>NC_083685.1:75535000-85535000 GCF_033118175.1 Dama dama | reverse complement strand
CCAGGGATCAGACCCATGTCCCCTGCATTGGCAGGCGGACTCCCAGCCACTGGACCACCAGGGAAGTCCTTGCTATGTTCTCTTTATTAGAATCAAGTCACTTGGTCCAGCCCACTCTAAAGTGGAGAGAATTACACAAGGGTGTGAATACCAGGAAGTAAAGATTGCTGAAGACCGTCTTATAAGTCTATCTACCATAGCCATTGCCAGTCGTGTGTCCTCAGAACATTTCTTAACCGCTCTTGAGTGTCAGTTTCCTCCTCTATGACCTTAATGATGAGGGTGCTGTGATCAGCATCAAGCATATAGAAGGTGCTCAAGAAATGGTGGTTATTAACTCTTCTAAGTGCTATCGGTAGACTGGGGGGCCAGGAGAGACAAATCAGCCTGATGAGCAGCCAGGCACACCCCAGGAAATAAGCAAACCTGGACACAGGGCAGAGAGCGAACAAAGTACATGGATCCTCCCAATCTGGGCAGGGGAGGGGAGGTTTGTTAATGAAGTAGAGGAAATCGTTTACTTAACTGGATTCCAGCAGCAGTGTAACAGGGAGAGTCCGGGGCATAGAATAACTGCAAAACCTGCAGATGCTGGACTAGGAACCTTGAGAGTAAGCTAAGGGAACAGAGCACCCGTTCCCATCACAGCTTTAGGAGGCAGGCTGGAAGCTCAGGGATCTGGAGGCCCAAGGAGCTGGTCTCCTCTAAGAAGATCTGAAGGGAACCAGTGCTGAGTCCAGCACTGGCCAGCTGGCTGATCATACAGGACATCCCCAAGTCAGATGTCTGCAAGTCAGGGGAGCTTGCACATTACCACCAGCCAGTGCTGAGTGAAAGGCGATACCTGTGGACAGCAAGGACTTCCTTGAAGAGCTCTGCTTCATGCTGTTAGAACAACTGTCTACAAAAACTGCAGCCAGTTGCTATAGGCTGTAAGCCACAGAGAAGGAAAAGAATAGAACCCTGGAGTATCCGAGCTGAAATGACTTCAGAGGATCACAGATGGGCAACAGGGAGCCATGAGCCCTCTGAAATTATTTACCAAACTGTATGTGTGGCCATGGATTTTGTGCAGGGAGAACAACCTGTCTACCATCCCAAACAGATTCGGAGCACAGATCCTGTCCAACTCTCCCATTTTTACAGATAGAGACTGGGGCCCCAGTGATAGCAGGGACCCCCACCCACCCTCCCACCCCCACCAACCCCCACCCACCCCCTCACCCCACCCACCCCGCCACCGGCCAGGACGTACAGTTATCTAGCAGGCGAGCCAAGGTGAGGACCCAGGCCAGCCCGTTTTCCACCTTTCTTGGGCAGGCTCGAAGTCCACCCTTTACCTGCAGAAGCTGAGGATCAGCGTCCTAATAACGCAGCGACGTCTCTGAATGATGTTTAATTATTTTGCAGGAGAATTGCTTTAATGGGTTGCAGGAAACTTAAAGGATTTTTAATAAAATCTCACAAGCTCTGGGGGCTCCAGTCCCCTCCCCATGCTCCCCTTTGTTATTTCTCCTGATCCCATGAAGATATCACATTTGTCACTGTTTCATTAGGAGTCGCAGTGCCCCATGTTATTTATGAGCTTGCTATTTATTGAAAATTGTATTTTTGAGGGGGAAGAAGGGGGGGATGAAGTTTATCACAGAGAAGCCTTGGCAAGAAAATTAGTGACATTTCAAAGTCCCCAAATCCCTGCTCCTATAAAAATTGAATGTGTTCAGTCCCCAGATGTCAAAGCATAACTTCAAGTCCTTTTCCAAGTGGGGGCTGTCACAAGGTCCCTTGATACCTTGATGATCCTTAGAAAAAAAGAAAAGCTTTTATCATCTCCTCCTTCATCTGACCCGTGTCTATCTTCCTCAGCACAAAACAAAAAATATCTCCCAAAACTGTTTTATTCCAAATACTATATGCACAGGGTTAAATACAGCATCCTGCTAAACTGCTTCCTACTTCCAGATCTGTTCCCCTAAGGCAGTCATGTCTAACTTTTTTAAATGTCTCTTCTTATACTTATCTTCATTTTTCTAAATAATATGCTTCTGCTGATATTTTTTGATGCATCAATTTTAGACACAATCTATTGACTTACTACTGTAACAGACGAGGATTTATCTGCCTTGCACCGCCTCCACCCCTCCTGCCATGTCTCTATTTTTAGTTCTTCCATTGGCTACCTCTGTGATCTTCTACCCTCTAGATTTGCACTTTGCAAAAAAGAATCTGCACTTTGTAAAACTAAGATGTCAATACTCCTATCCTTCCCTTCACCTCACTTCTCCCACTTCTACCTCCTAACTTCTGTCATCCATACTTTTCCTTTTATGGTGGCAAAGTTGATAATATTTACACTTATTCTGTAACCAGATTGGAGCTTCTCAGACGGCTCAGCAGGTAAAGAATCTGCCTGCAGTGCAGGAGACACAGGTTCAACCCCTGGGTCAGGAAGATCCCTTGAAGGAAGAAATAGCAACCCACTCCAGTATTCTTGCCTGAGAAATCCCAGGGGCAGAGGAGCCTGGCGGGCTGCCGTTCAAGGGGTCACAAAGAGTTGGGCACGACTGAGCAACTAAGCACATAACCGGATTAAGCCTTTTGGATTATTTCTAAGAATGGAGGGACTTCCCTGGTGGTCCAGCAGATAAAACTCTGCACTCTCAATGCAAGGGGCCTGGGATCAATCCCTAACCAGGGAACTAGATCCCACATGCCGCAGCTGAGAATTCTCGTGCCGCAACTAAAGACCTCTCATGCCACTACAAAGATACCATGTGCCACGACTAAAACTTGGCACAGCCAAGTAAACAAATATTTTTTTAAAAAGGAATTGAAATCACTAGGCACATTATTATGCCTAGGTAAAGACTATTCACTGCAGGGCTAAGTAGTGTACTATACATATAATTATAGTTCTCCTTCAGGTACAACTCTGTGTGTGTGTGTGTGTGTGTGTGTGTGTGTGTGTGTGTATTTTGAGTTTCAAGTTGCCTTTCTTTATTCTCTTGTCCTATTTGTCTTTATTACATTCCCAGTTCCTTTAGAAGTCTTAATCATGGGTGTTCTATCTGGTGCCCCTTGTCTCGGAGACCACCGCCACCCCTGCCTGCTGGGACTCTTGGTCCTCTTGCTTCCGTCTGGACTGGTTGCTCTCCAGACCTGCGCACAGCTCTTACCCTGGAACTTATCCTTGCTCTTCTGAATTCTATCTACGGCTTCTTGCCTTCCCAGTCTTCCCCTTCTCCTGGATTACTCCTTCATTTATTGTAATGCATCCTCAAGTTGCTTCCTTAAAAAGGATTCACAGGAGATAAATTGAATGAGGCCTTTAGAACTTGTGCAATGGGTTGGCTGGATACAGAAATCCTAGATTGAAAACCTTTTTTTTTTTTTTTTTTTCAGAATTGTAACGGTATCCGCTGTTGCTGATGAGAGTTTGATGCTAGCCTGATCCTCGATGCTTTGTAAGGGACCTGATTTCCCTCTTGGCAATCTCTAGAACATTTCTTTCTCCTCTTGTTCTTCTGACTCACAGCAATGTGCAAAATTGGTGTGGACTTTTTTCTTTTATTGTGTTGAGGACTCAGTGGACCACTTTTTATTTTGTTTAAGTTGGGATTTACATGTAGTTTTGTAACTTAAAAATTGTAAACTGCAGAAATATATATCAAAATACAAACATTTCCAGTACCTAAGGAATTCATTCATGCCTTCTCCTGTTTGATAGGTTTCCAAAAGTAGCCCCGATTCTCTCCTCCTATTGCCATGGACTAGTTTTGTCAGTTTCATATGAATAAACTTTTACAGTATGTATCCTTCTATGCCTGGCTTATTTTGCTTAACAATATGTCTCTGACATTCATCCATGTTGTTCCATGTAGTGTTTATTGATTCTTTTTCACCGATGCATAATATTCCATTGTGCATATACCACAATTTATAGAAATGGCAATAGACCTTTGAATTCTCCCCAGTTTTGAGCTGTTTCTGTGATGTTCTTGTGTGTGTGTTTTAGTGGAAATCAGTATTCACATCCCTTCAGTCTACATTTAGAAGTAGAATTGTTGGCTTACTGGGTAGTCACACAATTTAATTTTTGTAGGTGCTGCCAAACAGCTTTTCAAAGAATTTGCACAAATTTGAACTATCAGTAGCAATGACTTAGCGTTCCGGTTGCTCCTCATTCTCACCAGGACTTTCAGACCTTTTATTTTGCCATTCAGGTAGGGGGATAGTGGTATTTTATTGTGGTTTTAGTTAGCATTTCCAGATGACTAATAATATCGAGCAGCTTTAAGTATATTTATTGACCATTTTGTACTTCTTTTATTGATGTTTTATTTTATTGATTTATTTTGTAAATCTTTTGCTCATTCTTACAGCTTCTTTATGAATTTGTAGGATTTCTATATACATAATACAAATGTACCTTCTGTGTTGGGTATATGTACTACAAATACTTCTCCAAGTCTTTGGCTTGTCTTTTTCACTCAATATCATCTCTACTGAAGAGAAGTTCTTAATTTTAATAGGGCCTAAATTTTGTGATTTTTCTTTTATAATTAGTGGTTTTTTTATTCTATCTGAGAAATCTTTGCCCATCGCAAAGACATGAAGCTGTTCTTCTGAGGGTTTTTTTTTTCTAGGAACTATAGCATTTTATCTTTCACATTTAAGTCTACAATTTATCCTGAATTAATTTTTGTGTATGGTATGTGATCAGGATTAAGGTTCATTTTTTTTTTTGTACATCTATCCAACTGGTCTAGTATTCATAGGTTCTTTCAATATGTAGATTCAAGTCCTCCAGCTTTAGGAAATTATCTTGCATTATTTCTTGATAATTTCACCCCTCTGTGTGGAGCACTATCACTCAGATGTTAGATCTGAATTGCTCCTCTTGATCTCTTCTTTTTTCTCTTATTTTCCTTTCCTTTTTTACTTTCTTCAACTTTACCTTTCAATACTTGTATTGAATTTTATCTCAACAGTAATATTTTTCATTTCCAACTACTCTATCTTATTTTCACATTGTTCCTGTTCCACAGCTCTGCTCCACTTTCAGTCGTTACAGGAGAGCCCCTTTTATGTCACTTAGCAGGTCGTTCTCCCCCTCTGCAGAGCCTTCTGCACTGAAATGAGGGCTGAAACATCTGGAGTTTCTGGGCTGAAACAAACTTCACTGGAGTTCCAGAGAGGGACCCATATCTTCAGAAAGTCCATCCCCTTTCCTCCACCATTCCTGCTTTTCACATTTTCTTTCTTGTCTAAGATTGGGTTCTCTGGGAAAATGAAACAGAAATTGACACACAGGAAATAAATGGGCGTGCCCCCAGGATCAACCCTGAGGAGAGGGTGAAGGAAGCAGAAATGGGCAGATGAGGAGGTGAATTGCAATGCACTTGCACCAGAGGCTTCACTTGATTTCCAAAGACAGTTCTGGAGTTGGAAGGGTCCTCCAGTCCTCCCACTTTGAGGAGAGGGGGCAGGAGTTTTATCCTCCCCACCTCATTGTCAGTTGTTGAATGAAGCCTACTCAGGGTGGCTTGTGTGTGTACTTAGTCACTTCAGTTATATCCAACTCTTTGCAACCCTATGGACTGTAACTCACCAGGCTCCTCTGTACATGGGATTCTCTAGGCAAGGATACTGGAGTGGGTTGCCATGCCCTCCTCCAGGGGATCTTCCCAATCCAGGGATCAAACCTGCCTCTCTTATGTCTCCTGCATTTTTGGCAGGCCAGTTCTTTACCACTAGCACCACCTGGGAATCCCCGAGGCATCTCAGTAAGGGGATGCTACAAACAACTTACAGGTATTGGACACATGTTTGTTGATTTAGAGGATGGTTCAATTTGGCTCTGAATTGGCTATTAGGAAGCAAGGGTTCTTCAATGCTTCATATGCATCTATGATTATGTTCTGTGATCAGATGTCTTAATAAATCTAATCTAGAAGGAGGGAGACTAAAGTGAGGCTACAGCCAAGGTTGGTAAAGAAGCAGCATCATTCACATTAGTCAGTATAGGAGGATGTTCAGTATTTTTGTAGTTTGGACAGTGGGCATGTTCTGCTCAGACGAGATTACAGAGTGGTCTTGTTTTGTGGCTCCCATGGTTATGGTCATGAGTGGCCTCGTCCAGCATTCTGTGAGAAGGTTTATGTCTAACGGGCCCGGGTGTAAGTGCGGGGCCAGCTCCTGGATGGCAGAGGCTGCTGTGTGGGTGGAGGGAGGGACTGAACTGTGACACAGTCACAGCAAAGGCTCAGCAGATCCCACAATGAGTTATGGGGCTGAGACAGCCCCTTCAGAGTTGTCCCTGTCCGAGGAAGGAGCTGAGCCCTCGTACCGCCCTCCCAACAGTGAGCAGTTGTTGAGGGCAGACCACCCCGGGGAGAGGTGAGACCTCAGGGGAGGCAGCTCATTTGTGGCTGAAGTTACCCCAGAGAACAACCAGCATCCGCTAGACACAGCCTCTCTCTCTCTCATGCACATGTGTCCTGGGTGAAAGCAGGACCCTGAAGCTCCCCGTCTGTACCAGACCTCACACTAGGGAAATGAAGGAATCCACACGGTGCATTCCCCCTCAGCCCCATAACTCCCTCTCACTATACCCACACCCACCATTTGGAACCGAAGGGTGGGGCAGAGCAGAGAGAGGCTGGAGGAGGAGGAGGATGAATGACAATTCTGTCCTGGACCAGAGGTGGGGGGTAGAATTAAAACCACTAAAACTAGCACCACAACCCCCAGCCCAGCCCTGTCTTCCCCATCCCTCCTGGGAGCAAAATAATGTAAAATACCCTTCCAAGTCGCTAATCTGCACTACAAAGAGAAAATTGGGGTGGGGAGATTCAGGCTACAGGGAAAGATTCAAATTGAAAACGCTCAGGGGGCCCCATTAATAAAAACAATAATTCCGCTCCTTACTGGGTAATCCCAGAAAAAGAAAAATTGCTGAGTCTTCACCTGAGTGAGGAAGGGCGACAGGGGATGCAAAACGGGGACAGGCTGACAGACCGGGCTCTAGCTCACAGATGTTCCTTTGAGTTTCTCCGGAGAAACGTGAAGGCCTGTGGTTTTACTAACCCTTAATGGGGCCTGAGGAATCCCACGGATGGAGGAGCCTGGTGGGCTACAGCCCGTGGGGTCACAAAGGGTCGGACACAATGAACAACTGAACAACAACAGTGGGCCCTGAACCAATCTTTCCCCTGGCTGCTTGCCAGGGGGGGTCTCCCAGCTAGAGCAGCGAAGATCCAGAGGCGTGAGCTGACCAGAGACCTGGGTTCAATGGGAGCCTCTCTGCACCTCTCAGGTTTTCTGTACAAAGAATGGGACGGGCATGACCACGGCAGCCTCCAGCTCTGGGTCAGGAACTGTGTTAGCTGCTCAGTCCCTTAGCTCCTATATAAGGTTTTGTTTCGTTTTTTTCTTGGCCACACTGTGCAGCTTACACAGTTCCCCAACCAGGGATAGAACCCCTGCTCCCCAGAGTAGAAGCACTGAGTCCCACCACTGGACCACCAGCTAAGTCCCTCCCATATAATGTTAATAATAAAATAAGTAGCATATTCTGGGAGCTTACTCCATACTACCTTCTCTGCATTATCTTACTGATCTTCACAGCAAATCTGAGAGGTAGACCTATTCATAGCCTCATTTTTCTTTTGTTAACAGTTTTGTTGAGGTATAATTCACTTATTTTACAACTGACCCATTAAAGTCCATATTTAAATGGTTTTTAGTGTCTTCTCAGAGGTGTGCAACTGTCACCACTATCAACTGTAGAATGTTTTCATTACCTCTCCCCAAAAACCCACACCCTTTTAACTGTCACCCCCGCCCGCGCTTCCATCCCACTAGAGACAACCACTGGCCTACTTCCTATCACTATGCAGGCCAGCATGCTAAGTCGCTTCAGTCGTGACCGACTCTAGCCAGCCAGGCTCCTCTGTCCATGGGATTCTCCAGGCAAAAATACCGGAGTGGGTTGCCACACCCTCCTCCAGGGGCTTTTCCCTGGCCCAGGGATCAAACCCACATCTCCGATGTCTCCTGCATGGGCAGGCAGGTTCTTAACCACTAGCGCCACTTGGGAAGCCCTCCTGTCTCTATACACTTTCCTATCCTGGATATTTGACATAAAGAGACGGCTGTAATATGCGGTCCTCTGTGACTATCTTCTTTAACCCAGCACAGCGTGTGCAACATGCTGTAGCATGTAGCAGCACGTCATTCCTTTTTACTGCTGAATAATATTTCATTGCATGAGCACACCACGTTTTGTTTATCAGTCATCAGTTGGCAACCATTCAGTTTGTTTCCACCTTGTGGCTATTAGGAATAATGCTGCTATCTCTGCTCAATGCTATATGGCAGCCTGGATGGAAGAGGAGTTCGGGGGAACATGAATACATGTATATACATCGCTGAGTCCCTTCACTATCCACCTGAAACTATTACAACATTGTTAATCAGCAATACGCCAATATAAAATAAAAAGTTTTCTTAAAAAAGAATAATGCTGCTGTGAAAATCTGTGTAAAAATTTTTGTGCGGACACATTTTCATTTCTTGTGTATACATAAGAATGAAATTGCAGCATCATATGGTAACTCATGTTCAACTTTTTAAGGAACTCCCAAACTGTTTTTCCAACGTGGCTGTACCACTTTACATTCTCACTATCAGTGTATGAGGATTCCGATTCCTCCATATCCTCACTAACACTTGTTACTATCTGTCTTTTACAATTATGGTCATCCTACTATTATAAAGTGTTTTATCACTGTGGTTTTGATTGGCATTTCCCTAATGGTTCATGATGTTGAGCATCTTTTCACGTGCTTGTGGGCTGCTTGCACATCTTCTTTGGAGAAATGTCCATTCAGATCCTTTGCCCATTTTAACTGGGTTATTTGCCTTTTTTTATTTTTAAGTTGTACGTGTTCTTTGGGCTTCCCTGGTGGCTCAGTGCCTGCAGTGCAGGAGACTTAGGTTCGATCCCTGGCTTGGGAAGATCCCCTGGAGGAGGGCACGGCAACCCACTCCAGTATTCTTGCCTGGAAAATCTCAAGGACAGAGGAGCCCAGTGGGCTGCAGTCCATAGAGTCGCACAGAGTCGGACACGACTGAAGCGACCAAGCAGCAGCAGCAAGAGTTCCTTATATATTCTAAATACAAGGTCTTTATCAGATATAGGACTTGAAAATAATTTCTCTGTAAGCTGTCTTTTCACTTTCTTGATAGTATCCACAAACGTTTTTAATTTTTATGAAGTCTAATTTGTCTACTTCTTTATTTCATTGCTTATAATAATCCCACTTTACATATGGAAAAAAAAACCGAGGCAGGTGTTTAGCGACTTGCTCCAAAATAGAGCCAAGATTCTATCCCAGGTCTACAGGCTCCAAAACTTCCTTTGAAGGCCCGAGGAAGTCATTATGAGCAGGTGCTGCGTCTCCTGTGGTCCTGCCGGAACTGGTGCAGGTCACCAAGCCCCAGGGGGATGCTTACTCCTATCGCTGCCCACAGGAGTCAGAAATGGCCCCAGTATCAAGCCCTGGCAATGAAATATGCTACCTTGCCCAACATGCAGACACCTGAACCACCTCTTGGCAAGTCCCACAGGGCACAGAAGAGAAACTCTCCCACTTGGAAAATTTCCATACAGTGTGGCCTGTGGCAGGTGGATGGACAAAAGGAACCTCTCAGTCAACCCATCAACTCGCCAGAGACCAGGAGCTCTCCCAGCAATATTAAGAGTGTCTTTAAAAAATCCTTTATGCTCCAATTTAATGTTTCCCATGTATCAACTCATTTTTCCCTATAAATATTCTTTCCTTCAACACATGTGTATCAGGCACCCATTTAAGGCAAAGCACTGGGCTGAGAAACTGGAAGGTGAAGTGTTTTTCTCTTTAGATCACTCTGGGGAAATGGAGGAACTACTGACCCTGGTTAAGAGATGAAGAAATGGAAGCATCAGAACATTTCATAACTTGACCAAGGTGACAAAACAAGACAGTGGTGATCTAAACAGAGCCCAGATCCCTGGGCCCTAATGTCCAGGCTCTGTCTACACCACAGTGAACATCATTAGTCCAAGGGGGTCAAATTCAAGGTTGCCTCTGCCTTTGTTTCCCATCTAAGAATGGGACTTATACATCAGAAAAATATCACTCAAGCCCCAGAACACAAAGTCAGCTGTAAGTGGGTCCCACAACAACCATCCCTTCTGCTCCTTTTGCTGAAACAACATGGCAGCTCCACAGCTTCAGAAAGGATCTGCTGTGACGCTGATTTGGTGATCTGGCTTCCATCTTTTGATTATTATTTTACGACTAATTTTCCAGTCAAATTCTTTATTTGTGCAAAAGCCCATCCGGCCTTGAGCACTTTTCTTCTTGTCTTTGAATTTTATCTCTCTTTTTAATTAAAAAAAAAAAAACAAAAAAACCACTCACACAAGGCAGCACAAACTAGGTCACCATCAAAGACTTCCCTTCCCAAAGAGCCGCTCTCCAGACGTTAACCCTGGCACTGCCACTGATGCAGGGGTGACTGCGTCCGGGTCACACCGCCTCCCGAGGCTCAGTATTTTTCTCTCAAATCATTGGTTTAGGTTCTGCTCACCTGAAAGTCCCTTCTAGCTCTTCACATTCTTGGGTCCTCATCTAGGCCTGAGTCACAAAAGCAACTATTCAAAATACAGTTGGGGTGGGATGGTAGCCACGTTGCACAATGACATCAAATGCAAACCAAGGGTGCACCTCACCTGTTCCTGAGGATGACAGGCCCATGTATTGAGCCCCTGTTGCATGTCATAAACCTCATCTTTAATCTTCCATCACCATTGTGAAGGAGCAGTCAGAGGAATTCACTTTAATCATAAGCCAGATCATATCATTTCTCTGTGCAAAACCCTCCAAGCGCTTCCTTCTCACTTAGATAAAGCCCGGATCCTGACATTGGTCTATAAGGTCCTACATGAGCTGCCATCTCTCCATCCCTCTGCCCCTTCTCTCCCTCCAGCCCACTCCACTCTAGCCACACTGGTCTCCTCGATGTTTTGTGAACGTACCAAGCTTGTTCTCACCTCTGGGCCTTTGCACTTGTCAGCCCCCATGCTTGGAAATCTCTTCTTCTAGACCAGTGGTCCTCAAGAGGGGACTTGCCAAAGGATACCATCTGGAGACATTTTCAGCTGTTACTACTGGCATCTAGTGAGTAGAGGCCACGGATGCTGCTAAACATCCAGCGATGCACAGGACAATCCCCACAACAAAGGGTTATTTCATCCAAGAGCTTCCCTGGTGGTCCAGTGGTTACAAACCTGCCTGCCAATGTCGGAGACACAAGTTCGATCCCTGGTCCAGGATGATCCCACATGCCAAGAGGAAACCGAGCCTGTGGGCCCCGACTTCTGAGTCCGCCCGTGCTCGGCAACAAGAGGATAAGAAGCCTGCACGCCACAATGAAGAGCAGCCCCTCTCACCATAGCTAGAGAAAAGTCCGCTCCCGGTAACAAAGACCCAAGGCAGCCAAAAATAAATAATTTTTTAATATAAAAAAATTTTTTTTAAAAAAAAGAATTATCCCATCTGAAATGTCAGTAGTGTCAAGGTTGAGAAACCTTGACCTAGATGGTGTCATGGCAGCCTCCACTCCCTCCAGGTTCCTGCTCTGCCTTCCTGCATAAAATAGAGAACTCCTCAACTCAGCAGTCTATCTCCTTTCTGTCTTAGGTTTCTTCATGGAACTTTAAGGAGTTCATGCAACTTAGCCCCCTGCTGACTGTAGTCCTCTCTCCTTCCAGCTAGAATGTAAGCTCCTGCGTTTACATTTGTCTTGTTTGCTGCCGTGTTTCCCAGCACCGGAAAGAGGGCTGGGCAGATAAATCCATGGCCTCCGTTTCATGATGGTGGAAACTGAGGCTCAGTTAGGCTAAGCAGCTTACTCAAGGTCACTGTGATCGATGCTGTCCCTCCAGGACTGAGGTGCTCACTCCCCCAGAGGCCAACACTGGTAACAATTGAGGTTCACAGTTGGTCCTGTTCCAGGCATTGCCCTCAGCCGAAAGCTGCCTTGTCAGAGCCTCCACCCCCTTCCCTGGGAGCCCAGAGCCCATGACTGGACAGTGAGGGTACAGAGGTCTGGCTCCTCCGTCTCAATCTGGGAGCACTCTCAGGGGCCACTCCAGCCCCAGGGCTTCCCACGGCGTCAGCTGAGGCCTCTGTTACAATGGCACCGTGACTCAGTTTCCCCCTCCGCCCCAGTCTGCTGCACTCACTCCCTCACAGTATTCTTCCTGAAAACACACCCTTAGAAACCTCCCACACAGACTTAAGTCACAGAATACACTATTAGGGGAAACTGACCTTTGATGGTCACGCAGCTCAAAGGTGCCAGAACTTGAATTCGAGCTCAGACTTGACCGACTTGAACATCTTTATTTTCTCAGCTTTTCCACACCACCTCAGCTTTGATTTTGATCAGCCACAGGTAGGTTAGGAGCTTGGGGTACCCCAGTGAACGTGACAGAGTCCTTGTCTTTGAGACACTGCAGTTCTCAGAGAGAAAGAGTTCCCCCAATCAATTCACCGATGGGAACAGGGTGCCAAGAACAGAGTGGCCCAAGTGCCAGAGGATCCCATGGGCAGCCACACTAGCATCTAGACCAGGGGTCCCCAACTTCCGGGATCTAATGCCTGATGATCTGAGGTGGAGCTGATGTAGGAATCATGGAAATAAAGTACACAGTAAATGGAATGCACTTGAATCATCCTGAAACCATCCTCCTGACTCTGGTCCATGGAAAAATCGTTTTCCACAAAATTGGTCTCTGGTGCCAAAAAATTAGGTTTTTTTGTTTTTGTTTTTGTTTTTGCAGATTTAGACCACAAAAGTCCCCTGGAGAAGGGCATGGCAACCCACTCCAGCGTTCTTGCCTGGAGAATCCCTTTGACAGAGGAGCCTGGGGGGCTACAGTCCACGGGGTCGCAAAGAGTCAGACACGACTGAGCAGCCAAGCGCTAAGCACAGACCACACACAAATACCTCCTGCCAAGTGTCAACAGAACAAGTCCCCTCCCCGACTCGGGACACAGACCCCACAGCGTCCAGAGTGGATCCTGGCCAGCAGGATCTAGAGCAGCCCCTGCTGCTTCCCTGGGGTCCTTGGAGGTAATCCTGGACGAAAGGACTCCAAGGTGGGGTTTCGATGGAAAAGGACACAGAATTCCCTGTCCCTGACTGGGGTCTCTTCAGACTCAGCCTGGCTCTCAATACATGAAAACCCAACATCCCCTTAAACTCCCCTCCTCCAGCTCTCCTGGGGCTTGGCTCTGATCTGATAGCCACCTTTATCTTTACTGTAGTTTATTTTTATTCTTTCTTATGCCTCCCCCAGTTCCTGGGAGTGCCAAGAAATTCTCCAAACAAACTCCCCTGTTTCTTACCTAATTCCATTGCCCAGTCCCACCTCCCAGTCCTGGCTTCTGCCACTATCCCAGGCTTCCCAGATGCTCAAATGCCATGAAAGGAAAAAGGAAGGAAGGAAAAGGGGAAGGGAAGGGCTCGGGAAGTGAGGAGAAGATCAAATGCACAGCTCATGACAGGGTTGCCCTATATTTATCTGATTTAACTACCAGGGCCTCTGAAGTATCATTTAGGAATTCGTCCATCGTTCCTATCCTCCAGGGCAAGTCCTTTGCCTCCGTCTTACAGCTGGAAGCACTGAGGCTCAAGAAAAGAGAACACTTTCCTGAGTACATTTAGAGGCAGCTGCAGGAGATTCTGATCATGGGCACCCTAATTGCCTGGCTCGGCCGAGACTCTGGGTGTGAAACAGGAACGGGCAGTTTCCGCCCAGGCAGTGATCAGAGAGCCGGCAAACGGATGCTCACAGACACCCCAGCGGCGCATCAGTAAGAGGCACTCTGGCATTCTTTATCATTCCGCCCCTACCGGCTTCCGGTAAGGGCCGCAGTGTCCCAGGAACCATCCAGCTCCTGAGAGGCTGCTGAGAGTGCCTTCAGGCCGCGCCATCCTACACTCATCCTCATTTACCCAGCTCTGGCTCCACAGCTGAAGGGCCGAGGCCAAGAGCCAGTTCTGCCTCCTCACTGCTGAGAAGCCTTGGCCAAAGCCCTTTCTTCTCTGGCCTCAGTCTCCCTGCCTGTAAAGTGTGAAAGTTGGAACCTGATGAGTTTATGGAGGGACCCTTCCAGCAGGAGGATCTCCAAGCTCTAGGGTCCACCAGGTAAGAGGCCCACGCGGGCGGCCCCCCATGGAGCCTCTCACCCTTTCTTCAGCCCTGTGACTGAACGGGACGCTGGCCCTCTCTGACTAAGCATTGCACAAAGCTGGAGTCCCTTCAGGTGCCTCCCATCCCAACCTTCCTTGCTTTCCTGGGACTCTCTGCATCTCTGGCTCAGGGGCCAGGCCCAGGACCTCTCATAGCTGGAGAGAAGGAGAAGCAAGACCTGCACCTGCTAAGCACCTCATCTGCGCCAGGCACAGAGCCGGCTTTTACACACGTTTCTAGTTGGGATCCTTCCAATGGGTAGTTGTCCCCACCTGAGACGTCTAAGGCTCAGAGAAGTTTGGTAACTTACTCAACATCACACAGCTCTTGGTGGGCAAAGCCAGAATTCCCACCTGGAACAGTGCATGTTGCTTTTGCATCATCAGAGAAGTCACTTACAGTGAGAAGCCCCTCCCTATCCTCCCCTGACAGTCAGAGAACAGCCCCATCCTTGTTAGAAGAGGAAGACAGCATGTTGCTCTGAGAAGCCAGACTTCAGGGCTCATGTAAGAAGCAGCCAGAGACAATGGCAGAAACCTAGACTCTAGAGGCACCAGCCTTGAGATCAACTCTGGACTCTGACACTTGCCAATGGAGTCCCCTTCAGCGAGTTATAACTTCAGTTTTCTTATCGGGAATGAAAGGACATCAACACCTACCTCACGGAGTTGTTACAAGAACTGAACCTGACAATGAATATGAAATACCTGGCACAGAATATTTGACAGATAAATACAACCCTCCTTCCCTTTCCCGCCGGCCCTGCTTGTCTTAGGCTGGTCCTGATTCTTAGATTCTGAACCCTGAAAGCTGGGCAGAGATGCATCTCCCTTAGCTAAATGGTTTAAGCATAAAGACACACTCGAGAAGGTGGCTTTCTTCCCCTGGCCCTGGCCCACAGAGGAGGCACAGTACAGACAGCGGCCACGGCAGCCACAACCAGCGTGACCGCCAAGCAGACCACAGCGGGCTTCGCCTTCTTTCCCTCCAGCCTGGGTGCCTGCCATCTTCCGGCATCCCGTGCGAGCAGAAAGTTGGCACACAGGCACCAGAAGCCAGATGTTCAAGTTTTGTTAAGAGCGGCTTAAATAAAGCCTTTAAAACAATAATTCCCAGCCATCAAAGGGACATTTCTCTTTTTGGCTTCTTGTCTAAACACACAAGGTTTTTTAGTTTTGCTTTTTTAAGAAGCCAAGGGAGAGAAAAACAACCCCTCTATAAAGAAGCAACATTTCTATAAACACATAGATTTTGCCATCAGGCTCTGGCCTTTCTGATACCACCAACAAAAGAGAAAAGGAACTAGGGGAAGAGCCAATTTTCTCCAGCCCTTGGCACACACCTGCAGCCCCAAAAAGTGTCTGGAGGAACCTGGACAGAGGGTGGCCGTCTGACAAACTCCCTAAGGCAGAGTTTAAAGAGATATAGACTCGGATGGCATTGGTGAGTAGGAGAATCTGGCTCCTTCTCCTCCTGACCCCTCTTCTCCTCCTAATGGAGACTTTGCCAAGAGTGTGCTTTTGAGAAGGACAGAGCCTGGCCCTCCACCTCCCGACATGGTGGCACCTAGAAGGGAGACCTGAGGTTGGATGCCCTTTGTAGTCTGGGAGTGATCCTTGCCAAGGAAGGTGGTCCTGAGGGAAAGAAGCACTTGAGGCAAGGCCACCCGGAAGGTTGTCATGAACGCAGTTACACATTTCCAAAAACCAGTGACAGTACATTCTTGTCTTAGTGTAAATACCTACTCGTATCAGTTAAATACTAGATTCTCAGACTGCCAGGCCTGGTGTAGCTTTAAGAACAGACCCTATCTAGTAAGAGCTATTAGAGGAACCAGGTCCTCAAAAGTAGAACAATCCTTCCAATGATGGTCAGGTGGCTCCTTTCTGACCCATCTTCCCACACATAACAACGATTAACTCTAGATAAGATATTTTAAAACCACCTAAAGGCATTGGTAAAATAAAGGAGACTTCCCTGGTAGTCCAAAGCCTCTCAATTCTGGTCTAATGCACCACTCCCCCGCCAAGGCTGGAGAATGCGCCCCTCTTTGCCTTTATCTCCCTTCTCTGGGGTTCCTAGACAAGGCCAGGCCACAGGGAGACCCAGTTAGGATTTGTGGGCTGGCCCCTCCCTCCGATGCCTGATCGGCCCTGCCCCCTCACTGAACACCACTTGCTCCATTTGTCCAGGGCACGGACAACTTCCCACAAAACTAGCAGTCTGGGTGCTCAGGTTCAGGCTCCCTATGCCCTCTCCAGCCCCACTGGTACCTCTGCCTCCCGCAACTGTGCCCCCAACCCTTCAGATCAGTCCTCCAGCCTTCCCCTCCTCCCACCATGCTGCTATTCTGAGCTGCTCATAAATCGTCAAGTTTGACTCATTTTTCTTCATAAATCCAGAGCTTCCAGCCTCCTGTTTGATTTGTGTTCCTGAATTATCCATGAAATTTTCAATGGCTCAGCGAACAGCCAAGCAGAGGTCCCCCGCAGCTTCTAGGAGAAGCCACTAGAGGCTCAGATAAGTGGTGGGTGGGGGAACCAAAGTTAGGGGGGTGAGCAGGCTCTGGAGAGGGGACAAACATCAGGGACGTGGCAAGAAACTTACAGAAAAGAGTGAGGGGGAGCCCCTGGCCAGGTCTGGAAAAGCCATTCTGCCACCACCAAAGGAGGTGGAATCAGAGAGGGAAATGGACTTAGCAGAGGTCACACAGCCTGTTCTTGGAATAATGATAAGTCCCCTGGCATTTCTTGGAATCCAAGATCATCAATCAAAAAAACACTAAGACCAGAAGAAAACTACAGATTCCCCTGATTTTTCTTTTAGAATTTTTGTGTTAAAATATACATAATAAAATTTGCCACGTTCTTTAACCATTTTTAAGTGTACAGTTCAGTGGTATTAAGTACACTCACATTGTTGTACAACCATCACCACCACCTACCTCCAAAGCTTCACCTAACTTTGCAGACTGAAAACCCAAATGCAGAAGGACAAGAGGACCAGCCCAGGGCTACGGAGCATGTCTAAAGCAGAAGCCAGGTTAGAATTTGTCCATCAAAGTGTTGCCCAGAGGCAGACACCTGTGGGCACGGAGGCTGAATATGTGTACCAGGAGAGAAAGGGCCCTTCTCACACCTCTCCCCCACCCCTCAGGGCCCCCACCTGACAGGTGGCCCCTCCTCCTATGCACCTGCTCATCCCCTTGCTCCATGAACTTGAGAAATGGCTCCAGCTGCATCGGAGTCAGCAGACACAGCAGGGCTCTGAGCCCCCCCGGTGGGTTTATGGAAGCCATCCATCCCCAGCTGAGAGCTTAAACATATCTACATAATCAGCTCTCCTTGACCCTGCCGCTCCCACCATCTCTCAGGAAACCTCACTGAGACTCTGATTCTTCTCTTTTTTAATCAAAAACATGAATCGACACCACCCCTCCTCCCCAAGTCAGGGGAAGGGTGGTGTTATTTAGACCAAGATGTGACACGCGCTAGATTTAGGACCCTGGAAGGGGGCACAGGGATAAAATACATCTCCCCAACACACACATACACACACAGTGTGAGCATTTAATTACCTTGGGAAATCACTTCCTGACAATAAATGCCACCCTACTCTCTCTGCTCCAACCAGATGACTTTTGCTGGAATATTGTCCCCATAATGAGCCCTCGGCCTCTACCTGAATAATTCATACACGGATAGGGCTGGATCTTGTAGGGAGGTTTGGGATGAAGTGGAGGAGTCAGGGAAAGCCCCCAGGGCTGGCCAAAGTAGGGGCTCAGGCAGGTCTAGCATGGGTGGGAAGGGAGAACATCTCTCTGAGAAGATGACGTTAAAGCTGACAGCTGAAAGCTTCAAAAGACCCAGTCATGAGAAGAGGGGGGATGGGGGCATTCCCGGCCGAGGGAAAAGCATTTGCCAAGGCTGCACGCCTGGGCCACAGGTCTCAGGCCACCTGCACCCTCTTGTCCAGGCTTGTCTCTTCTTGGAAGGGTTTCCCTCTGCCTGGCTCACCACTACTGCTATCCACGAACAGGTAACAGTGCTTCTAGCTAGCAAGGAGTTACCCCCCACCCCTACCCAGGCAGTCAGCCTGTGAGATGGATCAGGAAACGTTGTTTAATTTAGTTTTATTTTATTTTATGTATTTATTTATTTGGCTGGGTTGGGTCTTAGCTGCAGCTGCAGACCCTCTAGTTGCTCCTCCGCACTTGGGATATTAGTTTCCAGGGATCGAACCCGTGTCTCCGATATTGGCAGGTGGATTCTTAACCACTGGACCACCAGGGGAGTCCCAGGCAATGTTATTTCAGAGAAGAAGAAAGGGCAGGTTAGAGGGTCAGAGACCCTCCTACCAAAGGACCCTTCATTCCCACCACCCACCAGACTCTGAGGGGAAATCAGGGTCCCTGCAGAAGAGTCCAGCGAGACAGGGGGAGGCTCCAGAATCAGACTGCCTGACTTCACATCCTAGCTCCATCCCTCACTATCTGTACCAGTAGGGCAGCTCCCTTCACCTGTCCCACCCTCACTTTCCTCACCTGCACAACGAAGTTAATGTTTTTCCCTACTTGATAAGGTTGCTCTGTAGAGTAAATGCATGGCACAGTGCCCAGCACATAGCAAGCACTCAAAAAAAAAAAAAAGGCCATAAATAAGATTAGTACTACTCAGGTTCAGGCACAAGACAAGATTAGGTTTTTTAATTTGTCTTAAAAATGAAACACACACCCTCCGATCCACACATTCACGGTTTTTATGTAAACAAACACTGTCTCCATCCTCTTGCCCTTCCTCCCCACCCTCTGTGAATAGCCAGAAACTACTGACCACTGCTCCACGGGAAGAAAGCCCCAGGTTGCTGTGATGATCCATTAAGATGATGTACACAGTGGTTCCGCGCGCGCTGGATGGGGCCGCTCAAATGGCTCTGTTGATGAAGGTGCTCTTAGAGCACCAACCCCATTATCTGACGTTCCCAGACCCTACTGGTCCCTCTGCTACTGTTTTTCAGTTATGAGCAAGCAGCCATATAGCTGCGAGCGGACTCAGGGACAGACCTTCCTGGTGTAATCAAATGAAACTTACAACAATGTTAATCAGCCACATGTGGGTGCTGTGTGTTATGATAATTCTGCTATTCGGAGAGAGAATCTCACTGGTAAGCAACAGCTCAGAGAAGAAGCGCTTATGTTTTTCTCCTTTGTCTGTTCTTCTGAATCTCTGAACGAGGGTGGCATTACACTGAATCCGTATCACAGGCGTGCGTGCTGAAAGTCACGCTCAGGAAATTCCAGACCCTGGCTCCATCAGCCAGGGCTCCCCGCTGCCCCGCCCCCACCCAGCACCCAGATTGAGTCTCCTTGGCTCTACAAGGAGGGTCTCTTCCATCCCTCCCTTCATCAGGGTGTCATCAGAATGTCAGCTCACCCGTTAGTCTCAGGGAGGGTGGTACAGAGGACGTAGATTCTGAATTACAATATCTCGGATTCAAATCTTGACTCAGCCACTCACTAGCTACATGGCCTAGAATGAGTCACTTATCTTCTCAAGACCTTAGTTTCCCCATCTGTACATGAGGTCAATGTAAGGATAAATGGGGACTTCCCTGGTGGTCCAGTGGTTAAGAATCCACTTTCCAATGCAGGGCACTCAGGTTCAGCCCCTGGTTGGGGACCTAAGATCCCATATGCCATTGGGAAATCAAACTCATGTGCCACATCTACCGAGCCTGTGCTCTCGAGCCCAAGAACTGCAACGAAGAGCCCACACAGTTAAAAAAACAAAAAACAAAAAACGCTTTAACAGAATGGCACATTGTACAAACCCTGGTATCAGATCAGAATATCTACTCCTGGCATCAGAATAGAAACCGCACCTCTCCCCCAGGTGCTGTGGACACAGTAGGAAAGTGAAAGCGAAGTCGCTCAGTCGTGTCCGGCTCTTTGTGACCCCATGGACTGTAGTCCACCAGGCTCCTCCATCCATGGGATTCTCCAGGCAAGAATACTGGAGCGGGTTGCCATTTCCATCTCCAGGGGATCTTCTCAACCCAGGGATCGAACCTGGGTCTCCCACATTGCAGGCAGGCTCTTCACTGTCTGAGGTATCAGGGAAGCTTAGGGCACAATAGGGATGTTACATAAAAAATGCTAAAAGGAATGTTTGACACTTGAGGCACATCCAACAAATATTTGCTGTAGTGATTGTTAGCAGGACTACTGGTCTGGTGCCTGGCACGTCTTAGGCACTCCTCTAAACACAGGCTCCCCGCTCCCCTTCAAAGGGATATCCTGGGAGTCCCTGGAGCCCGCAGCCATGCCTACCAGGCTAGGAGGTGGTAACACTGATACTGGGCTTCCCAGATGGCTCAGTGGTAAAGAATCCATCTGCTAATGCGGGAGACACAAGTTGGATCCCTGGGTTAGGAACATCCCCCAGAGAAGGAAATCTCAACCCACTCCAGTATTCTTGCCTGGGAAATCCCATGGACAGAGGAGTCTGCAAGGCTACAGTCCATGGGGTCATAAAACAGTCAGACACAACTTAGTCACTAAACAACAACAAATGTGCTTCCTCAGGGATAAGGTGGGACAGGGAAATCTGGAAAAGGCAAAGTCAGGGAGGAAATCAGACAGGTGGGAAGGCCAGCGCTCAGGCAGGGCTGGCTCCAGATCTCAGGGCTGGGACTGGATAGACCTGCTGGACCCAAAAATGTGGGTCTTCACCCTCGGCAACTCTGAGACCGAGATGCCCAGCAGCCCTGACTTTGAAATGTGCTCCACTCAACTGTGAATGAATAATTGACAGTCTTTGATCTTCCACTGCAGAGGAGGAGAGGGGGAAGACCATGAGGGGACTAGGAACCAGAAGATGGGAGAGGAGGACAGCCAATTACTTAACCCCTTGTGTCCCATCTGAACTGTCAAGTCTCCTCAGACACAATCCCCATAGTCCGGATGCTGGCAGGCTCGCTGATCCTTCCTCACTAGGGGACCCTGGCCCGGACGTCAGGAGCCACGTGAATATGATTGGCTCAGTGCTTCAGGAAGCCCGGCAGGAAAGAGAACAGAAACGTGAAGAGCCCTTGAGCTGCGAACGTGTGATGGTTTAGCAGCGTGGACAAATGATTTCCATCGCTGTCACTTGGATCTCATCTCACCAGTTGGCACACCACTCTTTTTTCATCAGAAAACACTGAGAGAGCCCTTTCTACACCAGCCTGTGGGTGTGAATGGCACTAACAATACCCAAATATTGCTAGTTCCAAGAACCTGTCTGCCAACAGGGATTGAATCCTTTGCAAACCCCCTCCCTGCACCTGGGAGCCTCAGGGGGTAGCTCACCCATGAATAAGTCTGTGTTTTCATTCCCTTGATTGCTTTCCAACTTTGCTATGACAAAACCCTCCAATAAAAGAGGTGGGGAGGGGAGTGGTATCTTATTATTACTTTAACCAAGTATTGTGGCGAACCTACTTTTTTTTTTTTTTTTTGGTTGCTTTGGGTCTTCATTGCAGACCATGGGCTCCCTAGTTGTGGGGCTCAGGCTTAGTTGCCCTGCAGCATGTGGGATCTTCGTTCCCCAACCAGGATTGAACTCACATCCCCTGCATTGGAAGGCAAACTCTTAACCACTGAACCACCACAGAAGTCCCTGGAGCACTTACTTTGAAGCTGGCACTTTGCTAAGTACACAGCATTCTCCTGCAGGGTGGGAAGAACTTACCCTCAATTGGTATTATGTTCAGATTCAGGTGGGAGGGAAGAACCCATCTGGCAATGCAGGAGACATAAGAGATGCAGGTTTGATCCCTGGGTCGGGAAGATCCCCTGGAGGAGGGCATGGCAACCCACTCCAGCATTGCCTGGTGAACCCCATGGACAGAGGAGCCTGGCGGGCTACAGTCCACAGGGTTGCAAAGAACCAGACACAACTGAAGCGATTGAGCAATGCATGCATGCACACGAGCGGGGAGTCCCAGCTCAGTGTTGCTTGATTTGCAAAGTGCTAGAGATTAAATGAAATGATTCTTTCAGTCAACACACACAGTTTTTTCCCTCTGGGGACACTGAGGCTCCCGAGGTCAATGGGTTCTAGGGGTTGAGGACCAGCCGCACGCCTGGGCCCAGAACCACTGCCCCTCCAGCCCTCAGGCATGCTATAGCAGCCAGCCCTCAACACCAGAACTCTTCAGCCCCTTGTGATGAATTCTCTCTCAGTGACCCCTCTGTCCCCCCGCATCCTGGCTTCCACTGCCCCTTCCATTGGTCCAGCAGACACAACTCTGAATATATAACCTCAGTTGTGAACAGTTAAAGGTTTGGGTCCCCTCACTCCACCCCAATTAAGTCTTACTCTTCCAGGAATCCATGGATGCAAACAGAAGCTTGGGGTAAGAAGGGTCATTATCATACGTGCCAACGAGATCAGAGCCTAGGCCATTCTGGAGGCTGTTGGCTCACCCCCCAGTCCTGGCTGGCAGCACCCACGGCCTCTCCTGACACAGCCCCTCCTGTGAGGAAAGGAGCATCCTCTAGTGGGAAGCTCTTAGGAGGATGAAAGGTCCCCTTCTTAGACGTCACCTCTGTCCACAGGGATGGGCCTGCTTCTTGCTGAGCGTGGCCATGTGGGAGCCCAGTGGAGAGCTTCCTGGGAAGCAGGCGTCCGGAGTATGGGACCTTAATCTGGCCCTTTTGGCTGGAACCCAAGTAGAGCAGGAAATGTAGACTTCTGAAGAAGGGGGTGGTAACAGTGAGCCACAGGGCTGCTCTGTACACACACACACACACCCCAGATCTGACAACACATCCAGGCCTGGGCATGACCTGGAGGTCCCAGCCTTCACTGAGACCCGGATTTCTGTGGTCTTCTGCCTCCTTCTTGAGGCCAAGTCCCATTCTAGGCCCCTGTTCTGATATGTGCAACTAAACCCTTGAGCTTGAGAGCTTGCCTCAATAGCCAACTAATGAAAGTGAATGGTGAAAGTCGCTCAGTAGAGACTGACTCTTTGCAACCCCGTGGACTATACAGTTCATTAAATTCTCCAGGCCAGAATACTGGAATGGGTAAGCCTTTCCCTTCTTCCAGGGGATCTTTCCAACCCAAGGATAGAACACAGGTCTCTCACATTCCAGACAGATTCTTTACCAGCTGAGCCACAAGGGAACCTAACTAATAGCAATAACAAAATCCGAAATAAAGACTAATATTTATTAACAGAGCCAAACACTGTGACTGATAATTTGGTTAGTCTTCACACAACTTTTTAAGTACTATTATTAACTCCATTTCATGGATTTGCAAGTAGAGTAGCCCAAAGGCTGGTGGATGGCCTCAGTAACCCACCCGCCTGCTCACAGATCTCACTGAGGCCAGCCCCTCACCTAACACTCCTCCTAGATGTCATCTAGGCCGGCGTGTGTCAAAGCCAAAGACTGGGTCCGTCTGGCCTGTGCTAGACCCCTCCTCTGGATTTTATTCCATCCTCAGAATGACTACAGGTGGTGAGCAGTGCTACCTCACTTTGTAGACACCAGCACTGAGGCTCGGAGGCTCACAGGTCATGCTTACCACCCAGGTGGCATGTGGCAAAGCTAGGAAGTGTATGGCAGCCTGTCCTCAGGCTTTTGCCAACCCAGTGTCCCTACTACACGGGCATCCAGTGTCCGCAGTTGGCAGGCAGGCGCCCCACCACTATCTTTCCTCTCTCCACAGCTCTGGTCCTGGGGTCTCTCTTCCAGGTGAGACAAGAGGCAAGTGGGGCCCAGGCAAACGCTGCAGGCATGAGGACTTGGGAAGATTCTCTGGACAGCTGCACCCCTCGTCCCTTCCTTCCCCAGGGAATCTTGGCGAGAAGAGACACGTGGAGATGGAGGCCTCTCGTAAGACTAATCAAGAAGCCCTTCAAACTTGATGAGCCGGTCCTTTACTCCCTCAACGCCGGGCTCCCGGGCTCAGGTTGCCAGGTGCCTCTCTGCCACCTGGATGAGCGAGTCTCTTCAGCATCTTGCACCTTCATCCCGGGACCCCACGAGAAGTGGGAGGCTGGGTACACCCTCAAACCCTTGCCCTGTGACCCAGCATAGGAGAGCGAGAGCACAGACTGGTCCTGCTTCCCATGCCGACCCTCACCCTCCTGTTTCTGTTTCGTATAAATTAGCCTCCTTATGGGACCTCCCTGGTGATCGAGTGATGAAGAATCTGCCTGCCTACGCCGAGCAGCACCTCAACTTATGGCCACAACTACTGAACCCGCATGTTGCAACTCCTGAAACCGGTGAGCCCTAGAGCCTGTGCTCTGCAACAAGAGAAACCACTGCAGTGAGAAACACACCACAAAAAAGTAAGTCCCACTCACCAAAACTAGAGAAGACCTGCATGCAGCAGCGAAAACCCAGCGCAGTTCGAAGTAAATAAGTCAATAAATAAAAAAATAAAAATAAGCCTCTGTAGGCCAGGCAGAAGGGCCACCCCCCGAGCTCCCTGACCCTGTAGCCAGTCTGTCAACCCCGGCCTCCCACTGACCCCTGTGAGACAAGGAGCCTTTCCTGAACAGCTTGCCCAGTCCCATGTCTGCCATCTGGGATGTGTCCCTCTGCTGGAGCCTTTCTGAGGCTCTGGGAAGAGTGGGGCAGCTGCCTAAACTCCCACCTCCAGGCCTTCGTAAATGTTGTTTTGTTTTCAGGGGACCCACTCCACCCTCCCTGCCCGGAGTTCTTTCTTGTGCTTCAATGAGCACTACAGAGACTTTCCTGGCAGCCAATTGGTTAAGACTCTGCACCTCCACAGCAGGGGGTGCACGTTGAGTCCCTGGTCAGGGAGCTAAGACTCCACATGCTGGGCTAACAGCCAAACATATATATGTATATACATATGCAGTAAAAATGTAGATGGTTTCATCCATTTGTGGGCTTCCCTGGTTGCTCAGGCAGTAAAACATCCACCTGCAATGCAGGAGAGTCTGGTTTGATCCCTGGGTCGGGAAGATGCCATGGAGGAGGAAATGGCAACCCACTACAGTATTCTTGCCTGGAGAATCCCATGGATACAGGAGCCTGGTGGGCTACAGTCCTTGGGCCCTCAAAGAGTTGGACATGACTGAGCGGCTAACACTTTCATTTTTCACTTTCATCCATTTGTGAAGCTACCCACAATCACCCGAGGTTCATTTTAACCCACTTCAGCGCCCTCTGCAATGCACCTCCTTTTTCCATCCCCATCAGAAGCCTGAGCTCCTTGACAGCAAGGCAGGGTCTTACTGGCACACACGGGGCCAGCACACAGTAGGCACTCAGGTCAGTTCTCCCTTTCCCTGGGGTGGGAGCCAGGGAGCCAAGCCTTTTAGATCTAGCACTGCAACGGGGACAAGGGCAGACTCCACCTAGAGCCAGGCGCTGCGTGAGCACTCAGCACCACATTCATAGATGGTGAGTAAGGACAGCATTTAATTGGGCACTTACAAGGGTGCTGGGTGCTTCACTAAGCACTTTACACCCATTATCCTATTTACTCGTCACAATAACTAAGCCACATGGATACCATTAGGCCCATTTTCAGATGGGGAAATGGAAGATCAGAGAGGTTAATTAAGCTGACCAAGGTGAGACAGCTGCTCGGTGGCAGAACCGATACTCAAATCAGGTCTACCCTTGGAGTCGCCCGCCCGCCCTGGGCATCCACACCCACCTCCACTGCGTAGTGTTCCCCTTGCAGTTTGGGTCTGAGGTCCGTGTGAGTCCGTGACTAAGAGGACCAGAAGCTCAGCTGAGACCAACAATGCCACCCCTGCCCCATGCGCTGGGACTCAGACTGCCAGGGGACCCCATCAAAGGTGAAACACCCTGGTCAATTGCAGAGTCAGTTCTCCAGCTCCAGGAGATGTCTCACCTGTCAAATGAAAGCCTTACCCCCGGCACCCAACCACCTGCAAGTGGTAATTACACGGAAGCCCAGGCCTCAGAGGCGGCTGAAACTCCTGACTGGGCCCCACAGGCGCACCTCACCCTGCCTCCCTCGGCTCCACCCACCCAGGCCTCTGTTCTCTTCCTGAACCTGCCTGCCTTGTTGCACCAAACCCGCAGGCCTTGATGATCCCACCCATGGACAGCCCAGAGGAAGAGGAGTCATCCTCACCAGCCCTAAGACTCAAGGACTGTGCACCCAGTGGGGGAGATTCCAGGCTGGAGGTGAATTGGTGGGGGCTCAGGGCCACAACGCTTAAAAGAACTTCAGAGTCACTTTTTAAAGAAGGGGATGGCAGGCCCCAGTGGCCTAATGGATAAGGCACAGGCCTCCTAAAGAAGGGGATGGTGGGACTTCCTTGGGCAGTATAGTGGTTAAGACTCTGAGTTTCCAATGCAGGGGACGTGTGCTCAATTGCTGGTTGGAGAACTAAGATCCCACATGCTGTGTGGTGCAGCCGAAAGATAAAAAATAAATTTAAAAAAGAGTGTGATCACAAGAAAATCATTTCATCTTCTGAGCTTCCATGCGCTCACCTGTAAAATGGGTGGGACTCCTGGCAGACCTGTCTCAGATGCTGTTGTCAAATTTATGACCATGAGGGAGCCCTGTTAACCACAAGTTGGCACTTGCCACGGGTGCTTGCCATCTAGTTCTACAAGGATTAAATCATGAGCTGTTGCAAGTGCTGATTTTCAACAGCTCTTGAAGGAGTTCAAGGTGGAATGAGGCACTCTGTTCTCTGGAAAAACTGGCAGGGCAGGTCCTCAGATACTTAGATATTCTCAGGAACTGATTTTATGAGCCCAATTCTTATATTTCTTCATGTAGAAAAGCACTAAAAGCCTTCATGGTGATAACTGCTTCTTGTGATTAGCAGAAGCTTCGTGAGACCAGCAGAAACTTTGTGCAAAAAATACGTGATTCTATTTACAATAGCTAGATAGGACATGGAAGCAACCTAGATGTCTGTCATCAGATGAATGGATAAAGAAACTCTGGTACATATATAGAATGGAATATTACTCAGCCATAAAAAGGGATGCATTTGAGTCAGTTCTAGTGAGGCAGATGAACCTAGAGCCTATTATACACAGTGAAGAAAGTCAGAAAGAGAAAAACAAATATCATATATTAATGCATATATATGGCATCTAGAAAGATGGTACTGATGAACCTATTTACAAGGCAACTACAGAAACACAGACATATAGAATGGACTTATGGACATGGGCAGGGGGAGGAAGGAGAGGGAAGGGACAGAGAGAGTAACACAGAAGCATATACACTACCATGTGTGAAATACATAGCCAATGAAAATTCGTTGTGTGACTCAGGGAACTCAAACCAGGGCTCTGTACCAACCTCCAGGGGTGGGTGGGGAGGGAGGTGGGAGGGAGGGTCAAGCGGGAGGGGACATGGGTGTGCTCTGCTGTACTTAGTCATTCAGTTACGTCTGACTCTTTGTGTTCCCGTGGTCTACAGCCCACCAGGCTCCTCTGTCCATGGGGATTCTCCAGGCAAGAATACTGGAATGGGTTGCCATGCCCTCCTCCAGGGATCTTCCCAACCCAGGGATCTTCCCAACCCACACTGCAGGCAGATTCTTTACCAGCTGAGCTACCAGGGAAGCCCCGGATATATGTATACCTATTGCTGGTTCATGTTGATATTTGGCAGGAACCAACACAATACTGTAAAGCAATTACCCTTCAATTAAAAATAAATAAATTTTTAAAAAACAAATAAGTTTGGTGAAAAAAATACGTGCTTAATTGCATATATTGCACCCTTACCAAAATCACATACATATTGTCCTCAGAGCAGTTTCTCAGAGCTAGCTGAGGTGCCGTCTCCCAGGCTGCAGTCCTCATATTGCCAAAAATAAAACTCAACTTGCAGCTCTCACAAGTGCCTTTTTTTTTAGTCGACACTGCGGTGCAGAGTTCAAGCAGCACATTTGGGGGAAAACGTTGCAAGAACCTGAGGGTCACGCAGACGCACGGGTCTGTGACGGTTCATTGTCACCGAGGGCTCACGTGGAGCAGGCGCTATGCTCACTGCCTCGTGCATATTAACTTATTCCATCCTCAGAGCAACCCTCTGAAGTGAGAACAATGATCCCACTTTACAGATGAGAAAAGTGAGACCCGGGGAGGTTACATGAGTTCCTGGAGGATCCCTAGGCAGTGTGCGGCTGTGCCCACTTGTGAAGGAGGACGGTCTGGCGCCAGGCTCTGTTCTGACCATGAGACCACACTGCCTCTCTAGAGCTATGGTCTGAGGGGGAGAAAGGAGGTCAGGGAGTCAGCCTGTCTGGACAAGATGGCCAGAGGGAGCTGCCCCTGGGCGAGCACCTGCTGTGTGTCATACACTTTCCTCTCTTAATTCAGCAGCCCAGCAGTGGAGGGTAGGGGTGGGAGCAGGTGTCCCCAGTTTCGTGGGGGTGCCAGCAGACGGAAGGCAAGAAAACCCAAGGTCTCTTGGTTGGTAGGGACTTGAACAGGGTCCTCTGTGTCCCTTCCCTGTTACTTCCAGCCCATCCCAGCTGTGCCTTCCTGAGTCCAAAGACCCTGTACCCCCCGCACGTCTGGGTGCCTGGGGGACGGGCAGAGAGGTGACCAGAGGCTGGACGCGGACCATGCCCTGCCCTACATGCCCTGCCACAGGGCTCCCATCTCTCCCGGCCCACGTGGCCCACTGGCCCGACTCCTACCTCCTCTCCCCACGGCCACATCCGAACCGCCTCTCCACGGCACACATCAGGGCCCTGCAGAGTGGGGCCTGGCGTGGCCACAGCCTGGCACTGGACAGCTTTGGAATGCGGTGAAGACCTCCCCCCTGAGCCAGCCTGGCCCTCAGCATCCCCAGGTGCCCCCGCCCACACACTCAACTGAGCTCTGGCTGCCCTCAGCCCTGACTGCACCTCCTCTCCCCCACCTAACCCTGAGAGCAGCTAGGCTTCTCCGGGCTCTACAGAGGGTCTGTGGGGTAAGGCTGCCCCCCACAGGCAGTCGGGGGAGGAGGTTGCTTCACTCTGAAAACCTGAAATCTCTTTGTAAGCAAGTGGGTAGGGTGGGGATCTGTCAGAATCTCTTTGTTGGCTTGTCCCTGGGCCCCGGAGGCGGGGAGAAATCTGTTTAAAGGCTATTAGGAGCAGGTTCAGAGCGGGGTGGGGGCAAGGGCAGGGTATGGGCGGAGGGGTTCCAAGTCCTGCATATAACCCCTGAGTCAGAACCCTACTCCCTCCAACCCTGTGCAGAGTCAGAGGTCATTAGCTACCCTCTAACCCCACCCCTTTCACTGTCCCTAAAGCTCCCATCCTATGGACACCATCCCACCACCCCTAATTGTCTGGAAGTGGCTTCCTGGGATCTACCCAGAATCTTTCCTGCTGTAACTGAAGCCCGGGTCCAAACACCCCAGTCCTAGTTGGTCAGGAGAGAGGAGATGAGTGAGTGGGCACAGCGTCACACCCCTAGAAGTGGAGAAGGGGACATAGCAAGTTTTAGAAGGGAGCCAGTGGGGTGGGGGGAGCCCCAGGAGAAATCTTCAGTCCAAGGGCAGCAAAGCAGAAAACGGAGCATCTCCTTAAGATGAATCTCTCCACTGCCTTCGGCTCAAAGCTCCATTTGCATAAAGAAACTATCCTCACTGCTCTTTTGCCTAATTGGCAAGGAGCACCTGTCCGCACGGAGATGAACCACTGCTCAGCAGCTCATAGAAGCTGGCGTGAGCCCACCCCTTGGCAGGATAGGACCGAGACATGGCTGTTTCTTCCTGGCATGACCTGGTCCCAACCCTAGCTCCACCACTTCTCTGAGTCACAGTTTCTTCATCTGTTAGGGAGGAGGAATAATTCTTGCCTTATTTGGTGTTTGAAAGGATTTCAATGCAGTAGCATGTTGGAAGGTTTCCACGCAAAGCTGGGGGCACATCCAGTGCCCCACACACATCCAAGAACACGGTCTTCTAGGAATGGCCCAACTGGGCTCCAAACCATCTCAGCCAACTAATTCAGTGTTCGTGGGGAAATCACTTACCCTCAGGACTTCCCTGGTGGTTCAGCGGCTAAGACTCTGAGATCCCAATGCTGGGCGTCATGGTTCAACCCCAGGTCAGTGAAATAGATCCCACATGCCATAACTAAGAGTTCACATGCTGCAACTAAAGATCCCACATGCCACAATTAATACCTGGTGCAACCAAATAAATAAATATTTTAGAAAATGACTTACCCTCTTACTCTCATCTGTAAAGCAGGAATTAACAATGCCCACCACAGGGCTGTAAGTAAGGCACTTAAGTGCCCACCACTTAAGTAAGGCAGCACGTGTAAGAGCCCCTGGCGCACAGTAGGTCTGTGCTAAGTCAGGATTATTGGTAACCAGATGCCATCAACCTATCTTTCATCAGAGCAGGGAACCCTAACACTTTGGGTTGATGCACTGAAGCCAGCTGAGGGGTTTCCCGATGGCGCCTCCAATTTCAAGTTTCCCTCATCGGAACAGTCTCATCCACCACCCAGGTGGCACTGGTGGTTAAGAACCCGCCTCCCAATGCAGGAGACATGAGAGACAGGGGTTCCATCCCTGGGTCAGGAAGATCCCCTGGAGAAGGGCAAGGCAACCCACTCCAGTATTCCTGCCTGGAGAATCCCATGGACAGAGGAGACTGGTGGCCTACGGTCACAGAGAGTCGGACACAACTGAAACGGCTTAGCACAGCACGCAGCATGTTTCAGGGCCCTGGATTCCAGGGTCAGAACCCCTGAGACCTCATCCGGGCAGAGGCAAGATGAGCCTGTGGACCAGTGATGGTCACCACTGGTTCCCCCAGAGTCATGTGGACAAGTCAGCTCCCTGGCTGCATCTCGGACCCCACACACAGTGCTGCACTCACCCCAAGCTCCAGCTCTGAGACCCTTATATCAGCTGTCCTCTACGTCTCTCTGAGCCCAGGAACCATGAGGAGGACAGGAGGGGTGAGCTTCTGCCTGGCTCTGTTCCGGGCTCTGTCCTGGGGAGCCTCCAGAGCTGGCCTGCCCTTGGGCAAAGGGGATCCTTCTGAGCCCCCAGACCTAAAGGAGTCAGGTCATGGCTGGAGACCCAACCGCTTCTAAGGAGAGAGCCATGGCATCAACTCAACAGGACCACTCACAGGTTAGGACAATGAGTCATCAGTGAAACTTGAAGAGGACCTCAGACCTACTGAGTCCTGGGCCAGGGCCTTGCCCTAGTATTTACCTCTCTCCTGAGGCTAGGAGTGGCTTCACTGAGCTGGGGAGCCCTGTCTCCACCAAATGTTACTCAGTGCTAGAGTGCACAGCAGATCTGAGTTCAAATCCTGGCTCTTCTACTTCCTGGTTGAGATAAACCCCCTCAAGAACTCTGAGCTTCTGTTTTTCATCTGTAAAATGAGTACATAATTGCTTACTTCCCAGGGTGGCTGTGAGGATTCTGGGAGATAAGGGAGAGGAGTTTGGGACAAGGATGTAGCAAGTGCCTAGCACCCGATGAGCCTACAATATGGGGAAGCAGATGCCATGGCCACCCCTCGTAAGCTGTCTTCTTATTGACACACACACACAGGTGCATACCCACCCCATGTGCGCAAACATGCCTACTCATATATACACACAATGCATACTGCAATATTCATAAAAGAGAAAAAAAAAAACAAACATCAAGCCAGCAACCTGGGACTTGGTCCCATCCCTGCACACCTCTGCTTTTGACGGCACTAGACAGAGAGAGACAGGGAAGTGGGAGGACAGGAAGAGGATGGGACCTGAGAGGGGACAGGGATTCTCCCAGAAGCGAACAGTCAAAGGGACAGAGGAGAGGCTGTCCTCCTCGCCTCTCCCCCAGCCCCTGCTGGGCACCGAGCAACGAGCCTCTCTCCAGAATGTTTCCTACATTGCTGAGAGTCTTCTGCCCAGCAGCGCCCTCCATAACTTCCCCCCACCCTTCTCCTCCCGGCACGAGCTGCCCTCACCTACAAATCCACACCTCCCCTGTCCTCCGGGCCCACCTCCCAGGGCCAGGAGAACTGTAGGAAGGGACCTCGATGGCCAAGGTGCTAGACTAGGGATAAAGGATGACTATCTGGGTGTCCCACGTGGAGGGGAGGGGCAGCCAGCCTGGGGTAGTCAGGATCAGGGCCCAGGACCAGGCCCCTAGCCCCACCCTGAGAAAGGAAAAAGGAGAGGACCCAGGGCCACCTGAGCTCTTACTTCAGAAGGTACAGCTGTGAAAACCCAGAGCTATTTAATGTCTGGGATCAGTGTTTTGGGGAAAGCTGGAGTGGAACAGGGGAAAGAAGAGGAAGAATTTGTTGAGCTTATACTGTGTGCCAAACAGTTCACCCACACACACACACACACAGTCTCTATCCACAAACCCTTCGAGGTTGGGACTTGGAACCTCACTTCACCGGCAGAGCCGCCAAGGCCTCAAGGAGAGAAGTCCCTTGCTCTTTGGTCAAAGAGCACATGGGCAGCAGCCCTGGGGTCAGAACTCAGATCTGTCTGACCTCAAGGCCCTGGAATTTCAGGACTAAACGCCCTCCTCTCCTCTCCGGGGATGGTGGTGTCCACTTCCCACCAGCGCTGGGCTCTGGGCCGGCGTGGTGAATCACTGGGCTCCTCCAAGGGATTCCCCAGGTCCCAGGGTCTCTTACAGGCAATAAACATCCACCCCAGGAGACCTCCTGTCCTCCCAGCAGTCCTGAGCTGCCTCTGAGAGGCCGGGGCTCTTTATTACTGATGCAGCACCATTCCGAGAGGTAGGCTCTGCACACGGCGGGCAGGATGGCTGCTGGCTCTACGGAGAGGCAGAGATGGAAGCAGAAGAATTAGCTGAGTGTCTGCCCCTCACCCAGGCAGCTAGCCCCCTGAGGATGGGCACAGGGCATGGGGTGGGCTGGCGGCATGGAGGCTCCCTGCCCAGGACGTGGGTGTGGGGTGGGCGCCTGCTGCCCCCATCTGCAGCCTCACACCCTCCCTGCATCCACCCTCTGTCCACTGCTTCGCAGCCCCCTGAACACGCCTCCCCGCCCCCACCTCCATGCCATCCCTGCCTCACCCTGTCACCCCATTCCCCATCAGCTCCTCCTTTCTTCCTGTAATTCACAGATCTCACTGTTGGCTGCACATCAGAATCACCAGGGAGATTCTGACTCCATAGGTCTGAGCAGGGCCTGGGCATCAGGATTTTTTAAACCTCGCCTAGGGATTCTACTGTGCCAACTGGAGGAACTGCTACTTTTTATCAGACCTCAGCTCAGAAGTCAACTCTCCTGGGACGCTTTCTCTAACCATCCCTCCACCCGCCGGCCTGGGCTAGACACCCCTCCTCTGAGCTCCCGGGTCCCCTGATACCTCCACCTATCAACAGTCTTATCACACACTATAATTGACTTTATTACAAGCTTGTCTTACAAAGGCTACAATCAACTCCAGGGCCAGGACTGGGTGTTGTTCATTGTTATATCCCCAGCACAGGGCCTGTTATGCAGAAGCTTCAGAAATGTTGAATGGATGGACGCACTCATGGATGGATGGATGGATGGATTCATGGGTGCATGCATGCATGCATGAACGAATGAAGGAACCCAAGTGCTAATGCTCTGCTCACCAATGTCTCTTCCCCCGCTTCCTCAGACAAACCTCCCACATTGCTAAGCTACCCAAGTCCCCTTTGCTTAATAATCCCACTCCAGCTGCCCAGCTGTTGCCTACACAGGGGTGCCCACCGCACCAACCTGGGTAAACCTCTCAGATCATTCTAACTGCTCCAGAAATCTCTCCTGCTCCAGGAAACCCGCAGGGTAAATGAGGTGGACCCAAACAATTCTTGATTTAGAACACTCTGGTTGCCTTCCCCCATACCTGGTCTTGGAGGCTCTGGGCTGGACTGACCTCACAGGTAATAGTCGGCAATAAATTCAGGACAAGAGTCAAGAGACATGATGAGCTCCTGCCCCCAATTTTCTGCATGACCCTGGGCCAGTCACTTAACCTCTCTGGGTCTCAGGTTTCCCATCTATAACATGAGGGAAATAACAGTACTCTTCTTGGGGACTTCCCCAGCGGCTCAGTGGCTAAGAATCTGCCTGCCAATGCAGGAGACATGGGTTCAATCCCTGATCTGGAAAGATCCCACATGCCGTGGAGCAAATAAGTCTGTGCGTTGCAACTGCTGAACCTGTGCTCTGGAGCCCGTGTGTCCCAGCTACGGAAGCCCATGCTCCCTAGAGCCCATGCTCTGCAACAAGAGAAGCCACCACAAATCGGGAGTACAGCCTGCTCAGCACAACTAGAGAAAAGCAGGCACAGCTATGAAGACCCAGCACAGCACACATTTTTTAAAAAAAGAATAGTACCCTCCTCATAGAGTTGCTGTGGACAAGGAAATGACAGCCCGCTCCAATATTCTTGCCTGGGAAATCCCATGGACAGAGAAGCCTGGCAGGCTACAGCCCATGGGTCGCAGAGTCAGACACGACTTAACGACTGAGCAACAATACAGAGTTGCTGTGAGAATTAATGAGTTAACAGATCTAAGGCCTTAGAGTAGGACCCAGTACAGAGTAAGTGCTATTATCAAAGCACTTTGTTAACTAATTTTTTTTTTGTTTGTTAACTACTCTTATCTACCAATTGAATGTTAACCACTGGACTTAAGGCCTGTCCAGCCAGATGCATTATCTATTACATCATCAGCCCAAGCCCCCACCTGTGGACAAGAACCACCAAGGGACAGTGACAGGCGGTGGTGAGCCCAGGCTGCCCCCCAGCCACCATCAGACTGGACGATGGCCCACACAACAAATGTCAGCCCCAGAGCCCAGACCCACCCACCCTGCCACCAGGATCAGCAAAGAGCCTTTTTCAAACCGTCATGGCTGGGGACTGCCCTGGTGGTCCAGTGGCTAAGACACCCAGCTCCGAATGCAGGGGGCCCGGGTTTGATCCCTGGTCAGGGAACTAGATACCACATCCTGCAAGTGAGAATTCACATGCCACAACTAAAGACTGAAGATCCCATGTTTGGGCTGGATCTTCCAAAGATCTTCTGGCCACTGAGACCCAGTACAGCCAAATAAATAAATTATTTAAACATTAAAAAAAAAAAAATCATGGCCACCACAGCCCCTGGGTTGTTTCTCCTGCTCACTTTTCAGCCTCTATCCCCCTCTCACCAGAAGCCCAGTTAGATTCTCTCCACTCCTTCTCCCCTCCCCTTAAACAGACGGGAGCATCAAAGCGCGAAAAACATTGAAATTGCCAAACACAATGTCTCTCCAGAGATGACAAATTTGCTGCAGTGTGTGCTTCCAACCAACAGCTGCAGCTCCTGACCAGTTCCAAGGCAGGCTCCCCACCCTCACTGACCAGCTTCTCATAGGCCCAGCGCCCCCCTCTCCCTCCACCCCTGCAAGGGAGGTCACCCTGGTCACTCTAGGGGTAAGCGGGCTGCAGAGGGGAAGGGTCAGAGCTAGGGCAGAGGGCAGAGGAGAGAACCACGGGACAGGTCCCCCAACGGTTCGCTCCGCCACACCTGTTCAGCCAAGGTCACACAGAGCACCCGACAAGGAGCCTGAGATGGGCTTGTTTGTTAAAGCTCTGCCTCCAGTAAACAGGAACAACTTAACAAAGCCCAGCATGCATGGAGAGCTGGACCACCCACTGGAATTACAAATTCTCAATTACTCCTCGCTTCCCTCCACCCTGAAAGCTGAGTGAACTTTCTTCCCATTTTACAGGTGAGAGCTCTCCTAAGAGGGGCCATGGGACTGGCCCAAAGCCATGCGGTTATTAGGACATTTTTAAATTAATTTTTATTGGCGTATAGTTGCTTTACAATATTGTTAGTTTCTACTGTACAGCAAAATGAATCAGCTGTATGTTTACATACCTCCCTTCTTTTTTGGATTTCCTTCCCGTTTAGCTCACCATAGAGCACTGAGCAGGGTTCCCTGTGTATACAGTAGGTTCTCTCTAGTTGTCTATTTTACACATAGTGTCAACAGTGTGTACATGTTAATCCCAGTCTCCTAATTCATCCCTCCCCACATTCCTTTTTGGTATCCATATGTTTGATCTCTACATTTGTGTCTCTACTTCTGCTTTGCAAATAAGATCATCTATACCATTTTTCTAGATTCCACATATATGTGTTAATATGTATTTGTTTTTCTCTTTCTGACTTACTTCACTTCTTATGACAGCCCCTAGGTCCATCCACATCTCTACAAATGACCCAATTTCATTTCTTTTTATGGCTGAGTAATAATATTTCACTGTATATATGCCACTGAACCTCTCACCTCCCTGACTTCAAAGCTAACATTCTTCCCAACCACATCCCTGACCTTGGGTGCCTCTTTCAATCTTAATTTTTCTTTTCTGCAAAATAGTTTGGTCCAGTGTTTCTTAAAATACTTTTTAAAATGTACACCCTTGTTGAAGTATCATTAAAATCTCATTCCTTTCCTGTGATCAGTGATACAAAAAACAAGAAAGGCTTTGGGAGTTTGCTTGCTTTCCAAAACAAAATTCTGTTTTCCAAAGAAGAGATTCATTTCCAAAGATCGTAAGGCTGAATTTGCTTTTTCACATGTTAACTCTTCCCAGGCCCCAGGAGGTTCCAGTGTGCACCTGCAGGAGAATCAGGGTCTCCATGGCTCACCCACCGCACTGCGTTGGGGAACCCTGGTCTCAGTCTCTTGGGGGCTGCCTTTGCTCACCCGGGAAGAGAGGCAGCAGAGACTTAATTAGGGATGCCCCTCTGCAGGGGGACTCCAGGAAAGTCACTTCTCTCCAAACTTAGGTCTGTAACATGGGAATAATACTAGTTCCTAGCAGTGTTACCAGGATTAAATGAGTGAATACCTGTAACGCACCTAAAACATTGCCTGACCCTCAGCACTCAGTAAGTGTTAACCATGTCAGGTTCTAGGGATGTTTTATCCCGGTCATCATTTGCCTGCCCCCAGGGCAATTTCTTTAGCAGGTGCCTGAGCCTTCACTGGGTCCCAGGAGATCACCTGGGGTACAAGTTACATTACTACAGCCTCTCGATGGTCAGGAAGACCCAGGATTGGGACTTCCTGGTGGGTCAGTGGTCAAAAATCCACCTCGTAATGCAGGGGACGTGGGTTCGATCCCTGGTTGGGGAACTAAGATCCCACATGCTGTGGGGCAACTAAGCTCATGCGCTGCAACTGCAGAGTCTGAGAGCCACAGCCAGAGAGCCTGAGCACCACAACAAAAGATCCTGCAGGACACAGAGACCCCGGGAGCCGCAACCAAGACCGAGGCAGCCGAATTAAGTATTAAAAAAGAGAAAGACCCAGAATTATTGTGTATCCCATGATCTGTGAGAATCGCAACAAATCACAACCTTGGATTGGTTTGGGTCCAGCTCAAACAGATGCAAGCAAATCACAGCCTCTGATTTATTTGGGTTTGAGTTCAAATATGAAGGACTTCTGGTTTTTTTCTATTTGAGGAACTAGCCATCTGGGAAACTTTTTTTAACTTAGCTCTTTACCTCACTCCACACACCAAAATAAATTCCAGATGGATCTCAGATTTAAACATAAACAATGAAACCATAAATGTGCTAAAACAAAGAATCTTCAAGTGGGCAAAACACCATTATAAGTAGGACACAAAACCGAGAAGCCAAAAAAGAAAAGATGAATGAATTCAACTTCATAAAATGGCTTATTTTCACATGAAAAAAAATTAAAAACAAAATTAAACAACAATGATAAGATCAAGAAAAATACACTTTAAAACATATTTCAGAAAAGGCCTGTCTATGGCCATACCACTCTGAATACTCCCGATCTCATCTGATCTTGGAAGCTAAGCAGGGTCCAGCCTGGTTAGTACTTGGGTGGGAGAAAAGTCCTAATTTCTTAAAGAACTGGAAATGAATGAGAAAATGCCAAAGGTCTAGTTTTTAAAAATGGGTAAAGAATACGATAAGACTATTCACAGAAAAGGACAGAAATAGCTCTCAGATATATGATAAGATACTCAACCTCATTAACAAGGAAACACACAAAACCTTGAGCAGGATGTCCATGGCTTTTCATCTGTCATTTTTCAAAAACTGTCAATTGTACTTCAATAAAGCTAGAAAAAATTTTTTTCATTTAAAGTTTGTTAAGTCTTTTGGAGAAATAGGAAGTCTCACACTTTGCTGGTGTGACTTGACACAACGTATATGGAAGACAATTTGGCAAAATTTGATTCAGCACTTCCACTTCTAGAAATTCATCCTACAGATTTCATTCTGTGTGTACAGAATGACTTATGTACAAGGGCATCATTGTATAATAAATCCACACCAGTGGGAATAATTAACCAAACGGGGGACCATGGGCAAAATTACTTAACCTCTCTGGGCCTCAGTTTCCTCATCTGTAGAATGGGGATAATAATGGAAACTGCCTCAGAGATTGTTGTCAAATATGTACAAAAAGCCCCTCAAAGAGTCACCCTGGGTGTAGTAAGTGCTCAGCAAATATGACCATTCATATCACTATTATAATTAATGTTGTTACTAGTGGAACCCAACCTAGAGACTGGCTCTCATGGTAGGAGTAAGGGGTTTGAGAATCACTCATAATCATCCTTGAAGGAGGAATCTTGGGAAGGCAAAGTGAGATTGCAACTGTAGCTGAGTAAGTAGAAACCCAGTGTTTGTATTACTATAGAAGCTTCCCAGGTGGCTCAGTGGTAAGGAATCTGCCAGTCAATGCAGGAGACGTGGGTTCGATCCCTGGGTCAGGAAGATCCCCTGGAGAAGGAAAGGGCAACCTACTCCAGTATTCTTGCCTGGGAAATCCCATGGACAGCGAAGCCTGGTGGGCTACACAGTTCATGGGGTCGCAAAGAGCGGGACACAACTTAGCGACTAAAACAACAGCAACAATTACAGAAGCCTGATCAGCAATATAAACAGGAAAAATGGCTTTCCCAGAAGCAAATCTTGACAGTGGCCATCCCTGCTCTCATGCTGGGAGAAAGCATTTTGACTAAGCAAACTGAACCATTCTTCCTTTCTTAGAAAGTCTACCCCAGTGATGGGTGAAAGCCCTGCTTGCTTCATTGAGGCCAACTAACAGTGACAGTAACAGCTAACATTTTTTATACATTTATTTATTTATTTATATGTATTTATTTATTTGTTTATTTATTTGGTGCACCAGGTCTTAGTTGCAGCACACATGGTCCTCCATCTGCACTGCAGCATACAGGATTTTTAGTTGCGGCATGTGGAATCTAGTCCCCTGACCAGGGATCAAACCCAGGTCCCCTGGATTAGGAGTGCGGAGTCTTAGCCACAGGACCACCAGGGAAGTCCCCCTAACAGCTAACATCTTGTGGTGTGTTTTCTAGAGGCCACACAGAGTTAAGCACTTAACATATAATAGTTCAATATTCCTCATACCACTCCACCCGGGAGGTTTATTGTTGCTCTTGTTCAGTCGCTAAATCGTGTCTGACTCTTTGCAACCCCACGGACCGCAGCACGCCAGGCTTCCCTGTCCTTCACCATCTCCCAGAGCTTGCTCAAACTCATGTCCACCGAGTCAGTGATGCCATCCTACCATCTCATCCTCCCTCACCCCTTCTCTGCTTGCCCTCTGAGTCTTTCCCAGCCTCAGGGTCTTCTCTAATGAGTCAGCTCTTTGCCATCAGGTGGCCAAAGTATTGGAGTTTCAGCTTCAGCATCAGTCCTTCCAATGAGTGTTCAGAGTTGATTTCCTTTAGGATTGACTCCTTGCTCTCCAATGTACTCTCAAGAGTCTTCTCCAACACCACAGTTCAAAAGCATCAGTTCTTTGGTGCTCAGAGGTTAAAGTGTCTGCTTGCAATGCGGGAGACCCCGGTTCAATCCCTGGGTCAGGAAGATCCCCTGGAGAAGGAAATGGCAACCCACTCCAGTATTCTTGCCTGGAGAATCCCATGGACAGAGGAGCCTGGTAGGCTACAGTCCACACGGTCGCAAAGAGTCAGACATGACTGAGCAACTTCACTTTCACTTTCAAGGTTTACTTACTCTTCCTATTTTATGGAAAAGGAAACTGAGGCTGTCACTTGGGGGTATTCACACAGCAGAGAAGTGACAGAGCCCACATTTGGGCCTGGGTCTCTATTGCACCAGCCTTGCCCAGGTAGGCATTTCACTGTATTTCTCTGCCTAAACCACAGAGTAGCATCTTGGCTCATGTGCATCTGCTTCTTCTATACATATGTCACTGTGAATCAGCCCCAAAGGCAGGACCTCTCTGAGCACATGAACAAAATTGGGATTGGAAATCTTCCTTGGTTGTCCAGGGGTTGGACTCTGTGCTTTCACTGTAGAGGGTTGTGAGTTTGATCCCTGGTTGGGGAGCTAGCATCCCATATGCCTTGCTGCAAGGCCAAGGGGGAAAAAAAATGGGTTTGGAGCTTAGGAGGCATGGGCCAGGTCATTGGGCCCACCCAGCCTATGTGAGACACCCATTTCTGTCCTCATCTCTACCTTCAGAAAGAGAAACGTCTCAAGGTGGCACACCCAGCAACAGCAGAACCAGCTCACCCTCGCTCCTTCTTACTGCATCTCTCCATAGCACCTCAACGCCGAAGAGGCCCAGGCAAATGCTGTGCTGGCAGGCAGGGTGAAATGAAGTCCTCCAAATGCTCCTACAATGGCAAGAGGTCCCTGAGCAGAACCAGAACCAGCAGAACCAGAATTCCATGGAGCCCCATTCCGTTCCTTCACACACACACACACACACACACACACACACACACACACACAGACACACACACACAGGGCTGCCAGCTGTCCTGCTAATTACCTTCCCAATAAAGGAGGGGTCAGCACGGGGGGATGGTGCACTCTAAGAGCGCGGCTTCCCGGAATCTTCGTAGTCCCTTCTGCACAAGATAAATTGTTGCCTCTGATTCAATTTCTTCCTCCCTCACCCCCACCCTGCTTGGCTTCCTAAAACAATAAGAAAACACATTTCTCATCACTGCATTTAATTCTTCAGGCAGGAAAGAGGAGCTACACATCTGGTTCTATGCACATAATGAGGAGGGAGGGAGAAGACGGGGAGGGGCAGGTAGAGTCCAGGGAAAGACAGAGCAGGTGAGAAAGGCTCAAAAGGAAAATCTCAGGGGTTCAGGATGCAGCCCGCTCTACTGCGGTCATCCTTCCTCCACGCCACTGGAACCCACTGAGGCAGGCCCCTGTGTGTGTTGGACAGACAGGAAAGAGAGACACGTGGTCCAGGATTCACCGTGTAAGGGAAGACACTGATCTATAAGCCACCAACTACTGGGCTGGCTAAGAAGTTTGTTCAGCTTTTTCATAAGATGTTATGGAAACACCCAAACACCCAAATCTATTAGGCAACCCAATAAAATACAGAATTCCATGAACTCTGACAGGGGAAAGTCGGCTTTGAGGGAGCAAGGACATGGGAAGGCTTCACTCTGGCTATGGGAGGCTTTGCAGTGAATGAGGCATTTGAGCAGCCTCTTAGAAATTCACCAGGCAGGTGGCCTGGGGAGGGAAAAGGTCACTTTAATAATGGAATTCTCGGGACTTCCCTGGTGGTCAAGTGGTTAAGAATCCACCTACCAAAGCAGAGGATGCAGATTTGATCCCTCGTCAAGGAACTAAGATCCCACAACTTCTGAGCCGCCTTGCCATAATTAGAGTCCATGCACCACAGCATAAGATTTTGCAACTAAGACACGATGCAGCAGATAAATAAAGATATTTAATAAAAATGTTTTAAATTTAATGGCATTCTAATACTGCAACAGTAAAACGTGTACTGGGCTTTACGGCTAACAAAGTGCTATTGCACTCATCGTCTCATTTAACCTCACTCCATCCCTATGAAGCAGGGTTTATTCTATCACACCCATTCTGGAGAGGAAACAACAGAGGAGAAATGGCTTGCCTGGGTCTCCATAGTCAGTCAGTAACAGAACTGAAATTCCAGCTCAGGTTCATATGACTCTAAGATCAGTGCTGCTTCTATAACCCTAGAGATGCCAGTTTACTTCCCAGGAGGATACTGCCAGGGAGGCAGCAAGAATAGAATGGGGTCCAGGTGGAGTAAAGGAGGGATGTGGACAAATAGCCACGGCCTCCCCAAGACTGGTCAGCTACGTCCCCAGGCCAATCCACACACACCAGGTCTGGGCTGAGAGAGCCCCTGCCCCCAGCGTGCCAGTCTTCTCCCGGCAGTAAGTGTGACAGTGGGTGTGGTTCGTGTTTTATAGAAAGATGTCTTGTCTTGGCTTGGACTTGCTGTTGCCTTGTAATTATGGCTCATTCTCTCTCTCTCTCTCCATATATATATACATATACATAGCATCAGTTGCTATTTTGAAAATGGACTGAAGGACAAGGAACAAGGACATGACTTTCTGTAACACTTACAATGTACCGGGTGATAAAATGTCCATCTCACTGGCTCCCCTGACAACACCATCAAAGGAAATACTACAACCCCCACTGTGCAGAGGAGGAAACTGAGTCCCAGAGAAGTGAAGCTACTTGCCCAAGGTCTCTGACCTGACTCCTGAGTCACTCACTCTTTTTCACCATAAATGTCCAGAAAAGGAAGCAAACAGAGGTCATCAGGACCCAAGCAGCCTGAGGGTCACTCTGCAGCTTCCTCTTGAATGTCCCAGGGCTCTGCAGAGAGGCCCTCATCCTAATTTTCAAGACGATTAGTGTCAATGATAATAATTTAGCACTAACACTGATTTATCAGAGCATGATTCTGGCAGTTGTCACCACAAAGTTAAATCAGACCATGAGAAAGAACCAGAACTCCAAGGGATGCCATTTTAACATCAAGGGAAGTACAACCCTAAGAAAAAGAAATCATAAAAACAGAACTGCAGAATCTCCTCAAGGTCAAGTGTTTCTGGAGCCTGGAGATAGGAGGAGATTTCAATATCTCAAAGGCCAACAGGTTGCAAAGTCTGATTACTTGTGGAGGTAGCCCAGGAAGGGGTTGCCCACTTCGGCAGTGGACTGAAGAAGTGAATGGTGAAGGGACTCAAAGCCTGCCTGGGGCATGGAGTGCATGACCACCTCCTTCTCGCTCTCTCTCTTTTTTTAATGATTTATTTGGCTGTGCTGGGTCTTAGTTGGGATACACAGGAACTTCAAACTTTGTTGTGGCATGTGGGATCTAGTTCCCTGACCAGGGATCAAACCCAGGTCACCTGCATTGGGAGCGACAAGTCTCAGGCACTGGACTACCAGGGAAGGCCCAACCACTTCCCTTTTTAATTCGTGGAGTCCCTGACAGAACATTTAGACTGGATCTCAGTAGGGTCCATCAATCCACTGATAAGAATCCAGTCAGCATTTTGGCCAATAACTCTATTATATAACCTCAACCACCTGAGAAGGTGACCCCCAAAACTACTTGCAAAAGCATAATTATCTGCTTAATGTGTAAAGATCTTTCATTCTCAAATACAGAAAAGTTGGAAAGACTCAACCCCACAGGATGAATATTTTTAAATGCTGAAGTGAAGAGTCTGTGCATATTGGTATCTTCAGTATTTGTAATGTTGGAGAATTTGGCTTATTTGAGTAGCAAGCCAGCCTTTGATGCCAATCTAAATTGTAAAAATTGAGTTAGATATGTGATTTTAAGTTGAAAACAAATCATCAAACTCATATACAGTCTTGGAACATTTAAGATAATTTCATATTCTCTTGGATTTATAAGGATTACTTAAAATTACTTGGGAAGGTTTATGAGTCAGATAGTAAAGCATACTACTTAAATTTCTCAAATAGCATTTTACATATTCAAAGGTGTTTGAATAGGTTGGTAAATGAAACAAACATCATCCTAAAGCCCCTTAGGAAAAGAAAATTTATAAGCTAAATCTCAAAACTTAAGGAAGAACTAGATTTTTATGAAATTTATAACTTTAATAAATTAAATAATCCTTTTAAAACCCAAAGAACAGCAGAAACCAACAGAATACTGTAAAGCAATTATCCTCCAATTAAAAATAAATTTTAAAAAAACACCAAATATCTTCTGGATATTTTTTTCTGTGCATACAAACTGTCTTTGAGGATTGAAAGAACTCTCACACTGACATAGAGTGCTTCCTACATGCTCAGAGCTAATGCTTTAAATGAATGATCTCATTTAGTCCCTACGACAGTGCTATAAAATAGGTGCTATCATTATCTCCATCTCCGGGCAGAAAATGTGGGAGCCAGGATTCTGAACTGGGGCAGTTGAAATTTCAGAGCCATTTGTCTTAATCCCTGTGCCACAAGTTCCTGGGTAAGAAAAGAAACCTGTCTCAGGGCTGGCTCTGAAACACCATTAAACAGCCTGGTAGCTGGCCTCTCCATCCCACGTTCATTAGTGTCTGAGTCACAGCTCCTGTCCTCAGCTCTGGACTTATCTCTACAGCTCTGCTTCTCACTGTCTGTTCCAAGAACCATCCACCTGGGCATCACCTGAGAGCTTGTTAGAAATTCAATGTCTCAGCGTCCCCCCCGCTGCCCCCGCCCAAGCCTTTCTGAATGAGACCCTGTATTCACAGGCTGTCCCGGGGATGTAGCTGCCCACCGTTAGAGAAGCCTGGCTCTCCAGTACTATGAAAACTTTGGATCAGCCTCGATCCACCTGGCGAAACAAGTTGCTGCCCCACTGTACCCGTCCCCAGAGAATCCCACCTCCTGTGGCCAAGCAGTGTTAATAGAAGGGATGCAAAGCCACCTGGCCCAGCCCTTTAGTGGCTGCGAGGCTCTTCCACCGTCAAAGTTCCGCCAGCCACTGGCTGCAGAGAAAAGTAAATTTTGTTGAACTGCCCAAGGCCATGCTAATCTTTAATTATGCCGTTAATGTCTGTCTCCCCCCAGGTAGCTGTTATGCCAGCAGTTACGGCGGTGCCCTGGCTGGAAACAGCTTGCAGATTTCCTGATAGCATTAATGGAAGTTTTGCAAATTGATTTGGGGAGATGAGGTGGAGAGAGGCTGGCGTGACTTGACATGAAGCCCATACTAAGCGGCTGAGATCCTCCTGTCCTTGATCCCTGCCCAGGGCAAGGGGAAAGAGTGGGCATCAGGAGACCCGGGTTCCAGGGCTGGCTCTGCTGCGGTGGACCTGTGGCCTCCAGCCTGCCACTTTGTATCAGAGCCTCTTCTTTAAAATGAGCAGGTTGAGCTCATCTAGGCTCACCAACAGTTTCTCCCAGCTTGAACGGCTCCGATTTCTGAGTCTCAGAAGCTGTCAGAACGGCTTGGTTCTTGGGGAGGACGAACTTCCTTCCCTCCTTCTTTTCCTCATCCATTCATTCCCTCAACTCTTCACCCAGTACACATGACTAGAACCACATAAGGCTCTGCAGTCGGCACTCGGGACACAGATAGGAGTTAGCTCCTTTGGGTTGGCACAGTTACCCTCAGAAAAATCAAAGCTAAGCTGTGCTCACCATAGACTGGATCAGTTTGGCCCCAGCTTCAGACTACACTGGCCCCGGCTCCAGCATGCCCTCTGCTCCAAGACCCAGAGGAGGGAGAGGACCAGAAAAGGCAGTGAGATGGGGCAGAAAGAAAAGTGACCTTGGTGCCAGAGACCTGGTTTCTGGAACCAGCTCTGGCTGTAACTGTTACATGACCTTGGACAAGTCACTTGCTATTTCTAGAGTCTTCTCTAGGATATGGGGGAAATGCAGATGATAATTCCTGTTCTGTCTTGCAAGGGGAGTAGTTGAAAAGAATGCCACCTGTGAACCCAAGGGCCTTTTGTACGGGGATGGGGAAGGATTATTCAGTTGCCAGGGAGCAGCCCTGCCCATTTCCAAGAAATCCAGCCAGGAGGCAGAGTTCCCAACAGGCCAGGCCTTGGCTGAAATCTCTACCACCCCCGTCCCCATCTCATGAGTTGAATTCATTCCCCAGGACAACTAATAACTGCATGGCCCAATGTTCACACAAATCACATGGTTGATATTTGTGACCACAAAGCTTTTAAAATATTCCCAGGGAGACACGCAGGGCAGGGACAAGCAGGAAATGGACCCAGGATAGAAGGAAACGGAGTCAGAGCAAGGATGAAGAATGGGGCTCTGCCCCACTCCCTGTGGGTGATCTTGAGTGGGGGGACTGGATCCTCCAGTGTATCCCCATCTCTAAACCACCCCATTGCAGGAATCAAGGACCCATCCCGACTCCATATCCCAGCGAGGGGATGTGACTGACTTGGGGAAGTGGACCTGGCCCACATCCAGCCGGGGTAGTTAGGAGACAACTTGGGCCTCCAAGCTGTTGGCATGCCCAAGGGGTATTCCTCTAAACTGGGCTTCCACTGCATCTCTGCCCTTGTCTCTCTAGCTTTCAGCTTTGCTCCTCTCTCCCCCTGTGTACCACAGCCTCTGTGTCTTCATCCTCTCTGAAAGGCTGGCCTAAATTTTGCCCGACGCCAGAGTCCCTGACTCCAGAGCCTCTGGAACCTAAGGGCTCTCCATGCCCCCACCCCCTCCATCATCACTGCCACCAGCAGCAAGAAGGGTTTATGGGCCTGGGTTTGATTCTAAAAATAAGTTTTCAATTAAAGTTGAGAGGTGTGAGAGAATGATGCCTCGGGCAGGCCGCCCCTCTCAGAGGCTTCCTCTCCAACAGATGGTTTGCAGCATTTTTAATTAATGAGAGATGGGCAGATGGGGACCCTTAAGAGCCTGCCGCAAAATGTAGAGGCTGTGGAGGGGTGGAGCAGAGCTGGCCCAGGCAGACTCTGAACCAGGGAATGCTGTCCAGGTTGGAGACGGGAGCCCTGCCCTTAGTCCAGTCTCCCCACGGCCAGCCCAGCATGCAGCACCAGGCCAGCCCTGGGGATGAGAAAGCCTTGCACCTCGGGCTCTCTGGCCCCCACACCAGCACACAGGAAAGGAAGGCCCATGGAAGGGCAAGCAGCTCTGGACAAACTAGAAGGACGTGAAGGGCCTCTGCACACCTTGCTTCAGGATATTTTATGTCCCTCTCATCTGAACGCCCCTTTCCCCAGATCTACATCTTGAGCAAGTCTTTTAATGTCCCTGAGCCTTAATATTCTCATGGGGGAGATAAGGATTGGAGAATCATAAGCCTCCAGGCTTGGAAGAATCATAAAGTCCAAACTATTCCACCCCCAGGGCTTGAATACCTACCAAGTCTCTCCCGCCAAGAGGTGGCCTGGTCACCAAGGCCGAGGCCCCACCTCCTCCAAGCATCACATAGCAGCCAGTCTTACCCACAGTCAACTCTGATATAAAAGTCAGCCTTACGATATGGTGGACTCTGCCTCCCTAAGTATGATTGTTGTGGAAAATGAAGGAGGAGACATGGCATATGAAGTTGCTTTGCAAACTGACCGCAACTACCTTTAATTATGAGAAAAGACGATCTGGGGCCAGAAGCAGAGAAAGGAGGGGTGTCAGCCAACACAGGGTCCCAAAACAGCACCCCAAGCCTTGCTACAAAAGCCCACCAGGCGATAACTCGCCACCCCTTAATCCACCCCAGTGCCTCCTGGGCTCCGCAAACGGGAAAACAGCCACATAAAATGTGCCAAGGTCAGCACTAGCTAGCCATCACTAGATTAACAAAGATTGCTGGAGCCCCTACCCTGGGCCAAGGACTGTTCTCAGCACTGAAGATTCAGCTGGGGACTGAAAGCATCTTCCATTCCGGTGCAAAGGAGGTGAGCAACGGACAGATCGGCATTTTGTTTAAATCTCAGGAGGGGATGAGTAGTCTGAAGTAAAATAAAGCAGACAATACAGAGCATGGCGGGAGGCAAGGTACTTCTTTTTTTTTTTTTTTTTTTAGCAATTTTTTTAAATGTTTTTTTTTGGCTGCGCTGGGTCTTTGTTGCCACTCGAGCTTTTCTCTAGTTGTGGCAAGTGGGGGCTACTCTCCGTTGCAGTGTGCGGACTTCTCATTACTGTGGCTTCTCTTGTTTCAGAGCACAGGCTCCAGGGCGTGAAGGCTTTGGTAGCTGTAGCGGGTGGGTTCAGTAGTTGTGGCTTCCAGGCTCTAGAGCTGTGCTGCACGGGCTTAGTTGCTCTGTGGCATGTGGGAGCTTCCCAGACCAGGGAAGAGGGTTTCTTCTGCATCAGCAGGTGGATTCTTGACCACTGAGCCACCAGAGAAGTCCAAGGCACGGTACTTCTTTAAAAAAAGGAAGTGTAATTAAAATAAATGAGGGAGCAGCCACGCAAGGGTCTGGGTGAGGAGTGTTCTAGACTGAGAAAAAGCCAGGTCCCCAAGACGGAAACAAGACAGGAGGAGCAGGAAGGAGGCCGGTGTGGCTGGGATGAAGTGGAGGGGCTGGGGAGGGTGATAGAGGCAGCAGGAGAGGCGGGTGGGGCTGTATGATGTACCGCCTCTGAGGTCACTGTGATGATGGGTGGGGGCAGGGGATACAGGAGCCCCTCCTTGGCAGGAGTCTTCCTCCCAGTCCGGCCACAGCAATGCCCTCCCACTCCCAAGCTCATGCTCTGCAGCTGCTTAAGATTCTGCGGGGACAAGGAGGTGGCAAACTATTTGTCATCCACTGGGGCATCACCAAAGAGAAGCAGAATGGTGAGGGAGAGCTAACTGGACAGCTGCAAGGACTGAGGAAGAGGTGCTTCATCATTCATGAGAGACAGGGGATGTGAATTTCAATGGGGAAGGGAAAAAATAAAAAACACTTTTAAAAAAGGTAGACAAAGTAGGCTGATAGAAAGAGAATGCCAAATAATAATAGCCTCAGCTAACACCATGTGCCAGGCACTGTCTTTGTAAAACTGCAGTCTTTTAGCCTTCCAAACAATCCCATTAGGTGCTATTTTATGATCCCCATTTTATAGATGAGGAAACTGAGGCACAGAGCAGTTCACTTAGAGTCAACCTGTCGAGTGAGAGAGCCGAGATTCAACCCAGGCAAGCTGGCTTCAGAGTCCACCCTCATTAGCTCTGCAGAAACAGAACAAAGATGGCGTGAAGAGAAGCAAGCTGAGCCAGGAGGAGGGAACCTCAGGGGACAAATTCTGCCTCTCATACTACTTCCTCCCCATAAAAGTCAATGGTGAGGCTACCCATTCAGTGCTTGGGAATTTAACAAAGTGCTTTCATATTTGACCCAAAATGACTATGAAGTAGGTACTGTCATCCTCCCCAATTTATAGATAAGGACACTTAAGACTCAAGAGGTTAAGTAAGCTTAACTAGGAAGTGGTAAAGCCAAATTCAAATACAAGGTTTGCCTGACTCCAAATCCCATGCTTTCATTCATCCAAAAAGCACTTACCAACATTATAAAGTGGCAGGCACTGGACCAAGCATTCAGACATGGGAAAGACAATGCCTTTGGGAGGATCCCTTAGTTAGTGACCCTGTCTCCTACACTCTATGTTCAGCCCCTCTCTGTGAATAAAGGACATTCATCTTACTACTGGCTAAAGCACTCTAGAGCCAGGGGGAGGGAAGGAAAGAACACTCATGAGCTCGTCTCTGTGCTTGGTACTTTCAGGGGTGACACCACTGAGCCCTCCATCAGCTCAGCAGGGGAAGATGTGGCTGGGACCGCTTTGCCTACCAGAGTCATTCATGCTTCCCTACCTCTCATCATAAGAACCCTGGTCTTACCTAGAGTGCCCACGTGCCTAACTAAACACGACATTTCAAAGTTTTATTCCAACTAGGTGTAGCCATAAGACTAAGCTGTGGCTAACAAACTACAGAGGAAATCGCTGGGGGGACTTCTGGAAAGGCTCCATAAAACAATGACAGACTCATGAGGTGGGCTCTTTGCACACTTTCTCCTTTTTCTTCTGTTTCCTGCTCCGAACTGGTTATGATGGTTGAAGTCCCGACAGACATCGCAGATCATAAAGGCAACTTTAAATATGGAAATCACACACACACACACACAAAAAATGGAAATCACATGCACACAATCGTGGAGTAAAAAAGATTAGGGGCCTGGATCCCAGTGGATACTCAGTTGAGTCGCTCAGTTGTGTCCAACTCTTTGCGACCCCATGAATCATAGCACATCAGGCCTCCCTGTCCATCACCAACTCCTGGAGTCCACCCAAACCCATGTCCATTGTGTCGGTGATGCCATCCAACCATCTCATCCTCTGTTGTCCCCTTCTCCTCCTGCCCTCAATCTTTCCCAGCATCAGGGTCTTTTCAAATGAATCAGCTCTTCACATCAGGTGGCCAAAGTATTGGAGTTTCAGCTTCAACATCAGTCCTACCAATGAACACCCTTAGAATCCTACCAATGAACAAGTCCTACCAATGAACACCTACCAATGAACATTCCTTAGAGGATACTAAGGAACCACTATTCAAGCCCTGAGCTCCCTGTTTTCAAGACATAAACTTCTACATGGCTAAAGTTACTTATTTCAGTTGCTGGAAGTCAAGTGCATGTCTTAACAGATACAGTAGTCATTACCATCATCCCACATGGGAACTGAAGCTGGCAGTTTGCTCCAAATCCCACAGCTAAGCAAGGGAAAGAAGCAGCTTTCAAACTTGAATTTGCGTGGTTCCAAATGTCACAATTCTCCCATCCCTTTGGTAAGAGCCTGTTCCCTCTAATTCACGAGAAGGCACAAGCAATACAGTAGAGAGGTTTTTTTTTTTTTTAATTATTTATTTGGTTGTGCTGGTTCTTCTCTTCTGTACACAGGCTTTTCTCTAGTTGTGGAGAGTGGGAGCCACTCTCCAGGTGTGGTGCAGGGGCTTCTCATTGCAGGGGCTTCTTTTGTTGCAGAGCATGGGCTTGACAGGTGTGGTACACAGGCTTAGTTGCTCTGTGACATGTGGAATCTTCCTGAACCAGGGATCGAACCCATGGCACCTGCATTGAACAGGTGAATTCTTAACCACTGGACCACCAAGGAAGTCCACAGGAGAGTTCTAAACAGCCAAGAACCCCTACATCCCCTGCTCTGGTCTTAAGGATGCCCATCAGAGCAGGCTGTCTTCCTCCCCATTTACGCACTCTAGTAGATCAATTAACTCTATACCGGACAGTGGACAGATTTCTTACCTCCCATGTAACATCTCGTCTGCCTCCAAGACCCAAGTTGCCAGGCCTTTTCAGGACTCCTGGGAAGAAGTCCCCTAAACTCATTCTTGTGCAGACTTGACAATGTGCTCTAAGTTACAACTTGTGTATATTAATTCCTTAGAATTTTCTAGATGCCAGATAATGCTGTCTGTGAATAAACATAGTTCTACTTCTTCCTTTGCAATCTGGATGCCTTTTATTTCCGTTTCTCATCTACATGCACTAGCTAAACCTTAGTGATATGATGAGTCAATGAGGTGAGAATGGACATCCTTGCTTAGCTGTGTTCCTGATCTTAGGTGGGAAGCGTTCAGGCTTTCACCATTAACTATGTTGTTTCCTGTAGGTTTTTTTAACATGTGCCTTTTATCAGGTTAAGGAACTTCCCTTCCACTCTAATTTTACTGAACTGTATCATGTATTTTGTAAATGATTTTTGGTGTGCATGTTGAGGTGACTGTGGGTTTTGTCCTTATCCTACTAATATGGATTATTATATTCATTGATTTGAGGATATCAAAACAACCTTTCATGCCTAGGATAAACCCCAGTTGGTCATAGTGTATAATCTTTTTTATGTGATGTTGGATTTGGCTTGCTAATATTTTATTGAGGACTTTTGCTCAGATATTCTTCTGCAGTTTTCTTAGATATCAGGAATATTGCTGTGTTGGAGATCCCCAAGACCGTGCTCACCCAGGTTCAACAATTCACTAGAAAAATTCAAAGGGCTCAGCACAGTCATACTCACAGCTATAATTTACTACAGAAACAGGACACAAAGCAACCTCAGCAAAGGAAACGGCGTATGGGATCAAGTCCAGAGGAAGCCAAGTGCAAGTTTTCAAGGACCCTCTCAGTCAAGTCAGACAGAACACTCTTAATTCTCCCAGCAAGAAACAGTGACAACACCTGTGAAATGCTGCCAACCAGGAAAGCTCATTAGGGACTTGGTATCCAGGGTTTCTATTAGAGTCTGGTCATATGGGCACCTGGTGCCTGACACGTACCCAAACTCCAGATTCCCGGAGGAAGGCAAATGTTAAGCCATCTTGCTGACAGTTAAGGCACAGTGAGCCTCTCTTATCAGTTAGGGCAGTGGGATACTCCTCAAATCCAAGGCACCAGATGCCAACCAAGGACCTATCGTGGAGGCCTTTTAAAGGACAGGCGTCAGGCCTGCCGTGTCTTGTCTACACATTCGTGTTTATAACAAAAACCCAGAAAGCAGATAATGCTTAATACAAAAGAATTCAATGCTCATGTTGTAATTTTAGCCACAGGAGGCCAGGAGGGTTGAGTATCATAACGTTCTTGGTGCCATGAATTCACACTCCTTTAGCTTACCCACATCAAAGTGGAAAGTGCAAGCCTGTGTCTCTGGAACATTCCATCTGGATTGACAGAAAAAGGCCTCTCAGTTCATGTTGTACAGTGTTTGGGGAGAAATACTTTCCCAGCACTGTAGGGAAAAATGGATTTACAGGCCTGTGGTCTTTCAGCAACATTAGTCTCCTACCCCCTTGCCCAGAGCTGCTCAAGTTTCATCAGTCAGAGTCTGGGGTAGAGATTCAGGTGTGCCCAAGAGGAAACAGGAGAGTAAACACTCATTTGGCACCCGCTTTGGCACGTGGTCAGTCATCCGACCTGCCTCCAGGCAGCGTGATCCTGGTCCTACAGACAAAGCGATGCTGACCACTTGCTGAGTTCTACTGGCTACAGCCAGGCGCTTGCAGGATTATCCCACACTAGTTGATTTTACTCTGTGTGTGTCACAGACTGTACCCCTAACCCTTCTCTGATGCATATCATTGATGGTCATAAAAAAATAATGGCTAAGCAGTTGTTAAGCACAAAGTATGAATCAAACAGTCTGTGAAGCAATTTGCACAAACTTATCCCCGCAACAGTCCTGTAAGATAGGAACAATATTATCCCCCTTTTAAAGATGGAAAAACTGAGGTTGGGTAACTGGCCCCAGGTCACACAGTGGGTAGGTAGCAGAGATGGAGTAAGATCCCATGCACTTTGTCTCCCAAGCCAGCATACTTAACTGCCAGCACAAACCCACTTCACAAAGACAATACCATGGCCTGGGGGTTTCTAACACTGTCCTCCCCACAGGATAGCCCATCCTCTGACTGGGACTGGGGGTGAGGTAGAAAGAGCACTAACTGAGGCTGCAGTTTAGTGAAGACAAGGCATACAAGCAACGATACACAAGTGAGCAGATCACAGACAGTCCAGGCTTCTTCAGTGGGACCATCTTCCAGAGGACCTCTGGAAATGCACGGGCATTCTTGGCTGTCACAAGGAATGGGGGTATACCAGCCATGAGTGCCCAGGTGCCAAGAATGTGAGACATTCCACAGTGGATAAAACAACAACACAATAAACAGTGCCTCCCAGAGGTCAACAGCACTGTCACTAACAAACACACCACAGCAAACCAGCTCTTGTATGCAGCTCCAGGGAGATAGAAGGGAGAATGGGAAAGATCCTCTGAAGCTCACTGCTTTTAAAGCCTTACTTTACGCATCCTGAGCTTTTGTAAAGCACCTGCCAGGCAAGCATATGGCCCAAACCTGTTCCTCAACCTCACATCAAGATTTATCTCCAAGGTATGGAGAGGAGCCAGATTCAGGCCCACAGGCTATTTGTCCAACAAGACACTTGGCTCCATCCTGGCCCAGGCAATGAGTAGACACAGGGCTATGCCAGCTGACTCTTGGACTTAGCAACTGAGAAATGTTGAGAAAGTCCCAGAAGGAAGGAGACTGCGGTCATTGTTCATTGTGATTTGTCATCAGCTCAGTTCTGTACTGTCAAGGACTCTGCTGAGCATGGAGAAGGTGGCAAGTCAGGTCATGAGAAAACAATTCTGACCATCTGTGGGCTCTAGGAAAATACCAGCACCCTGGTACTTCCCGTCCCTCTCTGTCCTCTAACAAAATGCCCCACAGTAAAGGCTCCAATTCAGGTTCCAGAGTCTCCTTTTTAAAGAAAGGCTAATATTCATGAAATAACTAAAGAGTAGCATAGTTAAGAATCCAATCAAGTTCATGTTGCAAGGCAACTTGTATAAATAGCTTACGAGCATATGTTTGTTTTTCACTAAAGCACTAAATCAGTGATTTTCTAAACACAACACTGATCTTCCAGTTTCCCATCTCGGTCCCTTTCCTATGCAGCCTAAACATCTGACCAGGCAAAGTATGATTGAAGATTACAGCTAATTCATGAGACACTTGGTTTCCAGGTTGGTAAGCTTAAAGACCTCAATCTAGAATAGGATAAGGAAAGCACGGCTATTTACAGAATCACTGGGGATGTTCCTAATGATTATACCCTTGTTCCCCTAGATCTCGTTGACAATTATATGGGCAGCTGTAAAGGAAAAGTGAATGGATTGTTACAAGGCCTTAATACTTGACGATATTAAGCTGAATTATGTTCAAGAGCCAAAACCTTGGGATGACAGTGGTATTGTGGGAAGGCAGTAATGTATGACTATCAGACAGGATCAAAACATAAAGCAACAGTGATGGCACCAATAAAGTGATCTCAAAGAAACAGTTATTGTCACGGAAGGGACAGTAAAAAAATATATAGGTAGGAAACAAACTATTAGTGGGAGAATGGCAGGCAGGGGGATAACAGTTCTTGGCTCATGATTCTTTAAGTGAAAGTCAGAGATTTATGAAACAAACTTAGGATAAAGTCTTTTTTATTTTTAATGGAAGTGTTATGAATTTTTTATGTACTCAAAAGTTGGCTACTCTCCAAAAGAGAAAATTAGTTAAACAATCTGCATTAAAAATAGCTAGGCCTGGCAGTTGTAACACAAAGCAGATTTAGCCAATGTGGACAACCCTCTACCTCACCCTCAATTCACAGACACAGAAAAATGCCATATAAAACGCAGCATATTTAAAGCTACATGGCTTATTATGAGAGACCAAGTCATACTCATCATGTGTGCTCAGTCGCTCGGTCATGTTTGACTCTTTGAGAGCCCATGGACCACAGCCCACCAGGCTCCTCTTGCCTATGGAATTTTTCAAGCAAGAATACTGGAGCGGGTTGCCATTTTCCTCCTCCAAGCGATCTTCTCAACTCAGGGATTGAACTCACATCTCTTTTACCTCCTGCATTCACAGGCAGAGTCTTTATCACTAGTGCCACCTGGGAAGTCTTCATACTCATTAGGATGGTTATTATTTTTTAAAATCAAACAAAAAATGGTAAGTGTTGGGGAGGATGGAGAAAAATTAAAACTGTTGTAGACTGTTTTTAAAAAAAATCAACTCTACTTCAATTAATAATTTTGAAAAAAAAGGAAAATATATGGTAGTTCCTCAAAAAATTAAACACAGATTATCAAATGATCTAAAATTTTCACTTCTAGGTATACATCAAAAAGATGAAAATAAGGACACAGATACTTACATACACGTGTTTATAGAAGCATTATTCACAATAATCAAAAGGTAGAAGCTGGACTTCCCTCATGGGACAGTGGATAAGAATCCGCCTGCCAATACAAGGGACACAAGTTCGATCTCTGGTCTGGGAAGATTCCACACACCCTGGAGCAACTAAGCCCATGTGCCACAAGTACTGAGCCCAAGCTCTAAAGTCCTCGGGTGACAACTACTGAGCCCTTGTGCTGCAACTACTGAGGCCTGCAAGCCTAGAACTTGTGCTCTGCAACAAGAGAAGACACCGCAATGAGAAGCCTGCAGACCACAACTAGAGAGAAGCCCTGCATGCCTCAACTAAGACCCACGAAGTCAAATACATAAATAAATTACTACTCAATAGCTGAGAGCAATTAAGACGTTTAGAGGGAAGAAAAACTTAAAGTATTACTAGCAGATTTGCACAAAGACTAGGATATACATCAGAAAAAAAGAAAGTGAACCCAGCTGGAAGGTACAGTTGCAAGGAAGAATGGTAAACAAAGAAATGAATTGAAAACAAATGGAAAATATAAACAGAAACTGCTTTATTATTGTATAAAACAATACTAATTATTATTATGACTAATACAGAGAACTTAAAAGACAAAATAAAAACAACAACAACAACAAAAATAAATAAAAGACAAAATGGAACTAAAATATTGAATAAGAACACATGGTAAACAAGAGGGGAAGACTATATTTAAAATGTTTTAAAGATTTTGTATTGTTGGGGGGAGCAGAGAGTTATTAACTATATTAAGTTAACAAGTTAAAATTTTTAAAGTAATAAATAAGATATACCATTTCCAAACTAGCAGAGGGAAAAGAAGGATTAATAAACTAAATTTAAAAATCTGGTCAATCCAATAGAAGGTAGTAAAGGAGAAAAAGCATTAAAAAGGACAAATAGAAGGTATTAAAATTGTATGGTAGAAGTAAATTCATTACATCAGTAATCATAAAATATTAACTAAACCTGCCAGTTAAAAGAAATGTCAGACAACTGATTGAAATAATAAAAATCTAGCTATAGGCTGTTTTTAGAGACATTCTTCTCAAAACAAAGTACTTCAATTAAAATAAACAATTTTAAAAATCAACTATACTTCAATTAATATTTTATTAAAAATAAAGAAAGTAAAGAGACACTAGAAAAATCTTACCCTCTCTCAACCCCAACTGACCAGCCCCACCATACCAAAAAGAGACATCCTCTCTAGAGTAATACACAAAGGGTAAAAGCATTGTTTTATAGAAGATTTCTTTTAAAATATAAATTATGAAAACAGACTCAAAAGGAAATAGAAAACTCAAGACTTAAAGCAATGAAGAAAATTTTATCAGGACTCAAAAATCTATCCCTCCCATTTAAAAAACTACTGGGCGAAGACCAAGCTGTCAAGAAAGAGATAACCCTCCATCTTACTGACTCAGACTGTTTCAAAGAAAAGAAAAAGAAGAATAATTCTCCATTTCATTTTATGAGGCTAGTATGTCACTGATACCAAAATTGGACAAGGATAGTGAGCAAGTAAAATTATAGACCAATCTTGCTTATGAATACATACAAAAACCTAAATAAATATTAGTATCAAGACCAGCAATATATAAAACATTAATACTATATTTCACCACATCAGAAATGTCACTGATTCTAAGATATACCATTACTTTTACACTAAGAAAGAAAAATCCCATCACTTCAACCATAACATAATGCTTTCTTATCACCCAGATTTTATTTTATGCTCACTGAAAGAGCTTTTTAGACTTATTTACACTTACTTTTATTATCTATCACTCTTATACATTCATAATGAGGAAAATATAAGCAAAATAAATAACGTTAAGATCTTCATATTGGAGTCCAGCTCTTCTAAATCACTTTTCAACTCAAAGGCTTTCATATTTATTCTTGCCATCAAGAGCGGGTGGTATGTAATATTTCATAAAATAGTTTCTGCATTTTCTTCTAAGCCCCTGATGCATATTCAGAAAGTTTTGCTGCTGAAATTTTCTTTACCAGAAGTTAACAACAGAAAGTTTTCAGGCAACAATTAAGACTCCTATTCCTTCCTCAAATGGTGGTTAACTAAAACTACTCAAAGTATGACCAACTCGGTGGACGTGAGTTTGAGCAAGCTCCGGGAGTCAGTGATGGACAGAGAAGCCAGGAGTGCTGCAGTTCATGAGGTCGCAAAGAGTCGGACACAACTGACCAACTGAACTGAACTGGTAACCAAGTTCAAGCAAGAGGAATTAGAAGATGCCACTGACTGTAAAACATATTCTAATTACAGAAATGTTAAAATGTAAAAAATCTGCATCTTAGACTCAACAAACATGATCAAACATCACAATCAAAAAGGATTTATCTCAGGAATACAAGAATAGTTTAACATTAGGAAACTTATTAAACAAGCAGCCTTGCTTAGCAAGAAAACCATGCAACAGAAGCACGGGACATGCCCCAAAACATAAAACAATGGTGGCATGAGACCCACATCTGCCCTGTGAGCTCAGTAAGTTCATCATCCCTAGGACACGTTCTCTGCACGCATGAAAAGCAGTGATTTGTGGACCCAGTTAGACAATGTAAGAACAAGAAAACTCCCCTGCTCAACCTGGAGAAGGAACTGATGATGGAACCATGACATCTACTCAAGAAAGACAAAGAAGTTCTTCTCCCCCTCCCCACTTTTCCTTTGATTATAAAACTGTAGCCCAGTGAGTTCTTGGGGTGTGGCATTTCTCACCTGCCCGCTTGTAAGCCTCACAAGTGTCCTATTCTAATAAATCACTTATCTATCAAAAAAAAAAGAAAGAAAATTTATTGAAGAAAACAACTCAAAGCATGAAGAAAATCATTTGATAAAACTCAACAATCACAACATTTTTAAAAAACTTCTTATCAAAACAGAAATACAAAGGAATAGTCTTAACTTTACACAGCTGACTACCTGCCAAGATTTCACAGCAAAAACAAAACGAACAAAAAACAGTAAAATGCTAGAAACATCCCCTTTAAATGCAAGAACAGAATATACATAATTGCCATCACTGCCTCTATTCAATATTATACAAAGGTCTTAGGCAGCTCAATAAAACAGGAAAAGAGTAGAGATAATACAAGAAGTGGAAAAAAAAAAAGAACTAACCTGTTATGATCAACCCAGATAATCCAAAATAAACTACAAACTATTGCACTAATAAGACAGTTCAGCAAGGTTATGAAATACAAAAGCCAATATATTAAAGCCCACAGAAGGACCATAGTACAGCAATGTACAATTAAAAATACAATTTTTATAAAAGGTGGTATTTACAACAGCTTGTAAAAATACATAGGAATAAATTTAACCAAAGACGTAATGCATTTTTATAAGAAACACTTAGAGTTTCATTGAAAACGTTTACTAAAATTAAAAAAACAAATGAAGTAGTAAGATACAAAGTGATATATTTATGAGTGGGAAGAATACATATATTTCTACCTGATATAAACTATAAAGTCATTGAAATTCTAAAATTCTAATGAAAACATACAACATATAACAGGCTGATCCTAAAAGAAAGAAAACAGATCTAGGAATAGCCAAAACAATTTTGCAGAAAATAAAGAAGGGACTGGTAAACTCACCCTACCACACATTAAGACTTTTAAGTTTTAAGAATTAAAACAATGTGGTATTGATGTAATAACAACTACTAGACCAATGGAACAACATATTTAAATGAGAAACAAAAATCCAAGTAAAGATAATTCAGTCAAATGGAATGCAAAGGACACTGGTATACAGTCACAAATCAGCAGGTATAAGAACACTTCGTTAACAATATGGGGGGCGGGGAAGAAATGGATCCATAACATATACAACAGAATACAAAAATAAATTCCAGATGAATTAATAGCCTAAATGTGATTAAATTTTAAAAACTGAAGAAATGTAAGAAAACATTATTGAAGCAGTAAAGAATTTTTTGTAGAAGCACAAAAAATATAAACTAAAAAGAAAAAATGATAAATTTCAGTATATATAAAAGCATGTATACCAAATTCTTTTGTATACTTTTCAAAAGTGAAGAAGTTTAAATCTGGGAGAAAATATTGTGAAATATAGATAGACAGATAATCAAATACCAGAAAAACAAATCCAAAAATATAAAATGGGCAACAATATGAATAGATAACGTTATAGAACAGAAAATGGTCAAAATATTCATGAAAATATGTTCAATTTCACTAGTAATCAAGGCAATTGCTGTTACGAGGGGATATAATTTTATATTCTTCAGATTGGCAAAAATTTGAGGTTTAAAAATAACAAGACTTGGCAAGGTTGTAGAGATATGGAACTAAACAGGGGAGAATGTAAACTGGTATAACCACTTAGTAAATATAAAGATGAAGAGCTCTAAACTCCAGCTCCATTTCTAGGTATAATCTCTAGAAACACTCTCACATGTGTGTCCAAGGAGACATGTACACAAAAATTCAATGCTATGATGTTTAAATGATATAAAATTGCTGCTGTTGTTTAGTCACTAAGTCGTGTCCAGATCTTTTGCAACCCCATGGACTCTAGACCACCAGGTCCCTCAGTCCATGGGATTTCCCAGGCAAGAATACTGGAGGTGGTTGCCATTTCCTCCTCCAGGGAATCTTTAGGATCCAGGGGTCCAACCTTTGTCTCCTTCATTGCAGGCAGGATTCTTTACCACTGAGCCACCAGGGAAGCCCTGATGTAAAATTAGAAATAATCAAAAGGTCCATCGATGTATAAATACATTATAGTATAGACATATACTGGAATACTCAGAAACAGCTAAAACAAAGTGAATGGATGAATGAACACATAAAGTTCAAAAGTGTAGCTATTAACTTGGAAAGATACTGACAACACATTAAGTGGGGGAGAAAAACAGACTATAAGACTACACGCTTTTAAGTAAGGCATCAAATGGTTAAATGAACTTTGCCCTAAATGCACTAATAGGCCAACGTTCCATTAATGCACCTGCCATATTTTAATCTCATCAACTTGCATCCATGGATAGACATTAACTAAAATAATAAAAACTGTAATATATTAATTCTAGTATTTTGAAGAAGAAAGAGATTGCAATAATACTGATATAGAATAGCTATATTCAAAGCCAAAAAAAAAATATTTCCCAACGTTGGTGCCAACAATCCCAACCTTTCCAGATGAGACTTGTTCTATCTAATCATCCAGTCAGAGCAGAGAGCTGCCAGAGCTATTAATAGAACAGTGTGTGTGTAAGTTGCTGGTCATACACACCAAAGAGCAAGGTAAAACCTAATGAACTATACTTAGAATAAACTGCCAGGGGTCAGTAAAGCAAAGCTATACTCACAAAGTGATGTCATATTTATTAGAGAAAGAGTGGCAGCAGGAAGTTACTGGAGGAATTTTGAGAGAACAACACATTTTTCCCTGAGACCCTCTAACAAACTGGAAATTGACTTGAGTGCTCTAAAACCTGTGCTCCATCTTTTCTTCATTAAAAGTTGCCCAAAATGTGCAAGAATCAGAATAGATTATATTTTATGGAAACTGCAATAGCATATTAAAGGAAAATTGTTTCCTCTACTCACAACATTTGAAACCAAATGTGTGGGGGTTTTCCCACACCAACTAATTCTCTAGCTCTTCAGACACAACTGAGTGCCCTACAATTCAATTCTGACACTAACTACCAAGACTTGGCACAGACTCCAAGGTTAAGGGCTCAGTTCCACAATATCACCCCCTAGCTCAGACACCAAGCAACAAGCAGTGGGTCCACATGTTACTCATACTTCTGTCCAACTTCCGTTCCCATAATCCCCTCCATCTCAGGGTTGATAACTTGCTATGGCAGCTCACAAAACTTGGGGAAACACTTACTTACACTTACCAGTTTATTACAAAGGATATTATAAAGAATATAAACAGCCAGATGCAGAGGTATATATGGCGAGGTCCATAAGCATTCTGACTACAGGAGTTTGATCTTCATGGAGTTGGCGTGCACCACCCTCCCAGCACATGGATATATTCACCAACCTCTCCAAAAGCTCTTTATGAGGCTCTCCAAACCCCACAGTTCAGGGATTAGTCTATAGAAGCTTCATTATGTAGGTATAATTGATTAGTAACTCAATCTCTAGCCCTTTTCCCTTCCCTCCCAGGGTAGGGAGGCTTAAAGTCCTAACCCTCTGATCACATGGTTGGTTCCTCTAGTAACCAGCCCCAGCCTGAAGCTATGTAGGAGCCCATCAAGACTCATCTCATTAGCACACAAAAAGCACCCTTATGAATTCCAGAGATTTCAAGGGTCTTAGAAGATCTTAGGAACCAGAGACCAAGACTAAATATTATAATAAAAAATGTTCCCATCACCCCCATTACTCAGGAAATTACAAAGGTTTTAGCAGAGCTTGTGCCAGGAACCAGGGATAAAGACCAAATATGTTTTTCTTGTTATATCAAAATATCATACATACAATAAAGGGTAGGGAGTTAGAACTTCAAAGGGAAAACTATTTTCATCAATATTTCTTTCCCGTGAAAATATTTCTTATGTTCTTTATACCTTGATGAAATACTTTTCAGACTTCTAAGACCAACAAATATAAACTGCATTTATTGTGTCAAAACTGAGAATGGCTCAGGCTCCATAATGGGAATTGGATGTAAGATGTGCTGAGTCTCAGCTTCTAGAAGAGTTGATTTTGAACTCAGTCACCCTTTGAGAGAAGACATACCAGCTCGCATAATTTCATCAACCAGAAGAATGTTGGTGGCGATCACAGTGCTGAGGGAAAAGATGACAGGGTGAGTAACGCTCACCAACCCACTCTTCTTTCCCCCAAGAAATCTCCAGCTACTAACGGCACTTTGCTCTGCAAAGATGTTGGTGTGAGATAAGACAAAGGCATTATAAATAAAACCTCTTGTATTATAAATCCATCTCCTTTGCTGATAAAGTAGAAACCTAATTTTACATTCCAGCAAAACTGAGCTCATTTTTAGCACATCATTTGATTTTTTTTCCCACTATGCATGTGGTACTATTTCAGTAAACTTCCTTCCTTTCCCTCTCAAATAAACAGTAAGATTAACATTTCCTATAACTTACACAGTTAGAACTAAAATGTAAAAGGGACTGGAAAATGACAGAAGCTAGTTTTAATAACTGGATACCATGCCTTTTTATATACTTCACCATTTTCCACTGTAGCATGGCAAAAATAATAGAAAAATCTTAATGTTAACAATTATGTCCCTAAAAGTCTTTCTCTTATTAATACAAACTTACCAAGAGTGAAGAAGTTGTTTTTTTACACAATAATTATCCCACACTCCTGCATCTGATGCTACCATTGGCTCACCTGCAAAGCAAAAACAATTTCAATACTACAATCTTGACATATTCTGTTACCATTGACTATGTATTCTAACAATATCTCATATACCACCAAAACGACTATTATCAAGGTCACCAATGGCCTCCCTGGTGTCGAATCCAAAGGCCAGGTCTCAAGCCGCGTCTGTCAGCAGCACTTAGCTAGCACAGCTGACCACGGCCTCCTCACTGCCCTTCCGTCACCTCTTTCAGGATACCGCACTTGCCTGGTTTCTCTCCTCTGCACTAGTGGCTCCTTTACTGTCTGTTTTGCTGGTTCTTCCTCTTGCTCCTGAGCTCTTAATGTTGGAGTACCCAAAGGCTCAGTACTAGATTCTTTTCTTCTCTCTCTACACTCACTCCCTAGGTTATCTCATCCAATCTACTGGATTTAAAACACATATACTCTGGGACTTCCCTGGTGGTCCAGTGGTTAGGAATCTGCCTTGCAGGTGACAGGGATCTGATCCCTGATCAGAGAACTAAGATCCCACATTCCATGGAGCAACTAAGACTGAGTGCTGCAATGAAAGATCTCACATAATGCAACTAAGACCCAACACAGCCAAATTAAACAAAAGATTTAATGTTAAATACACACACACACACACACACACACACACACACACTCTGACGACTCCCAAGTTCTCATCTCCAATCTGGGCCACCTTCCTGAGCTTTAAACTTGTACATCCAACTGTCTATTTTAAAGTCAACAGATACTTCAGACTTAACCTTGTCAGAACTCAATGCTGACCTCTAGCCACAACCTGCTCTACATAGTCTTCTCCAAAGCAGCCAATGCCATTTCCTTTCAGTTGTTCAGTTGACTCCTCACCACAGAATAGCAAGAGTGATCCTTTTAAATACATTCAGACCATGTCACACCTCTGCTCAAAACTGCTCCCTGTTCCACCACAGAAAGTCAAACTCCACACACTGGTCCACATATCCTCTTGTGATCTGACTTTCTATCACCTCTCTCATCTCCCAACTCCTCCTCATAAAACACCAGACACTGGCTTTCCCACTGGCTATTCCCTCGGCCTAGGACATCCTTCCCCTAGTTCCCACATAGCTAATTTCCTAATTTTCTTTGATTTTGTTCAATAGGCATTCTCACTGAGGCCTACTCTGATCATTCTCTTTAAATTAAAACACCCTCCCCATGCTCCTGTTCTAGCATTCACAATCATCCTTATACTGTTCCTTTATTTTTGTCATATAATTTATTGCCTTTAAAAATGTTAAAGGTACTTATTTATTAAGGTTATCATTTACTGCCTATCTTTTCCTGCAGCAACATAAGCTCACAAGGGCAGGGACTTTTGTCTATTTTGTTCTGTGTGAATCCCTACTCAAATAACAAGCACTCAATAACTATTGCTTAAATGAATGAATATCTACTTTTAAGAAGTTCAAAAGTAAACTAACGGCACCCATTCTTTAAATATAAAAGTCAGTGCTTCCCTGGTGGCTCAGTGGTAAAGAATCTGCCTGCCAATGCAGGAGACATGGGTTCGGTACCTGATCCAGGAAGAACCCACATGCCTCAGAGCAGCTAAGCTCCTGAGCCATAACTATTGAGTTTGTGCTCTCAAGCCTGGAAGCCGCAACTACTGAGCCCATGTGTTGCAACTACTGAAAACTGAAAACCTTAGGGCCAAGAGAAGCCACTACAATGAGAAGACCAAGCACCATCAAAAGTGAATAGCCCCTGCTCTTCACAACTAGAGGGGGGAAAAAAAAAGCCCTCACAGCAATGAAGAGCCAGTACGGCCAAAAATAAATAAATAAATATAATTTTTAAAAAATATACAAAAGTCATCCAAACCTCCACATCCCCCCTTACTATAAATTCTGGGTCACTGTAGTATAACCTCTTTTTTATTAAGCCGCTAAGTTTTCTTCACTGTCTTACCTGTATTCAGATCTATGCCGACTGGTTGTTTTGAATCTGAATGCTCAGCCTGAATTTTTACTAGTGTTTCCTGCAGGTCATAACCAGAATTCTGAGCAAGAACCTGTACGAATAAAAATAATAATAAATATATGTATAGAATGTCTTCATATATATGAGAATATCAGATAAAAAATAAGGCACTGCTTTCCAGTCTTATGAAAACACACCCATAATGTAGTAATCATCACCTTTTGAAGAATTTCACTCTTAATCTAAATTTAATTATTTTGTGTACCTAGTAATTATTATATTCACTTCAACATTTCCCCTTTGTACATCACACTAAATTCTGAAGACAGAGTTTCCCCAACCCCAGCCTGCTAAATTAATTTCCCTCTGTTAACAGGACTAAAACCACCCACCCTGGCCAGGCATAAAAATAACTACTTGCACAAGTCGCCTCACAACAGGAGGTCCTGACAGAGAACAGGGAACTGACAAGGTACCTCCAAGACCAATCAGAAGACTCTGAGAGGGGCCAGAAAGAGGGATGACACACCAGCCCACTCTATGTCCTGACAACCTCCCAGAAACTCTCGCGTTAGAATCCATCTTGACTGAGAGATGTGCATGCCCACCAGGAAAGGGCCCTGGGCTGGACCAAATAGGAGCACAAGCAAGACAACTGGCCACAGACAACCTGGGAACTAACCCCAGCACCAGAAACCCAAGACTGAGTCAAGAGGAAGAGCAGTTCTCCTGGGTTCCCATACTTTGCTTTCTGCTTGATCACTCCTTCCCAATATAGTCTTTTGCTTTGTCAGTACATGTGTCTCCTCGGACAATTCATTTCCCAGTATTAGACAAGGGCCCTTGAAGAGGTCCGTCTCCATAACAACTCCTTGCAAAAGATTTTTTTTTTAACGGAAAGAAGTAGAAAGGTATTGTCGTTTGCTTGGTCCTTCTAGCCACACGTTTTCTGGATTTTCCTGAGCATTTGCTAAAGGAAATCTGCTTATTTGTAGCATATCTGTGCCCTTTGTTCACATGAGGAGTCATGACTTGTAGCAACAGAGATGGAGATACCTGCACTCCAAGCCAAGTTCATTTCCAAGTGATCCTAAACCAACAGCAGGTGACTAGAAAGGTACCATTCAATGTATACTCAAATTTACCAATGTGTAGCAACTATTACAGACTTTGCCTCTTCAGAGAAAGAAAACAATGGATATCTAATTCACAAAAATTCAACAAATTATGAATAATTTTAAAGCAATTATCAAAGAGATTTTGCTAGTATTTTAGTAATGTTTTAAGTCATGGTAATAGTATATTTGAAATAGTTTTCTGTGTTTCCAAGTGGTTCACAAACAGATTAAGGCGAAGGGGGAAAAAATGGCAGTTCTCTGTCCTTCTGTTGACACACAGAAGGAAAAAAAAAAAACTGGTTTCTCTCCTTTTCTAGTACTGTATTTGGAAATGCTAAACAGCCAAAAGTTCTCACTTCCCATAAAGTGCTCTTACTTTGGATACCACCAACAAAATAAAGATCTACTCAAAATCTAATTAAATTTTACATTCTAAACTTCTTCATTATGATTAATCATGAAGTATTTTTGAAAGAAATTTTTGGAATTAACTTCAAATTTTGGAGCTCAGAGATGGAAACAAAGTAGTAATTTAGCCATTTTATGAAACTCCTACAAGCATTCAGAGCTATTATACTAAAAACTTCCCTGCTTCAGCTAAAACTATGTGGGGAAATACAAGTAAACACCTATCTTTCTACACTACTGTGATACCTAATATGGGCAATTTAATTAGACATCTTATGTCCAACCAATTGTTCTTTGGCCACTAGGATAGTTATACCTTAGGGATAATGAGTAAAGCATCAGCAAAAGCTTGGACTCCAAGACGAGCTCTTCCTTGTATCGTGTGCTTGTATGTAACTAGAGCTTCAGCTATTGCCACTTCAACAGCACCTGCTCCCGGAACAACACAACCTATTGGGGGGAAAAAATGATTGGCAAGACATACCACACAGAAGAAACAGAGGAAAATGCAACTAGACATTCATGTTCTATTATCTTGCCTGCATCTAAACTGTATTTAAATACGGAGAGAAATAAGTCACACAGCTCAGTGATTACTCAGATGTCTTATGAAAGATCCTAAAGTTATATATCATTAAATAATTAAGCACAGTACAGATGTGCTATGCCAAAGTCTTTGACTGTGTGGATCACAACAAACTGTGGAAAATTCTTCAAGAGATGGGAATACCAAACCATCTGACCTGCCTCCTGAGAAACCTGTATGCAGGTCAGGAAGCAACAGCTAGAAGTGGACATGGAACAACAGACTGGTTCCAAATAGGGAAAGGAGTACATCAAGGCTGTATATTGTCACCCTTCTTATTTAACTTATATGCAGAGTACATCACGAGAAATGCCAGGCTGGATGAAGCACAAGCTAGAATCAAGACTGCCAGGAGAAATGTCAGTAACCTCAGATAGGCAGATGACACCACTCTTATGGCAGAAAGTGATGAAGAACTAAAGAGCCTCTTGATGAAAGTGAAAGAAGAAAGTGAAAAAGTTGGCTTAAAACTCAACATTCAAAAAACTAAGATCATGGCATCTGGTCCCATCACTTCATGGCAAATAGATGGGGGAACAGTGGAAACAGTGACAGACATTATTTCGGGGGGCTGCAAAATCACTGCAGATGGTGACTGCAGCCATGAAATTAAAAGACGCTTGCTCCTTGGAAGAAAATTTATGACCAACCTAGACAGCATATTAAAAATCAGAGACATTACTTTGCGAACAAACCTCTGTCTAGTCAAAGCTATGGTTTTTCCAGTAGTCAAGTATGGATGTGAGAATTGGACTATAAAGAAAACTGAGTACCAACGACTTGATGCTTTTGAACTGCGGTGTTGGAGAAGACTCTTGAGAGTCCCTTGGACTGCAAGGAGATTCAACCAGTCAATCCTAAAGGAAGTCAGTCCTGAATATTCATTGGAAGGACTGATGTTGAAGCTGAAGCTCCACTACTTTGGCCACCAGATTCGAAGAAGTGACTCATTTGAAAAGACCATGATGCTGGGAAAGATTGAAGGCAGGAGGAGAAGGGGACAACAGAGGATGAGATGGTTAGATGGCATCACCAACTCAATGGATATGAGTCTGAGTAAACTCCGTGAGCCGGTGATGGACAGTGAGGCCTGGGGTGCTGCAGTCCAGGGGGTCGCAAAGAGTCGGACATGACTGAGTGACTGGACCGAACTGAACAGGTAACAGCTGGCTACAAACAGCTTATTTCATTGTTTATAAGAGCAGACATACCTTCATCCTTCTCCTTTATGACTACACTTAAAATGTAGTTACTTAAAATTTATGGTTGCAGAGCACTGATAACAGCATTTGATTTGAAAAAAATTCTAGGCCAACATAAACTGGCCATAGTTTTTGCTATGAAATTCTCAGAACTCAAGGAAGTATTTGCTTCCTTGTATAAGCAGACTCAAACTGTTTGAGAAAAAAATTACGTGTTATTATTCTAAGGTAAAAGCTCTGATTAAACACATCAATTTTCACTTGAGGATATTAACTCTTACACCTGCTGGTATGGTTTTATAAAGTTTATTTACTCTTCTTTGAATTAGTAAACTTGCTTTGGAATCATCCATGTTTAAAATAAACAACACAAAGATAATCTCTTCTTTTATCCTACATCATTCTTTAATTACAACCCCCTTTCTCTGCTTCATTGTACAACATAACTGCTCAAGAGAATTGTCTACCCACAAGGTAATTACAGACTCACCTCCCATTCACACTTTCTAAAAGCTCCTTGTTAAATACTGAATAAACACAAAAGAGTATTTACATGTATAATATATAAAGGATAAATGTACAAATAAATGTACCCATGTACCTACCACCCAGTTTAAGAAATAGAACATTACCAGTAGCTTTGAAAACTTCCCAGATCCCATTCTCCTAAAAAAACACAACGTACCAATATGTGTGGGATGCTACTAAAGCAGTAACTGAAGAGAAATTTACATCACTAAACACCCATATTAGAAAAGTACAAAGGTCTCAAACCAATGAAGAACAAATGAAAACTAATGTAAGCAGAAAAGGAAAACAGTAAAGATCAAAGTGGAAATCAATGAAATAAAAATGATCCATGAAATGAAATGAGAACAGTGTAGAAATCTGTCACTACAGATTCTACAGTTATTAAGGGGATAACAAAGTAATATTACAAACAACTTTATGTCAATAAATTTGAAAACAAAGATCAGGGGGTTACCAAACTTTCTGCAAAAGGCCAGGTAATGAATATTTTAGGCTCTGTAGGCCATGCCATCTCTTCTGCAACTATCTGATTCTGCTAGCATAGCACAAAGTCACAGACAATACATAAACAAATGGGGGCATCTATGTTCCAATATAACTTTATCTACCAAAAATAGGCAGCAAATCAGACTTAGTTCATGGCAGTATGATCTTAACTTAGATGAAGTGGACAAATTTCTTGAAAGACACAAAGTACTAAAGCTCACTCAAGAAAAACAGACAACCTGAATAGTCCTGTATCTATAAAAGAGATTGAATTTGTGCTTAAAATCTTCCCATGAAGAAAACTCCAGGGCTTCCCTGGTAGGCTCAGGGAAGAGTCTGCCTGCCAATGCAGATGAGGGGATAGGGAATTCCCTGGCAGTCCAGTGGTTAGGACTTCGGTCACAGGTTCAGTCCCTGTTGGGGAACTAAGATCCCTCAAGTCACAAGCTGTGGCCAAGAAAAAAACAAAGAATGGATAAATATAATGTGGTATATATCTTTAATGGAATATTATTCAGCCTTAAAAGGAAGGAAATTTTGAATATAACAGGAAACTTATATTATATTATATATTATATATAATATATTAAATTATATTATAATTATAATAGGAAATTTAATATAACATGGATGAACCCTGAAGACATTATACTCAGCAAAATAGCCACTGGCAAAAGGACAAATACTGTATGATTCCATTCATATGAAGTACAAGAACAGTCACATTCATAAAGACAAAATGTAGAATGGTGGTCTCCAGGGGCTTGAGAGAGAAGAGACTGGAAAGTTACTGCTTCACAGGTACAGAGTTTCAGTTTTGCAAGATGAAAGATGTCTGTGATAGATGGTGGTAGAGACTGCACAAACCTAAGACCAGCAGTTCTAAAAGAAAAATTTTGCGACCTTGGGTAGGTAAAGATTTTTTAGATATCACCCAAAAGCATAATCCATGAAAGAAAAATTGATAAATTATACTTCATCAAAATTAAGAATTCTTCTTTGAAATACACTGTTAAGAGAATAACAGAACAAACTACAGAGTAGCAGAAAATATTGACAGATCATACATCTGAAAAGGCATTTGTATCCAGAATACACAAAGAACTCTCAAGCTCAACAATAAGAAAACAAACAACCCAATTTTTAAAAGGGCAAAAGATCTGAACAGAAACTTCACCAAAGATATGGATAGCAAGTAAGCACATGAAAAGATGCTTAACATCAATGATCATTAAGAAAATGCAAATTAAAATTACAGTTTGGTTTTTTAAATTTTAGAATGGCTAAAGTTAACATGACTGACTATACCCAGTCCTATTGGTAAGGATACAGAACAACCAATGGGAATGTAAAACAGTCTGTGACAAAACAGTTGAGCAATTTCTAAAAAGTTAAACATAGCATTGCTTTCCTAGCCATTTACCCAAGGCAAAAGAAAGCATATGTCCATACAAAGACTTGTATACAAATGTTCATAACAACTTTATTTGCTAGAGCCAAGAACTGTAAACAACCAAATGTTCATCAATAGGTGAATCTGATGAAATAAACTGTAGTATATTCACATAATGGAATACTATCTAGCAATAAAATGAATGAACTCTGATCAATATAATAACATTAATTAATTTACAACAATTACGTTGAGTAAAAGAAGCCAAGCAAAAAAAAAAGAATACACAGTGTATTATTCCATTCATACACGATTCTAAAAAATGCAAACGAATCTATAGCAACAGAAAGCTGACTTCCTGTTGTACCCAAGAGGTTGCCTACGGGCAGGGTGACACGGAGAAGGGGAAGGAAGGATTTCCAAGGGGCAATGAGGTAACTTTTCGGGGTGATAAATATATTCATTATCTTGACTGAGGGGACTGTTTCATGGCTGTATACTTTAAACATGTGTAGTTTATAATATGTCAATTACCTAGATAAATTATTTCTTAAAAAACTAAGAGGTTGAAGTGATTTTTTAAAATAGTCCATTTTTCTTTGTATTCTAAATCCTAAGAACCAAGTTGAACTACCAAAGCCTTCATGCTGGATCATATGTTTATCTTCTTTAAAAAATACTACTAGCTTTCATCAAAAGTGACTATAAGAAGTAGGCTCTCATACCATCTCCCATATTTTTTTAATTTAGGAACTGCTGTGATTTCTCCTTTTCAATAATGAAACCTATATAGTTGATTGTATCTCTATGTTCTGGCAGATTAAATATTACAGTGACTATTATGTTTGCTATATCCATATCCTATTTTCCTAGGTGCTAATTTTCCATCTCAGCTTCTGTTTTACCATTATTTCACATTTATGTTTTTGCTTATCAGACAAATCTGATGTATTGTTTATAGAGTTACTCTATTTTTTGAGATACCATTCACACACCATAAAATTCAGCCTTTTACACTGGTGCAGTGGTTAAGACTCTACACTTTCACCACAGGTGGCATGGGCTCGATCCCTGGTTAGGGAATCCCAAATTCTATGCTATGCAGCCAAAAAAAAAAGTGTGCTTCCCAGTAGTTTTCAGTATATTCACATGGCTGTGCAACCATCACCATTCTAATCCCAAAATATTTTCCTAAAAATACCCTGTACCCACTAGCAATCATTCCCAATTTCCCCTTCCCCCAGCCCCTGACAATCACAACTACTAATCAACTTTTTATGGCTTTGCCTTTTCTGGAATCATATAACACATAGACTTTTGTGCCTAGATTCTTTTATATTATAGAATGTTTTCAAGGTCATCAATATTGTAGCATATATCAGTATTTATCCCTTTATAACACTCCATTGTATAGACATACCACATTTTATTTGTCTATTCATCAGCTAATGGGTATTTGGATTGTCTCCACTGGCTGGCTACTATGAACATTCATGTGTATTTTTGGTGTGGACATACATTTTTACCTCACTTGTATACACACGTAAGAGGTGATGTGCTGCTCATAGAGTAACTCTACATTTAATCTTTGAGGAACTGCCTAATTTTCCAACAGTTCCCACCAGCAACGTATGAGGGTTCCAATTTCTCCACATTTTCATCAATGTTCATTATTGTACAGGTTTTTGATTACTGCCATCCTAATCACCGTGAAACAGTATCTCTTGGTGGTCCTGATTTTCATTTCCCTAATGAATAATGATGTTGAGCATTTTTTCATGATGTGTTTACTATTCTCACTTACACAGTGTGTTACTGAATTATCTAACCCTAACTCTTTTTAAAAGGAAGCTGGTAATAAATTATCAATAAATATTCTCTCCTAATCTTTCTTAAAATTATACTGCACTGAGGAAATGGAATGGGTCCTAAGCATTTTCATGGTTTTAAAAATAAATTTCCAAAAATGAAAAATGATACTACAATATTAAATCAGTTTTTTCATTTAATAAACAGAAGTTAATTAAAAAGGCAGCATACTATTAAGAATATTTCAGTACGTCCCTGATGGTCCAGTGGATAAGAATCTGCCTGTCAATGCAGGGGACATGGGTTCCAAGCCTGGCCCGGAAAGATTCCACATGCTATGAAGTAACTAAGGCGGTACGCCACTACTGAGTCCACGCTCTACAGCCTGTGAGCCGTAACTGCTGAGCCACAACTACAAGCCTGCAAGCTCTAGGGCCCATGTGCCACAAATACTGAACCTGTGCGCCTACAGCCCGTGTTCCACAACAGGAGAGGCCAACACAATGAGAAGCCCTGTGCAATGCAGTGAAGAGTAGCCCCTGCTCGCTCCAACTAGACAAAGACCCAGCACAGTCAAAACAATTTTTTTAATTAAATTAACTATAGGAAAGACTATCCCCAAGGAGAAAACTTCACTGTAAACAGTCCTAAGTGAAATAAGAGAATAGTAATCATTCATATCTTTTAAAATACTATGCATCCTGTAATAGAAAAATTACTACTTTAAAAATTTGTGAGGTTCATGTCTATCACAAAAAAGAGCTTACCATCTTCAATGGCATTTTTGATGGCACGAAGTCCATCCCTTACAGCATCCTTGATTTGTGTGAGAGTATGCTTATTTGGTCCCTTAACCAACAAGGTGACAGAGCGAGGGTTAATGCAGTCCTCAATAAAAGTGTATTTTTCCTCACCCTAAAGGGTAATACAAGGAGATATAACTTTAATACATAAAGCCATTATGAAATCAAGGCCGAGCTGATACTATCAGAACCCAAACTTTATACGAATTTTTCTTATCAAGTATAACTAAATGTGGGCTTCCCTGATGGCTCAGCAGGTAAAGAATCTGCCTGCAATGCAAGAACCACAGGAAACATGGGTCCAATCCCTGGGTTGGGAAGATCCCCTGGAGGAAGGCACGGCAACCCACTCCAGGATTCCTGGAAAATCCCATGGACATTGGAGCCTGGCGGGCTGAGGTCCACAGGGTCACAAAGTGTCGGACACAACTCAAGCAACTGAGCACATCACACGGCATTAACCAAATACGTGTTAAAGCAGTTAAGTTATATTTGAAAGTCTGCTGTTCACATTATAACCACTGCCCACAGAAATACTCACTAATGTGTACTCATATACAAGACCAGCATGTCCCAAGCAATCTACACTGAGGTCTTCAACAGAATTCACAGCCACTCCACCACAAGCAAGAGAGAGTCTGAAATTACATATATGACACCATAGTTTTGGTTATGAAAAACATACAGACTAATTTGTTAAAGGTGAAAAATATAATCTAACACAGAAGCCTGCATTGTCATTATATTGTATTATTTTCAAATCTGTTTTAAGAAGATGAAAACCTTCTGAGGTTCTGATGAGAAAAAGTTGAGATGTATTAACAATCTTGATTTTTAACACTTCCATTATTTTTTGTTAACACTTCCATTATTTACTGAAACTATGAACAAAATTTGAAATGTGTATGCTACTACTTGATGGTTGGATGGCATCACCAACTCAATGGACATGAGTTTGGGTAAACTCCAGGAGTTGGTGATGGACAAAGATGCCTGGCGTGCTACAGTCCGTGGGGTCACAAAGAGTCAGACATGACTGAGCGACTAAACTGAACTGAATGCTACTATCTGTTCAACAACACTGACATAAAAGCTAAAAGGAATACACACAGGATAATTTCAATTTAATCTATAAAAAAACTTAAGATACATAATTATCAGCAAGCTTACCTTTCCATGTTTCTTCTTTTTGCTCTACGAAGAGCTAAAATGCCATGTTTTGCAAGAGCATCTAAGGAAAATGGATCAATTCCCTATAATCAAATTAGCATAAAAGTTATAAGCATTTTTTTTTAATTTTTTTTATAAACATGTTTTAAGCCAATAGATCTCAAACTTTTTGGTCTCAACACTGCTTCACAATCTTAAAAATTACTAAGAACCCAAAGAGCTTTCGTTTATGTGATCTGTATCTATAATACTTATCATAAGTTAAAATTATAATATGAGGAAAAAAAGGAAAAAAAAGATGGCGGAGTAGAAGGACGTGCACTCATCTTCTCCTGCGAGAACTCCAAAATTACAACTCATGCTGAACAACCATCAACAGCAGAATGTGGGATCCTACCAAAAGAAGATATCCCACGTCCAAGGGCAAAGGAGAAGCCCCAGCAAGATGGTAGGAGGGGCGAAATCACATTTAGAATCAAACCCCATACCCACGAGAGACGCTCTGAGGGCTCAAACAAAACCTCTGTGTGCACCAGGAGACCCCACAGAGACTGAGCTTGCCTTTGAGTGTTTGAATGTCTCCTGCGGGGGTACAGGTCAGCAGTGGCCTGACGCAGGGGCGGGGGCTCTGGGGGCAGCAGACCTGGGTATGGCATCAGCCCTCTTGGAAGAGATCACCATTAACCCCACCATAGAGCAGCCAGAACTTACATAGGACTGGGGATAGAGACTCCAAGAGGGCACAAACAAAACCTTGTGTGCACCAGGACCCAGGACAAAGGAGCAGTGACCCCACAAGAGACTAACTCAGACTTGCCCCTGAGTGTCCAGGAGGCTCCAGCAGAGGGATGGGTTGGTGGTGGTCTACTGCAGGGTCGGGGGCGGGGAGTGCAGCAGAGCCTCCACCAGATCTTTTGAAGGAGATTTACCTTCATTACCATTATCTTTATTACCTCTACCACAATTTGGCCTCAAGGAGGGAACACAGCCCTGCCCAAAAACAGAAATTGGATGAAAGATTTACTGAGCATGGCCCCACCCACCAGAACAAGATCCAGTTTCCCCTTCAGTCAGTCTCTTGCATCAGAAGCTTCCACCCTTCTCCATCAGAGGGCAAACAGAATGAAAACCACAATCACAGAAAATTAATCAAACTGATCACATGGACCACAGCCTTGTCTAACTCAATGATATGAGCCATGCTGTGTAGGGCCACCCAAGACAGATGGGTCATGGTGGAGAGTTCTGACAAAATGTGGTCCACTGGAGAAGGGAATGGCAAACCACTTCAGTATTCTTGCCTTGAGAACCACATGAACAGTATGAAAAGGCAAAAAGATAAGACACTGAAAGATGAACTCTCCGGGTCAGTAGGTGTCCAACATGCTACTGGAGATTAGTGGAGAAATAACTCCAGAAAGAATGAAGAGATGGAGCCAAAGCAAAAACAACACCCAGCTGTGGATGTGAATGGTGATGGAAGTAAAGTCCGATGCTGTAAAGAGCAAAGTTGCATAGGAACCTGGAATGTTAGGTACATCAATCAAGGTAAATTAGAAGTAGTCAAACAGGAGATGGCAAGAGGGAACATTGACATTTTAGGAATCAATGAACTAAAATGGACTGAAATGAGTGAATGTAACTCAGATGACCATGATATCTACTACCGTGGGCAAGAATTCCTTAGAAAAAATGGAGTAGCCCTCATAGTCAACAGAAGAGTCCAAAATGCAGTACTTGGATGCAATCTCATAAACAAGAGGATGATCTCTCTTCGTTTCCAAGGCAAACCACTGAATATCATGGTAATCCAAGTCTACGCCCTGACCAGTAATGCTGAAGAATATGAACTTGAATGGTTCTATGAAGACCTACAAGACCTTCTAGAACTAACACCCAAAAAAGATGTCCTTTTCATTATAGGTGACTGGAATGCAAAAGTAGGAAGTCAAGAACTACCTGGAGTAACAGACAAATTTGCCCTTGGAGTACAAACTGAAGCAGTGCAAAGGCTGACAGGGTTTTGCCAAGAGAACGCACAGGTCATAGCAAACACCCTCTTCCAACAACACAAGACTCTACACATGGACATCACCAGAGTGTCAATACTGAAATCAGATTGACTATATTCTTTGCAGCCAAAGATGGAGAAGCTTTGTACAGTCAGCAAAACAAGACTGGGAGCTGATTGTGGCTCAGATCATGAATTCCTTATCGCCACATTCAGACGTAAATTGAAGAAAGTAGGGAAAACCACTAGACCATTCAGGTATGGCCTAAATCAAATCCCTTACAATTATACAGTGGAAGCGACAGACAGATTCAAGGAATTAGATCTGATAGACAAGAGTGCCTGAAGAACTATGGACAGAGGTTCGTGATATTGTACAGGAGGCAGTAATCAAGACCATCCCCAAGAAAAACAAATGCAATAAGGCAAAATGGTTGTCTGAGGAGGTCTTACAAATAACTGAGAAAAGAAGAGAAGTGAAAAGCAAAGGAGAAAAGGAAAGATATACCCATTTGAATGCAGAGTTCCAAGGAATAGCAAGGAGAGATAAGAAAGCCTTCCTCAGTGATCAATGCAAAGAAATAGAGGAAAACAATAGAATGGGAAAGACTAGAGATCTCTTAGAGAAAATTAGAGATACCAAGGGAACATTTCATGCAAGATGGGCTCAATAAAGAACAGAAATGATATGGACCTAACAGAAGCAGAAGATATTAAGAAGAGGTGGCAAGAATACACAGAAGAACTATACAAAAAAGATCTTCATGACCCAGATAACCACGATGGTGTGATCATTCACCTAGAGCCAGACATCCTGGAATGCAAAGTCAAGTGGGCCCTAGGAAGCATCACTACGAACAAAGCTAGCGGAGGGGATGGAATTCCAGTTGAGCTATTTCAAATCCTAAAAGATGATGCTGTGAACATGGTGCACTCAACATGCCAGCAAATCTGGAAAGCTCAGCAGTGGCCACAGGACTGGAAAAGGTCAGTTTTCATTCCAATCCCAAAGAAAGGCAATGCCAAAGAATGCTCAAACTACCACACAGTTGCACTCATCTCACACGCTAGCAAAGTAATGGCCAAAATTCTCCAAGCCAGGCTTCAACAGTACGTGAACCATGAACTTCCAGATGTTCAAGCTGGATTTAGAAAGGGCACAGGAACCAGAGATCAAATTGCCAACATCCCCTGGATCATCGAAAAAGCAAGAGAGCTCCAGAAAAACATCTACTTCTGCTTTATTGACTACGCCAAAGCCTTTGTGTGGATCACAACAAACTGTGGAAAATTCTGAAAGAGATGGGAATACCAGATCACCTGACCTGCTGCCTGAGAAATCTGTTATGAAGCTCAAGAAGCAACAGTTAGAACTGGACATGGAACAACAGACTGGTTCCAAATCGGGAAAGTAGTACATCAAAGCTATATATTGTCACCCTGCTTATTTAACTTATATGCAGAGTACATCATGCAAAATGCCGGGCTGAATGAAGCACAAGCTGGAATCAAGACTGCCGGGAGAAATATCAATAACCTCAGATATGCAGATGACACCACCCTTATGGCAGAAAAGTGAAGAAGAACTAAAGAGCCTCTTGATGAAAGTGAAAGAGGAGAGTGAAAAAGTTGGCTTAAAACTCAGCATTCAGAAAACTAAGATCATGACATCCGGTCCCATCACTTCATGGTAAATAGATGGGGAAACAATGGAAACAGTGAGACTTTATTTTTTCGCACTCCAAAATCACTGTGGAGGGTGACTGCAGCCATGAAATAAAAAGACGCTGCTCCTTGGAAGAAAAGCTATGACCAACCTAGGCAGCATATTAAAAAGCAGAGATGTTACTTTGCCAACAAAGGTCCATCTAGTCAAAGCTATGGTTTTTCCAGTAGTCACGTATGGATGTGAGAGTTGGACCGTAAAGAAAGCTGAGTGCCGAAGAATTGATGCTTTTGAACTGTGGTGTTGGAGAAGACTCTTGAGAGTCCCTTGGACTGCAAGGAGATCCAACCAGTCAATCCTAAACGAGATCAGTCCTGAGTGTTCATTGAAAGGACTGATGTTAAAGCTGAAACTCCAATATTTTGGCCACCTAATGAGAAGAACTGACTCATTTGAAAAGACCCTGATGCTGGGAAAGATTGAAGGTGGGAGGAGAAGGGGACGACAGAGGATGAGATCATTGGATGGCATCACTCACTCGCTGGACATGAGTTTGAGTAAGCTTCAGGAGTTGGTGATGGACTGAGAAGCCTATCGTGCTGCGGTCCATGGGGTCACAAAGAGTCGGATACGACTGAGCGACTTAACTGACTAAAGTTTAAATTGACATTTTTGAAATATTTATTAATCCCTTGAAAATAAAATCTTTCAGTTCAGGTCAGTCACTAGAAGCCTCTCAAGAGTCTTCTCTAGCACCACAGTTCAAAGGCATCAATTTTTCAGAGCTCAGCCATCTTCATGGTCCAACTCTCACATCCATATATGACTATTGGAAAAACCACAGCTTTGACTACATGGACCTTTTTTAGCAAAATGATGTCTCTACTTTTCAATATGCTTTCTAGGTTTTCAGAGCTTTCCTTTCAAGGAGCAAGCATCTTTTAATTTCATGGCTGCAGTCACCGTCCACAGTGATTTTGGAGTCCAAGAAAATAAAGTCTCTCACTGTTTCCATTGTTTCCCCATCTATTTGCCATGAAGTGATGGGACCAGATGCCATGATCTTAGTTTTTTGAATGTTGAGTTTTAAGCCAGCTCTTTCACTCTCGTCTTGCACCCTCGTCAAGAGGGTCTTTAGGTCCTCTTCACTTTCTGCAATTTAAGAGATATCATCTGCATATCTGAGGTTGTTGATATTTCTCCTGGCAATCTTGAGTCCAGATGGTGATTCATCCAGCCTGGCATTCTGCATGATGTACTCTGCATATAAGTTAAATAAACAGGGTGATATTAGACAGCCATGTCATACTCCTTTTCCAAATTTGAACCAGTCTGTTGGTTCCATGTAAGGTTCTAACTGTCGCTTCTTGAATCACATACAGGTTTCTCAGGAGACAGGTAAGGTGGTCTGGTGTTCCAATCTCTTTAAGAATTTTCATGATTATACAACATCAAAAATATCGCATTTGCTAATGTCATCACTAATATTATCAGAAGAGTCTTTCAAGTATTGGAAAGCTGCCAAGCTCAAAGTGACAGATACAAGTTTTCCAAAATTCTAACTTTTGTTTGAAAGCTCAAATTTATTATTGCCAATACATACTGTCTATTGTTTTCTTGAAGTGGCAAGACTGTTTCAGTCATTTTTGAGAAAAACCTACCAAATACCCATGTCTAAATAACCATTCTGTCAGTCTTTCAAGTAAAAATGGCATTCCATGAAAAAAGTGGCTATGTTAGCGTGCAACTCAATTACACAAGAGCTTCAAGACCCTTATTTTGATACGTAGCAGAAGTATTTTATCCATCCTTCAAATTTTGTGACACAGAATTATAAAAGGATACATCCACTTCTGGGTATATTTCCAGAAAACACTAATTCAAAAAAATACAGGCACCCCAATGTTCACAGCAGCGCTATTTACAATAGCCAAGACATGGTAGCAGCGCAGATTCCCATCAACAGATGAAGGGATAACATTGTGGTGTATGTATGCAATGAAATATTACTGAGCCACAAAAAAGAATGAAATACTGCCATCTGCAGCAACATGGATGGACAAAAGAATATTACGTTCAGTGAAATACGTTAGAGAAAGACAAACACTATATATATCATTTATATGTGGAACCTAATAAGTAATACAAATGAATGTACGTGCAAAACAGAAACAGAATCACAGATATAGAAGACAAACCTTGGTTACCAAAGGGAAAAGGGAAAGCAGGGAGGAACAAATTAGGGTGTGGGATGGACACATACAAGCTACCACACATAAGACAGATAAGGGCTTCCCCAGTGGTTCAGCAGTAAAGAATCTGCCTGCCAGTGCGGGAGACATGAGTTCCATCTCTGATCCAGGAAGATCCCATATGCCATGGCTAACTCCCAAATGCCACAGAGCACCTAAGCCTGCGTGCCACCATTACTGAGCCTGTGCCCTAGAGCCCGTGCTCCACAGCACGGAAGCCACCACAGTGAGAAGCCTGTGCACTGCAACTGAAAAAAAGCCCAATGAAGACCCACACAGCCAACAATAAAAATAACTCTTTTAAGTTTTTAAAAAATACATAAGCTATCTATCTTTTATATCTCTTATCAGTTATATATATCAACAAGGATATACTATATAGCACAGGGATATACCTATTATCCTACAATAAACTATGATGGAGTATAATCTGCAAAACTCAGGTGGGTTCTTTACCATCTGAGCTATCAGGGAAGCCCATTATGCTGTACACCTCAAATTAACACAATATTGTAAACCAACTATACTTCAATTAAAAAATAAAAAGATGCAATTTCAAGGATCAAAATTTGACGAAATTATTAAGTTTTCCCCTTTCATCAAAACATTCTTAAATGAAACTGCCCTTCTTATACGTGCGGTGATGTGGCGATGATGACTAGTACAGTGTGGTGCTTACTGCCATGATTTGTTCTAAGGTGCCAGCGGTTTTCCCTGTCGCTGCTTTGCATCATCATCGCAGACATCAACACAGTGTAAAAGGCATTATTATTACTATTATGAAAATAGTTTTGACCTCACAGATGTGCCCTAACCTGGGGCCCACAAACCACACTTGGCAAAACACTGAAGAACATTTACAACAGTTAAAAATCCAAACTTTCTTCTCACCTTTTGATTAATGACAACAAATCCTTTATTGGACTGAGCACAGACTTTGTCTTTCAAGTCTATTATTTTTTGTACTCTGTCTTCAATAAATTTTCTTTCAGCTTTTACCAATTTCTCTTTCTCTTCTGCAGTCTTATAAAAGAAACCAGAGCTCACCTCACTAGAAGATTAATAAAGACAAGCTAGTAAAGGTAAGGCAGGGAAAAACAGGAAGGCAGAAAGGGTTTATAGTAAACATTTGGTAGGTAAAAATAGGAGTTAAAAAAAAGTTTTAGAAAAAATACAATTTCAAAGGATACAAAGAGTAACTGGGACACTTACGTTTTTTCATATTCTAGCGATACATTACAGGTAAGGATAAATGCATCATCTACTCGTTTCTTCATATCTGGATGACGGGCACCATGATCCAGAACTAACCCTTTGATCAACCTAGTAAAAATATGCACTGTTTCCTATTTTGAATATACACTCTAAATTTAGTATAAAATTAAAATTATACTCTTAAAGTGGTAACAGAACTGCCAGAGCAATTGTTACACACTATTGCCTTACACCAACTTTAAACCCAACACATAATTAATAAAATTAGAAAAGAGAACCTATTTTAACACAGTGTGACTGTGACGGGACAATGAAAAGTCAATCCCAAATTATTCTTTAAATTATGTGGCTCAAACATGTGACACAGCTGATCAAGTAATGAAAGGGAGACACACAATGAGTTTCTAAGGCACATTTGTTCAAACTAATTATATGGAACAACTAAAAACTGTTAACCTAAATGTCCAACAATAGGACATTGTTCAGCAGACAATGACTTGACTATGGGCTAGTCATGAAAACCATGTAATAACATGGAAAAATATTTACAGGGGTAGCTACATTTATATGCAGAGAATGACAAATTACCTATAAAGTGTGATTATCACTATTCTTAATAAGCTCCTTGGCATTGAAAAGGAAAAACAGAAGAAAACTAAGAGTAGGATTATGCTTGGGTGGTAGGAACAGAGATAATTGGCAGGGGGCAGCAGGGGGCTTTTTTCCTGTTTTCTAAATGACCTTTCAAGAGAAAATATTTCTATAACTTTCAAAAATTCATTTACACCCAACTAGGAAATACATTTCTACTTATGAATCTTTTATAACCAATATTTGTTATACATTAATGTAAAGAAGTGATTTTTTAAATAGTTGAACATAATTATAGGGAAGTTTACAGAATTTTCTTCTAACTGGATTACTCCAACTCTTAACTGAATGTGAAGACATTTTATTTAGGAAGAAAGAAACAAACTACATGTTCAATATTCTTCACTCTTCAAGTCTCCTTCACTCTTCCACTGCTTCTCACCCTCAGCAAATGACTTTGCTTGAGAAAATAAACACTCTGTCCCATCAGGGCCTCTACCAGCACTTGAACCTCAAGCTCCTATGAACAGAAGTGAACTGCTCATGCTCCCTCCTCTCTAAGGTCGGCCCCCCACCTGCGGACTGAATTCCATTTCCCCTCTCGGCTCCTGCAACTGTCCCCTCTTCCCCCCCATCAACTGTTCCTGCCTCCACGAGCATCCTCATCAGGGTACACACTTGCCATAGTAATTCTCATCTTTAAAACAAAAAATTATTCCCCTTCGGCCCCATTCCCATGTTCCATTCGAGCTAGTGTCCCACTTCTCTGCTCCCCGTTAGAGCTAACTCCTCTGAGTTGTCAGTATTTGCATCCTCACTTCTTTCCTAAGCATTCTCTCTTGAGCCCACCTTCAATCCGACTCTCACACTCGCCCCTTAAACATTCTCCAAATCTAATGGCCAAATGCTCAAACTGTCAACAGCAGGTTACTCTCTCCTTGAAACACTTTCTCTCTTAGCTCCTGGAATACTGCTCTTTCTTGGCTTTCCTCCTTTCTCACTGACCACCCTTTTTCAGTCTCCCTTGTTCAGTCCTCCTCATCTTCTAAGTTTCTAAACACTGCAGTTTTCAGGGCTCAATCTTTAAACTTCCTCTTTTCTCTATCTTTATCACTTTCCAGATGATCTAATTAACTCTCAGAGCTTTACGTCATCCATACACCAATGACTCCCAAATATATATTTCCAGTCCAGACCTCTATCCTGAATTCCTGACACCTCCCTTCAAATCCCTACTCAGCAGCTCCACAGGGACATCTAATAGGCACCTAAAACATAACAGTCCCCAAACTAAGCTCTTGACTTATTGCCTCACACCTGCTCCTTCCCAAGAAATGGCATCTCTGCTTTTCCAGCTGCTCATTCAAAACCCAAGAAACATCCTTGAATCCTCTGCTTCTGTCACATTCTGAGTGGGACCATCAACAAATCCTGGGGCTCCTTCTTTCTAAGTGTACCCTGATCCAAACCTTTTTTCATCTCTCACCTGTATTACAACAGATGCCTAACAGATCTCCTGCATCTGCCTTTGCACTACACCCCCTGCTCCACAGTGTCCTTGCCACAGAACAACCACTGAGATTCTTCTGAAATATAAACCAAGAACTTCTTGCCCTCAGCAATCATAAGCTAATTTGGACAAATATTACTACCAAAAGCAACTAAAAATGCTGGATTAAAAACAACAACCCTTAAAAACACTGAAGAGCCACAAAATAGTACAGAGCCACAAAAGTTTTCTTTTCAAAACTGAAAACAAAATAGAAACTCCAGAGGGTAACTAGAAAACGGCAGGCACTCATCCTAAAGTCATCTCACAATTCAAGCATATCTGAACTTTGATCTTATAATGAGAGGGAGAAATAATTAAAAGCTCAAGGTTTATCCAAAGTAGAGAGTATCATAGAAGACTCTTTTCACATTAAGTGAACTTCAAAGGCTACATACTCAGGGTATAACCCAGAAGCCCTCCTATGGACTTGTAGTTAGAATTCGCAACAACTGGATATTCAATAAAAACCTCAAGCTGTGGCTTGAGTTTAAAGCAGTCTCTGGGCTTCTTGCAGCAGCAAATTCAAATCCTCTTTGTACAAAGGCAGCTTCAGCCTAGGTCTCAAATTATTTCTATAAATACTTTTTTCAACACAATCCATGACACACATTGAAAACAAAGCACAATGAGTGAGGACCAACAAAATACAGTAAACAACAGAAAGAGAAAAAACAAAACTTTAAATATTGTAATATTAAACGTGAACTATATGTTTAAAGAAATGAAAGGTAAGTTTAAAAAGATCTGCAGGAAACAGGAAACCATACAAAATGACAAGGCAGATTAAAGGACAAATCAAACAGGCTTCTACAAATATGTAAAGACACCCACACGTATGTTAAAAATAAAGTTATTTACAGATAAAATACAACATCTGAATTGGCTTTAAAATAGTCCAGATTTGGGGCAGAAGAAAGGAAAGAGAAGTATAGAAAGAAAGAGAAGGGGGCATATAAGGTAAAAAGAAGACAAACCATATATTGAAAATTGATAAAGATGAATGACAGATATGTGGGAGTTCATTCACTATTCTATTCTACTTTTGTATGTGTTTAGAATATTCCATAATAGAATGTTTTTTTTTAATGGACAAAGTTCTTATTATTTATTTTTGGCCATGCCATGCAGATCTTAGTTCCCTCACCAGGGTTTCAATCCAGGTCCCCTGCAGTAGAAGTGCAGAGTTGGAACCACTGGACTACCAGGGAATTCCCAGTAAGTTTGTCCTTGATGCTGCAAAATCACGTCAGTCATGTCCAACTCTGTGCGACCCCATAGACGGCAGCCCACCAGGCTCCCCCGTCCCTGGGATTCTCAAGGCAAGAATACTGGAGTGGGTTGCCATTGCCTTCTCCAATGCATGAAAGTGAAAAGTGAAAAAAAAAAAAACAAAATGAAAAGTGAAAGTGAAGTCGCTCAGTCATGTCCGACTCTTAGCAACCCCATGGACTGTAGCCTACCAGGCTCCTCCGTCCATGGGATTCTCCAGGCAAGAGTACTGGAGTGGGTTGCCATTGCCTTATCCATATAACAGAATGTTTAAAATGAGTTAAGTCCAAAATCAACAAGGTGCTATTCACTCTGAGTACATACTACATACATACTCAATGTTAACTGTCTTACCTCTCTGACCTCATCTTCTCCTTTTTTTCTCTTCCTATGACCCAGGCACACTAGAACACCTCAAAACACACCTCCCTGGGGACATTTTCCACTGTTATTCCCTCTGCTTAGAGCGCTCTTCTTCCAGATGTTCACACGTCTATCACCCTAATTTCTTCGAAGACAGCTTTAGCTATTTACTTTATCATCACAATGTTCTTCCTTGACTATCCTAAAATCACACACATGCTCACACAGACAACTGCTCTAGCCTCTTTACAGCACTTATGAGCATAATGTGCTCACTATCTCTTCCAATTGGAAATGTAAGATTCTTAAAGAAACTGTTTTGTTTACTCTTCATTCCTAGCACCTAAAACAAGTGAATGGTTGTGGCTAAGTATCCAATTAATATATGCTAAATGAATAGAAAGATGTTGAATAAAAGTAACTAATAAAATTAATGACAGAATATCTGCAGATAATCAAGTATTCTAGACTCTATGCACTGTCAAAGTTTATGTCACTTACTTTGTATCTGTTTCCGATTTATGCTTCATCTCCATGATTTCTACCATGAAGAGATCGATAGGGTAATTCGGTCTCCTAATTGCCAAAACAGAATCCACCACAGCCTGAAAGAGAAATGGATTAGAACGTTAAACTATTTGGTCTACTGAAAGAAACCACTGGCCCTAGTAATTGATCACTAGACTAAGCAGATAAAGTGTTTCAGGCTCCAAAACACAGGGCAAGACAAAAAAAATACCACTTTCTCAGGGACACTAATGATAACCAATGCCAATGGATACTTTAGAGCCTACATGAACTTCAGAGATTATCAGGTCCAAACCCTTCATTTAACAGAGAAGACTTTAAGAATTATGGTCTTAAAACAAAGTCTAACAGGTAGTCTAACAGTAGTAGTCAGGACTAGAAATCAGAGGTGTCTTTAACTGCCAAGCCTACTAGACCAACATGACTCAGACTTTTCCACTAGAGGACACCTTAATGGAAAAGAAGGAAATGTAATCTCAGGAAAGAGTTCAAATTTGCTCACTCTAACAACATGAAATTTTTAATTCTTCTGTTTTACCATGAAACTCTTCCATGTCATGCCACAATATATACATTTGGTTTTTGTTTTTAATTTTACTGGAGTAAAGTTGATTTATAGCATTGTTTTGCACATTTGTTTTAATGTGAAAATAATGGGAAGTTGGCCCAGGGCCCCGGCCTGGATCGGACGGCGAAAGTGACGGACCTGTGCCGGTCCCAGTGACGACGGCGGTATTTCACGACGAGGTGGAGATCGAGGACTTCCAATACGACGAGGACTCGGAGACCTACTTCTACCCCTGCCCGTGTGGGGATAACTTCTGCATCACCAAGGAAGATTTGGAGAACGGGGAAGACGTGGCAACGTGCCCTAGCTGCTCTCTCATTATAAAAGTGATTTATGACAAGGATCAGTTCACGTGTGGAGAGACAGTCCCAGCCCCTTCCACCAGCAAAGAACTAGTTAAATGCTGAAGAAGACTTTTAGATTCTAAAACCTGAACTTGGGGAATGAGGCAAGCTGGAAAAGTCTAACGCAGAGTCACCGGCTTCTTCACGGGGACAATCATTTTGTGGTTTGCTGTTCATGAGAGCCGATTCCTTCCATTGGGCGCCAAGTTCATCTCCTGTTGAAGAAGCAAGTCCACCACATGGCATACCTGGATTTTGTGCTTAAACTTTGAACTGGAAGTGTTTGCATCCAAACATAAAAGAAGATAATTTGAAATCAGTGCTTTTTTCCCTCAGTTTTATTTTTATATCTTTATGACTTTGTTATCTGACCACAGCATCATCTACCTCAAAGCATTAGTTTTCTTTAACTTAAAGATTTTTATTTTGGTCACTTACGAAGATTTTTAAAATCAGCCCTTTCTTTGCAGTTTAACATCAGCTTTGCTGCTGTAAGCTAAAGGAAGTCAGTTGCCTCTGGTCCGTTGGGACTGCACCTTCTAGTCGCTCACCACACGGACCTTCATCAGGGATATGTGTTCTGTTAAATATGCCATTTCATTAGGCTTCATATACTGGGTCCTGGTCGTGGTGCAAAGGAAGAATATACTGAGCTCACAAAGTTAGTGAGTTAAGAAGAAAAGTCAAAAAACAAAATGGTCAAAGAATATGGACTTTGCTTATCAATATTCTGTGTTTTCCTTGAAAATCAGGACATGATAAAAAAACAGCCAAAGGAAGTGAAACTGGTAACAGAATGATAGGAGAAAACTGTGCCTACTTAGTTATTTAATTAAATGCTTGAGTGGTTTTGTGAAAAAAAAAAAAAAAAAGAAAATAATGGTTTCCCTCAAAATTGTAAAGTAAAATTGACACTCCAGAAAGATATGTCTCATTTATTTTGCCAAATATCCCCAGGGATATGTAATTTGAGAAGCACAACACAACACAGCCTATAGCTTAACTCAAAAAGTAATATGAAAATAACTGACTACAGAAATTAAGTGCTGTAGTATAACCACCCTAAAATACAAACAAAGGGAAAAAAATCTGTATCTTGGAAAAGTTTACTGAGAGAATATGATTTAAGGGTTTGATGACTAATGGGAAATAATGATAAACTATTGGAAAATTAGAGTATACAGTGTTTCTATAGCTCTAAAAGAGAATGGGGGCCCTAATTAGAGAGCTGGAAGATTCTGGGTCATGTGATATATATACTCTAAATGCAGAAAATATAGCAGTCTTTATTTAGACTCTGCTCAGCAAGAAAATGCTTTAATTTCATAGTTTGATTTCCTCAGTCAGTTTTCTTATTGGTAAGCAATGGGGAGGGAACACAGCCCTGCCCATCAAAAGGAAACTGGATTAAACATTTACTGAGCACGGCCCCGCCCATCAAAACAAGTCCTAGTTTCCCCCCTCAGCCTGTCTCTCCCATTGGGAAGCTTCCATAAGCCTGTTATCCTTCTCCATCAGAGGGAAGACAGAATGAAAACCACAATCATAGAAAACTAATTAAACTGATCACATGGACCACAGCCTTGTCTAACTCAATGAAACTATGAACCATGCCATGTAGGGCCACCCAAGACGGATTGGTCATGGTGGAGAGTTCTGACAAAACGTGATCCACTGGAGAAGGGAATGGCAAACCATTTCAATATTCTTGCCTTGAGAACACCATGAACAGTATGAAAAGGCAAAAAGGTATGACACTGAAAGATGAACTCCCCAGGTCGGCAGGTGCCCAATATGCTACTGGAGATCAGTGGAGAAATAACTCCAGAAAGAATGGAGAGGCAGAGTCAAAGAGAAAACAATACCCAGTTGTGGATGTGATTGGTGATGGAAGTAAACTCCAATGCTGTAAAGAACAATATTGCATACAAACCTGGAATGTTAGGTCCATGAATCAAGGCAAATGGGAAGTGGTCAAACAGAAGATGGCAAGAGGGAACATCAACATTTTAGGAATCAGCGAACTAAAATGGACTGGAATGGGTGAATTTAACTCAGATGACCATATATCTACTACTGTGGGCAAGAATCCCTTAGAAAAAATGGAGTAGCCCTCACAGTCAACAGAAGAGTCTGAAATGCAGTACTTGGATACAATCTCAAAAACAAGAGGATGATCTCTCTTCATTTCCAAGGCAAACCACTGAATATCACGGTAATCCAAGTCTATGCCCCGACCAGTAATGCTGAAGAATATGAACTTGAATGGTTCTATGAAGACCTACAAGACCTTCTAGAACTAGCCCGTAAAAAAGATGTCCTTTTCATTATTGGGGACTGGAATGCAAAAGTAGGAAGTCAAGAACTACCTGGAGTAACAGGCAAATTTGTCGTTGGAGTACAAACTGAAGCAGTGCAAAGGCTGACAGGGTTTTGCCAAGAGAACGCACAGGTCATAGCAAACACCATCTTCCAACAACACAAGACTCTACACATGGACATCACCAGAGGGTCAATACTGAAATCAGACTGATTATATTCTTTGCAGCCAAAGATGAAGAAGCTTTGTACAGTCAGCAAAACAAGACCAGGAACTGACTGTGACTCAGGTGAACTTATTGCCACATTCAGACGTAAATTGAAGAAAGTAGGGAAAACCACTAGACCATTCAGGTATGACCTAAATCAAATCCCTTACAATTACACAGTGGAAGTGACAAATAGATTCAAGACAGACTTGATAGACTAGGTGCCTGAAGAACCATGGACAGAGGTTTGTGACACTGTACAGGAGGCAGTGATCAAGACCATCCCCAAGAAAAACAAATGCAATAAGGCAAAATGGTTGTCTGAGGAGGTCTTACAAATAGCTGAGAAAAGAAGAGAAGCAAAAGGCAAAAGAGAAAAGGAAAGATATACCCATTTGAATGCAGAGTTCCAAGGAATAGCAAGGAGAGATAAGAAAGCCTTCCTCAGTGATCAATGCAAAGAAATAGAGGAAAACAATAGAATGGGAAAGACTAGAGATCTCTTAGAGAAAATTAGAGATACCAAGGGAACATTTCATGCAAAGATGGGCTCAATAAAGAACAGAAATGATATGGACCTAACAGAAGCAGAAGATATTAAGAAAGGATGGGAAGAATACACAGAACTATACAAAAAAGATCTTCATGACCCAGATAACCACGATGGTGTGATCACTCACCTAGAGCCAGACATCCTGGAATGCAAAGTCAAGTGGGCCCTAGGAAGCATCACTACGAACAAAGCTAGCGGAGGGGATGGAATTCCAGTTGAGCTATTTCAAATCCTAAAAGATGATGCTGTGAACGTGGTGCACTCAACATGCCAGCAAATCTGGAAAGCTCAGCAGTGGCCACAGGACTGGAAAAGGTCAGTTTTCATTCCAATCCCAAAGAAAGGCAATGCCAAAGAATGCTCAAACTACCACACAGTTGCACTCATCTCACATGCTAGCAAAGTAATGGCCAAAATTCTCCAAGCCAGGCTTCAACAGTACGTGAACCATGAACTTCCAGATGTTCAAGCTGGATTTAGAAAGGGCACAGGAACCAGAGATCAAATTGCAAACACCCCCTGCACCATGGAAAAAGCAAGAGAGCTCCAGAAAAACATCTACTTTTGCTTTACTGACTACGCCAAAGCCTTTGTGTGGATCACAACAAACTGGAAAATTCTGAAAGAGATGGGAATACCAGACCACCTGACCTGCTGCCTGAGAAATCTGTTATGAAGCTCAAGAAGCAACAGTTAGAACTGGACATGGAACAACAGACTGGTTCCAAATTGGGAAAGGAGTACACAGGAATATATATTCTTATGCTGCCTATTTAACTTATATGCTGAATACATCATGCAAAATGCCGGGCTGAATGAAGCACAAGCTGGAATCAAGACTGCTAGGAGGAGTATCAATAACCTCAGATATGCAAATGACACCACCCTTATGGCAGAAAAGTGAAGTACAACTAAAGAGCCTCTTGATGAAAGTGAAAGAGGAGAGTGAAAAAGTTGGCTTAAAACTCAACATTCAGAAAACCAAGATCATGGCATCTGGTCCCATCACTTCATGGCAAATAGATGGGGAAACAGTGACAGACTTTATTTTGGGAGGCTCCAAAATCACTGTGGATGGTGACTGCAGCCATGAAATTAAGACATTGCTCCTTGGAAGAAAAGCTATGACCAACCTAGACAGCATATTAAAAAGCAGAGACATTACTTTGCCAACAAAGGTCCATCTGGTCAAAGCTATGGTTTTTCCGGTAGTCATGTATGGATGTGAGAGTTGGACTATAAAGGAAAGCTGAGTGCCAAAGAATTGATGTTTTTGAACTGTGGAGTTGGAGAAGACTCTTGAGAGTCCCTGGGACTGCAAGGCGATCCAACTATTCCATTCTAAAGGAAATCAGCCCTGAATATGCATTAGAAGGACTGATTCTGAAGTTGAAACTCCAATATTTTGGCCACCTGATGTGAAGAACTGACTCATCGGAAAAGACCCTGATGCTGGGAAAGACTGGAGGTGGGAGGAGAAGGGGACGACAGCATGAGATGGTTGGATGGCATCACTCACTCAATGCACATGAGTTTGAGTAAGCTCTGGGAGTTGGTGATGGACAGGGAAGCCTGGCGTGCTGCAGTGCATGGGGCTGCAAAGAGTCAGACACGACAGAGCAACTGAACTGAATGGAAGAACTGACTAGAAAGAACTCAGGTGTTTCAGTCCATTTAGTATTTGTATTTCTCAAAGTAAATTAGTAAGATACAATTCTGATTTATATGTCAATGTCTTGTGAATTTTTTTGTTATGAACTCTTCATTCCTGATACACTAACACACTCAAGTTTCAAAAACTGTAAAGCGGAAGGACAATGACGACATCATCAAACTATAGGTATCTGATAAAAAAAACCTTCCCAAAATCCCCAACCTTGTCCTGATATTATATTTATATATTCTACCTTTATAAGTAAACAAGTATACATTTCCCAGATTTGAATATTATCTATCAACTCTATCATGTTCATTAAAGTGGTAATCTCAATTACAAGGTACACTGTCAAAACCATGTCCTCAAGCTTGCATAATAAATATGGACCTTTAGCTTTAGGAGACCAGTATATAACTCCAATGGTGTCCAGAGGGGGTGAGCCACAGGCAGCCAAGCCCCTCCCAACTTTTTCAACAAAAGGTTTATTTTTTTTTTAACAAAAGGTTTAATATGACACTTTTGAAAAATTATACATACTGTTCTGACCAATCAAATCTATTCTATAAATAAGCCTATAAATAAATGTTTGTCTTCCATATTTTATTGTATGTTCAAAAGAACCACATGTCATAGTTGACTGGGAGCGTCCCAGGTGGCACAGTGGTAAAGAATCTACCTACCAATGCAGGAGACATAAGAGATGCAGATTCCATCCCTGGGTTGGGAAGATCCCCTGGAGAAGGAAATGGCAACCCACTCCAATATTCTTGCATGGAAAACTCCATGGGCAGAGAAGCAAAGAGTCCATGGTGTCACAAAGAGTAGGACACAACTGAGCGTGCGCACATGCATGCACGCACATGCACATGCATACACACACACACACACAGACACACACAAGCACACACAAATAGTTGATTATAAGAAAAAGAAAAATGTCACCATGTGTTAGTCTGTACTCATTCTGCAAAAGTTTAACTACATACCTCTGTTAACACATCAGCCAGTTGAGGATGAACCTTAGTTTGTAGAGATGTTCTAGCCACATCTAAAAGGATTTCTCTCTTCATCTCTTTTTTAATTTTAACTTGTTCCAAAACTTCAAGTGCCTTTATTTTTGCAATTTCAAAGCCTTCAGCTATTATTCTAGGGTGCAGGCCCTAATACAACAACATAAAACTATAAAGTAAGTTATACAAAGTAAAAGTAATCATCCTTTCCTATTAATAGGATTGTCCAAAAAAAGTAATTACCCACATCAATGCCACTAAATATAAGTGTAGGTATGTAATTTATAAAAGTACTCTTTCAGTGCTTCATATTTAAAACAATCTCAAACTTACAGAAAAACTGTTTACATTTTATGACAGTACAAAAAACTACAAAAGTTATTCTTATTTCTGAAAACGATAACACATTGTTGTGTAGTACTCTTCCAAATGAGCACAACAGACTCCTTGCAATGCAGAGGAAAAGAACCAGCACAGTTTGGAGAAAAATGACAGATAGGCAGCACCTTCATGAAATGTTCAAAGTTAACATCATAGAATGGAACACACACACACTATGTGCCTCCTGGTAAACTGCATTAAGACCTCAACAGCACTTCCATGGCATTCCTGCTGAAAGTTCATAACCTGAATCTGATCATGAGGAAATAGACAAAGCCAAACTGAGGGACTTTCTTCAAAAGAAAAAAACAGCCTATACTCTAAAAGTAGCTATGTCAGCAATGTCATGAAACACAACAGATGGCTTAGGAACTATTCCAGCTTAAAGAAGACTAAAGGGATATGACAACTGAATATGACGCATGAGCCTAAATTTTCTTCTGCTATAAAGGACATTATTGGGATAAGTGATGGAATTTGAACAAAACCTGCAGATCAGATAATAGTACTGTATCAAGTGTGTTTATATTAATGTCCTGTTTTGATCACTATATTGTGGTTATATATGAGAATTCCATGGTTTTAAGAAACATACACTGAAATATTTAGATCACCATGTCTGGAACTTATTCTTATACCATTAGAAAAAATATGTATATTACTATATAAATATATGGTATATATGGTACATATATACCATATATTTATGAACAAGAGAGAAATGTTACCCTTTGGAGTATTCTTGCAAATCTTCTATAGGTCTGACATTATAACAAAAATATTTTTGAAAAAACACTTTTGCTTATTCTGGAAAATAATACATAAACTTACTGAACGAGTTCTAATTTATTCCCATCCTCCATTCATTTAATCAGTCCTACAGTAACTTCAAAAGTTGACATTTATTGAGTATTTGTACCAGGCACTGTTCTAAGGACTTTACATGTATTATTTCAGTCCCCTCAACACTATGAAGTGGGTGCTGATATTATTCCTGTTTCACAGATGAGGAAATTTAGGCTTAAAGGCTTAGATCAACAGCCTAGGTTTTTCCAGTGGTCATGTATGGATGTGAGAGTTGGACTGTGAAGAAAGCTGAGTGCTGAAAAATTGATGCTTTTGAACTGTGGTGTTGGAGAAGACTCTTGAGAGTCCCTTAGACAGCAAGGAGGTCCAACCAGTCCATCCTAAAGGAGATTAAGTCCTGGATGTTCATTGGAAGGACTGATACTGAAGCTGAAACTCCAATACTTTGGCCACCTCACGTGAAGAGTTGCCTCACTGGAAAAGACCCTGATGCTGGGAAGGATTGGGGGCAGGAGGAGAAGGGGACGACAGAGGATGAGATGGCTTGATGGCATCACTGACTCGATGGGCATGAGTTTGAGTAAACTCCGGGAGTTGGTGATGGACAGGGAGGCCTGGCGTGCTGCGATTCATGGGGTCGCAAAGAGTCGGACACGACTGAGCGACTGAACTGAACTGAACTGAGTAAGAGCCAGAGTCAGGATTTAAAACCCACAAAACCTGATGCCAGAGCCTGTGTTACTAACCATCTTCAAAACGCTTCTTCAGCCTAGGACCTCACAACTTCTCACCTGGACTACTAGGAAAAACATCAGTCTTGACTCTCTTAAACTGTCGCCTAAATATCTGAAATGCCCATCTGACCATTAATTAACTCATCAGTATGTTAACATGAATACCCTTCTTGGTTAATATTACGTGCCTATTCACTACTGTCTGCATCACTTTGAACCCCACCAAGGCCAAACTGCTTGCAGCTGTGCACACACACTGGCTGTGTCTCTTCTCTGTGCCTCTGCTCACGCTGTCCCTTCTGCCTGGAATGTCACTCTCCTCACCTGCCACTCTTTCACCAGGCTCACTCCTTCTCATCCTAAAGATTCAGCCCAGGCCTATTTCCTGCAGAGAGTTCTTCCTGATTACCTTTAGATTAAGTCAATTTCCCAAAAACTGTCATTGGTTTAGGATGGACATAAGACCAGTGTTGGCCCAACCATATAAAGGAAGGACTTTTAGTCCATGACTGGCTGAATTGTTTTCTCTTGTCCTCTCCTGCTGAGGATTAGAAAGGGAAGCAGGGAGCCTGATCTCTTCTGACAGTCATTCAGGATGGAAAAAGCCCATGATGAAACAGCATCACAAGTGCAAGAGCTAAGAGACAGAAAGGACCTGGGCAATTGATGACTTGGTAAATTTTTAATCAATGAACCCAAGAAGCCTGCTTTATTGCTCTATTTTTTGCTATAGGAGAAAATTTTTTATTGTTTAAGTGACTTTTAGTCAAGTTTCTACTGCTTATAGCCAAAAGCATCCTAAGATAAGTTGCATGCACTGAATTAATAGACAATTCCCAATATTAAATGAAACACAAAGAAGTGATCCTTTGAGCACTTTGACCAGATTACGCTTTGCTAAAATGGTCCTTGAAACAGCAGAAATTCAACTACTTAATTAGAAAAGACAGATAAATAATGCAAAGAAAACAATACAAATTGAACAAAGGCACGGAGGTAGAAATGTATGTAATTATTTCACAAGCCAGTGAACGAAGGAGTCGGGCTACAGTAGACTGTTTACAAAGAGAACTAAAATTAGAAAGGTAGGTAAATTCACAATGTGGATAAACTTCAATAATTTTCCTCTAGTTATTTTTTCAAAAGGTCCATAATTTGGTTTCAGCTTTATCAGTGATATTTTCTTTCTTAGGCCATTAGTCATGGGTACATGGCTATTTTTTTAACTTTTATGTATCTCAAATAATTTATTTTTTAGGGTTAAGGTTAGGTATATAATTTCAATAAAAAGGCATTATTTTGGCAAAAAGGTTTGTTATTTCCATTTATAACTGTCCAAAAATATCTTGATAAAAATTAATTATTGCAGTCTAAAATTAAACCATTTTACTAACAAAAAATAAATAACTTTGTATTCAAAAATAAAATGCCACATGAATGTGCATTCTATGAAATTCTAATACCTCAGAAATGTAAAGATCAGCTTGTTTTAGTAACTCTCCAATGATTAGAACATTTGAAGTAGTACCATCTCCTGTAATGTCATCCTGGGCTGTTGCTACTTTTGCTATCAAGGAAGCTGTTGGGTGTTGAATTTGCTGAAAAAAAGTAAGCAGATTACAAGAGAGAGAGAATGAGAAAAGAAAGAGTCCACCACAAGCAAGATATTCTAAGGGTCAAAAGTAAAATTAAGAAATTAAATAAGCTTCATTCTATTAGTTCACAAGTTCTGTATTATCATACATAATAAATGTCAAAACCAAAAGTTAAAAACTGAGAACTAATGAGGTTTGAACATTTTATAAAAGCATCTCTGCTTCAGAATGCAATGACATTTCCAAAATAAGATTAAATCCTTCAATCTTGAAGATGAATATATTTACTAAAATTGCAAGGAATTTTTTTCCCCATGATTACAAAGAACATACTGCAGTGCCTTTAAAAAATGTAACTAATTTGGAAGTATCCCTAAGCTATTATTTGTAAGATTTGAAAACAGTCAATAGACTTTTTTTTTCCCCTAAGGTTTAATCCAACAAACATATCTCATGACAGCAGTATTTAGCTGACGGCCTTGGTTTAAAGATACACAAATTGTACTATGTCCTCAGTTATGATATATTAAGGTTTATTAAGTCAGCATCATCAGCTCACCATCTCATGGAGAAGCACATTGCCATCTTTGGTGAGTTTGACATCTCCTGCCCCAGAAACAAGCCTGTTCAGAAAACAGTGGTTATTAACCTCATATGGCAAGAGCCAAACAAGACACTTCCAGTATTTGCCACTCCACTATCTTTAATATAAGTAACTGGGTATGGAAAACTTCCATTATATCATGGGGGACACCACAGTAATTACCACCATTTGCAAGCCACACTATCACTTCTCCCCAGATGGACTGCAATGATGATTTCATTTCCAAAGGAGGATTTGCAAGTCTAGGGATAGAAGCAGTCAATGAGTTATGAACAGTGGTTTGGTACTTGGAAGAGTACTTGGAAGTCTACAAACCACATTATTTGTGAATTTTCTGCAGGTTTCTTATTTTTGTGAAATGTTACATTCATTCACTGAACTATTTTTTCCTTCATCTTTCATGTTTATAAGATCAAGTTCTGTCAACCCTACAATCTAAAGGTCTCTTGAATCTACCCTCTCCTGTCATTTCCATTGTCATCATCATCTCTAATCTGGACTACTTAGCATCCTGATATTTCTGAATTGGAATCTACCCTCCACACTGCATTTATCTTTCTAAAAGACAATGTGATTCAGTAAGTTCCCTGATCAAAAAATTCCCTGATTTTCATATTCTCCATCACCTTCAACGTAAAATCCAGGCTATTTAACAATGACATAGTTTACCTTTCCCAATTTGGGGAATGTCTATTCTTTTCTACTTATTCTACCAAGTGAGATCTTGAGGGAAAATATTGTGGTTCCCTTAATAAATCATGTTTGGTTTCCTTTCTGTTGGATTTATACCGTTGGGCTTTCTTGGTCCTGAAGTTATTCTACATAGAAGGCCTTTACTCCCGTCTCTAACTGGTGAACTCTAATCCTCTTTCAAGATTGAGGGAAAATTCTATTATTTGAGAAGCTTTCCTTTCTCCCTTCTGTCATCAGTTATAATCCCTTTCTTCAGTACAATATATGCTGTATATACATATATATATAACCATTAGCACAATCATCTCTACCAGAACTCCTTAAGAACAGAAACTCTTATCTTGGTCATCTCCGTATTCCCAGCATCCCAACTAGACATAATCAGTGCCCTCTTTTACTGTCAATACTAATTACTCTGCTCATTCTTCTGAGACTGCATCTCTCCTCTTACACTTCATCATTGCCCTCACTAGTCTCTTTCCCTCACTCTTTTTTTCTTGGTCACACCACAGGGCACGCGGGATCTTTTAGTTCCCCCACCGGGGATCTAACCGCTTCCCCTGCAGTGGAAGCCGGGAGTCAACCAGTAGACTGACAGGGAAGTCTCTGTCCCATCCCCACTCTCTTCTAATGCAAATAATGGTCCTAAATAAATACATGCTAAAGGATAAATACATATGATGAACCGTATGCACAGAGCGTTCAACTTGCCTAAAGACTTAAAATCTAAAAAACTTGGGATTTGAACCCACGCCGGCCAGGCTCCAGAGCCCGAGCCCTCTCCACTACAGCACACTGCCAAACAAAACCCAAACTCTTTAAAGGCAAGAGAGCCAGATAGCTTATGTTTCATACGAGACACTTAATGAACTTTTAATTACATATGAACCTAAACAAGAGGGGGGGGGGGCGGGGAACGGGGATGGTCACCGCTTCACTCGTGAGCCCTTTCCTCGGGTTGCATTTCTCCTCCTCGACCAGGCAGGAGATGAACTGAGGGCAGGAATGGAAACGAGGAAAAGCAGGCCCGCAAATGCGTCCACATCGCTCCAAACTCTGCGGAACCTCTGCCTCACAGGGAGCCTAGATGCCCAACAAACCCCGACGCCCTAACCGCCGCTCCAACGGCCGTCTCACATTTTCATGGTGCCCTTGGGACCCAAGTTGGTCCGCAACACATCCTGCAGCCCTCGGGCGGCGCATATATTGACGGCCAAGGCCGCCTGGGCCCGTGCCACCTCAGCCTTGGAGTTTATGGCCTTTATCGCAGCCATGAACAGAATGCCGGAGAAGCGAACCTGCAGGCAAAAATCGCCTACGGTACGTTACGGAAGAAAATCTGGGCGCCACAGCTCACGTCCCGGAGCCTCAGCCAATCCGCGTCCGGAAAGGAAGTGACGTCATCAGACATCGCCGGGACGGAAGCCAGGCTCGCCTCCGATCGGATAGCAAAGATGGCGTCGTCCGCCTCTGCCCGGCCTGCAGCGGGGAAGCGAGTGGTGAATCAGGACGAACTGCGGCGGTTGATGAAGGAAAAGCAGCGTCTGAGCACCAACCGGAAACGGATAGAATCTCCATTCGCGAAGTACAACCGCTTGGGGCAGCTGAGTTGTGCCCTGTGTAACACTCCGGTTAAGAGCGAGCTCCTGTGGCAGACTCACGTCCTGGGAAAGCAGCACCGAGAGAAAGTGGCCGAGCTGAAAGGCGCGAAGGAAGCAGCCCAGGGCCCGTCCACCAGCGCAGTGCCTCAGTCCACCAAGAGGAAGGCGCCGGACTCTGAGAGCCAAGATGCCAAAAGAGCGAAGGCCTCCCTGGTTTCTCAGGTACAGCCCTCCACGTCCGCTTTGCCCACCAACTTTGACAAAGCCGGAAAGGAGTCCACTAGGACGACCGTCGGTAAGGCTTCGGGACTCGGTTTACTCCCTGATTATGATGACGAGGAGGACGAGGAGGAGGAGAAGGGAGGAGGAGGAGCAGAAGGGAAGAAGGGGGATGCCTGTAAGCAGCCGTCCAATTCACAGAGCAAGGAACACTCACTTTCCTCCTCGCGGGAGGCAACTGGTAGTAGGCTGCCAAGCAATTTCTCGGATACAAATCCTCCCAAGGCCCCCTTAATCCCTCATTCCGGATCAATTGAGAAAGCAGAAATACATGAAAAAGTAGTGGAAAGGAGAGAAAACACTGCGGAAGCATTACCAGAAGGGTTTTTTGACGACCCTGAGATAGACGCGAGGGTACGAAAGGTTGATGCCCCGAAGGACCAGATGGACAAAGAATGGGACGAATTTCAAAAAGCTATGAGACAGGTCAACACTATTTCCGAAGCCATAGTTGCCGAAGAGGATGAGGAGGGACGGTTGGACCGGCAGATTGGGGAGATCGATGAGCAGATTGAGTGTTACCGTCGAGTGGAAAAGCTGCGGAATCGCCAGGATGAAATAAAAAATAAGCTTAAAGAGGTTCTGACCATAAAAGAACTGCAGAAAAAGGAAGAGGAGAATGTTGACAGCGATGACGAGGGGGAACTACAGGATTTGTTGTCTCAGGATTGGAGAGTGAAGGGAGCTTTGTTATAGGGTATCAGAGACCCACGATTTTGTACTGTTGTGTAGAAAGTGCTGTCTCTCAGTACAGTACCCTTTACTCCATGCCTAGAGATTTGGTCACCTAACTGGATTGTTGAGATACAATGAACCTTCGAAGAGACCACTTTGGAAGATTAGTGTAAAATATTTTTGAGGTAGAGGTGTTTTTGAAGTATTCCTTAAATGCCAGTTTTTTCATACATTTATATAGCTAAAGTTTGGGTTGTAAAAACTGTAAATGTTGTACATTTTAAATATATATTTACCTAAGAATTCTGGTTTGAGATTTATAAACTAATAGAAGTCAGACTAACAGACAAGCTTTTAAATGAAAACCAAGTGTGGCATTTGTGGTATATATGACTTGTTCTTTTCCAACTCACTAAATCAAATTCAAGGTTGTTTTGTTTTTAAGAACACTGCTCATGAACACATAAGTTACTCAGTGCTAGTTAGTTCTCTGTTTTATAAAACCATGTCCCAGGGGAACATAGTGAAAAATATATGCCAAGTATGACCAACTTCCTTAATCCAGAGTTTCTGTATTAAACCAGTGATTCTTGGTTGTAGGTGCACATGAAAATTTCATGCAGTTTTTAAAAAAGTGTACATGAATCATGTGTGAAGCTTTTTCTAAAATTCATGTGCCCCTACCATTGAAGAGATTCAGTAAAGCTAGAGTGGGGCTCAGACACCTATGTTAGTTTTGAAAGCTTCCCAGGTTCTTCTGTGAGAATTCCCAGATGGTCCAGTGGTCAGGGCTCGGCACTTCCACTGCAGCGGGCGCGGGTTCAATCTCTGGTACCCTGGTCAGGAAACTAAGATCCCAGAAAGCTGTGAGGCTTGGCCAAAAAAAAAGCAAACTTCCCATTATTCTTTAATAAGGCTAAAATTTGGGCACCACTGTGCTAAATCCAGAACACATTTACATTTTCCCAGGCTTTATTTTTTCTTGAAATGCCACATCCCACAAGTTTACTGTCTGTCGCATAAAAGAAATAACTATCTTTTATTTATATCCCACCTAATGTTAGATTTTATTGTTAAATATTGTGGTAAATTAGGGTTCAGAGTTAACAGGTTCTATCAGTTGTAGGAAGGAGGTAATAGCTAAGACTTTTTTACATATAAGCCAGGCAGAGTTCTAAGTGATTTGCATAAGCTCAATCTGATTTCCCTGAAGCCCAGGTTTTAGGTCCAGGGTTAAGGTATGAAAAAGCCTTGAATGTTGAACAAAAGAATTCTTCCTACAGACACTGGGCAAAAAGAAAGTTTTTGAGCTGAGAGTTATATCTGCAAAAAACAGGGAAGATTATTTTAGTTGCAGTATATAGGATGGAATGAACATAGGTAGGGGGCAGGAAGCTGGGAAACTACTTGGAAACTAGACTTTAAAAGCAAAGCAACTAAGACTAATTAGGTATGTACTGAAAGAAAGGTAATAGAATTGAAAGAATTTCACAGGAAGAGCTAACATCTTAGTGACTAGAAGTGATGAACAATAGGAGAAATATAGATGGAATTAGGGGTTTGGAGTTTTTCTAGTATGGGTGCCTGTATGAAGTTATCTAACACTTCCAGAACATATTAATTGTCCTATGGTCTTTGGCAGAAAGGCTTTGCTTTCCTGATCTGTCCAGCTGATCTGAGTAACCTCAGTTTGATAATGTAAAGGGTATGTCTGCATCAAATATATGAACCCAGACTTAGAATTTTTTTTATCATTTATCATATTATTTCAGGATGTGAGAAAGTACAAGGTGGGGCTTGAAGGATGGGCTCACTTCTACACGGGCCTAAGAGAGTAGGCTAATGATGTAAAGGAGCACTGTATATTAAAACTATAATTCAAGGGACTTCCCTGGTGGTCCAGAGGTTAAGATTTGGCCTTCCAATACAGGGGGTGCATGTTTGATCCCTGCTCAGGGAGCTAAGACCCCACATGCCTTGCAGACAAAACCAAAACATAAAACAAGCAATCTTGTAACAAATTCAATAAAGACTTTGAAAATGGCACACGTCAAAAAAAGTCTTTAAAAGAAAGTATTCTTAATTAAAAATAAGTGGCTCAGCAGTAAATAATCCACATGCAGTGCAGGATACGTGGGTTCGATCCCTGGGTCAGGTAAATCTGGAGTAGGAAATGGCAACTCACTCCAGTATTCTTGCCTGGAGAATTCTACAGACTGAGGAGCCCGGTGGGCTGCAGCCCTGGGGTCTTAAAAGTCATACACAACAGTGTCTAAGCATACACACATACATATAAAATGCAAGCCACATACATATATTAAATTTTCTAGAAACCCACATGAAAAAGTAAAAAGAATGTGAAATTAGTTTTCACATGGGGCATGGGCTGGATCCCTGGTCAGGGAACTAAAATCCCACACGTTGCACCAAACAGCCAAAAAAATAAAGGTATCCAAATGGAAAAGTACAACATCTTCAGGAGGTAGGGAGCAGCCTAATTTAACTGGAGCAGTGTTTATCCCTGACAACAGTGGGAGTGGCAATTGGAAAGGTGGGTTACAAGCCAAGGAGGGCCTTGAATGCCATGCTCTAAGGAGTTGGCACTTTCACTAAGTTAACAGTTGAGTAGCCTTGAGGTTCTTGAGTCCTTTACTGTAACAGTTAAAGAAGAGCTTAAGGAGTACCAAGCATATAAACCCCCCACTGGGTTTTTAGGAGGACCCAAAAGCTCTCAAAACTCAGAGCATGAGTAATGGGTCCTTGATCAAAAGCCAGTGAATTCTTCTTGAATCTGAGATTGATGTAGACAGCAACCAGAGTTGTTGAATCCTTCTTGATCCTCCATGCCTTGGAGAGCTTCTTTATACCTCTTAGAGCTATGTGAAACAGATTTGCATTAGACTGTGAATACCAGCCATGTTCCCAAATTCTAAGAATTGGTCCCAAAAATGTCTTCTTGTCACATCTTTTTAGAAACTACCCCCTAAAGACTTCCCTGGTGGCTCAGATGGTAAAGCGTCTACCTACAATGCAGGAGACCTGGGTTCGATCCCTGGGTCCGATCCCTGGGTCAGGAAGATCCCCTGGAGAAGGAAATGGCAACCTACTCCAGTACTCTTGCCTGGAGAATCCCATGGATGGAGGAGCCTGGTGGGCTACAGTCCATGGGGTTGCAAAGAGTTGGACATGACTGAACAACTTCACTTTCACTTTTCCCCTAATGCAGCCAGGGCTTCCCAGTTGGTGCAGTGGTAAAGAATCCACCTGTCAATGCAAGAGATACAAGAGACATTTCAATCCCTAGGTCAGGAAGATTCCCTGGAGGAGGATATGGCAACCCACTCCAGTATTCCTGCCTGGAAAATCCTATGGAGAGAGGAGCCTGGAAGACTATAGGCCATGGGATCACAAAAGAGTAGGACACAACTGAGCATGCACATGGGGGCACACACACTAATGCATCCAACATTTACAGACATACCTCAAAGATGTTGCAAGTTCCACTCCAGACCACCATAATAAACAATAAAGCCAGTCACACAAATTTTTTGACTTCCCAATACATAAAAAAGTTATTGTAGTCTATCAAGTGTGTAATAGCATTATGTCTTAAAAAAAAGTATTGATACATATCTTAATTTAAAAATTCTTGTAGAATATGCTAACCATCACCTCGCCTTCAGTGACCACAATAGTAACCTCAAAGATCACTGATTATAGATGACCATAACAATGGTCATGTATGGATGTGAGAGTTGGACTATAAAGAAAGCTGAGTGCCGAAGAGTTGATGCTTTTGAACTGTGGTGTTGAAGAAGACTCTTGAGAGTCCCTTGGACTTCAAGGAGATCCAACCCGTCCATCCTAAAGGAGATCAGTCCTGGGTATTCATTGGATGGACTGATGCTGAAGCTGAAACTCCAGTACTTTGGCCACCTAATGCAAAGAGCTGACTCATTTGAAAAGACCCTGATGCTGGGAAAGATTGAGGGCAGGAGGAGAAGGGGACAACAGAGGGTGATGGTTGGATGGCATCACTGACTCAATGGACATGGGTTTGGGTGGACTCCGGGAGTTGGTGATGGACAGGGAGGCCTGGCGTGCGTTCATGGGGTCGCAAAGAGTCTGACACGACTGAGCAACTGAACTGAACTGAACAAATACAACATGGGAAAAGTTTGAAATATTGTGGGAATTATCAAAATGTGACACGGGGACACAAAGTGAGCAAATGCTGTTGGAAAAATGACACCAATAGACTAGTTCAGTGCAAAGTTGCCACAAACCTTCAATTTGTAAAAACAAAAGCAGTACTACAAAGTGCAATAAAATGAGGTATGCCTGTGTTAGAATGATTGTAAATACTACTTTGTACACCTCTCACCCATTTCACTTATCAACTGAATATATTTCCCCTAACTTGGAGGGAAAGAAAAAAAAATGCCAATCTCCAAACTAGGTTTCAAATGTTTATTTGTCCAGTGCCTTACAATTTATAAAATACTTTCACATATATCTCATTTAATGATAAGTAATGACTGCTTTTTACACACCAGAGAACAAAATTAGATGCTATGGAATTAAAACTGCATGAAAAAGTATAATTTAGGCCTAGAACTTTTAATGTAGCACTCACTAGATTAGTATGGAGTAATGGAAAGAACATGGGACCCGTCAAGAGAAAACAAAAGACAAGTTCAAGTTCCCACTCTACTATTTCTTTTATTGAACTATAGTGGATTTACAGGCTGTGTTAATTTCTACTGTACAGCAAAGTGATGCAGTCATATATATTTATTCTCATATTCTGTTCCATTATGATCTACCACAGGATACTGAATAGGTTACCCCCACCCTCTACTTTTTAACATCTAGTGATCTTGGGCAAGTGGCCTCTCTGAAACTTAGTTTGATGTACCAGAAAATGATGATGATACCCCACAGAGTGTAGTGAGAGTCTAATGACACATGCATGTGAAAGGCATTCATAAACTGAAATTTATAAATAAAGCAATAAAAGTATTTCTACTAGTAGCATCTGTTCTAACCCTGCTCCATGCTACTACTAATTTGCTAAGGAGTTATGCTAATTTACGTTATGCTAACTTGATCTTAGGCTAATAGTTTAATGCCCCTTAATTCCCTCTTTTGGGCTTTCCAGATAGCTCAGTAGTGAAGAAGCCGCCTGCCAATGCAGAAGATGCAGGTTCGATCTCTGGGTTAGGAAGATGCCCTAGAGAGGGAAATGGCAACCCACTGCAGTATTCTTGCCTGGAGAATCCCATGAACATACATGGATATAATTGTGTACACGTGGGGACTTTCTATAGAAAAGGTGTACGGTTTATTACATATTCTAATGTATTATCTAAGATTATAAGATAAAGTCAAGCATGTATCTGCTGATACTTTTTAAGTTGACCTGTCTTAATACTTAGAAATGTCTCTTAAAAGTAGGCTTCCCTGGTGGCTCAGATGGTAAAGAATCTGCCTGCAGCACAGGAGACCTCTGTTTGATCCCTGGGTCAGGAAGATCCCCTGGAGAAGGAAATGGCAAACCACTCCAGTATTCTTGCCTGGAGAATTCCATGGACAGAGAAGCCTGGCAGGCTATAGTCCATGGGGACACAAAGAGTCAGACACAACTGAGCAACTATCACTTGCTCCAAAGTCATCCAGTTTACAATCTGGAGGCAGAGATGGCTAAGGTATTGTTACAAGATTTGTCCAGGAGAGTCCCAGGTGTCTTGGTATAATTATGATTAGTATGTTCTTTTACTCTCAACACTGTCCCTTTTGGGAAATATATATATTCACGTATATAAAAGTTTGACAGGAGGAAAAGCCACTTTCTGATGAACAGAAGGTCTTAATGGATATATGCTTCTTGACAATGATGCGCCAACTTGGTGGAACATTTTGTAGGGAGGTTTGAGTAAATACATATGTGAGTAGGAATGGTGGCCAGATAGGTGACCTTAGATTGCCTTTTCAATGTTGAGATTCTAGTAGCCTGCATGATACCAGGAATTTAGATACTTTAAATCTGAACAGGAAAAAAAAATTCCTCCAACTCTGCATTTTATTTCCTATCTACATTTCCTCCCTCAGTGAATCCTCATTCATTCCCATGGGTTTGTTTTGGTTTGGTATTTTAAATTATTTATTTTTGGTTGCACTGTGTCTTCTTTGCTGTGCTGGGACTACTCACTGTTGTGGTGGGCGGGCTTGTCGTTGCGATGGCTTCTCTTGTTGGGGAACACAGGCCTTAGGCATGCTGGCTTCAGTAGTTGTGGCATGCAGGCTCCAGGGCATGCTGGCTTCAGTAGTTGTGGTGCACGTGGGCTTAGTTGCTCCATAGCATGCAGAATCTTCCCGGACCAGGGATCGAACCTATGTCCCCCACACTGGCAGGTGGATTCTTATCCACTGTACCACCAGGGAAGTCCCTCGTATGTTTGAATGTCATCCATATTGCAGCAATGTGTACGGACCTAGAGACTATCATACTAAGTAAAATAAGTCAGAGAAAGATAAATACATGATGTTCCTTATAGGTGGAGTCTAAAAAAAAAAAAAAATGAACTTATTTATGAAACAGAAACAGAGTGCCAGATACAGAAAACAAACTCATGGTTACCAGGGCGGAAAGAGAGAAAGAGGGTAAATTGGGAGACTGGGAGTGATACATACATGCTACTAAATATAAAATAGATAATAAGGAGCTACTGTATAGCACAGGGGACTCTATTCACCACTCTGCAATGACCTTACGGGAACAGAGTCTTAAAAACAGTGGATATATGTCCATGTATAACTGATTCACTTTGCGGTACAGCAGAAACTAGCACATTATAAACCAACTACACTTCAAATTAAAAAAAAAAAAGTATCACCCATATACTGATGACTCCCAATTTATATCCCCAGGCTTGACTTTTCTCCTGGGAAGCATCCTTCATTACTTTTCCTTATCCAAATCTAATGCATGAGTTAAGTCCTGGCAACTCTACCTCTAAAATATGCCCAGAATCTGTCTACTTCTTTCTGTCTCCACTGGTCCTAACCACCACCAACAGCCTTTGCATTAATTGTTGGTTGTCCCCCTCCCAGCCACAATCTGTTATCTACAAAGTACAGTGAAATAGATCAAGTCACTCTGTCACTTAAAAACCTTCATTATATGCTTTCATCACACTTAGGGGAAAAAAAAGAATCTAGGCCCTTTCCAGCCTATAATACGCTCTGAAGTTCAGTTCAGTTCAGTCGCTCCATCATGTCCAACTCTTTGCGACCCCATGGACTGCAGCACGCCAGGCCTCCCTCTCCAACACCAACTCCCACAGCTTGCTCCCTCTCCAACACCAACTCCCAGAGCTTGCTCAAACTCATGTCCATTGAGTTGGTGATGCCATCCAACCATCTCATCCTCTGTCGTCCCCTTCTCCTCCCGCCTTTAACCTTTCCCAGCATCAGGGTCTTTTCCAATGAATCAGATCTTCGCATCAGGTAGTCAAAGTTATTGCAGTTTCAGTTTCAGCATCAGTCCTTCCAATGAATATTCAGGACTGATTTCCTTTAGGATGGACTGGCTGGATCTCCTTGCTGTCCAAGGGACTCTCAAGAGTCTTCTCCAACACGACAGTTCAAAAGCATCAATTCTTTGGCACTCAGCTTTCCTTATAGTCCAATTAGTAGCTCTGAAGTTACCAGTTCAAATATTTACTATTTGACCTACTTGGGAGCGGACAAGTGAGCATATAACTCTGTGTTGGAATCAAATGTTATTCAAGAACAGAGGCCTGGCATGGCCAAGTTTTGTTTTGTTTTTTTTTTTCAAGAGAAATTGCAAGTCAGGATCATTTTTTTAGTGAAATCTCAAAAACACCATGTGAGCTAAATGTGATCTGAGGGACCCCCACTTTGTGAACTACTTTCTAACTTCATGTGCTACACACTCCCCTTTTACTCTCTGTGTCCCAGGTCTCAGCAGCTAACCTTCTCTTCCTCAAACATGCCATTTCAGGACCTGCGCCTGGCCCTCTGCTCAGGACCTATCTCAAATAGTATGGCCGTCCTCTCATCATTCAGTTTTCAGTCCTAATGTCCCTTTCTCAAATGATGTAAACAGCCATCCCACCCCGCACCTCCTGTCATTTTAGCACATTTTCCGTATGAATTCAGTAAACTTGTGTGCTCAGTCAACTTCAGTCGTGTCCGACTCTTTGTGACCCCATGGACTGTAGCCTGCCAGGCTCCTCTCTCCATGGGATTCTCCAGGCAAGAATACTGGAGTGGGTTGCTACCACTATCTTAAATTAGCTTGCTTATTGATACATAAATCTTATATCTTCTCACCGGAATGTAAACTCCACAAGGGCAGGGAGCGAGCTCATCTGTCTTATCCACAACCTAAAATAATGCCAGGCACATAATAAGGCTCAATAAATATCTGTGGAGTGAATAATACTCATAAGGCAGGAAGTGGCTTGGAAAAGTGGTCAAAGGAGCAAACTGACTCATGGACATCAGAACCCAAACAGAAGTCAGTTCAGCACTTAAACGAAGGGATAAGAAATCTTCTTCGGGACTTCCCTGATAGTCTAGTGGCTAAGACTCCATGTTCTCAATGCAGGGCACCAGGGTTTGATCCTCGGTCACAGAACTAGATCCCACATGCTGCAACTAAGAGTCCATAAGCTGTAACTAAAGATCACACATGCCACATAAGACCTGGCACAGCCAAATAAATACTTGAAAAGAAAAAAAAAAAAAAAAGGAAAGAAATTGATCTGCCTCATAGGTAATCCCCTGGTGGTCCAACGGTTAGGACTCTGCAACTCTCACTGCTGAGGACCAAGGTTCAATCCCTGGTCAAGGAACTAAGATCCCACAAGCCACTCAGCATGGTAAAAAGAAAAAAAGAAAAAAAAATCTTCCCTGTGTCTCCTTTCTCAGACATATGAAAGCCCTTATCTATACTGAGAGCGGCACCACAAGGAATGTATACACCATAGCCCCCAGAGTGTAATGTATCATCTCCGCATTTAGCAACTAAAACAAATTCTTCCTGGCACCAAATAAGCTAAGGGGGAAGAAGAATGCCCATATGGCAGCGGGAGTGGGCGGGCAGCCCTGATGGCCTGGAGGCTTCTCAAGTGGAGAAAAGGAGGAATAAAGTGATTCGGCAGCAGAGTTAAGACCAAAAAGTCAGCAAGTGCTCATTGTCTCCCAGCTGCTCTCAGTCCCTTCCCTGCTACCATCTCATTTGGCTCACCCCTGTCACTTGGCAGTCAAAGCTCTTTCCCAGTGAGTCTTTGCACCAAGCCATCATCGTGCATTGAAAGCACTCCCAGCCTCAGAGGAGGAACAGCGTTCCATCTGGCTGCACCTCATTTGCCACAGCCTTTGGTGGGCTTCAAGCACCTAGGGAGCCAGCGGTCACCTTTAGGGGAGTTCAGAGGACTATGCTGGTTGGGTAGCTAATGCTGGTGGTTGTTGCTTTTGTTGTGTGTAAGTACTGTTTGTTTGTTGTTCTGCCCAATGTGGTGATAAGAGAATATCAAACCAGGTTGTCAGGTTATTTATTAATAATAGTTACCATTCACTAGATTCCTACCACGTGTTTGGCATTGGGCTTAACATACACCATCTCTAACCCTCCCAACAACCCTGTAAGGCATACAGTATCTTCATCTTACAGATGGAAAACTGATGCTCAGAAGTAAAGGAATTCAACCCTGCATCATTTCCCTGGTGGCTGAGCAGTAAAAAAATCCACCTGCCAATGCCTGCCACTGCAGGAGATAACAGGTTCAACCCACTCCAGTATAGGAAATGGCAACCCACTCCAGCATTCTTGCCTGGAAAATTCCACGGACAGAGGACCCTGGCAGGCTACAGTCCATGGGGTCGCTAAAGAGTCAGACACGACTTAGCGACTAAACAAAAAATTATTAAATATTACCTTGTACTTGCATAGTGAGAGGTTTATTTACTTAGCAACCTTTAGACCGTGCAAAGTCACTTCGGTCATGTCCAGCTCTTTGCGACCCCATGGACTCCCCATTGACCTCCAGGCTCCTTTGTCCATGGGATTCTCCAGGCAAGAACACAGGAGTAGGTGGCCATGTCTTCCTCCAGGGGATTGTCCCAGTCTAGGGACTGAACCCAAGTCTCTTATGTCTCCACATTGGCAGGTAACCACTAGCACCACCTGGGAAGCCCAGGTTTCTTCCAGTCTCAACACCCCCTGGAGAAAACAACTATTTTCACCTCCATCTTAAATGTCTAGTTATTTGTCTAAGGTAACTCAGCAAGTTAATTGCTAAAGTAAGTGTAGGTGTAACTTGATTCCCAGTCCAGTGTTCTCTATTTAATGATAAAATGTGGGAAATGGGAGAAGATACCTGCAAATAGCAACAGATAAGATTAGGAAAGTTTACAGTCAAGGTGAAGGGAACTTGGTGCTGTTCAGAGACATTGGTTGGGCTGGGAAGCAAGCGCTTTTTTTTCTTTTTTCTTTTTTGCTTTGCAGGCTCTTTGCTGAGAGCACAGGCTTAGTTGCCCCACAGCATGTGGGATTTTGGTTGCCTGACCAGGGTTGAACCCGAGCTGCCTGCTGTGGAAGGTGGATTTTTAAGCACTGGAACACCAGGGAAGTCCTGGGAAGTTCAAATATTTTGAAGTTTGCTATCACATTCTCTCCACATTGCCCTGTCTTACCCGCCTCCCCTTTCACCTGCAATAAATTGTACTCCTTGGTGGTCTCTGACCAGAGCAAGAAGGATGACTTCAGTTCTCAGACATTCCAACTAGGAAACAACAGATACACCAGGCCCGAGGTATACTATTTTTACAGTGGGTGACCTTGGTTAAGTTACTTCAGCCTTACTTTCTCAACTATAAAACACAGAGAATAATAGTTTCTATCTTCTGAGATTATGGAGAAGATTAATTTGACCTAATGCATGTAAATGTTTTTAGTACCAACACTCAAATAATGTTAGTTGAATAAATAAACAAAGATATGGTCCTTGGACTTGCCTTGTGGTCCAGTGGTTAAGAATCTGCCTGCCAATGCAGGGTAAACGGATTTGATCCCTGGTCTGGGAAGACTCCACATGCCACGGAGCAACTAAGCCCAAACAATGCAGCTTCTGAAGCCCACGCCTCAAGCCCAAGCTCCACAACAAGGGGAACCACCGCAGTGAGAAGCCCTCACACCACAAGGATAGAGTAGCCCCCGCGTACCACACCTAGAGAAAGTCCAGTCGCAGCAACAGACACACCACAGCCCAAAATAAATAAATAAAGTAATAAATAAAATTTTTAAAGTAAATAAATTTCAGACGTGGCCCTGACCATCAAGAAAACTGCAACCTGGCTGTATTGTAAACAGTATAAGAAATCCAGCAGTTATATGTGGAATCTAGAAAAAAATGGTGCAAATGAACTCGTTTACAAGACAGAAAGAGAGTCACAGATTAAAAATAAACTTGCAGTTACCAGGAAGGAAGTAGGGGAGATAAATTGGGACATCAGTATTGACATATACATACTAAATATGAAATAGATAACCAATAAGGACCTACGGTATAGCACAGGAAACTCTTCTCAGTACTCTGAAATGACCCATACAAGAAAAGAATCCAAAAAAAGATTAAATACATGTGTACGTATAACTGACTCACTTTGTTGTGCAGTAGACACTAGCACAACATTATAAGTCAATTATACTTAAAAAATTTTTTTAAAAAGAGAAAGATATCCAGCAGGACTTTGATCAAAAGTCTAGGGTCAGATTTCTCCCATTCACTAGTCATGTGCATCTGTGCGTGCTAAGTCACTGCAGTCGTGTCCGACTCTGTGCCTCTGTGCGACCCTATGGACTGTAGCCTCCAGGCTCCTCTGTCCATGGGATCCTCCAGGCAAGAATACTGGAGTGGGTTGCTATTTCCTTCTCCACATTAGTTATGTGGTATCAATTAATACCTAGTCAGTTTCCTCCCCCGGCTTCCTTTTACTCTCTCTGGGTATTGTGCTTCACTCTCTCTGAGTCTGAGTACTCCCCAAGGACAGCCTCACCTTTATTATTGTGATATTGTTATTTATAGTAAGAAATATGTATGTTGGCCTTCATCGCCATTTCTGGCACAGAGCTCCTAAAACCCTTGGAATTTCCAGTGATTAGAGAAGAGAGACAATGGTGTCATTTAAGAGTCCCTTTCAACCACAGCTAAGTTCATATTAATGAGGCCCTCAAGAATGGATTGGAAAAGAATGCAATAGAAAAAAGTTTGAGCAAACTCTGGGAGACAGTGAAGGACAGGGAAGCCTAGCATACTGTAGTCCATGGGGTTTCAAAGTTGGACACGAATCAGTGACTGAACAAGAATAGATGCTATTTACATGGGGAACCGACCCTGATTAGAGGGTTAAAGCTTTCAGTCTCACTACGTGACCTCCAGGGAGGGGAGGGGACAGGAGACTACGTTCAATCACCAATGGCCCCTGATTTAACCTATCATGCCTATATCATGAAGCCTCCATCAAAACCCAAGTATGGCATTAGACAGCTTCCGGGCTGGGGAACATAGGTGCTGGGAGGGAGGTGTTGGGAGGATGGTATGTCCAGAGAGGGCATAAAAGCTCTCCACCCCTTCCTACATACTTTGCCCTGTGCATCGCTTCTGTCTGGCTGTTCCTAAGCTACATCCTTATGGATGTAGGGGAATCTAGTAAGTAATTTGCTTTCCTGAGTTCTGTCAGCTGGCCTAGCAAATTAATCAAACCCCAAGGATGTAGTCTTGGGAAATTCTGATCTATAGACAGTCAGAAGCACAGATAGTAATCTGGATTTGTGATTGTCATCCAAGTGGTGGGAGGGGGCAGTCTCAGGTAACTGAGCCCTTAAACGTGAGATGTGACTCTAGCTCCAGGTAGAGAGCATCAGAACTGAATTAAGTTACAGGACACTGGGAATTCCCTGGCAGTCCAGTGGTTAGGACACTGGGCTTCCACTGCAGAGGGCGTGGATTCAGGTTTGACCCCTGGTCGGAGAAGTAGGATCCCGCATGTTTTGGGACTCAGCCAAACACAAAAAATAAACAAAAACAATAAATTTCAGAACACTGAACTGGTGTCACAGGATTGCTTGACGTTTGCAAAACCCACATGTCTGGTGTCAGAATTAAGTAGTACCCAGAGAGTATTGTGTATAAAGTAAATGTAAACAATAGAATATTTTCCTTTACAATCTTACAAGGCAAGACTGAAGGCAGGAGAGGAAAGCACAGCGGGCTGCTTGGTCAGAAGGCTTCGGTAGGAGAGCTCGGGGGGAACCTTCCAGAAAAGAAGAGAAGAGGGCCTGGGGCTCTCCTGGTATAAAGGAAATGCCACAAGGGATAAGAGAGGAAAGAACCCAGACTTCAGCCTCTGCTGCCCATCAGCACTGGAAAACGAGGGGTCTTCAGTGCCTATGGACCAGCCCACCGCCCAGTGGAGAACTGACTTCCCAAACAGTCTCTCTTGGTAAAATCAACTTTCCCCTTGAAAATTGTTAACTTACCTCTTAAAAAACACAACCCCCATGACTTCATACTAGAAAACCTAACCAAAAGTTCAAAGAGGACGGGAGTAACTTTGAGTCTTCCTTGTTCTATATCTGTGATCTCAGTCCTGCCTAGAAGCCCTGACTCTGTGCAATGGATCAACTTCCACCAAAGGCACTCTTGACTCCTCTCAGTTGTCCGGCTTCAACCTGGCAGCTGCAACACAGAGATGTTCAAAGGAAAGGGGGAAAATAAAAGCCCTCTGATTAAGAACCAACCTCCAGACACTCCCCTGGTGGCCCAGTGGTTAAGACTCTACGCTTCCACTGCAGGGGGCACAGGTTTGATTCATCCCTGGTCAGGGAACTAAGATCCTGCATGCCCCATAGTGCAGCCAAAAATAAAATAAAATGACTTCCACAGTCTTTATTGGGAATGAAAAGCCATGGGCCGATATGAATTATTACATCTTTCTACAGCTGTTCCCTTTTAAATATTTATCCTGGCAAACACCACCACCGTTTTTTACAACTTATTTTAATTGTGTGACTATTAAGCAAACCAAACCGTAAAATCAGCTCTCAGTGCTGAGATTTATGTGATTCATAGACCAGAGCTTATTAAAAAGAGAATCCAGAGAGTGCAAACTAGCTTCACGAGTGCCCCCACGCTGTCTCTAGGCAGGTGTGAAGCCTTTTCCCTGTTATTGCCTATAGCTTCCAAGCTTCCACAGTGGGTGGCATAAAAAAGAACAGTACACATTTCCCTGTGACTTTTTTTTTTCTCCTTCTGAACAATCCTGATGGGTGAAAACCAGAGGTCAGGGATGCTACAGTCCTAAAGGGGATGGCAGAAGCTTTAAGAGACTCTCAAACAGGATCACTGCCCTGGAAGATTTAGGATCAAGGTCTCAGGGAAGGACTTAAGCATGGGATTTTGAATCACCAGCAAGCATCCTGCATATTGGGGCTTCCCATGGGGCTCAGAGGTAAAGAATCCACCTGCAGTGCAGGAGATGTGGGTTTGATCCCTGTGTCGAGAAGATTCCCTGGAGGAGGGCACAGCAATCCAGCCCAATATTCTTGCCCGGGAAATCCCATGGAAAGAGGAGCCTGGCGGGCTACAGTCCATGGGGTCGCAAAGTCAGACTGGACCTAGCAACCAAACAACAACAACAATCCTACATATTTGCTACCAGGGTCCTTCTTCTTTTTTTCTTTGACATGCTGCATAGCTTGTAGGATCTTAGTTCCCCCACCAGGTATTGAACCCATGCCCTCAGCAGTGAACGCAGAGTCCTAATCACTGGACCTCCAGAGAATTCCTGCAAAGTCCTTCTTTATTTGGATCATGAAACTGCTTTGAGACTCCAGTAGAAGTTCTCCCTCCAAAAAATGCACTACGCGCAAATATTTATATAAAACTGCAAGGGGTTCAAGGACACCCTTGAGCCTATCCACAGATCCCCTATGGGTCCATGAGCCTTCATGTATTATTGCTTTCACTGTTACCACCCAAGCTGCCCCCATTTCTCCCTTTTACAGTAGAAACTAACTAACTCATTTTCCAGTTTCTCGACACAGCAGGGAGAGTGACAGCAATGTTGTTAAAACCTAATCAAATCACGTTACTTCCCTGCTCAATGTTACCCACTAGTCTCTCCTTTCACCTGCAATAAAACAGCTTCTTTACAGTGGTTTACAGACCAGGGTCTGTCTTCAGATCTCCTGCTGATCTCATCTCCAGTACTTCTCAGCCTTAACTCCTGATGCCCTAGACACACCCATCTCCCTGTGATCTCTCACCAGGACAGGCACAAGCTGGCCCTGGGCCTTTACTTGCTACTCCCTCTCCGCCTGGCTCACTCCTTCATTCCTTCCAGTGTACCCATCACTCTGTTGGCAAGGCTTTCCAGATTAAAACTCTGCAGTGCCATGAACGTATCCAGGCTGGGGAGTCACGGGGAATGTACATCTTCTGAAATACCGCCAAGCGCCGAACAGTTTGCTGTGTCTGAAACACTGTACTTGAAACTGCGACCTGCAGGAACTCCCTGGCAGTCTAGTGGTTAGGACTCTGTGCTTTCATTGCTGAGGGCCTTAGTTTGATCCCTGAGGCCCTAAGGTTGGAGAAGGAAAACACCACAAGCCATACTTCCCTGGTGGTCCAGTGGTTAAGGACCTGCCTACCAATACAGGGGACATGAGTTCAATCCCTGGTCCAGGAAGATTCCATGTGCTGTGGGGCAACTAAACCCCTGTACCACAACTACTGAACCCACCCTCTCGAGCCTGTGATCTGCGGTAAGAGAAGCCCCCACTCTCCAGTTAGAGGAAGCCCACAGGCAGCAAGGAATACCCAGCACAGCTGGGCATATAGTACTAATAATTGCTTATTAACTAAATATAATAATGATAATTTAATAACTATTAAATAATAAAATATTGTTAAAATTAATAATAATTCCAAAAATAAAAAGTCCCACAAGCCTACGCACTGCACAGCCAAACCCAGGAATCAAACTGGGATCTCCTGCGTTGCAGGCGGATTTTTTACCAGTTGAGTCACTAGGGAAGCCCAATTTACAATATCAATAATATTGTAAATCAAAATATAATAACTTATAATATTAACGATAATTTAATAATTATTGAATAACAAAATACTGCTAAAATTATAAAAAGTCCAACAAGCCAACACAGTGCAGCCAAAGAAAAAAAAAGAAAAAATAATAGTAATAATAAACGTGCAATCCCTATCCTACCCTGCCTGACACCTCCTGTCCATCTCTTCTTTCTTTTTCTCCATAACACCCATCATCGTGCCCGACTCTTGTGACCCGAGCCTGCCAGGCTCCTCTGTCCATGGGATTCTCCAGGCAAGAATACTGGAGTGGGTTGCTATGTCCTTCTCCAGGGGATCTTCCTGACCCAGGAATTGAACCCAGGTCTCTGGCATCCTTACTGCTGAGCTACAAGTGAATATGAACGTGCCTTTTCCTTTCTGTTTACTATCTATCTCCCACACTAACCAGTTAGCTCCAGGAGGGCAGAGATTGTCTGCTTTGCTTCAGTGCTACATTCCAGTTCTTGGAATAGTGTCTAAGCCAGAGTAGGCACTCAATCAATACTTGACAGACTGATGACTTACTGAATGATTAAACTCTGCAGCACCATGAATGTATCCAGGCTGGGGAGTCCAGGGGAATGCATATTTTCTGAAATACCTCCAAGTGCCAAACAGTTTGCTAGTTAATATATGTCATCTCGTTTAATTGCGGCACACAATCCTAAGAGATAGTTTTATTCCCATTTCACCACGAAAACTGAGCCCCTGAGAAGCTAAAATAAATGAAAGTTATACAGCCAGCAGTGGAAAATAATTCAAACCTAAGTCTGGATGACTCCAAAGTCCCACTATTCCCATCACACATCTCCTTCTCCTTGGTGGCAGCTCCCACTTCTCGAAGGTCAGGCAACTGCCAGCTTTCACACCTCATTCAACTCTATGGCTGGCGTCTGAGTCAAAAGATCATTAAGGGGTTCCTTGGAGCTCTAATCAAGCTTAATATTTATTTTTTTAACATGTTCACATATTTATTTTTGGCTGTACTGGGTCTACATTGCTGCCAGGGGGCTTTCCCTAGCTGCAGTGAGAGGAGGCTGCTCTCTAGTTGCAGTGCATGGGATTCTTATTGTGGTGGCATTTCCTGTTGCAGAGCATGGGCTCTAAAGCTCTGCTGCTGCTGCTGCTGCTGCTGCTGCTAAGTTCATCAGTCGTGTCCGACTCTGTGCGACCCCATAGACGGCAGCCCACCAGGCTCCCCCGTCCCTGGGATTCTCCAGGCAAGAACACTGGAATGGGTTGCCATGTCCTTCTCCAATGCATGAAAGTCATAAATGAAAGTGAAGTCGCTCAGTCGTGTCCAACTCTTAGCGACCCCATGGGTTGCAGCCCACCAGGCTCCGCCGTCCATGGGATTTTCCAGGCAAGAATACTGGAGTGGGATGCCATTGCCTTCTCCTGGGCTCTAAAGCTCAGGCTCAGTAATTGTGTAACATGGCCTTAGTTGCCCTGAGGCATATGGGATCTTCCTGGACCAGGGATGGAACCCATGTCCCCTGCACTGGCAGGCAGATTCTTAACCACTGGACCACCAGGGAAGTGCAAGCAGAACATTTAGAGCCTAAGTCTTTTTGCACATTTATATCCAAAATTGTCAAAGATACAACATAATGAACATCCTCCTGAGGGAGGTTTATTACTCTCAGACTCATTCACTCACAGGTTTCATTCATGTACTCATAAACACTTGCACAGTGCCTACTATGCACCAGCTCCTGTTCTAGGCACTGAGGATAAAAAGATGCATAAGGCACCGATGTCACCCTTCACAAACAGGTTTGTGAAATCTGGGGTGGTGTTCCATTGGATAGCACCACAGAAGTGGTGTCGGGGCCACTTGCAATTTATTTTTGGCCACTCCAAGACATCTTAGTTCCCCAGCTAGGGATCCAACCTGTGCCCCCTGCATTGGAAGTGTGTAGTCTTAACCACTGGACCAACACGAAAGTCCCCCTCTTTTGCAGTTTTATATTCTCTCATCACTGCATTTTCAAAAAACTAAACCGTTAAAATTAATGTGAATAATATATTCTTACTGGACCCAACATATCAAAATATCATTTCAACATGTAATTAACAACATATCTTACAGTCTTTTTTTGATAATATGTCTTCAAAATTCACTGTGTTTTACACTTATAGCACATCTTGATTTGGATTTTTTTTTTTTTTTTTTTTTTTTTTTTTGCCACGCTGCTTGCAGGATCTTAGTTCCCTGACCAGGAATTGAACCGAGGCACAGCAGTAAAAGTGCCGAGTCCTAAGCCACTGGACTGCCAGGGAACTCCCCATGGATTTTATTTTAATTGAAGTGCAATTGATTTATGTGTTTTGTTAGTTTCATGTGTATAGCAAAGTGACTCAGTTATAGATACGTGTTTTCTCAGATTCTTTTCCATTATAGTTCATTACAAGATATTGGGTATAGTTCCCTGAGCTATACAGCAGATCCTTCTTGGTTATCTATCTTATATATACTGTGGATATGTTCATCCCAAACTCCTAATTTATCCCTCCCCCCCGCCCAGCACATCTCAAAAAGGACTGGCCACATTTCAAGAGCTCAACAGTGATGACAGCATCTAACAGCACTGGGACAGGGAAAAAGTCAGACGCAGTCTAGTGGACTTTCAAAACACTGTAGTAAATGCAGTGACATTATGTTCAGGATTGCTCAGCCTCCAGAGTTGGACTTGAACCTCCAGTGAACTTCCAGCCCCAGACCTGTTCATGCTGCCAAACACAAGAGACTTTGCCCACTTCAAACAGTGACCTCATGGCTGGCCTCAACCAACCAAACAATACAACCAAAATAAAATTCATCCTCTTACTCCAAATACCTCCTGCTCTCTCATTTTCTCTCAGTTGATGGCACCATTATCTACCTGTTCATTCAAGTCGTCTATATTACATCTTTAGACAAATGAGCACTTTTAAATTAAAAGATAATTTAAAATTTAAATGCTTATCAAACGATGCATCCATCCCAACTAACTGAACTTGTCCAGGGCACTTACTTTCACATGCGAGTGTATGCTCCTCTGTTCTTTGTCTCGTCACAACAAGAGGGGGAGGCACAGAACCGAGGAGCATACACTCGCCTGACATCTATGGTGCCGTGACTCGGGTTTAACCTGGCTGAAACAACCTCCACGCGGAAGAGGCCAAGTGCAGCAGGAACCCAACTCAGTGAAGGTCCCGTGGTAGAAGCAGAACGCGAAGAAAACCCAGCGCAGAGGAAGGCCCGTCGTGCTAGAAACCGGGGCAGCGAAAAACGAACTCAGCAGAAAGCCCACGCGGCTCAGCCTCAGATTCCAGAAGACCTCCAGTTAGAGTAGGAGGTCCTCGCTCCTATGGCTGGAAGGACATGCCTAACAATTACAATCTCTTGTTTCTCGTTTCCTTGAATCCCCCCGCGAACAGGCAGGCGGCAGTGGGCGCAATTGAGGGACTCTGGAGAGGCTAGTCTTCAGTGTGTTCCAAAGGCACTATCTGCTGAGCCCCAGTAGCGGCTACCCAAGCCGGTGGGCCCTCTTCTGTCCTTACTCTTTGTGCCAAAAATCAGGCCAATGAAAACTGAGCACAGGTCAGATATCTAGCAAATTTTCCAGCAGGCTATGAAGGGGATTCCTTGGCACATTTTTCCCATTGCTTTTTCCTCCTGTCCTTCAGCTCTCTATCCCGGGATGCAAGCCAGACCAAAACCCAGGATGCCCGACTCAGGCTCTGAGGTCTTATTGCAAAAATTCAGTAAGAGACAAAGCGATAAGTGGGAGGTGGATTTGTTAGGATTCAGAGAGAAGCACATGCGTCAGGGTGTGGGCCATTGCTGAGGGCAAGGGTTCGGGTCGTGGAATGCAGCCTAAGTTTTGCGAGAGTGAGGTTAATTCATATACTAATGAGTGGGAGGATCATCCCAGCCATTGGGGAACCACCCACTCCTCCCTCTGTTGACAGTGCCTTAGGGCTGTTCTGCCACCTCTGGGTGTGTCTTTTGGTTTACAGATTGGGGATTAAAGATTTGTTCATTGGACCCAATTGACTTTAATCGGTTTATGTTATGCCCTGGTGCTATGTCATTCTTTCAAAGGTTGTGCTCTATCCCCACTTCCTTCCTGTTTCATGCTCCTTTCCTCAGCCCCATCTGGGCCCACAATGTTGCCTCTACAATCTACTAGAGGGATAACCAGAAAATAGCTGGCCTTGGGAGGGAAGAACTGTATAATATCCAACCCCTTAGTCCTACCTAGCATTGGTCACACTGGAGATCTTGGGGACGCCCAAACTCCAGTCCGGGGGTCCCAGGAGGTCATCACGCCTTGACCTGCCTAGGGATCTGGTCCTCGAAAGGTTGTCACGCCTCAGCCTTTCGAGGATCCTCTAGTCCCAAGGGTCCCAGGAGGTCGTTATGCCTCGACCTGCCCGGGGATTCGATCTCTAGGAGTCTGTGACGCCTCAGTCTGCCTGGAGATCTGCATCCTGACCTGGGGACGCCTGGCTCTCAGGTTGCGACAGTACTAGGTAGGATGAGCTTACATCACGGTATCTATTCCCATCCACGGTGGACAAACTAGCAATGAATTACAACCCCTTAATTCTATCCAGCACTGGTCACACTGGAGATCTTGGGGACGCCCAAACTCCAGCCCGGGGGTCCCAGGAGGTCATCACGCCTTGACCTGCCTAGGGATCTGGTCCTCGAAAGGTTGTCATGCCTCAGCCTTGCGGGGATCCTCTAGTCCCAAGGGTCCCAGGAGGCCGTCACGCCTCGACCTGCCCGGGGATTCGATCTCTAGGAGGCTATCATGCCTCAGCCTGCCTGGACATCTGCATCCTGACCTGGGGACGCCCAGCTCTCAGGTTGCCACAGTACTGGATAGGATAAGCTTCAAAAAGCCTATTCGTTTTTTTCTTTTCCTTTTCCTCCCTAACATGATTGTTTTTCAGATGGGAAATAACCAATCCACTTCCCGGCAGATGCCCTTGAGATGCATCCTTGATAACTGTTCGATCCTCTAACTCTGAGAAGGAATAGTTTAAAATTCTTTTGTGCCACTGCGTGGCCACAGTATCCACTGGGGGCCAAGGAACACTGGCCCAAGGATGGGACTTTAAATTACAATACCATCCTGCAATTAGAATTCTTCTGCAAAAGACAAGGGAAATGGACAGAGATCCCCTATGTCCAAATTTTCTTCAGACTGAGAGATATGAAGGAACTTTGTCTTAAGTATGGGATTGTTGTACGCCCTAAAAGTGACCCCACTAGGCAAATGGTGTTAGGCACAGGCAACCAAGAGAAGGAACCCCCACCCCCACCCCCACCCCATGAAGGCTCATCTCCGACAGCTCCCGAGTTGCCTGGTGCTTCTTCCTTGTATCCAAGTGTGCCCGCATACCCAGGAGCACCCCCTCCACAAAAGCCAGCTCAAGTATGTCCCTTAGTTGAAACTGGAGGAGAATTCGGACCAACCCCCATCCATAAACCCTTCTCCCTCTTAGAACTAAGATCAAACAAGACCTGGGAAGCTATACAGATGACCCAGGCAAATATATAGATATGTTCCAACATATTACCTTGGCCTTTGACTTGATGTGGAAGGACATCATGGTCATATTTAGTCAAACTTTATCCAACCCTGAACACACTAGGGTCTTAAAGGAAGCCCGGAGGTATGCAACAGGGCTTCACATGTCAAGCGATAGATACCCAGGAGGGGAAACTGTAGTCCCCTCCTCCGATCCTAACTGGAATTATAATGATCCTGAGCACATCTGGGAAAGGGATCATTTTCTAATCTGTGTAAAGGCAGGACTGAAAGCAGCCCAGCAAAAAGTAATCAGCTATGCTCGGGTCTCAGCAATAACTCAGGAGTCCAATGAGAACCCCATTGCCTTTCTAGAAAGGCTAAAAGAGGCCCTCCAAAAGTTTACCAATTTGGACTTAGACTCTTACGAAGGACAGGTGATTTTAAAGGATAAATTCCTGTCCCAATGTGCATCAGATATCAGAATTAAGTTACAATAGCTACAGCAGCAGGACCCTGCTGCCTCTCTAGATGAGATGATCCAGCCAGCCACCAATACCTTTTATAACAGAGAACAGGAGAAGGAGGCCAAGGCCCAGGAGAGGGAGAGAAGGAAAGAGACAAGGCATGCCCAGATGCTGGCCGCCTTCCAGGGAAGCCCTATGGCACACCCCAAGTCCCTGAAGGACAAGGCAAGAGGCAAATGCCTAATCTGTAGACAGGCGGGGCATTGGGCCAAAGAGTGTCCTAACCTGACAAGTCTCCTAGAACAGCTTGCCACAAATGCCATCACCTGGAACATTGGGCGGCACTCTGCCCTCGGGACCCAAGAGCCTCAAGATCAAGCGCCAAGCCTTCCCTCACAATGGTTCAAGAGGACTGAAGGCCCGCTCCAGCCAGCCCGCCTGTCACAGATAACCATCACGGGGCTGGAGCCAAGGGTGCAACTGGATGTGGCAGGTAGGTCCGAGAATTTCTTGGTTGACACAGGGGCTACCTACTCTGTCTTGATCTCCTACTCCGGAGCCTTCTCCTCCCAAACCTGTACCATTTTGTGTGCTACAGGAAAAGCAACTACTAGAAGATTCACCCAAGCACTTCTTTGTTGCTGGGATGGACAGATATTTTCCCACCAGTTCCTGATGGTCCCTGAGTGTCCTACTCCCTTAATGGGAAGAGACATACTCACTAAACTGGGGACCACCCTTGTGATGGGAAGCTTTTCAGCCCCTAGGGCCCTACAGCTTCTGGTTACTACTGAGGAACCCATTACACCTCCAATAGAGAGAGAGCAAAGACTATGGGAGGACAAAATTAACCCCCAGGTGTGGGACCAGGGGATCCAGCCCACCAAGCTGAATCGGTCATCATTGTCCTCCGAGATCCCACTCGGTTTCCTAACAGGAAACAATATCCTCTCAAATGTAGGGAGGGACTACAGCCTTTAATAAATAAATTCCTTGCTTGTGGGCTATTGGTCCCCACCAGTTCGCCATGTAACACCCCAATCCTCTCAGTAAAGAAAAAAGATGGAACCTAGCGAATGGTTCAAGATCTCTGGATTATAAATAAAGCCGTGGTCCCCCTCCATCCCACAGTACCCAGTCCCTATGTAATCTTGGGAGAAATCCCACCCAGTGCCAAGTGGTTTACAGTCTTGGATCTCAAAGATGCATTTTTTTGCATACCACTAGCTAAAGAATCCCAATATCTTTTTGCCTTTGAGTGGGAGGCCCCAGGAGAAAGACACCAACAGATGACTTGGACAGTATTACCTCAGAGGTTCAGAGATAGCCCCCACTTGTTTGGACAGGCCCTTAGCCGGGATCTCCTAGATCTGGACCTGGGACCTAATGGGAAAATATTACAATATGTAGATGACTTACTAATTTGCTCTCCAGATGAGAGAAGTGCCCAACAACATGCAATTCAGGTTCTAAACTTTTTGGCAGAAAGGGGATAAAAATTCTCCCATGCTAAGGCACAGATGGTCGAGACAAAGGTCACTTACCTGGGAGTTCAGATTACACATGGGTCCAGGAGGCTGTCCTCTGATCCCGTACAAGGAATCCTCCAGTTGCCCTCCCCCACAACTTGAAAACAATTGCGAGCTTGCCTGGGGCTAACTGGGTACTGTAGAATCTGGACACCCAACTATGGTCTAATTGCCCAGCCCTTATATAAAAGTTTAAAGGGACAAGATGATTCAATCCCACTAATGTGGGGAACTCCTCAGAAGAAGGCAGAGGCTACACTAAAACAGGCCTTAACTCAGGCACCTGCCTTGAGGTTGCCAGATCCAAAAAAGCATTCCAACTTTATGTCCATGAAAGAGAGGGAATAGCCTTGGGAGTGTTAACTCAAAGGTTGGGATCTGAGCCCCAGCCTGTAGCTTACTTATCCAAGAGACTTGATCCAACCGCCCAAGGCTGGCCCCCCTGCCTTCGAAATCTTGCAGCTATTGCAATCATGATAGAAGACTTTTTGTTTATGTCAATGACCTCTTCCTAGATCCAGAGGTTTAGACCCTCCAGTCTTATACCATGGCCTTTGGGCAATTCCAACAGGATATAGGCTTGTGGGGTATGAACCAGGACCCAAAAGACGCTAAGGAGTCACCACTATATGCTCCAGGGACTCAAGTCCTAATTAAAGTCTGGAAAGATGCGTCCCCAAAGGCTCAACTCCAGCCCACATGGAAGGGCCCCTACCCTGTAATACTTTCTACTCCCACAGCAGTCAAAGTGCCAGGACATGACTCCTGGATTCACTACTCATGAGTCAAGCCGTGGAAGAAAACAGAAGAGGACACTCAATACACCTGTGAGCCCGTGGGAGATCTCAGATACCTATTCAGAGCTACAAATGAGTGCCATTCTAATAAACAATCCCAAAATCTGGTCTCTGGGGATAAGATTTCTCAAGACAGCTCTAAAGAGCCAACACACCTTGGCAGAGATTGTACTCCAAAACAGACAGGAGATAGATCTTCTCATCCCTGAACAAGGAGGGACTTGAGCCATCCTGGCGATGTGAATTTGAAATTGGCTAATGCCCCTACTAGTCTTTGTTATGCCATACTGACGCTGCTAGTGATTGTTCCATGTACTGTCAATTGTCCAACCTGTCTTGTCTCTGCCCAGGTCAAGCTACGGCATGCAGCGCCAGTTCAAAAAAGATATAAAACTACAGTCAACCACGGAAAACATCAGTCACCCTTAGATGGCCACTGCTATAAGGACTCTGAGGCCTGAGACTAGCAAGAGGGGGAGGCCCAATGCCCCTCGCCATCCAAGTTCAGCAGGAAGTATCCAGAGAGACCTCGATGCCCCTATTCCCAAAGAATTGGGCCTCCCATCCCTTGAAGGGGGAATGTGAGGTAGTTAGAATAGGGAAAAGGAGTCCAAAATGGCGGTGGCTAAAAGACCTGGAAGGGAAAGCCCGCAAAAATAGAACAAAGGAAGGTCCAAGGACCTGAGTGAGTCTCTCTCTCTCCCTCTCTCTCTCTCTCTCTCTCTCTCTCCCCCTCCCTCTCTCCTCTTCCCGTCTTTGGATCGAAGTGCCCTCACACCTCTAAGACGGATTTTCCTGCTATCATCTAAATAAATAGAGCTGTAACACTGAGCTGTAACACTGATTTATTTAAGAGCTATAACACGGTCTGTCCTCCGAGAGCTGTGACCCGTCGAGGGGCTTTAATGTCCGTCACTCCAAATCTTTGTTGTGACGAGACAAAGAACCGAGGAGCATACACTCGCATGACACTTGTATCGTTCAGGCACTAAGTCTTTCGACTCTTTGCAACCCCATGAACTGTAACATACCAGGCTTCCCTGTCCTTCACCACCTCCCAGAATTTGATCAAACTCAGGTCCACGGAGTCAGTGATGCACCCTTGTATGGTGCCATGCTGATCTCTGTGTCATTCCATTTTCATGTTCTGCCCAAGCCAGCACTGGTTGACTAATTCCCTCACTGCTTCCTAAGGCCCTTAATAGCTCTCCATCCTCTATATAACAAAGGGCATGATCTTTTTAAAAAAATTTTTGGCTGCACTCCAGGGCATGCAGGATCATAGTTGCCCAACAGAGACCCAATCTGCACCCTCTGCTGTGGAAGCCAGGAGTCTTAACGACAGGATTTTTTTACAGAGCACAGAATTTTCCCCAGGGTCTGACCTTTGCTTACCTAACAATGCCCAGTTGCTCTACCTTTCCTAGACTGTGAACAAGTTCTCTCACCTCCTCTGAGTCTGCTATCCTTTTGTAAAAACAGCCGTTCCAATCTCTCAAAAAGTTGACCTTAAAGTTAACCTGAGGTTTAAAATAAATACACTTAAACAACACACCATCAAGGGTTTACTGTACCCATGACTCCTTAATACTGATACTGATTATCTGTATCTATCTGATACTGATACTTCATCTGTATCTACCCAGTGTCCCTTTTCAATTCAGTAATATTTACCAAATACTTACCATGTGCTAGGCACTTTGCAGGACACAAGACAGAGAGAATACAGAAAAACAGAATAAATCTTTGCTTTCCCCAAGCTTATTACAATATAGTCTCTCAACCAGTACCTTTCAGTTCAGTTCAGTTCAGTCGCTCAGTCATGTCCGACTCTTTGCGACCCCATGAATTGCAGCACGCCAGTCCTCCCTATCCATCACAAACTCCCGGAGTTTACTCAAATTCATGCCCATTGAGTCAGTGATACCATCCAGCCATCTCATCCTCTGTCGTCCCCTTCTCCTCCTGCCCCCAATCCCTCTCAGCATCAGGGTCTTCTCCAATGAGTCAACTCTTTGCATGAGGTCGCCAAAGTATTGGAGTTTCAGCTTCACCATCAGTCCCTCCAATGAACACCCAGGACTAACCTCCTTTAGGATGGACTGGTTGGATCTCCTTGTGGTCCAAGGGACTCTCAAAGAGTCTTCTCCAGAACCACAGTTCAAAAGCATTAATTTTTCGGCGCTCAGCTTTCTTCACAGTCCAACTCTCACATCCATACATGACCACTGGAAAAACCATATCCTTGACTAGACGGACCTTGGTTGGCAAAGTAATGTCTCTGCTTTTTAATATGCTATCTAGGTTGGTCACTTTCCTTCCAAGGAGTAAGCGTCTTTTAATTTCATGGCTGCAATCACCATCTGCAGTGATTTTGGAGCCCCCCCCAAAATAAAGTCTGACACTGTTTCCACCGTTTCCCCATCTATTTGCCATGAAGTGATGGGACCAGATGCCATGATCTTAGTTTTCTGAATGTTGAGCTTTAAGCCAACTTTTTCACTCTCCTCTTTCACTTTCATCAAGTACCTTTAAGGACTAGATAATCTCTAACATAAAGAGCAAATGAGGTACATTGGCAGGGGGTGGGGTAAATGCCCAGAAGTTGAGAACAGTATGCGCCTCAGGGCGCCCCCACATCCCGGCACCTCTGCTTTCTCCAGTCGCAGTGGCACTTCGCGAGCCAAGCCCATGGCCCAAGACCTAAGCCCTGGGCCTCACTCAGAGCACCCAGGCCACCTCCCACGTGGCAGGCAAGGGGCGGGGACGCGTGGCGCAGCGGCGGAGGTGGGGCGGGGCCTGGGCCTCTGCGCCTGCGCGCTGAGGCCAGCTCGAGGACCCGGATTTAAAGAGACAGGCACTACAACCGTCGTGGCTGCGCGCGGCCTGTGGGCGCCTGGTCCGAGGCCTGAGGTGGCGCCGGAGCCGGGAAGGCAGGTGAGGGGGCGGCGCGGCGGGGCCTGCCTGCGGGAAAGGGGGGCGGCCGGAGTGCGGGGCTCGGCGCGGCCCGGGAGCCAGCCCCCGGTCTCCTCCCCCGCCCGCCGGCTAGCAGAGCCCCGGGGCACACCCTCCGTGACGTGGCGGCCCCCCGGGAGCCCGCGGGGGTTGGCTCCCGGGACCCCCGCGGCCCCACGCTGGGAAGGCAGGGCGCCCCCGCGGGGCTCCTCTGGCCGGGTCCGCCCAGCCGCCGCCCGAGTCGGGGCGCTGCGGACGGAGCTCGGGAGCCTCTATCTTCCCGTCGCGTCCCCTTCAGCCTAGCCCGGGGCTGTGCTCTGGCCGCCCCTCCGGCTCGCGTCGAGGGCCTCGCTGCGTCTCGCTCTCCCCGCGGCCCCGGCGGGTAGCCGGTGTCCCCTCCCCGAAAGGGGAGGCCCCTCCGGGAGCAGCGGCCGCGGGGCTCTCACTTCCCGGCCCGGCTGCGTTCAGGCCTCAGCGGTTTCCCTTCTCGGGTCCCTCTGAGGAAATGCTGAGTGGCGGCCGAGGGGGGCCTGTGAGCCAGGCGGAGTTCCCCAAACGGCTCCGTGCCTCCTCGTGACCCAGCGCCTCCCGGACCCTGCGGAGGGGAGGGCGCGGCTAGGTGCCGTCCCCCCCGGCTCCTGGAGTCCTGGGGGCGGCTTTTCATAAGTCGCTTTACAGGAAGGTGGTGAACCCTAATTTTTTTTTTTTTTTCTTGAGCGCCTCTTACGGGCCTGCTTACTTTCACATACTCTGTGGTTCAGCTTCTAGGGGTTTACAGAGCCCTTTGTGAAGTTTCATGAAAACGTTGACCGTTTCTCCCCCAAAACGAACAAGGCTGAATGCGCACCTTTTGTGTACAGTTGCAAGCGAGTTCAGAGCCCTACTCCCCCCCCGCCCCCACTCCCATTCACCCATCCACAGACCCATTGTCATTTTCTCCCTTCTCTTGAGGTAGATATTTTGCCTGTTTTAGGAATAAGAAAGCGGACTCGGGAAGTGAAGGGAAATTCTCAAAAGATAACATAGTCCCAGAACTGCATGGTCACACTTGTGCTCGCGTTTCTGATTCCCAGTTACCTGCTGGTCTCTGCATCACGTTTCACTTCAGCAAGTAAAGCCTGCTTTTCATTATCACCCACAAGCAATTTGACGACAAAGCCGGGTGCAGGCTGAAAATAACTTCCAGTCTGTTGAAAGTTGGAACTGGGAGGATACTTTAGAAAATAAGGATAAAAGAAAGTGGGGGGTACTATGTGGATATGGTCCTTGTTTCCATGTAGACTGAGCGTTTCCTTTGATTCTTGCTGTCCAGTTACTTGAGCATTTCCAGATTGAATTTGCTGAGTTGTAACCCGGGTTATTGCACACAGGGAGCCTTTGCTTAAAGGATAATCGCTTCATTGACTATATAAGGGCTTTATTCTTAGAATGACAACTCTGAGTTAGATACTATTATTATCCACATTTTACAGTTGAGGAAATTGAGGAACTGAGAGATTAAGGAAATTACCAAGGTCTTATGGCCAGTGAGCTAGGATTTGAAACCAAGGGGTTAGGTTTTAGGCTCCATTTAATTGCTTCTCAAAATAGGGCTTCTGATTAAATCCCAGATATATATATAGTGGCTTAATTATTTTCTGAGGATAACAAATATTTTATATTTCACATTAAAGACTTCCTGAAAATAATATCTTTTTTTTTTAAGCTGCACCACTTGGCTTTCAAGATCTCAGTTCCTCCTCCAGGGTTTGAACCCTGGCCATGGCAGTGAAAGCACTGAGTCCTAACCACTAGGCTGCCAGGGAACACCCAATGTAATTTTTCTTGATGATTAAAAAGAAACTTTAGAATCTTATTATGCTGAAGGGTCACCATCCATTTTAAGGCTTAGGGTTTGCTGATGGCCTGAGAAAGGGTTTTATGTTACTTGAATTCTCTTGATTGTGATTTACTAGATATATTTTAGAATATATCTAAATGTTCAGTTAGGTCATTGAATGTCCTGTTGTAGACTGAATTTTCCTGTACAGGAATTCTTCATCCTGTAGGCAATAAATCTTTCATACCTGGCCTTCCCCAGTGGTCCTGTGGTTAAGACTCCAGGCTTCCACTGCAGGAGGCGCAAGTACAATTTCTGGTCAGGGATCGGACAGCAGCCAAAAAAAAAATCCTTCATACTTTGGGAAATGTTTGGTTGGTCAGCATGGATTATTGTGTTAGGATGTCAGCCTTTGAGGAAATTAGAGGCCTAACTCCTCTGTAACTCACTTTTCTGCCTCTCCCCCTTCCATGCAGCTGTATGACTTTGGCTTTTAAGATCCTCTTCCCACCAACCCTCCGTGCACTCAGGAAAAAAGAACTGTTCCTATTCCAAGAACATCACTGGCCTGACATAAGACACTTTGGCCAGTGGTCAGAAACAGTTCTTCGTGGACACCACCTCCTCCAGAGAAGAAAGCCTGTTCTGTCCTTCCAGAAAAGCAACCTAAGACCACGTGCCACCTGCCTTGTTTTCTTGTCAGGATCGCATGTGGGACGCTGCAGTGGCCCCTGTGAGATGGCAGAGCAACGCTTCTGTGTGGACTACGCCAAGCGTGGCACCGCTGGCTGCAAAAAATGCAAGGAAAAGATTGTCAAGGGCGTATGCCGAATCGGCAAAGTGGTGCCCAATCCCTTTTCAGAGTCGGGGGGCGATATGAAAGAGTGGTACCACATTAAATGCATGTTTGAGAAACTGGAGCGGGCCCGGGCCACCACAAAAAAAATTGAGGACCTCACCGAGCTGGAAGGCTGGGAAGAGCTGGAAGAGAACGAGAAAGAGCAGATAAGTCAGCACATTGCAGGTGGGGTGGAGAATACTGCTTTCTCATCTTACTGGCTCTGAGAGGCAACGAGATGAGAGTAGAGCCCAATTTCTTTCTTCCTGTCTTTTTTAAGTTTATTGTTCAGAAATAACTTCAAACTCACAGGAATGTTGCAAGAATAAAAATAGCACATAGTACAAACAATGCTCATGTTCACCTTTTTTTTTTTTTTTTTTTTTTTGCTGCGCTGTGAGGCTTGTGGGATTTTAGTTCCGTGACCAGGGATTGAACCCAAGTCTTCAGCAGTGAAAGTGCAGAGTCCTAACCCCTGGACCTCCAGGGAATTCCCTCAGATTTACCTGTTGTTAACATTTTGCTCTCTTTGCTTTATCATTTGTGTTCATGTTTGTGCTTACTCTTTTGCTCTCTTTGTTACTCTCTCCTTCCACACAGGTGACTTTTTTTCCCCCAGAACCATTTGGGCATGCATCATGGTCCTTTGCTTTTAAATACTTCAATGTGTATATCTTAAAAATAGGATATCGTGACTGTAATACAGCTATCAACCAGTAAATTTATCTTTGATATAATGCTTTAATCTACCATCTGTATTCTAGTTTTGTCAATTGCTCAGATAATTTATAACTTTTCTCTCCCTTCAGTATGGAATCCTGATACAATATCAAGTATTGCACTTAGTTGTCGAGTCTGGCCTCCTTTAATCTGGAACATCTCTGAGGTCTTTTTTTTTTTTTTATGACATTGACGTTTTTGAAGAAAAGAGTACCTACACTATACTACTCCCTTTTCTCTCTCAACTTATTTTCTGTGTGGACTCAGATTACTACTTTTTCCTGGTGGCTTATCATTATCCTGTACTTCTTTATTAATTTGGTACTAAATTGTCCCATATTTGGTCAGTTGGGAATCCCTTTGAGCTAGTTTTTGTCCTTGATGTCCAAATCACTTTTTAAAAATTGTTTTAAAGTACTTCCTTGCCTTCTGGCCTAACAGCATGCTCGCTCTTAAGATTGCCTATCTCAGCCGTGAAATCAGCCATTTCTCTGAAGAGTCCTTGTTCCTGTTAGTGGGGGAAATGGCATTAGAGACAAAAATGTTGATACTCTATGTCCTGGGTGCCGTGAGATATCCTTGCTTTTGGGCCCTTTCAGCAGACAGAACTAGAAAATACATGTTTGTATATTACACAAAAACATATATATGCACATACATGTGTATTCAAATGTATGCTATTTTAGAAATCTGACACTGATAAATCCAGTTATTCCTTTCTGACCTTTTATGTCTTTGTAATATTCATGTCTTCAGTTCGGTTTAATTCTAGTTAGTATAGGGGGACTAAAATGGACATCTGTCCTTTTTCTCTGAGAGGAAAGTTACTTCAGGGAGAAAACTAATACATTTTTTTTTCCCAGCTCCCCTCCTGCTCTGCCTAGCCTTAGCCATTGGCTTCAGCCTTTGTTACTTCTGGACCCAGCTCATTCAGAGGAAGAAAAATGCAAGGGAGAGTTAAACTGTCACACAGCTCAAATAACTCAGCAGCTACAAGTTTTCCTGCACGTACCAGATCAACATGCTCTGTTTATCCAGCTTCATTTTACTTTCTTGTTTATCTTTAAATTGGGGCTAATTCCATAAGCTGAGGTCCTCACATTTTATCTGTTAACCCATGATTTCTGACTTTCTCTGAATAATCTGAAGGTTTTATGTGAGATAAGGGGTGGAGAGTATTGATGAATATTTAAGTTACTAATAAAAGTAAAGAATAACTGGGTCTTTTGTCCCTAGAACACCCTCTCCCCAGTACCCTAATACCTACTACTTCCAGTCAAGAAGACCAGCCAGCCAACAATCACCTTTCGGTTAATACCATGGTAGTAACTTAGCTAGCCAGGCTGTAAGAGCAACTGATAGAGTCTTTGAAAGCTTTCTCAGGGATTTTTCACTGAAAGATATTTCCCCTTCTTTTTGGGGCCCTACAGATCTGTCTTCCAAGGCAGCAGGCACACCAAAGAAGAAAGCTGTTGTCCAGGCTAAGTTGACAGCCACTGGCCAGGTGGCATCTCCAGTGAAAGGTGCCTCATTTGTCACCAATTCCAATCCCCGGAAGTTTTCTGGCTTTTCAGGTAAGATAGGTTAGGGCTACGTGAGCTGTTGTAGCCCTTCTTCTAATTAGGTATCCCGGGATACCAAAATTTGGTACTCTGGTTAAGAGTGACCATTCTGTGCCATCTAGTCTCCTTAATACAGTTGACTATTAAACATCACGGGCATTAGGGGCTCCAAATCCCCTGCGCAGTTGAACTTCCAAATGTCATTTGTAGTCTGCCTTCCTTATCCGAGGTTCCACTTTATGCATGGTTCCACCATGCCCTCAGTTCTGCATCCCTGGGTTCAATCAACTGCCGACTGTATAGTACTTATTTGCTATTGAAGAACTCTGCGTGTAAGTGGACCCATGCAGTTCAAACCCATGTTGTTCAAGAGTCAACTGTAATTTGCTTTCATCTGAGCAGAGAGGTAATGGCCAGCTAATTCACAGCACCCCACATGTATAGCACTTCTTTGTATATTTTAATCTCTGTTGCAGCAAAAAGATGTTTGTTCCATCAAGACTTTTTCCCCTTGAAGTAGTTTACCTGGATCAGACATTATTACAACCTGCCATTGACTTCCTTGTTTTGGGGTTTTGGTTTTTTTTTTTATATTTATTTATTTATTTGGCTGTGCCAAATAAATAAGGTCTTAGTTGTGGCACTCGGGATTGTTATCTATGCTGCAGAATGCAGCATCTTTAGTTTTGGCATTTGAACTCTTAGTTGCAGCCTGTGGGATCTACTTCCCTGACCAGGGATCAAACGTCAGCCCTCTACATTGGGAGCATGGAGTCTTAGCCACTGGACCACCAGAGAAGTCCCACTTCCTTGCTTTTTGATAATGGAAGAATTGTGAGAAATTGCATCCCTCCACTTGCCCAAATTGGAGATGAAAGTAGAGAAGGGAGATGTCCTACATGTCCTTGTGTAGCAGACAGCATTGGGCTGGGGGCTTTTGCATGTGTGGTTTCATTTGTTCTTCATTTAACGTTGGGGAGTATTTTTATTAGGCCCATTTTATGAATGAGAAAACCAATGCTCAACGTCATTATGGAGTTTATAATAGTTACCCTGAAGTCTGTTTAACTTCAAAACCTGTGCTTTTTTACTCTCCAACCTGTTACCTGTTTTATCATTCTTATGACTGCCTCAGCTAAAGAAAATAAAATCAAAACTCAGGGGCTCAGAAGTTGTTCGAGGAGGTTGCTCTGTTTGAGTAAAAGAAGCCCGGACTTGAGGTCAGAAGACCTCGGTTCAGGTCTGAGCCTCTGTGGCGTCATCTGTGAGGTGGGAATGGCAGCACCTACCTTGTGGACCCCATGGTATCTCACAAGGAATAAAGAAGAGAAAGTTGCAAAAACAATGCCTGACTCTATGATTTTTTATCATTTTTAAACTCTGAGGTTTGCTTGGTTTTTGCCTAGTGGTAAACCAAAGATAGAAATATGGAAGAGTTCAGGTGACAGTAAGGGCAGTGTATTTCTGGAAGAGCTTGGTTCTGCGGAGGGAATTTCAGGGAAGGCGGGTGTTCCATTTCTTCCAAGCTGCCGAACAGTGACACTTTGAAGATTTTGTCCCTTAAAGTCCTCTTTAAATGCCAGGTCAGAGATGAGGATAGATTTCTAATTTATAAACTCCAGGCAAGAAGATGCTTACATCAGCAGACAGCATGGTAACGACTGTCTGCTGCAAGCTTTCAGGGTGAAATTTACTTTGTAAATGGTCACAAGAAGGTAACAGGATCACTTGAGAGTTGTTTGGGGTGTCTAGAGAAAAGTCCTCCTTGTTGCCTACCTTTTTTAAAAAATTTTTATTTATTTATTTGTTTGTGTTGGTCTTAGCTGCAGCCTGTGGGATCTAGTTTCCTGGCCAGGGATCAAACCTGGGCCCCTGCACTGGGAACTGGGAGTCTTAGCCACAGGACCACCAGGGAGTTCCAAATCTAGAACTTTTTGTTATTGTTGTTGTTAGTCGCTCCATCGTGTCTTAACTCTTTGTGACCCCGTGGACTGTAGCCTTCCGGGCTCCTCTGTCCACAGGGATTTCCAGACAAGAACACCAGAGTGGGTTGCCATTTCCTTCTCCAGGGAATCCCTTCTGACCCAGGGATTGAACTCATGTCTCCTACAAGTCCCCCGCATTGCAGGCAGATTCTTTACCACTGAGCCACAGGGGAAGCCCCCTTTCGTTTTTACAGGAAGAGAGAAGAAAAAGTGGTGCTGGGGGTGGTGGGGAGGGGCAGGGGGCTAGTGATAAGCGACTGAGAATGCTTCTGTCCTCATGCCTCGGTCTCCTCACCAACAAGAAGAGGTTGAGCTAGATCATCTTTAAGACTTCTTCCAGTTCCAACAATCTGCAGTAGCAGTAGTTTCAGAGTAACTAAGGTGTCCCTTGATTTCTTTTTCCTTCCTGATTCCAACTTTTCTGGGTTCAGCTTTGCAATTGCACTGAGATCATCCTGACCACTCTTGGCTTGAAAATGGCCCTTGTTCTTCGGTAAGCACTCATATAAAGAAATACACGTCAGCTGGTCCTTTGCTTCAGTGTGAGGCAGTTGTTTCTTTACTCTTAATAGCTGTGAGATTTGAGGAAATCACTTGACCTCTGTTTTTTCGCCCACAAAATATGTATAATGATATCTACTCCCAAAGGGCTCTTTGGGGAGATTAAGTAAAGCTACACATAGAGAACCAGCAGAGTGCCCATTAGTTTCTCTTGGTTCCTTTTCAGCAAGGCAAAATGAATTATCTCTCCCTTTTTCTCTCTCCAACAGCCAAGCCCAACAACTCTGGGGAAGCCCACTCCAGCCCTACCCCCAAGGCCCCTAAGACAAGTCTGTCCTCAAGCAAATGTGACCCAAAACACAAGGATTGTCTGCTGCGTGAGTTTCGGAAGTTGTGTGCCATGGTGGCTGAAAATCCTAGCTACAACACGAAAACCCAGATCATCCAGGACTTCCTTCAGAAAGGCTCAGCAGGAGGTGGGCCTCGAGCACCCTGGATGGGCTTCTCTCAAGAGCTCAGAGTCACGTGAGCCTGTACAGTTGCACAGGCCCCGTGCTTGGTTTGATGCTCTGCTATTTTGCTGTCTTGAAATTCATTGTGTAGCCAAATCTGTTCCAAACACATGGGCATCTTTCTTCCTTCCTTTCTCTGCCCCCTAGGAGGCCAGAAGAACCTCTCCCATTTGACCAAAAGGAAAATTCACTCCTGTTTGATTTGGGTTCTGTGAGCCCCTTGCACAGCTTGGAATAGAATCTCCCAACTGTGTTCCTTTTTATTCGTCTAACAAATGATCGTTGAACATCTGTGATGTGCCCATCACTGGGAACACGACAGTGGAAGTCATGGCTCTGCCCTGCAGGAGTTCATCCAGGGGCTAACAGGGAGGCAGACTCACAGACCCCCAGCTGCTGAATGCCGTGGCCTCTGCCATCGTGGTGAAACGCACACCCTCCCCTGAGGGCCTGTGCAGCGAGGGCAGCAGTGTAGACATCTCTCTTGGTTCTTTGAGTTTATGTATTTATTTAAGCTCCATGTCTCAAGAAAGGTTTCTTTCTTCTGTCTCCTCCAGATGGTTTCCACGGCGACGTGTACCTAACAGTGAAGCTGCTGCTGCCGGGTGTTATTAAGAGTGTTTACAACTTGAATGATAAGCAGATTGTGAAGCTTTTCAGCCGCATTTTTAACTGCAACTCAGATGACATGACACGAGACCTAGAGCAGGTCAGAGAAAGGGGAGGGTAGGTGGATTCCAAGTGGGGTTCTGCTGAGCCAGTCACCTGCACTCTCTTTTTTTCTTGGTGGAGCAGATACTGTTTCAGAAAACTGAAACCCACTTGAGCAAGCTTTCCTTATGAGAGGAGTTGAATGGGAGGCTACAGCTGTTAGTTTCACAAGGTTCTGAAGACTGGACTTAACATTACTGCTGAGCCTGAGAGAAAGACCTAGACTTTGAGAGTGGATCTTGGACTTCGCACTCTCTCTCCAGGGACTTTTGTTCTAGACCTTTATTTGGCCACACCATGTGGCATGTATTAATAGGGTCCTAGTTCCCTAAAAGGGATCGAACCTGTGACCCCTGTGCTGGAAGCTCTGCGTCTTAGCCACTAGCAGGGAAGTCCCTCTGGGCCTTATTTTTTCCTTGCTTTTTTTTCCCTTATAACTTGGGCTTGCCATTCAGTTTTGGTTTGTCCATGACTCCAGCCTTGGCACCTAGAAAGTTGCTGTCCAAACACCCCCATAATCTGATGACTGTGTCTGTCTCATAATTCAGATTCTAACAGGACTCACATTGGCTTGGCCCTGCATTAGTTCTTACATCATTTCTCAGCTCAGGCAGGTGGCCAGATCCTGTGGTGGATGGAGGTGCCGTTTCCAGGAGCTGTGGGTGGGATAGATTCTCTAAGCAGTGAAATCAACATTTGTGAGTTTCGGACAGGAGCAGTGATTGAAATCTCTAATTCACCTGTAGTCATGAGGGCCTGGGGGTTACACACGGCCACTTTGGGGTTGTTGCATGGTATTTTGGTTTTTGGAGACAGGGTGACGTGTCAGAGACAATCAGAGTCTTCTTTGAGCAGAGCAAGTCTTTCCCTCCAGCTGCCAAGAGCCTCCTTACCATCCAGGAGGTGGATGAGTTCCTCATGCAGCTCTCCAAGCTCACCAAGGAGGACGAGCAGCAACAGGCCCTGCAGGACATCGCCTCCAGGTGGGGGCACTGCCCACTGGGGATGGGCCTGGGGAGATGGAATCACTAGGGAAGGAAGGTTTGGGAGCTTTTTAAGTTGACTGTGCCTCTTCCCTCTAGGTGTACAGCCAATGACCTTAAGTGCATCATCAGGTTGATCAAGCATGATCTGAAGATGAACTCCGGTGCAAAACATGTGTAAGTACCAGGTCCTCTGATGGTGGAAGCTGCCCATTTCCTGTGCTGTCAGCTGGTCTCAGGACTTGGAAGCCCCAATTTGGGTTTGAATCCTGATTCTGCCTTCTTCCTTCCTGTGGGACCCATCAGTTGACCTAGCTCAGCCTCCATTTTCTCATGTTAAATGGAGATAACAGTACTCTTTTCACAGAATTGTTAGAGTCAAACATAGGGGATATGTTCAAAAAGTATGGTATGAGTTGCTTGCCTACTCCAGCCCCCTCTTTGCTAGGGCAGCATCCAGGTAGCATGGTATCTCAAAAGAGCTGAGTTTTCCAAGATCTTTTTCTCCTGTGAAAATCTTTAGACAGTAGGACATAACCACTTCCCCATATATTGGGATCCCAGCAGTTATGTCCTGTTGTTGCTGGACATAACATGTTGCAGCATATTGCTACTATCCAGAGCAATAAGGTCAAGAACAGTGGTGTTTGTTTCCTTGCTCCTATTGGCCTCGGCAGGTTAGATGCCCTAGACCCCAATGCCTATGAAGCCTTCAAAGCCTCGCGCAACCTGCAGGATGTGGTGGAGCGAGTCCTCCGCAACGAGCAGGAGGTGGAGAAGGAGCCAGGCCAGAGACGAGCTCTGCGTGTGCAGGCCTCTCTGATGACCCCGGTGCAGCCCATGCTGGTAAGGACCTTGCTCTTGCCCTGCTTCCTGCTCCTGCGTGAGGCTGCTACCCTTCCCTGGCAGACCTGAGAGGGTATGATGCTGAAGGCTGTGCAAGAAAGATGGCTGGAAGACTTCAGGGAGGGAAGAGTAGAGTTGCAGCGGGTGTTTCTCCTGGGGGAGATAGCGTGAGCAGTGGAAAGACCTGAGAACTCAGCCATCTCTGCCCTCAGCCAGCTGTGGAATCTTGGGTGAGGTCCTCAGTCTCTCTTGATCCTTAGTTTTCTTACGTAAATGGTGTCTGAAGTGTCCACCCTGAGCGGTTCATCTGTCATCTCTCCTGAAGTCAGGTGGATGTGTGCAGTAACTCCTGAGGCTCTGTGACATGCCCTAAAGTAGCTCTGAGAGTTGGTGACAGAGCCAGCCTTCCTGTGAGAGGGTACCTTAGGTCTCTCTTTTTTTTTTTTTCTGGAAAGAGAAGACGCTTAAGGAATGCAGACCAGCTCTCCTTGGGCCTCTGCTTGTTCCATGATAAATGGGATTTCCTTCCTGGCGTGGGTTTTCCTGTGTGACAGGACAGGCCACGCCTGCTGCTGTGCCTGCTCCGAGCGCCTTGGATTGTCTCAGTGGGGTGCACTGCTCTTTATGGAAGCCTTGTGGTGTGTGCCTGAAGTGCTGGGCTAGGGTTCTGTGTTGGGATAGCCAGCACCAAAGTAGTAAGATCTCCACTTGAGGGACAGGACCAGTCACCTCCATTAGTAGACTTTCTGATTTTTATAAGAATTTTTTTTGGAATCTGTTCCACAGTCTCATTTGAAGCATGGCATAGCTTATACTGGGCTTCCTTGGTGGCTCAGTGGTAAAGAATCCACCTTCCAATGCAGGAGACACAGGTTTGATCCCTGGGTTGGGAAGATCCCCTGGAGAAGGAATTGGCAACCTACTCCAGTATTCTTGCCTGGGAAACACCATGGACAGAGGAACCTGGCGTACTACAGTCCCTGCGGTCACAAGAGAGTCAGATACAACTTAGTGACTAAACAGCAACAATAGGTTACACGCTTACTGGGTAACCACCCAGGCTTTGGAGTTGGGTCTAGATTCACATCTCATTCCTGCCCTTCACTAGCTGTGTAATAGAAAGTGAGCACTTAACCTCTCATTCATAAAGTGAAAACAGTATATCAGAATATGACGCTGCCCAGCCTTTTCACTTCCTCCTGCCCTGAGGGTGTGCTCTGGCTAAGGGGCCCTGGGCTCTGCGCTGTCCCTGCCGAGCCACCTCTCTGGGAAGAGCACCTGTAAGTCTCCAGGCTTGTCCTCCCCCTTCCCCCGCTTCCAAGGCTGAGGCCTGCAAGTCCATCGAGTACGCCATGAAGAAGTGTCCCAACGGCATGTTCTCTGAGATCAAGTATGACGGGGAGCGAGTCCAGGTGCATAAGAAGGGGGACCACTTCAGCTACTTCAGCCGCAGTCTCAAGCCCGTCCTGCCGCACAAGGTACAGACCCCTTCCTTTCTGCCAGGACTCTTCTTCTGCCTGTCTCTAAGGATCTCAAAGCGTGTGTTCCAGTGCCTTTCCAGCTCTAGTGCAAAATAGAATCTGTTTTGTATTTGATTGGAAGAATGAATTGATTTACTCATTTTTGGAATCTTCCAATACCATGGGGCTGCTCAGAAGGAGCAGCCCAAGAGCGTAGCTGGGGGTCAGCCATTGTGGAGCCTAGGGGCAGTGACGCCAGGACAGCGAGTTCAGCCGGTGACAGCTTGCTGTGCTTGTCCTCTGCCGTTCTAGGTCTTGTGTGCTCGCCCTGAGCTGCGTCATGGCTCGGGTACAAAGAGCTGTTAGGCGGTCAGTCATTTAATTCGTTCAACTTCTTTTTACTGTTTTAATATTTTGTCTGTGCCACACAGCATGCAGGATCTTAGTTCCCCCAGCAGGGAGCAAACCCGTGCCCCCTGCAGTGGAAGTACAGAGTCTTGGCCACTGGACTACCAGGGAGGTCCCCTGTTCAACAAGTATTTATCAAGGGTTGATGCCGGGCACTAAGAGAGTGGGCATCCAGCATTTAATGAAAAATTTCAAAAAAGAACGGAAGTTCTGTGCCTCCAGAGGCTTACATTCAGACATAAACACAATCCCATGGGGGCTTCTGAGACCCCGGCTCCCGCCCTTAATCAGGGGGCACTGAGACCCTTGCCCCTCGGCCCTTCTCAGCTCCTGGGGCCTCTGGGAGCCCTTGGGGGTTGCCCAGGGAAAAGCAGTGGGGACAGCTGGCTCCAGTAGCTGGGGGGTGGGTGGCCCTCCTGTCCCTGCTCACCCTTCTGTCTTTGCTCAGAGTCCTGGGGGAGGGGACACCCACACCCTTGCCTGGCCTCGCCTGCCTTAGCAGTCAGGCCAGGCCGTTAGTTTGGAGTGTTTCTGAGAGCTGAGCACGACCTCCTCGAGCGCATTAGGGAAGACCCGCCTCATGTTTTCTCACTGCTCCTAAGGGAGTTCATTTCTCTCTTTCCATCCTTTTTCCCACCGGTCTGTTCTGCGCGAATCCCGCCTGCCCACCTTCCCTCCCTCTGTTCCATGTTTGTCTGCCTCCCTTCCCCTCATTTTCACTTTCAGACTGTTCCTTTTTCCTGCAAATTCGCTGCAGCCAATAGAAACTGACCCCAATGTGAGCTTGACCTCTTCCAGGGTCTGGGCAGAGGTCCTGAAATGTAGCTGATTGTTCTTGTCTGGCCAGCTGCCAAGACCTAAGGTTGTTTTGCACATCAGCTAGGCTGGCACATATTGGTGTTCTGTGTTCCCTCAGGGGCCCGGCTTTTGCTTTCTGTGTCCTGGCTCCCTCCTCTGAGTGACCCTTCTGCCTCCAGGTGGCCCACTTTAAGGACTTCATCCCCCGGGCTTTCCCTGGGGGCCACAGCATGATCTTGGACTCTGAGGTGCTCCTGATCGACAACAGGACAGGCAAACCACTGCCCTTTGGGACTCTGGGAGTGCACAAGGTACTGGCTCAGGCCCAGTGAGTGAGAGTGAGTGTGTGCAAGAGTATGTGCTTTCAGTCCAAATGCAGAGGAATGTGTCGCTTACTTACGGTCACGCTCATCTTCATCTTTGAATTGGTACTGACTTTAGCCCTAAGTTTAGACGTGTTTTGTTTCTGTGTTTTGCATAAAAAGACCTTATAGTGGCACCTGGCTTTTATAACTGGGTCGGTCTCCACTTAGGACGTGTCTGCCAAGCGCCCTTATGGCCCAGGGGCTCCACAGCACAAACATGCGTTATGCACCACACACTTCAGAGGGTCTGGGAAGTGGGCTGCTTCTCCCGCATTCCATGCCCTCTTTTGTCCCTCGTGTACCTACGACCTCCTTTTCCCTTACAGAAAGCTGCCTTCCAGGATGCTAATGTCTGCCTGTTTGTGTTTGATTGTATCTACTTCAATGATATCAGCTTGATGGATAGGTGAGGAGTCTGTTTTTGATTCCTGGGTAGGGAGGTGGGGGCTTCAGATTTGAAAGGAGAGAGGGCAAGGGGCTGGTGCTGCAGCTCTGGGCCCAGGAGTTGCATCGGGAACAATTACTGCACAGCCGGCTCCCCATTCAGTGTTAGGAAGAGCCAGTGTGTTGACTAGATCTCGACTCTGAAAGCTTAAGTCACAGAGGAAACCCTGCCATCCACAGCAAAATGGACTATTTACGAGATACCGACTACGAGCACTGTAGGGTTTCAGTTTATCTCTTCAAAAGCACCTCCGGGTGCGTAACGCAGATGAATTTCAGTTCAGAGGCTTGTCTTGGGAGAGGCTGACAACCAGAAGCTTGCCATTGTCAGGCTCTGTGGTTGGGACTACCTTCGGGATAACTCACAATCTTGACCTCTTGAGTCCCAGAAACCATTTTGGCCCCCTCCTCCCTTAGAGAGGCATCCCTACCCCCACCCCCACCCCAGCCCCCAGCCCTGAGTGTGGAAGGGGAGGGAGATGGAAGGAGACAGAACTGCCAGGGGAGGAGCTGAGGCTTGGGCTTGAGGTCCTGAGGCCGGTCAGCCTGCTGACCCACACACCCGCCCACCTGGGGCCTGGAGTGAGACAGTACAGCCAAGCAGAGTCAGGGCTATTCTTCAAAGGGAACCAGGGTTTATACAGTCTGTCTGGGCTGATGAGGTAGAGACAGGACCTATAGCAGTGAAGTGACTCTGTGCCGCAGCTCATAACCATCCATCTTTGGTCCCGATGGAGCCCTGGTCACCCTGGATGGGCAGAACTGAGACACGAGGGCCCGGAGCCATGGCATGCGTCTCAGGAAACCAGTCCATCCTTGTCCCCGTCTCTCTTCAGAACTTGGGGGGGTGGGGGAGCATCCAGGCCTGACCTCAGCTGTCCTGTCCCCCTCAGGCCTCTGTGTGAGCGGCGGAAGCTTCTTCATGACAACATGGTTGAAATTCCCAACCGGATCATGTTCTCAGAAATGAAGCAAGTCACAGTGAGTGAGGATCCCACCCTCAGCCGAGCAGAGTGCCCCATGGGTCAGACGTGTTTGGGAGAATGGGTATTAAGTTATTTTCTTAAGAGGGAGGCTGATGTGGATACGAGCAGACCTTGGAGATATTGTGGGTTTGGTTCTAGACCACCACAGTAAAGCAGTATCACAGAAAATAAGTCACGTAACTTACAAATTCCCAATACATAGAAAAGTTACATTAACACTCTAGTCTATCAGGTGTGCAATAGCATTATGTCTAAAAAAACAATGTGCATACCTTAACTAAAAATACTGCTAAAAAATGGTTACCATTATCTGACAACATTTTGTCAAAAAAAAGAAAACACAGTATCTGCAAAATGTGGCATAGCAAAGCACAGTAAGACAGGCTGTGCCGGTGTTCATGAGCCCCACCGGGGAGGGCGGGGCGTGAGAGGTGCGTGCCAGGTGGGCGCCCAGTCATGGCTGAACTGGCTCTCTGGTCGTCCCTGCTCTGCCGGTGTTCGTGTGCGGGCCCCACTGGGGAGGGTGGGGCATGAGAGGTCCGTGCCCGGTGGGCGCCCCGTCACAGCGGAACTGGCTCTCTGGTCATCCCTGCTCTGCCGGTGTTCGTGTGCGAGCCCCACCGGGGAGGGCAGGGCGTGAGAGGTCCTTGCGTGAGAGGTGGGCACCCTGTCACAGCGGAACTGGCTCTCTGGTCGTCCCTGCTCTGCCGGCCCTTTTGTTCTTGTGTTCAAGTCAGCGTGTTTGCAGCAGGTGCTTTGCTGGTGTGTGAAAGGGAACCACCTCCACCTCGCTGCCAAAGCCCTTCTCTGTTCTCCCGCAGAAAGCTTCCGACTTGGTGGACATGATCAACAGGGTAATCCGGGAGGGGCTGGAAGGGCTGGTGCTGAAGGACGTGAAGGTAAGGTGGCCAGGTCCTTTGCTCTCTTCCGCCCTGGCCAGGACGTGGCTGTGGCAGTTTGAGGTGCTCGGGGGGGGGTGCCGTCGCAGGATTCTGGTCTAAAGGCTGGGTTGGTGCTTGTCGCCTGAAGGGCCCTGATGGCGCGGGAGGGCACTGCGACAGATGCCGACTGTTGTGTGAGCAGGTGAGAAGCCCCTGTATCAGCGCCTCCATGCCCCTTTGTGGTCTCTCTTGCCTCCCCTCAGGGAACTTACGAGCCTGGAAAGCGCCACTGGCTGAAAGTGAAGAAGGACTATTTGAACGAGGGCGCCATGGCCGACACAGCTGACCTGGTGGTGCTTGGGGCCTTCTACGGGCAAGGGAGCAAAGGTCAGGGCAGCCTCTGGCCCCTGGGGTGGTGTGTCTTTGAGAGGCACCACTCAAGGCACAGGCCGGCCTTTTTGCTGGCTGGATGTGCTGGCACGGCCAGTCGTGGCGTCCGGAGCTCATGAGCCGGCCTCGCCCATGCCGCCTCAGGCAGGAACAGGGGGCGCTGCAGACCCAGGCAGGGGGAGGTCAGGCAAGAGTGCCCTGGGCTCGCCGGCCCAGAAAGACACCGGCCACTGTTTCTTCAAGGCCTGGTGGCTTTCTCCTCAGGGAATATCTCCATTTCCTAACTGGAGGGGAAGCTGTGATCTGAGGAAGTAGTACTCACAGCATCTTTCTGGGTGCCAGGCACTATTCAGTTCCTTTTACCCAGCATTCAGTGTGATTGTCCCGAATGCACTGAAGTTGGGACTCCCAGAGGTTAACCTCACACGGCTAGTAAGAAGTGAATCCAGGAGGTGGTCTCCAGCACTCTGATGCCAAGGCCTGGGCCCCTTCCTCCGCAGGCTGCCTCTCACAGGGCCGGCGGGTGCCCTCCACCCCCAACCCAGTCCCTCCTCCCCCCAGGTGGCATGATGTCCATCTTCCTCATGGGCTGCTATGACCCGAGCAGCCAGAAGTGGTGCACGGTCACCAAGTGTGCAGGAGGCCACGACGATGCAACGCTCGCCCGCCTGCAGACGGAACTGGACATGGTGAAGATCAGCAAGGTGAGAGGGGCCCTGGGGCCCTGGCCTCTGGACCAACCGTCATTTCTGAGACGGGCAGTGTTGTTGGGGGTTGGTGAGGAAGCTGTAGGTCTCGTTTGTCTCCACAGAAAAGAGAGCTGCTGCTTGCATAGGAGCAGTGTTAGGCCCTCAGATCCTCTGAGGACCTGGCCTGTGTGCCCTCCAGGCCACAGCCTCTCTGGGCAGGGAGGATGCCAGGGGTGAGGGGCAGCCTTTTGTGATAAGTCACCTCTTCTCACAAGCCTGCCACCAAGAGCACATTTAAGTCCTGTTTTGGCAACAGCTCAGGACAGCATCCTTTCTCCTCTAGGATCCCAGCAAGATACCCAACTGGCTGAAAATCAATAAGATCTATTACCCTGACTTCATCGTTCCAGACCCAAAGGTATTATCCCATGGCCTGGGGTTCTCCAGCCCCCAAAGTGAGTTTGTACATTGTCTAGTGCCACAGAGACGTCATCTCAGCATCAGTGACAGTCCACCCCGGGGTGGGGAGCCAGGTGACAGGCAGAGAGATGACCAGTCAACACTGAGGGGTCATCCTCACCAGAGAGGAAGGGCCTCTCCCTCCTCGAGTCACAGAGGGTCTGTTCGAACGTGGCCTGGCCCAGTCCTTCCTGCACTGACAGGGAAGCTGAGGCCTGGGGGAGAAGCGGGGCTCCCGAGGCACCAGCCGTGGGGCTAGAACTTGTCTCGATCCTGTTACCCACTGCTGTTTCGGTCCTAATTGTGCTCTGTTGCTTTTAGCTGGGCTTCCAGGTGAGGCTCAGTGGTAAAGAACCCGCCTGCCAAGCAGGAGACACAGGTTCAGTCCCTGGGTCAGGAAGATCCCCTGGAGGAGCATATGGCGACCCACTCCAGTATCCTTGTCAGGAGAATCCCATGGACAGAGGAGCCTGGCGGGTTACAGTCTGTGGGGTCACAAAGAGTCAGACATGACTTAGCAGCTAAACAGCAGCATCACCATTGCTTTTACCTGATTGGAAGGTGTTTTCTACTTACCCAGTGAATGACCTGACTTCTCCTGACAGAAAGCTGCCGTGTGGGAGATCACAGGGGCTGAATTCTCGAAATCTGAGGCTCACACAGCCGATGGGATCTCCATCCGATTCCCCCGCTGCACCCGAATCCGTGATGATAAGGACTGGAAGTCTGCCACGAACCTCCCCCAACTCAAGGTGCCGGCGCCTGGGCTACGCGTGTGTCCTGTTCCCCCCTCCCAGCTCTGGCACCCAGGGCACCTGCCCTCCTGTGTCCTCGTCTTCTTTCGCCAGCGTGCTGAGAGGGGCCAGGAGGGCAGTTACTGGAAAGGGGGAGCAGCACGTCCCCCAGGAGAGTGCTCTGCCTGCATCAGGCGCCCTGGGCAGCCCTGGGCCCTGTCTCACAGCCTCCTGGGGAGGACTTCCCTCCAGGCTTCAGGCTCCACATTGCTGAGAAGGACTGGGGAACAGAGAACAGTGATCTGTGCAGATTACTGCAGAAACAGGGCCAGAGCTAGAAAAGCCCTGAGGAAGCCAGCTGCCTTTGCCTGCTGTGTGTCCTCCCGTCATTTTCCTCAGCCCCGGGCACCTAAAACAGACCACACAGGTTGCCTGAGCACTGAGGCTGGGAAAGGAGGGATAACCCAACATTCTCCCCCCCTCTCAGGAGCTGTACCAGCTGTCCAAGGAGCGGGCAGCCTTCGCCATAACGGCAGGGGATGAGGGGAGCTCCGCCACAGGGGGCAGCAGTGGGGAGAACGAGGGCAGCTCAGGGCCGGCTGTGCCTCACGCGGCCCCGAGAGCCTCCCCCAAGCAGCCTCCCACCAGCGCCAAGAAGGCTGGGGGCAAGCCGGGCGGCTGCACCAACAGAGGTGGTAAGGAGGGAGGGAGGGGGCTGGGGCACCGAGGAGTGGGCGTAGGGACAGGGGCCCGTCTCCCAGCACAGCCCTGAGGCCCTGGGACCCCCTGTCCACTGCAGCCGGCGTTGGCTGCGTTCCTGCTGTGCGCATCCGACGGCCAGCCGCTGGTCTGCAGGTTCCCCTCCTGCTCTGCACAGCTGACAGACAGGGCCCCCGAGAGCCACGGGGGCTGGGGGTGAGCGCCTCTGCTCAGGGCTCAGCGGACAGCCCCTCCTGTCTCACCCGTGCTGATCGCAGAGGGGCCTGACTTCACCGCTTCTGCCCTCTTCTGGGTTCTCACCCCGAGCTCTCGCCTGCAGGCAACCCGCCAACTGCAAAGCCCTCCCCTGTGAGAGTGGGAGTGAAGCGGAAGGCTCCCGATGCAACCCCGTGCCAAGCCAAGGTGAGGGTGTGCGCCCCGCGGGCCCAGCCCTTTGCACTTGGCCTCTGAGCCGTGAGCAAGGTGTGGTCGGGCCGACTGCCCACCCCCGCCCCTGCAGCTCCCCTGGCCTCGGGCAGGGCCGCAGTCCACTGGCTCCACCCTGTGCCCTCTTGTTGCCTTGCAGAGGCAGCCCGCCAGCAAGCAGAGAGGAAGGAGAGCTGTGCCCGCAGGCAGGAGATAGAACAGCGGGCCCAGCCGGCAGGCTGCAGGGACCCACCCAGCTGCCGGTCCCAAATCCCAGTTGACATTAAAGGGGAGAAAGCCCAGCCTGGGTGTGGGAGTGCAGCCGTGTGAGTTTGTGAACAGGGCCAGCCAGTGAGGAGCAGGAGAGGGCGCTGGTTCATTGACCATCCTCCTCTCCTCTTGTACTCCGTGGTCAGTTTGGTATGACAACCGCTACTGAGCGCTTACCAAGGCCAGTGACTCAGTTCTACCCTGGAGGCGCTGCTGGCTCAGAGGCAGACAGAGGTGTTGGCATCTCGTCAGGACAGGGAGGCTGTGCCACCCCGCCCCCGCAGTCAGCGTGGAGGTCGCCATGGCACCCGGGGACTTTGCTGTCCTTCCCCTACTAAAGCCCTGGAATCCATCAGTCTCGAGCAGGGCTCCTGGCCCCTCGGCGCGCACAGGGCTGCTCGTGGGTCGGGCAGCATCACTCCAAGCCCCGCAGGCCCTGCCCACCAGTCCTTGGGTGGTTCCTGAGACGTGTGCTTCCCCTTTTCCAGGTGCCTCGTGGGGACCTGTCCCCTCACCCCTTTTCCTCTCAGCAAAGATGGAAAGGCATGTCAGTCATGCGTAACCTGGAGTGGCCGGAGGATGGGGGTTTTTGGTTTTTTGTCTTGACTTGGCTGCACCAGATCTTAGTTGTGGCACATGGGGTCCTTGTAGTATGTGGGACCTATTTCCCTGACCAGGGATCAAACTTGGGCCCCTTGCAGTGGGAGCTCAGTCTGAGCCACCGGACCACCCAGGGAAGTCCCAGGATGGGGGTTTTAGGCCGTTACTTTTTCTCCTGTAAACCCTTTCCCCATGTCCTGACCACGAGTCTCCATCTCTCAGTTCCTTCCCAAGCCGGGTCAGAGCCATCTGCCCCAGCCCGGCCCGGCCCTGACTGCTGTGCGTTTGCAGGTGCTGCTGGACATCTTCACTGGAGTGCGGCTCTACCTGCCGCCCTCCACGCCAGACTTCAGCCGCCTCAGACGCTACTTTGTGGCATTCGATGGGGACCTGGTGCAGGAATTTGATGTGGGCTCAGCCACACACGTGCTGGGTGGCGGGGACAGGAACCCCAAGGCCCAGCAGGTCTCCCCGGAGTGGATTTGGGCATGTATCCGGAAACGGAGGCTGGTGGCTCCTTGCTAGGACTGCCGCCTGCCCCTCCCTTGGGTGTACTCCCCACTGCACTGCTTCTGGACTGGGCGCCGGCCGGGCGGGCAGGCAGGCGCCGGACGAACCCAGGGTGGGGGCCGCTCTCTCCGCCAAGCTATGCATCTTCCAGAGCCCACCAGCCACGCGTGCTGTCTTCCAGACTGGAGTGAGTTGCTGTGTACCACCAGTGAAGTCAGGTTCTCCTGCCAGTTTACATAGGTCTTTCAGATCTGGGTGCTGGTTTTGACTTTTTTTTTTCTTTTCTTTGAAAAGAAGCTTTTTAAAAAAAAAGAAAACTGGAACCCCCTTGGAGTTATCTTTGTCCTTCCCCAAACACCTCCTATAATTCTGGTGATTAAGGAATGGAGGGGAGGCTGGCTGTTGAAGTTCCCCTTCTACTTCCAGGCTCCTTTTAAAGTTGTATTTAAAAGAGTATCCTCAGAAATGCTTATAGTGGGCAAAACTTGTATTCAGCCTGGCCATTTTTGCCAGGAATGAAATTGCATCTGAAAGAAAACAAAATGGATTTTTATGTCTCGCTTCTCCGTGCTCTCCTGTTAAACAGTGTGTGGGTCCCGGTTTGAAGGGAGGGGAGCAGAACCAGGAAGGACGGACAGGGAGGTGGTGTGGGCTCCGGGGCCGCAGGCTCAGGAGGAGCCCACCCCGTCTGCAGACAGGACCGCTCTTTAGAAACCCACCTGAGGACAGATCTCCGCAGCCTGCTTATAGAGAACGCCTCCTGTGCCACTTGAGGTGGATTTACGTGAATAAAGGGAAACCAGCATAGACGAGTCTGGTTCAGAACTTTCTACGGCACCAGAAGCAGCATCCTGGCAACCTCCATTGGCCAAGGGGAACCAACCACATTCAGCTGCTGAGCATGTAGAACATGCTGGTGACACAACCGAGAGCTGGACTTACCATCTCCAGCTTTAAGTAGTCACATGAGGCGAACGACGCTCACAGTGGACACTGCAGGTACAGACAGAGCTGGTTCGAAGCAAGCCCTGAAAACTAAACCGCTGTCACCCAGAGGCACATGGACCGGAAGTGCACCTGAATCACAAGGTTGCTGAAAAGAGGAAGTGGACTGAAGGTGCGGCCGCACACATGGTGATCCAGAGTTGGGGAACTCAGCCCAGGTGTGTGGGCCCTGGCCTCTGCCTTCAGGGCCTGCAAGACACCACCACAGCCTCACGTCTGTGCATTACTGTGTGCACTCTGGTCTGAGTGCAGGCTTCTCATGTCAGCATCTGGTTCTGAACTGGCTTCCATCTAGTTCTGAGGGGCCATCCTGTTTTTCCTTATCAATAGTCGGCAGGCTGCTTGTCCGACCCCTGGAAGTGAGGTGACTCTGGAGCATACCTGAGTAAGAGGCTAAGCAGGGGCCACTGCCTACCCCCTGCCTTCCAGGGTAATCAGCTAAGGTCACTCCAGCCTGCCTGACCTGGGTTTCCACCTGCTGCTTGCAGTGTGTTAGGAGGAAGGGGCAGGGGGAGGTGCCCTGACGCTAGGCCAGGACATTTGGGGTTTCTGAATAGGCACCATTCAGTCTGGCTTCACTGTTGAGAATAAGACACTTTTTATTCTATCCTCTGTGGAGACAAAAGCTGCTGCTCCTCTGAGCACTGACCTACATAAATTTTCACCCCCTCTCCAGCCTCCTCAGGCCAAGCAGCTGGACAGAGCTCTCCCCTCAGGATTTTGCCTTTGCTTGGCTGGTCTCCAGAGTGCACCCGCGCAACAGAGGGGGTCATTTCAGTCGTGAGCTCGGCCCCTTCCCACCTCACTGGGTATGTTGCTTCAGCTCACGGTTCAGGGTGTCGGTTTCCTTCCCGTCTTTCTGATCCGTGTTCCTCTTTGCTGCTGAGATTATATACGATTTTGTATCTCACAGACCATAAGCAACATCATCTTAAACCTCCCCAGCAGGGTGCTGGAGGCCTGCCCTCCTTTGAGCCTTTGTTTACTCGCTGGTTGGCAGCAGGCAAGAGGTCACCCTGAGTGCTGAACGGGTCAGCCGCCCAGAACAATGAGGACAGAGTGCTGTGGCTCAGCCTTGAGCTTCTACGCCCTTCTGGCAAGATCCCTTCCTTCTGCAGCCACAGGGCAGATCTGCACTCAGTCCGGCTCTCCCAAAGGCTGTGCTCTCAGGAGTCCCCTCCCCTGCGCACTGGTCAGACAGGTGTACCCACCTGCACGGAGACACAGGGCACGCTGCCCTCAAGGCGGGGCCGGCCTCTGAGCCGCAGTCCAGCCATCTCCCGGGGTCACCTAAAGACATCTGGGCACCCCGGCTGCCCTCAGACTCCTTTCCACCCACATCTTGAAGGTCTGCTCCTACCAGATCAGGGTCCATGTCTGAACCCACTTGATGCTGCTCTCTGGGCTTGGTCCTTTTTCCTGCCCAGTGCCCATCCTCTTCTGGGCTTTCCCATGCCCAAGGCCACATGACCCAAGCATCTCCAAAAACAGCAGTCTTGCAAGAGCAGGCCTGTGTGCATACAGCCTGGGATTAGCCTGTGGCTTGTGAACTCAGGTCAGTCTTAACTATGACACCTGGCGTCCTCACACCAGATTGGACAGGCATCTATGTTGAAACTTTATTACAAAATTATAAAGCAGAGCTCTGTAACAAAAAATACACATTTGGGTTTGGTCTAACACCCAAGTAAGTCTGAGAAAAATCTTAATATAAGCCACTTGAAATAACACATTCACGTCCAAAAGATTTCAACAAATTTATACAATATACATTGAGCACTAATTCCTGTACAGCTTATTCTTTCTCGTTTGGATCCAGCTATTCCAATGTATTATGAGCCAGTCAGCTGTCCTGTCTTTTAAAACAAGTCACAACTGAAATCTCAGAACAATCAGCAAAAGCCATGGGATAATGGAAGAATTAGATGTTTCCATGGTAATTAAGACCAAGGATCCATGAGGGGCAGAAGAGAGTATCCAAGGATAAAAATCAAGTTTGCTACCTAAGTTAGATAGTAACTGAAATGGGATCTTAAGAATTCCCAGCCTTTATTTGGTGTAGTAATAAAGAAGATACAAAGCAGGAGGTGGGGGGGTGGCGCTTAGGGTTAGGTTGTTTTAACACCTCTTCTCCTAAATGGAAACCTTCAGCAAAAGGGATTAGAAGACTTAAAGGCAAGTTCTTTCTCCAAGATGAGTAAATGACATCAGTTCTGATTCTTACTGAGGTTACAAACCAACCATCAGGATATTGTTAACTCATGTCTAAGAGGGAAACTGGGAGGTAGGGAGTGGTAAGGCCTCAGCAGAGAAAGCAAGTTTTAAGCAGGGAAACAGCCAGCTTCTGCCCTGAAGTTATTGCTAGGTTGTAGCTGAGCTGCTATGTGCAGACCTGTTTCACAGTGGAACTAAGGAGTAGCTGAATTCTTTGTTAAACTGGTAGGCACCGTAAACTATAGTATTTACTGTCCAGCAGAAAGATGGTGTCTTTACAGGGAAACCTCCATTCCCCCCAGTTCCTACAAAGGCTGTAGCCCAAAATCAAACTATCTAGGACTTGGTATAATGTCAAGGTTAGGTGGTTTAGTGGTTGATGGAGAGAAAGCATTAAGTATATCCTGTACCAACCAACAGGTGCCCTTACAGGTTTCCCACTGCTTTCCAAAGTCGTGATTGGTTCTGGTCTGAGAGATCTCAGCGGCACGGGGTGGGAATAGGGGTGACTGCCGAAGCCCTCAGCTGTCTGAGGGTTTGCATAGCTCATCCAACGGTAACGGCGGCACACACAGCTCTTCTGATAGTGCACAGAATGTATGTTTGGGCTTGGCTAAGCTTCTCCAGCAAACCTGAGCTCTTGCAGTGGTGAAGAGACCCTGAGAGGGCTCAAGAACAACACTAACTCATTGCACGGCCCTTCCTAAAGAGCCAAGGGAATGCTTCTTCCTGACCTGCCCCTAAATCAGCAGGGTGAGAAAGGAAATGGGATTCGGGAGTCCCTCCCAACCTGGGGAACAGACACGGGCAGCTGTCTGCTCAAGGGCTGATACCTCTGAGTACTCAGTCTTACATGCTTGTCTGACTGGAGTAGAATACGCCCTTTGCCTAAGTCTCTTCAGTGAGACCTTCAAGTGAGACCATGTTTAAAACCTCCATGGGCAAGAGGGACCTCGTACTCAGGGGAAAATGGTTTAAGGCTGTCCGCTGGAGAAGTCAAAGCCAAGCAGAGAGCCACTGCTTCCACCCAATGCTTTCCCTTTTTCTCATCAACTAAAACAGGATGGCACAAAGTCAGACCCCAGGAGAAACAGCAGAGGTGACCCACATACTGTCTTTCACAGACTGGAATCTCCCACCAGTCTGAAAGCCAGACTGACTCCCAAGGTCAGCTCAGGAGAGGGAGAGCTTCCCAATCCAGCACTTCAGGAAGCAACTCTTAATGACTTAAGGTTTTCCAATCGCATTTGCGTTTCATTTCTCACCAGAAATAAGTTTACTGGTTCAAATTTCTGTCCCTAGGAGGATCACTATTGGTCTGGTAAGCTACCATCTTTTTGGTCTAAAGAAACAAATGGATTTTAGGTTAAGGTATCAAGAGACTTTAGCAAAGGTCGGTTAAAGCACAGGGAGCCAGAGAGACCAGAAATGAATCCAGGTGTGCCGGGGAGGAAGAGAGCTGTCCCCACCAGGATTCCTGGTGGGTCAAACAGAGGCACGCCGCTCAGGGGGGTGGGCGGGCTACAGGAGGAAGGGTGAGACTCTGTTTAGGTTCGCAGAGGAAGGGAGGAAGATATGGTCGAAATTCTGGAAAGTCCTCTCCATCAGTTACCATCGTCACCCCAAGATCACCGAAACAGGGACTGGCCTGTGCAATCTGTACCAGTTTCCACTGGCCTGGGGCTCGGCCAGCCACACGGTGTACCTCTGAAGCAAGACAGGCATGCCCAGAGGTGACAGCTTCTTTGCTCGCCCTGGTCTTGGGAACACTGCACACTTTCTGGTTAGCTTGCCCGTCTGCAAGCCGGCCCACCGTGGGCCCAGACACCTGGAGCTCTGTCCCCTAAGGCACTGCAAAAGCCCGCGCGAGCCCTCAGGACCGGAAGACGTGCACGGCTCGGATCACGTACTGCCGGCAGATGGGGCACTCGTTCATGCGCTTGCCGCACTTGGTACAGGTGACCATGTGGCCACACTCCAGCAGAACGCAGTCGATGGGTGAGTCCATGCAGATCCGACACAGGTTCTCCTCCAGGCTGGACGGCACTGCTCCCCCTGGACACAGCAGAGGGAGAGTAAGGAGACTAAGTGTGTGAGCCGGAGGCACAGCCCCCCAGATCCACACACCCCCCTCAGGGACAAGGAACCGCCTCCCTAGGAACTAACTCCACCTGCTTGTTTAATCTGCACCTCCACAGGTTAGGCTATAGATATGAAGAGTCAAGTACTTATAGATCAAAGACATCCCAGAACATGAGAGTACGGCAAAGGCCTCAAAGCTTAAAAAGAAGTAACGTTCAGACAACTGAGGCTGCAATAAAGCCAGGGAGTGCCACGGAGGGACTCGATATTCCCTGAGGCAGAACATGCTGAAACGATATAAAGCTGGCTGAGAAGAGTTTAGGCATCAACAGAGTTGTAATGAACAGCTCGTGGAGGATCATGAGGCTCTGTAAACATACCCCCAACTGAATAAAGCAAGCCAAGGACTGCAGGGCCCCGGCTGTGCCACGGCCTGCTTCCTCAAGCTTCCTCGGAGGAGACTCCATGGTCCCAGAGCCCAGCAGAGACTATAGCTCCCTCTTCTCTGCTTCCCACACACACTTCACCTACACCCCGTGACTGCTCCTCAGCGCCTTCAGGACTGTGAATTTGCCTCCTTGTCTCCCCACTAGATACGGGCTCCTAAATCCAACAAACAATCAATTTCTACTGAGGTAATAATATACTTAGCATCTGCTGTCTGCTCTGAGGTCCGACAGTCATCTTGAATCCCTGAAACCAGTCCCGAGGTGAAAGTGAACGTGTTAGTCTGACTCTTTGTGACCCCATGGACTAAAGTCTGACAGGCTTCTCTGCCAATGGAATTCTCCAGGCAAGAATACTAGAGCAGGTTGTCACTTCCGCCTCCAGGGGACCTTCCTGACCCAGGGATTGAACCCGCGTCTCCTGCATTGGCAGGCAGATTCTTCACTACTGAGCCCCAACAAAAACTATGAAGTAGGTACTCTCGTTACTCATTTGATAGGTGAGGCAAGTGAGACCAAAGGGTTAAGTAGCTTGGCCAAAGATTCAAATCCAGGTAGGCTGGCTTCTAGGAAAGTGGCCTGAGGGCAGGGACTGCGAAGACAGTACTAACTGCTCAGCACACAGTTCTCAACAAGGCTAACCGGCTTGTGCGAGTGGGAAGACACTAGGCCTGAGCTTCATCCTAGGTCAGCTGCAGGAACAGAACCTTCGTGTCCCCAAACCCAAGCCTTCCCAGCACGTTTTAAATGGCAGCATGAATCAGGCAGCCATAAACAGGGAACTGCTCTTACCACAGCCACCTCTACAGTCCCACTGGGGATTCTCATACTCCACTGCTTCTGCACTTCACCTGTTCCTTGGACGAGTCAGAAAGTCAAATCACTTCAGGTGGGCGGGCTGTGAGGCAGTGAAACCTATTTACTCCTGTGAGGAGTTGATGGCCCTAACAGGGAACGCTTGGAAACAACTGAACAATATAAACACCTATATATATAAATAGGAATACCCATAGATATAATAGATAGTATGGGCTATATAAATAGCTCATCCGTAAATATATAGATGAGCTGGAGTAATTTACAGAATTTCATTACAGATTACTTCTGTCAAGATTAACAAATTTAACTCAGTTGCCAGCATTCTCCCAGGGAATCAGAAAGACCCCAAGTGGATGGCCAAACTTTGGTATCAGGTGAGGGTCTAGAACTCCAAATGCTCAACTCTTGGGAATGTATCAGCCAGAAGACCATGCCCCATCCTGAGCAATATGGTGAGAGCTCTTCCCCAAGAAAGGATGTTCTCAGAGTAGTGTAGGGGCCTGAAAAGCACTTTAAAACTTTTTCAGAAGACACTCCAAATTTTTCACTTAGTAAAACGGCTGTATAGCCTTGAGGCTTTCACAAAAAGGTCTACATGTTTCAGAGTGATTGCATCTGCAGTCAGATTCCTGCAGTGCATTCTGGGGGTGCCCAGAGACCTGTGGGTGGTCTTTAACACACAGGTTGGTACACTGCAGCTGAGTGCCACGAAGTATGCTATACACACAAGGCTCTCAGCTCGCCACTCCTGTTTTTCAGCTGGTACCAGAAGCTGATGAACATCCCAAGTGATTTCCCTGAAGGTACACACACAGACCCTCCCACACAGACCAAGACGGAGTGAAAGCTATGGTGCCTGAGCCCCAGGACTATGGGCAATGCACCAGAAGTGCCACCCCTTGGCTTTGCTGAAGATTCTACAGAGGCTGGCTTCTGAGCTCTGACAACCAGAGGCCTGCAGATCAGGCTGCCCGAGGTGTCCGCCACTCCTGCCTTCACAGGGACAGGGATGGGAATTTTCAAAGATGCTGAGAAGCCCTGGTTCCCAGTGAACATCCCCCCCCCAGCACCGCTCCCCCGCCGGGATGTGGATATGCTCAGAGTTCTCAGACGGCTAATAGGAATCAGGGCTGAAGGGGAGGAAGAAGAGTGAAGGGCCTCAGCCTGACGCGGAACAGGAACAACTACGTACCGTTTTGGTCTTCAGCGCTGCACACTGCAAGGGAAGGAAAGAAGGCGTCTGAATACATGACGACGAGGAAAGCCTCCAGCCACCCTGTCTTCACTTCCGAACTCTGACCGCTCTCCTGCTGGGAGCCAGGCCACCCTCCTCAGACCCTCCACACATGGGAGACTCACCCACCGCCCCTGCTGGGGTGTCTGGTCTAGTCTTAGAAAAAGGGCTTCCACTGCTTTACCATGAACAAAACTGCCAGGCAGGAAGGAGAGTGCACAAGCACAGTGTCCTTTTTTCTGTTGCATCGGAAGCCGGCGTTAAAGTCAAGAAAGGAGGAGCAGCCTGTCCCGGTTGGCCAGGGCATCTGGGTGAGACTCCCCAGAGGCTCCATCTCCTAGTCCCAGGCCCTCGTCCCTCCTTTGGGGAGGTTCTGGGGACCGTCCCAAAGGGAAGAGCCTATGATCAGGTGACCATGCAGATGTCCCCTAACTCTGATGAATCTAAGCTCCTGGGAGAGAAGAACCCGAATCTGACTTCAACTACTGTGAGCAGGCAAGTCAGCACAACATGGACCTGCAGGAGCCCAATCAGCTGGGAAGCGAATGGGTGAAGTCATTTCAGGAAATGCGGAGTTCCAGACAGCTAGACTCTCCTGCAGGGCTTCTCTGCCTTGACTGGTACAGTCTTCATCTTACCACGAATCAGCAGCATGGACATAACAGCAAGTTTTTTTCTTCCCCAAACTCATTTGACTACAGACCTTGTTTTACTGTGCATCACTGTAAATGATACTATGGAAAATGCTTTGGAAAATGAACAGCCCCAGGCAGACAGGACACACACAGCGTGCCAGCACCTGTGTACAGAGTTTGAGTATGTCCAGAGGTAGTGGTGAGTCTGACGGGGCGACCTAAGGCGGGAAAGGCCATGGACTTAGATGCAGAAATCCTCAGGGCCAATCTAGGCTCTCCAGTGAAGGGAAGATGCTAACAATGCCTATTTTACAGGCTGCCCTGAGGATTAAATACATATACATGATGCCTGACCCCCACCCGGGGAACTCAGCTCCAAAGGACCGTTATTATTAGAGGATGCAAATGCGTAAGGTGGCTCCTTCCTCAGCTAAAAGCACGGAAATTGAGTCAGGTCAATGTGGACCCTAAAGCGAGAGAGCAGGTGCTCTGGAGCTCTGCACCGCTGCCGCCCACACAGCCCCTCACCCAGGTGCTGGAGTCCCTTCTGGTCCTTGTACAGCCGCGTCACCCTCTCCATCAGTTCCCACTTCTCACAGCAGCCCTTGTAGTTGACGAAGTTGCGAGCCAGGATCTCCTTGAGCTGTCGCACAGTGAGACCTTCGATGTCCTCCAGGTCGGTCAGGTCAGACAGCGAGGCCCTCCGGCCTGGGACAAAGCTGTCCTCTGAGTCGACGGACTGCGAAGGCAAAGATGGGATGGATGGGCTCCCCGCCCCCGCCCTCATCACTACCAGGACCCCAGAGCTCTCATCACCCTGTGCTTTTGGTGACTGGCCTCAAGGCAAGCAGGAACAGGGGCACGTGGAGGATTATGTGGCCCCAGGCTCTGCATCGCCAGACAGACCTCCGTCTCTTCCTGCCCCGAGGGCTATGCTCAGGCCCAGCTGGCCACAGACCCACCCCCAGGCCAGGCAGGAGGAGCAGCAGCAGGCTGAGGCAGGTGGTTTTGGATCCCAATTCCTCCTCTGACTGATGCTGAGCAGTACCGAGCATGATGCTCACCCCTCTGAGCCCATCTGCCCCCCGTAAAGAGGCGGCAGCAGTGCCGCCACCCGGGCTCCCCGTGGAGATAGAACGAGGCAGCACGAGAGACTGCTGCGCTCGGCCTGAGTCTTTCTCCCCTGCAGAGTTCTGCTTTCCCACAGAAGAAGCCCGCTTCCCGGGCAAGCATCCTCTCTGCACACCAGAGACCACAGCTCTGCGGCCCCACGGCAGTGCCCTAAACGCCCTCTCATCTTTCCTCCTGATTATCTGACCTCCTTCCCCTGACAATGGCCACCGTGTGCTAGAAGCAGAGGAAAAGAACAAGACTGGCACAGCGGCACCAGGAGCCTGCCCTCCGGCTGCTCTCAGCAAGTCAAGAGACTGGAAACCAACGGGCTGTGCCGCTCCCCAGTCTCCAGCGTGACACGGACCGCTCCTGAGGTTCACCAGGAACGCTCACTGAATGCCACCCCTGAAGACAGGACTTCAGAAGGACTGTCACCACAGCCTGCTCCTCCCCTCTCCCCCATGAGGCCGCCCAGAGGGCCCTGACGAGAACAGCAGCGGGAGCAAAGGCGGAGGCACAGGCGCCGCAGGGCCCACCTGGGTCTCGTCCTCAGCAGGGGCCCCGGCCGTGCGCTCCAGGTAGACGGGCTCCTCTCGGTCCTGAGACACATGGCCATTGGCCTGTGGGGAGAGAGAGATGCCGTCACATCTGCAGAACTGTCCCAGGGATGGCATGGGGCTCTTGCCAGCTCACGCCATATCCAAACGCACTCCCGTCTCCCCGGGAACCTGGAGTCTCCCTTAACAGCATTTTAGAAGCCTGACTCTGTCAGGCAGGGAAGCGATACGCATAGATTTCAACTCTAGAACAGGATGGCATTAATTCTGCCTACTGCCAGGATGGCATTATCTGCCACTCACCATCAGTGTCGGCTCAGCTTGCACTCAGCTTGCGCACTCCGAGTGGAAGGAAGATTACATGGCCCTCCTCTGCCAGACCGCTGTCAAGTCCGTTCCTGACCCACTGACGCGAAAATGCCAACCCTACAACTTCCACCCGCCATCCCTGGTTTTTCCCCCAGATCAGTGTCAACTCTTTTCTCCCCAACTGTTCAAACTATGTCTTCACTTCTGCCACATGAAATCTCCCCGGCTTCCTCATCTGGCCCAGATAAGATAAAAGTTTCCAGACCCTCACCACGCGCCCTGCCTCCCCCCTTTCTGGCTAGTCACTGCTCTCATAAGAAATTCTAGAAATATGCTCAAAGCAGCAGGGTAGACTGTTACTAAGAGCTATCTTAAAACCCAGTCAAAACTTATTTTAAGGCATCAAAGATTCTATTAACCTGAGACTATATAAGACTAATGCCTATGCTTAAGAAGTTTCATTCGGCTCAGAAGTCTAAACTCTCAAAAGGTTTCCCCTAGGTATTCCTTCAGGTTTTGCCACAGAGTAGTCAGAACTGGGAACCACAAATCCCTCACCTAGATCCTTTCCACCCACAGCCCCCAAACAGGCGATGGGTCTGGTGTGAGCCCAGAGCAAAGAGGTGTCCGAGCTCACAGGCCTTTTCCACTGGACTCTTCAGAGAACCAGCAAAGCGACCACCTGGGAAACTAGTCACTCACTGCCCCCGCTGCTCACCTCAGGTCAGAATGCATAATATGGAGCTAATTAAGAAAAGGCACGCAACCACAATAGAAATGAAGAGCAGAAATAACAATTGTCACCAAAAATGCCAAGTGACAATAAGCTCCTGTACACAGCACACGTGGACAGAGATGCTTCCCAAACAACGCCCAGTTTTTTCTTGGCTTTACGTCAGCGTGGCACCCACTGGCCTCCTGGTGTCACCTTGGAGTTCCAAGAAGCTGTTCGGAGCCTAACCTCTTCCTAAGTAGCCAGTTTCTGTATGTCTTCTCTTTTCCACAAGAGAAACGCGGTCTCGTGCTGCAGAGTACGCACCTGTCTTTCCGGTGTGCCCACTGGCTGAACCCAAGCCTCCAGTGAGTGTCTGTCCGCAGCTAGCTCTGGTCCATGCGCTTCCTTCACTAGCAACTACTGCCGGGGCGTCACAGGCGCAGGGAAGGGCCCCGGTGGGCGAGCGCTGCCAGCAGATGCTCAGCCTGTGTGCCGCTCGCTACAGACCGTCAGGCCGCCCTGCACGACCTACTGCGCTCGCCCTGTTTTTCTGGCTGGCAAAATGCAGGCCTCACCAGAACAGGGGACGTGAGCTGACCTGAAGGCCTTCTGGAAACATCAGAGGAGAAGCACCCAATGAAGCTCTGGCACATGGTGTGACCTATGCGTGCAGTCTGCAAACTTCTGATTAATGAAAGGAACCCACTTGAAGGTTCTTTCAGGGAAAAAAAATTCCCTCAAGGCACTCTACTGGCTCCCCATAAACAGAGAGAAAACCCTGGACCAAGCAAAGGGAGGCAGTCAAGACAGGTGGCCCCGCCTGTCCAGCAGGCAGAGCAGAGCCGAGGGGCAGTGGTGTCCCAGGGTGCGCGGGGGGAAAGCCCGCTCAGGCCGCGTGCGCTTCCTGCAGGGGAGAGTGCGGTCACAGCGGCCTTCAGGGCCCAGTGCCCGTCAGGGCTGAGTCAGGGGCCCCGTCCCGGCAGAGGTGGGGGTCAGAAACGAGAGACGGCAGCCCTGCACGTCCTGTGCGGGGGACGACAACACAGGTGCATGCCTGCTCTGGGCAGCTCAAAGCCCTTCAGACGTGGGATCACGCCGCCAGTCAGTCCTCCCCACATCCTGGCAGGAGCCAAAGTGGTCTGGATTACTAACCTCATTGCCTTGTTAAAGGCTCAGACCTCCCGGAAGTGACCCGAGAGTCAGTGACCAACAGGATGTGGAAACTGGATCTCCTAGGTCTGAATCCTCCCACTGTTGCCCAAGTCAGATGACTAAAAGGCTCACTGACATACTGAAGGATAGCTACAGGACGTCACCACGCCCCGATGACAGTGATCCTGGTACTTCGGAGGTGGGTAATACATGCTCACTGAATAAACAAATGCATGGAAAAATAGCTCCTAGAGACCCAGCACCTGGAAGCCAGAGGCTGCCTCTTCCCCAACCCTCCCCTCTCCCCACCATGAGCACCTAGTCTGCAGAGTCGGCCCTCTGCTCACGTCCTGGAAGCCAACTTCCTGTGGGTCCTAACCTTACAGGGTCCCCTGGGGCTACACACACAGCTTCCAGCTACCTCTCATCCTCTGTCCAGTGCCTCTGCCACTGGAGGCAGGGGACCACTTCCCCCGTCCCCACCCCAGACCTCTGGCTGAAGCCTCCTGCCTTCCCGGCGCTGGGTCCTCCCCCACTCCCCACCGAGTGTGTGGGTGTTTGCTTCCTGTCTTATAACTTGACACCAGTCTTGCTGTCTGACACCCTATCCTTTCCTCTTTCACCCGCCTCAAACCTCTCCTCAGTGATAACCACCATTCAGAGCACTGTTATTGTTTAGTCACTAAGTCATGTCTGACTCTTTGCAACCCTATGGACTGTAGCCCACCAGGCTCCTCTATCCATGGAATTCTCCAGGAAAGAATGCTGAGGTGGGTTGCCATTTCTTTCTCCAGGGGATCTTCCTGACGCAGGGACAGAACCCAAGCCTCCTGTGTCAGTGGGTGGATTATTTACCGCTGAGCCACTAGCATCACTCTAATCCAACAGTTGGTTTCCACACCTACCTTCCCCCTCAGAGGGGCTTTCTCAGCGTAGAAGCGACATAATCCTCGTTTCTGAGCTTTCCAAGCCTGGTTCATAATTCAGTCCAGGTGCTGCTCTGAGCCCGCCACCCCCAGACCCTGCTGGGATGCTGACAAGGCCACCTACTGTTCAGTAGCCCTCCAACCACACCCCAGCCCGGACAGCGCTGGCAGGGGCCGTGCCCGTGTCTCAGTCACAGCGTTTCCCTCCTCTGCCTTGCCTCCACATACTCTTTTTTTGGCCTCACCACACGGCTCGCAGAATTTCCCCAACCAGGGATCAAACCTGTGCCCCCTGCACTGGAAGCTCACCGTCATAACCCCTGGACCACCAGGGAAGTCCTATGTGGTCCTTTTTTCTCCCTTGCGCCTTGTGATGATCACTGAGGAACCGAATTCCCCGTTGGCCAATGAAGACCATGGGGTGAGAAAGCAGGAGGGTAATCTGATCAGAACCAAATGTGGAGACCTAACAGTGAATTTTCTCAAAATGTTTCTAGAACAACCAATTTTTTTAAACTCTCTAAATGGGATAGGAATCTATTACAAAGAAACAGAAAAACACAAAAACCCAGTACCGTGCATCCATCTAAGAAAAGCCCAAACGTGAGTCTGCAGTCCAGAAAACACCCTCCGTCGGCGATAGGCAGAAAGGCGTCCCGTGACCCACGCACTGAACCCCTCTCCCGCGGTTCGGGGAGAGAGGGACCGGAGCCCGCCCTGGAGAGACGGGAGGCCGAGCGTTGCCGTACCTGCTGCCGGCCCTGCGCCTGGCCGGGGGGTGCAGACGGGAGGCCGGGTGAGGTAGGCGGCACGGTGCTGGTGTGGGGCCGGGTGAGGAAGGCCTGCTGCTCGGGGAAGTCGGGGCCCAAGGGGGGCGCCTGAGTCCTGCCCTCCTGGGAGATGACGGGCTGCTGGCTGAGCACCAGGAACACCAGCTCCTCCTTCTCCCGGCACATGTCGGTAGAGATGTCGTGGAGGCTGAGATAGTCCCTCAGGTCCTTCACCTTCATCTTCATGAGCTCCTCCCGCCGGAAGCCTGTGGCGCAGACGCGCTGGCAGAGAAGGCAGAGCCGGGGACCGGCCCCCACTTGGCTCGAACAGGTGGTGCAGAAGTTCTTCTTACAGTCCAAGCAGGTCTGCTGCTTAAGAGCGAGAGGCAGAGAAAACCACGTCAGACCATGCGGACAAGACAGCCTGACAAGGGCTGGGCACGACCGCCCGTGACTCGTCCTTTCACTGGGGGTTGGGCCGCCGGGCAGAGTTTGGGGTCAAACCCCCGTGGAGGCAGCAGGGCCCCCACAGGTCTCCTGCAGCCACAGGCAGGGCCCCACGGGCAGGATTCCACTGGAGGCTCACATCACTCATGCTACTCACTGGTAGAGAAACAGGCTGTTAAATAAGAGTGACAGCTTCAGGATAAGAAAAGCCCTGCCTTTTATGAAGTCTTCCTCCTCTGCTTCTTGTGGAGTCACCTTGGGGCTGTAACTCAGCCTCTCTGGCCCTCAGTTTCCTCATCTGTAAAGTAGTGGGTGATGAAAACAACTACTTCATGGGACTGTTGTCAAGTTAAGAGATAATGCGCTTAGCATATCGGACACGTGAGTCTTCCATAAGTGTTTAGTGTTTTAATTATTATTTCTAGGAAATACAAGCCAATGATGAGAGTCAAGATTCAAATCAGCATCATGGAGTAACTCTCCTCCAATAATTGTATTTTGTTCTATACTTCTCAATACTGTACAATCTTTGATAATTACTACTCCAAATATATATATATATATAATTAAACGACTGAGGGGCTACTATGTGCCAAAGCTGGACTTGGCTTATCATTTAGTTCTGAAAGCAGGTATTTTCCTACCTCCCTGCTTCCGGGACAGAGCATCCGAGGCCTGGAGAGACGAAGGCACATCCTGAAGGGCAGGCAGGGGACGATGGGTCTGGGATTCACACCTGAGGTAGGTCTGGGTTTGGTGCCCACACTCGTGCTCTTTCCACCCGGCCGCAGGACTGACTCAGCCCCACGCCAGACCCCGCCGTGCCTGGCCAAGGGCCTGGCTCTCCCTCTCGGAACTCCCGGCCCAGGGCCCTGTCCACAGACACTGGGGCCCAGGCCCCCGCCCTGCCCCGGGAAGGCCCACTCCGAGTGCTGGGAGCACGAGGCTGCATGAGAGCAAACCCAAGACAAATATTTAGTCAGCAACAGGAGGCCCTCGGACACGAGGGGGGGAGCTCTCGTCTGTGGAAGTACAGGGTGTCTCGGGCGGCTGAAGAGAGCGCCGGGCAGGCGAGCTGGCACCGCCTGGCAGCAGCTACTCCCGGCATCACAGACAATACAGGGCACCAGGGCGTGCTCGGCCCCCAGGAGGCAGCTTCCAGCCCCTCGCCCCAGAGGCTGAGCAAGCGCAGGGACAGCCGATGAGCCCTGTTTCGGCCACGAGCAGGCCACACGCCACCACGGGGGGTGAGCCCTGGGCCCCCGCGCTGGTCCTGAAGCGGTGCTCACTAACCCTTTAGAGAAATGAACAACTTTTCATCCTGGGGTGACTTCAGAATTAACCTAAATCTTTCTGCCCTCTCTTTTCTAAGTATAGAAAGCTGTTCAAGCAAACAAGAATGCCCAGGAGACTCAGATTCCCAGAGTCGAAATCACAGGCCCTCTGGTGTGGCGCTGAAGAAGTCTGCAGAGCGGAGGGGGTTATATTTAGTCTTTTCTAAGTGTCATTTGAGCAGTAAAGGGAAGCGAACGTAAGACTGTGACTGCTGACACTTGGAAGGACACATGTCAAGCTCCCTCACTCTCCACCCAGTGATAACCACACAATACAACGTTCACATGACTGCACACACTTTAGAACAGTTCTGGGACCAGTCGCGCTCGTGTGGAAAGGAGATGTTTTGGGGTACTTTGGGGGTTCAGTCACATCTAAAGCTTTTCTAGTGGGCGATAAGATGTGTTTAGGATGGCACAGTGAAATTACAAGGCTTCCATGTCATAAAGCTGTAGGTCCTGACATGGAACACTGCTTACATCGCTACAGTTTGACAAGACCTAGCCTGACACAACTGAACAGCCCCGAGTTGCTCCATCAGCCGGATCTAAACAACTGTCTTCTACGGTGTGCGGCACACTGGATACCAGACCAGATCAGAAAGCACAGACAGCAACCTACCCAGCTCCTCCGCACCCCCCAGGGGCTCTGAAGCCTGAAACACACCTGACAGGAAACAGTAAGTCAGTGCTCACTTGAGGCTAAAACCCCAGTTTGAAGGGTCGGGAGAGAAGAAAGGAGAAGGAAAAAGCAACTGTCAACAAATGCTGGTAGAACAAGTAAAGGAAACACGTAAGTATAAATTCCAGCAAATGGTACACGCTGAGTAGCGGGGTGGCAAGAAAGATGACCGAGGGGAGCCCGGGTGCCCACAGAGACACCCGGAGCACTGGCAGGGGTGCCTGCGTGTGGCTCCCCTCTGCCAATCCACCTTTCCTCTGCTACCCCCCACCCCAGCCCCGTTCCCTGGCACAGGCCAGGCCCACGTTCTCAGCCCTCCTCCTTGCCGTCCTGCCCAGAGGCAGCCCCTCCTGGGAGGGAGAGGGCAGCAGGGACATGCTAGGATTAAGTCCTGGCTGGCTGCATCCCCGCTGGGGGAACTTTGCAAACAGACAACTTCCCAGAGCATCAGATGCTCACCGGCAAAGGCGGTGCTCAAGACTTCCCTGGTGGCTCAGTGGTAGAGAACCTGCCTGCCAACGCAGGAGACACAGGTTGGATTCCTGGTCCAAAGAGATCCCATGTGCCGCGGAGCCACTAAGCCTGTGTGCCTACAAGTACTGAGCCTGCGCCGTAGAGCCAGGGAACCACAACCAGCCCTCACGCCCTAGAGCCCGTGGTCCACAAGAGGAGTCACTGCCATGAGAAGCCCATGCACCGCAACTAGGGAAAAGCCCTCGCAGCAGCAAAGACCCAGCACAGCCCCAAACAAGAAAAAAACAAACAAAATAAAAGTCGGATGCTCAGCCTACCTCGAAGGACTACTCAGGTACTACATGAGCTAATGCACAGCGAACCTCAGCATGAGGTAGGCACCCCACATGGTAAAAGGTAACACAGTCACCTCTAGTTGCCTTCCCCTTGGGCCAGGACCAAGGAGCCACTCCCTCTTTCTACTCTGAGACTTGATTATCTCTTCCATGTCTAAAAACACAACCTCCCTGCCAGGCCACCCTATCCTCCCCTTCCTCCACCTGGTCAACTAAAGAGGCTGGGCGCCAAAACCCCTCCAAAACCGTCAAGGCTGCTGCTAAACCACATGCAGGTATCACCAATACAGGCAGGATACGTCACTTCCAGCTAGTCCTGTCCTGCAATTTCCAAGACTGGAAGCTCTGGGAAGCCAGGGCTCCATATTTCTTACGTCCTCTCTTATAAAGTCCTTAGTGCTCGCTGGGTTTTGTATCAGTGAGCATTCAGCAAATACTGACCACAATGAAGAAAGGAAAAAGAGACAGGAGGATCCATGTCATCATTTCAATTCAACCACTTCAAGAAAAGACATTTTGAAAGCTTGCAGCTGTTAAATGCCAAACCCTTGAGATAAGATGCCGATCCACTCAAGCACGAAAGTACAAGTGCAAAACTCTCATAGGAGAAAACATCCTTAATATTCACAGAATTCACTGTGAATTACATAAAATTAATCCGTCCCTTTGTGGCAAGAAAACATTGTACCAATAACCATCTTTTACCTTCCAACTGGAACTTCCTTTCCGCCTACAGAAGCTCTTCTTGGGACTTGCCTGGTGGTCCAGGGGTTGAGAATCTGCCTGCCAGAGACACGGGTTTGATCCCTGCTCCAGGAAGATTCCACGTGCATTGGAGCATCTACTGAGGCCACGTGCTGCCAACAACTGAGCCTGCGCTCTAGAGTCTGTGCTCCGCAACAAGAGGAGCCCAAGCAACGCAACTAGAGTCGGTAGCCCCCCCTCACTGCAACTAAAAAAAGCCCAATCGCAGCAACAAAGAACCAGTGCAACTAAAAATAAACAATTAATTTTTTTTTAAAGTTGTTCTTCTTGGTACAGAAGCTTTCTTCCCGTCTCCTCACACAGCTGCACCTTTGCCCTCATCCTCCTGTCAGACTTTGAGCTCCCTACTGTGGAGGGATGACTCTCTTCATCTTTACCTTTCCAGCCCAGGCAATGCCTAACACACCTAACACACTGAATATTTTTCACTAAATAAGAAAAAACTTACTTTATTTTTTCATTTTGGCCACGCCAGGCAGCTTGCAAGATCTTAGTTCACCGAGCAGGGATCGAACCCACACCCCCTGCAGTGGAAGCTCAAAGTCTTAACCGCTGAGCCACCAGAGAAGTCCCCAGAAGTTCCTTATTTTACTAGTGCCATGCCTCATTTTAGACAGACTGATATCCTGGCTTCTTCGGTTTGACCTCCTCCTCCATTTCATCCGTCTTCGCCGCAGTCCCCTGTATCTTAGTAGCTGAAGTGCCTTTTGTGTCTGAGTCTCTTCCTTTTCATCTGTAAAATGGGTTGACAACCACTCCTTCACAAGGTCTGGCACAAAGAGCCGCTCACCAGATAGAAGCTACCTGGGTCGGTCTCGGCCTCCCCAGACTAGGCTCTGGGAACTTCCCACTGGTGTGCAGAAGTTGCCTCAGTGCCTCTCCTACGGCTCCGGCAAACCACCCTCCTCGTGAAGCCATGTCCGCCTGAAATACAATCAGTCCGGCTGTGGCTTTGTTCAGAATCCTTCAGCGCTTCCTTGTGGTCTGGTGGCCACAGGCTCCTCACTGTGGAAGCCCTGGGCCTTTACTGCTGAGGCCAACTTTGCTGCCCTCACCCCCCCAGTACCCTGCATCCTGGTCAAACAGGCCACGCACTCTTCCCAGGTCCAACCTGCATCTGCTCCACCTCTGGTGCTGTTACCTCAGCCACTGCTTTGCAAATCAACAAGCCTTCCTCTGTGGCTAGAATGATCCCTTTACCAACAGTGCGTGATGCCCTCATACTTAACTTATGCAACTGACTCTTGTTAGTTCTTTGTAAATGGAGGCCTCCTTAACCAGACAGTAAGCTCCCCAGGGGAATGCCCTATGTCTTGGCCCTCTCTCCACAAAAGCATGACCTCTAGCTGCTACCACGCTGCTGGGACAGAACCGGGCCCTCAGTGAAACTTCAGCATGGAAATGCCAGCCATAGAATGATGAAAGTAGAAACTCTCTGATCTACTTCCTCTTTTGCAAATTCTTCTCAACAGTCCATTCATTCATTCATTGGAAAAACTCTATTGCCCACCTACCATGTCAGTCTAGATAGACACTGGGAAAAACTTGTAGGCAAAACCGACAGAATCCCTTACTCTGTGTACCATCTGAAAAGACAGGCAGTCCACAAACACATGTATGTTGGGTGGTGAAAACCACTATGAAGAAAATATAGCACCTTCCCCATCCCCACCCAACCATCCCTCTTTCTTCTGGGGCCGGTTCCCTCATCCATCCACTTTCCCTCTTCTGGCTGACCAATGTCAAAAATGTGCTGGATCTCCTGATTCTCCCAAGTTGTTTTTTTTTTTTTTTTTCAGTTAGAAGATACAGAAAGAATCAGGGCAAAGGCTAATAGAGTTCTGCCAAGACAACGCACTGGTCATAGCAAACACCCTCTTCCAACAACACAAGAGAAGACTCTTCACATGGACATCACCAGATGGTCAACACCAAAATCAGATTGATTATATTCTTTGCAGTCAAAGATGGAGAAGCTCTATACAGTCAGCAAAAACAAGACTGGGAGCTGACTGTGGCTCAGATCATGAACTCCTTATTGCCAAATTCAGACTTAAATTGAAGAAAGCAGGGAAAACCATTAGACCATTCAGGTATGACCTAAATCAAATCCCTTATGACTATACAGCGGAAGTCAGAAATAGATTTAAGGGACTAGATCTGATAGACAGAGTGCCTGATGAACTATGGACAAAGGTTCATGACATTGTGCAGAAGACAGGGATCAAGACCATCCCCATGGAAAAGAAATGCAAAAAGATAAGATGGTTGTCTGAGGAGGCCTTATAAATAGCTGTGAAAAGAAGAGAAGCCAAAAGCAAAGGAGAAAAGGAAAGATATACCCATTTGAATTCAGAGTTCCAAAGAATACCAAGGAGAGATAAGAAAGCCTTCCTCAGAGATCAATGCAAAGAAATAGAGGAAAACAACAGAATGGGAAAGACTAGACATCTCTTCAAGAAAATTAGAGATACCAAGGGAACATTTCATGCAAAGATGGGCTCAGTAAAGGACAGAAATGGTATGGACCTAACAGAAGCAGAAGATATTAAGAAGAGGTGGCAAGAATACACAGAAGACCTGTCCAAAAATATCTTCATGACCCAGATAATCACGATGGTGTGATCACTCACCCAGAGCCAGACATCCTGGAATGTGAAGTCAAGTGGGACTTAGGAAGCATCACTACGAACAAAGCTAGGGGAGGTGATGGAATTCCAGTTGAACTATTTCAAATCCTGAAAGATGATGCTGTGAAAGTGCTGCACTCAAGTTGCCAGCAAATTTGGAAAACTCAGCAATGGCCACAGGACTGGAAAAGATCAGTTTTCATTCCAATCCCAAAGAAAGGCAATGCCAAACAATGCTCAAACTACCACACAGTTGCACTCATCTCACACGCTAACAAAGTAACGCTCAAAATTCTCCAAGCCAGGCTTCAGCAATACGTGAACCGTGAACTTCCAGATGTTCAAGCTTGTTTTAGAAAAGGCAGAGGAACCAGAGATCAAATTGCCAACATCTGCGGGATCATCGAAAAAGCAAGAGAGTTCCAGAAAAACATCTATTTCTGCTTTATTGACTATGCCAAAACCTTTGTGTGGATCACAATAAACTGTGGAAAATTCTGAAAGAGATGGGAATACCAGACCACCTGACCTGCCTCTTGAGAAACCTATATGCAGGTCAGGAAGGAATAGTTAGAACTGGACATGGAACAACAGACTGGTTCCAAAGAGGAAAAGGAGTACATCAAGGCTGTATATTGTCACCCTGCTTATTTAACTTATATGCAGAGAACATCATGAGAAACGCTGGGCTGGAAGAAGCATAAGCTGGAATCAAAACTGCCGGGGGAAATATCAATAACCTCAGATATGCAGAAGACACCACCCTTATGGCAGAAAGTGAAGAGAAACTAAAAAGCCTCTTGATGAAAGTGAAAGAGGAGAGTGAAAAAGTTGGCTTAAAGCTCAACGTTCAGAAAACTAAGATCATGGCATCTGGTCCCATCACTTCATGGCAAATAGATGGGGAAACAGTGGAAACAGTGTCAGACTTTATTTTGGGGGGCTCCAAAATTACTGCAGATGGTGATTGCAGCCATGAAATTAAAAGACGCTTACTCCTTGGAAGGAAAGTTATGACCAACCTAGATAGCATATTAAAAAGCAGAGACATTACTTTGCCAACAAAGGTCCATCTAGTCAAGGCTATGGTTTTTCCAGTGGTCATGTATGGATGTTGAGAGTTGGACTGTGAAGAAAGCTGAGCACCGAAAAATTGATGCTTTTGAAGTGTGGTGTTGGAGAAGACTCTTGAGAGTCCCTTGGACTGCAAGGAGATCCAACCAGTCCATCCTAAAGATCAGTCCTAAAGAGTTCATTGGAAGGACTGATGCTGAAGCTGAAACTCCAATACTTTGGCCACCTCATGCGAAGAGTTGACTCATTGGAAAAGACCCTGATGCTGGGAGGGATTGGGGCAGGAGGAGAAGGGGACAACAGAGGATGAGATGGCTGGATGGCATCACCAACTCAATGAACATGAGTTTGAGTAAACTCTGGGAGTTGGTGATGGACAGGGAGGCCTGGTGTGCTGCGATTTATGGGGTCGCAGAGTCGGACACGACTGAGTGACTGAACTGAACTGAATTACTTTACAATACTGTGACTGTTTTTACCATACCTCAGTATGAATTGGCCACAGGCATACATTTGTCTCTCCATCCTGTACCCCTGCCCTTCCACACCCCAACCCTCCAGGTTGTCACAGAGCACCAGCTTTGGCCGCCCTGAGTCATGCATCAAACTCCCAATGGCGACCTATTTTACACATGGTAATGCATGTTTCAATGCTATTCTCTCAAATCAGCTCCCTAGTTACCACCACTATCTTCTCTGTGCTCTCTCTGTTTCCACTCCAGAGTATAACTGACTTTAAAAATAAGGGGGGGAGGGGGCAGGTGGAGGATCAAACAAATCTACTGCAAATTCATGCTGCTTTTTTTTTTTTTTTTTTTGTCTGCACTGCATGGCTTGCAGAATCTTAGTGCCCCAACCAGGGAGTGAATGCACAGTCAAAGTGCAGAGTCCTAACCACTGCACCACTAGGGAATTTCCCATGCTGCTTCATTCAGACAAGGGTTTTCCCTATTCCTTTCTTGCCAGTTACTTTGCCACTTCTACTGATTGTTCCTAGCATTGCTCACAATGTAGCGATGAAAACAGCAGGAGCTCTGACCATCCAACAGACTCCTGATGTGCTTAAGGAGTCCTTGAAATGACTGCTTTAGATAAAGAGGACAATTCCTTCATCTGTTATATGGGAACACATAACAGTAGCATATACGTTACAGAGTGGTGTAAGGATGCAGGGACACCACGCATCTGAAATGCCTAGCTTGGTGCCAGGCGAGTGAACAGGACCGCACGGCCCCGAGTTCCTCCTCCTCTCCACCTCAGCCTCCACCTACGGACTGAACCCCTCAGTCCACGTGTAAGAGAAGGGCCGCCTGCCCACGTACCCACAGCCCCCTGGCTTTGGCAGCCTCTCCGGCCGAGTTCTCAGCGACGGGGGTAGCCCAGCAAGTCACAACAGAGTTTGGCTGTGTGCTCTCCTTCCCTGCACGGCAGTGAGGTGCAGGCAGAAACCACCTACGAGGCAAACTGCCCAGCCTCCACCATCCCACAGGGACAGAGGGGTGGCTGGCCAACACTTCAGGCTGCAGAAAGTCTGACACGCTGTCTTCAGGGAGAGGACTTGAGAGTCAGAGACATATGTTTGAATCCTGGCTCTGCCTTTTAATAACCACGCAGCTGTGGGGCACTACCTAAGCGGAGGGGAAAGAACCAGTATTTTCATGTCTCGGAAGCTATTTGTCAGGAACTTGACAGATACAGTTTCCTTTTTCTGTTAAACTTTAAGCCTTAGTTTCTCATATTTAAAGTGGGAGTTTAGGGCCCCTGAAACCTACATCATAGAACGTCCCTGGGGGTCCAGTGGTTAAGACTCTGTGCTTCCAATGCAGCCAGTGCAGATTCAATCCTCAGGCGGGGAATTAACATCCCACATGCCATGTGGCACAGCAAAAAGAAATCCAAAACAAAAAATCTACCTCATAGAGGTATTGCGAGGATTAAATGAAACCAAAACTCTACAAATTTCTTAAAATAGTCCCTGGCACACAGCAGATGGTTTAGAAAGTATTTTTTCCTCTCAAATTTCCCATTATTGTCACTGGAACATCACATTCTGGGCAGAGTCCTTTCCCGGGTCAGGGCTCACCTTTGGCCCCCGGCGTGCTTGCCCAGACAGAGGGGAAGCCCACACCCACGCACACCATTGGCCGGACAGCAACTTCACCTCCTGCTCACTAATCTGGAAACCGCTATCATGCATTTTAAATGATATGGCTACAGGACATAAACAAGCGCCAGTCTTCACCTTGTCAGGGTCCTGATGTATCTGAGATGTTCCTGACACTGCCTTCAATTAAAAGAACAAGTTCATCTCGAGTCAGGCTTTTTACGACGGCAGCTATTGAAGGAAACAGCAAGTGCCTGCTGCACCCAAAGCACCGCGCCAGGCCCCCTGAACAGCTTAGCTCACTTTATTCCTAGGACACTGTGAGATGTGATTTACGTACGGCTATGATATCCCCACTTCAGAGTCGGGAAATGAATATCAAGAGGTGAAGTCATACAGCAGGGAAGTGGCTGAGCTGCCATCTGAGTTCAGATCTAGCTGTGTCCAACTCTCTGCCAAAATGCTTTGATTTTGCTTGGTCAGTTTTCCGGCCATACCTTGCAGCATGTTGGATCTTAGTTCCAACTCTTTGCAAGTTCTAACTTAGCTCCAACTCATGTGGGATCTTAGTGCTGACTCTTTGCGACCCCATGGACTATGGAATTTTCCAGGCCAGAATACTGGAGTGGGCAGCCTCCAGGGGATCTTCACAATCCAGGGATCGAACCCAGGTCTCCCACATTGCAGGCGGATTCTTTACCATCTGAGCCACCAGTCAGGGAAGCCCTTAGTGCCCCAACCAGGCATCAAACCCACGCCCCCTGCACTGGAAGCGCACAGTCTTCACCACTGGACCACTAGGGAAGGCCCCTGCTAAGTTAGTTCTAATATTCATGTGAAAGGACGGGTTGGGTCTGGGTTGCCAGCTCTGCACCGGCAAAGGGAAGGGCAGGCATCAAGGAGGGGAGGCCTGCCAGAGGGCCCTTAGCTACAGTGGCTGAGCAGGCCCAGAAGTCGACACTCACCTTCCTGGCCATGCTTGCAAAGTGGGCCCCACAGGCCTTGCAGCTTGGTTCTGAGCCTGTAGGGGAAGGGAAGGAGCTGTACCCAGGGTTGGAATAGGCCTGAGTCCTGGCACCCTGGGGCGGTGGGGCCTCCTCAGGCTGTCCATCCAGGCAGAACCAGTTGCAGCAGGTTGCCCACATGATGAGATCTGATTTGAGGAAGAAAGGGGAGAGAGGTCAGAATTAAAAAGACACACCCTGACTGGGTTCCCACCCCCTGAGGGCACAGGGGAATGGCCAGTATAGGTCCACACCTGCCGCCAGAGGCAAGGTGAGGACGGGCTTTCAGGGGCCACATCCTGCACCTCCCCCCGGCTGCCCTTCTAGATAAAGGCGCAGACAACTGACTCGCCAGGACAGGCCAGCTCGATTGGCCGAGCCAACTTGCCATCCTTTTCAAAGGAAAGGGTGCTGATGTCTCTTTGGGTTTCATCTGAGATCTTCACTTCAAATAACATCTTTTGTCTTAGCGATTACACCTGGCCTGATAGCTCTGTCATTCAGGAACATAACCTTGCCCCTAGAGCTCAGACAGAAAGAACTCTATCCTACATTTCCACACTCTGACTGACACGGGGCGGAGGGATCAGTATTTCCTTTACTCAGATGAAGCAACCCAGGCCCAAAGAAATCAATGTCATATCTAATTACAGAGAACTGAGATTTGGAAAACCCAGCTCTTCTGACCCTCAACCTAACGTTCTCTTCCCTGTATGACGGTGCTCCCTGGTTTCTGCTCCCATCAGCCAGCAGAACTCGCTGACAGCTCTTAACATGTACCTCGGACTCGACATCAGCTTCTACCACGGCACCTGTGATACCTGTAATACTTGTGCTTTTTTCTACACCTAGGCCACCCGTTCTTTGAGGACAGGGACCACTTATTCACATCGGTCCTGTGCACACAGCAGACACTCCACAGATATTGGCTTCCTTGCTGAATCAGTGCCTCTGCGGACTTCAAAAGAACTTCTGGGTTATTATTCCCATTCTAAGTATTAAATATAGGAATTAGGGGCAAGGAGGTTGATGGTTTTTTTAAGATCACCAAACAAAGAGGATCCACTCTCTTAAATGTCAGAATAAACTAAATGCTACAAGGGGTTCCACTCAAATGCCAAGCGCTGCTGCGATAAAGTAAAATGCCCTGTTCTCAGTAGACCGAGGCAGTCAGGGTGACCTTGTAGGCCTGAACTCTCCACTCAAGGGGGGTAATGAATGAAACATGTAGCGTATTCATAATCAGCTCACACAAAAGAATGGTACTTTCAGTTCTGCCTCCTTACTCACTGAAAGTGCCTTTGTTAGATTGGAGTTCAAAGACCACAGTGAGCTGGAAGGAACTAAGAAGCCACTGGTTCCACCTTAGTTATTTTTTAAGAGGAAAAGAGGAAGGCCGAGCACAGTGAAGGTCGCAGATATGACCTTCGACCTCAAGATTACTCCAGAGTCTTTCCAGCTTCCTAACACTGCCTCCAACACAAGCATTCACTTCTGCAGGCATGTCCCATTAACACCTGTCTCAGCTGCCTGCCTATGACCCCCTGGGAAAGGGGACCATGACAGTCATACAGTGCCTGGCAGATGGGTGGCTCAACTAGGACTACTGAATGAATGACTCGCACGCAATATTTAAAGCTTAACTAACCACACATGCATTGTTTCCTGCACATCAAAAACATGTCTCTCTGGCTCACTGTGACTCGTCTGAAGACTCTCAGTTCCCAGAAAACAGACCTAACCTGCCTTGTGAACTCACATGGTATAAAGCAGCCAAGAGTAGTTAAATAAGCAAGCTATTTGTTGGCAAGAGACTGGAGGCAACAGCAGAGTATTGGCCCTTTGAAAGAGGAAGTTTGTAACTCTTCAAAAAAAACCACCTGTTGGGCTTCCCTGATGGCTCAGGGGTAAAAGTCCACCGGCCAATGCAGGAGAAACAGACTCAATCCCAGATCCAGGAAGATCCCATATGCCTCAGGGCAACTAAGCCTGTGCAACACAACTACTGAGCCTGTGCTCTAGAGCCTGGGAGCTGCAACTACTGCAACCTGCACAGCCTAGAGCCCGGGGTCCACGAGAGAGGCCCCCGCAGAGAGAAGCCCATGCACAGCAACTAGAGAGCAGCCCCTGTTCGCCACAACTGCAGAAAAGCCCGCTCAGCAGTAAAGACTCAGCACAGCCAAAAATAAAAATAAACACATAAAATTACTTCTTTAAAAAATCTAAGAAAAAGACCTAAAAAACATCCCAAAACAAGATGTTGATGGAAGCATCCGAAACAGTGTGGAATAATACAAAGATCATGAAACCTGGAACCAGAAGACCTGAGCTATTACCTACTGCCAACAAGTCACGGCCTTTCTGCGCTTCATGTTTCTCGTCTGGACATTCTTCAGTCTGGAATGCACTAAATGAACCTCAGTGACTGCCACTAGCATTGTAACGATGCTTTCACTGCGATCTCTCTGGGAAGGCACAGGTAAAAAGTAAGCCTAAAGGGACTTCCCTGGGAGTCCAGTGGCTAAGACTCCGTGTTCCCAACTCAGGTGGGCCCAGGTTCAATCCCTGGTCTGGGAACTAGATCCCCCACACTGCAATGAAGATCCAGGATCCCGTGTGTCACAACTAAGACCCAGCACAGCCAAGTAAATAACTAAAAATAAATATTTTTTTAAAAAGTTAAACCCAGTGATTTCACCACAATTAACATTTGGCTTTCCAGGCTCGTCCCAAATGTGGACAGATTTCTGACAGAGTCAGCAGGATGTGTCAGTTAACAGAATGAGGTGGGCGCAGGGGAGTGGCAGAACAGCCTGGAGACAAGGCTGTGGGTGGTTCACTGAACTTGTCAGAACTCTGCTCACTTGTGCCTGCAGCCTTTAGAGGGGCCAGTGCTTTGCTATGCTGGGTGAGCATGGTCGAGCACCTGCCCTCATGGAGTTCATGTCTAATAGGGGAATGACAAATGTAAAACCAAACACGGAAACTTCAGGGTGCTTTAACAGAGGTCTGTGTAGTGCAAGGCGGTGTGTGCATGCTCAGTTGCTTCAGCAGTGTCTGACCCTGTGGACTGTAGCCCACCAGGTTCCTCTGTCCCTGGGGTTCTCCAGGCAAACCCTCTTTACTCGAGAGTAAACCCTCTGGAGTCTTTACTCAAGAGGGTTGCCATGCCCTCCTCCAGGGGATCTTCCTGAGCCAGCAATCAAACCCACATCTCCTCTATCTCCTGCACTGCAGGTGGATTCTTCACCCACTGAGCCACCTGGGAAGCCGGTGGGTGGGGGATTGAGGGGAGCAGGGGAAGGGTGACAAAGATAAGAACAACGATCAGCTCCTTCCTCCGGGGTGGAGGAATGACCAGGGAAGACAGACCCTGTTGAGACAAGCTGGGACCTGGGACCCTGTGTCGCAATGCCTGAACCAGGATAAACATCTCCTTGAACCACAAAATAGAAAGAAAACTGTAAGCGATTAAAAATAACCTTGTGCATGTATTGGGGCAAATTATGGACAACAAGACACAAAAAGACCAAAGATACAACTGCCACTTCTGAAAAGCTGGGAGCAAAAGCAGGGCACTGCACACGCCCTCTGCACACAATACCACCAAACGGTGGGCAAACCACCTAAGCCACCCCCCCAGCCCAACCCCAGGATCCACGCTTACCTACCCCCAGCCATTTAAGGAAGAGCTCTCATCCCCCTCAGCAAGCAGGCAAGGTAAGCTGTTGCCTGTTCTCGCTCCCTCCTGCTGCAGCAGGGGGCCTAATAAAGCCTTGCTCAGATTTCTTGCCTGGTCTCTGATCAATTTCTGTTAAGGAGACCAAGAACCCAGCTCAGTAACACTGTTATGGGCCAGAAAGTCAAGAGCAAAACGACTTTTGAAAAAAAAAAAAAAAAAAAAACCAACAGCATGGACCAGGGCATCAGAGAAACTACAAAATGCTTGGTTGGGTCAAAGGTAAGGGTAGGGATGGATTGGAGTACAGTAAGTAAACAAGCAGCCACGCAAAACCTTGTATTCCAGGGCTTTCCTGGTGGCCCAGTGGTTAAGAATCTGCCTGCCAATGCGAGGGATGCAGGTTCAATCCCTGGTCAGGGACGATCCCACCTGCCGCAGAGCAACTGGGCCCGTGTGCCACAACTACTGCGCTTGCGCTCCAGAGCCCGCGAGCCCTAACTACGGAAACCTGCGTGCCTAGAGCCCCTGCTCCGCAACGCGAAGCCACTGCAAGGAGACGCCCGCGCGCACTGCAACTAGAGTAGCCCCCGAGCTCTGCAACTAGAGAAAGACCACGTGCAGCAGTAAAGACCCACAGCAGCCAAAAAAAAAAAAACCCCACAAAACTTTGTATTCCTTGGTAAGGAGGCTGGAATGGTAGCGGGACACCATTAAAAGTTGAGGCCACACCAGGCTTTGTGACCTTACCTGCATTTTAGAATGGCCACTACAGCAGTCAGCAGTGTGGAGGACCAATCTGTGAGGGGCGGGTGGGAAGCGAGATATGAGGATATGGGTAGAAGAGAAAGGGACAGAGATCTGCGACAGACTCAGCAGGATATGGCCATGAACCGAAGAGCTGGGGGCGGGGAGAGAGACCGGCTCTCTGAGTGACACAGCAAGAGCGAGAGTAGAACCCTTGACTGAGCTGCAGCCCTCAGGAGGAGCACACTTCTGCGGGAGGAGGGGCAGGTTAAGACTGAGTTGAGTTTTAGTACCTGTGGGGGCCTGCGGATGTACGCGCAGCACCGCGTCCGCTGAAGATGCAGGCTTGGGGATCCTCGCCTACTGGAAAGTACCTAAAGCCAGAGAGGGGCAGGAAGATGGTTAGACCATCTGGGGCAGGAGAGAGGACGGCCTGGGAGAGCTCTCAGGAACATGTGATCTAACGCGCAAGCAGCAGAGGACCAACCGGCGCAAAGGAAGGAACTATGCTCAGAGGTGGGAGAACTGGAAGACTGTGTGGAATTTCAAAAAGAAATGTTCGACGCTGGCAAATGACCCAGAGAGCAGAATGTGGAGAGGAACGTGATGGACCTAATTTTAGGAAACTGAGTGTCCTCCATGCCCCAGCCCTTTAGGAAGAGAGAAGCTGATGGATAACCATAGGTTGGGACGCAAGTGAGAAGTGAGGACTTGCCAGACTCAAAGGATAAATTATTCTCTCTCGAAACTTTTGACAGTGAAGGGAAGAGAGAAGGCAGCAGGTCTCAAGATAAGAGAAAGGCAGACATATTCAGAGACCACAAAGGAAACCCCACAAAGACTCAGAGCTGATAGAGGAAGGGAAGGGAAGCTGGCAATAAATATGGGAACAAGGGCCATGAGGGAGAGAAAAGTGACCAAGACATAGGGGTGGACTCCCCCAGGGCAGGAGAAAGGTCACCTCTTTCCCCAGAGACTGGAGCAGAGGTGAAGGCAGATGGAATCAAAGCTAAGCTGACAGCACTAGCAGAGAGAGATGGAAGAATGAAATATTTAACCACAAGAAGAAAACAAAGGGTGGGACAAATTGGAGACTGAGATTTATATACAGTATTGATATTATGCATAAGATAGATACTTTGGCCACCTCATGCCAAAGAGCCAACTCATTGAAAAAGACCCTGATGCTGGGAAAGAGTGAGGGCAAGAGGAGAAGGGGGCAAGAGAGGAGGAGATGGTTGGATGGCATCACTGACTCAATGGACATGAGTTTGAGCAAACTCAGGGAGAAAGTGAAGGACAGGGAAGACTGGTGTGCTGCAGAGTCACACACGACTTAGTGAATGAACAACAAGACAGATAAGCAAGAACTTACTGTAGAACACAGGAGACTCTCCTCAATGCTCAGTGGTGACAAAGAGGGCTTATATGTACACGGATAAACGATTCACTCGCTGTACAGCAGAGACTAACATTGTAAAGCAACTACATACTGCAATAAAAATTAACTTAAAAAAAAGAAAACTTTTCTTCCGCACAAGGAATGCTGTAAAGTTTGTGCACAAAATTGCACATGCTACATTTTTTTCCTAAAAGGTAAGGACTTGGCCACATCACGGGTAGACCCCACTGGGTAAGGTACCATTGGGAGGGAAAAGTGGAAAGGTGGCCAGCTGTATAGTGTTTCAATTCCTGTGCTTTTACAAGTGCTTGGGAAGCACCAGAGGTGCTGGGCCCCAGGGAGACCAAAAGTGATTTCCACAAGGTCCTTGCCCCCCAGGGACTTGGCCCCATCAGGCATGATATATATAGCTCAGCTCATCTCTCTGGGTACAGTAGCTAAGAAAGCTCTTCCTTTGCTGGGAGTCAAGAAGACCTGTCTTCCTCAGCACTATTTTCATCCTCTTAACTTTGGCTCTAATCTCAACTGCCTCCTCAGAGCAGCTCTGAAAGAAAAAGCTCTCAGCCCGTCCGGGTATTTGGCTACACTTACAAGGAACTGCTCCTGTGGGAAGATGTGAAATTTGCCCCGTGGTTACTCCACAGGCCCCATGTGTGGGTGGAGAATGTAGCCTCATCCTGGGGACGTGGACGTGTGGGCAAGGGGTCACTGGGGAAGAGCCTCCAGTGCTAAAAATAACTGAGGCCTGCCTGGCCTAACAGAACAGGTTCACCAAGGTTAGCAGACAAGGCCTCAACTCTCTGTGACGTGTATTTAAATATCAAGACACATTTCTTAATGAGAGTCGTGCCAAAATGGAAAGCCATAAGTCTAAATAACAACTATGATGTTGTTGTCTACTAAGTCTCATCTGACTCTGCAACCTCATGGACTGCTCTGCATGGACACCTCCCCATGGACTCTGCGACCCCGCCAGGCTCCTCTGTCCATGGGATTTCCCAGGAAAGAATACTGGAGTGGGTTGCCATTTCCTCCTCCAGGGAATCTTCCTGACCCAGGGATAGAACCCACATCTTCTACATCCTGGGTGGCGCTAGTGGTAAAGAATCCGCTTGCCAATGCAGGAGACTCAAGAGATGCAGGTTTGATCCCTGGGTCAGGAAGACTCCCTGGAGGAGGAAATGGCAATCCTCTCCAGTATTGTGGCCAGGAAAATTCCACAGACAGAAGACCCTGGTGGGCTGTCCACGGGGTACCAGAGAGTCAGACATGACTGAGCACACACACACTCCGGCGTTGGGAGGCAGATTCTTCACCACTGAGCCATCAGGGAAGCCCAAATAACAACTATATCCAGGGTTATTTCAGAAAGGGAAAGCAAAAGGTTTATCATTTTAACACTGCCAAACAAAACAAACACTTTTCTCTGGGGAATACGTTTCATCCTTTAGCTCTTAACAGAGGCACACATGTGGCATCCGATTATGTTCCTTAAGGACAAAGTGGAACCACCTGTGGGGTGTACAAAGAATTTTCCCCCAAAGAATAAAAGTAAAAAAGAATTCTCCCTGAATGGATACATGTATGTGGTTGGCTGAGTCCCTTTGCTGTTTCCCTGAAACTAGCACAACACCGTTAACCGGCTATACCCCTACACAAAATAAAAAGAATTTTCCCTACATTGACAACTTGAACAATTTCCCTCTGTGATCTGCAAACGTCCTCCTGATCTGCAAAGAAAATTACCACCTAATCTTTGCCAAGGGCTTGAAAATCCCTCCCCCAAATTTCCTCACCCTCCTCAGAAAAAAAAGGACTTGGCAATTTAATTTTCAAATACAGTCTGACTGCTCTTTTACTAAGTTTGTTTGAAACCTACCAGGCTCTCCTCTTCCAATATGCCTAAAGGGTAAAAAAGGTGGGAGATGTAGGGCTGGGGTGAACAAGAAAATGTACTATTCCCTGTGGAAGAACCCTGTGGTCTGAGGCCAGAGTGGCTAGCTGGCACATGGGATTCTGTCAGCTTGGTAGACCGAACCCTGTTGAACAGGAAAATAACAGTGCTAATAACAGGGTAAGAGAAATGACCTATTCCAGGTAGGCTGAGTACAGCCACAGTTAGAGGTGAGAAGGCAGATAATGTGATTTGTCCCTGTTAAGTCCTAGAATCCTAAGTAATTTGAAAACAATCACTTCTCCACTTGTCCGCCCACCCAACACAAATGATTTTAACTGGATCAGGGGTGGCCATGGACTTTCCCATGGTAAAGAGAAGGGTCAGAATGTCAGTATCTCAGGAAAATCTCCAAGTTTGCAATGCAACTTCAAAACTATTTTGCTAACCCACCAAAATCCAAGGCACTAAACTTGAGGTCTCCAAGGTTCTCATCCAGTTTCTTCGGAGTTTAGTTAACTGCTCTGTGAGCCAAGGTACTTCTGCAACAACAGGCTTTACCCCTATACACAGATGGCAACATCTTGGAATTAAGATACTTACAGTGAACCCACCGTATGTTGTCACCACTGTTTAGTCACTAAGTTGTGTACAACTCTTTGCGACTCCACAGACTGTATCCAGCAAGGCTCCTCTGTCCATGGGATTTCCCGGGCAACAGTACTGGAGTGGGTCTTCATTTCCTCCTCCAGGGGATTTTCCTGACCCAGGGATTGAACCCGTGTCTTCTGAACTGACAGGCAGATTCTTTACTACTAACCTACCAAGAAGCCCTCTCGAACGCACTATAGAAGACATTGTAAAAACCCTTTGGAAAAAAACCTAATTAAAATGCCCCCTATCCTCAAAGAAGTATTTTTTATTTTTTTTTAATACGTACTTTTCTGACATGGCTTCCCTGGTAGCTGAAATGGTAAAGAATCTGGCTGCAATGCAGGAGACCAGGGTTTGATCCCAGGGTCAGGAAGATCCCCCAGAGAAGGAAATGGCAACCAATCCAGTATTCTTGCCTGGAGAATTCCATGGACAGAGGAGCATGGCAGGCTACAGACAACCAGGTCCAGAGAGTCAGATACGACTGAGTGACTAACACTTTCACTTTCAGACACAACAAATGAGAAAATGGCTAGTTGCAAGCCTTACAGAATCATCTCTGGTTTTCTGAGGGTAGTTTGCTTCCTATCACTACCGTAATGCTAGAATTATCAAAAGCATCTATGCTATTAAGTGTAGAAAGGAAAGTACCCCCACGTTCTGCATCATTAATATAGAATGGGCTTTGCTTCATCTTGTATACCATCCTTAAAAAGCAATTAACATACAATCTCAATGACTTTGAAAGAAAATGCTATGAAAAACCTGTCAATATGGCTTAGCCATACCTCTTTGAAATACCTGTAGAAGTAATTACATTTTCTAAGAAGTAAAGAAGTACCATTCTCCACTGGAGGAATACTTCTCATCTCCAGGCACTGAGCTGGGTTAGGCAGTGCCTGGTGTTATCTCATATGGTCCTCACAAGAGTCTGGCAAGGCAGGTTGTGTTTTAGTCGCTCAGTAGTGCCCGACTTTGTGACCTCATGGACTGCAGCCCACCCACCAGGCTCCTCTGTCCATGAGATTTTCCAGGCAAGGATACTGGAGTGGGTTGCCATTTCCTTCTCCAGGGGATCTTCCCAGCCCAGGGATAGAACCCGGGTCTCCTGCATTGCAGGCAGATTCTTTACCAACTGAGCTACAAGGGAAGCCCATAATTAGTCCCATTTTCAGGTAAGAAAACCAAGGTTCAGAGAACATAAGTAACTTGCTTACCTAAAGGTCATACCCAGAAGGTAGAAAGCCAGAATGTGAACCTAAGTCGCTTAGACCCTAAAGCCCACACTCTGTAAATCACAAGAAAAGTGTTCTCAATTCCACCCCACCCCCGCAAAAAAAAAAAAAAAAAAATCAGGGCTTCCCTGGCGGCTCAGTGGTAAAGACTCCCTCCACCTGCCAATGCAGGAGACAGAGGTTCGATCCCTGGTCTGGGAAGATGCCACATGCCAAGGAGCAACTAAGCCTGTGCGTGACGACTATTGAGCCTGTGCTCCAGAGTCCAGGAGCGGCAACTACTGAAGCCCCCAAGCCCTAGATAGAGCCTGTGCTCTGCAACAAGAGAAGCCACTGCAATGAGAGGTCTGCACACCACAAACTAGAGAAAAGCCCACTTTTTCTAGAGAAAAACCACTGCAACTAAAGAAAAGCCCACACAGTAATGACCCAGCACAGTCATAAATAAATAAACAAACAAACAAAACAAATCAGTCTGTCTGCCCTGCTGCCCATTCTCTTCTGAGCATCTGTTTTCTACGTCTACTGGAGATTTCGCATTAGCATACAGGCACTTTCCAGGACCTCTCAGTTTAAAAAACTCTTCCCTCCAGTCAGGATGGCTGCTATCCAAAAGTCTACAAGCAATAAATGCTGGAGAGGGTGTGGAGAAAAGGGAACCCTCTTACACTGTTGGTGGGAATGCAAACTAGTACAGCCGCTATGGAAAACAGTGTGGAGACTTCTTAAAAAACTGGAAATAGAACTGCCATATGACCCAGCAATCCCACTTCTGGGCATACACACTGAGGAAACCAGATCTGAAAGAGACACGTGCACCCCAATGTTCATCGCAGCACTGTTTATAATAGCCAGGACATGGAAGCAACCTAGATGCCCATCAGCAGATGAATGGATAAGGAAGCTGTGGTACATATACACCATGGAATATTACTCAGCCGTTAAAAAGAATTCATTTGAACCAGTCCTAATGAGATGGATGAAACTGGAGCCCCTTATACAGAGTGAAGTAAACCAGAAAGATAAAGAACATTACAGCATACTGACCCATATATATGGAATTTAGAAAGATGGTAACGATAACCCTATATGCAAAACAGAAAAAGAGACACAGAAATACAAAACAGACTTTTGAACTCTGTGGGAGAATGTGAGGGTGGGATATTTCAAAAGAACAGCATGTATACTATCTATGGTGAAACAGATCACCAGCCCAGGTGGGATGCATGAGACAAGTGCTCGGGCCTGGTGCACTAGGAAGACCCAGAGGAATCGGGTGGAGAGGGAGGTGGGAGGGGGGATCGGGATGGGGAATACGTGTAAATCTATGGCTGATTCATATCAATGTATGACAAAACCCACTGAAATGTTGTGAAGTAATTAGCCTCCAACTAATAAAAAAAAAATAAAATAAAATAAAATAAATAAAAATAAAAAACTCTTCCCTGTCCTAAGTACAGATTACAATCACAAAGTGTTATCACCGAACACCCGCTGGAATGGCTGAAATGGAAAAGACAGATACTAGCAAGTGTCGACAAGGATACAGAGTAACTGGAACTCTCACACTGCCGGCAGAAAAGTGAACTGGCACCACCACTTGGGAAACACACACATTTGCACACACAGGGCTTTGCAATTCCACTTCCAGGTATACACCCAACTGGAAACATGTTTCTTAAAAGAAGTGGACAAGAATGTTTGTAGCAGTACTGTTGTAAGAGTCTCAGGCTGGAAAAGATCCAAACATCAATCCACAGTAGAAAAGACATGAAGGTCTACTCAGACAGCGATGAGAGCAAAACCACTGCTGTGTGCAGTGGGCTGGAGATGAATCTTAAAAGGCTGAGTGAAAGAAGACAGGCACAAAAGAATACACATTAAGTGATTCGATTTACATAAAATTCAAATACAGGCAAGGCTTTCAGTTCCTCAAGGGCGCCAGGCTCGCTCCTGCCTCGGGATCCCACCTGCTCCCCTGCTGCTGCTACTCTTCCCAACCTCAGTCTCTGCTCAAATGTCGCCTGTTTGGAGGCGTCCTCCTCAGTCACCCACTTGCTCGGTGCCCTTTCAGTTTCCTTCAGGAGAATGATCACAAGCTGTAATTACATCCGTCTGTCTACAGTGTAAACTCCAAAGGCAGGAACCTCATCTGCCTTCACATTTCTATCCACGTCAGCTAGCACAGGGCTACTTTATAGTAGGCCCCCAAATAACTTGCAGAATGAACAAATGGGAGAAATAATCCATACTTTTATCAATACAGTCTGAGAGACAAGGACTAGTTATTCTCTCCTTAGGGCCCAAAGCATTCTGCCAATATTTATAGTGATATAAGGTGACTACAACAAAGTCCTTTATCAATTACAAAGGTAGCTTTTGGGCTTCCCTGGTAGCTCAGCTAGTAAAGAATCTGCTTGCAATGCAGGAAACCCTGGTTCAATTCCTGGGTCAGGAAGATCCCCTGGAGAAGGGATAGGCTACCCACTTCAGTATTCTTGGGCTTCCCTGGTGGCTCAGCTGGTAAATAATCTGCCCACAATGCAGGAGACCTGGGTTCTATCCCTGGGTTGAGAAGATCCCCTGGAGAAGGGAACAGCTACCCACTCCAGTATCTCTGGCCTGGAGAATTCCATAGACTGTATAGTCCGTGGGGTCGCAAAGAGTTGGACACAACTGAGCAACTTTCACTTTCATGAGACTTCCCTGGCAGTCCAGTGGTTAAGACGCCACACTTCCACTGCAGGGGGCACGGGTTCAATCCCCGCTCGAGGAACTTAGATCCCGCATGCTGCACAGTGAGGCAAAGAAATTAAAAAGCAAAAAAGAAACAGGACTTCCCTGGCGGGTACAGTAGATAAGAATCCACCTGCCAGTGCAGGGGAGATGGGTTAGATCTCTGGTCCATGAAGATTCCACAGGCCTCACAGCAACGAAGGCTGTACATCACAGCCACTGAAGCCCGCGTGCTTAGAGCCTCTGCTTCTCAATGAGAGAGGCCACCGCGATGAGAAGCCCACGCTCACAGCTGGAGTCGCCCCTGCTCTCCGCAACAAGAGAAAGCCTGAGTGTGCGATGAAGACCCAGTGCAACCAAAAAATAAGTATTTTTTCTTAAAAAAGAAACAACAAAAAGGTAGCTTGCCTTGGACAACAAGCTCCTTAAGTTTTTTGAGTCCGTTTTCTCACCTGTATGAGATGGGTAACACCTCCCCGGCTGGCAAGTGCCCAACCTACAGTATGTGCTCCACAAACAGCAAATCAAAATAAATGGTCATTAAACTGCACGTCATTACAAGTCTAAAATGGCAACAGCCAGGCTGTTCAATGGCGATTGTTGGCTGGCAATCCCAATTTCCCTCACTCCCTCTGGTCACACAAAGCCTGAGTTCCCCACCGCCCAAGGGACCGGGCTGGATGGGGCCTCTGACACAGCTGATCACATCACCCACACAACAAAGACATAATCATTATCTGGAGAACTCACCTGAAGTTTAAAATCATCTCTCAGCTTGGAAGGCTGCTAATTTTTAAAAAGAAGTCAGTGTAGAAAGAAACTCGAATTCCCTCAAAAACTGTTTAATGTAAAAAAAAAAATGGATCTTGGAGTTGCAAGTGGAATTTTCCAGGAAACCTGCCTGACCGGGGTCTATCTCAGAAGGGGAAGATTTAAAATGCTGGTGACAACACAATGCGCATAAAATAGGGTGACTGTGGCACTTGTAAGCAGGCAACCTGTGGGGTTAACCATGCTACAGACTGTCTGTCTCCCTTGCTGGGTATGGGATGAGGAAGCATGTTCTCTGTGGTACTGGGACTATCTCTGAGATGTTTATTTCAGAATGAAGAACTCAGAACACCTAAGTCACAGAGGAGACAAGTATCCTGTGCAACTTTAGAACTCCAAGATCTGAACAGGAGCAACAACTCTGCTGAGGTGGTGTACAGGCTGGTCGTAAACAGGAGAGACTTCAAGGCTGGAACATTTCCAAAGCTAATAGGGGTCTTCCATCCCCCAAAGCAGTCCTTTAGATGTGGGTAACAGAAAATGCATTTCCTAGATAAGAATTTTCCTTTCGGGCTGCATTTTTAGAAAATAGAAGAGTAAAAGTATATATATGAAAAAAATAAAGTTACCAACTCTGTTTTACTTTGGTTTTAGACTCAGTCAGTGTGTACGTGCATGCTCAGTTGTGTTCAACTCTGTGCGACCCCATGGACCGTAGCCCACCAGGCTCCTCTGTCCATGGGATTTTCCAGGCAAGAATACTGGAGTGGGTTGCCATTTCCTTCTCCGGGGGGATCTTCCTGACCCAGGGATCGAACCCATGTCTCCCGCATCTCCTACACTGGCAGGCAGAATCTTTACCACAGGACACCTGGGAAGCCCAGACTCGGTCAGACCTGACCTTAAACCCTAGCAATAAGGAAAGGAAGAAGCTTGAGGAAGCTGCTTCTCTGAGTGTCACTGCAATGAATACACTCGCCTGAACCACACGGGCTGGACAAAGAGTGGGTGCTCCATGTGAAAGGAGCAGACCTTATTGGGCTTTCAGTTTTGCACAATGGTGGAAGGCGGCATTAGCCATTCACTGAACGGCAAACACTAGAGTAAGGCATGAACTAATGGGGATCGCACCTGTGCCTCTCCCCAGACCACTTCCGGAGCCTGCATCCACACCGAGAAGTCCTTCCAAGGCACCTGGGTCTGGCTCCCCTCTCCTCCAATCCCCACGCTACCTTCAATACAAAATGATCGAAGCTTCCGGTGAGGGGATTCCCTGGTGGGTCCAGTGGTTAGGACTCTGCGCTTTCATTGCTGAAGGCACAAGTTCAATCCCTGGTCAGGAAACTAAGATCCTGCATGCCAGCACCACACAGCAAAAAAAAAAAAAAGCTCGAGTGGGAGAGAGAATCTCCTGTGCCGTTATTTGAGGCACAGGCAAGGCACAGGCACAGGCCTGGGGGGAGGTATTCAGATTTGAGGGTCCTGAAGTCCCTTCTCAGATGATCCTAGAAATTTTTACTTTTTAAGGAAAAGGTAAAAACACTATAGAATACTTAACATGAACCAAGTGAGTTGTTATATTTCCATCTAGCGTTTCATTTAATATAATAATGCAGCCAAAAACACCAGAACTGAAATGCTCATTTTGTAAATGAACACTGGGCTCAAGAGGGACCAGGGTCGCACCAATGGAGGGCGACCGGATGTAAGTTCAGGTTCTTTGAGTTCTTTGTGGTCCTACGGAAAGTGGGGTAGAGGGGCTGCTTTCACCATCCACATTCCCCACCCTGAGCACCAGGGCTTCAAGGGCCTCTGCACTGGGAGAGGGAGGTGAACAATCAACTGACGACCGACCAGGAGAAGATTATGGACAGCCTCTCAAGGGGGCGGTGGGGAGAAGTCCATCACACCACATCCTGCCCCCCTTCCAGGGACGCCCAAATGGGTACCTACGCACGAAGCCAACCTTCAGCACTCAAGGGCCTTGTGAGAGGCACTGTAGACAGAAAAACCCTCCCTGGAGAGCCAGCATTTTAATTTACACATCCAGAAAGTCATCTTCATTTCCTGCTCACTACCACCTTTGGGGACCACTGCGTCACACAGACCTCCACTTCCTGAAGATAAAGCTCTTCCTTGACATTTGGAATGTGTTTCAGTTCCTACTCTTGCCCACCTGTGCTGTTCCCGTGGAGGACGGAGGGCTTTCTGACTTAATTGTCTCAAGTACAACCAATGCTCCATCATCTTCCCTTTTAAGAAGTGCTTTCACTGGTAACCACTGAATAAATGAAAACCCCTCGTTGGTGCTCTGGGGCCTTCATCCCCCAAAAGGCCAAGCTTACTGCGGCCTCGGGAATCTGCCCCCAGCTCCTCTCTCAGCCCCGGCGACCCTGCTTGCACCCCGCCTCCTCCAGTGGCACTTCCTTCCTCGGGGGAACCTTCTGGGCCCCGTCTGTGCTCTCACAGAGTCTTGAACGCCTCCTGACAACTGTCACGCGTCATCTGCTCAGCCCTCGTCCAGCCACTAGTGATTCCAAAAAGACAAAACCCGGCACAGTCCCCAGGCGACACCGCGAGTGCATTCTCAGAGGGTGAGCGTTGCGGCAGCGCCGCGTTGAAGCACCTGGCTGACGATTTGTATGATTCTTTCTAGAGTGTTCGTCTCCCGTGATTAGGGAGTAGAAAGTGAAACAGGAAACAGAAGCGAGTCACTTTATAGCTGTATTCCCAACCTCAGTGCCAGGCAAATGTGATCATCAGGTATTTGTTGAAGTCTGACTAATGATAACAGCATCAGAGCTTTCAAAACTGGGGGGGAAGGGACAAACATTCGCTCCTGAAAACTCCACCATCATAATTCCAGGGTGATGAGCAAATTATGGGTTTTCAACCCACAGAACCACAGCAGTCCCTTTAAGGAAAGCTCTCATGATAATGTGCCTACCTCACACATGCTGAAGATAATTTAGGCGTCTGCTAAGATTACTTGAAAAAAAGAAAAAAGAAGGGGAACAGACTGACCTTCGAAAAGTAACAGAAAAATGTTACAACTGGCAGTTATTACAGCATTAAAAAACCAGAAAGGGAGAGCCTGGAAGATAGACAAGTTCCTCACTTCCATCCCTCCCCTGCATCGGAAGGCACAGAAGGCATCAGTGCCCTCCTGGAGGCTGTGGTTTGAAACGGTGCTGCAATGAATCGGCAAAGAATACACATAAAGATGAAAACAACACATGGAGAAGATAACAGAGAAAAGAAATGAGACAGACTTTGACCAGACACGGTTCAAGCAGACCTCTGCCTGTCGCTACTGAGCGCACAGCCTGAGCCAGATGGGAGAGAAACAGAACAAAAGGCAGGTAAGAACCAGAAGAGCACCGGGTCTAAGGGGGAGAAAGGGTTACAATGACAACAGGAAGGGAAGAAGGAGCAGGAATTCACTTTCCACCAATAACAAATGAGTTCTTTTTCTGAAGTGGTAACTGTCTGCTGTAAACAACCGAAAAACATACATAATAACCACAAGTTATAAATGTTCCTGGAAACTCCCTGGCTCCAACTAGTGGATGACACATATCTGCAGAGGGACCTCAGCAACTGCTCTGAAGTTCAGGGGAAAGTAATTCTAACCAATGGAGCTGCGCCAAAATAGCACCCTTGGGGTCTGACCGATTAGATGGCTGCTTCTCCGCCTGGCTTTCAGGAGAGATGACAGACTGAACAGTGCAACAGAGAAACCTATGCATTTAATTTCAGCCCAAGCATTCTGCCCCGAAGGGCGAGTCAATCACGGAGGAAAGCAGTGCAGAGTGAAGTCTTCGACAACACTGAAAACAGAATAAACGGATCTGCGGTTTAATTACTGAGGATCCTTCTTTCCATCAAAACTGATGAAGACCATCAAGAAGAAAAAGACTCTGCTTCTCCTTGTTCTCTCAGTGCAGGGGACAGATTTATCAGATAAGCTGTTCTGCACCTTCTGACTGAAGAAGTTGCTTTCACTAGATACTGGGACAGCCACTGACAAACTGGTAATCAAGTTGAAGAACATTCACAGAGGGAGGGACCAGTTGAGAGGGTTTGTAGCGGCTCCTGTGCCCTGGGGGAAGCCAGCGCTTCCAGAAAGGAATCCTGTCTGGGATCAAAACGATGTACTTGAGGTAACCAAATGTACTGGGAGTGGAAAGAACAAAGACTCTAGATTCCTTGTTACTTACTCTCTTCAAACCTTCATTTCCTCAAGAACAATAGAACCTGCTTCACTGAAATGGTAATTGAAAGGACTAAAATAACAAGCATTTACACTGGACCCTAGTACATAATAGGTGCTCAATAAAATAATTTAAAGAAAATCTTTTTAAGATTCCTTGTGACAATTTATCTGCGGTATCCCCTACCTCAAAAAACAAACAAACTCTGATACCTTTAATAGGACTTAATCTAGTCTTCCAAAGATCCTCTAAGAACTAAATGACTCCAGTTCCCTCCCACCAGCTCTTAATTTATAATCCCTGAAGAACTGTCTCCAAGGTGGTCAGAAAGTGGAGTGAAGTCCCTCAGTCGTGTCCGACTCTTTGCAACCCCGTAGACTGTAGCCTACCAGACTCCTCCGTTCATGGGATTCTCCAGACAAGAATACTGGAGTGGGTTACCATTTACTTCTCCAGGGGATCTTCCCGACCCAGGGATCAAACCCGGGTGTCCCGCATTGGAGGCAGACACTTTAACCTCTGAGCCACCAGGGAAGCCCAAGGTGGTCAGAAGTGGTTTATCAGAAGTGCCTGCCAGCCTGCTTAGTCACTGAGTCTTCAAAACCCTATACAATAGCCCATCACGCTCCTCTGTCCATGGGATTTCCCAGGCAAGAATACTGGAGCGGGTTGCCATTTCCTACTCCAGGAGATCTTCCCGATCCAGGGATCAAACCCACGTCTCTTGCATCTCCTTGTACTGGTAGGCTGATCTTCACCACTGAGCCACCTGGGAAACCATCTAAAGTGCAGCCCTACACTGCTACATTCCTTCCAATTCAACCCCATTGCTAATGAATTTGTCAATTTTCCCCAAAGCCCAGAGACAGCTTAGACTTTTCTCCCTTAGCTCCTCAAGCCTCTCAGTTAACCAAATTCAGAGAGGAATGGAAGATACACACTTCTGTTCCCCCACACCACCCGGTGCTCTGTAACTATGTATTGCACTCAAGTCAGATGGGATTCGGGGATAAAGGCAGGACGAATTCAGACTAACCCCTTAAGACCTTTGGGTGGTTCGATGTATATAATCTCAAACTGAAAATTATGCCGACTTTCTGAAATGTTGTCTGCTCACTCCAGGATGTGAAATGCCCAGTATCTATCCCAAAAAGCAGAAATGGAGATTTCCAGTTCACCTAGGACCACAAAGAAAACCTTGTATTCACTCCATACTATCTCCTTGTGAAGAAAACCGTGCTTACCTGGCCTTCAGGTTTTACTCTGCCTATATATCCCACAACACAGTGCAAACTGCCTCATGTTCACCACTCCTTGACAGAGTCAAGAAACTGACATCCGTCCCGATACCAGGAAGAGATGCTGTTTACATGGATGTTGGGATGTGCTGGTACTTTTATCCATCTGCTCCTGGAATTATCAGTACGAAGTAGGACAGTCTTCTTTGCAATGTGGAAAGGATACAGGTTACACAAAATAATATTACCCAAAGCCTTACCTGCCCTGAACTCATTAGTTCACCAGAATGGTGCTGCTCTAAAATAACTCAAGCATTTCTTAATAATCCACAAAGACCCCAAGAGAGACATAATAAAGCAGATTTCACAGTGGGAAGCAATGAGGAATGGAGAATCAGAAAACAGGAGTTCCGAAGATTGTTTACCAGCTGAGTGACCCCCAAGCAAATTATTCCAGAAACTTGCTGAGGTGTAAAACAGTTCAGCAGTTACAATTAGATCCAGCCTCCACACTCAAGGAAATTTTGAAAGACTAAAAAGACCCTGGGGTTATTTGTAAACCACCTAACTCAGGAAACACTCAAAAGGAGATTTAGAAATCCTGGAATTCAACAAAAAGAACCTGTAACTTAAAAAGTGACTTAGAGGCTAAAATTTCCTATTGTTATCAAAAAATAAATAAATAACCAAATATAGCATGAATCTTGCATCTATCAAAAGTACACAGATTAGCAGTCAATTCAGGGGTTTCACTTTGTAAAACACAGATGCAATATGGAATAAGCTAGGAAGAACCACCGTGTGCCAGGAAGAGCGACCTGATCCCCAGAAAAAAAGATTGCACCTCTAATAAGGCAAGGCCAGTATAGGTCTTGTTGCCTTAGCTCCTTTTCAAAGCACAAACAGAGACTTCTTCAGCCAAGCTCAAATCTTGACTTATTAACCACACCAAGTTTCAAAATGCAGGCGTACAAGTCACAGTAAAGACAAGCACATCCTGTTTGCACTTGACTTCCTGTTCTGGGCCGCCTGATCGCTTTACAGGGCTGCTCCCCAGCCACAAATGGTAACCTTTCATATCTGCCAATGGTTCACTGGACAGCATTTCAGTGACAACAGAATACATAGTTCTAAGAGTCGGGTGAAAGATGCACCTAAAAAGCACCCAAAACCCATCATCAACCTCTCAGACACTTCCTGGATTTCCCAGGCTTCTTCATACTGACATCTGACTTGGAGTAAACAATAAAAACTTAACACAAATAGTGCTGAGATAAGAAAATTAAGCCTGGAATGAAACTTAGGATGTGAGGGCTGGGAAAAAGAACAAGAAAATTTGGAGATGTTTTCATTATTAAACGCTGGCTTATTTTCAAATGTCGAAGAAGCTAGTCTGTCAGCCAGTCCCCAGTGAGCTGATTCTCAGAAGGGAACTTTGCTGAGTGATCACAACAGTTAATAGGACCCTTCTGGTGAACTCAGTCCCTGATCCAACCTGCTACCAACCTCAGTCTACTTTTCAGCACTGGAGAAGCCTTCAGTTTGAGAGACCCGGAACCTCCACTTCAAGCCAAACTTCCACTGTTTTCAAAGAGCCCGTGGTTCCCCCAAGCCACATTCAGTGTTGGGAATAAATGCTGGACAACGAATACCCCACTTTTTATGGACGAGTCATTTAGCTTCTTTGCGTCTGCTTTTCCATCTGGAAAAGAGGACAATCGCACTACATTCATCTCTAATGTCTCTTCCAGCTGTGGAAAAAATGCAGGGATTCATCACTAACAGCAAAAGATTCCGTGGCTTCCTGCATTATTCCCTTGGTCAACAAGATGCCTCTAACATCCCATACCCCGCAGTGTGAATATACACCTTGATCTACCTCCTTAGCACCCAAGGATTTTTTATCCCGTTACCTTGAAATGGATATCAGAAAGTTTCCCACCTGAAAGCCATATATTAACAAACCTTGAGGACTCTTCTTTACACACGGTCTTTTCATTAAGATCGGAATGTAATCACCACTTGGTTCCCATGTTGGTCATAGGATTCCTGGAGAGAATCTGGAGCCACAAAGGATGGAGAAAACTGACCAGTAACATGTGGTACTCCCTCCCACACAGTGACTGCTAATGGGGAAAGAATGAGGCAAATCTGGGTAAGAAAAGGGAGTGGTGAACACAAGTTCAGTGAGTCAGTGCAAAGAAAGAAAGAAGGAAAGCAAAGGAAGAAGAGAAGCAAGAGGGGAAAAAGCTACACCAGTAAGCTTTTTTCTTAAATCTGAAATTCTGCTTATCCATTTATCCAACAGATATCCACTGCCTACCATGTGCAGGGAACAGAACTAGAGGAGAAACAAAGGTCAACCAGAGAGACCTGCTCAACGATGTTATGGTCTAGCAAGAGACAGAAAGGCATGTACACAAACAACTGAAATATATGGCATAAAGTGTGCTGTGCCATAAAGGAGGCATAAAAGAATCCTCCACTGTGAGGCTCAGAGGAGGAAATGATTACTACCAGGGAGAGATAAGACAAGGCTTCATAGGAAGAATGACATTTCAAGCTGAAAACACAACAGAAACAAGGGCACGCAAGTAGGAAATCAAGGACATATAGTTTCAGCGAGTAACTAGATTTGTTTAGAGATGTAAGCGGCCATGAAGGGAAAGATGGTAATAACAATAATAGCTAAATGATCCAGAGAGCCGGGGCTCAACTGGACAGCTGGACTGGAGCCAAACTGAGTATTCCAAAATCAGACTCAGAATTTGAAATTAAACCCTGTGGAGAAGGGATGGGAGGGGGGACTGGAGCTCGAGGAAGTCCATAATTTAACCCGTAAAATTAAGATAATAAAATCATCACAAAATCAATGTGTGCAGATACCCAAAGTCCCTCCAAAGAGATGCAATGTCTTCCAAACCAAAAGCAAAGAAGAAAGGAGGGCAGAAAGGCTTGGATGATGGCATTCATATATTTAAACCAAGAATGTGGTCACATCAAAGTGTGGTCAATGAAAGAACCTAGAAAAAAATAGAAGGGGCCACATTGACTCAGGACCACCCAAGGCAGAGAAATACTGCAGTAAGGTAACACGCCATCCTCTCTGCAGTGGGACAAGCTTCTTTCATGAAGCTTAATGGGAACAGCATATAGCAGCAGTTACAGGTATGGGTTAGATAGCATCACCAACTCAATGGACATGAATTTGAGCAAACTCTGGGAGATAGTGAAGGACAAGGAAGCCTGATGTGCTGCAGGCTATGGAGTAGCAAAGAGTCGGACACAACTTAGCGACTGAACAACAGCAGGGGTATGAGTTTTTGGAGTCAGAGGGACTTGGTTCCAATCTCAGTTCTGCCTCTTACCAGTTTGAACACATCCTTGGTTTCATCTGTAAACTGAGGATAACTGTGTCTCCTTTGCAGGAGGATCACTGGGAGAGTCAAATGTCTTCCTTCAGGCAGCGTGCCATCAAGAATCTCAGCTTTTTTGTAACTGTGTTCTCTCCTACCAACTATCCTATCACATTAGTCCATGCTCATGAAAGCAAGCCTGCTATTATTAAACATCAGTTTTCAGATCTCTTGATATTGAACAGCAATGTCCCAGACAAATCCAGGATCCAGTCAACAGGAAAGGAATCCACTCTAAAATAAAAACTGACATTCCACATTTCCTCGTAGCTCAGTCGGTAAAGAATCTGCCTGCAATGCAGAACACCTGGGTTCAATTCCTGGATGGGAAAGATCCCCTGGAGAAGGAAATGGCAACCCACTCCAGTATTCTTGCCTGGAGAATCCCATGGACTGAGGAACCTGGCAGGCTACAGTCCATGGGGTTTTAAGAGTCGGACACGACTTAACAACTAAACCACCACCACCACTCTGAGCTCAGTCATTCAAGTCTGAACACAATCCTGTCTCCAAAATCCTTATCATTTCCAGGTACAAAACGAAATTCATTTAGGAGAACCAGACCTAAATTGTAACAACCAAAACCCTCAAACGGCTTCCTGAGATGCTAGATGGAACTCAGCAGGCCAGTCCTACGTGATGCCACCTCCAATCTACGATGAGCCAACCTGGACAATACGTTCCCACACCTCTCCTTGCCTTCCACCTCTCTCACACCCTCCAATCACACACTGTGGTAAAACACTTTATCCATCTCCCTCTCTAACCTTCTACAGGTCACAGACCCTATATTATCCGATCTTATTCATCTCTGCATTCTTTTGCTCCACATCCCAAAATACTGTGCATCAAACAGAACCATGATAAATATTTGTCATAAAAATGAACTTCAAACACGACTTTTCTTAGATCAATTTTGATCTGCCATTCCTGTATTCTGAGGCCCTCTTCCAATTTACTGAATTCTTATTCTACCCCTTTCTTCCCCCTCCTTCCTCAATCTCTCCACACCTGAGCTACCAAATGTTACAGAAAAGTCAAAAGACTTTATTTACTGGGTTTCCAACAAATTCATACAACTGGGACCAAGCCATCCTTGGGCTTGGAAATCTTTATTCATCTCTAGTTGATGTCTCATAGCATCTCTCTGAAGAGCAGAACCATGCAGGATTTAGGACATGGGACCTGGAGTCAGACAGAACTCAAAGTCTTCCTATGCGACATCAGCTGAGGTGCTTAGCTTCCCTAAACTTCATCTTTCAGATCTGTAAAATGCAGGACCTAAATGAGGTAATGAACCCAAAGCCGTAACAACACAGTAAGACCTCAAAATATGGAAACCATTACTCTTTTCTCCTTTGTCTAAGAATCTTCCAACCCCTGTGCCCTCTTCCACTCCTTTGTCAGATAACTAGAAATCTCTTCTACTTCACCAAAACAATTCAGCTGGGTTCCATCCACTGGAGAGGCAATGGTGGTACAGTGGAGAACGCTGGGGTCAGGAGTTCATCTGAAGCCTCAGATTCCTCAAACTGCAGAAGTTATTTTAATCTGTTTCTTGTAGAATCACTGTCAGCATTAAATGGAAAAATATGAAAAAGCAGTAAGCAGAAAAAGAGCAGGGAGAATAAGTGAAGTGATAAGGCTTTCAAGTAAAACAGATCCAGTTTCAAATTCCAGTTCTATCACTGAACTTGTGTGATCTAGGGCATGTTAATTTCTCTAGACCTCAGTTTCCTGTCTGTAAAATAGGGGAAATAACTTCACAGGGTTCTTAAGAGGTTTAAAACACTGTGTTGCCTAATTGGCACGTTAATTTCCCATCCTTCTCTCTACCTTTTCTTTTTTTCCATCTCAATCACCAGACCAGTAGAATCCACCATTTTTTTTTTTTTTTAAATTTATTTATTTAGCTGTGTCGGGTCTTAGTTGCGGCATGTGGAATCTTTCATTGCTGCATACGGGCTCTCGAGTTTCAGCACTCAGGCTTAATTACCCTTCAGCATGTGGGATCTTAGTTCCCCGACCAGGGATCGAACCCCGGTCCCCTGCATTGCAAGGCGGATTCTTAACCACTGGACCTCCAGGGACGTCCCAGAATCCACCATTTTTGACCACCGATTTAAAAAAAAAAAAAAAAAATTAGCACATCTCCAATATATCTATATTTAACAGCAAATTAGACAAGAACTGTACAAAAAAGCTCTTAAGGACCCAGATGTGTGGGTCTGGGTCATTGGTGTGGTCACTCACCTAGAGCCAGACATCTTGACGTGTGAAGCCAAGTGGGCCTTAGGAAGTATTACTATGTACAAAGCTACTGGAAGTGATGAATTCCAACTGAGCTATTTAAAGTCCTAAAAGATGATGCTATAAAAGTGCTGCACTCAATATGTCAACAAATTCGGAAAACAGCAATGGCCACAGGACTGGACAAGATCAGTTTTAATTCCAATCCCCAAAATGGGCAGTGCCAAACAATGTTCAAACTACAGTACAAGTATGTTCATTTCACATGTTAGGAAGGTTTTGCTCAAAAGCCTTCAAGCTAGGCTTCAGGGGTACATGAACCAAGAACTTTCAGATGTACAAGCTGAGTTTAGAAAAGGCAGAGGAACCAGAGATCAAATTGCCAACATTCGTTGGATTGTAGAGAAAGCAAGGGAATTCCAGAAAAACATCTACTTCTGCTTCATAGACTACGGTAAAGCTTTTGTGTGGATCACAACAAACTGTGGAAAATTCTTAAAGAAATGGGAATACCAGACCACCTTACCTGTCTCCTAAGAAATCTGTATGCAGGTCAAGAAGCAAGAGTTAGGAACCAGACATTGAAAAACTGACTGGTTTCAAACTGGGAAAGCAGTACATCATGGTATATATAGTCACCCTGTTTATTTATCTTATATGCAGAGTACAACATGGGAAATGCCAGGCTGGATGAATCACAGGCTGGAATTAAGATTGCCAGAAAAAATAACAACCTCAGATATGCAGATGACACCACTCTAATGGCAGAAAGTGAAGAGCAACTAAACAGCTTCTTGATGAGGGTGAAAGAAGAGAGTGAAAAAACTGGCCTGAAACTCAATTTTCAAAAAACCCAAGATCATGGCATCTGGTCCCACCACTTCACGGCAAATATAAGAGGAAAAAGTGGAAGCAGTGACAGACTATATTCTAGGGTTCCAAAATCACTGAGGATGGTGACTGCTGCTATGAAATCAAAAGACTCTTGTTACTTGGAAGGAAAGCTATGACAAATGTAGGGAACGTATTAAAAAGCCAAGACATCACTTTGCTGACAAAGGTATGTATAGTCAAAGTTATGGTTTCTCTAGTAGTCATGTAAACTTGTGAGAGTTGGACCATAAACAAGGCTGATCGTCGAAGAATTGATGCTTTCGAATTGTGGGGCTGGAGAAGACTCTTGAGAGTCCCTTGTACTGCAAGGAGATCAAACCAGTCAATCCTAAAGGAAATCAGTACTGAATGTTCACTGGAAGGACTGATGCTGAAGCTGAAGCTCCAATACTCTGGCCACCTGATACAAAGAGCCAATTCATTGGAAAAGAGTTGGGAAAACATCTTTCCCTGATGTTGGGAAAGATTGCAGGCAGGAAGAAAAGGGGGTGGCAGAAGATGAGATGGTTGGGTAGCATCACCGACTCAATGGACATGAGCTTGAGCAAACTCCGGGAGATGGTGCAGTCCATGGGGTCACAAAGAGTCAGACACAACTTAGCAACTGATCAACAACACTACACAAATAAACTGTGTTCCATCTAAAGCATAATACTAAAAAGACATTTCAAAGGGTAAGATAAAAATATAGAAAAACTTAGCTCTAATAATTTCTTCCCATACTCCAAAGGAAGGTTACATCTGTCCCAAGAATTTGGAAATTTATCTTGGAGATCACCATACTTCTATGGAAATTGTTTTGAGACAAAGGCAAAGAGAATAGACTTGGTATAGCTCCCAGCACGGTGAATGACACAGAGTACATGCTCAGTAAATACTGGTCCATCACAGATTTTAGAAAACCTGCCTCTACACACACACTTCTCTCTACACACACATGTATGCACAAAGTAAGCTCTCAGTTCAGTCTTTCTTCCTCTTCAATCCCCAGCTTCCCCCCACTCCCCCAGAACAGATGGTGCTCCACTTCACTTCCACATCACACAGTTGTTCATGAACTCTGCTCCTCTCTGCTAAAAGCCCTTTCTCCAAGGTCATCAATGATCTTGTGATGACTAAATGTGTGGCTTTTTCCTATATCAAACCTCGACAACCTCCCAGATACCAATGACCTACCTTCTTCTTCCCTTCGGTTCCCACTGAAAACACAATAGTCTGGCTCTCCTTTGAAGACCCATTTTCCTCCCTGTCCTTCCCTGGCTCCTCCTTTTGTCCCCTAAATGTTCCCTGAGGCTCTGCACTAACCATTCTTGCTTTCCTTCTCTAGTGAATGCTATTGGATTTACTTTTAAAATATATCCTGCAAACATCCCGCCTGTGTCCATGGCCATATCATGTCTTCTATGTCATTATCTTTCTCAAGAACTAGAGCAAACTCCTCCTCACTGACCCCTTCTTGTTGTTGTTTGGTTTTTTATATTTACTTATTCATTTATTTTTGGCTGCGTCGGGTCTCAGTCACCACATGGGGGCTTAGTTGCCCATCAATGTGTGGAATGTTAGTTCCTTCGTCCCCTGCATTGGCAGGCCAATTCTTAACCACTGCGCCACCAGGGAAGACCCTAGCCCCCTCTTTGACACTCTATTCTCCACACAGAAGTCAAGGTAAATTTCTCTATATTAAAAGATATATTCTGGAAAAATAAATAAAATATAAAATACTGTTACTCTCCTGCTTGAAAGCCATGGTGTCCTTCTGTAAAGCCTAGACTCCCTGTATGGCCTACAGAGGCCCCAGGTGATCTGGACCCTGCCTGCCTCTCCCACTTTACCTCATGTCACCCATTCCCATCGGGGCTTCCCTGGTGGCTCAAACCAGAGTCTGCCTCCAGTGTGGGAGACCCGGGTTCAATCCCTGGGTCAGGAAGATTCCCTGGAGAAGGAAATGGCAGCCCACTCCAGTACTCTTGCCTGGAGAATCCCACGGACAGAGGAGCCTAGCAGGCTACATGGGGCTGCAAAGAGTCACACACGACTGAGCAACTAACACACACACCCACCCTCTTTACCTGCCATCACTCTCGTTCACCTCAGTCTAGACCCTCGGTGGTCTCCTTTTATTTTGACTCCATCAAAAAAAAAAAAAAAAAAAACCAATTTTCATGTATTACTTGTGGCTCCTCTCCTGCCAGGAACATCCTCCAGAGCTCTTCACAAAGTCAGCGCCTTATCAGTCAGGCTTCAGCTCACCCTCCCGACAACGCTGTTGTCTGGCACACAGTGGAAGCTCAGTAAGTATTTGTTGAACAGATTCCTCCGTCTTAGTCAGACAACTCCAAATCTAAGTATCTGGACTCAATCTCACCCTTCAGTGTTAGCAGCCATTTCCAAATGCCTGCTCGACATCCAGACCTCAAATCTAGCACACCAAGGACACTCAAAACCAAACCCTTCATCTTTCCCCAAACGAGTTGCTCCAATCTTCTGAAATTATATGGGTAACATAACCCACAATTTCTGCTTCAGGAATGTGAATTTCCCATTCGTTTGCTACACCTGTCCAAAATTCTAATCACCCATGAAAACCAAATTCAAATCTCACTTCATTCATTCACGTTTTCAATCAACCACTTATTCATTCAACAAATAGTTACTGAGTACCTTTTATGAGACAGGCATTACATTAAGATACTGGAAAGCAAAGCAAACCTACTTTTGTCTATTATATACCAGTCAAATAATCATACAAATATTTCATTATAAACTAGGAATTGCTATGAAGGAAAAAGTGCTAGGAACTTTGAGAAAACACAAGCGAGGCATCAAGAAACACTCGTCTGGTGATCGCTGGCTCAGTGAGATGTAACTCACAGGCTCCAGCCTGGAAGGTGGAGGCTGCCAGGCAAGGGCGTCATCGGCCAGGTCCCAGAAGCACGGGGACGTCAGCAGGCCTCTGTTAGGGCGCCTACCATTCTTCTTCTTCATCCCCCATTTATGTGGCTGCTCGGAGTCTCAGTTGGGGCATGTGGGGTCTTCAGCTGCAGCATGTGGGCTCTAGTTCCCAGGCCAGGGATCAAACCAGGGCTCCTGCATTGGGAGCCAGACGTCTTAGCCACTGGACCACCAGGGAAGTCCCCACCTGCCGCTCTGCTTCATATACTATACCTGCTCGATCGGTCTTGTTCCCTCCCCTCACCCCAGCCTCATTTTACTGACAGTTACCTGAGAGAAAGGACACAGAATGTGTGAACACCCGCAGGAGATACTGAGTCACATATGTGATACCTAAGGAGACTAGGCTTATAAAAATCTCCCAGATGACTCTGATACGCAGCCGAGTTTGTAAAGTATACGTCCAAACTATCTACTCAATAAATATGTATTGATACAATTATCTCACTTAAAATCTCTAAGGTCAGTGTGGTCAATTGTTTCCAAAACTGACCATGATAACTCCAAGCATGCTGCATGCCCTTCTGCAGTGTGACTTGGACACTCTACCCTGTAAGAGGTGGCGTCCATGTCCCCTCCCCTTGGATGTGCGCTACATGCGTGACTTACTTTAACCAAAAATGGGGTAGAAGTGTCTGTATGAAACACGGGCCTAGACCTTAAGAGGTCCTGCAGCTGCACTGCGGCCCCCTGGGAAGCCAAATACCACATGTAAAAGCTGCCCAGTCTGGATTAATGAATGATGAGAGGCCATGAGAGAGAGGGACCTCATGGAGGACAACCAAAATGTCCCAGCCAACAGCACCAAGGCCCAGATACGTGAGTGAGGTCATCTTGGATCCTCCAATCTAATCAACATCAGTGGAGCAAAGCGGTACATCCTTCTCCTCTGAATTACTAACGCACTGAATCACAAACAAAATGTCATTTGAAGCCACCAAAAGTTTTAGGACACTCTATTAAACAGTCATGGATAACTGACAGTCAGAAATTCAACACTCTTTCAGCAGTCATTCAAAGGTTTCCCAAGATCAAGAAACTCTTTCTCATATTCATTAAAATCACTCCTCCTTCAATTGAAGCCCATTTCCTCTGAAATCTTTGAAGTATAGGAAGACCAATTAATCAAAATCCTCCTGGCAAAAACTATTCTTGTACTTGAAGATGGTAATCAGCCACCCCTCAGCTCTTGCTTCTCTAGGCTAAAATCTTTTTTTTAAACATATAACAATAAAGACTTTTTAAAAAACTTTTTAATTATTTTTATTCCTCTCTTAAGTATGGGAGGACCAAAATTGGATCCCGCATGCCAGTATAGACCAGAGGTTATGTCCCAGCCCCTGATGGTTCCTCTTTTTATAATCAAATTCCACAGTCCCACATATGGCATGTTAGTCCCCCAAAAGTTGTGAATAAACATAATCATTTACTGGAATTAATCTGAAACTCCTTCTGTTCTTAACACTCAGCTTATCCCATTTTATGATGATTCCCTTCACTCCTCAACCTGGTCTGACACTCCACTATTGAGTAGATTTTAATAAATTCTAGATATCTGAAGCACAACAGAAAAGCTTGAGAGGCTGGAGTGCGCGTACCATTCCTTTCGAACAAGGTCTGCGACCACGGTCCAGGCCTCTTCAAGGCCAAGCAGGCTCTAGGTACCTCCTCCATCCACCCTGAAGATAAAGTGACCTTACAAAAAGATAAGCCCTTTAGCACTCACCTATTGAGCAAAGGCACCTTTTCTGTCCAGGCTTTCCTCGTGGTCCAGTGGTAAAGAATACACCTGCCAATGCAGGAGACGGGTTTGATCCCTAGGTCGGGAAGATCCCCTGGAGAAGGAAATGGCAACCCACTCCAGTATTCTTGCCTGGAAAATCCCAAGGACAGAGGGGATTGGCAGGCTACAGCCCCTGGAGTCACTATATGGACACGACTTAGGAACTAAACAACAACAGCCTTCTCTGTAGAACCCAACAAGGTATATTTAACTACAAAGAGAGAAGCCACAGTGTGAAAGCATGTTTTCCCTCTGAGTCTTACCTGAATGTATGCTTCAATCAGAAGCAGTTTTACAATCACCCATAAAATAGGCATAATAAAGCCTACCCAACAAGGGTCTTATAGGTATCAAATAAAATGACACAGGGGAATAATTCTGTAAGGTACTCTACTACTTAGGTGATGATCTAGAACTAGGTTTCAGGAAGTCCTATCACTCTTCAAAATAACTTTGGATGGTTATTTGAGGGTTCCAGGTGACATATACGGAACAGGCACTATGGGCTCAAGTTCATTAAACAGGAACCAAAACCACGCTTTCTAACTAGAGAGCTTGTGGATTTTCTAATACTACCAAGTCTAATAAAGATGTTTAGGCTAGTGGTTTGACCCTGGGGATCCACTTCAACCACTGTCTGACAGTGCTAAGCTTTAGGTCAAGGACCAGGTTCAGTGAAGGAATTCAACAATCCAGCAGAAGAGACAGGCTTTGCTGCAGAAGTTCAAATAAGGAAGAACTCTACCAGAGGAAGTCAGGGAAGGTGTAACATATGAACTAGGTCTCCTAGGGGATGACTAGCTTTGCCTGTCAGAGAAGGAGGGACCCCCTAGGAAAAGGCAGTGTCCTAAAAGGACATGGTATAATCAGGGACTGGAGAAATTAAAAGGTCAGTGAGGTTGGAGAAAGGAGAAATGGCCGGGAAGAGGAGAGGGAGGGAGATAAAACAAGAAAGAGTTGAGACTTCCCTGGTGGTCCAGTGGTTAAGAAAGACTCTGCCTTCTAATGCAGAAGGTATTATCAGTTCAATCCCTGGTTGGGGAACTAAGATCCCCCATACTACAGAGTACAACCAAAAAGTAAAAAAAAAGAAAAAGAAAAAGTAAAGAAAATTTAAAAATTAAAAATAAAACAGGCAAGAGTAACAGGTAGGGTAGGGTCAAACTGTAAAGGATTTTACCTCTCCAGCTAAGTAGGAAACAGGGAACCAATGGCATTCTGACATCCTGAGAATAAAAAGATTAGATTTGGCCTTTAGTAACACAACTTTGGCAACAAGAAATGAGAGGTCCTGAAGCAGAGGAAGATGTACATGACAAAAGCACATAAGGTTTGATAAGGCTCTGAATCAGAAGTTACAAAAGCAAATTCCTAGAGGCAAAGTACGTAAAATGTGACATCTTCTTGTGTAAGACCGGGGAGTATCTGTAACCCTGGCAGAGAGCAGGCCCTGCCTCAAAGTGTTCACACGCAAAATTTTAAGCTTCAGGGCTGGTTAAACAAAATATCTAGTTTTTGACCTCTGATAAATGAAAGCAGTACAGCGGGAAAGAAGAAAAGACACACGTCAAACACTCCGATATAATCGAAAGGGTTGAGCAACCATAGATTTAGCATATTTAAAGATGTGAGGCATAAGAAGAATGAAAGAGGAAGATTTGGTGCATATAATCAACAGACTTCAAACATACAGCAACATGAGCAGATAACAGATACTGGGGAGGGAGAAAATGACTTGTTCTGTATGTGTTGAATTTAAAATGGCTTTTGAAAGACTCTGGTAGTTTTGAACGACCCAGCTGGACAGAGCCTGTCAAGATTTGTCAAGCTGGTGTTACTTAGTCATGAAAAGGAACGCACTTGATTCAGTAACTAATAAGGTGGATGAGCCTAGAGCCTGTTATACAGGGTGAAATAAGTCAGAAAAACAAACATCGTATATTAATGCATATATGTGGAATCTAGAAAGATGGTACTGATGAGCCAATTTGCAGGGTGGCAATGGAGATGCAGACACAGAGAACAGATTTGTGGACACAAGAAGGGAAGGAGAGGGTAGGACGAACTGAGAGAATAGCATTGAAACCTATGTATGCGAAACTAGACAGCAAGTGGAAATTTGCTATATGACACAGGGAGCTCAAATCCGGCACTCTGTGACAACCTGGAGAGACAGGATGAGGTAGGAGATGGGAGGGAGGGGACATACATATACCTAAGGCTGATTCATGTTGATATATGGCAGAAACCAACACAATATTGTAAAGCAATTATCCTCCAATTAAAAATAAATTTAAAAAATTTTTTAAAGACTTGTCAAGTTGGAAATAAGGATCTGAAGTTTGGGAGACACAACTGGGCTGGTAAGGCACACTGAGGACAGACAGCTGAATTCATGGACCTATCTGAGGTCTTTAGAGGAAGTGGGCGGGAGAAGAGGGAAAGAAACCCAAGACAAAGCCCTGGAGCATCTCAACATTTACGGACTAACCAAAAGAAAATGAGAATAAACAATGGAAGGATGCTCTGGAGACTCAGAGAGACAAAGCGGCCTCAAAGCCACAGGAAGAGGGCTGCTGGGGGCGGGATAAAAAGAACGGTTCGATAGTGCCAAATGGTAGGCAGAGATTGAGTGAGATGGAGGCTGAAATCAGGACAGACACTGGGTCTGGAAATCAGGAGTTTCCTTGCAATCTTCAGGAAAAGAGAAACAGGGTGATGGGGATAGAAGTCAAAGTAACAAAGAGTTGCTAACAGGATCAGAGCTGAGGAGGTTCAGTGTAGGTTCGTGTTCATGCTCCCCTTCCTGAGAACTGTGTGCCAAGCACATTGGATATAATTCTAACAAAACTGGTGCTGCTTCTCAAACGTATCCTGTGACGGAGGGAAACACAGGGTTCTCCCGAGCACTCATCCAGTCTTGGTGAGTATAAGGGGAGACCTCCCAGAAGAAGTGATTTCCAGGCTAGCACCAGTTGGCCGGGTTATGCTGGGTCAGGGTGTCTCAGAGAACGCTTGCTTGTGCAAAGGCCTGAAGTAAAAGAGAACACGGACCATCCAGGGATAACTGCAAGAAGCAGGGGCAAACTTGAAGGGATGGATGGATTACTGCCCAGTGATGAGGCCGAAGCTCTCTGAAGTTTAGAGGTGAAGAACAGGAAGGAAATAGGGCAGCAGTCTGAACAGAGTGAGGGAAGAGGGGAGGTTCTTCATAACACATCAGAAATGGACTGCTAAGATTGTGTTCTCTACAATTCAGTCATCACAGTCAGTAAGCAGGAAAGCAAATGCATATGCCCCTCTCTAACAATGGGTTAGTGTGACTAAACTATTTCTTACACAGAAAGAACAGAGACTACAAGGGCAAAAGACGGATGAAGCTGTAAACCTAACATTTTTTATTTCTCTGAGGTTATATAAAAAGCGGTCTTATTAGGTCCAAAACCACATCCCATACAAAATGAACTCTTCCCCTCACGTCCCCTCCGAAGAGCTCAAGGACTGACTTTCAGACAACCGAATTGATCTGGCATGGACTCACTCCTGAAGACCAAGGCTCACTCCCATCTCTGCTGCAGCTGGGTCTAGCTCATGGCACTCAAGAGAAGAGTCTGGGGTTACCTGATTTTGCCTGTTTCAAAACATGGCCAGGGCAAACAGCCAGCTGCCTTCGGTTCCTGCCGCTGCTGAGGTCTTTGGAGCCCCGTTGAGATGAGATCATCTCGGGAGCCAACAGCAGTGGCTTTCAGGCAGTGAATGGTGCTGCCTGGGGACGTATCTTTGGTGAGCAAGATTGCAACAGAGCAGGCGGTTTACCCAGGGCAGTGCTGACTCATGCCAGGCAAGACTCTATTTCCCAAACAACTCAGCCTGAGCCAACCGCAATCAACTGCAACCCAGAAAAGAAGAGGTGCCCCACTGACTCTTTTTTTAAATTGAAAGCTGGTTATTAGGAGGCAGGTGGACCTATTCCCAGGCTGCTGATCATCAGGGAAGCTCCTGTGGCCAGTCACCTTCTGAAATTTCATCTGAAAACAGCCTGGGGGCTCAGGACAGCAAGATTACTGAAATTCTGCAGATTACCCCAAGAAGCTGATAAGAAAGTCACTTCACGTTTACAAATTGGAGCATCTGGGTCAGAGGACTGAGGGAATGTGCCCAGTGAGGGCTGGCTGGTCACATCATTAGAGTGAATTTTGTCAGCTCTGACCAGGCCCACTGCTCCTTCCCCACCAGGCCTTCTTTGACCTCTCTGTTTCTGGAGACAACTCATGTTCTTTAATTAACACAGATACATGGGAGGGTTGTTGTTGTTGTTTCATCAGCTGTCATACAGTCTCTATGCTAATATCCACCATCACACCTGCTAGATGTTTAAGGAACCATAGGAGGCTGTGAAAATCACATTAATACTTACTTCTAAAAGAAAAAAGAATCCTTAAATTTATGGCAAGTCTCATTTATTGGTCAGCCTAAAAAAAAAAAATCGATTCTAGAACAACTGGCTCATCAACAGCTATTAATTATTATTGAATTTGCCCTGGCAGGCTAGAACTGGCAGTGGTGCTAGACAAAGAAAACAAAAGATTAAGTCCTTGCTTCCCCTGTGTGTTCACTTGACAAGAAAGAAACTGGAGTACATATCAGATCCTTCTGTTCCCTGCTCCAAATTTCCCACGGTGATCAGCTATTGCTCAGCATGGACTCTCAAGGCCACCACACCTAGCCTTGTTCATCCTGTCAGGTAGGTCTCTCAAGGCACCGGACTCTGGATGTAGCCACCAATCCAGTCGGTCCTTCAGTAAACGTTAGGATTCATTAAAATGTACACGTAGATTGTCAAAAGTAGGGTTTCAAAAACTATGTTATTTAATTCAATTCCTTTTCACGGAGCTAGTTTAAAAAAAAAAAAAAAAGGTATTTATCCAACTCAATGTCCCTTAATTACATTATTCCAGCAGGATAACCATGCTGGGCTTCTAGGTTTTATAAAATGTTCCCTCCTTTATTTCCTCCCCTTTGGTGTTTTTTCCTTTTTTCAGAAAACAGCTGTGTTTAAAGAAGTTCTCCTATGGTATGTGTTAATTAGTCTTTCCAATGACAGAACCATCTTTACAGTGGCCGACAGCCATTATCTCATGGACCACACTTTAAAACATATTTCTGTTGTTGTTGATAAGTCACAAACATCCTAAGATGGAGCAGCTTTCAAGGTGCACAGAGTAGAGACGAATACGGAAACAAAGACAGAGTATTGTCAGAAGCTTCTGACTCATTCTATATCAGTAAACTTTAAATGAGGAAGAGAAAGTCCAGCTGGTTCTGTGCCCAGGAAATAAATGTAAATGATGTGAGGAGCAACAGAAGCATAGGAACTTCCTAATTCTGCTAAGACAAGCGCCGCTCAGCAGGTGAGGAGGGCTGTCTCAGATTACCCTTTCCCTCCGTGGGATTCTGCACAGTTCTGAACAGTTCCCCCCAAATATAACCGCGCTCCATCCGCGTTCCCTCTTTTAATCAGGAAAGGCTGAGGATTACAGATGGACAGCTTTAAAAAGATGCTACATTTGAACTAATGGCTTCAGGCACTTGAGATTTTATAAGATTAAATGGAAACTCTAAGAATGTGAGACTGGGGGACCTCGCTAGCCATCCAGTGCAGAGGGCATGGGTTCGATCCCTGGTCAGGGAGTGAAGATCCCACATGCTTCATGGTCAAGGAAACAAAACATAAAACAGAAGCAATATTGTAACAAATTCAATAAAGACTTTTAAAAAATGGTCCACATTTTTTTAAAAATCTTAAAAAAAAAAAGAATATGAGACTGTGTGAGAAATAAGATAATCGTGGCTTTGTGCTTAAGTTCTTTCAATATACTATCTTAAAACTCAGAGCAAAAAAAGTATATACGTAAATAAAAAATAAAAAACAAGTAATTCAGCACCCAAGGCTCTATAGGTTTACTTTTGATGTGCAGTCTTAAGAGGTATTTAATATATGCATGTGTGTATGTATGCATTTCTGTGTATGTACATACACACACATACACACACTCTTTCTACAAACATCATACCCATTGTTTTATGTGAACAAAAGTATGTCATGTCATTTATAGCTCACCTTTGGGGTTTTTTTCTGATAGATCTTAACATTTTAAACAAGCAGGTGTCAAAAGAAATTACTCATTTCTTAGGATTCTGTACTCCTTCAAATCCATAGAAAGTTACCAAATATGTACAGAAAGATATGGTAGGGAACTGAAATGGGAACAGATCAAGAAGGTATTTTAGCTTTATCAATGTTTGAATACTTTTTTTTACAACAAGCATATATTCAAATATTCTTCGGCTGATCACCGAAAAATTGATGCTTTTGAACTGTGGTGTTGGAGAAGACTCTTGAGAGTCCCTTGGACTATAAGGAGATCAAACCAGTCAACCCTAAAGGAAATCAACTCTGAATATTCATTGGAAGGACTGATGCTGAAGCTCCAACACTTTGGCCACCTGATGGAAGAGCCAACTCATTAGAAAAGACCCTGATGCTGGGAAAGATTGAAGGCAGGAGGAGAAGTGGAGGACAGAAGATGAGATGGTTGGATGGCATCACCTACTCTATGAACATGACTTTGAGCAAACTTTGGGAGATAGTAAAGGACAGGAAAGCCTGGCGTGCTACAGTCCATGGTGTCCCAAAGAGTCAGACACAACTGAGCAACTGAACAACAAATTTAAAATCCAGTTTAAAGTTTTAAATTGTTTACTGTTTATAAACTACTTGAATCTTTTCCCCTTCTCTTTCCTTTCCACCCACCCCTTTTACTTGCTTCCCCATTTCTGGCATTCTAAGTAATACTGCACATTTCCTCTTTTTAACAAAATTAATCTTATTTATGTCCACATCCTTTTTCTATTTTTTCCCCCACATCCTTTTACCGATTGAGAAGACAGTGAATTGATAAACCAAAATTTCCAAGAATCAGTGGCTTTTCTACTTTGTTGATAATTAGAGACACTGCCAAATTCTAATCCTGGATGTTTAGGAATCTCATAACTCACCCCCCTTTTTTTCCTTTAAATTAGAGTACCTACTCTTCAAAAAAGACAATGAATGTCAACCAAATAGCAATCATCTAATAAACCACAGAAATTAAGCATGAAAAATGAAGAGGACTTTAGGATACTTGAGAATCAACTCTAGGGGTACTTGAGAATCAACAGGGGTGCTTACTGAAAAGTTATCACTTCCCAATCCAGTCTCTCAGACACTCTGAATTAGCAGAAGTGGAAGAAGGCCCCAGAATGGGAATGTTTAAGAAGCCTCTCCCTTTCCTAAGTGACTCTGGGTCAAACAGCCCTTGGGTCATGTTTTGAGAGACAGGTCATGGTTCTGTTCCCTAAGCGCTGTAAAATAAAGCGTGTTTTCTTTGGTAGTACTGTTACCACTCCCTCCCCCAACCCCCCAACCCCACCAAAGACCCCCAAACTGAACAGGAGTCTCACAGAGCAGGTCTTAGACATTAGTCCCCTCCCCCATGAGAACCGTCAGGAATATAACACCTGGACTTCCCTGGTGGTACACTGGATAATAATCTGCCTGCCAATGCAGGTGTTCCATCTCTGGTCCTGGAAGGTTCCACATGCCTCAGAGCAACTACTGAGCCTGCGCATTCTACAGCCCATTCTCTACAAGAGAAGCCACGGCAGGGAGAAGACCGAGAAGACCGTGCAGAGAGAGCAGAGAGCAGGCCCTGCTGGCCACAACTAGAGAAAACCCATGCACAGCAACGGAGACCCCGCACTGCGAAAAATAATTTCTTTAAGAAGACTGTAACAACTGAACTGTATTTATTTTGGACCAGTATTTTCTTCAAGCCTCCAGAGGCAATTATCCTAACTACTCTTAAGGATTTTCGCTGTCACCCACAGCCCTGTTAGACCGAGATGTTTTCACACCTGGGATGCAATACAAGGGGCTTAATGGAATTTTTACAGCTGTGAAAATTCAAGTTCACTTGGCTCAACAGAGTAGTCAAATACAACAAAGGAGAGAACCTCCCCGAAGGCACGTGTTGAAAGGAGAGGCCTTCGATTTCCTGATGAGGCAGTTTTGCCCAGAAATTCAAACCATGGGGTGCTATAGAGCTCATATGTCTTGCAAGTACCCAGATGCCAACTTATCACCACAGCATCGGTCACCACAGGCTTGCTGTAACGTTTGGAAGCACAACCCTGCCGGGATAAGATGGCCTCTCCTGGGAGTCAGAGGCTGTCGCCATGGCGGGAATCTTTCCATCTTGGGGCCAGAAGGGCCAGGCAGTCGGTCCCTTTAATCTTTAACGAGCCACTTTAGTGTCTGGATATAGGGACTGACACTGAACGAGGCTCAACCCGCTTCACAGCACCCTGCTGCAAAAGCCCCCGTGAGATGCAGGAGGGTGTGGATGCGAGCCAAGCCTGTCCCCGGGGGCGCAGCTCCCACAGTCTGTTCTATAATGTAATCTGGGCACTTTACTATCCGCTGTGGCGTAATACTTCAAAGGACAGAAAGGTATCTGATACCAAGGGCGCTGCAACTGCCTACCTTGGGCACAGTGAAATATCGGGAACTGAGAGAGGAGCAAGACCACAGGAAGGAAGACTCCTAAGCTGCCGGGACACAGTCTGACGGCCCGATGACAAGACTGGCAGAAAGGAAGTCTGCGACGTGACCAAACTGCAACCCAGGCCAGCTCTCTTTAGAAACCTGGCAACAGAAATCTTGGAAATCACTGGATGGGTGTAATTTTCTATACAAAGCTATTTCTTAATTTTTTCCCCCATGAGCTGCTAATACAGAAGAAAGGCAGGGAGAAGGGCCCTGTCATCAAACTCCATCACCCAAGCAACCCCAACAGCTTCATAATGAAGTGACTGGTAAGCTCACGTCCTATTCCCCAGGAGCCACCCTCTCAGAACAAAGATCCTGTAATTCAACTTTGAAGATTTCCTTAATTCATAACCCACTTTCTTTTAAAGATATTTTTTGGGAACTTCACTGCTGGTTCAGTGGCTAAGACTCCAGGCTGCCAATGCAGGGGACTGGGTTCGATCCCTGGTCAGGGAACTAGACCCTACATGCCTCAAGGAAGACTGAAGATCCTGCAGACCAGTACTAAGACCCAGTGCAGACAAATAAACATTAAAAAAAAAAAAAGATTATTTTGATGTGGACAATTTTCAAAGTCTCTATTAAATCTGTTACAATATTGCTTGTTTTTATGGTTTGGTTCCTTGGCCCGGAGGCAAGTGGGCTCCTAACTCCCTGAACAGGGATCAACCCCCACTCCCTGCACTGGAAGGCAAAGTCTCAACCAGTGGACCTCCAGGAAAGTCCCCATAATTCTTATTTACTCTATAGCTCTGGATCCGTCTCTTCCCCAAATACACATCCACACATTCTCTCTCTTTCCCCTCCCCATCCTCTTCTCATTCTGTCTCTCCTTGCTCATGCTCTGCCTCCAGTAGGTCAAACTTCCTAAATTTTTCACCCGAGTTTCAACTAAAAATGCCACCAGATAAAAGTTACCTTCCTTCAGCTTCCTAAGTCTAGAGGACATTTGTTGGTTCATCTTGATGGGTAATTGCTAAGCCATGCAGATAAGATTACCTGTTCACCTAAAGTTACTCTTCATACCGGCTTCTGTAGGCTATGGAAATAAAAAGGATAAGACTGCACAGCCCGAATGTCCCATCAAGGTAATCAAAGTAATGGAAGAGGCAGAGAAGACAGAAGGAGAGATTTCAAAATAAAAACCGAGCTGTGCATTTCAGCAGCACTTAAGAAAACACTCTATCTGACTAAGCAGCCAAAGAGTAGACAAATACCCAGAGGACTATACACTCTAATGATTACTGCACTCACAGTTCTTGCTTCCCTCAAGGCTCTGCAAGAGATCACATGATAAAGTCAGACCTGCATTATTTACAACAGACTGGAGAGACAGAGCCCAACACCTAGAATTCTAAGGATTTACTTGCAAATAAAGCCACACACTTATTTCAATTCAAACTCAAGTAACAAGGAGTAAAAGACATTATTTGGGTCTTTCAAAGTTATCACTCTCATCTTGTTTACAAAAGAACAAAAGGAGTTAGAGAAAGGAACCCAAAGTTTTGTGGTGGCTCAGACGGTAAAGCGTCTGTCTGCAATGAGGAAAACCGGGGTTCAATCCCAGGATTGGGAAGATCCCCTGGAGAAGGAAATGGCAAATCACTCCTGTACTCTTGCCTGGAAAATCCCATGGACGGAGCAGGCTGGCAGGCTATAGTCCATGGGGTCGCAAATAGTCAGACACGACTGAGCAACTTCACTTAAACATTTAAAAAAGAATCACAGGTGAAAATGCCCACAGTATACGATCCATGGCGGGGGTGGGGGGGAATCAGGACAGGCAGCAGGTGGAGAACACACACACATACGCACACAGAATACATACACACATATATATAGAGAGACACAAAACATAGTTCAAGAGTCTCTTGCTGCTGCTAAGTCGCTTCAGTCATGTCTGACTCTGTGCGACCCCATAGATGGCAGCCCACCAGGCTCCCCCATCCCTGGAATTCTCCAGGCAAGAACACTGGAGTGGGTTGCCATTTCCTTCTCCACAGCTTTGACTAGACAGCATGAAAGTGAAAAGTGAAAATGAAGTCACTCAGTCAAGTCCGACTCTTAGCGACCCCATGGACTGCAGCCTATCAGGCCCCTCCATCCATGGGATTTTCCAGGCAAGAGCCTGGAGTGGGGTGCCATTGCCTTCTCCAAGTTCAAAAGTCAGGAGCCACTCAATAGCAGTTACTTTTGCTAGGGGTGAAGGTTTACTTTTTGTTTTCTACATATACTTTTGTGCTATTTTAGTACTCAAATGAGCAGTGTAAGCTAATTAACATTCAGAAATGAAGTAAATAAAATACCTAAGATCACTGGACAAAGAAAATGAAATTTGAAGGATAAACTGAACAAGTTCAGAACAATTTGAACAAGTTCTTAGGGCCATTCTTGGCCAAATTTTCAGCATATTTAAGGCTGCATTCACTGAGGCAAACCTGTAAAGAATTAGCCAGAATTCAGTGTTAGGACAGCAACTGGTTCGTTTGTTTGTCATTCTGAACCAGATGTAGAGATGTGCCAGGTCCTGCCAGGTAAGGGGGAAATTGAGTCTCATGCTCATGGTCCATGCCTCCCCCAAGGTTAGTCTTGGTTAGTCTTCCCTCTCTTGAGGACACCAAAGTGAAAGTGAAAGTCACTCAGTCCTGTCCGACTCTTTGTGACCCCATGGATTTTATAGTCCGTGGAATTCTCCAGACCAGAATACTGGAGTGTAGCCTTTCCCTTCTGCAGGAATCTTCCCAACCCAGGGACTGCACCCAGGTCTCCCGCACTGCAGGCGGATTCTTTACCAGCCGAGCCACAAGGGAATCCCAAGAATACTGCAATAGGTAGCCTGTCCCTTCTCCAGCGGATCTTCCCGACCCAGGAATCGAACTGGGATCTCCTGCACTGCAGGCGGATTCTTGACCAGGGCAGAGGATTAAAAAGCAGGTCAACATAAAAAATAATAATAATAATTAAAAAAAAAAAGCAGGTCAACAGACCACTGACCACTGTCCCGAGACACAGCCACATGGAGGACTAACCACAACTCAAAAATCTCTGCTCTCTGTCAATCAAATCAGTTTTACAAGTAAACTGATGAATTTTAAAACCAGATAAGCTACTTGTTTTAAAAAGTTAAAAAATGAGAATAATACCAAATGCTGGCGAGGATGCAGAGAAACTGGATCTCATACTCTGCTGGTGGGACAGACTGTAAAATGGTACAGTGCTGGGCAAAATAGTTTGGTAGTTTCTTTAAGAGACTAAAGATATACTTACTCTGAGACTCAGCAATTACATTCCTGGGCACTTAACCCAGAGAAATTAAAACCTGTACCCACACAAATACCTGTATACAAATGTTCATAATGGCTTTGTCTGTAACAGCCCCAAACTGGAAACAACTGAAATGCCCTACAATAGGCAAGTGGCTAAAAAACTGTGCCACACCCAAGGCGTAGAACACACTTATGGCTACAAAGAGAAAAAGGGGTGAGGGAGAGTAAATTAGGAGTTTGGGATCAGCAGATACAAACTACAACATGTAAAATAGATAAAACAAGGTCCTACTGTACAGTACAGGAAACTATATTCAGTATCTTGTGATGAACCATAATGGAAAAGAATATGAAAAGGAATATTTATTTATATATATCACTTTGCTATACACCAGAAATGAAAACAACATTGTAAGCCAACTATACTTCAATTTAAATAAAATAGTGATCCATCCATCCATACTACTTACGCTATTTAGCAACAAAAAGCATTATTAAATACAACTAAATACAACATGACTAAATACAACTTGGATGGAGGGCGTCACGCTAAGTGAAAAATGCCAATCTCAGAAGGCCACATGTTGTTATGATTCCATTCCCATAACATTTCAAAAAGGATAAAATTATAGAGACAGAGCACAGATTACTGCCAAAGCTTAGAGATGTTTGGGGGAAAGGGACGTATGTGACCATAAAGGTGCAATTACAATTACTTGTCCAAATATCCAACCACCATGGGGAAATGAGAGAGGCGAATAGTTTGTAAGGCAAGCACATTTCATATTATTCTGCTATCCTTTCGACTCCAGAAATAAAAAAGAAAAAAGGACTCTTTAAGTGTGGGTTGGTTGCTGGCTCAACCATTTGAAGTGTATCTCAGGTATTACCTGTGCCCCATCCCTCCCGGGGTTTTCTCAGAGCTTCCCTGGGGCCAGAAGCAAAGAGCCAGGAGGCAGCAGAGGTAACCCAGGCAGAGTGAACTCTCACCGCAATTTCAGCTCAGCATGTGGCCCAAAGTGCCCTGCTTGAACTCAAAAGCATCTGAAAACTATGGCGATTAGACAAATAAACTGTGAAAGATGTGGTTACCGGGGTCGGGTAGTAAAAATAGCTTTTGCTACAAAAGTCTCAGTAGTCATCTCTAAAACATGAGGGCGAGGTTGGTGGGAAAAATGTCAGTGATGCTTCCTCTGTGATTCTCTCAGCCAGATATCACATGTACAGAAGCGGGACACACGCCTCAAAGGACACAAGCCTCAAGCTCAAAATTTTACTTTCTGTGCTCATCTGGGCTTCTTTCCTGAAGGTGACCTACCACCATTACTCCACCATCACTTACAACACGAGGACCCCTGGGGTAAAATATGACATAAGAAGTACCATAAGGTTATAACGACCCAAGTCCTCTGTAGGTGGGCACACAGCCCAACAACATGCTATTCTACTGAACAGTCACTAACTAGGAAAGAAAAGGCCCAGGGAATCAATAGTCTCATCATAACCCCCCTACCCATCCCCACCCCCATGAGAAAGACGGAGTTTGTTCTAGAGATGTTTAAAGGAAAAAAAAAACTTGACTTAACTTAGATACACGTAAGACACACGTAATACCATTCTCCCATTTCTAGGTCTCCCAACTAGTCAGGAACAACCATAGACATTCTGGAATGTTGTTCAGAATGTTGTTTCTGGTTGTTCAGAAACACAAATTGTTTCCCAAAGTGTTAAACAATGCTTGTCCAAAGGCCCCAGTAGAGCTAGTAGTTTAGACAGCTGTGCTAGGAACCACAGAAGCTGCATTTTGTAACTAGTACTGCTTCTGAACAATTGAAACTTTCTCCAGAGCAAAGTCCAAACACAGGGCGCAGTGTTCCTTGCAAACATCTAAACAGTTCCATTATTGTTTAACCTCCAAAATAACAGCCCTAATAATCTATCAAGTTTGACATTTCATCCAACCAAGCAATTAAACCAGGACGCAACGCATGGATGGAGAAGTTTTTTTCCCCCCTGCTCCAAATCAACACTCATTTTTACATTATGGCCACAAAAACTAATAATGCATGCTCCTATTTATAAAAGGGTTCTAAAAACCAAGCACTCTGAAGTGCCTCAAAGAAACGGCACACCCTTAAACATTATTTTCTGTCTCCCACCTTTAAGCATTTTTATTAACTCTAAGTCAAGTCACAGGCCAGAAAAGTTGGAAACACCTTTCCAATATTTAGACAAAAGAGGTAAATATCCTTCCTGATATAGGTACCAGACGCAAGGTCTATCAATAGATTCTTAAATACATTAACATTAAGAGTCCTGGGACTTCCCAGGCTTAAGAATCCGCCTACCACTGCCGGGGATTTGCGTTCAGTCCCTGCAGGGAACTAAGATCCCACATGTCTTGGGGCAACTAAGCCTGTGTGCCACAACCACTGAAGCCTGCTCGTCTAAAGCCTGTGCTTTGCAACAATAGAGGCCTGCACACCAAAACGAGAGAGTAGCCTCAGCTCACCTCAACTAGAGAAAGCCTTCGCACAGCAACAAAGATTCACTGCAGTCAGGAAAAAAAGAAAGGTGTGTCCTCACCTTTTCTGATCTAGCAGGCACCAAGTGGTAGAACTCTCTCCAGGTAAGGGAGTTCTTAGTTGGTTGCTTGAATTACACGTAACCTATCATGTTCCTGAATATTCATTGGAAAGATTGATGCTGAAGCTCCAATACTTTGGCCACCTGATGGGAAGAGCCGACTCAATGGAAAAAACCCAGATGCTGGGAAAGACAGAAGGCAAAAGGAGAAGGGGGCGACAGAGGATGAGATGGTTAGACAGTATCACCGACTCACTGGATATCAATCTGAGCAAACTCCGAGGGATAGTGAAGGACAGGGAGGCCTGGTGTGCCACAGACCATGGGGTCTCAAAGAGTCAGACAGGACTTAGCAACTGAACAACAACAACATCAAGTTCCTAAGATGTTCTCAGAACTACCTAGAACAACGCTACTCAAAGTGTGCAGTCACACATCGTCCATGGAGATCTGTAGTAAGGTAAACACAAAAAATTCATAGTAGGTATACACTGCTGTATGACTTTCTGGTAATTCATTTTTCTTGAACTTTATAAAAATATTAGTTGGCAATAGACTGGATAAGCACTTCACAAAGCTGGTCCTTCACCAGTTTCAGAAGTACTATGTTTTCACTTACAGAAATGCCAATTGTGTCATTTATTGTTCTGAAGGAATCAGAGCATCCCTGCCCTATCCTACAGCTTCTGGTTTAAGGGCAATGAGAGAAATCAGTGTGCTTTCCAGGTGGTGCAGTGGTAAAGAATCTGCCTGCCAAGCAGGAGACTCGGATTCAATCCCTGGGCTGGGAAGATCCCCTGGAGAAGAAAAGGGCAACCCACTCCAGTATTCTTGCCTGGGAAATCCCATGGACGGAGGAGCCAGGCGGGCTACAGTCCATGGGGCTGCAAAGAGTCAGACAGACACAACTGGGCAAGCACACACACGTGAGGAGAAACCAATAAGGAGGTAAACCCTGGAGCAACATCATGGAAACAGTATCCACTTAGACTCAACAGACCTCATTGCTGGTCTGCAAGATCCAACTAACTTGGAGAGTCTAGGTGAACTGGAGATTTTTTTACTTCCCTATGCCTTGAATTCCTCCTCTGCAGAATTTTTAAAGGCAGCCCCCCAATATCAGCATTTCTCAACACTGTTCATTTTTTTTAATGTGTGGTTCCTTCTGACAGCAATATTTGTTTCAAGTGTGGTCTGCAGATAAACTACATCAGAATCCCCAGCTTCATCCTGAAATTCCCAGATTCTATAGCTGTGGGCTAGCAACCAGGAAACAGCAGTTTTTATAAGTACCCAGGAGACTCTGACACTTACGAAAACTCTGGTCTACTGCAATAATAATCTAATGCCACTAAGAATTAAAAAAAAAAAAAAAAGGTGACGATTTGGGTGTAATCCCTGATAAATTACTTTAGGTAAAGTATTTTTTAAATCAGTATATTAAAACTTACAGAAAGCGGACTTCCCTGGTGGCTCAGGAGTGAAGAATCACCTGCCAATGCAGAAGACACAGGTTCCATCCCTGATCCAGGAGAATCCCACATGCCAAGGAGCAACTAAGCCTGTGCGCCACAATTATCAAGCCTGCGCTCTAGAGCCCAGGAACCGCAACTATTGAGGCTGTGTGCCACAACAACCGAAGTCTTTGCGCCCTAGGGCCTGTGCTCTGCAACAGGAGAGGCCACTGCAATGAGGAGCCCATGCAACCCAGCTCGACAGTGGCCCCCACTCGCAGCAACTAGGGACAAGCCCGTTCAGTAATGAAGACCCAGCACAGCCAAAATTTAAAAAACAAAAAACTTACATAAAGCATATTTTAACATGCTTTTATAATATCAGTAATACGTAACAACAAATTTCAACTTTTCCCCATTGGGGGAAGAAAAAAAGCTGTTTGGTTGGGAAGAGCAAATGTATATTAAAATACATATAAACATTTACAAGCTATGGCATCAAGATCTGCTTTCTTGACATGATACTCAGAACTCTCAAATTTTGTACCAGTCCCCTTCCAAACAAAACTAGTGACTTACTTTTATGTCTGTGCTGTTTCTGAAAATCTGAGAAGAAAGATTTCAGGTGGCTATTTCTGACTGTTTCCACAAATAACAGTGCAGGTGTGGATAGTTGGTATCTCAAAAACCAAATTAGATGTAAATGTCAATGTGTTTTCATTTTTAATATTAGTTTTAATATTAGTATTGGTAGTACAGGAGACACGGTGATGTGCTGTACAGAAAAGTTTATTCAGATAAATAAAATTTAGGAATCTGGTGACGAGCATCTGGGGGTGAAGCTGCAGAAGTGTCTAATACCTCACTAATTGGCTGGTTCACGTCACTATTCCTCAAGCTGCCAGTCTGCAACTCTGTCACCAGTCCAGACAGTTGGGAAACACTGAACTAGATCAATGGGCGTGGAAGTGATGACTCAGGGTCACCTGGAGTGCTGGGTCCAACCATAAGGTGAGGGAAGTAGGGAGGGTGGCCGTGGCCTTGTCAAACCCTCTGGGAGCACTGGGGTAGCCCCTCCCCACCCGCTCTGCAGCCAACACTGGCCAAGGTAAACTTCAGCTGTGACACACGATGACTACGCAGGTTTTTCCATCAGGATAGGACAAAATGACCAAGAATGGCACCTAAATCTAATCACACTCAAGAGGTAGAGAGGCAGACAGAAGTGAGAGAAGGCCCAAGAATTCTCCCAGTCCCTCAGTTATTCCTTCCCACCCCACACTCCCAGCACAAAATTTTAACCCCTAACTGTTCCTCTTCACCTCCATAAAATCCAAACTGCCCAAACCACGGCTGCTGGTCTGCAAAAATCAATCCCAAAGCAATTCCGCCCTCTTCCTGAGAGCCATTCTTGACAAGGATTCCTCAAACTGGCTGAACAAAGCTGCCCCCACTCCCTCCAAAGCTCTGAAAAACGCTCCACCCTCTTTCCCCAAATCAGAACATTCCTTTCATCCAGCATTTTCAAATAAAGGCTCACCCTCTAGTGGATCTTGTTCCATGCCTTGAAGATAATAATTCAGCATGATCAGGAGGGGGTGTAATTCACTGGCTACGGAACCACTGACTCAAGACCCAGGAAAAGGTTGGAAGACAACATAAGATGAGGTCTGGTTATTTCTCAAGCAGATTTCTTAATCAGGAAGAAAGTTTGTTTGATTTTTTATTTTTTTTTAAGGGAGGGGGAGGTGGAATTCACAGAAATTGCTGGAGGAACAAGAAGCTTTCTTATTGCATAAAATATACTGATTCATATGCCTTATCAGGACTAAGACTGGAAAGATTTTTCAAAGTAAATGAATAGGGGAAAACAAGAAAAAGCCAGGACGGGAGAGGAGGCTGCTCCATTTCCTTAAGAAAAGCTTTTCTTGCAAGTCTTTTAACATAATCCAGCAGTTGCAAACAAACAATGGTGCTGATTACAAACTAATTATGTTTAACCACTGGGGGTGGGGGTGGGGGTAGCAGAGCCTCCTGTAGGCCTAACTTCCTGTAAATTTCAGGATGACTAGGCAGTATTTCATCAAAGTGAATCAAGACAGTTAAAATGTTTCAGCAAATCAATCTGGCTTCAAGTAGTTCAAATGGGGTGGGCTTCCCCTACCCTGAGAACTGGCCTGGTGGAAACAAACAGTTGTCCCTAGGAGACCTGACCACTGCATGCATGCTCAGTTGCTCAGCCCTGTTTGCGACCAGTCTCTTTGCGACCCTATGGACTGTAGCCCGCCAGGCTCCTCTGTCCATGACCATTCACTCCACAACCCAGAGATAATGAAACCGTGTTCTTACAAGCCGTTCGAGAAAAACCATGTGAAGGTCAAACTAGGAGATGTAGGCTTAATCTGTAGCACTAGAGAAGAGGCAGCTTTTAAAAGTCAAGTAACACCAGCTCAAAAAAATTCTGTAAAGTTCAAATTCAGCACATGTGTGCTGAAAGAGGCTGACAGAGCCAAAAGGTTTTGCTTATCTTTTTACAGGAGAGGACAATGGAGAAATTACCAGACCAACGTCACTTTCCCTCCCGAAAAAAAAAAAAGTTAGCAGGCTTAACCGAGGTAAAAACCTCCATAGGTCATAACTCCATGAAATCAGCAGCCTAGTGAGAATCTCTCCAAGAACGCTGTAGGAAATTAAGTGCGGATTAGAGTAATTAAATGTAAAGTCTCCTTGAGAGCGACTTCTGCTCCTGAAGACTAGAGCCATCTCTGTGAAACGCATCACAGAAAAAAATTGTGAAGAGGATTTGCCAGGCATCACAGCCTTTTCACTTTCACATCAGGTCTGCACATGCTATGATCTAAAAAGAACAGTGGTGATTTGAGGAGAGAATTAAGTAATACAGCTTATCAGAGAAAACCACTCCATTTTCTAGCCTTCGCAAAAGTTCATGTGCTCATGTAATATACTGTAACTGTAATATACTTAGGGGTTTCCAAAAATTACACACATTTCCTCAAAAGAGATATAGGAAAAAATAGAATCACGGGGTAAAGGCCAAACATTGTCTCTTCTGAATGCTTGAATAGCCAATTATGGGTCTTAACACATTAATTCTAAGAGAGAAAAAGAGACTATTACAGGAATGTTGAGTAAGACATCTTCAAAACTGTACCCTCGGGCCTAAGTCCGTTGGACTCACAGTAAAATCACCCCCTCAAAAAAGCAGTTTTATGCAAAATCTTGTATTTTAATTTCCCAGCTGCCAAGACAAATATATAAGGAGCAGAAATTAAACTAATTATGTCAGCAGCACAGTGAACAAAACTTTAATTGTATTATACACAAGTTAGACATTGCCGAAAAACACAAAGGCCCTTAAGGGCAGAAACTTCTTTAGAATATAAATGACTCCCAATCAATATGACAAAAATCAGTCTGTCTGGGCAATAAACAGATTCACACAGGGAAAAATCCAGCCAACATCCTAATTCAATATAAAAAAAATGAATGTCGAGTATAAGAAACAGATCTCCAAAATGGCTTAAAATTACTCAGTCATTTACATATGTTACGTCATTAATAGGTCCTTTAAGCCAGTTTTGTACTAATCAGCTTTTTTAACCTCGTGCCCACAAAAGATCCTATTCATTTAGCTGGGCGGACAGGTGTTAGCAACCAGCAACCTTTTTTAGCCTCAGAGTTCCAGCGGCCCGATCTGTGATTACTGTGGCCATGATTGGCAAGTCGAAAGGAAAGGCAGTTTAAAAAGAGGGAAAGGGAGGAGAGAGGGAAAGAAGAAAAAAAACAAAAAGGGAGGGGTGGAGGAAGATGAGAAAAGAAAGGGCTGTCAGGTGCTATTTAATGAGCACGCTCCCCCCAACCCAAGCCTGGGAGCCTGAGTTGAGCTCCCAGGCTACGGCCCAGACACTGGAGGCAGAATTTGGATAATGTCATGAATTTATTCCCGCAGACAGTCATTCTGGATATATGCCTACACTCCACTCGTTCTAAGAAAAAAAAATTTTTTTCAAGTATCTGTGACTCATTCCTCTTTACCATATTCTCTCGTTCTTGAGTCCTCACTCTTTCATACGTTTTCTAAAAGAGCTGACCGAGTAGATATTCCTGGAAGGAGACAGGGGGAAGGCCAGATTTAGAAAGATATCTGAAGCCTACGGAATAAAAATCCTCTGAGAAAGTGGGAGAAGAGAACGTTCATTGAGCTCCATACAATGTACAAAGAAGAGATTTGCTCGCTTTTCATCCACTCATCAATGCCACCAGGTATTATTTTCATCTGGCAGATGAAGAAAAGGAAGCCCACAGAGGTTAAGTGACGTGTCTAAAGTAGCCCCGGGTTTGATCCCTGGGTTGGGAAGATCCCCTGGAGAAGGAAATAGCAACCCACTCTAGTATTCCTGCCTGGCAAATCCCATGGACAGAGGAGCCTGGCGGGCTGCAGTCCATGGGGTCACAAAGAGTCAGGCATGATTTAGGGACTAAACACCAACAAAAGCAGCCCAGCCAGGAGGTGGAGGAACTGGGACTCAAAGCCAGGTTTGTCTCTTTTCTAAACTGTTACATTTTCCCCAAATTGAATTCCCAAATTAAGTGCCCCATTCTGCTTTAACTCAGAGGGCTCTGGATTTCACCTTTTCTTCCTTCATGAACTCGGCAAAGGACCTGTGACTAAATTTTATTGCCTATTAAGCATCCATCATATCCAATAAGTGCTTCAGTTAATGTAGAAATGAAACATCTGGCAAACTGGCTTTATTTTAAAATCTTACATACAGAGGATGACCAGGCAGCTCTCCTATGCAACACTGATCAGAACTAGATTTGACTACCCGTTCAGTCCTCCAGTGGTTTCCACATTATCATTCATTTGTCCACTCAGGAAATACAGGAAGCTACTCTCACCAACCCTCACTCATGACTCCTGACAGATAATAAGGCAGACAGGGCCCCTCTGGAAAGTAATTTACATAAAAGTTATAAAAGCTCTTTGTTATCTGTCATGACTCGGAAATGGACTATTCTAGAAAATCAAACATCCTGAATAACATAATGACGCTTTTAAAGGGACTACCAATTTATAAAGAATTTCAAAGCAATGCAACACTGATTCCTAAGCCCAGTTGCAGATCAGAATCACTCGGGGAGCATTTTGTAAGTAGCTGCCCAGAGTGGCTTTTAAAATACTTATCCACGCAAAACAAAAACAAAAAAACACTTCAGGAGGTGGAGCTGGGAAATCTGTATTTTTAAAGAACCCCTCAGTGACAAAATTGCTATGTAGCGAATCTTTTAAGGAGTGGCTGGCTTTGGGAACTCCTTGTAATAAAACTCACTTTTGAGTTACAAAAGGCTAAAGCTACACTGAATATGTGACCTTCTTTTGATGATTGGGGAGATCTTGGGTTTTCCTGTGCCTCTGGATCATCATTCACTAGTCACTGTACTGGTAAAACCAGAAAAGAAAAGGTTAAGAATAATCAATCGTACTGGTAAAAAGCTGGAAAAACCAGCTTTTGTTTTCCTATTAGATTTTTAAAGAGCTGATTTTCCCCAGAGGAAACTCAAGATTTTTATGCTTGCCTTGAAAAAGGAAAATGTTTAAAAAGAGGTAGATTCTCTTAACCAACTGCTCCAATTCTGAACGTTAGTGGGCCCTAATGCATCAAACATGTGGAACCTGAACTAGAGAAAACTAGAGAAAGCAGAGAAACTTCATGACAGTCTTAACAAAGATAAAGGAGGATAATGGGTTTAAGCTAAGAATGGCATCATGAGGATTAGATAAAACCACTGTCCTAACCACAGCAGATAAATCCTGGAAACTGGGAGAGCTGAAGTCTTTCAACACGTAAGGCCAATGATTCCAACCCATCTAGGACGGCTTTCATGTAGGATACAACAGGATACTCTATTAAGAGTCCAACAGGTTTTAGGGTTTTAAAACTCCAAGTAATATAAACTCACAAAACAAGAAAGGGACCTCACCACCTCCCTATTGAAGGAATGGGAATTTGTGATTGCATAGAAAAAGACTGTCCTTCAGATTGCCAGAATCTTTCTTACAGAAACACAAGTCACACCTACCAAATCAGTAACCAAACAAAAATAATAACTGGTAACCATTACCAAACAATAATAAGGAAGCTCACACCTTGCAGCTTCAGCAACAGCAATTTAAACTATGCATTCTCATTAAACTCTAAATTATAACTCAGTTCAGTATTGCAGAGGTTATGAGATTTTAAGGTGCAGAGGTTAAATCTTTCCTCTCAAAACATAAACCCTATAGCCAGCACAAGTTTCATACAAAAGTCTCTAATCTTTTAAAACAACAGCTGTCTTTATTACAGGTTCTAAGAATAAAAAATCGAGGTGGAATTAGTTTCCTTAACACTCCATAGGTTTACGAGGGTGTTTTCAGAAAGTTCTAGGCACAACACATTTTGTGTACTAAACATCACAATGGAGAGGTAATTAGGGAAGAAACTGTACCCTTTCTTTGTTATTGCTGTTTTTTGTCTTTTTAAATGTTGGTCACAGAAAATGCTTTTTCCACTGCTATCTTAAGACAGTGCTAAGCAGAGTGGTATCAACTGGCTTGATCGTGAGAAAGTTTTGAAAACATTAATTTCTAACCTTTTTGTGAACAGCTCTCTTTTTGTGCATGTTATCTTAGCAACGGGTTAAATTAAGTCAATTTCAAAGATTTACAATCCCTGACCCCAAGGTAATCAGCCGGGATAACAGCTGTCTTCCTGATCAATATGGAAGTTTCTAGTGGGCTGATTTTCCTAAACAGACATAAAAATGTGTGTGTGTGTCTGTGTCCAAGATTAATGGAAACCTTCTTCATGCACAATCAAGTTATTTCAGTTAGGCCTGCCACATCAAACTATAATTGTCATACCCAATTTTCAAACTTAAGAAAATAACACCTCTAAATAAACTGTAATTTATGACTTGTACTCTGAAGTCCAGAATTATTAGGAAATACGCTACAGAGTCTCAGAAATGCTTGCCATCATCTATTTCCTTGAATGTGAGGCAAAACACAATCAAGAAAAAAGGATAAAGAAGTCGTCAAACCTGAAATCCCCTGAACTAGCTCCCAACCCTAGAATTCCATACACAAACTCAGCCAGCACCGTGTCCCCTGCCTGCTTCCATCCCTAGAAAATGTTCCCGTAAGTGGACAACCTTGGCCACACTATCTTGAACTGTCACTGGGAAAACAACTGCTCCCCACACAGTTGTAGCCAACGGGGGGTGACAGGGAGTATCTGCCCTCCAAACCATCTGTAAAACTGGATGGGCAAGAAACTTACTTTCTTAGAAGGCCACATAACACCTGGGGATGTTTATTCCTTATGTTCTGGTGGCCTTTAGCCAGGGAGCAAAGTGACAATTGTGGGTGAAGCCCTCAGTCGGAGCTAACAGTAATTCTTCCCTGGGGTGGACGGGGAGGAGCATGGTACACTCTTCCTTGATTACACAAGCAGTTTTTCCTCTAGAACAAATGACAGGCCAACAGAAAGGAAAAAGTATACTGTTGTTTCTATCTTCAGCCAGCCCGACATCAAGCTCTGAGCAGACAGAAGCCTGCGAGGCTGTGCCTCCCCAGGTCCAGCACTCTTCCCCATGTCTAGTCAAAATGTCTCGTGGGCAGCCCGGCTGCAGAGGCCCCACCGCTCCTCTCCGTCTTGGCCACTGGCGGCCCCATACAGGTTACCTCAGGGGAACAGAAGACAACTCCCACCAGGGGCCCCTAGGTGGGGAGGGGGGCACGTGGTTGGGAGAAGCATATCCCCAAACTTCTCCATCGAGCCTCCGAACTCCTTCTTCCGAGCAGCCCGCGGGGCTCCTGCCCTGGAAAGTAGGGTCAGGCTAGTTGCTGAACGCAGGCCGCCGCGCGCACCTGCCTCAGTTTCCTCTATTTCAAAAGCCGCATCTTTCCCCCCCCCCCCACCCCCACAAGCCAACTGAACCTGCCGATCGGGAAGGGCGTTTGGAGATATATGATAACACACGGCTCCCGTTAGTGCTCCCACAGGTGAAGTGCTTCCGTGAGGGGCACTCTTTAATGGGACAGGTGCGGGCTATCGTGAATGCGCAGACTTTTCAGCGACGGAGGGCTTCCCCCCACCCCCTGTGGGCAGCGAGCGTCTCAGGCCGCGCCCCGCACAGAGGAGGCGCCCCCCGCCCCCCACCCAGGACCACAGCCTGGCGAGACCCTGAGGCCGAGCCGCGCTCTCCCACTCCGGTCTCCCCCAGAAGCCCAGCCCCAGGCCGGGCGCCCCGCGGACCCCAGCGCGGGCGCCGCTGCCTCCTCACCTGTCGCGGCCGCCTGCCCGGCCCCGCACCTGGGAGGGGAAGGGGAGGGGAGGGGAGGGGAGGGGCCGGATCCGGGCCGCGGGCGCCTCAGGCAGGGGCGCTGCGGGCTGCGCCGCGGCGGCGTCTCTGGGGCTGAGGGGCGCCGGGGGGCGGTCGCCACATCCTCGCGGGCGGCCCCAGGAAGTTGACCCCCCCGCCCCCCCTCAGCCATCCCCAGCCGCCGGGGCCGGTCCCTCCCGCCCCTCGCGCAGGCCCCGCCCCTCGCGCAGGCCCCGCCCCGGCGCGGCCCCGCCCCCCCCCGGGAGCGCGCCGCCGCCGCTCCTGCCGCGCCCGAGCCACCATAGAGAGGCGGGAGGCGCGCGGCGGACCGGAGGGCGGCTTCCGCGCGCGCGCGCCCCCTGGCGGAGCCCCGGCCCGCGGGCGGCCGACCCCCGCCCACGAGCCTGAGCCCGGGTGTGTGGCGGCGGTACTCCGCTGTCCCGGCATCTGCTGCTTCCTAGTCGACCGGGGTCACCGCACTCTGCGCGGGGAGCCGAAGGGTCCAAACCGTGGTCCAGCTTGGTGACCCTAAGCAAGGCTGTAACATCTCAGAACTCGTTTCGAAAGAAAATTTTGAAAATTGCCTCACTTCCATATCCCATTGTTCGTCACCACAACGGCTATCAGCAGGTGATGGCTCCCCCAAATTACAATGAAAGAAACCCAGGCCCATCGGGCTTCACTATCTAATTCAAGGTCGCATGGTTAGGAGGTATTAGAAGCCAGATCTGAAGGACATCAAAACCCATGTTTGTCCCATGCACTTTATGGCACCTCCCTCTCAAGCATTTCCCAGTCTAAGGCCGCAGTGTTAGCTAATTTCACCTTGAGAAAGTGAGGAAACTGCTCAGAGGGAGGCCCTGGTAGAATGAAGATGACTCTGTAGGGAGGAGCCCACCCCAGCCATTTTCATCAGCTGTGTAGCTTTCAGCAGGTACTTAACATTTCTGAACTCTTCTTGCCTCATCCCTGAAGAAATTGGTACCCTTGGTGTCAGGCAGGTTGGTATGAGGATTAAATAAGCCAATACATATATTCAGAAGTGCTCAGCAAACTATAAGGGGGCTTCCCTGGTGGCTCGGTGGTAAAGATTTATGCCTGCCAATGCAGGTTGGCGAGTTCCCTTCTTGGGTCTGTAAGATCCCCTGGAGAAGGAAATGGCAGCCCACTCCAGTATTCTTGCCTGGAGAATCCCTGGGCAGAGGAGCCTTGTGGGCTACAGTCCATAGGGTCACAAAGGACAACCGAGCAGTTGAGCATGCACACAGTAAACTATTAATACAAAGCACTAGAGTTGCATGGGGAATAGTTAGCCAGGGTGAACTAATTTTCTTATGCCTTAGGTTCCTATGGAGACCTCTCAGAGTTGTCCTGAACAATTTGTATTTTAACATAAGGAATATCACAAGGAAAAGTGAAGTAAAAATAAATTCATTTATACAGGCAGACTCTGTCACTTTACAAGTATTATTTCCAGTCTTCACAACCCAGCAAACTGAGTAGTATTATTCCCATTATTTTTTTTAATATTTATTTATTTGGCTATGACGGGTCTTAGTTGTGGCATGTAAGTTCTTAATTGCACATCTTGTGGGATCTAGTCCCTTGACCAAGCATTGAACCCCAATTCCCTGCGTTGGGAGTGAGGAGTCTTAGTCACTGGACCACCAGGGAAGTCCATATTCCCATGGAGGAAGATCTGCCTATTAAGGAATTTACCCAAACCACACAGTTAGGAAAAGGCCAAACTGAAATCTGAAACCAGGTCTTCCCACCACCAGGAACACATGGAAAGACTGGCCTGCTAGCGGCCTCCAGCACCTGAATTAACTGTGCCCATCCCTTTCCTCTCTGGCTATTTCGGTAACTTTCCTTGACGCACTGCCTTGTTCCCTCTGCTTCTCCCCAGGGGTTTATCTTCCCCCACCAAAGGTATTTATTGTCTCCTCTTTTCCCTGCTCTGACTCCTTTTCTCTTTAGATGCCATCCTCTCTTATTTCTGAAAGGGCTTTGTGACCCGTGATTAAGGCACATCTATTCCCCACCCAAACTCTCCTTCTCTTGATGATGTTATCATAGAAAGTTAACAGGTCCAGAACAAGGATGGGGTGAGACCCAGAGATGTCTTTTTGTGAGCTTAGTTTTTAAGCTTAAGTGCACAGTTCCGAAAGGGAGTGCACTTAGCCACTGATGGGCCTGATAATTGGAGTCAGAATTCATGACATCCTGTGGAAATCACTTTTTCTGGGCCCTCTGGTCCATATTACAGCTAAATCATTGAAATGCTGCTAACTAATATGCGTGTCACTAAAGCAAGGAGAAGCTCAGAGTTGCATTTACCCACACACCTCCTTTCTCCACCTTTCATATTATCACCATCATTATTTTTCATCTTTATCGTGCCCTTCCGCAGAGGCACTCCATAATGTACCCGTTGTGCAAGTAATCTGAAATCCTTTTCAGCAAGCAATAGTATTTAGTAGTAATAAAACACTAATTTGTCTACCAAGTGACATATTTATAGGAGCTGTTTACTTTGACGTATTTTTATTATTTCTACTCATTTGCTAAGTACTTTTCGATACATATTTATGAAGCACGTACATTTCCCCAAACAGCAGTGAAAAAATAAATCTTATTATTTCTTGTATTAGTAGCAGAGTGGCTTGTAAGTCCTAGAGTCTTCATTTTTGTTAGGTTTGGCAAGAACTGGAAGAATTAATGGTGATTGAGCACCTACTATGTGCCAGACTCTGCGGCAAGCACTTTACATAAATTATCTGTTTCATTTCCCTGAGACATTTATTTTACCAATGAGGAAAATGTAATTCCTCTGCAACATATATTTTATCAATAAGCCAGAGACATTACCTTGTCCAGGTAATTTAGCCAGGAAAAGTCCAGCAGGGTTTTGAGTCTAGATTTTCTCCTGACTCCAAAATCCCAATGGAGAAGGAAATGGCAGCCCACTCCAGGATTCTTGCCTGGACAATCCCATGGACAGAGGAGCCTGGTGGGTTGTAGTCCATGGGATCACAGGAGTCAGACACAACTTAGTGACTAAGCTATCAAAATCCCAAATTATCACTCCATTTTACCAGCCCCCTCTTAAATTCTCTGGACCAATAAGTTTTGTAAAATATAAACTATTGCTTTCTGAGAGAGGTGGTGTAGGTTATCCCAGAATGGAACACTAAAGTGACCAATAGACACAGGATGCTAACTCCAATTTTTCTACTGGAAATTATCCTCTGACTGAATTACTCCCTAAGAAATCAACAGTAGGGTGTTTGCCAAAACGAAGGGCTGATACAAGGGTTCGACTCAGGACTTCCCTGGCTGTCCAGTGGTTAAAAATCCACCTGCCAACGCAGGGGACATGGGTTTGATCCCTAGTCCGGGAAGATCCCACATACCACGGGGCAACCAAACCCGTGTGCTACAACTACTAAGCCTACCCTCTAGAGCCCATGCGCCACGAGAGAGGCCACCACAGTGAGAAACCTGCACACAACTAGATACTAGTGCCTGCTCGTGGTGACTGGAGAACACCCATATGCAGCAACGAAGACCCAATACAGCCAAAAATTAAATAAATAAGAGTTTTCAGGGGACAGTGCAAATGTGGGACCCTTGTTCAAATAGTAATAAGAATTTCTGAACGGCAACAGAAAAGCATTTTTTAATTAATTTTTATTGGAGTAGAGTTGCTTTCCCTGGAGCAGGGCATGGCAACCCACTCCAGTATTCTTGCCTAGAGAATCCTATGGACAGAGGAGCCTGGAGGGCTACAGTCCATGGGGCCGCAAAGAGTCAGACACAACTGAAGCCACTCAGCACGCATGCATAGCTACTTTACAATGTGCTTCTACTGATAGTTTCTACTGCAAAGTGAAGAGCTATACATATACATATATCCTCTCCTTTGGGGATTTCCTTCCCACTGAGGTCACCACAGAGAATCAAGTAGAGTTCCCTCTGCTATACAGGAGGTTCTCATTAGTTATCTATTTTATACACAGTATCAATCGTGTTTATATGTCAACCCCAATCTCCCAATTCCTCCCACCCACTTGTTCCCCCTTCGATATCCATACATCTGTCTCTGCTTGGCAAATATCACCTATACCATTTTTCTAGATTCTAAATGTGTTAATATACAATATTTGTTTTTCTCTTTCTGCTTTACTTCACTCCATATGACAGTCTCTAGGTCCATCCATGTCTCGGCAAATGGTCCAGCCTTGTTCCCTTTTTTGGCAGAGTACTGTTCCCTTGTGTCCATGTACCGTGTCTTCTCCAGCCATTCCTGCTGATGGACAGCAGAGCTTTAAACTAAGCCAAGGGCTCTGTGCAGCCGCACTGGTCACACGACCACGAAGCTGGCCTTGTAGACAGGAGGAAGCAGTCTCCAGTTCCTCCCAGGTATCCCAAGCCTTTCAAGCAATAGGAAAGTGAGGGCCTATGATATGCCTGGGGAAGTATCTGGCATTTTACATAAGCTATATGTCCCTAAAGCAATTCTATGCAATAGGTATTATCTTCCCCCTTTCCCCAGTGGATGAAACTAAGGTTTAAAGAGGCGGATTGATCCAATGGCATACAGTAAGTGTCAGAGCTAAGACCAAGTTAGATGAGATGGAAATCTTGTTCCTTGACTTTGTATCCTTCTCAGCATATACCTACTGTCTTCCTGCAAACCCCCAGCTTATGTTGAGACTCTTACACCCAGAAACTAGGCAAGCAGGGAAGAGCTAGGATTCAAAAGCTACTCAAGGAGTGAAGTTTATGCCCAGGTGAAGTGCACTTGTTCAGCTCCGAGATGCACTGAATAAGAGGTGGACAGGACTTCCCTGGTGGTCCCGTGGTTACGACTCTGCTCTCCCAATGCAGGGGGCCTGGGTTTGATCCCTGGTCAGGGAACTAGATCCCACATGCCACGACTAAGACCCAGGGCTCGTTGTGAGGGGCAAGTCCTGTAGGAATGTCACGGGTAGTCTGGAGCAACAGTGAACGGTGCTCCTCCTCGTGGCCAGAGAGGCTGCCTGGGTGAGGCTGTGTGGCTGGAAAAAGTCCCCACCAAGGGCAGAGCTGTACCAATTGAAAACCAAAGGCAACGTGGACACAGAATCCTGGCTGAGGAATTGACAGAGTCCTAGGTTCCAGTCCCTGTTCTGCCATGGGGACTGTCATTTCTGCTCTTGGACCTCACTTTCCTTCTCGGCTAAATGACAAGATGGGGCATATGGTCTTTATTTATTTGGCTGCCTCATGTCTTAGATGCAGCATGTGGACCTTTGTTGTGGTACAGGCTTCAGTGCCCTGCAGCATGTGGGATCTTAGTTCCTCGACCAGGGATCGAACCTGCGTCCCTTCCATTGGAAGACTGATTCTCAACCACCACACCACCAGGGAAATCCCAGGGCATATGATCTTTACGGGCCTCTCAAATCTACAATTCTGGGGTCCTGAGTCAGGGACGAGGCACCTGACACCACATAAAGGAAATATGGCAGATGTGCCCAGGGCAGAGATGGCAACCAGGCTCCACCTTGAACATCAATTTCAACTGACTGGTGGTGGCTGCCTGGAGTGTCACGTGGAGAAAAACTAAAATTGCAAAGGCCTCTGAGCTCAGCAAAAGAGAATGCTTGATTTATTGCTGATGCCTGCGTGGGTTCAAGATTCCCAAATGGTACAAGTGACAGGGATGTGCCATCCCCAGCTTAACATTTTGTTTCCTACTATAGCTGCAACTAGCTTCCCAGGTGGCGCTAGTCATAAAGAATCTGCTTGCTAATATAGGAGATGTAAGAGACAGGAGTTCAGTCCTGGGGTCAGGAAGATCCCTTTGGAAATGGCAACCCACTCTAGTATTCTTGCCTTGAGAATCCCATGGACAGAGGAGCCTGGTGGGCTACAGTTCACAGGGTTGCAAACAATCGGACACGACTGAGGCGACTTAGCATGTATGCACAAGGCTGCCACTATGCACCCACTGCTCCTAGTAAGGAGGCTGCAGGTTCATTTCTCCCGAGAGCCTGTGGAAGCACCAGCGCCAGGGTTCCTCCAGTCTTGGCTCACCAAGCCTGTCCTCACTCAGGCAGATACCCTCGGGGGCTGGGTTGCCACTTGCAACCTTTTATCCCTCCTGTGCTCATCATCTGTAAATGTTATTATCTTCTGCCTCTAACTCTGACCCCCTTTCCTGCAGCCAAGACACAACTAATTAACTACACAACAGGCTCTCAAATGGAGAAAGGCTACCTTCCTTTAAAAACATGTGGTCAGTAAACAATCCTGATCATGTTCTGCCTTTGATTTCCCCTTCCCTGCTGTCTTCCCCTCCACCCAGCCGGGGCTCCAGCTCGCAGAGAGATGGTCACAGCACCCGTAACAGACCAGGGCGGGGCGGGGGGATTATTTCATACGCTGTGTTACAGCTGGCAGGAAGAGAGGGGTAATTACATTGCATCTTGGAGCCACCGGCAATGAATTTCTGCATAAAGGACTAGATTTGCTGTGTATTATTTACGCCAGCATCAATTTTCCCAGCTGGCTCTATTGACTGTGCAAATTCTCCCCTGTTTATGGGCAAGGCCATGGTTCAGCATCTCAGCTCACTCTCGCGGGGGAGGGGCCCCCCAGGGCCCCACGCACATTAAACAGGCAGCTGGATTCACCAGGGCCAGGTCACATCTTCCCTTCCTCTTAGATTATATCCCTGGGACTGCAGTGAGCTCCCGGTCTCACCTGGTCACGGCGATGCATGCAGGTGTGTGAAACCAAATTGACAAGAGGGAAAGAGGAACAGGGGTTCTCTGGGGGGCCTCACTCGGGGAAACTGAAAAACCACCGTCTGGGGGAAGACAGATGGCTCTGCAGCTCAGTGAATTTCTTTTGTATTAATGTTTTAAAGAGCAGGATCTAGATAAGGAAGAGTTTTGGCACTAGTGGTAAAGAATCTGCCCGCCAACACAAGAGATGCCAAGAGACACGGGTTCGATTTCTGGGTTGGGAAGATCCCCTGGAGGAGGAAATGACAACCCGCTCCAGTATTCTTGCCTGGAAAATTCCATGGACAGAGGAGCCTGGTGGGCTACAATTCATGGGGTCGCAAAGAGTCAGACACGGCTGAGCACACACACATGGGTTGCATTTACAAGGTTACTTCACCTGGTAAGTCAAAGTCAGAGTTAAGGGGAAAGGAGCCCCATCTTACAGATGGAAAAACAGAGGGAAAGGGAAAAAAAAAAAAAAAAAAAAGGGAAACAAAGGCAAGCCAGAGGCCTCAAGCTCAGTCACTGTGTCAGGGTGGAGGGTAGGACAGTGATGTGCAGGGTTAATCCATCCAGGCACCAGGGTGCCTCTTGAGAGATGCCCAAGTCCATGAACCCGGCTCCCGCTGGAAACACACATGGTAGATACAAGGGATGAAAACCTGGTACCAGCACGAATTTCTGGGTCCTTCCACAACAGCATCCTCTCTTGCCAGTAGTGCTGTGTTTCTGGGGAGAGGAGCTGAGGGCTGAGATGGCTTCTGGGCGAGACAGTGTCTCTAGCGCCCCAGGGGCTGCCGGCAGCGAGCAGCAGGCATTACTGTGCAGGTGAGTTGGGGGCCTTGCGGCCTGTCCCTTTCCCCATCAACAGCACCATCACGTGTGATCTCGCGGGAACACTGGGCTCTGCTCCCAGTGTCCTTTGTGATCTCCCTGGAACGCTGGGGTCCCCCAGCTCCCTAAGTCCACCGTCTCCTGGCAACCTGTTGGCTGGAAGAAGACAGGAGGGAAGCGTCAGTGTTTGAGTTGAGCAGCCCACGTGGGTAGCTTCTTTGGCTGCAGGGTCTCAGCCTTCAGGAATTCACAGACATCTGCAGGCATGGAAGCCACCCTCAAGGGCCTGGATTCCTGGCTTTCCCCTGGGGCCGGCTCACCAGACGGGGGGATTTGGTCAGACACGCCACGCGCCAGCTGCCCAGAGCTCCTGAGCCTTGGGCGCTGTCCAGGAGAAGCCGGGTGCTGGGCACGAAGCTCCAGGAGCGTCCCAGGGCGGGTTTGAGCTGCCCGCTGTCCCTGTCTCGGGTCGTGTGATTGGTCACCTGCGGCAGAAAGAGTCAAAGGCTTATAGACCCGTAATGCTGGGACATTTGCTCCTATGGCTTCATTTTACAGATGGGAAAGCTGAGGCCAGGTACAAGGAAACGACTTCCCCAAGGCTCCATGACTTATTACCAGTCTGGAGTCAGAACCTTGGGCTCCTGACTTGCACAGAGCTCTTGCCACTTAACCATGATGCCGGGACTTCCCTGGTGCTCCGTGGTTAAGAATCTGCCTGCCAGTGCAGGGGACATGGGTTTGAGCCCCGGTCCAGGAAGATTTCACATGCCACGGGGCAGCTAAGCCCATGCACCACAACTACTGAGTCTTTGCTCTAGAGCCCGTGAGCCGGAAATACTGAAGCCTGTGCACGCTAGAGCCTGTGCTCCGAAATAAGAGAAGCCACGGCAATAAGACTGCACTGCGCCCGCTCGCCGCAACCAGAGCAAGTCTGCGTGTAGCAATGAAGACCCAGCACAGCCAAAAATAAACAAATAATTAAAAATAGATAAATAAACCACAAGGCCCCACAATGGCTTGACTCCAACAAAAGGTAACAGGGCAAGTGTCTGAGGATAAGCAGGGCTGTCTGCTTAGGTCTACTACATTTCCCAGGTGGTGCTAGTGGTAAAGAATCTGCCTGCAATGCAGGAGACCTAGTTTCGATTCCTGGGTCAAGAAGAACCCCTGGAGAAGGGAATGGCTACCCATTCCAGGATTCTGGCCTGGAGAATCTCATGGACAGAGGAGCCTGTTGGGCTACACTCCAAGGGGTCCCAAAGAACTGGACGCGACTGAGCGACTTTCACTTTTCACCCTCAACTCCAGCAGACAGGCATCCTGAGACCATGTCCACCCACCCCTTTGTGTCAGGGTGTGCATCTGTGTATAGAGGTGGGAGGGGTTTGCGAAGGCAGGGGGATCCTATTTCAGTCGGTCAGCTCTACCCTGCCCAGGCTAGTCTTACGTAAGGGACTTCAACCTCACCGCATCCTCTTGAGGTTTTCCCCTTGCCCCCCCGCCCCCCAACTCCCACCCCGGGGCAGAGGCGTGGCTTGTTCATCACTGAATCTCTGCTGCCTAAGCCAGAACCTGGCACACAGCAGGCACTCACATAGATCCTACAGTCAGGAGAGGATGGCCTTGGGATCCAGTAAAATAACAAAATAATAGGAAAACAGATCCTTTTACACTGCACAAAAAGGCAGTGCCATATCTAGGCTATTTACAAATACATGTGTCCCTGACTCACTGACTGTACTTTTAGGAGTCTGAAGAAATATGAGATATACAAAGAGATTTAGATATAAGGATGTTCACTATAGTCTTATTTAAAAGGGAGGAAAACTCTTGTCCTGCCCTATGCTTTTTCTGCTCCCCTGTACTCAGTTCTAAGAGGGGAGTCCAGCAGGACACACAGCAATCTCTCTGATCTCAGTTTAGGATGCCGTTCTAAGAACAGGGCTGAGAGGATCATTTAACATAAATAAATAAATAAAAACTGGGACTTCCCTGGTGGTCCAGTGGTTAAGAATCCATCTTGCAATGCAGGGCATGGGTTCGATCCTTGATCTGGGAACTAAGATCCCACGTACCGCAGAGCAACCAAGCCTGTGTGCTGCAACGACTGAGCCCGCAACGCCACAACTAGAGAGCCTGCGTGCAGCAAAGAAAGGCCCCCCAGGATGCAACAAAGATCCCACGTGCTACAACTATGCCCTGACACAGCCAAGTAAATATTTTAAAAATAAATAAAATAAATAGAGGAAAACTGTTAATGACCCATAAAGTCCCCAAATCAGGAAATAAGACTGTTATGGTATTCCAGGGACTGCAAACTACTGTCCACAGGCCAAATATGGCCCCAGAAATGTTTCTGAAAATCAAGTTTTATTGGAACATAGCCATGCCCACTTGTTTAGGGATTGTCTATGGTTGCTCTCATGCAATATAGGCAGTTAAGCAGCTGTGACACAGACTATCTGACTGTAAAGCTCAAATATAGCCATCCCTCATTATCTGCAGGGGGATTGGTTCCAGGACCCTACGGATAGCAAAGCTGCGGATGCTCATCTCACATGAAAAGGTGTAGGGACTTCCCTGGTGGTGCAGCGGTTAAGAATCCACCTTCCAATGCAAGCGACACGGGTTCCATTCCTAGTCTGGGAACCAAGATCCCATGTGCCTCAGGGCAACTAAACCCCCCTGTTGCAACTAAGACCTGATACAGCCAAAAGAAATCAACAAAATGGTGTAGTTTAGTTGGCCCTGCATATCTACAGGTTCCATATTCGCAGGTTCAACTGGGGATTTGAGCAGTGGTTGGTTGAATCCACAGATGCAGAACCTATGGATAGGGAAGACCAGCTGTTTTTACTACCTGGTCCTTTAGAGAAAAAGTTGCCCCCTGTAACATGGTATTAAACAAAATAACATGCAGTCTGATTTCCCTGGTGGTCCAGTGGTTACGAATCTGCCTGCAGGGGATATGGGTTTGACTCCTGCTCTGGAAAGATTCCATATGATGCGGGGCAACTAATGCCTGGATCACAACTGCTGAGCCTGTGCTCGCGCGCCCGTGCTCCACAATAAGAGAAGTCACCACAGTGAGAAGCCCGCACACTGCGTCCAAGAGCGACCCTCACTCACCGCAACCAGAGAAAGCCCACGCCCGGCAACAAAGACCCAGCACAGCCCCCCACCCCCAAAACATGTAGCTGCTAAAAATGGCATTCTTAAAGAATCTATTAAAAGATTCGAGAAATGGTGTCCTTTAAAAAAAAAAAAAAACCACAAGATTACAGTTTAGTTGGAAAGTTGATTAAAAGTATATGTATATGGGTAGAGAAAAAAGATTCAATGAAGGTATACAAAAAAAACACTAATATGGTCTCTGTGGATGTGGAGATTGATTACAAACTGGACACTTATATTTAACTATTTTTTACCCTTTCTATGAGAAGCGTGAAGACTTTCAAAAAATTACTGCATAAGCAGAAAAAGTTACTCTAAAAGCAAAAAAGATCCCTTTTCTATGAAGCTCTGGAAAAGGTAGAGCTTCATAGAAAGGGACAGAAACAAAATCACCTTTCTGGGGCGATTGAAATATTCTGTACCTTGATCTCTTCAGATACCACTGTATCAAACCTCAAACAAAGAGAAGTTACTCTGTGTGAATTACACCTCAATAAACCTGACTTAAAGAAAGTAAAAAGAAAAACAAGACTGTCCCTGGACTTCCCTGGTGGTTCAGTGGTTAAGACTGTGCGCTTCCAATGCAGGGGGCTCAGGCTCGATCCCTGCTTACGGAACTAAATCCAGCATGCTACAACTAAAGATTCCGCACGCTGCCACTAAGTCCCAGCACAGCCAAATAATTAATTTTTTAAAAGTGTTAAAGATAACATTGCCTGATCCCCTGGCTGTTTACATGTCTGATCCCTTCACAGTCTGGCACTCTAGATGACCCACAGAAGTTGGGCTATGACCCTTTCCCAAAGGGTCACTCTGGGGGTTCAGAAGCTGCTGTTTTAAGGAAATAAAGAGCACCTAGAAAGAACACCTCCCCACTTGGCGAAGTCCAGGGAGCAGAGAGAAGGCAAGCATGGCTGGCCAAGCCCACTTCCTCACCAGCACTGCAACACTGAGGTCCCGGGCCAGGGTTTTCAGCTCTCGGGCCAGCTGCATCATCAAGGCCAAGCCTGGAGGAGAAAGAGCAAAGAGGGTGGACAGCGGGGCATTGGGGACCAGGCTGGCCAAAGACGGGACACTCCAGAGCCGGCAGGCAAGATCACGACCCTCCACCCTGCGCTCTGCCACACCACTCACCTTCCCTCTGCTGACCTCCCAGAAGTGGGGCGACCACCGCAGCGACGGAGTCCACAACCACCACCTTCAGAGTCCCAGAAGAACTGCGGACCTGGCGGGTGATGGGAAGCAGGTGCCACCAACCAGTTGGCCTCCAGGGGGCGCCCGTTACCAGACAAACCTGCTCCTCTATCAGAAACTGGTAGGAAATACCCTCTCCCACCCCAAATACAGCTAACCCCTCAATGATGGAACTCAAGCAATGCCTTCTCCCCCCACCCTCGTGTGTATGTATAACAGATTATACTGAAGACTTGGGCTTCCCTGGTGGCTCAGCTGGTAAAGAATCCGCATGCAATGCGGGAGACCTGGTTTCGATCCCTGGGTTGCGAAGATCCCCTGGAGGAGGGCATGGCAACCCACTCCAGTATTCTGGCCTGGAGAATTCCACCGACTGTATAGTCCATGGGGTTGCAAAGAGTCAGACACGACTGAGCGACTTGCACTTGCACTTTCACTGAAGACTTAGATGGACAGAGAAAGTTTAAATCACAGGGTATCAGATACTCTAAAATAATTAAATTTGAGAAATCCGTGCTCAGATCATATGGTCCCCGATCAGAAAATTTTTTCTTTCTTTTCTGTTTTTTAAAAAGATTTTTTTGATGTGAACCATTTTTAAACTTTTTATGGAGTTTCTTACAATACTGCTTCTGTTTTATGTTTTAGTTTTTTTGGCCCCGGAGGCATTGAGATATTAGCTCCTTGACCAGGGATTGAACCTGCACCCCCTGCATTGGAAGGCGAAGTCTTAACCACTGGACCACCAAGGGAGTCCCAGATGTCACTCTTTTGATTAGGCTTCAGCATATGTCAAACAGAATGCACTGCCAGCCCATGGTCACACTGTCACACTGTCACACAGGACAACCTGTTGCATTCCGCTCTCACACGTGTGCTGTCTTGCAGAAGCAAGCAGCCTTGCTGTGAACTGCTGATAAAAAGCACACGGCAGGAATAGTGGGCAGCTTTGAGGACTTGAAGATGGCCTCAGCCAACAACCAGATGCCAGCAAGAGGCTGAAACCTCTAGGAAATGAATTCTGCCAACAATCTGAATGAACTTCTAAGTGGTTCTTCCCCAGCTGAGCCTACAAATAGGAGCACAGCCCACCTACCATCTTCATCACAACCTAATGAGACCCTAAGGAGAGCACTAGGCCAAGCTGTGCCCAGACTTCTGACCTACAGAAATTGAGATAATAAATACATGTTGTTTTAAGTCATAGTTTGCAGTAACTTGCTATGCAATAATAGAATGCATATCATCGAACAGTGCTACAGTAAAAAAAAAAAAAAAGTCTTTTGACCTGGGAGTTGAGAGGCTTGGGTCATAAGCTTTGCTTTTAATGTTAAAAAAAAAAAAAAAAAAAAAAAGGTTTTTTGGCCATGAGGTATGTGGGATCTTAGTTCTCCAACCTGGGATCAAACTCATGCCCCTTGCAATGGAAGTGCAGCGTCTTAACCACTGGACCACCAGGGAAGTCCCTAAGCTTTGTTCTTATCCAAAATATGCGGTGACTGTGGGCAACTCACTGAATGTCTCTGGCCCTCACTTTGCTCAGTTCCAACAAGAGAGTCGGATTAGGTCAGGACTACTTCATGTCCCAACACATGGGGAGGCATAACCTGCTATGATTCCTATGCCAAGTATTGTTCAACCATTATATTGTCTAAAGTTTGTTAAAACGATTTATGTTACAGACAACACTAGTAACATGATATGCTTTGGGATGAGACAAAAAGTTTAAGATAAATTAAACTAGTCTAAGGTTTCTCCCAAATGTAAAGGTATATAAATCATGCACCATATCCTATCCAAGCACCTATCAGGTAGGATACCAATGCAAATTCCATTCCTAACCTCTCTCCCTTGTCAACAGGACTCTGAATGTGTTCAAGCACTGGGCAGAAAATCTCCTGACATCAGGGAAGGTGGGCCCAACCTCTGGTCTAGGACATAAAAACACAACTCAATTTTTGCCAGTTAGATGTAAAGGGAACTGGGACGTGTAATGGTGGGTTCCAGAGAAAGAGGTACAGAAAAGAGGCATCTATCACTGCCCTGGATATGGATGTGTGAAGACATGATGCTCAGAGCCATGGCAGCCACTCTGCAATCATGAGGGGGAAGAGCCAGAGAATCAGGCACACCAACCTAGAGCCCTGATTTTATGGGTGTACCAACCTCCAGACTCATGTGAGATAATTAAATGTCCTCAAGGTTCAAGTGTCTGTCAGACAGACTCTATTATTTGCAGCTGAATGGACCCAGTTGGAATGCAGAGATGAACAGGACTGATCCTTGCACTCAAGAAAGGGGCTTACCCTTTAGTGGGGAAGATGGGCATGTGAACAAGGAGGCAGAGAATTGAGGAGGGAAAGGACTGAGCACCCAGAAATCCCATTCTGGGAATGGCAGGCACAGCTAGAGTCACCCGATTGCACACCTGCCCACACGCAGACAGCATGGGTGAGCTGCGGGGAGCAGGGAGGGCAGAAGATCAGGCTCACCTGCTGGGACACAGCGCCTCGCAGGTCCTGCAGCACATCCAGCATCTGGAAGATGTCAAATGCACGCACCACCTGGATCCTCTGGAGAGCTCCTGCCTGAAGGGGCAGGAGAGAGAAGGGAGGGCCTTGGAGAAGAGGAGCCAGGGGTCACACGAGAGGAAGAGGGATTCTGCGGTTGAGAGAGAAGAGGCACTTAAGACACAAGGACTCAGGTAGAGATGGCGATGGGCTTTGTCTGATGGGCCGGTTCTCAGCATGCTGGCTGCCTGGGTGCTGAGCTGCAAAGCCAAGTCAGAGCTCTGTGGGAAGGAGTGGCAGTGATCAGCGTGTCTGCCCTGGGCAAGATACGGGGGAGAAACACAGAGGCTGGATGTGTGTCTGCCCTGAATGAGGGGATGCCAGGGGCTGGGTTTCTAGGAAGGATCCTTGTGGGTAGCATCCAACTGGGATGATGTCATAAAGGGGAGGCTTTACAATACAGGAAGCATTGGCTGAACGGCAAGTTTCAAAACCAGAAATGACTAGTCACCCAAATGGTCCAAATTCTTGCCATGTTAGATAATGGGGTCTTATGGTGTCAGAACCTCAAAAGAACCCAACCTTCCTGCCCTTTACCTGCTCCTCCTCATCCAGGGTCCTGGCCTGAAGCAGCTGGAGGATGCGGGAGGCTGTAAGCCCTCCATTGGAATCAATGTAGAGGACGTTCTGCTGCAGGCCATGGGCCACGTTTGCTGCCACACAAAGACATACCTGAGTAGAGAGACAGGCCATTGGGTGAACCTGAGCCCTCAAGAAGGGCCCAGAATGGGAGCCCCCCACCCCACCAAATCTCATCCAGATCCCAGAGGCATGAATGGGCCCCAAGACGCAAGTTCAAGTCCCGCTCCTCACCACCCAGCTTCTCTCTTCCAAGCTCTGAAATCACAGGATGCTGGCAGAAGCTTCCCCAGAGATCCAGGACTATGCATCCACCTTCCCCAACCCTCCTGGCTGCTGGCTGCAGGTGTACCTGGGTTTTGCCGCTACCCGGGGCGCCTACAATTTCAGTCACTTCTCCAGTGTAGAGACCAGCATCTAGCAGTTTGTCCAGGCTGACGGCAGAAGAGGAGGGCAGAGCATCAACCGAAGGGCTTGGAGGGGAGGGAGGAGAGGAGGGGAGGAGGAACAGCAAGACATTCCTTCCAAGCGCTGTTCTGTTCAGAGACGTTCTGACATCTCTGGCCAGGAGGCTTCTCCTTGTGGAGTCTCCTTTGGGGAAAGCCGGCACGGCCGAGTGTTTCCCCTCTGGCCCCTCATCCTTTCACTCTCGCCTTAAAGATCACCTCTGGGTAATCACTCCTCTGCGGAGGTCTCTTCGCTGCCCCATTCAATGGTTCTCCTCTCAATCTCCATCGCAGCCCCTGCTGGGTTTCCTCGATAGCACGGCCCATAATTTGTCATGTTTTAAAACTCTGAAATAATTATAGATTCACAGGAAGTTGCAAAAACAAACAACGTGTAGTGAGGTCCCGTGTAACCCTTCAGCTGGCTTCCACTAAGGTAGCATCTTTTACGCTAGGATGTATTGTACTACATCTTAGCGCAACATCGAAAAACAACACCGGTGCGGTCCAGAGCTGCACCTGCTTTCCTTCTACGTGTCTTCACGTGTACAGTTCTGTCGTTTCATCCCACATGTGGCTTTATGGAACCACTGCAGTCAAGACAGAGCATTTCCATCGCCGCAGGGCTCCCTGGGCCACCCTTTTATAACCACACCCCCACCCATTCACCCCTAAATCCCTAGCCAGCCCCTGGCAACTGCTTAATCTGTTCTCCATTATTATCATGTTATTTCAAAAATGTTGACTTCCCTGATGGTCCAGGGGTTAAGACTCTGCGCTCCCAATGCAGGGGGCACAGGTTCCATACCTGGTCAGGGAACTAAGATCTCACATGGCGTGGCCGGAAAACAAAGAATTTCTAAAGAGACCCAAGCATGAATATTTCTTAAGCTTCCCAAATGATTCTAATGAGCAGCCTGGGCTAAACCACAGGTCTGGACTCTACAGTCAAGAATCAATCACATTCCTGGCCATGAGGATCTTCATAAGGAATTCCCAAATCCACCTTGACATGGATAGACCCCCCCACCACCTGCCTTTTGGAACAGAAGTACAACTGAGCCTAACCCCTTGTTTTGAACACAAGTGCTGTCTGGAATTTATCCTCCACCTTCCCCCCTGACTGGTTTTCATTCATTCTTTCAGTCACTCATTCAAACATCATCTGACTGTCTCACATTTCCTAAAGGCCTTTTTCTAAAACAAGGGGGAGGCAGAGATGAACAAGACACAGCTCTGGCCTTCAAGGAACCACCTATCTCCCCCAGTCAATACAGCTGCTTCCGAGGCTTGCTGCCTGCTCTCCCACTTGTAAGATGCCCCCAGCACTACAGGCGGTGAGAAGATCTACAGCAGAGGGACGTCCCTGGCAGTCCAGGGGTTAAGACTCCTTGCTTCCAAGGCAAGAGGCTCAAGTTCAGCCTCTGGTTGGGGAACTAAGATCCCACATGATAAATGGCATGTCCAAAAAAAAAAAAAAAAAGCCCAATAAAAAAACAGAGAAACCTGCTTCATTTGGGTTAACCAGCATTTTGTGAGCTGTTGACTACAGAACTCCCCTCCCCTCCCATGTCAGAGTAATACCCATCAGGTGTCCAAAGACCACTGTGACAAAGGCTAGAAACCTAGAGGTCATCTTTGATTTGCCACTTTTGTATCCCCCCAGCAGGAACGCTTACAGCATTTCTTCAATTTGCCTCCTGCTGTCACCCGCCCCAGATCTGCTCACAACACCCTCCCCTGCTGTATCCTCCTGGGCCTCTCCTGCCAGCCTCCCCTGCCCCATCCACCCCGCCCACCTCCACCGTGCCTGTAACTCTACTTTCATGACATAGCCTCCTGCCTGGAGAGAGCAACAGGGCAGATGCCTTAGAGCTGAGTTCTTAGGCTTAGCAGTGTGACAGGTGTGACCTCAAGGGCCTGGTCTGCCACTTACTCACTGCGGGATCTTTTTTTCTTCCCCTTTGGCTGTGCCACCCAGCTTGTGGGATCTTAGTTTCCGAAAAGTGAAGTTGTAAAGTGAAAGTGAAGTTACTCAGTCGTGTCCGACTCTTTGTGACCCCATGGACTGTAGCCTACCAGGCTCCTCCATCCATGGGATTTTCCAGGCAAGAGTACTGGAGTGGGTTGCCATTTCCTTCTCCAGGGGATCTTCCCGACTCAAGGATCAAACACAGGTCACCCGCATCGTAGGCAGATGCTTTACCGTCTGAGCCACCAGGGAAGTCACCTTAGTTTCCGAACCAGGGATCAAACTGCAGTGGAAGCACGGGAGTCGTAATCACGGGACCACCTGGGAAATCCCTAGCTGGGGGATCTTGAGCAAGTCTCTTAACCTGAGTCCCAGTTTCCTTATCTACAGGATTATGGCTTTCATTTCTTTTTAAAGAATTTTTTATGTGAATGAACCATTTTTAAAGTCTCCACTGAATGTGCTACAACATTGCTTCTGCTTTATGATTTGGTTTCTTGGCCGCAAGGCATGTGGGGTCTTAGCTGCCCGACCAGGGATCAAACCTGCACCCCCTGCATTGGAAGGTGCAGTCTTAACCACTGGACCGCCAGCGAGGTCCCAGGGTGGTGATTTTCATAGCCACAGGCTCACTGTAGTTGTGAAAGTGTTAGTCGCTCAGTTGTGTCTGCCTCTTTGTGACCCCATGGACTGCAGCCCACCAGGCTCCACTGTCCATGGGATTCTCCAAGCAAAAACATTGGAGTAGGTTGCCATTTTCTTCTCCAGGGGCTCTTCCTGACCCAGGGATTGAACCCACATCTCCTGCGTCTCTTGCACTGCAGGCAGATTCTTTATCCACCGAGCCATCGGGGAAGTAGATGTGAAGATAAATGAAATAATGTACCTAGAGTGACAGTGCCTGCTTCCTGATGAGCACTCCGAGAAGGCCCATCCATTCCTCACTGCACAGAGCGGTCCTGAACCTCTCTGATCTCCTCTGTAGTGACCCATGGTGGCTGCCATCCTGCCAGTTTACCACCTGACTACTCTCTCTGTATTTTATAAACTCTGGTTTTATAAACTCCCAAAGGTCAAGCCTGCTTCCTTTTAATCACCCCCTCCTTAGCTGCTTGCAGGCATGCTCACACCTCTCTCGTGTCCACCTGCTCTTCTCCACCCAGTGGACCCCAGCCTCCTTAAGGGCAGGGGCCTCACCCATACCCATACCATCTGCACATCTCTGGTACCCATGCTTAACACTGGCTAGTGCCTGATGAATGACAGACCTGAACCCTCAACCCAGGGAAAGCAAGCACTGTTATGTGAACCCTGCCAAGAGAACATGTTATGGAAACAGCGAGGGCCAAACCGATCCAAAGACCTTTGTGGTGGCAGAGTTCTTTATCAAATTCCACACAAGCAGGCCAGGGAAGAGGTCAGACTCCCTTGGCCAGAAGCCGCCTGTTTTCTTCCAACTCTTTCTCTCTCCAAACATGGCAGAAGGAAACTACTCTCACCCCCTCCTGCTACAGTCTACAAGGAATGAACCAAGTTCAGGAATAAGTACCCCAGGGCTGGAGCCCCACCACTGCCCCTAGCTCCTCCTGTGCTAAACTCAAGTGCGGTTAATAATCACGAACTCACAGGACTCACAGGGTCACGAAGAGATCATACAACCTATTGTATAGCCTTGTTGTTATTCGGTTGCCCAGTTGTGTCTGACTCTTTGCGGCCCCGTGGACTGCAGCATGCCAGGCCTTCCTGTCCTTCATTGTCTCCGGAAGTTTGCCCAAGTTCATGTTCATTGCATCGGTGATGTCATCTAACCATCTCATCCTCTGATGCCCTCTTTTCCTTCTGCCTTCAATCTTTCCCAGAATCAGGGGTTTGCATCAGATGACAAAATACTGGAATTTCAGCTTCAGCATCGGTCCTTCCGACAAATATTCAGGGTTGATTTCCCTTAAGATTGACTGGTTCGATCTCCTTGCTGTCCAAGGGACTCTCAGAAGTCTTCTCCAGCACCAGAGTTTGAAGGCAGCAATTCTTCACTGCTCCAGTGTATAACCTACTACGTGTCAATGGCTGGTACTTAACCTAGTCCTGCCACACTCTCTTGCCCCATCCATCCTTAAATGGATGGGGAGGTAGGGCCAGAGAAGAGCTGCCCCGATTTGCTGAATAATAATGAAATACTGACATCTTGTGTTTCAGTGGTTCTCAACCAGCTGCAATTTTGCCCCCAACCCACCCAGAGGTCACAGCTGGAGACATTTTTGACTATCAGACAAGGGGAGAAGGGAGGTGCTACTGGTATCTAGCAGGCAGAGGCCAGGGAAGCTGCCAAACAACCTACTCTACACGCAGGACAGGTCCCCCCCAATAATTCTGCCTCCCCAAAAGTTAGGAGTTACGAGAAACCTTATAAGATAAGAGCAGTCAGAAGTCCTGGCTGTCCTCAGCACTGTCTGAAAGACAGATGCTGGCTCCAGACTCCAGCATCCAAAGCCCAGCTAGAGGCAGTCAGGTCGCCCTGCCTCTGACCTGGTCCCACACGTACACACACAAACCTTCCAACGCCGGTGGACAGGATGGCCGTGGAGGTCTTCAGTTCCTCGTAGAGATCAGCGCCATTGAAGGGGAAAGCCGAGAACTGAGCCAACAGCACCCGTCTCAGGGCGACCAGGGCCTGCGGAAGGGGCGGGGCGGCTCAGGATCCGGGCTGCAGCAGCCCAAAAGTATTCGGCAACGATACGTCAAAAGAGCGGGCCTCCCGGGGTCTCAGACGCCGCAGCTATCAATCTTTAGGAACCCCTCTGCTCGGGGATAGGCATTTAGAGGCACCCAGGTGTGGAGCGTGGAGGCGGTCAGCTCACCTTGTAAGACAGGCCACATTTCTGGGCGACCTCCTCCAGATCTGCAGAAACCAGGTCAACCACTGAAAACGAAACACGTGGGGCTGATGGGCAGGGAGGGAGGCCCGGGACGTCCGGCACTCGACTTTCCCGTGCCCGCGCGGACTGGCGGAGCCGTGGGACCCGGCGCGGGGCCGGGCACACTGTGGGAAGGTTCTACCCTCCCAGGGGCGTGGCTCGCCCACGCCCACGTTTCCGGGCTCCCCGGGGGCGCAGGAGGGAGGGGAAGGGCCCCTCCGGGTGTGCCGGGGCCGGCCGTGTGGCCCGCACTGGCGCGCGCCCGCGGTCACCTGTCTTGATCCCGCGGCTCCGCAAGATCTGGACCATGTCCTGAGTGAGGCCCGGGCACAGTCCCGCCCGGAGCACGCCCATGTTCCCCGGGAGCCTGGGGCCGCTGGTCCTGGGGGCACCCGCGGGGCTCTCTCCAGTCGCCTCCCCGTCCCCCCGCCCCCCGGCGCCCCTTTCTGGACGGGCGAGGAATGCAGGAGGCAGCGACCGCGCGGAGAAGGCGGGCCCTTCGGGAGCTCTGGCTCCCAGGGCCAGCCCGCCCCGGCCGCGCCGCCGCTTCCGGCTTCCAGGCGCCAGGACCCGGCCTGCGGCGCCACCTGCCGGCCGCGGCGCGGACGCGCGGGCCGGGAGGTCTGGGCGGAGACGGCGCGGGCGGCACGGAGCCGGGCTCCCAGCGCGGAGGTCACCGCGCCCGGCTCGGCGGCTCAGCGCCCGCGTGCGCCTCCGCCTTCTCCCGGGCCACGCCTCCCCCCCCCCCCCCCCCCCCCAGTGCAGCTTTCGGTTCTGAACGCTGAGCCAGAACGTTCGATCGGATCGACCATCCCTACGCCCAGGGACCTACCTGTTAGCGAAGGAAGGCAGTAAAGAGCAAATCAAATAAATCAGATAATTACCGAGATTATGATGGCTGCTAAAAAGCAGCAGAGCACAAAGAGGGCATCTGCTTCTCTAGTTTGCAAATAAAAGAATTTTTACACATACAACGATAAAACCCCTGAGTGTATAGAACACACACACACACGGATTTTAAGCGTCCTTGGCTGGACCTCATCCTCTGGAAAAAAGAAAACAACTTTACAAGGTTAGCTCCGCACAGTCTAGTGAGGTGGTGGTGGTGGTGGTGGTCTGGTCGCTAAGTCGGGTCCGACTCTTGCGACCCCACGGACTTGCGAGCCCTCCAGGCTCTTCTGTCCATGGGATTCTCCAGGCCAGAACCCTGGAGTGGGTTGCCATTTCCTTCATCTAGTGAGGTAGGTGCTATGTTTATCCCTGTTTTCCAGATGAGCGAACTGAGGCTCGGAGGTGAAATCATTTGCCAAAGGCTTCACAGCCTCTGAAGCTGTGGGCAGAGCTGGACTCAAGAGCTGACGAATCCCCACCCAGGTGCAAAGCCATCGCTCTTTTAACAGCTGCCGGCTTCCTCACCCCACAAAGCTGTGTGTGTGTTTTCCTCCCGGTGACATGGTTTCCTTGAGAACAGAAACAACCTCTGGCCCATTTCTGTATGCCTCTGCACCACCCACCATGTCTTCATACCTGAAGGCACTTGAAGTGGGGGTGGGACAGAATTTAGAATTCCAGCAGTAAAACCTGGGTATGTGGGTGCTCTGAACCCCATGAGCCATCCCAGCTTTCCCGGCTGTGCCCACACAGCTGGGCACGGGGTTTGCTGCCTCCCATGTCTGGATATGAAGTCTCAGAATTCCATCGGCGAGGTGTCCCACTCCCAGGGACCCAGTCCATCCAGTACTGCCTGCCTCCCTCCATGCCCAGGTACCACTGTCTCACCATCCACTTCCTCCTTCCCAGGGCAGATCGGAAGGGCACAGGTGGTGAGCATTTTGAGATCTTCTGAGAAGAGCAGGGCCGCTGTAACCACAGAGCCTTAGCCCAAGGGGCATCGTGGGCTATTCTGGGGCTCTGCCGGCTCCTGACGTTGGCCCTGGGCTGCAGCAGCCCCCAGTCAGCGGGGAGGGTAGCTCCTAATTGTTACACTCTGTGATAATTATGAAGTCAGCTCATCGCACCCCCATCCCACCACAACTAAGGGTGTGTCTGCTGCCTGCAGTTTCTCTCTGCTTCCTGTCAGCTTGGTTGTCCTGCATGGTGCCGGCTGCGGTCCCAAACAAACTCGATGGCATCACAGACATTCTACAAAGGGGGAGATGGGGAGGAGGCCCTGCTGAAGAAGGAAACCCTCAATGTCTTGAATGCACTCAATCAAATGTCGAAGCCCTTTCCAAACCCCAAGTCAATGAACAGGACCGTCACGACCAAAGGCCTCCCACTTTCCTCAAGGGGCAGTTTGGTGAACTTCTTAGAGGAGGATGCCATCAATCTACCGTAAGACCTGAGTCTGGTCCTTTTCTACTTTCTAAGGCCAGAGCTGGGTGGGCAGAGGAGCGGGGGGCAAGGAAGAGGGTGTTGAAGAGGCGCCACTTCCTTGACTTATCACAGTCGAGACTCCCAGGGAAGAGCGCGTAAGCAGGTTGCCTGTGGATTCCTGACCCCAAATCAATTCTTGGAGGCATGCAGGCCTCCAGCTCCGGAAGACCTTCTGGGATTAGCTGGAGATGGGTTGGCGGTGCTCGTCATCCTGTTTGGTCCTCACCATGAAGCCCCCTCTCCTCTCCCCATGGTTCCTTTGCTCATCCTCCCTATTGTGCCTTCACCTGCCTGGTTATGTCCTCCCCCTAGCCCCCAGAAGCCTGCCTGCCTTCAGACTGAGGTCTGTGTTCCTCCTCAGTGATCACAGGTCTCCTTCACTTCATTTCACAAAACTCTTTGGGCACCTACGAGGTACCTGGTCCAAGGTTAAGTTCTGGGAATGCAGAGCTGGAAAGCAGTCTCTGCCTTTAAGGAGTTCCCAGCCTGGGGTGTGTGTGTGTGTGTGTGTGTGTGTGTGTGTGTGTGTGTGTGTGGTGGTTGGGCGTGGGGGGCTGTCAGACAAGAATTGAGACTGTTACAGCATGGTCTGGGCTATGACGGGACAACTGGAGGAAACAGAGGGAATTTAGTATAGTTTGGGAGGGGGTGAAGTTAAGGGAGGCTTCGTGGAGGAGGTGACTCCCAGAGGAAGGGAAGGAGTTAGCCAGTGGAGGGACAGAGGAGTGGGTTGACGTGGGCTGAGGGAACTGTCTGTCGGGAAGTTTCACGGGTATGTGACCTGTGCAGTTAAACACAGCCCGACACTTGGAAGGACCCTGTTTAGTTTAATGCTTGGATGTTACTGTTTTGAAGGTCTTAATAATTTCTGAAGAAGGGACCCCACAAGTTATGTAACTGGTCCTGATGACGTGAAAGGGGCTGCAGTGGTCACTCCCTTAGGTACCTGTCAGTAAGCAGGTATGGCTAAAGTGGCGGGGGCAGGTAGGAAACTTCCTGGTATGGAGAGAAAGTCTTAGACTGGGAACCAAGTTTCAATCCAGGTTCTACCACTTAGATATATGACCATAGACAAGTTCATTAAGATCAGCGACCCTTGGTGCCCTGTGTGTAAAACGAGACCGGTCCCATCCAGCAGGGCTGCTGTGAAGATCACAAGGAGTTGTTGTCCAGCATATAGCCCAATGTCTGGCTGCCCCTTTCAGGACTGGTGTTTCCAACAAGTAAATCTTCAATAGAGATTCCTTGGGGCTTCCCGGGTGTTCCAGTAGCTAAGACTCCATCCTCCCAATGCAGAGGGGCCCAGGTGTGATCCCTGGTTGGGAAACTAGATTCCCACATGCCACGATAAGAGTCTGCAAGGTGCAATTAAAGATCCCACGTGCTGCAACTAAGACCTGGTGCCACCAAATAAATACTTTTAAAAAAAAAATAATAAAAAAGTACAATAGAGATTCCTAAGGACAGTTTATGGACTTCCCAAGTGGCGCCAGGGGTAAAGGACCCACTTGCTAATGCAGAAGACTTAAAAGACTCATGTTCAGTCTCTGGGTCGGGAAGACTCCCTGGAGAAGGACATGGCAACACACTCCGGTATTCTTGACCAGAGAATCCTATGGAGAGAGGAGCCTGGAGGGGTACAGTCCTTAGAGTCACAAAGAGGCGGACACGAGTGAGGCAACTTAGCACATAATATAGGACAATCTACAGCGTAACTGACATCCATACCCAGACTCTTCGGCCTACAAAGGGCCTTGGAGGGAGAATCACCTATTCCAAGTGTCCACCAAGGGCTAGCATAGGAGGTTGGGTGGATCAGGATTTTGCAGGAGGAGGTTGATGGGGCTGGAGCTCAGGGTGGAAAACGTTGGCCTTGATCAATCAACCTTAAAGCTGGAGGCTGGCCTGGTGTGAGGGGTCTAGGGATATGTGTGGGTCACTGGATCTGGCTAGAGCAGCCAGGGGAGGTGGGGAAGGAAGCAGGGGAGGGGAGCCAGAAAGCACCAGGGGCAGACAAGAGCTGTGTAACATGGGGCCCGGGAGATCCGGCTTCTGTTCCAGCTCTGCCATCGACTACCAAGGTGACCTCCGTCAAGGTGCTTGGTGTCCATAGGCCCTATGGCTGCTTTCTCTAGACAGGGCTCTTCCAGCTGAGGGCTGGGACCAGTGAATGTGTCAGGAGCTCATCCTAGTTGATGGAGGCTGGTATTATAAAATGAACTAAATAGAATTTATAATTCCAGGGAACATCACACACAGATAAGTACTGGTTTGTGAAACCAGTTAGTACTGGATTGTGAAACATTTTAGTTATATGTGTGTGTGTGTGTGTATGCATATACTGGGGTTTCCCAGGTGGCGCTAGTGGTAAAGAGCCCGCCTGCCAATGCAGAAGACGTAAGAGACTCAGGTTCAATCTCTGGATCGGGAAGATCCCCTGGAGGGGGCATGGTGATCCAATCCAGTATTCTTGCCTACAGAATCCCATGGACAGAGGATCCTGGCAGGCTACAGTCCATGGGGTCATAGGCATGCGTGTACTAGCTTGTCAAGAAATATGTATTTCTTACTTTCAGTTCAGTTCACTTCTGTTGCTCAGTCATGTCTGACTCTTTGCAACCCTGTGGACTGCAGCATGCCAGGCCTCCCTGTCCATCACCAACTCCCGGAGTTTACCCAAACTCATGTCCATAGAGTCGGTGATGCCATTCAACCATCTCATCCTCTGTCATCCCCTTCTCTTCCTACCCTCAATCTTTCCCAGCATCAGGGTCTTTTCAAATGAGTCAGCTGTTTGCATCAGGTGGCCAAAGTATTGGAGTTTTCAGCTTCAACATCAGTCCTTCCAATGAACACTCAGGACTGATCTCCTTTAGGATGGACTGGTTGGATCTCCTTGCTGTCCAAGGGACTCTCAAGAGTCTTCTCCAACACCACACTTCAAAAGCATCAATTCTTCAGCGCTCAGCTTTCTTTATAGTCCAACTCTCACATCCATACATGACCACTGGAAAAATCATAGCCTTGACTAGACGGACCTTTGTTGGCAAAGTAATGTCTCTGATTTTTAATATGCTGTCTAGGTTGGTCATAACTTTCCTTCCAAGGAGTAAGTGTCTTTTAATTTCATGGCTGCAGTCACCATCTGCAGTGATTTTGGAGCCCAAAAAATAAAGTCAGCCACTGTTCCCACTGTTTCTGCATCTATTTGCCATGAAGTGATGGGACCAGATGCCATGATCTTAGTTTTCTGAATGTTGAGCTTTAAGCAAATTTTTTCACTCTCCTCTTTCACTTTCATCAAGAGGCTCTTTAGTTCTTCTTCAACTTCTGCCATAAGGGTGGTGCCATCTGCATATCTGAGGTTATTGATATTTCTCCCAGCAATCTTGATTCTAGCTTGTGCTTCCTCCAGCCCAGCGTTTCTCATGATGAACTCTGCATAGAAGTTAAATAAGCAGGGTGACAATATACAGCCTTCTCCTTTTCCTATTTGGAACCAGTCAGTTGTTCCATATCCAGTTCTAACTGTTGCTTCCTGACCTGCATACAGATTTCTCAAGAGGCAGGTCAGGTGGTCTGGTATTCCCATCTCTTGAAGAATTTTCCACAGTTTGTGTGATCCACACAGTCAAAGGCTTTGGCATAGTCAATAAAGCAGAAATAGATGTTTTTCTGGAACTCTCTTGCTTTTTTGATGATTCAGCGGATGTTGGCAATTTGATCTCTGGTTCTTCTGCCTTTTCTAAAACCAGCTTGAACATATGGAAGCTCACGGTTCACATATTGCTGAAGCCTGGCTTGGAGAATTTTGAGCATTACTTTGCTAGCTTGTGAGATAAGTGCAATTGTGTGGTAGTCAGCATTGTTTGGCATTGCCTTTCTTTGGGATTGGAATGAAAACTGACCTTTTCCAGTCCTGTGGCCACTGCTGAGTTTTCCAAATTTGCTGGCATATTGAGTGCAGCACCTTCCCAGCATTATCTTTCAGGATTTGAAATAGCTCAACTGGAATTCCATCACCTCCACTAGCTTTGTTCATAGTGATGCTTCCTAAGGCCCACTTGACTTCACGTTCCAGGATGTCTGGCTCTAGGTGAGTGATCACACCATCGTGATTATCTGGGTCGTGAAGATCTTTTTTGTATAGTTCTTCTGTGTATTCTTGCCACCTCTTCTTAATATTTTCTGCTTCTGTTAGGTCCATACCATTTCTTTCCTTTATTGAGCCCATCTTTGCATGAAATGTTCCCTTGGTATCTCTAATTTTCTTGAAGAGATCTCTAGTCTTTGCCATTCTATTGTTTTCCTCTATTTCTTTGCACTGATCACTGAGGAAGGCTTTCTCATCTCTCCTTGGTATTCTTTGGAACTCTGCATTCAAATGGGTATCTTTCCTTTTCTCCTTTGCCTTTCACTTCTCTTCTTTTCTTCTTCTTTTTTTTTTTTTCACTTCATTTCTTTTCATAGCTATTTGTAAGGCCTCTTCAGACAGTCATTTTGCTTTTTTGCATTTTTTTTTTCCCCTTGGGGATGGTCTTGCTCCCTGTCTCCTGTACAATGTCATGAACCTCCATCCATAATTCATCAGGCACTCTGTCTATCAGATCTAGTCCCTTAAAACTATTTCTCACTTCCACTGTATAATCACAAGGGATTTGATTTAGGTCATATCTGAATAGTCTAGTGGTTTTCCCTACTTTCTTCAATTTAAGTCTGAATTTGGCAATAAGGAGTTCATGATCTGAGCCACAGTCAGCTCCCGGTCTTGTTTTTGCTGACTGTATAGAGCTTCTCCATCTTTGGCTGCAAAGAATATAACCAGATGGTGTTGACCATCTGGTGATGTCCATGTGTAGAGTCTTCTCTTGTATTGTTGGAAGAGGGTGTTTGCTATGACCAGTGCATTGTCTTGGCAGAACTCTATTAGCTTTTGCCCTGCTTCATTCTGTACTCCACAGCCAAATTTGCCTGTTACTCCAGGTGTTTCTTGACTTCCTACTTTTGCATTCCAGTCCCCTATGATGAAAAGGACATCTTTTTTGGGTGTTAGTTCTAGCAGGTCTTGTAGGTCTTCATGGAATGGTTCAACTTCAGCTTCTTCAGCATACTGGTCAGGGCATAGACTTGGATTACCGTGATATTGAATGGTCTGCCTTGGAGATGAACAGAGATCATTCTGTCGTTTTTGAGACTGCATCCAAGTACTGCATTTCGGACTCTTTTGTTGACTATGATGGCTAGTCCATTTCTTCTAAGGGGTTCCTGCCCACAATAGTAGATATAATGGTCATCTGAGTTAAATTCACCCATTCCAGTCCATTTTAGTTCGCTGATTCCTAAAGTGTTGACGTTCACTCACCATCTCCTGTTTGATCACTTCCAATTTGCCTTGATTCATGGACCTAACATTCCAGGTTCCTATGCAACATTGCTCTTTACAGCATCGGACTTTACTTCCATCACCAGTCACATCCACAGCTGGGTGTTGTTTTTGCTTTGGCTCCATCTCTTCATTCTTTCTGGAGTTATTTCTCCACTTATCTTCAGTAGCATATTGGGCACCTACCGATCTGGGGAGTTCATCTTTCAGTATCCTATCTTTTTGTCTTTTCATAGTGTTCATGGGGTTCTCAAGGCAGGAATACTGAAGTGGTTTGCCATTCCCTTCTCCAGTGGACCACATTTTGTCAGAACTCTCCACCATGACCCATCCATCTTGGGTGGCCCTACACGGCATGGCTCATAGTTTCATTGAGTTACACAAGGCTGTGGTCCATGTGGTTAGATCGGTTTGTTTTCTGTGATGGTGGTTTTCAGTCTGTCTGCCCTCTGATGGAGAAGGATAAGAGGCTTATGAAAGCTTCCTGATGGGATAGACTGACTGAGGTGGATACTGGGTCTTGTTCTGATAGGCAGGGCCATGTTCAGTAAATCTTTAATCCGATTTTCTGTTGATGGGAGGAGCTGTGTTCCCTCCTTCTTACTTTAGCTCAAGGTAAAAAAAAAAAAAAAAATTTGAAAGTTAAATTTTTCGGATCCTGTAGTTCATCAGCAAAAAATTTAAAGAGTGGGGAAACATGGGCAAGGTTTTTCTTTGTAACAGCCAAGAATTGGTAACGATAGCAAATATCTGTGTAACAGAACACCATACAACAGTTAAAATGACTGAACCAGAGCAGATTAATCTAAAAAATACAGTGTTATAAGTAAGAAAACAGCAAACTGCAAATGAATATGTATTGAATGATACTATTTATTTATATAAAGTTTAAATTATGCAAAATAATAACATACATATCTAGCAAACCTATAAAAACACATGGGGAGTAATAAACACAAAATTTTAAATTTGCTGCTCCGGCTGCCTCTGAGGGAGAGCATCAGGAGAGCGGTAGGGGAGCAGAACACAAGGGGCTTTAGCGACACTGACACAGCTTTAGTTCTGAGTTGGATAGAAGCTAAATGGAAGCTTAATATAATACGATCATTTTTTCCAGTTTTATTGAGACACAATTGACATTAAAGTATGCAACATGATTTGATAATTGTATGTATTGTGAAATCATTACCCCAATAAGCTTAGTTAACATCCATCACCACACAGTTACAAATTTTTGTGTGTGAGATGAGAGCTTTTAAGACCTAATCTCTTAGGAACTTTCAAATATACAATATTGTTAATTATAGCTACCACTTTGTACATTGGTGTGGTGGTGGTTTAGTCACTACGTTCATGTCACTTTGTACATTACTGCCCCATGAACATATTATCCTTGATATCTTGAATGAGTCTGAAATATTTCACAATTAAAAAAAAAATTAGAGGACTTCCCTGGGGGCTTAGTGGTAAAGAATCCGCCTCCCAATGCAGGAGACATGGGTTCAATCCCTGGCCCTGGAAGATCCCACATGGCACGGAGCAGCTAGGCCCGGGCATCACAGCTAATGAGCCTGTGCTCCAGAGCCCAGGAGCTGCAACTACTGAAGCCCGCACGCCCTAGAGCCCGTGCCCCACAGCAAGAGAAGCCGCCGCAGTGAGGAGCCCAGCACCGCAACTGGAGAGTAGCCCTGCTCCCTGCAGCCACAGAAAGCCTGCGCGGCAATGAAGAGCCAGCACAGCCAAAAACACATAAATAAACAAATAATTTTTAAAAATAAAAAAATTAGAATGGAAGAAAAGTTTTGAGCATTCACCCCAATAAATGTATATTTATCTGTGCCGTTAATCTTACATGCTGTGTATTAATACATATTGGTAACTGTCATAAAAATTAAGTAAATAAATGTAGCAATTACTTAAACAACAGTAAATAAATATTTAGTAAAACTTATTATTTTTCTTTTAGATACTTTTAGATATTTTTCCATATCCCAGTAGATCGTTATGGTCATTGCCTGGGGTGTTTGCACCCTACCTTGGAGGAAGGACTTGGAGCTTTAGTGGTGTTTCTAAAAATGTGGTTCTCAGAACACTGGCATCAGAATCATCTGAGGATGTTATGAGAGATGCTTTAGCAGCTTCCCCAGTGCCATCCCAGCTGGGCACCAGGGACCAGGAGTGTGCATTTTCCACTTACTAGTGTCCCGGTGAGTCCACTAGTAAGTGCATTTTCCACTGCTGCAGAGCAAGAATGTTCTGAGTGGCTCAAAAGCAGTTGAGGGTGTTGGTAAGTCCTGCCCAAGGCCTGCCTGCCCCTGGGAGCTTCCAGGTGGCAGGGGCTGGGGCAGCTGCCTCCATCTGTCTCCCCCTCCCCTCTCCTTCCAGGAAGCACATGCCAGTGGAGGATTCTGAATGCAGCTCCGATGACACCAGCATCTCCCCCATGTCATCTACCTTGTTGAATCCCATCAAGTTGGCCGTGACCCAGCCCAACAGCAGCTTCTTTGCGGGCATGCTGGAGGGCGAGTTGAACAAACTCAGCCTCTCCTCGATAGCCAAGGGCACAGAGAAGGGGCACCTGGCCCTCTGCCCCCAGTCTAAGTCCAAGATGGCCCCTGGGGGCCTGCTGGACCTCGACAACCCTGAGGTGGACACAGACACGTCCTCGACGCCCTCAGAGTCCTCTGTGGTCTTGGATGTGCCGGAGGCGCCCTTCATCTGTGAACACACGGTCAGCGACTCCACAGCTGTGGTGCGTTCCCCCCATGTGCACCTGGCAAACGCTTGATGCCCCCCCACCCCCACCCCCACATGCCCAGCACGGAGCTGAGCTCACTGGGGAGCGTGTGGATACCTACTGCCTGCATCCTGACCTCTAGTGCATGGGTTAGGAGAGAGGGCGTGCCTGCAAAGAACTCCAGCGCAAGCTAGAGAAGGTTCAATGCTGCAGGAAAAGTTCAGACCAAGTGCCGCTGGGGATTCCAAGGGAAAGAAACGTTACTTCCAGCTGCAGGAGTAAGCTTTGGTGGTGTTCAGTGACATTTGAGCTGGGACACAGAGGTCGGACTTAGACATCTAGAGATGAGGAAAGGCATTCTGTGTAGGGCTGACACTAGCAAAGGCTCGCATGTGGGAGGAAACATCCACGTCCTCATTCAGGGTTGCTCACACTTTCCGGCACCTGCAGATCTGATCCTCATGTTACCAACAAGATTCCTCGTTCCTCGAGGTTCTGACTCAGTAGGTCTGGGGTGGGGCCTGAGACTCTGCATTGCTAACACATTCCCAGGTGGTGCTGATGGCCCACAGACCACATGCTGAGTAGCGTTGTTCTGGATACAGGAAAGGAACAGCAGGAGGGGGTCATTTTCCAGAGGTCCTGTAATGTTAGGCTACTGTATGGAATTTTTCAGTAAGCAAAGAGGACCAGCTCTGTGCAACGTTTTGTATCAGGTGAGAGATGCAATATCAGTTACATATTGGAAAATACCATCTGGTGGCTCAGACAGTAGAGCGATGCAGGAGACCTGGGTTCGATCCCTGAATTGGGAAGATCCCCTGGAGAAGGAAATGGCAACCCACTCCAGTACTCTTGCCTGGAAAATCCCATGGATGGAGGAGCCTGGTAGGCTACAGTCCATGGGGTCACCAAGAGTCGGACACGACTGAGTGACTTCACTTACTTTGGAAGATAAATCTGGAAGGACCATTGTTGGATAGGCCAGCTCAGTGTTTCTCAAAGTGTAGTCCTCAGACCACCAGTAGCATCTGCATCGTATGGCAACTTGTTAGAAATTTTAATCCTTGCTTTCCCCACCCTCCTGATTGGGCCTGCTGAATCAGAAGCTGGGTGCAGGGGCCAGCGGTCCTTGTTTTAACAAGTCCTCTGGGGTATTCTGATGCATACCAAAGTTTGAGAACCACTGGCCTAGATGGAGTAGAAACTGGAAATGGGAGACAAGGCAAGTGACAGCAGGGCCAGGAATCTGCAGTGTTAGAAAAACCCTCTGCAATCCTTAGTCTGGCTTGGCAACCAGGGCTGCAGTACAAAGTGCATGGACTCAGGAGCAATTGGTCTGAACCTTGACTCTGGCACTTAATTGTTGTGTGGCCATGGGCCGGACCAGAGAAGGCAATGGTACCCCACTCCAGTACTCTTGCCTGGAAAATCCCATGGACTGAGGAGCCTCGTAGGCTGCAGTCCATGGGGTCTCGAAGAATCGGGCACGACTGAGCGACTTCACTTTCACTTTTCACTTTCATGCATTGGAGAAGGAAATGGCAACCCACTCCAGTGTTCTTGCCTGGAGAATCCCAGGGACAGAGGAGCCTGGTGGGCTGCCGTCTATGGGGTCGCACAAAGTCGGACTCGACTGAAGTGACTTAGCAGCAGCAGCAGTAGCATGGCCCAGACACCTGCTCTCTCTGAACTTGTAACCCCATCTGCAATGAGTGAGGTGGATGAGATGATTGCTAAGGTCCCTTTCAACGGACACACAGTCTATAGAATATGGAGTTGAGGGTATACACTGAGGTGGGTGTGGCTGCCCAGGGAGAATGTCTCAAGCTTTGGGCTGGTGGGGCCCCATCTAACGTGGGGTGTGCCTGCCACCCTCGGACACACCTGCCTCAGCTCCAGCGGGAGCAGGGAAGGGAATGGGGTCTTCTGGCCCACATTGCAGAGGGACTGGTGGGGTGGTAAGGGGAGGCCAGGCCAGACCAGGTCTGAGGAAGCCTTGGGGGTTCTCTCCCCCTAGATTTCCTGGACCTACGCCCCTGGCAAGCAGCAGGTCAGTTTCTACCAGGTCCTGTTACAGGAGGTGGTCAGGAAAAACAGCGGTGAGATGCCCAAGGCGAAGAACCGCCCCTGGATCTTCAATAAAATCCTGGGCACCACCGTCAAGCTGATGGAGCTGAAGCCGAACACGAGTTACTGCCTCACCGTCCGCGCAGCCAACACCGCGGGGGTGGGGACGTGGTGCAAGCCCTACAAAGTGAGCCCTGCGAGGATAGGAGCCCGAGGGTCGGGGGGAGGGGTCTGGACCGGGGCCCTAGAGGTTGGGAACACCCCTGTACCCCAGGACCTCTCCTCCTGTTGGCTTTCCCTCTCCCTGGGCAGATAAGCCTCGATTCTAGGCTGCTCTCCCTGGGGGAGGGTTAAGGAGTAAGTCACTTTGGGGGCCCCTGGAAACTGACCTGTTCATTCATCCCTAATGTGTGTCTCTCAAAGCCAGTGGCTTCTGGGTTTTTCAACTTAGTTATCAATGATTGTGAGTGGGTTGGGAAGTCAAGAGCACTGAAGGAAAAAGAGAGGGAAGAGGCTAACGGGCGACAAAGCAGGGACGAGCCTGGGGGTGGCAGGGCAGGCCCGAGTAGACCCTGCTGAGCTTGGAAACAGCACACAACCGGGGAGAAACATGTCAGTGAATAGGCTGGTAGGGCCCTCGGAGACCCCATTTCACAGACAAATGAGGGGGGCCGTGTCGGAGTGGTGAGGTCAGGGTCAGCTCTGCCAACGAGTTCTGAGGACTTTTGTTTCTTTCAGTTTGCAACGGTGGCCACCGACGTGAACAGCTTCCCCGAGAACAACCCCATCCAGATTACCGTGCAGCGCAAGGAGCCCCAGCGGAAGACCGTGTCCCTCGGGCTGGAGGACATGCGCAGGCTCGAAGATCTGGAACACCTCTTTCCCTACTAAGGGGGAGGGTCCCAGGAAGCCCCTCACCCACCTTCAGCTTCGGCCCAGGGTCCTCAGCAGTCAGAACCACGAGATGCACCACCAGCCGAGTCAGGGAACCAAAGACCACCCTGCTGGTCCCGGGCCTGGGGCCGAGGTTAGAGGGGAGCTCCGCTCACCCGGAGCCTCCGCAGGCCAGGCCAGATCAGCCTCCACTGCCCATAGCTGCTAGGCCTCCTCCCCCAGATCTGGGCTGGTCCAGGTCCCTCATTAAAACCTGCAGGTCACCCAGCACCCTGAGATTCTGCTTCATGCCACTGACGGCCTCAGCCACTCACCCTCCTGGCTTCTGCCGGGACCGAGTCCAGGTGGGTCGGGGCGACACGGGGCCATGAGATGCCATCGCCCTTTCCCAGTGGGAGAAAGAGATGGTCCCCAAAGACTACAGCACTCGCCAGGAAAAAGTGATGCTGGACAGAGGTAGTGACAGTCTGCACACTGCCAGCCCAACTTGAGCTCGGGGGGACATGGGGCAAAGTGCCCGAGCTCTGAGCGAAGGGTTTAATCCCTTCTGTTTCATGTCGGCTCTTCCTGGATGTGACGGCTCAGACAAACCATTTACGCTGCTGGGGCTCAACTTCCTCATCAAAAATACGGGGATGTGGGACTTCCCTGGCGGTCCAGCGGTTGAGACGCCGCACTTCCAATGCAAGGTGTGAGGGTTCAATCCCTGGTCGGGGAAACTAGATCCCACATGCTGTGTGCCGTGGCCAAAAAAAAGGTGGGGGGGGGGGGGGCGGGGCGCGGGGCGGCGATAGCACAGCAACCCGCTTTATTTGGCTCTAGCCAGCATTTCCCAAGCTGTTGACGATAGAATTCCCCTCCTCTCCTGTGTGAATTACATCCGTCAAGTGTCCAAAGAATACTGAGGAAGGCTAGAAACCTATTTGGTTCTTTGATTCTTCACATCTGTATCCCCCCTGGGGGGATGGCATGGCCCTTCCAGGCACGGCTGCAGGGTCACTGGGAGGCTCAAGGGAGAGCTCAGCAGCAGACAGCCTGGCACAGAGCGGGCCCTCAGAGCCCGTCGCCTCCCTTCACCCCTCACACAGTCTCACTGCAGAGACCAGGCAGGCAGAAGCCAAGCAAGGTGCAAAATCGTAGAAGCACAGATGTGGGTGGGGGAGGGTGAGGAGGGCCAAGAAGTCAAAAAAGGCTGTGGCCCCGAGTGCTCCGTACAAGGATGGCTGGAATTCAACCCAGGTAGAGGCACCTGGCCCTGGAAGAGGAGTGACCAAGACCTTGGTCCAGGGTCTCAGCACGTCCTGGTGGGGGTTCCCTTCACTCTGTGAGTCTTTGGCGGGCAAAGAGCCACCCTCCCCATCACACCATCCATCCCCACTTCTGCCCGAGCCTGCACCACCGCACGGCCCATTAGGGGGAGCCCTCGGGGACCGTCTCTCTGTACCCTGAGAGCCCAGTGACACTGGATGAGGTCGGCGAAAGCACCCCAGAGCAGCAGGGCTGGCACAAGTCCCTGTGATGGTCAAAGCGTCCCCTCTGCGCGCTGTCCAGACCAGGAAGTAGCCTCGAGCTAGTGTGACAAGTGCATTTCTAACTGGGCTGAATTCTAGTTCATGCAAACAGCTAGACGTGGCTGGTGCTGCCAGAAGGGACAACACAGCCTCGACAGCCTCCTCTGGCTACTAAGAGACGGGCCTCAGCGGGTCGCCCCAGCCTTTCCCTCATAGGTACGGTGGCGAGCCAGGAAGGGCCGCTTCCTGCTCAGCATGGTACTGGTGTAGCCCAGAGGGAGGGGCTGCACGAACTGACCCAGCATAGACCCCTGGGCATCGAGGACAGGAATTGTAACCCAAACACACAAAATATAAGTTATTTATTTGGTCACAGAATCCAGGGCCTGACCCTGAAGAGACGGCATTTAGAAAAGGCAGCAGCTGGTCATCGCCCAGCCTCCCGCCACCCCTGCTCACACCAGCGAGGTACTGAGGATGGCCGAGGACTGGGTTCAGTGACGACCTCCTGCAACCTTCGGCCTTCTGTTCTGCGGAGGGACCCCTGTGGGGTCTGAGCGAGGACAGCAGGCCACGCTCGTTCTCAAGGTCATCGCCCAGCCTGAGGCCTCCCGTCAAAGCGGGCAGCGGGTGGAGGCTGAGTCCAGGTGGGGATCCCGGAGACCTGGGGGGCTTCTCATCTCCTCCATCTGTGAACAAGGGCAGGGAATGGGATGGGGACCCCAGCTCGGCAAAGGGAGGCACCACACAGTCCCAGGAGCCCCCGATGGGGGAGAGCCTGGGCAGGTGGAGAGCCCGCGGAACTCTCCACCACGGGGGACGACCACGAGGGCGGGACAGCCGAGCACACCGGCCGCCACTGCACCCCCCACCCCCAAACTCACATCCGGAGGCACTTGTCCTTCCCACCACTGGCCACTCTCTGGCCATCGGGACTCCAATCGACAGCATATACCTAAACAGGGGAGGGGCACAGTGGTGCAGTGAGCAGGGTTGGGGGGTGGGGGGCAGGCTTTAGTCCCCCCCCCCCGCTCAGCCAACTGCCCACGAGGGTCGGCCGTACCTCATCTGCATGGCCCGGCAGGTCCGTGGACAGCTTCTGGGCCTTCACATCCCACACCTTCAGCGTGCTGTCACTGCTGCCGCTGACCAGGAGCCGGCTGTCAGCCGACCACGCGATCTGGTACACGGCAGCCACATGGCCACGCAGGGAGGCCAGGTACCTGGGCCGGGGGGAGGGCAATGAGGATGGACGTGAGATCTCGGAACACGTCTCAAGGGTCCTCGAGGCCCCCAGCAGTCATTCTCAACTGTGGCTGCATGTCAGGGTTACCTGGGAACCTGTACAAAATCTCACTGCCTGGCCCCCGCCCTACACCAATTTAATCTCTGCTGGTCATTGTGATTTTGTAGAACTGCTTCTAGGATGCTTCTTGCTGGGCCTCCACACTTGCTCAACTTTGCAAGCCTTGGACTCCAATGCCCCCATCTGCTTGGCCCGTCTGCACGACACCCCCAACTCTGCCCACCCCAGCAGGTGCCTGCTGACAGGTGACGTGGAGGAACAGTGGGCCGGGCCACTGGGACCTGGTCGGGACAGACTGACTGTGTCTGCTGGTGCAAGTTGTTGGGCCTGAGACTAGGAGCTGGGGACGTCACTGGGGATGCAGTGGTTGAGAATCCGCCTTCTAATGCAGGCGACTCGGGTTTGATCCCTGGTGGGGGAACTAAGATCCCACATGCCACGGGGCAACTGAAGCCCACGTCTGCAACTAGAGAAGGCTGCATTCTGAAATGAAGACCCCCTCACGCTGCAACTAAGACCCAACCCAACCAAGTAAATGAATTTAAAAAAGAAGGGAGCCGAACAGCCTATTTCACAGGGCTTTGGCGTGGAGATACACAGAGATGGACGCGTGAGTCCCCCTTCGGCCTCAGGAGTGTTTCCCTGCTCCTTTCCCCACTCGCGCCTCAACCTCCCCTCCTATCGACCACGAGGGCACTGTGCCTTTTCACACCACTGCTTCTCAGACCTGAAAGGTGACCTTAAATGGCAGGTTCTGATCCCCAAGCTCTGGGCTGGGACCCAGGGCTCTGCAATTCCATCAAGCTCCCAGGTAATGCACTGTCTGGTCGGTGGACTCCACTGTAAGGGCCAGATAACGACTAGACCACAAACCTACACATTCCGCTGCATCCCCGGCCCTTGGCCAGCTTTCAGACCATTTCTCTCCCTAGGTGTACAATGAACTAGCCATTTTCAGCGCCCGCTTAGTGAGGGTGCTGAACATACCACCTCACTTAATCCTTGTGATAAGGCTGAGAGGTAAGGGGTCTGCACACTCAGAAGAGGAAACAGAGGCTCAGAAAATCCAGGGACTACCCTGCCTGCCAACGCAGGGGATGGGTTGTTGCTCCACAACAAGAGAAGCCACTGCAATGAGAAGCCCGCACGCCACAGTTAGAGTGGCCCCTGCTCACTGCAACTAGAGAAAGTCCGTGAGCAGAAACGAAGATCCAGCAGAGCCAAAAATAAAAACAAAATAAATAAAAATTTTTTAAAAAGAAAAGAAAAAAAATCCAACCGCTTGCCAGAGCCACACAGCTAGAAAGCAGCAGAGCCGAGCTCCTTCCAGAGGGGGGAGTGCCCCTCCTCCCGGGCCCACGCCCCCCACTCACTTGCCCGTCCTGCCGTCCCACAGCTTGATGGACTTGTCGAAGGAGGCGCTGGCGATGATTCGGGAGTCTGGGGAGTAGACCACCTGGTTGATGAGGGCCTGGTGCCCCGTCATCCGTGCCAGGGGCTTCTTGTCCTCTGCCGGGGACCACAGAAACAGGGTGAAGTCATCTGAACCAGACACCAGCCTCTCTGGGCCCCGGCCCTGCAGAGGCAAGAAAGCGCATGTGGTCTCAGGGAGGAGACTCGACCTCAGAGGCAAACACACCACTGTCAGCTCAATCATGGATTCTTAACACCGGAACCACCAGGGAAGTCCCCACAGTGGCATCTTAAAAGGGGGAAGGATTTTATACGTGGGCTTGTATACGTGTGTAGTGTGTACATACACGTGTATGTGAAGTCTCGGAAAGGAGACACGAGACACTGGTAGCACTAGATGCTTCCAGGAGCCACAGAGATGAAAGGCTTTCCACATCTACTTTTTTTGTGTTCTTTGAACCCTAGACTATCTGAATGTGTTACTGAAACTAAATGAAATTTAAAAAAAGAGAAGGACTTCTCTGGTGTCCAGTGATTAAGACTGCATGTTCCCAATGCAGGGAACACGGGTTTTATCCCTGGTTGGGGAACTACGAGCCTGAATTCTGAGGCCAAAATAAATAAATAAACAGAGGTACCTTAGAATTACAAATAAATAGATAAGAAAAAAAAGGAAAAAAGAAAGTGAAATAAAATGATCCCCAGCACACTAGAATTTTAGACTTGTAAAAGAAGAACTTTGGGGGAACAGTACATTCTGTACTGGGGCTAGAAGGGAGAGGGGCCTGAGCCTATGCAGGGTTTGGGGTTTGGGAAATGAGGAGAAACAGCGCATGGGGCTGGCGGTGCTGGGGATGCTCACCCGCACGAGGTTGTAGCGGCTCAGAGCCTTCTCCTTCAACTCCTGCACTGTGTCCAGGCACCAAAGGAAAGGAACAAGGCTGATGAGAAAATACAGCATGGACAGCAAGCACCCCACACACCCAGCCAAGCTCGGCCCCTCGCACGTGAAGCCGGAGAGCCGGCTCCATCCCAACCAGCCCTTCCTCCCTGCCTCCTCCCGCTCACTCACAGGACCCTCGGAGGTCTTGGGCATTCACTGAGGCCTCGGCGGGCTCAAAGGCCCCCGTGCGCAGGGCGTAGTCAGTGCTGAGGGCCATGGTGTTCACCCAGTGGCCGTGGCCTTGCAGAGTCCGGCACAGCACGCCCTAGGGTGGATGGAGACAGGTCAGACACTCACAGAGCCCTCTGCGCCCCTGGGAACGTGAATGTCCAGGTCAGCCCCAGAAGACGGGGGGTGGCCCCCAGGACTCAGAAGCAGGGCCCTCGTTTACTGTGATCCGAATCAAATCAAATCACTGTAATCTGAATCAAATCACCCATCAGCTCCTCATTGTGATCTGAATCAAATCTCAAACCCTCTGGGTTCAAGTCTCTCATTTGTGAAATGAGGGCATGGGCCCAGGTCAATGTTTCTGAAAATAGGTTTCACAGAAGGGAAATGTCAGGAAAAAAGGGCTCTAGTCCAGTAAGTTTGCGCTACAGCAGGTCTGATAAACCTAAATAGGCTTCCAACAGCAGGAAATTCCAGAGCCTGACCACGCTCAGGGGCCCTGGACCCTCCGCTATAACGCGGCACCAACCCCAGGACCCACTGTTCAAAAGCACCTCCCTGACCAGTTCCCGGAACGAGTTCAGGAAATACTGGTCTGACATCCCTGACCCGCGATTTGCCCAGGCTGGTTGCGGACCCCTCCCAGCTCTTACATCATGAGCCCTCCAGACTTTGATGGTGCGGTCCTGGGAGGCCGAGTAGAGAAGCCCGTCCCCTCCCCAGCGGAGACAGGTGACTGACTGTGTGTGTCCGGTGAGGATGCGCTCGCAGCGGCCCGCGGTCGTGTCCCAGACCCGCACGCTGCCGTCCTTGGAGCTGCTGGCCACGTAGCGGCACTCGGGGTTGCTGGGGAGGAAGAAACGGGTCCTCACTTCTGACCGGGCAGTGCCTGTCTTCCCACACTGCCTCCCGATGCCTAGCTCGAAGGCCGGGGATAACGTCTCGACGGCTTCCTGACCCCACCATCCGGGGGCGCTGCAAGGTGGCTCTCAGGCTCTGGGATGAGCGCCCTCCACCCCCACCCACGGGTGCAGGCAACCTTCCCCACTGCCTGCCACGTGGTCACTGCCACTCAGAGCCCCCACCCTGTCCCCTAAGGCTCCTCTGCACCGAGCAGGGGTGGGGTACAGCTCTGAACCCTGGCTCCTCATTCACCCCCGTTGTCAGTGTCACTTACGCGTGGAGCGGCTCCCAGCTCAGGGCTGTGACCCACTTGCTGTGGCCAGTGAGCACCCGGCCGACTTGCTTCCCTGTGCTTGGGTCCCACAGGAGAATCTGCAGGACAGAAGCTCAGCAAATAACCCTCCCCAACCTTCCGCTGGCCCTGCCCAAGGTCCCCCGCCCATCGCTCCCAGCCACACCTCCCCGAAGACCCCAGTACCTCATTCTGACCCATCTCCCAGGAAGGGACTCCAGGGTCCCCACCTAAATACCCCAACCATCATCTACCTGGCCATTCTTACAGCCTGAAGCCAGCTTCTTGCCGTCTGGGGACCAGGATATGCTAAGGACCCAATGTCTGTGTCCTAGAAAAGCAGGGAGGGGAGAAAGGGGGACCACACCTGTCTTTATCCCAAATGCTCAGCAATGCCTGGCACATTGCAGAAGGTGCTATTTGGCACATAGCTAGCTGCCAAATAAATGAACAATCGAACACCAATCGAAGGGAGGAGACTCCCGAGGCAAATGGCAAACCCTCCCCAAGTGCGAGAGCCATGCACCTGCCGCACAGATTACACTGCCACTTTCTAATGGTTCCTCACGTGCCACGTGAGATAAAATTCCTGCACGTGTCAGGCCTTACAATTCTCACGATAGCTCTAGAGTATGGAACAAAGCCAGAAGTACCACTCCCATTTTCCAGATGAGAAAACTGAAGCGTAGAAAGGAAGCAAGGCCCACACACAAGGTCGCCTCGCTAGTGTAAGGATCCCAGGCCAGCAGCATCAGTACCACCCGGAACTTGAAATGCAAATTCTCAGGCCACATCCCAAACAGGAGGAGACCAAAATTCTGGGGGTGGGACCCAGAAATCTGTATTAACAAGCCCTCTAGGTAATCCTGATGTATGTTCAAGTGTGAGGACTCCTGTGGCAGAGACCGGACTTAAGCCCAGTTGTCCTTGCTACCAGCCAGCCAGTCCCTGCCCGCATCCTCACGCTGATTCTTGGGTCCAGTCTCTGCTTGTTTGTAAGTGGCTGGTGGGGCTCAAGGGTAAGGTCTCTACCTAGGAACTGACAACCACTAACTGGATGTGAAAAGGCTGGAATGTGCTCTGGGCCTCCCAGGAACTAAAGAGCTGAACGAATCACCCGCCTGCCACTGTATCAACACCTGCCCTGAGGGTAACTGCGTGCATACCGACCCTGGCATGTGAAGTGTGGCGTCTCAGTGCTGAGATCCCAGAAGCGAACTGTCGTGTCTCCGGAGCCACTGGCCAGGTACCTGGGGAAGAAGAGGGGCGGCCTGACCTCTGCACTGGGGACAAGGGGTTGGGCCCCACCCAGGGGTTGGGCCCCACCCAAAACACTGTACATGTCCATTCCCGTGGCCTATTCAATTGCCTTCTGGAAACAGAATCTGGGAGTGGAAATTTCTCTCTCTTCTGAAAAGGAGAACTATAACACTCAGGCCATCTGGGAGAAGACTCTAGGAGGTAATTTCTCTCCTTGTCCTTCCTGAAAGGAATGGCCACAGCCATAACCAGTTAAAGCTTCTTATTATCCTCAGAGGATTGTGAGAAGCAAATAAACCCTGTTTCTCAGATGAACAACTGACTCAGAGAGGTTAAGTGACTTGCCCAGGTCACACAGCTAGGAAGGGGCAGAGGTGAGCTTGAAGCTCAGCTCTCCTGAGAGCAAGTCCAGGAAGGGCCCCTCCAAGGCAGGTATCCTTGGCCTTTGGGGACAAAATTCCACTGGACAAGTCCCTTACTTACACCCTGAGCCCAGAGCTTGGGTCAAGGAAAGGGAGCCAGAGGACCCACTAAGCATAACTTGGGGGTCCCCTCAGCCCAGCCAACAGCTGCACCCACACTCCCCTCCATGACTCTGCAGCTGTCCTTACTTTCCTGTGGGGCTGAAGGCCACGGAAATGACCGCCTCACTGTGACCCTCCAAGGAGCTGGTGCAGCGGGTCACAGCGCGAACCCTGAAGATAGCCTGTGGCTGGTAAATGATGTCCAAGACCTTCTCTGTCTCCACCGCCTGTGACTCCAGTGTCCTCCCCAGTGAAGAGACGATCTCGGCATCATGGACATAGAAAGCCAGTGGCAGGGGATCCTCCTGGAGGACAACAGCAAAGGGAAGCCCCCCCATGAAAGGACAGGCAGAGCAGCCTCCACTGGGGGACCCTCCCCTCCCCACCCTCTGCAAGCTGTGTGCAGGCAAAGCCTTCTTTTCAGCCACCCTGCTTGGGACACCCCCATTATTCCCCATTGAGCAAGACCTTTTGAGTCCTTCAAGAGCAACTCCAGAATATCTACAAATCACTTTAGAATCCTTTATCTTCATCTCACAACTACCCTGACAGATAGGCATTCATGCTGAAAAAACAGAGCAACTAAGTGCTTAGCCCAATGTCCTATTGCTAATGACTAATTCAGGTTCTTCAGACAGAAGTCCAGGGTTAGAATTAGTATATAGCATTTAAGACATTTTCTAAACCACCACACCAGGCTCTATAATGTGTAAGAAGCATCCAAAAAGCCGACTGAAAATGCAGACTCTCTGCTTCACCCCTGGGTCTGCTGCAGTAGTGTAGGGTGGGGCCCAGGTACTGCATTTTTAGTATATGTGCTGCCGAAGCGAGCACTAGGTACTGCATTTTTAAGCAACTTCCCCCACCTCCAATGTTGTTGTTCAGTTGCTAAGTCCTGTCTGACTCTTTGGGCCCCCATGGACTGTAGCCCACCAGGCTCCTCTGTCCATGGAATTCTCCAAGCAAGAATACTGGAGTGAGTTGCCACCTCCTTTGCCAGGGGATCTTCCTGACCCAGGGATCGAACCCGTGTCTCCTGCATTGCAAGCCGATTCTTTACTTCTGAGCCACCAGAGAAGCCCACCTCCCATAGAGGGCAGCATTTTGATAAACACTAACAGCTTAGAGGAAATCAGTCCTGAATATTCATTGGAAGGACTGACGTTGAAGCTGAAACTCCAACACTTTGGCCACCTGATGCGAATAACTGACTCATTTGAGAAGACCCTGATGCTGGCAAAGATTGAAAGCGGGAGGAGAAGGGGACGACAGAGCATTAGATGGTTGGATGGCATCACCGACTCAAAGGACATGAGTGTGAGTAAACTCCGGGAGTCGGTGATGGACAGGGAGGCCTGGCGTGCTGCGGTCCATGGGGTCGCAAAGAGTCGGACACGACTGAGCTGACTGAGCAGCTTAGGAGAGCAGAAGTTTTGAGTCTGACGTTTGAGTTCCAACTCCAAATCTACCACCTACGGCGCGGCATCTTACACACAATCGAATGATCGTAGGCAACAATGTAAAATGGGGAAGTTAATGACAACGGGGAGACAATGACGGGCTGCGACAAGGAATCACTAAGATGATGCGCCCAATGCGTTCAAAACGCGCGCTCTCTCCGCAGGTGGGCCCTGAAGGTGGGCGTGTAAATCGCTCACTCTTCTCACATCTTCCGACCCTCCCCAAGGGTAGACCGCACGGCCGGGCTGCAGCACTGCGGGGGAGCGGTGGGGGCCCTGGTACCCAAGACCTTCGGCCTCCCGATCCCCCGCGTGCCCAACGCTCACCTGGGCCAGCAGAGCGTTGCACACGAGCTGCAGCTTGTCCGGGGTGATGTCCACGGGCACGTCGAACGGCGAGCCCAGCAGCTGCCCGCCCTCATCCTGGAACTGCACGAGCAGCCGCTGCACGTCGCGCGTCGCCGCCTCGTCCTGTGCGGACAAGCGCGGTAGGCGTCACTCCCGCGGCTCGGTTACCCGAGGGCCCCCACTCCCGACTCCCTCCGGCCTCGGGAAGGCGGGCGCGAGACCCCGGCCGCGGGCCCCTCCCGCACTCACGCACACCCGCCGCTGCCGCCGCGGCCGCCGCCATCCTGCGTCCCCACGTGGAGGAGGTAACTCCGGCGTGATGGAGCGCCGCTGCCGAGGTTCAGCGGCGCCGCAGCTCGCCGCATCGCCCCCTGGTGTCGCGGCGGGGAGGTGCCGTGCCCCGCCAGGCCTCCGGCATTGGGCGTGGGCTCACCTGGTACCCGCCTCCACACCCTGCCCTTGGACTGGTGGCCGCCTCCGCGTTCTAGTCTCTCCCAGAGCCTTGCAGGATCAGTTCGGTTCAGTCACTCAGTCGTGTCCAACTCTTTGCGACCCCATGGACTGCAGCACGCCAGGCCTCCCTGTCCATCACCAACTCCCGGAATTTACCCAAACTCATGTCCATTGAGTCAGTGATTCCACCCAACCATCTCAAGCTCTTTCGTCCCCTTCTCCTCCTGCCCTCAATCTTTCCGAGCGTCAGGGTCTTTTCAAATGAGTCAGCTCTTCGCATCAGGTGGCCAAAGTATTGGAGTTTCAGCTTCAACATCAGTCCTTCCAAAGAACACCCAGGACTGATCTCCTTTAGGATGGACTGGTTGGATCTCCCTGCTGTCCAAGGGACTCTCAAGAGTCTTCTCCAACACCACAGTTCAAAAGCATCAATTCTGCGCTCAGCTTTCTTTATAGTCCAACTCTCACATCCATACATGACCACTGGAAAAACCATAGCTTTGACTAGGTGGACCTTTGTTGGCAAAGTAATGTCTCTGATTTTCAATATGCTGTCTAGGTTGGTCATAACTTTCCTTCCAAGGAGTAAGCGTCTTTTAATTTCATGGCTGCAATCACTATATGCAGTGATTTTGGAGCCCAAAAAATAAAGTCAGCCACTGTTCCCACCGTTTGCCAATCTATTTGCATGAAGTGATGGGACCAGATGCCATGATCTTAGTTTTCTGAATGTTAAGCTTTAAGCAAAATTTTTCACTCTCCTCTTTCACTTTCATCAAGAGTCTCTTTAGTTCTTCTTCACTTTCTGCCATAAGCATGGTGTCATCTGCATATCTGAGGTTATTGATATTTCTCCCAGCAATCTTGATTTCAGTTTGTGCTTCTTCCAGTTCAGTGTTTCTCATGATGTTCTCTGCATAGAAGTTAAATGAGCAGGGTGACAATATACAGCCTTGACGTACTCCTTTTCCTATTTGGAACCAGTCTGTTGTTCCATGCCCAGTGCTAACTGTTGCTTCCTGACCTGCATACAGATTTCTCAAGAGGCAGGTCAGGTGGTCTGACATTCCCATCTCTTGAAGAATTTTCCACAGTTTGTTGTGATCCACACAATCAAAGGCTTTGGCATAATCAATAAAACAGAAATAAATGTTTTTCTGGAACTCTCTTGCTTTTTCGATGATCCAGTGAATGTTGGCAATTTGATCTCTGGTTCCTCTGTCTTTTCTAAAACCAGCTTGAACATATGGAAGCTCACGGTTCACATATTGCTGAAGCCTGGCTTGGAGAATTTTGAGCATTACTTTGCTAGCTTGTGAGATAAGTGCAATTGTGTGGTAGTTTGAGCATTGTTTGACATTGCCTTTCTTTGGGATTGGAATGAAAACTAACCTTTTCCAGTCCCGTGGCCATTGCTGAGTTTTCCAAATTTGCTGGCATATTGAGTGCAGCACTTTCACAGCATCATCTTTCAGGATTTGAAATAGCTCAACTGGAATTCCATCACCTCCACTAGCTTTGTTCATAGTGATGCTTCCTAAGGCCCACTTGACTTCACGTTCCAGGATGTCTGGCTCTAGGTGAGTGATCACACCATTGTGATTATCTGGGTCGTGAAGATCTTTTTTGTATAGTTCTTCTGTGTATTCTTGCCATCTCTTCTTAATATCTTCTGCTTCTGTTAGGTCCATACCATTTCTGTCCTTTATTGAGCCCATCTTTGCATGAAATGTTCCCTTGGTGTCTCTAATTTTCTTGAAGAGATCTCTAGTCTTTGCCATTCTATTGTTTTCCTCTATTTCTTTGCACTGATCACTGAGGAAGGCTTTCTCATCTCTCCTTGGTATTCTTTGGAACTCTGCATTCAAATGGGTATCTTTCCTTTTCTCCTTTGCCTTTCACTTCTCTTCTTTTCATAGCTATTTGTAAGGCTTCTTCAGACAGCCATTTTGCCTTTTTGCATTTTCTTTTCTTGGGGATGGTCTTGCTCCCTGTCTCCTGTACAATGTCATGAACCTCCATCCATAATTCATCAGGCTCTCTGTCTATCAGATCTAGTCCCTTAAAACTATTTCTCACTTCCACTGTATAATATAATCATAAGGGATTTGATTTAGGTCATATCTGAATGGTCTAGTGGTTTTCCCTACTTTCTTCAACTTAAGTCTGAATTTGGCAATAAGGAGTTCATGATCTGAGCCACAGTCAACTCCCGGTCTTATTTTTGCTGACTGTATAGAGCTTCTCCATCTTTGGCTGCAAAGAATATAATCAATCTGATTTTGGTGTTGGCCATCTGGTGATTGCAGATCACTTGCCGGATACTGACAACCTTTTGTCTTTTCCGAACAGCGATTCTTAGCCCCAGTTTTACCGATGCATAATTGAAGGCTCTCGCCAGTTGATTTCCCCTGAGATCACAGAGATAGGCAATGGGAGTGGCTTATAAAACCAGAGCCCATGGGATTGAAGGCGGAAATTAGAATTCTTTTTAAGTTTAAAATAATTAATTAATTTTTACTTTTGGCTGCTCTGGGTCATCGGCGCTGCGCACGGGCTTTCTCTGGTTACGGCCAGCAAGGGCTGCTCTCTATTACCCTATGCGGACGTCTCTTTGAGGTGGCTTTTCTGGTTGTCGCTCATGGGTTCCGGAGCGCAGGCTCAGTAGTTGTGGTGCTTAGACTTAGTAGCTCCAAGTCAGGTGGAATCGCCCCAGATCAGGGATCAAACCCATGTCTCCTGAATTGGCAGGTGTATTCTTGACCACTGGACCACCAGGGAAGTCCTAGTATTCTTTTTTAAATGGCTCAAATCAATTAATAATACTTGAGGATAGAAGCAAAAAATTCTTGCAGTCTTCAACAGTGTGAAAGTGAAGTTGCTCAGTCGTATCCGACTCTTTGCGGCCCTGTGGACTGTAGCCCGCCAGGCTCTTCTGTCCATGGGATTCTCCAGGCAAGAATACTGGAGTGGGTTGCCATTTCCTTCTATAATAATAACAATATGTATTGTTGTTTACAATAATAACAACAATAGCAATGTGTCAGGCATTGTTCTAAGTGCTTTACATATGTAACTCATTTAATCATCATGACTCTTTTCATCCCATATTACAGATGAGGCCCTAAAGCAGAGACGGACCAGAAGAACTCTTACTGGAAACCTAGGATCTTTGGTCAGCTTCTCTCTCTGTCTCCCTCCTTCCCCCTTCCCTCCCTCTCTTTCTCCCTCCCCTGTATCCAGGGCATCTCAAGCTCCGCCAGGGCTGCCTTATTACCCTGTCTAGAATCTGTTCCCTCCATCTCCATTGCCACACTGATGCCATGCAGGGCCCTTTGGGGCTCCCAGGCACAGAGGCCTTTTTGTCCCTCATTTCACGGAGGCAACACTCCACCTTCCACAATCTTCTCTGAGCTCCAAAGAGTAGATTCAAACAGTTGCTAATCAAGGGAGGAGCAACCAGGAAACCACCTGAGTCAAGATTAAAGGGACCAGAGAAGCTCTTCAAGGTCAGGAGACCACCTTAGACCCTGCACACACCCTAATCTTGTCAGCAACCCACCCTTTTGAAACTTTGCAGAGGAAAGAAGGAAAGACTGTTACTGGACTTCCCTGGTGGTCCAGTGGTTAAGAATCTGCCTGCCAATGCAGAGGATATGGGTTCGATCCCTGGTCTGTAAAGATCCCACATGCCGTGGAGCAGCTAAGCCTGTGCGCCACAATGACTGTAGCCCATTCTATAGAACCTGTGCTCTGCGGCAAAGAGTAGCCCCTGCTCGCCACAAGTAGAGGAAGCCCACTCACAGCAATGAAGACCCGTCACAGCTCGAAAAGAAAAAGAAAGATGGTTATTGCCTTGATCCTTATCACATTCTCCTGCCTGACTATATAACCTCTCCCTACTCACCAGAATCCGCCTGCAATGCAGGAGACCCTGGTTCAATTCCTAGTTTGGGATGATCCCCTGGAGAAGGGAAAGGCTACCCATTCTGGCCTGGAGAATTCCACGAACTGTATAGTCCATGCAGTCCCGAAGAGTCGGACACGACTGAGTGACTTTCACTTTCACTTTTCACTCATCAGGGCAGGGGGGCACAGCACTTGAGATGCCAGCGTACTGTGTTCCCCCTTTGTCTGACAAATTAATAGAGTCACTCTTTCTTCTCCACAATTCTGTCTGCATATTGCTCTTCCGTATCAGTGCACAGAGAGCCTAGATTTTGGCTGCAATACTGGTTCCTACAGTCTCTACATTTGCCTACCTGTCTTTACCCTGCCTCCTCCTCTTCACCTGACAACCAGGATGATGTTTCAAACCAAAAATCTGGTCAGTTACTTTCTGTCTTTGTTACCCTACAAAGCCTCCCATTACAGGCAGGAAAAATCAGACTCCTTATAATGGTCCACTCAGCCTTAGTTCCCTCCCTCTTTTTGACACGCCAGGCTTCCCTGTCCTTCACTGTCTCCCAGAGTTTGCTCAAACTCATGTCCATTGAGTCAATGATGCCATCCAACTGTCTCATCCTCTGTTGTCCCCTTCTCCATCTGCCTTCAATCTCTCCCAGCATCAGGGTCTTTTTCAATGAGTCAGCTCTTCGAATCAAATGGCCAAAGTATTGGAGCTTCAGCTTCAGTCCTTCCAATGAACACTCAGGGTTGATTTCCTTTAGGATGGACTGGTTTGATCTCCTTACTGCCCAAGGGACTCTCAAGAGTCATCTCCAGCACCACAGTTCAAAAGCATCAATTCTTTGGTGCTCAGCCTTTTTGATGGTCCAAGAGGAAGTAATAAAGGTTAAGTGAGGTCCTAAAGATGGCATCCTAATTTGATAGGACTGATGTCCTTTTAAGAGGAGGACGCACAAGAGCTCACTCGCTCTCTCCTTGCCTCTCTTTGCTCTCCCACAGAGAAGAGGCTGTGTGAATACAAAGCAGAAGACAGCTGTCCCCAAGCCAGAAAGTGAAGTTTCACCAGAAACCAACCCACATGAGGGCACCCTGATCTTAGGCTTCTAGCCTCCAGGATTGTGAGAAAGAAATTTTTGTTGTTTAAGCCACCCACTTGGTGGTATTTTGTTATGGCAGCCTGAGCTGACAAACACATACAGGAATAGTTCTTCAGGTCTTGCCTTAAATATTCATTCAATCATTTAACAAAGGTCTCTGCCAGACATTGTCCTAGGAGCCCTACATATGTCAACTAATTTAATCATTTACACGGGGAAACGTTCTCTGAAATAATGTCATGTTTTCTGACTGTAAGGTTTCAAAACTGTTTGGTATTCTTCAGAAATCACAGATTCATGGAATTCTTTCATGCATTCATTCAACAAATATTTCTGAGCACCTACTACATACCACTCCAGTACTCTGGCCTAGGAAACCCCATGGACAGAGGAGCCTGGTGGGCTACAGTCCCTGGGGTTGCAAAAGAGTCAGACATGACTTAGCGACTAAAACAATAGCCGCTACATGCTACACACTGTTGCAGACACTTGGAATATGTGAGGGACAAAATAGACACAGATCCTTACCCCAGGAGTGTTTTCTGCTTCCATAATCATTCACAGTTCCTGGCAGATAGTAGTGGTTTAGTCGCTAAGTCATGTCCGACTCTTGCCACCCCATGGACTGTAGCCTGCCATGCTCCTCTGTCCAGGGGTTTCTCCAGGCAAGAACACTGGAGTGGGTTCCCATTTCCTTCTCCAGGGGATCTTCCTGACCCAGGAATTGAACCCGGGTCTCCTGCATTGTACCAACTTTACCAGCTGAGCCTCGAGGGAATCCTGGCACATATCAAATGCTTAAGAAACGCTTGTGGAATGAATTACTGAATCAGAATTTGAATCCGGGTCCCCTGGACTTGAACATTTATCAGGGCTGGACTTTGCGTCCAGTAGGACAGTAGAACTTGTCCAAGGTCACAGAGCTGTGTTTTCAAGGTCACAGAGCTAAGAGCAGAATCTAGTGTGAGTGATCCCACCTACACTTTTTTCCTTCAGTGTCTTTTCTTAGCCCTGGTCTGGTCAGTCTGAAGCACTGTGGGAGAGGGGGGCAGAATGGTAGCAATGTGAAGCAAAGCGTCAGCACGAAAAACTCATTCATTCATTCATTTAAGAACGTGCATTGGACACTGAGTCTTCCAGGCTCTGTGCCAGGGAAACTCAAACTGCAAGAGACGCTGTACTTGTCCTCTGGGAGGGCACTCACTGCCCAGTCTCAGAGACACAGAAAGCTGGGAGAATTCTATATCCAAGTGCGGGATAACCTCATAAATTTGTCTTAGGAACCCTCAGTTGAATAAGGAAAAACAATTCCTGTCCCAGGGGAGACCCTCTCTGGTGGCAAGTACATAGTGTGTTTTTTTTTTTAATTAAGAATTTTTCATTTAATTAAAATTTTAACATCACAGTAGAGTTGATTTACAATATTGTGTAAGTGTCAGGTGTGCAACACAGTGATTCACAATTTTTAGTGAATAAACAGTTCTCGTCCAAGGAAGACCACCCCCCCACCCCCCCTGCCTTCTCTGATGAGGGGGACTCGGCAAGTCCCAGTCAGTTAGGGGGCACAGTTCTGGGTCGCAGGGAATTCCCAGGCTGCCTGGGATTTTGCAGGAGAAGATTCAGTCCGGTGGGGGACATACAGAGCCCATCCTCAGGGGGCTCCTAGCCTGGGGGCGGGGAGGGATGCCAAATACAGACCCTCCGTACAGGGAAGAGCCACAGAAGATGCGCAGAGTGGAACAAACCACCCACTTCCACTCAAGTGAGACAAAAAGTCCATGGATCTTTCTGAAAAACAAGGCCGTTTTCAGTGGGTGGAAGTGGCAGGGGAGTTGTGGACAAGGGGGAGAGGGGAAGGAAACTTCCTCCCTCCCTCCTCTTCCCTCCTCCTTCCAGAAGGGCGCTTCTGGAAGTCTCCAGCTGACCTGGGACCTGGGCAGCTGCTCTGCGTGTGTCAAGCCTGCCAGCCCCTCAGCTGTCACTCTGCTCCCAAAATAGCAGGGGTGGGGGGAGGGGAGAGGAGGTTGTTTATCTGGGAGGGAGGTGGAGAAGGGGCATCCGAGCTGTGCCTAGGGAGCGGGGGTCTGCTGGGGGTGCTCCCGTTCCTCTGGATCTATCATTCTTTGGGGGGTTAGGAGCACCTGTGCCCCCAGGACTGGCCCTGAGTGGGATGCGGGGACAGAGGTTCCTTGGAACCTCCACGTGGTAATGACTGTCCAGTCTGGGGAGGGGGAGGTCCCGGAGTATCTCTGACAGACGCCAGGGGCACCTGCCCCTGTGGCCAAATATGGTCCGAAGCCACTGGCTGGGGTGATAAAGTCTCCTGGGTGGGGGCTGGGAGGGGCAGACTGACGCTGGCCGGCTGGGGGTTCACACACAGAGGAGCCGCACCCCAGGAGGACGGACTGAGAACATTGTCCTTGAGAGAAAGTGAGCTGGCCCGGAGTGTGCCTGGGACCGGGGAGGGGGAAGGCGGAACCCAGGCATTTTAAGGCCTGCAATGAGAATTCAGGCCCTTGGTGTGGTGGCTTTGCCCATCCTGCTGGGAGGGAGATAGAGGGAGGAACAGGGACTCTTCTTTAAAAAAAAAAAGTCAGAGTATAGTTAACAATTTTGCGTTAACTTCAGGTGTGCCAAGTGATTCAGTTATACATATATCTATTCTTTTTTAAAAAAAATTTATGTATTTTTATTTATTTAATTATTTAGCCACACCAGGTCTTAGTTGCAACAAGTGGGATCTAGCTGCCTGACCAGGGATGGAACCCAGGCCCACTGCATTGGAAGCATGGAATCTTAGCCACTAGACTGCCAGGGAAACCCCTTCTTTTTCAAATTCTTTTCCCGTTTAGGTTGTTACATAATACTGAGCAGAGTTCCCTAGGAACAGAGATGCTGAGACCCCTCTCAACTTGGGCCCTACTCTTAGCAGACGCTGTGATGTCCTCCTGGGCAGTGGATTGGCGGGGGTTGAGGGGTGGGTCCCTCTGGTTCCCTCCCTCCCAGGTAGCATCCTCCCCATCCATCCTGGTAGGTGGGGACCCTGGAGCTCCAGACCTCAGACCAGGAGCCCAGCCCCGGGTCTGGAGGGAGCTCTCCTGTCCCGACAGATGGCCGAGGCGGAAGCGATGCAGCTGAAGGAGGAAGGGAACCAGCATTTCCAGCTCCAGGACTACAAGGCCGCCACCAAGAGCTACAGCCAGGCCCTGAAGCTGACCAAGGATAAGGCCCTGCTGGCCACGCTCTATCGGAACCGGGCGGCCTGTGGCCTGAAAACGGTCTGGGATGGAGAGGGGTGGGAACTGAGGGCTGAACTGGGATGCAGGTGAGGGGCAGTTCCCTCCTCCCGACAGTCACACCCCCTCCTGGAACCCTCAGATTGGAGCAGGGCGCCTCCCCCTGCTTTCTGGTACCCATCACCTGACCCACTCCTCTGGGAAACAGGGAAGTCATCCACGGAGACAGCTCCCATCCCATGGGAAGCAGCCTCGTGGGAACTGGCATCAGGACAGGGGCTTTTCAGAGCTTATTTCGTGGCATCTTAACCACAGACCACGAGGTTGCCACTACTCTTGTACCCATATTGCAGATATGTAGCTCAAGACTCAAGAGGAGGGCTCAATAACTTCCCCAAGAGCTCTAGGTAGTTAGCAGCAGTGTGTACATGCTAAATCACTTGAGTCTTGTGTGACTGTTTGCGACCCCATGGATGATAGCCCTCCAGGCTCCTCTGTCCGTGGGATTCTGCAGGCGAGAACCTTGGAGTGGGTAGCCACACCCTCCTCAGTCAGCAGCAGAGCCAGGTTCAAGCCGGAGTGCGCCTGAATCTTGTCCACTTTCCCATGCTCAGCAAGGAGCCTCTGGCCTCTGACAGTGGCAGCGGCCAGCAAGCCCTGTCTCCTCACCTCAGGACCCTCTCTGGCTGTCTCTGTATTGGGTCCGCATTAACCAAGTTTCCTCCTTCCCCATTCCTCAGGAGAGCTATGTTCAGGCGGCTTCCGATGCCTCGAGAGGTGAGCCCCCCCCCCCCCCCTGCTCTGACCTTGCCCTCCACGACCCCCCTTGGCATCCCTGTTTAGTCTAAGAGGCTCTTGACACTCACAGATTGTATAAATGCCATCCTGGATGTTGTAGGCAGGGCTTCAGATGGACCATCCTTGTGTGAACGGAGTGCTCCAGGAAAGCCATCCCTAAGTCACATTTTTACACGTTAGATATGCTGGGGCAGCTTCTTTTCTTAGAAAGATGCTCCTGGAAATCCTTTTGTCACAGCAAGGACTCAGCCACTTTGCTGGAGGCTAGGATGTGTTCATGGGCTTATGCCACGGACACTAGGAGAAATAGACACATATCAGCACTGGTTTCGGAGTGCCTCAAGGTCTGAGAGAACTCAGATGTAAGAGCATGATCAAAATGGGACGACTTCCGGCTGCATTTTTAGGGTTATAATATGCAGAATGAAGGGGGTTCTCCTCTGCATAGGTCTGTCTTGGCTTTTGATCGAGTCACTAATTTTTAAGGAGAGACAGAGACAGTCTGGAGTGAGTTTAGAAGGGAAGGACTTAGCTGGAGAGGGGACTGGAAACGCATCCTATGAAAAGCAGAAAAGTGGCCTCAGCTCAGAGAAGGAACTTCCAGGTGGGACGGGGAGCTGCTTTCAAATTCCTGAAAGGCTGGTCATAAGGAAGAAGGATTGGATTTCATCTCACAGTTTCCAGGACTGGACTTAAGACAAAAGGGCAAAGTTACAGGGAGATAGATTTCAGGTTGGAGGAGGGAAGGGCTTTCTGCCTTGAGATGGAAGGTGCTCCCCACAGCTGGAGGTATGCAAGCACCAACTGGATTAGTACTTGGCAGGGATCAAGGAGCTGAGACTGGAGAGTCAGGAATTGGACAAGATGAGCCTTAAGCTCCCTTCCGACCTTGAGACAGTGATTCTTACCACCTCCCTAACTAAGGGGAGCCTAGGACCAGATGGTCTACCACAGGGCTTCCCAATCTCTGGGATCTAATGCCTGATGATCTGAGGTGGAACTGATGTCATAATAATAGAAGTAAAGTGCACAATAGATGTAATGCACTTGAATCATCCCCAAACCACACTCCACTTACAGTCCGTGGAAAAATTGCCTTCCACAAAGCTGGTCTATAAGGATGCACACTCTCCAAGGGAGAGTTGGAAGCCCTGGAGTTGGGGGCAGTGGTGGGGGAGGAGGGAAGGTGGTCTGCCGCCCGGCCCCCTGAGACTCTGCCTGTGTCCCTTGCTAGCCATTGATATCAACTCCTCGGACATCAAGGCTCTGTACCGGCGATGCCAGGCATTGGAGCACCTGGGCAAGCTGGACCAGGCCTTCAAGGACGTGCAGCGCTGTGCCACCCTGGAGCCACAGAACCAGAGCTTCCAGGAGACACTGAGGAGACTCAACACCAGCATCCAGGAGAAGGTGGGCTGGACCTGGAAGGAGGCCTTCCCGCAAGCCTCGGCCACCTCTCCCCATTCCTAGTAGGGACCCGTTAGGGCGGCGGGACACCAGGGCTGGCCTACCGCCACTCCCTTGGACGGAGTGGTCACGTGGCACAGAACAGCCGGGCAGATGCACCTATCTGTGATCAGAGTGATCAGAGATGCCGTGATGCTTGTTCATGGGTACAAGCCAGACAGGACTAGCATACCAGTCTTTTCAATTCCAGATGGAGGCTTAAAAAAAAAATCACAACTTAGTACGTCTTCACTATGATCTTCCTCTCTTTCTAGGAGGACCAAGGCAGCATGAGAAACCTGGGAACTGGGGGGAGGATGTTGCTGGGGGGATGCAGGAGAGCCAGGAACCAGCAGGAACAGGGAATCTTTTCTAGGAAAATGGAGCGGGCTCAGGGAACTGGGACTGAGATGAGGAGTCCTGTGCCCTCTGTCCTCACTTAGCTACCAGTTTTCTGAGGGACGCACTGGGGTGTCAGTTCCCCACTGTGAGAGCAGAAGGGTAACTTGATCACGCATCTCCTTGCTCCAGGTCACAGTGACTTCTGGATGCCTGGGGCAGCCCCATGGAGGGACCACAGTGTACTGTCCAGAGTGCAGACTCAAGGGCTGTCAAAATACAGACCAACCAGTGACCAGAGAAGGGGTGGTGAATGAGCGACTTCCTGAAAGGAAATGACCTCAGGATGGAAATAGGTGGCACTGTAGCCCAGCAGAACATAGCTTCAGAGCAGTGGGGTTGGGACTGGCATTGGGAGAGTGAGGGATGAGACATTCCAAAATAATCATTTAAGGACTTCGCTGGTGGTCCAATGGCTAAGACTCTGTGGTCCCAATCCAGGGGGCCTGGGTTCGATCCCAGGTCAGGGACCTGGATCGCACATGCTGCAACTAAAGATCTTGTGTGCTGCTGCTACGATGACCTGGGCACAACGAAGAGAATGAATGAATGAATATTTAAAAAGGAATAAAGAAGGAAAAAATGGTTTACATTTATTTCAAGAGGTACTTGAAAGCTGCTTCATGTTTCTGACCCTGGAGATACAGTCCTGTTTTAGCCCATATTTAAACGTCTAACAGCGAGGCTGCAAAATTGGGGTGATGATCTTTTTGTCTTCCAAGACTTGCCTTGTTAAGACTAAATGGGACCTCGAATGTAAAGTGTAAGCTTTATGGAGCAAGGATTTGATTTTGTCCTCCCGTTCTATCCCTAGCATCTGTCAGCATCTGACCCGCAGTAGTAGTTCAGTAGATGTTTGTTGGATGAGCGAGTGATGGAGGCAGGCAGAAAGAGTATACCCTAGTGTTAACTGAGATGACCTTTAAGTGGAGCTGTCTGAAATGATGGGGATGTCCGCCTGCCTTCTTCCCCACTCCCTCCTCTCTCAGCTCCGGGTGCAGTTCTCCACTGACTCGAGGGTTCAGACGATGTTTGAGATTCTCCTGGACAGGAACAGTGAAGCGGATAAACTGGAGAAGGTAAGTGCTGGGCAAGCAGCGAACCAGAAGAGGGCGCTCTAGGGGCGCGCAGATAACTGCTTCTTCTGCGGCTCCGCCCCTGTGTCCGGACGGTAACGCCCCCGTCTCGTGCCGGTGGGCGGCTCCTGGGAGAAAGGAGACAAAGATGGGCCAAACGCTAAGCTCTTTAGGAAACAGCGTGAACTCTAAGAAGGGCCAGGATTAGGAGAGTCATGCTCAACACAAGGGGTGCTCATGTTGAGTCATGCTCAACAATGAGAACAATGAGGGTTGAATCCTGTCTTTACATTTCTGGCATTTTGTTCTTCATGTATTGTTTTTTGCAGTGCATAGATTTTGATATTTTAAAACATTGCATTCAATACCATTTATCTTGATTACAGAAGTTTTTTGTACCCCGTAAAATCTGCACCCAAGGCGAGTGTCTTACTTGCCTCACTCTGGTTTTGGGCCTGAGAAACAGTGACACGTCAAAATAATGCTTTATTCCATTTCAAAATATTGCAGCATCATTCTGAATTGTGAAAATGTTTATTCCTAATACCATCTTCTTAACCAAATTTGCTGCATTTTTAAATGTTTCTTTTTTCCTCCTTCAGAGGGAAAAAAATGAATATCTGAATATAAGAATTTAACAGAAGATGCATGGGGAATTTTTATTAGTTTTATGATCAGTAATCATATAATATGCAAATATTGGGGCTTCCTTAGTGATCCAGTGGTTAAGACTCCGCCTTCCAATGCAGGCAACTTGGGGTTGATTCCTGGTTAAGGAACTAAGATCCCACATGTGGCGGATGCGGTAAAAAAAATTTTTTTAAATATGCAAGTATCTTTTATAACAAACTCTTATAAGGACTTGATGAGTTGTTATATATATAAAAGCAGTACTTTGTACTCTGAAGAGTACAAAGCCCTTGACTGATAGAGCGATGATGGTTCTGCTCATGCTTGCCTGGAATTCTTTAATCAGCCTCCTCCCCAGCCTCTTGGGGGGTTCCCTGGTGGCTCAGACGGTAAAGCATCTGCCAGCAAGGCAGGAGAAGGGGGTTCAGTCTCTGGGTCAGGAAGATCCCTGGAGAAGGGAGTGGTTACCCCACTCCAGTGTACTTGCCTGGAAAATCCCGTGAACAGAGGAGCCTGGCCGGCACAATCCATGGGGTAGCAGAGTCAGACACAACTAAGCTTGCGCACCAACCTCTTACTCTCCACCTGTTTGCCCACCTCCTCCTTTTCTTGCTTCATGAATTCTTTGCCCAATCTCAGGGTCTCAGGTCCTGCTCAAGCCCTTCTCTCCAGATCTGGGGCCTTTTAAGGGATTTCAACACACAGTTGGTTGCCTGCAGTTAGGAGGGTCAACTGTACTACGTCATTTGATGTAAGGGACTTGAGCATCCGTGGATTTTGTTATCCACCAGGGTCCTGGAAAAAATCACCTGTGGATACTGAGGGATGACTATGAATGCATCCTCAAGGTGGAAGGCTTTATATCCTTTTATATCCTCAGTTCAGTTCAATTCAGTCACTCAGTCGTGTCCAACTCTTTACCACCCCCATGGACTGCAGCACACCAGGCCTCCCTGACCATCACCAACTCCCGGAGCTTACACAAACTTATGTCCATTGAGTTGGTGATGCCATCCAACCATCTCATCCTCTGTCATCTCCTTTTCCTCCTGCCTTCAATCTTTCCCAGCATCGGGGTCTTTTCCAGGGAGTCAGTTCTTCACATCAGGTGGCCAGAGTATTGGAGCTTCAGCTTCAGTTATCAGTCCTTCCAATGAATATTCAGGATATCCTTTATATACATATACATATATATATATATATATATATATAGAGAGAGAGAGAGAGAGAGAGAGAGACCCTGAGGACTCACTCACACACACACACACACACACACATACATATACAGAATATCTTATATCTATATCCTATATATATATATGTCCCCAGGGTGGGAAGAGACTTGAAAACGCAGCCCAACTGTCTATTTTTACGGACAGGGATCTGAGACCCAGAGAATGCTATGCCTTGCCCAAGGTCATGTGGCTAGCATGTGGCAGAAGCACCACCCAGGGCTTTCAAATCCCATCTAGCGTTCTCTGTCCATCACAATCTTCAATCTTCCTGAGAACCTCCTGCAACTTCAGATTTTCTTGAACAATAAAGATGCCAAAACCATATTCAAGGAACATGTTTAATGGAAAAGAATCCCCAATGTAAAAACCAATTCTGTTACAAGATAAACTAAGACATATTAAAAACTCTAAGAGTTTGAGCAAAATTTGTTTGAACTGGGTAGCGTAAACCAGAAGTGGTCGAGAGTATTCCACCAGCAAGAGCTAGGGAAAAGGCTTTTATCGAAAAGAGGTGTGTGACTTCCCTGGTGGTTCCGTGGTTAAGAATCCTCTTGCCAATGCAGGGGATGTCAGTATGATCCCTGGTTGGGAACTAAGATCCCACATGTTGTGGGGCAACTAAGGCCGAGTGCAGCAACTCCTGAGTCCACGTGCTGCAAATATATAAACAAAACAAAACAAACAAAACCAGAAAAGAGGTGGAAGCAAAGCAAGGGAATTATTTTATTGGCTGTAGCTTAAAAGTGTGCATGCATAGTCGTGTCGAACTCTTTGCAACCCCCTGAACTGCAGTCTGCCAGACTCCTCTGTCCATGGAATTCTCCAGGCAAGAATACTTGGAGTGGGTTACCATTTCCTTCTCCAGGGCATCTTCCTGACCCAGGGATCGAACTGACATCTCTTGTGTCTCCTGCTTTATCAGGCGGATTCTTTACCCCTAGGGCCACCTGGGAAGCCCAGGTTATAGCTTAAGCAGTTGGCATTATTTGGGAAAGGCTCGTTAGCTATTTGTGATTGGTTGTCCTTCTTAACCTTGAGACAATATAGGGTTTGGGTTTTTTCATTGTAGTTGTTTTGTTTTTAAATTGAAGTATAGTTGATTTACAAGGTTGTGTTAATTTCTGTTGGACAGCAATGTGTGGTTTGGGTTTTCTTAGTTGCTTAGGCACTGAAGCCACCTCAGACTAATGGCCTCCTTGATGAATTAATTTAACATTTCCCTACTCTTCTCTAAAAACATTTTTATATAGTTGTGTTGGGTCTTTGTTGCGGCCTGTGGGACCTTTTGTTGTGGTTCACAGGCTCAGTTGTTCCTCGGCATGCGCAATCTTAGTTCCCCAACCAGGGTTAGGGGTACTGTGGGATCTTAGTTCCCCTCCCAAGGATTGGAAAGTGGAGTCGTCACCACTGGACCACCCTTTCCTACCTTTTAAAAGTCCTTATCCACAAGCAAATACGCACAGTTTTGTTTTACCATAAGTGCCATCAGAGTGAACCTGTAATTCTGTTTCTGCAAACCCATGCTTTTTCCAAGTTGCCTCTGAGTCGTTTCATTTATGTCTTTAATGGCTGCAATATATTTTCATCCAGCTGGTCTTTATTGCAAGTTACTTTGTTTCTTGTTCTGAATTATGTTCTTGGGCTACATTCCCAGCAGCAGGGCTATAGGGCAAAAGAATATAAAGAAGTTTTGAAGACTCGTTCCTTGCCCCAGCCCCTGCACTTGGCTCACGGTCAAGGCCTCAGGAGCCAGACTTCACCCCTGACCTTCGTTGCTACCTTTGCTCCTTCAGGCCGCCAACAACCTCATTGTCCTCGGCCGCGAGGAAGCGGGGTCGGAGAGGATCTTCCAGAACAACGGCGTGGCCCTGCTGATGCAGCTTTTGGACACGAAGAGGCCTGAGCTGATGCTGGCTGCAGTGCGGACACTGTCGGGCATGTGCAGTAGCCACCGAGCTAGGGTGAGGGCAGGGGCGGGGTTCGTGGAGCAAGGGGCTGCCAGTCTGAGGACAGGGCGTTGACTTGTGGGCTGGGCATGGCTGGCGTGGATAGACCCTGATACAACATCTAAAGCGGCCCCCCTCAACCTTGGTTGTGTGGTCCCAGATTCAACGGAGACTGATTCTCTGGTTTGTTTCCTTGAGCTGAGAATGGGTCTTACTAAACAAAGAATAAGGGCTTCCCTGGTGGCTCAGATGGTAAGGAATCTGCCTGCAATGCAGGCAACCCAAGCTCGATCCCCAAGTTGGGAAGATCCCCTGGAAAACAGAATGGCTACCCACTCCAGTATTCTTGCCTGGAGAATTCCATAGACAGAGGGGCCTGGTGGGCTGTACAGTCCATGGGGTCACAGAGTCGGACATGACTGAGTGACTAACATTTTCATACTCAAACAAAGATAAGTTTATTGAAAGTGGTTTCTGAGGAAAAGCTGAATGCAATGGCTGTGACAGTTCATGGTTTTTCATACTAAGTCTTGAAAACCCAGTGTGTGTTTTACACACACAGCCCATCTCAGTGTGAACTTGCTGTGTTACACACGTTCAGAGCCTCCCCTGGGGCGAGAGGCCACCGTACTGGAGGGCGCAGCTCTAGCCCTCTGGAAAGGGGCATGGCTTGAGTCCGGGGCTTGCCCGGGGCCACAGGCCCCATGAGACAGCGGCTGCCTGGGCTTCTGTCCTGACTGCATGGGGCGGCCCTCACCCGCTCCCTAACCTGCATGACAGTTGGAAGGGAGGGGCAGCCAGCTGACCATGTGCTTCTCACTGGGGGTGTCTAGGCCACAGCAATCCTCCACGCAGTCCGGATAGACCGAATCTGCAGCCTCATGGCCGTTGAGAACGAGGAGATGTCTCTGGCCGTCTGCAACCTGCTCCAGGCCATCATCGACGCTCTGTCTGGGGAGGACAAACAGGAGCCTCGGGGGAAGGAAGAGGCCCTGGTTCTGGGTAGGAGATGATTTTCAACTTTGGTTTGGGGGGGTGGGGGCAAGGAAGTGCCAGTTACTACCTCAGACTGAGCATTCGCGTACATGGAGGTGGCCCGGTTATATTTTTCCGTTTATTTTTTGACTATAAAAATAACAGAGGCACAGTCACATTTACGAGAGCAAAAATGTTGGAAGCAACTCAAGTGCCCATCTATGGATGAATGGAGAAATAAAACGTGGTGTCTGTCTCTACAATGGAATATTGTTCAGCCTTAAAAAGGCAGGAAATTCTGACACAGGCTACAACATGGATGAACCTTGAGGACCTTATGTTAAGTGAATAACCCAGTCACAAAAACACGAATACTGTATATGCCACATATATGAGGCTTCTTCGTTCTCCTTTCAGCTCCAGACCTTAGTTTCCTGACTAGGAATCAAACCCATGCCCCCTGCAGTGGACGCATAGAGTCCTACCCAGTGGACCACCAAGGAATTCCTTGTGTTTTCTAAAACAGTCAAACTCATAGAAATAGAAAGGTGCATGGTGGTTGCCAGGATCGGGGGGAGGAGGAAATGAGTTGTTTAATGGGAATTTCAGTTTTGCAAGATGAAAAAAGTTTTAAAAAGTAACTGGTGGTTCAGTGGTAAAGATCCCACCTGCCAGTGCAGGAGACATGGGTTTGATCCCTGATCCAGGAAGATCCCACACGCCTCGGAGCAACTATTGAGCCTGTGCTTTAGAGCCGGGGCGCCGCATCAGCTGAAGCCTCTACACCCTAGAGGCTGAGCTCTGCAACAAGAGAAGCCACTGCAAAGAAAAGCCTGCACCTGGCAGCTATAGAATAGCCCCCATCCACCGCAACTAGACAAAAGCTCACGCAGCAACGAACACCTAGCCCAGCCAAAAATAAATAAATAAAATAGTTTTTAAAAAAGTAACAGAGGCTTATTAGAGAAACTTGGAAAATTTTAGAAATACGTAAAGATGAAACAAAAGCCCCAACGACCTGAAAATATCCCTCCAGATAACGACTATGATCACTGCCATGGGAAAGTTTCCAGTCTTTTTTCTTTTTCTAAAAACTCATTTTTTTACACTAACTAATTACTTAATTTTATTTTTGGTTGCATTGGATCTTCACTGCTGTGCATGGGCTTTCTCTAGGTGTGGTGCATGGGGCTGCTCTTCGTTGTGGTGTAGTGGCTTCCCTTGTTGCACAGGCTCTAGACACATGGGCTTTAGGAGTTGCAGGCTCTAGACTGGGGGGGCAATAACTGTGGTGCACGGGCTTAGTTGCTCTCAGCATGTGGGATCTTCCCAGACCTTCCCAGTAAGATGTCTGGATCAAACCTGTGTCCCCTGCATTGGCAGGCAGATTCCCACCCACTGTACCACCTGGGAAGTCCTTTTCCAGTCTTTTTTTCCCCCTATCCATTCATATAAATATCTATTTAATGACATTGGAATTCAACTTGGATGTTGTTGTTATTCAGCCACTAAGTCATGTCTGACTCTTTGTGACCCCATGGACTGCAGCACACCAGGCTTCCCTGTCCTTCACTATCTCCTGGAGTTTGCTCAGATTCATGTCCATTGAGTTGGTGCCATTCAACCATTCAACCACCTCATCCTCTGCCGCCCCCTTTCTGATCACCCTTGGGGGTGTTGTCTAGAAGTCTCCCTCCCTTCTTTGAATGAGACAGGATGCTCTCCTGGGAAAGTCCAAGATCTGGGAAGCAGTGGATTCGATATTTCCAGAGTCCTTCCAGAAGTCCCAGCCATCCTGGGTCCTGTATACCTCAGACACCGTAGTCCTCTCCATTCACCCCTGTCCTCTCCTTCCTCAGACTCCAAGAAGGACCTGAAGCAGATCACCAACCACCTGCTTGACATGCTGGTCAGTAAGAAGGTGTCCGGCCAGGGCAGGGATCAGGCCCTGAACCTGCTCAACAAGAACGTCCCCAGGAAGGATCTCGCCATTCATGATAACTCCCGCACCATCTACGTGGTTGATAACGGTGAGGAGGTGGGAGGGTCCGGGGCTCACGCCAGCCTTTCCAGTGGGCACCACGGTACCAGGCAACAAGCAGAAGGCAGAAGGAGTGTGGCTCTTGTCTGGGAGAGGTCTTCATTCCCAACTGAAAAGCCAGGAAAAGACATTAGCATGTTAGGATCCTCCAGTGGACTGGTGGAGGTGTAGGTCCAGGCTCTGAATTCAGAGCCTGAACGCACACAACACAGTCAAAAACATCTGGGTGGAGTTTCCTGACAAGTGAGGCAAACGCCAAAAAATCCAAACAAAACTCCACCAATGGGAGTAACATTTCTGAAGTCTCACACTGGTAAAATGCAGGCCTTCCAGAAGGGAGCAATGACTTCAGTGTACTTTGTACAAAGACCAGTAACAGTGCTCCAGAAAACATCCATTAAATTTGTCAGCTCCAGGGCGTCACCCCTGGAGATGCCCTAAGTCACTTTCAATTGTTCAGGAATCATACTTATGGCTTTATGATCTGTTGTGATAAATTCTCCCACAGGTATCATGACATTTAGACCATACCTTTTCTAAAATGTTCAGGCCAGCTTTTATCAGCTTGATCTTTATTCTGTTTTGATACAGCACTTCTCTTGTTTGGTTTTCGCAGATCTCAGCAAAGTTCATGTGCAGGTGCTTAGACTTGAACATATTCCTCTAGTGCTTAAGCCTCCTCCACTCAACACTCCCCTCCCTCCCCGCCCTAGTTCTGGACTTCTTTGCGTATATCACAAAGGCTGGGCATTGACAATAGACTTCTCTCTGCACTAGGATCTAGGCCGAACAACACGGTTTATGGGATAGAGTGGGTGAGGAACAGTATCTGTTATTCTAGGCACCGAAAGGAATAGCATTTAGGTAAAAATGGCATAGACTTTAAAATCTAGGTGTCTGGTGAAAAGCTGCAATGTTCAAGTTGTTTGTTGTGAAAACTGGGCTGGGGGACTTGGGTAGGGGGAGTCATCAGGATGTCAAGGCTGAATTGAGTTTCTGGGCTCAGGGAGGGGCAGACATGGACAAAGGGGAGGTCCAGGGTGTTCTAGCAGAAGAGAAATGAAATGCTCAAGATGAGGGCAGAGTGAAGGGAAAGCTAAGAGATGAGGCTGGGTAGGTGGATCAGGTGCATATGATGAAGGCTTTGGAGAGTCAGGCTGGGAGGTGGGGTTGGTTCATCAGGCACCTTCCAATGACTCTTCAGTCTTGCCAGTGCTTTTGTGTTGGTGTGCTAAAATACACAGCACAAAATTTACTGCCAGGCACTTTTAATCGCCCCCGGCCCTGATCCAGAGTATCATGCCTCCCAACGTTTACCTAGAATGTCCCCCCTCCCTCTTAACCTGTGCCACCATAGGTCTGATCAGCTCCTAGCCACCACTACAACCTGGCTCTGAAATCAAGCTATTGTCCCCGAGGCAGTGTAGCCTCACAGTTAACATCGTGGTCTTTGAAATCAGACAGGGAAGGTCCCTGCTATGTCACCTGCCAGCCTTGTGATCTTGAGCAAGTTACTTGACTTCTCCATGTCTTGGTTTTCTGCTCTGAACAATGGCAATGGTAATTTCTACTCACCAGTAGGGTCAATGTTAGGATTAAATGAGATAGCGTGTAGAAAGCTCTTGGCACACAGTAAGATTACCTTATTGTAATCTTTATACATCTGTCTTCTCTATTGTATTGTGAGCTTTTTGGCATCAGGGTTGTCCTTTATTTTGGTAGTTAGCACCTCGTTTACTCACTCATTCTTTTATTCAACAAATATGTAATGGCTGAATTAGCCAGGTGGGTAGTAGGAAGCCCTTGGAGATTCTTCAACAGGAGAAGGGATAATAACCATAATGGTGAATATCCTATTTGCTGAATAATTAATAAATATTTAGTGTCATGATGTGTCTAGATCAGCACTAGGCTAATGTTTCCGTGCTTTATCTTGGTGAATCCTCAAACTTTATGAGGTAGGTAGTAGCATTTCCATTTTACAAAAAAAAAAAGAAACTGAATCCTGGGGAAAAGAGACTATAAAACAGTATTTGAGGAAGATTATGCATCAACCCACAGAACGTCAGCACTGGTCAGGCAGTTCAGTCGCTCAATCGTATCCGACTCTGTGACCCCGTGGACTGCAGCACGCCAGGCTTCCGGTCCATCACCAACTCCCGGAGCTTGCTCAAACTCATGTCCATCGAGTCGGTGATGCCTTGCAGAGTCCTCTGAGCTCAACTAGTCTTGACTGTGTAAATGTGAGAATGAGGCCCACGACGGGAGCGAATGGCTCAGCTAGGGGCAGAGGCAGGTGTGAGTCAGGGTCTCTAGGCTGCATCCCGGTGCCCTTCACGCTGGATGAGCCGCGTGCTGCCTAAAGGCGGGCTGCAGAGAGCTGGGCGAGGAGGGGCGTTTGTGAGGGCCGGGCCTGGCCGGCATCTTACACTTGCTGCCGGCCGTCCTGCAGGCCTAAGGAAGATCCTGAAGGTGGTGGGGCAGGTCCCAGATCTGCCGTCCTGCCTGCCCCTGACCGACAACACCCGCATGCTGGCCTCGATCCTCATCAACAAGCTCTACGACGACCTGCGCTGTGACCCCGAGCGCGATCACTTCCGCAAGATCTGCGAGGAGTATATCACGTGAGTTTCCCGGAGGCTCGTGTAACCGAGTGGGGGTCTGGCTGCTTGCCTCTCGAAAGCCAATAAAGAGGCAAGGCTGGTGGGAAGGAAAGCTTGCTTTATTTCAGAGGCCGGCAACCCGGGGGTGGAGGGGAGGGCGGACTCCTGTCCAAAGGCTGACCCCTCCCCCGGCCCCCACCCCGCGGACAATCAGTGGGCAAGAATTTTTATAGATGGAGGGAGGGGCGCTACACACAGAAACGGCACAGTCAGCTCTTGACAGTCGCCTTGAAATTGGTCATCAGTGGTCTGACCAGCATCGTCTTGATTGTTTTCAGTCCAGTTAGTCTTTAGTTCCAGGGTCGGTTTGTTCCCATTTCTTTGAGGCAAGTTCTGAGAACTGTGGCACCATATATCATGGCCACAGTCCAGTCATCACATAATTGACTTCTTCCACCTGGCGAGGGTTTCAGTATCTATAAGACAGCTCACAGGATATGGCTCAGAATTATATCTATGGCCCTTGAGGAGAAACTAAAGGCCCTTGACTTTAGCTTAATGACTAAACTATTATTATTTGGTCTCATTTGACTGTTTTCCTTTGTTTCTGCATTTTCCCATTTCTCTGATTAAATTTGTTGTTTGGCTAAAGTTTTTCCACAAACCAAAGGCAGGCTGAGGACATGGTGGAAAGGACCATAGGGTCCTGCACCATTTCAGTTAGGTTCTGTATTAGTCAAGTTTAGCAGCTTAAAACAGAAGCATCATTTATTATCTCACAATAGGACGGCAATTTGGCAGAGGTTCGGCTGGGTGGTTCTGGCTTTAGGGTTTACAAATTAGTCACATGTTGGCCTGGGCTACTGTCATCCGAAAGCTGGACCAGGGCTGGAAGACCTACCAAGATGCTGCGCTCATGTGGCCGACACCTTGGTGCTCGCCCTTGGATGGAAGCCATGGTTCTTCCCCGTGTGGATCTCTCCTCATGGTAGCTGGCTTCTCTTTTCCTTTACTCCGGTAATCCTCAAGCTTGGAAATTATTTGGATTTCTGGGACTCAGTAGTCTGGGTTGTGGCTCTGGAAGCTGCATGTTTTAAAAGCACTAGGTGAGTCTTGGGAGGGTGGAAACCCTGCCTTCACTCTGCTTTCCTTTCTCTATTCCAGGGGTTGACAGACTTTTCCTGTAAAGGGCCAGAGAGTATGTTTAGGTTTTATGAAACACATAGGTCTCTAACACAATGAAAAAAAAAAAAACTACTTTAAAATGTAAAAAAACATTCTCAGCTTCCTGTATTTGGGTCCCAGCTAAGTTGGCTCAATCCCATAGTTTCTCCTGATCCCGACTTTGAGTCAATTTTAAGGCTCCTAAGGGCTTCTCAGTGGTCTTTTTCTACCTCAGCTTCAGCGTTTGCAGCTAATTTGAGTCTTTCATGAAGGTCCAAACCGAGTTCCAGTAACTATCTTCCAGCCAGTTAAGTTTGGATAGAGGTTTGCCTGTGAATGCCGCCTCTGTGGTCACCTGGCCCTGAGTCGGGGGGCCTTCAACAAGTAGAGCCTGAGGCTGCCACCTCCCACCCCCGGGGGGTGCTTTGTCGGGGGCCAGGGGCTGGGTGGAGGTTCAGATACCACCTGGCATTGGTTTAAAGGGCAGACCTCAATTCATCATTATTTTTTTTTTAATTTATTTGTTTATGGCTTCGCTGGGTCTTCACTGCTGCGTGTGGGCTTTCTCTAGTTCCGGCAGATGGGGGCTACTCTCTAGCTGTGATGCCTGGACTTCTCGTTGCAGAGCACAGGCTCTAGGCCCTAGGGCTTCAGTAGTTGCAGCTCTCAGGCTCTAGATCACCAGCTCGGTATTGTGGCCCAGGGGCCACAGTCAGGAAAGGCTCTGGGTTCCCCAGCACCGAGAAGGGAGGTGAAGCACAGGGCACGGATTGCCTGGGCTGGAGGGGCTCTCGGAGCTCCCAAAGCCAGCCCCTCTCCCCCAGATGGACCCACCCACTCACCCAGCCAGAGGCAGATGTGGGACCGGAGCCCAGGCCTCAGACTCTTGCGCCATGCTCTCTTTCACTTGTACTCCTCTGCATTTGCACTGTGTAGGTCTGCCCTGATCCCCCACAATGAACAAACCTGGGCAGATCTCGGATCAGGCGTCCTCAGACAGAGATCTTCCTGTAGAGTCGATGATAGTGGATTTTCAAAGCAAGACAGAACCTGCCAGCTTTTCTGGTCCACCCACTCCCCCTAACTCAACGGGGGAAAGGCTAGGACCAGACAGGGGAGCGACTGGGCCAGGCTGTGTCATGATTCAGCCGCATCGGGGAGTCAGCTGGTGTGCCAGGCACCATGGTAGCCCTGTTGTGCTGGGGTGGCGGCTGTCCTGTCCCACCAGACACCCCAGCTTCTGGGAAGCCTGTTGGCTGACAGCTCTCACCTGTCACCTTTCTTTGGGGACTTGGTTCAGCAAAGGATAGCTATTCATGTTCCCAGGGCAACCAGCATCCCGTGGTTTGTCCCTCACTCCAACTTGGAACAACTTTGAATGGTTTCTCAGCTCTGGAACTTTTTGCAGGCTGAGGCTTTGTCATAACTGAATCGCAGTCCAGTGCGTCCCTCCATCCAGTCCTGATTTCTTCCCTTTTCCAACAGGTGTTGAGCCCAAGATCTCTCCCTAACAAACGTCCTGAGTGTCAGTCCTCATCTGGGTGGGATTCTTGAGGAACGCAATGCCTGGCACATCCACTATGTCATCTCTCCTCATAAATCTGAGAAGCAGTAGTGCTATCCTCAGTTTCCAAATCAAGAAGCTGAGGCTCAGAGAGGTTCAGTGACTTGCCTTAGGCCACACAGCATATGAGTTGTGGATCTAGGATGCACAACCAAACCTGTCTGCCCCCAAATCTCCCACTCCTCTGACCACACTGGCCTTCTGTTTTAGGGGCACGTTTGACCCCCAGGACATGGACAAGAACGTGATTGCCATCCAGACGGTGTCGGGGATCCTGCAGGGCCCCTTTGACCTGGGCAATCAGCTGCTGGGACTGAAAGGTGTGATGGAGATGATGGTGGCGCTGTGCGGCTCGGAGCGTGAGACAGACCAGCTGGTGGCCGTGGAGGCCCTCATCCACGCCTCCACCAAGCTCAGCCGTGCCACCTTCATCATCACCAACGGTGTGTCGCTCCTCAAAGAGATCTACAAGACCACCAAAAACGAGAAGATCAAGATCCGCGCGCTGGTGGTGAGTGGGCTGGGTACCAGACACCGCACCAGGTACCAGGGATGCCGGAATGAATGGGATGTGGCCCCTGTCTTTGAGGAAACCAAGCTGTAGGCACCCAGATGCACCCACAGGCCTCTGCAGAGCAGAGTGATAAGCAGAAGACTGTGAGAATGTGGATTCAGGATGGGAGACCATGCTATATAATGACTGTCTCCTTTTTTTTTTTTTTTTTACCACGGGGTATGCAGGATCTTAGTTCCCCCAACAGGGATCAAATGCCCCCTGCGTTGGGAGCAGAGTCTTAACCATTGGATCACCAACAAGTCCCTGCTCGACACCTTTGAACGACTCAAATGCTGATGAGCTTTTGTCCAGCAAGTACTTTCAGTGCAGATTCCAAAAACGCAGTTAGTTTCCTTACTTGGTTTCTATATAGCACAGTTAAACCTACTGCATTTTCCCCCATTTTCATTATATAGAAATTACTTTCATTGACCTTTTTCTTGTCAACAGTTACACTGAAGATTTGAGCCATTGATCTGTTTTTCTTTTTTAGTTTATATCAGTTTTTTAAAAAATGGATTTTAGGTTCTACTATTGTGAGTTTTCTCTTATGGAAGACAGACTTTTTTTTCCCCCAGCAAGAGTCCAATTTTTCTTGGGTAAAAATGTGCACATCTGAATCTTACCCCCGCAAAGTGATTTCGTGGTCAGCTTTTGTGCCATAAGTTTTATCACTGAGGTTTCAGCTGTGTTAGTATCTGGGCTTCCCTAGTGGTTCAGATGGTAAAGAATCTACCTGCAAGGCAGGAGACCCAGGTTAGATCCCTGGGTCAGGAATATCTCCTGGAGTAGGGAATGGCTACCCACTCCAGTATTCTTGCCTGGAGAATTCCATGAACAGAGGAGCCTGGTGGGCTACAGTTCATGGAGTTGCAGAGTCAGACACAACTGAGTGACTAACACTAATATTATCCTAGCTGATTTTTCAAAACGACATGACACAAAGCACCTATGGGGATAAAATAACGGGCAGGGGACAAGGGGTAGAGTAAAAGCCTCCAGGTTTGTGGGCATCCACCCTAACCTGGAAGCCTCAGGGAAGGCATCTTGGGAGAGGTGACACCTGACCAGAATTCTGTAGGATGCAGAGAGGTATATCCAGAAAAAGCAAGTGGGCAGAGTGTTCCAGCCTCAGGGACGTGTTTGAGGAGGGCCTGGTCCCCAAACCTGGTGTCTCTGATCCTACAAACCTCTCCTCCTCCTCAGGGACTCTGTAAACTCGGCTCGGCGGGCGGCACAGATTACGCTCTCAGGCAGTTTGCTGAAGGCTCGACAGAGAAGCTGGCCAAACAGTGTCGCAAGTAAGGTTTTTCCCCAAGCCCACCATCTCCTCTCCGGGATGTGCCCTAGCGGACGCCAGATCCTGAAAGGCCGCCCACCTGCCTGCTCCCCTGGATCGCCTCGCTCTTGCCCGGAGCCCCGGGACCCTTCCCCAGTGCCTCCCCTCCCCCAGGTGGCTGTGCAATGCATCCATAGACACCCGGACTCGGAAATGGGCGGTGGAGGGCCTGGCCTACCTCACGCTGGACGCCGACGTGAAGGACGACTTTGTTCAGGACATCCCTGCCCTGCAGGCCATGTTCGAGCTGGCCAAGGCAAGTGTGGCCCTAACCTCTGGCCCCGGGATCTGCTGGATTCAGGCCCGCGGGCTGTCCGCTGAGCCTGGGAAATTGGACATCCACCCAGCCTCATCCTGACTCCACCCCCTTCTCATCACGTAAACCTGGGTTGGTCATTTCCCTGTCTGGTCCTCATCTTTCCTGACTGTGAAATGGACTCACAACTCCTTATGCCTTCCAGGCAGTGGGAGGATGAACAAGATGATGGTAGTTTTTTCCTGGAACCCCCTCCGGGAGTGAGGTCTTAAGGGACCAAGAGGTCCTTTTTTGGGCCCCTTCCCTCCTTCTCAGCCCCTCCCAGATGCCTTTCTTCCTCTGTTGGGCCACCACCGGGCCCCCCCACCCCACCAATGGCTCTTTCTCACCACAAAAGGCAGAAGTGTGGGAGGGCGTTTCCATCAGAGGGTGTTCAGGTCCCGCCCCATCCCGCTGGGCTTTTGAAAGGAGCACAAAGCAATGGGAACACTCAGAGGACTTCCGTGCAGCTCTGGGTGCTGTTGAGGGGGCAGGAGAAATTCCTGCCGCCCGCTGTGAGCGGAGCCAGTTCCTCTGCTTTGGTGCTTCACCGGCCACACTCCTCCCAGAGCAGCCTGCCTGCGAGGGAGCCTCTGGGAAGCAGTGGTTTGTTCTCAGGTTTCCTTTCTTCCTGTCTCCACCCGCCCACTCCTACCACCATCCACCACCTCCTGTCTCCAGACTCCCGACAAGACCATCCTGTATTCCGTGGCCACCACCCTGGTGAACTGCACCAACAGCTACGATGTCAAGGAGGTCATCCCCGAGCTGGTGCAGCTGGCCAAGTTCTCCAAGCAGCATGTGCCCGAGGAGCACCCCAAGGTGGGGATGAGGACAGCCGAGAGGAGAGGGGGCTGTCCACCACCGGACCACCAGAGAGGTGGGACGGAAAGTTAGTGATATTCAGGTGGTGTGTGTGTGTGTGTGTGCGCACGCGTGTGAGGATTTGACAGAAGATGCAGATAAAGTGCAGGTTTGCTGGCTCTGATGGTAAAGAACCTGCAATACAAGAGACCCGGGTTTGATCCCCAGGTCTTTTTTTTTTTTTTTTTCTTGTCTCACATTCACTGAGGTTTATTCTTCCTGAATGTACACAACAGGGAACTGACTCCATATGCGATCATTTTGTGGAATTCTACAAGTTCTGGGTTAGGTGTGAGTCCATGTGGCCCCCTTCCGTCTACCATCAAGATATTTGAATCAAGTTAATTTGAATCAATTTAATCTTTCATTTAAAACTTATTATTTTTATGTGGTCAACCCCTCTTCCTGAGAAAGAGGTGTGTCCCCTGGGAGCCAGCAGCCCATTATCTTTCTGAGGGGCTGCAGGCAGGCACCCATACAGGGCAGGGATGGTGGGCGAGGGAAACTGAGGGATTGTTCAGAGAAATGTTTCCCCTCAAACAGCCCTCCTACCACTGTTCGACTGAGCAGCAACGGCATCTCAGCTGCGCTGAGACTTGTTTAAGAACAGTAACGATATCTTTAAAGAGAAATCCTTTTCTGGGTGGAAAGGTTTGCTGCTCTGTTAATCTGATTGCATCTCAAAGGACTTATAACATCCCCAGTTGTACCATGTAAGCCAGAGTCAAATGCGGGAATATATAAATTCCTATTAGAGGCAACTTCCCCAGAACCCAGCCCCTTGCCACTGTCAAGTGAGGGGCTCCTTTGAGGTGAGGAGGGTGCTGCGGTTGTGCAGGGTCGATTAGAGAAGTCTTCCTGAAGGAGGTGCCCGGGCAAAGGAGCAGAATCCAGAAGTCAGATCCTGAGTTGAGGCTCTGAGTAGCTGGGAGGAGCTCGGTTTCGCCTTCTTTACTGGGCCCCCGGCCCCCCGACTGTCTCTTCCTGTGGTCGGCCAATCTGTCCATCCGCGTCGGTGACGTCGTTCCACCCAGCCGGCGTCCTCAGTCCATCGGTCGGCACCCGGGCGGTGGTCTCTCGGGGTGGCCAGGGGTCCCGGCGCCGGAGGTCAGCGCTGGGGTGAGGCGGGGCCGCGGGGCGGGCTGCGGCGGAAGGGCGATTCCGGCTCCGGGCCGTGGCCCCGGCGCCCCAGGGCACGCAGCTGCCCAGACCCAGCGCCTAGGCGAGCAGCGCGGGCGGGCGGGCGCGGCGGCCGCGGCGCGAGCCCTTCTTGAGGCGCGGCCCGTGCGCCGCCAGGTAGAGCTCGGCCTGCGCCACGCCGCCGCCCAGGCGGCCCAGGCTCTCGGCGCGGTGCGCCAGGCGCAGCTCGGCCGCCAGAAAGACGCGGTGCAGCTGCAGCACGCGGCTCTCCAGCTCCGACACCAGGCGCCGGCGGCCCTCCACGTCCAGCAGTCGCCGCCGCGCTTCGGCCAGCTCCAGCGCGCGGCCACCCGCCGCCGCCCGCGCCCCCTGCCGGCCCGGGGCCCCCAGCGCCCCCGCTAGCGCCCTGGCGCCAGCGCTGCAGCTCCAGCCCCTCAGCGGAGCCCGCCGACTCTTGGGCAGCTTCGGGCTGCGATGAGGCCTGAGCCCGGGTTGGGGTCAAGGTCGGACTTGGGGATGGGGGCTGAGGGCACGACAGGGGCTCCCGGGGCGGCGGCGGCGGCGGGGATCCTGGTTCCGCCGACCCTTCCTGGGCCCCTGGGCCGCAGGCGCTGATGCGGCAGCCCAGCATCCCTCGCCCCCCACCCCCGGCGGCCCTCAGCGGCAGGTCCGCGGGTCTGACCGGCTGTTCCCCCCACGCGGGGGAGGATGGACGCAGCAAACAAGGGTGAGATGCAGCCGCAGCCCCCACCTGATCCCCAGGTCTTAAAGATCCCCTGGAGAATGAAATGACAACCCACTCCAGTATTCTTGCCTGGAGAATTCCATGGACAGGGGGACCTGGCGGGTTACAGCCCAAAGTGTTGCAAAGAGTCGGACACAGACTGAAGTAAAGTAGCACGCATGCACGCAGTTAAATTGAAGAGACTCACAGTCAATTTCCCCCACTAGGTGGCACTTGTCTTTTTTCTTAGTTTAAATGTTCCATTGAGGTGGAGGGGGAAACAATTTATAGTCTGAGAAACCAAATGGAGTCACCGTGAATGTTTTGCAACTTATGTGGTTGATTTCATGGACACAAGATAGTTCGTTATAGTTCATGTTTTCAACATTCATACAAATTTTATTTTCTGGGATATCTGGATTTTGGTGTGCTGCATTAACTACCTAAGGCTTTTTATTCTGTGTTTTAAAAAAAAAAGTTAGACTGTATCTTTCATCTTGTATCCAGTTTGGGGGAAATACTTCAGGTCTTTAGGCATGCAGGATCTTAGTTTCCTCAGCAGGGATCGAACCCAAACCCCCCTGCAGCGGAAGCTTGGAGTCTTAACCACCAGAAGTCCCACTGAATCATTTTTTTAAAAAATTAATTAATATTTATTTTTGGCTGCACTGGGTCTTTGTTGCTGTGCAAGGCTTTCTCTAGCTGTGTCGAACGAGGGGCTACTCTTCATCGTGGTGCACAGATTTCTCGTTGTGGTGGCTTTTCTTGTGGAACACAGGCTCTAGGCCAATCGGCTTCGGTAGTTGTGCCTCAGGGGTTTAGCTGCCTTTCAGCATATGGGATCTTCCTGGACCAGGGATCGAACTCTTGCCCCCTGCATTGGCAGGCAGACTCTTAGCCACTGGACCACTAGGGAAGTCCCTGAATAATTTTTTAAAGCTGCATAGGATTTCTTGCAAGCAAGGGCATATAGCTAGCATGTTCTGCCACTGTGAAGTTCAAATGTGGCTGCCAGAGACTGTCCACAGCTGTCAGCAGCCTCTTCTCAGACACTCTTTGGATTATCTATAGAGACTATTCAACCCTGAGGCTGACTCTGGGTTTCCTGCAAAATCCAATCCATTGTTTTGTGGGTTTTATCTGCTCTCTCTCCCCTCTCACTCTGCCCCCAGGCGTAGCCTAATGGAAAGCCAGCCTTTTGCAAGAAAAGGAACACACAGGTCATCTAGAGTTTGGGATGATCTTCCTTATTCCAGGATTGATCTCCTTGCCACCTTTTCATCTCCCCAGGACAAGAAGGACTTTGTGGACATGAGAGTGAAGCGGCTTCTGAAGGCCGGCGTCACCTCGGCGCTGGTCTGCATGGTGAAAGCAGACAATGCCATCCTCACCGACCAGACCAAAGAGCTGCTGGCCAGGTGCGACTGCAGTGGCCCGGAGCTGGGGTCTGAGGGGCCTGCAGGCAGGAGGCTGGGTGGGGACATAGAGATGGCCTGGGGAGTAAATGAGGGAGTGAGCCACTGGGGCCTGGAGAGGAGGCTGAAGGGGATCAACACGGAAGAGCGACATGTCGGGGTGGGCCATCCCGGGTGCAAGTTTGCACTGGGAGGAAGGAGGTCACTGTCCGTCTGGTGACCTGGTTCCCAGACCCTGACATGACAGAGGGGAAAGGCACAGTTTCCATACAGCCTGATGGGAAGGCAGACAGGCTCACAGTCACAACGCAGCGGGTGCCGTGATGGGGGACAAACAGCACAAGCAGTGGCAGCCCACTGGCCAGAGGGGAGGACATGTAGGTGGGCAGCCAGGAAGGCCTCCTGGAAGATGTGACAACTCAAGGGAACCCTGGAGGAAAGAAGCTGCTCACATGCAGTGGAGGGAAGGGGTCCAGGCAGAGCGAACAGCACATGCAAAGACCCTGAGGATGGAGGGAGAAGGAATGAATGAGGTCACGGTTCTCCAGGAAGGTGTCTGGAGCATGGAGTGCACAGGAGAGGGCGGTGCTAGATAAGACCAGAGAGGAAGGCAAGGGCCAGATCATGGAGGTCCGGGGTCCCTCCAGGTGGAAGAATTTCTCCTCGGTGGTGGACTGTAGCTTGCTGGGTTCCTTCATCCATGGGATTTTCCTGGCAATGATACTGGAGTGGGTTGCCATTTCATTTTCCAAGGGATCTTCCCTGGGATCGAACCTGGGTCTCCTGCATTGTAGGCAGACTCTTTACCATCTGAGCCACCAGGGAAGCCTAGTGAGTCATTTGGTATCCCCCTAAGCAGGGATGGGGCCACTTGTTGCAGCTGCCTTTGGCCTCTCTTCCTCCCCAGCCACTCAGGTCCATGGCGGTATCTTCCCAAGGTTGGTTCTGGGGCAGGTGCACACTGGGAGTGCTTCCCAGGGTTTTACTGGGTCTCACGGGTTGGCCTGCTGATGCCCGGGAAGGGCGTGCTCACGTCCTGCATCCTTGCCCCACAGGGTATTCCTGGCACTGTGCGACAACCCAAAGGACCGAGGTACCATTGTGGCTCAAGGTGGTGGTAAGGTAATTGGGAGAAGGTTCTTGCTGTCCAAAAAGCTGCTCCCCTGGGGAGGAGCTCTCTCACGTGTGTGCATGTGTCTCCGTGTGTGTGTGTGTGTGTGTGTGATGCATGTGTGTATCTGTGGGTATGTGTGTGTGCATGCTCTTTGCCTAGCCCAAGAATAATGCACCCCTTGCCCCGGCCCGACCTCATGGAATACAGTTATTCAGGAACCTCTGTTGTCTGTGCCTGAGTCTCTGATGTGTCATGGGATCTCCTGTGGAATCCCATTTATCCTCCTTGCTATTGGAAGGAAGCAGTGCAGATAGAGACCATGGGCTTTGCCCTGGGAGGCTTGTCATCGAGTCCTTGCTTGTCCCTTTTCAGCTGCACAGCTTTGGGCAAATTACTTATCTCTCTGAGTCCTAGTTTCCTCTCTGTAAAACAAGGGAAAAAACATCACACAGTCAAACTGTAGAATGTCATAGGATTAGAGAAAATACACTTAAAGTGTTGGCTCATGGGGGGTGCTCAGTCAATGGCTGCTGTTACGATTAGCTTTGACTTAGGCAGAAATGAAAACATCAGCATCTTGATTTTTCCAAAAGCCAAACGAATGTATATGGGTTGGGGAGAGTGCCTGCAGAGACCCCCATGTGCACTGGGAACCAGGGAGAGTGAATCAGTGATTAAGAATTTAACTGTTTTCTGTGATGTTCAAGAGTTGACTCCATTGCTGAGTCTTCCTGAACTTCTGATGGAACAGACAGCGGCTGGACAGGGAGGCTGGGAAGAGAGGCTTCTGTATCTGTGACCGAGGACTGCCTCTGCCCTTTTCTTGCAGGCCCTGATTCCCCTGGCTTTGGAGGGCACAGACGTGGGCAAGGTGAAGGCAGCCCATGCCCTCGCGAAGATCGCTGCGGTCTCCAACCCAGACATTGCCTTCCCCGGGGAGCGGGTGGGTGGCCAGAGGTGGGGGGCAGGGAGGTGATGGGAGGTGTCTGCTCCGAGGGGCCTTTCTCCTTGTCACCCTCCCCCTGGCTTGGGAGGGGGCATGGTGCCATCACAAAGAGGGCGATGAGTTGGAGGGGCATGGATTCCACCCCTGGCTCTGACAAACAAGGCTGTTTTATCTGCAAAATCAAGGAAATAACCCCACCCCTCGGGATCAGATCATTGTGGAGGTGGAATCAGACAATGGGTGGGCAAGTGCATTGGAAATTCTAGAGCCGGGCACCTGTAAATGACTGGCGGAGGTGGTCTCCATCTGATGACTCCTCGACCCCTTCCTCATAGGTGTACGAGGTGGTACGGCCCCTCGTGAGTCTCCTGAACACACAGCGGGATGGCCTCCAGAACTACGAGGCTCTCCTAGGCCTCACCAACCTGTCTGGGCGGAGTGACAAGCTCCGGTGAGTGGGTGGAGGGAACGGGTGGGGAGCGGTGTCGCGTGAAGTGTCGGTGGAAATGTCCCAGGAACTGTGTGCGCTCCTCTGAGGACAGGCTGGAAGGCCGTGGGTAGAAATGGTGGTGGGGGGGACATGAGTTAGCACTTGGAAAAACTACAGTGAAGGTGCAAAGTCAAAGGAGACTGGAAAGACACGTCCTTTGGAAGTAGTAAAAGAGATATCAGGTGGTTGAGGGGTGGGATAAAGTGTATTCCTCCTTGGAAGCAAGGGGATGGTGGAATTGGGCTGAAATTCTTTAAGTGGCAGAAAACTCAACTCCAGTTGGTCTCAGCATAATGGGGAATTTAATGATTCAGGATATTGGGAGTCATAATTAATGACTCATCTAGGACAATCCAGACTCAGGGGCAGCTTGATGCAGGGGTTGCAAAGCTGTCCCAGAATCTACTTCTCTCCTGTCTGTGTTGTCTTAATTCTCAGACAGGCTTTTCCCCTTTCTCATGATCACACGAGGGTTACTCCAGACATCACATCATGGTTTCATCTCCAGCAGGAGAGAGAAAGACTTTCTCCAGCGATAGTACAGGAGGATCACCAGCTGGGTGACATGTTCATCAGAGATCCCACTGCTATGGCCAGGATGCTGTGCTGTGTCGCTGGGGGCCCCTCCGGGGGTGGGATTGTTGTTGGTGTTGTTTTAGTCACCGAGTTGTGTCCAACTCTTTTGAGACCTCGTGGACTATAACCTGCCAGGCTCCTCTGTTCACGAGCTTTCCTAATCAAGAATATTGGAATGGGTTGCCATTTCCTTCTCCAGGGACTCTTCCCGATCCAGGGATTGAACCTGCATCTCCTGCACTGGCAGGCAGATTCTTCACCACTGAGCCACCAGGGAAGTCCCGGGGTGGGATTATTGTCATCTAAACGATGCTGGGGTCACTCTTGCTGGGGTCACAAAGAGTGTCACAAAGAGTTGGACACAAAGAAGTCAGAGCGACTGAACTGAACTGAAACTGTGCTGACTGAGGATGTTGGAATGGCCCCTAGGTGGCTCAGACCCCCAAGTGGTCTTTACAGAGGACTCAGCAGACCCTCCTCCTCCACCCCTCACACCCCAGGAAGAAGATCGTTAAGGAGAAGGCCTTGCCGGACATTGAGAACTACATGTTTGAGAACCATGATCAACTGCGGCAGGCGGCCACGGAGTGCATGTGCAACATGGTGGTGAACACGGAGGTGAGGGGCTCAGGATGGGCGTGATCAAGGTGTGGAAAGTGGGGCCTAGATGACAGCTCCCCTCTCCAAGGGACCCCAAGGCGAGTGTAATGCACAAAGGAGACAAAGGAAAATACGCATAGTGATGTTATCCCTAGCTGAAGCTTTGATCCCAAAGCTTGGGCAGGATTGGGGGCGGGGCAAGTCCCGTTTCCCCAAGTTATTTACTAAATAATCTCATAGCAAAAGACGAGGCCAGGGTCTCTTGGAAGTCAAGAGAGGTTAGACCATTTGCAGCTGTTGAAGCGCCACACATATAAAAAAAAGGAGAAATGCAAAAACAGCTACAAGCAAGTTTAGATTATGTCAAATGGTAACATTTAATGACAGATCGCTGTTTCCATAGAAACCGCAATGCACTGTAACAGTGTTCGTCACAGATTAATTACAGGATTTGTAAAAATAAAATGAATTCAGAAGGCATCAATGGCTGCACAGTCCAGTAGTAGGAGAAATCATCACCACGTGATGAACGAATGTCTCTTCTTTTCCATCCTGGAAGAGCACTGCTGCGCTAGTAGGTTGAACCTCATCAGAGGTAACAACAGGGTTGAAATCTGAGGCCCTTTGTGAACGTGACAGCCAGACCAAGTGGCACTCTTGGGTCCAAGTGTAGGGCCACGTGTGAGGCCCACTTCATTCCCCCTTAATTTTTTTTAACTTTTTTGGCTGTGTCCCATGGCATGTGGGATCTTAGTTCCCCAAACAGGGACGGAACCCACACACCCTGCGTTGGAAGTGCAGAGTCTTAGCCACTGGACCGCCAGGGAAGTCCCACCCCTCAATTCTTAATTCAAGTCTTAGATGTTCTCACAGTTAAAGGAGGAAAACTTGATCCATGAAAGCCTTTTAAAGTCAAAAGAAAGCTACCACGGTCCGTCAGGGAGCTGGTCTGAGGCTGGGCTGGAGGCCTGGCAGCACATGGGAGAAGAGAGTGTGTCCAAAGACGGCAGAGGGGAAAGTGATGGGAGGGGGAGCAGCTTCCCTCGGGGAGGACCAGCTGTCACAACAAACAACCAAATGAACACTTGTCCCAACAGGACTGAGGTTCATTTCTCAGTTCAGTTCAGTTCAGCCACGCAGTCGTGTCCGACTCTTTGCAACCCCACGGACTGCAGCACGCCAGGCCTCCCTGTCCATCACCAACTCCTGGAGTTTACTCAAACTCATGTCCACTGAGTCGGTGATGCCATCCAACCGTCTCATCCTCTGTTGTCCCCTTCTCTTCCTGCCTTCGATCTTTCCCAGCATCAAGGTCTTTTCCTATGAGTCAGTTCTTTGCATCAGCTGACCAAAGTATTGGAGTTTCAGCTTTGGCATCAGTCCTTCCAATGAATATTCAGGACTGATTTCCTTTAGGATGGACTGGTTGGGTCTTCTTGCAGTCCAAGGGACTCTCAAGAGCCTTCTCCAACACCACAGTTCAAAAGCATCAATTCTTCAGTGCTCAGCTTTCTTTATAGTCCAACTCTCACATCCATACATGACTACTGGAAAAAACCATAGCTTTGACTATAGAAAACCATAGATGGACCTTTGTTGGCAAAGTAATGTCTCTGCTTTTTAATATGCTGTCTAGGTTGGTCATAAATTTTCTTCCAAGGAGCAAGCGTCTTTTAATTTCATGGCTGCAGTCACCATCTGCAGTGATTTTCGAGCCCAAGAAAATAAAGTCTCTCACTGTTTCCATTGTTTCCCCATCTATTTGCCATGAAGTGATCGGACCAGATGCCATGATCTTAGTTTTCTGAATGTTGAGTTTTAAGCCAACTTTTTCACTCTCCTCTTTCACTTTCATCAAGAGACTCTTTAGTTCTTCTTCGCTTTCTACCATAGGAGTGGTGTAATCTGCACATCTGAGGTTATTGCTATTTCTCCCAGCAATCTCGATTCATTTCTCGCTCACATCATTTCTTGCTCACGTTGCAATCAGGTGGCTCACTTCCAAGCAATGACTTGGGGGTGCAGGTTTCAATCATCACCCTGCCCCCATCCAAAAAAGACAGGACTGTCTCCCCCTCTGCCCCTTGGGTGTGGTCTCCATTCAGATGGGGATGGGCAGGCAGACCAGGGGAGAGATCCCCCTAGCACTCTGCCGCGGTGGCCTAGAAGTGACACATCACTTCCCTTCATGTTCTATGACGAGAGCAAGGTCATGGCCACAGTTAGTGCAAGAGGTGAGCGTGTAGTTCTTCTGGGGCAGCTGTTTCCCTGTCACACCTGTCCCTGTGAGGGGACTGTACTGAGCATCACTGCACTCTTACCTCTGAGGACCACTGCTCCAGCTTCAGGGAGATGCAGATAGAGGTTTAAAACCTGAGCAGCTGTGACCTTTGACTCCTTTTAGCATTTCACTTCTAGGACACGTCACCCAGCAAAAATGCCCTTAAACTTAACCAACCAGGGTTTCCTGCAGAGCAGAGGGGCAGGAGGCTCCTCTCCTGGCTCTGGGGGCCTTGGGAAACCTCACCCTCCACCTGGTAAATGGTACAGCAGCTCTTGACTACCATGTAAACTACCCAACTACCCAAAGATGCTCTCGCCAAGCCTCTGTGCCTTCAGGGACCACAAAGGCATTTTATGGCAGACCCTGAAGGCCCATCTGTTGTGGGAGAAACATTCCAGTCTTCTCCAAAGGGAAGAGATGGGGCTTTACAGGCAACATCCACCCTGCAGAAGTCTGTACCTGCCCTTTCCCCAAGGGTGGAGAGCTGAATGCAAACAGAGGTGACAGCGAATGCTATGTAAGGAATTCCTTATTCTCTATAACCTGTAAACTGGAGGAATCTGTAGTCTTTTCATCTAGGTAGTCAGAGAAGACTTCCTGGAGGAGGTGTCAATGAGTGTGCTGCTCGAAGCAAAGCTCTGAGTGATCTTGGGTCAGAGAACATGGCTCCAGATGCGTCCTTCCCTCTCCAGGCTGGGCAGGTGGGGGCCTTTTCCTCTGAGCCGTGTACTTGCCCCCTATAGGTACAGGAGAGGTTCCTGGCCGATGGCAACGACCGGCTGAAGCTGGTGGTGCTGCTTTGTGGCGAGGATGACGACAAGGTGCAGAATGCGGCTGCGGGGGCCCTGGCCATGCTGACAGCAGCGCATAAGAAACTGTGCTTCAAGATGACTGAAGTGGTGAGAGCAGGCCCCGGGGAACCCCGCAGCCCCCAACCACACTGCCCTGGATGATCCTCTGCGGGGGAGGCCAGCCCCCGTGGTAACCCTTCCCCGCCCCCTGGGTATCTGTTCCTACCCACAGAAGAGGGGAAGGTATATGCTGCAACCTCTGCACTCCTTATGTGGACACCCTAAATGCACGAACTCACTTTGGTGGTGCTCATAACTCATTATGCAAGAATTACAACAATAATAACAGCACTAACTACGGCCATGGGGTCCCTAAGCTCCTCAAGAGAAGTGGGGATGTGGATGGGGTACCATAGGAGCTCACAGTTTGGCAAAGAGGCTCTTAGATGATGGCCAGGCCCTTTGTGGGACTGTGGCTGTTTCAGCAGGTGTAATGAGAGTGATATGGACATAGCCACAAACATAGGGGTGCAAAATGAAACTTTCCTTATTTCACCAAACTGAACTTAAGTTTGTGGACCTCATAGTCACTGATGGTGAAAAAATGTGAACATCTCAATTCAAATGTATTAAAGCAAGTCTGCTTTACACAAATCCCCCCGGGAGAAGAACCTCAGCAGAGTGGGAAGCACACGGAACTTATGGAGGTGCTGGGGATTGAACCCAGGGCCTCGTGCATGCTAAGCAGCAAGTCTGCTTTAAAGGCAGGCTCCTCGGTGCTCTGTGGCAACCTAGAGGGGTGGGATGGGGGGAGGAGGTGGGAGGGGATTCAACAGGGACAGGACATATGAATACCTACGACCAATTCGTGTTGCTGTGTGTCAAAAACCATCACAATATTGTTAAGTAATTATCCTCTAATTTTAAATATATATATATAAAAAGAACAAAAGGCAAGCTCTTAGATAGCCAGCTCAAGGTGGGGGTGTGTATGTGTGTGTGTGTGTTTTCTAAGTTCCATGGAGACTCATACTGTCCTGGCACCAGGGGAGGGTCTCCTTCCTGAATATAGCTCATCCTGCTTGGTCCCTGGCCTTCAGCCCTTTCCGTAAGGCAAGCTTCTCAAAACTGTATCGTGTGTAAGAGTCACCTGGAGGGCTGGTTAAAAACTTTCCCCAGAATAATTCTGACTGAGTAGGTCAGAGGTGGGGTGCTTCCAGCCTGGGGACCACAGGCTGCTGCCCTAAAGCAGCGTTTCCCAGGGCACATGGGTTGGCAGAAGCAGGCGTTGTGCATGTGCCCAGAGTTAGAATCCTCCTTTCTGAACACCCTCCATCCCCATTCCACTCAGGCATGCAGCAGGCCTGTCCCTCTGCTTCTCATGATGCTTAAAAATTAAGTGGATGGGTGGATGTTTATTCTGTACTATTCCAGATGTGTGACCGTAGCTAAGTTACTTCCTCTCCCTCAACCTCAATCCCTCCACTTACAAAATGAAAAGGACTGGATTATTTCAAGTCTCTTCTAATTCTCCAACTCCTGCCCTGGTAAGCAGATGGGCATCATCCAGCTAGTTCCAAGAGGCTCAGCTGGGCATATGCTGAGTCCATAGAGATAATCAGATGTGCACTTGCCCTTTCAGAGCTCAGAATCTGGGCTTGGCCAACGCCTTCTGTTTATCTTGTCCAGAATCTCCCTTCTCCATCCCCTCCACTGATTCCTCCAATCTGTCTTTATCCTCCTCCCTGCCTCCAGACAACTCAGTGGTTGGAGATTCTACAGCGGCTTTGCTTGCATGACCGGCTGTCAGTTCAACACCGGGGCCTGGTCATTGCCTACAACCTGCTGGCGGCTGATGCTGAGTTGGCCAAGAAGCTGGTGGAGAGTGAGCTGCTGGAGATCCTGACCGTGGTGGGCAAGCAAGAGCCGGATGAGAAGCGGGCAGCGGTGGTTCAGACAGCTCGGGAATGTCTCATCAAATGCATGGATTATGGCTTCATTAAACCAGTGTCTTAGACAGGGGCCCAGAGGGAGGCTGGGGCTGCTCCTGTAACTGTACAGAGTTCTGAGCTGAGAGCTCTTGGGGTGTCAGTTCCGTTAGGGATCTTTGCAGCCACAGTGAGGTGTCCATGTAAAAGAAGGACTGTGGATTGTCCCCTGAGTTGCGCATCTTCCCTTTTGTTCTAGGAAAGTTTGCCTATTTCATTAGCTCTCTTGCTCCTTAACATCTGTCAAGTTCCAGAAAATTCCTAGAGGAATTTTCATCTGTGATTAGGAAGACAGGTTGGATAATTCTTTCTGTACCCATTCCAAAGGCCAGGATAATGGGCTGGAGTTCTCTACATTTTGGAAAATGGATTGTGTGGTCCTACTTTAAATATGTAAAGTAGTGTGACTGTAAAGGTAGCTGGTGCACCTGGATGTTGATCTGGTTTTTATATCCTGTCTCCCCTGCTGTTTGAATATGGCTGCCTAGAACTGCATGTTTCAGCGGCAGTGCCCGTCCCAGACCCATGCGCATTTCTATGATGGAAATACAGCTGATGTTCAATAGTCTGACATGACTTTTGCAGTTTGCTTGGGGAAATCTTCTAAGCAAGACAGATGTGATGAATATAAATAAAATCAACTCAAAGTACTTCAAGTGAAAAAGAATTTCATTGGTTCATATATTTTGTCAAGGCAGGGAAAGATTGACATTGTTAGAACTAGGGTTCAAATATTGTCATCTGTATTCTTTTTTTTCTGTGTGAGGGTGTCTTTCTGTCTCTCATCCCCCACATCATGATTTTTATTTCCTCTGGGTTGGGCTTAATCTCTGGCAAGCTCTTTCCATGTGGTGAGATGTTCCCCAGAAGCTCTAGATTTCCATAGTTTTTTTTTTTTTTTTTTTCCCGTGACTTGTGGGGTCTTAGTTCCTTGACCAGGGTTTGAACCTAGGTCCTTGGCAGAGTCCTAACCACTGGATCACCAGGGAATTCCCATACAGTTGTTATAGTTCATAATTATGCAAGAGAAGAGAAAGGATCATTCTCAGTAACCCAGCAAAATTCCCAAAGACAACTCTGGTATGTCTAGCATGCATCACATTTCCATATAGCACATTAACAGAATGAGAAAAAAAAATGATTATTTTAATAGATGCAGGGAAAACACTGGATAAAATTAAACAACTCATGATAAAAATTTCAGTAAACTAAAATTAGGAGACTCCGTTAGTCTGATAAAGATTATCTACATAAAAGCTACAGTTCAAATGATATTTAATAATCCACCTGAGATTAAGAATGAGATAATACTTGCTATTACCGATTCCATTAGGCTTTGTACTGGAGGTTAAACTAGTACAATAAGAAAAGGAAATGAAAAACATAAAGACTGAAAATCAAGAAATGAACCTTACAAATTAATCATGCAACAGGTCTGTACATGTATATGTGTATATGTATATGGGAAAAGTCTACAGATAAACTCAAATAATAAGTGAATTTAGATACAAGATCAGTTTACAAAAATCAATTGTATTTCTGTATACCTGTAATGACTAGGAAATTTAAATGTAAAAGATGATGCCATTTACAATTACATAAACAACATCAAATACCTAGGAATAAATCGTGTGAAAGATGTTGAAAGGCTCTACATAGAGAACTATAAAATATTATTTAGAGAAATAAAAGAAAACCTACATAAGTGACAGACATTACCACATTCATGGACTGGATGACTCAACATTACATTGGAGATGCAAATTCTTTACAGATTGACATAGAGATTCCATTAAATGCTAATCTAACCTGAGCCTTTGGGGGACAGAGATTGATAAATTGTTTCTAAAGTGTATATGAAGGACTTCCCTGGCAGGCCAATGGTTGAGACTCCTTGCTTCCACTGCAGAGGGCGCAAGTTCAATCTCTGGTGAGGGAACTAAGATCCTGCATGCCCCGTGGATGGCCAGAAAGTTAAATAAATAAATAAACAAAGTGTATATGAAAGTGCAAATAGTCGAGAATAGTAATGCCTATCTATCTAGAAGAATAAAATTGGAGCAAACTTTGTGAACAGGCATGTCATAAAAGAGGCCAATAAGTATATGAAAAGATGCTCAATCTCACTAGTCATCAGGGAAATGGAAAATGAAAGTATTATGAGATGCCATTCTAGAATGGTTAATATTGAAAATACTGCCAAATCAAGTGCCGGTGAGAATGTGGAGTCACTGGACCTCTTATATACTGCAGGTGGGAATTTCAATTAACTACAACTGCTTAAGAAAATGTATTTGGCAGTATCCCCTGAAAGAGCCAGCAACTCTTTTAAGTACAGAGTCAACAGAAAAAGATATTTATGTGCACTAAAAAGTATGTATACAACAAAAGGGAATATTTCAATCACAGCTCCCAAGTGGAAATAATCCTAATGTCCATAGAACATGGGTAAACTGTTCCATCCTCATACAAGAGAAGATGACACACCAATTTAAGTGAATAAACTACGGCTACACACAATAAGGAGGTCGCTTACATAATACTTCGTGAAAGGCGCTGGCTTAACACCATGTACTGCATAGTGATTGATTCCGTTTGTAATAGGTTCAAAACCAGGCAAACTGGCTTATGGTATTCAAAGTCAGGATACTGTTTACAGCACTTGTAGGGAAGAGGTAGTGGAGAGTGATGGAGAAGGACTCTAAGAGGGAATCTAATTTTTGGTCTGGATGGGTCTACTTTCTTCAAGCTTATGATTTGTGCACTTTTCTGTATGTTGTTTCATTCCCCAGTGGCTCAGATGGTAAAGACTCCATCTGCATTGAGGAAGACCTGGGTTCGATCCTTGGGTTGGGAAGATCCCCTGGAGGAGGGAATGGCTACCCACTCCAGTATTCTGGCCTGGAGAATTCCACGGACTGTACAGTCCATGGGCTCGCAAAGAGTCAGACACAACTGAGCAGCTTTCACTTCAAAAAGTGAATAATGTTTTTCTCTTGAGTGTGAGGATTACATAGAAGAATTGATCTCAAGCCCCTGGTGCATAGTATATGACTACTCAATATTAGTTAGTTCCATTCCTTTCATTTGATGAATATTCCCTGTTCCTAAGGGTAGAGCGCCCCAGTTGATGGATGTGTACTTCAAGGTCACCTCAGGGAATGGGGGACTGGTGAGCAAGCCAGTTCATATTTGCAAATTCACTCAAGGAATGGCAGCCACCTGGCCTCAGTGTGTTTAGGACATGTAAGGGTTCTGGGCAGGAGAGCTAGCAGTGGTGAAATGGAGAAGCATCCGTTCACCGAGGTTCCAAGGCAGAGTGGCCACAGGGCCACGGAAGCAGGAGCTGGAGCCGGAGCTGGGATTGCGCTCCATGACACCAGAACCCTACCATACTGCTTACTTTCCCAGAAGTGCAGGTTCCCATGACCTCCTTCTGCAGCCTTGTTGAGCCTGTCACCTCCTTCTGTGTGGTTCTGCCAAAAGGCACTTTGGCAGTGATCTTTGAGGTTCTGAGGTCTGTGGGTTTCCCTCTTACTGCTGAAGTTCAAAACCCAAGCCACTGAAACATCAGGGTAATAGATTCCCTCGTGATTCATAAAACCTTTCATAAAATGTTTCATGTTTTATGAAAGGTTTTAGTGCAAACAGCCACACTACTAGTCAAGGTTCTGGGATCCAATCTAGGTAAGTGAGTTCTGGGTCTTGGGGAGAAATAAAGTGAAAACCGCTCAGTCGTGTCCGACTCTATGCAACCCCATGTGCTTATACGGTAGGTCCAGGTTGTTTATCTATTTTAGATATAGAAAGCGAAAGTCACTCAGTCGTGTCCCACTCTTTGCGACCTCAAGCTTGGTGGTGGATTTTCAAGAGGGACTAAAAGGAAGAAGTCGAATGTAAAGGGAACTATGCTCTTTGGGTGGGTGGGTAGGTGTTCTGGGATTTGTATCACAGGTACTTTAAAAGAAACAGAACAGCTACCAACTCTGTAGGGGCTTTTCAGGTGGCTCTCCGCCTGCAAATGCAGGAGACTCGGGTTTGATCCCTGGGTCGGGAAGATCCCCTGGAGAAGGAAATAGCAACCCACTCCAGTGTTCTTGCCTGGGAAATCCCATGGACAGAGGAGCCTGGTGCGACCCCTTGGACTATACAGTCCATGGAATTCTCTAGGCCAGAATACTGGAGTGGGTAGCCTTTCCTTTCTCCAGGGGATCTTCCTAACCCAGGGATTGAACCCAGGTCTCCCACATTGCAGGGAAACCCGATGTTTCCAATATTCGAGGGAAGCCCAAGAATACTGGAGTGGGTAGCCTATCCCTTCCAGACCCAGGAATCGAACCGGTGTCTCCTGTATTGCAGGTGGATTCTTTACCAACTGAGCTCTGAGGGAAGCCCAAGGATAGAAACAGGCTCCTGAAATCATTTTACAGCAGGCTGTGTTCCAAATGACTGCCTGTGAGCTTCTGTCTTTGAAGTCTTTGAAGGTACCGGCATTGGATGGGGTGGGCAGGTGGAGATTTCTTCTCCCATTTACTCATGGTAGGAGTCGGGGCTAGAAAATGAATCTCTAGGGCAGAGTCTGTGTCAGGGTGCAAGGGGTGTGCTTAAAAGTGGGTTGAGCGTGTTCCCTGGGGTCTGGGAAGGGCAAGTGTTAGACATAGCTCAGGGATTATTGGATTGCTGCTCCTAGGAGTTGGTTGTTGTTGTTTAGTCACTGAGTCATGTCCCGACTCTTTTTGTGACCCTGTGAACTGTAGCCCACCTGGCTCCTCTGTCCATGGGATTTCCCAGGCAAGAACACTGGAGTGGGTTGCTATTTCCTTCTCCAGGGGATCTTCCCGACCCAGGGATCAAACCCGAGTCTCCTGCATTTGCAGGCGGAGAGCCACCTGAAAAGCCCCTACAGAGTTGGTAGCTGTTCTGTTTCTTTTAAAGTACCTGTGATTCAAATCCCAGAACACCTACCCACCCACCCAAAGAGCATAGTTCCCTTTACATTCGACTTCTTCCTTTTAGTCCCTCTTGAAAATCTACCACCAAGCTTGGGGACTTCACCCCAATGAAATTCTAAGTGTCATCAGGTTTTCGTGTAAGATTCTTGTGGTGTGGGTAGCTGGATTGGTGGATGACTCATATAGCCATCCATGGTTACCAGTTACACTGGGGTTGTAACCCCATTTTTGCTTTCTGTACAACAAAGTTTTGTAAGCATACTCTTATAAAAAAAAAAGTAATAGAGATCATGGGAAAGGATGAAGGAGCTCGCTGTCACCTTCAGGGGGCAGTGCAGGGTGCATGCTGGCCAGCTCAAGGGGAACCGAGCCCCCGGTTTCTCGGGGATGGTGTGAGAGTTCCAGGTATCACAGCAGCAGGGAAGGTCAGCAGTGCTTCCTGGGTAAGCAATGTTCATTTAAATGAAACATAAACTCTCAGACTCTTAAGAAACTTAGCAGAAGCACAAGTTTTATTATCTCCATGCATGTGGGAGACAGGAAAAAGCTTCTTCTCCTGGCTTGAAAAAGCAGATTTGTAAGTACGTATTCCTTCCAGGAAAAAGGTGTCAGTTTAAATGTTATCAGAGCTGGACATCATTTAGTTAAAAAAAAAACCCATCAAACTTTTTAGCAGTTTGTGATTATTTTCATAGGAGACGCCAACAGTCTCTGAATTCCATGGGTCTATACAATTCCCCTTTGTCAGAATAGCATTTAGAAAGACAGCTTTCTGAGTTGTATCTGCTTTTTATGCAGATATGACTGCATAAGGTACAGGAGGTCTTCCCTGGCGGCTCAGATGGTAAAGAATCCACCGGCAGTGCAGGAGACCTGGGTTCTGGGTTGGGAAGATCTCCTGGAGAAGGGAACAGCTACCCACGCCAGTATTCTGGCCTGGAGAATTTCATGGACAGGGGAGCCTGGCATACAGTCCATGGGGTCACAGAGTCAGACACGACTGAGCAACTTTCACTTTCGCTTTAAGGGACAAGAAGATATTATCTGTTTAACTTGCTGAATTTCTGTTCTCCACCCAGTTCTGTAATTTCCCGAACCAAGCACTGTATTCACTAATTGCTTTGGAGAAAGTGAATGCTAGACTCCAAAACTCAAAACTTCCAACGTGCAGTGAGAGGTCAGGATGGGGTTTTTATTATTATTTGACTGTAGATTCTGCAGTGTTTTATATTCACAGGAGTGCCAAGAATCTGGGACTATTAAACACAGATTGTATCAGAGGCCCAGGATATATGGGGGAGGGGACGTTCCAAAACAGGAGAAAAACACATTGTCTTAATACTTTCCAGATAATTGGAAAGAATTTTTTTTTTTTTATAAAATTAAAAGGTCAAAGTTGCCCAAGCACTTGGTATTGAAAGTCAAATAGTTCTCCAAGGCTTAGGATAAAATCAGTAGTCTCCTGTCCCACCCCTCTTCCTGCTCCTAGAAGTGAACACTTTGATGTTTCTTTTGGATATACTTTTCTGTAGGTGCAGTTTTGAGTTTCAAATGGGTATTATCTATTTACTTCCTGAAGACTTAGTTCAATTACGCTCCCTCCCTGTCTTCCCTTCCCCATACCCTGCCAGGGTGCTTTTATCAGCATTTTGGGTTAGAACAATCTTCAGCGTGTACCTTATTTTGACTCTTTTCACAGCTGTGCTAGGTGATATACTATGTGTACATTTCATTTCCTGTACAATTTTCTGCTTTGCTCAGAATTTATAATCATCTTACTTTCTGTCTGTTTAATTTTATAATTTTCTAATTTGTCTCCAAATTCTCTGCCTCATACAAGGAAACTTTTTGTTGGTGCTGTTAATCAAATGTATTAAGTATACTATCAATTAACATCAATTTCTATCCTTAGGATGTGTGTCCCCTGAGCCCTTTCCCCTGGGATCCTGACTGGGGCCTCTCTGGGCTCACTCCTGGGTTCTCCCTTCATGTACATACTGTTTTTTGTTTGTTTTGCTTTTCCCCAGGGCTATATCCTTGTTTCCTCGATCAAACTGCTGCAGAAGTATTTGGTGGTAGCAGGGTCAGGGCAATGTTTTGGGCACCAGAGTTTCCCTGTAGGTGCTTTGAAAGTCTCTCCAATCCATTTAGTTTTTAAATTTTCTCGGTTTCTACTTTGATGAAACAAAATCTCTAATATTTTTAGAAAAAAAAATGCCTATCACCAAATTATTATTTTTTCTTTAAGCCTGAAGGGATAAGAGATGGTGATATAGTCTGCTGGGGTTCCTCTGACAAACAAAAGACTCAAGAGCTTTCAGTTTGAATACAGTTACTTTAACAATGAACTAACACAAAATCGGTTTAAACTAAAGATTGCAAAACATGGGAAAAAACTTTAATGCTTTGAAGGCTAGATGTCTCAGATGGGACTTTTTTCCCCCTAGTAGTTTCACTACACTTTTTTTATTTGGCCACGCTGTACAGTTTGTGGAAACTTAGTTCCCCAACCAGGAAACTGAACCCAGGCTCTTAGCAGTGTAAGTGTGGAGTCCCAACCAGTGGACCACCATGGAGTTGCCTTTTGTTGTTTGTATTTAGACTTTTTCTAAATAATCTTCAAGCATCCTTTAGTACACAAGTCACAAATATGGCTTTTCACAAAGGGTGTTTCCATTAGACAAGTGTATGTGACTGTGAGAGTTTTGGTCTTCATTTACCTATAGACTCTGAGAATCCACCCACCCCACCGTGATATCCTGACACATGCTACCGTCACTGATGATGGGCAGTTTGCTCTATACAGCTCACCAATGTTAGTACACTGTTGTGCTTCTTACCAGGCACTTGACCCCCCACCTGGAAACACCCACATCCCTGGGCTTCCCTGATATAACTCTCACAGTATCCTGTTTATTTCTAAAACTGTGTTAAAAAAAAAAAAAAAAAGTACATAAAAGTTGTCATCTTAAATGGTACAGTTCAGTAGTGTTAAGTATATCCAGATTGTTGTCAGATAGACCACAGTTTTTTTATTTTGCAGAACTGAAACTCTACCCATTAAGCAACTGTGACTCACCTCTGCCTCGCCCAGCCGCTGGTAATCACTCCACTCCTTTCTGCCTCTACGAACTTGAGTACTTCAGGTACCTTGTGTGAGCAGAATCATACATCATCTGTCTTTGCATGACTGGCTTGTTTCCCTTAGCGTAATGTCATCAAAGTTCATCATGCTGGAGCACGTGCTGGGATTTTATTCCTTTCTAAAACTGAATAATATTCCATTGTATATATTTACCACATTTTGGTTATTCATTCATATGTTGATGGACATCTGGGTGTCCACTTCTACCTCCTGGTTTTTGTACACAGCGCTGCTATGAACATTAGCGTGCAAATACCTCTTCAAGATCCTGTTTTCGGTTCTTATGGGTATATACCCAGAAGTGGGATTGCTGGATCCCATGGTAGTTTTCATTTTTTGAGGAACTTGTATACCGATTTCCACAGGACTGTACCATTTTACAATCTCACAAAATGCAGTAGGGTTCCAATTTCTCCCCATCTTCACCAACACTTGTTATTTTTGGCTTTTTTTTTTTTTTTTTCTGATAGTATCTTTCTGTGGAGAGGGAAATGGCAACCCATTCCAGTACTCTTGCCTGGAAAATCCCATGGACAGGGGGGCCTGGTAGGCTACGGTCCATGGGGTCTCGAAGAGTCGGACACGTCTGAAGCGACTTAGCAGCAACAGTATCTTTCTAATGGGTGTGAGAAAATACTGCCTTTTGGTTTTGATTTCCATTTCTCTGGTGCTCTGAGGATTAATGATATGGATCATCTTTTTACACATTTGTTGGCCATCTGTTATCACCTCTGGAGAAATGTCCATTCAAGTCCTTTGTCCATTTTTGAATCAGGTTATCTGATTTTTTTTCTGTTAACTTGCAGAATTTCTCTATATATTCTGGATATTAACCCCTTATCACATATATGGTTTGCAAACATTTTCTCCCAGTCTGTCTGCTGTCCTTTCACTGTGGGGTCCTTTCATGCACGAGTTTTGGTGTTTTTTTTTCCATTTATTTTTATTAGTTGGAGGCTAATTACTTTACAATATTGAAGTGGGTTTTGCCTTACATTGACATGAATCAGCCATGGAGTTACATGTATTCCCGATCCCGATCCCCCCTCCCACCTCCCTCTCCACCCGATTCCTCTTGGTCTTCCCAGTGCACCAGGCCCGAGCACTTGTCTCATGCATCCAACCTGGGCTGGTGCTCTGTTTCACTATAGATAATATACATGTTTTGATGCTGTTCTTTCAAAACATCCCACCCTCGCCTTCTCCCACAGAGTCCAAAAGTCTGTTCTGTACATCTGTGTCTCTTTTTCTGTTTTCATGCACGAGTTTTAAAGTTTGATGTAGTCTCACTTGTCTAGTGTCTCTTTTGTGGCTGTCCTGTTCATTTTATTTCCTGAGTATCTCCCTGATGCACTCGAGTCTCTTCTCCACTGCAACTGGTCTAGTCTATATCACTCCCTCTCAACAAAACAGCTGCCATGACCCTCCCCCTTTGCTTTTAGTCTTCATTCCCCACACCTTCCCTCCACCCTGAGTTAATAATATGACACTTTGAAGTGCAGACTGGAACATGTTTTTTTCTTACCTAAAGATCTTCATATAGGTGTAACCCATTGCTTCAGGAGCCCGTTGGTCCAAAAGACAATGGATCTTAAGGATAGAAAAATGCATCTTGAATAAATGAATTGTTTTTACATTTATATTCTCTCTGAATACTGTTAGATTTTTTATGACAGAATCAGCTTTGGCATATAGTAGTTATTCAATAGATTGCTGAATGAAGTGGATGAGAAAATGGTTGTTGAATGTTCCTAAGATTACGGTCGTTAAGCCAACAACTATTTACTAAATCATAATGTGCAGGGCTGTATGCTGTCTTCTTTCGGCAATACAAAGTTTCTCTTTCCATGAAACTTACAATTCATTCATTTATTCACCAAATATTTATTGAGCACCTACTATGTGGCAGTTACTGTGGCAATGATGGGTATACAGTGCTGTACAATATACCTGACCTCATGGAGCTTTTGGTTTAGTAGGCAAGATCCCCATGAAAGCAAATACATAATTATTTAATTAGAGTTGTTGTAAGGGTTATTAGTGAAAAGCACAGGAATCTATGAGAGCATTTTCTAGAGTGTCCTAATCTAGAGTTAGGGATGGTAGATGTGGAGAGGGGTAGGGTGGGGGAACAAGACATATACACTGCTAAGTATAGCAAAAGTGTGTGACAAGTTCCATTAGAACCTCAAGCAAAGCACTAATGAGACTTAGAGAAAGGAGAATCGTACTGAACAGAGAAATGTATTCCAGATCCAAAACAACTCTTCTTCAGTGGTGAATCCCTGGGCATGGAGCAAAAGCATGCAGCACAGGCAGTAGTCCAGACAAACAAGAGAATGTATGTTTGCCCAATGTCTTCTCCAAGCATCGCTTGGGAGCTTGTCAGAAAAGCAGACTCTTGGGCCCAATTCCAAAACTACTGAGTCAGGAGGACCTGCAGGTCTAACAAGATCCCCAGGTGATTCAGGCAGATCTTATAGATACAAGAGTGAATGAAGTTATCACATCAGAAGACTGTGATACATTTTGCACCTCCACCAACAAGAGGAGGTTTTGTTGTGAAGCACTGTACCCCCGAGTGGTTTTTTTTTTTTTTTTAATCTTTATCAGCTATAGCACACAAAGGAAGTGCATTTGTTAGGTAAAGTTAGTTTCATTATCTTTATTTTTTTCACTATGTGCCTCACTTGTATCTCATTTATTTTTAAACGAATACACTTACTTTTCAGAGCAGTTTTAAATCCATAGCAAAACTGAGCAGAAAATACAGAGTATGTTCTGTCACCGCACACATAAACCTCTTCCCATTATAGATTTTCTGCCCCACGGTGGTACATTTCTTACAATCCATGAACCTACACTGACACATATTCATCACTCCAAGGTCCACAGATGATGTTAGGGTCCACTCTTGTAGTTGAACAGTCTGTGGGTCTCAACAAACATATAATGACATATATCCATCATTACAGTATTATACAGAGTGGTTTTACTGGCCTAAAAATCCTCTGAAGTAGGTTCTTCATCTGTAACAGGTACAGCACATGCAGAAGTCACTGGTTGGGTAAAGTAAGTTTTCATTTCAGAGAGAATTTCAAACATTCTTTCAGCTGGGGATGAGACAGACTATGTTTTGAATAAAAGGAAGCAGGTGAGCTCAGAGGAAAGGGGGCCAAGGAAGGAAGAATCTATTTCAAACTCAGCTACTTATGCTACCTTATAAGCCTGGTCCTTTTTGCTCATCAACTTTCAACCACTGCTCTTTCAAATCTGATATTACCTTGGAATTATTTTCTTCTCCTTGAAGTAGTTCGGAAGTTAAAGCTTCACTCACCTTCAATCCAGTTATACAATGAATCAAGTTCATTTGCTTTGGCTTTTTGAAATTCATTTTTAAAATGAGTACTTTTTAAAGTGAATTTCTGAGTGTGTTTCTTCACTCTTGCAAGTGCAAGTGTGAAGTATTTTTGTGTGTGTGAGCATTCATTATGTATTATATATTTTAGCTGAGTTTTAATTTTCAGCTTATTTTTAAAAAGTTCTTCAAGTTTAAGTCTTAATTCAAAGTACAAGGAGCACTAACATGCACATGTCCCTACCGGATTCGCCTGTGTTCAGGGATAGTTCATTCAATCTTCCCAACTCTGAGAAGTAGGTCTGTATTATCTATGCTGAAGAGAGTGAAGCTCAAAGAAGTCAAATAACTTTCCCATCACTTCCAAGGGCCAGAAACAGTCTGACTCCAAGGACCACAGTCTTTCCACTGCAGCAAACTGTTTCGTGCTTACAGATCCCATTTTAAGGAGTTCCTATAAACCAATAAGTTATGTATTTGCTGAAGATGCTATCTGCTATATAACGCAGGTCTTTCTTTCCCTTGCAAAGGAATTTTCCTTACAAAGGGACTGGTTGTGTGGTAGACAACCAATCAGCCCCCAGTGCTACCTAGCCATCCTAGGGAAGAGCTGTGAGGGTTTGTAACAAAGCAAATTTAAGAAGAATACAAACCATACGCAACTGGAGGACTCAAAAAGGAAACTGCAATATACAAAGTGTCAGTTGCTCAGTCATGTCTGACTCTTTGTGACCCCATGGACTGTAGCCCACAGGCTCCAGAAGTCCATGGAATTTTCCAGACAAGAATACTGGAGTGGTTAGCCATTCCCTTCTTCAGACAATCTTCCTGACCCTGGGATTAAACCCGGCCTCCTGCATTGCAGGCCATTCTTTACTATCTGAGCCACCAAGGAAGCCCTTAACATATTGTGTTTATGTTAATAGTATTCTGAACCAATTTTTCACTAAAACTTCTACTGTAACAAAGTATTAAAATTTGTTTACAAAGTTTCCACTGCTGCTGAATCTAATCAGTTCAACTGTTTTTAAAATTAACATGAGGAAAATGAACTCACAAAATGCCCAAAAGTCATCACGTTTATACCTTAATGCTAAGTCATCCAAAACTCTCGGGAATATATACTTGACAACTCTCTCATACAACAGTAAAAGGCATTTTTTCCTCACTAAAAAAATCCATAACTAATGTTATAGTCCTGACTTGGAAGCATCTCTGCACTTACACATGAAGAAATATAATAGGCATAAAATAATGTTTTTATACAGAACTGTCTGTGTGTATGCATGTGTGTGTTTTCAGGAAATTAACTGATATATCACTGTCTCTCCTAAAATGTGTGTTTCCAAGATTTTGTGAGAGGTAGAAGGAGTTTTCATTGTTCAGATTTCATCTAAGAATTTGATTTCCCAATTATTTTGCTAATAGAAAATGACAGCTACTTTAAGAATGACCTGAAAATTCATTAAAAGAGCAAAATAAACACTTGAAAAAAAAGTCAACTAAAATTGAAGAAGATAATGAAAGTAACGTACTCGTTAGTTTATGAGAACTGTGCTATATTAGTCACTTGTCTAAGACATTTCAGTAATTAATAATAACAATAATACAACCACCATGGCAACTTTAATAACAATACACTGTAGCTATCATCTACCGAGTAGCTACTCTGTGCAAGGTGCTTAGACCCATTGTCTCTTTGAAGTTCTACCACAGCCCTATGAAGGAAGCATCTCTAGATGAGCAACACAAGGGGCTTAAAGAGAGATTAGCTTGCCCACATCCCGTCCACGTGGAACTCCAGTTTAGTCGGGCTCAAGTATATACTCAGAAGCACTGCTACCTTGTCTTTCTTACAGTTAGCCTTAAAACATGCTCTTTTGAAAACTTTCAAGAGGGAAAATGTGTATTATGTGGCAATCTGTTTACATCAGTGACTCCCAGTGGGCTATGTGTTCATGGTTTGGGGCAGGTTCCTCTTCTTGAATCTGGGCTGGGTTCAAGACTGGCCTTAATCAACATGAGATAGAAATGATGCTACGTCAGGTCCGGGCCTCAGTCTTAAGAAGTCTGGCAGCTTCTGCTTTTGTGCTCTTGAGAGATCTGAACTGTCACATAAAGATGGTTACCCACCTGCAGAGCCCCCACGGAGCAAAAGAAAGGCCCAGCCAAACCAGCGCTCCCACTGCCTCCTGCCCCTACCCGTGACCTCCACGGCACCAACAGCGTGAGTGCGAAGCTCTGTCCTGGACGCTCCAGCCCAGGCTGCTCTTCATCTCCTTTAAAATATGTGCCTTCATGACTCTGGGGTCACAACGGAGAACAGCAGCGGAACTGCCCAGCTGAGGCCCGCTCAACTCACAGAATCCCAAGGAGACAGAATGGTTCTAATTTAATCCACTAAGTTTGAGGGTGCTTTGTTCCATAACAATAACTGAAATAAAAATTCACACCTGGAACTGAGGTACTGATGGAACAAAAAATCGAGAACATGAGTCCTTGGCTTTGAGCCTGGATGAGGCTTAAAGCTGTCAGAGTGATTTCCTGGCAGTCACAGAACCAGGAAAAGGCTGAGTTAGGACTTGAATCTAGGTCTCTCTCTCTTTTCATAACACTTCATTAGCTTAAGCCAAAAGACCACTTCTCTCCACTGCTGAGCAAATGCAATTGTAGTCCTCGATGGCGGTGTCACACAGGATTCACTTCAGCATTTACTTTTTTTTCTTTACTTGCACAATGCTACACTTTCCTCAAGGAAATCACATGATTCCTGAAGACAGGAAGTGGTTCCTTTATGTCTTTTGTTTTTCACATAGTAGGTAGAAAACCTGGAAACTAACACAACATTGTAAATCAATTACACTCTAATAAAAATTTTTAGGAAAAAAAATAACAGAGACCTAGGGGTCAAAAAAAAGAAGAAAATATGGGGGCCCAAAAGCATCCCCAGCCCCTATGCATTTTGCATCAGCTGCATAAGGCTGTTCACCACTCTCCATGTAGTTTGGGATCTCTGAACCTATAAAAAGTGTCCTTGGTGCCTCTGACGCTGTGCTCTCTTTGTTCACCTAAGAATTCCTCACCCTTCGAGGGTTGCCACGCCCTCCTTCAGGGGATCTTCCCAACCAGGGATCGAGCCCAGGTCTCCTGCATTTCAGGCAAATTCTTTACCAGCTGAGCTACCAGGGAAGCCCCATTTTCTAGATTTTAAAGCAAATCCTAGACAGTATATCATTTTACTTATATACATGACAGCAAATATCTTCATCAGATAAGACTGTCACAAGTTTTGCTTTGTTACATTTTTTTTTTTTTTTTCCAAAAAATCAGAATCCAAATAAGGTCCACACATTACATTTAGTTGATAAGGGACATAAGTCTCTCTTAATCCTCAGCCTTGATTTCATATTTGAAATCACCTGGGGACCTTTACAGTCAACTCAGAGGTTCTTATTTACTCGGTCTGGAGTGCAGCCTACACACTGAGACTTTTTTTTTTTTTTTTTTAGTATTTATTTGGCTGCGCTGGGTCTTAGTTGCGACACTCAGGATCTTTGCTGGTGCTTGGGGGATCTAGTTCTCTGATCAGGGATTGAAACCCAGGTCCCTTGCATTGGGAATGTGGAGTCTTAACCACTGAACCACCAGGGAAGTCCCCACATTGAGACTTTTTAACAGTTTTCCTGGGCAGTCAAGGTGTAGATCCACTATCCTTGTAGTTTCAGCATCCACTGGTGATTGTTACCTAGATCCATCATTTCATTAAAATATGCCCTTGAGACATCCTACTATTTGTGACAATATGGATGAAACTTCAGGGTATTATGGTAGGTGAAGTGAGTCAGACAGAGGTAGACAAATATTGCAAGATATTACTGATATATGGACTCTAAAAAGCTAAACTCATAAAACAGAGACAAGAATGGCGGTTACCAGGGACTGGGAGGTGGGGAGAAAGACAGTATCTTTCTAAAATACTATCAAAAATGACATTAATGCCATGTTTTAATGAAAACATATTTTCAACAAAAATTTTAGTGAGACGAGTGACATTCTTTCATAATTCTGCAAAGCTCTGATATCTGGTTTAAGAGAAGATAGCTAGATTTTTGATCTGCTTTTGTATTGTCTGTTAAATATCAGGTATCATGAAACCCCTGGAAAACTTCATTGTGTATTTGTGAAAAAATGAGAGTGATGAGGTAAATAATGTCTTGGTATTAAAACAAAATTAGTTTTGACCTACTGGCTCCTCTGAAAAGGTCTTGGTTCCTGAGACCACATCATGAGAACTGTTTTTAAATGTCCTATTTCTCTCACAAGATATTGTGGAATCATTGTGATCCTTTGCTGAACCAGAGGACATGTCAATTAATGACAATGGTACCATAGTCTGAGTCACAATTTTAGTTTCCAATGGCTTCTGTATCAAATTACTACAAATTTAGCGGCTTAAAGCAATGCAAATTTATTACCATACAGTTCTGGGGATGAGGAGTCCAAAATGGGTCTCACTGGCTAAAATCAAGATGTCAGTAGGACTGCCTTCCTTTCTGGAGGCTTTAGGGGAGATTACACTTCTAGCTCTTCCAGCTTCTAGGTTGCCAGTATTCTCTCATTGTAGCCACGCGTTCTGGGAAACAAACTCAGTCGGAAGGACAATGCAGATAGTGGAGGGCAGTCTATTACATCGGCGAGCCCAAGGCAGAGTCTCCTGTTAGCCAAGGACCTGGACCAGTTTTTGTGAAAACCTTTTATACCCTAAGTGTATAAGTTTCCCTGAAACTAGTCTGGACAAAGGATCAAATGCCTTAAGCCTAGGTAGTTAACAGTGGACAATTATCAATAGGCCTGTGGTCATACCCCAATAAGCATAATAGAATGTGTGATTCTATTCAGTTACACAGATAATTAGAGTATTCTTTTAGGTGATGGAGAGCCCTGGGACTCTTCCTTTTGGGGGCCTGGTTTTCCAGTTGATACGTCGTTTCCATAGATATTGGGCATATAGCTCAAAGTCCACAGACTTTGCCCCTCGCAGACTGAAATGGAATCAGTTTCTATTTCCCCAACCAAGGGAGGCATAGCTTCGCCACCTTCCAATACAGGAAGGTCAGGCAAAAAATAGAGCTTGTTCTCTTTCCTCCTTCACCCTAGCTTGTGATCCCTTCTGTCTTCAAAACTAGCCATGGATGGTCAAGTGTTCCTTCACTCTGGATGTGATGCACAGCATCATGGCCTAAATCTCACCAAACCAAGCCTTGTAGTGTTCAGTTAAATACACATAGCCCGGAAAGCCCGGTACCCGCCTCCCCCCATCAAATGGCTACCTAGAGCTCTGGTGTGTTCTGTCTGCAGAGGCTAGGCTTTGGTGATTCCATTTCCTTCTGCTGTCAGGAAGGAAATTCTTGAGGACTAGTACGGTAGGGAGGAGATGCTTGACAGTGGGATTTTTGTGGTAGCTCCTCCCAGTTCCCAGACCCAGAGTGGGTCTCCAGAAGGTGGAGCTGCTAGAAGGACATGGGGCGGTGGTTAACGTTTTCCTGACCTTCCTGTATTGGAATGTGGGAAAGCTACGCCTACCTTGGTTGGGGAAATAGAAACTGATTCCATTTCAGTCTGTGAGGGGCAAAGATGAGAGTTCTTGTGGCCAGAGAAGCAGGAAAGACAAGCCACTAAGCCTGACAGTTTCCTGTGTCAAAAGTGTTCACTTCAATGTCACAACTCTTCAAGTCTTTTGTTTAAATAGGAAAATGAGCAATTATAAATTTTAGGCCATTCTTACAAGTGGACAAAGAGTGAAATAAAATGATCCACTTGTGCCCTGATTATGAAATCTCAAGGTGTGTATGTCTATCAGAAAACAGAAACCGGTCTCAGTATTCTTTTCTTGGTAACAGGACATTAAGTAAACAATGATTCATAGTTACAGTATCTCTCAAGGTTAATACACAGTTCACAGGTCAGGTCACAGCCTCTGAAGACCAGGTGTCTTGAAGGATTCCTTTGCTAGCAAAACAAATCTGTAAGAGCAGTTTTACGAAATGGAACACTTTCAGTTTTAATGCACCTATAAGGGAGGAAAGAGCATTTTCTGCTATTTTGTTGAGGTAATTTTCAGTAGTAGTTAGATAGGCCTGCTGTTTTCTACACCAAGCACTTGATTTCCACTGAGAAAGGACTCGGCAGGTGTGAGAAGTGTAACCTTACAATATACAAAACAAAGGATAGGGTGGGGTGGTGATTGTAAGGTAGTTCCGGCCGAGGCAGAAAAGGGAAGATGACCTCAACAGAAGTAGGTTACCTTTATTCAGTCAAGGAGGGGCGACAGTCGGCCTAAAGACCAGGCTGAGCACTGAGAGGGATCAGGGAGGTTTCATATTTGTAGGGAGGTTTGTGGAAACGGTAAGGAAAACGTTACCTGATGGTGGGATATTTTGAGTATTCTTTAGTTGAGATGACATTTGTAGTTGGGCAGGGGATGATAAGTCTTCTGGGCAGGTGTAGGGTGTGGAAGGTTTCTGGACAGGGGGTGATAAATCCCAGATAGATGCAACCGGCCTGGAGCATCAGGGCGGAATTAAAGTATCTGTTGTTTTCTCCGAAGTTAGATGACTCAGCAAGGGCCTTTGAGACTGTTGTTTTCTTTTCTAGGCCCAAAAGACTCCTTCAGTGATTGTTATCAAATGAATATGGGGGCAAAGACCTCCATCTGGAGTATGCAGAATTTCAGACTCTATATCACTAATTCTTTCAGAGATATAGTTCCTGTGGGAAAAAACTTACCAATAGCAGGCACATAAATAGCCTACTGATTTGTGAACTAATTATATTACAGTAAGGCCCCTACTCTCTGGTTGGATCCATTGGGATGGCATCACCGATGCAATGGACATGAACTTGGGCAAACTTCAGGAGACGGTGAGGGACAGGGAGGCCTGGGTGCTACAGTCCATGGGGTCGCAGAGTCGGACGTGACTGGGTGACTGAACAACAACAAAGGCCCCTATTTACAAATCTTTCAAACTTTCAAAGATGTAAATGTGCATTCACAAGTTTAAGTTAGTTCATGTGTCTGACATATGTTTGTCATATGTGTTGTCAACTACAAATTGGCACTTAACAACAGTATTGCCAATCAGTTTTCATTCCAATCCCAAAGAAAGGCAATCCCAAAGAATGCTCAAACTACCGCACAATTGCACTCATCTCACACGCCAGTAAAGTAATGCTAAAAATTCTCCAAGCCAGGCTTCAGCAATACGTGAACCGTGAACTTCCAGATGTTCAAGCTGGTTTCAGAAAAGGCAGAAGAACCAGAGATCAAATTACCAACATCCGCTGGATCATTGAAAAAGCAATAGAGTTCCAGAAAAACATCTATTTCTGCTTTATTGACTATGCCAAAGCCTTTGACTGTGTGGATCACAATAAACTGTGGAAAATTCTGAAAGAGATGGGAATGCCAGATCACCCGACCTGCCTCTTGAGAAATCTGTATGCTGGTCAGGAAGCAACAGTTAGAACTGGACATGGAACAACAGACTGGTTCCAAATAGGAAAAGGAATATGTCAAGGCTGTATATTGTCACCCTGCTTATTTAACTTGTATGCAGAGTACATCATGAGAAACGCTGGGCTGGAAGAAGCACAAGCTGGAATCAAGATTGCGGGGAGAAAAATCAATAACCTCAGATTGTTATAGCCACGCTTTCCGGGAAACAAACTCACTCAGAAGGACAATGCAGATAGTGGAGTGCAGTTTATTACACCAGCGGGCCCAAGGCAGAGTCTCCTCTTAGCCAAGGACCCCGACCAGCATTTGTGAAAATCTTTTATACCCCATGTGTACGCGTCCAAACCCACTACCTTGAAACTTACATAAACAAAGGAAGGGTAAATACAACTACAATAACCCCATCATTCACGTGTTATGTGTTCAAACAGTCAATAATCAATAAGCCCGCAGTTACATTCCAAATAGTTAATAACCGATAAGCCTGTGCTTACATTCTTATAGATAGTGTCCGGAGGCAGGGGTGATTAGTGTCTGTTTTCTCTTCTTCAACATTCCCCTGCCCAGAGGGGGGTCTTATCCTTCCATTGTCATTCCCACAGGCACTAAGCAGAGAGTTCAGAGTCCACTGGAGAGGTGGCCGCGCACGATCAGCACAGACAGGCCTGAGATGGAGTCCAGGCCCTATGAATTCCTTCTTCATTACCCCCTCTTGATGCTCTTAGTTTACATAACGAGCATCATTTATTGAGATATATTGTACCTTAGCCCTCCTGCCACCCACATGAGAGAATGCTATCAACCTCTGGGTTACAAAATTCACGAGGCATTGTAGGAAGCAGGGCCCACAAAGCAGCAACAAGGCAGCAACATAGTCATACCATTGGAACACAGATCGTGTCCATCTTGCATGCAGATAAGGCAGGTTTACTGGAGGCTGGTATAGGCTAGGCTTAATTCTGCCATGGGCGAAAGCAAATCCTAATGTGCAACGCCGCACCCAGCCAACTGGTAACCATGGCCATAAGTTAAGCCCACAGAGCCACTGGGTCCCACTGGGGGCTACCCAGCTGATTCCAGGATTATATTTCCAGTCGGAACCGGGCCACTGAGCAGACTGATTGGGGTGATAGGTAACTTCCAAGATTTGTTTACATTGTTCAGGGCACAAATAACAATTCTTTTGGGTCTAGGGGATGGTCTCCAAATCCAACTTTCTGTTCTTTTTGTTCCCAGCAAATAGTAGCAGGGGCAATCAACTGTCCTTTCTCAGGAGTCATCCAGAAATATTCATCCCAGACCTGGTAGTATTGCTCAAGGCACCGGGAGGCCTGTCCCCCTTTTGTAAGGGAGCCCTTTTCCTCCTTAATTCTCATATATGAGGTATAAGCCTTTGTTATCTCCATAAGGCTGGTATTCATGTTAATGTAACCCTATGTCCCTGGCCCATTGATGGCTTCTTCTAACACCAGAGGGCAAAGAAAGGTTATGGTTGGTGAGAGACAGGAAAGTTCCTTTCTGTTGTTAAAGTCCCCATAACGGAGTGACGATACCCACCAGGGGAGTCTGTCTATTACTGACAGGGGCATAGCCCCACATACCCAAGTTCAGAATTGCATTGGTGAGGCCGAGCAGCAGGAGTCGTTTACCCAGCTCCATCCTGTAGAGGGCTCGTCTGGGACCTAGTTTTCTTCTTCCTCCTCAGAATGATCTTGGTTTCCCGTGGGTCGGTGGGGTCCTTCTGGGTGGTCCACTCGGCGTCCTCCGGGTCAGCATGGTATGCCTTCTTTGCTCTGGTGTGATGAATCAAGGGACAATACCTGCAACTTTAACTGCAGTAGGGGTAGTTAGAATAACATAAGGGCCCTTTCACCAAAGAGCTAGCAAATCATGTTCCCAATCTTTGACCCATACTTGGTCACCAAGTGTAAACTCATGAATCTGTTCCCCAAGGGGGAACGGCACCCTTTCTTGTACAAACTTAGTTATCCGATTTTATTACCTTACCCAGTTCCATCTGCTGTGAAATCCTATCCCCCCTTACCTGAGGCAAGTTTGTTGATACCTGTTTTATTATGGGAGGAGGCCTCCCATACACAATTTCATATGGAGAATAGCCTTGGGACTGTGGGGTCATCCTGAGTCTGAGCAGAGCCATTGGGAGCAAGTCCACTCAGGAGCAGTCAGTCTCTCTGATCCACTTGGAGAGTCTCTTTAAGTGTCTGGTTGGTTCATTCCACCATCTCAGAACTCTGGGCCTATATGCAGTGTGCAGTTTAAAGTTTTGCTTACTTGTTATACTAAATCAGCTACAAAAGCCGGGCCATTGCCTGATCCAATGCTGGTAGGAAATCCAAATCTAGGAACCATTTCCCTAATCAGGCACCGGGATACTTCTGATTCTCTTTCAGTCCAGGTAGGAAAAGCTTTTACCCATCTCAAGAATGCACATACCATGACCAGCAGGTAACGGTAGTGTCGGTGAGGTTTCATTTCAGTGAAGTCCACTCCCAGGTGTTCAAGGGGCAGTGTGCCTTTCAGTTGAATACCTGGAGGTTTTTGTCTGAATACCCAAGAGGCAGCATTAACCTGTGAGTAGGCAGCATAGCCTAGGTGGGTCGCTTGGTGTATTTGGCTTACCAGAGTGTGTGCCAGCTCCTCCGGTACCAATAATTTGCCACTTGGCAATTCCCACCCTCTCTTTTCAGTCTTGATGGCCCCTTCCACTTTGGAATACCCGAGAGCTGTTGTCCCTGTTTTATCAGGCGAGTGCCATCAATATATAGGACCCAATTAGGGTCTGGAACCCTGAGTCCTTCTTTAAAACAAACCCCAGATACCTTACCTCCTCTTTGTAGATCTGTGCCTTCTTCTTCGACACCCGGTAACCTTCCATCAACAGCTGGAGCAGTGCATTTGTCCCTTTCCAGCATTTTTCCTTGGGTCTCAGGCAGCCAGCAGCAGGTCATCCCCCTATTGTAGGAGCTGACATCCATACTCTTCCGGATGGAATGAGTCCAGATCAGAAGCCAAGGCTTCCCCAAAGATGGCTGGGAAGTTTTTAAACCCTTGTGGGGGAGTCCAGATGAGCTGTTGTTTGGTGCTCCCCACTGGATCTTCCCATTCAAAGGCAAAGATGGGTTGTGACGTTGGGGCGAGGCATATGCAGAAGGCATCCTTGAGATCTAGGCAAGTGTAAACTTTAGTCCTCGGTGGGAGGAGGCTAAGTAAGGTATAGGGGTTTGGAACAGTGGCGTGTAAAGTCACAGTAGCCTGGTTGACTAGCCTGAGATCTTGTACAGGCCTATAGTCCTGTCCTCCTTCCCTTTTGACTGGCAGGATTGGCGTATTCCAAGCCGACTGGCACTCTACCAGAATGCCTGCTTGTTTCAATCTATTGATGTAGGGCAATATGCCGGTTCAGGCCTCCATCCGTAGCGGGTACTGGCACCCTCTAACCGGGATGGTACCTGGTTTGAGTTCCATTATCACTGGGGCATGATGTTTAGCCAGCCTGGGGGGAGGAGGGGTTGTCTTCCACCCAGACCTCAGGGAATAATTGAGTTAGCTCCCTCATGCTCTTCTAGCCCACCCGGTTCTGCCTTCAGAGGCTCATGCAACCTCCACTCATCTTGGGTTGGTATTGAGAGAGAGGGCAAATAAGTCACAGAGTCCGTCCAGAAGGTGGGCCTCTCTCAGGGGAGAAAGTCACTTGTGCTCCTAGTTTGGAGAACAAGTCTCTTCCCAACAGGGGTACTGGGCACTCAGGAATGTAGAGGAATTCATGAATCACTTGGTGCCCCGCCCCCCCCCCCCCCCCCCCATCTGACATTTTCTGGGCTGGCAAAACGATTTAATCATCTCTTCTCCCGATACCCCAGTTACAGCGGTAGTCTTGTGGACAGAGGTGCCACAGGTTTTGTTACTACCGACAGTTCTCCTGTATCCACCACGAAGTCAATGTTTTGGTCCCCCACTTTTACGGTTACCATGGGCTCTCAGGGACCTGGTATCTCTGAGCCCTGGCAGCCCTAGTTAATTTTCAGGTCAGCAAGCCCCACAACTGCGGGAGCTTCCTCTTCTTCCAGTGGCCAAAAGCTCGGCGCCGGGCACACTGGTTTGGCTGTAACGGGCCCAGGGCCTCCCTTGGGACCGGCTGAAGGACTGTCCTGTCCCTGGGGCAGATGAGGTTTTCTGGAGGGCCCGAGTTAGACTTTCCCAGAGCAGCAGCTTGCACTGTAAGTCTCTTGTCTGTTCTCTTTCGTTCCCTCCAGCTCTCTGGCAGGGCGCGGTCTCTGCTTAATTCCAACGTCTCCCTCCCCCTCTTGTCAGTACTCACCGGGAGAGGCGGGTATAGCTTGGGCGGTTCGGGTGGAGCCGGATCCTGGAAGTGTTGGCCAGAGGCTTCTGTCACCGGGATTGGAGCCTGCCCAAACGGCGGCTCTATGAACTCCGGGAAAGCTGGCAGAGGAGCAGTGGCTGTTGCAGAAACTTCACCTGGCCCTGGATAGGGCATTAAGGCGGCCTCCGGTCCTGGTGAAGCACTGGGAGGCAGGCGTGTCATTATCCAGCATGGGGGAGGGGTCAGGTCATCCCCGTCCAAATCCTGTAGAATTTCCTTTTTTATCATCAGTCAATTTTTGTGCCGTTAATATTTTTCCCTTTCCCTTCTGGATACAGAACCTTGTCCAAGTAGGAGGGTCTCAAGCTAACCCTAGCCATGAGTCAATAGATGGATATAGATCCAGGTGTCCTGGCTCTCCTGTGACTACTGTATAGATTGCTTCCACTATTTTTAAGTTCACGGTGTTCTCTGGTGGCCATCCTGCTCCCATAGGGGTCCATTCGACCTCACAGAGTATGTGGAGGCAGTTAGGCTTCATCTTCACCCCATTGTCTCCTCCTAATCCCTTCTTTAAATTTTTAATCATGCACTCCAATACAGTTGCCTTAGATTCACTTTCCCCCATCTTGCTTACCTTCTCGGACCTTCTTCTACTTTTCCTTTTCGTTCTGTCTATGAAGTTCTCAGTACCCCATGTACTTCTGATATTTCCACTCAGTGACACTTAAATTGCCATTTTGCCTCCTTCTTAACTGGGGTGAGAAGAGCCTTACCTGCCAGATCCCAGAGGGAGAAGGGGGATCAGCGTGTCTTCACCTGCCAGTCAGCATAGCTGAACCAGAACATCACATGGTCCGAGACTGTTTCTCCCTTAAAGTCCATTCTGCCTTGGTGGGCTTGATCAGGTGCGGATGAAAACACAGATGGGTTAAATATCTCATGTCCCAGGCCATCTCCGGAAAAGCCAATTCATACTCACTTCTGTATCCCCCTCCTTCTAGCCCAACAATTCCGAGGGGGTCAAGAATTTCACAGCAGACAGGACACCTCCTGGGGGAGGGCAGAATACGAGCATACAAGGACCAGTTTCCTATCCTAAGAATCCCCTGGCGATAGTTTGGTAATAATTTTCCTCGAGACGCCATGGACACACCTCCTAAATGACCTTCACAAATTTCCTTCCTAAACCCTAGCACGCTCGTCGACCTGTGTACCAAGCAATCGCCGCCTGCCTATTCCAGGCTCCTGTGGGTCCCCGCTCCTTCTAGTCCCTCCCAGGGGGGTGATCAGGCCCCCTCTTCCACCCTGCCGGGTGGGCTCCTCCTCACCTGAGCGCTCAGTTCCCCTGCTGCCGTCCACTACCTGCTGACGTGAAAGGTCCAGGCGTTGAGAAGCAGAATCCTTCCAGAGGGGCGAGGCGCCTTCCCCCCTCTAGGAGATTCAAGCTACAAAGCCTCGGGGTGGCCTCAAATGAGACCTGTCTCCTCAAAGTGAGGAGTTTCCCGGCCAACGCACCAAATGTTATAGCCACGCTTTCCGGGAAACAAACTCACTCAGAAGGACAATGCAGATAGTGGAGTGCAGTTTATTACGCCGGCGGGCCCAAGGCAGAGTCTCCTCTTAGCCAAGGACCCCGACCAGCATTTGTGAAAATCTTTTTTTTTTTTTTTTTTCCCGCGTCTCCAGTTTATTTCTCCTTCCAGGGAGGTAGGGTCGGGGGAGGGGGACGCGGCGGGCGGGAAACCCGTGCGCGCCAGGGCGGCGGGCAGGGGGAACCCGTGGCGCGGCCCTCAGGCGAAGGTGGAGCCGTTCCAGCCCACGTTGGCCGCGTTCATGTCGCAGAAGTTGATGTAGACCCTGTCCGGGCTAATGCGCAGGCGCTCGGTCAGCAGGCCGCACAGCAGCTTGCTGTAGGAGCGGTTCTGCGCGCCGCCGATCTTGCCGATGCTGTGCAGGCTGCAGAGCGCGCAGGGCTCGCTGGAGCCCCCGAAGGTCACGAGCTGGTCTGGGGCCACGTGCACCGCGATGTACTGCGGGCGAGGGGCGGCGGTCAGCCGGCTCCCGCGCCCCCGCCGCTCCCGGCCTGGAGCCCCATCCCGGAGCCGCCCGCCTTCCGGGCCCTGTGAAAATCTTTTATACCCCATGTGTACGCGTCCAAACCCACTACCTTGAGACTTACATAAACAAAGGAAGGGTAAATACAACTACAATAACCCCATCATTCACGTGTTATGTGTTCAAACAGTCAATAATCAATAAGCCCGCAGTTACATTCCAAATAGTTAATAACCGATAAGCCTGTGCTTACATTCTTATAGATAGTGTCCGGAGGCAGGGGTGATTAGTGTCTGTTTTCTCTTCTTCAACATTCCCCTGCCCAGAGGGGGGTCTTATCCTTCCATTGTCATTCCCACAGGCACTAAGCAGAGAGTTCAGAGTCCACTGGAGAGGTGGCCGCGCACGATCAGCACAGACAGGCCTGAGATGGAGTCCAGGCCCTATGAATTCCTTCTTCAAGATATGCAGATGACACCACGCTTATGGCAGAAAGTGAAGAAGAACTAAAGAGCCTCTTGATGAAAGTGAAAGAGGAGAGTGAAAAAGTTGGCTTAAAGCTCAACATTCAGAAAACTAAGATCATGGTGTCACGCGAGTGTATGCTCCTCGGTTCAAAAATTTGGAGTGATGGACATTGAAGCCCCCTGGGCGGGTCACAGCTCTCGGAGGACAGACCGTGTTATAGCTCTTAAATAAATCAGTGTTACAGCTTTATTTATTTAGATAATAGCAGGAAAATCCATCTTCGAGGCATGAGGGCACGTCGATCCAAAGACAAAAAGAGAAGATGGCCCCATTGCGTGCGGGAGACAGAGAAGGAGAGAGGGGGGCGGAGAGGGAGAGGGAGAGCGCGAAGAGGGCTTTGGCTCCTCTTTTTATATGTTTCTCTGTCCCTGGGCCTGTGTTATGTGAATTGGGCCTAGGCAGGAGCGCTGTTTGTTTTACCTGAGGTTCTCACTCCGGTCGTCTGACCTTCCTTTGTTCTATTTTCGCAGGCTTTCCCCTTTCAGGTCTTTTAGCCACAGCCATTTTGGACTCCTTTTCCCTATTCTAACTACCTAACAATGGCATCTGGTCCCATCACCTCATGGGAAATAGATGGATAGACAGTGGAAACAGTGGCTGACTTTATTTTGGGGGCTCCAAAATCACTTCAGATGGTGATTGCAGCCATGAAATTAAAAGACACTCCTTGGAAGGAAAGTTATGACCAACCTAGACAGCATATTAAAAAGCAGAGGCATTACTTTGCCAAGAAAGGTCCATCTAGTCAAGGCTATGGTTTTTCCAGTGGTCATGTATGGGTGTGAGTGTTGGACTGTGAAGAAAGCTGAGCGCTGAAGAATTGATGCTTTTGAACTGTGGTGTTGGAGAAGACTCTTGAGAGTACCTTGGACTGCAAGGAGATCCAACCAGTCCATCCTAAAGGAGATCAGTCCTGGGTGTTCATTGGAAGGACTGATATTGAAGCTGAAGCTCCAGTACTTTGGCCAATTCATGCGGGGAGTTGACTCATTGGAGAAGACCCTGATGCTGGGAGGGATTGGGGGCAGGAGGAGAAGGGGACGACAGAGGATGAGATGGTTGGACGGCATTGCCAACTCAAAGGACATAAGTTTGAGTAAACTCCGGGAGTTGGTGATGTACAGGGAAGCCTGGTGTGCTGTGATTCATGGGGTCACAAAGAGTCAGACATGACTGAGCGACTGAACTGAACTAAACTGAACTGAACTGAAGAGCATTGCCAATGACAAAGAGTTTGCCATCTGCCTCTACAGAGATTGAACCCCATGCTGCTATAGCTGGTGACCTTCAACCATCCCTGAGGGAGTTCAGGGTGGAGTGAGGCACTCTGTGCTCCAGAGAATCTGGTGGGACAGGTCTTTAGACAGTTGCATGTTTTTAGGAGCAGATTTTATGATCTCAATCCTTGCATCTCCTCATATCTAGAGAAGCATTAAATCCCTTCATGGTGACATCAGACCCTCATGACTAATAAAAAACCTTTTGTAAACTGAATGCTTCATGGTATTGAACTTCCCTTTCACCAAAACCTTATATATTGACTTTCCCCCACTGCTGCTTTGGAGGAGTCTCTCAGAGCTATCTGAGATGCTGCCTCCCGGGCTGCAGACCTCATTTTGTCTCACAGCTCTCAAGTTGTACATCTTTTTTGGTCAACAGTGAGCATCCTCTCCAAGTGGTTGTGCTTTGGTGTACCTAACTGCACAGTACTGTACAGAGGACGGTAGTAGAGCATCTTCATTTCAAGCCCAGGATGTCAGGAAATGAGCGTAAAAGCAGCATGATGGAGCTGGTACTGCAAGATTAAAAATGTTTTATTCTTTGTGTTGGGTTGCTTTTTATTTGTGTGAAAAGTGTTTACACCTATTTCAGCACACTACCATGTAGCTGATTGTGTTAGTTGGGTACCTAGGCTAACTTTGTCAGACTTACAAATTGAACTTAAGAAACGGAAATCTTTCGTATGCAAGGGACTTACTGTATGATAAAATGTTTTTGCTTATTTTCTCAAAATCATTCATGTATGTAGTTTTTAATAGCATTATTTGGGCATTTTTGACAAACAACAAACTGCACATATTTAAATATTTGTTTATTTATTTATCTGGCTGTGCTGGGTCCTAGTAGCAGCATGTGGGATCTATACTTGTGGCACGGAAACTCTTATTTGCAGTATGTGGGATCTATCTCCCTGACCAGGGATTAAACCTGGGTGCCTGCTTTGGGAACTCAGAGTCTTAGTCACTAGACCACCAGGGAAGTCCCCTGCACATATTTAACGTGTAAAATTATATAAATTTTGACATATGAAACCATCACTGCAATCAAGATATCAAACATACATACCATCCTCTTTGCAATCTCTCTCTTCCACTTTTCCATACTCTGCTACCATCTGCAAGAAACAATTGATTTGCTATCTGTCACTACAGAAGAATTTGCACTTTCTAGACTTTTATACAAATGGAATCAAATGCACACTCCTTTTTTGTCTGGCTTCTTTCACTCAGAATAATTATTCTGAGAATCATTCATGTTGTGAGTACCAATAGTTCTTTCCTATTTTATAGGGAGCAATAATTCATCATATGGATAACTAAAACTTGTTTCTGTTGATGGGCATTTGGGTTTTCCAGTTTGACTTTTACAAATAAAAGTGTTATGAACATTCGTGTACAAGTCTGTGTTTGAATATATGCTTTCATTTCTCTTGGGTAAACACTTAGGAGCAGAACGACTGGGTCTTACAGTAAATGTATGAAAATACCAAACTGTTTCCAAAAATGGTTGTACTTTAAGTTCCTACCAGAAGTATATTGAAGGAAGAAACAGACAGAACAGGCTGCATCTTGAAAGCAGGACTCCATCTTGGGCTGGACTGTGGACTTTGAGCTCGATGCCCAGTATCTATGGAAACGACATATCAATGGAAAACCAGACCCCGCCCCCACCCCACCCCCAAGGAGCCTCAGGACTTGTACCTAGACTCTCCGAGGCCTAAAACAATGTGCTAATTATCTCTGTACCAGAACAAAGTCATAAATCCCATTATGCTTCTCAGGGTATGACCACAGGCCTATTGATAAATGTCCACTGTTAACTATCTAGGCTTATGGCACATGAATCATGGGTTAACTTTGATCTTATCTCTCTTTTACCTTGTCCAGACTAGTTTCAAGGAATTTGGGGAGGTGGGTTTGAGCACGTACACTTAGGGCATATAAGGTTTTCACAAAAACTGGTCAGGGTCCTTGGCTAAGAGGAGACTCTGCCTTGGGCCCGCTGGTGTAATAAACTGCACTCCACTATCTGCATTGTCCTTCTGAGTGAGTTTGTTTTCCGGAACACGTGGCTACAACAATATGAGAGTTCCCTTTCCTCCATAACCTTGCAGACACCCTGTATGGTTTCATTTTCACCATTCCAATGGGTAGGTAGTTTTGATTGGTATTTCCCTAATGACTAATGATGTTATCTCATTATAGTTTTTAAAAAGCTATTTATTTAATTAATTAATTTTTGACTGTACCACACAGCTTGTGGGATCTTTAGTTCCCTGACCAGGGATCAAACTATGCCCCCTGAAGTGGCAGTGTGGAGCCCTAACCACTGGACTGCCAGAGAATTCCCTCTTTTATCCATTTTTAAATTGTTTTCCTATTATTGCCTTTCAAGAGTTCTATATATAATTGAGATATAAGTTCTTTTATCATATAATCAATTACACATAGTTTCTTCTGGTCAAGGGCTCATATTTTAATTCCCTTAAGAGTGTCTTTCACTGTTAAGGAGGCTTTTTTTTTTTTTTTAAGGAAGCATTTTTAAAGTCCAATAAATCAATTTTTTTTTCTTTTATGTTTTGTGCATTTAGTGTCAGCTCTAAGAATTGTTTGCTGAACCCAAGGTAAAAATTCTGTTTTCCTCCGGAAGTTTGGAAGTTGAGAGATTAAACATACAAATGGATACTGGCCAAACCATAGATCAAAACGGACCTCTGATCACAGCGCTCAGTTGTGACTCAAACCTGATTCACAACTTTGACTTCCCAACCTAACCACAACCTCTGCAGCAACTGGTCAAACGTGGTCAGGACTTGATCAACAGCTGCTAAATTGCTTCCCCCACTTCCAACTCTGGCCCAACCAAACAAAGCCAGATAAGGTCTCCAAACCAGTGACATGAGATAACCCATTTCCAGGAAACCCACTTCCAGCTTCCATAAGTGAAAGTTGCTCAGTCATGTCTGACTCTTTGTGACCCCATGGACCATACCATGGAATTCTCCAGGCCAGAATACTGGAGTGGGTAGCCTTTCCCTCCGCCAGGGGATCTTCCCAACCCAGGGATCAAACCCAGGTCTCCCACATTGCAGGCGGATTCTTTACCTACCAGCTGAGCCACAAGGCAGCTTCCTTAGAACAACCTCAAATCAGGTCATCCCTGAGCCCTCTCTCTCTCTTTTAACTATAAATCTTCTGAGTTTCTGCCATCACAAACAAAGGATGGTGGCTGATTCTCTCGATGTACTGAGCTCTGAGTGAACAGAGCTCTACTTGTTATCATTTGGGCAGTCTTCATTTATTTCCACATGATTTTAGGCTTTACATTTAGGTCTATGACACATTTTAAGTACACTTCTGTAAATGGTGTAAAGACTTCGAATTGAAGTCCTTTCTTTGGTATGTAGATATCCAATGGTTCCAGTCCTATTTGCTGGGACAACTGGATTGCATTTAGGAAATGATGAAACACACCTCAACCTGCCAGACTGGTTGTTCCCAACAAATAGTCAATAATTTGTTAGTTCCAAACAAACTAAATGTGTGTGTATATGATATATTTTTATTACATAAAATATAATATATTAAATATATAATATACTTTTTTTCCCTCACAAAGATGGGAACTGCTCGGACCAGAGAAAGCTAAGGAATGTGTTCCATTGCAACAAAGATAAATGACCAACTCAATCAGATTTGCTCCTTTCAATACTTGGGCTATAAAATAATCTGAGATTGCCCAGGTCTAAGTGAGAGAGGAAAGACAAAGCACCAAGAAAAGCCATACCCACAGCATACCCTAGAAACACCCTGACCCTGAAAGCTTTCCAGGTCCAAGAAGAATGTTGCAGAAACTGTTACCAAAATCACAGCAGAAAAATCACCTCTTGACCATTTTTCTGGTGGCCATGGGCTCATGTCAGACTTGGCTTCTCCACCTGTCTTCCACACTTAATTCCTGTATGAATCTGGGCTCAAGTTCTGTGGGAATAAACGAAGTGAACCAACTTCAGAAGAGTGGCCTCAAAATAGTAATTTGCTTGCCTTCCCTGTGCTTGTCCTATTCTAATGGTGTGTCTTCCTGTATTTTAGGAGAACATTTCAGGGAAAGAACAGGACAATTGCTGAGAGTATGAGTCTCAAGACTGATTTGAAAATGAGTTTTGCTGTGTATGTTTTAAACGCAGGAAAAGTCACCCCTAGGAATGAGCACAGGAGAGGAATGAACCCTCAACTGCAGAAGAAAACAGAAAGAAAGCATCATGCATGCAACATCCGCCTGCTGAATTCTGGAGGGGGAGCGACCAAGGCTCAGACTGAGAACAAAGTCTACAATTATGAAAGCCGTGGAGTATGAATGTATCTGCCTTCAACTTTCAAAAGGCTGTTCAGATGAGTTGCACCAGGGAGATGTCTTTCTGATTTCTGTGAAATCATGGACCATCAGAGGCCTCTGTTATAGGACTTGCTACCTCTGCTCCTCTTTGAACCACAGACAGCGAATATCTACTGTTGTCATGAATTCTCAGGAAGCACTGGCCTTCCTCAAAGGCAGGATTCAGACTCTTAGAAATGTTCTAATTTGTTAAATCCATAGAAAGCTCAGGTTCATGTACAAAATAAAGGTAACCCAGAGGCTTCAGCTGCTGCTTTATTTGATAGTGCTCACCGCCTTCAGTGCCTGGAAAAGCTCAACCTTACTTCAAGTCCACACAGGTTGAATTTAAAATGTTCTCAACAAAAGAGTCACAATGCTTTACTGAGTATCTCCTCAGGTGTTTCTGCATTTATAAACACTGAGGGAGGGTACATATTTTTTGGTGTGCATGATAAGACCCATCGAGTCACTGTCCTTGGAAGTGAAAAGAGAAACTAGATCTTTCCGCCATGAGTGCTTCTGTTGATCACTGTATTAGGAAGTTACCAGTCCATCACTTCTGAACTCAGAGGTGTGAGATAAAATATGCCATCAAATTCCTTGAAGTGCACAATCAGGAGGCCCTCCATGGATAGATATGTCTGTGCAGTCGAGGTGGAATGATTCTGCAGTGTAGCGTTTCTGCCTAATTCCAGGCAGGTGAAGGACCACTGTGTGAGACAGCTGGCCACAAAGAACAGGCAGCACGGATGGTGTAAGGAGACTGAGGTCAGGGAACAAAATCAACAGTGGTTTTCATGTTTGCTGAGGTGGGAGGAGGTGGGGAAGGAGGAAGGGGAGGTTATTATTTTAGTATCTGGGGAAAGAGAGGTACCTTCTGATTTGCAGATGCCTGATTTATTAATTCCTATAGACACAGCGGGTGGGTCATTGCCCCTCTTTCCCTCTGCCTATCTTGAATATCCTGCATTCCACAAATAGATGCCCTGGCTTAGCAGACCTACTAGATGCTGGTGCAGAAAGCTGTTTGATTTAACAGTTTGTTATCTTCACACCCTTTCTTGTGTTCACATTCAAGTGTCTTGCTTCCCTTTCTGATTATGAATTCACGCTTATTCAGGAAATTCCTTTTTCACAGATGCATATGTGTCCTCTCTAATTTACTGCCCCTTTCCCCTGCCTCCCCATTCTTATAACGGTTCCATGATCAAATCTTTCTCACAACCCCATTTCCACTTTTGAACCAATGTACAATCAAACCTCTCTTTCTTCACTTTTCCTTTCAAAAGTCATGACTTTTGATGTTAACCATGACTAGAGGCCAAAAAGGTGATATGCATGCACCTTGGAAAAGGAAATTCTGAGATAAAATCAAACAAAAGAAAATCAATGGTAACTTCTTTAAAAGTCCAGAAAAACAAAGTCCATTTCAGGGTCTTCTTAGAAATCTATATTCATTTACCTTCATTTCTTCTAGTCATACTTTTTAAAAATATATTTAGAGATATGCCAACATGTACACATAGATTAACTGTCCTCAATGGTCCCAAACAGAAAACAACCAATTTATTTATTGATACAACAATGGATAAATATAGTATACTTGCATGATGAAATATTATTCAGTAATGAAAATGAAATAGGTCTAGAGTAGGATAATTAAATTGTTTCAAAATACCACTAGAGGGTTAAAGAAAGAGAGGGAATTTTAAGGGGGTGTGGAAGACTGTTTTAAGGTAATGACCACTTAAGAAAAGAATCCAGTAAGCTAGCAACAATCTACTCTACCTTGAAGTGAGACCAGGTGCATCTAAGCACTAGACACACTCAAGCCACAAGATCTTACAGTTAAAACACAAGACAACAGACATGGGGTCTGAATCTTGTTCCATGAAGTCAGAAATGCTGAAGAGCAGCATTTCTACATTTAGCTAAGACAGAAACACAGAGAAAGAAACCAGGTAAAGGGGGGCTTTATACTGAAACCTGGGATGAATTACCATATTCTAGAATAGGTTACCACCCTTTTGCTAATATATATGATCTGAATAGCACCCTAACAGTCCTGGTTATATCACACAGGGATGGAGGAGAAATTAACTATATAAGCCTGCAACAAGGGCAGGGTAGGCATGCAGTTGTTAGCGCTCGACCCTTAGCCAGAGGTCCCACTCCACTAGCAGTCAGCCTCGCAGTGGTCCTGGCAGCAGAGAGTGTGGTGAAAGGTGGATCACGGCCTTCTCCCCAGGGTCCTCCAGGTCCTCCAGCCTCAGGACTGGCAGGTGAGTTGGGGACAGGCTGAGAGCTGTACCTTGCAGAGCTCCAGAGCCCTCACCAGGGCCGCCCACTAGCCAGGCCTGGGCCCTGGTGAGAGAACCCAGACCAGGTACTGGATGAATGCTCCCAGGCAGGGTAACTGGCCTGCACAGGGAGACCCTCCTCTTAGCCAGGGCCTGGGCCTGGGAAAACGAAAGTTGAGTCTTGGGACCTTACCCTTTCTTGTCAGAACAGAGAACATTTGCTTTGGTGGAGGTTTACAGGGACATTGTGATCTGACCATGACCTGATACTGAGAAGTCTGCAATAACTAACCACACCCCTCTCCTCACATTTCCTATAAAAGGGCTTTGCTGAAAGCTTTCTGGGAGTTCAGGGTTTTTAAGGCATGAGCCACCCATCTCCTTGCATGGCTCTGCAATAAACCTCTCTCTGCTCCAAACTAACGTTTTGCTATTGTTTGGCCTCACTGTATGTCAGGCACACAGACCTAATGTTTGGTAACAAGACTTGATGTCTACTCAGGAAAGAGAAAATGATAGTCTTCTCCCCTCCCCACTCTTTCTTTGATTACAAAAATGTAGCCCTCTTTGTTCTTGGGGTTGCACTCCCTGGACTGCCCACTAGTATCTCTCACAAGCATCCTATGCTAATAAACTCACTCTTTGCCAACTGCTTTGCCTCACGTTGACTTCTTTCTGTGAGGAGACAAAACCTGAGCTTCAATAAGTCAGACACCAGATGAGCTGTTTTAATTGAAAGACAGTGGGCTTGAATCCCCTTCTGAACTAGGGATCTTGGGTTCAAATTCTAATCTGAGGTGCCGCTGGGTTCCAGTCCTATTTGACAAGGAGTGTGGCTTCAGAGCCTGCTCAGAACTCTTTCAGACACAGATCCAAACCACTAAATAAAATATACAATGTTAGGAACTAAATGGTTTGAAAACAGTAATGATTTTAAGGCAGTTTATAAAACACTCCTTTGATCTTTTGTGAGAAAAGACAAAGACTCAATCCCTTAATCTATGCCAAAGGAGACTGCAGGATTTTTAAACTGTGGTTGTAGATTTAAATACACATTATATATTGCATTAGACCAAGTCTTGTCTTATAAAAATCATGTCTTAAGGAATAAGAAAAATTAGCAATTCCCCAAATTCAGATAATATAAAGATTTTTTAAATCTTAAACTTAAAAATTCACTCTCAAAGGTTTCAATGGGCCTTTTCCAAACATATTTATGTGCTCTTGCTGCCTATTGAACTTCTGCTCTAGAAAATATAAAGGTTGACCACCACGGTCCTCTCCTCCAACTCATGGGCCCTCCGGCTCCTCAAATGGACAGAAGGTGTGAGGTCCAGGTAGCGGCCCCATGGAGGCCTAGACTCAGGGGTGGGTCTCAAGGCTGCCTCCCGAGCCCCGGCTTTCTAAAATGGAATGTGGGTCTGGACACGGATGACCAGCAGGCACAGAAGACCCGAAAGTGTCTGCTCCGCAGCTCTGCACCGCGGCCTCCGGGTCCTAGTATTTCAACCTGAAAGTCAACTTCGAGCTTTGCTTTGGACGGACCCTCCAGGCCAAGTGAACAGGACCACCAGGGAAGTCCCCGTGTGGACATGTCTTGAACCTCTTTGGGTAAAAACCAAGAAGTGAGCTGCAGCACTTTTCAGTGCCCACTACAAAGAGGGCACTTGAAAAAGCAAGAGAGTTCCAGAAAAGTATCTACTTCTGCTTTATTGACTACGCCAAAGCCTTTGACTGTGTGGATCACAACAAACTGGAAAATTCTTAAAGAGATGGGAATACCAGACCACCTTACCTGCCTCATGAAAAACCTGTATACAGGTCAAGAAGCAACAGTTAGAACTGAACATGGAACAACAGACTGGTTCCAAATAGGAAAGAGTACGTCAAGGCTGTATATTGTTACCCTGCTTATTTAACTTATATGCAGAGTACATCATGCGAAATGCCAGGCTGAATGAAGCACAAGCTGGCATCAGGATTGCCGGGAGAAATATCAATAACCTCAGATATGCAGATGACACCACCCTCATGGCAGAAATCGAAGAAGAACTAAAGAGCCTCTTGATGAAAGTGAAAGAGGAGAGTGAAAAAGTTGGCTTAAAACTCAACATTCAAAAAAACAAGATCATGGCACCTGGTCCCATCACTTCATGGCAAATAGATGGGGAAACAACAGAAACAGTGACAGACTTTATTTTGGGGGCTCCAAAATCACTTCAGATAGTAACTGCAACCATGAGGTTAAAAGATGCTTGCTCCTTGGGAGAAAAGCTATGACTAATCTAGGCAGCATATTAAAAAGCAGAGACATTACTTTGCCACAAAGGTCCATCTAGTCTAAGCTATGGTTTTTCCAGTAGTCATATATGGATGTGAGAGTTGGACTATAAAGAAAGCTGAGCGCAGAAGAATTGATGCTTCTGAACTGTGCTTTTGAAGACTCTTGAGAGTCCCTTGGACTGCAAGGAGATCAAACCAGTCAATCCTAAAGGAAATCAGTCCTGAACATTCATCGTAAGGACTGGTGCTGAAGCTGAAACTCCAGTACTTTCACCACCTGATGGGAAGAACTGCCCCATTGGAAAAGACTCTGATGCTGGGAAAGATTGAAAGCAGGAGAAGGTGATGACAGAAGATGAGATGGTTGGATGGCATCACCGACTCGATGGACATGAGTTTGAGTGAGCTCTGGGAGTTGGTGATGGACAGGGAGGCCTTGTGTGCTGCAGTCCATCGTGTCACAAAGAGTCGGACACGATTGAGCAACTGAATTGAAATGAACAAAGAGGAAAGCTTTGTGGTTGGTTGGTTTCTCTGAATTTTGGACATGCAGCTCTAATCTACATTCTGGTGACCAGTAAGGCTGTCCAGAGAGCAGGACTCTGTAGCAAGACCAAAGCAAGGATGCCTGGCCATTTTCACATGATGACCCAGCAGACCCAGTGGGAATGGAAGGCTCTGTAGAAGACAGGGTTCTGAAGAAAGTTCCCTAACAAGCCCCAGTAACAATCCCTGTGGTTTTGGAGGAAGACCACACTCACTCCTGCCAACGAGAGCTGTCCATGTGCATTCAGTCTCTGGCTTCCCACAGAGTCCTACTGAGACTGAATCTCAGACCATGGGGCACCAAGTAACTGTGTGCACTGACATCCCGTCACATCCTAGGGGTCATCTGATCTACTGAATCACACAGTGAAGGTACAGAGTAGAATTCCATCGTAAAATGGAGCTCATTTATATGACTGGACACAAGCGGGTCTGCAAGACCAAAACAAGTTACAAAAGCAGGCAACTCGGACTCCCATAGCATCGCCATCCACTATCTCACTGGCTTTCCCTCCACTCACAGCACTACCTTCAACCAGAATGGATGGTTGCTGCCCTCTGCCCCACTCAGGTAACCCTGAAAGACAATGCCAAAGGGAACTTCTCTAGGTCAGCAAACAATCATTGGGGTGGAATGAGAGATCTTCAAGGACTAAGACCCCACAGGAAGAAAAGTTTAGCCCCACGAGGTAAAGACTCCCATCCCACTGAGATGGGCAGAACTTGGAGGAGTTGATGGGAGAAGGAAGGCTGCTATAATTACCACCCGAGGCCTAAGGTCAGCTCCAGAAGTGGGTCAGCAGCAGCCAGGATTTGTGCTACTTGATGTTTCTTTCTCCCCCACTCCTTCTGATGAGAAGACTGGGGATTGATGACATTTTTTGGTTTCAAATGAACATTTGACTGAATTGACACCACTGTACGGTAGCTTCATTTACTATGTTGGGGACATTAACCCTTCACCCACAGGAAGGATAAGAACAGGTGCTTGGGAGGGTGAGAAGATGTGTTGGATCTCTCTGGGATCCATTCTCCATCCTGTTCTGGACCCCAAGAGGCTGACTGGATCATATCATCAGCTGAATTCTGGTTGATTTTGTCCATGGGGACGATGACTGAAAATTAGCAGGAAGGAGGAGAGTAAAGCAAGGCTTCTAAAAAAAAATTGCCCGTTTTACAACCATATTTTGCTCTGCCATTTTTTATAGTCCTTTGTTCATGTATTCAAGTTCGCCTCTGCCACAGGATTCCCAGCACCTAGAACAGCTAGTTTCACACACAGGCATAGTTTCTTCTTAGACGGGAGGCCTTCCTTTCAGTTATCATCCTTCTGAATATACAGACATGTTTCCATCCTGGAGGCTGGAGAGAGCATAAGAGTCTGTGCAACAGTTGTCCCAGCCAACCTTAGAGTATCTCAAACGTGACCTCCCTTGGAGTGATCTCAAACGTGACCTCCCTTGGACTGATCTCAAACATGACCTCCCTTGGAGTGATCTCAAACTTGACTTTCCTTAGAGTGATCTCAAAAGTGACCTCCCTTCCCAAGTTTGGAGCAGACATCACCGTCCAACCTGATGTGTTCATCCAGCTCTTCAGATGCCTTGTTGCTCTGGACTGTACCCTTTGCTTCCTCACTTGTTTCAGGAGCTTTGTCTGCTGTGTTTATTTAAAGGTCAACCCCTTGCGGGAGTGATCCTTTTTTTAAAAAGACCTGGCATAGCTCTGCCACATGGATCTCCTCATACAGTGCACTCAAATCTCTAAAGTGCCATCCACACCCTAAGTCCAGGAAGCCCCCAGAGAGTCACAGGGATGTTAGGTGGGGAATTTTCTCTGACCTCCTGCACTGCTCTTTGCTTTTGGATATTATCACAAAGCACTCTATTAAATGTCATCAAAACACTCTATTCCTGAATGCAAGGGTAAGGAGTGGGGAGGCCCCTGCAATCCAAGCAGCGAGTCAGAAAGTGGACCAAGAAAATCCAGAAAAAATTCCTGGGCAATTTTTGTCATTTCAGTGATGTTTTTTTCTTCTCATAGTAGTCTCTGTTGTCATTGTGGAAATTTCTTAGTTTCATCAGTCATGACATGTTGCATCCTTTCAAATATACTTTTTCATGAAGGTTTTCTGAGTTATTGCCTGGCAGATGTTTCGTGTGTGTGCTTAGTCATTCAATCATGTCTAACTCTCTGCAGCCCCACGGACTGTAGACTGCTAGACTCCTCTGTTCATGGAATTTCACAAGCAAGAATACTGAGCAGGTTGCCATCTCCTTCTCCAGGGGATCTTCCCCACCTAGGGATCGAACCCTATCTCTTGCCTCTCCTGCATTGGCAGGCAGAACATGCTATTAAAAATGCAAGAAGAGCTCTTCCTGCCATCTTTCAGTGCTGCCATAATGGTGCACGAATGTCCTGGTTGATGCTCTCGAGTATCAACAACGGCAAAAGGAAAGAGGTAAATGACCATGCTCCAAATCAGGCCATGCTCCAAAGTCATCTTCAGGTTTCTAACTATGATGATGAAGCATAGTTACATTGGCAAATTTGAAATCATTGATAATCACAAGGCTGGTAAAACTGTGGACCTCACAGGCAGGCTGAATAAGTGGCAAGTGGTCAGCCCAAGATTTGATGTGCAACTCAAAGAGCTAGAAAAATGACAGAATAACCTTCTCCCATCTTGTCGGTTTGGTTTCATTGTTCTGACAATCTCAGCTGACATCATGGACCATGAAGAAACAAGGTGAAAACACACAGGAGCGAAAATCCTTGGATTCTTTTTCTAGGGATGTACTACGTGCATGCAAATAAAATGCCTCAATGGTTAAAAAAGAAAAAGATACAAATGCAGGTCTTCCTAATGAAATAAAGAAAGCAGATGATTTTTAAAAATTCTTTAAAAATCAAAGTATAGTTTATTTACAATATTTTCTTAGTTACATGTGTTCAACATAGTGATTTATTTTTTTTACAAATTATGTTCCATTTGGTATTACAAAATAATGCCTATATTTCTCTGTGTTGTATAATATATACTTGTTGCTTATTTATGTCATACACAGTAGTTTGCACCTCTTAATCCCATGCCCCTTCCCCTCTCTCTCCCCACTAGTAACCACTAGTTTGTTCTCTGTATCTGTTTCTGTTTTGTTATACACTTGTTTGGTTTATTTCTTAGATTCTACATATATTTGATGAATATCTTGGACAGCAAGGAGATCAAACCAGTCAATCCTAAAGGAAATCAACCCTGAATATTCATTGGAAGGACTGATGCTGTAGCTGAAGCTCCAATACTTTGGCCACCTGATGTGAAGAGCCAACTCATTGGAGAAGACCCTGATGCTGGGAAAGACTGAAGGCAGGAGGAGAAGGGGACGACAGAAGACGAGATAGTTGGATGGCATCACCGACTCAATGGTCATGAGTTTGAGCAAACTCCAGAAGATTGTGAAGGACAGGGAAACCTGGTGTACTGCAGTCCATTCATGTTGGTGCAAATGGCAGAATTTCATTCTTCTTTTATGGCTGAGGAGTATTCCATTGTGTATATATGTACCACATCTTCTTTACTCATTCATCTATTGATGGACACGTAGGTTGTTTCCATATCTTGGCTATTACAAATAATGCTGCTATGAACATTGGGATGCATGTATCTTTTCGAATTAGTGTTTTTGTTTTCTTTGGATATAAACCCAGGAGTGGAACTGCTGAGTCATACAACAATACATACATACAGTTTTTTTGAGACGCTACCATACTGTTTTCCATAAAGGCTGCACTAGTTTACATTCCCACCAACAATGCACAAGGGTTCCCTTTTCTCCACATCCTCGTCAAAATTTGTTATTTGTACTATACTTTTGATGATAGCGTCCCTGGTGGCTCAGATGGTAAAGCTGGAATGCGGGAGACCCAGGCTCGACCCCTGGGTTGGAAAGATCCCCTGGAGAAGGAAATGGCAACCCACTCCAGTACTCTTGCCTGGAAAATTCCATGGACTGAGAAGCCTGGTAGGCTACAGTCCATGGGGTCGCAAAGAGTCGGACACGACTGAGCAACTTTATTTACTTACTTTGACGATAGCTATTCTGACAGGTGTGAGGTGATATCACATTGTGGCTTTAATTTGCATTTCTATAATGATTCCATAATGATTAGTGGGGCTTCCAAGGTGGCACTAGTGGTAAAGAACCCGCCTGCCAATGCAGGAGACGTGAGATACAGGTTCGATCCCTGGGTTAGGAAGATCCTCTGGAGGAAGGCATGGCAACCCACTCCAGTATTCTTGCCTGGAGAATCCCATGGACAGAGGGGCCTGGCGGGCTACAGTCCATGGGGTCGCAAAGAGTCAGACTCGGCTGAAGTGACTGAGCCCACATGCAGTGATTAGTGATGCTGAGTATCTGTTCACGTGCCTAATAGCCATTTCTACGTCTTCTTTGGGAAAATGTCTACTCAGGTCTTCTGCCCTGAAATTAATGTTTACATCTCTTTGGTCTCCTTAAACCTGGAAGAAACAGAGAAAAGCATAGAGTTCATCTGGATACTTTTTAGGTACCTATGACGTATCAAGCTGTACAACAAGCAACTAGACACAATAAAAATATTTTGAGCTCAGATAAAAATTACAGCCCATTAAAATGTAATCAAATGAGTGTATTGGTTATCTACTAAAATTTTAAGTTTTATTCTGAAATACTGCTATTAGTGCACAAAACTGGTATGCAGTAATGAGTAGCATGTGGCAAACCAACATTTCTACTGAGAACAGTTAGAAAAGGCCGTTATCATACATAAAACATCTGTCTGAAGGCAATTTAAAGCTGAGGCAACCAGCTTTGCTTTGCTTTAGACAAATAAGAGATTTGCAAATACAAATCAGAGATAAACAAAACTGTCAAAACTCTCCTTGAGTAGCTAAGTCTCTAACTGGATTAAGATAATCATATGTTACTCTGTTGGCCTTGCAAAGAAGAGCATGAATCTTCTTGAGAGGAAGACAGTATCATCTAGATCCTCTATACCTTTTTTCATACAGTGTCTAGGATTTAACTGAAAATTACCTGGTATGCCAAAATATAGGACTGTATGGTGAAGACCAAGAAGGAAAAAACCATACAACAGAAACAGACCAAAGTTAATCCAAATAATGGAATTATCAGACAAGCTATTATTTCTGTGCATAAGAAAAAGAGGAAAAGAGGGAGAAAAAAATCGTCAAAGAATTGACAGACTCCAGTAGGAATTCTAGAATTGAATTGAAATTAGACATTAACAGATAGGTTTAACAGGAAATTAGATAGCAAAAGAGAAAATTAGTGAACTAGAAGGCTGATAAAATCAATATTTAGATTTAAGCATATATATGGCAACCCACTCCAGTATTCTTGCCTGGAGAATCCCATGGATGGAGGAGTCTGGTTGGCTACAGTCCACGGGGTCGCAAAAAGTTGGACACGACTGAGTGACTTCACTTTCACTTTCAGAGAAAAAGAAGAGTGAAAATTCAGTTTAAAAAATAGCCATATGGCACACAACAAAAACATCAAATGTATACACAACATGTAGAGATGCGAGAAAGAATAAGAGTAATATTTTCTTTAAGAGATAACTTTTGAAAAATTCCAAAGCTGACAAGACAGAAAAAGCTGTGAATTGACATTCTGTGAATCCCAAACAGGATGAATAGAAACAAAAATATACATAGGCACAGCATATCAAACTGTTAAACATCAAAGACAAAGGAAAAAATATTAAGATGAAGAACAAAGTACACATTACTTTCACAGTAGTAACAGAAAATATTCTGTTGACTGTTTAAAGTTTTCATTTTATGTTGGACCATAGTTGATTAACAATGCTGTGTTAGTTTCAGGAGTACAGCAAAATGATTCAGTTATACATGTATCTTCTTTTTATTCTATTGACTTTTTACAATTTAGATATAATTGGCATATAACATTATATTAGCGACTGGTATACAACACAGTGATTAGATATTTCTGTATATTGCAAAGTGATCACCACTGGACAGTAAGTCTAGTTGATATCCATCACCATACATTATTACAACATTTTTTTCCTTGTGAAAACTTTTAATATTTATTCTCTTAACAACCTTCAAATATACAATAGAGTATTACCATAGTTGCGCTTCTCTGGTAGCTCTGCTGGCAAAGAATCCACCTGCAATGCAGGACACCCTGGCTCGACTTCTGAGTCGGGAAGATCCAGGAATCTGAAGGAGAAGGGATAGGCTATCCACTTCAGTATTCTTGGGCTGCCCTGGTCACTCAACCGGTAAAGAATCCACTTGCAGTGTGGGAGACCTGGGTTCAATCCCTGGGTTGGGAAGATCCCCTGGAGAAGGGAACAGCTACCTACTCCAGTATTCTGACCTGGAGAATTCCATGAACTGCATAGTCCATGGGGTCACAAAGAGTTGGACGTGACTGAGCCAATTTCACTTTCACTTTCATTACCATAGTCACCAGGCTGTATATAACATCCCATGACTTATTCATTTTACAGTTGGAATTTTGTGCTTTTTAACTTACTTTATCCATTTTGCAACCCCATCCCCACCCCTAATCTTTGTATTCATGAGCTGGGAGCTTTTTTGATTGGTTGGTTTTTGTCTTCATATTCCACATATAAGTGAGATCACATAATATTTGTTTTTCTCTGTCTTATTTCACTTAACATCATGCCCTAAAAATCCACCCATATTGTCAAAAATGGCAAAATCTTCTTTTTCTGTGATTGAATGATGTTTCATTGTGTGTGTTTAATGGCTATACAGAATATAGGAACATAAGTTTCTTCCATATCTTGGCTATTGTAAATAATGCTGCAATAAACATAGGGGTCATGTATCTTTCAGTTAGTACTTTTTTCTTCCTTTGAATAAACACCCAGACGTGAAACTGTGGGATCATATGGTCGTTCTACTTTAAATTTTTTGAGGAACTTCCATACTACTTTCCATAGTGGTTGCACAAATTTATATTCCCACCAACAGTGCACAAGCATTCCTTTTCTTTCAATCCTCACTAAAACTTGTCATTTCTTGTCTTTTTGATGATAGCCATTCTAACAGGTGTGTGGTGATATCTCATTGTGTTTTTGATTTTCATTTCCCTAATGATTAGTGATGTTAAAGCACTTTTTCATGTACCTTTTATTATCTGTATGTCTTCTTTAGAAAAATGTCTATTCAGATTCTGTACCCATTTTAAAATTAGATTGTTTTATTTTGTAGTTATTGAGTTGAATGAATTCTTTATATACTTTGGATGTTAACCCCTCATCAGACACATGATGTGCAAACATATTCTCCTATTTGGTATGTTGTCTTTTAATTTTATTGATGATTTAATTTGTTTTACACAAAGTTTTAAGTTTGATGGACAGGGAGGCCTGGCGTGCTGTGGTTCATGGGGTCGCAAAGAGCTGGACACGACTGAGCGACTGAACTGAACTGAACTGAACTGCTTGTTTATTTTTGCTTTCGTTATCTGTGCTTTTGGTGTCAATTCAAAAAAACAAAATCACCAAGACAGATGCTAAGCAGCTTACCACCTATGTTTTCTTCCAAGAGTTTTATGATTTCAGATCTAACATTAAAGCTTTTAATCCATTTTGAGTTAATTTTTTATGTAAGATATGGATTAATGGAACAGGATAGAAATCCAAGAAATAAACCCAAGCACTTGTCAGTTAATCCATGATAAAGGAAGTAAGAATGTACAGTGGAGAAAAGACAATTTCTTCAATAAGTGGTGCTGGGAAAACTGGACAGCTCCATTTAATAATAAAAGAATGAAATCAGAACATTCTCCATCACCATTTACAAAAATAATATCAAAATGGATTAAAGACTTAAATACAAGACTGGAAACCATAAAACTCCTAGAAGAAAACACATGCAGAATACTCTTTGAAGTAAGTTGTAGAAATATATATAGTTTTGGATCTGTCTCTGAAAGCAAAGAAAATAAAAGCAAAAGTAAATAAATGGAATCTAGTGAAACTTAAAAGCTTTTGCATAGTAAAGAAAACTATTGACAAAATGAAAAGACAATCTACTAAATAGGAGAAAATATTTCTAAATGATATGACTGATAAGGGGCTACTATCCAAAATATTAAAATAGCTCATACAACTTAACATCAAAAAGCTAGCAATGTGATTTTTAAACTTGCAGAAGACCTGAATAGACAATTTTCCAAAGAAAACAAACAGATGGCCAGCAGGAACATGGAAAGAGGCTCCACACTGTTAATCATCAGAGAAGCTCAGCTTAAAACCACAATGAGACATCGCCTGATACTGCCAGAGTAGCTACCATTAAAAAGAACACAAATAAAAAATGTTAGCAAGCATGTGAAAAACAGTAAGGAGCTTTCTCAAAAGACTAAAAAGAGGACTACCACATCACCCAGAAAATCCACTCCTGGGTATATATCCAAAAAATGAAAAACTAATTTGAAAAGACATATGAATCCCAATGTTCATAGCAGCATTATTTATAACTGAAGCAACCTAAGTGTCTATCAACAATGAATGGATAAAGAAGATGTGCTATATATGTACAATGGATTACTCAGCCATAAAAATGAAACCTTGCCTTTTTTCAACAACATGGATAAAATAAGTCAGACAGAAAGACAAATACTGTATGATATCACTTATATGTAGAATCTAAAATATAAAGCAAACTAGTTAAAACTAGTAACAAACTAGTAACAAAAAAGGAACAGACCCACAGATACAGTGGGGAGAAGGAAGTGGGGGAAGGGAAAAATAGAGTAGGGATTAAGAGGTACAAACTACTATGTATAAAATAAATAGGCTCCAGGGATATATTGTACAACACAAGGAATATAGCCAATATTTTATAAAAACTATAAACGAGGGATAACCTTTAAAAATTGTGAATCATATACTTACCCAACAGGGGAGATAACGTGATCATGAAGGTGGTTTTCCCAGGGCAAGGCTCATCCATTGCACACCAGGTGTTGCACTCCTGCGATTTCCTCAAATGTGGGGAACTCGGCTGCATAATTTGTAGTAGGGAGGAGCTGTATTCATGCTTCCCCCTGGTCTTTGTAGGTTTTGAAAAACATCTGGGAATTTCCCAGTGGTTCAGCTTTTAAGAATCTGTGCTTCCACTGCAGGGGGCACAGGTTCAATCCTTGGTTCTGGAACTAAGACCCTATATGCCATGTGGTACAGCCAAAAACGAAAACAAAACAAAAAACAGAACAAAACACTGTGAATCGCTGTGTTGTATAGTAAAACTTATATAATATTGTAAATCAACTATTTACATAAATATATAAACATTTTAAAAAGAAAGTAATTATTGATAGGTTTGCATTTAGTACCATTTTGCCATTTCCTGCTGTTTTGTAGCTCATCTGTTTCTTTTTTCTTCTCTCACTCACTTGCTTTGTGATTTGATGACTTTCTGTAGTAGTATGCTTAGATTCTTATCCCTTTATCTTTTGGAGTGGAAACGGAAACCCACTCCAGTATTCTTGCCTGGAGAATTCTATGGACAGGGGAGCCTGGCCAGCTACAATCCATGGGGTCGCAAAGAGTTGGACACGACTGAGTGACTATCAATTATACTTTCATATGTTTTCCTATTACAGATCTCCCTTGACTTGTGATGGTTTTATGTCCCAATAAACCCATCATAAGTTGAAAATATTTTAAGCCAAAACTGCATGTAATACAACTAACCTACTGAACATCATAGCTCAGTCCAGCCTACCTGAAATCAGCTCAGAACAGTTACATTAGCCTACAGTTGGGCAAACTCATCTAACACAAAGCTTATTTTTAAATTAAAATGTTGAATATATCATTTAATTTATTAATCACTGTACTGAAAGTGAAAAACAAAATGGTTGTATGGATACTCACCATCAAAGCAGACAGCTGAAAGCGCAGCAGGCCTGAAGAATGTTTGAAACATTGAACTAAAATCAATTGCTGGATGATATTGATGCTACAGTGACAGGATCATCAATTCTCTCTCGATGAGGCTTGAGAATAGCTGGTAGGAGGCACTGGGGCATCTACACTTGCTGATGGTTAATTAGGCACAGTATTCTTTAGGAAGGTTTCAAGCTTTGATTGTATAGTTTGTTTCTTCTTTTCATCATGAATTTCCCTACAGCAAATAAGAGCATCCTGTATCTGCCTGTGAGCTCTTGAGAACCTCTTGTAATTGACATCCATTTCTTCTAATATCCATATGCCCCTGCTCACAGTAGTAAATGTCTCTGCCAGTTTCTTTGCTGTTAACTCTCTTGGTGCCTTGGTATAACTTCTTCCTCTGCCTCAACTTCGTTACCTTTTAAAAAGTTTTTTATTGAATTTGTTACAATATTGCTTCTATTTTATGTTTTGGAATTTTGGCCTTGAGGCATGTGGGATCTTAGCTGCCCGACCAGGGATAAAACCCACACCCTCTTCTTTGAAAGGCAAAGTCTTAACCGCTGGATGGCCAGGGAAGTCCCCCAACTTCTTTACTATTTTTCCCTCCAGTTTGATGAGCTCCTCCCTGGAAAGCTCTTCAGCTTTGATGCCACCAAAGCTCATGAATATCCTCTATATCAATGTCCAATTCTAGATGTTTCTCAAGCACTAGTGTTTTGTGAGGTGGCTCAGTGGTAGAGAATCTGCCTGCCAAGCAGGAGACACAGGTTCAATCCCTGGTTCAGGAAGATCCCCTGGAGAAGGAAATGGCAACCCACTCCAGTATTCTTGCCTGGAAAATCCCATGGACAGAGGAGCCTGGCAGGCTACAGTCCATGGGGTCACAAAAGGGTCGGACACGACTTAGTGACTAGACAACAACAGAATATCTTGTTACTTAATATTTCATCAACCGCAGAATCATTTGAATATTCACATATGTCTTCATTCATTGCTGTGTGACTTTGACACACAATACAACAATGCTCCGGATAGATTCAGCATGTGAAAATCTTTCCAAATCTCTGAGAGTGTTTGGCCAGATTCACCACTTCAAAAGCATATGCAAACCTTTGGCATAAATAGGATGCTTTGAACGTAGCTGTTGCACCTTGGTCCATTGTGAACACCGTTGTGTTCAGTAGCAAATACACAGCTTTTATAGCACACTGCTGATATGACGTGGATGCCTTGGGGCATTGTCTAAGATCAGAAGGGTCTTAAATTGAATGTTTTGCCTGCGACATTGTCTTGTGTGCAGAATAAGACAGTTCAAAAACCAGTTTTCAAACAATACTAATGTCATCCAGGCTTCCCTGTTACAGCAACAATAAATGGGAAGTATATGCTTTTTTTGAGCAGGCTCTGGGAGTTGGTGATGGACAGGGAAGCCTGACGTGCCGCAGTCCATGGAGTGGCAAAGAGTCGGACATGACTGAGCGACTGGACTGAACTGAACCTATATGTTTTCTCATATTCCTACATGCTCTAGGGTTTTCCAAGTGGTAGGTTAAGAAAGGCTTTAACTTGAACCTTACAACATCTCTATCCCAAAGCAGCATTGTATCGTCTTCGAAAGCCTTGAATCCTGGCATTGTCTTGGACTTTTGATGAATGTACGTATGCTCTGGCATATGTTTTCAGAACAAGCTGATTTCATCAACATTACATATGTGTTCTCATTGACAATTATTCTACGCAGCTCTTCCTTAAATGCTTTGGCACTTCCTTAAACACTTTGGTATCAGCAACCTGCTGCCTCACCACCGACCTTCACATTATGAAAATAACAACGCCTCTTGAAACACTGGACATTTACTCACTATAAACATTCCCGTATGTGTAAGATCGTCAGCATACTCTTTAAGTGTATGTAAAAAACTTGCCTCAGTAGACTACGTGGAGTGCGCCTCTGTATCTGGTCTTCCATTCTAGTGTCGAGAAATTTTCCCATATCATCAATTAGCCCAGGTAATTTCTTCGCAAAGACAGTGGATTTAACCAATGCTGACAATTTCACTGCATCACCGATTCGCTTATCCTTTAAGACGGTCGAGATCATCAATTGTGAAAGTCCTAATTCACATGCGATGGCCGTTACTGACTTGCCACTTTCACGCAGGGAAATTATCTTGAGTTTCATCTCAAGAGTAATTGCTTTCCTCTTCTCCACATCAGAAGCAGGAAGTGACACAGTACACTATAGAGTGTTGATTGTTTACCCTCATGATCGCATGGCTGACTGGGAGTTGTGGCTCACTGCCAGTGCCCGGCATCATACGAAAATATTGTATCACATACAACTAGCTCAAGGAAAGATCAAAATTCAAAATTCGAAGTATAGTTTCTACGGAATGTGACGTGCTTCTGTACCATCATAAAGTCAAGAAATCCTAAGTTGAACCATTCTAAGACAGAGACCATCTGTGCTAATTAGCACCCTTTCATTTCAGCTTAAGTCCCTGTCACATTTCTTGCAGCACCAGTCTAGTGGTGATGAACTTCTTTAGCTTTTGTTTGTCTGGGAGACTATATCATCTTCAATTCCGCATGTTAAACTGACTATTCCGCTGAGTTCTTAAGGATGCCAGCTGAGTAATTAGAAACGTCATAACTTCTCCTAGAGAACAGTGTAAAAGTAGTCCAAGAAGATTCAGAGAATTTTGCAGGGAGGGGAAACAAATTTTGGATTCTTCTTCATTTCCTTATAAAGATTGTAAACATCATAATTATAATCTTTTCTAAGTTATAAAGGTTTTCTGGGTACGTCTTGGAAATTTCCATTGCTGTTGTTAAAAATAAAAGTATTGAAATTTTTTGCAACTTAAAAGTGGAAGAAAACTTATCCATGAACTATGCACAGAGTAATTAACAAATTGATTTTCCTAATAACTCTTAAAGGGGCTTTCCAGAGGGCTCGGTGGTAAAGAATCTGCCTGCCAAGCAGGAGATGCAAGTTTGATCCCTGGGTTGGAAAGATCCCCTGGAGAAGGAAATGGCAACCCACTCCAGTATTCCTGCCTGGGAAATCCCACGGACAGAGGAGCCTGGTGGGCTACAGTTCATGAGGTTGCAAAAGTGTCGGGTACAATTTAGAGACTAAATAACAACAAAAAGTCTTGAGTAACACCTATGAAAACCATTTAGAAAGAAACAAATTGAAAATTAAATTAGACTTTCCAAGATCCTATCAAGTTGTTTTCCTTGCAAAGTTTTTCAGAGGTATATTTTCACATTATTTGAGAATAACATTGACGACATAATGAAAAATGTAGCCTTTGTAGCCTGGTCCACTTTTCATGATTCAGATGAGCCTTGCACAAGATTTTCTTGGGCTCCAAAATCACTGCAGATGGTGACTGTACCCGTGAGATAAAAAGACACTTGCTCCTCGGAAGAAAAGCTATGACAAACCAAGACAGCACATTAAAAAGCTTTGCCAACAAAGGTCCATCTAGTCAAAGCTATGGTTTTTCTAGTAGTCATGTATGGATGTGAGAATTGGACCATAAAGAAAGCTGAGCGCCGAAGAATTGATGCTTTTGAACTGTGCTGTTGGAGAAGATTCTTGAGAGTCCCTTGGACTGCAAGGAGATCCAACCAGTCAATTCTAAAGGAAATCAGTCCTGAATATTTATTGGAAGGATTGGTGCTGAAGCTGAATACTTTGGCTGCCTGATGCAAAGAGCTGACTCATGAGAAAAGAACCTGCTGCTGGGAAAGATTGAAGACAGGACGAGAAGGGCACGACAGAGGATGAGATGATTGAATGGCATCACCGACTTGATAGACATGAGTTTGAGCAAACTCCGAGAGATGGCAAAGGACAGGGAAGCCAGCGTGCTGCAGTCTGTGGGGTTGCAAAGAGTCGGACACAACTGAGCAACTAAACTGAACTGGACGATATTTAAACAACCTTTTGTCATTCCTCAGAAAGTAATCCATGCTGATTGCTCAAGAGATGTTGAAAAATCTCAGAATCAAATTTATCACTCAAAGTTCCAAGTCTCTTCAAGACTATAAAAAGGGCCTTCTTTAAGTCGTTCATTGTTTGACTGGTTATAAGGGTGTAGGACTTAGGGTAAATTGCAGATAAGCTTGAATCATGAAGAAGTCTTGCACTGCCTTCAGTTAATATAGAAGATTCTTCACTCCAGTAGATCTTTGTCATGACACACACTTTACCAGTGTAGCCACCAATTTTTACCAGTTTCTTCTTTAAAGTTAAGGCAGTTTGTATAGAATAACCTTTTAGTTCCTCATTCAGTTCCCTAAGGAAGGTGTATAAGACTGGTGGACGGTCCTGGGAAATTAGAAGTGCATCACAGATGACACTCTGGTTCTCTTGCAAGTCCAGATCCAAAGACCAACTCTTAGAAAAGATCAATGTACCATGATGAACAGAGCCCATTTCTTTACGTATTAACTGTGCAAGTCCTTCATGTTGTGAGAACAGTCTCTTGCAGAGGATTTCTGGAATATACGTCACCTTTTCTGATGGCACTAGATATGAAAATAATCATAATAAATGTTTAAACATTGGAAGCTTCCAATTCCAATCAAGACAAAGTAGCTTGTACCAGACCAATCCCTCCCACCAAACACAACTATAAAAGTTGCATAACATATAAAAATAGAAATTTAAAGAACTAGAGAGCAACCAACACAAGCAGGACTTAAAGGGTCACAATATTTGATGGAAGCACAGGAAGCAGCACCACATTCATCCCAGCTTTTTGCCTGAGGATATTTTCCATATCATGTCATGGGTAAATACAGTGCAAGCATAAATCTTCAGTTTTACTAGGCTGAGGAAAAAGAGACTGGCATTCAGGGCTACCAGAGGAACTATAATTCGAGAAGGAAAATCTAAGATAAAACTGCAGAAAAGCAGCCAAACTCTACATACACATTTCCTTCAACTAACTGGCAGATACAGGGTGAGATGCAGACAACCCAGAAGAAAATGTCAACTGGGAGGTTAAAAAGAGCTGAACCTGAGTTTCATCAACCTCACGGTGGTGGGGTGACTTAGGCTGGAATTCAAGTCCCTGAAAAGCGGAAGGCCCGTGGTTAACACCTCAGAATTTGAGTTGAGACTCAAGAAGAGCCATGACCTAATAATGGTAAGGGCAAAATTTAAAGATATTATTGCTAGAAAAGTATAAAACAAACCTTAAAACAAAAAATCAAGGTTATCACTGGTACTCTATCTACCTGCAGAAAGAAATATAATCCCCTTTGGAGGAATGGAGCATCTTCCAAAGCCGCTGTAGTTTTTTCTTTTATTTTAATTGGAGGATAATTGCTTTGCAAGGTTGTGTTGGTTTCTGCAACACAATATCTTAATGATATTTTCTTAGGTCTGGAAAGCAATGTTATTTAAAATATTTAATTTTAACAAGGTGGTGTGAAATCAATATATAAAATCAGTTACATTTCTACACACTAGCAACAAATAAGAAAGAAATGTAACTTTTAAAGTAAAATGTTGAGAATTCCCTGGTGGTACAGTGGTTAGGACTTTGTACCTCATTCATTCCTGAGCGCACAAATTCGGTTCTGAGTCAGAGAACTAAGATCCCGCAAGCTAAGCAGTGCAGCCAAACAAAAAGGTAACATCAGTTACAACAATGAAACATTTTAAAAACCTATGCTCAGTTGTACAAAGGCCAATTGATATAAATTATGTCACTATGCCACTTCTGAAATCCATATATTCAGTGTAACTGCGATAAACATCTTTAAAGGGCTTTTTGTGGCACTTAAACAGTTCTAAAATTTGTTTCATAGATTAAATGATTTTTTTTCTATGTACAGTAGATAAAAGTTTTATTAGACTGCAGAGTGTTGTTTCATGGAAATTAAGATAAACATGTTTGACACAAGACATTTTGCCATAAAGTGAAATGAAGTCGCTCAGTCGTATCCGACTCTTTGCGACCCCATGGACTGTAGCCTACTAGGCTCCTCGGTCCATGGGATTTTCCAGGCAAGAGTACTGGAGTGGGTTGCCATTTCCTTCTCCAAGATTAAATGATTTAAATTGCCAAGACGCTCTCCAAGAAAAAGAGTACTAGTAAGGAGGCCTGCCCTGCTAAGTACTTAGAACAATATTACAATATTAAGACAGTATAGTGTGTATAAGGACAAATTGACCAAATGAACATAATAGGGATTCTAGAAACACAGTTATACATATACCTAGTAATATTGCTGGAGTTGGCATGGCAAATTGGTGGGTGAAAATGGGAACTGTTCAGTAACTGGAGCTGGGTAATGTGGTTACTGGGCTTCCCTGGGGGCTCAGTGGTAAAGAATCTGCCTACCAAGCCAGGAGAACACAGGTTTGATCGCGAGGTTTGGAAGATCCCCCTGGAGAAGGAAATGGCAACCCACTCCAGTATTCTTGCCTAGGAAATCCCATGGATGGAGCAGCCTGGTGGGCTACAGTCCAGGGAGGTCACAAAGAATTAGACATGACTTAGTGAATAAAAAACAACAATGTGGTTATCCACATGGAATAAAATGAAATACCACCCTTACATCACCACTGAGATAGACTGAGGCTTTAAATATTAAACATAAAGTGCAAAACCCTAAAACTTTTAGAAGAAAATGAAAGGAAATATGGTTCTAACTTTCTGGTTAGAGAGGATCTCATACACAAAGCAGAAAGAGCACTGAAACAGAAAATTTAAATATTGGTAACTTGGACTATTTTAAATTTAAGTTATAATCAGCAAAAATATCAAGCTGCTGATAATCATCATATGCCTGAAGGAGTCGGATACGACTGAAGCAACTTAGCAGCAGCAGCAGCCTCAAGAAAAGAGAAAACAAAAGCTACAAACTTGGAGAAGATTTCTGTAACCTGTAATACCTATGATCAGAAGAGGATCTGGATTCTAGAATCTCCTACATGTCAACAGGAAAAAGACAAAAGCCTAATAGCAAAATGGGCAACCAACAGAATAGGCATTTCATAGGCAATAAAATACATACCAACAGTAAGTACACAAAGAGATGCTCAACCAAATTAATAACCAGGGAAATGCAGATGTAAACAGATACTACTTTATACCTATCTGAGTGGGAAAAAGGAGGATGAAAAGAAAGATGAAGAGAAGCTGACAACTGGAGAAGATGTGCCATTTCTAACATGTTGGTGGGAGTAAAGTGACTCATCTACTTTGGAAAACAATCTGGCATTATCTTATTGCTTGGATATTCATATACTTCCTGACCTAGCAATTCTACTCCTAGGTGTGCACCCTAGAAAAACCTTCACAAATATGCGACAGAAGGCTGAAGAAAAATATTCAAGATAACACTGTTTAAACAGCAGAAAACAACAAACATGTTGCCCATAAACAATAACAACAAAAACAGGTAAATCAGAGATTCTGAGTATTGTTGGTCTTTCTTCAATAATGTAATATAGCCGTGTATGAAGCTGGGTCTCAATATAGACTTCCTACTGACATGATGGATTTCCTTTTTGTTTAAACTAAGTTAACTTGGGTTTCTCTTACTTCCAATGAAAGGAGCTCCTATTACACCAAGAAAAAGTCTACTCAAAATCTGAAATATTACATTTTGATATAGTCCATGCTAAAAACACCAGAAGCATTCCCCTGAATGCCAGAATATGCTTTGATGATAAGTTTCAAGACAGAGCTGATTTGAAGAGGAGATTTGAAAACACAAACAAGTCCAAAGAAACCCTAATTAAATTACCTCTAAAGTGATATCTCTGCTGATGACTTTCTAAATTCTTACCTTTATCAACAGACCAATCATGGGGAATTGGTGATAACATACTTCGTTGAAGGTTCAACTCTTCAAGCAACCTGGAAAAATCTTAAAAAACAAAAACCACTTTCTTAATTTGTCACAACTAAATGCTTAGTATTTCAACTAAATGCTTTGTATATCTAAAGTCTGGTTAGAAATGACCCCATTTTCCCAATAGAAATATTGTTAAATATCGTGGATAGATTCCCAGGTCAGACAAAAATTATAAATTTATTCCTTGAAGCTGCTGAAGCATACTATGTTGAATATTAATAGGAAAGTGCATGAATAGTAATTGAATACATTACCATATAACTGAGCTCATTTAAAAAGCAATTAAAATTAGAAAACATGATGCCTAGTGAAGGAGAGTCTAATTTCATGCAGATTCTAAGAAAAAGGCTTGCAATTTCAGAGATTTTTAAGTTGCTAGTGCTGGTCCGATTTCACTGGATGCTTTCCTTTTCCAAAAATCAGATAAAATACCAACATTATCCTTTTCTTATCTGTCCAATTTAGGGTTATATGTTGGTCCACAAATGGAAGAAACAGGAGAGGAAGAGGGAAGAGGTTTTAAGGGAAAGGTTTAAAGAAAGATGAAGGAGCAAGTACATAAAAGAGGCAAGTGTTCCTGAGAGAAAGAAATGGTCAGTTACTGAAACTGAGTTCTGAAGGGAAAGGGAGAAGGAATTCACAGGCTTTCCTTGAAAGTGAGTAGAGGTGATAGGGAAGAAAAATTACACCAGGTAGTGCTGTGGAGAGAAGATAATGTACTTCTGTGTATGGAATCATTACCTTCTAAACAGGTAGAGATAGCAAACTATTGCTTGTATCTACCAAAGATTAGTAAATTAGGTGTTGAAATCTGAGGACTATTGATCTTGCCCCCAATCTCAGAGAACAAAAAACCTTGCTGCCGCAGCCAAATGCACCATTATTTCTAATCCCCCTTCCTCACCTGGCTCAGGATCCATCATTAATTGCACCCACTCCTCCACGGACAGCTGCATCACTTGATTGTCTTTCACATGCCAGGAATCCGGCTTTTTGGCAAACACTGCACAACAGAACGGCTCTATTTTGAGCATACAGACATATCCACAAAGATTTTCTTCGTCGTATACCTCAAGGAATTTGCATAAATAATTTATCTTCTTCTTCTCCATACAGAAGTGATAGACAGGCAACTTGCTGATGCATTTTTCTATTTCTCTTTCTAACTTGTCAAGGTCACTCTTCTCTGCTTTAAAGCCAATTACTTCTTGTTTTTCTTCACTTAAACCAATAAACAAATACCCCCCACGAGTATTTGCAAATGCAGAAACGTTCTGAGGGAGAATCTCTTTAATGCGTTGTAACAGCTTTTGTGTTGAGAAGTCTTTAATTTCCACATATGTGGATTCAGTAAAGGTGAGTTTTTCTCTGTACCCGAGTTGCGTCTTATTAAAAAAGTCAGAAGCCAAGGACTTTGTGCTACTTTCTTCTGTTTCTTCTCGGCACCTCTTTGAAGATGATTTCAACATTAAAGAAAATCTCTCTCTAGTTTCTACCCTGTCTTTGAGGAATTCCAGTGCCACGGTAGCATTCATGACATTTACAGAGGTTATATCTCTTTTGTACAAATTGGAACTCAAGGTGGCAATCTTCATCCCAGGGATTTTGGAGCTCCACGATTTGACAAAAATCAGAAAATATTTACCTTGTTTCATAAAGTCAAAGTATTTATGAACAATTGGAACCATATCGGCTAAAGAATGTTCCAAATCTAATCCTATTCCATCTTTTTCATAACTATAATCTTCATTCTCAATTTCAATCTTGCTCATCCCCCCTCCAGAATTCAGCAAAGTAATCACACATTTTGAGAGGTTTTCATTCTGCTTTTTTCTCAGTTGAGAATCTCTCATTTTTTTTCTCTTCTTCTCCCCCAAAGTGACTTTTCCCACATCTAAAACCAGCTCAGCATAGTTAGAGTCCGAAACAATAAAGTTGGTCATTTTCTCAGGAGCCATTCAATTTCCAAGCAGAAATTCTTTTCTGTAAAACAGACAGCCATTTAAAATTGTACCTGAACAGAAGAGATAGCAAATTCTGTATTGTGAGGCAAACCCAGCAACATTCTTTCTTTTGCTTTACCCTATATCCCACTGAACAGCACGGTAAGGATACAAAGTATGTTTTTTTGAACATATTTTGAATTAAGGTGATAATTTGTACTCCTCTAAAATTTTTCAATATTTTACCATAGTTTTATACGACCCTCTTCTAATTGCTTGAATCTCATATTTATCTGTTTATATTATATACTTTCTAATTCCATATATATAAAAAACTTATTTCTCTCTTCTTTTCTTAAATAAGGCCCTGAGGAGAGCCTATCTATATTTCTGATCTCAGTGAACCAAGTTTTAGTTTTATATATTACATATATTTTAATTTTTAAAATAATTTCAACTTTATCTTAATTATCTTATTGAGGAATCCTTAGGTGAAATTATCATTGTTGAGTATAAACACATTTAGCAATATACCATTTTTTTCTTTTTTTAGTTGTAAAGCAACATTGCTTTACAATGTTGCATTGGTGCAATATGCCATTGTAGTAATTTTTCCTTCCTGCAAGGATGAATCAGATTCACAAATTTTGGCCATTGATCTTAAGCAAGGTGGGCCAAGATTTTCTATTTTCTATCCATTTTCTATCAGATATCACATAGCCACATATTTTCAATGAGGTAAAATTCTTATATACAAAAACATCTGCTTTAGTATAACTATATACATAATCCATTAGCTCTGTCCCTTTAAGGTCTATTGGGATTACGGTTTTGCTATATGGCTTAGAGACAACTGAGTGTAAAGTTTATCACAGATAGAAATAACTACACTGGGAAAGGATATAAAGGGTCCAAATATTCCTATCCTTTGCTGGACCAGTATCCTGAGGAGGCTCAGCTGTGGGTTGTAGATACCACCTCAGTCTCCATAAACTTTTGATCATATGTAAATAACTGTATGGATTGAATATTTGTTTCCCTCCAAAATTCGTACGCTGAACCCCTGCCCTACCATGCTGAAGATATTAGAAAGTTGGGCCTCTGGGGGGTCATTAGGATCAGATGAGATCATAAGGCTCGAGCACTCATGAATAAGATTAATGCCTTTATAAGAATCTCAAGACAGCTTGCTTCTCTTCTCTGCTCTCTACCATGTCATGAAAAGTCAGTAGTCCGCAACCAGAAAAGGACCCTCTTTTCAACCAGACTAGAACCTGACCACACTGGCACCTTGATCTTGGACTTCCCAGCCTCTAGAACTGTGAGAAATAAATTTCTGTTGTTTATAAGCCACCCAGTCTAGGATAGTTTTGTTACAGCAGCCAGAACTGAGACATCAAAAATAACTCTTTGTGCTGTGTGCTGAGTCGCTCAGTTGTGTCCGACTCTTTGCGACCCCATGGACCCCAACCTCTGTCCATGGGGATTCTCCAGGCAAGAATACTGGAGTGGGTTGCCATGACTTCTTCCAAGGAGGATCTTCCCGACCCAGGGACAGAACCCAGGTCTCTCGCATTGCAGGCAGAGATTCTTTACTGTTGAGTCATCAGGGAAACCACCAGGAAGTCTAGAGTGGTTGTTTTCAAACTACAGGAAATCAGGTGGGGGCTTCTAATCAGAACACAAACAGGAAAGATCTGGGGCTGGTTCCTGCCATGGACTCTGAACCTCCGGGGTACAGAGCACTCTTCATGCTCTGGAATGTCGTCCATGAAATTTTCTGAGCCCTTCCAGTGCCTGGGACCAGCCAGGGCCAGCAGTGTCATCCTGGAAGGTTGCCCAAGCCTGGACAACACTGTAAGGTTTCAGATCCAACATTCCTCTCTTTGGAGTTCTCAACGGCCTCTACCCAAGGAGCCCTGGGACTCATGCCAACATGTTGTCCTGGGACCTCATGACTGGATCCTGGTTCCAGAGAATAGCCTGGTACTATAAACTGAATGTTTGTGTGCCCCTAAAATTCACATGTTGAAACCTAATCCCCAGTGTGATGATGTTTGGGGTGTGGTGTGATTAAGTCATAAGGGGGGTGCCTTCCTAATTAAGATTAGTATCCTTATAAAAGGTTCCCCAGAGAGCTGCCTGACCCCTTACACCATGTAAGGACAGAGAAAGGACAGTCATTTAAGAAGCAAGAAGCCACCCTCATCAGACACCAAATTTGCTGCACCAACTTCCATAACTGTAAGAAATAAACTTCTACCGTTTATAAGCCACCCAGTCTATGATATTTTGTGATAGCAGCATGAACAAATTAAGATATCTGACAAGTGGATCACCTTAGTATTTCTTCCACAGGACTGAGACTGGACAGCCAGAATGGTGCTAATGTTCCGATTTTAGTTGAGAAAATTATTTTTATTGGCAAGAATCCCACACACACAAAAAAATTTAGCCAGGCAGAATACACCAGTGAAGCCATCTTTATAGCCAGGTAGAATTCACCAGTGAAGCCATCTTCATTTCATCTTCTTCTGACCCTCATTTCTTATTTTTTTAAGGAATATATTATGTCTTTATTGATTATTTTGTTGAAGCATTGAATGAGATCCTTTAACTTACATTCATCCAGTTATCCTTTTGCTTTTTTTTAACCTCCTTCCTTCCTTTCTTATTTATTTATTTATTTATTGCCTCTCTCTTTTATTTACTTTATGACATTAGAAAATTTTAGTTTGATAATAAAACAATAGTGATATCATCATGTCTTATGGCAGGCAAAATTATAATCCTTAAAGATGTCCATGCTCTAAACCCCAGATCCTGCAAATATGTTACCTTATATTATCCCAACAGCCTCTACAGATGTGATTAAGGGTACAGATCTTATTTTTTTTTTTCATTTATTTTTATTAGTTGGAGGCTAATTACTTTACAATATTGTAGTGGTTTTTGTCATACATTGACATGAATCAGCCATGGATTTACAAGTATTCCCCATCCCGATCCCCCCTCCCACCTCCCTCTCCACCCGATTCCTTTCTTGTTTAACTGAAGTATAGTTGATTTACGATGTGATAGTTTCAGGTGTATAGCAAACTAATTCAGTTATACATATGTGTGTCTATGTGTGTGTGTAAATCTAGTCTTTTTCAGATTCTTTTTCATTGTGGGATATTAACAGATATTGAATATAGTTTCCTGTGCTATACAGTAAGCCCTTGTTGGCTATCTATTTTATATATAATAGTGTGTATATGTTAATACTAATTTATCCCTCCCCCTGCCTTTTCCCTTTGGTAACCATAAGTCTGCTCTCTATGTCTGTGAGTCTATTTCTGCTTTGTAAATAAGTTCATATGAATCATTTTTTTAAGATTCCATATATAAATGATATTAGTCTTTCTCTGTCTGACTTAACTTCACTTAGTATGATAATTTCTAAGTCCATCCATGTTTCTGCAAATGGCACTATTTCATTCCTTTTTATGGCTGAGTAATATCCCGTTTTGTGTGTATGTGTATATATTTATATGATACATCTTCTTTATCCATTCACCTGTCAATGGACATTTAGGTTGCTTCCATGCCTCGGCTACTGTAAGTAGAGTTGCTATGAACACTGAGGTGCATGTATCTTTTTGAATTAGTTTTCCCTAGAAAACTGCCTGGGAGTGGGATTGCTGGATCATATGGATACTGTTCTCCATAGCTGCTGCATTAATTTACATTCTCACCATCAGTGTATGAGGGTTCTTTTTTCTCCATGCCCTCCCCAGCATTTATTGTTTGTAGACTTTTTAATGATGGTCAGATCTGACCAGTGTGAGGTGATACCTCATTTTAGTTTTGACTTGCATTTTTCTCTTATAATTAACAACCTTGAGCATCTTTTCATGTACCTGTTGGCTATCTATCTTGAATAGATGTCTATTTAGGTCTCCTGACTACTTTTTGATTGGGTTGTTTTTTTGACATTTGGGTTATATAACCTGTTTGTATACTTTGGGAATTAGACCCTTGTCAGTCACATTGTTTGCAAATATTTTCTCCCATTCTGTGAGTTGTCTTTTCATTTTGTTTATGGTTTCCTTTGCTGTGCGAAGTATTTTAAGTTTAGTTAGGTCCATTTGTTTATTTTTCCTTTTATATCCATAACCTGAAGAGACAGATCCAAAAACATGTTGCTGCGACTTATGTTGAAGATGTTCTGCCTATGTTTTCCTCATTTCCTATTTTAATGCCTTCCTTTGTGTTTATTTTTTCCCCATAGTTTACCTTAGGGCTCACTCTTGGTGTTGAATTTTCTATGGGTTTGGACCAATGTATAATAACATGTATCCATGATTGCACTATCATACAGAGCGTTTTCACTGCCCCCCAAAATCTTCTGTGCTCCACCTGTTCTCCTCTCTGCAACCCTCAGTCCCTGACAACTACCGATCATTTTACTGTCTTAGTTTTGCCATTCCCATAAGGTCGTATAATTGCATTCATACAGTATACAGTCTTTTCAATTGACTTCATTCATGTGATAGTATGCATTTAAGGTTCTTCTGTGTCTTTTCATGGCTTGATAACTCACTTATTTTTTAAAAAAACTTTTAATTTTGTATTGGGGTGTGGCCAATTAACAATGCTGTGATAGCTTCAGGTGAACAACAAAGGGACTCAGCCACACATACACATGTATCTGTTCTCCCCTAAACTCCCCTCCCATCCAGGCTTACTTATTTTTAACTCTGAATAATATTCCATTGCCTGAATACACCACAGTTTATTTATCCATTCACCTACTGAAGGATGCTTTTCAGGTGGTGCTAGTGGTAAAGAACCTGCCTGCCAAACCAGGAGACATGAGGAGACATGGGTTTGATCCCTTGGTCGGGAGCATCTACTGGAGAGGGGAGTGGCAACCCACTCCAGTATTCTTGCCTGGAGAATCCCATGGACAGAGGGGCATGGTGGGCTATAGTCCATGGGGTCACAAAGAGTCAGACACAACTGAAGCGACTGAGCACTGAAGGGTATCTTAATTGCTTCCCAGTTTGGGCAGTTATGAATAGGGCTGCTAAATCATCTATATGCAGGTTTTTGTGGAGACAAAAAATTTCATTTCCTTTGGAAAAATACCAAGGATCAAAATTGCTGGATTATACAGTAAGAGTATGTTTAGTTTTGTAAGAAATTGCCAAGCTGTCTTCCAAAGTAGCTGTGCCATTTTATATTCCCATCAGCAATGAGTATGAGTTCCTGGTATTTCACATCCTTGCCAACATTTGGTGTTCTCTGTGTTCCGGATTTTAGCCATTCTAATAGATAAGTGGTAGAATCTTGTTTTAATTTGCATTTCCCTGATGACATATAGTGTGGATCATCTTTTCATATGCTTATCTGCCATCTGTATATCTTCTTTGGTGAATGATTGTTAAGATTTTTTAGCTCATTTTTTAAATAGAGTTATTTTCTTATTGTTGAATTTTAAGAGTTCTTTGCATATTTTGGATAACAATACAATAACTATGTTTCTTGGAAGTATTTTTTCTTAGTCTGTGCCTTGTCTTATTCTCTTGACATTTTCTTTTCAGAGCAGAAGTTTTTTAATGTTAATGAAGTCCAATTTATCAATTCTTTACTTCATGGACCATGCCCTTGGTGTTGTATCTAAAAAGTCATTGTCAGCCAAGGTCACTGAGGTTTTCTCCTAGATTATTTTCTAGGCGTTTTATCATTTTGAATTCTACATTTGTTAATACACCCCATGATCCACTTTGAGTTAATGTTTGTGAAGTGTATAAGGTTACTATCTACATGTTTTTTTTTTTTAATTTCTATGTGGATGTTCAGTAGTTCTACCACCATTTGTTGAAAAGACTATCTTTACTCTATTGCATTGTCTTTGCTCTTTTGTCAAAGATCAGCTGGCCATATTGATGCAGGTCTATTTCTGAGTTCTCCATTCTGTTTCATTGATCTTTTCTATTCTTTCATCAGTACCATGCTGCCTTAACCAGTGTAGCTTTATTGAAGTTAAAGTACTTTCTTGAAGTTGGGGAGTATCAGTTCTCCAACTTTGTTCTTCTCCTTTAATATTGTATTGGTTATTTGAGGTTCTGTTTTTCTCTCCATGTAAACTATAAAATCAGTTTTTTGGTATCCACAAAGTAACTTGCTGGGATTTTGATTGGGATTGCATTGAATCTTATAGATCAAGTTGGGAAGAACTAAGATTGTGACAATATGAAACCTATTCACAGATACGGAGTCCCTATTTAGCTCTACTTTGATTTCTTTCATCACTGTTGTGTGGTTTTCCCTGTACATATCTTTTACATATTTTCAAAGATTTATACCTAAGCGTTTCATTTTGGGTGGTGCTAATGTAGGTGATATTGTGTTTTTAATTTCAAATTCCACTGCTCATTGCAAGTATATAGGCAAATGACTGACGTTTGTATATTAACCTTGTATCCTGAAAACTTGCTATAACTGTTTATAGTTTCAGTAGTTTCTGTTTTATTATTCTTTCAATTTTTTGCATAAATGATTATGTCATCTGTGAACAAATTTTATTTCTTCTTCCCAATCTGTATACCTTTATTCTTTCTTTCATTATTATTATTGTTTTAATAAGGACATCCAATATAATGATGAAAAAAAGTAGTGAGAGGGGATATCTTTACCTCAACTTAATTTTAGTGGGAAAATTTCAAATTTCTCACCATTAAGTAGGATGTTAGCTGTAGGTTTTTTGCAGGTCTTCTTTACCAGTTTGAGAAAGTTCCCCTCTATTCCTAGTTTGCAGAGAGTTTTTTAATCATAAATGGGTGTTGGGACTTTTTTTTAGCTATGTGTCTCAAACCCAGAGGATTTGATGAAGAGTTTATTTTTTAATAATGTTATTTATTTTTGGCTGTGCTGGGACTTCATTGCTGTCTGGGCATTTCTCTAGTTGCGGCGAGCAGGGGCTATTCTTTACTTGCAGTGTGCATGCTTCTCAATACGACAGCTTCTCTTGTTGCAGAGCATGGGTCCTAGGGCACTTGGGCTTCAGTAGTTGCAGCTCCCAGTTTCTAAAGCACAGGCTCAATAGTTGTGGTGCATGGGCTTAGCTGCTCTGCAGCATGTGGGATCTTCCCAGATCAGGGATCAAACCCATGTCGCCTGCATTGGCAGGCAAATTCTTCACCACTGGGAGCCACCAGGGAAACCTCATATATAACATTTTAAAATGATGACAATCTGCCTTAAAATCATTCCAATTTAACTTCAGTCACATAGAAAAACTCTACCTCTTTATAACTCATCCCTCCCTCACTTTATGTTACTGATGACACAAACTGTATCTTTATATACTATGTACCAGTAACTTAGATTTATACTACTTATACATTTTTCTTTTAAATCCAGTAGAAAATAAAAATAGCTACAAACCAAAATTATAGTAATACTTTTGTAGTATTTGTCTACATATTTTCTTTTACCAATAACTGTTATTAGAATTACTATCTGACATCCTTTCACTTTAACTTGAGGAATTCCCTTCAGCATTCCCTTTATGGCCAGCGTAGTGGAAATAAATTCCTCTAGCTTTTGTTTGGGACTATCTTAATTTCTCCTTTATTTTTAAAAGACAGTTTTGCCAGAGATAGAATTTTCAGTTGACAGGTTTTTTAAAAATATTTTAAATATACATCATCCCACTGCCTTCTAGCCTCCAAGGTTTTCTGCTGAGAAACTGGCTATTAATCTTACTGAAGAGCCTGTGTGATATGACAAGTTGCTTCTCTCTTGCTACTTTCAAGGTTCACTTTGCCTTTGGCTTTGACTGCTTGATCATAAGAAGTGTTGGTGTGAATCTCTTCTGGTTTATCCTTCTTGGGAGTTTACTGAGTTTCTTCTGTAGATTCACATATCTCACCAAATTTAGGAAGTTTTCAGTCATTATTTCTTCAAACAATCTCTTTTCTCCTTCTGGACTCCCATAATGTGTATTGCTCTGTGTGATAATATCCCACAAATCCCCAAAGCTTTGTTTGCTTCTCTTCATTCTTTTCTTTCTGCTCTTCGACTTGGATCATCTCAATTGTCTTGTCTCAAAATTCATCGATTTTTTTTCTTATGCCTTTTCAAGTCTACTGTTGAATTTCTCTACTTTTTTTCAATTCAGTTATTGTATTTTTCAGCTCCAGATTTGTCTTCCTTTATTATTTCTATTATTTTTGTTGATATTCCTACTTTGTAAATATACTGTTTGCCTGGTTTATTTAGTTCTCTGTCCATTTTTTCCTTCGGCTCTTTGAGCATACTTAATCTAGTTGTTTTATTTTATTTATTTTTTTTTATGGGGGGGGCGGGGCGCGCCTGAGGCCGCAGCCTAAGCCCTGGCTCTACCAGCTCCATCTGTTCGTCGCACTTCCGCGCCCTCACTTTTCCCCCACCCTCCTTTTTTTTTTTTAATCTAGTTGTTTTAACATCTTCATCTAGTATGTCTGATATCTGAGTTTCCTCAGGGGAAAGTTCTGCCATTCTACCTTCTTATTTTGCATGGGCCATGTTTTCCTGTTTCTCTCTATGCCTTACAAGTTTTTGCTGAAAATCAGATATCTGAAAAAACAGCCTCCTCTCCCAGTTTTTGCAGACCGCCTCTGTGCCAGGGCAGTCTTTCACTGATTAGCTGAGCATGGTCTGAGCATAGTGAGTCTGCCTCACATGAGAGGTTAAGAAATTCTCAGGTCTTTTACTGATCACAACTCCTACCTGAGCTTTATTCAATTTCTCCATATACATAATTGCTTTGCAATACCTTCATTTCCCCAAAATCTCACCCCAGCTCTTTCTCCAGGCTTTAGATGGTTATTGTATGTCTTCAACTGTAGTCTTTTGTCCTAGACATCTGTATGTTTATAGTCTCCTTGAAGATTTCACAAAGAGTGGCTGCCACTTTTTCCCACCTGGGGTCTGAATGAGGTGATATGGACACCATCCCTCAGGCAGTCTTTAAGACAGGTTAGAATATCACAAGTAAGGCCTGTTCTGGCACCTCCATGTCAAGGAGGGAAGTGGGAACTGAGTTGCTATCTCATCCAGACCAAGATCTTGCCAAGCCAGGGAGAGTTTGAGCCAAGGGCAAGCAAAATTGTCATGCAATTTCTTACAGTTTTGAATGCTGTGTCTTCTTGATATATTCACTTGACTGCCTTTAACCACTTACTATTGTTCAGTTCAGTTCAGTCGCTCAGTCAAGTCCAACTCTTTGCGACCCCATGAATCGCAGCACGCCAGGCCTCCCTGTCCATCACCAACTCCCGGAGTCCACCCAAACCCATGTCCATTGAGTCGGTGATGCCATCCAACCATCTCATCCTCTGTCATCCCCTTCTCCTCCTGCCCTCAATCTTTCTCAGCATCAGGGTCTCTTCCAATGAGTCAGCTCTTCACATCAGGTGGCCAAAGTATTGGAGTTTCAGCTTCAACATCAGTCCTTCCAATGAACACCCAGGACTGATCTCCTTTAGAATGGACTGGTTGGATCTTCTTGAAATCCAAGGGACTCTCCAGAGTCTTCTCCAACACCACAGTTCAAAAGCATCAATTCTTTGGCGCTCAGCTTTCTTCACAGTCCAACTCTCACATCCATACATGACCACTGGAAAAACCATAGCCTTGACTAGACGGACCTTTGTTGGCAAAGTAATGTCTCTGCTTTTTTTTTTTTTTTTAATACCTCACTACATACATCTATTAAAACACATAAAGGGAAACAAAATCAAGTTATAGCAAGGATGCAGAATAACTTCTACAATGATAAAAAAGATATTAAATGGTATAATTACTTTGGAAAATAGTTTGGCAGTTAAAAAATTAACCATATACTACCATATAACTGAACTATTTTACTACTGTGAATGAGTGCATGGGTGTTAAGTCGCTTCAGACATGTCTGATGCTGTGACCCCATGGACTGTATAGCCAGCCAGTCCACAGGATTCTCCCGGTAAGAATATTAAGAGTGGGTAGCCATTCCCTTCTCCAGGGGATCTTCCTGACCGAGGGATCAAACCCAGGTCATCTGCATGGCAGGCAGATTCTTCACCTCTTGAGCCACTTGGGAAGCCCATTATCATTGCTATCTGCCTCCGGTTCTTAGACAGGACAAGATTTAAATTAGCCGTGTGTGGATTCAGGGTCACGTCCACCCAGTAGCTCTGGACATCTGTCAGCTCTCTAAACACTCGCAGCATCTTTTTCAGATCTGGAGCTCGAAACATACTCTTCAGCTTGGTGGGGAGAGCCTCTGGCTTCTTCAGGGTCCAGAACTCACTCCTTTTCGCAACATCACTCACATCCTGCAGGAGCTCTGTTGCTGACCCCTCAGAACGGCGCTCCAGGTCTGAGATGAGCTCTCTCAGGGACTGGCTCTGCTGGACCAGCTCGACCTCAGCTTCTGCTATCATGTTCAGCCCCCTCCTCTCCTCCTCCTCCAGCTTCTTCAGCTGTCGCTGCTCCTCTTTGTCCAGGATGCTCCTCAACTGATCAAACTGTTTCTGGATCCTGTGTCTCTCAGGTTCCATCTGATTCTTCCAGGATGTCCTCTTCTCTCTGATAACAGCTGTTAATTTCTCAGCTTCCTGCTGCTCTTGCCTCAGCTTCTTCAGAGACTCCTGGAACTTCTCCTGGTACTCCTGGGCTATCTCCTCCATGAGGAATGTGTGGTGACCACGGTGCTCCTGAGACCGCTCGCAAAGCCAACAAATGAGCTTCCGATCCTCCTCACAGAAAAGCTGGAGTTTCTCTCCATGGTGTGCACAAAGAATCACCTTCAGCTGCTTCCCTGAGCCCAACACCACCTCCCTGAGCCTCTCGGCTATGTTGGCCAGGTGCTGATTGGGCCGCAGGTTCCCAAGCCAGTAGCTGGTCTGGCACACGGGACACCTGCTCTGCCCTTCTTGGCCAGGCACGGACTCCTTGTTGTGTGCAGTGATGCAGGCTTGGCAGAAGTTGTGTCCACAGTCTATGCTCAGGGGTTCGGTCAGGAACTCCAGGCAGATGGGGCAGGTCACTTCATCTTGGATGTCCACCAGGACTGCTGAAGTCATTGTAGCCACTTTCCTGGCCTCTGCCTGGCCAGCCCTGACTTCTAAGGTGCTTCCAGCGTTTAGAATCCTGGAATCTGTGACTTGGATCAGAGCCGAGGCTTTACAGCTGCTGCCGCCACCACCGAGGCAGAGAGGCTCGGGGCTGTCTCTGCTTTTTAATATGCTGTCTAGGTTGGTCATAACTTTCCTTCCAAGGAGTAAGTGTCTTTTAATTTCATGGCTGCAATCACCATCTGCAGTGATTTTGGAGCCCAGACTATTGAGCCATCTGGTTTCTTGTTTTTTTTTTATTTTTTCCTATATTTTCATGGGGAGTTGAAGCTTCCTTATCCACCTTTTTGCTGACATCACTCCTGTAATCATTTCTTTTTTAAAAAAATATTTACTTAGTCTATTTATTTGGCCATGCCATATCTTAGTTGCAGCATGTGGCATCTTCCTTGTGGCATGTGGGATCTTTCAATTGTGGCATGCAAACTCTTAGTTGTAGCATGTGAGATTTTAGTTCCCTGACCAAGGATCAAACCTGGGCCCCCTGCATTGGGAACACCAAGTCTCAGTTACTGCACAATCAGGGAAGTCCTTCCTCCTGCTATCATTTCTTAATATTGAATCTGACTTGTAATATTTTGTTTAAGATTTGTATTTATGATCATGGATGAGATTGTAAAAAAATTGTCCTTTCTCATATTATTGTTGACAGATGTTGGTGTCAAGGTTATAGTTCAGTTCAGTTAAGTTGCTCAGTCATGTCCGACTCTTTGTGACCCCATGGACTGCAGCATGCTAGGCTTCCCTGTCCATCACCAACTCCTGGAGCTTGCTCAAACTCATGACCATTGAGTCAGTGATGCCATCCAACCACCTCATCCTCTGTTCCCTTCTCCTCCTGCCTTCTGTCTTTCCCAGCATCAGGGTCTTTTTCAATGAGTAGGGTATTTTCCAGTGAGTCAGTTCTTCGCATCAGGTGGCCAAAGTATTGGAGTTTCAACTTCAGCATCCATCCTCCCAGTGAATATTCAGGACTGATTTCCTTTAGGATGGACTGGTTGGATCTTCTTGCAGTTCAAGGGACTCTCAAGAGGCATCCCCAACACCACAGTTCATAAACATCAATTCTTTGATGCTCAACTTTGTTTACGGTCCAACTGTAACATCCATACATGACTACTGGAAAAATAATAGTTTTGACTATATGGACCATTGTCAATAAAATAATGCCTCTGCTTTTTAATATGCTGTCTGGGTTTGTCATAGCTTTTCTTCCAACAAGCAAGCATCTTTTAATTTCATGGCTGCAGTCACCATTTGCAGTGATTTTGGAGCCCAAGAAAATAAAGCCTGTCACTGTTTGCATTGTTTCCCCATCTATTTGCCATAAAGTGATGGGACCAGATGCCATGATCTTGGTTTTTTGAATGTTGAGTTTTAAGCCAGCTTTTTCACTCTCCTCTTTCACTTTCATCAAGAGACTCTTTAATTCTTCACTTTCTGCCACAAGGGTGGTGTCATCTGCATATCTGAGGTTGTTGATATTTCTCCCAGCAATCTTGATTCCAGCTTGTGTTTCCTCCAGCCCAGCATTTCTCATGATGTACTCTGCATATAAGTTAAATAAGCAGGGTGACAATATACAGCCTCGACATACTCCTTTCCCAATTTGGAATCAATCCATTGTTTCATATCTGGTCCCAACTGTTGCTTCTTGACCAGCATACAGATTTCTCAAGAGTCAGGTGTGATGGCCTGATTTTCCCAACTCTTGAAGAATTTTCCACAGTTTGTTGTGATCCACATGGTCAAAGGCTTTGGCATAGTCAATAAAGCAGAAGTAGATGTTTTTCTGGAATTCTCTTGCTTTTTCTATGATCCAACGGATGTTGGCAATTTCTCTGGTTCCTCTGCCTTTTCTAAATCCAGCTTGAACATCTGGAAGTTCTTGGTTCACATACTGTTGAAGCCTTGCTTGGAGAATTTTGAGCATCACGTTGCTAGTGTGTGAGATGAGTGCAATTGTGTAGTAGTTTGAACATTCTTTGCCATTGCCTTTCTTAGGGATTGGAATCAAAACTGACCTTTTCCAGTCCTGTGGCCACTGAGTTTTCCAAATTTGCTGACATATTGAATGCAGTACTTTAACAGCATCATCTTTCAGTATTTGAAATAGCTCAGCTAGAATTTCATCACCTCCACTAACTTTGTTTGTAGGGATGCTTCCTAAAGTCCCACTTGACTCTGTATTCCAGGACGTCTGGCTCTAGGTAGTGATCATACCATTGTGGTTTTCTGAGTCATTAAGATCTTTTTTGTATAGTTATAGCAGCTACATAATATAAATTAGAGATGTAAGCTGTTTTTCTGCTCTTTTAACACTTTACCCAACATGATGAGCTTTTTCCAGTGGAAGAGTTTGTATGGTCTGGTCCATACTAAACTTGACAAACAGTTTTAAATCTTGTTTTTCCAGTGTAATAATATGTTATATATACTCATTTTGTAAAATAATGATTAGCTATTTTTAAAAACCTTACTAACTGCTTCATAACTTCATATATATTATTAGCATAGTATTATTTATTTTTCTACAGCTGGGAAATGAAATTGCTTTTTTTAAGATTTTTTTGGGGGGCGGATGTGAAACATTTTTTAAAGTCTTTACTGAATTTGTTACAATATTGCTTCTGTTTTATGTTTTGCTTTTTTTGGCCAGGAGGCATGTTGTATCTTAGCCCTCCAACCAGGAATTGAACCTGCACTCCCTGCATTGAAAGGCAAAGTCTTAACCACTGGACCACTAAGGAAGTACCCTGAAGTTGCTTTTAATTATTCAATAAATTATACTAGGATCATAGATCAGTTATACTGAGGCTTGGATAGGCTAATTACATCTTCTACTTTGCAGTGAGTCTAAGAGTCTCCTGACAAAGTACTTCAATTCAGTATACAAATATGATTCAAACATATGTAAAGGCTTTTTAGGATGGGGAATGGAGGCCAGAACAGAAAATCAGCAATTTCTCTTCTGTTCTAGAAATGGAGGATTTTTCCCTAGGGGAAAAATCATGTTAAGTGAAGAAAGTGTCTAGATCTGTGGAAATAAAGGTTGGCTCTAAAACATGAGGTTACACTTGGTCTTAGGTACATAAATAAGTGAAAATTATAAAACTCTGGAAGTAGATGAAGTATATACAGACACAGAGATTTCTAAAAGTTGAATCAGTAGATCGAGTGATGAAATATTTAAAGATCTAAATATATATTGTCAAATGGTTTCCTAAAGAATGGTATAAAATTTTTTTTTTTAGTGAAAAAATATAGTGTTTATTAGGAGGAAAATAAACAGGCACGCACATGGGCAGACAGACTCAGCTAGAGTCACACCCTCATGGTAGCCTGAATCGCTTATATGGAGATCTTTTTGTGTGAATAAGGTGCGAAAGGAAAGCATAGTGGAGGGTTCTACATGGGACAGAGAGATTGAAAGACCCTTTGGGCTCCTTCCCCGTCAGAAATCGTGTTTCCACTAGGTCCCAGTGGACAGCGTCAGCTGTCACTCAAGCATTATTTGAACCTGCATGACCTGGGGTATCCTTAATTTGAGGGTGGCCCTTGTCACTCAATTTGAGTGGACCCATAAGGCAGTGAGCAGACTGAGTTTATGCTCTGCATGTCTTGAATAGAAAGCAAAGCAGAAAGCAAGAGAAAAAGGACAAGAGCAAAAGTCAGGGGCCTCAAGCCGCAGCTGGGCAAAGGCTGCGGTTTACCTTGAATTCCTGGGTTTCTGCACCAAATATGATCTCGGGTGGCCTTGGACTACAGCAGATTTAAGCAGGATTTCAGTTCCCAGCCAGAGACTGAAGTCATGCCATGGCAATGAGAGCTCTGAAACCCAGGCACTAGACCACCAAGGACCAGTGGCTAGTGACAAGGCCCTGGCCCATCAGCTGTGAATAAATGGATTTCCAAGAGAAATGGGAAGTAGTGAAACAAGTTAAGCATTTATTAGCAGGCAAAAGAGCACATGGGAATAGGCACACACAGACAGACTCAGAGACAGAGAGTTGTCCAGATTTTTCTTTAGCAACTTCATCTTTGGGAGGATTACTGGGCTCTGCCCTGTACCTTTTGGAGGGAGAAGGCTGTGGTTCCAAGTCTACTAGACGGCAGAACCATTTCCTCAAGGTTGCCCCGAAACTCAGAGCTGGACCAGATGGAAGATGCCCTTCTAAGAGATGAGGACCTAGTAATCCATTCAAATAGGACTCCTTGGCCCAGGTCCCTAGAAGAAAAGCTTTTGAACATGACCCTGAAGGAAGGAGTGAGTGAAAGTGAAAGTCACTCGGTCATGTCCGACTCCTTGCCACCCCATGGACTATACAGTCCATGGAATTCTCCAGGCCAGAATACTGGAGTGGGTAGCCCTTCCCTTCTCCAGGAGATCTTCCCAACCCAGGGATCGAACCCAGGTCTCCCGTATTACAGGTGGATTCTTCACCAGCTGAGCTACTGGGGAAGTCCTGAAGGAAGGAACATTTCCCCCAAAAGAGACACTAACAGAGGAAGTATCCTCTCCTGGTAGATAAACAACGATAAAGCCAGCTAAACAAAGTCATTTAATTATAATCCTTAATAAAAGTCTTAATGTTGCATAAACAGATAACCAGCAAAGACCTACTGTATTTGTACGTACAGGGAACTCTGCTCAATATTCTGTAATAACCTAAATGGGAAAAGAATTTGAAAAAGAATAGATACATGTATAAGGGAGTCACTTTACTGTACACTTGAAACTAACACAATATTGTCAATCAATTATACTCAACTGTAGAACAAAACTTTAAAAATAAAATCATTAAAATAAATTAATAAAAAAAAGAAAAGAGCAGAGAGAGATAAGTATGCCTGCCATCCTATGCTTTCTCCACAATATTGCAGTACAACTAGTATTCTTTAGACCCAGTTTCTTTGTATTTCTTAGACATGAGGGCTGCCTCAAACACAGGTCCACATTTCCTGCTGACCTGACAGAAAAGATTCTGCATCTCTATCCCAAAGGGAGAATCAGTTCTACTCATGCCCAAGAACACAATCCCAGTCCTAGTATCTTCTGTAATACAAGCCCTGCCAAGAAGTCCCTGCATCCCAGTCTTCTTGTAGCTTCTGCATCGAGTCCTCTCACCTTTCCTCCCATCCTTAACACCTTCTGCATCAGGCCCTACCACTGGTGAACCCTTCTGGTTCACTCACCATATGTACTGTCTCACCCCCAGAGTGCTTAAGGAGGATGCCTTCTCATCCTGCTGGGCAACCTGGAACCCACGGAAGCTGGAACTGAGACGCCATATAGAAAAAGGACCCAGAGCTTGTGGGTGAGCATGACATCCTGGCCGTGCAGGTCCAACTCGGTAACTATGGAGAACTTTCTACAGTTCAAAACAACTGCCTTTAGGTGGTGGAACACAGTCCTTAAATATGCTGGGAACTGAAGCCTACCAAATCCATAAGAGCCTAAAAATCATTGACCTCACCTGGAACCTTGGATCTAGTTTTACAGGGAAGTCGTTTTTGAAATCTTCCACACTTCAGACTTTGGGGAAAATTCTATCTGACCTGGATTGGGGATTTAGCCTGAGTTGTTAGCTATTTTTAATGGGCAATGGGATGGCATTCACATCTCCTTAGTTATGCCAGAATGAAGGTTGGTGGTAACTGCACAGAAAGGTGGGCCAGAAGTGACAGGAACTAACTCCTGAGAAATAAAAACCAAGATGCCAAATACACACACATACACACACACACAAACCACAGACCACAAGCATATGGTGCATTCTTTGGCCTTCTCCCTTAGCACTTTGTATTTAGTTTAAAAGGGTGTGGTTCTTCTCCCCACTCCCTTTTAGACTATAACCTCTGGCAAAGCACTAAGGGCTTGGTTTCTCTTTCCGGATTTAGAAGACAGTTCACCAGTGACTGCCAGCCACATTTCTATCTACAGAACCCTAACTCCCCTTATTCCTGACCTGTCCCTTGCCCTTCCTCCCTCCCTGTGATATGCTGCTGCTCAGACCCCAACTTTCTCTCCCTAGGTCCATGCAGGGGAAGACACCAGCTCTGACCTCAAGCTCCCACGTGTCCCAATCCCAAGTCCTTAACAGTCTGTAGGCTTTTGGTAGATGTTGCTACAGAGACGGAGAAGGCAATGGCATCCCACTCCAGTATCCTTGCCTGGAAAATCCCATGGACAGAGGAGCCTGGTAGGCTGCAGTCCACAGGGTCATGAAGAGTCGGGCAGGGCTGAGTGACTTCACTTTCCATTTTCATGCATTGGAGAAGGAAATGGCAACCCACTCCAGTGTTCTTGCCTGGAGAAACCCAGGGACGGGGGAGCCTGGTGGGCTGCCGTCTATGGGGTCATACAGAGTCGGACACGACTGAAGCGACTTAGCAGCCTCAGCAGCTACCGAGACAGGAGTCCCGGAGCCAAGACTCAGACACGAGGGAACATCGGGCCGGGGTCTGCCCGGGGACAGCAGGAAGTGAGCTGCTGGCCAGCGAGGGAAGTTTCATGTGCTGCTCCCCATCACTCGAATTACTGCCAAAATCACACCCCCTCACCCCACCCCCATCCCCACCACGGTGGTGGTAAAATTGTCTTTCTCTAAAAGAAAGGTGTCAAAAAGGGTTGGGGACGGCAGGATTAGACTTAGGATAAGAAGCTGAGGTCCAAATATGTGGCAGTAGTGAAAGTCGCTCAGTCATCTCCGTCTCTTTGCCACCCCATGGACTACACAGTCCATGGGGTTTTCTAGACCAGAATACTGGAGTGGGTAGCCTATCCCTTCTCCAGGGGATCTTCCCAACCCAGGGATCGAACCCAGGTCTCCACAAGGGAAGCCCAAGAATACTGGAGTGGGTAGCCTATCCCTGTTCCAGCGGATTTTCCCAACCCAGGCATCGAACCGGGGTCTCCTGCATTGCAGGCGGATTCTTTACCAACTGAGCCACCAGGGAAGCCCGTTTGGCAACTGCTGGGGCAGGGCGGTGGAGGGGACAAACTTACCCAGGTGCGCTGCTCAGAAGTTTGCAGGATCCTTGTTGTTCCCAGTTTGAAAGGCGAGCTGATAAACGCTAGGCGAGCTGGCACATCCAGCCAATGGTGACGCCGCCGCCTCCGCCCCTCGAAACTTTGCGAGCGAAGCGCCTGGGCTTTAAACAAGTGAGTGTCCGAGTGGTGGCGGGAGATTTCTCCTTCTGGGCCTGCTTATCTGTACTTTCGAAGATACTATGCACGATAGGGCTAAAAGAACGAAGCTCACTTAAAACAAAGAAATCGAAACTGGCGAGGTCCGCTTTCTGGTCCCGGTCGCGGTTCTTCCGGGCTCGGCGTCCCCATCCGCCAGCGGCCGTTCCCGCCTGTTAGCGCGGCAGCCAATCAGCTTGTCAGGCAGTGTCCCCCACGCGCCGGGAGCCACCCTGAGCGTTTGCTCGACTGTCCTTTCTTTGGCTCATCACAGCCGAAGGGGTATCAGGTTTTCTACTCGGGACTCTCTCCAGCTCTACTCGCCTCGTTCCAGCCGCACCGCTGTCCCCTGGACTCAAAGCCCAGTCGCCGCTGGGGACCGGGTAAGAGCCGTCTGTGCACCTAAACGAGGATGGCGCGAAAATCCGGAGGCAGATTCGGACACATTCCCCGAGGAGCACCTCAGGGCCATTTGGGATGATCGGTCCGGAGCCGGCTCCATTTGGTTTCTCTCAAAGGGGTACGATTTTCTTGATACTTTTCTTAGGCCCGCTTTTTTATGGTAATTATGGTAATAGATGTTTCTGCAGCTCAGCGGGTCTAAGACCTGTGATCGGAACCCGCAGACTTTGAAACTCTCGGAAGCCGCGTTTTAAAACCGGGAGAGAGAGAGAGATGAAGGAGGAGAGGGAGGGAAGAAGGGAGGGAGGTCGGAATGCCTAAGGAACCCCCGGGTTAGTGGCTTCTCCTACCATCAGCCGCAGGTTGAACCTTCGGAGGATTCCAACCCCAACCTTCAAGTCAGTTGAAAATGAATGGAACAACATATCCCCTGTCCGGATTCCGGGCTCTCAGGATCTGTGAGTCTGGTTATTTTATGCAGCTGAGTTTTGGGATCATTTGTTATGCACCTTAGTAACGAACAATAGTATGTGTGTTCTTCTCAGGCTTCTTTTCCTGGTCTTAGTCTTTCCAACGTTTGCTATTTTCACACTTTTTTTTTTTTTCTTTTTTCATTTGTGCTGCAAGTATCTGTAGATCAGTTTGGAGACAATGACATCTCTATGAGATTACAGCTTCTGTAATCTGTAATCTATAATCCCCAACTTTCTCTCCCTGCTCTCTTTAAGGCACTTCCCAGTCCAAGCAGTGGAAGATGTCCAGCCCTGACCTGATACATGATATAACCTATACTTAATCACATTTTCTTCAATGTCTCACAATAAAGTTATGTACAATTTTCCCAAAGGATCTCGCACCTGTTGTCAGATAGTCCTATGTCCCTAATTTTTGAGGCAGTTTTAGATAGTATCTTCAAAAAATAATTTTGGAGGACATCCCTGGTGGCACCGTGGCTAAGAATCCGCCTGCCAGTGCAGGGGACAACCCTGGTCCGGGAAGATCCCACATGCCACAGAGCAACTAAGCCTTTGGGCCACAACTGCGGAGCCTGCGCTGTAGTCAGGGAGTTGCAACTACTGAGCCGGCTTGCCTAGAGCCCGGTGCTCTGCAACTAGAGGAGCCACCGCAATGAGAAGACTGGGCATCCAACGAAGAGTAGCCCCCTACTTACCTCAACTACAGAAAAACCTGTGTGCAACAACAAAGACCCAGCACAGTCAAAAATAAATTGAAATTTTTTTCCGTTTGATAATATAAGTACAATTACTTTGCACACATAGATTTCTGCAACCAGAAAATGGACACACTTCCTTATTATTCAAATTATTTTTCTGCACTTTTTTAAAAACATAGGCTTCCCTGATGGCTCAGTGGTAAAGAATCCACCTTGCAATGCAATGGACACAGGTTCAATCCGTGGTCTGGGAAGATCCCACATGCCTCGAAGCAGCTAAGCCCACACGCCACAACTACTGAGCCTGTATTCCAGAGCCCCCGAGCCGCAACTACTGAAGCCTGTGGAGCCCCTGTTCCACAACAAGAGAAGCCACCGCAACAAGAAGCCCTCGGCACTGCAATGAGAGAGTAACCCCCGCTCACCAAAACTAGAGAAAGTCCATGCAGCAACAAAGACCCAGTACAGCCAAAAATAACTAAATAAAACATAGTCGATAAGGGAATTCCCTGGAGATCCAGTGGTTGGGCCTCAGTGGTTTCATTTATTGCAAAGGCCCAGGTTCAATCCCTAGTTCGGAAACTAAGACCCTGCAAGCCAAGCAACTCGGCTAAAACACCAAAAGAACCCAGAAAGCAATAGTCAGTCATATCACCTTCTTTTCAGTACCCATTTTCTATTTTTCCTGCTCAACTGGATTAGCTAGAACCTCTTGGGAGGCAGTGAATAAGTGTTGATAGTAGGCACTCTTCCTGTGTTCACTGTCTTAAGGGGATATCTCAATAGTTTCTCAGCATGAAAACTATTTGCTGTGTGTTTTCTCATAAACTCCTTTTATCACTTCCCAAAAGTTTGGTCATAGTTCTAATTTGCTAAGAGGCTTTATCACGGATGAATATCCAAATTTATTAGAAGCCTTCTCATCTATTCAGCTGATCATATGATTTTTCACATTTGATCTTCTGTCAAGTTACAAACTGATTGATTTTCTAGTGCTAAAATGAACATTAAATTCCTCATTTAGATACAGTGCTGTGTGTCAATTATATCTCACTAAAACTAGAAGAAAAAAATTAACGAATTCCTGATTCAAATCACCTTGGCCATGATGTATTATCATTTTTAGATATTGTTGGATTTGGTTTGCTAAAATTTTATTTAGAATTTTTTTCATCTAGACATTGAGTGATGATGATCTGCAGTTTTCCTCTCATATTTCACTTGTCCAACTGATTATCAAGATTATGCTAGCCAGTGTTCATAACAGCAATATGTACAATAGCCAAGAAGTAGAAGCAACCTAAGTATCCATCAACGGATGGATAAAGAAAATGTGGCATATATATGTATATAAATGAATACTACTCACCCATTTTTCAAAAAGGATGAAATAATACCATTTGCAGCAACATGGATGGACCTAGAGATTATCATATTAAGTGAAGTAAGTCAGACAGAGAAAGACAAATACATGATATCACTTATATGTGGAATTTAAAAAGTTAATACGTGTAAACTTGTCTACAAAACAGAAACAGGCTCGTAGACATAGAAAGCAATGTTACAGTTTCCAAAGAGGAAATGGGTAGGAGAGGGATAAATTAAGAGTTGGGGATTAATTTCACATCCCTATATATAAAATAGATAAACAAAACGACCGAGCGACTAAGCACAGCACAGCATGAATACACATATATAACTGAATCAATTTGCAGTACAGAAGAAACTAGCACAACATTGTAAACCAACTATACTTCAATTAAAACAAGAAAAATGTCAATCCAGGAAATTGCTAGGAGAAATATGCAAAATACAGGGATTTAAAAACAAGAGTATGCTAGCATCATAAAGTTATTTAGGCAGTGTTTCCTCTTCTGTTCTTGTGGGTAGTTTGTGTAATACTGAAACTCTCACTTCCTTAAACTTGTATCTTAGAAGTTGCTGTGACAGAGTTATTAAGCTTGTCTGGATTTTTCCAATGTATGCACGTGTGTGTGCTAAATTGCTTCAGTTGTGTCTAACTCTTTGTGACCCCATGAACTGGGGAACTAGAGAACCATTCCAGATTAAAGGAGATTAAGAAACATAAATATTATATGTGTTCCTAGATTGAATCCCAGACCAGATTTTTTTCTTTTGCCATAAAATTCAAATAAAGTCTGTAGATTAGGTCATAGTAGTGTATCAGTTTTAGTTTACTGGTTTTGATTATTGCACTGTGAATGTCCTTATTCTTAAGAAATACCCACGAAAGTACTAGTGAAAAATGAAAGTAGTAGTCGCTCAGTGTCTGACTTTGTGACCCCATGGACTGTAGCCGGCCAGGCTCCTCTGTCCATGGAATTCTCCAGGCAAGAATACTGGAGTGGGCTGCCATTCCCTTCTCCAAGGGATCTTCCAGACCCAGTGATCAAACTCAGGTCTCCTGCTTTGCAGGTGGATTCTTTACCGTTTGAGCCATGAGGGAAGGAGTATTATGTCTGCAACTTACTCTCAAATATTTCAGCGGAAAAACAAATGGCAGTAGAAGGAGGATAAGGAGAAAAAAGCCATCAGGATAACCTGTGGTCAAAGGACTCTGGGCACAGTGCTATCTAATATCTAATTTAAAATATTTCCCTCTCACTCTAATCAAGTCTTTACTATGTTTTGCTAAAATCAGGGTCTGATATTTCATGTAACTTGGGAAACAGAGGAAGAGATCTTTTTCTTCTTGGGATACAGAGCAGCATGGCAAGGGCAGAGCTTGCAAGAGTTGTCGGGTCAATCAAGGAGGTAACCAGCAGAGGTCTTGACATAGCAGTTCAGAGCAAAAAGTGAGAGGAGAGGACTAGAAGAGATCTGTGGAGCATGGAAGCATTTCTGGCACTCTCAGAATTCTTAATGCAAGGAAACTAGAGAAAAGACCAAATTTTCTGTATTTACATATAAATGAGAGCCCAGACAATATCAAATGGGTGTTAAAAATCTCAATGTCACTGATAACTAGAGAACTTACGGTCATTCAGATTGCAAATGGGTGGGTTTTTTCCTGCTAGAAAGAAAAGAAATTGAACAAAACATTTTGAGCCTCCCTCCATTCCCCTTGTGTTGATTATAGAAGAAAGAAAAGCATAAAAACAGGTGCTGTAGAATTTTTGGTTATATAGATTCTCCAGTGTAGAAAGGCAACAGCATCCTGGTCTTTAGAACTATGTGAAATACATTGTAAATGTGGTTGCTGCATGAACCCCAGAATAGATCAGAAGTATATTTGGGTAAGGCCATTTGCAGCAACATGGATCAACCTAGACAGTGTCATACTGAGTGAAGTAAACCAGACAGAGAAAGAGAAATATCATATGACATCCCTAACATGTGGACTCTAAAAAACAATGATACAAATGAACTTACTTACAGAACAGAGACTCACAGACTTAGAAAAGGAACTCATGGTTGCCGAGGGAAAGGGATAGTTAAGCACTTTGGGAAGGACATGTACATGCTGCTATATTTAAAGGGATAACCAACAAAGACCTGTTGTATAACACATGGAACTCTGCTCAATGAAATTGAACGGGAGTGGGGTTTGGGGGAGAATGGATACATGTATATGTGTGGCTGAGTCCCTCCACTGTTCACCTGAAACTATCACAACATTGCTAATCAACTACAGCCCAACAAAAAATGTTTTGGATGTTAAAAAAATTAATATAAAATAACTATATGTGGGGAATGAGATCATTACAGCCTTGCACATAAGAGAATAAAAAGAAGTTGTAGGAAGCTGGAGTATTGTGGATGTAGGGATGCACCACCCACATCCCGTCAAAGGAGGCTTCCTGCCCAGACTTGGAAGAAGGCAAATGGCAGACCAGCCTCTAAACGTCAGCTCCTTCAGGGCCCACCTCAACTGTAGTGAGCTGCCTTGCTTGGAGTCACAGACCACTCCCAGACTCACAGCTCACAACTGACAACTGGAAAAATGTTATGGACAATATCAAACCTCAGCCATTCAGCTCAACGCAGGACAGCTCCCTTGGGCACAATTACTGCACCGCATCCTGCCAGAATGGCTGAGGTTCGTGGAGGGCTACATCTCATTCAACATCTTTCTCTACCCGAGTCTACTTCCTCCTGTTCTTTTCAGGGGGTTTGCTCTGTTGTAAACATCTTGCACCTGATAGAGCAGCTCAGCATCTGCTTCCAGAGAACTTCAACCTGCAAGGGAGTGTGAGAGGATACAGCAGAGTCTGCTACATGGTGCAGCAGATGTGAGTTGACATATGAATAAAGACACTTCACTACCTAGGATGAGTAGGAGGGACAAGGAGATGAGAATAAGGTTGGCATGTGTTTGGGTTCTGAGGTTGGTTCTGATGCTTTTACAGAAACCTCAAATTACCAATGGCTTAAAGAATTTAGAAATTTATTTCTCATGAAATTGAAGGTGTTAGTCACTCAGTCATGTCACATCTTCTTTGTGACCTCACAGGCTGTAGCCCACCGGGCTTTTCTGAGAATGGGATTCTCCAGGCAAGGATACTGGAGTGGGTTGACATTTCCTCCTTCAGGGGATCTTCCCAACCCAGGGATCGAACCTGGGTCTCCCACATTGCAGGCAGACTCTTTAGCACCTGAGCCACCAGGGAAGCCCAACAAGAAGGAGGCAGAGCTACGATTTGAACCCAGGCAGCTGGCCCCTGAGCCCTCGCTCTTACCAATTTTGCTGTACTGCCTCCTATTTCTCATAGAGAAGTAAAAAATGATGTGTTACTCCTCTGTTGTTTGTTGTTGTTCAGTTGCTAAGTCGTGTCTGACTCTTTTGTGACCCCATGGACTGTAGCCCACCAGGTTCCTCTGTCCATGGGATTCTCCAAGCAAGAATACTGGAGTGGGTTGCCATTTCCTTCTTCAGGGGATCTTCCCAATCCGGGGAACAAGCCTGTGTCTCCTGCATTGGCAGGCAGATTCTTTACCACTGAGCCACCAGGGAAGCCCACTATTTCTCTGAGAAGTCATCAAAGTCCAAGACCCCTTCCATTTTGTTGCTCTGCCTCACTTGACATGCTTCACCTACTCATCAATATAGGCCAGGTCATGGTGCAGAGAAGACTCATTTCCAAACCTCAGTGGCTTACAACAAACATTTTCTCACTTACACTGTAAGTCTGTTGGGGATTCACCTTCGCTCTGCTCCATATTCTTCTCACATGGGGATCAGGCTGCTAGAAAACCCCCTATCTGAGACATCACCACAATGCAGAGGAGATCACAACAATTAAGCAAAACACAAGCAATAACTGCCTTCAGACATAATACCACACCTGCCTGTGGTTATTGTCCCAGTCTGCAATACAGTTCAGAAAACTCAAGTTTTAGAGCTAATCAATGAATATAGTAAAGTGACAGGATATAAAATTAACACACAGAAATCCCTTGCATTCCTATACACTAACAATGAGAGAACACGAAGAGAAATTAAGGAAACAATTCCATTTACCACTGCAATGAAAAGAATAAAATACTTAGGAATAAATCTACCTAAAGAAACAAAAGACCCATATATAGAAAACTATAAAACACTGATGAAAGAAATCAAAGATGACACAAATAGATGGAGAACTATACCATGTTCATGAATCAGAAGAATCAATCGAGTGAAAATGAGTATAATATTCAAAGCAATCTATAGATTCAGTGCAATCCCTATCAAGCTACCAATGGTATTTTTCAGAGAACTAGAACAAATAACTTCACAGTTTGTATGGAAATACAAAAAACCTCAAATAGCCAAAGAAATCTTGAGAAAGAAGAATGGAACTGGAGGAATCAACCTGCCTGACTTCAAACTATGCTACAAAGCTATAGTCATCAAGACAGTATGGTACTGGCACAAAGACAGAAAAATGGATCAATGGAAGGAAATAGAAAGCCCATAGATAAATCCACACACCTGTGGACACCTTATCTTTGACAAAGGAGGCATGAATATACAATGGAGAAAAGACAATCTCTTTAACAAGTGGTGCTGGGAAAACTGGTCAACCACTTGTAAAAGAATGAAACTAGAACACTTTCTAACACCATACACAAAAATAAACTCAAAATGGATTAAGGATCTAAATGTAAGACCAGAAATTATAAAACTCCTAGAAGAAAACATAGGCAAAACACTCTGATATAAACCACAGCAGGATCCTCTATGACCCACCTCCCATAGTAATGGAAATAAGAGCAAAAATAAACAAATAGGAACTAATTAAATTTAAAAGTTTTTTCACAATGAAGGAAACTATAAGCAAGGTGAAAAGACAGCCTTCAGAATGGGAGAAAATAATAGCAAACGAAGCAACTGACAAAGAATTAATTTCAAAAATATACAAGCAGCTCCTGCAGCTCAATTCCAGAAAAATAAGCAAAATGGGCCAAAGAACTAAACAGACATTTCTACAAGGAAGGCATACAGATGGCTAACAAACACATGAAAAAATGTTCAACATCACTCATTATCAGAGAAATGCAAGTCAAAACCACAATGAAGTATCATCTCATGCTGGTCAGAATGGCTGCTATCAAAAAGTCTACAAACAATAAAGGCTGGACAGGGTGCGGAGAAAAGGGAACCCTCTTACACTGTTGGAGGGAATGCAAACAGTACAGCCACTATAGAGAATAGTGTGGAGATTCCTTAAAAAACTGGAAATAGAACTGCCATAAGACCCAGCAATCCCACTGCTGGGCATATACACAGAGGAAAACAGAATGGAAAGAGACATGTGTACCCCAGTGTTCATCACAGCACTGTTTGTAATATCCAGGACACGGAAGCAACCTAGATGAATGGATAAGAAAGCTGTGGTACATATACACAATGGAATATTAATCAGCCATTAAAAGAATGCACTTGAATCAGTTCTAATAAGGTGGATGAAACTGGAGCCTATTATACAGAGTGAAGTAAGTCAGAAAGAAAAACACCAATACAGTATAATAACACATATATATGGATTTAGAAAGATGGTAACGATCACCCTATATGCGAGACAGCAAAAGAGACACAGATGTAAAGAACAGACTTTTGGACTCTGTGGGAGAAGGCGAGGGTGGGATGATTTGAGAGAATAGCACTGAAACATGTATATTATCATATGTGAAACGGATCACCAGTCTGGATTTGATGCATGAGTCAGGGTGCTCAGGGCTGGTGCACTGGGATGACCCTGAGGGATGGGATGGGGAGGGAGGTGGGAGGGGGGTTCAGGATGGGGAACACATATACACCCATGGCTGATTCATGTCAATGTATGGCAAAAACCACTACAATATTATAAAGTAATTAGCCTCCAATTAAAATAAATAAAATTTTTTTAAAAACTCAAGTTTTCAGTAATATAAGAGCATGTCCAAAATTATGTATGCAGAGGCCACTTAGTTTTAATTTGGTTGTCTGAACCACAGCTACTCCCGTTTGAGTTTTGAATGCATTCCCTTTCTCAATGGCCAAAGCAGATGCACAGTGCATGTCTGAAGGACCACAAGGTGTGCTGCTCTCTAGTCAGTAAAATTTAAGTTCAGCCATGTATAAACCTTCTGACTTCCTCAATATGTGCAGATTCTCCCATCATTTCTCTTTTTAATTGCAAATCTTTCAATAGAAAGCACTGATGATTAAAATATCCAACCCTCAATAGGGTGTTGGCTTCTAGTCTAGATTCAGATTGTGTCCCTAGGCCTCCTTTACATTCACCTAATCATTCATATTGAGGGAAAACTAATCAGATCTCGTGAACAGGCTCAAAAGTTACATTAATGAGGAAACACATTAGAGGCCATATATTTTATGCCATTGTTACACAAGCATTATACATATGCTTTTTAAATTTTTCATTTTTTTTGGGCCACACCATGCAGTATGTGGAACTTCCCTGATCAGGAATCAGACTCAAGCCCCCCTGTAATAGAAGCATAGAGTTTTAACCAGTGGACCATCAGGGGCTTCCCAGGGGGTTTAGTGGGTTAAGAACCCACCTGCCAATACAGGAGACGTAAGACATGCAGTTTCTATCCCTGGGTCGGGAAGATCCCCTGGAGGACAGCATGGCAATACACTCCAGTATTCTTGCCTGGAGAATACCAATGGACAGAGGAGCTTCGCGGGCTACAGTCCATAGCGTCGCAAAGAACTGGACACGGCTGAGCAACTGACACACACACCATCAAGGAAGCCCCTATGTGAGCTTTTTTCTTTTTAAAATTTACTTATTTAATGTGTGTGCTTCTTTACAGCTTTTTAAGAAAGAAAAAAAGTTTTTTGACTGCACTGGGTCTTGGTTGCTGTGTGCAGCTTTCTCCGGTTGTGGCGAGCAGGGGCTACTCTCTGTTGCAGTGTGTGGGCTTCTCACTGCAGTGGCTTCTCTTGTTGCAAAGCATGGGCTCTAGGGCACGTGGGGCTCAGTAGCTATGGCACTCGAGCTTAGCTTTCCGCACACCATGTGGGATCTTCCAAAACGGGAATTGAACCTGTGTTCCCTACAGATTCACTGGACCCCCAGGGAAGCCCCCCTACATGTGCTTTTAGTCATAGATTTAAAGCAAACGGTGTCACACTTCATGAGTAGTTTTACTCTGTGACAATTTCACCAGAAAATTTTTTCTTTCCATCCAGAACATCAGGGCAAAAGTATGGCTAGCACAATAACTTTCATAAATACAGAGCTCAATTAACAGAACTGGAATATTGTTCTCTCTAAAATTACCCTCATTCCACCAAACACAGCCCATCAAAAGTAATTTGTTTGCAAAATAAGCCTGGTCAATTGACCACACTCAGAGTCTCACCATGCAATGAGACTCCTCCAAACTGACTGAGGGAGAACTCCTTGGGAGTCTCAGACAGAATTCCCAAAAGGCCCCTGGAAGCCAGCGAAGCTATGCCAAAGGTCTGCTCTCAGGCTATACGTGATGGATTTCTCAGTCCCCAAAATATTAAGATTCTTGCACATGCCCGGAGATAGTCTCTATCACCACCTGAGAAGGCTGCTCAGAACCTAAGGATCTCTAACTTCTGGAGGGACAGGTAGAGATGGAAAATGTTTTAATTCTACCCACAGGTGTAGTTTACCAAATGGCTATAAATCATACCCAACTTGAGTGAAAGGGCTTCTTCATATCTGAAAAACACAGATCAAACACAGTAACATTCCAGACAAAACCCATAAATGGTATAACCATATTTACCAGGTCATTCAGTAACCAGTCTTTCTGTTAACTTTTTATGAAGACATCAGGTCTTCTATTAGGATTCTTCAAGTTCTTACCCAGTTCAACAGTATCCCATGAAAGTCGCCCAGTTGTGTGCGACTCTTTGCAACCACATGGACTAGAGTCCATGGAATTGTCCAGGCCAGAATACTGGAGTGGGTAGCCTTTCCCTTCTCCAGGGGATTTTCCAAACCCAGGGATCGAACCCAGGTCTCCTGCACTGCAGGTGGATTCTTTGCCAGCTGAGCCACAGGGAAGCCCAAGAATACTGGAGTGAGTAGCCTATCCCTTCTCCAGCAGATCTTCCCGAGCCAGGAATTGAACCAGGGTCTCCTGCATTGCAGGCAGATTCTTTACCAACTGAGCTATCAGTTCAGCAGTATAAGATGAAATTTATCAGACCTGTTATGGTCAAGAGGCTCTTCCTACGAATCTTCTTGAAGATGAAGCATTTTTTGCTAAAACATCAGAGTACAGCAATAACAAATGTCTAAAGTATTTCAAAAAGGCACAAACGATCACAATGTGATGGATAAAGAAACTTGGTTACAAGAATTATGACTAATTATAATCTTAGCCCTTGAGAATCTTAATCTCTGGCAAAAAAAAAAAAAACAAGAAGCAAGTAATCATGCACTTCCTGATTGGAAAACTTAATGTTTAGTCTTCCTCTCCTAAGCAAACAAAGGTAGATAAACTTAGACTTGCCCAGTAATTAATACTTCAATCTTTTAACCTGTTTGAAATGACTCATGAATTCTCTTCTTTCAACTTCATTTTCAAAGTCACCAAAATCTAGGGAGACTATTTTAGGTAGACATTCCCAAAATATAATTATTTCTACAGAGTTTACCTAAAAGCTTTTTTTCCCTTCTTTACCCTGAGAGGTCATGTAAGATTAAAGTTCCAGAGAGCCCAGATAGATTATTTACATCTCAGAGGCACAAGAGAAATACCAAATACTTCTTGAAAGATAGCTTTGCCAATGACAAAAGGCTCACTCTGATACAATAGCAGAGCCATTAGAGGCCATTGCTCTCCAGATCTCTTGGTGGCCCCCCTTCAGCAAGGACAGACACCCCAGGATTACCCCTGCAACTTCCAGGCCCCACAGGCTCATGGACAGTCCTTGCAGCTTTCCATTCCCCATCCTGTGTTTTCCAACATCTTGGCACTAGTGGGAGTTTCTTTGGTTTCTTGATTGGCTCCACCAGTTTCTGGACTGCACACTCAGGCCTACAAGGCCCGTGTTTGCCCAGCTTCAAGACTGAAGAAACAGGCTGGAGTCAGCAACAGAGAACCAATGGTTTAATGGATGGGGGAGTTTATATGTCTGAAGCAAGTTTCTGGAGAGATACCCCACTGTGTGCAGTGGACAGTGGGCAGGACATGGTGGCAGGCTTTGCTCCAGAATTAGACTTTTAAAAAATTACTTTTGTAGACATTGCAACTCCAAGTCCAAGGACCTTACAAAACCAATTTTATTAGAGACAGCATTTACAAGGATAACTATTTGGTGCAGTGTTGTAACTGATTTAATGCAGTCAGAAAGAAAGATCACTTTTTCCTTATTTTGCTGAAGTTAGAAGAGCCTACAGTTTCAAGTCAAGAGGATGAAATTCCATGTGCAAGCACAGACAGGAGAAAGAAAAAGTCACAACTTATAATATGGGAGAAGGGGAGTAGAATAGGACTAGTAATAAGTGGAATATTAATCATGTAATGTTTTAAATTTCCATTAGTTGTACAAATATTTTGTGGTTATTTTTTAGACTAGAAACATTTTTCAAATGTTTTGTATGGACAGAAAAATAATAAATGCATTGGCGTTATTAAGTAGCAGGGCTTCCCTGGTGGCTTAGATGGTGAAGAATCTGCCTGCAATGTGGGAGGCCTGGGTTGGATCCCTGGGTCAGAAAGATCCCCTGGAGAAGGGAATAGCTACCCACTCCAGTATTCTGGTCTGGAGAATTCCATGGTTAGAGGAGCCTGGTGAGCTGTAGTCCATGGGGTCACAAAGAGTCGGACATGACTGAGCAACTAACACTAACACTATTAAGTATGTGTTTTAGTTAGAAGAATAATTCTGTGGCTATGTTAGTCTGCTCAGGCTGTAAGAACAAAATGCCACAGACTGGGTGGCTTAAAGGACAGAAATTTACTTCACAAAGTTCTAGATGCTGGGAATCTAAGATCGTGGTGTCAGTAGGAGTTGTTTCATCTTGGAGTCTCTTGACTTGAAACTGGCCACCATCTCTCTCTGTGTTCACATGACCTCATGTTTGTGTGTGAACAGAGAAAGAGACAGAAAGAGCTCTTGCGTGTCTCTTATAAGCTCTCCAATCTTAGGAGATCAAGACCCCATCCTATGACCGCATTTAACCTTAATGACTTCCTTACAAATCTACAAATACATCCACAGTAAATGTTAAGGGCTTCAATCTGTCAATTTTGGAAGGACACAAACATTCAGTCCATAAGTCTGGCCCACCAAAATATAAAAGTAAAGGGGGAAATTATAGTTCAAGAATATACTTGACTCAAAATTTAAGTTGATATGTTATAGAACATTAAGTAGAGCAGAGTTGAGAAGTTCCTCTGTAAAGACTGCATTTTTCCTAGTTCTCTTTACTTAATGACCCGTGTGCACCTTTAGAAGCAGATTTTGGTCTCTAATGCTCTCACTGAAAGAGAAAATGGCTCTAGTTTTGTTTTATATTGGCTTATAATTTCTTTGTAAAGTGACAATCAATGCTTACTATCATGATTAAAGCTTGATCTGGGATATTCTGAGGAGAAAAAAAATGGAACTTACAATTTTAAAGGATTAAATAATTGTACAGTGCTCTATGTTCTGCAAAAAATTATTAAGACCCACTGAGTTTTTGTCTGAACTATCTTGGGAATCTCCCAAATCCTGGATCACTGCAACACAGAGAAATGTCAAGAATTCTGGAAATAAGAATTCTGCTTCTAATTTGGCCAAGTAGTCCTTACCAGACCACCCTTCTGCAGATTAACTATAGATCCTGGACAAATTTTTTAAAAAATACACTATGAGGGTCCAGACTTAGAAGAAACAACGGCCACTGGACGAATGTGTTGTTTTATGGCTTTTAGCCAAAGGGCAGGTCACAGTCTGTGCTGTGCAGGGTGATTAAAGCTTCTTTAGAAAATCACTATCATTCTGGTTGGAAGAATCAGGGGCAGAATTTGGGACAATAGCTGGCAGAAGTAGTGTGGGGAGGAATCCCTAAAAGGAGAGAGCCAGAGAGGGAAGTTCCAGATTCTGTATGTCAGCTCTGCCCAAATCTCTAGCTGACCCATGAATGGAAAAGACAAGTTTCTTCCAATACCAGTCAGATTGCCACCCATGGATACTGACAGAGCAATTCGCCTCATCCCAAATCCCAAATCGCCTCATCCTCATCATTCTGGTTTGGAATTCTTCTTAAACGTCACGCTGCCACAGAATATGTAGCTGTTGATTCGCTCTGGATGCCAGACAGACAAGAATGTTGTATAAGATAGCTGGCTCCATGGTGCTTGGATGGATCCCAAACACAATGTTCCTTTCCAGACCTGAGAATCTTCGGATACTATCGAACACAATGTGATCACCCCCCATGTCACTCGCATTGGTGAGACACATTATCCTTTTCTTCCTCATTGCTTTCAAGAGCTCCTGCTCGTATTTCTCCACATCTCTTGTGGTGCTGACAAGCACAGCAACATCCTTGGGAGAATAACCCCTTTCAAAGAGAAGCTTGCATGTGTCTGCCACATGCGTCACTATTGCATTCAGAGTTAAGTTCTTCTTAATATTTAAGGTTCCCTGAACATCCTGAGCCCATTTAGCTTCAAGACGCATCTTCAGGGACTCATGGGGGATGTTATACGGAGGATTTTTCCTGATCCTCTTCAATACACGTTTTAGGTATCTGACTATTTGACCTGCATTGCGTACCACTCTGGTGAGCTCTTCCCTTGGATACTGGGCTGAGAAAGCAGGGAGGCCGATGCACTCCACGTGGCTGGTCTGAAAGTAGTCCAGAAAGATCCACATAATTCCTGGGCAATCCTTGTCTCTCTGAGTGATGGTTTTCGCCTTTCTATACCAATCCCCATCTTTAGCGCGGAAATTCTGAGCTTCATCGATGATGATGTGTTGAATGCGTGTAAAGTCATGTTTCATGAAGCTCTTCCGGGTCACTGCCTGGCAGATATCTTTGTCCCTGTGAAAATTAAAAAGATACATCCCGGTTTTCTCTTGAGTCAGTAAAGGAGGGAAATGATCATACTCCTACAAACACGTGGAGAAGGAAACGGCAACCCACTCCAGTGTTCTTCCCTGGAGAATCCCAGGGAGACGGCAGCCCACCCGGCTCCCCCGTCCCTGGGATTCTCTAGGCAAGAACACTGGAGTGGGTTGCCGTTTCCTTCTCCAATGCATGAAAGTGAAAAGTGAAAGTGAAGTCACTCAGTCGTGTCCGACTCCTAGTGACCCCATGGACTGCAGCCGACCAGGCTCCTCCATCCATGGGATTTTCCAGGCAAGAGTACTGGAGTAGGGTGCCATTGCCTTCTCTGCAACTTAGCAGCAGCTACAAACGTGGTATTCTTGCCACAGATCATTTTACCATCTTACTCTCAAGAAACAAGGTGATTCAGGTTGTCGGGGATGTGGAGTGAATTTAGACAGAATCTCATTTGCTGACAATAAGATCCAGCTGCTGGGACTTCCCTGGCCATCCAATGATTAGAACTCGGCCCTTTTGGTGCAGTGGGCCTGGGTTCAATCCCATTAAGCCGTGTGGTACGGCCCAAAAAAAGAAAAAAAAAAGATCCAGCTGCTTACCTGATAAAATTCTTCAGAGGCTCGTTCTCACAAATGTAGAGAATTTCATTCGTCTTACAGTGAAATGTGTTCCTGATCTTCTCCATGATCTTTATGGCCATGATCGTCTTCCCTGAGCCAGGTAAGCCATGGATAAACAACTCTTTGCTCTTGCGCAGGTTTTTTGAAAAGATCTTATACTGCTTGGCTGTGAGTAGATTTAAAACCTCACAGCCGAGCTGGTCACTCAAGACAGACCGGAAGCCAAGCAAGACGATCACAAGCGACTGCAGCAAAGCTTCCATTTGCTGAGTGTCTGCTAGGTGATAGGAACTGGGGTAATCAATCACAGAGCCTGAACCCGCCGAGGACTCTGCACTGCTCTCGGGACTCAGGTGGAGGACCTTGGTCATGATACACAGATTTTCAGTGTAGCCTCCCATGTTCACCAACTTCTGCTTCAGCGTGAACGCGACGCGAGTGCAATAGGACTGCCCCTCTGCGTCTTGCTCCCTGAGGACGGTGTAGAGAATGGGAGGACTGTTCTGTGCTATCAGCAGAGCATCACAGATGACTCCTGGCTTCTCTTCCAAGTTCAGGTCCACAGCCCAGCTTGTAGAAAGGATTAAAATTCCCTGGGAGAATGGGTCTATTTGCCTATGTATTAATTCCTCCAAACCTTCATTCTGCAAGAACAGTTCCTTCTGGAGAGATTCAGGGGTGTATTTCAGACATCCTGGTGTCACTAGATATGGAAAAGATTACACATTTAATGGCAAAGGTCGCATTTTTATGATTAATTGTAATTAATCAAAATTGCTAAATACTTATACTTAAATTGTAATCTTATTATTATAAATTACATATTTTATATACATTCTTTTGCCAATATTATTATATTACAGTGAGGAAAAAGAAGCCTTGATAGTCTGGCACACTTCAGCTAAGCCTATGTGCTTATTATGTTTATGACCCTGGTAAATTTCTTAACCTAAGACTGTTCCCTCATCTGTAAAACGAACAGAAATCCATGTTTACAAAAATAGCACATCTCTTAAGGTGAGAAATAAAAAAAAATGGCATAAAGTATGTGCTCATTATAGCTGGTTGAGAAGTTATTCTTCCCCTTGCTACTCTTAAAGCACCTGAATCTCCAAATGCCCCTGAACAGTCCCCACTGATGGAAGTAGGAAGAACCCTTCCAAGAAGAAGGTGGTCATTAAATATCAGTGGAGAAGATGGAGCTATGAGAACTTTACTAGAAGGAAACTTCATGCAGCCCTGCACTGGGAGATGCTGAGATTAGACTCTGAGATAACTCTCCTGAAGCATCACTCCCTTACAGATCTATGTAAGACTGCATCCATAACAAAGAGTCTTCCCTTTGACATGAGGGAGCAGGGAGCAGTGTTGTGACATGAGAATAAACTTTGCCTTTTAGGGTTTTAAACTTATGTCAACGATCATTTGTTCCCAAGAGGTGGGGGGAGGAATGAAGAGACTGTTGTCGTTCTCTGGTGGTGGCATCAGATCACATGCTAGAATCTGGATCTGTAGTGTTGATTTCCAATGAAATGACCCATATTGCATTGGTGGTTGTTTATTGTTCCTTGCCGTGGTGCTTTCTCACTGGTACCAGATGTTTGCTTAACTTGGTTTTGCCTGTAACCCGGGTGGTGGTAAGTAGGAGATGGAATCTATGATGAGACACATCTGGATTTTGGAGATGTTAAAAGGTGGGAGGAGGGCTTCCCTGGTGACTCCCAGTGGTAAAGAACCCTCCTGCCAATGCAGAAGACACAGGTTCAATCCCTGATCCAGGAAGATCCCATATGCTGCAGAGCAGCTAAGCCCATGCATCATGACCGCTGAGCCTGTGCTCTAGAAGCTGGGAGCCACAGCTACTGAACCCACGTGTCACAACCACGGAAGCCTGAGCACCTACAGCCTGTGCTCCAGGACGAAAGAAGCGCCCACAATGAGAAGCCCACACACTGCCACTAGAGAGTGGCCCTCACTAGACACAACTAGAGAAAAGCCTGAGCAGCAGCAAGACCCATCACAGCCAAAAGTAAATAAATAAATATTTAAAAGATGGGGGAAACATGCATCTTTGGATGGACAGAAGATATAAGGATATGTTTAAACATGCAGCTTTAGAAACCAAACAGGAAGTATAAAATAAGTAGTATAAAATAAGTATAAAATAAGAAAACACACCATTTGTTGATTATACCCGGGAGTTGACATGCATCTATGGTTCTCACAATTTTGCAAGGCAGGTATACTGACTGTTGTCTTTTTCATATGAGTAAATGGGAACTCAAACAGGTCAAGTGCCTGGCCCAAGGTCACACCACTGGGAAGTGGCAGAGCCGTGGGCTGGACCCGGTGCTGTCTCAGACACCAGACCCTCTCGCGGTCTCTACTGCACAGCCCTGCAAGCCACACAGACTACGCCTGCTGCTAAGTGGAGCATGTCACTAAAGCATTTGATGTTCATAGCACCTCCTTATCACCGAGTAGCTCGTATTATTAATTACATAATGGGATATGCTTCCCAAGGAAATTATGTGGAGACAATGTGTCCCTTTCATTTTTTTTATATTCTACTTGGCACTTAATCAATGATAGGGGCCAGACTAAATGTCAATAAAAGGCCAACCACTTCATGTGCACCAGAGGAGTTACCACTCTCCATGTGACTTGGGGTCTCTGTGCCTTTGTGCAGGTGTGCCCTGAGACTCGAATGCCCTCCTCTACTTTTGAAAGTTAAAGTGGCTCAGTCATGTCCAACAGTTTGCAACCCCATGGACTGTAGTGTCCATGGAATTCTCCAGGCCAGAATACTGGAGTGGGTAGCTGTTCCCCTTCTCCAAGGTTTCTTCCCAACCCAGGGATCGAACCCAGGTCTCCCATATTGCAGGCGGATTCCTTGGTTAGGGTGCTAGATCCCACATGGTACAACAAAGGTGGAAGATTCTATGTGCCACAACTAAGACCTGGCTGGATCTTAGAAAAAGCAAGCGAATTCCAAAAACCCTCTACTTTTGACATCTCAGTCCTTCCAGTCCTTCCAGAAGCCCCATGTTTGTTCTCTCCTCAGGGTTCTCACAGAACTTCATATCCATACTAAGCACTAATCTCACCATGGATCTAGGGAAATCTTTTGTGTTTGTGTATGTGGGTAAATGCGTTTTTTTTCATTTATGTTAGGGAGTCCCTGGTGGCCCGGTGGGTAAGACTGGGCACTCCCAATGCAGGAGGCCCAGGTTCAATCCCTGGTTGGGGAACTAGATCCTGCAAGCATACCACAACTAAAAGTCCACACGCTGCAACCCAGTGCAGCCTAAATAAATAAAATTTTTTAAAAATATATTAATTTATTTTTGGTTGCATTGAGTCTTCATTGCTGGGCACAGGTTTTTCTCTAGTTGCAGAGGCTACTCTCTAGCTGTGGTACGCCAGCTTCTTATTTTGATGGCATCTCTGGTTGCAGAGCACAAGCTCTAGGCATTCAGGCTTCAGCAGTCGTGGAGCGTGGGGTCAGTTGCTCCGTGGCATGTGGAAGCTTCCCAGACAAGGGATCGAACCTAAGTCCTCTTTGTCAGCAGGTGGATTCTTAACCACTGTACCACCAGGGAAGTCCAATAAGTAAACATTTTAAGAGTATTCTAGAGTATAGTTGATTAACAATGTGTTAGTTTCAGGTGCAGAGCAAAGTGATTCTTTTACACAAATATACACGTGTCTAGTGTCTATTGTTTTTCAAAACCTTCTCCTATTTAGGCTGTTACACAATATTAAGCAGAGTTCCCTGTGCTATACAGTAGATGAGCTAGGAAAATCGTTAAACACGGAGCCCTGAAGTATCTGGACTGATGCTTTTTCCAACTACAGGAAATCAGGTGAGGGCACCTAACAGTTTAGCACACCAGGATGGAGGTCGTTCGGGGCCGGCTGAATCTGATCCAGTACCCTCACCCCTGACTTTCTCTAGTACCCATATGCCAGGCACAGACAAAACTCCAGAGAGTCATTACATTTCTTTCAAGAAACATTTATACTGTTTAATCTGAAGCTAAACTATTGTCGATCAATAGTGGATTTCCCTATCCATAGAATCTGGACTCCCACTGCAAAACTGAAACTGAACTGATTATTTACCACATTGAGAGTTCAGAATCTAATAATAGCAGACTCTGAAAAATGACAATTTGCCTTAAAAAGTAGTTCTAACTAGGTAATACATCCCCATAGTCCAAATGCCAAAGCACTTCTACCCCTGTTTGCTCTTTTCCTCCCTCTTCAACTCCATCCTACTCCCCTAACACAGACAATTTTTTTTTTTTTTTTGCCAGTTCCTCACCTAGTCTTCCAAAACTTCTTCGAGCAAATACAAGCAAATATTTCCCCCTTTTGTTCAGCCCTCACATCTTTTTGTCCAGCAATATGTGTGGGAGATCTTTCTATACAAGTGCCAAGAACTTCCTTATTTTTTTCCCACATTTGTCTAACATGCCATCTTATGGATGTGACATAAGTCCCTGTTGATGGGTTCTTGTGTGTTTGCTCCAACTTTTTTAAAATAAATATTTATTTACCTAGCTGTGTAGGGTACTAGATGCAGCATGTGGGACCTTCCATTGCAAACCATGGATTCTCCAGTTGCTCCATGGCATGTGAAATCCCGGTTCCCCGACCAGAGATGGAACTTGCAACCCCAGTGCTACAAGGCAGGCTTTCAACCACTGGACCACTAAGGAAGTCCCTGCCTCAACTTGTTGCCATTACAAGAATATTACAATGTGTGCACGCTCATTCACTCGGTCCTCAGTTGTGTCTGACTCTCTGCGACCCTATGGACTGTAGTCTGCCAGGCTCCTCTGTCTATGGGATTTCCCAGGCAAGAATGCTGGAGTGTGTGGCCATTTCCTCCTACAGGGGATCTTCCCTACACAGGGATCAAACCACATCTTCTGCATTGGCCGGCAGATTCTTTACCACTGAGCCACCTGGGAAGCCCATTACAATGAGTAACCTTGTACATAGTCTTGGACATTTAGTGTGCACACAGGTATATATAAAGTATAAACTCCCAGGAACTCTCTGGAAGTCCAGTGATTAAGACTCAGCACTTTCACTGCTGAGGGCCTGGATTGGATCCCTAGTCAGGGAATTAAGATCCCACAAGCCATGTGGTATGGCCAAAATAATAATAATTTTAAAAGTCCCAGCAGTGGGATTACTGGGTAAAAGGGTAAATGCCATCTGTCCTTCTGATAGATATTGCCAAATTGTCCTCCATAGTTGTACCAATATGTATCCCTGCCAGTAATGAATGGGAAGACTTGCATAGCATCGCATACAAATGCCGAGAAATAGCAGTATAGCATACAAATGATAATATCAGATTTTTTTTTTACAATCCAGTAGATACAAATGATAGCTTGTTTAAATTTACATCTCTTATATTGATTACTATTAGGAATCTCTCCAAATGTTTGAAAGCCATTTGAATTTTATGTGCTCTGAACTATGTTTGTTGATTTTTCTGTTAAGTTGTTCTTTATCCTTATCAACTTTTGGAAGCTCTTTATATATTAGAGACATTGGCCCTCTGTAATATCAGTTGCAAACATTTTTCCTAGTTGGTCAATGGCCCTTTGACTTTGTACCTAGTTGTTTTAGCCATGCACACTGCTTATTTTTAATGTAATCATGTATGTCAGTATACAGTCACGGCTTCTGGATTTTGAATCTTGAACGTTCTAATCCTCATGCCAAAAGCATAAAGCCATTTATGAATGTATTTTCTAGAATACTTATGATATTTTTCAAATTCTTGATTGATTTAGAGCTTATGTTGGTATATAGTATCAATCGTGCATCTTTTTAAAAATAAATTATCACCCAGTTATCCCAATGTCTCTTTATTGAAACATCCCCATTCTTCTCCCTTAGTTGAGAGACCAGTTCCATCACGAACTAAATTCTGATATGTGTTTGCATCTACTTTCAGATCTTCTATTCTGTACCCTTGATCTAATTATATGTCAGTATAACTCTGTTTTTATTTGAGGCTTTATAATGATTTCATATCTGGAGTGCCCTTCTTTTTGCTCTTCTTTTTCAGATTTTTATTTCCTGGCTCTTCTTACTTATTTTTTCACTGGAACTTTAAGTTCCAATGTAGTTAAGTTAATCTCCAGATTAAGTTAATCTCTTGGATTTTTTAAAATTGATACCTCACTAAGTTTATAAAATAACTTAGAGAAAATTGACAGCTTTCTTTCCTTCAAAAATATAACATGTGTTTCCATTTTATTTTTCTTGTGTCCTTCAATATTATTTAAAATTTTTTCTCAGATTGCCTTATCTTAGATATTTTAACTTTTTGTTGCTATTGAAAATTGGGTGTTCTCTTTGATTGTTTGTTATATTAGGAAACTGAATTTTTGTGATATTAATTCTGACTTCATATAATACTATTAATACAACTATTGGTATTCAGTCCATATTCTTCTATTGTTTATAATAGGTTTTCATTGGATTCTCTTGAATATGGTCCCATGTTCTTCAGTTTTTATCCCTCTAATTTCTTTCTCCTATCTAACGGCACTGGCTAATTAATACTGCACAAAAGTTGCAGTAGTGTACATAATGGTTTTGTCCCCAAATTTAATAGAATGCTTCTCATATCTCCCTATTAGCATAATGGTCTTTGGTGGATATTGATAGATATAGACATCAATACATAGATATAAATATAATGTTAAAGAAGTATCTATGGGTTCCTATTTTATTGTCTTCCAGAAATTAAAATGTATATTCATGCTTTTCAAATGCTTTTTCAGTATATAAGAGGACAATCATAAAATTTTCTGCATGAAGAAATGGTGGATTATAATTAGAAATTATGGATTATAATAATTACTCTCTTAATGTTGATCCATCCTTTCATTTCTGGAGTTCTGTGTTTGCGTTTTCATTCATAAGGAAGATTAGTCTGAGTTTTCCTTTTGTGTGCTATCTCTGTCAAGTTTTACAATTACTGTTACTCCCATTTAAAATAACCTGGGAATCTTCCCTTTTTATATGACTCTGGAATAATTTGAATAGTGTTGAAACTGTCTGTTCTTCAAATGTTTGGTATGATTCCTGGAAAATTGATTTTTTTATACCAGAATAATAGGTTATCACTCTATGAGCATAAAGCCCAGTGTTTTGTTTTTAGATATAGTTTATTCAATGTTAATAAGTTCTACTAAAATAGAATTTGTTGAATTTAAAAAATAATTATCAATGCTTATGTTTATTCTTAGATTTAGTACTGTTTATTGTGGACAATTAGTAAAATATAAATTGATATGCAAATGAATGCAAAAAGCTCAATTAGGTAAGGTGAAAAAGAAATCTTAATTGGAACATCATTATCTATTAACTTAAAGGTCCTCGAGAGACATTTCCACATACATAGGACACTTCCCTGGTGGCTCAGTGGTAAAGAATCTGCCAGCCAATGCAAGAGACTCGGGTTCTATCCCTGGGTCAGGGAGATTCCCTGGAAGAGGAAATGACAACCCACTCTAGTATTCTTGCCTGGAGAATCCCATGGACGGAGGAGCCTGGTGGGCTACAGTCCAGGGGGTTGCAAAGAGTCGGACATGACTGAGCAACTTAACTTTCACTTTCAAACCCAAACATGCTGACTCATGTTGTAATTGATCTTCACTGTATTTGTTTTGTGTTCCATCTTGATATAAATCTTATATCTTCATATTCATAACTGGCACCTCTCTGGTAAATTCGGTAGAGGTAATTTGCCCTTAGTTCGGTAATTTGCCCTTAGTTCAATGTGTGCCTCTAATTCAACTAGATCAAAAGTTCCCAAAATGGATGAGGGTCAGAATACTGTGAGTAGCTTGAAAAAATGAACATTATAAGGTTCTATCTTCAGATATTTTAATTTATGAAGTCTGGAGTGTGGAGCCAGGTATCTGTACTTTTAAAAATAACCAGAAATACTGATGATCAGTCCTATTTAAGAACAAGACCAAAAGGTCTGTAAGGGCAATAATGTTTCTGGATTCTATACGTGATACTGCCTCAGTGAATGAGGTCAGTGAGGGTTCATTTCTAAATCATCAACATGTTTGTAGCACCATTACCTTGAACACATAGGTTTTGCAGAGTGTACTTTCAGGACTTTAAATAACAAACATAAGTTTATCTCCCCCTCTACTAACACAGAAACTGGCTGGTGTGAAGTAGGCAAACCATTGTTGCTACCTGGAAATAAGCGTTGTTGGAGATCCTTCTTATGTTCCAGACCTTTCTTGGAGTACACTGGTCTGCTCTGAGGAGGGCTGTTAGACAGGCTCAGCTGAGATTCAAAGTCTTTGCACAGCTGCCTAAGATCTTAACAAAGAAAGGAAATTCATGTTATTCTGACATGTTAGTTCATCTCTTCACCACTGAAAAAGACTTTATGAGTGGGTATATTGTATGGCTGTCGAGGCATGATTTGAGACATAATAGCAAGAAAACACCCCATTCACCCTGTATGAACAAGTGCCTTTACTGCATATGAAAGTTGCCAAAACCATCATAAGAGAGATGTTATTTGGAAGTTTGAATGTGTTTCCATTCAATATAAGTCTCCACTCGCTCTATCTGAATAGCATTTTGTTTTTATTTCTTCTATGGTACATAGAACATTCTTTTAGTACACTTATCTATGCATGTATCTATGGTGTAAATATTCCCACCATGGGCAATTTTAAGCTACCAATATGATGTCACTAAATGCAGAGTCGGGGAGACATGCATCATAACACATCATTTTAGAGCAATTCCATCATGCAGATAAAATAGATGTAAATAACCTCACACGCATCATCTTAAAATATAGTATTATAATTGGTGTTTTTATTTACTGCATTGGTTTTAAATATAATTTATGGAACTGTATAACTTGAGTTTTGTTTGTATAACTTGATTTTTAATAATGACTGTTTAGCAACTGGCTCACAACAATCCTGAAAATTTAATAAATCTTAATAAACAGCAAGAGTCAGTTCCAATACACCACTGCAAGGCAATCATCCCCAAACAATTTTCTCTTCATCTGATGTGGGAAATTGCCCATTATAAGACACTGGACTCAGGCTTGTCATCACCCAGCCAAATTTTCTCATGTTTGAAAAGTAGGATACTTGAAGATTCAAGAAACACAGAGTTTAATGGATGCGAGAAGTTCAAAGTCATGGCAAATATGTTTAATTGGAGTTTCTGAAGAGGCAGAAAAGACAGGAAGGGAGTTTTCTTCCATCTTACCTGGATCTGTATCCATCATCATGCTTAGCCATTCCTCAGTTGTCAGGCTGCAAACATCCTTATCCTTCACCATCCAGGAACTGGGAACACCTGAGAACACTGCACCACAGAATCGCTTCACTCCGATCACACAAGCATAGCCATATAACTCTCCCTTGTCTAACACATCCAAGATTTTGACTGTGAAATCTATCTGGCATTGACATTGGCAAAAATGGACACAAGATAACTTTTGTATTGCTTCTTCTATTTTCTTTTTCAAAGAGTCATGGTCAACATTTTCTTTAGCACATCCCAGAACTTTCCTACTTTTATCATCCACACCAATAACAAGATAGCCTCCTTCAGTGTTTGCAAATGCAGGGACATACTCTAGAATCGTGTCTTTCGTATATTGTTCAATGTGTTTTGTAGCAAACTGCTTAAACTCTATGAATTGAGACTCGGGAAAAGGCATGACTTCACCATGTTCAAAATGGTCTTTTTGAAAAACACTGTAAGTAGGATCCACGTCATGGAGGTCTGGATGTATAACCTTGGAAATTTCACCAAAAGGCTCTTTCCCTGAGCTTTTTGCATTTGCTTTCTTGGTTTTCAGGAAACGGAATGCCTTTCCTGAGTCCATGAGAAACACAGAAGTGCCAGATCTACAGTATAACGAAGAACTCAGGCTACAAATGCGGGGCTTAACAGAAATGTCTTCAGGGAAAGCGTCGGTGCTCCAAGACTTCACAAAAATGTAGTAACACTTCCCTTGTTGCTTTGTCTTGAAGAAAGCTTGCAGATTTGAAAACAGAATAAGTGTTCTCAAAGCTTCTTCTAAATCCAGTCCCATCTCCACGAGATTTTCATCGTTGTTTGCCATTTCCAGTTGAATCACTCCTCCTCCTGAGTTTAATAAAGCACATGCAGCCTGGGTCACTTTCGCCTTCTCTTTCTCTCTCTGAACTTTCTGCAGCTTTTTTCTGTTACTTTCACCAAGAGTTACTTTTCCTACATTGATGACCAAGTCTGAGTAAGACGATTTTATCGCCAATCGTGAATAATGTTTCTCCATGTTTATCCTGCAACTGAAACCATTAAAACACATATCTCATGTTGGTGAAGAAGTAGATTGCATAGTACACAAAAATGCATTTATTAATTTATTTTAAAGTGTGTATAATGGAATCACTTTGTGAAGCATCTATACTTCAATAAAATAAAACTTTTTTAAAGTTTACACTGAGCTGAAAAAAAAAAAGTGACAGAGAATGGGAGATGAGAAGTGGTGAGAGGAGACCTCAGAGTTGGAAAAGGGCTTACAACAGTAGAAAGCCGAAGAAGCATTTTAAGGACGGGAGTGACATGAGCACACGGACATTGTAAAAGACACATTACTGATGAACAGATCCATAGTTGCCAAGGGTTATGGGGAGGGAAGGGGTAACTACAAGGGATAACACAGTGGAGTTTGTTGGGGTGATGAAACTGTTCTGTCTCCTGATTGTGGTTGTAATTATATGAATCCATGTGCTAGAAGTGATAGAACTGCACACCCCAAAAGTAAATTTTATTGCATGATTAATTTTTAAGAGCAGAGGGCACATTATTTACAGATGGAGAACTAATTAGAGAAGAGTAAACAAGTAGGGATGGTTTTGCAGTAACCTGAGTGACAGATGATGGTAGCCTGCGCCACAGTAGGTAGCGGCCGTGGGAATGAAGAAATGTGAATGTTTCCGAGAGACATTTAGAAAATATTGATAAAAATTAACACGGCTCTGTACTGACCAGCTAGAGATCAGGAGAAAGGATTAAAATTTAGTAACGGGATTTTTAGCTTGGGCAATTGAGTTGTTAGCAGTACCACTTATTGGCAAAAAAAATTCAATGATTATTGAAGGTGGGTGATTGATAAATGGAGATTCACTCTCCTTGCCCTCTCTCTACCTCTGTGTATATTTGAAAAGTGTCTAAATAAGTTTTAAAAATCATTTCATCTATTAACTGGGTGGTGGACAAACTGGTGTTCATTATACTGTTCTCTATTTTTTTCCTGTAAATTTGAAATTACTCATGACATAAAAATGAAAACTTTTACCTCCAAAAAGTTTTAAAGGAGAGTAGGGCATATGAATTTGGAGTAACACAGTGGTTGAACTTTTGGACTATGCATTCTAACAAAACAAAGATGGCCAGGGCAGAGGGTGGATCTGAGAAATGAGGGAAGAGAAGGATAATGGATTCTAAGACTTTACGATGCCAAAAACTTGTATTTGGGAGTGATTGAGCAAATCAACAAAACTCAACAGTACCATAGTGAGGAGAGAGCGCTTAAGACCCAGGGTTGTGTTGCAACCTAGACTGTCATTTTTTTTCTTTTTTATTCTTTTGCTTGATTATATACTGAAGCATACACCGAAATATTTCATTTTTTAATTTTTTTAGCACAGGAAATACCTAATGGGCACTCACCAAGGGCACACTACCTGCTGTGAAAGACACTAAGAATACGACTATTGGAGATTTATGGTTTAGGGTCCGTCAGATTACCATGATGTGGTTTAAATGGTATGTGGAGAAAAATTCGTAGCCCTAAATGTCTGTCATGGTAAGAGAGAGAATTTAAATAAAATGATTTCCATCAACATTTAAAGAATTTAGGAAAAAACCCAGGTCACACAAGAACACAAAAGAACAGGAATAACAGATGGACGGGCAGAAGAAAGTTGGAAAATTAAAAAGCAATTATTTGATTAATTAACAAGATTGAGAGTTTTTTTTCATTTGTTTTGCTTTTTGCGTGTTTGATTTTTGTTTTTTAGATAAGCCACTAGCATCTTATTTATTTCGAATTTTATTGAAGTATAGTTGACTTACAATGTTGTGTAAGTTTCAGGTGTACATCAAAGTGACTCACTAATACATATACAGATATCATTCTTTTCCAGATTCTTTCCCCACATAGGGTATTACAGAACATTGAGTAGAGTTCCCTGTGCTAAACAGCAGGTCCTTGTCAATCATCTACTTTATATATAATAGTGTGTGTATGTTAATCCCAAGCTCCTAGCATCTTTATTATTTAAAAAGAGCTCTGAACAAATAGAAGGGTTGTTGATACAGGTGTGGCAAGGAAACAGAATTCTGAGCAGTAAATTATTAGAAGGCCATGTCATTCACAATCTTACTCATTTATCTGATATGTTCCTTGTGATATATTTTATATTTACAAATATCTTATTCTATATTTTATAACCTTTAAGGTGTTCTTGTCAGGTTATTTATACAAAATGCCACTGGAGACATTTGGACTTCAAAGTTTTGGTGTTTATTCATATGGATATTTGCTCTCAAGTATTGTGTTTGCATCTGTGCTCATCGTATCCAACTCTCTGTGACCCCATGGACTGCAGTCAGGCTCCTCTGTCCATGGAATTTCCCAGGCAATACTGGAGTGGGTTGCCATGTCCTACTCCAGGGGATCTTCCAAGCCCAGGGATTGAACCCGCAACTCCTGCATTGGCAGGTGGATTCGTCACCACTGAGCCACCTAGGAAGCATACTATTATCAGCAACTGATATCAGTGACTGATATCATATCAGCAACTGCCTTCTATTATCTAGTAAGCCTGGATCATTTTATATGGCAGAGAAAGCTTCAGAACTCCTAATATTTTCTTCTCCCTTTAAGACCTAAAAGAAAATCAGTAAAGGGAAATGTCTGGTAGATTTCTTTTTCAATAGGCAGAAAAGCAAAATTGGTTTTGCTTTCGGTTTTAAAAATTGAGAGCGCAGATAAATCAATAACAGAATAAAAGTATCAGGGCAGTTATAACAAGGAAAATTTTTAAGTGCCTGGCTCCATTGTGTTTACTGGAGAGCTTTTTTAAACTTTAAAATCATATAATTTCTACATTATTAGATTTAAAGTGTTTGACACATGAAAAACTATGGCCTGCTACAAAATTCAGTATTGTCATATATTTCATGAACATTATGACACTCAAGAATTCTTTCACCTGTTTTTCCTTTATCTCTTATGATCTTAATAATACAGTTTTTTTTAACAGATTGTAAGCATCAGATGAAGAGTTTTGCATTCTGCTTTTATCATTAACACTTCTGTAAACCTTTGAAGTCATTATATTTCTAATTATATGTCTTAAAGACAATAAAACTTCTCATCAAGTACATACAGTATTAATGAACTGGACATTTCTCGATCGTTAACATTTCTCTTGCTCACAATTCTTAATAATAAGCAATACTGCATTTACTTAACAGCTGTTTAGTGGACATCTATTATTTGCAAATCACTGTGCTAAATCCAGAGTAGACAGTGGTGAACAAAACAAACACGGTCCCTGCTCTCAAGATGCTCATTGCTTACCGAAGCTCACTGTTAAATAATCGATAGTTCAGAATGCCAGGGATGCTTAGAATGGAAACTGTCCTTATATGGCAGTTGGAAGGGGGATGGGTTCAGATAAGGCTTTCTAGAAAAAGTAATATTCTGAATTAAGATCTGAAGAGTGTAAATGAGGTGAAGAGTTAATTAGGTGAAGAAGGGTGGAAAAAACTTTCCAGAAGGAAGTAGGAAGGAACATGTCAGGTTCAAAGGACGGACTGTCTGAAACACTGAGATGGAGGGACGGAGAGGGAGGAAATGAGGCTGGAAAGGGGATCAAGAGTCACCTGTACATTGGCTGGCAGGCCCCTTTAAGGATTCAGTCTTTATCCTGAAGGTAATGGGAAGCCATTGGAGGATTTTTAGCAGGAAGGCATAGCATCAGATGTACTCTGTGTGTGTGTGTGTGTGTGTGTGTATAAATTTTTTTTTTTTTTACAAAGTTCCTTCTAGCTTCAGCGTGGAGGATGGATTGGAAGAGACTAGAGTAGTTGTGGAAGAGAACTTTGGGGATGCTATTTCAAAAGTCCAATGAGAAAAGATGGTGGTATGTACTAGTGACTGTGGATATGAAGAGAAATAAACAGTTGAGAGATATTTAGAAATAAATTGAAGGACATGGTATTTGATGGAAACTCAAGTCCATTATTTGAACTGTTTTTCTTCCTCCCTAACCCAATAGATAGAAACCAAAACTAGCCACTCACTGCGAGTTTATGACAAATTGCTTCTCAACCTAGATTAAAACAGGGAGCACAATGTATTTCAAAACCCACTGAAATGTTGTGAAGTAATTAGCCTCCAACTAATAAAAAAAAAAATAAATAAAATAAAATAAAATAAAAACAGGGAGCAACATGCAAAAACCTGTACACAGATGTTTTTAGCAGCTTTATTCATAACTTCCCAAACTTGGAAGCAGTCAATATCCTTCAGCATGTGAGTGAATAAATAAACTGTGGTACACCCAGACAGTGGTATATTATCTGTGCTAAAAAGAAATGAGCCATCAAGTCAGGAAAGACAAAAGGGAAATTTAAATGCATATTACAAAGTGACAGAAGACCATGTGAAAGAACATACTGTATGATTTTAATTACATGACATTCTGGAAAAGGCAAAACTGTGGAGACAGTGAAAAGATCAGTGGTTATCAGGAGTTGTGGGAAGGGAAGGATAAATAGGTAGAGAACAGAGGATTTTGAGGCAGTGGGAATACTCTGTTTAACAGTGTAGTTGTGGATGCATTTCATGTCATTATACATTTGTCCAAACCATAGAATATACACCAAGAGTGAACCATAAAGTAAGCTATGGACTTTGAATGATCATGATCTTTCAATGTAAGTTCATTAATTGTAACAAATGTACCACTGTGTTGCCCGGTGGGTAGGTTGGGGGTTGGGTGTTGATGATAGGAGGGTAATGCCAATGTAGGGGCAAGGGATATATGGGAAATCTCTGTACTTTCCTCTCTATTTTGCTGTGAGTCATGGATTTCCATGGAAGTTCAGTGGTGGTTAAGACTCCATGCTTCCAATACCCAAAAGAGTTGAATACCTGTCCTCAAAAATCTGTACATGAATGTTCATAGTAGCTTGGCTCATGATTACAAAAATTTGGAAGCAACCAAGATGTTTTTCAACTGATGAATGGATAAACCATGTATGTAAGGAGATAAGAACAGTCTTTTTTTTTTTAAGCACTATTTGTAACACCAAGTTTTGGAAATAGCCTATCAATAACAGAATAAGGAAATAATGGTAATATTTACTGAAAGGAATGCTGTGAACCACTTTAAGAGAATAAACTGAAACACACACAATGACATAGATATGAGAAACAAAATACAGAGTTTAAAAAATCAAGTTGCAGAAATATACACATAAAATTATACCATTTAAATAAGCTAAAAATGCACACATCACAGTGCTACATATTATTCCTGGATGTCTGTGCTTGTGTAAAACTGTGTTAAAAATATTAAAAAGATATATGGAGAAGGAAATGGCAACCCACTCCAGTATTCTTGCCTGAGAAATCCCATGAAGGGAGGAGCCTGGCAGGCTACAGTGCATGGGGTAACACCTAATTTTATCTTGGCAATTTTTCATTTTTCCTCCCAAAGAGGGGGCACTCCTCAGTTGTGTGAGCTTCGACTCCAATGAATCTGGACTGATCCCTGACTCAAGATACTTAAGAAAGACATTTACAGTGATGATGTTCATAGATTTTATATATGCATTGAAGACATACATACCAAATCTTGTACACAGAAAAATTAGTCATCTGTACACTGAAAAGTCAAAAGTAATAGTTCCTATGTGCTGGGAACATGAGAAAATACTTTTTCTCCCTCCCCCCCCTTTTTTTAAAGTTTTCCGTGATTGGAAGAAGTTTTTTCAAAATGGTGGAAAGTGAATTTTATAGAAACCCAGTAAATAATTTTCAAGAAAATTTAAAAAGCAAAAACAAATATAACTAAAATTCCATGACTCCAACAAAACTATTTTAAGTTTTACACTTTCTTTGCTATGATTTGACCACATTCACTGTCTTATAGTTACAACAAAATAAATATTTATAATTTACTTACTAAAAAAAAAATATTAAAAAGATATACAGTAAACTCAGAATGTTGGTTGCTTCTGAGATAAGAGAAAAATGAAGAGAGAGGAGAGAGAAGGCAAAGAGAACTTCAAATTTATCTACAATATTTTAGTTACTCGATTTTTTAAAAGCTTGAAGTAACTATGGCAAGACACCAACACTTGTCTATTTGAGGTAATGGGGTAACAAAAATTGGGGATAGCAGAACAGTTTTTTATATTTGTTCTTTAAGTTCCCTAGGAGCTCAGAGGGTAAGGAATCTGCCTGTAATGCAGGAGACCTGGGTTTGATCAGGTCAGGAAGATCCCCTGGAGAAGGGAATGAAAACCGACTCCAGTATTCTTGCCTGGAAAGTCCCATGAACAGAGGAGCCTGGCGGGCTATAGCCCTGGGGTCGCAAAGACATGACTGAGCGACCAGCACTTTCACACTTGAAGTTTATTATGTGTGTGCTGTGCTCAGTCGTGTCCTACTCTGTGTGACCCTGTGGAATGTAGCCCGCCAGGCTCCTCTGTCCATGGGATTTCCCAGGCAAGAACACTGGAATGGGGAAGCCCAAGAATACTGGAGTGGGTAGCCTATCCCTGCTCCAGCGGATTTTCCCAACCCAGGCATCGAACCGGGGTCTCCTGCATTGCAGGCGGATTCTTTACCAACTGAGCCACCAGGGAAGCCCGTTTGGCAACTGCGGGGACAGGGCGGTGGGGGGAGGGACAAACTTACCCAGGTGCGCTGCTTAGAACTTTGCAGGATCCTTGTTGTTCCCAGTTTGAAAGGCGAGCTGATAAACGCTAGGCGAGCTGGCACATCCAGCCAATGGTGACGCCGCCGCCTCCGCCCCTCGAAACTTTGCGAGCGAAGCGCCTGGGCTTTAAACAAGTGAGTGTCTTAGTGGTGGCGGGAGATTTCTCCTTCTGGGCCTGCTTATCTGTACTTTCGAAGATACTATGCACGATAGGGCTAAAAGAACGAAGCTCACTTAAAACAAAGAAATCGAAACTGGCGAGGTCCGCTTTCTGGTCCCGGTCGCGGTTCTTCCGGGCTCGGCGTCCCCATCCGCCCGCGGCCGTTCCCGCCTGTTAGCGCGGCAGCCAATCAGCTTGTCAGGCAGTGTCCCCCACGCGCCGGGAGCCACCCTGAGCGTTTGCTCGACTGTCCTTTCTTTGGCTCATCACAGCCGAAGGGGTATCAGGTTTTCTACTCGGGACTCTCTCCAGCTCTACTCGCCTCGTTCCAGCCACACCGCTGTCCCCTGGACTCAAAGCCCAGTCGCCGCTGGGGACCGGGTAAGAGCCGTCTGTGCACCTAAACGAGGATGGCGCGAAAATCCGGAGGCAGATTCGGACACATTCCCCGAGGAGCACCTCAGGGCCATTTGGGATGATCGGTCCGGAGCCGGCTCCATTTGGTTTCTCTCAAAGGGGTACGATTTTCTTGATACTTTTCTTAGGCCCGCTTTTTTATGGTAATTATGGTAATAGATGTTTCTGCAGCTCAGCGGGTCTAAGACCTGTGATCGGAACCCGCAGACTTTGAAACTCTCGGAAGCCGCGTTTTAAAACCGGGAGAGAGAGAGAGATGAAGGAGGAGAGGGAGGGAAGAAGGGAGGGAGGTCGGAATGCCTAAGGAACCCCCGGGTTAGTGGCTTCTCCTACCATCAGCCGCAGGTTGAACCTTCGGAGGATTCCAACCCCAACCTACAAGTCAGTTGAAAATGAATGGAACAACATATCCCCTGTCCGGATTCCGGGCTCTCAGGATCTGTGAGTCTTGGTTATTTTATGCAGCTGAGTTTTGGGATCATTTGTTATGCACCTTAGTAACGAACAATAGTATGTGTGTTCTTCTCAGGCTTCTTTTCCTAGTTTTCTAAGTTTTTCCAACGTTTGCTATTTTCAGACTTTTTTTTTTCTTTTTTCATTTGTGCTGCAAGTATCTGTAGATCAGTTTGGAGACAATGACATCTCTATGAGATTACAGCTTCTGTAATCTGTAATCTATAATCCCCAACTTTCTCTCCCTATGCTCTTTAAGGCACTTCCCAGTCCAAGCAGGGGAAGATGTCCAGCCCTGACCTGATACATGATATAACCTATACTTAATCACATTTTCTTCAATGTCTCACAATAAAGTTATGTACAATTTTCCCAAAGGATCTCGCACCTGTTGTCAGATAGTCCTATGTCCCTAATTTTTGAGGCAGTTTTAGATAGTATCTTCAAAAAATAATTTTGGAGGACATCCCTGGCGGCACTGTGGCTAAGAATCCGCCTGCCAGTGCAGGGGACAATCCCTGATCCGGGAAGATCCCACATGCCACAGAGCAACTAAGCCTTTGGGCCACAACTGCGGAGCCTGCGCTGTAGTCAGGGAGTTGCAACTACTGAGCCGGCTTGCCTAGAGCCCGGTGCTCTGCAACTAGAGGAGCCACCGCAATGAGAAGACTGGGCATCCAATGAAGAGTAGCCCCCTACTTGCCTCAACTACAGAAAAACCTGTGTGCAACAACAAAGACCCAGCACAGTCAAAAATAAATTGAAATTTTTTTTCCTTTTGATAATATAAGTACAATTACTTTGCACACATAGATTTCTGCAACCAGAAAATGGACACACTTCCTTATTATTCAAATTATTTTTCTGCACTTTTTTAAAAACATAGGCTCCCCTCATGGCTCAGTGGTAAAGAATCCACCTTGCAATGCAATGGACACAGGTTCAATCCGTGGTCTGGGAAGATACCACATGCCTCGAAGCAGCTAAGCCCACGCGCCACAACTACTGAAGCCCGTGGATTGTGGAGCCCCTGTTCCACAACAAGAGAAGCCACCGCAACGAGAAGCCCTCGGCACTGCAATGAGAGAGTAACCCCCGCTCACCAAAACTAGAGAAAGTCCATGCAGCCATAAAGACCCAGTACAGCCAAAAATAACTAAATAAAACATAGTTGATCAGGGAATTCCCTGGAGATCCAGTGGTTGGGCCTCAGTGGTTTCATTTATTGCAAAGGCCCAGGTTCAATCCCTAGTTCGGAAACTAAGACCCTGCAAGTCAAGCAACTCGGCTAAAACATCAAAAGAACCCAGAAAGCAATAGTCAGTCATATCACCTTCTTTTCAGTATCCATTTTCTATTTTTCCTGCTCAACTGGATTAGCTAGAACCTCTTGGGAGGCAGTGAATAAGTGTTGATAGTAGGCACTCTTCCTGTGTTCACTGTCTTAAGGGGATATCTCAGTAGTTTCTCAGCATGAAAACTATTTGCTGTGTGTTTTCTCATAAACTCCTTTTATCACTTCCCAAAAGGTTGGTCATAGTTCTGATTTGCAAAGAGGCTTTATCACGGATGAATATCCAAATTTATTAGAAGCCTTCTCATATAGTCAGCTGATCATATGATTTTTCTCATTTGATCTTCTAATCTGTCAAGTTACAAACTGATTGATTTTCTAGTGCTAAAATGAACATTAAATTCCTCATTTAGATACAGTGCTGTGTGTCAATTATATCTCAGTAAAACTAGAAGAAAAAAATAAATGAATTCCTTATTCAAATCACCTTGGCCATGATGTATTATCATTTTTAGATATTGTTGGATTTGGTTTGCTAAAATTTTATTTAGAATTTTTTTCATCTAGACATTGAGTGATGATGATCTGCAATTTTCCTCTCATATTTTACTTGTCCAATTGATTATCAAGATTATGCTAGCCAGTGTTCATAACAGCAATATGTACAATAGCCAAGAAGTAGAAGCAACCTAAGTATCCATCAACGGATGGATAAAGAAAATGTGGCATATATATGTATATAAATGAATACTACTCACCCATTTTTCAAAAAGGATGAAATAATACCATTTGCAGCAACATGAATGGACCTAGAGATTATCATATTAAGTGAAGTAAGTCAGACAGAGAAAGACAAATACATGATATCACTTATATGTGGAATTTAAAAAGTTAATACGTGTAAACTTGTCTACAAGACAGAAACAGGCTCATAGACATAGAGGGCAATGTTACAGTTTCCAAAGAGGAAATGGGTAGGAGAGGGATAAATTAGGAGTTGGAGATTAATTACACACTTCTGTATATAAAGGGGCTTCCCTGATAGCTCAGTTGGTAAAGAATCCGCCTACAATGCAGGAGACTCCGATTCGATTCTTGGGTTGGGAAGGTCTGCTGGAGAAGGGATAGGCTACGCACTCCAGTATTTTGGCCTGGAGAATTCCATGGACTGTATAGTCCATGGGGTCGCAAAGAGTGGGACACGACTAAGAGACTTTCACTTTCACTTTCTATATTTAAAATAGATAAACAACCTGGACCTACTGTATAAGCACAAGAAACTATATTCAATATATATAATAGAAAAGAATATGAAAAAAAAAATATATATATATACATCTTCAGTATTCTTGCCTGGAGAATCCCCATGGACAGAGGAACCTGGAGAGCTACAGTCCATGGGGTCACAAAGAGTCCAAAGAGGAAATGGGTAGGAAAGGGATAAATTAGGAGTTGGGGATTAATTTCACATCCCTATATATAAAATAGATAAACAACATGACCGAGCGACTAAGCACAGCACAGCATGAATATACATATATAACTGAATCCATTTGCTGTGCAGAAAACTAGTACAACATTGTAAACCAACTATAATTAAAACAAGAAAAATGTCAATCCAGGAAATTGCTAGAAGAAGTATGCAAAATGAAGGGATTTAAAAACAAGAGTATGCTAGCATCATAAAGTTATTTAGGCAGTGTTTCCTCTTCTGTTCTTGTGGATAGTTTGTGTAATACTGAAACTCTCTCTTCTTTAAACTTGTATTTTAGAAGTTGCTGTGATAGAGTTACTAAGCTATTCTGGATTTTTCCAATGTATGCATGTGTGTGTGCTAAGTTGCTTCAGTTGTGTCTAACTCTTTGTGACCCCATGAACTGGGGAACTAGAGAACCAATCCAGATTAAAGGAGATTAAGAAACAAATATTATATGTGTTCCTAGATTGAATCCCAGACCAGATTTTTTTCTTTTGCCATAAAATTCAAATAAAGTCTGTAGATTAGGTCATAGTAGTGTATCAGTTTTAGTTTACTGGCTTTGATTATTGTACTGTGAATGTTCTTATTCTTAAGAAATACCCACTAAAGTACTAGTGAAAAATGAAAGTGGTAGTCGCTCAGTGTCTGACTTTGTGACCCCATGGACTATAGCCCACCAGGCTCCTCTGTCCATGGAATTCTCCAGGCAAGAATACTGGAGTGGGCTGCCATTCCCTTCTCCAAGGGATCTTCCAGACCCAGTGATCAAACTCAGGTCTCTTGCTTTGCAGGTGGATTCTGTACCATTTGAGCCACGAGGGAAGGAGTATTATGTCTGCAACTTCCTCTCAATATTTCAGGGGGAAAAAAATGGCAGTAGAAGGAGGATAAGGAGAGAAGAGCCATCAAGATAACCTGTGGTCAAAGGACTCTGGGCACAGTGCTATCTAATATCTAATTTAAAATATTTCCCTCTCACTCTAATCAAGTCTTTACTATGTTTTGCTAAAATCAGGGTCTGATATTTCATGTAACTTGGGAAACAGAGGAAGAGATCTTTTTCTTCTTGGGATACAGAGCAGCATGGCAGGGGCAGAGCTTGCAAGAGTTACCGGGTCAATCAAGGAGGTAACCAGCAGAGGTCTTGACATAGCAGTTCAGAGCAAAAAGTGAGAGGAGAGGACTAGAAGAGATCTGTGGAGCATGGAAGCATTTCTGGCACTCTCAGAATTCTTAATGCAAGGAAACTAGAGAAAAGACCAAATTTTCTGTATTTACACATAATGAGAGCCCAGACAATATCAAATGGGTGTTAAAAATCTCAATGTCACTGATAACTAGAGAACTTACGGTCATTCAGATGCAAATGGGTGGGTTTTTTTCCTGCTAGAAAGAAAAGAAATTGAACAAAACATTTTGAGCCTCCCTCCATTCCCCTTGTGTTGATTGTAGAAGAAAGAAAAGCGTAAAAACAGGTGCTGTAGAATTTTTGGTTATATAGATTCTCCAGTGTAGAAAGGCAACAGCATCCTGGTCTTTAGAACTATGTGAAATACATTGTAAATGTGGTTGCTGCCATGAACCCCAGATTTGAGTAAGGCCATTTGCAGCAACATTGATCGACCTAGACAGTGTCATACTGAGTGAAGTAAACCAGACAGAGAAAGAGAAATATCATATGACATCCCTAACATGTGGACTCTAAAAAACAATGATACAAATGAACTTACATACAGAACAGAGACTCACAGACTTAGAAAAGGAACTCATGGTTGCCGAGGGAAAGGGATAGTTAAGGACTTTGGGAAGGACATGTACACGCTGCTATATTTAAAAGGGATAACCAACAAAGACCTGTTGTATAACACATGGAACTCTGCTCAATGAAATTGAATGGGAGTGGGGTTTGGGGGAGAATGGATACATGTATATGTGTGGCTGAGTCCCTCCACTGTTCACCTGAAACTATCACAACATTGCTAATCAACTACAGCCCAACAAAAAATGTTTTGGATGTTAAAAAAATTAAAATAAAATAACTATACGTGGGGAATGAGATCGTTACGGTCTTGTGCATAAGAGAATAAAAGGAAGTTGTAGGAAGGTGGAGTATTGTGGACGTACGGTTGCACCACCAACATCCTCGTCAAAGGAGACTTCCTGCCCAGACTTGGAAGAAGGCAAATGGCAGACCAGCCTCTAAACGTCAGCTCCTTCAGGGCCCACCTCAACAGCAGTGAGCTGCCTTGCTTGGAGTCACAGACCACTCCCAGACTCACAGCTCACAACTGACAACTGGAAAAATGTTGTGGACAATATCAAACCTCAGCCATTCAGCTCAACGCAGGACAGCTCCCTTGGGCACAATTACTGCACCGCATCCTGCCAGAATGGCTGAGGTTCGTGGAGGGCTACATCTCATTCAACGTCTTTCTCTACCCGAGTCTACTTCCTCCTGTTCTTTTCAGGAGGGTTGCTCTGTTGTAAACATCTTGCACCTGATAGAGCAGCTCAGCATCTGCTTCCAGAGAACTTCAACCTGCAAGGGAGTGTGAAAGGATACAGCAGAGTCTGCTACATGGTGCAGCAGATGTGAGTTGACATATGAATAAAGACACTTCACTACCTAGGATGAGTAGGAGGGACAAGGAGATGAGAGTAAGGTTGGCATGTGTTTGGGTTCTGAGGTTGTTTCTGATGCTTTTACAGAAACCTCAAATTACCAATGGCTTAAAGAATTTAGAAATTTATTTCTCATGAAATTGAAGGTGTTAGTCACTCAGTCATGTCGGACCTTCTTTGTGACCTCACAGGCTGTAGCCCACCGGGCTTTTCTGAGAATGGGATTCTCCAGGCAAGGATACTGGAGTGGGTTGACATTTCCTCCTTCAGGGGATCTTCCCGACCCAGGGATCAAACCTGGGTCTCCCACATTGCAGGCAGATTCTTTACCACCTGAGCCACCAGGGAAGCCCAACAAGAAGGAGGCAGAGCTAGGATTTGAACCCAGGCAGCTGGCCCCTGAGCCCTCGCTCTTACCAATTTTGCTATACTGCCTCCTATTTCTCATAGAGAAGTAAAAAATGATGTGTTACTCCTCTGTTGTTTGTTGTTGTTCAGTTGCTAAGTCGTGTCTGACTCTTTTGTGACCCCATGGACTGTAGCCCACCAGGTTCCTCTGTCCATGGGATTCTCCAGGCAAGAATACTGGAGTGGGTTGCCATTTCCTTCTTCAGGGGATGTTCCCAATCCGGGGAACAAGCCTGTGTCTCCTGCATTGGCAGGCAGATTCTTTACCACTGAGCCACCAGGGAAGCCCACTATTTCTCTGAGAAGTCATCAAAGTCCAAGACCCCTTCCATTTTGTTGCTCTGCCTCACTTGACATGCTTCACATACTCATCAATATAGGCCAGGTCATGGTGCAGGGAAGATTCATTTCCAAACCTCAGCGGCTTACAACAAACATTTTCTCACTTACACTGTAAGTCTGTTGGGGATTCACCTTCGCGCTGCTCCATATTCTTCTCACATGGGGATCAGGCTGCTAGAAAACCCCCTATCTGAGACATCACCACAATGCAGAGGAGATCACAACAATTAAGCAAAACACAAGCAATAACTGCCTTCAGACATAATACCACACCTGCCTGTGGTTTTTGTCCCAGTCTGCAATACAGTTCAGAAAACTCAAGTTTTAGAGCTAATCAATGAATATAGTAAAGTGACAGGATATAAAATTAACACACAGAAATCCCTTGCACTCCTATACACTAACAATGAGAGAACAGAAGGAGAAATTAAGGAAACAATTCATTTTACCACTGCAACAAAAAGAATAAAATACTTAGGAATAAATCTACCTAAAGAAACGAAAGACCCATATATAGAAAACTATAAAACACTGATGAAAGAAATCAAAGATGACACAAATAGATGGAGAACTATACCATGTTCATGAATCAGAAGAATCAATCGAGTGAAAATGGGTATAATATTCAAAGCAATCTATAGATTCAGTGAAATCCCTATCAAGCTACCAATGAAAATACCAATGGTATTTTTCAGAGAACTAGAACAAATAACTTCAAATTTGTATGGAAATACAAGAAACCTCAAATAGCCAAAGAAATCTTGAGAAAGAAGAATGGAACTGGAGGAATCAACCTGCCTGACTTCAAACTATACTACAAAGCTATAGTCATCAAGACAGTATGGTACTGGCACAAAGACAAATAGATCAATGGAACAAAATAGAAAGCCCATAGATAAATCCACACACCTGTGGACACCTTATCTTTGACAAAGGAGGCAAGAATATACAATGGAGAAAAGACAATCTCTTTAACAAGTGGTGCTGGGAAAACTGGTCAACCACTTGTAAAAGAATGAAACTAGAACACTTTCTAACACCATACACAAAAATAAACTCAAAATGGATTAAAGATCTAAATGTAACACCAGAAACTATAAAACTCCTAGAAGAAAACATAGGCAAAACACTCTGATATAAACCACAGCAGGATCCTCTATGACCCACCTCCCAGAGTAATGGAAATAAGAGCAAAAATAAACAAATAGGAACTAATTAAATTTAAAAGTTTTTTCACAATGAAGGAAACTATAAGCAAGGTGAAAAGACAGCCTTCAGAATGGGAGAAAATAATAGCAAACAAAGCAACTGACAAAAAATTAATCTCAAAATATACAAGCAGCTCCTGCAGCTCAATTCCAGAAAAATAAATGACCCAATCAAAAAATGGGCCAAAGAACTAAACAGACATTTCTCCAAAGAAGACATACAGATGGCTAACAAACACATGAAAAGATGCTCAACATCACTCATTATCAGAGAAATGCAAATCAAAAGCACAATGAGGTACCATCTCATGCTGGTCAGAATGGCTGCTATCAAAAAGTCTACAAACAATAAAGGCTGGACAGGGTGCAGAGAATAGGGAGCCCTCTTACACTGTTGGAGGGAATGCAAACAGTACAGCCACTATAGAGAATAGTGTGGAGATTCCTTAAAAAACTGGAAATAGAACTGCCATAAGACCCAGCAATCCCACTGATGGGCATACACACCGAGGAAACCAGAATGGAAAGAGACACGTGTACCCCAGTGTTCATCGCAGCACTGTTTGTAAGAGCCAGGACATGGAAGCAACCTAGATGAATGGATAAGAAAGCTTTGGTACATATACACAATGGAATATTAATCAGCCATTAAAAGAATGCACTTGAATCAGTTCTAATAAGGTGGATGAAACTGGAGCCTATTATACAGAGTGAAGTAAGTCAGAAAGAAAAACACCAATACAGTATATTAACACATATATATGGATTTAGAAAGATGGTAACTATCACCATATATGCGAGACAGCAAAAGAGACACAGATGTAAAGAACAGACTTTTGGACTCTGTGGGAGAAGGCGAGGGTGGGATGATTTGAGAGAATAGCATTGAATCATGTTTATTATCATATGTGAAATAGATCTCCAGGCTAGGTTCAATGCATGATACAAGGTGCTCAGGGCTGGTGCACTGGGATGACCCTGAGAGATGGGATGGGGAAGGAGGTGGGAGGGAGGTTCAGGATGGGGAACACATATACACCCATGGCTGATTCATGTCAATGTATGGCAAAAACCACTACAATATTATAAAGTAATTAGCCTCCAATTAAAATAAATAAATTTTTTTAAACACTCAAGTTTTCAGTAATATAAGAGCATGTCCAAAATTATGTATGCAGAGGCCACTTAGTTTTAATTTGGTTGTCTGAACCACCGCTACTCCTGTTTGACTTTTGAATGCGTTCCCTTTCCCAATGGCCAAAGCAGATGTACAGTGCATGTCTGAAGGACCACAAGGTGTGCTGCTCTCTAGTCAGTAAAATTTAAGTTCAGCCATGTATAAACCTTCTGACTTCCTCAATATGTGCAGATTCTCCCATCATTTCTCTTTTTAATTGCAAATCTTTCAACAGAAAGCACTGATGATTAAAATATCCAACCCTCAATAGGGTGTTGGCTTCTAGTCTAGATTCAGATTGTGTCCCTAGGCCTCCTTTATATTCACCTAATCATTCATATTGAGGGAAAACTAATCAGATCTCGTGAACAGGCTCAGAAGTTATGTTAATGAGGAAACACTTTAGAGGCCATATATTTTATCCAGTTGTTACACAAGCATTATACATATGCTTTTTAATTTTTCATTTTTTTTGGGCCACACCATGCAGTATGTGGAACTTCCATGATCAGGAATCAGACTCAAGCCCCGCTATAGTAGAAGTATAGAGTTTTAACCAGTGGACCATCAGGGGCTTCCCAGGGGGTTTAGTGCGTTAAGAACCCACCTGCCGATGCAGGAGACGTAAGACATGCAGTTTCGATCCCTGGGTCAGGAAGATCCCCTGGAGGACAGCATGGCAATACACTCCAGTATTCTTGCCTGGAGAATCCCAATGGACAGAGGAGTTTCACAGGCTACAGTCCAAGCGTCACAAAGAATTTGACATGCTGAGCAACTGACACACACACCATCAAGGAAGCCCCTATGTGAGCTTTTTTTTTTTTAAATTTTCTTCTTTTATGTGTGTGCTTCTTTACAGCTTTTTAAGAAAGAAAAAAAAGTTTTTTGACTGCACTGGGTCTTGGTTGTTGTGGGCAGCTTTCTCTGGTTGTGGCGAGCAGGGGCTACTCTCTATTGCAGTGTGTGGGCTTCTCACTGCAGTGGCTTCTCTTGTTGCAAAGCATGGGCTCTAGGGCACGTGGGGCTCAGTAGCTATGGCACTCGAGCTTAGCTTTCTGCACACCATGTGGGATCTTCCAAAACGGGAATTGAACCTGTGTTCCCTACAGATTCTTAATCACTGGACCCCCAGGGAAGCCCCCCTACATGTGCTTTTAGTCATAGATTTAAAGCAAACGGTGTCACACTTCATGAGTAGTTTTACTCTGTGACAATTTCACCAGAAAATTTTTTCTTTCCATCCAGAACATCAGGGCAAAAGTATGGCTAGCACAATAACTTTCATAAATACAGAGCTCAATTAACAGAACTGGAATATTGTTCTCTCTAAAATTACCCTCATTCCACCAAACACAGCCCATCAAAAGTAATTTGTTTGCAAAATAAGCCTGGTCAATTGACCACACTCAGAGTCTCACCATGCAATGAGACTCCTCCAAACTGACTGAGGGAGAACTCCTTGGGAGTCTCAGACAGAATTCCCAAAAGGCCCCTGGAAGCCAGCGAAGCCATGCAAAGGCCTGCTCTCAGGCTATACGTGATGGATTTCTCAGTCCCCAAAATATTAAGATTCCTGCACATGCCCGGAGATAGTCTCTATCACCACCTGAGAAGGCTGCTCAGAACCTAAGGATCTCTAACTTCTGGAGGGACAGGTAGAGATGGAAAATGTTTTAATTCTACCCACAGGTGTAGTTTACCAAATGGCTATAAATCATACCCAACTTGAGTGAAAGGGCTTCTTCATATCTGAAAAACACAGATCAAACACAGTAACATTCCAGACAAAACCCATAAATGGTATAACCATATTTACCAGGTCATTCAGTAACCAGTCTTTCTGTTAACTTTTTATGAAGACATCAGGTCTTCTATTAGGATTCTTCAAGTTCTTACCCAGTTCAACAGTATCCCATGAAAGTCGCCCAGTTGTGTGCGACTCTTTGCAACCACATGGACTAGAGTCCATGGAATTGTCCAGGCCAGAATACTGGAGTGGGTAGCCTTTCCCTTCTCCAGGGGATTTTCCAAACCCAGGGATCGAACCCAGGTCTCCTGCACTGCAGGTGGATTCTTTGCCAGCTGAGCCACAGGGAAGCCCAAGAATACTGGAGTGAGTAGCCTATCCCTTCTCCAGCGGATCTTCCCGAGCCAGGAATTGAACCAGGGTCTCCTGCATTGCAGGCAGATTCTTTACCAACTGAGCTATCAGTTCAACAGTATAAGATGAAATTTATCAGACCTGTTATGGTCAAGAGGCTCTTCCTACGAATCTTGAAGATGAAGCATTTTTTGCTAAAACATCAGAGTACAGCAATAACAAACGTCTAAATTCTTTTTAAAAGGCACAAACGATCACAATGTGATGGATAAAGAAACTTGGTTACAAGAATTATGACTAATTATAATCTTAGCCCTTGAGAATCTTAATCTCTGGCAAAAAAAAAAAAACAAGAAGCAAGTAATCATGCACTTCCTGATTGGAAAACTTAATGTTAATCTTCCTCTCCTAAGCAAACAAAGGTAGATAAACTTAGACTTGCCCAGTAATTAATACTTCAATCTTTTAACCTGTTTGAAATGACTCATGAATTCTCTTCTTTCAACTTCATTTTCAAAGTCACCAAAATCTAGGGAGACTATTTTAGGTAGACATTCCCAAAATATAATTATTTCTACAGAGTTTACCTAAAAGCTTTTTTTCCCTTCTTTACCCTGAGAGGTCATGTAAGATTAAAGTTCCAGAGAGCCCAGATAGATTATTTACATCTCAGAGGCACAAGAGAAATACCAAATACTTCTTGAAAGATAGCTTTGCCAATGACAAAAGGCTCACTCTGATACAATAGCAGAGCCATTAGAGGCCATTGCTCTCCAGATCTCTTGGTGGCCCCCCTTCAGCAAGGACAGACACCCCAGGATTACCCCTGCAACTTCCAGGCCCCACAGGCTCATGGACAGTCCTTGCAGCTTTCCATTCCCCATCCTGTGTTTTCCAACATCTTGGCACTAGTGGGAGTTTCTTTGGTTTCTTGATTGGCTCCACCAGTTTCTGGACTGCACACTCAGGCCTACAAGGCCCGTGTTTGCCCAGCTTCAAGACTGAAGAAACAGGCTGGAGTCAGCAACAGAGAACCAATGGTTTAATGGATGGGGGAGTTTATATGTCTGAAGCAAGTTTCTGGAGAGATACCCCACTGTGTGCAGTGGACAGTGGGCAGGATATGGTGGCAGGCTTTGCTCCAGAATTAGATTTTTAAAGAATTACTTTTGTAGACATTGCAACTCCAAGTCCAAGGACCTTACAAAACCAATTTTATTAGAGACAGCATTTACAAGGATAACTATTTGGTGCAGTGTTGTAACTGATTTAATGCAGTCAGAAAGAAAGATCACTTTTTCCTTATTTTGCTGAAGTTAGAAGAGCCTACAGTTTCAAGTCAAGAGGATGAAATTCCATGTGCAAGCACAGACAGGAGAAAGAAAAAGTCACAACTTATAATATGGGAGAAGGGGAGTAGAATAGGACTAGTAATAAATGGAATATTAATCATGTAATGTTTTAAATTTCCATTAGTTGTACAAATATTTTGTGGTTATTTTTTAGACTAGAAACATTTTTCAGATGTTTTGTATGGACAGAAAAATAATAAATGCATTGGCGTTATTAAGTAGCAGGGCTTCCCTGGTGGCTTAGATGGTGAAGAATCTGCCTGCAATGTGGGAGGCCTGGGTTGGATCCCTGGGTCAGAAAGATCCCCTGGAGAAGGGAATAGCTACCCACTCCAGTATTCTGGTCTGGAGAATTCCATGGTTAGAGGAGCCTGGTGAGCTGTAGTCCATGGGGTCACAAAGAGTCGGACATGACTGAGCAACTAACACTAACACTATTAAGTATGTGTTTTAGTTAGAAGAATAATTCTGTGGCTATGTTAGTCTGCTCAGGCTGTAAGAACAAAATGCCACAGACTGGGTGGCTTAAAGGACAGAAATTTACTTCACAAAGTTCTAGATGCTGGGAATCTAAGATCATGGTGTCAGTAGGAGTTGTTTCATCTTGGAGCCTCTTCTCTTGACTTGGAAGTGGCCACATCTCTCTCTGTGTTCACATGACCTCATGTTTGTGTGTGAACAGAGAAAGAGACAGAAAGAGCTCTTGCGTGTCTCTTATAAGCTCTCCAATCTTAGGAGATCAAGACCCCATCCTATGACCGCATTTAACCTTAATGACTTCCTTACAAATCTACAAATACATCCACACTAAATGTTAAGGGCTTCAATCTGTCAATTTTGGAAGGACACAAACATTCAGTCCTTAAGACTGGCCCACCAACATATAAAAGTAAAGGGGGAAATTATAGTTCAAGAATATACTTGACTTAAAATTTAAGTTGATATGTTATAGAACATTAAGTAGAGCAGAGTTGAGAAGTTCCTCTGTAAAGACTGCATTTTTCCTAGTTCTATTTACTTAATGACCCGTGTGCACCTTTAGAAGCAGATTTTGGTCTCTAATGCTCTCACTGAAAGAGAAAATGGCTCTAGTTTTGTTTTATATTGGCTTATAATTTCTTTGTAAAGTGACAATCAATGCCTACTATCATATTAAAGGTTGATCTAGGATATTCTGAGGACAAAAAAAATGGAACTTACAATTTTAAAGGATTAAATAATTGTACAGTGCTCCATGTTCTGCCAAAAATTATTAAGACCCACTCAGTTGCTGTCTGAACTATCTTGGGAACCTCTCAAGTCCTGGATCAATGCAACACAGAGAAATGTCAAGAATTCTGGAAACAAGAATTCTGCTTCTAATGTGGTCAATAGTCCCAACCAGACCACCCTTCTGCAGATTAACTATAGATCCTGGACATTTTTTTTAAAAAATACACTATGAGGGTCCAGACTTAGAAGAAACAATGGCCACAGGACGAATGTGTTGTTTTTATGGCTTTTAGCCAAAGGGCAGGTCACAGTCTGTGCTGTGCAGGGTGATTAAAGCTCCTTTAGAAATCCACTATCCTGGTTGGAAGAATCAGAGTCAGAATTTGGGACAATAGCTGGCAGAAGTAGTGTGGGGAGGAATCCCTAAAAGGCGAGAGCCAGAGAGGGAAGTTCCAGATTCTGTATGTCAGCTCTGCCCAAATCCTAGCTGACCCATGAATGGAAAAGACAAGTTTCTTCCAATACCAGTCAGATTGCCACCCACGGATACTGACAGAGCAAATCACCTCATCCTGTTTTGGTTTGGAATTCTTCTTAAACGTCACACTGCCACAGAATATGTAGCTGTTGATTCGCTCTGGATGCCAGACAGACAAGAATGTTGTATAAGATAGCCGCCTTCATGGTGCTTGGATGGATCCCAAACACAATGTTCCTTTCCAGACCTGAGAATCTTCGGACACTGTCCAACACCATGTGATCACCTCCCACGTCACTCGCATTGGTGAGACACACTATCCCTTTCTTCCTCATTGCTTTCACGAGCTCCTGCCGGTATTTCTCCACATCTCTTGCGGTGCTGACAAGCACAGCAACATCCTTGGGAGAATAGCCCCTTTCAAAGAGAAGCTTGCATGTGTCTGCCACATGCATCACTATTGCATTCAGAGTTAAGTTCTTCTTAATATTTAAGGTTCCCTGAACATCCTGAGCCCATTTAGCTTCAAGACACATCTTCAGGGGCTCATGAGGGATGTTACGTGGAGGATTTTTCCTGACCCTCTGCAATACACGTTGTAGGTATCCGGCTATTTGACCTGCATTGCGTACCACTCTGGTGAGCTCTTCCCTTGGATACTGGGCTGAGAAAGCAGGGAGGCCGATGCACTCCACGTGGCTGGTCTGAAAGTAGTCCAGAAAGATCCAGAGAATTCTTGGGCAATCCGTGTCTCTCTGAGTGATGGTTTTCGCCTTTCTATACCAATCCCCATCTTCAGTGCGGAAATTCTGAGCTTCATCGATGATGATGTGTTGAATGTGTGTAAAGTCATATTTCATGAAGGTCTTCCGGGTCACTGCCTGGCAGATATCTTTGTCCCTGTGAAAATTAAAAAGATACATCCGGTTTTCCCTTGAGTCAGTAAAGGAGGAAAATGATCATACTCCTACAAACATGTGGAGAAGGAAATGGTAACCCACTCCAGGATTCTTGCCTGGAGAATTCCAGGGAGACGGCAGCCCACCCGGCTCCCCCGTCCCTGGGATTCTCTAGGCAAGAACACTGGAGTGGGTTGCCATTTCCTTCTCCAATGCATGAAAGTGAAAAGTGAAAGTGAAGTCGCTCAGTCGTGTCCGACTCCTAGCTACCCCATGGGCTGCAGCCGACCAGGCTCCTCCGTTCATGGGATTTTCCAGGCAAGAGTACTGGAGTAGGGTGCCATTGCCTTCTCTGCAACTTAGCAGCAGCTACAAACATGGTGTTCTTGCCACAGATCATTTTACCATCTTACTCTCAAGAAACAAGGTGATTCAGGTTGTCGGGGATGTGGAGTGAATTTAGACAGAATCTCATTTGCTGACAATAAGATCCAGCTGCTGGGACTTCCCTGGCCGTCCAATGATTAGAATTCAGCCCTTTTGGTGCAGTGGGCCTGGGTTCAATCCCATTAAGCCGTGTGGTACGGCCCCCAAAAAAAAAAAAGACCCAACTGCTTACCTGATAAAATTCTTCAGAGGCTTGTTCTCACAAATGTAGAGAATTTCATTCGTCTTACAGTGAAATGTGTTCCTGATCTTCTCCATGATCTTTATGGCCATGATCGTCTTCCCTGAGCCAGGTAAGCCATGGATAAACAACTCTTTGCTCTTGCGCAGGTTTTTTGAGAAGATCTTATACTGCTTGGCTGTGAGCAGATTTAAAACCTCACAGCCGAGCTGGTCACTCAAGACAGACCGGAAGCCAAGCAAGACGATCACAAGCGACTGCAGCAAAGCTTCCATTTGCTGAGTGTCTGCTAGGTGATAGGAACTGGGGTAATCAATCACAGAGCCTGAACCCGCCGAGGACTCTGCACTGCTCTCGGGACTCAGGTGGAGGACCTTGGTCATGATACACAGATTTTCAGTGTAGCCTCCCATGTTCACCAACTTCTGCTTCAGCGTGAACGCGACGCGAGTGCAATAGGACTGCCCCTCTGCGTCTTGCTCCCTGAGGACAGTGTAGAGAATGGGAGGACTGTTCTGTGCTATCAGCAGAGCATCACAGATGACTCCTGGCTTCTCTTCCAAGTTCAGGTCCACAGCCCAGCTTGTAGAAAGGATTAAAGTTCCCTGGGAGAATGGGTCTATTTGCCTATGTATTAATTCCTCCAAACCTTCATTCTGCAAGAACAGTTCCTTCTGGAGAGATTCAGGGGTGTATTTCAGACATCCTGGTGTCACTAGATATGGAAAAGATTATACATTTAATGGCATAGGCCACATTTTTATGATTAATTGTAATTAATCAAAATTGCTAAATACTTATACTTAAATTGTAATCTTATTAATTATTATAAATTACATATTTTATATACATTCTTTTGCCAATATTATTATATTACAGTGAGGAAAAAGAAGCCTTGATAGTCTGGCACACTTCAGCTAAGCCTATGTGCTTATTATGTTTATGACCCTGGTAAATTTCTTAACCTAAGACTGTTCCCTCATCTGTAAAACGAACAGAAATCCATGTTTACAAAAATAGCACATCTCTTATGGTGAGAAATAAAAAAAAATGGCATAAAGTATGTGCTCATTATAGCTGGTTGAGAAGTTATTCTTTCCCTTGCTACTCTTAAAGCACCTGAATCTCAAAATGCCCCTGAACAGTCCCCACTGATGGAAGTAGGAAGAACCCTTCCAAGAAGAAGGTGGTCATTAAATATCAGTGGAGAAGATGGAGCTATGAGAACTTTGCTAGAAGGAAACTCCATGCAGCCCTGCACTGGGAGATGCTGAGATCAGACTCTGAGATAACTCTCCTGAAGCATCACTCCCTTACCGATCTATGTAAGACTGCATCCATAACAAAGAGTCTTCCCTTTGATATGAGGGAGCAGGGAGCAGTGTTGTGACATGAGAATAAACTTTGCCTTTTAGGGTTTTAAACTTATGTCAACGATCATTTGTTCCCAAGAGGTGGGGGGAGGAATGAAGAGACTGTTGTCGTTCTCTGGTGGTGGCATCAGATCACATGCTAGAATCTGGATCTGTAGCGTTGATTTCCAGTGAAATGACCCATATTGCATTGGTGGTTGTTTATTGTTCCTTGCCGTGGTGCTTTCTCACTCGTACCAGATGTTTGCTTAACTTGGTTTTGCCTGTAACCCGGGTGGTGGTAAGTAGGAGATGGAATCTATGATGAGACACATCTGGATTTTGGAGATGTTAAAAGGTGGGAGGAGGGCTTCCCTGGTGACTCCCAGTGGTAAAGAACTCTCCTGCCAATGCAGAAGACACAGGTTCAATCCCTGATCCAGGAAGATCCCATATGCATCTTTGGATGGACAGAAGATATAAGGATATGTTTAAACATGCAGCTTTAGAAACCAACCAGGAAGTATAAAATAAATAGTATAAGTATAAAATAAGGAGTATAAAATAAGAAAACACACCATTTGTTGATTATACCCGGGAGTTGACATGCATCTATGGTTCTCACAGTTAAAAAAAATACACTATGAGGGTCCAGACCCAGAAGAAACCATGACCACAGGACGAATGTGTTGTTTTTATGGCTTTTAGCCAAACGGCAGGTCACAGTCTGGGCTGTGCAGGGTGATTAAAGCTCCTTTAGAAAACCACTATCCTGGTTGGAAGAATCAGAGACAGAATAATTTTGCAAGGCAGATATACTGACTGCTGTCTTTTTCATATGAGTAAATGGGAACTCAAACAGGTCAAGTGCCTGGTGCATGATCACACCACTGGGCAGTGGCAGAGCCGTGGGCTGGACCCGGTGCTGTCTCAGACACCAGACCCTCTCGCGGTCTCTACTGCACAGCCCTGCAAGCCACACAGACTACGCCTGCTGCTAAGTGGAGCATGTCACTAAAGCATTTGATGTTCATAGCACCTCCTTATCACCGAGTAGCTCGTATTATTAATTACATAATGGGATATGCTTCCCAAGGAAATTATGTGGAGACAATGTGTCCCTTTCATTTTTTTTATATTCTACTTGGCACTTAATCAATGATAGGGGCCAGACTAAATGTCAATAAAAGGCCAACCACTTCATGTGCACCAGAGGAGTTACCACTCTCCATGTGACTTGGGGTCTCTGTGCCTTTGTGCAGGTGTGCCCTGAGACTCGAATGCCCTCCTCTACTTTTGAAAGTTAAAGTCGCTCAGTCGTGTCCAACTCTTTGCGACCCCATGGACTGTAGTGTCCATGGAATTCTCCAGGCCAGAATACTGGAGTGGGTAGCTGTTCCCTTCTCCAAGGTTTCTTCCCAACCCAGGGATCGAACCCAGGTCTCCCATATTGCAGGCGGATTCCTTGGTTGGGGTGCTAGATCCCACATGGTACAACAAAGGTGGAAGATTCTATGTGCCACAACTAAGACCTGGCTGGATCTTAGAAAAAGCAAGCGAATTCCAAAAACCCTCTACTTTTGACATCTCAGTCCTTCCAGTCCTTCCAGAAGCCCCATGTTTGTTCTCTCCTCAGGGTTCTCACAGAACTTCATATCCATACTAAGCACTAATCTCACCATGGATCTAGGGAAATCTTTTGTGTTTGTGTGTGTGTGAATGTGTTTTTTTTTTTCCATTTATGTTAGGGAGTCCCTGGTGGCCCGGTGGGTAAGACTGGGCACTCCCAATGCAGGAGGCCCAGATTCAATCCCTGGTTGGGGAACTAGATCCTGCAAGCATACCACAACTAAAAGTCCACACGCTGCAACCCAGTGCAGCCTAAATAAATAAAATTTTTAAAAAATATATTAATTTATTTTTGGTTACATTGAGTCTTCATTGCTGGGCACAGGTTTTTCTCTAGTTGCAGAGGCTACTCTCTAGCTGTGGTAGGCCGGCTTCTTATTTTGATGGCATCTCTGGTTGCACAGCACAAGCTCTAGGCATACAGGCTTCAGCAGTCGTGGAGCGTGGGGTCAGTTGCTCCGTGGCATGTGGAAGCTTCCCAGACAAGGGATCGAACCTAAGTCCTCTTTGTCAGCAGGTGGATTCTTAACCACTGTACCACCAGGGAAGTCCAATAAGTAAACATTTTAAGAGTATTCTAGAGTATAGTTGATTAATAATGTGTTAGTTTCAGATGCAGAGCAAAGTGATTCTTTTACACAAATATACACGTGTCTAGTGTCTATTGTTTTTCAAAACCTTCTCCTATTTAGGCTGTTACACAATATTAAGCAGAGTTCCCTGTGCTATACAGTAGATGAGCTAGGAAAATCGTTAAACACGGAGCCCTGAAGTATCTGGACTGATGCTTTTTCCAACTACAGGAAATCAGGTGAGGGCACCTAACAGTTTAGCACACCAGGATGGAGGTCGTTCGGGGCCGGCTGAATCTGATCCAGTACCCTCACCCCTGACTTTCTCTAGTACCCATATGCCAGGCACAGACAAAACTCCAGAGAGTCATTACATTTCTTTCAAGAAACATTTATACTGTTTAATCTGAAGCTAAACTATTGTCGATCAATAGTGGATTTCCCTAACCACAGAATCTGGACTCCCACTGCAAAACCGAAACTGAACTGATTATTTATCACATTGAGAGTTCAGAATCTAATAATAGCAGACTCTGAAAAATGACAATTTGCCTTAAAAAGTAGTTCTAACTAGGTAATACATCCCCATAGTCCAAATGCCAAAGCACTTCTACCCCTGTTTGCTCTTTTCCTCCCTCTTCAACTCCATCCTACTCCCCTAACACAGACAATTTTTTTTTTTTTGCCAGTTCCTCACCTAGTCTTCCAAAACTTCTTCGTGAAAATACAAGCAAATATTTCCCCCTTTTGTTTAGCCCTCACATCTTTTTGTCCAGCAATATGTGTGGGAGATCTTTCTATACAAGTGCCAAGAACTTCCTTATTTTTTTCCCACATTTGTCTAACATGCCATCTTATGGATGTGACATAAGTCCCTGTTGATGGGTTCTTGTGTGTTTGCTCCAACTTTTTTAAAATAAATATTTATTTACCTAGCTGTGTAGGGTCCTAGATGCAGCATGTGGGACCTTCCATTGCAAACCATGGATTCTCCAGTTGCTCCATGGCATGTGAAATCCCGGTTCCCCGACCAGAGATGGAACTTGCAACCCCAGTGCTACAAGGCAGGCTTTCAACCACTGGACCACTAAGGAAGTCCCTGCCTCAACTTGTTGCCATTACAAGAATATTACAATGTGTGCACGCTCATTCACTCGGTCCTCAGTCGTGTCTGACTCTCTGCGACCCTATGGACTGTAGTCTGCCGGGCTCCTCTGTCTATGGGATTTCCCAGGCAAGAATGCTGGAGTGTGTGGCCATTTCCTCCTACAGGGGATCTTCCCTACACAGGGATCAAACCACATCTTCTGCATTGGCCGGCAGATTCTTTACCACTGAGCCACCTGGGAAGCCCATTACAATGAGTAACCTTGTACATAGTCTTGGACATTTAGTGTGCACACAGGTATATATAAAGTATAAACTCCCAGGAACTCTCTGGAAGTCCAGTGATTAAGACTCAGCACTTTCACTGCTGAGGGCCTGGATTGGATCCCTAGTCAGGGAATTAAGATCCCACAAGCCATGTGGTATGGCCAAAATAATAATAATTTTAAAAGTCCCAGCAGTGGGATTACTGGGTAAAAGGGTAAATGCCATCTGTCCTTCTGATAGATATTGCCAAATTGTCCTCCATAGTTGTACCAATATGTATCCCTGCCAGTAATGAATGGGAAGACTTGCATAGCATCGCATACAAATGCCGAGAAATAGCAGTATAGCATACAAATGATAATATCAGATTTTTTTTTACAATCCAGTAGATACAAATGATAGCTTGTTTAAATTTACATCTCTTATTTTGATTACGATTAGGAATCTTTCCAAATGTTTGAAAGCCATTTGAATTTTATGTGCTCTGAACTATGTTTGTTGATTTTTCTGTTAAGTTGTTCTTTATCCTTATCAACTTTTGGAAGCTCTTTATATATTAGAGACATTGGCCCTCTGTAATATCAGTTGCAAACATTTTTCCTAGTTGGTCAATGGCCCTTTGACTTTGTACCTAGTTGTTTTAGCCATGCACACTGCTTATTTTTAATGTAATCATATCTGTCAGTATACTGTCGCGGCTTCTGGATTTTGAATCTTGAATGTTCTAATCCTCATGCCAAAAGCATAAAGCCATTTATGAATGTATTCTTCTAGAATACTTATGGCTTTGATTTTTTAAAAATTCTTGATTGATTTAGAGCTTATGTTGGTATATAGTATAAATCGTGAATCTTTTAAAAAATAAATTATCACCCAGTTATCCCAATGTCTCTTTATTGAAACATCCCCATTCTTCTCCCTTAGTTTAGAGACCAGTTCCATCACGAACTAAATTCTGATATGTGTTTGCATCTACTTTCAGATCTTCTATTCTGTACCCTTGATCTAATTATATGTCAGTATAACTCTGTTTTTATTTGAGGCTTTATAATGATTTCATATCTGGAGTGCCCTTCTTTTTGCTCTTCTTTTTCAGATTTTTATTTCCTGGCTCTTCTTACTTATTTTTTCACTGGAACTTTAAGTTCCAATGAAGTTAAGTTAATCTCCAGATTAAGTTAATCGCTTGGGTTTTTATAAAATTGATACCTCACTAAGTTATAAAATGACTTAGAGAAAATTGACAACTTTCTTTCCTTCAAAAATATAACATGTGTTTCCATTTTATTTTTCTTCTGTGTCCTTCAATATTATTTAAATTTTTTCTCAGATTGGCTTATCTTAGATATTTTAACTTTTTGTTGCTATTGAAAATTGGGTGTTCTCTTTGATTGTTTGTTATATTAGGAAACTGAATTTTTGTGATATTAATTCTGACTTCATATAATACTATTAATACAACTATTGGTATTCAGTCCATATTCTTCTATTGTTTATAATAGGTTTTCATTGGATTCTCTTGAATATGGTCCCATGTTCTTCAGTTTTTATCCCTCTAATTTCTTTCTCCTATCTAATGGCACTGGCTAATTAGTACTGCACAAAAGTTGTAGTAGTGTACATAATGGTTTTGTCCCCAAATTTAATAGAATGCTTCTCATATCTCCCTATTAGCATAATGGTCTTTGGTGGATATTGATAGATATAGACATCAATACATAGATATAAATATAATGTTAAAGAAGTATCTATGGGTTCCTATTTTATTGTCTTCTAAAAATTAAAATGTATATTCATGCTTTTCAAATGCTTTTTCAGTATATAAGAGGACAATCATAAAATTTTCTGCATGAAGAAATGGTGGATTATAATTAGAAATTATGGATTATAATAATTACTCTCTTAATGTTGATCCATCCTTTCATTTCTGGAGTTCTGTGTTTGCGTTTTCATTCATAAGGAAGATTAGTCTGAGTTTTCCTTTTGTGTGCTATCTCTGTCAAGTTTTACAATTACTGTTACTCCCATTTAAAATAACCTGGGAATCTTCCCTTTTTATATGACTCTGGAATAATTTGAATAGTGTTGAAACTGTCTGTTCTTCAAATGTTTGGTATGATTCCTGGAAAATTGATTTTTTTATACCAGAATAATAGGTTATCACTCTATGAGCATAAAGCCCAGTGTTTTGTTTTTAGATATAGTTTATTCAATGTTAATAAGTTCTACTAAAATAGAATTTGTTGAATTTAAAAAATAATTATCAATGCTTATGTTTATTCTTAGATTTAGTACTGTTTATTGTGGACAATTAGTAAAATATAAATTGATATGCAAATGAATGCAAAAAGCTCAATTAGGTAAGGTGAAAAAGAAATCTTAATTGGAACATCATTATCTATTAACTTAAAGTCCCTCGATAGACATTTCCACATACATAGGATGCTTCCCTGGTGGCTCAGTGGTAAAGAATCTGCCAGCCAATGCAAGAGACTCGGGTTCTATCCCTGGGTCAGGGAGATTCCCTGGAAGAGGAAATGACAACCCACTCTAGTATTCTTGCCTGGAGAATCCCATGGACAGAGGAGCCTGGCAGGCTACAGTCCATGGGGTGGCAAGAGTTGGACATGACTTAGCGACTAAATAACAACAAAAGGACATTTATGTATCAGAGTCTAGTGCCAGATAAGCCATTAACTTACTGCATATATCTGATCAGGTGGTTTTTCCTCTCTAAAAGTATAGAAAGAGGACAGCAACGGAAAACCTAACATGTTGGGAGTGAGGAATGAGAACAGATGCTATCCTTGGTCCTGAAACACGATTTTGTGCTGTCCTAAACCTAGCTCAGAGGTAAAAGCATCTGCCCGCAATGCAAGGAGACTGCCCCGCAATGGGTTCGATCCCTGGGTCGGGAAGATCCCCAGGAGAAGAAAATGGCAATCCACTCCAGCATTCTTGCCTGGAGAATCCCATGGACGGAGGAGCCTGGTGGGCTACAGTCCAGGGGGTGGCAAAGAGTCGGACACGACTGAGCGACTTAACTTTCACTTTCAAACCCAAACATGCTGACTCATGTTGTAATTGATCTTCATTGTATTTGTTTTGTGTTCCATCTTGATATAAATCTTACATCTTCGTATTCATAACTGGCACTCCTCTGGTAAATTTAGTAGAGGTAATTTGCCCTTAGTTCGGTAATTTGCCCTTAGTTCAATGTGTGCCTCTAATTCAACTAGATCAAAAGTTCCCAAAATGGATGAGGGTCAGAATACTGTGAGTAGCTTGAAAAAATGAACATTATAAGGTTCTATCTTCAGATATTTTAATTTATGAAGTCTGGAGTGTGGAGCCAGGTATCTGTACTTTTAAAAATAACCAGAAATACTGATGATCAGTCCTATTTAAGAACAAGACCAAAAGGTCTGTAAGGGCAATAATGTTCCTGGATTCTATACGTGATACTGCCCCAGTGAATGAGGTCAGTGAGGGTTCATTTCTAAACTACTTATCATCAATATGTTTATAGCACCATTACCTTGAACACATAGGTTTTGCAGAGTGTACTTTCAGGACTTTAAATAACAAACATAACAGTTTATCTCCCTCTCTACTAACACAGAAACTGGCTGGTGTGAAGTAGGCAAACCATTGTTGCTACCTGGAAATAAGCGTTGTTGGAGATCCTTCTTATGTTCCAGACCTTTCTTGGAGTACACTGGTCTGCTCTGAGGAGGGCTGTTAGACAGGCTCAGCTGAGATTCAAAGTCTTTGCACAGCTGCCTAAGATCTTAACAAAGAAAGGAAATTCATGTTATTCTGACATGTTAGTTCATCTCTTCACCACTGAAAAAGACTTTATGAGTGGGTATATTGTATGGCTGTCGAGGCATGATTTGAGACATAATAGCAAGAAAACACCCCATTCACCCTGTATGAACAAGTGCCTTTACTGCATATGAAAGTTGCCAAAACCATCATAAGAGAGATGTTATTTGGAAGTTTGAATGTGTTTCCATTCAATGTAAGTCTCCACTTTCTCTATCTGAATAGCATTTTGTTTTTATTTCTTCTATGGTACATAGAACATTCTTTTAGTACACTTATCTATGCATGTATCTATGGTGTAAATATTCCCACCATGGGCAATTTTAAGCTACCAATATGATGTCACTAAATGCAGAGTCGGGGAGACATGCATCATAACACATCATTTTAGAGCAATTCCATCATGCAGATAAAATAGATGTAAATAACCTCACACGCATCATCTTAAAATGTAGTATTATAATTGGTTTTTTTATTTACTGCATTGGTTTTAAATATAATTTATGGAACTGTATAACTTGATTTTTGTTTGTATAACTTGATTTTTAATAATGACTGTTTAGCAACTGGCTCACAACAATCCTGAAAATTTAATAAATCTTAATAAACAGCAAGAGTCAGTTCCAATACACCACTGCAAGGCAATCATCCCCAAACAATTTTCTCTTCATCTGATGTGGGAAATTGCCCATTATAAGACACTGGACTCAGGCTTGTCATCACCCAGCCAAATTTTCTCATGTTTGAAAAGTAGGATACTTGAAGATTCAAAAAACACAGAGTTTAATAGATGCGAGAAGTTCAAAGTCATGGCAAATATGTTTAATTGGAGTTTCTGAAGAGGCAGAAAAGACAGGAAGGGAGTTTTCTTCCATCTTACCTGGATCTGTATCCATCATCATGCTTAGCCATTCCTCAGTTGTCAGGCTGCAAACATCCTTATCCTTCACCATCCAGGAACTGGGAACACCTGAGAACACTGCACCACAGAATCGCTTCACTCCGATCACACAAGCATAGCCATATAACTCTCCCTTGTCTAACACATCCAAGATTTTGACTGTGAAATCTATCTGGCATTGACATTGGCAAAAATGGACACAAGATAACTTTTGTATTGCTTCTTCTATTTTCTTTTTCAAAGAGTCATGGTCAACATTTTCTTTAGCACATCCCAGAACTTTCCTACTTTTATCATCCACACCAATAACAAGATAGCCTCCTTCAGTGTTTGCAAATGCAGGGATATACTCTAGAATCGTGTCTTTCGTATATTGTTCAATGTGTTTTGTAGCAAACTGCTTAAACTCTATGAATTGAGACTCGGGAAAAGGCATGACTTCACCATGTTCAAAATGGTCTTTTTGAAAAACACTGTAAGTAGGATCCACGTCATGGAGGTCTGGATGTATAACCTTGGAAATTTCACCAAAAGGCTCTTTCCCTGAGCTTTTTGCATTTGCTTTCTTGGTTTTCAGGAAACGGAATGCCTTTCCTGAATCCATGAGAAACACAGAAGTGCCAGATCTACAGTATAACGAAGAACTCAGGCTACAAATGCGGGGCTTAACAGAAATGTCTTCAGGGAAAGCGTCGGTGCTCCAAGACTTCACAAAAATGTAGTAACACTTCCCTTGTTGCTTTGTCTTGAAGAAAGCTTGCAGATTTGAAAACAGAATAAGTGTTCTCAAAGCTTCTTCTAAATCCAGTCCCATCTCCACGAGATTTTCATCGTTGTTTGCCATTTCCAGTTGAATCACTCCTCCTCCTGAGTTTAATAAAGCACATGCAGCCTGGATCACTTTCGCCTTCTCTTTCTCTCTCTGAACTTTCTGCAGCTTTTTTCTGTTACTTTCACCAAGAGTTACTTTTCCTACGTTGATGACCAAGTCTGAGTAAGACGATTTTATCGCCAAACGTGAATAATGTTTCTCCATGTTTATTCTGCAACTGAAACCATTAAAACACATATCTCATGTTGGTGAAGAAGTAGATTGCATAGTACACAAAAATGCATTTATTAATTTATTTTAAAGTGTGTATAATGGAATCACTTTGTGAAGCATCTATACTTCAATAAAATAAAACTTTTTTAAAGTTTACACTGAGCTGAAAAAAAAAAGTGACAGAGAATGGGAGATGAGAAGTGGTGAGAGGAGACCTCAGAGTTGGAAAAGGGCTTACAACAGTAGAAAGCCGAAGAAGCATTTTAAGGACGGGAGTGACATGAGCACACGGACATTGTAAAAGACACATTACTGATGAACAGATCCATAGTTGCCAAGGGTTATGGGGAGGGAAGGGGTAACTACAAGGGATAACACAGTGGAGTTTGTTGGGGTGATGAAACTGTTCTGTCTCCTGATTGTGGTTGTAATTATATGAATCCATGTGCTAGAAGTGATAGAACTGCACACCCCAAAAGTAAATTTTATTGCATGATTAATTTTTAAGAGCAGAGGGCACATTATTTACAGATGGAGAACTAATTAGAGAAGAGTAAACAAGTAGGGATGGTTTTGCAGTAACCTGAGTGACAGATGATGGTAGCCTGCGCCACAGTAGGTAGCGGCCGTGGGAATGAAGAAATGTGAATGTTTCCGAGAGACATTTAGAAAATATTGATAAAAATTAACACGGCTCTGTACTGACCAGCTAGAGATCAGGAGAAAGGATTAAAATTTAGTAACGGGATTTTTAGCTTGGGCAATTGAGTTGTTAGCAGTACCATTTATTGCCAAAAAAATTCAATGATTATTGAAGGTGGGTGATTGATAAATGGAGATTCACTCTCCTTGCCCTCTCTCTACCTCTGTGTATATTTGAAAAGTGTCTAAATAAGTTTTAAAATTGATTTCATCTATTAACTGGGTGGTGGACAAACTGGTGTTCATTATATTTTTCTCTATTTTTTTCCTGTAAATTTGAAATTACTCATGACATAAAAAAGAAAACTTTTACCTCCAAAAATTTTTAAAGGAGAGTAGGGCATATGAATTTGGAGTAACAAAGTGGATGAACTTTTGGACTATGCATTCTAACAAAACAAAGATGGCCAGGGCAGAGGGTGGATCTGAGAAATGGGGGAAGAGAAGGATAATGGATTCTAAGACTTTACGATGCCAAAAACTTGTATTTGGGAGTGATTGAGCAAATCAACAAAACTCAACAGTACCATAGTGAGGAGAGAGCGCTTAAGACTCAGGGTTGTGTTGCAGCCTAGACAGTCATTTGTTTTTTCTTTTTTATTCTTTTGCTTGATTATATACTGAAGTGTACATTGAAATATTTCATTTTTTAATTTTCTTAGCACAGGAAACATCTAATGGGCTCTCACCAAGGGCACACTACCTGCTGTGAAAGACACAAAGAATGTGACTATTGGAGATTTATGGTTTAGGGTCCGTCAGATTACCATGATGTGGTTTAAATGGTATGTGGAGAAAAATTCGTAGCCCTAAATGTCTGTCATGGTAAGAGAGAGAATTTAAATAAAATGATTTCCATCAACATTTAAAGAATTTAGGAAAAAACCCAGGTCACACAAGAACACAAAAGAACAGGAATAACAGATGGACGGGCAGAAGAAAGTTGGAAAATTAAAAAGCAATTATTTGATTAATTAACAAGATTGAGAGTTTTTTTTTCATTTGTTTTGCTTTTTGCGTGTTTGATTTTTGTTTTTTAGATAAGCCACTAGCATCTTATTTATTTTACATTTTATTGAAGTATAGTTGACTTACAATGTTGTGTAAGTTTCAGGTGTACATCAAAGTGACTCACTTATACATATACAGATATCATTCTTTTCCAGATTCTTTCCCCACATAGGGTATTACAGAACATTGAGTAGAGTTCCCTGTGCTAGACAGCAGGTCCTTGTCAATCATCTACTTTATATATAATAGTGTGTGTATGTTAATCCCAAGCTCCTAGCATCTTTATTATTTAAAAAGAGCTCTGAACAAATAGAAGGGTTGTTGATACAGGTGTGGCAAGGAAACAGAATTCTGAGCAGTAAATTATTAGAAGGCCATGTCATTCACAATCTTACTCATTTATCTGATATGTTCCTTGTGATATATTTTATATTTATAAATATCTTATTCTGTATTTTATAACCTTTAAGGTGTTCTTGTCAGGTTATTTATACAAAATGCCACTGGAGACATTTGGACTTCAAAGTTTTGATGTTTATTCATATGGATATTTGCTCTCAAGTATTGTGTTTGCAAGTGTGCTCGTCGTGTCCAACTCTTTGTGACCCCATGGACTGCAGCCAGGCTCCTCTGTCCATGGAATTTTCCAGGCAAGAATACTGGAGTGGGTTGCCATGTCCTACTCCAGGGGATCTTCCAAGCCCAGGGATTGAACCCACAACTCCTGCATTGGCAGGTGGATTCGTCACCACTGAGCCACCTAGGAAGCATACTATTATCAGCAACTGATATCAGTGACTGATATCATATCAGCAACTGCCTTCTATTATCTAGTAAGCCTGGATCATTTTATATGGCAGAGAAAGCTTCAGAACTCCTAATATTTTCTTCTCCCTTTAAGACCTAAAAGAAAATCAATAAAGGGAAATGTCTGGTAGATTTCTTTTTCAATAGGCAGAAAAGCAAAATTGGTTTGATTTAAAAATTGAGAGCTCAAATAAATCAATAACAGAATAAAAGTATCAGGGCAGTTATAACAAGGAAAACTTTTTTTTTCTTTCTTTTTCTCCTGAGATTATAGGAAAGGCAAGTGGCAGCTGCAGGTATTATGCTGACCTGTGCTGTCGAAGTCTCTCCGCGTTGCTCTCACATGCAGTTGGAGATCCCGTGGCCACAACAGGCCACAGCCCTTGGAAACATGCCGATAACAAGGAAAACTTTTAAGTGCCTGGCTCCATTGTGTTTACTGGAGAGCTTTTTTAAACTTCAAAATCATATAATTTCTACATTATTAGATTTAAAGTGTTTGACACATGAAAAACTATGGCCTGCTACAAAATTCAGTATTGTCATATATTTCATGAACATTATGACACTCAAGAATTCTTTCACCTGTTTTTCCTTTATCTCTTATGATCTTAATAATATTACAGACTGTTTTTTAACAGATTGTAAGCGTCAGATGAAGAGTTTTGCATTCTGCTTTTATCATTAACACTTCTGTAAACCTTTGAAGTCATTATATTTCTAATTATATGTCTTAAAGACAATAAAACTTCTCATCAAGTACATACAATATTAATGAACTGGACATTTCTCGATCGTTAACATTTCTCTTGCTCACAATTCTTAATAATAAGCAATACTGCATTTACTTAACAGCTGTTTAGTGGACATCTATTATTTGCAAATCACTGTGCTAAATCCAGAGTAGACAGTGGTGAACAAAACAAACACGGTCCCTGCTCTCAAGATGCTCATTGCTTACCGAAGCTCACTGTTAAATAAACGATAGTTCAGAATGCCAGGGATGCTTAGAATGGAAACTGTCCTTATATGGCAGTTGGAAGGGGGATGGGTTCTGAGAAGGCTTTCTAGAAAAAGTAATATTCTGAATTAAGATCTGAAGAGTGTAAATGAGGTGAAGAGTTAATTAGGTGAAGAAGGGTGGAAAAAACTTTCCAGAAGGAAGTAGGAAGGAACATGTCAGGTTCAAAGGACGGACTGTCTGAAACACTGAGATGGAGGGACAGAGAGGGAGGAATGAGGCTGGAAAGGGGATCAAGAGTCACCTGTACATTGGTTGGCAGGCCCCTTTAAGGATTCAGTCTTTATCCTGAAGGTAATGGGAAGCCATTGGAGGATTTTTAGCAGGAAGGCATAGCATCAGATGTACTCTGTGTGTGTGTGTGTGTGTGTGTGTGTGTGTGTATACTTTTTTTTTTTACAAAGTTCCTTCTAGCTTCAGCGTGGAGGATGGATTGGAAGAGACTAGAGTAGTTGTGGAAGAGAACTTTGGGGATGCTATTTCAAAAGTCCAATGAGAAAAGATGGTGGTATGTACTAGTGACTGTGGATATGAAGAGAAATAAACAGTTGAGAGATATTTAGAAATAAATTGAAGGACATGGTATTTGATGGAAACTCAAGTCCATTATTTGAACTGTTTTTCTTCCTCCCTAACCCAATAGATAGAAACCAAAACTAGCCACTCACTGCGAGTTTATGACAAATTGCTTCTCAGCCTAGATTAAAACAGGGAGCAACATGCAAAAACCTGTACACACAGATGTTTTTAGCAGCTTTATTCATAACTTCCCAAACTTGGAAGCAGTCAATATCCTTCAGCATGTGAGTGAATAAATAAACTGTGGTACACCCAGACAGTGGTATATTATCTGTGCTAAAAAGAAATGAGCCATCAAGTCAGGAAAGACAAAAGGGAAATTTAAATGCATATTACAAAGTGACAGAAGACCATGTGAAAGGACATACTGTATGATTTTAATTACATGACATTCTGGAAAAGGTAAAACTGTGGAGACAGTGAAAAGATCAGTGGTTGTCAGGAGTTGTGGGAAGGGAAGGATAAATAGGTAGAGAACAGAGGATTTTGAGGCAGTGGGAATACTCTGTTTAACAGTGTAGTTGTGGATGCATTTCATGTCATTATACATTTGTCCAAACCGTAGAATGTACACCAAGAGTGAACCATAAAGTAAGCTATGGACTTTGAATGATCATGATCTTTCAGTGTAAGTAACAAATGTACCACCGTGTTGCCGGGTAGGTTGGGGGTTGGGTGTTGATGACAGGAAGGTAATGTCAATGTAGGGGCAAGGGATATATGGGAAATCTCTGTACTTTCCTTTCAATTTTGCTGTGAGTCATGGATTTCCATGGAAGTTCAGTGGTGGTTAAGACTCCATGCTTCCAATACCCCAAAGAGTTGAATACCTGTCCTCAAAAACCTGCACATGAATGTTCATAGTAGCTTGGCTCATGATTACAAAAATTTGGAAGCAACCAAGATGTTTTTCAACTGATGAATGGATAAACCATGTATGTTAGGAGATAAGAACAGTCTTTTTTTTTTAAGCACTATTTGTAACACCAAGTTTTGGAAATAGCCTATCAATAACAGAATAAGGAAATAATGGTAATATTTACTGAAAGGAATGCTGTGAACCACTTTAAGAGAATAAACTGAAACACACACAATGACACAGATATGAGAAACAAAATACAGAGTTTAAAAAATCAAGTTGCAGAAATATACACATAAAATTATACCATTTAAATAAGCTAAAAATGCACACATCACAGTGCTACATATTATTCCTGGATGTCTGTGCTTGTGTAAAACTGTGTTAAAAATATTAAAAAGATATACAGTAAACTCAGAATGTTGGTTGCTTCTGAGATAAGAAGAGAAAAATGAAGAGAGAGGAGAGAGAAGGCAAAGAGAACTTCAAATTTATCTACAATATTTTAGTCACTCGATTTTTTAAAAGCTTGAAGTAACTATGGGAAGACAATATGGTAACAAAAATTGGGGATAGCAGAACAGTTTTTTATATTTGTTAAGTTCCCTAGGAGCTCATAGTGTAAGGAATCTGCCTGTAATGCAGGAGACCCAGCTTTGATCCCTGGGTCAGGAAGATCCCCTGGAGAAGGGAGTGACAACCGACTCTAGTATTCTTGCCTGGAAAGTCCCATGAACAGAGGAGCCTGGCGGGCTATAGCCCTGGGGTCACAAAGACATGACTGAGCAGCCAGCACTTTCACACTTTGTTTATTATGTGTTGCTGTGCTCAGTCGTGTCCAACTCTTTGTAACCCCATGGACTGTAGCCCGCCAGGCTCCTCCGTCCATGGGATTTCACAGGCAAGAACACTGGAGTGGGTTGCCATTTCTTCCTCCAGGGAATCTTCCCAACCCAGGGATTGAACCCTTGTCTCCTATGTTGCAGGCAGATTCTTTACGGCTGAGCCATAAGTTTATTATTGCTATCATTAAACACACACAGACCCACACACACTAGCAGGAAGGCATTTTAATCTTAGTCTTAATGAACAACACACACACTCACTTAGCGTCTTAACAAAGTACACACACACACACGCACACACACACACACACACACACACACCTCAAGTCCAGGTCTCCCACCCCACCCACTGGCTCTGCACCTGTGCCCCATCCAGCCAGCACTTTCGTTTCAGCTCTTCCACCCTCCCCTCCTCACCACTCTACGTGTCCTTCAAGTGCGCATGCACACGTGTGTGTGTGTGTGTATGTGTGTGTAGATTCGGAAATGATAGTCTTGGAAGGGAAGTAGAGCCTCTGCATGCGGGCCCAAGGGGAAGAATGGAATGGGGAAGGTTATGAGCACCCGGGGCTGAGAAAATTGCAACCCACAAAGCAAAACAGACCCTAGAGAGGAGACCCTCAGCCTCAGACATGACTGCCCAGGCATTGTGATATCTTGTATTTCACAGGGCAAGACTCAAACCAGAGAACCATAAAGCCCACATCCTGTTCATGATTCAGTTACCTCCTCTGACTTCTTTCTTTTCATCATGTCAGTACTGTAGGCCCAGTCTCTGCTAATTCGTCCTTATTTAATTTGGGTCTAAAAAAATCATTTTAGGGCTTCCCTCATGGCTCAGTGGTAAAGAATCTGCCTGCCAGTGCAGAAGACACAGGTTAAATCCCTGATCCAGAAAGCTCACACGTGCCACAGAGCAGCTAAACCCATGTGCCAAAACTAATGAGCCTGTGTTCTAGAAGCCAGGAGGTGCAACTACCGAGCCGACACACTGCAGCAGAGAGGGACAGAATGAGGGGACAATACAGGTGACTAAACAGTCAATTCCACTAGGGGACTGTAAATAAAAGAATATGGGAGACTCATAAGTTAATTATTACTCAAGAAAGCAGGTGAGCTTAACCATAAAACCAAGCAGGCTTGCTTAACAACGAACTCATGCATGAGAAGCAGGGGACATGCCCCCGAACAATAAAACAGTGGTGGCAGGAGCCCCACATCCTGCCCAATGAGTTCAGGACATCAATGGTCCCTAGGACGTTCTCTCTGCTCATATGAATAAACCAGTAATTTGTAGACTTGGCTTGACCACGCAGGGACAAGAAAACTCCCCTGCTCAACATAGAGAAGGAACTAATGATAAAAATGTGACGTCTACTCAAGGAAGACAGAGAAGGTCTTCTCTCCTTCCCCACTTTTCCTTTGATTATAAAACTGTAGCCCACTAAGTTCTCGGGATGCAGCATTTGCTCTCCCTCTTCTAAGCCTCCAAAGCGCCTATCCTAATAAATCACCTTTTATGTACCACTTTGCTCTCCCTGACCTCTTCTCTGCACTGACACCTAAAAGAGTGTGGTACGGGAGCATTTCAGTGCCCCCCTAAAATGTTTCACCGATGAGTTTCACAACTCCTGAAGCCTGCGCGCCCTAGAGTCCATGCCCTGACCAAAGAGAAGCCACCACCACAGAGAAGCCTGTGCCCTGCAAGGAAGACTAGCACCCACTCGCTGCAACTAGAGAAAGCCCTCACAGCACAGCCAAATATTAAATCAATAAATTCTAAGAAATCACCTACGACTGCAGTGATAAAAGCATATTTATGTTGTAAACAGGAGTGTGGCAACTGATTTCTAGGAAATACTCAGAACATCTGTAGGTGTTGCCTATGTCTAGTAAAATAAATACCTACTATCGCAGATGAGGTTTTTTCCTATTACAGATTGGCAAATATTTTTCAAACATCCACTTGCTGAATTATTCATAATCCTACATTCCTTTGTTCCCCATCTCCAAAAAGATTAGAAAAAGCAATTTGTTAAAGTTGGGCAAGTTAATTTCCAGGGCTTTTGATAAATGTTGGTAAACAAAATAATCAAACTTTTGGCACACTTGCAAAAAATAACCTGAAATTTCCAATGAGGTCCGAGCTTCTGGGTTAATATATTTAAGTTTTTCCTGAAAACAAAAGTGTGTATATATCATAAAAAACAAAACCCTTTTCATAGAGACCAACCAACTGGGTACCTGACAGAATATCCTGACAGTCACCCCTTCCCGCCAAAGCTCTAGCTCCTCCCTGATCTATCTGAGAGTTTGCCTCCAGATAGTTGGTGATCTGTCCACCCCACAATCCTCTCCACCACCATCTCAGACCTCAGGGTGTCTGGCTGGAACCCTGCATCCCATATCCCTGGCCTGAGCTAGAAGGTAAGTCCCATCAAAGGACCAGTTCTCTTCACTGTCTATTTCACTTAAGAAAAATGCAGGCATAACATGTCCACCACAATCTCTCTTGTCTAAGATAGATATATCTGAAAGGGTCTCTAGCTACAGGGTGAATTTATTTATATATGTATATATTTTTTTAATTGTAGGACAATTACTTTACAATATTGTGATGGTTTTTGCCATCCATCAACATGAACCAGCCATAGGTATACATATGTCCCCTCCTTCTTACACCCTCTTCCCACAGCCCTCCCCCGTCCATCCCTCTGTGTTATCACAGAGCACTGACTTTGGGTTCCACAGGGTGGATTTTTTCCTTAGCATTCTTTGGTCTTTTTTCCAGCCCATCTTTTCTGTTGAACAGGCATGGATCCAGTCTCTCCAGATAGTCTCAGGGTTGGGGTGCTGAAGAGAAAAACGCCTGAGTTCTGACCTGTTCAGGTATCCTTGGCTTCACAAAAGCAAGCCCAGGAGAAATGCCCAGTTTTTATTTTCTTGAAAAGGGAAACTAGAATGTTCCCATCATTTTAAAGTTCCCACTATTTTACTGTTCACAACATTTTAATGTTCCCACCATTTTAAAGTTTCAATTTCCTGAAACCAAGTTAAATGTGTTCCCGTCTTTTAGGTTTCGATTTCTCAAGGAACTAATTAGATGGCATTTGACTCTTTATGGCTGCCTTCCCAACCTCAAGAGAGAGAGAAAATAAAGCACTGACTGTTGGCTGTCAGTCAATAGGAAATTGTCTTTTTAATAAGTAAGTGAAAAGTGCATTACTTCTGGCTTGAAACTTAAAACATCTTGGAGAGCAATGCTACAGAGAAATCTGTTTGGATACACATCAAATTATTATTAAGGATTTCACCCTAAGGAATGGAATTGGAAAGGAAGAGGGAGAGAGACGGAGGAAATGTTATTTTGTACACTATGCCTGTATTATTTGAGAAATGTTTAAAGCAATAGAAAAGAAAACAGTGCTAGAGCCAGACAGAGAATTAAGCAGTACACCTCATTGACTTTCTCACTCAATTTTTCTAGTGGCCTCTATAAGCTCAACAGTTGCCATTGAAACCAGTTGAAATTGTTGCTAGATTTCCTGTTCCTGATTTGACTAACACTGTTAGTTTTGTATTGAGTAAGTTTCTCCTACTTGCCATATTGATCTACAACCTCCCCCATAGCTTATGGAAATCAGAGTCCCCTGGGATTCTTTTTTTGGTTTCTTTTGGGTGGCCGTCCTTATAGATTGCAAAAATTGTTCCAGTATGAATTTAGCGATCATTCCTAATATTCAGGAAAAGTGTTGTGCACTAGAGGGAATTGAGTTTACGATGTGATGAGTCAGTGTTCTGTGATCATCTCAGTCTATCAATAACCAATGTAGTTCTTCAGCAATAATCATCAGGAACCTTTCGAAAAAAAAAAATTAAAAGTGATTACTTACAGGCTCTGGAAGTTACGCAACAGACTGGGCCGCACAGCGAGATCAGAAGTAGGAATGAGCACACTGGCCTGGTGATCGGCTCAGCCTTGGGGTGGAAGATGAGGGTTTAGGGTTTGGCAGGTTCCCTATTGGTGAACTTGAAACATGGGGGCAGAATTTAAAGTGCGGGGAGTAGGGGGCGGAGAAAAAAAACAGAAAGAAAACCGGAAACCCAGGGGGAATTCCCTGGCAGTCCAGTGGTAGCACTTTTCCTGCTGAGGACCCTAGTTCAGTCCCTGGTGTGGAAACTAAAATCCCACAAGCTGCTCGGGCATAGCCCCCAAAGACAAAAAAAGCCTTGCAACCAAAACTGTCAGTAATGAAATCAACAAAGATCTCAAAAACAGAAGAACCTGACTGGCAATGTGTTTATTCAAGATAGTCATCCTTGAAGTAAGGAAAGAAAAAAAAATTTTCAGCTCTCAGGTTCTACACTACAACAAAATTAGTTCCCAAATTTGGCTGCTCATCAGAATCTTTCAGCACACTTTTTTAAAAAATCCAGATTCCAACAATTTACAAATAAAATATTTTTTTAATTTTAAAAAGAAAGAGGGGGAAATAAAAAACAAACAAACAAAAAATAAAGCAGATTCATGGAGAATCTAATAGTAAATCTACAATTTTAAGATCCCCAGGTAATTTTATGGTCTGCAAGGTTCAGAAACTACTGGACTCCCATATTTCCTGTCTCTTGTCACAATCTCTTGGCTCACTATGGATGGTTATTGTCCTAGAAATTCCTAGTGTTATAGACTGCCACACAAAGCCAGTTGGTACCAAATCTGGTTGAATATGGTGAGCATTATCACTTCATGACATTGCCTACATTGCAGAGGAGGTAATGATCTGATTGTAAAAAACCAATGCAACCTACCAAGTACCCCAGAAACAGCAAACATCATTAAAATATTAAAATATGTACTTAAGAAGCATCCAGTGAGAAAAACTTAGCAATGTCCAGGAGATGTCTTAATAGCTGCCATAGGAGCTTGCTTGGTGGCTCAGATGATAAAGAATCCACCTGTAATGCAGGAGACACGGGTTCCATCCCCGGGTTGGGAAGATCCCCTGGAGGAGGAAATGGCTACCCACTCCAGTATTCTTGCCTGGAGAATTCCATGAACAGAGTAGTCTGGTGGGCTACAGTCCATGGGGTCACAAAGAGTTGGACACAACTGAGCGACTAACACTTTTCACAGAGGATTTAGCATTGTGCCCGCATTTCATAGTACCTCTGTGTTGAGGCTTAGAGCAGGCTGCCCCACGACATACCAGAATGGTATATTGATTGTTTTGAGTTAAAGTTACTGGAGAAAGACCTGGTGAGGGAAAGATTGATATTAAAACAATAACACTCTGACCTCCCCCTCGCTCCCCCAAAAAGTAGAAAATAAATCACCCATGTAAAAGGATCCCCCTATACTAGGAGTATAGAGAGTATTCTTATCACCAGATAAGGAATTCAAGGCTAAGAAAGCCAAATAAACAGACTCTCTTCCCTCATGAGTCTACTACCCCAAGCACAAACCCCTTTCTTAAATCTTCATAAATAATTCTGTATCTAAGAATGTTATATGAACAGACTGCTTTGGTCACTTGGTCTGGGTGGGGTTAGGGCATAGGGGTAGAATTTCTGTGACCTCTGTGTATATTAATTAATTTTTTCCTCCTTTTTTTCATTACAAATTTTTTTTTCTTTTTTTTTTTTTTATTAGTTGGAGGCTAATTACTTCACAACATTTCAGTGGGTTTTGTCATACATTGATATGAATCAGCCATAGATTTACACGTATTCCCCATCCCGATCCCCCCTCCCACCTCCCTCTCCACCCGATTCCTCTGGGTCTTCCCAGTGCACCAGGCCCGAGCACTTGTCTCATGCATCCCACCTGGGCTGGTGATCTGTTTCACCATAGATAGTATACATGCTGTTCTTTTGAAACATCCCACCCTCACCTTCTCCCACAGAGTTCAAAAGTCTGTTCTGTATTTCTGTGTCTCTTTTTCTGTTTTGCACATAGGGTTATCGTTGCCGTCTTTCTAAATTCCATATATATGTGTTAGTATGCTGTAATGTTCTTTATCTTTCTGGCTTACTTCACTCTGTATAATGGGCTCCAGTTTCATCCATCTCATTAGGACTGATTCAAATGAATTCTTTTTAACGGCTGAGTAATATTCCATGGTGTATATGTACCACAGCTTCCTTATCCATTCATCTGCTGATGGGCATCTAGGTTGCTTCCATGTCCTGGCTATTATAAACAGTGCTGCGATGAACATTGGGGTGCACGTGTCTCTTTCAGATCTGGTTTCCTCAGTGTGTATGCCCAGAAGTAAAAAATATTTATTTATTTATCTAACTGTGCAGTGTGTTAGCTGGGCATGCAGGATCTTTTATTTTTTTAACAGCTGTGCTGGGTCTTCATTGCTTCCTGGGCTTTCCTCTAGTTGTGGTGAGCGGGGGCTACTCTCATCACGGTGTACAGGCCTCTCATTGCAGCGGCTTCTTGTTGCAGAGCACAGGCTCAATAGTTGTAGCACATGAGCATGGTTGTTCCATGGCATGTGGGATCTTCCTGGATCAGCGCTCAAACTCTTGTCCCCTGCGTTGACAGGCGGATTCTTTACCACTGAGCCACCAAAGAAGTCCCAGCACGCAGGATCTCTAGTCACAGCATTTGAACTCTTAGTTGCCTCATGAGGGATCTAGTTCCTTGACCTGGCCTTGAACATGGGGCCCCTGCCTTGGGAGGGTAGAGTCTTAGCCACTGGACCACCAAGGAAGTCCCTGTCTTGTTAATTTGTCTTGTGTTAATCTACAGCTAAAATAACTCAAGACAGGTAGCAGGGGGATATTTCCCACTCTCCAACTTCCTGACCCTTGGAGGAAACTAAGCTTTGGAAAGATTAAGTAACAGTGCTTGATCATATGCCAGGCACTGAGAATTTACTAGTGGTTTAATAGCTACTGCTTATTGACACTTAGATTGTGTACCAAACACATGGAACACAGCATCTAATCATTACAACAACCATTGAGAGATGGATATAATAATGGTTATTTCCATTTTATATAGGAAAGAGCAGTTAAACCACCCAAATCACATGTGAGTGCCTGTAGTCGTAGTGAAAGTCACTCAGTTGTGTCCGACTCTTGTGACCCCATGGACTGTAGCCCGCCAGGCTCCTCTGTCCGTGGGATTCTCCAGGCAAGAATATTGGAGTGGGTTACCATTTCCTTCTCCAGGGAATCTTCCTGACCCAGGAATCGAACCCAAGTCTCCTGCATTGCAGGCAAGTTCTTTACCACCTGAGCTATGAGGGAAGCCTGAGCCTTGTCGAATTTGACTCTGAAACCCACACAAATACACGGGCACCTCCTCAAAGCTCAGTCTGATGGACGTAATGGTCATTCCTGGGTAGCACTTTAGGAAATGCATGAGTGTTCTTCCTGTAATCCAATCACAGTCTCCACCCATTTCAACACTCAACATATTTTCTGAATGATTTCCAAATTCCCTAGAGCTGAGATGGGCCTAGGGTCTGGAATTTTAACAACCACACCAGGTGATTCCTCATGGGAAAATTTGGACAACACTCTTTAGGTATCTTTGGATCAACAAAGGTTTGTTTTACAGACCTCTTGAGTTGTGTGCCTGCCAACAGCCACCCTTCGGGGAAGGCACAAGCCCCAGTGCCAGCTTCTCACAGTGACCTGGGAGGAAATGAGGGAGGAAGAATGCTTCTGTCCTGATAGTGTTCCTCTGTTCTCAGTTCCCTAAAATCTCTACCCTCTACCCCCACCTCCATATTTTATGGAGTTTGGGAAAGAGCTTCTTTTTGTTGTCGTTGTTTTGCTTTACTTGATAAGGTGTTTTCATTTATTTATAAATAAAAAATAAACATTTATTTATTTATTTGCTCTGGGATTTCTCCAGCTGCGGTGAGTAGGGGCTACTCTTCCTTGCAGTGTGCAGGCTTCTCGTTGCTGTGTCTTCTCTTGTTGTGGAGCACAGGCTCTAGCACAGGCTTCAGCAGTTCTGGTGCATGGGCTTCGTTGCTCTGAGGCCTGAGAAATCTTCCTGGGCTAAGACTAAATCCATGTCCCCTGCATTGGTAGGTGGATCCTTATCCAGGGAAGTCCTGGTGAGGAGTTCCTGTATTTTTTACATCATCTTCTTCCTCTGTAGGGGTAAATTCAGGCAGGTTTGGCCAAGGAATCAACTGGAACATCAGAGACTCTGCTACACCAAGAGTTGCTCCCCGCTAGGCTGTAAATGTGGACAAGGTCTCAGTGGGAGACTGCAGAGTGGAAAGAGGCCTCCAGAACAACCAGCCCCAGTGGGATGCAAAATGCAGTGTATACTATGATTACAACTCTGCTGAAATATATCTGCCAATGGATTAACACTGGAAATGAATAAGCAAAAATGAAAGCAACTGTGTGATACAGTGGTTGGAACAGAGATGAGTTTTCTTTTGTTATTCTCTGCTTTTCAATCTTTCTGTAACGTCATTAGAGAAGGCTTCCCAGATGGCATTAAAGGTAAAGAACCTGCCTGCCAATACAGGAGACAAAAAACAGGTGGGTTCAATCCCTGGACAGAGGAGCCTGGCAGCTACAGCCCATAGGGTCATACAGAGTCAGACATAACTGAAGAGGCTTAGCACGCACGCACACAGGCATGCAGGATATATATGGGGCTTCCCAGGCGGTGCAGTGGTAAAAGGGTCCGCCTGCCAACGCAGGAGACACAGGAGACACGGCTTCAATCCCTGGGTTGGGAAGATCCCCTGGAGGAGGAAATGGCAACCCAGGCCAGTATTCTTGCCTGAAAATTTCTATGGACAGAGGATAGACTGTAGGATACAGTATCCTTGCAGGATACAGTCCATGGAGTCACAAAGAGCCGGACATGACTGAGCACATCATCTGTGCTCATTTTATACATATATATAAAATGCGTATATATACACATCATATATTATATATATAATTCCTTATATATTCCTTATATAATTCCTTATATATAATTATATATATATATATTCCTTCCCCCTCCCCCCTGATCAAGGGACTTTGAAAGAAGAAGGACTGGAATTTTACATAAAATCACCAGGAAGCTCCTCCAAGTTTGCAGTATGAGAAGTCAAGATGCAACAGTCTTAGAGGGGATTTGCCAGTTCATGTTAGGAGTCCCTGATCTTGGACAGATCAGGAATATGACCTGAGTCTGATCCTGAGCTTTGCAGAAAAAGAAATTCAGATTTCTCCAGAATGATCAGGAGGCTCTGGGAGAACTGACAGATATTGAGTATAGGAAACAGTAGAGACTACTCAGCTGTTTCCACTTTCAGTGGAGGCCAATGCTTTCTAGAGATGACAGCTTGACAGAGGATCCTGATAGCAAACTTGAGTATTCTCACCTCTGGGGAGTATCTTCAGAGTATTTCTATGCTCTCAGAGTTGAGATGACTAACTCAAGGATTCTCTTTAAATGCTTTATTTATCTAGTTTGGATACCTTGACGTGTGCCTTTAAGAAAATTAAATTCTCTGTGCCTCAGTTGTACCATCTATGAAATTGGAATAATGTGTATATGATATACTTCATAGAATTGTCAGAATGTATGCCAAGCCTTAGCAAATAGTAGCTGGTTGTATCAATAATAACATCTCAGTAAATAGTAACAAGCGGTTATTGTAAATCTTGTGCTTATTTCAGATTGAAGCCTCTTGAAGATAATTTGATGTTCAACCTCTCCAAAACCTTGGGCAAAGCTGGGGCAGCTCAGCCTCATAGGAAATCTAGTTTACTGCTCTACCCTTCGTCTTTCCTTACATGTGTTTCTCCTGAGTCTCTCTTAAAAAAAAAAAAAAATTCCTATCTGAAATTCCCTGGCAGTCCAGTGGTTAGGATTCCATTGCAGGTGATATGAGTGTGATCCCTGATTAGGGAACTAAGATCCCACAAGGCACACAGCATGGCGAAAAAAAAAATTTTTTAAAGAGTCCTATTGATGTTTAGAGGTATCCTGTCTTTTCTTTTCTCTGGGATAGTACCCAACATCAATTTCAAGTGACCAGAATTTTTTAATTTATATATTAATGTTAAGATTGCATAATTCATATTCCTATCTGTAATTCTCCAAGTTACAGTCTTCCTCTGAGGTTCTGAGTTAGGGTGATGGATCCTGGTTTTACTCTGCATACACTCAGCATAATCTGAGCCACCTGTTTCTGAGATGCCAAAGCCTCTTTTGTCATCAAAACCTGATGTCAGCATTTTGTTCTCTTATTTAAGGCAACAGATCTGTATGTGTTTACATACAATGATCTGGGGATTTTCTAAGCACTCACCAGCTTCCCCAGTGGCTCAGACAGTAAAGAAACAGCCTGCAATGCAGGAGACCTGGGTTCGATCCCTGGGTTGGGAAGACCCCCTAAAGAAGGTAATGGCAACCTGTTCCAGCATTCTTGCCTGGAGAGTTCCATGGACAAAGGAACCTGGTAGGCTATAGTCCATGGGGCCACAAAGAGTTGGACATGACTGAGCAACTATAACACTTTCACTTCACTTTGACTTACGCACTGTCCATCAGAACCAGTATGAATACAGCAAATCTTTTATCGAGGTCTTTTTGATCCAGTCATCTCATATCTGGGGACCCACACATATACCAAGGAAAGAAAAGGGTCATATGCCTGAGTAGAGAATATGCCTGGCTTGATTTTAAAGTGTAAAACTGCTAGTCACCCAAATCATTAGGAGGATAATTATTGTATAATCTGAGATATCACACAACCATTGAAAATGATCATTTTGAAGATGGTGCTACAACATAGGGAAATGCCAGCATTACTCAGCTACCACTGCTGCTGCTGCTGCTAAGTCACTTCAGTCGTGTCCGACTCTGTGCGACCCTACAGACGGCAGCCCACCAGGCTCTGCCGTCCCTGGGACTCTCCAGGCAAGAACACTGGAGGGGGTTGCCGTTTCCTTCTCCAATGCATGAAAGTGAAATGGGAAAGTGAAGTCGCTCAGTCGTGTCCGACTCTTCGCGACCCCATGGACATGCAGCCTACCAGGCTCCTCCGTCCAAGGGATTTTCCAGGCAAGAGTACTGGAGTGGGTTGCCATTGCCTTCTCCTGCTGCCAAGCAAACAAACCATGAACCTCAATCATACAAGAAATCTTTACTTCTTCTGCATTTGCAGGTCAGCTGGATTTTGGCTGATCCAGGCCAGATCGGTGGAACTTGGCTGATCAGTTGAGTTGACATCGCTCAGTCCTTCATGACTGGTGGGCTACTCAAGACATCGTCTTTACAAGATGGTAGCAGAAGCTCAGGAGAGCAGACCTAATGCTGAAATGGGTAAAGCCTCTGTACACGTCACAACTACTAACATTTCTTTGGCTGAATAAAGTCCTATGGACCAGTCCACATCAGGGGGGGTGGAAAATACACTCCACCTCTAATGTCAGGAACTACAAGTGGTGTAGATCTAGGGAGTGAGGAAGTCTTGAGAAGAAGAATACGGGCTACAACAGTGCCTCACAAAAAGGCTACATGGAAAACACATGCACGCGATATGAAGTTGATTGTCCAACTTCATAGTAACTAAAAATATTTTTTGCAAGTCAACAAAGAATAGAAATAGATAAGCAAAATTGAAAAAAAATTTTGCCTGGATAACAAATTAATAAGAACTTTTTATTTTGCATTTCTCCAGTCCTCAAACTTACATAATAGAATTATCTTACCTTTTTTTTTAATTGGAGTATACTTGATTTACAATGTGTGTTAGTTACTTTTCTTTATTAAAGTAAGTTTTAGAAGCTTCTCACAGCAGGCATGTTATTTCACCAAATGAACTGTTTTATCTGTTACATTAAGGGTCTGTAGAAAAATGTAGACTTCTAAGTACATTTAAGTTAGCCATTTGTTCTTAGTCCCCACCAGTTGCTAATCTCAAACTCAAATCTAACAAACTTCCATCAATATGGATCTTTGCCTAAAAACAGTTTAAATGCCTTTGTTCTCTTATTCCTTGTTATGACAGTGTTAATTATTCTCTGCACTGACCTCTTTGAAGTCTCCAAAATCAGATATTCATTCCATTGACTAGAAGCATTGTTCTGGTAGATTCTGATTTTCTGAAAGGAGCAAGTCCATTCAATAAATAAGAATGGAGCACCTGTCATGTTCAAGGCACTCTACTAGTTACTTTTGGGGAACTAGAGATGTGTAAGTGCCATCCTTACTCTTAGGGGTCTCACAATCTAATGGGAAGAGAAAAGTGTACACATACATTTGGGGACAGAAAGAACAGACTAGAAGAAGAAAGAGTTCGTGAGTTCTCAACCCTGGTGGCATGGTGGAATCATTTGGACAACTTTTAATAAGTGCCCAAGCCCACGCCTGGAGATGCTGATTTAATTGGTCTGATGTCTGACTTCATGACTCTTTTGGTTAATTTTTAACATTTATTTATTTTTATTTTCTTATTTATTTGACTGCACCTTGTCTCACTTGTGGCATGCAGTGCCTTTAGCTGCAGCATGTGAACTCTTAGTTCATGTAGGATCTAGTTCCCTGACCAGGGATGATCGAACCTGGGCTCCCTGCATTGGGAGCACTTGAGTCTTATCCACTGGACCACCAAGGAAGTACCTGGTATTTTTTTAAAACTCTTCAGAGGGTTGTAAAGAGTAGCCAAGGTTGAGAACCCCTGGATTAGGCCTTCTACTTTAAGCTTGACTGAACTCTGTGCATAATACTGACAAAGACTCTCAAATGCAATCCTTAAGGCAATTAATTATTTTTAAAAAATAATTTTATCAAAAATTATACAATGTATGCAAATAGTTTAAAGTCAGAAAAGGCAAATGACCCTGAGGCTTGTGACTGAATTTCAGCAGTCCCCTGTTCTCTCCATCCCCCAATTCTTCCTCCATTTTTGACTCTTTGAATTACTTGTAGAGAATTCACACATCTTCAATTCTCCAAATGTTAACACACTGGTATCTCTTGCTTCATCAAAAAGAATTTACTAGGATTTCCCTGGTGGTTCAGTAGTTAAGAACCTGCCTTTCAGGAAATGTGGGTTTGATCCCTGGTCTGGGAACTAAGATCCCATATCCTTCGGAGCAACTAAGCCTTCGCCCCACAGCTACTGAGCCAGTGGGCCAATTAGAGTCCAGTGCGCTACAATGAAGGATTCCGCATGATGCAACTAAGAACCGATGCAGCCAAAAATTAACCCAAAAAACGAAAACAGGAAACTAATTAATTGTGGAATTTTTTTTCCCACCTAAAAGTACCCTGAAGCCCCCAAGGAAAGGCAAACAGAAGTAGGTAGTTGGAGCAACAGGAGGCAGAGGAAGGTTCTTCTGTTCATTCCAGGAAAAGGACAGCTGAAGTCAGGTTCAGACTGGCTGCCCTGGTGACCCAAGCAGTTCAGAGAGGCAGCTAAGAGCACTTTTCTAAGCCCCACCCACCTGCTCTCCCACCTCTTGGAAAGCTGATGGGCTTTATCTTAAATGATGGCCAAAAGCATGTATCCACACTTTCTCCTGGATATATGCTTGGAGGGCACCCTACTCCACCTCCAAAAGAAGCCAGTGAGGTGGGGGTATGTTAGAAACACGGGGAGATGGACTTATAACAAAGGATGCATTAGAAAAGTAAGTTAGAGTGTTATCCTGGGAAACCCTGAAAATTAGTTTGGCTTGAAGACTTCAGGGACTCCCTGGAGATACATTAGCAGGGATGTCACAAAATCAGTTCTGTATTTGAGGAGCACCTCTGTGGCTGGACAAGATGAAGGCTGGATTGGATTAGAAAACCCAGAGGCAAGGGACTCATCATAAGTCCCAGGGAAGAGGTGGAGAGGAGTGGGAAAGACCAGTGACACCGCAAATAGACTGGGAGGTCCAGTGCCAGGAGACAGTTTTGTGGCTTCACGAAATTCTGACTGAGCCTTGATGTCCTCGCTTGTGACACATGAAAGGGCGAAGCTGCCACCTGCTGGGGGGCAGGGAGACTCTGCTCTCTGTCCCTTCCTATACTGTTTGAAATAATTTTCAGAAGGTTGCCCTCTTTTCATAAAACAGGTAGAGGTGTTTGATGGCTTTCGAGGCAAAACAGAGCTTATGAACTTCCTCTGACAGGGCATACTCCGGACTGAGCCCAAACACAATATTCCTCTGCAGGCCTGAAAACTGCTGAATGCTGTCTAAAACAATGTGACCGTCCAGAACACCAGAGGCCTGGCTGAACACAACCTTTGTGGCTCCGCAGGTCTCAAATAATTCCATTGCTCTTAGCAGTGCAAGCTCATAGCGGCCTCTGTCCTCTGCTCTCCTGCACAGAATTGCTATGTCTCTGGGCAGATAGCCACACTGGAACAGGTGGTGACATCTTTCTGCCACGTGTCTCGCAATTTCTTCTGTGGTCAGGTTGGTCTCTGTCTCACACACCCCAGGCAGAGCCTGGGCACGGATTGCTTCCTCATATGAAGCTTCCCTGAATGACGCCAGTGTGTCTGGAGACACGATGGGGTGAGGATTTTCCTTGATCCTCTTCATTTCTTCTTTCATGAGCATCGCTATTTCCAGAGCACAGTGGATCCCGCGGGTGACTGTTTTCCGAGGAAACTGAGCAGATGGAGGGGGGAGGCCGTTGCCGTCTCCATGATGGACTTGGAAAGGGTCCAGAAAAAGCCAGAGAATCCCGTGGTGTGGGTTTTCAATTCCAGCAGCCCTCACCTTTGGGTGGGTGATGCTCTTGGCCTTCATGTACCAGTCACCATATTTACTGCAGAAATGCTCAGTTTCATCCATCACTATGTGCTTGATCTTTGGGAACTCCCCTCCCATAAAGGTTTTCCGGGTCACAGCTCGGCAGGTTGTTTGCTGTCTGTAAGGATGAAGGAGAGAATAGGGTTTCAGGCATACAAATAAAAGGAACACCATGCATTTATGACTCTCTGGATTGGCATTAGAGACTGGTTCTCATCCGGAGGCTGATTCACTGATTCAGTAGTGTCCTGAATACTACAAAAATGCTCTTCTTACAAGGTTCCTGACATTTGTTGTCTAAGTCAGGTTTCCCAGGTGGCGCTAGTGGTAAAGAACCTGCCTGCCAATACAGGAGATGTAAGAGATGGAGGTTCCATCCCTGGGTCGGGAAAGATCCCCTGGAGGAGGGCATGGCAATCCCCTCTAGTATTCTTGCCTGGAGAATCTTTTGGACAGAGGAGCCTAGTAGGTTATAGTCCACAGGGTCTCCTGGAGTTGGATACGACTGAAGTGACTTAGCATGCACACACAGTCACTAAGTCAGGTCCAACTCTTTTGCGACCCCATGGACTATAGCCTGCTGGGCTCCTCTGTCCATGGGATTTCCAGGCAAGAATACTGGAGTAGGTTGCCATTTCCTTCTCCAGGGGATCTTCCTGACCCAGGAGTCAAACTCATGTCTCCTGCTTGGCAGACTGATTCTTTACCACTGAGCCACCTAGGAATTCCTCCTGACAGAATACATAATTGCAAACCCTAATCTTTGGAGTTAGCAAGTTAAATCAGCATGTGAGACTTTTAAAATGAACTCAGGTAGAAGATTTTGTTTTTTCTACTATGGTCTATTTCTACTGCTTAACAATCCTTAAAGATAAATTCCTTATATCTAAGGGAAATCTCAAAGTGAATTTACACTTGTTACTACTATTTCTTTACTTTCTTTTTTAGAGCTGGTAAGCAGTCACCTAGAGGCATATCATAATTTTCATATGAAAAAGAAATATGGGCTCCTATAAGTTCCTCTAAAGAAAATCCTCATTCCCCACTTATTTTTAGTGCAAAACCAGAAGCCTCTCTAGATTTTGGTTAGGAAAGCATCTAGAGGTTGCTGAGTTCCATGACATGTCAGGATGGCAGGTAGGGTACCAAGTCTACAGGGCTATGCCCCTATAGAGCTACCATCCTACTTACTTAGCTCAATTTTCATTTAAAGTATATTTTAGCATATAAATAGATATACATGCATACATATACTTAAAATTTTTTAGTTGTTTATTGCCTCTTCTAATTTAGATTCAAGTCATATCACCCATCCCTACAGATTTCCTGATTTTGCATATGCAGTCCCTGGGGAAAAAGCTTTAATCGCTTTGTCCAGAATCACAAACCCCTAGTCACAACCATTCAATTTCTTTTCTTCCGGTTTGGACAGTGTAGACTTCTTGAAGAAAAGCGTTGATTCTTAGCCATCTCTGTATCCCCCTCACATTGTGCTCATAGCTATTTGTTGACTTTAACTTGGCTTTTGACTGGGGTTCTCTTAAAACTCATCTATAAAGCATAAGAAAGAACATAGCTTCAGCACAGTTTACAAGATCCTTCATTATCTGGCGTCTGCTTCCTTTCCAACTTCATTTGTCACACACCCACAGCTCCTCACAGCTCCAGGCAGACCTACCATTCTGAATGCCTTTCTACTTGCTGTAAAGTTGCTGCTGCTGCTGCTAAGTCGCTTCAGTCGTGTCCGACTCTGTGCGACCCCATCGACGGCAGCCCACCGGGCTCCGCCGTCCCTGGGACTCTCCAGGCAAGAACACTGGAGTGGGTTGCCATTTCCTTCTCCAATGCATGAAAGTGAAAAGTGAAAGTGAAGTCACTCAGTCGTCTCTGACTCTTAGCGACCCCATGCACTGCAGCCCACCAGGCTCCTCCATCCATGGGATTTTCCAGGTAAGAGAACTGGAGCGGGGTGCCATTGCCTTCTCCAACTTGCTGTAAAGAGCCCCTATTTAATGCACTTCTTCTACTGACTTCTTAAGAAAGAAGTCAGCATGTCCTTCATTGGAGAGTATTTGCTGACCAAACTACAGCCTGTTAAGTTTAAGCACATCTTTACTATCATACTAATTACACAACATTCCCATTGCTTATTTTTCTCTTTGTCTCTCTTACATGGCTTTATGGCAAGGTCTTCAACATGTTTTCCTCCTCTAACACTAAATGTACCCTACATCTAGCATATAAATGGTGCTCAAAAAAGATTAGCTTGATAAATAAGTCAAGCAAACCAAAAACTAAAAGCTCTCATTCGCTGGATTGAATAACAGCCAATTTCTTTTGCTAAACTGAAAGCTTAAGATTTAAATCAGAAGCAAATGTGCATGGTTTCTAAAATGGTTGAATCAGAATAAGTCAAACACATAAAAATATTTTATAAATGAAATCAAACGGTATTTAAAATCAAGTTCGTGTTAGGTAGACTGTCTAATTGACTGAAATACCCTATGAAAGCATGTAAATACCCTATTAAAACATTAAATATCAAGCAAAAACCATATGTGAAACAAGATGGATTCGTTTCAGCCTTTCTTAAGTTTAAAGCCATAAACTGTGGGGGAAAATGTTTCTAGTTCTATAAATTGAAAGTTATGCCTATGTGGCTAATTGATAATGAAATGTTTAAGTGTGAACACTGCAAAGTGCTCTTTTCTAGCTCAGCTGCTTGATCACTTGCAAATGTATACATAGTTTGGGCTGTTGTCTGTATGCATCAAAGGCATTGCACAATCTTACAGCAAAGACACAGATTACTGGTGCAATGCTGTTGAAAGACTGACTAAATACATTTATGGTGTTTAATTAGTGAAACTCTTACGTCACAAAATCCTTTAAGACGTCACTTTCGCAAACATAGAGGATCTCCTTGGGCTTGCAGTGGAAGAAGTCCTTAATTTTCTCCATGATCTTTATGGCCAGCACTGTCTTTCTGGTTCCTGGAAAGCAGTGGACGAACAGTTCTCGTGTCTCCTGAAGGCTCTGTGAAAGCAACTCACACTGCTCCACTACGAGCAAATTGGAAAATTCACAGCCCAGTTGGTCACTCAGAAGGGATCGAGAGCAGAGAGAGACCACGATAAGAGCCTGCAACAATTTTTCCATTTCGTCCTCATCGGCAAGCCTGTAGGGTCGGGGATAGCACAAGGTGATTTCACTGGGTTTGCGCTGTGTGCCGGGCAGGTACACCAGCTTCGGAATGACACACACTTTCCCCGTGTAACCACCAACAGTTCCCAGTCTCTGCTTTAACTGACGAGCAGTGTTCTGGGCATACACAAGCGCCCCAGTCCACGTGGGGTCTGTTAAGACTGTATAGAGTACCGGGGGGCTATTCACCGCTATTAGAAGAGCATCACAGAGGACATACTGCTCCTTCCTTAAACCGACATCACTAGCCCAGCTTCTGGAAACTATCACAAACCCCTGAGAACAAGGATATATCTGTGTCTTCATTAATTCCTCCAGTCCTTTATGATCTGAGAAGAGCTTCTTACAGAGGGATTCTGGTTTAAATTGAATCTTTTCCCGTGTCACTGAAAATTCAAGGAATAGAGGTTACTAAGATTTATAAAAGGATATTTAAGTATTCCCGCGACCTCATAATGAAATAAGCCTAGCCACGGAAATGTGGCTAGGATAAGTTTCCTTATTGGCAAATAAAACACCTCCTCTTCACAGGCCAGGGCTGTGAAGTCCCTGTTTCTGACAGCTCTCATGCAGGCAACAGAGTCAGACACGACTGAAGCGACTTAGCATGTATGCATGCATCGGAGAAGGAAATGGCAACCCACTCCAGTGTTCTTGCCTGGAGAATCCCAGGGACAGAGGAGCCTGGTGGGCTGCCGTCTATGGGGTCGCATAGGGTCGGACACAACTGAAGCGACTTAGTGGCAGCAGCAAGGAAGGGCAATCAGGGAGGGGTCTTCACAGAACAGCCTTCTAACACTCTGTCCTCAGCCCTAAGTGACCCAGTAACTCTAGGAAGGTACTTCTGTTAAGGGTGTGTGTGAGAGAGAGAGAGAGAACAAAAAGCTGATGCTTTGGGGAATCTAAGAACTTTGCTTTTGCAACAGTGATTCTTAACCTGTGGCAAGTTTGCCCCCAGTGGGGTTATTTGGGACGGTCTGGAAATGGTTTGACTTTTTGGAGCTAGAGAGGTATTACCGCCATCTAGTGGCTAGAGGCCAGGAATGCTGCTAAACTTCCTGCAATTCTCAGGGCTGCGGCTACTGCTGCTAAGTCACGTCTGTCGGGTCCAACTCTGTGCGACCCCATAGACGGCAGCCCACCAGGCTCCGCGGTCCCTGGGATTCTCCAGGCAAGAACACTGGATTGGGTTGCCATTTCCTTCTCCAATGCATGAAAGTGAAAAGTGAAAGTGAAGTCGCTAAGTCATGTCCGACTCAGCAATCCCATGGACTGCAGCCGACCAGGCTCCTCCATCCATGGGATTTTCCAGGCAAGAGTACTGGAGTGGGGTGCCATTGCCTTCTCGGAATTCTCAGGGCAGCCTCCCTCAAGCCATATGTAAAATAGAGAGCCAGCGGAAATGCTGAGGGACGCAGAGAGCTCAAACCCAGTGCTCTGTGACAAGCTAGAGGGGTGGGATGGGGTAAGAGGTGGGAGGGAGTTCAAGAGGGAGGGGACATGTGTATACCTATGGCTGATTCATGTTCATGTATGGCAGAAACTAACACAATATTGTAAAGCAATTATCCTCCAATTAAAATATTAATTAAAAAAAGAATTACCTAATCCAAATGTCAACAGGGTCGAGATTGAGAAACTCTGCCTTAGACTCTGCCTGGACTTTTGCCTGGAAGAGTCCAGGTGACCCCATGGCTCACTTCCTTCTGCCTTGGAAAGCCGAGGGGGGGGGGGGGCAGTTCTCTTAAATTTATTCTCTCATATATGGAGGGAAAAAAAAAAAAAAGCTATGTGACTGGAAGCCCAAAGGTACACAGAAGTATAGGGTGGATTTAATGACTGCAAACAAGAGTCCACCATGTGTATTAATTCAGGACCATTATGTCTGCTGAGCCCTACACCTGACCTTCTCCAAGGAGGAAGTCTGGGATGAATTGCTACCAACCACCCCCCACCGGCGACTTAATTTTAGGAAATAAATAGTCCCCTCAGCTGAAATCAAGAAGGAATACCTGGAAACAGGTGCTGTTGGAGAGCCTTTTTAAATTCTAAGACTTTGATGGGATATGACAGGCTTCTTAGGGTAGATGAAGTTGATGAAATCGGGTGAAGGCTGTGGTCAGCCTCCAAATTGGAAGGAGCTAAAAAAAAAACAAAAAAAACCACAAAGCATCATTTTAGATGATAAAGAACTTCTCTATTGCTCTTCCTATGGTTGACGTATGACATGTGTCATGCCTGGGCTGCCTTCACTCTTTCTACGCTGCCAACAGTACATGCTTGTTAGGAAGGAGGCCTGGGACTCCTGCAGGGCCATGCATCTTCTAAGGCACCTGTGATTCATCTCAGGCAAGTCAGTTCTCCTCTTCCTGCAAGGGTGGTCCCTGCAATTCCTTCCAATTCTAATATTTTGGTTCCAGGTCACCCCTAAAGAGAAAAGTCTTCTAGTAGTGGTGATGATGGGATGGCAGAAAAAGTAAGCACAGGATTTCCTTGCTGGTCCAGTGGTTAGGACTCTGTGCCTCCAATGCTGGGGATATGGGTTCGATCCCTGGCTGGGGAACTAAGGTCCAATATGGGAACTAAGGTCCAGCATGCCTAAAACAAATTTTTTAAAGTAAGCACAGTAATTTTTTTTATATTGTGATAGTTGTTAAAGGTCTCTCCCACCCCCCACCAAGTTTAGATGAAGAATAAGAAGTGGTAGGATCTCTAGTTTGGTATGTGTGTGTGAAGTAAACTCTAATTTAAGATAAGAGAAAGCATAATCCAATAAAATCACTCAAGTCTTGATCCAAACTTCTTTTTACCAAATCTGGAATTTACTGACCCTGGAGGCAAACCAATAAACTTCATTCAGCCTGTAAGTCTTTTATGGGCTGATCTGAAATCACCAGGGCTGATGTTTAGCAAAACTGAAAGGAAGTGAAAACACAGAGTCCTCCTCCCACACCCCCAACCCCTCCCCAGGACCTCCTTTTGCATAAGTTTTTAGTTTTTCTCCACTTGGTGGTGCCCCCAGCCCTGAGAGTGGCTGGAGTATGAGCTCCTAATGTTACTGAAGCAATTCAAATTTGTCAACAAGTTTCCCTTGAAAGAATTAGTGGAGAGCCATTCTTAAACAGTGTTTCTCTAAAATATCACCTTTAGAGAGACTATAGATGAATGTTTTAGAGTAGGAATATCAGCCTGCAAATTTGATTCAGCAGACCTTTACAATGTATAAGAATGAGACCTAGAAGGACACATTAATTGGTAAACTGCTTGAGATTATGAATGACTTTGGTTTTTGCTTCTTGTATTTTTTGGTTTCCTATTACGCACATGTTAACTTTTAAGAAATGAATGTTATTTTAAAAAGCTTAAAGGAAAAATAAAAAAGGAACTTTCACAAATTCATGGCTGATGGCCTACAGGCTTTTCTTGACTTCACACAGTTCATATTTTGAATCTTCGGAACTAAAAATATAGAAAATCACCCTTTAATAGGAGAAGATTTGTAAGCAAAAGCAGATTTATGTTCTTTTTTTCTCGTTGTTTAGTCGCTAAGTTATTTCCAACTCTTCTGCCACCCCATGGCATGGATGGTAGCCCGCCAGGCTCCTCTGTCCATGGGATTCCCAGGCAAGAATACCAGAGTGGGTTGCCATTTCCTTCTCCAGGGGATCTTCCCAACCCAGGGATCGAACCTGCGTCTCCTGAATTGGCAGGCAGATTCTTTACAGCTGATCCACCAGGGAAGCCCCATTCTTTACCTGGCCAAATAACCAAATGAAGACAGAAGTTTCTGCCTCCTGAATGAACAATGGCTTCTCTTGCTTTACCTGGTTGAATATCCAGCATCATGGTTACCCACTGCTCAGCAGACAGCCTCGTGACAGAATTGTCCCTGATGATCCAGGAATCCGGGGCTTCTGTGAATACTACACAGCAGAAGGGCTCCACGTGGACCACACAGACATGACCGTACAGGACATCTCTTTGGTATACATTTAAGATTTTGGTAGTGAAGCTCACCTTTGGCTTCTCACAGCAGAAGTGGAATGTAGGCAATTTTTCTATGCAGTTTTCTATTTCTTTTTTTAGTAAGTCAGGGTTCACTTTTTCTCCCTGACAGCCAAACACTTCTTTGCTCTTATCATCCACCCCAATAATTAGGTATCCCCCGTGGGTGTTGGCAAATGCAGAGACATAATGAGGCAGCATTTCTTTAGTCCGAGGAATGATCTTTTTGGTGGTGAACCTTTTAAACTCGACGTGTGTGGACTCAGTGAAGTTGAGTTTCTCCTTATACAGGAGCTTATCCTTTTTAACAAATTCTGAGGCGCTCATCCTCATGTCTTCCTCTTCCTGCATGTATCTATCCAGAGCTTTCTGAGAATGTAGCTCCTGCATCTTTGATCTTCCTCTCTGGGTTCTAGACTGTTTTTCTCGGAGGAGCTCCAGGGCGCTGTGGGCACTCAAGTTGATGGTGGAAGTCACAGCTCTCTGATATAAATTGGAGCGCAAGCTGCAGATCCTTAGGCTGAAAACATCAGGGTTCCATGACTTCACAAAAATCATAAGATTGTGTCCCTGCTGCACATAGTCAAGGTATTTCTGTGAGCCTGAAGGGAGGAGCTTCTGAAAAGAAGTTTCCAGATCATGTCCCAGGCCGTGGCATCGGTAACTGTAAGTCTTATCCTCAATCTCCGCTTTGATCACACCCCCTCCGGAATTTAACAGTGCACACGTCGCTTGGATGATTCTAGAATTCTCAGTTCTTTTCAAATAGCTATTGGTCATCCTCTTCCTGTTCTCCTCTCCGAAAGTGACTCTGCCCACTTCTACAGTTATCTCGGGATAAAGCATTTCCGTCTCCATCTTGAGGCTTTCCATCTCAGCAGCCCTTTTGCGCCACAAGCAATGACAGAAAGAAGTTCCAATAAATAATTAGGACAGAAGTGTTGTTTCAATATTAACATGAATTCCGGAGATTATAAAATTTTCTTCGAAGCTGTAAATTATTGGAGATAGATTTTAGTATTGGAAATCATCTTTGATAACAATTTTTTTTTTTAATTGGAGCATGATTGCTTTACAATGTTTACTTTCTGCTATACAACCACGTGGATCAGCTACATGTATACATGTATTCCCTCCCTCTTGAGCCTCCTTCCCATCCCCCTATCCCACCCTTCTAGGTCAGATTTCACTGTTTTATCCCAACTTAGTCAAGACCTTAGGCTTCCCAGCATGAATGGGCATAAACTAAATGCTTAATATTCAACCATAAAGGAAAAAATCGTATTGCTGAAAATTTTAGCTATTTTTCATTTAAAATAAGGAAGCATCAATTGTGAGCCCAGATATAAAGGGTATGGATTGTTACAGGAGCCAAACGAATTTTACAGAAGTGGTTGCCATCAGAAAATGCTCCTATTTACAATCCAAAGGGGAAAGAAGACAATAGAGAACCAAGAGAGCATAGCTTTGAAGTATATGTGATGTACAAGATCTAGTTATAAAAACAAACATAAAACTTGGTATTCTCTATGTGCTATTTTATACATTTTAAAAACCTTTATTCTACTCCTGAAAGAATGCCGACTGACACCAAATGCAGAAATCTTTCAAGCTCTTCAGACTTTCTTCTAAAAGTACATTTCTTATACAGTGTGATGTAGGAACAGTTTTCCTTGCTTCCTAACAGTTCTGCCTGTGGGAACCTCTGAGACCTGGGCATGGATATGAGCCTTTGAGACATAGTTACCAAATCATGGTAAACCTCCTTTTGCTTTCCAGACCAGAAAACAGCCACCTAACTTGAAGCTAGCACCCCAGAAGCAGATGTTACAGAAATGTCCCCTCCTTTGTTTTCGTTAATTGCAAAATAAAAGATTTACTAACCCAAACCAAAATTCTTCCTCTAGAAGAAGAGAGCCCAGTTTTTTTTCCCCTGTGTGATCTCTGCTAAGCAGAGGCCACGTGGGTGGTGTTTATATCCACTAAGAGGGAAAGAAAGCAGGCATCCAGCAGGCTTGGTCCCCTCCTCTGCCACTAGTTTACTCTTGGTTGCTTTCTCACTTCCTCCAAGCAAACCAGAATCAACCTGATGAATTGTTCTTTTCATAGGTGAGCATCTCCTATACACAAATGTAAATATCTGGCTCTTAGAGAAATATCCGGTAAGATTCTATTCATATCATAGAATCACAGAAGTGTTGGAACGGACTTTAAAGATCATTTTAACCATCAATCTGGTTCTTAAATACTCTATAATATTCACAACTCCCAACAAATTGCTTTCCAGTAATTGTTTGAACACCTCCAATAACATAACTCATTGTCTCTCAAATTAGTCCCCTTCTATTTTCTGACAGCTCTGTTATATATAGCTTGCTTATTTTTAGCTATAATCTGTCTTCCTATAACTTCCACATGGTGGGACTAAAACAAATCTAATTGCTTTTAAGCTAGAACTATACTCTCACTGATGTTACTTGAATGCTGATAACAACCCTGATAGATACAAAGTAGTCTGAGAGTCTAGCTCCAGATGAACATCTATCTGCTCCACATGTCCCCAGATTCCTCACTTGTTTTCCTTTACAAGATTCTCCTGTGCTATAATTTTATTAAGTTCTTTATGCCTTCAGACATAAGCTGAGATGAGATGGATGCGATTAAAAAAAAATTTTTTTTTTACCTGATGCCCTTGCTTTTCCTCTTGCTGTTTCAGTTCCACATCTGGGTTTGGTCTGAATGTTTGCCTTCTCTCACAGCCCCTGTTGCCCTCTGATATCAGCCTGGGAGGAGCAGGAACTCTGCCAGACTCCCCAAGACTTCGTAACACTGACCCACTGAGAAAGGCTGATAAGGAGTCAAGAAAAGTTCATGACAGGGCCGATTGGCGGGCCACAGTCTGACCTCTGGGAGTAAATGAAGGAGTAATGGGAAAATTCAGGGGTGTTCAAGTGCAGGGCCAAAGCTAAAACTTCCCACCTCTGAAAGGCTGAATGTCTTTTTTCATACATCCTACAAGCAGCTTCTGTCATAATTAATTTCATTTCAAAGCTCTATATTTATTTTAAATTAAGCTGCCCTGTACATATCCATTATGAACAATATTAACCTATTTTATCACCTTCCAAATTGCTTGTTCTGTTCTTCTTACTTTTATTCTATTTTTCCCATTCTTTCTCTTTGTTAAACACAAGACCCTTTCTAGAAAAATGCTCATTGATGAAGGTTTGGCTATCCTGGATGAGAGAATTACAGATGACCTCTCATCAAATTTCTTTTCCTTTCCTTTTTTTTTTTTTTAACTTTTCTGTATTTTCTAAATGGTCTACAATAAATGTCAATCATTTGCATAATTTACAAAGCAATTAAATTTAAAAAAAAAACAGACAAGAGACTGTTATCTCATTTGAGGATGCTGGTTAAACTGAATCAAGTTTCTTATAGAGGGCTGACTGATGGCCACCAATAATTGATGGTGATGATGGGATGGACCTATAAATGTTAACTTACAAGGGCTTCCCTGACAGCTCAGTGGGTAAAGAATCTGCCCACAATGTGGGAGACCTGGGTTTAATCCTGGGTTGGGAAGATCCCTTGGAGAAGGAAAAGGCTATCCATTCCAGTATTCTGGCCTAAAGAATTCCATGGACTATATAGTCCACGGGGTGGCAAAGAGTCAGACACAACTGAGCAACTTTCACTTTCACTTACAAGGAAAAAGGATCTTTACAGGTGTGATTAAGTACTGATGTTGAGATGAGATTATTTATCCATATGGGCCCTAAATCCAAATCAGAAGTGTTCTCATAAGAGCAGCAGCAGAAAGAGATTTGACATGTGCAAAAGAGAAGGCAAAAGACTGCAGAGGCAGAGACCACATGTGAGGGGTGTCAGCAGGCATGGGAAACAGCCAAATAGAGCTTCTGAGGGAGGGGAGCACAGCCCCTGCTGATATCCTGATTTCTGCCCACTTTTGTCAAACTCCTGGCAGTGAGAGAATAAACTTTTGTTGTTTTAAACAACCAAAATGGGGGTAATTTGTTACAGCAGCCACAGAAAACTAACACAGTTCTTTCCCCCTAAGTCAAACCATCAAACATCTACCATCTACTTCAACTTATTTATGATGAAATGACATTATTAAATAGGTTTCTGAATACCCCTCGTATTTCTTTTCATTAACTAAGGTTACTGTTCCTATGAAGTTCTGCTTTGCTGGCAGACTGAAAAGAGTTTCCAGGACAGGAGCCAGAATGGATGCTATGATGAATAATCAGTTCAGTTCAGTTCACTTGCTCAGTCTTGTCCGACTCTTTGCGACCCCATGAACTGCAGCACGCCAAGCCTCCCTGTCCATCACCAACAAATTAATAAAGTGCAAAGGTCTTCAACTTTAACCCTTTTCACTCTTTCGTTTTCAAATCCAGTCTCATTTATTTTATTTTTTAATTTCTTGTCCACACTGAGTGCTGATCCTAATTCCCTAACCAGGGAACCACTGGACCACCAGGGACGTCCTCAGTCTCATTTTTTTTTTTTTTCTTTAGGCCTCACTGTGCAGCATGTGGGATCTTAGTTCCCTGACCAGGAATCGAACCCATGTCCCCTTCATTGGAAGTGCAGAGTGTTAACCACTGGACTTCCAGGGAAATCCCCGAAGTCTCACTTTTAGTTCTACCATCTACCTTAATTCTCAGCTTCACTGAAATTCTTCTGATATTACTTACTTTTAGAAAGGTAGAAAAGACCATCATTTACTGGACATGTGCCTTTGGGCACAAGGGACCAAGCTGGGAGTGTGGCACACCACATGGAAACCGAGATTACTTGGCCAGGATTCCCTAGTGGCTCAGATGGTAAAGAGTCTGCCTGTAATGGGGGAGACCCAAGTTCCACCCCTGGGTCGGGAAGATCCCCTGGAGAAGGAAGGAAATGGCAACCCACTCTAGTACTCTCGCCTGGAAAAGCCCAAGGCCAGAGGAACCTGGCGGGCTACAGTCCATGGAGTCTCAAAGAGTCGGACCCGACTGAGCGACTTCACTTTCACTTTTCAAGTGGAAGAGCCGGCATGCAGTCAGGTCTGTTACTCCTTCCACTGCCTCTCAAATTTAGGATTCTGGATTGCTTTGGAGTCTTCAAAATCAGAAATTTACTTAAGTACTTCCTTTTTTTCTTCCCAGTCAACAGGAAAGACATTTTATGGGGCAGGAGAACTAGGAATTGGATTGTTTTCTTCTTCTTATTCTTTTGTTGTTGTTGTTGTGCTGGGTCTTCGTTGTTGCAGGCAGGCTTCCTCTAGCTGTGGCGTGAGGGCTTCTCGCCTTGTGAAGAACTCAGGCTCTAGAGCTCAGACTCAGTATTTGCGAGGTATAGTTGCCCCATGGCATGTGGAATCTTCCTGGACCAGAGATCAAACCCACGTCCCATGCTTTGGAAGGCAGATTCTTAACCACTAGATGACCAGGGAAGTTCTTCTTATTCTTTAATGAACTATTGGGAACCAAATCAGGAGAAGAAAGGATAATGTCAAAGGTGAGTAAGGAGAGTTTCTCTTCTTCAAAGTTCCTTAGTCAAGTCCGCTGGCTATGAATAGTAGGTTATCAGAACAGGGAGGAGTTCTCATTTTGGCTCTGATACCTAGAAGCAAATGTGCGTGATATGAAGCAACTTGAAATCAGTAGCTTGGACAGTGATTCTCTCTAGATCTTGGGACAGTAATCTGGCCATGCTGTTGACAGTTAGCTAAGAACTAGAGCTCCCAATTTAAGATGTGTTTATTCACTATGCATTTCAGTTTATCCTCAGAGATAATTACAGCACAGCCTTCAAGCTCAAAAGACACAAACAGCTGAATACCAGCCTTCATCTCACTCTAAATTCATTTGTCAGTATGACTTGACTAGCATAGCAGACTTGATAACATAGTGACCGACAGCAACCGTGCTGTTTTTACCACACCACCATCTGACTCTGAGTAAGTCTTTCATTCATTCTCTCATTCAATCAACCACTTTTTTTTTTTTTTTAAGCCCCAAGCACATAGCAACTCTAGCACTTTTTAGCTCTGAAGCTATGGTTAAGATAATCCAAGCCTCAGGCTCCTTCTGTGTACGTTGGAGGTAATAATAGTGCCTTCTTCATATCGTTCTTGATGAAGTGAGATGATGTATATAGTTTAGCATGGTGCCTGACATAGAATGTCAGCTTTTCATTTAATAATCAATTATCAAGCACTTACTGTGTTCCAAACATAGTACTGTGCTCTGGGGCTTCTGGTCATTTGCACCATTTAGTGACTGCCTTCTTTGGACCAGATCTGCAACTTTGATGATCTCAAATTGTCCTCATAATAACTTGTAAGACATGCATTACTTTCACCATCTTATAAATGAAGAAACTGAGTTAAGAGAAGTACAGCTCAAGGCTACACACCTAGTAGGTAGCAGAGCTGAGATCTGAACTCCTGGAGTCCAACTGATTTCAAAACTCACTTACTATCAGTCTGCCGTGCAGCCTTTACTGTTAGCAAGAATAAGACACGTGTCCTGTTCACAGTCTAGAGGGGGAAAACACGTATTAAAGAACTCATGGCAATACAACATATGTGGTAACACCAGGTGAGAACTTCATGTATTATGCATTGTTCTCAATGAGGAAGGTACTGTCATTTTCCCCACTTTTACAGATAGAGAAACTGAGGAACAGAGTTTATGATGCTTGCAAATACTATAGTCCATATGAATGACCACTACACTCTAGTGCCATTCTGGCAAGCTAGACTCCTATGAACAGTGTGCTTGGGGTGTTCTAATGAGTGAAAATGACTAAGCTTGTAAGAACAAGGTAAGACTTCTTAGATGAGATGGTATAGGAGCTTAATCCTGCAAGGAAGAGTGCACCAGCTTGAGAAAGGGTAATGGGGAGGGAAGGGGAAAACCAGGAAAAGGAAACAGCACTTGCAAAGGCCCATTCTCTTCACTATCTAAACTCTCCTATTTTTAAAGTATGATGAAAGTGATGAAAGTGAAAGTCGCTCAGTCATGTCCAACTCCTTGTGACCCCGTGGACTATGCAGTCCATGGAATTCTCTAGGCCAGAATACTGGAGTGGGTAAGCCTTTCCCTTCTCCAGGGAATCTTCCCAACCCAGGGATTGAACCCAGGTCTCCCACATTGCAGGCGGATTCTTTACCAACTGAGCCACAGGAGAAGTCTAAGAATACTGGACTGGGTAGCCTGTCCCTTCTCAGCGGATCTTCCTGAGTCAGGAATCTAACCGGGGTCTCCTGCATTGCAGGTGGATTCTTTAACAACTGAGGCATCAGGGAAGCCCCTAAAGTAAAATGAGGATCCTTAATAGGTCTCTAAAGAAGGCATTCCATTTTTCTCCACACTTTTCTTTTATTTCTTCACGTCTTTCTCCCCATCCCTATCCTCCTGCCACCCTTCACATGCCACCTTTCCATTTCTTACTAGCTATCACTGGACACTTGCCATCACTTGAAATAGCTTCCCCTTCTTTCACTCTGCCTTCCTTCCATCTATTTAAAAACATAGTTGACTAATGGGTTTTCATATTTAATCACTTATCTCCTCAGACTTTGAAACCTTCACACTGTCCACTTTCTCCAGAATAGTCTAAACTACACAGGCAGCAAGCCACCATCTTGCCCTGTCTTTCAATTCGTGCCACCCCCTTTCATCGCGGCTAACACTGGTCCTCAACTTTGGTGTGAATCAGAATCTCCCCTGCCATGCATGTGTGTGTGCTCAGTCACTTCAGTCGTGTCCAACGCTTTGTGACCCCATGGACTGTAGCCCACCAGGCTCCTCTGTCCATGGGATTCCCCAGGCAAGAATACCGGAGTGGGTTGCCATGCCCTCCTCCAGAGGATCTTCCCAACCTGGGGATCCTGGGGATCGAACTTGCATTTGCCTGCGTCTCCTGCATTGCATGCGGATTCTTTACCCACTGAGCCACCTGGGAAGCCCACTCCCTTAACATATTTATTAAAAATATACACGCTTGGGGGCTCCAGATTCAACCTTATTTATTCCGGAAAACTGAATTGTGCAGTTTTGTCCTTTGTTTTTGATGTTTTAGGACGTCTGTGTTAACTTTCCTCCTGGTGTTTCTAACTCACTGATTTTGAGAAACACTACACCATTTCAACCTGACCTAAATTTGGAAGGAAATGGCAACCCACTCCAATATTCGTGCCTGGAGAATTCCATGGACAGAGGAGCCTGATGGGCTCCAGTCCATGGGGTCGCAACGAATTGGACACAACTGAGTGACTCTCACTCACTCACCTATGCTTTCTTATTTAATTCGAGAGTTAAATAATCTGCTCCCAGAATATCCTAGTTCTCACACATCTTTCAAGACCCAGATCAAAGGCCAACTCTTCCACGACTTTTTTTCCTGTGCTCCTTCGCAGTTCTTTGATATCTAATGCCCTCTCTTTGTTGTTTAGGAAGCGCCCAAACCTCTGACCAGCCAATGAGTTTCCCCTGGGTGGGGAAGAAGGGGCACCTTAATCAAAGTTCACCCCAACCTCTCTAGTGCTCAGGTGGGAGTTTGGCACAAGCGCAGTATTGTTGGATCACTGTCTGAATCGATAGTTCTTCCTGTCAACTACAAATTGGCACCTACCAAGAGCATTGCCAATGACTGAACAACAAAAGCATTTGCCATCTGCCTCTACAGAGATTGAATCCCATGCTGCTATAGCTGTTGACCTTCAACAACCTCTGATGGAGTTCAGGGTGGAGTGAGGCACTCTGTGCTCTAGGGAATCTGGTGGGACAGGTCTTTGGATAGTTGCATGTTTTTAGGAACAGATTTTATGATCTCAAGCCTTCCATCTCCTCATATCTAGAGAAGGACTAAATCCCTTCATGGTGACATCAGATCCTCATGACTAACAAAAAGCCTTTTGTAAAATGAGTGCTTCATGGTATTGAACTCCCCCTTCACCAAAATCTTATATATTGTTTTTCCCCCACTGCCGCGTTGGAGCAGTCTCTCAGAGCTATCCGAGATGCTGCCTCCCAGGCTGCAGTCCTCATTTTGCCCCAAATAAAACTTAACTCACAACTCTTAAGTTGTACATCTTTTTTAGCTGACCTTTCCAAAAGTCCAAGGCACACACACTCTACAACCCTGCCTCAGAGGCCTTTCCCTAGTGAAACAAGACACCCCAGATAACAGCCTCTCCAACGTCAGAGATTAAGGAATTGAAGGACCAGCGGAAACTACTCAGCGTCTAACTTTTAACTCAGGCTTCGGAGCCCGCCAAGCCACAGAGCGACCGCAAACGCGCCTGCGCCCTCTAGCCGGCTCCGTCTCCAAAGTTCGCCTCGCGCTCCGATTGGCTGCTCTCCGCACCAGCCCCGCCTCAAAGCTGGGCGCCACGTGATCCACTGGCCACCGCGTGATTGGCTGTTCCTCTCCCGGGCCGCCGGCCCCGCCGCGAGGAGCAGGAGGAGTCTGGGAAGCAGCAAGTGGCTTCCTCCCGCACCAGACAGCACAGGGTGGGCTGCCGTCAGCCTCAGCAGGCCCTGGCCGGCCTCGTGAGAATGTAGGACGTAAGCGTTTAGGGAGGTTCGCAAAGCGGACTGTAGAGCCCCTGCCTGCAGCTTTGGTCTGCGCCCTGGCTCCGGCCTTACTTGTGTTTCCCCCACAAGAATGGCTTCCCCCAGTCTTTCCTGAAGTTGGTGAGGTTTGGACGTATTAGTAATATTGTAATTTTTCTTACTATCATCATCATTTTGAGAGTCCACTGCATATAAGCATTGGTGGTCCTGCGCAGGGCGCCATGCAGAAAGCCATGAGTTAGAAGCTGGAGGAAGGAGGGCTTATAGATGCTTGAGGAGTGTCCTTAAACCAGCATGAAATGTTGGAGGTAAGTCAAGCTTTATAAATTGTGCTGATGCTTTTATAATCTAGGAGCTTAGGGTTTAGTAGGGAGGGTTATTCGTTGACTAAACACTCGTTTATTGAGCCGCCTTCTGTTGTCCGAGGTACCCTGCTGAGTGTAATGGTTGCAAAGGCCAGTGGGACCCAGTCCTGGTTCTTTAGGACCTCCGTCTGTGTGTTGGGACTGGTGGGTGAGACAAGGAGATGGAAGATGGGAATGGGTGAATATTTGGCATGTGACGCCTACTATGGTCGGAAAAAGTGCTGTGAGAGTCAGAGGAGGGGGTAACTGAGGGAGTTAGGGACCACTCAACCGAGAAGGGGGCTTCCCTGATAGCTCAACTGGTAAAGAATCCGCCTGCAATGCAGGAGACCCCGGTTCGATTCTTGGATCAGGAAGATCCACTGAAGAAGGGAAGGACTACACCCTCCTGGAGAATTCCATGGACTGGATAGTCCATGAGGTCGCAGAGAGGCAGCACGACTGAGCGGCTTTCACTTAACAGAGGTGACATTTGGACAAGTCTTTAGAACTATAATTAGACTTTGTCCAAATAGAAAGGGGTAGGGAAGGCACTCCAGACAGGGAAAAGTTTACAGAGGAAGAGAACTAGGAAAGTGTGCCCACTGTGACTGGACCACACAGAGTTCTGCTCACAAGTCTCCTGCTTTGAGACAGAGTTATTTAAATTAAGTTCTGTTAGCTCCTTTGTTTTTTTGTAACAGGTACTTCTGCAGAGGTTGGTGGGATCAAGGCTCAAGCCTCTAAAAAGGCACTTTGTTTTTAATAGTTTCCCTCTCTTTGTGGAGTTTAGTTGCTGAATGGAGAACATACGTATATGCTGAATGGAGGCCATATGTAGCTGTCCAGTTTTAACTATGGAGTATCAGTCTATTGTCAGTTTTATAAGTGGCCAACTGAAGCGTGTTGTGTGTCCAGAATTGTTACTTATATATTGACAGTACTCTGCTGAAAAGCTGGAGAGGTTGACATTGTTTGCAAATCATGAGGTGTCATTTAGAATAAATAAAATGTAGTCAACTTTCTCATTCAGAAATTGACTTTCCAGGTTGTGAATTACTCAGGCTTTGCATTGTTTCATTTATCTTGCCCATCCTCTGGAGAAAAATGAAATTAAACCTTATATTTAGCTGGTAGTGGAAAAATATAAATCTGGTGACCAGACCTGTTTCTCTTCCAACTCTGTTGTTAATTTGCTATGGACCTTTGTCACATCATATCCTCCTTGGGTTTTGGACTCTTTAGAAGACTTGTATAAAATTTTTATGGCTAATACTTTTCATCTTTATTGGCAGTAGAATTGTAAATCAAATTATATGTTAAATGAATTGGAGTTTATAAAGGCTTTTTAGTAGAAAATCTTTCCTGAAGGTTTTCCTTTAGAGCTAGACTATAAATCCCTTCACAGACAATCCCTAAGATTTTATCATGCATGGTGTTTGGACTCACTAAAACCAGAAATTATTTTGAACTGTAAATGCTTCTCTACTCTGTATTTTAAAAGCAAACAGCCAAAAAAACCACATACCCCAAAACAAAACTTGTTCATGTTTACATTTTGTACAGCAGAGTTGTACATACTGGTGCATAGTGCAAGACGCAGTATTGAAAGCCCATGCCTGAAATTTATCTGAAAAGAAGCCTTTTTTTTTTCATGGGTAAACCTGTTTTCTCTGATGTGAAAATAGGGTTTGGGGCTGCTCTTATGAAATACAAGGAGGTGAAAAGCAATGATGCGATGATGAGTGAAGCGTAGTCTGACCTGGTATTGCCATTGCTTCAGTGTTGGCTTTGACCAGGGTATGACCCCTTAATCTTCTCTCTGAGCTGATTCTGATTGTGGTTTTTCTACATTGGTATGTTCTAGCCTATTTGAATACTGGCTTTATTCTATGTTAGAATGTTTCTTTAATATGCCTTTGTATTACTGATTCTTTCATGTTTTCTTTGTAGGTTGAGGTGAAAAATACAGCTTTGATATCTTCATGGAAGACTGCATCATTTCATCCCTGAATCTGGTTCAGTTCCCTTATTGACTTATTACTGTGTTAAAAATGCTTGTTTAGCAGATTGTAAAATAAATTAACACGTCCATGCTCTCTTGGGGCAGACTAAGGGAAAACAGGTGTTCAGCCTAGAAAAATGTTGCTCATTGGATTTCCAATTAAGTCAGTATGTCTTGGGTTTAACTTTGAAACAAATTAAAAACTTTAAATATTTTAAAATCTATAGGATATTCTATTTCAATATTTGTTACCTTCGTGGTATCAGAAAATGTGCTTTGAATTGCTAAAATGAGTTGTATTAGAAAACACCTGTCTTAGCAGAGGCACTTAAAAATCATTTTCATTCTTCTTCTTCTAGTAATGATTTAAAAAAAAAAAAAAACAAAACGTATATTTTCACCAACCTGCCAATCCAGTGGCTTGCTTTTTTCTACGTGGGTAACTTAAGTGTTTCTGTAGAATAAGGTATTTCACGCAAGACTAATTTCTTGCTGTTGGAGTAGAGGATTTCTCTCCGAGTATTCAATTAGCAAAAAAAGCAAAATGTTCATACAAAATGCCTCAAAATTTACTGTAAGTACCTCAACTAGGAAATTCCCTGGCAGTCCAGTGCTTAGGACTCCAGTGGTTAGGCTTTCACTGCCGAAGGCCTGGGTTCAGTCCCTGGTCAAGAAACTAAGATCCCACAAGCCTTGAGGTGTGGCCAAAAATAAATAAATATCTCATCTAATCTTTCAGTTTCCACATAATCATGACATGGAACAGCTCTTTGCCAAAAACATTTATTCTTAAAATTTATTTAAGCGTTTCATAGAAACTTTAGTAATAACCAGAATAATTCATGCCAGTTTAGCAAACTCTTAACAACAAGCAGAAAGAGCTTATTGAAAGGTGCTTTATGTACACAGTCACAGTTAGGTCAGTATTTTACTCCATCTCTTCATTAATAACTTTGCTTTCACATTGAAATCTTCAGACTATTCTGTATATACATTCAACCTCTATTTTCCTTTAACCGGTTTCCCAAGGAAGACATGTGTGGTTCACAAAGGGAACTTTAAAAGTTGATAAACTATAGCAGGTGTTATTTAACAAGTGGGTCACAGCAGACAGAAGGAGCTGTTGTTTTCCTAAAGTGTTTCTAAGTATGTCTGTAAAGAGCAAGTCCATATTTCATACTGTTTGCAAGCCAATAAAACCTATTCCTCAGAGGCAGGTTTCCCAGGTGGCTCAGTGGTAAAGAATCTGCCTGCCAACGCAGGAGCTACAAGAGATGCAGGTTCGATCCCTAGGTTGGGAACCTATCCTAGAGGAGGAAACGGCAACCCCTTCCAGTATTTTTGCCAGGATAGTCCCATGGACAGGAGCCTTTTGGCTACAGTCTCTGGGATTTCAAAGACTCGGACATGACTGAGCCACTGAGCACATAAGCATGCAGAGGCTGGTTACTGCTTTCTTTTCCAAAAAGGCCTGTTTCCGATTCACCACCCACATAAGGAGGTCTAACGTGGGTTTTCCCTGAGAGCTTCTATACCTCTTGTCCTTTAATGAGGGGGAGAGAAGATCTTCTGTGTCAAGTATTCTCTTTTATCCCATCCTCTTTGCTGACCCTCACATCCCTTGCCAGTCCTGATTCTCTCACTCTAACCAGCTTGGTCAACTCTAAGTAGGGGTGTCTAGGGAGCAAGCTAAAAGGTTAAGATCAACGAGTAAACCCTTTTATATTCTATGTGGTTGTCTGAAGTTCACACAATTATTAATTGAGAATGCTGCTGCTGCTAAGTCACTTCAGTCGTGTCCGACTCTATGCGACCCCATCGACGGCAGCCCACCACGCTCCCCGATCCCTGGGATCGCCTGGAGAACCAGGCGAGAACACTGGAGTGGATTGCCATTTCCTTCACTGCATGAAAGTGAAGTCGCTCAGGCGGGTCCGACTGTTAGCAACCCCATGGACTGCAGCCTACCAGATTCCTCCATGGAGGGTTTCCAGGGAGGAAAATCCATGAGATTTTCCAGGCAAGAGTACTGGAGTGGGTTGCCATTGCCTTCTCCTAATTGGGAATGAGAAGTATCAAGCCCTGTGGCCTTACAGTGCAATCATTTTGTTGTGAGATAAGGTGCTAACCCCTCTCAATTCTCAGGGGAGTACAGTTTGATCAGATGCTGTACCTCTGTTGGATAACCTGTGATCGGACAAGCCTGGTGACTCCTCACGTAATTAAACACACAGCGGTAACAAAACACGTAGCCAGAGGTGGCGAGAACCGTGTCGTTCACCCGGTTTTTACGACACAGTGGGCACACAGTCTTCATTTTGGGTAACAGAGGAGAATCAGAATTGTAGTCTAGGTGTACAGGTGGTGGTGGGGTAGGCAGAGCAGTCAGGGTCTTGATGGTTTCTTGGTTTTCCGATGAATACCACCACTCAAGGAACTGCAGGAAGAATACACCCACCGAAAGGCCAGTAGAGAGGGATAAGGCAACACCCCCCACGGCTTTCTTCAGAGCTGACTTTATCTTCTCACCAATGCTGTTTGGAGAATAGAATAAGGAGGCAAAGAGAAACTGTTTGTTTAGTTATAATCACAGAATGACTAATAGAAATGTAGTTCTTGCATTTTTCATTGGAATCATTGATTCAGCTTGGGGATGAAAATTGTGTCCTTAATGGTCCCTTCTAAACCATTCCCTCTTTCTGACTTATAATATTTTAGGAGTATAGGAGCTAAGATTTGTTTTTAATGACTAGAGCTTGTGTTTTGAGAAAGAAATTAGTGAGATTATATAGACTATAATCAACTTGTATATTGATTATATAGACCTTTCTGGGCAGGGGGTGAAGGGTAGTAATATCCAGGAAAAAAAAACAACTCAGCAGTATTGAGGAATATATTTGAACTTGTAGGAGAACACAAACACTAACCAGAAGTGGGATGTGTGTGCATGTTCAGTCATGTCCAACTCTTGGCGATCCCATGGACTGTAGCCGCCTGTTTCCTCTGTCCATGGGATTTTCCAGGCAAGAATACTGGAGTGGGTTGCTGTTTCCTACTCCAGAGGATCTTCCCGACCTAGGGATTGAACCCTAGTCTCTGGTATCTCCTGCACTGGCAGGCAGATTCTTTACCACTAGCACCAAATGTAAGTGGGAGAGCACCATGGTAAGAGCAGTCTTTAGAATTGTATTGATCTGGCTGGAATCTCAGCTCTGCCACCTTCTAGCTGTGTGGCCTTGGTGAGGCACTTAACTATTAGAACTTAGTTTCTTCAACTGTTAAATGGTGCTTCTGCATTATTTCATTGAGTTGTGATAAGGATTCAGGTGATATACATAAACATCTGTGTACCAGCACAGGGCCTGGTACATAGCAAGGGTGCACAAAAATGTAGGCAGTATGAGGAGGAAAGTTACCAGGATAGCAGTCCTTGTTTTATGGACACATGAATTTTTCAATGATTTTATGGAATAACCTCAGAGTGGACTGAAGGAGGTGAATTATAAAATTGGGATCAGATTTTAGGATTTATTAATCAAAGACTTGGGGGAAATGTTAAGGTCTTACCTCCCAGCTGGTAGCTGCATCATGCTGGCCTTAGCTGATTTGTGCTCCAGAGCTTGTATATCCTGAACTGTAAGCCGACCTAGCCGAACTCCAGCCAGCCTCAGCAGTGGTGAGTGATGTTGAACCTTTCCTAGGATGTATCGAAGCTGCTGTACCAGAAACCAGCCTTCCCAGGCCATGTTAACAAATGGGTAGGCTGCCAGGAAGGCTCTGTAAAATCGTTTCCAGCGGGAAGAAGGGGGATGGATGGAATATTCGTCTTCTTCTCTCAGGCTAGAAACCAGCTTCTCCAGTTTCACTTTCAGATAGGGAAGAAGAACCAGGAACATGATTGATTTCATAAGCTGCTTCTTTGGGAGACCAGCACTGGCCAATCTCTGAAGCCTGTGTTGGTCTCCCATTACAATCCTCTTTAAGCCATAAAAGTTTTCAGAAAAGGAGGCGCTGGTTTTTGACAGATAATGCTGCTGGAGCAGAAGATCTAGCAGGGTAAAGATTTCATCAAACCACCTCCAAAAGAAGCCAAAGTGGGCAGGATTTGATTCTGCAAGAACCTACAGCAAAATAAATAAATGAAATTCATTCCATTACAACAGCTACTATGCCTTGTTATTTATATTTCCTTTTTTCCCCTCTAAATTCTACACTTTTCTTTCTACATCTTAACCTCCCTGAAGGGCTGGGTATGTAGTGCACACAACACTCTACACAGAAGAGAGGCTCCATAACTGTTAAATCATAGGATATGAATTATATGCTAATTGATTATTTCAAAACCGAGGCCAACAAATTCAAATTGTTGGTTTGTTTTTTTTTACCCCAGACGTCTCGAAAACTTTCCAGAGAATTAGATCCTTACCTTGACCACATGCTGAAGAGCAGGTCTCACTGCTGACATTAAACTGTCCTGTGCTACCACCTCAAAGATGGATGGCTGGTCATCCACAACAGAGGCAGTCGTGATGTGAGCCCCGTGCTCAGCCATAGTTTCGTGTGTGCACTGGGTTTTTCTTTGTCCACAAGCTCTTTAGTAAGCATGAACTTTTGGGGGGCGCCAGATGGGTGCTCAGTCTCAACGATAACTTCTATCTCAAAAGATAGCCCCTCAGTTTTACTGGAACTGGGCCAAAAAAAAAGACCTCTTCCGGAGGCAAGCTAGGGGGCGGTGGGCGGGTGTTCGAGGGAAGGGAGGTGAAGAACGAAGTTAACACAGACGTGGTTAAATAGTGTGTAGGAGGGGTGACTTGACTAACGCTGCGCTTCACGGGACAAAACGTTGACTATGGGAGACAGCTCGGCACTGGACGCTGGCCTGTCGAGCGGCAGTCCCGGAGGCTGCCAGTCAGGGACTCTCACTCAGGAGGGTTCAAAAGCCAAGAGGCTCTGAGGGATCGGGCGTGCACCAGTACGGCCAGCCCCGCGCGGCCTGGCTCAGCTGTGGGCTGAGCAGTCCCCCCAACCCGTGACCGTCCTTGCCCGCTGACCCTAGGCGAGGCGGGAGGGACCCGCGACACCGCGGTTGAAAGGAGGTCTCGGCTTTACAACAGAATCCGCAGCGGGAAATAGAAGCTGCTGGAGCTTGAAGAAGGCCGGCGGAGGAGAGGCGCTCTAGCCCGGAATGAGGCCCTGGAGACCGGAACTAGAGAACTCTATGACCTCATCGGGACTTCCGCTTCCGCCCCCGCTGAAAATAAAGGAGGTGCTAGAGGCGATCGGGTTTGTGTCGCTGTCTTGTTAGAATGCCACATCTCTGATCTCTCTGCGGAGTCTTTTTGGCAAGGTGTTGGGGGCACTGCATCGACGTCTGGAGCCTGAGCTCGGCCCGCAGCTGAGGCGTTTGTTTCCTGGGGCGATACAGAGAGGGGCGAGGGACCCAAGGGAAATGTGCAGATGGAAGCCTCACTTTGCTTGCGGCGGGGGTCGTGATTCACTATTATCTGCCGCCTTCGGGAAGGATTTAAAGTGACATAGGCAGAGATAGAAGCCTTAGCTTTATGGCCACCAATTATTAAAAGTTTCCTGCCGTTGCTTATAACTTGGGACGATTCTTTTTCCTTCGGCCCTGTAGCTTAATTGTCTTCTAGGTTAGGTTCCCTTCAGTCATAACTCTAGGCACTTGCTCCATTTAATGAAAATGGTTCGTGTCCTCGAACACCGTAGGATGTGTTACATTGGCCATATAAATACGGTGCTAAGACGGAAGGATGCTGATGAATTCTAACCTAAGAGAAGGTGCTTTCCATTAATCGCATACCAAAATTAATGTAATTAACCTGACGATTTGCAAAGTGCTTTTACATCGTATGCAATTGCTTTGAGTTCCTGCTGCAGGTTTACTGAATTTGGATAATATTGATGGTTCAAGTTCATTTCCTTCTTCGAAACCTTCCCCCAGTCCCTGGGGGAAAGCTGGAAATAGAAATAGCTAGAAACAGAAGATATTATTATTTGTCCTAGAGGATCTTATGGAACAAAGGTAGTTAATTGGTTAACATAATGAGAACGCTCGAAAACAAGGTTTTCTTTTAGTTGTTTCAACAGGAAAAGTAAAATCTTGCAAGTTAACTTTATAGTTCCAAAAAGTGTTTTAGGGAATTCCCTGGTGGTCCAGGGCACTCGTGCACGGGGCTCGGTTTCCATCCCTGGTTGGGGGACGATCTCCCATGCCATGGGGCCAAGAAAAAAAAGTTTCACACTCTGCTAGGATATCTGTTGGAGAAAGTCACATTGATGAAAGATTTTACCTTAAAGAATTTTAAGGAACAGAGATAATGTATCTATATAGAGTACCTGGTTTTAGGTGCTTGATCGGTGGTAGCTATTACAGGCAGGCTTTTCTTAAGTGAACAGCAAAAAGACAAAGTTGAGAAATACAATCAACTAAGTCAAGTGGAAAGTTAAACATTTGTATCAGTTAGGGGTCTTTGGCTACAAGAAACAGAAAACATGCTAATTTAAACTAAAAAAAAAAAATTAGAATGTAGAGTAGCTAACAAAACAAATTAAACAGTTCTACTGGATGTTTCTAGCAAGAATTAGCAAAGTCTCACCCAGGCATTGATTATCATTGCAATAAATGAGCTTCAACACATTTCTGTCATTTTACTCATGATTCAGATTCCTATTGATTGACCTTAGGTTAAGATTACCTCTCCACTCCCTGTTTCACTCTTAGTCAACTAATAGTTCTTTGAGAATATTTCAAAAGTAAACTGACATTACTGCATGAGAAAAAAAGAAAGGCAGTAAAAAATAACAATGTCAGTTAATACAGCCAATAAATAATAAACCCCATCACAAACCCCACTCAGGTTTACAGTATAATGAGACAGGACACACAAAAATTGATTGTGCATATGTTAAAAATTATTAAGAGCCATCGGATAGGTTAATATGGTGAGATTCATATGGTGATAACAGCTGGGAGAAATGAGGCTGTTCAAACTAGCTCCAACTGAAGCCCTGTATTGGCCTTTGTAACCAAAGGGAAGATTGTTTCTAACCTCACGTTTTATCTCAGCTTCTCTCTGCCAGTTGCTTTCTACTAGAGTGATGTAACCTGGTATCTCCTTGTATCTCATGTCAGGACCAGAAGTCCGCTGAGAAATTAGGTGGACCTCAGAAGGTTGAGTACATTTGGGAAAAGTCATAGTCATGGTGCATCTGCCCGCAGTGCGGGAGACCCGGTTTCGATCCCTGGGTCAGGAAGCCCCTGGAGAAGGAAATGGCAACCCACTCCAGTATTCTTGCCTGGAAAATTCCATGGACAGAGGAGCCTGGCGGGCTATGGCCATGGGATCGCAAACAGTCGGATATGACTGAGTGACTTCACTTACTCACTACAAAATGGAATAAGAGGGCCAGGAAGGGGATGGCAGTGGGGGCTAGGAGAGAAGAACCTTTTAGATAAGGTAATCAGGGAGTGCTTTTATGAGATTACAGTTAAAACACGACCTAAGTTATAAGCCAGTCATAACTCCACCCTGTACAGGGTTGCTGCTGCTGCTACTGCTAAGTCGCTTCAGTCGTGTCCGACTCTGTGCGACCCCATAGATGGCAGCCCACCAGGCTCCACCATCCCTGGGATTCTCGAGGCAAGAACACTGGAGTAGGCGTATGGGGTTAGGGAAGACGAATAATAGGTAGGAGGAGTGTAGTTATAAAGCCCCTAGGATGGGAAACAGCTTGGAGTATTTGAAGGCTGCAAAACGTAGCAAGAAGTGAAATGAAGAGGAACTGAGTGACGAAAAAAATAAAATGATGTTAGAGAGGCAGGCAGGAACCAAACCACTCACAAGTCACGAGAAGGAGACTGGATTTTAGTCAAAGTGTAATGGGAAGCTTTTGAAGAGTCATGACCAGGTTTATATTTTTAAGATGACCCTGTAATGGTTATGTAGTTAGAATTGACAACTTGGAGATGGAATGAATGTGGCAGTTAAGGGAAAGAGAGAAATCAAGAATGACCCCCAGGTTTCTGGCTAGTAATTTCTGTCAGTGTAATTCATTGAGATAATTGCAATCTTAGAAAATATTTACACTCCAAAGTCTTCCCAGGTAGCTCAGTGGGTAAAGAATCTGCCTGCAATGCCGGAGGCCCCAGTTTGATCCCTGAGTCGGGAAGATCTCCTGGAGAAGGGCATGGCAACCCACTCCAGTATTCTTGCCTGGAGAAGCCCAAGGCCAGAGGAGTCTGGGGGGTACAGTCCATGGGGTTGAAAAGGGTCAGAGACGACTAAAACAACTGAGCTCAAGCACAGCACGAACTACTCAGAACAAGTCCTAGTCGACAACACGGCCATATATTGCCTCATATTCCTCATATATATGCTATGCGCAGGCATAGTTAAGTGACTTAGGTAGCCTAATTCATTTCATCCTTATAATAATATTATGGTTGGATATTACTATTTCTTCCATTGTATAGATGAGAAAACTAAAGAACAAAGAAATGGGGAAAACTGGGAGAAGGACAGTTCTGTTCAGTTCAGTCTCTCGGTTATGTCCGACTATTTGTGACTCCATGGACTGCAGCACTCCAGGCTTCTCTGTCCATCACCAACTCCCAGAGCTTGCTCAAACTCATGTCCATCGAGTCGGTGATGCCATCCAACCATCTCATCCTCTGTCCCCTTCTCCTCCTCCTTCAATCTTTCCCAGCATCAAGGTCTTTTACAAGGAGTCAGTTCTTTGCATCAGGTGGCCAAAGTATTGGAGTTTCAGCTTCAGCATCAGTCCTTCCAATGAATGTTCAGGACTGATTTCCTTTAGGATTGACTGGTTGGATCTTGTAGTCCAGGGACTCTCAAGAGTCTTCTCCAACACCACAATTCAAAAGCAACTATTCTTCGGTGCTCAGCTTTCTTTATAGTTCAAGTGTCACATCCATACATGACTACTGGAGAAGGACAGGTTCTATACAAATTAGGAAAATGAGAAACTGTTGGAAGTTTTTGAATGGGGGAAGAGGTATGAGTCAAAGATTTTTCTGGTGGCATCTTCTTTACAAAATACAACTCTGTCTTCTGTGAATTGTACCTGAAACCAGTTTTTTTTTTTTTTAACTCCCCACCCTACCCCCTACTCTTATGACTTGGCATATATATAGAATTACTCAAAAGTGTTGTTAGCAATTTGGTGGTGAAGTTTGGGGACTAGGTCAGGGCTAGAGATAGGTTTTTAGGAGTCATATGAGTAGGAAAAATAGTTGAACCCATGATATTGCTAAAGGGCTAGTGTAAAGAAAATGTATGAGTATAGAACATAAATCCTTGCTACTCTCTCCCTCAAACACCATCTTATATCTCTTTTCTTTTCAGTCATATTTTTTTATGGAGTTACCTGTTTTCATTCCTTTCCTCTCATTTATCTTCCAACTTCTGCAGCATGACTCTTGCCTTCAATATCTCTACGGATGGTCTCGGCAATGACATAAAGACCTTTGTGTTGCTAAGTTCTTGGACACTTTTTGGCCCCTTCTTTTCTCTATAGCAACTGTTATTGTTGACCACTCACTCATACATTTAGTCATTCAAATTCGGGGGAGGCGGGGCTAGGCCTCAGAGGTATAGTACAGTATTGATATTCAGTTCCTGTACTTTCATAGACCTCTAAAAACATCTTAAATCATTAGGACTGCCTTCTTTTCCTTCTACCTCTCTGACTGCTTCTCAGTCCCCTTTGCATTTTGGTTTCCCAGCTTCTGCCTTAGGCTCTCTTCACATTCTTCTTCTTTCTTGATTAATGACTTTATTATTTTTTTTTTACTTAGAGCAGTTTTAGTTTTGAGGGGAAGATACAGAGATTTCTAGGTTTTGGTTTCTGAAAGGGACTTCTTTTGTGTAAGCAAACTACAAGGCTTCCTTGGTGGCTGATTGGTAAGGAACTCACCTGCCAATGTAGTAGACACGGGTTCAATCCCTGGGTGGGGAATGATCCCTTGGAGAAAGAAATGGCAACCCACCCCAGTATTTTTGCCTAGGAAATCACATGGATGAAGGAGCCTGGTGGGCTACAGTCCATGAGGTCACAAGAGTCGTCTGTGACTTAGCAACTAAAACAATTAACAAAGCATACCTATTACATGCTAGGCTTCTTACCTACCTAATCCGGTTTAAGCTTCATAAACTGGGAAGATTTATTATCATCGTCTTTACTTCACAAGTAAGAAGACTAAAGTCGAAAAGACAAGTAACTTTCCTAGTCACCTTCAGGGCAGGGATTCGGACTCAGATGGATTCACACATAGATTTGAGGCCGTGTCAACCTCTTTTCCTTGCACCAGTCTCCTCCAGTCCCACTGCCCTTGTATAATCCTGGGCTGGATCACCACTGTCCGTGTATTTTAACTGCCCAAGCAATTAGCTGGGTTTTGTTGTTTGTTTTTAAAGAAAACAACAGGCATTTCACTGACTCTGTGTAAGTTTTTAGAGAGGTCTTGTGTGAGGAAACAAATCCAGAGAATGTCAGCTTGTTTACTAGATTCTTTCGGATGAACTTCCTCGGAAGCCCAGATCTCCGATCTTTTCCCCACCGAGCAAAATTTTTCCGTCTCCAAGGCGACAGAGTCCCTCCTTTCTCGTCCTCTCGCGCGTCTGGATGACGTCACACGGCGAGGCTCTCTGACGTAAGAGTTTCCTGTCCACCATCTTTGTCCCTGGCAAAGTGGGTTTTGCGCAGTGGCTTAGACCTGGAGAAGGAGTCGTGACGTGCAGGAAACCATTACAACATCGCCCGGGCCGTGCTCTCTGGCCGCTGCTGCCACCCCCGCCCTTGCCTACGGTGAGTTGTAGGCGGCTAACTTTGGGGTGTGTCCCTTTTTGATGGGGATGGGGGATCCCCAGGCTTGGCTGGAGACAGATGGAGGAGAGGAAATCCGAGGACCGTGACCGTTGAAGGTGGAGTGAGCCGTCGTGTGTGACCGTTGTGAGGAAGAGGGTTGGAGAAAAGGACTCCACCGCTGGGGCGGGGCGAGGGAATCCTCGAGGTGGCAATTGGGAATTGGGGGACACTGGGGAAAAGATATGTTCGAAGTCGGGGGGTTAGGATGGTCAGAGGCCAGGGGTGTGGCTGGCGGAGACCGGAGGCCGGGGAGAGAACCTGGCTTTTTCCCGGTTTGGCGTCGTTCTCTGAGAGGCTAGGATATGCTCAGCTGAGAGGGAAAAGGAGTTCCCCAGAGCTTTGCTCCTAGATGGGCAAACCTCGCCGTCGTCCGTCATTTGAGGTTAAGAGACGCCTCTCCTCCGCTTTGTAATGGAGGAACATAGCCGTAGAATTTTAACCATCTCGGGAAAGAAGAGGAATTCCTGACACCGGAGAAAGGGAAGAAAACTCAGAGAATTGACCCGATATGAGAGAGGGGGAAGTTCGTGGGAGTAAATCTTAGCCCGGAATTTTTTCTTCGGGGTCTTAGAAGGAACGGTCTGGTTTGAGAAAGGCTGTAGATTAAGACAGAGGTAAAGAAACTGGAACTTCCTGTTAATTCCATATTTTTTTGAATCCAAAGAATTTATCCATGCTGTTAGTTTTTACAGCACTCTTCTATTTGGGGGCAGACTTTTTTTTGTTGTTGTTGTTTTTTTTTCAGACTTTTTTTTTAACTCCGTTATGAAGCGGTGTGAATAAAGTGTGGCTGCTTCATTAAACTTTTGACTTTTAAAGGTTTTAAAAATGCCAAACACTGTTAACAATCATTGTGGTTTAAAAGAGAAAGTAAAAAAAAAAAACGAGGTAAGTTTAGAAAAGACAGAATGACCAAGAAAGTGGTCTCAGTGAGGAACAATTTAAATTATTAATCACCTTCCTGGTATAATTCTGTTACTTAGCCTCAGGGTACACTTACAAAGTAATAATAGAAAGCAGCAGATGAAGGAGATGAGGCTGTACAAGAAAACGTGTAACACATTGCCAGTGGTGACTAAGCCTGGTGGGAAGGTGAGAACTGTTTACAGGTATTTGACAGTTTAAACTTCCAGAGAAGCAGAAGGTAGAGTGTGTTCTGCAAATAACTTCACTGAAAGTTGGGTGGTAAAATTAGTATAAAGTTAACATTCTGTGAGGGCTTCCCTGGTGGCTCATTGGTAAGGAATCCATCTGCCAATGCAGTAGGTGTGGGTTTGATCCCTGGCTTGGGAAGATCCCCTGCAGAAGGAAATGGTAGTCCACTCCAGTATTCCTTCCTGGGAAATCCCATGGACAGAGGAGCCTGGCGGCCTACAGTCCATGGAGTGGCAAAACAGTAGGATGCCACTTAACCACTAAACAGCAACATTCTGTGACTTAAGAGACTCAGGAAACCCCGGTTCTTCCATCTTTTTTTTCCTTCTTTAAACACACCTGTATTTTCAGTCGGTCAGTTCAGTCCCTCTGTCGTGTGTGACTCTTTGCCACCCCATGGACTGCAGTACACCAGGCCTCCCTGTCCATCACCAACTCCCGGAGTTTACTCAAACTCATGTCCATTGAATCGGTGATGCCATCCAACCATCTCTTCCTCTGTTGTCCCCTTCTCCTGCCCTCAATCTTTCCCAGCATCAGGGTCTTTTCAAATGAGTCAGCCCTTCCCATCAGGTGGCCAAAGTATTGGAGTTTCAGCTTCAACATCAGTCCTTCCAATTCAGGACTGATTTCCTTTAGGATGGACTGGTTGGATCTCCCTGCAGTCCAAGGGACTGTCAAGAGTCTTCTCCAACACCACAATTCAAAAGCATCAATTCTTCGGCGCTCAGCTTTCTACCTGTATTTTAAAATATTACATTTTAGGCCCAGTTCTGAATCAAGCTGAACAAGGAACAAATTAAGTAGGACACATTTTCCTTTCTTCCTTCTTTCTCTCCTTCCAGGTGTAAGTTTTCCATAGTTTATTTCAATTAAGAATTGGATGTAAAACTTTTGACCTTTTTTCTTACTGTATGATATTAGAGTACTTTGTAGTCATTTTTAAATGGAAATGATAGGTGTGTCTGTTGTAATGAGTTATCTATTGTAATTTCGTATGCAGTAAATGATACATGAAGATGCGTTATTGAAATATCTAGTTAGCACTTCTCATCCTTATGCTTGTAGTGAAAGATTACTAGAATGACCTGTCCACTTTATAATTTGGTTAACTCTGTTCCCTTTTTCCCTATGGGCACCAGCTGTGTAAAGTCCAACTTTACGTGAAGAGAGTGGATTTAGTGGCCTCACCAACTCTAAATTAGCTTTTATTTTCCAGAGAGCCATTTGAAATTAAGACCCCTATTAATTTTTTTCTGGCCTTATTCTCATTAGGGGCACCAGAAGGAAGGAGGAATAGTTGAGAAGGGAAAACTGTCACAGCCTGTATTTAGTAGAAACTAGGTTATGTTAAATCTAGATGTGTAATCCTGTACAGAGAGGCCTTTTCTGAAATGCAGTGACATCACACTCTGGGCTAGGAAAGTTAGAGAAATTGTGCTTTTGACTCTGTCAGCCTTATTTATTTTTTAAAACAATGTCCTGAAGCCATACCTCAAGCCCGTAGAGCAGCAGGTGGATGACTTGTCTTGTTTGATCTGGTAAAGGGGTAGTGTGAGTTCCAATTCCATGTTGGCTTTGCTTTGCCCTGGATCTCTCCTGAGGAATAACTTCTCTCCCACTCCCCAGAAGAACTTGATTTTTTTTTTTTTTTTTTAAATTAGAGTATAGCCAATTAACAATACTAGTTTCAGTCAACAGAGCCACTCAGCCATACACATACATGTATCCATTCTCCCCCAAACTCTGCTCCCATCCAAGCTAGATTTTTGAGACTTTTCAGCAAATACTTGCTTTATTCTTTGAGCTCTATCTTTATCTTGGCTGCCTTTTTGGAGGGGGCGGGGGGTGGGTTCTAAAACAGTCAGCAGTTTTCACCATTCCTATGTTTTAGAGAATCTGTGTTCATCTCTGGCATGTGATTAAGTGTCTCATTTAAAAATATATGCATATGCATCTTTTGAGGTGAAATTCACATAAAATTAACCATTTTTTTAAAAAAATTAACCATTTTTAAGTGAACCGTTTGGTGGCATTTAGTACATTCACAGTATTGTGCAAGTCCGCCTCTTTATTTTTGTTGAGTTTTAGCTTTGTGGGTTTTTTTTGGAGTTTCTTTGGCTTAAGGCAAGAGCTGCTGCTGCTAAGTCACTTCAGTCGTGTCCGACTCTGTGTAACCCCATAGACGGCAGCCCACGAGACTCCCCCCATCCCTGGGATTCTCCAGGCAAGAATACTGGAGTGGGTTGCCATTTCCTTCTCCAGTGCATGAAAGTGAAAAGTGAAAGTGAAGACTCTCAGTCCTGTCCTACTCTTAGTGACCCCATGGACTGGAGCCTACCAGGCTCCTCCATCCATGGGATTTTCCAGGCAGGAGTACTGGAGTGGGTTGCCATTGCCTTCTCTGAAGGCAAGAGCTAACATGATAAAATGTTTCTCTGCTGGTAGCTGTAAGGGATATTACATTACTATTGTGTAGGACAGAGTGAAGGAAGAGAGTGGTAAGTTTTTCCCTTCTCTTTAAAAGCAGGGATTTTAATTTAGTATCTAAGATTATGTACTTGACTTTCTCCTGTTCCCTGAAGTGGTTGGGTACATTATTCCCTCGTTAAGAACACTTGGTGCTCACAGTGGATAGGACAGAAATCTCTTCCTCAGTGATAAAGATTGTTAGGGATTTGAGGCTAGGTTAATTTAATGTGTAATAGATTGTGCTGAAAATTTGTTAGGAATTTAATATGCGTGAATGTGTCAATGCTTTAGGAAACAAAACAATTTGGGGGCCCTTTTTCAAAGAAACAATGAAAATTTTCAAGCAGCTTTTATTTTTAAATCTTGAGCAAGTTTTAAGCTTTGGTGACCCCATAGGATTTAGAGTGGCTTAATCGCATCCTGGAGAGACCATAATGGCCTTGAGCTATGGCCCTCCTGTCAGGCTGTAGCAGCCATTTCTGTGTACTGGTTTTTCTCTTTGTGTATGTAAGTTCTTGGGCTTTCCAGGTGGCTCAGTGGTAAAGAATCCACCTGCCAGTGCGGGAGACACAGGTTCGGTCCCTGTGTCAGCAAGATCCCCTGGAGGAGGAAATAGCAGCCCACTCCAGTGTTCTCGCAGGGAAAATCCCATGGACAAAGGAGCCGGAAGAGCTACAGTCCATGGGATTTCAGAGTCAGACTGACTGCGCACACAGTGCAGTGCCATGTGTAAGTTCTTAGACAGTAACTTCAGATTTGGTCCAAGTCTTCTGTGTGAAGGACTCCTTTCTTCAGTTTGCCCACTTCACATTTAGTTTACATTGTGAATGGATTAAATGATTATAACATTCTTTGAATTTTTGCTAGAAAGGCATTATGAAAATATTACATAAGGCAAGTCTTTGTTACAGATTCACTTTAAATTGTAACAAATATGCTGAAAGCAGAAATTTCTGTTTTCAGTGATTTATGTGAGTTCTAGCTCTCTTCTTTTAATACAGTAAATTCAGTGAAATTCTGGTACAACCTAAAGCACTATTGTATATAAGGATCAGGATTATAAATATTAAGTAGTTGCTTGGAAAGATAGCAAATGAGTCTAATTTCTCTTAAATTACCCAAGTAGTACCTTTTAGAGAACAAAGTTGAGCCAAACTCTTGTCGCTACATGATTTTGTGGCTCTTTTTTCCTTAATTACATTGATTTGTTTAGTGCTTAGGTCTTTTCTCTCAGATACATAAGTACCATTGTTTGTAAAGATGTGGTCACTCAAATTTGCCAAATGTGTTATCACTGATGTTGTTTTGACCTGAAAGTGATGAGCAGGTACTGGGGCATCTGTCCTAAATTTGGTGATAAGTAGTACTAATAATGGTGGTAAAAAAGAAGATACCTTTTTTTAAGTGCAGAAGGAATATTATTAAAAGAGAAATTTAATGTATTTGAAGAAGTCAAGTACATTGGACAAACTCTTTAGAATTTCTTAAATCAGAAAACAGTGTTTCATTATTTGGGGAGAAATGTGATTAGTCTGTGCTGGTTTTGTTTTACCAGTGGAGCCTTATGTCAGCTGAATCAGTTCTGGAAATTGGAAGGGAAAAGTTAAAGCTGGCACCCATGTTCTTTTAAGTTTTAATATCAGTTCTGATTCTTTTTTGTACTCAATGTGACTAAACAGATATCTCAGTTCTTTGCATTGTTTTTAAGTGTAAACTGATACCATTTCTTTTGGGGAGTACTTTTGGGGGTAATTGTAGTTGTTGGAAATATATTTTTTAAGGTCTCTCTAGATGTTTGTCATGAAAGAATATTATCCTACTAATTTAGACCTTTTTTTTTTTTCTGAAAGAGATTCCTTTTACTGATACATGTGATGGTGAATAGATTGATGGAATTATTTTCTCTTTCAGTTTTTCTGTGCTTCTAAGAGACTAGGAGTGAGTCAGATTTGCCTTAATAGAAAGTAATAGGGAGATCTTTCAAAACAAACTTTGTCTTATCTTAAGTATTACAGAAAGATCTAGCTTTAGGTCTTGGAGGCTCTGAGGAGATAATTGTGGATAAAATCATAAAGCCATGATAGGTTCAGATTTTCACTATTTTCCATTAGGCCTTTGGAGTTTGCTCCAATTAGCTTTTTGACACAAGAGTTTCATTCTTAATTATCCTTGCATCCCTTTGGATCACCCATGATGGTGGTAAGGATGAAGAGACTCGTGGAATTTAGATATTCTCATATATAAATGTTCTTAAAATTGGTTGAATCCTTTGCTAGACCTAAATAACTCAGATAAAGGTATTTTTTTCTCTTGCTCTAGGTGCACATTAAAGATCCAAAACCATGACTGACTCCAAGTACTTCACAACCAATAAAAAGGGTAAGTATGAGAACTCGATTAAAGCCATTTTTGAAGATTCTTCAAAAGTGATGGTGTAAGATTGCTTCAGATAAAATGCTCCTTATCTCTTCAGAGATGCATGTCTTGGACCATCTCATAGGGAATCTGCTGCTTCTACAGAAAAGTGTATTGAACAGATTTTTAGAGTATAGGTTTTTAAAGATATAACTGTAATACACATCATTTTGACTTAAAAGTTTTAGTGAAAGGAAGAGATCCAAGATTGATCCACTGAAAATTGATAGGTCTGAGGAGGGTGAAAGAGAAAGAAGCGCATTTATTCTCTTTTTTAAAAAAATGGAAGTGTAGTTGGTTTACAGTGTTGTGTTCGTTTCTGGTGTACAGCAAGAGTAATTCAGTCGTGTGTTTGTGTGTGTGTATTCTTTTTCAGATTCTTTCCTATTACAGGTTATTACAAGATATTGAATATAGTTCCCTGTGCTGCTCAGTAGGACCTTGTTGTTTGTCTATTTAATATATAGTAGTGTGTATCTCCTAATCCCAAGGTCCTAATTTATCTCCCCCCACTCTTCCCCTCTGCTTTGATAACCATAAGTTTGTTTTGTAAATAAGTCCATTTGTACCATTTTTTTTTTTAGATTCCACATATAAGTGATATCATATATTTGTCTTTCTCTGTGTGATTTAACTTCACTTACTATGGTAATCTCTAGGTCTATCCATGTTGCTGCAAATGGCAGTATTTCATTCTTTTTTATGGCTGAATAATATTCCATAGTCCTTATGTATAAATCACATCTTCTTTATCCTTTCATCTGTTGATGGACATCTAGGTTGCTGCCATGTCTTGGCTATTGTAAATAGTGCTGCTGTGACCATTGGTGTGCATGTATCTTTTCAAATTAGAATTTTCTCTGGATATATGCCTAGGAGTGGAATTGTTGGATCATATGGTGATTATAGTTTTTTAAGGAACTCGCATACTGTTTTTCATAGTGGCTGCACCAAATTCTTTTATTTTTTCCTTGGAAATAAATATTTTATAACGAGTCTTATAAAAGCAATATAGCAATAAAAAGTAAAAATAAAAGTTCTCTTCTAATTTCTGTTTCTGATGGGAAGTTGATGTGTACCCTTAATCTTTTCTGTGCATATATTAGTACATATGATTGAAAAAAATTTTAACCACAAAAAAGAGATGATACAAAACGCTGCATGGAAACTTGATATTTTCTTATCCTTGCACTCATGCATTGTTTTGCATGACCTCTTTTTTGTTAAAGAGAAAAATGATGTGATGCACAGAGAAGCACATACCGTTGTTTATTAATTACAGCTGCCAAAATGCATAACCTCAGTGTGATTATGAGAAAATACCCATGACAACTGAGGGTGTTCTTTAAAATGACTGTCCTGTGCTTTTTAAAAACATCATTATAATGAAAGACAAAGGCTGACCAGCTGTTTCAGATTAAAGGGTGCTGAGACGTGACAGTAAGTGTAACGCATGATCCTGAATTGGGTTCTGGCCCGAGGGGGATGGGGTAAAATTACTGCAGAGGACATTATCAAGATCATTAAGTCTGTATAGATTAGATAATGTATTAGTGTTACATTCCCCGATTTTCATCATTGTATTACGGTTATGTAACGTAATTCCTTGTTCTTAGAAATTACACACTGATATAATTTAGGGCTAAAGAGACGTGATGTCTACAGTTTGTTGAATGAATCAGAAAAAAATGTATAAGTATATAAGAAGAGTATGATAAAGCAAATGTGGTGTAACATTAGGAACTGGGGAGTTTTATAGATTTTCCGTAAGATTAAAATGATTTCAAAAGAAAAAATGGGAGGGCAGGTATAGTGTCTGGAGCACCAGAAAGTTATCTAGAAAGCCCAAGCATATTCGTCATTTGTTATGTCATTTGGAGTTAATTAAGGCTAAACAGGCTCTTGAGCTATACTACAGAAAACACCGTAGGACACTACTTATTACATCAGCTGCTATAGTCCATGGCTTTCAACCTTGCCGACACATTGGCATTGCCTAGTGAAAGAGAGGAGGTGGTGTCCAGTCCTCCCCTGCACATGTCCTGATTACTTTGGTCTGGGATATGACTTTGATGGGATTTTTAAAAGCTCCCCAGATTTTTCCAGTGTTTAGCTGAGACTGAGAGCTATTGCCACCTGCTTGGTAGAGTTGATGAAGCGGGGAAGGAAGGGGGAAAGATGAGAATTTAATAAAGTGGTAGTATGTATGAGATACCTTGCCTCACTTAGTGCCCCTTGGCTCCACCCAGCTTCTTCCTGTTTATATTGCTTACACCTTAGAAAATCCTTTAGCCCCGGTCATTCATTTTCAGCTTTATTTCTGATTCTCTTACCATTCTGAAATGTATTTATTTCTTCTGTTAACATTTTGTGTGCTTTGATGACCTAGATGTTGTGTGAAGTTAAAGTGAAAGTCGCTCACTCATGTTGACTCTTTGCGACCCCTCAGTGCATGGAATTCTCCAGGCCAGAATACTGGAGTGGATAGCCTTTCCCTTCTCCAGGGGATCTTCCTAACCCAGGGATTAAACCCAGGTCTCCCACAATGCAGGCAGATTCTTTACCAGCTGAGCCACAAGGGAAACCCAGATGTTGTGTATAATGATACAAAAAGATGTAATTTAAAACTCACCTAATCCTTCAAACCTTCTCTTATAATGGGTCCTGATAACCTTTTTTTAATTTCAGGGATTTTTGTACAAGTTTGAGACTTAAGATGAATCATGACTAAGTAAATACCACATTTTAGAAAATGGATAGATTGTGTTCCTTTTACTTCCTGTAACACCCACCAGAACTGCCATGGAACATACTCTTTAAATTTATGCTATTGGAGTTGGAATAATTTCAGTTACATCCTGTTTTGATTCTTCGACTCCTGCTGCTATTCACAATTCAGATTTTCTGAAACCCTGCTGCTTGTTCTTTACTTTCCCCAGAAGTGAGTGATGGGAGGGACCCTGAGAGCTGGATTCAGCAGCAGAGGACTTGGAGAAGAGGAGAATGACTCTCTCAAGGGCCCGGCTTTTCTGTCTGTGCTATTTCTATAGCAGCTGTCAAGGAAAGGGCGATTTTTGTCAGAATTTATTTGCTTTGTTGGCAGTATATCTTGATATAACAAGTTTTTTTAGTGCTTATCTTCTGTGCTGCTTACTGGTTTCATCCTTCTCATTTAGAGGCTTCAGCAGATCACATCGTTTGCTGCCCCCACTATTATTATACTGGTGAGCGAGGCTGAAGTGAACGTCAAGAACAGTGGAAGAAAATGAGACAGTACGCTAGGTGGGAAGTGGAAGTGGCAGTAGTCAACTTCTTTTTCGTAGTGTTATAGTATATTTTCTTTCTTTTAAAACCAGTTGAGAGTTGTTACCTTCTTATTTCACCTCCAGCTTTCTTAAGGTAGGTGAGCCTAGGCCTTAAAATAGTAGTGACAGCCCTGGCATTTCACAGTGCAGAGCTTGAGCAGTCGCTGAAGATTGTACATTTAGAAATGACTGGTTTGTACCATTCTTGAAGCTTCAGGATGATTATTTCTGTTGTTAGCTTGATTGGACAGGATACGGCTTTAAATCCCATTGATATCTTAAAGTACTGATTAGAACAGTGATTTTCAACTCTGTACGTTGGAATCACTTGGGGAAACTTTAAAAAATATGAATGTAGGAGTTTTACTGTCTGAAAGTCTGTTTTACTTGATTCAGAATGGAGCCTGAGCATTGGTATTTTTAGATCCTTCCCAGGTAAGAATGTGTAGACAATGTTGGAAAATTCTTAAGTTAAAAAAGTTGGGAGAAACAGTTCTAAGGCCAGTTCTGTTACTCGCTAGCCCTGTGACCTTGGGTCCTCACTTTGTGGAGTTGAGAGTAGTGAATGAGAGGTATCTTCTGGTTTGGAAACATGGGTTTGTGAATTTGTTTCCTGCCTACGTTTATTTTTTCCTCAGGACTTGGAAATTCTGATGGGAGATCATCCCTCAGATGCCATTCTGTCCCCTTTGTAGAAAGATTTTACATCTTTGCTTTTTTAAAAATCTTGTTTCAATTGCAGCCTTGCCTCTGGTTAGCTGTTGTGGTGTTACTTTACATAGTGCAGTGTTGTGCTCTAATTTTCTGACCCTGGGACCTCATCTGTTTGTTCTCTTCTAGGAGAAATCTTTGAATTAAAGGCTGAACTCAACAATGAAAAGAAAGAAAAGAGGAAGGAGGCTGTGAAGAAAGTGATTGCTGCTATGACTGTGGGGAAGGATGTTAGGTAAGGGTGACCTCTTCTGCCTTGCTCACTTTAGAGTCTTACTCTAGTGGCTTTTACTGCTTTTCATTTAAGGCTATTATGATAAGAGTGTATATGAACTAGTTTGTCCCACGGAAAACATTAGGAAGTGTAGTTGATTTTATATTAACTCTGTGACCAAGTGTGGTGTTTTTAAAAGAGTGAAGCCAGTTTGATTTCATTTGCATATAGATCGAGCATAAAACCTCCTGAGAGCTGGCACAATTACAAATCTGTTGCTAAGGTAGTTTTAGAAGATGATAAAAATACACAGAGGAGCAGAAGCCCATGTATAGTTTAATTGGCTCATACCAGTGCCTCAACTGTACAACTCTGCATTGAGTTGCTGAATTCAAGATGAAAATCAATGGTAACAAAGTCCAAATGGTCTGTTTTTTTTTTTCTCCCTCTTTTTTCCCTGTAATTTAGCAGGACCATTTGGAAATAAGTAAAGATAGTCTGCAGGCCCCTGAGAATTCCGGAGATCCTTTCCATGAATTCCATGAGGTCAAAGCTATTCTTGTAATAATACTTAGGTCTTATTTGCCCTTTTCAATGTGTTGATATTTGCACGGCTGGTGCCGTATTCTGAATTAAGGCAGTGTGCCAGACCATAGCAGTAGTCACTGTATCCTTCACCACCATGTGCTTGGAGGAAAAAAGGGCAGTTTCACTTAGGACTGTCCTTCATGAAGCACTACAAATTTATTTCAGTAAAACTTGAATCTGAGTTCAGGTCTTTTTAATATTCTGTGTGATGAAACAGGAATTTGCATAAATTACTTCCGCATAGCAGAGTGTGTCGGTTGATTTGAAAAAAAGCCCGTGCACAGTTGTTTGACTTGGGAACACCATTCTATGCGAAATAATGATTGACAGACAAAATTATAGTTAATCAGACTTAATATTTGGGAGACATTTTATAAAAAATGAACAAAGTGAACCTGTCTTCAAGGGAAAAAATTTGACAGTAGATACATTTCGACTTTAAAAATTAGAGTGTTGGAAAACTTGTGTCTCCCATCACGAGCTTGATAGTTTCCGATACTTAGGGATTTTTCTGATGAGATTGGTGGTGAAATTAATGAATGTGATTATTTGGTGCTGTATAATGAAATATGACAACCTAGAGATGACCTGCATAACTCATTGAACCAGTGTTTTCCAAATAACCAGTGCATATATCATAAAATTATGCATGGGTAAAAGATCCAGTCAAAATAAATGCTAAATTAATGGATTTTAATTCAATCAAGTACAGAAAGTTTATCAGTATGGTTTCAGATTCCATGTTGCACCTAACTTTTAAGAAACTAGGATTTGTGGACTAAAAAAGACAAAAGAAAAATGATTGTCTGGCTTTAATGTGTCAAAGAAGAACACCCAGTTATGTGAAAAAGCTATTAAAATACTCCATTTTGCAATTTATGTATGTGTATGAAGATATGTTTTCTTCTTAATACTTCAGTTAAAACAACCTTTTCTACACGGGTTGAATGCAGGAGCAGATGTGAGAATCCAGCTATTTTTGCTTAAGTGAAAGTGAAAAGAGTGAAAGTGTTAGCCACTCAGTTGTGTTTGACTCTGCAACCCCATGGACTGCAGCTCTCTGTCCATAGGATTTCCTAGGCAAGAATACTGGAGTAGGTTGCCATTGCCTTCTCTAAGGCATCTTCCCAACCCAGGGATCTCCTGTATTACAGGCAGATTTTTACCTTCTGAGTCACCAGGGAAGCCCAAAGCCACACCCAACATGGGGCTTGAACCCATGACCCTGAGATTGGGACTCAGTTTTTGCTTAAACTAGACATTAAAGAGTTTGCAGAAATTAAAACAATGTCATCTTAATTTTTTAAAAAAAGTAAAATAGAGTTTTACTTTATAAAATATTTATGTTAATATGAAGCACATTTATTTTCTTTTTATTAGTTGAGTCAAATGCTGCTGATAAGAAGTGGATGAGTGCAAGAATGTCAAGTAAATTCCAGCATCTAGTGGTGGAATGTTGTTGTTTTAACACAAACATCTGAGAAGGTTCTAAGGCTAATGATGACCTTCTGATGTCATTAAGAAAAGGGAGAATCAAATTTAAGTGTATTGTGTCAGGCATGGTGATAGATGATTTTAGTTAACAGTTGTGTTTTTTTTAATAGTTCTCATATCTTCTGAACTAAAGGTTATTCTGAATTATAAGTTATTCCATGTTAGAGATCAAGAAAGGTATGCTCAGAGGACTAAAGAATAATCCCAGACTCATACAGCTAGTGGTAATGTAGCCAGGATTCTAACCTAATTTTGGGTCCCAGTACCCATTACTAGTCACTGCTTTCATGGGTGTATGTATATAATAGAGTTTAAATCTGTATATGCATGCACATGGGCTTCCCTGCTGGCTCATCTGGTAAAGAATCCACCTGTTGATGCAGGAGATGCAAAAGATTCAGGTTCAATCCCTGGGTTGGGAAGATCCCCTGGAGAAGGAAATGGCTACCCACTCCAGTATTCTTGTCTGCAGAATCCCATGAACGGAGGAGCTTGGTGGTCATAGAGCCGCAAAGAGTTGGACATGACTGAGAGACTGAACATGCATACACACACATGCTCAGGACTGTTTTGTTTTCTGAAAAGGTTAAAATTTTGAACAAAGGCCTTATCTGGGAACTGTTATTTAATAAGGACACCAACCACATAAGTTCCCACTGGTTAGAGATGGAAGAATATGCACATTGAAAAGCATAGCAACTGTAGTGCTTGGAAACTGCAAAGAATTGGTATGAAGAATACTGTTAACTGTTTTTGGTGACATAGTGATTTTTTTAAAAATTTGTAAAGAGATACACTAAGGTGTATGTCTAGGATTTGTTTAGAAATGGTTTAGAGCAATTAGATGGGGTAGGGACTGGGGGAGGGAAAGTGGGTTGAGGTTGTATATGAAACAATGTCAGGTATGTATCAATATTTACAGCTGGGTGATGGATGCATCAGGTGCATTAAACTGCTGTCTCCACTTTGAAAATTTTCAAAGTAAATGGTTTTTTAAAAATCTGGTTTTCAGTATCTTCTTGAGACCATTACTGTAGTTTCTTTAGTAATTCATTTCTGTGATTATTATCACTGCATTCATCCTCTCATCAGATTACTTTTTAAATTAAGGCTTTTTCTTTGTGTTCTATCCAACATCTTGGCACCAACATCAGTTCACTTTCCCTTTCTCTCTTCTTAGCTCTCTCTTTCCAGATGTAGTGAACTGTATGCAGACGGACAATCTGGAACTGAAGAAGCTTGTGTATCTCTACTTGATGAACTATGCCAAGAGTCAGCCAGACATGGCCATCATGGCTGTCAACAGCTTTGTGAAGGTAACTCTTTCTCAGGGACTCAAGGACAGTTTCTTCTATCTCAGAAAGCCTTTTAAGAAGTGTCTCTTGATATGGTTAGTGTCTGCATTGCAAATAAGCAACCTCTGTTCCAAAAGAGGGCTTCTAGAGAAGTATTGGCAACGAGTAGGAATGTTCATGATTTAAGCATTCTGAATGCTGGCGTTTGTCATCCAGTTCAGACCGTATGGTGAGCCTCCTGTCAGCTGGGCTTGTTACATCCTTGCCAGATGGGAGGAGAAGGCCAGGTGAAATGTCACCCTAACCTTCTGTGGCAGACAGAGGTTGGGCATGTCATTATAGTGTCAGTAACCTGGGGCCTTACCTATTTATCTTTGTAGAAATTATGCTTGTGTTTTAGAAGTAGTGGAAACTATAGAAGCTGCCTTTTAATTTTGTTTTAGTAAGTATGATTAACTTTTTTTGTTGTTGTTATGGAAATTTTCAAACATACTCAAGTAAAGGAAATAGTATAGTAAGTTCCTAAATATCTACCTTGTAGTTTCAATAGTTACCAACCTATGACCAGTCTTGTTTAGCTTATATTCTCCATACATGCTTTCCTGACCCCCACGTCCTCTCCTACTGGATAATTTTAAAGCAAATTCCAAACATTGTAAGGATGAAAAATCATTTAAGCAGCTGAGCATCAAAGAAAGTCCTTAATGCTATTGTATATCCAGTTAAAATTCTCATATGGTTAGATATGATGAACATAATAATAAGGTTGTCTCTATTAGAGATTGGGATTTTTTTGTTTTGTCTACTTATTGTTTTTTTCCTCTGTCTGGAATTCAGTGTACGTTAGAAGCAAAAATCAGATGGCATTTCTAAAATTAGCTGCAATTAAATTGTTTTGAAAAAATAAACATGCTTTCTTCTCATGGAATTTTTTTTTTCTGTGTTTAACTAAAAAATGTACAGAATCAAAATAACATTTCATTCTGTTTGGTGATTCATAGATGGATGATATCATTGGAAATAATTTAGTGTACATTTTTTGAAAGTTAGCTTGTGCATAGGTTTATAAAGTTTAAAGAAATTTTTAAATACAGGGCAATTTAAGGGGTATTCCTTCATGGTAAGCGTTCTATTAATATTTGTACAATATTTGGAGGCACTTGCTAGGAAAGGAGAATGTATGTTAATCAGGATTTCAGCAGATCTCTCTGCTGCTTCACTTAAGGATCTTCTCGGGGACCCAGATCAGCTTCTGGAATCTCCTTTGTTTTCTTGGCTGTCGGCCCCAGATATATCTAGCCCTCTTTTCTCCTTGGTTGATATTTGTGGAGTGGGACACATCTTTCCAGTTTCTGATTTTTCTCCTGTACCCGAATACAAGCCCAAAGCCCTTTTCTCTTTTTAGAGTAGGTCCACTAATGGCCATGAGGATAGTAACACCAGCTATCTAAATTTCTGCCCAGCTCTGGAATGAATCCTACAGGGCATGTCTTCATTGTATATATGAAACAGTTAAATGAATTCCTAGCCTAAACTCCTTGAATAGGCAACTAAGTTTTGTACTTGGAAAAGGTGGGTTCTGATGTAGAATATAACTGGAAACCTACATTAATTTAATGTTCTTTTGTGGCTTATAGAAGTCAGACTGTTCGATTTTAGACACCATGTACACCAGTAGTTGTCAATGACTGTTGTCTGTAGGACTGTGAAGATCCCAATCCTCTGATTCGAGCTTTGGCAGTCAGAACCATGGGGTGCATCCGGGTGGACAAGATTACAGAGTATCTCTGTGAGCCCCTCCGCAAGTGCTTAAAGGATGAAGATCCCTATGTCCGGAAGACAGCAGCAGTCTGTGTGGCAAAACTCCATGACATCAATGCCCAGATGGTGGAAGATCAGGGATTTTTGGATTCTCTGCGGGATCTCATAGCAGATTCAAATCCAATGGTAATGTATTTCCATTTTTTTATGAGAGAGCAGTATTTAAAATGGGTCTCTTTATTTTTTTATTTTATTTTTTTTTTTAATTTTTTTTTATAAAGTTTTATTAAAGTATAAAGGAGATAGAGAAAGCTTCTGACATAGGCATCAGAAGGGGGCAAAAAAGTACCCCCTGTAATAAAGTTTTATTAAAGTATAAAGGAGATAGAGAAAGCTTCTGACATAGGCATCAGAAGGGGGCAAAAGAGTACCCTAAAATGGGTCTCTTTAAAAAGCATGTTTAAAATAAATCTTTGGGACATTGAGCCATAGGTTAGCTATGTGAAGCATGACTTCCATGGGACCCAAAGATTGTCTGTCTCATACCCTACTGAGCTGAAAACCAAGTCCTAATATATAAATAGTATATGTATGCCGTTTATTTATTTATACTTTTCATTATAGGAATTTTCAAACATCTTCAAAATTAGAGTTACTAAATGAGTAAATAAAATGAACTCAGTTACCATCACCAGGTTCAGTAATTATTAATACATGCTAGTTTATTTTACCTGTTTTCTTCTCCTACCCCCTACTTACCTATGGGTAACTTAAAGATGTCACACATGAATGGGTCTCTGAATTTAATGTGTCATTATAATTAATAATAACCTTTAATAATCTTAACCTGTTTTTATACAACAAATCAGGACGATTTGAGGAGATTTTCACAAGGATCTTTGAGAAAACTTTTAGAGAAAATTTAAGGTTACTTAGTAGAGTTGTGAGAAACTATTTCAGGAATGCCTTATGTTTTATTGTGTCTTTCTTGAAGATTTTCCTAGAACAGGTGTTAGCATCAGGGATTATTAAATTGTTGGGCCCTGCTGCCCTCTAAATAGGAAATTTTTCCTTATTTCCTTTGTTTGACATCTTGTTAAGAAGGTGCCCAGGAGGCAGAATTTAAGGAGGCATTCATTCTCAGGTGCCCACTCTACCTGTGCAGGCTTGAGAGTGGAATACCTCTCTCCCTGCCTTATTCTCAGTTCAGTTGAGTCGCTCAGTCATGTCTGACTCTTTGCAATGCCATGAACTGCAGCACGCCAGGCCTCCCTGTCCCATCACCAACTCCCAGAGTTTACTCAGACTCATGTCCATTGATTCGATGATGCCATCCAACCATCTCATCCTCTGTCGTCCCCTTCTCTTCCTGCCTTCAATCTTTCCCAGCATCAGGGTCTTTTCAGATGAGTTAGTTCTTTGCATCAGGTGGCCAAAGTATTGGAGCTTCAGCATCAGTCCTTCCAGTGAATATTCTGGACTGATTTCCTTTACGATGGACTGGTTGGAACTCCTTGGCCTTATTTTACAAACATTAAATCATTTGTTTGAACTCTTCATTCCTGTTATTTTAGTGAAGAACTGAAAAGCTTGGACTAAGAGATAAACACATATATATCCCCATGCCTACTTTTGTTCTTGAACCCGTACTTTTCATCTCAACTGTATGTCCTGTTTTTTTTTGCCAGAAGTATTACTGCTGTTTTTAGACTGCTGGTTGTCCTTTTTATCAGTTGGGTCAAATGCTGCTGATATGAAATGAATGAGTATAAGAATGTGAAGTAAATTCCAGTGTCTAGTGGTGGAATGGAAGGTATAGTAACTCAAACATCTGAGAAGGTCCTAAGGCTAATGATGACCTTCCTAATACCATTAAGAAAATGAGAGGCTTCTCGGATGGTCCACCGGTTGGGAATCTGCCTAACAGTGCAGGGGTTCGATATCTGGTCCGAGAAAATCCCGTTTGCCGTGGAGCAACTAAGCCCTTGTGCCAGAGCTGAGCCCTCATGCCTAGAGCCTGTGCTCCACAATCAGAGAAGCCCCCACTGCACTCACAGCAGCTGAAGAAAGCCCTTGTGCGCAGCAACGGAAGACCCAGCGCAGCCAATAAATGAGTAATTTAAAAAAAATAAAAGGAAAGTGCATTCTCTGTCAGGCGTAGTGATAGGTGCTTTTACTTAAAGTGTTTTTTTTTTTTTTTTTGGTAGCTCTTCTATCTTCTGAACTACAAGTTATTCTGAATTAGAGGTTTTTCTATGATAGAGATCAAGTAGTATATACTTCAGTTCAGTCACTCATTTGTGTCTGACTCTGCGACCCCTTGAACCACAGCACTCCAGGCCTCCCTGTCCATGACCAACTCCCAGGGTCCACCCAAACCCATGTCCATTGAGTCGGTGATGCCATCCAACCATCTCATCCTCTGTGGTCCCCTTTTCCTCCTGCCCTCAATCTTTCCCAGCATCCGGATCTTTTCAAATGAGTCAGCTCTTCACATCAGGTGGCCAGAGTATTGGAGTTTCAGCTTCAACATCAGTCCTACCAATGAACACCCAGGACTGATCTCTTTTAGGATGGACTGGTTGGATCTCCTTCCACTCCAAGGAACTCTCACTTGGAGAAGCTAAAGAATAATCCCAGCGTCACTCAGCTAGTGGTACTGTGGCCAAAATTCTAACCTGGTTCTGAGCCCCAATACCCATCAGTGGTTACTGCCTCCATGGGTGTGTATAGGCATGATGTAATTTAAATACATATATGCACGTACAGATTTAGGACTTTGATTTTCTGAAAATGGTTAAAATTTTGAACAAATTAAGGCCTTAATTATCTGACAACTGTTTTAATAAGGAAATCTTCTGAACCCTCTTATTCCCATGATAGGTATGAGTCCAGTTTTACTGCTCTTGAGGGAGAATTTTGTTCCGCTTTTTCAGAAGTTGCCCCACATGGTGGCAGCACTGCACCAGCAACTCTCAGAACCACTTGCAGAAGGAATTGATGCTTCCTGGTTCTACCTGAGTAGTTTTCTTACAGCTCACTTTAGAAGGGCATCCTAGATGTGGAAGCACCAGTACCTCTGGAGAAATGACTTTGAAATCAGAGGGTAAAATGTCAGTTAAAATCTGATGACTTTTTTGGTGGATGGAGCCTTGCTTGTGGATCTTCTTAGTTCCCTGACCAGGAAGGCAGCTGTGCATCACTGTACCATCACCACGTACTTGGTTCCCTAACCAGGGATTGAACACTGGCCCTTGGCAGTGAGAGCATGGAGTCCAAACCACTAGACCTCCGGGGAATTTCCACTACAGTGTTAGTTTAAAAGGTGCTGATCTCTTTGATATCTCTACAGATTCATATGGTAAAACCTTTTCTGAGGAATTAGAGCTAAACTTATCTTTAGAGGCCAATTTTATTAATCCATTTTGTTGAAAGTAATTATGTATTTAGAAAGAGGAAGCACTTTGCAGTGAGAGGAAGATAACTCCCATGATTTCTTCACATAGCAGAATTTTGAAAGTCCTGGTCTCTGTAAATTGATATTTGCAAGAAAGATACACTTTTGGGTGATAGTGACTTTTCTCTAGCTTTTTATCCACATATTAGGATTTTCCCTCCTTAACTACAATTTTTCTTTTCTCTCTCAGAGGCATTTGAGATATTCCAATTTCTGTTAATGTTTACACTGGAATCTGCTCCCTGAGACTCCCTGGACAGCCCCACCACATGTGCTTTGCTTTTTGTTTGAGAATTCAGATCTCTTGAATCCTTTGGCTCCATGCCTTAGCCCCTTTGATCTTGTCTTGGAAGCCTTCTCAGTTCTGTCATCACTCTTGAGAACTGTCCCGGGAATGTCCCTTTTCCATTGCTCTGTTCTCTCAGCCAAAGTACAAACTACTGGATTAGTTACAACAACACCACCACCACCACCCCCAGAATCGTGTTTTTCATTTGTTGAGGGTTTTTCTGCACAAGCAGCATGCTGTCAGAACTTGGCCCACTATGGCCTTCAGCAAAGGCTCTAGTTAAACTGCCAGCTCCTTTTTTTTCCCTCAGCTTCTTTTAATTTGAACTTATTCTGAAAAGCTCTCTTACGAAAAGTAGCACTTTTCCTCTTAGAAAAAGTGTGTATTTTAACCATGTGCTAGCCAGCAGTTAGAAGCCGCGTGAGATTGTGACAGTGGTTCTCAGCTGGTAGCGGTATTCTCCCTGGGGGTACGCGGCCGTGTGGGGAAACACTCTTGGTTGTCAAAGCTGATGGGAAGATTGCTACTGACCTCTGGTAAGTAGCGTTCAAGGATACGTTAAACATCCTGCAGCGCTCAGGGAGTCTTCTGCAACCAACAGTTATCCATCCTGAAACGTCACTAGTGCTACTGTTGTGAAAATCTGGGTTATGGAAATAGCACACCGCATTTAGGGCCCAGAGTGGTTGCTGTTTGGCGTCCTGGCTTGGCTGCTTACTAGAAGCGTGGCCTTGAGACTGTTACTTAAAATGAGCTTCAGTGGCCTCATCTGGAAAAATAAAAATAAAAGCAGGTAATAATGCCTGTTTTACTGGATTATTTTGAACATGGAGGAATAATTTATTTAAAAATTTAAGTAATGCCTAACAGAGTAAATGCTTAATAAACAGTAGCTATTTTGGGGGGGAAATTTTTAAAAATTTATTTTTAATTGGAAGATAATTGCTTTACAGTGTTGTGTTGGTTTCTGCCAAACATCAACATCAATCAATCATAGGTATACACATGTCCCCTCCCCCTTGAACCTCCTTCCCACCTCCCAGCCCATCCCACCCATCTTAGGCTGTCACAGAGCACCAAGCTGAGCACTTGTGATACACAGCAGCTTCCTGTTAGCTATCTGTTTTACATATGGTAATGTGTATGCTGCTCGGCTAAGTCGCTCCAGTCATGTCCGACTCTGCGGCCCCATAGACGGCAGCCCACGAGGCTCCCCCATCCCTGGGGTTCTCCAGGCAAGAACACTGGAGTGGGTTGCCATTTCCTTCTCCAATGCAGGAAAGTGAAGACGCTCAGTCATGTCTGACTCTTAGCAACCCCACGGACTGCAGCCTACCAGGCTGCTCTGTCCATGGGATTTTCCCGGCAAGAATACTGGAGTGAGTGGCCATTGCCTTCTTTGGGTAATATATATATTTCAGTGCTATTCTCTCAGTTTGTCCCACCCTCTTTTTCCCCCTCCTCTGTCCATGAGTCTGATCTCTATGTCTGAGTCTCTATTCCCACCCTGCAAAGGGGTTCGTCAGTACCATTTTTCTAGATTTCATGTATATGCATTAATATTAATATATGATATTTATTTTTTCTCTTTCTGACTTACTTCCCACTGTATAAGGGTCTAGGTTGATCCACCTCACTAGAACTGATGCAAATTCATTCCTTCTTATGAACAGCAGCTATTCTCGAGGAATAGACCTAACATGACATGCTTTCTAATTATTGTAATTTTTATTTAGGCCTTTAGTGTGTGGCTTCCTGGTGGCTCAGAGGTTAAAGCATCTGCCTGCAATGCAGGAGACGTGGGTTCGATCCCTGGGTTGGGAAGATCCCCTGGAGAAGGAAATGGCAACCCACTCCAGTATTCTTGCCTGGAGAATCCTATGGACGGAGGAGCCTGGTGGGCTACAGTCCACGGGGTCGCAAAGAGTCAGACATGACTGAGCGATTTCAGTTTCACTTAGTGTGTGGTGGTTTGCTGTCAGTTTGAGATGGTAAATAATGAAAAACTCAAGTCTCTAGATCACTTTGTAAATTTGAGAAGGATTTTTGTCAGAATATATTTGTTGTCCTTGTGGGCTGTGTAAAATTGTTTATTAATAACCTCAGTTTAGTACTTTAATTACATTATTTCTTTTATCCCTAGACATATATTAATAAACAGAGTTGTAAACTTAGAATATTACACAGAAGTGAAATTAGAAATCCATAATGCTCTTCATGCCCCGTGTCCATGAAGGCGTTTCAGAGCTAGTCAAAATTTAGGCATGTGGGAGTATTGGTATGTTGGTAGGCAGTGGGTAAGAGTGATGTAGCAGGTAACATGTTCAGTCTTTGTCTGGATGCCCCTAGTAAGTAATGTTGTATTTGGTTGAGTAAGTGGAATCATTGGCAGCTGCCTAGTTGGAAGTGCGATTGATCTTAGTGCTTTTCTGTCTTTATTTACAGAGTAAGGAAACGATTTTTGTTTATCTTTATAGTAAACTTTGTGAAGATCTTCCTATGTGCAATCTCACCTTAGAAATTTTAATCATAATCGGGTTTTATTTTAGAAATTATTTCTAACTTAGGATATTGTTTTTTTAATCTCATTTTTGGGAGTAGATTTTTAGACTTAAAGTTTCAAAGACCATACAGAAACTTCTCATATGCTTGTCTTCACACAGGTTTACCAGTAATAAAATATTATTATATAATTATGGTACCTTTGTCAAAACTAAGAAATTAACTTTGGTACATTATTATAAACTGAAGTACAGACTTTATTTCACCTGTTTCAAAACAGATGTCCTTTTGCTATTGCAGCATTCAATTCAGCATACCAAATCGCATTCAGCCACTTCCTCTTATAAAGAGTTGACTCACTTTTTTTGGGGCTTACACAGCATGTTTATTTCCTCCGAGCTGTGAAGGCTGGAAGCCCAAGTCCAGGGCATCAGTAGGCTCGGTTTCTCCCTCTAAGGCCTCTCGTCTTGGCCTGTGGGTGGGCATCTCCCTTCTCTTCATATGATCCTCCCTCCTCAGGTGTCTATCCAAATTTAGTCTTCTGATAAGGACACCAGTTATATTGGATTAAGGTCCACTGTAATGACCTCATTTTAACTTAATTTCCTCTTTAAAGACCCTATCTCCAAACACAGTCACATGAGGTTTTTGGAGGTTAGGACTTCAAATCTTCAAATGTGAATTTTGGGGAGATACAAATTCAGCCCTTGTAGGAGGATGATAATAGAATTTACTTCACAGACTTGTGAGAATTAATTGAATCAGAACGTGTAAAGGGCTTAGAACAGTGATGGAAAATGTTTTGTATTGCTAAAGATGACATTTGAAATGACATGAAAATGAGACAGCCATTTCACAGATGTCCCAAAGCTCCGGCCTTTTCTGCAAGTGGCTCCTTTGAGTCCTTAGAGTTCTCAGAGACTAGTACCTTTAGAAGCGCTCCCCACTTACTTTGGATAATAGTTGACTCACTGTTTACCAAGGATTCTCAAAACAGAAAAGTGCTTTGTAACTGTGAAATGATTTTTTTCTTTCCCAGTATTAATAATGTGGGGGTTAAAACTCAGGCTCTGGAATCATTCAGACTTGGGTTTGTATCCTGGTCTGCCTTTCTTAGCTTGATGGTCTTCCTGAACATCTCAGTAGCCTCATCTACAAAATGGAATTGTGAAAGATAAAGGACAGAGGGCTTGCAAAGCACTTCACTGTGAATCTGATATAGAGTAAGCCCTTAATAAAACAAACTTTTCCTTACTTTATAGCAATCATGGTGCTGGTTTTTAGTGATTTTAGAAAGGTTAATATTTCAGTGGCAATTTTATTTAAAAAAAATTTTTTTTGTATACAATATTTAAAGCCAGACGTTATTTTTGAGGGGTTTCTGAGGGCAGCATATCTACAGATGGAAGCTTAAGTCTATCTACAATATTAATTAACACACCATTGCAGAATTACTCTTAAAAGAATTGTTCAAAGATATAACTAGAGCAGTTTTTGTTGGCAACTTCTGGAAAACTGGATCTGTTGTATATTGTAATTCAGTTGTGTACCAAAAGATCCCAGCTTGTTCATTTCTTAGTGTTCCTTTTAAAATGATCTCAAGGCTCTAATTTGGCAGAGGATTACTTATTCTCAAAAAGAGAAGATAAATGGAGTGATAATAAACTTTTTGTTTTGTTCATGTAGTAGCATTCTTTTGTGTGATTTGTGTGATTTTAGGTCCTGTGGACCAAGTAACTCTCTGCCTTTTAACTCTTAGGAGTGCCTCTTGTATGTATGTAGACATTTATTTGTAGTGTTTTGGCTTTGTGCTTATTTACATTTCATTAGAACACATCTTAAGCCACTCAAGTAATTAATGAGTTTCATTGAGTCTAATTTTTTATCTTTCTTGTTACTATGTATTCAGACTTTCTTGCTGTAATGGGATGTGTTGACTCTACTAGGTAGATGTATTCATTCAACTTTGTCATTCTGGAGAAGATGGGAAAACAGAACATTAGAATGTCATATAATCAGTGTATTATTAGTTGACAGTCTGGACAGTGTCTTTGGATTAAAGCATGAGCAGTAAAATTAACTGGTACCATATAGTCATATCCTTGGAGATGATAATGTCTGAAACCTGTTTAGGATAAATGCTCTGTGCTTTAACATGTTATTTCAGGCAACTCCATAAAAAAGAAAGTGAGGTTTTGAACTGTTGGTGATTTTCAGGAGGATAAAAATATACAAATCACCTGTATGTTTCATTATAATAGATTTGGCTAGCTATTCTACTGCTTTCAATTCAAGTCTTCAAGGGGCAGCAGCCAAGAGGATTGTAAATTGAATATGAGAATTGAAGTGTTTTTATTTCAGAGAGTGTGACCTTGAAGGTCATTGCTAGGAATGAAAGTCTTAATAGTAATTTAGTTAACAGGAGGAAGTCACTGAACCCAAGTTCTTGGGTTCTGGAACTAGGAAAGTGAGTGAAATTAGGGAAGTCATTCAAGGGGACAGGAAATGTGTGAGAGAGTCCTCCTAAAAAACTTCTACCTGTGATACTCCACTCCCAATGAGTATCTAGATTTCCTTCTAGCATTCTTTTTTTACAGGATAACTTTTATTTTATTCATATCCACTACTCCAGCTTGCTGCTTTTTTAAAAAAAGAAAAAGTGAGGTCAAATTTATGCCCTCGGAATTTCTGTGTATACGATAGGGGTAGCTTATAAATCAGGTTTTATAGCCAGATAGTAAATCTTGCCCTCTTAAGTGCTGCTAGGATGTGATTATCTCTGAAATATATAAAGTAAGAGAATACCCTTTTCTCCTTGTATGACTCTGCCAGGAAGTAATGTTTTGATTATATCATCCTGCCCAACTTTGATTTTTCTTTCGCAGCTCTTGGGACTTCTATAAATACAGTCGGCAGAGTGATTAGTACTCAGACACTAGAATCAGATACAGGCCATGTGTTCGTATTCAAGCATTTTCTCTTTTTGGGCTGTGTTGATTAAGCAAGTCACTGAGTTCCTCTAACTGTATTTATAAATTCGTTTTTAAAACCTGTTTCCTTATCTGTAATATGTAGATTTTGATAGCCGCTACATTAGAGTTGCATGAGGGTAAATGGCATAGTAAGTGTTCAATAAATTTTAGCTATTGCTGTCTTTTGTTTCTTTGTCCAATTCTTTTAGGTATAGTGTAAGGTAAGTCAAAACACAAGTTGCTTATGTTAAAAAAAATTCAGCAGACTTCAAGGGTCCACTTGGAGCTGTCAAATTGAAGGGAAGTGTGTAGTTATGGCAGAGAAAGATTTTTTTAGTATTGAGTGTGATTTTATTTATACACATACATATGTGTGCATGCTTTTGCATGTATGTATATATTTGTGTTTAGTGTCTATAAAGGATACATATTACATTAGGTCTACAGGGGTGGAGGTGAGATAGGAGGAGAAGTGTTTAGTTGCAGTCTCCCAAAGAACAGAATTGACTGTAATTGGGAGGTAAGATGAACTAAAAACAGTTTGTTGTGGTTTTTTTTTTTGATGTTATGGGATGTATTCCTTTGTAGCATAGATGCAAGGACAAGTGAGTTGTCCTATATAATCCAGCTATACTGTCTTGAAGTTAATGTTTGCCTCCTTGAGATTCAGTGTGCTAGCTCATTTTAAGTCTCCGTTAGTATAAGAAGCATGGCTTCCTGACCAGGAGAACTCTAAGCAACCCTTTATGGATCCACCTCAGTATGTTTTTAAAAATCTAGCAGTCTGAATGTGAAGATTAGGAGATGAAAATGGAAAGAATAGAATAGAAGGGATTTTAGAGGAATAGCGGTATGGTTTTGTTCAGTTCAGTCGCTCAGTCGTGTCTGACTCTTTGTGACCCCATGAACCGCAGCACGCCAGGCCTCCCTGTCCACCAACTTCTGGAGTTTACCCAAACTCATGTCCATTGAGTCGGTTATGCCATCCAACCATCTTATCCTCTGTTGTCCTCTTCTGTCGTCCTCTTCTCCTCCTGCCCTCAGTCTTTTCCCAGCGGCAGAGTTTTGTTATTGGGGTGCATATCTTCTGGTCACCCATTGGCTCCGTGACCATTTAGCAGTGACCTCTTTTCCCAGTGCAGACTTTTCTGAACATAATCCTGTAATCTGATCTCCGCATCTTTTAATCAGGTTTAGTTTTCCCTGTTTTTTTCCTTATTTTAATGGGATAAGTGAAAGTTGCCTATTTTACCACCAGACCATACACTTCATTAGCTGCATTATATACTTGGTTTAATTTCCAATTATGTATGATGATAGCAGAGGAATTATAAATGGTTCCTCCTGTTCAGTATCCTTCTGTTCTCTTTCCTCTCCATTGCTTTTTGTAATTCCCCCAATTCTCCCCTTTTGTTTTACGTTTCCTGTTAACAGACCTTATATTTAAATTTTTTAACAAGAAAAAGAAACTGGCAGAAAGTCAGTGACAGGACCTTTGTTTTGGACCAACTGGTCAAGAGTGGGCATGTGTTGACAGCAAGAAAGGAAAATAGGTATTTGGTCTTCCAGTGTGACATTTTGATCCTTTATCCTGTCATCCAATATATCAGGCTTATTATACAGGGAAAATATGTCTTTTCCTTGCATGTAAAGCACTGAGATGATGGAGATTATTATTTCACTCTTCATGCTTTTTAATTTTCATGAAAGCCTTTGCTTAATGGTGTGGTTGGTAAACAAAAATTGTCAGAAAAGAACCTCATGCATGCTGCCATGTGATAGATAGGTGAACTAGATAATCCTTCATGGTTTGTCTTAATAACAAGAAAATATTATATCCATAACCATACTTACCAACTGAACCATTGGTTTTTTCATCTTGGAATTTTTTTACCTAATCACTAGATTATAGCTGAAGGTGATTTCTGTTTGTGGCATCATTATCTTTTACATAATAATGGGTACTGTCAGAAGTATATTATTTCATTTAAAAAATCATATTCTCTAGAACTTAATCTTCTAGGTAAAATGCTGGGATAATCTGCAGACTACTCATGTGATGTAGATGTTAAAATCAGTAGCTTGGGACTTCACTGGTGGTATAGTGGTTAACTCCTCGCTTCCAATGCAAGGGGCGTGGGTTCAATCCCTGGCCGGGAAACTTAAGATCCCACATGCTGTTACCACCTTAACTTTGCTTAAAGCTTTTAGAAAGCACTTACATGTTATCTGGTTTTATTCTCAAACTGAAGCTCATCTCTGAGGTGAATTAAATTATCTCTAGTTTTTAGTTGAGGAAATGGAACTTACACAGAGTGTATGTGCTCTCCCAACATCATGTTACAGTGAACTAGTGTTTTGAGGTCACAGTTTCTTATTCTGACACTTAAAGGGAGTTGGACTATAAAGAAAGCTGAGTGCCAAAGAATTAATGCTTTTGAACTGTGGTGTTGGAGAAGCCTCTTGAGAGTTTCTTGGACTGCAAGGAGATCAAACCAGTGAATCCTAAAGGAAATCAGTCCAGAATATTCATTGGAAGGACTGATGCGGAAGCTGAAACTCCAATACTTTGGCCACCTGATGTGAAGAACTGACTCCTTGGAAAAGACCCTGATGCTGGGAAAGGTTGAAGGCGGGAGGATCAGGGGATGACAGAGGAAGAGATGGTTGGATGGCATCACCAACTCAATGGACATGAGTTTGAGCAAGCTCTGGGAGTTGTTGATGGACAGGGAAGCCTGGCGTGCTGCAGTCCATGGGGTCACAAAGAGTTGGACACTACTAAGAGTCTGAACTGAACTGAACGGATCACCTCCCTATCTGCCATACACCCATAAAATTATTTGGCCTAGATTTTCTTCTTTCTGTTGCCCAATGTACATTTCAAAATTAAAATTCACTGCTTTTTTTTTTTTTTGGCCACGAGGCATGCAGAATCTTAGTTCCCCAACAGGGATTAAACCCATGCCCCTTGCACTGGAAGTGCAGAGTTCTAACCATTGGACTGCCAGGGAAGTCCCTAAACTTGACTGCTTTTATAGCTGTTCGTTTGTCTTAGTTTTATTGATGGTTTGAGTACTATTAAAATTAATGTTTTAGTAGTAAACCATCAGTGACTCTCTGCTAAGATGTGAATTGTTTTAATTCTGGGTTGCCTGACCACAAGGAAGCTATATAAGCCATCATTAGTGGTATAATACATATTTTGAAAGCAGTTTATCTTTTTGTATATGACTAGGTAAAATGTTCAGGAACAGTTATGATTCAGAGAAATAGTTGTACTGTTCTTGACAAATCAAGGTCATATCTGCTTCTTTTTCCAGGTGGTGGCTAATGCTGTAGCAGCACTATCTGAAATCAGTGAGTCTCACCCCAACAGCAACTTACTCGATCTGAATCCACAGAACATTAATAAACTACTGACAGCCCTGAATGAGTGCACCGAATGGGGCCAGATTTTCATCCTGGACTGCTTATCTAATTACAACCCTAAAGATGACCGGGAGGCTCAGAGGTCAGTCTGTTTCTCTGAGTCTTGCCTGGTTCAGTAAGTTCTAGTGTGTCTGTATTAGAATAAGGGTCTGTTATGTTAGGAACAAGGAAAACAGTGACTTATGGGGTAGATATTGCTATCCCTGTGGTATTTTCTCTTTGTAATTAGGAACATTTTAGGTAGCAGAGTAAGCCATGCAAAAATAGGAGATGTGTATCTGCCATTTCTTTTCTGAGCAATACACTTAAAACAGTCTGCAAAAATCACCCTTATCACCTTCTCACATCTCCCATACAGCAGTTCTTAGCCACTTGGCAAAGGTTTGTGAGTGTCTCTCATTTTAGTGACCATTCTCATTCTTAAAGATACTTGGTATGTGGCTTGATACTAGTTAGTGAGGTGCCTTATACCTGTAATTTAGTACTAGAGAAAGTGGATGGGAGCCTGCAGTAAGTATGATGTCTTCCGTTAGGTATGGAAATTATATATTTGGAGAAGATTTGAAAGGCACACCTGAATTGTTCTGCTTAGCTCTCTACCACTTTAGTGTTCGAAGTTTTTTTTGGCTTTCAGATACTGACTGCTAAATTTCATGTACACATACATACATTCTGGTGTACAGAATTGGAGTTATATCAATTTTTATTGAGCATTTTGTGCATATAGGCACTGTAATTCTGGCAAAGTAATTCTGAAGAATTGTTGGCTCATTTTAACTATGATAGGTAGTAAGTAACCTTCCTTGCCTGGCTGAAGCTCGAGCTGCTATAATATAAATGTTCTTCACTTGTCTGGGAAATCGTTCCCTCTGGATTTTATCAAAACTCACCCTGATAGTTTCTTTCCATCACTGAAAGTACAAATGTCTCCTGGAAAGAATTTTACATACAATTTTATTTTCTCTTGGTCATTGACATCTCACACTTACTCACTCAGCAAATGTTTTTTTTGAACCCATGCTGTGTGCCAGGCATTGTTCTAGTCTCTGAGAATACAGCACTGGACAGACTAAAATCATAGCTCTTACGGAAAATCTATTCTGAGGCATAGAGCAGAAATGTATATAATATGTGTATATAATCCAACATATAATAGGTCAGATGATGATAAGTGCTAACAAGAAAAATAAAGTAAGGAAGAGAGCTAAGAAATATTGGGTGATTAGGTAAGGCCTCCTTAAGAAGGTGGCATTTGTATAAAGACCTAAAGAAGAGCAGGAAGTCTGCTGAGTAGATATAGGAAGAAGGGAAAAAAACACAGCTTAACTTAATCTCGTATCCTTAACTGAGTCAGCTAGCCAACCATGTTGCCTAAGAGCTATCAAAATTAGGTTAATTTCTGGAGAACCCTCAACAGATAATTAAATATCCTATATTTTATGAGACATTTAAGTATATCGTGACTGAGACGAGGAGAAGGGGATGACGTTGGATGAATATTGCAGTGGTATTTTTTTTTTTTTTTTTTTTTTGGTATTGTTGTTAAACAATCAAAAACCTTCTCCAAGAGGAATGGTTATTGTTAACAGCCAAAATCCCTCTTCAAGATTCTCTTATTATCCTGAAGACAACAGGTTGGGTAGTTTTCCCTGTCAGTCCATCTCCTCCTGCATCTTACAATGAAACTTCAGCCACAATTGGTTGATATCTTTCATTATGAAATAACTCTCAGAATGCTTAATTTGACTTCCTATAGGTTGAGGAGAAATGGGCTGTGAGTCAGGGAGCCCTTACATAATATGGGGAGACAGAGAGAGCTATAAAACAGGAAGGTAAATGGTGTGAGCTTCAAGTGTTTGGGGTATTGGCTATTTTCCTTCCATTTTGAACGTCCGTTATTGCTGGTTTCCTAAAGTCTTGTATCCCTGCTCTGCCTGTAGTTTGTTGGGAATGAGGCGTCTGCAGTGTTGAATCCCAAATTTACCTACGCATGGAGTTTTGACTTTTCTAACTGATTCTCTAATTTCTTGATCTTGGGCCATGGGACCTCTGACAGCATTACCTTACAGATTGGATTGAGCACAGAAATTGTCATTTAAGATACTAATTTTCATTTTCTGCCCTCAGCATCTGTGAGCGGGTAACTCCCCGGTTATCTCATGCCAACTCAGCAGTGGTGCTTTCAGCAGTAAAAGTCCTAATGAAATTTTTAGAGTTGCTACCCAAGGACTCTGACTACTACAATATGCTGCTGAAGAAGTTGGCCCCGCCACTTGTCACTCTGCTGTCTGGGGAGCCAGAGGTGCAATATGTCGCCCTGAGGAACATCAACCTAATTGTCCAGAAAAGGTTGGGAAAAAAATGAATTGGTGATTAAAGTGTTTGTAATTTTGAATTAAGCTTAATGATGTGAGTATTTAAAAGGACTGTTAAGCTTTGTTTAATGTGTAGAAATAAAAATATTATATGGTAGAGCAACTTGCCCAGGGTCAGGAGGCTGACAGTTGATTTTAGAGTGTTCCTGCAGTGAATGAACACAGTGAATGCCTGGTGTTGCTTTATAATTTAGTTTCTTTTCTGAAGGACCTGTTAGTATGCTAGCTAGTGTCTGTTTAATATGGTTCAGGCCATGGTTTAGATCAGGTTGTTGTTCTTCCACTGATTCTTCTTGGCAGTATATACTTTGCCCCCTTAAAAAGCATAAAAATAGTCTGCTAAATGGATCTGGTTAGAGGGGTGTAGAGGAAGATTCTGAGTTTTTTTTTTTTTTCCTGAGTGGGGTGTGTGGATGGAGAGGATAGAAGCACAGGTTGGGTATTAATGCAGACTCAGAAAGATATATCAATATATGCCTCACCTTCCTTACCTTGTATTTCTATACATCACAGGCCTGAAATCTTGAAGCAGGAAATCAAAGTTTTCTTTGTGAAGTACAATGATCCCATCTATGTGAAACTAGAGAAATTGGACATCATGATTCGTTTGGCATCTCAAGCCAACATTGCTCAGGTCAGACTTCCAGTAGATTCAAGTTAAGATCTAGTAACTTAGATCTTAAGAGCTGATCTTCAGAAAAGCTTAGACCTGAAAATTGTTGTTGCAGAATCCTTAATGGTTGTTCACTTCATGGATGTTTAACAGGTTCTGGCTGAACTGAAAGAGTATGCCACAGAGGTGGATGTTGACTTCGTGCGCAAAGCCGTGCGAGCCATTGGGCGGTGTGCCATCAAGGTGGAGGTGAGTGTTCCTTGGTAGCATAGGATTCTGGGTATTCTCTTTCCTAAAATACATTTTTAAGTTTATCAGAATAATAAAGCACATTGTTAGAATATTAAAGAATTTTTAACAAAAAGCAGCTATCCCTGATCTCTTTCTTTCCTGAGGGAATCATTTTTAACTCTGTTCCTAGTTATAGTTACTTTAATTACTTCCATATCTCTACTTTTATTTATTGATTTGCCATTTGTAGGCATTGTCTGTTAACTTTCTGCTATGAGATAAATTAGTTCATAAACTCCATCACTCCTATTTCTCCCCTTCTGTTCTCCTGTGTACTTAACATGAGGTTTTTGTTCCTGTATTATCTTTGTAAGTTGAGATACCTTTATTTCTTGTTCTGTCAACTAGAGTCTTGCAAAACTTACCATGCATATTATGCCTATAGATAAGTAGAAACTACATAATACAAATGATTGTATTTTCTTTCTTATAGAGACTTGGTTTTTTTCTTGAAGTTTATAATGGCCTTTTTTTTTTTTAATTTCATAATGTCTTCATTGCATTCCTATCTTCTTCCAGCTTTTCAAGCATAATATCAAATTTATAAAACTTTTCCTTTGTTCTAGGCCCTTCTGTCTTCCAGTCCTCTGTCTTTCAAGTGCTTGTTCCAGTCTGACTGTCTGCTTTCTTATTTTCTACACAACCATTTTTCTATACAGCCTCCCTTCATTGCTCTTTCTTGTTGTCAGTACTTTTTCATAGCCTTTTTTTGTGGTTGCAATAGTTTCTTAAGTCTCTGGGGATGTGAATTATAGTTTTGGTTTTATTTCTACAGTTTGAATTTAATTATCTCCAATATTTTACAGTGATGGTTGCATGTCTATATATGGTTTTTTAATTAAGATGTATAAGGTGGTGCTAGTAGTAAAGAACCAGCCTACCCATGCAAGAGATGTAAGAGACGCAGGTTCGATCCCTGAGTTGGGAAAATCCCATGGAGGAGGGCATGGCGACCAACTCCAGTAGTCTTGCCTTGAGAATCCCATGGACAGAGGAGCCTAGTGGGCTACAGTCCATAGAGTTGCACAGAGTTAGACATAACTGAAGTGACTTAGCACACACATACCGTGTATATAGTAGACGGGTGCCCACTTATATTAAGAACGAAATAACAGGAAAGTTGTCAGGATTTCTGTGCATGTAGGTAGGGCTGTTGACTAGCAAGTTTCTGCTTTAGGACAGGGAGTTTGTTGTTACTTGTTAAGTCCTCTGGAAGAGTATCTCTGTGGTCTTAGGGGGCAGATTTTTTTCTAGCTTGATTGAAATGTTCCAATAGATATTAAGGATTGCAACTTAAATTACGCTGCTTCATCAGTCCTCCATTTACTTTTCCTTACTCAGAAATTTGTTGAAATTAATGATGGCTTCTATTGACAGTGATATTGTAGATTCACAGTTCCATATTTGTTCTTACTACTGGACTGTATGCCGTGCTTTGAGTCAGATTGGATCATATGATTTCACAAGGATAGTTCTAAAATAATTTGTACAGTACGACCAGTGCTTCATAGGATCAGAAGGAAACAGATGTTGTGTCAGAGAAAAGTGTCTCTGAAAGCCAAGTTCCTAATTGGCCTTCCTTATTTTTATTTTTGTCAGTGCTGTTTCATATAGTTACCACTGATAAGTCATTTAGTAGACTAGTTGTTATAACAAGAAGTTAATTCATCCTGGTTTCTACTCCTGGTTCTTCCAGTTCAGAGGCTTCAGATATTTAATATACATGCTTCTGTTGCTCCATTTGAGAAATGGAAAAGTCTGTTTATTGGATCTTGGTGTGTTCTTTTTTTTTTTTTTTTACCACCACACTTCACATACTCAACTTTTGTCTTTTTCTTTTCTCACTGAGCAGTAGCCACATACTTATGGTACTAATGTAGACAATTTTCAGAACTTTTCTGATGGCAGAAGAGTCATTTTATGCTTTTCACTTCCTGAATGTCATTGCCTTATTAACCTCTCTTGCAGTGCTCTCTAAAAAGTCTCATTCCAAAGTTAAAAGAGATATTTTTTTTTTATTCCTGGAATTACTGGAAAGTGTTCTTAAAGCCTCTAGATTCTTAGAGGCTGTTAGTACTGTTTACTGTGACTAACAGGAAAGTTATCCATCATTTTCTGAAGGAGATGAGCTTCTGCTGGCTCTTACTTCTTCCTTTGACTCAAGATGCCCTGGTGGGAATATGAGAGTGTATGAGGAATGAATTTCCTCTGGAAGCTGAAGATCAGCCTTAAAGAATCCTGCCTTTTTGCTAATGTTCCCTTATCTCAAGTTACTTGGATTTGCTTGAGAACTTTTCCTAGAACTGTTTCAATCATGGAAGTTATTAGTTGGAAAGAGTTGCCTAGTCCAGACACAGTTACTGGGGCAGGAGAGGTCATGATTGCTTGTTTTTAACTGGCCTATCTGGGACAAGGGCAAGAACCAGTGACCCAGTTGTAATAGACTTTCTCTGTAGCTTACAGACTGAGCTGCTGTTTCCTCTCAGGGCACCTGACCATTTTTAACGTGGATCTGGTTTCAACGATATGACAGATGAGAAAAAAAGAATTTTGGTTAGGTGCTTAGCTAAGAGAACAGGGCCTATTGTAAACTTTGGGTATTGTTAAGAGTTGCAGTGGTTTTTTTTTTTTTCAATCATGACTTTAGGTACAGATGTCTCTCTGTTGCTTTAAGTAGCCTGAGGTGAAAAAACTAATTTTGTCCTATTAAGTTGTTTAGGTTAAAGGTTAATAAGCTTAAGTTGTTGAGTCAGTAAATAGCACTGAAAAAGAAATCTCATAGTACTGTTTTTTTTTAATGCTTTTTGTCTATACTTTTTTTGTATAATTGCCTTTTTAATGGATTTTACTCCATACCCCACCCTTCTCCCAGTTTTATTGAGGTATGATTGACAAATCATAGCTGTATATATTTACAGTATACACTTGTTTCTTTAAAGAGGAAATAAACACTGGCCCTCCTTTTCTTTTACAAATAAAATAATTTTGTTTGAGAGAGATATATTTATTTGTTTGATTTTGGTTTTGAGAGATTAAGTCATTAAGACACCACCGTTATGGCAGAAAGCGAAGCACTAAAGAGCCTTTTCAAGAAAATTAGAGATACCAAGGGAACATTTCATGCAAAGATGGGTTCAATAAAGGACAAAAATGGTATGGACCCAACAGAAGCAGAAGAGATTAAGAAGAGGTGACAAGAATACATGGAAGAACTGTACAATAAAGATCTTCACGACTCAGATAATCACGATGGTCTGATCACTCACCTAGAGCCAAACATCCTGAAATGTGAAGTCAAGTGGGCCTTAGAAAACATCACTACGAACAAAACTAGTGGAGGTGATGGAATTCCCGTTGAGCTATTTCAAATCCTGAAAGATGATGCTGTGAAAGTGCTGCACTCAATATGCCAGCAAACTTGGAAAACTCATCAGTGGCCACAGGACTGGAAAAGGTCAATTTTCATTCCAGTCCCAAAGAAAGGCAATGCCAAAGAATGTTCAGACTACCGCACAATTGCACTCATCTCACACGCTAATAAAGTAATGCTCAAAATTCTCCAAGCCAGGCTTCAGCAATATGTGAACCGTGAGCTTCCATATGTTCAAGCTGGTTTTAGAAAAGACAGAGGAACCAGAGATCAAATTGCCAACATTCACTGGATCATCGAAAAAGCAAGAGAGTTCCAGAAAAACATTTATTTCTGTTTTATTGATTATGCCAAAGCCTTTGATTGTGTGGATCACAACAAACTGTGGAAAATTCTTCAAGAGATGGGAATGTCAGACCACCTGACCTGCCTCTTGAGAAACCTGTGTGCAGGTCAGGAAGCAACAGTTAGAACTGGACATGGAACAACAGACTGGTTCCAAATAGGAAAAGGAGTACGTCAAGGCTGTGTATTGTCACCCTACTTATTTAACTTATATGCAGAGTACATCATGAGAAATGCTGGGCTGGAAGAAGCACAAGCTGGAATCAAGATTGCCGGGAGAAAAATCAATAACCTCAGATATGCAGATGACACCACCCTTATGGCAGAAAGTGAAGAAGAACTAAAGAGCCTCTTGATGAAAGTGAAAGAGGAGAGTGAAAAATTTTGCTTAAAGCTCAACATTCAGAAAACTAAGATCATGGCATCTGGTCCCATCACTTCATGGCAGATAGATGGGGAAACAGTAGAAACAGTATCAGACTTTATTTTTTGGGGCTCCAAAATCACTGCAGATGGTGATTGCAGCCATGAAATTAAAAGATGCTTACTTTTTGGAAGGAAAGTTATGACCAACCTAGATAGCATATTAAAGAGCAGAGACATTATTTTGCCAACAAAGGTCCATCTAGTCAAAGCTATGGTTTTTCCAGTGGTCATGTATGGATGTGAGAGTTGGACAGTGAAGAAAGCTGAGCGCTGAAAAATTGATGCTTTTGAACTGTGATGTTGGCGAAGACTCTTGAGAGTCCCTTGGACTGCAAGAAGATCCAACCGGTCCATCCTAGAGGAGATCAGTCCAGGGTGTTCATTGGAAGGGCTGAAGCAGGAACTCCAGTACTTTGGCCACCTCATGCAAAGAGTTGACTCATTGGAAAAGACTATGATGCTGGGAGGGATTGAGGGCAGGAGGAGAAGGAGACGGCAGAGGATCAGATGGCTGTATGGCATCACCGACTCGATGGACATGTGTTTGAGTAAACTCGGGGAGTTTGTGATGGACAGGGAGGCCTGGCGTGCTGTGATTCATGGGGTCGCAGAGAGTCGGACATGACTAAGCCACTGAACTGAACTGAAAGAGCCTCTTGAAAGTGAAAGAGGAGAGTGAAAAAGTTGGCTTAAAACTCAACATTCAGAAAACTAAGATCATTGGATCTGGTCCCATTACTTCATGGCAAGTAGATGGGGAAGCAGTGGAAACAGTGACAGACTTTATTTTCTGGTCTCCAAAATCACTGCAAATGGTGACTGCAGCCATGAAATTAAAAGACGCTTGCTCTTTGGGAGAAAAGCTATGACCAACCTAGACAGCATATTAGAAAGCAGAGAGATCACTTTGCCAACAAAGGTCCGTCTAGTCACAAGTATGGTTTTTCCAGTAGTCCTGTATGGAAATGAGAAAGTGAGTGAAGTCACTCAGTCGTGTCCGACTCTTTGCGACCCCATGGACTGTAGCCTACCAGACTCCTCAGTCCATGGGATTTTCCAGGCAAGATACTGGAGTGGGTTGCCATTTCCTTCTCCAGGAGATCTTCCCAACCCAGGGATTGAACCCTTGTCTCCTGCATTGTAGGCAGACGCTTTACCGTCTCAGCCACCAGGGATGAGAGTTGGACTATAAAGAAAGCTGAGTGCTAAAGAATTGATGCTTTTGAACTGTGGTGTTGGACTCTTGAGAGTCCCTGGGACTGCAAGGAGTTCCAACCAGTCCATCCTAAAGGACATCAGTCCTGCACATTCATCAGAAGGATTTATGCTAAAGTTGAAGCTCCAATACTTTGGCCACCTGATGCGAAGAACTGACTCCTTGGAAAAGACCCTGATGTTGGGAAAGATTGAGGGCAGGAGGAAAAGGGGATGACAGAAGATGAGATGGTTGGATGGCATCACCTACTCCATGGACGTGAGTTTGAGCAAGCTCCACGAGTTGTTGATGGACAGGGAATCCTGGCATGCTGTGGTCCATGGGGTCGCAAAGAGTCGGACACGACTGAGCGACAACTGAACTGATCTGAAGTCGCTAAGTTAAGATTAAGGTGTTTCTCACTTCCTTGTCTTTACTTTTAGCTGCAGTGGGTCTTTGTTGCTGTGTGTAGGCTTTCTCTAGTTGCAGCGAGTACTGGCCACTCTGTATTCACAGTACTTGGGCTTCTCGTTGCAGTGGCTTCTTTTGTTGTGGAGTACAAGCTCTAGGGCGTGTGAATCATTTCTGATTTGTGTAGGTCAGGATAAGGTACTAACTTATGTCTTATATAAACAAAAAGCATGTATTTACTCCATCAAATCATTAAATAATAGAAGTTAAAAGTAGAACACTGCTTTCTCCTATGCTTATTCTTCCCTCCCAGAGGTGACATGGACATAATTTTAAGTTCCCCTGAATTTCCAATTTTCTTGAAGAGATCGATAGCCTTAACCATTCTTTTGTTTTCCTCTGTTTGCATTGTTCTTTTAAGGCCTTCTTCTCTCCCCTCGCTATTCCCTGGAGTTCTGCTTTCAGTTGCCTATAGCTTTCTCTCTTTCCCTTGCCTTTGGCTTCACTTCTTTCCTCAGCTTGATGCATGGAAGTTCGCACTTCCTTGTGAGTTCTGTCCATTTTCTCTCAATAATATCTTCAGTGGCAGACCCAGAAACTTATGGTTCACCTCAAAAGTTATATAAAATTCACCATTGTTTTCTGCTTTAATGGAAATGGTTTGGTTAAAGATAAAGAGTATGGGGATCAAACACCAGAACATTTGATCCTTTCCTTATAGCTATGAATGTTGCCTTTTTTTAAAAAATCACATACCAAACTGTATATGTCTGAATTCCTTTGTTTCTGGACTTATTTTTTATTTACAGCGACTGGATATTTACTTTTGTTCCTCTGCCATACTGCTTTTTTTTTTTGCTACATCAGATCTTAGTTGTGACATGAAAGTTCAGTAGTTGTGGCACGCAGGCTTAGTTGCCCTTTGGCATGTGGGATCTTAGTTCCCCTACCAGGGATTGAACCTGCATCCCCTGCATTGGAAAGCAGGTTCTTCAACCACTGGACCACCAGGGAAATAACTGCCATACTGCTTTAATGGTAGTTTTAAAAAATTTATCAAAAGCAACATGCGTGAGATGACAATTTGCTTGAAAATTACTATCCTAGACTTAAATATTTTTGAATGTTGATGCATCATGGGAGATAGCCTTTAATCTTTATTATAATATTAAAACTAGAAGCTTAGTAAATGTTCGCTTTTTATCAAGTCCTATGCTGAGCAGTTTATTTTTGCTATCTAACTTGATAATTTAGCCCTTACGTGCTTTATAATTTATCATGACTTATATATTTAAAATTTCCTACTTCCTAGTCTTTGATTCCTTTGTGTTTACCATTTCTAATTTTTTTTCTTTTCTTTCTTTCAAATTTCCCAACTGTTTTGCTCTTGTAATAATAGCACAGGAATTACTAGTTGAAAATGAATTAAGATGTAATTAAAAAATGGAAAAACTACATAGAAGAATACACAATCATCATATATATGACCTTATATACATAACCTCAAGATGCAGTTTTGTTCTCATTATATTACTTGGAATGTTTTAAATTATAATATCCTTAAAAGATTTTATTACGGATTTTTAGGCGTGCACTAAAGTAAAACTGATTTATGAGCTCTCATGTACCCACCATCTGTCTTTAATAAATATCAATACATTGCTGTTTCCAATTGATCCTCTCCCTTCTCTTTCAAGGAAGTGGGTTACTGTTGTATTTTAATGCATATCTCAGATATGGTCTTACTAGAGTAGTCCAGTGTATATATTTAATAAGTCCTCTAAAAAGTCCTATTCATTGAATATCCAGTCCATGTTCAGTTTTCCATAATTGTGTCTAAATACAGTTGCCTTGTTCAAATCAAAATCTCAGAAGAACTACACATTGCATTTGGTTACTATGTCTTTTAAGTCTTTGCTTATTTATTTGGGTGCCATTTATTGAAGGAACTAGATCGATAGGCTTGTAGAATTTTCCAGAGTCTAGATTTAGCTGGTTGTATTTTAGCGATGCTTATCTCATCCCTTCATCCCCTTTAGACAGTTAAATCTAGAGGTTTGGTAATGTTCGTGTTCATTGTTTTTGGTAAGGGTTCCTCTTAGGTCATGCTGTATACTTCCTGTTGCATCTTATCAGGAGGCATATAATGGAATTACCTATCATAGTATATAATATATGGAAAATCAGTCCTTGGATTTTAGGATCTCTCTTCTGCTACCTTTCTTCTTTTAAAAACTATGATTTATTGTTTCAGTACATTAGTTTTGTCACTTGTATTCTTCCATATTCCTTTCATATAGCCGAACCATAGGCTATGGAAAATTGCAATTTATCTAAGTCCATAAACTTTCAGTTATATAGCCCAAAAGATGGCAAATTTTACTTAGAGCAATTTGAGTCACAGATAACTTTGAAAATACAGTGAAAATTGGGGACCCTCTTCCTGGAAAATATGCTTGTCTGCACAAATGAAATTTGACAGTTTCATTTCAAGAGGTTTAAAAATGCCCTCTGTCTTGCTCATTCATGAACTGCAGATAAAGACCTCCTACTTCGGTGTATTTTGTCATTCTTACTCTTTCCTCGTACCTTGACTTATGCTTTCTTCTCATTTCTGTCATCCTGGCTGTCCAAGATGATTTTGTTCATTTGAACTGACTCTTTTGTAATGAGTAAAATTTGGGGTGTATCTTGAACTTCTGTGCATCTCCATCAGATAACCCTGTGTCTAATACAGTTATGATCAAATTAAGTGCCTCATCTTTTAATCTAGTTTAGTTGATGTACCTGGATGTTCTCTCCCCTCTCCCCCATTTTTTTTTTGTTGATGTTGTTATTGGGTAGATATCTGACTTCTCATTATGTTCTTCATTGTAGCAATCTGCAGAGCGCTGTGTGAGCACGTTGCTTGATCTCATCCAAACCAAAGTAAATTATGTGGTCCAAGAGGCGATTGTTGTCATCAGGGACATCTTCCGCAAATACCCCAACAAGTATGTCCAAATACTTCTGCCCCTCTTCCTCAGATCATTTAGGAAATGTTTAAGTAAGGCACTTTGAGATTGGCTAGGTAAGAATTATTTTGTCATAATTAAATGCTTTATTAAAAATCAAACATGTAAGTTGGTGAGCACAAGGATTAAAATCTGATTTTTACTGTTTCATCACTTTTAGAAGAATTGGAGCTCTGTCTGAATATGCATTGTTGATTGGCGTATTTTTAAAGTTAACCAGGTTCTTTGGTGATGAAGTTACTGTTAAATAGGATACTCATACATTCCAGGTTGTCTGGGCATAATCCATTTTATGCTTCTTATCAAGTGTAATTAATAAATGTGCCCCCTTTCACTCTCAGAAACGTCTCAGTTTGAATAATATGGCCACCCTATTGTAAAATCCAGGAAGGTGACAGCTTCGCTATTCCCTTTGTATGTTACCTAGTACTTTTAGAAAATTATAGAACATGTAACAATGAATTATCAGAGTTTTAGACCCTTTCTCAAGTATGGTAGCTGCTTCCATTAAGATACGCAAAATCTACATTTTCACTCCACAGAAAATTTTCATGTTGAGGTCTCTTAGTTTGTGAAACATAGAGTTTTTCAAATTTGCTTTTGAAGGCAAGCAATTAAAGAATCTGAAAGAGTGAAATAAGCAGGTTCAAGGGGGAGGGGATATATGTATAATTTAAGACTGATTTGCGTTGTTGTATGGCAGAAATCATGACACTGTAATGCAGCTACCCTCCAATTAAAAAAAAAGAGCAGATCATATAAGCATATCCTAAATGTCATTTTAGGATATAATCATAGAGATAGGTTGTGCTGAGGCTTCTGACTAATCTTTAAAGATCATGTGAAATGAAATGACTTACAATTAAGTTAGTTTAATGGTGGACTCAAAATTAGTAGAAATATTTTAACAAGGTAGTGGTTTATTAAGTGTTTTATATATATATTTTTTTAATTCTAGAAATGGTATTTTTGGAAAAAGGATATGCTTTTACCTCTCTCTCAGGAAAGAGGGGTTGGGTTTCTAAGTTTCGTGATTAAGTGTGGATACCTTGTCCATGGTTTCGCTTTTAGCCTTCATTGTTAAATACAGTTCTCAGTTCTGCCCTCAGTAACCATAATCCATTTTGTTACATCAGATACGAAAGTATCATTGCCACACTGTGTGAGAACTTAGATTCACTGGATGAGCCAGACGCTCGAGCAGCTATGATTTGGATTGTGGGAGAATATGCTGAAAGAATTGACAATGCTGATGAGTTACTAGAGAGCTTTCTGGAGGGTTTCCATGATGAAAGCACCCAAGTAAGTTCTCTTCTATACCTTATGAAATAGATGTTTGGGGGAGGATTTCAGGAAAGGTTAAGGTTAGGCAGTTTTGTGTATCTGAACTTAAATATATGTGTGTGTGTATATAGTATGTATTATATATATAGTGTGTATATGTGTGGTGTGTATATATGTGTGTATATGTTCATTTTTCTCCCCAAGGGGGTGAGTGAGCTTTTTCAGTTGTGCTGACGTCTGTTGGAACAAGCTTGTTTAGCTTACACTGGTGGTTCTCAAACTTTAATGAGCTGTTAAGCACCTAAGCACTGGTATTTGACCTCTATTAAAGCTACAGGTTGCTGGAACCCACACTAGAGTTTCTGACTCAGTAGGCCTGAGATGGTTCATTTTTACAAGGTTCAGGGTGGTGATGCTTCTGCTGCTGCTGCTGCTCTTCCAGAACCATGCTTTGACAGCTACTGTCTAGAGCGATAGTTAATTATAATTTTCTGTCACCTAAAGATGATTCCCCATTACTGTTGGTAATGGCTGTGGCTCGGTTACAGCTGGAGTTTTTGTCGGGGTGAAGGCTGACATGTGCATTTTGAAAAGAATCTTCCTTCCCACGTTCTATCTGTCTTCTACCAAAATTGAGAGACCTTGAGAGACCTTTGAGTCAAAGGCCCAGAGAAGCAAATAAATTACTAAACCTTTTCCCCCTGGTGTTCATACTGACTGCAAATTGAAGTTCATATATGTATTCTATCATAGTAATTTTAATAGGCCCTGACAGGGAACACATACAAGCCAGTAATTCCATGGTTCAGCAGGCCACTCTTAATTGACTGTGAGCTGGCTTAATTCTATGGTCTTGACTCTTGCCTCAGTATGATAAATGATTCTTCAATTCCCCAGAAGTTGTAGCTTTCGGTGGAAGTAAATAATAAGGAATTTGGTCAGGAACCAGTTTTATTGCCATCAGCAATAACAGCTAACAAGCATGTACTTTAAGAAATACAGATGATTATCTGGGTCAGAAACAAACAGGCAGTTTTTGATGCCAAAAATGCAATTTGGAGATGGGAGTCTAGTGAGTTTTCAGTTGATGAAAACCTTTGACTGCTATTGTTGATATTGGTGGAGTTTTCAACCTTTGTCTCTTAATCAAAATCAGAAAGGCCTCATAGTCAGTCAGTCATGTTTGGGGAAACACCACTTTGGAATTGATGGTGTGGAATAAGGCGGAATGCCTTTCACTTTATCTATTAAATTTGTTTAGGTGCAGCTCACTCTGCTCACTGCCATAGTGAAGCTGTTTCTCAAGAAACCATCAGAAACACAGGAGCTGGTACAGCAGGTCTTGAGTTTGGCAACACAGGTAAGAAATCTGGAAAAAGCATGGAGTTGATTTGTCTTGTTTTAAATTCTTGGAAATTGTAAAACTTCTTCCAAGAAGGTTCATTTGGGGAGGTTTTGAATGTAAAGAGTACAGTCTTTAGATTCTGTTAAAAAATTAGAAACAGTTTTGCTTTTACATATTCTGCTGAATTAGAACTGGTTGTATGGCTTTTAAATGAGTTGACTGACTTTTGTTTTAATGGTAATTCATGAAAATTGAACTGAGAATAGACTCTTCAGTGTGAATGAAGGACATGCCTCTCTGAAAGTGACATTGAGTCTCACAGTACCTCCTTCTGAGGGACTTAATTTCAGCTTTCAAATGGAAGTACCCTGTAGAGATGGTAGATGCTTTGACAAAGATCTAATGTGTGCTGTTCTGCCTTCTAGATGGGTTGCTTTCTCTGAAAGTAATTTTTAAGTGCTAAAGCTACTTCCTTAATTATTTAATATTTTTGGTCTTCGTAGGGAGGGTTCTTATTTCAGGAATGTGGCCCCAAGCCCAGAAATTGAAGTAATTACTTTTTCTGATGTGACTAGTATAATGATAATCAATCCATCATGATCCAGTGATGTTCTTAATTGGATTTGAGAACAGGCTGACTTTAGCAGACTGTTCAGATATTCAATTTACCATTTCCTCTTTCTTCTCTACAGTTGTATATTTCAAAATTTGAAACTCTTTTATAGTACTTTGCCTAGTTCCGAGGTGTCATCTTTCTTTATATTTTTATTTTTTACTCTTTTTTCTGGTGAGCTTTATTTCATATCAAAAACAAGCACAATTGGAGGATTAGATATGGTAAATATTGTAATTAGTACAGTTGACATATATACCTTGTACACGGCTTGAATCCCAGTTCTCAATTGAGACCACAAATGTGAACCTACAGTAGTTGCCAGTACATTATCTGTTAAGTGATCAAAGCACATAATTTACTGCATATTAAATGCAAAGTTCTTCTTTCCTCTGACAGTATGTAATTTTAGAAATGCCAGGAATCCATTTTAAGGACAAGAATTTCCATGGATAGATAAGGCTTTTGAATACTCAATGGAATACTGTAAATGAGATAGCATTACCAAATAAGTTGTTTTTAGAATATACTACACAACTTTGAAAAAAATACAGCCAAGAAAACAGCTAGAGCCAGAGGCTACTTTCTGACACTTGATTCAAATACAGATGTTTCACAGTCGGTGAACTCAAACATGAAGAAGGCCTGAAGCTAAAAATTAAGATAATTTTCTTATCTGATTATTGATTCATATAAACATTATTGAGAATTATCTGCTTGATTATCTTTTAATGGAGCAGTTGACCAACAGTAATTGAGTTAAAGGATATTGTAAAATTCATTTAGCAGAAAACAGAGGTGTCTTGTCCCACCCCTTGTACCTCGGTTTTCTTCGTCTCTCCGACAGATAATCAGCATGCTGTTTTCCGAAGTCTCTAAGCTTTCACTTGACCCCATTGCAGTTAGTCTGAAGAAGCATTCATTTGATCATGTGGAGCCAAGGGCAAGCCATGGCTCACCATCTGTCCATGAAAAGTGGATGGGAGATTGTCCATCACTGATCAGGCATGTCTTGGTACTAAGGGCAGAAATTGGTCATCTTTTGAATCAAAGCAGTTAGGTTGGACACAGGAAGTCATTTTCCCATTAATGTATAATAGGTCATCTACAGGGGGCCATTTTGAATAGAAATTGCCACTTCTTAATCGTGTAGGGCTTATTACAGACACTACAGGGTGACTGCCATTAAATTAGTGATGTGTTATGAAAAAACAGAGAAATTAAGGAAACAATACCATTCACCATTGCAACAAAAAGAATAAAATACTTAGGAGTATATCTACCTAAAGAAACAAAAGACCTATACATAGAAAACTATAAAACACTGATGAAAGAAATCAAAGAGGACACAAACATACCGTGGAGAAACATACCGTGTTCATGGATTGGAAGAATCAATATTGTCAAAATGGCTATTCTACCCAAAGCAGTCTATAGATTCAATGCAATCCCTATCAAGCTACCAATGGTATTTTTCACAGAACTAGACCAAATAATTTCACAATTTGTATGGAAATACAAAAAACCTCGAATAGCCAAAGTAATCTTGAGAAAGAAGAATGGAACTGGAGGAATCAACCTGCCTGACTTCAGACTCTACTACAAAGCCACAGTCATCAAGACAGTATGGTACTGGCACAAAGACAGAAATATAGATCAATGGAACAGAATAGAAAGCCCAGAGATAAATCCACGAACCTATGGACACTTTATCTTTGACAAAGGAGGCAAGGATATACAATGGAAAAAAGACAACCTCTTTAACAAGTGGTACTGGGAAAACTGGTCAACCACTTGTAAAAGAATGAAACTAGAACACTTTCTAACACCATACACAAAAATAAACTCAAAATGGATTAAAGATCTAAATGTAAGACCAGAAACTATAAAACTCCTAGAGGAGAACATAGGGAAAACACTCTCCGACATAAATCACAGCAAGATCCTCTATGACCCACCTCCCAGAATATTGGAAATAAAAGCAAAAATAAACAAATGGGACCTAATGAAACTTAAAAGCTTTTGCACTACAAAGGAAACTATAAGTAAGGTGAAAAGACAGCCCTCAGATTGGGAGAAAATAATAGCAAATGAAGAAACAGACAAAGGATTAATCTCAAAAATATACAAGCAACTCCTGCAGCTCAATTCCAGAAAAATAAATGACCCAATCAAAAAATGGGCCAAAGAACTAAACAGACATTTCTCCAAAGAAGACATACAGATGGCTAACAAACACATGAAAAGATGCTCAACATCACTCATTATTAGAGAAATGCAAATCAAAACCACAATGAGGTACCATTACACGCCAGTCAGGATGGCTGCTATCCAAAAGTCTACAAGCAATAAATGCTGGAGAGGGTGTGGAGAAAAGGGAACCCTCTTACACTGTTGGTGGGAATGCAAACTAGTACAGCCGCTATGGAAAACAGTGTGGAGATTTCTTAAAAAACTGGAAATAGAACTGCCATATGACCCAGCAATCCCACTTCTGGGCATACACACTGAGGAAACCAGATCTGAAAGAGACACGTGCACCCCAATGTTCATCGCAGCACTGTTTATAATAGCCAGGACATGGAAGCAACCTAGATGCCCATCAGCAGATGAATGGATAAGGAAGCTGTGGTACATATACACCATGGAATATTACTCAGCCATTAAAAAGAATTCATTTGAACCAGTCCTAATGAGATGGATGAAGCTGGAGCCCCTTATACAGAGTGAAGTAAGCCAGAAAGATAAAGAACATTACAGCATACTAACACATATATATGGAATTTAGAAAGATGGTAACGATAACCCTATATGCAAAACAGAAAAAGAGACACAGAAATACAGAACAGACTTTTGAACTCTGTGGGAGAAGGCGAGGGTGGGATGTTTCGAGAGGAATCGGGTGGAGAGGGAGGTGGGAGCGGGGATTGGGATGGGGAAGACGTGTAAATCCATGGCTGATTCATATCAATGTATGACAAAACCCACTGAAATGTTGTGAAGTAATTAGCCTCCAACTAATAAAAAAATTAAAAAAAAAAAAAATTAGTGATGTGTTTGACTTCTTCTTAGGGCCTTAAAGCTCATTTCTGCCTTTTGTTACAGGCTTTGGAGCCTCTCTGCTTTGTATAAAAGAAAGAGCTTTATATAAATTAACGAAATCCAAAGATGTCTGGTGTTTATTCTAGATGGTAAAATGGTAAACTTGACATTAACAATGCCTTGTAATACTTGAGAAAACCTCCTAAACACAGGTAAATTCACATTTATACAGTCTCTTACCTTTCTTGGAAATAACATTTTCTTCAAGAATCATAGGATTTCTATTTATTACAATGTTTACTTGTATTGAAGTTTTAACTCTCCCTTGAGGGCTATATTTCAAAGCATCAGCAGTATTTGGCCCCTTGTGAAAGTTGCCACAATAAGTAGAAAAGAAAGAAAGAGAAAAGGTAGAGAAGAGAGTGCTGGGTCACTCAGCACCTAGAATTACTCAGAAGGTAAGGGACTGTCTCAGCTCACATTGTGTGACAGATTCATTCCTCAGCCAAATTAAAGATGACTGTGTTTAGCTATGTGTGGGATAGTCAGAATCATCTTAACTGCTGAGACTCCACTTGACATTCATACCCATTGTAAATAGAGACATCTTTTGCAATTTATTCGTAAGAGCTCTTCAGAGGGTTTTTAACTTTTATGCATCTTCCTTTGCCTGAAGCAGAATAATTTCCATTATCATTAAGACAGTGGTTATTAATATTATCTATATTGAGCATTCTAGATTTCCTAGTCTAGACCCATGACCACCCATTTGTGTCTCTGTTAAGATGGAGTCAGAACAGTCTTCTAAAAAGACTTTTGGCCTTGGTCCTTTTCAGTCACCTCTGAATAGATAAGGCTAGTCTCACAATCAAGTGAGTGTCTTTGGTAGATTTCTTTGTGTTCACACAAGTTCTGAACTCTGTCTTCATCTCCATTTTCTCTTAAATCCTCTGTATTTGTATTTTAACAGGCAGCATGGGAGAGCTGTATTTTAGATTCTTGTCAGAGTTCAGACTCACTCTTATTATTTACCTGAGGTAAAGTGTTAGGGAGAATTCCCTGTGTTCTTACAGATGTTGGAATGTACCACTGAATCAAGCCAAATTAGTAGAGAGCTGGCAATCTAATAAGGATTTGACCCTTATTAGAATTGTTTTTCGGAGAAGGCAATAGCACCCCACTCCAGTACTTTTGCCTGAAATCTCCCATGGATGGAGGAGCCTGGTAGGCAGCAGTCCATGGAGTTGTGAAGAGTTGGACATGACTGAGCAACTTCACTTTCACTTTTCACTTTCATGTGTTGGAGAAGGAAATGGCAACCCACTCCAGTGTTCTTGCCTGGAGAACCCCAGGGACAGAGGAGCCTGGTGGGCTGCCGTCTATGGGGTCGCACAGAGTCGGACACGACTGAAGTGACTTAGCAGCAGCAGTAGCAGCAGAATTATTTTTACTGAATTACATAGGTATCATCATCCTGTAGTAAAGGTTGTACATGAGAAACTATCCTGTTTGGGTTTGTTATCAAAGTAATTATTTACTTAATCATATATTTTCTTCTCTTGGAGACCGTGTAAAAAATTCCTAACCAGTTTTGGGTTCCCTTATGCGTAAGTATGTAGTTAACTGCCCCTCTAAAAGACTTATCTGACTTGATTTCTTTCTCATATCAGATGTTTGAAACCTCTGTCCATGGGATTCTCTAAGTAAGAATACTGGAGCAGGTTGTCATTTCCTTCTCCAGGGGATCTTCCTGACCTAGGGATCAAACCCGTGTCTCTTGTGTCTCCTGCATTGGCAGATGGGTTCTTTACCACTGCGCCTCTATCTTCATAGTAGACTTAATCCTGTTCTTTATGCTGAGGATTCAGGAAAGTATGTGTGAAATCTTTGTGCTTCTAATTTTAAGTAAAATGGTGGTATAATTAGAAATACTATTGGTTACGAAAAAAGAACAACCCTTGAATCCATGCCTTTAATAAGGTGTCTTTTTCACTTTGGTGGTTTTAAAGGAAATAGTAAAGAATACACAGAAAAGCGTCCAAACTTTAGTAATTACCTTCTTTAGTACATGGAAAGAAGTCTTCATCTTGGTATTTCCATCTGTGAACTAGAGACTACCATCATCAAAATCACCTGTGCTGCCTGTTGAAAATAAAAATTCCTGGGCTCCCCTTCTGACATAATGAATCAGAAACTCTGGTTTAGTTCTGGAATCTGCACTTTAGATGGCTTTCTTGGTGTGTTAAAATGTTGACACATGTTATAGTGTTAGGAATTACTGTTTTAGAGCTTGCCTGGTAAGAATTGTTTTGGAAGCTCTCAAATTTTGGGCAATACATTATTTTCTCGAGATCCTTATGAGGGCCTGTCAGACTAGCAGTACAGTGGATCCCCAACAAAATTTTCTGAGTTGCCAAACACATAATGGCACACTGTAAAATCATAAAAGATTCTGTTTTTTTTTGTCATTAGCCTTGACTGGGCCTGATTTATCGTGACTTCCATGTGAATAGTGAGGCAGTGAAGGCCGGCTGATAGTAGGCCTATCAGATCAGCCCTTAGGATAACCCGAGTTTGGACAGTGGAGGTCCTTGTCCACTCTTGACTTCTGGTCATGAAAAACTTGCACTCATTTTCTCATTTCTCATAGGACTAAAATTTTAAGTCAGTGTACCCCCTTTAATCCATTGATTGTATCTCTAGAAATTTCTCCTATTGTAGTGTTTCAAATTTGTGGGGGGACTCAAGCTTTTTTCATGGAAGTATGTATTTTTGTGAATCTCCACAGGAATTGTTTTTTTGCTATTTGGTTAAATATGTAGCTGATATATGAGAAGAATAATTTGAAGTAAAAAAAATTTACTTTGTATTATTAAGCTGTGTTGTATAGTTTATTTTAATATGTTTAACAATTTACTAGACAAATTAATATTTTCCCAGTTAAGTGATGTGTAGTATTCATTTTCATTGAGTAATAAAAAATATAACTAGTCTACAGATTTTAAATGACACACTTTGGGGACTGAGTGTACAGATTAAAACTTTTAATTTAAATATCAATAAAAGCTGGGATGGGGATTGCTTTCCTGATGAGATATTCGGAGAAACTTGTATTCTACTGTTTAAAACAAAAAAATCAACTTATGTTTTATAATATTTAAGTTTTGTTTCCAAATGAAAATCTAAGGAGGTTTCAGTCAACCATTTATAAGCACTTCCTCAGGAGCAAATTTCATGCTTCAACATGCAGCAAAGCAAATGCATCTAATTTGGATATTACCAGTTTCTTTTTTTTAATGGCATTTCAAATACTACAAATAGTTTGATATAAGTAATGCATGTATATGTGCAGTTCTTTTAGAATAATGCAACCTGTGAATATGATAAAGATTATCTTGAGATAAAATTTACCATTTTTATGCTGTATTAGCTTGTATCTCAGTTTTCTTTATACTTTAAAAAAAATTTTTTTTTCTTTATTCTTTTTTGTTTTTAACCAGCAGTCCATTTTTGAGTGCCAATAAAACAACATATGATTAAGAAAATATATGTAAAGCAGTCTGGGTCACTTCTGGTATTGAGCTGAATGCTCAATACCAAGTGCCTTAAGTGGCTAAATTATGAACCAGTTCATCTGCTTATGTACAGACTCGTGGGAAAACCCTGGCCTACTTTAAAGAAATACTTTTGTATGTGTGTTTTAGATGCAGAAATTGAAATGGGACTAATTGTTGCCTTTAATAACATAATACCACTGAAACAATTCATGGGTAGATGAATGTCACCATACAGACAGACTCTTGGAGGTAGATACCAGGATATTTACTGCCACTTTGTAATGACCACAAAACTGAATAGTATAAAGGAGGGAGAAGGAGGCAGCAATCTCAGTGTTCATCAGTAGGACACTAGTAAACAATGATGCAGTGCTGTGTATATAGTGGGAAAACGACAGCCGTGTGTGCCACTATGGAAAGAGGCGTGAGGAGCAGTATAGGATGAAACTGGTTTTGTGTGAAATGAATATATGTGTGTGTGTGAGCTCATAGCGCACTGTTCATGTGGATGGATACTTGGAGGATGGGGTAGGGCTGGGTGATCGGGGGAGACTTATTTTTATATTATTCATTTCTAAATTATGATGTGGCATTGATAATAAATTTTCCTTAGCCACAATCATGTATAAAATTATTTTAACCACCGCACAAAGAAATGAGGTCACTAAGTTCGTCACCCTTTTTAGAAGCACTTAGTTTTCTAGGCTCTCTTAAACAGTTTTTTTTTATTATTTAGATAATAGCGCCTTTCATATTTAATAAATAATTAGTGTCCTTTGAGCTTTTTGAAGTCAGGCCCCATGTGTTGTCTGTATTGCCAGGGCCTAGCCAGTGTCTCCATGGGAGATGCTTAATGTTTGAATAAAGAAAGAAGGTATGGGTGAAATATATGTCAGATGTGTTTCATGAATACTTCTGCTAATATTTGTAGCAGTTAAAAACATTTTTATGTCCCAAGGCCATTTGAAGCAATTGATTTTTCTTGGGTTAAACTTTATTTTCTTCTTCCCAACTTCCTTTCTGAATTTGAGTCTTAGAACTAACCTCAATTTATATTTAAATTCTTTGAAACATTAGAGATTTCAGAATTATGAGTATATTAACAACATTGAGTCTAAATATCTTCTAACAGCCAACCCTGCATAAATTGCTACGGCATTACCTTGATAATAAATCAGCTGTTTGAGTTTCTATATGGAAAAGAGTTATATTTAAACCTTCTTGTGTTTGCCTTTTCATTAGGATTCTGATAATCCTGACCTTCGAGACCGGGGTTATATTTATTGGCGCCTTCTCTCAACTGATCCTGTCACAGCTAAAGAAGTAGTCTTGTCTGAAAAGCCACTGATTTCTGAGGAGACAGATCTTATTGAGCCAACTCTACTGGATGAGCTAATCTGCCACATTGGTTCTTTGGCCTCAGTGTACCATAAGCCGCCCAATGCTTTTGTGGAAGGAAGTCATGGAATCCATCGCAAACACTTGCCAATACATCATGGGAGGTAAGCAGGTAAACTTGGTTTGATTGAGAAGTGATTCTTTGTATAGATGAAGTTGGTTGGTCTTAAGGTTTGCTATGCATTTGGCAAACCTATTCTGCTGCCTTGGGGGCTTCATCTGAATTCTAGTGACTACACACATGTAATGGATAAAAGCCCTTTTTGAGTTCTGATCTCAGGGTTGGTAAGATTATGCCTTTAGAAAATTGTGGTAAAACTTTCTGAACGGATAAAGTTTGAAAGTTGCTTAAGACTCTAAAAGATGCAGCTAGAAATTTTCCCATATTTGAAAACTTGGGAAAAAAACATATACAGGCATACCATAGAGATTGTGGACTTTGGATCCAGAACACTGCAATAAAGCAGGTCACAAATTTTTTTGTTGTTATTTCTGAGTGCATACAAAAGTTACATCTGCTCTATGGTGTAGTCTATTAAAGGTGCAATAGTATGACGTCTTAAAAAAAGTCTTTTGTTGTTCGGTCACTAAGTCGTGTCCGACTCTTTGCGACCCTGTGGACTGCAGCACACTGGGTTTCCCTGTCCTTCACTGTCTCCTGGAGTTTGCTCAAACTCATGTCCATTGAGTCGGTGGCCATCCAGTCATCTCATCCTCTGTCATTCCCTTCTCTTCCTGCCCTCAGTCTTCCCCACCATCAGGGTCATTTTCAGTGAGTTGACTTTTTGCGTCAGGTGGCCAAAGTACTGGAGCTTCAGCTTCAGCAACAGTCCTTCCAGTGAATGTTCAGGGTTGATTTCCTTTAGGATTGACTGGTGTGATCTCCTTGCAGTCCAAGGGACTCGCAAGAGTTTTCACCAGCACCATAGTTCAAAAGCATCAATTCTTCAGCAATCAGCCTGCTTTATGGTCCAACTCGCTCATCCGCGCATGACTACTGGAAAAGCCATAGTTTTGCCTATATGGACCTTTGTTGTCAAAGTGATGTCTCTACTTTTTAATACGCTGTCTCGGTTTGTTGTAGCTTTCCTTCCAAGGAGCAAGTATCTTTTAATTTTACGGCTACAGTCACAGTCCACAGTGATTTTGGAGCCCAAGAATATAAAATCTGCCACTATTTGCATTTATTCCCCATCTATTTGCCATGAAGTGATGGAACCAGATGCCATGATCTTAGTTTTTTGAATGTTGAGTTTTAAGCCAGGTCTTTTAGTTTCATCAAAAGGCTCTTTAGTTCCTTTTCACTTTCTACCATTAGAGTGGTGTCATCTGCATATCTGAGGTTGTTGATGTTTCTCCTGGCAATCTTGATTCCAGCTTATGCTTCATCCAGCCTGGCATATCACATGATGTACTCTGCATATAAATGAAATAAGCAGGGTGACAATAAAAAAGCCTTGATGTACTCCTTTCCCAGTCTGGAACCAGTCTGTTGTTTCATGTCCATTTCTAACTGTTGCTTCTTGACCCACATACAGGTTTTTCAGGAGGCTGGTAAGGTGGTCTGGTATTCTCATCTCTCTTAAGACTCTTCCACAGTTTAATGTGTTCCACATAGTCAAAGACTTACGTGTAGTCAGTGAAGCAGAAGTAGATATTTTTCTAGAATTCCCTTGCTTTCTTTATGATCCAGTGAATATTGGCAATTTGATTTCTGGTTCCTCTGCCTTTTCTAAATCCAGCTTGTACATCTGGAAGTTCTTGCTTCATATACTGCTAAAGGCTAGCTTGAAGGATTTTGAGCATAACCTTACTAGCATGCAAAATGAGCACAATTGTGCCATAGTTTGAATGTTCTTTGGCACTGCCCTTCTTTGAGATTGGAATGAAAACTAACCTTTTCCAGTCCTGTGGCCATGGCTGAGTTTTCCAAATTTGCTGACATATTGAGTGCAGTTCTTTAATAGCATCATCTTTTAGGATTTTAAATAGCTCAACTGGGTTACCACTGATACATTACAGGACTTTACAGTTTATACCATGTTTTCATTTGGAGCTCCCCTGGTAGTTCAGCTGGTGGTGAAACCACCGGCAGTGCAAGAAACCCTGGTTTGATTCCCGGGTCAGGGAGATCTCCTGGAGAAGGGATAGGCTACCCACTCCAGTATTCTTGGGTTTCCCTGGTGGTTCAGCTAGTAAAGAATCCACCTGCAATGTAGGAGACCTGGGTTCGACCCCTGGGTTGAGAAGATCCCACTATCCACTCCAGTATTCTGGCCTGGAGAAATACATGGACTATATAGTCCATGGGGTGGCAAAGAGTTGGACAGGACTAAGCGACTTTTACTCACTTCATTTGATCCTTCCTAAAATAGAGTGCTTTGTTTTGTTATCATTTTATTGGTGAGGAAGCTTTGTCTCAGAGAGGTGGTCACTTGCCCAAGACAGTGCATGCAACTAGTTATTAGTGGAACCAAAGCTTGGTCCTGGTCACCTTACTCTAATCGCCCCGTTCTTACCACAACACCCCCAGTGTTACTCTGCTTATTTCACTGGAAGTGTGTGCATGAATTTCTTCCCAGGTTTACTTCTGTGACTGACTGCCAGTTCCTTGGCCTTAGCTGTCTATTGAACTTCCCTATTTGTTTTTCTTCCTTGAAACTTGAACAGAATTGAAAGCAACATATAATTTTCCCTGTTACCCCTCCAGATTCCTCTTATAAGGAGCATAACTAGTCTTTTGCTTCTTTTCTTTTGTTTTTTTTCTGAGTTTGATTCTTCATTCTTCTTTGTTCAAGCATTGTCAAAACATAACTAGGAAGAGGGGATATGTGTAAACATACAGCTGATTCATTTTGCCTCTACAGCAGAAACTAACACAACATTGCAAAGCAACTTTACGCCAATAAAAAAGAATTAAAAAACCTACCTAGGGTTTTTAGAGAAAGCATTCGTTTATTAATGGGATTTTTATAGAATCTTTTTTGTTTTTAAAAATTTATCTTATGTCTTAGAAAACATGCAAGATAGATGGTTAAAACATAATCATCACTCAGCTTCAACGGTCATCAGTATTTTGCCAGTCTTATTTCATTTATCACCCCCACAATTTTTCTTTTTTAGGGAACTGAAGTATTTTAAATTTCAGACCTCATATCACTTCATTCGTAGTACTTTAATTGGTATCTCTAAAAAACAAGCAGTTTTTTAAAGGATCATAATATATCATCAAGCTGAAGTTAGGAATAATTCCTTAATAATCAAAACTGAACTTCTTTCAGATTTTTTCAATTGCCATTCTCTATTCTGTTTTATTAAAGTTTATCTAAAATTGGTTTTACTTTTTGCATAAATGTTTGGAATACTTCACAGTGAAGCCAACTGAGCTGGAAATTTTCTTTTGAGATTTTTTTTTCTTTTTTTTTTCACTTGGTAGGATTTAGGGGAAGTGAAGACGAAGAATATACAACTCTGAAAACAGGTCTAGAACATTACTCTAGCGGGTGTGTGTATAGTGGACTGAAGTTGGGAGAGTGGACATGAAGATGAGCTAAGAGTGATCAATTTAACTGCTACTGCCACCACACTGTAAAAAAGAGAATAGTGAGTTCTAAGAAATGTTAAAAGAATTAGTCCTTTCTTAAAACTCAGTATTCCCTTTTTAAACAATTACTCTTAGCTCATCTTCACGTCCATTCTCCCAACTTCAGTCCACTGTACACACAGCTGCTAGAATAATATTCCTCTAAATGTTATTTTTAGTTTTGTTCAATGAATAAAAGTAATTCTGCATTGCCTATCATATAAAAATTAACTCTCCAGACCTGTTTTCAGAGTTGTATTTTTCTCATCTTCATTTCCCCTAAATCTTGTAATTACAGTGTCTGCTCCTGCCAATATAATTTTTTAACTGGCCCTAAAAGTCAGGCTATTTATTTCTATGCCTTTGCACAAACTATCCCTTCATTTTTGGAAGGTCTCTCCCTGGTAGTTCCTTATAACTATACTATTCTTAAAAATCTAGCCCTAAAACCATCCTCAGAAGCTTTTGGGAATCAGCCCCTCCTGGTTCTGAGAAGCCCCACCTGCTTCTCGTCTGTAGTCTTGTCATTGTGCCAGACATACAATACTCATTTCTGCTGTTGCACAGTGAATGTGCTTTTCACTTGTTTTATCAGTACTGGTTTTAGGGTTGGTTTGTTCGAGTGTAAGTTATTTGAAGACAGGAAATATATTTCTCTCTTTAATTTTTTTAGATATTTTGCCAGAGTTCTCATTACAGTGTTCCCTTATAGAGTAGGCGCTCAATTAAAATTGATTGATGAGGTCGTTTTATATATATAAAATTGATTGAAGGGGTTATATTGTATAAGAACATATGACATTGACTTGTTGCCTTGTTACCAAGTCCCTGCTAAAACTGAGTTTTCTCTGTTCCCCTCTTCCTGTCTGTACCTTGCAGCACGGATGCGGGTGACAGCCCTGTTGGCACCACCACTGCCACCAACCTGGAGCAGCCTCAGGTTATTCCCTCCCAAGGTGACCTTCTGGGGGATCTTTTAAACCTTGACCTTGGTCCCCCAGTCAATGTGCCACAGGTGTCTTCCATGCAGATGGGAGCAGTGGATCTCTTGGGAGGAGGACTAGATAGTCTGGTAAGCATCTTTCTTCTGGTTCTTTTAAATTCTTTTTGTCTTTAAATTTTGGGAGTTATTTTTAATTCTTGATATGCTGAAGAACGTTAAACCTTTCACCTTTTTGGAACTAGATGACAAGCAGAGCAGTGTCCTTTGATAAGGACAGGATTGTGTGGTGTCTCTAGAGAATTAAATGATACTGTTACCATTGGTGTGGGGAGTGTTTGCCTGTGTACAGGATCATTTGGTTGTCCTGCCTTTGAATAGAACTTTTGGTGTTTAACCAACCTAGTTGCCTTTCCAGAGCTTATTTTTGCTCCTGCTGCTTAACTCTGGATAGCTGCTGTAATTCCCCTTTTGACCTGAACATCATTTAAATGATGTTCATTTAATAGTGTTCATCCTATTTTGAGGCTTTCAAGCTTTTGCCTTTTTTTATTTCAATATTTTATTGGCTTATACCTTATCTAATTCTGAAAGATTCTGAGGCAGACATTTGAGCCATTTGTGGTTTTTTTTTTTTTTTAAATGTATCTTTCTTACAGTTGGAAAGTACTTTTTGATTGGTTCTTTTTTCCTCTTCTCCATCCACATCTCCGACTCCACACTGTCATACTTCCAATTTAATTAGCTTCCAGGATTCTAATACTAAAAGGCTCCAAAGTCCAAAGTGTTTGTGAACATGTGCCAGTTAGTTACTGTTGCTGTGCAGGGTACATGAGAAACACTAAGGATGACCTTCCATCTGGGTAGAGAGGCCAGAGAAATAAGAGGGCTTATCACTTGGCTCCCCGCAAATTAGATGCTTAATTGTGGTGGAATTAGAGAAGCTTTTTTAGCAGGACACTTGCAAATAAGATGTTTGTCAACCTGATGACTATATATATGCCCAACAAACTGATTTATTTCCCAGCATTAGAAATTGAAAGGCAGTGCCTTAGATACAAAAATATGATGTCCTCAGAGATTACATAAATGAAACAACCTTCCTTTCTGCTTCATACACTGGCATTTTCTCTTCTACTTTATGAACAGTGTTATTATGTTTGGGATTTATACTAGCCAGTACATGTGTATTTACTTTTGGCTGACAGAGAGTCTAAGGAGATAGGGTTACCATCATATCTCTGTGGATGATACATTTTACTAATGGAAATCACTGCTTCCAGGGTCTATATACTGACCAAGCTCTGGACTGTAGCTAATGGTGACACAGATGAGCATTCCTTTTGTCTTTCTTGGGAATATAAGCATTGCTTTTCATATTCAGATCTCTTTAATGAACAGAGTTGACTGAAGGGCTTCCTCATGTGATATCCTGCATTGCTGTGTAGCCTCCTTTCTAGACTCAGGAGACTGACAGATGAATGTTGAAATATTCATGCAGACTCCCAGAAATCCCTTCTAAACATTGAAACATTCTGTTGACGTATGAACTGCAAGTTAAATATTAAATCCTCCTCACGTTTATGCCTTAACAACCCTGCTTATCTCTCTAGAAGTTTACATCATGGTGGACTCGTTGAACCTAAGAAGACAAATTAAATTTGAAGGATGGAGGGGATAAAGAGGCTCTGTATTTCGATGAAGCCTGGCCCAGGATTCTGTCCTCTTGTTTCTTGACCCACTTTAGCATGGAAGGAAAGGGAATATTATTTCCATTTGGCTTGGTATCTTAACTCTTTTTATCTTAGCTCTTGCTGGTCCTTAACACCAGTGAGTTTTTTCCTTTTATTTTATGCAGCCAATCCAGTCATCTGTTAGAATTCTGGAAAGTTTACATCAGGAAGAAAATTGATTAGAATTTTCTTAGATTGTAGTAGACTAAATCACATGTGGGCTTTTTCTTGTTTTGTTTTGCAAAGGATATTCTCTTTGGGGCAGAGAATAAACTGTTTTTACAATTGGATGTCTAAATATTATATAGGGGTTGCTGTGAAAGCCCAGTAATGTTCCTGTAACTCTAAATTTTAGCTTATTCTGACTTTGAGATTTAAAATGGCATGCTTGGTGTTATAGCCCCAGAAAGTGTTTACATGCAGGTTTCTTCAGCTTATTCTGTGATACAAATATATCCCAGAAATCAGAATGAGGAGGAAAAGCCCTTCTTTTTGCTTTGAATCTGTCTGCAGTTAAATATATATTCACTCAAAGAACCAAGATTACTTTTAAGAGAACATCACAAGGAAGAGACCTAAATGTGGCTGTGTGAAAGAACAAGTTTCTGTGGCAGCAGTAGTTTGTGCCATTTTTAAAAAGCTTTTATTGTTCTTGCGTAAATTATCTAATTTAAAGACGAAAATAGTTCTCAGGGTTTTTACTTAATCTATACAGATAGTGCTGTTTCTTGAATGAATGTTACCTTTTAACAGTGCTCCTCAAATTAACGTGTACATACATCAAATGGAGATCTTGAACAAGACAGTTGTTGTTGGTGTGGGGTATGACCTAGGAGTCTCCTTTTCTAACAAACACCCATGTCTGCGGACAACATTTTGCATCGCAAAGACATGGAATATCTGTAATCACTGTGAAACGCTTCATTTTGGTGTTGGAATAGCTACTGATAAACCTCCGTGCCTTTTCTCCTGACTTCAGTAGTAAACACAGTCCTGGAAAGATGGCTCCTACTCTGCCTAACATTGAGGGGGAGCATGAGACTCTTGAAATTATTTTGTTAAAAGTCTTTTATTCTCTAGGAAGAAGACTGTTGCTGGGTATGGTAGAATTTGACCCAGGTCCCCATTTAAAATGTAGCCTGGATCAGAGTTATTAATATGTGGTTGTCTGGCAAGCAGCGCTCAGGTTACATCGTCAGTGTTCATCTCAGAAAGGTGCTCGGCAAGGTTTCTGCTTGCTTTTATCATTGGTTTCTAACAGAACCTTACCATAGAGGTCAGTGGTGTGCTGCTAAGGAAGCGTGGCAGCTACTTAGCTTTTATTCCAAGCTTTGTGTTCTCAACTCTAGCTGCGTAATTGGTATTTAAAAACTACATACACTGGCAGTGTTTGTACCTAGCTCTAGAACAATTAAACAGGATTTCTGAGAGACAGGACCCTGTTGCTGTTCAGTCGCTCAGTTGGGTCTGACTCTTTGCGACCCCATGGACTGCAGCACGCCAGGCTTCCCTGTCCTTGACCATATCCCGGAACTTGCTCAAACTCATGTCCATTGAGTCAGTGATACCATCCAACAATCTCGTCCTCTGTTGTCCACTTCTCTTCGACGTTGGTTTTTTTTTTTTAATATCCAGGCTATTTTAATTTTGCAGCCAAGACTGAGAATATTGAGCCAGGTAAAGTTCCAGATGAAGTTAGGTAGAGAGTTAAAAAATTGGTCTTTAAGCCAAGACAGTGATTTCCACAGAGTTATATTCTGGTGAGTCTTGGTAGCTCCTACAGAACAGTCCTCTCTGAATTTACCTTTGTTCTGTCCCTCCCCACCTCACCCCTTACCCCCAACTCCGGGGCATTTTCTTGCTGTGATTTGCTGTTAGGTGATCCAGCCTATCAGAAATTGGCCAAAGGTTGAATTTGACCAATTTAGATTTAGTTGCTCATTCCCAGGGTTCTTTTACCCTTGCTCATGGTCCATAATTAGAGACTGAAAATTGTCTTGTATTTTAGATTATCTATCCATTTTCTGTTCCTTCGTCTTAAAACTTGAAATTCACTAGAGGATAGTATTATTCTTCCATTTTCATATCTTGCTGAACCTCCCATTAGATTTCATTTGCCCTCTTTCATCATCACGCTTACAGAACTTTGAGATTTAGTGAATTGTGACTTTTCTAGAGCTGTCATTCAGGAAATACTTGTCAATTCATTCATTCATTATCATTATTTATTACAACCTATCCGAAGGCTCCAGCCTTCGTCCATCAGTAATAGTAACTCATGTAACAGCTGCTATTCTTAAACCAGAGTGAGGCAGGTATGTAGCTGTGACATAAAAAAAACACACGTGCACACCATTCCTCCCAAGTGATTCTTAACATGGTGTTTTTTTGTTGTTGTTTGGCTTGTTTTCTTGGGTGTTTTTTGTTTGTTTTTTCTTTTTTTTTAGAGGTAGGTCTTTGAAAACCATTGAGTTTCCCTGGTAGCTCAACTGATAAGGAATCCACCTGCAATGCAGGAGACCTGGGTTCATTCCCTGGGTTGGGAAGATTCCCCTGGAGAAGGGAAAGGCTACCCATTCCAGTATTCTGGTCTGGAGAATTCCATGGACTATATAGTCCATGGGGTTGCATAGAGTCGGACACAGCTGAGCTACTTTCACTTCACTTTACCTTTGAAAATCATTGATGTAGATAGAGCTTCAGATTTTTAAAAATATTTCTGTATCACTGGACTTAAATAAAAATGGATTTCTGATATACTCTTCTCTTTCCTCCTTAGTTTTTTCTTGTCCTTTAGCATATTCTCTTTTGCTTAAAACATAGTTTCCTTCTGTTGGTATAAACTTAACTGTCTGCTTGATGTGGAATTAATTTCAGTTAATGAAACTTATGAGGTTGATCTGTTCTATGTGTAGAGCAGTGTAGTATACTATTTCAATATTATTGGGGGTTTTGCTTCTTTGTTTGAGAAGCTGTATGGGTGTCTTTTGATGCCCCAGCTACCGAATCTAAGAAACTGCTCATCCTGGGTAGTGTGGCTTTTCTGACAGTGCAGACCCTTCTGGTTTGGTGTAGTATGGGAGGTGACCCGGCACCCATGTGTGTAAACCTTGCATACACGTTACACAGATACAGCATGTGCTGGTGAGTGTGATATCTCTAAGGAGCACTGAGGTGATAATTGAATCTTGATTATTTGTTTCCATTATTTTCAGACTGTCAGCAGAGACCTTGGCTAAATTATGGCCTTCTTTTCATCCGAGATGCTGTGTGTTACTCTGTTTAGAAAAATGGTGCTATTGTATATCAAGAATGGAAAAGAACCATCATCCAGAGTGCCCTTTCTCTATGCTGACAGAGGGTTTCCTGCCAGAGAAATGTGCTTGCAGTGTGCCCAGCTAGAACAGAGTAGGAGAGAGGAGAAACTGCCTTTTCCAGACTCCAGTGTATGTTTTTCCAGAACATCCAGAACATCCTTTCAGATATTTTAACTCATGCACAATTATAGTAATGATTTTGAGGTTTCTTTAGCCCATGGGAAATCCATGCTACATCTTCATCTCTCTTCCTCTGGAAAAGATTTGCTGTGATTTCAGAACTTAAGTTTTAGAGTTGGAAGTGTTGTGGAGAGAGCTTTGTAAATTGTAGCCTAGTTTTGCCTGGTAAATTCTTTTTTTTTTTTTCTTGTAAATTCTTAAGTGGCTTTTTGTAACCGCTGTCTCTCTTTTCAGTGCATAGATTTCGTGAAGGCTGGCCTCAGGCAGTTTGGGGAATAATTACCAAACACCAAGTGCTGATCTCTGTGCCAGAACTTTTATAATTTCTAATCCTCAAAATAAGTGTGCAGGGTAATTGGTATTGGGTCTCATTTGACAGATAACTGAAGGACACATAGCTAACAAGTCTCAGTCAGGATTTTGAACCCAGGACTTTTTCAAAACTTTAAAGTTTATACACACCTTCAGTGTCCTGTGGTTCCTGCAGTTTGTTACTGTCATCTTCCATAATAGAGTCCAGTCTCACTTTGATCCTTCTCAAACTGGAGTACACAGTCTCTGGAGTGCACAGCAGAGCAGAGGGTGCATCTAAAGCTGCAGGATAAACCTGGTTCCTCGTCTTGTAGTGTTAAGTGTTACTCTACGGCAAGCAGCATAAACACACCATAGTAAGGCTTAGAATGTAAAATTGTATGAATGTTTTAAGATAAAACACAAGACTTGCTTGCCCTAGGCCTTTCCATGATATACCTCCTAGGTGCCCTCTCTGTGAATTTGAGCTAGTTTACCACTAGGGGGCACTTGAAAGTTTGAGAAAGACAATAAAAATATTCATTAATGAGAAGAAGGATTAGTTAAGTTTATACATCTGTCTCCCAACAAAAGGACTAAGATTGCTTAATCTTACCTCTTTCAAGTAGAGCCACAAAATCCTGTGTTCCCAGCTATTTGGTGGTGAGCTGTGATATAAAGCAAGTACTTTCAAGGCAATAAAATGATGCATGGGGCATTCTTGTGATGAAAACTCAGTCAAAACCACTCAGGCAATACATTCAGATTCTAGAAAAAGCTTTGGCTTTGGTTGGGAATAGAGGGGATGGGGTCATTTTTTTCCCTTAATGGTTCTATTCATATGTTTTGGCAGTGTTGATGGAGATAACGGTGCTCTCAGCAGTTAGTGAAACAATTTTGTCAGCCTTCTATCTGTTTTGTGATAATTTTCACCAGGGAAGTGATTCGTTTCAGAATTATCTTCCCAAGGAATAATAGTGCTGCTTACATGGTTAGTGAAACATTCAGTCACTCAGTAACTATTTGAGTGCTTATTCTATGTCAGGCTCTATTCTATGTATTGGGAATGTAGTTGTGAACAGGTAGTAATTACTGCAAAGGAAGATGAGGCCAGATACAGAGCTGCTCCTGTGAACTTTTACTACATTGAACGTGGCCATTCTAGGAACTTCTTGTCACATTCTGTCCCCTGTCCCGTCTCAGAAAATAATCTGTTACATCACCCTCTTTTTCTGTTAATACAAGACTTTTTTTTCCCTTCAAGCTAAGGAGTCTTCTGATGATTTTGTATAGTCTCAACTCCTTTATGCTGTTCTACATCAAGTCTGTTCTGTTCTCATCATGAGTTTGTCTAGTAGCTTTGGCACAGTTCCAGATTCTTTTCACTGGTTCAATTAGTTACATTTTCTGGTGCTTTTCTAAATAGCTTTGTGAAAAATCAAATTAAAATTTGCAGCCTAACAGCTGAAAACCATACTTTACCTCGGAGATAGTATGTGCCTATTAAAATCTGAAACTAATAGGAAAAACACAGATTGACATTTTTTATGCCAATAAGATTTTGGTATAAGTTTTCTTTGTGATGGGAATCATTATGTACTATTTTTACATCATTCTATTTTGATTCCTGCCTAGCAGAGCTATCGGTAAACTGTATGCCCTGAAACATTTCTTAGACTCTCTTCAATTAAATCAGTTCTGGAAAGTGTCAAATAAGAGGTAATAATTCCAGAAAGGAGCAAAGAAATGTGTGAGCTTAAGATCTCTACTTCTTATTAAGAGAATGTCTTCAGATTCTCAGAAAGCTCCATAGTTTCAGAAGCAGACAGGCATACTTTAGACTGGTCAGATGGACCTTGTCAGACTGACCAGATCAGTCTTTGTGAACATTTATGGGGCTTTGTGTTTTGTTTTATTTTCAGTCTACTTGGTGGCCACGTCAAGACTTACCCTTTTCTTAGAGTCTGACAGACTTGTTGCCTTACAGAATCTCAGTCTTGAATTCTTTTTTTGTACTTCTGGTATTAAAGCATGTTGCCATTGGATGAAGGAATTTCCTTTTGGTATGCGAACTCAGCTCTCAAACTTTTGACTCAACCAGGTTCTGGAGCAGAACTCTTGTATCCATGCTGAAATCTCTTTAGCCCATAAATTAAAATAAGTCACCATGAAATCACTGCTTTGCATCCAATTAATGAATGAACAGAGAAGCAATACATTATTATGTAGTTCAACATAAACTGAGCTGTTTCAGCACTAATTCAGACATGCTGAAGCACCCCACTCTTTGGCAGTAGCCAATATTAGTGTTACTGTTAATGTGTCATTTAATGTGATTTAGATTAGAGCCTGGGGAAGCTTTACCACTAGCAGAAATTTTAGACATGGGTATCAACCACAGACCTTTAGGAAAATTCTGTTTAATTTGCAGCATTTAAAATATTCTTTTCTTGAAATTGGTACCTTTCCTTTCTTCATCTTCCTATATACTGATTTAGTTGGTCTATAAAAAAGTGTTCGTTGCTCAGTCATGGTTGATTCTTTGAGACCCTGTGGACTGTAGCTCACCAGGCTCCGCTGTCCATGGAATCCTCCAGGCAAGAACACTGGAGTGGGTAGCCATTCCCTTCTCCGGGGGATCTTCCCAAACCAGGGATAAACCTGGGCCTCCTTCACTGCACACAAATTATTTACTGCCTGAACCACCAAGGAAGCAAGTTGACATTACTTCCTTCATGGAGAAAATAGCAGCCTCATTAAGGCAATCCTGGGAATAATGGGAAATAGCTCCAAAAGACCACTTAAAACATGTACAGCCTTTGAGATTAAAGTTGTACCTTACTTTTCACTCACCTCCTCTAGCTCACTGGATAACAGATATCACTGAAGACCGCTTAAAACATGTACAGCCTTTGAGATTAAAGTTGTACCTTACTTTTCACTCACCTCCTCTAGCTCACTGGATAACAGATATCACTGAATTTTTATAAGTGCAGTTTGATTGATTTTGTACCTGACCTGATTAGAAAGTATTACCAAACAGATGAATCTTGTCTGACTCAGGGTAATACTAGCAACTGAACTGAAACATTAGTGGCTGGTTCAGGCTAATATGACAACAACTTTGCTTTGTTTACTGTGGCTTTCTAGCCTCCCTGCCCCACCCCTACCTACCCCCCAATTAATATCTGCCTCAACCTGCTTGTCACTGTAGATAGGAGAGGCCCTCACTGGGGAATTGGCTCCTATCCTTGATGACAGCTCCCTATTACTCTTGTCTGTCACTCTGCTGTCACCTGTGTCATATTTTCAGAGGAAGATGACAGCCTCTCTCAGAAACTTTTCAGTCAGGAAGGCTGCCAAATAAAGTCTGAATAAGCTAGAGTTTTGCCAGTTAGAAAGCATACTGAAATTGTCCTTCACTTGTGCTCTGTGGACATAGCCCAGTTAGGTGAACCTTTTTATTTCTGGCCATGTGTCTCTAATACCCCTTGCATGCTGTCCCTGTAAGATCAGAGATCTTGAGTCTGAGTTGTAGCTCAGGTGTATCTGATCAGCTGAACATAAATGGAGGAGTGTCAGAATTGCTTTTCAGTTTCTCATATTGTTTTGAATAAAATTGACAAGCAGCATGGTGGGTGAGGGGGTGGGGAGGGGCGTACATTTAGATCCTGTCCAGCTAAGATAATACTCATATAATGCTCAAATATAATAAGAATGAAATCTAGGAAAATAAGGGCTATAAAGGGGCTTTTTTTCCTTTGGAAATAACACCACTAGTGAGTGCCTTTTCTCAATACCTTTTGTTGAATTTAGCATCTTTGATAATATTGCTGTTTCTCTTCCAGTGTGTTTTTTCTTTCTTGCCATCAAGTCCCAACTAGGTCCATAAAGAATTCCATCTCTTTCAAACTTGAGTTGTGAGATAGCCCAGAAGGGAAGATAATGGCTGTGGGAAGAATGTGTAAGCCCATCAGAAAGTCATAAAACCAGATCAAAACCAGCACTGGGACAAATGAGACATTCTGCATCATTGCCTTCCTTAGAAAGGGCTTTTCTTTCTGCTCAAGTTCTAGCTTCCTTTTCAATTTAGAAGATAGCTCCAAAGTAATTTCTAAACTGATAACTCTTGTCTGACTCCAGATAATAGTTAATTCTCTAAGGCAGTGGTTTTCAACCTTGTCTGTACATTGGAATCACTAGGGCAACTTTTTAAAATTCTGATGCCCAGGCTACACCTCAGAACAATTAAATCACTATGACTAGAACTGAGACTTGGGCATTAGTGGTTTTAAAAGTCCCCTTCCCCTGATGTGCCACAATCCATGGGATCACAAAGAATCAGACATGACTTAGCAACTGAACAACAACTCCCCACACTGTACACACAAAAGTGGTTGATTCCACTTTGTCTTTAAGGTTGAAAGCCATCGTTATTAGAACGAAATTGAGATCGTTATTAATACTCTTAGAAAGTTTGACTCTTAATCTAAGAAGCCTCCAAGTTTCATAAGGAGAAATTGAAAACTAAAGACCTCCATAAGCAGCTTGCTTTTGCAAATTTGTTTTCTGTGGCTTCTTTCTTTTTTTTACACCTATCTACCCTGTGCTCAAATCTAATTATAGTGCTCATTCTTCTTGATCATGCTTTTATTCCTACTTTTTAACCTTTGTTCATTCTGAGAAATAAATAACCTCTCCTGTCTTTGCTTTCTGTAATTTCACAAGCATCTTTTCATTATCCTTCAGCCAAAAGGAGGCTCTTCTCTCTAGAACTTTGCTTTTTTTGTGTTAGCATGTTCTGTTCTGTATGGTTTTGCATTCGTGTTTTATTTTTCTGCTAGTTTGCAAAGCCTGGATCTGGTTCGTCTATGTATTCCCCTCATCACCTGGCATCTTTACATTCCCCATCGTACCTTTCCTCCAATAAACGTTATGTAGGTGTGTGTTTGAATAACAGGACTCCCATGCTCCGGATGTGTGCTGTTCTGGAAACAGGGAGGAGGCAGGTGTATCATGTCCTTTCTGTTTGCTGTCATGTTTCCGGTTACTCAGAGTCTTGGTTGTGGTGCCTTTTTCATCTGTCTGAGCCTGTGATTTCTCCTCCCAGGTCCAACCATTACATAGTCTTCAGAAACCAGATTTTGGAAGTGTTGACTCTGAGGTTTGGAGTGCTCTGTAGCTTAGTGCAGAGCAAGCTTATTTGTGCCAGTTAGGCAGCACCTGCCTGGGTGGGTGTTTTTTTTTTTTTCCTGCCATGCTGGAAACAGAATGTTGTCATAAGTCCCATTATTTTTCAATATATATATTATTTTTGAGATTTGACAACTCAGTTTTATGTATCTCTTCACTGAGAAGATAATAAATCCTCTCTCTCAAATCCTGAAGATAGTACAGTTTTTTTAAAACACATCCGTAGCATCTGAGCTATCCAAGTTTCTATCACCAAATGACAATAAAGGAAACTGTTTTGTAAAGCAGACAAGGCATTTGGTAATTCAGAGATGCATTTTAGATACACAGTGCCAACTAGGGAAGCAGCAGTGTGAAATTGTAACAAAAAAAGTGGCCTTTGCCTTTTCAACGGCACCATTAGTTGCATGTATGTGTGTTTTATGTTTCTTCATGGTAGCTGTTTTCAGCTTCAGTTCTTTTAAATACTTTTGTCCTGAAATTCAGGGTGAATTATATCAGAGCCCTGGGGGTGGGGGTGGGGGGGCAGAGCTAAGACCATGTGGAATTACTTTCCTGTCACCAAGCTAATTACGTTAATCTAATTCTGTAGTAGCCAACATCCTTTTAAATAATCTACTTCAGAGAAATCACAGCATTTCTCCTTAATTGTACTGGCTGTGAGAGAGAGTTGAAAAATGGCAAGCCTTCCCACTTCCTCTCCAAGTAGGATATCTTCCTAACCCAGCTGTTGCTTTCTTAGCAAAGTTCTAAACTGAAAATCCCTCTTGTTCCAGCTGTAATTTTTGGAGCTTGAAATCTCAGTTCACTACTGGTTTGGCCCCTACTTTCTCAGTGAGGCAGCAAGTTTTGTAGTTCAAAGCACATTTTCATTTTTATTTTCTTTTTTCCCCCCTCAAATTTCCTTTTAAAAAAATAAGATGTATCCAAAACATTACTACCTGGAGATAGAGCTTCTTGGAATATGTAAATTCTTTAAATGCTGTTTGGGTTTGTGTCTGTGTACCCCAGTGGAAAGATTGGATCTGAAACATCCCTGAGGTGTCCCAGCTCCATCTCCTTTCCAAGTTTTCTGAAAACTCCCACACATCATCATGTCCCCTACTTAGTTCCCCTAGGATGTATTTCTTTGCAATCTAGAATTTCTTTAGCCTTTGGGAGTCAAGTTGAATAGCATGTGTTCCCTGCAAACTTGGTAGAGCAATTTGCACATTCTGTATGGGCATCTAGTACTTAGCTAAATGAACTCTACCTTTCTCTCCTCTCTCTCCTTTCTCTCTTTCAGCTTGGCAGTGACCTTGGCGGGGGCATTGGAGGAAGTCCGGCAGTAAGTGCCCTCGGTTTTTCTCACCATGGGACGCGCTGCCCCCTGTTTGATGCCTTTGCTATGCGCAGCTTCTCAGACCAGCCACCGCTGCTGTCTAGCCCTGCACGCCAGAACCTCTGTAGCAGTGTTAAGAAGAGTAGACAGTAGTGTAGGGTTACTTAGAATCCTCGGGACCATACGCCACATGGGCTGTAGGGGTGTCTATAGGGATTGGCGCTCTGGTGTCTCCAGAGTTCTGTGTCTTCCTGATGGTAAAGAGCCAAAGGAAATGGAACCTCCCATCTTGACGAGAGAATACCCTTCTTCTCTTCTGTCATCTAGAAAGAGCTTGAGAGTCAGCTGGACTCCAAGTGAGACTCTCCTCGTAAAAGAATTGGGGAGTATGAGTATCCGTCTCCCCCAGGAGAGTTTCCTGGGGATACTATAGGCCTTTTGCACAGAATCATGGAAGCTAAAATTGGAAACAAATAGAAAAAACCTTGGGTTACTGTGTTCCTGATCCTGCTGATTACTCTCTCTTGATAGAACTTCTAAAGAGTGTGTGTATCTTTTCAATGATGAAAAAATAACCATGATGATTTAAAGGACAAAGAATATATGAATTAAACTCCTAAGAATATTGTAATTATGGTGTGTTCTTATTGATTTACCAACAACTATTAAAATAGATAGCAACATTTTAAGGACTGTTAATCTGTTCTTCCTGATCTCCGTGCTCCCCTTCCCTTTCATTCCCTGCAGGTGGGACAGTCCTTCATCCCGTCATCAGTGCCTGCAACCTTTGCTCCCTCCCCTACTCCTGCTGTGGTCAGCAGTGGTCTGAATGACCTGTTTGAACTCTCCACGGGGATAGGCATGGCACCTGGTGGATATGTGGCTCCTAAGGCTGTAAGTAACACAACACTTCGTGGACAGGACCTGAATTATTTAACGTTTAACATTTGCATTACTCCCACTGATAATAAGTCCAAGGTTGGGGCCCTTAGTCTAGAGAATTTACAAGGACGATGAATGGTGGCCTCAAACCTAGCAATATGAAGCGCCATAGCACCCTTATTAACCATTTTTATAGTTAGACTTAAAATTGAAAATATTAAGTGTTTAGGTTTTGTTCTCTAGAAATCCTGCCTTGGTTGTCAGCACTGAAATCAATCTAGTGATCAATCTAGTGATTTGAACTGTACATCATTTCAAAGCAGAGGGGAAAAGACATAACATTTTACTTCACTTTCCTTCTGCTCTCCTTTTCCATTGGTATTGCATGTGGATTCTAGAGTGCCATTGCTCAGACTTGGTTTTCATGCATCTTAGTGCACCCTTTTAGAGTTCTGATTTAGGTTAGTGTCGTTAATATCTTTCTAGTCTCAGCCTTGCTTGATAGCATGCTCAAAAGGAAATTCAGAAGAAGAAGGGGAAACTCCTGTAAATGAAGCTTATTTTAGCACCTTACTTGCCTAACCAAGTGAAATCTTAATTTCATCTTTATTTACTCAAAAACAGCAGTGAGATGAATCCTGTCTGATTTCATTGGGCTTTATGCTGTGTTTTAGGTCTGGCTGCCTGCAGTAAAGGCTAAAGGCCTGGAGATATCAGGAACATTTACTCACCGCCAAGGGCACATCTATATGGAAATGAACTTCACCAACAAAGCTCTGCAGCACATGACGGACTTTGCAATTCAGTTTAACAAGAATAGGTAAGAAATCTGAGTTCCCCAGCTCAATCCTGAGACGGCGTGTACTTTGTGTCTAACAAGTGAGTGTTCCGTTCAGCAGTGGGTAGAAACTCTTGTGTTGGCGGATGCCCAATGTGGACTGAGCGAAGGCTCTTGTATATCTCTTCCGTGGTCAGCTTTAACTCTGGAGGCCCTAGGGAATTCTGCTGAGAAGGTTGTCCATATGGAATAAGGAAACCAGGACTGGGAGGAGCCAAGATGGCGGAGGAGTAGGACGGGGAGACCACTTTCTCTCCTACAAATTCATCAAAAGAATAACTGAACGCAGAACAAACTTCACAAAACAACTTCTGATCGCTAGCTGAGGTCATCAGGCGCCCAGAAAAGGAAACCAGGACTGACTTACTGCCATAAAGGATTCTAGAACTTGTATGTCTTTATTAACACAGTTTACCAAAAAAACACTTTTAGTTGAAACCCATTTATACAGTTAATAATAATTGTTTAATAATTGTTTTGCATCTGAGTGCCAGACATTTCTGGGTACTAAAGCTAGAGTGATGAAACAAATACGTGTCTCAAATGTGTGTCCAATGTTTGTAACTTGGACTTCCCTGGTGGCTCAGCTGGTAAATAATCCTCCTGACATGTGGGAAACCTGGGTTCAATCCCTGGGATGGGAAGATCCCATGGAGAAGCGAAAGGCTACCCACTCCAGTATTCTGGCCTGGAGAATTCCATGGACTGTATAAACTTTTGCTTGACTGTCCAAGTCCAGTGATTTTCTAGGATATTCCCAGTGTTGACCAATGTTACTTTTTCCTGGAATAAGGTGTGCCCTTTCAGTGTGTGTCTAGAGCCCACATTTTGGTGAGAAAAATGAATGGACTTTGGCTGCTGTAAAAAATATGGAAGACAGTCTGCCTGTTAACTGAATAATCATATATAGGCAGACAGTTTGCTTTTAGCAGTGAATTCTCTGCCATAATAGGGAAGAGAGTTATGACAGATGAGAGCTTATTCTACTTTCCACCTGCTTGTCTCCTTTTCCTCTCATTTTTGTCAGTTGTCATTTCTACATTTTATTCTTTCACTTTTATCCTCATCTTTGTTTCGTCTTGAGTTTGTGCTTGCTGCCAGTCCTTTTACTTACATTTCCATGGTCATTTCTTGTATGTCTTCTAGTAGGTTCCTCAACAAGGCCTCAACGATCCCTGAATTCTTACATGCTCAAAATCATGACTTATATGCTTGAAAATTCTTGACTTAAGCTCTTCGTTTTACTTCAGAGTTGTTTCTCATTTAATATTCCTGAGGAGAAGTTCATTGCCAGCATGGTTTTTCCCTGTATCTATAAGTAATCTGATCATTCTGTTTGGCAGTCCAAAGTTTTGAAGTCTGGTAATTTTTCTCGGCTACTCCCTGTGTTGACCAGTGTTAGTCACTGTTTCCTGGAATGAGGTGTGCCCTTTCAGTGTGTGCCTTGAAGTCCTGTATCTCTGGGAGGTTTTCAGGGTTTATGTGTTTAACCTTTTGTACTGTTCCATTGTTTAGATTTTCTTCTTTGGAGAATTCTGTATTTATTGACTTTGTCTGTTATATGTACTATTTTTCTCTCTAATATTTTCTTATCTATAAATATTGGAATATGTATCTCATGACTTTTTTTTTAATCCATTAACCACAGTGCCATTATTAAACTCAAAAATATTATTAAATTCTTTAATATCATTAATATTATTAAGTTCTTTAACATCATTAGCAGATTATTGCAATTCCCTGGTGTTGTACAACTTGTTTTATCTGAACAGGATCCCATTGGTCCCCATATATACCAATTAATTGATACGTGTCTTAAGTCTCTTTTAACCCATAGACTTTTCCTCCTCTCTCTTCCTTGAAATTTATTTGTAGAAGAAATTAGATCTTTTATCTGTAGAATTTCCCACAGTCTAGATTTTGCTGATTTTATCTGTAAATTGGTCTATAGGCTTAATTAGATTTAGACTTGATCTTCTGACTGGAGTGCTTCATGAGTAGTGGTGATCTTTTTCTTCATTTCTGTTTTATTTTATTTGCTTTTTCTTATTTTATTCTCTGTGTCTCTTACTGTTTTTACTATGATGTCTCTTCTCTTGTTCTTTGTAGCTCTGTCTCTGCCAGTATAATCATACCTTCTCTATTATGTTTTGTAAATGAAATTACATAGTATGGAGTCTTTTGCATTAGATTTTTTTCACTTAGCATAATGCTTAGAGGTGTTTCAGCAGTCTGTTTATTGTTGAGTAGTATCCCAGTGATACTTGTAGCACAATTTGTTTACAGTTTCACCAGTTGGTAGAAGTGGGGGTTGTTTCCAGTTTTTTCTTTCATGGCTAAAGCGCCTATGAATTTTCATATATAAGTCTTTGTGTAGAACTGTGTTTTCATTTTTTCTGGGTAAATACCTATCAGTGGTATTGCTGGGTCACATGGTAAGTATGGATGTTCCCGCTGTTCCATGTTCTCACCAATGCTAGCCATTCTTGTAGATGTATAGTAATATCTCTCTACTAACTGACAATACTGAGCATTTTTTTCATAATCTTGTTGACTAATCTTATATCTTCTTTGGTGAAGTATCTGCTCAGATCATTCCTTTTTCTTTTTTAAAAAAATTGTTTGTCCTGTTATCAAGTAGTAAAGTTTTTTATATTTTCTGGCTATAAGTACTTTTCAGATATGCCTTGCAAATATTTTCTCCCAGTCTGTAGCTTACTTTTACTTTCTTAGTGTTTTTCAAGGAACAGGTTTTTTATTTAAACACAGTTTATTTTACAATTTTTTCCTTTATAAGTCTTTTGCTTTTTGTTTTCTGTTTATCAAATCTTTGCCTGACCCACAGTTATTAATACAATTTTTAAAAATTTAATAGATATGGCAATCAATAAAGCTCTTATGTTTACCTTTATAATTCATTTTGAGATAATTTTGGTGAGATAATATGGTGTAATGTGCAATATCCAATTGTGTCCGACTCTTCACAGCCCCATGGATTGTAGCCCACCAGGCTTCTCTATCTGTGGAATTTTCCAGGCAAGAGTACTGGAGTAGGTTGCCATGCACTCCTCCAAGGGATCTTCCCAACCCAGAAATCCTCATCTCTTGAATTGGCAGGTGGATTTTTTTACCATTAGCGCCACCTGGGAAGCCTAGGATGGTGTAAAGTAAGAGTCAAAGTCAAATCTTTTTCTGGAGTAAATCTTGAAGTCATATAGTGTAAACCCTCCAACTATATTCTTTTTCAGAAATTGTTTTGGGCAAGTCTAGGTCTTTTTTCTGCTTGGATTTTGATGGAAAGTATAGGGAATATATAGATCAGTTTAGGGAAGAACTGACAACAAACAATACTGAGTCTTCTAATCCATCAGCATAGCATATCTCTCCATTTATGTAGGACATCTTTAACTTCCCTTTACAGTATTTTATAATTTTTCATGTACAGATCTTACACATCTTTTGTTGCATTTAAGTGTTTCATAGTTTTGATGTTATAGTAAGTAGCATGTTTTAACTTTCGGTTGCTAGTATATAGAAATACATTTGATTTTTGTATATTGAACTTGTATCGTGCAACTTTAATAAACTTACTTACTAGTTCTGGTAGCCTTTTTTTAAGATTCCCTATAGTGTTCCACATAGATGAATCATGAGAGCAAGATCAAAAGGGCAGAATGGTTTTTGACCCATAGATGTTAATACCAAAATGATTTGATGTGTCTACTCAAAATCATTTATTACATTTGGGACTCTAAAGTATAGTTTATCTAGGAAAAGGAAAATGTTTCTCCTGCTGTTCTGTGACTCTTGAAATTGATACTGCCTAAAAAACTCTAGTTATTTTATATTATAATCTCATCTTGCTTCCTGAAGCTAATTAGAGCATAAATTCAATGTAAATTTGTATCATTAAGTTGTTCATTTGTTTTACCTGTGGCCCAGCTTTTCCCTTTCAGTCTTCCTTCATACATTTTTGTTTTTATGTGACTTCAAACTCAGACTTTTCCTAGCTCTTTACTATTCTTATATTATTATCATGCAGGCTTCTGTGAGAAGTCTAATTGTGGTGGATACTCACTGCTTGCCTTAGGCTAAGAAAGTGGCCAGATTTGAGTCTACAGCCTGTCTTTTGTCCTTTGAGGTGTTGTTTTGAATATTTAAGCCAGTCAGTTCTGCTTTACTTAGAGTGGCTTTTTCCCAATGATTGTATCCTATGTAAGTAAATAAAGAAAAAAGAAAGTGAGTTACCATAAATCATCCTTGGGCTGATTGGGCAGGTTATCAGGCTAGTGAAAAAGTAGTAGTGTACTTTGCAGGGCGGGTATTCTCCCAAGGATTATCTAAAGACAGATGTATAAAAAAAAGATGTTTACCAAACCTGCCCCTCTAGTGGCATGATAAACAAGAAAACTTTAGCATCAGGCCATTACCTAACCAGTTCTCTGCTGCTGAATGTTTCTTCTTCCTCTAATCTGTTTCATGGAAAACAGAGGTTATGTGGTAACCAGTGTTACAGCAAATTAGAATTGGGCACCTCAGCTCCTGCTGTTCCTTCCATTTAATTTTGTTAAAAATTATGTTTCCTTGTAAAAAGCCATTGAAACCTAAAGATGGGTCTAAATCCTGCCTCCTAATTAACCTCTAGGATTTCTTCACCTTCTCTCCTAGCTTTGGTGTCATTCCCAGCACTCCTCTGGCCATCCATACACCGCTAATGCCAAACCAAAGCATCGATGTCTCCCTGCCCCTCAACACCTTGGGCCCCGTCATGAAGATGGAGCCTCTGAACAACCTGCAGGTTAGACATTTACTTCACTCTGGGTGTACAGGTTGATATGTTGCCAATTTTATTTTATTTATATGTAAAGCAACTCCTCTCATATCAGATTTAGTCATGGAATAGGGTTTGAAATAACTCTGAGGAGAAGACTTATTTTTCGTTAAAACATGCGCACAGAAAAGTCATACATTGACACAAAGTTATTAATTTTTTTTAACTCAAGAAACAAAAACTTTTCAAGGTGTTACTTACAAACTTTTTTCTTAAGACTTTCATAAAAGGGAATTTGCCCTTGTAAGAGTAGATTTCAGGAAAGCTATGTGGCAGTCATGTTTGAACACACTGCTGTAAATAGTTGGGTTATCTGTATGATATGCATGTGGTTAAGTATAACATCGCCTTAGAGGAGCTCAGAACTTTATCATGTCTACAAGAGCCTTTCCATCTTGAAAATACTGAATTTTTAGAATGCTTAAGTCCTAGCTTAGAGTTTCATTTCATTTGCATCACTTTGAATTTCTCTTTGAAATAAGCCTTCTGGTGTTTAAGCAACATGAAGACAGAGTAGTAAGCATGTAAATTGAAGCCACAGCAACCTGAAGAGATAAAATACAGATAGAAGCCCGGAAGTTGAGGGTTTTAATGCTCACAAGGACAGAAGAGACCACCTTGCGCTGACCTGAGATGGGGAACTGTAACTGAGCTTTGCATAAAGCTGACCCCTGGAAGGGCAAATCCCTCAGGGAAAGGGGAACTAGAAACAGATATCCATAGAGGCAAGTGATGGGAGAAAGTTCTCTCTGACCAGGGTTCTGGGTGGCCTCTTGTGGAAAATTCAGGGCCTGAATTTATACTGTGTAGGTACAGAATTCTCCAAACCAGTAAATTAGTGTAAAATTGGACCAGAACTGAGAGAGCCTAAGATACCAGGCAGAAGCAAATGCAATAATGGCCCTTTTGCAACAATTTTGAACTTTAAGGCCATCAGGACTCCCATCTGAAAAGAAAATCTCTACTGAAAGTGAGCTCACAATTTAACAAAAAAAGAAAAAGGGAACGATGTACTATGACTGACATAAGACTCAACAAAGAGGATTGGGCATCCCCTTCTACCAAGAACTTGAGAGAACAGTCTGAATGAGACTGTAAAATATGCTTTAAATGATGAACAAAAAATAGCAACCTTCTACTTTGTGGTCAAGACAGGTAGGATCCCATTGCTCAGTGTCTTGGAAATACCATTGTGGGATCCTAGTACTCATGGTAAGACATCAACAATAAAATTACCTAGAGTTGAAACTAATGTTCTCCAAAATAGTTTAAATACCAGCACACCAGGCCTGCTTGCCAGTTGACTGATTACCTTGCTGCCTCAGTAGTTGACTGCTTCTTTTTCAGCAAAGGGTTTGATGATACAGAGTGACAGTGAGTGAGTCACAATATAACTTGGCTTAGTCTAGGAGAGCAGAATAAGGATTACTGTGCAGAAGGAATTGGCTGTGCTGCTATGATGAGACTAATGTGTTGAGGGGCTTTTCCAACATAGAATCCTAAAGTAAGTAACTAACCCAAATTTACATCTGTTCTCTTTTCATGGAAATCTGACCTCCTGTTACCTTACAGAGCCTCAAGCCAAATATTTGAGGTCAGTCAGCATGGGTGCGAGAATGCTTTACTTTAGAAGTAAGAAAAGGAATTTGGGTCACAGATATCAGGGCAAATTTCCTCCTCTTAAAACCAAAAGGGAACAGTGAATAAATGTCAGTTTACTTCCCTATTTGCATTTCCATTTCACATTCAGTAAAATGAACATTCCAGATGGGAACCCTCACATGAGTTGATCTTTTTGTTTATTTGGCGCATGGCATGTGGGATCTTAGTTCCCCAACCAAGGATTGAACTGGTGTCTCTTGCATTGGAAGCCCAGAGTCTTAATGACTAAACCACCAGAGAAGTCCCAGGAATCCTCATAAAAGAGGTGACTCTTAGTCCAAATCCTTCTCTCGCATTAGAACTAGCAAGTTTTCATTTTCACAAACCTGACATTAAAAAAAAACTTAAAATTTTTCCATCTAAGCAGAATGTAATAAAGCAGTTCAACTTTCTAGAAAAAAACAGATTTTCCATCTGTAGTCAACTACTGATTCTACATGCTTTCCCATGGATTCTTTCCTTTCAAGGATGTCATAATTATGGCTATTTTCTCATTTAACTGGCTTTGCCCAATGGAGAAGATAAGCAAAAACTTGGAAAGAGATGAAGTTTTTCCCCCCTGAGAGCAGTTCTATTTAATGTCTGCTAGTGGAAGGTGAAACTAATGATTAACTGAAGATGGTGGGTTACCTTAGTTTTCAGCTTCTATTCTGCTCTTGTCCCAGTATGAATAAAAAGAGTCAGATCTTAACGCAGATCTTAAGCCTATTGAAACAGGCTTTGACCATAAAGATCCAGATAAAGCCAGGTAAATATTGATTGGCATTTAAACATTATGAATATATATGTTTAAATTCAAGAGCTCATGCAGGAAAAATTAGTACTTTTCTAGTACTGCAGACCATAAAATCAGAAAAGAAAGAGTTTTAGGAAATGAAATTTGGGAAGCAATGCGAGTTTTAGCTGTTTCAGCTAATTTGATATCTATATATAGGACAGACAAACCAAACTAACCTCCAGAACTGTAATGTAGCATTTACTACAAAAACTTTTCATTAAAAACATTGTCTAACTATTAACTCCATGGCTGATTCATGTCAATGTATGACAAAACCCACTGCAATGTTGTGAAGTAATTAGCCTCCAACTAATAAAAATAAAGGAAAAAAATAAAATAAAAAATAAAAACATTGTCAAACTACTTATTGACCTATGGTCTTTTTGAACCACTATTGGAAAAAAGACACTGTTCTCTCTTAAAATGTAAAATAGATTATACCTTAGAGCATTAAATACCTAGTAGAAATTTGAACCTAGAAAATCTACTGTACTAATAATGTTGGTTATCAAAAGCCTTTGTGAATCCAACTTATAAATATTACACAAAGCAAAGTTTAGCTTGCCCGCCCGGGAGCTTCTCTTGAGTTTAACATATTATATTCCTTTAAAAAAAGAGAATTGATTTCCTCTATTTAAATAAAACAAAAACCTTAACAAATGTCTAAATGAATTTTGTCTAAAAGAGCTTTCTCTGACTTTGATATCCTTTTCACTTCATCTGTTTTTTTATATTTTTTTTCACTTCATCTATTTCATCTGTGTTAGTTGCTTAGAAACATTTTCCCAGTACACTCCTTCAAACTTGACACCTGGCAGGTGACTGCTTCTTCAGGTCATTGTCTTCAAAAGTGCAATAGAATCGTGACATAACATGTTCATCCCAGTCTTTGTATGGATACTGTGGAGTTCTCACATTTGCTTGGCCTCCTTTTTCACCAAGCTGTGAACTTTTTGTGAGAACGTTGATACTCCTTTCTTTGAAGTTTTAATTTTATCAGGTCTGTGAATATACAGTTTAGAATTAACTAGTTCTAGAGTTAACTAAGAAAAACCCAGTCCCCAGCCTTCTCTTCCCACTTCCAGCCATTATCTGTGTATATATTCCCAATCCTCATATTTTCCTGATAGGACTGTCTTAGGATTTGCTTTAATTAGTATTCATTGTTCATGTTACTATGATTATATATACTCCTCAGAGCTGAACTATATAGTGTGATTATTTTTCTCCATAAAAGTTATTTCTTTTTTTCCATAAAACTTTTTATAAGTAATTAGATATTTACCCATTAAGACTTGTCTCTATTTATTTGCTTAATTTTTTGTGTTAACTGCCATTCATTCCCAAATTCCAGTGAGATCAAACTCTTCAAAATAGTCCTACCGAATTCACTCTTAAAGTCTCCTTTGGGAGCCGTTTGACTGCTTTAATCTGGAACGATTTTCTTCCACACCTGAAACTGTCATTCTATGAACTCCCTTCATCATAGCCCTGAGGATTCATTCTCTTCATCTGTTTTGTATGTTGGGTCTCCTCTTGTATTTTTCTTTCCTTGATTTACTCCTTCATTTTGATGAAGAACATACTCCAGTAGCTTCCTAAAAATAGGTGTTCAGTTCAGCCGCGCAGTCATGTCTGACTCTTTGCGACCCCATGGACTGCAACACGCCAGGCCTCGCTGTCCATCACCAACTCCCAGAGTTTACTCAGACTCATGTCCATTGCGTTGGTGATGCCATCCAGCCATCTCATCCTCTGTTGTCCCCTTGTCCTCCCGCCTTCAGTCTTTCCCAGCATCGGGTCTTTTCAACGAGTCAGTTCTTCGAATCAGGTGGCCAAAGTATTAGATAGGTGTGTAGAGTAAAGTTTTAAACAGGTAGCGACTTTACATGTTTTAGAACTTTTTTTTCTTCACACTTACATGATGGTTTCTGTATATTTTTCTAGATTAGAAATAGTTTTCCTCCTAGTCTGAAGTCATTCTGATTCTTGATCCTTTTCTGTGCCGTGTTCTCTCTGAATGAAAGCTTGTACAATCCTTGTTTTTCCCTCTTCTGAAACTTCACAGTGATATGCCTTGGTTTGTGTCTCTCTTCACCCACTGCACCAGGTCCTTATTGTGCTCTTTCAATGTAGAAACTTCTATCCTTCAATTCTGGGAATTTTCCTTTTTTATAGATCTCCTTTCATTTTCTTTGTCTCTCTTATTGGAAGTCTTGCTCTTTGAGTGCTGACTTTCCTGGACCAGTCTTCTGCTTTTTGTCCTATTTTCCATCTCCTTCTGCTCTGCTTTTTTTTTTTTTCCATAACCACGTGACATGCAGGCTCTTAGTTCCCTGACCAGGGATTGAACCTGTACCCCCTGCAGTGGATGTGCAGTCTTAACCACTGGACCACCAGGGAAGTCCTTCTTTTTGCTCTATTTTCTAAAAACTTTTTATGAAAAAAATTTTAACTGTACAAAAGTAAGCAATTACGTGATGAGTCCCATGTGCTCATCCCTCAGCTTCAATAATTAATCAATCCAGAGTTAGTAGCATTTCATCTGTGCTCTCTGTGCATAGCCCTGCCCTATATTATTTTGAAGCAAATCTTAGACATATCATTTCCTCTGTAAATATTTCAATGTATATATTTAAAACAGATGGTTTCTTTTTAAAACATAACCACAGTAACTATTGTGCTCATTAAAAAATTAACAAGAATTCCTCAACATCAGATATCCGGTCAGTGCTCAAGTTTCTGATTATCTCCATGTCTTAAATTTTATTTTTATTTATTTATTATTGTTTGTTTGAGTTAGTAAAGTGCATATATTAATGATGGGTTGATACCTCATAAGGCTCCTTAACTACCCTGTTCAATAAAATAACCCTTAGCCACATGCAGCTATCTAAATGGAAATTAATTAAAATCAAGTAAAGTAAAAAGTTGATTTCCTCTATTGCATTAGCCACATTCGAATGTTCACATGGCTGGTGGTTACTGAATCGGTCAGTGCAGAAGTAGAACATTTCTGTCATTATGGGAAGTTCTGTTGGGCAGTGCTCATCTATGGGCTCCTTCATTGTTAGGTTTGGTTTTCAGCAGCTTAAGACTGTTATGTACCTTGATGTTTTCATTACATTTATCTGACTTCAGATTCACTGAACTTGGATCTGTAAATTGATAGCTTCTCCCAAATTTAGGAAAGTCGTTTTTGGGTTTGTTTTTTTTTTTTTTTAATTATTTCTTTGATTTTTTTATCAGTCCCAGTATCTCACTCCCCTTCCTTCAGAATTCCACTTCTAAGGTGGCCCAAGTGGTAAAGAATCTACCTGCGTGTGCAGGAGCAGTAGAGATGTGGGCTTGATCCCTGGGTCGGCGGATCCCCTGGAGAAGAAAAATGGCAACCCACTGCAGTATTTCTTGCCTGAAAAATTGCATGGACCGAGGAGTTTGACAGGCTGCAATCCATGGGGTTGCAAAGCGTCAGACACGACTGAGTGTACACACGCCACTGTCACCTGTGACTGCTGGATTGTCCCCTCAGCCCCTAAGGCTGGTTTTCAGTTGTTCTTGTTTTCTTTATTTCTGTTCTTCAGAATGGGTAATTCCTATTGATCTGTCTTCAAGCGTACAGCCTCTTTTCTTTTATAGGCTACAACATTCTGGTTTATCTGTCCAGGATAGCTTTCATTTCAGATACTGTACTTTTTGATTCTAGGGTTTCCATTTGGTGCTTTGCTAAAATTCCACCTCTGTTCACTCAGGAGTACAACTGGAGAACCGTGTTTCACAGCCTTCTCTTCTTCTATTCCACTTCCACCCTTCGGCCATCCCTTGGGCCTCTGGATATATTTACTGACCCTCAGAAAAAGTGACCAGTAGAAGTATCTCAGACAGGACCTGGAAACAGTGTTAGGGCTTTTTAGTTAGGAAATTCTATGTTTCCTACCTGGGCATGTCTCTTTGGCCATATGGATTCTTCTGTAGAGGGGTTCTGAGGAGGCCAGAAAAACATCAGAGTGTGGCCCTCTAAACTGTAAGACACAGGGTAGGACCTCCACCCACCCATCACTGAACTCATCTGGAATCTTCTGTGTCAGTACTTTCATGTCTTTCTTTTGGGAGCTGGTTTAATTCTTCCAAAAATTACCCTTGACTCTCCTGTTTAGAATTTAAAGGCTTTCTACCAGCCTCCTGGAAGCTAAACTGGGAAAGAGGACTGGAGAGTCTCAGTACTCAGTATGCATAAATTCCCTTACTCCACCACCCCTCAGCCGTGTCTAGCATTCCCTTCAAAGTACTATCTTGTCTCCTCTGAAAGAATCAGTCTCTTAGTTTTATTGAAGGGCTGGGGTAGCTCAGGGTCGTGTGGGCATCTTGAACTCGGTTTCTTCATCCTCTTTATTTTAACGTCCCCTCCATCATTTCCCCTTCATACAATTCCAGAGGTGCTACCAGTACCAAGACTTTGAGAATTGTGCGGTGTTATTGCTAACAGCATTTGTTTTACAGTTACCAAGATTTTGTTGCCACTGTGTGTTTTTCTTTCCCATCTTTGTAAACTTATACCCTTAATTCTTTTTTCCTTTTAATTATGGCCAAATTCTTCCAGGAGAAAGAAAATTTAAATGTGATTTTAAATCTACTGTCTTTACCTGAAAGTCTCATGACACCTTCATAAAAATCCTTCTTTCGTTCCTTCTGTACTTCTTTGTGGTTAGAGGTTAACCTGTAGATAAATAATTGATCCTTTAGTGTATATGGTTTTTTATTATCTATCTTTGTATCCTCTTTAAACCCCACTTACATGTTGTTTAATAAGAGGATGGATATTATTTACAGAAAAGAAATAATGTCTCAGTTTTTTATTTGAATGTCCCTTCTAAAGCAAGGCAAGAGTCATCAACTCTCTTCATTTAACCTTTGAATGATTAGGGCAGGAAGTGCTAAGGATGCTAGCTGCAAAGGACACAATCTTACAACCCCATTTATTCATGTCTTTAAGATCTTTGTTAACCAAAAGGGTTTTTTTTTTGGGGGGGGGGGGTTTGTTTTGTTTTTTTTGGCAGTGTATGGCCCTGAGAAAAGTCTGTCCCTTGCTACTCCCACATTGCAGTCCCAGCCTATGAGACAATCAGTTGCAGATGGTGCCTGTCCCTGGTATTTCATGTCTTACATATGTCCATTCACACTCAGAAGGCCCACAGCTGTAGCTATTGTACCAGAAAAACTGGTAAATGCTTCCAAACGGAAGACCTTTTAAGCAGCTTCCATCAAAGGAAGCAAACCAGCTTGGCATTTACTGACTTTCTTGACTCTTGTGCAAGCCAAACAAGTTCAGTATTAAAGCCTCCTTTGGTCTTCCAGGCTCCACAGCTGAGGACTGCGCACTGTGGTTGCTTTTATGGGACCACATGCTGCTTGACTAGACATTGAGTCCTTGAAGTGGTGGATCTTAGGAAAACTATAAGAGATTCCCAGGTCACAGATAGAGCCAGTGCTGAAAATAACCCCTGTAGACAGGACAGAATCTGAAATATTCCATTAACAACCTGTAGGAAATGGTTATGAAAGATAAAAATATTTCACCACCAAAGAAGAGAAAAGAGAAAATTGCTTTTCGTGATTGCTGTTTCAATTTTGATTTATTTTTCATGTCACATCAGTACTATAAATGTGTCCTTTAATCTCATCTGAGGAGTAGAGTATCTTATATACTAGATGTTCCTTTTTCACTCAGTTGTCCTTATAGAGAACCTCCTTATCCTTTTTGTCAAGATAATCAAGATTCTGCTAGACAACACCTTTTGTCTTCCTGTAACTGGAACTCAACTACTGGCTTCTGGTACCCTCTTCTACGAATACGTTTGTCAGTAGCAACTGCCTTGCTTGAATAACCACACAGAAGCAGTAGATAAAAATCCTGTATCTTGATAGGCTGACATGGTCTAGCAAATTATAAATCTGACTTCAATGGTAGGAGACAGTTGTTCCTAAAACCCAGAATTCAGTTCTTAAAACACCCGAGCTTGAGAACTAGTTGTCATTAAAAAGAGCCTATGAGATGATTACCCAAGTAATAGAAGCCCGTGCTTGGCCAAATGATACTAAATTTCACATAGTTCTGCAGGGTAATAGGAGTGATTTGTGGGTGTTCGTCTATTAAAATTTCAACCATCTTTATATGATGTTAGTAAGTCAAGAGTTGATAAAAATTGAATTAGTTTTGTATTTCTAGTCAGATAAAAGATTGGAAAATAGATCTTTATGCAGTAGAGGACTTCAAATTCTGAATAAAAAGTAGGTACCTCTTTCTAGTCCTTAGGTTCTCGTTGTGGCTCGTAATTTTTACACAAAGCCTTAGGGGACATTATAGGTTTGAATTAAAGGAGACACCCTGGGCTTTACCTAAACTGGATTGAAGCCCACTTGAGAGCCATATCTTGCCCTCATTCATGTTTAGCTCTCTTAATACTCTGCTGTGGCGTCATGTTCAGTGAGATTGGAAAAGAGTTTCTTTTATTCACAATTTTGTGGTGTGAGGTTATACATAGGTTTCATGGTATTGAGATCAGGTTTTATACAATAAGTTTCTCTCTGAATCAAGGTTCACAAAGCCTGAAAATCAGTCAGGTGGACCTATAATGAAAATATACCCAGTCTGAATTCATTTTCCCTTTTATTCTACTTCAGGAGAGCCTAAGTTTGTGGAAGGACTTTTGTGTTCTGCAAATAAATGTCAGTTTTATTATTTTAATGGAAAAAAAAATGTGGAGACACAAGTAAATGTGCTTAGACTCAGTTACACTGGAGATAAAGGAAAACATCATTTAATTGTTTTTGAAAAGTGTGTGAATTTGGTCTTGGGCTTAGTGGCAACATCCCACTGATGGAGTTAGAAGGCAGAGACTCCAAATATGAAAGCACAAAACTTCTCAGATCCATAGCTCAAGCTCATGCTGTGTTTCTGACAGTGGTTTCTGCCCCTTCCGTATATGACCTGATCCCCTGCACAGTGGCCTACCCATGTGCCCAGTCACCTGACAGCCACCTCTGCCTGCTTTTTGTCTGTGCTGAGGTTAAATAATAGGGCAGGCAGTACATACCACACCTGTGAACCCTCTTGATTTCTAACTTGCTAGAACCTAGATTAGATTCTAGATCAGTTTCATCTCAGAATTTTTAAATAATGTTCATGGAGAAGGAAATGGCAACCCACTCCAGTATTCTTGCCTGAAGAATCCCATGGACGGAAGAGCCTGGTGTGGGCTACAGTCCACGGGGTCGCAAAGAGTCGGATACGGCCGAGCGACTTCACTTTCATTTTCAACCCTCAGCTGAGAAGACTTTCAGCTCTTGTGTTTGCTATTGATTTCTTGAGTTCTCAAAGACCTGTGATCATATTTTTTTTTAAGTTGCCGGTTTTCTAATTGCATCACTTTACACACTGTTGTCTAATAATATGTGGTATTTAGAATGCCTTCTTAATTATTTTGAGCAGCCATTGCCTGTATTTTCTTAGCACCTCCTTGGTTTTCTTACGTGAACTCATCTGACAGGGAAATGCAGCTTTTTTGTTCACCCTCTCTGCATACTGGACCGTCTGAGTCAGTGTTCTAACTAATCCCTGATGGTCTCTGAGCTACTGTTCTACCAGACTCAGTAGTTACGTGCTTCAGGAATTTTGGGGTAGAATTGGTCCTATTAGGAGACTCTTGGTGTCACCTTTGTTATCTTAAAAGCTGGTCCCTTTACCGAGGCTCTTAATTTTTTGAAAACTTGATGCTATTTCAGCTGAAAAAAATTGGCAAGACTTTAAAAAATTGAGGGAAGCCATTTAAGAAATTGAAAAGTAATCACAAACAACATTGGGTAGTTGTGACTTTCAGTTCTTTATCAGTTGAATTTTTGTGCTCTTTTCCCTGTGTACGTGGTGGTTCTATTTTTCTCCAGTAAAACTTTTTATTTAAAAATAAATAAATAATGTTCATTCACTCTCATTACTAAAGGAATGAGAGTTTTCTTTGTGTCTTCAGTCCCGTGACATACCAACTGGGGTGTGGAATATCTAATAACTTTAACTGATAGTTTATTAGTCCTTTCTTCACCATTTTGTGGTTCAGTACAGTATGTACAAAATGTATTTTAAAGTTTTAACAGTAAGCCCTGCGTAGCAAACAGATCATGGTGCTTAATGGTAAATAGTATTCAGCAGTGCAACAGCTGCAGTCATGGGCACATCAGCCCGTCATAGCAAGGTACACAGAGCTATTAATAAAGGCTAAAAGATAAAAGAGGTCATGCTTTTAGGGTTAGAGTCTGTGTGGGTTGGGCAGAACCTGTTTAAGGTAAGACCTTGGGTTTGGGGAATTTACCTGTTGGAAAGACTGAAAGGCCTCTGAAAATATTTTTGGCTGTTTCTGACAGCTGAAACTGTAGAGAGTAATTCTTTTGAAGGCTGCTGGAGGAGGAGGACACCTGGAGCGTGTGATAAAGGTTTCTGGGTGGTAACCAAATTGATTAGTATAGCATGGCAGGTGGGTTCTGTATTGACAGAAAAGACATCAAATTACCTTTGCTGTGAGTTTTCTGATTTATTTTGCTTAACATGTAAAACTAATAATGCCTGGAGCAGGAACAGATGCCGTATATCTTAGTATCATTTTCCCTTGACCCCGTGGTCCCTGTGAGGCACGCAGCTGCCAGTGACCCTCTCCACAGGTCCTAGCAGAGTTGTGACGGTTGCTTAATTCTTGCTGTACCAGTGCCCTGTTAGACACATGTTTACATCACTAGTGTAGACGAGCTCGCATTGGTATTCTTTCCAAGCAGAAAATTCCAAGTCCTAACAGTGGTCTCCAAGTCCCTGTCTTATCCAGCCATGTCTTCCCCCTCCCCTCTACCTCATTGACTTCATCTGCTACTCCTCCCCTCACTCCACTTAGCCACACTGGCTTCCTCCTGGATCCTCAGACTGACCGGTATGCTGCCACCTGGAGGCCTTGGAATTGGCTGTTTCCCACGCGTGGGATGTTCCTTCTCCCAGTTGCCATATCTGCATGACTCATTGCCTCCTTCAGGCCTTTGGTAAAATAGGGCCTTTCTGATAAGGCCTCCTCACTCTACTCCCAGTATTCTTGATCCCCTTTACCCTTGTTCTCTCCCCACCCCCAGAGCACTTATCCATTTTAAATACTATTTATTGTACTTAATTCATTTTCGCCTCTCCCCCTCCCACTCCACCCCCACCCACCACCTCCCAATTGGAACGCAGACTTCAAAAGGGCAACCATTTTTGTCTTAGTTTTTTTTTTTTTTTTCCCCTTCACTGACTTATCCCCCCAGTGCATGCCTGGCACACAATGAGTATTTAATAAATATTTGTTGTTGAATGAATCTTTTTGCTTTCATTTAAGAAAGTGTTTACAAGTATCTGGTGCCTCCAGTTCTTGAACGAGACTTAGCAAAGCCATCTCCTCATCATAGCAAACGGCATCCCTAGACACACTCTGCCTCTTGTTTCTCAGTGGCCTTGCAGTCTGCCCACTGCCCCTTTAATACCCTTTCATTTGGATGGGTCAGGTCCTGGCTTAATCTGAGGGCTACAATCGCAAATTCATTTTTCTCTCAAGTGGGCAGAGAAACATTAGAAGCTACTGCTTTCTTTACTCTGTTCATTGATATTTCTAAAGGCAAGATCACAGCACATTAATGGACCTTATTTCCAAGACTGGTGATAATCAGGATAATATAACATGTGACTGTTGTAACGTTTAGGGAACTTTTTCTGTTACTAACCTATGTTTTTGTGCCACTTCAAAATAAAAACAAACTGTCACCACACAACTATTAAACCATTGTCCTAATACCATCAAATTATTTGTGTAATATTCTCAGAATAACTTTGGAAACTCAAGGATGCTCTGTAAGTGTCTCAGAGCCCCAGGGAAAAGCAGAATCGTTCAGATATCTGACAGGAAATGGAGCTGAGCAAACCTTTTTTTCTGGGAGACCAGAAAGAAGCCTATCTGTTTCCTAATTTGGATGGAAGTAAAGTGATAAGGAGGCACTCTTTGAAAGGAAGGGCAAAGAGGGATATCTTTGGCCCGTGGATGAATCTCATCACTCATTCTTTGCTTTCAGAAAATAGTTCTTTTCAAATAATATTCAAAACAGTCTAACTTTTACCTTTAAAAGGGAAAAAAATTTAAAAGGTAATGGTCTAGCACTTCCCAATTCCAGATTTTTCTGCATGTGCTATCAGAAGAATTTGCTTTTTTGGGAATGGATATGGTTGTTTTCCAGTCCAGAGGTAAGCAGTATAAAGATTGGAAATCTAAACTGAAATTCACTTTGGGATGGATAAGGTGTCACATGCTGGCACTGGAGGTTGTCCTGAGAGTTGAAGGGTTTGAGTTCAACTTGACTCTGGTTCAGCTGGCTTTAGTGGTGGCTTTGGGTGGACTTCGAAAAGAAGCTTCTTGAAAGAGTCCCTCCACATTCCGAAGCTTCATGAAAGAGTCCCTCCACAGAGGCAGTCTTTGATGAAAATTGTGACCTTTCTACTTTTTTCCAAATGGCTTTGAAGGAAACAGGAATGCTTTTTTTTTTTTAAGCAGTACTTGAGAGTCTAACTTAAGTTGCAGAGAATTGCAAGATTTGATTCCAGTAGTTCTAACCCTACTGTGCTTTGGGGTTCTTCTAGTGTATACAGCTTTTGGAGACCATCATTCTGGTTTACTCCTGTCTAAATCAGAGGCTTTTAACAGCTTTTTGTTTGCTTTTTAAAATATATATTATTTATTTATTTATTTTCAGCTGTACTGGGTCTTCATTGCTTTGCACAGGCTTGTGGCAAGCAGGGGCTACTCTTTGTTGCGGTGCACGGGCTTCTCATTGCGGTGTCTTGCGGAGCACGGACTCCAGGGCACACCAGCTTCAGTAGCTGCAGCATGTGGGCTCAGCCGTTGCAGTTCCCAGGCTCTAGAGCTTGGACTCAATAGATGTGGTTTAGTTGCTCCATAGCATGTGGGATCTTTCTGAACCAGGGGAACCCATGTCTCCTGCATTGGCAGGTGGATTCTTTACCATTGAACCACCAGGGAAGCCCAATTTTTAACAGTTTAATCCGAGAGTCTTCTAAACTCATGTCTATCTATATCTCTTTACATCTTCATCTTCTCTTTGGTGTTCTGGTGATTTAATCTGCCTACATCCCAGTTCATGGTGTAAACTATGTGGGAGGTTTCTGAGACTGAGATTAAGCAGATCGCATGACAGAATGGGGACTCCAGGAGGAGTCAGAGCTACATCAGCTTTAGTAGATTTTGGTTTCTCCTCCCTTTCAAAAGGAGAAGGAAATGGCAACGCACTCCAGCATTCTTGCCTGGAGAGTCCCGTGGACAGAGGAGCCTGGTGGGCTGCTCTCCATGGGGTCGCACAGAGTCGGGCATTACTGAAGCGACTTAGCATGCATGCATTGGAGAAGGAAATGGCAACCCACCCCAGTATTCTTGCCTGGAGAATCCCAGGATGGAGGAGCCTGGTGGGCTGCCGTCTATGGGGTCACACAGAGTCAGACACGACTGAAGTGACTTAGCAGCAGCAGCTGCAGCACCTTTCAAAAACAAGACTCATTAAGAGAGTTTGTTTCTTAGGTTCTCATTGCCATTCTAAAACCCAATACTTACGAGTACCACTAGAAAATTTATAGTTTAAGAGATCATCTGGGGGTCTCTTCAGAGCTTTCCTTTCTATTCTGAAAAGCCTCTATTCTGTAAAGAAGTACAGATAGACATTAATTAGCCTTGGAAATATCAAATGCTGAAGTGCAAGTTGCTGCCCAAGAAATTAGGGATTTGAAGCTACTGCTTTTATTGGGACGAGTGGAACCTGTCAAATTTTCCCTGTAAAGGACTTTACTGGCCACATACTCTTAACAGTGAAAGTAAACAAGTATGGCTTTTATCTATCATAAACAGCAGACAGGGACTCTTTGAGGGCTGTTCAACTGCCATACAATCCCTCTGGTCTATTGGGTGAACTAGGAAAAAAAATAGAGGGTTTTTGATTGAATCTTAGCCTTGGAAGTAAACCAAAGATGCTTCTTCAAGTTAAAATGTAATTAGCATTGGAAGAAAGTAAATTGATATTTTCTATGGTGGATGGTGGCACTAGTGGTAAAGAATCCACCTGCAGGGCAGGGGACATACGAGATGGCGGGTTCAGTCCCTGGGTTGGGAAGATCCCCTGGAGAAGGGTATGGCAACCCACTCCAGTATTCTTGCCTGGAGAATCCCCTTGGGCAGAGGAACCAGGAGGGCCACAGTCCATAAGGTCACAAAGAGTTGATCACAAGTGAAGTGACTTAGCACACATGCATGGTGAGTTGCATGCCTATTCCTGCTATATTTTTAACTCTATTCAGACACTGTCAAATATTATAGATAGACCTGTTTTTTCAGGATGTCTCTGAGAGGTCTCAGGTAGTTTATTGGTCAATAGGGTTTGAAGTAGAAAACCATATTTAAACTAAAAATGGTAGATATTTTTTCACATTGACTGGGAATGCAGCACTGCGGGTGGATTTAACTCCAGCAGCTAGCAGAGAGCCTCTTCTGCTTGAGTCTCAGATGACATATCACACAGTTGGAGGCAGTATCATTAAAAACCTGTCACTCAGAGCCATTCCTCTAGGTTCTGTTGACTATATAGTGTAGTGCTTAAAACACATCTGAATCATCATTCCTCAGACAACTGGTGATGGTTGGCGTCACTGCCTGGTCCTCGGTTGGACCAGCCTGCAAATAATCTTTCCCAAAGCTAAATAGAGAGGAGGAAAACAGGGGGGAGAAATTGCTCAGAGACTGGGAAAGGTCACAAGTGACGTCACGGAAGAGTAGACGGTAATGCTCTCAAAGGTGAACTGTGTACCGCTTGCCTTGAATTTTCTTGTGGCAGTGCCTCCCGTGGTGATCTGTGGGGAGAGGTGTAGAGAGAGACCACATTTGCCAGAGTTCAGACCGAGTTCATCTTGTACCTTTTTATAGTACTTTTGAGCGCACTGGAACAAGGTTGGAATATTAATTCAGCCTGCTCGTCTCCAGCTGTGCTGCCAGAAAGGGGCTGCAGCCCCTGCAGCAGGCTTTCTGTACTATGGAGAGAAACTAATTGCTGGTTACAGGCTGAAGCTGACAAGCTGCTCTTTCCCCAGCAGCCACTGAAAGTAACTTGTAAAACTCATTATTATTATTAAGCATTTCTAGCCCGCTTTTGTGTTTTCCAAGTGCCTCATAATCATTTCTTTTTGCTCTCCCTATTGATGTCCCTGAGAAGCAAGTTAATATTACTGTGTCCCCATGTTGCTCGTGGCAGACCGGAGGAACACAGGATTAGGTAATTTGGTTCTTGGTACCATCTGGGATCTGCTTTAGGCTTCCTCAGAGCAGAAACTGAGGTGCACACCCTGTTCCTAAGCTCACTGAGCCCAGTTCCTCACTACTTGGTTTATAATTTGGTGAGTGAGTATTTAGGGCTTTTATAGTTTTTGGCTGCAGCTTACATAAGGAGGTATATTTTGCATAGTATATTCACACATACAGTACATAAAACTGAAACAGTTTCAGGAACCATTACTTATTCTTAGTGAGATACACTATGACATTTTCTATTCTGTTACTTATTTGGCCACACTGTGTGGAATTTCCTTGACCAGGAATCGAACTCATGTCCTCTGAAGTGGAAGCATGAGTCTTAACCACTGGACCTCTAGGGAAGTCCCTTCTATTATATTATTTTATGCCAGTTACGTCCCATTAAACAAATTTTAAGAACCACCAATTGGCCGTGACCCACAGTATTTAAAACCACCTTGTAAAAATAAAATAAAACCACCTTGATAGGAAGTACTTGAGGCTGAAGAATACACATGGTATATTCTCCTGGAGCATCAGTTTTGTTTAAAGGTAAATGAAAAAACACATTTCATATTAAAACACTTGGGTTCATTATGGAATAGCACAGAAGTTCAAAGAAATTTTGTTCTTATGGGCTACTTCATACTGTGCCCCTAATCCTGATCCTTACCCCTACCTCCACCCCAGTATATATGTCCATTCTTTCTTCCTCTGTTAAAGGAAGTACACTGGGAAAACCTTGAGAAGTACTGTCCTTTGGAAACTTAGTCCAAGTTCGTGTCTTATCTAAGCCCCGTGGCTGTCAGGAGCTTGGAGCCATGTATTTTACAGTCATTATTCTTACTGAGCCTTTACTCTGTGCCAGTCACTGAGGATCGAGTAGTAAACAAGAGACCAAAATCCCCGACTGTGTGGAGCTTGCATTTTCCTGGAGGTGCGTTATGTGGCACAGGTTCAGGCAGTGCACCAACCAATCAGTAAAAATGTGTGTCAGATAAGAGCAATGGGAGAAAAAGCAGAGCCTGAGCTAGGGCGTCCTGGAGGTCGAGATTGGGCGGTATGATTTCATAAATAGGTTGGTCATGGAAGACCTACATGAGAAGATAATGCTTGATTAAAGAGAAGACCTAAAGGAGGCCAGAATAAACCTTGCAGATTTCTGGTGGAAGAGAATTTCGGACAGAGGAAACAGCGAAAGGTTATGAGATAGGGGCATGCATGGTGTGTGCAAGGCACAGCAGCTGGCTCCAGCATGTGACAGCAGAGAGCTAACAGGCGTCTGACCGGAGTCAGTTATAACTTTGGGAAATCATTGGAGTCTCAAACACGGAGATATCTATGAACTGTTACATTTTAAGATCACTCTGATGCTATGTTGACAAGAGGCTGGGAAGTTAGGTGTTGAAGGTGGAAAAGACGAGTGCAGAAGCAGAGACATCATAGAGAGCTTTGCAGTATTTCATTTACTGGGTTTGGAAAGTCAGCAGGAGGTTCCATTTAGGGATGGGGAGAGGAGATCAAGAATTTGGTTTTGGACATGTTCATTTTGAGGTATCCATTTGTTATTTCAGGTGAAGATACTAAGTAGGCAGTTGGATATGTATGTGATAATTGATTTGCCATAGGCAGGCTAAACATCACTGTGAAAGCTCTTAGAAGGTACTTCTCCAGCTTGTATGGATTATGTCTTTCTGCTCTGTACCTGGTAGGATAGTGAATTTCAAAATAAGAAAACAAAGAACTCCCCTTTCTCCCTCTAAAGCAATCAATATCATACTATAAGGTTTACTCAGTTCTATTTCAGAGTAGCCGCCTGGCTAAAATTGAACTGGCTTCATACTGTGTTTTCCTTGATTCTTTTTTTGGCCTGGACTCCCAAAGAGTTATTGGCGTATTCTTAGAGATTCTCGTATTCTTTGGGTTGTGATCTACCACCTATGTTATTCTTCCTCCACATCTAGTTCAGTGATTTGAAACCAGGTGAACCCACATGTCATCCTATTGCCCCATCCTTGGCCTGTCATGTATCCATATGCCTAATGAGCCATGTTAGTGGTGAAATTATGTTTTGCCTATGAGTGATAGGGAGGTTTAGGGGGAAAAAAAAGGTTGAGAAACCAGTGTTTCATTCCATTTGCTCAGCTTCTTCCCTTTAATGAAAGGGGACAAATATTTATTGAGTCACTGGGATGTGAGTGAAGATGAGAGCCCCTGCATGCGCGAGAAACTGTTGTGTTGTGGGGGAGGCAGAGATAAATGCCTGTTTATGCTATGGTGGAAGTGCATGGTGTGGGTGCAATGGAGAGGAGTTAGAACCTTCCTGAGAAATCCTTGTCAAGTTTGAACTAAATCTTCAGATTACATAGATATTTTCCAGACAGATGAAGCTTTAGGAAAAGAACATACTAAGCAGAAAGAACAACATTAATGTTTGGAGAGCAGGAATCTACTTTGATAGGCTTGATGTTAAGGAAATGGACTAGAGAGATAGACAGGGGCCACGTCCAAGGGAACCATATACATTTGAAATAAATGCAGTTCTAGCCTGCATTTTACAGGCTACGTTTTACTCTACAAAAGAGTAAAAGTTTGAGAGCAGCAAAATGCAGATTTTGAAGAGCTAATGTAATAGAGGTGAACGACTTCTTCCAAGGAGTGCTGTGTGCAGTTGATCCTATAAGGAGATGACGTTTGACCAGGAGCACAGTCGCAAGAGGAATCATTAAACTAAGTTTCCCAGTAAGCCTTTCTTAAAAAATCTCTCCTGATATCTCTCATTAGCATAGCTGTAATACTACATTTGAGCATGTGTAAGATTTCAGATACGTCTAATGTGGTTATCCTTAATTATGAAAAATTCTTGAATAAGTGTACAGCAGAAAATGGTGAAAGAAGAGGGAACTTTTCTTTAGGAAACATTTGTTAACAGTACTTAACTGAAGTCAGTCACCATTCTAAGTGCTTTGCAAATATTAGCTTGCCTCATAACAACCCCATGCATTTAGTGTTGTGGTTATCTCCATTCTTTAGGCAAGAGACTGAGCTGAGTACTCCTGCCTCAGATCACACAGCTAGTAAGGAACAGAGTCCACGTTTGACTCTGTTGGTCAGGTGGTCTGGTCTGGTCCCTGAGTCCATGTTCAGAACCACTGTGTCTGCTGCTGCCAATTTGGGTGTGCCAGCTTCTCAGAGAACTTATCTAGAGCAGAAACCCAGGGATAGGTTTTAGGGTCTCCTGAAACCCCTGAAGTTTTGGTGGGAACATTGCATGTACAATTTGCAAAAAGAAGGTCCCTGACTTTCATGTGTTTGTCAAAAGGGTCCTCAGGGCAGAATGGTTTAGCACTGCTGACCTAGAAGAGCTTTTCACATCTTTTCCATGGTTAAAGGGCTCCAGTTGGTTTAAGAATTCCCTGAGAAGCACAGGCTATTTATAAGCCCAAGCGTACTTCCTAGGTAACATTGTTCTAAATTAATTACATGTCTAGTTGATCTTCTTAGAAACTTTTTCAAAAAATAGGTGTGCCAGGTCCCAGATTTAGGAGTTGGTTTATTTGTTTGTTTCTTAAATACAGGATGGAGTCAAAGATTCTGTTTTGAAAAATCTCTCCAAATGATTCTAATATAAGTCTTTGGTTAAGAACCAGTACTATTGTCTCCTGGAGGACATATAACCCACATGAGCCCACTTGCACCTCCTCCAGTTTGTACTTCTGAATGCCCTTTTCAGAGCCAGGCACTCCCTCAAGGTCTTCTTGGTGCCCTTATTTGAAATAAAGAGTTGCCCTTCTCTTAACTGCTGAGTACCAGATGAATTAGAAAATACCTCCTTCCTGGAGACCTGCAGCTGGTATGATCTTTTGAAGTGATGCTCTAGTACATCTTAAAGAATGTCTAAGGTCCCTCTTTCCTGAGGTTAGTTACTCTGCTTGCATTCACTGGACTCAAGCTTTTGGGGACTCCTGCTGTCTCAGCATTTGTGGGCATCAGATTATGTGATAGAGATTAGAAATTCCTGGGGGTTGGTAACTGAAAGCTTCAATGCCCAAGTTTCAAGGAAAGTAACTTGATAAATTCTTCTGGGAAGGAGTAGAAAGATATCAAGTAGATACACCCAAACCAAATTATGGAGGATGAAATAAAGTTACTGTTTAAGGTGGGGAAAATGAGTTGATAAGTGTAGACATTTGCCCCCAAGAAGGTGGGAGGAGAATGGTGGGGCTAGATAAGCACTTTTTACCTTTATTTTTTTAAAGAGAAATAGTCATGGTTACTGATTGTAAAACTCACCCAGAGAAATATTTTTCTGTGGCACCAAGAGCATAGATAGGAAAGTCACCAGTGACAGAAACCAGTGGGTAGCGTGGTTTCAAGCAGTTTTTCTCCTATGTCTCCCCTCATACTTATTTGCTTCTTATAATCTGCCTCAGCATAGTCTGTTTCTGAATGGAAACACCACCAATAATTGTCCCTAAACACAAGTATTATACTTATTGTAGCTTTTTAAAAAATACATAAACAGCTTCCTCTGGATTGAGCAGGCCACGGTAGAATCACAGCCTGTGCACATCCAGAAGTTTGTGTTGTGAGAATGAAACTCATTTCTTCATTCACTCAAAGGCTTTTCCTTCTTATAGTCATCAGATTTACAAGTGTTTGACACAAACTTTTCTAGCCATATGACTTAGGAAGTAGGAGTGTATAAAAGAAAACACTTTAAAACTCATGTCAGAAAAAAGGTAAGGGCGTTATGACACCAGTTATTGTGGAGAGAGAAAGATCAAAGTGTAGAGTCAAATTTGCATTTGAATCCTGTTTTTCTGTGTGCTTACAATGTGGCCCTGAATGTTACTTAATCTTTCAGTTCTTCATCAGGAAAATGAGAGGGGAGTACCAGTTACTACTTTGTTTGGGATAGTTATAAAGAGGATATAATGAGTTATAATGAAGATTAGAAATACCTGTTGGTACAGGTACTTAGTAAGTGATAGCAGCAGCTACTACTAAAATAACCGAGTAGATTATTACAGGCATAGAATTTATGCCTTGAATTCATCCCTCCTGGAGTGAGGCAGGGTTGCAGGTTGTTGATGGTGCTCTGATAGTGGAATAAGTAGGGACATGCTTTGTAGTATATGGGCTGGTGTGTCTTGATAAGGAAATCGGATGGTATATTTCTAGACAGTAACTGTTCTTTCCCTCCTACCTACCTTCTTATGATGTCCTAATTTTCCCTTCCTACTTTCCTGGCAGGTGGCTGTGAAAAACAATATTGATGTCTTCTACTTCAGCTGCCTCATCCCACTCAACGTGCTTTTTGTAGAAGATGGCAAAATGGGTAAGTATGTCCTCCTGTCCTACCAAATATACCTTTGCCCTTCCTCTGAACATCAGGTAGAGCATATCCCCAGAAGTTCAATTTATTTTGAGGTTTAAAAAAATGGGGGATGGCTATTCTAAAGCTCTGATAACTGCTAATTATGTATTCGCCTGAGTCACAGTTGATCTTGCTGTGCTGTTGGTCTTTAAATCACAATGCCCACTGTCTGAATAAGCCAGTCACCACAGCAGAGAGTAAGTGGCTTGGTGACAAGTAGATATGGATTGGAATCTCAGCTTGGCTGTTTGTTAGCTTTGTGACTATAGCGAGATGCTTAATTTTTTTGAGTTTCAGTTTCCATGTTTACAAAGCAGAAATAGTTTTTTTGTAATGACTTGAGATAATACATGCAGGTTTTAGCACTTAGCCCTGTCCTGAGTTCTTGCTGTCTCAAGATACGAATTCAGTTATTTATAATAAATTGTTAGTACTCCCCATGTGGTGGTTGATATTTCTCTTTTCCATTATTTAGGAAACCACCAGCTAATAAAACTAGCTTATATTGATACATATTAAGTTGTATTGGCATTTTATTAGTTTGATTCTTACAATAAGTCTTTGGGTAGTGTGGCAGGTATAATATATGATGAAATTAAGGATCAGGAAGTTCACAAGACTTACCCAAAGTCACCTAAATAGGAAAACTATGGAGCCAAAACAACCCTAAAGTCTTTCCCAATGTATCTTAGTACTCAGGAGGGATTAACTGACCTGGAAGGTGGCACTTGTGCAGAGCTGAGCATTGGCTCCAGTCGCAGGCTGCCGCTGGATGTCCTGCTGGGGCCAGCAGTCCACAGGAGAAACGGTGCAAGGGCTTAAATGTCAGACTGTTGCCAGACTGTGCGCATCCAGCCTTATCTCTGCTTCCCCCGAACAGAGCGCCAGGTCTTCCTTGCAACATGGAAGGATATTCCCAATGAAAATGAACTTCAGTTTCAGATTAAGGAATGTCATTTAAATGCTGGTGAGTGATAACTCTAAATTTCATTTTCATCTTGGTATATTCAGTTAGATGGTTGAAAATTCTGTCTTCTCTTTACCTATCTCTTTTTTTCACAGCTGCCTGTTTCTAGTGAGTAAAGGGTATATTACTTTGCAGACTTCTCGTTAAAAACTTGGGATGATTTGATGTAGGCACTAGATTAGCTACAAGCTGAGATTTAAGAACTAGAATGGATCCACATGCCTGATTGTCTAGTAGTTGAACATGGATCAGTCATGTTACTTGGACATTCTAAGCATCAGGTAACTGAGTGGCACTTGAAGATACGTGCTGTCCCAAGAATTAAAAGGACTGTTTGTCCTCTTACATCAGCCTTCAGTAGTGACTCTGTCTGAGATCCTTGTTTGGAATCCTCTGTTTATTATTAAATAAGACTACATCATAGTTGATTAAAGCCTGATTGGTGGCCTTTTTCTTTCTTTCCTTGTGTCAACTGTCACATGAAGATACGACCTCCTTAATCACCATTAAAAAGTTACAGCCCCCTTAGTAGTTGTATTATTACACTAGAACTTCAGACTGGGAACTGGGGAGGAAAAACAGTATGCGCTGGCAGTGCCTGGGCCTTGTTTCGCTGAGGCGTCCTCAGGCCTGGAGGGAGCCCTAAGCGGTTCAGGGTCTTGCCTTTGTCCCGGTCTCTCCTTGCGGTTAGTATAAGACTTGATGAGTTTGAATGAGGGTGGCCCCTGATGCCGGTCAGTGCCGCCTCTCTTCATTCCCCGTCACTTCCTCCTTCCGACGTGCTGCCCTCCCACTGTGGCTAGAGTGTTGCCCTGGGAGAAAGAGGCAGACAGACAGAAAAACAACAACTCACTGGCTCAACATTTCAACTTGTTCTTTAAAATTTGTTTGCAGGGAGTGGGTGTGCTCTGTGACATGTCCATCCTCTGTGTTCCATACAGATTTTTTTCTTACAGGGCTTCTCCTTAGCCCTTGGAGAGGTGTTTGAGGAAGACAGTCTTCTGTAATGTCCACTGTCATGACAGTTTGTTGATTCTCTTCACAAATACCACATGCCCTCCAGGTTTCTCAGCCTGACTGGTTATGTAGCTATTAAACAAAACCAGATTTTTTGCTGAGTTGTGTTTTTTTTTTTATTATTATTCATATTTAAATTGAGCTGCTTTTTATGCCATGTTCTAGGTAGGTGACGGTGTTTGCTGTCTCTCCCAGGCTCACTGGTTAGTTACCGCAAGCCTCATTTGATGAGTTGGGAGGTTGGACAGTTTTCCATTTTTTTAACCTCTTTTTCAGGAAACTTCAGCTGCAGAACCCACAGTGGCTAATGGCTAGGATTATAGTCACCCTTGTGTGGTCAGTCCCAGGTCATTTCATATATTATACTCCTGAGAACACTTGTCCCTCAGAAAAGCGTTCTGTGGTCATAAGATTGGGAAGTACAGTGTATGATGTGCCCGTCTTAGAAGTTGCCATTGCACATGAGCGTACTAGAAGCTGAGGCCTCCTGCATTGAGGAAACCACTAACTCAGTATCAACTGAATGTTTTCCCTATGGGATTTAAAATCACAAAATGCTTATTACTAACGTCTTACAGAGAACCAGTGTTCCTTCAACATATATGATCAGGAAAACTCTGGCCTACAGAGAGCAAAGAAAGGCCAGAGTCCTGGGAAAGCAGATTTGGTCTCAGAGGTCTGATGTAAAGGGGACACGATTTTTCAAAAAAGAAAATGGAAGTTTGGATGATTGAGGGTTTTAGTCTGGCCTGTCAGATTAATAAAATCCCCCTGCTTCCAGATGGGGGCTCCGAACCTTGGTGTACATTTGTGATCTTGCCAAAGAAAAGGTGTCTGGCCTTTCTCCCAGTGGAGCTATGTCTTCTGATGTAAACAGAAACAGTTTGCCAGAACAAACTCAGTTTTTTTGAACAGTTCGGCCGTGGCCCCGTGCCAGTGCCTGCCTGCCTTGGGTGCTCCAGATACCTGGGAATCAGTTCTCCAGGGACAGCCCGCTCCTGCGGTGGTGCAGCAATGAAGCCCAGGGGACGTGCCCAGCCGCTTCCTCTTCTCTGGGAGCCCAAGGCCGTCCAGCATTTCCCACACTGAATCCCTGCGCGTGTCTTACAAGACCACTCCTGCAGCTAATCCTTTCTAGCTTTTCCTCTCCCTCCACCCCGAGGTCTGGAGTACCTACCCCAACCTTTACTTTTCCTTCCAGTCTGAGGGCTCAATTAACGTGAATGTTTTCAGGTTTAGTGCCTTCTGATTCAACACCCTGGGTTGAGAGCTAAAAATACCTTCTTTCCAGCTGATCTGTCCTAATCACAATAGCACCAACCCTTTAAATAGCTTTTCTGTGCCAGAGTAGACATTTGACAGATGGAGCTAACACTCTGAGGGCTACAGGAAGTCTCAGGCTTAAAGTACTGACCAGCCTAGCATTGAGCTTTTACTTCTGCTCTTCCATTTCTTCTAGAGAAGAAAGAAGAAAAGAAACCCTCTTACTAAGCCTTAATAATTTATCAGTTCTTAATAGAAAAGTGTATATGATAGTGTGCTTATGATGTGTCACTAGTGGTGTAAATACTGGAAAATACTGGTTCAGAAAAGGCACCCAGTTGTATGGGTCTCCTTGCTTCCTAGCACTGGTCATATCTGGGACCACTATCTTATGTAAGAAATAGCTGCATCTCCAGCCATATCCAGAAAAGAATCTTTCGGGCAAGTGGTCTACAAATCTGTTTTTTAAATTAAGTGCTTCTTTTGCTTTGAGAAACTCAGAGACATGTTGCATCTGTATTTTCTAGTTAGGCTCTCTAATAAGGGACAGATATTTCTTCAGGCACAGGGACTAGGTGAGGGTGAATTCCTTTTCTTTGGTCATGGTTCTCCCCATTTCATAAATATAGGTGCATATTGCCAGTCAGCACTTAAATACAATTTGGTTGTTCAAACAATTGAAAAAAGAAAGGTGTTCTTTTCAGCAGGCACAGTGGTTTGCAGCTTGCTGATGATGGTGTCCCACAGCTGGGTCCCATGTGCAGGTCCCTCTTCCCGCTCTCCGAGTACCTTCTTCACTCTTACGGCTGCTGGAAGAGGTGAGACCTTAGCTAAGGTAGGAAGATGAAGGAGGGAAGACCACATTCCCATCTTCTAAGATTTTAGGCCTCAGACCCAAAGTCAGATACGAGGTAGGAGACAAATGAACCCAAAGAAATTACATCTTAATGCGTGTGTAACCGTATTTGACTGTCTTTTAATAAAAGCTCTTGTCCTGTAGGGCAGATCTCAGTGTCTTTACATTACATTCTCATTCTCCAAGTCACAGCTATTAGATTCCGTCGTATTTCCCCAGGAGTTTGGATATGTTTAAGAAACAAACAAACACAAAGAACTGTGATATTTTGTCAAGAAGTGTATCCCAGTCTGGCTGGGAAGCTTCTTTACATTGGCTCCCATTGCCATTCTTTTTGTTCTGTTTTTTTTCTAAGTTGGCTGCGTGGCGTCTTCATTGCTTTGTGTAGGGTTTCTCTGATTGTGGCAAGCAGGAAATACTCTTCATTGCATCGCATGGGCTGCTGCTTGCGGTGGCTTCTCTTGTGGAGCACAGACTCTAGGGCGTGCATGGGCTTCAGTAGTTGTTGCTCCTGGGCTCCGTAGTTGTGGCTCACAGGTAGAGTGTGGTCTTGGTAGAATCCTTCCAGACCAGAGATCGAACCCATGTTCCCTCCGTTGGCAAGCAGATTCTTATCCACTCTGCCACCAGGGAAGTCCCATTGCCGTTCTTAATAAGTTCACTTAGCAGAGTCTGGTTATCCTACCACCTTCAAGCCCTCTAGCTCAAACCTATAGTCTAAGGTTTATAAAAATTGACTCACAGAGACTTCCCTGGCCATCCAGTGGTTAAGACTCCACGCTTCCAGTGCAGGGGTATGGGTTCAATCCCTGGTCAGGGAACTAAGATCTCACAGGCTCTGTGGTGCAGCCAGAAAAATTGACTCACACATACTTATGTTATAGACCCCTCTTCCCTCCATGCAGTATTCTGATAGAAATCACAATAACAGCCATTCAGTAGGAGCAGAGCCAGGTTCCTAATCAGAATGCTTCCAAACACATTAAAGTTACATCCATTCAACTGGCTTATTCCGTCTGGCTTTTGGCCGTGTTTTTTAATTCTGGAGTGGGTGAGTGTGTATGTGTGTTTGGGTGCTTCCATTTCTTAGCCTATCATCTCTTTTTTAGCCTATCACCACTTACTTAGCCTGTCACCTCTTACTTAAACACATGACATGTCTGTAGGCATCTGGGCCTTGCTCTATATGTTGTCTAGAACATGTGCCTGTGCAACACGGTAGAACTTCAACAGAAGATCCTGTCGTGTGTATTTTCTGTTTCTTTGGAAATGGGCAAGAGCCTTGAAACTTGGGAATGGCTTTTACAACTTAAAGCAATCCTCCTCGTGTTAAAGACGGTCCTGTCAAAAGATGTAAGCCAAACTCCAGCTGGTGATGTTGCCTAGCAACTCAGTCTGAGCTGCAAGAGCCCTTCATAGTGGGAACCAAGGTGACAACCAGAACTGCCTGACCCCCCAGAAGGTGATGAAAAAGTATATTGAGGCTCCCTCCTCCCTCAGTCATGTGCATAACGACTTTGAGATAAACATTGTGGCTTCTCAAAGAGAACCCATTCTTGAATTACAGCTACTCTGCTTGGTGTTAGTGGAAACTGGAAATAAAAGGAGGGAAATTAAGCCATAACTAAGTGTGATGCAGTTGTTTAATGAATGGGCTTCAATACCTCCTGCCCTGAGCGTTCGCTGGGTTGAATGTGGAAGAAAGACATCAGGGCAAGAACTACCTGCAAAATTAGACCACATCTAAATAGATGGTTTTTACATTCGTAAACATAGAAAGCAAAATTATGGTTACCAAAGGGGAAAAGGGAAGGAGGAGAGATAAATTAGGAATATGGGATTAACAGATACATCAGTTCAACTCAGTTCAGTCATTCAGTCGTGTCCGACTCTTTGTGACCCCATGGACTGCAGCACGCCAGGCTTCCTGTCCATCACCAACTCCCGGAGCTTGCTCAAACTCATGTCCATCGAGTCAGTGATGCCATCCAACTGTCTCATCCTCTGTCGTTGTCTTTTTCCTCCTGCCTTCAATCTTTGCCAGCATCAGGGTGTTTTCAAATGAGTCAACTCTTTGAATTAGGTGGCCACAGTATTGGAGTTTCAGCTTCAGCTTCAGCTCTTCCAGTGAATATTCAGGACTGATTTCCTTTAGGATGGACTCGTTGGATCTCCTTGCAGTCCAAGGGACTCTCAAGAGTCTTCTCCAGCACCACAGTTCAAAAGCATTAATACTTTGGTGCTCAGCTTTCTTTATAGTCCAACTCTCACATCCATACATGTGATACGTACTACTATATATAAAACAGATAAAAAGGATTTAATGTATAGCACAGGGAACTATATTCAATATCTTATAATAACCTATCATGGAAAAGAATATTAGAAAAAGTATATATATATATGTATATATATATATATATATACACACACACACACATATATATATATATTTGTATATGTCTGAATCATTTTGCTGAACACCTGAAACGCAGTTTTGTAAATCAGCTGTACTTCAAATAACTAAACAAAAGATGTGAAGTTTTTCTGGCAGATTTTTTTTTTTTTTTTTTTTGGCAGCCTGACAGCTTATAGGATTTCAGTTTCCTGACCAGGGATTGAATCTGGGCCACAGCAGTGAAATCTCCAAATCCTAACCACTAGACCACCAAAGAACTCCCCAGAGAAAGTTGGCTTTGTTTGTTTGTTTGTTTGTTTTAATTGAAGTGTAGTTGATATAAATATTGTGTTAGTTTCTGCTACATAGCAAAGTGATTCAGTTGTGTGTGTATATACATACACACACACACACACACATATGTTTTTGCATTTTTTTCCACCATGGTTTATCACAGGATATTGAATATAGCTCCCTGTACTATACATTAGGCCCTTTTTGTTCACCCATTCTGTATTCAGTAGTTTGCATCTGCTAACCCAAACCTCCCATTCCATTCCTCCCCCTACCTACCTCGCCCATGGCAACCACAGGTCTTTTCTCTATGTCTGTGAATCTGTTTCTGTTTCATAGATAAGTCCATTTGTGTCATATTTTAGATTCTACACATAGGTCACGTATGATATAATATGGTATTTATCTTTTTGACTCACTTCACATAGTATGATGATCTCTAGCTCCATCTGTGTTGTGGCAGATAGCATTGTTTTGCTCTTTTTCCTGGCTGAGCAGATTCCCTTGTAGATGTGTACCACATCTGCTTCATCCATTCATCTGCAGATGGACATTTAGGTTGTTGGCCGGTCTCGGCGATTGTGGATGGTGCTGCTGTGGGCATAGGAATGCATGTGTCTTCTTTAATTATAATTTCGTCTGGATATTTGTCCAAAAGTGGGATTGCTGGATCATATGGTAATTCTGTTTTGTTTTTTGAGGAACTTCCATGTTGTTTTCCATAGTGGCTACACCAATTTACATTCCCACCAACAGCATAGGAGAGTTTTCTTTTCTCCACATCCTCTCCAGCATTTGTTATTTGCAGAGTTTTAAATAATGGCCATTCTGGCTAGTGTGAGGTGGTGCCTCATTCTAGTTTTGGTTTGCATTTGTCTATTATCACTATCCGTTAGGGATGTTGAGCATCTTTTCATGTGTCTGTCGGCCATTTGTATTTCTTTGGGGAAATGTCTTAAATAATGTTTTTTAATGCCTATGGCATTATGCACATGTCGGCATCTCCAACACCTGAGTCAGAGGCTTATTCACAGGTATTGATGGCAGGTACTCATTGTGTCCCAGATACTGTGAGAAGCACAGTGATGAAAAACCCTGGGATCCCTGTGCTCAGAGGGTTTACCGTCTAGGAGAATAGAAAGATCATCCATCACAGCAGCCTTCTCCCATAGAGTATGACTGGTTTTTATGTGGGGAGAATTTAGTTCCTGAGTAATTTAATTCTTATTAGAAGCAAATGTAATAAACTATCAACAAAGAAATGGTGTTTATCTTCTCTGTTCTTAAAGTTTCTCTGGTGCTGCAGCATCTCATGTTAGCAGTCAGAGAACAAGGAGAGAGAAATGACCTTTAATTCTAGAATGTCATGTCTTTGGTGCGATATGTAGTCACAAGGAAGACCCCAAACACCAACTTGTTCTTATCCTGCATTGATGACTACAAAGGCCCCCCGTTCTAACCAGAAATGGCAGTTGAGCTTACAGGCCTTGGAATAATCAACTTTGTACAACTTCAGTCTTTCCAAAGAACTTTTGTTGAGGCAGTTTGTTTCATTATTAATTTGGGGTATGGTATTCCCCAGAGGTTTAAGAAATCATTTGCCTGCTTTAAAAAAAAAACAAACAAAACAGAAAACAAACACCTTAACGTCAAGGCTAACAAATTTGATTTGCAGGATTTCTGCAACTGGGTGCTTTTCTGATCCTGGCACGTAAGGCCAGAATGACTCATGGTGGAGTAGTAGTGGCTTGGGAAGTATTGTTGGAGATTCAGTTGTCAATCTTTGGATCCCTATGGATCTGGGACCAATGTTCCAGAAGTGAATCCCAACATGGCAGTCACCCATTCACCCATTTCTGTCTCTGTCCACTTCAGTGCATTTTTACCGGTCTAGCTCCTAGTAGTAGTTTGAGGATACCAATGGCTTAGACCCACCATAATCTCCACAGGTAGTTCTTAAACACTGATGTTTAGTCACACCTTATTCCATTTTCTGGCCTGGAATGTGGTGCATAGGCACTTGAAGAGCTTCCTCACACTTTGCTCTTGTGGGAGAAGGGCTTTCTGAAATGTGCACATATGCATGTAACGGTGCTTATCAGGGGCTAATTGAGCACACATGGCTCACAGCATCCTTGTTGGATATTTTAGCTGAAGGTGTTGCATTTTGAATCTGTGTTTCTAGACACTGTTTCCAGCAAGTTGCAAAACAACAATGTTTATACTATTGCCAAGAGGAATGTGGAAGGACAGGACATGCTGTACCAATCCCTGAAGCTCACTAACGGCATTTGGATTTTGGCCGAGCTACGTATCCAACCAGGAAACCCCAATTACACGGTAAGGCCTTTTTCAGAATGGGTGAGATGGGTTCACGGAGGGAGGTAAGAGCCCTTCATTTTCTTCTTAGCATTTTTTAATTTGCCAGGAAAGATCTGGTGGAGTTCCTTCACTCCCTAGATATCCAAAACAAGCAGTCAAAAAAGTCCCCAGTTGCATTCTTAGAAGACCTTGTTCTGCCCCCATTCACCAGGAAGGGGCCTCTGGCAGCCGGAGTAACTCAGACTCCTCCAGGTATATACAAAGCTGCTCACAGAACCTGCAACTTCATCAGTATTGGTTAATGCTCATTTAGCGTATCCGTGCATGTGGTACTGTAACAGGCTGCTAAGAGGATTGTTTTCGTAGCTCATTTCAAGCCCATTCCTGCTTTTGGACGTAAGGATGTCAAAATCCCTGAACATATGAGCCTCTTTAGTGATATTGTATGTCCTAAATGCTTGTTGAAAAATTACGGCAAAATGGGACACACTTTTTATAGCCTGAAAGGGGACTTTAGGAAACTTCCTCAGTGCCATGCTGGGCTAAAATTGAAATCCTGGCCTTATTTTTAGGGGAGGAGCTGGTTGCTTTGTTAATCAGCACAGCCGTAATGCCCTAGGCACTGGCCATTTGTTTACTGTTGTAAAATACTGTCTCCCAGTAAGATGCTGCTTATCATCTGCATTTTGTAAAGTATATTATGAAAACCCTTGGGATAGGGGAAATACCATATTCTTCTGGCTTCATGTTCAAGGCTTTTGTACACTGTTTTGAATGAGAGGAAAGGAAAGTGATGAGAAAAGTAAGGTTCAAAAATTGAATAACTGATAAAGCTTTATATTCAGTAGATTAAGTGAGCTTTTTAGCCATTTAGCCGAGAAAAGTCTGACTCCATTCCTTAATTTTAAGGCAAGCGTGTGTTCATTAGCATATAGGAAGTAGTACCACTCTGAAATGAAAATTCTTGGTTTCCGTTGAAGTAAGCTGGACAAGTGTGTGTGTATGAGTGATACTACGTCCCATCTAACTAGATTTTTTTGCCCAAGCGTTTGTGAGCTGAGAAACTTGAGGCTTCTCCCATAAACTGTACACTCCTCCCACCCACCTCCTCCGCTGCCAGTCTTTTGTCTTTTTTTGTAAGAAACTATCCTGTCATTTTCCTTGAGTTCCCCAAGAAAGGGAAAGCCCTATCTGCTCTTCTGGAGGGACAGGTTTTTACTGTAAAATCAGGTCTTGTAAAATAGCTCCATTTACTTCCCTAGAAATTTTCTCAAAGTATGTGTATTTGTGTGTGTGTTTTGTTTTTTTTATCATTCATTATTTTATTGTCTGCAGTATTTCATCTCAGCTAGATTAGAGTAGCATGAATTGTAAAGTAGGTAGCCTCCAACTAATAAAAATAAATGGAAAAAAAAAATAGAGTAGCATGATTACCCCCAGATTCCAGATAAGGAAACCACGGTTCAGAATGATTAATAACTTGTTCAAGATTACAGAAGTTGTTGGTAAGTTGTGCTAAGAATTCATATATCTAAACACTTCGTAACTGTATTCTTTGTATTCATTAAGGATTGTGAGAATTTTGAGAAAGACCTCTTAGTAGTTGCATAGTTGATTTAAAATGTTTAAAAGCTTCTTATTTGGAACTAGTTTAAGACTCACATAAAGTTTTAAAAATGGTACATAGAGTTCCCATATATCTTCCACTGAGTGTTCCTCATTGAGAACATCTTACACCCAAATTCACCAGTTTTTACATCATTATTTTTATTTTATTTAATTTGGTTAAGGAGTGTACAGTACTATGAAATCTTATCACATTTGTGATAATCACCACCACGATCAGGAACAGAACTGTTCTGTCACCACGAAGAAACTCCTTCTTGCTATCTCTTTATAGTTACAGACTCACCCCACGCCTAACCCATGGGAATCACTGATATGTTTGTTTCCCATTACTATAATTTTGTCATTTTGAGAGGGTTCTATAAATTCAGTTCCTATCCTTTTCAGACTTTTTTCCCACTTAGCATAATATCCTTGACATCTGTCTTAAGTCATTGCATGTGTTAATAATTTGGTGTGTGTTTGTTTTTGATGACTGAGTAGTACTGCTGCTGCTGCTAAGTCGCTTCAGTCAGGTCCGACTCTGTGCGACCCCACAGACGGCAGCCCTCCAGGCTCCCCCGTCCCTGGTATTCTCCAGGCAAGAACGCTGGAGTGGGTTGCCATTTCCTTCTCCAATGCATGAAAGTGAAAAGTGAAAGTGAAGTCGCTCAGTCGTGTCCGACTCTTAGCGACCCCATGGACTGCAGCCCACCAGGCTCCTCCATCCACGGGATTTTCCAGGCAAGAATACTGGAGTGGGGTGCCATTGCCTTCTCTGGAGTAGTAGTACACTACATGATAAATCACTTCCTTCATCCCCTTACTGTATGTCATTAAGAAGGTTTGTTTTTCCCAGGGGGAAGAGCCCTCTTAATCTCTAAGTAGCTCTGTCTCACCTGGAAAGATTACTTGTCCCAGGTGAAGAAGTCTGTGTTCCAGGCCATAAACCTGAAGTAGATGTTTAAGTCCTTGGCTTATTACCTAGGCAGGGGAGGTGAGTCTAGGTGGGTGGCATTCCTCAGTGGTTGGTGTGAAAGATGTGACACATAAGTAGATTAGTGCTTCGAAAGTTAAAATCCTGGAAAGATGTCTTTTCCCGTATAAAATGAGACCAGAATCCTAAATCAGATTTTTTTTTAGCTTCTTTTTTTAATGTACATTTCCTTCTTGCTTTCTTTAGGAATTAGCCAAAAAAAAAAAAAATTTTTTTTAATGTGTTCCAGCTTGTCTTTTTTTTTTTTTTAATGTATTCCAGCTTGTCTTAACTGTACTTGTTGAAAAGCAAGGAATGGATTTAACCCTAAACTTAACCCATTGTTAAAGGCTGGGGTGTCTGGGGGAGGGATGTGATAGAACAGTCCAGAGAAAGAGATTCTTCCTCCTCTTCTTACCCTCCCTTCCCTCCCTCTCCTCCCACCTCCAAAGAGCAGCTCAAACTGTCTGCATCTAGACTCCTGCCAGTGCCCACTTTGGGCTTTTATTGAGGAAGACAACATTTCCTTATCACTAGTGAACCAAAAGTGGATCTCCAACTGGTTGGAAGTTCCAATACTGCTACAAGGATGTGAAAAAATACAGAACTGTATTTGGGGGAGGAGGAACTACCCCCTCTTTAGTCTGGGAGTTAATTCCCCTTAGGCTGTTCTTACTCTTTTTAGCTTCCTCTCCTCCTCCTCTTCTGAACCCACGTACTTTCCCACGAGAACTGTCTACAACACTGACAGTGGAAAGGCTGGGGGAGGAGCAGAAAGTCAGGGAAAGGCCTAGAGCTGCAACTTGGACCAAAGTAGGGAGCTGTTTTCTATTTATATTTATATTCTAAAATTAGTTACACATTTTGTTTTACGTGTATCAGAATTGTCTTTCCTGATGGATGTCAAGCAGCAGTTCTGGAAATGCCTTGGAGAATGCATATTAAAGCTATAAATTTTAAATAGAGCCTCTTTTGATGTTCTTTTTGTTTGGCTTGGTTTTGCATTTTTAAAATCTCACTCAGTTCTGAGGATGTGAGTTTTCTCAAGAAGAAAGATTGGGGTTGACCAATCATCTTCCTGACATTTTTGCCAAAACTATTCTCACCTCTTTGAACTTGGTTAAATCGTTAGTCTCTCATAAGACAATAAAGAGGTAAGATAATGTAAAATCTTATGGTGATACATCGTTAAAGACAACTTTTGTTCATCTCCTTTAATAAACAAGCAATGATGTCAGTAATACAAAAAACAGGGATTAAAATTTCTGGTTCTAAATGCAATTTATATGCTTCTTTTGTTAACGTCATTGTGAAGCTGGTGAATTTGCCTAATCTGGTACAATTCAGGAGTCCAAATCTGGGTTTAAATTTTGCACTTGTTGACCCACAAAGTGAAAATCTCAGTGTTCAGCATTGAAATCTTCTTAATATTTTAATTTGGTAATTGTTAGACAAGACAAAGAGGTGGTAATAAACAAGTAGAGTGGTATGAGAAGTATCTGACCAGCCTGAATAAGAGGCAGAAGCTGAAAGATAACACTGTTGTCATAAATGGTACAGTTACACTCGGTAAATGTCTCTTTAGTGTTAGTGTTAGTCGCTCAGTCGTACCTGACTCTTTGCAACCCCATGGACTGCAGCCCACCAGACTCCTCTGTCCATGGGATTTCCAGGCAAAGTATACTGGAGTGGGTTGTCCATTTCCTTCTCCAGGGGATCTTTCGAACCCAGGTCTCCTGCATTGCAGGCAGATTCTTTACCATCTGAGCTACAAGAGAAGCCCATATTGCTGCTTATCTTCATTCCCTAGCAGTGTGTGCTCTTTTCCATATAATACAGTGAAGACTAGTTACTTGGAGCTATCTAGCTCCTGCTTTTATTTTATTTAGTTATCCATCCTCCTGAACTGGGACTGAAATAACCATCCTTGTGAAGACAGAAACTGGAATGGAGAGATGAAATGACCACCAAGTTGAGGGTTTTAGCCCGTCCCTTTTCACTTGGTGATAGTCCCTGTGACTCCTAGCAAAGCAGGAAAGCCTCTTGCTCCTACGGAGTTTCCTGTGAATTGCTTCCTAACTTTGCAGACCCACGTAGGATGGGGCTGGGAACATAGCACAGCTAGACATTGACTAAACTGAAATTCTAAAACCCGCAGCACCTCCTGTCTGCAGGGTCTCTTTGTTTGGCTGCTCAATGATAGAAGCCCTTCTCCCCTTGTATCAGAAAGAGCTTTCCTTGAACTGAGTACTTGGATACCTTTTGAGTGAATGCCAGCCTCCGTGCTAATAATCTTCCTTCTCCTTTCCTCCGCACAGCTGTCGCTGAAGTGTAGAGCTCCCGAGGTCTCCCAGTACATCTATCAGGTCTACGACAGCATCTTGAAAAACTAATAGACTGGCCCGGTGCCCTCCAGCCACCCTGTGACCGGTGCAGGCCAAGAGCTCTTTAACTGGAAGAAACTGTTATCGCCATATAGAATCTGAACCTGAACACACCGAGGCTGTCCGCCAAGGTAGTGACTAGTCTAACCTGTGCTAATGTTAGGGCACCGCCTGTTGGATAGTGTTAGCTTCCTGTGACCGTCTGTAACCACTGCTTCCGTCAGTCCCCACCTCGTGCCACCCGCTGCTGTCCGTCCTTACTGTGGGCTTCTCCATGCTGTCCTTACAGTGGCTGCAGTTTTGAGTGTAGTTTGATATTTTGTAATCGAGAGCTCGTTTCAAAAGCAGAAAAAGACAACAAAAAAATATTAAAGCAAGGAATAGTGTCACTGAAACGTGAACTGCACTTTATTGTTTTATATTTTTGTACATGTGAGAAATAGAGGGAATAGTGTGTAGCTGAGAGAAGTGTTAAGACGACCGCACAGTCCTGGAGGGAAGAGACGCAGTTTCTTGCCACCCTGTGGCAGCCTTGTTCCTGATCACTTTCTTTTCTCTCCAAACTCCTTTTCCTGTGATTCCTCCTGCCCTGTATTTTCGTCTTGTTTGATGCGCTGCAGCCAGAAATAGTGGTCTTCCTTGAATGGTGCTGGAGGGTGTAGGAAATGGGGCCTGATGGCACCGAGCCTGAGAAGGAGAACTTACTACAGTCCTTTTCCGAGGTTGAATCCGTGAATAAACTGATGAAAGAATTTCAGAAATCAAAATGCCCTCCCCCCATCTCCTGCTCTGGATTTAATTTAATCTCAGGTCCAGTTCACATCTAAAATCTTGGTTTTAGAGTTGAAACAGACTTACTTAAAATAACAACTCATCCAACCTTGTTTTTCTAAAAAGAAAAAAGATAAAAGACTAACAGGATGTTACGGCCTGAGGACTGCTGACTGTTCGGTAGCAGAGGTGGGGGCTGGGTCTCCGAATCCCTGTCAGAGTTGTTCTCACCGCGGGACCCTCTCGTTGACTTTCTTTCCTCGATGCCTTTCTCTTACCTTTCCGGTGCCTGCTTCCTCATGGCTCCCACACTCCACGCACATGCTGGCGCTCCATTCATTGGCATCTGGTGGCAGCAGAGTCTCTGTCCAGGGACTTGAAGGTAAACCCTGATGCCAGAATGGAGGCCCCTCGGTGCTGGAGGCCAGCAGGGTAGGTGTGGGGAGGAAGTGAGCTGCTGGTGCCCACAGTCCTGCCTCGGCTCTCTGATCCGCCCGGCACTTGTGTTGCGTAGGCTCCCAGGCAGTTGAGATCACCTCAGAGGGCCAAGCCGTCCTTGTCATCTCTCAAAAGATCGGGAAACGTGAGAACCCCTGCCCCCCTAGACACATTGGGTGTGGCTGTCAAAGCGTGCTCTGTGCCCGGAACACCAGTCTGTCCTGCAGGCTTCTCTGTTTCACCTGTGGGCACTGCTGCTGCCCGGCACCCGGGATTCAGGGTCCATGACTGAGACTGCTGCTCAGATGCCCCTGCTCTCATCAGAGGCGCCTGGGTCCAAGATCTCACGTGGGACTTGGACCTAAAAGTGCGTCCAAGAGGCGGAACCCTAGAAAACAGCAGAAAGTACCCTGTACCCATGTTGCAAGTGAAATGATCCTGACTCGTGCCACTTGGAGAGCTACGGGAGCAGGTCCCCCAAAGCAGTTTCTTAGGCCTTGACACTCTCCACGAGGAGAATTCTTGGGGTGAGGGACAGGAACCCCGCAGGCACGTGAAGAACAGAAAATGGCCCAGGATGCTGGGCAGGGGTGGGTGAAGCTCTGTGGTTGGGAGATTGCTCGTGGAGTCAGTGCGATGCAAGCAGTGAAGAAGGTCCCCACTCCAAACGCTGCGTTCTCGCCTCGAAGCAGACCGCAGTCCCAGGCGGCAGAGCTTGTGGCAGGGTAAGCAGACGGGACAGTGTGGTACGGAGACGTGTCCCTCCGCCCCTGAAACCCGGCTCCTCAGCCTCCCCGGCAGTCATGGGCCACAGCTGGACTTCTCAGCTGACCCGGCCGGTCTGCCAGCCCTCCACTCCTTCGAGAGGCCGCCTCCTGGTTTGCCCCTGAGCCGCTGGGGAGGGATTCTGCTTCACGATTAGGACCCCTCTCCTGAAGAGGCAGAGCCTGTCCCTCCACCGCAGTGTCCCTCGGGGCCCGTTTCAAGCTTGGCCGAACCGGACGAGCGGAGGTTGCCCTGCAGTCCCCTGTCCGCTGCTGCAGCCTGTCTCTGTAACGTCAGCGGGCACCTCACAAAGGGCACGGCAAGCGCGCACACACCCAGGACTCTTGCTGGTCAGAGATTCCCTGAGTGTCTGCCCTCGCCCAAGCCTGTTTCGTGTGTCTGCATTGCGAACCTTGGGACTGGAGAGAAGGGGGAGGGGGGTAAGTGTTGCCCTGAGAAAACTTACCATTCTTTTGTTGTTGGGATCTGTTCTGGGGGAGGGTGGTGGGCAGGGGAAGCTTGACTTTGTGTTCATCAATAAACTCTCATTTACACAAAATGAAGTTTGTGCTGCGTACTTTGTTCCCAGAACTGAAACTCGAGGACAGAACACAGCGGGCCAGGGGAAGGATGGGGTATTAATAACCATGCTATTAGAACTTGCCTTTTGGCTGCCCGGCCCTCCCGGGGGTTTAGCCAGATGAAATGTGGAGATGGGCCTGAGGAAGCATCACACGCCTCAGAGGCTCCTGTCTCCCCAGCCCCCGCTGCCGTCACCACCACCATCACCACTCAGGCATCTCGCTGCAGGCCGTGCTCGGAGGAGCCAGTCCGTCTTCCCTGGCAGGTCCCCTCCAGGACCCAAGCGGATGGGCCAGGGGCGGGCAGCCAGCCAGGCACAGGGGCAGGAGGAGCCCAGCAGAGCTTCCCATAGGTGTCCTCTCAGCCCGGACATTTCACTGACCCACTCATAAGAAGCCTCTTGGATCTGCACTGGGGGCCTGCATGTTCCCAAGTGGATAGAATTAATGCTGCTTTCAATCAAGCTTCCCAAGGAGTTCAGATCTAATCACCTGCATTTGTGTGGCTGGGGACACGCGAGCCAGGTGTGGTCAGGCCGGAGGCGCTGGCCCTGGTTCTGATGACTGGACTCTGAAGTCTCCTACAGCCTGGCATGGGGGAGCGAGACTGAGGGGTCCCCTCAGTCACCAGTGTAGGGAAGGTGCACAGGGCTGCTCACAGTAACCGCTTCTCTTACGTGGATGTTCAAACACTATGAAAACTTTATCGCAGCTAGGAACTCTTGGGCTGTCGCCACATGCTGGCTACAGTTGGCCCAAGTTCTGACTGGAATAACTGGCAGGGAAGTGGGGTCAGGGTGGGCTTTGTGGAGGTTCAGAGTCAGAGATATGAAGAGGGATAGGCCTTACTGAAATCTGATTGGATTCAGCAACTAAGAATGTCAGTTTTGGCCAAGAAAATCCTTAGGGCAGAAGCTCTTATCTCTTGGGTGCACATTGATCACATCCTAGAGCTCTCATGAAAGGCTGACAATTCTTAGCCAGTTGGGAAGGGCCTGGGACAACCTGCATTTCAAAAAATTCCCCAGGTGTTTCTAAAAGGACAGGGTTGAGACTCCCTGTCAGAGAAAGACACCTGTTTGCCTACTCCTCTCCTGGAGTAACGGCACTCTTTTGGCAGCTGAAAAATGGCAAAGCACTCCTGCACAAGATGCCTGCCTGCCTGTCCCGTGAATTGAGAGTGTTATCCCCATTTTTCAGGTGAGAGGAGGTAAAGCCACATCTTCTGACCCTCTGTCTTGATTGCTGCTTTTCATCCCACTCCTCTGAGCCACCAGGCCAAGGGCCAGCCTTGCTAAGCCCCTACATCCCAGTGCAGTTCAGTCTCCAGAAGCAGGGCACAATGGCCAGAGACCTCCTCCTGAGATCGCCTGAGATCCTCCTCCCACCGAATGCGAAGTTAGGAAACACTGAGCCCTCAGGTGCGTTGCTCCTGAGGCCACAGGAAGAGCTGAGGACTCTGGGTTGGAGCCTTCCTACTCCCACCCCAGGCATTGATGCTTTTTCTGGTTTTGCTTGGACCCAGATTTCTTTTCCCTGCCACCCCCAGCTCCAGGAGGCAAGAGAGCCTGTTTATTTTAATACCTGGTGTGGCACTTAGGAAAGATCACACCTCCCCCGTTGTTACCCATTTCTATCTCCTGAACACTAATCCTAGAATCCCCACCAGCCCCCAGACATGTTATTAGCAACAAGGATGTTTCTTGAAAAGTTTCCGAGTTGGCTCCAAACTTGTTATCTCAGTTTCTCATTTAGCTTTCGCCCTGCCGTTCTTGATGCTGCCAACAAGGGGAAGGCTAATTTAGCGATTGTTTAGACCCAGATGGACTTAATTTCCAGAAGTATCCTCGAGACAGGACTGCCCCAACACTCTGGGGCTGAGAGAACTCCACTCCCCACCTTCTTCCGTGGGGTAGGTGTTAGAGGAGAGTGTTCAAGTCTAGCCTCTGGCTTCCCCTCCCTTGTTTCATTCACTCTCCACTTACGGTTAAAGGCCCCAGGATCTGGCCAGACAGCCTCTGAGAGCCAGTGGGATCCTCGGCTCCGAGGGAGCAAGGGCCGAGTCCCAGGTTCAGGTCTTTGTCCTCTGGGCTTCAGATGCTGTAGGTGGGCTCACATCTCCCATCCCTTGGAGTCTTTCGTTTGCACCTCAGGTGTCTTCAGCTGAACCGGAGCCACGGACTATGGACAGAGCCTGTCGGGTTTTTTTCACCAAGGTAATCCTAACCATAGAGAAGAGTGAACAGGCTCCTAGGAGTGTACAATCCTTAGCCCAAAGTGACTCAGCGAACCAAAATGACTTAACCAACCAAATCTTAAATTCAGGCAAATTTTGTATTTTATATTAATTGAATGGATTGGGATTTCAGATATAATGCTTCAGGGACTTCTCTGGCCATCCAGTGATTAAGACTCCTTGCTCACACTGCATGGGGCACGGGTTTAATTCCTAGACAGGGAACTAAGATCTTGCTTGCTGCGTGGTTAAAAAAAAAAACACTCTCTCTCCCTCTCTCTCTCTCTCTTTCTATATATATATATATATATATATATATATATATATGTATTTGTTGTTTAGTCGCTCAGTCATGTCTGACTCTGCGACCCCATGGACTGTAGCATGCCAGGCTTCCCTGTCCATCACCAACTCCCAGAGCTTGCTCAAACTTGTGCATTTAGTCACCAATGCCATCCAACCATCTTGTCCTCTGCTGTCCCCTTCTACTTCTGCCTTCAGTCTTTCCCAGCATCAGGGTCTTTTCCAGTGAGTCATCTCTTTGCATCAGGTGGCCAAAGTGTTGGAGCTTCAGCTTCAGCATCAGTCCTTCTAATGAATATTCAGGATTAATTTTCTTTAGGATTGACTGGTTTGATCTCCTTGCAGTCCAAGGGACTCTCAAGAGTCTTCTCCAACACCACAGTTCAAAAGCATCAATTCTTCGGCACTCAGCTTTCTTTATAGTCTAACTCTCACATCCATACATGACCACTGAAAAAACCATGGCCTTAACTAGATGGACCTTTGTTGGTAAAGTAATGTCTCTGCTTTTTAATATTGCTGTCTAGGTTGGTCATAACTTTTCTTCCAAGGAGTAAGTGTCTTTTAATTTCATGAGTGCAGTCACCATCCGCAGTGATTTTGGAGCCCAAAGAAATAAAGTCTGCCACTGTTTCCACTGTTTCTCCATCTATTTGCCATGAAGTGATGAGACCGGATGCCATGATACTTTTTTTCTGAATGTTGAGCTTTAACTTTTTCACCCTCCTTCACTTTCATCAAGAGGCTCTAGTTTTTCTTCACTTTCTGCCATAGGGTGGTATCATCTGCATATCTGAGGTTATTGATATTTCTCCCGGAAATCTTGATTCCAGCTTCCATATAAAGCAATCTATATATTGTTTTAAATTACTTATCACTACAAGCCAGTATGAGGCTCTATAATGAACCTGTGGCTCTGTGTTCCCCCAGTGGAGTTAAGCTGAGAATTCTGATAAGCCTGGTTGCAAAGTATGTGTGAGCATTGCCTGATTTTTTGTTTCTAGGTTTCCTTGGGCTGAAACAGAACTAGAATATACCTGGGGGCATAGACAAATTCTGAGATCCTTGGGCAGAGGTAAGAATGAAATATTTTCAGAAATGGTGGGGGGACTGGTAGTGCCCTGGACGATTTAATCAAATTAAGAGTCTATTGGTTGACCCCGTTGCAATCCCATAGCGCCAGTAAACCCGATGTCACCAGAACAAAAGTGGCACTGGGGGAGGGGGTCCCTGCTCTTCTTGCCCCTGAATTTGCTTCTAGCTGCTGCCCTGACTGCTCTCAAAACCCTACCCCAGGACCTGGGAGCCATCCTAGCATAAATAGAAATGCTTTCCCGGGAGGTTGTTCAGCCCCCGCTTTGAATGGCTGTGTCTGTAAAACAAAAGAAAAACAAAAGGTCACGCAGTGAGACTCCATGCCAGGCACTGTGTTGTGGACTCCGCACACCTGCAGGCTTATTTGTGCCTTGGGGACAACTCCACTTTATAAATAAGGCATAGAGTTCGGAGAGGTCAAGTAATTTGCCCTCAGTCACAGAGTAAGTGGTAGGGCCAGGATCTAAATCCAGATCTGCTTGATCTGAACCCCAGGCTTGTAACCACTGTGCTCTGTCTGGACAGGAGGGGAAGGGCAGCAACAGGGAGGGCACTCAGCCCTCAGGGAGGAGGAAAGTGGTTCTTTGCGGAAGCTGGGGCCCAGGTGCATACCAGAAAGTATAGAAAGTTACACAGTGGGGGATGTTGGGTCCCAGGGTGAAAACACTTGAGAGATTTCTCCCAGCTTCCTCCTCCTCCTCCCTGCACCTGCAACGCTGACCAGGTTGCTGGCCTGCTTCAAAACCGTTCCATGCATCCCAGTCAGACAGGTCTAGATCCAAACTCCTTACCAGGCAACCAAGGCCTTTGGGACTTCACATCAACCAGCCTCTCAGCCTCCTCTTGTATTTCCAGCCCGCTGTGTCTGGTTCCTGTACTCCCTTCTCAAAGCCCTGAAATGGTCCCCAGCTTCTCTGATCTGAAGCCTTCCTTGTCCATGCCCTCCCTGCCCTGGCCCCCCAATCCTACTTCTTTCAAGGCTCTTTCCTTGAAAGTCGCCTCGCCTGAAGCCTCCACTGACTCTTCTCAATACTCGGCAGGTTCCCTCTGCCCTTCCTTCCGGACCTTAGCTTTGCACACAGGGCACACATCAGCCGCTTGTGTCTGCTTCTGGCCTCCAGGTTAAACTGAGCATCTGCCAAGCTCCTCAGCAGCTGCCCTGCTACAGACTCCCAGTCTTTGATTCTGCATTTTATGCTTCAATAAGACCGGTCACTCAGCCTCTCTTGGCCTCAACTATCTCACCTGTAAAACGGAGGAAACAGAATCTACCTCATAGTATTGGTAGGGTTGACTTTGAAGACGCAGGCAAAGCTGGGACCCCGCTGTCTGGCACATAGTACCTGATCTTAATTGTCAGCTACCTATGATCAGTGACCCTGACCACGATTTCTTTAGACTAAGCTCACGGGCGATTCTGCCCTGGACGCGGGCAAACGCTGGCATCTCCCCGTCTGGAGAGGAGAGGGGAACAGTCGTTTCAGGGCATGGAGGTCATGCATTGGCTGCGGATGAGCTTTGCTTTGCTGGCCTCTCTGTTTTTCTCTCACTGAGGCAGTGAAGGGTGAAAGCGACCACCCTTGGCGGTGACCATACCTGCGGGGTGGAGGAGAGGAGGCTCGATGCCCTCTAGCACGCGGTGGGCGCCCATTCAGAACTGAACGGGGAAGGGTCAGAGCAGACCTAAACCTGGGGTGCGTGGTGGGGGTGGGAGGGTGGGGTGGGGTGGGATGGGATATGGAGAGAAGCAAGAGGAAGCAAGAGTCTTTAGGGCTTCTCCGGTCCCTTTCTTCCGCCCCTCCAGGTTGGAGTTAAACACATCGCAGGGAGAGTCAGAAGGGGTGAAGGTCGGGGCTCGGGATGGAAGAATTGGTCCCGCGCCGCCCCAGTGCAGACGGCGGGCTCAGGGACCCAGCGGAAGGCCGGCCGGGCACGCCCCCCCGCCCCCCGCTCCGCGCCCGCCGCCGCCGCCTCCTCCCGGCGCGAGCGGGCGGCGCGCTCCGGAGGGAGAGCGGGGCCGGAGGAGGTTTGCTACCCCCTCGGCGGCCAGCACCTGCCCCGCGCCGCCCCGCGCCCGCCCCGCGCCCGCCCGGACTGGGCATCCGGGGGCGCCAACACCTTTCTCCCCCCGGGCTGGGGAGCCAGCCAGGGGGCAGCGCCGGAGCCCGGGGGGAGCGCGGCCCCGCCGGCCGGCCGGCTCGCCCGGGCTGGGGGCAGCTAGGACGGCCCCGGGTAAGCGGCGGGAGGCGGGCGGGCCAGGGCCGGGCTGGGTCGGTGGGGGTGTGGAGGGGGGCCGGCCGGGCCGACGGGGCCAGGGACGCGGAGGGAGGAGGGGGCCGGCAGGCTGGCTGGGAAGCTGCGCGGGGCGGCCACGTGAGCGCTGGTGCGGGGGGTGGGGGGTGCCTGCAAGGTGCTGGAGGCGGAGAGCCGGCAGGGCTCCGGCCTCCCCCCGCCCCTCCACTCCTACCAATCAGGTCGTAGGGAACCCAGCATCCTCCGACGCCCCCACGCACCCACCCACCCACCCACTCCCACATGAATGTGACGGGGACCAACAGCGGGCCGACGTGGTGCCTCGGTCCACTGGACTTGCAAACCGCCCCCCTCCCACGCCCTCAGCTTGGGACTGGGACTCAGGTGTCCGGGCCCCTGGCAGGGGAACCAGAAGCAGGCTTTGGCCCCAGTGTCTGTCCCCGGGCGCCGTCTGCAGACTCACCGCAGAGCACAGGCCTTGGGGAGGGAGGCTGAGGGGTGCCTGGGCCCTGCTTCTCTGGACAGTCCTCTTCCACCACCACCCCACCCCCCGCAGCTGGGGATGTTGGATTAATAAACACTCAGACCCAGGACCCCTGCCTGGGAAGCAGGAGGGGGCCCACGGTCACCTCTGAGTCAGGGACGGGACCACACTCGGGCCTGCTGGGCTCCGGGAGGCTGTCCCCAACCCGGGGGCCGCTCGCTGCACCCTGCTCCTTGGCTGCAGCACTGTGGTCCCGCTTTTATTCCCCAGCTCTTCCCCCAGGAAGGGTTGATTTCAGGGCAAGGGAGTATGTTGTCCAGGAGAATCTGCAGGTAGGGTACAGCCTAGAGACCTCTTAAGTTGCCACACCCAGGGGGAGACCGGAAGTCTTCTGCATCCTTTGCCCTCTCTTCTTCCCCTAAGATGCCCCCCTCCCCAGCGTGTGCTGGTTATGTAATTAACCCAGCTGAGGCTCTCTGCCAAGCTGACAGGGTCCAGGGATGCCTGAGGGGCCCAGGGCCCTGGAGGCGTTTAGGGGGAGGAGGGGCTGGGACTTCCCCACGTTGGGAGCGCACAGAAGTAGAGACGCTCTTGGGAAAATGGCACTGCATGGGGCAGGAAAGAGATGAGGGTCCTAGGCTTAACTGACAGCTCAACGGGCTACACGGTCTTCACGTTCCTGAATTTTTGTTTGTTTGTTTTCACCTGCAATAAAATGGGGCAGGATTGCACACACACACTACACATATGTGAGCAGCAGTGCATAGTGACCCATCAGGGATGGCTAGGAGGTCCCCCTGGGATCGTGGAAAGCCTTTGATGAATGAAGGGCCCCTCGCCCCTGTTTACTGACCACCTCCTCAGTGCAGGCACCGTGCATGCTCAACCTCATAACACCCTGTGAAGCTTCTTGCCCAAGATCACACTGTAGGTGAGGGGCAGAGCAGGGGGTCCAAAGCTGGTGGGTCTCACCCCAAATCCTGCCTGTGGTTTACTCGGCTGTGTGTGCACATCCATGCCAAATGGATGGGGTCCTCTGAGCCAGGCCAGGCTGAGGGACGTTCAGCTGTGAGCTGCCCACACGGGAAAGGGCACATACCGACAGAGAAAGGTGCACGCGTGCTGGAGGCTGTGGCCCTATCAGCGCCCCGCACGCCCATCTGTCCCAGACCCGTTTAGCAGACAGGAAGTCTCGGGCACATGTACCTGCTTCCCTGGTCACCATCCTCCACAGATGAGAACGCACCTGGCTAAGAGGTTTACTTGAATTATTTCAGAAGTAGGGGCTCATGACCCTACTTTATATGTGTGCAGAACATGGCTCAGATTGGACAGGCCATCTGCCCCCTGACCCGCAGCTAGGAAACATCAGAGCTGGGATTTATTTCCACACTGAACTCACTGGAAACTGAGCAAGCAAGGAGCTAATGAAGCCATGTCAAGGTTCCACCCCATAGCAGCCCATTCCTGGGCACCTGCTGTGTGCCAGGCCTGCTGAGCTCAAAGGTTGCCAGGGAATCAGACCCAGCCCTTGGCCTGTGGCCTTCGCCAACTAGAATCATTAAATTTGGAAGCTGGGAGTACTCCGACATTGTAGAAAGGAGTACACTGTAGAAAGCCTTTCCCAGCTGTGTGCCTCGGGCTCATTTCTTCCTCTCTCTGAGCCTTCTCTCCAAAGTGGGAATAACTACCACCTGGGAATATTGTATTGACTATGGATAACACTGGAAAAGACCCGGATGCTGGGAAGGATTGAAGGCAAAAGGAGAAGGGGGTGGCAGAGGATGAGATGGTTAGACAGCATCACTGACCCAATGGACATGAATTTGAGTAAATTCCAGGAGACAGTAGAGGACAGGGAAGCCTGGCGTGCTGCAGTCCATGGGGTTGCAGAGTCGGCCATGACTTAGCCACTGAACAACAACAGCAAAGATAACCACATGGACGGGCTGACCTAGAGTAACCGCTCAACACGTGTCATGCGCCAGAGCCAGAGCCATCCTCTAGTCCAGGGGTTCTCAGCAGGGGTTGAAGGTGGCAGGTGGTGGGGAACACACTTTGGATCATCATAGTCCCAAGAGGCTGCTGCTGGCAAGTACCTCCTGGCAGCCAGGCACCTAAAATGTCCTGCTCAGTAAAGAATTCTCTCTCCACGAAAATGCCAGGAGCACCTCCACTGAGGACCAGGAGGCTGCAAGGTGTCGTCTTATTCTGGGCTCCACGGGAAAGCTGGGGCTTGAAACAAGGCTAGTGCTCTGTCCACTCCCCTCTGCAGCCTTGCCTGGGGTTTGGGAGTCGGACTGGCCAAAAGTCAGGTCATAACACAAGTCAAGAAAGCTGATTCCCACTAATGGGATGGAGGGCAGAGAGAATGGAAAAGGGAGGAAGGAGAGGTTCTGGATAGATGGGATAGGAGCTCTGGAAAAAGGAGGATGAGACGTCCCAAGTGGCAGGAACAGCTCCAGCACGGTCCCCAAGGTGGAAAAGTGCAGGATATCCGTCCCAGGAGAAGCCAGCCCACCAAAGCCTGCCTCTCATCCCCACAGGCCAGGTGGAGTCCGCAGAGGGCCCTGGGCAAGCAGGGGGCAGCGGTGATGGGTCCTGACGGTGGCTGAGCCCCCAGCCCCTGGAATATGCAGCCCGGGGGAGCCCCAGGCAGCGGCGAGGACGCGGTGGCGGAGCCGGGCGGGAGGCATGGTCTCCACCTACCGGGTGGCCGTGCTGGGGGCGCGAGGCGTGGGCAAGAGTGCCATCGTGCGCCAGTTCCTGTACAACGAGTTCAGCGAGGTCTGCGTGCCCACCACCGCCCGCCGCCTCTACCTGCCTGCTGTCGTCATGAACGGCCACGTGCACGACCTCCAGATCCTCGACTTCCCGCCCATCAGCGCCTTCCCGGTCAACACGCTGCAGGTAGGGGGGCCTGGTACGGGGCCGGGGCGGAGGCGGGGCTGGGCGCTGACCCTGCTGCCAGCTTGGAGAGCTCCCTGCTGCACCACCTGCCACTCTGCTAAGAGCTTTGCCGGGATCCCATTCATTTGTGCACTGGTTCATCCAACAGATATTTGAGGAATGTGGCTCAGGTGGTAAGAATCCGCCGGCAATGCAGAAGACCCAGGTTCTGTCCCTGGGTCGGGAAGATCCCCTGGAGGAGGGAATGGCAACCCACTCCAGTTATTCTTGCCCGGAGAGTTCCATGGACGGAGGAACCTGACCGGCTAGAGTGGAGTCGCAAAGAGTTGGACACGACTGAGTGACTAACCCTTTCACTCTCAATGTGTGCCTGGCCCTGTGGTAGGCACTGGGGTGGAATGGTGCTCAAAACAGAGAGCACTTTGCCCTCAAGGAACTCAGTCTGGTGAGAAGACAAACAGGCAATTATATTGATGACTGTCATGACTGGAGGGAACGCAGGGAACTAAGACAACTCTTATGGGGACATCCATCCCACCACATGTGTCAGAGTGGGGGTCACGGGAGGTGATGTCTCAACTGGGTGGGATCTGGGCAGGTGAGGGGCAGTGGGGAGAAAGACATAGAGCACCAGACGCCTATTAATATTCTGGGCTCTGCCTCCCATGGCCTCAGACCCACATCATCTATAGAAGGAATGGCAGAAGTAAAGGCTGGGACTGGGAGAGGTGTGTACTCAGAGGCTGGAGACCCCAACCAGGTCTCTTGCTCAAGGGCCTGTTCTCTTAAGTGATGCTCTGTCCCCTGACCTCAGAACTGGCCCCCGGGGCAGCCTTTCCTGCTGGGGTTGGATTCAGATGCCCCTGGGCCCCAGCTCACAGGGTCCCGCCTGCAGGCCTGGGTCCTCCTTCCCTCTCTCTTGGTCTGGCTTTAGAGGGGGTCAGGTTGGCTCACTGAAAAAGCCCCTGAGCAGAATGCAGAGTTTCTCCAGGAAAGACAAACATAGAGGAGGCCCTGAAGTCAGGGGCTATAGCTTGGCCAGTTGTCACTGTGCAAATACAGTAATTTCTCGGATGGGGCTGGGGTGGGGTGGGGCTCATACTTGGCATTGTCTCAGCAACTCCAGGCAGGACGGCTTTGGTCCAACCTCAGGGACACCTATCTCTCCCAGGTCCAGGGGTGTCCACGCCTCACCCCTGGGGAACACTGAGGTCAGGGCAGTGGGTTCAAGGTCAGATGTTCTCGTTCTCCTCCAAAGAAGGCTAACAGTAACCTGAGTGAAAGCTTAGCTTCTGCTCTGGTCCTGTGCATTGAGCCGGGTTTATTTTTTCACATTTTGTTGTGTGTTTTCATTTCATTTCAATTTCGGCATTGATAAGATCCAATTTAAAAGCCCAAACTTTATGTTTAAAAAAAAAAAAGGCACACTCAGAAATCTCAGCCCATTGCCGCCCTCCCCACCCTGATTCTTGCTCCACTCTCTAGAGCCATTCTCACTGGTTTTTTAATTCATACTTCCAGGATTTCTTTATGCAAATAAGAAAACGTATTCTTATTCCACTCCGCATCTTGCATTAACCTGGAGGTCTTTCCACATCTGTACTTTAGAGATCTCTTCTTCATTCTTTTTTTTTTTAATTAAAAAAAATTTAAGTATTTATTTTCACTGTCTTAGTGTTTTTAGCTGTACTTTTTCATGTTGTGTGTTGTTATTTTTTTATTAATTTATTTTAATTGGAGGCTAATTCCTTTACAATATTGTAGTGGTTTTTTCTTCTTCATTCTTTTTTTCATGGCCTCACTGTATTCCATTGGAGAAATATATGTGGAATCCCTTCTTGCTGGACAGGTGGGCTGTTTCCAAATTGTTGCTTCAAAACAATGCCACAGTGACTAGGCTTGTAATAGTCATGTTGTACATGTATGTGTTAGTCACTCAGTTGTGTCCGACTCTTTGCAATGCTGCAGACTGTAGCCCACCAGGCCCCTCGGTCCATGAAATTCTGCGGGCAAGAATACTGGAGTGGGTTGCCATTTCCTTCTCCAGGGGATCTTCCTGATCCAAGGATAGAACCCAGGTCTCCTGCATTGCAGGCAGATTCTTTACCATCTGAGCCACCAGGGAAGCCCCCATGTTGTACATAGGAAGGTATGTGTGTAGGATCAATTTCTAGGAATGGCATTGCTCGGTCAAATAATAAATGCAGCTGGAGTTTGAAAGGTGCCACGTTCCCCCTCCCCTTCTGTTGGGTTAGCCAAAGTTTGTCCATGTTTTCCCTTATAGTAAACAGATAACCCTAACCCTAAGGTATTGTGGTCAAAAAAACAAACTTTTTGACCAACCTAATATAAAGGTGCATATTTTGTGCTCCTTTGAGAGACGTTACATGAGCGCTTGTTTCCCTAAAGCCACCAGAATGTATTGTCAAATTTTTGTATTTTTGATAGTCTGAAAAATGAGCTAGGATAGTCTCGGTGTACTTTTTATTTACATTTCTGATTATGAGCGAAGTTGAGCATCTCTTCATATGTTTAAGGGCCTTTGCTTTCCTTTTTCTGAAAACTGTCAATGCCTTCACCCATCTTTCTGTTGGATCATTGGCCTTTTTCTTCCTGGTGGACCCTGAGTTTTGGACTCTCTGAGGATGTCCAAGACTTCACCCCTGGAATACGAGAAAGGGACATGGTGCCAAGAAATGCTGAGACAGGATCTGGCATGCCCCAAGGAACAAATAGTAGAAATCTCAGTGGCTACTGTCTGAAAGTAAGAACACATTCTTCCCCAATGCCAGAAGAGAACCAGCCTAGGAGGGCAGCGTTTCTAGGGTCTGAGCCTCAGCTGTTGCTTTTGCCATCCCTCTCCTCCTATCAGAGAAGGGAGTGGAGGTTAGAGGGTGTGTGCGACCCACCAAAGGAGTGAGCAGCAAATGCATGGCTGGCACCCAGGTGGCTCCCTCAGCTCCCGTGTCCTTGGAGCCGGACTCAGTTTCCATGGCTCCTTCTCTGTCTTGACACAGCCCCAAGATGGCCCTTTACCATCTGGAATGCTGCATGGTGCTCGCGGGAAGGCAGGCTGAGTTTTCTTGCTTGCTCCCTTCAATCAGGGGTGAAGGGACAACCCAGCCAATCAGGAGCCTTCTTCCTCTGCTTCTTCGGACCCCCAGAGAGGAATGGGTGGGAGGCAGCCTGGAGGGCCCCCTTGAGGAGGGAACAGGTTGGGGGGAGCAGTGGGACTGTCACCCTCGAAGGCTGGCAGCTGTTCCCTCTCCCCAGCAGAGAGCTGTTCCCTCTCTGCCTGTTTCCCCACCCCTCCCACTTCTTACTGATTGCTACTCCTTGTAGTGAGATGCAGGAGGAACGGCGAACACGCGGGGTCCCAAGCTCCCCAGAGGTCCCCATATTCAGTGGACTACAGTCTATTCTGGCCTGAGAAGCCAGTTCCTGGTTTCCTGTGGTTTCAGATTTGTCCTCAGCATCCCCCCACCCCCACCCCCCGCACCAAAGTTAAAACTCAGCACAAACAAAAGATGCCACATCATCCCCCTGGAGAAATCCACTGCAGCAGCTTCTAAGCCTTTGAGTTGGAAAGCACTTGTCTGGAGTCAGACTTAACTCTCCCCCACTATTGCCCAAGCCTCTCCCCTTTTCATCCTTCTCTGCAGTGTTAGAGCCTGCTGCAGTCCTCCAAACCCGGTCCCTACCCCAGTTTAGCTCATAAGCTGGTGCCAGAGACAGGCCTGCACCTCCCTGTGGTCTTTTCCTGGGCTCTGGTTCCTAGAGAAAACCCTCATCCTCCGTGTTCTGGGAGGTCTCTGCCTCGCCAAGCTTCCAGAAGCCCCCTCCTTTCCACACATTAGCTGCCTTCTGCTGCCCTTGCAGTTCTCATCTGCTGGCAGGTTAATTGGCTAATTAATCTCTTAAGGAATCTTCCCTTTAGTACACTCAGCTTTGCCAGGGGCCTGTTCAACTTGAGCTGCAGCCCTTTCCAGGAGAATTTGCCACTGGTGTTTCAGGAAGTTCCATCTCCCTGGAGCTGCCCTGGGGCCCTGGTCTAAATCAGCCCCCAGTAGGCATCCGGTCTCAACCTTTCTCTCCGCAGGGCTGCTGCTTCTCAACCTTGAAGGCAGAGAGATGCAAGCAGAAGGGGCACCTCAGGCAGCAATGTAAGGGCAGCGTTACAGGCAGGAATTGGGTCCAGGTGGGGTTCAGGACCATGGAGAGTTCTCCAGCCTAGGCCTTGCCATCCAAGAGCCCGCTAAGAGCCTACAGGTGTGAGGCACCGATGGGAAGGGGGAGGAGGTATGTAAAAATGAGGAAGGCTGGGTTCTGGTCCTCTCAGGAGCTCACAACAGAATGGGGGACCTGGGGATTGAGAAGGTACAGAGCTGTTGCTCTGACCAAGGTATCATGCAGCTGTTCTAAGAATATAGGAGATGAAGAGTCCCTTATGTGCAGGAAAGGTTCTTGGAGGAGGAGGAGGCATCTGTCCTGAGGCCCAGGGAGACAGGATTTCAACAGGTCCAACAGCTAACTCAAGGCTGGGCTCTTAGAGGCATCTCATAAATTTAACCAAACAAAGGACTAGATGGACCGATTGGGGCACAAAATGGGACCAGACAGAACTCAGCTCCAGGTCTGCACGGGACAGACAGTGGCCCTGGAAGTCAGACAGTGTGAGCTGACCTATCCTGGCCTGGAGGTGGGGAAGGTGTAGCACTGAGCACTTACATTCTGCCTGGGCCTGGCCTCCTGGAGACAGGAGGCTTAGGGTGCAGTGGCCGCTGAGAGTGCTGCATATCGCTGGAGGTGGCAGGGGGCGCAGGGAGCCCTCGTGTCTGCTCTGACCTTGGTGTGGTTGGGGGTGTTGCAGGAATGGGCAGACACCTGCTGCAGGGGACTCCGGAGTGTCCACGCCTACATCCTCGTCTACGACATCTGCTGCTTTGACAGCTTTGAGTACGTCAAGACCATCCGCCAGCAGATCCTAGAGACGAGGTGAGGGGCTGAGATACACTCCACTGCCACTTAAGTGGATGGCCCCCGTGCCGGCCACTTCCTGTGAAAAGCGTGCAGGGAGGGGGGCAGGTCAAGTACCTCTGGTTCCCACACATATAGTTACGCACACACGCCATTTTGCTGTCCCTGTTTCTATTAACCCCTTTTGGGACCCTTACCATGGGCTGGCTAGTCTAGTGCAGTAGTTAAGATCAGAGGTTCCAGGAAGGAGACTTCCAGGGCTTCATAACTAAGCCAGCCTCTGTTTCCTCCTCTGTACAATGGGGAGAACATTATTATTACAAATGCTCTGCAGGATGCTGGATGTAAGTTCCCCCACCAGGGATCGAATCCCTGCCCCCTGCATTGGGAGCGGGAGTCTTAACCTCTGGACCACCAGGGAAGTCCCGGGGAGAACATTAATAACCTACCTTTTTTATGCCAGTCATAGCGCTGTGCTTGGAACAGAGGGATGGTAGCAGTAACAGGGATCAGGCCCAGCCCACCCTGCCTTAGGTCCGGGGGTTGTGAGACACGAGATGGTGGGGTGCTGAGCGGGCTTCCCACCTCGGCCCGCAGGGTGATCGGCACCTCCGAGACGCCCATCATCATCGTGGGCAACAAGCGGGACCTGCAGCGCGGACGCGTGATCCCGCGCTGGAATGTGTCCCACCTGGTGCGCAAGACCTGGAAGTGCGGCTACGTGGAGTGCTCGGCCAAGTACAACTGGCACATTCTGCTGCTCTTCAGCGAACTGCTCAAGAGCGTGGGCTGCGCGCGCTGCAAGCACGTGCACGCCGCCTTGCGCTTCCAGGGCGCGCTGCGCCGCAACCGCTGCGCCGTCATGTGACGCGGCGGGGCGCGGGGCGCCGCGCGGGCGGAGAACTCCGACGGCGGAGCGTGGGCCCTGCGACGCCCCCGCAGCCACGCACCTCCCCCGGGGGGAGAGGGAGCGTCCCCGCCACCGCCCGGTCCTCACTCCCGCGCCTCTCCGCCCTAGGACGGCCGCCTCTAGTGCTGTAGTTCCTGCGGTTCCCGGCCCGGCCCCAGGGGCGCCGCGCCCTCCGGGATCGGGGTGCACGCGCGGGACACCCAGGGTGGGGGTGGGGTGGTGCTGCCTTGGCCGGACCCCTCCACCCCCCACACACACCCGTCTTCTCCAGAGAGTGTGTGTGTGTCTTGTCATCGCTCCGCCTCTTCTTTCCCGGTGTCTGTCTGTCCGTCAGCCCACGCGTCTGTTGGTTCCCCACCCTCTCCACCTTCCAGCTTCGTTCACAGGGCTCTCGTTTCGTCCATCCCCTTGTCGCGGATCCTGGCAGCTTCTTGGTGAGGCCAGCCTTCTGACCGTCAGCATCGCCGGCACAGGGCAGAGAGATGCGGGTGACCCACGGACCACAACCGGGGTCCGAGGGTTGAGGTCCTAAGGTCTGTCAGGGGGAGAAGGCTGAGCTCTCCCCCTTCCAGGGAGACCTCCCCGCCCAGCAGCGCCCCCCCCCCCCACCCCAGAGACACAACAACCTACCTTCCAGCCTTAACACGATGGTCCGTCCCTGCCGGGTGCCCCTCACCCTCTTCCTGACCCTAAAGCCAACTCACCCCCTGGGTTAAAAATTATTTTTTTTCTTCTTGACAGAATGTGGAGAGGGAATGCCCCAAATGATAGATTTATTTCCATGATGCCAGCTTCCAGCCCTCTGTTCCCTTTTGGGTTGGGTGGTCTGCCAGATGGGGGGTGTGGGGGGAGGGGCTGGTGTTGGGGTGGGGGGGGGGGCAGTCAGGTTATTGCAGCGAAGACTCTTGTTTATTTCCCCATCTGACCCCAAGCTGACTGCCCCAGACCCTGCCTGCCTTGAATCTCAGACTACCCTGATTAATCTGGGAAGGGGCAGAGCCACAAAAAGAATTATGCACCCCCTTGCTCCCATGCTTGGGGGTGATAATGCCGGCATCTCTACCCCCAGACGGAGGCCCTTGGGATCTGATGCCCCCTTGTCCCAACACCTGGTGGCATTATCCCCTGACCCACTCCACCCCATTTTCTCCAGCTGCCTGGCCAGTTTCTACCTCTCGTCACCAGAGCTGATCACTGTCAGTTTTGTACCGACTTAGAAATAACAAAGGAAATGAAGACACTAGGAGTGGCCTGAGGAGATTACTGGGGGACTTGGAGGGCGGGAGAAATGGTGCGAGCCCCCCTGCCTCCGGGCCAAGGTCTTGAGGCTGAGCCATCAGCCCTGTTCTGGTGGGAGGATAACGAGGTGCCTTGTTAGGAGACAGACAGAACAAGCCAGCCCCGAGTTAGCCGAGCTGTGGATCAGGTAGCCCAGCGTGGTGATGGAGAGGAGTGGGTCTGGGTGGTGGGTCTGGAGGGTCCTGGGTGGTGAACTTACCATCCAGATCCAGTGTGAGAGGGAAGCGTTGATTCTTTCTTCCACTTCCCCAGGTGATGCCCCCTCTGCTCGCTGGGTTAACGCAGCCCCACCGTGACTGCCCTCGCCCTGGGCGGTCCCATATCAGGGTTCCGGTCCCTGCTGTGCTGCGTGACTTTGGGCAAGTGACCCACCCTCTCTGAGCCTCCCTCTGAAGCAGAGGAGGTGGCTCCTCTCCCCCACACCTTGGAGTGGCCGGGAGGGTAAAGAAGAGGGGCTGCCCCCTTTCTCCCCTACATCCTTGCCCTCTGACTCACCAGGGGCATGGGTGAGGGAGGGCAGCATCTCACCTGCCCTGTCGCCATTACCCCCAGCTCTGGGGCGCCTGAAGTGAGGGTGAGGGACCCAGGCCTCTGGCTGGCCCCCATTGGAGCCGTTAGAATGTACCGCCTGGCCGGCCCCCCCTCACCCACCCTCCCACCCCCCACTACACCCCAGATCTTTGATTTTGATTCCTTCTGCTCCCATTCTGAGTCTCTGTCCTCCCCCCTGCCCCGCTCCCTCCCCAGGGTTTCCCACCACAGGGTCTGGAAGTGTGTGTGACGCCCATTGCGCTGTGATCGGAAGTCAGATTAAAAATCAGGGAGTGTTTTCCCTCGTTTCTGTACCGAGGTGTCGGCTCAGTTCCTGCCGTGGGGACAGAGGGGCTCCCTACGGGGTCTGCCTTCTGAGCTCCAGGTGATGAGGGGGCCTCAGTCCTAAAGCCCGGGTCAACCAGGAGAACAAAGGGAAAGGGAGAGTTGGGACTCATCTCTCTCCATCTACCCTGCCTCAGAACCCTCCAACTGATCAAAACCATCCAGGGGATAACATCTCTCTGCCACCTTCTTGGGAAAACTTTCGTAAGTGGACTCAGGCCCAGCTTCTGGTTTTGTGTCTTCCTCGAACTCAGGGCTGAGGTGCTAACTCCAGGGGTGTAGATGTGTCCAAGAATGCTCTCAGCCCTCGCTCTTGACTCCATGATCTCCGCTCCCAACCCCCAGGGTAAGTGCTAAGTAGCTTCTGTCATGTTGGACTCTGTGACCCTATGGACCGTAGCCTGCCAGGTTCTTCTGTCTGTAGGATTCTCCAGGCAAGGATACTGCAGTGGGTTGCCATTCCCTCCTCCAAGGGATCTTCCCGACCCAGGGATTGAGGCTGGGTCCCTCAGTCTCCTGCGTTGGCAGGTGGGTTCTTTACCACAAGCGCTAAGCCCCGCAGGAGCCTATATGGGGCAACCTGTCCCTGTCCATGGTGCTGACGCAACAGCTGCTTCTGGGAGAGAAGGGCTGTCTGGCAAGGTTGGCTGACCCTCCAAAGGGGAAGTGTCTCTGACCCCCTAGCTCTCTCGTCCTTGTCCCTCCCCCCCCCCGCCCCCCAAGTGGGAAAATGTTGCTACACCTTTCTGCATCACCACAGTCATAGAGTGGACTCAAGAGCTGAGGGTTCACAGGCAGACCCTCTCATGTTTAATAACATAAGAGTTGTGGAAGTGGGCCTGGCCAGAGAAGAGGGTGCAGGAATTGGGGGAGCTGTTTTGGGAGAGGGTAGCCCCACCATCCTGGAGTTGGGTTGAGGCTCATGGATTGCCTTTCTGCTCAGCTGAGCAGATTTGAGTCTCTATTTGCTTTCTAACCTCTCCTGGCCAAGGCCCTGTATTGAGGGGAGGGAACTTCCCTTCTGTTCCTGCAGTTGGGAGTGCATGGGCATCTTTTCACTTCCCTCCTTGGGGTCAGGGAGGAAAGCATCTTCTCAGACCCAGGACTCCTCCTCAGGTGAGAGGGGGACTGGATCGAGACGCCAGGGCCCCTGGCCCTCCAAAGGCGGGGAGTCACTCTCTAGTGGGATGGCTGGCTCTTTCCTCTCCTCTCTGTCCTCCTCCTCCCCTGCCAAGGCTCCATCCAGTAGTGTTGCCTCCACTCCCTTGCTGCCCAGTGCTGCTCTCACCAGCCTGCCCTTGGGCGGTGCCCTGACTGGACCCAGGCGGAGGTAGGTCACCGGCTTGGGGATCCGTGAAGGCCGCTTCTCAGGCCTGTGATCTCTCCGGGGCCGGATCCTGGGCCTCAGCTTCAGCTTGTAGATGGATGGGATTCTCTGGGGCTTCCGGAGTGTCCTCTTCCCCTTGCCTGGACATGCCTGGGCCCTCTCAGAACTGGGGTCAGAAGGTGAAGGTGTGAGGGGCTCCGGGCTGGCAGACACCGTAGGGGCTGAGCAGGCCTGTCCCCCTTGGACCTCTGTCCTGATGCCCTTGGCACTTGGGCTTGCTGCTGTCCTCAGCCCACTTTCTTGGGCTCTCAGTTTCCCTTTGAGGCTTCCTGGGCCTACAGTTACAGCTGGTGTAGGGGAGCCTGGAGGGGCTGCCTTCCAGGCTCCCAGGTCCACTTTAAGGAGGGGTGGGGGGCCCTGAATCAGCTCTTGGATGACTTTGTCATAAAGACCGCCAGGGTCAGGCCACCACCCCCCCAGACTGGGCACGTAGACGCCACTGCGAGGAATGACTGCAGACCCAGCACCCTGGGGGCGGGCACCCGCCACTCCTAGCAGCTTCGTGTTGGTTGAAGGCTCCTCCTCAAGGCCCTGATGGATGCCTTGTTCCTTGGTTCCACCTGATGGCAAGGGGGTGCCCCTCCCCTCCCAGTGCTGTGGGCCCAGGCCCCGGGGCCCTCCAGTCTCCACTGTCACCTGGACGTCCAGCTTCAGGTCCTCCTGCCCCTCTTCCACAGAACAGTGCTCATGTCTGGACCCAGACAGGTCTCCAGTGATGGCCCTTAGTGGAAGGGGGCCTCTCTCCAGTTCTGTGCTGGTACCTCCACTTGCAGTTCCTGCAAAGCCTCTTCCCGGAGTAGGGGGGCGAGCTGGGGGCAGCCGGATGGGGATCTTGGTGGACCCTTTGACAGGGGATGGCCCCCTGAGCTGAGAGGAAGCACCATCAGCCTCACCGCAGGGCGGCTGCCTGGGGCCCCTGGGCTTGGCTGGGCTGGGAGAACGCGGCAGGGGAGACAGTCCTCTTGCTGGCGTCCCTTTGGTGTTGGCCTCGGGGGCTTGGAGTCTCTGGGGGGTGGGGGTCCTGGCATGCATTCCCCGGCTGTCTGTCCTCTCATGAACCGAAGATGTGGGAGTCCTCCCCCGGGCGGGTTCAGGGGGATGTCTCCCCTCCGTCTTCCCTGAGCAAGTACACGGTGGGTCTTGGCCCCTGGGAGTGGGTGAGGACTGGGGGCCGGGCAGGTTGTCCCCAGCTGGCAGCTGCCTCCAAGATGGTGTGAACAACTTTTCCTGGCACCTGAAAGGATGAATCATAAACTGCAGGGTCATGTAATCCAGTCCCCTGACTCTGGGAAGGGATGGCCTTCCCCCTGCCAGAACTCCCAGGGGGCCAGACTTCATGTTGAATGAAGTAGACACTCCCTCTCCCCCATGACTGCCAGAGATGCTTCCTTAGAGCAGATGCTGTTTAAGCCTGTTCCCCCCGCCCCATTCCTTGTGGAGCAGATAGAAAGCAGCCTTGTCTGGGCCCCAGGTTGCTTCAGATCCCATGACAATAGGTCAGCAGTCTTGGGTGGAGAGGGTCTTCATTTCTGCTGTACATGAAATGGACAGACAGGCCTTGGGTAAGTCTCTTCCCTTTATGGGCCTCAGCCTCCTCATGTGTGAAATGGGACGATGTATGACGTAACTAGATGATCCTAAAGGTACTGGGTGCTTTTTTTTGGTTCTGAACACCTGAGGTTCTGCTGGGATGGCGCACTGCTGGGAGACCTGCTCCCCTTATCTTGGGTTGGGGTGGCCTCTGGGGATGTGGACTCCAAATCAGGAAAGGGCCCTGCCCTGTCCCGCCCCAGTACCTCAGCAATGGTGCTGTCTCTCTGAGGACTCCTGGCCCGGCTCTCTCTTCATGGCGGGGTCTGGGGGAGGAGGCAGCAGGGGGCCTCAGCTTTCGACCTGAAGAGGTATATGTCTTCCAGTCCACGGGGGGCAGTGGGCTCTGGGAGCGGCTGATGGTCATCGTAGGCTGGGGCTGCGAGGGCCCATCCTCCACCCTCACTTCATGCTGCGCAGGGTGGGCAGGGGGCTGCAGGAAGCTGCCTGTCTTGTGTGCTACCAACATAGCCCCCCAGAGAGAGGAGAGGAGGAAAGGGTTAAACTCCTGCGGGTGGGGTCCACAGTTCCTTCCCCCAGCTGCCCCTCACCCTTAATCCCACATTAGAGACGCTGGGACCCACTGGGACAGTGATAACACCAGAATTTCCTCAGGGGAGGAGTTTAGGGCATGAAATCTGGTTGGAGGGCCCAGCTGGGGGACTTGTTTAAAGCTGTATTTGTATTGCAAGTTCACGTCCTTTACTTAGATTGCATGCTTCTGTGGGACGTTTTGAGGTGCTGATGGAGATTAAGAGAAGACTAAAGGCCCTTCCAAGTCATGTTTGGTGCCCCTATCAGAGCCAAACCTGAACCCAGCCGACATGCACCGGTGACCAAATGCTGATTCTGCGTGTTTGGCTTTGGCGCCATCGTGTGGTGGAAACTGGTACTACACTATGGCTGCCAGGGTTTCCCCCTAGATGCCACCCACACCAGCAGCTTCTACCGTATCTTTCTCCATCGCCTCGCACACCTCTTGCCCCTGTAGATTAGACCTACCTCCCACCTCTGCTTCTGGCTTCCCAACCCAGAGTCACAGGGAAGGGGCTCTCAGGGGACTCACAGAGGGACGTGCACCGGCAGGGGTCATGTTTGTCCAGATAGTGACCAAGTGTGTCCCAGCCGCCCCCCACACGCACCATCACGTGGTTCCGGAGGATCTGCAGGGGACAAGGGTGAGGTGGAGGGCAGGGTGAGTTTGTCCTCTCTCCCTGGACCAGCCTGCAGGTCTTCAGCCCTTGCTTGCATCCATGTACACACACACGTGTGTGTGTGTGTGTGTGTGTGGTTGCAGCCGGAGACCCTTCTGTGACTGGCATCGAATCACACATGTTGTCAGGGGTGGAGGCCAAGCTGACAAACGGCAGGCTGCCCCACAGAGAGACACAGGACCTCACGAGCACTGGGTCGTCTGGCCCCGGGCTCTTGTCTCTCTCTTCACTGTGAAGGGGTTCACACCTGTACCCGTTTGTATCAGAAACGGGGCCCTGGCTTTGCGCTGTGGTGTTGTGTTTAAAGAGTTCGCGGGAGTCCTGGCCTGACTCCACTCCCGGTCACGTAGTCTCTTCAGGCCTCCACTTCCTCAGAGGAAACAAGCCGCCGCAGTCCTTCCCCACCTACTTCACAGGGCTCTTGGCTCAGGCTGTGGGGCGAGGGCTGGGGAGCTGGCTCTGCCCCCAGGGGCGGCCTGGCCCAGGGAGAAGTCTTAGCCGCGCCCCTGAGCTGCTGGCCACGCCCCCGGGCACAGGCTCTTACTGGTGAGGTGGCCAGGCATGGGCCCAGGGCTCGCGGGGGGCACAGGTCAGACCTGTACTAGCATCAGAACCCCGTGCTCAGAAGCTGCATGTGAGCGGTGGCCCGTGGCGGGGCCATACAGGGAGCGCAGACTTGGGGGGCGAGTTCCAGGCCCCTTGCTGTGACCAAGCCTCTGGGTGGAAAAGTCAGCATACCCTTCACCCCCACTTCTGCCTGAGGACCCTCCCCCCGAACTGGGCTGAGGCAGAGGTAGATGGGGGTGCGGGCTGTTTCTAACTGACTTAATGGAAGTGAGGGACATGCTTGCCAACTTTGCCAGGAATCTTCTGGAATTCGCAGAGGGAGAGAGGGATGGATAAACTGGTGGATAGTTATCTGATGGATAACTAGGGGTGGATGGTGATCTCCTTTCCTCACCTTCAGGCCTAGGTAAAGTCCCACCGCAGGACGCTGGATCCTGCTGACCCCCTGGGCACCCTCCAACCCCCTCCTCCCTAAACTTACCCGGATGAAGATAAGGGTGTTGGAATCTCCCACGCGATACTTCCCCTCCGACACCTTGACCATGGAGAACTGAACCGGGCACGTGCAGCGGCTCACCAGGCTCTGGACCTGCGGGCAGTGGGCCCTGCGCTCAGCCCTCCCCTCTGCCCAGGGACCAAGCGCCCCTTGCACTCCGGGTCAAGCCCAGCGGGCCGCCCGCCTGCCCCCGGACCCCAGCCCCAAGGCTTCTGCAGAGTCAGGACCAAGCAAGCAGAGAAGGCGTTCAATGACCCAGCGAGAACTAGACCTTCAGTGGAGACTTAGGGCTCAGCACCCTTGTGGGTCAGCCGACAGGGGCCGTGGAGTGTGATGTTTAAGGCGGACCTTGGGATCTGACTGCCTCCCCTGCACTATAGACCTTGGGCTGGTGAAGAAACCTCCCGGAGCTGGAGGCCTTGGTGGTGGAAGTGGGTAGACGCTCCCAGTTCACTCCCACCCCGGGACCCACTGTGCCGGACACACAGGCCGAGTGCTTCACGTGCCCTGGCTCATCTAAGACCCACGGTGGTCATGGAAGGTAGGCATGGGAAAGGTACATCCCCACGGTTCAGAAAAGGGAACCGAGCCACAGAGAGGGCAAATAATCTGCCCAGAGGTCACACAGCCGCAGAGCCGTGACTAAGACTTGAACCAAGCCGTCAGAGAGGGTGCTGGCGTCTGCCTTTGTAACCACCGGCCCACGGGGTTTAAACGAGAGAGGTGTAGGGTGCTGGATTCCTAATGAAAACGATGAGGGTGGTGGCTCCGAGTGGACACGACTTAACCAAAAACCACCGGGTGGGGGAGTGTCGGGGTGGGGCCTGGAGCTCAAGAAGCGGGTGGCCGGCTGGGGGGTGGCTGGCTGGGGGCGGGGCGAGGGAGGCGGGGCCCGGGGCGTGTCCGAGTCCTCACCAGCCGGTCCAGGTCGCGGAAGTGGCAGGGCCTGCGCGCAGGGGGCTCCGGCGGCGGGGGGTCGGGCGGGGGCAGGGCCCGCTCCAGCCGCAGCTCCTCTTCGATCTCGTCCTCCAGCCGCACCAGGGTGGGCGCCGCGACGCCGAAGCGCCAGGCCCGGCGGCCCAGCTCCAGCAGGCACAGCACCACGTTCTTCACGTTCTTGCGCAACACGAGGTCCTCCGTCTCGAACATCAGCACCTCTGGCCCGGGGCGAGAGGAGGGTAGGCAGCCTGAGCCCCCTGCGGACCTCCCTGGAGAGATCGCAGCGCGTGGGAGAGCCCTGGGGCCACTCTAAATCCGGGCGGGGGCCGGATGGGAGAAGCAGGCATGGATGGGATGGGGGTTAGCATCTCAGGATCTTGGCGTCAGGCCAGCCCCTCGGAGGGGTCAGGGCAGAATTGAGCGGGTACTGAGTGCAGAGCAGGTGGCCGCCTAATAGGAGAGGTGGGGGCAGGAAGAGGGGACGCAGCCAAGAGAAAAAACCCAGTTCTACCTGCTCTTCTCTCTGCTCTATATGCAGGATGGGTTCAGCAGGAAGAAGCACCCAGGCCTCTCACTTCCGGTAACCACCAGGCACCCCAGACTCAACCCCCAGCCCATGCATAACCTGGCAGGGTGGAGTACAGCCTCCGGAGTCGGGCTGCCAGCTTGGAATCCTGATGCTCCCACCCACCAGCTGTATGACCCTGGGCTAGTCCCAGCCTCAGTCTCCACTTTTGTAAAATGGGAATGCAGTCTGTTTCATGGGGTTGTGTTGGGGATAGCTATATGTCTGCAGGCAATGTCTGGCCTGTGGTAAGTGCCCGATAAAACACTAGCCTTTATCATGGCTGCAAGCCTGCTCCATACCGTATTGGACACCAGCTGGTGGGCGGGGCCTGACCCCTTCCTCTGCCCCATCCCCGGCCTGGTGAGTGTTCAGGTTCATCCCTGCCACTGGGTTCAGAGCCAAGGTGATGAGGGAGGCTAATATGTCACTGCCTGAGTCCCGCAAGCCCCAGCAAGACTGGCTGGGGTCCACTTGCCTCCTCTACTTGCCTCCTCCCCACTCCACCGCAGCCCAAACACACACCTTCTCAGGGCCCCCTCTGCCTAGAACTCCCTACCCCCCAAACTTTATTCCCGAAGACTCAGCTCAAATCCCCATCCTCTATTGCGTCTTTCTAGGCCTCATCGGGTGGCTGCTTCCTCCCATCTCCCCAGCACAGAAGCTCTACTTGAGTTTCTTTCAGTTGGGCTGTAATTTACACATCTTCTCAGCTGTCTCTCTCGGGCCACAACTTCTTTTAGCTCTGGTTCTCAGTCTTTTCAGCACTCACTGCCCAGCCCTGTCCGTGACCCCAAAGAGACAGGTGCCGTAATCATTCATTCAACGCATTGACTTATTGGGGATTTACTACGAGATGGGGAAACTGAAAGCATAAAAAGGAATGAGCTGGCCCAAGGCAAATCCGGAAGGAGGACCCCTGACCCTGAGGCAGCCTGAGCCTCAGAGAGGAGATGGATGCCTGGCAGGAGAAGGGTCTTCGCGGGGGAGGTGGGGGAACCCAGGAGGATTACCTTGGATGCCCATCTCCTTGCGACACCACTGGATGAAGTTGGAGATGTTGTCCCGGGCCTGGAAAGTGCGAGGCTGGGCGGCCTCGTTACAGGAGACCCCGGCCCGGGGCAGGGGGAGCCTTTGGGCTTGGACAGGTGTCTCAGCCAGGAAGGCCAGGGCGGCCTCGGTGATGGCGTTGGCATGCTGGCACAGCACCATGCCTGTCTCCAGCACCTGCAGGAAGTTGGCTGCGCTGATGTCCAGTCCGTACAGCTCCCGAAGCCACTCAGCCAGGTCCTCCTTCATGGCTTCCAGGTACTGCTCGCTGGACTTAAAGGGCTGGATGCTGCGCACCCGAGGCCCCGGGGTCCCAGGTCTCCTCCTGCCAGCCCGGGGCTGGGACATGGCCGGGCCGGGCGCCTCCACTGTGCCGCAGCTGCGTCTTCACTCCTGCCACCTGTGGGGTCTTGGCAGGTTCCCCCTGACTCAGGGGTCCCCTCCACCCTCTGAGAGCCTGGGACGGCTCTGCTACTCACCTCTGCCTTTGGCCACCACCACCGTGGCCAGTGGGCTGGGCCGGGCCGGGCCCCCACCCCCCCGCATTCTTCAGTCCCTGCCAGAACTTTCCTACTTGCTAGCCCTGCAGAGGTCTCACGCCCGAGCTGCCCAGTCCGCTCAGAGGTGGCCAGCTCCCAGGACAGATGGAGGGGAAGACACTCCTCTCTTCCCCCCAGGGCTGGACAGGCCACCTAGCTGCCTCTCAACCCCCACCAGCCGACCTGGAGTCTGGCTGTCTGTCGGCCTCTCCACTTTGCTTGCCTCTCCTTGGAGACCAGCTGCTGCTACAAACACTCCTTGTTAACCCTTCCTGGCATCGGCTGCTCTGGGGCCCTAGGAGCCAAGAAGAGGCTGGGGCTGGCTTATCGCTCACTTGGTCAACACCGGTGGAGACTTTAGGGAAATGGGAGGAGGGAAGCAGGGCCAGCGGGTGCCGTGCCCCTCGGAGTTCAGTGAGCACTGTCGTTTGGGGTGAAATAGACGCAGCCATAGAGTCCAGAGCCATGAGTCTGGCCTAGGACTCTTTCCTGAATCCCCCTGTGATCGTCACTTACTATCTGTTTCCTCTGTGCCTTTATTTGCCTCAACTGTAAAATAGGAATAATAATATCTCCCTTTCTGGGGTGTTGTGAGGAAGAGAGGATTCGTGGATGTGGGAAGTCTCCGACTGTCAGGACTGAGGGATCCCAGCTTCACTGATTCTCCCAGCAGCTCTGGCTGTGTGCCGTGATCCCCGCCTTCTCTGGAGAACCCGTTCCATCCCCCACTCTACCCACATGATTCCTCCAGAGCGGGCTGTCAGTCATAGTTTCTCCTCCATGGCCACAGGGATGCATGCATTCAACAAATATTTCCCGCAGACCTACTGTGTGCCGTGCGCTATTATAGTGCGTGAGGATGTAGCTGTAGGGGCTTCCCTTGTGGCTCAAATGGTAAAGAATCTGCCTGCAATGCAGGAGACCTGGGTTTGGTCCCTGGCTCGGGAAGAGCCCCTGGAAAAGGGAACGGCTTCCAGTATTCCAGTATTCTTGTCTGGAGAATTCCATGGACTGAGGAGCCTGGTGGGTTATAGTCCGTGGGGTCTTTTCAAAGAGTCAGACTGAGCCACTCACACTTTCACTTTTCATGTAGCTGTAAATGAAGACCCGTCCTCACGGAGGCTGCTTCCATGATGGTGGGTGTTAGATAGACATATGAATCTGTAGTGAGTCGGATGGTGAGAAATACCAGGGAGAAAACAGAAGGACTACCGGAGATGGGTTGGAGCTGGGGGATTTTCTATAAGGTGGCTAGGAAAGATTTCACTGATATGGTGATATCTGAGCAGGGACCTGAGGGAATCGAGGAAGCAAGCCCTGCAGATGTCTGCTGGAAGGGTACCCCGGCAGAAGGAACAGCCAGGGTAAACACTCCAGGCGGGGGAATTCCCTGGTGGTCCAGTGGTTAAAACTCAACACTTTCTCTGCGGGGGCCCAGGGTTCAATCCCTGCCTGGGGAACTAACATCCTGAAGCCTTGTGCTGTGACAAACAAACCACCCAAAAAAACTCCAGGCAGGGGGATACTTGGCATATCCCAGGCATAGCAATGACAAGTAGAATATGAGGAAGAGGGGAAATGGGGTCTCTATGGAGGGTCTTTGCTTTACCTTTTGGAAAGTAATTTTCTTTCAGTTGCCTTCTAAAGGCATCAAGATAATGATTGTTGTACCCATTTCATGGATGAGGAAACAGGAAAACCGAGGCTGGCAGGAGGCCTTAGTTCCTCAGGATATGGATGGACCTTTCCATGGGCTTGACTGAGTGTCCTCATGGCATGGCAGTGGGCTTTCTCCAGAGAGACAGAGCAAGACAGAAGCCACAGGGTCTTTTATTACACAGCCTTTAAAGTCACACTCTGTCAATTCCCACAACATCCTACCAATGACCCAGGTTGGCCTTATTTCATATGGGATGGGGCTACATCAGAGTGAATACCAGATGACAAGGGTCATTGGGAGCCATTCTAGAGGCTGGTTACCCGCAAGACAGAGGAGCTGTTTCTTTTCCTTTCTTGCTAATAGGACCCTCTTTTGTTTAGGTATTATTCATGGGTAGAGTTTTCTTGAAGTTAGGGAAGATGGGCCCAGCCCCAAAAAGAGAACCTGTCAAGTCTTCCAGCCATTCTGTGAGCCCTCACTGCTCTTTAAATTAGACAGAATAAGTTTTTGAACTTTCCAATCAAGAACCAAAGTGGCTAGGGGCTTCCCTGGCGGTCCAGTGGTTGGGAATCTTTCTGCCAGTGCCAATGCAGAGGACATAAGTTCAATCCCTGGTCTGTGAACTAAGATCCTCCATGCTGCGAGGCAGCTCAGCCAGTATCTCAAACCACCGAAGCCTGTGCTTCCGAGAGCCTGTGCTCTGCAACAAGAGAAGTCACTGCAATGAGAAGCTCCTGCACTGCTAAAAAGAGTAGCCCCCCACTCGCTGCAACTAAAGAAAGGCCGGGAGTCCACGAAGACCCAGTGCAGCCATAAATAATAAATTTTAAAAAGAGAACCAAGGTGGCTATAAGCTCCTTTAGTAAATGTAAGGATATTCAGGTTTGGAGAGGAGACCCTACTCCACAGGTCTTTCCTATTTTTTTCATGTCTTACAAGCAAAGGTATTTCAAGGGTGTTTATATAGTGAAAAACATTGGAAGATACAGTGTCTTTTTCTGGAGCAAAAAACAGGTTTGGTTACTACCCGGTATAAAAAAAATTAGGGTTCCCTAAGCTCAGGGTTCCTCTTACAATGCAATATGCATTGCATACACTGCATATGCAGGTACTACCTAGCACCCATGGGACAGTGGGCCAAGAGAAGATGAAACAGGTATGCCGATGCTGCTGCATCATCAGTAATGAGGTGTTTTATCTCTAACCCAAGAGTCTTCTGTGTTCTGGCAGCACCCAGGAAAACACAGCAGGCTAACTTGCTAGCTTGCACGTAGGATAAAATTTTAGATTCTTTACAGTTCTTCACAGTGTTACCCCCACGAGATTCTTGGAGGCTTGTCTGCCCTCTTTGTTCCACATCCCACCAAACTGCCTCCACCAAACTGGGTGATGCCAGAAGGAAGAGACCCATGCCCCCACTTCAGACCTGGATGGAGCACTATGTCATGTTCCCCTAACACACTGGGATCTCCTTGACTCCAGCAACTGTATCACATCAGACGGAGGCTCTCCAGACCTGGGTTTGCATCCTCTGCCCCTCTGAATACCACTGACTCTGGCAAAACACCCCACTGTCAGGCCAGGCAACGAAGGAGTTTCCCCAAGTTTCTACGATTTTATTCTTTTCCTGAGCCCCAGCTCTCACACACATACCGAACATCCAGAAGCTACACCTGGCTCTTACCTGAGCCCTGTTTGCCATAACTTGACACCGTGTCCTCTGCTCCTTGGAGCTAAGGCAATGAACTGGAGGTGGGTGGGGTGGGGAGCAGGGATGAGGAAGGATGGGGATTGAACTGAAAGGGAAGGGGAGAAAATAGTGATGCCAACAGACATAATGCTTTACATTTTTCGGTGGGCCAGGTAAAGTCTGGTACTGCACTGCTCTCTGACACACAGAAAAAGAGACAGAGGGTCAGAAAGATAATTCACTAACGCTCAGATAGCTTTTATATTTATGTGGTAGAGCTGGGAATTGACCGCAGTGTACTGGGGGCCAAAGTCACTCTGTGCCTGTGTGTGCATGCTAAGTCGCTTCCGTCATATCAGACTCTTTGCGACCCTATGGACTGTATGTAGCCTGCCAGGCTCCTCTGTCCATGGGATTCTCCAGGCAAGAATACCGGAGTGGGTTGCTGTGCCCTCCTCCAGGGGATCTTCCCGACCCAGGGATCGAACCCATTATATCTCCTGCATTGCAGGTGGATTCTTTACCACTAGTGCCACTTGGAAAGCCCCAAAGTTACTCTCTGTCCCCTTTAATACCTTCCCAAGAGAGAAGGTAGGGTTTGGGATGGAAGCTCTAGAAAAGGCAGTTATTCTGCGGGTGGAATCCTATGGGCAGGTGAGATTCTAGACCCGCCCCCTTGTAATCCAGCAGAGACCCTAGAGACCAGACCAAGCTCTATGGGAACTCTGTCCCATTCCTCTGCCTGATCAGGGGAAGAGGGCAGCACGACTTTGGGGAGAATGGATAAACACGGTGAGTGGGGCTGGAGGACGGGGTCTCTTGACCCCAGGGTGGACCAACAAGCTTATCACCATGGCAACCCCAGAGTAGAAGTCCAGGCTTTTCTCAGTTACCTATCCATATACAAGCCCTCTCCTCTCTCTTTTCTGAATATTCCTGACATCTCCTCTCTCATCTTCATCTGCTGCTGTTCAGATCTTTGTCTTCTCTGGCCTGGACCACTGGAATGACTCCTATGTGGGTCTCTGTCCGTCTCCTTCTGTCAGAGAAAACATCCTGAAGGATGCTCTGAGCACATCCCTGTGTCAAAATGTCCAGAGGCTCCCCAACTGCTGAAGGACAGTTCAAACTCCATAGCCCGGCCCCCAAAGCCCCAACCTCCCTCTCCAATTCCTCATCCTTCCCACATGTCCCCAGCACCCCTTCCTGGCTGTGCCCTAGGTCTGGCCTTTCACAACCAGAAGTCTCCTTAATGTGTTTTCCTAAATAAAAGTACAGTGGAACCTGGGGATTGCCTGGTAGTCCAGTGGTTAGGACTCTGCACTTAGGGCACAGGTTTGATCCCTGATCTGGGAACTAAGATCCCACAAGCCATGTAGCTTGGCCAGGGGGAAAAAAAAAAAATACAGTGGAGCTTGGTTCTCCACCTATAGCAATACCAAGAACTTGTAGAATCTCTGAAAAAACTTTTTTTGGGGAAAGTTTCCAAAAGTCTTGGTTGAAATGCAAAGGCCCCTCTCTTACCTACCTCATCACCTACCAGACAGTGTTGGGAAGCAGCAGGACAGAAGACGTGGTTAGCCAGGTGACGACATGCAGTTGGTACTCAGCACATGTGGGCTGGAACACTAACTTTATTATCATTCCCCTTTGTTTCCAACCTCTTTAAACAAGATGGGCAGGGATCAATGGAAAATTTTCTAGACCTTTCTAGGGAAAACCCCAAGAGCTGTGTCTTCCCTGCCCTCCTCCTCCTGTTTTTCCTTGCAAGTCTAGCTCCCCACATCCAGCAGACCGCAGGGCACTCGGTGGGGCTGAGCCTGTGTTTGCTGAATGAGTGGTGGACACCTCCTGGTAGGTTCCTTTCAGGTCAGCCATAGGAACTTCCTGCCTGCCAGGACTGCTGCTTGGGATTGTGGAGTTTGTGCCCTGAATATCAGCTAGGGGCCATCAGGGTGAAACCGGCAACCGGCAAGGTTGGGGTCAAGCCTGGAAGGACGAATAGAGGCCTTTTCCTCATTGGTCTGCCCTGCGTGTGTGTATGGGGGTAAGGGTGAATTTCCATTTAGTCCGCCCGTACGGGGCACTTTCCTGGATTGTTTTGCGCATCGGAGGCAGCGTGTGCTCTCCTGCTTGCCTACCCTGCCGCAAGTGGCGCTGGGCTTTCTTAAGGCAAGGCCCATTTTGAAGAAGGAAATCCCACTGCATGCAGAAAACAAAATATAACCACCTATTAAAATTCCAATCGGGGCACTTCATGATTACTGACCGCTGCACAGACATCAGTCCGCACCCCGGGGCCAATTAGAAGGAAGAGGGTGATGAACCAGCATTCTCGGGCTCAAGCCTCACTGCACCTGCTTGTTGCTGGCCTCCGCCCCGCGTCCCAGCCCTGGGCCAGGCGCTTCACACTGACTCCACCTGATTCCTGCTTCTCAGTCACCCTTGAGATGGGCACTGTTTCCTCTCCATTTTACAGAAGGGGAAACGGAGCTTGAGACCGTCTTCAGCTGGGACGTTCAGGGACCTAGGCAATCAGGTTCTCCTTTGCCCAGAAAACCCTGCACACTCCGGAAACCCTCTCTTGGAATCTTGCTGGCCCCGCGCATATCATGCACGTCCTTCGGGCGCCTGCCTTTTTTGGGGGGATCGGGTTAGGCGCCACAGTCAGGGCACCAGGGAGGGCCCTTCACTGATCTCCACCCCCCACTCCCCACACCCGTGCAGGAGTGAAGGCCCCCTTGTGGAAGAAGGAGCTGGAGGAGCCCCGGGCCAGGGAGGCAGAGGCGGAGGCCGAAGCCGCGGAGGAGGAGTCGGAGTCGGAGGACGAGGAGAGGCCGCCGGAGGAGAGCGCGGCCGCGGGCGAGGCCAAGGCCGGCGGGGAGGCGGAGGGCGGCGAGGGCCGAGAGCGGGGCTCGGTGTCCTATTACCCGCTGCGCCAGGAGTCCAGCACCCAGCAGGTGGCGCTGCTGCGGCGCGCGGACAGCGGCTTCTGGGGTTGGTTCAGCCCCTTGGCGCTGCTCGGCGTCCTGGCCGCGCCGGCCGACAGGTGAGGGCGCGCCCCGCGGCGGGGGTGGGATGCCCTAGGCGCCCGGCGCGAGCGCGCGGTGCGGTGCCCTGAGCGCCCCGGTCCCCGCCCGCAGGAAGCGGAGCCCTCCCGAGGAACCGTGCGTGCTGGAGACGCGGCGGCGGCGGCCGCGCGGCGGGGGCTGCGCGCGCTGCGAGATCCTTTTCTGCAAGAAGTGCGGGAACTTGCATAGCTCGCCGAGCTACGTGGCCCATTGCGTTCTGGAGCACCCGGATCTGGGGAGGACGCGGCCTGCTCCCGGCGGCCCCTGAGCACCACCACCACTCCCAGCCTCTATAGCCCTCCATCCTTGCCTCCACCCCAACTGCCCGCAACCCTCCCCTCTCTTCCCCCACGTCGATCACGTGCCGGAGAGCCGCCCTTCCGGGGCGCCCCCCTCTCGGAGCAGACCAGCAGGCGCATCCCCCATGGGGCGGCCCCACCTGTCATGAGTGCGCAGCCCAACATCATCACCTGGAGGTCCGTTCCTGCAACAGCGCCTCCCCGGCCAGCACGCGGTGCCCATCGCCCACCTGACTCCCGTCCCCTGCCCACAGCCCTCCCACTTGTCTCTTGGATATTTCAGGTTCCTGCTGGCCCGGTGGGCAGAGGCATCACCTAAAGTAAACAACCCCTCTGGGAAACTTGCTCCTCCCCTCAAATCCTCCAATAAAGCCTCTGGTCCAAGTGTGAGTGCCTAGAGGAGGGGCGAAGGCCCCGGTGAGCGTGATAAAGAGCAACCCTCCTCGCCCTTCCCCCGGGTTCAAGCCGGAGGGAAAAGGGCAGGCGGAGAGCCTCCTCCCAGCAGCTCCGGGCGGAACCAAGCCTTTGCAGCCAAGGGCAGTCAAAGGCCATTCTCCCCACCGCGCGACGAGAAGAAAAAAGGCAGGCTCCGCGCCAGGAATGCCCCCTGGGAGCTGAGGGCTGAGACTGGCCGGATCTTCCTCCCCTCCCGCGGTCAGTGTGTGTGCCCACGAGGCCCTGGCAGGTGTGGAGTGTGCAGACTAGAGAGTTAGCCCAGAAGCCTGCTGAGACTGAAGACAGGGAAGCTGGGGAGCTGGATCCTTCTCCAGGAATCCCAGCTATTCTTGGCCGGCCAGTGGGAGCTCCTGGAATGCTTCGTGTGTGGCCAGGACAACGGGGCCATTGTGAGCACTGGGGCTCTCCCAGGCTGCAGAGGCCCCCAGCGCCTGCAGCAGCCAGACCTTCAGAGAGGCCCCTGTCCTCCTGCGGCCACACAAGGTTCTCCATCTGGCCTGGAGGGTGAGTGGGCGAAGGACATTTTGCTTTTTGAGGAGAGCGGCAGGCCCCCTCTATCACGACTATACACACGCACAGCTCACTGGGCCTGGGCTAGGACAAAGAACATGGTTGCCCCCTCCCCAGCATCCACGTCCGCCTGCTCTCACCCGACACCGGTCCAAGGAAGCTGCTCCCCTGCTCCAAGTCCACTCGCTGGGAGCACAGCTTTATTCCCACCCTCCCCCCAAAAAATAACAGGGCCCAGCAGGTCTACATTGGTCTCCTTGTTCTGGGTCCTGACTCCCCTGAGGTTTGAGACTGGTACCCAAACCATACAAGCTTCCTGGTGGCAGGGCCTCTGATTAAATAAGACACAGTTCTCTAGGGACCAAGTCAGGAGGTCCTGAGGGGAAGGGACAGCCTGGGAAAGTGTCCCAACTTCTCCGCTGAGTTTGGCAGCCTTCCTGGTTGTCCAGTACTGTGGCCTCGGGGACAGGAACTGCACCTTTGGGGCAGAAGCATAATCCCCAAGGCCTGGGGAGGAATGAGTCCCTGGGGAAAGGGCCCATGGGGTCTGGGACCCTTTTTAGCTTCTCGTTGAGTTGATCCCACAATGGTCAATGTCTCGGGACTTCCCTGGTGGTCCAGTGGTTAAGACTTCGTGCTTCCTCTGCAGGGGGACAGGGGTTCGATCCCTGCTTGGGAAATGAGATCTCGAATGCAGTGTCTTGACAGCACAAAGACATCCTCCAGGGAACAAACACAGACCACCTTTCTTGCCCGGGCTTCTGTGGGGAGGCTCAGAGGCTTGTCTGCCCTTGGAGCAAGGGACACACATTGGCCATGAAGGCACTCACTAAGAGGTGGGGGCGTCTTCAGAACAGGGCGCCCCCTGAGTTGGCGTGCCAGCAGCCCATCCAGGGCAGCTCTGTGGCCCAGCGGCCCGAGGTGGTTGTCTGGAGTTTGGCCTGGTCGAGGCTCCAGTAGCGGTCGTCCCTGAAGAAGATGATGGAGCCGTCCGGCCTGGGCAGGGCGCCGCTGACCTCCTCCGGGATACCGCCCCAGTCCTGCAGGCCTCGGGGATAGTAGGGCTCCACCTGCAGCCCCCCTCGGGCCAGCACGTAGTAGCGAGTGCCTTTGAAGAGGACAAGGCGGCGCAGAGGAGGGAAGAAGAAGGCAGCATCGGGGTGACGGGGCAGGCCCCCGGCCCGGCACAGCTGTGGGGAGCCCCACACTGGCTTGGGGCCCCGGAACCTCCAGCATCGACTCCCTGTGGGATGTCGGAAGGGCCAGGGTGAGTTGGCAGCTCTCACCCTCTGGCTCTGTACCCCACCCCTGTCCCCCCACACCCCTACTCCGCATCGAGTTGGAGCCCAAGGTGGTTAGTATTCACGATAACCAAAATGGACCAGTGATAAATCGCAGAGGAGGAACTGCTGTGGCCTCAACTTCCAGCAAGTGTCAGCAGAGGGCGGGAAGCGCTGAAGGACCCGCCCCCCGCCCCGCCACACACACACCCCTGGCAGGAAGCACGCCCCCTCCCGGGTGAGGAATGGACTTCCCTCAAGGCCAAGGGCTTTCTCCAAGGTCATTACTACCAACAGTTCTGTGGGGGTGGGGATTTTTGTTTCGATCACTACAGTATCTCAACACCTCCAACCCAGTGTGCAGAAGGCACTCAGGATTGGTCGAATCAATGAATAAACAGTATTTTCTCATGTCATATACTGCACATTCCTCAGATTAATCCTCCTTAATTCCTCACATTAATCCTCCTTTCCCAACAAGGCTGAGGGATTCTCTTCCCCATTCAACAAATTCAAGCTCCAAAAGCGGTGCTGGAGAAGACTCTTGAGAGTCCCTTGGACTGCAAGGAGATCCATCCAGTCCATCCTAAAGGAAATCAGTCCGGAATATTCATTGGAAGGACTGATGCTGCAAATGAAGCTCCAATACTTTGACCACCTGATTCGAGGAGCTGACTCATCAGGAAAGACCCTGATGCTGGGAAATATTGAGGGCAGGAGAAGGGAGTGACAGAGGAGGAGATGGTTGGATGGCATCACTGACTCAAGGGACATGAGTTTGAGCAAACTCTAGGAGATAGTGAAGGACAGGGAAGCCTGGCGGGCTGCAGTCCATGGGGTCACAAACAGTTGGACATGACTTAGCGACTGAACAACAACGAGTTAAATGACAGGCCCAGCCTCACACAGCTAGGCTTCTAAAGAAGCTTCATTCTTCTGCTGTATTGCAGAGCTCAGAGCTGTCCTCTGCCTCCCTCGTCTCTGAAGTGCTTCCACCCTCTCTCCTGGGACAACCTTGGCACCTGTGTCCCCCAATCCATCACTAAAGGAAGCTCCTGGGAGAGTTCCTGGGGCCACAGGTTCAGATTGCAATCGAGACTCCTCCCCTCTTTTGACCTTGGGTAGATTCCTCCCCTGCTAGGACTCAATTTTCTCATCTGCCCCGGGGCTGGTACCTTTGAAGAAGTAGAAGTCTCCATCCTCCAATGACACGGCGGCTGCCTCGATGTGGGGCGGCAGCCCCGCCCACCTTTCCCGCAGTGGGCGGGGCTCTGAGACGTTGCCGTCAGCTGTCACCTCCCAGAACTGGTTCCCTTGAAAAACGTACAGGCGCTGTTGTCCGTCTGCCCGGAGCCAAGAGAGAGTTGAGGAGTGACCGTCAGCCTCCTGCCTGCCTTCCATGGGAGGTGCTTCCCTAGGGCCCAGCTTCCCAAACTGATGAGAGGACCCAGCAGAGAGGATGCTGTGTGCACAGCTGGGACAGAAGCGAAAGTGCAGGAGGGAGCAGGGTTTTGCTTGGCGTGGGCTTGCTACCCTGAGAGTGCTTGTGACTTGGGATTTCTGGATTTTATAATTGCCACCCTCCCAACCTTGTACTTCAATTCCGGAGACCCTTGGAGATGCTGGGGGGAGGAAAGAAGAAAGCGAGGCGCCGGTGGGACCATCTTACCTACAGTGATGGCATCGAAGGAAGAATGGCAATATTTTGGACCTCGGGTTTCCGGGCGCCTTCCCTGGAGTCTGAGGGGGTCCCAGGCCTCAAAGTCAGTGAACAGCTTTCCCGGCAGCTGGATGGCCACTGAGCCCCCCTGGGGCTTCCCTTGGTGGGGGGAGGAGGAGGAGGAGGAGGAGGGAAGCAGGAAAGAACACACACTGGTTGTGGGGTGGGGTGTTGAGAGCTCAAGACCTCCCCCTTGGTTCATTTCATTATCTGACAGGTGCAGGGAAGGACAGCAGGGGTGGGTGGTGGGGGTTAAACGTTATCCTTGGTTGCTGGTGTTAACTGTAGCACCAAACTCAGAAGTCCTCTTTCCTATCCCACAGTCTGTGAATGGGTAAAACTGGAGTGGGGAAACAAACAAGGGTTTGGAACTAGGATGGGCAGAGGGTCCTCTTTCCTGAGTCCTGGACAATGCAGAGAGTAGGAGCGCAGAGTTCAGGGGCCCAGGCTGTGATGATGACCGCAGTGATAATTACATCACTGCACTTCACTTCTGAGAATGAGGCAGAGTCCAACAAGCTTAGAATGTGGCCTTAGTTCCTGAATCCTGGCCTGCACCTTCCTAGCTGTGTGACCTTGGACAAGTTATCTAACCTTTCTGAGCCCCATTCTCTTCATTTGCGGATAAAAAGATACTTCTTGGGTGTGTTAAGTGCCTGGCCCAAGGTAGACACTCAAGAAATATCAGCTGCTATTATTATGTTTATGTAGATTTCTTGGGCTACAAAGCATGTTCATAGGCACTAGAACAACAGCCCTGTGGGGGTAAGCAGGACCTAAATTATCCCCCCTCTCTTTTTTTTTTTTAAAGGTAAAATGGAGGATTCTTTTTTTTTTTTAGTTGGAGGCTAATTACTTCACAAAAATGGAGGATTCTAACCGAGGAAATGCTTTGCCCATGAGCAACTGCTAGTCTGATATGAAATGGAGACTTGATCCCAGGGATCCTGGCCCTGTCCACTGCCCCTACGTACTCAGGGACGCAGCTCCCCAGGCCGAGGCGAGCCTTGGGTTCAGATAAGTCTCCGGGCAGCAGCACGGGTCAGTTCACTCTGGGGAAGACCTTGTCTAAGTCCACCGCCAGGCAGAGACCCAGGCTCGGGGGCGAGGGGCAGGGGGTTGGGTGGGAAGAGTTGGCATCAACGTCACGGAGGCTAAAGTTTGGGAGAGAGCCACTGGAGCTGGGAGCAGGAATGATGGGGGGGGGGGGGGGGGTTGGTGGAGGCGTATGGGAGGAACTGCGCAGCCGGGGGTTGGGCAGGAACAGACAATTGGAACGCAGAGGAGAGCTGTGCCCAGGGGGTCGGGATGCTGGAAATAGGCGTAGGGAAGCAGCAGAGCGGGAGATGAGGTTTTTCAGATCTAAGGGGAGCCTGAAGCTACAGATCGGAAAGGACCAGTGATGGGCAAGCCAGTTTCCTGCGCTTAGGATGGGGGATCCTCTTTGAAGAGCCGGCGTCCGAGCCCTGGGGGTCCCGGGTTGGGGGTGGGGGGCGCAGGGGGCGGGTAAGGGCGCAGGGGCGTGCGCGCCGGAGGCTCTCACCATACAGGTTCTGCACGGCCAGCACGTCGTCCCAGCTGAGCAGCGCGTCGCGGCCCAGCCTCTTGTAGTACGGCGCCATGAGCGCGCGCGGCGCGGCCGAGTGGGTCAGGCCCAGCGTGTGGCCGATCTCGTGCGCCAGCACCACGAACAGGTTGCGGCCGCGCCGACGGCTCAGGGACCAGCGCTCGTCTCTGTCGAAGTGCGCTTCCCCGCGGCGGGGCAGGAAGGCGTGCGCCAGGGCGCCCCCTGCAGGCGGCGCGGCGGGTCAGGGGCAGCCGGCGCCTCCGACCCCCACCCCCCACCCCCAACCGCCCCGCACAAACGCCGTTGGCTTGGGTGTGGGTGCTTTTCTGATGGGTGATTTCCCTCCTAATTGAGTCTGGCAGAGGCGGAAGTGTGGAGCAACGAACAGATGACTAGGCTGTGGGTCTGGACGCCTCGGAGGCAGCGTGGTGTGCAAAGAGCATGGGGCCAAACTGCCTGGCTTGCAATCCTGGTTTTAACCATTTATCCTAGCTGCTGTGACCTGGGCAGATAGCTCAAGGCCTCTGTGTCTTAGCTTTTAGATCCGAGAAATGAGAATGTTGACTAAGAGAGTCGATCCTTGCAGGGCTGTTCTGAAGATTAAAAAGGGATGTGTGCACAGCCCACAGGGCTTCCCAGGTGGTGCTAGTGGTAAAGTACCTGCCTGCCAATGCGGGAGACATAAAAGACATGGGTTCGATTCCTGGGTGGGGAAGATCACCTGGAGGAGGGCATAGCAGCCCACTCCAGTATTCTTGCCTGGAGAATCCCCATGGACAGAGGAGCCTGGAGGACTACAGTCCATGGGGTCGCAAAGAGTCGGACACGTCTGAGCACACCACACAGTATATGTGTATGTCACGTGTAATACTTAGAGCCTACTGTGGGTAATAACTACTACTTATTTTCGAAGAGATCTAGGATTAGGGATCAGTGGTTACCCCAAAAGGGGGCATAATGAGACTTCTGGGGGTGTTGGTAATGTTGTTTCTTCATCTAGGTGCTGAGTGTGTTTATGGGGAGGTATAGGCTTCCTTTTTAAGAAGTATATATAGGGGAATCCCCTGGCAGTCCAGTGGTTAGGATTTGACTCCTATCAGAGATCTAAGGTAACTAAGAGCCTGCATGCCTCTGAGTGCAGCCAAGAAATAACAGAAAAGAAAGAAAGAAAGAAAAAAACTTGCATTCATTTGTTCTTGCCTTCCCTCTGCCAGGGCCCTCTGTGGGTCTCTGCTTCCCTGCTTGTAATAGGCATGAGCAGAGGGAGATGGGCTGGATCAGTCATTGTCAAGCTTATAGCCGGGCCCAGATGCAGTTTTGTAGTTTCTAGAGCCCTAACCCCTCAGAATTCACTTTCCCCAAGGGTCAGAAAACAGCACTGCAATGATGCTGGCTTAGAAGCCCATTGAAAGTCCTTCTGATATGGCCTTCTTGGAACCCAGGCCAGCAGGGACTGACAAAAGTTGGGGGGTTACCATTAGAGGGAGCCTCCTGGGGCATGGAGAGCCGGCCTGAGGAGGAATGTGTGTGTGTGTGTGTGTGTGTGTGTGTGTGTGTGTGTGTGTGTGCACGTGCTAAGTCATGTCTGATTCCTTGTGACCCTATAGACTGTAGCCCGCCAGGCTCCTATGTCCATGGGATTCTCCACGCAAGAACACTGGAGTGGGTTGCCATGCCCTCCTCCAGGGAATCTTCCTGGCCAGGGATCAAACCCACGTCTCTTATGTCTCCCGGATTGGCAGGTGGGTTCTTTACCTCTAGTGCCAACTGGGAAGTCAGTGTAGGAGGAGTATTTGCTTCTAATTTTGAACATGCCTCAAGTTGTTTTGACCCATGTAAGCCCTTACTATGTAATTCTCACCATGATCCTGGAAGACAGATGGGCAGGTTTCAAAGGGAGAAGACATAAACGCAAATGAACACCAGTTTCAAATCAGAGAGCTGACTCCCAGTCCAGCGCTGTCTTAGCAACCAGACTATCAGTGTCTCATGGCGATATTGTGGGTGAAGGGAGTTACATGCAAGCACATGTGAGTGGTACATGTGGATTCTTGTAAAGCCTGGATTTCTCCCAGTCCTACCCTGGGTCCCAGGAGCAGGGCTTGGAAGTGGGTTTTGCTCTGAGTGGGCTTGATGGAAAGTAGGAGGGTGCAGGGGAGGTGGGGGCCCAAGTTCCCAGGCCACACAAGGGCTTAAGTCCTGAAGGGGTCTAATGAGGTCTCCTTGCCTCCCTAGCGGAGAGGAGATACACAGATAACCTGTATTCAGGTCATGAAGGCCAGTGCTGGGCAGACTGGGATGAGGGCAGTTTACATGATAACTAAAGGGCAGTAAGCCTTTAGTTTTGGGACCAAACAGAAGAGTCTGGGCTGTGAGTGTGTGAAGCAGTTGGCATGGAGGGGATAGAATGTCCCTTGCCCTGCATCCGTGACTGTGCTGTGGGTGGTGGCCTCCAGGTGTTTTTAGAGCCTTGGTCTGAGGGAACATCCACTCCTGGAGAACGAGAGGCACCAGCCTGACAAGAGGCAGGGTATGGAGGAAAGGACCCCAGGAGGTTCTCCCAGTAGAGATAATACTCCTTAGAGTTTGCAAGACACTTTCCATGCAGAACCTCATGTGACCAACCCTTCAGCCATGCGGCACCTAAGAGAGCAGGGACCACTGTTCCCATTCTACAGGTGGGAAGACAGGGTTCTCTGGAGCGGGCTGCAGCCTGGCCAAGCCTACAGGAGGAGCGAACCCTCCACTGCCTTCTCTCCAGACTGCCTTTCCTAGTTGGGGTTCCCTCCTGCCCTGTAGGAGAGAGGCTCGGCGTCAGCACCTGGGCCATCGAAGGCGTTGCTCAGCCCGTCGTTGTGGTCCCCTTGGAAGAAGGCGAGGCGGATGTCAGCGGGGCCCGTGGCCGGGGCCTCCCAGAACTCCAGCGCCGAGACGTTGCTCCACAGCTGGAAGGCGGCACGCACGGCCCCCCGGACTGCGGGCTCGGGCAGGTGTTGGGGCCAGTTCACCAGGCGGTAGGAGAGATGCCGTTTGTACCACTTGTTGCCTGCCACCCAGAGAGGCTGCGTCAGTCACAGCTGCTGCGGAGCCTGGGGCTGGCCCCGTGGACCCTTTTGATGGGGAGATTGGCCCTCCCCCGGGAAGTCCATGAACTGGTGAAGGAGACACAGCCTTGGCCCCGGGAAGCCCCCCATCGGTGGAGGCACTGATCTCAGACTGACAAAGCAACCCTTGTCTTGCACAGCCCCTGGTCCAGTGGCTTGGCCCGCGGAGGCCCCCGTGTGATGGGGGCTGTGGAGCCTCGACTCAGGAAGGACCCCCAACCCCGAGGACTCTTGGGTCTGGGGTCACCTTCCCCACTGTCTGGACCAAGCTTGAACATTGAGCCGCGCCTCTTGCTGGTAGCGGATCCCAGCCACTGCCTACCGTGTGGGGGCAGAGGAAGGGGGGCCATGGGGGCCGCACCTGCGACTCCCCTCTCCCCGATCCTCTTCCCCACCCCTCTCACTCTTCTGCTGTCTCCCCTTCCCCGTGCCCCCGGGCCTGCTGCTGACAAGAGACCACAAGGCGCATTTATTTGAGATCCTTCTCTGCCCCCCGGCCCTCCCCCCTCACTTCCTCAGGGACTCTGCAGAGCTCTGAGGTGAAAACAAATAAGAACAAAGGGTGTGTTTTGTCACTGACCAAGAGAAATTTTTCCATTTCCACTCAGTGAAGAGTTCCTTTGCCCCCAACTGCAGTTCCTCCCAGAGGCTGGAGACTCTGGCCTCTTGCCCGAGTCCCCACTCAACCAAGTCCCTCTGCAGCTCATCGGTCACCCAGGACCAGGGTGCTCAGAAGATCCAGCTCTCAGACTTTTTAATGGGCTATTTCTGAGCTCTGCAGGCTCAGGGACTGAGACTGTGACCCCCCAAGTGGAAGACTCGAAACTCAGAGGCAGGACTCCTGGGAGTGCACGAGAATCACATTGTCTTAATCACATTGTCTTTTGGGTCTCAGTGTCCTGAGCTATGGTAAAGAACCCACCTGCCAATGCAGGAGACATAAGAGATGCGGATTCGATCCCTGGGTCAGAAAGATCCCCTGGAGGAGGGCATGGCAACCCACTCCAATACTCTTGCCTGGAGAATCCCATGGACAGAGGAGCCTGGTGGGCTCCAGTCCATGGGGTCGCAAAGAGCTGGACACAACTGAAGCGACTTAGCATTCACACATGTCCCACATGGACCAGACTTCCTGCAGCATGGGTGATGAGTGGGCAGGGCGGGCCTGCCTGTGTTGGAGGACAGCCCCCTCTCTCCTCGGAGGGGGGACCAGGTAAAGGTTCAGACCTCCTGCCCTTTTGTCCTGGGGCTGTCCTTGCCTGAACCAGGCAGAAGGCGTGAAGTCATGGGTGTTCGGCCGTCTCCTTATCCATCTCTCTGCTCTGTTTTGCAGAGACTGAGACCAGGAGGAAGGGACTCAGAATGAGTGAGTCCGGACTTCCCTGGTCATCCAGGAGTCAAGACTCTGCCCTCCCCACACAGAGGCATGGTTTCGATCCCCGGTTGGGGAACTAAGATCCTGAACTTGGCACGGCATGGCCAAAAAAACAACAAACAAAAACAGAAAAAATAAAGATAAAATCTCTGAAGAAAAAAAAAAAAGAATGAGTGAGTAGTGGAGCTTGGCCCTGAGCCCAGGCCCGACACTGATAAGCAGGCACATTGGCTAAGACTCAAGGCATAAATTTGCCTAAACATCGCTTCTTTGTGTCACAGCAGGGGCCCTGCAAGAGCTGAAATTCTCCTGAATTCTCTGGAGAGCAGAAGAGCTGAGTGCCCTTTCCCTCCTCTCCACCCCTCCACGCCCCATGGCAGGCGGGGAGGGACTGTCCCTTCTCCTACCCCCATGCCAAGCTCCAGGCAAGGCAAGGCTGCCTCCTGGGACTGTAGGGCCTGGCAGCCACCCAACCTCTCCCAGCCAGTGAGCAACCCTCAGGGAGGGAACAGGGAAGGATCTAAGGATGGGAGGGGGCCCAGGAGGCCAGAGGAAGGCCTGGAGTCCAGAGGCGCCGCCTGAGGCTTCACTCTATGCCAGGAAGCTTCTCTTTGACAAGTCTTCACTGGGCTGGGCTCCTCCCCACCCTGCTATGGGTAAGCCACTCTCAGACTCTCTCCCCTCCACCTTCAAGCTTCTAGAAAAGTATGAAGCAGCTCCTTCTGCCTTTTTGCAGCGAGGGGAGCCCCTCACTCCGTGGGCAAGAAGTGGGGAGGCCAGGGAGGACAAACACAAATGGGAATTGAGAGAAAATGACTAATTGTCCTTAGGAGCGGAGCTGGGTGAGGGGCAGGGGAGCAAGGAACCACCGGACCAGCAGCCTGAGCCTTTACCCCCTGTCTTCTTCTAGGTGTGTGTTCTCGGAGCAGACCGGCCACTTTGGGCCCCCATCCCAAACTCCTGGCCAGGCAGGGCTGGTTTCCATGGTGACTCTCAGGCCACAGTAGCACCTGGCATCACACCCCCTACACCTTTGCTCCAAAATCCAAAAGGGAGGAGGGAGGGAAAAAGAGACGGGGAAGGGCAGAGAGCTAGATTCCTTGCTTGGGAAGACCTTGAAGTCCTGATTCCCAACAGGGAACTGATGTTATGGAGAGAACATGAGTTAACATCCCAGTGCCTCTGCTTACAACCTCGAATATCAAATTATTTGAATCTTTCCAAGCCTAAGTTTCCTTACTTGCAAAGTGGGGTTGGTAAGACCCACCTCCTGGTAAAAGTGAAATAGCAAGTGGAAAAGCAACACAAAGCTGCCTGGCATGTGGTGGGTGCTCAGTCAATATGCCGGCTCCTTCCTTTTATATCCCAGATACATCCCCCAGGGCCGTCACCTGCATCAGCTCTGGGAGGTTTCGGGAGCATTGAAAATCAGCCCTGTAAGCACGGTTGCCGGATTCAGCAAAATGAAAATATGGAACATCTAGTTCCATGTGAACTTTGGATAAACAGCAAATACCTTTTTTTTTTTAGTATAAGTATGTGAAAACAAAATACTTACTTGTTGTTCATCTGAACTTCAAATTTAAATGGGCATCCTGTGTTTTATCTGGCAACCCTAGAGCCCAGCTTCATCAGTACAGCATTCATCCACATCATGGAAAGCCACTGGCCTAAAAACCCACATCATTTTTCATGCACCTACCCATGTTCTGGGGTTTTTCACATCTGGTGATCACTTAATCCTCCCAATGACAAGAAGGCTTGGCTACTGTGTGGCCCTGGGAGAGTTGCCCAAGCTCTTGATCCCTCATTTTTCCCATCTGTAAACTGAGGGTGATAAGGGGACCCATCTCATACGGTTGTTATTGAATAAAATGAGTTAATCCATGTAGAACCATGCTTGGTACATCATCAAGGCTCAGCAGCCCACCAGGCTCCTCTCTCCATGGAATTCTCCAGGCAAGAATACTGGAGTGGGTTGCCATCTCTTTCTCCAGGGTAACTTCCCAACCCAGGGATCTGATCCAGGTCTCTTGTATTACAGGCAGATTCTCTACCATCTGAGCCACCAGGGAAACCCATTAATGATTACAGTCTCTTTCCTGAGGCATAGGAAGCACTCAGTGCCTGCCACACCCACAGCTCCATTCTAGGGGACGTCCTCCCACCCAGGAGGAAATCTAAGTCAAGCTGCTGTGGTGCATGTTGTGAACCAGAGGGAAATTCTCTGTCTAGTCTGGCCACTGCTGTCTGGACAGAGGGGGACAGTGTCATGCAATGAGATGGAGAAGGAGGTACCTTAGCATGGATTGATGTTCAAAAGGAATGCTCCAGGGCTTTTTACAATAGCCAAGACATGGAAGCAACCTAAATGTCCATCAACAGATGAGGGGATAAAGAAGAGGTACATATATATAATGGAATATTATTCAGCCATTAATAAAAATGAAATAATGTCATTTGCAGCCATGTGGATGGAGCTAGAGATTATCATACTGAGTGAAGTGTCAGAGAAGGAGGACGATCATATGGCATTCCTTGTATGTAGAATCTAAAAAGAAATGATATAAATGAACTTACAAAACAGACAGAGACAGCAAACTTATGGTTGCTGGGGAGAAAGATGGGGGGATTGAGACAGTTAGGGAGTCTGGGATGGACATGGACACCCTGGGGCTTCCCTGCTGGCTCAGCTGGTAAAGAATCCGCCGGCAATGTGGGAGGCCTGGGTTCGATCCCTGGGTTGGGAAGATGCCCTGGAGAAGGGAAAGGCTACCCACAAGGTAGCCAACAAGGATGCACCGTATAGCAAAGGCAACTCTGCTCAGCATTACGTGGCAGCCTGGGTGGGAGAGGAGTTTGGGGGAGAGTGGATACATGTACATGTGTGGCTGAGTCCCTTCCCCTTCGCTGAAACTATCACAACATTGTTTATCGGCTATACTCCAATACAAAATAAAAAGTTAAAAAAAAAAAAGAATGCTTCAAATTGGATGTCGTACATGGACTCCACCAGTTCCTCCCTTGGGGCTTGCCTGGAGGCTGCATCCCTGTGCTCAGGTCACGCCCTGAGCGCCCAGGAGACATCCCTTCAATTCTCTGGGACACGGGCTCTAGCCTGGACGTGTTGCTATTGAGACTGTCTGGGGCCCCATTTTCCACTGTATTCTCACGACAAGTCCCTTCCCCTTGGTAATCAGGGCCTCTCCTTTACAGATATTTCAGATACAGCCCAGGTCACACAACTAAACGCAGAGCCCCAGATCCATCCAGGGATGTTGCTCCAGCTTACACTGCTCCTCCATTCTGCCTCACCCTTCCCCTCCGCTGTCCAGAAGCATGGGGGGCTGCAGAATATGCTGACTCCAAGCACATCTTGACCGCAGAGTCCAGACCCCCATGGCTCCTCTCTGTTCTACCAGGAATGCATTTGGGCAGTACCGGGCACCCGGAGGGGCCGCACATGTGGACACAGTGGAGCCGGATTGGCAAACACCTGGAAACACCCGTCCTCCGACAGCTAAGGGGAACGGCCCACAGTTTCCTTACAAATCAGCTAAGAAATAAAAAAAACAGCATGCCTTCTGTTCTGTTCCTAATGGGTATTGTCAGCCAAAGTCGTTCATGCAAATTAAAAGAAGCAATGGCCCTAAGTGCCCATAGTAAAATTAATAATAGATGAGAACCTGACTGAGCAAACTCGTCTTGTTAGAAATCTTGAAAACTGGAAAAAACTGATCAGAAAAAATTAGACTTAGTACAGACAAGACGTTAAAATTACACAGTCAAACTTGTTATTGACAAAGCATTGACAAGAACCGAATCTTCTTTATAAATCTTAGTTCTGTAACATCTGATCCTGGAAGATTGGATTTGGACAAACAAGGAGAAAGTTGAGGAGGAGAAAGAAGGGAAGAAAAACCCCAAAACTACACAGGGAGACATACAACGGCAAAAACTGTAACGTGAAAATGTGTAAAATAGACAAATTCAAATAGTTGGGAAGGAGGTTGACCACTGTTGCCAACGGCTGGCAGGCAGAATGGGACAGACTGTTTCCTTGTTGGGATGGGGTTTCTTTTTGAGGTGATGGAAATGTTCTGAAATGAGATTGTGATGATGGTTGCACAATGCTGTGAATATACTAAAAATCACCGAATTGTTCACTTTAAGTGGGTAAATTGTATGGTAAGTGAATTGTATTTCCATAACACTGTAAAAAAAAAAAATGTGCCATGGCCAAAATAAAACTGATCGATGACTCATATCTTTGTTAAATAATTCTTATGAAAAAAGAATCGATTCAGATGAAAATGACTTCAGTCAAATATAAAAGAAAACGGTGATGGTTTAACTGCCATACATAGCAAATTGATCAAGGAATTAAGTGGGCTTGATGTGGTTTGCTCTGGAAAATACCTGCACAATGAAAGTTCATCAATGTAGGCATCATTCTGGTTTAAATGTCTGTGCTCACAAACATGAGCTTTGGGTTAAGAGGTCCCAGTTGCCCTCCCTAAGGAAGAGAGGTTATTGACAGAGCCTGGTCCGAGGCCGAGAAGTATTTTTCTGGCTACTGGGGAATTCCAGCCCACCTAGATTTTAACAGTACTCACCTTGCCTTGCAAAGCGTTTCTTACGCCTCATTTTGGCCCGGTGTCCCGAAAAGAGGGCGCTGACTCTCTCGGCCCAAGGCATCTGGCTGTCAGTATCTGCCACCCCGCAACGGGGCTGAGTCATCTGACGCAGGGTGGCGGGGTCCAGCACCCCACTGATGGGCAGCTGGGAAACCCACTGGAACTCCCTGTTAGGAGGAATTGAGATAAAGGACCACAGCGGGAGGCTGGCTGGTGCAGGGGAAGGCAGGGAGCTTCTCTGGAGATAGCAGGTGGTGGGGGGCAGGGGAGGGAGCCATGAGCGTGACCTGCTGCACACAGTTGGGAGACCAGCCTTTCAGCAGGAAAGCAGAGGTGACCCGAGCTTTTGCACGCCAGCATCACCAAGTCTTCCACATCCCTCTGCCTTACCTGATGGCATTACTGAATCGCGTGGAGGAAGGACTACTGGGGACCTGGTCACTGAGATATCCATACTTCTCCAGGAATGCCTGGGGGAGAGATGAACATCAGCTTTCCTCACAATGTAGCATCCTTTCCCCTTCCTGAGTCTCCCAGGGTCCATGGCACAGACTTCACGTCCAGGCTTATCCTCATTCCCAGCTGGGTCTATGAGCTATAGCAGAGAGAATCCTGGCATCAGAGTCAGAACCTGGACTCAGTTCCTGGCCACCACTGATGAGCTGGATATAGTTCTTTTTTTAAATTAATTTATTAAAACAATTTATTGTTTATTTACTTGGCTGCACTGGGTCTTAGTTGTAACACGCAGGATCTTTAGTTGCCGCATAGGAACTCTTAGTTTCAGCACGTGGGATCTAGTTCCCTGACCAGGGATCAAACCCAGGCCCCCTCCACTGGAGCACAGAGTCTTACCCACTGGACCACCACGGACGTCCGTGGATGTAGTTCTTGGAGGCCAGTGGAGAGAAGTGTGGGACTCACTGCGCATACCTATCACCAGTCCAGTCCCTCAGGTGAATGTAGGCACTGGGCTCCCTGTTTGCCCTTCTCGTGGATAAAGTCCCATCAATGGATTAAAAAAAAATGCCACCTCAGCTCCTGAATTCTTATATAGACACATTGACTCTTCATTTTACCCCTCTTTGCTATGTTACCTATCCAGAAACAATTTTCTGTCTTTCTTGTTCTCTTTGCTGTATTTCTTAACTCAGATTAACTCCAATCATAGCCGTTGCTTCAAGGAAAAGGTACAAGTTGGGAACAAAACCTCACTAAGTAAGCAGCCCCTAAACCTTTGCAGGTATCCCGCCTCCTTTTTGTGGATTTCATTACCTCGATCTCCAGCAACCTGTACATCCTCTTCTCAACACAGCCCTGTTCCATAAGGAACCCTCGTTCTAGACAAACTCTTTCCAAGTCCATTTGATTGTTCTTCTGTGCTAATTTATTGGTATTTCAGCACGATTGTTTCCCTCTTTCTCTTTGCATGTTGTTGGTGGTTTAGTCGCTAATTCGTGTCCGAGTGACCCCATGGACCGTAGCCTACCAGGCTCCTCTGTCCTTGGAATTTCCCAGGCAAGAATACCGGAGTGGGTTGCCGTTCCCTTCTGCAGTCTGTTTGCATAGGTACACTGTTTGGGGTTGCACCTTGGATTAAAGGAGTTCTAGGGGTTTAATCTGGAAGACTATGGCTCAAACTAGTGTGGCATTATAGAGTAAACTCTGGGCTTGGAATCAAGAATCTGTTCCTCACCATGACTCTACTGGGTGGCCAGGGACCTCTCTGAGCTTCCATTTCTTCACCCACAGTGTGAGAACAGAAATAACCCCACCGGATTCTCAGAAGGATTAAATACAGCAGTGTCCATCTAGCATAGTTGTCTGGTATATAGAGAACACGCAATGCACAGTTGATCTGGCTGATCGACCTTAATGGGGAAATCAGCAAGAGACTTTGGGAAGGCAACCCCTCTACGAGACAGGAAGTGCTTTGAACAAGGCGGTTGTGCCTCTGTTAATCAGGCCCTCTATCTCAGACTTGCCTCATGCCAGCCAGGTGCCTGGTTCCCGTCCGTGCCTCTTCCCTCTCCCCTGGGGAGGGTGGACAGAGTGGCTTTCTACAGGAAGCCAGGGAGGAATTAATGTTTCCCTAGAAGTGGTTTTGCTGAGTGAGTGACCTGGGAGAGACTGAGTCACAGGCTAACAGGGTGGCACTCCCTGTGTCCCTCCCCCCAAACCCACCCAGCCCTTATCAGGGAGTTGGCTCTGGTTCTGGAACTACGAAGCCTTGGACAGAGCGGGAGGGGAAAGGGGAAGTGGGCTAGCGGCGTCTCCTGTTTCCTGGCTGGGCTGCCAGCGCCTGGTACTTCTGGCAGGCAAGGTGGGTGGGGGGCAGGATGGGGCTGGAGGCTTTTGCAGGGGTCTATCAGAGGGGAAGTCCTGGGCTGCCTGGTCTCTGGGAATCTGTGGGTTGCAAGGCAGAGCTGAATTTCCAGCAGGCAGAGCGCGCAAGTATCCAGGACACCAGCCAAGAGACACCGAAAGAATGAGTAAAAGAAATGTTAAGAATCTGACACTTTCTACTTCCATAAAAGCACAGAAATGTTATAATGGGGATTATCAGGATTTCAGAACTCCCTTATAGTTATTCTATGTTTAGTATGCATGCCTGCTTGGTCGCTTCAGTCATGTCCCACTCTTTGCAACCCCATGGATGGTAGCCCGCCAGGCTCCTCTGTCTGTGGGATTCTCCAGGCAAGATTACTGGAGTGGGTTGCCATTTCCTCCCCCAGGGGTGTTTAATATGCACATATTTTAAAATATTTTAGTTACAGGCAGGGGCCCCTTAATACTGAGTGTCCTCAAGTTCTGTCGAGTGGAGGGAGGCCCACATCTCAGGGTGAGGAGGAGGCACGGCTGAGATGCCCTCTGCTCCTGAAGGCTTCCCTCACCCCCTTCTGTGTGCCCCTTTGCCCTGCCTCAGTTTTCCTCCTGCAAAGCTGAGAGAAACTCCCCTCTCTGCCTGGGAGAAAGAGTAGGGGTGCAGGGCTGGAGGGGCTTCCCAGGTGGCGCTGAAGAACCCACCTGCCAATGCAGGAGACAAGAGATGCAGGTTCCATCCCTGGCTTAGAAAGATCCCCTGCAGGAGGGCATGGCAACCCACTCCAGTATTCTTGCCTGGAGAACCCATGGACAGAGGAGCCTGGCGGGCTGCAATCCTTGGGGTCACAAAGAGTCAGACACGACTGAAGCGACTTAGCATGTACACACGCAGGTGGCAGCGTGGCCGAGAGACCCCAGGAGAAAACGCAGGCCTGGGGGGCTGTGCTGTGCGCTCTCAGGGGCTCCTGAGCTGCACCTGGGGTCACCTCTGTCCCCCTTCACAGAGCCCACGCCCAGGTGCTCCTCCCTGCCTCGCAGTTCAAGCACCAGGTTTTCTCTCTGCCCTGTCCTCACCCCGTCATGTCCCCCACGGAGCCCAGGGCTGCAGCTGCAGGAAGAGGAAGCTGGAGGGCTGTGTGCCTCCATGATTCACCCTCTCAGGTCTCAAAGTGTGTGCCAACCTGCCTCACCCACTCACTCAGGACGGGGGCCGCTTCCCTGGGGAGTCGCCTCCGTAAAGCCCTGGGAGCGGCTGTGGTGTCTGAGAAAAAGGAAAATGGTTCTCCCCGGACCCAGAAAGCTGAGAGGGATCAGAATTCCAGGGGTTCGAGTCCTTCATCTGTCCTGACTTGTCCTGGGAGGGTGTGTAGAGCCCAGCCCACCCAGTGCCTGAAGGAAGGGGAAGTCCTGGCCATTTCTGAGCAGGGCAAGACTAGCAGTGAGGTGCAGCAAATGAATCCCAGAGCTCTGAGTCATGAGCCGGGCAGGGCAGGAGCCCAAGACTGAGCACTTGAACTTTATTCTTGGTGCTGCGGAGAACTGTGTATCCTTAAGCAAGTCCTGTGCCTCTCTGATCTCAGTTGCCTCTTCTATAAAATGAGGGCGTTGCAAGACCTCCCTGGTGGTCCAGTGGCTAAGACTCCATGCTCCCAAAGCAGGGCGCCTGGGTTGGATCCCTGGTCAGGAAACTAGATCCCACATGATGCAACAACGAAGACCCAGTGCAGCCAAATAAATAAATATTAAAAGAAATAAAGTGAGGGGATTGGATTAGCGCTAAGATCTACTCCAGTTCCTTCTATTATTGGAGTCTTGCTTCTGCAACTGATTAGCTATGTGAACTATCCGACAGAGTTACTTACCCTCTCTGTGCCCCCAAATATAAAATGGGGTTAGGAATACTGCCTTATGCTTTTCACAGGAGCATTGTAAAAATCCAGTAAGAGGAAGCTTTGGGAAGGTTTTATGATAGTTGCTTCATTAAAAATGTTATTCTCCCCTTTACAGACACAGAACTTTATTGCTGGAAGGGACCTTTGGTAAATGAGTTGAGGAGGGACCAGCTCCCAGTCTCCTGTCCACAGAGTGGCTGGGACATCCTCCAAATAAAAAATTGCAAGGACTTCTTTGGTGGCCCACTGGTTAAGAATCTGGCTGACAATGCAGGGGACACCGGTTTGATCCCTGGTCAGGGAACTAAGATCCCACAAGCCACGGAGGAACTAAGCCCGTGAGCCACAACTAGAGAAAAGTCTGTGCACTGCGACGAACGACCCTGCATGCTGCAATGAAGATCCCACGTGTGGCAACTAAGACCTGATACAGCCAAAGAAAGAAATAATTTTAAAAAGAACTGCAGCAGCAAATATGAAGCAAAGAACTTGGAAAATTGCAAAATGGCAAGCTCATGAAGAAACCGCATTGCTTTACCTATGATCTTTTCCTTCTTATATTATGTTCCCACTTGATTTTAATCTTTCTATAGTGACTCTGTGATTGTGCTTATCATCCATTATATCTGTAGCCCTATTAGCTAAGTCAAGATGCAGGGGGTGATAGCTGAGGTTCTGTCTTGGCCTGAGTGCTGCGGTGCTTCAGTTGTGTCTGAATCTTTGTGACCTTACAGACTATAGACTGCCAGGCTCCTCTGTCCATGGGATTCTCCAGGCAAGGATACTGGAGTGGGTCGCCATGCCCTCCTCCAGCGGATCTTCCCAACCCAAGGATCAAACCTGTGTCTCTCATGTCTCCTGCACCGGCAGGCGGGTTCTTTCCCACTAGAGCCATCTGGAAGCCCAAGCCCTCTCTTGGCATGTCCCATGAATAAATATATTTTCTGGTCATCAGGACCACAGTGAGCTCCTGCCTATTGCAAAGTTTTCAGGACATCTCACTTTCCTTGAGCATCACAATTACCTTGAAAGAACATAGGCAGGACAGTGTTACTCCCATTCTAAAAATGCGAAAAGTAAGTCTCAAGGGAGTACAGCGTCTCATATGCTGTGCTGTGCCTAGTCACTCAGTCGTGTCTGACTCTTTGAAACCCCACGGACTATAGCCTTCCAGGCCCCTCTGTCCACGGGGATTCTCCAGGCAAAAATACTGGAGTGGGTTGCCATGCCCTCCTCCAGGGGATATTCCCAACCCAGGGACTGAACCCAGGTCTCCCGCATAGCAGGTGGATTCTTTACCAGCTGAGCCACAAGGGAAGCCCACAGAGTCTCATTCTTGAATCCAAATTCTCAAAAACCTATCCAAGGAAGTCTTGTTACACATTTAAACAAGTGACTCAGATGCTTTAAAACCGAAGGATCAGGGTCCAGCCTGCTCTGGTCCCTGGGAGACGGTCCTCAGATTAAAAAAGGTAAAACTGGGGGCGTTTCTAGCTAGATTCCTTCTGTCTCCTCTGCAAGCAGGAGCAGAGGGAAGAGGCTGCTTAGCCAGGGAACTCCGGCTTTCAAGAAAGAGGCTGGGATCACATCTCCCATGACATCCAAAGGGGCGATCTGACAAGCCACAGGTATTCGACAGCACTCAAGTATGTTCTTCACAAAGACAAACATCTGCTTCCAGAATTCATTGCTTTTGCTCTGACTTCTGGAACCTACTGAAGGCTTCAGGGCAGTGGGACCAGCTTGGCCCCTTTCCTTTATTTTGGGTGAAGACCTCCCCTTCTCTTCTGACTCCCTTCCTCTAAGCCTCCTTTCCCTTGTCCCTGGTTCAATATTCACAGAGTTCTGTCTGGGTATAACCTAGATACCTCTTACCGTAATCCCCATGCTTTCTTTCACTTTCCATCCTTAAGGAAGTTGGAAAACATTAGCTGCCCACTCTCCAGCCAGATCCCATCTTGTATTTTTTTCTCATGTCAAATAACCAGACTGTATGGAGCCATGGTCCTCACTGGATGTGGGGTTAAGTTTAAGGCATAAAATAATGTCCCAACTTGGGGACTTCCCCGGTGTCCAGTGGCTAAGACTCCACACTCCCAGTGCAGAGGGCCTGGGTTTGATCCCTGGACAAGGAATTAAGATCCTGAATGCTGCAACTAAGACCTGGCACAGCCAAATAAATGTAAAAATATTAAAACAAAGAATGCACTAACAAAGGTTGTGTTTAGGGAGAGTTGTCCAATAGTCTCTCTCTTCTGTGTCCCTGCGTCCACCATCCAGCTTTCACTAGATGTCTTGTTTTTTTCAGACTGGCTTGACAACTGCTTTTCCATCAACTCTTGGTCCTCTGAGACCCTGCAGAGCCTCTTGTGCACCCTGTGAGTCACAGAGAGGAGCTCTTGGGAACGATTTCCACACCCGGGCTTCTGGGTTTCTGACTCACATGAAGTCAGGCGAATGGCTCTGGGGTATGAGAAACAGACACTGCATCTGGGGGTGGATATTCCACAGAAGCCCTAAAGTCTCCCTGGAGAGACAAGTTACCCAGCTCCCTGTTGCACCCGCGCACTGGGAGTAGCTACATAGATACGGAAGGCAGGTCCTGGACACACTGCCTGGTTGTTCTAAAGAAAGTCCAAGCAATGCATGGCAGACAGACAGATCCCTTGGGACAGTCTGTGCTGCCCCAGAACAGGACAGGGCCTGGCTGGGAATGGGAGGGGGAGCCGGGGTGGTGATGTCATTCATTAAGTCTCCGTCTGGCAACTCAGCAATGGAGGCGCTTCCTACTCACTCACGCTGTGAGCGGCCCTGGTTTTCCTAAGTGGGCAACAATGACCTCGTTCACAATGCAGCTTTGTAAGCAGTCAGACCCCTCCCAGGCAAAGCCCACTCCGGAAAACCCTTGATTTCATTTCTTTGTGTGCACACGGGGACACACGGAGCCACTCTTGCAGGGCACAAGGATATACACAGAAAAAAAAAAAAAAGAATATACACAGGACTGTCCTGGTGGTCCAGTGGCTAAGAACCCGCCTGCCAGTGCAGCGGACACGGGTTCCATCGCTGGCCCAGGATGAACCCACATGCTGCGGGGCAACTAAGACTGTGCCCACAAATACTGAAGCCTGGATGCCCTAGAGCCGGTGTTCTGGAACAAGAGAAGCCACTACAATGAGAGGCTCTCGCACTGCAAATAGAGAGCAGCCCCCAGTCACTGAAACTAGAGAACGCCCACATGCAGCAAGGAAGACCTGGTGCAGCCAAAAATTTTAAATTAAAAAAAAAAACTGCACACAGAGACATCCAAATGGATAGACACGGACATAGGAAGATGAAACGTACACACACATACACGCAGAGGCACGGGCATACAAACATACCAAAGTTAAAGAAGGTTAGTGCTGGAGAGACTCTTAAAAGTCACTTAAGAAATGTAACTCCTTCGTTTTACAGAAAAGGAATCTGCAGAGTGGAGAAGGGAAGTGACAAGCTTAAGATCCCATGGCTTGTTTCCGCTGTGCCTCTCCTGCCATCTCCAGAACTCTGACCTTTGCCTATGAGCTCAGCAGGACTGCTGGGCTTTGTTTGGGATCTGGCTCCCTGCACTGTGGTCAGGGAACTGAACTGGAGCAGAGAGCTGGGGTGATCAGGAGGCTCACTTTGTGCTGGTTCCTGTCTGTGGATGGTTGTATTTCCCTAAATGATCACAATACCTCCCATTCCTGTGCTCTCCTTACGATGTGACTGCAACACCCCTCCCGCCAATTGTGGGATTTCAGTTCCCTCCCCTCCACCTGGGGCTTGGGGCGCCAGTCAGTGGAGTAGAGCAGAAATGATGCTATGGGAACGTCCCTGGTGGTCCAGTGGATAAGACTGCGTGCTCCCAACGCAGGGGGCCCGGGGTTCAGTCCCCAGTTGGAGAACTAAGATCCCACACACAAAGCCCATGTGCCACAACTTCTGAGCCTTCTGAGCCTCGTGCACCACAACTAGAGAAGCCTACACACCGCAACACAGAGCTCGCACACTGTGAGGAAGACCCAGCTCAGCCAAAATAAAAAAGTCTTTTAAAAAAAAGAAGTGATGCCATGCAACTTCTTAGTCTAGGTCACAAAGACATGACACCTTCTGCTTCTCTTACTCTTCTCTCTCTCTCAACACTCAGCCTGGAGACCTAGCTACCATGTTTAGAGATAGCCCAAACTAGCCCACCAGCAGAGACCACCACGTGGAGAGGAACTGAGGCTCACAGCTGACAGCAAGCAGCAGCTGCCAGACAGGTGAGTGAGCAGCCTTCAGATGGTTCCATCTCCAGACACTGCAGAGACAGACAAGCTGCCCTCATGAGCCTTGTTTGAAATTCTAACCCACAGTAGCTACGAACACAATAAATGGTTCTTTTACTTCACTGAATTTTGAAGTAATCTATAACATAGCCATAGTATCTGCAATACCATCTCTTAGGAATTATAGCCTTGTTGTCAAATGCTGAAAACAGTTGCCTTACATATTTTGTCCTGTGTTACTGCTCTAGGGGACTAGTCACCATGCCGGGACTTTAATGTGAAGCTCTGTTTCCCTGGTGGCTCAGATGGTAAATAATCTGCCTGCAATGCTGGAGACCTGGGTTTGATCCCTGGGTCAGGAATATCCCCTGGTGAAGGGAGTGGCAACCCACTCCAGTATTCTTGCCTGGATAGAGGAGCCTAGCATAAAGAAGCCTGGCAGGCTACAGTCCAGGGGGTCACAACTTTCTAAGATAACACCAAGAAGAACAACATTGAGAGCAATTTTCTTTGATAGACTGTTTTCTACATACTAGGCACTGTGCTGAGCCTAGAATGCATTTCACATACATTATCTCATGAAACCACACCAAAATCTTGTGGAATAGGCATTACTAACCCATATTACAGAAAAGAAAACTGAGGCTTATAGAGTTTAAATAATTTACCTGTGGTTTTTTGTACACAGGTCTGTCTGACACTGAAGTCCATGCAATTGATCATATACAGAAACACATACATACATTCCAACATGACACAATGTGCATATATATTTATGCATATAGGGACCACACCTATTGCACATTTCATGAGTTCTTCATGCTTTTAAAAATATCTCTTGTTCTCAGAGGTAACAAAAAAATCTCCTTCCTTCAATTATGTTAAATAGATGGAAAGAGACTCAGTCTGCTAGATATTATGTTTCCCAAGCACACCCGAAGATGAAATTCTCTCCATCTGGGGCCACCACAAGCATGGGCGGCAGAGATACGGTCTCTATTCTTCTGCCAAGGATTGTCTGGGACCTGGACTTGGGAGGAGGTGGGGTGGACTCTTAACAAGACTTGGCTTGGTCCACAGAAGCCTTCTCCTGGGGCCAGAAGGACTCTGCACTTGATGTTGTAAGACACTAAAGTCAGAGAAAGAAAGTGAGTCTCGAACGTGCAAAAGTAGAGAGCACAGACCAAGAGACCAGAGCTTGGAAGGGGAGGGAGAGAAGGCGTTGGGGAGAGGACCCTCATGGAAGCAGGGCCATCTCCAAATATTTCAGAGCAGTGATGGGAGCCGGCTGTGGAAGGCAGAGTGGTGCAGAGGTGGCCCTCTTCATTCTGCAGGGTTCTTACATTTGGAGATTCTCCCTCTTCTGGGGGAGGGGAGTGGGGATACTGAGAAGCTTGCATCTGGCAGTTTCAGGGCAGGAATGATGCTATTAAAGGAGTAAGAGTCTCAGGGCAGAGTGCTGGACTCAGTCATTTAAAACTAACTTGGATCCCTACTCCTTAAAATAGCAGAGACTTCAGTTCTAATCCAGAGAAGAGATAAAAAACACGGAGATGCTTCTATGGGGAAGAAAGAAATGAAACTGGTATATATTATTACAATCACCTTTATAGAGACGATAGATGCCCCCAATTCATCTCTACTTCCACTTCACAAAAAGTTCCCCTTGTGCAACCTACACCAAGCAGTTGAGTCCAAGGGAGGAAAATGAGATGGGAAATCTTTAAGGGTCACTTCCACCTCCCCACCCACCTTTCTAGGGTTCAGTCCTGAAACATTGTTTAAAGCTCCTTAGAAACAACTCAAAGAGTATGCTACTCTTGGGGCTTCCCTGGTGGCTCAGGGAATCTGAGGAATCTGCCTGCCAAGGCAGGAGAAATGGTTTCCATCACTGATCCAGGAAGATCCCTCATGCATGGGAGCAACTAAAGCCCCTAGTTCACAACTACTGAGCCTGAGCTCTAGAGCCTGGGAACCGGCAGCTACTGAAGCCCTCCGCACCCCTCCGCTCTCTAGATCCTGTACTCAGCAACAGGAGAAGCCAAGGCAATGAGGAGAAGCCGGCACACGACAACTAGAGCGCAGCCCCGCTCCCCAAAACTAGAGAAAAGCCCGGCTCAGCAAGGAAAACCCAGGGAAAGAAGACCCAGCCAAAAGCAAATAAATAAAAATTATTATTATTATTTTTAAAAAGAATATGCTACTTTGGGGGATTCCGCCACGGTCCAGTGGTTAGGACTGCATGCTTTCACTGTCAAGGGCCGAGGTTCAGCCCTTAGTTGAGGAACTTAGAACCCACATGCCAGGCAAAAAAAAAAAGAAAAAAAAAGAGTGTGCTACTTTTACCCATTTTACAGGTGGGAAACTAGTTCTGAGCTTGGGCGCCCACTTGTCTCAGCTGGTCAGCGGCAGCACCAGCCCAGGGAGGCAGAGCTCTTCCCCGTGCTGGCCCCGTCGGGGCCAGCCAGCGGTACCCTCTCCCCACCGGTCTGGGAGTCTCAGGAGCGTCTGATCCGGGAGGGCTCTGGGCGTCCGAGGAATGAACTGCTAAGTCTCCCCAGCCTAGGCAGTGAGGGACAGTGGCTGCGCTCCAAACTAGGGTGTGGGAGGCCCCTCCCCCTCAGTTCTTGCCTGTCTATCCCATTTTAGCGCCGACCCCTTCCCCGTGTCCTGGGAACCCGGTGCGGATCCGCGTGTGGTTCCAGCCCTGGCTTGGGGGCTGGGGATGGGGTGGGAAGGAAGAGAAGGCTGCCCCCGGCTCTTCGCGTGCAGGTGTGAAGGGTTCGGAGGACAAGGGAGGGTCACGCCGACGGTCAGCGCGGATGGACGGTTGGGTGGCCTGACTGCAAAGTTCGGGCCGGTCCCCAGCGCGCGGACCCTCTCCGGCCGGCTCTCACCGCGTACCTCCGCCTCCCGGCGCAGCTCCCGGCCTACGCGCTGGGCGTCCAGGCCGCCCCACAGCAGCAGCGGCAGGACACGGAGCAGCAGGCCGACCCGCGCGGCCATGTAGCCGCAGCCCCTGCGCGGGGCACCGGGCACCGGGCGCGGGGCAGCCGGCCGTCGGTCCGCCGCGCCCCGGCACCGGCGGACGCTCCAGCGCTGCGCCGGCCCAGTGCCGAGGGGAAAGTCGCAGGGCCTCGCCTGTTTCCCGGCTCCGAGCGCCAGGCGGTTCCTCCCAGCGCTTCGTCGCGAGCCGGCTTCGAGGTAGTCCAGCCCTGCAGTGCCTGCCCACGGATCCAAGCGAGGGCTCCGGACCTGGAGGCGACGGAGTGGGGAAGACGGGGCGGGTCCCGGGCACTCCGGCCCCACCCACCCGGCTCGCCTCCTGGAACGCGCCGTTGTGTTAACAAGCGCTTCTTCCGCAGGCGGCGTGGCCTCGCCCCGCGCGGATCCGGATCTCTCTGCGGAGGACAGGGGAGGAAACGTCTTCTCCTGGCGCTTGTGGCTACCTAAGACTGCGAGGAAGAGGGATTCTGGCCTACTCGAGGGTCATCGATTGTTTCAGCCGGGCCGACGGGGACGGAGGCCCTGGGGTGTGAGAGAAGGAGCCCTGGACTGGGGTCCGTTCAGTTCAGTCGCTCAGTCGTGTCCGACTCTTTGTGACCCCAGCACGCCAGGCCTCCCTGTCCATCACCAACTCCCGGAGTTTAAGACTTGAATTTGAGCTCCAGATGGGAATCCTGCCTCAACCACCGCCAGCTCGCTGTGTGGTCTTGGGCAAGTCACACACCCTCTCTGAACCTACTTTTTTCTCAGCAGTAAATGAAGATAATAAGTATAGCGATGTCATGTGATAATAGGGAGCATTTAATGAGAGAACAATGACCGTAGATAACGGAGCAGCGTACCTGGCGCCATGAAGTCCACGTTTTATAAATGGTAGGCTGCAGCTTATGACTTTATGACTGCAGAGGTCCATTTTGTCCTTAATAAGATGAGCGTGAATGATATTTAGTTTGCAAAGTCGCCTGAAGATCGAGAAAATGTGTAAAATGCCTAGCTGAATATATCCCACACAATTGCAGTAAGGGTTGAGAGATGATTTACGTGAAAAGGTTAGTCAAACTCGTAGTAAGCCAAAGTAAACTCTTTTTATTATTTGCCTTAGTGACTGCGGACAGGTTACTGTCTCTCTTCCAGGCTCAGTTTGCTAACCTGTAAAAAAAAAAAAAAATGTCTAGTCAAAGTTGTGGTTTTTCCAGTAGTCATGTATGGATGTGAGAGTTGGACCGTAAAGAAGGCTGAGCGCGGAAGAATTAATACGTTTGAACTGTCAGTTCAGTCAGTTCAGTCGCTCAGTCGTGTCCAACTCTTTGCGACCCCATGAATCACAGCACGCCAGGCCTCCCTGTCCATCACCAACTCCCGGAGTCTACCCAAACCCATGAACTGTGGTGTTGGAGAAAACTCTTGGGAGTCCCTTGGACTGCAAGGAAATCCAAGCAGTCCATGCTAAAGGTAATCAGTCCTGAATATTCATTGGAAGGACTGAAGCTCCAATACTTTGGCCACCTGATGCGAAGAACTGACTCACTGGAAAAGACCCTGATGCTGGGAAAGATTGAAGGCAGGAGGAGACGACAGAGGACGAGATGGTTGGCTGGCATAACCGACTCGATGGACATGAGTTTGAGCAAGCTCCGGGAGTTAGTGAAGGACAGGGAATCCTGGCATGTTGCAGTCCACGGGGTCGCAAAGAGTCGGACGTGACTGAGCGACTGAACTGAACTGAAAAAGCAAATGGTACAATGATACCCACCACTGGGGGGTCGATGTGGGGTTTAGATGAGTTAATGTGTGTAAAGGTAATTTGAAATCATTAAGATCTAAGCAAATGTAACGCAGTGTTCTTATCCTAAGGTCGAGGGATTCAGTAGCACAAAAGATACTTTTGTATCGTTTAGAAAAAGGTGGGGGGTGGGGATTCCCTGGTGGCTCAGACGGTAAAGAATCTGCCTGCAATGCAGGAGACTCAGGTTTGATCCCTGGGTTGGGAAGATCCCGTAAAGGGAATGGCTACCCACTCCAGTAAAAATTCTTGCTTGGAGAATTCCACGGACAGAGGAGTCTAGCAAGCTACGGTCCAGGCAATTACAAAGAGTTGGACACGACTGAGCAACTAACACTTTGAATTTAGAAAAAGAGGCCACTTGGATGGAAGGATTCTAAAATTTCCTTCAGTAGACTTAGAAACAGGAGTTCTTGTGGGCGGACTGTTTGGCGATTGGCCTCGCCCACCTCCCAACCAGCCAATGAAGAAGGGGCACTGATTCTGGACGAACCAATTAGAAGCAAGAGTTCCTCGGGTAGCTCAGTAAGAAAAAAAACGCCCTTCAATGGTTCACAGTTCCCTGCGAGGGCCCTGCGGGGCAGAGTTGAGGGTGGTTTTCTTTGTAAATTCATGTTCACTCTTGACCGGTGCCCTTGTGCACATCTGTAGGGAGCATATCTACCTGGAACGGAGATGGTGGACGAAGGCCTGGGTCTTACCCTCAGAGAGTAGGCAGCCTGAAGCCAATGTTCTCTGCTAAGGAATGAACAGAGAACCGATTCAGGCAAAGTCCTGGGGTGAACCTGGGGGAGGAAGATTCTGAAAGGTTCAGAATTTAGAAGGGTTGCTAAATCCAGAAGGGTAGTTTGAATATCAGATTAACAAATCATTTTTTTGTTTCTTTTTTAAAATATTTATTTTTAACAGAAGGATAATTGCTTTACAATATTGTATTGGTTTCTGCCATACATTAATATGAATCGGCCATAGGTATATATGTCCCCTTTCTCTTAAACCTCCCTCCCACTTCCCATCCCATCCTATTCCTCTAGGTTGTCACAGAGCATCGGTTTGAGCTCCCTCAGTCGTATAACAAATTCCCACTAGCTACCTATTTTACATATGGTAATGTATATGTTTCCATGCTACTTTCTCTGTTTGTCTCACCCTCATCTTCCTCCATTGTGTCCACAAGTCTTTTCTCTGTCTGCATCTTCAGTGCTGCCCTGAAAATGGATTCATCAGTACCATTGTTCTAGATTCCATATATGTGTCTGTGTGTGTATATATATATATGTATATGTGTGTGTGTGTGTATATATATATACATATATATATATACACACAATATTTGAACGCTTCCCTGGTGGCTCATTGGTAAAGAAACAGCCTACAATGTAGGAGATGGGGTTTTGATCCGTGGGTCAGGAAGATCCCCTGGAGAAGGAAGTGGCAACCTGCTTCAGTATTCTTGCTTGGGAAATGCTATGGACAGAGGAGCTTGGTGGGCTAGAGTCCATGGGGTCACAAAAGTGTTGGACAGGACTAAGTGACTAAACAAAAACCACAGTGATGTGTCAATGCAATATTTGGGACATATTTATACTAAAAAAGTATTTGTCATTTATCTGAAATTCAGGTTTAACTGGGTGTCCTCTATTTTATCTGACAATCCTAGAGAGTGTGTGGGAGGCAGTGTCAGAAGGTTGCAGTTATGACATGGCATATGGTGCCCTTGACCAACAGATGGACTTTGATAGACCAGATGTGGCTTTGCTTTGGGGCAAGAAGCTCTGAGGAGCACCAGTTGGTAAGGACACCAAGGGCCCAGCTGGAATCAACACAAGGTTTGCAAATTCTTTCTCCAGGCAGAATGTTTGCCATCCCTTCCTCCAGCACATCCTTGGGGTCCTCCATTCAGCTGCACTGTCAGGAGAGGGGAAGGCAGGAAGCAGCCGTTCTCCGGAGGCTGAAGGTCTGGAAGGAGACAGGCTCAGCCACATGGAGAGCTGACCCTGCTTCCTCTGCATCCCAGGCTAGCCTTGTCCAGAGACCTGAATACTAGCACCACTTCTGCATCTGGAAGTTGACTTCCTCTGCTTTCCTTTGTGTCCTTTAAAAACTTTTTAAAGAAATATTTTTACCTATCTGGCTGTGCCAGGTCTTAGTTGCCACATGTGGGATCTTTAGATGTGGCATTTGAACTCTAGCTGTGGCATGTGGATCTAGTTCCCCCGACCAGGGATTGAACATGGGCCCCCTGCATTGGGAGCAGGGAGTCTTAGCCACTGGATCACCAGGGAAATCTCTCCCTTGGTGTCCTTGGTTGGATTATTTCATCTCATCCTCACCTCTCCCCACTCCACTTCTGCTTGTGGTCACTTGGAGATGCCATCAGACTTGGCAATGTTTGCAAAAGTTTGTGCAGAAGCTTCATTCCACCCCTACCCCCGCATCCACCTGGGCATCAACCATGCCTTTGTGTGGGATATGTCTGTTTCCCAAAAAGACACTGTGTTAGTACCTGGGTAGCAGGAAGTTCAGTTCCCCATCTGCCTCTGAAGCTTGCTCATAGATCTCCGAGCACCAAATTCTGTGATCTTCAGGAATCCAGGGGCATATACACCTCCACAGTGGACTTGCTATATGTTTTTACTTTCCAGGACACATCTTGAGGACACTTTGGATGGTATGAAGGAGGGTGGCTTGCCATGCGAGAGGGAGACTGAGGGGGAAAGGAAAATGAGAAAGGCAGGGCAGTTTATTGGAAAGAGAGTATCCACAGCAAGGGTATCAGAAGAGTGATGGCAGGAGAATGGCTTTGGAATGGGAATCCTTAAAGCATGAACCAAAATCATCCAAAATAATACTCTGGTGACAAGGCCATTTTTTATCCAATACCATTATTTCTTCCTCTGGTGGGAATGGGGGTGGAGGTGGGAAGGAGTATTTGGAACAAATAATAATGGCTAATGCTTGCTGAGAAATTAACATGTACCATGTATGTGCTATGTGCCTTACATAAGTCATCTTATTGTATCTTTTCAGCTTCCTTATGAGATAGCTACTCACACAAGCATCTTCATTTTACAGACGAGGAAGATGAGACACAGAGAGATTATACCACTTGTCCACGATCACAAATCTAACAATGGAGCCAGGGTTCAAACCTGCATAATGTAGCTCCAGATCTTGGGCCCTAAACACTATATTATCCTGCCTCAAGTTCAAATTTATAAAATGGAACTCATGGGAATTCCCTGGCAGTCCAGTGGTTAGTTCCATTTCAAAGGGCAAGGTTTGATCTCTGGTCAGGGAACAAAGATCCTGCATGCCAAGTGGCAAAAAAAAAAAACCAAAACAAAACACTTACTTAGGGATATACATTAAAGTCGATTGTAGATTTTGGTTTTTAAAAATGCAGTTCTTGGACACCTGCATTAAATCATCTGGAGACACTTGTTAAAAATTCAGATTCCTGAGCCCTACTCCAGACCTACTAGATCACTAAATACTAGAATCCAATGTTTAAGAGGAAAACAGGGAAACTTCCCTGGTGGTCCAGTAATTAAGAATCTGCCTTGCAAAGCAGGGGAGGAACTAAGATCCCACATGCCTCATGGCAACCACGCCCATGCAGCACAACTACTGAGCCCACCCTGTAACTAGAGAATCCAGTCACCACAATGAAAGATCCCCCATGATGTCAGGGAGACCCCATGTGTCACAACTAAGACTCACACAACCAAATAAATATTAAAAGAAAAAGGAGGAAAACAGCTCCAGGTTTTCCCAGATTCTGGCTCTCTCATCCCCTCCCTCCCATCTTGGTTGAGCAGGTTCCTGACCCAACTAGTCCTTTCCAATAGCTCCTCTTCAAGGAGAGCTACTTCCATCCCCCTTCCCTGGACTGGGGCTCATTTTAGGTCCACAGTGCCTCCTAGCCCTCCCAGAGCAGACAGGACTTCTGAGGAACTCATGCTGGGGCTGGCCGGCCAGTCCTTCCTCCCTGTCAGAAGGCAGCAGCTGGCCGTCGAGTCCTCTTCCGGATCGGGACCCGGTGAACCAGTCAAGATGTGTGGACCTGGAAGAGGCCCCGCTGGGCCTCAGTTTCTCTTTTCATAATATGAGAAACAGTCAGCCTGTCTCTGTCCCTTCCTCCTCCCCAGGAAGTGTGCAGAACACAAAGCAGATATTATCAGAAGGAATTCTGGGCTCCAGAGAAAAGTGCTAATAGAGTGATCAACCTCTGAAAACCACAATAATAGGTATAATCAGAGGAATAATGAGGATGTGAGATTAGCTTAGGAGAACTGAAGAGGACGCATTTCCCAGAGTTGTGAGGACTTTAACTGTGATAACTTAGATTCTTTATTGACCTCTGTGCATTTTAAGCTGTGAGTCAATTTTAGAAGCCCTGACTTTCTAGCAACCCCCTCTTTCTCTGGAAGAGAGATTTCCTCTTTACAACACAGATGGATGTGGTCTCATCAGCCTGGGTCATATTCAAGAGTATACCTGCCTTTCTAATTGCCTGTACATACGCACACATGCCATGCTCCTAAGGGACTGAAAGAAGCAAGAAATTTTGTGCAACACAGACCTGGGTTTGAATCTTGCCTTTTGTCACACTCTGTTGACCTTTGTAAATCAACCAATCTCTGAGTGTCTGCCATTTAAAAATGGGACAATAGGGGACTTCTCTGGTGGTCCAGTGGTTAAGAATCCACCTTCCAATGCAGGGCACACAAGTTTGATTTCTGGTCAGGTGGGGAACTAAGATCCCACACGTTGCTGGGCAACTAAGCCTGTGTGCTGCAATCACAACTAGAGAGCTAGTGTGCTGCAAAGAAGACCCAGTAAAGCCAAAATTAAAAGGGGGGGGGGGCAATAATAATTCCTGCCTTTTCTGTGCTGTGCTGTGTTTAGTTGCTCAGTCCTGTCCGACTCTTCGTGACCCCATGGACTGTAGTCCACCAGGCCCCTCTGTCCATGGGGATTCTTCAGGCAAGAATACTGGAGTGAGTTGCCATGCCCTCCTCCAGGGTATCTTCCCAACCCAGGAATTGAACCCAGGTCTCCTGCATTGCAGGAGGATTCTTTACTGTCTCAGCCACCAGGGAAGCCCAACTAGACAATTAATAGCTGTTAAATTTTATCAAGTGGTGGGGGTTGGCAGTATGGACATAAGTGGACATGCATGTGTTCTTCACACAGGTTTCACACTCAGATGCTCTCATAGCCACTAGATACACACAAGCCCATCCTGCCGCAGGACAATCACATGAACATTCCCTCCCAAATGCTTTCTGGCTCAGAGTCATACCATCAACTCTAAGCTTCATCATGGTTTACTCTTCTGGTTTGTTTTTTTACTCACATCAGGGCCCAGGGGACTTGCCAGGAACACAATAAAAGCCTGGCCAATCTGGCCATGTGCCCCACTTCCCTTCCACATAAAGGCTGTCTAACCGCCAGGCATCTGGCCTGAAAGGCCGGGTCAGGACCTGTTTGGCATCTGTGGCTTTGCTTAAAAGACCTGCTAACAGGAAAGTGTCTGGTTCCTTTCCACCCCAAACAGGAAGGGCCTGCCTCTGTCCAGAGGACAGGGCAGCCAGTCACTCACAAGAAACATACCCACCTCCAGGCTCTGCTCTGGAGTGTCAGCCTAATCTTTGTGGGAGGGAGTTTGCTGTCTAGGAAGGTTGGAGGTGTGGGGCTCCAGGGACCCCTCCGAGGGGTGGGCGGTGGGTAATGACGACCCCTGGCACAGAGCAGGCCTAGAGTGTTCAATGAATACTCACTGAACACTTATTCTGTGCTCTGTGGGGAAGTAAGAAAGTCATAGACTTGGTTTTTGAGATTGGGGAGTTTGTAGATAAACCATACTTTTTTTTTTTGCCTTTTATTTATTCATTCAATACAAGTTCTCTCTCTCTCTCACACACACACACACACACACACTTTTTTGGGTGTTTACTGTTTCAGGTGCTGTACGAGGCACCCAATGACAGAACAAGTTGGCCTCTAAGCAGGCAGGCAAGCCTTGAATTATGTGGTAAAATTGTGAGTTCCACAGGATTTCACAAGTGGCAAAGGATCCCTGTGGTCTGGTTTTTATTCTGGTGGGAGTAATAATCTCCCTGCTTCCTCTCTTGCGGCTAGTCTGTTCTCCAGATAGCAGCCAGAGTAATCCTGGTAAAACAGGTCAGATCCTGTTGACGCTCTGCTAAATGGCTCCCTCTACTGGCTTCTCTTCTCATCCTGAGTAAAATCACAGTCCTTGCAGGGTCCTACAAGGACCTACAAGGCTCTATTCCAGTGCTGGAAGGGTTGGGAAGCCAGACTGGGTGGAGGCAACTTAGAAAGGACCAATAGCAAGAAGACTCTACCAGCCATAGGCTGGAGGGATGAAGGGAAGGAGCCCAGGAGCCAGGGTCATCGAGGGAAACTGGGTCTCTGGAGAGACACCCGCTGTGGCAGACAGAGAAGGCGGGGGATGAGGGAGGAGAAATAGCCCTCAGAAAGGAGTCTTAGCCACTGGACTACCAGGGAAGTTCTGATCCTCCCTTCTTTCTACTACCTAATTTCCCACCTAGATGCTCACTAACCATTCTAACTGAAGCTACCCCCTAGAGGAAACTCTAAAATTGAAACCAGCCTGCAGTATTCAACTCCCCAAATGAGGACCCGAGGAATGGATCAGGCAGAAACAGACACAGTACTAAGACCTCCCCAGATACATTCTGCTAAATGCTGATGCGTGAAAAGACCTGCTGTCTTCCCTAAGTACAGTGTACATGCTAAGTCGCTTCAGTCATGTATCTGAAGTGGGTGCCATGCCTTCCTCCAGGGGATCTTCCAGACCCAGGGATCGAATCAACATCTCTTATATCTTCTGCACTGACAGGCAGGTTCTTTACCACTAGTGCCACCTGAGAAGCCCCCTAAATACACAAAGAATCTCCCGGCAGATACACAGAGTGAGGATTAAAGTTTGTTGCAGATAATCATCCTTAGGCAAAAGCCTGGAAGGGAGGAGGGTACAGGAGTCAATCTTGAGTCTGTTGGCATTAGAGAAGAACCCCTGGAAAGAAGCCCCAGAACAATGCAGAGCTGGGAGGAGTTCTCTGTTTTACAGAGTTCTCTGACCACAGACACTGTAAGAAGAACAATGAGTCTGGCCCAAAGGCCTAGTCGTGAGCTCTGCTTCTGTCCTTCATTGACTGTGTGAACATGGTAACGAATTTCACTTTCCCAAGCTTCAGTGTTCAGTCTACAAAATATGCATATCAGCAATGTCTATTTCACAGGGCTGTCCAGATTAAAAGAGATAATGGATATATATATATAAAATTAAATGTCACTGCTCTGATTAGATTTCTCAGAAATTCCCCATTGTTTTAAATTTAACATCCAAACTCCTCCAGAAGGCGCACAGGATCTTCAGGATGTGGCTTCTGCCTACTTCTTTCACTTATCACCATTCCCCACCCCTGCAACTCCGCAGACCAGCCAGACTGAATCACTTAGAATTCCCAGAACTTTGCTCTTCCCTGGTGTTTGCAAATAACAGCCCTTTCTGCCAGTTCCTGATATACAGCCCCCAGTTAATTCCTGTTTTTTCTTCAAAGCTCAGTTTAGGAAGCATCTCTTGCAGGAAGCCTTCTTTCATCACCCCTTCCCCCTTCACATGGGCTAGGTGGTCTTCCTCTGTGTTTTCAGAGCCTCTGCACCCTCCGATTCTAGGACATTCAGTAGTTGATTGGAATCACAGGTTTTGCTGTCCCTCTTCCGAGAAAGCAGTTCCTGGAGGACAGGAGTTGCCCTGCTTCCTGTTTCTCTATCTCTAGGCCTTCTAGGGCCTGACACTTAGTAGACCTCAGGAGATGGCAGCTGAGAGAAGAATGCATGAATGCAAGCATGCATGAATCGTGGTACAAATGTAAGGGATCCATGATGAGCAACAATTTTTGTATATCCATCTCTCTTTTCTTAAATTAGACTTAGATTTAAAAATAATTTTTATTAATCAATTAATTTTTGGCAGTGCTGGGCCTTTGTTGTTGTACGAGCTGTTCTCTAGCTGAGGCCCGCAGGGGCTACTCTCTGGTTGTGGTACATGGGTTTCACGTTGCGGTGGCTTCTCTTGTTTCGGAGCACAGGCTCTAGGGCACTCGGGCTTCGGTAGTTGTGGCACGTGGGCTCAGTAGAAGTGGCTCCTCGGCTCTAGAGCACAGGCTCAGTAGTTGTGGCTCACAGGCTTAGTTGCTCCTTGACATGTGGGATCTTCATGGATCAGGGATTGAACCTGTGGCTCCTGCATTGGCAGCTGGATTCTTTATCACTGAGCCACCAGGGAAGCCCTATCCATATCTTAAAATACTTCAATTCTAAAAAAATTTGAAAAGGGGAAGAAAAACCTAGAAGTCCTGTCCTCTGCTCTCCCCATCAGCAATAACCCAATTCTTTCCTCCCTGACTTCTCCTCTGGGTTACCTTCCTTGATATATAAACTGAATGGCTACATCGTTTTTAGTCATGAAAGAATTTTTATTCCTGGGACTTCCCTGGTGGTCCAGTGGTTAAGACTTCCGCTTCTGTTGTAAGGGGTGTGGGTTCGATCCCTGGTTGGGGAGCTAATATCCCACGTACCTCATGGCTCCTCATGGCTAAAAAACCAAAATATAAAATAGAGACAATGCTGTAACAATTCAATACTTTGAAAATGGTCCACATAAAAAGTTTTCAAATAAAAGAATTTTTTTTCCTTTAACCTTGCTTATTTGAACCTGTCTATAGAGCTCTGTGACCCTCTACATCCAGAGCTGAGTGCACATTCACATTCACTGCCAGCATAATGAATAAAGATGATCTCTTGCCTCCTTTTCTTACCTGAAGGCAATAATTCTTTTTTTTTCCTTTTACAACAAGAATTTATCATCCAAATATTAACAGTAATGGCAGCATTTGTCTTGAGATTCTAAGGTCACAGCGGTCTCTAGCACTAACTATTTCAAAAGTACTTTTGTCCATCTGTTCTCTGTTGTGTGATCCCAATCCAGATGATCCTTTAGCGCCTGAGACTGCTTGAATCATTGGACTGCTCTTCCCATAGTTCTTATGGAATGGCACATATAAGAACATCAGAGCAAAGAAATATGCCAGAGATGCCAGTGAAAAAGGCATTATTCACTTGGACTGTGACATTGCCCCGCTTCCAATGACCTTCAGTCACCTAATGATGAAGAAGATGATGTCATGGCAGCACAGGCCAATGGGATAAGCATGAGGAACTTGAACTTGAAAATTAGCCCTGAATTCTCCCGGCTGGTTTTGCCCATCCTGATGAATCTGAGGTTCTTGCTTCGTTGGGAAAGAATTTGGATACAAAGTGATAGATAAGAAGTGGATTTATTTAGAAAGAAACACACTCCACAGACAGACTGTGGGCCATCTTAGAAGGTGAGAGAGCCCTGAAGGGAGTAATTCTAAACATACCATTCACCTCCAGCCCCACATGCTCCTCCTTCTGCTTCCTATCACACAGTGAATGACTACCTATCCACCTATCCAGTGTGGAAGTTACCCAGGACTTCTTGCTTTTTTCCCCACTCAAACTGGTCACCAAATTTTGCCCAGTCTGCTACCTTTGTATGTCAGGGATCTTTTCACTCACCTCCACCCCCACAGTTAAAACCTAAGTCCAGGCCACTATGATCCCTCACCAGAACTATTCCATTGGTCACCGAATTGGTGACCAATGCAAATCTGATCTTCCTTTAAAATCATCTGGCAGGAGGTACCCACTGCCTTCAAGATAAAGCACAAACTCTAATGAACTTTACAAGATCTCAGCTCTTTAGCCCCCTACTCTTCTGGCTTCATCTCCTACCACACCCCCGTGCCGGTAAACTTCAAACAGATTGAATCATTTGCTTCATAGCTAGTGAAAAGCACTTTTCCCTTCTAGAGAAGTGACTGGCTTCTAGTCATCGTCTATAGTTTGCTCAGAAGTCACGTCGCCTTTGGAGAAAGTGTCCTGTGTGCTCTCTGAGCTTTCACAGCCTCATTTCACTCAGGAGAGCTGGAGCCCCCTCGAGCCCCCTCGAGCCTGTACAACAGAATGGTCAGACGCACGGGCAGTGGTGTCTGGTTACCGGGATTCCAATTCCATATTGGCCATTTATCAGTTGTGCGACTCAGGGCAAGTGAATTTTGCCTTCTTGTCTGTAAGGTGGGAACAGTATTTCATTAGTCAATTGTGAGAATTAAATGAGATGATGCAAGGTGCCTGACAATTAGAATTAGCTATTGACAACTAGAATTAGCTATTTTCCTAGAACTCAAAACTAAAGTTCGATTCCTCACCCTGACACATCCTCACGGTTCAGTTTGTGTGTGAATTTCCCCCCCCCGCCCCCAGCCCCCAGCCCCCAGCCCCCAGCCCCCAGCCCCCAGCCCCCAATCTTTTGGCCCCGCAGCACGTCACATGGGATCTTAGCTCCCACACTAGGCATCAAACTCGCGACCCCGGCATTGGAGGCGCGGAGTCCTAACCACCGGACCGCCACAAGAGTCCCCCTTGTGTGTTATTTTAAGGCATACGTTTGTTCCAGTATCACCTCGTAGTCTGTTATTCGACAAGGTAGTTAACCGGGAGGCGACTTGGTCCGTCAGGACTTTCCATCTGGGAGCAACTTCCAACGCCCCCAGGTGGTTCAAGCAGTGCGCAGCCAAAACCTACTGAACTAGGGCATACCATTCGAAATCTGAGCGAAAGAAAGGCCTTTTCTAACCATATAACCTATGTTTATAAGGCCTCTTTCTCTTTCGCTTCCTAACCTCGATTTATATTAGATCAAGTCAAGTGAGAAACAAGACTGTAATCAGGACCGAGCGGGTAGGCTCAGCTTCCACCCCCATCCCGATCGCGGCATTGGTACTTCCTCTCCTCAATTCCCTCTCAATAATGGTACTGTCCACGGAGGGGGGAACGGGAAGGGATTCTGAAGTCCTCCGAGTTCGGAGGCCGGTCCTAGCACAGAGTCACCCCTCGAGTCGCGGCGCTGTCGTACCGCCCACTGCCCTCTGATTGGCTGCCGAGGCCCCGCAGTCGAGCCCAGCGCGCCGCGCCGCCCTCACTACAGCTCCGGCCGCCGCGCCGACTGGGTTTCGTATACCTTGTTCTCTGCGGGCTGTGGGGGCTTCGCGCCGCGGCCGTTAGTCATGTCGGGTAGGTGACTTCTTCAGCGAGCAGCGGCAGCAGCGAGAAGGGGCCCGGCGGGGTTGGGCCGTCTTCCCGCCCACCGGAGGGCCCCGAGGGAAGCCTCCGGCCCTGAGGGAGGCTGGGGTGGGGGGGCCGCCGCGGCCGCCGCCATGTTGGACTGAAGGGACGCACGCTCCCAACGCTCTCCGTCTGCAAATCTCGGCGGGAGCGCCTCGAGCCCCCTGTCTCTTGACCCAGCCCTTGGAACTTGAGGCGACGTGCCGCCCCCGGGGGAGGGTGTGTGAATCGGGGTGGGGGCGGAGGCCGCTACGCCATCGTAGGGGCGGGGGGAGCCCGTGATTAGAGCATCAGCCGGAGAGAATCGGTGCTTCTGGTTCTCCGCTTCGCCTCAGATCTTTCAGCGAGGCCTCAGGCCAGTCGTCTCGCCGTCTCGTCCCTCAGTTTCCCCATCCGTGAAGTGGAGCTGGGCCTTCCTGACTCACCCATTCATCAGGTGCGGGCCTTGATGCTCTAGGAGCCCTTTTTAAAAGGATGTTGCCTGACACGAAATCCTACATGTCGTCATTCATGTAGTAGCCTCCCGGATTCGAGTTGGGGGTGTTTGCATCTAATTCAGCTTCCTGTTCACCCTCCTCTGTCATCTTCTCAGACCCTCTAAAGTTGTCTCCTCACGAGCTTGAAAGTGAGCTTTGTCTATTATTAATGGGCTCGTGTAGATGCTTGTTGCATTTATGTTGAAACATACAAACGAAAGGAAACGTAATCTTCCACCAAGCACCTAAAATGATGCGGGGACCCCCCCCCCCCCCCCCCGCCTCCCGCCCCCGGCTCGTTGTGTGGAGGAGACAAAGAGGCCTTGGTCTCATCAGGACAGCCCATTTAGTCTGCTAAAGCAGAATATACATCTGGGAGGTGGATCTGCTTTTTTTTTTTTTTTAAATTCAGACTTTAAACGTTTTATTTTGTATTGGAGTATAGCCGATTAGCAGTGTTATGGTAGTTTCAGGTGAACAGCAAAGGGACTCAACCATAGATACACATATATCCATTCTTCCTCAAACCCAGATCGGCCCTTGATTTAGCATTCTTAGGTGCCACACAAGGTCCTCTGTCGTTGGGTACATCACAGGCTGCAAAGACAGACTCAGCTTTCCACTTACTAGAAACCATCATAAGAGGTGGAAAAGCAGAACACGTCCCCGAAAGCTAGGTGATTGGGATGAAAATGACAACTGGCAGAGTATTATACATTTTTTTTTTCCCAAGGGAAAACCTGTTGATAGTGAAAAAAAAAAACCCCTTTTCTCCAAGTAACCCAGTTTTGCAGAAGGGTGGAAATGTGTGACAAAAAGAAAGCAGGCTAAGAGGAGACCATGTTAGCAAGAATGGTTGGATCAAGGAATGATAAACATTCCTTATATTAACATGGATATTAAGTCAGAATGTTGATTTTTTGGGGAAAGGGGCAAAAGATACCTGATGTAAAAGGGTATTAATTGCACAGAATTAATCTCTTTAATTCTTGCTCAGTTGAGAAGTAACTTCTTACCCCGAAGTACATGTTGGGGTATATTTAATTAGGTGCATAATTTGGAGTGAAGTCTGGTAAAGTTCCACAGAAGAACATGTAAACACACTCTAAGGAGGGTGTGAAATCCCTCTATGATTTAAAAGGTTCTCCTCCCTTCAGGGAGAAATTTACCATTTCAGTGGATATAGTTCTCATTAAGAACTATTGACCTGTCTTGATTTTTTATGTGATTATTGGTTTAAAGCAGTGGCTTATTTTTGTAGGACTGGGTAGCCTTTATGGAAAATTAAGTTTTAGAGGTGTACTGTTTGCAAAATCCAGGATTTTCAGCATGTCATAATAGTGTGTGAGCTGGTTAATGCATTATTACTGCTCTTCAAAATTACCAAGACAGTACACATCCTTGTTGTTTGGTAATTTGAGTGTTTTTGTTCTTTCTTTTTTTTTTTTTTTCCTTTTTCCATGGGCTTTTATTTATTTTTTTTTTCCAGTGGGTTTTGTCATACATTGATATGAATCAGCCATGGATTTACACGTCTTCCCCATCCCAATCCCCGCTCCCACCTCCCTCTCCACCCGATTCCTCTTGAAACATCCCACCCTCGCCTTCTCCCACAGAGTTCAAAAGTCTGTTCTGTATTTCTGTGTCTCTTTTTCTGTTTTGCATATAGGGTTATCGTTACCATCTTTCTAAATTCCATATATATGTGTTAGTATGCTGTAATGTTCTTTATTTTTCTGGCTTACTTCACTCTGTATAAGGGGCTCCAGCTTCATCCATCTCATTAGGACTGGTTCAAATGAGTTCTTTTTAATGGCTGAGTAATATTCCATGGTGTATATGTACCACAGCTTCCTTATCCATTCATCTGCTGATGGGCATCTAGGTTGCTTAATTTGAGTGTTTTTGATACTGAAATTGACTTTTCATGTCAAAAGGAGCTATTTAGTAATTTGCTTGTTTCTACATTGTCAACTAAATTAAGAATTAACGTCTAATTAGTGTTAGATAATATTTGTACATTTTGCAATTTGCGTATAAAAATAATACTTTTGACTTGATATAAAAATAGTGATGTTTTTGACTTATTCTTGATGAATGTTTAAGTTAATAAATTTAAAAGAGCAGACTCCCTCCTAAACAACTAATAGCATTCAGTTTAGGTAAATCCGTTAAACATTCCAAACTATACTTACAAATTTATCAAATTGACTCAACCACTCTAGTTGCCTGACAAGACAGATTTATAAATCTAGTAAAATAAGTGTGTACATAATCAATAAGTCAGAATTGTAAATATTGTGAGTCAGACTCTCAGATAAATATTAGCTGACACCTTTTAAGTTAAAGTCAAATCTGATATCACTTACACATATAAAAGTTACAAAGTCAAGATACTTCTTTTGGCAATAGGGCAGACTAAGATAACTTGCAAATATTCTGTCTACAGATAACTAAAAATGCGGGAGCTTAACATAAAACAAAGGGTGGGCTTCTGCTGCAGGAAGTGAAGTAGAAGCCAGCATGGTAGGCATAGAGCTGACTTGGTGGTTTCCCTGAAGAGGAGGGTGTAGGTCACAGTATTCAGAGAGTTGAGTTTATTGCTCAAGTAACTAAGCACAGGAGATGAAGTCTTGAGACCTTTAGAGCCTTATAGTGGGAGCTGAGACTCTTACATAAACCCTGGATGTTTAAAGGACTGTATCTTCAGTGAAAGAATGAACTAGGAAAAAACCTTCGTATCAGCATAGGAGATAACAAACCTGGGCCTTGAGTAAGAGGGAAAAAAGTCTTTTTCCAAGAATTTGTAACCTGGGAACTGGGCTTCATAGTTTCAGTGTACATTTAGACTAGTTATGAGATCCAGGAAACCTCAAGCCAAGAAATTTAATGTAAAAGTTTGTTCTAGATTGGCACTAATAACCTTGGGGTTCTTAGTAGAAACAAATGAAAACCTTTTTTGAGTAAATTTCAGGGTTTGGGTCACTAGGAATTTTATAGGAAAAACCTTGCAGTTCACAGTAATACATTGCAGAATTCTGAGAAACAGCTCACCGAAATGAGTGACAAATGGTATTTGAACCCCTAATTAGATGGTTTGGACAAGAGTATTAAAGGTTTAAAATTATTGAAAACCTAAAAAGGAATCAGCCCTAAGACCAAGACTTGAAAAAAGGTTACATAGATTTGAAAAAGAACCAAGTGTAACTTGTAGAGGTGGAGAAAGTGTCTAAGTTGAATTGCAGATGAACCTAGCTGGAAGAGATAACTAGTGAGGTAGGAAATAGATGGGGTTTAATTAGCAGTTACCCGGGATTCAATTCAGAAGGTTAAAATGAAGATTGAGAGGTTAGGAAATGTGGGAGGAACTGTCCCTGGTAGTCCAGTGGTTAAGACTTGGCGCTTCCAGTTCAGAGGGTGTGGGTTTGATCCCTTGTTGGGGCACTAAGATCCCACATGGTCTGGAGTGCAGTCAGAAAGTTTAAAAAAAAAAAAAACCGTGGAAAGTAGATTGGGAAGCTCTGATATACATCTGAGTTTGAGAAGGAGAAAATGGTAATTGATAGTTGAGAATTTTCCAAAATTGATAGATCAAAAAGCAGTAGTCTCAAACATGAGACATAAAAGTCAGTTCATACTTACACATAAATGTGAGACTATGAATTTATGAAATACCAGTAACAAACCTAGCAGAAGAAATAGGGAAATGGTAAGATTGGTAGATTTCTTAAAAGTTTTAAGAAGCTGCTAAATACTGAAGTGGTCTTTGAAGTTTAGAGGAAAAAGAACGTGTGACCTTGAATTTTTTATCCCAATAAAAGACAGTACCACTTTCAGGCATTTACTGAAGGAACTCATAAAAAGAAATCCAGAAGGGAGGAGTAGGATGCAAAAAAATGTAGAGGAAGTAAATGCAGTAGATAAAAAAGTATTGACTGTGGGATTTTGAAGATTAAAATGATTACATTTAGAGTTTTTATAGTGGAAGCAAATGATACAGGAAAAAACGTGGAAGCAAAATAATAGATGAAGGCTGTAATTGGCATTATAGCATTAAAATTCTTATATTCTAGTGGAGGTTGAAGATCATTTTGAACTTTGTCAAAAATGTATGTTAAAAATTGAACATAATCTTTAAATTAATGAATGGTAATTTATTACAAGAACAGAATTTGAGCATCTAAAGCAATAGAGGGGGAAAAGAGGAAAATCCAGTAGAAGGAAGCGAAGGAGTTGGGGGAATAAAGGCCCTGGTAAGTAGAGAGTCCAGTATAGGCTACTAGGAATAAATAAAAAGTAACAGTAGTGAAAATATGAAAACATCAATTGAGAGATTTTCCACATTGGGAAAAATTGATTTAGATACATGCTTTCAAAAATGATACAAAAAGTGAAAATGTTAGTCACTCAGTGATGTCCCACTCGACCCTGTGGACTGTAGTCGGCCAGGCTCCTTTGTCCATGGGTTTATGCAGGCAAGAATACTGGAGTGGGTAAGAATTCCCTTCTCCAGGGGATCTTTCCGACCTAGGATTCGAACCACGAGCTTCTGCATTGCAGGCAGATTCTTTACCATCTGAGCCACCAGGGAAGATGTCTAAAGCATCAGAATAAGAAATGTTAAGAAATAAAGAGATAGAAAAAGACTAATCAGGCAAACATCAACCAAAAGGAAGATTGCTTGGTTACCAGTCAAAAGAAAGTTTGGACATTTTTAATGATAGTCTTCATGTAATGTTAAAAGGAAATTCACCAGGAAGGTGTAAATGTGTACTTTTATGTGCCTGACAGTATAGCCTCAAAATGTAGAAGCAAAAAACACTGTTAGAAGAAATTGACAAATACAGTCAGGGAATTTTAAGTTTAAACATACCTCTCTGTGTAATTAATAGATCAGGTTGATGAAACAGGAATAGGAATGATAGAATTAACAAGCATCTTACAGGCAATTCTTTGAACATTTAGAAAATGCAGTTCTTTTCAAGCACATAGGGGGCATTTATGAAAGTGAAAGTATTTACCAAGGGGAAAAGCAAAATCGTGACAAATACCTAGAATAGAGAAAACCTTTTCTGGCTGCAATGGAATATAATTAGACAGAACCACAAAGAGTATCAAAACCCTGTACACTTAGAAGTAAAAGCACTTCTGAATAATTCATGGGCCCAGATATAAGGCTCAAGTGCCAAGTGCTTAATAATGAGCAGTTGTTTGAAATGCCTTAGAATTTATTTTTTGTCATACAGTTTATAAACTGATTTTCTCTGAATGTAAAACATGTATACTTTCTTAGTCAAGTATACTAAGAGCTAGACTTGTTGGTCAATATGCTTATTTCTGTCTTCTAGAGTTTTAAAGTCAGCCAGCTAAAAAAGCCATATTTACTCTTTCAGAGAGCAGAAGTGACTGGGTTAAGAGGTTTGATTCTTAATAGATTAGGGTCCTATAACATGTGTGCTGTGTACTTCTATGATTCTTGCCTGAGCCAAAGTATAATAAGATCTTGGACTCTACTCTGTTGCTGGGAGAACCTACATCAGTGCCTTGGGATATAATTTAACCTAAAGCTTTATATCCCCAGTGTTGTATATTTGTTTCACTTGTACACTCCCTCCTTCCACTGTAATCCTTTTTAGTTTCTGAATTGGTTGAAACTAATTTCCTTTGCCATTTGATAGAAGCATCTAATCTTTTAGATACATCTGGTCTTTGAGATACATCTAATCTTTTTATGATCCAGGTAGATTCTGTATTCTTTTCATATATTTCTTATTTGATTGTTAGCTACAAATCTAGTCATTTTATTATTACAGGCTTGTGTGTGCTAAGTCACTTCAGTCATGTCACTTCAGTCATGTTTGACTCTTTACAGCCCTATAGACTGCAGCCCACCAGGCTCCTCTGTCCATCATATTCTCCAGGCAAGAATACTGGAGTGGGTTGCCATGCCTCCTCTAGGGGTTCTTCCCGAGCCAGGGATCGAACCCATGTCTCTTAATGTCTCTTGCGTTGGCAGGCAGGTTCTTTACCACTAGTGCCACCTGAGTATTATGGGCAGTGATGCACAATTTTTTTCCACCTTGGTTAGCCACCAGGGAAGCCCACTTCTCTTTTCTAGTAGGTAAGTCATGTCCGACTCCTGTGATGATACTGTGGACTGTAGCCCACCAGGCTCCTCTGTCCATGGGATTTCCCAGGGAAGAGTACTAGAGGGGGTTGCCATTGCATTCTCCAGGGGATCTTCCCGACCCAGGGGTCAAACCCGCAACTCTTGCATTGGCAGGCGGATTCTTGACCACTGTGCCACATGGGAAGCCCCAATTCTTTTACTCATCACTAATAAAGGTATGTCATTCATTTGAATCTGAGGAGAATCCCAAAGGATATATACTAATTGCCCAAGTCCCTGAAAGCTTTGATAAAGTTGGGGTTAAACAGCTGACTTAGCTTTTTACCAAGTCTTCAGAGATCTTTTTGTTGCTACTGACAGCCAGAGCAATCCAATCCAAGGGAGTGGTATATGTTCTTAGAGTGTGTATTTTCCTTTTTTTAATCCTGATTAGTTTTAACAGATGTCTTTTTGTATATAAAGATAATATAGCTTGAGCTTTTGAGTTTCTGTTAAAAGGATGGGTTTTTCACTGATTGTTTCTCACTTATTTACTTGATTTTTGTGACATCAGGACATATTTGTAGAGTAGTTATTTTCAGAGATATTACTGTAAATAGCCAATACTATTGACACAGATTTTTCCTTGCACTGTATTTTTAACTTCTAGTTTTCCTTTCTGTAGTTACTTTTTATAATATTTTCTTAACATTTCATCTGTAAGAGCTAAAGTCAGCCTTTGAGGGAAGCCTACTTTTAAATAAGATTAAACATTCTTTTTATGTGTTTTAGATTCTGGAAGTTACGGTCAGTCTGGGGGTGAACAGCAAAGGTAAAGTATATGCACATTTCAATAATACCATGAATGAGTAGAACTGAGAAAAAAAGATATATTTAGTCAGGTGTCCCTCTTGAGATTTGGTATCTTGATGTCTTAAAGAGTTGTCGAGGGGAAAGAGTTGGCCTAGGTACATAGGTGCTGTAACATATTTTTCTTTTTTTAAAAGTCTGTTTCAATCAGTAAATATAGATGCCCCCTAGAGATTAAAACAAATCTCACAGGTATTGTAAAGATTGTTTCCTTTAAGAAAGTTTTTAGCAGAAATCATTATTAAAAGGATTTAAGCAGTTAACTATAACAGCTTCTTAGAAAAAGCATTTTTTGGATGGTATATAATATGCTAACATGTTTCTGGAGTGGATTTTCTTGAAGCGCTATGATAGAAATGTTTAGTGTTTTTAAAAGGCTCCTTGCTATGCTCACAATAAAAAGTCTATTTTTATGTGAATACATTCACATGTAGTAGGATTCTCTTGCTTAACAGAAATATAGCCTTCAACTTGTACTATAAATGTTTTGTAGCTCGGTGTGAGATTTTCAGGAGAGCATCTCAGATATCTCTGTCATCAAGTTTTAAGCTTAGTGAAAACAAAATTGACTTTTTTATTCTCATAGGATAGACCCTCGTAGTAGGCAACTGGCAAATGTTTATTCAATGAAATATATTTTATAAAGTTAAATTTCTTTTAGTACTTGATAGCTCTAAACTAATAAGTTATTTGGCAGATGTTTTATTTTTCTTTGGCACATATTCAGAAAGTTTATTTCTGACTCGTTAAAGCTTATATACAATAACATTAAAGTTCAAATCTGAGGAAGCTACGTGTATTCATTCAGTTAAAAACTATATGCCAGGCTGTGCTGTAACGCGGGGGGTACAATATACTTTTACTCTGTGATAGTGCTCTGAAGATATACATACCTCTATTACTGAGGCACTAAAAATTGGACATTTAGTGCCACACTGTGCCTTTTCTAGGATCTTAGAGGCAAGTTAAGGTAAATGGTAGGAAGAAATTAATCTGTCAAAGCACAGTTAAATTGATTGAAGCTCTACCTTGGAGTCTTTTTTTCTTTCACTTCACATATTTATTATGGGTCTTGCTACCATTCTATCCCCAGCCTCCTACCCATCCAAGCATAATTCTCTTGGGATTTTCTAGCTGTGGTGGTAAAGTTTTTTTTTTTTCTGCACAACAAGCTTATTTTTATTTATTTTTATCTTGGGCAGCGTTGAGTCTTAGGTGTGGTGAAGTTTTTTTTGTGGGAGATTATCAAAGCAAAACTTCTGGTGATTGACATTCAAGAGGTCTTGAAATGACTTCATTTATGTCTTTGACTGTCTTTGGTTATCACCTTTTGGTTAGACTTTAAGAGGTAGGCAGATTGACCATTTTTCAGGAAAGAAGCTTGTATTTGAGTTGATAGTTGAAAATAAGGATAGAGTTCTTTTAAGCTTTTAAATTCTAGCACATTTCTTTCAAGTAGTACGTCTTTCTTTTACAGTTATCCTTCCTATGGAAATCAAGGCAGCCAAGGTTATGGACAAGCACCACAAGTAGGTTAAATATAAATTGAGTTCTTTATAAATAGTTTTAATATTAAATATGCAGTGAAACTTGTATTTATCTAAATTTCAGAGCTATTCTGGCTATGGACAAACTACTGACTCTTCATATGGACAGAACTATAGCGGCTACTCTGGTTATGGACAAAGCCAATCAGGTTGGACTGATTTGTTAAATTTACTGTTTTAGATGTTAAAAAATCAGAACCTTTCCTAAATGTGTATCCATTCTATCTTTAGGTTATTCACAGTCCTACAGTGGTTATGAGAATCAAAAGCAGAGCTCATATAGCCAGCAACAATCTTATAATAACCAGGGACAGCAAAACATGGAATCATCAGGAGGGTAAGGAAACAGTAAAGTACTGGGGTTGTGTTGGGAAGTGAAAGGGACACTTTGGGCATTAAACAGTTTTCACTAAAAAGTCCTTGCTTTAAACACTTTTTTCAGAAAAGTGTTGATGAAGTATGAATTTCATAGTTTTGTGTTATAAAGAATGTGGAAATTGTCAGTTGATATTTTGTTCTTTTCACGTGTTACTTATAAAATTAGTGCAGCTCTAAATGAATGCAGATGATTTAAATGTTAAAAAGTAAAATTTGGACCTCTGCTTTATACATGAGATGAAGTAAAAGAGCTGCCTATAAGGACTTACCAATGTTTACTTTTTATTTCCATTTTATTTTTTAACCATTTTAATGTCTTACCTTTTCAGGGACAAAAATATTAAAAGTGCCAAAAACTATCCACATATTTCAGATACCTTAAAAAATGTTTTAATTGTTAATATAGGTAGGTGAATATTAGCAATTTTACAGGGTTTTCCTTTTTTTTTTTTTTTAAATAATTATTGGATTCGAGGAGCCTATCCTTGTTATTAGTTTTAATAATAGCAACTTTTTTTTTTACTGTGCTTTACGGTTTGTGAAATGCTTTTGCATTTCCTAATTTAATTGATTCTGTTTTAATTACCACTGAGATTGCTAAGATTATATTGCCTTGCAAGTTACACAGCTAAAAACTGAGACAGAAATGGAAGTCACTAGTATTTTTTGCCTCTGCAGGGAAGAAATTATTATAAGTGAAGTTCAGTTAAATAAAAGTACTGGGAAAAAAATTAGGAAAAGATTTATGACATCACATTTATCAGTCTTAATAGATAGGAGAGTGCTTTGAAAAGTAGAAATGGAATACAAGTGTAGGGAATACTATCAAGAAAGCATGTTATATTAGAAGGTTCTTCAAGTCCTATTGGTTAGTTTTAAATTTAAGGAGAATCTTTTTATAAGGATACATTTTTGGAAATGAGACATCTGAGTGTGGACCAAAGAGAAATGTTAGATTTGGTTTAAGTCATTCTCAAGGAAATTGTAGGATTCTGACCATTGTTGTGATGTGCTTTGGATAGGGAGTTGGGGAACATACTGATCTTTATTAGATATTTTGATCATTTGCTGTGACATAAGATGTGACAATTAAGATAGGAGGCCATTTTTGTTCCCACTCCCCTGTTTTTTTAAGTAGCTCAAAACATTAGAACTCAAATCCAATGAAGTATTTCTTTCAACACTCCCATCCTGAGAGCAGGTAATTAATAACCATATTGCTCAGAACCTGCTTAGAATTTTTTTTTTTAATGGCCAGAGATAATAAAGCAGTCTTCTTTGATAGTTAGACTTCTTTTCAGTTAAAAAGTGGCATCACAAAGCAAGTTCCTTCTTCCTACTCAGCAGACTAAAAATTTGAATGATTTATTACTATTTTCTAATAGCAATATTTTGTACTATTGGAGATGCTTAGAAGAGTATACTAATGATAAGGTTCTAAAGATAAGAAAGTAGTCCCCAAAATATTACTAAATATGATTTTCTTCTCTATAGTTTTCAAAGGTGTGTGCTTTTTCTCATAATGCAACACCTCTTCAGTGATAGTAGAATTATTGTTTAAAAGTCATTCCATTGGTGATAAGATTCTCTAGATATAAAAACTAGATGATTCTCACCAGAAAGGAGTAGTAAATGTGGTTGAGGTCTTATAGCAATCACTCAGTCAGCTTAACTACAGTAAACAGTCCTATAAAGTCACGTAAGTTGTTGATCTCTGTTTTAGCCAAGGTGGAAGAGCACCTTCATATGACCAGTCAGACTATGGTCAACAAGATTCATATGACCAGCAGTCAGGCTATGATCAACATCAAGGCTCTTATGATGAGCAGTCAAATTATGATCAGCAGCATGATTCCTATAATCAAAACCAGCAGCCCTACCATTCACAAAGGGAAAATTACAGCCACCACACACAAGGTGAGATATGCTGCCCTCTTTATTTTTTTTAACCTTCAGAGAATTGTTTGTATATTGAACTTTGTTTTGAAAGACCCAATACAAATTACAGATTTCAACTGTAAACATTTGGAGTGACCTTGAACATATGTTCTCTCTCATATCCATCAAAGTTAGTTTCTTAGGTTGATATTTCTGAACTTCTTGGAAACTCCAAATGGTCACGTGATTTTTTTTGCTGGCTAATTAAAAAATTTCCTTTGTTGTCTCAATAAAGTGATCAGTTGACAATGCTGCTACTGCCATTTTTTTTTTAATTTGAAAATTTTGTATTTTTTGGCTGCACCATGAGGCATGTGGAATCTTAGGTTCCTAACCAGGGATTGAACCCTTGCCCCCTGCTGTGGAAGCACAGAAACTTAACCACTGTACCACAGCAGGGAAGTTCACGCTACCAGTTCTTTTTGGTGGTGGTGCTGTATGTGATTTGAGAAAATTATGATCCTGTATTAACCTTCTCTAACATCATACCACTTTATCTTTACTGTGGTATTTAAGAATCTGACCAGCCATGAAAATGAATGCTTCAAGGGCAAAGGTCCTGCCTTACTCATTTTTGTACCTGCTTAATATTTGTTGACTAGTTGAATGAATGACTTAGCAACTGAGTAAAAGAGAAAGTTCATTCACTAAATACCTTATTCAGTGAATATATTCACTACTGTTTCTCAGTTTGAAAATCTGGTTATTCCTTATTTGTGTTTTATTTACATTCACATATTTTCGACATGAAAAAAAGTAGCTTTTGAGATTAGAGTGTCCTTTTAATTAACTGGGGTTCTGTACCTAATGTACTTAAACTATTTCATGTTACCATCACATGAAAAGGTGATAACTATGTCACAATTTTGCTGTCTGACTTTGGTAGAATGGAATATGACATAGGTATAATTCTCATACATTTAATTCCAGATTGTGTTATGGTGACTTGCATTTGAGTTTTGTGCACAAGTGCCATTTTCTGAAGGTGATTTAAAGAGCCATTTAGGATTGTGTTGTGGAAAGCCTTTGTCAGAAATTTCAAGTTACTTATGTATGTTTGTATTAATTTTCTTTTCTGTTAGATGACCGTCGTGATGTGAGTAGGTATGGAGAAGATAATAGAGGATATGGCGGGTCACAGGGAGGAGGTAGAGGGCGTGGGGGATATGACAAGGATGGAAGAGGTCCTATGACAGGATCAAGGTAAGTTTTTAGATACGGATGCCTACATTTCTTTTTCTTTTTTTAAAAAATTATTTAGCTGGTTTGATTGCATCATCTGATTTCGTTAAGATGCCTAAAAAAGAGATTATGTTCTAGACAAGAGGACAGAAATTCAAATTTTATTTTCAGTGTTAAGATGTCACATAAATTACCTCAAAATAGGTTTTCTTAGCAGTTAGCTTTTGTTGTATTAAAACCAGTGGAGAAAAGTCCCCTGCTGTAATGTGGTTAAACCACTCAACTATGTTTTTCATGCCAGAGCTATAGACTCTAAACTCATTTAAAATATGACTCTGGGAAATCCAAGTGTTTCAATCTGTAGAAAGTAAAAGGTAAGTTTAGAATTCTAGATTAGAAGGTAGAGAGGCTGTTTTAATCTTGAATCCCTTTGGGATGGGAAAATATTAGGAAGCAATAGCAGAGTATAAAGTTGAGGTTGGCAGAGGAGAGAAAGATTGTCTATAACTGACCTATTTTGTTCCTATTTTTAAGTAAATAATTACTGAAATAATTAGTACAATGTCACATACCATTGTGTATTTTGTATAGACTAAGCTGTGGGAAAGGAATGACTTTTAATTCAGCTTTCCTTTTTTTTAATTGTTATTTTTATTTTAGGTTTTGGTATTTACTTATGGCATATGTTATGAAAGCTGATTTTAAAATTACTTTCAAGTGTATCTGTAAATTTAGCACTTATGCTCTAAAAACAGGAATGAAAAAATAGTTGGCACTTACTGTTCTCAGATGAAATTTGTACATGGCAAATTTCATGTATAAAATATACAGGCTTAAAGGATAATTTGTGTTCTTTGGGAATTGAAATTGTCAGCAGCATGTTAACTGACAATAATATATCAGTACTCTTTTGCTTCTTAGGGACTGAGTCTCTGTTCCCTGAGGTAACCTGAGAAAATCAGTTACATACAGCACTGTTAATTTTTCAACTGAGCCAGGAATTCTATCTCACTGACTTTTTCTGTTTAGTGTACAGTGCTTTGATCTAACAAATTAAAGTCTAAACATATTTGAAAAATGTTTATAAGACTTGAACATTAAAAGTTTTGATTAATAGCTTAAGTCAGTGTATTAAGGTAAAGCAACTGTGTTGTATGCCTCTTTGTTATCAAAGAGGATAGGGTACCATCATGTGGATATAAATGAACAGTGTACAGTGACACAGTGCTTACTGTCTATCCATAGCTTCCTCCCCTCAAACAGCATCCCAGACAGGATAACTAATAGGTTATGTGATTTTTCCAGGTAATATGTTTTAAATCAGTGGTCCCCAGCCTTTTTGGCACCAGGGACTGGTTTTGTGGAAGACAATTTTTCCACGAACTGGGATCAGAGGGGGATGCTTTTGGGATGATTCAAGTGTTTTTACATTTATTGTACACTTTATTTCTATTATTACATCAGCTCCACTTAAGATCATCAGGCATTAGATCCTGGAGGTTGGGAACCCCTGTTTTAGATAATTGGCTGCCTTGGGATGCTGTATGTTTTATAAGTTTAATTTTCTTTATAAGGAGGTTATAATTATATGTATAGATTATCTATTAAATTATGTCTGTCTGAGAATAGTAGAATCCCACTTTTTAAAAGGAGGAGGGTAGGGAAGTCTTTAAAAATATGTTTTCAACTTTGGTAGATGACTTATCTTAGGATCAAAGAGTTGAAGGACCTTTCTGATAAAGGAGGGAAGATCCGTATCTTAACCATCCCAGGCGTTTTAAGCACTTTGTTGACTCTTTGGCAACATATTTCAGTATAATTTTTGGCCCATGAGCTAAATTTTTGATTTTCAAACTTTTATTTAACCTTAGAAGCTCTTCAAACAAAATCTTACATACAAGCCCAGTATATGTTAGGTCAAAATGTCTGGTTCAGGTCAGGGTAGAGTTTGGGGGTGGGGAGGGGTTTTGCCCAGTTGCTGTCTATATATATATATATTTATACACTCCCTCCCTCTCCCTCTCCCCCCCTCCCCACCCCACTAGTAAATGGAATGTACATAAAAGGCCTTTTTAAGAAATTTATGTGGTTGATTATGTTTACTTTCTATATTGGGTTGACAAACTATGTGAAAGGCCACGTAATAAGTAATTTAGGCTTTGCAGGTCATGCGTTTTCTGTTGCAGCTGCTCAGCTCTGCTCTTGTAGCACCAGAGCAGCTATAGACATTATATAAGTGAATAAACATGGTTTTGTTCCAATAAAACTTAATTTATGGGTACTGAAATATGAAGTTCATGTAATTTTCATGTGTCACAATATCTTGTTCAGGATATGATTTTTTAGCTTACTTATAGGAGTATTTTTTTAAAAAAAGGCCCAGTTTCAGGGCTTGCTTTCCTGTACTTGGTTTTACATTTAAGTACCAAAATACCCAAACATCTTTTGTTAGTCTTCATTAACACTCCCATTTGTGTTTGTAATCATCTTATTTAAAAATAGCAAGATTGAAAATATCCTTTCAGGGCTGTTTGAAGAATATCTGCCCTTAGTTGGGTTTATAATTAAAGAAGGGGCACAGTTTGCTGGTGAAGGTGGGATGGGTGGTAAAGGATGGGACATTTCTTAGACTCAGGTTGTTGCTTGACTGCAGGAGGAATTCGGACCAAAGAGATCTGTGAGCTTTCCAGTTATGAAAGAGAAACTTGTGAAGACTATAGGAAACAATGTTTTTCTTGGGAAAAGCACTTGCAGCAAAAAAGATTGAATTTCTAATTGTCATCTATTAGGTTGGTGCAAATCTAATTGCGGTTTTGAACTGAATTTTAAATCATTATAACTAGGTTCAAACATGTCTTTATTAATCAAAGTAGAAGCCATTACAATCAACCATTTTTGCCAACGACAGATAAGTTTGTTTACTCCTGTAGCATAAAAATCCATGCTTTGGGATTCGATGAAGGCTTGGAAAGCACTTTCTGCCTTCTACTGGTTATGGAAGCATTTTCCCTGCAAAAAGTTGTCGAGATGCTTGAAGAAGTGGTAGTAGATTGGCAGGAGGTCAGGAGAATGTGGCAGATAAGGCAAAACTTCGTTGCCTCAGTCATTCAACTTTTGAAGCATTGGTTGTGTGATGTGTGGTCGGGCCTTTTCTGTTGACCAATGCCAGCTGCAGGCATTGCAGTTTTTGGTGCGTCCTATCAATTTGCTGAGCATCCTTCTCAGATGTAATGGTTTTGCTGGGATTCAGAAAGCTGCAGTGAATCAGGTGGGCAGCAGGCCACCAAATAGTGACCATGGCCCTTTTTTGGTCCAAGTTTGACTTGGGAAGTGCTTTGAAGCTATTTATCAGTCCATCTACTGAACTGGTTGTCACCAGTTATATAAAATCCACTGTTTCTCCCACGTCACAATTCCATTGAGAAATGGTTTGTTGTTGCGTAAGAGGTGATGACACTTCAAAATGAATTTTTTGATTTGCTGTCAGCTTATGAGGCATCCACTTACCAAGCTTTTTCACCTTTCCAGTTTGCTTCAACTGCCTAGTAACCATAGAATGGTCAACGCTGAGTTCTTCAGCAACTTCTTGTGTGGTTGTAAGAGCGTCAGCTTTGATGTGTCAGTTGGTCGTTGTCAACTTCTGATAGCCAGCTAAGCCCTCCTCATCTTCAAGGCTCTCATTTCATCTTGACCACTTCTGTACTAATGTGTTCGTTAGCAATTCCTGGGCCAAATGCATTGTTGATGTCATGAGTTGTCTCTGCTGCTTTACAACACATTTTGAATAAGAAAATTGCCTGAACTTGCCTTTTGCCTAACATCATTTCCCTAGTCTGAAATAAATGTAAAATAGACAGCAAATAATAACTCATTAGCAAAAAAACATAGTGAGAAATGTGCATTAAAATGATGTATAACATAATCAGATTTTAGAGTGTATTCCAGTATCAAATGGCAAAGTTCAACAATGCAAAACCACAATTATTTTTGCACCAACCAAATAAAATGCCACTGACCTTCTAGTGTACTAGAAGCTTAAGGCCATAATTTTTCTCAGTGTTTTTAACTTTATCATTGCAGTGAGCACATTGCAAAATTACTAAAACTAGATAATCATTTTCCATTATTAGTATGTCATCACATTAAGTAGTTTTTTAGGCTTTAACATCTCAAGTCTCAAAAAGTTATCTTGAATTTTGAATGTTCTTAAAAGAAATTTTGAATAGCTTGCTTAGAAATGTGCATGGGTGCTAGTGATAGTCCAGACAGTGCTGCCCAATAGAAATATAATGTGGGTCAACAGTGAGCTACCTGTGTGATTTAAAATTTTATAGTAGCTGCATTAAAAAAAATAAGCAAGTGAAGTTAATTTTAATAATAAATTTTATTTATTCTAATATATCAAAAACATTTTATATTATCAGTATAAAAATTGAGATATTGCACATTCTTTTTTTCATACTAAAACTTTGAAATCCATTTTGTATTTTACATTTAGAGTACATACATGTCGATTTAGAGTCTCCATATTTCAGAAGGTCAACAAACAGCTACATATGGCCAATAAGTGGCTGTATTGGACAGTGCAGCTCTAGAATGATAGATTCTTGGCCTTCTGAAATGTTGATAAATACTGAATCCAGAAAGCCTTTTTACCACACCTATAAGGAATGGGAGGAAGTAGAACATAAATACTGAAACTTCCCTGTGGTCCAGTGGTTAGGACTTCTCCTTCCAATGTAGGGGGTACAGGTTCATCCCTGTTTTTGGAGCAAAGATCCCACATGCCTTGTGGCTGAGAAACCAAAACAAAACAGAAACAGTATTGTAACAATTTCAATAAAGATTTTAAAAATGGTCCACATCAAAAAGATCTTAAAAAAAAAAAAAGAACAAATACAGCTACTGTTGAGAAATGGAATCTAAATCCACTTGAGTCATTTATGTTTGGAATTAATATTAGTCTGGCATGCTGTAGTCCATGGGGTCACAAAGAGTTGGACACAACTGAGCAACTGAACTGAACTGCATGTTAGTCTTCATATCCAAAAAATTACATTCTGGACTACTGATATGAAAAATCAAACATAGTTATTTATTTATTTATTTATTTATTTATTTTTTCCTCCTCCTCACCCCCTCTCCTCTTCCTTCCCTCCCTCTCACCCACACTCCCAAAGCGATTCAGCTACTAGGGGCTGTGCGCAGTCACTACAAAAAGCGGTCGGGAAGTTGCTGGCCCGTCACAGTACACCTCCCACTGTAATGGGGAACACAAATTGGGCATTTCTGACCCAATAAAAATTAATGTATCAACAAGAGAATAGATATTACTTGAACTGGGGGGTCTTTCCCCAGCCCCAACTCGCCCATTGCTTCTTCCCCTACTCCCCGGCTCCACTCTTGGGCACAAAATGAGCCGCATAATACAGTAATGATCAGTTTATAAAAACATGTTTGAAAAGTGTTGCAAGACTTTGAGCGAGGAGTCGATTAGTTGCACAGTCTAGTGCCGGCGGAGTGCGCTGAGCGCTGCACCCAGACGGGTTAAGGGCGGCGCTACAGGGCAGCAACCTCAGGTCCGCTCTGAACTGAAAAGTGCCCATCCTTTCCACCTCCCCCTCTCCTCAATGTTATAAAGTAAAATAAAAATGTCGGCCTCCTTAGGCCTCACTCAGGATGCCAAAATGAGTTTGGAAAATGTGCTTCCAAACATAGTTTTTTAAGAACTAATCTTTTTCAACTTTTAGCTAAGTTGCTTTTTCTTTCTGGGTATTGAGTTTTCTGGGAATAAAGATTCCTATATTGTCCTGTTACTTTTTGCAGGTTTTAGTCCTTGAATATAGATATATTTGAAGTTTTAAAAATTAAATTTTGAAAAAAAATTAAATTTTGGAAATAAGAGACTCTGTCGAAGAACATTTTCTTTCTTGGCAAGCACCTGAGGTTAAAATCTGATTGTCTTCTCTAAATATGTAATGCTGTAACAGTGAAGGAACCCTCAGTCTACCCTTAAGTAGGCCTCGTCATTTTGAACCTGGGACAGCCATTTCTGTAGTTGAGTCAAGGATATACAGTTGATTTTCTTATGCAGGGGACACTCAGTCATAAATTTGAGTATGGTTATATTATATCTCTAGTAAATACCTCTACTTTTTTACTTTAAAACATTCTTCAGGAATTCTTTGTACAGTTTTGCTTCTTCTGGGAGGAGAAAAAATTTGTTGTGGCAACACCTTGACTCAGATGTTCATACGCCTTTGTGTCTTAATTTGCTAGCGAGGCCTTAACTCAAGTTGTTTATAGAAAAGGGACTTATAACTTGACTGTAAATTTCAAAGAAAGATTCGTAACCAAAGGCCTGTCTTCTATTAACTGATTTGGTAGTGGTACTACTTGAGGTTTGTTTACTGTATTTAATATAATATGTTTCCTAGTAAGGAACTGTAATTAATGAACTTTGTTAATAAGTAAAGAAAAGTGTTGAAATACTGGAAATTGAAAGAAAGTCCCACAGAGAAGTATAGATTATCTAGACCAGTGCATCATTAACTGTAATATACATATGAACTCCTTGGGGATTTTATTAAAATGTAGATACTGATTCAGTGGGTCTGGGTGCGCTCGCTTTTCTGAGACACTTCTAGGCTCTGCCTTTGTTGCTATTCTGTAGACCACCTTTCAGATACTAAGGATGTAGACCAGCGATCCCCAACCTTTTTGGTACCAGGGACTGACTTCATGGAAGGCAGTTTTCCCATGGACTGGGGATTAGGGGGATGGTTTGGGGATGATTGAAGTGCATTACATTTATTGTGTACTCTATTTCTAATGCTGCCGCTAATCTGACAGGAGGTACTGGTTCCTGGCCCGGAGGTTGGGGATCCCTGGTGTAGACCCTTATTTTGTGAAAGAGGAAACAGAAGCCAAGGGAGAATTACTGACTGGTCTATATTTTCAAGATTGTTTAGTGATAGTTAAGATTATATACCCTGAGTCTCTTAATTTGAAGACTGGTACTTATTTAATAGACTTATTCTGTTTCCGTGTTTATGGCCAGTGTGTTTGAAGTGTTCAGCTGTTGAATTTTCAAAGTGCTCAGTAATGATGACTTAAGTTAAAATATTATTATATGGAGGAATAGGAAATTATAAACCTATTCAAATATTTATTTTATATCCTTTATATTGTACAGGGATTATGTCCTTTTTCTTTTTTTTCCTCTTTATTTGTTCAAAGTTGTATTGCTGGCCAGAATAGATATTATAGGAACTAGATGATGTATGAAATTGTGTATTTTCCCCCCACTGCAGCCAGATATAAACAGTTTGGTTCTTGGTTAAGGTGATAGCAAAATAATTCAGTGGTATCTCTTCCAGCACTTAGTTGTGAAAAATTTCTATTTAAAAAATAAAACAACTTTATCCTGGGTGTTTTAATGTCCTGACATAGGAATATGGGCTTTATATTTTCGCTAGTTATTTTCTCATCATTTCTAATGATCATCTTTGAAGAAGTCTGAGATACCTTGTTTCTAATAAGATTTTTAGCTGTTTAATCTCAGAACTGTGGCTTCCTTTCACTAAAGAGCTAAGCAGTGATAAAAAGGCCATTTAGAAGCATGGGTTGATGGGAGGGCTTGGGTAATGTTCTGAAAGAGAGGTCTTAGATACTCAATAGGAAACTATGCACATGAAAGACCTGAGCTTCACTTTTTGTCTGCATAGCCTTGAAATAGGCTTATTCTCCTTTTTAGATTTTCTGGGTATCAAGTAAAAATTAATAGCAAATTGAGATGCTTGTGTCTATAACTATATACCAGTTGCAAGGGAGTTCTTTTTTTTTTTTTTTAACATCAAGGTAGTTAGAATAGACTTAAAAAGTTCTTTCTCATTTAGTCAGAGTGATTTTTCTCAGGATGGCTCAGAAAACCTGTCTCAAGGGCAAGGTTATTATTAAAGGGACATTAGTATATTGGACTAGTTTCTTGGGTTATAGTAGAAGATGAGTAGTAGTAGAAAATTAGGTGTCACCATCTGAAAACTTTTTGATTATTTTTATATCAATATCAGCACATGAATCTTAAGAGGATTACATGGTTCAGTTAAGAGAAACAGGCTTTTAATGTATGAGTATTTAAAGAGTTCCTTGATAAGAGATTTCTTATATAAAGCTGTGCACACAAGGGGCATTGACTTACTGGCAGTGGAAATTGCCACTTAAAGTCCTTTCTTGTGGAGTATGTAGCATTCTGTCTCTGACATAGTCTCCTGATTGGTGTGCAGAGCACTGGGTAGCTTGAATTTCAGCAGTTCTGTGATGAGATCTAGCATATGGCAGTTTAAAGTTATACTTTCTGCTAGTGCTCATTTTGCTAGGTATTTGAATGATTTGAATTTTTAAGACTGCTTCCATTCAGGCTCACTTTTGTGTGTATTTGTACCTCGCTTTTTTCCTCATCTCGTAAAACCCACTGTTTGATATCACAATAGAACAGTGTTCGAGCTTTTTCCTCTCCCATTCTGTCAAAATTTTAACCTTGCTTTATATTCTTCTAGTCCTTTTCCTTTTTCTCATATTTAACAATAATGTCCCCTTGGAAAGAATGTTTGCTCTAGTTTAGCATTCTTCCTGTTGTGTCTTCAGTTTAAGTTGGTTTGAATCCCTTTGGCTTGGGGTTGGGAAGATTTTAAAGTAAGAGTATATTAGATATGTTCTGTAATGCTCTTGAAAAGGCACCCTTGTGGAAATAGATCCTTGGGAAAACATCTAGGTGAAAACAACATTTTGAAGTCTATGAAATGAAATTTACTGGAAAGTTAGAGGTGCTACTGTTTTCCTGGGCACTCTACTTGAGACAGTTAAGTGTAGATTGAGCCCAGGGCTCAGCACATTAGAGACTTAAGGAAGAAATCATTTCTTCAATTTTTCCTCTGCAGTGGTGGTGACCGCGGTGGCTTCAAAAATTTTGGTGGTAAGTGCTGAGTATCCCAAAATGTTTCAGTGGAAATGCTATATAAATCTAAAAGCCACCAATATCCCGCAGACATAGTCTAAGCCCTTTCTTACTCTGTTGAGGCTGGTGTGTGTTGTGTGCTTAAAAAAATTATATACATATTTATCTCAAAATATTAAAAAGACAGAGTTGATCTCAAATAGTCCAATGGGTTTCTACACAGTGAATTTGCATGAGAGTCTGTGGTGACCAATGAATGAGACCGCCACTGGATTTTGTCAATAACGTTTTTTAATAAAGGTAGCTGACATGGTGTTTTTAAATTACTAGGGTTTTCCAATCAGCCTTCACAACCAGAGCTTAACAAAAGTGATACTAGCATAATGCCAAAGTGGCTGGTGCCGTCTGGGACAAGCTTAAGGGAATATTGACATTCATCTTGATTTCTTAAACTTTTAATAGAACTTAATTTATATATTTACTTTGTAAATCTGTGATGGTTACTTACAAGGGTTTTGAAAGTATTGACTTTTCATGCCTTGGTTGTTGTTATTGTTTTAAGTGATTTCTAATGAGTCGCCTTAAATAGCTTTCTTTTTCTTTCTCTTTTCTTTTCCCTTAGGTCACAGGGATTATGGACCCAGACCAGATGCTGGTAAGGTTTATAATAGTTTGTGACTTTGCCATTAAGGAAATGTTAGTTTTCCATTTTTTCAAAGGAAGAATATGTGTGTTTGGAGGAGTTAGTACAGGAGGAGGATTTGATTTGATGGTATTGCCAGAACCAGGAAGCTTCACTTTTAAAGATGTTCCAGCAAGAAAAATTCAAGGGGTTTGGAAAGTTTGCTAAGGAAAATCACTGTTTGTGCTTTCCCCTGCTCCCTCCTCTTGTTTTTGTGAAGAAACACTTGATTTTGTATTTCTCATTAGCATTATTTATTTAATGACTACAAATCAGGTACAAGAGGATTCGTATCATTGGGGAATTAGAATAGCTGTGTTGAAGAAAATATGTTGGATTAATAGTCTGCTTAATGAGCCTAAGAAACCTGAAATCACATATGAGAGAATTGTCTTATTCTGGGCAGAGGTCACTAATTTCATGTGCCTTTTTATTTTCAAATGAGGTTCATGGCTACCTGGAGCATTTTGAAAGTTACGATTTAGATATTAAAAATTTGAGTTAAAAAATTTTAATATATATTGAAATCAGAACTTTTGTTTTTATTAAGATGCTAAAGTACTCTATATGGATGTCAATTTCTGAATTATCCCTTGATGGACTGAATTTTTGTACATCTTTCTTACTTTGTTGTACTAATCCAAAAGTATGTGAGTAAGGTAAGGTGTGTGTCAAGGTGCCTCTAATAATCTCATAAATATTAATATATTCTGCTTAAGATACATAGATTATGTAAGAAGTCCACACTCCAGTATCATTTGTCTCTTATTTATACCCTCTGGTTTATATAAAGCTTATTATAATGAATGGGAAATGGGCAATTCTGCTTGGCTTGCTTGGAAGTCCAGAGTGTCAGATTTGAGGAATTTCTACCAGAGAACCTTAAAAGTATTGATTAGCCAGAAAGAATTGAAGCCCTCCAAAGAAAGGAATGCTACTTTATACTACCTTTCTTCATCTCTTCCTGAGCTTGAGTCCTGTATCTGAATTTGAAGAGTAAGATTTATAAGATCTTCCTTAATCGGTCTGTATATTTGGCAGAGTGTGGACTTGAGCCACTTTTCATGAAGTTTAATTGCAAGAATTGACCTACCAAATAAATACTGTGACCACTTTGCATGTTTATCATAAGAGGTTTCCTGTATTGGTCCTTCTTCCGTTTGGTCTTAGAAATAGTTGAATATTGAACAGTAAATTACTGTTGTTGGTTACTAAACAGGATGTAGTTAAACCTAAGCAGTATGTAAAATTAATCATATATATATTTTTTCCTTTAGATTCAGAATCTGATAATTCAGATAACAACACAATCTTTGTACAAGGACTTGGGGAGGGTGTGTCTACAGATCAAGTGGGGGAGTTCTTTAAACAAATAGGAATCATCAAGGTGAGTAAGAAGTTGGCTTATGTTGAAAATCTCGTAATTATTAACATATTCTGGTTAAGATACATAGATTATGTAAGAAGTCCACACTCCAGTATCGCTTGTCTCTTATCACTTGTGCTCACGCGTGGCTGTAGGCCTTTGCTAAATTTGCTAAATACGTAAAGATTTTATTCCTTGCTTGTGTTTACCTTTCCGCAGCCTTCCACAGCTTTGGTTTTCAATCTTAGTACTCTAAACATAGTCTCTGCCTACCTCCTAAAACTGTGAGAACCAAATGAAATTGTGTGGCATTTTTATATTCTGAAATACCAACATATGAAAACCCAAGTTATTACTAACAACTTTTTATGTTGGTATATAATGTCTGCTATATATTTGCCTAATATAGTAATGCTTTATTTCATAACTTTATTGTACTTAAGTGTCTTGTACACTGTCTGTTTCATGCATATATTTTCATCTTCAACTAGAAAGCGGCATTTAGAGTAGTGTTAGTAGATTGTAGCATTTGCCTGAAATCAGGGTTTTTTGGGTGTCTATGGAATTACTTGAATTATTTTTTTTTTCTTGGGGAGCAAACATTTCTTAAGAAATTATTAACACATTAAATATGTTAAAAAAAATTCACATAGTTTCGAAAAGTAAAAATTCTTGTCTTCCACTCCCTTCTCGGCCAAATCGTGTATATGCCTTAATGGTAATTTATTTGCTTGGTCAACGTTCTTCCTGTTTAGTTTTGTTTTTTTTTTAGATTTACAAGGTAAATGTTTATATGAAGCATTATGTTTATTTTTTTGTGGGTTTGAGGGAATTATATATAGATAAAACAGTATAATGTGTATCATTTTTATAGTTTGGTTTTCACTTAATGTATTTTAGAATTTTCCTTTTCAGAACCTACAGATAACTTCATTTTTATGTTAAGTTGGTAGTATTTATAGTATGGATATGTGAATTCCTTTAAAAAAATAAATTTTTGATTATCTGTGTGGTTCATCACTTTTTCTTAAAATACTAACACCAGCTTTTTTGTTCCTCAGACAAATAAGAAGACTGGAAAACCAATGATAAATCTGTACACAGACAAGGACACAGGAAAGCCAAAAGGGGAGGCAACAGTATCGTTTGATGACCCTCCTTCAGCTAAGGCAGCCATTGACTGGTTTGATGGTATACCTCATTCATGTACTTTCTGTGTGGTTTTGATAAATGTTTTCTGGTCTTGAAGTCAAAATATGTTCTGATAGACAATGATTATCTTCATATTTACTTTTTTAGATATTCTATTGAGACTACAGGCCAGAATTCTTACATACTTTTAGAAGTGAGATGAACTGTTTCTTTGTCTAAAATATTTCCTAATGTCATACTTTGTGCTTGAGGCCACCCTCATAGAAATGTAAAGTGTTGGCCTGGTTGACTATGTTCTTTTAAAATTTAGGTTAATTTCTCTTCAAATGCAATGTTAATATGTACTTAGAAGACTTGTACAATAAGACTTTTTTCCCCCTGAAAATAAGAAAACATGAAAAAGTAGAAGAAAGTAAAGCTTCCATAGTCTTCTACATAGAGAAAACTACTTGTGTTTCTTACAGTTTTTTAAAATGTATTTTTAAAATAGTTTATCATTCCACTCCAAATGTAGTTTTGTCTCATGCTTTTATTTGCTTTTTTTTTCCTTGACATCTTATCACAGTCATTTCCCCATGTTGTAAACTTATTGTTTTTGTTGTACCTTGTAATGGGGCTTTCCAGGTGGTGCTAGTGGTGAAGAACCCATCTGCCAATGCAGGAGAATAACACTGCATGTTTACTGTAGTTTATGAGCTAGGCATAGTTCTGAGAACTTTATGTGCGTTAACTCAGATCTTCACAGTAACCCTGTAAGATGTACCCTTTTATTACCAGCTTACAGATGATGAAACTCAGGCACAGAAAAGATAAGTAATTTCCAAGATCACAGAAGTGCAGAGTTAGGGCTCAAACTCAGGCAGTTGGGCTGCACTGTCTCTGAAGAAGTAAATTGTACCTGATTGATAGGCACTTGTGGTTTCTCCCAGTTCTGAGATTATTGCACCTGTGTCTTCCAATACATAATTGCATTTTAATTTTTTGCACTAAGCAGACCCTGCTTTTGAAAGGCTAGGTCCATCCTCCCTCACTTTTCTGTTTGTTTCATAGTTTCTGTGAATCGTAAAACTATTTAGCTTATAATATGTTAAAACAATGACTGTGTCTTTCCCTCATAGGGCAAATGAGGCTCTTAACAGAGACTCCATAGTTCAGATCTTAATTACCAGGTTTTTGTAGAGCTTTTAAAAATATTTATCCGTGGTTTGTTTCCTATGTCAAAGAGCTTGCTATACCATTTGACATTGTGGAAGGTTGCCAGTCATAGCAGTTAAGAGTTTTGCTGAGAGGGCTAAGACTCCTAGATTTCTAACTATTTTATGAATCCTTGGGCAGCTTTTTCTGATAAGTCTGTTCTCTTGTTTAATACATAAAGTGAAAAGGCTAATTTTTATCTCTAAGGCCCTGGGACAGCAGAATATGTGTATATGTATATAAATAATCACAAATGCACACATTATTTTTAAAGATACTACTTCAAACGTACCAAGAGTATATAGTAAAAAATGAGTTTCCTTTCTGCCTTTTCACCTACTGAGAGTTAAGCAACAATAGTCAGTATATGAATGGGCATATGTGTGCATGTGCATGCATGCACACACATACACACATACTCTCATTCCCTTAAAAAAAGAAATGGTGGCATACTACATTCATTGGCTTTTTTCATGTAAAAATGATTAGACACTAGCTTTTTTTGCTCAGTAAGAAATGACTGTCTCCCAGTGATAAATATGTTCTATTCAGTAGATTGTGTCATGTTCTAGTACAGTTACCTTGACTCTTGAATGCTACTGTGTTTGAATTTCTGTGAGAACATGTCAGTTATTTCTCTGAAACTAAAAATTTCCGAGGCAGTTTTGTCTTTTGTTGAGAGGTGGAGATATGGAGTATCATTTCTTCAAAGCTATTTTCATTTTTTTTTTTTTTTTTTTTTTTAGGAAAAGAATTCCATGGCAATATCATTAAAGTGTCCTTTGCCACCAGAAGACCTGAATTCATGAGAGGAGGTGGAAGTGGAGGTGGGCGGCGAGGTGAGATTCTTGTTGTTCACAGGCTTGGGTTTACACAAAGGGTTTAGATTTTCTGTCTTAAAGTGAGATACAGAATAGAAGATTAGGTAAATAAAGTGTCATAACAACTAAGAAAGTGATGGGAAAAGGTTCTAGAAATCCCTTTGGAAAGCTATATAATGCAATTTGTTTCACATTAGGAGGCAGTAACTGTTTAACTGATGGCTAATTGGTAGTTAATCTGACCCGTTTGTGAGTTCCCTGATACAGTTACTGCCAACTTGTTTATTTCTGTTGTGTCTTAATTTCTTAAATTTGGAATACGTCTTCTCACCTAATCTTTATTACTGAGATTCTCAAACTGAGGAGGGTACTGTAGAAAATGGACTTTGAAGATGTTTAGTGCATTTTTAGTGAACTATAATGTGCATCTTGGAGCTTCTTCAATATTTCCTACGTTGACTGAATAAGTAAAGCCCAAGTCAAAGAATCATGGAGTCCTGCCATAAGAGGTTGATTTTGGGGGAGCTGCGCAGTTATTGATGAACACTTAGTTCTTTCATCTGATGCTTTTCCTCTGCTTTGTTCGTATCTGCTACTGATTCTTTCCTCCTCCTTACTTACCCCAGGCCGTGGAGGATACAGAGGCCGTGGAGGCTTTCAGGGGAGAGGTGGAGACCCCAAAAGTGGGGACTGGGTTTGCCCTAATCCGTAAGTACCCCGTTTATTTTGGTGGATGTAGGAGTTGGGATTGGATTTGGAAGGTGCAAGGGGGGCTCAGAATCCATTGGAAACTTGAGCGTTAGTTTCCCTTCTTTCTCAGGTCCTGTGGAAACATGAACTTTGCTCGAAGGAATTCTTGCAACCAGTGCAATGAGCCCAGACCAGAGGACTCCCGTCCCTCAGGAGGAGGTGGGTTAGCCTTAGCGGCGTCTGCCTGCTTCCCGTCTTCTGACAAGCATTAAGCAGGCTTTCCATGATTCTGCTGGCCTTACTGGTTTTCATTTCTACCTTGCAGATTTCCGGGGAAGAGGCTATGGTGGAGAGAGGGGCTACAGAGGCCGTGGGGGCAGAGGTGGAGACCGAGGCGGCTATGGTGCAGACAGAAGTGGGGGTGGCTATGGTGGAGACAGAAGTGGCAGCGGTGGCTACGGAGGAGACAGAAGTGGGGGTGGCTATGGTGGGGACAGAAGTGGGGGTGGCTATGGTGGGGACCGAGGAGGTGGCTATGGTGGGGACCGTGGTGGGGGCTATGGAGGAGACCGAGGAGGCAACTATGGAGGAGACCGAAGCGGCGGCTATGGAGGAGACCGAAGCGGAGGCTATGGAGGGGACCGAAGCGGCGGCTATGGAGGAGACCGAAGCGGCGGCTATGGAGGAGACCGAAGCGGCGGCTATGGAGGGGACCGAGGAGGCTATGGAGGGGACCGAGGAGGCTATGGTGGAGACCGAGGAGGCTACGGAGGAGACCGAGGAGGCTATGGTGGAGACCGAAGTGGGGGGGGTTATGGAGGAGACCGTGGTAGTAGCGGTGGCTACGGTGGGGACCGAAGTGGAGGCTATGGAGGAGACAGGAGTGGTGGTGGCTATGGAGGAGACCGAGGTGGAGGCTACGGAGGAGACCGAGGTGGCTATGGAGGCAAAATGGGAGGAAGGTAGGTATTAGAATGTGTTTGCTAACGTTTCTACCTCACTGCTCCTAGATTTTAGAGTCTAAGCCCCTTTCATCACGTTTTCTTCTTGTCCAGTTTTTTATGACTTGAATTTCCCATTGTCAACTCTTTCAGTTAGGATGGAGAAGATCCATTTAGTTCCCTACTTAGTAATTTCCAAAATTTATTTTGTTTGGGAAATTCTTCCTTGTGATCTTTATATTTGAATAATGTATGATAGGTGTGTGCATTCTTCCTTATAGCTAATCGAGATTGAGAGATGATTTGAAACTGTGTGTAAATCAGGGGTTTTTAATCTAAGTGTGGGGCAAGCATACCTTTTAGAGGGGTGTGCTTTTTCAGTCACATGTGCTACCTTGCAGTTGTTTCTTTGGAGATTGTTAACACCTTTTCCAGATTAAAAATCACTGGTGGTACTGATGGGAGTGTGTGATGCATGTGAAAGGTGTAGAGACAAGAAAGAGTTGAGTAACCAGTGATGCAAAATAAAATAACTTCAATTACTGTACTAAGCTTCTCTATGTCAGAAACAGTATAGGGCAGCCAGAATTAGTATAGCATAGAGTTAAGAGCACAGAGTTTGGAGACAGACTATCTTTGAAATCCTGGCTCCACCACTTATTATTAGCTGTGTGACTTTAAGCAAGTTACTTAACTCTTTGGAGCATCATATTCTCATTTGTAAAATAGGGCTAATGGCATTTAGCCCTATTTTGTGGAGTTGGATTAGATTATATTACAGCTGGCCATGGTAATCACTGAATAATTGTTACCTATTAGTGTAATTATTATCTACTGAATACTTCTTAGTGTGTGGCAAATCGTGAGAAAGTGTCTTTGTATACTGGAGTTCCAGTCCTTCTGTCAACCCCAGAGGTAGATGTACTTTCCATTTTATGGAATAAGAAATGTTAGGTAACTTTTCCAAGATCACATACTAAGTGGCAGATCCAAAATTCTTATGTGAAGGTGTTTGCTTGCTTATTCCAATAATCTACTCTCTCTAGAGTGCTGGAATGGCAAGGTCTCCAACCTGAAATACCACAGTGGTTTAGAGTCTTTATTCTAGATGGAAAAATTTTTTAAGAGAATTAGTCATAGCAAAGCTTCTAGGAACTTTGTGTGTCTTAAAGCTGGTAAATTAGATATTTAGTAAGCACCTTCTAGAAGTAGAGAACTATATTAGGCATATTGTCATCCTTATAGAAATTTGTCAAGCAGATGCTAGTCAACAGCATCCTGAAGAAGTGTCTAAAGTGTCTGATGCTCCCTCTTGGTAGAAAATTAGAATTTAGTCTGGCTCTTTATTTTTCATTCCTAGAAACGACTACAGAAATGATCAGCGCAACCGACCATACTGATGACTATTTTGAATGTTCCTTTGTCTCTGACATGATCCATAGAGAAATTGCCAGAGTTTTGCCTGCTGCTTTCCTCGTGGCCTCTTCTTGGGTAGTGAAATTAAGTGACATTTGAATTTTTATTTGGGTGGGAGGGTGGGGACAGTTTTTCTTTTAGAAATGTCAGTTGAAATATCCCCCTTTAGTTTTCAGCCTTTTCCTTCTCAACTCTTGAAGCTAAGTGCGTTGTAAAATATTGCCAAAATGGAAAAGTGTTTTGTAATACTGCAATAAAGAATGCTTGTTTTGTGGACTTTTGTACATTAGTGCATTGTTCTGTCACACTTAGGGTGCAACTGCAGCAGACTTCAACCCTAAAGAATTAGGAAATGAATTCTACTTCATGAAATTAAAGTGTTATTTCCAACAATATTTATTGATCTCCTACTCCGTTAAAAATAGTAGTTTCCAAGCATGACTGTGTGTCTGAACCACCCAAGGAGGTTGTGAAAATTCCAGATTCCTAGGCCTCACCCCAGGTCTGCTGGATTAGAAATTGGTGGGATGTCGGGAGGTAGAGCTGGGAATCGTATTTTAAGATCACCAGGTGATTTTGATATAGTTAGTTTACAGTTGAGAATCATTTATTTAGGGGAGTGTTCTAGATGCTGGGAATATGGAGGTACAAGAGCTAGGTAGAAGAGTTAGGGTTTGGCAAACCAGGGTTAAGATATCAATGTACATAGCATGTCAATTGACATTCTTTAAAATATTTTCCTACCCTTACCAAGGATAAGGCACTGCGTCGATGCTGGACATATTGCTCATCAAGCAAACAGATAGTATATAGTTTGATAAGTGCTCCATTGAGAATAAATGCAAGGTGCTTTGATGGCTGGTTGAAAGGATACTTAACCCAGTCAAGTGCGATTGGGAAGGCTTGATGAGTATTGAAAGAAGACTAGGAATTGGTTACGTAAAGAGGCTGGGGTGAGGAAATGATGTTCCCAGCAGAAAACTGACATGAACAAATCAAGAGTTAACAGAATGAAGAACAGGCTATTCACTTGAAAACTGTATGTAGTAGATTGTGATTGGAAGAAGGAATTTAAGAATGGGCATGCAAAAGTTCAGATGGAGAGGTAAATCAACTCTGTAAGGTCCTTGGATTTTGTTTTCCCCTTGCCTCCATATGGAGGCATCATTAAAATATTTTAAGCAGGAGAGTGGCCTGACCTGAGTGGCATCAACTGAAAGATAATTCTGGCTGCCTTGTAGAGAGGTTGGACTGGAGACAGAGTGGTACACCAGGTGAGAGATGATACTGGTCTGAGCTCATATAATGACTGGACAAGGAGATAATAGATTTGAGAAATGAACGGGGAAGTTTGACAGGATTTGGCTGGATGTCAGAAGTAGTGGGGAGAGGAGTGAGGTTTCTGGCCTGAGCAGTTGGGTAGATGTGCTGCTTGTTAAAATTTTAGGAAACACTGGAAAAGGAAACGGGAGTAAGATGAAGGAAATGAATTCAGTTGTGGGTAAGTAGGATTTTTGACACTTGTGAAACTTTCACATAGGGACATTGAGTAGGCAACTGGGTGCGCAAGTCTGCAACTCCAGTTCAGTGGCTCAGTCGTGTCCGGCTCTTTGTGACCCCATGGACTGCAGCACACCAGGCCTCCCTATCCATCACCAACTCCTGAAGCTTGCTCAAACTCATGTCCATAGAGTCAGTGATGCTATCCAACCATCTCATCCTCTCGTCCCCTTCTCCTCCTGCCTTCAATCTTTCCCAGCATCAGGGTCTTTTCCAATGGATCAGTTCTCATCAGGTAGCCAAAATATTAGGTGGCAACTCAAGAGGACAGCAGAAGTCAACATTACGCTCCACTGATTCCTTACTGACTTCTTTCTCCGCAAACTTCCTTTTCTTTTATCTTTTCCTTCGCTGACTTCATGCTTTTTACATGTTAGAAGTTTCTCAGCTTGTTCTGATCCCCTTTCTTCTACTTATACTCACTTTTATCCTGTGTGAACTCATTCAGGCTGTGGCTTTAAATATGTAATATGGTGATGACTACAAATTTGTGTCTCCAGTTCTGTCTTCCCTTAACTGTGGATTATATCCAGCTGCCCACTTGACCTTTCCACTAAGTTGTGTTGAACATAACTTTTTTGAAGACTGCTGGGACCAAACAGAACGTCTCCAAATCAGTTTCTCTTTTCCTAGTATTCCTTGTCTCAGTCTTCACCACCCATCCAGGTTGGATCAGATAAAAAACTTACAACTTATATTTGATTTCTTTTACTCATTCAATACTTGCAAGTCCTTTTAATCCTACTTCTAAAATAAAGGCTTGAAACCATCTTTGTATTCTTGTTGTAATCCTAGTATGAGCTATAGTCTCTGGTAAGTGCAGTTAGCCCATTAATAGGTCCCCTCCCCCTATAGTCTTGCACCTCTAAAAACCATTTTTCATACAGTAGCCAACAGTATTGTATGTCATGTCTCTTTAAAGCCCTTTCAATGACCTCCTATTGTATGTAGGCTATAAATTCCTTACCTTGGTGTACTGAACGTGATCTGGCCTTTGTCTCTGCGACCTCATAGTACATTTATCTATATTAGCCTTCCTTAATCACAGCAGTCCTAGTTCTTAATGGTTCCAAATGTGCTTCTGCTTTAGTGTCTGTATATATGGTTTGTCTCGGATTCTCTTTCCTCATGCTTACCTGGCTGACTGCTTTTCACCACAATGTTGGGTCCCATTGCACCCTCCCTCCCAGGTCTTTGCTGGCCTTCCTATTTATAATACTTCCTCTTCCAGTTACACATCACCTCTTGTAATGTCATCATAGTACTTAGCACTACGTGAAATCTTTTTGTGGTTAATTTTTCTCCTCCATTAGAATGCAAGCTCCAAGAGAGTAGGGAACCTCTTCTCTTGATCACTGTTCTACCCCAGTACCTAGAACAGTAGCAGGCACAGAATAGGTAGGTACTCGATAAAAACTGACTGAATCTATTACAGATTTGAGTCATTATAAATGGTAATTAAAGGGATGAAAGGGGATATGATAAAGCAAGACAGTGGTAGTTTTTCCATTCTCAGTGAATACTAGAATTAGCTAGGAACTTTTTTACAAGGCGAAAGATGTCTGGACTCCAATCCAAAACAATGAAATCTATGAGGCCTGGCACATTTAAAAATCAAAAGCCTCATTTGATTCTGATGGTTTTGGAGACTGTAGAGAGAGAAGAACCTAGGACGAAACTCTGAGAAATAGCAACATTTAAGAGATAAAAGAAGAAGATACGGAAGAAGACAATGACCAGTGAGGTGTCTGTGGAGCCCAAGGCAAGAGTGGTGTTCAAGGAGAGAAGAACGACTGGTGTCAGGTTCTCAAGCCGGCCAAGCTATGTAAAGACCAGGGGCTTCCCAGAGAGCCCTTGGTAAAGAATCCACCTGCAATGCATGAGACCCCGGTTTGATTCCTGGGTGGGGAAGATCCACTGGAGATGGGATAGGCTACCCACCCCAGTATTCTTGGGCTTCCCTTGTGGCTGAGCTGGTAAAGAATCTGCCTGCAATGCCGGAGACCTGGGTTCAGTCAAACCTGGCTTTGATCCTGGGTTGGGAAGATCCCATGGAGAAGGGAAAGGCTACCCATTCCAGTATTGTGGCCTGGAGAATATAGTCCATGAGGTTGCAAAGAGCTGGACACTGAGCGACTTTCACTTTCAATATAGGAAGCATTCATTATATATAGCAACATAGAGTTGTAAATTATCTTTGCACAGGATTTCTCAACCTTGGTGCTACTCACATTTTGGGTTGGATAATTCTTCGTTGTGGGGGGCTCCCCTGTACTTGGTAGGATGTTTAGCTGCATCCCTGTCCTCTATAAGATACTGGTAGCAATCTCCAGTTGTGACAACCAGATGTGTCTCTGGACATTACCAAATGGCCCTGGCTGGTGGGGTCAGGGGGTGGGGAGGAATTACCCCTTTTGAAAATTGCTGCCTTAGCAAAAGTGGTTTTGGTAGAAAACTGAACCCAAACTGAAGTAGGGTAATAAATAATAGAGAAATGGAGACTGGTGATGTGAACAACGATTTAAGAACCTTGATTATGAAGGGTGATTAGAAGTGGGATGAGGTAAGAAGGGGAGGCATGTAGACCAGCGATACAGGTTTTTATTTTTAAGATGGGTGGGAATTGATCATGTTTGTGTACTACTTGGAAGGAAGTGGGGATAACTGGTATTTAAATTCCTTGAAGGAATGGCATCCAGAACACTGGAGGATTTTGCCTCAGAAGAGGAAGAGTGCCTCTTGCATGGTAATCGGAGGTAAGAATAAGTGCAGATGCTGATAAAAGTAGTAACAAATGACTAACATTTATTGGGAGCTTACTATGTACCAAGCACTTAATAAGAAATCAGTGTGTGTTAACTCATTTAATTCTCGTAACAATGCTATGAGGCAAAGAGGTATCGGGAAAAATAACTCCCTTTGAATATGAAATCACAGGAGAGGTGAATGGTGTAAATGATTCTGACTGCTACTGGAAGGGGCTTTCAGAAGATACATTGAGGAACAGAGACTCTGAAAGTTTAAGCAACTTACCCAGTATCACATCTCTAGTTAAGTTACAGAGATCAGATACTAACTTAGAGTGTCTGGCCTTAGTGCCTATGCTCTTAACTACTGTGTATAAGGATTCTTTTTTTTTAAGGATTCTTAGAGATGTCAAGTATTTGGGGTAATTTTCATCTGATGTGTTTTTTTTTTTTTCCTCCCTGAAGAGAAATAATGGTCTACTGAGAGCTGAGGAGGTAATGTGATAGAAAGTTTGAAGAGACTGTAGGAAATGTGACGAGAACAGAGAACACTTGAAATAACTTGTAGGAAATAGGAAAGTATTGTCACTCAGCACCCATAAAGTTGCCAGAGAGCAATAAGGGCTCAGTAAGATAGGAGGCAAGTATTTTCGGGGAACCAGTTTGCGGGTGTGTGAATTCTCTCCACCATAATCAGCAACCTGGTTATAGGATCAGAGGCAATTTGATTCAGGGTTGGGAGTGTTACTAGTCAGGGAGAGAGATGCTAGTGGAAGTATGAGACTAGTGAGGAGAGTGGTTGATGGATGGGATCGGGGCTGAGTAGAAATTTATACAGTGAGAGGGGGCTGGCTAACAGAATGTAGGAAAGTCAAGAGCTTAGGGTTATTGATTGATGAGATTCAAAGGACTGGTAGTGGGGTTAAAAAGAGCTAGATAGATGGGAGATTGGGTCAGAAAATATTACAGATGTTCATGAGTATTTTGGAGATGGAGCCATTCCTGGGGGTGATGAGGGCTAAGTGTGGCCACAGAAATGGCTAGCTGGAGTAACTGGAAGGGAAAAGACTTTGTAGCTGAGCTTAAGGACCGAGGAGCTTAAGGAGGGTTGTCTGTAGGGATGGTGATAGCAAGACTAAGATTCAGGCAGTGAATGAGAGGAAATAGGGAAGTGGGCAGAGGGTGGGAGAGCTAGTTTGAGAGCCAAGACCCTCAGGGAAACAATGACAGGACATTGTGACATTGGAAGGAATGCAGGAGGAACAACATCTGCTGTTTCAAGAGGAGGCCCGTTTAAGAGCCAGATGTCAGTTACAACACAGAGATGGGTGAGAAATGCTTGAAGAGGTAGAGAGTATAAGTATAAATCTGTTTTCCCCCATTAGTGGGAGTATCTAGAGATCCCATTAGAAAGGGAGGAGAGAGAGGAGGGGTTTTACATTTTGGATGGTGTCCAAAATCAGCCCCAGCAGATCCGGACGGCTGAGAAGAGTGGGCAGTTCAGGCCTCAGAGAAGTTGCCCCAGCTTGGACTGAGCATGTTTCTAATAACATTGGGTCTAGGTAGCTCTAGTACTGGGAAGACTGGAATGTGGATGGTCTACCAGATGGTAGATGCTGTATGCAGACCTTTGTGCTCAGTGCTGTCTTAAATCTGGTGAGGGGTGGTGAAATTAGGATGGGGGGCCTGCTGAGCAGAGACTGTGGTATTTGGCTGAATAATGAGACCTGCCTCCCCCGCCCCCGGAGAGATCCAGAAGTGTGGAAGAGGAAGGGCTGGAGATCTGTGGGCAGAACTTTGCAGGAGTGGAGAGCCTGAAGTATACAGTTAAGGACTCATTTTGTACCCACAGGCTGTTAAATTGTAAAAATGTTAGTTGCTCAGTTGTTATCCAACTCTTTGTGACCCCATGGACTGTAACCCACCAGGCTCCCCTGTGCATGGGATTCTCCAGGCAAGAATACTGGAGTGGGTAGCCATTCCTTTCTTCAGGGGATCTTCCTGACCCAGGGATCAAACCCCAGGCTGTTTCACTGCAGGCAGATTCTTTGCCATCAGAGCCACTAGGGAAGCCCACTTCACTTTTCACTTGAACCCACTGTTACGGCCCCGGGAAATTTAGGTTAGGATGCTCACTGGTGCAAAACTGCAGAGTGGAGAAAAGAAAAAAAGATCATTTTTCCATCTTTGGCCTTTGTACCATGCGCTTAGAGGCAGTTGTGCTTATACACCAGAATAGTGATACTATTCCTTTGGTTTTTACTTAAAATTCTGTGAACCAAAGCATGAATTTATAAGTGGTAGGGCAGGTGGGCAGATAAATCTCAGTGACATACACCATGTTGGATTCAGAATAACCGGACTACTCTAGAACCTGGAATGTGGGGCAGTAGAAGGGAACATTTGTTTCACTTTGACCTTTCCTGCTCAGTGGGAAGAACTTGACCTCTCATTAGACTGCTCAATAAGATGGGAGGGGTAAATGAAGGTAGCAGAGCTTTTTAAATCTCTGGTGGTCACAGGCTCACATGGCAACACTGAAGAGAGGAATAGAGAAAAGAAATCTCCACTTGAGTGCCTTCTATGGAATACCAGGCACCAGTAAGTTTTGTGTTATTCTGGCTTCCCAGGTGGCACTAGCCAGGTGGTGCTAGTGGTAAAGAACCTGTTTGCCAATGCAGGAGATGTGAAAGATGCGGGTTCAATCCCTGGGTCAGGAAGATCTCCTGGAGGAGGGCGTGGCATCCCACTCCAATATTCTTGCCTGGAGAACCCCATGGTCAGAGGAGCCTGGCAGGCTACAGTCCATAGTGTCGCAAAGAGTGGGACACAACTGAAGCGACTTAGCACACGCGCACGTAATCCTAAGAGCCCTCAGAGGTAGTATGCATCATTCCCTTCATTTTGTAGGTGAGGACGGTTCAGTAACTTCTCCACAGTCGAAGATCAAGTGAGTGATGGAACCTGGGACTTGGCTTCAGATTTGTCTGACTCCAGAGTCTGGGCTTTTCCTTTTAATGGAGGACATAGCTTGTTGGGATTGGTGTGACCAGTCCTATTGGCCAAGGAAAACTGAATCATTTTGTAAAATGAGGGAGGCACTAAGGCACTTCTTAGAGAGTAAATAGAGTCTCTCAGAGGGAATGACCCTAAGGGAGTTGGAAAGTAGATGTGGGTCAAGAGACAGCGGAGAGGGTGTTTGGTCTTGATTAAGCCTAACTTATCTCTTGACCACCAATAGGGAAATGGGGGTGGGGAGGGACAAGTTAGTAAGAGGAAATGGTCCAAGAGCCAAGCTCTCCAGGATTTTCTCCTATTTCTCCCCTCAGCAGCCCCCTCTGGACAGAGGCTCAGCTCTGGCTTTGTCATCACATTCTGGGTGCAGAAAAAGGACTTGATGTAGGAAGGCAGGCTGGCCATCCAGAGCAGGTTTGCCTCATGGAAAGGACATGTGGCTGAGAACAAGGAAGGCCCAGCCAGGAGTGAGGAGATCTGTGTTCCAGTGCAGCTCACGATGAAGGGAACCATCATGGTAGGTAGAGTGATGCTTATTTATTCATGGAAGATAAGTACTGATCATTTCCTCAGGCGAGCCTGAGAAGCACCCTTAAGGAAAGGGCAGGGACTCGACCTAAACAACTGACCTAGTTGGGGGTCTCAGCAAAGATCTGGAGCTGTTTTCTGATCCCTTGTGTCCAGGACCCCTGTGACTTGTGTTTGGGGGCTATATAGAGAGAGGGTAGGAAGCCAGGGGTGTCAGACCCTTTTGGGGGGTTTAGCTTTTTCTGTTGGTCTAACGTGGCACTGGACTTTGTAAGAAACAAGGGGTTCAGCTCTGTAAGTTGAAAGTCTTGGATATTTGACTCTTCAGGGTTCTCAGGCTCTTTCCGGAACCTTGTGAACTCCACCTTCATGCTGGTCTTTGGCATCTCACATACAAACAGAACCTTGTTCTTTAGCTTGTTATGGATCCAGGGATCAATGGAGGCCAAAAGAATTAATGTTTCTTGTAGCTGCATTGAAACAAAGGCCCTGTGGCTGGCTCCCTTCAGGCCAGCCCTGGGTTTGGGGGTGGGTGGGTGGTAGTTCTGGTCACAGGTCACTCTGGGTCCCAGGGAATGAGGTCAAGGGACAACGTCTAAGGGCTTATTCCCCTCCCCGCCGGCAGAGGGCGTGTGGTGTGAGGAGAGTGGGAGAGGCTGGAGGAAGAGGAGGGCTGGGATGCCTTACGCTCTTCTTCACAGACGTGTTCTTCTCCACATCCAGCATGTCCAGGACCAAGTGGAACACCTGTGGGCTGCGGATCCCCAGGACGCTCTGGCAGAGGCAGGATGAGGGCACCTCAGTAGATAGCCCAGGAAGATGCCCCATCTACGCTGTCTTCCATTCTAGTGCCCTTGTGATGACCCTGTGCCTGGACAGGAGATGTGGCTTCCCAGCTGCTTCCTTACCTTTGAGGACCTGCCTCTGTACTGGGTTCCGGTACAATTTTTTTCACCAGAAGAGTCAAGATAGTTTCTGTCACATCTGAGCAATGCCTCTCACACCCTTCACCTGTCCCTTCTCCTACCCAGCTCCAGTCCTGCAGAAAAGCTTTCCCTGAACTCCTGGTAGGGCGGGAAGTCTAAAATAAAGCTGGCAAACCACCTCCCCACACTTTGCAGCCCTTTTTTCCCCGCAGTAGCTCTCCTGGACTGCCCACTCCGCCAGCCATCAACACATCTGGTCAGAGTTGTGGAGCTGGCCTTACCAGAGAGATGACTGCTTCCTGGCGTTCCATGGCATTTGAGCTCATCAGCTGCCTGAAGAGAATGGAGTGAGTGTTTTGTGGTCCAGTTAAGGGGACGAGGAGGGAGACTGGCTGCTTTTTACAGTCCAGAGTGAGTCAGGCATAGACTGATGAGTGATGTTAATTTCATTATGTCCCCTTCTTTGTTTCTTGGGTCAGGAAAGGGACTGGGAGGGGAAAGGTCGGTACAACAGTTTTTCAAGGGGCACTACGTGATGATCAGGACTGACATTTGTCCAGAACTTTACCTTTTACCAGTCCCTTCCAAGTCCTCATCTTAACTTGAGCTTTAAATAGCAACACTGAGTGGTAGGTATTACCAGCCCCTTCTTTACAAATGAAGAAAAGCCTGGAGGTCAAAGAGTGATTTGGCCAGTGGCCTGGGCAGTGCAGCTGAGAACAGGCAGTAGGTTCTTAGCTCTCACTGACCCTCTGTCCCCTTCCCACAGCCTAGGATTTGGCCCTGGCAGTTCCCAGCCCAAGCCACTCACGCCTCCACCAAGTTCAACATCGTGGACTTCATCTTGAGCTCTTCCACAGTTTCAGCAACAGCCTGCCTTATGGCCTGAAGAGAGGTTAAGGTGGGACAAGGACTCAGGGATGTGCTCTTAAGTGCTTCCCAAATTTTTTTTTTTTTTTTGATGTGGACCTTTTGAATTTGTTACAGTATTGTTTCTATTTCATGTGGGATCCTAGCTCCCTGGCCAGGGATTGAACCCACAACTCCTGCACTGGAAGGTCAAGTCTTAACCACTGGACCATCAACCTTCATTGAGTCTTTACTTTGTGCTGTGTGTATGGTCCTTGCCTCAGGGAGCTCATGGTCTGGTGGGGGAAGCAGACAAGTGAACAGGCAGTCAGACTCCTGAAGTAAATGTAAGGACAATAGGAGGGTCTCCTAGCTCAGTCTGGGTACCAGCAAGACTTCCCGGAGGAAGTGATGCTGCAGCTGAAACCTGAAGCATGGGTAGGAGTTAACTAGGCTGAGAGGCTGGGGGCCAACTTCCCTGGGCAGAGGGAGAGTAGGTACAAAAGCCTGGAGGCAGGAGAGAGCACAGAGAGATTAGGGAACAGAAAATAGTTCAGTTTAGCTAGGTGACCGTACAGAGTCTTCAGAGTGGGACACTCTGAGTAATTACACTGGGATCCCAGGTATAAGTCAGGACAGGGTGCTCCTAAGCACTGCTGGTGTGTGGCTGGGCACGAGTGTGGTGAGGCTGGAGAGTCAGGTGGGCCTAGGGTGGTGAAGGGCTATGCAAGCTCTCCTGAGAGCTTGGGGAGTAACTGAGAAGTTCTTTGCAGTGGTGAGCCGCAATCTGATGCACAGCTTAGAAAAATGTCTTTAGCAGTTCTGTGGCTGGCTTTGTAGCAAGCTCTAAGGAAGGTAAAAGCCAGGGAGGCAGGGTGATTCTGTTGGTGGTGATGGGAAGGCTTCCCGTAGGAGGTGTTGTCTGGGCTGGTCTGGAAGGGGCGGTCGTATTCTAATAGGCAGTAGGAGAGAGGAGCTACTCACTATTGGAACTGAAAGCAGAGGCAGTTTCCCCACCTTTCAGAGGAGGGAGGAATGGCAGGGCATTCTTAGCTGAGCAAACTGCCCGCACAAAGGCCAGACGGCTTGGGGACAGGAGCTGTGTTCTGGTGAATGTGATGCATGCCTGGGGGCATGCATACACAGAAGAACTATACAAGAAGGATCTTAATGACCCAGATAACCGTGATGGTGTGATCTGGAGCCAGAGAAATATCAATAACCTCAGATATGCAGATGACACCCATGACAGAAAGCAAAGAGGAACTGAAGAGCCTCTTGATGAAAGTGAAAAAGAAGAGTGAAAAAGCTGGCTTAAAACTCAACATTCAAAAAACTAAGATCATGGCATCCAGTCCCATCACTTCATGGCAAATAGATGGGGAACAATGGAAACAGTGACAGACTATTTTCTTGGGCACCAAAATCGCTGCAGATGGTGACTGCAGTCATGAAATCAAGACACTTGCTCCTTGTGACCAACCTGGACAGCATGTTAAAAAGCAGAAACATTAGTTTACTGACAAAGGTTCGCATAGTCAAAGCTATGGTTTTTCCAGTAGTCGTGTATGGATGTGAGAGTTGGACAATAAGGAAAGCTGAGTGCCGAAGAATTGATGCTTTTGACTGTGGTGTTGGAGAAGACTCTTGAGAATCCCTTGGACTGCAAGGAGATCAAACCAGTCAATCCTAAATGAAGTCAGTCCTGAATATTCATTGGAAGGACTGATGCTGAAGCTGAAGCTCCAATACTTTGGCTACCAGATATGAAGAAGTGACTCATTGGAAAATACCCTAATGTTGGGAAAGACTGCAGGCAGGAAGAGAAGGGGACGATAGAGGATGAGGTGGTAGATGGCATCACTGACTCGATGGACATGAATTTGAGCAATCTCCAGGAGTTGGTGATGGACAGGGAAGTCTGGCTTGCTGCAGTCCATTGGGTTGCAAAGAGTTGGACAGAACTGAGAGACTGAACTGAACTGATCTTTGGGGAGCAGTGTGGTGGGAGCCAAGGCAGGGTGGGGGTCCTTTAGAGAAAGGTGAAGAGACAGGTTTGGGCTGCCTGGGCTTGGGAGCATTGATCTCACTTACGAAGAAAGGTTCATTGTATGTCTTCTTCCTGAGTAGGTCAAATGTGAGTTCTTCTAGACCATGTGCCTGGATCTGTTCCAGCCCAATGGCCTTGAGCATCTGGGTGGCTTCAAAACGGTGCTGAGGGCAGACACAAAGGACAGACCACCTTCCTCATCTCCCAGCACATCCTTGTGCTGGAGCAGGAGGGGTACTAGGCAGTTAGCTTACCTCCAGGACGCTGGAACAGGACAGCTGGTCCAGGATGCTCCTGACAACTGTGGCTGAGTGCACACCCATTATCTTGACCAGCACAGTGAGTGCCTGTGGGGGTGGGCAGGGCAGGTGGGGTATACCAGACCAAGAGGCATTTGGGTGGCCACGCGCGCTTGAGGGCTAGAACTTGCAGGAAACAGGCAGAGTCCTTTCTCCTCCCTCTTGGCCTCATGAGTGAGAGCACAAGTTCATGTGTGTGCACATGTGCACATACGTGGATGAATGGAATATACACAGATCTGTGTACATTTATGCCCGTGTGACCCACATACACATTCACAGACACACAGAGGACCCTGCTGTGCTCCCTGCTGAAGCTCCTTTTCTCTGGGATGAGGATGACAGGGTCCAGGGCCCATCAGAGTCAGCGCTGTTTCCCCAGGGCTCCCCAGGGAGCCCGGCCGCCCGCCCCTCACACCTTCATCTGCTGGGTCTTCGGCCCTTGGCACAGGCACTGCAGCAAGTGCTCCCGGGCCATGTTGCTGTAGGGCCTCAGGAACCCCAAGCACAGGGCCGCCTCCGCCGCCGCCTTGTACCCTGACTTCTTTATCAGCATCAGTAGCGCCAGCGCCAGCTTCTCTTCATCCTCCACCTCAGTCCTCTTGAGAGGGAGACAGGGCGGTTGGACTAGGTTTCTGGTCAGGCTTTGTTAGGAGGGCAATTCATGACTGCTTCCAGACCATTCTCCCTCTTCTCTAGAAGGAATCTCCTGTCAAGAGCTTAGTTTACCACTTCCCTTCTTCTTGCTGCCATCTACTTGCTCCCAGCTCACATCCTTTCACTTCTCTATGACTTTTTTCTTGTGGGTGGGTCAGCGTTACTCTCTTTAATACCTCTGCTGTCTCAGCTTTTGGCATTTGAAAAAAATATACAGGTCATTGACGCCTCTCCTCCCATAACCTTGTCCTCGGCACTATATCAGTCATTAATTCCCGCAGACACTTTATCGTGACCTGTTACTGCACCTTCTCTATGACTCCCTCTCCTCCTGTCCTTCTGGTTCTCCTCTGATGTCAGCAGTTATTGTTATACCTACTGTAGAGCACTGGGAAATCTACTCAGTGCTGTGTGATGACCTAAATGGGCAGGAAATCCAAAAAAGTATGTATGGGGCTTCCCTGGGCCCAGTGGCAAAGAACCCGCCTGCCAATGCGGGAGACAGGGGTTCGATCCCTGGGTTGGGAAGATACCCTGGAAAGAGAAATGGCAACCCACTCCAGTATTCCTCTCTGGAAGATCCAATGGACAGGGGAGCCTGATGGGCTGTAGTCCATGGAGCTGCCAAAGAGTTGGACATGTTTTGTCCAAGTTTGTTGACTAAACAAGAGCAATATGTACAAATGACTGATTCGCTTTGCTGTATAGTGGAAACTTAACATTGTAAAGCAACTGTACGCCAATGAATTTTTTTTTAAAAGGGGTACATTAAATAGCTTTACTTTGAACTTATTTCATTACCTGTATGTGAATATATATGTGGGGTAGTTATTCATGATTTTTTTCTATCGTAAATTGTCGATAAAAGTTCCTTACATTTGTATAGTGTGGTCAGAGTGCTTTTATTTATTCTTATTGTTTTTTTTATTCTTATTGTTAATTGAATTCTTCTAAACAGGAATTGGAGTTTTTACTATCTAGTTGGCTATTACATAAAAGATGAGTTCTTTTATGTAAGTATAGATGTACATGCGGGGGATTGTGAGGGTTTATAAAAGTACATGGTCAGATCTATCACTTAGGCATTTCGTGTTATCTCCATTGCTTTTTTATTTTTTAAACATTTCTTAATGAAATAATTTATCTGTAATTTTTATATTCTTTACTTTCAAATCCTTATAAATAAAAATGAAAGTGAATGTTTTTTGAATATTTAATGCTAATAAATCACTCTATTAAAAAAGTTGTTGGACTGCACAAAGACTTAACAATTCATTGAGCAACTTTGCCCTCCTCCTCACTTTCTTGCCTTTTTACCCAGCTTCAATTCCATGGTCCCTGAACTCCTTTACCCCCTCTTTATTGTACTCAGCTCCCCACCGAGTCTATGCCTGCACTTTCCAGAGGAAAACAAAGTTATGATGGCTAATCTTGCTTGAAGTATATGAACACACACGTTATGTAGACCCTTAATGATGCCTAATGGTCAGACTGCTTTTCCCTGGGCAGTTCTCTTTCCCACCTTCCTAATTCATATTCCTTCCTCTGGACCCTCTAGCACTTCTTCCTCCATCCTCTTAAGTTGATGACCTTGCTCCCTACTTTACTGAGCAAAATAAAAGCAACTAGAAGAGAAGTTCCAGAGACACTTACTACCACTTGTGTACAACCTCCAGTACCTGAACCCATATTTCTTCCTTTCCGCATTACTGTGGACCACGACCATCTGTCTGGAAAAGTCAACCTTGGGGACTTTCCGGGTGGTCTGGTGGCTAGGATTGCACACTCCCATGTAGGGGCCTGGGTTCCATCTCTGGTCAGGAAACTAGATCCCACATGCTGCAACCAAGAGTCTACATGCAACTAAAGATCCCACATGCCACAACTAAGACTTGGTGCAGCCAAATAGATAAAAATATTGAAAAAAATAAAGTCAGTCTCTCATGTGTTTACTCTCATCCCTTCTCATCTTCTCAAGAACATTGCTGCACAGCTCTTCCCACCCTCTTCAAAATGATCATTTTCCTAACGACTGGATCATTACTCCTCAGCATTGAAACATGCTGCTATTTTTTCTTTTTCTAGAATTTACCCCTGCTGCTGACTACAGCTCTGTCCAGGAAAACTTGGAAAGTTGCCCATTCTTGCCATCTTGCACTTCTTTCCTCCCATTTTCTCTTAACCCTACCCCATTCAGACTTTCACTGCCCCATCAGAAGAGTTCTTATTAGGATAATCAATGATCCCCACACGGTTAAATCCATTGTGTGGATTCTCAGTCCTTATACTATTTGATATGGTTGATTTGTCTCCTTTCCTTGATAAATGTTCTTCACTTGATTTTCAGAATACCATACTATTGGTTGTCTTCCTACCTGTGGACTACTTCTTAGTATTCACTGGTTCTTCCTCTATCTCTGACCTCTTAACACTGGGCTGCCCCAAGTCTTGATTCTTGGTTCTTAGTTCTCATCTCATTGAGTGACATGATATGCTACCTATATGCTGACAACTCATAAATTTCTTCCATTAGTTCAGGTTTCTGAACTCCAGATTGTATATCCAGCTGCTTATTTGTTGTTTCCTTTGGATGTCCAGAAGACATCACAAACATAACTTGTCCAAAATTGGACTTCTGATATTACCTCCAAGCCTGTTCCATATGTAGCTTTCTCCATCTTGAAGTAAAGTCATGTCCCCATGGACTGTATACTGGAGTGGGTAGCCTTTCCCTTCTCCAGGGGATCTTCCCAACTCAGGGATAGAACCCAGGTTTGATTGAACCCAGGTCTCTGGCACTGCCGGCAGATTCTTTACCAGCTGAGCCACAAGGGAAGCCCAAGAATATTGGGGTGGATAGCCTATCCTGTCTCCAGGGGATCTTCCTGACCCAGGAATCGAACCGGGGTCTCCTGCATTGCAGGTGGATTCTTTACCAACTGAGCTATCAGGGAAACTCATTCTCCATCTTAGTTGATGACAACTCCATCCTTTCAATTTCAAGGCCAAAAGCCTCGGCTTCCTCATTGTTGCCTCACTTTCTCTTACAGCTCACATTTAACCTGTCAGAGTTTTACTTTAAAAATATATGCAGGGGATTTCCCTTGTGGTCCAGTGGCTGAGACTCCACACTCCCAATGAAGGGGGCCTGGGTTTGATCCCTGTTCAGGGAAGTAGATCCCACATGCTGCAACTACAAGATCCTGCATGCCACAACTAAGACCTGACACAGCCAAAACATACCAACAAATATTAATACTTATGTACATATTCAGAAATTAATAGCTGCTTACCAGCCCCACTGCAACCACTATGGCCCAAGCCACCATCGTGTCTCACCAGGATTGCTTTAACAACTCCTAACTGGTCTCTCTGCTCCCACTTTTGTCTTTCATCCCCTGCCCATCTTTCTTCAACATAGCAGTCAGAGTGAACCTTTTCTTTTGGCCACTGTGCCACATGAGGGATCTTAGTTCCCCGACCAGGGATCAACCAGGGACTGAACCCAGGCCCCCTGCACTTGAGAGCACAGAGCCCTAACCACTGGACCACCAGGAAAGTCCGCCAGAGTGACCTTTCGAAACATAAGTTAGATCACATCATTGCTTTGTTCAAAAACCTATTCCACTCAGAAGAAAAGCTCAAGTACTTAAAGTCATCCAGAAGGCCACATATGCTGTAGTCTCCTGTTAACGTCTTTGATCCAACTTCATTTCTTCCTGCTTTCTCGGGTCCCACTCCACTTCTGTCACATGGCCTCCTTGCTATTCCTTGCCCGTACCAAGCCTGCCCCTGCCTTCGGGACTTTGCCTCGATTCTTCCTTTACTGGGAGTGCCTTCTCTCAGATATCTGCAAGGCTCACCTCTCACCTTCGTGGTTGAGCTCAAACGACGACTTCCACATGAGGCCTCCCCTGTCCTCCTTGTTTAAAATTGCAACTCATTCCATCTGCACTCAGCATTCCTGATCACTCTCATTACTCTACATAACTCTTCCATTGCACTTGCTGTATCTAACATACTGTATAATGAAATTTATTGGTTATTCTGTGTCTTCCCAGGCTTTCCTTGTGGTTCAGCTGGTAAAGAATCTGCTGGCAATGCAGGAGACCTGAGTTCAATCCCTGGGTTGGGAAGATCCCCTGGGGAAGTGAAAGGCTACCCACTCCAATATTCTGGCCTGGAGAATCCATGGGCTGTATAGTCCATCGGGTCACAAAGAGTCAGACATGACTGAGTGATGTTTACTTTCATGTGTCTCCACCCTCCCCCCGCCCTACTGGAATGTAAGCTGTACAAAAGCTGAGATCTCTGCCTGCTTTGGTTTGCTGACGTATCTCAAGGGCCTAGGATGGTGTCTGGCCCATGATAGCTGTTTAATATATGTTTGTTGAGTAAGTGGATGTAATGAATTCTGTTTCATGTGGAGCAATGATGGGGTCAAAGTAAGAGGACCCTAAAGGGGAATAATCTCAAGTAGTGTCAGCAGACTTTCTTGGTCCCTGTCCCCTCTGGGCAGAGGTTTTCCTTTAACAGTTATTTTAAGGATGATGATAATGATGATGCGTGGTCACCGAAAGAGCACAGGTGCTGGGACTTCCATGGCAGAGCAGTGGCTAAGACTCCACGCTCCCAGTGCAGTGGGCCCAGGTTTGATCCCTGAACTGGGAACTAGATCCCACCTGCCACAACCAAGAGTGTGCAGGGTGCAAATAAGACCTGGTGCAGCCAAATAAATAAATAAATATATAAATATATATATATATATATATATATATAAGAATCTAGGTATTGAAGTAGGTGCTTTACATATATTATCTCATTTAATCTTCTCAACGGTGCTATGACTACTATATCCATTTTAGAGATGGACAAATGACAACTCTGAAAGCTGGCTTTTCAGAGGTGGTATGACCAGTTCAGGGGCTACGCGAGTGATTCTGTCCAGGGAACCTATTCCACAGGGGACTCCACGAGGACATCGTCCCCCCCATCAGAGCTAGAAGCTAGGTTACACTCTCCCTGGCTTAACCCCAGCCAGCACCATTGATGACAGGTCCGACCTTGCCCCAGGGACTGACTCTTCCCCCCCAGTCACCTGATCTCTGGGGACAGTAGCCCAGGAGTTCAGAGCCGTCCGAAGTGCTATCAGAGTATCCATCCTCTGTCCCTCATTTTGCCCCTTCAACTTCTTGATGAGAGTCTGGATCACGTCCTTTTTCAGGCATCCTGGGCAGGGAGGGGCCTCAGGTCAGGATGGAGCCTCCGGGGCTGCTCCTCTCTGCCAGAATCCACCTGACTCCGCTGCATCCTCATGACTTCAGTTCCAAGGACTAGGTCCCACGGTCGCCCGTCCCCCCAGGACCCCAGAGCAGCTGGCTAAGCATGACCGCAGTTCCCAGAGCCCGCTCTCCGTCTTCCTCCTACCTCTTCTCCCTTTTCACCCCACCTTCCTCTCTCTGCCCAACAACCCCTCGGATAATTCCCAGACCTGCCAATGGCTAAGTTGCAGTGGGGGTGCCGTCCATCCCTTCTGTCCTTCCCTAAAGGTGGATTGCGGCTACGCTGCCTCCTTCCTCACCTGACCCTACTGCCACCCGGGGAGGACCTACTCACCCAGGATGGCCAGGGCTCGACAGGCCTCATACTTCACTTTCTCTGGACCGGCTTGGGCCTGATTTAAGAAGTAGGGGGTGGGAACATGCCCTAAGGTGGTGGAACATCAGGAGCATTCAGGATCATCTCAGCTTAACTTTTCATTTTACAGATGAGGAAACCGAGGCCTAGAGAGGGACCTGTTTATGCTCAAACACGGGGTGCAGGCAGGGCGATGAGATGGAAGGACCATAACTTAGGAGTAAGACTTTTGTTCACATCCCTATCCGGGTCTGAGCCATGAGGCCTGGAGCAGGTCACCTGGCCTCTCGGAGCTTCCATTTTCTCATTAGAAAAATGCAGCTACTGCTACCTAGTTCTAGTACCAAAGAGTTTAAATGAGAGTAAGGGTAAGAACACAGCCCACCCCCACCCCCAAAGTCAACTTCTCTGTCAGACAAAGGGGATCTTCAGAGCCCCTCTTCCCCTTCCTTTAAGATCAAGCTTCCCTTTAAAGAAGCCAAGGGCATGAACTGGGCACACGCCGCACAAGGTGGCTGTCTCCTTCCTGCATCGGCCCCATCGTCCTTGACCCTGGTGGGCCTTGTCTGTGCTCAGGTGCCAAGGATCTACAGACCGCGGGCCCTGTGTCCTCCTCTCCTGGACTCCGTGCAGCCCCAGACTCACCACCTGCCGCAGTGCGTCCATGACAAACTTGTCTCTGACCCCCAGGCACCCCAGAGCCTGCAGGAACAGGGGGAGAGGAAAAGGAAGCGAGCCTCGACACCACCGCCAGGAGCTGCCACCTTCTGGACACTGCTGGAGGTTGTTCTTGGAGCATCAGTCCTCCCCGCGCTCCACCTCCAGCATCTTTCTCCTCTCCCCAGCTCAGTCAGCTCCTACCTGGCCTGTAGCCACACCCCTCTACCTTGCTGCTTCTCACCTGTGCTGCGTAGAGCTGCTCATCCTCCCTGGGAGATTTCAGGCTTTCTGTGAGTTCCTGCCCATCCAGGGGAGCCAGTGGAGGGGAAGAAAGGGACAAGGACAGTTCTACCACGCTTCTTTCAAAGTGGAAGGAGCTCACCCGATCCACTCTCCTCCCCACCCCCGACTCCATTTTGCCAGCAGGGTCTGAGGGCGGAAGGATGGTGTGAGCCCGAGGTACAGGCATCCTCAGGAAGTCTCCCCATTCTGCCCCGGCCCCCGCCATGGCCCCTGACCTTTAACCTTTGCCACTTCAGGGGATCCCCAGCAGGGTCTAAGGGCTTGGACTCCACCGGAGACCTGCGAGTCAGCTTGCTCATGGGGAGATGGAGCTTTTGGCTGAGGGTACCCTCCTTGAGGTACCTCGGGAGAAATCACACAGGTAGCCCTGGTCCCCTCGTTCCCTTCCTCCTCACTTCACAGACTCTCCTCTGCCTCTGGTCCTCAGCCCAGCTCAGATCAGCTTCCTTCTACCCCAGGGTCTCCTCTGGAGTCTGTAGGCTGATTTGCAGCCACCACCCTCCCCCAGCCCCATCCACCCCTTTCTTCTCTTTCCGTCCTTTCCTAGAAGATGGGGAGGGCGTGGAGAACAGGAAGGGATGAAACACACCTGGGGTGATCTCTCATTTTCCTCAGTATCTTCTGGGACTCCCGTTCCTTTCGGCGATCATACAGGGCATACCAGTGCGTGTAGATCTCGGGCTTCTTGGAGTAGCAGTAAGGTACGGCATTTGGCTTGCTCGGGTGCTCCCTCCAGCACTCCGGACTTGGGGGGAGCTCTTCCTTTGGTGCCTGGAGGCAGGTGTGAGTGGCAGAGCAGCCACAGGGGACATTTCTCAGCCAGGAAGAGGGCCAGGGTGAGAAGGGACTAGACGAGGGAAACATCCTTCAGCCTCTCGTCCGAGCTGAAGACACAGCCACCTCCTCACCAACTGTGTGACTCGGGCAAGTGACTTTACCCTTCCAAGTTCTCAGTCTTCTCCTCTGCAAAATGGGGCTAATCGTCCTTGTTCTGTACCCCTCCCAAGGTGGTCGTGAAGGACTAACGACATAGAGTGGGAAACCGTTGTTGGTCTGTGAATGGATCTGAGTACAGTTGGCCCTCCGTAGCCACAGGTTCCACACCCATGGATTCAACCAACCATGGGTTCAAAATATTTGGAAAAAGAAATGCTCAGAAGTTCCAAAAAGCAAAACTTGAATTTGTCATGTACCTGGTAATTCTTTACATACCATTTACATTATAAATAATCTAGAGAGGATGTGTGTAGGCTATATGCAAACACCACTCCATTTTATACAACGGACTTGAGTATCCGTGGAGTTTGGTATCCCCTGTGGATACCAAGGGACAACTGTCTACAGTTCAGTTAGCTGAGAATCTCAAGGGACTTTGAGAAAGTCATCTGGGGACTTCCCCGGTGGTCCAGTGGATAAGAATCTGTCTGCCAATGCAGGGGGACACAGGCTTGATCGCTGGTCCGGGAAGATCCCACATATCAAGGAGCAACTAAGCCTGTGTGCCACGGCTACAGAGCCTGCCCTCTGGAGCCCATGAGCCGCAAGAAGAAGAGCCACCGCAGTGAGAAGCCCATGATGAAGAGTAGCTCTCACTTCCCATGACTAGAAAAGCCCACGTGCAGCAATGAAGACCTTGTGCAACTAAAAAAAAAAAAAAAAAAGTCATCTGGGCAAGGAGACGAAGAGGCCAGGGGCAGGGGAGATGTGGAGTAGAGAGGGGTATTTTGGGGCCCCGCTCATTCACTCAGGCATTCAACAGATTTTTATTGAGCAGTTACTATGTGCCAAGCACTCGGTGCTGGGGAGACAGTTATGCCTGTCCTCATGAAACTTAATAGTTTCATTGGAAAAACAGGATTTCTTCAAATAATCTATCTTAGACATGTGTGAAACTGAAGCTCTGGTTGTGGCCAAGGGTTTTGGATGGGTCAGGGGATTTCTCTGAAGATTTGACAAGGATTCATTCTTGTCTTTTCTCAAGCCTCTCTTTCCCTACAACAACTCTCTGAAAAAGGGCTTCGGCTAGTGGTTCCCAGTGGGGTGACCGAGATGATCATAATGAGTTTGCAGGTGATCGTCATGACTTCAGAAAATGGGACATTGACTCACTATAAGTAGGGTTGTCAGATTTTGTAAGGACCAAGCAAATAAAAAACAGGACTGAGACTTCCCTGGTGGTCCACTGGCTACAATTCCAAGCTTTCATGGCAGGGGACCTGGCAGCGGGGGGTGGTGGTCAATCCCTCGTCAGGGAATTGGATCCCACATGCCACAACTAAGACCCAGCGCAGCCAAATAAATCAACTTCTCTACTTCAATTAAGAACAAACAAAAAAAACCCCAGGATGTCCCACTGAATTCTGATTCCAGGCAGTGAAGGCAATATTTAGGACATAGGCATATTGAAAAAAAGTCATTGTTTATCTGAAATTCAAAAATAAATCATTATTAAGCAACTGCCTGCCAAAACCTTACAGATGTTACCTCACAGCCACTAGACAAAGGGAGTGGGGTAGGGGTTGGCTTGTGACAGAGGCTACTCCTGCAGTTCAGGGAGGGAAAGCCACTTGTCCAAGGTCACTCAGAGTTAGTGGCAGCCCCAGGGGTGAGAGGAGAGTTCTAAGTGTGTGTTCGTGTTAGCCATTCAGTCGTGTCCGACTCTTTGCGGCCCCATGGACTGTAGCCCGCCAGGCTCCCCTGTCCATGGGATTCTCCAGGCAAGAATACTAGTGTGGATGGCCATTCCCTTCTCCAGGGGATCTTCCCGACCTAGGGATCGAACCCAGGTCCCCTGCATTGGCAGGTGGATTCTTTACCGTCTGAGCCACCAGGAGAGCCCGTAAAGTTCTGTGAACTAGGCTTAATGGGAAGGGGTGGTCTGCTGACCCTCCTCCCCCAACAAGGCTCCCAGGGTGGCGGAAGTCAGGGGTCTTACCTGGTGACAGGATAAGGGCAGTAAGACAGGAGCTGCAGCTCTTCTGAGTTCTGTGGTGCAAAGAGCCCGCATGGACAAGGGTGAGCTGAAGAGTTGTCCTTCTGGGTGTTCATTTATCAAGCATTAGCATTTAGCTGACCTGCTATCAGGCACCAGGGAGGTAAAGAAGCCATAATTCCTGTCCTTAAGGGGCTCGTATGTTTCTGGTGGCTTGGTCTGTGGAATAGCAGGATTACTGCAGTCTGGGAGCTTCTCAGAAACGCAGAATCTCTCAGGCCTACTAAGTCAGGATCTTTATTTGAGTAAGATTCCTACACATGTTGAAATTGAAGACACACTGGTCTCACAGAGTGGTTCTCATCCCTGGCTGCGTATTAGAATTATTTAAGGGAATTTTTTAACATGCCTCAGTCCTGCATCAGACTAATTGAATCAGATTGTCCAAGGAAGGGACCTAGGCATTTTAGAAAGCTTCCCGAAGGATTCTAATGTGCGGTTAATGGTAAAAATGCTCAGCGGTTCTCAAACTTCAGTGGCACTGGAAAAAACTGGAAATCTTGTTTTTCGTTTGCTTGTTTTGGGCACGCTGAGTGGCATGTGGGATCTTAGTTCCCTGACCAGGGATTGAACCCGTGCCCTGCTTTGCAGTGGACGCAGTCTTAACTACTGGACCACCAAGGAAGTTCCTGGAGGGCTTATTAAAATGCAGATTTCCTTATCCCCAGATGAAGACTCATCCCCAGAGTAACTCTGGGGTGTGGTCTAAGAATTCACTTTTTGGGTGGGGCGGGGTGTGTGGTGTACACGCACGTGGGATCTTAGTTCCCTGACCAGGGATCGAACCTCTGCCCTCTGTATTGGTGGCACAGAATCAACCTCTGGATCGCCAGGTAAGTCCTGAGAAGTTGCATTTCTAACGAGATACTGATGCTGCTGGTCCTGGGAACATATTTTGGGAATCACTGGTCTACTGGTGAGATAGAACCGTTTACTGGGGATTCACGAAAGGAAATAAATGTGAGGATGGATTAAGGCATATGTGGTCTCGATGAGGGGTCCTAAACTGGTGGGGAGGAGCAGGGCAGGTTTCCAGAGGAGATTATCCACAAGCTAAGTCTTCAGTGTAAGTAGGAGAGGTAGCCAGACAGATGAGAGGAAGGACAGTGGGCAAGAGGAGCACCTTGAAACCTTGGAGTTGTGAGAGTGCAGAGCAGATGAGGAAGCAGAAGCTGGGGTGTCACAGAGACATCCCGCCTTAGAGGGCCCTGGGAACTTACCTTGAGGGGTGTATGGAGCCTTGGAAGTACCCAAGGATCTGCCCTGACTCTTCCCATAGACTTGCTGACATCACCCGGACTCCTGCCTGGGACTGGGGGTCAGGGAGCTTTCCTTTCCAGGTTCCTATCCCCGACTCCACTCCTGTCCATTCTAACCTCACCTTTGGTCCTTCCTGGATATTCCAGCCATGGGCACTTGAACATCGCCCTGTTGATGTCAGAGATGTCTACCGATTTTTCGTAGGCCATCCTCTTCTCCTGCGGGGCGGGGGGCAGAGAGAACCTGGGTGGGCGAGGGGACTACAGGGACTGCTCCCTTGTGAGAGTTGGGGCAGAGCTCGGGGAGACCTGTCGTCTGTGGCACAAGAGGACTAGTGAGGTGTCTGGGCTTCTAGAGCTAGAAGCCTCCAAGTGTTGTGTGAGCAGATCACCTAGGCGCATGGAACACTCTGGTTCTACTCTGGAGCCCCAGCCCTGGCATCTACTGGCCTGTGGCTTGAGCTAGTCATTTTCCCTCTGGGAGCTTCACTTTCCTCATCTGAAAGGAGGAAAGCTATGCCTGTCTGGCGAGCTCGAGGGACAGTGGTGAGGCATAAATTAGAAAAGAAAGTCAAAGCACTTAATGAACCTCAAGCTCACATAGCCCTTGTTATTTGTCTCCTCTGAAGTGTTTACTTTTTAAAAAAAATTTTCAAAAACTTTTCCTTTTGTATTGGGGTATAGCCAATTAACAAAAAATGGTATGCCAATCCAGTATATTAATGCATATATATGGAATTTAGAAAGATGGTAACGATGACCCTATCTGCAAGACAGCAAAAGAGACACAGATGTAAAGAACAGACTTTTGGACTCTGTGGGAGAAGGCGAGGATGGGATGATTTGAGAGAATAGCATTGAAACATGTATATTACCATATGTGGAATAGATCGCCAGTCCAGGTTCCATGCATGAGACAGGGTGCTCAGGGCTGGTGCACTGGGCTGACCCTGAGGGATGCGATGGGGAGGGAGGTGGGAGGTGGGTTCAGGGTGGGGAACACAAGTACACCCATGGCGGAATCATGTCAATGTATGTCAGAAACCACCACAATATTGTAAAGTAATTAGCCTCCAATTAAAATAAATATAATTAAAGAACAAACAAACAAACCGTGGTGTGATGGTTTCAGGCAAACAGGGAAGGGTCTCAGCCATGCGTATACATGTATCCATCTCCCCCAAACGCACTCCCATCCGGGCTGCCACATAACATTGAGCAGAGTTCCCTGTGCTGTCCAGGAATTCCTTGTTGATTATCCATTGTAAATATAACAGTGTGTACATGTCCATCTCAAACTCCTTAACTATCCCTTCTCCCAATCAGACACATACCTCCTTCTTTGGCAGCAAGAGGTAGAACTCTTTTGGTTGTTGTTCACGAACACATTTATTTTATTTCATTTTGGAAAAAAATGTGAGTTTTTAAAACTATATGAGGACTTCCCTGGGGGTCTGTTTTGCTAAAAGTTTTACTTTTGTTTTAGGTTTGAAGGCTTTGTTAACAAAAGAAACCACTTGATACAAACACACAATATGCAATCCCAATATTTAATAGAGAATTGTTTGGCTTAATTTCAATATGCAGTCACGGAAAGTAAAATAAAAAGAACAGGAAAAGGTAATAGCATATACATCACCAACTGGGACTGAAAACCTGCATCCAGACTTGAATGCTGAGAAGTCCCAGATGACAGCAATCTGAAGCCTGAACAAGACTACCTCCATCTTAATTTTCCTAACATGGTCTGGTGGTTAAGACTCCATGCTTGCTTTGCAGGGGACACAGATTCGATCCCTGATTAGGGAACTAAGATCCCACATGCTGCCTGTGTGCTGCCAAATATTAAAAAATAAAAGAAACCCTTGGACTATTAAAAAAAATATGAACAGCAATAATAAAAATGCAAATGTGGATAGACACTCAAGTAACACTGATAAGGAGAAATGTTATCTCAAAGTCTATCCGCTGTGCATCAGCTTGCATTGCCACCAGCAGCCCTGGCTGTAGAGTCCTGCTTGCTGAGCCCCTGCTTCTGGTTGAAGATTCTGTGTCGTTTGCACCACAGAGAACTCCTTTGATTGCTTGCAGTGATTGCTACACCGCACCCCAGCGCTCGGCACACAGGGAGCAGCTCGCTCTGAGAAACCGCGGCCAAGTCCTCCGACAGGACCATCACTTTCAGTAAACGGACATCACGTGCCCTGATGTGCCACGTTAAGAAAGACAGCGTCACCTTGTGGTTTTCCGCCGAAAATACTCAAGCTGACTCTCCTCATGGAGAAGCAAACAGACAAACCCCTCTTAAAAAATATTCTACAAAAATCCAATCTGAATTCCTACAAAAATAAACATGTACTTAAAGACAAAGTCTATTAAAGGACATGTTAGCTAAATTCAGTATGTACTTGTAATTAGATCCTGGATTAAAAAAAAATAGTGATTATAAAGGGCAGTACTGAACAGTTGTGAGGATTTGATCATGGATGGTATGTGAGAAATTAATACCTTACCAGTGTTAAATGCTACTCATTCTGTGATTCTGTAGAATGTCTTGTTACTAGGAGATGTATGCAAAATTTTAAGGGGGAAATGATAAATCATCTGCAACATTTATTTCAGAAAGAAATATGTATGCCAACCACCCATATGACACATGTGTGTCACACACACATATTTGCACAGATAAAATGTGTATGACAACCATCCATATGATATATGTGTCACGCAGGCACATATATGCACAGATAAAGCAAGTAGATAAAGTAATATTTGAATCTAGATGGAGAGTATATTCTTGCAAATTTCAGTAGGTTTGAAATTTTGCAGATTGAAGATGGAAGAAAAAAAAACATCAGCTTTGGCATTGGACCTTGGACCTGGTGGGTCTAATTGTTCATTGTATCCCCTCCCACGTCCCTTTTTTTTTTTTTTTTTTGCTTTGGGGCCTTTGGCAAGTTATTTCCATCTCCTGTCAAGGGTTTTCCCCCACTATAAACAGGGTTAGTAATACCCTGTCCCAAAGGGTTGTGAGGATGAAGGATGGTGGATGTAAGGGGCTGGCGGTGCCTGGCACAGAAGGAGTGCTCAGTCAATGCCAGCTCTAATTATGAAGATATATTTTGCTAAAACAGGCTCACAGGGAGGAACACGTCAGTGGGAAAGTTGGAATACTCCCACCTGCAAAGTGCTGGTACCATTGCAGAAAACCACAAAATCCCCCCTTCTCTTAATTTGAAAGAACTGAGGTGTTTGGGAGCACCATGAAAACCCATTCCAGGGGCTTAAAGAAACCCACTGCAGGTAAGGGGTTGGGTGGGCTTGGGAAGAAGCCAGCAGAGTAGGCGGAAGGGTCAACCACCATCTGGGGAAGCAGGGAGGGGTGCGGCAGGGAGGGACAGAAACTCGTGGGGCTCCGGGGCTGGGAGATATGACTATGGTCTTCGCTCAGAGTAGAAAAGCCACTGGCTCACACAGCCACAGGTGCACAGAGCCTGCTCCCCTGGCTCTGCTCACAGCCCCCAGATCCAGGCTGGACGCCCAGCAGGACAAGCCCTGGATCCAAGGCTTGGCTTGCGAGGGAGGGGGTTGGTTCTGGAGAGGAAATCAAACCAAGAGCCAGCTTTGTGATCGCTTTGAGAATTTTAATGAAAAGCTGATTTCTCCACATTTGCCAGTCCAGCCCTCCCCAGGGAGGGGCCGAGATGGGGGCTATGGTCACGGGCCATGACCAGAGGACCCCAGTCTCCCTCCCTCCTTCCCCTCCAGAGACGCTGACATCCTTTCTGACTGCAGAGCGGTGAGCTTAGAGACCTCCTGTGCACAATGGCAGAGCCCCCGGAACCCTGGGGGGCTTTTATAGCAGTTGCTGCTGCGAGAGGTGGAATCTGTGCCCTCCCAGGAGAGGGTGGGAGGAGGGCACTGCGGGGGAGCCTCCCAAGCTGCTTAGGACAAGAGCGAGAAGCAGAGTTTGCACAAGTTCAGCTTGAAGGCGTCCTCCACCCTAGCTCAACTCCAAAGTGTTGATGTACTCTCGTACCCACTTCTTCTCTGGGTTGGCGCACACCTGGCGGTTCTTTCTGGTGATAAAGCTGTGGGAGAGAAGAGAGGGGGACCTGGTCAGTGTGGAGACAGCCAGGTTTGGGGATGAAGGGGACTGAGGCCGGCAGGAAATGATACCGGGTGGGTTATTTTCGGAGCTCCACGATTGTGTTTGTGGCTTTCAAGGAAAGGATGTTTTCTCTTCTATTGGGTCAAAAGGCTACAAGCCAGAAGCAGCTACATGTGCACTGTAACCCCTGCGCCCCTGTACAAACACATGTACCCTGGAGAGCTCAGGGAATACGGGGCTCGAGGCGCCCAGGGTTGAGCTGGTCAACCACTAGCCTTTTCTCGGCACTTCCTGTTTCAGAACCTGTGCTGGCTGCTGAAGATGCAGAGAAAAAGAGGCACCCTCCAGAACTGAGTCATGGCTGACTAAGTGGGAGACGAGGTGGCAAAAAAAACGCACGGTGTGGTTTTAGGTAACAGTGCCCGCCACACGTAGACACTCAATGAAGGAACCGGTCTGTGGGTGAACAGAAGAAGGACTCAAGTGAGTCTTGAGTTCACCACTGACTGGTTAGATCACCTTGGGCAAAATCACTTAGGGCCTCTGAGTCTACATTGACCTCTAAGATATGGAGAGAAATAATTCCTACTTTGCACAATTGCTGTGAAGCTCAAATGAGATAAGTGAGTGTGAATGAGTTTTGGAAAATACCATATATGTGTTGTTACTGGGGTGCCGTGGGGCCTCTGTTTTAGGGTGGATCAGAGCAGCATGAGAACAGAGGTCCTGGTAGTGGATGTGGTGGCTTGGAGAGATTGAGGGCCCGGAGATATGAGCACTTGTCAAAGCAATTAACCGGCCAGGATGTGGAGGCCAGTCTACAGGTGTCCGTGGTACAAGTTGGAGTTTGCTGGGAGCTTGGTTCTCTCTGGGGGATGCCCTGGGCCTGGCCAGCAGCACTTCTTGAGTTATTGCTGTTTAGTCGCTAAGTTGTGTCTGACTCTTTCGCAATCCCGTGGACTGTGGCCTGCCAGGCTCCTCTGTCCATGAGATTTCCCAGGCAAGAATATTGGAGTGGGTTGCCATGCCCTCCTCCAGGGGATCTTCCCGACCCAGGGATCGAAACTGCATCTCCTGCTTGGCAGGCGGGTTCTTTTCCACGGAGGCACCAGGGAAGGGGCCGGCAGGGTCGCCAGTTCATTCACAGTTTCCTCTCCACCTCGCCCTGCCTCCCTGCACCTTTCTCACTTTGCCTTCTCCTGCAGGATGCTTTCCTGCGTCTTTCTGGGATTTTTTTTCAGACAGAGTGAAGGCCTGGGTTGTTTGATGAGGAAGAGGATCTCTTGGCCCCTTTCCCTGCTCTGTCATGGAGAGCATGTGCTCTCCGGGGAGCTGCTTCTCCTTCTCTGAGCCGCACCCTGAGCACCCCACTGTCTTTCTCCCCCTTTCTCGGCGTGCAGAGAAGAGAAATCCAGCTGTTCTGAGCTGTCTTCTTGTTTGGGGTGGTGAGGGAGCTTCCGACACAGACCCTGCCCTGGACCAGCCAGGTGTCATGCAGGAAATCCTGCCGGCTCACTGTCCTGTCTCCTCGGCCCCACTGGCTTGTGGCCAGGAAATTAAAGGCCAGGAAACCGCCATCTAGAGCGTGGGGTGCCCAGGCCTCCCGCTCCTCTCTGATGAATGTGAGACTGGACGGCAGCCTCCCTTGCCAGGCCATCTCTCCCCACGCCCCCCGCCTCCGTGGGGACCCTGTCCTGGCCCGACTACCTTCCACCTTCACCTGCTCCTCCCGGGGAGCAAGTGTGCTCAGCATCACTGCCCTTTCGTCCCGTTCGCTCCCTCAAGTCTCTGGCCCCAGTTGTGGCACACCGTGGGTGCCTAATGAATGTTTATCGAACGAGTTAGTGACTGGATGAATTGGATTCGCTCATCAAGTTTCACTTGCCACTTCTATGTATCTAAGAATACATTTGAGGGGAGAAAGAGGATTAGTTAACCAGGCACCTAGCTGTGTGCCAAGAGATAGTCTAATCTCATTTTTCTCTTTATTATTCTCACTTTGACCCAGGGAGGGAAATACCTCTATTCTACTCCACTTTGCAGACAAAGAAATTGAGGCTCAGAGAGGTTAAGGGACGAGCCCAAGCTCACACAGCTGCTAAGTGGAAGAGCTGGGGTTCCAGGGAAGACAGACTCACTGGAGCTGCTGAGGTGGCTGACATGCCACTCTGACATCAGAAGACCCCCTCCTCCTTTAAAAAAGTGTCACACCTCCGGCCCCAGCCCCTTGTCCTCAGCTCCTAACCCTTCAGCTCACACTCCCTGCTGGACCCTTCCACAGGGTCATGGTGCTGACACCTTCGCCCTTTTCCTTTTTTAATTGGACTATAATTGCTTTACAAGGCTGTGTTAGCTTCTGCCGTACAGTGAAATGATATACATATGTATCCTCTCCTCTTGGACTTCTCCCCACCCCACCACCCCACCCTCTAGGTCATCACAGAGCACCGAGCTGGGCTCCCTGCGCTACACAGCAGTTTCCCACCAGCTATCTATTTTACACATGGATATTTATGTCAAACCTAATCTCCTAATTCATCCCGCCCTCCTGGGATCTTAGTTCCCCTATCAAGGATGGAACCCATGCCCCCTGCATTGGAAGCACAGAGTCTTCACCACTGGACCACCAGGGAAGTCCCAGCCCTTTCCTTTTAAAACAGCCCTTCCTTGGGACTTTAGGGGGCTCCACGCTTCACCCTTCTCCAGGTGTGGGCTGAAACCTCAGCGTCGTCACCCTCAAGCCCTCTCTCTTCCTTGCTGCTGACCTCACATCACCTCCCAGGCTTGCTGATTCCACCTCGGAAGTTTCCTCACCCCTGTCTCTCCTTCCCTTCCCTAAGTCCTCTTCAACCTCAGTACCACTCACGTGGACAGCCTCTCCACTGGACCCCTCTTGTCTAGACTTTCCCTGTTCTAGCTCATTTCACACTTTTGATTCTCTGTGCTGAGCCTTGAAGCCCTCAATACTTTTCTACATGGATACTCTACAAAAACCTAATGAGAGTTCTGACAATATCCTTGCTGTCTGATACACCCCATCCCTCAGTCCAATCCCAAGTCAAACAGCACAAACTTGCCCTAAATCCCTTCTCTTAGCTAAGCCCCAAAGAGCTGTGTATTCCTTCTTTCCTTTTGTCATGTTCTTATGTAGGGTGTCCTGGTCATTGCTGCGTCTGTCTTAGGCTCTGAGTCCCAGAAGGGCAGAGATGGTGATTTACTCCTCTCTGCCTGCCCATAATAGGTGCTCAAAGAATGTTCCTCTGTTTTGCTTTTCTGTCCAAAAAATACTTGTATTCAGAAATAAAATTAGTAGTACTAGATAGCAAATATATAGTATAGCAATAATTTGAAGAATTCATCAGGACCAAAGACCAACTCTGAATACCTACAACTATGAATCCTACAACTTTGCCAGTGTCACAGGAATTTTTGGATTAAAAAACTTCATCGTGGGTGGTCCAGTGGGTAAGACTCCACGCTCCCAGTGCAGGAGCCCCAGCTCCATCCTTGGTTAGGGAACTAGATCCCACATGCCACAACTAAAAGTTGGCATGCTGCAACTAAAAGGATCCTGCATGCCAGCAGCTAAGCCCCAGTACAGCCCAACAAATAACTAAATATTTAAAAAACCCAAACAACAACAAAAAAGTCATCATTATACAGAAAACGTCATGATTGCCCCATTTTCATTCTTTAAGTCTCTATCATCTTAAACTCCATAAGCAACTATCACTAATGATCTTACTAGCTTCGAAAGAGGAGGCTCCAGAGACAGGCTCCCTCCCTCACTTACTGAGCAACTTTGAGCAAGTCACCGAACCTCTCTGGGTCTCAATTTCACTCTCTAAAATGTGGAGAGAATTCTTCATACCTGTCAGGGATGCTATGATAAAATGTTGAGCTAATGCATGTAAGACATTTGACACATAGCAGGCACTTCCTAGGTAGCAAAAATTATAATTTTTCCAAATTGCGTGTTTAAAGGAGAATCTCATTTCATTATTTTTTCTTCATCAATCAATAACTTTTTTTTTTTCCAACACGCTGCAACTAGGGCCTTGGCTTCTGACCTCTCCTCTCTAGTTCCTCTGAGGTTGTGGGTGGCTTTGATTAGGGGCGGGATGTGGGGGACTGTGGGGTCCTTTTCTGGAAAGGGATGTATGAGTCGATCTTCTCCACCCAGGCATGTTGCAGACCAGGTTCAAGTAACAGTCACATCCATAAAGATCAGAGACCTATCCTAGTCCATCAGAGTCAGGGGGCGCCTCCAGGAACACATTGTCTAGCTTTTTCCATGATAGCTGGGGAATCTGAATCCAGAGAGGGCGGAACCAGAGCTATTTGAGCAGCTGGAGGATGGGTGGGAATGGATATGGCACCCTCTTTGAGGGCTCCTGGCGGGGAGACTGATTCTGGAGAGGGAGTTTTCCCTCCCTCCACCCCCGAGGTTCCCACAGGGCTGAGACTCACACCACTGCTGCCATGGAGCACTTGCTGCTGGTGTAGAAATATTCCTGGACGTGGTTGCGGGGCAGCGGGCGGGAGAGGTAGGCAAAGCAGCAGGGTGTGGTGTCCGAGGCATCTGGGAGAAGGAAAGAAGGAGACTCCTGGTCCATCGCCAGCACACACTGGGAACTGCGCTGGGCGCTCTATATGATTTAGCTCCAGCAGACTATTTTCCTCCTTTGGCTGAAACTGAGGCTCAGAGAGGTAAAGACACTTAGCCGTGGACACACAGTGCCAGAGTGGGGATTCTCTCACCTAACCCTTGAGGCCACTGGCCTCCGTCCTTCTACACCATAACCCCATGCCTTGGGCTCTCAGGGCACGCTGGGTCTCCTCTGGGCTGGTCCTGGTTCCTCCGCCCTTATTCTTGCCCTCCCAGGATCCTCGGTGGATTCGGAACTTGGTTTCTTTGAGACCTAGGCTGGGTTGTGGGGAGGTTTTTAAAATTCAGACTTCATGACTCAACCAGGACACCAAAGAGGGGCCTGAAGATGCATACTGCATCATGGGAGCCTCTGCCTGAAGCTACTGAGAGAAGGAGGACTTTTTGTTGGTCAGTGAATTCAGGATGCCCCTGGGAAGGGTCAGTTGCCATTTCCGAATAGAGTAGTAGTGTTTCAGAGCCAAGAAGAACTGGGTTTGAACTCCACTTTTCTTACTTCCCAGCTGCGTGACCCTGAACAGGTTACTTACCCTCTCTGGGCTGACAAGGACAGCTACTCAAAGACTGGATGCAAATATTAAGTCAGATGAGATATGTGAGGCAATCAGCATAATACTTGACCCATAGTGGACATTTAATTAGATTTTGTTATCTGTTCTCAAAATCTATGAAATGGGGAAGATATGACTGTCCCAGGAGGGGTTTAGTCAAGAGCTTAGAAACTTCTTAGAAACCCTGCCGGTGATGACAGACATGAGTCAGAGGCATTTGCAGGTCAGCTCGAGCAGCCCTTGCCGGCTAGTAACCCCAGTTCACACTCGGTGAGCACCTGCATGGCTTGGGGTGTAGACTTTGAGGACACAGACAAATTGATCAGAGGGGTCCCTGCCATGGAGTGGCTTAGAGATCTATCCAGGACAACTGGACATCTGAGTGAAGCAATGCGGAAGAATATAAACCATAGGAGTCAGACGGTATAAAGGCTGCAGTTGAAAAGAGGGCGAGACCTTCCCTGGTGCCTCAGTGGTAAAGACTCTGCCTGCTAATGCAAGAGACACAAATTGAATCCCTGGTCTGGGAAGATCCCACATACCCGTGGGGCAACTAAACCGGGGCGCCACAACTACCGAGTTTGTGCTCTAGAGCCCAGGAGCCGCAAGTACTGAGCCCAGGCACCCTAGAGCCTGCCGTCCACAACAAGAGGCCACTGGAATGCGAAGCACTGCAACTAGAGAGTAGCCACCTGCTTACTGCAACTGGAGAAGAGCCAGCAACGAAGACCCAGCACGGCCAAAATAAAGGAATAGAAATAAATAAATAATTTTTGTTAATATATAAAAAGGAAAAGAGGGCGAGATCCGGGCGAGTCTAAGGGCTGGCCCCGGGGGCTGTGGCGGTCAGGACTTGGACTTACATGGGGAGGCAGACGCAGGAGCGCAGAGGGCGGCCGCCGTCAAAAGGACAGCGAGGGCAGCGGCGGAGACCTTCATGGTAGCTGTGGGCAGAGTCTGGGGCGATCCACGCGCTGATCCTCTGCAGCTCCGACTGGCCCTTCACAAGGTGCCAGGCGGCCCTTTATAGGGAGGCAGGCCGGCAGACGGGGCGCCCCCGCTCGGGGAGTTTCCAAATAGCAGCCACATACTGCTGCTGATATCATAAGTGAAATTGCACAAAACGGAAAAGAAAACTGAAATAGCCTCCGGAAATCTATGTGTGTGTGAGTGTGTGTGTGTGTGTGAGAGGGTGTGTGTCTCTCTCTCTTCTCACGGCCTTCGCATCCAGAGTGAGCTCATCACTTCCCTCTTGGCCCTCGAGAAGAGCCAGCACAAGCCGCGGTGGCAGAAAATCTCTTCCACCACAAACAGCCCGGGATTTGTCTGCCAGGGCGGTGCCTGGTCCTCCCAGAGGTCGGGAAGCTGGTTCTCCCGGGGCAGGAGGAGGGGGTAGAACGACCAGATGGGAGCCCGGGTGCCTTGGCTCCCAGTGCAGTGCTCCCTCCATGAAGTACCGCTCATCGTGATGAGATGCGTCATTGGGGCATCCTTGAAACTGAACTCAAGCCGGTGGTCTGATTAGACCCGAGATCCTCCCTCCGTTTCCAAGCATTAGAGAAGTCTATGTTCATCATTTCCTATTTGGGTTATTTAAAATCAGTGACAGTATGGCCTGGGCTGAAGTTGACTTCTGAGTTATCTAAAAGAGTCTATTGACAGTGACAAAGGCAAACACATTTTAAAAAGTGTAATTTTTTAAAAATGTAATCTTATACCAAGGATGTTTCTTGCTAGCTACTGTCACATATGTAACTTGGAGGCTGAGGGGGACTGAATCACCCAGAATGGGGAGAACTTGTCTCTTTTCTTTCTTTTGAAGACTTTGAGGCAGGATGGTTATTATTCTCCTTTTATAGAAGTGAACACTAAGCCTCAGAAGAGGTCATTAAGGTCCTCAGATCACACAGCAGGAAGTGGGGCTTGAACCCAAATATTTCTTTTTTTTCAGACTGACTTAAAAAAATGAACCATAGTTGATTTACAAATTGTGTTAATTTTAGGTGTATAGCAAATTGATTCAAATATGTATGTATAGAAAAATTTATATCTATCTGTATATACATATGGGCTTCTCAGGTGGCACAGTGGTAAGGAATCTGCCTGCCAATGCAGGGAACGTAAAAGACTCAGGTTTGATCCTTGGGTTGGGAAGATCCCCTGGAGGAGGAAATGACTACCCACGCCAGTATTTTTGCCTGAGAAATTCCATGAACAGACGAGCCTGGTGGGCTACAGTCCATGGGGTTGCAAAGAGGTTGGACACGACTGAGCACACACACACATATTGTATATTCTTTTTCAGATTCTTTTCCATTATATGTTATTATAAGTTAGTGGACATGGTTCCCTGTGCAGTACAGTAGGTCTTGTTGTCTCCCTGTTTTATAGATGGCAGTGTGCATCTGTTAATTCCAAACTCCTAATTTCTCCCTACCTCTGCCCATTCCCTTTGATAACCATAAGTTTGTTTTCTATGTCTGTGAGTCCATTTCTGTTTTGTCAACAAGTTCATTTGTATCATTTTTTAGATTCCACATATAATTTATATCACATAATACTTGTCTTTCTCTGACTTAGTATGATAATCTAAGATATCTGACTTACTTCACTTAGTATGATTATCTTTAAGTCCATCCATATTGCAGCAGAATAGCAATATTTCATTCTTCCTTTATGGCTGAGCAATATTCCACTGCATGTATGTACCACATCTTCTTTGTCCATTCATCTGTCTGTGGACACTTAGGGTACTTCCTTGTCTTGGCTATTGTAAATAGTGCGGTTATGAACTTTGGGGTGTGTGTATCTTTTCAAATTAGAGTTGTCATCTTTTCTGGATATATGCCCAGGAGTGGAACTGCTGAATTGTATGGTAACTCTACTTTCAGTTTTATAAGGAACCTCCATAGCGTTCTCTTTAGTGACTGCACCAGTTTATGAACCCAAGTACTTATGACCAGGTTCAAGCCCTTCCCACTGTCCCACATTAAGTTAAGCTGTTCATCCTCTCTAGGTGCCAGGTGTTATTGTCCTAAACCTATAAGAATCCTCTTATTACCTCCTGACCTATTAATCAATTAGCAATAGAAAACATAGTTTTGGAAAGCATAGGCCACGTCATTTAAATAAATAAATTGCAAGCACTTAAGGAACATCCAACCGTCTACACAAGATGATCTGCCTGTTTGAACTGCTCCCTTCATGGAACCCCCTTAGTCCCCAAACACATGGGAGGCTGTGTTGCCTAGTGGTTAAGGGCAGCTGCTTTGGTGTTATTCTCATTTATGAGCCAGGTAGCTTCCTGCAAGTTACTTCATCTGCCTGGCCTCAGTTTCCTCATCTATAAGCCAGGGGTAATAATACTGGCTCCTCCCACAGCTGCTGAGACAATTAAGATCCCATAATGTGCTCATGCTTGTACAGGTCTTAGTATAATTCCTGTTAAGTACTTCATAACATTAGCTAATATTATTAGCTTTTATCATCATATTATTATTAACAGTAAGAAAAAGCAGTCCCTTTAAGGATTCTATACTGTAGGTTTTTCACTGATTTAAACCAGACCCCCCACTGTTGATACGGATTAGCGAACTTTACTGTAGCTGTTTAGTCACTAAGTCAAGTCCGCCTGTGTTGTGACTCTATGCACTGTAGCCTGCAGGCTCCTCTGACCATGGGATGTCCCAGCCTATAATACTAGAGTGAGTTGCCAAGCCATTTCCTTCTCCTGGGGTCTTCCTGACCCAGGGATTGAACCTGTGTCTCCTGAACTGGAGGTGGATTCTTTATCACTGAGCTACCAGGGAAGCCTGAATATATTACAGAGACTAATTTGAAGCAGCGGGTCAGTTGAGGCTTAGCGAGGTTAAATGAGCTGCTTAAGGCCACATAGCCTAAAGTGGTAGAATTCAACATGGAACCGAAGTTTGTCTGGGTTCCTAGCTTGCTACCACACTGCATTGTTTCTAGAGAAATCCTGAAACTTTGGCCAAGGCTCAGTTTTCCCATGGGAGCTCTATTTCTGTTGCCTTTCCTCGATCTCACTTTCCCTCTTTCAGGAAGAAAGGAAAGTACTTTCCTGGATACCAAATCTACTGAGTTGGGACACGAGCTGAGGACAGAGACGTGAGAACCACAGATGGACCAAACTCATCCCCATTTTTAAATCCCAGTGAGCCTTTCTGCTGTGTGTATGTGTACCTGTCTGTATATAAGTGGTCATGGAAATGGAGATTGGTTGCAGGGCTGATTGCTAAGCAGGAATAGCAGTGGGCATGTCAGGAGTATTTTCTTCCCTTTTGGTGGTTCCAGTGGATTGTGGGGTTGCAGAGGAGAGAGAAGAACCCAATTGTAATTCACTTCTGCCCTTTCTCCTGTGCGAAATCAGAGTTTGGACTCATGGAGTCAGTGTATCTGTGGCTCCAAGGTACTGATTCCAGGAGGAAATCAAAACACCTGTGTGAACAGTCTGGTACCTGGTACAGGGTGAATGTCCAATGAACGGCAACTATCACCAAGACTCACCCAGCATTTTATGTTCCTGAAAACCAGGGCTGCCTGCCCGTCTGACCCAGCACACAGTGGTTGAGACGATCTAGGGAAGTGATGATGGCGGATGTGCTTAGGGAACAGGGGAGGTACGAACATCATGAAGACGCCTCTGCCCTCCCTGTCCTGCCAGTGTGCTTAGCCAACACCACTCCTTCTAAAATTGTCACTGACAATTGCTGTGAGCCAGGCAACCCTCTCTTGGGACACCAAGTGAGCCAGTCAAAGGCCTGCCCTCTGGAGCTTCTGGAGCCAACCCAGAACAAGGGAAAAGGGATTCCTTTTTGTGAGTCATCATTTCACTTCTCTTGTTTTCACTTCCTGGATAGAGTAACAACAGTCTTAGGCTTTCCCTTTCCCTCCCACCCCCGCCCCCCCTCGCCCCAATTTGTTTATTGCATCCTTTCCCTGACTTCCAACAAATGTCTTGGACATGACAGATGCTAAATTAATGCTGGTTTAAGGACTTCCCTGGTGATGCAGTGGCTAAGACTCTGCACTTCCAAGGAGGGGGCCTGGGTTCCATCCCTGGTCAAGGAACTAGATTCCACATGCCCCAGCTAAGCATTGGCATGCTGCAATTAAAGATCCTTCTTGCCACAACTAAGACCTGGCGCAGCCAACTAAATAAATTAATTAATAAGAATATTAAAAATAGATACATTAATGCTCGGTTGTTCTTGATACCTTCTTACAGCATCTTGATTAAGACGCTGTAGAGTCTGCCTCCCACATTCAAAACTCGGCTATATTATTAACTCTGGCTTGGAGCAAGCGGCTTACTTTCTCTAGCATTAAGTTTCTATATCTGTAGCGTGAGAGATTGGTTGCTTCCTGTTTGGGGGAATCGAGCTCTTTAAGCATCCTTTTTTTTGTTTTGTTTTGTTTTTTGCCCGGAGACCTGCCGCATCCGCGCTCCATCCCGGGCGCCGGGGATGGGGAAGGACAAGGGCACCGACGCGTGGACCCCCTGCCTCATGTGTGTTCCACCCCCGTCCCCCGCAAGGGGATCTGCGATGTCCCCGGCCTCTTGTTCGCACCCCGCCCCTCCCCTTCGCCGTACCAGCCCGCGGGCGAGGCCCACCGCGGGGGAAGGCCCACCGCGGCTCGCCGAGGCCGGCCCCGCGAGGGAAGGACCGCGCCACTCGACCCTGGCCCTTCGGTCTAGGCGGGACGGGCGCCTCCCCCGACCGTGGGGACGAGGCGGGCGGCCGCGGAGGGTGGGCCGCTGGCGGAGAGGCTGAGCCCCGCAGAGGGACGAAGGGAGGTATGGATGCCAAGAATCTGATGAAAGCTGTGAACAGTTTCAACAAACACGTGGAGACCGACACACACACGTACGCACGCACGCACACATCATTTTGCATGTAGGAGCTTCATAGACCCCCAGGATCCTTGATGGGCCTCTCGAGTTCAGATAGCTGGTTCTCTGTCCTGAAAGAAACCAGACGCACACTGCCCCCAGCCTAGTTGGCCCCTCCTCGGCCCTCCTGGCCCAATCTTTCCTTTTCTCTTTGTCTTTAGTTAAACTGGCCGCCTGCCCAGCCTAACACTGTGACGTTAGGAAACCAAAGGCAGGCAAAGAAAGTGAAACCCCATCTCCTTTGGATTCCGAAGCTTTGCTCTGACCTGGAGTTCCCCGCCCCGTGACTGTGTGGGGAGCGGCTCTGGCTTTTCTGGTGGACATTAAAAAAAAAGAAAAAAAAACCAACAAGAAAAAATGTCCAGAGCAGGGAAATTCCCTCCATCCTCTAGGAATCCCAGTCAGGGGCCCTGAGAGAAGCGGGCAGCAAAGTCATTTCCTCCCGGTGAGCCTTAATTGTCTCCATCTGCAAGTTAGAGAGGGGGCTTCCCTAATGGCTGAACAACCCACCTGCCAAGGCAGGAGACGCCGGCTCCACCCCCGGATCGGGAAGATCCCCTGGTGAAGGGAATGGCAACCCACTCAAGTATTTTCGCCTGGGAAACTCCTTGGACAGAGGAGCCTGGCGGGCTGCAGTCCATGCGGTCTCAAAAGAGCTGGACACGACTGAGCGACCAAACAGCATGGCAACACATTGGAGATTTGCTCTCTGATTGTGTTTCTCTTCTGTGCCCTCCTTAACACGAGTGAATATCTCCAGCTTAAGTCAGTGCACTGCTGTCTCCCGCTGTGTCTACAGGGCCCCCTGGGGGTAGGTGCTCTGTTGGTGAGGGTGGAGGCCTGTAGGGGGCGGCAGTCTGAAGGTGAAGGGGAGGCCTCCCAGTTGATGCAGGGGATTTGCCCAGGTGGGAGCAGGATCTGAACCCCTATTCAAGAGCTTTCCTGCTCCATCCTGCCCTGGCCTTTGATGCCGAAAGCTCAGCTTCTCTGTATACCGGTGCTGAATCTCTGAGACAGAGCGTTTCGTGAGATAGAAAAGAATCGATTTATCACTTTTCCAGGCAAATGGGGCCACGGCAGGCTAACGCCTTCAAAACCACTTGAGGAATATAGTGAGAAGTTTTATGGGAATAGTTGAAAGAGTGCGTGATCAGCTCCTGGACATTCTTCTGATGGGTTGCTCGTGAGGTAAGGAGGAGTCAGCGTCATCAACCTTCAGGTCCAACCCGTCTGGGGTCTCCAGGCTTGTGGGCAGCAGGCCATACTTCTTCCTCCTGCAGAGGGTTTCAGTGTCTGCAAAACAGCTCAAAGATATTGTGTGTATCCCTTGATGGGGAGCCAGGACCTTGCCCCAAGGCTGCTCTTGACTGTTTCTCCCTGGTCTCTCATCCCCTCCTTTCCTTAATTAACAACTGCCTGAATCTGCCCAGTGGAACTCAGGGACGGTCATGGAGGCTGAATGAAGGCCGTTTCCTGTAATCAAAGCAATGGGGACACAGAAGACCTTGTGCTCAGGAGCCCCAGAGGGCCCTGCATGGTATGGCCTATTGGCCCAGCTGCAGTTTGCTGGTCCGGTCATCCTGTTCTGGGCTGCCCTTCCCTTCCCCATCCCCTGGAACATTTCACTGTCAGGGTACTGACCATGACACCCATTTTCCGGATTCAACCGCAGCGAGGTGGGAGGGCTGCAGCTTCTCAGCCTCCCCTCTGCTCGCACCTTCACCACACAGGACGGGGTCTGTGTGCGCCCCGCTTGTTTACTGTGGCTGGAGACCACAGGCGGTGTGTTTGCTCGTGTGCTCACCCCTTTCACTTCGGGGCAGGTTGGGGGTGGGCAGGACTGGAGGAGCCCACCGCAAGGCGCCCTGGAGATGGGGCATCGAGGCCCGGACAGAAGTATCAGTTCTTCCAAAATTGCTGGGGATGGGGGAGGGGGCAATTTCAGGGCCTCCTCCTCGGGACACTTGGGGGTCTGTTCTTTGTTTTACTCTGTCGGAGACTTCCCCTTTCTCTGTGCTCAATTTCTGATCCCCCTTCCGCTGTCCCTAGACCCTGGCAGAAAGCCTGGTGAAGGTGGGGACAAACTTGGGGCTGAAATCAAACAGACCATTTACTCTCTGTATGTCTTTGGTCAAGTTATTAACTCATCTACACTTTGGTTTCCTATCTAGAAACAGGGCAGAAACTCCTAGCTCCTGGGACACCCCAGAGGATGAAAGGAGGCAACCAGTTGACCTCCCATCACCAATCCTGGCACCGGCACCTAAAGAAAGCAATGCCTTCTCTCTGTTCTCCCAAATGTCAGGCTCCAGAGTTGCTTCCCTCAAGGTACCCGGCCCCCCACCCTACCCCCGCCCAGGAGAGGTATTCATCTCAGCTCATCATCAGGAAACATGGGGGCAGGAGAGGGAAATTGACAGTGATTTTCCACTAGCTGTTCAGCACTGTGCTGGATATTTTAGGCATGCTAGATATTTCAGGCATTATTCATTATTAGGCAGAAAGCACACAGAAAATGGTCATGACTCAGGCTTGCCTTGACCTTTCCCGCCTTCCGTGTGGCAGATTTCAGAAACTCAGGCCCTGGATTTCTCGCTTTCTGAGCCTGGCCGCTGGGTGAGACCTGGTCCCCGCTTCCCCTTTCCTGGCTGACCCTGCAGGCCAGCACACAGACCCCATTTTCAAAGAGTTTCACAGACAGACTGACAAAGGAAGTTACACAAGTTTCAGAATCTCACAGGGCTCTGTGGCTGTGGTCTGGATTCTGCCCCCTTTAAAGAGCTGGTTCTGAGACGCCCCTTGACCTCTTGCCTGTCGCAGCCATGCCTGGGGCTGGGGCCTGCAGTCTCCTGTTTCTTTTCCAACCTGCCCCCCACTCACCCCCGGCCGCAGAGTGTTCAGGCCACAGAGAGAGGGACCTTAGGACCTTCTGAGGCATTCGCAAGGAAATCCCCTTGGGGAATTTTCTCAAAACGGGATTTGGAAATTCTGCACCTTATTCACTCCTGACAGAGGCAGCTCTGGGCAGTGACAGGAGTGGGGGGACAGGGATTTAGGAGATCTGGGCTCTGGCCCCAGTTCAGCTCCAGACCTCTCTGTGAGATGTTGGCAGACCTCTGCCCTTTGTGGCCCTCTGTTTCCTCATGTAGGAAGTGGAGGTTTGACAGTATTGTTTCTGAGGCTGTTCTCGGTTAAAAGAAACAAAACCAGAGGATTTGTAGTATCCTGGAGGAGAGTTGGGTATACATGTCCTATTGCCCCTAAAATCGATTCACATCACTTCTCCTGCAGGTAAGGCTGCGGGGTTATCTTATCATCTCTTCCTCCTTCCCGTCCTTCCAAGGCCCGGGACTCACCTTAGTACTTAGCTCATGAAGTCCTTGTGTGGGCAGTACTGGTCCGTCCTTTCACTTCACTCCCTCCTTCCCTCCCTCCATTCCTCCACCCCCCTCCCACCTTTCCATTCATCTCTATGTCTGTGACATATAAAATTCTTTGGGGCTTCCCTGGTGGCTCAATGGTTAATAATCCACCGGCCAATGCAGGAAACACGGGTTCAATCCCTGGTCCTGGAAGATCCCACGTTCTGCGCGACAACTAAGCCCTTCCGCCACAACTACTGAGCCTGCGCCCCACAGCCCAGGAGCCACAACTACTGAAGCCCGCACGCCCTAGACACTGTGCGCTGTAACAAGAGAAGCCACCGCAATGAGAAGCCCGTGCCCTGCATCTCGAGGCTAGCCGCTGCTTGCTGCAACTAGAGGAAAAAAGCCCTCATGGCAATGAAGACCCAGCACAGCCAAAAATAAGTAAAATAATAAAACATAAAATTCTTTGTTCATTAATGGAGAAAACAACTCTGGCTAACTTAAGCAGGAGGGTATTGTACTGGGGGCAATGCTGAGTAGTTCACAGAATGGATAGAGCATTGGAGAACCTGACTTGGAAAAAGGACAAGTGAGACACCATGGGTATTTGGGTGGCAGTACTACTGGGCAGTCTCATCAGGGTACCACTGTTAAAATAAATATACCCCAGCGATTTTTCCTATCCACCTCTCAATCTATTAAAGACTCATAGTCCTAGGGGAGGGAGGGTAACCAGCCAAGCTGGTGTTATTTGCTTGCTTCTTTGCTGGGAGAGGATAGAACTCTGAGATTTGCAGTACCACTGAGACCGTATACCCTGGAGGATAAATAAGTCCACAAAAGGATATCAAGATGATATTTGGAAGGGAGAATGGATACTGTGCAAGGAAATTAGAAAACAAATGCAGAAACATATTAAACCAATACTCCACCCAACCATCCACCCATTCATCCATCCATCTATATATTCATCTATCCATCCTTTTGGCCAACCAAGAAACACACTTTAAAAAAAAGCCAAAACCTTTTATTTTGTATTGGGGTATAGCTGATTAACAATGTTGTAACAGTTTCTGGTGAACGGTGAAGGGACTCAGGCATACATATACATGTATCCCTTCTCCCTCATCCAGGCTGCTGCAAAACATTGAGCAGAGTTCCCTGTGCTATAGCAGTAGGTCCTTGTTGGTTATCTATTTAAAATATAGCAGAAGAAACGTAGGATCCTAGTTCTGACCAGGGATGGAACCTTTGCCCTCTGCATTGGAAGAGTGGAGTCTTAACCACTGGATCACCAGGGAAGTCCCTGAAGAAGCGTCTGCCTGCAATGCGGGATGCCCGGGTTCAATCCCTGGGTTGGGAAGATCCCCTGGAGAAGGAAATGGCAACCCACTCCGGTATTCTTGCCTGGAGAATTCCATGGACGGAGGAGCCTGGTGGGCTACAGTCCACAGGGTCGCAAAGAGTCAGATACGACTGAACAACTTCACTTTCACTTTCCTGTTCCAGAGGCCATACCAGGAACTTAGAGTGCAAAGCCATCCATCAGAAATATCCCAAGAGTCTTCTTGGATGTACATACAAAGGATGTATCTATGGCGCTGAAACAAAGACGAGGACCCAGAGAAAGGAATTCATGTCTATCCACACAGTGGGGGGCCTCTAACAACGTTTCTAGGGACAGAGTGACTCGTTTTGCATGCGGGCAGACAAGGGATGGTTTTATGGACAGCTATTGCAGGAGATTGCTCACCACAAGTGCACAACAGGATGTGGCCGGGATTAAGCCTCTTAATCCTAGGTTCTGCCTCTTGTCTCTTTACCTCTCTTTACCTCTCTCTTTACCGGAAGTCATAGTTCATTTTTAACAGCTCTCAAACGGGGACTGTGAATATAAGAATCCCTAGCCGGTGTAACTCAGGGAACTTCTGTGAAGGTGGGGTGACTTAGTGGGTATGAGGTACTTTCCAAGTGCAAAGACGAACTGTTTTTGCCATGCTTACTTCTGTCTCCAGAATGGCTAATGAGAACACTCTGGCTCATGTGTCCCTCTCACTTCTTTCCAGTCCTCACTGCCCTCCCCCTATCGGTCACCACGGAGAGGGTCTGTTGAGATTTTTGGTTCTTTAGGCTGGTGGATGAATGTCCAGAATAATCACTGCTACTCACCTTGGAGCTGTGAAGGGTCAGGGCTCTGTGGGCCCCATGCAGGTTGCAAACAGCCCCTGGGTGAATGTGTGTGTGTGGGGGGGCGGGGGGGGGAGCAGGTCCTGGTTTCTTGCAGAGGGGAATACAGTGACTCAGAAAGTCCTAAAATACCTGGGTGGCTCAGCTACTTTCAGTTCACAGTAGAAAGGAGCTGGTTCTCCAAACTTTTGCTAAGTCAGAACAGGAGATCAGAGCTGAGATCAGAGGTGAAGCAGATGTTGTCTGGAAATTGCCCCGGGCTCACAGGGACCCAGGTCATGACCCTGGGTGAAGCATGTCAATTCCCAGTGCCTGTTTTGTCATCTGTGAAATGGGTGGCTTGCCTGTTGTTGGTGCTGCCTCATCTTTGTCACTTGTCCTAGGATGAATGTCTGGCCAGGCACAGGCATGCCTGTCTGCCCCCAGCTCGTCTCTTCCTCATGTGGAAAGCACTCTCTGCACTGCGATTCATTGTTGGTGGTCTACACACACTGCCACCTCTCTGGAGGGTTGCTTGGCAAAATCCATTAGAATTTTAAAAGCACATATTGTATTTAATAAGCACCAGCAATTCTACTAGGAATTTATCTTACATCACGTGCACACGTGCACAAACAAATATATGCAAGATAGTCATGGTTTGTAACAATGAAGGCTGCAAACAGCCTCATTGTCCATCAGGAAGGGGCTGACTGGGGCTTCCCCATGACTCAGTGGTAAAGAATCTACCTGCAATGCAGGAGCTGCAGGAGATGTTTGTTCGATTCCTGCGTCGAGAAGATCCCCTGGAAGAGGGCATGGCAATCCACTCCAGTATTCTTGCCTGGAGAATTCCATGGACAGAAGAGCCTGGTGGGCTATAGTCCATGGGGCTGCAAAGAGTCAGACAGGACTGAAGGGACTGAGCATGCAGGGGGCTGATTAGTCTGGTGCTTCCTTATAATGGCATTTTAGGCAGCTACTGAAAAGAATGATGGAGTTCTTTAAGTGCAGATATGAAACGATCTCTAAGATACAAGAGGCAAGAAGCAGTAGCTTTTGAAGTGTGCTACATGTGTGTGAAAAGAGAAAACTCATCTATGCTTGTAAAGGTACAGATTCTCTTCTGGAGGCTCGTGGGAAAGTGGTAGTATTAACCTTCCCTTCCTATCAGAAAGGGCAATGCAAAGAGGCCTGGGGGTAGGGGTAAGAGGGGTAGTGCTTTTTTTTTGTTTAAGCTTTCACACACTTAAAACATGAGTTTAGGGACTTCCCTGGCAGTCCAGTGGTTAAGACTCCAAGCTCTTAATGCAGGGGGTACGGGGTTCAATCCATGGTAGGGGAACTAAGACCCTACATATTGCATGGCAGAGCCAAAAGGAAAAATGTGAGTTTATTTCGGACAAAGGTACATTTTGAAAAATTGACATGAGTCATTCTTTATTATTATTATTATTATTTTTTTTACTTTTTGGCCACACTGCACAGCATGTGGGCTCTTAACTCCCTGACCAGGGATTGAACCCAGGCTCCCGGCATTGGAAGCGCCAAGTATTAACCATGGGAGCCCCAGGGAAGCCCCAATATGTATCATTTTAAACAATATAACCATTCAAAATTATTACAGTATTTATTTTCAGTTTCTGGTAAAAATTTACCTTTTTTACATGACTCCTTCACCCAACTTGCTTGACTTTTTTCTTTTTAAAATTTCTATTTTATATTGGGGTACTACATTGCTGACAAATGTCTGTATAGTCAAAGCGATGGTTTTTCCAGCAGTCATGTATGGATGTGAGAGTTGTACCATAAAGAAGGCTGAGCGCCTAAGAACTGATGCTTTTGAACTGTGATGTTGGAGAAGACTCTTGAGAGTCCCTTGGACTGCAAGATCAAACTAGTCCATCCTAAAGGAAATCAGTCCTGAATATTCACTGCTGAAGCTGAAGCTCCAATACTTTGGTCACCTGATGAGAAGAACTGACTCACTGGAAAAGACTCTGATGCTGGGAAAGATTGAGGGCAGGAGGAGAAGGGGGCAGCAGAGGATGAGATGGTTGGATGGTATCAATGGGCATGAGTTTGAGCAAACTCCAGGAGAGAGGGAAGGACAGGGAGCCTAGTGTGCTGCAGTAGCAAAGAGAAGGACGTGACTTAGCGACTGAACAACAGTTGATTAACGATGTTGTGTTTCATGTGTTCAACAAAGTGATTCAGTTAAACATATACATGTATCTGTTCTTTTTCCAAATCTTTTCCCATTTAGGTTATTACAGAATATAGAGTAGAGTTCCCTGTGCTTACAGTAGGTCCTTGTTGATTGTCTATTTTAAATGTAATAGCATGTATATGTCAATCCTAAACTCCCAATTTATTCCTCCCCACCAGAGGGATACTATTTTTGTATCTTCAGAATTTAGTATCGTGTGCACTTTCTGTCAGTTTATAAAGAGTCATCTGGCAGGAAGTGCCCAGGAGTCCTTTGGCATTTCAGGCTCGGTCTTAGAGTCTCTTTAATCTCTAAGTCCAATGAGGGATCCAGGTCTCACGGGGGTGGGACGACTCACCCAGAGGCTCATCCTTGCTGCAGTCTCTCACCCAACCCCTTGTCCCACCAACTGCATCAGCTTTTAGAATCGTGCTTTGACCCCCAAAACACAGCCTCTTGTGCCTTCCCCTAGAAGGACACTGATGTCTGGACCCTGGGAAAGGAGGGGCAGATTACCATCTCCTGTGATAGAGGGTGTTGCGTAGTGGAAACTGCACAGGGTTTGCAGTTGCACAAGCTTAGTTTCAAATTCCAGCTTCTGCTGCTGAAGCTGTGAAAGTCCAAGAAACTGCTGTGATCTTGCTCATCTGTAAAATGGGCTGACTGCCACTGAGTCCTGGGGCTGGGAAGACGAGAGGAGGTCATTGTGTGCAGGGCCTGGCCCGCAGCAGCTGCAGCTGAGCACATGGTCACTGAAGTCAGGGTGACCTCTTCTCATGAGGGAGGGAAGAAACAGGGTGTTTGGAGTTGATGGCCCCCTGGGTTTGGCCCCTTGCCGGGTAGAGGTGAAAGGGCATGGTGCCTGCCAGCCAGTGGGGAACAGTGCCTGCCTGCCAGGGGTGCACGCTGATTAGGTAGTCTGGGAGAGCCTCCAGTCTGCAGCCATCTCTGTAGCTCTGACGTCTAGAGATGGTGTGGTTGGCCCCAAGGTGACGTTTGCAGGATGGGACTTGCCCTGATGTTCACGGTGGTGACTCTGGTCGAGGAAGAGCCTGACTCAGGAAGAAGCAGGAGTGCTGGAAGCTGCTCTGTGAGGCCGGCATGACCCCAGCATCAGGGGTTCTTATCTCCTGGCTCCACACGTGACTGAAGCACACTGGCCTTTCCTGCTGCTTGGGAATTGTTTTAAAAACGGGGTTTTCCTCCCAGCTACAGAATCATCCACTCCTCCAAGGTGGGGGGGGGGGGCAATGGTGGAGGGCACAGAGTTTAGAGTAAGGTCCACCTGGGTTTGAGTTCTTGCCTGGATGTTGATTCACTCATTGGCTGTGTTCTTTAACTTTGCTAAGCCTCAGTTTCCTTTTCTGTGAAATGGGGATAATAATGCTGTCTACTTTTCACTGTGAGGATTCACAGAAATGTATGAGGCAGTACAAAAATGTTGTCTCAGGAGAGCAGGTTAAAGTTGAGCTGATTGGTCTAAAATGAGGGCAAAAAACTTCTTAGGGAGGGAATTACTTTTGGGTTTGGGGAAAAGGTGTGTAATGGGAATGTCTGATTAAAAAGGGGGAGACTCCCTGCGTTACCTCACCCTACCTCTGTTGTCTAGAGAGGGCTGATTTTTCTGCAAAGGAAAGAAAGAGGTTTGAGAGTCTTTCATGGTCAGTGTGAGAGTTGGTGTGGCATTGTGAGGGAGAAGAGGGGAGATGCCCAAGGCTCCCAGGTCTCGGGAAGAAAGTCAGGCCAGGAAGAGATTAATTTTTTTCTGTCAGGGAATAGCTAGTGGATTCTTTAAAAAAAAAATTTATCTACCTATTTATTTTTGGCCGTGTTGGGTCTTTATTGCTGTACTCGGGCTGTCTCTAGTTGCTGTGAGCAGGGGCCACTCTTCATTGCGGTGTGGGGGCTTCAGTAGTTGGGGCTTAGTTGCCCATGGCATGTGACATCTTCTGGAACCAGGGATCAAACATGTGTTCCCTGCATTGGCAGGTAGATTCTTAACGGGTGGATCACCGGGGAAGTCTCTGGACAGTGGATTTTAAAGCAGGGATTTTTATGGCTAATATCTAATTTTATTTTTTATTTATTTATTTTTAAATTTATTTATTTGTCTGTGCTGAGTCTTAGTTATAGCACACAGGCTCTTCAATCTTTATTGCAGCATATGGGATCTGTAGTTGCTGCAATGAAACTCTTAGTTGCAGTATATGAACTCTTAGTTGTAGCATGTAAAATCTAGTTCCCTGACCAGGGATTGAACCGGGATCAGACACCCTGTATTGGGAGCACAGAGTCCTAGCCACTGGACCACCAGGGAAGTCCCTAATATCTAATTTTAAGTTCTCACCCGAATTATTCTGTGCTACATTTAGAACCTACCTTATGCCCAAATTTCCAGTAAACATCTGTTAACACCCAATAGCTCACAGAGGGGTTACTTTGGGGAGATGAGGGCCCTGCGTGTGAAGGAAGAGAGAATTCAGTGGAAGCTGGGAACTGGAGGGGAGAGGTGGCAGGACCCGGCCCCAGCCTTCAGCTGTCACGAGGGCATGTGGATGGGCTGAGCCTCCTGGCAACTTGCAGTCGCTGAGATGCCGGAGGGAACCAGTTTTGGGGGTATTTTGGTGAGGCTCCGGATGACCCCAGAGCAGAACCTGCCAGGTGGGCGGCTTAAAAAGGAGGGAGGACACGCTGAGACTCAGGTCCAGGAGAACGTGGTGGGGCAGAGGCTGCGAGTGAGGGACCAGGGGCTCTGGCCACGCCCAGTGAGCGGACCGCGAGTCCCCCAGCTCAGAGCGAGGTGAGATGACACCTCCGCAGGCAGTAACCGGAACCGCAGGGTGAGAGCCACGCCCCTCACCCCCAGCCAGGGCCTCCAGGCTGCTTCAGTGCCCCCTGCATCCCCAGGCCCTCTTGGAGAGGGTTTCCCTTCGTCCATCCTTGGAGGGAATGGGTCTTCCAGTGTGGGATCAGTTCCCGAGAACAAAGAGAACATCCGTCCCTGGGGATATAGCTAAGTGGTGACAAGTCCATTTTTGACACTGCCGTGTGATGCACGGCAAAGGATCACCCCACTGTCGCAGATGCACACCACTCTCCAGCCACAAAACCACCCTCTCCGGTTGCAGACATAGGCTGCTCTCCGGCCTCAGTGCTGCAGATACTCAGAGCATCTGTCTCTGCAAAGCCCTGCTGGTGCGGCTGAAAACACGAGGGACCCTCCCTTTTCTGTCTTGTAGTTGTCCTTTGACTTGTAGCTTCAGTCCTTTTTAAAACAAACAAACAAACAAACAACAACTCTTTATTTATTTGACTGTGCCAGGTCTTACTTGGGGCACACTGGATCTTCGATCTTTGCTGTGATTGTGGGGTCTAGTTCCCTGCCCACGGTTTAAATCTGGGCCCCCTGCATTGGGAGTGTGGAGTCTCAGCCATTGGAATACCAGGGAAGTCCTCTTCAGTCCTTTTTTTTTTTTTTTTTAGATTTCTTTTTTTTTTTTTTATTATTATTATTATTTTTTTCCAGTGGGTTTTGTCATACATTGATATGAATCAGCCATGGATTTACATGTATTCCCAATCCCGATCCCCCCTCCCACCTCCCTCTCCACCCGATTCCTCTGGGTCTTCCCAGTGCACCAGGCCGGAGCACTTGTCTCATGCATCCCACCTGGGCTGGTGATCTGTTTCACCATAGATAGTATACATGCTGTTCTTTTGAAATATCCCACCCTCACATTCTCCCACAGAGTTCAAAAGTCTGTTCTGTATTTCTGTGTCTCTTTTTCTGTTCTGCATATAGGGTTATCGTTATCACCTTTCTAAATTCCGTATACATGTGTCAGTATGCTGTAATGTTCTTTATCTTTCTGGCTTACTTCACTCTGTATAAGGGGCTCCAGCTTCATCCATCTCATTAGGACTGGTTCAAATGAATTCTTTTTAATGGCTGAGTAATATTCCATGGTGTATATGTACTACAGCTTCCTTATCCATTCATCTGCTGATGGGCATCTAGGTTGCTTCCATGTCCTGGCTATTATAAACAGTGCTGCGATGAACATTGGGGTGCACGTGTCTCTTTCAGATCTGGTTTCCTCAGTGTGTATGCCCAGAAGTGGGATTGCTGGGTCATATGGCAGTTCTATTTCCAGTTTTTTAAGAAATCTCCACACTGTTTTCCATAGCGGCTGTACTAGTTTGCATTCCCACCAACAGTGTAAGAGGGTTCCCTTTTCTCCACACCCTCTCCAGCATTTCTCTTCAGTCCTCTTTATGAGGCTTAATTTCCCTCCCAGGGACCAGGTAGGAAAGGCTCAGAGAGTAGGGTGTGGAATGGTTTTGTCAAAAAATTTGAAAGAAAGAAAAGAAAAGAAACAGAAAGTATGGAGGTCATACTCCATACCGTTGAGTCACAGGGCAGTGGGGCTAGACCCGGGCCACCAGGACGTCAAGTGGGTAGATTTTCTCTTTAGTGTTCTGTTGAACTTGTCCTTTCCCCCCTTCTGTTAAATAGGAAATAATTTTAAACAATTCTTCTCCTACTGCTTTGGCAAGATTCTCTGAGATAACATGAAGAATTGAATAGGGCTTAGCACATTGTAAGCACTCACTGCAGGCCAGCCAATATGACCTTGTTTAGTCCCGCCTTCCCTTTGAACTTTTGGTCTCTCTCTTTTCTTTCTCTCTTGCCTCCCTTTTTCCATCAGTGAAAAGGCGAATGGTAGCACCATTCAGAATCTCAACAGTAGAACAGACATGTGGACACAGGGGGAAGAGAAGGATGAGATGACTTGAGAGATTAGGATTGGCATATACACACTGCCATGCATAAAATAGATAGCGAGTGGGAAGCTGCTGTGTCGCACAGGGAGCTCGTCTCGGTGCTGATGACCTGGAGGGCTGAGGTGGGGGTGCTGGGAGGCAGGTTTAAGAGGAAGGGGATGTATGTGTCCAGCTGATTCACTTTTCTGTACAGCAGAAAGTGACGCAACATTGTAAAGCATCTATACTCCAATTAAAGAATTAAAAACCAGAAGAGAAAAAAAAAGGCATAATGCACTCCTAGAATGAACATCAAATGCTTATCATAAAAAAAGAAAAAAAACTCTCTGTTATGAGGAAAGGGGAACTTTCCTGTTGGGAGTGAGGGGCTGGCTCCTGGTACTTAGGGGTCGTCAGGACCCCAGGGTTTGGGCCCCATCCAAAGCAGTGTGAACTTGCTACTTCCTCTGCTCCTTGAAAGCCAGTTCCACCACTTACTAGCTGTTTGACCCCGGGCAACGGGGTGAACTTAATCGAGCCTGTTTCCTTATTGGTAACGTGGGGCTGATCCTGTGCAGGACACACTGGGGCTGGGATAGTTGATTGGCATGTTCCGTGTCATGGGCCCAGCTGAATGTGTAAGCCAGGTGCTCAGGATAAGTAGCTGCTTAAGCTAAGATGATGAAACTCTACTACTCAGGCCGACAACCTAGCAGTCGTCATCCTTGACTTTTCTTTCTCACACACTTCTCTGAGGTTGGTCTCCCCTGGAAGCAGAATACGAGATATGGATTTGAGTGCAAGTACTTCACTGGGCTTCAGCAAACCCCGGGAGGTGGTGAGGGACAGGGAAGCCTGGCGTGCTGCAGTCCATGGGGTTTTGAAGAGTCAGACACAACTGAGTAACTAAACAACAAACCACCGTAATGGGGCACCTTGGACTCAAAGTCCTCCAGGGACCTCTGGGACAAAGTGTGGAGCGAGAAGCTGAGTGATTTGCCTGCCAGTGTGGGTCTTTCATTGATCAAGGGCTGCTCAGGATGAATTCCCCAGCATTCCCGTCTTGCTGGGAGTGGGACCTGGGGCAGAGAGGCAGGGGCTTGCTGTAGAGGGCCAGCCAGTGGTGGTGTGCCTGGATTGAAAGGATGAGCTGGACCAGAAAGATTTCTCTGTTGTGGCCTTGGAGATGGAGAAACAGTGGGGCCAGTGGGGGCATAATACCTTCCTCAGCTGGGAGGCGTGGACCCTGAGCTGGGAGTGTAGATGCCATGATGATGGCCCATAGAGACCACAGGGAGGGTGGGTCAGGCACTGACTGGTCCCTCTGGGAGCCTTGGCATCAGACAGACATAGATTTGAATTTTGGCTTGGTCACTGTCTAGCTGGGTGTGTTGGAGCAAGTTGCTCGAACTCTGAATTCTCCATGATTTTCTCATATGCCCTATGGCTAAAATCCCTGCCCTGCAGGGTAGATACTGGGATTAAGTTGGCATAAAAGATGCTGAGAGTTGGAAGAATTGATGTTTTTGAACTGTGGTGTTGGAGAAGACTCTTGAAAGTCTCTTGGACTGCAAGGAGATCAAACCAGTCCATCCTAAAGGAAATCAGTCCTGAATATTCATTGGAAGGACTGATGCTGAAGCTGAAACTCCAATCCTTTGGCCACCTGATGCGAAGAACTGACTCATTGGAAAAGACCTAGATTCTGGGAAAGATTGAAGGTGGGAGGAGAAGAGGATGATAGAGAATGAGATGGTTGGATGGCATCACCAGCTCGATGGACATGAGTTTGTGCAAACTCCGGGAATTGGTGATGGACAGGGAGGCCTGGCGTGCTGCAGTCCATGGGGTCGCAAAGAGTCGGACACGGCTGAGCAACTGAACTGAAGTGTAAGGTGACACATAACAAGATGGTCACTGAGTGTGACTTTCCTTTTCATTTCCTTCTGCCCCACCCCTTGCTTCTTGGAGCTGGGCTGTGACAGGGTTGTGGGTCACAAGTGGGTTTGAGAACGGAGGCTTCTTAGGAAGAGCTGAGGAGGACTCCAGCTAGAAAACGGGAAGTAGAGGCACGCTCATGACTCAGAATTTCTATTTCAGGCTCCCAGGCAGGACTGGGAGGGCGGTTCCCCAGCCGTTGTGAGATATAAGCAGACAAGAATGAGCGAAGCCAGGGCTGGCTAGGCAGTGGGGGGTTTCCTGAGCTCCCTTCCCTCTCCGCTCCCCTGGGGGGTGAGGATGGGATGGTGGTCCTGGCAGGGACTCCGCTCTGTAGTAAGGCAAGAAAGGAGGTGGTGGAGGCACCCTGTCAGTTATGCAGCCAGGAGCCTCAGGCTGCTCTGTGAGCCCAGGAGGGAGGCAGCTAGCGGTCCGACTGTGGTCCACCCTCAGGATGAAGGGTAAGGGGCATCTGTGGGCAGACCAAAGTCTCAGGGAAGCCAGGGTGGGAGCACCTTCAGCAGACTCCTCCCTTGTAGGTCTCCATGCTGGAGACACAGGGTAACAAGAATGAATGGAAATGATGCAAGTAAAACACAAACACAGGAAACATTCAGATCTTTAAAACAGATTCAAGTAATGCAGAAGCACCTAGAGCTGTGGCTGGAATCTAAGTTACAGACTCAGGTTTACAGGAAAGAGAACTTTACCAGTATCAGCTGGTCTGAGATGTATTTTTATCCTGCCCGTTGCTGGCCTGGTGGGAAGCTTTAATGTCACCTTTCTGGGGGGTGTTCCAGGCACTGGGGGCCCTGTATGGTGACCTGTCACCACCGGTTACTACCGAGCCTTCCTCCCTGGGGTTAGTGCGGGCTGGGGGGTGTGGTGGTGTTCCGATAGTCTGGGGTCCGCTTGAGGACACAGAGACCTTCCCCAGGACTTGGGCCGTCTGTCTGAATGTTCTCCACAGCCCTTCTTCTTTGGGGTCTCCCCTGTGTCAGCCTAAAGAAAAAGACAGTGTATGAGTTGTGACTTCAGGTTTCATTCAGGGACTGACTGAGGACTGTAGCCTGGGAGACAGCCTCTCAGTCGCTCTGCAAAGTTGCTCTAAAGAAGTCGGGGGGGTGGGGGAAGCCAGGGTATGTGTGGTTTTTGGCCGAGGGTTATGAGCAGTGAAAGAGTACCACTGGTCGCAGAGAACAGATCTCTCTAGTGAAGGGTGTTAGTGCCGTTCGGTGTGTGGGAAGAGGTGAGAATCTGGGTTCATTCAAATTCTTCCTGAGATAGACATCTAGCTAACTGAGGGGTCTGCTCCTCTGAGGCACAGAGCGTCTCATCTTGTTGTGGCCTTCTCCTTTATAAATTATGAAAGTATGATAACACATTTACAGGAGGCTTGGAAAATACAGAGCAAGGTTACATATAATTCCACTATATATTACAGTTCCTTTCTTTGTTTTTATTTTTAAACTATGAAAATTTGATAATGCATTTACAGCAGACTTGGAAAATACAAAACCAGTTTACATATAGTTCTACTATATATTACAATTATTTTTTAGGTAGATAAATTAAGATTTTTTTTTTAAGTTGGAGCTGCAATGTCAAACTCTTAAAAATTAATAGAATGAAAAGATAGAAAGGTAGAAGGATATGGTAGACCTGAGAAACACTATGAACCAATTCACATAGTTAAGACTTATACAATTTTCACACAATAGCGGGATACAAATTCTATTCAAGTCCCTGTAGTCTATAAGCCAGGAGACACTGGAACATATACAGGGACATAAAACAAGGTGCAAAAATTTCATGGTCTGAAGGTACAGAAATCATCGAGTCTGTCCTCTTATCACTGTGGAATTAGGTTAGAAATCAATATCGGAAGATATTTGAAAATAACCCACATGTTTTCAAGAGCAGTGTGATGTTTACCAAGAGATCTTTGACTTAGCCTTTGAAAGCCTCAATAAAGTTAAAAGACTGAAGAAACTCAGAGGGTGATTGCACCAAAGAAAGCACTTAAATGAGAAATGAATATCAAAATGGAAAATTAATATCAGCGATACTTAAAAAACCCCGTGTATTTTGAAATTAAATGTCCACTTTTAAATGACGGGTGTGTCTAAGAAAACATGACAAGGAAAATTAGAGAATGTCTGTACATCCTGTTGTGGGCTTCATTTCCCCTCAGAGTGTGCTGTCGGGCAGCTTCTATAGCAGGTTATGACCTGAACTTTGTAGAGCCGGGTGGTGAGCAATGCTCTTGTTTGTGTGTTTTTACACTTGCTTCCCGGCAGTGGTGCTGGGATGCCCAGGTTGCACCTGCCTCCCTCCAGCCCAAACCAAGACTCTCTCTCTTTTCTTGGCCACGTGGAATGGCTTGCGGGATCTTAGTTCCCTGACCAGGGGTCAAACCCGGGGCCCTTGCGGTGAAAGCCCAGAATCCTAACCACTGGGTCGGCAGGGAATTCTACCCCCACCTTTTTTTTTTTTTTTTCCTAAATGAGTGTTTCATTATCTTTCTTTTCTTTTTTTTTTTTAAATTGAGGTGCAGTTGATTTACAATGTTGTGTTAATTTCTGCTGAACATCAGAGTGACTCTGTTATACACACGCATACATTTAAAAAATACCCTTTTCATTTAAGGTTTATTCCAGGAGACTGGATACAGTTCCCTGTGCTATCCAGTAGGACCTCATTGTTTATCCATTCTATTCTTTTTGGCTGTGCCGCAGGGCATGTGGGATCTTAGTTTCCTGATTGGGGGCTGAACACTTGCCCCCTGCAGTGGAAGCCTTAACCACTGTACCACCAGGGAAGTCCCTGTTTATCTATTCTAAAGGTAATAGTTTGCACCTACTAACCCCAGACTCTCAGCAGAACTCTCTTTCTTTTTGTTCTGGAAGAAATCCACTCTCTTTAAATAATTCCGCTGGACACATGAAGGAAATGGACTTTGAATCTTCTTTTATTTTTTATGCAGAGGGCGTAGGCTTTTAGAACACAAGCCAGAGGGCCCCAGTTTTGCTCTCTGCCCCGCATCAACTCTCCCCTGCAAGGGCTGCAGGAGCTGCGTGGTGCACATTATCTGCTTGACTCAGGGAAGGGAAGAGGGGATATAAATAGGAAAACATCCCTAAATATCCTAACAGGAAATAAATGTGGCAGTCTGTCTTCCAACAGTGCTCCCCCCACTGTTCACTCCTAGAGAGATGTGTCCTGCATTTGCATGTGTGTAGATTTGGTAGCCTGGGTTAGTCCCTATGATGGGGCATTTCCCCATCTCCTCCCCATTCCTCATTTCCCATTTAAAAATGCCATGTAGATTACAGTATTGAATATGCTACGGAAGCAGTAGAGTAGAACCAGGCGGTCACGTCTGGTGACGTCAGCTCCCTCTGCAATCCCAGCTGCCCTTTGCCTGGTAGGTATGCAGTTCCCAAGAGCAGAGTATAGAACTGCTATCTCTGCTTTACCGTTCTCCCAGCTCCTTATTAAAAAAAATTATTGAGGGGCTTCCCTGGTGGCTCAGTGGGGAATCTGCCTGCCAATATAGGAAACACAGGTTCGATCACTGGTTCGGGAAGATCCCATATGCTGCAGAGCGGCTAAGCCTGTGCACCATAACTCCGGAGCCTGTGCTCCAGAGCCTGGGAACCACAACTACTGAAGTCCATGTGTTCTATAGCCTGTGCTCCTAAACAAGGGAGGTCACTGCAATGAGAAGCCCACGCACTGCACCTAGAGAGTGGCCCCTGCTCATCACAGCTAGAGAAAAGTCCGAGCAGTGATGAAGACCCAGCACAGCCAAAAAATAAAATAAAATAAATTAAAAGGAATTATTGAGGTGTGGCTTGCAGAGAGCTAAGTGTGTAAATCTTACAGCTGGATGAATTTTGGCACATGGATATACGTGTGTAGTCATCACCCAGACCCAGATAAAGAACATTTTCAGCTCCTCAGAAGTTTCTCTATTGTTCTCTCTCTCTTTTTCCACCATGCCACAGGGCTTGTGGAATCTTAATTCCTTGAACAGGGATGGAACCCTGGCCACTGATAGTGCAAGTGCAGAGTCCTAACCACTGGACCACCAGGGATTTCCCTCCCTCACATTATTTTTTGCAGTGAATATCCATCCCCTAAAAGTAACCACTATTTGATATCTATGACTTTGTTTTTGTTTTTAAGGATTTTTTGGAAGTGGATCATTTAAAAAAAGTCTTTATTGAATTTGTTACAATATTGCTTCTGTTTTGGTTTTCTGGCCTCAAGACATGTGGGATCTTAGGTCCCCCTATCAGGAGTCAGACCTGCATCCCCTGCATTGGAAGGTGAAGTCTTAACCAGTGAATCATCAGGGAATTCCCTCTATGATTGTTTTGACTGTTCTTGAATATCACATAAATGGGCAAAAGTGTTTACCCTCATGAGTCTGCCTGATTCACTCCAAACCACGTCTGTGAAATCCATTCATACTGCGTCTATCAGCGGTCTGCTGGGTGGTGTCTCCCGTTGCATGGATGCACCGCAATGACTAAGGCTGCACACAGCTTCTCTGAATTCAGGTTTCCCCCCAACCTCTGGTCTGAAGGGAGAATTGTATGACAAACACTGCCCTCCACTTGTTCACCCTGAGGTCCCACCCTCCACTCTTCTGCCACTGTTGGAGTAGAAGGGGCAGCTTTTCCATGTTCTCCAGCTGTCTCTACTTTATGCCTTCCTCCTTCCAAGGAGGCACTGGCCCTGCCTTCTTTCTTGAGCTGGGAGAGCAACTGGTTTGCCAAGGAGGAGATCCAGTAAGACAATACCTGCTGCTGAACCTGTGTGGGACTCCCAATTGGGGAGGGTGGTTGGAGAGGGAGAAAATGAGCCAAAGGAATAGAAGGAAATCTTGGGGGTGGGGTCTGGACTTGCACAAGGCTGTGGCATTCGGGTTGCCCCAAGTTTAATCAGGTCTCCCCCGGGGCAGAGAACCTCGAACTGGAGTCTTGGTTTCATACAAGGATGCCCAAGATCAGAGGTCATCTTGGTTCCTAGTCTAGTTCAAAGCTGGACTGATGCAGAAAGGACTTGGAAAAGGCAGGCTGGACTGAGCTGGGGAAGCAGGCTGTGGCTGCTGGATGGGAGGACAGACCTTAACCTGGGAGGCCCCTGTCCCCAGGAGGCCTCAGCTAAAGGCTAGGATGGCCTTCTGGGGGCATCAGAGAGCTTCTGAGCAGACGACTATTTCTGGACCCCACTGAGGAGTAGGGCACATCCCACTGATACCCCACAGGCAACGCTGCAGAGGGAGAAGTTTGTCTGCAGAGGTCAGGATGAGAGCTGGACTGTGGCAGACACGGGCCAGAAGGCCCCTTGAGGACTTTCTGTTTCCAGGAACCCTCAGTTAAGTGTCCGCGTCAAGCCTGGCCTCTCCAGGAAACTCCCCATAATCCATAATACTCTCACTTCCTCTTTTCCCAAACTTTCCATCTCTCAGGATGGTGGGAATGGATAGCACCAGCTGGTGTGTTAGTTTCTTAAAGGTGCTAGCATGTAAAGCAGTATTCCTGGCTCCTAAATTGAAGTGCCAATTAGGAGGATAACAGGCACATGACAAGCTGTTATGACCCTGGTGAAGGACAAGGCTCCTCATCATGACTGTAAGTTCCTTGCCACCATCTCCTCTTCTCCTAGGCAATCCCACTGCATCTTAGATTATACCATTACAGTGTAATCTAGCTCACTACAATGCCTCAGCCTTGCCAGTTCCTAGACAACCTTTTCCCTTTCTAAGTTAACCCTCCAGTATTAGTTTTGGAGAAAGTGGCTTTTCCCACCTCTGGTTTTGTGTCATCTCCAAGTGCAGCCACATCTCTGTCCTTTCGGTAATAAGAGGGACCACATTTACTCTGCGGTTTGTCTGGTCTAATTTTTGGACGTACCTAATTTTTGGCTTAAGTGGCAGAAATCTAGCTTAAATGAGCTTACTTAAAAAGGAAACATAATAGTTCATGGAACTGGTAAGGGCAAGCAATTCCCAGCTTCAGGGCTGGCTTGATCCAGAGGCTCAAACAATGTCATCAGGAGTTTCTTGCCCTCCACTTTTCATTTCTGTTTTTCCTGCTGATATAGAATAGTCAGGATAGTCAGAAATTATGCAGAAATGCCTGGACACAGCTCTCTTTCTTTGAGAGAGCCAAGACTCAACTTCAGTCATTAGCTATGGACATGTTGTGATGGATTAAAGCAAGGGACACGGCACACAAACTCAAATGCCCACAGAGTCCAGATAGTAATCTAAAAGAGTGAAACAGGCCAGCTGGAGAATGCGAGCCTCAGGCAAAGAGGGGCAATTACTATGTGGGATGTTGACCCACGGCTACCAGATCTGTTCATTTTTTTGAGTAGACATAGTGTTAAACTTCATTTCTTCATTTTACTGTCTTGGATCAAATAAAATGATATTTTCAAAGTAGATAAATCACCTAGAAAAAGTGTATAACCAGTTTTCTCTGTAATAATATATTTTGAATATAAATGTCAAAAATCATCCTAACACTGATTTTATCCAAGAGCTAGATCTATTTTCTGTGTCAACCTGAGAATTAGGGGCAAAAGAGGAAAAAATACAGTAAAAGAAAATTTAAAATGGAAGCGTTTAAAAATTATTTAAAATCTTTTTAGTTGGAGGATAATTGCCTTAGAATGCTGTGTTGGCTTCTGCCATACAACAATGTGAATCAGCCACAAGTATACATATGTCCCTTCTCTCTTGAACCTCCGCACACCTCCACCCCATCCCAGGCCCCTAGGTTGTCACAGAGCTCTGTGTTGAGCTCCCTGTTTTATACAGAAACTTCCCATTAGCTATCTGCTTTTCCTATGGTAATGTATATGCTTCAGTGCTACTCTCTCGGCTTGTCCCACCCTCCCCTTCCCTGGCTATGTCCACAAGTCTTTTCTACGTTTGCATTTTATTCATGCCCTGTAAGCAGGTTCATCAGTACCATTTTTCTATATTCCACAATATATGGTATTTGTTTTTCTCTTTCTAACTTTGGCTCAGCTGGTAAAGAATCTGCCTCCAATGCAGGAAACCTGGGTTTGATCCCTGGGTTGGGAAGAGCCCCTGGAGAAGGGAAAGTCTACCCACTCCAGTATTCTGGCCTGGAGAATTCCGTGGACTGTATAGTCCATGGGGTCGCAAAGAGTCAGACAGGACTGAGCGACTTTCACACATTCTTTTTTTTTTTTTCCACACATTCTAACTTACTTCACTTTGTATAACAAACTCTAGGTTCATTCACTTCAGCTCAGCTGACTCACATTTGCTCCCCTTCATGGCTGAGTAATATAAAACAAGTGTTTTAATGGCCGATGCAGATCATCTTTAAAAAATGAAAGTGAGGGCTCCCCCCTAAATTTAAATCATCTTCCCATCAAAACAACAACTACTACAATAACAACAAAACCAAACTGAGCTTCCTGCCTGCAGAGGATGGTGACTGGGATCTTAGTTCAGTTCTTGAAGTTTCAGCTATGAGCAGCTTTCAGTTTTCCTCAGGTAAGTTCTGTTCAGGTGTGTGCACACTAAATCACTTCAGTCGTGTCAGACTCTGCAACCCCATGGACCGTAGCCCACCAGGCTCCTTTGTCCATGGGGATTTTCCAGGCAAGAACACTGGGGTGGGTTGCCCTGCCCTCAGGGCTAAAACTGCGGGCTAAGGTTATATGAAGAATTTGGGATCTTTTCACTGATTTTTTTTTCTTTCTGGGATTCTCCTCACTCTCCAGTGGTCACTTTTGTCTCAGGCTCCTTCCTCTGGTTCATCTGACCTGAAAGACCAGAGACTCTCTCTCCAGAGTTTTAGCCAGCCCTGTGGCATCCCCTGCAGCAACTGTAGTTGACCTCAGGCCAAAGCCACAACAATCAGAAACTGCATGCCTGTTGCTTGCTCCCACTTTCAATATCCCTCCAAAATCCACCTTCTCTTATACAATCTCTCGTGCTCACAACTGTATTTAAAAAGAAAAGATTTTGTGAGTTTGTAGCATCTGTCTGCAGGTGGGTCAGTTTGTTGGGTGTGTCAGATACTCAGTTCACCAGGCTGGAAGTAGAACATTCTCTAGGGAGACAAGTTTATGTTAAACTGTTCTTTTGGGTGGGGGTGGGGGGTCCTATCGAATAGTACAGTCTTGTCTTCTGCCCCTCTTACCATCACCTTTGCTCTGATTTATTCTTCTTATAGAACTTATCACCGCTTGATGTTGTGTGTATTTGTGTACAGTCTCTCTTTCTTCCCACTAAAATGCAAGTTCTCTGAGAGCAGGATCTTTTATCTGTTCTGCCTCGATGTGAACTGGAAGCCTCAGCTCCCTGTAAAAGGGGAGAAATCTGGAAGAGGTGGGCAACATGAGGGGCCTCTGAGCAGTGGGTCTAATGCACCGGTGGGTCTTCCTGGACACAACCACATGTGATAGCCCTTTAAGAATACACAGAGGCCTGTTGTAGTTACATCACTAAGTCATGTCCAACTCTTTGCTACCCCATGAACTACAGCACTTCAGGCTTCTCTGTCCTTTACCATCTTCCAGAGTTTGCTCAAACTCATGCCTGTCGAGCTGGTGATGCCACTCATCCATCTTATCTTCTGCTGCCCCCTTCTCTTGCCCTCCATCTTTCCCAGCATCAGGGTCTTTTCCACTGAGTAGGTTCTTTGCATCAGGTGGCCAAAGTATTGGAGCTTCAGCTTCAGCATCAGTTCTTCCAATGAATATTCAGAGTTGATTTCCTTTAGGATTGAGTGATTTGATCTCCTTGCAGTCCAAGGAACTCTCAAGAGTCTTCTCCAGCACCACAATTCAAAAGTATTAGTTCAGCCTTCTTGATGGTCCAACTTTTTATATCCATAAGTGACTATTGGAAAAACCATAGCTTTGATGATACTGACCTTTGTGGGTAAAGTGATGCCTCTGCTTTTTAATATGCTGTCTAGGTTTGTCATGGCTTTTCCCCCAAGGAGTGAGTGTCTTTTATTTCGTGGCTGCAGTCACTGTCCAGAGTGGTTTTGGAGCCCAAGAAAATACAGTGTCACAGCGGCTAGTCACTGTGATTTTTAACCACTCAGTGGCGCTGCCCTCCAATTTTCCAAAGATAAGTCAGCCTAAACTCCCTTTTCAGTGGCTGCAAACACTTAACCTCTGGGAACCTTATTTAAAATACCATCTCCATGGTGACACATCCTTGACCTGACCCCCTGACTGGCAGTCAGAAGGGGTCTCTCACGCTGACTTCCGAACACGAGTGTTACTCCCTCCCCTCCCCTCGCCCCGCTCCTTAGTGTGAATTTCATGAATAGATATTTAGCAAACACCTCCACCCTCCCCTGGCACAGGGGTGGGAGCTGAGTAAATTAGAAGTGATGGTCCCTGCCCTCTAGGCAGCCCTTTCAGCTGCGTTCAAGGACCTGCACTGGATGTAAAGGACGGCCCTCTCTCCTTGGCATCACTCTTGGGAAAGTTGACCAAATAGCCCCTCAAGCTGCTCGTGTTCTGTGGTTCAGACGAGAAACCCACATTGTAGGGTCTGGAGTGGAAGGCTCCTTTCCCGGAAGAATGCCAGCTGAAGAGGAAGCTCTGAGTGTGTGTTTAGGGCAAACATAACGGGGCCCAGGCAATTTCTCAATCCTACTGTTAGTCTGGTTGCCTTCCACCCACCGGCTCCTCCTCCTCCGTCATAATGGGAATGTGGGAACCGATGGCTGTCCTCTCACCCCCCTCTCCCCAGGGAGAACCTGCTGGCCTTTTGCCTTCTCATCCAGGGAGGGGAGCTCACAAGCTCTGGATCCCAGCTGTGAGGCCGGCCCAGCGCTGCGTCCTCTTAACATACCTCCTGGTGTGACTCTCCTAGTAACCTGTGATCACTGGTGTTCCAGGCTTCATTTCACACCCGAGAAAAGCTGCATCTCCGAGAGGTTGACTACGTCGCACACCAGCACATGAACCTGCTTTAAATGCTCACATCTTTAAAAAGCCTCCCTTGAACCTTCTGGCTCTTGACCCAAGTTTGGCTTCCCTTCATGGAAAAGTTCTTACCGGAGCTGCCTCTGTAGTGTTCTGGGCCCCCCTTCCACAACCTCTGTTCCCCGCTACCCCTTTGGTTGGGCTTCTGTCACTGCTTTCCACTGAGACTTATTGACTCATGGATGACCTTCACAAGGAAAAAAGTGGAAATGTTAGTCGCTCAGTCGTTTCTGACCCTTGGCGACCCCATGGACTGTAGCCGCCAGGTTCCTTTGTCCATGGACTCCTCCAGGCGAGAATACTGGAGTGGGGTAGCCATCCGCATCTCCAGGGGATCTTCCCCACCCAGGGATCAAACCCAGGTCTCCTGCATTGCGGGCAGATTCTTTACCCTCTGAGCCACCGGGGAAGCCCATGACCTTCAAAGGTCAACTCCAAAGACCTTTTCTCTATTCTTCTTTTTAAAAAAATATTTATTGGGCTGTGCCGGGTGTTAGCTGAAGTCTGAGGGATCCAGTTCCCTGACCAGGGATCGAACCCAGGCTGCCTGCGTTGGGAGTGTGGAGTCTTAGCTCCCGGACTACCAGGGAAGCCCCTCTCTGCTCTTCATCTCTCGGCAGCACTGAGCACGTTTGATAACTTTCTCTTGATTAAATGATTTTCTGCGCTTATAAGTCACCATGCCCTCTGGATTTTCCTGCCGTCTCCCTGGCCACTGTTCCAGCCCATCTATGTGTCACTCCGCTCTGTTCTCTAAATGTTTGAATGCCCCCGAGCTCATTACTCATCACCTGTTCCACACTCTCCCCAGCTGACTCCATCTGGCCCTACGGTTTTATATACTCCAGCTTGACCATTCCCTGGCCTTCCAGACTCCCATAGCCAACTTCCTTCTTGACGCGGCCTCAAGGACACCTAACCAGCACCTCAAAATAAACACAGGCCAAACAGAACTCTTGATCCCCCACCTCAATTTACTGTTTCCCAGACATCCCTGTTTCTATACGTTGCACCAACAGCTCAAGCCCACCTTTCTCAGTATGTCTTTTCAGTTCTGTCCCCTGAGATGTCCCTAATCTGCTCAGCCACTTCCTCCCTGGTCCAAGTCACCGTCCCCTGTAGCCGGGACTGCTGCGGAGGTCTCCCTCGCCCCCAGGAATCCCTGTCTGTGCAGGTGATTCTTCAAAGGTCAATCGGATGCTCTCCTTCAGCTGCTTAAGCATGTCCCGGATGGCTTTCCACCGTCCTTGAAGTGCACACTCCTTGCCCTGGCTTACAAAGCACTCCCTCCCTGCCTTTGAGCTTCTGGTCTCCTCCTCACCTCTGTGCTCCGGCCAGACTGTTCCCTGCCCAGGGCTTGGCCCTGGTTGTGCCCTCTGCCTGGAAAGTTTTATCTATTTGTGTTTTATTTAGATCTTTGTTGCTGCACATGGGCTTTCTCTTGTTACAGGGAGCCAGGGCTACTCTTCTCTGCTTTTGAGCATGGCTTAATTGCCCTGAGGCATGTGGGATCTTCCCGGACCAGGGATCAAACCCATGTTCCCTGCATTGGCAGATTGTTAACTACTGCAAAAGTCCTGCTTGCAAAGTTTCCTTCCCCTGGTCCTGGCGTGACTGATTCCCACCAGTCATTTAGTTCTCAACGGGCACGTCACCTCCTCAGTAATGCCTTTCCTCACCACCCCACCTAAAGTAGACACTGAGTCACATCCCTGATCTTGAGAGCTGCCTGGAAGTCTTTCCACTTCTGCCGTTCTCCAATCTAGGGGCGATCAAAGTTTCCACAAGACTTCTGTGAATCTGCGATGACTTACTTTACAGGTTTTGGTCTCTGGTCCAGGGACGCCGGCCCTGCGTCCCACCTCTGGCTTTCAAAGACCAGATGGTCCCTTTTCTTAGCTCACTCAGAGTGACTTCATCCCTCCCCTTGAAATCCTACCCTAGTCTATCCTTGCCTGGGGAATTCCATGGACAGAGGAGCCTGGCAGGCTCCATGGGGTCACGAAGAGTCGGACATGACTGAGCGGCTCTCTCTCTCTCTCACACACACACATCCATGTCCTGGGGGGCATTTCTTGCCTTCACTGGGGTTGCAGACACATTTTCTAAACATGATCTTTTTCCCTGCAGGAGAGGGATTCTCGTCCTAGCTGATAACAGAATAGCGACATTTTACCATCTCAGTTAAGAGACAGGGTTGGGATCTGAACCTGGATTTGCCTGCATGTGGAGAAAATGCTTGTATTATTTTAATTTAGCTTTTCTCCCCCCTGCATCTGTGGCCTGGGGGATCTAAAATTTCGACCTGCGCACTCTTAGTCGTGGCCTGTGGGATCTAGTACCCCCACCAGCGGTCGAACCTAGGCCCTCTGCATGGAGTGGAGAATTAGCTACTGGACCACCTGGGAAGTCCTGAGACAAAGCTTTTAAACCAGCGTATCGACTGTGTCCCGCAGATCCTCATTCAGGCTGCTGACGACTCTCAGTGGTTGCTCACACACAGGTGCGCACACGCGTTCTTCCCTACAGAGGGGAAATGCTTGCCCTTCTGGCTGGCTTCGGGACGTTGCCTTGAAGGCTGAGTAGCATTTCTTACAGGCCAGCCAGAGCTAGCTGCAGGACATCTGGTCATCTGGTCTAAATTCTCATGGCACACAAGGGGGATGGCGTGCAGAAGGATTCACGAGAGGGGATGTGCCGGCCAGGCTCCTAGACTCCAGGTAGAATGCTCCTTGTACTGCCCAGGGCTGCTTCCTTACTTTTCCCCCTTCCTGTCCCACCCACTGGTCCCCTCATGTTGCTGTGTGTGGCCTTCACCCCTTTCTACCCTTTTCTCTGACAGATGAGTGGAAACCCTGCTATTCCAGGCCTTATTGTCCACCCGCTACCAGTCAGTCACCTTGGTTCCGCAAGGCTGACAGTCACATAAGCTGTCTAGGCATACATCAATGTGGATGAATCCCTTTGATCAGACTGATCAGGGTTGGGAGACGCCTATGGATCAGAATGATCTTTCCTGTGTGCGCGTCTGTGTGCATATGTGTTATGTTGAAAGCCAGGCATTTATCTACCTTGAAAAGATTAGGAATAGCCCTTTGATGGACACAGAGGGGGAAGGGGAGGGTGGGATGAATTGGGAGTTTAGGTTTGACATAAATGCATGACCATGTTTGAAATAGATAGCTAGTGGAAACCTGTGTAACACAGGGAGTTCAGCCTGGTGCTCTGTGAGGGTGGGATGGGGTTGGGGTGGGAGGGAGTTTCAAGAGGAAGGAGATATATGTATACATACAGCTGATTCACTTCATTGTATGGCAGAACCTAACACAATGTTGTAAAGCAATTACACTCCAATAAAAAACAAATAAAAAACCCCAACAACAACAACAACAAAAGAGTTGATTGCACCTGAGATAAGTTACTTTTGGTTCTGAACCACTGGGAGTTTCTGGCAAGTTTTATTATGTGCTGGGATGAGAATTTGACTTTGTCTATAGATTTTTCAATTAGATTTTTGGACTGACATCTCAACTCTGAACTCTTTTGATAGATTTAAAGAAAAAAAAGACACATAATGACATTTCCATTCCAGCTTGCTAGAATCTTGGCCCTGGCCTGTGCTTCCTGTTTTCAGCCTCAGCTTGTCCTTCAGGCCTTTGAACTCAAGTTCACTGATTTTGACCCTGGCGCTGGCTAAGGACTTTGAAACCTCCTGCTTGGCTGTACACACCAAACGTGGTCTGGCTCCCGCATCAATCCAAGCCCTGCCACCTCTCCACGTTCACTCCAGCTCCTGCAAGCAAAGGTCCAGCCTGGCTATGTTGTATCTGTCGGTGATTCTCTCATCCCTGGGCTGTGAGCTCCTGGAGGATGTTTGATTACAGTTAGCTTTGATCGCAGGAATCATGGACAGAAATCCCTGGATCCAGAAGTAGGAGCTCACAGCCTGGGAGGGACGAGAAGGGAGCACTGACCTCTGTCCAGGACAAAGGGGAGGGTCGGAGTCTGAGGTCCTTACTGGCCTCAAGCTCCTGCCTGGCCAGTGTGGTGATTGATAGGTCACTACAGGAGTTGAAGTGCTTTTGGCACAAATAACAGAAGCTAAGACCTGCTAACTCAAGCTCGTGTAAAGAAAAGGGGGTACCCAGACACCCGTGGACAGATTAAAGAATGAACAAAACTGGGTAGATATGTACAATGAAATATCATTCAGGCCTAGCAAGGAATGAAATCCTGACAACATGGATACATTTTGAAAACATTGTGCGATTGTGAAATAAGCCAGTTACAAAAGGTCAAATACTGTATGATTCCATTTATAAGAGATACCTAGAGGAATCAAGTCCATGGTGGCAGAAAGTAGAACAGTGGTTCCTAAGGGCTGGGGGGAGGGGGGAGGGGGAAGTTATTGTTTACAGGGAAGAGAGGTTTCAGTCTGGGGTGAGGAAAAAGTTCTGGAGGTGGACAGTGGTGATGGTTGCACGACAATGTGGAAGTGCTCAGTGCCACTGAATTGTACACTTAAATACAGTAAAAATGTTGGGTACGTGTGAACACACAACAGAACTGACCTAAACCAACAAAAAATTTTTGCAGAGGTGCTAAAAGCCACCATGGTCCTTTAGGAATTCAAACAAACGAACAAAACAAACAGGAATAGTGGGAAGAACACTGGGGCATCTCATGGAACTGAGGTTAGCCAAACCTCCAAGCCTGGAGGAGGGACAGGGCAGCTCCGGGGGCTTCAGTGGACGAGTTCATAGCCCTCTTCCCTTGGGACAATGCCCGAGTGCTGGTTTCTCAGGTCCGAAGTTCATCTAAGAGAGAGTCTGATTGGTCAGCTGGAGTCAGGGGGGCGTCTGGGTGGGTTAGCTTCAGTCGGGGTTGGGGAGCAGGGAGGCAGGATGATGTAGTACCACTGGGGGCCACTGGGGGCAGGCTTGGGTCAGTTTAGCAGAATCCAAGTCACTGGAAGACCAGTTTTCCCAGTGATCACTTCACCAAATTCGTTTCTCTAATTATATAGCTTTAGTTGCCTGATTTTGCTTTGCCTTCACAACACCATTTTGGGGGGATGTTGGATTTTGTCTGAGTCCACTCCCTATTGGTGAGCTGGGGACAGAGAAGTAGGGAGGAGGGGGAAAAATAATCCCTGTCTGGAAAAAAAATAAAGTGAAAGTGTTAGTCACTCAGTCATGTCCTACTTTTAGCGATCCATGGACTGTTACCTGCCAGGCTCCTCTGTCTATGGAATTCTCCAGGCAAGAATACTGGCGTAGAGTGCCATTAGGGGATCTTCCCTAACCCAGGAATCAAACCCAGGTCTCCTGCATTGCAGGCAGATTCTTTACCACCTGAGGCACCAGGGAAGCCCCCCCACTTCTGGCCTTGGTGCCATGTAAAAGCTCCAGTTCCCCAAATGGGGAAATTTCTTGGGGGAATGTGGAGAAGACCCTGAAAAAACTGAGACTGAGTTTCTGCCATCCCAGCAGAAATCCTTTCTGGCAGGGAGTTACAAACAAAGCTGGCAATAAAGGTAATTGTGTTTGTTGAGTGGTTCAATTTTGGACCAGGATTTTTACCCCCAGCCTAGCCAAATGCCCTTCCCCGACCTACAAAGCTTACAGTGGGAGGGACCTAGGGACTGACACCTCCTCTTTTGTTTCAGCACCATCTGCACCCACATCACCCTGGGGAAGACCCAATATCGGGGAATTCAGCAAAGCCTCAGCAACAGGAAAAAAAAATCATTAACATTTGACTATTCCCATAAGAAAAGGTTAGGTTTTCTTGTTTTTGTTTTTAATTTTTATTTATTTGGCTGCCTTGGGTCTCAGTTGCGGCATGAGGGATTTTTTTAGTTGCAACGTGTGGAATCTAGTCCCCTGACCAGGGATTGAACCTGGGCCCCCTGCACTGGGAACATGGAATCCTAGCCACTGGACCACCAGGGAAGTCCCAAAAGGTTAGGTTTTAAAAGAAAAGCATAATAGAAGAAAAAAGAGATCTAGAAAAAGGATAAGGTGGACAGGAAAAGTCGAGTCCCGTGAGTCTCTTAATGAGTGGGAAGTCAGAGAAAGCCAGAGCTGGTTTGGCTGTTGGGAAGCGGGACTTGATCATTCAGGACGGGCTGGTGCACTGGAGGGAGGTGAGGGTCTGAAAGTAGGACAAGGAGGAGGATGTGAAAGTGCTGTGCTGAGCGTTAAGAATGTATCCCTGCCCTCCTCCCTCAACCTTGGCATTTCCTCTGGAGACTGAGAATATATTCAAAATGCTTTACTCTTTTGAATCTCTAGCCTGTTTCTCTGAAGGTGACTCTTGTCATTCAGACCATGAGGTTGCCTGCGTTTTCACAGGGTTACACCTTCCCCCCGTCGAACTTGGGCTCCGTTGGAGGCCTGACCATCACGACGAGCTGTGGATCTGGGCTTGACCTTCCTCCCATCTAGTGATGTTAACTTAGGCCAACCTCCTGGAAGGCCGCAGAGGAAGCCTGAGATCCTTGATGTACTCTTGGACCCAGTCGTCGTTGGGGTTGGTACAGATCTCTCGTTTCCGCTTGGTGATGAAGCTGTGGGGGCAAAGTCAGACCATCAGGGGCCCCGGAGCAGTTAGGGGTCCAGTTCACATGCCCCCACTTCTAGCTCACCAGGGGCTTGCCTCACGTCCTGTACCACCTCCCTAGGCCTCCCCCTGTTTGGGTCCCCTCAAAAAGCACCCCCTCTCTGGCGTCTAGACCTCATCATCTCTTCTTTCAGCCCTTCTCCATTTAGCCTAGACCCTCAGGCTTGGGTTCCTCTATGGCCACCGTTTCTTGGACCACATGAACCAGCCACATGCCTCTGTAAGTGGCAAAGCCTAGAACAGAACCCAGGCCTGTCCCGTGAGAGTCAAAGCCCAGGCCCTTAACTGCTGCACCCCTGTTCTAGCATGGAGACTTGGTTCTGTGTACCCCGGTCCAGCCTTGGGCTCCCCTTCCCTCTCCCTGTTAATGTCTGCAGGACCGTGCTTACATAATTGCTGGCAGGTAACAGTTGAGGGCCTGTCTGTATCCCACCACCAGTTTTCTTGGCAATACTTTCTCATGATACTTCAGGCAGCAGGTGGGTGGGTGGTTCGCCGACTCAGGAATTTCTGAGGGAATGACATTGAAAGCTGAGTTAAGAAGGTAGAGAGAGAGAGCCCATGGCTGCCCACCTCCATCTCCCATCTCTTGCATTTTGTCCGTTCTTCTGATGGCAAAGCCCACTGTCAGTAGGGATTGATGGTAGCTTGATGAGTAACAGACAAGTGAAAAAGATGAATCTTCTGTAGATCTTTCTGCCTCTGGACCGAGCTTCATCAAGTACAAAGGACTGGGGGATTCACATTTGCTGATGAACTTGACTGGGCAAACATGTATTGAGCTCGTATCACAAGCCAGGCTCTATGGAAGTTAGAACATGTGGAACGTACAGTCACAACTCTTGTGTACCTTAGAGGCCAGCCTGGGTGAAAAAGGAAAGCAAAAACATAAACACTGCAATAGAATGTGGTCTGGGATAGAGTAGAATTTGCCGCAAGGGGCTATGGGAACAGAACGAGGAGCACCTCACTCAGCCTGGGCGATTGAGGAAGAAGCCCCACAGCAGGTGGTGTCTGAGCTGATTCCTGAAGGACGAGCAGGACTTAGGCAGACAGAGGGGTCAGGGGATCTGGAAGAAAGAAATATATGGAGGCCTGGGGTAGGGGAAGCCCAGCGTGTCTGGGAGGATGGAGCAGTTCCAGGAGCCGCAGAGCAAGGTGGGAAGGAAGAAGTAGCAAGAGGATATTCAAGAGGAAGAGGAGGACTACCCCTTCTGAACTGTGTCGAGGAGTCTGGATTCTGTCCTAGAGGCACCAGAGAAGCTGCGGTCGGGGGGAGGCTGAGACAGAGGGCTGAGCAGGAGAAGTCAGATCAAGGGGAAAAAGCTTGTATTTAAGTTTTGGGGCCAGACAGTATGGGTTGGAGTCTTGACTAAAAGACTTGAATCACGGGCAAATTTCTTAACCTCTCTGGATGTCTTCAGCCATTAAATGAGGGTAAAAAAGCTCCGTCCTACACAGTAGGGGAAGGAGAAGGCAGGATGAATTGAGAGAGTAGCATTGACATATACACACTATCACGTGTAAAACAGATAGCTAGTGGGAAGCCGCTGTAGAACCCAGGGCGCTCAGCTAGGTGCTCTGTGATGGCCTAAAACGGTGGGTTGATGGGTGGGAGGGAGGCCCCAGAGGGCGAGGATGTATGCATACATACAGCTGATTCATACTGTTGTATAGCAGGAACTAACACAACATCGTAAAACAATTATTCTGCAACTAACAATATATCCTATGATATACCATAATGAAACAATATTTAAAAAGAGTGCATATACACGTATATATATGTATAACGAAATCACTTTGCTGTATAACAGGAATTAACAACATTGTAAATCAACTATACTTCAATAAAAATAAACCAATAATAAGAAAAAAAAGTTATGTCCTAGGATCGTGGTGAGGATGAGCTGAGAAAATGCTTGTAAAACCCTTAACTTAGAGTCTCGCGTAGAGAGTGTCAGTGCTTGTGGTTAAGAGCTGATGGTAGGGAGAATGGATACATGTGAACGTATGGCTGAGTTCCTTCACTGTCCACCTAAAACTATCACAGCATTGTTAATGGCTGTACTCCAATATAAAATAGAAACTTTTTCTTTTTTTTTTTCCAAAGAGCTCATGGTAGCAATGGCCACTCTACTGGCCTGGAAAGTGTTCTCTCTCCCTCTCTCTGACACTCCCAGGAGGCCAGACTTGGTTGGTTCGTAGCGCTGTGTCTCCCTTGAGCTGCCCTGACTGCTCATCATTCAAGGATATCACCTTCCCCAGCCCCCAGACCTGCAGAGTGCAAATCCCTGACGCTTGCGTCCAGTAGGTGGCAAAGCTTGAGACATCTCCAGGGCACCATTTGGCTGATTCATGCACTGGCTGGGCCATTTTTCTTCCTGCCTGACCTTCCCAAAGGGCACTATTGCCCCCTCCCACTCCCAGGAGGCACCTCTACCCACTGTGACCCTGGTTCTCTAAGGTGATGTTTACAAAGACCAGGGCCATCCTAGGAGTATGTGGGCAGATTACACAGTGTGTGTGACCCTCGCTCCCCTGAGTGATCACAAAGGCGGAATCCAGCCAGACTACAAGCCAAGGGCAGCCTTAGGTAGAAAGCAAGGGCTGGGGCCATTGAAGGCAGGTATGTACTGGGAGATGGTCTGAGTCTCTGGTCCCTTGCCTGTCACCAGCCCTCATAAACGCTGGTAGAGGCAGAGCCCATGCGTCCGTCTCATGGTTCCAAAACCTTTCAATCTCCTTCAACCCCTTTTCTCTTTTCTACAAACATTTTTAGCCCTAGGCTGGGAGATGGAGATAGGGGTCCAGAAATCCACAAACGGCACATGTGGGCATCCCATTGGGGCATCTCTGGGTTGCCATGGTAGTCCCAGAAATCTACAACAGACCCTGCCCGCAAGAGGTGTCTAGCTTCAGACCCCCTGTCCTGGGCTTAGCCCCAAATGTCCCTCCACCTGCCTGCCTGACTCCCTCTGTGCTGCCCTGCCCTGCCATGGCTTCTCCCACCCACTTGCCTCGCCTTCCTCCTCATCACAGACGTTTGTGATCATCCCTTCTGCTCCTTCCTTGGCTCTTCCTCCTAAATGATCATTCCTGCTGTGTCCTCAGGACTCCTGGTGTGACCTCGACCCAGCTTCCTGAAGCTGCCCAACCCCAGCAGCTCTGGACCACAGCTCAGCTCTGCTTACAAGGGGCTGGTGCGCAGCAGCTGTGGGTGCAGGCGGGGAGGGGGCCTGGGGCTGATGGCGGAGTCCTGAGAGCACTCTTGGCATCACCTCGCTGCCCACTCCCTGTTCACCTTCCTCACTGCCGCCCGCCAGGGACAGGTGGACTCACTTGGCTGGCTGTGAACAGCAGAAGTGATGGCGAGGATGAGGAGAGAGAGGGCAGCCACAGAGACCTTCATCCTCTCAGTGGGCAGTCAGGCTCCAGGGGAGGCTGGGCGGACACAGTCTCCTTCTTTGCTGATCATCCACACAGGGCCCTCAGCTCTCTGGACTCTGACCACTCCAGAGTAGGTGGAGGAGGAGAGCCAACGGTCCTCCCCTGGTGTTTGCTGAAAGGGAGGGCAGTGGAGGGCGGGGTCTGGTGCCCAGCTGAGTTTGCTAATATTTGCATCTGCGAGAAGGAAAAGAGAAAGGGAAGGTGTGGAGAACACGTGCTGGGTGTCAGCTCCCTTCAGGCCCTATTTTACTTAAACTTCACAGTGGGGAGTAGAGACTTTATTCCCATTTTGCAGATGAGGCCCCTGAGGCTTAGAGAGGCTAAATAAATCTCACATGGGTAGGAGGTAGATGCTGTTTAGTCGCTAAGTCGACTTGACTTTTTGTGGCCCCATGGACTGTAACCCACCAGGCTCCTCTGTGGGATTCTCCAGACCAGAATACTGGAGTGGGTTGCCATGCCTTCCTCCAGGGGATCTTCTTGACCCAGGGATTGAGCCTACGTCTCCTACACTGACAGGCAGATTCTTTACCATAGAGCCAGATAGGCAGTCCTCAAAACAGAATCTGTGTGGCTTCATCGTGTTCCCTGCCCCCATCTCTACTGTGGGAAAGAAGAGGGAAGGTTGAAGCGACCTTTTCCCCAGGTGATCCATCTTCGGGAGGCCAACAGAAAGCAGGGTTAGAGAGAGCACAGACTGAGGCAGCACAGTCTGTGTAGGGTTTAGTGATCTCGGAAAAGAATGTCCCCCTCGTCCCCTGTCCAAGGACACACGATGGAACTCACACTTTCTTGTCGCAGATTATGCTACTAATATTCTCCAATTCCTCCAATTCCTCAAGTTCTGGCTCTTTATGTCCCTGTTTGCTGAAATGTTTGTCTCATTGGTCGATGTTCTTATTTACCTCTTTGGACCTTGGACTGGGAACCAGTTTCAGGTCTAATTGGCTGATCCCTCCTGGGTGCCCTTGTGTGTGTGGGTGAAGTCTCTTCAGTCATGTCTAACATTTGTGACCCCATGGACTGTAGCCCGCCAGGCTCCTCTGTCCTTGGGATTCTCCAGGCAAGAATACTGGAGTGGGTTGCCATGTCCTCTTCCAGGGGATCTTCCTAACCCAGGGATCCAACCAGCTTCTCTTAGGTCTCCGGCATTGGCAGGCGGGTTCTTTACCACTAGCGCCACCTGGGAAGCCTGGGTGCTCCCCCGCCCCACCGCCTTTATTTTTGTGAAGTCGCTCAGTCATGTCCAACTCTTTGCGAGTTGGACCCATGGACTGTAGCCTACCAGGATCCTCAGTCCATGAGATTTTCCAGGCAAGAATACTGGAATGGGTTGCTGTTTCCTTCTCCAGTGGATCTTCCCAACCCAGGGATCGAACCCAGGTCTCCCACATTGTAGGCAGACGCTTTACCGTCTGAGCTACCAGGGAAGCCCATGGATGCCCTTAGTGTGGGTTAATCCAGTCTGCCACCGTGGCCAGTCGTGGCCAGCAGAGGGCCGTACAACACAGTGAACCTGACAACCTGCTTCTGGCTCCCAGAGTTCCAGCTTCTGCCCTTGGCTTTGGCTAAAGCTGGACCTGCTCCCTCGGGCTTCCCTGGTGGTAAAGAATCCGCCTGCAATGCAGGAGATGCAGGTTCGATCCCTGGGTTGGGAAGATACCCCGGAGGAGGGTGTGGCAACCCACTCCAGTAGAGGAACTTGGTGGGCTACAAAGCGACTTATCATTGGCCCGCAGACCTGCCCCTCTGTATCTCCTCTCTTCAGACTGCCTCAGAGCCCTATTCCAGGCTGAAGGCAGCTTTCAGAGAAGAAATGAAAGAGGGGATTTGATCTTTGATGGACTGTCACCTCTAGAGGCATGAGGGGGTGTTTCAGGAGATGGGAGTTGTGGGGTGGGGGGGGGGGGTGGGTGGCAGGCTTCAGGAAACAAGGACGTCGAAAATCCTTGTGGGTCTTGCTGTTTGGCAAGTTTGCTTATAAAATAGGGGAAAACGGGCAATGCAATTAGTCCTGGTAGGCTCAAGGCAGTTAGTGGTGGTAAAGCTGTGGCTTTTTATGAAGGTAAAGGAGTAGATGTATGAGATACCCCCTTATCCTCTGTTTATGGAGGAGAGGAGGTATGAGGAAGCCTGCTGTGCCTTTGCTGTGCAGGCACCCTCTTGGTCTTTGTGGAGGGCTGGAGGCCAGGGAGAGTGGTCATAGTGTCTGTACTGGGCATGCTCTTCCTCTGTGTATGCAGAGCTCCTTGAACCTGGAAGATGGGTCTGAGAGCCTTTGGGGTCAGCTGGCGCACAAGCTTCCTCTTGGTTCCTTTCTCATTCTGTCTATCCACCCATCCACCATCCATTCATCCACCCATCTATGCATTCATCCATCCACCCATTCATCCACCATCCACTATCCATCCGTCCATCCATCCATCCACCAATCTATCCATCCATTTATTCACCCACCCATTTACGCACCATCCATCCATCCACAATCCATTCATCCATTCATTCATCTATGCATTCATCCATCCACCCCTTCATCCACCATCTACTATCCATCCATCTATGCATGCATGCGTCCATCTATCCATCCATCCATCCATCTATCCAACCACCCATCCACCCACCCATTCATCCACCACCCATCCATCCATCTACCACTCATCTATCCATTTCCTGAGCACCTGATGTGGGCCAGACTTTTTGCTATGCCTTGTGCAGTACACAAAAATGAATAAAACAATATAGTGCAACCTGATGTGTGTATGTGGATGGGGAAGAATTGGATAAAATATGTCCATGAATCATTCCTATCTTAGCCAGAAGGGGAACAAATGCCTTGGGACCAGCACAAAAAAGACTATGGAATTTGACTGCTATAGAGAGGCCTTTATAAAGATTTAGCTGCAAAATCAAACTTTCCTTGTGAAGTTTAAATAAATGGATGCACATAGACTGCTTAGCAGAGTGCTTGGACTATGAGGGTGCTACAAAAACGATATCTGTTATTGCTGTGGTTATTACTCTCTCAAGGTAGCCTTTATACAGAGTGTCTTCCTCACTTCCTGCTCAGTTTCTCTCTACCTCCACGGCAGGCCTGACCCCACCCACCCCCCTTTTTTTTTTGCACCAGGCTCTGGCCAAACTTCTGTAGAGTTAAGCATGAGGCTGAGGGTGCCACCATGAGGGGGCTCACCAGTGTCCTCAAGTCCAGTTCCAGCAGGGAAATTTAGTAGAAATGAATGAGGGCAGGGAAGGGCCTGACTGCTCTTTAATTCAAGTCAGGGCAGCTCTCAGGAGGTGGCTGGGGCTGAGTCGGGAGGAGGGGAGTGGGGTTCAGCGCCCTCTCTGTAAATCCCGAGCTGTGTCCTTCTCCATTACTTCTGGGTCACTCCTCCAGTTCCTTGATATAGTCCCAGACCCAGCCATCACGGGGGTTGGCACAGACGTAAAGGCCCTTCCTGGTGACGAAGCTGTGGAACGAGACGGGAGAAGGATGACCAACCGAGGCTCCGGCAGCCAGGAAGCGAGACCCAGTCTTTCCTTCTTCACAGATTCCTCATCCCGCCTGGACTGGTTCTCCTTCCTTAGTTAGAGGGAGCCCAGGACCAGCGTCTGTTCTGATATGTACCATTCAGCCCCTCAGGGCCCCTTGGGCCCGTCTAGTCTCCACATCCCCACCCAGGAAGTGTCCCTTGCCCCCCTTTTCCCTCCCCCCCCACCCTCATCCATGGGCCCATCAGGCCCCCCCCAGATGGCCCTGGAGCCCCAAGTCTGCTTCCCCCCCACCCCACCCCATGCTGCTTCCTCTCTATGAACACACCTGAGCGCACTCTGGGGAGCATCCATCCTGCGTTCTCCCTCCTCCCCTCCCCCACGGTGCTCGAGCCCTACGGACTCCCCTCCCCCAGTGTGGTGTGTGGGTGTCACTTACATGATTCCAGGCTTGGAGCACAGGCTGCTGGTCTCATAATAGCTTGAAACGAGCTGCCGGGGGATTGCCCGGCTCACATAGTTGAAGCAGCACTCCGTGGAGTGGTAAAGTCCTTCTGAGGAGAAAGAGGGGGGCGAAGCTGAGATCAAGGTGCTTGTTAAAGATGTGGGGTACTGGCTGCCTCTGGAACCCTAGGGGGTGCAGGAGGGAAGGAAGGAGAGCACCCCAGAATTCAGAGAGAGGGCTGCAGAAAAAGCTTAGTCCTCTGGCCTCCCTCTCAGGCTAATCCCCGGGCTCCTCTTTCTCTCCTCCTTCATCACTGATCATTCTTCCCATTCTCTCACCCCCGTGGAGTCCTTGGCCAAAGTCACCTCACGGACTGTAGCCCGCCAGCCTCCTCTGTCCATGGAATCCTCCAGGCAAGAATACTGGAGTGGGCTTCCCATTCCTTCCTCCAGGGGATCTTCCCTGACCCGGGGATCAAACCGTGGTCTCCTGCATTGCAGGCAGATTCTTTACCATCTGAGCCCCCAGGGAAGCTATGTTGTCATGAGCTCCCCTGCTTTAAACTGGCCAGCTCCCAGACCCCACATTAGATAAAAATACCCATCCTACAGCATCCTAACCAATCACCTAATGCCACCCTTCTAGCAGGAAGTTTCTTTGTCTTGAGGCTATAAAAACTGCCTACCAGCCCATGAAAGACACTGGCTCTGTCTTGAGCCAGCTGTCTGGTCTAACAGCGTCTCCTACTCTAATAAATTTTATTCTCCTCTCATTCTGCCTCGTGTCTGGAAATTCCTTTCTAACCTGCACATAGACCACGACAATCATCACCCCACCCCCAAAGGACTGGCTGATGACTTTGAACTCTGGATGGAAGAGCAGCAAAGCCGAGATCTCAGTGAGCACACGACATCCCTGGGGAGAAGGGATATTAGGGGGAAAATCCCAATATCCCTCCCAGTGCCCCCATCCTGCCTGATCCCCACTGAATCCACGTCCTGCCAAGAGGGCAGAATGCCCACACCAAGCCCCATGGACGATGGCCAGGGAGCTAGGACTCCCAGCTCTAACCCCACCCAGTCTCTGCTGGCTTTGGGCCCATCACCCCCCACATCTCCTCGTCTGTGAACAAGGTGGTTGACTGCATTGGTGGTTGACGGCATTGGTGGTTGACTGCATTTTACACACAGCTTCCTGGAGGTACAGAGGCACTTGGGAGCTGAGGAATGGGTATAAGACCCCATCTGCCTTTTTCCCCCTATTTTACATTTTGGGACTCCTGTGTAAGATTTTGCTGGAAGAAAAGTTTTCCTGATCTAAAACACTTACAAAAAAATCCCTGTACTTTTCAGTTATTTTTTGATTCTGAGATTTTATGGCTCTTATAGGAGGTGCAAGGGGGTGACAAGAAAGTCACTCCAAGATTGAATTGCAAGGGCAGCAGGGGAGGGGGTTCAGGTCAAGGGCCTTGCAGTTAGGGGGGTGCAGTGATTGGGGCCGTCATGTTATGTGACTGACCTGGACAGAAATGTGGGTGTGCACAGCAATGGCCTCAGGCTCACCAAGGTGCGTGGGTGGCAAGGGAAGGGCTGGTCGTCTTATTCAGTGCCATCCCCAGCAGCACTCCCACCCCCTAAAGAGTGGAATAAGGGACCCCCTGGGCCCTGAGAACCACTGTCACTGCATTCCTCTGAGCTGCCCAGTGACTCCTCAGATAAGCAAAGCAAACTGTCCCCTTTCCACCCGGTTTAGTCTAGCTTTATCTAAACAGCCTTCTGTTTCCCCTGAGATTCTAAAAAGGAAACGAGGTAAATTGCAGAGGGAAGTATAGCTTGGGTTCCTAAGAAACAAGCTGAAAGATGACGGCCTAGGAGACCCCTCCCCAGCTGCTGCTCTCACCAGTACATGCCTAAGGGACGCTGCACTCAGGGGGTAGGGAGACCCTGGAAGCAGCCTGGACCCAAATCCCAGGGGGTAAAGGGACAAGGTGGCCTTGAGGGTCCCAAACACATCTCCCCAGTCTCCTGGGCGATAATGAGACCAAATGGGACGGGCCAGTCTTTAGTTTAAAGGCAAAGAGAGAGGAATGAGGGAGTGAAGAGATAACCTGGCCTCACTGCATGGCGTTGGCAGGGAGGGGACTGGTCCTGGGCAATGTGAGGATGAAACCAGTTTAAGAGGACACTAGACACAATGGAATACTACTCAGCCATAAAAAGAATGAAACATTGCCATTTGTAGCCACCTGGTTGGCCTTGGAGGGCATTATGCTAAGTGATTCCCTGATAGCTCGGCTGGTAAAGAATCTGCCTGCAATACGGGACAATCGGGTTTGATCCCTGGATTGGGAAGATGTCTTGTAGAAGGGAAAGGCTACCCATTTCAGTATTCTGGCCTAGAGAATTCCACGGACTATATCCACGGGGTGGCAAAGAGTAGGACACGACTGAGTGACTTTCACAGCAACATAACCTGCTAAGTGAAATAAACCAGACAGAGAAAAATAAACACAGTATCATATCATATCCTTATATGTAGAATCTCAAAAACACAACACACAAATGAATAGAACAAAAAAGAAATAGATTAACAGATATAGAGAACAATAGTGTTTACCAGTAGAGAGAAGGAAGGGGGAGGGGCAAAGTTGGGCTAGGGGATTAAGAGGTACAAACAATTAAGCATAAAATCAGCTACAAGGATACATTATACAACACAGGGAATACAGTCAATATTTTATAACTATAAACTGAATATGATCTTTAAAAATTATGAATCACTATATTAAACCCCTTAAGTAATATAACCTTGTGTATGCATGCATGCTAAGTTAACTTCAGTCCTGTCCGACTCTTTGTGGCCCCACGGACTGTAGCCCACCAGACTCCTCTGTCCATGGGATTTCCCAGGCAAGAGTACTGGAGTGGTTTACCATGTCCTCCTCCAGGGGATCTTCCCCACTCAGGGGTCCAACCCAAGTCTCTTGCATCTCCTGCACTGGCAGTGGGGTTCTTTACCACTGGCCCCACCTGGGAAGTCTATACAACCTTGTATAGCAACTATGTTGTTGTTCAGTCGCTAAATAGTATCTGACTCTTTGCCTCCCCTTGATTGTAACTGGCCAGGTTCCTCTGTCCAGGGGTTTCTCCAGGCAAGAATACTGGAGTGGGTTACCATGTCCTCCTCTAGGGGATCTCCCCAGTCCAGGGATTAAACCCGCATCTCCTGCTTGGCAGGCAGATTTTTTTTTACCACTGAGGCACCTGGGGAGCCCACAGCAACTATACTTCAGTAATAAAGAAAACAAGACACTAGACCTCCTCCTGGAGCCCCTTTCTCTTCGCATCCCGGCAACCCGGCTCCTGCTTGCTATCCCACAGGGCCCAGGTTGGAAGGTGTTGTACTCACTTGAAGAGGATTCATTCTCGGACCCAAGGGCCACAGTGGTGCTGAGGAGGAGGAGGAAGGAGACAGCTGCCATGGAGACCTTCATCTTCTCGTGGAGGGAGCAGCTGCAGGAGGAGAGGTAGACTGGTAGGGGCTTCGGAGGCTTCTGGGCTTCGAAAGTTTTGAGAAATGTTAATCGCGACAAATTTTTTTTTTTTTCCAGTAAGGGAACTAGGATTTCAAAGGGAAGTAGGAAGCAGTAGATCCTTCAGCGATTTCATATCCTGCACATGTGTTGAGGGTGGAGTGAAGGAAGCCTGGAGAGCCAAGATTTCAGAGAGGAAATTGACCTCCACCCCAGTGGGAATATGTTTAACCCTTTTCTATTGCCACATTTTAGATATGATTTTTATTTTTTATCCCATGCTCAGTTGCACAGTCGTATCTGACTCTGCAACCCCATGGATTGTAGCCCACCAGGCTCCTCTGTCCATGGGATTCTCCAGGCAAGAATACTGGAGTGGGTTGCCATGTCCTACTCCAGGGGATCTTCCTGACCCAGGAATTGAACCCACGTCTCCTGCATCTCCTGCACTGCCAGGCAGATTCTTTACCACTGAACAACTTGGGAAGCCCTGTTTAACCCTCTGACATAAGCCTTTCCTTAGTCATAGAAAGACCACGAGCCCAGTGGGGAGGGGAGACTGGCTCAGCCTTAGCTCAAGATCTCAAGGCTGGGATGTGTCCTGTACCTAGTTCTGGTTCCAGGCCCCAGAACAAGGCTGTATGGGGGCTGGAGGTCAGAGGGGATTTGGAGTAACAGGATAAGGTCTCTAGTCTTGGAAATCCTCACTTAAGCTCTTCAGCAGAATCTTTGGCTCCCAACCTCACCCTCACTCCTTCACTGTCCCCTGGGGGTGAAGAAGTGCCACAGGGCTCAGTAGATAATTGATTTAACAAGTTTGTACTTTAATATGGGGCTTCCCAGGTGGTGCTAGTGGTAAAGAACCCACTTGCCAATACAGGAGACATAAGAGTCATGGGTTTGATCCCTGGATCAGGAACATCCCCTGGAGGAGGGTATGGCAACCCACTCCAGTATTCTTGCCTGGAGAATCCCATGGACAGATGATACAGTCTATAGAGTTGCAAAGAGTTGGACATGATTGAAGCAACCTAGGGTGCACACACACACACTTTAATACACACTAGCTGTCGTCCCCAATGCGTCATGAATATTAGGCATTTTAAACCTTATATTAGCAGTTGAGGAAACTGAGGCACAAAAAGCATCCATAACTTGCCCGAGCTCTGACAGTTGATAAGTGGAATCAGGCTTCAAACTCCAATCCGGTAGTCTGGCTCCCAAGTCTATGTTATTTTTTTAAAAAAATATTCATGTAATCATTTGGCTGTACTGAGTCTCAGTTGCAGCATGCAGGATCTTCTGTCTTCATAGTGACACATGAGACATTTAGCTGTGGCATGAGGAATTTTCAACTGTGGCATGTGGGACCTAGTTTCCTGAAAAAGGGATGGAACCTAGGCCCCTGCATTAGGAGCATGGAGTCTTAGCCACTGGACCACTAGGGAAGTCGTCCAAGTCTGTGTTCTTAACCACTATGCCATGGAGAAGAACCATGGGAGTCTCGATCAAGTGGTCTCTAAAATCGTTCTGCTTGGTTTGGCTTCTCCATAAAACCTTTAGTCTGAGACATTTCTGAGTTTGTGGAGTAGATCTCTTTGGGACCTTCTCCTGGTTTTTGACTCTGTGACAGAGATGCTTAATGGGAACCTAGAAGATGCCTTATTTGGGGTTCAGTTCAGTTCTGTTGCTCAGTCGTGTCTGACTCTTTGCAACCCCATGGACTGCAGCAAGCCAGGCTTCCCTGTCCATCACCAACTCCCAGAGCTTACTCAAACTCATGTCCATCGAGTTGGTGATGCCATCCAACCATTTCATCCTCTGTCACCCCCTTCTTCTCCTGCCTTCAGTCTTTCCCAGCATCAGGGTCTTTTTCAATGAATCAGTTCTTCGCATCAGGTGGCCAAGGTTATTGGAGTTTCAGCTTCAGCACCAGTCCTTCCAATGAATATTCAGGACTGATTTCCTTTAGGATGGACTGGTTGGCTCTCCTTGTGGTCCTAGCAGGGACTCTAGCAGGTAGCTAGCAGGTTTCTTGGACTAGCGGTGGCCTGGAGCTCAGTGCTGGAAACTTATCTGAAGCTGTGTCCATGTATCACGTGACCGATGTACTTTCTGTGAAGGGGCAGCTTGCGTGCTATGTACTTGCTGTCCTTAGATCTGTCTACATGGGCCATTTACAGAGGAGGAATTGGGACTCAGGTAGGTTAGAGATTCGCTCATGTTCACGAAATGATTTGGATGCAGGACCAATCCACTCTTCCATCTCTCAGTCCAGTGGCCTTGACCATACTCTTCCAGGGGGCCCCCTTGCCCCATTGTTCTTGCTTTTGTGGTTAGAAGGCTGTTTCCATCTTCTCTCCTCCACTCATCAAGGCAGGGCAGGCCTAGCAGATAGCAAAAGATCTGTAAGTATATGCTTTCTTTATTTACTTTAAAAAATATTTATTTGGCTGCATTGGGTCTTAGTTGCAGCATGCAGAACCTTTCTTGTGGTGTATGGACTCTCTAGCTGTGGTTCGTGGGCTCAGTTGCTCTGCAGAATCTTAGTTATCCAACCAGGGATCGAGCCTGTATCCCCTGCATTTGCAGGGTAGATTCTTAAACCACTGGACCACCAAGGAAATCCCTGTAAGTATATGTTTCAGAAGAAGGATGAACTGAGCTGGTCTAAGTATATATATCTCACAGGAAATAGCTGAATTCTCATGCTTGGGTACCGAGACTGTCATTTATTCAAAATTTTCTATGTTGTTGTCTATAATAACACTGTTTAAATGCCTCGAGTCAAGTGATAGAAATTGTCGTCAGCAATAATATAAGGAAAAAAGCTGTTTCTGGGAGGAATGTGAGCTGGGACAAAACAATGACATCCTCTTTGTTTTTGTGGAGACTAGCCTGCCTGCCAAGTTGTTGCTTGGATCTTTAGAGGAAAGTCTTTATTTTTCAAGCAGTTATTGAGTTCCTACGTACATTAGCCTGGATATGCTCACTGCTATAATAAACAACCCATAAATCTCAGGCGAGTCATTAAATGAAGGTTTATTTCTTGCTAATGTCACAGTCTGCTGTAGGTCAGCAGTGGGGTTGTGTGTGTGTGTGTGCATGTGCTGGGCAAGGCTTTTTCATGCACCCATTTTTTTAATCAATAAAACTTAATTTTAACACTTTTACATGATTGAATAAATGAAAGCTATTTTTATTTAATAGTTACAAATCCATTGAACACTCTGGAATATATGGAATCAGAGAGCAAGATCAAGAAAAATGTCTGGGATGGGATGGGGAGGGAGGTGGGAGGGGGGAGGAGGGTTCAGGATGGGGAACATATGTACACCCATGGCCGGTGTATGTCAATGTATGGCAAAAACTGCTACCATATTGTAAAATAATTAGCCTCCAATTAAAATAAATAAATTAATTAAAAAAAGAAAAATGGCTGAACAGTAAAAATTAGGAGTAAGCAGAATTTTAAATTGTAATTTACTTAGAAAACACTCATTTTCTTTGCCTTTTAATTTTTGAGAGGTTTTTGGCCTCTTCTTTCTGCAATTCTTTTTCCTCTTGATGATGCTTTTCACATCTTCTATCTTGCAAAGATTTTCAAAAAAGGAGCCTCCAAGTTTGCTGCCAAAGGGGAGAAGCAGAGGGGGATGGGCAGATTTTCATGGCCCATTTCTGGAATAGTATAAATTACTTTCACTTACACTCCAGGGCCAAAATGAAGTCACCTGACTCGAACTTAATGGCAAAGGTAAGAAAAATATAGATCATCTATGTGCCCAGTGGGAAGAGAGAATGGGTTTAGTGACCACATCCCTTCTTTGTCATAATATCATGGACTCAGCCTGGAAATGACCCTGACCTCATAGTTTGAAGAAGGAACTCAAAAAAGTAAATGAAAATTGCAAAACAGTGGGATGAACTTTGGTGGCAACATAATTAGAGACCTTAAAAGTTTCTTCTGTGACCCACTGGTGAGTATGCAGGAGTGCCTTTTAAAAAATGCTAAAAAAAATGTTTTTCAAATCAACACATTTGCATTGATTTTAAAAAATTAAATAATACTGAAAGGGTGGGTGGGACCCTTAATCTGTTTACTTCTGTACTACATCACTTGTATATGACAAATACAGACCCCACCATCCATAATCAAGTGGGCCCTCTGCCCCAGCCCTGGTCCATGTCAAGAGAAAAGGGTATGGGCTACATTACTTCAAAAATCTTGTCTATGGTTCTAAAAGTGAAATAGTAAATGTATGGATTTTTTTTTTAAACAACTTTAAAGCACATATTTTTTTTAGCTATTTTGCACTTCTAAGATTTTTACTTTTTTTTTTCCCCCACACCACATGGTAAGTGGGATCTTAGTTCCCCCTCCAGGGATGGAAACCATACCTCCTGCATTGGGAGCATGGAATCTTAACCACAGAACCACTAGGGTAGTCCCAAGATTTTTATTTTTTAAAAATCCAAAAATTGGTTGTCAGATTTACTGAGCCACGTTTAAACTTTTTCCATGACTTCTCTGGTGGCTCACCAGTAAAGAATCTGCCTGCTGGATTCATATCAATGTATGGCAAGACCAAAATAATATTGTAAAGTCATTAGCCTCCAATTAAAAAAAAAAAAAGAATCCGCCTGCCAATGCAAGAGTGCAGGTTCAGTCTTTGGGTCCGGGAGATCCCCTGGAGAAGAAAATGGCAACCCACTCCAGGATTCTTGCCCGAAGAATCCCAGGGACAGAGGAGCCTGGTGGGCTATAGTCCATGGGGTCGCAAAGAGTCAGACACGACTGAACGACTAAGCACAGCACAGTCACTCAGTCATTGCCGCTTGAGTGATGATAAATATCTGTTTCAGGATTCTAGAGAAAGGGAGAGGGGTGCTCTGAGACTGGGACAGTGAGGGAAGATTTTATGGTGGCATCTAAATTGAACCTTGCAGGATGGATTGAGTTTTGCTGGGAGGGTTGAGAGCAGGGGGCATTTCTGGCAGAGTCACCACAGAGAGCAAGGAAACGAAAGAGAACATGTTGTTTTTGAGGAACCGTGAAAAGACAGTATTATGTAACTGACTTTACATAACATTGCATTGTCTCTTCAAAGAGCTCAGAGAACAGCTGTGATTGACCAGGTGCTCGGTCAGGAAGGAAAGTCTCATTTCACCCCTCATTTCTTTTCAGCTGCCACTGTTGTGAACCAAAGCCTTAACCTGGAGACACCTGGCCCACAGCCCAGGTGGTCTGTGCTCACTGTTTCACTCTACTGAGTTGGCAAGTCAACCAGCCAAAGCACCCAGCGAAACCACACACAGAGCCCTTAGGGCTGGCATGGCTTGACTGCAATAGTTCTTTGAGATCGTCAAGCCTCTGAAACAAAAATCTCAAGAGTATCAAAGAAAAGGGGGGAATGGTAACCAAGCAGGGCCCTCTGGGGCCTTCTCAGGACAGGCTGGTCCCCCATACCTTCTGTTTTAGCGCTTCTCTGAAGTACCCAGATAATAGTATCTGATACACTTTTCCTGAGTTGTTTCACAGATGTGAAAACACCTCATCAGATGGAAGATGTTACCTACTGGATGACTAGGGGCTCATAGCCCCAGGCCTCCTGGAGCCTCAGTTCTGTCGCTGAGCTGTGTCCCCCTCTTTGCGACCCCCTGGACCGCAGCAGCCAGGCTTCCCTGTCCATCACCAAATCCCGGAGCTTACTCCAACTCATGTCCATCGAGTTGGTGATGCCATCCAACCATCTCATCCTCTGTTGTCCCCTTCTGCTCCTGCCTTCAATCTTTCCCAGTGTCAGGGTCTTTTCCAGTGAGTCAGTTCTTTGCATCAGGTGGCCAAAATATTGGAGTTTCAGCTTCAGCATCAGTCCTTCCAATGAATATTCAGGACTGATTTCCTTTAGGATGGACTGGTTGGATCTCCTTGAAGTCCAAAGGACTCTCAAGAGTCTTCTCCACCACCACAGTTCAAAACCCTAAGGACTTTTGAAGCCTAAGTCCTGGGGCCTAAGGACTGGTAAGGTTAACCCTTGTGACACCACCCTGTTCCCTCATCATCAGCCAATTACAGAATTATGCATGATCTGATCACATACCCTGCAACCCTCTCCACCCTCATCTGACTTTTTAAAACACTTTGCTGAATCGAAACATGTATATTATCTATGGTGAAACAGATCACCAGCCCAGGTTGGATACATGAGACAAGTGCTCAGGCCTGGTGCACTGGGAAGACCCAGAGGAATTGGGTGAGAGGGAGGTGGGAGGGGGGATCGGGATGGGGAATACATGTAACTCCATGGCTGATTCATGTATGACAAAACCCACTACAATATTGTAATTAGCCTCCAACTAATAAAAATAAATGAAAAAAAAAAATAAAAATAAAATGCTTTGCTGAAACCCTCCGGGGAACTCAAGGCTTTTTAGGGCATGAATCAACTTCTCTTTGCATGGCCTTGCAATAAATCTTTCTCTGATACAACAACAAAACCAAACAAAAAATAAACAAAAAACCAAAAAAATGCTCGACATAGAAGTCAAAAGCTTCTATGGCCACCACAAGTAATGAGAGCAACAGGAAAGATCATACTGGGGTCAAAACATAGGCCAGAACCCTTAGCATCTGTGTTGCCTCTTTTGCTTCCCCCAACTCCATCTAAATGACAGAATAAGTGGGAAAATAAAAGCTACATTAAAAATAAATTCACCTTTTCACAAAGATGGTGCCAAAGGCAAAGAAGGAAGCCCTTGCCCCTTCCAAAGCCTAAGCCAGAGCAAAGACTCTGAAGGCCAAGACAGCAGTGTTGAAAAGCATCCGCAGCCACAAAAACTGTGGCGAAGGTTCACAAAAAAGGTGGCTGAAAACACTGCAGCTCAGGAGGCAGCCTGAATACCCTTGGAAGATGGCCCCTAGGAGAAATGAACTCGACCTCTATGACATCATCAAGTTCTCCCTCAGTCTGAGTCAGCCAGGAAGAAAATAGAAGACCACACACACTGGTATTCATTGTGGCTGTCAAGGCCAACAAGCACCAGATTAAACAGGCTGGGAAGAAGCTCTATGACACTGATGTGGCTCAGGTCAACACCCTGATCAGGCCTGATGCAGAGAACAAAGCTGGCTTCTGACTAGGATGTTTTGGTTGTTGCCAACAAAATTGGGATCATCTAAAAGTCACTGCAGATGGTGACTGCAGCCATGAAATTAAAAGACACTTTCTCCTTGGAAGGAAAATTATGACCAACTTAGATAGCATATTAAAAAGCAGAGACATTACTTTGCCAACAAAGGTCCGTCTAGTCAAGGCTATGGTTTTTCCAGTGGTCATGTATGGATGTGAGAGTTGGACTGTGAAGAAAGCTGAGCGCTGAAGAATTGATGCTTTTGAAGTGTGGTGTTGGAGAAGACTCTTGAGAGTCCCTTGGACTGCAAGGAGATCCAACCAGTCTATCCTAAAGGAGCTCAGTCCTGGGTGTTCATTGGAAGGACTGATGCTGAAGCTGAAATTCCAATACTTTGGCCACCTCATCCGAAGAGTTGACTCATTGGAAAAGACCCTGAAGCTGGAAGGGATTGGGGGCAGGAGGAGGAGGGGACGACAGAGGAAGAGATGGCTGGATGGCATCACCAACTTGATGGACATGAGTTTGAGTAAACTCTGGGAGTTGGTGATGGACAGGGAGGCCTGACGATTCATGGGGGCGCAAAGAGTCGAACACTGAACTGACTGAAACCGAGTCCAGCTGGCTAATTCCAAATATAAAAGTTTTCACTATTTAAAAAAAAAAACACAAACTCATAGTAACAGTAAAGGATCAGAAAAGATGACAGAAAGCTGACCATAACGTGAGAAATTTCTGTTCTATATAATGGACTTTTGTCAATTTGATGGCAATGCACAAGGTGGCTGAAAAACTTATGTCCTTACATAAGTGATGGAGAAGATCATCGAGAAAACATTTTTCCAGCAGGACCCTGGGTAAGCCAAAGATCAGTTGGGAGGTGTTGGGAGAAGAATCTTGGGCCCAAAAAACAAGTTAAGGACCTCGCCAGTCCCCACTTTTGGACAGTCAGGGGTTCGACCCAGGACGAAGCTGGAAGCACAGTTCTTCAAATAAAGAAGGGTATCTGCTATGGGAGTCTTCCAGAGGGGACCATGGACCAGAGAGAGAGTTGGGCATCAGTTATTTCTATTACCTCCTTCCAAATGGCTGACCCATTCCTCTGTCATTTATTCTGTTGATTCCTTCTAGTGTATTTTTCATTTTATTTGTTGTATTTGTCATCTCTTTGGGGGTTTTCTTTTTTACTTTCTAATTCTTTGTTAAAGACTTCTAACTTCTCACTCTCTGCATCCATTCTTCCCCCAAGTTCTTTGATCATTGTTATGATCACTGGGCTTCCCAGGTGGTGCTAGCACTAAAAAGAACCTACCAGCCAATGCAGGAGACTCAGGTTTGATCCCTGGGTGGGGAAGATCCCTTGGAGGAGGGCATGGAAATCCACTCCGGCATTCTTGCCTGAAAAATCTGATGGACAGAGGAGCCTGGGGGGCTGCGGTCCATAGGGTAGCAAAGAGTCAGACACCACTGAAGCAACTTAGCACACAAGCATGCATGATTGCTACCCTGAACTTTTTCTCAGGTAGATTGCCTATTTTCACTTCACATAGTTCTTTTTTCTTTTTTTCACCACTTCACTTAGTTCTTCTTCTGAGGTTTAATCTTGTTCCTTCATCTGGAGCATGTTCTTCTGGCATCCCATTTTGCCTAAGTTGCTGTTTATATTTTTATGCATCTGGTATCTAAGTTGTATTTCTTAACCTTGGAGAAATGGCTTTCTACAGGAGATGTCCTGTGCATCCCAGCAGTGCATGCCCCTCTTGTGGTCCAAGCTGCATGCTCTGGGGACTCCCCTCATGAGGGCTGTGTGGTTCTTTTGTTGTGGCGGGCTATGTGGGTGATTTGATAGGCTTGGTTGACCCTGGTCTGTTTATTTACCAGGCACTTCCTTGTATAGAGGCTGTTGGCTGCTGGTTACTGGGGCCTGGTCACAGGGCAGCGTACTGCAGAACTCCATGGGCCCTGGGGCTAGAGCTGGCTCCCTGGTGGGTGGACTCAAGACTAGAAGACTCTGCGGCTGTGGCCCAACTACTGGTGGTAAAGCCAGGTCCTGGGGTTAGTGCCAGAATACTGTCAGGGAGAGCTGAGTCCTGGAGTCTGGTTGCAGGGCTTAGGGGTCCCAGAGTTGGTGTCAGATCGTCATTATTGGTGAGGCGGCGTGGTTTCTGACACAGTTGGGTACAAGTTCAGGTTGTCCCAAAGCTTGTGTCAGCCTACCAGTGCTCAGGACTGAGGCCCAGATGGTCCCAAAGTACGGTCTGGCCTCCTGGTGGACAGGTTGGTTCTGTAAGCCGTGGGGTTGCCCACTGGTGGGTGGAGCTGGATTCTGGGCCTTTAGGTGGGTTGGGTCATGTCCAGAGTCTACTGTGTGCTCTTAAGGCAGCCTGTCTACTGATGGTGAGGGAGGCTGTGTTCCTGCCCAGTTAGTTGCTTGGCGTGAGACAGTCCAGCACTGGTTCCTACAAGATGTTGGACCAGGCAGGGCTGGATCCAGGGGCAATAAGCTAGAGGGAGGATTCCACAGTGGTGCCCGCCAGCAAGGTGTCTATATGGCAGTAGGAGTTCCCAAGGACAGTTGTTGCCAGGGTCTGTGTCCCCAGGATGAGCTGTAGTTGACTCCTTCCTCTTGAGGAGACTCTCCAAGATCAGCAGGTAGGTTTGATCCCAGGCTCCTATCAAATACTGCTTTTGCTCTGAGTCGTAGAGGCCGCATGATTTTGTGTGTGTTCTATTTAAGATTGCTGTCTAGTAGAAAAGATAATCCCCAAAGTTACAGATTTATTGCCGTCTAGAATTTGTATTTGTTTTTCTCTAACAAACATTTCAGAATGCCATCTCCTATGACTATATAAGCCTCTGTTCCTCAGATGATCTTTGAATCAGTTTAGTGATTAATGGGTTAAATACACATACTAAGTCTGTATTTCAAGGTCATGTTTTTGGCTTAAAAAAGTTTACACTATGATGTCTTGTTTAGACTCCCCCTCCCCCCAAACCCCGTCCCCCGCCCCCCCAACACGAATCCAAAGTTCAGCAATTCCTACACAATCTTTTCCCTCTAAAAGTTTGAGTGAAGTCAAATTGGATACTCTTGATGAATGTGTTGCTTTTGTAACCAGAACAGAACAGTAACTGTTGCTTTTTAAAAAAGTAATTCAGGCCAGGGCCCTCCAATGAGGACTGTGGGGCAAGAGAGACGGAGCAGAGGGGCCCCGCTCCAGGCGCCCCGGCTCAAGCAATAGCGATCTCAGGTCCTCTACGGCTGACCCCAGCCTCAGCTCCGACTTGCATTTCTGAACTCGCTCATTGTTAGGATCAGCGCAGACATGCTGCCCCTTCTTGGTGACGAAGCTGGGGAGAAAGTGGGGGGGGGGAAAGATTACAAACAGAAGAGGGTTCAGCAAATGGGGGAGGGGAGCCCCATCCTCCCTGCGCCTCGGGCCCCCGACAGCCCAGCCAGTTCTTCCCTTTCTCAGAGCAGCTTCTCTCTGAGCCCCTCCCTCAGGGACGCAGAGGGTTTCCTCGGCAGCCTCCCTCCTGCTCCCGCCTTCCTTCCCTAGCTTCCCTCTTCCCTGGGAGCATCTCATACCTGGTGCCCTGCAGGATCCTCCTGAGGACACATGCTTCTGCTGACCCAGCAGGATCCGGAGGGTGGGACTTTCTTGGACATCCATTCTTGGGGTCCCACCCCTTCCCGTCTCCACTCTGCCCCCAGAAACGGCCGGTGAGCTTGGCGCACTTACATGACAGCTGGCTGGGAGCACTCGCTGCTCGTGTCTATATAACCTTCCATGAATACACATCGGATGTTTCTTTGGGTGTAAGACGTGCAGCAGTCCGTGGGCCGGTGAAAGCCTGCTACAAGAGAAAGCGTCACTTAAGGGCTGAGTGGGAGGAAAACTTGCGGAAGGAAACGGCAACCCGCGCCTGTATTCTTGCCTGGGAAACCCCACGGGCAGAGGAGCCTGTAGGCCTAAGTCCTTGGGGTTGCAAAAGAGTTGGACCCAACTTAGCAACTAAACAAACAAAACTGATGAAAACGGCATCCTTTCCCCCTTTCCTCCCACGTACTGGGAAGAGTGAGAAGGTGCAGGGCTTTAAAAAAATCAATTAATTATCTTTGACTGTGCTAGCTCTGTGTTGCTGCACACGGACTTTCTCCAGTTACAGCGAGCAGGGATACTCTTCCTTGCAGGGTGGCATGTGGAATCTTCCCGGACCATGGATGGAACCCGTGCGTCCTGCACTGGCAGGCGGATTCTTAACCACTGGACCACCAGGGAAGTCCTGAAGGTTCAGGACTGGAAAGGGATGTTTTCCTCCTCTTCCGGCACTTGCTGGCCTTTTCTTGCCAGAGACGTTTCGTTCTCCCCAGGGCTGAGCTTATGTGTCCGAGGGCATCCAGGCAGGGCCACGACAGAGCAGGAGAATTCCTCCCAGAAGAAGGAGAGCCTGAGGCCTGCAGAAGGCGTCAGAGAGCACCCTTTGCCTCTCCCGCCAGTGAGCCAACTCTTCTGACAGCCAGGTGGAATAGAGTCCATCTCTGAAAGAGGCCATCTATGGACCCACAGCCCATCCTAAACTTCCTTGAAGATACTCACCACCCTCAGGACCCCCCTCAGGGCCTGTAAATGAGGTGTATTGAAGTCTTTGAGCCAATCTGTACCTGCTAGCTGTTTTAAATATATGCCATAACAAAACTTTACCTCCGTGAGACAAGGAGTGTCGATCCAGGTCTGGCCTTGAGAGTTCAAGCTTCAGGTTTGACACCATGTCTTCTGTTTGAGAGAAACAGTAGAGAAGGGAAGAAAAATTACTGGGAAGCAGCATTGTTTCAACATCTCCATCTCTCTCATTCCTCAACCCCATCTCCTGCTAGGGAGGCAAGGATACTGAACCATTGGACCAGATCTGCCTCCAAGTCCATTTTCTCTATCAAGGCCCTGAGACTTTTCAGGGAACTTTTGAAAACATTTGAGACAGGAAAACATTCTATTGACTTTGAATACAAAAAGCTAACTGCACATCCAACACGAGCAGACCAGCTGAATAGCTCCATAATGTGATCCAATGCACCATGCTTTCTACACGTTTCTGGAATTCACAGGGCTCTGGAAACAGTAAAAATTTTCCTATAACTGATTTGGTGACACAACATCACCCAAAGTGAAGTGAGGCTGTTTACAGGCTTTATTTACTCCATCAGCATGTATACTGACATGTGTTTGCTGCAGAAATATGACTGTGTTCGGTTAACATGTGTTTCTCAGACTCTGCCAGGGATGTTAAGTAGTGTCCAGGTATGTGTTACCTTTTAAAAAATACATTCTTTTAGAATGTGATAGAATGTACATAATGCAAAGTTTACAATTAAAAAAATTACTAAAATATTTCTTTATTTGAATAAGGTCACTGTCATTTCTTGAATTCCAGCTAACATCAAACTAACAATCAGAAAAAAAACTTGACAAAATGTTATCCAACTGATATTAACAATAGATAGAAAACCCTTTTAAACTTTAAAAGAAATATATTAAACAGGCAACATCCAGATCTAAAAAGTTGCAAGTAGTGATTTTACATTAGATCTTATAAATAAAAACATCTCCAACATAATCATTTGTTCACTATCTCCCTGGGATCAGAACATGGATAGGAAAAGATAATCACATCTGAATATTCACAACTGTCATTTATGATCTTTGCAAAGATTGCATGTCTACAATGCAGTGGGTCAGGCAGTTTTTCAGGTAATTTTTGTTTTCCTCAAATTATCAAAAAGTTCAATTGTCTGAGATAAAATGTCAGAAAAATCACAATCAGGGAAAGCAAAAGCTCTAGCAGGCAGACTTGAAGATGGGGGTATTCATGGCTTGACCATGAACTGGAGGTGATTTTGTACATTTAAGAGCTGTCAACCGAAGTACCAAGAGCTATAGGCAGCAATCTAGGTTTACTCTGTAGTTGCTAATAAACCAAGAGTTTATTAGCACATACATAATGTAAATAACATAAACTTTACAATTTTAATCATCTCGAAGTGTGCAGTTCAATAGCATTAAGTACCTTCTCATATTGTGCAACTTACCACAATCTTGAACTTTTTTCATCTTGAAAGCTGAAACTTTTTTCATCTTGAAAGCTGAAACTCTATACCCATTACACAATAGCTCCCCATTTCCCCCTTCCCTAAACCCTGAGCCACTGCCATTCTACTTTCTCTCTGAATTTGACTATTTTAAGTTCTTCATAGGAGTGGAATCATATTATTTGTCCTTTTGTGACTGGCTTATCTCACCTATCATCATGTCTTCAATGTTTATCCATGTTGTAGCACATGTCAGAATTCCCTTAATTTTTAAGGCTGAATAATACTCCATAGTGTACACACACACACACACACACACATATACACACACCCTGTTTTTCAATCCATTCATTCGTCAGTGGACACTTGGGTTGCTTCCTCTTTTTGGCAATTAAAAATTAAGCTGTTACTAGTAAGGTTGTATAGGTATCTCTTTCATGTATCTACTTTCAGTTCTTTTGGCTATATCAAGAAGAAATGGAATTGCTGGGTCATACTGCATTGCCTTTTTAAAACCTGAAAAATTCTGCATTCCAAAATGCATCTAGCATTTGGATAAATGAGTTGTGGATAAATGAGTTGTGGACCTGTATTAGGATAATTAGGCAAGCATAACTAAAATTTAGCTCATTCTTATGTAGTTATATATGAACTATATTAGATTTGGATGAATGAGTTGTGGACCTGTATTAGGATAATTAGGCAAGCATAACTAAAATTTAGCTCATTCTTATGTAGTTATATATGAACTATATTAGATTTGGATGAATGAGTTGTGGACTTGTATTAGGATAATTAGGCAAGCATAACTAAAATTTAGCTCATTCTTATGTAGTTATATATGAACTATATTAGAAGAGGCATGTGCATACACTTCCATATGCTTAATATGATATGTGTGGGGCTTGCAGAATTAAGTCTTAGATGGGTATTGTCTTCCCATAACAGCTTCCTAACTAGCTTGTAACCTAATGCCACCACATATGGCTGTGTGATCTTGAGCAAGTTATCTAGGGTTCCTATGCCTCAGTTCTCTTGTTTGTAAGAGAGTAATTAATAATAATCATAAGTAAATCCATATAGTTTGATGATAGTCTACCCTACAGCATTGTCAGGAGGATCCAATATATTAATATCTACAAGACACTTAGAACAGTGCCTGCTTGCACATAGGAAATACTAGATATCTATTTGTTACATAAATAAATAAGATGATTAAGTACACTTGAGTGAGTCACTTGTCTGGCTTGTCCAGTTTCCTTTCTGAAGTGAGAGTTTTACACTAGAGGGCATATAATAGTTCTAACATTGTGAAAGTCTATACTTCTTTCTACAGATCTACGATTTTTCTACAGTTCTCTTGATCTGGCCCATAATGCTCCTATGTCAGCTAAGAGAAATTGTCAGATGATTCTGGTCATGAAAGGGAGAGAACTGTTTCCCCAGGTGGGACCAGTCAGCTGCCTGCTGCTTTCCCCAGGGACCAGCGTCTGCAGGGAGAGATCTGTACTCGCTGCGGCTGCTTTTAAACGGGAGCTACATCCGCGCTGGGACAAAGGTGTCCCTCTGCATCTCCTCCCTGGTCTGCAAGTTACCACCCACCTGCCCACTGGGGAGAAGACTCACTGAACTCACCACGTGCAGCCTGGGCAGCGAGGATGAGGAAGGGGAGGGCAGCTATGGAGGTCTTCATCTTCCTGGTGCACAGACGGTGGACCAGCCTGAGGACTCCGGGCTCTCTCCGACTTCCCTGAATCTCAGCTCTGCCCTTGTATTTATAGAAAGAGGAGGAGCGTGAAGTCACAGGGCAGAGATCAGAATGCTTTCCTGGGTTGTATAATAGATAACACGCTATTTCTAAATAAAGGGAAGGAGGCCGAGAAGGCAACAGGAAGAAGGGGCGAGGATGACATGAGGCTTCCCTAACTGCCCACTGGGCACAGGCAAAGGGAGGAACCAGTTTATGAAGGATCCTTCCTCTAGGAGGGTCACTGAATCCTCTCATCAGAATGTTTTCCTTTGGAGTTCTGTTATCAGGGTGTTATCACCCTGATATCAAACAGCCTGTGATCAGGGTGTTCTAACATGTGAACCAGGTCAAGTGACTCCTCACATAGAATCTTGACCCTTGCCTCCTCTGTTTGTTTCACCTCCACATCCAATCCATTAACAAATACTGGGGTGGGCCTACTTTCAAAAATGTGTCCTCACCACATCCTCTCTCTCCACCTGGTCCAATCCACTCTTGTCTCTCACCAGGATTTTTGCAAAAACCTCCTAATGTGTCTCCTTCTTCTGCCCTTGCCCCTTTTTAGTTCATTCTAGATATTGCCACCTGGGTGATCCTGTTAAAATATAAATCAGCCAAGTCAATCCTATTTAAAACCCACTGATGGTTTTTTAATCCTCCATCCCAACCTAGTATAAAGCCCAATCCTTCTCCTAACCTACAAGCTCCTATGTGCTCTGGTCCCTGTTCATGCTCTGTTTCAGGTCCTATTACTCTTCCCCTCACTCATTTTGCTTTGGTTATGCAGGCTGGCTCAGAGATTTCTGTTCCTGCTTCCTACATTACTCTTCCCTTCCATAAGTTTTTTTTGGGAGAAAATTTTACTTTCTCCCTAACCTCCTTCAACTCCTCGTTCAAATGTTGTTTTTCTTGTTAATCTTTCTGGGACTCTCTATCTGAAACTATGACCTCCCTCTGCCCAAATTTGCCTTGATTTTTCTCTTGTGTAGTTGACACTATGTAAAATACTACATGGGCTTCCCAGGTGGTTCAGCGGTAAAGAATCCACTTGTCAATGCAGGAGACGTGGCTTTGATCTCTGGGTGGAAAGATCCCCTGGAGAAGGAAATAGCAACCCACTCCATTATTCTTGCCTTGGAAATCCCAAGGACAGAGGAGCCTGGTGGGCTACAGTCCATGGGATAGCAAAGAGTTGGACAGGACTTAGAGAGTTCAACAACAACAACATGCAACTTGCATTGTATTCTTACTGGACAGTCCTGCTCTAGATGGTTCCCCATCCCTTTGGGTCATTTCTTGCTCTTTGTATCTTTCCAGACATGCCCCAGGCTTCATGAAGCAGAGACAGGCCATCTGGGCTGTTCCCTGTGTGAATTTCTGACCGGTAGAATTTGTGAGTAGAATACAGCTGATGTCACTTTATACTACTAAGCTTCAAGTGGTTTGTTACACAGCAATGTGTTAAACTGTGGTGAGAGCAAGACTTCATTGGCCAGGGGTGGATTTCAAATATTAATTTTATTTTATTATTGGAGTATATTTGCTTTACAAAATGATGTTAGTTTCTGCTGTAATCAGCTATAGGTATGCATATATGCCCTCCCTTTTGAGCCCCCTCCCACTCTCCACCCTATCCTTCTAGGTCATCAATCACAGAGCCCCGAGCTGAGCTCTGTGTGTTATGCAGCCGTTTCTCACTAGCTATCTGTTTTATGCATGGTGATGTATATACATCAGTGGCACTCTCCCAATTTGTCCACCTTCTCCTTCCCGCCTGTGTCCACATGATTCTCTGTATCTGTGTCTCTATTCATTCTCTGCAGATAGGGAACTGTACCATTTTTCTAGATTCCGTATATACCAGCATTAATTTATTCACACTTCTGGTTTGCTCATGAGTGTCTGTTATGTTCTTTCACATATTCCATGCCTCAGAACCAGAGTAGCCCCGTGGGAAGTTAGTTATGAGGTAAGACACCTGCATGAAGCTTATGTTAATGCAAGGAAAGCAGTGACTGAGCAGTGGCCGAGGTAAGGGGTGAAGTTGCAAGGATGTGATGTAATCCACAATACAGTCCACCCCTTGCTTCCCTCCAAGGTGTTTGTGCCTTTATTATGTCTAGTCCATCACAGAGCTTGCTTCAAGCTGGTTGTATTAATCTATGGGGTTGCAAAGAGTTGGACATGACTGAGTGACTGAGCACACACGCACACACACACACACACACACATATGCACACACACACACGCACACACATGCACACACACACACACACACACACACACACACACACACACACTAGTTCTTTCAGGTTCAGTAGAACCCGTAAATGTGCACTCATACCAGTTCACCTCCAACTCTCCCATCTCCCCAGAAATCCAGCAGAGTCTAATGTTTCAGGGATGAGAATCACAAATAGTTGACTGGAAATATGAAGACGGAGCCCATCCCCTTGATTCCTGTGTGTTTTAGCCACCGGGGACCTAGCATTATCTATCATTCTTTGCTTCCATGCATACACTTCGTTCTGGAGAAGTCCCAACCCTGAAGTTTGTTTTGGCTTCAGCTAAATTATTAACCCCTCATCATTCTTTTAGCTGTTTCAGTATATGGTAAACCAAGTGGATCCCATATACCCACTGACTCACACCATTTGTGAGATGGACCCCTTGACCTGAAGCCATCTTGTGCACATACCATACTGAGTGATCAGACATTCTCTAAGTCCTTGGACCATTGGACTGGCAAAGGTACTGCTGGTAGTGACAAACCCCACATTGGGAATAAGTGTCAGTCCTGCTAAGGTTGGCTTGTTCTCCCTTGCAGGTTGGCAGACATCCAAGATAATCAACATGCCACTGTATGGCTGTGTTTTCTCCTTGGAGGCGGGTGCCATATTGAGACTTGATGTCTACCTCTGCTGGAAGGTTATTCATTCAGCAGCAGCCATAGTTAAATGGGACTTGATGAGAGAAAGCCCACACTGTTTGGCCCATGCATAACCTCTATCCTTGCCACCACAGCCAAGGGCTTGTTGCAGTAGCTCTGTTGTGACTGAGGGAACAGGCTGGCTGACTTCCATGGGTCAAGTCATTCTATCCCTGTACTCGCTGACTTTCTCCTTTGCTGTGGATACTCCCCAGTGACTTCCAAGTCTCTTCCAAGTCTCATGAGTCCTTGTCCAGTACCTCCAGGTTGCAGCATCTCGGTCCTGAGTACCAAGTAGTTTCCTTCAGGTTCTCTGTCTCAGCATCGGGGAGTCCCTGAGTCAAGAAAGGAATGGCATGCATGATGAGATGAAGGGTGTGAAAGGTGAGATGCGGCCAGACTACCCCTCCATGGAGCTGGGCGAGGCCTCTACAGGACTGGTGGTTGTAGTGGTGGCCAGAGGAACCGATGGGGCTGATGGGTGGGAAGTAGCATAAGAAGTGTCTGATGCAGCACTGGATGGGTATCTGTTCAGCAAAAGGAAGCAATGAAGACACATGTCCGATTTCCCAATATAGTGCCGTTTCTTTTTTTGAAAATTTATTTATTTTTAATTGAGTGGTTTTTGTGTACTTCCTGAGTCTTTTATGGATTTTCCTTTCCTATGCCACCAAGCATCATTGTTGACATTGAAGAATCACATCAACTCTATTTGTTACTTAGCTTGGCATGGTTGAGGGAGCAGGCTGTGCTCCTTGTAAGCTGATCCAACCTCAGGGGTCTTCTGGGGTTGATGATAACAACAGCTGGTGTTTCTGAGCACTTACTACACTCCAAAACCGCGTTATGGGCACTTCCTTTGAGACGAGATGTTTACTACATGAAGCGCTTACTATAACTATTTCACAATACTGTCTAGCACATCCGGCAGCTTCTTCCCTTGCAGAAATAGCAAATACCCTGTCATTTCTGCCTGTAAACACTGATCTTGCCACATCCCGGGACGTAGGCTTGCATAACCTATTTGTCTAGCATAAGCTGAGCTGCCCTGTACTATTACAGTGTCGGCATATTTGAGCTAAGATGGCCCACCTGCTTTCTCAGACCTGCACTTGGCCTATGGCAATTACCTGCTGTTACTCTCAACTCCCCCATCACTCCTTTCTCATCACTCGTGTGTTATATGTCTGTATCCTGGGCAGGTCTTGAAATCTCAGGATGGTGTTCCATGCCCAGATGCACTGGTCCCTTTTCAGGAGAGAGGCCTGAAGTGATTTTTCCCTGCACTGCTTGCTGTTCCTTTCTTGTTGCTGTTAGGTGCTAAGTCATGTCCGATTCTTTGTGACCCCATGGACTGCAGCATGCCAGGCTTCCCTGTCCTTCACTATCTCCCGGAGTTTGCTCAAACTCATGTCCATTGAGTCGATGATGCTATCCAACCATCTCATTCTTTGTCCCCCTCTTCTCCTCCTGCCCTCAGCCTTTCCCAGCATCAGGGTCTTTTCCAATGAGTCGGCTGTTCGTATCAGGTGGCCAAAGTGTTGGAGCTTCAATTTCAGCATCAGTCCTTCCAATGAGTATTCGAGGTTGATTTCCTTTAGGATTGACTGGTTTGGTCTCCTTGCTCTCCAAGGGATTCTTAAGAGTCTTCTCCAACACCAGAGTTCCTTTAGTTTCCAAGTGAAATCATCCCAGGTGTCTGGCCTCCTCTGATGGCTGTGTGTGGTGAGTAAGGAAGGTACCTTGAATTCAAGTTACGTACCTTGAGTCCCACACAAAGGCGAGGTAGTGATCGTGTTCTCCCTCAGGCCAGCTGCACACTGCATCAGGAAAGGCATTCTAGTCTATGCAATCTTTCAACCCCTTCAGGGCCACAGAAGAGATAAAGTGCTCTACAGCTGTGCTGGGCTAATTGCTTTGTGTGGGATTATCTTACTCTGTTCTGGACTCAGCGTATGCTCCTTTGTTTTGCTTAAGCTTGTAATGACATGGGGCACCAGGCCAGCCCCACTACTATCTGCTCCTGGTGGGGAGGGAAAGGGCCCTTCACTTGTAGCTCAAGAGGGAGCATTCAGATCATTGCCCTAAGTCAACTGCAAGATGGCACCCACTGGCTGTGTGTGGGGGGACTGACCCTCACTGTAGCCCTCCTTAGAAAAATACAGCAAACCCAAACAATAATATTCCATTCAAGATTCCGCAGCTGAAGTCTGTTCTATAGTGTAGAATTGAAACCATTCTGTGGTCACACATGGACAGGATTCCTCAGATACTGTCTGACCATTTCCTATATACTTTGGTGATATCAAGTCAAATAGAGAGGCTTCCCTTTTGTACCAAGCACTTCTCCTAACTCTAGCTTGGCTATTAGAGATTAGGTCTTGGTTCAGGTTTAACTTCTTCCTCCCTTTGGTAGCTTATGTACAAAAAGGGCTGCAACAATTTCCGCCGCCGCCCCCCCCCCCCCCCCCCCGCCCCGCCACTAGTATGCGTGCACGTGGGAAGTCTTGGCATGAGACTTTGGTAAATGAGATAATAGAATGTATCATGCAAACAGAGACTTGAAAACTGCTGGCCTGTTGAGACTTGTGTTAGTTTTCTGCTAGGAACCTTTATGCCTTTATGTGTACCAGCCCATGATAGCCTCTCAAAGGTTGAGTGACCATGTGGAGAGCTGTCCCTGGTGAGAGATCATCCTAGACCATTGAACCCCAGCTGAATTGCCCCAGACCAGCAGAACCATTTATCCAACCCATAGACTTGTGAGAACTAATAAATACATCCTTGCCCTTAAAAAATTTTTTTAATGTTTTCCTTAAGACTTTTAAAAGAGCAGTTTTGGTGGCTCAGACGGTAACGTGTCTGCCTGCAGTGCGGGAGACCCGGGTTTGATCCCTGGGTTGGGAAGATTCCCTGGAGAAGGAAATGGCACCCCAGTCCAGCACTCTTGCCTGGAAAATTCCATGGATGGAGGAGCCTGGTAGGCTACAGTCCATGGGGTCGCAAAGAGTTGGACACGACTGAGCGACTTCACTTTAAACTTTAAGCAGAACCATTTATCCAACCCATAGATTTGTGATAAATAATAAATCTTTGCACTTAAAAATGTTTTTAATGTTTTCATTAAAACTTTTAAAAGAACAGTTTTAGATTCATAGGAAAACTGAAGGGAAGTATAGATGTTTCCTGTATACACACTACACCCAAAGACACAGTCTCCCCATTTTCAATAGCCCTCATCAGAGTGGTACATTTGTCACAACTGGTGAACGTTGACACATCATAATCACCCAAAGACCATAGTTCTTTTTTTTTTTTTTTTTTGAGTATAGCCAATTAACAATGTTATGATGGTTTGAGGTGGACAGTGAAGGGATTCAGCCATACATATACATGTGTCCGTCTCCCCCAACTTCCCCTTCCATCTAGGCTGCCACATAACACTGAGCAGAGTTCCCTGTACTATACAGGAGGTCCTTGCTGGTTATCCATTTTAAATATAGCAGTGATTACATGTTCATCCCAAACTCCCTAATTTTCCCTTCCCCCCATCCTTCCCTACTGGCAACCATAAGTTCATTCTCTGTGAGTCTCCAAAGGCCATAGTTTACATTACAGTTCTCTTTTGGTGTTGTATAGGTTTGGGTAAATGTATAATTATGTGTATCTATCATTATGGGGGCACACAGAATATTTCCACTGCCCCCAAAACCCTCTGTGCTCTATTACTCACCTTCCCTAGCACCTATCCACTCACCCCCAACCTGCAACCACAGATCTTTTTACTGTCTCCATCATTTTGCCTTTTCCAGAATGTCATATAATTGGAATCATGCAGTATGTAGCATTTTCAGATTGGCTTCTTGGTAAATGAGATAATAGAATGTGTCATGCAAACAGAGACTTGAAAAGTGCTGGCCTATTGAGACTTCACTTTTAAGATATGTAATATGCTTTTAAACTTCCTCTTTGTCTTTTCATGGCTGTATATTGTCACTGATAGCTCATTTGCTTTAGCAGTGAATGTTCCATTGTCTGGAGGTAACACAGTTTATTTACCCATTCACCTACTGAAGGACATCTTGGTTGCTTCCAAGTTTGGAAGTTATGAATAAAGTTACTATAAACATCACTGTGCTGGTTTTTGGGTGGACAAAAGTTTTCAGGTCCTTTGGGAAAATACCAAGAAGAATAATTACTGGATTGCATAGTAAGAATATACTTAATTCTGTAAGAAATCTCTAAATTTTCTTCCAAAGTGACTGTACCATTTTGCATTCCCATCAGCTATGGATGGAAATTTCAGTTGTTTCACATCCTTGTCAGCATTTGATACTGGTACTGTTCAGGATTTTCACCATTCTAATAGGTGTGCAGTGGTATCTTGATAATGCTTGTTTTAATCTACTACATTTTAGGGTGACTTGTTATGAGTAAAAGCTAACTGATAATTTCCTCTTTGGACAATAAAGATTGCCTCATCTTTACATGTTTGCTGAAAGCAAAAAAATAGTTCCTCATTCAAGAGGAGGCTTATTGCTTTGTGTTGTTGTTATTGAGATAAAACTCACATAATGCAATATTAATTGCATTAATCATTTTAAAATGTGAAATTTAGTGGCATTTAGTACATTCACAGTTTGTGTAACCATCACCTCTATCTAGTTCCAGAAGATTTTTATCACTCCAAAAGATGTTACAGGGAATTCTCTGGTGGGCCAGTGGTTAGGACTCCATGTTTCCACTGCAGTGGGCGTGGGTTCAGTCAGTGGTCAGGGAACTAAGATTCTGCAAGCTACATGGCACTGGGTTGCAAAAGAGTCAGACACAACTTAGCAACTAAACAACAACAACATGTAGTAGTTTCACATGATTGCAATATTTAGTTTTAGTTCAGTCTCTCAGTCGTGTCCAACTCTTTGTGACCTCATGAACCACAGCATGCCAGGCCTCCCTGTCCATCACCAACTCCTGGAGTTTACCCAAACTCATGTCCATTGAGTTGGTGATGCCATCCAACCATCTCATCCTCTGTCATCCCCTTCTCCTCCTGCCCTCTATCTTTCCCAGCATCAGGGTCTTTTCCAATGAGTCAGCTCTTTGCATCAGGTGGCCAAAGTATTGGAGTTTCAGTTTCAGTCCTTCCAATGAACACCCAGGACTGATCTCTTTTAGGATGGACTGGTTGGATCTCCTTGCAGTCCAAGGGACTCTCAAGAGTCTTCTCCAACACCACAGTTCAAAAGCATCAATTCTTCAGTGCTCAGCTTTCTTTATAGTCCAAATCTCACATCCATGCATAACTACTGGAAAAACCATAACCTTGACTAGACAGACCTTTGATGACAAAGTAATGTCTCTGCTTTTTAATATGCTGTCTAGGTTGGTCATAACTTTCCTTCCAAGGAGTAAGCGTCTTTTAATTTCATGGCTTCAATCACCATCTGCAGTGATTTTGGAGCCCCCAAAAGTAAAGTCTGCCACTGTTTCCACTGTTTCTCCATCTATTTGCCGTGAAATGATGGGACCAGATGATATGATCTTAGTTTTCTGACTGTTGAACTTTAAGCCAACTTTTTCACTCTCCTCTTTCACTTTCATCAAGAGGCTCTTTAGTTCTTCAGTTTCTGCCATAAGGGTGGTGTCATCTGCATATCTGAGGTTATTGTTATTTCTCCTGGCAATCTTGATTCCAGCTTGTGCTTCTTCCAGTCCAGTGTTTCTCATGATGTACTCTGCATATAAGTTAAATAAGCAGGGTGACAACATACAGCCTTGACGTACTCCTTTTCCTATTTGGAACCAGTCTCTTGTTCCTTGTCCAGTTTTAACTGTTGCTTCCTGACCTGCATATAGGTTTCTCAAGAGGCAGTTCAGGTGGTCTGGTATTCCCGTCTCTTTCAGAATTTTCCACAGTTTATTGTGATCCACACAGTCAAAGGCTTTGGCATAGTCAATAAAGCAGAAATAGATGCTTTTCTGGAACTCTCTTGGTTTTTCAATGATCCAGTGGATGCTGGCAATTTGATCTCTGGTTCCTTTGCTTTTTCTAAAACCAGCTTGAACATCTGGAATTTCACAGTTCACATATTGCTGAAGCCTGACTTGGAGAATTTTGAGTATTACTTTACTAGTGTGTGAGATGAGTGCAATTGTGCGGTAGTTTGAGCAATCTCTGGCATTGTCTTTCTTTGGTTGCAATATGCATAACCATAACAAATTAAATTAAAAAGAAAATGATAAAAATAAAACTCGCACACATACAAAGGTATTACAATATTCAGTGACAACCCACTCTCTTTGTCCCCTCCCCCAGCCCCTGGCAATCCCTAATTTGCATTCTGTCTCTATGGATTTGCCTATTCTGAATGTTTCATGTGTAAAGGGAATCATTCTATATGTTGCCTTTTGTGTCTGGCTCCTTTCATTTAACACAAAGTTTTCAAGGTTCTTCCATGCTGTAACATGGATCAATACTTCATTCCTTTTGAAGGCTGAATAATATTCCACTATATGGCTATATCTCGTATTGTATATCCATTCATCACCTGATGGACATTTGGGTTGTTTCATAATTTGTGGGTATTAAGAATACCCACTGCTGCTATAAACATTATTCATGTACAAGTTTTTATGTGAAAATATGTTCAGAGATCAGGGTAATGCTGCCTTCATAGAATGAGTTGGGAAGTAGTCCTTCCTCTTTTGTCTGTTGGAAGAGTTTGGTGTGTTAATTTTTCTTTAAGTGTTTGGTAGACATCACCAGTGATACTATTTGTACCAGAGATTTTCTTTGTTAGGAGATTTAGGCTTATTTCTTTTAATTAAACAAATCCTTGCTAAGAAGGATTACTGTGAGTATTAGTAAAGATGCTTTTATTCTAGTTGGGGTAGAGATGAAGAGAACTGAGCAAGTCCCTGCTGTCCAGAGCTGTGGGGCCTCAGTGTTCAGTGAGAATTTCAGAGGGAAGCAAGAGAGAACTCCTTAGATTAGAATGCAGAGAAAAATTCATGAAAGGGATGGCATTTGGCCTGGGTCTCAAACATTAGACTGAGACTGTATTTGATTTTAAAATGCAGAGAAAGACAGAAGAACATTCTACCCAAAGGTAACTGCCAACAGGGGTAATAGTTGTCATAAGACAGGAAGCACTTACTATTTTGAAAATGTTTACAATTATTTCCTTACTGCAGCCCTGTGACATTGGTAGAGTTGTCATCCCCTTTTACAGATGAGGATACAAAGGCACAGAGCTATGATGTAGTTTGTTCACACAGCTAGAAAGGGGCAAAGCTGGGATTCAAACTGAGGTCTTCTGATACTAGAGCTCACCCTTTCAGACAAAGGTGTGGGAATGACAAAAGGTGAGACATGTTTTGGGTGTGTCCACATTGTAGATCACAATAAACTGTGGGAAATTCTTAAGGAGATGGGAATACCATCTGACCTGACCACCTGACCTGCCTCCTGAGAAACCTGTATGTAGGTCAAGAAGCAACAGTTAGAACTGGACATGGAACAGCAGACTGGTTCCAAATTGGGAAAGGAGTACATCAAGGCTGTATATTGTCACCCTGCTTATTTAACTTATATGCAAGATACATCATGTGAAATGCCAGGCTGGATGAAGCACAAGCTGGAATCAAGATTGCTGGGAGAAATATCAACCTCAGATATGCAGATGACACAATCCTTATGGCAGAAAGCAAAGAAGAACTAAAAAGCCTCTTGATGACAGTGAAAGAGGAGAGTGGGCCCCACAAAGTCTCTGTCATACCTGCCCAGCTCTTGTTTGTAGATCAAAAGCAGTCAAAAGCCACATGAAAACAAATGAGCACGACTGTGTTCCAATAAAACTTTATTTACAAACAGCAGCAGCTGGATTTAGCTCCCAGACCATAGGTTGGAGACCCTTAACCTGGAAGTCTGATAGAAACCTACTGATCCAGCCCATTAAAAAATTGTACTTTATTTTTTATTTTTGGCTGCACCACATGGCTTGTGGAGTCTTAGTTCCTCAACCAGGGACTGAACCCCAAGCCCTTGGCAGCGAGAGTGCAGAGTCTTTACCACTGAACCACCAGGGAATTTCACAGCAAAGGCAGGGCTGGGGAGATGCTGTCTGGGCCATCAGCAAAGAGTTTGCCTCTCCTAATTCACCTACTCAATGCTACTTGGCCTCATGTAACTGTCTTATGAGGGAGAAAGCCATTAACGAAATAGTATCATATAATAAAGACAGAATTACAAGTTGTGGTGAGAGCTATAATGGGTTATTTCTGGGATGTTTATGAAACTGTGTCACTGGAGACCAAACTTATACTAGGGGTTAACACAAGGCTGCTCTAAGAAGAGTCTTTAACTGAGACCTAAAGGATGAATGAGAGTTGGCTAGCTAAGAGAGGGTGGAATAGAAGCCTTGGGAGAGGGGGAATAGCATATGCAAAGGCCCCGAGACAAAAAATGAGGTTTGTGTATTTGAGGTGACAAAAGAAGGTCTGTGTGGCTGGAGCATCAATATGAGGGAGCAGGCTGAGCCTCAGGAGACAGGCAGGGGCCCAGTTAGGGGGCATTTGGCAGGACATGCTTATAAAGATTTTGGATTTGATTCTGTGTATAAAGGAAAGGTATGGAGGATTTTTGGGTGGCTGTAGTGGAGAATGGAGGGCATGCAGGAAGAATGGAAGTGGAGAGATTGAGTAGAGCATATTTTGGTCATCAGGGCAAGAGAAGAGGATGACTTAAGTCGGTGTGAGTTTTTTTCATGTCCGCAGGTAAAGTTTTGTTTGTAGGAAGCTATTGCAGTTACTTTGATTTTTAAATGAATATTCAGTAGAGCAACAAATTAAAAATATAGCTTCCCATGTCTCACCCATCTTATCCTACTTATAAAACTAGCAAAATTTAAGTCCTTGATGAATGTTTAATTAAGTAGAATAGACAAGCCTTAAACAATCAGTCTTGTTTAAAACTTTATGGATTAAATTTTTGTAAATAATTTAAGCTGTTTTAATTAATTTAATGTACTGGATTTTAGGCTTCGCAGTTGGTGCTAGTGGTAAAGAACCTGCCTGCAATGCAGGAGATGTAAGAGACTTGGGTTTGGTCCCTGTGTAGGGAAGATCCCCTGGAGGAGGGAATGGCAATCTACTCCAGTATTCTTGCCTGGGAAACCCCATGGACAGTGGAGCCTAGTGGGCTACCTGGGGTCACAGAGTCAGACACAACAGAAACGACTTTGCACATTAAATTTTTAAGAGTATTCTCCATGCCCAATCTACCACTCAGAATCTTTCAAAGCACTTCACTCCCATAAAAACAACAAATTAAACTTATGACTATAGGAAAATCAAGTTGTGTTAAATACTCCAATGTTCTTTGTTAACTTAGGCAAATTCTCTTATATCTATCTCTCAGCTCAAAATCACAAGCACAAATAAATTATTTAATTACACATTTAATACTGGAATCACATGAATAATCTGTTATGTACTCCAAGAGATCATTTAAAAATGTATTATAAGTGCTCTAAGTTCCAAATTATATAGATGGTTCCAATGATTACAAACCCATAACTCATCTTTGCATATGAATATTAATATTCCTGGCCTGATTTACACTATACTATCTATATTTAATTGTAAGCTTCTGGAGGCTTACTGGTTAACTCTGTAACTCTTAACTTACAGAGTTATTATCTTATGAAGTAGAGATTACTGGGCTAATTTTATGTGATTGCCACCAGATCACCATCCTAGCATTGGTGGTGGTTTAGTCACTAAGTCGTGTCCAACTCTTGCGACCCCATAGACTGTAGCTTGCCAGGATCCTCTGTCCATGGGGATTCTCCAGGCAAGAATACTGAAGTGGGTTGCCATTTCCTTCTCCAGGGGATCTTCTCGACCCAGTAATCAAACCCGGGTCTCCTGCACTGCAGACAGATTCTTTACTAACTGAGCTACAAGGGAAGCCTTGTGGCTTCAGGTTTCTTAAAGGGAATGAATCCGATTTCTATGGACAGGACTGTAGGTCCTTAATTCTGCACACTCTCTTCCCACTTAGCCAGTTACTGGAACACATGCCCATTTGGAAGGGGCGTATCCATTCTACATTGCTGCAATCTCTCCAGTCCCTATTAACCTAGCTTTGGGGGCTGCTTATTGGCCAATAGAGACTTGAGAGTCAGGCCTGTGCATTTCCAGTGTGATCATCTCTACACTATGACTGGGTACATGCAGCTCTACTTTAATAGTCAAAATGAAAACAGGAGGCTTGGAATTCACATCTTTTAAAAAGGGTTGGTTTTGGGGACTTCCCTGGCAGTCCAGGAGTTGACTCTGTGCTCCCACTGGAGGGGGCCATGTACTGTGCAACACTACAGAAAAAAAAAAAGAAAGAAAACCACAATCCAACAAAACAAAACACGGTTGGTATCGTCTAGGTTCTAACTAGACACTCCAGTGATCCTTCTGTGTGACCTGTGTAGACAGAAGCCAGCACCTTCACTCTGGGTGTAGCAAACACTCCTAACGGCTATGCTAGACTTTGTTCATGTCTTTAGCCCTTTAGTCCCCACATCTTTCTATGTTTAATTACCACTTTTGTGAGGCTTACCCACTAAGGTGTTGTGTTATTACCTTACGCAAATTGAGATTACTGGGCCAATTTTATATAGTCTCCACCAGATCATCATCCCAGCACTGGAGGGTGCTTATTGGCCAAAACAGACTTCTGACCTGGGTTTGTGCACTTCAAGTGTGATTCTTTCCTCCATGACTGGGTACACAGAACTCTACTTTAATACTCTAAATGGCAACAGAAGTCTTGGAATTCACATCTTTTAAATAGGGTTGGTGTCTTCTAAGTTCTGATTAGACCCTTGAGTGCTTCTTCGTGTGACAGAAGAAGCTGACAGAAGCCAGCGCCTTCACTGAGGGTGTAGCAAACATTCCTAACGGCTATGCTAGACTTTGTTCATGTCTTTAGCTCTTTCAAGACATTTATTACCCTTCCTAACGGCTATGCTAGACTTTGTTCATGTCTTTAGCTCTTTCAGGACATTTATTACCCTTCCCTCTGGCACTAAAGATGCTTGAAACCAATCCGCCCATCCTTTAGATCCTGTAATTCTGTAATTCTCTGTGATCTATCTGTGTGGATGGAATCCTGCATCTCCTTCTAAGGTTACAGCAGATGCCCTGCAGCAATTTCTTCCCACATAATTCAGTTCTGAATGCCCGTGAGCACCTTCCTGATGCTCAGCCTTGACTCCAGGTGCCTGGTTGGATTCTGCACACCGACCAAGCTCTCATCCGCTTCTGAGGCACATCCTGAAGTCTTGCAGAAGACAGCTTGGACGGGGCTGGTGGTGGAGAAGCCAAAGTGGCTGGAACTGAGAGAGGTTTTGAAAGAGTTGACAGGATTTATTGATAGACAGGATTTGTTGATAGATCGGATGGATGGATCAGGGAGAGTGTTTCAAGGATGACTTCCTGTTTTCATCTGGAGCAGCTTGGAGGATGGAGGTTCCATTCCTGAGGAGGGGGACTCAGGGAAGGAATGCAGCGGCGGTAGTTATAGCTCCACATTCAGGGGACGCTCGGTACCCACCCAGCTCCCCGCAGGCCCGAGCACCCCAGTCACTCGGGAGGAGAGCCAACCTGCCTGGCAGCGGGGGTGAACGGCCATAGTACGCCACTCTGTGGAGCCTGTTCTGCAGAGGTCGTCAGGGGCCCCTTCTGTGCCCACCCCCTCCCTGCCCCTTCGCCCCTGCACTCCCGCCCGTCCTTCCCGGAGACCCCAGGTCTCCCCACCTCCTCACTCACTCTAGTCCTTTTGGCTTTGAGATTTGGGCTCCCATCCCATTTGAGTGTGGATGGAGGTGCAGAGAACTAGTTTTCCGATGGGATTTGTGTGCAAGACTACTGGGGCACTAAGGACTGGAGTTTGGAAGAGGAGGGGGCCGTCAGGTGAGGAAATGGCCTTGACCAGGGCAGCTGTGGGCTCTGAGGACAGACTGTGCTCATTTCCTGACTTTGCCCCTGACAGTAGGTGGTCGTCCACTCCCCACCACTAAACTCATGGATGTACAGAGACCTCTGACCTCTGGTGTTGAAGAGCATCCTTCCTCCACGGGAGTTTAGGATCGAGGCCGACAGCCACGGCGTGCCTTCTCCAAGGACTGAGTTGGAGGGCGTGCGCTGGGCCACCCTGGTGTCCCTGAGGCCCTTCTGCAGTCTGAGTCCAGGGAAGCACGGCCAGACTGAAATCAGCCTCTGCCTCCTGCCTGCCTCCCTTTCCTCCTCACGCCCACAGAGCACTGCCCTGTACCTGCCTCTGTCCTTAGTTGAGGAGGTGGTGGGGAGGATGGAGTGGAGAGGATGGCCACATTTTCAAAGTCACTTTTACCCCAGGTGTCAAGGATAAGGGCCAGGCAGCATCTAAAGAGACTGTAGGACTTCAGTGTTGGGGTGCATGGATTGGGGAGGGAGCACCGATTTTGGGGGAGAGCTCAGATTTGAAGGAGGAGCACAAGGAGGTTGACAGGTGGACAGAGAAGTAAATGCTTTGAATGGCAGAGACCTGGGCAGAGCTTTCTAGCAAGGGTGAGCCGCACCGCCCACTTGGACGAGGGAGAGAGGAGGTGTGTTTGGAGTGCACCTCAGCTCTGCACATGCAAACAGAGGGTCTCCCCATGGTCATCTGTATTTACACTGGTCCTCTTATCTAAGGACCCTGAACTGGGGTCACTGTTCATCCCCCTGATTCTAACTATGCCCCCATCATTCCACTATTTATGTCTACTCCTACTGAAATGTTTACAAGGCCCCGGATATGCAGTAAATACCATAGAAATGTCTATAAAATCAAAGAAATGACCAGGCTGTCATGGAGAGAACCAATTTAAGCCATCAGTCCCTTTCCGCAGCACAGATTTATTTCAAGACCTGAGCGCCTGCAAGGAGACGACAGATGCTTTCCGAAGGCCACAGTCTCCTCTGGCCCCAGGACGCGGAGCTTCACAGCAAAGCTTCAGGAGAGCGCAGACCATCAGAGCAGGAGCAGGGAGACGCACACACGGGCTTTCATTCGGGCCAGGGCTCTCCCAGGTCCCATCTGGGCTGAGGGAGTTGGTTGGGGAGGGGAGGTGGCTCTGTGGCCTCTCCTCATGATCCCTCGACTGTGAAGGTCCCACTGCTCCCAGCTCCCTTGGACTTTTGGTTCAGGTATTTGATGTACTTCTGCACCCAGGCCTGGCCTGGGTCGGCACAGATCGATCGCCCACGTCTGATCTGGAAGCTGAGGAGCAAGGAGAAGATGAGAAACGGAGAGTCAGCAGGCAAAGAAGAGTCCATCCCGCCACCCCAGCCTCTCCCGCCGCCCCCACCAGCAGCTCCTCTCGTGTCACCCCCCCACCCCACTGGTGTCTCTGTTCCTAGAGGGTCCCGCCCTCCCGCCCCTGCCTCCCAGCCCTACTGGCTCCTGAGATCTCACCCTTTCCATTGTTGGGGGGCTGTACTTACATGATCCCTGGCTGGGGGCACATGTCACTGGTCCTTTGATAATTTTCCACATGAGAGCGTGGGATTGTCCTTGTTGTGAAGGCAAGACAGCAGGCATGCAGGTTATCAGCTGTTTCTGCAAGGTAGAGCACTGTAAGATGCTGGAAGCTTCTCCATGAGAAAGCGTAGACCTCTATCTGCACCCCCACAGCCCTTGAGGAAAGGAGGGAGACAAGAGATGGGAGCACCTGGTTGGAAATAGCCTGGTCTCCCTCCTCCTTCCACCTTTAAAAAAATCTTTTGGCTAAGTCACACTGCATGTGGGATCTGGGTTCCTTGATCAGGGATAGAACCAGCGGCCCCTGCATTGGCAGCACAGAGTCTTTACTACTGAATGATGAGGGAGGCTCCCTTGCGGGGCACCGCCCACCCCCCCCCCCCCCCAGCCACCCCTTATCCCCGCTTAAATTTCCTCCCCTAAGTCCTTTCCTCCCTCTGTCTGCCTCTCCAGCCCCTCCCAACCTCTTCTCCCAGACCCTCCCCAGGGCTGGGATGGGACTCTGTGGTCCTACTGTTTCAAATTTCAAATTTCCTGAGGACTGGTTGTCCTCAGGATTCGGGAATAAGAAATCAGAATTCCTGGAAATTCTCAGACCATAAATTATTCTATATTCATCTTTTTAAAAAATGAGATATAAATCATTTTAGGTTGTACTCCATATTGAATTTTTTTTTCATTTTTAAAGTTTTATTTTATTTCGAAGTATAGTTGATTTACAATGTTGTGTTAGGTGATTTTTTTTATATATAACACTTTATTCTCATGTTTTAAAAATAATGTGACTACACAGTAAACAGGGAATCATTTTTTATGAAGTTTTTTTGTTTATTTTTCCAAAAAAAGGTTTTCTATAAAAATAAATTCAAAGTAAAAAGGGATGTTTCTATGTATGGTGACAAGCTTACAAACTCAGTAACACATCTAATGTTCTCTAGCAGCTAAAGAGAGTTGATAATAAAAAACATGAAAAGATGGGAACATTAACACAAAATAAAAGGCCAATGAAAATCATTTAAAAAGCAAAAAAAGTGCAACAACTATTTAAAATATTTGAAGTTCTCATTCAAAAATAAAAATTTAAACCACAGGCAACATCAGTTGCAAACTGCTTGTAGTCTTTACCTTTGTTTTGTAGCAAATATTCCATAGAACATTTTTTGCCATACTGGATTGGCCCAACTGTTGAAAGTATGTCTAAATGCATATTCAGTTGGAGTTTGGGTACTAAATGCTTCCTTCATATGAGCTAATTTCCTATTTTAATGATGGACATATCTAGTCTGCTTCTCCTGAATTTGTTTTTCTCATTCAAATTGATATTGCTCTCTGGCCACACAACACATGGAATCTCAGTTCCTGGACCAGGGATCAAACCTGTGTCCCGTGCATTGAAAGTGCACAGTCTTAACCACTGGACCACTGGGGAAGCCCCCTGCTTCAGCTAATTTAGATTTTATATAAACATTAGCAAATGTTTCTGGTTTCATGTCCTAGTATTCTGTGACATTTATGCATTTTCTCTGTGTATTTCCTCTTATGTTATTGGGCTTCCTTGGTGGTTCAGATGGTAAAGAATCTGCCTGCAATGCAGGAGACCTGGGTTCAATCCTGGGACTATCCTGTGGAGGAGGGCATGGTAACCCACCCCAGTATTCTTGGCTGGAGGATTCCCATGGACAGAGGAGCCTGTGGGCTACAGTCCATGGGGTCGCAAAGAGTCAGACACAGCTGAGTGATTGTGACAGTGTATGAATTTCACAAACTTATTAGCATTTCTTAACAGCAGACAGAGCTGTGAACTCCCATGTGTAACAGGACAATGGTCTCAAGAAGCTGGATCAAGACCACTTCTCCTGTTTGTGCTCCAGTCCGCATCCGCCCACACGCTGATCTTAACCTTAACTCCATGTGGCAAATGTTTCCTGCTTTCACACCTGACGTCAGCAAATTCCTTTAAGTCAGTGACATCTCTCTGTTGAATGTTAAGCTTTATTCCATCAAGAGAATTAGAATACTTTTGCCCATTTTCCCCAATTGCTCAACTGAGTTTTCTTGGGACTTGGAATACAGAAAAAACATATAATTTCCTGAGAAATGCTGAGAAGAATTCCCACATGAAAATGCTAGTGGATGTCCAGGGTGGGCCACAGCAGGGTGGGACTGTTCCCTGCATCTGAGAGGACCCTCTCTCACAGGTCTGGGTAGGGGTGGGGCTGCTGCTAGAAGCGGGAAGTTTGCTCAGCTCAGAGGAGCAGGGCCTTGGCTAGGAGGCTTGAAAGTTCAACTTGTCCTTGTTTCTCCTGAAAGCTGTGTGACTCCAGGCAGGACACCCACCCTTTCTGAACCATTGTCCTTGAAATGGCAAATAATAGCCTTAGGGGAATTACTGTGCAAACTGATTTTTATATTGATGATTATTTTGTGCAATAAAGGCCTTATTACCCCCACAGAACAGACGAGGAAGCTGTGGGTCAGGAAAACTAGACAAGACACAGGTCACAAGCTGGCCAGAGCAGAGCTTCCAGACCCAGGCTCCGGGGGAGAGATGATCTGCTTCTGCCCCCAGTGCATTTCAGCGTATTGCCTGAGCGAGTGGCACAGAGTTAGCTTTTTATGTATATCTGGGATAGATCCTCTCTCGGGATGCTGGGCAGAGCAGCTGCAGCTCCAGGTCGGGCGTGGGATCACCAGGGTCAACTCTGATGCACTTACCACCAGTCTGGACCCAGACAACCATGCTGTGGGTTGTTTTCAGTACAGTGTTCAAAAACACAACCTGTGCTAGACAGCATTCCATCATGAAATAGGCTTGTGTTGGATGATGTTCCCCAACTGTTGGCTAAGGTGAATTCTGAGCTCCTTTGAGATGGGCGAGGCTAAGCTATGGTGTCTGAGAGGTTCGGTGCATGGTATGCATTCTCAACTTCCGGTATTTTCCATTTCTGGTGTGTTTATCGAGAGGTAACCCCCCGCGTGAGTCGAGGCAGATGTGTGCTGAGACTCTACTACAGGCCTGGTGCCTGGCTTAGTTCCTGATGTGGCTCATCTCCCTTCCTCACACCCTTTGAGAAGTTATCACTGATCCCGTTTGCAGATGAGAAGTCATATGACAATAACTGAAATTATTGGAAAGCAGTGAAAAGCTCTTTCACAGTCAAAATTCCTGGAAAATAGCCATCATCCATTGAACTAGCAGGATGTCAAATGGCAGTCCTAGTGTGGAGTATTGTTTGGTCTCTGATTTCAGTTGAAATTCAGCTCTGGAGAACTGTTTACAATAGCCAAAACTTGGAAGCAATCTAAATGTCTATTGATAGAGGAATGGGTAAAGAAGATGTGGTACATACATACAGTGGAAGATTACTAAGCCTTTAAAAACAATGAAATGATATCATTTGCAGCAATGTGTATGGATTTAGAGGTTGCCATACTGAGTGAACTTGGGAAAACTCAGGGAGATGGTGAGGGACAGGGAGGCCTGGCGTGCTGCAGTCCATGGGGTCGCAAAGAGTTGGACACGACTGGGTGGCTGAATAGCAACAAGAGCAACATATTAAGTGAAGTAAGTCTCACACAGGAGAAATATCATATGACATCCCTTATACGCAGAGTCTAAAAATAAATGATACAAATTAACTGATCAAACAGAGACTCACAGACTTAGAGAATGAACCTGTGGTTGCCAGAAGGGAAGGATAGGGGAAGGGATAGTTAGAGAGTTTGAGATGGACATGTACGCACTGCTATATTTAAAAAGGATAACCAATAATGACCTACTGTATAGCACAGGGAACTCTGCTCAATGTTACATGGATGGGAGGAGAGTTTGGGGGAGAGTGGGTGCGTGTGTATGTATGGTTGAGTCCCTTCACCGTTCACCTGAAACTGTGACGACATTGTTAATACCCCAATACAAAAATAAAAGTTTAAGGGAAAAAGGAAAAGACATTCAGCTCAGGAGAGTCGTTTCCTGGGAAGCCTCCTCCCAGGTCCACCTTCTCCCCTGGCCCCAGCCCCCTGCAGAGAGGCAAGCAGGCCTGCTGAGGGCAGTGAGCTGGGGGTCAGGACACTGGGGTTTGGCCCTGCCTCTTTCACAGTCACCTGCTGCTTCCTCTTCCCGTAGCACAGGTATTTACTGAGAGCTCAGCACACGGCTCTGGGCCGTGAACACACTGGACAGGTCTTGCGGGGAGAGGAGGGAAGCGGACCTGGGTGACTCAGGCTCAAATGCCCCGAGACCACGCGGACGGCAGCTGGGTGTGGCGGGCAGTGGGCACCCTGAGGCCTGGGCAGCGCCCCCTGTCTAAGGGGACAGCACCCCCACCTCAGTCCCAGTTGGAGGTGAGCTTGTGGAGACTCGGGCTCGTGTCTGCTTGGTCTTCCATATTTGTGAAAGAAATGGGCAATCGGGGTTTTTAATGTTTCCAGTTTTTCAATGTTGGCAACCATCCAAATATGGTCAGACCCTGTCTAAGCCATGAAGAGAGTGTGATCCTTTATGGTTTCCTCTCGCCCAGATTCTGCTCCTGTCTGGACGCAGCTGAGCAGACACCGGGAGGGCTCTGGGTCAGCTTCTCAAGCCTGGGACCAAAGGCCAGGAGGGCTGTTTTCAGAGGCAGGTTTTCCCCAGCCCAGGGGAGGCAGAAGTGAGCCCCGACCAGAAATGGGGAGACACCCTTGGGAAAGACACTGTCATGTTTTCCAGACCACACACACCTCCTCACTGCAGCTCCCGACCTGCCCACCCCCACCTTCAGTCTCCAGCCCCTGAGTTCTCTTTGTTCAGAGCAATGAGAGTAGCTGCTCTCACCTTCATTAGCCTCTGAGTGCAGGATGGCAAGAGTGAGGAGGAAGGCCAGGGTAGCCAGGCTGACCCTCATCGTTCTGGGTGCCGACCAGCAACAGGAACAGGGCTGGGCTGAGGACTCCTGGGTTCTCTGGCTCCTTGAAATCTGGGCTGTGAGCCTCCTTTATAAGAGACTGCTGCTCAGGAAGTCGCAAGATCCAAAAATTGAAGGTTGCGTGGCAGTTTTGATTCTTTGGAATTGTGACCAATGACATATGTAAATTTTGAGAACTCAGTCAATTTAGGCAGAGAAAAGAGGAAGGCAGAGAACGACGCTGGCTTTCAGTTTGGCTGATATCTTGAGAGTGGTGGTGGGGGAGGCCCGGAGACCAGGAGCTGTGTCAGAAACGGCCCCCCTCTCCTGGTCTCCCCTGGGAGCCTGGTTAAGCCCCCTTGGTGAGTCCGACCTCAGGTGTGGACCGTGAGCTCAGAGGCTGGGTGACCGTCTCAGAATCAGCAGCTCTGGCTGGATGCCAGGAGAGGGATGTGGGGGTGAGTGCAGGGTTCACCCTGAGCACAGCTTCCAGGCCTGATGGGGGCTGGGGAGAGGAGCAGGGTCCATGGGGTCCTGGGACGGCTGGGCCTCACCAGCAAGGATGGACTGCAAACCTTCACCTACGTGGAACAGAAGCGCCCTGCCCCCTGCCCAGCCCATGGAGCTTCATCATACCCTTAGCTACCCAGGCAGGGGGCCTGGGCTCTCTGCTCAGCCAGGCCAGCCTCCAGGACAAGACTGAGGGCAGGTTTCTTCTGGACTGAGCTGGGGGAGCCAGAGGCAGGGCAGTGCTATCTACAGAATACAGTTGTGTCTTGTCATCCTAAGTGTGTGCTGCAGGGGGTGTGCTCAGGATGCCAGGATGGTTTAGTGACAGAGACGGAAGGTGCCAACCACCCTGGTTTGCCTGGGTAAGAGGGTTCCAGCAAATTTGGAAAACTCCACAGTGGCCACAGGACTGGAAAAGGTCAGTTTTCATTCCAACCCCTAAGAAAGGCAATGCCAAAGAATGCTCAAACTACAGCACAATTGTACTCATCTCACACGCTAATGAAGTGATGCTTAAAATTCTCCAAGCCAGGCTTCAACAATACGTGAACCATGAACTTCCAGATGTTCAAGCTGGTTTTAGAAAAGGCAGAGGAACCAGAGATCAAATTGCCAATATCCGCTGGATCATCGAAAAGCAGGAGAGTTCCAGAAAAACATCTACTTCTGCTCTATTGACTACGCCAAAGCCTTTGACTGTGTGGATCACAACAAACTGTGGAAAATTCTGGAAGAGATGGGAATACCAGATCACCTGACCTGCCTCTTGAGAAACCTGTATGCAGGTCAGGAAGCAACAGTTAGAACTGGACATGGAACAACAGACTGGTTCCAAATAGGAAAAGGAGTGTGTCAAGGCTGTATATTGTCACCCTGCTTATTTAACTTTTATGCAGAGAATATCATGATAAATGCTGGACTGGAGGAAGCACAAGCTGGAATCAAGATTGCCAGGAGAAATATCAATAATCTCAGATATGCAGATGACACCACCCTTATGGCAGAAAGAAAAAAAGAACTAAAGAGTCTCTTGATGGGAGAGTGAAAAACCTGGCTTAAAGCTCAACATTCAGAAAACTAAGATCATGGCATCTGGTCTCATCACTTCATGGCAAATAGATAGGGAAACAGTGGAAACAGTGAGAGACTTTATTTTGGGGGGCTCCAAAATCACTGCAGATGGTGACTGCAGCCATGAAATAAAAAGATGCCTACTCGTTGGAAGAAAAGTTATGACCAACCTAGACAGCATATTAAAAAGCAGAGACATTATTTGCCATCAAAGGTCCATCTAGTCAAAGCTATGATTTTTCCACTAGTTATTTATGGATGTGAAAGTTGGACCATAAAGAAAGCTGAGTGCTGAAAAATTGATGCTTTTGAACTGTGGTGTTGGAGGTGACTCTTGAGAGTGCCTTGGACTGTAAGGACATCCAACCTGTCCATCCTAAATGAAATCAGTCCTGAATGTTCATTGGAAGGACTGATGCTGAAGCTGAAACTGCAATACTTTGGCCACCTGATGCAAAGAACTGACTCCTTGGAAAAGACCCTGATGCTGGGAAAAATTGAAGGCAGGAGGGGGACAATAGAGAATGAGACAATTGGTTGGCATCACCGACTCGATGGACTTGAATCTGAGCAAGCTCTGGGAGTTAGTGATGGATAGGGAAGACTGGTGTGCTTTAGTCTATGGGATCTTAAAGAGTCAGACACAACTGAGTGACTGAACTGAACTGATCTTTATTGAACTTCTACATGCCAGATTCTTTCTACAACCTGGCGATACTGAGACAGACAAGAAAAGAAGGTTTCTGCTTTTTAGATGCTCAAATTATAGTGGAGAATCAGACAAACAGGGAGTAGGAGATGGAATTAAAAGTTAGGAAGAGGATAAACCAAGGTGTTCTGATAGACCCGAGGGTTGAGTGGAGGGGAGCCTCTACAGAGGGAGTGTCACTTCCACTGGGGCTGGTTTGTTGAAGATGAGTTGGACTTGGGGGAGATTGGGGGAGGTGTGTCCTAGGAGTGGGACCAGCAAGGCCAAGACCTAGAGGAGGTATGGGTTTGGGACATTTGAGGAATAGACAGATGAGCAGGTGACTGAAGAGAAGGGAGGTGAGGGCCATTGCCCAGGTCCTTTGTGTCTGGTCACTAGACAGTTTACTTTCCATTTCATCCATGTGGGCCTTGAAGGTAGCTGTATCCTGGAGAACAGGTGGGTGGATGTAACAAGAGCTCTTGTCAGTTGCTTTAAGGGAAAGCAGGAAGAGAAGACCATGGATTCCTTCCCCTGAGACTTCAGTGTCCCCCCTGTAGGTGGATGGAGAGGGTCTGAGCTGCCTGATTTTGCCCAGCAAACGAGAGCCCAGGGGGGAGCAGGGCCTCTCCCCTTTCTTTGTAAGTTCAGAGAGATGGAGATGTATGTAGTGGGTGCCTCTGATGGCTGCCTTTGTCCTCCCTGCTGACTGTGGGCTCCTGGGTGTGCACCAGGATGGGGCAGGTGGCCGACACTGGCCTTTGTCCCTTGGTGAGCAGAGCATCAGATGTGGGGGAGGTGGGGGACACACATGGGCAGGAGGAGGGGAGAAGCTGATTCATTCATATCATCACTTGTGTCCCTGTGCCAAGTCCTCAGCTCTTGAATCTAAGTTCCTGGTAACACTCAGTTTTCTCCCTTCCATGCTTTTGTAAGCAGCATGCACCCACCTCCTGAAGCTTTATCCTTGTATAAGTGACCCTATGTCTCCACTCAGAAAAGAAGGGCTGGAGTGAGGCAGGAGGCCTGGGGAGGATTAAGGCTGGTAACTTTTGGGGGGGTAAAGTTTTTGTTTTTTGTTTTTTTTTTTTGCACTGGCACATGGGATAATGTGCCAGCCCACAGTAGACACTACATTAGTTTCCTGAGTTTTACTGTTTTTGCAGCTGGAGGAAATGTATTAAATGCTGGAGACCAGAGCCTTTGCTCACAGCTTTTTCCAGCCCACAGTTCCTCAGCAGTTCATTGCTGCCAGAGAAGGAAATGAAGTTGGTCCAGCCTCACTTGCCCTAGCTGCACCCATGCTGACTTGCAGTGTACACTTCCTTTTCAAAATGCCAACAAAGGATTTCTTACCAAGAACTGCAAAGGCATGGACTCTTGCCCATGACAGAGGTGGATGACCCCTCTCAAGTTCATGGAATCTGTCTTCTTTCCACTTCCTTTTTTGGGAACTCGGTTGCTGTTTGTTCATCTTATATTCTACAACCTCCCTGTCTCCTAAGAATCCACAAAGATGATCAGTCTGTAAAGTGTCTGGGCTGCTGGAAAGGACTTCATCCAAGTCAAGGAATGAAACACCGTACAATCTCCTACCCATCTTGGGCTTTAATTTCTTCTCATCCATGGAAATTATGCCCTTTTAGACTATAATGGACAGAGAAGGAAACAGACAGAGAAGGACAAATAAATATTGGAGACCAAGTGTTGTGCTTTATCCCTTCCACCTGTTTATTCATCAATTCACTCGTTTACTCATCAATTCATTTGTTTACTCTTTCATTTTTTCTATAAATAATTATTGAATGCATCCTATGAGTAGAGCACTTCTAGGTGCCAGAGATTAAGCCATGAGCAAGATGCATAGAGTCCTCTGAAAGTTTAAGTAAGCAGTAGGCTTTTGGCACATTCTTCTTCTTCTTCTTCTTTTTTTTTTTTTTTTTGGCTGTACTGCACAGCTTGTGGAATCTTAGTTCCGCAACCAGCTACTGAACCCGGGGCCTCCACAGTGAGAGATCAGAGTCCTAACTACTGGACCACCTGGCTCATTCTTCTTAAAATGAGACAAACAAAAAGCTTTCATCATGATTTATTATTGAAAAAGTAGTACTATGAAGGAGTTTAGAAAATACTTACGCAAAATGAATTAAACAGAAATTCTATGTGGTCACACAGTATCACTTTTAGATGTATCTTTTTCTTTTGCCTCTGCATGCTATCTCTGAGCTGGGATCATACACAAAAATATCAATTTCATAGCCTGTGCTTTGACATATTGTGAGCAATATCATTTCATTATAAAATTCTATATGGGGTTGAAGGTAATTTTTTTTTAAAAAATGGTGCATAATTCTTATAGACTTTTTAAGAAAATCAAACTATAAGAAAAAACTCATTGTTTACCACTATTCATATTTTGATGTGCAATTTTCTAGTCATTTTTCTGTATATAATCATTATACATATTAAATACATACGCCTTTAAACAAAAAATGGGGTCATACTAAATGTTCTTTTCTATAACCTGATTGTTATGGCTTTATAATTGCTTTTATTTAGCATTGAGTAGGCATTAAATAGGGTTTCCCTGGTGGCTCCAGATAACTGCCTGCAATGCAGGAGATGTGGGTTTGATCCCTGGGTTGGAAAGATTTCCCTGGAGAAGGGAATGGCTACCCAATCCAGTATTCTTGCCTGGAGAATTCCATGGACAGAGGAGTCTGGCGGGCTACAGTCCATGGGGTCTCAAATAGTAGGACACAACTGAGTGACTCTCTCTCTCTCTTTCACACACACACAGAGGCATAAAACAAAGTTGAGAATGAAGAGAAACAGCATAACAAACATTCCTGCACCCATGACCCCATGTGGCCCTCTGCAGTTCTGTCCCTCTTCCCTTTTCCTCCAAACAATCTCTCTTCCAAACAGTCTATGCTATACTCTTGCTTTTCCTGTGTTTTTATTACTGAGTTCAAGCTTATACTGCTCACCCCAAAATGGGCCAGTTAATCAAGAGACAAGTTGCTGGGGCAAGGAATAGTGACTTTATGTAGAAAACCCGCAGAAGGAGAAGATGGTGGACTAGTGTCCCAAAGAACCATGTATCCTGAGTTAGAATTCAGCCTCCTTTTACACTGGAAGGGGAGGGAGTAAGGTACTGGTTTTGATCAGACTCCAGAGGAGATGTGCTAATTTCTCCTGTCTGGCAGCCATTCACAGGAGGGGCATGGTCTGGAAGTTTCCTATGAGCTAAACAATGGTATTTTAGCTTGATGATCATGACATGGGAGGCAGGGCTCCCAAAGATGGGTCATTGTACATAATTTAAGCTTAAAAGCAATATCCCTTTAGTGATTAACTTGTGTGAGAATACGAAGTTCCTTCCCCATTGCAGTTTCACCAAGTATACTTGAATCTTAAACAATGTATTTTTAGTTTTGTATATTTTTGAGCTTTATGCGAGTAGAATCATTATATGTATTCTCTCATAGCATTTTTTTCTCAACATTATGCTTCTGAAATTCACCCATGTTACTGTATCTAGCTGTAGTACATTTTTTTCACTCCTGGCGGTATTTCAGCATGTGAATATACCATGAGGTATTTTTCATTTTCCCATTTAAATTTTTGCTAATAATTGATTTTATTAATTTATTTCTGCTAATGCCAAAAGGACTGCTGTGAGTATTCTTGTGCATCTTCCCCAGTGTACATGTGCAAGGGTATGTGGGGGGATGTGTTTAGGAGCAGGTGTGCTAGGTCCTTGGCTAAGCACACTTTTGAAATGGAGTAGGACCCTATGGTCATTGCCCCCCACCCATGTCTTTTGCCTGCCTTTTGTTTGTGGAAAACTTTAGTCAGAGAATAAGTTTTTTTTTTTTTAATTAATTAATTTATTTTTTTCCATTTATTTTTATTCATTGGAGGCTAAGTACTTTACAGTATTGTAGTGGTTTTTGCCATACATTGACATGAATCAGCCATGGATTTACATGTGTTCCCCATCCCGATCCCTCCTCGTGCCTTCCTCTCCATCCCATCCCTCTGGGTCTTCCCAGTGCACCAGCCCTGAGCACCCGTCTCATGCATCCAACCTGGACTGGTGATCTGTTTCACTCTTGATAGTATACTTGTTTCAATGCTGTTTTCTCTGAACATCCCATCCTCACCTTCTCCCACAGAGTCTAAAAAGTCTGTTCTGTACATCTGTGTCTCTTTTTCTATTTTGTGTATAGGGTTATTGTTACCATCTTTCTAAATTCCATATATTTGCATTAGTATACTGTATTGGTGTTTATCTTTCTGGCTTACTTCACTCTGTATAATGGGCTCCAGTTTCATCCATCTCATTAGGACTGATTCAAATGAATTCTTTCCAATGGCTGAGTAATATTCCATAGTGTATATGTACCACAACTTCCTTATCCATTCGTCTGCTGATGGGCATCTAGGTTGCTTCCATGTCCTGGCTATTATAAACAGTGCTGCGATGAACATTGGGCTACACGTGTCTCTTTCAGATCTGGTTTCCTCGGTGTGTATGTCCAGGAGTGGGATTGCTGGGTCATATGGCAGTTCTATTTTCAGTTTTTTAAGGAATCTCCACACTGTTTTCCATAGCGGCTGTACTAGTTTGCATTCCCACCAACAGTGTAAGAGGGTTCCCTTTTCTCCACTCCCTCTCCAGCATTTATTACTTGTAGACTTTTGGATAGCAGCCATTCTGACTGGCGTGTAATGGTACCTCACTGAGGTTTTGATTTACATTTCTCTGATAATAAGTGATGTTGAGCATCTTTTCATGTGTTTGTTAGCCATCTGTATGTCTTCTTTGGAGAAATGTCTGTTTAGATCTTTGGCCCATTTTTTGATTGGGTCATTTGTTTTTCTGGAATTGAGCTGCAGGAGTTGTTTGTATATTTTTGAGACTAATCCTTTGTTTCTTCATTTGCTATTATTTTCTCCCATTCTGAAGGCTGTCTTTTCACCTTGCTTATAGTTTCCTTTGTTGTGCAAAAGCTTTTAAGTTTCATTAGGTCCCATTTGTTTATTTTTGCTTTTATTTCCAATATTCTGGGAGGTGGGTCATAGAGGATCCTGCTGTGATTCATGTCAGAGAGTGTTTTGCCTATGTTCTCCTCTAGGAATTTTATAGTTTCTGGTCTTACATTTAGATCTTTAATCCATTTTGAGTCTATTTTTGTGTATGGTGTTAGAAAGTGTTCTAGTTTCATTCTTTTACAAGTGGTTGACTAATTTTCCCAGCACCACTTGTTAAAGAGGTTGTCTTTTATCCATTGTATATTCTTGCCTCCTTTGTTGAAGATAAGGTGTCCATAGGTATGTGGATTTATCTCTGGGTTTTCTATTTTATTCCATTGATCTATATTTCTGTCTTTGTGCCAGTACCATACTGTCATGATGACTGTGGCTTTGTAGTAGAGCCTGAAGTTAGGCAGATTGATTCCTCCAGTTCCATTCTTCTTTCTCAAGATTGCTTTGGCTATTCGAGGTTTTTTGTATTTCCATACAAATTGTGAAATTATTTGTTTTAGTTCTGTGAAGAATACCATTGGTAGCTTGATAGGGATTGCATTGAATCTATAGATTGCTTTGGGTAGTATACTCATTTTCACAATATTGATTCTTCCAATCCATGAACACGGTATATTTCTCCATCTATTTGTCCTCTTTGATTTCTTTCATCAGTGTTTTATAGTTTTCTATGTATAGGTCTTTTGTTTCTTTAGGTAGATATACTCCTAAGTATTTTATTCTTTTTGTTGCAATGGTGAATGGTATTGTTTCCTTAATTTCTCTTTCTGTTTAGAGAATAAGTTTAATCAGAGAAATGAGAAATGCAAAAACAGAGGGAAGCTGTCAAAGGAGATCAAATGATAATAACATAGTCATTAAGCATAGTTAAGGACCTTTAGTTCCTTCTCAAGGACTGTAGCTAATATTCTGAACCATATCCTGTGAGCTATCTTATGGATACTGAAACCCCAATACTTTAATTACATGATGACCCAGACTGTACCCACCACATAAGCTGCCACAATTCTGAGAACTGACCCCAAAGAAGTGGAAACAAACCGACCCTGGAAATGAAGATTAGCTGTACCTAAAACAACCAAGATGACATTGGTCGCACCACCAATGATCCATTTGAAGATGACTGTCAGAGCTGACTGTGCTGTTTCTACATATAGCCCCCTCCTTCTGAATGTAAGAGCTCTTGCCCCACTGGTTGCCAGTGATGGGGAGTCAGTCTTTGGACAGATGTCTGCTCAGCACCCCCACCCTCCATGCAGTTGCCAGGATCTGAAAGAAAGTAAGCTTTCCTTTCTACCCACCTGACCTGTTTAATTGGCTTTTGAGCAGTGAACAGCTGGACCCCACATACTCTTTTGGTAACACTTTTACTATACAGTCTGACAACAGCATTTTCCAAAGCCGCAGGACCCAGACACAGTGCCAGCACTCTAATATTAATACTTCTCAAATTTAATATTTAATTAAATTCAGAGGGAGACACACAGGAGGATGGAAGGAAGGACAACTTTATTCTTTCCAAATCCAGAATCCACAACTGGGTACACATAGTCAATAAATATTGCTGGTTTGATAAATTTCTTACAATGTCTGCCCCGGACCCAGCTGATTGCAGACGCTGAAATCCCTGTGTGACTGAAGGGGCAAGGTGAGGGGATGTGAGAGCAGGCCATGATATTTCAGCACATTTTGTAAATAATACAATTTGGAGTTGGAAAGGAGTTACAACCGGAACATAGCATACATAAATTTAACATAAAGGGAAACTGAGTCCTAGAGTTTGTCTGGAAGTGGTTCGTGAGATCTCAGGGACCTTGCCGGGCTCAGGTCCCTGTAGCCAATCTGTTCATGTCTCTAACTCTTTCCCTGCTGATTGTAGACCCCTCAGGGGTCCAATTCCAATTGCTGATGTTTTCCTGGATTCACACCTTGCTGGGGTTGGCACAGACTTTCCAGTCTCTTATATGGAGGAAACAGTGGTAAAAGGAAAAAATGCATAAAAGAGAAACAGTTTAGGAGCAGAATATCTGTGGGATTCTTTCCCTTTCTACTCTGTGTTTCTCTCTGTACTGGGGATTTCAGATTCAGTTTAATTTCAGAGTGAGAAATATTTCCTCAAGCCCCAAGACTCCCTAGACATTTGTTTCATTGCTACTTCCTGTCCTCTGCACAAAGGTAGCTCTTCCTTGACCCCTGGTAGGCCCTGGGCCTATGCAAAAACTTCCCAGGGACCTCTCCTGTGTCCTGCACACCTAGCAGGGCCCCACGGGGCTGGTCCTTTCCAGGATGTTTCCTCGCCCACCTGTCTGTGCTTTGTGGACTGTGCCCACTCCATGTCCTTCAAGATGTCTCTGCCATGGAGAGTCAGGAGGACTGGCTTTGACATAGCAACAGGATAGAAGGATAAGCTGCTGGTCTGTAATGGGAAATTGATGAGGGACCCAATGAGAAAAGTATGAGAAACAACAAGATTTATCAATTTCATTAATCTTTCCAGATGACCAATTTTTGACTTCGCTGATTTTTCTCTTTTCTGATTTCTGTTTCATTGCTTGGCAATCTTTTTCTTTTCTTCCATGAACTTACTTTGGGCTTAACTTGCTCAATTCTTCCTGGCTTCATAAGGTGAATGATTTATTTAGTTTTTCTATATCTTTCTGGTTTTGAATAGAAATATTAAAAGCTCTAAATACTTTTGTAGGTCTGATTTAGTTTCAAAATGACAGGTTTTTATATCATGTGTTTTCATCATCATTCAGTTAAAAATATTTTCTTGTTTCTCTTGTGATTTTTATCTTTGCTGCATGAGTAATTTAGAACTGCATTCTTTATTTCCAAATATTTGAGTGTTTACTATATATTTTATGGCTTTTGATTTCTAATTAGATCAATCAGATTTAAATCATTCTACTATGGTCAGAGAATATACTCTGTTATTGTAATTCTTGGATGTTTATTGAGACTTGTTTCTTGGCCCAGATATAGTGTGTCTTGGTGAATGTCCCATGTACACATGAATATGTATAGAATTTGCATTTTCTGAAGTTGATTTTATTGTGCGTAGTTGCTTTTTGTATTTATCTTGCTTGGGGCTCCTGAGCTTTGTGGATCTGTAGTTTAAGGATTTTGACTCTTTTTTTTCTTCCTAATTCTCTCACCCTTTCTGATACTCCGACAAACAATATTTATAATAAATAAATATTTATTAAATAAATATTTGCATTAAATTTACATAAATATTTACATTAAATAAATAAATACATATTTATTTCTTTATTTGGTACTTTTATACATATCTTGAATGCACTCTTCTTATTTTCAACACTTTGTCACTTTTGGTATCTTATTTAGATATTTTCTATTGATCTATCTTCAAGTCTACCGGTTCTTTGCTCTGTCTAGTCTGCTGTTAGCCTAGCTAATGTACCCGTCACTTATAAGATCTTGTTTTTCATTTTTAACATTCCTCTTTGATCCTTTTTAAAGGTTTTTAGTGTCTCTGATGAAATTCCCATCTCTTAATTTATACTGGTCACTGATCAGATTTCTGTCCTTATCGTTTCATCCTACTGGAATAATTCCATATGTAGCCTTTTCAGTCTGGATTCTTAATGTTATGCTCCTGACATGTATCTATATTTTTGCCTGTATCAGTAGTTGACTCTTTTTTGTTGCTGAGTAATATACCACTGTGTGAATGTATAGTTAGTTCTGCTATAATACTTCTTTAGAAAATGTTAATTTATTCTAATATGATTGACACATTAGGAAACAATTTAAGCATAAAACAAGTTATTCCATTTGCTTGCATGTGATTTTATCCATGAAAAACACTAGGTGAACAGGCCTCATAGGTATATATTACTACAGCATGCACGCACACACACACACACACACACACACACACACAGACTCAAATGCCTACCATCTACCTCAGTTCATTGCATATGTTATGAGCCATACCCATCCACAACTCGAATTACAAGTTTCTGATTTTAGACAACCCTCCTTCTACAACTTCACAATAACTTACAAGCTGCAACCCTCCGACTCTCACTTCCACAAGCAAACTTTGGGTTTTTTTCAAAGTATCATATTTACTGTTTTATTTATGTTAACTATTTCACATATATAAAGTTGTGCTATTATTTTATTAGATTCCTAGTTTTTCCAGTGTGTCATTGAGGAAGTGCTTGAGTGTTGTGTCCCAACCCTATTTCCCTGAAGCCCTATGGTTTTTATTGCACAATTTCTCACATTGCAGTGATTTTTAAGAATGTGTGTTATAGCAGAATAACTGCACCACAATTTGTTTATCCATCCACCACTTGAAAGCTATTTGAGTTCTATTTGGAATGAAACTTGGGGGTATTTGAATAAAACTTGAACAAACATTTGTGTACAAGTCTTTGGACATAAGAGAAAAAATAGTGAGATGTCTGAGGAAGTAAATGTAAATGTTCTGATGTGGATGGAGCCATGACCTTGTCTGGAAATGGGAGAATGTGGCATGGAGCTCACTCTTCATTTGCACCCCAAGCTCCCTGGCTACCTGCTATATTCAGTGCCATCAAACCTCCTCTGGATGGACTAAGAGTAGTAAGGAAAAATAATGAGAAAAGGAAAAGGAGAAATTTTAATTTCTTTTAAAAGCAAAATTGTGTGTTCTATACACTTAGATATGTAATATGTTTGTTATTTTTCTAAATTTTCGATATGTGAAGAATATTAACCATTACACAAGTTGGGTATATCTTTCCTAAAATTGGGGCCATACTTGTGATTGCCTAAGCCTCAGAGTTCTACTGTAACCTTATGAGTAATTCTTCTCCTTTATTTCCCAGCAGTAGGCAGTGTCACTGCCCTCCATCTTCCTGAAATTTTCTATGTAATTTAATAACATGTTGGTTGGAAATTCACCCTGCAAAAAACTGTTGTCTCACCCCCAAAAGACAATTCCATATATCCCTTCCAGAGACAACATCCCTTGGAGATGGCAGGACTATCCCTGTATCTCTTTTCATCCTTCCAGACTACTGGAGCCGGAGATTGAAGAGACGGGGAGAGAATCATTGCCCTGGGCAGGGAATGTTATTGCTTCACCACTCCCATAAATGCAGATGAGGAAACACCAAGGGAAATATTTGTAGAGATTGGAGGTGCTGTGAAGGATAGAGGGAGTCATCTCAAAACCTAGGTAGATTTCAACATAGACAATATATTTGCTGATGTGCCCTGAATGTATCTGAGTAGGGGTAAGGGGAAAGGAGAGGGATGACAGAGAGAGAGACTTTGCCTATACTCTGACTTTGGTTTGATAAGCACGCGTCAAGCCAAGCTGCCACAGTGGGGAGAGGGACTTGAATCATCTTACCTTTGCCCACCCAGGAGGATGATCTCTTGGCTAGCTGCAAGCAGAGTACCAACTGAAACAGGGAATGTCAGGTTAAAACTGTTTCAGGTGGAACCACACCTTGAGAGACAGGGATCTGATGGTTAAGAGCATGGGACATGGGTGGACCCAGGTTGATCCAACATTGCTAACTACACAGCATTGCTAACAGCACAGCCATAAGGAAGTTCATCTAAACTCTCTGAACTTTCGTTTCCTCCTCTATCAACTGGGGGTGCAATAAAATTTGCATCGTTAGTAATATTCTGAGGACTAAATGAACCAGTATATAAAAATACCTTATCTGGCCTACCATCTCTGCAGGGAGGGAATTTCATCTAGCCCATGATGTCACTAAAAATAACAGGGATCAAACCTGGGCTGTCTCTTCTGTCTCCAAGACACCAGGGCTTTTGGGAGTAACTCACATGAATCTGAACTTAACTGGCCCAGTGAGAAATAAATAGACCTGGAGTATGCCTCTTGCCAATTAATTCGGTGAATTTGGCCTCAATTATCTTATCTATAAAGTGAAATTAACCTCCCTTGCTCTTCCTTTCTGAACCACTTGGTAGAATATGAGAGCCTGGACCCTCTGGAAAGAGTGACTTCCTTCTTGGGTTCAAGCCATTGCCAATTCTCTTTGTAGAGAGAAAACCTCACGGCATTGAAGACGGAAACTGGGGGTGACAGGGGGGAATATTTTAATCACAGTGTTGGTGTCATGCTGTCCGTTGCACAACCCAGGCTTGTCAACACCCTTTGGTTAACAGAGGGGTTCAGAGTATCTGCACGAATATCTCAATTTCTCCATTGGTTGGAAACACTTCTGATGAAATTGCTTGTTCTTTGAGGTCCTTCTGAAGAAATGATTTCCTAGTTAGAGGGTGGCCAGGAGCTGGTATTGCAGCAGGCCCCCTTCAGAGACAGATAGATCTGTGAAGTGTGTGCTAACTGCTGCTCCCCACAGAGCAGAAGGTGCTGATGTTCTTTCACAACTGATCTGACCACACAGATGTGATATCAATGATGATGCCACCAGCAGTCCAGGTCAGAAATAGCCCTCACCATCTGGGCTAGAAGATCCACTTCTACAACGGCTTCCTTGGTCACATGCTGTGACTGGGCTGGGAATTTCATTGGAGCTGTGTACATATTGCCCTTCTAGATTGCAGTCTTAAGGCTCAAAGATGAGTGTTCCAAGTGAATAAGGTAGAAGCTGCCTGGCTTTTTATGACTTAGTCACAGAAGTCCTATTGTATCTCTTCTACCATAATCTGTAGGTCAAAGCAGTCATAAGCCTGATCAGATTCAAGGAGAGGGGTTCTAGATCTCTGTTTCTGCATGAGAGGAGTGTCAAAGAAATCTTGGCCCTGTTTTAAAACCACTATAGTATCATTTTATCTATAAGTATTTGTGTTAGCTTCTTATTTTTATTTTTACTTATTTAAAAAATTGAAGTAGAATTGATTTACTGTATCATGTAAGTTTCAGGCGTACAGCACAGCGATTCAGTTGCGTTAGCTTTTTGTTGCTGCTGTAACAAATGACCCCAAACTTAGTGGCTTAAAACAATTCAAATGTATTCTCTTACAGTTCTGGAGGTCAGAAGTCTGAAATGAGTCTCACTGGGTTAAAATCAAGATATCTGCAAAGCTGCCTTCCTTTTTGGAGGGACGCCCTCCTCTGCTATTTGGGGCTTCCCAGGTGACACTAGTGGTAAAGAACCCGCCTGCCAATGCAGGAGACATGAAGGGTGCATGGTGGATCCCTGGACTGAGAAGATCCTCTGGAGACGGAAACGGCAGTCCACTCCAGTATTCTTGCCTAGAAAATCCCCGTGGACGGAGGAACCTGGTGGGCTACAGTCCATAGGGTTGCAAAGAATTGGACACAACTGAAGAAACTTAGCCTGTACTTACAAGGGAAGACCCATTTTCTTGCTTTTTATGGCTTCTAGAGGTTGTGCCACTTTCCTTGTCTGTAGCCAGCAATGGCCCATCAAGTCTTCCTCACATTGCCTCACTCAGACACTCACACTCCTGCTACCCTTGTGAGGAGCCTTGTGATGACACTGGATCATACAGATAACCCAGGGTAATCTCCCTATCTCAAATCAGCTTAAGGCTATTTTGATTCCTCAGTGCTGTGTAATGTAACATATTCACAGTTTCCAGAGATTAGGACATGACTTCTTTGAGAGAGGGGTCATTATTCTGCCTACTGCACTACTTCAGTCAATATCTTAAAAAAATAAAGATTAAAAAAACACAGTCACACCACCATTGCTTATTTGCCATCTGTATATATCCTTCACTGAAATGTCTGTTTGTGACTTTGATCCATTTTCTAATTTCATTGTTCATTTGTTTGCTTAATGTTAAGATTTGAGTGTTCTTTATATATTCCAAATATAAGTGCTTTGTTAAATATGTGGTTTGCAGACTTTTCTCCCTTTCTATAGTTTGTCTTTTCTTCTTCTTCACAAGGTCTTTTGAAGAACAAAAATTTAAAATTGATGAGGTCCAGTTTATAGATCTTTCCTTCTATGGGCTGTGTTTTGGATGTCAAAACTGAGAAGTTTTTGCTTTGTCTTAGGTCCAGAAGATTTTCTCATTTTTTTTTTTTTCCTAAAAGTTTTGTGGGTTTTCATTTTACATTTAAGTCCACGATCCATTTTGAGTTAATTCTTGTGTAAGGTGTGAAGGTCAAGATGTCTTTGTTTTGTTTGTTTTTGGTCTATGGATGTCTAGTTTCTCTGGCACCATTTGTTAAAAAGACTATTCTCTCTCCATTATCTTGTCAATAAATGTTTGAAGCCAAATGTGCTTTTGAAGCCAACTAGGTATGAAGATTATTTCTTTTTTTGCATAAGAATTTAAATTACTGATGTTATTTCCTTAATAGATATAGGACCATTCATATTTTCCATATCTTTTTGTTACATAGTCTTCTCATGTCAGTAAATTATATTTCTGATAAGAGAGGAAAGGAACTAAACTCCAAAGGAACAGCAAAATTTAGCATGCATGTACCAGCCTGAGCTGGAAGAGTATCTTGGGTCTCGATTTTGAGGGTGCTTGATCAAGGAAGCTGGAACACAAGAATGGATTAGGGGGAACTTATTGACTTAAGAGTACTCTTTCTGGATATAGGCTATTACTTCCTGGTAAGGATCCCAGAGGTTGGTGTGATTTTGCAGCCAGGAAAGCTCCAGAATCCTAGAGAAATCAATGACTCATGTGGAGTGAACTTAAAATATTTGAATTCATGACAGATGGAGAAGGAAGGGATAAAAATGACTGTGGAAGTGGGCATGGTGGAGTAGATGTACCATGTGAGGCTGAAAGACCATCCACATTATATTCTATGGGAAGTCCCAGAGAACACACCATTCATCAAGCCATCAGGATTGGCTGGTGAGACAGGGACCAGCATCAGTGGTATTTCTCCTTTTCCAGCTAGGACTGAGGGTAGGAGTGGCTGATATAAAACTTGGCCCATTGATAGCAGTGGGGATAATGCCCTCCCTGCTTGTATCTTCAGAATTATATCTCTCAGCTTTTTTGTAAAACTGTTAGCCATTATCTCTTCAGATCCATTTGCTGTCTCATTCTCTCTCCTCTTATTTTTTTTTTGCCACTTTATTTCTTAATTGAAGTATAATTGTTTTACAGAAGCTTGTGGTTTTCTGTCAAACATCAACAAGAGTCAGCCACAATTACACCTGTGTCCCCTCGCTCCTCAACCTCCTTCCCATTTCCCTCTCTTCTCCCCCTTCTAGATTGTCACAGAGCCCCTGTTTGAGTTCCCTGAGTCATACAACCAACTCCCATTTCTCCTCTCGTTTTGAGATTCTAGTCGCCCAGACGACAGATGCTCTGCTCTATCCTCTGTGGCTCTTATCCTCTCTTTTGTATTTTTTAGTTTTTTGTTTCCCCTTGCTTCATTTTGATCTGTTTGAACTTTACCGGTATTTCCTCTGTTGGTTTTAACCTGTTCTGAGGTTTTATTTCATTTTTTGCATTTATTGGTTCCAGAATTCATTTTTTACTTTTACATATCTGCAAGGATACTCACGATAACTTCCAGTCCCTCACCAAAAAGCTCAAGCTTCCTTGTCAGGCATTTGTGGCATCAGCATCTGGGATCATATTTAAAAATATTCAATGAGTTTGAGATTTTCTAAACTCCCCAAATGATGGGAGCTGACCTCCTCTTGTTCAAGGGATGGTTTCCTTCTCGTTTACTTTTCCTCCTAAGGCATCAGCCCAGACAGAGGATGGTTTCTTGTGGTTCCTTCATTTGGGCAGCCTGGTACTTTGTTCTCCACCAGTCCAGTAAGGCTGAGAAAGGTTCAGCTCACCTTCTTAGCCACCTTTTCTTAACTGCAAACATCCTCAGTCTAGAAGAGGTCTCAGTGCCAGGCTATCTCTGGATTTCTATCCTTTCTTTAACCAACAACTCACTTCTGGCTCACTGAGATAGTCTGTCTCTTGCCAGGGAATTGTGCATTCCTGGTAAATCTGCTTCAAGTGGAACTCTGAGACACAATTTCTTAGTGTTTAGTGGAGAGAGTGGGCCTTGCTCTCGTCTGCAGATTTGACCACAGCGTTACTAGCTGTGTGACCTTGGACAAGCTCACTGAAACTGTTTTCTCATATGTCAAAGGGAGATACTCAGAGTACACACAGCACAGTGATTTTGAAGAATAGACCATGCATGTAAATCCCTTAGTACAGGCTGTGGTTCATAGCAAGTCCTCAAAAGCTGTTAGTCCTTATCCGTAAGAGAGCTGAATTTATTAAAATGCATAAATATGCATGCTCGAATGCTTTCAGTTCAGTTCAGCCACTCAGTCATGTCCGACTCTTTGCGACCCCATGAATCGCAGCACACCAAGCCTCCTTGTCCATCACCAACTCCCGGAGTTTACTCAAACTCATGTCCATCGAGTCAGTGATGCCATCCAGCCATCTCATCCTCTCTCATCCCCTTCTCCTCCTGCCCCCAATCCCTCCCAGCATCAGGGTCTTTTCCAATGAGTCAACTCTTCGCATGAGATGGCCAAAGTATTGGAGTCTCAGCTTCAACATCAGTCCTTCCAATGAACTCCCAGGACTGATATCCTTTAGGATGGACTGGTTGGATCTCCTAGCAGTCCAAGGGACTCTCAAGAGTCTTCTCCAACACCACAGTTCAAAAACATCAATTCTTCGGTGCTCAGCTTTCTTCACAGTCCTACTCTCACATCCATACATGACCACTGGAAAAACCATAGCCTTGACTAGACGGACCTTTGTTGGCAAAGTAATGTCTTCTATTTAAGTGATGGATTTCCTTGGTGCACGTTAGTTTGCATTTGTTTTTAATCCTTTGCTTTTTTCCTGGTCTACAAGAAGTATTTCGCTGGTATAAAGCTGGTGTGGTTGTAATGACACTTATCCTCATTCTCTTGACTTCCCTTTCTGCTCAGATGCCTCTAAGCATTCTTTCTTATTCTTTCCAACCAGTGAAACTGATTTATCACGGGGGGAAAAAAAGTGAAGCCAAAAGTCTAAAATATATTTAAGAAACAAGAATAATCTTTATTATTCTAACATTTTTAACAGCGGAAAAGTCTCAGAAAAACTCAATAAGCATCTGTTGATGGATGTGGTCCAAGGTCTACCCAGAGACAGGAGTGTAAATCATTACCCATCAGCCTCTGCGTGATTGACTGGGAAGGGGCTTGGGAATGAGAGGGATTTCATTGAGAGGAAATCATAGGATTTCTCAGAGAAAGCAACAAATGAATAAAATGATTTACAGCATTTCAGTAGCTCAACTAAAGTAAAGAAAGTTTCCAGAATGTGGTGAGTGGAGGGGAGAGGGACGCATGGGAGAGGGAACTTCTGGGCTTGCAGTCCCCTGGTTCAGGTCCCTGCTGCCCAGTCTCTACCCACATTTCAGTGGGTTCCTTCTGGACCACTCAGGGGCTCTTCTTCAGGTCCCTGATGTATTTCTGGACCCAGCTGTCAGCAGGATTGCCACAGACATATTGGCCCCTTCTGGTGAGGAAGCTGTGGAGAGGGCAGACGTATAATACAGAGAATGAGTAGGGATGGTTTTGACCACCTGTGGCCTCTGCATCTTCGTCCCTGTGGGATTTATGGAGATAACCTCAGGCCACCTCCTTTCTGCTGTCCCTTCCTTTCCTCTCTTCCCTCTGCTTCTGGCCACATCCTCCCTGGCTCCCTGCAGCCCTCACCCCATGTCAGGAGACAGCCCAGTGACCTGAATGCACAAAAGGCCCCAAGAGTGCCGAGCACCTTCCCAGGACGACCCTTTTCCACGAACTGGTGCTCTTGAGATCGCTCCCTGCTCTGACCCCTGTGGATACTCCTCACCCCCGCCTCCATGTCCTGAGTCTTCCCAGGGCTGAACAGAAGGACTGACACTTACATGATACCAGGTCTGGCGCAGTTGCTACTGGTCTTAAAATAGTTAACCACATTTCTGTGGGGGATTTTCCCGGAGACGTAGGTGAAACAGCAAGTGGGTGGGGTGTAAACCCTTTCTGTACGGGAACAAGAATAACAGTTATGCAGGAGCGAAGTCAAGCCCCAGAGGGTCAGGAACACTGGGAATCATTTGATTCTTTCATTTGCTGGTTTCTCATTAATATCCCTAGTCTTGTCTTTGGACTTGTCTCTTCATTTGGTCTCTATCTTTCTCTACAGGGAGCTAAACCCTAGATAGTCTACTTCCTACTCCCAGCTTCCTTTGTGGAAATGTTTTCCTGATCAATTAAAGCATAAGTGCATGCTAAGTCACTTGTGTCGTGTCTGACTCTTTGTGACCCCATGGACTGTAGCCCAGCAGGATCCTTTGATTTTGGGATTCTCCAGGCAAAACTTCTGAAGTGGGTTGCCAGGCCCTCCTCCAGGGGAAATTCCCAACCCAGGGATCAAATCAGCATCTCAAGCATCTCCTGCATAGCAGGCAAAATTCTTTACCACTGAGCCACCGAGGAAGTCCCCTCTACCTCATGCTAACAAGCAAACACATTAGACTTCAAGTTTCTCACCTAAAATGTAGGATAAAACCTCTCTTAACTCCAACCCACAGCCCAAATCAATACACTCCTTTTGAAGCTTCTTGAAAAAAGCAACCATGTCATTTTTGAAACCCCATTCAATGTTCTTTAATTTCACATGAGGGTTCTTAAGCCACGGCATGCGGGCTGGACTTTGGACTAGAGTATGAGTAGCAACTGATAATGGAGAGCAGATAGCAGACTTACCTTGTGCATAGGAGCAGAGGGCCACGGTGCAGAGAAAGACAAAGACGGCAGCCAGGAGGACCTTCATGATGCTGGACAGGCAGGCAGGAGAGTGTGGGCAGAGCTGAGAAGGGGCTTGGGAACTCACTGCTGCGTGTCTCCTTCTGGGATGTGAGCTGTCTTCTCTTCTTTTTCTAGATGTCCTGGGCTGCAGGAATTTAAAAGTCAGAGGTATCTATGGTGGAATTTTAAGTGTAGTGGTATCATGTAAGTTTACCACCCAGTGCTGCCTATGATTACCAGAGGAGCTTAGGGAGCACATAGCACATAGTTCAGTTACCAATTTGCTTGTTGCTTATGAGGAAGTTGTTTCTCCAGATGGACCAGAAGTTGGCACTGCCCAGGGATCAGCCTTAGCTGTTTCCTTTCCATGTGACAGATTTCTCTCTGAAGTGAGTGATCAGAGCCTTCTTCCACAGAGTGGGAGGCCCTGATACACTCCCACAATTGTCCTCAGTGTCTAAATGTGATGGGTAAAATCTCCACTGAGCCTCAGGAAGGATAAGTGAGCTTAACCACTTCCTAGGTGGAAAGAACAGAATTGGAAAGCCTGGAGGTACAAGGATGGTGAAAGCCAGGATTAGCTTTCCAGTAACTGGTCTATTTGTCAAATACCCATCGCAGCCCTACAATGAAGTCTGCATTGAACACTGGATGAGGGTCAGCAGAATTAAAAATGCCCATACTCTGAACCAGAAATTCTATTTTTTCAGAATCTACACTATGGAAATGAACTCATAAATGGGGAAAACTTTAAGGACAGTGTTATTTGGGGTAGCTTATCTATGATAAAATAACCGACACTAAACTACTTACTCTACAGTGTTAGAATAATAGAGCAAATCAATGATAGACATAAAGGCTAATGTTTAGGATCCTAATGCCAGCCTCTTAAACAAATAGAGTGACATTCACAGACTTAATTTTTTTAAATTAATTTTTATGGGTGTATAGTTTCTTTACAATGTTGTGTTAGCTTCTGCTGCACGGCAAAGTGAACCTGCTCTGTGTTTACATATGTCCCCTCTTTCTGAATTTCCTTCTCATTTAGGTCACCACAGAGCATCGAGTAGATTTCCTGGTGCTATATAGTAGATTTGCAATAGTTATCTATTTTATACATAGTAGTGTATATATGTCCATCCCAATCTTCCAATTCATCCCATTCCCCTTTCTTCTATGGTACCACATATATGTTCTCTATGCCCATGACAGACTTGATTTTTAATATTAAATATTAAAAAGCAAGATGCAAAACATCCTGGGAAGAGAAAAAAACCAGAAAGAAATAAACTTGCTATCTGTGCTTATTTGCTCTTCATCCCACGTCCCATGGGTTGTCTTCCTCCACAACACTTGCCTGTCTCTAGGAAGTGGGAATGATCCTGATATGATACCAGGGTAGAAGGTTGTGGGTACTACCATGATCATCAACAAATTTGTGGCAACTCTGAATAGAAATAAGAGAAGCAGCAGGCACTGAAGTAATTACCCTAACCATGAGGAAGTGGCTATCAAGAGCCCCTGAAAAGCCAGGTCAATTTCTTTCCCTCTCGGAGGGTGGCCAGCCAGAAGTTGGTGGAGACATCAGTGCTCAGGGCTGCAGGGTAAGACACAAAATGAACCAAGGAAACAGCATTTCTTCTTTAATTTGAATTACTGCTTTGAATCTCTGCCTGTCTTGTTCTCAGTCTCTGGCTCCCTCTTCAGGGAATACAGCTATTGGAGCAGGCAGCCCTTATTCCATCTCTTTTGGGGGAACTTCATCTGGTCCACAGAGACATTTGCCAGCAAGATGCCACCTTCTGTACATCACCCAAAGAGTGGAGTTCCTTGTGAGAGTCAGGGAACTCTGTCATTTGGCTCAACCTAGGAACCAATCGGACCTGGCATTTGCATCTTGTTAATGAATGCTGAAACTCCAATACTTTGGCCACCTGATGCGAAGAACTGACTACTTGGAAAAGACTCTGATGCTGGGAAAGATTGAAGGCAGGAGGAGAAGAGGATGACAGAGGTTGAGATGGTTGGATGGCATCACCAACTTGATGGACATGAGTTTGAACAAGCTCTGGGAGTTGGTGATGGACAGGGAAGCCTGGTGTGCTGCAGTCCATGGGGTCGCAAAAAGTTGGACATGACTGAGTGACTGAACTGAACTGAGCTGAATGAATGCATTAGACCTCAATTTCCCCACTAAAAGTGGGTCCTAGTCCTCTTCTGCCTAGCTAGGATAGCTACAAGTTCTTGGGAAGTTTGGGGAGCAGCTTGGAGTATTTTGAAAGCTTCTGTGAAGTTTTTTGCTTTCATGTGGTGAATCTCAACCATAGGCTTAAGTGATGTGGTTTAGACATCTGTCCAGAGCACTGAGAAACAATTCTAAAAGGCAGAAAGGTTGAGGGTTGAGTCTTGTGATATAGACAAGACTTGTGAACTGAGGCTTGTGGTGAGGAGATGGTGGACTAGGGCAGCATGGGGAATGCGTGGGGAAATCATTGATGATGGGCTGGAAGAGGGCAAAGCCAAGATGGAATGGGGCAAGTGCTGCTGCCTGCATCCTTCGGGAGTCCATCCTGTATCCTTGTCCCTTTATAAGCAACTCTAGAGCATGAGAAGCTGGAGGCTGGTGTGACCAGAGGGGAAGTTGCTGCATGGTGTCTTGTTATGAGTTGCACATGTTGGGGTCCCAGGGGTCACACAGACATTCAGAGCATCCAAGAAGAGCCCAGTTGCTCATTTGTTGGGGCTGATTGGCTGGAAAGGTTTTGGCCAGTGACAGGAGGTGAGGTGATGTTAGTGTCAGAGCCGTAAGGACATGGAAAGATCTACAGATTAATGATTCCTCCCACAGAGCAGATCTGATGCTCTGCTGCAGCTGTGCTGATCACAGAGGGTGACACCTTCGGGTGATGCCACAGCACTCTGAGCACACAGGCCCCACTGGAAACCGCATCCTGGGTGGAAAGGACCATGACATCATGTTGCTCGGACTGCTTCTGAGGAAATGATTCGTGAAAACAGAGGTGGGGGGAGCCAGGAGTTGCTGTCACTAAGGGACCAAGCTTAGCTGGTCTTCTACCACGAACAGGTCTTTAGGGATCATGCCATTCCCTTTTGCCTTTCTTGGAGCAGACATTCCTAATGTTCTTCACAGGTGTTTTGACTGTGACATATCTACTGATGCCGTAGAGTCTTCAGTAGCCTGAGCTGTGTTTGATCCAGACTCAGATGGACAGAATGGAGTTGGGGAAGTCTGGGCTACAGACATGACCATGGTAGATGAAGTCAGCTTTTAAATCCACTCCTTCCATTCATCAAACATTCACCAGTCCCCACAATATGCCACCATCTTGTTTAACAGTTGGGTATAGAAATGAACACATATTAGACATAGGGTGTCTCTATAGATCAGGAGCCATAAATGTCTTTATTTTTTGGCCCAGAAAGTCTACAACTAGAAAAATATCCTATGGGCAAACACTTCATTTGTCAAAAAGTTTTATGCATATAGATATTTGGTGCAGTGTATTTGTAGCAAATAAAAATTGAAAACAGTTCAAATGTGCTACAGTAGCGCATGATAATATTAATGCACTATGTTGATGGGTGAGTAAATTAAGCAACTCTTAAAAATACTGGAATGATTTGGAAAAGTCTTGTAATATTAAGTATAAGTAAGAAAACTACAAAATTGCATCCATATCTTGACTACAATTATGTCCCTTCCCCTGGTAAAAAGCAAGTAACTAAAACTATCAAAAGCCTGGGGAAAACTGCACTTGAAAGAAATAAACGAAGTTAATAGGTTTAAGTTTGGGTAATAGAACTTTTACTACCTTTAGGCAAAGACATTGTATTTAGATTATGGCTCAGAATTCATTTATGCCACAATAAAACAGGAAGAATGTAGATGAAAACTCCTCATATTCTTACTTACAGTTGCCATGCTGCCTACCCAACTTTCAGAAATGAAACAGTATTTTTCTATTTCCTATATACTTAAAATTAATTTTTACTACCTTTGAGGATAATCTATAGTTAGCATCACAAATTATGATTAAAAAATTGAATTAAAAGCAGTAGTAACACTGCTTTTTCTCTGCCTCTCTAAGACTCACTCCTATACCTGTGAATGAGACTTTTTGTGAAGACCTGATGCCTGAGCAACACAAGAGAAGACTCTACGCATGGACATCACCAGATGGTCAACACTAAAATCAGATTGGTTATATTCTTTGCAGCCAAAGATGGAAAAGCTCTATACAGCCAGCAAAAACAAGACTGGGAGCTGACTGTGGCTCAGATCATGAACTCCTTATTGCCAAATTCAGACTGAAATTGAAAGAAGTAGGGAAAACCACTAGACCATTGAGGTATGACCTAAATCAAAGCCCTTACAATTATATAGTGGAAGTGAGAAATATATTCAAGGGATTAGATCTGTTAGACAGAGTGCCTGATGAACTATGGACAGAGGTTCATGACACTGAACAGGAGGTAGGGATCAAGAACATCCCCAAGAAAAAGAAATGCAAAAAGGCAAAATGGTTGTCTGAGGAGGCCTTACAGATAGCTGAGAAAAGAAGAGAAGTGAAAGGCAAAGGAGAAAAGGAAAGATATACCCATGTGAATGCAGAGTTCCAAAGAATAGCAAGGAGAGATAAGAAAGACTTCCTTAGTGATCAGTGCAAAGAAATAGAGGAAAACAATAGAATGGGAAAGACTAAAGATCTCTTCAAGAGAATTAGAGATACCAAGGGAACATTTCATGCAAAGATGGGCACAATAAAGGGCAGAAATGGTTTTAACTGTGAGGATCAGAAAAAACTCTGGAAAATTCAAGAGATGGGAATACAAGACCACCTGACCTGCCTCTTGAGAAATCTATATGCAGGTTAGGAAGCAACAGTTATAACTGGACATGAAACAACAGACTGCTTCCAAATAGGGAAATGAGTACGTCAAGGCTGTATATTGTCACCCTGCTTATTTAATTTATATGCAGAGTACAACATGAGAAATGCTGGGCTGGATGAAGGACAAGCTGGAATCAAGATTGCTGGGAGAAATATCAACCTCAGATATGCAGACGACACCACCTTTGTGGCAGAAAGTGAAGAAGAACTAAAGAGCCTCTTGATGAAGGTGAAAGAGGAGAGCGAAAAAGTTGGCTTAAAACTCAACATTCAGATAATTAAGATCATGGCATCTGGTCCCATCACTTCATGGCAAATAGATGGGGAAGCAGTGGAAACAGTGACTTTATTTTTTGGGGGGGCTCCAAAATCAGTGCAGATGGTGACTGCAGCCATGAAATAAAAAGACACTTACTCCTTGGAAGAAAAGCTATGACCAACCTAGATAGCATTATTAAAAAGCAGAGATATTACTTTGCCAACAAAGGTCCATCTAGCCAAAGCTATGGTTTTTCCAGTAGTCATGTATGGATGGGAGAGTTGGACTATAGAGAAAGCTGAGAACCAAAGAATTGATGCTTTCAAACTGTGGTGTTGGAGAAGACTCTTGAGAGTCCCGTGGACTGCAAGGAGATCCAACCAGTCAATCCTAAAGGAAATCAGTCCAGAATATTCATTGGAAGGACTGATGCTGAAGCTAAAACTGCAATTCTTTGGCCACCTGATGTGAAGAACTGACTCCTTGGAAAAGACCCTGATGCTGGGAAAGATTGAAGGCGAGGGAAGAAGGGGACGACAGAGGATGAGATGGCTGGATGGCATCACCGACATGATAGACATAAGTTTGAGCAAGCTTTGGGAGTTGGTTATGGACAGGGACACCTGGCATTCATGGGGTCAAAGAGTCAGACACGACTGAGTGACTGAACTGAATTGAACTGATGCCTGAACAGCAGCAGCCACGTTAGAACCATGAGATGAAAGTGCAAAGAAGAAAAGCCGACAAAATGATGTGAGAAGGGGAGATGTCAGAGTCTTTAATGATGCCACTGAGCTACCAGACAAACCTTGGAATTTTCTCCTTGAGTTTACAATAAGGAAATAGGAAATATTGTTATTTAAAGAAAGTAAAATTTCTTTACTTTCACAGTTTCTAATGGTGAATTATTATTACAAGAGGTGAATACACCATCATGTAATTATAGGCCATCTTTTAACTATTATAAATAAGCTGTGACAAACACTATTATGCATACAACCTCATCATTGTGTTTATGTCCATAGGAGAGATCCCTGGCAGAGAGCTTTGCTGTTCAAAGAGTAACAACATTTTAAAGCTCATCATATTAGCTCCCAGTAAGTCCAGCTAACCCAGAGCCCAGCGGTCTTGCATCAGTCTCCAGCCTGTTGATGGTGATGCCTGCAGGCACTCACCTGGGCTGTATTTTTTTGTGAGAGCCCCACTGACATTTCCCAACTGGAGCCAATGTTGAAGCTGCATCAGCCATTGTGGTTCTTATTATGATACACACCTCAGCAACAACCATCAGGGACTTTGAAAAGACAAGGTTTGTTACTCACCGTCCTGGAGGGTGCACGGCACTGCTGAGGCCACACAGCAAGGTCTCACAGAGAGAGAGCTCAGACCTGGGGCTCTGCCTCTGCTGGGGTGAGGGTGGGGTGCCCAGGGTTTTGCAGGTTCACTCTTTATTGGTGAATTTAAAAGATAAGAGAGAAAGTATAGAAGGGAAAAGTGAAGTCACTCAAATGGTCAGTTATCTAGGTCATCCAGAACTTTCTAAAAGGGGAACTTCATGGGTAGGGCAGCCTGGCCCGTGATCTAGTTCTGTATAAGGTGATGTGCTTATTCAAGATGGGTATCTTCAAAATGGATGCCTCACAATCAAAAGCTTAAGGTAGAATGTTTCAGGAATGAGCCAAAGTCTGAAAGGCCAGCTTCACTCCGGCCCCTTCTGCAGCTGAGAATTCCCCAGATCTGCTTCCCATTGCAGGGTGTGGTTTTAGCTTGGGAGGCCTTCTCAAGACTCCATGGTATTATGGTGTAGGTCAGAGCTGTGTTGTCGGGACAGCTGGGGGTGGGTCCCAGAAGGTTCAGTTCTGTGGGGAGATGCTTGGTGTAGAGACCTGCTCTTGTGAGAAAGCGCCGCATGAACTTGTCACAGGGTCACACCAGCCTCTCACCTTCTCTCACTGGGGAAACCATTTCCCCATCAAGAAAGCAACACGACCGTTCTTGCAAATACGCTGAGCCTTTGTGGTGACCCAAAGCTTTCCTGGCTTCTGCCACTCACAGCATGATACCAATGCTGTGATGAAAAATACACCCCCCCGCCTCGGTCTCCACAAGTTTCCGTCCTCTAGTGTCCCAAAGCTGCCTATAAAGAGAGGGCACAGCTCAGACCCCAGCAGGAGGCTGCGACTTTGGGTCTCCGGGTCCAGCTCCACTGGCCCCACCTGACCCTCTCACCCGCCCGGCGTCATGGAGCTCCGCGGGGCCGCCCTGGCTGTCCTGCTGCTCACCACGGCCCTCTCTGCCCACACCTGCTCGGCCAGCCGTGAGTCCGTCTTCCCTTCCTTTAGGCCTGTCCCCCACTCTTGGTTGGGGCTTCGGCCACAGGGCCGAAGTCTTTGACCTGAGCCCTTAAGCAGAGAGCTTCAGAGAGACTTCAGACACTATTTCCTGAGCAGAACTTTCCTTCCCAGGGGGGTCTGTAGCAGTTCTATTCTCTGGCTCTGAGAGACAGTGGGAGGGAAGCCCATTTTATGGATTCCTGGGAAAATGAGGCCCAGGCGGGAATCTGACAAAAGGTGGAATCTGTGTCCAGTGGGCTCCCAGTGTAGCCTTTGCTCTCCTCTGGAATCCAGTTGAAATAGCACCACTTCCTCCTGGATTCCCCGGCTCCCATCCCCACCCCCAGCGCTGTCTCCTGCAGGTCTGCCTGACCCTCGAGGGGCAGCTGGCTGCCTTTCCCCCGAACAAGGACTTAGCATGGTCTGTCCCATCTCTCACAGTTGGTGCCAACACCCCGACCGCCTGCTGCTTCTCCTTCGTCTCCCGGCAGATCCCACGCAAATTCGTGGACGACTATTATGAGACCAGCAGCCAGTGCTCCCAGCCCGGCGTCATGTAAGGGCCAGCCTTCCTGCCCGCCCTGGGGAAGGAGCCTGGGGGTCTGGCCTGAGGCACCTCCTCGGAGCTCAGGACACCAGGGGGGCCCCTGTCATGTTTTCTCACCTGGTTTGGGACCTGCAGAGCGTCCTAGGGGGGTCTGCCCCTGCGCAGAGGGAGGAGAAGAGAGGGGTGACAGCAGGAAATTGTCCTCCCCTCTCATTTGCCAAACAATGATGCTGGCTCTCCGAGGGGACCCCCACAGGAGACCCAGGAAGGTCTGTGAACCCCAGGGTGAAGGAGACACGATATGAGCATGTGGACAGGCCCTGAGGTGTCCGGGGCAGAAGGAGGGGGGTCCCTGGGGGCCCAGGATCCCCCCCACTGCACTCACCAGTGTGTAACCCTTCCGTTCTTCTCCACAGCTTCAAGACCAAAAGAGGCCGGCAGGTCTGTGCCGACCCCAGTGAGGACTGGGTCCAGGAATACATTACCGACCTGGAGCTGAATCCCTGAGTGGCCTGGGAGCTGCAGGGAAGATGGACAGTTGGGGAAGCAGGATGATGACCCTGGGGCTCCAAAAGGCACCTCTTCTGTGGGTCACACCCCTTCCCCAGCCACTCACTGGGGCCCTCCTTCACTTTAATGTCTCCTATTTAACCTTTGTCATTTATTTCCACCATGGAAGTGTGTGATGTCATGAATACCTGCTCTGACCCCCCGTCACCCTCTTCCCCACACATCCCTCCCCTTCCTCCGTAACTGTCCTCACTCTCAGTACGTGGATCAGTCAGTGTGATTGGTCCTCTCCTGGCAGCCAAACAACAAATGCTGGTCGAGTGGTTTTGCCCAGGACCGTGATTCAAAATGTTGAAGGCTCTTCTATAAAAGGTAAACCAACCAGCCTTTTCCTTGTGGTGACTCTTGATTTTGTCTTCCCAGCAGCCAGAATGACCGATTGAGACTAATACTGGGGGGAAAGTAGGGGAATATGAAAAGGGGCAGAAACCATGAGAAAGAAAAAGTATCCTAGAACAAGAACATCAGACATTCCCTTGGAGATGCTGTCCTGGAAAGTTGAAACTGACACTTTTTTTTAATTAAAAAATAATTTTAAGTAAAAAGATTTTCATTTATCTTTATTAAGAATTGTTTATATTTTTAACTGTGTTGGATCTTAGTTGCAGCACAAGGGCTCTTTAGTTGAGGTACCAGGGCTTAGTTAACCCCTGGATTGTGCCATCTTAGTTCCCTGACTAGGGCATGAACTCGTGGCCCCTGCATTGGAAGGCCACTGAACCACCAGGGAAGCCCTAACACATTATTTTACAACCAAATCATAATTGATATGGTCTAGGAAGTTTTCCTACTTAAATGAATACCAAGGTGATGTGTATTTGTACACAGAAATGTATTTTCATGAATGATTTCCTCAAGATGATGGCTAACTCCTGTTGAGGGTTTATTGGGTGCTGGCTTTGATGCTAAGTACTTACAGTAGTGCTATGCTGAGTGCCTGCCTTGGTGACAGTCTAGCCAACCCTGCCTGCAGTCTAGCAAGGATCCCCTACTCGCCAGTTGACTGAGAGCTTTGCTCGCCTTCTCCATTGTTCGCACTCTGCTTTATTGGGGAAAGTTCTTCAAGCCACATCTGAGCTGAGGTTTGGGAGCTAGAGTAGTCAGAGTTAAATATAATTATAGGGGGAAGAATTCTTTAGTATAAGGATGGCCCATGCAATTGCTGAGACATGCTTATACAAAAATTATTTGTTGTGTGTCTGAAATTCAATTTTAACTGGGATTCCTGTATTTTACCCGGTAACACTGCTTGGGGTGCACATCTCTCATAAAGGCTGCCTATTTCTTGTCGGAGTTGAGTAACCCAGGATTGGCCTGAAGGCAGAGTAGTGCTTTTCAACCTCAAATTCACATTAGAATCATTTAGGGGAGCTTTTTATTTTTTAAATACTTAATTAATTTTAGCTGCACTGGGTCTTTGTCGCAGTGCACAGGCTTCTCACTGAGGTGCCTGCCTGCTGCTAAGTCACTTCAGTTGCGTCCGACTCTTTGCAACCCCATGGGCTGTAGCCTACCAGGCTCCTCTGTCCATGGGATTCTCCAGGTAAGAATACTGGAGTGGGTTGCCATGCCCTCCTCCAGGGGATCTTCCTGACCCCGGGACTGAACCCTCGTCTCTTATGTCTCCTGCATTGGCAGGAGTGTTCTTTACCACTAGCACCTCTGGGAAGCTCCTCTCACTGAGATGGCTTCCCTTACTTTCGTGCACGGCCTTCACTAGTTGTAGCATGTAGGCTCTAGACCTTATTCTCAATAGTTGTGACAAGCAGGCTTAGTTGCTCCTCAGCATGTGGAATCTTTCTGAACCAGGGATCAAGCCTGTGTTCCCTGCATTGGCAGGTGGATTCTAAACCACTGGACTACCAGACAAGTCCAGGCAGAGCTTTCTAGAAACTTCATTGCCAGGAGCTCGCCTCCAAAGTTAAGGCTGTAATGAGATCTGGGTGAAACCTGCACAGCAGTAATTACAGTAAATACAGTTCATGTACAGCTAGTTTGAGAACTGATGCTGGGGTGTAGTCATAGCCTGTTTTTGGCTGGTCTTGGGGTTTCAGAGGAAATACAACGCCCTTCCAGTTTTTCAAGGCTTCTGATCTGTTTTTTAGTCAAGTCCAATGGATGGTTAATTAGCAGAAAATCTGTCAGCTACTGTTACTTTCAGAACAGGGTTTTAGGACTCCTCTCTCATAGCACAGTGCTGGGAGCTCTGGGCATCCCGTTTCCCCACCCCTCTCACCCATGTAACTGACTCCAGGCTCCTCACTGCCCTCTGCTGATGAAATGATGCCACAAGGTATGGAGGTTGCCCTGATCAGCTCCCTGCCTCCTCACAGAGAACATGAGGGTTCATTTTGTTCACAGGATGAATTTTTAAAGGAGGGGGTCTGAGAATGTTTATGGATTCCATTTTTAGTCCTTTCTAGTCTCCCATCCCGTCATTTCTGCTTATACTAACAGTTTGGAGGGGAGAATTCTGCTTTTCCAGATGACTGATTCTCAACCAGCAAGCAGAAAGGGTTTCTCTGAAGCAAACTATATATTTTTTCCTTCTCTGCTATCGGAGGAGCCAGTTTCTAGGTGAATTAGTCTCTTTCTTAGACGGCTTTGCTGATGTATGCATGAAGCAATCAGTCTTCAACATTCTGCATTTTCCTTTTTGATGCAAACTTGGTAGGCAGATGGCCTTGGTGAGAATATAAAAGAAGTCATGGGGTGACCAGCTGTCCTGCTGGTTAGAGATGTCCTCCTTGACTTTGACCTCAGCTACTGCTCTCAGCCAAGTCCACTTTTGGGGTCTGCTGCCTGCAGCACTGCAGTCTATGTCAGTTCGGGATGACAGAGGATGAGATGGTTGGGTTGCATCACCAACTCAACGGACCTGAGTTTGAGCAAGCTCCGGGAGATAATGAAGGACGGGGAAGTCTGGGGTGCTGCAGTCCATGAGGTTGCAAAGAGTGGAACATGACTGAGGGATTGAAGAACAGCAAATCAGAAAAGCTGGCTCAATCTGACTTAACTAATGATAAAGGAAACTTGTTACTAATAGTTCGCATAGCTAAAGTTTCAAGAAGTAGATTACCTTCAGGCAAAACTTGATCCAGAAAAAAAAAAAAAAGGCAAACGATCCAGTGGTTCTTCAAGTATCACCATAAACCATGTTTCTTTCTGAATTTCTGATCTCCCTTCAATTTGAGAGCTTCATCCTAGGGCATCAGCTGTAGAGTGAGTCAGCTTGCTTGCAGTCCCCACCCCCCACTTGAGACGCCTTCGTGTGGTTTCAAGAGAAGAGGTAATGACCTTTCCTCACAAAGGTGGAACCCAGCAGGTGGGCCACTCTTTCTTCTTCCTGTAGGTGTAGAATGAACTTGTCCACTTCCTGAGCTGAACTGAGTGGAAGAAAAGAAACTGACATGAGAGGCAGGGCAGAGAAAGGAGTGTGGGGGCAGCTATGCTCCCTTCACATGGAGTGAATTTCCTCTTCGTCAAACCAACTTGTGGAAGGTTCTGGAGCTTTTTTTTTTTTTTTTTCAAAAAAACCTTTGACTTTTGTCTTGGGCTATGTATTGGGCCATAGCCGATTAACAGTGTTGTGATGGTTTCGGGTGGACAGCAAAAGGATTCAGCCATGCATTACATGTATCCATTCTGCCCCAAGCCACCCTCCCATCTCCCCTGCCACGTAACATTGAGCAGAATTCCCTGTCCCATACAGTAGGTCCTTTTGGTTATCCGTTTTCAATATGCCAATGTGTATGGAAGGTTCTGGAGCTTGAACCTTCTTCTCATTTACACCACACAGATTGGAGAATCATGTATCCTACCTTGTCTGAAGAAGACCCCATTTTTGCTGGTCATGCCAGAATATTACTAATAGTATCCTCTCTGACTCAAAATGCTCATCCTAACAATAATAGGTCTACTGCTTGAAGGGTCTCTAATGTGCTGGTGAGACGGTCTCAGGGTTGATATCCATAAAGGTCTGTGACTGTGTGGGCAAAGGATGCTGAAGTCCAGTCTGCATGACCCCTAGACAGTCCTACATCCAACACAGGGCCAGGTGTCTGCCAAGAGAGAGCCTTTTCTTAATGCCCTCAGACTAGCAAAGGCCCAGGTGTGATGCCAGTGGTGTGGGAGGAGGGAGAGGTGAAGGATGCAGGCAAGAGTGGGGTGCTGACATCGGGGAACTAGACAAAGAAAGGACCCACAGAACCCCTTCCATGCAAAGAAAGGCATGTGCTGCCCAAGAGAGCACCAGTGACTTGTTGGTATTAAAAAGAGAGGCAGAGAAAACAAGCAGAAGGGAACAGGGACTACATCTGTGTGCATTTACAAGAAGCTTTCTTTACTCCATTATCACCCCACATAGACCGCCTTCTCCCTAACACACCAGAAGAACTAGGCCTTTAAAAGAGAGGAGGGGAGGGGGTCCAGGACCAAGCTAAAGACTCATCTTGCTCCAAAATCTCTAAGCCTGATTTGTACCAGTGGGAGGTGTGGAGGGGGTGAGAAGTGGAAATGAGATCAAATTTGAGGTTGGAGTTTTAAACGGAAAGAATTTTAATTACTGAATGTGGCCAGAAGGTTATGGGATCTGCTCAAATGATGTTAAGGTTGGTGGAAGAAAAGTTCAGCATTTTATGTTTATTTTCTGTAATCGTTAGGATCAGTTCAGTTCAGTTGCCCAGTCGTGTCCAACTCTTTGCCACCCCATGGACTGCAGCACGCCAGGCCTCCCTGTCCATCACCAACTCCCGAAGCCTGCTCAAACTCATATCAATCAAGTCGGTGATACCATCCAGCTATCTCATCTTCTGCCATCCCCTTCTCCTCCTGCCTTCAATCTTTCCCAGCATCAGGGTCTTTGCCAATGAGTCAGTTCTTCGCATCAGGTGGCCAAAGTATTGGATAAGACAGGATAGGACAGGCTATAGCTGACTAACAAACAACCCCTCGGTGGATTAACAAAATAAAAGTTTCTCACTGGCACCAGATCTGATGTAGATCAGGTCACTGGTTCTCAAAATTGAGTGTGTACCAGAGCCACCTGGAAGGCCTGTCTAAGCACAGAGTCCTGGTCCCCACGGCAGAGACTCTGATGCTACGTGTCTGGGATCTGGCTCAGCTCTGCTTTTCCCATGGGCTTTCAGGTGACGCTGATGCTCCTGGTCCACGAACCATATTTGAGCAGTACTGACCCCAGAGCGGCTTGCCTGTAGGTGGTGACTCAGGAATCCAGGCAACTTCCATCCTAGCAGTTATTGATTCTGGAATAAGGAAGAAGGAGACAGAAAAGGAATGCTCCTTTTAACTATCCTGGCCCAGAAGTGACACACATCAACTCTGCTTACAGTCCATTCACCAGAAGTAGTCACAAGAGGCCAATTCATCTGCAATGTAGGGAAACACATAGGCTATTAGTGTTTAGGGAGCGCTAACGTCTCTACCAGTTACTCTCAACAAGACGTTAACCAATGAAAGGGGGCCTTCCAAGGCGAACTTTTTGTTGGATACAGCAGGTGGCTCGCGGGATCTTAGTTCCCCAATCAGGGACTGAACCTATGTTCTTGGCAGTAAGAACTAAGTCCTAACCACTGCACCACCAGGGAACTCCTGACCAATGTGAATTGCAGTCTAGGCAGGTACTTACAGCTGCCCACATGAAAGGTATATTCCATATTCAGAGTTTTAAATTAATATCATTGATATCTTTTCATCTCAGCACATTCATATCAATACTTCTTCCTTTTTAGTGGTTTCATATTTATTATGTGGGTGTACTATGAATTTTTAAAATTTAGAATGTTTGTGCACTGTTTTTTTGTTAGTTTGATTTTGGCTGCACTGGGTCTTTGTTGCTGAGAGCAGGCTTTCTCTAGTTGGAGCCGTCGGGGGCTTCTCTTCATCACGGTGCACAGGCTTCTCATTGCAGTGGCTTCTCTTGTTGAGGAGCGTGGGCTCTAGGCTTATGGGTGAAGCTTATGGGCTTCAGTAGGTGTAGCACACAGGCTCAGGAGTTGTGGCTTGCAGGCTTAGTTGCTCCTTGGCATGTGGGATCCTCCCAGATCAGGGGTCGAACCCTTGTCCCCTGCATTGGTAAGCAGATTCTTATCCACTGTGCCACCAGGGAAGTCCATGTACTATGATGTTTTAAACTATTCTCGCTCTCTCTTTTTTTTTTGATAAATTTGTTTCTCTTTCGTTGCTTTCACTAACAGGTCTGCAAAGAACTATGTGCCTACACCTTTATATCTTTACATAGTGCTTCTTGAAATAGATTCCTTGAAATTAGATAGATTGAAGAGTTTGTACATTTTAAAATTTGCTAGAAACTGTCATTATGCTTCAAAAACACTGACCTTCAAAATTCCACCTTTTAATCCTAAAAAAAAGTGCTAATGTTAAGTTGCTTCGGTCATGTCTGACTCTGTGGCCCTGGGGACTGTAGCCCACCAGGCTTGTCTGTCCATGAGATTCTCCAGGCAAGAAAAGTGGAGTGGGTTTGCCACTCCCTCTTCCAGAGGATCTTCCTGACCCAGGGATCGAACCCTCATCTCTTGTGTCTCCTGCATTGGCAGGTGGGTTTTTGTTTTTGTTTTTTTTTTAATCACTCATGCCACCTGGGAAAACAGAGAGTTTAAATCAAAGCAAAGTGAGTAGGGCTTAACAAAAAGTAATGTACATTTGCATTTCTCATAAGCATGTAGAATTTCTCCCTCTTGAATTTTACAACAGAGACTCTGATTTAGTCTAACTTTCTTATTCTTGAAATCATAATCTAGGCCAGGACTCAGGAAAGTTTTCCATGAAGCATCAGATAGTGAACGTTTTGGGCTTTGCAGGCATATAGACTCAGCTCTGCCATAGTAACAGTGTAACAGTAACAGTCTGTGGGAAAGCATCCACAGACTCTATGGAATGGAATGGGCAAGGTTGTGTTCCTCTGAAATTTTATTTGCAAAAACAGGAATCGTTTTTGGCCATGACACATGGCATATAGGGATCTTAGTTCCCCAACCAGGGATCAAGCTGGTGGCCTCTGCAGTGGAAGCTTGGAGTCTTAACCACTGGACCACCAGAGAAGTCATGGCTTTGTGCTGGATTTCTTCTGAGGATTGTAGTCTGCTAAACCTGATCTAGATAATTGGTCTAATAAATCATTTGCCCTTCATTATAGAAGTCTTGTTGCATATATTGGCTGATTATTTTTTTCTTCTCTAATGTTAGCCATTGATTTTGTGGATCCATGGATTCTAAGAAAATAATACTCAGGTAACATGTCTATTTGGAGAACGCAATGGCACCCCACTCCAGTACTCTTGCCCGGAGAATCCCATGGACGGAGGAGCCTGGTAGGCTGCAGTCCATGGGGTCGCGGAGGGTTGGACACGACTGAGCGACTTCACTTTCACTTTTCACTTTCCTGCATTGGAGAAGGAAATGGCAACCCACTCCAGTGTTCTTGCCTGGAGAATCTCAGGGATGGGGGAGCCTGGTGGGCTGCTGTCTGTGGGGTCGCACGGAGTCGGACATGACTGAAGCGACAGCAGCAGCAGCAGCAGCATGTCTATTGCCACATGCATCTTATTAAGAAGGGTGGTAAATTCTGTTGACTAATTCTGTGGTTTTTGGTTTTTTGGCTTCATGTAAATCACTTGGGAATTTTGAAAAAAAATCCAGATTCCCCAGATCCAAATTCAAGAAATTTGATTGTGACTATTTTAAACAACTTGCCGGATGGTTCTGGGCTGCTTGGAGAAATGTTGATATTGGCTTACGTTTTAGTTATATTATTTATTAGCTATATGACAGTGGGTGAGTTGTTTCAATTCTCTGATCCAACATGTTTACTTCTATCAAATGGGGATACTTAGCTCTTGGTGGAATTGTTAGGATTTAAAGAATGGTACATAATTCTTGGGCTTCCCTGGTGGCTCACATGGTAAAGAATCTGCCTGCAATGCAGGAGACCTGGGTTCGATCCCTGGGTCAGGAAGATGCCCTGGAGAAGGGAATGGCAACCCACTCCAGTATTCTTGCCTGAAGAATCCCACGGACAGAGGAGCCTGGTGGGCTACAGCCCATGGGGTCACAGAGAGTGAGACTCGATGGCACGACTAAGCACAACACACAGCACAGACTTCAGTGCTTGAATATATAACAAGAATGAATTTACCTGAATCATATAGATGATGCACTAGGTGCTAGTATTTTATAAAAAAATCACTATTTTGCAAAATCATCTTCCATTTTTAACTTTCAGGGATATGTTGCCTCTAGATGTGTTTCAAACCTAAAGCCCGGCCCTCAGGCTGAGGCACGAGGGGAAGCCAAGAGGCCTCTTTCACAGAGAGGCTGCTCTGTCTCAGCGTCCTGTTCATGCTGTGCCGTGAGGCTGGCAGCCTGTTTTCCCTGGTTGGTACAGTCTGGAGGGACCCAGGAAGGCAAGTCCCTGTGGCCACTGGAGTCAGACGTTCACGAGGCGTCCCCCAGAAGCAGCTGCAAAGCCCGGATACCAGATGGAAAAACCTGGGCACCAGGTGTGTGTGAAAGTCCTTCTCTGGAGGACACACGTATGCTGGAGTGTGGCGGGGATGAGCACAAAGATGCCGCCCACTGGTTGGAGGGTAAAGATGTCATCGGCCGAGGAAAAAACAAAACCACCACCACCAAAAAACCCAGTGCTGACGACTGGCTTTGGTAGAGAGCCGGAAAAGAGCAAAATGGTTCCATCATGTCCTATCCTGGAGACTATCCCAACGGCCGGCTCCTCAGGACGCTGCTTTATGATGAATGAATGTGTGTTTTTATCTTTAAGCCTGGTGCTTCTATGCTGGGTCCTGGGGCGAGTGTGTTTGCCTCAGGAGCCCCTTAAGAGGCATTTCTCAGTTTGCTACAGCCCTTTGGGTCTCCTGGACACATGCCCCGTTGGTTTTCAAAGCCAGATGTTTAGAGAGCTCATTTCTCAAGGGCGGTTCTTAAAAGTCAGGCTAAGAACTTCTCAGGTAAAAGTTCTCAGTTGTTGGGTTGCAAGTCCTTTGCTTCTTGGGGAGAAGCTCCCGGTTTGTGTGTTCCCTCCTGACTGCGGGTGGTCACGCTGAGGCTGAGGTTAATGGCCAGACCACATTTCAGACTCTTCTATCCCCTTCTCATGAGGTACTTTGGAAAAAAAAAAATGAGATATTTTTACCATACTGTATTAGTTTCAGGTGAGCAACATGATGATTCAAAATTTTTATAGATTATACTCCATTTATAGCTGTTATGGGGCTTCCCAGGCTGTGCTAGTTCTAAAGAATCTGCCTGCCAATGCAGGAAATATAAGAGATGCAGGTTTGATCTCAGGGTTGGGAAGATCCCCTGGAGGAGGACTTGGCAAATCCTCCAGTATTCTTGCCTGGAGAATCCCATGGACAGAGGAGCCTGGTGGGCTACAGTCCATAGGGTTGCACAGAGTCAGACACCACTGAAGCGACTTAGCATGCACATAGCTATTATAACATACTGGTTGCATTCTCTATGCTGTATATACCTGTAGCTTATTTATTTTACATATAGTTGCATCTCATTACATATAGCTTGCATCTCTTCGTTGTCTCCCTCATCTTGCTCCTCCTCTGTTCCCATTCCCCACTGATAACCACTAGTTAGTTCTTTTTATCTGTGAGCCTGTTTCCTTTCCTTACTATTTACTAGTTCATTTGTTAAATCCCACACATAAGTGATAACACACAGTATTTGTTTTTCTTTGTCTGACTTATTTTACTAAGCATAATGCCCTCCAAGTTCATCCATGTTATTGCAATTGGCAAAATTTCATTCTTTTTTAATGTTTCAGTAACATTTCATGTATATAACCACATACTCTTATCCATTCATCTACTGAAATACTGGGGACAGTTAGGTTGTTTTCATACTTTGGCAATTTAAATAATGCTGCTATGAACACTGGGTTGCATGTATCTTTTCAAATTAGTGTTTTCTCTTTTTCCTGATGTATACCCAGGAGTGAAATTGTTGAATCACGTGGTAGTTCTATTTTTGTTTTTTGAGGAACCCCCATACTATTTTTCACAATGACTGCATCAATTTTCAATCCCACCAACAGTGTTCAAGAGTTTCCTTTTCTCCATAACCTTATCAAAATTTGTTACTTGTGGTCCATTTGAAGATAGTCATTCTAACCAGTGTGAGGTGATAACACATTGTGGTTTTGATTTATATTCCTGATAATTAACAATGTTGAACATCTTTTTATGTTCCTGTTGGCCATCTGATGTCTTCTTGGAAAATTGTCTATTCAAGTTTTCTGCTCATTTTTTGATTGGGTTGTTTGTTTATTGTTGAGTTGCATGAGCTGTTTATATATTTTGGATATTAACTCTTTACCAGTCATATCACTTGCAAATACTTTCCCCATTCAGTAGGTTATCCTTTCATTCTGCTGATAGTTTCCTTTGCTGTGCAAAAACTTTTAAGTTTAATCAAGTCCAATTTATTTTTGGTTTTGTTTCCTTTGCTGAAGGAGACAGATCCAAAAAAATATTGCTATGATTTATGTCAAAGAGTCAAACATTCTGCCTATGTTCTCTTCTTGTAGGGAAACAGAACAGGGCCCTATGGCCTTTGCCCTTCCCCTCCCCGCACCCTGCCCTGTCCTCTGCCTGCCTTTAGTCTGTGGAAAATTTTAGACAAAGAATAAGTTTAATCAGAGAAGTGAGAAATGCAGAAACAAAGGAAAACAGTCCGTAATCATTGAGCATAGTCAAGGACCTTTGGTTCCTTCTCAAGGGCTATAGATAATATTCTGAGCCAGATGCTGGGAGCTGTCCTATAGATACCGAAACACCAGGAAGAAGTTAAGTACATAATGACCAGACTGTGTCTGTGACACAAGCTGCCACAATTCCAAGAATTGGCCTCAAAGAAATGGGAAAAAGCAGACCCTGGAACAGAAGGTTAGCTGTACCTGAAACAACCAAGATGATGCTGGTCAGACCACTGATGAGCAATTTGCAGATGACTGTTAGAGCTGATGGTGCTGCTCCTGTGTGTAGCCCTCTCCTTTGTCTATGAAAGCTCTTGCCCCACTGGTTGCCAGTGAGGGGAGAGTTGGCCTTTGGACGGATGCTCACCTTCACTTTCCGTGCCCCTGCTTTATTCTGAAATAAAGCAAACTTTCCTTTCCACCAACCTGGCCTGTTTATATTGGCTTTTGAGCAGCAACCAGCCAGACCCCACACATTCTTTCAGAAATGGTAGTTTTATGGTTTCCAATCTTATATTTAGGTTTTTAATCCATTTTGAGTTTATTTTTGTATATGATGTGAGGAAATGTTCTAATTTCATTCTTTTGCATGTAGTTGTCCAGTTTCCCTTGTACCACTTACTGAAGAGACAATCTTTTCTCCATCCTTGCCTCCTTTGTCATAGATTAAATTGAATGATAGATTAAATTGAATGTAAGTGTATTGGTTTATTTCTGAGCTCTCAGTTCTGTTTCATTGATCTTTGTGTCTGCTTTTGACCAGTGACATATTGTTTTGATTATTGTAGTGATGTAGTATCATCTGAAGACAGGGAGTGTGATTCCTTCAATCTGTTCTTTCTCAAGATTCCTTTGGTTATTCAGAGACTTAATTTTTTTTCCATATAATTTTAAAAATATTTGTTCTAGTTCTGTCAAAATTGCCATTGATATTTTCATAGGGATTGCCTTGAATCTGTATATTGCCTTGGGTAACATGGTCATTTTAACAATATTAATTTTTCCAATTAATCATTAATAACATGGTATCTTTTCATCTGTTTGAATTGTCTTCGATGTCTTTCATCAGTGTCTTACAGTTTTCCAAATACAGATCTTCTACTTTCTCAGGTATGGCTTATTCCTAGGAATCGTATTCTTTCTGATGCAATTGTAAGCGGAATTGCTTCCTTAATTTCTTTCTAATAGTTCATTCTTAGTGTATAGAAATGCAACAGATTTCTGTATATTACTTTTGTATCCTGCAACTTTACTGAATTCAATGATGAACTCTAGTAATTTGTGTGTGTGTGTATGTGTGTGTGTGTATTATAGATTTTTGCTTTGTGGTTACTCTGAGGTTTATAATAGCAATCTATCTATATATTATATTTTAAGTTGCTGATCTATTAGTTTCAAGCACATTTTAGGAACCCTCCACTTTTATTCTCTTCCCCTCATGATTACTGATCTTGATATCATATTTTACTTCTAATTGTTTTGTTTATGCCTTAAACTGCTTATGGTGGATATGGATGATTTTACTACTTCTGTCTTTTAACCTTTCTATTACCTTAGTACAGGCTTCCCTGGTGGCTTGGTGGTAAAGAATCCACCTGCCAATGCAAGAGACATGGGTTCAATCCCTGGGTCAGGAAGATCCCTTGGAGAAGGAAATGGCAACCAACTCTAGTATTCTTGCCTGGGAAATCCCATAGACAGAGGAGGCTGGTGGGCTACAATCTATGGCACTGCAAAAGAGTCAGACACAATTTAGCGACTAAACAACAATGGCTAGCTTTGTACATGGTTAACTTACTACCTTTGCTGTGTATTTGCCTTTACTGATAAGCCTTTTCCTTTCACAGTTTTCATGTTTCTAGTTACGGCCTTTTTGCTTACAGATGTCCCTTTAACATTTCTTGTAAAGCTGGTCTGGTGGCGTTAAACTCTTTTAGCTTTTGCTTGTCTGTAAAACTTGATCTCTGTATCAAATCCAAATGAAAGACTGTCAGGTAGAGTGATTCTTGGTTGTAGATTTTACCCTTTCATCATTTTAAATATATCATTCCACTCCCTTCTGGCCTGCGGAGTTTCTGCTGAGAAGTCTACTGAAAGCCTGTGGTAATTCCCTTGTATATAATTTTTTGCTTTGTCAATGCTGCTTTTAATATTCTCTTTAATTTTTGCCATTTTAATTACAATGTGTTATGATGTGGTTCTCTTTGGGCTGATCCTGTTTGAGACTCTGTGATTCCTGGACTCAGATGTCCATTTCCCTTCCCGGGTTAGGGAAGTTTTCAGCTATTATGTCTTCAGATATGTTATCTGAGGTACTTCCTGGGTGGCACTAGTGGTAACAAACCCACCTGCCAATGCAAGAGACAGAGGTTCAATCCCTGGGTCAGGAAGTTCCTCTGGAGAAGGAAGTGGCAATACACTCCACTATTCTTGCTTGAAGAATCCTGTGGACAGAGGAATCTGGCAGGCTACAATCCCTGGGGTTACAATGAGTCAGATGCGACCGAGCAACTGAACACACATGTTCTCTGCCCTTTTCTTTCTCTCTTCTCCTTCTGGGACCTGTATAATGCACATGTGATTATGCTTGATGTTGTTCCAGAGATCTCTTAAACTCTCCTCTTTTCTCTTTATTCCTTTTTTCTGTTCATCTTCAGTGATTTCCACTACTGTCTTCTGGCTGACTGATTCATTCCTATGTATCATTTAGTATATGGTTACTTCCTTCTAGTGTAGTTTTCATTTCAGCTACTGTATTCTTTATCTCTGGTTGTTCTTTATATTTTCTCTTTGTTAAAACTTCTAACTTCTCCCTCTGTTTGTCCCTTCTTCTCCTAATTTCTTTGATCATCTTTACAATCATGATCTTGAACTATTTCTTGAGTAGATCGGCTGTCTCCACTTCATTTTGTTCTTCTTCTGAAATTTTATCTTGTTCCTTCATTTGGAATATGTTCCATTGTCACCTCATTTTGTCTACCTTGCTGTTCTTATTTCTACGTATCTGGTAAGTTGGTTATGTTTCCTGACCTTGAAGAAGTGACCTTTTGTAGATGTCCCATGAGTCCCAACAGCACATCCTCTCTGGTCACTAGAGCTATATTCTACAGGGATTTCCCCGATGTGGGCCGCTTGGACCCTTCTGTTGTGGTAGGGTGACTACTAGTAGTCAGTAGTAGTGGTAGTCTAGCAGGCTTAGTTGGCTCCTGGTCGGTTGATTTCCAGGCCCTCCCTTGTGTAGAGGCTGACAGTCACTTCTTGGTGGGGCCCAGGCATAGGGCAGAGTCAAGTGGCAGGCTGGCTGCAGAACCCTGGGGGACCCTGGTGTTAATAATGACTCACTGGTGGGCAAAGTTGGGGTGCAGGAGATCCCCAGGCTGGTGTCCACCCACCAGTGGGTGAATTCAGGTCCTAGGGCTACTGGTTGCCCACAAGTAGACAGAGTTGGGTCCTAGGCTCTGGCTACAGGGTCCAAGAGTTCCAGAACTGGAGTCTGACTGCTGGTGGGTGGGACTGAATTCTGACACAGCTGGCTGTGGGGTCTAGGGCATCCTGAAGCTTGTGTTGCCATGCTGGTGGCAGGGCCTGAGCCTGGTCAGTCCCAGAGCCGATGTTGGCCTGCTGGTGTGTGAGGCTGGTGCTGAGTTTAGAGCCGGCTCTCTGGTGGGCAGGGCCGGGCCCAGCCGGTCTGAGGTCTGGTGCTGGCCTGCTGGTGAGTGGGCTGGACCCACAGGCCCAGGGCTGAGGTTTTCCGGGGGCTTGTGTTAACCCACTGATGGGTGAGACAGGCCTAGAGCAGGCTTACTGGAGGGAGGGGCTGGGGATTCTGAGGCTATTGCCTGCCCACTGTGGGGTGGAGCTGGGTTCCAGGGTCTCTGGCTATAGGACTCAGGGGGTCCCAGACTTGGCGCCTGCTCACTGGTGTGTAGGGTTGGGTCCTAGGCCCTCTGGTGGGCAGGGCCATGTTCTGAGAAGGCCATGTGCTCAGGCAGTCTTAAGGCAGCCCGTCTGATTATAAGTGGGGCTGTGTCCCTGCCAAGTTAGTTGCTTGGCCTGAGATGTCCCAGTACTGCTGCCTATGGGCTGGTGGGCGTGGATGGGGCTGGATCCTAAGACTAATAGGCTGGAGGGAAGATTCCAAAATGGTGCTTGCCAGCAGCAGTGTCCATGTGGTAGAATGGACTTCCCCCAAAATGGCTGCTGCTGGTGTCTGTGTCCCCAGGATGAGCTGCAGTTGCCTCCTGCGTCTCTGGGAGACTCTCCAAGATCAGCAGGTAGGTCTGTCTCAGGCTACTGTCAGATGACAGCTTCTGCTCTGATCCTGGAGCAGGTGAGATTTTTGTGTGCACCCTTTAAAAGTGGAGACTCTATTTCCCACAGCTCTCAGGGACTCCTAAAAGTAAGCCCCACAGGCCTTCAAAGACAAATATTCTGGGGTCTCATCTTCCTGGCCCAGGACCTCTGGACTGGGGAGGCTGATGTGGGGCTCAGACCCTTCCCTCCTTGGGGAGAAGCTCTGTAATTGTAATTGTTCTCCTGACCGCTGGACTGGGGAGGCTGATGTGGGGCTCAGACCCTTCCCTCCTTGGGGAGAAGCTCTGTAATTGTAATTGTTCTCCTGTTTGTGGGTTGCCCACCTGGGTGTATGGCTCTTGACTATACTGTGACTCCTCCCTTCCTGTCTTGTGGTTCCTTCTTTATATATTTAGTTGGAGAAGATCTTTTTTTGGTAAGTTCCAATCTTTTTCATTGGTAGGTGTTCTGTAAATAGTTATAATTCTGGTGATCCTGGGATAGGAGGTGAGCATGAGGTCTTTTTAGTCTGCCATCTTGCTGTGCTATTCACTGTGGTTCTTTTCTTCTTTGGTGATGTGAAGTAGCTGCTCAGCTAGTGTTCAGGTCTTTTTGCAGAGGAAATTGTCCAATATGTACCTAAAGATTCATTGTGTCTGTGGGAAGAGGTGAATTCAAGATCTCCCTAAGTCACCATCTTGGATGAATTCCTTCCTCACTTATTTTTACTCTAATCTTAGTTTTGGTCTCTATCTCCCTCTGCAGGGAAGGCAGCTAACTGAATGGTCTGCCTCATTTCAGTTCTATCTGGGGCTTCCCTGGTGGCTCAGATGGTAAAGAATCTTCCTGCAGTGCACGAGGTCTGAGTTTGATCCCTGGGTCAGGAAGATCCCCCGGAGAAGGGAATGGCAACCCACTCCAGTATGCTTGACTGGAGAATTCCATGGACAGAGGAGCCTGGTGAGCTATAGTCCATGGTGTCCCAAAGAGTTGGACACAGACTGAGTGACTACCACTTTCACTTTCAATCTGATCTAAGAAGAGATTTTTCCTTGTCTAAGAGAAGATTTTTCCAGCGAGAGACTAACTCTGTAAATCACCTATAAAGTAGCACTGAGGTGACTTTACTACTCAGCTGATGACTGGGAAGCAACTGAGCCTGGATTCTGCCTCCTGTTGAAAACCCACTCACTTTTCCCAGTCTCACAATAAGACAAGCCCCCACCCCATCTTCTGGGTGTATAGAATAGAAATCTACAGCTCCTCCAGAAAGAAAAGCTCCCCTAAACAGATAGCCCAGGGCATTTTGAAAATCCACTGGGAAGTCCTGCATTTCATTTGGTAGCTCTGTACATAGGCCTTTGGTGATGTGGTCTGACCTGAGCCAGGACTCGGGAGTCAACAGCAAAGGGCAGCAGGAGGACACCCACAAGAGGAGTCCTGAGAACAAAGGGCCATGGTGAGGAGGGCAGGGAGGGCCAGAACTACTCGCTATTGCCCCCTTCTGGGGTCCAAGCGATGTCCCCTACCCTTAAGACCTAAGCCACGGGCTATGGGGAGATAGAAACTGGGGGTAATGAGAGAGGAAGTTATTAAGCACAGTGGTGCCTTGTTGACTTGTATATGCAATAGGGGTCTTGGGTAACCACAGGGCTCAGGGTATTTGCAAGAATAGTTCAAGTGCTCACTTAATTTGGGCTGTTTACAGGGAAGTGGTTTCCACAGCGAGAGGAGGTGAGATATTGGTGTCATCCTGGGACCACACTTAAGTTGGTTCCTTCTCATTAGAAGCCCTGCAGTCATAGTTTCCCCCAGCAGAAACTTTTGTTATTCCACAGCTGTTCTCACAGCATAGATGTGGCATTTGCAGTAACGCCATGAGTCTTGAGCAACACACCTCACTTTAAACCACATCCAGGTAGACAGAATTGTATGATCCAAAATTGGGCTGCAGGAATGGTGGACCTGCAGAGGGTGGGATGCCTTTCAGACACCCACTAGTTCAAGAGAGGTTTATCGAGGGCCTCAATACACACAAAGCAAAGACATGTTATGTATGTGTGTATGTTCAGTCACTCAGTCATGTCTGACTTTCTGTGGCCCCATGGACTGTAGCCTGCCAGGCTCCTCTGTCCATGGAACTTTTTGGGCAAGAATACTGGAGTGGGTTGCCATTTCCTACTCCAGGGGATCTTCCTGACCCAGGGATCCAACCCGCTTCTCTTGCATCTCCTGCATTGGCAGGTGAATTTCTTTACCACTAGCATCATCTGGGAATGGTGCTAACATACATAAGGAATCTTAAGATGATCTTAACCTTTGACCAAGATAATCCATGTTGAGGAATAAATTTCCTATGTAAACACATTTAATTTTTTAAATTTACTAAGGCTAGATTTGTACCCCAGGATGTGATCTATCCTGGAGAATGTTCCATGTGCACTTGAGAAAAAGGTATGAAATCCAATATTTTGGGGTGAAAAGCCCTGTAGATATCAATTAGGTCCAACTGGTCCATTGTAACATTTAAAGCTTGTGTTTCCTTGTTAATTTTTTGTTTGGTTGATCTATCCATAGGTGTGAGTGGGGTTTTAAAGTCCCCAACTATTATTGTGTTACTGTTAATTTCTCTTTTGATTCATGTTGATGGATGGCAAAAACCATCACAATATTGTAATTATCCTCCAATTAAAATAGATTAATTTAAAAATGAAAAAATATATTTAAATATGGAAAAAGGTTTATGCATAAGAATATTTTGTCCCCATTAAAATCAGACCTAGTCAGAAAGAGAAAAATATCATCCATTAATGCATATATATGGAATCTAGAAAAATGGTACTGATGAACATATTTGCAGGGCAGGAATACAGACACAGAGGTAGAGAATGGGCTTGTGGACACAGCAGAGAAAGGGGAGGGTGGGACGAACTGAGAGAATAGCATTGACATAAATGCACTCCCATGTGTAAAACAGATAGCTAGTGAGAAGCTGCTGAATAGTACAAGGAGCTCAGCCTAGTGCTCTGTGATGATCTGAGGGCTGAGATGGGGGTGGGGTAGGAAGGAGTTTGAAGAGGTCTGGGATATATGTATACTTACGGCTGATTCACATTGTCGTACGGCAGAAACCAATGCAACACTGCAAAGGAATTATCCACCAATTAAAAATAAGTGAAAAAAAAGTTTGAAAGGAGAAAAATAAAAATAAAATTAAACCTAATTTAAATTGTTTACAATACAAAAATGGTAAAGAAAATTACGGTGTCTTCATTTGGTTTGCTATTAGGCAACCTTTTCAAACAATATGATGACATGGGAAATACTCACATTCTAATGATAAGCTTAAAAAAAAAACCCCAAGATGCAAATTGACTTATTTTAATCAGAACCCATCTTGTGTCTCGGGAGGTGGTCAGTTGCATTTAATATTTTTTGGGGACGCTGTTCCCAGGAAAGAGGGAGAATAGAAACAGCGAGTATAATGTGTCTCCTGTCATCTACCCCTCAGTCAATTTAACAGTAAAGGATTCTTCTCTCTTCCTCAATATGGGCAATTTCAGTAACGATGACTCACTATTCTGAGAGTTCTCTTGTTTTCCACCTCCCCCCATCTTCTGCTTTTACAGAGCAGGGTGGGTAGTGTTTGTGGCAGGACCAGTTCTAACCCTCTTAGCGTGTTCTGGAATGAACACTAGGCCTATTTTGGGGTTGTGACTTTGCCACCATGAAGAGCTTAATGTCTCAGATTTGGGCAATAGTCATTTACAGAGCAACAGGAAATACACAAATCAGCATCTTCTTAAAAATTAAGTCATTCAGGAAGGGGGAAGACTAACAGTTTCTAATCTAGATAGCAAAGGGGACAAATATTTATCACACCTTAAGTGTTAGTGTTGTTATCTCAAGAAAGAGAAAAAAAAAAGACAGGAAAAAGACATGTTTTTCCTGACCACCATCTACTCTACATCCTTCTTGATACCAGAAACCTACAATTCCTTTGGGAAGCCACTCTACCCCAAAGTTCTCAGATTTTAAGTTTATGTGTAATTCATCCAGCCACAGTCCAAGGTATGGTTTTTCTAGTAGTCATGTATGGATATGAGAGTTGGACCATAAAGAAGCCTGAGCACTGAAGAATTAATGCTAGCGAATTGTGGTCCTGGAGAAGACTCTTGAGAGTCCCTTGGACTGCAAGGAGATCCAATCAGTCCATCCTAAAGGAAATCAGTCCTGAATATTCATTGGAAGGACTGATGCTGAAGCTGAAGCTCCAGTACTTTGACCACCTGATGTGAAGATCCAACTCATTAGAAAAGACCCTGATGCTGGGAAAGATTGAGGACAGGAGGAGAAGCAGACAACAAAGGATGAGATGGTTGAATGGCATCATCGACTCAATGGACATGAGTTTGAACAAACTCCTAGAGACAGTGAAGGACAGGGAAGCCTGGCGTGCTGCAGTCCTTGGATCTGCGAAGAGTGAGTTAGTGACTGAACTACAACAACCTTAATTAGCTTAAGCAGATCAATGAAACCCATCCCCTCAGCCACAGCAACTGGTTAGGAGTTGGATTTCTGACATGTCAGTCAAATCTGAGAGAACCCAGTGATTTTTTTTCCAGTGAAGACACAGCCTCTTTCTTCCCTGAAGAAAATGAACAAGATTCCATGTAACATGATGACCTAGAGAGGTGGGATGTGGGGTGGGTTGAAGGGAGGCTTAGGAGGGGAGGGGATATATGTGTGTGCTCTGCTGTGCTGTGCTTAGGCGCTCAGTCGTGTCCGACTCTTTGTGACCCCAGGGACTGCAGCCTGCCAGGCTCCTCTGTCCATGGGGATTCTCCAGGCAAGAAATGGGAAGGGAATTTGGGAGAATGAATACATTAGTCACTCTGCTGACTCTAGTGCACCTGAAACTATCACAACATTATTAATAGGCTTTACCCCAATACAAAATAAAAAGTTTTTTAAAAAAAGTTAATGCGAATAGAGACAAGGAGGTAAGAGACTTAACAGGAGAGAAATCTGGGCTCTGACTGGGTCCTAAGTCCCCCTCCTCACCTCTCCTGTGAAATATTTGCTTATTTGAAGTAGACAATCACCTGCTTATAAAGGAGCAGGTAAGATGTAGATTTGGGCATCAAATATTCATCACTTCTGCATGTTGCCCCATCTCTGCAGGGGCCAAGATAAAAGCAGAGGTCTCCCACCCCATGGCTAGAGGTAGGGGTGTAGGGGTGACTGTAGTTTTGAGGGCCGTGCTAGGAGACACACGTTCTCAACCCCAGGTAAAATGCAAGATATATGACGAGACAGGGTCTGTCTTTTGGGTTATTGAGCTCATGGAATTGATGGGAAGCAAAGAGATCAGAAGTCTGCTGTTATCAGAAGTGTGTTACTTGCCAGAGAAACTACAAGATCACTCCAAAATAGCTGTAAGCTGCTCAACACTTAGGGCAAACTCTAGGCTTCTAACTCACATGGTCAAGAAGTTGGCTGCCCCCTGGAAAAGGGCTCCTCCCCAGCACACGTGTGTGTCCAAGGAGGATAATCCCCAGGGAGGTCAACCAGAGAGCCTGATCAAGGATCTCAGTCAAGCCTTGGACTCTGAAATGCCCTATTAGTTGGTTAACAGTGCAGTTCCCATGCTCTCAGTTCTCCTTGCTCTCAATTCTCTTTGTTCTTACACTCTTTGTTCACAACACTTGTATTGAGGGAATAGTGGGCACAACTGTACTCCTGTCTGCCTTTGGGCTTCCAGACCGTGAGAAGCAGTTCAGCAGAAATGAGCAGATTTTGTTTGTCCTAGGATGCTGGAAGCCAACAGCAAAGAAATGGTGACACCTCCCCTGCTTCTTTGGGGACAAAGCTGTTCCTCCCATTCTCCTGATAGAATCTTCACACTTGTCATGGGTTGACCAGTTCAGTTTTAGGGGAACGGGGCATTTCTTAAAGGAAGGGGATTGTAAAATGCTTTTTGGAAGGAGCTCAATGTGTGTGCACATGTGTGTGTGTGTGTATGTGTGATAGGAAAGCCTTGGGTGAAAGGACTTGTTCCTTGCTTTGTTCTCATTTGATGAAAGCAATCATGAGGACTTCCCTGGTGATACAGTGGATAAAAATCCACCTGTCAAAATAAGGGACATAGGTTTGATCCCTGGTCCAGGAAGATTTCACACACCACAGAGCAACTGAGCCCGTGGGCCACAACTACTGAAGCCTGTGCCCCCAGAGCTTGTGTTCTGCAGCTGCAATGAGAAGCCCGTGCACTGCAATGAAGAGTAGCTCCCACTTACTGCAACTAGGGGAAAGCCTGAAGGCAGCAATGAAGACCCAGTGCAACCAAAATAAATAAATAAATACATTAATTAATTTTTAAAAAAACCATTATGACATCAAGACTGTGAGCTCAGCTGAGTTCTATTATCTTTGTATCAACTTAGAGTCCCAGCCAGAAAGTAGTTTTGATAGATGGGTGATATTCCATCCACCCATGGATGTACCCATTAATGGTATCCATTACTGTACATTATGATTTGATACATAAAAGGGTAGCTGATGATCAAAGATGAAACTGGAAAGGTGAGCAATACATGTTTATCAAAAAATAAACCAAATTTAAAATGACAGACTGGTGGCCCAGTGGTTAAAACTTCGCCTTTCAGTACAGGGGTGTGGGTTTGTTGGATCCCTGGTCAGGGAGTTAAGATCCCCCATGTCTCACAGCCATAAAACCAAAACATGAAACAAAAGCAATTTGTAACAAATTAAATAAAAACTTTAAAATAAAAAAATAAAAATTTCTACATTAAAAAAGTACAGAAAATAGTCTCCATTCCTTTAAAGAAAAAAGAATAAAAATTCCATTTCCTCTAAGAAACCACCATAGTTAGCTATTTGATATTTATCTTTCCAAATATGCCTTTGCAAATATGTGTTTATAGTTGCTAAAAGTAAAAATAATGTTGTCTTATATGTATAGTTTTGTAGCATATGTGTAGAGTATCCTTGCATTTACTAGAGGTAAACAGATATCTTTTGCACCTAATATTATGGAGAATTTCCGTAGATATAGATGTGTGTTATCTTTTTTACTAACCACTGAATACTGCATTGGTGGACATCTCATTTCTCTACTGATTTTGTCTTCTGCTGGTTTAAGTGGTTATTTCCATTTGTTTGATGTTTGTAAACCATGCTGCAAAGAATATTATTGTGTCTGTATATTCCTTACCTTTGGTTGTGTTGCTTCAAAATAGATTCTTAGAAATGGAATCAGCACAGACAATATTTTGGTCCAATAGTATAGGCATCTTAATGTTTGCTTAATAGTCATGTTGAATTGTACTCTAAAGAGTTTGATCAGTACAAATCTAAGCTAATTTGGGTATGAAAATTAGATTATTTTTCAACAAAATGAAATCATTATGGTTCATAAAAGTTAATATCTGTTTGATTTTCACACAAGTCCTCTGAATTTCTCCTTCTTCTATAAACAGGATTCTAGTTCAGGGAACATTTCTTGTAGCTATAACTATAAAACCGGCAATCTATTAAATAACCGAGCTTTCACAGTAAACCTATAAACAAAATCCTGTTCCACATGTAGGCTGGTTGTTTTTCCCTTCTCTAACATTAGTCATTTGTTTTGTGGAGCATGGATTCTAGGAAAAGAATGTTCAATATATCTGTTACCCTATGCAGATATACAGCACATTTGGAAAAGAGAGGTGAATTCTATTGACTATTTCAGTGGTTCTCAGCTGTTAACATGCATGTGGAATGGTTGATAAGCTTGGTAGACATATCAATTCTCAGGGACATACCTGGAAAATTCTGATGTAAGTGGCTTAAACAATCATTGCTTATGATTTGAATACAGGTGAATTGCATTTGGGGAAATAACCTGGTTAGTGATTAAGAGCAAAGTCTCTATTTACATCAGAATCTAGCTTCAGAACTCAATGGTGCTGTTTACTTGCTGTGTGATCTTGTCCACGTTGCTTAACCTCTCTGACCCTGCAGCCTCAGTTTACTGTTCTGTCAACTGAGAATTAAATAGCACTTAAACTATATTATTTTATTGTAAGGATCAAATGAACGCAGCAGAAAAAGCACTCAGCCTGGGGTAAGTCTCGTATGTTAGTTGTTGTTATTAACAAAGTTTGATTTATTGTAAATATGTACTACAGACACTCTTCTTAATGGTATCCATTAATGTACATTATCATTTGATACATAAAATACTCACAATTTCAGTGTTCTGGAAATGTGTCTCCAGAGTGTTAACTGAAAAAAATGCACAATCTAAAAGTCGAGAGTTAAGATTTATTGGTGGACAAAACTGAGCACTGAAGCCAAGGACGCAGTATCTCAGGTAACTTGGAGAGGCTGCTCTGTAGAGGCAAGGTGAGGAGCCAGGGTATACATAAAGGAGGTTTTTGCAACAAAGACCAGGTAGCTGGGACATCCAAAGATTACTGCTACTTAAAGAAAACCAGATATCTCAAGTTAAGGAATTTAGTCCTTTTGTATGTATGGGGAGAGGCAAGAGGGTGGGATCACTGAAATCATTCCTTTGATGTACACCTCCACTGTCTGAGTCACTTCAAGGTGAACTTTTGGGGTGACTGTAGTGGTTGACGGCTAGATGCTGGGCATCCTGTTTCTATCCTGAGTTCCCTCAGGGCTCACTGTCAGGGCAGCGGCAATGTGATGGCTTGATGGCTGCAGCATCCTTCCTTTATTGATATGGCAGTCACCGTTGTTCAATCACAACTGTCAAACAGAGTAGCTCTATGGTATGTAGCTCCCCTCTTCATCTTTCCCAACTTCCCTCCATTTCCCATCTTCCTATTCTTTAACTGACTATGTCTTTCAGCCAGTGATTCTTTTTTTAAAACTAATTTTTAATTGGAGTATAGTTGATTTACAATGCTGTGTTCGTTTCTGCTGTATAGCAAAGTGAATCAGCCATACATATACACATATCCAGGTTTCCCAGGTGGTGCTAGCCGTAAAGAATCTGCCTGCGATGCAGGAGCTACAGAAGATGCAGGTTCGATCCCTGGGTCAGGAAGATTCCCCTGGAGGAGGGCATGGCAACCAACTCCAGTATTCTTGCCTGGACAATCCCATGCACAGAGGAGCCTGATGGGCCCATAGGGTTGCAAAGAGTCAAATACAGGTCATTACAGAGCACAAAATAAAAGTTTGTTATGCTATACAGTAGGATCTTACTAGTTATCTTTTACATATAGTAGTATGCATTTATCAATACCAATCTCCCAATTTATCCCCTACCCCTTTCCTCCTTGGTAATCATGTTTGTTTTCTGTATCTGTGACTCAGTTCATGCTTTGTAAGTAGGTAATGTGTACCACAGTTTTTAGATTCCATATATAAATGATATCATTTGATGTTTGTCTTTCAGAGAAAGTCAATCAGTGATTCTGATTTGCCAGAGAAACAAAACCAAACTCGAAGCTAGTTTACTTTCCAAAAGAGCATCTTTATTATTTTGCTGGGCTGAAAACGACACTGAAGAGAAACATCAAGTACACAGAGTCAGTCTGGCGGCATTGGCTCCGTCTCCGCCTGGAACAAGCTGGCGACCGTCCCTCCACTGTCCCCGCAGCGCAAGGGGAGGGGGAGGGGAAAGCCAGTGAAAAGGTATCTCGGGACCTCTGGGAGCAAACAGTCCCAGACCCCAGTGGGGCATTGAAATTAAATTACAAAACTAAATAGTATCTATAAATAAGTTGCAATTTAAGTTAGGGACGGGTCCCAGAGTGTGGCTGTTTGACAACAACCAGCACACAGGAGAGGTAGCTACGGAGGCTGCAGGGGTGCCCCCAAGGCTCAGACCCCTGCTGCCCAGTCGGGGCCCTGAGGTCACTGGGCTCCTCAAAGCTTCCAGGCCACTCAGAGATTCAGTTCCGGGTCGGTGATGTATTTCTGGACCCAGTCCTCGTTGGGGTCAGCGCAGAGCTCCCGGCCTCTTTTGGTTTGGAAGCTGTGGAGAGGAGTGGAAGGGTCACACGCTGCGGAATGCAGCGGAGGGGAGATCCTGGGGGCCCCCCACCCCCAATTCCCTGTCCTGAGCAGCTCAGCCCTCCCAGACTCCGTCAGCCTGGCCAGGTCAGGTCACTCCTCAGAGATGCAGGTGCTACCTATTTGATAAGCCCTCGAGGGCTGGGCCTTCCACGATGGCTCCCTTGGCCTGTCTGTGCCTTTGGGTGCTGACCCCTGCCCCGACTCCAAATCCCCCATCTCCCTAGAGCCGGGCAGGAAGGCTGGCACTTACATGACGCCAGGCTTGGAGCACTGGCTGCTGGTCTCATAATAGTCGGCTACGAATTTGCGAGGAAGCTGCCGGGCGGTATAGGAGAAGCAGCAGGCCGTTGGGGTGTCAGCGCCAACTGTGGAGGAAGGGACAGAATGAGCCTGAGTCATAGTTCAGATGAAAAGGCGAGACCCATGATCTGTGAGCGGGTGACGAAGACTCACAGCGAGGGAGACAGCCCGTCTCAGGGTGCAGACTGGGAGACCCGTCAGTGGGAGGCGCTGGGGGTTTTTGCCTAGAAATTTCCCTGTCTCTGTCCTTTATTTCTGTCTGAACCCTGCTTCCTTTTTGACTTTTCCCTGTGGGCTCTCTCTTATCACATCTCCCTTCAGGAAATTGTGTCTGGGTCAGGAAATCATTTAGCCTTTGGCTCAGTGGTAAAGAACCCGCCTGCCAATGCAGGAAACACATGAGATGCGAATTCGATCCCTGAGTTGGGAATATCCTCTGGAAAAGGAAATGGCACCCTACTCCGGTATTTTTTTGCCTGGGAAATGCCAGGACAGAGGAGCCTGGTGGGCTACAGTCTACGGGGTCACAAAAGAATCAGACACCACTTAACAACTAAACAAGAAGTCTCAACCCAGCAAGAGAAAAAAGCTTGGCTCTCTCTCATAAGACATCCAAAGGACAAATTCTTGGGGGGACCTAGGAAGGGTTAATGGAAAACTCACACCACTGGGCAGTAACCAGATTTGGACTCTGCCTCTTACAAACTCATTTGTTTGGGTCTCCGTTTTGCCGTCTGTAAAATGGGACTCCCTCACCCTGGCTCTAGATCTGAGGTTCCCTTTAAAAAGATTAAAAATGTTTCATAACCCTTAAAAAGTTCTCTGTTTTCTCTTGGGGGCTCTCAAGGCCACAAAATTGGCGTGCAGACCCCCTCAGCTACCACCCAGACTCACATGGTGCCGAGAAGACCTGGCTGCAGAGGGCCATGGCGCAGAGGAGAACAGCGAGGACAGCTGCGGGCGCCTTCATGGTGCTGCGAGTCGGAGTGTGGGCTTGAGGTCAGTGGAGCCAAGGGGGGACTCGGTGCTTGCTGTTGCCTCTGTCCTTCTGCAGTGGGAGACCATCTCCCTGGCTGTTTATAAAGGCAGCCCTGGCAGATGGGGAAGTGGAATCTGGGGGTGAGGAGGGAAAATTTTAAGCATAGCGGTGCTTTCACGCAGTGTTGCACAACTCGGGGTCCCCGACAACCACAGGGCCTCAGGATATCCAAGAATAGCTTCTCTCAGCCATAAGTGTCAGCCTGTAACGCATGACTTGCTCTGGTTTCATGTGAGGAAATGGTTTCCCCTGTGAGCATCCGGAGAAGGGTATATGACCACCCAGGGCTATTCCTGTCTGGTCCCTGCCTCTAATGAATTCTCCATCCCAGACCTTCCCACAGAACCTAAAGTGCTGTGATTCTTCAGTTGCTCTAACCACACGGATAGATGGTTAGGTGTGATGTTGCCCTGGAAGGGGGCACAAGCCTCCTTTGGATGGAAGGAACTGAATTAAGGAATTCCCGCCAGAGACCAGGAAGCCTGAGGTCATGTTTCTGTCATTCGTCCATTCATCAAACAGTCACCGAATGACCAGGGCCCCTGGGTTAAACGCTAGTTGAAAATCATAAAGAGAAATTAGAGGTGGGTGTTAATATGTCAGGAGCCTAAAAATACTTATGCCCACTAATCTAGAGATCACATTTCTAAGAAAGAGTTCTGAAGAAACAAGCCCAAATACGGAGGTGTCTTCAGAGAGGAAGGTGCTGACCCCAGCGTCACAACTCAAAATAAGGAAATATAAATTTTTCTCTATTAGGGGATGATAAAGTAAGATAGGCTATATCCACTGGAATGTTTCTTTTTAAATCATTAAACTAAAGGAAGTAGCAAAAATATAATCATAACCTCAGTTGTCAAAAAGTAAGATAAAAAATGTACTAATTGTATTAAATGTGCTAATTGTACATTAGTACTAAATGTACACAGAATTATATAAATACATATGTGTACATACACATATATGGTAAATAGTGTAACCAAATATGTGTGTGTGTGGACACATACATATATATGATCTAGGCATGGAAAACATGAAAAGCATTAGAAATAAATTCTCAAAGCATCAGTAGTACTTATAGTTGTGTGATAGATGAATGGATGATTAATTTTGTTTTCCTGTTTTTCTGGAATTTTCTCATTTTTTTGTAGTAAAAATGTATTACCTTCCTAGTGAGCCCACAGATTTATGGACACATTCTGTCTTAAAGCGTTGACAAGACAACCAGTTGGAAAGTAGGTTATTGTTAACTGTTCAACATGAAAGAATTTTTGGATAAATATACTAAGGTTTCTTTTGAATACCTTTGCTAAAATGAAGTCTTGATTTCCATTTCTCTGAATTATTTTGAGGAACATCGTGCTCATGCTAAGTCGCTTCAGTCGTGTCCGACTCTTTGAAGGGGGGTTCTTTACTACAAGCACCACTTGGGAAGCCCTTCAGGAACATAAGTCTGAATTTGGCATCACTTGAGGACCGTAAGTAATGCCAAATTCAGAGCAGTTTTCCTTTCCTATTCTTTTCAACTCATAATTTCAGTGGTGTGAAAGGGTCTACTTTCTCAGCCAGACATATATTTTCTTTTCTGTCCTTTATTATTTCATTATTATTAGTGGGTATAGGCCACGTCTGGTGGCTCAGATGGTAAAGAATCTGTCTGCAACACAGGAGATGCAGGAGACGCAGGTTCGATTCCTGGGTCGAGAAGATCCCTGGAGCAGAGATGACTGAAACAGCCAAGCACACACGCATACACACAAAAGGGATAACTAGTGGGTACTTACTGTACGAACCACATTTTTACATTGAGAAACAGATTTAATTCTTTCCAATGATCTTCTGAAAAATGTTACTGATATAGTTGCTTTACAATATTGGGTTAATTTCTGCTGTATGGCGAAGTGACCCAGTTATACATATGCTGTTCTTTAGCTGCTAAGTTCTGTTCGACTCTTTTGTGATCTCATGGACTATAAGCCCGCCAGGCTCATCTGTCCATGGAAATTCCCAGGCAAGAATACTAGAGTGGGTTGCCATTTTCTTCTTCAGGGGATCTTTCTGACCCAAGGATCAGACCCACGTCTCCTGCTTGGTAGGTAGATTCTTTACCACTGAACCACCTGGTAAGCCCCACTGATACAGACATATATATCATTGTTGTTTAGTCACTCAGTTATGTCCAACTCTTTGCAACCCCATAGACTGTAGCAAGGCAGTCTACCCTGTCCTTCACCATCTCCCAGAACTTGCTCAGACTCGTGTCCATTGACTTGGTGATGCCATCCAACCATCTCATCCTCTGTTGTCCCCTTCTCCTCCTGCCTTCAATCTTTCCCAGCATCAGGGTCTTTTCCAATGAGTCAGTTCTTCACATCAGGTGGCCAAAACTATTGGAGCTTCAGCCTCAGCATCAGTCCCTCCAATGAATATTCAGGATTGATTTCCTTTAGAATTGACTAGTTTGATCTCCTCACTGTCCAAGGGACTCTCAAGAGTCTTCTCCAACACCAAAATTGAAAAGCATCAATTCTTCAGTGCTCAGCCTTATTTATGGTCCAACTCTCACATCCATATATGACTACTGGAAAAACCATAGCTTTGACTATACAGACCTTTGTCAGCAAAGCAACGTCTCTGCTTTTTAGTATGCTATCTAAGTCTGTGATAGCTTTTCTTCCAAGGAGCAAGCATCTTTTAATTTCATGGCTGTAGTCACCATCCGAAGTGATTTTGGAGCCCCTCCCCCCTCCAATAAAGTCTGTCACTATTTCCATTGTTTCCCCATCTATTTGCCATGAAGCCACGATCTTAGTTTTTTGAATGCTGAGTTTTAAGCCAGATTTTTCACTCTCCTCTTCCACTTGCATTAAGGGGCTCTTTAGTTCTTCTTCACTTTCTGCCATAAAGGTGGTGTCATCTGCATATCCAAGGTTATTGATATTTCTCTCAGCAATCTTGATTCCAGCTTGTGCTTCATCCAGCCCAGCATTTCACCTGATGTACTTTGCATCTAAGTTAAATAAGCAGGGTGACTATATATATACTTGACATACTTCTTTCTCAATTTGGAACTAGTCCATTGTTCCATGTCTTGTTCTAACTCTTGCTTCTTGACCAGCATACAGGTTTCTCAGGAGGCCAGTAAGGTCGTCTGCTATTCGCATCTTTAACAATTTTCCAGTTTGCTGTGACCCACACAGTCAAAGGCTTTAGCATAGTCAATGAAGCAGAAGTAGTTTTTCTGGAATTCTCTTGCTTTTTCTAGGATCCAACAGATGTTGGCAATTTGATCTCTGGTTCCTCTGCCTTTTCTAAATCCAGCTTGAACATCTGGAAGTTCTCAGTTCATGTACTGTTGAAGCCTAGCTTAGAGAATTTTAAGCATTACTTTACCAGTGTGTGAGATGTGTGCAATTGTGCGATAGTTTGAACATTCTTTGAACATTCTTTGGCGTTGCCTTTCTTTGGGATTGGAATGAAAACTGATCTTTTCCAGTCCTGTGTCCACTGCTGAGGTTTCCAAATTTGCTGACATATTGAGTGCAGCACTTTAACAGCATCATCTTTTGGGATTTGAAACCTCTCAGCTGAAATTTCATCACCTCCACTAGCTTTGTTCGTAGTGATGTTTCCTAAGGCCCAATTGACTTCAAATTCTAGGATGGCTGGCTCTAGGTGAATGATCACACCATCATGATTATCTGGGTCATGAAGATCTTTTTTGTATAGTTCTTCTATGTATTCTTGCCACCTCTTCTTAATATCTTCTGCTTCTGTTAGGTTCATGCCGTTTCTGTCCTATATTGTGCCCATCTTTGCATGAAATATTCCCTTGGTATCTCTAATTTTCCTGAAGAGATTTCTAGTCTTTCCCATTCTATTGTTCTCCTCTATTTCTTTGCACTGATCATTGAGGAAGGCTTTCTTATCTCTCCTTGCTATTCTTGTTACAAACTCTCCATTCAGATGGGTGTATCTTTTCTTTTCTCCTTTGCCTTTCACTTCTCTTCTTTTCTCAACTATTTTTAATGCCTCCTCTGACAACCATTTTGCCTTTTTGCATTTCTTTTTCTTGGCGATGTTTTTGATCACCAACTCCTATAGAATGTTATGAACCTCTGTCCATAGCTCTTCAGGCACTCTATCAAATCTAATCCCTTGAATCTATTTGTTACTTCCACTGTATAATCATAAGGAATTTGATTTAGGTCATACCTGAATGGCCTAGAGGTTTTCCCTACTTTCTTCAATTTAAGTCTGAATTTTGCAACAAGTTCATGATCTGAGCAATAGTCAGCTCCTGATCTTGTTTTTGCTAACTATATATACAAATATATATATGCATATATAGCATATATACTATGTATATATATATATGTTCTTTTAAATTATGGTTTATATTTTCTAACAATCTTTATCCTCTAGATGCCCCCAGTCTAATAGGAGCAAGTAGAGTATAAACAGGCAACCATAGCACTTAGCAGAAAGTGCTAAAATTCTTAGGAGATAAATAGGAGAAAGCTCAGAACAAGAGGAGGAGGGAGTCATAGGTTTCCTTGAGAGGATAGGGAAAGCTGTCACAGAAGGGATAGAATTATTGGGTCTTGAAAGTGACACAGGATTTGAACATATATAGACAGTGTGGCAATAGATGACTTGATCAGCTGATGCAGAGTCACAGGTGTGAAATTGCTGGGTCAGAGAGAGAAGTGAGTTGTTCTGACTCAGCTGCAGGATGGAGGAGCACATATGAGCAAAGAAGTTAAATTCGGGCCAATCCAAGAGGGCTTTGAATTCTCCCAAAGGAGCTAGAATAATGGAGGAAATAAGACATAAGCCAAGTGAAACCACACCTTAGGAATTCTGTCCTTCCTATGTTTGCACAGGTACTTCTCTTAAAACACACGAGCTGCGTTTCCACCCATCTCTATGATTCCTGATGCTGGTCCTGAGGGAGGTGAAGCAAAAGCAAGATTTGGGGCAATAGCAGATTTCACTGGGGCTGTAGCATCCAGCTGTCTTTCTTTTTTACTGTCAATTAAAAAAAAAAAGGAGTCTATCGCCTGCTTCATTGGAAACTCTAGTCATAGACAATACCTCCTCCTCACACCCACCCCGCTCTGCCCCAGTCCTCAATAGATTCCTTGAATTCCATTCCCTTTACCCTTTGGGGAACCCCCTTCACACTCGTGATTCAGTTTCTGAAAGTGGACGGATTTGAATTGAGGAGGGTGAGAAGGAGGAAATGGAAACTGCTGAATCAACCACATTTCTGATAATGGACCTTATTATCTACCTCTACCATTACTACACTTTCCACATTGGGCAATAATTTGTTATCTAGATAGCTGTCTCTTCACAAACTTAAAAGATGTTCTGTTGATTTTACTTATTTTTTATTTTAAAGCAAATTTATTTTTATTTATTTTAAAATTAAAAAAGTTTTTATTGAAGTATAGTTGATTTACAATGTTGCATTCATTTCTGATATACAGCAAAGTGATTCAGTTATTTATATTCTTTCATATGCTTTTCCATTAAGGTTCACACCAAAATATTGCATATAGTTTCCTGTGCTATAAGTAGGTCCTTGTTGTTTATTTATTTTATATAGAGTAGTTTGTTTCTGCTAATCCCAAACTCTTAATTTGTCCCTCTTCTGGTTCCCTTTTGGTAATCATAAGTTTGTTTCCTATATCTGTGAGTCTGTTTCCGTTTTGTACACAAGTACATGTGTACCATATTAGACTCCACATATATGTAGTATCATATGATATTTGTCTTTCTCTGACTGACTTGACTTAGTTTGACAATGTCTAGGTCCATCCATTGTTGCTGCAAATGGCATTGTTTCTTTATCCATTCATCTGTCAGTGGACATTTAGGTTGCTCTCCTGTCCTGGCTGTTGTAAATAGAGCTGCTTAAACATTGGGGTTCATATATCTTCTCAAATTAGAGTTTTCATCTTTTCCAGATATATGTCCAGGAAAGGGATGGCTGGATCATGTGGTAACTCAATTTTTCATTATTTAAGGAAACTCCATATTGTTCTCCGTAGTGGTGCACCAATTTATATCCACCAGCAGTGTAGGAGGGTTCCCTTTTCTCCATACCCCCTCCAGCATTTATTATTTGTAGACATTTTAATTATGACCATTCTGATCAGTGTGAGATGATACCTCACTGTGGTTTTGATTTGCATTTCTCTAAAAATAAGTGATGCTGAGAATCTTTTCGTGTGCCTATTGCATGTCCTGTTGATTTTAAACCAAATTCATGCCATGTCTTTGTGGATTTAAATCAGATTCTAGCACATGGTGATTATAAAATGGTTAATTTTCTGATGTAACCTCTAATTCTTATAATTTTTTTCTTTTTAATAAAAGTGATTTATTGAATATAAAATTCTATCTTAGTGATTATATATTTGTAAGATTTTTCATACTAATCCCAAAACCAGGTAATAGTTCTTGGCCATATATGTTTTTATTTGAATCAGAAAAAAATATACCTGTATACAAAGTATGGGTTTCATATGTACATACTGAATGAATAATGTAAGGAAGCTATAGGATGATTGAGCTGGAAGGGTCTCAGAAATTCCCTAATTGGTAAATTGATGTTCCCAGGTGAAGTGACTCGTCCAGGATCACAGAGTTAGAATTAGTCAGCTTTACATTTCAGCTGTTTTTATTGTTTAGCTGCTAGGTCATGTCCAACTTTTTTGCAAACCCATGGGCTGTAGCCCTCCAGGCTCTGCTGTCCATCAGGTTTTCTAGGCAAGAATACTGGAGTGAGTTGCCATTCCCTTCTCTAGGGGATCTTCCTGACCTAGGGATCAAACCCACGTCTTCTGCATTGGCAGGCAGATTCTTTACCAATGAGCCACCAGTAAGCCCTTACATTTCTGTATCTGCATTATTTAATAGTGTATCTCCAGCAATAACCACAATGCCTTAATAACTATTTGGTGAACAAATGATTCATTGATTTGACTGACAGCATGTATTATGCCCAAAATCTCACTATGGAATTGAAATACTGATATTATATAAAGGCTCAGAAAGGCCATGGTGTCAAGGTCTTGATTTTGGGGGGCTACCCAAGATCTTATAGGTGGTGATGTCAGACATTAGCCAACAATCAACATGGTGGATCTTTCAGCACGGAGGGGTTTGATTTGAGTGCAAGGTTTCTAGCTCATTCCAGCCTCTTTGAGGACCCACTTTAGTCCAGCAGAACATTCCCCAGCTAAGACTACAGGGAATTCTAGCTGAATAACCCAGGTTCTGCCACACCTCTGCCTTGTCCTTCTCTGCTCACCTCCTCCCTGCTTCCTGTGCCCTGGCCCCGACGGATTGATTTCCTTCCGGTTTCCAGCCCCACAGCTCTACATCCCCATATATCAATCTCAGCTCTTTCCCTCCAGCAGCTGTGGCTCCATGGAGGGGCTCACTGATGATGACACCCTTGTTTCACCCAGCCTTGGTCTGCTTTTTTCAGCTGTGGTCCACAGAGTCAGGCTACAGCCGGCTTGGCCCCGTCTTTCACGTGGGCAGAGACAGTATCCTGAGGGGCCCTTTCTAGCATCCTAGAGAGACAGTATCTCATCGATGTAGCCCCTTCTTTCTGCAGCCAGAGCCTTTCCTATCTTGAGTTCTTGTCATTTTCCTCTGGCCATTGTGTGTCTGTGTGTGTGTGTGTGTGGTGTGTGTGTGCACATGCATAGAAAGTGGGGTACACGTCTTGGTACTGGATTAGATCCTTCCACCTGTCCCCTCCCTCCTCTGTAACTCAGTAAAAAGCATGCCGTTACCAAGTCACCCTCGACTCCTCACTTCTCATCTCCTCCATCTATTCAGCCAGACTCTACAGTATACTTGAAATGGAGTGTATAGACCTCTCGCCTTTCCCATTGCCTCTGTGTTAGGCAGACCCTCACCACTTCTTGCCATGACAGCTCTAAGATTATCCTGTCAATTGTTTTTTTTTTCCTCCAGTTTTTGCCTCTGTTCAATCTGTCCATCACAAGGCATTTAAAGTGATTTTGTTTAAGTCAGTCTCTGTCTGTTGAAAACCCTTCAAAGAGTCTACACTGTTTCCAGCATAAAATAGAAGCTTCCCCTCTCTGACCTGACTTCTGTTTCCCCTTTGGACTCATCTCTTGCCACCTTCAGACTTCCTGGAAACAAAGACTCAGTACTCTTAACTGCATGCGATTCCTTAAAAGTGCAGGTCTCTACTCTGCTTTTTATGAATGAAGTGTCACTTAGTAAAGCACAATTTCCCCTTGTAGATCACAGGGCAGAGTGAAATACTTTAAGTTCTATTATATCCCATGACAGCTGCAGAGCTTAGTATTTAGAACAAATAAAGGAAACCACTATTTAACTCCCTTAATTTTCTAAGGAAAAGAGAGAAATCCATGATTTGCACTGTTTAAAGACATGCAAAATGCAAAACTGAAAAACATTTTGCATCATAATAACACAACTCTGGCTATTAAGCTTTTGACACAAGTTTATAATAAGCACATACTCGTTTTCTGATTTATGTTCTGGAGTCATACTTCCTTGGTGTCATTTCCACATCTATCATGTATAAGCTGTGTGTTCTTCCGTGGGTTACTAACTGTGTGATTCAGTTTTCTCATGTGTGAAAGGGGATAATAACAGTACCTACTTCAGAGGACTGCTGTGAGGATGAAATACATTCAGTTCAGTCGCTCAGTTGTGTCCAACTCTTTGTTACCCCATGCACTGCAGCACGCTAGGCTTCCCTGTCCATCACCAACTCCCAGACCTTGCTCAAACTCATGTCCATTGAGTTGGTGATGCCATTCAACCATCCCATCCTGTCGTCCCCTTCTTCTCCTGCCTTCAATCTTTCCCAGCATCAGGGTCTTTTCCAATGAGTCAGTTCTTCACATCAGGTGGCCAAAGTATTGGAGTTACAGCTCTCGTATCAGTCCTACCAATGAATATTCAGGCCTGATTTCTTTTAGGAATGACTGGTTTAGGATTGACTAATGAAATACATTAGTATCCATAAAGGCTTGGAACAGGACCAGCTCATGGTAAGTGCTATGTGTTCGTTACCATTATCATTATAACTGAAATATTTCAAGTAATCTATCATATATTTTAAAAAGTACAAGTCTCTTGTTCTTTTCCTGAATGACCCCACTCTCACACTCTTCTTGGTTAATCATACTTCAAGTCTCAGCTAAATTTAGAATAAAGTTAGAACAACCTGAGGGGGCTAAGTAACAGAATGGTTAAAAATAAATTTTGGTATAAAAGTTTGGTATACTCACACAATGAAACATCATGAATGCTAATTTTGAATAACTTTTTAATAACATGGAAGAATACACAGTAACAACAATAAGATATGCTGGTTCCATAAAAGATATTAAGTAAATATAATAAAATACAAAACCATGTACAGAATGCTGGATAATTTTTGTTTTCTTATTTATGCCTTCCAATATTTTCTAAATTTTGTACAGTAACCATGTATATTCCCTGAAAGAGAAAAGCAAACTGACATAAATTTTTGAAAAATCAGGCATCATCTTTTTTGAAAGCCTTTAGCATGTATACCCAATGCCTGTCACATAGTTGGTCCCCAACAAAGTTTTACTAAATCATTTTATTCTATTTCTGGATGTGCCCCGTGACCAGCCTAGAAAGAACTTGAAACAGGTGTAAAAGTGTTGTCTGAAGGAAGAAAGATGCTTCTGAAGGAATACTGAAAGTTTTCTTCGTGAACCCACCAAATAAACTCCTCTCAGGAAGTTGACATCCCCTGAAGTCACTGCCGTCCACCTCTGACAGCTGAACAGCAGGCTGCGGATGGCTGTGAAGGCACTTTTCCACTTTAAGAAGAGGCACTGATGGACAGCTTCAACCAGCTCACTATTCTGTGGACTCCACCCTGAACCCTGCACTTCGGATAATTGTGTCCCTACTTTTTCAATCTACAATCCCATTTCTGCTCCCATTCCCACCAAGGAGTTTGGCTACCATGTTGGCCAGACCAAAGGATTCACCTCTTCTTGGTTTATGATCTTGGCGGAACAACCACATATCCTCGCTCAGCTTGGCTTTGCAGTCTCAACATTCACTCACAAGGAATTCTCTAGTTCTGGGCACTCTGCCTTCTTAGCGGCTAGTGCTCTTGGTCTTGGCACCCAGCGATCTCCCCTACACTCGCATCTCAGACCTCCCCTTTAACAAAAGCAGAGAATGTCGGGATTGACCACCTCTGCTTCCGGTTCCTCAGCAGGAAGGAGCTTTTGTAATCTCTCCTGAGAGTCTGGTACCTACAGAGACTTACCACGTGTGATCTCAGAAGGTCACACCTGTCAAAGAAGTTTGGTCATCTCTGGACCACGAGTTATAAGAAACTGAGTCTTGAGATATATCCTATGTAACCGAATCAAGTTTTGTTTTGTTTTGTTTTGTGTTGTTTTACTTCTCTAGGTCTTGCTTCCTAATCTGAGGCATGGAAAAATAGATTGGACTCAGATAAAATCACAGACATGGATGTGCTGAGGGAAATCAAAAGTGTTGAGGGAAATCAACACTAAAAGTACTAGGGTTTTTGTAAGGTCATGTGATGGCTGTGGTCAGAGGTCTTGCTTTCAGCCTCGGGAAGCTGGGAGGACAAAGTGACGAAACAGTTGTGAAAGTTCCCAGGATGGAGTTTCGAGCGCAGTGGCAGCGTAGGGAAGCGGTGGGGGGTGTGGGAAGGGAAACCTCTTATCAGCACGAGTGAGGGGGAAGTGGAGAGTTTCCCTGCTCGGGAGTGAGGGGGCGGCTCACAGGATGCCCTGTGGTCCAATCTATTGGACCGTGGTTGCCTCACTGTCACTTCTGACATGCCTGAACTGGGAAGAGCCGAGTCCTGGAATAGTATCCTTCACCATAAACCCACTGGGCGTGTGGGTTGAAGGAGGGGGAGCAGGACAGTTACTATTCCATCAAAACATTCTGAATAGGGGCTGCCCTGGTGGCTGAGTGCTAAAGAATCCACCTGCCAGTGCAGGAGACTTGGGTTTGATCCCTGATCCTGGACCCACGTGCCGCGGAGAAACTGCGCCTGTGCGCCTCAACTACCGAGCCTGTGCTCTAGAACTACTGAAACCTGTGAGCCCTAGAGCCTGTGCTCTGCGAGAAACCGCTGCAATGAGAAGCCCACGCACCGCAACTAGAAGTAAAAAGCCCTCCCGGCAGTGAAGACCCAGCACAGTCAAAAATAAATAAATAAAATTAGAAAACAAAACAGCAAACCCCAGAAGCATTCTGGATAAAGTGTCAAATGCCCAGTTCACTTGTACTTCATTTGACTACTTTGAATTCACATCCTGAGTCCATGTTACCCATCACACCCCCTCAAATTAAAACAGTTAGAGCTGCCTCTGGGCACTTATTAACCAAGTGTTTATTGACCACCTGTTGTATACGCAGAGAAAAGCAGAACACAATTTCTGCCTCAAGGCGCTCCCTTTCTAGGGGAGGAGACAATCGAGTAGACAGACATATAGATGAAGCAATGGAGGTGCACAGAGGGAGATACAGAATTCAGTTGCAAGAGAGGTCAGGGAAGGTTCTCTAGAGGAGAAGAGCAATTTTTTGTGTGCATACAAAAGGCATTTGTTACCATTCTCTATTGATTATTGGGCTTCCCTTGTGGCTCAGCTGGTAAAGAATCTGCCTGCAATGTGGGAGACCTGGGTTTGATCCCTGGGTTGGGAAGATCCCCTGGAGAAAGGAAAGGCTACCCACTGCAGTATTCTGGCCTGGAGAATTCCATGGACTGTAGAGTCGATTATTACTTAGAAAAGACCTCAATGTATAAATCTTGGAGGCTACTAATTTAGCTAAACATATTGACACAAGCCTTTGTATTCTCCATGTGAAATTTCCGTGGTGTGAGCGCAGTATTATTGTTAAGACCTTCACGAATAAAAACATTTTACCTGCATTAGCCAAAGATCAAATCAAGGCTAGGAGGCAAAAATCAACAGTCAAATCCTTTGTGTGGCTAATCACCTATTCTTATCATTCTTCTTATGCATCTTCATAAGCCTTCCATGGCTTAAACACTAGCACTCCCCACTCATTTAGACTGAGGTCTCCATGTCAAGTACTCTTCCTTAGTGCACAGTGGATTTAGCCTTGACTTGGAATGATTCATTTACACCCAAGGGATAGTCTTCTCCATACTTTGGACTCTCTGACATTTTGTTTTTACCTCTGACATGAGATGTACCATATTCTATCTTAAGAGATAGTTATTTCCATCACTGTCATCATCACCTCTTTACTAAGAACTCTTTGAGGGCAGGGGTGGGGCTTCATTCAGCTCTGTCTGCCCTGACAAAGAGCAGGTGACTTGGGGTGAATGGAAATGCCACAGATCACAAAATCTGTGTAGATTCCAGGTGCTATCAGACACATCTTCCTGCTCTTGAAGCAAAAAAGATGTGCGCAGATGAAACTCCATCAACCAGGAGAGACCTTGAGAGTTACTTGCATAGATATCAGGGATCATAGACTGTTAGACCTGGGGATGGCAGTCTTGGTGAAGATCAGAAGATTTGAATCAATACTCACAGGAAGAAAAGGGTGAGGACAGAAAGGTTAAAGGAAAGAAGTACAGGCTGGGTGCCTGTGTAGGTGGTGGGGATAGGGAGCGGGGAGAGTGATGAAGTAGGATGACGTTGAACTGTATTTAGTGATCCTGAGAGTCTCCAAGATGTTCTGACTCCTTCTCTTCCACATTGCTACAGTTCCCAGGAGGCCTGGCTCCCTCTTTTCACTTTTCATTGTTTTTCAAAACAGAGGGAGGCAGGTGGCAATGTGGAAGAGGGGGTGAGCAGGGGGTCAGAGGTGACTGAGATAGAGGTGGATAGTGGTCTTCATCCCATGACTCTAACTTTCCCAATTCATGCACTACTGTATTCCTGGCCTTTGGAAACTTCACATAGTCACCTTCAGGCCCACAGCAGCTGTTGCACCAGGCAGGGCTTTACACGAATACAAGGAATTGGACAACTGTGGAACACCCACACGATCAGAGTATATACTTTATCTGTAACATAGATGAATTCATTGCCAAGTATATCCAATTCCTTTTTTATAGTGGAGGAATATTCTTTTAAAAAACTTTTTATGTATTTAAAAAATATTTAAATAGGTCTTAGTTGCGGCATGCGAACTCTTAGTTGCAGCATGTGGGATCTAGTTTCCTGACCGGGAATTGAACCCAGGCCCCCTGCATTAGGAGCGTGGAGTCTTAGCCACTTGGACCACCAGGGAAGTCCCAATAATGGAGGAATTTTCTTTATCTGGGTGTCCTCCTAAATTCTTGGTTCCTTCTAAATTCTTTCTCCTTTTCTGTTATTGGCCTGAGGGAGCACAGGAAAGCTTGATTTCTTTTGCATTCCATTCTTGTTCTAGGACAGATGACCCACACTCTTTTCCTGCATTCAACCCTGGGTCTTTGTGTGGGCATAGCCCCGAGGTGGCCAGCAGTTTCTGTCTCTTTGTGGTCACCTTCTAGATGTGTCCTGGAGGTGGCAGGGTGGAAAGAAAATAGATTTTTAGGGTCAGATGAATCATGGCACTACCACTGAAAAGCTGTGCGGCCTTGAGATTATCAGCGGTTTCTGTTCTGCTTTCTGATCCTCATTGCCTGGGGAATCATCACACCCCTGCTCAGGGTTATGGTGGATGTTATATGGTTATAGATGTCTTGTGTGTATAGGGCAGCTTGCCCAGTGCCTGGCACATAGTAAATGTTTACTATGCGGAAGCTATACTTCTGTTGCAGCCTTCTGCACATTCAAAGCCAGACTCTTTCTTTATGCCCAAGGAAATATACAGGGGGCTAAAATCACTCAGCCCAGCCGAAGGAGGCCCTGCAATGGGACATGCAATCCTGGCTTCCTCTTCCTTCTTGGGGCCAGGCCTGTGGCCACCCTGGAAGAACTGACATGAAGCCTGTAGCTTCTGGAGGTGCTAACCACTGAGAGCAGGATGGTTCTCATCTACAAGCCCCTGCTAGCAGGTGTGAAGGTTCCATCTTTCCTCTTGGGTTTGCAATTCTGCCCCCAAGTCTCAGTCACTGTCTCTGGTGTACCACTTCCCTCTAGGGTTCAACCCACTTTTTTCCTCCCCCACCTCCCTCCGCTTTCCTCCGTGATGACACCACTGAGGAAGAGAAAGCTGTACAGAGCTCCTCACTGTCAGCTAGCTTTAGTTTCCCTCTCAGCACCATGACATCATCTGTACCCTGGAAATTCCGCTCGCCCTCCAATGCCCTCACCTCTGTCCCAGGCCTCAGAGTTCCTATAAAGAGGGGTTCCCAGCTCAAGATCAGCACAGGACACAGAAGGGTTCTGAAGCTTCTGGGTGCTGCAGTCCAAGCTCTGGGCGAATTTCTCCTCTGCCAAGACCATGAAGCTCTGCGTGACTGTCCTGTCCCTCCTCGTGCTCATGGCTGCCTTCTGTTCTCCTGCGCTCTCAGCACCAAGTAAGTCCACCCTTCCCGTGGCCCCCGAGTCAGGATGTAGAGAGAACTGACTTTTCTAGTTGGTGCTGGTCCAACAGTAGCATTCGGGGAAGGGGCTAAAAGGAGCCAGGGAGATCTCTAAGTAGCCTGCTGTTAAATGCAGAGCCTAGTAAACACTGAGTAATATTCAAGTTCCTGTTTTCATAAGAAAGAGCAACTCATAGGCTGGCTTAAGCAAGTCCCTGTCTCTCTGAGTGCCTTAGTTTCCCCATCTGTAAAATGAAAGGAGTTAAAGACGTGTGAACTGAGACCCAATCCAGCCTCAACCTTGTAGAATTCTTTCATCTCTAGGATCCTCTGTTCAGAATAAGACTCCTACTCTGAGTGGGTGGGCTTGAATAGAAGGGACCGTGTTGGGGGATCTGATAGATCTACAGGAATGTCCCTTGAATATCTATGACTAGAAGCTAAAATGAAGAGCTCCTTGTAGAACTTCAGTCTCACCTCAGCCTTTCTTTCCAGTGGGCTCGGACCCTCCCACGGCCTGCTGCTTTACTTATACCCTGCGGAAGATCCCTCGCAACTTTGTGATTGACTACTATGAGACCAGCAGCCTCTGCTCCCAGCCAGCCGTGGTGTGAGTATCAAACCCGGGCTTTTCAGGGAGACAAGGGTGAGGGCAGGATTAAAGAAGGGGATCTATTTGGGGTGGAGGGGCGATTAAGCAGTAAATAAAAAAGATGACAGGAGATGCGAGCTGTTTCTTTAAAGCATGCTTAGAAAACACTTGGAAAAGTCACTGATGAGGACAGCTGGAACTGAATGAGGAGGTTGCATCCACATTGATTGCAAAACTCATGGGTTCCTAATCTGGGCAACCCAAGAAGCCAGAGCTAAACCCCAGGGAGGAAGTTACAAGGAATCAGGTTCCAGCAGCCCCCACTAGGCTGTGCAACATGAGCTAAGGATGGGGAGATACCCAACACAGGCAAGGTCACAAGGGATTCTCACCTGTCCACTCTTGGTTCCACAGATTCCAGACCAAAAAGGGCAGGCAGGTCTGCGCCAACCCCAGTGAGCCCTGGGTCCAGGAGTACATGGATGACCTTGAATTGAACTGAGCTGCTCTGAGCCCTGGGGCAGGTGTTCTGCAGGAAAGGTCACCTGAACCCGACGCTTTTCCGCGAGATGCACCTTCTCCATGCTCACAACTCCCTTCAGTAGTCCCTGTTCCTTCTCTTAATTTAATTTTTTTTTATTCTGTGCTGTGTTATTACTATTCTTACTATTGTTTCCCATTATTTATGTTTGTTTTACCAAAGGACACATGTCCCCCGTGGGGATGGTCTGCCATCACTGTTCCTCTGCTATTGTGAAAACATGGATAATATAACTGATTTCAAGTGTTTTTGTAATAAAACTTTTTTTTTAAATGTAGACCGTTTCTTTGTGCTTTAATTTGATTTGTAGTAAATCTAATTTACTACAACTGCCTGGTATGAATAGGGACAAACTACAATTTCCAAACACAGTAAGAATGAACAATTACTGAGGATGGAATATGGGGTAAAATGTCTAAAGATACAAACTTCACTTAGTACTTTTAGCAAGGAGGATTTTAACACCCTTATGAAGTAGGGACTATTATTCTCCATTTTACCGATGGGGGCATAGAGGCTCAAAGGTGAGGTGACTTGTTAAGGCTGGCAGGTCTGCTCGGGGAGCACCGTGAAAGGATGACTCAAAAAGATATCTGTGCTGCTGTGAAACATCTTGCAGGGAAGTTGTAAATAGGAACAGCAGCACAATATAGAGAGAAGATGAAGTAGTTCAGAGTCAGAAAAATGGGCCTCCATTCCTCACTATTATTACATTACGAAAGTCATCTTGTTGAAGCAGAAATTGCTAGACAGTATAGGACTCTAAGACCTCAGTTCCTTTTATTTTTTAATTTCAGTTTTTTTCTTCTCAAGTAAGCATCTCACTTCTTTAACATAAAGCTAAACTCTTTGTACCAGTTTCTAGGCATTCAGAGGAAGGCCTCCCTGGTCTGGAGGGTTATAAAACATTCAGACCCAGGACAAGACAATCATTAACTGCTTATCCAGTTTATCAAGGGAAAAAACCTCCAGGTGGACCATTAACTTGTAAACATACTTCTGGTCCCTAAAGAATGGTCTGGGGTCTTGGAAAAGGGTCATGGGATGGCAATGTGTGGGAGGACTGAGAAACTGGGAGCCAAAAGAAAACCACAAAAATGACAAACTGGACACTCCAACTCTGAAACTGATCGGTCAGAAATTACACACATCTTGCCCCAAGCCAACCAAAAATGAACAGATCAATTCTAATAAAGATATCAACGGCTGTTATTCCCACTTTCTGGGGGCTCTTCACACCCTCTCTCAGTGTCTATGCTGAGAGTTTTGTATCTCTATCTTCTAAAATAAACTTTGCCTGTGTGAATGTTCACGAATTTGTGAAGTTCAGTTTTCAGCTCCGCAAACAAGTACTCAGTTTCCTGTTTCATTGTCTTATTGGGCCTCAGTTTTCACACCTGTAAGATGGGAGTGATATTATTTACTTTGAAGGGTTGTTATGAGATGATGTGCAAAGTGCTCATTAGAGGGCCTGGCACCTGGAAGATCCTCTCTTTCCCTCTCTGAGTCTCAGATTTTTCACTTAAAGAGGGCCATAATGTCTATCCTCCCAGGGTTATCAGGCAGATTAAATTAGTGGATCTAGAGCCAAAGCAAACACAAACTGTTGTCATGAGGACAAAAGAATAAATGTCGGATTTAGTTCTGGAGTGTGGTGGGAATGATCCAAGGCCATGTCTCCTTGACAGTCCTTCAATCAAGCACTCCCATGACATGAGTCAGAGAGATCATGGGCTGAAATAGAATTATATGTCCAATTAAGTCTTGATCCACAGGCTGGGAGGGAGCTCTCAGACCATCTGGTCCAGCCCTGTCATATTATGGAAACTGAGGACTAGGAAATGAGAAGTGACTTGTCAAGGCCACCCAGAAAGTGTCAAGGCCAGTGCCAAGTCCCAGGTTAGTTCCCTTTTCTGTGCTCCTTGATGGGCCACTGTGGTCCCCAAAAGAACAGCTCATTGTATAAGTAGGGTAAAGAGGGGGCTACCTCAAAACTGCTTGTGTTCTTTCTTACTGAACTATGGTGGATTTATAGTACTGTGTTTCAGGTGTACGGCAAAGTGATTCAGATTATACATACATATACACATATGTATATATATAGTTTGTTATATATATATATATAATTTCTCTTTTCCATTATAGGTTATTACAAGATAATGCATATAATTTCCTGTCTTATATAGTAAATCCTTGTTGTTTAGCTATTTCATATATAGTAGTGTATATCTGTTAATTCCATACTCCTAATTTATCCCTCCTCTCTCTCCCCTCGCCTTTTGGTAAGCATAAGTTTGTTTTCTGTGTCTGTGAGTCTGTTTCTGTTTTATAAATAAGTTCATTTGTATTATTGTTTTTTTTTTAGATTCCACATATATGTGATCACATAGAGTATTTGTCTTTTTCCATCTGACTTCACTTAGTGTGATAATCTCTAGGTCTATCCACGTTGTTGCAAATGGCAATATTTCATTCTTTTTTATGGCTGAGTAGTATTCTATTGTATATATGTATCACATCTTCTTTATCCATTCTACTGTTGATGGACATTTAGGTTGCTCCCATGTCTTGGCTATTGTAAATAGCCACAGTGGGCTGAATAATGTCCCCCGAGATGTTCACGTCCTAATCTGCAGAACCTGTAAATAGTGTTGCTGTGAACCCTGAGGTGCATGTATCTTTTCAAATTAAGCTTTTCATCTTTTCCAGATATACACCCAGGAGTGGGGTTGCTGGGTCATATGGCAATTCTATTTTTAGTTTTTTGAGAAACCTGCGTACTGTTTTACATAGTGTCTGCCCTGATTTACATTCCCACTAACCGTGTAAGAGGGTCCACTTTTCTCCACATCCTCTCCGGCATTTATTATTTGTAGACTTTGTGATGATGGTCATTCTGACCAGTCTGAGGGGATACCTCATTGCGGTTTTGATTTGCATTTCTTGTTTGAGCATTCTTAGTGTGATGGAAAAGCAGAACTGAGACTATGTATCTCTCTGAGGCCAACAGACACAATTCCCTGCCTTGCCCTGTCCTCAGTCACTCCCATCATCCCAGAGTTCCTGTAGAAACCTCCTTCGGATTCCGCAGGGACTGAGAGAAGATGTTGGGGGCTGAATTGATCCCAAACGGTGTGAGAAGAGGCTAGAAGCCAAGAACCTGACTGGTCTTGCCTTCTACTTTTGATCTTCCTACATCTGAGCTGTCCGATATGTAACCACAAGCTGCAAGTGACTATTTAAATGTCAATTAAATGTAATTTCAATGAAAAGAAAATTAAAGTTCTGGACTTTCCTATGGTAGAGTGGATGGGAGTATGCCTGCCAATGCACACAGTGTGGTTTGAGTTCTGGTCCAGGAGGATTCCCCATGCCATGGAGCAACTAGGCCAGAGAGACACAACTACTGAAGTCTGCATGCATAGAGCCCATGCTCTGCCACAAGAGAAGCCACTGCAACGAGAAGCCCGCACATCACAACTGGAGAGTAGCCGCCACTCGTTGCAACTAGAGAAAGCCCTCGCTCGGCAATGACAACCCAGCACAACCAAAAATAAAGATAATGAATAAAGTTCAGTGCCTCAGTTACACTTGTCACTTTCTTAAACATTAATTACTTACTTTAGTTTTGACTGTTCTGGGTCTTCATTGCTGGTGTAGACGTTCTCTAGTTGCGGTGGGTGGGGGTTACTCTGCAGTGATGGTATGAGGGCTTCTGACTGTGGTGACTTCTCTTGCTGTGGACCTTGGGTTCTAAGGAGCGCAGTTGCGGCTTATGAGCCCAGCTGCTGCATAGCATGTGAAATCCTCTCAGACTAGGAATCGAACCCATGTCCCCTGCGTTGACAGGTGAATTCTTAACCACTGGACCACCAGGAAGTCTGCACTAGTCACATTTCAAGGGCTCGCCAGCACTTGAGCCATGTGCCTTATGGCTGCTATGTCCAATGGTACAGATATAGAACATTTCCTTCATCATAGAAATTTCCATTGGACAGATATTCTCAGGGCCTCAAGAGAATGAAAGGAGAAGTTGGGGGTGGCCTGGAAGGAAAGGACATGGTCTTTGGCAAAAGATACACAACACTAGTCTGAGGTAAGGGGTTGGGAGAGAGAATCCATGATCCCCAAGCCCAACACAAGGTCTAGATCACTGTGGTGGGCTGAATAATGGTCCCTGGGATGTTCACATCCTAATCCCAGAACCTGTGAATATTGCCTCATATGGCAAAAAGGACTTCGTAGATGTGATCAAGTTAAAAATCTTGAGATGAGGAGATTATCCTGGGTTATTTGTCTGGACTTTAAATATAGTCTTATGTGTCCTTATAAGAGGGACAGAAGATCTGACCACAGAAGAGAAGACAACATGAAAACAAAAGCAAGATACCATGCTGCTGGCTTTGAAGATGGAGGAAGAGACCATGAGCCAAGGACTACAAAAAGAATGCAATTCTAGAAGCTGGAAAAGGTAAGAAAAAGGTTTCTCTCCTAAAACTTCCAAAAGGAGCACAGACCCTTTGATTTCAGCTTAGTTAATCAGATTGTGGACTTCTGACTTCCAGAAGTTTAAGAGAATAACTGTGTGTTGTTTTAGGACACTGAATGTGTGTGATTTGTTACAGCAGCAGTAGGAGGCTAATACAATCACCAATGTCAGAGTAATTCATTATGACCCCACCCCCACCCCAGCTCAGTGTGGAAGGGAATGGAACATTCTAGAAAGAAGCAATGGTTTTCCCAGTAGTCATGTACAGATGTGAGAGTTGGACCATAAAGAAGACAGAGCACCGAAGAATTGATGCTTTTGAACTGTGGCACTGGAGAAGACTCTTGAGAGTCCCTTGGACTGCAAGGAGATCAAACCAGTCTATCCTAAAGGAAATCAATCCTGAATATTCACTGGAATGACTGATGCTGAAGTTGAAGCTCCAATACTTTGGTCACCTGATGTGAAGATCCATCTCACTGGAAAAGACCCTGATGCTGGGAACGATTGAGGGCAAGAGAAGAAGGGGGCAGCAGAGGATGAGATGGTAGGATGGCATCATTGACTCAATGGACATGAGTCTGAGCAAACTCTGGGAGATAGTGAGGACAGGGAAGCCTGGTGTGCTACAGCCCATGGGGTCGCAAAGAGTCAGACACAACAGAGCAATTGAACAACAAACTTCAAGTTTGTTTGAAGTTTGAAGACTGAAAGTGAGACAAACTTCCCCACAGGAGAAACCCAGGGTAAAGTGGACACATTCTAGGGTGAAGAACTATAATGAGGTGAGGCATCTAAAAAAAGAAGTGCTGCTTCAGCAGCTCAGTATGAGGGCCAAAGCTCCACCAATGATTCCACACCCATCACATGAAGAGGAGTCTTGATTCTTCTCCAGACTCCGCGGGGGCCTCTGGGTGTCTTGCATTCCTAACTGGGAGGAATCCACCCTCTCCTTTGTCTAATGAAGCCCATTAGAGCTTTGTCTAATGAGCCCATTCATCACTGTTTCATTATTAGAGAGAAGGCAGGGTTAGGGCCAGGATCCAGATTTCCTCCCTCACCCTGGAGCCCTTTCCCCACACCTCCCTGCCCCTGAGCAAGTTGGAAGGGAGGAGACTCCACTCCACTGAGGCCAGATCAGCAGGGAAGACGGCAGGAAGCCTTTACACCCTCATGAAGAAATGCTTTACCAGGGAATTACAGATGAGAGCACAGACTTCTTGTGCTGGGGCAATATGGGGCTTCACCTGTTGGGCAATATCAGACTTGGATTTCCGCCCCCCGCCCCCCCCCCCCCCCCCCCTTTTCATACAACTTCCTTTTCTCATCCAGAGGCCAGGGAGCTTGTATCTGCTTTCCAGACTGTCTCGTGGAGGTGTCTCTGGGTTTCTGGGTAGGGGCCAGAACAGATGAGACAGGATGGGGGTTGGGAGCCACTGGATGCCTAGCCTGTGTTTTCTGCTTTCCTGCAGTGCCTGCCCCCTCTCACCCCCGTCTCCCTCTCTAGATGGCAGGAAGGCTGTTACCTCCTGTTCTTATTTAGGCAAATTTTGGGTCCCCTCACTACCTCACCCCAGTCCCCAGAATCTTCCATGTTCTCATGACAGGCATTTTCCTCCTAGGAGGCCAGGAGCTGAGCTAGCAGGCACCAAGGATATGACTTGAACTGTGGAGGGTGAAAGAAACCACAGCTCTTCCTGATGACAGAGCCAGCAGCCACAGGGCTGTTCTGAGTTTGCATAGTCACCCTTTGCATATTCACCCTTCACAGACCCAGGAGTCCCGTCACAGCGTTTCAGGTCCGGTCCGGGACTCTGCCCCATTTGACACAGCCTAAGCACCTCTGAGCCCAGCAGGCTTCTTGGAAAGGCTGGCAGCCTTCCTGGGTTTTTCCTTCACCCTGCCAACTCTATCTACAGTCCATCATCTTCCCGTGCAGGGATGAGACCCTATTAAGGCCATTCTCAGATGTCTAATTTTTCAGCTCACATCTTTCCTTTATTCTCTCACTAGTGTGTATCTTATTTTTCTCTGCCAATATGTAGGAGGAAAGCTAGCTCTTAAATCATGAATTTTAAAAACACATCTATCATTTATGCTATCAACCCTATGTCAGGTTTCTTTCAGGGCTGGGCCTTATTCCCATCCTCCCACCTCCACCCAAATCCTATTTTCCCACCAAAGCCCACATCTTGAAATAGGAAGCCTGTGCTTTCAGAACTAATGAGTCCAGTCTGAAGGAAAATCCCCTGAGGAATTCAGCTGACTTGCTTCTCTAAGCTGTGTCCACCCTCCCCCCAAGGCCAGGGAGTCTAGTTTATAAGTGACTGCTTGCAACACAGGGAAATGGGTATGAGAATAAGGAAGTAGGGGAGGGAGGGAAGGCACCTTGCAAATTCCTCCAAATATTATCTATTCCACACTTAAAGTTATGCAGAAAGGCAGCAGGCCCACAGGTGTTGAGAAGATGTCTTTGGTCAGATCTGTGCCATCTGACTTTTTAAATTTCATCATCTCTGACCTAACAAGGTCTCATGCTCTGTTACACAATGCCTTGGTGTTCATTCTTGGCTCTTCATGAAACAGGATAAAGATGACAAAGATATAAAATGAACAAGATCTGGGGCTGGGGGGCTGAACGTGCAGTTGGGTGTTTAAAGGATTTGGCAGCGTTGGGAAATGACTCTCTGGAATATGAAATTGCAGGAAAAATAGAATTCCAGAAAATTCAGGAGACTGAACACAGAAGCTGCTGCAGTCTCAAGGTCTCTTGTGTCATCCTGAAAAAAAAGAAAAATGAAATACAACTTTGATAGCTGCAAGTACAACAGGTGGATTTGTTGCCGGAAAGGCAGATCCCTTTCAGGGCCTGACATTGGGCTCTTGTCTAACACTCAGAAATGAACTATCTAAGGAGACACCTGCTGACAAAGCAAGAGATTTTTGGGCAGAGAGCAGCAGGGTAGGGGACCCAGGAGAATTTCTCTGCCACGTGGCTCGAAGTCTCAGATTTTACCGTAATTGCGTTAGTTTCTGGGTTGTCACTGGCCAATCACTCTGACTCAAGGTCCTTAGTGGCACGCATATCACTCAGCCATGATGGATTGCAGTGAGGATTCTGGGAGGTTGGCAGGACATTTGCACTGACATCTCCTCCCTCCCTTTACCGTTCTTAAATGCTTCTGTTTGGTAGTGACTTGTTAGTTCCACATTCTCATCAGGATCTCCTGTTTAAGATAACTCATGCAGAATGGATACAAGTATATGACTGGCTGAGTCCCTCTGCTGTTCGCCTGAAACTATCACAACATTGTTAATTGGCTCTAGCCCAGTACAAAATAAAAAGTTAAAACAAAAAAAGATAACTTATGTAAGTGGTTACTGTCGTGCCTGGCCAGGACAGTGGTTTCGGTCAGTGGTTCCCCAAACATATTTTATAGACTGAGAGTAACTGAACCAAAACTTGGGTGGCTCCCTTGCATGTAGTAAAGCCAATCTACAAACACCAGGTTACAGGGAAGGAAAGTGCAGTGTTTAACGTGAGGAGCCATACAAGGACGGGACAACAAGTGCTCAAAAAGCCTGAACTCCCCGATGGATATCAGCAAAGCCTTTTAAAAGGCAAGGTGAGGAGGGGAGTCCCAGGGGTGGGATTGTGATCAGCTCGTGCACAATTTATTGGTTAATGGTGAGGGTGTACAGAGGTTAATATGATCAACCCTTAGGCTCCCATAGGGCTGGGGACTATGTGCTCATGGTGATTAACTAGTTAATTTATTCCCATTGGTGGTGATTTTAGCATATGTAGAGCAACTCAGGAAATGTGCGTCAGATACTATTATCTGGGTAGTTTGGAGCGGAGCTGGGGCTTCCTAGATGGCGCAGTGGTATAGAATCCACCTGCCAATGCAGGAGACAGGTTTGATCCCTGGGTTGGGGAGACCCCCAGGAGAAGGAAAGGGCAACCAACTCCAGTATTCTTGCCTGGAAAACCCCATGGACAGAGGAGCCTGGTGGGCTACAGTCCATGGGGTCGCAAAGAGTCGGACATGACTGAGCACTCACTCACTTGGAGAGGAGCCAAAGCAGAGGATATGGGAGAAGGGTTTGTCTAGGGAAGCCCCCACGGGGTCCTGGCTCAGACACAGGAGGACATCTAGGAATTCCCAAGGTTTCCGCTCAGTCTTCTCCTTTAATTGTTCATTTGTGTCTTAGGAATGCTGCAGACACCTGGTCTTTTCAAATGATAATATGTCATGAGAACTTAGCAAATCCCCAAATTTGTGACTGTCACTTGAGTATTAGAAATGCACTTTTTATAGGAACATCATTTTGTTTTGTTTTTCACAAAGAAATCAAGATTTTAATCAGGTAGGTAAAGTGCTCCTCATTTTCAGGTTCGTGAACAGCATCTGGGGAGGTTTTCTGGACCCTCGGAGTTTCCACAGCAGTGAGTCTGGGGTGGGTTTGAAGTGTTCGCAAGGCATCACTTCTTTGAGTCTCATTTCTTCACCTAGGACATGGAGATTATCGGTGGAAGCAACCTCACAGGCTTGTGAGTCTTCAGTGAGATGATGTGTATAAAGTATAAACCCAGGACCTGCCAATCATGTGCTTATAAAGGTCAAGTATTGTTATAATTCTTGGACAAAGTCCCTCCTTCATAACCTTGCAACATCTGTTATTACAAAGAGTAGTCAACAAGACGTTATAGACCATGATTTATCCTTTGCTTCATACTGGGAACTTGAAGTGCTAGAGTAGCAAGCAAATTATATTGTGTTATATAATTTCTGCCAATAAAGTTCCTTTACTGTCGTGAGAATTCTTTGCCTCATATTCCCAATTTGGATATATCCCCAGGGGAGTATGGGACTACACAGCTTGAAAGAGTCCATTAAAAATTTAAGGGAAGCGGGATAAATTAGGAGTTTGCTAATTACTACTATATAGAAAATAGATAAACAACAAAGACCTACTGTATAGCACAGGGAACTACATTTCATATCTTGTAATAATCTATAATGGAAAAGCATTTGAAAAGAACAGATATGTATGTATATGTATAATGGCTTGCCTGATGGCTTAGTGGTAAAGAACCCACCTGCAAATGCAGGAGGTGTGGGTTCAATCCCTGGGTCAGGAAGATCTCTGGAGAAAGAAATGGCAACCCACTCCTGTATTCTTGCTTGGGAAATCCTAAGGACAGAGGAGCCTGACGGGCTACAATCCATGGTGTCACAAAGAATTGGACAGCACCTAGTGACTAAAACAACAACAGCAATGTATAACTGAATCACTTTGCTGTGATTCAGCAAACTAATGCAACATTATAAACCACCTGTACTTAAGCCTTCCCTGAGAGCTCAGCTGGTAAAGAATCCACCTACAATGCAGGACACCTGGGTTTGATTCCTGGGTTGGGAAGATCCCCTGGAGAAGGGAAAGGCTACCCACTCCGGTATCCTGACCTGGAGAATTCCATGGACTATATAGTTCACAGGGTCGCAAAGAGTCAGACATGACTGAGTGACTTTCAGCTTCACGTAAAGAAAAGTATAAATAGAACTTCCCTGGTGGCTCAATGGTAAAGAATCCACGAGATATGGGTTCAAAACCTGATCTGGGAGGATCCCACATGCCTCAGAGCAACTATCCATGGGCCACAACCATGGAGCCTGAGCTCTAGAGACCATGGGCTGCAGCTACTGAAGTCCATCACCTAGAGCCCAAGCTCTGCAACAAGAGAGTAGTCCCCACTCTCTGCAACTAGAGAAAAGCCTGAGTAGCAATGAAGATCTAGAAGAGCCAAAAATGAATAGTAAATTACAAGTAGATAAATAAAATCTGAAAAACTTTAACTTGCAGAAGAAAGACTGCAAATGTACTGGATCAGTGTGACAAATTCACGTCTCCTTCGCTGTGGGAGGAAGTGTAAATGGTATAGTCTTTTTTTCCCCTTTCAGTTGTATTGAGATATAATTGACATACGGCACTGTGTACATTTAAAGTAAAACAATGATTTAACTTACATCCGTTGTGAGATGATTATCACCAGAAGTCTAGTGGACATCCGTCATCTCCAGAGATACAATAGTAAAGGAGTAGAAAAAAATATTTTCCCTTCTGATAAGAACTCTTTAAGATTTACTCTCTTAACAACTTTTGTTTGTAAAGTGTAGCACTGTTAATTATTTTTACCATGTTGTTTGGTCTCTAAGTCATGTCCAACTCTTTGCGATCCCGTGGACTGCAATACACCAGGCCTCCCTGTCCCTCACCAACTCCTGGAATTCACCCAAGTTCATGCCCATTGAATCGGTGATGCCAACCAACCTTCTCATCCTCTGCCGCCCTCTTCTCCTTTTGCCTTCAGTCTTTCCCAGCATCATGTTGTATATTATTATGTATCCCTAATACTTACTTAAAACTGAAAGTTTATACCTTTAACTACCTTTATCTAATACTCCCAACACCTTGCCTCTGGTAGCCACAAATCTGAACACTTTTTCAATGAATTTGTTTGTTTTTGAAATATAAGTGACCTATAATACTATGTTAGTTCCTGGGACACAAGACAGTGATTCAATATTTCTATATGCTTCAAAATGACATCAGGAAAAGTCTAGTTGTCACCTGTCACCATACAAAAACAATTGTGTAATTATTGACTATATTCTCCACACTGTATATTTCATATCTGCAAAGAAACCTAGGTGCCCATCAATAGTGGAATAAAGTGTGAGATATACATACATGTGTATTACTGAACCATAAGTTGCATAGTCTCTTTGGAGGACAATTTGGCGGATATCTTGTATCTTTTCAGTAGATGGCTCCTTTGCATCCTCTGTATTTTCATGTTTAGGCATCTATTCTGGGGAAATACTGATATATAATTATGTATATAATTATATGTATACATGTGTGATATATAATTGAGTGTGTGTATATATATATATATATAAGCATTGCAAAGTGTATGATACATATCCACAAGAAATTGTCTGATGACAAAAACCCCAAACCTGATAAATGTCTTAACAATTGAAGTTTGGCCAAATAAATTATAAACCATTCATAAAATGGAATTTTAGATAGTAGCTATTATTTCTTTTTAAAAAAGAAGATACTAACCTGGAAATCTCTCTAAGACACCACATTAACTGAATAAAGCAAAATAATACATATAACTTCATTTCTACAAAAAAAAGTATGTGTTTATATATACACTTATAAATATATGTAAAAGCATAGGAAAAGAGCTTTGAAAAATACAAAGCAAACTGGTAATACTGATTACTTCTTGGAAGGTTACTCAGGATATATCTGTATTGTTGGAATTATTTACCACAATCATGTGTTTGTGTGAAAATGAACTTTGCCATTATGTTAACTCAGTGATAATCATTGTATCTTGGTCACTTTTGGGGAGATATTCAGGAATCCTTTCCTCTCCAGCAGTGCTGCTCCAGAGAACGCTCCTACAAGCTCTTTAGAGCTGTCCAGCCCTTGCCCCACGATCAAGGCCACAACATGTAGCAGCCTGGGGTCCAGCCAGCCATCATGGGTTTGGATCTAGGCTTCCCCTTTGCTATGGTCTGTGCTGCGTGGGGCCATTGATCCCCACCCTGGACTGACCTTTTTCTCTGGGGACCCTGGTCCCTCCTTCAGACTAAGGAGTCATTCCTGAGTGCTTGTGCCCTTTGAACCTGCAGAGATTCTGAGATGCTAATGTGAGCTCACTGCCTGAGATGGACAGGCTGAGCCCCGTCTTGGCTGACTTAGTCTTTCTCTGCCCAGGCCTCCCCACAGGAGGTCTTAAGATGCTTGTCTGAGCTCTGACCACCAAGGACAAAGCAGACTTTCTCTTCACTCCCACTGTCATTGGGGGTTTATCTGCATACGCCTCTCTCAGAGATTTTGTAATTGGGATGGGAAAGTGGGCTAGGCTCCTTATACAAGCCCCTGAGGACCCTTTCGTGTCTTTCTCCTATAGTTCTGCTCATGTAGGGCATCCACACAACCTTCTCTCCAGAAACTTCTTGGTATGAAGCAGGGTAGCCTCAGAGACCACCAGACACCAAGATCGACCATGCCTCTCAACTCCCAAGGGCCCTGCCCAGCTTGTGGTCTTAAATATCCATCGCCTTAGATGAGTGACTTACTATCACTGTGGTCCCACCCTCAGCCATGGGGGCAGCTCCAAAGCACACGTTCGTCATCCTTGTGTAACTGGAGCTGCAGGAGACCCCAGATGGGCCCTGACAAACAACACCTAGCTTAAGCTCTTACTCTGATAATATAATTTACACGGAGAAAATTCTTTTATTTGGCTATGGTTCCTAGAGGCACGAGGGAAATCAGGGCCAAAAAGTAACGGAGCAATGAATGAAGAGCTAAAACATGTTCCTGAGATTTCCAGTTTAATATTCGCTTCTCCTGGAACCAGTTGCTTAGTCTGAGAAACCAGTTGTGAAATAAAACAAGGAAATTAGAATATCCTAGGACACTCCCTTGAGAGCTTATATTTTAATCCTCTTCCTGCTCTACTGCCTCCCACCCCACCCTCCTTTCTGGTGACAGTGAGAGTATAAATTTTAGCTGGGCTCTGTCCCTGCACCACACCAAAGGCCAACATGAAGACAGTCACCGTCTTTTTTCTGCTGGCTTTTGTCGTCATGGGGCTGGAGGTGGCCTGGGCTCAGAAGTCTCCTGGCAAAGGTGAGGGTGCTGAGGGGACCCTAGCAGACAGCAGAGAAGGCTCAGAGCCCAGTGTTAAATGTGGGAATGGTTTGACCTGGAAGCAACGGTGTCCCCTCATGCATTTCCTTTGATCTAAATGAGAGTTCACCCTGCATTTCCCATGGTCCTTGTCAGATTGGGTTGGGTCTGATTGGAAGTCATGGGTCAAGTGTAGGGTTCTCTCTATTAGGACCTTTGCTCAGCGGTGGAACTCCACAGGGAGCTATGGGACAAACACACGTGAATGGGCAGATGGAGATCTCTGTGAGCACAGACTTCTCTAAGATCTTCTTATCAGGCGGGAAAAAGAGGGTTATGACTGGGAAGGTTTCTTGTCCTCTGAGACTGTGCAGACTTTGGAGCAGGGAGAACTTTCTGCTAAGGCCAGACCATGGGCTGAAGAGCGAGAGTGAAGAAGTCAAGGCTGAGGGAGGAGTCTTGCCGGCGATGAGGGCTTCAGGGCTCCAGCAGCCACTCTCAAGCCTGTCTTGGTGACCATTCCAGACTGCACAAAGCCTTCCTGTGTTTCAGGACGACAGAGACCTGGATTCTGCCCAGAGTTGCCCAAAGGTACTATCGGAACTTGTGTCGAATTGTGCTCAGGAGATGATTCCTGTCCCAAAGGAATGAAATGCTGCAGTCATGGGTGTGGTCATTCCTGCACAACTCCTGTCTTCCGAGTGAGTACAAGTCAACCATGCACTGGTCAAAGATGCACATGACTCCCCAGGGCACTTTGCTGGTGCAGAGGGCTGCTCACATGTCCGCTGCATGTGAGAGTCTGGAAGATTCCGGGAGAAAGGGGCTAGAAACATGGCAAAAGGACAGCTGGTTGCATTATCTGAGGTCTTCTCTTAGAAGAGGAGCCCTATCCCAAGACAGCCCTGATGGGTTCAGTTGAGAAAAGTATCTGTGACCCTAGATGCACAGGTCACTCTTTACCAGGAGTTTCTCACTTTCCTTCTCCTCCCTCACCAAAGGGGCTTAACGCTTCCTGGAAAATGGGTCATCCTGGGAGAAGGAAGAAAGGGAAAGGAACCCCAAGTACCTTCTGTGTCAGGGACACATTGTCCTGGAATTGAAGTAAAAAGACAAGAACAGCATGGTTCAGGAGACAGATCTCGTTAAATAACTGCAACCGTTTGAGGAGTGCCCCAAAGAGAGTTCGCCTGAGATCTGTGGGATCAAAGAGAGGAGTTTATTGACTTTGCCTGGGAGGAGAGAGATTGGGAAAGTTGCCAGAGAGTAGAGAATGTCCAGGGAGAGCATAAAGGATGCATGAAGTCAGCAGGAGGAAGGCAGGGCAGCTGAGAGAGTGGGAGGAGTGTCGACCTGCCCCAGTGGAGAAGAGAAAGTGATGGTGGGGGAAAGGTTGTAACATCTCAGAGGTTGGTGGAGGGTAATCCATGCCAGAGCCCGGAGAGGAATGAGCTTCCGGCTGAAGAGTTTGGTAAACTGCTGGATGTGTCTAAGCACAATTAATGTCATGATCAAATTTGTATTTTAGAAGGGTGGCTCTGGTGGCCGCGGGAAAGTTGGGCAGAAGGTTAACTGAGCATGCCTGGAGACCAGCCCCAGAAGATTTCTCATGAATCTATGGATTTGGTGCTTGGCATAACTACAAGACTTTCACATCCATTCCCGACTCTTTTCTATGCCTGGAATTGTAGCCCTGGAAGATGAAGATCTCAAATGGTGGGATGACTGCTTTCTAAAGAGCCTGTGTGGAAAATAAACTATATCTGGAGCATAAATGGGCTGTGTCCTTCTTTCCATGTAGGCATTCTGGTGGCCCCTCCGTGGCTTAACAGGACCACATGTGTATACTGCAGTGGGCCCATGAATACAGGACACTCAGGATACAAACAGACTAGAAGCAAGTACCCCCCCCCGCCCCCGGCCCCCAACCCCCCATTTAGTTTCATTCCTCCAGAGGAGCCTGGTGAGCTACAGTCCACAGGGTTGCAATGAGTTAGACATGACTGAGCAACAAACACTTTCATTTTATCTCTATGTGCCTAGACAGGGCAGAAGGTCTGAGAATATTTTTTCAAGTGTTCTGTGAATATGATTTTGGTCAAGCATAAAAAATAAATAACTATGACTATGTAGCACATAGCAGGCCTGTTAGAGCAGACTTTATTAGAGCAAGACTTGGAAGGGACAGTGCGGGGAAACCCTATTCTAAGGCAAGGCACCAACATCTATCAGGACTTGATGCCTAATTCTGGGAGAGTAAGCCTGATCCTTGGCATGTGGAACTTGGGCTGACATAAGTTGGGAAATGCCAGCTCTTGGCTTGGAGTGATTTGGAGTCAGGACACAGTTATGAAAAAGGCTTTGTGGATGAAGCTTTGGATTCAGACTTTCCCTGAGGAAGAGGATAAAACTTGGCCTCCCAAAGATTTTGGCAAAAATGATAGTCTGGACTGTCTGCTTACAAGCTTTCTCTCTTCCAGCTCTCTGTTCACCTCTTCCGCTGAGATCCCCCTACTTTGCCTGCTGAGTGTGCTCTTCTGTATCTGTATGTCCCTATTACCAACACTGCTCTTGCTTCCCATATAGCGCGTCTTAGAACCCCAATGCCGCATGGCCTCATCAGCCCGTGCATCGGAATGAGGGCATATTAGCCATAAAATCATCTTTCAGTGGCTGGCCATTCCCATTTCAAAGGATTCCATGCTCTTGTCTCGCTTGGTCATTTACAGGGGTTCATGACCATACCACTAAAATGTTCTCAAACATTTATCTGCCATACTGAATGAACTTCCCCTGAAAAAATATTTTGAAGATGGCATCCTATAACTTCCACTTAGGTTTCTCCCTTCCAGGTAGTCCAGATGTCCCTAGAAAGTTTTTTGCTTTTTAGTAAACTTCTCGTTTTCTCACCTGCATTTACTTCTTTTTCGGCAGGGGCTGGGGGTGTGTGTTCTGTGGCATGTGAGATCTTAGTTTCCCTACTACGGATTGAGCTCATTCCCCCTGCACTGTAGGCACGAAGTCTTAACCTTGGGACCACCAGGAAAGTCCCTCACCTGCTTTTAAACTGCCTTTATATTTAAGAGAAACTGTTTCTCCCTCTGGAGATTGGCAAGGCCCAGATACTTCCTTCCTGCTCCCTGAAAAATAGGGCTTGGAATTATATTGCTTCTCTCTGATGATGTGGATCTATAGGGAATGGCACTGTGACTTAGGGATAGTCAAAAACAGTTCACAGCAGCAGAGGTGCCAACAGATTGTGGCTGTGAGCTGAACTTGGCTACATCCTCTGCTACTTGCCTCATACTGTTTCTTAATCCGTTCCTAAGCCTGATTCACCAGTCTTTCCTGTCTTTCCTATGAGCTGTGTAATAACAAAATTCCTGTTGTCTCAACTTAATCAGAATTGACTTATTTTGTCTGTATCTAAAAGGGCTTAACGTGGGTGGAAACTGGTGTCAGGAGTGGATACAGGGCAACTATGCTCAGGGAAATGGCAGGAATCTGGGTTTCATGCATTGATCTAGTTAGAATCCAAAGGCAATGAAAATGTTGTTAGTAAACTAGGAAGGAAATCTGGCATTCAATGGTGAAACAGTTAATAACCTCCTAGGTTAAATATTTCTAGGCATTTTATTCTTTTGGATGCTATCGTAGATGAAATTGTTTGCTTAGTTTCTTTTATGGATTTTTCATTGCTGATGAATTGCTTTGTGTACTGACCTGAACTTCATTGAATTTATTTTTTGCCTTTTGTAGAATTTTTGTAAATTGTTTGTGATTTTCTGTGTATAGAATCATGTCATCTTCAAATAGAGGTACTTTTACTTCTTTTTTTCCCCAACTTTCATGCCTTTTATTTCTTTTTCTTGCATGACTTCTGTGGCTAGAAGCTCCAGTTGAAGAGCAACAGTGAAAGCAGGAACCGTTATCTTTTTCCTGGTCTTAGAAGGAAAGCTTTTAGTCTTTTACTATTGAATATGATGTTAGCTGTGAATTTTTCATGAATTCCATCTATTGTGTTGAGAAAACTCACTTCTATTCCTAATTTTCTTAGTATTTTTATCATTAAAGGATGTTAGATTTTGTCAAATCCTTTTTGTGCATCAGTTTAGATGATGATGTGTTTTTTCTTCCTTTATTCTACTAATGTGGTGCATTATATTTATTGATTTTCACCACCAATGCCTTCTTAAGATAAATCCTACTAGATCATAATCCTTTTGCTATGCTATTGAAATAACTTGGCTAGTATTTTTTTTGAGGATTTTTGCATTTATTTTTATAAGGGATATTGGCCTTTAATTTTCTTTTCTTGTAATGTCTTTATCTGGCTTTGATATTAGCATAATATTGACTTCATTGAATGAGTTAGGAAGTGTTTCCTCTTCTATTTTCTGGAAGACTCTAAGAATTGTTAAGAATTTTTGTTTTTTTGCATTACAGTTAGATAATATAGCTTATAATATCAGGAATATGTTTTGAATTTCTTTGTGGCCTAGTACTTGTTTGGTTTTTGTGAATGTCCAGTAAACACTAAAAAAGAAAAATAAAAACAAAAAACTGTCTTCTCTGTTGTTGAGTGTAAAGTTGTCTATTATCTACTAGTTTGAATTTGTTAGTCTTTATAATTTAATTTGTCTTTATTTTTCATTATTTTTGTCTATATTATTCATTAATTTCTTAGAGGGATATGATAAAATGTCCAACTAAAATTATTTATTCATGTATTTCTTTTACTTTTGTCAGTTATTTCTTTGTATATATGTCAAGTAATAATTTTAGGAGTATATGTGCCTGTGTTCACAATCATCTTCTTAATTTATCATTCCTTTTAACATTAAATAATATCCTTTTCCCTTTATGTATTTGACATTAAAATATTTTTGCTAAATATAAAAATTGATAGTTCAGCATTCTTTTAGTTCATATTTGTGCAGTAAAATTTCCGTCTTTTTAAGACATACTATTAGACATTTTTCATATGTTTCTTAAAGCAATATTTTGCTTGACTTGAAGTCATTTTATTCAATTTGAGAGGTCTTCTGTGTTGGGACCAGCCCAACAAAGAACCAACCTGAGGGAACGGTGCCAAAGAAGAATAAGGAAAAATAAGACTCATTCGCAGGCAAAAGCCCAGATCCTAATCCTTGCATGCCATTTATTGCTAACATCTACTTCCTTGAGCTCTAGAGATATCTGCTTTTTACAGTCTCAGATCAGAGATAAAGATATACAATGCACAGTCCTCAATGGCAAACCTTCAGGCCATTCATGATTGTGTTCAGCTCTTCAGCTAGTGACGACCTTTCTCAGCAACTCCCTCAAGGCTCTGGTTATGAGAACAGTCACTAATGGTTTTCCATCAGTCACATCAGTACTTCAACATCTTGTTTTCAAGATGTTTTTCTACGATGTACTTTTTACTGCTCCCAGCCCTTCACCTGGGGGTGGTGAGAAAGTCATTTTTATTTTTCAAAGAAGCCCTGTTAATTATAGTACAGGCCTGTGCATAGCATATTCCCTACAGTAAGTGTAACCTACTTATGTTTATGGCCCTAACTGTTAAACTAGGATTTATCCTGTCACCATATTTCATATTTCTTATTTATCATACTTTCTTATTGCTTTTTTTGTTTGTTTGTTTGTTTTTCTTTATTCTTTCCATTAACTAGGTTAAATTTTTCATCTAGTAATTTAAAATTCATACTTCTAATTTTATTCTTCTGGAATTTATCCCTGTTGATTTTTTAAGCATTATTAATGTTTGCAGCTTTTCCAGAACAAGGGCATTACCTTAGCTTCCCTCATTTCTCTTTGTGCTTGTGCCCCTAACCCCACCCTACTCAATAACCACGTAGATACCATATAGAATTTTAGTTCTGGATTTTATGCTTGTATTTTTTAAAGTTTTCCATTTATTAGTAAGCTGTAAATTCACCCTTACTCCCCATAAATCTGAATCATCCTTCTGACTTTTTCTCCTTTCCTTGCTGAAATATTTACTCCAAGAGTGTTTTCAAAAAAGGACTTTGTGGCCTTGGATGCCTGAGGATTATCTTAATTTTGTTCTCACATTTAAGAGATCACTTACCTGGATATAATAATCTATGCATAAATATTTTCTTTATGCTTTGAAAATAATTTTTCATTATCTTGATGGTTAGAATTGCTGCTGAGAATTCTGAACTTCATCTGATTCTTTCATAGGCAGTCGTGGTTTTCTCTCTGAAACTTTTAGAACTTACTGTTTATTTTTTTATCATTATTGTATTTCACTATGTGTGTCCATGTGTGACTATTTATTTTTCATTAATTTATTCTACTGACACTTTACGGGCTATCAACCTAAGAAAGATGTACAACATGAGAGCTGTGAGTTAAGTTTTACTTGGGACAAAATGAGGACTTCAGCCTGGGAGACAGCACCTCAGATAGCTCTGAGAAACTGCTCCAGGGAAGTAGAGGGGTAAGGTCAATACATGTGATTTTGGTGAAGGGGGAGTTCATGCAATCAAGCACTTACCTTACACAAGGCTTTCTGCTAGTCACCAGGGGCTGATGCCACCATAAAGGGTGAGGAGATGCAAGGATTGAAATCATAAAATCGGTTCCTGGAAATATCTAATTATCTAAAGAGCTGTTCCACCAGTTTTCCTGGAGTACAAAGTGCCTCATTCCTGTTCTCCACCCTGACCTCCCTTCATGGCGTGTCAAAGATCAACAGCTACAGCAGCATGGGAGTCATTCCTGGAAGAGGCAGATGACAAATCCCCTTGAGTGTGTGCGAACGTGTGCTCAGTCATGTCCAGCAGTTTTCGACCCCCTGGACCGTAGCTTGCCAGGCTCTTCTGTCTGTGGACTTTTCTAGGCACTTTTCTTGGAGTGGGTTGCTATTCTCTACTCCAGGGGATCTTCCCGACCCAAAGATCAAACCCGTGTCTCTTGAGTCTCCTGAATTGGCAGGCAGATAATTTAACCACCTGCGCTGATTTGTAGTTGACAGGATCTTCAAACTATCTTTGGGGGCTCGGCATTATTCCCACCCCCTCACCTCCACCCAAATCCTTTTCTACCCCAAATCCCAGACCTTGAAATGGAAAACCTGTGCTTTCAGAACTAGTACTGTAGACTCGCAAGGAAATCCTGCTAAGGAACTCAGTTGATTTGCTTCCCTAAGCTGAGTTCACCCTCCCCCAAGGCCGGTGAGTCTGGGTTTATAATTGTTTGCTTGAGAGAGTGAGTGAAAGTTCACGCAGTCGTGTCCGACTCTTTGTGACCCCATGGACTATTCTGTCCTTGGAATTCTCCAGGCCAGGATACTGGAATGGGTAGCCGTTCCCTTCTCCAGGGGATCTTTCCAACCCAGGGATCAAACCCAGGTCTCCCGCACTGCAGGCAGATTCTTTACCAGCTGAGTCACCAGGGAAGCCCAGTTGATTGCCAGTTACAAATTGGCACTTGCCAAGAGCATTGCCAGTGACCGAACAACAACAACAAGGCAACAACAACAACAACATCTGCCTCTGCCTCTGAGGAGATGGAACCCTGTACTGCTGCAGCTGGTGACCTTTGGTACCCGCTGAGGCAGTTCAGGGTGCAGTGAGGCACTCTGCTGCAGGGAATCTGGTGGAACAAGTCTTTAGATAGTTAGATATTCTCAGGAACTGATTTCATGATCCCAACCTTTGCATCTTTTCATACCTAGAAAAGGAGTAAATCATGATGACATCAGCTCCTCGTGACCAGCAGAAAACTGTTTATAAAATGAGTGCTTAATTGCATAGAACTCCCCCTTTGCCAAAATCATATATATTGACCTTCCCCCACTGTCTCTTTGGAGCAGTCTCCCAGAGCTATCTGAGGTGCTGTCTCCTGGGCTGCAGTCCTCATTTTGTCCCAAATAAAACTTAACTCAAAACTCACACTGTGCATCATTTTAGTTGACACAGGGGAATGGGTGTGAGTGTAAGGAAGTAGGGGAGAGAGGGAGAACACCTTGTGAGTCCCTCCAAATATTATCTATTACACACTTAAAGTCATGCAGAAAGGCAGCAGGCCCACAGGTGTTAAGGAGATGGTCAGGTCTGTGACATCTGACTTTGTAAATTTCATCATCTCTAACCTAGTAAGGTCTCATGCTATGGACACTAGGACTTAATGTTCATCATGGGCTCTTCATAAAACAAGACAAAGATGACAAAGATGCAACACGAAGAAGATCTGGGACTAGGGGGCTGAGCAGCAGTTGGATGTTTAAAAGATTTGGTGGAGATGGGAAATGACTGTGGAATATGAAATTCCAGGAAGAGTCGAGTTTCAGCAAATTTAGGAGTCTGAGCATGGAGGCATCTCATATGCCATTCTGAAAAGAAAAATTAGGAATAAAACTTTGATGGCTGCAAGTATTGATAAAATGGATGGTTTTTGCAGACTGAGTGTTACCAAACCCAAAGTTGAATCTTCTCCCTTGAATGCAGTCTGGATTGTTGTGAAGGAATGTGTAGTGTTTATTGTAAGGTGCCACACAAAGAATTCTGGGACAGCTAGTGCTCAAAAAACCTGAACTTCTTGATGAGTTTCAGCAAAGCCTTTTAAAAGGCAAGGTGAGGAGAGTCCCAGGGTATGTGATTGTCTCATGCACATTTCTCTGATTGATGGTGAAGGTGTCACAGGGTTTAACATCGTCAATCCCAAGGTTCCTGTATGCCTGGGGACAATGTGCTCATGGTCATTAGGTAATCAATCTATTTCCTTTGGGGATGATTTTAGCTTGTGTAAAACAACTCAAGAAATGTGTATCAGGTACTATCATCTGGGTACTTCATTGTTGTTTAGTCACTAATTTGTATCCAATTCAGAAGGGCTAAAGCAGAGGATGGGGGAAGGTTCTGTACCAGGACGGCTCCCTAGGATCCTGCTCAATTACAGAACATCTAGGAATTCTCAAGGTCTCCACTCAGTCTTCTCACTTAATTGTTCATTTCTGCCTCATGGCTGCTGCAGACACCTGATGCCTTCAAATGATAATATGTCACGAGAATTTAATAGATCCCCACATTTGTGATTGTCACTCCAGTCCCAGAAGTCCACTTTTTATAAGGGCATCATCTTGTTTTGTTTTTCATGAAGAAATAATGTTTTAACCACACAGTTAAATTGCTCCTCATTTCCAGGTGCATGAAAAGCATCTTGGGGATTTTTCAGGACCCCACCATTGCAGAAAAGGGGATCCCTTCTGGGGTCTGAGAGTGGGCTCTTGTCTAACACTTGGAAATGAACTGAGACACATGCTGACAAAGCGAGAGACTTCACTGGAAAGGGGCACCCAGGTGGCGAACCGCAGGGTAAAGGAAACCAAAACTGCTCTGCGACGTGACTCGCAGGCTCGAGTTTTATGGTAATGGGGTTAGTTTCCAGACTGTCTCTGGCTAATCATTCCAACTCAGGGTCCTTCCTGGTAGTGCAGGCATTGTTCAGTCAAGATGGATTCCAGTGAGGAGGATTCAGGGAGGTTGGCAGGACATTTGGACCGGCATCTCCTCCCTCCTTTTGACCTTTCCCAAAATCTTCATGTTGGTGGCAGCGTGTTAGCTCTGAGTTCCTTACCAGGCTCTCTTGTTGTAAAATAACTCGTGGAAGTGGTTACTACCTTTCCTGGCCAGAGTGGACAGTTTCAGTCTGTATTTCTCCTAACAACTTCTGCTGAGAGATTTCATACTCCAGATTCCTTCTGGGAATTGGGGCAGAGGTCTCTTTCTTCTAAAACTACTTCCTGCTGACAGTGGGCTTAGGCCTTCCTAGCAGGGTAGAAGTCTCTCCTCCTGATCCAAAACAAGGTATTCTGGGTCCCAAACCAGCATTCATCCTCGTAGTAACAACGATTTGGCCTGAAACTGTTGGACCCTGTCAGATACGAACCTCATAAGCAGTTGAAACAGACACGGGCCAAACAGGAGGCCTAAAAGGATGATTTTAGCAGGACTCAGGAAAAGAAGGCAGAATTTGAGCTGAGGACTGCAGGGTGTATGGCTTTCTTCTGATTGGCTAGTGCTGAGGTAACAGGGTGATGCTCTAGGAATCTTGTGCTTAGCCTGAAGTTATCCTCTTTCTAGTTGAAGGCCTTAGTTCCTGTGGGAGAACTCAAAGATATTGCTATGGATGTTACTTGTAAAAGAATTGGGACCCTACCTCAAGACTGTACCGCCCTTGACTGCTCATTCCCTGTTTTTCCCCTCCCTCCCCTGATTAGCAGTTGTTTGAATCTGCCTAATGGAACTCAAGAGAACTCAGAGAAGGTCAGGGAGGCTGAATGAAGCCTATACCCAACAAACAACAGGGGACACAGAAAAGACTTGTACTCTGGACCCCCAAAGAGTCCTGCTCAGTTTCATTCAGAGAACCGGGAGGAGATGGATCTGGCCACCTTCTGCTAAAATGAGACATAATCCTGCCCCAATTTGGAGAATTGACCCTGAATTGGAAATATTGCTGAATTCCAAAACTGGAATGTGAGTCTTGTATTATCTGGGCCTTATCAATTTCTGTAGGGAGAAATAGAGTTTTCCTTTAAATATAAAGGCAGTTTAAATGCAGGTGAGAAAAATGAGAAGTTTACTAAAAAGCACAAAGAACTTTCTAGGGATATCTGCACTACCTGAAGGGGAGAAACATAAGTGGAATTTGTAGGAGGCCATCCTCCAATATCTTTGCCAGGGAAGGTCATACTTTGGCATTCAAAATGGCAGATAAATGGTGAAATTGATTGGGAACTTTTTAGAGGTATGCTCATGAACCCTCATAAATGACCAAAGGAGACTGGAAGGGTTTAGGATGAGGACGACCAGACAATGACAGAAGATTTCAGTGCTAATATGCCTTCATTCCTCTGCACAGACTGGTGAGGCCACGTGACATTGGGCTTATGAGATGTACAAGAGCAGTGTTGGTGACAGGAAGACACAGATATGGAAGACCACATTTTCACACTCATCAGGCTAAGTGGAGGAATCTTGATGGAAAGAAATGAACTGAGAACTCGAGAAAGTCAGTCCCATCCATCATTTTTGTCAGACTCTTTGGGAGACTAAGATTTAGCTTATGTCTCAGGGAAGTCTGAATGGAAGGCTACATCCTCAGAGTTTTTCTCCTAACTGTATCCTAACTTCGAATCACTTCAAGGTAGCAGTTGATATTTTCCAATTCATGTCACCCACATCCCAGGCAACAGGATGGCTCTCCCGGAGTTAGGCCTCCTACAAGATATCGGTGTGCTGCCTTAGAATGGGGTATCCCCACCCTTGCTCCTGCTCCTACTCCTCTGGAGTCTTGCCCTAATAAAAGCTGCTGCAATAGGCCTACTAGGTGCTACATACTCATTCATTTTGTTGCTTGACAAAATCATCTTCACAGGACACTTGAGAAAATATTCTGGTGCCTTCTGCCCTGTCTAGAGGCAGAGATGTGGAAGGAGGAAAGGAGCTAGCTGGGAGGAACTTGCGTCTGATCTATTGGTTTTCTGAGCGCCCTGTATTCATGCCCCCACTGCAGGGCACACGTATGGTCCTGCTAGCTGAAGAAGATCCACCAGAATGCCTAGATGGAAAGACAGGCACAGCCTCAAACTATGCCACAGATTTAGTTTATTTTGAATACAAGTCTTTTTTAGAAAGCAGCCATTGCACCATTTTAGATCTTTATCCCCCAGGGCTACAATTTCAGGCAAAGGAAAGAGCAAAGAATGGATATGGAAGTCTTGTTATGCCAAGCATAGAATTTGTGGATTCACAAGAAATCTTCAGGTGCTGTTCTTCAGGCATGCTCAATAACTGTTCAGTTCACTTTCACATGGCCACCAGAGCCAACCTTCTAAAAAATACAAATTTGGTCATGACGTTAACTGTGCTTAGAAACATCCAGCAGTTTACCAAACCCTTCAGCAGGAAGCTCTCTCTCCTCACTGGACTCTGGCATGGATGACCTTCCACCATCCCCCTGAGATGCTGCAGGCCTTTCCTGCTGCCACCATGTCCTCATCTCCAACAGAAGACCCATACTCCTCCCACCCCCTCAACTGCCCTGCCTTCCTCCTGCTGACTTTCTGCACCCTGTATTCTCTCGCTTAATGTTCTCTACTCTCTGACAACTTTCCCAATCTCTCTCCCTCTAGGTAAAGCCCATAACCCCTCTCTTTCTCCCACAGTGTATGAGAAATCTGTACAAAGCACTGGTCACCCTACATTTAGATTGTTTATCTATGTCTGTCTCACTTATCCAGTTGTATCTGTCTTTTTGTTTCAATTCCCGCATAATGCAAGCCTGACAACATGGGAGAAACTCAATCCCTAGGGATTTCCTTTCCCTTCCTTCCTCTTCCCGGGATGTTCCATTTCCCAGGAAGAGTTAAATCCCTTTGGTGAGGAAGGAGAAATAAAGTGAGAAAACCTTGGTTAAGAATGACCTGTGAATCTATATCATGGATACTTGTCTCAACTGAACCCATCAGTGTTGTCCTGGGATAGGGCTCCTCTTTTAGGAGGAGGCCTCAGATAATGTGGCCAGCTGTCCTTCTGCCATGCTTCCATCCCCTTTCTCTGGGAGTTTTCCAGACTCTCCTGTGCAGTGGACATGTGAGCAAAGTCCACTGGAGAGTTATGTGCACCCCTTGGCCAGCTCTTGACTGACTTGTACTCACTTTGAAGACAGCTCCTTTGCAGACGTGACCACATCCATTGCTACAGCATTTCATTCCCTTAGGACAGGAATCATCTCCTGAGCACCGTTCAACACAAATTCCCACAGTACCTTTGGGCAACTCTGGGCAGAATCCAGGTCTCTGTCGTCCTGAAACACAGGATGGTGTTTGGAGTGTGGAACAGTCACTAAGACAGGCCTGAGAACTGACGCTGGAGGCCTGATGCCTCCATCACAGGCAGGACTCCTGCCTATTCCATCGCTTCCTCTGTGCTCTGGACTCCTCCCCGAGCCCCCACTGCTCTTCTCTCATGAAGTCCACAGTCTGGGCCTTAGGAGAATGCTCTCCCTTCTCTGAAGGCTGCATGGTCTCAGAAGACAAGAAACCTGCACAGTCACAACCCTCTTCTTCCCACCTTATATGAAGATTCTAGAGAAGCCTCTGCTTACAGAGATCACCGTCCCCTGCCTCCCACATTCTGTTTGTCCCCCAACTTCCTCTGGGGTCCCACACACAAGGCACAGGTCTTAACTAGAGAGAAAATGTACCCTTTACCCCCAATTTCTAATCAGACCCAACCCAGTCTGATAGGGAGAATGGGCCACACAGGATGAGTGCTCATTTAGATCAAAGAAAATGCATCTAATCAATGCCAACTCCCCACTCTGCTGTGGGGACCTGGTTGCTTCCAGGCAAAACCACCCTCAGGTCTAACGCTGGGGTCTGAGCCTTCTCTGCTGTCAGCTAGGGTCCCCTCAGCACCCTTACCTTTGCCAGGAGACTTCTGAGCCCAGGCCACCTCCAGCCCCATGAGGACGAAAGCCAGCAGAACAAAGACGGTGACTGTCTTCATGTTGGCCTCTGGTATGGTGCAAGGACAGAGCCCAGCTAAAATTTATACTCTCACTGTCACCAGAAAGGAGGGTGGGGTAGGAGGCAGTAGAGCAGGAAGAGGATTCAAATATAAGCTCTCAAGGGAGTGTCCTAGGATATTCTAGTTTCCTTGTTCTATTTCACAACTGTTTTCTCAGACTAGGAAATGGTTTCCCGGATATGCAAATACCAAACTGGAGAGTTTGGGAACGTTTTTTAGCCTTTCTTTCATTGCTCCATCACAACTTGGCTCTGGTTTCCCTGGTGCCTTAAGGAGTCATGGTCAAAGAAAAGAATTCTCTCCATGTAACTTAGAATTTCACAGTGAGAGCTGAAATTATGGAGCTAGGCATTGTCAGGGTACATCTGAGGTCTCCAGCAGGTCCAGTTACTCAAGGATGGTAAATGTGTGCTTTGGAGCCTCCCCTAGGCATAAGGGTGGAACCACAATGGTAGTGAAATCAATCATCTAAAGAGATGAATGTTGCAAGATCACAAGCTGGCTGGAGCCCTTGAGAGTTGAAAGACATGGTCTATCTTGATGACTGGTGGTCTCTGAGGCTACCCTGCTGCATACCAAGAAGTTCCTGGAGAAAAAGCTGTGTGGGTGACCTACATGAACAGAACTACAGGATAAAGACATGAAAGCCTCCTCAGGGGCCTGTGCAAGGAGCCCACCACTTTCCCATCCCAATTACAAAATCTTTGAGAGAGGCGTATTCAGGTAAAAGTTGAATGGCCATGGGAATGAAGAGAAAGTGACTTTGTCCTTGGTGGTCAGAGCTCAGGCGAGCACCTTAGGACCTCCTGTGGGGAAGCCTGCTACCCTAAGAGCAAAGAAAGACCAAGCCAGCCAAGAAAGGAGGACTCAGCCTGCCCATCTCAGGCAGAGAGCTCACATTAGCATCTGGGAGTCTCAGCATGTTCAAAGGGTACAAGCCCCCAGGAATGACTCCTTGGTCTGAAGGAGGGACCAGGGTTCCCAGCCGGGGAGCTCAGTCTGGGGTGGAGATCAATGGGCCCACAAAGCTCAGCAAAGGGGAAGCCCTGATCCAAACCCAAGATGGCTGGCTGGACCCCAGGATGCTGTATACTGTAGCCGTGATCGTGGGGCCAGGGATGGACAGCTCCAAACAGCTTGCAGGAGAGTCCTTTGGAGCAGCACTGTTGGCAAAGAGAGGACTCTTGAATCCCTCTCAAAAAGTGAGCTAGACTTGACCATCACCACTGAGTTAACATAATCTGCCAAAGTTCATTTTCACACAACAAACACCTAATTGTGGTAAATAATTCCAACAATACAGATATATCCAGAGTAACCTTCTAGGAAGTAATCAATATTATCAATTTGCTATGTATTTTTCTATGCCCTTTTCCTATGCTTTTATGTACACATATATGTGTATACACAAATATATACTTTTTTTTTGCAGAAATAGTTATATGTATTATTTTGCTTTATTCATGTAATGTTATGTCTCTGAGGGTTTTCTAGGTTAGTAACCTCTTTTCCTTTTAAAAACTAGCTACTATGTAAAATTCTGTTATATGAATGGTTTATAATTTACTTAACCAAGCTTCCAGTTTTGACATTTAGCAGGTTTGGGGATTTCTTGGTTATCAAATAATTTGCTGTGAATGTGTATCATATACTTTGTAATGCATACACACACACACACACACACACACACACTATGATAAATATTGTATATACTAAGACCACTACATGTCAACTGTGAAACTGGTTAAGACAGACAATCTTAATAGTTCTCAGCACAAACGGAAACATATCTCTTCACTGTTGTATCTCTACGAGATGATAGCTGTCCACTCAACTTATGGTGATAATCATTTCATGATGGATGTAAGTCACATCATTAAGTTTTATACCTTTAACGTGTACAGTGCTATATGTCAATTATGTATCAATAAAGCTGAAAGAAAAAAAAAAAAAAGAGAGAGACCATACAATCTATACTTCCTTCCACAGCAAAGGAGACATGGATTTCTCACATACTGATCAAGTACATTTGTAGCTTTGCTTCCCAAGTCAAATGTTATAAAATTTTATTTATGTTTTTCTTGAAGTAATTGATTTACTATGCTGTGTTAGTTTTAGGTGTACAGCAAAGTGATTCAGTTATCAGTTCAGTTCAGTCGCTCAGTCGTGTCCGACTCTTTGCAACCCCATGAACCACAGCACGCCAGGCCTCCCTGTCCATCACCAACTCTTGGAGTTTACTCAAACCCATGTCCATCGAGTCGGTGATGCCATTCAGCCATCTCATCCTCTGTCGTCCCCTTCTCCTCCTGCCCCCAATCCCTCCCAGCATCAGGGTCTTTTCTAATGAGTCAACTCTTCGCATGAGGTGGCCAAAGTACTGGAGTTTCAGCTTTAGCATCAGTCTTTCCAATGAACACCTAGGACTGATCTCCTTTAGGATGGACTGGTTGGATCTCCTTGCAGTCCAAGGGACTCTCAAGAGTCTTCTCCAACACCATAGTTCAAAAGATTCAGTTATACATGTATACAAATGTCTATTCTTTTTCAGTTTCTCTTCTATTATAGGTATTGGTTCAAATGGTAAAGAATCCACTGGCAATGCAGGAGACCAGGGTTTGATCCCTGGGTCAGGAAGGTCCCCCGGAGAAGGGATTAGCCACCCACTTCAGTACTCTTGCCTGGAGAATTCCATGGGCAGAGGAGACTGGTAGGCTACAGTCCATGGGGTTGCAAAGAATTGTACATGACTAAGTGACTAATATAGATATTATAAGGCATGGAATAGAGTTCCCTGTCCTATACCGTAGGTCCTTGTTGTTTATCTATTTTATATACAGTAGTGTGTATCTGTTAATCTCAACCTCCTAATTTATCCCTCCCCTCTTAAGTTTTTAATGGACTAGTTGAAGCTTCTAGTCTCATCCTCCCCTTGGCATGTATCTCAATTGGGAATATGAGGCAGTGAATACTAAGAACAGTAAAGGAATTTAACTAGAGAAATTGTATAACACAATATAATCTGCTTGTTATTGTAGTACTTTGAGTTTCCAATATGAAGCAAAGCATAATTAAGGCCTGTAATGTCTTGCTGAATAGGCATTGCAAGAACAGATGCTGCAAGATTATTAAAGAGAGACTCTGTACAATAATAATGACAATGCTTGACCTTTATTAAGCATGAAATTGTCTGGCAGTTCCTGCGTTTGTACTTTGTATGAATCATCTCACTGAAGGCTCACAAGCCTGTGGAGTTGCTTCCATGGGCATCATGTCACAGAGGAAGACAAAACCCACTGGGAAAAAATAAATAAATAAATAAAGGAGAAAAAAAAAAAAAAACCAAAGAATGGCATTCCTTGTAAACACTTCAAACCCACCATGGATCCACTGATGTGGAATTTCCAATGGCAGTGTCAGAGGAGCCACCCAACTTGGCCAGGCAAAACAATAGCCCCTTGCATGTGTTATCTTACAACAGAAGGTACTGGTAAGGAACTCAGAACTACAGGTTACCACTAACTGGAAGAATTCAGGAAAGGTCAAAAGGAGGGATGAGCTGCCAGTCCAAATGTCTTGCTAACCTCCCAGAAACCTTTTCACTGGAATCTATCTTGGCTGTGAGGCATGCACCACCAGGAAGGACCCTGAGTCAGAATGATTAGCCAGAGACAACCCAGAAACTAACCCCATTACCATAAAATCTGAGATTGGGAGCCAGTTCCCCTGGGTTCCCTTGCCCTTCAGCTCTATATCTGGGTGTCCTTTTCAAATAAAGATTCTTGCTTTGTCAGCATGTGTGTCTCCTCAGATAATTCATTTCTGAATGTTAGATAAGAGCCCACTCACAGACCCTGGAAGAGGTTTCCCTTCCTGCAACAAATGGCGACTCTGGTGGGATCTCTTCTTCACTACAACTGACATCTTGACCACTTGGGGTACTCAGATACCAGTTCACCCACTGATGGACCAGACCCAGTGGTCACAACTGTGGCCATTTTGTCCCTGGTCTCCTCCTGACATGGATGACTGGCCAGAATCATCCCTGGTCTTGACCAGGGAAGGAACAGGAGATTTTATTGACCTCTTTCCCCTTCCCTTTCTCTTTCCTCTTTTCAACCTCCCCTATCCTATCTTTTTTTCTTCTGTCCTGGTCCTGGACACAGGAGTCTGGTTGGAGGGCCTCAGCCTGATCTGAGGGTTGACACCTGATCACCTCTGGTGGGCAGAGAACTCTAATTCTGGTTCAGGTCTGGTATCTGGCCTCTAGTTTCAGGTAGGGTTGAGTTCCCAACCTCCCTTCCTGAAAGCCCAGGGGAAAGTCTCATAACACCTTTATCTGCAAGAGACCACCAGGTGTCTGTAAGGGCACCCCCTTAGTCCCTCCACCATCCAACTCTTCTTTCAGCCTAGCCTCTTTTCCTCCCTTTGAAACCTTGAAGACCTGAGATATTTCTATGTACTCTGTTCATACTTGGAACTGAAGTTCGTGTCTCTGAAGGAGGTTTCCTGAGAGACTGCAATCTTATATTTTAGGAAATGTTTGATGAGGACAGCTGGATCTGTGTGTATTTTATACTTTGAGCTCTGTGTTGTGGTTTGTGATGGCCATTCTGCCTTGTGACATGGGGTAACATTGTGTGGTCACCATTTTGTTTAGACATAAGATAAAGTTGGTTTAAACAAAACTCTCAAAAACTGGTTTCAAAACTAGTTTTTTCTGCATATACAGTGAGTATAAGCAAGCTTGATCAAACGGCTTTCTGACCCTGAGGGAACAAGTCCTAGTAGATTGAGGAATGAAAAAGTACTAAAAAGAGTTATGTACAATCAGGATTTTCTAAGATTGGATTGAATTTAGCTGGGTAAATGGATTAGAACAAGACTGGATTTGGTTTCTCCCTCCAAAGTATTCTAGAAATGCTGCTTTTGACAACAGATACTGTGTTTATTTGCCTCTAAATGATTTGCATTTGCTTTTGTGATCTCTTGTTACTTTCAATAGGGAATAAGTATTGTCTCACAGTGACTAACGATCTTATATGACCACGTGCTTTTAAAACTTTTTGACAAGTGTCCCAAATACCAAATTTTAATTAAAGTTCTTTTGATTTCCAAGTAAATTTGGGATAATTTAGAGGGCCTTTGAAGTATCTTGCATACCGGGCTGGATGAATCACAAGCAGGAGCCAGTATTGCCAGGAGAAATATCTACAGCCTCAGACATGCAGATAAAATCACTCTAAAGGCAGAAAGTGAAGAGGAACTAAAGAGCCTCTTGATGAGAATCAAAGAGGAGAGTGAAAAAGCTGGCTTGAAACTCAATATTAAGAAAAATTAAGATCATGGCATCTGGTCTCATTACTTCATGGCAAATAGAAGGGGAAGAAATGGAAGCAGTGACAAATTTTCTTGGGCTCCAAAATCACTGCAGACAGTGACTGCAGCCATGAAATTAAAAGATACTTGCTCCTTGGAAGAAAAGCTATGACAAACCTAGACAGCATATTAAAAAGCAGAGACATGACTTTGCTGACAAAGGCTAGGAATGGTCTTGGGGATGGAGTGGTAGGCCCTGAACACTAGCACCCAGAGGCAGGTACACAAAAATTTTGTGAGTTACACTTTAAAATTGATTTTCCCTTTTAAATCTTGAATTTTCCTGAACTGATCAATGATACCAAGTATAGAACTAACCATAGTCTAAGGTATGATTTTTTTCAGTAGTCAAGTACAGATGTGGCAGTTGGACCATAAAGAAGGCTCAGCACCAAAGAATTAATGCTTTCAAGTTGTGGTGCTGGAGAAGGCTCTTGAGAGTACCTTGGACAGCAAGGAGATCAAACCAGCCAATCCTAAAGGAAATAAACCCTGAATATTCATTGGAAGGACTGATGCTGAAGCTGATGCAAAGGGCCAACACATTGGAGAAGACCCTGATGGTGGGAAAGATTGAGGGCATGAGGAGAAAGGGTGACAGAGGATGAGATGATTGGATGACATCACTGACTCAATGGACATGAGTTTGAACAAACTCCAGGAGGTAGTGAAGGAGAGGTAAGCCTGGTGTGTTGCAGTCCATGGGATTGCAAAGAGTCAGACACAGCTTAGCAGCTGAAAAACAACAAGGTATCTTAAAGAGGAATATTTAACTATGATTATTTGGTTCTTGTGCTTGTGCTTGCTTGAGCTCAGTTGTGTCTGACTCTTTGTGACCCCATGAACTGTAGCCTGTCAGGCTCCTCTGACCATGGGATTTCCCAGGCAAGAATACTGGAATGGGTTTCCAATTCCTACTCCAGGGATTTTCTAGACCCAGGGATTGAATCCACATCTCTTGTGTCTCCTGTATTGGCAGGCAGATTCTTTACCATTGTGCCAATATGTTAAATATAATCATTCATAATTCTGGTTACTGTAACCAAGTTTCTTTATTGATTGCACTATAATCAGATATTTAACCATGTCTTTTAAGTCTTTTATCCTTTATAGACACTTCTGTGGGCTTCCCTGGTGGCTCAGATGGTAAAGAACCTTCCTGCAATGCGGGAGACTCAGGTTTGATCCCTGGGTCAGAAAGATCCCCTGGAGAAGGGAATGGCAACCCACTCCAGTATTCCTGCCTGGAGAATTCCATGGATGGAGGAGCCTGGTGGGCTAAAGTCCATGGACTCGCAAAGAGTTGGACACAACCGAGCAACTAACACACTCACATTCACATTCGTACTCTGATATGTTCCAAAAAGTACTTCATCATTAAGAGATTCATAGAAAGGCTATGGAAGCACTTCCAACAGTTCCACATAAAGATTATGGCTACCTGAGAATTCCAGCCCATACAGATTAAAACAAGCAGCTGTCCTGCCCCTGGGGCCCCTAGATCAGGCATCCAGGGATTTTTACTCCTTCACAGGCAGGGTTGATGCCCCTCTGCTTCCTGTAAGAGTATGGAAGCCAAGTCTCTGAGGGGGGAGTGAAACAGGAGAGAAGGGGGCAGGGCACAACATTTAAGAGAACAGTCCACAGGATATGATGGAAACTGGTAGAACCAACTAGGGCCAAGATGGCAGAGTTGACTTCCACTAGACTTTGAGCCTCAGTTTATGCTCACTGTAATATATCAGCAAGCTAACTTACATACCCATCAGCGCTGGCTAAGTAAATAACCACAGTTTCACAGTGATCCATGATTCTATATGACTGAGTGTTCTAGATTCTTGGGATATTTTTAACAAAACTTCCTGAATGAAACTCCAATGAAGTCCTCTTGACTTCTAGCTAACTTTGGGATGCTTTGAAAGGCCCCCGAAACATCCCAAAGAGATATATTAAATGAATTAGGTTCATTTGGTATGTTAAGTTACATGGAAAGTATTACCAAATGAGTAATAAATCACCTTAGGTTATATTGTATGGTAAACTGTATCAGATGCCCCAAGACTTGCAACCAGGAGAGTATGCATATTGGAAAAGACGTAATTTAAAGGACTACCTCCAACTTGGACAGAAGGACACTTATCTGTCTCTAAGGCACTCTTATCTCATGCACAGTGAAACTGAAAGAAATTGACTCTTGAAGTGATTTCCACTCACAAAGGGCCCTTGCACTGGACTTGCCTGTAGAGAGGATGACTGACTTCAAAATTACTTTAAAGTGATTCTCAGACAGAGAAACTCCACTCACACTGGGATAAGAAGAAGACACTATCAGAAGTAGACAGCTCCCCCAAGATCTTCAGCTTGATTTGCATGATCATTTATGAGGTTTTCTTGACTTCTTGTACCCTTGTATATGAATCAAATGTTGTTCTATCATAGGCATGATCCCATGCTAGTTTTAGAAATCAATCCAATTGTTGGGTTTCTGGCCAATTACTTATATCTAGTACTTCTGGGTTTCCTTGGTGAATTTCTCCACTCCAAAGCTTTAATTGGTTGGCCATGATGAAATTTACCTTAAAAAAATTATAGTCATGTTCATATCACTTTGATATCATTAGATGGAAACATCTCACCTGGCCAATTAATAATGTCTGCTCTGACCCTGGCCATAAATATGAGTTTTCATCTGTCTGATTTCTCAAACTAAATCAGAGCAATAAGCAGTTTCAGCCAAGGAATAAAATCTCCCACAATTTTAGGTGGTCTTAGGTAGATTACACTAGCGACGGACAGCGCAGAGGCGCGCTGGGCGCAGCCGTGACAAGTTACCCCTCGCCCAAGGTCAGGGGTGGCGACCGAGAGCGCCAGGCTGCGACAGCGCAGGAGCGGCGCAGAGGAGTTTCCCCACGTCCGAGGTCAGGGGCTGCGGCCGAGAGGAGCTACCCCACGCCCGAGGTCAGGGGAGGTGGCCGAGAGGAGCAATCCCACCTCTAAGGAGCGGCTGCTGCGTGGGCGCAGGAGGGAGGAGAGGAGCTACTCCACCAAGGTCAGGAGGGGCTGCCGTGAGGAGGTACCCCTCGTCCAAGGTAAGGAGCAGCGGCTGCGCTTTGCTGGAGCAGCCGTGAAGAGATACCCCACGTCCAAGGTAAGAGAAACCCAAGTAGACGGTAGGTGTTATAAGAGGGCATCAGAGAGCAGACACACTAAAACCGTAATCACAGAAAACTAGACAATTCTGATCACATGGACAACAGCTTGTTTAACTCAGTGAAACTAAGCCACACCGTGTGGGGCCACCCAAGATGGTCGGGTCATGGTGGAGAGTTCTGACAGAATGTAGTCCACTGGAGAAGGGAATGGCAAACCACTTCAGTATTCTTGCCTTGAGAACCCCATGAACAGTAGGAAAAGACAAATTGATAGGATACTGAAAGAGGAACTCCCCAGGTTGGTAGATGCCCAATATGCTAATGGAGATCAGTGGAGAAATAACTCCAGAAAGAATGAAGAGATGGAGCCAAAGCAAAAACAATACCCAGTTGTGGATGTGACTGGTGATAGAAGCAAGGTCCGATGCTGTAAAGAGCAATATTGCATAGGAACCTGGAATGTTAGGTCCATCAATCAAGGCAAATTGGAAGTGGTCAAACAGGAGATGGCAAGAGTGAATGTCGACATTCTAGGAATCAACAAACTAAAATGGACTGGTATGGGTGAATTTAACTCAGATGACCATTATATCTACTACTGTGGGCAGGAATCCCTTAGAAGAAATGGAGTAGCCATCATGGTCAACATGATGAAGAGTGTGAAATGCAGTACTTGGATGCAATCTCAAAAATGACAGAATGATCTCTGTTCATTTCCAAGGCAAACCATTCAATATCACGGTAATCCAGGCCTATGCCCCAACCAGTAATGCTGAAGAAGCTGAAGTTGAACGGTTCTATGAAGACCTACAAGACCTTTTAGAACTAACACCCAAAAAAGATGTCCTTCTCATTATAGGAGACTGGAATGCAAGAGTAGGAAGTCAAGAAACACCTGGAGTAACAGGCAAATTTGGCCTTGGAGTACAGAATGAAGCAGGGCAAAGGCTAACAGAGTTTTGCCAAGAGAACTCACTGTTCATAGCAAACACCCTCTTCCAACAACATAAGAGAAGACTCTACACATGGACATCATCAGATGGTCGACACTGAAATCAGATTGATTATATTCTTTGCAGCCAAAGATGGAGAAGCTCTATACAGTCAGCAAAAACAAGACCGGGAGTTGACTGTGGCTCAGATCATGAACTCCTTATTGCCAAATTCAGACTTAAACAAGAAAGTAGGGAAAACCACTAGGCCATTCAGGTATGACCTAAATCAAATCCCTTATGACTATACAGTGGAAGTGAGAAATAGATTTAAGGGACTAGATCTGATAGACAGAGAGCCTGATGAACTATGGACGGAGGTTCGTGACATTGTACAGTAGACAAGGATCAAGACCATCCCCATGGAAAAGAAATGCAAAAAGGCAAAATGGTTGTCTGAGAAGGCCTTACAAATAGCTGTGAAAAGAAGGGAAGCAAAAAGCAAAGGAGAAAAGGAAAGATATTCCCATTTGAATGCAGAGTTCCAAAGAATAGCCAGGAGAGATAAGAAAGTCTTCCTCAGCGATCAATGCAAAGAAATAGAGGAAAACAACAGAAGGGAAAGACTAGAGATCTCTTCAAGAAAAGTAGAGATACCAAGGGAACATTTCACCAAAGATGGGTTTGATAAAGGACAGAAATGGTATGGACCTAACAGAAGCAGAAGATATTAAGAAGAGGTGGCAAGAATACACAGAAGAACTGTACAAAAAAGATCTTCACGACCCAGATAATCACAATGGTGTGATCACTCACCTAGAGCCAGACATCTTGGAATGTGAAGTCAGGTGGGCCTTAGAAAGCATCACTATGAACAAAGCTAGTGAATGTGATAGAATTCCAGTTGAGCTATTTCAAATCCTGAGAGATGATGCTGTGAAAGCGCTGCACTCAATATGCCAGCAAATGTGGAAAACTCAGCAGTGGCCACAGGACTGGAAAGGGTCAGTTTTCATTCCAGTCCCTAAGAAAGGCAATCCGAAAGAATGCTTAAACTACTGCACAATTGCACTCATCTCACACGCTAGTAAAGTAATGCTAAAAATTCTCCAAGCCAGGCTTCAGCAATACGTGAACCGTGAACTTCCAGATGTTCAAGCTGGATTTAGAAAAGGCAGAGGAACCAGAGATCAAATTGCCAACATCTGCTGGATCATAGAAAAAGCAAGAGAGTTCCAGAAAAACATTTATTTCTGCTTTATAGACTATGCCAAAGCCTTCGACCGTGTGGCTCACAATAAACTGTGGAAAATTCTGAAAGAGATGGGAATACAGACCACCTGACCTGCCTCTTGAGAAATCTGTATGCAGGTCAGGAAGCAACAGTTAGAACTGGACATGGAACAACAGACTGGTTTCAAATAGGAAAAGGAGTACGTCAAGGCTGCATATTGTCACCCTGCTTATTTAACTTATATGCAGAGTACATCATGAGAAACGCTGGGCTGGAAGAAGCACAAGCTGGAATCAAGATTGCCAGGAGAAATATCAATAACTTCAGTTATGCAGATGACACCACCCTTATGGCAGAAAGTGAAGATGAACTAAAAAGCCTCTTGATGAAAGTGAAAGAGGAGAGTGAAAAAGTTGGCTTAAAGCTTAACATTCAGAAAACTAAAATCATGGCATCTGGTCCAATCACTTCATGGGAAATAGATGGGGAGACAGTGGAAACAGTGTCAGACTTTATTTTGAGGGGCTCCAAAATCACTGCAGATGGTGATTGTAGCCATGAAATTAAAAGACGCTTACTCCTTAGAAGGAAATTATGACCAACCTAGATAGCATATTAAAAAGCAGAGACATTACTTTGCCAACAAAGGTCCATCTGGTCAAGGCTATGGTTTTTCCAGTGGTCATGTATGGATGTGAGAGTTGGACTGTGAGAAAAGATGAGTGCCAAAAAATTGATGCTTTTGAACTATGGTGTTGGAGAAGACTCTTGAGAGTCCCTTGGACTGCAAGGAGATCCAACCAGTCCATCCTAAAGAAGATCAGTCATGTGTGTTCATTGGAAGGACTGATGCTGAAGCTGCAACTCCAATACTGTGGCCACCTCATGCGAAGAGTTGATTCATTGGAAAAGACCCTGATGCTGGGAGGGATTGGGGGCGGGAGGAGAAGGGGATGACAGAGGATGAGATGGTTGGATGGCATCACCGACTCAATGGGCATGAGTTTGAGTAAACTCCGGGAGTTGGTGATGGACAGGGAGGCCTGGCATGCTGTGATTCATGGTGTCGCAAAGAGTCGGACACGACTGAGTGACTGAACTGAACTAAACTGATGTAATTTAAGTGTAAAGTCTCCTCTATGTTGGGAAGAATTAAATCATACTAAAGATAATCAGTGTAGTAACACTAGGAAACTGGGTTGTATGCTTATGGACAATGCCAGTATATAATTTGCCTGAAAGGTAAGGATTGGTATAGAACAGACTAAGTCAAATGACCTGGGATACACTGGACTGCACCTAATGGAAGTTCTTGGCTTAATTCTTATTTATGACTTTAATGATACTGCTAGCTATGTCATTTGTATTTCACCTGTTTTACAAAATTGCTGTTTCTTACATTATCAAATGTGTGACTGAGCTTCTGATGAAATAATAAATAGTTTCATATAAAATCAATAGTTATAATTGTGTATTAATAGATATGGGAAGAAGGAACAGAGAAAATATTTTCCTGGGCCATAAGAGGCTATTATAGACAGGTGATCTAGAGAGTTTTGGGTACTGTTTTATAGTAACAGTGCATTGAGTGGCCTATCAATGAAATCTTTGCCAGACCTGGGAATGAGCATTCTCAGAACCATGGGCAAAATAGTCATGAAAGGCACCCCCCAAATTTATGATCATGAAGGGGTCCTGCCAACTGGAAATTGGCACTTGCCATCTACCTCTGCAAAGATTAACTTAGGATCACTGCAGCTTCTGACCTTCAACACCCCTGAAAGGAGTTCAGTGTGGCGATCAGGAACGAGGCCCTCTGTGCTCTGGGAAAAGCCGGCAGAATTGGCCTTCAGATAGTTAGACATTTTCAGGAGGCTATTTTATGGGTCCTACTTCTTGCATCTTCTCTTACCTAGAGAAACACCAACATTGTTAATGCTGACATCTGCTTTGGCTATTAAGGAGAATATTACAATTGAAAGTCAAAATGGAGTAGCTACAGCTCAGACATCCAAGGAAATTCCTGGGTGACACTATGAGTGTGATTTCAGACAAGCCCTTGTATTGCTAAGAACTTGAGTTTTCTGAGCTGTGTCAGTCTTGGGTGCCACCGGACATTCTCAAAATGATGTCTGCTGGCATCTAGCAACTTTACTTTTTAAAGGGTTCCTCTTGTAACTATTACATTTCTAGATAAAGGAAATTGCTTTAGATCATACATTAACAAAAACAAGAGACACGTATGATGACCAAAAGCACCTGTTATCTATATGTTGATACCACGTTAAAAGTTAAAACCTACTTAGATAAAACTAGACAACTGGCTACTTGGCTACAAGTCTCCCCAAGTGCCAGGTCCAGACTGGGTTTCAGGCTTAATCTTCTGAAAAGGAAGGAGATCTATTTTGTCTATTAAAATTCTAGTTATTACTCCTCCGACTACTTCTGATTGGGTCTGTTACATCAAAATGGCAGACGAAGGGACTGAGATTTTAATTAAACAAGACTCAGATCCGGGACTTGGAACTCAGACATACTTTCAATTCAGTGTCTATTCTCCAAATTGAGGCAGCACTATGCTCCATTTTGACAGGAAGTTGTCAGAACTACAGTTGTTCAGTTCTCTGAATTAAAACTACAGGACTCTGGGATTCTGGAGTACAAATCCTTTCTGTGTCCCATTTCTTGTTTGTAGGATGTAAGCTTTATTCTACTTCCTTGACCTTCTCTGAGTTCCAAAGGGCAGATTCAGACAATTACTAATCAGGGAAGGGAGGGAATGCAGAGGAGGAGCAGTCAAGTGGTTCCTACCTAGGGGCAGGTCCTGGTTCCTACCCAAGGAATATGCATAACAATATCTTTGAGCTTTTCTGCTGAACTTGAGCCCCCACCCAGGTGGGGGATGGTAACTTAAGGCTGAATGCAAGATTCCTGGAGCACTACCCTGTTACCTCGCCAGCAACCAATCAGAAGAAAGTCACACATCCTTCAGTCCTCGCCCCAAATTTTACCTTCTTTTTCTGGGCCCAGTGATGACTATCCTGTTAGCCCTCCTGTTTGGCCCCTGTTTCATCTCCAACAGTTTCAGGCTAAATTGCTATTGCTAGTTTTTAGGCAGGACTGTACCCATTCTCTGGAGAAGGCCATGGCAACCCACTCCAGTACTCTTGCCTGGAAAATCCCATGGACAGAGGAGCCTGGCAGGCTTTAGTCCATGGGGTCTCTAAGAATCAGACACGATTGAGCGCCTTCCCTTTCACTTTTCACTTTCATGCATTGGAGAAGGAAATGGCAGCCCACTCCAGTATTCTTGCCTGGAGAATCCCAGGGATGGAGGAGTCTGGTAGGCTGCCCTCTATGGGGTCACACAGAGTCAGACACGACTGAAGCGACTTCGCAACAGCAGCGGCATACCCATTCTCAGCTGGAAGTAGTTACGGAAGAAAGAAAACTCCACCCTAATTCCCAATTCCCAACTCAAGAAGTATCTTGAGTATGAACTCTCTTAGGGGAGAGTCGTAAGGGAAATATTGACTGAAATCGCCCACCCTAGCCACGCACTATAGTAACCAGTTGCATGAGTTGTTTTATGACAGGAGGTCCTGGTAAGGAACACGGAAGTAACACGTCATCACCAACAGGGAGAATTTGGGAAAAGACAAAAGGAGGCACCACAAGTCCTACCTACCTCCCAGAATCCTCCTCACTGAAATTCATCTTGGCTGAGCAATGCATGTGTCACCAGGAAGGAGCTGGAGTCAGAATGATTGGCCAGAACATCTGGAAATTCACTCTCATCACCATAGAATCCAGGACTGTGAGTCAAGAGGCAGAGCAGTGATCCTGGACCCTTCTACACCTGGGCATCACTTGCCAATAAAGTCTCTTACTTTGTCAGCATGTGTGTCTCCTCAGACAATTCATTTTCGAGTATTAGACAAGAGTTCACTTTCGGACCCTGGAAGTGGTCCCCTTCCTGCAACACTTTTGACCACGGTTCCTAAAGGCACCAGGGAAACCAGGGCCAAGTTGTGACAGAGTAATAAATGAAGAGTTAAAAAGTATTTCCAAACTCTTCAGTTTGGTATTTGCATATCCAAGAAACCATTCCCAAGTCTAAGAAACCAGTTGTGAAGTAGAACAATAAATTAGAACTTCTGAGGGCACTCTCTGGAGAGCTTCTGTTTGATACACTTCAGGCTCTACTGCCTCCTGCCCCACCCTCCTTTCTGGTGACACTGAGAGTATCAGCTGGGGCTGGGATCTGCCCCTGCACCACACCAGGGGCCAGCATGAAGACAGGCACCATTTTCGTTCTGGTGGCTTTCATCATCATGGGGCTGGAGGTGGCCTGTGCTCAGAGACCTCCTGTCAAAGGTGAGGGTGCTTTGAAGTGAATCCTTCCTGACAGCACAGAAGGCTCGGAGGCCAGTGTTAGACTTGGAGATGGTTTGGCCTGGAATCAGGTATGTCCCCACTGCAGAGTGGAGAGTCAACATTAATCAGACACATTTCTTTTGATCTGAATGAGCATTTATCCTGTTTCCAATTCTATTTATCGGATTGGGTTGGATCTGATTACCAACCCATCTGTTGGTAAAATAGATAAATAGATAGCCAGTGGGAATTTGCTCTATGACTCAGGGAATTCAAACCAGACTCTGTTATCATCTAAAGGGGTGGGACAGGTAGGGAGGTTCAAGATGGAGGGGGCATAGGTATACCTATTGCTGACTCATGTTGATGTTTGGCAGAAACCAACACAATACTGTAAAGCAATTAAAAACAAATAATTTAACTAAAAGAAAGTTGTGGGTAAAGTATAAGGTCCTCTCTAGTTAGGACATGTGCCTGGAAGTGGGACTCCACAGGAACCTGCAGAACAAACACAGGGTGTGTGAGTGGAGAGACGGAGATCTCTTTAAGCAGGGACTTCTCTAAGATCTTATGCAGCAAGAAAAAGAGGGCTATGACTATACAGGTTTCTTGTCTTCTGAGTCTGTGTAGCTTTGGGAGCAGGAAGAACTCTCTCTGAAGGCACAGACTCCGGCCTTAAGAGCGAGAAAGGAGCAGCGGAGGCTGAAGGAGGAGCCCAGAGCCCAAAGGAAGCGACGGAAGAGGCGGGAATCCTGCCAGCAATGAGGGTTTCAGACTTCCAGCCTCAGTTCTCAAACCTGTCTCAGTCTGCATTCCAGGCTCCACAAAAATCACCCTGTGTTTCAGGAAAGCAGAGACCTGGATTCTGCCCAGAGGTGCCCAAAGATTCTCCAGGGATTTGTCTTAATGGGTGCTTAGGAGATGATTCCTGTCCCAAAGGAAAGAAATGCTGCGGCAATGGATGTGGCTACATCTGCAAAAAGCCTTTCTTTCTTTTTTTTTTTTTTTTTTATTAGTTGGATGCTAATTACTTCACAACATTTCAGTGGGTTTTGTCATACATTGATATGAATCAGCCATAGAGTTACACGTACTCCCCATCCTGATCCCCCCTCCCACCTCCCTCTCCACCCGATTCCTCTGGGTCTTCCCAGTGCACCAGGCCCGAGCACTTGTCTCATGCATCCCACCTGGGCTGGTGATCTGTTTCACCATAGATAATATACATGCTGTTCTTTCAAAATATCCCACCCTCACCTTCTCCCACAGAGTTCAAAAGTCTGTTCTGTACTTCTGTGTCTCTTTTTCTGTTTTGCATATAGGGTTATCGTTACCATCTTTCTAAATTCCATATATATGTGTTAGTATGCTGTAATGTTCTTTATCTTTCTGGCTTACTTCACTCTGTATAATGGGCTCCAGTTTCATCCATCTCATTAGGACTGATTCAAATGAATTCTTTTTAACGGCTGAGTAATATTCCATGGTGTATATGTACCACAGCTTCCTTATCCATTCGTCTGCTGGTGGGCATCTAGGTTGCTTCCATGTCCTGGCTATTATAAACAGTGCTGCGATGAACATTGGGGTGCATGTGTCTCTTTCAGATCTGGTTTCCTCAGTGTGTATGCCCAGAAGTGAGATTGCTGGGTCATATGGCAGTTCTATTTCCAGTTTTTTAAGGAATCTCCACACTGTTCTCCATAGTGGCTGTACTAGTTTGCATTCCCACCAATAGTGTAAGAGGGTTCCCTTTTCTCCACACCCTCTCCAGCATTTATTGCTTGTAGACTTTTGGATAGCAGCCATCCTGACTGGCGTGTAATGGTACCTCATTGTGGTTTTGATTTGCATTTCTCTAATAATGAGTGATGTTGAGCATCTTTTCATGTGTTTGTTAGCCATCTGTATGTCTTCTGTGGAGAAATGTCTGTTTAGTTCTTTGGCCCATTTTTTGATTGGGTCATTTATTTTTCTGGAATTGAGCTTCAGGAGTTGCTTGTATATTTTTGAGATTAATCCTTTGTCTGTTTCTTCATTTGCTATTATTTTCTCCCAATCTGAGGGCTGTCTTTTCACCTTACTTACAGTTTCCTTTGTAGTGCAAAGTTTCATTAGGTCCCATTTGTTTATTTTTGCTTTTATTTCCAATATTCTGGGAGGTGGGTCATAGAGGATCCTGCTGTGATTTATGTCGGAGAGTGTTTTGCCTATGTTCTCCTCTAGGAGTTTTATAGTTTCTGGTCTTACATTTAGATCTTTAATCCATTTTGAGTTTATTTTTGTGTATGGTGTTAGAGAGTGTTCTAGTTTCATTCTTTTACAAGTGGTTGACCAGTTTTCCCAGCACCACTTGTTAAAGAGGTTGTCTTTTTTCCAAAAAAAGCCTGTCTTCAAGGTGAGTACAAATCAGCCAAGAGCTGGCCAAGGGTGCCAACAGCACCCCAGTGGACTTTGCTGGAACAGAGGGCTGCTCACATGTCTACTGCACATGGGAATCTGGAAAATCCCAAGAGAAAGAGGCTGGAAACGTGGCAGAAGGACAGCTGGCTGCATCATCTAAAGTCTCCTCCTTGAAGAGGAGCCCTATCCCAGGAGAGCCCTGATGAGTCCAGATGAGACATGTATCCATGACCATAGATGCACAGGTCATTTAAAATATATATGTTTATTTATTTTGGCTGCACCGAGTCAGTTACCACATATAGGATTTTTGTTTCGTTGTTTGGGCTTCTCTCTTGTTGCAGCATGCCAGCTTAGTTTCCCCAGGGCGTGTGGGATCTTAGTTCCCTGACCAGGGATCAAACCTTGGTCCCCTCCATTGGAAGTTGGATTCTTAACCACTGAACCACCAGGGAATTCTTTCACAGGTTACTCTTAACCAAGGGCATCCCACTTTCCTTCTCCTCACCCCCACCCCTGCAAAGCTAAAGTTTTCCTGGAAATGGGTCATCCTTGGAGGAGGAAGAAAGGGAAAGGGAACCCCATGGGACAGAGTATCTCCTGTGTCAGGCAGGTGTGGTGTTAGAGTTGCAACAAAAAGACAAGAACAACAGGGTGAGGGAGACATTACCTAGATAAATAATTACAGCCTGGTGTGAAGAGTGCTTTACATATAGTTTGCCTAAGATCTGTGGGAACAAAGAGAGAAGTTATTGGCTTTGCCTCAAGGGAGAGTGATTGGGAAAGTTGTCGGAGAGTAGAAAGCATCGAAGGAGGGCATAAAGGATGCAGAAATTACCTGGAGGAGGACGGTGCAGTTGAGAGGGTGGAAGGAGTGTGGGTCCTCCATTGAAGATGGGGAGGTGATGGTGGTAGAAAGAGGTTGTACATCTCCGGGGGTAGTGGAGGGTCATCCATGCCAGAGTCCAATGAGGAAAGACAGCTTCCTGCTGAAGAGTTTGGTCAACTGCTGGATGTTTTTAAGCACAGTTAAGTGAACGTGAAAGTCACTCAGTCATGTCTGACTCTTTGTGACCCCATGGAATAGTCCATGGAATTCTCCAAGCTAGAATAATGGAGGGGGTAGCGGTTTGCTTTTTCAGGGGATCTTCTCAACCCAGGGATCAAATCCAGGTCTCCTGCATTGCAGGCAGATTCTTTACCAGCTGAGCTACCAGGGAAGCCCATGCACGGTTTACGTCATGACCAAATCTGTATTTTAGAAGGGTGACTATGGTGGCCGTGGGAAAGCTGGACTGGAGGTTTATTGAGCATGCCTGGAGACCAGCACCAGAAGATTTCTCATGAATCCATGAATAGGATGCTTGGCACGGTGACAAAACACTCCTGGCCATTTCCTAATCCTGGAATTGGAGCCCTGGAAGATGAAGATCTTAAAATGGTGGAATGATTGCTTTCTAAAGAGCTTGTGTCCAAAATAAACTGTTTCTATGGCATTATTCAGGCTGTGTCCTTCTTTCTATTTAGGCATTCTGGTGGACCTTCTTTGGCTAGCAGGACCATATGTGCACACTGCAGTGGGTCCATGAATATAGGACACTTAGGAAACCAACAGATCAGAGGCAAATTCCTCCCAGCTAGCTCCTTTCCTCCTTCCATGTCTGTCTTTAGACAGGGCAGAAGGCACGAGAATATTTTCTCAGGCATTCCTGAATATGATCTTGGTCAAGCAAAAAAAAAAAAATGAATGACTATGTAGCACATAGGAGGCCTGTTGCAGCAGCCTTCATTAGGGCAAGACTCCAAAGGAGCAGGAGCAAGGGTGGGGATACCCCATTCCAAGGCAGCACACAGACATCTAGCAGGACCGGAGGCCTAGCTCCAGGAGAGTGACCCTGATCCTTGGGATGTGGGTGACATGAGTTGGGAAATGCCAACTGCTGTCCTGGAATGATGAGCAGTTAGGATACAGTTAGGAGATGGGCTCTGGGGCTGGAACCTTTGATTCAGACTTTCCCTGAGGAAGAGGATAAAACTTGGTCTCTCTAAGATTCTGGCAAAAGTGATGAACTGGACTTGACTGCTACACATTTTGTCTCTTCTTCCCACTGAGATCCTTGCACTTACTTGCTCAGTGTGGTCCTTAGTATCTGTGTGTCCTGGTCACCAGCACTGCTCTTGTACATCTTATAACCTCAGTGTCCTGTGGCCTCACCTGTCTGAGCATCAGAATGCCGGCAAATCCGCATTGAAATCCTCTTTCACTGGCTGGTCATCCCCATCCCAGACCATTCCAGGCTCCTGTCTCCTTTGGTCATGAGGATATTCCTAAAATGTTCTCAATCAGTTTCACCTGTTATCTGCCATTCTGAATGCCAAGGTATGACCTTCCCCTGCAAAGATACTTGAGGATGGCATCCTACAACTTCCACTTACGTTCCTGCCCTCCAGACAGTCCAGGTGTTCCTAGAAATTTGTTTGTACCTTTTAGTAAACTCATTTTTATCATCTGCATTTACTTTTTCTTTTTTTGTTTGTTTGTTTTTCGGTCATACCACCTGGCATATGGGATCTTAGTTCCCCAACCAGGGATCAAACCTGTGCCCCCTGCACTGGAAGTGTGGAGTCTCAACCACTGCACCACCAGGAAAGTCCCTCACCTGCATTTAAACTGCCTTTATATTTAAGGGAAAATTCTATTTCTCTCTATGGAAACTGGTAAGGCATTTCTTATAAGAAATGCAAATACATTTTAATTTTTGTTCCTATTTATTCTGTTTTGTTTTAAACTCTATTTTTATAGTAACAAAAAGTGAGATTTTGATAGTCAGGGTCTTAGAAGAGTAATGACACGGTTTCTGCTGTTGTTTAGTCAGTAAGTCATGCCCAGCTCTTTGCGACCCCATTTTGACTGTAGCCCCTCAGGCTCCTCTGTTTGTGGGATTTCCCAGGCAAGAATACTGGTGTGCACCTAGTGTATAATCTATGCTTTAGGTAAATTCATTCTTGATATATATTCATGCATTGAAATCTATTTTTCTCCTATATCAGGCTTTCTTAAGAACTATGTATTATTCTCTACGTTCCAACAATTTCACTAAGAGCTAAGTATCCCCATTTGAGAGAAGCAAAAATGTTAGCTCAGAGAGTTAAAACAACTCACCCACAGTCTTAAAGCTAATAAATAATATAACTAAAATGCAAGCTGATATCAGCATTTCTCCAAGCAGCCCAGAACCATCTGGGAGAGTTGTTTAAAATGGTCACAATTGAATTTCTTAGGATCTGGGAAATATAGATTTCCCCCCAAATTCCCAAGTGATTTACATGAAGCCAAAAGACCAAAAACCACGGAATTAGTCAATAAGGATTTACCACTCTTCTTAATAAGATACATATAGCAATAAACATGATACCTGGATATCATTTTCCTATAATTCTTGACTCGACAAAATCAGCAGCTAACATTAGAGAAGAAAAAGATAATCAGCCAATACAAGCAATAAGACTTCTATAATGAAGGACAAATGATTTATTAGATCAATTATCTAGATCAGGTTTAGCAGACTACAATCCTCAGAACAAATCCAGCACAAAGCCATGACTTCTCTGGCGGCCCAGTGGTTAAGACTGCATGCTTCCACTGCAGGGGCCACCAGTTTGATCCCTGGTTGGGGAACTAAGATCCCAATATGTCATGTGGCACTGCCAAAAATTTCATTTAAAATCCAACACAATTCCTGTTTTTGTAAATAAAGTTTCAGAGGAACACAGCCATGCCCATTCCATTTCATATGGTATGTCTGTGACTGCTTTCCCATTACTATGGCGGAGTTGAATACTTGCAGCTGAGTCTGTATGCCTGCAAAGCCCAGAATGTTCACTATCTGACGCTTCATGGAAAACTTTCCTGAGTCCTGACCTAGATTATGTTTTTCAGAGTAAGAAAGTTAGACTAAATCAGAGTCTCTGTTGTAAAACTCCAGAGGGAGAAATTCTACATGCTTGTGAGAAATGCAAATGTGTATTAATTTTTGTTAAGCCCTACTTACTTTGTTTTGTTTTAAACTCTATTTCCCAGGTGACAGTAGTAGTAAAGAACCCACCCACTAATGCAGGAGACATAAGAGATGAGGGTTTGATCCCTGGAAGAGGGCATGGCAACCCACTCCAGTGTTCTTGCCTGGAAAATCCCATGGACAGAGGAGCCATGTGGTTACATTCCACAGGGTTGCAAAGAGTCAGGTAGGACTGAAGCTACTTAGCACTAGCACTCTATTTCTTTAGTATTAAAAAGTGGAATTTTGATGTTAAGCATTTTTGAAGCCTAATAACAGTTTCTAGCAAATTTTAAAATGTACATACTCTTCAATCTATCTTATTTCGAGGAATCTATTTCAAGAAACACTATGTAAAGATATAAAGGTGTAGGCACACAGATGTCCTTGCAGCCCAGCTTGCAAAAACAATGAAAGAAAAATATATTCATCAAAAAGAGAGAGAAAGAGAATAGTTTAAAACATCATAGTACATGGGCTTCCCTGGTGGCACAGTGGATAAGAATCTGCTTACCAATGCAGGGGACAAGGGTTCGACCCCTGATCTGGGAGGATCCCACATGCCAAGGAGCAACTAAGGCTTCGAGCCACAACTCCCGAGCCTGTGTGCTACACCTCCTGAAGCCCATAAGCTTCACCCAGAAGCCTAGAGCCCACGCTCCTCAACAAGAGAAGCCACTGCAATGAGAAGCCTGTGCACTCTGATAAGGAGAAGCCCCCAGTGGCTCCAACTAGAGAAAGCCTGCTCTCAGCAGCAAAGACCCAGTGCAGCCAAAAACAAACAAACAAACAAACAAACAAAAAACAGTGCACAAGCATTCTAAATTAAAAAGCAATCACACAAAGTACAGTCACAGCATAAATACGGAACCACTGAAAAGGATGCAGTATTGATAGAAATGTGTTGAGTGAAAAGATGTCAATGATATTAATTTAAAACTCTTAATATCTAATATGCCTTTCATATGTAGATGTTGCAACTATCTGCATAGACTGCAAGTTCACATTGGTCAGGAATTCCCTGGTGTCCCAGTGGTTGGGACCCAGTTCTTACTGCCAAGAATAAAGGTTCAGTTCCCTGACTGGGGAACTAAGATCCTGCTAGCCACCTGGGGTGGTCAAAAAAAAAGTTCACCTTGGACCGCCCGCTTTCATCAGTAAACCTCTTGTTGACAGTAACCGGCAGAGATATTAGTGCTCCCTAAATATTAATAGCCCATATGTTTCCCTACATCACAGATGGATTTTGTCTCTTGTGACTAATTCTGAATGGACTGCAAGCAGAAGTGATGTGTGTCACTTCTGCGCCAGGACAGTTAAAAGCAGTATGGCTTTTCTGTCTCCTACTTCCACATTCCAGAATCGATAGCTACAGGATGGAAGTTGCCTGGATTCTTGAGTCTACCTGGAGGCAAGCCGCTCTGGGGTCAGTACTACTCAAATATGGTTCATGGACCAGCAGTATCAGTGTCACCTGAAAGCCCATGAGAAAAGCAGAGCTGAGCCAGACCCCAGACACGTAGCATCAGAGTTTCTCTCGTGGGGACCAGGACACTGCTTAGACAGGCTCTCCAGGTGACTCTGGTGCACACTCAATTTTGAGAACCAATGATCTGACCTACATCAGATCTGGTGCCAGTGAGAAATTTTTATTTTGTCAATCCATTGAGGGGTTGTTTGTTACTCAGCTATAGCCTGTCCTATCCTGACGCTTACAGAAAATAAACACAAAATGCTGAACTTTTCTCCCACCACTGGTTCCCCCTTAACAGCATTTGAGGCAGATCCCATAACTTTCTGGTCACATTCAGTAATAAAAATTCTTTCAGCTTAAAATTTCAGTCTCAAATTTGATCTCATCTCCACTTCTTGCCCCCTCCACACCCCCCACTGCTGCAAATCAGGCTCAGGGGTTTTGTAGGAAGAGGAGGCTTTAGTCCTGGATCCCTTCTCTTCTTCTCTTCTGAAGGCCTAATTCTTCTAGGGTCCTGGGGAGAGGGTGGTCTATGTGGGGTGATAATGGAGTTAAGAGAACTGGTCTTAACTGCACACAGATGGAGTCCCTGTTTCATTTGACTTGTTAACTCTGCCTCTTTTTTTAATACCAACAAGCCACTGATGCTCTCTTGAGCAGTGCATGCATTTCTTTGCATGGAAGGGGTTTTGTGGGTCCTTTCTTTGCCTAGTTCCCTGATGTCGACACCCCACTCTTGCCTGAATCCTTCATCTCTCCCTCCACCCACCCCACTGGTAGCACACCTGGGCCTTTGCTAGCCTGAGGGCATTAAGCAGGCTCCCTCTTGGAGCACACCCAGCCCTGTGTTGGGTGTAAGACTGTAGAGGCGACATGCAGACTGGACTTCAGCATCCTTTGCCCACACAGTCGGGGACCTCTGTGTACATCAATCCTGAGACCGTCTCACCGGCTCCTGCTGTTGGAGACCCTTCAAGCAGTAGACCTACCATCGATAAAATGACCATTTTGAGAGTCCAAGAGGATACTGTTATTAACAATACGCTGGCACACTGGCAAAAACCGGGTCTTCCCCAGACAAGGTGGGATATACGATTCCCCAATCTGTGCAGTGTCACTGAGAAGAAGGCTCAGGCTCCAGAACCTTCCACAGGGTGGTCCGGCCATGAGAAAACTCACTCCCTGTGGTGAGAGCACACTTGCCCCCACACTCCTTTCTCTGCCCTGCCTCTGATCTTGATTTCCGCTTTCCTGCTCAGTCTGGCTCAGAAAGTCGCACGTACAGGAAGAAGAAAGAGTGGCCCACCTGGGGGGTTCTACCTTTGTGTGGAGAGGTCATTGGTTTTTCTCTTGGAACCCCACAAAGGGGTCTCAAAGAGGGTGGGGACTGCAAGCAAGCTGACTCACTCTGCAGTAGCTGTCCTAAGAGGAAGCTCCCAAATTGAAGGGAGATCAGAAATTTATAAAGAAGCATGGTGATACTTTATGGACCACAGGATCAAGGTTTGCCTGAAGGTAATTCATTTCTTGAAACTTCAGTTATGTGAACTAACAAGCTCCCTTTATCAGTTAAGTCAGATTGAGCCAGCTTTTCTGATACAGCAACTCAAAATACCCCGAACTGACAACAGACCCCAAAAGTGGGCTTGGCCGAGGGCAGTAGCTGAGGTCAAAGTCAGGGAGGACATCTCTAACCAGCAGGACAGCTTGTCATCCCCATGGCTTCTTACATATTCTCACCAAGTCCATCTGCCTCACCAAGGTTACACCAAAAAGAAAAACTCAGGGTGTCGAAGAATGTTTACTTCTTGCATAAATCAGCAAAGCCGGCTAAGAAAGAGATTAGCTCACCTTGAAATTGGCTCCTCCGGTAGCAGAGAAGGAAGAAAAATATAGTTTGCTTAAGAGAAACCCTTTCTGCTTGCTGGTTGAGAATCAGTCACCTGAAAAAGCAGAATTCTCCCCTCCAAGCTAATGTTAATATAAGCAGAAATGACAGGATGGGAGACTAGGAAGGACAAAAAGTGGAATCCATAAACAGCCCAGTTCATCCTGTTCTCAGACCCCTCCTTTAAGAAATTCATCCTGTGAACAAAATGAACCCTCGTGTACCCTGTGAGGAGGTGGGCTGGTGGGATGCGTTTGGAGGCAGGGAGCTGATCAGGGCAACCTCTCCGCCTGTGGCATCGTTTCATCAGCAGAGGGCAGTGTGGAGCCCGGAACCAGTTACATGGGTGAGAAGGGTGGGGAAACGGGATGCCCAGAGCTCCCAGCACTGTGCTATGAGAGAGGAGTCCTAAAATCCCGTTCTGAAAGTAACAGTAGCTGACAGGACAGATTTTCTGCTAATTAACCATCCAACGAACCTGACAAGAAAAACAGATCAGAAGCCTTGAAAAACCGGGAGAGAGCTGTGTCACCTCTGAAACCCCCAAGACCAGCCAAAAACAGGCTATGACTACACCCCAACGTCACTTCTCAAACTAGGTGTGCACTACTAACATTTTAAAATCACTGATGCCCAGGTTTCACCTAGATCTCATTAGAGCCCTAACTTTGGAGGCGAGCTCCTGGCAATGAAGTTTTCAAAAAGCTCTCCCAAGTGATTCTGAGGCTTCCCCGGTGACTCAGCAGTAAAGAATCTGCCTGCCAATCTCTGGCTTGGGAAGATCCCCTGGAGAAGGGCATGACAACCCACTCCAGTATTCTTGGCTGGTGGGCTACAGTTCATGGAGTCACAAAGACTTGGACACGACTGAGCAACTAAACCACCACCAAGTAATTCTAATATGAATTCAATGTTGCAAAGTACTTGCATTCAAGCCAATCCTTAGGTACCCAACTTCAACAGGAAACAGGCAGCCTTAATGAGAGGTGTGCACCCCAAGTAGGGTCACTGGGTAGAATACAGTAATCCTAGTTAAAATTGAACTTCAGATACCCAACAAATAATTTTTGTATAAGTATGTCCCAACAATTGCATGGGATATCCTTATGCTAAAGAATTCTTAATCCCATATTTGTTAATTTAACTCTGGCCACTCTAGCCCCCAAGTCTCAGCTCAGATATAGGCTTGAAGTATATTCCCCCAAAAAGCAGAGTGCAGAACAATGGCGAAGGTGCGCCAGACTCTCCACCAACTGGCGGCTAGGGTATTCTTGTTCGACTGCAGGCAAGGTTGGCTTACCTGTCACCAAGGCAAGCAGTTGGCACAGCACTACTATAAGCACTGATCATAAAACCTTGCACTTGATAAGCCCTCAACAAGTGTGAGCCATTATTTTGAGGAAATCATATACAAAAATGCAATTGTGTTCACAAATACACACCACCTTGGTTTTCATTTAAGTAGGTAAATAATGATTTGGTTATAAAATAACATGTCAGGACTTCCCTGGCGGTTCAGTGGTGAAGAATTCACCTTCCAATACAGGGAATATGGGTTCAATCCCTGGTCAGGGAACTAAGATCCCACACAAACAAAAATAAACAAAGAAATATTTTTTTTAAATAAAAATAAATTTAAAAAAATTAATGTGCCAGTTTTAACTTTCCAGGACAGTATCTCCAGGGGAATGTCTGATGTTCTCGTTCTAGGATGTGTTTCCTTTCTCGTGGTCAGCCCCTTTTCATGTATCCCTATTCTCCCCCCTCACCCCGTAATAGTCTCTACCCATGATTCTGGCTGCTAGAAAAGCAAAATCAAGAGAGTCACCACAAGGAAAAGGCTGGTTTACCTTTTATAGAAGAGCCTTCAACATTTTGAATCACGGTCCTGGGCAAAACCACTCGACCAGCATTTGTTGTTTGGCTGCCAGGAGAGGACCAATCACACTGACTGATCCACGTACTGAGAGTGAGGACAGTTATGGAGGAAGGCGAGGGATGCGTGGGGAAGAGGGTGACGGGGGGGCGGGGTTCAGAGCAGGTATTCATGACATCACATACTTCCATGGTGGAAATAAATGACAAAGGTTAAATAGGAGACATTAAAGTGAAGGAGGGCCCCAGTGAGTGGCTGGGGATGGGGTGTGACCCACAGAAGAGGTGCCTTTTGGAGCCCCAGGGTCATCGCCCTCCTTCCCCAACTGTCCATCTTCCCTGCAGCTCCCAGGCCACTCAGGGATTCAGCTCCAGGTCGGTAATGTATTCCTGGACCCAGTCCTCACTGGGGTCGGCACAGACCTGCCGGCCTCTTTTGGTCTTGAAGCTGTGGAGAAGAATGGAAGGGTTACACACTGGTGAGTGCAGTGGGGGGGATCCTGGGCCCCCAGGGACCCCCCCCCTCCTTCTGCCCTGGACTCCTCAGGGCCTGTCCACATGCTCATATCGTGTCTCCTTCACCCTGGGGTTCACAGACCTTCTTGGGTCTCCTGTGGGGGTCCCCTCGGAGAGCCAGCATTGTTGTTTGGCAAATGAGAGGGGAGGACAATTTCCTGCTGTCACCCCTCTCCTCTCCTCCCTCTGCCCAGGGGCAGACCCCCCAGGATGCTCTGCAGGCCCCAAACCAGGTGAGAAAACATGGTGGGCCCCCCCCCCCCCTGGTGTCCTGAGCTCCGAGGAGGTGCCTCAGGCCAGACCCCCAGGCTCCTTCCCCAGGGCGGGCAGGAAGGCTGGCCCTTACATGACACCGGGCTGGGAGCACTGGCTGCTGGTCTCATAATAGCTGTCCACCAATTTGCGCGGGATCTGCCGGGAGACGAAGGAGAAGCAGCAGTCCGTTGGGGTGATGGAACCAACTGTGAGAGATGGGACAGACCATGCTAAGTCCTTGTTCAGGGGTAAAGGCAGCCAGCTGCCCCTCGAGGGTCAGGCAGACCTGCAGGAGACAGCGCTGGGGGTGGGGAGGGAGGCATTTCTTCTTTCCCTTGACATTTTTATTTCTGGGTCTCTCTTGTGACGTTTCACATGCTTTGTCTGTCCGGATGTGGTGTTTCCACGTCTCTCTGTGAAGAATTTAGTTTTCCGAACAAACTTTATTTTTTTCTCTATCTCTCCCTGGGGAGTCTCCACTGGTTTCTTGAGGAGAGCAAAGGCCACAACAGTGGGAGCCCACTGGACACAGATTCCACCTTTTGTCAGAATCCCACCTGGGCCTCATTTTCCCAGGAATCCATAAAATGGGCCTCTGCACCACTGTCTCTCAGAGCCAGAGAATAGAACTGCTACAGACCCCCCTGGGAAGGAAAGTTCTGCTCAGGAAATAGTGTCTGAAGTCTCTCTGAAGCTCTCTGCTTAAGGGCTCAGGTCAAAGACTTCGGCCCTGTGGCCGAAGCCCCAACCAAGAGTGGGGGACAGGCCTAAAGGAAGGGAAGACGGACTCACGGCTGGCCGAGCAGGTGTGGGCAGAGAGGGCCGTGGTGAGCAGCAGGACAGCCAGGGCGGCCCCGCGGAGCTCCATGACGCCGGGCGGGTGAGAGGGTCAGGTGGAGCCAGTGGAGCTGGACCCGGAGACCCAAAGTCGCAGCCTCCTGCTGGGGTCTGAGCTGTGCCCTCTCTTTATAGGCAGCCTTGGGACACTAGAGGATGGAAACTTGTGGAGACTGAGGCAGCGGGTGTATTTTTCATCACAGCGTTGGTATCATGCTGTGAGTGGCAGAAGCCAGGAAAGCTTTGGGTCACCACAAAGGCTCAGCGTATTTGCAAGAACGGTCGTGTTGCTTTCTTGATGGGGAAATGGTTTCCCCAGTTAGAGGAGGTGAGAGGCTGGTGTGACCCTGTGACAAGTTCATGCGGTGCTTTCTCACAAGAGCAGGTCTCTACACCAAGCATCCCCTGACAGAATTGAACCTTCTGGGACCCACCCCCAGCTGTCCCGACAACACAGCTCTGACCTACACCATAATACCATGGAGTCTTGAGAAGCCCCCCAAGCTAAAACCACACCCTGCAACGGGACAGCAGATCTAGGGAATTCTCAGCTGCAGAAGGGGCCGGAGTGAGGCTGGCCTTTCAGACTTTGGCTCATTCCTGAAACATTCTACCTTAAGCTTTTGATTGTGAGGCATCCATTTTGAAGATACCCATCTTGAATAAGCACATCACCTCATACAGAACTAGATCACGGGCCAGGCTGCCCTACCCGTGAAGTTCCCCTTTTAGAAATTTCTGGATGACCTAAATAACTGACCATTTGAGCGGCTTCACTTTTCCCTTCTATACTTTCTCTCTTATCTTTTAAATTCACCAATAAAGAGTGAACCTGCAAAACCGTGGGCACCCCACCCTCACCCCAGCAGAGGCAGAGCCCCAGGTCTGAGCTCTCTCTCTGTGAGACCTTGTACCCTCTGGGACTCTGAGAAACAAACCTTGTCTTTCAAAGTCGCCTGATGGTTGTTGAGGTTTGTCTTATAATAAGAATCTTAATGGCCGGTCCAGCTTCAACACTGGCTCCAGCTGGAGAAATATCTGTGGGGCCCCCACAAAAAGGGCAGTCCAGGCAAGTGCCTGCAGGCATCACCATCAACAGGCTGAAACCGACACAAAATAGCTAGTCCCTGGTTTGGAGAAAGGAATGGCAAACCACTTCAACATCCTTGCCTTGAGAACCCCATGAACAGTATGAGAAGGGATATAGATATGACAGTGAAAGGTGAACCCCTCAGGTCAGTAGGTGCCCAAAGTGCTGGAGAAGAGCAGAGAAATTACTCCAGAAGGAATGAAGAGGCTGAGCCAAAGTGGAAACGACGCCCAACTGTGGATGTGTCTGGTGGTGAAAGTCCGATGACATAGAGAACAATATTGCATAGGAACCTGGAATGTTAGGTCCATGAATCAAGGCAAATTAGAAGTGGTCAAACAGGAGATGCCAAGAGTGAACATCAACCGTTTAGGAATCAGTGAACTAAAATGGATGGGAATGGGTGAATTTAATTCAGATGAACATTACATCTACCACTGTGGGCAAGAATCCCTTAGAAGAAATGGAGTAGCACTTATAGTCAACAAAAGAGTCCAAAAGGCAGTACTTGCATTTCAAAAATGACAGAGTGATCTCGGTTCATTTCCAAGGAAAACCATTCAATATTACAGTAATCCAAGTCTATGCCCCAACCATGATGCTGAAGAAGCTGAAGTTGAACAGTTCTATGAAGACCTACAAGACCTTCTAGCTGGGCTAATTGGGAGCTAATATGGTGACCCTTAAACTGTTGTTACCCTTTAAACAGAAAAACTCTCTGCCAGAGATCTATCCTATGGACATAAGCACAATGATGAGGTCATCTGTATATCAGTGTTTGTCACAACTTATTTATAACAATTAAAAGATGACTTACAACTAAATATGATAACAAATTCACCTCTTGTAGTAATAATTTGCCCTTAGAAACTGTGGAAGTAAATAAATTTTAGAGGAAGTCCTTGCTATTAAAGAATCCTAGAACATTTCCTGTTTCCTTATTGTAAAGTCAAGGCATTTCCAGGGTTTGTCTAGCACCTCAATAACATCATTAACAACTCTTCTTAAAATATCTCCCCTTCCCTCAACAGTTCATTGGCTTTTCTTCTTTGGGCTTGTCCCCTCATGAGGGGAAATACCTGTTGCTACTCAGGCATCACATCTTCTCAAAAAGTTTCATCCACTGCATAAGAGGGAGTCTTACAGGAGTGGAGAGAAAGCAATGTTGCTAGTGTTTTAAATTCCAATTGGGCTTTTTTAAAATCATAATTTGTAATGTTGACTGTAGAATACTCTAAAAAGTAGTTAAAGCTGATTTTCAATATATATAAAATACAAAAAAGAATAAAGAATTGTTTCACTTCTGAAAGTTGGGTAGGCAGCATGGCAAATGCAAGCAAGGATGTGGAGTGGGGGCGGGGGGGGGGGTTCATCTACATTCTTCCTGTCTTATTGTGGCATAAATGAACTCAGGCACAATCTGAATAAAATGAATTTCCCTAAAGGTAGGAAACGTTCTATTATCCAAACCTAATGACTATTAATTTGGTTTATTTCTTTCAAGTGCATTTTTCCCTAAGCTTATGATAGTTCCATTTACTTACTTGCTTTTTATCTCTTTTTATCATGTATGTGGGAAAGGGAAGGGACATAATTGTAGTCATGATATGAATGCAAATTTTTATTTTTCTTTACACTTAACAGTACAAGTCTTTTCCAAATCATTCCAGTATTTTTAAGAGCTGCCTAATTTCCTCATCCATCAGCCTAGTGTATTAATATTGTCATGCACTACTGTAGCACATTTGGACTGTTCTCGATTTTTAATAGCTATAAATATGCTTCACCAAATATCTATATGCATAAAACTTTTTCAACAAATGAGGTTTTTTCCCCATAAGATATTTTCCTAGCTATAGACTTTCTGGGCCAAAAAATAAGGACATTTAAGGCTCCTGATTTATAGAGACACCCTATGTCTAATGTGCATTCATTTATATACCCAACTGTTAAACAAGATTTTAATGGCATAGTAGGGACTGGTGAATGTTTGATGAATGAAACAGTGATTTAAAAGCCGACTATCTATCATGTCAAGTCTGTCATGTCCCAGACTTCCCCAGTTTCATTCTGTCCATCTGAGTTTTGATCAAACACAGCTCAGGCTACTGAAGACTCTACGGCATCAGTAGATATGTCACAGTTGAAACACTGGTGAAGAACATTAGGAATGTCTGCTCCAAGAAAGGCAAAAGGGAATGGCATGATCCCTAAAGATCTGTTCGTGGTAGAAGACCAGCTAAGCTCGGTCCCTTAGTGACAGCAACTCCTGGCTCCCCCCACCTCCGTTTTCACGAATCATTTCCTCAGAAGCGGTCCGAGCAACATGATGTCATGGTCCTTTCCACCCAGGATGCGGTTTCCAGTGGGGCCTGTGTGCTCAGAGTGCTGTGGCATCACCCGTAGGTGTCACCCTCTGTGATCAGCACAGCTGCAGCAGAGCATCAGATCTGCTCTGTGGGAGGATCTATTAATCTGTAGATCTTTCCATGTCCTTTGGCTCTGACACTAGCATCATCTCACCTCCTGTCACTGGCCAAAACCTTTCCAGCCAATCAGCCCCAACAAATGAGCAACTGGGCTCTTCTTGGATGCTCTGAATGTCTGTGTGACCCCAGGGACCCCAACATGTGCAACTCATAACAATACACCATGCAGCAACTTCCCCTCTGGTCACGCCAGCCTCCAGCTTCTCATGCTCTAGAGTTGCCTATAAAGGGACAAGGATACAGGATGGACTCCCGAAGGATGCAGGCAGCAGCACTTGCCTGGTCCTGTCTTGGCTTCGCCCTCTACCTGCCCATCATTGATGAGTTCCCCACGCTGCCCTGGTCAACCATCTCCTCACTACATCCCTCAGCTCACGAGTCTTGTCTGTATTACAAGACTCTCATCCTTCCTTTCTTTTAGAATTGTTTCTTAATGCTCTGGACGGATGTCTAAACCACATCACTTAAACTCTATGGTTGAGATTTCTCACATGAAAGCAAAGAACTTCACAGAAGGTTTTAAAACATTCTGAGTTGCTTCCCAGACTTCCCAGGAAGTTTTAACTATCTTGTCTCTGGATCTGGTAGACCCATTGTTAGTGGGGAAAACTGAGGTCTAATGCATTCACTAATAAGATGCAAATGCCAGGTCCAGTTGGTTCCTAGGATGAACAAAATGACAGAGTCCCTTGGCTCTCCTAAGGAGCTCCACCCTTTGGGTGAGGTACAGAAGGTGGCATCTTGCTGGCAATTGTCTCTGCCGAACCAGATGAATTTCCCAAAAGAGACAGAACAAGGGATCCCTAACCCAATAGCTATATTCCCTGAAGAGGGAGCCAGAGACTGAGAACAAGATAGGCAGAGATTCAAAACAGTAACTCACGGTCAAGAAGAAATGTTTAATTTACTTGGTTCATTTTGTGCCCTACTCTGCAGCCCTGAGCACTAACATCTCCACCAACTTGTGGCCGGCTGCCCTCCAAGGTGGGAAGAAATTGACCTGGCTTTTCTGGGGCTCTTGATTGCCACTTCCTCATGGTTAGGGCAGACACCTCAGTGCCTGCTGTTTCTCTCATTTCTCTCCAGATCTGTCAAAAATTTGTTGATGATCTTGTGTTCTTATTCTGGTATAATATCAGAATCATTCCTCCTTCCTAGAGGCAGGAAGAGAAGAGACAGACTATGGGACATGGGGTGAAGAGCAGATCGGCATATGAAGTAGGTTTATTTCTTTCTATTTTTCTCTTCTTCCCTGGATTTTTTTTTGCATCTTGTTTATTCATATGTAATACTAAAAATCAAGTCTTTTCATGTCATTCTATTTGTTTAAGAGACTGGCATTAGGCTCTTAAACATTAACCACTATGTCTATCAGTTTACCAGTCCAGCAATGTAGACTATATAGTTGGCTATCAGTTATATGATCATAGATAAACTACCACGAAAAAACCACTGTCCTTAAAATTATCGCCATTTCTGAGTTAATTTCCATAAAATAGCTTCTGAAAAATAGAATTTATGGATCAAAGAGTATGGCCATTTTTAAAGCTGCTGACCCTCCTAAAGTGTTAAATCCGGACTGTAGGTCTATGGTGAGTATTCAACAAATAGACAAATTATTGGAAAGATAATCTTGAGTTTCACCATCCTTGTACCTCCAGGCTTTCCAGTTCTGTTCTTTCCATCTAGGGTGTGGTTGAGTTTGGCTTATCCTTTTTGAGACCTAGTGGTGTTTTTGCATGTCACATTTATACACTTAGGACAATTGTGGGAGTCCATCAGGGCACCCTGCTCTCTGGAAGAAGGCTGTGATCATTCACTTCAGAGAGAAATCTGTCACATGGAAAGGAGATAGCTAAGCCCGATCCCTATTCTGTATACTGTGCTTCATTGCTCAGTTGTGTTTGATTCTTTGTGACCTCATGTACTGCAGCCTGCCAGGCTCCACTGTCCATGGGGATTCTCCCGGCAAGAGTATTGGAGTGGGTTGCCATGCCCTCCTCCAGGAGATCTTCCCAATCCAGGGACCGAGCCCAGGTCTCCCACACTGCAGGCAAATTCTTTATCATCTGAACCACCAGGGAAGCCCAAGCTGATCCCTGGGTGATGCCAACTCCTGGTTCCACATCTGGAGAAACAATTTCCTCATAAGTCAGTTCAGTTCAGTCACTCAGTCGTGTCCAACTCTTTGTGACCCCATGGACTGCAGCAAGCCAGGCTTCCCTGTCCATCACCAACTCCCAGAGCTTGCTCAAACTCATGTTCATCGAGTTGGTGATGCCATCCAACCATCTCATCCTCTGTCGTCCTCTTCTCCTCCTGCCTTCAATCTTTCCCAGCATCAGGGTCTTTTCCAATGAGTCAGTTATTCACATCAGGTGGCCAAAGTATTGGATTTTCAGCTTCAACATCAGTCCTTCCAATGAATATTCAGGACCGATTTCCTTTAGGATTGACTGGTTTGATCTCCGTGCTGTCCAAGGGACTCTCAAGAGTCTTCTCCAACACCACAGTTCAAAAGTATCAATTCTTTGGCACTCAGTTTTCTTTATAGTCCAATTCTCACATCCATACATGACTACTGGAAAAACTGTAGCTATGAATAGACAGACCTTGTTGGCAAAGTAATGTCTCTGCTTTTTAATATGCTATCTAGGTTGGTCATAGCTTTTCTTCCAAGCAGCAAGTGTCTTTTAATTTCATGGCTGCAGTCACCATCTGCAGTGATTCTGGAACCCATGAAAACAAAATCTGTCACTGTTTCCACTTTTTCTCCATCTATTTGCCATGAAGTAATGGAACTGGATGCCATGACCTTAGTATTTTGAATTTTGAGTTTTAAGCCAGCTTTTTCACTCTCCTCTTTCACCCTCATCAAGAGTCTCTTTCTATCCAGAGATGATAGAAATCCAGAAATTTGAGCCTGGCAGTGAAGTGTCTTCTAAACTGAGGATGTTTGCAACTCAGAAGAGGTGGCTGAGAAGATGAACTGAACCTTTCACAGCCTTGCTGGGCTGGAGAAAAACAAAGTCCAGTGCTCCCCAAGTGAAGGGATTGCAAGAAACCATCCTCTGTCTGGGCTGATGGGAGGAAAAAATAAATGAGAAGAAAACCATCCCTTGAACAAAGTGGAGGCCAGCCCCTGTAACCTGGGTGGTTTAGAAAACCTCAAACTCTAAAACATTTTTAAACATGACCCCAGATGCTGATGCCACAAATGCCTTGAGAAGAAGCTTGAGCTTTTTGGTGAGGAACTGGAAACTACCATGAGTATTTTTGCAAATTTGTAAAAGTCAAAATACAAATTTCAGGTCCAAAAAATGCAAAACTGAAACAAAACCTCAGAGTAGACTAAACTCAACTGAAGAAATATCAGTTAAGTTCAAACATACCAAAATGAACCAAGGGGAAATAGGAGAATGAAAAATACAAAAGAGAGGATAAGAGCACATAGAGGATAGAGCAGGGCATCTGCCATCTGGTTAATTAGAATCTCAATATGAGAGGAAAGAGAGAATGAGACAGCAAACGGATCTGAAGAGATAATGGCTAACAGTTTTACAAAATGGTGAGAGATATAATTCTGAAGATTTAAGGAGGGAGGGCATTATCCCCTCTGCTATCAATGGGCCAAGTTTTGTATCAGCCACTCCTACCCTCAGTCCTAGCTGGAAAAGGAGAAATACCACTGATGCTGGCCCTTGTCTCACCAGCCAATCCTGATGGCTTTGATGAAGAGTGTGTTTTCTGGGACTTTCCATAGAATATAATCTGGAGGATCTTTCAGCCTCACATGGTTTATCTACTGCACCATGCTTATTTCCATAGTCATTTTTATCCCTTTCTTCTCCACCTGTCATGCAATTCAAGTATTTTAACTTCACTCAGCATGAGCCCTTGCCTTCTCCAGGATTCTGGAGATTTCCTGGCTGCAAAATTGCACCAAACTCTGGGATCCTTGCCAGGAAGTTATAGCCTATATCCAGAAAGACTGCCCCCAAGTCAATAAGCTCCCCTTAATCCATTCTTGTGTTCCAGCTTCCTTGATCAGTTTAGTTCAGTTCAGTCACACAATTGTGTCTGACTTTTTGCGACGCCATGGATCGCAGCACACCAGGCATCCCTGTCCATCACCAACTCCCGGAGCTTGTTCAAACTCATGTCCATCAAGTTGGTGATGCCATCCAACCATTTCATCCTCTGTCGATCACTTCTCCTCCTGCATTCAATTTTTCCCAGCATCAGGGTCTTTTCCAATGAGTCAGTTCTTCGCATCAAGTGGCCAAAGTATTGGAGTTTCAGCTTTACTATCAGTCCTTCCAATGAATATTCAGGACTGATTTCCTTTAGAATGGACTGGTTGGATCTCCTTGCAGTCCAAGGGACTCTCAAGAGTCTTTTCCAACACCACAGTTCAAAAGCATCAATTCTTTGGCACTCAGCTTTCTTTATGGTCCAACTCTCACATCCATACATGACCAATGGAAAAACCATAACTTTGACCAGACAGACCATTGTTGGCAAAGTAATGTCTTTGCTTTTTAATATGCTGTCTAGGTTGGTCATAGCTTTTCTTCCAAGGAGCAAGCGTCTTTTAATTTCATGGCTGCAGTCACCATCTGCAGTGATTTTGGAGCCCAAGAAAGTCAAGTTTGTCACTGTTTCCATTGTTTCCCCATCTATCCGCCACGAAGTGATGGGCCCAGATGCTATGATATTTGCTTTTCGAATGCTGAGTTTTAAACCAGCTTTTTCACTCTCCTCTTTCCTTTTCATCGAGAGGCTTTTTATTTCCTCTTTGCTTTCTGCCATAAAGGTGGTGTCATCTGCATATCTGGGTTATTGGTATTTATCCTGGCAATCTTGACTCCGGCTTGTGCTTCATCCTTGATCAAGTCACCCTCAAAATCCAGACCCAAGTTTCTCTCCCAGGTCAGGCTGGTACATGCTTGCTAAATTTTGTTATTTCTTTGGAGTATAATCCCTTTTGCCCTTACCAGAAACATAATTTACTGACATGAGAAGACTATGTAACAAAAATACATGGAAAATATGAATGGCCTATAGAATGAATATATCTATTTAGGAATTATTTCTATTAAGTAATTTAAATCCTCCTCCCCACCAAAATTCTTATACCTAGTTGCCTTCAAAAGCAAATTCTAGCAAACATTTATAGAAGGGATAATGGAGAAAGAACAAACTTTTTAAGAAATGGTACCAAAGTAAGTGGACATCTATGGACCAAAAGCAACAACAACAAAAAAAACAAACAAACAAAATCAAGAAAACTTGACCTTAATTTCATACCTTACACACACAAAAAATTACTCAAAATGGATCATGAACCTAAATGCAAAACATGAAATGACAAAACTTTTTGGAAAAAAAATAGGAGCAACATCTTCTAGACCTAAGACAAGGAAAAAAAATTCTCAAATTTGATACCCAAAGCACAACACATAAAAGGAAAAATTGATAAAATTGGAGCACATTAATTTTAAAGTTTTGCTCTTCAAAAGACTTATTTGACAAAGCACTTGTATTTGGAATACAAAAAGAACTCTCAAAATTCGACTGTAAACAAATGAATGAACAATTCAGTTAAAAAGTGGACCAAAGTCATGAACAGACGTTTCAGGGAAGAGTACATACAGATGGCCAATAAGCAATGGTATTGTGACTGTACTTTTTTAATTCTTATTTTTTTTTTAAGATATAGACTGAAGTAGTGCAGTAGGCAGAATAATGACCCTTCTCCCAGAGGCCATGTCCTAATCACTGTAACCTGTGAATATGTTACATTACACAGAAAAGAGGAATCAAGATAGACATTAACTGATTTTGAAACAGGGAGATTATCCTGGATTATCTGCATGACCCACTGTCATTATCAGGATTCTCATAAGGGTAGCAAGAGTGTCAGTGTCTGAGTGATGTAATGTGAGAAAGATTTGACTGTCCATTGCTGGCTACAGATAAAGGGATGTGGCACAACCTCTAGAAGTCAAAAAAGACAAGAAAATGGATCTTCCCTTAGAGCCTCCAAAAAAGGAAGGCAGCTTTGCAGATACCTTGATTTAACCCAGTAGAGACCCGTTTCAGACTTCTGACCTCCAGAAAGGTAAGAGAATACATCTGTGTTGTTTTAGGCCATTAAGATTGAGGTTCATTTGTTACAGCAGCAACAAGAAGCTAATACAACTGAAGCACTGTGCTGAACACCTGAAACTTACATGATATTGTAAATCAACTATATTTAAATAAAATTTTAAAATAAATAAAAAATAAGAAGCTTATAGAAACATTTACAGATAAAATGATATTATAGTGGTTTTAAAACATGGCCATGATTTCTTTGACACTCCTCCCAAGAAGAGGCAGGGATCTAGGTCCCCTCTCCTTGAATCTGATCAGGCTTGTGACAGCTCTGACCAATAATTGAATCCGATCAGCCTTGTGACAGCTTTGACCAATAGATTATGATGCAAGAGATACAATAGGACTTCTGTGACTAAGTCATAAAAAGCCAGGCAGATTCTCCCTTATTCACCTGGAACACTCATCTTTGAGCCTTAAGCCTACCATCTAGAAGGGCCATATGTACACAGCTCCAGTGAAATTCCCAGCCCAGGCACAGCATGTGACCAAGGAAGCTGTCTTAGAAGTGGATCTTCCAGCCCAGATGGTGAGGGCTATTTCTGACCTGGACCGCTGGTGGCATCATCGTTGATATCACATCTGTGTGGTCAGATCAGTTGTGAAAGAACATCAGTACCTTCTTCTCTGTGGGGAGCAGCAGTTAGCACACACTTCACAGATCTATCTGTCCCTGAAGGGGGCCTGCTGCAATACCAGCTCCTGGCCACCCTCTAACTAGGAAATCATTTCTTCAGAGGAACCTCAAAGAACAAGCAATTTCATCAGAAGTGTTTCCAACCAATGGAGAAATTGAGTTATTCATGCAAATACTCTGAACATCCCTCTGTTAACCAAAGGGTGTTGACAATCCTGGGTTGTGCAACTGACAGCATGACACCAACGCTGTGATTAAAATATTCCCCTCCAGTCACCCCCAGTTTCCGTCTTCAATGCTTTTTTGACTTTCCTAAAAAGGAACAGGAAAGAAGATGGATTCCATGAACTTGAGAGGGGTTATCCACCTCTGTTAAGGGCAAGATTCTATGTCTATGCAATTCTTGGTAAGAAATCCTTTGTTGGCACTTTGAAAAGGAAGTATTCACTGCAAGTCAGCGTGGGTGCAGCTAGGGCAAGTGAGGCTGGACTAACTCCACTTTCTTCTCAGGCAGCAATGGACATCTGAGGAACTGTGGGCTGGAAAAAGCTGTGAGCAAAGGCTCTGATCTCTAGCATTTAACAAAGGTAACCCTGAACCAGCTGGAAAAACAGTAAAATTCAGGAAACTAATGTACAGTCTATTATGGGCTGGCATATTATCCTTTGTGCTAGTGTAAAAACAAGAACAGCAACTTTACCCCCCACTTCAAATATCTTGGAGCCTTAAATCCTCCCCAAGATTCCTCTCTTACTCCAGCCCTTCTTTTTTGAGTAGATAAGTAAGGTCAATTATGCAAGAATAAATCTTGAGGATAAGGGTGCATGCTGCTTACAAAACATGGAAGGCTGATATCTGAGTGTTACCAGGAATTTAGATTCAAGAGCAGAGGACTTGGCACAGGGACCCAAGCAATGATATGAATCAGCTTCTCCCCTCCTCCTGCCCACGTGCATCCCCCACCTCCCCCACATCTGATGCTCTGTTCACCAAGGGACAAAGGCCAGTGTCGGCCACCTGCTCCATCCTGGTGCACACCCAGGAGCCCACAGTCAGCAGGGAGGACAAAGGCAGCCATCAGAGGCACCCACGACATGTCTCCATCTCTCTGAACTTACAAAGAATGGGGAGATGCCCTGCTCCCCACTGGGCTCTGGTTTGCTGGGAGAAATCAGGCAGCTCAGACCCTCTCCATCCACCTACAGCGGGGAGAATGAAATGTCAGGGGAAGGAATCCACAGTCTTCTCTTCCTGCTTTTCCTTAAAGCAACTGACAAGCATTCTTGTTACATCAACCCACCTGTTCTCCAGGATACAGCTACCTTCAGGGCCCACATGGATGAAATGGAAAGTGAACTGTCGAATGACTGGACACAAAGGACCTGGACAATGGCCCTCACCTCCCTTCTCTTCAGTCACCTGCTTGTCTCTCTATTCCTCAAAGGTCCTAAACCCATTTCCACTTCTAGGTCTTGGCCTAGCTGTTCCCTCTCCTAGGACACACCTCCCCTGATCTTTGCAAGCCCGGCTCATCCTCAACAAGCCAGTCTCAGCTGAAACGACACCCCCTCTGAAGAGGTTCCCCTAACTCAACCTTCAGGCTCCATCCCAACACCTTGGCTCATTTTCTTTCTAGTTTGTACCTCCATCTACCTCTCTGTTGTTTGTCTGATTCCCCTCTGGAATTTGAGCACCTGAAGAGCAAAAGCCTTGCTTTTCTTGTCTGCCTCTGTATCCCCAAGTTCTAGAAAGTGCCTGTAACACAGTAGCAGTTCAATAAACATAGGTTAAAAAATTAGAAAATAATTTTAAAAATTAAAATAAAGTAACATTTAAAAAAAAAAAACCTACTGAATGAATGAACCTCAGCCCCAAGGAAGGTCTCAATATGGACACATAAGGAAAATTTCACTCACTTAGATTGTTAGGGTATATGAAATGGAGCAGAACCTATGGTTCTTGTCCCCCTTATCTTCTACCTGCCATTTGTCTGTGGAAAAACTTTTGCCAAAGAATAAGTTTAGAGAAGTACGAACATGCAGAAACAAGGGAAAACAGTCACAGGATACTACGTAATAACAGTGTATTCACTAAGCATAGTCAAGGACCTTTAACTCCTTCTCAAGGGCCATAGATAATATTACGGTCCATATCCTGTGAGTTGTCTTTTATTAATCGATACTGAAACTCTCACCAGGTGGAAGAAGTGAACTACGTGATGACCAGACTAGCCATGACATAAGCTGCCACAATTCTGAGAACCAGCCTCAACCCTAAGATTAACAGTACCTAAAATAATCAAGATGATGCTGGTCAGACCACTGAGGACAATTTCAAGATGAGTGTCGGAGCTGCCTGTGCTATTTCTGCATGAATCTGCCTCCCTCTGTCTATAAAAGCTCTTGTTCACTGATTGTCAGTGGTGGGGAGGTGGCCTTTGGACAGATGTCCATTCTTGCTGGCTGTTGGCATCCGAAACAAAGCAAATTTTACTTTCCACCAACCTGGCCTCTTCATTGGCTTTTGAGTGGCGAGCAGCTGGACGTCACTGTCGGTAACACATACACCTTTCAGTAAGCATGCAAAGCTTTAAAAGTTTAACAAAATTACCTCAAAGTTCCCATAGCTTGTAAGTGGTGAACTCCTGGACTTGAAACAATGCCTCTGACTAGATCAAAAGTTCCTGCTCTTTCCATAAGAACAGGGGGTTAACTTTTTTCCTTTTAGTAGGGGACATTTTCTTTGCAAACAAACTGGAACCCTATTATGTAAAACTGATGAAAACACAGATATTTAACACCACGAGATATCACCCCACACCATTAGTACGGCTAATCTCAAAGATACAGAAAATAACAAATGTTAGTGAAGATGTGGAGGAATTGGAACTCTTGTACAATGTTGATGGGGATATAAAATGATGCAATGGCTGTGGAAGAGTGTGGTAGTTCTTGAAAAAATTTAAAATAGATTTACCATATGACCCAACAATCCCAGTTATGGATGTATAGGCAAAAAAAAAAAAGAAAGTGAAAACAGGGTGAAGAACGAGAAGGTGGGATGTATGGAGAGAGTAACCTGGAAACTTACTTTACCATATGTAAAACAGATAGCCAGTGAGAATTTGCAATATGACTCAAGGAACTCAAACCAGGACTCTGTAACAACCTAGAGGGGTGGGATGGGGAGGGAGGTGGGAGAGAGGGTCAAGAGGGAGGGGACATATGTCTACCTATGGCTGATTCATGTTGATGTTTGGCAGAAACCAACACAATACTTAAAGCAATTATCCTTCAATTAAAAAAATGAATAAATTGAAAATTTAAAAAAAAATTGAAAAGAGGATATTAAAGAGGTATTTGTATGGCCACATTCATAGCAACATTTATTTACAACAGCTAAAATGTGGAAGCAGCCCATGTCCATGAACAGATGGATGGACACGCAAAACATGGTATATAGACAGTGCAATAATATTCAGCCTTAGAAAGGAAATTTTGACATATGCTCCAAAACGGATGAACCTTGAAGACATTATACTAAGAGAAAAAAAGCCAGTCACCAAAAGACAAACTCTGTATGATTCCATTCATGTGTGAGGTACCTAGAATAGTCAAATTCATAGATACTGAAAGTAGAATAGTGAATGCCAGTGGCTTGGGGAGGGAGAATGAGAAGTCACTGTCAAATGGCATAGAATTTCTGTTTTGAAGATGAAAAAAGTTCTGTGGATGGTTGGGGGTTGGCTGCACAATGTATGAATGTACTTAACACCACTGAATGTACACCACTGAACTGTACCCTTAAAACTGTTTATGATGGCAAATTCTACATTATATGTGTTGTAATTACAATGAAAAGAAATGGGAAAAAACCACACAGGGGCCTGATCTGAATTTGGTGGGATTGGAGGTGGGGACAGTCACCTCTGCCTGACCTCCTAGTAGGATGACCAATAATCCCTGTGTCAGCACTGGAAGTCCCACATCCCAGGAACCTCCTTGGTCCCAGGCACCCAGGATGGTTGGCACCTTCCATCTCTGTCACTAAACCATCCTGACATCCTGAGCACGGCCCCTGCAGCACACACTTAGGATGACAAGACACAACTGTATTCTGTGGACAACACTGCCTTGCCTCTGGCTCCCCCAGTTCAGTCCAGAAGAAACCTGCCTTCAGTCTTGTCCTGGAGGCCGGCCTGGCTGAGCAGAGAGCCCGGGCCCCTGCCTGGGTAGCTAAGGGTCTGATGAAGCTCCCTTGGCTGGGCAGGGGGCAGGGTGCTTCAGCTCCGTCTAGGTAAGAACTTCCAGTCCACCCTGGCTGGTGAGGCTCAGCCGTCCCAGGACCCCCTGGACCCTGCTCCTCCCCCCAGCCTCCATCAGACCTGGACCTTGTGCTCAGGGTGAACCCTGCACTCACCCCCACATCCCTCTCCTGGCATCCGGCCAGAGCTGCTGATCCTGAGACAGTCAACCCGGCCTCTGAGCTCATGGTCCACACCTGAGGTCGCGCTCACCAAAGGGGCTTAACCAGGCTCCCAGGGGAGACCAGGAGAGGGGGGCCGTTTCTGACACAGCTCCTGGTCTCCGGGCCTCCCCCACCACCACTCTCAAGATACCAGTCAAATGCGAAAGCCAGGGTCATTCTCTGCCTTCCTCTTTTCTCTGCCTAAATTGACTGAGTTCTCAAAATTTACATATGTCATTGGTCACAATTCCAAAGAATCAAAACTGCCACGCAACCTTCAATTTTTGGATCTTGCGACTTCCTGAGCAGCAGTCTCTTATAAAGGAGGCTCACAGCCCAGATTTCAAGGAGCCAGAGAACCCAGGAGTCCTCAGCCCAGCCCTGTTCCTGTTGCTGGTCGGCACCCAGAACGATGAGGGTCAGCCTGGCTACCCTGGCCTTCCTCCTCACTCTTGCCATCCTGCACTCAGAGGCTAATGAAGGTGAGAGCGGCTACTCTCATTGCTCTGAACAAAGAGAACTCAGGGGCTGGAGACTGAAGGTGGGGGTGGGCAGGGTTGGGGGCTGCAGTGAGGAGGTGTGTGTGGTCTGGAAAACATGGTCTGGGGTTCCTGCCAAACAGACAGTGTCTTTCCCAAGGGTGTCTCCCCATTTCTGGTCGGGGCTCACTTCTGCCTCCCCTGGGCTGGGGAAAACCTGCCTCTGAAAACAGCCTTCCTGGCCTTTGGTCCCAGGCTTGAGAAGCTGACCCAGAGCCCTCCGGGTGTCTGCTCAGCTGCGTCCAGACAGGAGCAGAATCTGGGCGAGAGGAAGCCACAAAGGATCACACTCTCTTCATGGCTTAGATGGAGTTTGACCATATTTGGATGGTTGCCAACATTGAAAAACTGGAAACATTAAAAACCCCTATTGCCCATTTCTTTCACAAATATGGAAGACCAAGCAGACACGAGCCCGAGTCTCCACAAGCTCACCTCCAACTGGGACTGAGGTGGGGGTGCTGTCCCCTTAGACAGGGGGCGCTGCCCAGGCCTCAGGGTGCCCACTGCCCGCCACACCCAGCTGCCGTCCGCGTGGTCTCGGGGCATTTGAGCCTGAGTCACCCAGGTCTGCTTCCTTCCTCTCCCCGCAAGACCTGTCCAGTGTGTTCACGGCCCAGAGCCGTGTGCTGAGCTCTCAGTAAATACCTGTGCTACGGGAAGAGGAAGCAGCAGGTGACTGTGAAAGAGGCAGGGCCAAACCCCAGTGTCCTGACCCCCAGCTCATTGCCCTCAGCAGGCCTGCTTGCCTCTCTGCAGGGGGCTGGGGCCAGGGGAGAAGGTGGCACAGAGGGACCTGGGAGGAGGCTTCCCAGGAAACGACTCTCCTGAGCTGAATGTCAACCAGAATCGGAGACTGAACAACACTCCATGCTAGGACTGTCATTTGACACTCTGCTATGTCAAATGGCATATCTGACAGCTATTTTCCAGGAATTTTGACTGCGAAAGAGCTTTTCACTGCTTTTCAATAATTTCAGTTATTGTCGTATGACTTCTCATCTGCAAACGGGATCAGTGATAACTTCTCAAAGGGTGTGAGGAAGGGAGATGAGCCACATCAGGAGCTAAGCCAGGCCCCAGGCCTGCAGTAGTCTCAACGCACATCTTCCTCGACTCACGAGGAGGTTACCTCCCAATAAACTTACCGGAAATGGAAAATACCGGAAGTTGAAAATGCATATAATGCACCAAACCTCCCAGACACCATAGCTTAACCTTGCCCATCAGAACTCACCTTAGCCGACAGTCGGGGAACGTCATCCAACACAAGTCTATTTCATGATGGAATGCTGTCTAACACAGGTAATGTTTTTGAACACTGTACTGAAAACGACCCACAGCATGGTTGTCTGGGTCCAGACTGGTGGTAAGTGCATCAGTGTTGACCCTGGTGATCCCATGCCCAACCCAGAGCTGCAGCTGCCCTGCCCAGCATCCCGAGAGAGGATCTATCCTATGCATACATAAAAAGCCGACTCTGTGCCACTCGCTCAGGCAACACGCTGGAATGCACTGGGGGCAGAAGCAGATCATCTCTCCCCAGGAGCCTGGGTCTGGAAGCTCTGCTCTGGCCAGCCTGTGACCTTCTGTGTCTTGTCTAGTTTTCCTGACCCACAGCTTCCTCGTCTGTTCCGTGGGGGGTAATAAGGCCTTTATTGCACAAAACAATCACCGGTATGAATATCAGTTTGCACAGTAATTCCCCTAAGGCTACTATTTGCCATTTTAAGGACAAAGGTTCAGAAAGAGTGGGTGTCCTGCCTGGAGTCACATAGCTCTCAGGAGAAGAAACAAAGACAGATGGAGCTTTCCTGCCTCCTAGCCAAGGCCCTGCTCCTCTGAGTCGAGCAAACCTCCTACTTTTAGCAGTGCCCACCACTGCCAGACCTGTGAGGGAGGGTGCTCTCAGATGCAGGGGACCAGTCCCGCCCTGCTGTGGCTTACCCTAGGCGTCCACTAGCATCTTCATGTGGGAAATTATATTTCTCAGGAAATTATGTGTTTTTTTCTAAATTACAAGTCCCCCCAAAACTCAGTAGAGCAATTGGGAAAATGGGAAAAAGTATTCTGATTCTCTGATAGAATACCACATGACACTCAACAGAGAGATGTTACTGACTTAAAGGAATCTGCTGACATCAGGAACAAAAGCGGTAAACACTTGGCACGTGGAGTTCAAGGTTAAGATCAGCATGCGGAGCGAATGGAAGCAGTTAGGGGAGAGGTGATCCCCATCCGGTAGCTTGAGACCATCGCCCTGGTAAAAGTGTGAGTTCACAGCTTCATCTGTTGCTAAGAAATGCTAATGAGTTTGTAAAACTCATATACTTTCACAATCATGTAAGTGGTGTTTCAAGAAAGAACAAGTTGGGAGAAGCAAATTATGTCCTTAAGTGGGCAACTCCAACTGTGATTCTTGCTCAGAGATGTGGATATTATGTTATTTGAATAATAACATTCACTGACATTGCCCATAATGTTCAGTTGCCCAGGGTTTGAATAATTGCTGAAGGTGATAGTTCTTCATAAATTCTTGGACAGAAAAAATACACAGAGTAAATGTGTAAATGTTATGGAATACTAGGACATGACAGCAGAAACACTGGCTAACTTTTCTGTAAAATCTAAATTTGCCAAAGCAATACCAATTTGAAAGGAGAAACTAAATTCAGGACAAGCAGACAAGACATGTCCATCATTAAAATAGGAAATGAGATTATATGAAGCATTTAGTATTCAAGCTCCAACTTGAAAATGCATTTAGACATACTTTCAACAATTTGGCTAACCCAATATGGAAAAAATGTTCCACGTCTGAAATATTTGAGGCTAAACAGAGGTAAGTAAAGACTACAAATAACTTGCAACTGTTTCCTGTGTTTTATTTTGTTTGTTTAGGTTTTTTTACTGTTTTATTTATTTGGCTGCCATAGGTCTTCATTTCAGCATGTGGGATCTAGTTCCTTAACTAGGGATCGAACATGGGCCCCATTGGGAGTGTGGCATCTTAACCACTGAATCACCAGGGAAGTCTCAATGCTTCCTATGTTTAAAATTTTTATTTTTGAATGATAAATTTTAAATATTTCAAATATCAAATAGTTATAGCACTTTTTCAATTTTTAAATGATTTTCATCAACCCTTTACTTTGTGTTAATGGACCCTCTCTTCATGTTTTCTATTATCAACTATCTCTATCTGCTAGAGAACATTCAACGTGTTACTGAGTCATCTTGTCACTATATATAGAAACATCATTTATTATTACCTTGGATTTATTTATTTTTACAGAAAACCTCTGAAACTTAAAAAAAAAAAAACCCATCAGTAAAAAATGATTCATTATTTACTATGTAGTTACATTATTTTTTAAAAGTGAGAATAAAGTGCTGCAAAAAATATACAAACTAACAAACATTGTAGAGAAACTATACTTCAAAATAAAATAAAATTTAAATAAAATAATTTCAAATAAAATGAAAATTTTAAAAAATTTAAACATACAGTGCACCTAAAATGAATACAATGTTATACATCCATTTACATCTCAATTTTTAAAAAAAGACAAATATGAAAAAAATTTATGATTTGAGATTTTCTAGGAATTCTGATTTCTTATTTCTGAATCCTGAGGACAATCAGAAATTTGAAACACTAGGACCACAGACTCCCATCCCAGCCTTGGAGAGGGTCTGGGAGATGAGGCTGGGAGGGGCTGGCAGTGGGAGGGAGAAGATGTCTCAGAGGAGGACAATTTAAGGGGTGGGAGGGGGCTTCCCTGGGCGTCCAGTAGTTAAGACTCTGTGCTGCCAGAGCCTCTGGTTCCACCCCTGGCTGTGGAACTAAGATCCCACATGCCTGGGAGCGCAGCCAAAAGGTTTTTAAAAAGGGAGTGGGGTGGGGAGGAGGAAGACCAGAACACTTCCTGCCAGATGCTCCAGTCTCCTGTCTCCCTCCCTACACCCCCCCCCACCTCAGGGGCTGTGAGGGTACAGATAGAAGTCTAAGCTTCCTCATGGAGAAGCTTCCAGCATCTTACAGCCCTAGGTGTGGCAGAACCAGCTGATAACCTGCTGTTTCTCCTACATGTCAATGGCAATACCACTCTCTCGTTTGGAAAATTACCCAAGGACCAGTGTCCCAGCCAAGGGTCAGGTAAGTACAGCCCCCCAACAATGGAAAGGGTGCGATCCCAAGAACCAGTAGGGCTGGGAGGAAGGGGGGCAGGACTCTCTAGGAACAGAGACACGAGTTGGGGGGGGGGGGTGACACGGGAGGAGCTGCTGGTGGGGGCGGCGGGAGAGGCTAGGGTGGTGGAGCGGACTCTTCTTTGCCTGCTGACTCTCCGTTTCTCATCTTCTCCTTCTCGCTCCTCAGCTTCCAGACCAGACATGGGTGATCGATTTGTGCCGACCCAGGCCAGGCCTGGGTGAAGATGTACATGAAATACCTGAACCAAAAGTCCAAGGGAGCTGGGAGCAGTGGGACCTTCACAGTCGAGGGATCATGAGAAGAGGCCACAGAGCCACCTTCCCTCCCCAACCAGCTCCCTCAGCCCAGATGGGCCCTGGACAAGTCCTGGCCCGAATGAAAGCCCGTGTGTGCGTCTCCCTGCTCCTGCTCTGATGGTCTGCACTCTCCTGAAGCTTTGCTGTGAAGCTCCGCCTTCTGGGGCCAGAGGAGACTGTGGCCCCTGGACAGCATCAGTCGTCTCCTTGCAGGCACTCAGGTCTTGAAATAAATCTGTGCTGCAGAAAGGGACTGGTGGCTTAAATTGGTTCTCTCCATGACAGCCTGGTCATTTCTTTGATGTTATAGACACATCTATGGTATTTACTGCATATCCAGGGCCTTGTAAACATTTCAATAGGAGTAGATGTAAATAGTGGAATGATAGGGGTGTAGTTAGAATCAGGGGGATGAACAGTGATCCCAGTTCAGGGCCCTTAGATAAGAGGAAGAGTGTGAATACAGACAACCGTGGGGAGACCCTCTGTTTGCATGTGCAGAGCTGAGGTGCACTCCAAACACACCTCCTCACTCCCTCTTCCAAGTGGGCAGAACAGCTCACCCTTGCTAGAAAGCTCTCCCTCAGGTCTCAGCCATTCAAAACATAATAGCGCCCCCTTGTGCTCCTCCCTCAAATCTGTTCAGTCAGTTCAGTTCAATTCAGTCGTGTCGACTCTTTGCGACCCCATGAATCTCAGCACACCAGGCCTCCCTGTCCATCACCAACTCCCGGAGTTTCCTCAGACTCATGTCCATCGAGTTGGTGATGCCATCCAGCCATCTCATCCTCTGTCGTCCCCTTCTCCTCCTGCCCCCAATCCCTCCCAGCATCAGGATCTTTACCAATGAGTCAACTCTTCGCATGAGGTGGCCAAAGTACTGGAGTTTCAGCCTCAGCATCAGTCCTTCCAATGAACACCCTGGACCGATCTCCTTTAGGATGGACTGGTTGGATCTCCTTGCAGTCCAAGGGACTCTCAAGAGTCTTCTCCAATGCCACAGTTCAAAAGCATCAATTCTTCGGCGCTCAGCCTTCTTCACAGTCCAACTCTCACATCCATACATGACCACTGGAGAAACCATAGCCTGAGCTCTCCCCCAAAATCGGTGCTCCCTCCCCAATCCGTGCACCCCAACACTGAAGTCCTACAGTCTCTTTAGATCCTGCCTGGCCCTTATCCTTGACACCTGGGGTAAAAGTGACTTTGAAAATGTGGCCATCCTCTCCACTCCATCCTCCCCACCACCTCCTCAACTAAGGACAGAGGCAGGTACAGGGCAGTGCTCTGTGGGCGTGAGGAGGAAAGGGAGGCAGGCAGGAGGCAGAGGCTGATTTCAGTCTGGCCGTGCTTCCCTGGACTCAGACTGCAGAAGGGCCTCAGGGACACCAGGGTGGCCCAGCGCACGCCCTCCAACTCAGTCCTTGGGGAAGACACACCATGGTTGTGGACCTCGACCCTAAACTCCCGTGGAGGAAGGATGCTCTTCAACACCAGAGGTCAGAGGTCTCTGTACATCCATGAGTTTAGTGGTGGGGAGTGGACGACCACCTACTGTCAGGGGCAAAGTCAGGAAATGAGCACAGTCTGTCCTCAGAGCCCACAGCTGCCCTGGTCAAGGCCATTTCCTCACCTGACGGCCCCCTCCTCTTCCAAACTCCAGTCCTTAGTGCCCCAGTAGTCTTGCACACAAATCCCATCGGAAAACTAGTTCTCTGCACCTCCATCCACACTCAAATGGGATGGGAGCCCAAATCTCAAAGCCAAAAGGACTAGAGTGAGTGAGGAGGTGGGGAGACCTGGGGTCTCCGGGAAGGACGGGCGGGAGTGCAGGGGCGAAGGGGCAGGGAGGGGGTGGGCACAGAAGGGGCCCCTGACGACCTCTGCAGAACAGGCTCCACAGAGTGGCGTACTATGGCCGTTCACCCCCGCTGCCAGGCAGGTTGGCTCTCCTCCCGAGTGACTGGGGTGCTCGGGCCTGCGGGGAGCTGGGTGGGTACCGAGCGTCCCCTGAATGTGGAGCTATAACTACCGCCGCTGCATTCCTTCCCTGAGTCCCCCTCCTCAGGAATGGAACCTCCATCCTCCAAGCTGCTCCAGATGAAAACAGGAAGTCATCTTGAAACACTCTCCCTGATCCATCCATCCGATCTATCAACAAATCCTGTCTATCAATAAACCCTGTCAACTCTCTCAAAACCTCTCTCAATTCCAGCCACTTTGGCTTCTCCACCACCAGCCCCGTCCAAGCTGTCTTCTGCAAGACTTCAGGATGTGCCTCAGAAGCGGATGAGAGCTTGGTCGGTGTGCAGAATCCAACCAGGCACCTGGAGTCAAGGCTGAGCATCAGGAAGGTGCTCACGGGCATTCAGAACTGAATTATGTGGGAAGAAATTGCTGCAGGGCATCTGCTGTAACCTTAGAAGGAGATGCAGGATTCCATCCACACAGATAGATCACAGAGAATTACAGAATTACAGGATCTAAAGGATGGGCGGATTGGTTTCAAGCATCTTTAGTGCCAGAGGGAAGGGTAATAAATGTCCTGAAAGAGCTAAAGACGTGAACAAAGTCTAGCATAGCTGTTAGGACTGTTTGCTACACCCTCAGTGAAGGCGCTGGCTTCTGTCTACACAAGTCACACGAAGAAGCACTCAAGGGTCTAATCAGAACTTAGAAGACACCAACCCTATTTAAAAGATGTGAATTCCAAGCCTCCTGTTGCCATTTTGAGTATTAAAGTAGAGTTCCATGTACCCAGTCATGGCGTCACACTTGAAGTGCACAAACCCAGGTCAGAAGTCCATTTTGGCCAATAAGCACCCTCCAGTGCTGGGATGATGATCTGGTGGGGATCATATAAAATTGGCCCAGTAATCTCAATTTGCGTAAGATAGTAACACTGCACTTTAGTGGGTAAGCCTCACAAAGGTGGTAATTAAACACAGAAAGATATGGGGACTTCCCTGATCGTCCAGTGGTTAAGAATCCACCTTGTAATGCAGAGAACGCGGGTTTGATCCCTGGGCGGGGAGCTAAGATTCCACATGCCTTGGAGCAACTAAGCCTGCACGACCCAACTAGAGTCTGTTCACTGATGCAAGGAAGATCCTGTGGACCAGCTGAGACTCAACTCAGACAAATAGGTTAATAAACAATTCATTAATTAATTTAAAAATATATAAACCAGGTCCAAAATATTAATATTCAGATGCAGAGATTAATTAAAAGTTTGTTTTTGTTTTTTTTTGGCAGCTCTGTGCAGGTTGCTGGATCTTAGTTCCCCAACCAGGGATTGAACCCGGGCTCTCTGCAATGAAAGCGCTGAGTCCTAACCACTAAACCATCAGGGAATTCCCATAAATTTGTAATCACTGGATTCATGTATATAATTTTGAACTTAGAGCACTTATATTTTTTAATGGCCTCTTAGAGTACATAACAGATTGTCCTTGTAATTCTAATATAAGCTGTGTAATTAAACAGTTTATTTTGTGCTTGTGATTTTGAGTTGAGAGATGTAAGAGAACTTGGCTAAGTTAACAGAGAACATTGACATGTTTAACACAACTTGATTTTTCTAGAGTCATAAGTTTAATTTGTTATATTTACAGGAGTCCAGTACTTTGGAAGGTTCTGAGGGTTAGATTGGGTGTGGAAAGTACTTTTTAAAATTCAATAAATTAATCAAAGCAGCTTAATTGTTTATTAAATTTTAATCCACAAAAATTTATATAGGAAAGATTGTTTAAGACTGATCTGTTCTACTTGATTAAGCATTCATTAAGGACTTCTTAAATTTTGCTATAAGTAGGCTAAGATGGGTGAAACATGGGAAACTATGTTTTTTCTTCCTTTTTAAAAACTTTTTATTTTATACTGAAGTATAGCCCATTAACAATGTTGTGATAGTTTTAGGAGGTCAGCAAAGGGACTCAGCCATACATATACAAACGCATGTATCCATTCTCCTCCAAATGCCCCTCCCTCCCATCCATCCAGCTTGCCACATACATTGAGCAGAGTTCCCTGTGCTACACAGCAGGTCCTTGTTGGTTACCTATTTAAAATATAGCAGCATGTACGTATTCATCCCAAACTCCCTTACTATCGCTTTCCCCTTTCCACCCAGAAGCCCTAAGTTCATTCTCTCAGCCTGTGAGGCAGTTTCTGTTTTGTAAATAAGCTCACTTGCATCATGTCTTTTTAGATCTCACATCTAAGGGATGCCATATGATGTTTCTGATTCTCATCTGACTTACTTCACTCAGTATGACAGACTTTGGGTCCATCTATGTTGGTGCAAATCGTATCATTTCATTCTTTTTTTATGACTGAGTAATATTCCATTGTATATATGTACCACATCTTCTTTATCCCCTGGTAGGCTATATTTTTAATTTGTTGCTTTACTGAATATTCATTTAAAAATCGAAGTAACTGCAATATATTCCTACACACAAACTTTACCTGCAGACATGAAAAAACTCATGCCAATAGAAATCATCCTTATCTCCTACCCTGATGACCACAATATCCTCCACTAGGTCTCTCCACTTCCATTCTTCCTGCATCCCTTCCATTCTCCACTGCAGTCACCTGGAAACCCTCCAAAGCTTCCCATTATACCCAGAATAAAATTCAAAATCCTTGTAGCATATCCTGCCAAATGACCCATAATTGGGTCCCTGCCTGTCTCCTGAGGCTCAGCCTGCTCCCTTGTTTTGAAGCTCCAGCCACACCAATCTTCTTTTCTCATCTCAAATGTAGGATCTTCATTTTCACCTCAGGACCTTTGCATATGCTATTCTCTTTCCTAGGGCTTCTATTCCACCCATTCTTAGCTCACCAGCTCCCATCCAGTTCTTCTTCTCTTGCTCTCTCTCTCTCTCTTTTTTAAAAATCTTCTTTCCTTCCTTCTGTTCTTTTTTTCTTTCTAGCTCCTTCTGTTGTTAATTGCAGCATGTGGGATCTTCATTGTGGTGCCAAGGCCTTACCCTCAGAATATACATGTGGAAGGATATGAACATATACATATGTTTATCTCCTGGTAATACAATTATAGGCACATCTTGCCATCAATTTGCCCTGTACTTCCTGACTTTTCTGTAATAAGTATACATTCCTTGTGCAAAATTAGATGAGATTTTTTTTTCCCCCAGGATTCCCAGACTTCACAATGTAGGGAAAAAGGGTGTGGTGACCAATCTTTTGCTCAAAGGGCAAGAACAGAGAGACACCTCGGGCATTCCAGTGTTTCTCTGGGTGACCACACAGTTGTGCAACTTTAGATAACCCCAAGCTCCTAACCCTCCCAGGACAGACGGTGGTGGAGAAAGTCAGGACTCACCTGCTATGACCATAGGCAGGCAGATGCGCCGGCAGCCATCTTGGAAGCACTCTTTTGCTACTCCGCAGTCCCTGTCGTCTCTGCACTCATTCACACAGATGCCTGCCAGGAGGAAGGATGCGGTTAAAAGCTTTCAAGTCTTGAGTTCGAAAATAAATAATTTAAATGCCCTTACAATAACATTCAAAAAAAAATCTAACCAAATATGTGCAGAGAAATATGTGAGACTACTAAGAAAAAAATAACTATCTTATAGATGGAGAGAGATGCCATGTTTATGGATGAAAAGATTGTGTCATAAACATATCATGTCCCCCACCCCAATGAAGTTAATACTATCCCAGTCAAAATCATTGAAGAATTTTTCACAAAAATGGATAAGCTTATTCTAAAAGTTTATATGAAAGTTTCCCCCAAACCAACAATAATCAAGAAAATAAGATAATTTTAAGCAAAGCTGCAGAACTGAAATGAAATTGGGTTAACTGGATTGTTCATATATATATATATATATATATATATATATATATTTTTTTTTTTTTTTAAAGGAATCTTGTCTCTTACCTCATACCACACAACAAAATCTGTTCCAAATAGGTTATAGACCTAAGTAAAAAGTACAGCAATAAAGCTTCTAGAAGATACTATAACAGATAATTTTATGATCTCGGGATAGGCAAGTATTTCTTAAATATCACAGAAGTATTACTGACCATTAAAACAGATAGGTAGATGGAATCTCATTAAAAATAGTAATGTTTCTTCATTGAATGACAGCATTAAGAGAGTGAAAAGAAAGCCCCATTAGCAGAAACTGTTTATAATCCACGCATACAACAAACAACTTGCATCCAGAATTCCTTATAAATCAATAGTAACAATTGATAACATTACAGAAAAATGGGCAAAAGGATCAAGCAGATGCTTCATAAAGGCAAAAGAATTTGTTCAACAAATATAATGTCAGATTCTGGAAAAATGGTTTTAATTGTGTAGATTGCATACATTTTTGAGTTCTCTAAAATCTCCCCGTAAAAGCACACAAAGCTATCAAAATAGCAAAACTTAAAACATGTAGACAAAAAGGTATCCCCTCAAAGTCCAAACTACGAGTGGATGAAAGGAGACACAGCACTAAACCCCACCAGAGCCATGAGACGTCTGCCTCCGTGCAGAAATCTGTGGGCAGCAATGCGGTGGCTGATGGAGAAGACTGCGGACATCGCTCCGTGGGAACCTCCTGAGGAATCTACTAAGGATGGATTGTCAGCTAACCCAAGCACTGGAGAGATAGCAAAGTGGGGCCTAGTAAGGCATGGCAGCCCTCTCCAGTATTCCTGCCTGGAGAATCCCGTGGACAGAGGAGCCTGGCAGGTTACAGTCCAAGGGGCCACACAGTGGCACAAACCCGAAGGGACTTAGCGCGTGGGGTAGTAGGTAGTACTCAGAGAACTTAGTATAAGGTAACTGTTTGAGCTATTTGGGTGTGTGTTTGTGTTAAACAGTTGGAAGGTTGGGCAGGACCAAACATATTCCTGTTGAGCTGAGGAATTCAGGCAGGGCGCTCAGCCTTACTTGCTTGCGGGGCTGGTGAGCACACATGGCCACAGCCCTTGCTGACGCACTTCTCTCCTGCCGCACAGTCCCGGTCTCCTCTGCACTGCTCCACACAGACACCTTCACGGTTAGAAAAGACTGGGTTGAGGCACTTAAATACCATGAACATTTATCCTGTAAATGAGCATGACCTAATAACATCAGGATACACTTTGATCTAGGACTTCACTGTGTAAACATGAACTCCTCATCTGACCCTTCCAGTAAATAGATCTGGGTTATTCAGATTTGAATTCAGGGTTGTTTACCATTAATGCACATGTCCCTTGTGTTATGCAACTCAGTGGGATTAAGCTTGAGTCCCCAAAGGTCAAGAAACTTTTTAAAAAAAATTTATTTTTAATGGAAGGTTAATTGCTTTACAACATTGTGTTTCTGCCACACATCAACAAAGAAACTATTTCTGATGGAAGCACTTATTGGATTCTAGTCTTGATACTCATAGAGACAGAGTTTAAAGATGGAGGCAGACCCTCAAAGCTGCTTCAAAGTCTTGGGCAAAAGAACATCTCAACCAACAAGCACATCACCACCTACAAGAGGATTCTCACTGTGGGTCCTGCCAGCGGTTGACCTGCTTCTTCACCCTCACTATGAATCTCACTCAGTTTCCCTGTTATCGTCTGTAAATGGGGGTTGTCTGGTGTGTGGCTTGAGCAAGTAAAGAGCAGTTGGACTAGATGAGTGACTCTCAAGTGTGGCTGATGATCAGAATCATCTGGGAGCTTTCAAATGAACTACAGAGACTAGGACCAGGTCCAGACCTGATTACTCAGGTTCTCCAAGGTTGAGCCTATACATATATATTTTAATAAGGGCTCCAGATGACGCTGATGCTGAGCTGGACTAGAGATGCTCCCAGAGACAGCATGTTTCTGACATTTTAGGATTTCATAAGCTGTTGCCAATTTGTGGAGGAAGGTTGGGGATCATAACTCTTCGTTAATATTCAGCCATTCATTCATTTGTTCATAGTTTATTTACTCATCCATTCCCTTGTTTCTAATTCATCAACTTATTCTTTAAAAAGTACCTACTATATGTAAAGAATAGGGACTAGATATTTGAGGAAATAGAGGTATGAGTCAGGTTTCATATCAGCAAGGCAGAAATAATTAGGATGGGAAATCAAAGTTTGCTCTCAACGACTGTAATTCACAACGTTAAACACGTTTGATAGAAAGTGACATGAAAGAGGTACTGAAAAGAGTGGAGAGGAGTGATTTAACCATTACTGTGCTAGAGAATTAGCTGGGATTTAAACACACACACACACACACACACACACACACACACACACACACTGACAAAGACCATTCAATTGGGAAAGAATGGGATTTTTTTTTTTTTCAGCAAATGATGCTGGGACAAATGGATATCCACATGCAAAAAAAATAAATTTGGATTACTACCTCAAACCATAAATGCATACATACATAATATACATACCTACATACACAAAAATTCACTCAAAATGGATCAAAGACCTGACTATAAGAGCTAAAACTATAAAAATCTTGGAAGGAACCATCATTGTGAATCTTTGTGACCTTGAATTGGGCAATGATTTCTTAAAACTGACACCCAAAACACAAGCAACAAAAGAGGTAAAGAAATTGCACTTCATAAAATTAATGACTTTTTCCGTTAAAGAACACTATTGAGTAAATGAAAGGACAAATCATAGAATAGGAGAAAATATTTGCAAATCATAAATCTAATATCTAATCTAATATCATAAGTCTAATATCCAGAATATATCATGAATATATCACTCAGCAAGAAAAAAGCAAACACTTCTATTTTGCAAAAAGAGGACTTGAATAGTTATTTCTTGAATACATCATAAGCAAATGATCATTAAACATATGAAAAAGTGTCCAACATCATTAGTCACTGGGAAAATGTGAATTGAAACCACAATGGAATACCACTTCACAATCACTGTGATGGCTATAGTCAAACGTCAGGTATCAACAAGTGATGGCAAGGATATGGGAGCAATTGGAACTCTCACTGGTTGATCGTGGTTAAATTGGTGCAGGCTCTGTGGAAAACAGCTTGGCAGTTCCTCAAAAAATTAAACATAGACTTGCTATGTGACTATGTCCACTCCTAGCAATTTTTTGTCCTCTCTTAGCCATTTTACCCTAGAGAATTGAAAACATGTTCACACAAAAATTTGCACACAAACGTTCATAGCAACATTAACTTCATACTAGCCACAAAGTAGAAATAACCCAAATGTTCATCAACTGATGAATGTATAAATCATATCTGGTAGATCTAAACAATCCAACCGTGAAAAGGAGTGGGTACTGACAGATGCCACAACTTAGATGAACCTTGAAAATAGTGAAAGAAGCCAGACACAAAAGACCACATTATTAAATGAGTTCCTTTATATGAAATAGCTAGAATATAAAAATGCTTAGAGATGGAAAGTAGATTGGAGGTTGCCAGGGGTTGGGGGAAGGACAGAACAGGGAGCTGGATAATGGATATGGGATCTCTCCTGGGGGTGATGAAAATGAGCTACAGCTAGATGATGGTGATGGCTGTCCAACAATGTGAATATACCAAAAGCACTGAGTGGTGCACCTTAAAATGGTAAATTTTATCTCAGCAAAAACACACACCCCACACAGAGAAAGTTAGAGACCTCAGACAGCCTGAGCAGAGGATGTTGGCATTGGTCTCTTTTAACAAGCTTTTTGGGGTGATTCAAAAGTGCTGGCAGAGTCTCTTCTACCTAAAATGTGGTCTGTTGGCCAGGGTTATTAGCATCACCATGAAGCTTGTTAAGAACTCGTAATCTTGGGCCCCACTCCAGACCTGAATCACAATCTGCAATTTAACAGGATCCTCGGATGACTCCTGTCATATTAAAGTTTGAGAATTACTGCCCTAATCTAGAAGGAATGAGTATGTTCATTATGCTTATGGTGGAAATAGCCAGTACAGTGGGGCTTTCAAGGATTAAGGAGATTTCCACAGGCAGGAGTTGGGGAGGTCGTCACATAAAAGAACACATTTGCATTTTGAGGAAATCAGTCACCTGATTAGAGCTGCACTTTGGGAAGAACAATCTCACATTCATGCATAGAATTGGCTGGAATTCAACACACAACACGTGTTTTAGGTGAGAGAGAGTTCCAAGAGTATTGCAAGGGTCCAGGGATGTAACTAGGGTGGTACAGGTCAGTTTGGAAAGGCTGTAAGAGAAGTTGTGAAAGAAGATTTCACAAAGACTGGTCATTGATTACATAGGAGTGGGAGGAGCAGGCTTCCCAGATGGCGCAGTGGTGAAAAATCCACCTGCCAAAGCAGGAGACATAGATTCGATCCCCGGGTCGGGAAGATCCACTGGAGGAAGAAATGGCAACCCACTCCAGTATTCTTGCCTGGAAAATCCCGTGGACAGAGGAGCCTGGTGGGCTACAGTCCATGGGATCTCAAAGAGTGGGACACGACTTAGTGACTGAGCTCAAGGCAGGAGCAAGGCAACCAAAGAAATCATCTTTGACCGTGAGCCTATGAAGTTGGGGGTGGGTATTGATAGAAAGAAAAGAAAGCCAAAGGCACAGAAAAGGAAGAGCAAAGAGAGAAGCCATCAGAGAGTTTCAGACTGAAAAGATCCTGAACAATGTCAGTTCTGCAGAGATACCAAGGAGACTGACAACTGAGAGAAATTCTTAGATTGTCACGCGAGAAGGTATTGGTGCCTTTGGAGAGTGGAGAGTGGGTTGGGGGTGGGGGGTTGGTATCAGTGGTGACTGTAATGATGATGGTTGAAGCTGTATTGGAAGGGCTCAGGGGCCAGTGGTTTGGAAGAAAGAGAAACAGAAGACAGAAGAGGGTTCAGAAAAATGTTTTCTCAACAGTGTGGGAATTTATTTGCTTGTAGGTAGAATCAAATGGAGAGAAGAGGGTTAGAAATACTGGGGAGAGATCCAGAAGCTGATGGAGCAGAGTCAGAGGGGGAGGTGAGGGCAGTGCAAATGGAGAGCTTGGCCTTTGGAAAAAGGGAGAGTGGAGGTCGGCAGACCCAGAGGGATGCTGTCATGGGGACTCGTCGGGAAAATTAAAGTGTGTCCCAGCGTCCCCTCATGTAGACTGTTCTCCATGTTTACCCATCCCCGCTCCATCCCCTCTTTAGACTGCACAGAACAGTCCTAGATTTCCCACTTCCTGACTCTCTTGTTCTGGGAGGTGGGACAAGACTTACCAATTGCCTGGAGCCTTGTGTTGAGGGTGAGGAGACTGGCCAGGAGGAAGAGGCCGCCCAGCTTCATGTTGCTAGTTGAGGCCTTTGTGTGCTGATGATGAAGCAAGACCCAAGCCACTGAGATTTATACCCTCCTGAACAGAGGGCTGGGCCAGAGTTCATGGCCACCAGCAGCACTTAGGTAACTTGAATCCTGGACTTTGTCAAGCAGTGAACTTTTCTGGGAAAAAGCAAACCCACAAACTTTGTGGTGCTGGGCAATGTTTGTTTTCCAAACCAGCTTTTGAGACAAGGGGACTATATCTCCTTAGTAATAAATGAATATATCAGATGAGAGAGAGAAAGTAAGAGAGGGAGAAAGGGAAAGACAATGAGAGAAGAGAAGATAGATAGATGATATATAGAAGAGGTAACTCAACAACCTCTGTGTGCAGAATGCTTTCCTCTTTAAGCATCATGACTGAGGTATGACAAGATTAAATAGCTTGCTTGAGGTTGTTGTTCAGTCACTAAGCTGTGTCCAGTTCTTTGTGACCCCATGGACTGCAGCACACCAGGTTTCCCTGTCCTTCACTGTCTCCTGGAGTATGCTCATATTCATGTCCATTGAGTCAATGATGCCATCTGACCATCTCATCATCTGTCCCCCCATCTCTTCCTGTCCTCAGTCTTTCCCAGCATCAGGGTCTTTTCCAATGAGTCTGCTTATTGTGTCAAGTGGCCAAAATATTGGAGCTTCAGCTTCAGCATCAGTCCTTCCAATGAATATTCAGGGTTGATTTCCTTTAGGATTGACTGGTTTGATCTCCTCGCAATCCAACGGACTCTCAAGAGTCTTCTCCAGCGTCACGATTCCAAAGCATCAATTCTTTGGTGCTGAATCTTCTTTATGGTCCAGCTCTCACATCTGTACATGACTACTGGAAAAATCATAGTTATGATTAGACAAACTTTGTTGGAAAAGTGACGTCTCTGCTTTTTAATATGCTGTCTAGGTTGGTCATAGCTTTTCTTCCAAGGAACTAGTATCTTTTAATTTCATGGCTGCAGTCACCATCCACAGTGATTTTGGAGCCCAAGAAAATAAAACCTGTCACTGTTTTCATTTTTTCTCCATGTATTTGCCATGAAGCAATGGGACTGGTTGCCAACCAAACTCAGCTGGTTGAATGTTGAGTTTTAAGCCAACTTTTTCACTCTCCTCTTTCACCCTCATCAAGAAGCTCTCTAGTTTCTCTTCACTTTCTGCCATTAGAGGGGTATCATCTGCATATCTGAGGTTGTTGTTGTCTCTCCCAGCAATCTTGATCCCAGTTTGTGACTCATTCAGCCTGGCATTTCTCATGATATACTCTGCATATAAGTTAAATAAGCAGGGTATATTAAATAAATGGGTATAAATAAGACAATATACAGCCTCAACATACTCTTTTCCCAATTTTGATTAAGTCAGTTGTTCCATGTCTGGTTCTGACTGTTGCTTCTTGAGCCCCATACAGGTTTCTCAGGAAACAGGTAAGGTGAACTGGTACCCCAACTCTTGTTCGAGGTTACAAAGCTACTAAATGGGATTCAAACTCAGATATTATTGGCTTCATATTTCATGACTTCTTTCCTGTAACATTCTGTCTCTGCACCAGCACCTGGGTCTAAATATTGTATTGCATCATATGATACTGTTAAGGGACATATCTGTTCTCTCTCTTTCCTAAGGTGGTGCTAAATATTTGTGAATCTATACACATGTCGTAGAAAAATTCTGGAACAATAACCTCTCAAGTAGTAACAGCACACCTCTTAGGAATAACTGAATGAGTTGGGGGCTTTAGGTAATCAAGAGGTCTTTAATGTCAACTGAAATAAGACTAAGGTAAGCAAGACAAATTCATATATCACTTGCACAATGAACAATTAAAGACAAAAGAGAGAAAAACTCCCTAAAATATGGAGACGAGGTTGAAAAGTTGCACAACTAGGGTCAGGAAGTGCAGTTAGGAGGGCTTATTAAACATATCATAGGGGAGGAGCCAAGATGGTGGAGGAATAGGACGGGGAGACCACTTTCTCTCCTACAAATTCATCAAAAGAATAACTGAACACAGAGCAATCTTCACAAAACAACTTCTGATCACTAGCTGAGGTCATCAGGTGAAAAGCAACCCATTGTCTTCGAAAGGAGGTAGGACAAAATATAAAAAGAGAGACAAAAGAGCTAAGGACGGAGATCCCTCCCAGGAAGGCACTCTTAATAGAGGAAGTTTTCAAACACCAGGAAACCCTCGCACTGGCGGGCCTGGGGGAAGTGTTTGAATCTAGGAGGGCAACCTGACTGGGAAGGGAACAATAAATAAAACTCACAGATTATGTGCCTAAAAGCAACTCCCAGCAGAAAAGTACCCCAGACGCCCACATCCGCCACCAGCAAGTGGGGGCGGAACGGAGAGGAGCAGGCGGCATTGCTTAGGGTAAGGACCGGGCCGGAGTGCCCTGAGGACAATCGGAGGCAGCTTTTGTGAGTTACCAACTTAAACTGTGGGACAGTAAAAGAGAGAGAGAAAATTAACTGGCCCGAACACACTGCCGGCTGATCGCAGAACAAAGGGACCGAGCAAGTCCAGAGAAGAGCTCGCCGGAGGCAGGAGGCAGAGGGGAGGGGAAGGGGCAGGCTGGGGCCCAAGGACCGCATCCCCTACCGCACTGCAAACAGGCCTCCACTTTCTAATCAAAGACCTCCTGAGCCGGGAGGGTTGCTGCGAGACACAGGGCTCAGGCACCCGACCGGCGCGGGCAGGGACGGGGGCTGGGGACGCGGAGGGCAGAAGGCGCACGCACCCGACAGGCGCAGGCGGGGACTGGGGCTGAGGACGCGGAGGGCAGAAGGCGCGCTGCACCCAGGGAGAGTGCGCCTGTCAAGCGCCTGGCTGCCTGAGCCACTCGGACGGCGTAGGCACAAAACGCAGGCGCAGCTTTTTGTTCCGTGCTTTTGTGGAACACCCGAGGGCTGGAACCGCGTGCATCACAGGGCACGCTCCATGTGAGCAGGGTAGAGGGGAAAGCAGCGCCAGCCCCTCCCTGCAGCGTGACGGAACTAGCAACCTGAACAAGAGGCCACCTCCGCCCGCCTGTGCCAGGGCGGAAATTAGGCACAGAAGAGACCGGCAAACAGAAGTCAAATAAACAAAGGGAACCGCTTCAGAAGGGACCGGTGCAACAGATTAAAATCCCTGTAGAAAACACCGACTACACCAGAAGGGGCCTGTAGATATCGAGAAGTGTAAGCTGGAACGAGGGGATATCTGAAACTGAACCGAACCCACACTGACCACAACAGCTCCAGAAAAATTCCTAGATATATTTTTACTTTTTTTTTTTTTAAGTAAAAAAAATTTTTTTTTCTTTTTTCTTTTCTATTTTTTCTCTTTTATTTTCTTTTAAAATTCCCTATTACTCCTTAACTTTCATTTTCATAGATTTTTACGATTTTCTTAATTAGAAAAAAAATTTTTTTCTTGTGTTTTTTTTTCTTTTTTGTCTTCTATTTTCTATTTTTCTTTTTCTCTTATTTCCTTTTAAAGTCCTCTATTACTCCTCTACTACTCCTTAATTTTCATTTTCATTACACTATAACCTTAAAAAAAAGAGAGAGAGAGAGAAGCCCTATTTTTAAACCGAACTTCATATATATTTCTAAAAATTTTTTTGTGTGTTGTGGTTTTTGTTTTTAATATAGTATTTTTAAGAGTCTAACCTCTACTCTAGATTTTTAATCTTTGTTTTTCAGTATATGATATAAATTGTGGACATTTAAGAATCCAATATTCAGTTCCCATTTTTATTCAGGAGTGTGTTGATTATTCTCTCCCAATCTTGACTCTCCTTTTTCTACCTCAGAACACCTCTATTTCCTCCTTTCCCCTTCTCTTCCCAATCCAATTCTGTGAATCTTTGTGGGTGTCTGGGCTACGGAGAACACTCTGGGAACAAACTGCATAGATTGGTCTCTCTCCTCTTGAGTCCCCCTTTTTCTCCTCCTGCTCATCTCTATCTCCCTCCTCCCTCTCCTCTTCTTCATGTAACTCTGTGAAGCTCTCTGGGCGTCCCTCATGGGAGAGAATCTTTTCAGCATTAACCTAGAAGTTTTATTAGCAGTGCTGTATAGTAGGAGAAGTCTTGAGACTACTGGAAGAATAAAACTGAAATCCAGAGGCAGGAGACTTAAGCCTAAAACCCGAGAACACCAGAAAACTCCTGACTTCATGGAATTTTACATAATAAGAGACCATCCAAAAGCCTCCATACCTACACTAAAACCAATCACCACCCAAGAGCCAATAAGTTCCAGAGCAAGACATATCACACAAATTCTCCAGCAACACAGGAACATAGCCTTGAACGCCAACATACAGGCTGCCCAAGGTCACACCTGACTCATAGACACATCTCAAAACTCATCACTGGGCACTCCATTGCACTCCAGAGAGAAGAAATCAAGTTCCACGCACCAGAACACCGAAGCAAGCTTCCCTAACCAGGAAACCTTGACAAGCCAATTGTCCAACCCCACCCACTGGGTAAAACCTCCACAATAAAAAGGAATCACAGACCTCCAGAATACAGAAAGCCCACTCCAGACACAGCAATCTAAACAAGATGAAAAGGCAGAGAAATACCCAACAGGTAAAGGAGCATGAAAAATGCCTACCAAGTCAAACAAAAGAGGAGGAGATAGGGAATCTACCTGAAAAAGAATTTAGAATAATGATAGTAAAAATGATCCAAAAATCTTGAAAACAAAATGGAGTTACAGATAAATAGCCTGGAGACAAAGATTGAAAAGATGCAAGACATGTTTAATAAAGACCTTGAAGAAATAAAAAAGAGTCAATTAAAAATGAATAATGCAATAAATGAGATCAAAAACACTCTGGAGGGAACCAAGAGTAGAATAACGGAGACAGAAGATAGGATAAGTGAGGTAGAAGATAAAATGGTGGAAATAAATGAAGCAGAGAGGAAAAAAGAAAAAAGAATCAAAAGAAATGAGGACAACCTCAGGGACCTCTGGGACAATGTGAAACGCCCCAACATTCGAATCATAGGAGTCCCAGAAGAAGAAGACAAAAAGAAAGGCCATGAGAAAATACTCGAGGAGATAATAGCTGAAAACTTCCCTAAAATGGGGAAGGAAATAGCCACCCAAGTCCAAGAAACCCAGAGAGTCCCAAACAGGATAAACCCAAGGCGAAACACCCCAAGACACATATTAATCAAATTAACAAAGATCAAACACAAAGAATAAATATTAAAAGCAGCAAGGGAGAAACAACAAATAACACACAAAGGGATTCCCATAAGGATAACAGCTGATCTATCAATAGAAACCCTCCAGGCCAGAAGGGAATGGCAGGACATACTTAAGGTAATGAAAGAGAATAACCTACAACCTAGATTACTGTACCCAGCAAGGATCTCATTCAGATATGAAGGAGAATTCAAAAGCTTTACAGATAAGCAAAAGCTGAGAGAATTCAGCACCACCAAACCAGCTCTTCAACAAATGCTAAAGGATCTTCTCTAGACAGGAAATGCAGAAAGGTTGTATAAACTTGAACCCAAAACAACAAAGTAAATGGCAACGGGACCACACCTATCAATAATCACCTTAAATGTAAATGGGTTGAATACCCCAACCAAAAGACAAAGATTGGCTGAATGGATACAAAAACAAGACCCCTATATATGCTGTCTACAAGAGACCCACCTCAAAACACGAGACACATACAGACTAAAAGTGAAGGGCTGGAAAAAAATATTTCACGCAAACAGAGAACAAAAGAAAGCAGGAGTCGCAATACTCATATCAGATAAAATAGACTTTCAAATAAAGGATCTGAAAAGAGACAAAGAAGGACACTACATAATGATCAAAGGATCAATCCAAGAAGAGGATATAACAATTATAAATATATATGCACCCAACATAGGAGCACTGCAATATGTACAGCAAATGCTAACAAGTGTGAAAGAGGAAATTAATAGTAACACAATAATAGTGAGAGACTTTAATACCCCACTCATAACTATGGATAGATCAACTAAACAGAAAATTAACAAGGAAACACAAACCTTAAATGACACAATGGACCAGCTAGACCTAATTGATATCTATAGGACATTTCACCCCAAAACAATCAACTTCACCTTTTTCTCAAGCACACACGGAACCTTCTCCAGAATAGATTACATCCTGGGCCACAAATCTGGTCTTGGAAAATTCAAAAAAATTAAAATCATTCCAGTCATCTTTTCCGACCACAGTGCAGTAAGATTAGATCTCAACTACAGGAAAAAAAATTGTTAAAAATTCAAACATACGGAGGCTAAACAACACGCTTCTGAATAACCAACAAGTCATAGAAGAAATCAAAAAAGAAATCAAAATATGCATAGAAATGAATGAAAATGAAAACACAACAACCCAAAACCCATGGGACACTGTAAAAGCAGTGCTAAGGGGAAGGTTCATAACATTACAGGCTTACATCAAGAAACAAGAAAAAAGCCAAATAAATAACCTAACTCTATATCTAAAGCAATTAGAGAAGGAAGAAATGAAGAACCCCAGGGTTAGTAGAAGGAAAGAAATCTTAAAAATTAGGGCAGAAATAAATGCAAAAGAAACTAAAGAGACCATAGTAAAAATCAACAAAGCTAAAAGCTGGTTTTTTGAAAAAATAAACAAAATTGACAAACCATTAGCAAGACTCATTAAGAAACAAAGAGAAAAGAACCAAATTAACAAAATTAGAAATGAAAATGGAGAGATCACAACAGATAACACTGAAATACAAAGGATCATAAGAGACTACTACCAGCAGCTCTGTGCCAATAAAACGGACAACTTGGATGAAATGGACAAATTCTTAGAAAAGTATAACTTTCCAAAACTGAACCAGGAAGAAATAGAAGATCTTAACAGAGCCATCACAAGCAAGGAAATCGAAACTGTAATCAGAAATCTTCCAGCAAACAAAAGCCCAGGACCTGATGGCTTCACAGCTGAATTCTACCAAAAATTTACAGAAGAGCTAACACCTATCTTACTCAACCTCTTCCAGAAAATTGCAGAGGAAGGTAAGCTTCCAAACTCATTCTATGAGGCCACCATCACCCTAATTCCAAAACCAGACAAAGATGCCACAAAAAAGGAAAACTACAGGCCAATATCACTGATGAACATAGATGCAAAAATCCTTAACAAAATTCTAGCAAACAGAATCCAACAACATATTTAAAAAATCATACACCATGACCAAGTGGGCTTTATCCCAGGAATGCAAGGATTCTTTAATATCCACAAATCAATCAATGTAATACACCACATTAACAAATTGAAAGATAAAAACCATATGATTATCTCAATAGATGCAGAGAAAGCTTTTGACAAAATTCAACACTCACTTATGATTAAAACTCTCCAGAAAGCAGGAATAGAAGGAACATACCTCAACATAATAAAAGCTATATATGACAAAGCCACAGCAAGTATCACCCTCAATGGTGAAAAATTGAAAGCATTTCCCCTGAAATCAGGAACAAGACAAGGGTGCCCACTCTCACCACTACTATTCAACATAGTTTTGGAAGTTTTGGCCACAGCAATCAGAGAAGAAAAGGAAATAAAAGGAATCCAGATAGGAAAAGAAGAAGTGAAACTCTCGCTGTTTGCAGATGACATGATCCTCTACATAGAAAACCCTAAAGACTCTACCAGAAAATTACTAGAGCTAGTCAATGAATATAGTAAAGTTGCAGGATATAAAATGAACACACAGAAATCCCTTGCATTCCTATACACTAACAATGAGAAAACAGAAAGAGAAATAAAGGAAACAATACCATTCACTATTGCAACAAAAAGAATAAAATACTTAGGAGTACATCTATCTAAAGAAACAAAAGACCTATACATAGAAAACTATAAAACACTGATGAAAGAAATCAAAGAGGACACAAACAGATGGAGAAACATACCGTGTTCATGGATTGGAAGAATCAATATTGTCAAAATGGCTATTCTACCCAAAGCAGTCTATAGATTCAATGCAATCCCTATCAAGCTACCAACGGTATTTTTCACAGACCTAGAACAAATAATTTCACAATTTGTATGGAAATACAAAAAACCTCGAATAGCCAAAGCAATCTTGAGAAAGAAGAATGGAACTGAAGGAATCAACCTGCCTGACTTCAGGCTCTACTACAAAGCCACAGTCATCAAGACAGTATGGTACTGGCACAAAGACAGAAATATAGACCAATGGAAGAGAATAGAAAGCCCAGAGATAAATCCACGAACCTATGGACACCTTATCTTTGATAAAAGAGGCAAGGATATACAATGGAAAAAAGACAACCTCTTCAACAAGTGGTGCTGGGAAAACTGGTCAACCACTTGTAAAAGAATGAAACTAGAACACTTTCTAACACCATACACAAAAATAAACTCAAAATGGATTAAAGATCTAAATGTAAGACCAGAAACTATAAAACTCCTAGAGGAGAACATAGGCAAAACACTCTCCAACATAAATCACAGCAGGATCCTCTATGACCCACCTCCCAGAATATTGGAAATAAAAGCAAAAATAAACAAATGGGACCTAATGAAACTTAAAAGCTTTTGCACAACAAAGGAAACTATAAGTAAGGTGAAAAGACAGCCCTCAGATTGGGAGAAAATAATAGCAAATGAAGAAACAGACAAAGGATTAATCTCAAAAATATGCAAGCAACTCCTGAAGCTCAATTCCAGAAAAATAAATGACCCAATCAAAAAATGGGCCAAATAACTAAACAGACATTTCTCCAAAGAAGACATACAGATGGCTAACAAACACATGAAAAGATGCTCAACATCACTCATCATCAGAGAAATGCAAATCAAAACCACAATGAGGTACCATTACACGCCAGTCAGGATGGCTGCTATCCAAAAGTCTACAAGCAATAAATGCTGGAGAGGGTGTGGAGAAAAGGGAACCCTCTTACACTGTTGGTGGGAATGCAAACTAGTACAGCCACTATGGAGAACAGTGTGGAGATTCCTCAAAAAACTGGAAATAGAACTGCCATATGACCCAGCAATCCCACTCCTGGGCATACACACAGAGGAAACCAGATCTGAAAGAGACACGTGCACCCCAATGTTCATCGCAGCATTGTTTATAATAGCCAGGACACGGAAGCAACCTAGATGCCCATCAGCAGACGAATGGATAAGGAAGCTGTGGTACATATACACCATGGAATATTACTCAGCCATTAAAAAGAATTCATTTGAATCAGTTCTAATGAGATGGATGAAACTGGAGCCCATTATACAGAGTGAAGTAAGCCAGAAAGATAAAGATCATTACAGCATACTAGCACATATATATGGAATTTAGAAAGATGGTAATGATAACCCTATATGCAAAACAGAAAAAGAGACACAGATGTACAGAACAGACTTTTGGACTCTGTGGGAGAAGGCGAGGGTGGGATGTTTCGAGAGAGCAGCATGTATATTATCTAAAGTGAAACAGATCACCAGCCCAGGTTGGATGCATGAGACAAGTGCTCGGGCCTGGTGCACTGGGAAAGACCCAGAGGAATCGGGTGGAGAGGGAGGTGGGAGAGGGGATTGGGATGGGGAATACATGTAACTCCATGGCTGATTCATGTCAAAGTATGACAAAACCCACTGCAATGTTGTGAAGTAATTAGCCTCCAACTAATAAAAATTTAAAAAAAAAAAAGAAAGAAAAAAAAACTACTAAAAAAAAAATTATAATGTCATATGAGATGCTTCAAAGTGCTACATCTAATTAAAAACATTTAAGAAATTAAAAAAAAATAAACATATCATATTGCAACATAGAGAAACATATCTACCTAATCTGTCTCTCATACCCCTGACTTGCCCTAAACTCTCTAGTGCTGTGTTTACCCTACAGGATTTATGAATCCATCAACTGGTGCTCCTTTAGTTGCTGGGAGAGAGATGAACAAACCTGTCCCTGGATGGCAGCCCTCTTTCTGCAGTCTGGGTGCCACTCAAAGGCCTTTACTCACTCTTCCCAGCTTCACTGAAATTCTTGTGCAATCAGTCGAAAAAATATCTGAGCCAGCTCTCATGTGTAAACAAGTTTTGGCTTTCCTTCCCTGCCCCAACTGTCCTGCACAGAATGTACCACAGTAGGGTTAGATTGCAAGAACTTTCACTTTCTCTGGGAAGACAAGGATCTGGGGTGATGAATTAAAACTCAGATGTTCATTCTAGTAAATCATGTGGTTGAAAATCAATGTAAACTCCTCTCTGCTTTCTATTTGTCTTTCTAACCTCTTTACCTTGAAGTACCCTAATTCTGGCCTCTGTCAATAGCACCTACTGGCAAAATCCCACTGTTAGAGACCCCTAACTATGGGCTTTATGATTCCCTGCACCAAAGTACCACCCAGCAGGGATGGGTTCCACCGTAAATTTATGATCAACAGCTTCATATAGGACTTCAACTTTGCCCTGCAATTTTAGTACAATTTCAACAGAAACTCTCACTCTTGCAAAGGACTATTGAAGATCTTGTCTGTGTTTCTGAAACATCAATCTCTTTCAGTCCCTCACACTTGGCAGAAGTCCTTGCCTCCTCCTTTACAGGAAAAAAACCCACAACATTTAAGCTACTGGTACAACTTTTTAAGAGATATAGGGCTTTCAGGTTATTTAGTTCTTCTTGAGTTAGCCTTGGTAGGGTACCAATCTGGATTCAACCAGGAGAAAGGGACCATTCAGTCACTTGAACAAAGTTTAATATAAAGAATGACTAACTGAAAGAGGGATTAGAGTAACAAAGAATTTATTTTGTTGTTGTTGTTCAGACACTAAGTTGTGTCCAACTCTTTGCGACCCCATGGACTGCAACACACCAGCCTCCTTTGTCCTCCACTTTCTCCCTCCAAGAGTTTGCTCAAATTCATGTCCATTGAGTCAGAGATGCTATCTAATCATCTCCTCCTTTGTTGCCCACTTCTCCTTCTGCCCTCAATCTATCCCAGCATCAGGGTCTTTTCCAGTGAGTCAGCTCTTCCCCTTAGGTGGCTAAAGTATTGGAGCTTCAGCTTCAGCATCAGCCCTTCCAATGAATATTCAGGGTTGATACGTTTTAGTATTGACTAGTTTGATCCACTTGAAGTCCAAGGGACTCTCAAGAGTCTTCTCTAATGACACATTTTGAAAAGCATCAATTCTTTGGAGCTTCAAGTTCTTTATAGTCCAACTCTCACATTCATACATGACTATTGGAAAAGCCATAGGTCATCCTAAAGGAAATCAGTCCTGAATATTCACTGGAAGGACTGATGCTGAAACTGAAACTCCAATACTTTGGCCACCTGAGGCAAAGAACTGACTCATTTGAAAAGACCCTGATGCTGGGAAAGATTGAGGGCAGAAGGAGAAGGGGATGACTGAGGATGAGATGGATGAGTTGGCATCACTGGCTTGATGGACATGAGTTTGAGTAAACTCTGGGAGTTGGTGATGGACAGGGAAGCCTGGCATGCTGCAATCCATGGGGTCGCAGAGTCAGACACAACTGAGCAACTGAACTGAACTTGACTATATGAACCTTTCTGGGTAGTGATATGTCTGCTTTTTAGTATGCTGTCTAGGTTCATCATAGCCTTCCTTCCAAGGAGCAAGCATCTTTTAATTTCTCGGCTACAGTTACCACACAGTGATTTTGGAGCCCAGGAAAATAAAACATGTCAGTGTTTCCACTTTTCCCCCTTCTATTTGCCACGAAGTGATGGAACTAGATGCTGTGATTTTAGTTTTCTTTTTAATATTGAGTTTCAAACCAGCTTTTTCACTCTCCTCTTTCACCCTCATCAAGAGGCTTTTTAGTTCCTCTTCACTTTCTGCCATTAGAGTGGTATCAACTGCATATCAGAGTTTGTTGATATTTGTCCTAGCAATCTTGATTCTAGCTTGTGATTCATCCAGCCCAGCATTTCGCATGCTGTGCACTTCGTATAAGTTAAATAAGCAGGGTGACAATATACAGTCTTGATGTACTCCTTTCCCAATTTTGAACCAGTCATTTAGTTGTTACATGTCTGGTTCTGACTGTTGCTTCTTGAGCCCCATACGAGTTTCTCATGAGACAGGTAAAGTGGTCTGATGCTTCTATCTCTTTAAAGAATTTCCCACAGTTTGTTGTGATCCACACAGTAAAAGGATCTAGCGTAGTCAGTGAAGCAGAAGTAGATGTTTTTTCTGGAATTTCCACGCTTTCTCCATGGTCCAACAAATTTTGACAATTTGATCTCTGGTCCCTCTACACTTTCTAAACCCACCTTGTACATATGAAAGCTCTCAGTTCATGTCCTGCTGAAGCCTAGCTAGAAGGATTTTGAGCATAACCTTGTTAGCACTGAAATGAGAAAAATTGTACGGCAGTTTGAATAGTCTTTGACGTTGCCTTTCTTTGGGAATTGGAATGAAAACTGAACTTTTCCAGTTGTGGCCACTGCTGAGTTTTCCAAATTTGCTGACATATTGAGTGCAGCACATTAACAGCATCATCTTTTAGAATTTTAAATAGCTCAGCTGGAATTTCATCACTTCAATTAGCTCCATTTGTAGTAGTACTTCCAAAGGCCCACTTGACTTCACACTGCAGGATGTCTGGTTCTGGGTGAGTGACCACACCATTGAGTTTATCTGGGTCATTAAGACCTTTCTTGTATAGCTGTTCTGAATATTTTTGCCACCTCTTCTTAATCTCTTCTGCTTCTGTTAGTTCCTTACTTTTTCTGTCCTTTATTGTGCCCATCCTTGTATGAAATGTTCCCTTGGTATCTCCAATTTCTTGAAGAAATCTATGGTCTTTCCCATTCTATTGTTTTCCTCTATTTCTTTGCATTATTCATTTAAAAAGGCTTTCTTATCTCTCCTTGTTATTCTCTGGATCTTCACATTCAGTTGGGTATATCTTTCCCTTTCTTCCTTGCCTTTCACTTCTCTTCTTCCCTCAGCTATTTGTAAAGCCTACTCAGACAACCACTTCACCTTTTTGTACATCTTTTTCTTTGAGATGGTTTTGGTCACTGCCTCTTGTACAATGTTATAAACCTCAGTTCATAGTTCTTCAGACACTCTGTCTATCAGATCTAACCTTTTGAATCTATTCATCACCTCCACTGCATATCATAAAGGATTTAATTTAGATCATACCTGAATGGCCTAGTGGTTTTCCCTACTTTCTTCAAGTTAAGCCTGAATTTTGCAATAAGGAAATGATGATCTGAGCCACAGTTAGCTCCAGGTCTTGTATTTATTGATTGTGTGGAGTTTCTCCATCTTTGACTACAAAGAACATAGTCAATCTGATTTTCATGTTGACCAGATATCTGGTAATGTCCATATGTAGAGTCATCTCTTGTGTTGTTGGAAAATTGTGTTTGCTATGATCAACATGGTCTCTTGACAAAACTGTTGGCCTTTGCCCTGCTTCATTTTGTACTTGAAGGCCAAACTTGCCTGTTGTCCCAAGTATCTCTTGACTTCCTATTTTTGCATTCCAATCTCCTGTGATGAAAAGGACTTTTTTTTTTTTTGGTGTTAGTTCTAGAAGGTGTTGTAGTCTTCATAGAACTGGTCAATGTCAGCTTCTTTGTCATCAGTAGTTGAGGCATTGACTTAGATTACTCTGATGTTGAATGGTTTGCCTTGGAAACAAACCAAGATCATTCTGTTGTTTTTGAGACTGCACCCAAGTACTGCATTTTGGACTCTTTTTGTTGACTGAGGGATTGACTAGCAGGAGTAAAGAGAATTCTAAAGAGTATGAGGGTGGCAGATATAAGAAACAGCCACTAACTCGAGGACTAAGATAGAATGCCCAAGGCATCCTTGCCCCCAGGGATGAGATATGAACTTCTTGGAAAAGGCAAGATCAGATTCATGCAATCATGGTCAGTTTGGTGCTGCACCAGCAGAACCCTCCAGAAATCCACCCTATAAGGCTGGGAAAATTGTTCACCACAAGGTATCTTAACAGAGGCACTTTGCTACTAAGTGTCCTATATCTCTTAAAGAAATTGATTTAGTAGTTTAAATTTTTTACCTGTAAAGGAGGAGTCAAGGTCAGCTGCTGAGTATGAAGGACTGGAAGAGACTGAGGTTTGAGAAGCATGGACAAGATTTTCAGTAGTCCTTATGAAGAGTGGGCTTCCCTTGTGCCTCAGCTGGTAAAAAATCCACCTGCAATAAGGGAGACCTGGGTTCAATTCCTGGGTTGGAAAGATCCCCTAGAGAAGGGAAAGGCTACCCACTCCAGTATTCTGGCCTGGAGAATTCCACAGACTGTATAGTCCATGGGGTCACAAAGAGTTGGACATGGCTGAATGACTTTCACGTCACTTCACTTTATGAAGAGTGGGAGCTTGTGTTGAAATTGTACTAAAATTGCAGGGCATCGTTGAAGCTGTTGATCATAAATTTATGGTGGAACCCATCCCTGCTGGGTGGTACTTTGATGCAGGGAAGCATAAACTCCATAGGTGTCTCCAACAGTGCAGATTTTGCCAGTAGATGCTATTGACAAATGAGATCAGAGTAAGGGTACTTCAAGGTATTGATGGGGTTAGAAAGAGAAATCAAAAGCGGAGAGGAGTTTGCACTGATTTACAACCACGTGATTTACTAGAATGAGCATCTGGGTTTTCATCTCCCCAGTGTCCCATCTTCCCAGATAAAGAAAGCAAAAGCTGAGGCATTCTGACCCCACCGTGGTAATTTCTGTGCAGGACAGCTGGGGCAAGAGGGGAGAGCCAAAACTTGTTTATGCATGAGACTTGGCTCAGCTATTTTTTCGACTGATTGCACAAGAAGGATTCCAATTTTATTTCTTCTGAATTTGTGAGGGTGAGAAGAGAGAGTAAATGACTTTCAGTGGCACCTAGACTAAAGAAAGAAGGCTTGGTGTCCAGGGACAGGTTTGCTCATTTCTCTCCCAGCATCACGAGGAGCCCTAATTGGTGGATTCTTAAGTCCTGTAGGGTAAACACGGTATCAAAGAGTTTAGGGCAAGTCAGGGGTGTGGGAGACAGATTGGATGGATATGTTTCTCTATGTTGCAATATGATATGTTTAATAAGCCTTCCTAACAGTACTTCCTGACACTAGTCCTGCAACTCTCTAACCCAGTCTCCGTATTTTAGGGAGTTTTTCTTTCTTCCGTCATTCATTGTTCATTGTACAAGTAATATGTCAATGTATCCTCCTTACCTTAGTCTTATTTCAGTTGACACTAAAGACCTCTTGGGTACCTAAATCCCCCAACTCACTCTGTTACTCCGAAGAGGAGGTGAGTGCTGGTACTACTTAAGAGATTATTGTTCCAGAATTTCTCTGCACTCTCATGCATCTATCAATCCACATCCATATACATCTATGAGCATATAGATGCACAAATATTTAGCACCGCCTTTAGGCAAGAAGGAGAAAGATGTGTCCCTTAACAGTATCATACGATGCAATACAACATTTGGACCCAGGTGCTGATGCAGAGACAGAGGGTTGTAGGAAAGGAGTCATGAAACATGAAGCCAATAACATCGGAGTCTCAACCCCATTTAGTAGCTCTGTAACCTCAAGCAAGCTATTTAACCTTGTGGTACCTCGGTTGTGATGCTTAAAGAGGAAAGCTCCTTGCACGCAGAGGTTGTTGAGTTACCTCCTGTATCTATGAGCTTCTGTCGTGGCTCATGTGCTAAAAAATCTGCCTGCAGTGCATGAGACTCTGGTTCCATCCCTGCATTGGGAAGATCTCCTGGAGGAGAAAATGGCAACCCACTCCAGTATTCTCACCTGGAGAATCCCATGGACAGAGGAGCCTGGCGGGCTAAAGTCCATGGGGCAGCAAAGAGTCAGACACGACTGAAGCCACTTGGCACGGCATGGCCGTGTCTGTATATCTGTCTGTCTGTGTATCTGTCTGTCTATCTATATTCATCTATCTTCTATCACTGTCTTCTCTACCCACCCTCACGTCTCTCACTTTCTCATCTGATAGATTTTTTAAAAATTACACTAAGAACCATGTCTCAAAGAACTTGCTTGGAAAACAAACATTGCCCAACACCACACAGAGTTTGTGAGGTTTTTTTTTGGGGGGGGGGGGAGGGTTCTTTTTTTCCCACCAATGTCAGCTGCTTGGCAGAGGTCCAAGTTTCAAGTTTCCTAAACGCCTTCCTAAGTGCCGATGGTGGCCTTGAATGCAGGCCAGGCTCTCTGTCCAGCAGTGTATAAATCTCAGCTGCCTGGGCCTTGCTGCATCGCCTGCACATGATGTCCTCAACTAGCAACATGAAGCTGGGCGGCTTCTTCCTCCTGGCCAGTCTCCTCACCCTCAACACAAGGCTCCAGGCAATTGGTAAGTCTTGTCCTACCTCTCAGAATAAGAGAGTCAGGAAGTGGGAAATCTAGGACTGTCCTGTGCAGTCTAAAGAGGGGATGGAGTGGGGATGGGTAAACATGGAGAACAGTCCACATGAGGAGACACTGGGACACACTTTAATTTTCCCGACGAGTCCCCATGCCAGCATCCCTTTGTGTCTGCCAACCTCCTCTCTCCCTTTCTCCAAAGGCCAACCTTTGCATCTGCACTGCCCTCATTTCCTCCTCTGACTCTGCTCCATCAGCTTCTGGGCCTGTTCCCAGCATCTCTACCCTCTTCTCTGCATTTGCTTCTACCTACAAACAAATACATTTCTGCATTGTTGAGAAACATGCTTCTGAACTTGCTTCTGTTTTCTTTCTTGGCAGTTACCAATCACACCTCAGCCCTTCTAATTTCACTCCAACCACCACCACTACAATCACCACTAACATCCCCCCCCCCCCCCAATCAATTATCCCCCCACTTCACTCTCCTAAAGCATCAATATCTTCCTGGTTGACAATCTAATAACCTTCTTCAATAGTTAACCTCCTTGGTATCTCTGCAGAATCTGCCATTGTTCACGATTTTTCAGTCTGAAACCCTCTTCCATGGCTTCTCTCTTTGCTCTTCCTTTTCTGTGCCTCTGGCTTTCTTTTCCTACACTTCCACAGCCAAAGATGATTTCTTTGGCTGTCTTGCTCCCCCCATATAATCAATGACCAGACTTTGTCAAATCTTCTTTCACAGCTTCTCTTACAGCCTTTGCAATCTGATTGCCACCACCCTAGTTACCTCCCTGGACCCTTGCAATACTACTGGAACTCTCTCTCCTCTAAAACACATGTTGTGTGTTGAATTCCAGCCAACTCTATTCTTGAATATGAGATTGTTCTTCCCAAAGTGCAGCTCTAATCAGGCAACTGATTTCCTCAAAATGCAAATATCTGACAAGCTCCCCAACCCCAAACTGTGGAAATCTCCTTAATCCTTGAAAGCCCCTTTGTACTATTTCCACCGTAAGCATAACGGACACGCTTAGTTCTTCTAGACTACTGCAGTAGTTCTCAAACTTTAATATGACATGAATTACCCAAAGATCCTGTTAAACTGCAGACTGTGATTCAGGTCTGGGATGGGGTCCAAAATTCTGCATTCTTAACAAGCTTCTAAGTGATGCTGATGACGTTGGCCTACAGACCACATTTTGGGTAGGAAGAGACTCTGCCAATACTTTAGAATCACCCCAGAAGTGTATTAAAAAGACCAATGCCAAGACCCTCGGCTGGACCAATTAAAGCAGGCTCTCTGAGATCTCAAGCTCTGTGTTTGCTTGTGTGTGTTTACTGAGATAAAATTTACCATTTTAAGGTGTACCACTCAGTGGTTTTTAATATATTCACAACATTGTGCAGACATCACCACCATCTAATTGCAGACCATTCATCACCCCCTAAAGAAAGACCATACCCATTGTCAAACTCCCTGTTCTTTCCTCCCCCCACCGCCTTCTAATCCACTTTCCATCTTTGAAGCATTTTTCTATTCTAGATATTTCATGTAAAGTAAATCATATAATCATGTGGGCTTTTGTGTCTGGCTTCTTCAACATTTTCAAAGTTTATCTAAATTGTAGCATCTACCAGTACTCCATTCCTTTTTATGGCTGGATTGTATAGTTCTACCAGGTATGATTTATACATTCATCAGTTGATGGACATTTGTGTTATTTCTACTTTGTGGCTAGTAAGCAAATTATGCTGCTATGAGCATTTGTGTATAAATTTTTGTGTGAACATGCTTTCAGTTCCCTTGGGTGGATTTGCAAGGAGTAGAATTGCTGAGTCAAGTGGCAAGTCTATGATTAATTTCTTGAGGAACTGCCAAGCTCTGTTTTCCACAGAGCCTGCACCAGTTTACCTAACATCAATCTGTGAGAGTTCTCATCCCTCCCACATCCTTCCTGACACTTGTTGACACCTGTATATTAATTATAGCTGTCATAGTGATTGTGGGATATCTTACTGTGATACCTCATTGTGGTTTCAATTTGCATTTCGCTAGCGATTAACGATATTGGGTGCTTTTTCATATGTTTAATGTTCATTTGTATATGGTCTGTTCGAGAAATGTCAGTTCAAGCCCTCCCTTTGCAAGATGGGAGTGTTTGTCCTTTTCTTGCTGAGTTGTAGGAATTCATTATACATTCTGGATTGTTGTCATTATTTAGTTGCTAAGATGTGTCTGACCCTTTTGCAACTGCATGGACTATAGCCCACCAGGCTCCACTGTTCATGGGATTTCCCAGGCAAGAATACTAGGGTGTATTGCCATGTCTTTCTGCAGGGGATCTTCCTAACCCAGGGAACCAACCCATATCTCCTGCACTGTAGTCAGATTCTTCACCACTGAGACACCTTAGAAGCATGTTTTAGATATTTGACCCTTATCAGACATATGATTTGCAAATATTTTCTCCCACTCTGTGGATTTTCTTTCCATTTTCTTGACAGTGTTCTTTAATGCACACGAGATTTTAATTTTTTGAAGGCCAACTTATATGCCTCTTCTTTTGCTTTTGCTTTGGGTGTTGTATTTAAGAAACCATTGCCCAATCCAAGGTCACAAAGATTTACACCTATGTTTCCTCCTACGAGCTTTATAGTTTTAACTCTTACATTTAGGTCTTTGATCCATTTTGAGTGAATTTTTGTATACGTGTGTGTATACTGTATGGGTATGTGTTACTCACTCAGTCGTGTCTGACTCTTTGCGATCCTATGGACTATAGTCCAACAGGCTCCTCTGTCCATGGAATTCTCTAGGCAAGAATACTGGAATGGGTAGCCATTCCCTTCTCCAGGGGATCTTCCTGACTCAGGGATTGAGCCCAAGTCTCTCTCATTGCAGGCAGATTCTTTACCGTCTGAGCCACCAGGGAAGCCCATACTATAAGTATGTATGTATACATATGATTTGAGGCTGTAATCCCAATTTATTCTTTTGCATGTGGAAGTCCATTTTCTTAGCACCATTTATTGAAAAGACCATTCTTTCCCCGTTGAATGGTCTTTGTCAAGGTGTGTGACTGTATTTGTGAGTTCAAATCCCAGCTAATTCTCTAGCACAGTAATCACTAAACCACTCCTATCTAGTTTTTGCAGTCCCTTTTTCATGTCACTTACTATTAAACATGCATAGTGCTGTGAACTGTTGTTATTTCAGAGCAAACTTGATTTCCCATCCTACTGTTAATCTGCCCTGTTGATATGAAAACTAAACATCCTAATTTCCTGAAACATCTAATCCTGTTCCTTACATAGAGTTGATATTTTTCTTAGAATAAGCTAATGAATTGGAAACAAGGGAATGAATGAATGAGTAAATGAACCATGAGCAAATGAATGAATGGTTGGATATTGATGAAGAGTTGTGGTCCCCAACCTTCCTCCACAAATTGGCAAAAGCTGATGAAATCCTAAAATGTCAGACATACTGGCTCTGGAAGAATCTCTAGTCCATCTCAGCATCAGCATCAGCTGGAGCCCTCATTAAAATATACATGTATAGGCTCAACCCTGGAGAAGCTGAGTAATTAGGCCTGAACAGCTCCTACTATCCATAGCTCATTTTAAAGATGATTGTTATCATCAGCCACATTTGGGAGTCACTCATCTAGTCTAGCCTCCCTTTACTTGCTCAAACCACAATACCAGACAGTCTCCATTTACAGAGTGTAAAAGTGAGATTGGAAGAGATTCATAATGTGCATGGCAGAAGCAGGTCAACCCTGTGGCAGGAACCACAGTGAGAATTCTCTTGATGGTGGTGATGTGATTCGTGGTGGAGGTGTTATTCTTCCGCCCAAGTCTTTGATCAGCTTCCAGTGTGCTTCCATCTTTAAACTCTGTCTGGAGGAGTATCAAAGAGCCACACTGAGACCTTTCTCAGGGATCTGAATCCAATAAATTCTCATCTGAAATAATTTCTGAACTTTAGGGGCTCTACTCTGTATTCAAGGCTAATTTCACTGAGTTCTATAGCAAAAGTGCTTAAAAGGAAATGTCCCTGAGTTCAAATCCAAATATTCCTGCAAATCCTGCAGATATGATTTGATGGAAAGTTCACATGAGGTTCTCTGTGAGATCAAGTTTAAACAATGAAGACCTAGATCAAAGTGTATCCTGATATTATTAGGTCATGGTCGTCTACAACATAAATGTTCATGGTATTTAAGTGTCTCAACCCAGTTTTTTCTGACCGTGAAGGTATCTGTGTGGAGGAGTGCAGAGAAGACTGGGACTGTGCGGCAGGAGAGAAGTGCGTCAGCAACGGCTGTGGCCACGTGCGCTCACCAGCCCCGCGAGGAAGTAAGGCTGAGTGCCCTGCCTGATGTCCTGGTCCCAACAGGAATATATGCTTTGTTCTGCCCAACTTTTCAACCATTGCTCAATAGTAATTAACTCCTGAGTATGGTATTGAATGCGTTCATCATAAAATATTTTTAAAAAGGAGATCTTTTGGACTGTTCCATCACAATCTCATTGCATTCCTTAATTGTCAACTTTTTCAGCCTGGGCACTTCTTTTTAAGAACAGCTCTCCTTTTTATCCCCTCCCCGCCCCAGATATATATTTATGGTTGCAAAACAAGACTCTACAGCTAAAACTATACAACCGTATAAATGACACCCACAATATCATCACCCAGAGAAACATCATTCTTAATCTTTACACACTCACTCTCTCTGTCTGTGTGTGGACATATTAGTGATTGCACATTTTTTACTCACTAAGGTATTTTGAATGTCCCTAAGCAGATTTCAATGTCACTTTTTATTTGGGGAAATTCTTCACACAAAGCAGACACATTGTGGAATGATAGACCATGTACCCATCACCCAGCTTCAACCATTATCAACATGTGGTCATCCTTCTTTCAGATCTAATCCCACCCACCTCCCCTCATCCCCTGATATTTTCAAGCCAATTCCAGACAGCATTTTATTACATATTATTTCTATAAACATCTCTGAAAGAGATACATGAGGTCTATCTTACCTTTTTTGGTTGCTATTTTATTTACTGTTGTGAACATATTTATCAGATGTATAGTCATTGATTATAGAGCCTGTTTTATTTGTGTTGTCTGTCTCTCCTTTTGCCTGCCTCTTACTGCATGCTTTGCATTTAGAAAGCTTGGTGGTTTTTGTTCTGATAGTTACCTTATATCAAGATGTCAGAGTACTACCCTTTGCTATTGTTCAGTTGCTGAGTGGTGTGCAACTCTTTGCAACCCCACGGGCTGCAGCACGCCAGGCTTCCCTGTTCTTCACTATCTCCCAGAGTTTACTCAAACTCATGTCCATTGAGTCGGTGAGGCCATCCAACCATCTCATTGTCTGTCACCCCCTTCTCCTCCTACTCTCAATCTTTCCCAGACTCAGGGTCTTTTCCAATGAGTTGACTCTTGACGCCGGGTACCCAAAGTGTTGGAACTTTAGCTTCAGCATCAGTCCTTCTGATGAATGTTCAGGGTTGATTTCCTTTAGTATTGACTGGTTTGATCTCCTTGCAGTCCAGGGGACTCTCAGAAGTCTTCTCTTTGGTCCCCCTCTTTTTTAACTTATCATATATAGGTTTGCTACTGTGAGTAACAGACATAATAAAATTAGCTAATTTCCTCCCTTCTTTCCTCTCCACTCCTCTGACCCCAGCAGCTGATTTTAAGCAATATTCTTTCATTTCCCCTGAATCATGTTAAGTTACTTACCAAGCTTACTCTGCTTTTCGTATGTTCTTTCCTTTGTCCTCCCTCATTTTTAATAGGTAGATTGTCAAAGCATATAGCAATTTCATAGACTCTTTCCATAGACCTCTACTGAATCTTAATTTTTCACGTGAAATACATACTTACTACAGAGAAGACAGAAACTACAGAACAAATTGTGCTTCCCGGGTGGTGCTAGTAGTAAAAAACCCACCCGCCAATGCAGGAGACATAAGAGACATAGGTTCACTTACATGTGAGTCACTTGCCTAGAACTGGCGCAATAACAAGGGCTCAGTAAATGGTAGAAAAAGACCCTGGCAGTATGGGAGCCAGATAAGCACCACTTCAGAAGATGCCCTTCATCAAAAGGGAGCATCACTCTTATGTGATTGTGAAAAACCAGGATATCCAGAGTCCAAAAATCTCCAATGAAATCCCAGCCTTGCCATGGGCCCTCCCCTCTTTTCACCCTGGTCTCCATTCGGAGGACAATTAACAAGCCTTCATCAAACCTAGAGACCTGAACACTTTAAAGTGTTTGGATTCAAATGTTCAAAATCGCCCCATGAGGACAATGTAATTATGTAAAAAGTGTCAGGCAGTCCACATGGTGGTTGATTATCCAGTTAACTCAGTGATGCTATTAAACTGTTTAGTAATTTATTGAGTATGGTAGTTTCCACGTGGGTTTGAAAACTTGACGTGTCTACTATTTGACAATACTTGGTGTCTGGAAGGATTTACCAACCTCCTGCATTAACTGATTCCTTGACAGATACATAGTCACTGTGGGAAGAAACACCAAATTCTGAGTTCCTGCTATTTTCCAGGCATGTTCTGAGACTGTTGCTTTTAAATCTCAGAGGTAATGTAGTAACAGATATTGTTATACTGATGAGGAAACCAAGGCTTACAGTAGTGAAAAGACTTACATGTAGCCACATATCTTGCCTCCTTTGTCAAAGATAAGGTGTCCATAGGTGTGTGGATTTATCTCTGGGCTGTCTATTTTGTTCCATTGATCTATATTTCTGTCTTTGTGCCAGTACCATACTGTCTTGATGACTGTGGCTTTGTAGTAGAGCCTGATGTCAGGCAAGTTGATTCCTCCAGTTCCATTCTTCTTTCTCAAGATTGCTTTGGCTATTCGAGGTTTTTTGTATTTCCATACAAATTATGAAATGATTTGTTCTAGTTCTGTGAAGAATACCTTTGGTGGCTTGATGGGGAGTGCATTGAATCTATAGATTGCTTTGGGTAGTATACTCATTTTGACAATATTGATTCTTCCAATCCATGAACACAGTATATTTCTCCATCTATTTGTGTCCTCTTTGATTTCTTTCATCAGTGTTTCACAGCTGAATTCTACCAAAAATTTATAGAAGAGCTAACACCCATCTTACTCAAACTCTTCCAGAAAATTGCAGAAGAAGGTAAACTTCCAAACTCATTCTATGAGGTCACCATCACCCCAATTCCAAAACCAGACAAAGATGCCACAAAAAAAGGAAACTACAGGCTAATATCACTGATGAACATAGATGCAAAAATCCTTAACAAAAATCCTTCTAGCAAACAGAATCCAACAACATATTAAAACAATCATACATCATGACCAAGTGGGCTTTATCCCAGGAATGCAAGGATTCTTTAATATCCACAAATCAATCAATGTAATACATCACATTAACAAATTGAAAGATAAAAACCATATGATTATCCCAATAAATGCAGAAAAAGCCTTTGACAAAATTCAACATCCATTTATGATTAAAAAAAAAAAACAAAAAACAACTCTCCAGAAAGCAGGAATAGAAGGAACATACCTCAACATAATAAAAGCTATATATGACAAAGCCACAGCAAGTATCACCCTCAATGGTGAAAAATTGAAAGCATTTCCCCTGAAACCAGGAACAAGACAAGGGTGCCCACTCTCACCACTACTATTCAACATAGTTTTGGAAGTTTTGGCCACAGCAATCAGAGAAGAAAAGGAAATAAAAGGAATCCAGATAGGAAAAGAAGAAGTGAAACTCTCGCTGTTTGCAGATGACATGATCCTCTACATAGAAAACCCTAAAGACTCTACCAGAAAATTACTAGAGCTAGTCAATGAATATAGTAAAGTTGCAGGATATAAAATGAACACACAGAAATCCCTTGCATTCCTATACACTAACAACGAGAAAACAGAAAGAGAAATTAAGGAAACAATGCCATTCACTATTGCAACAAAAAGAATAAAATACTTAGGTGTATATCTACCTAAAGAAACAAAAGACCAATACATAGAAAACTAAAAAACACTGATGAAAGAAATCAATGAGATGTAAGTTTTTGATGCATCTCGTCTCGCAGGCGTCTGTGAGTCCCAGTGCTTCAGAGATCAGGACTGTGGAGCCGGAAGATGGTGCGTCAGCGAAGGCTGTAACCGGGTCTGCTCCCCCGCACCACAAGCATCAATAGGTAAGACAAGAGCCCTGTCTGGTTCTCTAAGCAGGTGTGCCAGGCTCGCCTGGCCTGGCCTTTTCAAAACTGTGCTGCTGATCAGAAATGAGACAGAAATCCATCAACGTTCTTGGGCCCCCTTCCTCCACTCTTGCCCTTATGGGGGAAAACAGATCAGAGGGCCAGGTGCCCAGCATCTCATCAAAAGATCCCTTAAAAAGACCCTTAATAATTTCCTTTTTTTTTTTTTTACAAGTGATATGCATTATATAAAAATCAGGAACTAATGATGAGCCTTTATATGTGTGTGTGCATATATATATACACACTATGATTATGATATAATTGTTTTACATATATATATATATATATATATATATATCGTATGGTTTTGTAAGGACTCCCCTGGTGTCTCAGTGGTAAACAGTCTGCCTCTCAATGCAGAATACACAGGTTTGATCCCTGGTCTGGGAGAAACCCCTGGAGAAGGAAATGGCAACCCACCCCACTATTCTTACCTGGGAAATCCCAGGACAGAGGAGCCTGGCGGGCTACAGTCCATGGAGTCAAAAAGAGTTGGACATGAGTTAGTGACTGAGCAATTGATAGCTTACAGTGAACAGTGTTGGATTTCTGGCTTCCACAGGAGAGAATTTCGATCCATGGTCAGAAACGAGGCTTGATCACTCAGCTTTTCTGTAGCAGAGTTTTATTGCACTTAAAAAGTGATAGGGAAAGCTCCTGACATAGACATCAGAATCGGAAAGAGAGTATCCGGCTTAATAGTTTGTGAGGGGCTTTATATACTTTTTTGCATTGGTTACTAACAATAGAAAGATCTTACCAGACTCACTCCCACAACAGGCATCTTAAGAGAACAGGATCCGTCAGAAGGTTTTTGTTAAGGAGAAACATGTCCTCAAGCAAGATCCATTGTTTTATATAATCATCAGTACAGAGCTTAAGAAAAAACATATCCTTGGGCAAGATGTGCTGTTGTGCTGGGTAACCATTCAGTTCTGTCGCTCAGTCATGTCCACCTCTTTGGATCCCATGGACTAGAGCACTCCAGGCCTCCCTGTCCATCACCAACTCCTGGAGTTTACCCAAACTCATGTCCATTGAGTCAGTGATGCCATCCAACCATCTCATTCTCTGTCGTCCCCATCTCCTCCTACTCTCAATCTTTCCCAGCATCAGGGTCTTTACCAATGAGTCAGTTCTTCACATCAGGTGGCCAAAGTATTGGAGTTTCAGCTTCAGCATCCGTCCTTCCAGTGAACACCCAGGACTGACCTCCTTTAGGATGGACTGGTTGGATCACCTTGCAGTCCAAGGGACTCTCAAGAGTCTTCTCCAACACCACAGTTCAAAAGCATCAATTCTTCGGCACCCAGCTGTCTTCACAGTCCAACTCTCACATCCATACATGACCACTGGAAAAACCATAGCCTTGACTATATGGACCTTTGTTGGCAAAGTGATATCTCTGCTTTTTAACATGCTATCTTTAGGGGTTAAATCTTCTACATGCATCAGAAATAATTTCTAGACATTTGGGGGCTCAACTCTATATTCAAGGTTAATTTCACTGAATTGTAAGGAAAAAGGGACATGTGCTTTAGAGGCAAAGAACCCAGAATTCAAGTTCCAGCTCTGTCATGGACCAGACAATCTCTCAATGTCCTCATCTATAAAATACCAAAAGTAAAACCTACTGGTTAAAGCTCATTGGGATTACCATTAACCTGCTTTCCTTGCATCTTTCTTTCCTACAAAGACATCAGTCCTAAGGACTTACTCCAAATACCCCGGCAAATACCTCAGCTATTATTTGCTGGAAGGGTCAGATGAGGTTCTATGTGAGACCTCACTTAAGCAGCGGAGTCCTAGATCAAAGTGTATGCTGCTATTGTTATGTCATGGTCATTTATAAGCATTTATTTAGCTTAAGTGTCTCAACCCAGTCTTTTCTGACCGTGAAGGTATCTGCGTGGAGGAGTGCAGAGAAGACTGGGACTGTGCGGCAGGAGAGAAGTGCGTCAGCAACGGCTGTGGCCACGTGTGCTCACCAGCCCCGCGAGCAGGTAAGGCTGAGTGCCCTGCCTGATGTCCTGGTCCCAACAGGAATATATGCTTTGTTCTGCCCAACTTTTCAACCATTGCTCAATAGTAATTAACTCCTGAGTATGGTATTGAATGCGTTCATCATAAAATATTTTTAAAAAGGAGATCTTTTGGACTGTTCCATCACGATCTCATTGCATTCCTTAATTGTCAACTTTTTCAGCCTGGGCACTTCTTTTTAAGAACAGCTCTCCTTTTTATCCCCTCCCCGCCCCAGATATATATTTATGGTTGCAAAACAAGACTCTACAGCTAAAACTATACAACGTATAAATGACACCCACAATATCATCACCCAGAGAAACATCATTCTTAATCTTTACACACTCACTCTCTCTGTCTGTGTGTGGACATATTAGTGATTGCACATTTTTTACTCACTAAGGTATTTTGAATGTCCCTAAGCAGATTTCAATGTCACTTTTTATTTGGGGAAATTCTTCACACAAAGCAGACACATTGTGGAATGATAGACCATGTACCCATCACCCAGCTTCAACCATTATCAACATGTGGTCATCCTTCTTTCAGATCTAATCCCACCCACCTCCCCTCATCCCCTGATATTTTCAAGCCAATTCCAGACAGCATTTTATTACATATTATTTCTATAAACATCTCTGAAAGAGATACATGAGGTCTACCTTACCTTTTTTGGTTGCTATTTTATTTACTGTTGTGAACATATTTATCAGATGTATAGTCATTGATTATAGAACCTGTTTTATTTGTGTTGTCTGTCTCTCCTTTTGCCTGCCTCTTACTGCATGCTTTGCATTTAGAAAGCTTGGTGGTTTTTGTTCTGATAGTTATTTTATACCAATACTTAGAGTACTACCCTTTGCTATTGCTCAGTTGCTGAGTGGTGTCCAACTCTTTGCAACCCCACAGACTGCAGCACTCCAGGTTTCCCTGTTCTTCACTATCTCCCAGAGTTTACTCAAACTCATGTCCATTGAGTCGGTGATGCCATCCAACCATCTCATTCTCTATGGTCCCCTTCTCCTCCTACTCTCAATCTTTCCCAGCATCAGGGTCTTTATCAATGAGTCAGTTCTTCACATCAGGTGGCCAAAGTATTGGAGTTTCAGCTTCAGCATCAGTCCTTCCAGTGAACACCCTGGACTGACCTACTTTAGGATGTACTGGTTGGGATTACATATTATTTCTTTATACACCTCTGAAAGAGATACATGAGGTTTATCTTACCTTTTTTGGTTGCTATTTTATTTACTGTTGTGAACATATTTATCAGATGTATAGTCATTGATTATAGAGCCTATTTTATTTGTGTCATCTGTCTCTCCTTTTCCCTGCCTCTTACTGCATGCTTTGCATTTAGAAAGCTTTATGGTTTTTGTTCTGATAGTTACCTTATACCAATGCTTAGAGTACTACCCTTTGCTATTGCTCAGTTGCTGAGTTGTGTCCAACTCTTTGCAACCCCACGGGCTGCAGCACGCCAGGCTTCCCTGTTCTTCACTATCTCCCAGAGTTTACTCAAACTCATGTCCATTGAGTCGGTGAGGCCATCCAACCATCTCATTGTCTGTCACCCCCTTCTCCTCCTACTCTCAATCTTTCCCAGACTCAGGGTCTTTTCCAATGAGTTGACTCTTGACGCCGGGTACCCAAAGTGTTGGAACTTTAGCTTCAGCATCAGTCCTTCTGATGAATGTTCAGGGTTGATTTCCTTTAGTATTGACTGGTTTGATCTCCTTGCAGTCCAGGGGACTCTCAGAAGTCTTCTCTTTGGTCCCCCTCTTTTTTAACTTATCATATATAGGTTTGCTACTGTGAGTAACAGACATAATAAAATTAGCTAATTTCCTCCCTTCTTTCCTCTCCACTCCTCTGACCCCAGCAGCTGATTTTAAGCAATATTCTTTCATTTCCCCTGAATCATGTTAAGTTACTTACCAAGCTTACTCTGCTTTTCATGTGTTCTTTCCTTTGTCCTCCCTCATTTTAAATAGGTAGATTGTCAAAGCATATAGCAATTTCATAGACCACTACTGAATCTTAATTTTTCACTTGAAATACATACTTGCTATAGAAAAGTCAGGAACTACAGAACAAATTGTGGTTCCCAGGTGGTTCTAGTAGTAAAGAACCCACCCGCCAATGCAGGAGACATAAGAGACATAGGTTCAATCCCTGGATTGGGAAGATATCCTGGAGGCAGTATTCTTGCCTGGAGAATCCCACAGTAGAGGAGCTAGGCAGGCCACAGTCCATAGGGTCGCAAAGAGTAGGACAGGACTGAAGCAGCTTAGCATGCCTGCACAGAACAAATTGATGAAAGATGTGTCTATAATCTTATTACCCAGAGATAAACAGAGTTACATGTATATTCATATTCTTCCACATATATATTCAGGGGGTATGGTGCCAAATAATCATGGCATCACCCTCCACAAATATATTTTTAAATTTTCCCTTATCTTTTAACACTCAATAATATGTAGTGAATAGTTTGCCACAAGCATGGACATATGTTATACAACTTTATTTTTTTTAAAGACTTCAAAGCATTTTTATTGTAAATATACCACATTTTGTTTACTAATCCTTAATCAATGGGCTTTTCAACTTCTCTAATACTTTTCTATCAAAGGATCCCCTTGGAACTAAATCTTTATGTGTATAGCTTGATTCTTTCCTTAGGAAACATTCCTAGAAGTGATATTGCCAGCTCAAAGGGCATGTATCTTTGTTTGTTTTTTTAATTCAAACACACTTGGCTAATTTGCTATTCTCAGGAAGTATTGTTTAGGTTAAAAAGTTTCATGAACTTTAAAATGCTGCATATAGTTTAAGTTTTCACTGTTTGACAATGATAATAATTTTATATGAGTTTATTGTTTTAAACTACATGCAATTTTAAAACAACATGAGTGATGTTGATGAAAGACGGCTCTTAGGGATTATTTCAATGATCGTTTGCAATGAGTTGGCATCCCAAAGAATAGCAAAAGAGGGAAAAACCCATATTTGGCAACCCCTCTGTGTCAGGTCTTTTCAAAGTTCATTCTGTTGTTTAACCTTGAGAACTTTATGTATGAAAGAGGTAGGTATTCATCTCACCTCCATTTGCCAGATGAGGAAACTCAAGAATGAACCAAATATATTTTGTTCCTCTTTCTCATTCTACCGTGATTTGTACCCACCCTCTTCTTTAAGTTACCTGGCTCACGCTGCAGACAGTGAGCCCGAGGGGTGCCTTAACAGCGCCCCCAGCTGTAGCCCCCATTCAGGAAGGGCGATGCCAGGCCGCCTGGCTCGGGAGCTAGGTCTGTAGTGTGAACTACCGTGGCGCCATCTGCTGGCTGCCACTGACCACTGCATGACCTCCCCAATCATAACAGTACTGGCTAAAGCGGGTAAGGTAGAAATGTCTGGAGGCCTCACTTTTGCACTTTATCTCCATTACACCTTCAAGAAGTAAATCGAATCACCCATATTTCAAGTGCTTGGAATCTGGGCCTCAGGAAGGTTGTGTGCTCCTCCTAGTTATCAGGCAGTTAATACACGGCAGCAGTGGTCTGTTCGTACCCAATGCCAGAGGACTTCCCAGCTGATCACGCTGCCTCCCAAAGAAGTAACAAGGAAGGGACATTATCCACGTGGCCTGTATTTTCCTCCACACTCAAACTATCAGGAAAAAGCCCACCCTGCATCTTTGCATGAAGTGGCCACAAGTGTGTGTCCCTAGCGTGGCAGCTGCTGGCCGCACTCTGGCTCATTCTCATGGCCACGCTGCCCGCTTAGGACATCTCCTTCCTGCTCAGATCTTCTTGTCCTGTTCTCTGCAAGGTGAACTGGAGCAGCCACCTCTGTCCCAGGGCGGGTGTTTCCCCACTTCTGGCGGGCTGATGCGGCTTCCCCTGAGACTCCCCTCCTGACCCGCACAGCCCCACTCGGCAGAGCTAGGACACGAGGCTTCTGATGGGGAAGGCTAGTGCTGGGGCTGACATCATTGTCCCGGTTCACATGAGAACACCGCTGCTAGCTCAGAGAGCCTTCGCAGCAGTAGAGGGTAACGGGGAGGGTCGCAGTCACACAGACCGCATTCAAACCCTTGCCCCTCCTTTCCCAGCTCTGAGATGGCTGCAAGTTGCTCATCCTAAAACAACGGTAATAGTCCCTATCTCACAAGGTCATTCTAAGAGTTAAGTGAGATTGTGCTAAATATGTAGCCAGGTGCCTGGCACTTAGTCAGTGCTCAATAAATAGTAGCCCAGAAACAAGTGAAGGGCAAGTGCCAGATATGCGCCTTCCCCAAGGCCCCCTTAGTCAGGAGGGAGCATTAGCACAGACAGACGTCCACTTGGTTTTTGGCTGGGCCACTGAGGATGGATGGAAATCACCACAAGCTCAAATGTCACCTTTGGGAGAATAAGAAAAAGGCCTCTTACGGTGGACAGAGTCCAGTGGGTGCTTAGTTTGGTGACCAACTACTTTTATCCATATGGAAAAATTGCCCTTCTCTCTGGGTGGAGGCAGTGCCCAGGCGGAAGGCTTCAGGACGAAGGTGGGATGGATTATAGTCCTGCTCATCCTGTCACCAGACATAATTGTGCAGTGCACAACCTGTAAAACCATACATGGCAGCCCTGGGTGGAGTGGATGAGGGGGAAGTGTGAGTGCCTTGATTCCTCATGACATCTTTTTAAGCTGTCGTGTCACGCTCATTTCCTAGACATAGAAATTTGAGCTCAGAAAAGTTATGTGAATTGTTAATACATGGCAAAGCTGGTGTCCTCAACTTGAAAAACCCTGAACACTTTTCTACAGCCTCCCTGCAGGAAGAACTCTTCAAGAGTCATCATTTACCCACTTCTGTCTCTTTCTTCATTCATTTCCTCAAGGCACAGAAGGCTGAATGGAAAGGACCCGCACATGTCATATGGTGTGTTCTGTTCTTTTTTCTGAAAGTTCCAGCTGGAGCAAGCAGGCCCTGTCCCGGTGGGATTTCCCCACATCTTGCTAGCTGCCTGCCTTCCTCCACAGCTCCCCTCCCTTCCCTTAGTCAGGAACCACAGCACCATCCTGAGAAGGTCTTCTGATCGAAGCAGTGTTCTGGGGCTGTCCTCCCGTCCTAGTTCATGCGTGAACACAGATGTTAGTGCTACAGAGAGGTGGCAGCGGTAACAAGGAAACTTCTTTTCAAATCTTTCTTTTGAAAGATTTGTGTGTCTCAGATTCTGTGTCTGCTTTTTTGTAGCTCTGGGGCCTTGTGGAAGTTACACAAGCTCCCAGAGTCTCGGTTTCTGTACATTGAGATTAAGAAGGCCCATCTCCTAGTGATCTTGTGACAAATAAATGAGGTCACAGATGTGAGTCACTTGCCTAGAACTGGCACAATAACAAGGGCTCAGTAAATGGTAGAAAAAGACCCTGGCAGTATGGGAGCCAAATATGCACCATTTCAGAAGATGCCATTCATCGAAAGGGAGCATCACTCTTATGTGATTGTGAAAAACCAGGATATCCAGAGTCCAAAAATCTCCAATGAAATCCCAGCCTTGCCATGGGCCCTCCCCTGTTTTCACCTTGGTCTCCGTTCGGAGGACAATTAACAAGCCTTCAGTCAAACCTAGAGACCTGAACACTTTAAAGTGTTTGAATTCAAATGTTCAAAATCACCCCATGAGGACAATGTAATTATGTAAAAAGTGTCAGGCAGTTACATGGTGGTTGATTATCCAGTTAACTCAGTGATGCTATTAAACTGTTTAGTAATTTATTGAGCATGGTAGTTTCCACATATGTTTGAAAACTTGACATGTCTACTATTTGACAATACTTGGTGTCTGGAAGGATTTACCAACCTCCTGCATTAACTGATTCCTTGACAGATACATAGTCACTGTGGGAAGAAACACCAAATTCTGAGTTCCTGCTATTTTCCAGGCATGTTCTGAGACTGTTGCTTTTAAATCTCAGAAGTAAAGTAGTAACAGATATTGTTATACAGATGAGGAAACCAAGGCTTACAGTAGTGAAAAGACTTACCTGTAGCCACATAGACAATCAGAGAGAACCTGGGTCTGTCTGTGAACCATACTGAAATTAGCATAAGCTCTCTGTTGTGGCCTCCAGTTGCACAAATTAGCATATATCCTATTCTCTTGTATAAAGTGTCCTATCATGCATGGCATATGTGCTGTGCTATGCTTAGTCGCTCAGTCTTGTCTGATTCTTCGCAACTGTAGCCAGCCAGGCTCCTCTGTCCATGGGAATTCTCCAGGCAAGCATACTGGAGTGGGTTGTCCTGCCCTCCTCCAGGAGATCTTCCCAACTCAGGGATCGAACCCTCATTGCAGGCAGATTCTTTACCGTTTGAATCACCAGGGAAGCCCTGCATGAACATATGTCTTTTACAATTTAACATGAGTTGTGGACATTTTCCCATGTCCACACAGGCAGATTTCATAATTTTAGGATTATATGATGACTAGGGAATACATTTACTTTAATTCACTTAACCAGTTCCTGTTTGATGGTCATTTTATTTGCTTGACATTTTTTTGCTGTTGCCCAGGATGGTATAATGAATGTGATTTAATAGTTTTGTCCATCAGTGGAAATGTTTCCTGTAGAATATATTTCTTAGAAGTGAAACAAAAAGGTCAAGTTTATGTTTGTTTCCATAAATATTTTCTCCCTTTCTCCTCCTCTTTCTCCCTCCCTCTCTCTCTGCCTCCCCACCCTCTCCTTCCTTTCTGACACCCCCTTCCTTACCCTCTCTTCCTCATTGACCAGAAGGACTTTCCTATTTTCTATGGGATGAGAACTCACATTATCTCCAACGTCTTCTCTCTGCTCAGATTTCTAAGGCTGTATAAGTAAATAGGTGCTTCTGAAATTTAGAAAGTCTTTTCTCTCTCAGCAGAGCCTGTTGTCTAATTCAACAAAGCCTAATTCAAAACTCACTGCCAAGCCCCGGCCTGTTTATTTCAGGCTGGTGTGCCTTCCCCGCAATGCCGGGGTTGCCACTGACTGGATGAGGTGTGGCTGTGGGTGGGGATTGGAAAGCCAGAAACTAGAAAGAATCAGGAACAAGAAGATACGTGGGATCAGCACCTCTGAATAATATCATCTCCATTACGTCGTGTACATTGTGAAAGCAGTCTTCAAGCTGTAAAGTTCTATATAGATTGTGAACTGTTTTGCAATAGTAGACATTTTGTAAATTACATAATTTGTTAAAGTGATAACATGCAGATGCTGCCTCTTAAGAAGGGTTCCGTTTATTCTCTGCTGCAGCCCCTTCCTAGTACCTGCTTCTGAGACATGAGGTTTTTTGTTTTGTTTTGTTTTCATTTATTTTTATTAGCTGGAGGCTAATTACTTTACAGTATTGTAGTGGTTTTTGCCACACATTGACATGAATCAGCCATGGATTTACGTGTGTTCCCCATCCTGAACCCCCCTCCCACCTCCCTCCGCATCCCATCCCTCTGGGTCCTCCCAGTTCACCGACTGGGATGCATCTTCACATGCAGGCGTCTGTGAGTCCCAGTGCTTCAGAGATCAGGACTGTGGAGCTGGAAGACGGTGCGTCAGCCAAGGCTGTAACCGGGTCTGCTCCCCCCCACCACAAGCATCAGTAGGTAAGACAAGAGCCCTGCCTGATTCTCTAAGCAGGTGTGCCAGGCTCGCCTTGCCTGGCCTTTTCAAAACTGTGCTGCTGATCAGAAATGAGACAGAAATCCATCAACGTTCTTGGGGCCCCTTTCTCCACTCTTGCCCTTATAGGGGAAAACAGGTCAGAGGGCCAGATGCCCAGCATCTCATCAATAAAGATCCCTTAAAAAGACCCTTAATCATTTCCTTTTTTTTTCTTTTTACAAGTGATACTCATTATACAAAAATCAGAAACTAATGATGAGCCTATATATGTGTGTGTGCATATATATATATATATATATACACAGTATGATTCTGATATAATTGTTTTACATATATATATATGGTATGCTTTTATGACTCCCCTGGTGTCTCAGTGGTCAAGAGTCTGCCTCCCAATGCAGAATACACAGGTTTGATCCCTGGTCTGGGAGAAACCCCTGGAGAAGGAAATGGCAACCCACTCCACTATTCTTACCTGGGAAATCCCAGGACAGAGGAGCCTGGCAGGCTATAGTCCATGGAGTCAAAAAGAGTTGGACATGAGTTAGTGACTGAACAATTGATAGCTTATGGTGAACAGTGTCAGATTTGTGTCGTCCATAGGAGAGAATTTCGATCCAGGGCCAGAGATAAGGCTTGATCACTCAGTTTTTGTGTAGCAGAGTTTTATTACAGTGAAAAAGTGATAGGGAAAGCTCCTGACATAGACATCAGTTGCGGGCAGAGTGTGTCCCGCTTACTAGTTTGGGTGGGGCATCATATACTTTTTTGCATTGGTTACTAACAATAGAAAGGTCTTACCAGACTCACTCCCACAACAGGCATCTTAAGAGAACAGGATCGGCCAGAAGGTTTTTGTTAAGGAGAAACATGTCCTCAAGCAAGATCCATTGTTTTATATAATCATCAGTACAGAGCTTAAGAAAAAACATACCCTTGGGCAAGATGTGCTGTTGCGCTGGGTAACCATTCAGTTCTGTCGCTCAGTCATGTCCACCTCTTTGGATCCCATGGACTAGAGCACTCCAGGCCTCCCTGTCCATCACCAACTCCTGGAGTTTACCCAAACTCATGTCCATTGAGTCAGTGATGCCATCCAACCATATAATCCTCTGTCATCCCCTTCTCTTCCTACCCTCAATCTTTCCCAGCATCAGGGTCTTTTCCAATGAGTCATCTCTTCATATCAGGTGGCCAAAGTATTAGAGTTTCAGCTTCAACGTCAGTCCTTCCAAGGAACACTTAGGACTGATCTCCTTTAGGATGGACTGGTTGGATCTCCTTGCTGTCCAAGAGACTCTCAAGAGTCTTCTCCAACACTACAGTTCAAAAGCATCAATTCTTTGGCACTCAGCTTTCTTTATGGTCCAACTCTCACATCCATACATGACTACTGGAAAAACTATAGCTTTGACTAGACAGACCTTTGTTGGCAAAGTAATGTCTCTGCTTTTTAATAGGCTGCTTAAGTTGGTCATAACTTTTCTTCTAAGGAGCAAGCATCTTTTGATTCCATGGCTGCAGTCACCATCTGCAGTGATTTTGGAGCCCCAAGAAAAACCATTAGCTCTGGGCTTAATGAAAGTTAGTCTTAGGAGAAATAGAGGAGAAATACCATCTTAAAGATTGAGAAAAAACATCTTATGTGACGAAGACACAGAAATGTAAAAAAAAAAAGTTTGTCCTTTTCTCCTCCTGCAGAGCCCCAAACTCCTTATCAATCTATCTAAGAATAAGCTCTCTTACAATGCTTATATAATCATAATATTTTGACTGCCTAGAAAATAATGAACATTTCTACAGCATTGTACTTATTATCTGCATTTATTAAATATTAATAATATTTACCATTATTATATTTTTAACTCCCAAAAGTCACCCCATACTTTTTTGTCACTTTAGTTTTATGGGAGCATCTTTCAACTATAATATAATATGTGTCAACACTTAATATGGTTAGTTTTACTTTATTTCACATATCTAATTACTAAATGTAGTAAATTTATTTATCTAACTAAATTTACTCTATCCCACCATATAGAATATACTACATCACCTCAGTAAATCACCTTCTAGTGGACATTTCAGGTGGGATTTTGTTTACTGTTGCTATTCTAAGCAAAGTATTCTAAGCAATACTTCAATGCTGGTTCTTCTCACTAGATTTTACATACCTCGTTATCATACTGGATGAAGAAACTGAAGTTTCTTGGGTATAAGTGACCATGAATTGCTCATGGTTATAAAGCCAGTGAGTCAGGATTGCCCCCAGGTCTGTGCTTGGCATCGAGGGAGGTGAAAGACAGGGCTCCAGAAACTTCAAATTCTACCTCTGCAGCTCACCAGTGTGGGGTTCAGGGCAAGTTACTTAACTTCAAGTTCCTCTGCTGTTACTTGGGTCAATACCTATGTCAGAGGATATGGTGATGGCTCAATGAACTAATGTAGATCTGTATTTGGTCCTGACCATAGCACACACTTTCTAAAAAAAAAAATTACCAGTAGGGAAAAGAATGGAGTAACAGGAAACACTGTAAGTAAGAGGCAACACCTCATGCAATTAGGAATTTACTTCAAAATGTTGTTCCGGGGACAGTGGGGAAAGGTATATAATTTTTTTAAAAATTCATGTATTTATTTATCTTATTTTTGACTGAGCTGGGTCTTCCTTGCTTTGCATGGGCTTCCTCCAGCTGTGGTGTGTGGGCTTCTCATTGTCGTGGCTTCTCTTGCTGCAGAGCAGGGGCTCTCGTGCAGGGTTCAGTAGTTGCAGCACACCAGTGCACTAGTTGTCTCTCTTGGGCTCTAGAACACAGACCCAGCAGGTGTGGTGCATGGGCTTAGCTGTTTCATGGCATGTGGGATCTTCCCCAACCAGGGATAAGAACACATATCTCATGCATTGACAGGCAGATGCCCATCCACTGCACCATCAGAGGAGCCCGTATGTAATATTTTATTACCCTCAGTTCCACATCAAGGAAACCCAGAAAATGATATCTCTGTTACTGCATTGTGTGAGGACTAAATGAAATATATGAATTTATACAGTATTGTCAGCCTTTTACAAGAAAATGGTAAGCAATTCAGCCAGCAAAATCAAATTTTCTTGAGAACAGCAGAGGACTTAGAATTGGAGACAAGAAAAATGTGGTAAACTAGGGGTAAGTCAGGATAGCGAAGGAGAGCAGCACTTTTACAGCGGACAGGAGAAATTTGGGAAGGGTTGTTTTAAACAGAAGTTCATTGGAGGAAAGTGAGAGTCCAAAGTGGTGGTAGCTTCTCATTGGCTGCAGGCAAGGGCGGCTCCCAGTTGCCAGCGGACAGGAAATCTCCCTCTTCCCTGCTGGGGAATACAAGCTGCCTTGAGTGGTACCTGTGTGTGAGCCCTCCCTTCATGGTTTCCTCACTCTATTTGTTTTCTGAACTTTTTATTTTATATTAGAGTATAGCTGATTGGAATTCCAGGTGGCTCAAACAGTAAAGAATCTGCCTGCAATGCAGGAGACCTGGGTTCGATCCCTGTGTTGGGAAGATCCCCTGGAGGAGGACATGGCAACCTAATCTTGCCTGGAGAATCCCATGTACAGGGAAGCCTGGAGGACTATAGTCCATGGAATTGCAAAGAGTCAGACACAAGGGAGCAACTAACGCAACACAATAGCTGATTAGCATTGTTACAGTAGACAGCAAAGGAACTCAGCCACACATATACATGTATCCATTCTCCCCCAAACTCTCCTCCCATCCTCACTCTGATTTTGAGTTAGGTTTCCTTAACACATTTTCACAGTATAAACTTCTGGCAAAGCATATGTGCTCAGATAACCAGTGACTCCTTGCATGGGGCCACCCTGTGCCTGAATTCATGAGCTGGGACAAACAAAAAGAATCTTAGTGTCCACCTCACCTATACCTTTTATCCCTCTAAACCTGGCTAATTTAATTCGGGTCACCCAGAAGAGGGAAATGGAATACAAATTGGAAAGGAACAGATGAGACTCAGCTTTGACACATAGTCTGTTGCATATGGATCAGCCTCTACTCCCAGATGACTTTCTTTGTGTAAGAAACTCCACATTTCAGATGACAAATCTATCCTGGAGACGAAATAGATGCTACAGGAAGCTGGTGTGAGCATACAGGCTCAACTTGCAGAGTTTTCGCAGGGATTACTTGTTCTTCTCTTCCCTTAGTGGCAAAGCTCTGGAAATCTTACAGGAGATGAGCTCATTCATGGAACAGTCCCACCAGACCAGAGAATGAGGGTGTGCAGGGTTAGACCATCCTCCAGACAGGAGCCAGGAGCTGGAAACCTGGGACCTGAACTCTCCTCCAGTCAGGCCTGGGGGCCTCTGACCAGAACCCCAAGCCAAGGTTTCCCAGTCAAACTCACTGGCCATGAGCTGGTGCCCACATCAGCTTGGTTTCTCAAAGCCACAGGGGTGACAGTCTCACTGTTGATCAAAGATGTCCATTTCCCTGTAGGCTGCTGGGACCTGATGTTTCCTCCTTCTTGCCCTTGCCTCTTCTGGGGGCCCCACTCCCCATCCCCTAAAAAGGCTTTGGTTGCACATTCCCTTTAATTTGGCTCACTTTTTCAGGGCATCCTACCCCGCCCCCCACCATCCCCCTAGCAACCATTCTGCTCAATTCTCTGCACAGCTGGAGCAGAAGAAAATTTGAGAGGTTCCTTAACAAGTTACATCCCCAGTTGTTCCCCCACTTTGCCCTCAAGCAAGGTCTGTAGATCAAACCTTTGTTCCTCTGAGTGATTTTCTTTCTTTTTTAAATTATTTTTTAAGATTTTTTAAAATGTGGACCATTTTTACAGTCTTTATTGACTTTGTTATAACATTGCTTCTGTTTTATGTTGGGGTTTTTTGGCTGCAAAATATGTGGGATCTTAGTTCATTTGACTGGGGATCAAACCCATGTCTCTTGCATCTCCTGCATTGGCAGGAGGATTCTTTACCACTGAGCCACGTGACTCTAGAAGCACAAGCAGCAAATTCAGTCAAGTCGCTTAAAGAGGAAACATTCCTTTGAACCAAAAGGCCACTGGTTACCGTGACCTCCATCCTGTTCTCCACAGTGACTGTACCAATTTACATTCCCACCAACTCACTGATCTTTTTCTGATGTTAGGAATCTGTGTGCAATGCTGCTGAGGAAACTGGGACTGAGGGGCTGGAGAACGATGTATCAGGAAGGGATGCAGTCGGGTCTGCTCTCCAGTCCACACAGGAGGTAAAAACACCCATCCCTGCCCAGGTCCCCACACCCCACACAACCCAGGGAGACTTAGCTTAGCACAACACTGTGCTTCGCTCTGCCCAGGCTTCCCTCCTTAGATGGTTAATTCCCACAGTCTCCACGGTCAGGCTTGTCCTTCTGGAGGGAAAAGCATATCACAGAGCTATGTCTTAACTTTTTGAACACAGAAACTCCTTTTATTTTGTTATACAACTTATAATACTCGTTATTTAAAAAAAAAACAACTCAAATACTACTAATTAGAAAGATAAATGATCCATGATCCCGTTTCTCAGATAACCATGTTAGCATTTACAATAAAAGCTTCCATATTTCATATGCACACAGATATATTTTTTTTCAGATTTCACAGAGAATAGATATTGATTTTTGTAGTTACTGCATGCCTGGGACTGTGCTGAGTGCTGGGAGATAGCAAAGCAGAGATCTGCATCTTTAAAGATCTCAAAGTAGCAGAGACAGACATACAAACAAACCAACAAAAATCCAGGATATATGATTTTTACAAATATGGTGTCATAGACCATCCCTAATAAATAAACACAATTCTATCACACATTTTAAAGAGCTTCTTTGTTTCCCAGTATGTGGATATGCCTTATTTCCATGCCCTCTTCTACTATTGAAGAATTAGATAATCTGTCGTTTTGAGTTACTTTTTCATAACAAGTACAAGATAAATGTCCTTGAGTTAAATCACATTTCATAGGCTAAACTCCTAAACATGGAATGGCCAAATTACATTTGAAAGCTTTTGATGTACATTGCTAAATTGCCTAATGGAGACATCTTTCAATACCAAAAATATGTATAGTCTCATGCCACATATTTGTAATTTAATAGACAAACATCTCCTTGCATTGTGTGTGTACATGTGTGCATTACTGGTGTGTTTGCCTTTATATTTGTAAAAGCACAGAGAAGATTCCAGAAGGAGCTACAGGAAATAGGAGATATCTCCTGGGAAATGGACTGAACGGGTTGCGGGAAAGAGAGACTTCCTTTTTACTTTATATAGTTGAGTACTTTTTGTTTTAAAACTTCTGAAATGTACTACTTTCATGATCACGCAAAATATGTAGATAGCTTGTCTATATTTTTTGAATTGAATAAAAGTTTAAAACAAACAAACCTTCTCACAGCCTTCCCCTGCTATCCTGCCAGGCTTAGCAGTTTTCAGCTGAATTTTCTCTAGGGGTAGGTATCTGCTTGGACCAATGCCGAGGACACCGGGACTGCCCGGCAGGAAGCCAATGTGTCAGCAATGAATGTGGCCGTGTCTGCTCACCCACCCAGGACCAGCGAGGTAAGAGCTGCAAGGCTTCCACGTCCCTGGCCCACTGAATGCTCAGCCCTGCTAGGACAATGGCTATCAGACCCGCTGCACATAGAGAGAGGAGATTGCTATAGTGGGGCCAAAAGAGCCTCTGACAAAGTAAGAAAAGATGCCCTGTCTCCCAAGTCTAGAAGACGATGAAGACATTGATAATATCTTGCTTTAGAAGTATTTGAAAACTTGAAGAGGCTATAAATACTCTTAAAAGTGAAATAATGTTCAGGTACCAAATTATTCTTCCACAAGGGCTGGAAAGAACACGGTTATGACCAAGTTAGCTGATGTCTCACACCCAAACACACCGGTGTGACACACAGTTCCATTCATTCAGTCCACCAGTGTGTACACCTGCCTAGGCTGATTCTCTCTCTCTCTCTTTTTTTTTTTTAACATTTTCCTATATTTGCTTCATATCTTTATTTTCGATAGATAAACATTTCAAAGACACTTGAAACCACTTGAACAAGTATCTTTTTTCCCATTCCATTCTTCCCTTCCCAGAGGTCATAATGAACTTGATTTGGTTTTTAATCTCTTCTTGCTTGTTTTTATAAGTTTATACATACGTGTGATTCCATGAGCATGATAGAGTTACACATACTATTATATAAATATTACACCACATGTATTATTCTGCAACTTGTGATTTTTCTCAACATGGCTATTTTAATATCTTTCTATTTTAATACATCTTGATGACTAAAGCTTATCATAGACTGCTCTGTGCACTGTCCCATTTACCTCATGATCCAGGCTGTGCTTTCCCCGTAGAACCTTCAATCCCTTGCTTTCTTGACTGAAGGCGAGGGTTGAGCATTGCTGCTGTAATTTTGGTGGGTGAATCAAAGTGGCCTGAGAGGGACTTCCCTGGTGGTCCAGTAGTTAAGACTCTGAGCTTCCAATGCAGGGGGGCGCGGGTTCAATCACTGGTCAGGGCACTAAGATCCTACATGCTATGCAGTGCAACCAACAAACAAATAAAGTGGCCTGGGAATTAGGGAGGCTGTAGAGTTAAGACTGCATGTATAATCCAAAGAACAGCTTGCTAACACACCTCTCCATTGTCTCGGTTCAAGCACCACACTTAGATGTTTTTTAGGGGGTGTGTGTGATGGAGGAGCATGTAAGGGAATCCCACAGATTAAGGAGGTCTTTGCCCAACACGGAGGAGAGAGAATTGTCAACCCCCATTTCACTTGATGCACAAGGGTAATAACCAGCCTGCATTTTCCACACCCCCAACTCAATAGGGTAGACTGTTTTGGGGGATGATATACAGCAGAGTTTCTCCAGTATCTACATGTGTAAGAATAACCTGGGGGGGAGGCTTGTTAAATCCAGATTGCTCTGCCCCAACCCTAGAGTTTCAGTAGGTCTGGGGTGAGGCCCAAGAATCGAATTTCTAACAAGCTGCTAGGGGATGCTGATCCTGCCGGGTCATGGGATCCAATTTGAGTAGCACTGGATATTGGACTGGGGATCTTAGTTCCCCGATCAAGGATTGAAACCAGTCCGTGGCAGTGAGAGTTCCGAGTCTTAACCACTGGACTGCCAGGGAGCACCCTTTTAAAAATTTGAAACCTGGCCTTTTGTCTTTCATCTGCTATTTCTTTCCAAATACAGCCATCAGAACCCTGTACTAGAATGATGCTGCTGATGGTCTGATGATTTTTCTCACTTTGGGACTCAGTGTTCATTGGCACCTGAAGGCGGGTAGAGTTGGTGGGAAGCTGGCGCTGTTTGTGATCTGAGATTTAATTATCTAGTTTCAACTGGAACAAAAAGAAGGGGGTTAGTGGCATTTGGTTGATCATCAGTGTGTTTTCTCATAGACAAAGCAGTCCTGTGTGCCTCCAAAGTTGAGAAAGGGGGGTGACTGGGGACATCAAGAAGGGAAGAGGCTAGAGGTACCTCAGGAAGTGAGACTCTTAGGCTCTCTCTCTCTCAACACTGGGTCCCACTCCCTTCTACAGAGCCAGCCTGGGTTGTGGAAAGTCTGTTTTGTTTTTTAGCAGAACAGAGACCTGGAACGTGTCCAAGGGTGCCAGAAGGAATGGTTGGAACTTGTGCTGAAAGCTGCACAGGAGATGGATCCTGTCCCCCGGGCCAAAAATGCTGCAGCATTGGCTGTGGAAAATCTTGCCAAGTCCCTGTAAGTATAGGGGAGCTACTTACTGGGAGGCTGAGTCCCTGCTGGCTTTTGCCAGCCCAGAAGGGACTCCAGCTGCCCCTCTGCTCGTGGGAGTCTGGGTGGCACGTGGAAAAAGCTGGTTGGTAGCAAAGAGCAGGAATTTCTGAAAAGTAACATAATGATCTTTGTGTTTTAGGATCTGGGCTTCACTATCCATTTGGATGATAAATGAACCTTGGCCTCCTTCAGTAATTGTTTCCAAATGTCATCTTTACTCTGAGATCTGTGCTTTCTTACTGTCTTTTCCGGAACCCCAGGATCACAGGATGTGGATCCAAAATAGCTAAGTTTAAGGGTTGAATTCTGGCAATTGTTTGATGATTCATGGCGTGACTACTTCAAAAATCATGTTTTTTTCTGAATAAAATGATTTCTGTGGCATTATCCAACCTGAGTCATCCTTTCTATGTAAAATTTCTAGTTCACTTACATTAGGATCGTCACTGCAAACAAGTATTTAACCCCAATCCGCGGACCTTCTCTCTTTTTCATTATCCATCACAATTCATGGCCTGTTTCCTCCTCATCCTTTTCTCTGGGACCAGTCCAGGCACTCAATACTGTCTGGATATCTAACCACACTTCCCCCCCCGCCCCCAGAAAATTCACTCTCCCAACCACCAAGGTGACAATGTCACACTTCTCTTTCTTCAAACACCCATGTCATCTTACCTCTTACTCCAACCTCCACCCTTCCAGTCTCACCATCTTTCTCGCCACATCTTTCATTAAGAAAAGAGCTGTGGGACTTCACTGGTGATCTGGTGGTTAAGAATCTGCCTTCCAATGTGAGGAATACAGGTCCAATCCCTGGTCAGAGAACTAAGGTCCCACATGCCACTCTGGAGCTTACCTGCCTCAACTGGAGAGACGCCCACATGCTGCTACAAAGACCCAAGAGCCACGACTAAGGCCTGATGGAGCCAAAAATAAATTAATATTTTTTTAAAGAGAAAAAGTGCAAGTTTACAACTTGTAATAGAAATTCCCTCCTTTTCTATCCCTGTATATTTGTACCCATTTATTCTGCTTTATGGGCTTCCCTGCTTTCCTGGTGGCTCAGTGGTAAAGAACCTGCCTGTCAAGCAGGAGACGGGGATCTGATCCCTGGATCAGGAAGATCCCCTAGAGAAGGAAGAGGCAACCCACTCCAGTAGTCTTGCCTGGAGAATCCCATGGACAGAGGAGCCTGGCGGCTATAGTCCATGAGGTCACAAAGAATCAGTCACGACTAACGCTTAACTTGCCTCCTCATACAGTCTGGATAACACCCCTGCTTATCCATCAAAGACTTCTCTAATTGTTATCTCCAGTGGTAGAAGTCTCCCTTGCTACTGAATCTGTCTACTTCTCACACAACTATGCCTTAACTTCATATTTCCTTTTTTTTTTTTTTTTTTTTTGAGATTTTTTTGAAGAGTTTTTGATATGGACCCTTTTTTAAAGTCTTTATTGAATTTGTTACAATATTGCTTCTGTTTTATGTTTTGGTTTTTTGGCCCCAAGGCATGTTGGATCTTAGTTCTCTGACCAAGGATCCAATGTACCACCTGCATCAGAAGGCAAAATCTTAACCACTGGACCACCAGGAAGTCCCATGACTCCATATTTCAATCCAGCTACCATCTGTTTTTCCAGTGGTCATGTATGGATGTGAGAGTTGGACTGTGAGGAAAGCTGAGCGCCAAAAAATTGATGCTTTTGAACTATGGTGTTGGAGAAGACTCTTGAGAGTCCTTTGGACTGCAAGGAGATCCAACCAGTCCATCCTAAAGGAGATCAGTCCTGGGTGTTCATTGGACGGACTGATGTTGAAGCTGAAACTCCAATACTTTGGCCACCTCATGCGAAGAGTTGACTCATTGGAAAAGACCCTGATGCTGGGAGGGATTGGGGGCAAGAGGAGACGGGGACGACAGAGGATGAGATGGCTGGATGGCATCACCGACTCGATGGGCATGAGTTTGAGTAAACTCTGGGAGTTGGTGATGGACAGGGAGGCCTGGCGTGCTGCGATTCATGGGGTTGCAAAGTCAGACACAACTGAGCGACTAAAATGAACTGAACTGAACTGAACTGAACCATCCACTCCACAGATGAAATCCCAGCTACCACTGTCTGTCTATGTTTACTTCTTTACCTCCTCGCCACTGTCCCCACTGCCCCCACTTTCTTTCCTCAAAGTGCATGCCTCCTGCTTCCTTGGGATTGGCTCCAAGCTCCATCTCACCACACTTTGGGACTCCAACCAAAGTTCCTGTGGTCTACCACACACACTGAAACTTGCATGAGGCCAGTCATGTAGTTGAAACATCACTTCCCATGGGGACCCTCTGAGCAGGGCACATGGAATGGAAAGCTAGCACACTCCAAAACAAATGATCTCTGGAGATAGTAGAGTAGCTGAGGGCCTTGTTGGACCCCTGGTCTGGAGGATGATGCCCAAAGTAGTGACTGACAACTAAATTCTTTTCTTTTTTCTTCTTTTAATAGGTAAAATTAACATTTAGCTCAGCATTCACATGTGATCAGTGAAAAAAAAAAATTAGTGAGATATTTTACCTTCTTTTTTTTCACACTAAATCTTTGAAGTCCAGTGTGTATTTTGCATTTATAGTGTATCTCAATCTGGGCTTTAAATTTTCATCAAAAATTCTTGACCTGTACTTAGATTTCACAAAATGTACAGTTGAAAAAGAAGATTCAAGTCCCAAATTTGCCCCAAACATGCTTAAATGTTTCCAATGACTAAGCTGAATATCTGTTTCTAAAAGCAAACTTAAATGATCTAACAGTTGACTAAATAAAGGTAAAACTCTCCTGCTCCTTGGTTGCACAAACCACATTTCAAGTGCTCACTCGCCACAGGTGGCTAATTGCCGCCATAGTGGATATCCAGGCCTAGATCCTCAGGGCAGCTCTCAAACCTATGGTTCTTTTCATGGTAACAGATGCTCCAGAGAGGTCGCAAAGGATAACCTCTTGCCTCTAGGAGTTTAAAATCCAACTGAGGGTAAGGAAGCATTTAGAGGAGAAGGAAAATATTTTATTTGGTATACTATTCATGTCAGATACTTCCCCGATGTTATTTCCTTCTTCTTTTTTTTTTTTTTATTTCCTTATTCTTATAACAGCCATGAGTTGAGTATGCTGAGCCTCTAACTCTTGATGGAGAAACGTGGAGAGATTAATGGTCGAGGTCATATGGCCAGGATGTGGTGGAACCTGCATTTAAATCCAGAATTTAGTGGCTCCAAAACTCCTTCTTCTTCTTATACTATGTGCTCTGCTGTGCTTGCTTAGTCACTCAGTTGTGTCTGACTCTTTGCAACCCCAGGCTCCTCTGTCCATGGGGATTCTCGCTATACCACATTCAAAAATGCAGGATGCATGTGCATGCTAAGTTACTTCAGTTGTGTCTGACACTGTGCAACCCTATGGACTGCAGCCTGCCAGTCCCCACTGTCAGTCTGGAAATTTAATTCCAACCAACCACTTTGAAAGCTATTATACTCACCTCGCTCCTAAAGTGAGAAGCATTCATAGTGTTTGAGGCCTTAGGAATTGACACAGCAGGGTTTCATAACACTTGGTTAGTGACTTGCTACAGGATCTATGCTACAATTTGGGCCACCAAGAGCTTGAAACATGAAGGTGAAAGTCGCCCAGTTGCATTCAACTCTTTGCGACCCCAAGGACTATACAATCCATGGAATTCTCCAGGCCAGAATACAGGAGTGGGTAGCCTTTCCCTTTTCCAGGGGATCTTCCCAACCCACGGATCGAACCCAGTCTCCTGCATTGCAGGTGGATTCTTTATCAGCTGAGCCACAAGGGAAGCCCAAGAACACTGCAGTGGGTAGCCTATCCCTTCTCCAGGGGATCTTCTCCAGGGAATCGAACTGAGGTCTCCTGCACTGCAGATGGATTCTTAACCAACTGAGCTATCAGGGAAGCCATCAGAGCTTGAAAGACCTGGAGCAATTACATAGTCTCAGGGCAAAGATAACCAAACAGTCCCTAACAGAGAGAGTATGGGTACGGGGTCCTCCTGAAAGTTTGAGAGATAAAGAGGGAACTTCTGGGACTTCCCTTGCAGTCCAGAGGTTAAGACTCCATGCTCCGAGTGCTTCCACTGCAGGGAGTGCTGGTCCATCCCTGGTCTGAGAACTAAGATCCCACATGCTGCATGATGCGGGGAGGGGAGGGAGAGGGAACCTCTAATATTGGGTTGTGAGAATAGCACCATCTCAGCCGACAGAAGATTGCGATGTCCCTGGAGTCTAAAGCCTACGTGGTGCTACCTGCGGAAGCACCTGCTAGCCAGCTGGTACATTTGTGTCTGTGCAATGGAAAGTCACCCGTAGCCCAGAAATCTGTACTTATTTCCAGCTGGCCCAACTCCAAAATATTTGTCCACCTTATCCTTTTCTCCCCTTCACTGAGCTTCACTTTCTCAACCTCAAGCTGAAATCCCAGGGCTCACAAATACTCCCTCTCCTAGGCCAATAAAATGTACAATGGGGTCACCCCAAAGTCCTTAGCCTCATAGCCTATAAGGAAAGAAGGAAATCACAGCTGAATTATAGCACAGGCTGGCACATCCTAAATGCCATAAGAATGCAGTATTCTGTAATGGCTGCACTACCACCATTATTCAGGAAAAATAAGTGACTTCAAGAAATTGGAATTTCCAAACCCCCCCGCCTCAAATATCTTTAGGAGTGGAGTATGTGTATATGTCGACTGGTGGAGGGAGCTGTGCGGGGGGAGGATGGGGCAAGAGATTAAATGAATTTGTCAAGAGTGATATGATACAGGGGAGTTCCCCAGTGGCCTAGTGGTTATGGTTCAGCGCCTTCACTGCAGAGGCTGAGGTTTGATCCTTGATTGGGGAACCAACCTGCATGTTATGTGATCAAAATAGAAAAATTAAAAAAGAGTGATGGGACTAATTAGAGCTCACAGTGTATTAAATAGCTGTTGGAACAAATAAATCTGCAAATCTTACTGGCTTAAATCAGTTATGTTTTTTCATCATCTATATGAAATCGAAAATGGGTATTCTTGAGCAGCAGGCAAGATTTCATCCAAGTGGTATTTTGGGAACCAGCAGTTGCAGTACTTGGCCTCATTAGTTGTGGCTCTCAGGCTCTACAGCGCAGACTCAGCAGTTGTAGCCCACGGGCTTAGTTGCTCCACAGCATGTGGGATCTTCCCGGACCAGGGATTGAACCCATGTCTCATGCATTGGCAGGTGGAAAAACTAGGTCCACATTTCTGAGAACCTGTGGTAAAAGGGGCCATGAAGATTCTGTACAAGGTAGAAGGAGGGAAAACAGCTATTATACTCAGATATGTAGTTTTCCTTCCACCTGAGCATGGCATGAAACTTAATTTACTGAAGGGAATTTCTCCTTGTTAGCAGTTCAGGTTATGTAACTCAGGAAGGAATTCTAGAGTTCCATGGAGGTTGGGGGAAATGAGAGGGTGCCAGTGCCCACTCTTAGGTCAAGCCTTGAGCCCTATAAAATTAACATTTGGGTCTAGACTCTAGTGAGTGGCAATATGTAAGGAAAAGGCAGAAACAGTGTTGGGTGGAGGACAGAGCTTGAGATTTGAAGTCAGAAAGACTTGGGTAATTAAGAAGTTGTGTGAATCTGGGGAAGTGATTCTCTCCCCATGTGTGAAATGGAGATAACCCTTGAGAGAGTATTTTTGATCTTGAAAAGGAGTGAAGACAATGTGTGTGTATATATATAATTATATGTACATGTAATTATATATATATTGAAGCTTCCCAGGTGGCGTGGTGTTAAAGAATCTGCCTGCCAATGCAAGAGATGCAGGTTTGATCCCTGGGCCGGGAAAATCCCCAGGCATAGGAAATGGCAACCCACTCCAATATTCTTGCCTGGAAAATTCCATGGACAGAGGAGCTTGGCAGGCCCCAGTCAATGAGGTTGCAAAGAGTCAGACCTGACTGGCTGGCTGAGCACATACACACAATTATATATATTTAAAATACATATATGTATCAATGTGCGTCTGTTTATAAAATCTGGCACATAGAAGTGCCAGGTATATACCAGGTCCCTTTCTTCCCACCTCCTTTTCCTCTGTCACTCAAAGTAGCCTCCATTCTTTAGTAGTTTTGATGGTGGAACAAGCTATTTCTTTTGGCTCAGAGAGCTTATTTGAAAGAAGAACATTACTCAACACTAAACCCAGGTCTGATTAACCAGAAAGGTCAGCTGCCTATCAGGGATTACAGTTGCAGTTACCTGTGTCCTGATCCAGGATCCAAGATGCAGAGCTCAGAAAGAATGAGTATAACTCACAGCCCATTGCTGCCCATGTGTGTTGTCCTCAAAGGAGAGTCCACGCAGCAGCATGATGTGAGTGCAGGGGTCAAGCCTGTCATCCTCCCCACCATCAACATAGAGCTGCAGGGTCTGCCCTCAAAACTCACAAGGTGATTGGGGCATCCTGGCAGTGAAACTGCTTACCTCAGGTTGGGCTTTGAACCCATGTGCTGGGACTCGAACCCAGCCAAAATCCTGTTTGGCATGTGAACCCGTGTGGCCAGTGTAGGGAATATGCTATGCACAGGCCTGTACTATAATTAACAGGGCTTCTTTGAAAAATAAGAATGACTTTCTCATCACCTCCAGTCAAAGGGCTGGGAGCAGTAAAATGTACATTGTATAAAGACATCTTGAAAACAAGATGTTGAAGTACTGATGTGACTGATGGAAAAGCATTAGTGACTGTTCTCATAACCAGAGGGAGTTGCTGAGAAATGACATTGAGGACTATGCTTTGTATATCTTCATCTCTGATCTGAGATTGGAAACAACAGATATCTCTAGAGCATGAACAAGGAAGTAGATGGTAGCCATAAAAGGCATGCAAGGATTAGGATCTGGGCTTTTGCCTGGGAATGGCATCAGCTCCCTGATCCCCACTTTTATTTCTGAGTCTTATTTTTCCTTATTCTTCTGTGACACCGCTCCTTCAGGTCGATTCGTTATTGGGCTGGTCCCAATAGCCAAGACTTGAACCCGGTCAAAATCCTGCTTGGGACTCGAACCCATGTGACTGGGACTTAAACCCAGCCAAAACTCCGCCCCGTTCCTGGTTTCAGGGCCTAAAGAAGCTCAGGTACTTGATGTCTCATTGCAGAAAGAATTCAGTGAGAGACAAAGTGATAAATAAGTAGTTGATTTATTCAGATTTAGAGAGGAGCAGACTCCACAGACAGAGTGTGGCTCATCGCAGAGGGTGAGTGTGGCAGGTTAGTTTTTATAGGCTGGGTAATTTCATATGCTAACTAGTGGGAGATTACCCCAACTATTTTGGGGAAGGAGTGGAGATTTCCAGGAACTGGGCCAATGCCCACTCCTTGGCCTTTTGACAGTGCCTTGGAACTGTCATGGTGCCTCTGGGTGTGTCATTTAGATTGCTGATTGAGGATCAAGGTCTCACCAAAGTCCACTTGTCTGCCATCTTGGACCCATTTGATTCTCATCGGTGTATGTTGTGTCCTTCAATCAGTTCGGTTCAGTCACTCAGTCGTGTTTGACTTTTTGCAAACCCATGGGCTGTAGCACGCCAGGCTTCCCTGTCCATCACCAAGCCCCAAGCTTGCTCAAACTCAAGTCCATTGAGTCGGTGATGCCATCCAACCATCTCATCCTCTGTCATCCCCTTCTCCTCCTGCCTTGAATCTTTCCCAGCTTCAAGGTCTTTTCCAATGAGTCAGTTGATGGCGTCAGGTGGCCAAACTATTGGAGTTTCAGCTTCAGCATTAATTTTTCCAATGAATATTCAGGACCGATTTTCTTTAGGATTGACAGTTTGATCTCTTTGAAGTCCAAAGGATTCTCAAGAGTCTTCTCCAAAACCACAGCTCAAAAGCATCATTTCCTCTGCCCTCAGCCTTCTTTATGGTCCAATTCTCACAACCATACATGACTACCGGAAAAACCATAGCTTTGACTAGACAGACATTTGCCAGCAAAATAATGTCTCTGCTTTTTAGTATGCTGTCTAGGTTTTTCATAACTTTTCTTCCAAAGGAACAAGCGTCTTTTAGTTTCATGGCTGCAGTCACCTGCAATCACTGCAATCATCTGCAGTCATTTTGGAGCCCAAGAAAATAAAGTCTGTCACTGCTTCCACTGTTTCCCCATCTATTTCCCATGAAGTGACGGGACCAGACACCATGATCTTTGTTTTTTGAATGTTGAGTTTTAAGCCAACTTTTTCACTCTCCTCTTTCACTTTCATCAAGAGGCTCTTTAATTCTTCTTCACTTTCTGCCATAAGGGTGGTGTCATCTGCATATCTGAGGTTATTGATATTTCTCCTGGCAATCATGATTCCAGCTTACGCTTCATCCAGCCTGGCATTTTGCATGAAGAACTCTGTATATAAGTTAAATAAGCACGGTGACAATATACAGCCTTGACGTACTCCTTTCCCAATTTGGAACCAGTCTCTTGTTCCATGTCCAGTTCTAACTGTTGCTTCTTGACCTGCATACAGATTTCTTAGGAGGCAGGTAAGGTGGGCTAGTATTTCCATCTCTTTCAGAATTTTCCACATTTTGTTGTGATCCACACAGTCAAAGGCCTTGAGCAGAAGTTGATGTTTTCCTGGAACTCTCTTGCTTTTTCTATGATCCAACGAATGTTGGCAATTTGATCTCTGGTTCCTCTGCCTTTTCTAAATCCAGCTTGAACATCTGGAAGTTCTTATGTACTGTTGAAGCCTGGCTTTGAGAATTTCTAGCCTGTGAGATGTGTGCAATTGTGCAGTAGTTTGAACATTCTTTGGCATTGCCCTTCTTTGGGATTGGGATAAAAACTGAGCTTTTCCAGTCCTGTGGCCACTGATGAGCTTTCAAAATTTGCTGGCATATTGAGTGCAGCACTTTCACAGCATCATCTTTTAGGATTTGAAATAGCTCAACTGGAATTCCATCATGTCCACTAACTTTGTTCATAGTGATGCTTCCTAAGGCCCACTTGACTTTGCATTCCAGGATGACTCTCTCTAGTTGAATGATCACACCATAGTGATTATCTGAGTCATGAAGATCTTTTTTGTATAGTTCTTCTGTGTTTTCTTGCCACCTCTTCTTAATATCTTCTGCTTCTGTTAGTTCCATACCAATTCTGTCCTTTACTGTGCCCATCTTTGCATGAAATGTTCCCTTGGTATATCTAATTTTCTTGAAGAGATCTCTAGTCTTGAAAGAGTCATTTCCTAGGCAGGTTGATAAGAAGTCTAGGGGTCCCCAAGGAGAGAGGGGTCTGGAATTCTCAAGGAGGAAGAAAGGACAAACTTTTTTTCCCTCTATATTCCTTAGGATTATATAACAATAATGTATCCTGCCTGATACAGTCTCTGGATTAAACCTTCTGGCTAATCCTGTTATCTTAAAATGTAAATTATGGGAGTAGGTCTGGTGAGGTCTTTACAACCTCCAGACATTCTTTGGATTCACTGGAGAGTATATAACTCCATTGCTAACACTAGCAAGCGGATACTTTTTCTGCCCCATTCTGATGTCTATGTCATAAGCTTTCTCTATCTCCTTTATACTTTAATAAAACTTTATTACACAAAAGCTCTGAGCGATCAAGCCTCGTCTCTGGCCCCAGATTGAATTCTTCTCCAGCGGCCAAGAATCCCGGTGTCTTTGCAAGATTCAGCAACAACCTTTCATCTTAGGGGCTCGTCCAGAATTTTTCAGGACAAGGTAAGGATGCTTGGAGCTCCAGTTCTTTGTTCTCCTAGCGAACACGTTTTCTGCTGTACTTTACTAACTCTATGGTGTGCTTGTGTGAATGAATGAAACGCCCTGCGCAAAGCAAGTGAGGAGCCCTGCTCTGCGGTTCCACGGTGACCTCATACAGCTTATGGCAGAAACCTGTCGGGGGTTTATTCCGACCTGCCAATGCCAAGAGGCACCCAACGTCTCCTTCGGGGACCGACCAGAAGTGGGCAAAGCGTGTGAACCGAACTCTCCTTTCTCGGTCAAACTTTTCAGTCTCTTTGACCATTTCAAAACTCCTTGGAAATTAGAAGTACTAGCCTAATCTGTCGCATCATAGACTTTTAAGGGACTTGTGATCTATGCTGTTACTGTGTGCTGTTACTTAGATCCCAAACTTGCATTGGTAGTCAGGAAGCACCTAGCCTCACTAGGAATCAAAAGTTCGGAAGTTAGATGGAGGTCTAGCTACAAGAGCATCTCTGAGGTTAAAGGTTACTTAGACTGGAACTGCAATGGGATTTTTTTTTCCCCCTTTGGTAACGCTGGCTCTTAGTGGACCAGAGGAGGCTCTTATACTGGTGTGGTGATGCTTGGAAGAAACATCTGTTTTATGTTCGTATCAGTCTTATTGAGGTCAGGAATATACTCAGGGTCATGCACAGGCTCTCAGGTGACGAATGTTTCCCCCAGCGGTTTAGCCTGGGAGGCATTCTGGAAGGTTACTCTGATTGCACCCCGGGTGGCATTAGAGGTAAGCAAGGTTTTAATGTTGAGGAGCTGGACGTCATTCAGGGATGCCATCAGGTCTACCCCTGGTGCATCTCCACCCCGTCTCGGTGGTAGAACCGGGAGGGACGAGTAGGTCGCCTGTGTCGGTAAGGGACAGACTAAGTCCAACCGGGAAAGAAAAGCTTTGATGTAAAGTCTGTCTACACCCCCATCTAGAGCAGGGAGGGACGCCTCCAGTAGAAAGAGGGCGCTGGTCGCTTTTTTTTTCTCTCTTACAGATGGGAGCTAACAATTAGAGTCTCACTCCTTTGAACTGTATCCTGAAAAACTGGGATAGATTTGATTCCCAGGGCTTAAAGAAGACACACCTGGTCTTCCTCTGTGATACTGTATGGCCACGTATCCACTGGAGGATGGCGAACGGTGGCTGGTTGGAGGGTCTCTTAAGTATAATACTGTTTTACAATTAGACTGGTTCTGTAGAAAACAAGGGAAATGGGTAGAAGTAGCATATGTGTTGCCCTTTTTCTCTGTGTGAAATATGCCAGACTTGTGTCCTAAGGGTATAGATTTGGGTGTGACTCCTTCAGCTCCCTCATGTCTTGCTAGATGAGATGGAGGACAGGAGACAAAGAGATAAAGAAAAGCAGGTTTCTCCAATCTATCCCTGGGATCATATGTGAAGAATAGCCAGAGAGACTATGGAACAGCCACACTAGCTGTTGCCTCTTCATGAAGTACCCACCAGGAGAAATAATCAGTCGATGAGAGTTAATAAGCGTTTTTCTTATCAAGAAATACAAAGAATCAAGGAGGATCTGGGAGACTATTTAGAGGACCCAGAAAAATTTATTACAGCTTTAAAGGTGTTGCTCTGCTTGTTTTGCAAGCCTGGGTGGGGGTGGGGGTTGTCTTCCGCCCAGACCTCAGGGAATTGTTGAGTTAACTCTCTCTAAACTGTTTAGCCCATCGGTTTCCCTTCCGGGAGATTGTGCAACATCCATTCATCTTGACGGGTTACTGAGAGGAAGAGTAAATAGGTGGTTGAGCCCACTCGAACAGTGGGTCTTTTGTGGGAGGAAAGGTCACTTGTACCCCCAATTTAGACAGCAAGACTCTTCCTAACAAAGGTACTGGGCATTCAGGGATGTACAAAAATTTATGAGTCACTTGGTGTGCCCTCATCTGACATTTTCAGGGTAGGCTAGAGACACAAAGGCTGCATTTATCACCATCTGAGACCCAGCAGTCTCTGCCTGGGTCTATTGGCGTATAAAGTCTATAGGCCTCACACAGACCTTCGCAGAACTCAGAGGCTGATTCGCTTTCCCTTTGAATCACTTCGGCGGGCTTTGCGATACTCATAGCTTTTCGGGCCCCCCTCTTGAGATCTTGTAAAATAGTCACCTGATATCTCCAGGTGACCTCTCCCTTCCTCTGTGTTACAGCCCCAATTGGGCCTCTCATCAGGGGTGGCTAGTTCTCCCACCGCCGCAGCTTTGCAGTACCCTCAGGTGCCATTTCTCTGAACCATTTTCTGGCCTCAGTTAGGATACTGTGTCTTTCCTCAGGGCTGAAAAGGGAGACTAGCAGTTGGATTATGTCATCCCATGTAGGGCGGTGGGTTCGAAAAATAGTCTCCGTTAGCCTAATCATGGCTTGTGGCTCCCCCGAGTACGGTGGAGTGTGTCTCTGCCAGTTTAATACATCCGTAGAGGAAAATGGCTGGTAATAATAGGCTACAGGGGGGCTGATGGTAGTGCCCACATGCGTCCTGAACCGGAGGCTGTTGTAGCTCTCTGAGGGGCATCTGAAGTGCGGTTCTTTCCCCCTGTTCCTTGGCGGAGCGCAGCCTCTGTCTAATTGCTGTGTTTTCTTCCCCGTTCCCATTGGTACTCACCGGGAGAGGTGGATACAATCTAAGGCCCAGCTGAGGTGGAATTCTAGGGGCGTTGACCAGAGGTCTCCATTGCTGGGATTGGAGTCTGCCGAAAGGGCGGGCTCTATGAACTCTGGGAGAGCTGGCGGAAGAGCAGTGGCTGCTGTGGGAACTTCACCTGGCCCTGGATCGGGCATTAAGGCGGCCTCCGGTCCTGGTGGAGCACTGGGAGGCAGGCACGTCATTATCCAGTATGGGGGAGGGGTCAGGTCATCCCAGACCAAATCCTGCAGAATTTCCTTTTCTATCATCAGTCGATTTTTGTGCCATTAATATTTTTACCTTTCCCTCTGGATACAGAACCTTGTCCAAGTAAGAGGGTCTTGAGCTAACCCTAGCCATGAGTCAATATATGGATATCGATCCAGGTGTCCTGACTCTCCTGTGACTACTATATAGACTGTTTTCACTATTTTTAAGTTCACGGTGTTCTCTGGTGGCCATCCTGCTCCCACAGGGGGCCATTCAACCTCACAGAGTATGTGGAGGCAGTTAGGCTTCATCTTCACCCCATAGTGTCCTCCAAATCCCTTCTTTAAATTTTTAATCAGGCACTCCAATACAGTCACCTTAGATTCACTTCCCCCCATTTTGCTTGCCTTCTCAGACCTTCTTCTACTTTTCCTTTTTGTTCTGTCTATGAAGTTCTCAGTACCCTATGTGCTTCTGATATTTCCACTCAATAACACTTAAATTGCCATTCTGCCTCCTTCCTAATTGGGGTGAGAAGAGCCTTACCTGCCAGATCCCAGAGGGAGAAGGGGGATTGGCGTGTCTTCACCTGCCAGTCAGCACGGCCCAACCGGAACACCAGGTGAGCCAAGACTGTTTCTCTCTTAACTCTTAAAATCTATTCTGCCTTGGTGGGCTTGATCAGGTGCGGATGAAAACACAGATGGGTTACGTATCCCTCGTCCCAGGCCATCTCCGGAAAAGCCAGTTCATACTTATGTATCCCCTTCCTTCTAGCCTGACAATTCTGAGGGGGTCAAGAATTTCATAGCAGATGGGACACCTCCTGGGGGAGGGCAGAATATGAGCACACAAAAACCAAGGTTCTTCTCCTAACAATCCCCTGGCGATTGCTTGGTAATAATTTTCCCCAAGAAGGCGTGGACACCACCTCCTAAACGACCTTCGCAAATTTCCTTCCTAAGCCCTAACACACTCGTCAACCTGTGTACCAAGCAATCGCTGCCACCTGCCTATTCCAGGCTCCTGTGGGTCTGTGCCCCTTCTAATCCCTCCCAGGGGGGTGATCAGGCCCCCTCTTCCACCCTGCTGGGTGGGTTCCTCCTCACCTGAGCGCTCAGTTCCCCTGCTGCCGTCCACTACCTGCTAACGTGAAAGGTCTGGGCGTTGAGAAGCAGAATCCTTCCAGAAGGGCAAGGCACTTTTCCCCCTCTAGAAGATTCAAGCCGCAAGGCCTCGGAGAAGTCCCAAATGGGACTTGTCTCCTCAAAGTGATGAGTTTCCTGGCCAATGCACCAAATGTTGTAGCCACGCGTTCTGGGAAACAAACTCTCAGGAGGACAATGCAGATAGTGGAGTGCGGGCCACTATTACACCAGGGGGCCCAAGGCAGAGTCTCCTCTTAGCCAAGGACCCTGACTAGTTTTTCTGAAAACCTTATATACCCTAAGTGTACGTGCCCAAACCCACCTCCCCAAATTCCCTGAAACTAGTCTGAACAAAGGAAAAGAAAGATACAGTCAAAGTTAACCCGTGATTCATATGCCTTAAGCCTAGGTAGTTAACAGTGGGCAATTATCAATAGGCCTGTGGTCATACCCCAATAAGCATAATAGAATTTATGATTATCTTTGGTTACACAGATAATTAGGGTATTCTTTTAGGCAACAGAGAGTCTAGGCATGAGCCCTGGGGTTCTTCCATCCAGAGGGCCTGGTTTTCCAGTTGGTATGTCATTTCCATAGATACTGGGCATATAGCTCAAAGGCCACAGTTCGGCCCAAGATGGAGTCCTGCTTTCAAGTTGGAGCCTGTTCTGTTTCCTCCTTCAACACTAGCAAGTGGGTACTCTTTCTGCCCCCTTCTGATGTCTATATCAGAAGCTTTCTCTACCTCCTTTATACTTTAATAAAACTTTATTTCACAAAAGTTCTGAGCAATCAAGCCTTGTCTCTGACCCCGGATTGAAATCTTCTCCTCCGGAGGCCAAGAATCCTGGCGTCTTTGCGTGTTTCAGCAACAACCTTTCAGTCTTTCCCATTCTATTGCTTTCCTCTTTTTCTTTGCATTGATCACTGGGGAAGGCTTTCTTATCTCTCCTTGCTATTCATTGGAACTCTGCACTCAAATGGGTATATCTTTCCTTTTCTCCTTTGCCTTTCACTTCTCTTATTTTCTCAGCTATTTGTAAGGCCTCCTCAGACAACCATTTTGCCTTTTTGCATTTCTTTTTCTTGGGGATGGTCTTGATCACTGCCTCCTGTACAATGTCACAAACCTCCAACTATAGTTCTTCAGGCACTCTGTCTATCAGATCTAATACCTTGAATCTATTTGTCACTTCCACTGTATAAGCATAAGGGATTTGAGTTAGGTCATGCCTGAATGGTCTAGTGGTTTTCCCTACTTCCTTCAATTTAAGTCTGAATTTGGCCATAAGGAGTTCATGATCTGTGCCATAGTCAGCTCCCAGTCTTGTTTTTGCTGACTGTATAGAGCTTCTCCATCTTTGACTGCCAAGAATATAGTCAATCTGATTTCGGTATTGACCATCTGGTGATGTCCATGTGTAAAGTCGTCCCTTGTGTTGTTGGAAGGGAGTGCTTGCTATGACCAGTGTGTTCTCTTGGCAAAACTCTGTTAGCCTTTGCCCTGCTTCATTTTGTACTCCAAGGCCAACCTTGCCTATTACTCCTACTTTTGCACTCCAGTCCCCTATGATGAAAAGGACATCTTTTTTTGGTATTATTTCTAGGTCTTATACATCTTCATAGAACCATTCAACATCAGCTTCTTCGGCATTAGTGCTTTGGGCACAGACTTGGATTATCATGATATTGAATGGTTTGCCTTGGAAACAAAGAGATCATTCTGTCGTTTTTGAGATTATACCCAAGTACTGCACTTTGGACTCTTTTGTTGACTATGAGAGTTACTCCGTTTCTTCTAAGGGATTCTTGCCCACAGTAGTAGATGTAATGGTCATCTGAATTAAATTCACCCATTCCAGTTGATGTCAGTTCATTGATTCCTAGAATGTCAATGTTTCCTCTTACCATCTCCTGTTTGACAACTCCCAATTTACCTTGATTCGTGGACCTAACATTTCAGGTTCCTATGCAATATTGTTCTTTACAACATTGGACTTTACTTCCATCACCAGTCACAGCCACAACTGGACATTTTTTTTTAGCTTTGGCTCTGTCTCTTCATTCTTTCTGGAGTTATTTCTCCACTGATCTCCAGTAGCATATTGGGCACCTACCGACCTGGGGAGTTCATCTTTCAGTGTCATAACTTCTTGCCTTTTCACACTGTTGTGTCCTTGGGCTGTGTCATTCTTTCATAAGTTGTGCCATGCCCCTTTCCCTCCTGTTACAGCAGCAACTACCTATTACCATCGGGAGGAGGAAGTCAGGGGCCCAGGACAAAGGCAGGAAGGGGAAAGGAGTGGGAAAATCAAGGGGCACATTGTATAGGAAGAAAAAGTGCAGGGGGACATCTCAAGTGCCAGCTCTGTGCCTGCTCACACTCTTGCCCTCCAAATGCACTCCTCACCCTCCCCACAAGCCTGCTTCGCTGCTGCTGCACACATCTGTATTCACCAAGCTGTCTTGCTGGGCACGTAATGAATGCCCAGTAATACCAATAACACAGAGTTCCTTTCATTTAAAGGAGAAGCATCCTTTAAAACGAAAAGCTGCTGGGGACTTCCCTGGTGGTCCAGTGGTTAAGACGCCATGCTTCCAGTATAGGGGCTGCAGGCTCAATCCCTGATCAGGAACTAAGATCCCACATACCATGAGGCCAAAATTTTTAAAATAAATGAAAAAATAAACAGAAAGGCTCTCACGTCTGTGGAGGCTTAAGCTAACAACCTTCTTAGAGATGAGGAATCGTGAGCCATCGTGAGGGCATGACTTAATCCAAGGTAACTCTGACAATTAAGCCTGGGTTCCTTGAGTTACAAGCAAGATTCCTTTTTAAAATAAAATTCTTTCAAATCCTTGAAAACAGCAACATTTAACGGGTGTTTGCTATCTCCCAGGCACTGCTCTGAATATCATTATTCAATTGAATTCTCACCTCAACAGTGTAGGGCAGGCAATAATTGCAGAACACAGGGAAAAACAGATCTGGTATGTGGAACAGTCATTGCTGATAAGAAGCCGCTATTGTTGCTGATTGTAATGTTACGAAAACTCTTATTGGGAGCGGGAACTCTTTGGGTGGGGACAAATCCTTCCAGACACTGGCCAGGCTCTTGAGCATGTTTTGGAAAAATGATGATTGTCTGTGACTTAACTGACCCTCCTCTAGCTAATGACTCTTTAGACAGAAATTAGTCACCTGCTAAGCTTCCTGACCTCCATACCAGAATCATGAACTCACAGATAGTCACTGAGCTGACAGTAATACCAGCTTAAGCTCTGGAGTCTCTTCGTGATTCAGTCTATAATTTCCGGCATAATGAAATATGGAAAGATTCTGATTCCTCTTTCTTTAGTGGTATTTCCTTAATGAACTGATACACTTTGGCTTGGGTTGTCTGCAGGTGCCCTAATATAGGAAATAGAAAGGCATACATTCTCTTTTACAGAAATTAATAATAGTAGCTGCCAGTTCTGAAGATTGTATACATATAAATCCATATACATCAGGCTGTCCAACAACCCTATGATGAGTTGTTGCCTATGCCTGTTTATCAGATGAGGAAGCAAAACCCAGAAAAGGAAGGCAATTTTCCCAAGGTCACACAGCTAGCAAGTAGTGGAGCCACATATAAATTGGATCTGTCATACTCTAGAGTCCTCATTCTTACCTACAGTACTATATAAGCCTTGGTCTTATTTTCACAACCTCTGAATGACCTAGTGAACAGCCAGGAATAAGGGCCATCTGTTGTTCCTTAACTCTGCTAAAATCAAAGTTACAGTTTTAGGTGGATGAACCCTCCCTTTGATCTGACTGTGTGCTCAGAATCTTCTCTAGCTCAGAGCTGTTGTGCTGTGCCAATGAAAGCTTGACAATTAGTGCCTACTAGGCGAAGTAGAATTCTGTGTCCTCAAAAGCTCATTTATCTGTGCCACATAGAGGAAATTTTCTAAGAATTTGGACTTAACCTGATGGTAATGAGTTCTAGAGAAGAGCACTATCTTTGGAGTTTAAGTTTGGTTCTGCATGGAAATGCTGTTTGAGGGATGTTACTAAACCTCTGCAGTTTGCTCCTCTGTAAAATGGCAATAATCCTGTCTGTATTGGAAAACATACCGTGTGTCGTCCGCTTCCTGAATCCCTCTCCAACACACACACTCACTCACACACACAAACACACACAGAGCCCTCAGCAACTTTGTTTGTATTGTTAGTTTGAGGGGATGGATGTGACACCTGACTCAAACCAGGCCAAGGAAATTCTCTCCCCTGGCATTTTAGATTTAGGATTGGGAAAAATCTAGTGCTTTCTGGACTCATCTTGAACTTGAGGGCTCAGAGGCGGTCATATTCCCCTACCATATGGTTTGACAAGCTGAGAGCAATGGTCAGCAGAGAAAAAAGTGATGAAACAGATGTGAAAATGAAGCAGAGATGGCTCCTTTGCATTTTCATTCTTAATTTCCTCTTTTAGCAATCAGACTCCTAACCAACAAACCACCTCACAGAATTAAATACAAGGAGGTCTTTAAGGAGCCAAGCCAGGAATAAAACCAGTGCTCACTAAATAGTATGTAGAAGTTGTTATGCCCTTTGCTTACATCTGCGGTGGACTTCTATTCAGACATAGGTTTTGTTGACATTTTTTTTGTGACAAAGCAAAAAATTTTTTGACTTTGTAGACCTATAAGGCTTAAATGTCTATTTAGCTCACAGCACCAAACAGTTGAACACCAAGGCAAATCCAGGGAAGACTAAGGCCTCATTGCCAAGCTCCAAAGGCCCTGCTTGGCTCTAAGGAATCTAGAAGGCAAGCTAAGCATTGTACTTTCAGCACCAGCAAAACAAAGAACCCAAAATAAAATCAGAAAAGAGAACATCTAAAAAGAAATGAATTTAATTTCAACATACTTTTGAATTTAGGGCAGTTTTTAAAATTTTTTAGCCTTTTTAAAAATTTGAAATTGCATATAGAGTGGTATTCTTTTCACTGTTTAGCATCTCTAAAAGTTTTTGGCTGTGAACTATTACAGAAATTAGACAGCAACCAAACTTACCTTTGGGATAGGTAGGATTGAATTCAGGTAATTTGCCAAATTGCTTGATGAATAACCCATAAATGTAGCCCTTAACCCACCTAGGGGTATTCGCAATGAATGAGGTCAATGGTTTGCCCAAAGGACCTCTGACAGGTGTATTTCAAGAACTGTGACAAATGGAGTATAACAGGGCAGATCTCTTCCTATAGCCCCAGAATTAGGAACCAGGGCCCCTGGTGAAACGTCGAGTACTGCACTCTCTAAAGGGAAGTCAGGCCATACTGCTGCTGCTGCTAAGTTGCTGCAGTCTTGTCTGACTCTGTGCGATCCCATAGATGGCAGCCCACCATCTATGGGATGGCGATTCTCCAGGCAAGAACACTGGAGTGGGTTGCCATTTCCATCTCCAACTCATGAAAGTGAAAAGTGAAAGTTAAGTCGCTCAGTCGTGTCCGACTCTTCGTGACCCCATGGACTGTAGCCTACCAGGCTCCTCCGTCCACGGGATTTTCCAGGCAAGAATACTGGGGGGTGGGTTGCCATTTCCTTCTCCAGAGGCCATACTAAGAGACTATGAACTGGTCCTGCCATGAACAACCAGTCCAGTCAACCTCATCTCACATTACGATAGCGATCATACAGGACACAGGATTGATGACCAAAATTCATACATGCCTCCCCTTATTCCCACTGCCACTGGGGAGGGAAGAGGGCCCATTCCTCCAAAACCCAAGGGGAGTATGTGTTTCAGAGAATCACTCCTCTAGATGAGGAGTGGGGAATGAAATTCACTTCCTAGCTGGTTGGTTACTGCAGCCCCTCCTCACCCCAGTGCTTCATGATGAGAGACATTCTGGAAGAGTTTAACACGTGTATCGGGAATTTGGGTTCTCAGAAATGAAGGTCGACAAGATGAGGTGGAACGCCTTCCCAGGCAAATGACACTGATCATACAGACAAAGGCTACCATACCATACCACCTTTACTTGGGTCCTCAGCAGAAAATAGAAGCAGACCCCGCCCAAAGGAGACTAGAGTCACCTCCTACCACCAGCAGGTGACTGAGGAGCACCCCACTGGCTGTCTTACCGCTCCTCCCTGCCCTCAATACCAGAGACACCAGGGCCCAGAGCAAAGCGGGGTGAAGGGAAAGAGCAGGCTGTAGCTTCCCCAGCTAGCACCCCGCTCCTACGTTGTAATTAATCACTGCCAGGACCTATTCCTCATGCCCAGCACTTGCCTGGCCCAGAGAAGACATCTGATACTTGTGTTCAAAAAGGAAGGAGTGGATGAAAGTGCCCCGACTCCAGTTCACCCCCTTTCTCAGCCACTCACTGCTTTCCTGGTTTAGGAGTCTTACATGTCGGTCAGAGGAGGGTGTTCCCTTGGCTCAGAGACTTAGGTAAACAACGTGGCATTACCCAAGGTACACATAGTGTGTGTGTCACATTTCTCAGGAAATGTCAGCTTCTGGGCAGGGCTTAGACTCCCGCAGCTCCTAGTCCCACCCCCGGCCCTTCATTCCAGCTCAGAGGGTGGAAGAGGATAAATTGCTGCTCTTCTCAGCCTTGTTGGGTTTTAATCCGAAGACCTCCGACAGCAGCATGAAGTTGGGAGGCTTCCTCCTGCTTGTGACCCTAGTCACCCTCAGCTCAGTGGTGCAGGATCTTCAGGCGGCGGTGAGACCGTTTAGACTTTTTGGTGAGTCCATGCAGAAGGCAGCCCTGTCCTTTTTGGAATGAAGGAGCCAGAATGTAAGCCAATGGCGGCCAGTAGGTGCACGGGAAGGAGGGGAAGAAAAGAGAGAGGGGAAGGTATTCCAGGCAAGGAGTGACTGCAGGGACCCACCTTGACTGCAGGATCTCTGTGCTTCTGCTTTTCCTTTCTCCCCTCCTTTCCTCCAGGCATCCCTCCGCCTGGACTCTCCAAAAGGGAAGCCTTTTGCCCTCTCATTGGCCTCTGTCCATTTCCCCAGCCTCTCCCTCTCCCCACTAGTTTCTTGCTACAAACAAGTTGGATTGCTTACAGAAAATATTTTCTTAAATATGTGAAACACGACTCATCTTTTCCTTTTACTGCCAACATTCTCAAAGGAGTAATCTTCATTCTCTGCCTTTTCTTCCCCATGACTCATCCCTTAATCCCGTGAAGGCTGATTATAGTCTCTATTGCTTGCCCCTACCACTCTCCCAGATCTTCTCCTTCACCTTTTTTTTCTTTAAAAAAAAAAAAAAAACTTTTTAAAAAAAATCTACTTATTTGTGCTTCCCAGGTGGTGCTAGTGGTAAAGAACCTGCCTGTCAATGCAGGAAACATAAAAGACTCAGGTTCGATCCCTGGATTGGGAAGATCCCCTGGAGAAGGGCAGGGCAACCCTCTTCAGTATTCTTCCCTGGAAAATCCCATGGACAGAGGAGCCTGGCGGGCTACAGTTCATAGGGTTGCAAAGAGTCAGACATGACTGACGTGACTTAGCACACACGTGTTTACTTATTTACTTGACTGTGCCAGGTCTTAGCTGCTGCACACAAGATCTTCCATCTTCATTGCAACATGGAGCATCTTTAGTTACACCATGTTAAATCTAGTTCCCTGACCAGGGATTGAGCCCAGGTTCCCTACAATGGGATCGTAATGTCTTGGCCACTGGACCGCAAGGGAAGTCCATCTCCCAGATCTTCTTAATAAACCTCACAACTGTCTTGAGGAACCAGTTAAAGGTTAAAAGTCTTTAAGCTCTGCAGCATCTTTTTGCTTGCCACTCCGTCAAATCTCCAGCTTTTTTCTCTCTTAGATTATCGTCACCGTATCTTCTTCCCCCTAAATGTCACTGGAAACTCTTGCCCTCTCTTCTTTGTTCTCCTTCCCTTACATCGGTTGCCAAATACCAGTCATTCTTTGAAACTGGTTCTTACACATGTTCCTTCCTTTCTGACTCTCATTGTCACACTGACTTTTCAGCCCTGATTACTCCATGCCCAGCCCAGTGCAATGGCTTCCTGACAGCTCTCCCTGCCCCTCTTTCTTCTGAAGGTTGCCTGCTTGGTGAATCCTGGTCCATGCTATGCTCTCACACCAGATAATCTTTGTAAGTAAACTTCCATCGCATCTCTCTCTTGACCTACCAAGTGAAATCTCTAATTTCGTCCACTGCCTGCCGTGGGCTTCCCTGGAAGCTTAGACAGTAAAGAATCTGCCTACAATGTGGAAGACCTGGGTTCGATCCCTGGATCAGGAAGATCCCCTGGAGAAGGAAATGACAACCCACTCCAGTATTCTTGCCTGGAGAATCCCATGAACAGCGGAGCCTGGTGGGCTACAGTCCATGGGGTTGCAAAGAGTCAGACATGACTGAGTGATGGGGAAGGAAGGCGCTGCCTACTTATGTGCCTTGACTTCCAACTATTCCCTAGTACTTATCCAGCCTTCCATTTGCTACTCTTCCTGTATCCCTTGTATTTCAGGGTGAAGAGTGAGGAGATGAGGCACCTAGGGTGCACAATTAAAGGAGGTGTTCACTCTCAGGGTTGTTCAAGGGCCTCCTTAAATGTTGTGTCCCAGGTGCCTCATGCACCTTTCCCTGGTCCCACCCGGTTGCATTTTCCGCTTGTGAACTTTTGCTAGTAATTCTTTTCTCTTCTCCACCCTCCCTCTCAATTCTGCCTTTAAAAGATTCCCATACTTCAAGACTCACCCTTCCTGATTCACTGGAAGTGATGTCCTCTCTTTTGTGAGCCCCCTTAGTCCTTTGGATAAGCCTCTCTCGGTCACATACTGCTTTGCTTTTAATACTTTAAACATAAACCTTGTCTCCACTGTGAGGCTCTAAGCTGCTAGAAAGTAATAACCTAATCTTACATCTCCATGGGCTTTGCAGGAGGCTCAAGTGGTAAAGAATCTGCCTGCCAATGCAGGAGACTCGTATTTGATCCCTGGGTTGGGAAGATCCCCTGGAAAAGGAAATGGCAACCCACTCCAGTACTCCTGCCTGGGAAATCCCCATGGACGGAGGAGCCTAGCAGGCTACAGTCCGAGAGGTTGCAAAGAGTCAGACATGACTTAGCGACTAAACAGACCAATCCAATCCACTTATCCATACTTTCTGTATAACTTAACCTCTGTGCTTTGAACATAGTAAGAAATCAACAGTTATTAATGAGTGACCAAACTGCTATGAGTATAGACAAGAATTCTCCCATTCTCTCACCATAAATCAACAACAACTAATAAAAGCATGGAGGGACTGTATTGATTTTCTCTGAGGTCTGCAAGTACATTGTAGACATCCCACCAGGCTCCCATCTTACATCATCAGACATTGCTAATCAATTATAGCACTCTTTCTCTTTGAGTCTGGACAAGGAGGCTCAGCCTTCTCCACACAGCATCAGAACAGTCACCTCCATTGACTGGAGCGACACTGGAGGGTGAGCTTCATCCAGCCCTCCTGGATCCAAGGATTTCATTTTACCTTTGAAAAAACAAAGGCCCAGAGATGTTCAGAGACAGAATCGGGTAGAGAATCTTCTGATCACAGCTGAGCCACCCACCCAAGCACGGCACACATTCATCCACAGCTCTGCACACATTTTGTTAGAAACCCTTGCAGGGTCTTAACCAGCTCCCTGGACCTATTTCATTGGTCCTCAAAGACTAACCTTGAGGCTCTGGGAGTGTGGGGAGCCTCCACTTGGGTCAGAAGTGACTCCTTGAAATCTGGAGATGGATTTTTCATGCCAAGGTCAGTTTCACCCTCTGAGATGGCAGAGGGAGCTTGGCCTAGGGGCCAGAGAGTCTGGGTTGGATCTGATTTCTGTACTGACTAGTAGGAAAGTCACCTCAGTGCACCCAGCTGCCATGCCTGTAAAAAGGGGCCAGTCAGACTCATTGCGCAGAGCGACTGCAGGGCACCCTTGATGACATTCAGCTAAGTGTAAGTCTTCCCTTCTCTGCCCCTTTCCTTGCAGAGAGAAGTGAGGGGCATTGAAGTGGGCTTCTCTGCACTTCCCCTCCACAGATGCAATTATCCTCCTTTTCAAAAAAAAATTTGAGTGTAGTTGATTTACAATGTTGTGTTAATTTCAAGTGCACAACAAAGTGAATTAGTTATGCGTGTACATATAGACACTCTTTTTTTAGATTCTTTTCCCATATAGGCCATTACAGAGTATTGAGTAGAGTTCCCCGGGCTATAAGCAGGTTCTTGCTATCTATTTTATACATAACAGTGTGTATATGCGAATCCCAGTCTCCCAATCTATCCCTGCCCCCCTATTCTCTGGTAACCATAAGTTTGTTTTCTACATCCATTCTGTTTTGTAAATGAGTTCATTGGTACCCTTGTTTTTTTAGATTCCACACATAAGTGATTTCATACGATATTTGTCTTTCTGTGTCTGACTTACTTCACTCAGTATGATAATCTCTCAGTCCATCCATGTTGCTGCAAATGGCATTATTTTATTCTTTTTTATTGCTGAGTAATACTCCATTGTATATATGTGCCATATCTTCTTTATCCATTCCTCTGTGGATGGACATTTAGGCTGTTTCCATGTCCTGGCTATTGTAAACAATGTGGCAATGAACACTGGGGTGCATAGATCTTTTTGAATCACGGTTTTCTCTGGGTTGGAGAAGGAAATGGCAACCCATTCCAGTGCCCTGGCCTGGAAAATCCCATGGATGGAGGAGCCTGGTAGGCTACAGGCCATGAGGTCGCAAAGAGTCAGACATGACTGAGAGACTTCACTTTTTTTCACTTTTTCTCTGGGTATGTGCCAGGAGTAACTAATTATTCTGTTCTTTAAAGTAGACCTTGCTTTGTTGAGATTGTGTGAATGCATTGCTTTTCACTGAAATATATAAGATGTTAATGAGTATTATTCTGTGATTAATCATTTATAAATTATGTTGTGTATTGAACTCGAAGAAGATGGAACTGGCTCCTTAATCGCGGGCTGGCCTCCCTAACACCTGTGTCTAGAGAACAGCAGTTTTCAGCTGGTCTGTTCTAATGCAGGCACCTGTGTTGAGCTCTGCAGTGGTGACTGGGACTGTGGTCCAGAAGAGCGCTGTGTCAGCAATGGCTGTGGCCACGTCTGTGCTTCAGGTAAAAACATCAGGTCCTTCCCTGCTTCCTCATTCCATGTTGAAGCCAGGCAGACAGTACACGTGGCCCTAATGGAACTTCCCAGAAGTAGATGAGACAGAAGCCTATCTCTTATGACCTCTCCCTCTTCACCCATCCTTCCCAAGAAAAAGAAGCACCTCTCCCAGGATGGTGGTTTCCAAATCTTTAAAATGATTTCATTACCCGGTATATCCTAGAGAAAAATCAAGACTATTCATTTGAGAGAAAAAAAAAAGATAAAAATCACCCACCCTCAAATGATGTTTGCTTAACACTTCGGTGCATATTTTAAACACGTAACACACATGTATAATATCTATGTGAAAACAAGATAATCATGTACCTATTTTGATTTCTTGATTATTTCACTTAGAGATAGCTAGTGAGAGAATTCCCTGGCAGTCCAGTGGTTAAGATTCCATGGTTCCAATGCAGAGGACACAGGTTTGATCCCTGGCTGGATAATTAAGATTCCACATGTGGTACACTACAGCCATTTAAAAAAAAGAAGAAATAGCTAGTAAACAACTTTTAATATCAACACTGATGCTTCTATCCCATCATCTTTAATGCTCTTCATGTATGTTCCATATGTGTGTCCACCATGTATGCTCATATAGTTAGCAAGCTCCATAAGACACATTTAACATATTTCTTATTTTTAATATCATTAATATGGCTGTAGTGAATACTGATTGGTGTACACACTAATTTATTTGGAATAAATTCTAAGGTGTATAATTGATGACCAAGGAGTATGCTAATTTTAAGCCTTGGATGACATTGCCATAGTAAATGATAAGAGCCCCTTTCCTATAAAAATATTTCAGAGGCTTCACATGATAAATCCTTTACTGTCAGTAGCTATCAATTGAAAACAATGCAAAATAAAAAAGCTACCAGGATTCAGTTTTGATTACAAATTGTGTTAAACCCAACAGAATCAACACAGACTTTTAAGATAATGTGCTTGTGTTCAGAATGTATTATTTGTCTTATCCACCCACAACCCCTAGGGCATTTATGGCCTTGTTGGTTCCTGGCAGGTTCTTACTGAGTCCCGTAACTGGAAAATCTTCTCTCTCAATTGTATTCTGTGGATCCAGGTCCCCAAACAGCAGGTCTCATGCCTAATTGTTTTGTACATTTCACAGGATGAAGACTTACCCTAAGGGTCCCCTTTCTCTAGGAATTGTTCATTCCTTCCTAGAGTTCCTGTTTTCAAAGATGTGACTATTCGAAGGTCCTTGCTCAGGAAGACAGATGAAGACAGGGACCTATGGATGGAGTGGACAAAGGATGCGGTTGGGGAGAGAAAATAATTGTTTCTTTTAATAAATCATCATCATTAAAAGTACCCACAGTACTTGATTTGTTTGGTGAGGGATGATAAGGAAGAAGATGAGGCAATGGGGAATAGATGACATTTGTTGAGCACTTGTTATTCAATAAGGACTGTGTTATACGCCCCACAAGTATCATCTAATTTATCCTACAACAACCTTGTGACTATGCTTATTATCACTACCACTTTACATATAAGGACACTGAAGTCTGGAGAAATTAATTTGCTCAAAGTCATCTAACAGACAAGTGTCAGGGCTTTAAGTATATTTCCACGTCAAACTTTAAGTCCTATACAATATGGCATAGTGGTTAGGAGATCCAACTTTGAATTTCAAACCTAGGCCCACCACACAACTGTGTGCCCTTTAGCAAATGTCCTAGCCTTTCTGTGCTTCAGTTTCCTCCACTATATAACAGTATATACTTCATAGAGCTGCAAGGATAAAAGCAGTGAGTTCATGTAAAGTGCATTGAATAGTGCCTGACACATGGGAAACATCCAATAAATGTTAAGTAAATGATCATTATTATTATCAAATTGATGGGCTGATGACTCTTAGTCCTAATTTTTTAAGACTCCATAACAGAACCCAAGGCTAATTCTCCTTCCCAGCCTCTCCTAGTTCATCTCAATATTAAAAAAACAGCCCTCCCCACCTCCTGTTTTCCCCATTACAAAATGTGGGAGGTTAAAATCGACTTAAAATTTCTTATCTATGTTTTTCACAGTCACAGACTTAAGATTCAACTGGTCCTGGGACATTCCCGGCCATCCAGTGGCTAACACTCTGTGCTCCCAATGCAGGGGGCCTGGGTTCAGTCCTGGTCAGGGAACAAGGTCCCTCACGCTACAACAAAGACAGAAGATCCCATGTGTTACAACTGACTCAGCACAGCCAAGTCAATACATAAATAAAAGTAAATATGATAAAAAATAGATTCAACTGGCCTAGGTTGTTTGTAGTCTGATGTTGACTTATTTACTGCCTTCGTAGCCCCTGACAAATCATTTAAATTTTCCTTCAAACCACTTAAACTTTCTTTAGGTGTAAAAGGGAGAAATAATAATATCTACCTCATTTTAACCCTAAGGTTTATAGGACTTTACAGTATACAGAACATTTGATTTTCACATTAACCAACAGATGGCAAATAGGGGCTCTGAATAAATAATAGTGAATCCATTCATTCTGTCAACAGGTACTGTGGGTTGCCTGTTACATCCCAGGTGCTACACGAGCAATGAGGATACAGTAGTGAACCAGGCAGGTGGTATCTGTGCTTTCATAAAGCTCACATTCTAGAAGAAGAAACAGGTAATAAACAAGTAAATGAAGAAGATAACTACATATTATGGTCAATGTTCTGAAGGAAGTAAGGATATAAATTAGAAATGGGGGAAGGGGATAAAATAAAGCCTACTTCCATTAGAATGATCTAGACCCTAATGCAGTGATAAAAATGAAGTTTTAACAGGGTTCCAAAATGTGAAACAAGTGAAGGACTTCCTTGGCAGCTCAGTGGTTAAAACTTCACCTTCCAATGCAGGGGTGCAGATTCCATCCCTGGTCGGGGAGCTACAATCCTACATGCCTCTGAGTAAAAAAAATATCTATATATATAGATATAGATATAGATATAGATATAGATAAAACAGAAGCAATCTTGTAACAAATTCAATAAAGACTTTAAAAAATGGTCACATCAGGATTTCCCTGGTGGTCCAGTTGTAAAGAATCTGCCTGCCAATACAGGGAACATGAGTTCGATTTGCAGTCCAGGAAGATTCCACATGCCTTGGAGCAAGTAAGCCCATGTGCCACAATTACTGAGCCTGTACTCTATAGCCTGTGCTCTGCAACAAGAGACGCCACTGCAATGAGAAGCCTGTGCACCACGACAAAGAGTAGCCCCTGCTCACCACAACTAGAGAGAGCCTGCATGCAGCAGTGAAGACTCAGTGCAGCCAAAACCAGAAAGAAATATTTTTTTAAATGCTTTAAAAGAAGGTTTGCATAAAAAAAAACCTTTAACTTAAAAAAAAAAAGTTAAGTTCCAGAATAAGACTCCAGATCACTTTATGCAGAATTTATAAAAGGAAATGTCTGTGAACTTAGCACCCTTTAAAGGCTCACAGTCACTCTAAGATTGTAAAACTATTGAGGGTGAGGACAGGTGAGGATGTGTGAGATTTTCTTAGGAGAGCTTTTGTCAAGCTGTGAGCTCCATAGTCTGGAGGTTACTGTCTAAATACAAATCAATTCCAAAAAGTTTCAAAACCCTCCCTGAGAGTTTGATATATGTTTCATCACCATGGAGTAGGAATGTTCACTTCCTTTGAGAAACCACACTGCCGTTCACAAGGATATGTTCCATCAGAAATCAACAGACTGGTATGGTTTACAATATCTGAGTTGTTCAGTCTTGAATAACACAAATTGTGGGTTGCCCACGTGTCAACCTAACATGAGCCACATCAAACCTCGGTTGTTTCCATGGTTTCTTTCCCTCCACCTTCTCTATGGTGATGACCAGGCCTCACGTCCTTCCAGCCCAGTGTGTTGGACATCTCTTATGCACTGCTTCAAATATTCTTGACCTTACAGTCTCATCCTAATTGTTGCTATGTGCTGTGCTTAGTCGCTCAGTTGTGCCCGACTCTGCGACCCCATGGACTGGGACTGTAGCCTGCCAGACTCCTCTGTCCACGGGGATTCTCCAGGAAAGAATATCAGAGTGGGTTGCCGTGCCCTATTCCAGGGGATCTTCCCAACCCAGGGATCACAACCAGCTTATCTGCTGCATCTACCAGCTCAACACAAGCTAAACTGTCAGACTTCTGACCCTACTGGCTCACACCTCTCACTTTTGCCTCAGGACTTCTTTGTCTTTGCAACAGCAGACTCCTGCAAGAACTGCCACACACAGATGTATGCTCAACCCAGAAGCTCTGCAGAATTAATGCTTAGTGGGGAAACACTTGACAATAGAGGTCAAAGGCTGGCAGACATAAGCTCCCCACTTCCATTGCTCAGGACAGGGTTTCTGAGGGCATTCCATAAGGCTTCTTATAACATCCCAAAGATTCAGCAATCATTCACCCCTTGCAATAATCAACTTGATAGCACATATATGTATAGATTCTCCTTTCCTGTTCATTCCTGAGTAAATCACTCACATATCAACCTCGCTTGAGGCTCTGCTTTAGAATTTAAACTAAAACATCAGTGACTGGTTCTCAGCTCCTGATCTCTGAGCAGATGTTTGAATATCATACATAATATGTATGTGTGATACATATTATCACACATACATAAGTATACACAAACCCCAAGAAGAAACAGTAATAGATGAGCATAATGAAATCCAAATTCAAATGTAAAATGTGTATTTCTCCCCAAATAAACCAAAGTCTTCAGAGAACTAGCTTTTAAAATATATATATTTATTCCTTTGGCTGTGCCAAGTCTTAGTTACAGCACTCGGGATCTTCAGTCTTCTTAGGGAGATGTAGGATTTTCTTCAGTTGTGGCATGTGGAAACTTTAGTTTCAACACGTGGGAATCTAGTTCCCTGACCAGGAATGGAACCCAGGCTCCAAGCATTAGGAGTACGGAGTCTTAGTCACTGGGCCACCAGGAAGTCCCACAACTACCTCTTCTAAAGCAATGCCCCTATTTTCATTGCTAAACATACGTGTTTTATTAAAACATGTATATTTAGCTGACTTCAGGGGTTTCTCTAAGAGTCATGGGTGAGAATTTGTTTTGTATTTGCATAACTCAAATCCCTAGAGTTGGTTTTCCCAATCTGCCCAAATACAAATTTCAAGCCTTCACCTGTCCGGTGACTGAAACTCTTCACCGCTTTTAAATGTTTATTTTGTTCGTCTCTTTTTAAATGGCTATTTTCTTTTTCTTCCTTTCAACGTTTCAGGAAATCTTGGGGCGTCCAATCTCAACCAGGTCACCCTTAGGCAAGTTACATTTTAGATGGTTCAGTTTGAACTCCCAAGTTACTTTTGTGTGGTGAGGCTGCTTTAAGATCTACAGGATTCACGGTCAGCTGCAAAGACTTCTGGGGAACACAATCTTAATTCAGGGTGGTTTTGTGTCTAGAGAAAAAAAACTAGGAGCCCCAATACGATGTAAGAAGAGAAGAAGGTCGAACTAGCAGTTTCCGCCACTCCTATCCACAGCGGCCCCTCTGCAATCCTAGGCCGAATCTGAAACGCTTAGTACTAAAAGAGAATGTCAGCCCCACCCCATAACAAACCCTCTGGGGGGTAGGGACACAAATACAGTCCTCGCTTTTTAGTCAGGGTTCAAGGAGAGGCGGTCGCCGAAACAGTCTCCCAGAGAATTTCTGATACGCTTTCACAAACTACTAGTCCAAGGAAAGATCCTGTCTGTAGTCTCAGAACCCCTCCCACCTCAGATTCCAATCCGCGACAGGCATTTCCGGAACTGGCGCGTGGAGGCGGGGGGCTGCCCCGGAAGTGTTTGTCTGTTGTCCTACGTAGGAAAGATGGCGGCGGCGCAAGTTGCGGGTTCCCTGCCAGGCGGGCCGCCGCCAGAGACGCCGGGGGAGCCACCCTTCGAGCCGGGGCGTGGGTTTCGCTGTTTGTCGGCCAGGCTCTGCGCCCTTCGCCCGGATGATAGCAGTTCCGGCCGCACGGAGATCCACCTGCTCTTCGACCAGCTCATCTCCGAGACCTACAGCGAGGGCAGCGGCGTGGCCCCGGAGGTAGGCCCGCTGGCCTGGGCCCCGCCCTTCAGGGACCTCTGTCTGTGGCCTCTTCCCACCTTTGCTTCTCGGTGCTTAGTCTCAGGCTTGTTTGCCCCCTCCGACCGTGGTACAGTCTCTAGCCTCCTCTTTTTGGAAGACACTGCGGTGTCTGGTCAAGTCGCTTCTTTAAAATTCCAGCTTGCTGACTTGTGCTCTGATAACATCGCAGGTGTCATCTCTGGTGCCGCGTTCCCGTCCCTCCGCTCCCCGCATCCGGAATTCTGTGTGTATAAAATTCCCTACTACCACGTTCTTCACGTCACCGTGCACAGTTCCAGGGATTTTGGAACATGGTTGTTACTAGATCTATTTTATTGATAAACATACGGACGCTCACAAGGGTCCACTCTAATATTGCTGGCAAAAGGCAGAACTAGAATGAGAACTAAGTCTCAGAGTTTTTGGCCATTTTCTGTTCCTCCATGTTAGTTCCACCCTCTTCTGCCTGTTTAGAAGTACTTTTCGTATGTATCATTCACACTCATCAGGCCTTGGATACTAATAACTAAATTCTTTAAACCCAGTCATAAGCTGTCTTCTGGTGCTCACAAGGCATCTCAAACTTGACAGTTCTCAAAAATTAGTTCAGTATCTCCATACACCCGTTCCATCCCCAATCTGTCGAATGCCCCAACGCATACAAACATATAGAGTGTGCCCAGTCACATAGGGCACAGGTGCAGACACTAGTGTTTCACCTTTCCTTCCTTCCAGATCCTTCCAATCTGGATTCTTCAGAATCTGTCTAGGAAATGTTTCTCAGTTCCATCCCCTCCTCTCTATTTGCATTGCCAATGCCTTTGGCAAGATGACTCTCCTGAACTGTTCACCAGTCTCCTCTAACTTATGGTCTGCAGCCCTTCTGCAAACCAGTATTTGCTCTCCTGCGAGCGTGGTCTTTTCTTTAGTGGGAAGAGAATTTCATTAGAAAAGTAAAAGCCTGACCTGGGAAGATCTTCAGTGCATATTGGTGACTGGCCAAAGCAAAGTTACAGTATGAGACCAGTATAGGGTGGGGAGGGCTTGTAAATAAATATACATTTATAGATGCAAAGAGTTCAAAAGGAGAGTTTACAGTGCAGTAATAACAATGCAGTTTGTGTCACCAGGGAGCGGAGTGGAATTAAGGGAGGAGTCGAGACTTTTGCTTTATTTGTATCATTTGTGCCTTTCCAGTCTTCTGTCACTCTTTTTGTGCCCTGTATGCAGTCATTTGAAACTTGCCGTCCCTCAGGCAGGTACTGGTGTTCCACACCTACAGGTGTTCCAGACCTGCCCACTGCATTCTGTTTGTTTGCATTGTCTTTTCGGCCTTGTCTGGCAGTTGTCCTCATCCTTCAGATCATTCTAGGTTCTGTTTAAAAATTGTCTCTACAGGACTTCCCTAATTACTGTTTCCCCACAGAATTTGCAGTTAATTCTTTCAGCACCCAATTCACTTTAATTTTTTGTAAGCAGTATTTCTGTTTCCCTCACTAGATTGTGAGCTCTTTGTGGTTCAGGAATATGTTCACATTTGGAGCCCAAAGACCTGGCACACTACCTGGCACAAAGCAGGTGCTTAGAGCCTTTTAGTTCAATAAACATCAAGAGATGAATGAATGATGTGATTTCCAGATAGTTTCCTTTTTTTAAAAAGAAAAATAGATTTTCTAACTGCATTAAATTCACGGAAGTGTCATTTCTGATTTTCCCAGTGGCATTGCAAATTCAGTTTGCTTACCTTTGCTATTTTTAATTTTGGTGTGTGCTATTATATTATGGAATCCTTTCTTAGGTTATTTATTTGTACTGTCTCTACATATGCAGAGACTCTGTGGAGTCCTTGACCGTATAAAAATCATTGATTTTTTTCCTTCTTTTTTAGCACATGCTATTTTTATGCTGTCATCCTACTCTCTGCCTCAAATTTCACCTTAACTCATTTTGAGTGTGAATGTCACTTTTAGTTTCTCATTTGGCTGTTGGGGCGCTGGTCTTCCCTTGACTAATAGGTGTAGCACCTTTTCATTGTCTTTTTTTTGTTTTTTGTAGGATGTCAGTACTCTTCTTGTCCAGGCGTGCCGACTCGTGCCTCTTAATCAGAATCATCTTGTCAGCAAACTGTCTCAGCTTATCCACCATTTACTTAACACATTACAGGTAAATGTAGGTAACTTTAGAATTCAGATCATGAATTTTGAGAATAAGTAACTGTCTTTGAGTTACTTCATCTGTAGTAGGAATGATAGACTGGTCTTTTCAAAAGCTGTGCAAATATGAGAAACAATTGCCTTACTAAGAATTATATCAAAACAAATATAACTGACAAAAAAAAAAAATATTCTGCCAGTTTGCCCATCAGAGGGATGGATTCCTGTCTGTCTGTTTCAGGAAACCAATATAATTCAAGCCCTCAGACCTTAGAATTTTTCAGGAAAGATGTATTAATATTTGACTAAAGGTATATCTAAGAATAAATCAAAATATCCCCAACCTCTTTCCTATCAATATTTTTTTTCCCTCTCCCAAAGCTATCATTTTTGTCATCTAACCTAAGAAGTTGCTTAGCAGGGGTGGGGCCCTAGATAAAAAGATCCCTGGTATCTTTTTTAGGAACAATTCAAAAATTTAGGCTGTTACCTACTACATGAGTATTTGAATGTAGTTAGCACAAAACTTATTAACTAACATTATGTAATCTGAGGTGCTTCTGGTTGCAAGAAACAGAAATGCCAACCCAGAATAGCTAAAATTTTTTTTTTTTTTTAATTATCTCACATCACACCCCCCAAGGAATGCAGCTAAGGGCACTTAATAATTAAGAAGCTTTCTGGCATCTTTCCATTCTCCCATGCTAAGTGGATGGGTTGTCCTGAGCTAACATTTCTCACACACATAAGATGCCTAAAATCCAGGAATCCCGTGGATAATAAGTAAATAACACCCAGCAGAAGCAAAAGAACTATTTATTTTCTGTCTCTTTTATTTAAGAATTAGGAAGCTTATGCCCCAGACTCTCCAGCAGATTTTCCCTGATACCAGGCTGGAGAGACCTAGGTCGTATTAGGACCCCTCTGTAGCAGTTTAATCAGGGAATGGAATTACCATGAATGGCTTAAACCAGGGATTTCAACCTTGGCTGCTCATTAGAATCACCTGGAGGACTTCTGCTCCCTAAATGACTTAACAGCATGCAGCTCAATCCTTCGATCAGGGTTTCTCATCTTCAGCACTGTTGATGTTTTGGGTTGGATAAATCTGTGTTATGAGGGATTGTCCTGTGCATTGGAAGATGTTTAGCGGCATCCTGGCCTCTACTCACCAGATGCTGGTAGCATCCCTCCAGCTGTGCCAGTCAAGTGTCTACAGACATTGCCGGGTGTTCCCTGGGGGACAGAATTGCCACTGATGGAAAACCACTCTCTTAGCAGAATTGGGATCTACCTTCAGGTCTCCTGTGGGAAAGGTGGACATCCAAATAAGATCAGTCCTCTGCCAGCAAGGAAAGAGGAGATGAGTGCTGCAGGTGGCCAACTGTGTCTGCTACACGTGACTTTCTAAATGAAATAAGATGGTTTTAGACTTTAGAATTTTTCAGACTAATGTGGTGGCGTCTGAACTTTGGCTGTCCTTAGCTATGTGTGCTAATAAGCCGCTTCAGTCGTGTCCTACTCTATGGACTGTGACCCCATGGATTGTAGCCTGCCAGACTCCTTTGTCCTTGGGATTCTCCAGACAAGAATTCTGCAGTGGCTTGCCATTTCCTTCTCCAGGGGATCCTTCCAACCCAGGGATCGAACCTGCGTCCCTTGTATCTCCTGCATTGGCAGTTGGTTTCTTTACCCCTAGGACCACCTGGGAAGCCCACATTCTTAGCTATATCATCTTTTTAACACTGGCAGTTAGAAAAGTTCCTGATCACACATGGCACCCACAGCCCTGAACAAGTTTCTGTCATTTGAAGACAGTTTATTTCAGTTGTCCATGAATTGATACTTGGATTAGTGTACTTTATCCAATAAAATCATAAACTCCCTAAGGACAGAAATATGCCATTTCTTCCTGTTAATATTCCCCACGTCATAGCAGACATAATGGCTATTTAACAGGCATATTTAGTCACAGTGTGTTTTTCAAGCATTTACCAGGTATAAAGAAACATAGTTGAAACCAATACAACATTGTAAAAATTAAAAAATAAATAAAATTTTTAAAAATTTCTTTTCAGTGGATCAAGACTTAACATCTGTGTATTTACAACTGCCAGTGTCTGGTTAGTTCAAGGAAAGGTTACAAGGACTTTGCCAAGTTCTACTTGGAGTGGAAGGAGTAAAGGGGAATAAAGGAGCAGGCACTGGGGCAAGGAGAAGGTTCTCTCGATCAGACTTTCAAGGTCTTTAAAGCTGATCTTTCTGACAAAAAATATGGACATACACTTGCTCTGTCTCTCTTACACAGCTTGATTCAGGTGAGCATTCATGTTTGAAAAGGAATATTTTTTAGAAGTTAGATCATATGTATTTTTTCCTCTTGATAGGTGATTGTTGACGAGCAGAACTTGGATTTTCTGTTGGCATATACTATTTCTGCTATTCAGCAGTGCAGTTCCTGGACACACATGCAGATTCTCCAAGCTCTGGCAGCCCTGGTGTACGGCAATGGCTCAAAGTGTCAGAAGGTGACCTGTGTTCTGTCTTTCCTTGAAAGGTTGGGGGCACAGGCTCTAAACCCACAGGCATGTGTTCAGATTTCTCTCCTGCCATCACTTAAATGTGTAACCTTGAGTAACCCTTACTCAGTCACTCTGAGCCTTGTTTCCCCATGTGTAAAATAGTTCCTCTGAGGATGACGTCTCACTTGTAAAGTGCTTGGGACTTGGTACATATCAATCGTTATTATCATTACCTTTCATCTCTTCAGCCAAGCCAAGACGAGAGAGCTTCAGCAGCAACCTTGGCTGAGAGTACTAATCCTTACTGGTGTTTTTTGGCGTATTTTTGTATGCCTGTCTGAAGAATTTACCTAGCAACTAGTCTTTTGGTACTTAAATTTCCTTTAGTTGAAAAAAAAATGAAATATGTTTAAAAAATAATATTTTCCTGGCAGCTTTTCTTTGGCCAACATTGGCTGTGATTTTGTTTCAGTACCTTCCAGACTTGCTTGGCAAGAGTGGACTCTTGATGAAGTTGAGCGACTTGGCTCAGTCAGACCCTGAAGTTAGGAGAGCTGCAGTGCATTGTATGGCAAACTTATGTCTCAGGTATGTGGATTCAATCAGATTTCCCAAACTGTGATAAGATAGGGCTTCTCATGGGCCCTTTGTAGGTGGTTCAATCTGTCTGAAGCCAGAGCCAACTTAGAAAAATAATCTACATTGCATTTCTCATGCTCTTTGCTAATAAGATCATCTTATGTTGTTTATTTTTGGTTTTAACATTGCTTGTAAAGAAAGCTCATAAGGAAGTAAAGGAAAAAATAGACTAGGGCCTTGTTTCTAAAATATGGTGAAAGTGATAATACATGCAGTGTGTCAAGGTTTTGTTTTTCTGTTGGCATAAATTGTAACAGTATTAAATCTTTTAGGATATATTCATATGAATTTAAGCTTTGGTGAGATATATCTGTCACGGCCAATTTATTCAAAGAAAATAGAACCGATACCAGCTGCCCAGTTCTGGATTCATGCAATAGAAAGTGAGCGACCCAAGCTTGAACTGATATGTAATATCTTGTCTCCATGTTGCCGTATTGTCCAGTGGCTCAGGCAGGTCCAGCAGTGTGATTCTAGCTGGACATCTGTACTATTTCCCTCTAAGAACTGAAAAGCAGAATAAAAAAGATTTATCTTTCTACATACTTGTTTCACTACAGACTTCTGTAACTTTTCCCCATGGAAACCATTCTTCTTCCTGTTCATTCCAGCCTTGTCCCTGTCCACTGCAGTAGTTAACCACAGTGCATAGTCGTCTGTAACACAGGTTGATTCAGGGTATATCCCAGTTCCGTTAGTCGGTGGTACTGTTACTGTTACTCTTTTGCAAGCCCTGTTTCAGAGGCAGCTGCCTTTTGAGTTGCTTCCTCTGTGTGTTCTAGTGTGCCCGGACAGCCGTACTTGGAGGAGCCCTACCAAAATATCTGCTTCCAAGTTTTCTTGACCACTTTACAGTCTCCAAAATCGTCTGACATGGATGACATCACGTTCTGCATGGTGGGTGAGACTACCTCTAATCCTGTGACGGTTACTGATGTGTCTAGAAGTAGCAGTGGATGAAAACTGCTATTAAGAGTTTAATTTGGTTGCTATATTAGTTTTGTCTAGAGATATATGCATAAGGGGAATGTTTATAACCTAAAAAGACTGAAATCATCTTTCAGATTTAAATCACAAGAAATTGGTTTTGTTTGTTTTGTTTTGCCATTGTTTTTTGTTTTGCAATTCTAAGTTCTTAAAACTACTTTTCCACTCCTGACTTTAAAAGCTGTACAGTTTCAGACTAGTGACTATCTTTTAGGTAGAAGGGAAAGGGGTGGATTTCAACAAAATCTGCAATAATTTATTTCTTTTTTAAAAAGTCTGATGCAAAGATGATAGTTTATTAACGTGATTTAAATTCAGTAACACTTCAAAAATTATAGATCAAAGATGGTGAAAATTTTCTTACATAAAGTCTGCTTAGATATAACTACTGGGAGCAATTTGTTCTCCATGCCCCCAGGTTTGTTTGTTTTTTTTTTTTCCTATATTTCTAAAAAATGAGCATATTTAAAATTTTTTAATGGGATCATATTTAGTGTGCTGTTTTGCAGCTCTCCTTTTTAAAGTTACTCTTGAACATCTTTTTGGTACCTGTTGATGTATCTCATGCTTTGCAACTGCTATGGCTGGGAGACCTTGGCAAGATCTTGAGCCTGTGTGTTCTTCATCTCTGGAATGGGACAAACGTTATAGCTACCTTGCAGAGGTCTTATGAGGTCTATATGATCTAAAAGCATTTAAAATGCTTGGGAAAGTGCTTGCTGTTATTGTTAAGTTTCATATGTAGCAGAGGGTTAGCTTCTTAAGTAATAATTGTCATAACTGATGGGAATGAAAGTTTTTTTCAGCGTTTCTACAACTTTAAACAAGGGTACAGTTCATATCCTCTCCCTCTAGAGAGTTTTTCTTAAGTACAGAATTCTATAAATGAGATTACTGGCCAAAAAGTTAATCCTGATCAGAATTGCACTTCAGAATCCTGTTCCCACATGCATTCCTTTGCTTTTAAAAGCTGCTGTTAAAAAAAATAAGATAAAAGCTCCCATGGTTACCACATGATAAAAGAAATTTCCTGTTTGTGATCTCTGCCGCCACATTTTTATTTCTATCATATTCTTCCCACTAAACATCTTTCTTTTTTCCTCGCTCACCATTAGTATATGCTGGCTTAGGAGCATGTACAAAAAGACCACTCATAATAAAAGCACTCTGCTCCTTTTCCATCCTACAAAGTGCTAGAAAGTTGATCCCTGGACAACCAAATTTCATTTACTTTTTAACTTTTTCTCCTTTACCCCCCTAGTTGTTACAAAACGCCTTAAAAGGTATACAGTCTCTCCTAAATGGTGGGAAGATGAAACTGACCCAGACTGATGAGCTGGGAGCTCTTCTAGCTGTGCTGAAGGTAAGGCGTTGCCTCCTTAAACCCCAGGTCCTCACTGTGGTTAGTGTCTCTCCTGTTTACACCTCAGGCATAAGGACCACTTTACATCATCACTCCAGGGCTAGCTTAGAATATCATATTTTAAGAAAGAAAAATAAAATGTTTGTATTCAAACATATTTAAAATTAAAAACTGAAAAGAATAAATCTTGCTTTAGTAGGTTTATCAAAATTCTAAAATTTTATCAGGAATAGTTATGAGGTATGATCTGTAGATTATTTCAGATTATCTTGAATCTGTTTGGACTTGGAAGAAGATCCAGATATTCTCCTTACCTTTAGCTCCCGTGTAGTAGTCAGGCCAGTCAAGATGTCTTTCATTAGGGGGACTTCCCTGGTAGCAGAGCAGTTAGGACTCCACACTTCAAATGCAGGGGTCCCGAATTCCATTCCTGGCTGGGAAACTAAGATCCCACATGCCGTGAGGTGCTGCCAAAAAGAAAAAGACGTGTATCATTAGGCTGTCTTCCTTTGGCTTCTGAGCCTGCCAGTCAGTGATTAGGTCAGGTCAGTGTCTCTGAGGATCCAGCTGTCTTCATTTCATCTGGGAAATAGTAAGAACTTTGTGGTGGTTTTAGTGTATGGTAACTTAGCTTTATCATGACTGAAATTTTGATTTTTTTCCTGTGCCATCTCCCTGGCTTCCAAATACATAGAGAGCTAGATTTGGATATGGATATGAGAGATGGGTTTAAAAAATTACAGATAAAATAATTAGGTAAAACTGATAAGTTTTTTAAATTAATAAATAAAAGTGATAATAAACGAAAATTTAAAGTTAAACCTAGCCAAACCAGATCCTTCTGGACTAGATGAGATTAAACTCCTCTTTAAGCTCTGAACCTTCAGGTTATCTATTTTCTGTTATCTATTTTAGTTTCCTTTGTAAAGCTTTTAAACATCAATCTGTTCATCTGTGTGATTCAAAATATGGTGAATAACCTTGTTTTATGATTCATTTTGTGTGTGTGTCTCCTTAATCTTTATTAGAAATCCATGTTCCATGGACTCCCTGGACTAAACATAGAGATGCCCACTGTGCTGTACCCCACTCCACTTCCTCAGTACGATGGACGACCGCCCATCCAGCCTCAGCAGTCAGAGTCCAGCACTTCTCGCCCGGCTGTGGTACACTTATGTCTATTTAGATTTAAGCTATGGATTGTTTTTAATTGCTTGCTCTATGTGTTTTCTATGATTTGCATCACTGCTGTGCCAAGGCTCACCTTGAATTTTATTTCAGCTTAGGATGTTTAGCATAGTAAGTTTAAATTCATCCAATGGCTAAAAATACCAGTTAGAGCATCTTAATACTTCTAAGTGGTTTAGGCAGTATAACAGCTATAAAAACGGGCATTCACTTTATACCCATAGCCAGTCATCCTTATCCCTCAAGTTCTGAGGACCACAGCTCAGCAGATGTTTTCTCTAAAAGGCTGGCTGGAAACCATTATAGGCCTCTGTTGCCACTGTCAGATTTCTCAGTCTTTCCAGACAGCTGCCATCTCCCTCATGTTTCTGTTGGAGAACCGTACAGATACATGGCCTAGGTGTTGCACCTAAAAGTGTAATACCTGAGAAATGCTTGTAATTAGAAATTCTTTCACTCATTCACTTACTCAACATTTACTGTTATATCTAAGCATTAGGAACATTGACTCTGGTTTTAGGAATTTGAGGGAGAAGGTGAAGGTGGGTAAGTAAATAACCATATTGCAGTCTTCTGATTTCTTTCATCAGAATATCCACAGGGTATTCCAGGGGCACATTCAGGGCAACCAATAGATGAGTAAGGAGTGCTTTTTTAAAAAACAGAGTGGCTCTCCTGAGCCTCAGGAATGAGTACAGGGAAGGAAGGAGAGTTGTTTTTTCCCCGAGAGAGCAATGGGTAACAACCATGGGGAGTGTGAATGCATGCAGCCTATTTATTAACCAGTGGGCTAGAGTGTCAGGTATGCAGAGGGGAAGGTGGGGCAGGTATGTAGCAGAGGCCAAATCATAAGGGTCTTTCAACCATGTGCTAAGGAGGTCGGGTTTTTATCTTATAGGTGGTGGAAATTAAGAATCTTATATAGGGGAGTGATACGATCAGATTTGCATTTCAGAAAAATCTTTGTGGTAGCGAGCAAAAGGGTAAGAAGTCTGGAGCCACAGTAATAATCCAAGGTAGAAGTGATGAGGTTAGGGATCTTGAGCATGCAGAGGAGGGCACAGATCCCAAAGACCTTTGGATGTCTGAAAGAAGGAAGTAGAAGGAAGGAAGAAATCGGTGTTTACATTGTATTTACAAAGCCCCAGTGCCCTAAAACATGGACTGTATGTAATGGAATCACGTTTCTCCTAGGCGTCTAGAGTGATACTAGCTGTGTATCCTGTTTGGGAGAACTGAGAAGACAGTCACCCACGTCATTTTGTGTAGACCTCAGTCTCTTGCAGAACCTCTGTTGAGAAGCCTGAATGCTTTCACAGCCGTGCAAGGAAGGTGGCGTTAGCCTGTACTTAAACAGATGAGGACGGGCGAGCTCTGCGAGGCTAAATGATTTGCCCAGGGTCACAGAGAGAATTTAAACCCAGGTGCCACGTTTTGCTCTGTCCCATGCATTTCATGCCTTGTTTCTTACAGTCCAGTAAGGTCCAGGTATGTCAGCACTTAGCGTAGTGCCTGACGCAGAGACTGTTGAGGAAGTGCCGCTTTGTTCTCTTCTCCTCTTCTTTATCCACACTACATGTTGGGGGCATACTTAGTAATTATCAAATGAGAAGTTACCAATAGCTATCATGTATATGTTTTCATTTGCTCCTAAAATCAGAGTAAAAAGAAAAAATCAAAAGTAAAAGCGAAGAAAATCCAGCAAGGAGAGAAGGAGGAGGAGGAGGAGGAGTCCAGTGGTGAAAGAGAAGTAGCCCCAGTCACTGGCCCAGGCAGACTGAACCTGCACAGAGGGGACGCTCAGGGCCCCTCCTCCCCAGGTGCTCAGAGTCTGCCGTTAGCTGGAAGTGGAGCTGCAGGAAAAGACCGGGTCTCTTCACCCTTCAGCTCTTCCAGTTGGAGGAGGGTCAGCAGTAGTGAGTCAGACTATTCTGATGCTGAAGGAGGCATGCAGAGTAAAGTGAGGTAGTAGTATTTTGTTATATTTTTATGCTTTATATTCTGAGTTGAGTGTATAAGCTCATAACCTTACTTTAAAGTCTGTCGCATGTGCTGTAGCTTGACGATTCTCATCTGTGTGGGATTTTGCATTACTCTGCAGTTTGCATTGTTCTCTCCTCCAGCTTTGTCCGTATGGTTCCTCTGCCTGGGTTTATTCTTTCTCTTACTTGTTTTGCCTCTTGCCTTATTAACCACTACTCATTTTCTATGTGAGCTCAGAGTCACGCTCTGAGAAGCCTTTTCTGACTCCCTATTCCAGTCACTCCCTTCTGTGACTGTCTCTGATTACTGTGCTGTAGTCTCTTTAACTGTCTTTGCCATGATAAGCTCGTCAAGGGTAGGAGCTTTGATTCTGTCTGCCAGCCTCAGCACAGTGCCTGGCACATGCTTAGGTATCCTCAGTGCCTGTCTGTTGGATGAGTGGGTACTCTGCAGTATCTCATATTGTATACTAATTCCTAATATCAAAATGTTGCCCGCTTACTCGCTAGCTAGTAGTTTTTTTTAAATTATCGACCTTATTAACTTGTTATGTAAACAAACTGCTTTAACATGTTGTGACCACATTTTGAAATAATTTAAAAAATATGTTGGCATCTTTCAGACTTACGTGGAATGCTGAATTTCTCACTGTGTCATTTGAGTTGCCTATAAAAAATAGCATTTCATGCTCCTGTTTTTAAAAGCAATTAAAAGACTTTTCTTCCTTCTTTTGATTGTTAAAGGTCTTACCAAGCCAAAGTTCGCCAAGGAGCATTAGCATGTTTTCTTTCTACTATAAAATCAATAGAAAAAAAAGTTCTATATGGCTACTGGTCAGCCTTTGTTCCTGATACACCAGAGCTTGGAAGCCCACAGTCTGTGTCCCTGATGACTCTTACGTTAAAAGATCCTTCTCCAAAGGTAAGAGCATTTAAATTCTAAGTGTTACAACTAGGAAGACTTCACAAGTCTTTGTTCCCTCTGCCCCATCTAATCGTATCACAGAACAAGGCTCTTACTAATACTGACCCAAGTCCTGACTTGAGAACCACACGATGGGCAGGGGTATAGGAGGACAGGGCTTACGTGACTGTCGGGTTGAGGGAGACCATGCTGAGGTCTCCTGCCCCAGGACTGGCTTGAAGCATGAGACGCTGAGTTACTGCTTCAGTGTTGTCTCTGAACTGCACTGAAGCAGCTATGCTTCAGTTTCTTTTATGAAAATGCTGCCATGGTGTTTACAATAGAAAAAAAATTCAAAATGGCTTAAATACCCACTGGAATATCATGATATATAGTGGTTATGAAAGATGTAAAGCTGGGGAATGTGGATGATGTTTTATGAAAGTATTGGATAGAGAATTTTATGATTCCCAACGTGGTTTTTTTTCTTCCAACTTTTCCGTATTTTTCAAATCATATGTAATAAATAGTAATACATAGTTTAATAAGAAAAACTTGTTTTTAAAAAAGAAGAAAATATAATTTGGCAGTTGTGGATAACTACAGCAAGGTAGCTATGGCTGATCAGATACTTGCCTCTTCTTGGATATGTTAACTCTTCTCCGGAAGTTAGCTTTTTACCCAAATAAGGAAAGTAATCTGCTGTTTAGATTCCCCTTATGATAATGAACATTAAAAAGTCATGCTGAATGGTATCTCATGTCCTCAGGTAACCAACCTACTTTTTCAAAGTAAATAGTTTTAATGAGGTCAATAGTATTATTTCTTTTCTGTTTTTAGAATTTTTCCCTTAAAAGCAAGGAGGAGGGCTAGCAATTCATAATACATTGGAACTCCCTTTGATCATCTCCTTGATTAGCTAATTACTATATAAGAAAACTTCTAAATGACCCTTTGACATTTTTTATAGGGTGAAGAAAAATAAACTAGCCTCAATTATGAACACAGAAAAATGTTTTATAGGGTAATTTCAAATGCTCTATATACTAAATGGTTAAACTAGTAAAAATGTTTCTGACTGACTGAGTCATTAACAAATGAGAATCTGGGAGGAAAATGGAAAATGGTGGTGGCAAATAAATAACTAATGAGGCATTCTAGTAATTGGAAGGAAAACTGCTTTAAAAATTGAAAAAATTTATATGTATTTTTGAAGACCCTCCAGCTGAAGGGAACTGCAGCAAATAGCTGAGAATATGGAGAAGAAAGTAGGTTGACATAATTTTCATGATATTTATATCTTTATCATTTTTGAAATGTTTAATGATAGTAAGAAGTGTTTTATCGGTGGGAGAGGCTTTTTGGAAAGACTGCTAGAAAGTTATGTGTGAAAATTAAAAGTACTAGTTCATGTCATTGGAATGGAACAGCATTCTGGATTGATCAGAGCTAGGTTTAAAGGTGCAGCCATGTATAAAAGCTGAGTGGTCATCTTCTCGGGTGCTTGTTGAGTATAGAGTTGGAGAGCATAGACTGAAGTTTCTCTTAGCCAGGATGAAGCATGACAGGAGAGTTAGTATCATATCTTCTCCTGAAGTCCACACTGATGATGGTTTGGAGTTCATGGCAGCTCTGATCTAAACCTGTGGTAGCACAGTTGTCACTGACATAATGAGAAATTTTTTATGTATAGTTTTATTTATTTATTTTGGCTCTACTGAGTCTTCTTTGCTTTGTGGACTTTTCTCTAGTTGCAGTGAGTGGGGGCTATTCTCTAGTTGCGGTGCACAGGTGGCATCTCTTGTTGCAGAGCGTGGGCTCTAGGGTGCAGGCTCGACAATGTGGTGCACAGGCCCGTGGGATCATACGGGACCAGGATGTGGACCAAACTGTCTCCTGCATTGGCGGGCGGCTTCTTTACCACTGAGCCACCAGGGAAGCCCCTCATTGACATTCTTTGGTTTTCATCGGTGATAGTTACGAATGCTTTTTCCCAGTTAGGAAGCAAAGTTAATTGAGCTGAAAACTTTTTATCTTGAATATTAGTTTCTTTTTACAGCTTGGCTTTTAATTTTGTTTGGTTGGCGAGCTCTTGAAATTGTAGATTTTAATTACATTTTAAAGAAATGGCAGTTTCTTTAGCACAACATCTACCTTTTTCAGTTAAGACCAGCCAGTCGTCTAATCAGAGGGTTGGCAGACTATGGCCAATGGATTGAATCTGGCTCACTGCCAGATTTTGTATGATCTGTGAGCTAAGTGGTTTTTAATGGTTTAATTTTTTTTTAATACAAGGAATATTTTGTGACATGCAAAAATTGTGTGAAATTTAGATTTCACTGTCCAAAAGAAAAATTTTATTTGAAAACAGCCACATTTATTTATTTATACAGTGTCTGTGCTGCCATAGCAGAGTTGAGTGGTTGCAACAAAGACTCTGTGGTGTGCAAAATCTAGAATATAAAATTTGTACTACTGGCCCTTTACAGAAAAATTTTGGTAGCCCCTTATCTGAGTTCTTGGATCAGCTGACTTGTGCTTGAGATCTCCTTCTCTCTCCCCCAGCTACACACACACACACACACACACACACACCACTGTCCTCATTACATTGTCAACTTCCTAACTTGCTTGTGATTATTCAAAGGCTCATACTGCTGTACTGTAAATTTGTTCTCACAGCAACAAAACTTTGGTTTTTTGTTTATGATTCTACTCTGTAAAAGGCATGTAGAAATGATTTATTTCGACTTAACTCCTGAACAACAACAGCAATTTGGAGATAACATAGTTGAAGATTTTCTGGAAAACCTTTTTCACACCAAACTCCGATGTGCTTCTTATTGAGTAAATATTTAGATTAGATCCTAAAGTTATAATGTTGATTCCTTGCTTTTTAAAAGTCTTTTTAATTGGCATTTTGGGGTGAGCTGGCCAAAGAGGGTACAGTACTGTTTCATTAGTAGTCCTGCATTTATCACCTACATTCCATTTTGGTTAAATTTGGCTTTCTTTCTATTTATTTTTTTCCTTTCTGATTTTTAATACTGCAGAATCGTCAGAGTACCAATTAAAAGTAATTAACTTTATAAAGAAAATCTTGATGCAAAGGCACTATTCCTGACAGATAACAGCAGTCCACTGACAGAGGTGCACGTATTTTCCTTTCCATCCATAAGGTTACATTTAATAGTATTTCTTTGAGTATCAAAGGTTTTTATTGTAGGTAGTGTTATTTTCTGTACCTAAGAATACTCCTGAAAGTTGGTCACGAATAGTGTCTGCCAAGCTGAGTATGCATGGAGTTCCAAATATCCTATTTAATTAACATTGAGCGCTCATGGATGATTTAGGGTAGAATGTAAAGCAGAACGTCCTCAGGAACTTTGATATGAAACAGATCATAGATGGGTCTGTCTTTTTCCACCCCACAGGTTGTTGACTTATCTCTTGTTCGTTGGCTTTATACTTGACTAAACTAGGCTTCTCGTCCTTAAGTTATTTTCATGCTCATGATTTCAGGTTTTTATACTATGGTATAGCTTAGATTTATTCCCTACAGTAAGAAAACCTAACAGCAATGTGATTTAAAGTTCTTTGTTTTTTTTTTTTAAGTGAGGGTAGGGAATGAGAGTGCAAGTGCCTTAGTCCACAGCCACTTTTAGGACCTGATAGAAATTGCATTGCCTTTATTCATCTAATTAAAATGATCTAAATACTTTGAAAATGAAAAGTGTATATATAGGAAGAAGGGGATTTGACTCCTGATTTTTAACTCACTGATGTGAATCCTCCTGAAATTTCAGACACGTGCCTGTGCCCTGCAAGTTTTATCTGCCATCTTGGAAGGCTCAAAGCAGTTTCTTTCCATTGCTGAAGATACCAGTGACCACAAAAGGGCTTTCACTCCCTTTTCCGTAATGATCGCTTCCAGCATTAAAGAGTTGCACAGATGTCTTTTGTTAGCTTTGGTGGCGGAATCATCCTCACAGACCCTCACTCAGATAATTAAGGTAAATGTGCCAAGATATCAGTGAGCTGGCAGAAGCAGCTTTTCTATTTCTGTGTAATGTTTATATTGCCCACAAATAAATTGACTTAAGAATATAAGTAATTTTATTACAGATAACCTGATTGGAAGTCTGTTCTTCCTACTTGTCTGATCACAGCTACACTCTTTGTATGTCCAAATAAATGATTTACTAAGGCAATTCCTTTAAGTTGTACCAAGTGCCCTTTTCCCTTTAAAAAAGGAAAAGAAAAAAAAGACTGATTTTCAAATGATTGTAAAGACTTTTGTTTTTTAATTAAATGCTTTAAATTTTGTCTCTGTGCTGCGGCTTAATCAGGCCCATTAATGAGCTACTCTTTGTGTTTTCTAGTGTCTTGCAAACTTGGTATCAAATTCACCTTATAACCGTCTGAAACTCAGCCTGCTGACCAAAGTCTGGAACCAGATAAAGCCTTATATCCGCCACAAAGGTTGGTGGTAGTTTGAAATTGATTGCTTCTTTATATCAATAAAATCTAGATTACTAGTTTAAAATATTCAGAATATTTTTATAACACTAAGATAATTCTATTTATTATCCTCAAACTTTGAGGGGAGCCAACTATCCCCAGAACCCTACTTTTGATCCCTGAAGCCCCCGTAGGCACCACTGGAAAGAAATAACTTGGAGAATCAGCTGTAAAGTTCAATGCCTTTTCAATGCATCAGTGCAGTGGCTGGAGTATCCCTTTAGAATGAAGACCGAGCAAATCCTAGGGGTTCTGCTCTAGTGGGGCTTCCCTCGTGGCTCAGCTGGTAAAGAATCCACCCACATTGTGGGATACCTGGGTTTGATCCCTGGGTTGGGAAGATCCCCTGGAGAAGGGAAAGGCAACCCATTCCAGTATCCTGGCCTGGAGAATTCCATGGACTGTATAGTCCCTGGAGGTCACAGAGAGTCTGACACAACTGAGCGACTTTGACTTCACTTCTTCGCTTCTGCTCTGGTATATAATAATTCATAGTCTTTAGATATAAGTAGAAAATGGGTAGACAGATAGACATCTTCCTCTTTTGGGAAAGAAGTGGAATATAAAACCTAGTTTTGCTATCAGGGTAATGTTGGCCTGATACAGTGAATGTGGAAGCATTCCTTCCTCTTCAGTTTTTTAGAATAGTTTAAGAAGGATTGGTATTAAGTCTTCTTTAAATGTTTGGTATAATTTACCTCACCCTTGAAGCCATCTGGTCCTGGGCTTTTGTTTTGGGGGGAATTTTTTGATCAATGATTTGATTTCATTACTAGTAATTGGTCATTGAATGTTTTTAGAAATTTATCCATTTCTTCTTGGTTGTCCAATTTGTTGGCATGTAACTGTTTATAGCAATCTCTTATAATCCTTTGTGGTTTTGGTTGTATCTTCTCTTTCATTTCTGATTTTATTGATTTCAGTTCAGTTCAGTCACTCAGTCATGTCTGACTCTTTGCAATTTGGGCTCTTTTATTTGGGCTCTTTTATTGATTTGGGCCCTCTCTGTTTTTCTTGATGAGTCTGGCTAAAGGTTTTTCAATTTTATCTTTTTGAGAACCAGTTTTTGGTTTCATAGATCTTTTCTATCTTGTGTATGTGTGTATGAGTATCATTTTATATATTTCCACTCTCATCTTTATTTTCCGTTTGAGTTTTGTTTTTCTTTTTTTAGTTCCTTTAGGTATGAGGTTAAGTGGTTTATTTGAGATTTTTCTTACTTTCTGAGGTAGGCCTGTATTGCTATGAACTTCTCTTTTAGAACAGCCTTTGCTTTATGCAGTAGATTTTGAAACACTGTGTTTCCATTTTCATTTGTCTCAAGGTATTCCTTTTTTATTTTTTTCAATGACCATTTGGTTGTTTAGTGGCGTGTTGTTTAGACTCCACTTATTTGTGTTTTTTTCTGGTAGTTGATTTCTTGTCTCATAGGATTTTAGCCTGAAAAGATGTGTGATATGATTTCAGTCTTATTAAATTTATTGAGGCTTGTCTTATTTTGCCTAGCCCTCTGTTTGTTTGTATGTGTCAGGTAGATCAGCTGCATCTCCTGTTCTTGATAGAGGGGTTAGGTAAACTCTGGAAGGTAAACTCTGAGGCCCCGTAGCATGGCTCCCCCGGGGCACCAGAGCCAAGTGCGCCAGGAATGTCCCCTGTGTGAGTGGCAGCCGCGCTTCTGTTGTTCCTGGGCCGCACTTCCTGCAGGTGTCTTAGTGTATAGCGTTGGCTCCCAGCGCAGCTGGCTGTGACTGGGAACTGAGTTAGATTAGCCTGTGTTGGGTGGGATCCACAGATGCATGCTAGTGAACTAGATGGCGAGAGTCAGAGCTGGTGCCTGCCAGTGCCTGGCTGACTAAGTAGAGAGAGAGAGAGATGAAGAAGAAGAAATTTTTTTTAAGTGGCACTTAACTAGCTTCTCAGTAACCCTCAGGCGCATGCTTTGTTATGAGTCAGTGAATCTCCTCAGATCAGCTTCTTTTCAAACTGTCTGTGGGCCATAACCTGGAGCCAGTGAGCTTCTGTGCACAGCCTTTTGGAGTGGATTCACAATTCTCTACAGCCCTCCGACTCTCTCTCTCAGGTGTAAGCCCCCCTGGTTTTGAAAGCCCGGCTTTATGGGGGAGTCATCTTCTTGGTGCAGGTCCCCTGGGCTGGGGAGCCCAACATTGGGCTCAGAACCCTCACTCCTCAGGAGAACCTCTAAGGCTGTGAAATCCCTCCTGCCTGTGGTTTGTAGCACTGAGGGGGTGTAAGTCCCTCACAGACCATGTCTCTGCCCCTCCTACTTGTCTCAGTATGGCTATTAAAAAAAAAAGTTTAGTTGTGGAAAATTTTTCCTGCTGGTCATCAGGTCGTTCTCCGAGATGGTGGCTCTACGTGATTATAATTTTCCTCTCTATGAGAGGAGAGCCTAGCATCTTCCTACTGTGCCATCTTGTCCTGTCCCCTCACTTTTACCTTTTGGACTCTATAGCGGCCCGCCACTCTTTTTCTTTCTTTCATGATGCTTTTGGAAGGGTCTAAGCCAGTTGTCTTCTTTTTTTTTTTGGCTGCACTGGGTCTTCTTTGTGGTGTGCGGGGGCATCTCCCTCGTTGCTCGAGTCACATGGGATCTTAGTTCCCCAACCAGGGATCTAACCCGTGTCCCTTACGTTGGAAGGTGGATTCTTAACCACTGGAACACCAGGGAAGTCCTACCAGTTGTCTTTATAGTATGTTTCACCCTCAATTTGTAGGATATTTTCCTTATGATGTTGTTTAACTTATACATGTGTTTCCTGTAAACTGGAAGTTCTGTCTAGAGGTTTAATTAGATTCAGGTTAAACAAGAAAGTCATAACTCTTAATTGCCTACAGGGATAATTATGATCTCTGTGGGCACCGTTCCCATGGTGACAGGTTCTTACTGTTCCTTTGACAGACGTTAATGTTCGTGTGTCGAGTCTCACACTGTTGGGAGCCATAGTGTCCACTCACGCACCTCTACCTGAAGTCCAGCTACTTCTACAACAGCCCTGTTCTTCTGGACTCGGCAGCAGCAGCTCAGCCACTCCTCACCTGAGTCCTCCTGAATGGTGGAAGAAGGCCCCTTCAGGACCCTTTGTAGAAGAAGGGGCAGTTAGCTCACCACAGTCATCTTCAGAGCCCTGCTGGCTCATTCGACTTTGCATTTCCATTGTTGTTCTGCCCAGGGAGGATTCCTGTTCAGGTAGCGATGCTGGTTCTGCAGGAGGAAGCATCTATGAGCCATTCCCCATGCGGTTGGAGGCCTTGCAGGTAGGAGGTTTCATTTCCTCTTCTCTGAAATGGAAGTAATCATTCTTTCTTCACGGGGCTTACCTGGTGGCTCAGCAGTAAAGAATCTGCCTGCAGTGCAGGAGTCGCAGGAGACACAGGTTTGATCCCTAGGTTGGGAAGATTCCCTGGAATGACAACCCACTCTAGTATTCTCACCTGGAGAATCCCTTGGACAGAGGAGCCAGTCACAAAGAGTCAGACACAACTGAAGTGACCTAGCACACACACACAAACATACACATTCTTTCTTCACACGGTGATTACTTCATGAGGAGTAAGTCTGTGAAAATAATGTAAAACCAAGCCATGTGTCATTGGTATTAGTGGGAGTTGTGCGTGAATTCGCATTTTAAGTGTGAATGCTTTGTTGTCTTGTTTTGAGGGGTAGGTGGAGGGGCTTGGTTGTAAAATGTCAGATTCATCCGTTTTGTTGCAAGCCATTTTAGTCATCTCAGGTACTATATGGCCAATAGGTGTTATAGATTATATAATAATTCTGAAAGAAATTATAATCTTTGATATCTGCAACTGAAGATTAAAATAAATGTTTACTTCTCTTTGGTCTTATATCTGCTTAGAGACAACAAAATATTTATTCCTTCAAAGGAAGAGAACCACCCTAGATTAAAGTATTTGTTTTTTCTGTATTCAGGCATGACCTAAGACACAGGTTTGGTCTTGGGGTCTGCTGCTAATTATCTGGTTGATATTACACATGTCCTTTAATCTCTTAGGGCTTCCCTAGTGGTTCAGTTGGTAAAGAATCTGCCTGTATTTGGGTTTATATGTAGAGCTGAAAATAGAAGAATGCATCACTTCCCTACTTGAAATGTCCTAAAGAAATTCTGCCCGGATCTGCCCGGATACCCAGGTTCGATCTCTGGGTCAGGAAGATCCCATGGAGAAGGGAATGGCAACCACTCCAGTATTCTTGTCTGGAGAATTCCATGGACAGAGGAGTCTGGTGGGCTACAGTCCATGGGGTCACAAAGAGTTGGACACAACTGAGCGACTAATGCACAACACTTTAATCTCTTAAACTTTTTCAGTCATAGTTTCTTCAGCTAGAATATTTAGTTAATATCTCCTTTGAAAAATTGTTCCCGGGCTTAAGTGAGACAATAATGGTAATCTTAAACACATTTTGTAGATTATAAAGCACCATAAAATTATATGATAATGCTTAGTTGATTTTAGTTATAAAATAAAGATTATGGTTGTGTTTTGTTTTATTCAACATCAGATTTAAGCCCCTTGTTGAGTGTGAGTGATTTCTGAAATACTGGAACACTTTTGGATCTTGCAGTCCTGTATTCCATTCTCAGGGTTAATCCCATTTTCTTTGCAGGTGTTGGCTCATCTGGCAAGGGGCTACTTTTCGATGACGCAGGTCTACTTGATGGAGCTTGGAGAGGTGATCTGCAAGTGCCTGGGGGAGGCAGATCCGTCTGTCCAGCTTCATGGAGCAAAGGTGCTTTTTTCTTTTTTCTTTTCCTCCTTTTGGGTTCTTTGCCACATGTCCATGAGTTCTGAATTTCTTTAGGATATTTCAGGTAGGGAAGTGATGCATTCTTCTATTTTCAGCTCTACATATAAACCCAAAAAATTGATTTGGTAATAAATTAACAAAATATACCTGGTGATTTTGCTCCTATTGAGAATGCCTCTGAGATAGAAGTTGCTGAGGAAAGAAAGAAAAGCAATTGGAAATTATTTTTCCCCTTGATTTGAGGTAATCTGTAAATTGAAGTTGCTTTTTACCTCTATGGTTCTAATATTCATCTCTGATAATCTGTTTCTTTTTATCTTGGCAGCTTCTGGAAGAACTGGGTACCAGCTTAATACACCAGTATAAACCAGATTCTTCCGTAACACCTGATCAGAGAGTTCCAGTCCCCTTGGTAAGTAATGTGTATTCATGGTTTTCTCTTTCCTTAGTGCTTCAGTCAGTTTTATTTTGAGGTTCAGTGATGGTTTCTTTCAGTATCAGAAAGTATCAGAGAGTTTGGTTTCTTTCAGTATTGGAAATTATGGTTTATAATTTAGGAGGAGTAGGTTTTATTTGCATTTCATTTTATTTGCAGTTCAATATGTGGTAATGTGTAACATAGAGCCAGCAATGGAAGAACCAGTTTTGTTGCACAAAAGCTAATTCTATTACTCAGTATGTCCAAGAGACAGACTAGAATGCTGGGAAGAGCCCAGGATTTGGAATACAAAGTCATGAGATTAAACCACTTAATGAACATTATGAGTATAATTTCCTTGTTATAAAGAGCAATAAAAATCCTTGACTCACTAGACTTTTGGAAGATTGAATGAGGTGTGAAAACTGGCAAATAGATGTTCAGTGAATCTTAATTTCCTTAACCCCTTCACTGCCAGCCCCCTCTCCCCATTATTTCCGTTAGATTTTGTGATCTTAGATTATTTGTGTTGCCCCCACACTGTGCCAGTTATTCTCTGGAGGAGGAACACATGAGCCTACCAAAGAAACCTTCTACTTAGTGCCAAAAGCAAAGTCAGCTCAACATGAGTGAGGTTTTCTCCCTCTGCCCTCCTCAGCCTGCCTGTTCTTTTTCTCTTCACAGTTTCCATCATCCTTGCAGGGAATTAAGAATGTCTAGCCCTAGTCCTTCCCTAGACAGTCATTAAAATTGAAGTGTCACCATTTGCAGGGAGTTGTGTTGAGCTTCGCCATCAGACAGACCTGGATTTAATCCAGACTTGTTCTCTTGCTCCATGAGACTTTGGGCAAGACTCTTAACTGCTCGCACTTCGGTATTATTTCATATGTCAAAAAGGGATATACTTTCTGTGTTACTGCCTTACTGTTGACTGATAAATTACCCTAAACACTTAGCAGCTTAAAGCCACATCTTACATTTATTCTCTCACATAGTTTCTGTGGGCCAGGAATTGGGGGCAGCTTACCTGATGGTTCTGGCTGAGGTCTCATGAGACTACAGCCAGGATGCTGGCAGGGGCTGCAGTCAGCCGAATTTGACAAGGGTGGGAGGCACCTCTTTTGCGGTGTCTCACTCACCCACATACCTTGCAGTACGCCAGGCACTCACTCGCTCCGTCCCCTGAGGACCTCCCCAGAGAGCTGCACGAGGCAGCTGGCCACCCTTGCTCAGTTGCTAAGTCGTGTCTCACTCTTTGTGACCCCAAGGACTGTAGCCCACCAGGCTCCTCTGTCCGTGGGGTTTCTCAAGCAAGAGTACTGGAGTGGGTTGCCATTTCCTCTTCCAGGGGATCTTCCTGACCCAGGGATTGAACCCACATTTGCTGCATCTCCTGCAGCGGGTTCTTCACTACCAAGCCACAGGGAATGCCCTGGCCATCATTATAGCAATTTAATTGAGAGAGCAAGATAGAACTATAGGGTTTTTATGATCACTGATCAGCCCAAGTCAGTATGGGCGGGCATGGCCTCCTAAACATTAGGGGTGAGAATCCTTGGGGCCAGCTTGCAGGCTGGCAACCACACCTGTCTGTTGTCTTCTGGTTTGGGGCGAGAGGGCCCAGACTGGGGGACTGGGTGATAGGATTGTGACGGTGAAAGAACTGGCACTGGTACATGGCAAAATTTAGGACTAAGTCCATGGGGAGAAAATGGAGACACCAAAACCCCAGACAGATTTGCATGTGGGGCGTGATTCTTCAGGGTTTTTAAAAGCATAAGAAGGAAACTGTTAAAGGCACTTGCAGATGTCTCCCTTGAGGGGCACTGAAGTAAGAAAATTCTTCAAAGTACTCAAAACAAGTCTACTGTTCAGTTGAAGAATCCCCACTATGTGCACCCAGCGCTCTGCTAGAGACTTTACACACAGTCTTACATGTTATTATCACAGAAACTCTGCCAAGTAGATGTCTTTGCCCTGCTTTACTGAAGAGGTACCAAACCTTAGTTTCAGCGACCACCCGAGGCTGCAGAAACTGGAAGCAGCAGCTGGAGGCCTCAGCCCCAGCTCTGCGTCTTTGGATCCAACACAGCCTCTGGGCCACCCTGGAACTCCGGCCCCTGTGCCCACCGTGGGGCAGGTTGAAAGAGCACCTGGCTGGGGCTCAGTTGATCTGATTCTAGTCCAGCCCTGCTGCCCACTAGCAGGTTACCACTTCGTGCCTCAGTTTCCTTGTGTGAAAATGGAGATAATGATATATTCTTCATTTAGTTGGGCTGAAATTAAAAAGAGTTGATGGGGGGACTTCCCTGGTGATCCAGTGGCTAAGACTCCATGCTCCCAGTGCGGGGGGTCTGGGTTTGATCCCTGGTCAGAGCACTTGATCCCACATGCCGCAACTAAGAGTTCACATGCCGCAAGCAAGAGAAGATCCCAGGTGCCTCAACTAAGAGCTGTTGCTGTCCTCTTCTTCTTGTCCCCACTACTACTGTCACTGTTGCTGCTTCCCTGTACCAGACTGTGGAAGCATCTAATTAGTTGCTTTCTAAAGTTCCTTTCGTTGCTGCTTAGGAAGTACTAGTGAAAACGTTTACAGTGAGCGACTGCTTTAAGGAAAACACTCTGGCCCCTGGCGGTAGTGTGAGCAGCGTGCTGGCCCCACTGTCATCTCTCGGGCTGCACTTATAACTGTGCCCGTTCCAGGTGGTGACGTTCTGGACCATGATGCTCAATGGACCTTTACCCAGAGCCCTGCAGAACGCAGAGCATCCGACACTGCAGGCCAGCGCCTGTGACGCCCTGTCTTCCATCTTGCCGGAAGCCTTCAGCAGTCTGCCGGTAACCTTCGGGGTGTTTTCTCATCTTTAATTTGTGATGCTGAGCATGAGAGCTTGAGTTTGATATTGACTCTTTTGAACCAGTATTCAACATCATCTCTGAGCAAAAGGTGCATGTTCTGCCTGAGTGTAGGGTGAGAGCAGTGGGGAGCAGCACTGAAATCTTAATGTCTCAGGGGAGCTTTACCTCCCTGTGCTAAGAAGGAGGGGGGAGAAGGGAAAGTAGCAGAGGCTTTGAAGTCACATTTTAGGATTTCAAATCTAAAAGTTAGAAAATCCTAGCTCTTTGGATTTGAATCCTAGCTGGTTTAAATCCTAGTAGCTCTTCTGCCTTCTAGCTCTTTGGTTATCTTAACTTCTCTAAAACTTAGTTTTATCACCTGTAAGATGGAAATGATGTGCGTGATAATGTGAAGCATGTGAAAATGCCTAGTTTGGTGCCTAACACACGTGTGTCTAGACTGCTGCTTCCTTTAGCCCTTAATGGCATTTGTATCCATTCTTATTTGTATAAATTAGTTTTTATAAGGAAGGCAGCATGATTAAAGTAGAACAAAATGACCTGATTCCCACAGTGGTAGAGGTTACACGTAGTCACGAGGCTGTGTAAGCCCTGCCTTGAGTGGGTCCTCTGGTGTTAACTGGATCTGAGTTGAACCATTGTTCTCTGCCAAGTTAGCCTCAAAGACTCAGTTGTGTTCACCTCCCTGACTGTGGATTCAACACAGACGTGTCACAGTCATTTGTCGAAGGCAGTACCTCACAACTATTTCACTCACTTTTGCTTGGCCTCCCTTTTTCATTGCAGAGCGACAGGCAGATCCTGTGCATCACGATGCTGCTGGGGCTGAACGACAGCAAGAACCGTTTAGTGAAAGCTGCCACCTCACGGGCCCTCGGGGTCTATGTGCTTTTTCCTTGTCTCAGACAGGTCAGTGAGCCCACATAGCTCCACCTTGCCGCTTTATAGTCATTTTGTTACTGTTTGTGGTGATACAGAGCTCCTGAAGTGGACAGTAAAGGTGATTAACTTGCTTTGTAATCTGGTTACCTTAATTGGTACTAAAATATGCTAATGTCTGTAGTTCATTTAACTATTTTTCACACTGCCCAGGACCCTAGGCCAGTGAATGTTTAAATTAATGGACAATGAGAAAAAGAAGTGAAATGGGACATTACCATACAATAATGATAACTTAGAAAGTTAATAGAAGTTTTAGCATGAAGAAAGAAATTTCTCCTTCACTGTTATTTGTGACCTTTATCTCACTGAGAAGTATGTAAGTGAACAGGATGTGCTCAGAAGTGTGTTTCATTGCCCACATCTCTTCCCAAGGTGGACATCAAGCCCAAGCGCAGAATTCAGAGATAACTGTCACAGGCCCGGTTATAAGATGTTTGCAAGAGCAAAATCTGTAGTCTCCTTGAATGTTTATGGCACGTATCAGAATCATGGGATACCTTCCCCTGGAATTTTAATGAGTGTCTAAATTGTCATATAAGAAAACAGTAAATTGATTAAATGAATTTTGATTTACAAATACAAGTTTGTGGTAAAGTCTTATATAGCTTTTTCTGAAAACAAATTTGAGAACTTTGAAGGTAGCAGTGTGAACTCCTAAAGTAACTACAGCGTTTTGGTTTGTTTACCTTACAGGATGTCATATTTGTTGCAGACACAGCCAATGCAGTATTGATGTCACTTCAGGACAAGTCTCTTAATGTCCGGGCCAAAGCAGCCTGGTCCCTTGGCAACCTGACCGACACTCTGATTGTCAACATGTAGGTGACGCAGCTCATTGTCTCGGTTGACTTCCAAGGCCAAGGTCCCAAGAGGACATCTTTGATCCCACTAGAAAGGAAGTAGCAGTAATTCCCTTACATTATGTGTCAGTCTTGCTGCTTTGTTTTGTTTTATATTCCTTCAAGTACTATTAGTAACCTATTTTTAATATATATGTATAAAAAATACTATATGCTGATGCAAGTAATATATCCACATTATAGAAAATGTGAAAACTCTAAAAGTAGAAAATCAAAACCTTAGTAATGGTTGCCCTATTTTTAAATATTGTATTTGTATATTTTTTTAAGGAATATATTCACAGCTTTATCCCCTAATTTCCCTCTCCAGAGGCCACTGCTCTTATGCATACACAAGCATCTTGCTTTTTGTTCCTTCACTGTATACATGTAACATGTATAAGCATTCTGCTGACTTCTACAGACTTTTTATAAATTGTTACTTGTTATTATACAGTCGTCACTATGTGCTGATTATTTCGCCATTCCCCTGTAACTGAACATTCGTGTTAGTGGAGGCTTTTATATGCATTGAACATTTTTGTGTGTGAAATCTCCATTGTGAGATACCTTTTTTGGTTACATCCCTAGATGTAGACCTACTAAATCAAAAGATGTAAAGCCTAAATAAGTTCTCAGTATAATCTGAGCAGATTTGTGGAGCTGTTTCTGTAATTACACTGAGTGAGTATATTTGTAGATGTGTATGTTTAGGTGGGTTTTACAGTTAACATGTTTTGCTTGCTTTGGGTGGGACAGGGAAACACCAGACCCAAGTTTCCAGGAAGAGTTCTCAGGCCTCCTGCTCTTGAAGATGCTGCAGTCAGCTATAGATGCTTCCAAGGATAAAGACAAGGTAGACTGAGCGCACAGCCTCGTGTTTCTCAGTTGGGCGCTTAGCGTGTTAGTTTTACCTCACCAAACTTAACCCTGCTCAGAGGAGATTGAGTGTACTCAGGGTGTATAGTGTACACTGTACTCCATACTTGTACAGTTCTTTCCAATCTCATGAAAAATATCAGTGCCATCTGTTAGACTATTCCATGCTTGTTTTTCCCCAAAATCTCTTGGTAGAATTGACAAGTCAGAGAGATGAGCAGCGTGGCTTTGAATATTCCCTGTTACACGATTCAGTTTTAAAGTGTAGACGTGCACTTTAGGGGCAGCAGACATCAGCCAAGTTCAAATCTTGGCTTGCCCTTAGTAGCTGAGTGACCTTTGGTGCATTATTTAACTTCTCTGAAGGTGACTTTCCTCATCTGTGACCTGAAAATCATTTCATGTACCACCTTGGACTCCAAGATGCCTTTTATTACAGCACCTAGCATAGCGCCAGGCCCAAACCAAGTGCTTGACTTAGTCAGTGGTTCTAAAGACCTGGGAAGCCCTACCACAAGTTAATTCCATCAGAATTGGGTTTTGTTTTCCTAGAAAAAGCTCCCCAGATGATTCTAGTATGCTGCAAAGTTTGAGACTTTAGGCAGAAAAGTATTGGACTGGAATTATGAAACCTAGCTTTTCCAAGCCTTGCTGCAAACCAGCCATGTCCTTTTGCCCCTGGGCCTTACACACCATCTCTGTAAAACAAAGAAGATGGACCTCTCTGAAGTCCCATCTGACATTAAAAAATCAGGGCAAGGAACTGTAGAGCCTCACCTCTCTGATGGCTCAGAATGTCGGCCCCACGAGACCTTGCAGAGTTCTAAGAACTTGCACCTTTATAGGTTACATTTTTCATTATCTCGTTGCTTTAAGATGTTTTGGGCCTTCTGTTTGTTTTTTTTAAACTAAAATTAGACTTTCTGACACATATCTTTGGCAAAACAGACTTCTAATACTTTTACATCTTACTCCAGGTAAAAAGCAATGCAGTCCGAGCCCTTGGAAATTTGCTTCATTTTCTGCAACCTTCTCATATAGAAAAACCCAGATTTGCTGAAATCATTGAGGAGGCTATCCAGGCCCTGATTTCTACTGTTCTGATTGAGGCTGCCATGAAAGTCCGATGGAATGCCTGTTATGCGTTGGGAAATGTATTTAAAAATCCTGCTCTTTCCCTCGGTAAGAATGTCTCCTCCTTCTCTCTGATGGAGGACTTCTTTGGATAATACACGCCAGTCTCCATTATTAATAAAACCACACTGTTATTCATGATATTTTACTGAACACCCAATTTAAGGGAAAGGTGAGGTAAATCACGATCTATATATTTAAAGGGGTATTGTGTAGCCACTTAAAATTACATTTATAGAAAGTTTTTGATAATCTGGGAAGATAGTTCTGAAGTTAAGCAAATGAAAATGAGATATGGAAATTGTTTCTACAGTATGATCTCAATAAATGGGTAGAAAAAAGACTGAAAGGAAATTAACCTGAATATTGACAGTGATTGTCTCTCGATGGGATGATAAGTAGGATTCTTTTCTGCTTTTATTTTTCAAAATTTTCTGCAGTGAGCATGCATTGTTTTAGCAATCAGAAAAAAAGTTAAAGGGGAAAACAGACATGGGAGAAAGAGGGTTTAACTGGAAATCCCACAGGAGATGTTGGCACTGGGGTGGAATGCTGCAGGCAAGGAGGGATCTGCCTCTGAGGATGACAGGCCCTGCACCTCGGTACATCATCAGCGGCTGACAGCTGCTCTGAGGTCTGAATCACAGCCTTCAGATCCCACTCACTTGAATTGCCAGCATTTCTGAAACACAGGGGTGTCTTCCTGGAGAGGTAACTTTCTTCTGGACCAGCAGAGCCTGCATCACGTTAGGGAGGTCTGTCTCTGCTCCATGTACTGCCAGAAGCATCCAGGCAGGCCAGTCAGCTGGGAGCCTCGCGGCTCCATCCACCGAGGAAGCAGCCTGAAGTGGCCTTTGGCATTGGTGCTCACTGAAGTGTGTATCTGCCGCCTGTCTTCAGAGGCAGCAGAGGAGTTGGGAAGGGCTGGGAGCGTTAAGGAAGCTGCATTTCACTCTGCTGCCCATCTGGAGGAATAAGAGCTCCCGAAACAGAGCGGGCAGTGGTAGCTCTGACGAGGAATAGAGCTGGCTGACTTTCGGGGGCCAGCAGGAAGGGAGCAAAGACAGGAATCTGGGCATCATCTTCTCAGTATTAGGAAACGAGCCTCCAGTTACTCTTGAGTGCTCTGTCCCCCAGTCACTGCCTAGACAGTGTTTTCTTTTCCTTTGCAGTAAAATGCAGGACCCGCTTTTTAAGGGAGGATTAAGTGAAAACATGGAAGGACTAACGAGCACTAGTGTATCTGTTTCCTTCAGCCCCCCTCTCTCTCCCCCCACTTATATTTAAACTTTCATTTGCTCTAATGACTATGGATTCTTTTTAGAAACAGCCCCGTGGACCTCCCAGGCCTACAACGCCCTGACATCAGTTGTGACGTCATGCAAGAACTTCAAAGTACGCATCAGATCAGCCGCTGCCCTGGCCGTCCCCCGCAAGAGGGAGCACTATGGGTCGGTTGAGCAGTACGCTGAGATCTGGAATGCCCTGGTCACTGCCTTGCAGAAAAGCGAAGACACCACAGACTTTTTGGAGTTCAAGTACTGTGCCAGCCTGCGGACCCAAATCTGCCAGGCACTGATTCACCTCTTGAGCTTGGCCAGCCCCTCAGACCTGTCCTGCATCAGGGAAACCCTCGAACTGCATGGGGACATGGTCCAGTCTTTCATCCTACAGTTTTTAAAGTCAGGAACAGAGAGAGATGACGCCGGAGCACCCCACCACCCGCAGGAGAGAGACCAGATGGTCAGAACGGCCCTGGGGCACATAAACAATGTCCAGGCACTGGCTGGTGACCCAGCCAAAAAGGCCATCGTGAGCTTTTTAGAAGATACCCTGACCATTTATTTTGACTCATCTGGATCTCAAGTAGCACTCTTAGGATTAACCCATCGGTGAATATTCTATCATACTTTCCAGGTGTCAGGTGGAAAAAGGAAGACCTGAGCTTGAGCATCAGATGTGTGGGGTTTAGTCTTAGGGGCAGAAACAGTCCTTTCACTGTTTATTTAGAACGAGTTAGCAGCTATTGAAATTTTTCTCAGAGGGTTCATCCACGTTGGAGAGTGTTTTCACTGCCTTGGCTGTGGCTGTGACTGCTGGAACCTCTGACTTGTGCGTCTGGGAGCCAAGGAGTTGGGTTGTCCTGTGGACTGAGCAGGCTTGGGTTCCAAAGAGTGGACTCAGAAGAGTATTTTTAAGAAAGGAAACAGCAAAAGGATTTAAGAGTTAGAATGTTGTATATCGAGTCTCTGGGGATTGTTTTTCTTTTGTAATAAACTAATGTAAAGCAGTGTGCCCATAGTCGACCGTTTTTATCAAGTTGCAGTTACAGAAAGCTGCAGGCAGAGCTGGTGTTTAGCCAGTTTGTGCTGGTTCAGCTGCATCGGTTGCTAAAATATTGAATCGGTTCCTTTCAGGTTGATAAATAGCTGTTGCACTGAGCTCCCCGAGTGGCACCCCTGGAAGCCCCGTCCAAGCCTTCCTACAGCCCTGTAAAGATGAACTGGCTTTCAGGGCCCTCTGGCTGAGGCCCATGTCCATTTCAGCCTGGCCATAACATCAGCCTCTGTCTGAATTTCCTAACACCCCTTAGGAGAATGTGGTCCCCTATGCTGAACTTTTGGTAATTTTGCCATCTTTGGATTTGTGCCTTAAAAAGGATTATCTATTTAATTTACATGATTACAAGGAGAGGTTTTTAGATTATGTTTTGATAATGCCCAAGCAGTTAAAAAAGTAGTTTCTCACTGAAACATTATTTATATTTAAATTTTGCATATGGCTTTTGACCATCAACTCTTTATTGTAAGTAATTTCAATCATAGAGATATATAATAAAAGATCCCACACTTCAACTTGATGTGGAATAAATAAGAATCAGGGTACATAGAGTGAGTTTTGGCAGAATATTACGGCTCAGACGGTAAAGAATCCACCTGCAATCCTGGAGACCAGGTTTGATCCCTGAGTTGGGAAGATCCTCTGGAGGAGAGAATGGTTACCCACAGCAGTATTATTGGAGAACTCCGCAGACAGAAGAGCCTGGTGGGTCCCTGGGGTCGCAAAGAGTCAGACATGACTGAGTGACTAACAGTAGTTGGCAGTATATTATTTAACTGCAGTTATTTATCTTAAAAAATACATTTCAGAGCATCCATGTGTCCCTTCTTTCTTCTCCTTTACTCTTTCCTTTCTATGTTGCTGTTTGTTTAGAAAAAAAGGTTTAGGCAGAGACCAGGGAGCAGAGTATTCAAATAGCTGAAGTCTCACTTTTTTTTGGTAGAATACCAATTTCCAAAGCTTGAGACGACCAGCACAGTAAAAACTACCATATAGAACATTCTCTAGACTTGCTTTTCTTTGGAGGATTCTGGGCAACAGTTGTTACAGAGCCCATGGAACTGAGTTGAACCTGTTCAGACCCTGTCTTGAAACTTAGAACTTCCTTCTCTTGAAGGAATATATTCTTAGTAGCAGCTTGTTTACTTGCTGTTTTCATAAAAGTAAAAATATGCCATATATAACTTACTCCTGGTTCTTTGAGCTTTCACTGGTGGGTTTCTTGATAAAACATCTGTGAAATGATTTTGAATGGTTTCCCTTGCTGATTCACTCTTACTATTTGCTTACTTTGAATAAAATTTTTTTCTTTCTAAACCTTTGACTGTCTTTAAGGTTTCCAGGTTTCTGAAAACAGATGTTAGTGTTTGTATTCAGGGAGAAACCAAGGCTAATAAGCACTTCCAGAAATTCCCTAAGTGTGGACTGAGGGCTTCTGTCAGGATCGGATGCTACTTCTCTTCGCCCTGTGGCTTTGTGGCTGTACACCCAGGCCGAGGGCTCAGTAAAGCTGCCATCATGGAAGGCAGCCACCCAGAGAATAAAGGGGCAGGATTGATTTGCTGCAGAAACAGTAGGAAGTCTGGCTCTGATTCAGAATGCCAAATTCAATTCTGAACTTTCTTTTGATACATGATACTGATATTTCTCTTGATATTTAAAAGAAAAAATTTGGAGGAGGAGTCAGCTTGGCACAGAAGTCTAGAGCGAATTCGTTGAATCAAGAGCATTAGGAAACATCACTTACCTTCCAGCTGTTCCTGTGAAACTCACTAATAATAAACCCGCTTCTGGAACCCAAGGAAGATGCACACTGTAACCTCTTGCAGATTTAGTTAATGGTAGAGCCAGTGCCCTAAGGTGATGAGAGGTTAGAAACCTCGTTGAGAACACCAGGGCAACAACTTCCCTGATTTTTGATATTTGTACGTGAATCCAGACCAGGAGCAGGACCTCACCAACTAAGTGAGTTCTAGTTACTCCAGTTCATTCGGCCTTCATGTCATTAGCAGAGTGCAGTGGTTAAGAGCCTAGGCTTAAATCCTGGCTCTGCCCTCCATCTGTGAATGTTACTTAACCTCTCATGCCCGGTTTTCTCATCTGTGATATGGGGATAATGGTGCCTGCCTCATAAGGATGTTATAACAGTGAAATTTGTTTGTACATGGAAAGTTCTTAAAACAACTTTTGGTACTCAATAAAATCCAGTATTTGTTTTCCTTGAATTTTCAGAGCACCAGGCAAAAACAGTGTCAACACACCATGTGCTTTTATGATGCCGGTTGAACAGCTGGAATCCCCTGACTGCACTTCTAGGTAGTGAACCTGGATCCTGCAGGGTGGGATGGGCACTCCCCCAGGACCTCTGTGGCCAGCCAGAAACAGCCCCCTATTGGTCCCCACAGATCCCTAATGGGCATGGGAAAGGACTGCAAGTGAGTTCTGCCTCATGACCCATCCCTGAGGGCCAGTCTTGAGAAATTACAGATCCAGTTTACACAAACTTCGGAATTACACCCGTTTTTTAAAGAACAACTCTTCTTAGTAATTATGTGCTTGGGCAAGTTTCTAGACCTCTAATCGTTAAAAAGGGGATACCTACCTTGTAGAGTTTCAGGAGTCAGTCGCATAATACATGTAAAGCATTGTACTGGAGCCGGCACAGAGCAGACGCTGCCCTCATTACCCTTTTCTTTAGTTTCCTCCCTGGGCTTGACTTTCTCCTCGTTAGGGTGAGATCTCTGGAGGGGATCTTGGGGAAGGAGCTACTAATCTACTAGTACAGTCCTTGAGTCCTCGGGTCTAAACTAAAGCTCCACTCTAGTGGGTGAGGATGTTATATTCAGTCAGTTCAGTTCAGTCGCTCAGTCGTGTCCGACTTTTTGCAACCCCGTGGACTGCAGCACGCCAGGCCTCCCTGTCCATCACCAACTCCCAGAGTTTACTCAAACTCATGTCCATTTAGTCGGTGATGCCATCATACCATCTCATCCTCTGTCATCCCCTTCTCCTCCTGCCTTCAATCTTTCCCAGCATCAGGGTCTCTTCAAATGAGTCAGTTCTTTGCATCAGGTGGCCAAAGTATTATTATATTAGGATTGGGCCAAATTCTCAGCAAACCAGCATTCATTTGCCATTTCTGCCCAACACTCCCAAGGACCCTTGCACTGCCAGCAGTAACAGTAGCCAGGGGGAAGGTGGTGGCGGTGTGGCCTCTCTGGGACATAATTCAACGAAAAGCACCTGTGTTGGGGAAAAGCCCTTCCCTTGAGAATTAATTGCTCTGCAATCTATTCTGTGACCTACTAGGATTGACTGTAGGAACACAGGTGTTTTTTTAAATTTAGAAGTTCTATTAAAATATTACCACATTAATAGGTCAAGTAAGAAAATGCACATGGTCATTTTATGGATACTGAAAGAGCATTTGATAAAACTTAGTGTCCTTTTCTGATCAGATTTCCTTTAAAAGAGAATTTAAAGATATTTCATTAACATCATAAAATATTTCTATCTTGAAGAGTGACTTTGCTAAAACCACAACCAAGACAAGCAAGTCTATCATCACCACTGTTACCTAACATTGTGTAAGATTTGATGGTCAATATGATTAAATAAACCAAAAGCAGAATTTTTCGGAAGTTTTTCAAAGATTCCAAATTAGCATTATTTGTAAAACACCAATCTGAGAGACTGAATTCACGAATCATTATTTGTAAAAAATCAAGAAAATCAACTCCAAAAATAACAAAAGGTTTGTAAGGTAGCTGGTTACAGATTAGGCCAAAATCAATAGCTCTTCTATATAGCAACTATAACTAATAAGATTTTATGTTTAAAAGATCTCATCGCAGTAGTAACAAAATATCAGGAGTAATCTAACCAAATTGTAACACAAGGATTTTGTGAAAAAAAATTTTTTAATTGGAATTTTTTTAAATGTCATTGAAGAAGACATTTTTTTAAAAAATGAGAAGATATACCATGTTCTTAGATAGAAGGACCCAAAATTATTAAAAAAAAAAAAAAAAAAAAAACTATGTCTCTCTGAATCCAGAAATTTAGCTAAATTCCTATCAAGATTTAAAAAAATACTTTTAATGGCAAAATGATTCTAAATTTCATCTGGAAAAACAGACGTAAAAATTTAAACCAAGGAATTCAACTTTTAGCCACCACATCGTGCCTGGGTGGAGCAGGGTGGGGGTAAGGGGGGAGGGTGTGCAGGGAGAGAATTTATCCCTCAATCAGAGTACCCTAGGGGTGCATCGCGTTTTTCAGCCTTTGTAAATCCACGGCTCTGTTTGTGATATAAAAATCCATCTGTCATTCTCACTCCAGTGCTAGTCCACCCTCTCCCTCCCACTGAACACGGCTAGAGTGCCGGGACTCAATGCGTGCAGCTGTTGTCTCGAAAAGGAGAGCGTAACAGGAGAGCCAGGGAAGGAAAGGGGAACTCAGCACCACCCAGCGGACAGTAAGTTTGCTGTTATTGCCCCCGGGCATCTCCTGGCCTGGACCCCAGACAGACAGAGTCCTGGACCCGCACACCACGGAGACAGAGCTCCCAGAGACAGGCTCTATTTCTGGTCCTCGGATGGGGCATGAGGGACTGTGTGGGTCAGGGAGAGAGGGGGACACCCCTGTTTGTGGCTTCTCTCCCCTCCCACCCCTGCCCCTTGGCAATCCCGATGCAGCCATGGCTGTCGCAGCCAGGCAGGTGCCTAAAGCTTCAGGGAGGGGAACCCTTCTCTGACCAGAGGAAGTGTGGTCCCAACAGCAAGAGAGTGAAGCCCATTGCTTTCTCTTGCTCTCTGCGTTTTTCTTGCTTGATCTCTTGATGTGGGAATATTTTGTTGATAAAACTATGACACCAGAGGGAAATTTGAAACTTTGGAAATCAAGGAAGAGTAATAGATGTGGGAAATATTTGGATCAATAGACTTTTTCTCGGCTTAAGCTTTTCATAACATGTACAAACTTGTAATATTGTCTGATGGGGTCTTCAGTGAATATAGGTATGTATGTGTGTGTGTGCTCAGTCGGGTCTGAATATGTGTGACCCCCTAGGACTGTAGCCCACCAGGCTTTTCTGTCTATGGAATTTTCCAGGCAAGAATACTGGAGTGGGTTGCCATTTCCTATTTCAGGGGATCTTCCCAACCCATGGATCGAACCCTCATCTCTTATGTCTCCTGTGTTGGCAGGCAGATACTTTACCACTGTGCCACCTGGGAAGCCCCAATTATTCATGTAAAAATCACCATCTAAAGAGGAAGGGTAAAGAGATCCATATGGTACTAAGATTTCTACATGTCACTTGAACAATAAAATGTTAATTCCAAACAACTTATGAAAAGTTAAGTATTTTGTAGTCGCTAGAGAAACCACACGCATACACACACTACACAAAAGATATATTCAGAAACTCACTAGGTGATTAAGGTGGAGTATTAAAAGTTATTCAAATAATCCAAAAGAAGGCAGGAATGAAAAACATAAGGGACAAATAGAAAACCCAAAATAGTAGATGCAAGCCTATCAACAATTACATTAAGCTTAAAAGGTCTAAATATACTAATTAAAAGAGATTCTTAGAATGTAAAAATACCCAAGATTTGTGCTAAGGCTAAGTTGATTCAGTCGTGTCTGACCCTGTGCGATCCTGTGGACTGTAGCCTGTCAGGCTCCTCTGTCCATGGTTTTCTAGGCAAGAATACTGAAGTGGGTTGCCATTTCCTTCTCTAGGGGATCTTCCCGACCCAGGAATCGAACTCACATCTCTTATGTCTCCTGCACCAACAAGCGGGTTCTTTACCACTACCGCCACCTGGGAAGCCCATCCAAGATCCACCTATATGCTATTTATAAGAAACTCATTTAAAATTAGTAAAGTTTGAAAGGAAAAAAAGAAAACTATACCATGCAAATAGTACTAATCAAAAAAAATTTGGAGTAGCTATACACTATCAGACACGATAGACTTTGGAGCAAGGAAACTCATCAGGAATAAACAGGGAAATTGCATAAAGATAACAGTGTCAGGTCACAGACAAGGCCTAACAATCCTAAATGGCTGTGAACTTAACAACATAACTTCAAAACACATGAGACAAAGACTGATGGAACTGAGAGGAGAAACAGCGAGTCAGCAATTACCATTGTTGACTTCAGCACTCACTCCTTTCTCAGTGACCAACAGGACAAGCAGGCCATATTCTGCATCATGAAACAGATCTGGACAGATTTGAAAGAGTCGAAATCATGCCAACTATGATCTCTGACCATAATGGAATTAAGCACCAGGAAATCTCTTAAGTACTTGAAATTAAATAATATACTTCTAATTAATCCATAGGTCGAAGGGGGATGTCTCAAAGCATATAAGGAAATACTTGAAAGTTAACAAAAATGAAAATATGACATATCAAAATGCATAGGTACAGTTAAAGCAAGGCTTCGATGGAAATTTATAACACTCAGTCGTGTCTGATTCTTTCGACCCCATGGACTGTAGCTCCGCCAGGCTCCCCTGTTCACGGGGTTCTCCAGGCAAGGATACTGGAATGGGTTGCCATGCGCTCCTCCAGGGGATATTTCCAACTCAGGGATTGAAACTGCATCTCCTACATCTCCTGCATTGCAGGTGGTTTCTTTACCCCATTGGTTGCTTTTTATTTGCCAAGCACAGAAAAGATCCTAGATGCATTACAGTACTTCTTTTTCTAACACTTAAATAATCCTATTATAAATAAGAATATATTTTGCATCTATTTCTGTTACTTAAAAGTTTTAACTTTTTTTTGGTTCTCTGATTTCTTTCAGTAAATATTCTTTTTTTTAAAGTTGAGATATTGTTGATATATAGCATTATATATGATAATATATATAAATAAATATATAAAACATATTGTTATATATATATAAATAAACATATAATAAGTTTCAGGTGTACAACATAGTGACTCATAATCTTTAAAGGTTATACTCCATTTATAGGTATTATAAAATATTGGCTATATACCCTGAGCTATATACAACATATCCTTGTGGCTTATTTATTTTATACTAGTAGTTTGTACCTCTTAATCTCCTACTCCTAGTTTGCCCCTCCCCTGTCACTTTCTGGATTGATAGCCACTAGTTTGTTCTCTGTATCTGTGAATCTGCTTCCTTTTTTTGTTTTATTCACTAGTTGACAAACATTCTTATTTTTTTTTTATTTATTTTTATTAGTTGGAGGCTAATTACTCTACAATATTGTAGTGGCTTTTGCCATACATTGACATGAATCAGCCATGGATTTACATGTGTTCCCCATCCTGATCCCCCCCTCCCACCTTCCTCCCCATCCCATCCCTCTGGGTCATCCCAGTGTACCAGCCCCGAGCACTTGTCTCATGCATCCAACCTGGGCTGGTGATCTGTTTCACACTTGATACATGTTTCGATGCTGTTCTCTCAGATCAGCCCACCCTCGCCTTCTCCCACAGGGTCCAAAAGTCTGTTCTATACATCTGTGTCTCTTTTTGTGTCTTGCATATAGGGTTATCGTTACCATCTTTCTAAATTCTATATACATGTGTTAGTATACTGTATTGGTGTTTATCTTTCTGGCTTACTACAAACATTCTTAAAAGTAAAGGCAGCAGCGTGTCTTGGAAACTCAAACTGAGTTTGGAGTTTGAGTTGGAAACTCAAAAAAATGTAGCAGAATGGCCAACAGATGGAGACAGAGGACACAAAATGATTCAGATGCAGGCCTTTCGCCAAGGCTGTTTCTCAGGCTACAGCACCTGAATTTCAGGTTGCTTTCATTAATAACAATGGCTCTCAAACTGGACTGCACATTGGAATTACTTGGGGGACTTAAAAAAATACCAGTTCTGAGTTTAGTGATCTGTTGTTGTCTGTCACTAAGCCATGTCCAACTCTGTGATCCCATGGACTACAGCACGCCAGGCTTCCCTGTCCACTCTCTCCCGGAGTTTGCTCAAACTCATGTTCATTGAGTCAATGATGCCATCCAACCATCTCATTCTTTGTCACCCTCTTCTCCTGCCCTCAGTCTTTCCCAGCATCAGCGTCTTTTCTAATGAGTCGGCTCTTCATATCAGGTGGCCAAAGTATTGGAGCTTCAGCTTCAGCATCCGTCCTTCCAATAAATATTCAAGGTTAATTTCCTTTAGGATTGACTGGTTTGAAATCCTTGCTGTCCAAGGGACTCTCAAGAGTCTTCTCCAACACCACAGTTTGAAAGCATCAATTCTTTGGCACTCAGTCTTCTTTATGGTCCACCTCTCACATCCATACATGACTACTGGAAAAACCATAGCTTTGACTATACAGACCTTTGTTGGCAAAATTATGTTTTTCCTTTTTAATATGCTGTCTAGATTTTTCATAGCTTTTCTTCTAAGGAGCAAGCGTCTTTTAACTTCATGGCTGTGGTCACCATCTGGAGTAATTTTGGAGCCCAAGAAAATAAAATATGCCACTGTTTCCATTTTCTTCCCTATTTTCTGGTGTATACGTTTGCCATGGGGAGGTTTAAAATCACACAAATGATTCTAATTATAGCAACCTGTGAGGCCAACTACTTAGAACACACACCAACAGGAGGTCTCAAGCTGGTATGTTTCAGAATCATGTAGAGGAACTTGTGAAAAACAGACACCCAGGCTGTTGTATCTTCATTCTTTCAAGAACCAGTGCATACTAAAATGTTGAGGTATCAATTTAGTGAAAAAGTGAAAGCGAAAGTTGCCCAGTCATGTCCAACTCTTTGTGACTCATTATAGTCCGTGGGATTCTCCAGGCCCGAATACTGGAGTGGATAGCCTATCCCTTCTCCAGGGGATCTTCCAGACCCAGGGATCAAACTGGGGTCTCCTGCCTTGCAGGCAGATTCTTTACCAGCTGAGCTGCCAGGGAAGCCCATCAACTTAAGACAGTTACATATATAATCAAGAATAAATCTTGGATTTCCCTGGTGGTCTGGTGGTTAAGAATCTATCTTCCAGTGCAGGTTCAGTCCCTGGTTGGAGTGCTAAGATCCCGCATGCTGCAGGGCAGCTAAGCCCGCCAGCCCCACCTAGAGAAGCCTGCACACTGTAACTATTGAGCCCATCTGCTCTAGAGTTGGTGCTCCGCAACAAACAAAGCCCTTACACCACAACTAGATAAGGCCCCACACTGCAATGAAGGGCCTGCACTCTGCAAGGAAGACCCAGTGCAGCTAAAAAAAAAAGGACTAAATCTGGTACAGTCTCAAAACTGGATTCAGATTTATCAGAGTAACATCAGACATCAAATGTTTAAGGACATTTTATAGGAGAAAATTTTTAATTGAGGAAATGCCAACCATGAACTTAATTTACCCCCTGGAAACAGAGAGGTGGGCTGGGTCACCCCTCGACTGTCTGGTGTCACACAAGAGCAGGTTCCTAGACTGGGCCAGCAGGTTCCCTCACCAGAGAAACCCAGCCTACACATGGTGTCAGGTTCCAGAAGTTTACAGCCGTGTTTGGTCATTCCACCGCAGGACATCAGGAAGAAGTAGAGCTGCTCCGGCAACTACAGCCCAGCCTTCATGAGGCAGGCTCCCCCAACATGTTTCCACTTTCCTTCACCAAAGCATTTAAATCATTTTAGTGTTAGATTTATATTCTAAATAACATTTCTCAATTTTCCATATTATCCAAGTAACGAATCTTCATTGTGGAACTTTAAGAAAAAACAAAACAGTAAGTCTATGTAAGTAGGATTGAAGGCAGAAGGAGAAGAGGGTGACAGAGGATGAGGTTGGATGGCACCACTGATTCAATGGACATGAACTTGGGCAGACTCTGGGAGATGATGAGGGGCAGGGAGGCCTGGCCTGCTGCAGTCCATGGGGTCACAAAGAGTTAGACACAACTGGGTAACTGAACAACAACAACAAATACCTAAGTAAAAATGTCTTGAAATTATCACTGTTATCAGGACCTCCCTGGTGGTCCAGTGTTAAGACTTCGCCCTCCGATACAGGGCTCGATACCTGGTCCACAAGCTAAGACCCCACATGCCTTGTGGCCAAAAAAAAAAAAACAGTGTTGCAAATTCAATAAAGACTTGAAAAAAACTGTCTAAAAAAATCACTACTACCATTTTTATATGTTTCATGACATATGGTACATGTCCGTGTATGATATACCCTATACATATGGATTCACATATACTTTATGTGTATGTGCACATAAACACTCTTCCAGATATATTGTGGGAAAACAGTCAACAAAATTGTGGTTATAACCTGTATACTTTCTTGTAGCCTGTCACTTAATAATATACCATGAGCACTAAATATTCTTCTAAAACCTGACTTCAACAATTTGTTTTATATGCACTCTTTCTTAGATGTTAGAGTTTTGGGGGGATGTGTGGTGTGAGGCAGAGATATAACTCCATCCCTTCCCAAGCAGGCAGCGGGGTGCTGAACCACTGATGTATAGAAACAGTAATCATGCCATCCTTCCCCCCGGGTCTGCCGTGCCTCCTTGCCCAGTTACCACACTCTTATCTTCCCTGGTCTTCATCCCACTGCTCCTCTATCCTCATGCTAGTCCCAACCTTCTTTAACTCTTGGACTTTGTAGTAGGAAGTTCAGTAGCCAGATGACCCACCAAACAAGCCTGGTTCTGCCCTTGCTTTCTTGACTAGACAGGGCTCTTGACTCCACCTTTTGCTTGGGAGTCTCAGAGGCAGCTAATCATTATTGAACATTTAGTACTGACTTTTAAACACTTCGTATTTAAGAGGAAATGAACATAAGCTGTAAGAGGAAGAAAAGGTGTTTTTTATTTTTCCATTTAACAAATGTCCATAAAGTACTTTTTCTGTAAGGTCTGGTCTCCTGCCATCTTTGTTCTGCAGAATCCTTGCCAGGCCAGGAAGGCTTGATCCTTCTCCACCTCTGGGTCCTTCCCCAAGTGTTGACAGCTGAGATGGCGGGTGGGCCAGTGGTCGTTCTGGCAATGAACCTGACGCCGGAACCTGGGCTCCAGCTTTCCAGGAGCCCATCTGGTACATGACCTCACTGGCCTTGACCACCCTCTGCCTGCATGACGCACAGTCACCCGCTTAGGCCATCAGTTCCCTCTGCCCTCCAGCCCTCAGCTCAGGTCCTCACCTCTTCCTGAAAACTATGACAACATTCTCCAAGAGGGCCCTCAGTCACCGGCAGGTCTGTGGGGCTCCAGGCTCCTTTCTCAGCTTGTTCAACCTATTCTCTGACCCACCAGCCACCAAGCTGGTTCCCTGGGGCCTTCATCATCCCCTTCGCATGGCTTACAAGAGCCTTCGTGGCTGCCCCCCAACTCCCTGTCATCACCAGCCCCCCAACCCACCCAGCCCCACATGGGCTCCAGCTGTATGGGCTCCTGTGGGCCCAGGCCTTGGTTCACCCTTCAGACTGCGCATTACAAGCTCCTGCACACACCACAGGTCTCAGCAGACACACGCACCCTTTCCTCTAGGGCACCTTTCCTGAGCACCTGTGAAACGAGGATGTTTGTGGTGTCAGCTCCTAGGGTTGATTCAGGACTGAATGCAGCAAGCAAGCTGCTGGCAGAGAGCCCAGCGCTGAGAAGCCCTAGCTGAATGCCAGCTCTTGTCATTCTTTTTACGATTCTTGCATCTCTCACTACCATGGACCACAATCGTTTATGTGGCTGTCTCCTGGCTCGACCTGGAGTTCCTTGGGAGTTCGTGTCGCATCTCACCCACCTTCTATCTCCTCCCTTATCTGGGGCTAGGCCACGCCTACAGGAGACTCTCAGCACGTGTCTCTTGAATGACAGGTAGAGATATGAATGTCCCCATTTTCCAAGCAGAAAACTGAGGCCTATGGAGGGGAAGGTGACTGGCCCCAGAGGGCACTGCCTGTCGGAGCAGGAGCAGAACTCAGGTCCGGGAGATGCTTCGCCCAGGGCTGTTCTCCCTGGAGTGTGCAGAGGCCAGATGTAGAACAAGTGAAAATAAAAAGAGGAGTTACTTTCAGGTTTGCTATTTTTTTTTGCTGTGTTTGGCTCAGATTGTCCCAACTATAGTTTTCCTAACAACTCAGGCCCTAAGAGGAAGACTTCACACAGCTTTGCGGATCTGTGACATTGGAGTTGACAGCAGCCTTCAGGTTCACCTGGTCCACCCCACCCCATCCCTGAACCTCAGAGGGAACCACGAACCCGAGAGGGAAAGGGAGTTGCCCACAGTCACGTGGCCGACAGCAGAACCAGACACCTTTCCAGTGCTCCTCTTAGTCACAGAAAGCGAAGCGGCGTCCACATAGACGGAGCCACAGAAAGGAGCCCAGGATTTACAGGGCGCAAACTCCCCGGGGGCCTCCAGCACCAGCAGTCAAGGCCTGCAGCCTCCAACAGGTCCCCGCAGAGACGGTGCAGCCCACCCCAGGAGGGGAGGCCCGGGAGGGTGAACGGGCGGGAGCGCCTGCAGCCAGGGCCGCGCCCGGGGGGTCGGTCCAGCCTGTGTTCTCAGCTGACCGTTGATGAGCCCTGCTCTTTATAGCTTCTCCAGTGGAGAGCAATTAACTTCTTGAGTCTGGAGGTTTATGGCCAAAGACGAGGGAAGGGACGTTCCACCCCACTGGGGCCCTTTGAAAGTAGAAGCATCTGATTTATCTCTGTGCTGGGGTACTTGGCCTTTAGCTGCAAAAGGACTGTCCCACCCGGCCCCCCTCCCCCTTTCCTGCTGGCAGAGGCCCATGGCTGGAGAAGTGAAACACGCAGGCCTCGGGGCGGGAGATGCAGCTGGATGCGGATGCAGGGTGGACGGCATGGGGACTCACGGGCCCAGGCAGGGAGGCCACTGAGCAGCCTGCTGGCTGCCCCAGGGCTCCTGTTGGGTCTCGGGAGTGGACCCCTGGGCAGGTGGTAGGATCACCTCCCTGGTCCCTGCCCCCGTGGGTAGGTAAAAACAGGCTTTTACCTCTTCACCCTTCCCACCAACCCAGACAGACAAACGCCACCTGGGTGTCAGCAGGTGGAGTAGGCAGAGAAAGATGACATACCAGCCCTGGCCCTGACAGACGCGAGGCCAGTGAACACAGCGTGACAGCGTGGGGAGAGAAGGCTGCCCAAAGGGAGACTCACTCAGCGCGGAGCCAGGTCCCCAGGGAAGCAGTCAGGCAAGACTTGCTGGAGGAGGCTGGGAAAATGAAAAGGCTGTGGAGAAGGGGCACAGATGTGTGGCAAGCAGGCACACGGAAGAAAGCGTGTGCGGCTCAGCATGGCCAGGTGTGCCCAAGCCCTGAATCAGGAAGGGAAAGGAAGGGAGGTGGGCAGATGGAGATCACAAAAACCTGTGCACATCCCAGGGTGTTGAGATTTTATTGTGGGGGAGCCAAAGAGGGGTTTCGAGAAGAGTATGGGTGATATGATCAGATTTACTTTAGAAAAAGCGTTCAGGTGGCAGGGTGATCTCAGATTAGAGAGGAGGCCCTGTGGTTCTCCCACTAGGCTGTCCATCGACACCAGCTGGGGAGCATCAGAAAGGCTGATGCCCGGGCCAGCCTCCAGAGAGGGTGCAGTAAATGCTCTGGGGTCCCTGTTTCTCCAGGGGTCCCCATTAGGAGGCACTGTGGCCATCCAGGTGAGAAATCTGGAGACAGAGGAAGACACGCCTGCAGTGGTTGGTCAGACGTGTGTCCTTAGAGAAGAGGGAGGAGAAAGCAGTCAGGCAACTCCTCAAAAGGTTACAGATAGAGTTCCCAGATCACCCAACCACTTAGACACACACCCAAGAGAAATGAAAACATGTTTGCAAAAAAAAAAAGTGTCTACAAATGTTCATGCAGAACTCTTCAGGATAGCCCAAAAGTAGAAACAACCCAAATGCCCATTGACTATTGGAGGGATAAATAAGATGTGGTAAATCATTACAATAGAGTGTTACTCCATGAAAAGAAGAATGCCACACCGGTACATGCTACAGCATGAGTGGCCCTTGAAAACTTTATGCTGAGTGAAAGAAGTCAGTGACAAAGGAACCATACGCACATGTATGATTCCACTTATATGAAATGTCTAGAACAGGCAACTCTGTAGAGACAGAAAGTAGACCAGTGCTTGCCTAGGACTTAGGGGGAAGGTGAGACTGGAAACTGATGGCTTGGGGGGTGTGGGTGGGTTTTCTTGGGAGGAATAATCAAGAGTATTCCAAAATCCATGGTGAAGGCTTCCCTGGTCACTCAGCGGTAAAGAACCTGCCTGCCAATGCAGGAGTCATGGGTTCGATCCTTGATTTGGGAAGATCCCACATGCCGGGGAGCAACTAAGCCCATGCGCCGACTACTGAGCCTGTGCTATAGAGCTCGGGAGCTGCAGCTGCTGAACCCACGAGCCACCACGACTGAAGCCCATGCACCTAGAGCCCCCGCTCCACTACAAGAGAGGCCACGGCCCTGAGAAGCCCGCGCACCGTGATTGGAGAGGAGCCCCGCTCGCTGCAACCGCAGAAAAGCCCGCTCAGCAACGAAAACCCAGCAGAGCCAAAAATAAATGAACAGAATATTTTTTTAAATAAATACACAAATAAAAAATGAAATCCGTGGTGGCGACGGAAACATGACTGGCTACTAAAAGCCACTGGGTTTTCCACGTTAGAAGGACGGGTTCTGTGTGGGTTATGATCTCAATAACGCTGTGAGAGAGAGAGAAAGCGGGGGTGTGAGGCCTGCAGATTTTACCCCGGGAAGATGGGAGCCTTGAGAGGGCTGAGCAGAGGGGTGTCACGGTCTCACTACCTTACACAAGCTCCCCTCCAGTTCTGGCTCCTCAGCCTCAGTGCTGTCGACATTCGGGGCAGGATAATTCCTCGAATGGCGACTGTCCTGTGGGCGTGGGATGTTTCGCAGCATCCCTGATCTCTACTGGCGCCAGGAGGAGCCCCCTCCACTCTTGTGGGACAACCCTAAACACCTCCAGCCGCTGCCAAACATCCCCTGGGGAGCAAAAGCGCCCCAGCTGAGAACCGCCGCTCCAAACTGTAGGGGGGAGTGTGCAGAGGAAGCGGGTGGGGGCTTGTGAGGCCGTTATGTGGACATGTCCCTTGAGCAGACTGGTGGGGCCGGAGAACCCCCAAAAATAGGGCAGCTTCACTGACTTCAGACTCAGAGGCTGTTGGAATGAATGTCACAGGAAAAAAGAGAGCAAAACCCGAAGAGTTGGTTCAATTTAATTTTACTTTTTGAGCACAAATATTATGCTAAAGGCCTCAGGACAGATACCAAGGTGAGTAAAATAAGCTTCCGATCCCACCTCACAAATACTAAACCCTCTCCGTCAGGGCAGGCGTGAGGTACAGAATGCTCTGGAACTGCAGAAAAGGGAGAGTAAATCCAACTTGTCCAGGAGGGGAATTCCATCAATAGTCAAAATAGTTCTGGACTGTCCCCTCCATACCAGGCAGTTTCACTCAAGTTGTCTTCTTTAATCTTTAAAACTGTGAAGGACATATCCCCTTCCTCCTATTTTTTTTTTTTTTAACAGATCAGGAAACTGAGGCTCAGAAAGACTGAGTAACATATTTACAGTTGTCCTGTCCGGGATAGAACTGGAGTTTGAACACAGGCTGTTTAATGCCAAAGCCGGATGCTGGCTTCCAGAAGCTTCGAGGAGGTGGGACTTGAGCTCAGCATTGCAGAGATTGTCGGGCAGCGTGGGGGTGAAATGGGACAGTAACATGGAGCAGGCAGAGGTGACTGCCTGGGCAAGGCTTGGAAGGGATAAGACAGACAGGAATTTGGGGACAGGACATTTTCTTAGAACACAGAGCTCATTTTAATGGAAAAGTGTTCCAGAACAGAGCACAGGGAGGCTAGGACACAGCCAGGTGAAGAGGAGAGGGCTCTGTTAACGGTGGCGAGTGGTTTTGCATTTTATTCTCTTGGCACGGAGGAGGAAACTAATGAGAACTTCGACTTACGAAAGAAAGTTAAAAGACCAACATATCCCAAATGTATCTCATTCTTAGGTTTGAAGGCTGCTGTGCCCCACCTTACCTACAAGGCACAAACACCCCTCCCTAAGGCAGGCACAGAGACTCCCAAGAAGGGGTACCTGGTGTCGATAGATGAACTCCCAGAGGTGACCGATGATACAGTAAAATCTGGACAGTTACCTGCAAAATAGACACATTGGACTACTTTCTCACATCATACACAAAAATAAGCTCAAAATAGATTAATGACAAATGTAAGACCTGAAACTATGAAATTTTTAGAAAAAAACAAAGGCAGTATTTTTGTTTTTTTTTAGATATGTCTCCTCAAGCAATGGAAAAAAGAGCAAAGGTAAACAAATGGGGCTGCATCAAACTGAAAAGCTTTTACATAGCAAAGGAAGCTGTCGACAAAATGAAAATACGTCCTCCTGAATGGGAGGGCATGTTTCCATTCGCAAGAACATGATATATTTCAAATGATATATTTAACAAGGGGTTAATATCCAAAATATACAAAGAACTCGTATAATTCAACAGCATAAAAACCACCTACTGAATTTAAAAATGGGCAGAGGACCTGAATAGACCTGAAGCCCAACCTCAGTTCAGAGGTCCTGAAGCCCAACTCAGAGGCCCTCTGAATTGGGCTTCCCTGGTGCCTCAGACAGTAAAGAATCCGCCTGCAATGCAGGAGACCTGGGTTCGACCCCTGGGTTGGGAAGATCCCCCGGAGAAGGGAATGGCTGGCAACCCACTCCAGTATTCTTGCCTGGAGAATTCCATGGACAGAGGAGCCTGGCAGGCTACAGTCCATGGGGTCACAAAGAGTTGGACATGACTGAGTGACTTTCACTTTCACCCAGTTTAAAAATGTGTAGAGGACCTGAACAGACATTTTTCCAAGAAAGATATACAAGGCCGATAAACACATGATAAGATGCTTAGCATCATTAATCATCAGGGGATTGGAACCACAATGAGATACATTTTCACACCTCTTACAGTGGCTATCATCAAAGAGAAACAAATAACAAGTGTTGGCAAGGATATGAAGAAAAGGGAACCCTTGGTCCCTGTTTGTGGGAGTGTAAATTGGTGCAACCACTATGGAAAATAGTACGGAGTTTCCTCAAAAAAAAATCGACGGTTGCTAGAACTTCTCTGGTGGTCCAGGGGCTAAGAGTCCACGCTCCAATGCAGGGGCCCACGTTTCTCTCCGGTCAGGGAACTAGATCCAATGTGCTAGAATGAAGATGGAGGATCCCACGTGCCACAGCTAAGACCTGGCACTGCCAAAAAAAAAAGAAAAAAACAGTTGCTGATCCCTTTACCTGAAGGAAGAATCACATAAGGTGAAGTTCATGACACTTGTACTTTTTGAGCCAAAATACAAACACTTGAGAGCTAGCTGTGAATAAAACTTGCTCTTGAATTATGGATGGAGGAGGGGCTAGTCAGACCTGCACTAGCAGGAGGTGGTGAGTTTCGGTAACTGGCCCGAAGTGGCCCAGTATTAGCTCTTTCCAATAACAAGGCCACCTTACATGCACAAACCTGAGTGTGTTCAATCACATCGGTTCGGAGCAGAGTAGCTTCAGGTTTCCCCGTTCTTGGAAAAAGCTTAGCAATATGTATCCCAAAAGTCTTAAAAATCTTCCCACCTAGGAATGCCACTTCTCGAATTATTTTTAAGAAACCACCTAAAGTGGAAGCAACACCTACCGTATATCACAGGGGACTCTACTTAATACTCTGTAATGACTTACATGGGAAAAGAATCTAAAAAAACAGTGGATGTATGTATATATGTAACTGATCCAATTCACTTTGCTGTACACTTTAACACCATATTGTAAATCAACTATACTCTAATAAAAAAATGTTGGTAGAACTAAAAAAAAAAAAAATTTAAGAAACACAAATGCAGGCAACACTTGCATAAAACTATCCATCACATTTTAATAGACAAAATTGGACATAACCAGATGTCCAGCAGCTGGGGAATGGTTAAATCCACTATGGGGCTTCTCTGTGTTAAAGACCTTACAGCCATTTAAGATGTTTATAAAGAGTCTTGAATGGTGTGAGGTCGCATTTATGTTATATGTTAAGGCAGCAAAATAGGCTACAAAAGTAAAACATATATATTATAATAATGGCTATATTGGTGCTCTGAGGAAAAAAAACTTTCCAACGTACTCAGAGTGTTCATTTCTGAATAGAGAGACAGTGAATGATTTTTAATTCTATTCCATATATTTTTTTAAAGTATTTTCTCCTTTTATTCTACATGTTTTTGTGTAGTTCCAGGTTTTATACAAATTAATCAGGAAAAGGTAAACATTGATTTAAAAAGAAAAAAAAAAAAAAACAACCAAAAGCTGAGTTACCCAGTAGATCTAAATGGCATTATAAGCACTATCCTGTGTCCAGAGAACCCTCCTCTATCTGCATGATGCCAGTTTGGACTGGGGAATGTAACGCACCAAACCCCACGGACCACCGGCCCTGTGTTGTAGTATCTGTGTAGAACACACGCTATTCCTTAATTATTTTATAGAAATCAGCTCATTTGTGGTTTTTTTTTAACTTAAATACATGTCTTTTAAGATAAACGGAAAAATATTATGGAAAAATAATACCAATTTCCATTCATGGAAAGTAACCACAAAATAAGTGCAATAAAGCAAGACAATATTATCAAATTCTAGATTGGTAAAGATTCCGAGCCTAAGCCCTTCTTTTCTCTCTGTTTAGTAAAAAGTGAGGATAGAGAGACAGAATAGCAAAGGTTTGAGGGTTATTAAAATGTCCGAGCCCCACAACAGGCCTCTTAAAAGAATCAGGAAGACTGAAAGATATTTGAAATGATATTTTCCCTGGAGATTTTGATTTGTTTTTAGTGATTTGCCCAAGTAGCACCCAAACTGCCCCCTATACCACATCCTAGGGGAAAGTGCCAGACAGTATTCCTAAAACAGTGGGTCTCCCTCGGTCTGTGGCCACTGGTCCAGCTGGTTTCAAGATCAAGGACAGGTGTTTCTACCATGAACGCCTTTCCATTCCTCTTACAGTTCCAAAGTCCTACCGTTGATCAAGACCTTGGTGTTTCCATGCAATACTCCAATGACTTCATCATTTAATTGCAAAGCATGTTTTAGGGCTTGTAAAACCATAAATGTGCTAATGTGGTGCCAATTCTGATTTGACACAGGACAGGCAAGTTTAAACAGGCAAAAAGATGCCACCGGTGCTGGGAAATAGCAGAGGCCAGATAAAAGCTTAGGACACTCGGGGACTTCCCTGGCGGGGTGGTCCAGTGGCTAAGACTCTGCACTCCCAATGCAAGGGAAACACGTTTGATGCCTGGTCTGGGAGCTAGACCCCACATGCTGCAACTAAGAGTCTGCTTGCTGCAACGAAAATCAAAAATCCTTCATGCTGCAACTAAGACCTGGTGCAGCCAAATAAATAAATATAAATAAATAAATATTAAAAAAAAAAAAAAAAACTTAGAATGCTTAGGCTCTTTCCTCTTGGCTCAGTGGTAAAGAATCCGCCTGCTAAGCAGAAGACGTGGGTCCCCTTCCTGGGTCAAGAAGATCCCCTGGAGGAGAAAATGGCAACCCACTCCAGTATTCTTGCCTGGGAAATCTCATGGACAGAGGAGCCTGGAGGGCTACAGTCCATGGGGTCACAAAGAGTCGGACACAACTTGTCAGCTAAACAACAACAGTAGGACACAAACTTATTCATTATACAGATGAAGAAACTGAGGCCCAAGAAGAGGGTGGGGCCAAGAGTCAGCGACAGAGTTGGGTTAGAATCCGGGTCCTTGAACCCCAGTCCAATGTCATCTCTAAAGTCACTGTTTGCTTTTAGTGTGAGAGGTTTGCGTACTTTGGAAACTTGTTCCAGCTGCAGGACCAGAAATCAAAACCAGAGACCAATAAAGATGAGACACGTCCTCCTGCTGGTTTTTCTCCTTGGTTCCTTTAAATGTCAGTGACCTCTTGTCTCTCTCCCCTGATTGACACCCAGCTGTGGGCTTGCTTGGCTAGAAGAATCATGGATCTGTGAACTCTGGCAGAAAGTAGGGACCTCATCTCATTCATACAACTGATACCTAGAGAGACTCCATCTTTAAGAGTCCTTATCCAGCTGCCCCACTCATAGAGGAGACTGAGTCCCACAGAGGAAGCATGACTCTCTTAGGGCCATCCAGCTAGGAAGTGGCAGGGCTTGGCCTGGAATGTAAGTCTTCTGGGTACAAGAACAGTGCTCACTTTATTATTTTTTTAATATTCAATACCTTATAATAGCCTGTAATGGAAGAGAACCCAAAAAATTTTATATATATATATATATATATATATATAATTGAATCACCTTGCTGCATATCTGAAACCAATGTGAATAACAATGTTGTAAATCAACCACATCTCAATTTAAAAAAAGAAAGAAAACAAGTGTCAGAAGTGATCAGTGGCTTGCCCAGATGGATACCCAGAGCTAGTGGCAAAATGATGGAAATTTTATCCCATGATTCTGGATTTAGTGCATTTTTCGCTACACATCTCTTTGGCCCAGTGATATGCCAAGGCCAGTGCTCACTTTTAAAAAATGTTTCTAAAATAAAATTCACTTTTAAACTCAGACAAGCATAACTATAGCATCAACAGGACCCTAAATGAAGTTTATTTATTTAATCCACTCACTCAGTGGGACTGAGTGGGATATATAGCAGCATACATTGACTAGGGGATCCCCGTGTGGTTGCCTAGCAGCACTAGCGGCCGTCGAGGTTTGAGGTCATGAATCCGCAGTGTGAGCGGCCAGCCTGGCTTTGCTGCACTTTTTTCAAACCTCATTCAAGTACACGGAGGTCAGGAGCTAAGTGAGCAGAAAGTCAGATCTAACCACGGTTGTGGTTTTGCCACAGGAGTGTGATGAAGGAAGGGGGTGAGAAAGTGAATAAGATGAAAATTCATAGGATTCAAAAGGGAATTTTATTTGTTATACTATATAGATATATACAGGATTTTTTTAATCTCATACAAGGAATACTGAAACCAAGTTCTGATGCCCGTTCGGGTTGAAATGGTAATGTCATCTTTGCTCGGAAGCTGTCTCGAGGGTGTTTGTCCGGGCAGGTTCAACCTGGAGACTGTGGAGGCTATACTTGATTTAAATTGTTGTTTGAGCCAGTGCTCCACCTAAGAGTCTCAGGACTTTCCTTCCTCCGGAAGGAACCTTTTGAGACAAATCTAGGGTTTCGTCCAAAGCTCAGGTGCTGCAACTCTGCTTATAAAGCCCTTTTCTAGTGTTATTTGTATAAGTAAATAGTTGGCTTCCTATTTCAGGGAAGGACATATTTATCTCCAAAGCTGCCTCGTGTCCTGGGCACCCAATGGGGTGCTGAGAAACTCAACTGCTCCTCTCCTGATATTGTTTGGAAATAACCAAGGCAATTTGGACCCTTTGACCACAAAAATCAACCGTACACTGAAGCTGAAATACAGGTCACTCTGCTTCCCCTTCTCAGTTTTATGTTCTGCCCATCCCTACCTCATCCTAACACTTAATAAGAATCCAGCCTCCTTTCTACTCATTGTAGGTGTTCAGGCAGACGATCCGCAGTACCTGCTTTTCATTGATGTCAGCAGTGGTAATGATTAAGTGGCAACACCCCTCCCCCTTCAAACATCTCCCTCTTCCTTGTTGATCCCCATGGCGAGCAAAAGCACAGTGCACCTTCCAGGATTCCTCCCAGAACTTGTGCCTAGGGTGCAAGTGAGGTGAAACAGTGGTAAGTAAATCCTCTTGACTCCGATCATACCACCACCCTCCCAGCAACTCCAAACCTCAGCCTCCACCCCCTGCAATGTGGCAGTCTTTGGGAAAACTCAGGATGGATATTTCACTACCAAGTGGCGACAAACAGTAACTAAAGGTATGAGCAAAGCAGAAGTACAGGCACATATAAAAGTGTACCACAAGGCACACTTCCGGTGCGTTCTCTTTACGTACACTGTAACCCAGGGTAAAAACGTTTAATAAAGCAGAATTCTAGAATCCTAACTAATGTAGGATCTAGGAGTGGAAGCAATCAAGAGTGCTGCCATCCACTTTAAGCTCCCAACGTGCTGGTTTGCCTTTGACAAGAGGACATCAAAATAGTGAAGAATGATTGCCAGTTGTTCTAAAAAAGAACAATAAAAGGTAAAGCACCTCTACCACACACACACACACACACACACACACACACACCCTCACAGTCTCAATCCCTAGAAGAGATTTGAAAAAGAAAAGCCCAAGAAATTCCAAGCATGAATACCTCCCCAGATAAGACAGAAATGGAAGAAAACCAAACTTTTTAAAGTAAGCATTTTGATCTTCATGCAAACATGGAGTTAATCTGGGGACAGCTAAGCACAATTACACAGATGAATTCATTGTGTGAAATGGTCATTGAGCGTAGAGAATGTAAGTGCCAGTCCAGAGTCCAAGCTCTGTAGGGGTCATACCTGAATCTGCTGAGCTGAGCACATGGAAACCTCTGTGTGCATTCAGGCTTGACCACTCTTTTTAATTTATTTCAGAGTTGCTCACTGGGGTGGCTTCAGGAAATGCAAATAGAATGTCCATAGCGGTGTCTGAAGATGACAGTGTTTTGATGCGTGTTAAACTGAAAATATAAATAAAAATCTCTGGGCCTGTATTTACCTGGATTAAAGTTTTTCTTAAGATTACAGTCTGATATTTTTGATCCCTTACTCTTCCAGTTGGCTTTTATTTGATTTTAGGCATACAGAGAGGACACAAGTGAAGCCCCCGACTGGGCGTGATGGTACCCAGGTTCTAGCTTTACTTCTGTTTAAATTCTCTGAGTCCTGGGGTTCTTCTTTCCTTGATGCTGGGCCCTCACACCTATAAACTGAGGAGGGCCACATGGTCTGGTTCTCTAGTTTTGAGGCTACAATTCAGAGCAATTTGGACATACCATTTCACCTCTAGGATTTTATTTTTTTCCAACATAATTAAGATGTACACAATTTTCACACAACAGTAGGATATAAATTCTATTCAATTTCCCATGGACTATAAATTAGGAGACACTGGAACATAGCCAGGGACATAAAACAATCTTTTGATATTGATGTCTAACGTAATTCCACAATGATAAGAGAACAGACTCTGTATGATTTCAATATCTTTAGACCATGAATTGTGTGCACCATGTTTTATGTCCAGTATTTTAATTTAAGCAAATGGGAAGTATTTTTACAATGTAAAATGCATACGGCTCTAGGTGGCTCAGTGAGTAAAGAATCTACTTGCGATTCAGAAGACGTGGGTTTGATTCCCTGAGTCGGGAAGATCCCCTGGAAGAGTAAATGGCAACCCACTCCAATATTCTTGCCTGGAGAATCCCATGGGCAGAGGAGCCTGGCGGGCTACAGTCCATGGGTGGCAAAAAGTCGGACATGGCTGAAGTGACTGAACACACATGCTATAGCCTGATGGACCTACCAAACCCGAAGACGTAGAGTCGCTGTTGGAAATAATTTAAGTACCATTGTCCATGGCAAATGTGTGAAAGTCAGCACTACAAAGGAACTACAGAATTGAGAGGATTCTTTCCCTATTTATAATAATAACATATTTGCACCGAAAGAGTCCTTAGCAAGCATGGAGACCCAGACAGGTCAAGCAGCTTGCCCAAGATGCACAGGCAGCAGGAGGGAGTCAGGACCACAACGTGGGTCTCCTCACCCTTACCCTGGTCAGGACTCCTGCATGCGCCCTTCAGAGGTAGGCAATTTCATCTTCAGAACTTCTCTTTCCATATTCACCAGCACCCTTCACAGGGAATGGACATGTTAAATTTTATTTTTCTTAGAGTTAACCTTGTTGAAATTCACTAGAGAAATGAATATTGATTAAAAAAAACAATTCACAGTTGCCAAAATCTTGGGACAGTTTCACAACAGAAATGATGATGGCCTTTGTTCCAAGCTGTCCCTGCCTCGTCACCAGAAGCAGAGGAACCAGGAGACAAGAGCAGGAAAGAGGGGATCCCTGGATTTCTCAGGCCCAAGAAGGAGCAGCCTCAGTAGAGATGTGTATGCTGACTTTCTAAGTCTCCATCAGAACAGGGTCCTGGCATGCCAGTGGAGCTTGGGCCTGCTGCAAACAAGCTGGTCTTGGAGTGAAAAACTAACACACCAGGTACGTCCCCAGTGTCTGCCGATCTTGCATTTTGGGGAGAGAGACTCCCACTGCCAGCATTCTCAAATGCTTGAGCCACCAACATATGCCTCAAACATCAGAGCTTATGCACGAGGCACCGCGCCTCTGCTCAAAGGCGCTCAGGTGGCCGTGTCTGTTGCCTGTCCTCTGGGGAGGGGCGGCAGGGCCTGGAGGCAAGGAAAGGCATTTTCAGCGGAAGCTGAGGGGAAGCACACTGGTGGAAACCGTCAGAACCACGGGAGTCGGGCTTTGCAGCTGTTGAGCTGTGTGACTTGGGCAGGAAACTTAGCCTCTCGGTTTCCTCACCTGGTAGGTCGGGAGAATCATACCTTTTGAAGCTATCGTTAAGGGAATTGAAGGAGAAAGCATGTACCCTTCCTCTGCCCCTTTCCTTCGCAGGATCTCTACTAAGAGATGCCACTATCTACTGAGCACTCACGAGGTTGCTCAACTAGTGGGTGCTCAGGGAGTTTGAGTTATCTGCACAACCAGAAGTGTCTTCACCCAGGTCAGGCATGGGAAGATACGGTGCCCGAGGGAGCAGATCACTCTGATGACATCCAGTCCTCCTCCAGCTCAAAGTAGTTGCAGCCATTTGGGAACCGGTCACACGGCACGTGGCTCACGTGCACGCTCTCTGGCGTCTATTAAGACACACTCCCCTTCCTCTTTTCCCTCCCAGTTCCCGCTCTATTCCCAGTGTCCTCTCCTTCAATACTAGTAGTAGTGTTAGTTGCTCAGTCCTGTCCGACTCTGCAGCCCCATGGACTGTAGCCCGCCAGGCTCCTCTGTCCATGGGATTCTCCAGGCAAGAATACAGGAGTGGAGAGCCACTCCCTTCTCCAGGGGATCTCCCTGACCCAGGGATCGAACACGTGTCTCCTGCGTCTTCTGCATTGCAGGCAGATTCTTTACCATCTGAGCCACTAGGAAAACCTACGTCCCATCCTATAGGTGACGCTTATCCCTACGCCTTCCTAGGTAGGAAAAGCAGCTTCCCATACCTGAAAGAGGAGGGGTCCCACTAGACCTGGGGAGACATCCTGTCTTCCAGCCCATGTGTCCCCTCTCACCTTCCCATATACACAGTCACCTACATAGCTCATTCCATCCTCACACTGGCCACTGCTGGCCATCAATGGAGTTCGGGTGCAGAAGAAAGTGCCTGTGAGGGCTCAGCCTGGCTCTGCCACTCAGTCGGTGACCTAAGCGAATCCACATTCTCCCTCCAAGCCTCAGTTTCCCCACTGGTAACAGGAAGGATCTAGATGAGCTGCCTCTCTAGGGCCACTCCAGCTTAGCCAGCTTGTGACATGAGTTACTTCCACCAGAAAATGCTTCTTTTTCCAGCTCCCAAATGTAACAAGGACTCCTCCACTCACTCTACATGGTTCAGATTTTCTTTAAAAAGATTTCCCCTTACCAGGTTTTTGAGGCCCACTGCCACTCAGAAGCTAGAATCATCCCAACGTCAGTGGCAAAAGCAAATCAGATCAAAAACATCCACGGGCCTCATCTGAACACAATTTCAGCTTTGAACTTTCTGCCAAGTCTAGGACTTACCTGCCAGAGTGTGTGTGTGTGAATTACCATATGAAAGAGCTCTCTTGGATCATATTTAAAGAAAGCCTCTTTTCAATTCAGATGAGAAAATCACCCAGTCCTCCAGAAAATAAATATAAATTTTTGTCTAAATGTCCAAATAGAGTTATGGTCACAGGAGATGTAATTATCTCTTTCTGGGATAAAGGGAATCTTCTAGCCACAAGGGAGAGCCAAGAAGCCAGAATGTCCTGCTTGAGATGACAGCAAGCCCACCACGGAAGGTTGCCCATGTTGCTCACTGCACAAGGGTGCTCCGCTGATGAGTGGGGAGGGACTTTGGACGGGAGCCTGTCCTTCCCTAGCCAAGCCATGTGTCCAGTACATGACATGATTACATTGGGTCAAAGAGAGGTGAACCTTTTGGAAATTCAGCAACATCATTGCAGATGTTAGCAGACAGCCCCTGGGTGGAGAAACAGGCCTACCCCCTGCTTACAAATACACCATTTTCCAGAGCTCATGGCAAGAAGAGAGAGCAGAAAGGCAGAATCAAAGGAAGGTCATGGGGTGAATGGGGGGAGAAGCTCCTTCTGGAAACCATCTTAGCATCTGGAGGGGCTTGGACCCCCAGTACCTCCCAGTCAATTTCCAAAAGACCACTGGAAAGAACTCAGAAGGACTGCTCCCCACTACCCTTCGCATAGGGCTCCACCCCGCCTTCCCTGACCTCCCAGCTGATGATAGAGTCCCTGTTATAGGTTCTCAGAGCAGCTCTGCTTTCCCTCTATAAAGTTCATGTTGTACTTTGCAATAAGATGTATGTAGGTAACTTGGTTCATCTGTCTCTCCGACAAGATTATCAGTTGTGCGAGGCAGACTATGTTGGGTTTTGCTCTCGGATCCCCAGCACAGCATCTGGGGCAGGAACTATGAATGGAGTGTGAATGAAAGGGCATGGTTCTTGCATTTCTGCAGCCCTTTCTGCCAGGGAGAAGAGGGGGGGTGGGCAGAGGATGAGATGGTTAGATAGTATCATCAACTCAACAGACATGAATTTCAGCAACCTCTGGGACATAGTAGAGGACAGAGGAGCCTGGCGGGCTACAATCCACAGGGACACAGAGAGTCAGACACAACTTAGCAACTGAACAACAACCACAGAGGCTGTCTGGGCACAGGGACATGCAGTCTGCATGACCTCAGCCCTGTGCCCAGGCCCAGGGGACAGAGACCAGAGAAGACACACCCAACCCTGGCCTGGCATCCAAAGCACACACGAAGACTAAGAAAAATACAGCTTCCCAGCATTTCCCTGGGGTCCAGTGATTAAGAATCAGCCTTCCCATGCAGGGGACGCAGGTTCGATCCCTGGTCAGGGATCTAAGGTCCCACACGCCACAGGGCATCTAAGCCACACACCACAACTAGAGAGAACCCTGAGCATGGCAACAAAGAGCCTGAGGGCTGCAACTAAGACCCAACACAGCCAAATTCATTTTAAAAATAAAAAAAAAAAAAGAAGAAATACAGTTTTCCAAGTTTACTCGGGCATCTAATATTTGTATGTTTAGCAAGGTGCCCCATGTGATTCCAAGCCACCCATCATGGTTGAGAACCCACAGATGTTGTTGTAATGGGTATAAGGAAGCCTGGATACTGCAGAGAAGGAACTCAGGGCCATCCTGAAGGCTCAGGAAGGCTTTCTGATGGAAACGATGCCTCAGTCAAGTCTTGATCAAAGTGAGTGACATGGAAAAGGAGAGAAGGACCTCACGGGTAGAAGGAACAGCATGAACCAGAAGAGAGACAGGAGACTGCATGGGGCGCACTGGTGGGCAAGGGCAGTGGGATTGAACCAAAATGACAGGAACCGAGTTCCTGGTAGAAAATCAAGCACAGGGGATTCCCTGGAGGTCCAGTGGTTAGGACTGGGCGCTGTCACAGCTCTGACCTGGGTTTGAGCCCTGGTCAAGGAACTACAATCCCGCCATGTGGTGTGGCCAAAAAAGAAAAATCAAGCACAAATCACCCACTACTCAACTGAGCTCCAGAGCCTTCTGGGTAGGGAAGCCACATTTCAGCAACCCACAGAGACTTTTAATGCAGGCCCTTTTTAATGCAGGCCCCATTCCTACTTTGGGTTCCACTCACCTTTTTCTTATCTTCTTTCTCTAGTGAGACTGTGGCATTAAAGAATAGCCTTCTGAGCCTAAGGCCATCAGAGCACTATTGCCAGGGCCTTCCTTGATAAATAGGCTTGACTTAAGAATTCCAAACTGTCCTGGCTAGAAAGAAGAGATGGCTCAAACTGGCAAATAGTAGCACCCGCAGCCAACATCTGTGGCCCTGGATGTCAGGAAAGGGTCATTTTACTTGATATAGAAGTGATGTTTGGAGCACAAGTGTCAGGCCCCAGGGCACCCATGTGCCATGACTCGCGTGTCTTTCCTGGGTCCAGAATGGGGGGTGGGGTGGGAGCTAAGGTTGGGAATGACAGAGGGGATGCTCTTGGGATGGGAGAGCAGACCCTCAATGACCTGGCTTTCCTGGGGTGACTGCAATCCACAATCTAGGGCTTCAGGCTGTAGGAAACATCTCTCATTACCCCCCACCTCCCATCCAGAGGTCCCATCCATCCTTCCACATTCTTCCATTGCCTCCTCTCTCCTTACTCAACCCCTCCACTCCTCCCTTCCCACAAGGTTTGGTCCACAGGCCTTGGCTGGGTTGGTAAGCAGACACTCCCCGTTATCTGGGTTTTTCAAACTGGACTTTTCGGGATTCCCTGGTAGTCCAGTGTCTAAGACTCTCTGCTCCAAACTCAGGGGCCCTAGGTTCGATCCCTGTTCCGGAAACTAGATCCCACATGCCACAACTAAAGGGTTCACACGCCGTAGCTAGAAATCAACTAAAGAGCCCCAGGCCGCAATGAAGACCACAGTGCTGCCACCCAGCGCAGCCAAATAAATATTAAAAAAAAAAGAAGATGTCATAAAGACGTATTTAACTGATGGATCAAATACCTGTAAAAATAAATACCTTAAAAAAATAAGCTGAACTTTGCTACCAAGCCTGGCCGTTGCGTGGACAGGTTTTCTAAGGCCAGCGCACACGCCTCAGAGAGGAAGGGAGAGTCTTCGGCACATCACCCCTCCCTTCGGAGGGATGGGGGGGTGGCCTCTAGGAAGCAGTGTGGATCCAAAGTTCTCAGCCTCCATGCCAAGCTTCTGAGACATGCCCACGTCACAGTCCAGTGCTGCCCCACCGGAGCCTGAACTATCTTGTCTGCCGTGCAGTTACAAATTAATTTCCCATCATCAGTGATTAACTTATTCGAGCCCCGGGAGCTGCTGAACCAAAACAGCCCCTTGGGGTGAAGAGCGTCCAGCATCGTGCGGCGTGTGGATGTGCCTGTGACCCTCCTCTGGGCCTCATGCTGTGTCAGCAGGGGAGCAGGGAGACCGGCATGGGGGCCCCTGTGGGCACTGCTGCTTCGGGACGCTCGCCGGGCCCCTCAGTGTGGCTTGGGGGCCAAGGGCTGGGTTGGTTTCTCTCAGTGTGTTGGTCTGCAAGAAACATTTTAAAAATGGAACTGGGGGCTTCGCTGGCCATTCAGTGGTTGAGGGGCTGCCTTGCAGCACAGGGGACACAGGTTCAATCCCTGGGCCGGGAGGATCCCACATGCCACAGAGCAGCTAAGCCCGCGAGCCACACTTACTGAGCCCATGTGCCTAGAGCCTGGGTTCCACAGCAAGAGAAGCCACCGCGAGGAGAGGCCAGACGCCGCAACTAGAAAGGAGACCCCGCTCGCCACAGCTGAAGAGAAGAGAGCATAGCAGTGAAGGCCCCATGCGGCCAGACAGAAATGAACGGATACAGGAATCAGCAAATAAAATTTAAAAAAATAGGACTGGGGTGGGTGTATGAGAATCCCAGGGATGGGGGAGCCTGGTGGGCTTCCGTCTATGGGGTCGCACAGAGTCGGAAATGACTGAAGTGACTTAGCAGCAGCAGTATCCTTTGGGAACAAGATACAGCTGAATACAACCGCATGGGACTGACATGAAAGAACGGGAAGCCACATTTTGGAAATTACTTGGATGTTGCGGGGACCGATGGGCCATCTCTCAGAGTATAGACTGTCACAGTGGGAAGAGGCCCTGGAGTTTTCGTGGGTCTGAACTTCCCAATCCTACAGACACCAAGAAAGAGGGCTCAACTCACCTAAGGTCACACTGTAGATCCACCCGGAGAGAGAGAGAGCATGTGTCATGCTGCGTTTACATGTCAGATAAAAACCCACTTCTTCGTCACCCTGAGGACAGGCAGCCTATCACTCTCTTTGGAAAAAAGATCAGGGAATCCTTCCACACAGCACTTTTACCACGTGAAGGTGTTCAAAGTCAAGTTTCCCTGATTTTTCTGAATAATTCTGAAAAATCTGGTCTCCTTTCTTGGTTCCAGGGCTTCTTAGCAATTTATGTCACCTCAGTGGTCATCCCCCTGCCCCCAACCCATAATCCCCCGCCTAACCATGAGAAAAACATCTGATAAACCCCAGTGTAGGGCCATTCCACCAAGAATGGTCCCAGTCCTCAAAGCCATCTGGGTCATCAGAAACAGGGAAGCCTGAGATACCGTCACAGACAGTGGAGTCTAATGAGACAATGATAATTAAATGCAGTGAGGTGTCCTGGGTGGGATCCTAGGACAGGTAATGGCCATTCGGGAAAAGATAGCGAAATCTGAATACAGTGCAGAGTTTAGTCAATAGTAAGGCTGAGTGGCATCACTGGCTTGATGGGCATGAGTTTGAGTAAACTCCGGGAGTTTGTGATGGACAGGGAGGCCTGGCGTGCAGCGATTCATGGGGTCGCAAAGAGTCAGACACGACTGAGCGACTGAACTGAACTGAACTGAAACAATGCTGACTCCTTAGTTGGAACAAATGTCCCACAGTAGGTAAGATGCTAACAGTGGGGAAAACTGGGGGATGGGTGTGTGGGAATTCTCTATCTCCGAAGCCTTTCTACACACCTAAAACTATCTTAAAGCATTTACTTAAAAATTTTTAAATGGTCCCTCCGATTGGAACCTTTATGAGATGTTTAATCACAGGGCTCATAATGTGTGGAACAACAAGCATCTGAGAGAAGAAAACAGGAACAGGGAGGGAAGGAGGGAAGGAGAGAGGAGAGAGACAGGCAAGAGGACAGGGTGAGAGGGAGCAGGAAGGCACAGACTTCACAAGTAACTGTCACCGGACTCCCCGGCAGTCCAGGGGTTAAGAGTCTGTACTTCGGCGGCTTGCCAGGTGGCTCAGTGGTGAAGAATCTGCCTGCCAGTGCAGGAGACATGGGTTCAATCCCTGATCTGGGAAGACCCCACATGTGGCGGAATAACTAGGTTCGTGTGCCAGAACTGTTGAATCCGTGCTCTAGAGCCCGGGAATCATGACTACAGAGCCCACGTGCCGCAGCTACTGAAGCCCGAGCGTCTTCCAGCCCGTGCTCCCCAACAAGAGAAGCCGCAGAATGAGGAGCCCTGCACTGCAGCTTGAGAGCAGCCTCCCACTCACAGCAGTGACGACTCAGTGATGACTCAGCACAGCCAAAAATAAATAAATGGATTACATTTTTTTTTAATCTTTATATTTTCAATCCAGGGAGTGTGGGTTCAACTCCTGGTCAGGAACTAAGAGCCCACATGCAGCATGACACAAAAAAAGGTATGACAGATAGAAATTAAACAGCAAATCGGCACACATAAATCCTACCTTCTGAACAATTACATTAAATGTAAATGGATTTTTTTTTAAGTAATAGTCTAGCCACCCATGAACTGTGGTGTTGGAGAAGACTCTTGAGAGTCCCTTGGACTAAAACGAGATCAAACCAGTCATTCCTAAAGGAAATCAACCCTGAATATTCATTGGAAGGACTGATGCTAAAGCTGAAACTCTGATACTTTGGCCACTTGATGCAAAGAACTGACTCATTGGAAAAGACCCTGATGCTGGGGGAGACTGAAGACAGAAGGAGAGGGGGACAACTGAGGATGAGATGGTTGGATGGCATCACTGACTCGATGGACATGAGTTTGAACAAGCTCCGGGAATTGGTATGGACAGGGAAGCCTGGCACGCTGCAGTCCCTGGGGTTGCAGAGTCAGACACGACTGAGTGACTGAACTGAACTGACCCACCAATGGCTGCACAAACAAAAGGTGGAATATTCAGAGTGGGATAATATTGTCCGTAAAAAGGAATGGAGCCCTGATGCAACATGGATGAACCTTGGAAATATTATACCAAGTGAAAGAAGTCAGTCACAGAAGACCACATTATTGCATGATCTCATTTACATGAAATGTCTAGAAAAGGCAAACCCAGAGGACAGGAAGCAGATTAATGGTTTCCAGAGATTGGGGGCAGGGAGGGTGACCAGTGATTGCTAATGGGCATGGGGTTTATTGCGGGGCTGATGAAAACGATCTGCTATGAGATAGTGGTGATGGTTGTACAACCTTGTGAATATACTAAAACCACTGACCTGTCCACTGTAAAAGGGTACACTTTATGATGTGTGAACTACATAATAAACTGAAACATAAAATGAAAATGCTAAAAAGTAGATACAACTTAGTATGTTTCTTCAAGGACCTCTCGGTGTCCTGTGGGAGACATGTCAGTCCGTGTGACTGTAAGCCTGCCCCGTGTCAGTAAGATGCATGGGACAGGAGCCCTGATGGTTATATTATTATTATTATTTGGCTGTGCCCTGTGGCATGCTGGATCTTAGTTCTATGACCAGGGATCAAATCTGTGCTCCCTGCACTGAGAGTGCTGAGTCTTAACCACTGGACCACGGGGGACATCCAGATCTGTTTATCACTGATCCCAGCACCCAGCACGGTGCCTGGGCCCTAACAAACTTTCAAGAAATACTTGCTGAATGAAAGATTAAGTGTGTTAAGTCCTGTGACAGATCACAGAGGAGAGGCTAAAGGTGCTTGGGAAAATCTAGTGTCCTCTGAAAAACCACAGGCTGTGACATAGACAAGGTTGCCCATACCAGGACACTGTAAAGATTTTAAAAACCCTCCCCAGTGACTAATCCATGTGACCCTGAACCACCAAGCAAAGTTTGGCAAAAGTGCCTCCTTCCAGCCCACCACTGATGCCTACTACTTGGGACCCCCTTTCTCTGGACACCCACGGATTCACTCTGGAAGCCTGCACCAGTCTAGACCAGCCCTGCTCAAAGAAACAGATGTACATGTACACACTCCCCCTTCTGATTGCTGTGTGCTGAGAAGGAGAGCAGAGGCCAGTGTCAATAGCAGTGGGGTGAGCAGGACATGGGCCTGGGACAGAGGCAGATCCCAGAGGGCTTCCCAGAGGAGGTGACATTTCAGCATGAGGGGCCGTCAAATAGGAGGAATGAATTGATTCTGCAACACGGTTTCTGGGTTGGTATATCTCCACTATTCCTTTCACAAATGGTTGTTTCCTGTTGCTTTTTCCAAGGAGGGCTCCACAGATCCTTAGAGACAGCCTTTATTTAATATCCTCACCAAAGCCCCCAAAAGACTCCCCAAGGTGACTCAGCTACCCAAAGGTAAATGTCATAAAAACTGAAAACTGCCTTTCGACTTCCTTGAGCCAGCCAGAAGGAAGTGAATATTTTTGAAAATCTGGTTTCAAGGGCCTTAACATACTGGGCGGCTGTGGCTGGCAATGGAGTGTCATTGACATGTGAGTGACTTGGCAGAGAACTCTCCATCACAAGGCTGAGCCAAAAGACAGAGGAATCTGCAGAACTATGCATTGTAGTCTTGGCAGAATATCAGAGCAGGAGGAACCCAGGATTTGCAGTCAGAGAATGCTGGGTGTGAAAAACAGCTATGCCGCTCACCAGCTGTGTCCTTGCAGGAAATATTTACACCAATCCTGAGCCTCAGTTTGCTTGTGCATAATATGGGCTTCCCAGGTGGCACTAGTGGTAAAGTGAAAGTCGCTCAGTCGTGTCCGACTCTTTGCCACCCCATGGATTATACAGTCCATGGAATTCTCCAGGCCAGAATACTGGAGTGGGTAGCCGTTCCCTTCTCCAGGGAATCTTCCCAACCCAGGGATCTAACCCAGATCTCCCACATTGCAGGCAGATTCTTCACAAGCTGAGCCACACAGGAAGCCCAAGAACACGAGTGGGTAGCCTATCCCTTCTCCAGCAGATCTTCCCAACCCAGAAATCGAACCAGGGTCTCCTGCATTGCAGGTGAATTTTTTTTACCTGAGCTGAGTTACCGGGGAACCCATCTATCAATGCAGGAGACGTAAGAGGTGCAAGTTCAATCCCTGGGTCAGGAAGATCCTCTGGAGAAGGGCACAGCAACCCACTCCAGTATTCTTGCCTAGAGAATCCCATGAACAGAGGAGCCTGGCAGGCTACAGTCCATAGGGTCACAAAGAGTCAGACATGACTGAAGCAACTTAGCACGCACGCATGCAATATGGGGATATAGTCCCCAGCCACCCAGGGTTGCTCTGAGAGTTAAAGAGGATAGTGTGTGTGCAAAGCATCCTGATCAATAAGGGACCGTCAAAAACTGCAGGTGTTAGTTTTCACCATTAAAATTGTTACAATGATAGAGACACCTTGTCCATTTGGAGGGCATTATGAAATTAAATTTCCATCCCCCAAATTCTTCCTCCCCCTCCAGTTTATTCTAGAACCTATTCAAAGAACAAATTGAGCTCTGGAATTTTCTCCCAGGCTAAACTGCCAGTGGAGTTTCTACATCATTTCGTAAGGAGTATTTGTGATGAAATCATAGAACCACAGACACTGAATTGGTGGCAGGGAAGCTCCTTTACCTTTCAGCCTGGTCTGTAAAGCAAAGAAACACAGGGAGGGCCTCAGTGAATATGCTGAGGTTTTGTCCATAAAATATCTCAAGTTCTAGGGTGAAATCTGATTTCAGTTTTCAGAAATCTGACCATCTCTTACTGTTGTCAGCTTTGCCTTTAGAGTAATCCCATGTGGATGTATAAACTCACATGATTTAAACAGGAGAAAAAGAGAAGAAAAGGAGGGGCAAGGGAAGAGAAGGGAAAGACAGAGGCTGAAGGGGGAAGGCACAGGCATTGGGACTTTTAAAAACACCCCAGGCGAGAATGCTAAGTCACTCAGTCATGTCCGACTCTTTGTGACCCCGTGGACTGTAGCCCACCAGGCTCCTCTGTCCATGGGATTCTCCAGGCAAGAATACTGGAGTGGGTTGCCACTTCCTCCTCCAGGGGCTCTTCTCAATCCAGGGATTGAACCCTCGTCGAGCCCTAGGGATCGACTAGGGCCACCAGGTGAGAATGGATACATGTATATTTTGGCTGAGTTGTCCATCTGAAACTATCACAACACTGTTGAGAAATGGAGGATTTCCTGCCAAGTCAATAAATAAGGATGTCACAGGCATCAGCAATTCCGGCTCTCCAAAAGTGAATTTCTGAGCCCAGAGGGCAACCAGAAAGAACAATGCCTGCTATCGACTTGGAGCTGCAGCCACTCCCTATGGTGAGCACTAAGGAGCTGAGGGGATGTGAACGCGCTGGATACTGGGCCCAGATAGCTGAGATGCATATGAAAGACACAGTTTCAGTAAGCCCAGACTCTGGCCATCTTCCCATACACAGAAAAGCACTAAATTCCTTAACTTGAGATATCTGGTTTTCCTTAACAATAATCTTTTGCTGTTCAGACCAGCTGCCCTCCCACACCCCCTCCACCTCCCCACCTATCCAGCACCCTCCTCCCCTCCCATTGCAAACTTCTATATAATCTGACTCCTCCCCACCACCTCCTCCCTAGAACAGTTGTCTCAGGGTCACTTGAGATGCTGTCTCCCAGGCTTGAAGTCCTAAAATTTCCCACCAAATAAAATGTAGCTCTTAGCTTCTAGGTTGTGACTATTTCTTAAGTTGACACTATTAATCGACTATGCATGCACACATGTTCAGTCATGTCCAACTCTTTGTGACCCCATGGACTGTAACCTGCTGGGCTCCTCTGTCCATGGAGTTCTTGAGGTGTGAATACTAGAATGGGTAGCCATTCCTTTCTCCAGTGGGTCTTCCCAACCCAGGGTATCAAACCCAGGTCTCCTGCATTCCAGGTGGATTCTTTATTATCTGAGCCACCAGGGAAGCCCTCTTAATCAGCTATATCCCAATACAAAATAAAAAGCTAAAAAAAATTTTAAAATTAGGTTTAAAAGGCAAAAAACACCCCAAGTGATAGCAATGTGCTGCTAGAGGCCCATCAGATGGGACTAATTCCCTTTGGCACTTACCCTGTACCCTCTTGGTAAAACAGTAAACAGGAAATATTTGCTTCCTCGAGCCTTCATGCAGGCCTGGTTAGGTTTAATAAAATTGCACCAGCCTGACATTTACTGTTCGTGATGGATATAGCTGGATGCCACATGCTTATTGTAAAGCATCACCAGGAACGCTGGGAGCCACAACCGACCAGGACAAGGCTGTATATTTACTTTTAGGTGTTAACAGAGGAGCCCAGGGCCTCAGCCCAGCAAGGGTTGCTCTTTAAACACTGGCCAATTTAAAGGATTTCAGACATTTGCTGGACATTTTAAGGGGTTGACCTGATCACAGACACCACACCCAAGGAAGTAAGTAAAGAAAAACTTCTTTAAGAATTTTAAAAATTAAAGCCTACTTGTTTCTTTTCAGCTTTCTGGTTCTCAGTTTTCAAGTTGTTTCTCAAGAGACCGCTCCTGGTTTTCTCTTTGTTCCTGTAACCACTAGATGGTGCACATCACAAAATATTAGCCCTAAAGTGGGGCTGCATTTATCATTTTTGTGGTGACTAGAAGAGAATCAGAGGTAAGGTTGCCAGATTTAGCAGATAAAAATAGAAGACTCCCAGTTAAACTTGAGTTTCAGATCAACGAATATTGCATGGGACACACACTAAAAAACTACTTGTTTCTCTGAAATTCAAATTTAACCAGATTACCTTTAATTTAAGTAAGTGTTAGTTGCTCAGCTGTCAACTCTTTGTGACTCCACAGGCTGGGATTTCCAGGCAAGAATATTGAAGTGGATAGCCATTCCTTTCTCCGAACCCAGGTTTCCTGCATTCCAGGTGGATTCTTTATCATTTGAGCCACCGGGGAAGCCCTATTATTTAGCTATATTCCAGTGCAAAATGAAAAGTTAAAAAATAAGAACAATCAGGTTCAAAAGGCAAAAAGCACCCCACACATAGGATTTTCAGGCCAGAAGATTGAAGTGGGTTGTCATTCCTTTCTCCAGAGGATCTTCCCGACCCAGGGAGTGAACCCAGGTGTCCTGCATTGCAGGCTTATCCTTTTATTGTCTGAGCCACCAGGGAAGCCCTGCCTGTATTTTACCCAGCAATCTTAATCAGAAGGGACTTGAGGAAATAAGTAAATAATCGCTGGCCCTCTCAGCTATGTCAAATACTAGAATTTTGGCTGGCATACTTGAAGGGATATGAAAGCAACATGAAGCAAGTCAGCAATTATTACAACACAATCTCAACATCTGTAGTGTGACACAGTCTTCAGGGTCCAAAGCCCTAATGGTTAACCCAACTCCCTGGTTTGCCCCACATCACTGCACGCATCCAGCTGTTCCCGCCCTGTCATATCTCGTATGGAATCAAAGCAAACTTCTGGAATACTCTGTGGCTTTCCTTGGCTTGAATGCCACTTTCCCCTATGTCTCCTAGCTTTTAAAGTAAGTTGGACCAACATAGCTTTGAGGTGCACAATCTCAGTGTTCAATTTGGCAGAAATCAGTGTTTGTTTGTAAGAAAAGCAAGTTTTCCATGTTGAACAAAATTTGGTGACAAATGTGAAAAGATTAGTGCTGTACCTCCTGGCCATAACTGACCCCCCATGGGCAGCCTCAAGTTTAATATTTCATCGAGAAGAAGCAGAAATTTTAAATGCATTCTGAGCTCTTTTTTGACACGAACTGGCCAATCTCCCTGCTTGAACACAGGCTTTCTCCAGGCGGGGACCATCTTTACAGCATCTTGCATACAGAAAAGCTGAAGGACCATCTTGAATCCATATGCACTTGAAGTTCCCTGAATCAGTGTTGTACTCAATGCCCTTTCCAAACAGACTGGCTGTCCCAGTTCTGTAATCCAAGCTGTGGTCCACCTGGTCCCCTGCCATGACAATGGGGCCCCTGAAGAGAAGAGGAAAGAAGGAAGAAAATGGAGAAACTCAGAATGCAAAAGCGAATGTTAAGGCTACCCAGCTGCAGCCCACTCTGATACTTGACTATTCTCTGCTGAGTGGGGAGAGGAAGAACTGATGGTCAGAAATCTGTCTCAAACCCACTGTTAGGATCTTGTTTCTTTCCCTACAAGATGACTGCTTGCAGGAGTAGATACATGGAAGAGCACATAGGTGACAGAAGCCGTTCGTTTCTTTTCCCTAGATCTACATCTTTTTAACAGCTTTACTGAGATACAGACTTTCCTGGTGGCTCAGACGGTAAAGAATCTGCCTGCAGTGCAGGAGACCTGGGTTCAATCCCTGGGTTGGGAAGATTCCCTGGAGAAGGGACTGGCAACCCACTCCAGTGTTCTTGCCTAAAGAATTCAATGGATAGAGGAGCCTGGTGGGCTACAGTCCATGGAGTTGCAAAGAGTCAGACAAGACTGAGTGACTAACACTTTCACTTATTAAGGTACAGTTCACATATTTAAAGTGTACCATTCAATGGTTTTCAGTCTATTCACAGAGTTGTGCGACCATCACTATAATCAATATTAGAACATTTTCATCACCTCCCAAAGAACCCCCCACCTATTAGCAGCCACTTGTTATTGCTCCCAACGTCCACCCTTTCCCCCAGGCCTAAGCAATCATTAACCTACTTTCTGTCTCTACAAATTAACCTACTCTGGACATTTCACATGAAGGGAATCATGTAACATGTAGTCTTTTGTGTCTGGTTTCTTTCACTTAGCGTGAGGCCCTCAAGCTTCCTCCATGTTGTAGCATGGGTCAGTACTTCATTGCTTTTTCTGCTTTTATTTATCTGTCCATTCATTCATTGATGTGTATCCTGGTGATTTCTACTTTGGGACTGTTGTGAATAATCTTCGTGTGAATGTTCATGGACCAATTCACAATCCTTTTTTTTTCTTTTTGCTGCCTTAGTCATGGCATGTGGAAGCTTTAGTTGCAGCATGTGAACTCTTAGTTGTAGCATGTGGGGTCTAGCTCCCTAAACCAGGGATCGAACCCAGGCCCCCTGCATTGGGAGCCCAGAGTCTTAGCCACTGGATCAGCAGGGAAGTCCATGCCCTCCATTCTTGACTCTGCTTCATATCTTGTGACTACCCTGAGAAGGGTCAACTCTCTTTCTTGCTTCTAGAAGCTCATTCAAAGTAGAAAGGCCCCATGGGGACGTTGCCTCCACCATAAGAACAAAAAGAGAAGAATCATTTAGCTGGAGGAGAGGGGACACCTGAGGGCCAGGGACCTCTTCTCGGTAGATTCCTGACAACTTATGTGAGCTCATGGGCTCTGAGGAGTTTGAAGACGATGTGAGGTTTTACCATCTGCAGAATGGGTACATGATTCCTTCACTTCCTCCCAGCAGCCTCTTGTTAAGACGTCCACATCTCGGGAAATTCGAATCCCAAAATAACACCATATCTAGACAGCCTCTTAAGAATGGTCAGTGACACGTTTGGGAAATTTCTGCTCTCTGAAATATCCTGAATTCCTTAGGTCAACTCATGGATAAGGGTGAACAAGAACAGAGCCTGCATTTTTCAGATTTTCCTCACAGTCCTCACAAGGCATAACGGTCCTTGAGAGGAAGCTGAGCCCTCCTCCCTGGGAGGGAGGGGAGGAATCAAGATTGACTGGAATGAGTCACCCTTCCTCCCCTGCCGAGAGGTGCCCACCCTGGAACGCTGCCCATCTGTCTGGATTCATTCCACACACCCTACTGAGCACCTCCTGTTTGCCAGGTGCTACAGATAAAGATACCACTCTATTGGCAAGTGAGGAAACTGAGACTCAGAGATCCCAAGACAACACAGCAAGTGATGCCGTAGGAATCTTTTTACTTTATTTTTAATGGAAGGATGATCGATTTACAGTATTGTGTTGGTTTTTGCTATACATCAACATGAATCAGCCATAGGCATGCATCTGTGCCCTCTCTCTTGAACCTCCCTCCCACCTCCCACCCCTTCTCGCCCCTCTAGGTTGTTACAGAGCCTCATTTGAGTTCCTGGAGTCATACTGAAAATTCCCATTGGCTCTCTATTTGACAAACAGTAGCATATATGTTGGGGCTTCCCTCATAGCTCAGTTGGTAAAGAATCTGCCTGTAATGCAGGAGACCCTGGTTCAATTCCTGGGTCAGAAGATCTGCTGGAGAAGGGATAGGCTACCCACTCCAGTATTCTTGGGCTTCCCTTATGGCTCAGCTGATAAAGAATCTGCCTGCAATGTGGGAGACCTGGGTTCGATCCCTGGGTTGGGCAGATCCCCTGGAGAAGGGATATGTTTCCATGCTGCTCTCTCCATTCATCCCACCCTCTCCTTCCTCCTCCCCACCCCTGTCCATAAGTCTGTTCTTGATGTCTTGCAGCAGAAATTTTAACCTAAGCAGGCTGACTACAGAGAAGCCATTAGAGAAACTTCTGCAATGATTATAATAATCTCCTACTCTCAAGGAGATTATCATCTAGTGAGGAGAAGAGTAAATAAACAAAAAATTCAATACGCAGATTGGTACTAGAGGTTGAGTAACACAGAAATCCTGGGGGTAAAACCAAGGGGGCTTGAACCCGTGGTGGGAGGAGGGGAACACAAGGTTGTCAAGGAAGTTCCCCCCAAGATACCAAGGTTTGAAAAACAAGGAAGAATCTATCAGGGAAAGGAGGGGAAGAAGGGTTTCCTTGCAAGGACAGAGGAGCAGGTATGAAGGCTCCAAAGTGGCAGAGAGCTGTAAGAAGTCTGTGGATGATCGATGCCTGGAGCAGAAGGTATGTGCAGCCATCCAGAGTATGAGTGATGGGCAGGGGTCAATAATAAGGGGCTTTCCTATCACACTGAATGTTGGATTTTATTCTGAAACTTATGGGGAACGATTGGAGGATGTTTAAACGGATAGATGTTAAAACTCGATCAAGTTTGCTTGAGCAACACTGTGGCACACGGGCTTCGGAAGGGGGACAGGCGGAAGCTGAAAATACAACCTCTTCCAAAGCAGCTGGGGCCTGCAGAGTGTTCTCCAGGGAAATCACACTGCCGTCAGTGGTGTGGTCCACATGGTCTTCCCGGGTCGGCCCTGTGTCCTCTTCTTGTCTTTGCCTTGTTGGAGGAGACTGCGGTATAAAGATCCCAAGAACACTCACTCTACAGGTAAGAGTTCTGAGTTCTCGTGAGCCTGAAATATTTTCATTGTGCCCTCAATCGTTTTTCCTTTCTTTCTTTTTTATTTGGCTGCGCTGGGTCTTCGTTGCAGCACGTGGGATCTTTAGCTGCAGCTTGCGAACCCTTAGTTGCGGCATGTAGGATCTAGATCCCTCATCAGGAATGGAACCCAGGACCCTGCATCGGGAGTGAGGAGTCTTAGCCACTGGACCCCCAGGGAAGTCCCTGCGCCCTCACTCTAGACAGAGAGAGCTTCCCTCAGAACCTCAGGCATCGCTCCATTGTCTCAGGATGACCGCAGTCTGCTGCTCTTTCCTTTGACCTCACATTTGAGAGAGTGAGCCCCTGCAGTTCTCTGCAGCATCACACTTCAGCCCCACTGGCCTTCCCGTCATTCCTTGCATGTATCAAGTTTTACCTACCGACTTGCTTCTTCTTCCTGGAATTTTCTTCCCCAACTCTGCTCATGGCTGGCATCCTTTCATTTATCAGATCCGAGCTCAAATCTGTCAGTTCTGAAGGGTCTTCCCTTACTAACTTAGCTAAACTAGCAAATATGAGATGTGCAAAAAAAAAAAAAGATCCCTCCAATTCATTTTAAATGATTCATTAATGGTTCATTTTAACTAGGATTCTGTGAGAATTGTTCAGAAAGGAGTTAGAGTTTGGATTAGACCAAATTTGCAATCTAATTCATTTTCAACGGGCTATGCATATGGAAAAAAATGAATCTCAAATTCCTACCTCATATAATACAGAAAAATTTATTCATATGACTTAACAAATCTAAATGTAAAAGAAATACTGATAAATATTTTAGAATAAAACATAATATGCCACTGGTAACTTGACAGATATTGTACTGAATCTATAGATTGCCTTGGGTTAGTTCAGTTCACTCAGTCGTGTCCAACTCTTTGCGACCTCATGGACTGCAGCACACCAGGCTTCCCTGTCCATCAGCAACTCCTGGAGATTGCTCAAACTCATGTCCATCGAGTCAGTGATGCCATCCAACCATCTCATCTTCTGTCATCCCCCTCTCCTCCTGCCTTCAATCTTTCTTAGTATCAGGGTCTTTTCCAATGAGTCAGTTCTTTGCATCAGGTGGCCAAAGCACCAGAGTTTCAGCTTCAGCATCAGTCCTTCCAAGGAATATTCAGGACTGATTTCCTTTAGGATGGACTGGTTTGATCTCCTTGCAGTCCAAGGGACTCTCAAGAGTCTTCTCCAACACCACAGTTCAAAGGCATCAATTCTTCAGCACTCAACTTTCTTTATGGTCCAACTCTCACATCCATACATCTGTTTATGTCATCTTCAATTTCTTTCATCAGAGTCTTATAGTTTTCAGACCATTAACTTTTTAAGGGCATCATTTTGCCAAAGAAACCTCAAACTTGTCCCACAATGGTCTGTGAGAAGGATTTCCAGGCCCCCAAATTCACATCACAGGAAGAGAGCTGCTAAAACAGTGCAGTCCCCCAAAGGGACATCCTTCATGATGCACAAATCATATGGTCTGTGAAGAACAATTCACAGAAGAAACTTTTCCAAAGTGACAAGCAGGAGCCACAGAGGGCAAGGGCAAGGGGGAGCCTTCCACGGGGCAGAGCTGGGGCAGAGACATACTTGCTGCCAGGGCAGGACGTCCATGTGGTCCATGTGCAATATGACACGGGTTATACTGAGACCATTAAGAGTTGCTTCTTGTTCTTTGCTTTTCCAAATGGGACTTTTTACTGTGATTACTCTGTTCTCTCTCCATTATAGTTTACGGAGTGCATAACAGTGGTTAAATATAACCACTTTGCCTCACTAGACCTCATAGGACCAAAAGAGCTTCACTCTCGAGGTTCTGTTCCAGAGAACCAGACTGGGTGAAACTGTGGCTCATCCTTTGAGGAAAAGAGGTTGCTTGTGTTTATGTAGAGAGTGGGTATTTTTGAAGATATGTTTATGGGGATATAGATGAGTGTGGCTATTGAGTAGTTAAAGGGTGTGGACTGTACTAGACTGATGCTATTTTTGCAACTCAGCATCCACTCGCTTTACTTCTGATAAAATAACTCCTTCAAATATGGTTTGGTTGGCATCATGATCCTGCCACCCACAACAAGGGATGGGTCTTGATCCTCTGCAGCCAACCGGTATGTCTTATTCTCTGGCTATGTAAAGAGAAAAGACCTGATGCTGGGAAAGACTGAGGTGGAGAAGAAGGGGGCGACAGAGGATATGGTTGGATGGCATCACCGACTCAGTGGACATGACTTTGAGAAGATAGTGAAGGACAGGGAAACCTGGCATGCTGCAGTCCATGGGGTCACAAAGAGTCAGACACGACTTAGTGACTGAACGACAACAACAGTGTAAAGAGAGCCAATGAAATTTGATCCGTGTGCAGAGTTTGGAAAGAGAAGAGCCTCTCACTTCTTCTCCACCTCTCTTCAATGGAAGTTAGTGGACAAAGGACCTCCCTTCCTCTGGATGGCATCCTGTTAAGACGTGAGGCTTGTGGTCCCTGCAGGGATGGGGAAGAGCTGGCTCTTGTGACACTCCTTGAATGTAATCATCACCTGAATCAATCCTATCTCAGCCCTTTTCAGTTGCAGAAGTTGAAATAGCTCCAAGTGGTCTGAGCCAGTTTGAGATAGGTTCTCTGTTCCTTGCAGCGTAAGAAGTTCTACCAGGGACGCTGTAAAGATTTGGTGCCCTGTCTTTTTTATTTTGGCTGTGTTGGGTCTTAGTTGCAGCATGCAGGATGTTCGTTGCATCATGCGGGATCTTTCATTGTGGCTCACAGACTCTAGTTGCGGTGTGGGGGCTTAGTTGCTCTGAGGAATGTGGGATCTTAGTTCCCCGACCAGGGATTGAACCTGTGTCCCCTGCCTTACAAGGAAGATTCCTAACCACTGGACCACCAGAGAAGTCCAGCTTTTACCTTTTAATAATAAAACCTGTTATTTATCAAGAGCTTTATGGTTTAAAAGCATTTGCCTAGACTTACCTCTTGGCCTTGTCACCTCCCCTGTAGGGCACGCAGACCTTACAGTATCATCCTCTTTCTTTTTTCTTTTTTTATTAGATGAAGAAACAGGGATGAGATTCCACTTTGCCCAAAGACACACAGCCAGTAATTAGAAGAGCTGCAGCTTGGACCCAGGTCTGACCCCAGGAAAAAGTCTCCCCTGGAGGGGTTGCTCAGAAACCATCCTAAAACACAGCAAGTAAAACAAGTAAGTAAGCTCCCAACCCACCTGATTTCCTTTTCACCGCAAATGCTCTATAGCAGAGCCTGGACGCCGGTTCGGAGCCCCAGCACACTTGCTTCTGCAGGAGGGGAAATGACTTCGTTTGAGATATCTCTGGTGCAGTCAAGCGAGAGGTCATTTTCCCTTGTGGTTTCATTGATTTTATGACAAGGGAGTCTGTGATCTTAGTTGGAAATATTTCTGCTTCAAGGAGAGAGACTCGGGGGGGATCGGTCGTGTCTGTAGGCCAGTGACTCCCAGGGACCTTCTTAATTTAGGGATTCCTCCTCCTCTGCCCCCCACCCTACCCCCTCTGTCCATCTTCCCTTACACAGGGCAGGGCTGCGTGGGTGATTATTTATGAGACTGGAGCTCCAGAGCCCACGTGGAGGAGTAAATTACAAGTGAATGCACCTCCAGGATGGGGCAACCTCCCTTGCCCTGGCGGCACTTCAAAGCTTCCTGAAAATTCCCCAAAGAACAGTCAGTCTCGGCAGGGCCTCCCTGCAGCTCGCTAATGGTTCTGCCCGCTAATGGTTCTGCCGGACACCAGCGCAAGTATTCTCCCCGATCTGCAAGCGTCCACCCATCAGCTACCACGCCGTTTGCGCATTTAGCCACACCCCTTGGCAGAAGGAGGCTCTTGAGACTCAGCGAGGCTGAGGCTGTAACCTGCAGATGTCTGTCTGGGATTCCATCTACCCATCCACAAAGGGCCCCAGGAGTGCGTCTTGTCTGTCTTTGAACTCTCATCTCTAGCACAAATCACGGCACTAGCTGGGGCTCAGTACCTTTATATGGAAAGAGTGGACTATTTTGCTATCCTGGTCTTTGTGCCAAATTGGATGAAAGTCCATTTTGAATTTCCAACTCCTTGAGACCACAGAGAACAAAGAATTCAAGATTCTGATACATTGGATAGTGTCCAGACTGGCTCCTCAGTAACTTCCAGACATCAAAATAAACACTTTACCTTAGTAAAATTGCTTACAACTTACAAAGCCCTTTTTCTTATAGCCTACCATTAATTTCTGCAACAATCCACGCCGCTGGCATAGCAGCGTTCATCCCAGAGATGAAGAAACTGAGACACAGAGAGGTTGGGTAATTTCTCAGCTGGTAAGTGATAAAGTCAGGACTCAGACCCAGGTCTTTTCATTCTGAGACCAGTGTTCTTTCCACTCCATCATAACAAGGGCTGTATTTTTGTCCTTGCCTTCTGAGGGCCCTGGAGGAGCTCCTGGAGAAGGAAGAAGATGAAATCAAGATCAGAAGTCTCTGACTTTGCCTGGGGCAATGAAGAAAGAGGATGACGGTTGTCTCCACGCTTTTCCCATTTCCTGAGCACCTAGTACGTGCCAGCCTCCCTGCTATACGCATACCTGCTTCCAGGGGAAGATATACAGGGAGGCTGATGCTTTAAGTCCCTCCCTTGTGCAGACCCCTCTAATGGTCCTGGGTAACAGGTGCCATCAATTCATTACACAATACGCTTTGAAGTGCCCTGAGCACCTCTGTAAGAGACACATGATAAAAGTTTTCCACATTTGACAACAACCCTGAAGAAGTGCCTAACATTACAAATAATGAATTGTAAGGCTGAATCAAAGACTGATTTATCTGTCTCTCCTGACTATGGAAGATATTACAAAGATATTATCTTTGTCATGTTGAGAAGTGGTCAAAAAATGTGCAGTCAAAATGTAGGAAAGATGATATTTTAAAGAGGCATTCTGAGGTCATTGAATTTTTTAATTGTCACTTTTCTAGGTTTTGTGATGGTTGTAGTATTTATCACCTTTGAAAATGTGATCATTTTAATCATTTTTTTAATCATTTCTAATTCTAAACAAATGTTCATTTTACACCTAACATCTAATTGTAACTTTGCATTCTCTTTTTTCAAAGAGGGCCATGTCAATTTTTAAGAGCATAGTACCCTGTACAATTTGGATCTGTCCCTCGGTCGGTCATCTCATTTAATTATTATAGTAAGTCAATGAAAGAATTACTATTATCTTCATTTTATAGATGAAGAAACTAAGGTTATCATTTTACCCCAGATCCCACAAACTGAAAAGAAGCAAAGCCTTGGATCAACCCCAAATTTGACTTGAAATCTGTGCTTTTCCTTCTGTGTTACTACCAAAACCAACTTTTGTGGGAATTCATCCATGGTCCTTTAATGTTTAGGGAAACAGTGATTTTTAACTATGTGCACAAATCCTTTTATATTCTTTCCTCCCTATTTCCCCCTCCCCTTGAGTGAGGCTGGACTTGGTGGCTTTCTTCTAGCAAATGAACGTGGAGGAAATGATGGTGCATGATTCTGTCTTTTTTTAATTTTTTTTTATTGCTCTGGGTCTCCATTGTTATGTGGGCTTTCCCCCAGTTTCTGTGAGCAGGGGCTACTCTCTAGTTGTGATGTGCAGGCTTCTCATTTCAGTGGCTTCTCTTGTTGCAGAGCCTGGAGCACATGAGCTTCAATAGTTGCAGTTCTCAGGCTCTAGAACACAGAATCAATAATTGTGGGACACATGTTTAGTTGCTCCACAGCATGTGGGATCTTCCTGGATCAGGGATTGAACCCATGTCTCTTGCATAGGCAGGTGGATTCTTTACCACTGAGCTACCAGGGAAGCCCGTGATTGGGTCTTAAAAGGCACTGTGGGGATTCCCTGGTGGTCCAGGAGTTCAGAATCTGCCTTGCAATGCAGGAGATGTAGGTTTTGATGGCTGGGCAGCGAACTAAGATTCCACAAGCCATGGGGCAACTAAACCTGCATGCCGCAACTAAGACCCATCAAAGCCAAATAAGTAAATGAATATTTTTTAAAAGGCAGTGGGGGGGTGGGGCACATTCCATGGCTTCCCTCTTGCTTTCTCTCTCTTGGGTCACTCACTTTGGGGAAAGCTCTCACCTCATGAAGACCCCCAGGCAGCCCCATGAAGAGGTGCTATGGTGAGGAACTGAGGCCTCCAGCCAAGAGCCGTGTGATGAGCTGTCTTGAAAGCAGACCCCCCAGCCCCAGTCAAGCCTTCAGCTGATGCAGCCCCACCAACATCTCGACAGCAATTGCACGAGAGACCCTGACTCATGGAAGAAGCCCCATAGCCCCAGGAATCCAACCTAGGAGCCAAACACCCACAGCCTGGACGGGTCCTCCCTCTCCCCTGTGATGTGCAGAAACAGGCTATGCCGTGTTCTCTATGACCAGCAACTTGCTCTGCAAGCAGTGGACCAATTCTTTCAGGTCTGAGGATGCCAGGGAAACAGCAAAAGACACTTGGTCTGAGGGAAAGAGACGCACACAGAGGCTTGGGGCAGCCACCCTGTGTGTCCTGAGGGGAACCGCCGGGCCTGGGTTCCTCTTGCTTGTGGACAAACCCCAGGGCTCTGCATTGGCAGACAGATTGGGCAGTGACTTGGAGACATGGAAACTGCCCTGCACTGTGGCTGGAGTTCATCGAGGGGTCAAGAGTCTGACCAAAAGCGAGGGACTTGACAGGAAGAATGCCAAGGTTTGCAGCTTTGTCTGGTGGCCCCCATTTGACACAGTCTTCTGTCTGCATCCCATTTCCTCATCATCGAGGCAGGCAGGCTGTATCCCCCTTTTCAGGGGGGATATCCCCCCTTGGTCTCCAAGGCCAGGCTTACAGATAGTTAGCAGAGTGGAAAGTGCCCCCAGGGGATCAGTTTTGATTTTCCTTCCTGAGGTGAGCTCTTCTGAGTTGAAATGAGTAAATTTCCTTGCTCATTAACAAAAACAACAAAAAAATCTGCAGACACTTCCTTGGGCTGACAAGTCTACCTGGTTTGTCATTGGCGTTTATGGATTATCTGGGACATTTAGAGAACTTTTGTTTGCCTGGAACTGAGAGGGTTTCCAGGATATGAGGCTTTCAGTGTTAAAAATGCATACCATCTGGGAAAACAGGACAGACAGCCACTTATTGGCCTTTAGATAAGTGGGAAGTCAGGTAAATACAGGTAGGTGTTTTTAATAAAAAATTAATGATAATATTTATCACTCACCTTCAGGGAAACATATATTAACAAGAAATAAAACCCTTGATACTGAATTTCTTCAGGAAAGTCCAGTGCTCTTGTGGGGAAGGACAGAGTTCTCTTTCCTAGACTTGACCTCTTTGCCTTAAAGTTAGTTTCTGTTAGCAGCACTTGCAAACAATAACTCACCTGAAGGACTGGGCTTTTTCTAGAAAGACAAGTAAGGTTGTTCAGTGAGTCAACATATCTGCAAGGAAGAAAGCAGTTTAATTTAAATGCTAGCCAGGCTCTTGGAGGGACACCTGATTCTTCACAGAGTACATTTATCTTGAATATGATTATCAGGCTACAAAATTCATTGTGCAAGAAAAATAACTGTTTCCAATTAAAACATTTAACTTCATGTCCTTAGGAGTATTAGGAGTCTCTATTGTATCGTGATGGTTGGAACTTGATATTAGCCAATACCAGAGTCCTCATCTTTTCTTCAAGGTTGTGTCTAAGCTCAGGGTGGTGTTGGGGTTAGGGGTGGGGTATAAGGTGCAGGGCAAGGATGGAGGCAGGGGCCTCTATTACTCAGAGCAAATCCTCCTGAGCCCATGTGCTGCACCAGACAATCAGTGCTTCAGAGGCATTCTCTCTCTTTGTCTCAGATCAGTATAGATCTGCACTGTTTTTATCCCCATTTTACAGGTGAGACATAGAGAAGGGAAGAGATTTATGCAAGGATGACACAGGGGAGTAAAAGGCAGAGCTGAGGTATGATACCCAACAACCTGATTCTAGAGGCAGCTGTCTAGGGTCCTTCATTTAATGAACGTTGGTGGATTGTTGTTACCTCGGGATGGAGCAGTGAGCAAAGCAAAAGAGCCCCCTGCCCTGGAGGCGCCCCCATCCTGGCATCTATACCCCACCACCTCTCTTCAGCTCTTCAGCAGCCATAAGACATCCATTCCTCACTTGGTCCTGGGGCAGCATTTTCTCTGGTTCCCACTCTAGAAGGCTCTGTGTCCAGTGACCCTCTTATTCCTTCCATTCTTCTCCTAGGAAGACAGACATTCACTCTGCTCTGTGCACCGTGCTGGCCAAGTGGTCAGCTTTTGAGGAGCTAAGAGCCCATCTCCTTCCAACTGCCTTCAAGTGCAGGGCACCCTTGCTCTCACCACGTCAGGGCCTAGGGAGAGGCCTGATCCCCAGGGCCCACCACATGTCTGGCTCAGGTGGGTACAGGGGCTAGTGCTCGACTTCCCAGAGCATCCATCCTTGCCTCTTTCCTCTTCTCACTCCCCATCTCAGTGGACAGGAAACTGGCTGTAATTCACCCAGTTTATTCCATGTTCCATGTGACTTTATGGCTGCATGTTTTGAGTTTCAAAACCCTAAAGCCTTCTCTGCTCACTGCAGAAAATCCCTTCCTCCAGCTGGACGTGTGTGGCTGATCCCAAGTGGCAGAAGGGTCAAGTAAGGAATAACCACAGTGGCTGCCCTGGTAACTCAGATGGTAAAGAATCTGCCTGCAATGCAGGAGATGTGGGTTTGAACCCTGGGTCAGGAAGATCCCCTGGTGAAGGAAATGGCAACCCACTCCAGTATACTTGCCTGGGAAATCCCATGGACAGAGGAACCTGGTGTGCTACAGTCCGTGGGGTCACAAAGAATCGGACATGACTGAGCAACACTTTCACTTTCACTTTCAGGGGACAAAACCAGCTGTTAACAGTTCAGGATGAATTACTAGAGCTAATCAATTAATATAGTAAAGTTGCAGTATATAAAATTAACACACAGAAATCCCTTGCATTCCTATACACTAACAATGAGAAAACAGAAAGAGAAATTACCATTCACTATTGCAACAAAAAGAATAAAATACTTAGGAGTATATCTACCTAAAGAAACAAAAGACCTATACATCAAAAACTATAAAACACTGATGAATGAAATCAAAGACGACACAAATAGATGGAGAAATATACCGTGTCCATGGATTGGAAGAATCAATATTGTGAAAGTGAGTATACTACCCAAAGCAATCTATAGATTCAGTGCAATCCCTATCAAGCTACCAATGGTATTCTTCACAGAACTAGAACAAATAACTTCACAATTTGTATGGAAATACAAAAAACCTCAAATAGCCAAAGCAATTTTGAGAAAGAAGAATGGAACTGGAGGAATCAACCTGCCTGACTTCAGGCTCTACTGAAAAGCCACAGTCATCAAGACAGTATGGTACTGACTGGCACAAAGACAGAAATATAGATCAATGGAACAAAATAGAAAGCCTAGAGATAAATCCATGTACCTATGGACACCTTATCTTTGACAAAGGAGGCAAGAATATACAATGGAAAAAAGAAAACCTCTTTAGCAAGTGGTGCTGGGGAAACTGTTCAACCACTTGTAAAAGAATGAAACTAGAACACTTTCTAACACCATATACAAAAATAAACTCAAAATGGATTAAAGATCTAAATGTAAGACCAGAAACTATAAAACTCCTAGAGAACATAGGCAAAACACTCTCTGACATAAATCACAGCAAGATCCTCTATGACCCACCCCTCCCAGAATATTGGAAATAAAAACAAAAATAAACAAATGGGACCTAATTAAACATAAAAGCTTTTGCATAACAAAGGAAACTATAAGCAAGGTGAAAAGGCGGCCTTCAGAATGGGAGAAAATAATAGCAAACAAAGCAACAGACAAAGGATTAACCTAAAAAATATGCAAGCAACTCCTGCAGCTCAAATTCCAGAAAAATAAGTGACCCAATCAAGAAATGGGCCAAAGAACCAAATAGACATTTCTCCAAAGAAGACATGCAGATGGCTAACAAACACATGAAAAGATGCTCAACATCACTCATCATCAGAGAAATGCAAATCAAAACCAAAATGAGGTACCATTACATGCCAGTCAGAATGGCTGCTATCCAAAAGTCTACAAGCAACAAATGCTGGAGATGGGGTGGAGAAAAGGGAACCCTCTTGCACTGTTGGTGGGAATGCAAACTAGTACAGCCACTATGGAGAACAGTGTGGAGATTCCTTAAAAAACTGGAAATAGAACTGCCATATGACCCAGCAATCCCACTCCTGGGCATACACACTGAGGAAACCAGATCTGAAAGAGACACGTGTACCCCAATGTTCATCGCAGCACTGCTTATAATTGCCAGGACATGGAAGCAACCTAGATGCCCACCAGCAGACGAATGGATAAGAAAGCTATGGTACATATACACAATGGAATTTTACTCAGCCATTAAAAAGAACACATTTGAATCAGTTCTAATGAGATGGATAAAACTGGAGCCCATTATACAGAGTGAAGTAAGCCAGAAAGATAAACACCAATACAGTATACTAACACATATATATGGAATTTAGAAAGATGGTAACGATAACCCTATATGCAAGACACAAAAAGAGTCACAGATGTATAGAACAGACTTTTGGACTCTAAAGGGAGAAGGCAAGGGTGGGATGATCTGAGAGAATAGCATCAAAACATGTATATTATCAAGTGTGAAACAGATCACCAGTCCAGGTTGGATGCATGAGACAAGTGCTCAGGGCTGGTGTGCTGGGATGACCCAGAGGGATGGGGTGGGGAGGGAGGTGGGAGGGGGGCTCAGGATGGGGAACACATGTAAATCCATGGCTGATTCATGTCAGTGTATGGCAAAAACCACTACAATATTGTAAAGTAATTAGCCTCCAACTAATAAAAATAAATGAAAAATAAAATTAAAAAAAAAAAAACAAACAGTTCAGGATGATGGCCTAGCCTCATTTTGACGTCTCAGGCCCCGTAAATAAGCACCATTTGGGACTTCCCTGGAGCTCCAGTAGTTAAGACTTCACCTTCCAATGCTGGGGGTGTGGGGGTTCCATCCTGGGTCAGGCAGCTAAGATTCTGCATGACTCACAGCCAAAAAACCAACACATAAAACAGAAGCAATATTGCAACTGATTCAATAAAGTCTTTAAAAATGATCCACATCAAATAAATCTTTAAAAAAATAAGCTCTATTCATGCATTATTAACACTCACAATACCTCTTCAGCACATACCCTTCTTTGTGCCTCAGTTTACTCACTTGTAAATAATACCTCATAGTTTGTTGGGAAGATTAAAATGAGTTAAAAGTTTCAAGTGTTCAGAACAATTTCTGGCAAAGGGTGGATTCCATGTGAGTGAACAGCTGCCCTCATTGTGATAGTTTGGTGTCATATTTGTCTTTCCCTTTACATATATGCCAGGGTAAAGGACAATGTTTTAAAAGTTTATTTCTGTATCCTCAGCACATGCCATGGTGTGGCATGTAGTAGGTATTCAAAATATATTAAATTTTAATTGAATGAACAAACGCTGTTATGTTTCTGTCTCTTAATGTTAAAAAACCATATTTGGTGCAGTAAAGTCAGTGACTTCTCCCCGAAACCCATCCTCTCCCATTCCTTGAAGATGACATTCCTTAGAATGTCAGAGCTGGGAGGTCATGTGTGAAGTGTTAGTCACTCAGTCCTGTCTGACTCTTCGGGTTCCCATGGGCCATAGTTTGCCAGGCTCCTCTGTCCAAGGGATTCTCTAGGCAAGAATACTGGAGTGGGTAGCCATGCCCTCCTCAGGGGATCTTCCTGACCCAGGGATCGAACCTGGGTCTCCTGCATTGTAGGCAGATTCTTTACTGTCGGAGCCACCTGTAGCCTAACCTTAACTTACAAAGACAAGTCATGAGCCCCTGGAAGGGGAAGTGAGGCGCCTGTGGTTACCTGGTTACAACACAGTGAAGGGAGAATCACCAACCCAGGAGACAGGGTCAGGGGCTTCTCACCTTTTTTGCACAGCTCTGTGGTGAGAAAACAAAGCTTATCCCTTCCTTGTACTCATCACTCACTGACGCCACCACAGGAATACTTCACAAATAGGCTCTGGGGGTGGGAAGAGTACAGACCACGATGCTAAAGAGATTAGGGTTCAGACCCCAGTTCCACCATTCACTGGTTGTGTGCCCTTGGATAAATGAAGCCCCACTTTCCTTGTTTATAAAATGTGGACAATAAGCCAGAGACTGCAGGAGTTTTGTGAGGACTAGAGGAAGGAATGTGTGAGTGTTTCTAGCACAGAGGAGACAAGCTGGTCTCCTCCTCGCCTCCCCCACCACCACCTGCTCTTGTAGCAAAGCAGAGAAGTGGAAGACAGCACCCTTTTTCTCCAGGAGATCGCAATCTAAGATCATCAGACATCTTCCTGAGAAGGAAGACGCTTGAGCAGAGATGAGCTGAAGGGCAGAGTCACTGGAGAGGGAACATGAACTGAGGAAGTTTCATGGAAGAGGCAGTCCTGGTTTTAAAGGAGAGAAAGTGGACAGATCACCAGTGTGGATGGAGCATGAAGCTTTTCCAAAGGGCTTTGCAGAGAGACACCTCCTCCCCCGATGAAGTAACCACCCTCCCTCTCTACCCCTCTCTTCCAGCTCAGCTTCTTTGCAGCACTTACACTACTTGCTCACACTTGTCTTTCTATAATTGTATCCCCAAACGAGGGGCTTCCCTGGTGGCTCAGATGGTAAAGAATCTGCCTGCAATGCAGGAGACCTGGGTTCCATCTCTGGATCGGGAAGATCCCCTGGAGGAGAGCAAGGCAACCAATTCCAGTATTCTTGCCTGGGAATCCCATGGACAGAGGAGCCTGGTGGGCTGCAGTCCATAAGGTCACACAGAGTCAGACACCACTGAGCGACTTAGCACAGCATCCCCGACGAGAGCGTCAGAGACTTTCTGTTTCACGTTTAGTGCTATGGCTCCCCTTCCTAGAACAATGTCTGGCACAGAACAGTTGTCCAAAGAAAAACATTCATGGAACGAATAAGGAGTGACAAGGTACAAAGGTAGAGGCTGGGTTATCTTGGCAAGAAAGGGATGGTCGGACTGAGCAGGGGGTCTATGTTTAAAATATTGAGGAATGCAGCAGACGGGGCTAAGGTGCAAAGGCTGAGATTGGTTCTTTTCAGAGACAGAGAGAAAGGCTCGGCCGTGAAGCTGGTGGAGTGGCTTACCTCTCCAGAAGGCCCACATTCCTGACCTTTGGCCAGTCCCTTTCACTCCCATACCAGCCAGTGAGACTCGAGAGATAACCTCCAGCCACCCAAGACCCTGGGTGCCTTTAGGTCAGCCCTTTACATGGGATCACCCGTGGTCACAAGTCATTCTCAACTGCGTTTAACTCTGGCGAGTGTTGGTCCAAGGAGAGCAACGCTTTAGGGAAAAAAACAGATGCTCAGATCCCACAAAGGAACATGGTTGAATCACCAAGCATCTTGTTTGTCTTAGAGGTTGAGGTAACCTCTAGGAGCCTTACACTTATAAAACTGTCTGCAGTATTGAAAACATGCTGTAGAAAAACTCCCTGGTGACCAGGAATGTCCCCTCCAACGTGGGATAGGATTGAAAAACCTGAATGACCGCGGGTTGCCGGGTGCTGCTGCTGTCCAGTAGGGGGCGCCGTTGGTACAAATTGTGTCATGGACACACCGACTCCATTATTCTCATGACGGTCTGGCTGTGTTTACAGCTTTGCACACACACTTGGCCCTGGTTTTTAACACTGAATAGGGGACAGGTGTGCCAGAAGAAGAAGGTGTCTTGTTCCAATACTTTGAAGGAAAATGCTTTCCTGGTTGGCACCCTCATGACTATAACTAGTTTTCTTCCTACAAAAACTTTTTCACCGTTTTCTAGTCCTCATCATGTCAGATTGGCTTTTCTCCTAAAGAGGTTATTTTATGTAGCTTATCCCAAGGATCAATGTTTGGTGTCCCCAGAATCCCTGTATTAGAGGAATGTCTAGCTGTTGAACTGGGGGAACCCAAGTCCCATGCACCAGCTTGAAGAAAACCTAGATGACATAGGGTCAAGCCCAAGAGATGAACTTACAAGTGGTTATTTTGGAAAACTGCTCTTGGGTTCCCCTGTAAGCAGTGCAGTCATTTGAAGAAGAGAGCCGCACCCTAGAAATACTAAAGAGGGGGTGCATGAGAGCTTCCAAATACCGGTTATTTTATGACTGCTTCCCTGGTGGCTCAGTAAAGAAAGAATCCGCCTGCAATGCAGGAGACCCATATTCAATCCCTGGGTCAGGAAGATCCCATGGAGAAGATGGCTACCCACTCCAGTATTCTGGCCTGGAGAATTCCATGGAGAGAGGAGCCTGGCAGGCCACAGTACGTGGGGTCGCAAAGTGTTGGACAAGACTGAGTGACTAACCCTTCACTTTTTTTTTTTCACCCCCTTAGGCACAGAATGGTAGATTTGCATCTCTGGAAGCTTCGAGCTCACAGAATAAGGGATGAATAAAGGGTGCCCTCCTTAATGCTAATCCTTTACCCCTTTGTAAGCAACACGCCCCCAAGGCTGGCTCAGCTTCCCCAGATCCTGCTTGGGCCACCTTGGGATGCCCAAGTCACTACACGGGTCAGGAAAGTGCCAGGACTCTTGGGAACATGCAGATACACTGATCTTTTCTGGAGTCTTGGACCTTCGCTGTCCCCAAAAAACCTGCTTCTGATTCTTCTAGCAAAGGAGAGCAGTGAATTCCCCCAAAGGTCCAGGGCTCCTCATGGCTCAAGGACTCTGAGATCAGGCATACAGTCTGACTCAGTGTCTCAGAACAGCCAGGAAGTCTCTTCTGGCCCCTCAACTCCCACACAGACACACACACACAACTCCAGCGGATGGAGGTACCAGAGAGAGGCTGGGAAACAAAGGTGGCTTTCACCCAGAACCAGCTGAGAGGGGACGACCGTGGCAGGGTCTGCAGCCCCGAAGCAGGGTGCCGTCCTGTGACTCTGAGCTCAAAAATGTGTGAAATTTCTTTTTGCTGGGTATTCTACATCAAGCGGAACCTGTTCTCAGAGAAACATTCCATTTCACAGACCCTAATGGCTTTCCTCTGTGCCGATGCATTAATGAGGCTCCGGCTCGTTCTAATCAGAAGGAAGCCATGCAGATAATTGCCTGAATTTTTAATTCAGGGTTATGATAGGGGAATCAAAGTCACACTGCAGTTGCTGAGGCTGCCTCTGGTTCCAGGCCATTGACTTTTGCAATTTTCTTTGATTCCCCCTCTCCGTCTCTTTCTCCCCCACCCCCAGCTCTCTGCCTCTCCCTCTCTCTCTCTCTCTGGCACTTGGTGGAGACTACAGTCTCAGGTAGGGGCGGGCTTGGAGTAATGGAGCAGCCTTGGGGTCTCTACACAGTCTTTCTTCTTCCTCCTCCTCTTTTAAACCCTCTCCTTCCCCACCACCAACCCCCACACACACACCATAAAAGAGTGGATACAGCCTGCACCTGTAACCCCAGGGCTGGTTCTGGGAGAGTGCCCTGCACTGGCCTTCCCACTCAGGGTCTTCATGCCCGTAGGCAGAAACAGGAAATTTGCCCCAGGAGAGGATCTCCCATGGCAATTGACTTCTCATTTCATCCCAGTTCTTTGGAGCAATGGAGAGAAGTGGGAAGGCCAAGGGGAAAGAAATCAGGTGTCCAGGGCAGCTCCGTGACCTGCTCTAGGTGATGCAGGGTCCTAGAGCAGGCAGGAAGCTGGAGGGATCTGAGCCTGGATCTTTTCTGAATTAACCCACACCATAATCCACGCACACTGGAAATTCCAAAGAATTTACAGGTCTCTGAGAACTTACAGGTGGTAGAAAGAGGGGCAGGCAAACTGGTTAGATTATTTGCCACCCACCAGCAAGGACCCAGAGTTTGGTACAGAAAGAGGCTCTCTGACATTGGGCAGTCTTCCCAGTGTATCCAGGACCTTGGAGTGAAAGAGAATTTGCTAGGGTGAGAGTCAGTCTTTCTGGCTCAACCCCAACAAGGCAAGCTGGCTTTTCCAGGAGAGCGACTGTTCTTGCAAGGAACGTGTCTTCTCCCAGCGTCCTCCAGGGCTGGCTCTACTACACTATCAGCAGATGTTTGCAGTGGAGGCCAGTAGTCAGCAGAATGACTCCATCCCTTCGGGATGGGGCTGCTGAATCCCTGGTCACCAGTCACATGGTCTCTAACAGCAGAATTTATTCCCACATCTCTGGTTCTGTACAGGTTCAGGATTCTTACGTTCAGAAAGAGAGAAAAGATGTTTGCACCATGACGGAGCGTCTTCAAGATACCAAGGCTCCTTTACCATCATTCCATTTAATCGCAACAAGTGCCTCATGAAAAGAGATGACCGCCTGTCCCTTACAGATCAGGAAAATCAGGTTCACCAGAAAGAAACGGAAATGTTGCCACCCCCTGTATCTCCCTTTCTGTTGGAACGTTTCTTCCATGGAATCCAGAAGTTCCTTTATAGTTGTGTTCTCAGGGCTTGGTGATGCCACTACAAATGCAGTCTTCTCAACTGCTGGCTTTCGGAAATTATAAGGAGCAGTTAGCTTTATCATGCTGGTGGGATTTGCCCTCCATGGGGCTTTTGCCTCCTCATTAAAAATGCCACCTTATGCTTGAGACCCGGGTTTGACCCCTGGTTCGGAAAGGTCCCCTGGAGAAGGGAATGGCGACCTACTCCAGTAGTCTTGCCTGGAGAATCCAAGGATGGAGGAGCCTGGCGGGTCCATGGGAGTCGCAAAGAGTCAGACCCGACTGAGTAGCTAACTTTCGTTTCGTGCTTGAAGAACACCCCCTCCCCAGTGTGCGCAAGCAACCTTCGACATGCTCTGCTGTCACCTGGACACAACCGGGAAAGGGGAGAAGACTCAACTCCTTAGCAACATTCCATCCATTTAGACCAGTGGACCTCATCTTGGCTCTGTAATATATGAAGATAGCACAGAATATCCTAAGAAATATTTGTGAACCTCTGTTGAACTTTTTATGCAAAATCACTCTCCATTTCTTTTAATTAAAAAAAAAAAAGTCATGTGCTTTGGAACACCTTTATGCAGAATTAGGGTCTCATCTATTCAGGAATAGTTCGACCCCGGAATCGAACCGGGGTCTCTTGCATTGGATTCTTTACCAACTGAGCTATCAGGGAAGCCCATCATCTATTCAACCAGTCAGCAAACAATGAGCACCTACTATGTGCCAGGCTCTGCCAATCGCCGAGGATACTAAGTTAAAAGACTGAGTCTTGTCCTCTAGGAGGCTGCAGTTTATTGGGGTAGATGGATGTGTAAAGACTTACTGTTTAGGGTAAGGGCTGCAGCAGAGGCAAGTAGGATATATTATGAATATTGACAGGGATTCTGAAATCGAGTTAACAAGATGATAAGTAAACTCCAACAAAATGGAGAGGAACAGCAAAAACGCTTATTCCTGAACCTGGAGTGTAGACCCGTTCTGGGACAAAAGACCTGATTCTAAACTTGGTTCCTGGAACTTCCCTGGTGCAGTGGATAAGACTCCATGCTCCCAATGCAGGGGGTCAAGGGTCAATCCCTGGTCAGGGAATTAACATCCCACATGCTGCAGCTAAGCCCTTGAACTGCAGCTATGGAGCCCATGCCTTCTAGAGCCCATGTGCCACAACTAGAGAAGGCCGCCTGCCAACAGTTGTAGAAGCCTGTGCACCGCAATGAAGATCCAGTGCAGCCGAAAATTTAAAAAAATATATAAAATAAACTTGAGTCCCTTCTCATCTCAAGAGCCATCTTTCTCTTAGCTCCCTGGAGACCCAGACTGCTCCCCAGGTCCTGTGCATTCCAGCTCCAGCCCTGTGAACTTGAAGCTAATGATTAAACTGGGCATTGGTGCCACGGTTTCCTTGGGGTGAGCTGGACTGCTCAGCTCTGGAAACTGCCAAGTTCCTGGCTCTGCTCCAGCCCAGGATAAACCAGAGACACAGCCAGCCCCCACACCCAGAGGCACCTCTTTTTGCAATTCGGCTGGAATCTCAACGACATGCAGTCGTCGAACCTCCTGCTGCACACCTAAGGCACTGTGGTACAGTAGAAAGGGGGTGTTCGAGGAGGTGGGAATCTTGGGTGCAAATCCTGGTTCTGTTCCTAATCAGATGGGTGACCTTGGGACAGTCTCCTTACCTGTTCTGAAGTTCAGGTTCCTCATCCATAACAAAAGAAGGTTGGACCAGAGCATTCCGTCTTCTCTCACACTTCCATGACTTGCACATGCTGTAACCTTTGCCTGGCACACCCTTCCTATCCCTTCTGCCTTCTTACTCATCCTCTAGCATGCAGCAGAAGGGGCGCCATCGTCAGGAAGTCTTCCCCAGCCTTCTCCCTGCAGACTGAGCCGGGTGGCCCTCCTTTTACCCGATAGCACTCTGTATTCCCCTTTAGCCCATTGTTATCACTGTTTTATTTGCCCCTTTACCCCCACCCACTAGTCTGCAACAGAACAGTGCCTGGCGTCTAGTGTATGTGTGGTCAGAAATTTTAAGTTTCATCCAGTTAGAGTCGTCATGATTACTGATATTGATGAAATTATTTCCACCATTTTATTTTGTGTTTTCTTTTGATTGCTTCTTTTTATGCATTCTACCAAATTGACTGTATCTTCTTTTGTTTGGTTTGGAAGTTTCCCACTTTATTTCCATTCTTCTTGTAGGAATCCTTAAAATTTTAACATAAATACCTGTTTTAATGACTATAAAGTTAACCAGTATCTCTAACTTCTTATCCCCAAATAGAAAGACTAGAACATTTTAACTGTTCTTCCTAAATTCCTATTGTGTCTTAGTATTTTAGTTTTATTTTATTTTTAAACCTCTAAAATTACTTCAAAAAATTTTGTAGCTGATGATTATTTAGATATAGCAATGGGCTTACATATATATTTTATTTTTGCTCATATTACTTCTTGCAAGGCACCACCTTCTATCTGGGCTCAATTCACTTCTTGAAGCACATCCTTCAGTAGTCCCTTCAGTAAGAGTTTATGATGATAAACTCTATCTTCGCTTGAAAATGTCATTATTTTGCCATCTCTCTTGAATAATAGTTCAGCTGGGTATAAATTTATACACCAATAACTTTTCTTCCTTTGCACTTTGAAGATTATTTCCACTGTGTTCTGACACATTCAGTGACTAATGAGTGATCTTGTTTCAGTCTGACATTGCTATATAGGAAACATGTTTGTATTCACCTCTTTTCACACTTTTAGCATTTAACAAACATAGCTTTTAACATTTTTGTGTTTTGTTTTGTTCTATATTACTTCTGCAGCTTCATTATGCTGATGTGTCTACGTGTATAGTTGTTTTTATTTATCTTGCATGTGACTCAATACACTCCTTTAATCCAAGAACTCACTTATCTTTTTTCCAAATTTTGAAGCCAGGATCCCTTTAAATATTGCCATTTCTAAATCTTCTCTAGACTCTCTTTTAGAATCTCTATTAAAGTATGTTGGACCTTCTCATTCTATATTTCATGTCTCTTAACCTCCTTCCATAACATATTTCTCTTTACTTAACTATGTTTCATTTTGGGCGATTTCCTTAGTTCCACATTTCATATCACTAATTTTCTCTTCATTTGTAGCTTTTCTATCATCTAACCAGCTTATTAAGTTTTTGGTTCCAATGACTTATATTTTTCATTTTTAAAAAGTCCACATTTTCCAGACATCTTTATTCTAAATACTAAAAACTGTGTCCCTTTCTTAGCCTTTTACCTCTTTAAATATTTTAAACACACACATTTTATAGTCTTTTACAGAATGTTCTATTATCAATAGCTTTGTATTATAGATACGTATGCTCCCATTTATTATCTCTGTTAACTCTCCCTCATGGTGCTTTGGTTCCTAATGTAGTTCGTAAGTTTTCATCATGGTCTCATCTTCAGCAGTGATTATCTTTGGTGCAGTTTCACATATGACTCTTCTAGGACCCTAGTGATTTTGCTGGTTCAGAGTGGTTCTTACACTGCCCCACCTGGATATTATAAATTCAAACTCCACCCTGACATATGACACTGGCTTGGGTTTACAATTTCTCATGAGCATCTATTCTTCCATCCAGAGTCCCAGGTGGGTATTAAGACTCCTGGTAAATTCCCTAAGTTGGTGAGCAGCTTTCTAGGTCCCATTCATATACAGAGGAACCCTCAGAACTCTCCCCATTTCCTCAGCTCTCCTTATCCTCAGTTTCTCTTCTGTGCCTTCACTTAGTACTAAAACAGCCTCCCTAGCCTGTCTCTGAATCGGAGACCCTGTCAGCCTTCATGATCTCAGTGCCCACTTACTATGCTAACTTTGAACCCTTCTCTTTAGTTCTTTCTTACAAGCGCAACAATGTATTTGGGGGGAAATTTTTGTCCTACTTAATCCAGATTTTCTATGAATTTGTAGAGGAACAAGCCCACGTCAGTCAATCTCATTAACCAGACATTTCCAGAAATTTCTTTCTGATGAATGATATGCAAGATTCCTCTAGCTCTAAAGTCTATGCTTTTTTAAAAATGTTTTTTATTGGGGGATAATTGCTTTACAATATTGTGCTGGCTTCTGCCATACATCGACACTTATCAGCCACGGGTATACACACGTCCCCTCCCTCTAGAACCTCCCTCCCATCTCCCACCCCATCCCACCCCCTAGGTTGTCACAGAGCCCTGGGTTGAGCTTCCGGTGTCACACACCACATTCCCACTGGCTACTTCTTTCACGTGTGGTAATGTATATGTTTCCATGCAATTCTCTCAATTCGTCCCACCCTCTTCTTCCCCTACTGGGCCCACAAGTCTGTTCCCTATGTGTGCATGTCCATTGTTTCCCTGCAAATAGCTTCATCAGTACCATCTTTCTAGATTCCATATGCATGAGTTATTTACACATACTCAAAGGAGAAGCTTGACATCAGAAATAGAAATCCAAGAACTTTGTCCATTTCCTAGACATATGGAAATAAGACATAGTGTTCAACGCCTCTAGCGGACGCGTCTTGGCACATGAACCAAGAAGGTTCTCTCGCAGTTACATTTGGTGACAATAGACAGAAAATATACTTTTTTGTGTTATTTAAATGGAAGTAATTCTATTGACCCAACTTATAGAATATTAGACGACCTAAAGAATTGTTCTAAAGAGCTTTCTGTGTATTGTGATTTATTCCCAACAATGCTAGCAGTCCAATGTCAAGGCACATTACTGATGAGCTCTTCTTCATGGGTTTAGAAATGTGCAAGGCTTAGGTGAGAGGGGAGTTTGGGGGAGAACAGATACATGTATAGGTGTGGCTGAGTCCCTTTGCTGTCTACCTGAAAATATCACAACATTGTTAATCAGCTATACTCCAATATAAAATACAAGGTTTTAAAAAATGCATATGTATTAAGCAGGATATAATATAGCCTTAATTTAAAAAAAAAGTGCAAGGCTGATAGGAGGAAGACTGGTCCTCTGAAAATTCCCATGCAAGCCTGAGCAACTGAAGGAAATAGTTTCTACAGTCTGTCTTTCTAGAATGAAGACATGATAATAATTTGTTATATTACAGGATTTTTACTTATACTGCCCTGAGAAGGCTATGTTTGTTTTGCCCATGAAAATCATTGCAGTTTGACTCAGCCCTGAAAAGTAAAGTGTGTTAGTTTTCTGTCTGACTCTTTGAGACCCAATGGACTGCATGTAGCCCACCAGGCTCCTCTGTCCATGGGATTCTCTAGGCAAGAAAACTGGCGTGGGTTGCCATTCTCTTCTCCAGGGGATCTTCCCGATCCAGGGACTGAACCTGGGTCTCCTGCACTGCACGTGGATTCTTTACCATCTGAGCCACCAGGGGACACAAAGATGAACAGGATGAGGGCTCTCCAAACCCTCACAGTCTGGATGATACAAAACATGGATAAAAATGGAAACTTTTCTGTGATTTTTTTTTTTTTTGCCTACTTAGCTTCTTTGGCATTCCTCCTAAACAATTCCCCTTCTGGAACTTCCCTGGTGGTCCAGTGGGTAAGACTCTGCACTTCGACTGCAGGGGGCACAAGTTTGATCCCTGGTCAGGGAACTAAGATCCCACATGCCACATGGTGGCCAAAACAAACAAACAAAGAAACAAAAATGCTGATTCATACCAATGAGTCAGTCTATGGAATTACATCTAAAATAATAAACAATATTGTTCAAAATTCCCCTTTCTCCTGAACAGTGGGAGCAGCATTTTTGGACCTCACTTCATGGTAGCTTGTAAAGTATAAGGAATCTCAACAAGCCCTACCACATGAAATTCATTTTCCCCTTGAAGCCACAGAAGGGCAGAACTTAGAACAAGCCAGCAGGAGCCTCCTCTTTCTCTGAAGCCCAGAGTCCCTGCTCTGCACACCTCTTGGGATAGCTGCCACTTTTCACTCTGTATCATCACTGCTTGCATATTTTTCTCATCTTCATCACTGGAATCAAAACCCCTTGAAGTCAGGGCTCATGCCTGGTTCATCTTATAGTTCAGTAAGTGAAAGTGAAAGCCGCTCAGTCGTGTCCAACTCTTTGTGACCCCATGGACTTAACCTGCCAGGCTCCTCTATGTGTGGAATTCTCCAGGCAAGAATACCAGAGTGGGTAGTCATTCCCTTCTCCAGGGGATCTTCCCATCCCAGGGGTCGAACCCAAGTTTCCCAGATTGAAGGCAGATTCTTTACTGTCTGAGCCAACAGAGAAGCCCATAGTTCTGTAAAGTTCTGCTTAAAATTGCTTTTGTCCTATTTGATCTAGTCCAAAGGCAGTTGAGGCCCAAGATTGTTCAATTGCTTACTAAAAATTGCACACCAGTGAGGGAATTCCCTGGCAGGCCAGTAGTTAAGATTCCACCCTCCCAATGCAGGGGGGGGCTGGTTTGATCCCTGATCTGATCAGGGAGCTAGGATCCTGCATGCTGTGTGGCCATAAAAAAATTTTTTTTAATTTAAAAAAAATTGCACATCAAGACAGTGGCAAACAGTGTCAGCAACACTAGGACCATCATATACACTCAGCAAACACCTGTTCTCTAAATCAGTGCCTCTCAGACATTAACCGACCACAGATCACGCAGGCTGATTTTTTAAACGCAGATTCTGATTAAGAAGGTCTGGGATACGCCTGAGGTTCTGCATTTTTAACAAGCTCCCAGGGATTCCAGTGCCCCTGGTCCACAGACCACACTCCGACTAGCAAAGATCTAACACAAGACAGACCCTGAGCTGTGGACACACACCATGTGGGTTGGCATTGAGAGATCAGAAAAGAGCAACGATGTACAAGAGAAAAAGAAAAAGACCCAAACTCTCAAAGCTGAGAGTTCAAAGGCCACAGGAAAATGCAGACCGGAAACGTGTGCGGTTAGGGTGAAAGTCTGTTCCTAGTATCCTAGGTGACAGGAGAAGGAAGAACCAACTATTTCCCTGGGTTAACCACAGGAAACTTCAATGTATTTCCTTGCAGGGCAGTCATTTCCCTCTCTAGTGACTAACGCTAACACTTTTTTTTTTTTCCTGAGTCTTCAAGCAGAAGTGTACCAAGGCAGCCTCCTTCAGGCCTGTGTACTCCCAGGCCCAAGAACCCCATCGTCTCCCACACCCCGTGCCTCTGCAGTACTGGGGCCATTACTAGACTGATCGTCTAATCAGAAGATATTGACCCAGACTTCAGCCCCTCTGGTTCCTCTGAGTCCACCTGTTTTTTGAGACACCGTCCCAGACAGGGCGTGAATGCCTGACTTCTTAGTATGGTGCTGGGCGGAGGGGGAAGTTGTGATGAAAAGGGGTGGCCATCTGCTTATCGGTTATCATATAGCTGGGGTGCTTCTAGAGTGAGACCTCCTTAACTCTGCTACTCTGACTCTGGGATTTTTTTTCTTACAGAATGAAAAACAAAAACAACAACAGCAAAAAAAAAAAAAAAAAAACCCTTGTTTCAGTAATAATCTCATTTACATTTAATTACTTCGCCCTGGGCATTTTTCTTTCACTGGCACTGATTGTGGCCTATAAACAGTTCTAAGGCCCTCAGGTCACAGTCACTTCCTGCAAGAGAAACTGAGGTGGGGTCCCTTGAGCCTGCCCGGAGCTGCTGGGTACCCGGAGTCTGCCCCGTTCCCCCTGGAGACTGGCATGCCAACTCTGACAGCAAGTTCTCCAAAGGGCTCTTTGAAATAGGCTGGGAAAGGGAACAAAGATGAGGAAGTAAGTTCCTTGAAGGGGCCACCCCAGTGTTGCTGCCAAGAAAGATACAAAAGCCCCAGCTCTCCAATTCTGTATATCTTATCCTTTCTTTCTTAAAAAAGATTCCCGGGAGAAGAAAATGGAAACCCACTCCAATATTCTTGCCTGGAGAATCCCATGAACAGAGGAGCCTGGAGGGGTCGCAAAGAGTCAAACACGACTGAGTGGCTAATACTAGTTTCTTAAAGATTAACAGGGGGAAAGCAGCTAAGTTGAGAAGAGTGCCTCAAAGTCAACAGACCCCAAGTGCATGGTCAGAGGCAGAGCACAAGAGTGGTAGCATGGGAGTGGGAATGGAGGTATCTCTTCTGGGAACACTGGAATTTTGGAGAGAGAGGAGCCTGAGAGGTTGCCTAAATCAGTTTACAAATGGGAAACCAAGGCCCAGCCAGGGGAAGAGTTGACTCAAGTCTCTATGCAAATACTTCTAGTATATTTTAAATTGCATTTATGAAAATATAGGGATGAGGGGACTTCCCCCGCTGGCTCAGTGCTTAAGAATCTGCCTTCCAATGCAGCGGACAGGGGTTCGATCCCTGCTGGGGGAGCTAATATCCTACATGCTGCAAGGCAACAAGAGAAGCCCCCCGCCCCTGCTATGGATCATAACTAGAGAAAGCCAGCACACCTCAACGATGAGCCCTTGAACCTCAATGAAGACCCAGTGTAGCCAAAATAAATCAATAAATAATAAAATAGAATATGGGCATATGTCCTTTCATTAAAATCCCCTTGGACTATTATCAAGAACTTCAGAACTGATCTGTGAAGGCTCAAAAGCTGTAAAGCAAGCTCAATCATCCTTAACCTTCTCTTTGATACTATCAGGACTCCCTGGATTCACTTGGGACAAAAATATATCATCACATTCATGAAAGATGTATGTGAACACGTTAAGTCAGGGCCAGGAAAACTACAGCCCTCTGGTTTAGACACCTATGAGCTGAGAATGGTTTGTACATTTTTGGATGGTTGAAAAGAAAACAAACAAAAAATAATGTTTCATGATGAGAAAATTAGGTAAAATTCAAATTTCAGTGTCTGTAAGTAAAGTCTTGTTAGTACACCGCCACGTGAGTTTGTTTATAGATTAATGACGGCCACTTTTATACTACAATGGCCAGGTCCATCAGTTGGCCAGACTGTCGCATGTTCAAAGCCAAAAATATTCACCATCTTGCCCTTTACAGAAAGAGCTTGCAGGCCCTTCATGTCGAGAATAAAGGTTTGGAGTAGGATGTTGGAAGTGATCCCAGGCTTTGCCATCTAAAGCTAGAAACTTCCAAGGTGGGGTAGGGGTGGGATACATCACTCAGGAAGAAAATCCTCTACAAGCTTACAGAGGACCGTGTATGGGGAGGGCAAGGATTAATCCCCTGTGCGGAGAGAGGGTCGTGTCCTTGTGAGCTGCCTCTCTCACTTCTGGGACTTCCCTGCATTTGACAACCTACATTAGCCCTGAATGCCCCTCCATCAGAGCCTCCGGTGGTCCCTCCGCATGTTCCTTCGAGATCACAGCCTTTCCCATGAAGGTATCACTGGTACACCTTCAATCTGAGTCCTTGTGTCTGCTATTGGTGTAGTCAGAGATTAGAAATAAAGGCATCCAAATCAGAAATATGTGCTCTGACCTTGTATTAACAGTGTCTTGTATTAACAGAGAGATTACCCTGGTCATCCAGTGGTTAAGAATCCTCCTTCCAATGCAGAGGATGAGAGTTCAGTCCCTGATTGGGGATCTAAGATCCTGCGGGCCACAGGGCAACTAAACCAGTGAGTCACAATGAGAAGAACCCTAGCACTGCAGCAAAGAGCCTGTGCAGCCAAAAAGGAAAAAAATGTGTCGGAAAACAGAGTGAATGAAAAAGCCTCTAGAATTTCCTCCTCTGAGACACTGCCCCTCCTCCCTTGAGCAGACTTAGAGACACTTACCTTTGAGACCCTTTGAGCCTTAAACAGCATTCAGCATCATACTGCAATTAACACATTGCCTTGTAAACGATTATTTGTGTGTCTGTCTCCAGAAAGACAAGGACCTAATCTTTTCATCTCTGGACCACCACCCCCCTACCCCCCGCCCACCCCAGGATCTAGGACCACATGTGGCACATAGTGATGTATAAGTTTGCTAGAGTTTCTATAATAAAATATCACTGACTGAGTGTCTTAAGCAACAGAAATATTTTCTCACAGTTCTGGAGGCTGGGAATCCAAGGATCAAGATGTCAGCAGGTTTGATTTCTCTCAAGGCCTCTCTCCTTGATTTGTAGACAGCGTCCTCCTTCCTATGTCACCACAAGGCCTTTTCTCTCTGTGTTTATCCCTGGTTTCTCTTCATCTTCTTATAGGACAGCTCAAGCTCAGTCATGTCTGACTCTTTGCAACCCCATGGACTGTAGCCTGCCAGGCTCCTCTGTCTATGGGATTCTTCAGGCAAAGAATACTAGAGTGGGTTGCCATTTCCCACTCCAGGGGATCTTCCCGACCCAGGGATCAAACTGGCATCTCTTGCGTCTCTTGCCTTGGCGGGTAGATTCTTTACCACTGCGCCACCTGAGAAGCCCTCATCTTCTTATAAGGACTCCAGTTATATTAGATTAGGGCTCTACTCTTCTGACTTCTTTTAATTTTCATTATCTCTTGAAAGTTCCTAAATCTCCAAATGTAGTCATATTGAGGGCTAGAGTTTCAACATGTATATTTGAGGGGCATGCAATTTAGGCCACATCACTGACGGCCTAATAAATTTCTTTTGGAAAGAAGGAAGGATGGATCATATGTGCAAAAACATTTACAAATGGACGAGCAGGTTTACACACCTAAATATTTCACTACAGGCAGTAGAATAAACCCTCCCCCTCTTTAACTTCCCCTCTCCTCCTGAAACTAACTCACGAGCCACCAGACGTGGGTTCTGTTGAGTTTCATGCAGCAAACATGAGAAAGGGGCCTGTGCTATTCTGGTCTCCCCAAGGGCATTGACCTCAAAGCAGAAGACTCTCCAGCCCTCACAGGCATCTCAGGTCCTCAGGGCAGTAAGATACATGTTTTACATCATAATCTGGTGTGAATACTTCACAAAAAATAACATTACTCTGCCATCCACTGGCATTTTCAAGCATATTCTTTGAAGAATAACTGATATCTGTCTGTGAACCAACAAATTGACTTTATATCTCATTAAATGGACCAGGACCCACAATTTGCAAACCCTTGCTATATTCTTCAAAGGAAAGTGAAGAAGAGCCCCTTCCCTTTTTTCTCCCCTCCCCCCCCCCCCCAGTTATTAGCCTTCTTTATCAAACTTCACATTGTGCAGAAGAGTTCTACAGACATTATCTCATTTGATTTTACAACAATCCTGAGAGATACATTTTATAAATGAAGAAACTGACAGCTAGAAATATTAGTTAACTATGCTCGAGGTAATTCAGCCAGAATTCTACTGGGGTTTGAACCCATGTTCTCTGACTCAGACTCAAAATACTCTCAATATATCATGCCAAGTAGTTTTGTTTTTGTAAAAGGGGGAAAATTTTGCCCATTTTCCTCATCCACATATTTACTTTAATGTCATCAATGATTATTCTTATCTTACTTTCTAGCATTAGAAAAATTTTAAACTTTGGGGTAATCTGATTCCTGATTAGATTAGTCTCAAAATTTTTATAAAGCCTGAGTAAACTTTTTTCTGATTATTAAAAAATAGAAATAAATTATATAAAATTTGGTAAAATATAAAAAAGTTGAAAAAAAAAATCAACCAAAATCTGAATACCAGGACTTTCCTGAGGGTACAGTGGTTCGACTCCACACTTCCAATGCAAGGGTGTAGGTTAGATCATTGGTTGGGGAATTAAGATCCCACATGCCCCATGGCCAAGAAAATTTAAAAAGAAATAAAAAGTAAAATCAAAATATGAATAACCAGATGCAGAAAAAAATAATCACTACAGGCATTTTGGATATTTCCTTCCAGCTTTCTTTTCTATACACAGGCATGTTTTTAGTACTTAATTGACGTCATACTTGATTTTATTGTCTGAACATTATCCCAGAAGTCTTTTTCCATGTTCTTTCAAACTCTTATGTTTTTAATGGCCCCCAAAATGTTTTATGATGTGAATGTGCCACAATTTACTTAACCATCCCTAGTGTTGGACACTGGTTTGTTTCTAGTTATCATTTTTGTAAATCAAGCTTAAGAAATAATGATCTAACTACTTTTCAATGCCCAGGTGTTTTTCCTGGGTCAGTTCCAACATTCTCTAAATCTTTTTTGGAAATAAGACCTAGATGGAGACCTTCAATATTATGTAGCTCAGTATCTTCGATTTAAAGCTGTGGATTCCTGCAGAAGTTCCCATGGGGCTGTAGAATAGTATAGGTGAATGATGTATGGGGCAGAGTCAAGAAGCCCATGCCCTTGAACTTGGGAATTCGGGTCATTTTAGAAATTAGAAATGAAAAATAATTTTATTTATTTGTTTGTTTTTGGCTGTGCTACTTGTCATGTGGAATCTTAGCTCCCTGAGCAGTGTTAGAGCCCCACCTCCTGCATTAGAAGTGCAGAATCTTAACCATTGGACCACCAAGGAAGTCCCAGAAATGAAAAATAATTTAAGGAGACTCTGGTCCAAGGGCTGTATTTCCATCAGTCACCTGTAGCACAACCCCTACAGACTTACGTGAAGTGAGTCCTCATGGAGGGAAGCATCAGAATTTGGGAAAGGGGAAGTTGCCCCCAAATTACACTGTAAGGTAACTGGAGAATGGGGCCCTGAACCCAGATCAAGCAGTTCTCACCTCAGTGTTCTCTTCATCCCTCTGAACAGATGTAATGTAAGTCATAAAGCATCAGTGAAAACTTCACAGGACTGAATTTTCCATCCCCCAAACAGGCAAATGGTACTTGTGCACTGAGGTTCACAGTCCAGCTGGGCAGAAATAAAAACTCAAAAATAAAACTCAAGTAAAAACTCAAAATAAAAACCAGAAAAGCAATAGCTTCAGTGTATTATAAAATCCAAGATTAGATCAATGGAACCACTTCCATGGAGCAGTTTAACTCCCCACAGAGGTTTAAGCAGAAATTTTGTTTAGACTTTTGTTTTCCCCCCAATGCCAGAAATACATTGAGGGAAGAGACTCATTTTCTTTTTATTTTTAAACTGTTTATTTTGTGTTGGGGTATAGCTGATTGACCATGTTGGGACAGTTTCAGCTGAACAGTGAAGGGACTCAGCCACACGTATACATTTATCCAGTCCCCCCCCAAACTCCCCTCCCATCCAGCCTACCACATAAGGAACTGAGTTCCTTGTGCTACATAACAGGTCTTTGTTGGTTATCCATTTTAAATATAGCAGTGTGTATGTGGGGAAGAGACACATTCTAATAGCAAGTACTTGAACCCTACTGGGACTGATGCTGAGGCTGAAGGTCCAGTACTTTGGCCACCTGATGTGAAGAGCCTACTCGTTGGAAAAGACCCTGATCCTGGGAAAGAGTGAATACAAAAGGAGAAGAGGGTGACAGAGGATGGGATGGTTAGGTAGGATCACCGACCCAATGGACATGAATTTGAGCAAACTCCGGGAGAGAGTGAAGGACAGAGGAGCCTGATGTGCTGCAGTCCATGGGGTCGCAAAGAGTCATACATGATTTAGCAACTCAACAGCAACTGGAGTACAGGTTTTAACAAACACCCAGATGGTAAATATCTGCCTTTGGTTGGTCTACAATTATGCCCTGTCTAACTTCCACAGCCTCTACATCGTCTTGCCAGTGGCTAGCTTCCAACATCAAAATGCCACTAACTGCTGCATCTTGGCTCCTAAAGAACCTGCCTACTGCTGAACTGCATTACTGACATTACTAGTCCCCGCACCTTCCTTTGCTGCTAACGTTGGATCAAATACAGGTTACACTGTCAACTCTGTGAATTGGTAGCAGCTTTCCAGAAGGCAAACTGACATGGCATATCAAAAGCCACAAAGAGGTCTATACCCTTGGGCCAAATAATCAAAAGAAAAATCAAAAGGAAAAGAAAATCTATAGCAGATGTCCAACTTGGTGTCATGTAAAACTATCCCACAATAAGTTAACCACAGCACAACTCCCTTACCAGCTGTTGTTTCTTGAAGCGGTTCTCTTACAGGTCTGGACATCCTTCTAAAGCTCACAACACCTCCGTCACAGATGTGGAAACCAAGGCTCCGAGCACTAAGCAGTCACTGAATGCCTAATAAATGGCAGGACCCAGGCTTGAACCAAAGACTTTGTTCCGCTCATCCCCAGGATTACTTGGGACCCAGACAACCGAGCGGTGAGTGTCAGGAGTGAAGCATGAGGCCATGACCTCCACGGTGAGCGTGAAGATGTTTCAGCCAGGTGGAAGAGGCCTTCCTGAAAGAACCTTATGCGACCAGAGAAGGACTGCAAATTAAACTCACAGTTTGATTATAATAGTCATAAAAATATGTGTAAAAACTGAAAACAGACTTCCCTGGTGATCCAGTGGTTAAGAATCTGCTTTTCAATGCATGGGACATGGGTTTCTGGTTGGGGAACTAAGATCCCAGATGCCATGGGCAACGGAGCCGGAGGGATACCACTGCTGAGTCCACCTGATCTAGAGCCTTTGGGACACAATGACTGAGCCTGCTCCACCTAGAGCCCAGGCTCTGAAGCAAGAGACGCTTATGCAACACAGTTAGAGAAAACCCAGCGCAGCCAAAACAAAATAAATAAAAATGTTTGAAAACTTGAACTCGGTCACAGAGGAAAATAGTTGGCCTAGCATTTAGGGGAGGAAATGAGCGGATGTTTCATTCTATTTATATGTTCTTAAATGTTGTCATGCCAAGGTCTTAACAGCAAGCCTCAAAAACAAACAAAAAAAACCTGCCTTGGTCACTGACTGGGGCTTTATAAATGTACGTAGCTGTTTGTCTCTGTCTCCTACCTTTGAGTAACTTCTCCGCCCCACCAGTTCTCTCTCGGTTTCATGATGCTTGCACCTTGTTGAAACCACAGCTTCCCCTCCGGGGATTGCTGAGTGCTCAGGAGGGAATCACGGGGAGGGCTTTTTCAGCAGAGGTGAGAGATATTGGAATATGACATCACTATTCAAATGGCGAAGGAGAGAGGGAGAGCACCAAGAGCCAAGGAGAAAACCAGTGGGCTTTTATGGCTCTGTTTGTGGGAAGCGCTCCACTGGCTGAAAGGTCAGGAGCTGACGTGTCCAATGGCGCTGGAGTGTCACATGGAAAAAAAGAACCTTATAAAAATTCATAAGCTCACCAAGCACCCACTTGACTCGGGTAAGGGGTATGGTGGCCAGAATGCTGTCAGGCCCCAGAAAAAAGGAAGCCAAGCAGCTAGCTGCATCCTGAGGACCTAGCACAGTGCTGGGTCCTTCCAGTAAAAGAACACTCATAGCACTTCTCGGGTGGTCCAGTGGTTAAGAATCTACCTGCCAAGGCAGGGGACATGGGTTCAATCCCTGGTCCGGGAAGATCCCACATATTGTGGGGCAGCAAGCCCGTGCACCTCAAATACTGAGCCCATGAGCTGCAACTATGGAAACCTGCACGCCCTAGCACCCTCTCTTGAGCTCTGCAGCAAATGCGGCCACTGCAATGAGAAGCCCATGCACTGCAACTAGAAAAAGCTCACATGCAGCAACAAAGACTCTGTACAGATGAAAAATAAACAATAAATAAACAAAAAAACTAAAAAAAAAAATGCTGATAACTAGTAATACACATTGGGTGCTTACCATATACATGCATTGCAGAAGCTCCTCTTGTAGTAACTGATTTAATCCTTCAATAAGTACCATGAGTTTACCTTCTACTTTACAGAGGAGGAAACTGAGGCTTAAAGAGGTTAAAAAAAAAAACTGGCCCAACTGAGATTCAAGCCCAGGTCCACCTGATACCAACTGCTGTTCCCCACAACCTTTCACTATCCACACTGCCCAATGGCCTGGACCTCGTCCCATCAATGAACCTATGTGGTACCAAGCACTGCTTCCATCATATGAAAGATGTTGCCATTCCCTTAGGTCACAGGAAACACTGCCTCAGACCACCCCTCTCCCCTGGGGGATCAGATCTAAGGGAGGAAGTTCCCTGGGCTTCCTGCCTCTTCAGTAAAAGAAAGAGGCAACATGTCCCATGATGGAAAGAGTGTGGGTTTTGGAACAAAATGGATCCAGGTTTGCATGCTGACATCTGCATTCAGTAATTTGAGTAAGTCACTGAATGTCTGGGAGCCTCAATGTTCTCATCTGTGAAGTGGAGGCCCATTTGTGAGTGGCGAGGATTGGAGTCCAGTCCAGTGCCTGGCATGAGATGGGAGTCTTTTCTCTTGGTTAGTAATCTGTCCCTTACTGATTCTGAAGGAACCTCTACAGTCCCAGTGACCCTCTTCAATGAAACTGCTATGGGAGAATAGGTTAGTACCCTCGAAGAGGCACTGGTCACCTGGCATGCGTATCTGGGCTGCTACCTTTGGCCACTTCCTTTCGCTTGACAAGATTTGCCTGAACCATCCACCAATGGAATTTCTCTTTCCTTTGATGGGAGTTCTCTCCCTTTCAGCTCTCCATTCCCCAGTCTCCAAAGACGTTATTTGACCTGGCTTCCCTCATAGCTTGGGCTTCCCTCATAGCTCAGTTGGTAAAGAATCTGCCTGCAATGCAGGAGACCTGAAGAAAATGTCAACCCACTCCAGTATTCTTGCCTGGAGAATCCCATGGACAGAGGAGCCTGGCAGGTTATAGTCCATGGGGTTGCAAAGAGTCAGACACGACTTAGTGACTAAACCACCACCACCACCAATCTACTAGCTGCTCTGTGCCTTCCTGTCCACACTGGCCTTTGCAGACCCTGGAGCCTGCACACAGAAAATTCCACCAGGGCATGGTCTGCCAGGGTAGTGATCTTGTCTGCTTTCCTCACGTACTATCCCCCATGATCTGAGCACTGTGCCTGGCATACAGTAGATACTCAATAATTGTGTGATAAGTGAGTGAACGAATGAATGATTAAAGCATACTTTGTATGGCCTGAGTGGAGAGTGAGTCATTCTGCAAACGTTTGCAGAGGACCTATTGTTGGCTGTGGGCGGAGGGTCAGAGATAGAAGGTCTGCTAGGCTCCCGGGGAATCAGGGTAGATTATGTGCAGCTTCTTTCTTACGTGTTTTATATACATCCTCGCATTTAATCCTCGAAAGAACTCTATACATGTCAGGGAAACTCCCATTTACAGGGAAGACTCACTTGCCTGTTCCCCACCTAGGTGGGCTGTCTAACCCAGGTTTTCCTGACTCCAATGCTTGTGTTACCTCCTCACCCGGCAGACCACCGATCACAGGGATGCAGTGCGTGGGCTCCAAAAGTCAGACGATTCAGATTCAGACCCTGCCTCTTACCAGCAGTGGAAATTCTGACAACTCATGGGTCTTTTCAAGGCTTAGTTATCTTATCTGTAAAATAAGGATGGGGGTATTTCCTACCTCAAGGATTGTTGTGAGAATGGAATGAGACAATTCAAGTAAAATACCCTGAGTCAAGCACACAAGTCTTTGGCGGCGGCAGCCAGCCATAACAGGGGCAGTAGTAGTAACTGTAATAGTAATGGAGGTACTAATGGTGGGCTTCCCTCATAGCTCAGTCGGTAAAGAATCTGCCTGCAATGCAGGAGACTTGGGTTTGACCCCTGGGTCAGGAAGAGCCCCTGGAGAAGGGAACGGTATTCTTGCCTGGAGAATCCCATGGACAGAGGAGCCTGGCGGGCTATACTCCATGGGCTTGCAAAGAGTCGGATAGGATTTAGCAACTAAACCACTAACCAATTATTAATGATGGTAGGAACGGTGGTGATGACAGTAGAGGCAGGAGGAGGTCTGGTGGGGCTAGTTTTAATGGTGGTAGCAGCTATAGCTACCAGTAGTGATACTGGTACTAGTGGTAGAATAACAATGGTAGTAGCAGCCGTGGTAGTAGTAATAGTGAAAGTAGTGGTAACAACAGTAGAGGTAGTAGTCGTCGCTGTTGTTCAGTCGCTCAGTCGTGTCCGCCTCTTTGCCATTCCAAGTACTGCGGCACCCCGGGCTTCCTTGTCCTTCACCATCTCCCAGAGCTTGCTCAAACTCATGTCCATCGAGTCAGTGAGGCCATGCAATCATCTCATTCTCTGTCACCCCTTCTTTTCCTGCCTTCAATCTTTCCCAGAATCAGGCTCTTTTCTAATGAGCTGGCTCTTCGCATCAGGTGGCCACAGCATTGGAGCTTCAGCTTCAGTATCAGTCCTTCCAATGAATATTCAGGGTTGATTTCCTTTAGTAGTCGTAGTAGGGTGATTTTAATTTCAGTGTATCCAGAAGCCAATGCAGTGATTTGAGGAGATCGAAAGGGTTTGTCCTCTCAGTGTCTGTCACATTAACCTGGAGACTGTGTGACCACAGGAGCAGGAGAGGGTGGAACTGAAATCCAGCACTCAGGGACCGCCCTAGTGGTCCGGTGGTGAGGACTCCGAGCTTCCACTGCAGGGGGCAGATACCTGGTCAGGGAACAAAATCCTGCAGGCCACGAAGCAGAGCCAAAAAATAAGAAGAAACAAAGTAATCCAGCACCTAAATGCCAGAGGCCCTGAGAGCAGAACAGGAGAGCTGCAGGTCCCAGGCACAGTCCTAGAAGGGAGAAGTTACTCGGCACCCATAGGACCCGAGCCCACCCCCAGGGAAACACACCTGGGTGAGGAACGGGGTGACAGGCGTACCCTAAGGTAAATCAGGGAGAGTTGGCTTTAGAGACAGTTTTATTCCTGGCATTTCAGGCAGACCTCATGAGAGCAAGTTTGCACAGAGGAAAACAGGAAGGTCAGGGGCACAGAGGGAGCAGAGCAGCGGGGGTGATGCTCCGCTCGACGGTGAGGCGGGACAGTGTCGGCTTGTGCTCCCCACTCTCAGATGGGGCGGAAGCAAAGGAGCCCAGGTTACAGCCAGTTCCCCTTCTTTTCTCACTCGTCTGGACCCTTTTGTGTGAGTTTGAGAGCCACTGGTCTGGAAAGACACGGTGGCCAGTCAATGGGGAGAGAGTTTAAAAGGTCTCAGAGTCATATTTACAGAAGCCCCCCCTCACCCCTGACACACACACACACACACAGGCCTAGAGTAGGGCAGAAGGCTGAGTGCGTGTTGTGGGTGTCAACACCTAGAACATGGCTTTGGAGCAAGATGGACTTGGGTTCAAATTCTAGCTTCTGTGGCTATGACACCTCAGACAAGGGGGTAATATTAGCCTGCTAGAGTCGTTAGACAGATTAAATGAGACAACATCTGTAAAGTAATTAGCATGTGCTACTAAGTAGTGGGTACTTAGTAGTAGCTTCATTGACTGCTCGGAGAAAGGCAGCTATTATGATGATGATGATCTTTATTACTGAGTGAAAGTCACTCAGTCGGGTCCGACTCTTTGCAACCCCATGCCTGCCAGGCTGGGTTTGTTTTGCCCATGAAAATCATTGCAGTTTGACTCAGCCCTGAAAAGTAAAGTGTGTTAGTTTTCTGTCTGACTCTTTGAGACCCAATGGACTGTAACCCACCAGGCTCCTCTGTCCATGGAATTCTCCAGGCAAGAATACTGGAGTGGGTAGCTGTTCCCTTCTCCAGGAGATCTTCCCAACTTAGGAATCAAATCCAGGTCTCCCCATTGTGGGCAGATTCTTTTTAACAGCTGAGCTACAAGGGAAACCCATCAGTATTACATCAGGATTCCCCAATGGCTCAAGCAGTAAAGAATTCACGTGCAGTGCAGGAGACACAGGAGACTCGGGTTCTATCGCTGGTTTGGGATTGAAGAGGAAATGGCAACCCACTCCATTATTCTTGCCTGGGATATCCCACGGACAGGGGAGCCCAGAGGGCTACAATCCACGGTCACATGACTTAGCATGCATGCAGTGTTACATCAGCACAACAATGTAGAGACATTGCTGAGACTTCTGTGGTGGTCCAGTGGTTAAGAATCTGCCTGCCAATGCAGGGGACACAGGTTTGATCCCTGGTCTGGGAAGATTCCTCATGCCACAGGGCAAATAAGACTATCTGACACAACTGTTGAAGCCCACACACCCTAGGGCGTATGCTCCACAACAAGAGAAGCCGCCTCAATGAAAAGCCCACAAACCGTAACTAGAGAGTAGCCCCTGCTCACTGCAACTAGAGAAAGCCTGTGCATAGTAATGAAAACCCAGCTCAGCCAAAAATAAATAATAATTAATTCTTAAAAAAAATTGCTTTTACATCCACTCCCACATTCCTCTCAGTTATATGGTCTTATGTGGGAACTGTCTCATATTTTGCTCAATTTGTGTCACGTGTGATGCAACTGACTTCTGAACAAGGTTTCCAGATGCATGAAGATAAGAATAAAAGCACACATATGTCTCTTGACTATTACACAATTCTGAGTATAATTCTGGACATAGAGTATTTGAGTGATGGGTAAATTCATCCATTGGCCAATGGTGAAATGGATAGCTTGCAAGTTTTCCAGCATGGTGTCTACTGGGGCAATTCAATAATCACCTGTTAAGCACCTGCTGTATGCCAAGAACACTGGGAGAGTCTGCTCTGGGGAGCCTGTCCTAGGTGATGCTCCCTCTGTTGGGGAGCATTACCGGGCCAAGATGGTGGTGGTCAGGCTCTCTCACCTTGTTTCCTGTAGACAATGACTTAGCATGATTACATGATAAATGAGCTCATATAGGATATGGTACAGGTGCACCATTATACAACTCTTTGGAGAGTCGCTGCTTCTGTTGGCAGTGCTAAATAAGGCCACTCGGAAAGTCCCTGGCCTCTGCATCGGCCACCCCAAAATAAAGCGTGTCTACAATTCCCACGGCTCCTTGGACCTTCTTCCAGCTCCCCAGCTTGCACTTCATCTACCCAGAGTTCGTTGATCAGCAGGACATTTTCTTATTGTTAAGTGATGGCCCTGGGAGAGTCCCCTATACTTCTTCTGTCTGCTCTGACCAAACTGACCCCACTCCTGAGCAGAAACACTGGCATGGAACAGAAGGGACAGTACAAGAAACTAGCTTGCTCCAGTGAATTTAGGCATTTGATTTTCAAGTTCAAGATCATTTCCTCAGAGACTAGACAGAATTGATGGATCAGTTACTCTGACACTGAAGGACAGAAAGAACTGCAAGGCCTGCTTAAATAAACTCAAGAGAACCCGAAGGGGTGAAGGTCCATTTTAAATATCCTCCTCGGCCTCACTGCTCTTTCTGCCTTACTGGGCTCTGTTTCCTCATCTGGAAAATGAGGATATGAGGCCAGCTGGTCACCGAGGTCATTTAAGGAGACCCTGGACGTGGCTCCATGTGGCAGCTGACGATGGGAGAATTCTGGCTCTTCTCCAGTCGTGAACTCCCCATGTGACCAAGACCCAAAGTCATTATCCCCTCTGCCCTGCCCCCATGCGCCAGTGACCACTAAGGTTGCTCTCGACATCTCTAGGAACCATTCCAGCTATGTCTCTGATGCCACTTCTAAGGCTCTTCCCAGCCCTGCCTTCTCGGCCCCCAGCCATGACTCAACACTATGGCGGAGTTGGGGGACTTGAATAATGAGTTTCACTTCTTCCTCTCTCTCTCACTAATGGGTAATTTCATGATGACACACTCCTCCAGAGATGGTCAGGGACACTTCACGTAGATGAAGGCAAATACGACTGTCCCTTGATGTCTGTTTCCTCATTCACAAAAGTAAGTGCATGCTTCGTTTTTAATCGACAGCGTCACCCCTAAAGAAATTTTGAATGACAATCCTATCATTCAATATCTCAGGCAGAAACTGGGATCAGTGACTCCTTTTGCACAAATTACAAAATGAATAGACTTGCCTCTCCTCCTGTGCTTCTGCCCTCTCTCTTCAATCCAGAAATGCAGTGGCTCTTTCGAGGGCATTTGCCCCTTTAGAGAGGAGGGGAAATGATGGGTATTCACATGAGGTTTCTTTCTTGTCTGATTCACTCTCTGTCTTTGTGGCTGAACATTTCCCATATGACCAGGCGACATTTGAATAATTATCATTCAACAAGCAAAATGGTTGGCCTTCAGTGGCTGGGTGACTCCTAAAAATGAGAGTGTTGTAGGAGAAGAGATCATCCAGAAGTCTAGGGCAGTGCCCGAGTCAATGTCCCTTGTTACAATCACAGAATGTGGGTTAGTCCGGAAGTTTCCAGGACTGCCACGCATCACCCAAGCCTCTTGGGAGAGCTTCTCGGGTAGGAGCTGGGTTCAGGTGAAGAGGCAGTGATAAATGAACCAGAAGAATGGCCATGTGACTGAGATAAAAATGATCTGCTCTGCAGATGGTGAAAAGATGAAACCAGGCAGGACTGAAATTCAAACACCAGGGGAGTTTTTCATTCATTCACTCATTCATTCAAAAAACACTTATTGGGGACCACTACGTGCCAGGCATTGTTCTAGATTCTGAGGTTATACGGGCTGCCCAGGTGGCACTAGTAGATTCTACCAGCAGAGAATGAGCCAGACCTCGCTGCCCCCCACCCCACCAAAAAAAAAATGAATCCCTGCCTTCCTGGGGCTTAGCGTTGAGAAAGCAGACTATAAACTGAATTAAGTAGTTCAGCACATAATTTGTCAGATAATGATAAATGCTATGGAGAAGAAGAAAAAAAGGCCAGGGAATGGGGCTTGAGAATATCAAATAAGGGGTGGGCTACAGTTTTATTAAGGGTGAGCAGGAAAAGCCTCACAGAGAAGATGGCAGATCAGTAGAGACCTGAGGGAGAGATCTTTGGGGAAAAGCCCCCAGGGCAGGGAAAGATCAAGTGCAAAGGCCCTGGGGCAGGGACATGTCTGGCAGTTTCCAGGAACAGCAAGGAGACCCTGTGGCTGGAGTCAAGTACCTTCCATCAGGCTTTTGTTCTGAGTGAGACAGGAAGCCACTGTATATTTAGAAGCAGAGAACGACATGATTTCTTTTTTAATTTTTATTTATTTTTTCATTTTGGCTGCACATAAGATTTCTCTAATTGCTGTGCACAGGCTTCTCGTGGCGGCGGCTTCTTTTGCTGCGGAGCTCAAGCTCTACGTGTGAGGCTTCAGCAATTGCAACGCGTGGGCTTCAGTGATGGTGATGCACGGTTTTACTTGCCCCACAACATGTGGAGTCTTCCAGGGATTGAACCCATGTCCCCCATATTGGCAGGTGAATTCTTAACCACTGAACCACAGGGGAAGTCCAAACATCACCTTTTGATTGAACGAAAACTCCTTGGCTGCTTTGTAGAGAACAAGCTACAGGGGGCAAGAGCAGAAGCCGGGGGGATAAGATCAGACAATAGGAAAGATTCCTGGGATGACGGAGGGGGTGTTGATGGAGGTGCCAGGAAGGGACCAGATTCTGGGTTTACTCTGAAGGAAGATCCAACAGGGGTTGCTGAAGGTAAGATCCAGCTGTCAAGGACAGGGATGCCTTCTTGTTTGGAGGCACGAACCAGTAGAAAGATGAACATACCATTTATAGAATTGGGAGATTGCAGGAAAAGTAGGTTTGAGGAAGGAAATAGGAAGCCGTGTATAAACAGTAGGAAGGGGGAGATACATGTGGCATGCCGGCCCCACCTGCAAGTGGGCAGTTCAAAAAACCTTATAGATGGGGCAGGAAGGGGATTTCTGGTTTTTTGAGTCAGAACACCTGGTTTAAAGTCCCACATTTGTCACTCTCTAGTCGAGGGATTTGGGGCACAACATTTAAGCTCTCTATGCTTTTCTAAAATTATTATTGTTTTATTTTTAATTGGATGATAATTTCTTTACCATGTTGTATTGGTTTCTTCAACAGTGTGAATCAGCCGTAAGTAAATATACGTATATTTCTTCCCTCTTGAACCTCCCTTCCCAAAAACCTCTGCCATCCCACCCCTCTAGGTTGTCACAGAGCACCAAATTGAAGCTCTCTTTGCTTAAATCTGCTTATCTTCAAAATCTGAAAACATATATATATATATATACACACACACACACACACTTTGTAAAATGCAGAACATTACACCCAAAGCAAGAGGTTCAGGGCTAGGAGACCTGAGTCTGAAAACACAGAGCCAAACGTGAAGCCTCTTAATATAAATATGAGGTTGGGCTGGTTTCTTTCCCTCTTAAAAGTCTTGTTTTCCTTGTGTGTAAAGTGGAGATAACATGGCCTACCTTACAAGACTGTTGTGAGAATTCTTGAGCTAAAAATTTTAAAGTATCTAACAAAGAGCTTGGTACGTAGTAGGTGCCTAATAAATTATGGCCATTGTTACACATAAATGTAACTGTTATTACAGATTGATTTATTCATACATTGGCCTTCTGAGTGTGTGGTCACCTGTACAAAAATTCAGAGTGGACAGACAATATTATTTCAAGGAAATAGACAGTGTTATTTCAACATGCACTGTAATATATCAATAAATAATTTATTATGTGCCCATGTATACCCTCTGAGATTGTGAGCGTGTAGGGAACTGCTGGGAGCTGAGAAATAATAAAAGAGTTTAAACATTCAATCAAATGTTTTGAAGACAAAGAACCTAATTTTCTTTGTATCGTCTGCTGCTGGCCTGGTTCAATGACTACACCCAAGAGGTACTTTATAGAGAGATTGTTGTTGTTTAGTCACTAAGTCTCATCTGACTCTTTGTGACCCCACAGACTGTAGCCCGCCAGGCTCCTCTATCCAGGGAATTCTCCAGGCAAAAATACTGGAGTGGGTTGCCATTTCTTTCTCCAGGGGATCTTCCCAACCCAGGGATTGAACCCCAGTCTCCTGCATTGCTGGTAGATTCTTTACTGTCTGAGGCAGCAGGGAAGCCCTTATAGATAGGCTTGAAGAAAGGGATCTTAGAGCTTATTTTGTTCTGTCATCTCCTTTTAATATTAAGAAAATCAGAGTCCAGAGAAGGCCAGTGACTTGTCAAAGTGGCCCAGCAAGTAAGTGGCCCAGCAGATGAAGGGCTGGTGCTCAGCTTGCGTGACTGTGAGGTCAACGGCTTTCCACCGTACCTCTCACAGATGAGGAATGATCTAATCCAGCAGTGGCTAAGTCAGGAGACTCTCATGACGTGAACCCATATAGGTCTCTTTAATGGGCTCGCTCTGTCTGACAGAGATTCAGAGGGTGTCCTTGTAGGGACAATACGACAGAGCATGGGTTCTGGAATGGTCCTCTGAGCCTCCTGGATTTCTCTGGGGCCGGCAGTGTTTGCACTGGCCTAGACATTTTCCACCAAACCTCCTGGCAAATATTTGAAGGCCTTGATACAATGCCACACAAATAACCGTATCTAAAGCTCTCCCGTGTAAACAGCCTGGAGTCCTTAGTCAGTCAGCAGTGATCAGAGGAAAAAAACAAAACCAAAACTTAGCTCCTTGAAATAGTTTTTGAAAGGTAAACCTCAAAGACCACCTAAAAGGTGGCACATTTTTGTTGTGGTTAAAGTCACCAATGTTATTTACACTATTCATTGCAAACTGGGAGACGTGTGTGTTTTCCATGATATAGAAGAAATCTCCTGTGATAGCAAAAGTGGTTTTAAAAAGTAAATTTTTTCCAAATATTTTAACCATTAAAAAAATTTTTTTTAACTTTTCATTTTATTTTTATTTTTTTAACTTTTTATTTTATTTTAACTTTTTATTTTATTTTGGAGTATAGCCTACTCACAATGCTGTGATCATTTCAGGCAGACAGCAAAGGGACTCAGCCATATATCCATTCTCCCCTAAACTTGAAAAGTAACTTTAAAACTTCAAAAAACTGTCTCTCATTCTCTCCCAAGTTTTGCATGTACCATGCATTAACAACTCCTATCTGATAGGGACAGGGGAAAGACTGTAGAATGAGATTAAATGGAAGAAATTTTTTCTGCTCTGAATTATGAGATGGTTCCTATAATATTTCCCATCTTTGGCAGAGGGGTAAAAAGTTCTATTTCTTCACATATTAGCAAGTCCAACAGTAGCACTAAAGCAGCTTTGGACCGGAAGATAGGGAGAAAGTCACGTGAAATCTCAGTATAGTGGTTAAAGTTTAGACCAAAGAAGCCACAGTGGTAACCACCGGTTAGATGTCCCAGGACCATCACCCAGCCTGACTACCTGTCCGTTACCACCCACCACTCCTGACTTTTGAAGAGTCTTCATACAATCATCTCTTCCTCTCTTCTACCTTCAAATCTTGTAAATTGAGAATTCTACTACTTTACTTCAGGTGATCACAGATTAGTCAGACCAACTACCTAACTGTCATCAGAAGTAGGGAACAAAATAACCTTAATATATTATTATTGACAATAGTAGCAACTAGCATTTATGAAGGCTCAGCTCGTGACAACACTGTGCATTCTCTAATGTAATCTGCACCAAAAACTATGAATTTACACCATGTTATATCCATTTTTACCCATGTTGAACTTAGGTCCTAACTAATCCATTATTATAATTTAAATACATGAAACTTCTTTATAAATAATTGACAGAATTTCCAGATTATACAAACCTTAAAAGATCATATCATCTTATTTTTTAATGATTTTGTTTGCTTATTTACTTTACTTTTGGCTGTGCTGGGTCTTCACTGCTATATGGGCTTTTCTCTAGTTGAGGCAAGCAGGGGCTACTCTCCAGTTGCGGCGGGCAGGCTTCTCACTGCGGCGGCTTCTCTTGTTGTCGAGCACCAGCTCAAACTTGTAGGCGTCAGTAGTTGTGTTACATGAGCTTTGTTATTGCTCTGAGATGTGTGGGATCTTCCCAGACCAGGGATTGAACCCATGTCTCCTGCAGGCAGATTCCTATCCACTGTGCCACCGGGGAAGTCTCATATGATGTTAATCAGTAACTTGTATGTTTCCTTCTCATCACTAATACTTGATTGGGAATAATTCATAAGCTATTACTAGGGTCATACTATAAAAATGTTTGAAACTTTTTTCTCATTTAATCTATTGAAATCTCTCTAAATAAATAAGGACTTCAAAGTGTCAACAGCAGCTGTGATTACTAAAACTAGTACTTTTTCCTTTTGCTTTAATTTTTTTACGATGATGATGTATTACCAAGAACACACAAAAAATAAGAAAATTATGTTCATTCTTGAAAAATAAAAGAAAGATTCTGCTATTGCGTGGCCTGTGGCAAAATATTGACATAAGTCCATTATCACAATAAGTCAGTAATAATCATTTATACTTGCTTGAGAGCTGTATGGTTTGCAAAGCACTTTTGCATACTATGGCAGTTTAATCCTCACAGTAATCCTATATAATACGAAATATGATGCCCTCTTTCTGGGCAAGGAAACTGAGGCTGGCAACATTACAGTTTGTATGACTCAAGGTTATTCGTTTCTATGAGGTGGACCTTGAACTTGGGCATCTTGACTCCAAGTGCTTCACATAATCCACTACCCCAGTATCTTCCTAATATTACCAATCCAAGTGCCTCGGGTCCCAGATATTTTCTGGATACTGCTCTGTCACCTCTTCTTAAAGTTTGCAATATGAGTTTTCCCTCCAAGGATCTACTGTTTTGGAAAGGATATCTCTATTGTAACAGCTGCTCTTGATTGCTGGAAAGATAAAGATATCTTGTTCTTAGCTAGACTGTTTGCGGAAAGATGAAACACATGTTGTAAATAGGCGTTTACCACCTCCAGTAAGGTCCTCCCCTACCTTCCTTGGTTGCAGACTTCCCTGAGCCCTGATTGCTCTCAGAGTCCAGGCCAAGGGAGAAACTTCCAGAGAACAAGGAATAATAGTGAACCCATTTTCAGATGCAGAAACCGAGCCCCAGAGAGGTTAAGTCCCTTGTCCCTTCTCACAGGACGGAATGGGAATTCAGACCCGGCAATCTGTCCCCACGGCCCGTGGGCTTGAAGTCTCCTCTGGACAGCCCTCGAGGAGTATACAACAAAAAAGAAGGAACCAGGGACCCTGGTCTGTTTTTTTTTTTTTAAGTACACACACAAACACACACACAGACACACTCCAGTGTGAGCATGCATGCAGGAAGCAGGTAAACTGAACAGCAAATGCTTAGAGAAAGAGAGAGTTGGGGACTGGGAAGCTGGTAGTGAGCAGATACTTTTTACTTTATCCAGTTTTGATTGTTTTCTGTTTTGCAATGCCTGTTAGGTTCTTAAAAATTGTGGTAAAACAAACAAAACGTATCATCTTAATCATTCTTAAATGTACATTTCAGTGGTATCACCTGCGTCCATAGTGTCGTGTAACCACCACCATCTTTCTCTAGAACGTTTTTCATCTGGCCAGACTGAAACTCTGCACCCATTAAACAATAACTGCCCCTTCCCCACTTTCACCATCCCCACCCTGCCTTGAAACCATCTCTATAGTTTCTCTCTATATAAATTTGATTGTTCTCCATGTTTCCTCTGAGTGGAATCATACAGTATTTGTCCTCTTGGGACTGACTTCTTTCACTTAGCATAATGTTCTCAAGGTCCATCCATGTTGTATCATTTGCCAGAATCCCCTTCCTTTTTCAAAGCTGGAAAATATTCCACTATATGTGGACACCACATTTTGCTTATCCATCCATCTGCTCTGGCCACTTGGGTTACTTCCACACTTTAGCTGTTTTTGTTTTTGTTTTTTTTGCCATCCTGCATGGTTTGTGGGATCTTAGTTTCCTGACCAGCCAGTGAACCTGGGCCCTCAGCAGTGAAAGCGCTGAGTCCTAACCACTGGACTGCCAGGGAACTGCCCACACTGCAGCTGCTGTAAACTTTTGTGTGCGAATACCCCTGCTTTCAGTTCTTTGCGGTATATTCCCCCAAAAGTGAAATTGCTGGATCATTGGGTGATGTTTATTAGTTTCGTAGCTTAGAAAACAAAAGTTTTTTTTTTTCCTTAAGTGAATATTCACATAGATTAGAAAACATGTTTACTAATGAGCCATGGGAGACCACGGTGAAAATGAAGAGCTTCAGGACCAGGGAGTGGGGCTGTTTGGATGCCAGGAGCAGCGGGTCGGGCCGTGCCATTCCTGAGGGCAGGGCTGGCTTGGCAGCCCCCTACTGCATTGCAACCCAGGCCCAACACCACACCTGTCTTCTTGTAGGTGCTCAGTACAGACCGTTGTCCTCACAGGATGACTTCACCAGAGCATCTTGGCAAGTGGTAGATCTCGGAGGAGACGAAAAGACAGCTTGGAAAAAGGTGACTGTGGAGGATGGGGCATTGCCACCTGCTTCCGCACCGTGTGACCAGGCACTTCACTTCCCGAGACACCGTCCTCCTTGACTCATCACAGGACTGTCATGAAAATACACCGTTCACTTATTCCTTCACCCAACAAGTATCTCATGCCTCCCCATGCCAGGGCTAGATCAAATTTGAAACAGAGACATTTCTTTCAATAGATAGTGCTTCTGGCTTCCTCTGGTGTAATTTTGTAAAGCAATTTTGTACTCTTTTTTTCTTTTTTTTGTTTTCTTTGATTCCAAAGAATATTCTTTTATTCCACATTGAAGTGTTCTCATCTCATTCCTCATTTTTTTTCCCTAAGTTTTCACTGGGGTAAAATATACATAACTTAAGAAAATACATAACTTTAAGTTAATATACATAACTTAAAATATACATAAATTTACAGTATTAATCATTTTTTAAAGATTTTTTTTAATGTGGACCATTTTTAAAACTTTTATTGAATTTGTTACAGGACTGCTTCTGTTTTATGTTTTGGTTTTTTGGCTGCAAAGCATGTGGGATCTTAGCCCCCCGACGGGGGATCAAACCCACACCCCCTGCTTTGGAAAGCAAAGTCTTAACCACTGGACCACCAGGGAAGTCCCCTAATCATTTTAGTTATGACAAAATATATGCTAGATTCCCTGCGTTGTACAGTATATATCCTTAGAGTTTAATTTATGTCTGATAGTTTCTGCCTCTTAATTCCCTGCCCCTTTATTGCTCCTTTGCTCTTCCATCTCTCCACTTGTAACCACTAGCTTGTTCTCTGTATCAGTGAATCTGATTCTTTTTTGTTACATTCACTAGTTTGTTTTTGTAAGTTTGAAATCTATTCCTCTGTTTTTAAAAGCAAATCTTTTATTTTAAAAAAAAGTGATTCTCTAAGAGCTGCGGACATGCCTTTGTTCCAATGGCTCTATAACCCAGAAGGTCATCTCCCATGTCTTACGGGAGAGAACAGGTGGGTCAGGAACTTCTGGGAAACCGCGGGTCCCTCTGCTCTCTGAAGGGCCCGCCGGCTTTTCTAATCCGTAATGGTCACCTCCAGCTGCAAGGAGGAGTTAATGAGGTGTGTGGGACAGTGATGGGAAACAGTCAGCCTCTATATCACTCCTGACACCACTGCTGAGCGAGGCCCATGGAGGGGAACTAGCCATCGGGTGAGAGAGATGGACCAGAAAACAACATCCACTTCATTAGCCGGTGATTCTGAATGTGTGGAAAGAGGCCAAGGTCCAGCCCACAGACTGTGACGGAACATTCTTACCAGGCTGAGGTCTGGGCAAAGGCCGGGCGGGGAGAAGGCACGCTGCCTCGGACCAGCAGGATCTTGGGAACATTCCCCCTCACTCTCTGTCTCCCTCTATCTGTCCCTCTCCCTCCCTGTTTATTTTTTATTTGCTATTTAATGCCTCATCCCCTGGGGGTATAGGGAAGATAACAGGTTACTGTCTGGGAACCCCGGCCTGTGACTCAGTTCACACCTGGGCACACAGCCCTCCAGCTGCCAGTTCCCCCTTGCCCAGCCACCGGACCAATGCACGCTGCCCGCTCTGAGGCCGTGGAGGTCAAGCCAAGCATCGCTTCCTCCTGGGGCCTCAGCTCCAACCCATGGCAGACAGACACCACCAGCCTGGGTCAGGGATGGCCATTATCATGTCCCTGCGATGCCATGGGACTCCAGCATGCTCTCCCCACCTCTCTGTGCCCACACCAGGCTCCCTAAGGATGTCGAGGATGGCGGTGTTTGCCGGGTGGGAGTTGGGAAGAAAGAGGACGGGTGGGGCCTGCAGCTGGAGCCCCAAACCAACTCCAGAAAGGATCTTCCCTGGGTCGGGAAGATCCCCTGAAATGGCAACCCACTCCAGTATGCTTGTCTGGAAAATTCCGCAGACAGAGGAGCCTGGCAGGCTACAGTCTGTACAGGCTATGGGCTCATGAAGAGTTGGACACGACTGAGCATGCATGCACACACGCACATTGCCTAAGGAGAGAGGTTCAGACCCCCGGTCATGGCATCCACTGTTTGCTCATATCAGTCCTCCCTAACTTCCCAGCATCATCATTAGCAAGATCCCTCCATGATCCAGACAACTCAGCTTGCCCTCTGCCCCCATCACCTCCTCACCTACTTTCTTTCATGCCTGCAAGCCTTTGCTTAATGATTCTTTCTGCCTGAAATGTTCTCTGAGTTCTTGTCAAAATTCTACTTACCCTTCAAATGCTGAGTCCCCACAGAACTTAGCTGATTCCCCTAGTATTATTAGCATTTGCTTCTATTTACTCATTGTGCCAAGTGGTTTACATATTTATCTTTCCTGCCAAATTCTACACTGTTTTCCTTTTGACCGATGAAGAAACTGAGGCTCAGAGTGGCAGCTTGCTCAGGGTCACATCTGGGAAGCAGCAGAGACAGGTTGCAAACCCAGATCAGACCCTACCCTGAGTCTCCTATTGTTGCTGCCTCTCGGCAAGTACAGAAAATGTGTGAAGCTAGGCAACACAAGATCTTATGTGTAAATCTTGAGCTTTCTGAGCATAAATGGAGAAAACTAAAAGTAGAAGGAATAGTACTATCTCACAGGGCCGTTATGAAGAATAAATGAGATGCTTTATGAGAAGCGATCAGCTCCATGCTCATTGTAAAGCCTGTTCCACCCTGTCTAGCAACAGGAGTGAGTTTATGGAACTTCCCTGGTGGTCTGGTGGTTAAGACTTTGCTTCCACTGTAGAGGACTTGGGTTAGCTCACTCATCAGAAAACTAGGATCCCACATGTCACACGGTGTGACCAAAAACAACATCAAATAATTCAACAAAACATTTTTTAATCCAAAAAAGAGAAGTGAGTGTATATATGTCTATCTCTCCCATTATAAAACCAGCTCTTTCAGAGCAGCAATGGAATCACATTCATCTCAGCACTACTAGACAGCTTCCGGAGTGCCCAGCATCCAGTAGGTGCTCAATAAATGTCTGCTGCATTGACTCAGCAGCCCTGTGTGCTCCTCACCCCCAGGCCTGGGAGCAGGGTCTGTGTCTAGTCACCTAGCATTAAAGATGACCTTGGTCATCCCTTAGCTGAGGCCCAGTGGCCACTCATGCCTGAGATCACATCACCTACCTCCTGACCAGACACCATCCGGCAGAGCAGGGGTGTGTCCACCCCATATGAAAGGAGAGGAGACACAGAGGGGGAAGCACAGGGTGACATGCCACGTGGGCAGTGGCTCCTGTCTCGTGGACTGGACCCAATATCTTTCCTGACACCATTCCAGCTTTCCCATCACTTGAGCATGACCTCAGGACTAGTCAGTTGGTTCAGTTCAGTCGCTCAGTTGTGTCTGACTCTTTGCGACTCCATGAATTGCAGCACGCCAGGCCTCCCTGTCCATCACCAACTCCTGGAGTCTACCCAGACTCATGTCCATTGAGTCGGTGATGCCATCCAACCATCTCATCCTCTGTTGTCCCCTTGTCCTCCTGTCCCCAATCCCTCCCAGCATCAGGGTCTTTTCCAGTGAGTCAACTCTTCGCATGAGGTGGCCAAAGTACTGGAGTTTCAGCTTCAGCATCAGTCCTTCCAATGAACACCCAGGGCTGATCTCCTTTAGGATGGACTGGTTGGATCTCCTTGCAGTGCAAGGGACTCTCAAAGAGTCTTCTCCAACACCACAGTTCAAAAGCATCAATTTTTCGGCACTCAGCCTTCTTTACAGTCCAACTCTCACATCCATTCATGACCACTGGAAAAACCATAGCCTTGACCAGATGGACCTTTATTGGCAAAGTAATGTCTCTGCTTTTTAATATGCTATCTAGGTTGGTCATAACTTTCCTTCCAAGGAGTAAGCGTCTTTTAATTTCATGGCTGCAGTCACCATCTGCAGTGATTTTGGAGCCCCCAAAAATATAGTCTGACACCGTTTCCACTGTTTCGTCATCTATTTGCCATGAAGTGATGGGACCGGATGCCATGATCTTAGTTTTCTGAATGCTGAGCTTTAAGCCAACTTTTGAATGGAGGGTAACTCTTTTTACCTTGTCGTTAAATCTTGTATCTGTTCTGGGCTGTGCCTTGTGCTAATCTCATCATTGCACAAACACAATATTGTGGAGAGGACTGTCCAGCTTCAGAAGACTTGGGTCAATAGGGGGTGGAATTGGAATCTTCAGTGTGTCTTTTTTCCTCTCTGAGCCTTGGTTTCCTCGTCTGTGAATTGTGAATACTAATGACTGCCTTGTCTTCTTTGCGAGACTGTTTTGAGGATCAAATGAAAGGAGGAAGCTCCTTGCACACCATAAAACACTATACAAATGTTAGAGTTCTTTATGTGGCTGGAATCGCCTTAGACAGGAAAGACTTTGACCTCTCTCTCTCTCTAACACATCACAAGATTTCTCTGCCCTGAAACTGTTTAGGGTGCTTCTCTATGCCCTGTCTCTCCCATCCAGTTTGGGTTTGGAAGATGCAAAGGAACCAGAAGGAAGGTACTTAATGGAGCACTAGGGAGTCCTCAGTTCAAGGCCAAGGTTCCACTCCTTAACTGTTTGTGGGTCCTTGGGCCAGTATTTACCCTTTTAGAGCCTCTATTTCTTTATCATTAAAGCAGGACTGATGCTGCCTAGCTCACAGGTTTGTGGGAAGAATAGAGAGGAGAGTACCACGAGGATCCCCCACTAACAATTCTTTGACTATTAATCTGAAAACAGATTCCAGGAAATCTTAGTAAAGAGAATTGCCTTTCTTTCTTTTCTGAACACTAGCCTGGCCCATATAGTTGATTCAATAAACACTTATACAGCCCCTGCTGTGCGCTGGGCCCCCTGCCAACCTCACTTTTCATGGGTGTAGTAGAAGGGCTAGATTATTGCTCTGGAGTGAAGGCTATCTATGCCAGGTGTAGTATTTATTAGTTTAATATCATACTAGGTTGCTCGTTTTTAATTTAATCTTTTACAAGTTCCTGGGAACACCCTATTTCTAAAAATGACCCGGCAAGAAGGAGGTGGGTTGTTGAATCAAATGAAAGAAATCTCCTCTACCCTTAGGAGTTTTCCTGGCAAAGATCATCTGATAGCAGCTTGTTTGGGGAAATAAAAGTGCAGAGCTGGAAGGGATTTCTAGAAAGGAAGCTGAGAGCTGCGGTGGTAGGACCTGACATCCTTCTGGAGCCATTTATCCCAAGCTTGCAGCTGTCCCCAGAGGACTTCACAGGTCATAGACACTTGGTTGTGTTTGTCAATGAACTTACCCTAGAAGTTGTGCTCTAGGAAGAGGGAAGGAAGGGAGGCAGGAAGGAGCCCTTGAGCTGTGTGCTATGATTGAGAAAGCACTTCATTGGAAACCAAATCCAAGCCCCGTACAAGGTGTTTTTCTGTCATCTAATTTAATCCTTCCAATAACCCTAGGAGATAGAAATTCCACTATTATCACCATTGACATATGGTGCTAATATAAAGACTCAAATTAAGTAACTTTCCCAAAGCCACACCCACAAACAGCTGCTCTTATTCAACTCCAAATCCAGGATCTCCCAGGTGATCTGTGCTAATATGTCTTGGGAAAGTCATTTCTCCTCCCTGAATCTGTTTCCTCATCCCAAAGATGAAGAAGTGAAGTGAGATGCCTCTCAGTTCTCTTTCAGATATGTAGTTTTATCCAAGGTTCTGTAAAACTGTAGCCCACAGGCTAAATCCAGCCAACCAATTGTTTTTTGGTTTTGTTTTGCTGTGTCCTGCATTGCCAGGTGGATTTTTAACCACTGGATCACCAGTGAAGTCCATCCAATTGCTTTTGTAAGTAGTTTTATTGGCACAGAGCCACATAATTCATTTGTGTATTGTCTATGACAGCAGAACTGAGCAGTTGTGTCAGAGACTATAAGCCTCAAAAGCCTAAAATACTTACTAACACACTAATGTGCTCAGTCGTGTCTGACTCTTTGTGAATCCATGGATGGTAGCCCACCTGGCTTCTCTGTCCATGGAATTTTCCAAGAAGGGATGCTGGAGTGGGTTGCCATTTCCTACTCCAGGGGATCTTCCCAACCCAGGGATCGAACCTGAGTCTCCTGCCTCTCCTGCACTGGCAGGCGGATTCTTTACCAACTGAGCTCCTAGGGAAGCCACTGGGGAGGCCCAAATGATAACTTAGTAAAAAGCATATAATTGCAAAGTATAAAATGTAAACAGTGGCAGCCACCTCCTTACTGCCCCCCGTTTATAGTTGCTGCATGGTCCTATACATTCTTTCCCATTTGTCATGTGTAGTTTATCACCATTGAAACTTACAGAAACTTAGCATTGAAACTTAGCATATTTCACGGGTGAGCAAACTTTTTCCATAAAGGGCTGGATTGTAACACACTGGTAAAGAATCCACCTGCCAGTGCAGGAGATGCAGGAGATTCGGGTTTGATCTCTGGGTTGGGAAGATCCCCTGGAGAAGGAAATGGCAACCCACCCCAGTACTCTTGCCTGGAGAATTCCATGGACAGAGGAGCCTGGTGGGCTAGAATCCATGGGATCGCAAAGAGTCGGACACGACTGTGTGACTAACTTTCACTTTCAGTGGCTCAGACAGTAAAGAGTCTGCTTGAAATGCAGGAGACCTGGGTTCAATTCTTGGGTCAGGAAGATCACCTGGAGAAGGAAATGGCAACCCAATCCAGTATTCTTGCCTGGAAAAATCCCATGGGTGGAGGAGCCTGGTGGGCTATAGTCCATGGGGTTGCAAAGAGTCAGGCATGACTGAGTAGCTAACATTAACAAAGTTATAATTTATAGCAACATCCACAGATCCTAAGTGTGTAGCCTGGTGATGTCTTCATCATCCTGATCAAGATAGAGAACTTTCCCAGCATCCCAGAACTCTCCCACATTACCCATCCCTGTGAATACATCCCCCAAAGTAACCTCAATTTTTTTTAAGAGGACCATTTTAAAAGTCTTTATTGAATTTGTTACACTGTTGCTCTATTCTATGTTTAGGTTTTTTGGACCACGAGTCATGTGGGATCTTAGCTCTCCAACCAGGGATCAAACTGCACCCCCTGTGTTGGAAGGCGAAGTCTTAACCACTGGACCACCAGGGAAGTCCCAAATAGCCTCAACTTTAACCTCTATCACCACGGATTAGTTTTTCCTGCTTTTTAACTTTATATAAATGGAGTCACACATTACATACCCATTTGGGTCTGGGAAAGGTATTTAAGCTACAACTTCCTTGCTGACAACTTGAAAACTCAAGTATAAATAAGGACACAAAAATCTTAATGGTATTGTGCAGGAATTATTACTTGTGCATTTATTCAACAAGGGTTTTGTTGAGTTTCTTTTATGAATCAGACACCTCTCCAGATATTGAAGAGTAAGTCATGAGACGGTCTCGGTCTTCCTGGAGTTTACTATCCATGGTGTCCCATGTCTAGTACTACTCAGAGTTCCAGCCTGAGCTCATGTACCATCTGCCCAAAAGTCTGGAAATGGACAACGTGGTCATTCTGGAATTTCAAATCATGGAAATGATAGGGAACTTAAACGACCATTCAGACCAAGTGGTCATCTTTCAAAAGCAGAGTCAGAGAAGGTACCCAGCCAAGCCTTTTGGGGAGATGAAGAGTTATCCAGAAAAGAGTGTTGTATCCAGAGATGGAAACTCAGGCTCTCATGCCACAGTCTAGAATGCTCTCTAGACTGCAACGCTGCTCTCTTGACAATAAGGCTTCCAACCTCTTTCAGACTAGGACAGGGTGGTATTCGTGCTTAACTCTAGAGATGCTTTCATTTTGAGACTTTCTGGAGACTCTCCCGAATCAATGTGGAGAGGGGAGCATCAGAGAAGAGAGAGGACTGGGTTCTCCCAGCTGTAAGCAAATCAGGGGAACCGTGGAAAGTAGGAGGAAGACTGTGTGCACCAGTGCAGGAAGGCAGGGCCACCGAGGCTGTGGCGTTACGGGGGAGATTGAGTCCACGGGAACCACAAGTGCCATTCTGTGAAATTTCCAAGATGGTGCCCAGAAAGCTTTCACAGACTAATGAGCCAACTGGATTTTAAATTATCTTGGATCAGGGACTACATTTCCCATAGAAAAATCTTGGGATGTGAACGAGGGGGTTCATTGTTTGAGTAGAAGAACCTAATCTGGTCTCCTTAAATTCAGTAACTCAAAAAAGAAAAAAAAGCTGGGAATAAAAGAGCCCCCAGAAGATCAGCTGCCTTACTTCTTTGCATGTTTTCATGACGGGCTGTCTCTTTCTAAACATGTCAGACACTTGAACCTGCAGTTACTAACTCATTATTTTTTTACCTTCACAAAAACACAGTAGAGTATTAGGATCATTTTCCACCTAAGGAAACTGAGGCTCAGAAGCTTATGTAATGCAAGCTTATTCAAGTCACACAGCTGGTTAAGCAGATTGCAGAACCCACATTTAGGTCTGTTTGATGCCAACATCTGCTCTCTATTCTCTGCTGTGGAATCACAGCAGAATCCCCCCTTTCAACTTCCCATCTCCCAACGCCGTAAAACTGGAGCCCTTTCTCTTTCATCCTAAAGCCCTACTCAAAAATCCTGAGCCCCAGTCTCAACCCTTCTATTAACTTATTACAGTAGCTCCAAGCCACCTCTTTAAAATGCCCTACGCCTTCTTGTCCCAGTTCTTTAAAGTGGGGCTACTGTGTCAGTCCATCACTACTTTATCCTGTGTGAAGCATAAACAAGAGTATTTCAGTTATATTCTGGCTTCCTCTGTTTGGAGGAAGCCTAACCAAAGTGTTTTATGAGATAATTCATTTGGTGAGTGTTTGTAACCCACATCCTGAAGGACCCTCTGCTGGGATCCTTACACTTTTTCTTTCTAAATTTCCATATGAAGAGATAGATGATGGGTCTGCCCACAGATCTGTAGTTGCAGTTACTTGGTGAGCACCCATATTGCATCAGGTGCTATATACCGATAGAGCAAGAGGGTTATAGGAAGCTGCTGGCTTTGAATAGCCAGATTACCTGGACACGAATAGGAAATTTCCCTGTACTCTGGGCAACGTTCTGTGTGTTTCCATCAGCTGGGGTTGGGGGGAGGAATGGGTTTGCTGACACCTGAATTTTGAGAGATAAGGAAGCTTGAGAGTCAGACTGGGCACACAGCAGTCGGAACTACAAATCAAAGCTTTGTTGTTAAAAGGGAAGTGATGGCTGGTTTTTTAATGGGTTTTCCCAGCTAAACACAGAAACTGATCTTCATTACACTTGACTGCTTCTATCATGATAGCAAGTGAGAGACAGAGAAAAAGCGATTGTTCTCCAGGGACATTTACTCTGAACACTTCATTATCCCTGCTAAGGGGAGCTAGGGAGGCAAAAAATATTCTCCCATTGGGCTGCACTGTGAGGGGCAAGGAGGTGCCATATGTCACAACAAACTCCAAGACAATAAGGTGAAATGAAGAGCCCTCGTTTCTATGAACTTATTACCCCTTTCTCGGGGAAAGACACTGAGATGCTATAAAGGTCACCCAGAGCTCCGTGCACACAACCACCCCTTTCTCGTGGGTGGTCCAGGAGTGCAGAGCAAACCCTGTATTTAAAAACGTCAGCCTAGCTCCTTCGCTGGGCTTGTCTGGTGGCTCAGTGGTAAAGAATCTGCCTGCCAATGCAGCAGACACGGTTTCCATCCCTGAGTTGGCAAAAATCCCCTGGAGAAGGAAATGGCTATCCACTCCAGTATTCTTACCTGGGAAATCCCATGGACAGAGGAGCCTGGCAGGGCTTCAGTCCACGGGGTCGCAAAAGAGTGGGACACAATTTAGGGACTGAACAACAGCAAGCTCCTCAGCAGCCTGACTTGGATCAACCACATCTGGGTTTCAGCCCTGGCACCTGAACCAAGCAGACAGATCTGATGACCCTCCCCATGCCCACTCCTACTGCTGCTGAAATTCCCCTCTTCCTCCTAACTGTCTTTAAAAGATGGGAAAGGGGGGAGACTTTGCTTAGAAGCTCCTTTGCAAATCCCCTGCTCATTCTGAATGTTTGTCCCTAAGCTCCCAGTGCCTCCAAGCCCAGCACTGAATCTGCCTGCTTCTGAGAATCCTGAACCTCCCAAGAGGCCAGATTTTACTACTAGGAACCGGCTTCCTGCCTTCTCAGAGAAGTGTGAACACTGTTCCCGGGACACAGGGTTTCACAGGTGGGCTCATTCGATGTACACAATGCCGCATCCTCTGGGCTTTAGGTTTCAGTATTTCTTAGGTGATGAACCTGAGGCTTAGAGAGGGGAAGGAGGTGTCCTCTGCCCCCAGAAACTATGGGACTGTGAGCCATGGGTCCTAAAAAGCCCCTGCTGCCCTGGGTCTTATGCAAGTTCTGGGCAGCCTGGAGGTCGGGGCGCACCTCCTGCCTCCGTCCTTCCCCCTGAGCGCCTTGGGGAGATGCAGGTGAAACTCTGAGAGCGCTGAGAGGTTCCCGGCTTCCTCTCTGGGCCAGGCCGGCGTGAACAATCACTTCTGTCCCTCAGCTAGCTTGGTCGGCCCCTTCCTAACTTGGCATGGGAGTCGCCAGCCACCGCCGCCGTGACCTCGGGTCCGCAGAGATCAGCCTCTGGCCCCGGGAACCGGTGTGTCCTGGAGCTGCAAAGAAGCCAGAAATCAGTGCGCACAAGACGTGTGGCTTCAACTGTCCAGCCAGCTTTCACTGCCAGAAAGGAAGCCCCGCAATCCTGGTTTTGCCCCGAAAGCGCGCTTTGATATTCTGGGTTTTAAGCCAGGGGCCCGGGCGCCCAGGTCCCCGCGGCTTGGCCGGGCTGGGTGCCGGTGCGGTCCCGTGGCACCCGGTTAGTCGGCGCCTCCTCTTTCCCAGGGTTCTCCCGGGCCTCCATCCCGCTGGCCTACGCTCTGGGGCCGACAGTTCTGCAAATCCAAGCCGCCAGCCCCGGCGCCCGAAGGCCTGGGGTCGGCAGAGCGGTAACCCAGGTAGAACTCAGTGCCTGCCACCCACCCCGCATTCCACACTCACCCCCGCCCAACACGCCCCTCTTTCCCCGGGTCTCCGCGTCCACTCCCCTGCGGCCAGTTTCTTCCTCCGCCCGCCCGGCTCTCCGGGCCCACCGCTTGCAGGTCGGTCAGGACGCGTGCTAGGGCCCCCCTCCTCCGTCTGCTTCTCTCAAGAGCACCCCAGCTTCCTCCAGCCCTCACCTGACCCCCGAGCGCAGTTTCTCCTTCTCTCCGGACTTAAAGCCGAACCCACAGCGGGTGGAAAAGTCCCGGCGCCTCGCACACCAGGCTGCAAGCTACTTGTTTAACGAGTCCAAAGGTCAGCTGAAGTTTGACTGATACGCGGAAGCGGGACAAGAATCTCTTCAGCCCCCCGGCGTGAATACCCTGGACCCTAGCATCCCCGGCTCTCGGCTCGGGTCTCGGGCTCCCGGATCTGCCTCTCACACTCACTCTCTCGGTTCCCCTCCCCAACCCCCCCATCCCCGCCGACCATTTGCATCTTGCCGAAAGCCGGGCCCTCCCCGCTAATTTGCATATCTTATATGGCCTAATGGTGGCGATCATGGCAAGTTAGAAGTTTTCTGACTCCTCTTGGAGGAGACTCCGGGACTCCGGGGAGTAACAGGTGTCTGGAGGCTGAAGGGTGGGGGGGGTTCCTGGACTTGGGGTTCGCTTGTGAAACTCCCCTCCACCCTCCTCTCTCGCACCCACCCGCCCGCCCCCTCACCCCCTTCTTTCTCTGTCCTTGGAAAATGGTGTCCAAGCTCACGTCGCTCCAGCAAGAACTCCTGAGCGCCCTGCTGAGCTCCGGGGTCACCAAGGAGGTGTTGATCCAGGCCTTGGAGGAGTTGCTGCCGTCCCCGAGTTTCGGGGTGAAGCTGGAGACGCTGCCCCTGTCCCCTGGGAGCGGGGCCGAGCCGGACACCAAGCCGGTCTTCCATACTCTCACGAACGGCCACGCCAAGGGCCGCCTGTCCGGAGACGAGGGCTCCGAAGATGGGGACGACTATGACACCCCTCCTATCCTCAAGGAGCTGCAAGCGCTCAACACCGAGGAGGCGGCGGAGCAGCGGGCGGAGGTGGACCGGATGCTCAGGTAGGCGCTGGCCGAGGTGCGGAGGGGTGCGCCCGAACACTCGGAGCCCCGGGCCCCGTGGCTGAGCCACACGGCCCCGACTGCTGTTGCCAAGCCTGGTTCCCACCAAAGAAGTCCCCCGGGGGGGCGCTCCGCTTCTCTCCCAACACCTGGACCCCTCCCAGCCCCTCAATCGGACAGCCCGAGCCCCGAAACTTCATGAATTCCTGCCCAGCCCAGCGCCCGGGACCGGTGGGGCCCTCCCGGCTGGGTTAGAGTTCAGCCTGGGAGAACCGAGCTTGCAGAGCCCTTGCCCACGCGGCCGAAGGTGCGAGTGGGCGCAGTGAAACCTCGGCGATTCCCGGGTGCCGAGGCTCCGGGCCCGCAGCAACCCCAGGCCACAAGCACTCTTCCCGGGGTGCCGCCTCTGCGGAGCCGGCCTGGGGCACGGCGTCCTGAGGCTCTCGGCAGAGGGACCAGCGGCTCCGGGGCCGGGAAGTGGGGGGCGCCTTCTCCGATGGGCCCTCTCGTCTGCAGCGCCCGCGCAAGGCCCGGAGGTTATCCGGAATCCCTAAAGCCCCTTGAGATCTGCGAAAGGAAATGCTTGCACGTTGTCGGGTTGGAGTGGACTCGCAAGGGGCAATGAAACCGCGTCTTTGATAAGCGAAGGATCAGTGGGTCCAAGCCTCCAGTTCGCAGTGGATTTGGTGGGAGAAAGGAGGGCGTTCCCGGATCTCGCCGCTGACACCCCGGCGTCCCCGGGGAATCCAGGCAGGCAGACCGCCCGGCGGTCTGTCTCCGGGCCCCGGGTGGTTTGCTAAGCCTTTCCGAGCTGCCTAGGACTTTGACAGCTTGTTACTAATTATCCAAGGAGCCGAGCGGTTCCCTTAGACCGCGCGTCGCTCCCAGCCAGGCTGCTCTGGGACCGAGACCCTCGCTTGGCCTTGGACCTTCCAGCGCCGCAGTCCCCAGGCAGGGCCAGGACCGGAGTCGCTCCCGGAACCGGGGCAACCCGGGTCACCCGCCCGCAGTGGCCGTTTGGGATGCGATATGACCTTGCATTTGAATTTGCTACCTGGGGACCCGGCGGCTTACTCTAACAAAACAATCAGGGGAATTTCTAAATTTTTTTTTTTTTTTCTAACTTCCCGAAAGTCTGTTGCTACAGTTAGTTCGTAGGGTTTGAGGTTCTTTCTTGCCTGGCGGTTGCCCCCTTGGCGGTGGTTTCTCCCCTGCCTGGGCTAGGGGTGCAGGAAGGTGAAGGGGGTCAGAGAGAGAGAGAGGCTGGGACGCCGGGGCGGCCCGGAGATTGACCCCGGGTCGGGAGGAATCGCTGATGTCCGGCCGCCCGGCACCGGGGCCCGCGGGGCCTAGGCCCATCCGCCTGGCCGCAGGCACTCGCCTTCCAGCGGGGTTTTGGAAGAAGAATCTGGGGCGTCCCTCGGTACCCAGCCCTGCGCCGGGTTAGACGTGGCAGAGATGTAATATAAACTGAAGCACGTGGAGTTAGGGTGTTATTAATTTATTTCTATAAATCATCAACAGAAAGATACACAAAAAGTCGTGATTAGGTTGAACGGAGAGGCGGGTTATTCATTGGTGAAGTTGTAAACGCGGCTTCGAGGGGGAAGGAAAGCAGAAAGCAGACGCGCGGGGCTGTTCGCGGCTCCCAGCACACGCGCTCGGGCCTGTCCGGCCTTCCCAGGAGAGCCCCCGCGGCGCCCCGAGCCCCCGCGCCGGACCCGGGCTGTCCCGGAGGTCGCCGACACCGCAGGCCGGGCGGGCAGAGAGCCAGGCTCGGCCCTGGGCCCCGGACCTCAGCGCTCTTCGCGACGTAGAGCTCCGGGCTCCAGGGGGCGGAGAGCCAGGCTAGGGGGCCCAAGACCCCCACTGGGGGCGGGAGTGGGGGATACACAGGACAGGCCCTAATGTTTCTCCTCCTTTCCCCCAGCGGCTGCTAACTTCCCTCCCCCACCTTCAGGAGTGGTCAGACTTGATTAAAGTAATTTTTCAAGAAATCGCTAGCGGTCCCCAGGTCACTGCGCAGTTGGCTGCTACATGCCAGACGCGCGCACTCCCCTTCTGGTCCACCCTGCTCCGCTAAGGCGGAAAGAAAAGAACAGGACAAGTCGCTTTGGGGAGCGGCTGGCCGCTCTTTCCATCTCCAAAAAGAGCGAGGCGAGAAAAGCAGTTTGGGGCTGCGCGCTGCCGGTTCTGGCCCCGGCTCTAGGCTGGCGCGCGTGGTGAAAAGTTGCAACGTGGGTTGCTCCCCAAGAAGCCCGGGTGCAGGCTTCCTAACGAAGAATCGCGGCGATCGAAGCCGGAGTCCGGGGCCTCTCTGTTCGTGGCATTGTTTGGAAAGGAGCGTGCTGGGCCGACTAGGCGGGCGCCGAGGTCGGTCGCTTGACACCTGCGCCCTGAGGACAATGCCTGGCGCCCTTCTCCCGATTCGTGTGTTTATAGGGGTTGCGAACCCCAGATCACTGGCTGTATTTTTGAATTTCAAAACGTAACCGACTCTTGGGGCCCTTCCCGGTGAATCCATGAGAATTCTGTGGTCAGAGCTATAAAGGTGTGACTACGCCATCTTATCCCCAGCTCTGGTCTTTAATGCGGGCTGAAAGATTTGCTATCATTTATGTGGTTTCCCCGGCCTTTTGTTTTTCGTTTCAAACCTTTCCAGTCGTTAAGCTAATTCACTTTTTCCGCGGAATTATTTACTCCCAGAACATTACACTATTTCAGTTAGGTTTCTTAAACACACAAAATAAATACTAGTAAAAAATTTAAACAAAACCAAAAATGTTAAAGAATCTGTCCAAGCAGCATTACCTTTAAAAACCCAAATACTTATTCTAACTTTCGAAGCTGTTGTTGGTATCTGTGGAAGGTGTTTTTTACCCTAAAAATATCTGTGCAAGAATTTAGCAGAAAGAAACTTTTAAAATGAGTGTTTTAAAATGTTTACACGGGAATGTTCAAAATGTTACATTACTTTCCTCTTACTCAAGGTGAATTAGCCATGTTTGAAATGGACGCAGGTTCTCATTTTTTGTTCCTGTTTTTACTTAAACATTGTTGTATTACTTGGAAGTACCTTTATAAATACTTGAGAAATATATTAAGCTATATGTAATTTTGAGTTTGCATTTATCAAAAACATCTCTATCAAAACTTGTGTTCTCATAAATTTAACATCAAAGACTTGCTAAAATAATCCCAACTTTTCAAATGCTTACAAAAATCTGTTTAATTACTAGGTTAAAAAAATTCATTATACAAACGTGATTTTAGTTGACATAGACATCATCTAGAAATAATCACTTATTTCATCTTTAACTGTAGCTGTTCTTTGGCCCTCTGTTCTGTCCTCTGAAACTAATTATTCCCTTCACTTTTTTTCATATTTTATCAGGCTATTATATACATCAACATACTGTAAGGGGATGCTGGGTTTTTTTAAGTTAATGATGTAGCTGCCTTAAACAAATAATATATATGGATATATTGTTCATGAATTTTTTTGTTCTATACTGTGCACTCTTCTCTTAATTTTTGTTTTCAATTAGATCACTCACTTTTAAGCCAACTATTCAATAAGCAAGAACAGATATTGGCAAAGTTGAAAATATTTGGAATAAATTCAGAGGCACTAATACACTGATCTTAAAGAGGTTTTTTTTTTTTTTTCATTACCTGTGTTTATGAATGATATGAACTTAAATGAAAAGCTTAAATGAAAACACTTACATGAAAAGTTTAAGTTCTTACCCCAAGCTTGAAATTTATGAGAAAGATTAACTTCCAAACACTTTTACCCTATCCGAGGAGAAATGTAAGAATATAGAAAGTGTCATTTGGAATCATTCACATCTTTTTCAGAAATTGAAATTATCCATCCGTCTGTGTGGTCTTATTTGGGAGGCGGGGCTGTGAAGAATTTTTGTTTTAACTTTATTTGCCTCACATCAGTGCAGTGATTCCTCAACCCCACGGGGGAGGGACATCATTTCTTAAAAGTTTTCTGAAACTCTGAAAACTTTAACATTTGGCTAAGACGTCCTCCTTGCTTCTCCGGAGGTGGTCACTTATGTTTTACTGCCTTTTGACACGCAAGAAGCGGAGATGCCCATCCCAAAGGGAGGTGATGTGGGAGATGTCCAGGTGAATTTAGAGATGCTACCTCCTATCATGGGGGTCAGCCAGCCTGGTCCCTAGCGAATGACACCTCTGCTCTCTGGTCTGCCTCTTCCTTTAAGATCTCTCACGTTCCAGGGAAGTGAAGGAAAGCAAAACAAACAAACAAAGAAAAACGTAAAACAAAAACAAAAAGAAACACCCAGGAACTTTTCTTTCTGCTTCCAGAGAGGGAGTGCTGGGCTTGCTTTCCTATTACTGAAGCAAGGAAGTCATCTTCCTCTTTATCCTCCCAATCTCAGTTGAAAGGGATGGAGTACACTATATAGGAGCTTTCATCTCCTCTTTTGTCCAGGTCCTATTTCGGCTTCGCCTCTTTCCCCAGGACGTAACTTGGGCAGGAGGAAAAATAGGGGAAGGTCAGTGTTTTGCACAGAGTTTAAGTAAAACCTCTAGAAAGAGGATATTTGTCCCCGACCTCTTCCACCAGCATCCTAACCCTCTGCTTGTCTGTCTAGCGAGGACCCGTGGAGGGCTGCCAAAATGATCAAGGGCTACATGCAACAGCACAACATCCCCCAAAGGGAAGTGGTGGATGTCACCGGCCTGAACCAATCACACCTCTCCCAGCATCTCAACAAAGGCACCCCCATGAAGACCCAGAAGCGCGCCGCCTTATACACCTGGTACGTCCGAAAGCAACGGGAGATCCTCAGACGTAAGTGCTTTCAACCTGCCTCTGCCCCACCAAGACTGACCTCTGCCCTCACTCTGACCCCTGTGGGGCGCCTCAGCTTCCTTCTCATCAACAAGGGCTGCGTGGCACTTGGCAAATATAAGGAAGCTGTCAGGTGGATTTGGCTGCCCTGCAATGAGCTGGTTTATGTCGTTTTCTTCTCCCAAGATGCCCTAGTCCCCAGCCAGTTGATTTGCCAAGCCCATCAGTGTGTGGCACACCTTGAATATTTTGGTCCCTGCTTCCAACATCTTTCTCTTTTTTGAAACCAAGTAGGTGACAGCAGAATATTGAACCTGAAGTAAGCCAAGCATCTTCTCCCCTTGATCCATGACCATGGATCAGACTTTCCAAGGAAGACATTTAGTAGCAATCAATAATATTGATCACTATTATTGTTATTTTCCTTCTCTCTCGAAGAGTATAAAAAATAGAAGGCACTCTTACATATAGATATGTTATGAACTTGACCCTGTTGTTTGGGAGAATGGTGTGGGGGGTACAGCTGAGTTCTGAAGCAATTTAAGATGCTTATTCACATTTACCAAAATCGGGAGAGCTTTGAGACCCCAGCTGGTGAGCCTGTCAGAGGAAGAATCTGCTTTTGGCTAAGGCAGGACTCAGTAAAAGCATCTGCATTTGCAACTCTGGGTGATGAATTCTTATCCTTCGCATTGTCTTTCCCAAATTTCCTTTCTGTCCCAAGATTTCTTCAACGCAATAACCCTGAGAGATTTTTGTTTGGAAGGCTAGGGAAGTTTGAACTGCCTTTGAATGATAAGAGTATCAGTGATCTAGTGTTTTTATTTTAGGAAAAGTGTACTTTTACATTATATTTTGATTATTTCAATCCAGCCCTCTTTCTAGGAAAATTTTATGTAAGTTTTCACTCTTCCCACATACTCCACTCTGGGCTGTGGGCTTCTCTGTCTTTGTTAAGATATGAGTTTCCACCACTTTCTGGGCTGAGTTTTTCCCGTCTTGCTAGAGGACTACTTTTAAAAATCACTCTTGTTTTCTGTCACACACTGCCCTGAAGTGATGGTTTCAGTACTTATTGTCTCAATGTCCATGGGCTGGAAAGGCCTTCAAGATGCAAGGATGTTAGGGGTTCACCTTATATTGCAGTGATTTGCTCTTTTGCTGGTAGCATTAGATAAGTTGGAGCTTCCTGGTGGTTATAAGGTTATAAGAAGTTTATAGGTTATAAGAAGCACAGTGAGAGCTCTTTGCTACTGAGAGGAAGAGGCCCCTTTTAAACTCGGGAATGATCCACCATCCATGGTGACTGTGTCTTTAAGAAATTGTGTGTCTGACATGAAGCAACTCCCTGTAATTCCTGTAAAGCCCAAGAAAAAGTTTCAGGAACCGTAGTCTCCAAAGGCCAGAGAACCCTTGGGATGTGCTTTCACTCCAATCCAAGCCTCAGGCATCATATCCCATTTGAGTCGCCTCTCTGTATTCTGTGGGACTTCCTTCAGAAAGATGGAGGCAGGAGAGGTCAACCCAAAGCTTCTAAAAGATAGAAGTCCCAGAAAGGTTCTCAAGATGCTTGAGAATGGCATTTTGCAAAAATGTATGACCATCTCTGCAAAGGATTTTTCAATTATTGTTATTATTGTTTTAAAGTCCCATAAGACAGAAAGCTTAAGAAGCATCCCTTCATTCTGTAAATATTATATGGGCACCTATGAGGTGCCAAGCACTTGCTGGGCTGTGAGATACACAGGTTCTTTTCTCCAGGGACTTACAACCTAATGAGGAAGATGAGATGTTTGAATAAATAATGACAGCTTTCTAAGAGCTGTTATAAAAGTATACACAAGGGACAGCCAGAGGAATTGCTAAATTGCCTAGAGACATCATGGACGGCTTCCTGGAGGAGGTGTCATTTGAACCAATTCTTGAAGGTTGAATACAAGATATACTAGCACTGGATAAAAAATAGGAAGAGAGATGAATAAGAGAAGGACACAAGTGGACAAGTAACAAGTGGCAAATAGTAAGAGAGAATCAGGAGAATAAAAAAGACACATGATAACAAATTTTCATAAGCTAAAAGTAATAAATGGTAATATTCATGAGCCTATCTTCACAGAAAGAATCTCCTTGTCCAGGCTGGCTCTTGAGCCTATAAAGAGGTTACTGATGCCATCTTCTCCAAGTTAATTTTTATGGGCAACAAACATTTTCTGTGCACCAACCCCCCCACCACCACCTTACATTAATCTGGAAAGAAGTAGGGGAGATTTGGTGGTGGGTGGAGAATGTGTGAGAGTCTGGTTCTTCAAAAAGGGCAGCCAACAGCCAGAGGTGGCCATTACTCTGTGGACAGCTGCAAGTGTGTCTCGCACCCACCACAGATAGACCTTCAGGAGTCAGTTCTGTCACCTCCATCCAAGGCCCGTTGGAAGGTTTTGTGGGTGTGTGCTTTGGGTTTGTTTTTAGTGAGAGGTGATGCACATGGGGCATCACCATCAAGGGTTGTAAGTTCAGCGTCTACAGTCTAGGTTCACATCCTGGCTCCTGCCCCTGGCTCTAATTGGTCTGAACCTCAATTTCTTCATCTGTAAAACACAGATAACAATTCTTCCTAAGAGAGGTGTGAGAGTTAGTTGAAGGGATACATTTGGCGGACTTTGTATAATAACCTCACTGTAGAAACGGTTCATTACATGTTCACTGTGATGACAGGTTGGTTATCTCTTCACATCAAATGAGGAACCTTGTATTAATCCTGGGTCCTCGCGATTATCCATAGTGGCTTTGGCTGTTATTCACGACAACTCCACAGGACCACAGGGAGGAGAGGAGATGCTGAGACAGACACCCCCTGAGCAGAGGACGTCTTTCTCCCCCTCTGATTGTCCCAGACTCCCTGCACTTAGATGGCTGCCGTGAAGACCAAGTAATACGGGAATTGTAAAAGTACTTTGTACAGTAGAACTTCCCTTGGAATTTGGGTGATCATCGTTGTCATCACCATCATCCCGACCAGGGGTGCATGTTCTAAAAGACTCTTTAAGGCCTTCAAGTCTTCACCAGGCCCATTCCACAGGCAGAGAAGCCAAGGGACCAAGAATTACAGAACTTGGCTGGGACCCTACATTATCCCATGGAGTCAGTGACTTCCTGCTAGTAGATGTGGCAAAGACACTCTCAGGTATCTAAAGGAATTATTGGGAACCAGTGAAAACAGAGCCGAAAATGGCCTGAGAATCTTCCAAAGTGGGTGGGGCTCCAACCAAAGGTTCCAGTGACATGTTCTGTCTGTTTACCAAGGACACAGCTCGTTAACTCATCTGATCAATGACTAGTTAAACAAAGGCCAGCACTACCTGCATCGGGGGTCTAGGCTTGTTAGGGACCCACCACTTCTTGATGGGCCAAAATGGAAATGGATCTTTAGACTGCTGCAAGTCCCCCATTGCTGGAGGTAGGTAGGTGGAAGGCCTCATGGTAGGGTGTCATGCAGAGTATTCAAGCTGTGGCCTGACTTTGGACCTTGAGAGTTTCTGAGACATGCAGGGATGACTCCAGGAACCAAGAAAGAAAAACATCAAGGTCCAGAACACGGGCACCGGGAGTTAGGAAATGAATCTGTTATGGGTCCTCGCTCAGCAAGGTGCTTGGCCTCTCTGCTTGTTCATCTGTAAAATGGAGTTAATACTATGATGAACTCTGCTTCATGCAGATATAAGGAAGAAAACAAGGAGGCTGCCTCTTCCTCAAGTAAATATCAAATCTCATGGCAGCCGCAGAGGCTAGGGGATCGCCACTGGGCGATTTGTTGTCTTTCATTCATGCAATCAGAATATCTTGAGGGTCATGATATGCCAAGGTCCTGGGAATTGGACTTTTGGGGGCTCCATACCGTCTATATTTACTTGTCTCCAACTCTTAAAACACCATTCTTAGGAAAGTCCTGTGTTTGCTATCTCTTGCACTTCCCATCTTTCAAATGTGTGGGCAAGTGTGTAAGACTTTCCCCTCTTGGGCTGTCTCCCTCATAAACGGACCCCTGAACACACACACACACACACACACACACACACACACACACCCATTGCCTTTGAGATGATTGAGCTCTAAAGAGCTGCTTCTTCTTTTTCCAATACAAAGATCCAGTTATATTTATTTCAAAGCAGTAGTCAAAGGGTTTGGGGCTTGGGGTTTTACAAAGAGCATAACATAATGTTGATCCCTAGGATCTATGGGTGGAGAGAGCTATTTTCAGCCTCTGAACATTTTGTCTAAGTGCAAATTGTACTTTTTAGCATTTTTCCCTCTAGACCTGAGACTTGGTGGAACTCATCTCCTTGACATCAAAACACAAGACTTCAGGAATCAGAGTGTTGCTTCATGTCTGAGAGCCAGTGAGCCAATGAAATAATAATAATAAATTGTCCTGAGAACAATGGTCAGCCACGTTTGAGCTCCTCCAAAGAAAGGAAAGGGGTTGGCTTTGGTGGAGCCAACAGAAATGGGCAGTGAGGGGCCTGGTGAGCCTGCCCCCACCCCGGCATTCCCACCTATAGTTGACAGCAGACCCCAAAGCTCAGGGGAGAGACATAAAGGTATTTTTGTCCATTGACCGGTCTGTCTGTCTGTCTGTCTATCTGCTGAGTGAAGGCTACAGACTCTATCAAATCTACTCCTTTCTCTTTTCAGAATTCAACCAGACAGTCCAGAGTTCTGGAAATTTGACAGACAAAAGCAGTCAGGATCAGCTGCTGTTTCTCTTTCCAGAGTTCAGTCAACAGAGCCAGGGGCCTGGGCAGTCCGATGACGCCTGCTCTGAGCCCACCAACAAGAAGATGCGTCGAAACCGGTTCAAATGGGGGCCCGCGTCCCAGCAAATCTTGTACCAGGCCTACGACCGGCAAAAGAACCCCAGCAAGGAAGAGAGGGAGGCATTAGTGGAGGAATGCAACAGGTAACGCCACCGGAAGCTCCCCCAGGGCAGGCGGGCAGGCACATGGACCTGAGCTCCATCCCCCCAGTCCTGGAGTGTTGAGACACTAGTGCTTAGTCACTCAGCTGTGTCTGACTCTTTGCCACCCCATGGATGGTAGCCGGCCAGGCTCCTCTGTCCTTGGGGATTCTCCAGGCATGAATACTGGAGTCAGTTGCCATGCCCTCCTCCAGGGAATCTTCCCAACCCAGGGACTGAACCCAGGTCTCCCACATTGCAGGCAGATTCTTTACCATCTGAGCCACCGGGGAAGCCCACTTACCCAGATAACTGTGGCTAAATCAGTCTTTCCCAAAGTGTGTTCCGCAGAACCCTCATTTCAAGTCACTACTAAGTCAGCCTGAGAAACATCACCTGCATACTTTCTCTTAGGGAGTCACAACAGTACATTCTTATAGTAAAGGCTCTGAGAAGTCCTGCAGTCAAGAAACACACTTCATTTTGCTGAACTGGTTGTTAACCAGGGGATGTCTTTCTGTGGCATAGCCCTATGAACTATTATCCCAGGGAATGATGGAGAATGATCGTCTAAAATATGCCAGTGAAGGGAGAATCATGCGTTTGAGCCCCCTACAGACCAAAGGAAAGGTATTCCTTAGCCACAGACTGGCTTTGGCCTAGACCAAATGTTGGTTCAAAGGGAAACTAAGCAGGAGAGCAAGAATTGGTCAGAATTCCCTCCACTCTGCCCACGCTGATTAGAGTTGTTTTTGTAGAGTTCATTTGTTTTTAATGACATGGAATTTTTTTTAAGCTTTTATTTTGTATTGGGGTATAGCTGACAGTGAAGGGACTCAGCCACACATATATACCGTGTATTCATTCTCCCCCACACTCCCCTCCCACCCAGGCTGTCACGTTTTAAAGAAAACTATTTGAAAATCCTCCAGATATCCTTTAGCTTCATTCCTGCCCCATCTGCTCTGATTCCAACCTTCACTTTTAAAAAAAATCTGCTCTTTGCTTTGGCTAAGATCTGTGGATTCTCTCTGTCTCTGGGCTAGACCGGCTCTGGCAGGGAGATGATGCAGCTAGGGAGGTCTGGCAGGGGCCTGGGGAGGTGAAACCCTCTGCCCAGACATGTCACAGAGTCCTCAGCTATGCTCTGGCCCCCACTGATGAGAGGGAAGCCCCCCAGTATCCAGTGGTGTCTAAGAATCTCTCTCACACCTGGCACTGGGGTTTCCTCAGCGATGATGACTGGAGACCAGCTATCTCTGCTGCTGTGTCCTCATTTATTCCTCACCCAGTTTGCCCTTTGGAAGTGATTCCTATTGTGTGAATAAGGAATCTGGCTTCCATGGCACCTTTGCAGGGTGTCTAAACCCTGGAAGATCAGAAGTCATTTCAGAGTGCTATGGAGGGGCTCAAACTAGGCCAGCAAAGGAAATTGTCTTTTGTAGGACAGGAAAAATAGTCACACACGGTGTCAGGAGGCTTCTGCCTGAGATGCCTGCCCCTCACCTTCCTCTCTTGTTCAGGAGCCACACCAAAGGCTAAGCCCAGGCTTCTGGGGCAGTGAACCTACTCAGAACCTGTGTTCCACCCTGCTCCAGCCATCCAGCCATCTCATCAGATAACCACACAGGCTGGCCATTTCTTAGGCTTCCCAAACTCTATCCTTGGCCGCTTCACACTCCTTGCCACTCTTCACACTCCTTACCAGCACCCTCCTTGCTCCATGATAGTATGAGTGTGTGCTCAATCACTCACTCATGTCCAACTCTTTCTGATCCCATGGACTGTATGTACCTCGCCAGGCTCCTCTGTCCATGGGATTTCCCAGGCAAGAATACTGGAGTGACTTGTCATTCCCTTCTCCCAGGGATCTTCCTGACCCAGAGATCGAACCCGAGTCCCCTGTCTGATAGGTGGATTCTTTAACCACTGAGCCACCAGGGAAGCCCCCCGCTATCGTGTACCTGGGGCCAAATGCCAGTGGGCCTTCCCCCAAACCACCCTCACTCACCATCTCCCCTCTCTCCTGTTCTCAGGGCGGAATGTTTGCAGCGAGGCGTCTCCCCTTCCAAAGCCCACGGCCTGGGCTCCAACCTGGTCACTGAGGTCCGCGTCTACAACTGGTTTGCAAACCGCAGGAAGGAGGAGGCGTTCCGGCAGAAGCTGGCCATGGACGCCTACAGCTCCAGCCAGACGCATGGCCTGAACACCCTGCTCTCCCACGGCTCCCCCCACCACCAGCCCAGCACCTCCCCTCCAAACAAACTGCCAGGTAAGTAGGGCCCAGCCCCACCACTTGGCAATCCGACCTTCCGGCTTTTCCCCTAGGGGTCTCATGATGTCTCAGAAGAGGAAGTGCTTTGGGACGGTCCTAGGGCTGACTTCCTTCTGCTGCTGAAATGTTCTCATGAGAGTAGCGTGCGGTCGTGGTCGGATTTCCTCTGCATCCTTGCTCAGCCTCCAGGGAGCCCTGCTCCCCATTCTTCTCCAGGCTCCTTTCTCCTGTGTGTGTGTGTGTGTGTGTGTGTGTGTGTGTGTGTGTGTGTGTGTGTGTGTGGCTGCTGACTCAGCGGGTCACGGCCGCCACCAGATGAGACGGAGCAGCCTGTCTTGTCTGTGTGCCAGGTCCACACCGCCGGCAGAGGGGTCGCTTCCTCCACCCCGTTCGCGTGCATCCCCAGGGCTCTGTCCATCTGCAGCAGGAGGAGTCCAGGGGCCTCTGGGCAAGGACCCCTCTGCTTGGGGACGTTTGTGCACTGCCAGAGTTAGGGTAGGGTTGGTCACATGAAACCTTGGCAGTGATGAGTTGGTCAAAATCAGCTGAGTACCTACTGTGCGCTGTGTGTGCCAGGCCCCGCCCGGCCTGGACGAGGATGCCCCTGTTCTGGGGCGTGGGCTTGTCGGGAGGAATCCCACACCTTCCTTCCTGGTGGGAGAGCACCCCCACATGCTGAGGGCTGTGTGGGTCCTTCCGGGAAAGCTGGCTTCCCAGCATGATGTGTTTGCTGAGGTTGGTGTGGCGCCCGTGTAGACAGAGCGTGGTACGGTCTACTGCCTGCTCGGGGAGGGGTTTGCAGAAGGAGCCAAGCGCCACTTCCAATGCTGGGGATGGCTCTAAAACCACTCTGTCCCCTCACCGGCTGGTTGCCCTTCTGCTGGGAGAGGCCTGAGACCCGGGAGCTGACCTGAGTGCCGGGGGCGCTGGCTCAGAGCCCCCACCTGGACGAGCTGCAAGCATCCACTCCTCACTGTGCCCCCACCTCCCGCACCGCCGGCATGACCTCCTCGGGGGTCTCTGTCCAGCGTGAAGCCTGGGCCAGGGAGGGGCGCTTTTCTGGGTGCTGTTGCCAACCGAAGGGAAGGGCTCAGCCACATAGGAAGAAAGTTGGGGTCACTCCTGAGAGGCAGCGAAGCCTGCAGATGAACACTGGCCCAATGGCTAAGTAAGGCAGCCCGTCTGCGGTAATAATCCAGGGAGCTGGAGCTGAGAGCTGCGGGGGGCGTGGCTGGGGCAAGGGGCGTTATTGAGAAGACAATGGCCATTGTGCTGGGACCTGTGATCTCCACACCAAAGTCAGGGAGCCTGCAAGCCAAACAAAGGCCCAGTGGCTTTCTGACAAGCTGGGGTTGTGGTGAGGTCAGCACAGGGTCGACGGCTTAGGCATTCTGTATAGTGACAGGAGACCCAGAGAGGCGGGGCTGGAGGGGCCAGAGCAGGTACCAGGGCCTGGGCAGGGGGCCGGGAAACACAGCCCAAGACACCACCGATCGATCGGTCTCAGAAGGCACGTCCCACTGGAAGTGGATTCTCCGGAGTCCCCGGAAGTTGAGACCGTGTTATGTATCAGGGAATGTTAAAACTGGGAGGGACTTGGAAGAAGGAAATTGAGGCCCAGAAAGAAGTAGTAACTTTGCAGAGTTCCCTAAAGCGATGGTAGCGGAACAAGGACTAGAACCCAGGGCTATAGAATCTCACCCTGTACCTTCCTACAGCACAGACACAGGTTGAGTGTGGGCACCAAGCTAGTGATGAGTAAGACACGCATCTCTGCCCCTGGGGGCTTCTGGTCTAGTTGGGAGGCTGGCGTGGAGCCCCCAGAACTGCCAGGGATCAAGTTTATCTTTGAGAGTTTCGTGCCCCTTGGTAGGGAGGAGCTGCTATTTATGGAAGGATCCTTATGGGCCACTGTATATTTTTAGTGCCTACCTTTCTCCCTGAATTTTAACTCAGTTCATCAAGATGGTCCACACCCACCAGGGACTGATTCTCTGGACTTAGTTTTGAATCCTGGTTCTAACCCCCATAACCTGCAGCGCGGCCAATTCATAGAATTTCTCTGAGTCTGAGTTTCCTGTCTGTAAAATGGAGATAGGGTACCTCCCACCTGGGGTCCACGTGAGAATTCAGTGAGAGACTGTGTAAACATCGTCTTTCCCAGTAAACCATAACCGTTGTTTGTTGTTGTTTAGTCACTGTTGTGTCTGACTCTTTTGCAACCCCATGGACTGTAGCCCGCCAGGCTCCTTTGTTCATGGGTTTTCCCAGGCAAAAATACTGGAGTGGGTTGCCATTTCCTTCTCCAAGGCATCTTCCCAACCCAGGGATCGAACACACGTCTCCTGCATTGGCAGGAGGGTTCTTTATCACTGAACCACCAGGAAAGCCCAAACCATGATTACTGTCACCATTATTATTACCACAGAAAGCTAAACAAATGGTCACCGCAACAGTGAGTTCACCTCAGTTCAGTCACTCAGTCATGTCCAACTCTTTGTGACCCCATGGACTGCAACACCCCAGGCTTCCCTGTCCATCACCAACTCCTGGAGCTTGCTCAGACTCATGTCCATTGAGTCGGTGATGCCATCCAACCAGCTCATCCTCTGTCATCCCCTTCTCCTCCTGCCTTCAATCTTTCCCAGCATCAGGGTCTTTTCAAATGAGTCAGTTCTTCACATCAGGTGGCCACAGTACTGGAGTTTCAGCTTCTGCGTCAGTCCTTCCAATGAATATTCAGGATTGATTTCCTTTAGGATGGACTGGTTGGACCTCCTTGCAGTCCAAGGGACTCTCAAGAGTCTTCTCCAACTCCACAGCTCAAAAGCATCATTTCTTCCGCACTCAGCTTTCTTTATAGTCCAACTCTCACATCCATACATGACTACTGGAAAAACCATAGCTTTGACTAGATGGACTTTTGTCGGCAAAGTAGTGTCTCTGCTTTTTAACATGCTGTCTAGGTTGGTCGTAGCTTTTCTGCCAAGGAGCAAGCCTCTTTGGTGACAGGCAGCAGGAATCTATTTCCTTTTCAATTTCACACATTGGGGCCTTATTGCTAAAAGACAGTGAACTGTTCTGGCCCTTGGGCTGGGGTGCAGGATGCTACACCCCAGGAGGTGTCCCTGTCCTCAGCTCCCAGAGCAGGCAGCACAGGAGCGGTGACGGTCTCCAGGGAAGTGGGCCCAGGCCACCCAGAAGACAGGCTGAAGCCCAGCGCTCGGGGAAGGTCTGGTCTGCACTCCTCATGATATACTTACTTACCATCATGGTCCCTGCAACCAAGCTGTGGTCTCTAACCAAGCCCCAAACATACCTGGATGCAGAAAAGAGCTCTACGGTGGCCGAGGAGAAACGAACATCCAGACTCAAGACTCGCAACTTCTAGGGCTGAGCTGGGGAGACAAAGTCCCCATCCCCAAGCCCCCACCCTGTCCCCTCTTTCCCCTCCAAACTCCAGTCCCCGAGCCAGGAGGACAGGAGGCGCCTCGAGACGCATCTTCCCTTGACCCTTCTCCCTGGGGAGGAGAGCACCTCTTCTGCACCTGAGCCCCCACCCCTCCCCCGGCCACGCTGACAGTGCTGTGGCCCCACTTGCCCATGGTGACCACAGTGTGACCCTGGCCCTGGAATGTCCGGCACAATAGGAGTGGCAGGAGGAGCCCTTTGCCTCTGTCAGCGGCTGATTGGTGACAAGGTGCCCTACAAACACATGGTCAGCAGAATCAGCTGTTTTCGGCGTTGCCCCTCCCGGCTTTACAATCACACGCCAGCATGCAGCCCGGGCTTGTCACGGCTTTGTCTCCCTCATGCATGCTTAATTGACAATTAAGTTGGGGCTTTGAACAAGGCTGGCTGCCGCTGATGGGCCTTCATCTTTCCAGGGAGTGTCACAGGGGCACCCTTTGTTTGCTCTGCTTGGGGGCCTGGAGTTACTGTAGCCGGCTGCCAGCAGCCATTTATCTTCAGCCGGGAAGGCCTTTATCTGCAGCCCCCCATCCCAGCTCTCGCCAGCAGGAGCTGTCCCCGGTTATAGGCCCTGTGACAGCCCATTCTGAGGCCATTGAGCAGGCCCCGAGTGATGGCCCCAACCTCCATTCTGGAGCAGAATCAAGGGAAAGGCCCCCCAAAGGTCAGAGAGCAGGGCTGTGGCGAGGAAGCGGACTGGTTGGAGACTGGTGCCTGTATTGATCCGCCCAAGGAGGAGGAGGAAGTTGGCGTGGGATGGAAGCTGGGCCAGCCTTGGCTCAAGCCCTGGGATTGGCTACATCATCTCTGGTGGCCTTGCGTACTGTCCCCTTTGCTCCTGACTGTGGCAAACTCACCCAGCTGCCTCCAGCAAGGTCCCCTGGCCTCCTTGTGACAGCAAGGGAGAGGCAGAGGTCTCCATCAGCCTTCACTCACCCAACACCTGATCTCCTGTATCACCTTTCAAGGAGGTGGAGGCTCACTCTCCTTGAAATAAAGGGAGTCCAGAGGCGAGAAGAAGCCTCGCAGGATAAGCTTTGGATGCCCTGAGCCCCAAAGCCTCTTTACCCAAGAAGAGGTGTGTCTTTCTTTTTTGTTGTTGTTTTGTTACCATCTTACTTCTTTTGGCTGTGCTGGGTCTGTGTTGCTGCCTGGGTTTTCTCTGATTAAGGCAAGCAGGAGCTACTCTCTAGTTGTGGTGCGAGGACTTCTCTTGTTCCAGAGCAAGGATGCGCAGGCTTCAGTAGTTGCGACTCCCAGGCTTCAGAGCACAGGCTCAATAGTTCCCTGGTGGCCCAGTAGTAAAGAAGCCGCCTGCCAATGCAAGAGACACAGATTCAATCCCTGATCTGGGAAGATCCCTCATGCCGCGCGGCCACTAAGCCTGTGTGCCACTACTAGAGACGTGTATTTCTGTGGCTGCTTGCTCCTCCCTCCCTTCAAATGCTATTTCCTCCCTCTCCTAGCCCAGGGGCTGTTCTTGCCCCGCCCCCGCCATGGTCAGATTAGAGCTAGAGAACCAGAGAATCCTGCCTCCGGCCTCCCCCTCATCCCCTGTTACTTCTCCTTCTAACTTGCCTGTAGAAATCTAACCCTGGGTCTTAGACTAATCAGACTCTGGGTCAGGACATCCATGTGGTCACTCTGACTTTACCTGACAGCGAAATCTACAGAATCCAAGGAAATCTCAAAAGTGCCCAGAGTTGTGAGTAACTTTGAATAATCAGAACAGCTAATGCTGATAGAGCCCTTCCTGGATACCAGGTCCTGGGCTATATTTGCATCATCTTATTTAATCCTCATGACTTCATAGGGTGGACACTATCTATATCCTTACCCCATTTTATAATCAAGAAAGTTGAGGTGTTTAGAATGCAAGTACTTTACCCAATTTCCCTGGTGGCTCAGTGGTAAAGAATCTGCCTGCAATTCAAGAGACGTAGGAGACACAGGTTCAATCCCTGGGTGGGGAAAAGTCTCCTGGAAGATGAAATGGCAACCCACTCCAGTATTCTTGCCTGGAGAATCCCAGGGACAGAGGGGGCCTGACAGGCTACAGTCCATGGGATCAGAGTCGAACACGGCTGAGTGAACGTACAGGCACATGGAGTTCATAAGCGGCAGAGACAGGTTTTGAACAGACTTTCTCTCTTTGCTTTCCGCAGATACTAAGCGCTTTCAGGCATGGAAAGCAACACTCACAGGATCCTCCTACAGTTCCTTCTTCTCCCACATTCTTACTATTCTCTTTGAATGACAAAGGGGCTTTAAGGGTGGGGTCTCCCGGGCTGGCTGTTTTGCAGCTTCCCCGCCTCATCCCACCCCCCACCCCCGCAACTGTTGCCCCTGACCAAGGTGGATTTTCTGCCCTGCCCAGGGAAGAAATCAAAGCCTCCTCTTTCACCACCCCATCCCCATCTGGGTGGAGATTTGAACTGCCCTTGCAGTCGGCACTGTCTGGGGCACTAAATGCCTTAACAACTTAATGGGGCTTGGGAGACAGTGCAAGCACCTCGGCTCACCTCTGGAGTCCCGCCCACTCCCTGGGCAGCAGACAAGCTGAGGGGGTTTATGAGGGCAGTTGTAAAAATATTCATCTCCACAGCAGCAAACCTCCCCATAGTAAAGAAGCCCCATTGTCCCTCAGTAGAAGGTTCTTTTCGTTCAGAAGAGAAGCAAACCCTGCCTTGTGTCATCTGCTATTTTAGAAAACACGTTTATAGTGATGTGGAGTTCTGGCGTGGCCAGGGCTCCAGTGTTCTCCTTGTAGGGACTTTATCTGACTGCCATTTTATCTGTTGAATTCAAAGGTCTTTTTATCTTGCGGGTACCACCCCATCGGCTGCCACTAGATTGGGGAAGACAATCAGGATATTAATGAGATTAAGAGGCCCAGCCTTCAGAGCATTCTGCTGGCAGCATCCCCCTGATAGCGGGCCAACCCTGGTCTGCATACAAAGAAGCCTGGCTGCCAGGGTCAGTGGGGCTCCAGCCTGGCCACAAAGGGGCCGAGCAGATACTGGAGTCCTATCGCTGGAGCAGCCCTACCTGCCTGCCTAATCCCCCTGAAGGACCCTTAGGGAATTCAAGGACTCCTTGCTGCCTTCCGTGGGGTCCTGAGGTGGAAGGAAGCTGCCTGCAAGCACATTGCCCCCGCCTGCAGGTTGTGGGAGAAGTGTCCTTGGAGTCTGTTTGTTGAAGGTTTGATGGAAACTGACAAGAACTGGGAGAGAATTAAGCGCCAAAGGTGCAGAGAGAGGCAGGGAGCTGTGCTAGGGTCTTTGAAGCTAACTGCTCGATAGGAAGCCACAATATCTAACATGAATGGGGAGGGGGAAAAAAGCGTATATATGTATATATCATAATGTATATATGAATATATGCATATATACATATATGTATATTTGAAATCTAGCCCCCAAATAAAGTCAAACACATTCAGTCCTGGTTATCATCCTAGCTGTTCATAAGAACTCGGCTACAGAACTTCCCTGGTGGTCCAGTGGTTAAGAATCTGCCTGTCAATGCAGGGGACACAGGTTCAATCCCTGGTCGGGGTAGATCCCACATGCCTCGGAGCAACAAAGCCCATACAGCCCAACTACTGAGCTCACATGCTGCAGCTGCTGAAGCCCGTGTACCTAGAGCCCATGCACCACAATAAGAAAAGCCACCACGATAAGAAGCCCATGTAACACAACTAGAGAGGAGCCCCACTCGCTGCAACTAGAGAAGGCCCACGTGTAGCAATGAAGACGCAGTGCAGCCCCTCAGAAAAGAACGCTAGTGTTGAGGTTGGCAAACTTTCTATGAAGAGCCGGATGGTGACTGTTTTAGGCTTCTCAGGCCATACTGTCTCAGTCACAGCTGCTCAGCTCTGCCTTTGGAGAGCAAAAGCAGCCATGGACCAGGTGTGAACAAATGGATATGGCTGTGGTGGGATTAAAATTTTAATTTCCTATGATTTTTGTGTATCACAGAATACTCTTTTTTCTTTTTAAAAACCACTTAAGGATAGAAAAAACATTCTGAGCTCATAGGTCGTTCAAAAATAGGCTGCTTTGGCCTGCAGACCACTGTTTACTGACCTTTGTTCTAGGACAATGGTTCCTAAATCTTACCGCACCTTAGAATCAACTGGAGGACTTCTGAAAATCCCAGTGCCTGGCCGTGCCATAGATGCCTGACCATCAACAACACTGACATTTAATATACGCTAAAGATATTCCTTGGAGGGAAAGTTATGACCAACTTGGATAGCATATTAAAAAGCAGAGACATTACTTTGCTAGCAAAGGTCCGTCTGGTCTGGTCAAGGCTATGGTTTTTCCAGTGGTCATGTATGAATGTGAGACTCGGACTGTGAAGAAGGCTGAGCACCGAAGAATTGATGCTTTTGAACTGTGGTGTTGGAGAAGACTCTTGACAGTCCCTTGCACTGCGAGGAGATCCAACCAGTCCATCCTAAAGGAGATCAGTCCTGGGTGTTCATTGGACGGACTGATGCTGAAGCTGAAACTCCAATACTTTGGCCACCTCATGCGAAGAGTTGACTCATTGGAAAAGACCCTGATGCTGGGAGGGATTGGGGGCAGGAGGAGAAGGGGATGACAGAGGATGAGATGGTTGGATGGCATCACCGACTCAATGGGCATGAGTTTGAGTAAACTCTGGGAGTTGGTGATGGACAGGGAGACCTGGCATGCTGCGATTCATGGGGTCGCAAAGAGTCGGACACGACTGAGCGACTGAACTGAAAGATACTCCAGGCTATGGTTTTTCCAGTAGTCATGTACAGATATGAGAGTTGGGCAGTAAAGAAGGCTGAGTGCAGAAGAACTGATGCTTTCAAACTGTGGTGCTGGAGAAGACTCTTGAGAGTCCCTTGGACTGCAAAGAGATCTAACCAGTCCATCCTAAGGGAAATCAATCCTGAATATTCACTGGAAGGACTGATGTCGAAGCTGAAACTCTAATACTTTGGCCACCTGATGCTAAAAATGAACTCATTGGAAAAGACCCTGATGCTGGGAAAGATTGAAGGCAGGAGGAGAAGGGGACAACAGAGGATGGGATGGTTGAATAGCATCATTGACTCAATGGACATGAGTTTGAGCAAACTCCAGGAGGTGGTGAAGGACAGGGGAGCCTGATGTGCTACAGTTCATGGGGTCGCAAAGGGTTAAACAGGACTGAGTGACTGAACAATAACAAAAAAGATACTCTAGGGAAATGCTGTTATAAATTCAGTGGGCGTAACAACAGAATCATGAGCTATGGAGGTCAACCTGGATTCCAACCTCAACTTGGCCACTCATCAGCTGTGTGACCCTGGGCAAGTATCTGGGATCTCTGAGTCTCAGTTTCTCAATGTGTAAAATGGGGGCGTCCACTCATGCAGATGCCAAAGGATTAAATGAGATAATATATGTAAAGCACCGAGGATATTACAGGCTCTCATAAATGGTACCTATTAGCAGTCCTTGCAGAGCTTAGTGGTTTGGGTTATTCCTCTTTCCTTCTGTTCCTCTTATCTTTCGATCTTGACTTTGAGACAATTTGAGTAGTTCTACTAGATACTCATCTTGGTGTTTGCGGCAGACTCAGGCTTTCTTCTTGGAGTCATTGGGTCTGAGGAAGGCTTTCCTGCTTCCAGGAAGGACTGCTCTGTGATAGCCATAGGGCGTTTGCAGCACCATGGGCTTCTCCAATGGCTCAGCAGTAAAGCATCTACCTGCAATGCAGGAGACCCAGGTTCGATCCCTGGGTCAGGAAGATCCCCTGGAGGAGGAAATGACAACCCACTCCAATATTCTTGCCTGGAAAATCCCATGGACAGAGGAGCCTGGTGGGCTACAGTCCATGGGGTCACAAAGAGTCAGATGTACATGACTGAGTGGCTGAGCACACATCCAGTATCACAGGTTTCAGTGAATTGATGCTAAACAGTGAGAGAAAGCTGGGAAGAACCATGGATGGCCATGGGTACAGGCAGGGTCATGACCATGTAGCAAATGGTCAGGTATGTAAGATGACCCTGAGTTTCCTCCACCTAATAAGGCATTCCTCTCCTTTAATGAAGGTTGTGAATACCCTTGCTTGTTGGTAATTAGCCCTGGGAACCTGCCACTTAGAGGGGGTGTGGTGCTTTCCTGGTGGAGGCCAAATCTGAGAAGCTTCATGACCTTTGTTCTTAGGAAGGAAGCTCCCCAAACTTCAGGCAAAAGAGCAGTAAGAAGGGGTTGGGTGGACACAATTCCCACAGTGAACACCGAAAACCTCAGATACTCCTGAGGGCTGAATTTCTGGAAGCGACATTCCTCTACCTGAGCCATCTGCTTTAAGATACCTCCCTAGCACCCTCTGGTCTGGCTTCAGCAGCCCTGTCCAAACCACACCTGTGGGAGTTCAGCCACGGAGGAGCTTGACCAGCAAGGCTCAGTCTCTCCAGCCCTCTAGGATACTCAAGAGATTTCTCAGGACCTGTACACAGTGTGTCCCTCCCAAGCTGGAGACACACCGTGCATATAGACACTCTTTAGTGTCTATTGACTTTCCTAAGGGAAGTCCACATCCCCTAGGCGAGCTGGTCACAGGCAGCCCCTTTTCAGGACCATGCTCAGAGGGGTGTGTCTGGGTAGCAAGGTGTAGCATCCCAAACAAGGTTGGGCTTGAATTGTGATTCTGTCACTCCGTGGCCATATGGCCTCAAATGAGTGACTTAGCCTCTCTGAGCCTTGGTTTTTTCATTTGTTAAACAGGGATCATAACATATATCTCCTTCAGGCTATCATGTGAGGCTTAAACATGATAAAATGCATCCAGCACCCCCACATGGTGCTTGACCCGGAAGGAGTTATTGGGTTGACTCAGGTACCCTCCCGGGCATCAAGAGAGAGGAAGAGCTTTGGTACTGCCTGAGTTCTGGACAAGGCTGTGGTTTGCAGTTTCACCCTGGAAGAGTTTCCCTTTTCGTGAATCCTGCTAGTCATTTGAGAGGTCGGGAAGAATGAAACTCAAGTATTAACAAGATCTGTGGTTCTCAGATCTGCTTCCCAGGCCACATCAAAGGTGTCTGGGGAGCTTATTATTATAAAAAGTACCTATGTCTTTGGGGCTTCCCAGATGGCTCAGTGGTAAAGAATCTGCCTGCCAATGCAGGAGATGCAGGAGATGCGGGTTCGATCCCTGGGTGAGCCCTGGAAGAGGAAAGCCATCTCATCCCACTCCAGCTTTCTTGCCTGGAAAATTCCATGAACAGAGTTATCTGGTGGGCTGCAGCCCATGAGGTCGCAAAGAGCTGGACATAACTAAGCAACTGAAAACATGCACAGACCCCCATCACACCTTTTAGAGTCAGAATATGGAATAAGTTCTCAGGCAAGGGAAGTTTCAACGAATCCCTAAGAAATGTGGATGGATAGTCAGGGCTGGACATCACAGGCTAGATGGGGCAAGGCTGGAGTCTAAAGGGGTTGGCGGCAGTCCTGAAGGTCTCCTATCGAAGTAGAAGAGGTGAGAGAGCTGGTCTGAGGGCCCTAGACTAGGATCCAGGAGCCCCGAGGCGCTGAGGAGCAGGGGTGACCTTGGGCCGATCGTTTAACATCTCAGGGATTCTGGCTGATGAGACCTTTCAGCTCTGACAGGTTATTTGGAGATTGGGGCTCCAGGGCTCTGCTGTTTGAAGTTGCAGAGGGAGTTTTGCCATTGTGATATTTTTTTGTTAAGCTCATATCTGCCTCTCTCCCTCCTGGTCACCCTCACTCCCTTTCTCCTTCCCCATTTCAGGAACTGTGTGCCTTCCATGTTTATTAGGGACCATTAGAGCTTTACAGCTCCAGCAGATTGGGTGGGGCCAGTCACAATAAACAGATTTATAATGGGTATAAACGAGACACCTATAACTGCTGAAAATTAACACTTTCAGGGCCTTTGAGTGGCAGCGTGCCTGCCCAAGCCTTCTGGCCCTGCCCACTACAGGGGGCATCTTCTCAGTCGGCACCTGTTAAATCGGGCTGGCCATGAGGCCCAGTGAATCCTTGCTTAGAAAGGATGGAAAATCTCTGGACAGCATCTCCCATTTGTAAAACATCAGTTTACCTGGTGGATACAAAATAGGAGCTTAATTTATCTCAGGATGTCTTAGGGATGGAAACAGAAATGAGCCTTTTCCTCCTTCTTTTTGAGACTCGTAGTTCCGCGTGGAGTGTAAGGTTTGCATTTCTACCTGTCAAAGACAGAGAAAGATGCCGAGTCAGTCTTACTTTCACCATGAAGAAGGTCATCCCCGAACACGCTAAAAATCCAGCTCACCCAGGAGGGAGAGAGACAGATGATGAGCTTAACATGTATTCCGAGTGAGAGAAACGTGGGCGGTGCTAAGCCCGAGTTGGCTTTTTTCACCATTGAGTTTCCAGCCCACAGCCCCGTGCCTGGCACCTGGTACACCTTCCATGTATTAGTGGACTGACAATATCTCTTATGGAGAGCTTCCTATTCAAAAGCTTCATGCGTAAATGCCTTGCTTTATAAGTCTCTTATTCACTTTCAAGCTGAACATGGAATTACTTTCATTCTATACATAACATATGTACATATTATCACGTAAAGCATATTCTCCCCTTTCTAGAAATGATGTCATTCAGCTCCACCTCCATGAATACTGCTTAAGTATGCTGCTGCTACTGCTAAGTCGCTTCAGTCGTGTCCGACTCTGTGCGACCCCATAGATGGCAGCTCACTAGGCTCCTCTGTCCCTGGGATTCTCCAGGCAAGAATATGGGAGTGGGTTGCCATTTCCTTCTCCAAAGCATGAAAGTGAAAAGTGAAAGTGAAGTCGCTCAGTCATGCCCAACTCTTAGCGACCCCCTGGACTGCAGCCTACCAGGCTCCTCATTCCATGGGATTTTCCAGGCAAGAGTACTGGAGTGGGGTGCCATTGCTAACTTAAGTATACAGTTCACCCAAAAAAATCACTCAATATTAAACACTACCAGGAAGTTTTCAAAGAACTTGTTATTATTCTTTCTCCCTTAAGCTTCTCCTAGTTTGGTGTACTAGATTACTAGTTCAGTTTAGTTTTACTAGATGACTTCCGTTTTAAAAAAACTTGTATTGGAGTGTAGTTGATTTATAACGTTGTGTTAGTTTCACATGTACAGCAAAGTGAATCAGTTATACATACATGAAAAAGTGAAAGTCGCTCAGTCGTGTCGTGTCCAACTCTTTGCGACCCCGTGGACTATACAGTCCATGGAATTCTCCAGGCTACAGTGGGTAGCCGTTCCCTTCTCCAGGGGAGCCCAACCCAGGGATCTAACCCAGGTCTCCTGCGCTGCAGGCGGATACATATCTATTCATTTTTGTAGATTCTTTTCCCATTTAGCCCATTACAGAGTAATGAGTGGGGTTCCCTGTGCTAAGCAGTAGGTCCTTATTAGTTATCTGTTCTATATGTTCGTGTATTTGTCAGTCCCAATCTCCCAGTTTATCCCTCCCTCCCACCCCTGGTGACCATAAGTTTGTTGTCTACATCTGTAACTCTATTTCTGTTTTGTAGGTAAGTTCATTTGTACTCTTTTTTTTTTTTTTTTTTAATTCCACATACAAGTGATATCACATGATATGTGTCTTTCTCTGTCCGACGTACTTCACTCTAGATTACTCCCCTTTATCATCTCTTACCAGCATCCCTTGGGGCAAGAAAGAGCAAGAATCATTCTTCCTAAGTTTCCATTGAGTAACTGAGGTCTAGAAAAGGGATTGGACTTACTGCCTAGCTGTCATCTGGAGAGACAGTAAGGAAACTAAGCAGCTATCAGGTCTCAGGGTGCTCCCTAAGCACATTACTGGTGCTCCGGGTCAGTGGAAGCCAGTGACCATCCACGTTCTGTGGTCTCAGGGCCCAACACCTGCTGGTGCCTGGTCCAGCATCCGCGAGCCTGCTGGGTGATCCGGGGCTGTCTGTCGCTGATGATGGTGATGATGGTGATGATGATGACAATGATTCTGGAGCTGCCCTCCATGACAGTGAGAAAGAGGCTGGGGTCTGGCCAGGCAAGCTTCCCATAATGAGGCAGTTCTGACACTTGCCAGGCCTCCAAGGATCTTCTTCTCGGGTATCACCTCCCAGTAGGGTCCTGCGTATGAATAGGTCGCAGTGGAAAACCTCTCTCTTCTAAGGCAGTTTTATTAGCCCTTCAGTCACAATACAGATGTCTGTTTATGGGCCCTCACTTTTATGTGGACACCCAGTGGCTCAGTCTGCTGATGACTTTATGGCCCTCCCCATTCTCCAGCCCCACTAGGAGCATCATGATTCTCCCCGTCAGTCCAGCCGAGGGGGCCTTTGTTGCAGCCACATTACCCTGCCTGCAAAGGCAGCCTCTCAGAAAGGAAACCCCAGGAGCCAGACTGCAGCAGGCCTCTGTCTGCCCCCAGAGCCTTTAGGCCTAACGATGTCCATCGTTAACCCTTCTTAGCTTTACCTTAGACTACTCTGGAGAAAAAGCCATTTGAGTTACTCAGGTTGCCATGGTAAATCCCCAGTAATTGATCCTCCTGACCCCCAAATTAACCCAAGGGGCCTAAAACTGGGTTCTAACATGGCAAGACTAAATTTGGGGCTCCTTCCAGCAGCTTAAACCCTTTAGAAATGGTCAACCCATGTTAACGGAGGTGCCTATTCCCACCCTGTTAAAGGCCCCCTGTATATGCTTGGGCCTCAAGAGGTAGGGAAGGATGGGAAGCATGGGGGAGGGAGGGATAGTTAGGGAGGTCGGAATGAACATGGACACACTGCCATATCTGAAATGGATAACCAGCAAGGACCTACTGTCTAGCACCAGGAATGCTGCTTAATGTTATGTGGCAGCCTGGATGGGAGGGAGTCCAGGAGAGATGGATACACGTATATGCATGGCTGATTCCATTCAGTGTCCACCTGAGACTGTCACAACATTGTTCATCAGCCATACTCCAATATAAAATAAAAAGTTTTGTTGTTTTTTTTTTTAAAAAAAAGGAAGTGGGGAATGAGTAGGCTCCCCACAGGCATCCCCCTGGCTCTTTCTACTCTGGATAAAGCACCGTCCAGGGTCTCTGGTGGGAAATGAGAGACTTGCTGTGTCATACTTACTCCTTGGAACCCCCACTTCGCACCTTCCAGCATGAAGTTGTTGAAATGCATCAATGCTGTCTCTCCATTTTGATTATATTTTAATCTCTCTCTCTCTCTCTCACTCCCCCTTCTTCCTCCTTAAAAATACATGTGTCCCATCAACCTCAGAAAACCCAAGAGGTTCAGAGGATCAGTTATACCGTTGGACTTCTCCACTGCTCGGTCAGGGTTCAAGGGCGGGTCATGCATTCATTCATCATGTCCTCTTATCGAGGGCAGAGCATAGTCTGTGCAAGGTTCTGAGGCAGGAGATTGTGGAGAAGACAGACAAGGTCCTGCCTTCATTGGGCTTACGTTCCAATGAGAGATGCAGCCAAGAAACAAGAATTGAAACAAAGTCATTTCAAACTATTTGTGCATCATCGTGGGAGGCTCAGCGTGTGTGTGTATCCTAGGTTGCTTCAGTTGTGTCCAACTCTTTGCCACCCCATGGATTGTAGTCCGCCAGGCTCCTCTCTCCATGGGATTCTCCAGGCAAGAATACTGGAGTGGGTTGCCATGCCCTCCTCCAGGGGATCATCCTGCCCCAGGGATCGAACCCGTGTCTCATGTCTCCTGCATTAGCAGGCAGGTTCTTTACCACTAGCGCCACCTGGGGAGCCCCGAGATTCAATCTGGGGTCAATGTGTATCTGGTGTCAATGTGTGACTTTCAGGGAAGAAGGAGAGCGGTCGGCTTTAGAATAGGTCTTCTTTGCTGGGAGACCCTAGGTAAGAGGTGGTGAAAATGACTTCTTCCTCTTTGAACCTTGGCCTTCCACTCTGTCCAGTGGGCATCTGGAACCCACTGAGAAGCAGACCGTGTAAAACACTTAAGGTGTGAGGACCTCTCAGCTTCTCGAGGGTTAGCCCGGGTGGCTTCCACCTGCAGTTACATCTCCAGGCCGCCGGGTTCACTGCAAATCCCCTGGCGTTTGCCGGCAGAAACCCGCTGTCTGCTAAGGGGCAAGCGTGGTGGCCAAGCTGGGCTTTGCTTGGACAGGCGGAGTTCCTGGCGCCTGGTCCACCTCCCCACCTGGGCCATTTCTCAGGTACACATTCGCTTCTTTTCTCAGCCAAGATGCTTTTGATAGAAGCCTTTTTCTTTCCTTGGTTACGTTTGCTTTGATTTTTATAAGAAAACCAGTTTGTGGGCTTCCCTGAAGTATCACTCAACTTTTACTCCTTGAGTTCAAGAATGTTTACCATCCCCGCAGGTCTGTCTGTGTTTCTCCTCTTTTGAATTGGATTCCTAACTAAGCCACCCTGGGGAGAAAGAGATCTGGAATTGAAGCCAGCCCCCTGTTTAAATTGCTTTCATCTTGCCTCGGATTTTTACTCCCAGGCTTTCAGATTTTTAATCTCCTCAACCCTTGGCAAACATCCATCTGTATCCTCGGAGAGAAGAAAATGTTAATAAGAACCGGCGATGGTCCTGTGTGACCAGTGAGGAAACTGAGGCAGTGAAGCCAGCCTCTTGGAAAGTTTTCATTTTTTTGAGTTCTCAGTTTCAAGCCGGGGGAATTGTTAACATTCTTTCATCCCCAAGTGAGTGTCTTAGAAGTTCACCAGCCTGAATAATTTGTGTCTCTGCCTCTCTCCTCAAGAAAGGGAACTTCCCGGGACTTCCCTGGTGGTCCAGTGGCTAAGGCTGAGGTCCCAATGCAGGGGACCAGGATTTGATCCCTGGTCAGGGAATCAGATCCCACATGCCACTACTGAGTTCACTTACCTCAACTCAAGATCCCGCAGGCGGCAACTAAAAATAAAAAGTGACTCCTCTTTAGGAAAAGTGGGAGAGAGTTTATAAGGATGCGGTACTGGACCCGTCAAGACTGGCTTAATTCCTTTCCGTCGCAGCCACCACCCCCGCCTACCCAATGTGTTTTGACTTCACAGGGAAGACAGCTCTGTCTACTTATAATTGATGGACGTGGTTGTTTCCTTTTTGGAAGAGCTTTCTCCTCTGCACTCTCGCTCCTGCCTGATTTTTCGATCCCCATTTCCAGAGCCGACAGGGCCAGGCTGCGCTCTGCGTGAGGTTAGGAACACAGGGGAAGAATGTGTGTGACAGGGCCCTGGTCGGTTGAGTAATGTTTACTCTGTTGGTGGCTGGGACGAGCCCTTGAGCTGGCAGAGGTCCACCAGCCAGAGGAACATTCCTGCATTATCAGGGATGGGTGATTGGCTTGGAAATGTCAAGGGTGAAAGGCATCCCACCGGATTCTGGGTGCAGCTCACAGACCCCAGGGAATGGGACCCCCAGGCTTCAGGGTCAAAGGCCACATGGGGTCAAGCTGAGCCTCCCACTGCCCAGGAGACCCCACCTCTTTGCTTCTTTCTATAAAAGAACAATTCTGGTCATACTTTCTAGACTGACACTGCTCTTCTGTTTGCCCAGGATTTTCTTTTCCAGGAAAACCTAGAGATTCCCTAACTTTATTATTTTGTTTTTCTAACTTCATTTTATTCATTTATCATTCTGGCTTCTGAGGAAGGGAGATCTGTATGCCCAGGTTATAGACAAAAATGTTGAGGCCCAGAAATTGATGGGCCTGGAATCATCAGAAAGTCAGAGCAGAGAGATAGAGTATGAGTTTAAAGTGGCTGGACACTGGTGCCCAGTTGATTTCTAGACTTGTGGGGTTGGGGGTCTCAACTGGTCTTTTTTTCACCACTTAAAAAAATTGAAGTGAGCTTCCCAGGTGTCTCGGTGGTAAAGAATCTGCATGCTAGTGCAGAAGCTGCAGGATACACAGATTTGATCCCCGGGTCAGGAAGATCCCCTGGAGGAGGAAATGGCAACCCATTCCAGTATTCTTGGAATACTGGAAAATCCCATGGACAGAGGAGCCTGGCAGGCTACAGTCCACGGTTTCACAAAGAGCTGAACAAGACTGAGTGACTCCGTACACATGTGCACACACACACACAAACTGAAGTGTGAAGAACAAAGTTTTGACAAATGGGAGGAGATGGTCAGGTTCAATCCTGCTGCTGAGCGGACTACACGAGACAGAAGATGGGGGGCCAAGAGCAGAGAAAGACGGCACTTTGCCCTCGCTCATTCTGAGGAGCATGGAGCACTGGCTGTCTGGAGCCACAAGACTCGGCTTTATGTACCCAGTCTGGACAAGTCCTGCCTGCTCTCTTCCTCATAGAGTTGATAGGATGAAAAATGAATCGTGGAAGGACTTCATAAATAAAGGGTACGTGGGACAGACAAAAAAAACTTAAGGATAGTTAATTTACAGTTTTGTGTTAGTTTCAGATGTACAGCAAAGTGATTCAGTAATACATATATATATATTATTTATCAGTTTTTTCCCCTATAGGTTATTACAAAATATTGCATATGGTTCCCTGCACTATTCAGCAGGTCCTTGTTGCTTATCTCATTTGTATTTAGTAGTGTGTGTATGTTAATCCCAAACTCCTAAACTGTTTTTTGAAACTCGTCAAGAACTAGATTAGACATGGAGGGCTCTGTGGGGTAGTTCTAAGCTCCTGAAGCACTGGGATGGGAAGTTCCTGTGGTTAATTACACCCTAGGCAGCTCCTCCCCAGGGTCCTCCTGAAGGCAGTTGCATCCATCTATGAACACAGGGGCACAGTCAGTCCTCTAGAACCCGACATACCCATTATAAAAATCGCCGTGCTTTGCAAGGTCACACAATAAAATCTGCAGTGCTTATGAGAAAAAAATGGGGTTAAGGGCACAATACTCAAAAACTTCGTCATGACACCTTTTAAAAAAGATAAGAGTCTAATAAAAAAACATTAGCAGTTTTACACCTGTTAAATGCTTCGGAAATACATAAACGCTGTACAACAGTAAATATGGCACTTTACCTTGAGAAAGTTCTGAAGTTTGCCTATTGAAGTGGGTGTCGGAAGCGGCGAAGCTGGTGAATTATTGAGGTGGTGGGCAGAGACTTATCTGAAATCGGAAGGAAAGTTGTAACTTCACATGATGTGGACGGATGTGGCTATGGCACATGCAGTGAACTGACGTGTTTGAAGGGTGTGAGAGTGTGTGTGTGTGCGCATGTGCATTTAGTGATTTCCTATGTGAATGGATAGACAAGCCCCTACTGTTTAGCACAGGAAACTCTATTCAATATTCTGGGATAACCCAGAATGGAAAATAATACAGAAAAGAATGTATATATGTATGTAATTAAGTCACTTGGCTGTACAGCAGAAGTTAACAGAACATTGTAAATCAATGACACTTCAATTAAAAAAAAGAAAAAAGCTTTAAAAAAAGACTCTAGGGTTTTTCTATTGTAGCTCCATTCAGCTGGGTGCAGATTTTTGAAACTGATGTTACTTACACTCAAGTTATTCCCTAATATATCAATAGAATTGAAGCCCATCCTTGTGTGTGTGTTAGTTGTTCGGTCGTGTCCAACTCTTTACGACCCCATGGACTGTAGCCCGCCATCAGGTTCCTCTCTCCATGGGATTCTCCAGGCAAGAATACTGGAGTGGGTTGCCATTCCCTTCTCCAGGGGATCTTCCCAACCCAGAGACTGAACCTGGGTCTCCTGCATTGTAGGCAGACTCTTTACCATCTGAGCCTCCAGGGAAGCCCAGAGTCAATCCATGCTTCTGTTTAATTTGGCCTTGCCACAAAGCTTGCGAGATCTTAGTTCCCCAACCAAGGATTGAACCCACACCCTGGGTAGTGAAAGCACAGCGTCCTAAGCACTGGACTGCCAGGGAATTCCCCCAACCCACACTTTTAGTACCAATATTAGCACTGTATTTTGTCCTGCCAGAAGGGATGCTCCCATGTTCTGGGGCTGGGATGCTCAAAGCACCTGAGGGCTTATTCTGTCATTCAGTGAATATTCACACGTCAGCTGCTTTGCTAGGCTCTGAGGATGCACAAATGAGTAAAAAGTCATCTCTTTCTTTAAGACAGAGAGAGAAGGAAACACATCATCCAAGCATTTCTGTGCAGGTGACCAGCCTCTGCAGTCAGAGTCACTACTGCGTGTAGAATACAAAGGATAAATCAAGGAGAGCTTCACATAAGAGGGGACATTTAGCCTGCTTAAAGGATGGGAGATGGAGAAGAAGGGAAGAGCGTTCCAGGCACCGGGAACAGCATAAGCAAAGGCATGGAGGCAGGAGATGGCAGGGTTCTGACATGACTGCCTGGGAAGTGATGACAGATGATATAGATAAGGCAGAATGGAGTCGTAATGGCCCAATTCTGCCAGTCTCAGGTGTTGGGGCTTTTCCAGGAGGGAGTGAAGAGCAGTGGTAAGTGTCCAAACAGGGCAGTGAGATGGTGCGGTTTTGTTCTAGAAAGAAATCCCAACATGCAGCAATGTGAAGGGTGCCCTGGAGATGGGTGTGGGTGCAGGAATGCAGGGCATGGAGAGGCTGGCTTCTGGAACCATAAGCTTGCAGCCACACTGGATAGAAACCAAGTGATTTGTCTCTGTCCCACGTGCCATTGGCAATTCAGAAACAGCATCATCTCCCATGATGCTGAGTGCCGGGAATAAGCAAGAGTAGACAACTCCTCACCAAGGCCTCAGGGATGTCTCTAGATACCAGCTTTTTGCTGCCGGACACACTTGCTGTGGTTCTTAGGGCCAGTGATGGGGATGTGGACAATTAACTAAATTGAAACCAGGAACTGAGTGGAAAATACGTGGCCACTTTCTGGCCTTCTCATTGCTCCTGTGGGAGCTCTGTGGCTCTCTGCCTGGCACCTTTAGCCAGTCACTGTTAAACCAGAGCATCATATGTTCATTTTCAGAGAAGGAAAGATGCCATTCCACTTCTTACAGGCTTCCTGCCATGATGCCTCGCACAGGATAGATGCTCAAAGAAGTTCTGAGTTCTGTAAACTCAATCTTCCTAAAAATGTCTTTTAAACAAAGACCATCCCCCCACACGAGGAACAGATGTGTCTCGAGTAACTGTTATATGCCAAACATGATCTGGGTAATTTCATACCCGTTAACACATCCAGTCCTTTCCCCAGTGACTGAAGAGATGGTAATCGTTAACAATAAAGAAACTGAAGATCAGAGAGGTTAGTTAAGTAATTCCCCCAAGGTCACACAGCTATTATGTGGCAGAATCAGGATTTAAACCCCGGTCACCTGGCACCAGACCTATTGTACTTCGGTTCTCCTTTTGAGCCCTCTTTTGAGTTTGTGAAATACACAAGGACCTGGCCTCTCCATCCTTTAAGAAGAACACATGGCTGGTGTTGCCGGGGTCAGAGACCTTGTGATATACCCTTCACCTCGGCATCCCCTTTTAAGGCTGCTGGCTCATTACGGCCTCCCTCTCAGGAGCCTGAGTGATTGCCAAATCCCTGGTGAGAGAAGCATCAGCAGGAAAGGTTACAGGTGCCCCTGGAGCAGGTTGTTGCAATATTTGATTATCCATTTGGCTGTTACAGAAAAATCCTTAACTGTAATTGATGTTTGTTGCTGTAATAGTATATTGCCTGTATTTCTACCTCTAGTAATGGGCTTTATGTGCTAGATTTTAATATCCTTGAGCCTGGGCAAGTGCACGTGCATGCTAAGATGCTTTAGTCACGACTTTGCAACCCTATGGACTGTAGCCCACCAGGCTCCCCCTCTCTATGGGATTCTCCAGGCAAGAATACTGGTGGGTTGCCATGCCCTCCTCCAGGGGAACTTGCCGACCCAGGGATCGAACCCCGGTCTCTTATGTTTCCTGCGTTGGCAGGTGGGTTCTTTACCACTGTGCTGTGCTTAGTCACTGAGTCATGTCTGACTCTTTGCGACCCCATAGACTGCAGCCCGCCAGGCTCCCCTGTCTGTGGGATTCTCCAGGCAAGAATACTGGAGTGAGTTGCCATGCCCTCCTCTGGGGTCTACCACTAGCGCCACTAGTGGTAGAGGTATTTCTACTTCTAGTAATGGGCTTTATGTGCTACATTCTAATATCCTTCAGCCTGGGCAAGTGCGCAAGTCTTTTTAAAAGAAACATGGTTTCCTTGCACAACACTGATCAGTTTTGAGAGACCATAAATGCCCTTAAAGTGGTCTTTGTAGGTGTGAAACAAATGGTGAGTCTTTGAACTGGTCCCTCTTAGCAGTAGGTTTCCTGGTGGCTCAGATGGTAAAGAATCTGCCTGCAATGCAGAAGACCCAGGTTCAATCCTTAGGTCAGCAAGATCCCCTGGAGAAGGAAGTGGCAACCCACTCCAATACTCTTGCCCAGAGAGTCCCATGGACAGAGGAGCCTGGCGGCAGGCTACAGTCCATGGGGTTGCAAAGAGTTGGACACGACTGAGCGACTAACGCTTTCACTCTTAGTATATGGTATTGAAATAAGTCTGCTTAATTTATCAGGTCGTGTTCCTGCTCTGATTTTATATACTTGTATGTCAATAGACATTGTGATACTTGAAAAAAAATCACCTGCTTCCCACCCCACTTTGCAGTGATAAAAGCCCCTCCCCCCCTCACCAAAGCAGGCAGTCCTCTGACTGAGAGCTGAAGCAGGGCTGGAGCTCGCCCAATACACTGATGGCAGAGCTGAGCTCAAGACAGAGATCCCCTAGTCCCCAACCAGACACCGTCTCTTAACCGGAGGTCCTTCAAGGAGGGCGCGGAGGTCTAGGCCCATCTGCCTTTGTAGAGAGCATCTCCCTGTTACATTTCTCCCATAGTGAAGTTCTGCTAGGGGAGAAGACAAGGACGGCAGGGCGCCGCAGCCTTGGGCTCTGCCGCCTGGATTCTAACAAATGGCTCTCGCCTCCCTCCTGCCAGGCTCCCATGTAAAGCAGCCTTTTGTTTCCTGTGGATACCTTGGTTAATTATTTTTAAATAAATAATTATGTAGCCTGGGGGTAGGGGAGAAGTCTCCCCGAGACCCATATTTGATTGTCTGAGGACTGGCCCTCTGTCTTCAGCCAAATTAAATAGGGGGAAGCGAGCGTCTGTTTGACTTGAGACCCAATCGATGATGGGGACAAGCTGGGAGGTGAAAACACGCCTGACTCCCAGCGTTATCACCACACTCTCAGGAGCAGAGCATCTTGGGGAGGTAAATAGCTGGCCAGGGAGTCAGAGGAAGTGGGAGAAAAGCAGGCTGAAGTCCATTTTCTCTGAAAGGAAAGAACAAGAGGGCAGGGGCCAGGTCTCCCTCCCAAGTTGCTTCCAGGACCAAGCATCAGTGATTACAGCAGAGTCAGTTTCTTTGGGAATGATTCTCCGTGGAAAGGCAATTCCATTCAGGACTTAGAATCTACCCTCCATTGTCCAGAATTCTGGAGTCTTAGTACAAATATCTTGGAGTCCTCACCTACACCAGCTCCCTCCCTGCAGGATCCCGAGCTGTGGGTGCTATTTATTTGACATTGTACGAGGCGTTTCCTAGAGGTTATTTCTGATCCAGACTAGCCGTATTAAGGAAGCGATCTCTTCACTTTACAAGAGGAAACTGAACCACAGAGAGAGAAGTGATTTCCAAGATCACACATCTGTTAAGTGCAAAGTCAGGATTGAAACCCGAGTATGTCCTGCTGCAGAGCACATAATCTTCCCATTAGCCCCTCTCGTTAGAAAACCCTTTCTTTTACTGATTTGAAATCTGCCTCCCTGCTTTTCCGGTGGACCCCGCAGCCTTCTGAGCTCACAAAGTTTCAGATCTCTCTTCTCCTAGGTAAGCATCCTGCTGGGAACCCAGGGGCAGATATGAGCGGAGCCAAAGGACCTAATTTAACCCAGTGGGATGGAGTAGGGGGTAGTGGCAATGAGACCTAGGAACTGCAGATGGGTGCAGAGGAAGACAGACAGGACGGGGCGGGCGATGTTGGTTTGGAGACGTGGAGGTCTTCCTTTATTCCTTTGAACTTCATGGCTCCTGTTCCCCCTAAAATATAGTGCCCCAGCCCTATAACTACTGAATTCCAGTGTTGTCCTGCTGCCGACACCACCCCATCAGCAGCCCCTTGAATCAAAGGAAACAACGAACAGAAGAAGCCCACACACGGAACACGCATCAAACCACTTTGTAGCCCAACAAGCTGCTCTTGAAGGTTAGACTCCTGCCCCAGCACGTGTTTGCTTTCTCCCCACCCTTCTTAAGCTCTAGGTCATTTCAGCCTTGGGGAACGTCCTTCGAACAATCCAAGGAAAACTGGCTTGGGTCTCCTCTTAGCAAGCTCCGTCTTGGTGAATTACAGGCTACTGGTTATGGCAGCCCTCCCTGGCTCCCAGGGGGACTTTTGTAGCCTCCTCGAGCAGGTGGGGCTCCCCTGGGGGGGCTGGAGGCAGGGCAGGGGGTATGTGGACCAACAGAACTTGGATGCCTGATGCAGTGATGTTTCATCCTGGGGAACTGGGCAGAAGGAGAAATGAAGGAGAAGTTGGCCCTCCATGCCAAATGATTCCTTAGGCATTTGGTCTCTGTCTCTTGCAGGTAGGAACTGGGTCCCCTAAACCTTTCTGTCAAATCCAAGGCAGAAAATAAGAACATGGTCTTTCTCAGCTTTGAGCTTAGGGCAGGATGGCCCAGCTTCCCCCTCGGCTTTGTCTCTGGCTGTTTCACAGGCACATCAAACAGGACTTGAACTCCGCACACTGGACCCAGGTTCTCTTCCTCCTTCAGCTTCCTCCTTTCGCCAGGTCTCTGTCTAGCACTGTCCCTTTCCTGAGCACAGACTCGCATTTTGGTTCCTGAGCGAGAGGGAGAGTCAGAGCAGCGAGGCTGTACATATGCTTGCTTCTCCCCTCCCTTGCAGACCAAACAGCAGTGGTCTTCTAGGCATTCACTTCCTGCCTATGGGTGCCGCCTGCCCCACCTCCGGGCAGACACGCCTTCCCCTGGGCCCTGGAAGGCAGCCAAAAGGGACCCCACTGAAGGAATGTGAGTTCCGGGACCAGAGTCCTAGCTACAGCCCTGGCTCCATCCTGGTCTGCTGGTGTCCCCTCGGTCACTGGGGCTTGGCCAGAATGGTGGTACACAGAATGATGCATTTTGTTGTGGCTCTTACAAGGGTCCCGGCTTCCCTGATAGTTCAGTTGGTAAAGAATCCGCCTGCAATTCAAGGGACTCCAATATTCTTGGGCTTCCCTTGTGGCTCAGCTGGTAAAGAATCTGCCCGCAACGCAGGAGACCTGGGTTCGATCCCTGGTTTGGGAAGATCTCCTGGAGAAGGGAAAAGGCTACCCACTCAGGTATTCTAGCCTGGAGAGTTCCATGGACTACAGTCCACGGGGTCACAAAGAGTTGGACACGACTGAGCCACTTTCAATTTCAAGGGTCACTGGGCCAGTGCCTCTCTGTAAAACCTGTCAGCTCATACTCTGCAGCCCTACATAGCCAAGCAATGCCAGGGAAACATTTCTAGAAGGCATTTTGAAGAGCACAAGAAATACTCCAGCTGGGAAGGGAAAGCCCCTAAAACCTAAAAGCACTATGTAGAAGCAACAAGAAGTAGAATCCATTCATTTGTTCGTTCATTCATTTGACATATTTATCAAGTGGCTACCAAGAGGAGGGGCTTCCCAGGTGGCTCAGTGGTAAAGAATCTGCCAGCCAGTGCAGGAGACACAGGTTCAATCCTTGGATCGGGAAGATCCCCTGGAGAAGAAAAGGGCAACCCACTCCAGTATACTTGCTTGGAAAATTCCACAGATAGAGGAGCCCGGCAGGCTATAGTCCGTGGAGTCGCAAAAGAATCAGAAACTAGGACCTAGGAACTAAACAACAACAACCAAGAGAATACAGCAAGGAACAAAACAATACAGGTTAAAAATATGCTGCCCCCATGGAGCTTCCATTCCAGACTTCAAGCAGAGGCCGGGCAACCTCTGCCCTAGAGAACGACAGCTGATGTGTCTCATAGACAGACAGGGGAAAGAAGGCAGTGTTTTCCCTCGTCGTCTACCCTAGAAAACAGGTGACCCCGGGTCAGGTGGCACTAATACTCCGCTGTTGGGTCTGCCTTGTTTTGCAGGAGTGCGCTACAGCCAGCAGGGAAGCAATGAGGTCACTTCCTCCTCAACAATCAGTCACCATGGCAACAGCGCCATGGTGACTAGCCAGTCCGTTTTACAGCAAGTCTCTCCAGCCAGCCTGGACCCGGGCCACAATCTCCTCTCACCTGATGGTAAAATGGTGAGTACACCTGGGCCATTGTAGCTCTGGAGCTGATAAGATAAGAGGCAAAACAAACACAACTTCTCACAAGGCCTGCCTGAAACAATGAACCATTGTAGCCCCACAGGGGAAAATGGGGGCCGTCCAGAGTTGGAACGGAAAGGTAGAGCCAGTGACCCAGCCTCCGGCGGGTGGAAGAGGTGTTCGGTTTGAACCCAGCCAATAAATCTGACAGAGCCCTGCTCTCATTTTATTGATTGAATGCCTCATAAAGGAGCAAGCCGGGTGGGACGCTGTTTGTTTTGGGGCTGCCAGTGACATTTAAGTTGATAAAATGTTCATTCATCCCCAGCCACCCCCCAACCAACCCAGGGCCTCCAAAGCCAGATTTTTTAACCCAGAGAGCACCTCACTTTGAAACAAGGCCCCCTCCCTTCTCTTCAGCACTCCCCTGATGCTGCCTAAGAGGGTGAGTGAAGTCAGGATTGAGTGGGTGGTGGGAGGTGGCGAAGCCTCTGGCCCTGGGGTTTTGAAGGACCCTGGGCGGCAGTGACGATCATAGCACAAAACGGTGGGTAGGGTGGGGCAGTGCTTGTTGGGGGTGGGGTTGGGAAACACCGACTTTGAAGTTTGCAATGACCGGGTTCCAATCCCAGCTCTGGCACTTAATAGCTGTGTAGCCTTGGCCAGGTTCTAAGCTCTTTCTTTCTCGTCTATAAAACGTGGGTAATAACACTAGGGTTGTTGGCGGAACAAATATGATAACATGAGAGGTACTCAGCACTGCGTTTGGGACGGTAAATATTCAGTGAATGACAGCACGCTGGTTTAGGTGAATATCAGTATTATTTTCCCCTCAATGACGTGTCCTCTAGCGGTCACCACAGCCCACCCTCAGATGTCAGCTGAACACCCCGGTGAGGAAGAGTCTAGTTGATGCTGAATTTTCAAGGTTCTAAGCCACAAGGGACAGCAGCGCACCCTGGGGAGGGTGGCTTCCGAGACAACACGAGCGTGACGACACTGGGAAGGGTAGGACGTGGAAGACTTGATTCTTCGGGTCATGCTCTGTGTTCCAGGGGAGGGAGGAGCTGCGGATTCCTGGCTCCCAAGCCCGAGGTGGAGCCCTGTACCCTCCAGGTGTCTGACCCAGAGGCAGGTGGGGGCCGGGGTGGGGGGCGGGGCAGGGAGCCGATGCCATTTTAGACCTTGACGTGTGCACCGTGTAGGCAACACAGGAATGGTGAGTCACAGGTGATTGAGTCCCCAGCTCCCTGGAGGAAAAACAAAGTGTAGTTTCCGAGGGGAGTGCCAGCTCTAGTCTGGGGACCTGAACCCATGGCTTCCTGGTCCTGGGCTCTGCCACAGGAGAGACAAAAGATGCTCCCGTGGGAGGCATTTTGCAGCCCCCTTGCCCACCCCTCATCCCTTAAGCTTCTTTGGCCGCCTCGTGAGACCCAAGGATTGCCCAGACTTCCCCGGAGGAGAGGTGGGGCCTTGAGGAAGAGATCATGGCTTCCCAGTGGAGGACATCTGGAGGGAGACCTCTCCTGTTGCTTGAAGGCCCTTGGTGTTTCCCTGTGAGCGCTTCTTTCCTTCCTCCTGAGAAGCAAACGGCCTCACCCAGGCTGGGACGCTCCACAGGCAGCCTCAGGACACGCTCCTTTCTTCCTCTTCTGCTCGACAGCACCCTGATGGGCAGTCTGTTATTGGATTGATGATTGACCAGGACAGCACACCTCACCGTTAGCAAACACCTGGAAGCTTGTTTGCAGCGACCAGCTTTTCACTAGTTTCCAACACCCTGACTCGTATGTTATGTCACTATCGCTGGATGCCCAAATTCAGGAGTCTGTTTTTGGTTAATAGGTAACAAGCCCATCACAGATCTTGGTCCACCAAAGACAGAAGTGGAGAGTATGGTTAAAAATAACCCCGGCATGGGAACCAGTGTGCCCACGTCTTGGGCTGTGTTGTTTATCAGCCAAAGGATGGACATTGCCTAGTTTCAGTTTCCTCATCTGGAAAATGGGGGCTAACCATGCCTGCGTCACCAGGGTGATGCGAGGATCGCCTGTAATTTTGCTGTTTGGGGGCTGAGCCCCAGCCAGGGAATGATAGTCCCTGTGTGCTGACTTCAAGTAGAATGTGCATTTGAAATCATCCCCCAGGGATTGGTTTTGGAAACAAGGGTGACCCATTTGAGCTTTCTTTCGCACTCCAGGGACCCCATCCCATTCTGGAGTGGTACACATCCGCAAAGCGCTGGCCAGCTTTCAGGTTGCAGTCTGTGCGTGTCGAACCTTGCGTTTTAGAAAAGCCCACGCTGGATGCTCTCATGGCATCAAAGCAACAGACCCCCATGGTGAAAAGCTCAGCCCGAGAGGTAGATCACCCGCTCTTCATGGCCACTCTGCCACTTGCGCACATTTCTTAATTTCTCCAAACTTCCGTTCCCTTGTCTGCAAAGGAGGGGTAACAGTATCAACCTCGTAGGCAGTAGGCATGTGAAGCACATAGCAAAGGACAGCAGAAGGCAACGCTGATGCCATCCAAACTCTCCAGATCACCCTGTGACGATGGTGACTGATACTCTTGGCAGCTCTCTGTCTTCCATCAGTCCTGGAGGCAAAGAGGTGATGGTTGCATTTTATTCACTTTTTTAATCTTTTTTTTTTTTTGATATGGATCATTTTTAAAGTTTTTATTGAATTTGTTACCTTATCAATTTTTTTTTTTTTTTTTTTGGCCTCGAGGCATGTAGGATCTTAGTTCCCTGACCAGGGATGGAACCTGCAACCCCTGCATTAGAAGGTTTAGTCTTAACCACTGGACCACCAAGGAAGTCCCAATGGTTGCATTTTAGAGTAGGAAGAAACTTGACCAAGGTGACCCAAATAGGAAGGAGATAGAATTTGGGGTTGAGCAAAACTGGGTTTGAATTCTTGCTTCCTTGCTTACTAGTCAGGTGGCACAGAGCTACTCTCTCGACTCTTTTGAGGCTCAGTTTACACAATCTGTGGCAGTGGTTTAATTGCTCAGTTATGTCCAACTCTTGCCACACCATGGACCGTAGCCTGCCGGGCTCCTCCATCCATGGGATTCTCCAGGCCAGAATACTGGAGTGGGTTGCCATTCCCTTCTCAGGGGATCTTCCCGACGCAGAGATTGAACCCTGGTCTCCTGCATTGCAGGCAGATTCTTAACAGACTGAGCCACACGGGAAACCCTTCTTAATCTGTAAAACAGGGCGATAATCATAATGCCTTCCTACATGTGTCCTTATCTGTTGAGGACAACCAGTGAAGCCCTTTAGAAACCTTAAAGCTGGGGGCGGGGCAGAGAGGCTCAAGAAGGAGGGGCTGTGTGAGTACTTCTAGCTGAATCACGTTGCTGTGCAGCAGAAACCAACACACCATAGTAAAGCAATTATCCTCCAATTGAAAATAAAATTCTGCTTTACGTGAATGATTTAAAGAAAAGAAACACTAAAACCATACACGCTCTAAGTTGTTTTTATTATTGGCACCCACTTTTCTCTTTCACCATTGAAACCAAACATTGAAATGGCAGAGATTACTGTCACTCCATTGACTTTCTGCAAAGGACTGCATTACTCAAGAGAGTCTGAAGGCAGGTCACTGATTTTTTTTTTTTTTTTTTTTTAATGACTCTGACATTTTGAAAAACAAGTCCAGCAAACAAGCTGGTTCTCTCTTGTTTGATGTGGTCAGAATTCCTTCTTGGTCACGTGACCCCTAACTCACAACGTGATGCTCATTTTAAAAACACAAACAAATCTGTTTGGGTTTTTTTCTTTCTTTCTTTTTCAAATTCACTTGGAAGCTATGGGATTGATCAGAAGGGCAGGCAGGAGATAGTGTCTTCCAGGGGTACTGGTGTGAGAGCTATAATCTGAGGAGCTCTGGGTCACAAGGAAAAGGCAACTCAAACATCTGATGTATGTATCCCAACCCTAAGTCACCTATGAGCATTCCTGGTGCCATCAAGAATGTCTGGGTTAGTTCAGAGTGAGGGGGGAACAGTCCTTTCTTAGTAATAATTTTTAAAATTATGTTAAAACCACAAAAAGTAAGCTACTTAATCATGAATAAAAGTATGTTGTGTATATGTGTGTGTTGTGTGTGTGTAAAACTGAAAGCTCCTTATAATTCATGGGGAAATAGTGGAAGTGTTTCTAATAACATAGAATCAAATTAAGCATGTCTATTATATCTGTTACTGGTTAATACTATTCAGAAACTTCTAACCCATGCAATATGACACATAGACGTATTACCACTAGCAAGGAGGAGAGACCTCTTTAGCATTATATGCTTGTAATGCCACTATATATACACTTGGGAAAATGGCAGTCATTAAGGAAAAGACAGTATTAGGAATAAATGAAAAGATTCAATCCTTAATAAAAGGAATCATAGTGGCCTTGGATAAAATACACAAAACTCAGTAGCTTTCTCTTACTAATCTGTCATTAAAATATAATGATGAAACAGTGTGGGAGTACCTGGGACCAAGCCTTATTTACTAGTTTTGTCATTACGATAGTGGCTCCTTGAAAGAAAAAAAAGGGGGGGTTTTGTTTGTTTTTAATGTATAGTAGAGATTTGGGAAAATTAGAGAAGCCCAATAATGGATAATGACTGATCTCCCCCAGACAGACCTAGGTTTGAATATCAGAGGTATCACTTATTAGGTTGTTGGTTGTTGGTTCTCAGGCAATATGCATGTCTACTCTGAGCCTGTTTTTTCATTCATGAAATGGAAGTGGCAGAAGCATCTGCCTCATGGGTATAGTGAGGTTTGTGAGTTAATTCATGAGTAGTGTTTCCCAGATCTTATACTCAGTGAAAGCTTCCATGCACTCTGGGCCCTAGACCTGGGCCCTAATCTGCTACACTTGGGAATCCCAGGGCATTTCTCCAGTTATTATTTGTAGCAATCACATATTTTTAGCACCAATCATATAGACAGCATAGAGCAGAACAGAGGATGCTTTTTTTTCCTTTTTTATCCATTTTTATCTTTACTTTTTAAACTTTTTTATTTTACATTGAAGTACAGCCAGTTAACAATGTTGTAACAGTTTCAGGTGGATAGCAAAGGGGCTCAACCATACATATCCATGTATCCATTCTCCCCCAAACTCCCCTCCCATCCAGACTGACCTGTGACATTGAGCAGAGATCCCTGTGCTGCATGGTAGGACTTTGCTGGTTATCCATTTTAAATAGAGCAGTGTGTACATGTCCATCCCCAACTTCATAACTGTCCCTTCCCAGCATCCTCCCCTCCTGAAAACCATAAGCTCATTCTCTAAATCTGTGAGTCTGTTTCCAGAACCATTTCCAACATGAACCAGTGACAATCATATCACGTGGGCTGAAGAATCTCTAAGGCAGGCTAGTAACTCAAAGGAAGTCAACAAAAATGCACATGAGGGAAGGGATTATGGTCAGTATTACTTACCTCTCTCTCCTCTGTATCTAGAACAGTGCCTGTCCCTCAGTTGGTGCTTAATAATTGTTACTGAATGAATGCATGAATGCACCAGTGAGTTAGCTGTGCCAAGGAATGGCTAAGTGATGTCATTTTGGACACTGCTCTTTGCAACCTGGGTTCCACTCATGCTGCTCTTGTTTTTTCTCTCCAGCAGATCTCAGTCTCAGGAGGAGGTTTGCCCCCTGTCAGCACCTTGACGAATATCCACAGCCTGTCCCACCACAATCCCCAGCAATCTCAAAACCTCATCATGACCCCCCTCTCTGGAGTCATGGCCATTGCACAAAGTAAGCTCTGTTCTTGGTCAGAAAACATGGGGGCAGGGAGGAGTGCTTTGGGAAATGAGTCAACATGATTAAAAAAAACAAAAACAGTAAAGAAGATATTCTTCCAACTCATCCACCACTTATAGATTTGATTCAACTCATTTCATTCCTTATCTCTCTCTTCAAGATTTGGATTGTTCAGCCTAAAATTAGAAGAAATTAGGGAATGGAGTTGAATCTGGGTCATAGCTTACCAGCTGTGTGTCTTGGGTCAAATCATTGCATCTTTATGAGGGTCAGTCTTCTCATCTGTAAAATGGGTTGTTGGGACAATCCAATGACTGGGTATGTAGACATGCTTGTACGTTGATAAAGTATGAATATGTATAATATTGTAGCTTATATTTTTGTCCAGTGTTCGTTCCTATCCCTGAGTATGTGGTGGGTTTTCCAGGAGGTTGGGTTGTGCTGATTTTTCTTTGTGTTGTTTGAGGTAGGGTAAGACATGAGGTGGAGTAAGACTTGATGAAAGTGAAAGAGGAGAGTGAAAAAGTTGGCTTAAAACTCAACATTCTGAAAACTAAGATCATGGCATCTGGTCCTATCACTTCATGGGAAATAGATGCGGAAACAGTGGAAGCAGTGTCAGACTTTATTTTTGGGGGCTCCAAAATCACTGCAGATGGTGACCGCAGCCATGAAATTAAAAGACGCTTACTCCTTGGAAGGAAAGTTATGACCAACCTAGATAGCATATTAAAAAACAGAGACATTACTTTGCCAACAAAGGTCTGCCTAGTCAAGGCTATGGTTTTTCCAGTGGTAGTGTATGGATGTGAAAGTTGGATGGTGAAGAAAGCTGGGCGCCGAAAAATTGATGCTTTTGAACTGTGGTGTTGGAGAAGACTCTTGAGAGTCCCTCGGACTGCAAGGAGATCCAACCAGTCCATCCTAGAGGAGATCAGTCCTGGGTGTTCATTGGAAGGACTGATGCTGAAGCTGAAACTCCAATACTTTGGCCACCTCATGTGAAGAGTTGACTCATTGGAAAAGACCCTGATGCTGGGAGGGACTGGGGGCAGGATGAGAAGGGGACGACAGAGGATGAGATGGCTGGATGGCATCACCGACTCAATGGACATGAGTTCGATTAAACTCCAGGAGTTGGTGATGGACAGGGAGGCCTGGCGTGCCGTGATTCATGGGGTCGCAAAGAGTCGGACACGACTGAGCGACTGAACTAAACTGAACTGAAGACATGAGGGGCTCCCTTCTTTTTTTTTAAATATAAGATTTAGTAATTGATTGATCTTATTTTGGACATGCCCCCATGACATGGCATGTGGGATCTTAGTTCCCCAACTAGGGATTGAACCTGTACCCCCTGCAGTGGAAGTGCAGAGTCTTAACTATGGGACCACCTGGAAAGTCCATGGGCTTCCTTCTTAATGGGGAATTCTGTATGGTCAAATGAGACCTCTTTGGCAGGTGGTGAAAACATACTGAGAAGGAACTCTGCAGGAAACTGTCATAGCATCTCTGAGCCTTGACAGATTTAAAGAGAAATAGATTGTTTATGCCCAGGCCTGAAGATAGAGCGAGGCATCAGGTCCTTCCCACCCTGGGGGCTCACCTCCCACAGCCAACCTGTCCCTATCCATCACAGATGGGCCCTTTCAGCGCAAGAAGGCTGCCATGGGTGTGCCTGTGGGTGCCACTCTCAGAGTCATGATGTTGATGCGTATTCAGTGTATTTTCTGCCTTGTGTTGACAGCTCAGGCCAAGTCTTCCCTGTGATCCAGGGAGCATCCATGAGAGGTTTTGGGGGAGAGCTATGGGAGGTATATTTCCCATCTTTCTTCTACCCTGGGGATCACCCGCTGTCTTCGTGGCCTCCCTGTGTCCAGTGCCCACATGAACCACTTATTAATTTGTTCCTGCCTTTTTCGCTTCTCTATCCACTCTCCCTAAACCTTATCTAGCCTCAGATCACTTCTGAAGGAATGGACTTATGTGCTCCTTGAGGGCAAAACAGAGCCAGGCCCATAGGAGTCACCTGAATTTATTGAATGAGTACATTTGGCCCCCTGTCTGTCCTCAGCTGCTGGGAAACTGATGCCCTCCCCACTTAGCTTTATAAAAGGAACCTTTAGAGGTCTCACAAAATAAAAAAGGTATTTTAAATTTGCTGCCTTTTCATGGGGCCGTCTCCAGGAATATGGTAACCGCACTAAAACCAGGGTTTGAGAATGAGATCAGATTCCTGAAATCAGCTTGCTTGACTTCTAGGAGATTTTATTAAAAGGCCCATGGATAAGATATTGCATCTCTATTTCTACAACCAAAACTATACACAAACTGTCCCACTTACCGTCTTTCTTTGCACCTCCAGCTTTGGCTGACACACACGGTTCTATATTTTCTTAGGCACTATGTGAATTAAAATTTTCCCTGGAGCTGTTACACATTTTTTTTTCATTTTGCTCCTCCTAATTTTTCGCACCTATAATTCTCTACCTTCTCACAATAATCTTATTCTCCTATTGCAGACAGCCAATACCAGAGTGCACTGACCTTAGATGGGTGTGTGTGTGTGTGTGTGTACTTGGAGTGGGGAAAGCATGAAGCATGATGAGAGGGTCACCAGCAAACATTGTTGAGACACACAGTCCTACCCCAGGGAGTGTCAGGATGAAGAATCGGTTATGGAGTCCAAGCTTGTTCTGCTGTCTGCACCACAGGCCAGTAAATCGAGAGACGAGTTGTTGAGTAATAAATAGCCAACTCCTGTCCTGTTGAGTGGGGCTTCCCAGGTGGCGCTAGTGGTAAAAGAGCCTGCCTGCCAATGCAAGAGACATGAGACAAGGGTTCGATCCCTGGGTTGGGAAGATGCCCTGGAGGAGGGCATGGCAACACACTCCAGTATTCTTGCCTGGAGAATCCCTTGGACAGAGGGGCCGGGCGGTGGGCTGCATTCCATAGGGTCGCAAAGAATCAGACACGACTGAAGTGACTTAGCACGCACATCCTGTTGAGTATGTGGGCCCTGCTTGGTCACTGCAGAGGCCCAAGGAGAACATGATAACAGACTCCCCAGCAGTGCCAATTCATCATTCCCTACTCACCTGTTGGACTGGATAACATGCTTCTTAAGCAGGAACCAGTGCCCAGAAAACAGATGGGGAAGCCAAGAGTCACACTCCGCAGGAGCTCGAATGACATCAGTGGCTTTCAATCCTGGAACTGAGGCACGTTAGGGGCACAGCCTGTGTTGAAAATAAAATTCCTGGGCCTCACCTCCAAAGGGTCTGACTCATTCTGTCTTGGGTGGGGCCAAGGAATGTGTATTTCTTAAAGGGCTCCTCAGGACGACTCAAAAACAATAGGCTGGTTGCAGAACTAGGTCCTCCAATGTCATCCACTCTAGATGGCATCATTTGCTTTTCTAGGCAGAGACTTCCTGAAAAGAGCAGTGGCGATGGTCTTGGGGAGAAAACAGCAAATACATGGGGCTCCCTTGGAGTCTGAGACCTTGTGGGAAAGTTAGGAAACAGGAGATCAAGGTGTCAGGTGAGACAGTGCCTGGAGGGGAAGCTGAGCCCCTGGGGAGTTAGAGATAAGTTGTACTGAGTGATCAGAGGACCCCTCCTTCCCAGCCCCACCCAGGAGAGCCAGGAGAGGGCTTATTCCCCTTCCCTTCTCTGCTCACCTTTTAGGTTTCTGATAACAGTATCAGCTAAAGCTCTGCACAGGCCATTGTTGAGGCCTCTGTGCTATCCCCACAGAGCATTTCCACCTCCTGTGAACCTGCTTATGGAACCCTCTCCATCTCAGGAAAGGCTCTTAGGTGTCTTTTCCCGCATCTGCCTAGGAAAGAGATCTTTTTTCTGGGTTTCCATCTTCAGCTTGTTCTACCCCTCCCACAACTATTTCCCAGAAAAAAGTGAAAAAAAGTGGAGTCACTCAGTCGTGTCTGACTCTTTGCGTCCCCATGGACTGTAGCCCACCAGGCTCTTCTGTCCATGGGATTTTCCAGGCAAGACTACTGGAGTGGGCTGCCATTTCCTTCTCCAGGGGATCTTCCCAACCCAGGGATTGAACCTGGATCTCCCTCATTGCAGACAGGCGCTTTACCATCTGAGCCACCAGGGAAGCCCCCCCCCCCCCCCCCCCCCCCCCCCGCAAAATGAGGTCAAATCAAAGGAACCTTGGCAATGCCAAGAAAGAAGTTGGGAGTATCTTTCCCCTCATCCTCCCATCCCCAGCCCCACCCCACTTCAGCTACCTGCCCCAGAATCCCGCCCAGGGAGCCAACAGAGGGTGGGTACCAGGGACCTGATCTTGGCAGCACTGGCTCCAGTTCTAAAGAGATCTCAGGATACAGACACAATACAGAACCACAGAGGTCCCCGTCCTCCAGAACAGAAAGATGGCAACACCTACTGTAACCACCAGCCTTCAACTTATTACTTCCTCCTTCCAGTAACGTGGTCTTTCCATTGCCATCAGCCCTGTGCTGCCAGATGAGACACACTTCACAGACTGGCTGAGTCGCTGTGTTTTATCCCCTGTCTGCTCTAGTTAAGAGAATGAGCATCTGACCTCTCTCAGGTCATTGCACAGCCAGCCGAAGGAGGGTCTTCAAGCTGCACACCTCTAGGACTGTGGAGGAGGTTTTGTTTTTTATCAAAACATGGGCCCCTGCACACTCCTGCCCCCTGCTGGACAGACATATCTGGGCGGTAATCTGTACCTTAGAGTGGATGCCTTTAACTCAGTCCTGAGTGCACCAGGGCAAGCCTCCCTCAGAGCCAGGCATGGATGAAGTGGGCAGATATGCTGCTGTGGTTGTTCAGTCGCTCAGTCGTGTCCGACTCTGCAGCCCCTTGGACTGCAGCATGCCAGGCTTACCTGTCCTTCACTGTCTCCCAGAGTTTGCCCAAGTTCATGTCCACTGAGTCAGTGATGCCATCCAACCATCTCATCTTCTGTCATCCCCTTCTCCTGCCTCCAGTCTTTCCCATCATGAAGGTCTTTTCCAGTGAGTGGGCAGACACAGAAAGCTGCAACCCCAAGGGAGCTAAATTTGGGAGTTCAGAGGACGACTCCGGGGAACCTTCAGACCTCAGTCAGGTCATTGAAACCCCATTTCCATCTACAGCTGTCTGTGGAATGTGGGCGAGTCACCTTATCTCTCTAAGCCTCAATTTTTCGGTCTATAAAATGGGTCTATAAAAATCACTTCCTGGGCAATCGCTTATGTAATGGTCTCAACCCAGTGCTGGCAAACAGCCAGGGCTCGGTTGCTGACCGTTCAAGTCTGTTCGCCTTTGCTCACCCCTGAAGCCGTCTCTGATCCTTCCTCTCGTTCTCACAGGCCTCAACTCCTCCCAAGCTCAGAGCGTCCCCGTCATCAACAGCGTGGCCGGCAGCCTGGCAGCCCTGCAGCCCGTCCAGTTCTCCCAGCAGCTGCACAGCCCCCACCAGCAGCCCCTGATGCAGCAGAGCCCCGGCAGCCACATGGCCCAGCAGCCCTTCATGGCTGCGGTGACGCAGCTGCAGAACTCACACAGTAAGGACCCGGGCACGTCGGGGAGGGAGCACCAAGGGGCCTCAGCAGCCAGCGTCTTCACTCTCTGGGTCTGAATCATCTTGGAAACTTCCTGATTTGGTCACTTTTCCCTACCTGTGATCAACCAAGACAATTTCTTTCTTTCATTTTTTAAAAAATGTGTTTGGCTGCACTGAGTCTTTGTTGCAGTACCTGGGCCCTTCAATCTTCGTTACAGTACATGGGATCTTTAGCTGCAGTATGTGGGGATCTAGTTCCCAGACCAGGGATTGAACGTGGGACCCCTACATTGGGAGCACGGAGTCTTAGCCACTAGGTCACCTGGGAAGTCCCAAGACAATCTCTTAAGCACAACTCTTACACGATGCTGTGCCTTTTCTGGTCCTCTTCTCTACCCCTGGAATTCCCAGGGGAGATTTTGCAGAGGACAGTTAAGCCCGATATGGGAAGAGAAGCTAGAGATAGCAATCTGGGGAGGTAAGGTAAACGTGGAACGAACCCATGCCCCCTTTCCCACCCTGGTTCCCATGAAAGAGATCCTCGGGCAAGCACACCCCTTTTCCCAACGAGCTTCAACTTAGCCTTTTCAGTCCAAAATTCCAGGCAGCTATTATCAGATGATCAGACTTGGCATATAACTTGCCTCCTAACTGTCTTCTCTGAATTTGAAAAATCTTCCGGAGTCCCCACACTCTCCGATTTCCACACCCCAAACATGTCTAATTGAGAACCATCAACATGGGTGGAAAAAACCACCTGCACACGGAACATTAGAGTTTCTGCCCCACACAGAGAGGCTGCTTCCCACCCCCGATGTTTTCACCTCCCCTAAGACTACCTTTCAACCATTTAGCTTTGGGGGTGCTTTTGCCATACTGAGCAGCATGTGAGATCTTAGTTCCCCAACCAGGGATCGATCCTGTGCCCCCTACCTTGGAAACATAGGATCTTAACCACTGGACCCCCTGGGAAGTCCCCCTTTCAACCATTTACTTCCCACCCACCCCTAGCCCCCATTTCTCCCCTCCTGAGCCCCAGAGCCCCAGCTCTCTGGCTATGTCAGGCTATAGGCCCTTGCCTCCGAGTCTGGGGAGAGAGCATGGGGAGGATGGTTTTCTGTCTTCCAGCACAACCCCATGGACACACTTGGGCTGCCTCCGGAATAGAGCAGTAGTCTTGCATCAGACAGGCCTAGGTTTAAATCCTGGCTCTGAGCCTTAGCAGCTATGTAGCCGGTGGTAATTTCCTCAGCCACTCTCAACTTCAGTTTTTTCATCTTAAAATGGAAATAGTGTGCATGTGGAGTCACTATGAAAGTGAAACAAACGGAGGTATGAACTGTGTTTGGTAAGCATTTAGAGTTCTTAAAATGTGGACTTCCCTGGTGGTCCAGTGGTTAAGGCTTCATGCTTCCAATGCAAGGGGCGTGGGTTTGATCCCTGGTTGGGGAACTAAGATCCTACATGCCATGTGGCCAAAAATTTTGAAAAATAAATATTTTAAAAGAGTTATAAAAATGCAAATAGTTATTTATTAAGGGTGTCTAATAGGAGGAGGCAGGGGTAGGAAAGAGGATTTCAGTTTCTCTTCTGGCTGCGAGTCTGAGGGGCAGCGGCTAAGTTCAGCCTCCTTCTACGCTCGGGGCTCCATCCCGCCCCAGGCCTGCAGAGCTGGTTTCTGCATACCATCTCACATTCCAATCACATTTTCGTGGCTTTTAAAAAATCTGCCACAGCCTGCAGCAGAGCCTGGGACCACATGTGTTACACTGTCCTTCCTTCCCGGTCCTGACAGCGTGCTCCCCCCGCCTCACCTGGGCAGGATTCCTCAGCGGCGAGGCTCGGGTGGGACAGTCAGAGAGGGGTCACCAGCAACCTGTGGGCTGCTGAGGCCCCGCTGTCCTGGCTGGCTCTGAAGAGAGAGCTCGTGGGGCCCCAGACCAGGAAATAACCAGCCTCCCACCAAGGGAAGGACAGGCTGAGACGGCAGGCTGTGACCTTCACCCCCATTCCCTACTGGAGGACTCCTTGGTAGAACAAGCTGGTCCCTCCCTCAAGGCCAAACATCCACATGCTTTCCGGGCTGGTCATGTGACCTGGAATTTACATGAATCTTATGGATGAACTAGCATGAGTCAAAGGTTCCAGATCTGGTGGACACATACTGGAAAAACAAAAAGTGAAAACCACATGCTTCTGGAGCTTTTGTTGGAATCTAGGCTCAGGGAGCTTCCCTAGTGGCTCAGACGGTAAAGAATCCGCCTGCAATGTAGGAGATGTGGATTCAGTCCCTGGGTCAGGAAGATCCCCTGGAGAAGGGAATGGCAACCCACTCCAGTATGGAGAATCCAATGGATAGGGGAGCCTAGAGGGCTACTGTCCGTAGGGTCGTAAAGAGTCGGACACGACTGAGCGACTAACACTTTTGTCCATCGTACTTCATTTGTGTGATGTCATAAGGCATTTTAGTGCAAACTGGGACAGCCCAAAATCATACAAGTAACAACACCCATGTCTACTTAACAATTATTAATCAATCTACAGTTGCTAGTGTGAGACCTGGGACTTGAGTCACTACAGAAATAGTAAGCAAACAGGCCAGCTCCTTCATTTTGCCAGCTACTAAGAACTTTTTCATACTTAAATTCTCAGCTGCACCACATATGCCCCAGGATCAGTTGTGTTTTGGGGTTTTGTTTGTTTGTTTGTTTTTGAATATTTATTTATTTATTTGGCTGTGCCGATCTTAGTTGCAGCATGTGGGACCTAGTTCCCTGACCAGGGATGGAACCCTAGCCCCATGCATTGGGAGCATGGAGTCTTAGTCACTGAACCACCAGGAAAGTCCCAGGATTACTTGCTGTACCCAGGCATCCAATACTTTGAAAGTCAGGGGGAAAGAAGTGCTCCCACCGCCGAAGCACTGGCCACCTCTATGTACCAGGCACTGTGGAAACCTATTTATCTATTTGGTAAAGTGCTTTAAACATGATCTCTTTTAATCCTACAACAGGTATCATTCCCATTTTACAGAGGAGGAAACTGAGGCTAACTGAGTTGATTAAGGAGCCAGGATTTAAACACATGGCCATTCTTTTTGATCACATCACACTGCCTTGCCCAAACATAACTACCGCCCACCGCCACCCCCTTTTATCTGCCTGGGGAGAAAGGAACAGTAGTGTGGGATGAGGGATGGTCTGTAGCTGTGCTTACAGTCTTGCTCCTTGATCTTGTCTTCACTCTGTCTCTGCAGTGTACACACACAAGCAGGAGCCTCCCCAGTATTCCCACACCTCCCGGTTTCCATCTGCGATGGTGGTCACGGATACCAGCAGCATCAGTACGCTCACCAGCATGTCTTCCAGTAAACAGGTAATGCCGGCAAGAATGTAGGGGCGGGGAAGGGATGACTATGACTACTGATGTGCAGAGAGCGTGATGAGTGTGGACTCGGCCTCAGTGTGGTCCTTCTGAGGCTCCCCTGGTACTTTCTAAAAGAATCCCTGAGGTCACAAGGCAAAGAAGATGGGCCACAGGCTGAAGGGGCTTATTGCTCCCCTAGCATCCCTAACAAGAGCACAAGAGTAGCGAGTGCAATCAGCTGCTGGAGACTGGATTATACAGAGCCTGTAGGCACTGAGGTTGAGGATCCCCAGTGGATTGGTCATGATCCATGGACAGGGTGTTTCTGAGGAGGACTCAGAAAGTCAGACCCTCTGGAGTCTCATACTTTCTTTGCAAGAGGGATCCCTGAGGATTTCCCATCAGTTAACGAATAGAGAAAACGAACAGTGAGTCAGAGGTCCCAAGTCTGATTCACCCAGTTCAGAACTCATCCTGAACCCCCAATTGCTGTAAGCTCCAGAAAATGACCCAATTCTGCCAACCCACGGGGACTCCCCCAGTAGACAGTCTGGCCTTACCGGGGGCCCGTGTTCACTTGGTGTTTTATAGAGAAGCTCAGAATCAGCTTCCTGGTGCATTGAAAGTGGGGAATCCAGAGGCTTAGTCACCATTTCAGTTGATGACTAATTCCCACCTCCACATACCTAGAGGGAGGGGATGAGGGTTAAGATGACCTATGGTGAAGCCACAGCTTGGGCAGCTGGACTCAAACGAGACGCTGAGAGTTAGGAAACAGGACAAGACGTCTGAACACAGGTCGCAATTCCAGAGTAACACAATAGGACCTTTTAGTAGCTGGGATCTGTGCAGTGTGGGAACTGTTTGGCCTTTATTGATCGCTAGATAAGTAGGTGACAACCTTGAACTTCATGTCAGAGGCTCCCAGCAGCATTTGGTCCTGTGGATGGTCTTTTTTTTTTCCCCATCAAATCGCACTTCATCCAATGCCATGTGCTCCTGAGCAAGTTCTTTCATGGGCTCAGCCTTCTCTGTTCTTCCTTTGCCCCCATCTCTTCCTGGTCCTGCAGTGTCATGAAATAGGTGGATTCAGTTCCTGGCTTTGCCACTTGCTCGGTGACCTTGACCTCCCTGAGCCTTCACTTTCCTCATCTCTAAAACAAGTCGTGGCATCTACTTGTTCTGTGGATTTGATGATGCTGTGTAGATTAAGTGCCTGGCACATCTTGGGTGCTGAAACACACATGACCTAGTCCTTCGGGCTGTAGAATGAGGTGGGGTAGGTAGGGAGAGGTGTGTGAGACCCACTTTGCTACCCTTCTCTCACCCATTGGAAGATTAAAGGACAGCCCCTGTTGCCCTGCCCTTCGACTCCCGTGCGATTTCCCACTCTTTGTAGTGAGCAGGGAAAACATTTATCTGTGTTCACCAATCTCAATCAGGGGGGCAGCCAGGCGCAGCAGCCCTGCTTGGGAATACCTTCCCCTTTGAAAGGTTTATCAATCCATCTCCCGCTTGGGCAGCCCTGGATGGGGCTGTGATTAATGATTCCTGTCTTTCCCAAGTTGACTTTGATGCTTACTTGTTGAAACAAGTCCTCTGCATTCAGGAAATAGCCTCTTAATCAAAACACTTCGAGATGCTCTCTGAGATGCTGTACCAGCCCCCAAACGGGACCAAGTGGCCAGCTGACCTTGATGCCACATGAACGACCCTCTAGAACTACTGTGAAGTCATCTCGAAACCCCCAGACATTTCAGGAGTCTGACGATAGACTCACAGTTCTATAGGATGATGACAATGACATTCAGTAAGGCTAACACTCTTCATGTAATGCTGTATGGTTTATGCTTCTCGTGAACATTATCTTGTTGTTTTCTTTTCGCCAAAACCTCCTAAGAAGTACAAAGAAATAAACCAAGGCTCAGAGATGCAGGGTAACCTGCCCAAAGTCACACAAGAGATAATATGCTGGGACTGAGCTTCCAGACTTTTGGCCTTAGATTCTAAATCCTGGACTTTTCCCACTTAAACAGTACTTGTCTTCCAATACCGATCTTTCTTTATTTTTCACTGCACTGGGTCTTCATTGCTGTGCGCAGGCTTTCTCTAGTTGCAGCGAGCAGGGACTACTCTTCCTTACAGGACAGAGGCTTCTCGTTGAGGTGGCTTCTCTTGTTGCAGAACATGGGCTCTAGGGCTCATGGGCTCCGTAGTTGAGGCGCAGGGACTTAGTTGAGACAAGGCTTGTGGGACCTTATTTCCCAGACCAGGAATCAACCCTGTGGCCCCTGCATTAGCAGGCGGATTCTTAACCACTGGACCGCCGGGGAAGTCCTGGCAATACCCGTCTTTAAAATGCCCATGGTAATCACTGCTCTTGTGGTATGTAACAGTCATGAACAAGAGTAAAAATTAAACCTACATAACTATATTCCAGTCAGGAAACTTTCTTGCTTCAAACAGCAGGAGAAGAGAGGCTAGGAAAGATGGAATGAAATGAGGAGGGTGAAGATGCTGCCTCCTGGCAGCAGGAGGAACCCAAGGTGAGGAAAAGTTGTACAGGCTCTGTTCTGAAGGTAAAGGGTCAGAAGTGAGTTTCAGAAGGGAATTGGTGGCAATTCTGCTTTTTTGTTGTTTGAAAGTGTTCTTTTCCAAAAAGAATTTCAAGACTATTGCTAGGAATCAGGGGCCCATGACGTAAGGAGAGGAAGATTCCTTGGCCAAATGTGTTGGGGGAACAGCTGGGTTTAACAGAAACCCCACAGGACAGGGCTTCTCAGAATCTCTCCTGTGCCAATGTGGGCATTGAACCGGGACCCATCCTGGACAGGGCTGCTTTAGAGGCATCATAGAATGCTAGGAAAAGCCAACGGGTCTGAGCCAATCCTGGCTCCTTCACACCTGCTCCGTGACCTTGGGCAGTTAATTCAGGGCTGTGAGTCTGTTTCTTCATCTCTGAAGGGGAAGCTCCCCCCTCCCTCATACAGAATATTCAAAGTGCCTGAAGATCATGCCTGGTACTGAGTCATGTGCTCGAAGTGACAGCTTCCTCCCTCTTCCTACCCCTTTCTGTCTGTAATCCCTTAGAAGGCACCTTCCATTAGCTCCTTCAGTATTGAACTCACTGCTTGGTCTGCACGTGGTCAAAGGAGGTTCTGACAGTGCCATGTCTCAGGGTTAGGACCATCTCTCTGGCACATCCTGCCTCCTGGGCCGGGGCTCCAGATCCCTGCTTCCCACTCTCCTGCTGCACAAGGATGCCCTTTCACCCACCTCCCAGGAAAAAAAGCCAATAGTTCAGGGCCTTTCAAAGCACCCAAGCCCTTCGTGTATGGCCAAATGCCTGGGCTTTAGTAGATGTTCAGTAAATATGAATGAGTGAATGAATGAGTGAATGAATGAATGAATTCAAATCTAGCGTTTTTTTTTTTTTAGTACCTCCCATTTGCCATGTAGCACTCCAGGTGCTTTTCCATCTTACCTTTAATGGCTAACCCTCCTGCAAGGTAGAAATTTTTACGCCTAATTTACAGAGCCAAAAATGGAGGTTCAAAGATGGGGCAGAATCTGGCTAAGCATACAGGATGGTAAATCTGGAGCTAGAGTTCCAGTCTTTGGTTCTTCTCACTCCAAATCCACTCACCAACACTCACCTTCTAAGATCCATTTTTGAAGTGCTCATAAAAATGACTCAAGGTTATGCTGACCTGAGGGTAAAGCCAGGATTTGACCTGGTCTCCCAGTGTTTTCCATCGTCAAGACAGGCATGCCGCAAGACCTTGTGGATCATGTTTCAGAAATCTCAGGCTGGAACTTTCTTGCTGGGAATCCTTGGCAGTTACTGCCCTCTGTCCTTTCCAGAGCCTGTCTCCCGCCCCCACCCCCACCCACAATGAGTCCTGGCGAGTTACCATCTGAATGGGTCTCTGCCTGAGCCTCCTGCAAAAACAACAGCCCTCCAGCCTGGAAACCAGACCACAGCAAGCACCAGCCTTGGCTAGAACAAGTGTGGGCAGGCTGTGAGCAGACTCCTGTTTCCACAACTCTAACCACCGCTCCACTTCCTAGTTTATATAGAGAGAGGTCAGGAGAGGACCACCCCCTCACCCCACCCTCTGCCCAGAGCAGTCACCCATCAGGGGTGCTGATGAGAAGGAGGTGGGCAGCTTCATCATAAGTCCCCTGAAGCTGCACCCACCCTGCCACCCCCTCCTACCCCTTCCCCACCCACTCCCGACTTTCCCCACTGGTGTGAGGCAGTGTGGGCTTGATGGTGAAGAGTCATTAGACAGACCCTGTCCCCAGCTTCTGCCACTTTCTACCCATGTGACCAAAGGCGAAGGTCCAGCCTCTCTGAACTTCAGTTTCCTTACCTGTAATATGAAGATAACGATTCCTCCTTTGTGGGATCATTGAAAGGGCAAAATGCAATAAAACTTGTAAAACACTCAGCTCAGTGCTTGGCTGGGAACACCCAGTCTGTGGCAGCTGGGTCAACCTCGGCTTTCCCTAGGGTAACCTTGGGTGTCTTTCAAGCTTAGGAAGGAGGATTTTAAATGGCAAAGGGCATTTATTTCCCCCTGGTGTCCCACTCAGAAGATAAAAGGCAGTAATCTTACATAGTGGGTTTTCTGTTGAGACATCCTGGGCAAGTCACTTAAAATCTCTCTAAGCCTCAGTTCCCTAATCTAAAACACTGGAGGTATAGTCATTACTTGTAATGAACAGAACTATCATTAATCTAACTTAATAGATTATTAATAATCATCTGTATTCACTGTCTCCACTTCCTCACCCCCAATTCTTCTTATTTTTATTGAGGTATAGTTGCTTTATTCTCAGAGTTTCAACATAGCAATTCACAATTTTTAAAGGTTGTACTTCATTTACAGTTATTATAAAATATTGGCTGTATTCCAGTATCCATGCTGCACATTAGATCCTTGTGCGTTATTTATTTTATTCATAGTAGTTTGTACCTCTTAATCTCCTCTCTTGTCCCACCCCTCTTCCCTCTCCCCACTGGTAACCACTGGTCTCTTCTCCATATCTGTGAGTTTGTCTCTTTTTTATTATATTCACTAGTTTGTTATATTTTTTAGATTCCACATGTAGTGACACCATACAGTATTTGTCTTTCACTGTCTGACTTATTTCACTAAAATATGATGCCCTCCAAATCCATCTATGTTGTTGCAGATGGTGAAATTTCATTCTTTTTTATGGCTGCATAGTATTCTATTGTATATACCCAGGGTGGGGGGCTGGTGTACAGAGACCTGTACACCCCCACAGTTCTCTATTGAGAGCATTCCAGGCTGGCTTTTGTCCCCACATTCCTGAAACCCCTCTTGTCCATCTCATTAATATCTCCACGTTGCCAGATCCAGTGGTTACTTCTCAATCTCTATCTTTGACATAGCCAATCACTTCCTCTTTTTCTCTCTTGAGTCTTAGGACATTACCCATTCCTGGTTCCCCTCCTGTGGCACTGGCCACTCCTCATTTCCTTGGCTGCCAGCTCATCTTTGCAACATTTATTCGTTGAGGGGTCCTGGGACTCATTCTTTGGCCTCTTCTCCTCCATGTTTATTCCTGGGTGATCTCCAGTCCCATGACTTTGGATCAGATGTACACGACCATGGGTCTTATCATTCTATCTCCAGTACTGACCTCTCCCTTCAGGGCGGATTCACAAACCCAGTGCCTCTTTGGCATGTACAGGTGCATGCCTAATATACCTCACCAGCATCTTGGATCGAATCTGCCTAACACAGCAGCTCTTCATTTTGCCCCAGTTTCTCCTGACCCAAATTGCTTTCTGCTTGGACTTGTCCATTTCCAAAAATGCCATCAGTTGTTCAGGTGAGACTCCTGAGAGTACCCACGATCATTTCACACCCCGCATCCCACATCCCGTCCATCAACAAGTTCTGCTAAGGGTCCTTTAAGATGCATCCTCCATCTGACTGCTTCTCACCTACCCCATTAGTCTTGTGCTCCTGCAGGAACTCCCCATTCCTGCCCCAATGGGGTGGGTGTGCTCTGTTCTCCGCTCAGCAGCCAGAGTGGTCTCTGAGAAAGGAAAATCCATCATGTCACCCCCACCTCCCCGCCCCTGTCAAAAGTCTCCATTAGCATCTGTTTGTAACCAGACTGAAGCAGAGACTTCCAAGACCCTATGCGGTCAGACTGGAGCCTCTCCTTCCTCTGTCCCTCGGCTTCAGCCAAACCAGAGCTGAAGGGCTCCCACCACAGGACTTCTGCCCCTGCGGTACCTTCTGCTGGAATATACTTTAGTGTGCATCTTTGCATATGCTTGTTGCATTCAGCTCAAATCTCAAAGAGTGGGGGAATCACCTCCCGAGCCCCCCTACATAATTTCTTCCCTCTTTCCTCTAGTCTTTGTGACCTTTTACCTTGCTTATTTTTTGAGAGTATTCATCTCCTCCTAAACTTTTATGTTATGCATTTCTTAACTCATTCATTGTTCGAAACTCTCACTGAAATGTCAGCTCAGTGGGGGTGGGGACAGAGTCCTGTTCACAGCTGCATGCCCAGCGCCTGCGAAAGTGCTGAGCATAGGGAAGGTCCACAAAACCGTGTTAAATGAATGAATGACGATTACCTGCCTCAAAGGCATGATGTGAGAATTCTATGGAATGATGCATGTCAAGGCGTTCCTTAGCAATGCAGCCTGACACACAGTAGGACCTTGGTAAATGTCAGCTCTTCTCATTATGGATCAGATCTTCTTAGGGTGAGGACATCCTTAAGAATCCGCCAGCCGCTCCACCCTCCAGACGGAGAGCTCTGTAGTCACTCAGGGACCCCCAGGCAGGGTCCCCACGGGGCTGGCTGAACCGGGCCTCTGCTCTGAGGGAGCCCAGTGCGCCCCTTATCAGATGTTTGTGTTTAGACTCTGAAGGGGGCAAATAACTCTCGTTCCTTTGACAACATTTAGGGCTCTGCCACCATTTTATTATGTGAGCAAACATTTGATAGCTGGGAAGCCCATCCCTAATGACAGGTCATAGAATCTCGCTGGCGTCTGCTTATCTGTTCTTGGTGTTTGCTCTTCCATTGAAACCTGTAAGGTCACAAGCCGTTTTCTCTCTCCTGCACCTGAAATCTGAAAATTGGAAAAAGCTTGATACGGAGGAATAAAGAGACTGGAGAGAGCAGGGGTGGGTGGAGGGAGGAAGAGGAGGCAAAGGATATCAGAGGACCCTGCCCAGGAGCTCAAGAATGCAGAAGGGCCAGAAAACTGTCTCTGTACATGGACGCAGCACTCAGCCCCATTCTGAGGAGCACTGGGGGGTCTGGGGGTGGGGTGGGGGACGGGGAGCAGCTCAGACCGGGGCACCCCAGGCAGCTTAACAAGGACAGTTGTATCAGCACCATGGGGAGGACGGCATGACTAGCAGCCCATCTAATCCCTCAACGACCTTCATTATAAAGGTGGGGAAACCAAGGCCCAGAGAAAGGAGTTTGGACAAAAGCAAAGCTCGTAGGGACTTTTCCCTAGAGGTCCAGTGGCTAAGACTCCACACCCCAAGGCCAGGCGCCCGGGTTTATCCCTGGTCAGGGAACTAGATCCCACATGCTGCAACTAAGAGTTCGCATAATGAAAAAAAAAAAAAAAGAGTTCGCATGCCGTAGCTGAGACCTGGTGCAGCCAAATAAATAAATATTAAAAAAAAAAAAAAGCTAATAGAAGGCTCTTAACCTCGGTGTAATGTAAAGAACACCAGCTGGGAGGTCTCCCAGAATTGGTTTGAAACTCTGGCCCCACACTCTCCTAATTCCAAAACCTTGGGCAATTCCTGGACTCTCTTTGACCTTGCTTTCCTAATCTGTAAAATGGACATAATAGCAGCCCCATACAAGGCTATGGCTGGGAGAACTGGTTAATGGGATAATAGTGGGATAAAAGGCCTTTAACAGTGTGATAGATATGTGAACGTGTTGTGTGGGTGTGTGTGTCTGTGTGTGGAGGGGGGAGTGACTGAGGGGGGGAGTCTTGAGAAAATGAACCGTTAAGTCAAAGGGCAGAACCTTCCTCTGAGGTGACAACAAAGGGGAAAGGGAAGAAAGAGAAGCAAAGCGGGGGGGAAAGGGACTCCCCGGAAGGAAAACGCGAGCTCTAATCTTCCATAATAGTTGAGATGAGCAAGACTCATGGCACTGGGAGTGGAGGCTGCCCCACATGGGGGTCTGGCTCTTCTCAGGGACTCCTGCATGCTGGGTCTCCTACCCCAACCCACCCAGAAGCCTGGTCTCAAAGGCCTTTAGCCCTTGGATCCCAGTCCTCTGACTTCTTGTCTTGCTAGTAGCAAGCATTATAGAAAGCACTTTGCCATTTCCCACACTCCTTCCGGGTGGAGTGTTAGTACGTGATGATTCTCTCTTGTGCTCTGTGGCCTTGGGGCTGATCATAGACAGGCGGCATCAGCCCAGCCTGGGAGTTGATTAGAAATGCAGGTTCTTAGGCTCCCCCCCTGCCCACTGAGTCAGAATCTACCTTTTAACAGGATCTCTGCTACTCCATTTGGGAAGGGATCTGGGGGACCCCTGCTCTTAGAGGTCTTAGGAAGAAACCCTTACTTCCTTCAAAAGCAAAAGCTCCCCATCCAGCTGTCATTGCCACAAAACTGAGCAATTTATAAAAAGCACTCTCACAGGAAGAGGAGTCCCATTTCAGAATAAAGGTTGGCAAGTTATGACTCTTTCAAGGCCATTGGCAATTCACTTCTCTCTTCTGAGGTGGCCAAGGAATCCGGCTCCCAGATGTTCCTAAAGGGTGTGTGTTTCAGAACCAGCCCTGCAGGACTCTGAGGGCACAGGGTCCCCACACCTCCAGCCTCCAGCTCTTTGCTGGTTGAGTTGGGTCTCAGCTCCCCCAGACAAGCCAGATGCTAGGGGCCTAGGTCCCCGACAGAGGCACACAGCTGAGCTATCTCTCCTCTCTCTCTGCAGTGTCCTCTCCAAGCCTGGTGATGCCCACACATCACTTACTTTGTGCACAGCGACAAGGACCCTTTTTTCCACACCATCACCCTCCGGGCAGCTGTCACGGAGAAGCGCAGCGACCCAACACGCAGCATCTGCGAGAGGTCCCTGCTCACCTGCTGTCCTGCCGGTGCCTCGGACACTCGCTCTGAGAGGCGCAGCCCCTTCTATGCAGTATTGTCATGATGCCCCTCCCAAGAAGTCGGGTCTGTCCTAGAGGCAGGAGACAGAAGCGGCGGAAGAGGAAGAGAGAAAGCCGTAGCGTCTGCATCACTCTCTTTCATCGAACAAACTGAAGTGAAAACTTGAATCTGTTACTGAAATGAGAAGAGGAGGACACGTGCTATTGAACTGAGCCAAACACTGTAAATATCAGCCACCTCCCCCTGTCCCGCTCCCCCAATCCCGGCTGATTTGGAGATTTCTTTTAAAGAAGTAAATTTGTCCAATGGGTGTAAACTATAAACTACTGTAATTAAGTGCAATTTCCACCCTCTACTTCCTCTCCCTTCTGCCCTGAATATAATACTAAAGCATCTATTGATTTTTTCTGTAAAGGTCAGAGTTGAATTCTCAAAGTGATTTGCCCCCTCTCTTGTCCCCCACGGAGAAATACCTAAGGCAGAAGTGAAGCCCTTGACCCACTTCCCCGGCCCTGGACACACACAGAGACTGTGTATTTTGGACTGACTGCCAGCTCACTCTGATCTCCTGATACCAAGACACACCTCTGGGTCCCTGGAATGGCTGAACAGAGTGTCAGAGTAGTGTCTTAGCTTCCGGAAGAGTTGGGGGACCAGCCAGGACAGTCCCAGGAAACCCCAAGGCTGGCTGTTTGATAGCACACAAAAAAAGTTGCCCTTTCAGAAAACCTCCCATTAAAACAATTTATTTTATCATGGCCCGGAGTCTCGTATTTCTACCTCTGATGCTTTCCCTGCCTTGGTTTCTCCAAGAATCCCTGTCCCCTTGTCTTCTTGGAATTTTCCACTTACTCCATGGGGCTCGCTGCTGCATGTCCCATTGTCTTTAGGCCGGCCTTATTGCTGAGGTAAGAAAAGTTTTTTCCCCCAGTCAGACTCCAGTACTTTTGTCTTTCTGTGACTCATCAGAGTAGACATGGAGCCAGCTCTCGGTGACTGTTGGTCACAGGAACAGAGGAAAAAGTAGGAAGTGTGGAATCACCATGGGTAACATTGTCAGCTTCATTTTAAGCATGAACTCCAACCTTTCTTCCCTCCCATAGGGCTGTTAGTCAGGAGAATGGCTCCTGTGGGTATCACCTCCTGCCTGGGTAATTGCCTCCAGTAAGGATGCTAATGAAGACAAACAGTCCAAAAGGTGAAAAGCCAGAGGACTAAACACTCTCCAGCAGGGGCTTTGCCACAAATAATCCCGCGTTGACTCTAGGAAGAAGGAGGCTGGACCTTTCCTCCTTGCCGTCTCCAGCATAGACCTACCAGTGTGTTGTTTCTGGCTTCTAGACAGAGCAGTTCCCAAGCTGGCTATAAGTGAGGGCATCATGCTAAAGAAGTCCCAAGCAACAGGTTTTTCAAAATCTCAAAGTAGTAGAAGATGCGGTTCTTAGTGAGCCAGGCAAAGGTACTGAGAGCCCAGGGCAGGGATGGAGACTGTTAGAAATGATGACCTCTTTTGGCTCCTGGCTCCCCTCCAGACAATGTTATTTGGGCTAAAGTGGTCAAGAGAAAATTCATGGATGGGTTGAAAAGGGCCGGGGCCAAAGCCGAGCACCTTGTGTCAAGAGAAGCCAGGATTTGCTGACTCTGGTGGAGATGTCTTATTGGTTGGCTCCTGTGAGTTCAGGAAGAGGAAGGGAATATAGGTCTTTCTTGAACTCCAGCCTCGTGGATTGGAGCCCTATGTTTGAATTCACATTGTTTCCGGAGCAATAAGTATCTGCATTTGATAGATTTTATATCTTGTGTTACTGTAATAATCCTGAAAACCCAGGAGATCTTAATCACTCAAGAAACCTTCTGGGAGTGTAGAGGACTTAGGGAGGGCCGGAAATCGCTAGGAATTTTTCTTAACTAGACCCTATGTGGACCAATACTCATACGAGGTGACTCTGGTAGCTGAGAGCACCTCCCTCCTAAATCAGATCTCTCTTTTCACTGACTCTAAGAAGGGCAAGGAGGCCCACTGTGCATGGATTCAGGTGGGCATTACCCACTCCAAAGATTCATCTGCAACTAAAGGCCCCCATACCTTCTTCCCTTATGGACCAGTCCCTTGGGAATTCCTACCCCAAGCAACAGGTTTTTCAAAATCCTGGTGTAGTGGGAGTTGAAGTTCTTAGTGATGCAGGAGTCTCAAATGCTGTCTCAACCAGAGACAGCAAATCTTGGCCCCTTTTGACACATGGTACTTGGCCTTGGCCCCAGCCATTTTCAACTCAACCATGCATTATCTCTTGAATGCTTTAGCCTCAATAATATTGTCTGGGGGAGCCAGGAGCCAAAAGATCAGTTCTTTATGGACTAACATTTCCAGAAGATCTCTTTACACCCTGAGCTCAGGCTAATAGACAATTCTGTTTTCACCATGACCTGCTGTGGTTTCTTGGGTGAGCTCTGGGGAAGGCAGATTTAATTTTCAAATTGTGGATAAGAAATGAAATCAGTCATGGAAACCTGTCTTAAAGTGGATTTGAATTGTCCATGCCAAACAGTGAATTATTCCCCCCAAAGGCAGAGAGAACTGGAGTGTTAACTAGTGGATTCAGGTGGATAAGAACAGTGTAGACAGCCAGGGAATCTGAGCTCTTGGGTTGGGAGAAAGGTCTTTGATGTTCTTTTTGGAGCCAGAATGCCTTGGTTAGAATCTCCAACATCACCACGTAACCCTGTCCTCATTGTCCTCCTACGGAAAATTGGTTGATTGTAGTAGTACCTACTGTATAGGATTGTTGAGTAAATGAGTTCATACTTTGTTAAGTGCTTGGACGTGGGCCTGGTACATGATGAATACTGTGTGTTAACTATTCTCTCGTCCCAGAGTGAGTGATAGTTGCTCAGTTCTCTCCAACTCTTTGTGACCCCATGCGATGACAGCCTCCTCTGTCCATGGAATTCTCCAGGCAAGGATAGTGGAATAGGTTGCCATTTCCTTCTCCAGGGGATCTTCCCGACCAGAGATCAAATACAGGTCTCCTGCATGCAGGCAGATTCTTTACCATCTGAGCCACCAGGGAAGCCTGTTATTAAGAGACATTTTTAAGTGTAAAGACAGGTCAACTTAAAAAGTATCATCAGAGACATGCTTGACTTTTTCTTATAATCTATAGACAATACATCAGAATATATAATGAATCCATACACCTTTTCTAAAGGAATACCTGAGACAGAAGTAGCAAGAAGGTTATAAATGACAATTCCAGAGTGCCTTCTCATATATTCTCTGGACCTGGTTGATCTTTCCAGATACCCTCATCACAAATGTGATGTTTGGTAAAGAAAACTGCCAATAATTGGTGAAATGATTTTGCTCATGTCTATGGAACATGACCAACCAAGCAGTGAACCAAGGATGAGTCAGGTAGAAGAGGTCTGAGGAGAGAGAGGGCAGGCTTGACTGGGGAGTCTGTCTCTTTAGGGGAAGTAGAAGGTAAAAGGTGGGGATGATCAGGAGGAGATGACAGAGAGCCAGGAGGCTAGGACTAAAGCCAGCTACCAGCTCCTAAAGGTTGAGGGTGTTGGTGGTGGTAGGGTGGTCATGGAGGGGAAATACAGGGATCTAGGAGCAGTGGGTCAGGAAGAGGCAGGGGTGAACTTCCTCCCAAGGACAGAGCTGAGGAGTCCCCTTTGAATGAGGAAGTAATTCAAATAAATGCCACTGAAATCTGTTCTGAACAGATTGCCAATAATGGACCACACAGTGGATTTGCTACACAGTGACAAATCCATGTTTTTTAAAATACTTTAAACACTTCCCAGTTGTTTCAAACAGACTGAATATTTACAAGAAGTTGCAATCAGCTAAATAAAATGTCTATAAAGCTCCTCCCTATCTCCCTCCTTCCCTCCTTCTCTCTGCCTCTCTGTCTCTCTCTTTCATACAGAGGTCATTCCAGCTGGGCAAATACTAGATTGTCAGATAAGATTTATAACATGACAGTATTTTATTAATGAATCTTTGGGGTATGCAGACCTTCACACAGGCCTGGATGACCAGTTTTTTCCCTTTCTTTTCAAAGTCGCTCAGTCGTGTCTGACTCTTTGCGACCCCATGGACTATACTGTCCATGGAATTCTCCAGGCCAGAATACTGGAGCGGGTAGCCTTTCCCTTCTCCAGGGGATCTTCCCAACCCAGGTCTCCCTCATGGCAGGCGGATTCCCACTTTCTAAGGAAGAATGAGCAGAGCAAACATGAGGGGGATGGCATCAAAAGCAAAAATCATCAAAGCAGGTTTTTTGCAGCCTGCATATGTATGTGTATGCCAACAGACCACCCAAAATTTCTTTGCAGTTTCCACACACTTAATTTTCTCACTAGATACACACTGGGATATCCTCCAAAGGCTGGTTTCCTTCCTGTGCTCTATTGTTCAGACATCCTTAATAAATCAATTATATTAAATGATTTCCAATTAATTATGAAAGGGATAAAAAGATAAAGTTGGTTTTTTAAAAGACAAAAAAAAAAAAATCACACTCTAAGGAAAGCATGACTGATTTCCTAAGCCATTATAAAGCCTCTGTGTAACCCTTTGCATTTGGAAACATCTAATCCAAAATAATATTTCTCATTTATTTATTCAAGAAATACTTACTGGGACTTCCCTGATAGTCCAGTGGTTAATGCTCTGCAGTTGCAATGCAGAGAATGGGGGTTTAGTCCCTGGTTGGGGAATTAAGATCCCACATGCTGCATGGCCAAAAAATTAAAAAATTTAAAAACAGAAAAGAAATACTGACATCTACTGTGTGTGTGCCAGGCACCATTGTTCTAGACACCAAGGATACATCAATGAATCAAATAGATAGAAGTTCATTTCCCCTTGTGAACTTTACATTCTGGTTAAGGAGACAGGCACTAAGTATGTGAATGTGAGTATGGTCATGTCAGGTGATTTTTTAAAATCTATGAAAAATGCAGCAGGGAGACTAGAGTAGCTACAGAGCTGAGTGAGAGGGAGCATGGGGGTCAGGGTGTGAGCAGAGTGCTGGGTGGGGGTGATGACCAATGACAAGATGTTTGTCACCTTTGTAAGGACTGCTATAAGCTCCTGGAAGGACTTTTGTTCTGACGGAGCTGGAGGCCAGCTCACTACTACTCCGTCACAACATCAGGAAGTTGTGAGCAGAGCAGGGGCAAGATCTATCTTATGCTGTTTTGCTTTTATTTTTTTTGACTGTGCTGTATCTTCATTGCCATGTGTGGGCTCTAGATTCTGCCATGCAGAATCTAGTTTTCTGACTAGGGATCAAGCTCCTGGCCCCCTGCATTGGAAGTGCAGCATCTTAACCACTGGACCACCAGAGAAGTCCCTGGCTTATGCTTTAAAAGGATCCCTCTGGCTGCTGAGTTGTAGAGAAGGCCCAAGAGTGACAACAAGGGGACCATCAGGAAGTTGTTGCCTCACTGGAGCCTGGTACCAGGGGCTGGTGGTGGAGGCGAGGAGAGCCTGTCTGATTGTGGATATGGTTTTAAAGGGAGAGGATCTGCAGACACTAGGATTTTCTGATAGTTTATATATGACATCAAATAGGATTCCAAGGTCAGGGGCCTGAACAAAGCAGGAAATAGAAATTGATGCTACAGAAAACAGTGTTACCTGGACAAAGACTCTGTGCCAGGCGTTTTGTAAACTGGCACTTCAGGAAGCATCTGGGGAGTATGTCATGCTGTGATGCCAGGGCTCTCCAGGTGACAGTAACCTGACATCTGATATTCACCCAACAAACGTTTACTGAGTGCTTACTACGTGCTCTGCTGGGTATGGAGAGAAAAGCAGTTTAGAAAATGTTACTCTTCCCGTGGGGCTTACAGTCTACTAGGAGGGAGCCAACAGTAACGAAATAAGCAAATTATACAATATGCCAGATATTGATTGATAGGGAATGAAAAAAACACAAAGCTGGGAGAAGGAGGTGGGGGTGGGGAAGGAGGTGGAGTCCTTTTGGTGGGGGGAGTCCCCTTGCTTTCCAAGACAGGGATTTCTTGGAGGCATCTTGGCTAGAAACAGAATGTACTTTTTTTTTTTTTAATTGAAATGTAGTTGATTTACAATGTTCTGTTCATTTCTATTGTATAGCCCAGTGATTCAGTTTTTGTATTCTTTTCCATGATAGTCTATCACAGAATACTGACTATAGTTCCCTGTGCTACACAGCAGGATCTTGTTGTCTATTCCATATATAGTAGCTTCCATCTGCTAGCTCTAACCTTCCACGCCACCACTCCCCCAGCCCCGGCCCCTGGGCAACCACAAGCCTGTTCTCTGTGTCCATGAGTCCGTTTCATTTGCATCATATTGAAATTACTTATTTATTTATTTTTGACGGCACTGGGTCTTCGTTGCCGTGTGCAGGCTTCCTCCAGTTGCAGAGACTGGGGGCTCTTCTCTATTCGCAGTGTGCAGGCTTCTCACTGTGGTAGCTTCTCTTGCTGTGGACCCCAGGCTCTAGAGTATGCAGGCTTCAGTAGTTGCTGCACACTAGCTCAGCAGTTGTGGCTCCCAGGCTCCAGAACACAGGCTCAACAGTTCTGGCACGTGGCATTAATTCCTCCACGGCATGTGGCATCTTCCCGGACCAGGGATCAAACCCATGTCTCCTGCATTGACAGGCAGATTGTTTATCACTGAGCCATCAGGGAAGCACTGTGTCGTATTTTAGATTCCACATACAAGTCATGTCATGTAGTATTTGTCTTTCTCTTTCTAACTTACTTCATTTAGCTTGATACCTCTAGTGGCATCCATGTTGCTGCAAATGGCATTATTTCATCCTTCTTTCTGGCTGAGTAGGATTCCATCATACATAGGTACCACATCTTCTTTATCCATTCATCTGTTGATAGACATTTAGGTAGCTTCCCTGTCTTGGCTATTGTGAATAGTGCTTCTGTGAGCATAGGGGTTCATGGATCTATTTGGATTAGAGTTTCATCTAGATATATGCCCAGGAGTGGGATTGCTGGATCATATGGTAATTCTATTGGGTTGAACAAATAGTCACTTGAGTTTTTCCATAAGATGTTATGAAAAAGCCAAACGAATTTTTTGGCCAACCTCAAATTTTTAATTTTAAAAGAGCGTAATTCTGAATCATCTACACTGGTGGTCAAAAATTTGTTCTCCCTGCTGTCTCCTTCTCTAGAAGAACTGTATTAGTTTCCTCTGGCTGCTCTAACAAATGACCACACGCTCAGACACATATACTCTGACAGTCTGGGGCTAGAAGTGTCAAAATCAGTGTCATTGCACCCAAGCCAGGTGTTGGCAGGGCCATCTCCCTCCAGAGGTTATAGAGGAGAGTCTGTCCCTTGCCTCCTGCAGCTCTAGCAGCCTCCTGCTTCCCTGGCTTAATGGCCACGTCACTCCAGTCCCTGCCTCTACGATCACATTGTCTTCTCTCCTGCGGTCAAATCTCCCTCTTCCTTCTCCCTCGAAGGATGCATGTCATCACGTGTAGGGCCCACCCAGACTATCCAGGATATTCTTCCTTCATCACATCTGCCAAGACTCTTTCGTTTTAAGGTGAAGAGTCCTTGACAGTCCTTGACAGCTCCCAAAGATTCAGACCTGATGTTTTGGGGGAGTTGTTATACAGCCTAATGGGCTGCCCAGGTGGCTCATGGCTTAGAGAATCTGCCTGCCAATGCAGGAGATACAGGTTCGATCCCTGGGTCAGGAAGATCCCCTGGAGTAGGAAATGGCAACCCACCCCAATGTTCTTGAATGAAAATTCCATGGACAGAGAAGCCTGGCAGGCTGCGGTCCATGAGGGGCCACAAAGAGTTGGACACAGCTGAGCCACCGGACACATGACATGCACGCGCGCGCACGCGCACACACACACAGTCTAATACAGACTTTACCACAAACCCAGGAAAAGAAACTGAAGGTGCTAGTTTCTTTGGCACAGCTTTATCAATGATAATTCATGATTATGTTTGTAAAATAGCTTGCCTTGCCCAGGAAACACAGATGGTGAGGAGAAAGATACTTCTTTCTTCATCTTTATGAAATTTGCTTTCTATGGAGTCACACTTTGGAAAAGCTTGACACAATTAGTAAATGAAAAATAAACATGGTGCTCACATTTGTATCATGGAAGCAAAACAACAGGCTGCCACTGTAGTGATGGTTAACCATTCATCCAGCCCTTTGTTCAGCTGGTAAATATTTACTTCTGCCATACAGAGTCGTGATGAGGAGCTCAGACTGGGCAAGTCAGGCAAATTGAAGTTCAAATCCTGGCTCTACCACTTACCAGCTGTGTAATCTTGGGAAAGGTGCTTAACTTCTCTGAGCCTGTTGTATTATCTGAAAATGGGGTTGTTGTAGGGATTAAATGAGATACAAGTTGGGTCAAGTCCTTCACCTGACACATGAGAAAGTCTGCAGTAAATGTTAGTTATTTGCATCCAGTTTTTCTGGACCATGTAAGAGAGAACACGATGTCCCCCATCCCCACTGTCAGTGAATGCCTGCCCCTAACAAAGTGTAAGTTCTGTGAGACTGCGGACTTAAAGTTTTATTCACTGTTTTGTCCCCAACATCTAATACCTGATATGCATTAGGTGCTCAATAAACACTTTTTGAGTAAATGCATGTGTGTATCTATGTCATAGAGTTTACTAGTTGTATGCCTGGAAAATGACCCCAGTGTATACCTACCACCACCTCTGTCTGGGCCTCCCAAGCTTCAAAAGAAGGAGCAAGTTCATTGTTATTACTGTTATAAATGGGGGCCACAAAAAAGGAAAGAGATGGAAACAGAGGTCCTAGGTAATGTCTTATGGCCAGTTCAGTATTAGGGTTAGTTAGACCAGCTTGGAACCCATTCTGGCTTCTGAGCTGACACTCAAAAAGGAAAACCAACAACAAAAAAAAACCACTTCTGTCTACGTGTGAGTCTGATCTCTCTACACTCATGTGTGCCAAGTCGCTTCAGTCATGTCCATTTCTGACCCTTTGGACTATACCCTGCCGGGCTCCTCTGTCCATGGGATTCTCCAAGCAAGAATACTGGAGTGGGTTGCCATGCCCTCCTCCAGGGGATCTTCCTAACCCAGGGATTGAACCCAATTCTCTTGCATTAGCAGGTGAGTTCTTTACCACTAGCACCACCTGGGAAGCCCTCTGATCTCTATACCTTTGGCAAATATTCCTATCACCCAAAGAAATATAACCAGATTGCAAACTTCTCAAGGACAGAAGATTATGCCTCTCTTTACTAGCTTAACCCAGAGTTTCATACCTTTGACTATATTCTTTATACATGCTCCATATACAAAGCCTCTTAAGTGTGGCAGAGAGATACACAATAGATACCCATTCGCTCATTCATCCAACAAATGTCTTTTGCACATTGACTTAAGCTGGGCACAGTGGTGGGTACTGCAGATTCCAAGATGTCTTGAAGGAGTTGCCTGCCTGGCTGGGGAGACAGAAAAATTAGCAAGTTATCATGACCAATGTCAGTGTCAGCTATGTCAGTGTTAGAAGATAGAGTGGTAGGACAGTGGAAGAAATCTTGTTTGGGTGGAAATCGGAGAAGTTTCCCTGGAGAACACTTGAACTGCGTCATGAGTGAATGTCAGTTCACCAGGCAGATGGTGGAGGGGGCGGGAAGACACCTCAGACCGACAGCCCACAAAATGCAAAAAGAAAGTCCAGATCTGTTTCAGTATGGTCTCAGCTCAAAACTTCTGTCTTCCATGTGCCCAAGACCCCCCTGCCTGAAATTCTCTTGCCCTGGCTCTGCAAATCATGATCTGACACAGTGAACTATGTTCTCCAGGTTGCAGGTCCTTGGGTCAAGGTAATGGGTCACTAGCCAGCCAGTGCCTCTGAGAAATGAACTAAGGCCTAAGAATCAGATACGTGGGCCCCACATCTCAGATGAGCAGAGCTGAGGCATGGGGTAAGGCATGTGATGTTTACGTTCAGAAACTGCAAAGCCACTAGCTTGTAGAGTGTCATTACGTCTGCAGGTGGAGGGTAATTTTCCTGTTACTCAAGGACTCCTGATCAGGCTCTGATTGGTCTCTGGGGAATTGTTTTATGACCCAGAGCCAGGCAGCGCTAGATAGGAGATGTGGTTTGCTGGGCAGAAATTTACAAGGCAGGAAATTGCTTCACTGGGCACAACCATTCATAAGAAACACCTCTGGGAAAAGGAGCCCCAGCTCCTGGCAGGTCTGTCCCAGGCCATTTGTTTACATCAGCAACAACCCGTGTTCCTGGTTACACAATGTGGCAGCGTCACTTTGAGTGGGGGATCTTTGCCCCTTGGAAGAATAAACACATTCCTCACTCGCAGGGGAATTAGCAGACCTCACAAAACTTTTCAGTGGCTCCCCTGGAGGTCTTAATGTCATAAGAAGGTGACTCTACACATGATTAGCTGTACAACCTAACTGACTCTGGATTCGGTTGAATTGTCCTTTACGGGGCAGTGCAGGCTAAGATGCAGAGAATCTGGTGTTGAAGGGTGAAAAGGGTGGCAATCCAAGCAGCTGCCAAGGCCACAATAGATTTCTTATGAACAATCCAGAGGTTTAGGGGTCATTGGTCAGTCTTCAGGGAGGAGGGGACAGACTGTGGGGTTGTTTAGATGTATTCCAAAGCCCAGGTTTCCATTGTCCACCAGCTCTTGGCCAAGTTCTGGAGTTTAGAGCTTTTAGGATGAGAGCCATCAGACCTGAACAGGTCCTTGGGAGAAAAGATAAGGGTCTGTGGTTAGAGTCTCCATAACTATGGGCATCTGTCTGGCGAGTTATGGGAGGTTCCAGTCCAGTGCTGTTCAGTACAGTCAAGAGTCATGATTAGGCCCTACTCACCTCCCCATGTAAACCCCATCCCAGGCCTGGCCTGGTCAAGGGGGCTTCCACAGGCTGCATCCCTTCTCCAAGGCCTTGGGGTCTGTGTCTGTGACATGGAGGAGAGCCTGGTGCCACTTCACGTGGCTGCTCTAATGAGAGGATTATATGAAACCATGAGTTTCCTCACTCTAGGGCGTGTTTCACACTTAGGGTTGGGTGCATTGTCTCTGGGGCAGTTGGGCAGGTCAGGAGACTTAGAGGGAAATTTCATTTTATGTTTTTTTAACCTTCCTAGGAAAAGTTGCAGGCAATTCACCCTTACTCCGACTTAGTTCTGGACCATCTCACTGTATCCTTATGCTATTAGTGTGACATCCAAAGCCAGTGGCAGAAAGCCCTGGGCTTGGTCCATCTGAGCTCGTTCTATTTGCTTCCTGGAGACCATTTTGTTCTGTCTACCACCAACAAGTTCTAAGAGGGCCCAGACCATGTTGTTCCTATTTACCACCGCACCTCCAGTACCTTGTGTGGTGACTGGCACACAGTAGATTCTCTATAAAGGCTTGTTGAATGAATAGCAACTTCATGAATGAATAAATGAATTAGTGGCACTTCTTTTGAAAGTTGAAATCCATTGATATAGTGAATCTATGATAAGTCTGCTCTGACCTTGAGATCTCCTAACTTCTGCATCGTCACGTAAGCAGGCAGCCTTGATTCCTAGTTTCCTTGTACAGTGGAGCAGTTGTGTCAGGGTAAGCAAAGCCTACCAAGGCCATTGCAAGGACAGTCCCTAGCCAAGGACCTTTTAAATAATGAGTTCATTAAGGATCCATTTTAGTATTTATTTTCAACCCCGCTCAGGATCTCATATATACTGCCCTGCTCTTGCTCTGTGAAGGAGATTGCAAAAAAGTTTAGAGCCATTGCCTCTAGACATCTGAAGAATGGGGTTACTGGCCACCATATCTCCAAATTCTGCTAGAAGGACCAGGATAAATCCAGAGGTGAAGGGATGATCCCCCAGGGTCAGACTGGAGGAGTGTGTGAATGGGGCAGCATAGGACAAACCCAGGATAGTGGTTTGGGGTCAAGGCTGTAGGCCATCCCAGTGGGTTAGAGGTCCACTTTGGGTTGGAACAGGTGTATGGGTCTGATGACCTGAAAGGCATCCTTCTTCTCAAACTGGGAGACAGGCCAGTGAGTCAGGGGGTCCAAGAAACAATAGGAAAAATAGCTCATCTTGGAGCATTCATTTTTTTATTCAGAGATAAGTAATCTTAACCTCAAAGGTCATGGTAGAAAATACAAAAGTTACATGCATTTTTAAGATCAAATATGGGGCATCAAAAAAATTTCCTCTTTCAGTGACCTAAAGCCCCAGGCCCAATAAGAAGTGTGAGGTTCACTCTTCTCTGACACTAATGTTACTTGAGTTGAACAGTTTCAGAAACACTAACCTAAAAGAGTCACACAGAAAATGCCACCCACTGTCCCTGCACACTGCTAGACCTTCAGTCCATGCAGTGAAGATGCCCTTGACGAGACAATGGCATCAGTCCAGCTATGGGCCCTCACATTATCTGGCCCCTCTGGGACCCCAAGAGATTAACTTGTCCTCCCAGGCTCTTGGAGATATAAAGTCCTCTGTCCGAGAGGAGGAGTCATAACCCCACTATTGTTTTCTCTTTTCTTGGTGGCCAGCACAGACGTGTTGTGTTGTGTTGGGATAGCCTGAACTCCAGACTGGTGCCTCCATCTCCTCCTTCCTTTCTCCAGAGGGCGGTGGCAGCTCTGGCCTCAAAATCCCTGGGGAGCTCAAACCAAACAACACAGGCACAGCTCACAAGTGTGGCTGTGGGTGGGGCCCCTCGGGGACAAGTTTCACTTCCTTGGTTCTCAGGACTAAATGGTTGAGAAATTCTTCCCAACTAGAGACTCTACTTTTTAGGTTTTATTCACTTGTTTGAGACAAAGTCACAGAATCACATAGGGGAAAGTCAGACATGTAGCTCATCAGTAAGTGAAGAGCTCCACTTTGAAATATACAGAGATGCGCAGTGAATGGTTATCTGGGTCTGGGGGCATCCACAGTAAGTTTACGTTTTGGCAAACTTTGGTGACCAGATTCCCTGGGGTCCCCAGTTCCAGCCCCTGCCCCTTCCTCTGACCTCCTAGCAAGTGAAGCTTCTCTGGGTCTCCCTGACTCTAGCATAAATCCTGGGAGTGGGAATGAGGTCTCATTCATCTTTATACCCACTACTGCTTAGCGGAATCACTGCACAGAAGTCGTCCTCAATAAATATTTGCTGGTGATGAGTTTGACAAGCATTAGGCTAAGTCATTTACTAAATATTTATGTTCTGCACAGTCTGCTGGGCATAGGGATTTGGTGATGAGTAAGAAACCATCTCTTCCCTCAAGGGGCTCGTGACTTAGTAGGGAAGGCTAATATCAAAAACGATGACTGTGCGACAGAGCAAACCCGAGCGGCAGCATCAGAGTCCCCCCTCCACATCCTCAGACAACGAGGGTGCTGTGCGCTCTCTAGCCGGTGGGCTCAGGGGCTGAAGGGAGGTCTTCTAAGTCCACTGAGGTGGGCTCGGCCTCCTGCAGCTGAAGTCTGCGGGGGGACTAAAGGGAGGGTCACATCCGAAGGTGGGCGTTTGCAATCACAGGAATGCCCGGGGTGGGGGGGCCCGGAGGTGACCTCTCCATCACCCTGTAGAAAAGTGAGGCCAGGCTAACACCTGTTGAGACAGGTAACTCCCATTTGCTCATTGTCCCGTGTTTGCAGAAGAGGAGCAGGGGGCTCTGGGGAGTGAGAGGGGATGGGTCACAACCGGGTGAGCCTCTTTTGGGCGGCACCACCAGCATTAGCACGGAGATAGAGTGGCCATCCTGGAAGGATTTATAACTCCAGATCTCCAGGTCTTATCATAAACAAGCTTTTTCTCAATCTCAACATGTCAGGGGTTGGCAGGGGCCGGGGGAGAGGCGGGGCGGGGCAAGCAGGTAGGGATGGACCTGAGAGCAGTGTTGGAGGTGAAACTCCAGCAGACGGGACCCTTTGGCTGTAGCAGAACAGGGGCATTCAGAAGGAAAGAAAGAGAGACAGAAATGGAGCTGTTCGTGACTAATGGTGTATTGGTCACTGAACTGGTTAATAATAATGCTTAATTTCTTGTCTCGTTCCCTGTGGCTCAGGCCTGAAAGGTCACAAACATGCTTTGGAAATCCTAAGGCAAGCCCTGAGAGTCAGCCCAGTGGGAGCATTGTGTTGCCCAGGCTTCTAGAAGCTTCTCCCCCTCCTCCCACTGGAGTTCCTCACCCAGTGCATTTCGTTGTTTGCAGGAGGAGCTGGGGGGCAGTGTCTCTGGTCATACCTAGAGTTTCTGAGGCAGGAACACAGCAGTGCTGTCCCTGGGGGGAGGGCAAATTGACCCCCTGTGCTGTTTTGGGTAGGGGGGGGAGAAAAGGTGGGGTGTGGTAGGGGGAGTCAAGGAGGCAATTGGTGAAGGATGAAGATGGGAAGGAGGAGACTGACTGCAAGTGGGACCCTCAGGTCTACGGCTACTGAAGGTACCAGTGCTGCCTCTGTCGTCTCTTTCTGCAAGTCTCCCCTGGCCATTCATTCTCACCTCCTGCCACCTAAAGAGAGGTATATGGGCTTCCCAGCTAGCTCAGTGGTAAAGAACCCGCCTGCCAATGCAGGAGACAGGAGTTCAATCCCTGGATCAGGAAGATCCCTTGGAGGAGGGAAATGGCAACCCACTCCAGTATTCTGGCCTAGAGAATCTCATGGACAGAGGCACCTGGCAGGCTACAGTCCATGAGTGTCGCAAAGAGTCAGACACAACGACTGAGGGACTGAACAACAACATAAATAGATACAGCACCCAAGGTAAGCATCATCCTCTGCCTTCCGCCCTGGACCACACCCTGGCAGCCCACCTTGAAGGGAAGGGCCTGGGTGTTCCCCTCCATCACAGGCCTTCCCCTATGATGGCTCTTCTGAACTCAGGCCTGGTCTGCATTCGGCTCGCAGGCAGGACCGCAGACTCAGCAGGAGTTGAAAGCTGTCCCTTAGAGGATGCCTCTGCATGCCTCCCTCCTCCTGCTTCCCCTGAGACATCAAACACCCCAGGCCTGGGCGGCCGGGCAGAGTTAACAAACACAGCCAGGCTCAGGGGAGGCTTGAAAATCTCTCCTTCAAGCTCCCCACTCCAGCCTAAGCAAATCCCCCGCTGAGACTTCAAAGCCAGCTGCTTGTTTGCCCGGCCACAGGGCAGCGACAATGCTTTCCCTTTTGACCTAAGACAGCATCACTGCCGGAGGAAGGCTGGCTAGGCGCCGACCTAGAACACAGGACCCTGCTTAAGGGCTGTGATGTGGGCACTCAGCAACCCAACCTGCCAGTCCAAGAACAAGGGATAGGAACTGTCCCCAGACCCCTGGATGCCTCTGGGAAGACTGTCCCAGCTGGGACTCAGTTCCAAAAAGGCAGACTCCACCCCACTACAGCAGGGAGTAATAGGCCACATCAACGAACTGGGAATGGAGACCACAGAACCCATGAACTTGCGGCTCCCCAAACGCCCGCCTTGTCTCCCGGGTCTGCGCATCATAAATGTGGTGGTGTGACGTGTGTGCTTGTCTGGGCCATGTGTGCACAGAAATGTACACGTCTCTGTTCCCAGGCACCAGCCCACAGTTCTCCAGGAAGCATGCCCCTGACTCGAATTCTGAAAACAAATTCTTATGCTTGATCTAAAAGCAAGAGCAGAGAACAGTGTATGAGAAACAGTAAAATTTTTATAGCAAAAATTATGAAACTTTATTCAAAGATGTATGCATATATTTTTGAAGTCTAATTGATGTACAGTGTGGTGTTAGTTTCAGATATACAGCAAAGTGATTCAGAATGTATATATATATATATATATATATTATATATTATATATATATCATTTTTCTCATTCTTTTCCCTTATGTGTGTGTGTGTTAGTTGCTCAGTTGTGTCCAACTCTTTGCAACCCTATGGACTGTATAGCCCACCAGACTCCTCTGTCCATGGGATTCTCCAGGCAAGAATACTGGAGTGGGTTGCCATTTCCCTTGTGGGTTATTGCAAACTATTGAGAAAAGTTCTCTGTGCTATGCAGTAGATCATTATTGGTCATGTATTTTATGGATGTGCCATACCATGCTTAGTTGCTAAGTCATATCAGACTCTTTGCGACCCCATGGACTATAGCCCTCCAGGCTCCTCTGTCCATGGGGATTCTCCAGGCAAGAATACTGGAGTGGGTTGCCATGCCCTCCTCCATTCTACATATAGTAGTGTGTATATGTTCATCTCAACCTCCTATTTATCCTTCCCCCCACTTTCCCCTTTGGTAACCATAAGTTTGCTTTCTATGTCTGTGGATCTAAGAGAAGTAAATTGATTCAACCCATCAGCTCCAGAGATGAAGAAACCTATCTTAGGACTTATTTACTTACTTGGGCTTTATTTACCCTTCAGCTTACTTCTGCCAGGTCAATGATGAAACACTCCCATTTTCAAGGACCCTCACTTTCAAGGCCTGCAAAGTGATCCCAGATTGTCAGGTTCAGCACACAGCTGGACCTTTAACAGGATTTTTTATAATAATGATGATGATGATGATTTTTCCCTGAAGACTGTCCCCCACATATTGCCCATCCCATGCAAAAGAGGGAATTGAGAGTGTGTAGGCTCTTTCTGAAGATCTGGCTCCACGACAGAGATGGCGTAGGGTAGGGGACATGTGTGGACACTAAAGGCACCCAGAGGAAATTCCCTGGCAGTTCAGTGGTTCAGACACTGCATGGGTTCAATCCTAAGATCCTGCAAGCCGCATGGCCAATAAATAAATAAAGCCACACAGAGCGGGGTTCACATTCTAGTTCTGCCTCTTACTCCCTACGTGATACTAAGAACATTATTATTCTGATACTCTGAACCTATGTTTCTTCAGCTGTAAAGGGGCTAAAACCTACTGGAAGATTCTACCCTAAGAACATTCTTAGGGATTATAATAAGAGGAAATCATTTGCCAAAGAATAGCATTGGGGCAGAAATCCAAACTTGGGGCTGCAGACCCCACACATACCATATCCACTGCAGCTCCCTTCACAGTTCATAGGAACAGCATCCATGGTGGTTTAGAACCCAGACACTAAATAAAGCCTGACTGCCTGGAATCCAGTCCCACCTGCCAGTTTTAGCTGCGTGACCTTGAACAAGCTCAGTGTCCTCATCTATAAAATAAGGATAACTGTCTCTACCACAAGAGACAGTTTGCCTTTGTTGTTAAGGCAAAATGCCACTGCTGCTGTTAAGTCACTTCAGTCATGTCCGACTCTGTGCGACCCCATAGACGGCAGCCCACCAGGCTCCACCATCCCTGGGATTCTCCAGGCAAGAACACTGGAGTGGGTTGCCACTTCCTTCTCCAATGCATGAAAGTGAAAAGTGAAAGTGAAGTCGCTCAGTCGTGTCCAACTCTTCACAACCCCATGGACTGCAGCCTACCAGGCTCCTCCGTCCATGGGATTTTCCAAGCAAGAGAACTGGAGTGGGTTGCAAAATGAGTTAACATAAATAAAGTGCTTAGAAGAATGGGTGTCATGTAGTAAGTGGCACTGAATATTTAAAATTTTTATGATTGCATTGTCAGTGCTACAGTCACAAGGACAAGGAGGATTTGGGTAGCTAGAATTTCAGTAATACAGTTCAGATGGCAAATGTATAGATTTAGCAGCTTGGAGGCTCCAACAGACTGCAGGGAAACACCTGGTTGGTCAGGGGTAGGTGAAGTCACTTTGGGCTGCTGTCCCATGACAGGCTAAAACTCAAATTTCAGAGATTCTTATCTCATCCAACCCCCTTTTCAATGTAGTTACATTTATGCTACATCCCTGAGAGAGCATTCTCCAGGCTTTACCAACTCCCAGGGTGGGTTTACCTCACTGTCAAACAGTTGAATGATTCTCACATGGATCCACAACCTGCCCACTGGTCCAGAGGGCACCGTCCTTTCTCCTCTCCATAACACCTTTCCATGTGTCTATTCTCCTTAGGCCTTCCCTTTGAGACTATTAATTTCTGGGATATTTGCTATTGTCTTCATAGAGAATCCAAGAGAATATGCAGATAAATTATCAAAACTATTAAAAGAATTGTGCAAGGTGGCTGAACTCAGGATCAGCATGCCAAAAAAATAAAAAATCATTCCTATATACCTGGACAAAACTAAGTAGAAAATGTAATCTTTAAGAGTTTCTGTCACCATGTCCACAAAACTAAAAGGTATTAGTAAAGGCTCTACTGAAAGAAGTCTTAATCAATGGGGAGAAAAATAAAACTTTATTGACAGGCAGAAGGTCTAAATAAATAGAGCAATATACCGTGTTCGTGGATGGAAAACCCAATAATTTTTTTGATCCCAAATTATAGATTCAATGCAATTCCAATAAAAATACCAACTTGATTGTATCTACGTATAGGAAACTTACAAGCTAACTGTAAAGTATCAGACAAAAGCTAAGAATAATTAAGACAATCTTGAAAAAGAAGGAGGAGGCATTTGCCTTACTATATGTAAAACGTTTTAATAAAGCTGTACTAGCCTAAACTGTATCATTTTTGACACACGGAAAGATAAATAGCTCCAATGGAATAGAATAGAGAGCTCAGAAACAGACCTGTGAATATAAGAACTTGGTATATTATAGAAATGACATCATAGATCACTAAGTAAATGGTGCTAGAATGACTGATTATCAATATGGAAAAATAAAATTAGCTTCCTACTTCATACTGTATATAAAGAGCAACTTAATGGCTTTGATTCAAAAAAGGCAAATTTTTAAAGCTCTTAGAAGAAAATACTGGAGAATAGTTTTGTGCCCTTGGGATAGGACGGGATTTCTTCGGTAAGACCCTCAAAACACAATACCATAATGGATAAATTTGAATTAAAATGAAGATTTGATATATTAAATAGATTTAATGTTTATTTTATTGAAATGGAAAAAACACTATAAATAAAGTTAAAAGTCAAACCACAAAGTGGGAGGAAATCTTTACAATGAATGCTACTGACAAAGGATGAGTTCCAGATTATATAAGGAATTCTAACAAATCAGTAAGAAAGAGACCAACAACCGAAGAGAAAAATCTTCACAGAATATAAACAAACAAGTCACAGAAATGGAAACCTAACAGGTGAAAAGTATATGCAAAGCTAATAGACCTCAGTCATATTTTGAGAAATTTAACTTGAAATCACAATGAGAGAGACTTCCATCATCACTAAGGTGACAGTAAAGATTCTTTTTACAAAAGGCATAAACTCAAAAGGATGAAGAGAATGGGAAAGGCGATTGCAACAAATTTTGGAAATTTTGGAAGCTAGAAAGCAAATAAATGAGAGATAACTGACTCAGTAAACCTAAGAAAGCTGAATCCCAATCTAGAAGTGGAGAAAGTAGGAAGTGTTTCTACCAAGTACTTCAGGCAATGAGGATGAGTGAAGATGGAGTGAAACATACCAAGATTGGGTGGAAATATTTAAAAAGCCAATGTGTGTGCTTAGTCACTCAGTCATGTCTGACTCTTTGCGACCCCATGGACTGCCTCCCACCAGGCTCCTCTGTCCATAGGAATTCTCCAGGCAAGTATACTGGAGTGGGTTGCCATGCCTTCCTCCAGAGGATCTTCCCAACCTGGGGATCAAACCCAGGTCTCCTGCATTGCACGCAGATTCTTTACCATCTGAGCCACCCGGGAAGCCCAGGAATACTGGAATGGGTAGCCTATCCCTTCCCCAGGGGATCTTCCCAACCCAGGAATTGAACTGGGGTCTCCTGCACCGCAGGCGGATTCTTTACCAGCTGAGCTACCAGAGAAGCCCCTTTAAAAGCCAATAGGGTCACATATTTGTTTTCCCTTGCTTCATGCAGCCAAGACTTTGAAGAGAGTCTCTGGAAAGAAAACAACAGACAAAGCTGAGGGCAGGTTATTATATGGAGAACAGGAGGATCAAGTGAATGTTCATGTGCCAAAATGTTGAAGTGAAGGAAGCTTTCATTCTCTAGGATGGAGAATGAGCAATGCTTCCCTAGGGATTCTCACTAGTCCACAAGAAAAAGCTTAACACTTCTGACATCAGGGGTTCCCCCAAGAAAATGGAACAACCAGGTAAATCTACAGTGAGCCCCATAATTGATAAGCCCTACTCTCAAATTCAGAGCTTTCAATCAGTTTTTAAGTTCCCCATGCTCTCTTAGAGAGCATCTAAGAACCACCAGACTCCTCAAGAAGAACTCCAACATGAAATATAGAGACCAAAACAAACAGGAAATTACAACCTGGAGAAAACCAATTCTATGCAGGAAAAGGAAACTAAAAGCAAATAAACAAAATAAAAGCAAATAAAAAAAGACTATAATTATTATTCCTTATCAGGTAAGAGTAGATATCACATCCATAAAACAAGAGCAGGAAACAAAAAAACATTTAGACAATTAAAAAATAAAAATTAGAAATTTTAAATATATATGACAACATCAGTGGAAAACTTAATGAATGAGTTGGAAGATAAAGTTGAGAAAATTCCCAGAAAGTTTAAGTAAAATGCAAAAAAAAAAAAAAAAAAAAAAAAATAGAAGAAACCAGAAGGGAAATTCTCAGATAAATAATGAAAGAAAATTTTCTTAGAAGTAAGTATCTAGCATGTTAATGAAAACATCCTTTCATACAGATATGTTATTAAACATGTAAAAACTCTGAATGGATTCAAATGAACTTCAGAAAAGTGGTTACTTCTGAAGGATCAGAGGTGAAGAATAGGTGTGAGGAGGGATACAGAGTGAGTTTCAACTAAATCTATAAACTTTCTTTTGAAAGAACTGAACATGGCAAAATTTTAGCATTTATTAAATATTAATGGTGATATATGAATATAATAACCTCTGAACTGTTTGCATACATTTTATAATTAAAATATAAATGCAATGGGGCTCAGGAAAATATATAAGAACAATCATAACAACTTTATTCATAACAGCCAAAAACTGGAAAAAAATCAAATGCCCATCACAAGAAAATGAATAAGTTGTGGTATATTTATACAATGGAGTAGTATTCAATATAGAGAAATGAATTATTGGTACATGAACAATGTGAATGAATCCCAAAAAATATGCTTAAGAAAAGGAGGCAGATAAAAAAATTGCATAGCATCCGACCACAGGCAAAATGAATCTAGGGTGATAGAAGTCAGAATTGCCTAGAGGAGGAGTTGCCTGGTAGTCCAGTGGCTAAGAATCCACTGGTCAATGCAAGGGACATGGGTTCGATCCCTGGTCCAGGAAGATTCCACATGCCTCAGAGCAACTAAACCCATGTGCCACAGCTAATGAGCCAGCGACATGGAGCCCACACTCTGCAACAAGAGAAGCCACCGCAATGAGAACCCAAGAGAAATCACTGCAATGAGAAGTCAAGAGAAGCCACTGCAATGAGCAGCCCGGGCACTGCAGCAAGGGAGCAGCCTTTGCTCATTGCCATTAAAGAAAGCACGCAACAAAGACCCAACATAGCCAAAAATAAATAAACAAACAAAATAGTTTAAAAGAAAAAAAAGAATTCCTAGAGAGGGGAAGAGGAAGACTGGGAGGTTGAATGGGAAGGAGCAAGAGGAAACTTTCTGGGGTGATAGAATTGTTCCTTACCTTGTTTTGAGTGCAGGTTACAAGAATATACACCATTATCAAAATTCATTGAACTGAACATTAAGATCTGCATTTTATTGTCTGTAAATTACACTTCAGTATGAATGAACAATGAAATGGAAAGAGCATGTGGCATAAAGGAGCTTCAAAATTAAGTTTTGGATAGAAACTCATATCACTCTGTGACCCTATTGTGTCCGTAATATAAAGCTCCACTGTGGGTTGGAGAGCCAGTGTTCGTAGATGGTCTATGTGTCTAGTGTATTTTCATCCTTTTATCTGCTTCCGAGTCCATGTGCAATGGTACTGGAGTGATGGTCTGTTTCAGAACTCTGGGCAGAGCTCAACAACTGATTCTATTAAACTACAAAAAAGTTAGAAAGAAAATTCGCAGAACTCAGACCTCATCTTGGCCAACTACCAACTGATCCATGAATGTCCCTCCGAACATTCCTGATGAAGGGTAAACCAGCCTAATGCCTGAGCCCCTGCACCGACAAAGCACTCTCTCCTTCCCAGGAATAATAATAATAATGACAACTGGCATTTCCTGAGTAGTAACACTACCCTGCAACTGCTTTAAGACTTTTGCATATATTGACACGAGTCAGCTCCTTCCAAATTTGGAGAGCCTTTCAGTAGAAGCTTCAGACAGGACTCCAAAATTTCCCTCCGACCCTCACAGCTTTCTTAACTAAGAGGGAAAGAGAATTTTCATCTTGGAATGGGTTGCCCATGGAGATTATAGAAGAAGAAAGAGTCGATATTCATTGCGTTATGTGTTTATCACCATAAGCGCAGTCTATGCTGGGCTCTGAAGAAATAACAATAGTAATAGTTAACATTTATTGAAGCATATGCTCACCTTACATGCATTTAGCTCACTTAATCCCCATAACAACCCTGTTTTTCTACAGATGAGCAACTTGCTGCCTTGAAAGTTTAAGTAAGGATTGTAAGGTCCCAAAACTAGCAGCCAGCATTCTAGCTCAGGCTGTCTGGCCCAGAGGCTGAGCTGTTAACCAGTCTGCTCAGGTTTTCAAAGTTAATAGGTTTCTGAGAAGAATGTCATGAAAAAAAAATCTCCAGCCCAGGAGGGAGAAGGCCTGGGCTCCGCTTCCTCTTCTACTCCTTTCTCTTCGAGTTTGAGCAAATTGCTTTCCTCACTTCCATGAGTCTGAAACGAGAGAGTTGGACTAGGTGATCCCTGAAGCCCAGACCTAATTATTTGTCTGTGATCCAAGCTCAGGGTGGATCCTTTCTCATCTTATGAACGTGCCCAACCTAACATTTCCTAGGGCATCCAATTAACATATGGAGATAATGATGACAATGATGATGAAGGAGGAGGAGGAGAGGAAAGAGAAGGAGAAGGGGAAGAAGAAATGCATGCATGCATGAATGAGTAAAGTGGAACCTTCAGCATTTTCCTTTGCAGAAGGAAAAAGTGTTCCTGTAAAAGCAAAGAAGGTCCTTATCTCAGGCTTGCTTTTCATTGGCCTGGAATCTCAGGACATAAAAAAAATACAGCCAGCTTCCACCCTATCGCTTTGCCTCCAGGCCCAGCTGTAGGTTAGAAGCAGAAAGTGAATATGCACAGAGTGGCCAATTAGTTCCCTGAGTGCCCTCCTGACCTCTGACCCCCGCTGGGCCACCCCATCCATTAGCTGTCCTCTTCCCCGCTCCACCCTCCTCTCTCTCAGTTTGAATCGCTGTCCGGCCATTCTCTTCCAGCAAAGAAACATGCTCAGGCATTCAGCCAGCCGCTGCCAATTTCTGTTCTTTTGTCTCCTCCCCCTGTTGCTCTTGTTGCTAACCTGGTCACCACTCCTTGACCCTAGGCTGGGCTCTCTCCCCTCCTGGGATGGGGAGCGGGCAGTAACTGGAGGCAGAGCTGGCTGGGAAGAAGAAGGTGAGCTCAGGCTTTTCCTTTTCACCGGGGCTTCATTCCACAAACTTGAATTTTAGTCCAAACCTCATCATAAGAAAGTCCCTGTAATACTTTCTCCAGGATGATGATCTCTTTCAAAGGCAAGCACTTTGAAAAGTTCATGTGGGTGAAGGCAGTATTCTGTTCCTTTGAGATGTTAGCTATTCCTCTATGAGGTTGGAAGATCACAAATATTTATATTCCACTGATGAGGAAGGGAAAGGGTAGTTCAAGATTATGGGTGTGTGAGTACATATTTGTGAAAAAAAATGCAAAGTGATCATCAGAAGAAGAAAATAAAGAACTTTTATTGCACAGAAAAGGGGCTTCCCCGGTGGCACTAGCGGTAAAAGAACCTGCCTGCCAATGCAGGAGACATAAGAGATGCGGGTTCGATTCCCGGGGTGGGAAGATCCCCTGGAGGAGGGCATGGAAACCCACTCCAGTATTCTTACCTGGAGAATCCTATGGACAGAGGAGCCTAGCGGGCTACAGTCCCTGGAGTCGCAAAGTGTTGGACAGGACTGAAGTGACTTAGCACACACACGCACACACACACACACATTGCAACAGAAACAACCTTCCAAGTGTTGATTACATCTACTAATTCCTTAGAATTCTAGCTCAGAGAGCAAAGGAGCTGGTGAGTGAGTTTAGCAGAAAAGGGTAAGCACTTAGGATTCAGAGCTATTGAATCCAGGTCTTGTCACTTGTCGATTGGGTGACTTTTGGTAACAAGAGTGACTCCTGTTTTCTGAGTGCATTCCTTGTGCCAAGCATTTTACACACATCATCTCATTTAATCCTCATAATAAGCGTGAAGCAGAAATTATTAGCAATCATCATCTCCATTTTACAAATAGAGAAATGAAGGCTAAGAGAAATCAAATTATGTGCTCAGGGTTGTATACATGATAAATGGCAGAGAAGGAATGTGAATGAGGTCTGTTTGACTCTAGAGTTTTTAAACACACTGCCATACTTCCTCCAAGTTATAATGTACCTAAGTTATTAAATCTTGAGCTTTGGTTTCCTCACCTATAAAGCAATCATCTGTGAAGCACCTAATAGTGATGAGTAACAACTCCTGAATGCTGACTATATAGCCAGGCAATTTCTAAATGCCAACATACCTCATCTCATTTAATTCTCCCAGTGTCCTAAAGAATAGGAACTATTTTTATCCCCATTTTACAGAAGAAACTGAGGTTTAGCTGTGTTAAGAAACTAGCCAGGTCACACATGGCTATTGAGTAGCAGAGCTAGGATTCTGATTTGAGCCTGGTTGGTTCCAGAGCCCAGATTTTTTTCATGTCCCACTCTATGTCAGCTGCATCAAAAAGGCCTATCAAGGGACTTCCCTGGTGATCCAGTGACTGAGACTTCATGTTCCCAATGCAGGGGGCCCAGTCAGGGATCCCTGGTCAGGGAACTAGATCCCACATGCTACAACAAAAGATACTGCATGCTGCAACCACAACTAAGATCCAGCACAGCTAAATAAATAAATCAGATAAACATTTAAAAGATGGGTGAAAGGCCTACCAAGAAAGACACACAGTGCATGCACAAAGAGAGGGCTCCAGGAATGTAGGGAGAGCTGAGGATGTCAGGGTTGGCTTTATGGAGAATGTAGAGGAGACTGACTTGATAGAAATTTATTTGCATGCCAGAAAGGCTCAGAAGTATTTCTCTTTCACAAAGTGAAGCACACACCTAATTATGTACCAGCATTTATGCTGAAGAAGGGAGCAGAGTCCTTGTCATAACCATGTCCAATAAATAGTAAGGCAGGGACTCATCCTGGTCCTACTTCCCCGCTTCCCTCTCCTCCTAGCCTGATAGCATCTAGAATGGCGCCTTGCACACAGAGGGCACTCACTTGATGGATATTTCTTAATGAAGAGTGGATGATACCTCAAGAAGGATTTGGCTGGAGATAAATGGCTTTCCCAGGTCCACAGGCTGCCGTAAGCCTACTGCTGGAAGGCTCTACTCCCACTCATCTTTCTCCTTGCAGCTCCCCTGACAAGCCCACAGGCTGAGGGATAAGGGGGCCCACTGTACCAGAGATGATTTATGGTTCTTTGTTATACAAATTCTTTCACATTCCTCCCCCATCTACTTGTTGTAGCCAATTCATCATGATATTTAAATGAAACTTTAGATAGTGAACTATGGCTCACAGTCATGAAGACAATTGTTCAGGACACTCAGACGATAGACCTAGTATTCAGATCTATAAAAAGACCACTTCGCCATGGGCAATTATCTTAGATTTCCCTGCTTTTTCCAAGGACCCAGGGAAATGCCTTTATTTCTATCTTAAAGAATCCCAGATAAAACAGATAACTAGTGAGCACCTACTGTATAGCGCAGGAAACTCTACTCAGGGCTCTCTGGTGACCTTAAATGGGAAGGAAATCTAAAAAAGAGGGGATGTATGTATATGTATAACTGATTCACTTTGCTGTACAGTGGAAACTAATATAACATTGTAAAGTGATTACACTCCAATTAAAATATAAATTAAAATAAATAAATAGACAAAGTAGCAGAGGCCCCAAGGAAGATATTTCAGTATGGGCTGCAGAATAACTTTGCAGAGACACCTCAGTGTTATTTCCCTCAGTGCTCCAGGAACCCCAGATTTGTTGAGTCAATCTGCCATTGAAATGAAGATGACAAAGTGAAATGAAACTTTCTTTGATTCTTTAAGCTGTAACAATGAGCTGAAGTTACACTAATCAAAATGAACCCATTATCGTGGCCACTGGAATAAAACAGGAGTAAGCATTTCCTTCCATTGGTTATTGAGCCTATTTTCATCATATCACTCATGGAATACACTGGCATTATCTTAACTATGAACTTCCCCTGTGGTTCAGCAGTAAAGAATCTCCCTGCAATACAGGAGACCCAAGAGATGTGGGTTCAACCCCTGGGTCGAAAAGATCCCCTGTAGTAGAAAATGGCAACCCACTGCAGTATTCTTGCCTGGGAAATCCTGTGGACAGAGGAGACTGGTTGGCCCCAGTCCATGGGGTGAAAAAGAGTCAGATATGACTTAGCAACTAAACAACATCTTCACTAGGTCAGTACAGTCAATAGAATCGAGGCTTAAATTCTTGGGCAACAATCACATACACTGACTCTAATACAAAACCTCGTGGAACTGGGCACTTAAGAATTTTATTTATTGATTGTTATATATCGTCACCTTATTGTGAAAAGAACTATAGTTGGTAGGTAATAAAATGCCAGATGCAATTTTTAACACGATTTTTTTTACAACCCAAATGAGTAGGAGACGCCTTTTCATTCCTGATTCAGTTCAGTTCAGTTCAGTTCAGTCGCTCAGTCGTGTCCGACTCTCTGTGACCCCATGAATCGCAGCACACCAGGCCTCCCTGTCCATCACCAACTCCTGGAGTTTACTCAAACTCATGTCCATTGAGTCGGTGATGCCATCCAGCCATCTCATCCTCTGTCGTCCCCTTCTCCTCCTGCCCTCAATCCCTCCCAGCATCAGGGTCTTTTCCAATGAGTCAACTCTTCGCATGAGGTGGCTTGAATGCATGATGCTAAATAAACTCACTGCTTCTCTCTGTATGTTGTTTCCCTCTGTTGACAATTAGGAGATGAATTTTTACTTCCTATCCTCCTTAAAAGACAGAAAATTCAAAATGCAGGCTTTCTCTGGTGGTCCAGTGGTTAAAAGTCTGCCTGCCAATGCAGAGGACATGGGTTCGATCCTTGGTCCAGGAGGATTCCACATGCCCCCAAAGCTACTAAGCCCATGTGCCACAACTACTGAAGCCTGTGGGGCCTGGAGCCCCTGCTCCACAACAAGAGAAGCTACCGCGATGAGAAGCCCACACATGCCAACTAGAGTAGCCCCTGCTCGCCACAACTAGAGAAAGCCCATGTGCAGCAATGAAGAGCCAGCACAGCCAAAAGTAACCAAATAAATAAAAATTTTTGAAAAGAAGCTCAAAATGCAACATAAACAGCAGAGATATTTTATCAACTAATATGCTAAAAAAATTCAGCATTCATTTTAATATCAGTGAACCACATCATACTTTAGATATACCAAGGAATCTTTACTCTTTTGTAAAATAATCAAGCCCCTGTATAATGGTTTAAAACATTCACGTTTTCAAGTAACAAATTTGCTTAAAAGAGAGGTTCAGTTAAACTTGCAAACTTCCTTGAGTTCACTCTCTGTGCTTGGTAGCATAAAATATTTTTATTACATATATTATCAGCTAAACCATTTATCATGCACTGTCCTTGCTCCCCACTCCTTAAATGCCAGCATTTACCTTTGACCTATATGATGTGAACATTTTATTGTTCATTCCAGATGATTCTGTTTCTGTTTTGTTATCTGCAAAGTAGAAGTCTATGCCTTATAATCTATAAAAGTATTGAATCACTATATTGTATGCCTGAAGCTAATAAAATATTGTAATCAACTGTGTTTCAATAAAATTCTTTTTAAACAATCTATCCTAAAGCAGTCAGATATAAACAAAATAAATAACACGCATTGAAGAGATACATGGAGAACAAGATTTGTAAAGTATTACCTCTTTCTTCAATTTGTTAATGTTCACACCACTCTGATTTTGATTTTCCCCTAAGAATTTTTGTCTGCCAAACTGAATAATAATTCTGTGTTAGATCCACAGTTCTCAAAATATGCCCCAAAGCACTGTAGAATACCATAGCAGCAAGTTAATGCGGCAACATAGAATATTTTAGTTTAAAGGGCAACACAGTGCTACTCAACATCTGTTTGAAACCACGTGAACTTCTAGTACACCAAGATAGATCATGGTTCCAGCATTAGACTATTATCCTTTTGATAATGGCATGTCTTTTCTTTTTTTTTATAATTTTGTTTATTTATTTTTGGCTGTGCTAGGTCTTCGATGACCACAGGCTTCTGCAGTTGTGGTGTGTGGGCTCGGTAGTTATGACATGTGAAATCTGGGATCTTAGTTCCCCAACCAGGGATGCAACCTTGGGCCCCCCCCCTACCCCCGCAGTGGGACTGAGGAGTCTTAACTATTGGACCACCAGAGAAGTCCCAGTGATGTCATGTCTTTGAGAAGTTGGATTTTCTGCAGTTGTGATGAAAAGCAAGTACTGCATGAATATCAGTGTGGAACAGGAAATGAGTGTGGCAGTGTCTGATCTGAGCTCAAAGTTTTCAAAGCTGGTCAGAATCTGCCTGCCAATGCAGGACACCCAAGAGATGTGGGTTCAATCCCTAGGTCAGGAAGATCCCTTGGAGTAGGGCATGGCAACTCATTCCAATATTCTTGCCTGGAAGAAGAGCCTGGTGGGCTACAGTCCATGGGGTCGCAAAGAGTTGGACATGACTGAGTGACTGAACACACCCACACACACACACACACACACACATACAGCACTCAATAGGCTCATCCACCCCATTAGCAATGGACATGAGTTTGAGGAAGCTCCGGGAGTTGGTGATGGACAGGGAAGCCTGGCGTGCTGCAGTCCATGGGGTCACAGAGTCAGACACACCTAAGCGACTGAACTGAACTGATGATTATTTAACAATAGAATAAGAATATATTTTCTCTTTCAGCTTACATGTATTTTTAATGGCTACTAAGTTGTGAAATCACAGAGAGATGTTAAGATAGTGCTAGTGGACAGTGAGTTGCTCAGTGGAGTGCGACTGTTTGCGACCCCCTGGACCATACAGTTCATGGGATTCTCCAGGCCAGAATACTGGAGTGGGTGGCATTTCCCTTCTCCAGGGGATCTTCCCAACCTAGGGATCAAACCCAGGTCTCCCACATTGCAGGCAGATTCTTTACAGGCTAAGCCACAAGGGAAGCCCTTGTGTTCAAGGGAAGATGTTAAGATAGTTGGCCCTAACAACTCTGTTAATGGAATTATTAGGTATTGGCCTGAGTTGCCATGAAAAAACTACTGAGACACTAAGAGCACAGTTAATCAAGAAAGTTTGAGAACCTTGATTTTCTCAATTGTAAACTGAGTCTAATAATAGTGTTCACTGCTCTATTAGACACTATTAGACAGGGTTGCAGTGACATTAAATGGATTATTAACACATGAACAATATTTAGAACAGTGTCTAACAAGTCATTGCAGTAGTAGTATTTGTTACCTAGGACAGTTCTTTTCAATGATCTTCGACTTATCTCTATGTGATAGAAAAAAAAACAGTTTTGGAGTATGTCTCTACATCAGTTACATCAAAGCTTTATAAGTGCCATCGTAATCAGAAATCTCTATTAAATTTACTATCTGGGAAGAGAACAGAAATTACTTCATTCTAAATGCCTTAAAATCTCTTTGACTTTTATGTTTACTGGAATTTAAATCTGCATCTAGTTATTTAAAGACTAGAAAAAGGATTTGTCTCTGGTACATAGTAGAGAGTTTTAAATTTTATTTATTTAATTTTTTGAACATCACATTGATTTTTATTTCAGTTAATTACCAGCATTTTAGTGTGCTTTTCTTTTTATATAGTATTTTGCATAGTAGTCTTTAAATGGTTATAGAATTCTCTTGCTTAGATTTTAAGTACAGAAAAGCTTCATTTTTAATTAGTTATATATTTGTGATTTTATTTTATTTTTATTGAAGTATAGTTGACTTACAATGGTGTGTTAGTTTCGGGTGTACAACAAAATGATTCAGCTATATATACATATTTTTAATGGCTATCAGAAACTCTTTTTCAACAGGTTATATTATTTCAAAAAGAATTTTTAAAATATCATTCAAGGGAACATCTAATAAAATTTTTGCCCTCCTGCCACACCCTACTCCCCAACAATGACTTTCCATAAACTAATCTGCCAAGGAGGCAAGCAGAATTAACTTCCTATATATTGATTATTACCTATGTCTTGCTATAGCCTAGCAAACACCTCAAAAGTGCTGTAATTACCTGTTCTAACCTTTTATTTTTACATAATCTCAGACTTACAGAAAAGTTGTAAAAATAGTACCCAAAATTCCTGTGTATGTCTCACCAAGATTTCCCAAATATTGTTATTTTATTAATTTGCATTATCATTTACTTTGATCATTTTGTTAACATGGCGTCTGGCAATTTCTCCACTCTAAATTCACTACTTTTCTCTTTGTAATTAATAATATCTTGTGAGAACATACTTTGACATGTAAATGTCCTGTTTCTCATCCAAATTTCACCCACTCCAAATCTTACCATCCATCAATGATTCAATTATTACAGTGACAGTTGCCAAATAGTGATTTTTTTTCTTTTGTGTATGTGTGATTTTTTAAATTCCATCATTCCTTCTATGTTTATTAGCTAACATTCTACTGGGACTCACTTTATCTTCTTCCACATTATTTACTCTTTTCATTTATTTATATGTTGATATATTCTTATTTTACTCAGTGGGTTATAATACCTGACTTTCATTGTTTATTTTATGTTTAATTGTCCCAGATTTGGCTCGTACTAGTCCCCTTTGGTATAGCTCTTTTTTTTTCTTTTGCCTTGAGGCATGCAGCATTTTGGTTTCCTGACCAGGGATCTAATCTGAGCTCTCTACATTGGAAGCCTAGAGTTAACCATCAGACTGCCAGGGAAGTCTCTCTGTGTAGCCTTTTTTGTCATTCTGATATGCCCCACCATTTTTTGAGCATTTCCTAATTTACTCATTTAATACAGTGAGTTTAAGGTTCATCTTGTTCTTCGAAATTTGAAATTCATTGTCCATAAATATTTACCCAATCTCAAATACACCAAAGGTAGTTTTAGAATTACTACCAAAAAAACCCCAAACAAACCCAACCCCCAACCACTGCAAAAACCCAAGCAAATTACAGTTTAATATTTAGTTACAGTTCATTTTGTCTTTAGTCTGAGAGCATGTAGCAAAAAAATGTATTCTAAATTCCTTGGGTTCAGTTAATTTTCTGTCTCATATTCATACACCTTCTTTTCCAAGTGATTGTATTATTCATTTAAAACCATTAGGTTGATTTGTTTGCATTCCATTTTAGACTTTTCCTATATTTGTGTGTGTGTTCTTTCCCAGATCTAGCTCTAGAATCAGCCAATCCTTTAAGGAGCCGTGGATCTATTTATTAGCAAACAGAATTTAGAAGCCCAGTTGCTCCTACGGTGACACTGCTTCTGGACTTTCTCACTGGAAGGATTGTCATGTTCAGTTCTGATCCAATACTATAGAATTCATTCTACTCTTTTTCTTTCCATATTTGTAAAGCTCTTTGCTCTCAGTGAGAAACTTGAACTCATTGTCCATAAAATATTTGTATGTTTATTTATTTACCCAATCTCGGAATACACAGAAAGTAGTTTTAGAATTCCTACCAAAAAACCCCCAACTGTTGCAAAAAACCAAGCCAATTACAGTTTAATATTCATTTACAGTTCACTTTTTCTTTAGTCTGAGAGTATATAGCAAAAAAAAATTATATTCTAAAGTTCCTTGGGTTCAGTTAATTCTCTGTCCCACATATATACACGTTTTTCCATGTGATTATTTATTTAAAACCTAGGCTGAATTATCTGTATTCCATTTTTAAGCTTTTCCTCTTTTTGTGTGTATATGTGTTCTGCTTAATATATGAATCATTAACATGGCTCCAAAAGACAGAACTATACAAAGGGGAATATTCAAGAGAAATATCACTTTCTGTCTTCTACTCACTGTTTCAACCTCATTCCCAACCACTTCCTATAAGTAACAGTAATCTCATTAATTTCTGGTTTATCCTTCCTGGTTTGCTTTTTTGGTCAAAAAAGTCACCTGTATATTTTCTCACTTCCCTTTTTTTCTTACACAAAAGGTAGCATATTATAGATACTCTTTTGTCCTTTGCTTTTTTTCACTGAATTATATATCCTTGCAATTATTCCTTGTCAGTTTATAGACATCATCTTCAGTCTTTCTTACAGATATATAACATTAAATTTTGTGTTCGTGCCAATAGTTTATTCAATCTCTGTCCTCTAATGGGCACTTACAGTGTCCCATATTTTGCAAATACAAACAGTACTGCAATGATTAACATTGTACATTTGTATTTTCATATTGTTAGAGGTGTATGTTTAGGATAACTTTTTAGAAGGAGAATTATTGGACCCAAAGTAGACGCCTTTTAAGTGTTTTAGTTGCCTAGCAAGATTTGAATATAGACATTTAAAATAGTTTTTGTGATGATATTTATTACGCATTTGTTAGAATAGGTGTTTTGTTTTAGATTTTGAGTTACAGACTTTTATATCTCAATAAATATGTTCTAGTAACTATAAGCAATCAAATAGCAAAATTCTTCCTAAGTATTATTAGATTTTGCATGTAATTACTTAATTACATTTTAGCTCTGAGAGTAAAGATGGGCAAAAATAATGGGGTAGGGGAGGAATCCCTTAGGTCTGAAAAACAATACTAATACAAAGATGGGTCACATTCCGCCTGTGGGAATGATTAGGGAAACAATATTTTTACATCTCTAAGGAGGAGGTATTTCCTACCAGCAGAGTTGATGATCTGAAATCACTGAAAACATGATGAATAGTGAAAGAAGCTGGTCGGCTGGTGCTACAGGGCTGGTTAATTATACTGTAAATCATGCAAACACCGACACGTTGAACAAAAAGCTTCTCTGAACATCTTTCCTTCTCACTAGAAGAACAGCTCTTTAAAGGAAAAAAAAAAGCAAAAAAAAAAAAAAAAAACCAAGCAAATTGGTCATTCTATTAGGGTGACGATGTACAAAATGCTCACATTAACCCCTAGAGAGGCAGAGAAGCTTTTTGGCTTTGATGTCCGTAAGGCATTTAAAAAATGCTGTATAAATATGATTGGACACTCTTGATTAAGCATTGTAGGAGTAAGGACAACTAACTCCCACCTCTGCTGTCTATGGTCAGTACAATAATATTATCCTGGAGTTTTATTATTTGTGTCTTTCACTTGGGAGTCTTCCTTTATATAGTCTAGGATTCACCAATAATTCTCTACCCCTTAGAAAGGTAAATATTTCATTTGGAAACTTTCGTGGGATTTGGGCTTTCACAGATGAAGATCAAAGATAGAAATCAGTCCTCTGCTCCACTGCTGGCCAATCAGGTCAACAGCTCCTCCCGGTACCCTAGTTTCTGCCCCTGTGAAAGGAAAAGAATCTCTCTATGGCACAAATACTGGTATTTTACTGCATGTGCTTTCTCATTTTTACTTTACCGTCTCAACATACCAGCTAGACTTCTCCACTGTAAATTTGCTATTTTTTGGTTTATAATTAATAAATTTCCCATGGGACATATTTCATGACTATGTAAATATCTCTTTCTTATAGGTGGTGAAGAGTTTCAGGAAGAGGCCTCAAATTAACAATAGGGGTCCTCACTGTGTGTGAATGCTCAATTGCTTCAGCCGTGTCTAACCTATGCAAACCCATGGACTGTAGCCCTCCAGGCTCCTCTGTCCATGGGATTCTCCAGGCAAGAATCCTGGAGTGGGTTGCCATGCCCTCCTCTAGGAGATCGTCCTGACCCAGGGATCAAACCTGTGTCTCTTGAGTCTCCAGCATTGGCAGGTGGATTTTTCACCGACTGAGCCACCAGGGAAGCCCACCAATACATGTAGCTATTTATTATCAATTATTATTACATAATAATGAAGATATTATTTTGGTTAGTTGTGAACCCTGGTGAAGTTTCTTTTTTGGTTGGAGACCTTCTACCATATTATACCTTATGTGCTGATCCAGCCTTAGATCAGAGTGGATTAAAACACACACACATCCTTCCCTGTAAATTCTCCCAGAAAGTTTAACTTTGAGGTCTGTGGACACAGAATTTATGCCAGCTCTTTACTTCAGTGTGGCCCGTCCACTTAGAGGTGAATAGGATGATGCCAGAGCCCTTTATTCCAGTAAGACTGGAGTGCCACCATGAGGTCAGCTTTGGTCCTGGCAACACCTACTTGAATTCTGGTCTGATTACAAGCATATTTGAGTGCTCATATTTACACTGCATTTACTGTCATTAAGGGGCTTCCCTGGTAGTTCAGCTAGTAAAGAATTTGCCTGCAATGCAGGAGATCCTGGTTCGATTCCTGGGTCGGGAAGATCCCCTGGAGGAGGGCATGACAACCCACTCCAGTATTCTTGCCTGGAGAATCCCCATGGACAGAGGAGCCTGGAGGGCTGCAGTCCATGGGCTCACAAAGAGTCGGACATGACTGAGTGACTAAGCACACACATTACTGTCATTAAAACCTGAAAAGTACATTCCATTCTTTTGACTCTTAACATTTTGTACATTCAACTCAATGGCTAAACAGAAATGTACAAAAAGTGTAAGAATCTGGATCTCTTAAGCCCTCGATTTGGATTTCTAAAGGACTAGAGTATTGGTCAGTCTTGAGAATTTGATACTGAAAAATTAGCCCCGGGGAAAGTGAGATTTTTGTCTGAGTCTGAATGGCTGCAGGTTTGTTACCTTAAGACCCTGAAGTTGTGATCTAGAAGTTTCTAACTCACTTTGCAAAGAACTAGTAATTCCTATTTCTAAATGATCATTAGAAACTCCACTTAGGTGTTTCAGAGAAATCTCAAACTCAATTGTTCTCTAAACTTTAGGACTACCCTGGTGATACAGTGGATAGGAGTCAGCCTGCCAATGAAGGAGACACAGATTTGATCCCCGGCCCAGGAAGATTCCATGTGCCTCAGGGCAACTAAGCTCAAGCGCCAGAACTATTTAAGCCCATGTGCCTAGAGTCCGTACTCAGCAAGAACAGAAGCCACTGCAGTGAGAAGCCCAAGCACCTCAACTAGAGGGTAGCCCTGACTCTCTACAACTAGAGAAACCCCGGGCACAGCAACAAAGACCCAGCACAGCCAAAAATAAAAATAAATAATAAAATAAAACTTTATTTCTCTAGTTGTGACAAATGGGGCCTACTCTCTAGTTGCTATGCACAGGCTTCTCATTGCAGTGCCTTTTCTTTTTTTCTTTTTTTGGCAGTGCCTTTTCTTGCAGGCTTCTCATTGCAAGGCATTGCAAGGGTGCACGGGTTTCAGGAGTTTCAGCACATGGGCTCGATAGTTGTGGCATGTGGGCTTGACTGCTCTGCAGCATGTGGGACCTTCTTGCACTGGCAGGCAGATTTTCTACCACCAGGCCACCAGGGAAGCCCTACAATAATTTTTTAAAACATTAAACTTTACACTCTACCATGTGTGAATAGACAGTGGGAAGCTGCCATATAGTCCAGGGAGCTCAGTTCGGGGCTCTTTGATGACTTAGATGGGTGGGATGGGGGCAGGGAGGTTTGAGAGGGAGGGGATATATGTGTACATGTAGCTGATTCACTTCATTGTGTAGCAGAGACTAACACAACATTGTAAAGCAATAAAATAATTAAATGTAATTAAATTTTCTAAAATTAAACTTTACTATATTGCTCTTACACTATCCTAGCCCTCCACTTTTTCCCATCCCCGTAAACAGAGACCCCCTCACCCAGTCACCAAAGTTCGAGACCTGGGAGCTACTTCTCTTTCCCTGTCTTCCTACATCCAGTCACTAAGGCAGTACGATCAACATCACAACCTTCACGGCCTTTTGATCTGCTTTCTCCTCTTCCCTTTTACTACAGCCTTCTTCCCTCACTCGACTATTACTGCGATGTTCTCATCTCCCTGACTCCAGACTTGCCTCCCTTCCATGTTGCTGCTAGCGTGATCTTTTCAAATGAAAACACTGTTTATATCACTGATTTGATATCCTTTAAGGACTCTCAGTGCCTACAAGATCAAGTCCAAGCTCTTTGGCGTGCTCATGAGGTGTACAGGAGCTAGTCCTTACCCACCTGCTCGGCTCCATCTCTTACAGTGTCATCCACTTCTGGTTTGGTGAACCACTAGTAGATCCCCGATTTTAGTAGATCCTAAAATTAAACTTTACTGTATTGCTCTTACACTATCCTAGATAGTGTATCTAGTGGAGCTAGATCTACTAGTAGATCCCCAAACACAACAGGGATCATCATAACCCCTTACATTTGTTGCTACTGTTCCCTTTATTCAAAAGAGCTTTGCCTGTCGTCTAACTCATCAACATTCATTTTTTTTTAAGGGTTTGCAAGCTTTATCTCCTCTACAAACCTTTCCTAGTTTCCTATGAAGTCCACCCCATTCTGATACCACAGCCCAAACACTCCCTTACCTCCTATAACTCATATTACAGTGCTTGCTCTGTTTGAAAACAGGTTCTAACAGACTTTAGTCACTATCCTTAGCAGACTTTAAGCTACTTGAAAACAAGAACTATATCTATCTCTGGATCTCCAGATCCAAGTCCATGCCAAGCACACTGTGAAAACAATAACAAAGTTTGTTGAATGAGAAGCAGGGAGTGGAGGAGAAAGACTTTCAAAAACATACTTTTAGGGCAGGCAGTGGTCACTCTGTCCATAACAACAAGATATCCCAACCAAATCCACTGCAGTGTTATACAAAGTTTGTGTACTCACTTGCTACAGCTGAGAAACCATGTGTGTCTACCAGTCAGACCATACTGGTTTTTGGAGAAATTCCAGTTATACAAAACCATGATTCAAAGTCCTTACCACTTTTATTGACGATGGTTTTTAATTGTTTTGTTTTTTCTTAAGAGGAAATGGTCCTTTAATGAGTCAGCTGGACATTGTCACAGTAGAAAATGGTATCAGTCTGACAGTTTTCATTTGACGTTATTCACTCACTCAGTCACAATTTATTACAAACCACCAAGCAAAAGATATAGGCTCTTTGCTGAGTCCACAAGATTGGCAGTTTCAGGAATCTTTGTCTATTTTATTTCACTTCATTCATTCAACAAAATTTATTGATCACTTCAGGATGAAACAGTATCCATGGTAGGCCAACATAATATGAAGATAAATAAGATACAGGCTCAGCCCTCAAAAAGCTTACGGTCTGGTATGTGATGATGTGGAAAACATCTACAAAGTGGCATAAGAACTCATAGAAAGAAGATGGACTATGTCAAGAAGGGGACATTCAAGGTAAGCTTCTTAGCCGAGAACACAAAAACTGATTTTTTAATTCACGTATAGTTGACTTACAGTGTTTCGGGTATACAGCAAAGTGATTCAGTTTTACATGTATACACACACACACACACACACACACACACATTCTTTTTCGGAATCTTTTTTTTTAAGTTGTTTTTTACATGGGTCATTATAAGTCTTCATTGAATTTATTACATGTTGCTTCTGTTTTATGTTTTTTGGTTTTTTGGCCAGGAGGCATGTGGAATCTTAGCTCCCCAACAAGGGATGGATCATGCACCTCCTGCATTAGAAGATGAAGTTTTTTTTATTTCTTCTAGGTCTTTGTTAAACATTTCTAGCATCTTCTCAATCCTTGTCTCCAGGCTATTTATCTGTAACTCCATTTTGTTTTCAAGATTTTGGATCATTGTAAGGTGAACTTTTAACCACTGGATCACCAGGGAAGTCTCAGGTTCTTTTTTATTATGGGTTATTACAGGACATTGAATATAGTTCCCTGAGCTATTGTATATATATATACAGTATATATATGTATGTAAACTGGATAAACAACAAGGGTCTATATATATATACATATATGAATATATATATATATATATAAAATATATGTTAATCCCAAATTCCCAATTTATCCCTTCATGCCCCCCCACCCCTCTGGTAATCATGAAAGTGAAAGTGAAGTCACTCAGTCGTGTCAGACTCTTTGCGACCCCATGGACTGTAGCCTACCAGGCTCTTCCGTCCATGGGATTCTCCAGGCAAGAATACTGGTGTGGGTTGCCATTTCCTTATCCAGGAGATCTTCCCAACCCAGGGTTTGAACCCAGGTCTCTCACATTGTAGGCAGACACTTTACCGTCTGAGCCACCAGGGAAGTCCTGGTAATCATAAGTCATAAAATTGAATTTTGAAGATAAGGTGTTCACCATAGTTCAAAAAGAGAGAGGACATTCCAAGAAGAAAGCAAAATAGGTACAAAGGTTCAGAGTTAGAAGAAGCATAGCTGAAATTAGATGATAAAATTAAAGCTTAGAGAGGATAAGTAACTTGCCTAAGATCACACAACTAGCAAGTTAAAGAACTGGAGGCAGTTGAACCCAAGCCAAAGTTATTTATGGGAGTGTGTCATGTGTCCTGAGAGTGTTGAGAATCACCGCTCGGGGTCTAGCATACATGCCACACGAGCTCAGACCACATTCAATAGATGACAGGAAATCATGAGAAATCTTTAAAAATGGGTTTATTTATTTTTGGCTGTGCTGGTTAGCATTGCCGTGCTCGGGGTTTCTCTAGTTGCAGCGAGTGGGGGTACTCTTTGCTGCAGTGTGCGGGCTATTCTTTGCGGCGCTGAGCAGCTTCTCCGTGCTGTGGCTTCTCTTGTGAAGCACGGGCTCTAGTCTAGGTATGCAGGCTTCAGTAGTTGAAGCAAGGAGGCTCAGAAGTTGTGGCACACAGCCCAGATCAAACCCGTGTGTGACTGGCAGGCAGATTCCTATCCACTAGACCACCGCAGAAGTCACGAGAAATTTTTAAGCAGAGAAGTAACATAGTCTCATTTGGGCTTTAGAAAGATGACTCTAGCAATGATTCTTAATCCTGACAGCAATTAGATTCACTTCAGAAGCTTTCAAAAATTACAGGCCAAAGAGCTACTCCAGAACAATTAAACCAGTATTTCTGGGGATGGGACCCAGTTTTTTTTTGTTTTGCTTTTTAAGTTCCTCAGGGTATTCTCCTGTGCTGTTAAGGTCAAGAACTATTGCTTTAAAAAAAAAAGAAAAAGAAAAAAAGAACTATTGCGTTAGGAGAATGGACTGCAAGAAAGATAAGGACTAATATTTATTAAGCATCTACTGTGTTTGAAATTTTGTTCCAAAAGCTTTATATAATAAGACACACATATATGTAATATATATTCCTAATATAGACAAATATAGATACATAAGATAGATAAATAGACAGGTATATAGAAAGATAAATGATAGAGATTGACAGATACATAGATAAAGAGAATCCTGAGCCAGTTCTTACTATTTGAGCTCTGTGTGGTGAACCAATATTACTCCTAGCTTTCAAGGTAGGTATTATAATCCTATAATCCTCATTTTACCAGTGATGAAATTGAGGCACAGAGCAGTGAAATAACCTACCTAAGAAGATCAAATTATTAAATGATTCACACAGTCTTTCTGACACCCAAAACCCATGCTCCTTCCACTATATACCATTGCCTTATGAGTGTTGCTTAATCCTCATAGCAATTCTGTCATAGGTTTCATGATCCTCATTTTACAAATGAGGAAATTAGACCAAGAGAGGTTAATTTGATCAGGTCACAGCTAACAGGCAGAGAGGCTGGGAGGAATTTAAACTTAGACTTAACTCCAACTACGTGCTTATGAAAGTAAAATACATATACTCAACACTCAATACAACTCTTTCCTCTGAAAGAAGGGAAGCAAGTTAGTTTGTTAATATAATGCAGAGTATTATTCTTAATAAAAGAGACCCATGCCTATGCACTTCCCCTTCCTTCTTGGTTCTCAGGAGGTCAAACCTTTGTTGACTATCAATCCCAAGGGACTTTTGTTGGCAGAGAGGGAGTACAGGGTTCTGCCATAATCTTCTACCACATACACCTGAAAAACTTTAGTCCTGGCTAAAGCCAGCAATACAACTTGTTCACACTTTCATCTAAGCAGCTAAATCATGCTGATTAGTCTCTTTTTTTTAATTCATTGTCTCCAACTTAAATGGGCATTCTCTGCCCAGAGGTACTATGCTTTTCCCCAGTAGAGAAATTTTCCCATTCTTAGAGAACGCTGCTGCTGTTGTTCAGTCACTTAGTCGTGTCCAATTCTTTGTAACCCCATGGACTGCAGCATGCCAGGTTTCCCTGTCCTTCACCATCTCCTGGAGCTTTCTCAAACTCACGTCCATTGAGTTGTTGATGCCATCCAACCTTGTCCTCTGTAGTTCCCTTCTCCTCCTGCCTTCAATCTTTACCAGCATCAGGGTCTTTTCCATTAGTCAGCTCTTCACATCAGATAGCCAAAGTATTGGAGCTTCAGCTTCAACAGCAGCCCTTCCAATAAATATTCAGGACTGATTTCCTCTAGGATTGGCTGGTTTGATCTCCTTGCAGTCCAAGGGACTCTCAAGTCTTCTCCAGCACCACACTTCAAAAGCATCAATTCTTCTGTGCTCAGTTTTCTTTATGGTTCAACTCTCAACATGCATACTCTCACATTCATACATTCAAAAACCATAGCTTTGACTACATGGAATGTTATTTCATATCACTTCCTCCTCCTCAGCCCTTCTATACTCCCTGAAAAAATCACATCCCATGTCCATCCCATTATTCTCCCCTTCTCTGTTCCATCAAAAATTTCCATCTTTTCACTGCATCATTCCTTGCAATTTACAAATTTCCTTTAACACCCATCTTTAAAAATACTGAACACAAAAAGCAAAACTTGCTTTTGAACCCCTATCTGCCTCTAGTTACTACTCTACTTCTCTGCTTTCCTTCTCAGTTAAACCTTTGGAAAGAGTTGGTTTCATCACAGTCTCCAGTTCTCCACCTCTAGCCACTCATTCATTTCCATCCTCCCTGCCACTGAAATTATCAGGTCACTAGGGACTGCCATGTTGCCAAATGCAGTGATCTTTTTTGTTCATGCTCAGCCTCTCAACAGTTTTTTAAACAGCTGATCACTACCTTCTTTCTGAAACTTTTGTCTAGCTGCCAGATTACCACATTCCTTGTCTTCCTACGTCACTGACTGCCTCTCAAATTTTTATAGTTACATTCCCCTCTACCTGATCTCTAAATGCTGGAGTACACTAAAGGTCAGTTCTGGGTTCTCTTCTCTTCCCTAGTCACAGAATCTAAGTGATTACATTTATGATCACGCTTTTACATATAGGTTTGTCACCACTTACACAAGGATTGGGTTGTAAAGTCAGCTCATAAAGAAAAAACTCATTAAGTGTAACTATTCTTGGAAATTTCTTAAATCACACATAAACTACAGCAGTTGTGGTTTCATACAAGTTGATTTTACATATGATTGTGGCCATATTTATGTGCCAAATTGAAGACCAATACTCCATTTCCTAAAAACTCAGTCAATTTGTTTCCCCTCCTGTGCTGAGATAAATTGTTTTCATTGAGCAATAGATGAAAAAAGTACTTTAACTTTCACATTTCACGAAAAATACTTATTTTTAAAGAGCAGACACAACTGGAACAACAAGCTGCTCCTGCTATGAGAGAATTAGGGACCAACTCCATCAGAGGGTACAGCAGACTCTCAGCCCTCATCTCCTCCTTACTCCACATTTGCTTTTCTTGAATGTAAAGGAGCCACACAATTTAAAATATTTCTCACACTCTATGGTTGAATATGTATACCTCAATTAATAAGTTAAATGCTTGTTTGATATGATCCCATTGTACCATTTACATTTTGATGACTCCTAAATTTATTGTTCTAGCCCTGACCTTTTCCCCTGAGCTTCAGACTCATGGAATCAACTACCCACTTGGACTTAACCGCCACTTGAAATCTATGAGGCATCTTAACATACCCAAAACATAACAATTAATTTCCACCTTCCAGGCCTCATCCTCACACAAAATAGCTGTTCTTCCTTCAGTCTTTCCTAGCTCAGTAATCGGCATGTCACTTACCCCAGATTTTAAAACAAAAACCTAGCAGTGATTCCTTCCTTTCACTCACATGAAATTCATTAGGTGCACTTAGATCTGCCTCCAAAACATATCTCAAATTTACCCATTTACTTCCATCAGCTCAGATACCACCCTAGTCCAAGCCAGCACCATCATTTCTACTTTGACTGACCTCCCTGTTTCCATTCTTACCCTTGTCTCATATCATTCTTCTGATTCAGGAATTATTTTGCTTGTTTGTTAACATCTTCTATCTCCACCAAAATGTAAGTTTCCTGAGGTGAGATTCGTGGAGTGTTGTTTACCAAACTATCCCTAAAAGTCTAGAACAGTGAGTGCCTGGCATAAGAAGATCTGGATAAATTTTTTTTTAATCAAACAAATAACATCACACCGTAAGTCAGTAAACCCTCCCGACTTCTCACAGCCAGGAGGCCCCGCCCTCTCCCCGAGCCACTTCCGCTCGCCCTAGGCCTTCTGGGAGAGGAAGTCCTCTGCGCAGGCGCTTGTGAGACCGCGGAGCTTTCTGGGTGAAGATGGATGCTCACGATCTGTTTCGCCGGCTCGGCGCGGGTGCCAAATTCGACTTGAGACGCTTCTCGGCGGACGCAGCTCGATTCCAGGTATTGTGGGCAGAAGCGCGAGAAACTGAGTAAGGAGTGGGAGCCGGAGAAATTGCCGAATGCTGGGGGAGTCCGCACTCGGAGACCCCGAGGCCTGGTTGTGGGGCATTTCCCCTCCTTTGGCGTTCAGCTTACCGCAGCCTTCTGAATGAACCGTTTACTTGTCCTAGACTTGCTTGGGTCTAGTCGGGAAATGTTTCACCTCCACTCTACCGCCCTGGCTGTTCTTCTGAGTTTATTCAAAGCACCGTTTAGAATCTTACTCTCAAAAATTATCTTTTTCCAAAACTGATGGAAAAGAATTTGAAAAACAGCAACAACCCCAAACGGAGAGAACAGATTATTTCTTGGTGATCTTCCCGTTTGCTTTGGCTTGCGTGGGCATGGTTCTTTTTATTCCCGCTACTCCACGGCGTATTAAGTAATGAGACGAACGATTTGAAATGGGCGCTCTTACAGAGGGAAGTGGTGAGTGATAAATCGAGAGAAGTTGGGGCCCAGTTGTGGAAAATCTTGAATATCAACTTTGGTATTGGGACTAGAGACATTTTTGTGTGTGTGCCTCACCTGTGTTTCTTCTTTCTCTGACGGTATAGTGTAGTTGTTAAGAGTTTGAAGTCTCGAACCAGATGATTCAATTTCAAATCCTGGGCCTTCCAGTTACCAGTTTTGAGACCGTGGTGAAGTTACTTAACGTGTTAATGCCTCGATTTTTCTCATCTGTTTTGCTGTTTACCTTGTTAGGGTTGTTGAAGGAAGGAGGAATTTAATGTATCTAAACATGCTTAGAAATCTGTCTGATTATGCAGTGTTAAGCAGTGTTAATTATGCAGATTAAGCATAAGTGTTATGCTTATCAGTGTTAGTTGCTGTTATGATTATTATTATTACTGTTAGAAGGTCAGAAAAGGTATCATCTTGGATTCCATTTTCCCGAACTCTTGTCAGCTCAACAGATATTTGGTGAAAGACAAAAAAGATTGGGAGTCATTGTACCCACATCCTTACTGTCAATGCTGCTAGAGTGATAACAATGCCAAATCTGTCCATAGATTTCATTTAAAATTTTTTGGGTTTTAGATAGGAAAAAGGAAATATGACTTTGATTCCTCGGAGGTGCTACAGGGACTGGACTTTTTTGGAAACAAAAAGTCTGTCCCAGGTGATTGTGGAGCATTAAGAACTCATCAGGAGCTACAAGATGAAGAGAAAAAAGAAGAGAGCCAAATTGAAAGGAAGAGGGAGCAAAACAGGAAAAAGAAGAAGATGATGACTTCAGGTTAGGGCTTGATTTATGGTTTTTGTCTCTAATTTTTTTTTTTTTCATTTACAGAAATAGTAGAAGCTTATGGTTATATGTCAGACAATATATTGCTGTTTGTCATTTGATAGCATTTAAATTGTTTCAAGGTATTTGTGATTACAAGTATTGTTACAGTAAAGATACTTGTAAGCATATCTTTTTATACAGGTGCTGTAATTTCTGTAATTAGCATCCCCAAAGTGGATTCAGTGGGTCAAAGGGCACACACACTTCTTCCTCTGAACAGATAACTGCAAAATGACTTCCCACAGCCGTGACAATGCTGAATACTGTTGGTCTTTTTTTTTTTCCTCCCCATTCTAATGAGTGAAATGTTTTTATTTATATTTTCTTGATAACTGGTGAGATTGAGCATCTTCTCATAGGCTTTTCTGGATGTTTACATTTCACGTTTTGTGGCTTGTTTGTATTCTTTGGCTATTTTTCACAAGGTGGTCTTTTTTTTCCTGTACTCAACTGTAGGAATATTTGTCTTTTTCCTTGTTCATCTATTAAGTTTCCCAGCCATTTTACCTTTTTGGTAAAATAAATACTTACACATGATTTTTAAAAGTTATTCAATCAGTTTATCTTAGATATTTTTGTAGAGAGAGTCTATTGACATGTATTTATACCTCACTTAAAAAGCGTGAATGATTGCATACTCTATATGCTGTTTTGTTCTGAACCTTCCTTCCCTCTACCCCCTTTATAACAAGATATAACAGTATTATCTTGGAATTTGTTATGAATGAGTAGGAAATGCGCTGCCTTGTTTGTTTTAATACAGCATCTTATCCCATTATACATTCCATTATTGATTTAACAAGTTCCTGAGTGGTGGGCCTTTAACTTGTTTCTCTGCTTTTGCTTTTACAGTGTTGCAGTAAATGTTATTCTACTTTGTGTGTATATGTGGGTGTATCTCTCTGATAAATTCTCAAAAGTGGGACTTCGTAGTTAACAGATAAACTTATTTTAAATTCAGATATTTGGGAATTGTCCACCAGAATCGTGGTATCATTAGGAAGTCTACTGCTTTGTTCATTGAACCATAGCATAGTATCCCGTTATATGTTGTAGGGATGTTCCATAATTGATGTGAGAAGTTTCTGTGTTAGGAACATTTACTTTGTTTCCACACTTTTGGTGACAGTGTTGCAATAAAAGTCATTTTACTTTCCTGGCTACAAGCAAGTTTAATAAAGCTTTCCATCAAGATGAATTCTAAAAAGACTTGACACCAGCTTAGGAAAAAGATTCAAATATTTGGCAACCAGAGACACACAGATATGTCCTGTAAGCATTTAGTAGCAAGTTCGGATAAACATAAAGAGTTTTAATTGGAGAATTCAAGGTCTTGTGGATTAGTAATAATTCAGGTCTGTTAATGCCAACTGTCTCCTCATAAAAGTGAGCATAATTTTTTATATTTTTTAAAAATCATTCCAATTGGTGATGCCCACCAGCAGTGTATGAGAGTTTTCTTTTTCTATTTTTATAATTTACCTCCTTATGTAGTATTGCACTTTTTTCTATTATACTGTTCATCTGTTTCTTCTTAATTTGTTAGAGAAGTTAGCTCTAGTCTAGCATACTGTGTTTACACATATTTTCTAGTTTATCCTGTCATAATCTTATTTATTTTTGCCATTTTATGTGTTAACTGTATCTTTTCCACAAAGGAAATTTTCCACAAATTACAAAAATTTGCTTTTGCTTTTGTGTCCTAAGCATTAAACTTAATTTTTTTTTTTTAATTCTCCCATACTTTCTTATTTGTAGTTTCATTTTGTTATATTGAAATCTCTGGCCCTCTGGGATTTTATTTGGTGTAAGGAGTGAATAAGGAACTAATTTAATTTTTTTTTCAGATGTCTAGCCGATTGTCTTAATATATTGATAATCCATCTTCTCCCCATTGGATTTAGATACAGCTTTTATTGTAACTTATTTCCCATATATATTTGGGTCTTTGGGTTCTGTTCTATTTCATTTACTTCTGATTCTGTGTTCATAGACCAGTACAAGCTTGTTTCAATTAACGTGGCCTTATGTTATAAATGGGCTTCAGTGGTGGCTTAGACAGTAAAGAATCTGCCTGCAATTCAGGAGACCCGGGTTCAATCCCTGGGTTGAGAAGATCCCCTGGAGAAGGGAATGGCAACCCACACCAGTATTCTTGCCTGGAAAGTCCCATGGACAAAGGAGCCTGGGGGACCAGAGTCGTACACATCTGAGCGACTAATACTGTTACAAATCCCAGTAGAGTAGTGCGGCATACCATGTTTATTGATTGAGCAACTGGATACTTTCTCCCTAAAGTGAGCTATAGGATCAGTGCAAATCCAATTAAAATTCTAGTAGGCTTTTTTGGTAGAAATGGAAAAGAATTAAAAATAATAATAATAAACATACACTTACCATGTGATCCACCTGTTCTGCTCCTCGAATTTACCCAACAGAAAGGAAAACCTGTGTTCTCACAAAGACTTGTATACTTGTGTTCATAGCAGCTTTGTTTGTAATAGCCAAAACTGTGAAATGACCCAAATGTCCTTGGACAGTGGAGGATAGACAGATTGCATATCCATACAGTAGGATACTCCCTGTAAATAAAAGGTTTAAAATTATCGACACATGCTCCAACATAGATTGGATGGATGAATCTCAGGATAACTATACTAAGTGAAAGAAGCCAGACTAAATTTAGTACATACTATAGGATTGCATTTATATAAGATTCCAGGAAAAAATTAATTAATCAATGAGAGAAAAAGGTAGTTGTCTAGGAATGGAGTAATGCACTATAGGGGGCTACAAGGAATTTTGGGAGCTGATGAAAATGGCCTTAAATGTGTTGATGGTTTAACAGGTGTATTGTTACTGTTTGGCCACTCAGTTGTGTCCAGCTCTTTTGCAACTGCATGGACTGTAGTCCACCAGGCTCCTCTTGTCCAGGGGATTTCCCAGGCAAGAATACTGGAGTGGTTGCCATTTCCTTTGCCAGGGGATCTTTGCAGGTCAGGGACCAAACCCATGTCTACTGCATTGCAGGTGGATTCTTTACCACTGAGCCACCAGGGAAATCCAACAGGTATATACATATGTCAAAACTCCTCAAATTGCATACTTTAAATATATGCAGTTTATTGTGTCTATTGTGCCTCAGTGAAGTTGAAAAAATTTTCAAAAAATTCCAGAAGTAGTCTTTACTATTCTTAGAATTTTTTAGCTATTCTTACATATTTATTTTCCCAGGTAAGCTTCAAAGTCAGCTAGGCCAGTTACCAAAACTGTCTAGTTGTATCAACTGTTACATTTTCTTTCAGTGTGAAGGTGTGGCCTATTTGTGCCACCTAAGAATGTTGCAGTTAAAATCTTTTAATTTTTTTAAAAAATATATTTTAGAAATTACTTCTCAAGAAGAAGTTTCTACTATACAGTGGATATCATCTGTGGAAGCAAAGATTGAAGATAAAAATGTTAAAAGAGAAAATAAACTAACTTCAAGAAAGTTAGAGCAGCTAAGAAAAGAAAAGGTGAGAGAAATATTTTTGCCCTAATAGTTTTTCTGGCCTTGTGCCTTTTTCACTGTGCTTGGGTTTTTCTGTTCATCAAAGTGAGTATGATTTTGTTAAGATAGAAGGTTATTTATAGTAGTCTAGATTTTACTTTAATGAAAATTTAAAGTAGCCTTTGAACTGTGGCTGAAATTTTTAAAGTTTAAAATTCTTGAAAGTATCTTGAAATCTTGAAACTTAAACAGGGTCAAATTTGATAATGTGTTTAGAATTAAATTTTTTAAATTTCTCATTTCCCTTTGATAAACATAAAATTGGCCCACTTTATCCTTTATGTTAAACTCCCTGGTTTTGAAGAATTTCACGTGACAGGGATTTGAGAGTTGGAATTCTTAAGAAACCTGTTTTGTAACTTGGGATTAGGAGGAGTGGAATTCAGAAGAGACAACAAATATGCCATTGTTGAGTTTGCTGCACTCCCGCCGTATTGCAGATGGAGTATCGTTCAGCTCCTTTGGTAATCCCGAATCCAGAATTTGGCTGTCTGGATCAGAGAGTGGGAAAAACCAAAAAAATAAAAAAATCAACATCACTTGACTTTTTTAGTGGCATTCAGTCTTAATAAGTAGAGTTTAGGGTAAATCGTTAAAAAGCATTGGCTCTTGTGCCAAGTGCCATATAAAGCAAATAGATTGATTGAGTGCCTGTCTTCTAGCAGTTTATATAAGATTGTGACTATGACAGTAGCACATGTATATGAATAATGTTATTCATGGCATTGACACATTAAGTGTGGAAAGTGTGGATAGATAGGTTTCATTGTTAGGAAGGTCATCCTTCTGTGAAAGGGTGGAAATTGTTCGTAGTATCTGTCTCTTTTAGGGCCTGGAATTTAGCTAGATGGCTTCATATAAGCTTATTTGAGAAACTTATTACTGTTTTACAACTTCTGACAATGTATTTTACCAAATCCCTTTGTTTTGCTTTTCAGCTAAACTTCTTCCGGAATAAACATAAAATTCATGTCCAAGGAACTGATCTTCCTGACCCAATTGCTACATTTCAGCAACTTGACCAGGAATATAAAATCAATTCTCGACTGCTTCAGAACATTCTGGATGCAGGCTTCCAGATCCCTACACCAATCCAAATGCAAGCCATTCCAGTTATGCTGCATGTGAGTGTGAAGGCCTCGAAGTGTGTGTGTGTGTGTGTATTCATTCTCTTTCCTCTGTCTTTGAGATCTTCCTGTCTGCCTTATTTCCCCTTGTTGAAATCCTTGCCATCCTCTAAACTCCATCTCTAATGCCTGTGCCTCCATACAGTTTGTCTTGATCACTACTGCTTTATGTGATCTTTTTCATTTACCAACAAACACTCTTTCCCCTAACACCCAATTCTCCATGTGTTTTCTTTTTCTTGCAACATTTATCTTACACTTTATACTACTGTGTGTTTGCACTAACTAACATTTTCCATTTAACGAAAAGTGTTCATCTTCTGAGGATAGGGACTATGTTCTGTTTATTCATCAATGATTTGGTTTATAATATCTAAGAAGTATTTCAGAGGTACTGAATTATTGTATATAACTTGACTTTGTTTTTAATCCCAGTGCTTTAAAAGTTTTTGGTCGCGCCATGCAGCTTGTGGGATCTTAGTTCCCCAACCAGGTATTGAACCCAGGCTCTCAGCAGTGAAAGCAGAGAGTCCTAACCACTGAACTGCCAGGGAATTCCCATATCCCAATACTTTTTATTATTGAACTATATTTAAATACTAAAAAAATACATAGATGTCAAGTGCACAGTCTAGTGAATTTCAGCAATTTCATACCCTTTTCCTTCGGTCCCCATCCCACCCTCACCCAGAGGTGAGCACTCTTCTGCTTCCTTATGTTGTTTAATCTCTCAGTCCTGTCCAACTCTTTGCAGCCCCATGGACTGTAGCCCACCAGGCTCCTCTGTCTGTGGGATTTCTCAGACAAGAATACTGGATTGGGTTGCCATTTCCTTTTCTAGGGGATCTTCTCGACTTAGGGATCAAACCCACGTCTCCTACATTCCAGGTGGATTCTTTACCGCTAGCCACCAGGGAAGCCCTGTTCTGGTTCTTACCGCCATGTATTATAGAATTATTATATAAGTGGAATCATTCATTATGTATTCTTTAATCTCTGGTTTCTTTCTTTCACTCTATGTACCTTTTTTGAGATCCTCCATGTTGCATATATCAATTTGTTACTGATATATGATAGGCTGAGTAGTATTTTCTTATATGAGTATACCGTTATTTGTTTATGCACTGTTGACAGAAGTATGAGTTAACTTAGATTTTTGAAATTAAGTTTTTCTGAGTTTCTTTTTGTAGTGGTGAGAGCTGCTTTTTTGTCACCACATAACCAAGACGGCCTCCCAGTTCTAGTAGCCAAAGGGTATGAGTTACCTCCTATCTCATCCATATTAATCCTTTTCATTTTCTTTGGGAACTGAAATAAGAATATATTTGAAGGATGTTTTTGACTGACGTTATAGCAAATTTGCTTTTAATTTTCATTAAAATGTTCTATGTGTAGTGATCTTAGCTGAAAGCTTTAAAAAGCACAGTGACTTTTTGAAGATTGTCACCTATAAATGATTGTCATTGGTGTTATCACCACTTTTTATTTTACTTTTAGTCCTTTATTTATTTATTAAAATTTTCCATGAGGATGGAGCAATGCAGATATCAGGACCAAAAGTTGGTTTTCTGATTTTGTTTTGATAAAGAGGTTTAGGGAAAAGGAAAATAGAAATAATGGGAATATGGTTGTGAATTATCTGGATTTTAGTTATCTGCTTTCTTTACCCAGTTCAAATTAACTTTAGTGATAATGCTCAGAAACTCCATTGGGGTGGTGGTAGCAGAGGTGGGTGATGTTAGAAAAGCAAATATCGTGCAAAACAGAAAAAGAGACACAGATGTACAGAACAGACTTTGGGACTCTGTGGGAGAAGGCGAGGGTGGGATGTTCAGAGAGAATAGCACTGAAACAAGTAAACTATCAAGGGTGAAACAGATCACCAGCCCAGGTTGGATGCATGAGACAAGTGTTCAGGGCTGGTGCACTGGGAAGACCCAGAGGGATCAGATGGGGAGGGAGGTGGAAGGGGGGATCGGGATGGGGAACACATAAATCCATGGCTGATTCATGTCAATGTGTGGCAAAAACCACAATACTGTAAAGTAATTAGCCTCCAACTAAAAAAATAAATGAAAAAAAAAAAAACTAAAAAGAAAAACAAATATCGGAGAAGTTAGAGGAATGATGGGAATGTGAGTGTCTGGACTTATTATATATGATTTTATTTTTATGGCTGGTAGCATTATTTGACTGGCACTGAAAAATGTATGTACTCTTCCTTGTACTTAATATACTCTGTTTTTAGGGTCGAGAACTGCTGGCTTCTGCTCCTACTGGATCTGGAAAGACTTTGGCTTTTAGCATTCCTATTTTAATGCACCTGAAACAACCCACAAATAAAGGCTTCAGAGCCCTGGTTATATCACCAACACGAGAACTTGCCAGCCAGGTATAACCTGTAGTTTCTGAAGAGAATGTGTTTGTGTTTGCCAGTCATCTTTCTTATTAGAGGGTAATAGAAAGGTCCAGAAGAGTAAGGCCCGTGTCTTTATCATGGTCAAGTATTGTGTACAAAGCACACTTCTTGGTATCTTACTGCATAAAGTCTTACAGTTTTCTAAAATATGATGATCTTAGCATTTATACTTTGGTATATGCTCTAAGATCCTTGTAGTTGGAAGGCTACTGTAACATATGTGTGTTAGTCACTTAGTCAAGTCCAACTCGGCAAGTCCGTGGTCTGTAGTCCACCAGGCTCCCCTGTCCATGGATTCTCCAGGCAAGAATCCTGGAGTGGGTTGCCATTCCCTTTTCCAGGGGGTCTTCCCGATCCAGGGATCGAACCTGGGTCATATGCATTGCAGGCAGATTCTTTACTGTCTGAACCACCAGGGAAGTGGTCTGTAAATATAGTTCCTCTTTAAAACTTTTTTTTCTCACCTAGAAAAAGGAAACCTCATCTCAGTTTTTGAGAAAGTAAAACTATACTGTGATCCATTCGACTCTCCCAGTGTGAGAGTGGGATGTAAATACATGTAAATACATGCCATGTATGAAACTGTTTTGAAACTGTACTCTATTCTTAAAAATAATACAGAGTTCAAGAGTTTTGATTTTTTTTCTCTTGGAACTGGTTTACTAGACCTGAAGAAACTATGAATCTTATTTGGCATTGGAGTTCCAAAATGCCAAGATTCCAGGTTACTTTCAGGTATTCATGGATTGATACTAGATTTATTTTATAAATACTAAAAAAGTGAGTATACATCTTATCCAAGTATTTCAGCAGCTGATGTTTTTATCATTTCTGTTTTAGATTCACCGAGAGTTAGTAAAACTATCCGAGGGAACAGGATTCAGGATACACATGATCCACAAAGCAGCAGTTGCAGCCAAGAAATTTGGACCTAAATCATCTAAGAAATTTGGTAAGGGATTACCAGGTGGCACCAATTGTAAAGAATCCACCTGCCAGTGCAGGAGACTCGGGCTCGATCCCTGGGTTGGGAAGATCCCCTGGAGGAGGAAATGGCAACTGACTCTAGTATTCTTGTCTGGAAAATTCCATGGACAAGTCCCTGGGGTCAGCGAGCCTGACACAACTGAGCATGCGTGCCAGAGGATGGAAGTTGTAAATTCAGTTCAGTTCATGCTTGAAATGTAAGGGATTTGGAAATTACAAATATCCGAATTGCCACCTAAAAATTCTTAAAGTGTAGTTAGTTTGATTTTTAGAAAAGCTGAAAGAGATCTCCTCTCACTCAGTAGTTACATAAATAGATACCAGGGGTTCTCTACCTCACCCTCCACCCCAAGGATATTTGGCAGTATATGGAGATACTTTGTCACAGCTGGGGAGAGGTGCTACTAGTAGAGGGATAGAAGCCAGTGACGCTGTTACACGTGCTGCGATGCACAGAATAGCCTCCTACAGCAAGGAGTTGTCTGAATCAAAATGTAGTACTGAGGCTGAGAATCCCTGCTTTATTCTATTGATGGTTAACCTGCCGTGGGAATATTCTGCAGATCAGACTGGCTTACATCTCTACTCTTAACGTCCACCAGAGAAACTTTTACTTGGCTTTTATCTTGAGCTTCTGAATAAAGTTCCATTTAAGGAAAGTATTTTCCTGAAAAACAAATGAATGTTTGAAAAGCAGAGTGTTGGATTATTGTTTTCCTGCCTCTTAGAGGCCAAGAAGGCAGGTCAAATAAAAGGAGAGTAAGGACTTAGTAGTTTGTGCTATGATGTATTAAAAAAATATGTACATTAGTTTGTTGTGTTATTGGTATAGTGCATATCAGCACTTATCCCCACTTGAGGTTATTAACTGAAATACAGGGGGCTTAATCCTCTAGTTTAAGACGGATGAATGTTGTTTTGCAATTTGTACCATTTGTTTTTCCTTACAGATATCCTTGTGACTACTCCAAATCGACTAATCTATTTATTAAAACAAGATCCTCCAGGAATAGACTTAACAAAGTATGTTACTTTAATAATGTCTTTTATGTGTGTTTTTCATTAACTTGATTATATTTTGTCTTCAACTATAATATAATACTTGTATTATTGCCCTTTGGAGCTTGCTATCTGCCAGCTTTCAGTCAGTGTTGGTGCTGAGAAAAAAGTAACTATCTGGTCTGGAATAAAGTTAACAGATTCTGATAAGCAATTAGTACAGAGTTCCCCTAGAAATTTTCACATCTTTCAGCAGTGGTGATGGAACTCCATCACCAATGCCAGTGGAACTTCTGTCATTGTCAGTGGAACTTCATATCCTTTGGGGTAATGGAATAGGTACATTAATTTATGTTGATCTTCTTTTACCTTTTTATTGCTTATTTTTCTTGTACCTTTTTCTGGTACAGTATGTGGATCTGAGAAGCATCATTGTGGTTTGACTTCTTCATGTGTCCCCGCAGTTTAGTGACATGTCCTGGATCTCTCAGTTCAATAAACCACAAATTTTTGTTGTTGTTTCTTAGTGTTGAATGGCTGGTAGTAGATGAATCAGATAAACTGTTTGAAGATGGCAAAACTGGGTTCAGAGACCAGCTGGCTTCCATTTTCTTGGCCTGTACATCCCACAAGGTGAAGAGAGCTATGTTCAGTGCAACTTTTGCCTATGATGTTGAACAGTGGTGCAGACTGAACTTGGACAACGTCATTACTGTATCCATTGGAGCAAGGTAATTCCTCTTCCATTATCACACTGATTAAAAAAAAAGTCATTATTTTAGACTAAAGGAGACAGGTTGTGTGGCCTAAGATTAATAAAAAGAGTTTTACTGAAAGAAACATATTCTTTAAAGTCAAGTTTGATTAAGGATATTCTATGTTAGAATAATCTAAAGGGACATTCTCATATCGTCATGCAGATATTACTATCATCATGCATTTAGTTGATTTTTCCCTTCCATAAAGTATTACCATGAGTTCTGTGGCCACCCAGAGGATTTAATCTCTTTGATGGCTTAACTCAGTTGGGCTGAGAGAAGGAAGCTGATGTTACTGAGCCACTTGATTTGTAATTCCTTTTTAAAAATATTTTCAGGTGCATTTATGCTAAATGATAGAAAAAAAGTTTTATGAAATTATAATACTGCCCCTTAATATACTGTAGTGCAACCCATGAAATGGAATGGAGCTTCCCTGGTGCCTCAGCAGTAAGGCAGGAGACCTGTGTTCAGTTGCTGGGTCGGGAAGATTCCCTGGAGAAGGGAGTGGCAACCCAGTATTGTTGCCAGGAGAATAGAAATAGTAAAAGTGAAGATAATAGCTGTAGAAGAAGTGCTTATAATACCATGTTAAGTAAAAAGCCAAATGAAGTGATAAAGAATATCCTATCTACTTCCAACTTAAAACTCCTGTGTATAAAAAGAAAAATAGAACAGGTTCACCATAAATATAATTTTGAAGGAAGATAACAGAATGGAAAAAGTATTTATACATGGTGTAGTAACTGGCTTATACAGTGTTAATAAAACCTTTAGATACCTCACTCCCAACTGTCTGTCTATAAATAAGCCTTTGCTAACATTATGAAAAAAATTTAGCCATATGAAGCAACCTTTAAAATGTTCTCATTTTACCCAGTAATTTTACTTTTAGAAAGATTTTGTAAGGAATTGGAAACATGAAAATATATGACTGGAACACAACAAAATATCAAAGTTTATTGTAAAATGGTAGAATTGTGGGCAGCTTTTTTATGTCTTTATTTTTTAAATTGAAATAACATTTTAATAATCGGAACAGAACATTTAAAGACTTAAATAGACATTTCTCTGAAGAAGGCATCCAGATGTCCAGTAGGCACGTGAGAAGATGCTCAACATTACTAATTATTAGAGAAATGCAAATGAAAGCTACAATGAGGTACCACCTCACACCAGTCAGAATGGCCATCATCAAAAAGGCTACAAAGAATAAGTGCTGGAGAGGGTGTGGAGAAAAGGGAGCCTTCCTGCACTGTTGGTGGGAATGCAGATTGGTACAGCCACTACTGAGAACAGTGTGGAGTTCCTTGAAAACTAAAATTAGAGTTGCCATATGATACATCAGTCTTACTCCTGGGCATATATCCAGAGGAAACTAATTTGAAAAGATACATGCACCCCAGTGTTCATAGCAGCACTATTTATAAAAGCCAAGATGTGGAAATAGCCTAAATGTCCACTGACAGAGAAACGGATAGAGATGTGATGTGTGTGTGTGTGTATACACACACATGGAATGCTACTCAGCCATAAAAAAGAATGAAATAATGCCATTTGCAGCAACATGGATGGATCTAGAGATTATACTAAGTGAAGTAAGTCAGAGTAATAAATATGATATCGCTTATGTGTAGAATCTAAAAATGATACAAGGGAACTTATTTACAAAACAGAAACAGACTTATGGACATAGAAAACAAAGTTACGAATACCAAAGAGGAAATTAGGGGGGAGGGATAAAGTAGGAGTTTGGGATTAGCAGATGCAAACTTCTAAAGGGAAAATACATAAACCACATATAATTACTTATAATGGAAAAGAATTTGAAAAAGTGTGTGTGTGTGTGTATGTGTATATGTATATATATATGAAACTGAATCACCAGAGACTTTGGCTTAAAGCTCAACATTCAGAAAACTTAAGATCATGGCATCTGGTTCCATCACTTCATGGAAAATAGATGGGGAGACAGTGGAAACAGTGTCAGACTTTATTTTTTTGGGCTCCAAAATCACTGCAGATGGTGATTGCAACCATGAAATTAAAAGATGCTTACTCCTTGGAAGGAAAGTTATGACCAACCTAGATAGCATATTAAAAAGCTAGAGACATTACTTTGCCAACAAAGGTCCGTCTGGTCAAGGTTATGGTTTTTCCAGTGGTCATGTATGGATGTGAGAGTTGGACTGTGAGGAAAGCTGAGTGCCGAAAAATTAATGCCTTTGAACTATCGTGTTGGAGAATACTCTTGAGAGTCCCTTGCACTGCAAGGAGATCCAACCAGTCCATCCTGAAGGAGATCAGTCCTGGGTGTTCATTGGAAGGACTGATGCTGCAGCTGAAACTCCAATACTTTGGCCACCTCATGTGAAGAGTTGACTCATTGGAAAAGACCCTGATGCTGGGAGGGATTGGGGGCAGGAGGAGAAGGGGACGACAGAGGATCAGATGGCTGGATGGCATCACCGACTCAATGGGCATAAGTTTGAGTAAACTCCGGGAGTTGGTGATGGACAAGGAGGCCTGGCGTGCTACGATTCATGGGGTCGCAAAGAGTTGGACACGAATGAGCGACTGAACTGAACCGAACTGAACTAAAATTTAAAAACTTTGGTATAACACAGGGAGTTCTATGACAACCAAGAGGGGTAGGATAGGGAGGGAGAGGACATATGTATACTTGACTGATTGACGTTGTTAAATGGCTGAAACCAACACAACATTGTAAAGCAATTATTCTCTAGATAAAAGTAAATTTCAAAAAACTTTGTCTTTATAAATAATTAGGTACTTACATTGACAATGGAAAAAGTCATTCTGTTGGAGTTATGTGTAAATTTTTTCATTTATTTAAAATTTATGGGGAAAAACAAAGATTGGCTCTCACAAACTGCAAGGTATGTTTTTTTCCTCAGGAATTCTGCAGTAGAGACGGTAGAACAAGAGCTTCTCTTTGTTGGTTCGGAGACTGGAAAACTACTGGCCATGAGAGAACTTGTTAAAAAGGTATATTTGGGCTGCATTTTCAAATTTTGATGAAGTTCACCAAGCCTTGTATTACTAACGGGAGGCTGAGCACGTTTTCCTGCATCGTGTTTAGTAATCCAGTGGCAAATCAGTAAGAAGCACGTTGGAGCAACTCATCCCAAGTGGGAGAGGCTCACCTCTTAGAATAAAATTAAGTTTCTGTTCCCAGCTCAGGGTAGGCTAGGAAAAGACCTAACTGATGTCCTGAAAGCCTCCTTTTTCCACATCTGTGAACTGGCAGACCTTAAAGGTACTGGGCATTCAGTTCCAGACCACCACAGTAAAGCCAATATCATAATTAAGTGAGTCACAGGAATTTGGGGGACTTCCCAGTGCATAGGAAAGTTGCATTTACACTATGCTGTAGTCAAGTGTGCAATGGCATTGTCTGGAAAAAAGTAAACAATGTACACACCTTAATTAAAAATACTTCATTGCTAAACCTACTAACCATCACCTTCATTGTGTCATATTAGTAACATCAAAGAGGACTGATCACAGCTCACCAGGGCAAATATAATAATTATGAAAAAGTTGGAAATATTGCAAGAATTACCAAAATGTAATTTTGGTACAGAGACAAGAAGTAGGCAAATGGTGTTGGGGAAAAAATGGTGTCAATAGACTTGCTTGAACATAGGGTTAGCCACACAACTTGGATTTATGAAAAACCCATTATCTGCAAAGTGCAATAAAGTAAGAGTATGCCTACATATTGAAATCTCCCCCTACCACTCTGCTGCTTTCATGTAGAACTGGGGCCTTACATGAGTAGGACACTAGAGTGGGGTTTTTTGTTTTATTACTGAATTAATACAAATATAGTACTTAGAATAGTGCTTGGCACATTGTGCTATATTTGTTAGTTTTGCTAATAATGATATCACTTGGCAATAGGAAATGGAAGGTTTTCACAGATACTTACATAGGATTATACTCCAGGGATTTTTAGCCATGTATGAACTTGAGTTTTGTGAACCTTCTGAAATTGTGTGAATGTCTGGTTGCCTATTAGACAGCTTCATATCTTTCATTAGATTCTGAAAGGATGTGTGGACCATAGTAACAAGGTCAAGTCCTAATGCTGACAGTTGAAAATATAGAAAGCTGGTTTGAGAGAGAAACAGGGTTTGATGATACAAAATGTAAAAATCATTTGCTTAGAGCTAGTAGTTATAACTTAAATTTTGTCTAACTTGATAAGATAAAGATTATTTTGAGAGAACTGAGAACCAGGGACTAGGCTTTGGGGAATACACACAGTCAGGATAAATAATGGATTAAAGTGACAATTATTATATTTTAAGAAGGAACAAAAATGCTCTGAGGCACAGAAGCAAACATGATTATTTCAAGGAGTGGACATCCATTGCTGTAGAAAGGTGAAGGAGGATTAATTAGACAATGAACAAAATGGAGAGTACTGCTCACCTTGAGTAGGAAAAGCCCATTGTAGAGAATGGATGCTGAGGAAGATGGAGGCAGACTTAGACCACAGGTCTGAGAAATCTGGCAATTTCTAAATTGAAATGAATTAAAATCTTATGAAATGATGCAGTTATACTCTTAGTTATGGGTTATGTGTGCTTTCTTTTAGGGTTTCAATCCACCTGTTCTTGTTTTTGTTCAGTCCATTGAAAGGGCTAAAGAACTTTTTCATGAGCTCATATATGAAGGTATTAACGTGGATGTTATTCATGCAGACAGAACACAGCAACAGGTAAAGTCAAATGTAAACTTTCAAAGCAACAAAGAACAACTAAGCACTAGCATTTATGAAGCACTTGTTTTTCATTCCCAGACTGGTACTAAAACATTTGTTGTATGTTCTGTTGACCAGAGAGATAACACAGTCCACAGCTTCAGAGCAGGAAAAATCTGGGTTCTCATTTGTACAGCCTTGCTGGCCAGAGGGATCGATTTTAAAGGTGTGAACTTGGTTATCAACTATGACTTTCCAACCAGCTCAGTGGAATATATTCACAGGATAGGTGAGTCATGTGTCCCCACCCCCACCCCCCACTCATCTGTCTTAGCACGTCTACCTGAGTCCCTTCAGCATGTTCATTTTCAGTACTGTAAAAGTCCAGTGACTTGTATATTTGAATCTTGAAAGTCCCATTCCCCTCAAAAATGAGTTTTTTTGTTTTTTTAATGGTCTGATTTCTCTTAGGTCGAACTGGGAGAGCTGGGCATAAAGGAAAAGCTGTTACATTTTTCACTGAAGATGATAAACCATTATTAAGAAGGTAAATTAGGAGAAATAGCTTAGCATTAAGCTGGCAAAATTGGTTCATTATTCTTATACACAATTAATAGATAATTACAAAATGGCTGTGTCCCAAATTCTGTAATTTACATAATGGCTGTGTCCCAAATTCTGTTATGGTATTAGTCAACCAAATGTTAGCCATGAAAGAAAAATGATCAAAAGGCTTCGTTTTTGTCCTTCCATTGTTAGATTTTGGAAGTATTCACAAGAGAATATTCGTTTAAGTTTCAGACTCACAGAATTGTCCCAATAACATCACTTTATATTAATCACAAGGTTATATTAAGGTTTTTGGATTAGTGAATAGTTAAAGTTAATCCCTGAATCTCTTACGTTACAGCCTAATCAAAATGATCTCTTAGCATGGTGCATTCTCCCATTACTCTTAGGAGCAGATGGAGTTTTAACTTTAGTCCCAGGTCACCTGTTGTAGAGGAAAAACTGTTTTAGTAACACACTCCAATATTATTCAGTTGTAGCCCCTTGAAGCTGGGTAACCTATGATAGATGCATTTTTAGAATCTCATCTTAATATAGCCCATCATCATAGATGTTAATGTAAAGGCTGAGTTATATTTCCTACACTTGGGCTGCCTACAGAAATGTTAGGCTGATGATAACTGACAGCAGTTCATATTTCTAACAGATGAAATCAAGCTGTGGATGGAGGTGGTTTGTACATTGACCTGTTTCTCGGTTGTGACAGATTTTGATTTGTGCCTTCTGAGCCTTGGCTCTGTCAACCTTGGTCTTGTCATGAGCAGACTCCGATGTGATACATAGGGGACTATTCCAGCAGCCTTGATTCACCTGAGTTTCCTCAGCAACTCTAAGCATGTGACTCTGATGACCCCCCATGTCAGTGTGTGCACTTCAGTTTTCTTTTCCATCTGGGAAATGGGGATAATGATGATATTTACTACAAAAGCTTGTAAGGATTGAATAAGTGACTGTACATGAGAAGTTCGAGTCAGCCAAGCCCTGTGATTTAATAAAGTGTGACTCTGACTTCAATGTTTCCTCCAAGACTGGGCTATGCTGGCTAGGGCTTGGGGCATGTTGCATAGAAGCACCTGCTATTAAAATTATTCATCAGTATGTTGGTTTCAGTCCAGCAGACTGTTCTCTCAGTAGTCTGATATGATTGCTCCTGGTAATAATTGGTAATAATTTACCAGAACACTTCACTGGATTACTTTCTTGTTTGTGTACTCTTAGTTCCTCTTCTGTTGTGCAGAGGGTTTAAGTACATAAACAACAGTTTGACAAGATACAAATTTATGTTTACCGGTACCTTTTTCAGTGTTGCCAATGTCATCCAGCAGGCTGGATGTCCTGTCCCAGAATACATAAAAGGTTTCCAGAAACTACTAAGGTACAGTCTTAAATTTACTTGGGAGTTTTTCTCTCTTTGCATGTACATTCTTACTTTCACACTTGTACATTATAGTTCTATCAATGCTACTATTTTAGAACATTTTAAAGGAAAAACTTTCCTCTTAAATATTTGTGAATACGGTGTGTTCTTTCCCTGTCAGTTTTTCATCCTTGAAATTTTAAGTACTCAGATTTTTAAAATATTATTAAATGTGAGTGAAATATGCTTAGATTTTAATTCATAAAGCTAGTAAAAAGTAGTTAATTGGCCAGAATGAGCCTCTAGTGCTTATTGGCAGAGACAATATGAGAGTGACACATATTTTAATCATAATCAGTGCCTTTTTAAAAATTGGTTGAATTTATCATCTCTCTGGATTAATGCTCTGGATACTATTAGGTAAACTAGTATATTAAAGTGGATACAGTGTTGTCACTGTAAACCAGTAAATAGATAAACAAATTTTGTGACCAAGAACCAAAACTAGTTTTAGTTTTAGCTCTCTAAAGTAAGTTGCACTTAATCAGTTCTTTCTTCTCTTTGTAACTTCCAGTAAACAAAAGAAAAAGATGATTAAGAAGCCCTTGGAAAGGGAGAGCATTAGTACAACTCCAAAATATTTTTTAGAAAAAACTAAGGATAAACGGTAAGTATATGGTAAAAGTTAGTTTGACTCTGTCATATTCATATAACTTGGGCATTATTTTTCCTTAGGATAGATTTTTAGAAGTAAAATTTGATAGGTCTATAGTCCATTATGGAGAAGGAAATGGCAACCCACTCCAGTATTCTTGCCTGGAAAATTCCATGGACAGAGGAGCCTGAGGGGCTACAGTCCATGGGATCACAAAGAGTCGGACACGACTGAAGTGACTTAAGACACATGCATGCACTGTCTCCACACAGCCTGCATCTGGACACACTACTGAGGCCACTTGTTAGGACTGTCAGCTCACATCAATGGAATCTTTCTTGAAGCTTTGTATTCTGGGCAGGATTTCAGTAGGATTTACACTGAAGCATGTTGAAACCTCTCTGAAAAGTATGATTTGGGTAAATTATAAATTTATTTATATGTAAATTATAAAACTTATGATTTACATATTCATATGAAATTATATGCAGATTTATTTATATTTCTTTTTATTACAATGTACACAGGACTACCCTTTTTGCCTGTCACTACTGGGAAACCATGATCTCATAGGGGTAGACTGAAATATTCTCCATAGTACTATTCTTTCCACTGTTTAAGGAAAAATGACACTTTAAATTCTGTCAGTACCAGTTAAAATATAACATATATAAAATATGGGAATTTACCAAGTACTTACTGTCCATCTTTAGCCTTACTGCATATATCTGTATTATATATGTACTGCATACATAATATGTAGTAAGGTGTTCAAAGGATGCAAAATGAGACCCCTTTCCTGAAGTTGGTGGCTCAGAGGATAAAGCATCTGCCTGCAATGCGGGAGACCTGGGTTGGATCCCTGGGTTGGGAAGATCCCCTGGAGAAGGAAATGGCAACCCACTCCAGTATTCTTGCCTGCAGAATCCCATGGACAGAGGAGCCTGGCGGGCTACAGTTCATGGGGTCGCAAAGAGTCGGACACGACTGAGCGACTTCACTTTCACTTTCCTGAAGTTAGGGAAAGGAGATTAGTATACATGAAAAAAATAGTTAGAAAATATTTTTAAGTAAAATAGAAGCTAGAGAAGGGAAAAATCATTATGAATTGGTCGTTTACAAAAAATTTTACAGAAGTAGAATTATCTTCAGGGATAGGTAAAATTTAGGCATGTAGAAGGAACAAGGTGAACTCAGGTGAGAAGACTGGCCTGCACTTTCCTTCTGAGTGAAAGAGTCAGCCTGACATTTTGTATTAATTATGGGAAGTCATGTTCAACCCCAGTACATGGCATGTAAAGAGTGTCCCAAGGGTTTAGTGGTTTTAAGCTTTAGTAACTTGGGAGGAATAAATGTTACAACCTTACGAAAATACATCACTGGAAAGATTAATTTGTACCTAATCAGTTTTGTGCCTTCTTGATGCATTTTTTATTTTTCGTCTTTGTGGCAACAGTTCCTGGGTGGATTGGTAGAGGATTAATAGACTAGTGCATTGCTACAGGAGGTTGCCCTGCTTTGTCACCTTATCTGTCTTCACTAGACTTTTTCTTGCAATGAGCTGCTTCTGAATTGTTGCATGTACATCAGAACCTCATTCGTGGGTGATCATAAAGCTAGGATTGAAAGTGCAATCCTTTCAGGTACTGACTAGCAGCTGAGGAAAGTTTTTACAAAGACGGAAAATCAACTAGAACATAAGATTGTGGCTCTGTTGAACTGTAATAAGAAATATTGATATTTTAAATTATATTTTAATTGATTTTTTTATGCCTCAAAGTTATTAAAACTTACGGCTGCACTAAGACTTTGAGGACACTTGGTATAAATCTGTCCCTAGCCCCTGCTTAAGATGCTTTGGTTGTCTTATTTTCTTCACATTTAAAAACCATACTTCTTAACATAGCATACACACAAGAGCTGATCTGACACCAGCTTACCTTTCCACTACAGATGTTGCTATAATGATCCTACCCACACCTGTGGCCTCAGCTCAATGCTGATTACTCTTAAGTCCATATTGTCAGACCCTGCTTCCCAACTGAGTAATAAACCTAAATCCTGTTGCCTAGTGGACCTCACTTCAGGCACTGCAAACTCACCCTGGTGTAGTAGAGGGTGGAGGAGACTGGATTTGGAGCAAGAAGAACTGGCTCTAATATCACCTCTTCCTGTGTGAGTTTAAACAAATCACATCTTTAAGCCTCTTTCCTCCTATATATAATGGAAATAGGTATATAAATAATAACTCTGCCACTCACTGTTGGTGAAGGATTAAGTGAGTTGATTTGCATTACTCTTCTGTAGTATGCAAATGTTGTTTCTCAAACATTTTTTTGTTTTTGTTTTCTCAAAAGTTTTTTCTTGTGTTAAGAGTTAGTTGATGGCATTCACCATTCGCCAAGCTCTAAAATCAGAATATCAGAGTTCAATCCTAATATTATCAGTGTGTGATGATCTGCAAGTTACTCAACCACTCTACCTCATTTTCCACATCTGTATAATGAGGATACTAATAGAATCTTCTTCATAAGTTAGAAGATCTGAGTTGATACATATAAAGCACTTGTAACAATGTCTAGCACTTAATCAATGTGAACTCTTTTTATTGGGTCAGAATCTGTCTTTTATGCCATGTTGTAATGTAGTTTATTGTGGTATTTCTGTCTCACTTAGGCGGATATGTTTTTCTAAAGGGCAGACACAATTTTGTGTTCCTAATGTCTCACATACTTGATGGTGAAGGTTTCAGTAAATGTTTATTAAACTAGTAGAGTTTTGGAAAGTACATATATCTAAAATTTCTAATTCAGCTTTCCTTTCATTGTCACAGGAAAAAGGTCACTGGTCAGAACAGCAAGAAGAAAGAAGCTCCTGAGGACAAAAGTTAAAAACAGACTTTTAAAAGAACTATATCACAAATGTGATTTTATAATTTCAGCATGAATTTTTTTTTCATGGAATATATTGTCTTATAATCACCCATACCAAACATTTGAAGTCAACCATAAGAATGTGGGACTAATGAAAAATGATCCTAAATTCTCAGTGTATCATGTCAAGTTTTAATTCATAGGTGATTTTTAAATGATTATACAGTGGAAAAAACATTCATTGACATCTGTGTGGTTTGAATCCAGAGTGATACTTCTTATAGAAGAACCAGAGCTTATACTAAAAGTAACAACACCCAAATGTGGTGAGCTGGATTTTTCCCTTCAAGTATGAAGGAACGTGTTGCATATGCTGTGGAGAGGCATTTGGAACCACATTGCGAAGTAAAGTCTTGAGATTGAATTCCCCTTCCTACCCACTTTTTTTGGGGTGTGGTGGGAGGGAAATGGACAAGAGGCAACATAAGCTGTCTACCAAGAATAAACCTACTCATCTCTCTATTTCGCTGTTTCTAAATTTGTTAATGGCTTTTTGTAGTAGGAGCCATAACAACGAGATTCCTTTTTTCCTCCCATACAGCAAATTCCCACTGGCTGTCTATTTTACATGTGGTAATATAAATTTCCATGATACTCTCTCTGTACATCTCACAAGCTCCTCCCCTCTCCTCATGTCTGTAAGTCTATTCTCTATGTCTGTTTCTCCATTGCTGCCCTGCAAATAAATTCTTCAGTACCATTTTTCTAGATTCTGTATATGTGTTGATATATGATATTTATGTTTCTCTTTCTGACTTACTTTACTCTGTATGATAGGCTCTAGGTTCATCCACCTCATTAGAACTGACTCAAATGTGTTGCTTCTTACGGCTGAGTAATATTCCATTACTCAGAACTGGACATGGAACAAAAGGCTAGTTCCAAATAGGGAAAGGAGTATGTCAAGACTGTATATTGTCACCCTGCTTATTTAACTTACGCAGAGTACATCATGAGAAATGCTGGACTGGATGAAGCAGAGCTGGAATCAAGATTGCCGGGAGAAACATCAATAACCTCAGATACGCAGGTGACACCACCCTTATGGCAGAAAGTGAAGAACTAAAGAGCCTCTTGATGAAAGTGAAAGAGGAGAGTGAAAAAGTTGGCTTAAAGCTCAACATTCAGGAAACTAAGATCATGGCAACTGGTCCCATCACCTCATGGCAAATAGATGAGGAAACAATGGAAACAGTGTCAGACTTTATTTTTCTGGGCCCCAAAATCACTGCAGATGGTGATTGCAGCCATGAAATTAAAAGACTCCTTGGAAGGAAAGTTATGACCAACCTAGACAGCATATTAAAAAGCAAAGACATTGCCAACAAACATCCGTCTAGTCAAAGCTATGGATTTTCCAATAGTCATGTATGAATGTGAGAGTTGGACTATAAAGAAAGCTGAGCACCGAAGAATTGATGGTTTTGAACTGTGGTGTTGGAGAAGACTCTTGAGGGTCCCTTGGACCACAAGGAGATCCAACCCATCCATCCTAAAGGAAATCAGTCCTGAATATTCATTGGAAGGACTGATGTTGAAGCTGAAACTCCAGTACTTTGGCCACCTGCTGTGAAGAACTGACTCATTTGAAAAGACCCATTGCTGGGAAAGATTGAGGGCAGGAGGGAATGACAGAGGATGAGATGGTTGGATGGCATCACCAACTCAATGGACATGAGTTTGAGTAAACTCTGGGAGTTGATGATGGACAGGGAGGCCTGGTGTGCTGCAGTCCATGGGGTTGCAGAGTCGGACACAACTGAGCGACTGAACTGAATATTCCATTATGTATATGTACCACAACTTTATCCGTTCATCTGTTGATGGACATCTAGGTTGCTTCCTTGTTCTAGCTACTGTAAATAGTGTTGCAGTGAACAATAGGATACGTGTCTTTTTCAATTTTGGTTTTCTCAGGGTATATGCCTAGGAGTGGGACTGCTGGGTCATATGGTGGTTTTATTCCTAGTTTTTTTTTTTTTTAAGGAATCTCCATACTGTCTTCCATAGTGGCTGTATCAATTTATATTCCCACCAACAGTGCAAGAGCATTCCCTTTTCTCCACACGAGATTCCTTTTATGTGGCTGGTTATTCAAGTTCCCTAGGGTTTTAAATTCTTTGGTCTGTTAAATATCTTTTTACTTCATCAGTAACATAGCTCAGACCTTACCTGTCACAACGTTGTAGCTACCAGAATATGGTCAACTTCTACTTTTGTTACTTTGTTTTCTGTCATTTAACCATGTTCTTAGCTGTCTCTTTCCATTCAAGATGACTTTGCTAGAAAACTGATAAACATTTTATCCTGGTAAGGTAGAATGTCCCTGTTGCTTGATAACATCACTGGTACAATTCTCCTACAGTTTATCTTTCCTGAGACTTTATGGCCCTTCATTCCAGTTAGTATGCAAGTCTATGCCAAGGGTAAAGGATTATGATTATAAAGTGCTACAGACTGTTGACTTATGCAGATTTTTCTCAATTGCTAGCTTTGTACAAGTGGGCCTTAGGAAGCATCACTATGAACAAAGCTAGTGGAGGTAATGGAATTCCAGTTGAGCTATTTCAAATCCTAAAAGATGATGCTGTGAAAGTGCTGCACTCAATGTGCCAGCAAATTTGGAAAACTCAGCAGTGGCCACAGGACTGGAAAAGGTCAGTTTTCATTCCAATCCCAAGGAATGCTCAAACTACCACACAATTGCACTCATCTCACACGTTAGCAAAGTAAGTGCTCAAAATTCTCCAAGTCAGGCTTCAACAGTATGTGAACCGTGAACTTCCAGATGTTCAAGCTAGATTTAGAAAAGGCAGAGGAACCAGATATCAAATTGCCAACATCTGTTGGATCATCAAAAAAGCAAGAGAGTTCCAGAAAACATCTACTTCTGCTTTATTGACTATGCCAAAGCCTTTGACTGTTCATCACAACTAACTGTGGAAAATTGTTCAAGAGATAGGAATACCAGACCACCTGACCTGCCTCCTGAGAAATCTGTGTGCAGATCAAGAAGCAACAGTTAGAACTGGACATGGAACAAGACTGGTTCCAAATCAGGAAAGGAGCACGTCAAGGCTGTATACTGTCACCCTGCTTATTTATATGCAGAGTACATGATGAGAAACGCTGGGCTGGAGGAAGCACAAGCTGGAATCAAGATTGCCGGGAGAAATATCAATAACCTCAGAGATGCAGATGACACCACACTTACGGTAGAAACCAAAGAACTAAAGAGCCTCTTGATGAAAGTGAAAGAGGAGAGTGAAAAACTTGGCTTAAAACTCAACATTCAGAAAACTAAGATCATGGCATCTGGTCCCATCACTTCATGGCAAGTATATGAGGAAACAGTGACAGACTATTTTGGAGGGGCTTCAGAATCACTGCAGATGGTGACTGCAGCCATGAAATTAAAAGACGCTTACTCCTTGGAAGGAAAGTTATGACCAACCTAGACAGCATATTAAAGAGGAGAGACATTACCTTGCTAACAAAGGTCCAGCTAGTCAAAGCTATGGTTTTTCCAGTGGTCATGTATGGATGTGAGAGTTGGACTATAAAGAAAGCTGAGTGCTGAAGAATTGATGCTTTTGAACTCTGGAGTTGGAGAAGACTCTTGAGAGTCCCTTGGACAGCAAGGAGATCCAACCCGTCCATCCTAAAGGAAATCAGTCCTGAGTGTTCATTGGAAGGACTGATGCTGAAGCTGAAACTTCAGTACTTTGGCCACCTGCTGTGAAGAACTGACTCATTTGAAAAGACCCTGATGCTGGGAAAGATTGAAGGCAGGAGGAGACGGGGTCGACAGAAGATGAGATGGTTAGATGGCATCACTGACTCAATGAACACAAGTTTGAGTAAACTCTGGGAGTTAGCAATGGACAGGGAGGCCTGGTGTGCTGCAGTCCATGGGGTTGCAAAGAGTTGGACACCACTGAGTGACTGAACTGAGTTTTGTACAGTGGAATAAAAAATTGACTTCATACATATAAGGTACTTGGAATGGCATCTGACATGAATGTTGGTTATTGTCATCAACACTATAATAAACTTTCCTCGGCAACATTTGAATTAAACATTTATTTCCTTTATTCAGTCTTTTATTCTAGAGTCAGGATGGGTAGACTCCAACTTAAAATATTTCAGATGGGACAAAAATTGTTCATCTTCAGAATTTATGTAAGTGGAGACCTATTGCTGCGAGGTCAAGAAATACTTCAACAAGCCTATGATGTTTTTGTTTGTTCTTGCAAACAGATCCTTGACTCAATATATTCTGGAGGTGGATGTACTGGTGCCACCTACTTGCCAATCTTTTTTTTTTCTTTATTACTGAAATCGAGGGTAATACCAACTATGTCTCAAGATTAGAAACATTGAGCACTGTGCCTGACATGTCATCATGTCACAAAAAAATATTCTTTAAATAAACATTATGTGTTTGGTTAGGAATACAAAGCTTCATAACACAGGCCCTGCCCTAACAGTGTAGTGGTGGGGATAAAGTAAAGAAACAGTGTGGTAAATGCCATGTTAGATATAAGGCCACAGTGCTGAAGCATCACATGAGAGCACCTAACCTGAACTGGAAATGTCAGGAGAGGCTGACAGCCAGAGTCTTGTAGCACCCAGCATGCAAAAGAGAACAAAGTGTTCCCAGAAGAAACAAATTATGTCTTGTATGATCCTTGAAATACTCCCTTCATTTGACTTTCTTTTAAGTAGTTTCTCCTGTGTAATCACCCATCTTTTAAAGTGGCTACATAAGCCTACATCAACTTGATTTGTCAATGGATTTATATGGAGTTTGGTTGTATGTATCAGTTTATATCAAATGGACCATCTGCTACACAGTTCCTTCTAAAGAAGGGGAGGAATGAAATTTGTGGACATGCGGGAAGAAACAAATAGCACACTGTAGTTGAAATGAGCAAGGACTTTGAGGTTAAACACTTGACTTGGATCCTGGTCCTCGTGTTTTGCAGCTGTGTGGTCTGAATTACAACTTCTTTTAACCTTGGTTTTCTTACCTGTGAATTGCCAATAGTAACTCTTAGGGACACTGAGGATTTGAAACAATACAGTAACGTTTCTAACCAGTGGTTTGTGCCCAATAAACGATAACTATTATTACAAACTGTTTCCCTGTAAAAGCCCTGAGGCAAGAGTAAAAGATAAAGCTAACTATAATGTTACTTGTTCAGTGGCTAAGTGCCTCTGACTCTGCATTCCCAAGGACTGCAGCATGCCAGGCTCCCCTGTCCTCCAGTGTCTCCCAGAGTTTGCTCAGATTCATGTCCATTGAGTGGGTGATGCTGTCTAACGATCTCATCCTTGGCTGCCCCCGTCTCCCTTTGCCTTTACTCTTTCCCAGCACCAGAGCCTTTGGCAATGACTCAGCTCTTCACATCAGGGGAGCCAAAGTATTGGAGCTTCAGCATCAGCCTTTCCAATAAATATTCAGGATTGATTTTCTTGGGGATTGGCTAGTTTGATCTCCTTACAGCCCAAGGGACTCTAAAGAGTCTTCTCCAGCACCACAATTCCAACGAATTACTTCCGTGCTCAGCCTTTATGGTCCAACTCTCACACCCGTACATGACTATTGGAAAAACCATAGCTTTGACTACACGAACCTTTGTCAGCAAAGTGAATGAAGTCTCTGCTTTTTAACACACTGCCTAGGTTTGTCATTGATTTCCTTTCAAGGAGCAAGCGTCCTTTAGTTTCACTGCTGCCACCACTTTCTGCACTGTCTGCGGTGATTTTGGAGTCCAAGAAAATAAAATGTGGCACTTTCCCCTTTTTCCCTTTCTATTTGCCATGAAGTGATGGGGCTGGATGTCCTGACTTTAGTTGTTTTCATGTTGAGTTTCAAGCCAGCTTTTTCACTCCTTTTTCACCCTCATCAAGAGGCTCTTTAGTTTTTCTTCACTTTCTGTCAATCATTTGCGTTTCTGAGGTTGTCGATATCCCCCCCAACCCCCGCAATCTTGATTCCAACTTGTGATTCCTTCAACCCAACAAACCAGTTACTTGCTAATAAGCAAACGCTACCTCAAGGCTTCAAAAAGTTTACATTCAACTTTTACAGTAGTTTGACTAGGAAAAAAATCACAGTAAAAATATGCCCAGATAGGTTAGGTGCGATAAACCTTCCCATGCACCACCGTTTTGGCCCCGATGGTAAGTAAAAGAAAAACGCGGATTACCAGGTGACTAAACAGCTTCTGCTTTTAGGACAGGTACCAAAAAAAAAAATCTTCCAAGTTCCAGGGAAAAGGTAGAGCTCATCACTAATGGACGTTGTGATGCTATCAAAGGGGCATTCAGGCTCCAACTATCCTTTGTGTAAAAAGTAGCTATAAAAGAACACCGTGTACCCACCATCCAGTTTTTCAAACTGGACTCGCTCTATTCTTTCCATTAACCAAGATGATGGTTTTTCAAACGCAGGAACGACGACGACTCCCTGCCGCTCGGCCAGCTGTGCCTTACACAAAGCCTTCCCAAAGAACGAATCAGCTCCCCTGGAACCGCGCCCAGACCGCCCCGCCCATCTCCCCGAACCAGAATTACACGCGGAGTCCCCTCTTCGGCGGCCGGGTCACGTGACGGGGTGGCGAGGCCCCGCCCCCAGGCGCTGAGGGTCACGTGGGCCCGCGGCCCCGCCCCGTCGCCCCTGGCCGCGGCAAGGTGGGGCCCGGCGCTCGCCCCGGAAGTGGCTGTCGGGAGCTGACAGCTGCTGGGAAGGTGGCGGCGGCGGGCCCGGAGCAAGATGGCGCTGCGGCCGGGAAGCGGAGCTGGCGGCGGCGGGGCCGCGGGAGCCGGCGCGGGGGCCGCCGGGGGAGGCAGGTGGGTGTGAGGAGCTGGGCCAGGACGCGCCCCGCCGACGCAGGGGCCCCATACCGGCCACGGGTGGTCGGCGGTTATGGCGGTTTTCGCCCGCGCCGACCCCTGTTCCCTCGAAATTAGGGCTGCGGGAGAAGGGTCGTCCTCCGGTAACCTAGGCCGGAGGGGCGGATGGAGCCTGGGCGCCGGACTCCTGTCCTCTATGCTCGGGGGCTCTGGCAGGAGGCTAGGGTCCCTTTGGCGCGGCTGGCAGCCGGCCGGGTGGGTCAAGGAGGGACCCCGACGCCTCGCTTCTAGCCCGGCTGGATCTGAAGCTGCCACTTCCCTTTCCCAGGGCTTCACCAGGGGCCCGGAAAGATCTTTTCACAGAGCTGGACAGGTGTTTCCAAGATGTATGTGTGTATGTGTCCGCACACTGTTCGCCTTTCACCGTCTCGTCCTTCCTTAACATACCAGAAACAGGAAAACCTGAAGACCTTTGCTTTTGTTAAAGAGCTCTTGTAGAGGTAATTCTTAACACCTGTCTCCTCAATAAACACCAATTCACTGTTGAACAGCACGTAGGCACTTATAAGGACAAAGCTTCCAGACTTTTACTTAATCCTTAAACAAATTTGCTTTCTCTGTCATATTTCAGCTGCTAATCGCCAGTGCTTCTCATATCCAGAACGATAAAAGAAATGAATGAGTGCAACCTGGCAAGTTTACCGTTTAAGGAAATGCTTGATTCTGGGACGTTTTCATCCCATTTCTGTTAATGACCTAGTCTGACTTTGTTTTGAACCCAAGGTTCATACACGTTTGGAGATAAATTTAGTTTTTTATCTTCAGCATCCCAAATTGTTTTTGGAAAACCAAGTGTTAGTTTTTTTATATGCAGGGTTTTAATTTTGGAGTCATGAATACCACAGTGTGAAACCTTTAAAGTCATCACCTCCTGCAGGTGCTTGTAATATATATATAATATATATATATATATATATATACATATATATATATATATATATGCCAGGGGAAAAAAAAAGCAGTTGCTGTTAAATAAACCACCTGTGTGCGACTCCATCTTTCATTTTCTCTACACGTCTTTAGCTTTAGATTTAAGACTGCTTTTCCCCCCTTCTGTTTTCAGATTTTCACTGTTGCATTAGTTTTTCAGCATATTTGTTAATTTTTTTTAGCATAGTTCATTACTGGCTGGAGAAGACAAATATGTAAATCTCTTTTCTGAACGTCAGGACTGTTTCTAAAATGTTTGTGAGTGGCATTAATTTAATCAAGTATATGATAAATCATGGCACCAAGTTCTAGGGAAATATAAAAGAATTTGGCATTTTACACACAGATTTGGGGTTTTTTTGTTGTCATTTTGTTTTTCATTTGGGATTTTTGTTTTTTTCAGAGAAGATGAAGGCATCTTCGGTGTAGAAAGTTGAGTGGATCATTTCCTTTAGTCTGTAGTTTAACATGAGTACAATTCTTTTTTCCTAAATATGGCCTGAATTGTGATAGAAGTTAGAACTTTAAAATTTTTGTTTCCTATTTAAAATTTGGTTGTAGTAATGTGTTATTAAACTAGAGACTATATGAGAGAATAACTCAATTTTATATTGAAAAATGTGTGGTAAGTATTACTGTATTGGAGATTTTCTGAGGCTGAGAAACTATGCTTAATTTTAAAAGTGTACGGCTTTTAGAGACCAGTGGTGAGGGCTGAAGAAGCTAATGTTATGGTTGCAACCTAAGTATATTTTAGGGAAAAAGAAAAAGAACCAGGCAGTCTCTGTCAGCTTTTAATAGAGGAAATCCATTAACCATAATTTACTATATTTCTTAGGTACTTGTCTGTTTGCTAAGAGGCTAAGCAAAAAGCACTGGTATTTTGCAACTTTATTAATGTTAGCCTACTTTTGACTGGTATCCTGAATGGGCTACTTGGAATAAATTGTAGAGTTAAAGTCAAGTATATTAGGGGAAAAAAAGTTGAAAAATCTTGGTTAGTCTGTATGCTTCTGGGATATCATTTGTAAGCCTGTCCATTTCCTGCTTTTGTAAGCTCCTTAAGGGTCCCCTCATCTTATCTTCAACTGCTGTAGCACATTCTACACACAGAAAACATTCTATAAATATTTGTGGATTCAAGCATCATTGGAGGCAAAGAAGAGCTATTTCAGCTGGGCCTCATTTTGAGGAAGAGGAAAGGGTCAAGAGATTGTCACGGCGATGGGAAGGCCTAGTGAACAGTAGGGGACAGCAGGCAGGCTGGGTGGATGGACTGTGGCACTGGGTGGGAGGGAAGAGTTGTGAGAGAAAACTGAAAAAGTTCTGGTACAACTGGAGCGGGCCTTGAATATAAACTAAGGAAATTTGATTTAAGGAGGACTCACTACATTGTTTTAATCCCAGGAGCAGCCTTATCAAGGGCTTCCCAGGTGGCGCTAGTGGTAAAGAACCCGCCTGGCAGTGCAGGAGACGTAAGAGACGTGGGTTCTTTCCCTGAGTCGGGAAGTTCCCCTGGAGGAGGGCATGCAACCCACTCCAGCATTCTTGCCTGGAGAATCCCATGGACAGAGGAGCCTGGCGGGCTACAGTCCATGGGGTCTTACAGAGTCAGACAGGACTGAAGCGACTTAGCATGCACACATGCAGCCTTATCAAATGATCCATTAAGGAGATGCGCCTCACGTGTGCTACATGAACTGCATTAGAAGCCGTAGAGTCTGCCAGTGGGGTGATCCACTGGGAAGTCTTGTTGAGTCCAGGCTTCAGGGAGAAGTGAAGGCTGATCTGGGTTAGTCGCGAAGGTAGCGGAAAGTGGAGGATGAGTGAGATAGGCATGTGATGAATAGAGCTCACCGTGCTGCTTTCATACCAGGACCTCAGTAATGCATAGTGGTTTCATCTTGGAAATCACATTGCTTGTCATCTTGCTGCCCAGTTTTTGGCCAAGCTTTTGCTGTCTATCAGTATCTTACCGGTCTTTAGGTATGGTGACTGTTAGTCGTCTAAACATTTCAGAGAGTCTTATGAGTAGTACATAGGTCAGTAGGTAGTTTGGGTTGTTGTATAATTATTGGAGTAAGTCATGTTTGTCAGTAATACTCTTATTTTTATTAATTTTTGTTAAAATGTAGTTGCTTTACAGTGTTATGTCAGTTTCTACTTGTACAGCAAAGTGAATCAGCTATACGTATACATGTGTCCCCTCTTTCTTGGATTTCTTTCCTATTTAGGTCACCACAGAGCACTGAATAGGGTTCCCTGAACCATACAGTAGGTTCTGTAGTTATATATATAGTATCAGTAGTGTATATATGTCAATCCCTGTCTCTCAATTCCTCCCACCCCTTCCCTTCTCCCCCTTGGTGTTCATACCTGTGTTCTCTATGCCAGGATCTCCATTTCTGTTTTGCAGATAAGTTCATCTGTATCATTTTTCTAGATTCCACATGTATGCATTAATATATGATATTTGTTTTTCTCTTTTTGACTTACTTTATGCTGTGTGACAGTCTCTGGGTCCATCCAGGTCTCTATAAATGACCCAGTTCTCTTCCTTTTTATTGCTGAGTGATAGTCCATTGTATGTATGTACTACATCTTCTTTATCTAGTAATAGCCTTCATTTAGTTTTTGTATATGTTTTCAAAGTAACTTTTATAGGTCTATAATCTTTGTAATCTTTAAAACTGATTTGAAGTCTCAACATGTTGACTTCTTAAATGCATTGCTCATCAGTTTATAAATCTTAGTGTATGATTAAAAAAAAAACAACAGTCCTGCCAACTTTCAACTTGCAGTTTAAACATTTTATCCAGTTAACACATTGCTTAGCTAATACATTTTGTGTGCCGTTCAGAAAAGCTGTTCACTCTTCGTTCAAGCCTCTCTTTGGGTGCAGGCCCACTTGTCAGCAGAATTTGTGGGTGTTCCAGATCTGACACGTAACCAGGTAGATGTCCAACTAGAAATTTGTAAACCACCTTACCAAAAAAGTTCTTGATCAAAGTATTTTAAAGTTAGAAGACTCTGCAGTTTGGGTTTTAGCCCTTCTCCTGGGTCGAGGGGGGTGTCATGCAATAAAAAAATGCAAAGACACCTAAATTTGGCATACTATTCCTGGATCTCACTATGTGCCTATAAAGACTCTCAGAAATCCCCTTCAGATTCTTATCTTCCAGATTTAAGGACTTTTCCCACTCGGATTTTTTCTTCCTCTGTATTTGTCCCATTTTCTTTCTCTCTGGTCTCAGAGAAAGAAGTCCTTCATCCTTTTGCTGTGTTAATCCTTTCCTCTCAAAGACCTTGTTTCTCAGTCTCTTTATCTTTTGTATCCTAAATCTTTATCTCTGAAGGTCCTGTCTCCTGTAATGAAACTGTTCACTCAAAGATCATAATTTTTTAAAACAGTATTATTTATTTATTAACCCCCATTCTTATCAACTTCTCGATAGCATTAGACACTGGTGACTCCTTCCTTAAATGTGGTCCTACCCCAGTTATAACTTTCAGTTATAGTCAGTTTCCTTCGTTCTCAGTGACCATTCCCTACACAGTTTTCACTAAGAATTCTCCAAGGTTGTCTTTTGTTGTCTTCTCACTATGTATATACATCCCTTTGACTCCTTCATCCACAATCAGACCTTAATTTTTTTTCTCTTTTTACCTTTATTTAAAAGAGCCTAGGGGACTTCCTACTTAATCACTGGTGGCCCAGTGATTAAGTACATAAGACTATGTACTTACACTTCAGGGGGCATGGATTTGATCCCTAGTCAGAGAACTAAGATCCCACATGCCACAAAATGTGGCCAAAAAATAAATAAATAAAAGAGCCTAGCTAGGTTGATGCAGACCCTTCTCTTGATCTGGATCTCTGGTGGCCTGTTAGATTGCTCCTCTTGGACACCTTCCTAGCACCTTACTCCTCACACCGCTGACATTGGGTTCCTGTCTGCAGTGAACAGCATCTTCGTCCTTGTAGTCACTCAGGCCCCGAATTTCAGAGGCATCTTCAGTTCTTTCAGCTTCTTCAATACTGTTGTCCACCCAGGTAGTTGCTAAGTCCTGTTGATTCTTCCTTTTAAATAACTTTCATTCACCTCTTCTTTTCCATTCCTGGTTATGGCCCTTTTCTTATTATTTTAAGTTTCTTTAGCTGATTCTTGTTACTTCAAGTCTTCCTCTGCATGCCTCATTACCAGAGAAACGTACAGCACATTTCTGATCATTTCCCTGCTGAGAACCTCTGACATCAGGGAAATGTACATCCAAATCACAGTGAGGTAGTTTCACACTCATTAGGATAGCTATCATTATAAACAAACAAAAAATCCAGAAAATAAGTGTTGGTGGAGGATGTGGAAAAATTGGAACTCTGGTCCTTTGGGAATGTAAAATGGCACAGCTTCTGTGGATAACAGGCAGTTTTTCAAAAAGTAACGAGAGAATTACTATATGACCCAGCAACTCCACTCCTAGGTAGAGACCCAAAAGAATTGAAAGAGGGACTCTCAAGAAATACTTGTACATCAGTGTTCATAACAGCATTATTCACAACAGCCAACCCAGCTGTCCATCAACAGATGAGTTGGATAAGCAAAATGTGGTATAAACAATGGAATATTAACCAGCCATAAAAGGGAATGAAATTCTGACACATATTACAACTTGATGAACCTTGAAAATGTTATGCTAAGTGAAACAAGCCAGATGCAAAAGGACCAGTATTGTATAATTCTATCTAAGGTAGCTAGAATAGACATATTCATCAAACCAAGAAGTAGAATAGTGGTTACCAGGGGTTGAGAGGGGAGAAAGTAATGGGGAGGTATTGTTTAATGACTACAGAGTTTCTGTTTATGATGGTGAAAAAGTTGTGGAAATGGATCTTGGTGGTGGTTGTACAACATCATAATGCCACTGAACTTTACACTTAATGGTTAAAATGGTAAAATTTTATATTATGTATATTTTACCACAATTTTTAAAAATCTGACTTTATGTACTATTCAGAATCAAACATTTTAAAGGCCTTCTCCAGTCTGCTTTCTTTTCCAATCCTGTGTCTTGTGTTGAGCCTAAATCATTTTGCTGAACACGCCTAGAGCTTCAGCCTCTGAGCTTCTGTTCAAACTATTGTAGTATAGCGTGCCTTTCTTTTAAGATACAGCTCAAGAGGTACCTCCAGAAACCTTCCGAAGGTTTCACCCATCAAATTAGTCTGTTTTCTTCTCATTTCTGTTAGTATTCTGGCCCTCTCACAGCCCTTAGTACGGTCTGTCCTATGTTAAAATTTACTTGTCTGTGTCTTCAGCAAGTCTGAGCTCATTCAGGCCTTTCACGTAATCGGCACCCAATAAGTGTTCACTGAATTGAATCTAAGCCAGCCCTCTCATTTTATGGATGGAGAGATCGGAATCCAGGGGAGTCGCACAGTGACGGAACCAGGGTCAGTTTCAAAGTCTTCCCTCTTCTGGTTCAAAATTCTCCCCCTTGGCTGACCTGCTGACTGTCATGCATACTGTGGATGCTCAACCTGTTTTGATGGTGGATAATTCAATATTTTATTATACCATGGAACAGATACCAGGGCCCTGGCTACAGTTTTATTTATGTAAAATATTACATGTTTTATCTGAAATCTTTTCACTTTGAAGATCCTCATATATTTTTTAAAAATATTATTCATCGGGTCTCGGTTGCGACATGCTGCTTCAGTAGTTGGGACAGGCAGGCTTAGTTGCCCCTAGGCATGTGGGGTCTCGGTTCTGCAGCAGGGATCAAACCCACATCCCCTGCATTGCAAGGCAGGTTCTCAGCCACTGGGCCTCCAGGGAAGTCCCAGTCCTGATGTATCTTTGTTCTGTTTTCAGCTTCATGTTTCCAGTTGCCAGTGGATTAAGACCCCCTCAAGGTATGTGAAAGTGTGTGTTGTCAGCTTTCATTTTTCACTATTTGTTTCTGAACCTGGGCACCAAATGAGTAAAAAAAGTTCTGTTGCTGCCAAAGAGAGTAAAACTTTCTTGTTGTCTTGAACCTGATAGCTTACTCCTAAAATTTCTCAAAAATTGGGTAATCTGGGAAATAAGAAAAATTATTCCTCATTTCTCCCAAACTTACTTAGTTATCAAATCAACAGGTTGTTATTTAACCTCAGAGATGAAGGAGACTTTTAAGACAAGAATATTAAACAAGGGACAAAAATGAAATGAATTGTAGTTCTCTGAATGCCAACTTTCTCCTGTCTTCTAGATTGTTAGCTCTGTGGGGCAAGGGCTGTGTCTGCCTTATGCTCATGAGTATCTCCAGCACCCACATGCTGATAGAAAATAGTCAGGTCTTTATAGGTGCTTATGGAATGAATAAATGAACCTCTTTAGTTGTTTTATCCCATGTTTTCTGTACATGAATTTGATCTTACTATAATCATGTACGTAAGTGATCATATATTCTGCTTCTGTTTAAACTATTTTAAGTCTCAGTTGTGTTTCTAGCAGTTTGTCTGCTAGGTATATTCATTCTCTTTTAGTTTCAGACACCGGCCCACCAATATCTATTCTAGCTTTGTCTTCAAGCATACAGTAGTGAAGGGGTATAATCTCAGCTCATGTTGCTGTACCACTGGGACACAACATTGACAGAAGAATATGCTTGTCTGTCTTCTCACTTCTCCCACTCCTGTGTACCCACTTCCTCTCCACAGTCCAGGCCTCTCTGAAAACTGGCCCTTCTCACAAAGCCAGTGTTGACCGGTTATGGTAGGCCTGCTATAGAAACAGAGACTCCCAGGTCACCAGTAGAGATCAGTGATAAAGAGCAGCTCAGTAGCAGGTAGTCGGTGTCTCCATTCATAATCAGTGATAGAGGCTGAGTTTCAGGTAAATTTTTCCAAGGGTCAGTTGTATTCTTTTCACTGGACTCACGCTTATTCATTATTTAAGCTGTCTGTAATTAGATGTGTCCTAGATTTGGATCAAGTGGTAGGAGGTATGCTGTTGTTTAGGAAGACATCACAGCATTTTGTGTTTATTTTTGTGGCTCATTTTGCATTTTTATAAACTTTCAAGTAAATATCTACATGTGAAGCAGAGGAACAGGACAAGGATAGAGCCCAAAAGGTTGCCTGATATTTTTTTCTTCTAGAATTTGCAGCTGTTTTCGAGGTTTTTTTTTTTACAGAGTGTGTTAGAGTTCACTTTTTGATCTTTTGAAGACTTTAAATTACACATGGGTTATTTCTGAAAGTCTGTACAAGGAACTGACAAGAAGAGTGGCCACCAAGGTGAATAGGAGACAGGAGAGAAATAAGACTTGTTTTTCAACTGTATGTACTTCTGTGCCTTTAAATGTTATGCCATATCTTTGACTTACCTGTTCAGGACTTAAATTATGAAAATAAAACTGTAGGTCCAAAGGCATCAGAGGGATAACATCCTCCTGTGCTATATCCAGTCTCTGCATTCTCATTGTCTGTGATGCATCAAGGCCTTCGCGTTTGGCGTTCCTTGTCTAGAATGCTCCTCCCTGGTGCCCGCATGGCTCACTCCCTACTCTTTCAAGTCTTTGCTTAAATGCCATCCTTTTGGTGAAACCTTTTCTGACTGTGAAATAGCAACTACTTTTCTCCCTGACATTCTTACCCCTTACCCTCACCTGATGTCCACTTATTTTTTTTTATTATCTACCCCAGTTACAGTGTAAGTTCCATGAGAGTAAAGACCTGACTTTGTCCAATGCTACATACCTAGAATGGTATCTGACGTGGAGTAGGGCTTCAAATATTTGAATAAATGATTAATATAAATGAATAATGCCACTGATCAGTGTTACCTCAAATGTAATATGCATGCTTCTGATATTAAACTAAATATCCTTGAAGGTACACACAACCCACTAGATAAACATGGTAGACTTTACCAGACCTTTAATTTTTTTAATCAAAATTTGATTCTTTTAATCTTTATACTAGAACTAGCATGGATGTGATCTGTGGTACAGTGTAAAATTAGGATGAAATCTGTGTTCAGGTTATGTAGGGATTTTGTTTTATTCTCTGTTGCATACCAAGTATTTAGAACGGTGCCTAAAATATAGTAGACATTTAGTATTTATTAAATCCCTGGAGGAATGTAGTTTTCATTCTCCTCTTGGGACTATTACTTTGGAAAAGTTTGGGAGGTACTATACTATAAATCATATTTTCATCCATTATATACTTTGCATGCCGATAGCTGTTTTGTGGTATTATATTAACTATGTAAGGAAAGAAAAGAGAAGTACCATTTCTTTTTTTTTTTTTTTAAAGCAGAAGCATTTATTACTTGTGACAAGTAAGGGAGAAGTACCATTTCTTTAAGCATATTAGGTATTAAACAGTCTTGTGAATGTGAAATCAAGGTACAGAAAGAAGTTAAGCAAGTTTGCCCATGGTCCCAAACCTAGCAAGTGATATTTTTAGTCAGCTTCAAGAGTTCATGCTCTTAACCTACTTTTGTATTAAAAGTGGCTTAATTAGTGTTAACTCTTAACTGCTAGTTATTTGCTGCTGCATGGAAAATTACCCCAAAACTTAAACAGTTTACTATTAAAATAGTAAACTACACTGTGTCTGTGAGTCAGGTATCTGGGAGTAAGCTCCCTGGGTGATTTTGGCTCAGGACCAAGGAGATTGCAGTAAAGATGTCAGCTAAGACTGTAGTCATCTAAAGGTTTGATGGGGCTGGAAGATCTATTTCTGAGATGGCTCATTCACATAGACGGCAAATTTGTGCTGCCTTTTGGCAGTAGGGTTCAGTTCTTGCCACATGGATTCTCCATCCTCCCGAGGACTGCTTGAGTATTCTCGTGATGTGGCAGTGGCTTTCCCAACAGCTGATCCCAGAGAACAAGTATGAAGCTGCACAGTTACTGAGAACAAGCCTGGTTTCCACAGTGTCCCATTGGTTATACTGGTCAACCCTATTCAGTGTGGGAGGGAAGGACAAGGACATGAATGCCAAGAGACAGAGATCCCGGGGGGTCATCTTGAAGGCCAGATAGGTCATATTGTGTGTTTTTTAAGTATGCGCAAAAATTCTGTACAACAAGTATTATTATCTTCATTTTACAGATGAAGTTTTGTTAGCTTGCCCAAGACCACAGAGCTAAGTAATTCAAAGCAAGTCTGTCTCACGCCAGAGCCTGTGCCTTTTCCTCTTTACTCTGCCACTTCCCAACAAACAAGTCCTTTAGGTACTTAGGGTTTTAAGAAAGTAGACCCAAAAAAAAGTAAACTGTAAATAAAACACATTGACCTTAACAATACCTTTGTTTTTCAGCAGGGCTGATGCCGATGCAGCAGCAAGGATTTCCTATGGTCTCGGTCATGCAGCCTAACATGCAAGGCATGATAGGGATGAATTACAGCTCTCAGATGTCCCAGGGAGCTATTGCTATGCAGGTACTTGCCTCTTTTTAGCCAGTGTTTACAAAATTATTGTTAATTATCTACATACCAAACTACATACTCAGAGCTTAATGTTATATTTAGAAATAAGTGTGGTCTGCATCTTAGGTGGCTTCCTTGAAATAAAGTGAATATATGCCCCTGCCAGCCCACGCCTCCACGGGAGACCCTCGCTCGCTTCCAGGCAGGTCTGGCTCAGCCTGTGGGTCACTGCTCCTTTCCCCTGGGTCCTGGTGTGCACAAGGTTTTGTTCGTGCCCTCCAAGAGCCTCTGTTTCGCCGAGTCCTGTGGAGGTTCTGTAATCAAATCCCACTGTCCAGAGTCAGATTCCTTGGGGGTTCCCTGTCCCTTTGCTGGATCCTCAGGTTGGAAAGTCTGATGTGGGGCCCCGAAGCTTTGCAACAGTGTGGTACCTTCTTTGGCGTCATTGTTCTCCAGTTTGTGGGTCGCCCACCTGGCAGGTATGGGATTTGATTTTCACGTGATTGCACCCCTCCTACTTGCGGCTTTTCCTTTGTCCTTGGCCACGGGGTGTTCTTTTTTGGTGGGTTACAACATCCTCCTGTCAACGGTGGTTCAGCAGCTAGGTGTGTTTTTGATGCTCTTGCAGGAGAAGATGAGCACATGTCCTTCTACTCTATTGTTTTGATTACAGGAGAGGGCTTTTTTTTTTTGTCATGTGTTATTTAATTAATATTTTTAATTGGTTATGTTTTTAAACAATTCTTAAAGGAGTCTTTTCTTGTTAAGTAAATAGAAAACCTCATTCGTTATAAACAGAGGATAACCAAAAAATAAATATGGTGAATCAAGACAGTATTACCAAATGCCAGCTAGATGCTATTACTCATTGGAGTTGATAAACTTCATGTTTACTTTCTCTTCATTTAGAAAAAAAGGAAATTATGTCTACAATTTACCTGTAAATGGCTCAACCAAAAAAAAAGTAAAGATGTGTAGAAACAGAGCAAAATGTTAATTTTATACTGTTCTTTCAAATTTTCTGTGTTTTCAATTTAAAAAAAAACGAAGTGTTAGGTGAAAGTAACACTTAAAATGAGACATAAATGGGAATCTGATTGAGAGTTGCAACGGAATTAAAAAAGAATTTTCCTGCTGTCATGCTGAACATGTGTTCCTTTATAAACTGGTCATGATCACAGATAGTGTAGATTAAAGGAAATAATTCTGGTTTGTAAATGATTCTGTTTTGTTTTGGTTTAGAATCGGTGAGTGGAATTGATAATATCATGATATAATTAGTGCAGCCTAAGAAATGGGCTTTATCCATATCCATTTAGATTTCCATATCTTTGTAAATTATCTTCTTCAGCCATGGTATCCATTTAAACCAAGGAAACTGAATCCGGAAGTCAAATCTTTGGTGAAATTCAGTGTTAATATTATTTTTTAAAAAGGGAGAAGGAGAAAGAAAAAAGGGGGAAAAAAATCATTCACAAATAAACCAGAGTGAAAGAATTTTGTATCACTAATATTTTAAGTGCCATATATATCATTTTTACCTAATAATTTAAAATTTTCTATTTCTGCATGTTTTACATATATATTTGTACAAGAGCACATGTATATAACTTATAAATAATGTTGAGTTAATCAGAATTTAAGTTTAAACCATTGTCACGTTGAAGTCATTTAAGCAAATAAAGTGTCTATGTTTGTAAAGATTTAGGAAAACTTTCAAATCTTTTTTTTTTTTTTTTGCTTTTGTAAAATTTTTGGCTGTGCTGGCTGTTCGTTGCTGCGTGCAGGCTTTCCCCAGTTATGTCTGGGGGGGCTCTTCTCCAGTTGCGGCGCATGGGCTTCTCACTGCAGTGGCTTCTCTTGTTGCAGAGCACGGGCTCTACACACGTGTGCTCAGTAGTTGGGGCACAGGGGCTTAGTTGCCCCATGGCATGTGGGATCTTCTTGGACCAGGGATTAAATATGTGTCCTCTGCATTGGCAGGTGTAGTCTTAACCTCTGGACCATCTGGGGAAATCCCCAAATCATTCTTTATTCATCTCCAGTAGGAAGAAAATAGGAATAAATTAAGCTTTTGTAGGGTTTAAGTTCAAGTTACTCAGCTTTCACTAGGTTATGCTGCAGAAACAAAAATCCCTAAGTCTCAGTGACTTACAGAAACAGATGTCTCATTTGAGATACATGTCCGTTGATGAGTTGGCTCTGACTCAGCTCCGTGTTCTTTATCATGAGACCTTTACCTAGGACATCCCCGACTCCTGGCATAAATGAAGAGATGACCAAACCCTGTGGTGTCTTAAAGCTTTCTCTCAAAGGTAGGAGTTACCAGTCACTTCTGCTTACAAAGGTAACGTGGCCCAAACAAAAATCAGTGGGGACTCTACCAGGAGGAATGCACACCACATAGGGATGTGCCAACTTCTTATAGTAAGGGCAGCAAGTCATTGTAAATAGTCCACCCAAGAATACTGTGTGTTTCTCATTAAGATTTTGTAAGCTTCCTGTTGAAATCTTAACAATTGATACAATTTTAAAATCAATTTCACACTAAATATTGTTTTCTGACTTGCGTGTGTGTGCTCAGTTGTGACCCCATGACTATGGCTCTCCATTCTTTCTGTCCATGAAATTTCTCCAGGCAAGAATACTGGAGTAGGCTGCCATTTCCTTCTCCAGGGGATCTTCATGTGTCCAGGGATTGAACATGCACCTCCTGAATTGGCAGGTGGATTCTTCACCACTGCACCACCTGGGAAGCCCCTTCTGACTTATGTAATTATCTGAGAAATGTGTTAAAGAGTTTGAAATAACCAAAAACAGTAAGGATCTCTAATACACAGAGCAGCAGTAAATAAGTGAACTACTAGGTTTGATACCACTGAAATAATTTCCCTCAGTATCAGGAGGTTCTAAATGATTCTAAAGTAGAGAGACTTCCCTGGTGGTCCAGTGGTTAAGAATCCACCTGCCAATACAGGGAACATGGGTTTAATCCCTGCTCCAGGAAGATCCCGCAAAGAGGAGTGGACCTTACTTGCTGCAACTAGAGACAGCCCGTGTGCAACAATGACGACCCAATGTGGCCTAAGTAAATAAAGAATCCAAAATCTTTTTCCTTAACCTTTAGTCTTGTTGGCAGGTATTATATGCTACTCGGAAGCTGTTCACTATTCTTAAAGGAGAAACTCACAGAAATCTTACCTTTTCCCTCCAAACTTCATAGCCTTAACCAACCACAGATGTGTATGAAGAATACCTCTTATTCTTTGCTGCTGCTAAGTCGCTTCAGTCGTGTCCGACTCTGTGCGACCCCATAGACGGCAGCCCACCAGGCTCCCCCGTCCCTGGGATTCTCCAGGCAAGAACACTGGAGTGGGTTGCCATTTCCTTCTCCAATGCATGAAAGTGAAAAGTGAAATTGAAGTCACTCGGTTGTGTCCTACTCCTAGCGACCCCATGGACTGCAGCCTACCAGGCTCCTCCATCCATGGGATTTTCCAGGCAAGAGTACTGGAGTGGGTTGCCATTGCCTTCTCCGTCTTATTCTTTAGTCATCCCTTAAATCTTTGAAGGATACACAGGTAAAAGTCAAAGATGAAAATTAGTCTTGGTTGCCTCATAGCCCTCTACTCCCCAGAACTCATAAAAAGAACACACTTAACAAGATTTTGAATACGTTTTGAGGTTAATATTCAAATTATTTCCAGTGTAGAGGTAAGAATGAAATATATGATGAACAATTTGTGAGCCAGTAAACCATTTTTAGTTAAATTTTAATTTTGAGGTAAAATATGTACATGTGTATATAAGAAATAATACAAAGAGTCCCCCAGTGGTAACTACTTGGAGAATGACAGTATAATATAACAGCTGGATGTTGGCATTGATAGTATCAAGATATAGAACATTCCCAACACCCCAGGGATCTCCTCATGTTGCCATTTTGTAACCAAATTCATCTCCCTCCCACTTCATGCACTCCAACCCTTGTCAATCACTATATATATGTTCCCCATTTCTGTAATTATATGATTTCAGCTTTACCTAAATTGAATCTGTAATCTTTTGAGATTGGCTTTTTTTGCTCTGCATAATTCTCTTTAAATTCATCCAAGTTGCTACATGCATCAATATTTCCCTTCATTTTTATTATTGAGTAATATTCCATTATTGGATATACTATTGTCTGCTTAACCATTCACCCACTGAAGGACATCTGGACTCTTTTTACTTTTTAGCTGTGATAGAGATTTTTGAACATAAGGCTTCATTTCTCTGGGATTAATGCCCAGATGGCATGGTATTTGGAAGTTTAGTTTTTAAAGAAATTGTTAAACTATTTTCTAGAGTGGTTGTACTCTTTTACATTCTCACAGGCAATATAGGAGTGATCCAGTTTCTCTGTATCCTTGCTAGCATTTGGTGTTATTTTGTGTTTTAGCCATTTGATAGGTGTGTTGTGATATCTCATGATTTTAATTTGCATTTACCTTGTGACTAATGTCAAAAGAAAATTCAGGGAGCTTTACTTGATATGGATATTTTATTGGGCATGGAACAAATTATTTCTGAACAGGGAGACCTCAAACCACAAGTGATTCCAGCAGTTCATTATAAACATGAATGAATTCATTGTTTTCTACTGTGATTAGTTTCTAGAAATTTACTTTCCTTTTCATTGCTAAGCTTACTTTTTTGTAGCTTATTAGCTAGAATACTGTGAGGTCACATTGACATGAAGAAAGGTTTTGTTTAAGGTCAGGCAGCATTTCAGGGAAATCAGAACAGTGTTACAATTTGGTTATGTGACTGTGAGCCTGTGGTCTAGAGATATATTCAGAGTGCAGCCTCCATTATTGGTTTTTCTTTAATGATGCTAGACATATTTTCATGTGCTTACTTGCTGTCCTTATATTCTCTTCAAAGAAGTGTCTGTTCCTATCCGGTCCATTTTCTTGTTGGATTTTTGTTGTTGTTGTTTTACTGTGAGAGAGTTAAAGCTTACGCAGTCCAGGGCCCTTTAAGGAGGAGGTGAACTTTCTCCCTCTTGCTTTCCTTAAGCCTTGTGCAGCTGTGTATCTTGCCTAAGAGCTGGCCTTTCTTTAGGAGCTAATGATCACACAGCACAATGTCTTATTGGTGGAAATGCTTTTCTTAGACTCTATGTTAATAATTAAAATTGTAACAAATCTTGCCTGGGAGCCTATTTCTCAGCAACAATATGTCTCGCCCAGAAACACCTTGCCTGGAACAGGTTCCTTCTGGCTAAACTGGTACTGAAGTTATCTCAAGGATGTATGCCTTGGGAAAGGGTCTAATGGAACTTGTACAGCCTTGAAGTCTTGTTTTCATCTATTCTCAGCAGCCAGTTGAAAAGTATGTAAAGCACTGTTTCAACTAGTGAGGCAGGTACTCTGCTACCCGCTTCTAGTGTCTTTTGGTGGAGGCTTACTCTATCCTTTCACTATAATAAAAACTTTGTTACACAAAGCTCTTGAGTGACTGAGACTGTGTCTTTTGGGTCCCAGAGTGTAATTTTCTCCTTCACAGATCACAAATACTGACACCATTCACCGTAAGCTATCATCTGTTGAGTGTCAAGAGACCTTTATATATTCTGCATAACTAGTCCTTTGTTGGATGTGTGGTTTGCAGATATTTTCTGTCAGTTTTTGTCTTGTTTTTTAGTCTGTTCAGGCTACTGTAGCAAAATATGAGAGATTGGATAGCTTATAAACAACAGAAATTTATTTTTCCCAGTTCTAGAGGCTGGAAGTCTGAGGTCAGAGTGGCAGCATAGCCGACCATGGCACTTAGGCATATTTATCTGGGTGTTTTTCTAGGTTCTCTGTTCCAGTCCATTGATGATAGCTGTGTAATATGCTTCCTCCCATGTTTTCTCCAACATTGTTACAGTAAAATACACATAAAGTTTACCATGTTAACTATTTTTAAGTGTACAGTTTAGTGGTATTAAATATATTCACATTGTTATGCAGCCGTTACCACCATCCATTCTTGTAACTCTTTTCATTTTGTAAATCTAAAACTATACTTATTGTACGATAACTCCCCATTCTTCCCTCCCTCCAACCCCATGCATCCACCCTTATACTTTAGGTCTTTGTGATTTTAACTACTCTTAAGTACCTCATGTAAGTAGAAGCATACAGTCTTTGTCTTTTTGTGACTGGTTTATTTTCACTAATATAATGCTTCAGCAATACGTGAACGGAGAACTTCCAGATGTTCAAGCTGGTTTTAGAAAAGGCACAGGAACCAGAGATCAAATTGCCAATATCCGCTGGATCATCGAAAAAGCAAGAGAGTTCCAGAAAAACATCTATTTCTGCTTTATTGACTACGCCAAAGCCTTCGACTGTGTGGCTCGCAATAAACTGTGGATAATTCTGAAAGAGATGGGAATACCAGACCACCTGACCTGCCTCTTGAGAAACCTGTATGCAGGTCAGGAAGCAACAGTTAGAACTGGACATGGAACAACAGACTGGTTCCAAATAGGAAAAGGAGTACGTCAAGGCATTATATTGTCACCCTGCTTATTTAACTTATATGCAGAGTACATCATGAGAAAAGTTGGGCTGGAAGAAGCACAAGCTGGACTCAAGATTGCCGAGAGAAATATCAATAACCTCAGAGATGCAGATGACACCACCCTTATGGCAGAAAGTGAAGAGGAACTAAAAAGCCTCTTGATGAAAGTGAAAGAGGAGAGTGAAAAAGCTGGCTTAAAGCTCAACATTCAGAAAACTAAGATCATGGCATCTGGTCCCATCACCTCATGGGAAATAGCTGGGGAGACAGTGGAAACAGTGTCAGACTTTATTATTTTGGGCTCCAAAATCACTGCAGATGGTGATTACAGCTATGAAATTAAAAGACGCTTACTCCTTGGAAGGAAAGTTGTGACCAACCTGGACAGCATATTAAAAAGCAGAGACTTTACTTTGTCAACAAAGGTCTGTCTGGTCAAGGCTATGGTTTTTCCAGTGGTCATGTGTGGATGTGAGAGTTGGACTGTGAAGAAAGCTGAGCGCCGAAAAATTGCTGCTTTTGAACTGTGGTGTTGGAGAAGACGCTTGACAGTCCCTTGGACAGCAAGGAGATCCAACCAGTCCATCCTAAAGGAGATCAGTCCTGGGTGTTCATTGGAAGGACTGATGCTGTAGCTGAAACTCCAGTACTTTGGCCACCTCATGTGAAGAGCTGACTCATTGGAAAAGACCCTGATGCTGGGAAAGATTGGGGGCAGGAGGAGGAGGGGACGACAGAGGATCAGATGGCTGGATGGCATCACCGACTTGATGGGCATGAGTTTGAGTCAACTCCGGGAGTTGGTGATGGACAGGGAGGCCTGGCGTGCTGCAATTCATGGGGTTGCAAAGAGTCAGACATGACTGAGCAACTGAACTGAATGCTCAAGGTTTATCTGTGTTGTAACATATTGCAGAATTTGCTTCGTTTTTAAGGCTAACGTCCATTGTGTACACATACCACATTTTGCTTATCCTTTCATTGGTCTGTGGACACTTGGGTTGCTTCTATGTTTTAGCTATTGTGAATGAAGTTGCTATGAATATGGATGTACCAGTATCTCTTCTAGACTCTGTTCTCAATTCTTTGGGGTATATACTCACAGAAATGGAATTGCTGAGTCATATGGTAATTCTATTTTGATTTTTTGAGGAACCTCCATACTATTTTCCACAGAAGCCGTACCATTTTATTCCCACCAACAATACAAAAGAGTTTCAGTTTTTCCACATCCTTGCAACACTTGTTTTTTGTTGTTGTTTTTAATTATTTGACTGTGGAGTTTTATAAAAAAGTTGACTGGAAAGCACAGAAATTTCCAGTATACCTCCTTCCCTCCTCCAGTATACAGTTTCCTCAACATCCTATATTAGCGTGGTACATTTGTTGTAATTAGTGAAGTTAGTGAGCCAATATTGATACATTTTGATGAACTAAAGTTCATAGTCTACATTAGGATTCAATCTTTTAAGTTGCATATCCTGTGTTTTTCCATAGGATCCATGGTAATGAGTGTGAGGTGAAATCTCATAGTTTTGATTTGCATTTCTCATGATTAGTGATGTTGAGTATCTTTTCATGGGCTTCTTGGCCACTTGAATATCTTTGGAGAAATGTCTGTTCAAATTCTTTGCCCATTTTTGAATTGAGTTTTTTGTTGTTGAGTTTTAGGAGTTTTCTGTTTATTTTGGACATGAATCCCTTATCATATATGTGATTTGCAAATATTAACTCCCATTCAGTGGGTTACCTTTTTACTCTGTGGGTTGTGTCTGTTAATGTACACATTTTAAAAATTTTCTTGAAGTCCAAGTTGTCTATTCATTCTTTTGTTAACTGTGCCTGAAATCAAGAAATCATTGTGAAATCCAGTGTTATGAAGTTTCTGTTCTATGTTTTCTACTAAGAGTTTTATTATTATCCCATCCTCGTTGCCCCCCCCCCCCCAAATTTTATTGTTGTAGGTCTTACATTTTGGTTCTTGATCCATTTGGAGTTAATTTTTGTATATGGTGTTGGCTAAGGGCCCAGTTTTGTTGATGACCACCATTTGTTGGGAAAGACTGTCGTTTACCCAGAGAATGGTCATAGCACCTTAATCAAAAATCATTTGACCCATATGTACAAGAGTTTATTTCCGACTTTCTGTTCTTTTCCACTGGTCTATATGCCTTATTTTATGCCAGTGAAAGTGGAGTGCAAGCCGCTCAGTTGTGTCCGACTCTTCGCGAGCCCATGGATTCTACAGACTATGGAATTTTCCAGGTAGAATACTGGAGTGGGTAGTTCTGCAGGGGGTTTTCCCCATCCCAGGGATCAAACCCAGGTCTGCATTGCAGGCGGATTCTTCACCAGCTGAGCCGCCAGGGAAGCCCGCTTTATGGCAGTGCTATTACTGTTTTGAAGCTGTAGCTTGGCAGGAGGTTTCCAAATCAGGAAGCTTGAGTCCTCCAGGTTTGTTGTTCCTTTCCAAGATTGTTTGGCTATTCGGGGTCCCTTGAGATTGTGTATGAATTTTAGGATGGGTTTTTTATTGCTGCAAAAATCTCATTGGGATTTTTATCGAGATTTCTTTTGTAGATTGCTTTGGGTAATATTAACATTTTAACAATATTAAGTCTTCCAATCCATGAAATATGGATTATGTTTCTATTTATTTATGACTTCTTTAATTTCTTTCAGCACCGTTTTGTATTTTTCATCAGTATCATTCCATAACTGGGATAAATCTTTGGAGAAAACCATTGTTAAATGAAAAAAGTCAAATATAGAAGGAAACATACTTACATAAAATATTAAAACCTAGAGAATAGAGATTATGACATTCATGAATTGTATAAACATATACAGAAATAAAAGGAAACAAGTGAATTTGTGACAGTGATAATCTCTGGGGAAATAGAGGAAGAAAATTATAACTGTATTATTAAAGTTTTTTTTTTTAAGTGTTCACATAGCTGCTGGGGCTTCCCAGGTGGCATAGTGGTAAAGAATCTGCCTGCCAGTGCAGGAAACACAAGAGACATGGATTTGATCCCTAGGTTGGAAAGATCCCCTAGAGAAAGAAATGGCAACCAACTCCAGTATTCTTGCCTGTAAAATTCCAGAGGAGCTGGCGGGCTACTGTCTGTGGGGTCGCAGAGAGTCAGACATGACCGAGTGCACACACACACACACACACACAGCTGCTATGTAGTATTATGTTGCATGAAAATATATATATATTCTTCTGTTGATGGAGATTTAAGTTGCTCCCAATTTTTTCCTGTTTTGAGTTTATTGATTTTTTTTAAATTCATTTATTTTAATTGGAGGCTAATTACTTTATGATATTGTAGTGGTTTTTGCCATACACTGACATGAATCAGCCAGGGGTGTACATGTGTTCCCCATCCTGAACCCTCCCTCCCGCCTCCCTCCCCATCCCATCCCTCAGGGTCAGCCCAGTGCACCAGCCGGGAGCACCCTGTCTCATGCATCGAACCTGGACTGGCGATCTATTCCATATATGATAATACACATGTTTCAATGCTATTCTCTCAAATCATCCCACCCTCACCTTCTCCCACAGAGTCCAAAAGACTGTTCTATACATCTGTGTCTTTTCTGCTGTCTCACGTATAGGGTCATCGTTACCATCTTTCTAAATTCCATATATATACGTTAGTATACTGTATTGATGTTTTTCTTTCTGACTTACTTCACTCTGTATAAGTGTTCATTATGTATTCTGGATTTTAACCTTTGTGGTTATTTGTGCTGTCAGTATGTCCTTCTAGACTTTGGCTTATTTATTAACTTTGTTAATGGTGTCATGTTTTGTAGAAGTTAAGTCTGATGGATAAATCATTTATTTTATGGTTTGAGTTTTTTGTGTCTCATCTAAGACATAATCCAACCCAGAGGTAATACTGATTTTCTCCTGTATTTTCTAATTAAAAAATTAAAAATTTTAAATATAGGTCTTTAACCTACCTGGAACTGTTCTTTGGGTATCAGTATGATGCTGAAGGGCCTAATTTTATTATTTTCTATTTGAATAGATGGTTGTCCCCCAAATCATTTATCAGTAGCCCATTCTGCACCTCTTGATTTCTAAGATTACTCCTGTAATGCCTAATTTCTTCATATGCTTTGATTTAGTTTTTAAACTCTTTCATTTGTCTCATTGCTATATGTGTCTATACCTGCATCAGTAAATGTCTTACTGTCTTAAGTGTTCTAACCCAAGATAAGCCTTTATCTGGTGGAGTGGAGCCTCTGTTGTTGTTTTAAAGAATTATGGCTATTCATGGCCACACCACATCCCCTTCAGTATGAATTTTTGAGGTCAGTTGGTCAAATTCCATGTAAAACCTGTAGGGCTTTTGATCGAAATTAACATTTTCACTCATTTAGTCTTGCTGTCGCATCTCTCCACTTGCTCAGGTCTTCAGTAGCCTTGAGTATCTTTCAACTTGGGGGTTAACTTATTTATGTTTTAGTCTTTTTAATAGTTTATTGAACGTATCTCAGATTTCTAAGTGGGTTTTTTTTTTCTTTTTGCTGTGTTATTCATTCACTGTATAGATAAGGATGGTATCTCTTAACTTTTCAGTTTATCTAGATTTCAAAATAAAGCATAAAATTAGGCTGTATGACATGTATAAAGTTACTTTTAAGGAGTAGGAGAAACACACAGTGCCATTTAGGAAGTTTGAATTTTCTCGAAGAACAGAATTGTGTAACTAGAAAGGCAATGCGGATAATAACATCTTTTTTCATTCTTTATTATTATTGTGGAATATCTCATTTTGTCTTTCAGCCTGTTTGATTTGAGTGATTTCTTCTGTGGTCTATGTTATTGAACATAACTAAGAACAAGTTTTGATTTGGGTAAACTAAGTCAAAATTTAAAAAGAAATTTTAATCCCTTACCACAAAAAAGAAATGGTAATGATGTGACATGACAGAGGTGTTAGTTAATGCTATGGTGGTAATCATTTTGCGATACATAAACAAGTGTATCAAATAAGCATGTTACCCACCTTAAACGTATACAATATTACATGTCAGATTATCTCAGTGAAACTGGAAAAAAACCAAGGAACTGATTACATTACACTGAGAGAAGGAGACATATAATACTAGGACCATGGCACTAATTTTTAACAGCGAGAGAACCACACTGTTATTAAAAACGAGTGTGCCTGGCCGCCACCATCCAGAACTTAGAGAGTGTTAGCAGTTAAGCAGTGTCACTTGTAACTTTAGTTGTAAAGTGCTGGAAACCATAAACTTGCCAGGTTGCTAGTATTCATTGAACAGGTATGTGTCTGAGCATATGAATAGACAGAAAAAAACATTTAAAACAATTTTAAGTCTGAATTTGGTGGTGGTTGTTGGTAACTGGACAGGCAGCATAGCATAGTGATGGAGAAAATGGATTTTGGAACCAGAAGCTGCCTGGTTCTAATCCTGGCTCTGTCATTGCCAGTAATGAGTTAGATACTTAACTATTTTCTACTTCAGTTTCCTCATCTGTAAAATGATAATAATAGGAGCACCTACTGCATAGGTTTATTGTAAGGGTTCAATTAATTGATACATGTAAAGCACTTAGAAAAGTCCCTGGAACTGAGTACAGACTTCATAAGTATTTGTTCTTATTAAGGTCATCTTAGTAATCATTATTAGAATTATCTCTAATTCTGATGATCTTACATATATTGAGAATTATGTATACAAATGACTAGTTCTATGGCTGACATACGGCAGGAACACAATAAAGTGATATCTGTATTACAACTATTGTGTTTTTTTTCTTATCTAGTTGTTTAATTCTGTATTTGAAGAATCTTGTTTCAGAAAAAAATGAAATCATTACTGTTTTTGAAAGTATTCTATTCTGTCATCAGTATTACTTCTAATGTTAAAGATAATTATTTTATAATAGCTGCTGTTTGTTTACTCATAATGTGCTAAACAGTGTTCCAGGTACTTTACACATATTGTATTACTTCTAGACCTTAAAACAGTCTTCCACGGTCTCAGTAAAGGTTCAGAACAAGAAGGTATTTTGGAAAAGTTCAAAAGAAATACTTTTTTTTTTTTTAATTTGAGGGAAATACATGATTTCTATTAAAGGAAAATCAGACAAAATATACTTTTAAGGCAAAAAGCCTTACAAACCTGAAGGTAAAGAGGGCATTTCATTTTGATAGATTTAATTTGTCAGAAAGATATTAGTTTGTATGCACCTAATAACCTGGCCCCAAAATGTGTAAGATAGAAACTAATGGAAAAATAAGGAGAAACAGACAAGTTCACAATCAGTAAAGATACACATTTAAACAAGGTTCTTAACAAACTTGATTAGTGGATAATAGGATACTGTGTCCAACAATTGCAAGACACTTTTTTTGGCCACACAGTGTGGCATGCAGGACCCTAGTTCCCTGACCAGGGATCGAACTCATGCCCCTGCTTTGGGAGCATGGAGCCTTAATCACTGGACCACCAAGGAAGTCCGCAAAACTACCTTCTTTTTAAGCAAACATGGAATATTGAAATTGAAATATGCTGGGCCATAGCAAATCTCAAGCAACTCAAAGGATTGAAATCTTACAAGGTAGGAGTCTCTAAGACTCCTGTGTTGGGAAACGATTTGAGATTTGTAGGCAGAAATTTAAGATGGGGCTTTCCTGGCGGCTCAGCAGCAAAGAATCCACCTACCAGTGCAGGCAATGTGGATTCAGTCCCTAGTCTGGGAAGACCCCACATGCCTCGGAGCACCCAGGTCCAGGTGCCACAGCTACTGCGCCTTGCTCTGGAGCCTGGGAGCTGCAGATACTGACGCCTGTGCTCCACAACGGGAGAAGCCGCCTCGGCGAGAAGTGTGTGCACTGCCTCTAGAGAGTAGCCCCTGCTCGCCACAACTAGAGAAAAGCCCTCACAGCAGCAAAGACCCAGCACAGCCAAAAATAAACATTTTTTAAAAAGACTTTAAGGTGACTCTTCAAGGTTTTTCTCTCCAGTAAGATTAAGTGGTTTGGGTATAAGGATAAGAGAAAGTGATTAGTTGACTAACAAGAATGAAGTCCCAGGTGACCATACCAAGGAAGCCAGAGGTAGGGGAGCTAAAGAAGTTTACAGGGATGTTTAATATTGAATCCTGGAGTCTAAGCTGAGCAGGAAGAGAAGTGAGGATATGATGAGCATGATGGGGATGGTGGGAAAGTGGAAAGATTAATGGATGGGAGGGAAGTATTAATGAAATGAATTGCTGGAGAGCATGAACTGGAAGAGTAGAAAGTGGTGGTCAATTATTGGCATGCTTAAAATCAAGATTTTGGAGATGATGCAGCTGCTGGGCCAGATGAGCAGAGCAATGACCACGGAATGGGAAGCTAGAGTGGTATGTTGAACATGATTGTGACGAGAGACCTGAAACGCCAGTGTTAGAGTCACCCACATGATTACTGACCGTAACCAGGAGCAGCTTGAGAGTAGAATGGACCATAGCAAGGTTTTGAAGTTGAAGAGTGAGAGAGTAGATGGCATAAACAGGGTAGGAGAGTAAATGATGAAGTCTGATTGCAAGAAATTAAAATATGTTCAGGTTTTTGAAAGAAAAGAGAAAAGGGGCTTAGAACCAAGGAGAATATTGTCCATTTACAGGAAATGTTGGAAGAAAAGTAGCAATCTCCAAGTGAGAGGGCTTCCAGGGACAGCCAAGTTTCAAGTTAGGGAACTGAAGGGGAACCTTTCAGGGAGAAGGTTGAAGAATAGAGACATTTTCACTCGGTAAAAATTAGCCGTTACCGTCATTTACATCGTCACCATCATCACTATTCATATTAAGTTTTGTGTTTAGCTCTTGTGCAGTGCTGTTCTTCTGGACACTTCAGTAAACTTTATACTATTATATTGATATGTCATTTAGTATTCATTAAATTTATTTTTTTCTGTAAGAGTTTGGATACCAAGGGTATAAAATGAATATCAAAATATTCATTATCCTATCATACATATTGGAAATACGTGTTTAATTTCATTTGTGGAATAACTGCCATATGCCAGCTCTTACCTATTGCTAGAAATAAAAAGACATGTAAGATACGACACCTCAAAGAGTATGGATCAGTGAGCTCACCAGATATAACGTGTGTGTGTGTGTGCTCTTTCTTAGACATCCAGTCTGAAAGATTTTATACACACATCCTCAGACTGTTAGCAGTGATGGTCGTCTCGAAGACAAGAAGGCAGTGGAAGAGGCAAGATATTAAGGGGAGCTTTTCATTTCTAGCCTGTGTCCTTTGACTCTTCTATTAAAATTAATCGATGCAGGACTTCCCTTGTGGTCCAGTGGTTAAGAATCTGCCTGCCAAAGCAGGGGACACAGGTTCCATCTTCCCTGGTCCAGGAAGATTCCGTGTGGCGCTGGGCAGTTGAGCCCGTCGGCATGACTGCTGAGGCCCAAGCACCCTAGAGCCTGTGCTCTGTGAGGGAAGCTCCCACGGTGAGGAGCGCACGCACCACCGACTGAAGGAGCCCTGCTTGCCTCAACTCGAGAAAGTCCTCACACAGCAATGAAGACCCAGAGCAATCACAAATAAATAAGATTTAAAAACAGAAGAAGCTGTGCTTTATTAAAAATGCATTTATATAGTTTGTTAATTAAAAATAAGAAGAGTTATAGAAGCTATATATAGAAGTTTTTCTTTGTAGTAGTTAAAAGAAAAAGTTGTGGGGACTTCCCTGGCGATCCAGTGGTTTAAGACACCATGCTTCCACTGCAGGGGGCACAGGTTCCATCCCTGGCCAGGGAACTGATCCTACATGCTGTGTAGCACAGCCAAAAAAAAAAAAAGCGGAGAAATTGTATTTTTTAAGCCTAAGTCTTTGTCTGTTGTTTCTAGGCAGGGATCCCAATGGGACCAATACCAGCAGGAGGAATGCCTTACCTGGGGCAAGCACCATTCCTGGGAATGCGTCCTCCAGGCCCACAGTACACTCCAGACATGCAGAAGCAGTTTGCCGAGGAGCAGCAGTAAGAAACCTCAGGATGCAAGGATAAAGATGCATGATAGCAATTAAGTTTAAAATGGTCAAATAATGTGTAGTGCAGATTTGAAGAGGAAACAATCACAGTGCCCTTAAAGCTCTTTAAAATGCTCTTATTATGTAAAAGTTGAAAGCCAGAAGGGACCTTAGAGATCCTAGAATTCAATCCACTGACGTTACATATGGGGAAGATGAAGTCCAAAGAAATAAGCAACTTGTCAGCCCAGGCTACACAGTTACTGGAAAAATCTGGACCCAAGTGCAGGCCTCCTGATTGCCAGAGCCATTGCTCTTTCTCATGTACGATACTGCCTCCCCAAGTAGAAGTTCCTTTTTTGTATGCAGAGCAAGGAGTGTGTTTACTTTGTCTACCTCCCTGCTTGTTTATATATACTTTGAATGTAGAATGTTGTCTCCTACCGTTGCAAATTAGACAAGAAATAAGTTCACGTCTATAATTTAGGTGAATCATCTTTTAGACTTATTTCATATATTTGGAAATTAATATAGTGGAGACAGGATTATCTTTAGAAAATTAGATATCAATCATCAGTGAAGTTTTTAGTTCTAGAAATGCAAGATGACATTGCTGAAACTGTTAGTATAAGAAGTGTGAATCTAACAATAATCCCCGAAGCTGGCTCTTTACTGGTGGTTTTTCCTTCAGAAAACGATTTGAACAGCAGCAAAAGCTCTTAGAAGAAGAAAGAAAAAGACGCCAGTTTGAAGAGCAGAAGCAAAAGCTCAGACTTCTGAGTAGTGTGAAACCCAAGGTAACGTACTCCACCCCACCGCACAGCCCCTGCGCGCGCCTCTTCTCACTCATTCAGTGGGTTTTGTCACCGGGACACCAGCCCAGGCTGTAGGTGTGTTTGATTGATTTTCCTTTTGTCTTAAGCCCAAAAGTGAAGAACTTTTCTTTTTCTGTGAAGAGACTTTATTGTTGAAGGGAATGAGATGTCAGTCATTATCTTCTCCACCCGTGTGTACTCCCTTTGGAGTGCTTATAACCTTTTCTTGGGAAGCATTAACACTGGAGACTTAATGTCGAACACCTATACCCTAAAGCAGGGGTCCCCAGCCTTTGGGATCTAATTCCTGATGATCTGAAGTGGAGCTGATGTACTAGAAATAAAGTGCATAATAAGTGTCACTTGCTTGAATTATCTTAAAACAATCTCCGCCTTCCCCATCACCCCACCCTTCACACCTCCCGTCCCCTTCCCCGTCTGTGGAGAAATTGTCTTCCACAAACCGGCCCCTGGTGCCAAAAAGGTTGGGGACCCCTGCCCTAAAGTATTTTTAAATGGACCTCTTAATAATATTCTGTGGAATATTGTTTTATTTTGCTGTGTGTCAATGTCTTTCTGACTTGGAGAATTCACTGCCTGACGTATGTGGTAAAAGTATTGGAAATAGTTGGATATCCACAGTTCTCTTTCAGCTTGTGTGGATTTAGGACAAAGTGTGGGGGTAAGTGAAGAAATACATATACATTTATTGTCTCTCAGACAGGAGAGAAGAGTAGAGATGATGCTTTGGAAGCCATAAAAGGAAACTTAGATGGGTTTTCCAGAGATGCTAAAATGCACCCTACTCCAGCATCACACCCTAAGAAACCAGGTAGTTTTAATTTTAATTTTCTTTTGATGGAAGATGATTGAAGTCCCTGTGGTTTTGATTGACCGGTGTGTGTGTGTGGAGAGTGAGTGTTAAATTCTTCCTTCAAGCTAAGTACAGATTTAGATGTTTTAAAATTTATAGTGGAGTAAGAGCTCTGGTCTCGATGACTGTCTTGGGAGGGAAAAATCTCTTGTTTTCTAGTAAATGTCAGTATGTCAATTTTACTTGTAAACCTTCTGTATGAATGAGTATGTTAACATTAGTAAAGTTCATTCAGTCAAAACAAATGTAGTAAATGAGTTTACTATTGCATTCTTATTATTTTAAACTAATTTTACTTTTTATGAACTAGTGAACTAGTTTAGGTTTTACTCAGTGTGATTAAACTTAGATTTTATCAATGATTCTTTTAAAAAGTCATGGATTTAATAATTTTCTTGTGAAATTTTAGTTTTTTCTTTGTAGAAATGAAAATACATTTCTTTGTAGTTTTTATTTTTATTTCATTATGTTTTATATTCTTTTGATTTTGTCATCATTAAACAAGCAAAGGAAAAGTGCCTGATAAAGCAGAGTGAAGGAAATTCGCGGAGGGCGGGATTGCACGGGTGTTAAACATGTAGCAGTTGAAATGAATCTTATCTTCACATAGCTGTTACCACATCCTTTTTTAAAATTTGATATTTTGACATTTTATTCTCAGCTAATTTCAAGATTAACATACCATTAATGGGTGAATAGTTTTCATAAATAATTCAGCTAAATACTATTTTTTCCTAGCATATATCACATTGACAAATTTTATCTTAAACCTTTATAGTGTCTTTTATAGGTGATATCAGGAAGAAATAATCTAATGTTGGCACAGTAATGAGTTCTTGACTTTCTGGGACAGCTTTGCCTCTCTCCATTAATTTCACTTGTTAGATTATATACTCAGGTTATCATTACAAAAAATGTGCCCCAAAGTAAAATATATACTGAGATTGAAAAGGGAATGGATATTAGTGATCAGAATGAGTTCAGAAAGGAAAAGCATACCTCAAGGTGAAAATTATAAGCTGAATAAGCTAGTCAGTAAATCACTGAAGTCTAGTCATTGGAATGGTAAAACTGGACCCAGCGTGGAGCTTAGAAAAAGGAGAAGAAAGCAGAGAAGGGATGGTCACTGTCAGGTCACATACTGTTCTAGCCATATAGAATGCCTCATTTGGGCAACCAAGTATAGTTTAACAACCTCACAGGTTAAATAATAAATTGGGGTTTGGATGTTCAGTTAATCTCTTGAGTTCATTCAGCATGCATGCAGTTAGCTGTTTCTAGTTAACTGCTTCATTCTTAGCTAGAAAAATATTTTTTTCTGAAGCAAACCCAAGGAATTACCAGAGCTTCTCCAGCTAGAATCTTAAACCTAGGCCTAAAGCACCTAAAGAGTTTCTGGCCTTTTTCCACCAAAGACATCTTTTAATTTTCACCATAGACTGTTTATCTTAAAGTAGTGGATATACAAACTGTATCACATAATTTTTATACTTCTTATTAATTATATATATATATATATATATGAGTTTTTAAGCCAAATATATATACCACATAGAATTAAAATAATTCCAGTCAAATGCAAAGAAATATTGGTATAGCCTAAAAAAAAAAATTGGTTTAGCCCAAATAGGATCCATCTAAAAATATTCATAGTAGCTCTCAGTTTTCCATTATTGCTATTTTCTACCAGTAATGGTCAGAGAACCGAAACTGAGAACTGAAGTACACACTCTCAGACATTCTCAGTAACCATTATTGGGAGGGTTGGGATTCATTATGACATGGCTTTTTTTCTTTTTTATTCATTTTTTTATAGTTATATTGCATTTTTCATAGAACTTTAAGGCTTCCAAGTTTTATTTCATGGATCCAAAAGAGAAACACATAGTGTCCCCATTTTTCAAATGAGGGCTTTATTAAAAAAAAAAAGACTGCTCTTTGTGACATTAGACTTTAGTATTAATAAATTTTATAGCAATTCAAAGTTTGCAGTGTGAAGAAGCAACAGTAATAGTATTGTGAATGAGCCTTGCATTAAACCTAATCCCTGTGGTTTATTACATAAGTGAATCTCATATTTGACAGTAAAAAGCCATGGTGGCATTTGTATCTTTTAGAGGCAGAGTTCTTTTGAACATAGCTCTTAGCTAGGGTTTATTTTTTTTAAATTGGCTGCTAAGTTGTTTGACTTAACGCTTGATGGTGTCTTAATTTTGGTGCTTCTCACAAGAAAGTATCACTTTGGTAATGTGTTTGATGTTCTTGTTGCCCCTGTAATTTTCATTCCCTGTTCATTCCCTATATAGTAGCTTTCATCCTCATATGAAATATGAACTATGCTAACTCTATCAATTAGGCATGATTTATCAAAAATTATAAGTATGTGTCATGCATTGTTTTTTACTGGCCTAATGAAGTTTAGTCATCAACATATACCTCTAAAATGTATTCAGCAGCATATAGGTAGATTTTCTTATCTCTATTAGTTTGAGAAAATATTATCCAGATAAACAGATGAGTTGAGTTTCAAAAGTAATCACCACTTTGATGTAAATTACTCGTGGTCTCAAGGAAAAAAAATTAGTGCTATTCTAATGAAGGAAAGAAACTTTGAATTTTGCAGTTTTTTGCTTTTGAACCAAATGCAAAATAGTTATAAAACCTCATTTTTAAAAAGACCAAAAAGTTTTTTATAGATAGACATCAAAGTGTTTTGCATTCATTGTATGATTCCGTTTGACAGTTGTTACATGTTATTTCTTAGTCACCGCCACTGTTCATGTTTCAGTATATTCTTTTGGAGCTGTACTGCATCTCAGTTTCTTTTCCCCTGTTAATTTTCATTTCTGTGTGTTTCATTGCCATTTTCCGTTTTGCAGATTATCCCACATCATCTCATTCTACTAAAACTGTCTCCCCGTCACCTGCCTTTCTTGATGAAGAAGAGTTCAGTGACTTTATGCAGGGGCCTGTAGAAGTTCCCTCATGTGGGCCTCCGTCCACTCCCCAGCCTTTCCAGTCTTTCCATCCCACCACCCCATCTGGCCAGGTGCATGCACAGAAGGCTGGCGCACGGCCTCTCCCTCCAGCTCAGAGTCTGCTGTCTGGTGCCTTACACGGCGTCCCTGGGCAAATCCCTTGTCTCTTTACTGCTTCGGCCTCACACAGTGTGCAGGAAACAGGTAACTCCTAAGCTCTTAATGAGAGTATTTTGAAAAATCTAGGAAAATTTATTTCACTTACATAAGTAGAATAATACAGTGATGTTGGCAAAGAAACATGGGCCTGAATATGTGAGTACTATTGAAATTCACCAAAATAAGACTCTAGATAAGAATCTAGTTTTTTTTTTTTTTTAAATCTGGGGACCTCACATTCTGAAAAAGTGATTTGAAACTTCTATTGCTAAATTTGGGACCTATTTTTTATTATTATTTTTTAAATTACGATAGTAAGCTAACAGATTTACAGGAGACTTGGAAAGTATAGAAAAAAGTTACATACATTTCCGCTAAATATTACAATTATTTTTAAGTAAATTTTTGTTAAAGTTTCAGTATCAAGCTCTCAAAAATTAATAGAATGGATAGACAGAAAAGTAGAGGTATATAGTAGACCTGAAAAGCACTGTGAACCAGTTCAACAATTAAGATTTATACGGTTTTCATACAACAGCAGGATGCAAACTCTGCTCGTATTTCCTGAACTGTAAATCAGGAGACATTGGAACATATCCAGGGACATAAAGCAAGATGAAAAAAAACAAGGTGCAAAAATTTCATGGTCTAAAGGTATTGAAAGGATACAGAGTCTGTTCTCTTATCACTGTGAAATTATATTAGAAATCGATATCAAAACCCACGTATCTTCAAGTGCACTGTGACATTTACCAAAACTTAGCCTTTGAAAGCCTCAATCAAGTTAAAGACTGAAAAAACACAGAGACTGATTGCAGAGAAGAAACATTTAAATGAGAAATTAATATCAAAATGAGAATATCAAAGATTACTTTAAAAACCCCATGGGCCTTAGGAAACATCACTACGAACAAAGCTAGTGGAGGTGATGGAATTCCAGTTGAGCTATTTCAAATCCTGAAAGATGATGCTGTGAAAGTGCTTCACTCAATATGCCAGCAAATTTGGAAAACTCAGCAGTGGCCACAGGACTGGAAAAGGTCAGTTTTCATTCCAATCCCAAAGAAAGGCAATGCCTAAGAATGCTCAAACTACCACACAGTTGCACTTATCTTACACGCTTATAAAGTAATGCTTAAAATTCTCCAAGCCACGCTTCAGCAATACGTGAACTGTGAACTTCCAGATGTTCAAGCTGGTTTTAGAAAAGGCAGAGGAACCAAATTGCCAACATCTGCTGGATCATCGAAAAAGCAAGAGAGTTCCAGAAAAACATCTATTTCTGCTTTATTGACTAATGCCAAAGCCTTTGACTGTGTGGATCACAATAAACTGTGGATAATTCTGAAAGATATGGGCATACCAGACCACTGACCTGCCTCTTGAGAAACCTGTATGCAGGTCAGGAAGCAACAGTTAGCACTGGACATGGCAGGATGGCTGCTATCCAAAAGTCTACAAACAATAAATGCTGGAGAGGGTGTGGAGGAAAGGGAACCCTCTTACACTGTTGGTGGGAATGCAAACTAGTACAGCCACTATGGAGAACAGTGTGGAGATTTCTTAAAAAACTGGAAATAGAACTGCCATATGACCCAGCAATCCCACTCCTGGGCATACACACTGAGGAAACCAGATCTGAAAGAGACACGTGTACCCCAGTGTTCATCGCAGCACTGCTTATAATTGCCAGGACATGGAAGCAACCTAGATGCCCGTCAGCAGACGAATGGATAAGGAAGCTGTGGTACATATACACAATGGAATATTACTCAGCCATTAAAAAGAATTCATTTGAATCAGTTCTAATGAGATGGATGAAACTGGGGCCCATTATACAGAGTGAAGTAAGCCAGAAAGATAAACACCAATACAGTATACTAATGCATATGTATGGAATTTAAAAAGATGGTAACGATAACCCAATATGCAAAACAGAAAAAGAGACACAGATGTACAGAAGAGACTTTCGGACTCAGTGGGAGAAGACGAGGGTGGGATGTTCAGAGAGAATAGCGTTGAAACAAGTATACTGTTAAGGGTGAAACAGACCACCATCCGAGGTTGGATGCATGAGACAAGTGCTCAGGGCTGGTGCACTGGGAAGACCCAGAAGGATGGGATGGGGAGGGAGGTGGGAGGGGGGATTGGGATGGGGAACACATGTAAATCCATGGCTGATTCATGTCAATATATGGCAAAAACCACTACAATATTGTAAAGTAATTAGCCTCCAACTAATAAAAATAAATGGGAAAAAAAAGAAAAAGAGAACTGGACATGGAACAATAGCCTGGTTCCAAATAGGAAAAGGAGTACGTCAAGGCTGTATACTGTCACGCTGCTTTTTTAACTTATATGCAGAGTACATCATGAGAAACGCTGGGCTGGAGGAAGCACAAGCTGGAATCAAGATTGCTGGAATCAAGATTGCTAGGAGAAATATCAATAACCTCAGATATGCAGATGACACCACCCTTATGGCAGAAAGTGAAGAAGAACTAAAGAGCCTCTGGATGAAAGTGAAAGAGGAGAGTGAAAAAGTTGGCTTAAAGCTCAACGTTCAGAAAACTAAGATCATGGCATCTGGTCCCATCACTTCATGGCAAATAGATGGGAGAAGAGTGGCTGACTTTATTTTTCTGGGCTCCAAAATCACTGCAGATGGTGATTGCAGCAGTGAAATTAAAAGACGCTTACTCCTTGGAAGGAAAGTTATGACCAACCTAGACAGCACATTAAAAAGCAGAGACATTACTTTGCCAGCAAAGATCCGTCTAGTCAAGGTTTTGGTTTTTCCAGTGGTCATGTATGGATGTGAGAGTTGGACTATAAAGAAAGCTGAGCGCCAAAGAATTGATGCTTTTGAACTGTGGTGTTGGAGAAGACTCTTTGAGAGTCCCTTGGACTGCAAGGAGATCCAACCGGTCCATCCTGAAGGAGATCAGTCCTGGGTGTTCATTGGAAGGACTGATGTTGAAGCTGAAACTCCATTACTTTGGCCACCTGATGTGAAGAGCTGACTCATTGGAAAAGACCCTGATGCTGGGAAAGATTGAGGTCAGGAGGAGAAGGGGACGACAGAGGATGAAATGGTTGGATGGCATCACCAACTCGATGGACATGGGTTTGGGTGAACTCCGGGAGTCAGTGATGGACAGGGAGGCCTGGTGTGCTGTGGTTCATGGGGTCGCAGAGTCGGACACGACTGAGTAACTGAACTATATTTAGAAATTAAATGCCCACTTTTAAATGATAGGTTTATCTAAGAAGTTAGAATCCATTTAAGCCACCTTAGAATTTTAAGAACAAACTGATTTCTTCAGAAGGTGACTCTTGTCTGGGGAAATACCCACGATCATTTTCTTAAGAGTGATGAGCCAGGAAAAGCTGCTTTAGAAAGTACTCTCTGGTTCAGTGATAAAGCACATGGGGGTTCAGAAGCCCAGGGTCTCCATTTACTATCAGTTTGTCCTTGGACAAATCTTGGAACATTTCTGTACCTCGGTTTTAATAACATGTGTGAACGAGGGGTGAGGTGGGCAGTTACTCTGTCTTGAGATTTAGAATAGTGCCGAGAGGGCTCTTAGCTGACATGTTCTTGTCCACACTTTCTCAATTGACAGATGCAGAAATAGGCAATAGTCTATAGAAGTGTCTGTATCTTGCGTAGGCCACCAAATTTCTAAAATAATACATCTTCCACTATGCTATTCTACCTACTGTCTCACAGAATTCCTGAGAATCGAAGAAGGTAATGATGGTAAAGTTCTCTAAAATCACTGAAGTATCTCAGGTCCTGGACAAACGTGTGGGCTTGAATTATTTCAAAATTTACATTATATGTGGCAGGGCCTTCCCTTTAGAATCCGGGGGTGGAAATAGATGGTTGAAAAATTAGAAGCTTGCAATAATATACAAATAATCCTTCATGCTGTTTGTTTAGGCTCTTCCTTGGAGGAGAAGCTCCTAGTATCTTGTGATTTAAGTACATCTGGGCAGGAACAAATTAAATTAAATACCTCTGAAGTTGGGCACAAAGCCCTAGGCCGAGGTTCCAGAAAGAACCGTCCCAGTTTAATGGCCAATAATGGGGGTGCTGTAGATGGACGTGTAAGTGGTACCACTACCGCAGAGGCAGAAAAGACTTCAGACCAAAACCTGTCCATTGAAGAGAGTGGTGAGCTCATGAAATTTTCAGCAAAAAGTTCATTTAACCAAATGTCGCTCAAATGCTAACACCTTAAGCCTTAATCTTAAAATGAATGCTGCTTGATTTTGCTAATTGAAATTTTGCTTAAAATATATGTAATGCATTCTTTTCTGTAATTAACCCCTACGATTTTGCTCTGAATTCTTTCAAGACACTGTTACTCCTTTTGAAAAAATCTTTGATAACCAGTTTTTTAATCAAAAGCATTCCTGGTTTAAAATTTCTTCTTTTACTTTATAAAAACTTTTTCCCCTCTTAACCTTTCTGTTCTTCCTTAAGGTTGAAAAGTTAAAATTTAACTGGAAAAGTCACCAATGAAAATATAGTTTTGCTTCTTTGAAATAAACCATACACACTGCTGCCTGAAGATCCACATTTTTGTAAACTCAATTTGCAGAGATGAATGTAGACAACCTGGGAGGCAAACATTTGGAGGCTGTTTAAAGGACAAAGTGAAAAACAAAAAATTTAAATAAAAATGCTTTACATCTGAGGCAGCAGTGTCATATTCGAGATTTTAAAACATAAGACTTTGCAAAGAAACATTATTAAAAGCTGCAAGTGAAGCTTGGGCAATTTTTTTCTTGTACACGTAATTTTTAAACCATTGCCTGTCATGTTTTTGCCTTTAATTTGTAATATATGTGAATGGCACAAGCCTCATATGATCCAGAGTATTGATTTGGTACATTTAGGGTTTTTTGTTTTGTTTTGTTTGTTTTATGTTTTTAGTTTATGCCTTAGGACATGGTTAATGTACAAGAGTTGCTTAGAAACCAAATTTTAGTTGAATTGGTGACTTTTTTTTAGTGTCTCCAGCCAGCGCTCTTCTCATAAAAAGCCATGACTCAGTGTGATTTCCGCTTCTGTTGCATGGACCATTACATACATTAGGTGATGTTCTTTATCTCCTAGGTGTAGGGGTATTTCCGTCACAGGATCCTGTTCAGCCCAGAATGCCTCCTTGGATTTACAATGAGAGTTTGGTTCCAGGTAAAAAGAGCTTTTTTGCCCAAGATTCCTATCTAGATATTTTACTTCAAATGTTGTAATGTAGTTGTAAGTGTTTACTATTTAGTGGCTACAGAATATGCAGAAGAAATTACAACTATTTTTTCTGAAAGAGTACAGAAAATTAAATACAGCTAGTGTTTATGACTGCCTCATATATGAAATAACTACATAAATGAAGGAAAAGTCTTTTGCTGTAATGTTTTAATGACCATCATATAACTTTTATTTCTAAAAGGTTGTCTTAGATTTACTATGTCTTAAAAGACACTATCAAAATATAGCATCACCAACTCAGTGGACATGGATTAGAGCAAACTCTGGGAGATAGTGAAGAACAGGGAATCCTGGCGTGCTGCAGTCCACAAGGTTGCAAAGAGTCAGACATGACTTAGCAACTGAAGCTTTTAAACACATGCATAATTTCCTAGCCAAAATATGTGTTCGTGGACTTCCCTGGTGATCCAGGGGTTAAGAATCTGCCTGCCAATGCAGGGGACATGGGTTCCATCCCTGGTCTGGGAGGATCCCACATGCCACGGAGCAGCTAAGCCCGTGAGCCATAGCTGCTGAAGCCCGCATGCCCTAGAGCCCGTGTTCTGCAGCAGCAGAAGCCACTGCAGTAAGAAACCCGCCTGCAGGAGTGAAAACCCGGCAGAGCCAAATAAATCAAATTTAAAAAGCATATGTTCGTGTGGTACGCCTGCTGACCTTTAATCCGTATGTAATGCTATATGTAAAATTTCTTTTTAAACATTTTTCTCTGTCTACCTTAAGCCTACTTTCATCCATCAACTCCTCTAACTAGGGTCGCCAGATTCAGCAAATTTGCATACAGAACATCCAGTTAAATTTGAGTTTTATATAAACAGCAAATGATTGTTTAGAATAAGTATACCCCATGCAATATTGGCATCCTGTATTTTATACAGCAACTCTACCCCTCACAGCTTCTCCCATTTTGTCCTTTGGAAACCGTTTTATTGTGAAAGCCTCCCCAGTGAACCCTTCCTTTTTTCAAACACTTACTCTCCTCTCTCACTTCAACTGTAACTGTGTCTTCCTCTGAATGCTCTTTTCCCAAACACCTTACCCAATGATGTTTTCTCTAATAGCCTCTGATTCACTGGGACAAAAGAAAGGTGATATGGGTATAATTTGTGCTTCCCACTGCTATTAATATTTGCAGATTAGTTCCACCATCATTACAACTTCTTTTTTAAAATCCAAAGCATCTGCTTATACCACCTCTGTCTTACTGCTGTTACTGTCTCCTAGTGAGAAGACTCCCTCTTACCTTTAACCCAAAATCTTCATCTGTAGAACTAAGCTCCAGCCTCTCTTCTAAGCTCCAGACCCTAATTGTCTGCTGGACATTTCCACTTGAATATCTTTATAGCAACTCAAGCCCTTGATGTGGCTTCAGTTCTGTTAAAGCAGTTTGACTTAGGATTATTCATGTATAAGCATCAATGACAACAAAAAAGGTGAATTATTTGCAATATGTTTACATTTGTAATCTGGTCTTTCCTTTAATAGATGCCTATAAGAAAATTTTAGAAACCACAATGACTCCAACTGGAATAGACACTGCTAAACTTTATCCCATCCTGATGTCATCTGGACTTCCCAGGGAAACTCTTGGACAGATATGGGCCTTAGCTAATCGAACCACACCTGGAAAACTGACTAAAGAAGAACTTTATACCGTTCTTGCCATGATAGCAGTAACACAGGTAGACATTCTTTTGAAGGTTAGGTTTATACTTTCAATATAAACTGAGAGAATATAAATCCTTTTTTCTACAACTTATAGAACTCTTTGGACATTAAAATTTAGGTTGTTTTCAGGATGGAGTTCTTCAGAATGTACAGTTTATATGATATGCATGCTAGCACAATACTCTCTTGTTTAAAGACTTTAATATATTAAAATTCTCTGACCTAACTCTAATCCTTTTGAGATTGAAAGTTAGTAATAGATGAAGTTACTCTCTCTGTCCTTTGAAGTCCTTGTCTAAAATTCCTTAAAGTGTATTCGGTCTGGCAGCCGTTTTTCTCATATTACAAAATCATTGTAAAAGATTTGATTAGAGTGAATTAACCAAACTTGTCAGAGAGTGAAAATGTCAGAATGAGTGTGTGTTGGCCATTTCTTTGCTAAATATTAGATTTACATTAACCTTATAACTTATTTTCTTGTGTCAAATTCCTGAGTTTGGGGAGAGTCAAGAGTAGAACACCCCAGGCCACAGATTTTACATTTAGGTCTCTGTGTCAGATTTGAGCTGTATGTCATTTGCAGTTTCCTGAATTGTTCCCATTTTCCTCGTGTTCTGTGTAGAGGGGTGTTCCTGCCATGAGTCCCGATGCTTTAAATCAGTTTCCAGCGGCTCCTGTTCCAACGTTAAGTGGCTTTCCTGTGACTTTGCCAGCTGCTGTGAGTCAGCCCACAGGGATGCCATCCGGCCCTGGAGGCTCCATGCCCCTCACCCTCGGGCAGCCAGTCATGGGCATTAACCTTGTTGGGCCAGTCGGGGGAGCTGCAGCCCAGACTTCCAGCGGCTTCATGTCAGCTTACCCTGCAAATCAGGTAGATGAAGAGGCTGTGTGTATTCCAAGTTATCTCTGAAAGTGAATCTGAGCAAGTGTGTTTTCCAAGAAATGTAGAAAAGATTGCTGGATTATGATGGACACTGGCAGTGGAAATTAAGCAGTGTTAAAACAATACAACATTGAATTTTTCATTATTTAAAAAGCAAAAGAATTTCTGAAGCCTTCAGATACTTGAATTTTGGCTAAAAATGTGTAGTTCTTTATCATATATATTTTAAACATCAAGTTTAATAAAGCTAGTTAAATCCTTAAGCTGTTTTTTTGAAAAAGCTGCTAAACCTGATTAAGATGTTTCAGTTTATTTTTCATTTCTCAGTTTAGCAAAAAAAATTTTTAAACATATATTTAGTGTTAGTAAAAATGTGGGATAAAGGATTTTTTGGTACAGCCTTTTTGGAAGGCACGTTTGGCAATAGCTATCAAAATTCTAAATATTCATGTCTTCTGACCCAGCAGTCATGCTATTAGGAATCCATCTCATAGAGCTAGTAACTCAAATGAGCAAAAATATATAAGAATACTTGTTGTAGCATTGTTTGTTAGAGTGAAAATTATAAATAGCTGCATATCTATCAATCAGAAGAAAAATGTTAAATAAGTTTTGGCTTATCTATACAGTGGTAAACTATTGGATTATTCAGATAAATGTGGTGGATGCACATATACTGCATGAAAAAGATGTCCATGTTAAATAATTTCATTTACGTGCAAAACAACATAGTACAAGCTTGTTTTTCAATAAAACAAATGAACTGTTAACAGTGTTCACTTCCTAGAGCATGGGATTACGAGTCAGTGTTCACAGTTTATACGTGTATGTGATAGATTAAAACAGGCTTGTATCACTGTATCATATACAAATGTGATTAAACTGTTTCGTAAAGATGGCAGTTTCTCAATCTATTAAATGTGATTCAGCTATTTAAAAATTATATAAATTAAGTTTAAACCAGCCTTTTACCATTTTTACAAGAGTGTTTATAAGTACTAAGCAGCATTCCTGCCTTAAGCAGTTGAGCAGATGTTATGTCTAAAGGGTATTTTTCTGAAATTAGATATTTGTACTGAAATGGGAGCATTTTAAAAGGTTGTCTTTGAGGTTGATGGTTAAAGATTTGTTATTTAGCTTTTTATTATTGGATGTTTTCTGTTTCATTGTCCTCTGTAAACCTAGGTGGTCAAACAAGAAGATGACGACTTTCAGGATTTTCAAGATGCTTCCAAGTCGGGGTCACTTGATGACTCATTCAGTGATTTCCAAGAGTTGCCAGCTTCTTCAAAATCAAGTAATTCTCAGCATGGAAGCAGGTAGAAAAGAGTTGCATATCGCTAATATAGTATTTAATAATTGAGAAAGAGGCAGTCCACAATAAGAAGCCTAAGTATAAATAAAAGAATTAAGACTCCTTAGTCTCATGATTTCTAGATGATCCCCACTTTTATTCATACTTTTGTTCTCCAAACTTCTCTCCCCCTCGTCCACCTCCAGCTTCTACCGTTCCTCCCAGTATACACCTACTTGACAGTATTTCTTTCTACTTGTGCTAAACCTGATTTATTACAACTGAGTGTATTTGTGCAAGGATGACTTTGTATTCTTATATTAGATTCAGGTCTTCAGCTGCTGAAATGCTTTATAGACAGGGTACATATTTTAACATGTTGCAATATAGTATATATTATTGCTAATCTATACTATATACTAATACAGTATTGCATACTATCCACAGAAATCATTTAGAAATTGAAATGAATATATATTTCAAAATGAAATATGAGTAGACATGAAATATAAAAATTCATGTCTCTCTTATGTTTAAGTTGAAATCAATGGCTTTTAGGCCTTGAGACTTCTGTTTGCATGAAAATGTTAGTTGCTCAATTGTGTCTGACTCTTTGTGACCCCGTAGACTGTAGCCTGCCATGCTCCAGGCAAGAATACTGGAGTGGGTAGCCATTCACTTCTTCAGGGGATCTTTCTGACCCAGGGATCGAACCCAGGTCTCCTGCATTGTAGGCAGATTCTTTACCATCTGAGCCACAGTTGCGTAAATGTTTTTCTGATGTTTTACGTACTAGTTTAACTTTTAGGCATAGTAACTGATTCAGGATGTGGTCGACACCTTTCCATCTTTTTTTAAGACTTTTTTTGTTTGTTTGTTATAGACCATTCTTAAAGTCTTTATTCCGTTTGTTAAAACATTTCTTCTGTTTTATGCCTTTGTTTTTCGGCCACAAGGCACATAGAATCTTGGCTCCCTGACCAGGGATTGAGCCCCACCTCCTGCATTGGAGGGCAAAGTCTTAAACCACTGACAGGCCAAGGAGGTCCCTCCATTATTTTTTAAAAATTCATTTACTTATTTTTGGCTTTGCTGGATCTTCATTGCTTCATGTGGGCTTTCTCTAGTTGCAGTGCTTGAGCTTCTTGTGGTGGTGGCTTCTCTTGTGGAGCACGGGCTCTCGGGCACATGGGCTTCAGTAGTTGTGATGCATGGGCTTAGTTGCCCAGAGACATAGGGTCTTGGTTTCCTGACAAGGGATCGAACCCATGTCCTCTGCATTGGCAGGCAGATTCTTAACCACTGGACCACCAGGGAAGTCCCTCCATCATCTTTTAAAAGTATTCATTAATAAATACTTCTTCCACCGAGTAGCACATATGAGGCTTTGAGTAAGCAGTGTGAATTTCTTTGGTTGTTTGGGAACTTGTTTTTGTCAGGATACATATTCCCTTTCTCTTATATTCCTGTTTGTGCAATTTCACTTATCTTTTCTGTTTTAACCAATTGATTATCTCTTAGCACTTCCTGCAGACACTAAAAGAACTTAGGAATAGGCATTGTAGAGAATTACAAATTAGGTAAAGAATTATTTTCCTAATTTTAAAACTACATCAAACACTTGTAAATAACACATAGAAGAAACATATGAGTGATGTGACTGTAAAGTACTGGGAGTTCCAAGCCACACACGTATTATTAACGTGGTAAACACATAATCCTTCTTTCTCAGGTCTCTTCCTGTGCACAAATTGATATATATATATATATTTAATATATATGTATTTGGCTCTGCCAGATCTTAGTTGTGACACGTGGAATCTTTAGTTGTAACTTTTGGGATCTAGTTCCCTGACCAGGGATCAAACCCGGGCCCTCTGCATTGGGAACTTGGAATCCTAGCCACTGGACCACCAGAGAAATCCCACAGATTTGATCTGTTCTGCTCTTGTCTAACATGTCTGAACACCCAAGGCATCTCAAATTACCTGCATAAAACAATTCATTATAAAGCTAAATAAAAATGTGTTAAATCACATATCCAGTCACCTAATCAGAAACATGTTTTTGACCCCCTCCTCGCTCCTGCTCAGTGTGGGAAAGGCCCTGTGTGATCTGGCTTCTGCCAGCCCTCTTGACTGTTGCTGTTTCCCCACAGCGTATCTCCAGCCACACCTGAACCGCCGAACTAACCATGCTCTCTCAAGCTTCTGGCCTCTTACATCCTGTTTTCTTCCATCTGAAGCTCTCTCTAAAGTTAATTCTAGTTCCATGTCAAAAATCGATTTAATACAGGAAGGTTTTACAAACCCTTCTTCGTCAGTCCCCACCTCCAAGATGAGTTCAGGGTGTCTCCTCCTCTATTGCCATGGCAGCTTGTGAATATCTGTTCCCTAACTGCCATTACTGGTTTACCTGACTGTTCCCCCTCCCTCAGCTGTAGGTGCCTGACGACAGGATTTCATGTGTCTGTGTGTATTACTTAGCCCACTATATGTAGTTCATAAAGGTTTGTTGGATGAATATATTGTAGTATGGAGGTTACAAACTGAATTTATCTAATTGATGATTCATTCCTCTGGGAGAAAACTCTTCAGCAGATGAAATTTGAGCATAGAAAGTTTTAAGATGGTACCCTGACTTGAACTGTTTAGTAGGGTATTAGCAGTTTTGTGTGGCATTATCTCCATATAATAGTTTACTGTCATGTATAGTCATACTTTGCAGGTTTTTCTTCTTCAATTCTGGCTTGACTACTACTATGCTTTTCTTGCATGAAAACATTTGTTTATGTCTAAGAATTCACACTCAGTGTTTGTTTATTCATTCAGACACATTTACATAGCATCTGCTGTGTGCCAGACATTGGGATAGTCACTGGAAATACCGAAGCAAAAGGCACAGTTCCTGCTCTAAAGATGCTTAGCTTTATCTGGGTATTTATATTGTCTAATAAAACTCTCTTAGAATTGCTCCTTCAGTCGTGTGTATGTTCATGTGTAATGAATTCCCTATCTTAACGATGATCTGTATTCCATATTGTGAATTATTTTAAAAGGTTATTTGTTAAGTAATGAAATAAAGAGTTAAGCCTAGGTAAGACCACTTTGGGCAGTATTTATAACCAAAAAATAGGCATTGTTGGTCTGAGAAGATGAAAGTGTTAGAAATAGGCTGGAGCGGAGAGTATCGTTAGTCTGTGGGGGAAAAAATGACATTAGTTAAGAGCAGGCACTGGTTATGGACTGCCTTATGATCTGTGACATAATCTGTAAAGCGTTTTAGAAATAAGTGGCATGGTGAAAGTGATTCTTGCTACTGTGTATGGGATAAATGCAGCTTCCATGGTAATCCTGTTGTGAGATGATGAGAGATGCTCTCAGTTTAGAGTTACAGGTTTTGAGAAGGGTTTATCTGAGAAATTGGTTGAACTCAATGTTGAACTGGATGTCAGAGTCCTGGAGAGCTGGCACGAAAGGGCATCTGGAAGGGAAAAACATCATTCATTTATCCATTTGGAAAATACTTGCTGTGTGCCAGGCACTGGGGAACCCGCATATGGTAAAACAAAGCAGACATGAGGTGCTGATGCTAGAATAGTTCAGAAGGATTAAGGCACATTGGGGTTTTCAGTTGGCTTATTTTCTTTTGCTTTTAATTTTCATTTATTTTAAAAATGTATATATCTTTGGCTGCGCTGGGTCTTGGTTGCTGTGCATGGCCTTCTCTGTTTGTGGCGAGTGGGGTCTACTCACTGGGTTCGGAGTGCAGCCTTCTTACTGCTGTGGCTTCTCGTTGAGGAGCACAGACTCAGTAATTGTGGTGCAGAGGCTTAGTTGCCTGATGGCATGTGGGGTCTTCCCAGATCAGGAACTGAACCCGTGTCCCCTGCATTGGCAGGGGCAGGCAGATTTTTAACCCCTGGACCACCAGGGAAGTCCTTCTTTTGCTTTTGAAATGGGTTTATTTAGCATGGTGAGCAACTAGGTAAAATCATCTACCACAGCTGCCTGGAGTAACTGTAAAACCTAAATGATAACTAGAGAAAAAGCAGAAAACTTTGGCGACTAAATCATTTAAAGTTTCATCTTTCAATAGAATGCAGGTTCTTAAATTTTAAGAAAATAGGCTGCTCTCGCTGAGTGCCTTTTGTTAGTATTAAACAATACTAATAACCATTTCCATGTTTGGAACATGAAACATGTTACATGACTGGCATAAACATTTTCATGATGATTACAGATTTGGCTGGATCAAATATGTAGCAGGTGTCTGGTAGTGGAATGAAATGACAGTATTTGGTAGCACTAACTCCTCCAGCACTGTGGGTGCCCATTAGCACACCTGTGTATGAGCTGGGTTTTCACCTTGCTTGTAGGCCACTGATAAGAAGATTTAAATGACTGTGGAAAGATTTTTGCTCCAGGGCAAAGAACTCAATAGAAATCCATTTATATAACTTGCCATGTATGGTGGTATTGAATGACACAAAATAGTAGTGGAATGTAGTCATTCATATGTAAAGGTGGTTCTTCCAGGGAGCTGCCAGTGTCTGATAAGGAAAATTAAAAAAGCAAAGCTTTTGTAGTCTGTCTTTAAGCCATCCAAGAATTACCCACACAGATACTACTCATTATACTGTTTTTCCATTCAGCAGGGAAATGTGTCCACAGGCAAAAGTATCTTTATCTAATTTTGAAGTGATTGTTGTTTTGCTGCAAAGATAGCTTCTGGAACTTCTTGATGTGATCCTTGTAATAATGCAGATTGAATTTATTAACTCTTACTGCTGCTTATCAGAGGTGGGAACTCCTGCCAGTAAGCTATGTAGTGTGATCAAGAGGGACAGTTTGCATCTTGGTTGAACAGCATTTCAGAAATAGATTTTTATCTTAACTATTCCGCCTCTGCATTCTGAACCCATTTGAGAGAATAATTTACATGAAGGTTAACATAATTTAAACTACTGGGTTTACATACTTGGAGCAGTTCACTTTCTCAGATTTATGGATCTAAATCTAAAATTGCAGGTGGTCGTTGTTGTATAATAATTATTTCTAATGCCACTCCAGTGGGTTTTTTCTTTAATTAATTAATTAATTAATTTTTTGGCTATGCTGGGTCTTCCTTGCTGCACGGGCTTTGTCTAGTAGCGGAGAGCGGAGGCGACCCTTGGTCGCAGCGCACAGGCTTCTCACCGCGGTGGCGTCTCGTTGCAGAGCGCAGGCTTCAGGAGTGTGGGCTTCAGCAGTTGCAGCACTCAGGCTCTAGAGCGCGGGCCCAGGAGTTGAGGCACACAAGCTTTGCTGCCTTGCGGCATGTGTGGAACCTGTGTCCCCTGCATTGGCAGACGGATTCTTAACCGCTGGACCACCAGAGAGTCCCATTCCAGTGGATCTGATGGCTTAAAGATGATTTAGATGGTCAGCATGGATCTGACCCCTCTTCACATAATCAAGGAAAGAATTACTGCTTGAATGCTGTTTCAGTCTATTTTTTTCAAGGAAAAAAAAAAAGTCTTTGGTCATATGTGGTGTACATATATAGTTTCTTTAAAGCAGGGAGCCACAAGTTCTTACTAGGTATCTGTGTACCATTTTAACTCTTAAGTTCTTCCTTGATGACATGATAGGGAGACAATGTTCTAGTCATTAAGAAATATTTCTTTTTCCCTTGTAGTGCCCCTTCTTTGTTGATGCCTCTTCCTGGAACTAAAGCATCAGCTTCAACGGATAAATATGCTGTGTTTAAAGGAATTGCAGCTGACAAGTCCTCTGAAAATACTGTTCCCTTTGGAGGTAAAAGCAGTTCACAGATTCATGAACCTGTGAATGTAAATCTTAGTTTTTAGTGGTGACCTTTTATGATAAATGTCCTTGAGTTGTGATCTCAAGGTTCCTAACCTTAATTGAGCTTCTGTCTTTTCATCATAGAGCCTGGTGATAAATATAGTGCTTTCAGAGAGCTCGAACAGACAGCAGAGAGTAAATCTTTGGGTAAGTTTTTGATTCCTTAAATGGATGAATTATTTCATTGTTTAATATGAGATTTTTACGACTCTTTCAGTAACATCCCAAACGTTCTTTTATTTTACTGTTTGTGGCTGTGTTTTTGTTTTGTTTTGTGGCTCTGGAAATTACAAGAAGGCAAAATGTGGTTCAGTTATTGGAAATCATTTTCTAAAAATTAGGGCAGACCCCAAATTGATGCAATTTCCTTTGAAGACAGTGCATTCCCTTTCACTGGAAGCCTTCAAGTCATGTTAGGCTCCTGTGGCCACTTTCAGTTATTTTAACGTTCGATAAGACTGGAGCTGTTGGCAGTGCGGCAATCTGTGGACTGTGCAAAAGACAGCAGCAACCAGTCTATGTGCCTCAAGGTTTTCAAAATTAGCTGTCATTTAATGAAAAGAGTGAGAGGGGTTTGTGTGCCTATGTGGTTCCCATCTCTAATAGAAGGACTTAAATAGAGTGGAAGGGAATTTAGAGTGATAATTTGAGAGCCATATATGTAAAGACTGAAAGTTTTATTTGTGGCAAAATGATAGAAACTTCATGTGTAGGATTTAGATAATCTATAGGTCAAATGATATCCTTCAAAGCTTAACCCACGCATGCTGTGAAATTCATATCCTCTACTGAGGAGTTCTTCCTGGGGACAGTACCACATTCTACCGTTTTGTATTGGACACTCAAACTTGGAACATCTTTCCACAGTCGTTTGTTCTAATTATCTCTCCAAGTAACGGGGTGGGTTCGGGGAGGTGAAGGGAATTACAAGAAGGATAAGGTGTACATGTGAAATTTAAACTATCGATAGAAAGTATACTGCTTAAATATCTCAAAAATTTTCAATATTTTACAGCTCTTAGGTTCTAGAACTGTTTCCTTGGGTTTCATTCAAGCCTTTAGAATGTAATAGCTTTCTTCCTCGGTGCTAGTATTAGGTACTAGGAGTCCAAAGATAAACCCCAGAGGAACCGTAGGTTTGTTGATGTGGCATTTACTCCTAGTGTTGCTATCATCAACTCATGGGCCAAGGCAAGTTTGGAGTACAGAGCGTGGGTTAACATCACGGTTCTCTCTATACTCTGGTGTTAGGGTTGTGTGATGTCTGTCCTTCCTGGGGAACGCCGCGGCGCCCCACTGCTTTCTCAGTACCTTCCTGACAGACTCCCAGACGGCTGTCGTCATGCTTGCGTTCCCGTCTTATCTTTAAGGCTCTCCATGTAGTGATGCCAACTTTGTTCATTTTGGGAGAATATATTTTAATTCTACTCTTGTTAAGAATACATTGGACTGCAAAAATTTGAAGTAAAACAGGAAGATGATTGTGTGACGTTTAATTAACCCTCCTTGAAGGTCATCTGACTCTCATGGAATGAAACTTTGTTGGCTTATAATACTTTTGCAGTTGACTAGGGCTCTTGTGTTAAAGGCGAACTTTGTAGAAAACTGATTAGGTGGATTGATTTTTTAAAATACTTAATACAGAAGGTAGTAACACAAAGGGTTGAAGGTAGTAACACAAAGGGTTAAAATATTATTATCAGTCAGGTAATCAGTTTTGTGTAGAATTTAGCAATTTTATTTCAGTAGTTCTTTGTCATTCGATTATATAACCACTAAAAAAAAAGTTGGACTGGCTTCATTACTGCAGAGGTGTAGTTTCTTAAGGCCAAATGACTGAGTTTAATAATATTTCCTTTTTACTACCCCTATAGTTTAAACCATAAACTTAAAGTAGGTGCAGAAAATACACTATATAGAGAAGTGACACTTTTTGTTTAAATTTTAGCAAAAAATGATATCTTTTGAAATGTCTTTAGCGCCTAGAAAGTAGCAGTTAGGGAAACTTAATGAGGATTCAGAAGTGGACTGAAAAGGTAGCCACGAAGTCATATGCTTTATGCACCTCCTGATAAGTAGGCGTCCAATGACTGTGACTGATTCATTTGCCCAAAAATCTCCTGTGTTTTTGAACATGTAAACCCACCCATGTTTATTTCTTTTTAACCCTTTCACCCAGCTTACATTTCTAGTGGAAACATTTACAATTCATCAGTAAGTTTAGTTTGCTGTGGTGATTTCTTTTACAAAATAACCAAGCAAAACTTGTCAATTTCACAAATATTTTAAAGCAGCACATCAAAAATTTAGGCTGTGACAAAATTGGCTGCTTGTTACCTTTTTATTTTACAGAAATAAATATTATCAGTGATATACTTGCCTAAAATTCTAGGGCAGTTTTTTAAGTTTTATATCTGCTGCTCCTGTCAGTTTGTGAAATTGACTTTAGTTTTATTAATGGTATGTATGAAAACATAAACTACAGACACTCTGAATGCCCTTCCTCTCTTTCTAAAATTTCCCTAGTAATAGTAAACAGATTTCTCTGTGTTGATAAATTATGCTGGTGGATTGGTTAAGTATCTCAGATTAGGAGAAAAAATAAGCTTCCATTATTTTCCATGCTTTTTTTCATATGATATATCAAAGTATATATCATATTACAAGCACAGAATATTTAAAGCCTGTATTATTTTCATGATAATTTTCAGAACTATATTTTGATTTTATATACATTTTTCTAGTTTATGTGCTTCTTTATCTCATTTTTAGGGAAAAATATGATTTTAAAAAGTGATGTTACTATAGCTATATTTATAATTGGTTTACCTCTGGTTTTCATTACCTGGTATAACCTGATGGATTTTATGGGAGATCTTCAGGTGCTATTAGAAAATGGAAATTGTTTGAACGTCCTAATGTCACGCCTGAGTGATTACATGCTCTCCTGTGCTTTATTGCTCAGTTGTGTCTGACTCTTTGTGACCCCATGGACTGTAGCCCATCAGGCTCCTCCTGTCCATGAGGATTCTTCAGGCAAGCATACTGGAGTGGGTTGCCATGTCCTCCTCCAGGGGATCTTCCCAACCCAGGGATTGAACCCAGGTCTCCTGCACTGCAGGTGGAGTCTTTACTGTCTGAGCCACCAGGGAAGCCCGAGTGATAACATGACTGTGATAATAAAGAACAGAAACCCTACTAAGAACCATGATCCAGATTTTTACCTGTATCTTAACTGTATCTGTTTAATTATTTCTGAGAAATACCTTAGTACCTATTTTCTCTAACTAAAAAAATAAATTCTGTCAGTAACTCTATCTCCAGAGTAGCCCAGTATAACATAAAGTTTAAATCCAACCCTCAAAATTTTTAATAACAGAATTGGTGTTCAGATCCCTTTGAATTTTAATAAGAACAAGAGCTGATTGGTACCGTGAGATGGCTGATTTCAAGAAAAACCCAAGTACTCATAGATTTTTTTTTTTTTTTTTTTTTTGGTAAGATTCAGTTTATTTGTTGCATGGCGTGGGGAGAAGCTATCAATACCTTATAATATGCCCTGAGAAAAAATGCTTTGCAAGTAAATAGATGCCTTTTCAACCTTTTCGGGGAATATTCTAGTCCAGTCACCAAATTTCCTTCAAATTAATGCCTCTGTATACTTCAGCAAAACCACATAGTATCTAACCATAAGCTTTATGTGCCTAACTGAGCAGAGTCTTGTACATCCTAAATATTTGACGCAAGATTCTTTGTAATATTTCATAGGTACCATGATTTTTTTTCCCCTGATTGATCACTGTGTTACACATTTTATCTTTGAAGGGCCATGATTTTAATATACCCCTCTTCAGTAACCTCCAGCGCCCATTTCTTATTCTCCTGGAGGCTTGGCTGGGTAGCCATAGTGAGGAAACATCCTGAGAGCAATGCTTTCGGCCAGTTGAAGGCCCTGGTACAGACTTAACACACTGAAATGAGAAAATGAAAATGATATGATACGTGTGTTCAGTTTGATTTTTATTTATTTCTCTATCACTAGCCTTCAGTGTGGATACAAAAGGGATACATGGTGTAGGGTACTATCAAACTAATGATTAAATAATGTGAAGCCCGTGAGGCAAACATCTGTAATGTGCTTGTTCTTAACATGTTTTGCATCGTGTGCCTTTCAGCTCGGCATTCTTCTGTATTTGGTTGTTTTTTCTTTCAGGAGAAAACTTTGCAGAATTCAGATCTGCAGGGGCTGACGATGGCTTCACTGATTTTAAAACCGCCGATAGTATCTCACCACTAGAGCCACCAGCAAAAGACAAGCCTTTTCCAGCCACCTTCCCCTCAGGAGCTACCCAACAGAAACCACAAACACAAGTGAAAAATCCTCTGAACTTAGCAGATCTAGATATGTTTTCCTCAGTTACTTGCAGCAGTGAGAAACCATTGTCCTTTTCAGCTGCATTCAGCGTATCCAAATCCGTTTCCACACGACCCCAGCCAGCAGGGTCTGCGGCACCCAGTACAGCATTGGTGTCAACTAAGACTGCTAGTTTGGCTGATGATTTTGGAGAATTCAACCTTTTCGGGGAATATTCTAGTCCAGCCTCTGTTGGGGAACAGGATGACTTTGCAGATTTTATGGCCTTCAGTAATAGTTCTGTTTCGTCAGAGCAAAAGGCAGATGACAAATATGAGGCCCTTAAAGAGGAAGCTAGTCCTGGTCCTCTGACCAGCAGCACAGGCATCACAGGGAAGAGTGGACAAAACTCTGCTGCCTCATCCACGAAATACGACGTCTTCAAACAGCTCTCTCTGGAGGGATCTGGACTAGGTGGTGAAGAGCAGAAAGACAGCACTTCTTCGGGCAAGAGCGATGATGATTTTGCTGACTTCCACTCCAGTAAATTTTCCTCCATGAACTCGGACAAATCCCTGGGAGAGAAAGCGGTGGCTTTCAGACACACCAAAGAAGACTCTGCTTCGGTGAAGTCCCTCGATCTCCCTTCCATCGGGGGCAGCAGTGTCGGCAAGGAGGACTCAGAAGACGCACTCTCTGTTCAGTTTGACATGAAACTGGCTGATGTGGGAGGAGAGCTTAAGCATGTCATGTCTGATAGCTCTTTGGATTTACCGACAGTTAGTGGCCAGCATCCTCCTGCCGCAGGTGAGGAATTGGTGAGATTGCTCTGGTGATGGTGACGCAGATGTCAGAGGTGGTTCTGTGGGTGTTCATTTACAGAAGAGGAAGGCTCTGGCTCTTAACCTTTATGAATGTCTGATAATTAACCTCTTCATTGCCGGTCCCCTTAAAGCAGTGTTGCTTTTGATTCTCTGGCTACTCGGATATGTGGTTACCATGAATACAGTGAAACTTGGATAGCTAAAATAGTTTGACGTTTGAAACCTGACACCAGCTTGGTGTTCGAGGCACATCAAAATCCACTGCTAAATGAGCCGCACATTGCCAGAAGTGTTATAAAGACGTTGGCGGTGTCAGTCATGTCCCTCTGTTTCTGTGAGTGAGGTCAGGGTTTCCTCCTTTTTTCTTCTCCGGGGTATGTTTGTCAGCTGCCCATAGAGTATTCTTTTTGGTTTGCAGAAACCAACTCGTGTTAGGCCAAGTAAGTAAAAATGTCTAGCCAGTGATCCTGCAGTTTGCCACATCCCTACCAGAGAAGAAGAGGGCAAGAACTTGTGTGTGGGCACCCTGCGTGCCAGGGCCTGGCAAGGAGAAGGGCACCAGGTGTTAGTGGAATTCAGGTAAGGTTTTCAGTGCTAATGCTGTGACTCTAAGTATTAAATTGTAACAGACCTTAGACGGTAGGATGGGGTAACTACTAACTTCCTCAGAAAACGTTTGAGAACATCTTAGAAGGGAACCCTGTTTAAATTCCATGTGGATTTACGTGTAGCAGTTGATTCTCTAGTCCAACTTCCTGTCAGAAAAGCTAGATTCCCAAGTGTCCTAGTCTTTATTTTGTTTTGTTCTTTGATGTATATATAGAAAGATACACCTATTTTGTGGCCTTTAATAATGAGAAATATCTCAGCATTACTGTATTATTCCAGAAAAATGCATACATGTGTGAAGGGTTCATTGTTGTTTAACCAGAGAGAGACACACAAGACACTCCCAAGTTTACAGATTCAGGCAGAAGTTGTAAAGTATGACGGCTTTTGCATACATCAAATTGGTCAAGTCAGAAAACAAAATTACATCCATCCTTTGGCTATTGAGAGGTTGGAAATGGTCTTAAACAGGGTGCTGAATCGGGAGCAAGGTATTGGAGGAGTGCTGTGTTCCACGGGCTCTTTGCTGAGGCCTTTGCCAAGTGCAGTGGGCTGTCTGCAGGGCAACTTGTGCCCCTGCTTGTCTACTTGTTTTTTTAATGTACTTTTCTTCAGATGTTTTTCTTTTCTTTTTTCTTTTTTGCTGCTCTTTGTTTGCTGGAGAGATTCTGTTTCTCTTTTTTGTATGAGCTGCTTAAGTTACAGCAGTCGGTTGCAAAGCACTTTGTTTTCTGAACAATAATAGTGACTTTTTATTTTAAAATCTCATAACATGTACACTAGCCTTTTGGACTCTGAAGTTACGAATTAGAAGCTATTTTTCTGAAAGTGAGTCTCTATTCTTTCACAGTGCCAAACTAGATGTCGTTATGAGATGAGTCTAATCTGGGTTTGGGATGGATGTCTTTTTTTTTTTTATTTCCCATTTTGGGAGGGGAGATTGGTTTCGTGACTGAGCTTGTTCTGATTGACCTGTTAAAATAATCTTCTGTGCTCATGTCCTTTTATGTGTGTTTGGAACATTCCCAGCTTGGAGCCTGTAATGTTCAAGCCAAGTTTCTTCAATATGAGGATATTCTTAAAAGCGGATTGTTCTCTCCTTTTGATCTGTAAACCTCCTGTCCAAAAGGAGCAGTATCCCTTTAGAGTGGTTGTAAAAGGGGTTGATGTCTGACCGATGAGCTGTATTGTTCTTGACCAGAACTGCTGCGTGAATGTATTGGAGAAGGTAAATGACAGACTTCTCCAGTGCAGTTTGGTTTTACATTATCCTCATCTTGACCACAGTAGCTCTTGCTCTCTCAGATTGTGGATTAAAAGGTACATTTTGTTGGAGAAATAAGAAGTGAGCGGACGAAGAGAGAATGAGACCTAGTAGTTTATCTCTGGACCTTAATCCTGTTTGGAAACCCTAACTTAACTCTGAAGGGGATACTGTCTCTTTTAACTCCTGCTATGATTCTTTGTATGGAAGGTAGATAATACTAATAACATTGCCTGATTTCTCTGCGTATTATTACATTTAACCCTTTGAGCCCTTGCTGCATATAATTTCAACTAGGCTGCTTTTGTCCCCACCCCCCACCCCACCCCCAACTAAATTGAATCTCTCAGCACTAAAGCAGCTTGATGTGCAGTCATTGAGATCATCTGGTTTCGCTGGCAGCAAGAGCTGACCCTCTTTATGACACTGTCAAAGGGTTGGCAAGATTTCTGTAGCTCCCTACTTACCTACCTGTAAAGTAGCTCTTCTTTGACATTGAAAATCTTTGTATTTTAATCAGCGCCTTATTATTATTTTTTGGCTGCTTTTCTGATGTCTTTTTTTTTCAATTGGGACATTTTCTGTGTGAATGTGCCTTTTCGAACTTGCTTTGGTATATTCCTCTGCAAATACTGATCTGCATGCTTATTCTGATGACTTTTTTTCCAGCTCTTCTGTATCACTCTCTTTTGTGATCTGTAAGTCCTACGTTAATAAATAATTCTTTGGCATATTTTGAAAGTGTGGGGATGTGTGTAATTTATACTTCTCCAGGGTTAGACCAAAGTAAAATACCTGGTCCATGTCAAATTTAAACCCTCCTGTGGTTAGAGGGTTTTTTCCTTTTTGTTTATTTTGTTTCCTCAAACACCTTTTTCCTAAGAAAGTATTGGTACATTTTAGCCTTCTCTTATTATAATTCCACTGATATAACTATTTAACATGGCACTGGATTAAAATATAACTTAAAACATTTAAAAAGTATAAACCTTACATTATTACATGTTAGAAATTTTATTCCTTACCTCTAGTGACAAAACTGAGTAGATGTATTGCTTTGTAAACATCTTGGTGGCTGCCTCAACTAGGAGTTAAACTGAGAAGAGAAAGGAAAGACCTCAGTTTAGTGTTGGGGAAAGAGGGCCACATCTGTCGTGTCTGACTCTGTGCGACCCCATAGACGGCAGCCCACCAGGGTCCCCCGTCCCTGGGATTCTCCAGGCAAGAACACTGGAGGGGATTGCCATTTCCTTCTCCAGTGAATGAAAGTGAAAAGGGAAAGTGAAGTCGCTCAGTCGTGTCTGACTCTTCGTGACCCCATGGACTGCAGCCTACCAGGCTCCTCCGTCCATGGGATTTTCCAGGCAAGAGTACTGGAGTGGTTTGCCATTGCCTTCTCTGAGTATCTATAAATTAAATTATCAAATGATATTGAGATGGACTTCTGAACAGAGTATATGTGAACCAAATTTAGATTGATGATCTCTGCAACGGAAAGTGTTCTTGTTAATACTAGGGAGTCTCCAGGACTGGATTTGATTTGAGTTTGAAGTTGGGTACTTCATCCTCTAACTGTAGAGTGCATTACCTTTCCAGCTTCAGAATGTATTATGAAGCCACCTTCCTTTGGTCTTTTTTAACTTAGTCCATGAGGCGAGTTCTTAGCTCTTTGCATTTTTAAGAAAAGAATTTCTTTTTTTGGAAAGACCCATGAAAGTCAGCCACAAGAGTAAGCCAAATTTGGTTGTTTTCTTTTTTTTTTTACCATTTTGGAGTATAATAATAGGGAAAAACTTTGGGGAAAAGGAGTTATTTGCATGGTTTTATTTTTTTTTTCTTATGTTTTGACTCTTCCTTTTAAAAAATTGAGTCAGAAAGGAAATTAAACCATTGAAGGTGAAGATTTTGAATAGAATCTCTGAGATTACTTTCAGTACCTGAAGTATGCCATGTGGGGGGGGAGGCACGGAGATTGCATATTGAGACTAAGAAAATGTGGGTCTACACTTCAAAATATCATGTTTTCCAGAGCATAATGCTTTAGCAAGTTGAATAATACTTGGTTTGCAAAACCTTGTGTAATCATATTATGTTTTAATTATAATATGTGCTAACTAATTTGGAAGAAAGATTTTGGTGTAGTTTCTATCTAGCAATATCTGTTGCCTTTTGTTTAGAATTTTCTTGTGCCAGTCTTTTGGCTTTGGTGAAGGAATTCTTTTGTCAGTGGAGTTTAGTGGTAGAATGGTCCATCTGGGGCTGCTTTTAACTCCTTTCTCCTTTAAATCAGGCTGTAGAAAATGAACATAACTGTGCATAAAACATAATCACATTCATAAATGGAGCCAATTAATAAAAGTAACACTACTTTTTAGGGAGAAAGTTTTGATAATACATATAACAATATAAAGTCACAAAGAGTTGAAGGACTGTATTCTCTTCTGTAAGTTCCAGCAATCCAAAAAATACTATTTTGTTTACCTCCATGCCAGGTAAAGTGAGATGTGATTAGTGCTTGACTTCACACCTCGGTATCTGAGAAATTATTCAGGTGTATTTATATTTTACAATTGCTCTGTTTTTCTCATTAAAATCCCTACTGATTTTTTTAAAAGTAGCTGATGAACATGGTGATAATTTTATCAATATCAAAGAAGCTGGGCTAAATCCTAAAGTAACTGAAAAAAATCAAGCCATTTTATTTTTAAAGAGCTTCCAGCTTCATTTTTCCATCAGTTGAATGAATGCTTTTCGTAAGTTGTTTTGGAAAATGTTGGCCCATTGGCTGTATAGGGTCACTGTATATGGGGTGATATACTTAAGAGGTTCTCCTGGGTGCTGCTCTCTCCCTTGCGTGGCCAAAAGGCTCCAGTTGTAATTGCCATCTTCTGTGCTCATTTAATGTGTTTTTAATGATGACCATGTTCCACTGTTTGTCTTGGCACTGTTCCATGGACTTCTGCCTCCTCCAACTGAAAATATCCATAGGATTACCTTTTTTTTTTTTTTTTAATTGAACTTAAAACACCGACCCAGAAGCCTGCAGGTGCTTACTGATAGCCTGACAGCGCTTGAACCTTAGATTTACATGGGTCTGTACAGATGAAGAATGGTAGGTTTCTATGCAGGTTAGAAAATACTGGAAGGCGATTATACAGCAGCATTTTATGGATCACTTTCATTCCTGTTTTCTTTAACAACACCATCTGGGTGTGTGATACTTAAGACAATACAGTCAGACCAGGTTCTACAAGTAACAGAGAATGTGAATATGACTGATCTCAGAAGGAAGAGTAAGACCAGAAATGGACAGAAGTTTAAGTGTATAAATATTTCATGATTTGCTTTGGTAAAATGGAGTTTGGACTAAATCAGTATTGGAAATTCCTTACTCCAATCAATGAACATTTTTATTGCTGGTTAAACACTGAGGAGTGGCGGAATTTGCACATATATCTCTCTTTTTTTTTTTTCTTTTTCTAAATGCTTTTCTCAGAAGCTAACAACTCTTAATCACCTGGGCACATGCTTACAGCTTTAGAAAAGATCCATGGAAAACAGTGAGGCCTTCTGCATTCTATAGTGGCAGCTCACATTCTTTGTTCCAGGAAATACCTTGTTCTCATGTACAACATCCATTCAGATGGGATTTGAATAGAGGTTATGGGAGAGACTGATGGGGTTACTTGCCAGCATAAGCAGGAAATCCATGTCTTGATTTGAGACCCATGATGGAAAGCAGATTGTGTAGTTTATTCCTCTGGCTTGGTAATAGGACATTGCTGGTTGCAAACAAATACGTATATTAAAGCACACAATTTGGTGCATTATCTGTGTGCAATTGCAGTTCAATCCAGCACAGCCGAAGAGTTTTCCAGTAGAATTGAAAATACAGTAGTGATTCTCTGTTCCTTTTATTGCATCCATTCTGTTTTGTTTTCCTTTTTCTCTTGCAGTTTTCAGAATTCAGCTGTCAAATTGAAAACTCACCTACAGTAACTTCAGTGGTTACAATATCACTCATGTTGTAGGTTTTGCAGAATCTTTAATGTTTTTAAGACCAACATACAGTAATACATATCATTTGATTGCTTAGAAAACAGAACTGTTAATGTGGGAAATGAAGAATTTTCTTGGTTTAACCTATGCTTAGTGAACTGATTTACCACATTAAAAAAAATGGTTTACTAATATTCACCATGCCAGGAAATACAATTCATTTTTATATTGCTTATAAAGTGCTATGGTTTAGGAATTCAGTGTTCTCATGTTCCTTATGTAATAGCAGCACTTCCTTTTGTGTCCAAATGAATTGCACTTTAGTAACTTATTTTTTTTTTTTACACTGTCTAGCCAGTAAATAAGCAAAAGTAAAATTTAAAAATCAGCCTTGAGGTTTAACTTTCATATATCCTGTATAATTACTCTTCATTATTTTTTAGAATACAAAATATTTCCATTTTAGTCTTTTGTTTGGTCATTTCTGTGAGTTGTTCCAAAAGGCAAAATGTTGTGTTTATCATTCATAATAAAAATAAGATTTGTTGAAGACCTTAAGTATTACACAAAATACTTGAAAGCTCTTCAACTAAGGTATTCCCTTAGTGTTTATAATGCCTTTTACCTGATTATATTACAATAATTTCTGGTTGTTTTTTTTTAACTTTTTTTTTCTTGTTGCATAATTACACAAAAGGATCTTTTTTATTACCATAGCAACTTAGTTGTGGTTGAACAAGAGCTTAACTTTTTATTAAATGTATCTTTGGTCTCTATGAAAATAGTTACCAATTTAGTAGATGAGATTCTAGGAGTAGTTCATAACATAGCTTCTTCAAAGAGCTTTCTGGTAGGATCTAATAAAATTTTATGTTGTGACACATTCTTCTGAATGAACCCTTTGCAGACTCACTCATCTTGTGTTTAACTGCATCTGCCTTCTGACTGAATTTCACTTAATTTGAGTCAGGGAACCCTCTGATCCCTTTCAATAGTGGGGAAAACAAACACTACAGCCAGAGACTAAGAAGGCATTCTGTCTAAAGTCTTGTTTCATTCATTCTGAACTGTACGTTTTCACCTAAATCTTTCTTCCCCCTCCTGTTTATATTAAGTTAGTGCCCTTTTCCTAATAGGACTGAGAGAGAAACTTGGGGTGCACTGTTAGAGGAGCAATGTCAGGAATCCCTTCCCTTTCATAAACCAGGCAGCATCACTGTGTAAGAGAAACGAAGAGGCCCAGTGTTGGCTCACCTGTTAACTGAGCTATTAGAATCTGGGTCACAGAACTTTTCAAGCGTTTTCCTCATAAGCCCTGCTTTTGGTTGTTGGAGAGGGAGTCTTGCATTTGGCCTTCTCACCTGGTAGACAGTGACCAAAATGAGACCAAATGTATCTTGGACAGATTGAATGGACCCTAGTGCTGGAAAGGTGGCTTCTCCACACCAATGTGACTCAGCCCCAGCTGGTTTGGCTTCAAGAAAATGGGCAAGAAATTTTCCCTACTGAGACGACCAAAGTGATGGGTTGACTTGTCGCATTTTACTTTGAAACAATTCTATTTAAGCCCTAAGGCAGGCAGCTAAATTTCACATTGAGGCTGGTGGCAACTGTGCTGTATCATAATTGCTATTCTGCTCACTAGGCTCTGTGAGACTGCCCTGGTGGCTCAGACAGTAAAGCGTCTGCCTACCATGCGGGAGACCCGGGTTCAATCCCCGGGTCGGGAAGATCCCCTGGAGAAGGAAATGGCAACCCACTCCACTATTCTCGCCTGGAGAATTCCATGCCGGAGGAGCCTGGTGGGCTACAAGTCCAAGGGGTCCCAAAGAGTTGGACATGACTGAGCGACTTCACTTTCACTAGGCTCTGGGCTGGTCCCTTTACACACGCCGTCATTAATGTCACAGCACAGCCCTGCCACGTGCCTGGTCTTTTTCTTTTTTTGCATATAAACAAGCCAAAGTTGAGATATTAAATAGCTCGCCTAGGGTCACACAAGTGGTAGGTGGCGCAGCTGGGAGTTGAATGCAGGTCTGTCTGAATTAAAAACCTATATTCTTTTTGCTGTTTGGTGCCACCTCTTAAATTATTTAAATATATATTAAGCATGTAAAATGAGTCTTCTGCCCCAGCGTTTCTTTCTTTTCCTTTTTTAATGAGGTGGTTACACATAGCTGAAAGAGAAACAAGAGCCCAAGAGGACCCAGACCTTTGATTCTGTTTGTTTAGAGACAAAAGTTAGCTTAGATTGATTTTTTTTTTTTTCCCCTCATACTCCATAGCTTAGATTGATTTTTTTTTTCCCTCATACTCCATCACAGCAGTATGACGTCCATAGTGACCAAAATAACAACTGGGTAAGTAACTACTTAATTAAAATCTCATATTTGGCCTTGCCTAGACAGAAACTCCTAGTAATTGATTAAAAGTTAGCTATAACATTTTTTGTTAACTTTAGTTTCAAGATAGTCAATTTTTAATTAGTGTGTCATATACATGTCATGTGAGCATGTTATAAATGAACATGTTCCAGTGAAGTCAAAATGTAAGAGACTTGTTTGGGTAGGGAGTATTGTAAATACATTTTCAAGTTTACAAGTGAATGGACATTTTGTTAAATGACCCTATCCTTCTATCAAACAGTATATACATTGGTGGACGAACCTCCTGTCTTTTTTTTTTTTTAGAAACTGTCGTATCGGAAGAAAAGGACTCCTTATTACTAAATATAAGTGCCAGCTCAAGGCTAATGTGGGTTTTTAAAGATCAGATTTTACAGCCCAGCTCCTTTAATTTTAGTACAAGCTCTAAATTTAGTCAATTCCAATATCACATGAAACTAATCAAAGACTCTAGATATTTTGCTTCTGCAGAGTTTAGGGCATTTTGCCTACATGGTGAGCTTGCCTCTAATTGTGGGGTCTTATTTCCCTTTCAGATATAGAGGACTTAAAATATGCTGCTTTTGGAACCTACAGTAGCAATTTTGCAGTGAGCACACTTACGAGCTATGACTGGTCAGACAGGGATGATGCCTCTCAGGGCAGAAAACTGTCCCCATTTGTCCTCTCAGCAGGAAGCGGAGCCTCGTCAGCCGCCTCAGTTCTTCAAAAGAAAGAGACTTCATTCGGCAGTTCCGAAAACCTCACCGTGACATCTCTCTCCAAAGTCACAACCTTCGCCAGCGAGGATCCCCTTCCAGAGACCACCTTTCCAGCTTTCGCCAATTTTAAGGACGTGATCCCACAGGCCAGCGAGCCAAAGGAATATGAAAGCGGGGACTTCAGGGATTTCGCCAGACAAGACCTGCCTGTAGGCGAGCGGAGCCAAGAGGCCGCGTGCCTGAGCCCGGCCTCCAGCAGCACTTCTCACGACACCCCCAAGGAATGTGCAGATGACTTCGGAGAGTTTCAGAGTGAGAAGCCCAAAATCAGCAAATTTGACTTTTTAGTGGCCAATTCACAAGGCAAAATGAAATCCAGCGAAGAAATGATCAAAAGTGAGCTAGCAACCTTTGACCTTTCTGTTCAAGGTGAGTAGCTTTCAACACAGATTTTACATCATGGTTTCTTCCACTGCGTTTAAGTGTTAGTTCTTTCTTAGAATAAGAAGTTGGTCCCTAGGTTAGCAGGAAATCTGTTTTCCAGTGTTTAAAATGAGAGTCTGTGACAAAGGACTGTTAAAGGGTTTCCCTGAGACTGAACTGAAACCAGTATTCATCAGATGACAGCTTTGGGGGTTAAAATTAAGTGCAGCACATGGTCAGTTTGTTGGCTTGTTTTGGGGAGAAGTGTGCTGTGTTAGAAGAGCCAGAGAAATGGTTTGACGCCGTGTGGGCCAGTGAGTTCTTCTCTTGATGCCTGGGTCCAGTTTGCAGACCTGTTTTGATTGACCCACACTGAAGGATTTCTAATGTGTGAAGCAATTGCCGGTGCATAAAAACCGTGACACTTCACAACCTGGATTTCTGGCTTTTCTTGGAAAGGCATAATATCTGACAGTCCTAGGCCTGCTTTCCCACGTCTTGATGACCAGCAGGAGCTGAGTCGCATCATCCCTCCAGCAGACGATGTGATTCCCACCACGTTTCCCTCCAGCTAACCTGCTTCAGTCACTTCCTCTGCCCGCCTGCCCTTTGAAGGCATTTGAGTTTGCCCCTTTGGTTTTAATCTCACCCTGACAGAAGGGCTCATTGATTTCTGTTCATTGAGAAGGATGGAGGAAGTCAGTACCAATCCACAGGTGATTATTGGAAAAGCAGCCACACTCTTGCACACTGATAGTTAGAAAGACCCTAGTCCTCCAGACTCCAGTGATCCCACACTCAGAATTATGGAAGTATTGTGACAGATTAAAGAAGCGTAATGGAGAAAATTAAAGGCAGGGGACTCAGGCATGAGAGAACAAGGGAAAGGGTTCAACGTGTCGCTTGCCAGACAGGCCAGATGAGAAGTGATTCTGACCCCCTCCTGACACCAGGATCTAGAGAGGAGCGTTGTGTTAGCAAGGAAGAGCCTCTGCTTGGATTAAGCTGAGTAATCAGCACCTTTGTGCCATCCATCTCCCCCAGGGTCACACAAGAGGAGCCTAAGCCTTGGTGATAAAGAAATAAGCCGCTCTTCTCCTTCTCCGGCTTTGGAGCAGCCTTTCAGGGACCGCTCCAACACACTGAGTGAGAAGCCTGCCCTGCCCGTCATCCGTGACAAGTACAAAGACCTGACGGGAGAGGTGGAGGTGAGCGGGCTCCTCGTCCCCGGGGGCTGAGCACCCAGGGCCCCGAGAGAAATCCTTGCCTCAGTCACCTGGGGGAACGCGGGGCAGACCATCCCAAGGCCTCGGGCATGAGATGTGTCACTAAAGCGAGAGCACAGTGATCTTAGCCCTGGGTGAAGATTCCTCCTAGATGTGACATCACTGCGAGTAGTTAGTGACCCTAAAAGTGGAATTATTCCTGAGACCTCACAAGGAGGGAAGTGTTTCTTCAGGGAATTCTTTTTGAGCATGTGGACTTTATCATCTTAGTGGTTAAAACCTCAAAAGGCGGTGCTGGGGGTGGGGGCATGGAGGACTTCCTGGAAGCCCAGTGGTTAAGACTTGACCATTCAGCGCAGGGGATGTGGATTCAGTTGCTGGTCAGGGAGCTAAGATTCCACATGACTCATGGCCAAAAAACCAAGACATTAAAAAAAAAAAAGAAAATCAGAAGCAATATTGTAGCTAATTTAAAAATTGGCCCACATTAAAAAAAGAGAGAGAGAGGGCAGATGTGCTGGATCCTCTCACGGTTAACGTTCGTCCCATGCTGCTTCCTCCTCCAGCCAACACTCTTAGCATCCTCCTCCCCATCCTTGTCAGACCCGCGCTCACTCACACATATAGCTTCCTGACTGTGGAGCAGGAAGCTGTAGTTTGATACTGGCTCTCGTGTGAGACTCCTATGTGGTACATACCTTTAAAGAAGCTTTCACTGTTAATGGAACGAATGAGGCAGCGTTTACGAAGGGAATCCACTAAAAACCATTTCCCTCTGATTTACAAGAAGTGTGTTTAGAAGTTATAGTTATCAGGAACTATCAATAAAAATCATCATTAGTGGGTTCAGAAGATCAACTGCACTTGGATTAGTGGTTTTCATAAACACGGAAGTAAGTCTTCAGGACTCTGACCTGACAGAAGTCACAAGTAGGACTCCAGGCTTGCCTGCTTGACGCAGTTCTTTTTATAAATTTCACAGGAGAATGAGAGGTATGCCTATGAATGGCAGCGGTGTCTGGGGAGTGCTCTGGAGGTGAGTCTGTCTCTTCCATGTGTTCACACGTCCACATATGCCTCTTGTGTCATCTTGCCTTCTGGGTTCCTTTGGATGGACTCGGGGCGAGCTCTGCCTCGATGGCCTTGCTCTTGGGGGACCTGTGTGGAAAGTCACACGTCTTCAGTGAGGCTTCTTTCCCACCTGTTGTGGCAGACACCGCTCACTTGACTTACGGTGCCCTCTCTGTCACTGAGTTAAAGATGTAACAAAATGATACCATTATCTCTGCCCAAGTTAAAATAATATTTAAGCTTAAGAACCTTTGTCTTTCCACTTCCAAAAAAAACGGAGGCTTGGTTCGTCAATGTCAGAATTAAATTCTCAGATTTGTTTCAGCATAGTCATCTACATACATCAATCAGTCATGTGTTTTCACACTTCCCAGCTTTCCGTTGGGTTTTCTACTAATAGTAAGCTGCTTTGTAATGACTTTTCCTGGTTATGTAAGGTGATGTGATTTCATTTCTTTGTAGGTCATTAAGAAGGCCAATGATACCTTAAATGGAATCAGTAGTAGCTCTGTATGCACAGAAGTAATTCAGTCAGCTCAAGGCATGGAATACTTACTAGGTATGTGCTTTCGTATTTTACTTCTTCAAAATCATGACACTTTGGAGGCTTTTCAGTTGTCCCTATGTCAAGTAGTTTAATCTAGATCTCTCAAGCCTCATAGGACTTCACTAAGTAGCTTCTGCTTTTATAGATAAGACACTTAAATCCTACCCAGGAACAACTATTTGACTTAAGGTCTCTTTGGCCAGGTTTCCCAGTCCTTGTTATATACAATGTAAAGTCACATGTTAATAGTTTATCAAAGAGTCTGAACTAGACGAGGCATTAAAATTAAATCATTGGTTTAAAAAAGAAAATTAAATTATTGGGGCCCCAATCAGTTCTACCATGCTCTGTTGAATTCTGCCTTTCTACCCCTTACCAGCCTCACAGATTCCTTAACTTCCTGGCCGGCTTCAGCTCTCACACATCCCAGTCCAACGTGAAATCTCAGTCCCTGTCCTCCTCAGTGGTCGTCTCCTGCTCAGGGTTTGCCTGTAGCCAGAACCACAGGCACTAGACTGTCCCTAACCTTCAGACCTTTGCTCAGATGTCACCTTCCAAGGTCTTATTGCCCCTCTTACTCAAAACCGTGTTCCCTCTCCCCACCCTGTCACTTGCTGTCCGTCTCCCCACTTGATTTTCTCCCTAGCCCTGTCACATTTACTATCTTAAATGTTTTACTTTCTGTTATTTGTATCTATTATCTGTCTGTCTCTACCTCCAAGAAGGGGGAGATTTGGGTGTGTTTTGCTGCCAGCTGGGTTTCCAGCCCCTCACCTAGTGCTGGGCGCACAGTGGCCACTCGTGTATACTCTCTGGGTGAGTGCCTCTGAAGGGCTGTGAGCTCTCCTTATTCCTGCCTCCTGCTCTTGTTCCTCTTTCCTGCTCGGACAGGCATAATTCTGCTTCATAAACAAATGCTTACCAGCTCATGGGGTGCCTGTCTTTCCCTCTAGTAGTTTCCTGGTATGAAAGATTGACTCAGAAACCCCCTCACTTGGCTCAGAGTGGGCCGCAATTCCTAACCTTCCCCTGGGGAAGGAAGGAAGGAAGGACAAGCTGCAATGGTGTGTATAGGCTGAGCGTGTACCACTGAAGACCCCCTGGCATTCTTCTAGTTCTCTCTGGAACAGGCTGGGGGAGGGGTTTGGTTATGCCTGGCAGCTGTCCTTAGTCTTTGGAGACCTTGGCATCTCTCATCCTTGCTGGAAGAATTCAGCCGTAATTCAGAGACCACAGGAAAAGAACCATCCTGTGTCGTTAAGTGTATAAAAGATACACATCAAGCCACAAACTTTGTAAATCTTTGGGCATTCAGAAGAGTGAAGTATTTCCTAATTACAGGCAGACCTGGGAGATATTGGGGCTTCCCTGATAGCTCAGTTGGTAAAGAATCGGCCTGCAATGCAGGAGACGCCAGTTCGATTCCTGGGTCAGGAAGATTCCCTGGAGAAGGGACAGGCTACACACTCCAGTATTCTTGAGCTTCCCTTGTGGCTCAGCTGGTAAAGAATCCACCTGCAGTGTGGGAGACCTGGGTTTGATCCCTAGGTTGGGAAGATTCCCCTGGAGAAGGGAACGGCTACCCACTCCAGCATTCTGGCCTGGAGAATTCCACGGACTGTAAAGTCCATGGGGTCGCAAAGAGTTGGACACAGCTGAGCGACTTTCACTTTCACTTCACTGGGAGATATTGCAGGTTTGATTCCAGATCACTGCAGTAAAGCTTATAGCTCAGTGAAGCGAGTTGCATGAATATTTTGGTTCCCCAGTTCATAGAAAAGTTACATTTACCTTATGACTGTAGTCCATTAAGTGTGCAGTAGCATTATGTCTGAAAAACCTTAAATTAAAAATATTGATAAAAAAAGGCTAGCCATCACCTATCTGAGTCTTTAGCAAGCCATAATTTTTGCTGGTAGAGGCTCTTGCCTTGAAGTTGATGGCTGCTGGCAGATCAGGGTGGTAGTTGCTGAAAGTTGAGGTGGCTGTGGCCATTTCTTAAAATAAGGCAATGAAGTTTGCTTCACCAATGGACTCTCTCATTGATGAACAATTTCTCTATATAGTATGCAATACTGTTTGATAGCATTTTACCCACAGGAGAACTTTTTTCAGAATTGGTGTCAATCTTCTTGAAATCTGCATTGCTTTATCAGCTAAGTTTATATAATATTCTAAGTTCTTTGCTGTCATTTTAACAGTCATCACCAGGAGTGGATTCCACACCAAGACACCACTTTCTTTGCTCATTGTTAAAGATTTATCATGAGATTGTAGCAAATTAGTCACATCTAAAGTGTCCACTTCTAATTCTAATTCCCTTGCTACTCCCATCATGTTTGTGGTTACTTCCCCCACTGAAGTCTTGGAGGAAGACTTCATGAGGATTAGAATCAAATTCTTCCAAATTCCTCTTGTTGATATTGTGACCTCTTCCCATGAATCCTAGATGTTCTTAATGACATCTAGAATGGTGAATCCTTTCCAGGAGGTTTTCAATTTACTTTCCCCAGATCTACCAGAGGAATTACTATCTGTGGCAGCTATAACCTCTCAAAATGTATTTCCTAAAGACTAAGACTTGAAAATCGAAATTATTACTTGACCCATGAGCTGCAGGATGGATGTTCTATTACTAGCAGGCATGAAAACATTAATCTTGTTGTATGTCTTTATCAGAGATCTTGGGTGACCAGATGTATTGTCACTGAGCAGTCATATTTTAATCTTTTTCTTTTTTTTCTTTTTCCTGAGCAGTAGGCCTCAACAGTGAGCTTACAATATTCTGTAAACCATGTTGTGAACAGATGTGTTATCATCCAGGCTTTGTTGTTCCACTTATAAAGAGATCACAGGCAAAGTAGATGTAGCATAATTCTTCAGGCTCCTAAGGATTTCTGAAATAGTAAATGAGCATTGGCTTCAGCTTAAAGTCCCCAACTGCATTAGCTCCTAACAGGAAAGTCAGCCTGTTCTTGAAAGCTTTGAAGGCAGGCATTGACTTCTCCTCTCTAGCTATGAAGGTTTCTGGATGGCATCTTCTTCCAATAAGAAAGCGATTTCGTCTGCATTGAAAATCTGTTGGTTAGTATAGCCACCTTCGTTAATTATCTGAGCTAGATCTTCTGGGTAACTTGCTGCAGCTTCTGTATCAACACTTGCTGCTTTACCTTGCCCCTTTATGTTATGGAGATGGCTTCTTTCCTTAAGCTTCATGAGCAACCTCTGCTGGCTTTAAACTTTTCTTCTGCAGGTTCCTTACGTCTCAGCCCTCATAGAACTGAAGAGTCAGGGCCTTGTTTGGGATGAGGCTTTGGCTTAAGGGAATGTTGTAGCTGGTGTGATCATCTCTCGAGAGCACTCAGACTTTCTGCGTATCAGCAACATAAGGCTGTTTTCCTTTCTTATCATTTGTGTGTTCCCTAGAGTAGCCCTTTTGATTTCTTTCAAGAACTTTTCCTTTCTTTCGAAAGTTGATTAGGTGGCACAAGAGACCTTGCTTCTGGCCTATCTTGGCTTTCGACATGCCTTTCTCACTAAGCTTAATCATTGCTAGTTTTTGGTTTGAAGTGAGAGACATAAGACTCCTCTTGGCCTTGAACACTTAGAGGCTATCAGTGGGTTGTTAATTGACCTAATTTCAATGTTGTTGTGTCTCAGGGAATAGGGAGGCCGGAGGAGGAGATGGGTGGGTGGAGCAGGTCAGTGGAGCAGTCAGAACATCTGCTGCGTGTTTCATGGTGCCCCCAGACAACTACAGCAGTAACATCATAGATCACAGATCACCATAGCGAATATGATGATAATGGGAATGTTTGAACTACTGTGAGAATTACCAAATGTGACAGAGAAGCAAAGTGAACAGATGCTGTCAGGAAAATGGTGCTTATCGACCTGCTTGATGCACAGTTACCACAAACTTTCAGTTTGTAAAAAAAAAAAAATTCATATATTTGTATCTAGAAGCCACAACAGAGGGAAGTGCAGTAAAGCAAGGTGTGCCTTTGCGTTATAGTGATCCTGACATTGTGATTCTTTTAAACTGTTAATGTCCCCATTTTCAGTGAGTATAACTGTATTTCCCAAATTCAAACAGATGGACTCATAAAGAAGCCAGAAAAAAAATAGCTAACATTTGGTTAATGTCTGCTGTTCTAAGCCTTTTACAGTTTTAACCAGTTTAACCTCTTCAACCACCCTTTGAGAAGGTACTGTTATCCCAGTGTTACAGATGAGGAAACTGCAGTCCTGAGAGGTTTGCTTTCTGCCTGAGGTTACACAGCTAGTAAGTGGCAGAGCTTGGGCTTGAATCCACGAGGTGTAGTCTAGAGTCTGTGCTCTTACCAGGGAGTTTGTCCTGCAGCGTTAACAGCTGATGGTTCCTGGGCTTCCCTGGAGATCCAGTGGTTAAGACGCCACGCTTCCCAACCTAGATGTCTATTGGCAGATGAATGCATAAGAAAGCTGTGGTACATATACACAGTGGAATATTCAGCAATTAAAAAGAATGCATTTGAATCAGTTCTAATGAGGTGAATGAAACTGGAGCCTACTATACAGAGTGAAGTAAGTCAGAAAGAAAAACACCAATACAGTATATTAATGCATATATGTGGAATTTAGGAAGATGGTAACGATGACCCTATATGTGAGATAGCAAAAGAGACACAGATATAAAGAACAGACTTTTGGACTCTGTGGGAGAAGGCGAGGGTGGGATGATCTGAGAGAATAGCATTGAAACATGTATGTTACCATGTGTGGAACAGATCACCAGTCCAGTCGATGCATGAGACAGGGTGCTCGGGGCTGGTGCACTGGGATGACCCTGAGGGGTGGGATGGGGAGGGAGGAGGGAGGGGGGTTCAGGATGTACACCCATGTACACACATGTACACCCATGGCTGATTCATGTCAATGTATGGCAAAAACCACTATAATATTGTAAAGTAATTAGCCGCCAATTAAATAAATTAATTTTTTAAAAAATAGATAAATGAATACAAAGACTCCACGCTTCCAATGCAGGGGGCGCAGGTTCAATCCCTGGTAAAAGAAGTAAGATCCCACATGCCGGGGGTTGTGGGCCAAAAAAAAGTTGATTGATCCCAAGGAATAATAAGCTCACATCTGTCCCGATGCAGCCCCTGTCTCACCTAGAATGTCAGCCAGCAGGAAGGCCACTGTGTCTTGTCGATCTCTTTCTCTTGACTCCAGCACCTAACCCTGTCCTCTCTTACCCTGTCAGGTGTTGTGGAGGTGTACAGGGTGACGAAACGTGTGGAGCTGGGGATAAAAGCCACTGCGGTGTGCAGCGAGAAACTCCAGCAGTTGCTAAAGGACATCGATAAAGTATGGAATAACCTAATTGGCTTCATGTCACTTGCCACACTCACGGTAAGCCCACAAGACAATTCAGCAGTTGCTTTCCTTGCAAAAACCTAAACCATAAAGCTGACTGTATGTTCCTTTGATTGGAGGATGACGGTCCCTACTGGACCCGGTTATGTTATAAAGGAAGGAGATCTTAATGACATTTGTGCTGTTAGTTGAATAGCACCAGGTTGGTTTCCAGGCCCGTTGTACCTAAATGAGAGTGTAGGAAAATATTCTCTATCTATATCCTTAAGTCACTGTTTTGCAAAGCATTGATTTGAGTTTCTCCCTTTGTGTTTCTAGTTTTTTCCCCATTAGTGTCCTTTTAAAAAAAATGTTAATATTAATTCAAAAAGGTACATGCACCTCAATGTTCCTACCAGCACTATTTACAGCAGCTAAGACATAGAAGCAACCTAAGTGTCCATCAACAGATAAATGGATGAAGAAGATGGAATACTACTTAGCCGTGAAATTTAACCATCTGCAGCAATGTGGGTGGACTGAAAGGGCATTATGCTAAGTGAAAGAAGTCAGAGAAAGACTGAGACAGAATAACGTCACTTATATGTGGAATCAAAAAAAAAAATACAATGAACTAGTGAATGTCCCACAAAAGAAGCAGACTCACAGATATAGAGAACAAACTAGTGGTTACCAGTGAGGAGAGGGAAGCAGGGAGGGGCAACATAGGAGTAGGGGATTAATAGGTACAAACTACTATGTATAAAATAAATAAGCTCCTAGGATATATGGTACAGCATAGGGAATATAGGCAATATTTTATAGTAACTATAACTGGAATATAACCTTTAAAATTGTGAATCACTGTTATATAGATGAAACTAATATAATATTCTACATCAGCTATACTGCCAAAAAAATTTTTTTTAGACCAAGTAAAACAGAAGACTGTATGAGACATCTTGTTGCTATCCTGTGGTTCATTGAGCCATTTTACTTTCTTAAGGTCTTGATTTGTTTTCATTTTTTCCCACTGTGAATAGTTTTACTCTGAATATCGTTAAACAAATGACTGTTTCCCCTTTTGATGGTACAGTTTCTGCCAGTGGACTTAAGAAATCAGAGTGCATGGCTGCACATGCACATGCCTGCCTGCGTATAACTGTTGTTCCATGTGTTATATGGATTTCCAGGTAGCTTAGAGGCCAGTTGACAGCAGTACATAAAAGTATACATTTCCTTACATTGTATTCTAGCTTTGTCCATTTCTTAGTTTAAAAAGTGTGTAAGCAATTCCCTGAAAGTGCTTTTTAAATTTCTTTCATTTCCCAAGGGACCATCCAAGTGTCTCAAATGATTATTTACTATTTTTATTTCCATTGTGTGTAAGCTGATCATCTCTCTCTTTTGACCGTTTGGCCATATGTTCAGTGAAATATTGTTATTGACCATACACATTTCATATTTGTAATAGATTTATTCACACATACGCATAGGTGCATAAGATGATATCAGTTAATTTTTGCCTCTTCTATTTCTTCCACCTTTTTTTTTTTAATATTTCACTGGGCAAAGCTATTTTATTTTTATATATTCATGCAAATTCAGTTTGTCTCAGATAATATCCTTTATTTCACAATAGTAAAATTTATCTTCCTTCCACAGCTGGAATAAATGCGTAATTACATTTTCTTTCCTTCTTTCCTCACACTGAACCAGGTGCCCCATTTCTAAGAGCAACCAGCTCTCTTTGTGCCGCGCTGCTGGGCGGGAGAACTCCACGTAGCCCAGCAGCCCGTCTGTCATCAGCGGCACATCCTCACCATTGTTACATTGCTTGTGGTTTGTAATATTAAGTTCCAAAAGCATTTGAATCATTTCGGAAATCTCTCATTTTATTCCCTTGGGCCATTTTTTGATTTATAACTTAAAATCATACTGTTTGGATAATTATTTTTTAAAAATACTATTGTGGCCAATACAATAAGAATTGAAGTATGCATATTTGAAAAGAAGAGATAGAATTGTTTATTTGATGATAAGAAATGCCTCCAGAAAACTGAATTCAAGAGGTTAAATTTAATGAGTTTGGCAAAACTTCACCACATTCTCATATGTTAACAATGGGAATAAAATATAATAAAAATGGAAACCTCTTTTTTTTAATGTGGTAAATCATTCAGGCCCTTACCACTTCTGACTGCATAGCTGCAGTTACCGGCTCATTTTTTAATCCACAGTCAGTGTGTTCTAGACACCACTATCAGACGGGTCTTGCTAAAATGCTAATCTGATTGTGGCATTTATATCCCATTTGAAATCCTGCAGTGACTCTCCGTGGTCTTCAGGGTCAAGTTTAAACTCCTTAGCTCAGTGTGTAAGGTCTTTTCCATCACTTGGGCTGCCCTGGCCTGTCTTTCTCTGTTAGGTCGCTTTTCCCTCGGGACTCTGCGTCATCTCCCGAGCAGTCATCCCAAGAGGCCTTCAGTCTGCGCTAGATGCCCCCTTCCTGTGTGTCCATGGCACCTTCTGGTCAGGGAGGCACTTCCCACGCTTCTTGGTAATTGTGTCTCCTTATTTCTTGTCCACTAGCTTCTCAGCTCCTTAAGATCAGGACTGTGTCCCTTTTTTCTTCCTGTTGGCTTAACTGAGATGTAGTTGATCTGGGGCTTCCCTGGCACTTCCAGTGCAGTGGACGTGGGTTCAATCCCTTGTCAGGGAACCGAGATCCCGTATGCATAGTTCAGCCAGAAATGAAAAATATAGTTGATTTTACAGTATTGTGTTAGTTTCAGGTATGTAGCATAGTGATTTGTTTTGTTTTTGTTTTTTTTACACTTTATATTCCATTTTAGGTTATTACCCAACATTGGGTATCCTTCCCTGTGCTATACAGTAAATCCTGTCACTTAACTATTTTATGTAGCTCTCAGTGGTTTGTGTCTGTTAGTTTCCTGTTCCTCTGATTTGTCCATCCCCCCTCCCTCTTTCTTCTGGTAACCATAAGTTTGTTTTCTATGTCTTTGGGTCCATTTTGTGTGTACATTCATTCATATTTTTTAGATTCCATATGTAAGTGATATCATATATAAAGTATATGTCCTTATGTAGCGATTAGTGGGACTTCATATCTTTTGTTTTATATTTTTGAACCTTACCTTTATTTTCAAACAAGATAAGCATTTTAAACCTCATTATTTTAATAACTGGTTTAAATTTTTTTAATAAATGGGTAAGGAAAATAAAGGGAAAATGAAGGCAGGAAATGTTAAATAAAGCCAGGGATGAAGTTGTGTGCAAAAATGTGTGCTTTTAAAGTGTTGGCGTTTGCTAGTGGTGAGCTGTACCGTTGACCCTTTCCAGGCACTGATGTACAGAAGACGTGATCAGTTCCGTGACTCACTGTGTTCATAACAGAAAAATAAACCCGCTACTCAGGAAGCGTAACTATTCCTGGTACTCATACCTGAAAGAAACTTCTTTCGTGGATTCTCGTAGAGAGGAAACTAACATCATCTACATTATCTTCAAAAATCATCCTTTCAGTAAAGAAAATAATAGGTTTCATTGAGTAGTTTCTTAGGAAATCTTTCCTTGTAGATCAAATGGCTTAGCTGCAGTAAGTGAAAGTCATTCCAAGTGGGGAGCAAAATAGATGAAATGGTAAAGGAGAAAAAAAAAGTGTGGCAGTCCTTACTGACAGTGGCCTCAAGTCTTTGTTCAGTAAAGAAAATATATAAATCAGTGCGAAATACACCAGCTTCCAGTAAAGTCAGAGCAAAAACATGAAGTGATTCATAAAAGAGGAGGCACAGCTAATCAGTAGACAATAATTCAAGTTAAAACAAGGTGTGTGTTTTTTTACCTCCTAATAAACCCAGTTTGGGATTCAGTTTATTTATTTGAGCCATAAGCATGTTGATGTGGTAAAATTGGACTGCTTCTTAGAGAATTCATTAGGAATTAATTCATTAAGAAATTGGTGCCTGGCACCAGAAAAGGTGTCTGGCAGCACGCTTTCCCTCCCACCTGGGAATGCATTGAGGACAAGGACCAGGACCGCATGTTGGTCATCTGTCTGCTCTGAGCACGTGCCAGGCACTGTGTCAATACCCAGTAAACGCTGAATGAATGAAAAGATTTACACACCTCCAGAGCAGTTGATTAAGTAATTCCACTTTTTGGAAAACTCCCTAAGGTAGAGGGTTCTACATACAAACTCACAAAAAGAAACAGCTCAAATGTACAAGTTGTTCTTTGTAAAAGTGAAAAATTGAAAATAACCTAAAAATCCAAGTCTGGAGAATGTAATTGTGTGAATCTTCATAGTAGGATGTTACATAGCCATTTTTTACAGGATTGCAAAGTTTGAAATAACACAGAACTATTATTACAGTGCTGGAAGGAAATATGCCAGAATGGTAATAGGTTTGTGTGTGGGTCATAAAACCCTGGCGGTTTTTGTTTGTTTTTTTTTTTTTTTTTTTTGCTGTGCTGGGTTATATTTGTGGCACCCAGAATCTTTGATCTTTGTTGCAGCATGCGAGATCCAGTTCCCTGACAGGGATCAAACCCTGGCCCCCTGAATTAGTAGCTCAGAGTCTTAGCCCTTGGACCACCAGGAAGTCCCAACCCTGGCGTTTTAAAAAAGTATTTCCAAACTCCAGTCACAAATGAAGTTGATTGGCTAGTGATGCACGTGGGTGCCCTTGAGGCTGTGAGATGGAGAGGGATGTCATAAAATCCAGTGTGTCTCCTTCGCGCTGTTAGCATCAAAGTTCATCAGAGCCTCTGTATTCAGTCTCACAAAGGTCTCACCTCAACACCCATTTGTTCCATGTTTTTATAACAGCAAGATCTACAGCCACACATTAGGAATATGCGGGTCTGGGTGTCTCCTAATTCACCCATCTTCTGCTCCTAACTCTCTACTCCTGTGGACCATAATAAGTCTAAACATCGTCAGCATCATTAGCCAACATTTACTGAGTGCTTACTGTGTACCAGACCCTATTCATGACTCTTTACATGGATATAATGAATACAGCAGTCTTGAGGGTAGATGATAATATTCTCCCCTGATTAAATGAAGATACTGAAGCACAGAGATATTGATGAGACCTGGACTCAGTTTGAAAGAGTCCTAAGTCTGCTTTTTCAACCACAGTGCTCTCTTGCCTCCTTGAAATGGGCAAATTGGACGGGTGAAAGCAGAAAGGCAAAAGCCTTCTTGTGGAAGATGAGTTGTTCCTTAGCTTCGGGGTTAAAGAGATGAAACACCAGAAGTCTGTCTTGGCAGTGACTAGATGTAAACAGTCAAGTTATTTCCTGTGTACTTTTTCCCCGGTTAATATCTCAGGACTGCAGAGGAGCTTAAAGGAGTACCCCTGCCACTTAGATTTTAAGCTTCTTTGTTTTGATGGCAGTTGGTTTCTTATTGTAAGTGACACTGAAGACCAGACTGCCGTACAAATCTCTCTTCTGGTACTGTTGGAAAAAGGTGGCTGCAATTGCAGGACTTTTTTTTTGTTTTTTTGCTGTGAATTCTTTAAAGAAAGATATCACGAAAGACCAAGTGTGTTAAGCAGGTTCATTATGTATTAGCCCTTTTCCGTTTGGAGCAAAAGATATTTGGGGAGAATCTTAGCCTTGATTACGGCTCTGAGGGAGCTGCTGTCGGGGTGACTTGGAAGCCAGTTTCATCCTTGTACATCTTGCTCATGAGAAAGGCTTGCCTTCAAGATTCTGATTGCCCCTCCTGGGTTTCTTTAATTTTTTTCTTTTTTCCTTCTTTAATAAAATATATACTTAGTAAAATGCAAAAATCTTAGTAAAGTGCAAAAATCTTAGTTGTACCACTCAGTGGTTTTGACAGATGCATGGCACACATAACCCATGCCTGGTCAAGATCCAAGATAGCACATCTTCCCAGAAGCTTTCCTTATGCTCCGTTGTTGTCTTCGCCCCACTCAGAGATAAGCCATGTTCTGATTTTTTACATGAAGGATGAGTTTTGCCCAGACCTATTTGAAGGAGCCATAGAATTTGGTTTTGTGATTTTGTGAATTAGTCACCCACCTAGCCCGGGAGTATTGCCTTCTCACTTACGGTGGCTTTAAATCCCTCCACATGGCGAAAGAGGAGGTGAAGGGGAAGAGTGGCCAGGCATTCATGCCCTCGCCTTCAGACTCCCACTAGGAACATCCGTTTCTAGCATCCATGTCTGGATCTGGATGCGTGAGTGAGTTTACCTGGCTTTATTTTAGGCCCAGGAGGATGGCTGTCTGCCACTAGACAGCACAGAAGTACACGCACATCGTGGCTGTGCTGAGTATGTTTCCACAGTCAGCCGTGCTCTTCCAGTTACAATTGTTTTTTCCACTAGGTTAGCTGTGAAAAGTAATCATTCCCCACTCATATTTCTCCTGACTATATACACTATGTCATTTGCTCTTGATAACTGGTAGGTCTTCGGTCCTTAAAACTTCCCTGAGGGACGTCCCTGGAGGTCCCCGTGCTCTGTGCTTTATTTAATGAGCTGAATCACTACAGCCAGGTTCTTTGGTTCCAATAACACTGATACAGTAGTTACTATTTCTTTTGCACCTAGAACCTGCTGGACATTGTGCTGTATTCCTTCTCATTCAATCCTGGTAATAATCCCATCAAGTCAGCATAATCTCCAGTTTTCCAAGTGCAGAAATGGGAGCTCAGAAAAGATGAAACTTGCCTGAAACTCACAAACCTGGGATTTGAATGTAAATCATTGCCCAAAACCACTTTTCCTCCTGTGTTAGTCCCAGCTTCCAAAGTATTAAAAAATGACTTGTTTCTTCCCACAAAGACTCTATGGGACTCTGCATCAAAAGGAAACTGCATTACTTTTGCCAGGTGAAAAAGTTCTGGGTGCAGTAGTGATGCTTGGGCTAAGGGAAGCAGAGCACAAGTCTCAACCTCCAAATTGCGGCTCCTTGTTATTTCTTTAAGCGGGAAGTTAACGCTAGCAGCAGAGTTTTACATGTCCCTTTCTGTTTAATGCTCCCGTAATCCATGGACTAAAACTCCCTCTTGTGGCGAAAGCGTACTTCTGAGCACTGATATGAAGAAACTTTTCTCAGAGAAAAATCCTCTATTGTAGTGAGGTGATCACTTTTTTTTTTTTTTGGTTGCTGTGGATCTTTGTTGCTGCACGAGGGCTTTTCTCTAGTTGCTGAGAGCGGGGTCTCCGCTCTAGTTGTGGTGCGTGGGCTTCTCAGTATGCTGGCGGAGAAGCCCACCATTCTCGTTGCCGAGCACAGGCTCTGAAACACTCGGGCTTCAGTAGTTGCAGCACGCAGCTTGGTAGTTGTGACACATGGGCTTATTTGCTCTGCAGCATGTGGAGTCTTCCTGGATCAAGGATTGAACCCATGTCCCCTGCACCGGCAGGTGGATTCCTATCCACTGTGCCACCGGGGACGTCTGATGAGTGAATTATTGAGGTTTTATCTCGTGGTTGTGGATTGAAGTTCAGTAGGTTTGTAACCAAGACTTCAGTCCTGGAAAACAAAACAAATCTATTTTGCCGTATGAAATCTATGAGAAGAGACAGGACTGTTAGTCTCCTGACCTCTAGTCAACTGAAAGTCACCCAGTCTCTGTGATTCCACTGTTACCCTCAGTCTAATAAAATTCTTGCCTGCTTCCTTTTAATGTGAAATAAGCAATGAATTTCAGAGTACTTCCTGTTGCTGTGGCATGTCAGGCGAACAGTTAATTTTTTTTAATAATGATAGCATTTTTATCATCTTGCCAATCTGCATAGTGTTTTAGAGACAAAATTGTCATCATGTGTCCACAAGATTATCTTTATTTGACTGAAAGTAGATGTGGTAGACAGGATAACGCCTCCCCACACCCAAGATGTTCATCTTCTAAGCCCTAGAACCTGTGAATGTTTTACCTTAGGTGGTAGAAGGGACTTTGCAGATGTGATTACATTCAGGGTCTTTGAATGGGAAACTTAGCCTGGATTATCTCGGCAGGCCCAGAGGCATGACAAGGGTCCTTATAAGAGGAAGACAAGAGGACTTTCCTGGTGGTCCCCTTCTCCTCCTGCCTTCAGTCTTTCCTAGCATCAGGGTCTTTTCCAATGAGTCAACTCTTTGCATGAGGTGGCCAAAGTATTGGAGCTTCAGCATCAGTCCTTCCAGTGAATACTCATGGTTGATTTTCTTTAGGATTGACTTGTTTGTTCTTGTTGTCCAAGGGACTTGGAAGAGTCTTCTCCAACACCACAGTTTGAAAACATCAATTCTTCGGCACTCAGCCTTCTTTATGATCCAACTCTCACATCCATACATGACCACTGGAAAAACCTTGCTTTGACTATACGGACCTTACTGGCAAAATGGTATCTCTCCATTTTAATATGCTGTCTAGGCTTGTCATGGCTTTTCTTCCATTAACAAGCATCTTTTAATTTCATGGCTGTAAAGCAATGTCACAGTCAAAAGAGAGACTGGCGGATGCTGCACTCTTGGCTTTGCAGGTGGAACGGTGATCCACAGAGTGTGCAGGCAGTCTCTAGACACTGGAAAAGACGAAGATGTGTGTCCTCCCCTAGAATTCCCATAAGAAAGGCAGTCTTGCCAACTCATTTTAGATTTCTGACCTCCAGAACTATAAGAGAATAGATTTATTTCAGTCAGATTAAGTTTGGTGGTAACAAACACCACCACCACCACCACCCTCTCTAGCCGTGTAGAGGAATAGAGCCGTGTAGAGCAACAGAGCTTCATTCCCGGCTCCTGTCCCATCTCCATCCCAGGTTGGAGGGGCTCTATGCCATGTCCTCCTTACGCCAGCATCTGGGCTGAGAGAGCTTCACCGAGTGGAACATCGCTGGTCGCCAGGAGAGGATCAAGGGAACAGGACAAATAGCACATTGGTCTTAAAGACTTCCTTCCAAAAGTGAGCATATTACTTATCCTCAGCCTCTTAACACCATGACAAGTCACACAGCCGTGTCTAATTCAGAGGGACAGAGAAGGAGAATAAGGCTGTTGGTAAGGAATGCTAATTGCTACCAAACTCTTCTTCCTTAATAGTGATTTTCTTGGATACCGTTTTAGTAGTTTATTATTGGCTAAAGATTCAGGATTATATCAATGTATCCCAGCCTGCCTCTGGGACTTGTCAGTGCATACAGGTCAAGTATAATATCGCTGGTTTTTAATCTTTGCTAAATACACGACACACTTGCCAATTAAAGTAGGTGACACGCAATTCAAGGTGGCCTGTAGAGGGCATGCCTCCTTCTAGAATTAGGGCTTTTGATTGCTGTCACACTGTTACTGCGGACTACAGTAATCCCCTTGCTAACAGATGTGTATTTATAAAGGTTAATTTTGTCATTTGAAAGATTAATTTGACTACAAAGTAATTTATGCAGAGCCTTATGATTTTCGCTGGAGTTTACAATATGACCTTTTCATTTGCTTCTTTTATTCCTTTGGTAAACATATATTAAAGGGCTTTTATTAACTTTTTTTTTTCAGGATTTAGTTTCCTTGGGTTCTAATTATTTCTCAAACAGGCCTTCTTCAGTAACATGATAAATGTCTATAATGTAGATTACAGACATGCTACTGTGTTTTCAACCAGTTCAAAGAGCATGTTAGATTTTATTTATCAAAGTGAATAATTGTGATAATCATTTAGAGTATTCGATCCTTTCCAACGCCCTTTTTATGTATCTGTGAGGATCCTTACACCAGTGGAAGGAGAGAGGGAGGGCATGTGAAATTGTTGCCATTTTACAAAGGACAGAATTGGACGACAGACAAGGGACAGTGCCACCTGCTTCTCGGTTTGACCAAATAGGTCATGATTGCACTAAGAAAGAAAAAGAGTTATCCTCTGACTTGGCCAAAGTGGAGTAGGTTCATACAGTTGAACCTTCCACCTCCCTTTCTCTTCTTTGAGAACTGTCTATCATGCTTCCCTCCCTAAGTGTGATCTGAATGGATTTAGCTCAGGTTAGTTTGAGATGTTTGTGGAACCTGGCACATTCGAAAGGAATGGGGAACTATCATATATAATCTACACATTTTCCTGGTGAGAGAAGCCCTTTTTTTTCCCCTGGGAAAAAATAATATAGTTATGCAAATACAAAGACAGTATGGTGACTCCTCCGTGGTTCAGCCTAAAGAAACTATGGAACATGTAGCCATTATTTTATCATCAAATTTGCCGTTATCCTGGTCATCTCAGTATTCTTGAAGAAAAACCAAAGCCAACTCGCCAGGCTCCAGATCCGTCACTATCTGGACCACAAGCCCTTGTCTCTCTCTCACTGAAGCCACCCCTTGCGTGATCACTCCGGACTGTTATCAAGCATCCAGCTGCAGAACCTGGGCAGTCTAAACTCAGACGTGTTTCTGAGCCCAGCTTGCTGGCTTAAGACCTTTCTCACTCTTGATTTGTTTCTGGTTCTCAAGACAGGACAGATGACCCTTTTACTTTGTTCCTATTGCCTTGCTTCATTCTCACTTCCTTTCCCATGTGACAAAGCATGTTCCTTAGCATTTGAGATTATTCCTGTCTGTCCAAGGACAATCAACTGTCCTGGTTTGCTCAGGACCAAGGGATTTCCTCAGAGCTAAGATGGGAACAGTCATTTTTTAGAAGTCATTTATTTATTTTTGGCTGTGCTGGGTCTTCGTTGCAGCGAGTGGGGGCTACTCTCTCTTGTCTGGGTGGCGTCTCTAGTCGCGGAGCACGGGCTCCGCGGGGTGCAGGCCTCAGTAGTTGTGGCACATGGGCCTCATTGCCTTTTGGCCTGTGGGATCTTCCCAGACCAGGAATCGAATCCATGTCCCCCGCGTTGCAGGTGGATTCTTATCCACTGGACCACCAGGAAGTCCATACAATGGGGAGAGTCTTGCACAGACCAGGAAGTTGGTCACCCTAGCCCACCGTTTTCTTACGTGGAAATACTATATGATGGTGCTGCACACGTCTCTTCCCACCCCTGTGTTCAGTGACACTGCACTGGTAGCTCAGAATCAACCGTGGAGGAGTACTTATACCATGGAAATCCACAGATGCTTCAAACCAGGGCTTGACATGTTGATTTTCTAGATTTAAAGTGATACAGAGAAAATATTAATGTAGGTTAAACTTTACAAGTATGCTCTTTGTGTAGCCCTTATGTTGTGAGTAGAACCAAAAGTTGGGTAAAGATTCTGCAGCATTCAAAAACTATTATCTGATTCAGCAAAGAAGTCACTCACGTATTTGACAGACACATGAAGTTCCAAAGTGTGTCTGAGTGGTGACACTCTAGCTCCTGTCCTTCACATCAGAAGTAACATGACCATTTACATCAGAGGTAACACTCTTCCAGGAGAGCAGGCAGAGATTGACTGTTGCTCTAAGAGTTGGGCAAAAACCCAAGAACGCATTTTGTGAGAATAAGATAGTAAGGGGGCGGGCGGGTGGGGGGAAGAACTTCCCTGGCAGTCCAGTGGTTAAGACTCTATTCTTTTACTGTCAGTGCAACTAAGATCCCACGTGCTGTGTGGTGCAGTTAAAAAAAAAAAAAAGATACTATATGAAATTTGCAATAAAAGGATGGTATATTTTATTATTTGTAAAATGTGTGCTACACATTCTTCATATCAGTAGAGTTTATAATAAGCTTACATACGTGTGTGGGTTTGTGTGTATGTATATATTTATGTGCATGCATACCTCTTCCTCTTTGGAAAGACAGTTCTTAATTGAGCAGGGAAGGAGGCAGTTTTGTCCCCAAATTAGCCAGGGATTCTGCTAAACATCCTGTGTGCAGAGGACAGGCCCCGCAGCAAAGATTTAACCAGCTTAAAATGTCAGTAGTGCCAAGTTTAAGAAACTCTGCTCTAGGGCATATATAAGAAATATAAATTAGTTCAGGTATACCTAACTTTTACCCATTAACAATCCAAAATATTGTTTTCTTGATTAGATTTTTATATTGAAATATAATTGATTTATAATATATTGATTTCTGCTGTACAGCAGAGTGGCTCACTTATATATATATATACATTCTTGTTTAATATTCTTTTCCATTATGGTTTCTCATAGGATATTGAATATAGTTCTCTGGGCTGTACAGAAAGACCCTGTTTATCCGTTCTAGGTATAAAAACTTATGTCTGCTAACCTCAGCCTCCCACTCTGTCCCTTCCTCGGTCCCCCCTCTCCTGGCAACCGCCAGACTATTCTGTCTGTGTTTCTGTTTCATAGAGAGGCTCATCTGTGTCATATTTTAGATTCCACATGTAAGTGATATCATATGGTATTTGTCTCTTTCCTTTATGACTTCACTGAGTACAACAGTCTCTAGGTCCATCCATGTTGCTACAGTGGGCATTATTTTGTTCTTTTTTTAGTGTTCTTTTTTATTGCCTTGTATATATGTGCCACATCTTCTTTACCCATTCATCTGTCAGTGGGGGTTTCCATGTCTTGGCTATTCCACATAGCGCTGCTATGAACGTAGGGGTGCATGTATCTTCCAGTTATAGTTTTGTCTGGGTGTAAGGCCAGGAGTGGGATTGCTGGGTCATATGGCAGCTCTCTTTTCAGCTTTTTGAGGAACACCCACACTGTTCTCCATAGTGGCCACACCAGTTTACATTCCTGCCAATGGCGCAGGAAGCTTCACTTCTCTTCACAGTCTCTCCAGCGTTTGTTATTTGTAGACTTTTTAATAATGGGCATTCTGACTGGTGGGAGGTGGGACTTCACTGTGGTTTTGATTTGCATTTATCTAATAACTAGTGATGTTGAGCATCTTTTCATGTGCCTGCTGGCCATCTGTATATCTTGTTTAAAGAAGTGTCTATTTAGGTCCTCTGCCCATTTTTTGATTTGGTTGATTTGTTGTTGAGTTGTGTGAGCTGTTGATATATTTTGGATATTAAGCCCCTGTCAGTCACATTGTTTGCAAATATTTTCTCCCATTCTGGCTTTTTGTTTCATTTTTCTGCTTTGTCTTTTTGGTTGTTTTTGTCTTGTTTTATTATTCAGTGTATTTCATAATTGCAGAATAACTTAGACACAATGAAATGCTCCTATCTTAAATGTATGGTTGGGTCAGGTTTGACAAATGCACATGACCATGTAGCCCACACCCGATCGATACATGGAGTGCTTTGTCACCCGCTGAAGTTCCCTTTGCCCCTTCCCAGTCCTCTGATCTGAGTCCCAAAACAACCATCTATTTTCTATAACTTTCCGTTATCCTAGATTTGCCTGTTCTGGAACCTAATATAAATGAAATTATGCACTATATATGTTCTTACGCCAGCTTCTTTTACATTGCTTGTTGTAAAAATTCATCTGTGTTGTGTGTATCAGTTTGATCCCCTTTTATCATTGTATTTCATTGTATTAATATGCTGTGTTCTTTTAAAATCCATTTTCTTGTTTATCGATACAAGCTGTTTCCAGTTTGGGCTAATATGAATAGAGCTGCTATGAACATTTGTCATACAAGATTTTTGTTAATGTGTTTGCATTTCTCTTAAATAAATAGGAATTAAAAGCTTCATATGATAGATATGTATTATAACTTCTAAGATATTAACAGCTTTAACCTTTAGTCTACACATTCCATATTTCATACTTTTTTTTGGTAAGCAATAAAAATAACGCATATAAAGAGCCTAGCTTCCTACTTAGGATAGGTAGGGGCTTGACTTATTAGCTGTTATTATCTTGGGTTGGCATATGAGGTCGTTCGGGTTTTCCTATAACATTTTATGGAAAAACTCTTAATGAACTTTTTGGCCAGTGCAATATTTACTCTCTCTAGCCGGTAATGTCCATTTCCCTCTTTCTGGAGCGCTAGACCTGTGCATCCATCTGCCTGCTCATGTAGCGTCAGAGCTCCGCTGTCCCGCAGGCAGCTTTGGCTTGGCTTGTCCCAGCCTGGACTCTTCTCCCCCGTCTCCACCCCCAAACTCGTTCTCCTCTCACACGCCTCGTTAGGTTGGATCCTATCAGATGCCCAGTCCTCCAGGCCTGTTGATTCTGTGGCCTTAACAGCTCCCCGTGTGTCCATTTCTCTCCACTGCTGCTCCCTCCGTTCTGACCTTCAGGACCTGTCTCCTGGCTCACTACAGCAGCCTTGGAATGAGACCCAGTCCCCCAGCTCATCGCCTGCACTGCAGCCAGAGGGGTCTGTCCCGAGCGCAGACCGCATCCTGTCAGCATCCAGTGACAACCCTTAAGGCTTTCCAGGATGAAGTCTCAGCCCCTCATATTCCTTTCAAGGCCTTCGTGCTTCAGCTTCCTCTCCTCCCTCTGTCCACAAGCTCGGCTCCCACCCCTAGGTTTCTCCTCCTACCCTCTCTGCTTAGAGGCCTTAGAGGCCCATGCTGCTTATTCTACATAAATACCGCCCCCATCCTGCCCCACCCCTCCCCCAGCAAACCCCCCTCAGGACTCAGCCCCGATGACTGTAAGTTCTCGGACGTGTTCTCTGCCACCCCACTTCTTTCCCCTTGAGTTGGGTCAGTGCCCCAGCCCCTCCACGCTCTGCTCTGGCCCTCGGTTCTTACCCCTAGTCTGGCTCTCATCACACAGTGTTGCCCAATACCCACCTCGCCCCAACCCTGAACTGAGCTCTGAGGGTAGGGACTGTTTTTCACGCATCCTGACATCCCCAGGGAAATGGAATGATCGTGCTGGCGGAGGTAGAGCGCTCACTGAACTTGCTGCTGGACCTGCTGGGAGGCGGGGTCAGAGAGCCGAGCAGAGCAGCGTGGGGAACTGCTGTCTCCTTACCCGTTTGTCTTGTCCTCGCAGCCTGATGAAAATTCACTGGATTTTTCCTCTTGTATGCTCCGGCCTGGGATTAAAAACGCTCAGGAGCTGGCTTGCGGGGTGTGCCTCTTGAACGTGGACTCCAGGAGCCGGGTAAGTCACCGCCTCCCCCCACACCACTTCCAAGGCAGAGCACGTCCCCGACAGGACCCGGGGCACAACCCCACCTGGCCCTGTTCTCCGCGTGGTCTGTGACCAGAGGCGGGGAGCTGATCAGGTCCCGAAGTGGGACCCCAGAAGCAGAGACTTCCTCCCAGGGGCGGTGCGGGGAGCTGTTGCAGGAGTGGATCAGGTCTTGCCTCTCTGTGGAGCGGGCTCGTTTGCCTTCTGCCTGCAGCCCCGTCTGCATGCAAGGTGGCACGGGGGAAAGGGTCGACCTGTAAGGACTTGTCTGCAGGCCAGAGGCCCTGTGCTGGGAATGTTGTTGACCTTATGGTTTCAACATTATTTCAGAAAGAAGAGAAGCCTGCGGAAGAGCGTCCTAAAAAAGTATGAACCACTTACTCGTTACCTTAGTGTCTCCCATCTTAATTTTGAATGTGGAGGGCAAATTCAATGATTCCACTGTCATCCTGAGCTGTTCCAATCACGGATGCTTTGCTGAGTCCTTTCCATTCCCACAGTGTCTGATTCAGTCAACTAACGTGTCCACACGGGTCACTTCCGTCTTGTGTGCATGCTTTGTGGCTCAGTATCGGCTTCTGGTGTGGCGGTTATTTTCCTCTGGGAGGAACAGGGTAACAGAAAGGGCAGCTTCTGGAAGACCAGGTCATCGTGACGCAGGAGGAGGTTAGAGAGCTTTAGCACTTGGCTGTTAGCAGACGGAAACAAATTTGGGGAGCCAGGGAGGTTAGAGTTTTGTTTATTTGTAGACGTTTAGAAAACACCCCAGGTGTAAAGTAATTAGCCTCCAACTAATAAAAATAAATGGAAAAAAAAGAAAAAAAGAAAACACCCCAGGAAGTGGTTGAGGTTAGGCCTGCCTGGCTGTAATTTACCTGCAAGCATTATTCATTTGGAAAGCATTCTTCGGTGTTTGGTATCTTTTTTACAAGACCTGTACCTATTTGGACATTCTAATGATGTCAGTTCGGCTCTCAGCTCCCAGTGACATTAGACCCATTTTAATCTGAGTTTTCTCTATGATAGGGCTATATGAGCCTCCAAGACCGCAGGGATGGCATGTAACAGTCAAATGCCAGCCTCAGGGAAGGGCTTCCTTCTTCACAAAGAGATCAAAATGATCGGCGCTTGGCTATTTTCGTTCCCGTTTCATGACCCCTGCCAACCCCCCACAGCCTGTGTGTGCCTTTTCTAGGAAAGATTTGGCCTCCTTTTGCTGAAACTGGGTTTAACAGTAAAGATTGTTTTTTTATGCCTTTAATTAGCGGCACAAAACTTTTCTCGCTTGAATTCCTGTAGCCACCTGCTCAGCTTTCGTGTGTGTGCCAGTCTGGCCTCAGCCTCTGTGTCCTGGAGCGGGGTCCCTGCCGGCTGCCGGTCAGCGCCCGGGCGTGGAGGGAGCCTCACCACTCCCCCTCCGTGTCTGTTTCTTCCTGGCAGGCGTTCAACTCGGAAACCGACAGCTTCAAGCTGGCGTACGGGGGACACCAGTATCACGCCAGCTGTGCCAACTTCTGGATCAACTGTGTGGAGCCGAAACCTCCCGGCCTGATCCTGCCTGATTTGCTCTGAGAGCGCCTGACAGCGCCTCTGTGACGGACCCAGCTGGGTTGGTTTTTTTCCACCACACCGCCCGGGGTGACCTGGACCAATAAAGGGAATGTGAGTGCTGTGGAGCCCCGCCCCCCCATCAGGAGGAAAGCCTCAAGAGGTGGGGGGAGGGTTGTTCAGCCTCTGTCTTTCCCACAGACGACCTTTGCCCCCAAGTTCCCAGGGCCAGTCTTTGGAATTTCATGCCAAACTGCCCTACCCAAACTGCACGTGGCACTGGAAGTTTGCTAATTTATCTCTAGTTCTCTTAAGATGTTTTAAAATATGGACCACAATTGCCTTTATCTAAGGAATAATTTGCTGCTGCAGCATTGAAACTGTGAAGAATTGACATTTGAAGAAAAATAAATTCTTGCTCTAGGACTGGAGTCAGAAGGATTTTGAGCCAGTGTTTGTGTATCTGGAACACTTTCTGTTCTGTGAAGTAGAATGCATTTAGCCACATTTTGAGTGTTAATATCTAGGATGAATAGAAAGGGAGAAATTGTGATTAAACAGATGTTCTTTTTATAGAAAAATTTCTGCTCTCCAGTGGACAACAAAAATTTCTGCTTCAACCTCCACTGGGTAAGGGTTGATTTACCAACTTTAGTGTCGCGACAGAACCAGTTCTCCACTCTGTTGGTGCATTTGTAAGACTGTCAGCTTTCAAGAAAACTTTCAAAGCACACCTGGGGACTTCGCCGTGGAGAACGTTCATTTGGACCAAGACCTGAATCTTGGTCTATCTGGATGAATATCGTTGCCCTTGGGGGTCTTCACTGAAAGCCTTGTGTCCCTCACACACAGACTGTGAACGTGGTATTTTTTTTCAAACAAGGTTTGGGAAGGCAGCTGAATGAAATCTCTTTGCAAAGGCCTCTGTCCAGATTTCCAAAAACGCCTGCACAGGGACCAGTCCGTTTTTCTGTGAGAGACCTAGAAATTGGACTGTGAGAGACCAGGGTTGGACAATGGAGCTCATGGCCCAGCAAGGAGAAGAGTAAGGTGTGTCTTTGTGGTGGAGGCACGTGACTTAGAAGCAATGGCAGGAAATTGTTCAGAACCAGCACTGAATTTTAGGAGGAAAAGGCTCATGCTGTCTGTTGTGTGGTGTTTTTTTTTTTTTTTTTGCCTCACTGTGTAGCTTGTGGGATCGCAGCTTCCCTACCAGGGATTGAACATGAGTCTTCAGCAGTGAAAGCATGGAGTCCACACCACTGGGTCACCGGGAACTCTGTCATACTCTCTGGTATAGGGAATTTTCTTTGCCGCTTAAACTGAATGCATAAAATCAGGGGGGGGAAAAGTCAAGTAGTAAGGACTGTGTTGTTCCTGGGAAGAACACATCAATCTAGGACACACATTTTGGTTGTGAATTACATGCTTATGAAGCAATTTTGAACCTTGTGTGGTTCACTTTGTGTGGCTTAAGCTGACATAGACTTAGTTTTTGTTTGTAAACTGGAAAAGTTGGTTTTGTCTGTATAATTGCTGCTTCACATAATTAATTAGATCATTTTTCCCGCCACAGGACAAAACTTGGGGCAATTCGATTTTGCTCCATCTTACATCTTTTACTTCCACCCTCCCCAAGAAAGGTAGAGAACGTTTTCATTCCCGAGCTGTTGAGGCTTCTGCTTTGCCTGGCTGCATGCCAGGATGCACAGACAAGTGTTGATGAGGTAAATCTGTTTTTTCTCATCTGTTGCGGATGATACCATCTCCAGCTGCTAATAACCAGAACAGCTGTCTCTGAGTTGTTACCTTTGCCCTCCACAGGGCCAGTGGGTGTTAGTGACGACACAAGTGGGCCGGTTTCTAGTAAACTTTGCCTGGGGCCCCCGGGCTCCACTTCAGCCTGAGCAGCGCCTTGCGTTTCGACATGGCACCAAAATTCAAGCAGCCTTCTCATTGGTCTTATACATTCCATGATAGACCATGGTCACCAAGCTACCTTTGCAACAAGAAACGTCTCCCAGTTTGACAGAATTTCCACGGCAGAGACATTTTTGGAAACGCTGTGTGGACTATTATTCTGTCACAGTGGTCCATATTGATGACAGTGCTCACCTGTTAACTAGATAGGTTTCCATTTCTAGATGTATTCCAGAACGCCTCAGATAAAACTCGTAAGTATAGTTACTGCTGACCTTAGCAAGTACAATAGGTTTAGTCACTTCATGGGAGGTGCCAGAGGAAAAATACAGCAGGCATCAACGAAAAGCCTTTGCTGCAAAGAGTATTCACTACTTTCAGTATCTTGTTTAGTATTCGAAATGCTTTATTAGATCTGCCAATAAAGATGTGGGGAGTGTGGAATACTGTTGTGTTGATTTCCTTTACGCAGGTTTATTAAAATGAGTCAACACTGCATTCAGCTTCACCTCAATGCTTGTTAGCCGAGAGCCCAGTGTCCTTGGAAACAGTAACCAAGGTTACTCACTTCCATACAATGCACTGTGCAGGCCGCTGCTCCTCCTGCTTGAGTGGCAATTAGCAAGCTCTGTTCTGGTGGTGTGTTTTGCCTTTAAATGTCTAAGGCTCACTGTGCGGTTTTTGTCTGGACATGCTTGAGACAGCAGCAGCAGAGGGTGTAGCAGGGTATTATCTATGCTTTGTTTTTCCTGCGGCTCCTGGTTAGCAGTTCATAGAGGTTGCTTATTTTCAATTATCTGAACATATTTGGTGTGCATCTATGTAATTTATTTACAGGTGCCTTCTAATTGCTTTTTATTTAATGACTAGTGTGTTCTTAAGCTTAGAAAAAATGATAGGGCCTTTATAAGGATCACTACAAAAATTCCCCTCACACCTTGGAGGCCACACACCTTCCTTTGTGACTTTTAGCTAATAAACTCTGACATTTAGATTAGAAAGGTGTTAGACTACCTAAGTGTTAAGAATTCTCTGAGCTGCGTCCCAGCATTGGTGTTTGCCAGGATTTCTACAGAGAAATTTTCTTAATTACAAAGAACATCTGTCACCAGGTGTATTCCTCCTATGTACAGAGGTAATTTTTGGATGTTTCTCCAGAGACCACCAGACCTAGAGTGCCTTCATATTGTCGGAGCCCAGCCTCCACAACCGTAGATTGTTTTGTCTTCTGATTGATTTTTGATCATCTGCTGCCAAGGCATTTATGGGTTGCTCTGATTTCCTACAGAAACTACTAATTGCATTTTAATTTTCCCATGCAGACAATAATGGCACATGTTTTTAAAGTGGGCAAATTTTAAAATTAGAATGCAGAGGGAGACCACTGCCACAAACCAGGTAAAATCTGAAGAATATGATTTATATAAATATGCAGCTACTGGCATTATACGTAGGGCTTCTTGCCACACAAACCCAAAAGCTAGGAAATTTTTCTATGGATAAGCAGGCTACAACCTACCTGGCAAATGAAGTAAAAGCAAGCTGTTGCTGGGACAAGTGGCTCTCCTAGAAAAGGAAGGGGCAACCTGGGAACTCCCAGCGGCTTCCCGGGGGCATGGAATAGAGACACTAGCAGAAACGAGTACCTATTCCCTGTTGTCTTGTCAGACTTAACGAGGAGCAGTGACATTTCCAAGTTTCAACAAAGGAAGCCATTGTGTTAGTTTATCATTGTGCTGAGGTTTGGTTTAGGGCATTTTTGTGTAAGTCAGTAGGCAGGCAAAGGGGCATACCTTTTGTTAAAAAACACTTTCTTTCATGGAGGACTCACCGCATTGGTGCCCTCCGGTTACCAAGAGATGCTGTTTCTCTACTGTCCCAGCATGGTGAATGATGTTAATATCCGCCCATCTGCAAGGATGGGAAATGCTGACATGACTCAAGGGGATGTCTGTTTTAAGTAGCGTTCATAATTATCACAGGAGCCATACCCTTAATGGTTACTCAAAAGCTGTCTTTTGTCCATCAACACACACACACACACACACCCTGAAATTCTCATTAGTAAAAATTCCAATATGTTAAGCAGATGTATTTATTAAAAATAATGCTAATATACTCCTGGGGCACATTGATTCCAAGAGGGTGTTTGCAGCAGATTGCATTATAATTATTTAACAGCTAAATAATAAAGGCTCTTTTTTTTTAAACTTAGACAGAGTCACTAAATAATAGAAGGAAAGGAAAGAGTAGGGCTGATCCAGTGGAGACTGATGCTGGTATCAGTGTTCCCTAAGCATTTGTTTGGTCGGCAGCCTGGGCAAAGCCTGTATCTAAAGGGTTAATGGGGGTCCAAAGTGATTTTTGCACTGAGCTCCTCCCATGATGCCAAGAGGCAGGGGGTTGAGAGCACAGCAGAACCAAACAGTTTATTAAACTGTTGAAACTGTTAAAAATGATTAAAAGCCGGTTCAAGATTTTCATAAACACTATTCCAAAATGTTAGTTTTAAAAATGTTAGTAGCAATGTGAGCATTCCCCGTGTCTTCCTCCCCTCCGCTCCCTCTCTCAAAATAAAACATGAACACCCAGTGTAAAAAAAACACTTCAGGGAGGAGCATTTGTCCACCACTTGGAAAGAAAGGTGAGGAGGGGAGCAGACGGCGTGTAGCAGGTGCTGGTACTGCTCGAGGGGCGGCTGCTGCGGGCTCTGGTGGCTCAGATCCCCCAGTAAGGCATCAGGTGTCGGGACTCCTTCTCGTAAACGTCTGGCACTATGCCATAAGGTGTCTGTACCATTTTAACTGTCGACTTTCCAAAGAGCTGGCGCTCGTAGTCTATCAGCTGCCTCCAGAAGCCGACGTTGGGCCTGATGACGGGCCTCCGGGCTTTGACCCAGCTGTAGGCCTCCAGCAGGCACACGTTGTGAAATTTCATCAGGTACGCGATGCAGAGTGTGGCCGAGCGGCTGACCCCCGCAGCACAGTGCACCAGGGTGGCCCCGTGTTTCCGGCTCACGCTGTGGATCTTGTCGGCCACGGTGTCAAAGTACAGTCCAATGGGGGCGTGAGGCATGTCAGCCAGAGGCACTTTAACGTATTCAAACTGGGGCCAGTTGAAATTGGGGATCTCGATGGTAGCGTTCACAATGCAGGTGATGCCGCGCGCCTGGAGGAGGTGCCGGTTGGAGGCTACGCTGCCTCTGCCCAGGAAGAGCGAGGAGGTAATCTGCGCGATGCCTCCTAGGTCTCCCTCGGAAATCATCCGGGGGGCCATGAGAGTCCGGGGGAGCGTGCTGTGACCTCTGGAGCTCATGAAGACGCCAGCAATCACACTTGCATCGTTGGAAGCAAGACCAGAGTGTGTTGTTTTCCTCCACCAAGGAATCGGAAGTTACAGTCACCTTCCTGCAAGATACAGGTATCCATCAGTACTCTAAATGCTACTGATTCATCGCAGCCTTCTACAGTGTCTGCGGAATGGGATGGTGAGAGGATTGGAGATGGTCATTTTCTATAATAGCGTGTTCTTCCCAGGATGGAGACAAATCATTTTCATTGATTAACAGGAAAGGTAGTCAAAGATGCCAATGTGCAAAATCAATGTAAAATGCAGTACACTGGTGATTTTTTTTTTTAAAGGCACTAAAGAGAAAGTCTTTCTATTTTAGGGAATGTTAAAGACAGAAACAAGTGTAGCTAATCCCTGAATAACAGCTTTGTGGGGTCCTGCTCTTTACTGAGGGGAGTGGTGTTAGGTGGTAATTAGGAGGAGATCAGAATTTCCGATCCCACCTAAGGCTGTGCTCTATCATATATTCCTGCCTACCTCCCACGGCTATGATGGCCATATTTTCATAAGCCTAACTCTAGACATAGAGATCTTACAAAGGTGTAAAAATGATACCGCTTTAGGTATTATATTCCAATGAATGGGCTTTGTGGACTAAAGAGATACTGAATTGGATCAGTTATAGAAAAGCCCGGAACATTGATCACCTTAGCTCTTTATAATTTAAAAGAGCTAACTCTATCATATTTATTATTTGTGACATCTGAATACCTGTACTATGACATTTCCGTGGAAACAATCACAGGTAACTTCAAGGCCATGGTAGCAAAAATTCACTCATCTAAGTTAATGAACATTTTAGCTGACCTGACCCTGGATGTGGCCAAATACACTTTCCTCAGCCCAAGATTTTTCTAATCTCCGAGATGTATCGCCCCCCCCTGGCTTAAGATGTGTGTTGGAAATAAAGTTTAACAATGTCTATGCAGTCTTTCACACCACTTTAGTCTGTGCCCTGAGAAGTGTGCATATCCCCCACCCAGGGACCCGTAGGGCTGCCCAGCGTGATTCCAGTCAGAAGAGCATCCCCGGTCCACAGACAGAGGCGGTGCTGGGGCTACTCACTCGTGAGGTGTCTGGTTCCTCTGGAGTCCTGGGTCTGGAAAGTCTTAAGTGAGGGAGTGCTGATCAGACTGGATACAAATCAGATCTGTAGAAAGACAAGGAGGTGGGAATGTGGTCAATCAGGAACATCAAAAGAAATCCTCCAGGTTTTTTTTTTTTACTATGAAACTGGGTTTGACTGGAATAAAGCTAGGAAGTGGAAAGCATGTTAAATACATCTCCATGTGTATTTAAAGAATGTGCCAGTGAGACCTATCAACCTGGGACTTCCCTGGTGGTCCAGTGGCTCAGACGCTGTGATCCCAATGCAGGGGACCTGGGTTCGATCCCCAGTCAGGGAACTTGATCCCACATGCTGCAACTTAAAGAATTGAGTTCATATGCTCATGTGCCGCAGCTGAGACCCAACACAGCCAGGTAAACATTTTGAAGAAGAAAAACTATCAACCCAAGTCTCAGCTTTTTGTTGATATTTTTCACACCACGGGTTATGTGTCGTTAAGTGCACTTTTGGCCATGGTAAAGATGAATTTTTGAGAGGAGGATTCAGAGACAGCACATTGAAACGTAAGGCTCTGCTCACGGGGCCTGCAAGAAATGCACAGGAAGCTCAAGTCTCTTCCCTGTGCCAGCAGCCAAGCCGGCAGTGTGGGGCTGGGTGCAGCAGCCAAGCCGGGTGCCAGGAGCCAGCCAGCTCCACAAGGAGCAGTGCTGCAGAGGTGGCCTCAGCCATTGAACGTCAGCCCCAGAGGTGCTGGTGCTGGAGAGCGATCTGAAATTGCTTTCATTTTGTTTTCTTGTCCATGTTGGCCCTCTGACTTACTCATTTATGCAACCATATGAACACCAATCAGCATTATTAAAAATGTGATCCTGAGTCACATGCAAATCAATGAAGTGAGAACACCACACACAAAAATAAACTCAAAATGGCTTAAAGACTTAAATAGAAGACATGACACCATAAAACTCCTAGAACACAGGGAAAACAGTCTCTGACATAAAGAGTACCAATGTTTTCTTAGGTCAGTCTCCCAAGGCAATAGAAATAAAAGCAAAAATAAACAAATGGGACCTAATCAAACTTACAAGCTTTTGCACAGCAAGGGAAACCATAAAACGAGAAGACAGCCTACAGACTGGGAGAAAACATTTGCAAATGATGCAACAGACAAGGGCTTAATTTCCAAAATATATAAACAGCTCATACAACTCGTAACAAAACAAACCCAACCCAAAAATGGGCAGAAGACTTTAATACCAGATACCACACGGCATACAGATGACCAGCAGGCACATGAAGAGATGCTTATTGCTAATTATTAGAGAAATGCAAATCAAAACTACAATGAGGTACCACCTCACACCAGTCAGAATGTACATAATTTAAAAGTTTACAAATAAATGCAGAAGGGGGTGTGGAGAAAAGGGAGCCCTCCTACACTGCTGGGGGGATGTAAACTGGTATGGTCCCGACGGAGAACAGTAGGGAGGTTCCTCAAAGCACTAGGCTGAGTTACCGTGTGCGCTTAGTCACTCAGTCCTGTCCGACTCTGTGACCCCACAGACTGTAGCCCGCCAGGCGCCTCTGTCCATGGGGTTTTTCAGGCAAGAATACGGGAGTGGGTTGCCGTTTCCTCCTCCGGGGCATCTTCCCCACCCAGGGATCAAATCCAGGTCTCCTGTGTATCTTTCTTTACCTGCTGAGCTATCAGGGAAGCCCGAGTTACCACCTGGTGTGTGGTTCAGTCACTAAGGCATGTCTAACTCCAGCAATCCCACTCCTGGGCATATATCCAGACAAAACTAATTTGAAAAGATACATACACCCCAGTGTTCACAGCACTGTTAACAATAGCCAAAACATGGGAGACAACCAAGGCTGTTGAATGGATAAAGATGTGGTAAACACACACTATGGAATATTACTCAACCATAAAAAAGAAATAACAAAATAATGCCATTTGCAGCCATGTGGATGGACCTAGATATCATCATCACATTAAGTGAAGTCAGAAAAACAGATACCATATGGTATAACTCATATGTGGAATCTAAAATAGGACACAAATGTATCTACAAAACAGAAACAGACTCAGATACAGAGAACAGACTTGTCACAAAGGCCGGGGTGTGGGGGAGGGAAGGACTGAGAGTTTAGGATTAGCAGATGCAAGCTATCAATATTATATATAGGCTGGATAAACAACGTGGTGCTACTGCATATGCACAAGGAACTATATTCCTGTGATAAACCATAATGGAGAAGAATATGCATATAATGGAAAAGAGTTTGTTCCCCTCCTATTTGTCCCTCTGGCTTTCCCAGGTAACCATCACACAATTTTTTTTTTTTTTTTTTTTACAGCTCTGTGGAGCTATAACTGACATACAATTTGATGTAAAATGATGAGTTTTGACACACGTACTCAAGACACCATGACCTCAAAATAATAAACATACCCATCACCCCCCAGAATGTCCTCATGCTCCTTTATAATTCCTCCCTCCCTCACCCTCCAGCCCCATTCCCAAGCAACCACTGATGCACTTTCTGTCACTATAGTTTACATTTTCTAGACTTATACAGTGGACTCATTCCATATAGGGTTTTTCTGTTTGGCCTGGCTTTCACTCAGCATAATTATTTTCACATTCACCCATGAAACTGTGTCTATTAATAGGTCATTCCTTTCTTTTTATTGCTGAGTAGTATTCCATTGTGCAGACATAGTTCTTTCATCTATTGATACTAATTTTAGACTAGCACAAGTGAAGTTGATGTCAACATTAACGTACAGGTATTTGTGTGGATATACACCTTCCTTTCTCCTGGTTAACTACCTAGGAATGGAAAGAGAAAGTCTCTCAGTTGTGTCGGAGGCTTTTTGCGACCCCATGGACGGTATAGCCCACAGAATTCTCCAGGCCAGAATACTGGAGTGGGTAGCCTTTCCCTTCTCCAGGGGATCTTCCCAACCCGGGGATTGAACCCAGGTCTCCCGCGTTGCAGGCGGATTCTTTACCAGCTGAGGCACCAGGGAGTGGAAGTGCTGGGTCATATGACATGTGCATATTTTACATTTTAAAACAGTTTCTAAACAATAATTATAGCCTGCAATCTGTGGGGCAGGCTACCGTAATCCTCCCCAAAGACCTCAGAGGGTGAGCACCACCTTCGCCATTCCCCTCTGCTGCGTTCCAGAGCACCCGTGTGTGCGCTGCCCTGGACGCTGCGGCTGCCACCCACCCAGGGGACACTCCTTGCCCACCTACTCTGAGGGCAAACACGACTCTGGGCTGGCTCCAGCCCCGGGCACTGCTCAGCTATCAACACACCCAGTCTCTCTGTGAGGCCTGGCTGCTTGTCTGGGAGCTTCGGCCTAAGGGGCACTTCTGCTTCGGCACGCACTGGGGACGGGAGCAGAGGTCAGCAGACACCGTCTTTTGTTCTCCCTTGGTCTCACTCCAACTCTCTGGTATCTTCTAGAAAGGGACTTGTATACTCATCTGGTACCCCAATTTCTGTGACTGTGGCCCAGGGAACACCTCTAGATCGCCTGGCTGTGGTGGACAGTGGGACTTAATGCCAGTGGTCACACAAGCCTGTGAGTTTACTCACTTTAAAAGCTGGTGACTGAGACCTTTCCTGATAGAACTCTTGACCAGTTTGGGGCCCACCTGCAACTACTGGGAGTCACTAAAAATAGGCTACTCAGACAATCACAAAGATTTTAGAGACAACCAAAACGTCACTCCTCCAAAACTGGGAGAGGTGGCTGTTTTATCCAATGGCCAGAAAGGAAGGGCTACGTAGCAGAGGGCTACGTTCCAAATGAAAGAACAAGATAAAACCTCTGAAAATGTGCTTACAGAAATGGAGATAAATGATTTACCTCTTAAAGAGTTCAAAATCATGGTCATAATGATGCTCACTTGAGAAAAGAATGAATGAACTTCAACAAAGAGAAAATATAAGAAAGTACCAAGAAGAAATCACAGTTGAAGGATACAATAATTTAACTGAAAAATACACTCGAGGAGTTCAACATCAGACTAGATGACATTAAAAAGGATTAATGAACTCAAACACAGGGCAGTGAAACTCAAGCCAACAGAGCAGTAAAAAGAAAAAAGAATGGAAAAAGTGAAGACTGCTTAAGGGACTTGTGCGATAACATCAAGCAGACAAACATTTACATTACGGGAGTCCCGGGCTTCCCTGGCGGCTCAGACAGTTAAGAATCTGCCTGCAATGTGGGAGACCTGGGTTCAATCCCTGGGCTGCAAAGATCTCCTGGAGGAGGGCATAGCAACCCACTCCAGTATTCTGGCCTGGAGAATCCCCACGGACAGAGGAGCCTGGTGGGCCATAGTCCATGGGGTAGCAAGGAGTTGGACACGACAGGGCAAATAAGCACAGCATGAGAAGAAAGAAAAAGTGCTGAAAAATTCCCTAACCTAGGAACAAAAACACATTCAGATCCAGGAAGCTTGGAAAGTTCCAAACAAACCTCAAAGGGACCCATACCAAGACATATTATAATTAAACTGTTAAAAGTGAAAACACAAGAAAACCTTAATAAAAGCAGAAGAAAACAACAAGGTACATACAAGGGAACCACCAGAAGACTACCAGCAAGTTTTTCAGCAGAAACTTTCCAGGTCAGAAGGGAGTGGCATGATACATTCAAGATGTTGAAAGAAAACACTTCCAGACAAGAACACTCAGCAAAATTGTCATTCAGAATTTAAAGAACAAGCTTTCCAGACTAGCAAAAACTAAACCGGCCTTACAAGAATTAAGGCAACTTTCTTAAGCTGAAAAATAAAGGCCACTAAGCAGTAGTGGGGAAATATGTGAAAATATAAATCTCACTGGTAGAGGTAAATATAGTACAATTTAGAAAAATAAAACATAAAGGTAGTATGGATGAGTTACTCATAAAGCCAGTATGAAGAATAAAAAAATACACTAGCAAAAATATAATAGTTGAGGGATATACAAGATAAAATGGTGTAAAACGTAACAAAAAAAAAAATGTGGGGAATGGAGGAGTAAAAATGTAGAGTTTTAGAATGACTGAAACTTAGACTGTTAATAAGTTATGTGTAACCCTCATGGTAATCATAAAGCAAAAACCTGTTCATGGGAGATTCACAAAAGATCTGAGAAATAAAGAATCTAAACATACTCCTAAAGAAAATCATCAGGACTTCCCTGGTGGTCCAGGGGTTAAGAATCCACCTGCCAACGCAGGAGACATGGCTTCAAGCCTGCTCCAGGAAGATCCCACACGCCACGGGTCAGCTATGCCCGTGGGCCACAACTACTGAGCCCACCCAGCAACTACTGACGCCTGAGCGCCCGAGAGCTGGTGCTCCACACGAAGAGCCGCCACAACGAGAAGCCGCACGCTCAACTGAGAGCAGCCCCTGCTCCACAGCCAGAGAGAGCCCTCCGGCAGCAATGGAGGCCCAGTGCAGCCGTAAGTAAATAGATAAAATCATCAAACCACAAAGAAGGACAGCAAGAGAACAGAGAAACTACAGAACAGTCAGAAAACAATTAACCAAATAGCAGTAAGAACATACTTATCAATAATTACTTTAAATGTAAATGGACTAAATTCTACAATCAAAAGATAGAAAGTGGCTGAATGGATTTTTTTTTTTTTTTTAAACAGACACGCTGCCTACCTCTGATGTAAGGATACACACTGAAAGTGAGGCTGGGAAAAGATATTCCACACAAATGGAAACCAAAAGAAAGCTGGGGTAGCTATACTTAGACAAAACAAGACTTTAAAATAAAGAGATAACGAAGAGCATTACATAATGATAAAGGGGGGGGTGTCAACAAAAGGATAAAACATTTGTAAATATTTCTGCACTCAGTATAGGAGTATCTAAATATATAAAGCAATATTAACAGACCTCAAGGGAGAAATAGACAGTAATGTAATAATATGGGACTTTATACTCCATTTTCATCAGTGAACAGATCATCCAGACAGAATATCAGTAAGGACACATCAGCTTTAAACAAACCCATTAGACCAGGTAACCTTAACACATATATACAGAACATTTCATCCAAAAGCAGCAGAATACATATTTTTGTCAAGTGCACATGCAACAATCTCCAAGACAGATCATATATTTAGGCCACAAAACAACTCTTAATAAACTTAAGACTGAAATCACATCAAGCATCTTTTCCAATCACACCAGTCTGAAACTAGAAATCATCACAAGAAGAAAACTGGAAAATTCACAAATAGGTGGAGAATACACAACATGTTACTGAACAACCAATGGGTCATAGAAGAAAACAAAAGAGAAATAAAAGCATACCCGTGACAAATGAAAGTGGAAATACAGCATACCAAAACTTAGGGGAGACAGCAAAAGCAGTCCTAAGAAGTTCATAACGATAAATGCCTGCACGTCAAGAAACAAGATCTCAGAGAGTCGAACTTGACACTTCAAGGGACTAGAAAAAGAACAAAGTCCCAAGTTTGTAAAAGGAAAGAAGTAACAAAGACCAGAGTGGAAATAAACAGAGACTATGGAAGATAAGAGGGACTTCCTTGGTGGCTGAGTGACTAAGACTCCGAGCTCCCTCCTGCTGCAGGGGGCTTGGCTGTGATCCCTGGTCAGGGAACTTGATCCCACATGTGATCCCACACGCAGCAACAGGAGTCCAGATGCTGCCACGGAGACCAAAGATCGGGTTCTGCAACTAAGCCCCAAAGCAGCCAAATACACATTTTTAAAAAGACAATAGAAAAGATCAAAAAACAAAAACAAAAAAGACAATAGAAAAGATCAATGAAACTAAGAGGCCACTCCTTGAATAGAAAAACAAAATTGGCAAATCTTTAGCTAGACTCACATACACAAAGGACTCAAAATCAGACATGAAGGAATAAGTTTCACAACTGATACACAATAGAAATACAGAGGATCATTAAGAGACTACGAGTCATTATACACTAAGGCTGAATCATGAAGAAATAAAAAAGCTGAACAGAGCAGTAACGAGGAAGAAGATTGAATCCCTAATCGACACCCCCACACACACACAACCCCGTGCCACCAATGAACAAAAGTTTAAGATACAGACAGCTTTTCCGGTAAATTCTACCAAACATCTACAGAATATGTACCAATCCTCAAACTCTTCTAAAACACAGAAGAGGAGCAAACACTTCCGAACTCATCCTACAAGGCCAGCATAACATTAAGACCAATACCAAACAAGGACACCACAAGAAAGTTACAGACCAGTATCTCTGATAAACCTAATGTGAAAACTCCTCAACAAAATATCAGCAAACTATATGGCTGAATACATTAAAAGGATCATACACAATGATCTGGTGGAATTTATCCCAGGAATTCAAGGATGGTACAACATCTGCAAATCGATCAGTGTGACACACAACAGTAAAAGGACAGAACCATAAAACTCTGAGAAGAAAACCTCAGAGGTAAGCTCCTTGACGTTGGTCTTTGTAGGGATTTTTTGGATTTGGCAACAAAAGCAAAAATAAACAAGGTGGACAACAAAGTAAAAAGCACTTGCACAGCAAAGGAAACTAAACAAACAAAAAGGCAGCATATGGAATGGGAGAAAACCTTTGCAAATGATTTGACCAATAGGTTACGATCCAAACTATAAAAAGTGCATGCAATTCAACAGAAAAAAAAAATCAAATTTTAAAATGGACAGAGGGTTGAATAGACATTTTCCCACAGAAGAAATACAGATGGTCAACAGGTACATGAAAAGGTTCAACATCACTAATTATCAGGGAAATACAAACCAAAATCTCACTTCACACTTTTTATAATGGCTGTTATCAAAAAGACAAGAAATAACAAGTATTGGCAAGGATGTGGAGAAAAAGAAACCCCTGTGCACTATTTATGCAAATGTAAGTTGGTGCAACCACTACAGAAAACCATATGGAGGGTCCCTAGAAAGTTAAAAACAGGATTACCACATGAGCTAGCAATTCCATTTCTGGGTATTTATCCAACGAAAATAAAAACACTAACTCAAGAAGATAGATGCATCCCCATGTTCACCACCAAGACATGGAAACAATCTGATGTGTCCATGCATGGCTGAATGGATAAAGAAAACGCGGTATTATATACAAATACCATGGAATATTAATGAACCATAAAGAAAGAGGAGATCTTGCCATTTACAACAACATAGATGGATCTTGAGGGCATTATGCTAAGTGAAGTCAGTCAAATTTATTGCAGGGCAGCAGTTACACATGGAATCTTAGAAAAAAGAGCTCAAAGCCACAGAGAACAGATTGCTGGTTCTCAGAAGTGGGGATTAAATGGATGAAGAGGGTGAACAGAGACAAACTTCTGGTTTTACAGTCAGTCTTGGGGATGTGACATATAGCATGGTGACCATCATCAGGGTGTACTGCATATTTGAAAGCTGCTAAAAGAATAATCTTAGAAGTTCTTGCCACAAGGAAACTTTGTTCCCTACGGTGACAGACTTACTGTGGTGACCCCTGTGCAGTATGTACAGACATGGAATCGTTACGTGGTCTACCTGAAGCTGACGTGACGTTCTGCAGAGGTTCTCACACGTGGCGAGCATCAGAATCACCTGGAGGGCTTGCTGAAGCAGCCTGCCAAGCCCCGGCCCCAGAGTCCCTGACCTAGTGGTTCCGGACAGGGGGCCCGAGAGCTGGCATTTACTTCCCAGGTGATGCCGCAGCTGCTGCTCGGGGACACTGGGCACCCCCGCAGAGGTGATGTGGCGGTGCGCCGCCCCGACTCCCCTTCCAGACTGCGGCACTGAGTGCCGCTGCTGACCCCTCAGCGTCTCTCCAGAAACAGCCCTTGCTCGCTCCAAGGGAGTGCCTCCCCCAAGCTAACCAGCCCTCGTGTGGGGCCCACATCGGCCAACCAGCGACCCAGGGGTCGTGTGTAGGTGAAATCACATCAAGAAGACAAACAAGGAAGCAGTTGTGTGAGGAAATGAGTGTGGACGTGAGTCTTAGATGTACATGGAAACGGGCAGAACTTGGGGAGAACAGCCCATCCTGCAGCAGAGCGCAGTCTCATGCAGCTTCCAAGTCTCTCCCTGGCAGAATCCTAATAGTTTAAAAAGCAAAGTCACCACGCGACTATAAACACACCAAGGAAGGCTTCTGAACTGCCGGTGATAACTCCACCCTCAATGTGGAAGATGCTGATCAAATTTCCAACCAGGTGATCCAGTTACTGTCTGATTAAGAGGGACTCATGTCCTGCTGTCTCCCAAATAATCACCCTGTTTGGGAAGCCACTTGCCCTCCTGAGGCTGGGGTCCCAGGCTCACTGGCCCTTTCAGCAGAAAGGTCTTTGTCAAGGGCCGTGGGTAAGGGATGGGTGGCCTGAAAGCCTAGCTCACTCAGTTAGCTCCTCCTTCGCTGGGCAGTGAGAGGGTAGTTGGTGCTGCAGGGAAAAGCAAGCAGATTGTGAATCCTCAGGGCAGAATCCAAGCGAGACAGACAGGATGCTCCCTCCCCGCTGCTGCGAGTCAGCCTCATGCCAAAAACCTGCTTAAAATGCCAAAGCTGAGTCCAAGGTTCAGAAAAACAACTTCTGCCAGAGATCACTCAGAGGGCACGGGTATTCAGATGCTCCTCTGACCAAGCCTCCCAAACCCTCTGGCAGAAGAGACCAAGGTTCGGAAACGGTGAGGTGACTTCAGCTGGGAGGGCACAAGGCGCAGGGCTCGTCACGAGAAAAGACCCCAGGTGTCTGGGCTCCTGGCTCAGGCCCACAGACGGCTTCACGGTGCCCAAGGGGGTGGCTGCGGTCTCCTCGCCCGCCCTTCCAGCGCCCCACACCACCAGTGCCTTCGGGGCGTGAGGGGGCCTCAGCTCAGCCTAAGCAGACCAAAGGCTCCATGCAGAAAAGACTGACCCAGACAGGCGGAGCCGCTCCGGCTTCTCCTCCTGCCCAGGAGACGGAAACAGGGCCATAGACAGCGCACCCTCCAGGTCCCAGAGAGCCCTCCTGATGGCAGAGGCGGGAACCCCCGCAAGGAGCAGGCCCCGGGAAGGCAGAGCAAGAAGCCCTGGTCTGCTTCATGTCTAAGATGAGCAGATTCTGATCAAAATGAATAAAAGAAAACATGGGTGTGACATCACAGGTGTGTCAAAATCAACTCAGTGAATGTGTGCAGGGAGGACAGGATGTCTACTGGGAGAGTACCAGACTGACCACGTTTGAGGGATCGGGGAGTCCAAGGTGCCCTCTGAGGGCAGCACCGCTCCCACTGCAGCGCCCGGGTCTCTGGGACAAGGATGACCAGAGAGAACGCCGAAGAAGGTCCACGTCGCTGTCCATGGTGTTCAACTCATTCACTGATGTTCACAGCGCTCAGCTGCATCTACTTCTGAGAGGGAACAATGCTTTCTGGGCCAGCAGAGTGGGGGTGAGGGGAAGGACAAAAAGGAGGAGCTGTCCTAAACCAACCCCAGAGAGTTGTTTTTTCTTAACAAGTTATAAGAAATGTCAGGGATGATGCTGCTCTCTGAATAATGAACATCAAAGGGCTAAGTGCTAAACAAAATGCAGAATTAGTGTCTGCCTAGGGGGACGGTAATCTCAGTAAAGCATAAGCTGGTAACAACTGCCTGGTCCCTGAACTGGAGCACTCCTGGAGGTGGACGCCAGGATCTAAACCTGGAGCGGGTGCAGACTGGCGACCTGGAGTCAGTATTCACAGTACCCATCCCACTGCCACAGAGCTACCTTTAAAAAAGAATCAGGACAAGAAGACCACTAGGATCAGGAGTTAAAGAACTGATCTATCTACAGCTTTTTCTTCTTCTTTTGAACAAACAGAAAAAAATGGCCACAATAGTGCCAGTGATGACCCTTTAAAATGATCTAAGATATTTTTAGCTTTAGGAATTTCAGAGGTTTGTAATATAGACTGGAGGCCTATACTTTTTATTTTTTTAATACATGAAAAGCCTCTGTAATCACATTTTCTTCTCCCATTAAATGTCTACTTTCAAAAAAAACAAACAAACCCTTAAAGTCATCAACCCCTGGAGAAGGAAATGGCAACCCACTCCAGTATTCTTGCCTGGGAAATCCCATGGACGGAGGAGCCTGGTGACCTACAGTCCACGGGTTCGCAAAGAGTCGGACACGACTGAGCTACTTCACTTCACTTCAAAGTCATCAAAATAGAGGCATTAGCCTACATTGCTGTAAGTAAATAAATACTACTTTTCTCATTATATTTCATTATTAAATCAGAAATGTGTTCCATTGGGGGGACTTCCCTAGTGGTCCAGGGGCTAAGACTCTGTGCTCTGATGCAGGGGGCCTGGGTTTGATCCCTGGTCGGAGATCTAGATCCCCCTTGCCACAGCTGAGAGTTCGCATGCCACAACTAAAGATCCCATGTGTGATAACGAAGACCTGGCGGAGCCAAATAAATATAAATATTCAAAAAAACATTAAATAAAAGAAGTGTGTTCCACTGGGGGGGGGGGGAGTGAACTCTTACAAATAAAAATCACAGTGTGGCAAAATTTAAGGGGAAAAAATTTTTTCTGATAAAACATTGAGAATAAAATTCAAATAAATACTGAGCTGCATTCATGTTAAAACGAAATAAAAGATATTCACAAATTGTTCTCACTTATCTAGAGAGCTAAATTTGGAAAGCTAATTTGCCAAAACATCTTAGATTGGGAGGAGGGGTTGTTTTTGCTTTTCCTGCCATATAATTTAACTGATGCGATGGCTGGGAAGAGGACAGATATACATAACACACAGAGAAGTAAGGAATCTGAGGATCAGCATTTTGATAGTTTGGCCACAGATATTCCCCTAGAGTGTAGCTATAGGGCAACTGCCTGTGTAGTCGTGGCCTGGCTGACATCTCGATATCCTCCAGCGGACCACCAACCAGCTCGTGAACCGAGCCTAACAAAAGCTTATCATTTTAAGACACTAGCCAGCTGCTGGGTAAGGAACAGACCACAGTCCAAAGGAATACATGAGCAGTCCACTCAATGAGAGCAGGGAAAAAGCATGCCGATGGTGACAGAGACACAGACTTCAGAAGTTTAGCTCCACCGATTAACTCACAGATTCTCATGTTGGAAACAGAATAAGAAGAGACTATAAATACCTACCTATAAAAGGTGAAAGTATGCATGTATGTGGACCAGGGACAACCTGTTCCCATTTGGAACTGAGTTTTTTAATCTGGTCCTCATCCCCCTGGATGTTTAAGCTATTTGTCACTCATTCACACAACAGTATTTACTGAGTTCATGCCAGGTGTTCCACACTATTCCAAGTGCTGTTGGGGACTGTGGCAGATGCATTTGCCAAAAATGGCCACATAACACCCTGCATCCCATGTGACCAACTCAATCAAAATAGAACAGTGGAAATGACGCTTCTGAGGCTAGATCGTGAACAAGCCACACACCTCTCCTCGGTCTCCTAAGACGTGCTCTGGGAACCCAGCTGCCATGCTGTGAGGCAGCGCAAAGAAGCCAGAGTCACCATGTGGAGAGGTCACTTGTGGGAGTTCCAGCCAGCGGCCGAGCAGACGTCCCAGCTGACAGCCAGGATCGACTACTAAAGATGTGAGTCAAGACACTTCAGTGATTCTCGGGACTTTCCTGGAGGTCTAGTGGCCAAGACTTCACACTCCCAATGCAGGGGGCCTGGGTTCCATCTCTGGTCAGGAAACTAGATCCCACATGCTACAGCCAAGACCCAGCAAAGCCAAAGAAATAAATTAAAAAAAATTTTTTTTTAAAAAGACACCCCAGTGAATCTAGCTCCCAATCATCAAGTCACCTCCAGATACTGTGGAGCAAAGACAAGTTGTCCTCACTACATGAGGTTCAAATTCTTGACCTACATGAATCTGTGAGCAAAATAAAAATGACTTTTACACCAGAGTTTTGGAAAGGTGTGTTATGCACCAAGAGTCACCAGAACAGGGATATACATCACCCTGTGCAAGGATTTTATCATCTTCAAGAGCTGACACAAGATACACACATAAAACAGGTGAGTATCAATAAGAGATAGGCTAACATTAAGTGAATTTAATGAGTGGTGCAAACAGTGGGTGCTGCAGCAATGCAGAGAAGGCACAGGGTCAAGACAAAGTAAAACAGCCAGTGGTGCTGAAAGCCTGAGCTGTTTCTCGGGCAAGTGTCTCAGAGATTACACCATCAGGCTTTTTCTCCAACCCATTTAAAGCAGGCGCCGTTCCGTTCTTGCTTTGCAAGAAGTCTCCGTATTTGGAGATTCCAAATGAAGAACACCAGCCCTTTTCTATAGCCCATCACTGCTCACAAAATGTGGTCCAGGGCCCAGGAGCCATCAACCTGGAGCGTGAATGCAGAATCTCGGGCCCCATCCCACACCTGCGGAATCTGATTCTGCAGCTTAACAAGATCCCAGGTAAGCTGTACACACACTCAAGGGCCAGAAGCACAGGTCTCATCAACCTGCCTCCATGGACTTGCTGAGGCAAACTTGAGTGCGTTTTGTGGAAGCCACATGCGCACGCTCAGCCTCTCGGGATCAGTATCACTGTGCTGCCACGGTTCCCAGATGAAGAATCAGAGGTGAACGGACGCCAAGAGGCTTCCCCAGACTCTGCACAGAGAGTGAGTACCCCCACTGGAACCAGAGCCCCTTCTCCATGAGTGGTTCATCTGTTGATGAGTCATACAATCTGACCACAACAGACTGACTGATCTAAAGATTACCAAAATGTACATCTCACCAGGGAAGAAAGCAAAAACTACAGAAAGACAGAAATTATGGGATGTAAGGTCAGTCTGATTGTGCTTTATCTATAACATGGATATTCATCTAAAATATCCCAAACCGCTAAGTGGTATGAGACGGTCTTTGGGTGTGAAAAATCTAATCAACTTGAACCAAGAAAATGGGTGCAATATTTCCACAATCACATTTAAGCTTGCTTGGTAATAACTGGAAACCAATTTATGCCACAGCCTATACAAATAATACTTTTAAATCTTCAAAGAGTAAGGGGTAAAAAGTAAACATGAATCATAGATTCCTGGTTAACTGGTAAACTCTGATTTCCAAAGGTTAGAACATCTGCACCCACAGTGTTCAGCTGGGCTGTTCAGTCGCTGAGTTGTGTCCAACTCTTTGCCTGTCAGGCTCCTCTGTCCACAGGGATTCTCCAGGCAAGAATGTTGGAGTGGGTTGCCATGCCCTCCTCCAGGGGATTTTCCAGGTCTCCCAGATTGTAGGTGGATTCTTTACTGTCTGAGCCACCAGGAAAGCCCGACCCACAGTATTAAAAAGAAAAGAGAAAAACCACAACCAGCAACTACACCCAAGGTAAGTATAAGTTTGCCTCAAAATTCCTTGAAAAGCAGAATCATGAAATCTCAGGTCCATTCACAAATACGATTTCAGCACTTAGAAGTTCATTATTAATTTAAAGAAGACAAAAATGAATTTAAAAATTAGAACAAAGTTCATAGGACTAAGAGCTCAAGAGTGAAGAGTTGAGCACTCTGATCATCTCACCATTTGACGTCTCACTGGATATATCAACATCTTTAAAACTCAGGCTGTGAGCCTCAACTTTCTCCCCACAGGGAGTTCTTTTTCATACTCCTGGCCAAATTCCACATTTTTAGTACTTTTATACCAAATTAACTTCATTTGTAAACTACTGATGAATTAACCTCCCATTTTTCTTTATAAACCAAAAGTGAAAGTCGCTCAGTAGTGTCCGACTCTTTGCGACCCATGGACTGTATAGTCCATGGGATTCTCCAGGCCAGATGACTGGAGTGAGTAGCCTTTCCCTTCTCCAGGGAATCTGCCCAACCCAGGGATCAAACCCAGGTCTCCTGCCTTGCAGACGGATTCTTTACCAGCTGAGCCACTAGGGAAGCTGCATCTATGAGAGTTCCTGAGCTGAACAAGATAACCAGGTTAGGTCTCTCGCATTAGCTGGAGGGAGGGAACCTGATAATGCCACACACACCCCTATATCCCTGCCAAAGGACAGCAGGCTTCCCGAATTCTGAGGGCAACTGTGTGTCTGAGCCTTTCTGGAGCAAAGGGAGAAATCAAATGTTTAGTTAAACAGGAGTCAAAGAACACAGTATCCTGAAGTTATTCCCTTGGCTTATCCTGTCTCCTAAAGAAATAATCTTGGGCTTCCCTGCTGGCTCCATGATAAAGAATCCTCCTGCCAGTGCAGGAGACATGGGTTCAATCCCTGGTCCAGGAAGATGCCACATGACACAGAGCAACAAAGCCCAAGCGCCACAACCACCGAGCCTGTGCCCCCTGGAGCCTGTGCTCTGCCACCGAAACAGAGGAAGCCCACGCACAGCAACCAAGACCCTGTGCAGCCAGAGCTAAACAAAAAATAGTCTTATATAAAAAGATAATACAGACAGTTCTTTGCAGATTATACTACTAACTACTAGTCACATGCTAAATGAGAATCCAATGGCCTATGAGCCTCATTCTGTGTGCATGCTCAGTCGTGTCTGATTCTTGGTGACCCAATGAACTGTAGCCTGCCAGGCTCCTCTGTCCATGGGATTATCCCAGCAATACTGGAGCGGGTTGCCGTCTCCTTCTCCAGGGCATCTTCCCAACCCAGGGATCGAACCTGCGTCTCTTGCATTGCCAGGCTGATCCTTTACCACTAGCGCCACCTGGGAAGCCCCCCCCACCCCACCCCCCCCGAACCTAAACTCTACTCTTGTTCAAATCAGGGGCCAGCAAACTGTAGCAGGCGGGCCATGTCTGGTCAGCCATCTCTTTCTCTACAGCCCATGAGCTAAGAATGGTTAATACATTTCTAAACCATGAACAGAGAACTCAAAAGAACCGCATTCCATGGCCCACAAAAACTGTATGAGATTAAAACTTCAGTGTTCATGAGTCAAGTTTTTACTGGAGCACAGCCACGCTCATTCGTTACCTATTAACTACGGCTTTTTTGCATCACAAGGTAAGTTTAAAACAGCAAGTTAAATAGTTGCAACAGAAACTGTATGACCCGCAAGCCTAAAATACGTACTATCTGACCCTTCATAGAAAAAAAAAAAACTGCCTACCCCTGAAATTATGTTATAAAGCCATCACAGTAGATGGCAAAGAAATCTTTTTCCAAGTGGCCCTAAGGAGCCTGCATGAGAATCCTGCAACAGACTCACGGGCTGCTGGCTGGAAGGCTCCTGTGGTGCTCTATCCGCTAGGTCACTGTTTACTAGTCAACAGAAGCAACACCCTCTTGTTATAGAGTTTTTTCCTGCCACTCCACAAACTCGAAGACCTAAGGAGTCAAAAAGACCTGCCACGGTCCACTGACGATGGAACTGTTCTGGGACAAGGCACCAGTGGGCCCAGCAGCTGTATGTGAATTTCAAAAGGGCCCTTCTGTCCACGGAGGCCTCCAGATGGTAGCGGAAAGCTGACCAAACTGGATGGGAGGTCACTCTCTGTCAACATAAAGGCAGGAATGGGAAGTGATGAGGTGAGCGGGGAGGGCCCTGACCTCAGCACCAGAGCTCCTCCTCCTCCCTGCAACAGGGGGAACACGCAGTTCCTCTGTAAATTACATCCTTTGGAAAAGGGTATCAAAAAACACAAATAAGATATCTCCTCCATCACTAACGACTAAGAGGTTCTGACTCTACTTTTCATCTTCCCCCTATGGTATCTTTTCTTAAAAAATTCTAATTTATATATAAGTAGTTTTTTAAAATTATGGTTATTTTAGAGAATCTCCGGGGGGAGGGAAACCCTTTATTTAGTATATGAGTGAAAAAGTATGCATGATTTGTAAAGACTGAAAATGGACCAACTTAGCCATTTTCCAAGATGCCTTACAGAAGAAATAAAAAAGTACTGCAAATCTTACATTCTTGTGTGTGTGTGTGCTTAGTCACTCAGTTGTGTCTGACTCTTTGTGATCCCATGGACTGGGATACTTTCCCAGGAAAATACTGGAGTGGGTTGCCATTTCCTCCTCCAGGGGATCTTCCCGACCCAGGGATCAAACCCATGTCTCCTGCACGGCTGGCGGAGTCTTTACTGCTGAGCCATCGGGGAAGCCCTGTTTTCTTTTTTTTTTTTCCCAGATGCTAGTTTATCAGTCAATTTCATGGTGACAGTTGAAGGGTGTTTTCTAAACCCACGAAACTGTAAGTCTGCCCCTAGGGCAGAAACAGACTGTTAGCAGATAATACCAGGTACGCTAGATGCTCAACACACACCTGGACTTAATAATTTAATAACTGTCCTGCCATGACCTCCCTATCCTTCCTCTTTCTCTCCCCTCCTCTCTCTCTCACACACACCAGTTTTAAATCCAGCTAGCAACACCAAACACAAGTGATCCAAGTTAACCCAGCAACTGGTTACTCAGGGAGCAGGAACTATCAAACCCAGCTGTGAACTACCACTACCGTCCAGTACAAAGGGAGACCTCGAGAAATGGACATTTCAAAGATGGTAAAAGCATCTCTTCTCGTAGCAAAGCAGCTGTGGTTCCTTTGGTACTGCCAGGGCACTCCCGCGTTGGTGCCTCTCGGGATCCGCACGTGTACACAAGCATGTGAGTACCAAGCCTCCCTCAGACGGTATTTTCACAAGGACTAGCCTGGGCTCCTGCGCACGTCACACGCTAAGCCTGCAGGTTCAGGGCCGGGCGCCAAGCAAGTCCTCTCCAGCACGACGCACCTCACCACCGCAAGGCATCTCGTGGCCCAAGTGGTAAGTCTTCCAAAACCTTTAGAAGACTACTAGACACCTCAATTTCTAATGCTTCCTTTTGCAATATTTAAATTGCCCTATAACTACACATCTATCTGAGAAAAAAAGATCTTTAGAAGGATTCTATTGTGTATTTCTCAGCCACACAGAGTGGAAAACCATCTCTGGCGCTGGGTGTTATGTTGAGTTCAAATCATACAATTAAACGCAAGTATATAAAAATACAGTGGTGCAGGAAGGGCCAGGGATCAAATCAAACCACCTCTGTGACACTTATTCATTCAGTCAGGAAATATCCAAACATACTGTGGTTAAACAGCAAGCACAGTGGGTTATAAATTCAAGGCTGACACCACTGGAGGAATGTAAATTGGTACAACCACTTTGAAAATTGGCCTCAGCTAATAAAGCTGAGGATGCACGCGTCTGACACAGCAGTACTCAAACTGCCCTGCACAGAAATAACCCAGATGTCCATCAACAGCAGACGACAAACAGATACCTGTGGGGGAGTTATACAAATATGAACCAATTACAGTCACAGGTGACAACACGGACGAATCTTAAAAAACTGTAATGCAGCAAGAATTTAAACCAAAAAATCATATACGTGTGTACATACATATATGAATGTATATATACACACACATATATACATATATACGACATTGGCTGCCACCCCCAACAAAAGGATTTACAAGAATACCTACTTTGATTCTACTTGCATAAAGATGACAACCAGGCAAAATGAAACTGTACTGTCTAGAGATGAATATTTAGGTGATAGGACCTCCCTAGCAGTACAGTGGATAAGAATATCCACCTGCCAACACACAGGACCTGAGTTCAAACCCTGGTCTGGAAGATTCTACATGCCTCAGGGCAACTAAGCTCGTGTGCCACAACTACCAAAGCCCGCGTACCGTGAGACCAAGTTCTGAAACGAGAAGCTGCAACAAGAAGCTTGCACAATGCAATGAAGAAGGCAGCCCCTGCTGGCTGCAGCTAAGGAAAGACTACACAGGGACAAAGGCCCAGAGCAGCCAAAAATGAAATAAACTAATTAAATACACATATATTCAGGTGATAAAAACTATACAAAAGAAAGGAAATGATTCTCACAAAAATGAAGCTAGTTACTGGCTAGGTTACCTCTAGAGCGAGGAGAGAGGTGGTCACTGGAAGAGTGTAGTTCCTGACCTGCAAGATGGTTACAGCTGTGTTTTCCTTAAAATAATTAAGTTATCCATTTATGTTTTATACCCTTTTGTGTGTTACTATTCACAACTTAAGAAAGGTTAAATAAATACAGTGTTGGTTTTCAGGAATTCAGAAGCCTTACAATTCTGGCCAATCTGGGGACAGACTCCTTCTGCTTGGAATATCACTACTGCCCTGTCAGTTTCATGAGGTCAGCGACCTTATTTGCCTTCTACCCCAGTATTCAGCACTTAACTTTTCATATAGCAGAAGTCTCAATAAATGTCTAACACATAAACCCATAGACTCTTTTTTTTTTTTTGGCCATGCCCAACAACCTGTGAAATCTTAGTTCCTTGATCAGGGACTGGACCCAGGACTCGGCAGGAAAATTGTAGGGTCCTAACTACTGGACCACCAGGAAGCCATAGACTCTGACATGAATTTTGTTTTAGCTCAAATATCTTCTGAAATTACTGATTTGAACGGTTTTCAAGGAAAACATTAACGTTTTCCTTTCTCTGTCTTCACCCCAATGAGGCTTTCATAAATAACTAAAGCTATCATCTTAAACACTCGCTAAGTTTACACCCAGGACTGTTGCTTCAGCAACTCCCTTCGCCTTCCACTCCCTTTTACGCCTCCTCATAAGCAAAGACAAATACATGAAGTTTTTTTTTTTAATGGCAAAGTTTTCCTTTGCAACCAAGAGTAGCACCAAGGATCTTAATGATTTAACTGTTTTGAAGTTCATTTGCCTATTGTCTGGAGAAAATACTAACAGTGCTATCAGGGTTAGTAAAACTTAACAACCAACTGGACTAAAAACACATAGCTACCTGTTCTAGACAGAAACCAAGTATCTATAAACAGGACAGTTTTAAAGTTAATACTTACAAATAATAAAATAAAATAGTTAAAAATGTCACTCAGAAAAAAAAAAATAAAAAAGCTAGAAGTTTTCATACTATGCAAACCAGAAAAAAGAATCATTCTGTACAAACATTCAAGAAAATGCTTAGCAAAGTCTGAAAGAACACACATAAACCAATAAAAATATACATAGCAATTACTTTGGGGACAGATGCTGGAAAAAAAGTTTTAATCTTATCTGTAAAGTTTTAATTTTTTAGAACAGAATGTTTAATTCTTGTGGTATTGGGAAAAAGTCTTTGTAACCCACCTTGCCTTAAGATAAAATCCCAATCGCAAAATAATCTAGCACAGATTCCTCCTTAAGAACCAATATTTTAAAATGCTAAAGTTTTAAAGGATTTCTTGGACTTACACACCTGGCCAGTTGTTTTTTGTTTTTTTTTAAATAATAAGAATATACATTTATACCATTGTATTAAAGAATATTGCAGAAATCATACGTACATTCAACCACTGTGAGAGTTCAACTGAGACCTCAGCATAGACACGTTGGACACTGACGTTTAAAAGCCTTGGAATGAAGGAAACTGTCTCCCGTTTTATGGGGGGAAAGCCAAAAATATCAAGCATCTACCTCTCCTCCCCCAAGCGTCAGAAGATGAGTCAGAGCTGGAGGCAGGAATAGGGCCCATGTGTCAAGCCACCGGTGCAGGGCGCCTTCCTGCCTCCACCAGGCAACCCTCTGCCCCCACCCAGGTCAGGGTCCCTGCCTCAGCCTGCACCTGGTGTGAAGGCTCAGGGGTCCCTAGTGAAGAAGAGGCAGCTATTCCTTCTGAGGGGTGCCTCCTTCCCTGCATTTGTAAAGGCAACCCGAGAATGGCGGCCTTTAGGAGTCCACAACAAGGAACAATCACGGAACACCAAATGCAGCTCAAGAAAAGCGGAGCTTCCAGACACGTTCAGGTAACTTTGGAAAGAATACAGCACCTTTGTTCCTCTGGCTGTAAAGAGCAGGAAACACGGAGAGCAGCTATGACTTGTCTGGTATCACTTCACTTTGTGACACCGCTGAGTCCCAAGCCTGGAGATGCTGACAGTTCCAGCCTCTGTGGCTTTTAACTGCTCTGTACAATCTCAGGGAGTCTGTTCCAACATTCCATGACACTTCTGACTAAGAATCCCTCATGGACTAGGAATTCCAGGAACTCTGGTCTATATTTCTTTCAGATGAGTAAAGAATCAGGACTTGACTTTTTGCCTCCATGTTCACATCTGTAAAATAGGATGGTACTGCTTTTTACCTACCTCCCTCATAAAACTACACAGAACAGCTAGTTCACACATGCTAAATGCCCTGAGGTCTTCCTGGATGAAAAGAACAAGGTACTTAAAAAAAAAAAAAAAAAAAAAAATTCCTACACAGTAGAACTGCATTTTAAAGTCCCACCTCCTTCCCTTGCCTCTGGGATGCCCAGTTACCATAACACTAGCTGGTACCATGGGCAACATCCACCTAAATAAAATATAGTTATACAATCGAGCGAAGGCAGCTACATACAACATGCAACTAACTCCTCTCGCACACAAACAAGAACTCAACTTCGCTTTGGAGCAAGGGTACTTATGAGAAATAAAAAGATAACGCTGGCACTGCGCACACCAATCCACCACCGTAGAGAAACCCTCAAGTTGAATACTCGGCATTGCTCAAAGTCAAGTTGCTTCTATCACTGCACCAGAAACCTTCGGAAGAGGCAAGAAGCCGCCGACGCTCCCGAGGCTCGGAGCGGGCGAACGGTGGCGGCGGGGCGAGGAGGCAGAGAGAGGCCATGGCTGGACCGGGGAGCAGAGGGGTCAGGGAGGGGGAGGGGAGCAGAGAGGATGCTCGCGAGGAGCCGAGGGCCGGGACCCGGGCCCGGGCGCCGCCGCAGCAGGAGAGCAGCCGGGTGGGCGGCCGGGGTAGGGGGTGCTCCGAGCGCCCGCGAGGCGGGGCCGGGCGGGGAGGAGGGGTCGCGGCGGAGGGCGCCGGGCCTCTCCTCTCCCCGCCGACCAGAAGATGCGAGAAGCGCCCGGGAGCAGGTGGGGGACGCAGGCACAAAGTTTCTGGAGAACCGGCTCGCGCGGGCCCATGGCCGTCCGCTCCGGCCAGGGCCCCCGGGGCCCGCTCGGCGCCAAGTCCCGCCCGCCCGCTGTCCCCCGCCCGAGCCCGCGGGCCCCGTACCGGCTCGCCCAGGCTCGCGGCCAGCGCTCTTCTCTGCTGCGCGGCTCCCGGCGTCTGCGGGCTGGCCGCCGCGCGCGCCCCTCCTTCTCTCCTCCGCCCGCGCCCGGGGCGGGCCGCGCGCACGCTCGCTGCGCCCCACCGCCCTCTCCCGGGGGCGGGGCGGCCGCTCGGGGCGGGGGCGGGGCCTCGGCGCTCGGGGCGGGGCCTCGGCGCTCGGGGCGGGAGCGGGGCCTCCGCGCGAGAGGCGCGCGGCGGGCGGCGGGCCCGCAGACCCGGGGGCGCGCGGAGCCTCAGGCGGCGCGCGTGCGCACTGTGCGCTCCGCGGCGGAGTCTGGCATCCCGCGCGCGCATCCCTGGCACCCTGGCAGACCTCTGCTCAGAGGACCCCAGCGGTGTCCCCGTCTGTGTCACAACATACGACCCTGCTGTTTCCCCACTTGAGCGTCTTCCTCAAACTAGGTTTCGGGGAGGGCCCAGGGATGGCGAACTAGGGTACTTTGTGGATGTGAGAGAGTTAAAGGCAAGAAAACGATACAAATATAAAAGGTGTGAAGATTGCAGTTAGTGACTAATCTCCTACCCCCACATTCCATCCTACAAGGGGGAGCCCGGAGTTGGGACCAAAGAGTGAAGAGAAAATAAATCTCATGGCAACTGTTGGCTGACTTTTGCTTGGGCAGGTATGGGCAGTTTCCAGCGACTGTGGGAGGCTATGTTGTCAGAGACTCAGGGGCTATGTGCTGTGCTGAGCTTAGCCGCTCAGTCGTGTCCGACTCTTTGCGACCCCGTGGACTGTAGCCCGCCAGGCTCCTCTGTCCATGGGGATTCTCTAGGCGAGAATACTGGAGTGGGTTGCCTTGTCCTCCTCCAGGGGATCTTCCCAACCCAGGGATCCAATCCTGGTCTCCCGCATTGCAGGCGATTCTTTGCCGTCTGACCCACCAGGGAAGCCCAGAAGTGGCTATAGATGTGGCCACCTTCTGCCTGCCCCAAGACCACCAACCCACTGTCATGAACCACAGGTACCACCTGAGTTTCAAAAGACCAAGTCCACAAGTTGTGCCTCCAAGGCAGGGCTGAGGGTCTCCGGAGCGCAGGCTGAATGCATTAATTCATTGAGGGCTTATTTTGCTGTGTCACTCTTGAGGGTCTTTTTTTTTTTTTTTTTTTAATGTAGGTTTGTCCATCTATAACTTGAGTAGATGCAAAGCGGATATTCAATACAACCCTGCCCTGGCAAGTGAGGGGAGTTATAAAAAACTTCCTCGAGGCTGGGCAGTGAGTCAGGCTCCTAAGAGTCCCGACTCCACACCCAGCCCTTTACTCACCAGCTCCAGCTCCTCACCGGTGTAAATCGTTGGCATCAGAGTTGCTGAACAGTCAAACGAGTAATCATAGTTTTGGGAGGAGGGATGGGTGAGGGAAGTGAACACAGCACTTTGGGTTTACATCCCACTCTCCTAACCTCCTGCCTCTTCAACCACAAGCTCTGAGGCTTTTTCATGCTCTTTCTGATCTCCAACCGGATTCCGAGTCATTCCATGGGTGCAGGAATATCCAAAAGTTCTGTCTGCTTTCCAGACAAAAATATAACGTCAAAGCCATTTTAGTGATCATCTTAAGGGAGCTAAAAAGGCCTAGAATGGAAAGATGTCTAGTTTTCCCGTCATAAAGAGAGAAAGCCTTAAAATTAAGCAAAATTAATCTTTCCAAGAGAGAACAATGCAGAATCTGACTCAGGATAACACATTAGGAGTTCAAATCTTGCCTGGGGAAGGCATCTTCCCAGTACCAAATTGTGCCACCATCAACTCATCTAGTGATTTATTTTTGACATGCCAATACCAAAATAGCATAATCTCTAATAGAAGCGATTGTATGCTGCTTTCCTCTGTTTCTCCGCCCCCCCCCCCCCCCCCAAGTCTTTCCTTCAGTCAATTCGGTGACTCAGCAGCACGGATGGATACATCCCTCTTCAGATTCAAGCTTGTTTATTACACAGAAGGCAGGCTTCCAGAACAACTCCTTGGTGACAAGGAGCTGGGCATTTTCACACATTGTAGAACTAAGCCTACCATGAAGAATCAAATCCTCATCAGGGAAGAGGAGGGAGGAGGGCTAAAATAAAGTTTGTGCTGAGTGTAATGTATGTGTAAAGATCTAGAGATTAAGGAAAGTAGGAAGAAGTGCTAAACTCAGAAAGATCATTTAGTGATTGTACATATATGCCTGTGGGTAGGGAGGTGCTTTAGCCCTTTACAGAATGTGGAAATGTGGACTTACAGAGGCCTCGACAAAAAAATGCAGTTGAAGCTGTTGTCTTCCGGACCAGCACAGTCAGATAGAACTTTGAGGGCTGGAGATGACCCGTACTGCACTGTCCATCATGGCAGCTGCTAGCCTCACGTGGCTTTTGAGCTCTTGAAATGTGCCTCGTGTGACTGAAGAACAGAATTTTAAATTGTAATTAATTTTAATCAATTTAAATGTAAATAGCCTCACGAGGCCAGTGGCTTCCTTACTGGGCAGCGCTTTACTAGACTATATATAGGTACATTTATAGGTGTCAATTATTTTAGATGTAGGAACGTCTTAGAGATCGTCTGCTGTAAAAATCTGACCTGTCTGTGCCCAGGGAAGGTGTGGATGCTCCTGACTACATCTAAATAAGCAGTGCTTTAGAGCAGTGTAGCTTCTGTGCAAAATAAGAGCTGATCTGATTAGACCCAGTAAATAGAGGGTGGAAACTTCTACTCTGCTTGGCTTCTGATGTCTGTCTTTCCAAAAATATTCTCCTTAATTGCTTGGGCAATGACTGCTCCTAAGACTAATCAGACCTTTATGAGTCCCTCAAATAGTTGCATCTTCCATTTGAATTGCTTCTTCTGGTTAACAAATTGGCAACAGATTTGACGTATCTGTCACAATTGGAAGATAGCTGTGTTCAGGGCTCCCCAGTCTATGGAATCTTGGTTTCAGGGTGTCATCGGGTCCCAGGGCTCTGGCATGCCAGCTTACTAATGCCTGTAATTCCAGAGTCTATGCCATTAATAGCTATAAAAATGCAAATGCCCCAGGGAAGTAAAGCTCGATGTTATTGTCCTTCCACACATGTAAGAGGGACAGTGGACACCTGGTATCTGGGAGAAAACTGTATAAATGTGGAAAATATTTAAAAACAAAAAAACCCCAAAAACTAGAGGGATAGAAATTAAAAAAACATATTTCATTTACTATAGAAACTTGCCTAATGCTTGTGCTATTTCGTAAGATGTAAGATAGTGCCTTATATGGCTATCGTAAGGATTAACTAGATATTATTCATTGCAAAATACTATAAACTTCTATTTGTAGAGTCTTACTAGTTCTCATGTAATTTGTTTTTCCATCGATAAAAAAAGTCACATTACAAAAACCAAAATACCCAGGAGAGATAGAGAGGGAAAAAGCATCACCTCTAATTTTACTTCTTAACGAAACAACTATTAGCATCTTTTTCTGATTTTTTTTTTTCTTCCATGCCTGATTTTTAGTTTTCTTACAGTGTACCTACAATTTTGTAACCTGAGTTCAAGCTTCTTGAGCTAGGCATTATATAAGGAAATATTATTGCAACATGTCTAGGATAACTAGGTCATTTAGTATCTGTCTGTCTCTGAAACGTTCTGCCCTTAATTCAACCCTAGGGCTGGGACAATGATGCACTGTGATGAAGATTCCAATATAAACAACATCCATGAAAATAATGCATCTGTGCCTATTTTAACATTTGATCTGTGTCCTTCAGATCTTAGTGTCCCTCTGTGAGACTTTATTGTGGTGTGAATTTACCATTTACCATGGAAAAATCAAAGGCTTGTTCATACCTGGCTGGAGTTAAATGAAAATATTAAAAGCTCAATGGGAAGGGAAGGGAGGTGTCAGGTGTATTATATACTTTATCTAATTTATCTTCATCAAACACAGTTGGGTAGGTTTTATCAACCATAGTTCAGAAATGAGGGGTTAAAAAAGCTTGCCCAAGGTTGTATTATTATTAAATAGCAGTACAAAGATTAGCACTTTATGCCAGACAGGTAAACAAGAAGGCATATGCACCCTTCATTTAAAAAGGAAAATAGAGGGATTTGATTTTTTTTTTTTTAACTAGAACATATTCATGTCTTTCTTGAGGGGAAAAAATTGTTTCAAAGGAAACCTTCAAAGAAAAGGGAAATGAAAAAATAAAATACCTTCTCCCCCACCAAAAGTTAGTAACCTCTGGTAGTAACAATACCAAAAATGGTAAGAGATAACTTTAAGGACTTACTAGGTAATTAATGCCACTTTGCATAATCTCCTACAACACCAAAGAGAAAAAAACCTGATCCTACTGAAAGGGAGTTAATGACCATATCAGCCCAGCAGCAGAAGGCTAGCCCCTTCTAGTTATAAATTGTGACAATATTCTGATGTCAAACCTCTGACCATGCAAATAAAAAAAAAGGAAACTTAAGGGGTGGGGGTGTAGCAAAGGTTCCCAGATTGGTTAGAAGGCAACATCTAACCTACTGTGTTGCTCATCTGCTCTCTGCTTTGCCAAATAGTAGCAAATCTGTGTTACAGGAAATTGTAGGCCTCAAACAAGACTTCACCCTCCCAAAATGTATACATTGTTGCCAACATAACCTCTGCAGTTCTGTCTCCAGAACCCTGGAGCAACGTCTGACTACAATCTGGATGCTAATCAGGGATATCTTCCTTCACCAGAGGGCTTCTAAACTCCCAGCCCCTGCATCCGCCCCCTCTTGCCACATCTGCTGGCAATCCAAGGCTCGGCTTCCCCCCACCCCCCTCCTTGTTTCCATGGAGACGAAACAGTTTACTTTCCCCCCCAACCCTAAGCCATGGTTATTTTTAACTGTAAAACTCTGAGCCAGGTCACAGCTGGGATCTGGAAGATGCAATGACGTCTATAGCCACCCTTCTCTTCCACCAACGCCTTCTTTTCTGAAGTTGCTGGGGGTGGAGACACTCCTGGGAGATTTTGCTCTCAAAAGCGTTTTGCTTTACATCATTGAAGCTAAACCTGTGCTCACTGAGATCTGACAGGTGTCTTGAATCTGAAACTATGCACACCCAGAACAAGGCAAAGATCTTAGCGGGGGGTGGGGGCAGTCAGGTAAGATGGACATTGCTGTCACCTACCTGTGGCTAGAGCTTAGATAAATGCCCTCTGGTTAAAAAAAAAAATTTATATATATATAAATATATATATCTCAAGATGTCATCCTCTAGGCAAAAAAAATAAAGTAGGGCTCTGGCTCCTGCCCCCAGTCCAGTGGCTTTTCTGCTGCAGCTTGACTTTGCTTAAAAAGAGGCTCCCAACAGGATACTGTGTGGGAAAACTGTTCCACCTCTCAAAGGCAAATCAAATTCCCATGGGGTAAAGGTTGGCCCACTGCGGTGCTCTCCTCCTCTCCTGAAAGTTCCTATCAGTTCACCCATCTCCGAGGCCCCTGGTACTTGGGAGCTGGTGTCTTCATGGCACTTCTGAACTTTTCACCCCTTTGCAATGATTTTGGGGAAAAGCAATCAAATTACCCTGAAAATGGCCTTTTTCATCTTAGACAACATCCTAAGGTTGGAAACTGAAAGAAGAACATCAGATACTTAGTCCCAACTCAGTTTTCTGATAGGGTATATTGTTTGGGAACATTAAACTCCACAGTGCAGGTCCCAGTATTTATTTCTTAAAATAACGTTTTATGTTGTGATAATGGGGGGCGGGTGGGGAATTCAAATATTTATCTATTGTTTAATGAGAAAAGTGGATTAGGTTAGCCAACAATACAGATATGGGGAGTGTACTTGGAAGAAAAGCTCTCTGGGGAGGAGAGAGGTACCTTGGAAGTGTTATGAGTTGGCACTTAGCTGTCAGTTCACAATGGTGATGACAGAATTTCAGCATTTTTTGCTTTAATAAAATGCCAGTTTCTTAAAACAATTGTGAGGCCTTCTCCGTTCCACACTTCCTGAGATGTTACTTCTGATCAACATAACTCTGGACCAAGGCAAGATTAATCACCAACTACCTGAAAGCTGTCATGTAAGACCTCCAGGGAGACCAGAGAAAGCTGAAAAACAGTGTGGCTTGATTAAGAACATGAGACTAATTCAATCAAATGGTTTATCTGCTGCCACAGAAATCCATCCCCTGTGTTCGATAGTAGAATATAAGTGCTTCGGACTTAATTACCCAGCCCAGAAAGACAAAAGACAAATCTGGGCTGGTATAGGTTAACTACAGCTTTCAAAGACAAGGGGACATGGTGATAGTCAGGACTGTATCTATTAAATCAAATTTTTTGTAGCTTTCAGTTTGGGGTATTAAACATTTTAATGGTCATTTTCTACATTCTTAACTTCCTTATTCCTACTCTTAACAGGGAAGGGGGCCCAGTACACAATGCATACCAAGCAAGTAACTCATAGTGACAAAGGAATTTTAATGTCAGATGCAAGACATTTATCCTTCAAGTACCTGTGTCTCTTGCCTTGTAAGTCTGGTCAGTCGAATCCAAGGGCAGTTTATCTCTGTGCATCTCAACTGGTAGAAGCCAAAGCAACAAGGCAAACAATGAATAGACAAAGAACTCCATTAGATAAAAAAACCGGCTTTCCAAGTTTCTGGGAAATGATTTACCTGTCCCCACCCTCTAGCCCTTGGAAGCAGCATACAACGCCAATAAGGACTCCGTGGATAGGAGACTTAGGTTCCAAGATACTTCCAAGCTACTCTTCACTACCATTCCCTCTCCCAAAACAAGTGTCCGTGTCAGCACGACCACTGCTATCCTGTCCAGGATGCTCTGGCTCTCCTTGCACCCCGAGATCATTATCACTTACATTTCATGCAGAGGGCTGGTTATTGTGTCCGATTGAAGGGAAATTATTATAGCTGGGCTACCTCTTCTGCACAGGCCACAGACATGGTAGTACCCCACTGTAACAGAGGTGGTCCTTTCTCGCCGATCTGGGAGAGGTTACTCACATCCAGCTAAACACACTGGAAAGGAAAGGAAAGCTTCTTCTTGAATGGAACTAACCTTCAGAAATTCAGATTAAAAAGCCAGGTACATGTTAAGGTATAGGAAAGCTTTTTGTGTTAATAACAGTGTAATAAGGTTATCTACAAAGTGTTAGTCGCTCAGTCGTGTACAACTCTTTGCGACCCCATGGACTGTAGCCTGCCAGGCTTCTCTGTCCATGGGATTCTCCAGACAAGAATACTGGAGTGGGTTGCCATTCCCTTCTCCAGGGAGGCATCTACAAAGACATTCTTAAAAATGAATGGGCGAGGGACTTCCCTGATGGTCCAATGGCTAAGATTCCATGCTCTCAGGGCAAGGGGTCTGGGTTCAACCCCTGGTCAGGGAATTAGATCCCAAGTGCTGCAACTGAAGACCCTATCTATGTGCCACAAGCAAGATCTGGCACAGCCAAATTAATAAATTTTAAAAAAAGAATGGGCAATATTCCAGAATGCTGTTTAGAACACAGTACAGCTCTCTTGCTTGGAAACCAGTCAAGGTGTTTCGGAGTTACAAACCAGTTAGCTTTCCAAAGCTTCTCTTTGTCTAAGTTTGGTTTTCTGACTCATCATGCTGGAAACTTTAGTTATTATGTATCTACATTTTTTCCTAAAGTTCGAATGACTTATCAAGTAGAACTTTGTTATTGATGAATGTCACTGGTCTTCTTCCCTTTCCCATAACCACAAGCTGATAATCTCATTACTCAAAACTGGGAAGTTTGTTCTTATTATTTAGCAGTGACTGGTTAACCAAGTCCAGATTTAAAACGGGGGCTTGGGGTTAGGGGAGTTGTAAACAATAAAAGGATGAAAACTGGAACCCAAGAAGAGATAAATCACAGTTGGTTTCAGTAGAGACTGTTAAGGTCTCTGAGCACAAGAAGGGGTCACTGAACAGAAAGAAAAAGTTCCAACAGAAATCCTTTAAATTGTAATAAAAATCCCTCACAGTTAAAAGGTCTTTATTCATTGTTCACTGCTGTTGTTTTAAACTTTCCTTCTTCTGAGATGATCTGGACCACTATATCAATGTAGTTGGCTTATGGCCAATCCCATCTAGCAGATAAGGGGAAGGATGAAATATTCTTTGAAAAATTCTTGCTAGCTCTGGATTTTTAGTAAGAAGGGCCTTCCTTTGGTGACAAGAAGGAAAGAAGGAAATAATGTAGTGAGCTAGTTAGTGACATCTAATATCAGCAAATGCTTTTCTATTATAAATGCAAAAGGATAGTGACTCCTTTCAAGTACTCCTCACCCAAAATTATGGCTTGATTTGAGAAACCCCCTAGAATTCTAAGTCTTAAATTCTGCAAAACTGGGTTTACCAAAACCATAATAATCCAGTCTTTTGAAATTACAGCCTTATTTTTGTCACTATTTTCAACCATGCCATTTTCATCAAATCTGATTCCCTCATCAGTTTTTCAGACTTCAACTGGATCCAAGGTTTCCATCAGACTGTCCCGCCATCCTCCCACTCCTAGCCACCACAGCTGCCCCTTGTGTCTCTGCCAACTAAATCTCTTGGCACCATTCTCCTTACTCCCATGGCTGCCTCCACATCCCCGTCCACCCACTAGTCTGGAACAGTCTCCCTCTTCCATCTGCCATTTTATTACTCTCATCTCCATCTTATTGCCTCAAAAACTCACCTCTCCCAGGAAGCCTTCCTTAATCAAGAATAAGGACCTTAGACTACAGCGGACATCACCCGATACTGATATCTAATGCACTTTTAGAACAATACTTAAAAGAAGCTGGACTTCCCTGGGGGTCCGTTAGGAATCTGCCTGCCAATGCAGGGGACACGAGTTCGATCCCTGGTCTGGAAGGACTCCACATGTCAAAGGGCAACTAAGCCCGTGACCCACAACTCCTGAGCCTACATGTTCTAGAGCCCATATGCCACAAGAGAAGTCACAGAAATGAGAAGCCCAAGCACAACTAGAGGAAGCCCATGTGCAGCAACGAAGACCCGGTGCAGCCAAAAATAATAAATATATATTTTTAAAGTCTTAGCATTAAAAAAAAAAAAAAAGAGGCAATCCCTTTATAACCAACTTTCGGTGATGGTGGTGATATACTATGTTTTCTAATGATAGGACTATTTCAAGAAAACAAAAGAAAAAAAGAAAACCACAAGCCACCCTTTTTAAATACTTAAGTCCTTTATTCTAATTGCCTCAGATGCTAAGAGTTTCCTTTTCATTTGTAAACCCTAGATGAAGTCTATTAGCAAACCACATGCATATATACATCAGCCAAGAAGTTTGTGCTGATATTTCCAACCAAGTATATGATACTTGAATTAGGTATTTTGAATGATGAAAGAACTAAAGATCAGTCAGCTATCGGAGGTAATCTGTGATGATTCTGTTTGCTTCCAATAGAATAGGGACAACCCTCTGAGTGTGGCTTCCTACTGTGCAAAAATGTTTAAGGACCAACTTTCAGATGTGGCAGTCACTCACCCTCATATCTAGCGAGTTCCACACATGAAAAGGCTTTCCTTTTGTTTTAAAAGTAGCTCTTCTTGTAGGCTAGCCTTTCACCGTTGAGAAACTAGGGTTCAGGTCTCATCCAAGCAATGCTGAAATTAACTGCATCATCTCCATCCTCAGGGACCTGGTATCCTGGGAAGCCCCCAGTGACAACAAGGGTGAGCCCAGGACACACGTGTTAGCACAGACAGCTCAGCGTGATGAGGTGGGCATCCAACACCCTAAGTGTGCTTTAGTTACCAGAATATTTGACACACCCACAAATTAAGTAGCAAAACATTTTAATCAATTCTAAAAATAACAGAGACATTTTATATCCATTGCTACCTCCTCAAAAGTCTTCTGCAGATTAGACAGTCAGACTGCAGATTACAGAGCCAGACATTCAAGTTCCAAATACAGTTTGGGACAAGATCATCATGGGGAGGTTTTCCTCCTTTCTACTCAAAAACATAAGTTGTCAGCTTAAAAAGAAACCCTCAAACAGAAAGAGAAAACTTTCTCTCACTATAACCTCTTTATTTTAAATCTGTCTGTAACGTTTGAAGGCAAAACATAATCAGAAAACCAACCTCCCAAGCAGGTACAAGAATCTGAGCTGCACTCCTGGGATTACAGACTGGTTTAGTTCTATTTCTACTAACACTGTGATGTGAGGTACTATGGTTCTTGTTTTAGTTACAAGAGGTGTTAGGAATGAATGCCCACACACAATTAACAATAGCTTATCTAGCACATAATTCTGCAGCACAATACCAACAACAAGAGTATTTTAAAGCAGGGTGGAGAAGAAAGTAGACATTAATAAAACTGAAGATTTCCTTTGTTCTTCCCCTCTTTTCACAATGACACTTCAGTTCAAAAACAAGGCTCCAGAAAGGCCGTGCGGTCCTTTGGCCCGCCACACTCCTGGGGAGCCTCAGGCTTTGGTGATGTATCCTTCTCGGATGAGGAAATCATAGATTTTCCGGGTTTTGTTCACGTCTATCTTGATGAGTGCTCTTGCCTGTGCCAGTCTTAAGCCTCCTTGCTTGTTACATTCGTTCAATAAAGCAGATTTGTATTCTAAATAGGCTCCCGGGACCAACCTCACCATCTGACAGAGCTGCAAGACATGGCAAATTTAATCAACATTAACATCTGTCAGTCTTAAATTTTAATCCAGTAGGTATAGCCATAATAAAGTGTAAAGAGTGACATCAACCTCCAACTATTTACAGGAGCTGCTGGTGGCTAGACCACATTCCATTCTGTCTTTTCTTTGGTGAGAATAGTCTCAAGAGACAGAAAAAGGCTGAGGGTGATGCCGGGAGAGCTGCGGCACCTGTCAGCCAGCTCCCCGGGGTTTGTCGCGGGTACAAATCTGTGTCCTGAGGACTGGCCTGGGGCAGAGTCCCGGCACCGTCCGGCTCAGCCTGTCAGGGAAGAGTTGCAGGGCCCGGGGTAGGGGTGCTGACACTTGGGTTCCCAAGTGTGAATCACATTATTTCTGGTGCCAGCATAAGCCCGTAGTCTCTACTTTTGTGATTACACTTCCTACTTTGGAAGGAAAGGAGATCTAGAGATCTTGCTAAGAGGTCACTGCTAAAGATGCAAAAAGCTGGTTTAATTCTAGTTCACCTACCATTTATCCAGCAATGAACAGTCTGAGGTCACCATTTTGTGGGTAAGGATAAAAAACTGCTTGAAACTCTGGGTCATTCCATACTTGAATCAGAATGGCAATCCTTCTTCAGCAATACCTGGACATAACATACACTCCCTTCTCCTCCCACGCTCATCTTCACTGTTCCTACTGGGTAAAATCAAAGTCTAATACTAGCCTCTATTCCATTCTGTCTGACCTGAATTTCTGATATGGAGTGGCAGATGAGGACGCCGATCTTGGGAACTATAAAAAGAGCACACAGGAACAAAGGAGGAATTCCTCTTTGGAATGGACTTGAGAGTTGTCGCACATTCTTTGGAAAATGCTTGATGATGACTCATTTGAGGCTGGACTTAAAAGTTTAGAAACAGCCAACAGTCATAAGAAGTCACATCCAGTGATTAAGTGATTACGGTGGAAAAGAAAAGTAGGTCATGGCTTTTTTAATCAAAGTTAATGTGTGACTACAGATGATGATGGATTCCTCTTTTGTGCTTATACACATACCACGGAGACAATTCAAAAATCTTTTTAAGTAATGGTCATATTGTTGGAATAAGAGTAGAACTTCTGAAAGTGTCCACTCTTATAGGAAATAACCATTTCCATATACAAGTTATTTTAAGTTTGTAAAAAATTAAATTCAGTAAATAAAGTACTTAGTACAGTATCTGGCACATGATAAATGCTCAATAAATGACAGTTGGTATTATTTAGATTTATGTATCATATGCTCTTCTGTCAGCAGATGAACAGTGGCAGGGTGATGAGGAAATGAGTCCCTGAGACGTGCTAAGTCCACCGAGACCTTGAGGATGACTAGAGCTGTGTATGCACATGTGTGATATGAGCAGAGCCAGAGGGGCTTGATCCTGTAATGTGTTTTTCACGACAACTCAGTGAATAACTGGCCCCTACTCTCTGTCCTCTAACCAGTTCCCCTTCTTTTTGTTACCTCCTTTTCTTTCTCATTCAACTTCTCTGTGCCAGGGAGGCCAGTGAGGTTCAAGGGCGGTGCACTTCGTCTACCTATAGATACAGACAGAAGAAGGCATGTATTTTGTAAGAGACAGTACCTCAGGAGTAAAAAGTGTAACAAGTTCACCATGGCCAGGCCTGTTAGGTACAAAACTACTACACATCAGGTACCCCAAAGTTCACTTGAAAATAAAAACAGTAAGTCAAGGACTTCCCTAGTGGTGCCATGGATAATGATGTGCCTGCCAATGCAGGGGACACAGGTTCGCTCCCTGGCTGGGCAAGATTCCATGTGCTGCAGAGCAACTAAGCCCATGTCCTTGACAACTACTGAGTCTGTATGCTGCAACTACTGAAGCCCTTGCGCCTAAAGCCTGTGCTCTGCAACAAGAGACGCCACCATGAGGAGAAGCCCACGCACTGCAATGAAGAGTAGCCCCTACTTGCTGCAACTAGGAAAGCAAGCCCACACAAGAGCAACAAAGACCCAGCACAGCCAAAGATAAAGAAAGATTAAAGAAAAGAATTTAAAAAAAAAAAAAGGTAAATCAAGTGCCCTTTGCCTTGATAAAATGCACATATAATCACACACACCTCACAGTCAAATAAGATTATTCTTTCTAACCCAGCAGAAGATTCTAAAATCTACAGCCCAGATGTCATCCAGTTAAGAAAGGTCACATGCTGCCTGTCTTGACAGCTGATGAATGGAAATAACAACTCTGCAGGAGAGACATTCCCTAACACTGGCCATTCTGCCAGCAGTGCAGGCAAACATGGTAATTACCCAGGTACCATTCACCTTGAGATCAAAGACAGAGAGTCAGGCCAGCAGAAGGCCCTTCATTATGTATTATTTGAGGGAATATCTGTTCCTCCCAAAGTAGCCCTGTTTACCTGAAAGACCCACAGAGAGGAACAATGAGCCAGTATATGGCAAAGCAGAGGCTGAGGTGAACTCACATACCTTTCGAAAGAGACCCAAGCAGGAGGTCACTGACCAGGATGGGAAGCCTGACGTGCACAACTCTGGGGATTTGTTTTGAATGTACACATGAGTGAATGGGCTGTGTTAAGCAAAAGAAAATGTAGGATACTACGTTACACTTCATGGGGGCGGGGTGCTGCTTAGGTGGTGGAGAGCAGGGGGAGAGGCTGTCACAGGCTTCCCTTTAACATTAACAGAGGGAATGGGAGCTGCTCCGCAGTCCCAAGCCGAGCTTGACCCTAAATGACCTGAAATGGAGATTACGATCACTCAATGCCTCACCAGTTCCGAGAGGCTACATTATGATCAGTGATTCAGGTTTCCAACTCTGCACTGCCTTAGGAGCAACTCAGAGTGTGAAAAGGAGCAAAGGGTCATCTCAACCTAAACACTGGGGCTGAGGGGGACTGATGCCCGCCAAAGAAGCAATCAAGAGTGAGCGCAAATGGTTCAGAAAACACAAATACCAAAGAAGCCAGGTCAAGTACGTTCATTCACTTTAATTAGTCAACATTAAATTTTCTTATTTCTGTATTTAGACTGGGGGAGGATTTGGATGTGAGAAACTTATAAAACTTAACTGTCTTTGCTATTCCCTAAAAGACTCTTTTCTCCTCTAAATACTAAAAAATAATTACTTGAAACACAGGAATAAATGGAAAAAAAAAAAAATCACCCCTGCAGTGGCCTTCTCTGAGCCCTTGTCTGGGTCTTGAATCAGAGATTTTTTGAATGGGATCACAAGGTCTATTTTTCCCAGTTTCAAAAAATGGTAAAACTACAAATGGGTTACCTTTTTGCCAAATCCAGTCTGTAAACAGTGGAGTGGTCTGTATGTTCTGATCAGGGCAAGTGGCTAATCTACATACGGAGCAGGGATGAATGATAACCAAGAAAATAGGCAAACGAACACCATGATCTCAGATCAGCGTTCTACAACTAATACCGCCCCACACCACCATTTATTAATTACCAAGCAGCAAAGATTATCAGATATCATATGGCTTAATCTTGCCCTGTAAACTGACCTCAAAATAGGACATGCTGGAAGAGATAAGAAACAGAAATACTTTTAACTCTCCAGCTTATAAAGAAAGTCTTACTTTTCTGGCAAGTAACGTACCTCCTTGCTCATATAGGATACAAAGCCTTTAATTTATCCCCTAGGAGACAATCTTGAAGTCTGTGGTATATAAAATCATAGTAAACGAACTGCCTGTGAACACTGGTAAAATAGAAAAAAACACCTGTCTAAGGTCCTTTCCTCCCCTGTCTTTGTAATGTAAACCCGAGGAAAGCTCCTGTTTGACCATGAAGATTCTAACAACTTGCTGATGTTTATGAATCTGTATAACAATCACCATTCCCCTGCTTAAGCACCTGGCTCCCACAAAGGCAGGAGGGTTTGTTGGGTCACTGTAATTCCCAGGATGAAAACTCCACAATTGTGACTTGCTCCAGCCTGAAAAATAGTTACCTGAATTCGAAGTCATGGGAACAGAAGGACTCAGGCCAGAATCACTACAAAAAAGAAGAGGAATTTAAACTTATGTCACATCAAGAAAGCAATTTCCAAAAGCCCATGAGAGACTGGGTAACATTTATCAGGTCAGCTACTTTGAAGAGAAGTAATGAGACAGACTAGACTATGGTTTTACAGGCTATCCCCACTTTACACAACTCAAGAAAGGAAATCTGTTCCAGGGAAGGAAACTGCCTCGATTTGTTAAGAAGAGGTCCTGGTGTGGCACATCACAGAGACCATTCATGAGCAAAAAGCAGAATTTGATCCTCCAATGAAAATCACACTAATAGATACAGAAGAAGAAAGAAGGTGTGGCAAGAGAATACACTAATCTTAAAAAATAAGGTCAAAGTAGCAAAGTAGGATTCTAGGAGGCCAATTACATTTCTCAAAACTGTCAGTACTGTACTGTTTGAGACAGCCTGCTGAAGTTTTCTGAATTCTTCTAGCTACCTAATTATTACAGCTCTGCCATTTAGGGTAGGGCACCCACAGGGCTATCTGAAAATACAGGTAAAGGCCAAAAGCCCCATGAGGTTGTCCCCCAGATTAATTCCTCACATGTCAGCCTGCCGGCGGAGCCACTGCTGGCAGGCGCTGCTGTCCTGGATGTACTGGAGGACCTCAGAGAGCATGGTGCGTTTGAGGCGTTCCTCTTCTCGAGTCTTCTTGAGGTGATCATAGGTTCTGGCACCTGTAGATGTTAAAAAAGTGACAACAATGACAAGGTAGCAGAACTAACCAAGGGGCTTCCTAACTCATCAACAAACAGTTCATCTTTTTTAATTTTTAATTTCTGTGGCCTTGCTGTGAGGCTTGGGGGATCTTAGTTCCCCAACCAAGGATCAAACCTAGGCCCATGGCAGTGAAATCGCAGAGCCCTAACCACTGGACCCCAGGGGATTCCCAGTCATTTTTTAATTTCCTTTGAAAAACTGCTTCCATTATTTTTCTAGGAGCAAAGTGACTTCCCCTAGTTTGAAATCTCTTTTTTGATAAGAAATGAAAATGTGTTTATTCCTTTACTACCTTTAAGAAATTTGAGAGAGGGAATTCCCAAAACAGAAAAGTACAAAGAAAGTTGGAGTTGCTCATATTTCCATCCCCTAAAAGTAACTTCTAATACTGTCATATTTACTTCCTGCTTTATTTTTTTCTATCCATATATTTTTCCAAGTCACACAAATTCTATACACATACACTGTTCCTTAAAAACCAGTTAGGATTACAAATAAAAATAAATCCTCATTGACTATTACTATTCTTTTCACCTCTTTCCTGGAGACAACCAACATCAGGCAACCCAAATCTGGTATCAGAGTCTTCATATGCATCTTGCTAACAGCTGCATAGTGTTTTCTACAGTATTAATGTATGTAAGATCCAAAATATCAAACCAGTGGGTTTCAAGCCAAGTTCCACAGAGGCCTAGGTTACCATGAAAATATCTCAGGGATTACTGTGAACATACCGGTGGTCCTGAGCTCCACACATGGTCTGAATCATCAGACTTCAACCTAAGGAGTTCCACTTTTCCTTATGGATTAGTGCTCCACATAAAATTTCATTTTGTAAACAGTTTCCAATGTTAGAAATAAAGAGCCATTTTACTAGGCTAAACTTGAGCAATGGGTGAACGGGTGATAGCTTTCAACCAACAGGAAGGAGGGAATGCTGAAGACCATCGCCAAAACAACAACAAAACAACAGAAACTGCCATTTATTGAGGACTTGGTGCGTCAGGTACTATACTATGTTTTCACACATTATCTCTCATTTGATCTTCACATGAACTCTAAAAGACTTGGAAAATTGAAACAAACAGAATTACAGATTTGGTAAAAGAGCCAGAATCCAAACCCAAGCTGTCCAAGCCTAGACTTCAGCTCTTAACTGCCAACACAACTGCCTTCTCTTACAGCCTGGCTCTACTACAACTAGTTACTTAATCACTTTCATCCTTAGTTTCTCTACTAAATGAGAAAACAATACCCATCTCTTAAGTTGAAAGTGAAAGTGAAGTTGCTCAGTCGTGTCCGACTCTTTTCGACCCCATGGACTGTAGCCTACCAGGCTCCTCCGTCCATGGGATTTTCCAGGCAAGAGTACTACAGTGGGATGCCATTCCTTTCTCCAGGGGATCTTCCCAACCCAGGGATCGAACCCAGGTCTCCAACATTGTAGGCAGACGCTTTACCATCTGAGCCACCAGAGAAGTCCCTCTCTTAAGCTGGTGAAGTATAAAGGGTACAGTCCAACGCATGGTGAACGGTTAGGTGCCATGAATATAATCATCTCTACCTCAAGTAACCGGGATGCAAGTGCCTAGAACCAACTGAAGTGTGCTTCATGGGAATGATCATATGATGCATCACTAAATTTAAAAAGGCTGAGGCTAAACGTTGGAATACAAAATCTTTTTTTTTTAGAGGCCACAATAGAATCCTAAATCTAAAGTAGCAACTCTGTCATACTTTTTATTTCACCTCAGATAATCCATATAATGGTATTTATAAGGATTAAATAGATGAAACTTTTGGGAAAGATCAAAAACTCATTCTGAAATGTGGAAGCTTATTTATATGTTTGGAAGGCACATGCCCTGATTTAGTGTGGAGCATAAGCATACTTACTACAAAAATTGGTAATGCCTGCCGTCCTGTATTCCTGGAGCCTTTTGATTTCCCTTCGGAGTTCAAATTCCACTGTTTATCCCCCCAAAAAAGACAGAGAAAAATCGGAAAAATAAAATCAACATCAATGAGCACTTTTACTGCTAAATATTTTCAGTAATCCTGCCTTCTATAAAAGACTGGGCAATTCCATCTGGGGAATCCTAATTGTTGCTAATATCTCATTAGAAATTTTACTTAAGAGCTGACAAAAATGTACTCCAGTGGTCTTTTGGCTTCTGTCTCCAATTGCAGAAAGCAGCTGGAATTGTTTCTTAGAAAACTTCATAGTGACCTGGCTGAATTCATTTAGCTACAGTAGTAATGAATATAATTTCTCAAACCACCAAGTTTCCCTGCTCTATTTATTCCTTGTTAAAAGTTCTAGCCACAAAGCCAAATTTTGGTATGAAACCTGTCTCTGGTATTACATGACACAGACCTTTTTGCAAGGGAAGGACAAAATTCTGTGCTCAAGTTCCCGATGGTTTCTTTACAGCTTTTCTCTTACAGGGACAAAAGAGCAGTGTGTTTTCCATAAACCAAGATTTCTGCCTCCTCTGAGCACACAGATCAGGTTGCACTGCTCAGATTATTATGTGATGGAATGTTCAAATCTGGGTGCTTTGCAAAAGCGGATGACGGAAGAACCTGGACAATCCACGGGGTGTAGTCCCCTGGAGTGACACATAAACCAGCGATGGTACAAACTGGGACAGGAAGTAAAGATCAGACACCCAGGATAAATCACACAAAGAATGCCAACTAAACAGGGTGTTTGTGAGGACAACCAACCCAGTTCAGATAAATGCCTGCAATGTCATGCAAGAAATATCTGCACAAAGAGAACAGGATACAAGCCTTCATGAAGTACCTTCCTGAACTAAATTTGGGAGTCAAAATCAAATACCTGAATCTCATGATGAAAGGCACAGACTCAGCCCCTCAGTTCAGACTTTTATAGTCCAGGCCTTACTGCGTTAACAACTTCAATTTTTTATAGCGAGAAATCAAATGATAACTATACAGATCTCTCTCAGAGAAAAAAGGCAGGAAAATTATGTAAGTGCTATATATTATTTCCATGAGTCACCCAACTCTGTCCCCACCTAGAAACTAGTTTTAATACTAAAATAATTATGAACAAAATAATGTGATTTGCCTCAAAATAATCCAGTTGAGGATGGGAAAGGAATGGGTGATAAAGATGACACTGGATCAGCCACTGGATGGTTAACTGCTAAAGCTGGGTGATGGATACATGTATATCATAGTATAATGAACCCCCATGTATTTGCAAACTCCCATATTAAAAATGAGGGAAAAAGCTACTAAACTACTGTTTATCTAAAGGGGGGCGGAAAGCCACTAGTATTTTTAAGCTTTCTTCTCCATTCCCAAAGTTTCAAATTTATCTCATAGCAATAAAGGGGAAGAAACAATTTTAAAAAAATCCACTTATTTGTTTACAGAATTTCACATAAAACACCATTATCATTCCTATTTATATAAACACACACACACAGAGAAACATACGGTCAAGGTTAAAAAACCACCTACATGCATGGCTTTCAATGAACTTGTCATGCTCCACCGGCCCCACTATCCTTGCAAATCGCCTCATTGTTTCATAAAGATCTTGGACTTCCTTGGGATATCGTCGTTCCATTACTACAGAGAAAGTAAAGAATATAAAGGTCTCTTAAGTTTTCTGTATTTTTTTTTAACAAGTAGTAAAATGGAAGAATATTATTCCTAACCTCACATGATTAATTTACCCATGACAGGAAGCAAACCAGAAAGCTAGGGAATGCAGCACACTAATCATGACGCTAACAGAACCAGAGGGACTATGTCTCAGGGACGCTGTCATGGCCGGAGAGCACCTGCACGCTGGTGACCCCCACACCTTGCTCTCAATCTGCACAGGGGCAGGAAGTTCTGGCAGTAACAGGAAGGACGATTAAAGGCAGATCATGCATTCTTAGGAACAATACAGGGCAAAATCTCCGGTACTGACTTCTGCAGAACAAGGGACATGTAGACATGCTAATTCATCTAGAAGAGGTAGATCAGTCTGGCAAAAGTGTGTGATCTCTCCCATGTCCCACTAAAAATCCTCTCTGTAACTCCATATCCTCAAGTGAGGCATTTATTTCTTCACTCTCTACATGGGTCATTTTGCCTTTCTCTAAACTTAATTAAGTACCACAACTTAATATACTGTGAATGAAGTTATATTTTAATAACTATCATGGAAGCAAATGGTCATATATGCCACCTGGGATACCCTTCCAGGTAGCCAGAATCAGCCCCTTTGAGGATCACTACAGACCAAATCTCTAATAAAAAGAGCTATCAGCAAAAAGAGGGGTAGGAGAACCCACCAACAATAATTGGTAGGTTGGAATGATCAGGAATTCTCGAATTGCTACTCAGTCATTTCAATAAGAGTAACTAGGCTAGCTCTGTCCACTCTCAGGCTAAAAATACAGGCTGTTACTTATGATAGTTACTTAAATTGTCGTATTTTCAGATGAATCTCTTCCTTAGCAGGAAAATTCTTGGCCACAAATTCTAGGGGCTGATTTGATGGGCAGCCACAGATTCATTTTATTCACCACCAAAAAACCCTACTTCTACAGGGATAATACAAAAATTTGGAGCAATTTCATTTGATGAAAAAAAACTCCTATGCCTACGATATTAAGGTCACACGTACAGTCAGTACAAAGGCAAGTGAAAACCTCTCAGACCACATTGCACATGCCATGCCTTTCTTGGAAGCAACAGAGCTTCCCCTCAGCTCTATCTGTAAAAATACAGTTAAAGAATAAAGAGGCTAAGCTGACCTCTGTCCACCAGCTGGGAACAGAATTTATGCAAGAGTCAAGGTCTACTACATAGAGGTTAAAATCCAAAAGCCAAGCAATTGCAGACATAGGAACACACTACCAGAACATGACCAATTATTGTCAACAAAAAGGGCAAGGGAGAGCAGACCTGGAGTTATTTTTGCAAACCCACAGCTCTCGATTAGGACGAGGCTAAACAAGCAATAATGTACACTGGCAGAAGGAATGTAAATTGATATAACTATCTTTCAGGAAACAATCTAGCAGCATGTGTTAAGCATTTTTAATAATCATATTCTTTGACCTAGTAATTCTGCTTCTCGGAATCTATCTTAAAAAAATTCTAAATGCAGACAAAGCTTTATTCACAAACAAGTTTACCTTTGTGCTATTTGTAATGATTTTTTTTTAACTTTTTATTTTTTTCCATTTATTTTTATTAGTTGGAGGAGTAATGATTTTTAAAAAACTGAAAATAAGCTAAATATTCAATAATAAAGACAGGTTAAGCACATCATTATATATTTACAACTTATATTATATGTAATAGGACCCAGATAATCACGATGGTGTGATCACTCACCTAGAGTCAGACATCCTGGAATGTGAAGTCAAGTGGGCCTTAAAAGCATCACTACGAACAAAGCTAGTGGAGGTGATGGAATTCCAGTTGAGCTATTTCAAATCCTGAAAGATGATGCTGTGAAAGTGCTGAACTCAATATGCCAGCAAACTTGGAAAACTCCACAGTGGCCACAGGACTGGAAAAGGTCAGTTTTCATTCCAATCCCAAAGAATGCTCAAACTACCGCACAATTGCACTCATCTCACACGCTAGTAAAGTTAATGCTTAAAATTCCCTAAGCAAGACTTCAGCAATATGTGAACCGTAAACTTCCAGATGTTCAAGCTGGTTTTAGAAAAGGCAGAGGAACCAGAGATCAAATTGCCATCATCTACTGGATCATCGAAAAAGCAAGAGAGTTCCAGAAAAACATCTATTTCTGCTTTATTGACTATGCCAAAGCCTTTGTGTGGATCACAATAAACTGTGGAAAATTCTGAAAGAGATGGGAATACCAGACCACCTGACCCACTTCTTGAGAAATCTATATGCAGGTCAGGAAGCAACAGTTAGAACTGGACATGGAACAACAGACTGGTTCCAAATAGAAAAAGGAGTACGTCAAGGCTGTATATTGTCACCCTGCTTATTTAACATATATGCAGAGTACATCATGAGAAACGCTGGGCTGGAAGAAGCACAAGCTGGAATCAAGACTGCCGGGAGAAATATCAATAACCTCAGAGATGCAGATGACACCACCCTTATGGCAGAAAGTGAAGAGGAACTAAAAAGCCTCTTGATGAAAGTGAAAGAGGAGAGTGAAAAAGTTGGTTTAAAGCTCAACATTCAGAAAACTAAGATCATGGCATCTGGTCCCATCACTTCATGGGAAATAGGTGGGCAAACAGTGGAAACAGTGTCAGACTTTATTTTTTTGGGCTCCGAAATCACTGCAGATGGTGACTGCAGCCATGAAATTAAAATAACGCTTACTCCTTGGAAGGAAATTTATGAACAACCTAGATAGCATATTAAAAAGCAGAGACATTACTTTGCCAACAAAGGTCCATCTAGTCAAGGCTATGGTTTTTCCAGTGGTCATGTGTGGATGTGAGAGCTGGACTGTGAAGAAAGCTGAGCGCCAAAGAATTGATGCTTTTGAACTGTGGTGTTGGAGAAGACTCTTGAGAGTCCCTTGGACTGCAAGGGACCAGTCCATCCTGAAGGAGATCAGTCCTGGGTGTTCATTGGAAGGACTGATGCTGAAGCTGAAACTCCAATACTCTGGCCACCTCATGCGAAGAGTGGACTCATTGGAAAAGACCCTGATGCTGGGAGGGATTGGGGGTAGGAGGAGAAAGGGATGACAGAGGATGAGATGGCTGAATGGCATCACCGACTCAACTGACATGAGTTTGGGTGAACTCCGGGAGTTGGTGATGGACAGGGAGGCCTGGCGTGCTGCGATTCATGGGGTTGCAAAGAGTTGGACACGACTGAGCGACTTAACTGAACTGAACTGCTGGACATCAAAAATTTTTAAAGCTTCCTAGTGATGCTAATATGCAACTTGGATTAAGAACTACTGCCATAAATGATTTAAAACTATTCAATAATGATGGGAAAAATTTTAAATTAAAGAAAAATGCTAATACTTACACTGAAACTTCCTAAGGTTGATTAATCCATGGTCTCTTATAATTCTAGAATGAAAAACATAATTATCTATGATAATTAATTTCACATTTAACTATGTCTTCCACAAGCAGCTTTCATGAGACAGCATGAACACTATGTGGGGGAATATCAATGTCCAAAGGAGCCACTCCCGTCAAAGGTCTGCAGCTCAGTGAGGCACTAGCACAGTTTTAGGCTCTCAAGTACCATCTATCTTTCCTCTCCTTGGGCAATGAAGAATCTCAATAACTATTTGCTGGATGAATCAATGAGCACCCACAAATACTGAAAAACACGTGTCTAACACGTGTCTGTAACTTAGATGAAACAGAAGGGAATCTGTGTCCACGGTATAAAAATTATCTATTCAGCTTTAGGGAAATGATAAGTGAGAATAACCATTTAAGGGAAATCTGTTAACCATGAAGGGTGCCATGATCACACACTCAATGTTTACAACTGTACATTCACAGAATGCCTTGAAGCTATTTGAAATAAATCTTGTGCATGTTTAATGGAAGGGCATCATAAAACACAAGATCTAATAGAGACCTCGACAACTGAGTTCTATAATACTGTCTAGTTCTAACTGCATGTTTTAAGAAGAACAGAATCTAGGTAAACCATGCAGAGTTCCATGTCTGGAACCTTCGATTTCTATTGCCTAGCAATGAACCTTCTCTCAAGAATAGCTGAATAATCTTCAGCGCTCACTGGAAGCTAACTCCAGATATGCAGAGAGTAAGTTTTATTTCAGATCATGTCTCGGTCCCTCCAGAGTGTCTCCTAAGTCCTATTTCTTTTTCTCATTGTGATGCCACTGTGTCTCTGGTTAGTAACATGCCTACACATATATACACAGACACCTGTGAGTACCCTTCTCTGAACTGTTAAAAGTCTCTGTAATCCAACAGAGATCTGGGATCCATAACTTCTCAGTCTGAATGTAAGGTTTTTGTTCTGTTGCAAAGAGAAGGAATAATCAAGAGTGCCTAAAACTTGCTCATGATTCCTTTGAAATCCTTTTAGATAAAAGATTTCTCATAAAAATTCAGCAGTCAGAATGGAGCATTAGAAAAAGCATAACAACTTAATAATATCTTGAATTTTTCTTGTTGGTTTTTTCCTTAAAAGAACATACCCATATTATTCATTGGTCATAACATTAAGGAAGGGGTAAAGAAGGAGGAGGTAAAAAAGCAAAAAAAAGGAGAGGTAATATTAACTTTTAGCAGATGGAAAAGTTGAGAATCAAGGAAGTTAAGGGTATTCCTCAAGGTCATAAGATAAGCCACAAGTGGAACTTGTTTTTATGGGCTATATGTGGTCAAAAGTCCAAAGGCAAAAGAAGGCAGGATGGTCTCCCAGACTTACTTTTTTCGTCTTTGTCGCTCCTTTAACCTGGAATGATAGATATCCACTACAGCCATCTTCAGAGCTATAAACAAACAAACACTTACATATAAATATAGCCAAGGCAAGAAGAAATCTATTGCCCAAACTGTTCTAAACTTTTAACCTCGTATTGCTAACTACTCCATATTCACTGGTCTAAGAAATCTGTTTCTTGGAAACAAAAAAATATCCTAGAATACTGAATTTCTGAACCAGTACGTTACAGTGAAATTCTTTTTCCTAAGTATATGTTTACAAGGGATGACCCTATGGATAACAAATTCTGCTTTCTTCTAAACATCTACTTTGACCATGCCTTGCTATGTATATTAACAGTTCACATAACAGTCACATAACAGTTCAACAAGGAGTCTGTCTGAACTTTGGTAAAACATGGGCTAGAAATTACACATATTAGAGTTTCAGATTAGGAGAAAGAAATACTGAAATCTAACAAGCTGGGCTATAAGCAGATGCACTATAGCTGTATACAACTTCAGTCACCAGGAAGTGACCAGGAATACTTTATCCAGGCCATCCTCCCTTGGGTCTGAGATAAAAATAACAAATTCTAGCTGGATGATCTGAAGAGATCACTGAATGCAGTATTTTTTAAACTTCAGTTATTAAAAAAAATAGAAAAGTATTAGGTATCCCAGATTTGTTGTCATTCGTTTCTAACAAGTTCAAAAATTTAAACAACATTGCTTCATTATTCCTCCTCACCACCCACAAACTAAAAATAATTCAATAATATCAGGTCCAAGATTTAAGGCAATGGGATTTCAAATCTTTTTTTTTAGGTTGCAGAACTCTTTCTCTATGTGAATTCTTTCTTGGTTTATACGTGTTCCTTATAGAAGCATAGATATTACAGAATGCCCAGACCCTGCCAGTGTTCCCTAATACACCTGGTATTAGGTGTAATGACAGGTCCTAGAACACTGTTCTGGGGGAGACAGGCCTTATGTAAGTCTGTGGTGGAAGTGGCAAGAGGAATGGGGAGGAGACGATCTGCTTTTGACATGCACCACAACCAAGTACAAGTTTTAGCGTGGACTCTACCTTCCTTCTTAGGAGAAAGAGAATTACGAAGTCAACAGTTCAAGGCAGGAGAAGCAAATAGAACAAATAAGAAGCAAATAGGTAAAGAGCTAACATACACTGAGTATTTATCACATTCCAGGCTCTTTAGGTGCCTTATCTCATTTATCCACTGAATAACAAGATGAGTTCAGTAGGAAACAAACTACCAGAAAATCCGGTGGGGAGGTTAGTGCTAATTTTGACAAAACAGTTCTGTAATTTTTCTAATATACTAACATATCATGTTGTTTCCTAAGATTTGTGTGGGAAAGAATTAAAACAGAAAAAAAAAAACTGAAGAGACTGTGTTACAAAAACCTCTATAAATAAATCCTGCTGATAAATGGTTCTGGTGCCTGATCAATTCAGTAGTGGAAGCTTGTACAACCAGCTCTGGAGAACAAAGGGGAGAGAGGGAACACAGAGCAAAATGCGAGGAGAACTGGAATTCTCCCAGGGAAAAAATTTCACAGTTGAAGCTCTCTCTTGTCTTGATGAAGCACACTCGCATCGCAACAACTGATTATAAGGTCTTAACTGCATGAAAAACCCAGGGAGGACACAGCACAGCAGGCAGAACAGAAGTGAGAGGGAGACACTGAATGAAGGACAGTCGCAGGTTCACACCCTATTCTTAAAGTGACTGGAGAGTTGAGTAAAGCAGGCACACAAAGACCCAGAGCTCCTTAAAAACAACCAACCCAAACCACCCATCACCTCTCCACTGCTGCCAGGCCTCTGAAATCCCAGTCTGGGGGGATGACTAGTCTCCGTGTGATTACACTGGGGACTGATAGCAAAGTCTCCAAATGGCTGCCTTAAAATACTGCAAGAAGTGGGCAGAAGTCAGAGGCAGCTCCTTCCCACTGCAGTGTATTTCTAACATTGTTCAAAATAGCTGGCAACATGTTTCTGTTTTCCTGACAGAAGGCACTTACTGCTTTCTTGGCAAGAAAAGCAACTCAGAGGCCTTAACTGTGGGGAAACCAATCAAAACCCCTACTGCAAGCACACAAGCACAAACCTGGGAATCAGGTATTCCCCAGAATGAAGCTCCTTAAAAGTCACTCCCCTGCCCCTGAAGCTTTTGGCCGAGATGGACACAATCAGGCCTATGAAAAAAGGATGACTATGTGACCTCATAGTCAAAGTCAGCATCCAGGAAGCCTTAGGCAAGTTGCTTCACTCCTTTGTGCATTTCTCTGAAGGTAGAATGGGAAAATGACTATTTCTACTTCTCAGGAATGTGATTAAGTCATAATTATAAAAAATGTGAAATCTAAAAAGAAAAAAAAGGTTGAAGGTGGTAGATACAGTAAGTCTAGTAGTATTAAGAGCACAGATGTATTAAGCACAGTAGTATTAAGAGCTTGAGATGGCTCTGCCACTTGCAGGTTATAACTTGACCTTGATATTTCCACTCCTCAATTTCCCCACCTATAAAATGGGCAGAGTAACGCCCAACCCAAAGAGTTTTGTGAGGATTAAATGAGTTCACACGTGTTAAGAACTTAAATGGTACCTGGCAAACAGAGAGTGCTGTATGTATTAATTATTATTATTTACAGCCTTTAACAGTTAGAAGATCAGAGGTCCAGCCTGGTCACTGTGCCTACTCACCTACCTATTGGCAGTTTCTTTCCCTTGATGGTGATTTGGCTGCTTTGTGCTTAGGACTGTTTAGACATAAATACCATTAAGACTGAAAATTGCTGTTTAGTTGCTCCGTCATGTCCAACTCTTTTGCGACCCCATGGACAGTCAGCCCACTAGCCTCCTCTGTCCATGGGATTTCCCAGGCAAGAATACAGGAGCAGGTTGCCATTTATTGCTCCAGGGGATCTTCCCGATCCAAGGATTGAACCCGCATCCTCTGCATTGGCAGGTGGATTCTTTCCCACTGAGCCACCTGGGAGGACCAAAGGCTGACAACACGGACCAAAGAAAGAAAGTCGGGGGCATGGGGGGGACACACCCATATCTGACCAAGACATTTTGCTGAAATTAGCTTTCCAAATAAAGGGAGAGTAAACTTCTCTGGTGTGCAACCCTGAGAAGTGCTGAGAACACAGACCCAACACAGAGAAAGGCACTCATGACAGACAACTCCTGCTTGCCTGGCTAGCAATGATTAGAAGATGCTGTGCTAAGGCTTACCACCTGGAAAACTCTGAGAAAGACACCAGTCTACAAATTTAGGAGAGATTTTCCCAATAAAAGCAGATGGGAAGCAATGTTCCCTGAGGAAAAGGGAAATGCGCTGGGTGTCAGCACTGACGTCTCACAACATACCGTGACACAAGGGGCACTGATATGGGTCTTCTGCATCTCCCTCTCTAGACCAATAATTTCAATTAAGTATGAGGAGGTTTCATTTAGCGATCCCAAAACTTCCTTATTGTCTTCCTCAGACATTACTTCACATGCAGTATCTTTTGGGGGCCCATTCTGAAAGATGTTTGATATGGCTGGAATGTAATCATCTATTCCTCCATTGTGTCCTAGGCCTCTATAATGGACCATTTAAACCTCCTTTATTAGACAAATTTCATGAATCATAGCAAAAGCCTTGGGAAAGAAAAAGAGCTTGGTGGCATGACCCAATCTTTTAGATGCCTGGGAACAGGATACAAAACCCAGCCAAACAATTTACTTCCTTCTAGTAGTTGTGAGTAAGGAAACGTAAAAGGAATGTTATAAATGCTCAGTAATATTAAGAGTGTAATAGTATAATGGGATGGTAATAAGATCAATCTGAATTATGAACCCTCTTCCATTGGAGACATTCACCCTGACTAGTCAGTGTCATCCTTCTTTGTTGGCCTGGGACACAAAGAAATAGCAAGCAGGATTCCAAGTGACTTAGAAGAAAGCCCGAGGTTGAATCACTGTCCTGATCTGCAGAAAACCGGTGCCCCCCCTCTCTGCTTTGGGTGTGCATAAAAAGCTCCTTCTCATTTCTCCCTACTCTCCTTAGGCTCCTAGTCCCCCTCACTTGAGTGTTCTGGGAGAAACCGCTCAGCTCAAGGGCAACATGCCCCACTGGACAGTGGGGTCGTGCTGCCAGGGGAGGAATATGAGAATTTAGAGCCATCGACAAAGCATCCCTTTGATTTCCAGTCCTGCCAACCCTCTCGATGGCGTCATCACCTTTCAAAAAGCACCCATCTAAACATCTTATAGTTCACTACTAGACAGGAAGGGAAAGTGGAGGCAGAGATTATTATAATTTTAATTAAAACTACTTATGTATAACAATAACTGAAGCTTCAGTTGTAGTTCCAATGAATTAGAATCAAGTAACTTAAAAGGTTGCAGAATCTGTACAAAGAACACAAATAACTAAAGTATGCTATAGGTTTGAAATGCTAACTAAAATAAAACTTGCTAATCAATTGCTTCTTATTTTTTTTCCCTTTTGTCCCACTTAATTATAGAAAGGACCATAACTGCACCAGAAGAAACTGCAAATCCTGCTTTCACAAAGAATGCAGAGTAAAATGAAATACCAACTATCACTATAGTTTTCTTAATAATGTTGAGGCTTAAGAATGAAGACCTTGGACTAAGGCCTAGAGACATGATTCAGCAAGTCCTTTATATAGTTGAGACATTACTGACATTAGAGATTTTGACTTTCAGAAGTTCAGTACCTCTGAATAGCATCTAAAAAAATACTTATAAACTGCTTTTTTGCATTCTGGATAAGAATGATACAAGCCAGGAAATAATCCCATTTCAATTAAAGCTGGCATGTATGAGGAGAAATCCTGAATGGCAGTCTGCACACTACCTTCAAGGGGACCCCACCACGAGGTGAGAACAGACAGTAAAGCGAGTGACCAGGGCTGACAAGCGGAGACTGACACGGACGACGGATCAAGCACAATGGCTCTAGTGAACCTAACGTAGTCTGCCTTCAAGCTTTCCTCTTTTAGTTCAATCTGCGTCACTTTGACTTTTCCTTAAAGTTGTGTGGGAGAAAAGGAGAGAAATGAAATTTTGCAAAGAAAACTGTTCAAGAAGTATGTACAGAAAAAATTCTAAAGGTAAAATTTTTATGAGGACTCTTTCTTGGTCTCAGATCTGGTGTAACAAATACCTAGGCAGCTCTTCTATGGAGGGAAGGGTAAAATTTCCCCTTCAAGGGACAAAGGACCAGTTAATGCAACCTGAAAACTCCATTTATAAATCAACAAGGAGTCTAACTTGTCATTCCTACCTGGCATATACAGTTAAGAGAAATAACAAAGATGTTGTTTAGGAAATATAGAATCCAAGGGTTTACCTACTACATACATCACCCTTAATTCTGGACTGAAATGAAACAGAAGATTTGAGATTATTTTAAATACACAGTTCACTGAAAATGGAAAGAAAGGAAAAAAAAGAAATTCCAGTAAAAGTTTAACCATCCACTTTTAAGAGCCTTACTGACATTAACCATTTACTTATAATGAAAGAGTTAGTAAATCAGACTAATCTTAAGAATTCAGAAGTGCTAAAAATCCAACAGTTCTGAGAAAGAAGAAATTTTCAGTCTTGGTCTAAAAACTCTTGAACTTCCATTCTTTTCCCCTGCTATGGGAAATCTGGGGTAACAAATTACAATGAACATTTAGTATCAGTAGTTGCTGTTGAAGTCCCAGGTTTTCACCCTGATTCCTTTTCTTTTAAGGACGCAGTGAGGACCATTTAAACAATTACCTCAGCATAGGCTTGTCTCAATTAAAAGCAAGCTCATATAGTCCAAGGGATGGGATATTCCCAACTACCATTATATGATCAACATTCTCACCATCATCACAAATGATCTTCTCATTATGGTCAAATCCCGGCAACAGGATACGTTCAGCATCTTAACCACTATACTTTCAGTCCCATAAGGGGCAGGAGACTATCTTATTCATTCTTACATTCCTAGCAGCCAGCACAGTCTCATTACAGGTTGCAATCAATAGAAACACTTATTGAAATGAAATGTTACCGTGTAAAATGTCCGAGTCATCTTCGACAAAATCAATATCTCTCAAGTCCCACTCTGCATAATTGTCAAACTCCTGTTTGGGGAAAAAAATTCCCACCTCAGATCCATCAGCTTTGAATAATGCCTTTACAGGAGCCACGCTTTAAAAGCAAACAGCAAATGTACAAACACCTGTTAAAAAGTACTGAATGGGGTACAAGGCCAGGATAACTGCCATTAAGTCATAAACCATGGGAAAAATCTGATAGGCCTTCAGGCAATACTGACAGCAAAAAAATGAGAAAGCTATGAGCCTAGGAATAAATATTTGGTTCTAAAAGTAGTCTGTTCATAAAGTGTAAATCAAGAAAATCTCACTCTGACTAGCCCTTCAAGTATTTAGGTAAGAAAATTGTGTGCATTAATTCATCTGCCTCACTACCACCTTCGGAGGGCTCTATTTATTCCAGAATATTGGTTATACAGCTCAGTGGGTAGATATGTTCACATTCTGTTCAAGGAGTACATCTGCAGGGGTAGTGTCTGTGAGGGAGTTCTACAACAGCAGCTGCCAAGAACAAAATGCTGACCTGGGTGTGGCCAGCAAAATTGTCTGTAGTTTGCTAAACTTTAATTACCTCCAGGAGTGCTATAATTATGGATGAGGTGATAAATCAAGAGACGTGTGACTACATTCACATGGCTTTATGGCTGCAAGAACATGTAGCTTTTCTACACATTTATCATTCTTTATACACTTGTGAATATAGTACAGAAGACTGCAAACTACAGCCTACAGACCAAATTCAGCCCACTGCCTATTTTTGTAAATAAAGTTTTACTGGTGCACCAGCATGCTCATTTGCTTGCTATTATCTATGCTGCTTTTTGTATAATTATGGCAAAGTTTAGTTCCAACAGAGACTTTATGGTCTACAAAATCTAAAATATTTACTATCTGGATCTTAATAGAAAGTTTCCCAACCCCCTGATATAATACAACCTTGGAACCCTCTAGGTGTGGAATGAGAATCAGACTATAGAAACCCTATACTTAGAAAGGAAATGGGACTTAAGAAATAAGTTCTTGGTCTGAAGAACTTCTGCCTTTCTAAAAAAAAAAAGTTTACAAATGAGAAGAGGCACTCAGATGGAGAAAATGGCACTGCTTAAGCCCCTACAAATTACAGTGTTCTGAAAAGCTTTTTAGTGGTATGGAACCTATAGGTAACAGATATGGCCTCATCCGAAACAAAAACAAGTTTCTCATACCTCGATGAAATCTGCTCGAGCTGGCATATATCCTGCCATGTCCCGAGAAAGCAAGGAGTCAAAGGTAGGTCGGGGAGGGTCATCTGCAGCTGAAAGAATTTTGAGTTTTTCTTAATAACTTAATAAAATACTGGCATAAAAAAAGTAACACAAAAAAAGTTCTCATTTAGATTCGGAAATATTTTTATTTGGAGAAAGACAGTGTCTGAGAAAATAAATAAAATTCAAAAGATTTTTATAAAGTAAAGTAAAAAAGTAAAGTTTTATGGAAACAAACTGATTTCTTAAAAAAGAAATTAAGGGGACTTCCCTGGTGGTCTAGTGGTTAAGACTGCACTTCCACTGCAAGGGACATGAGTTTGATTCCTGGTTGGGGAACTAAGACCCCACATGCTACAAAGGGCAGGGAAAAGAAAAAAAAAAAGAAACTAAGATTTAAGGAATCCTCTAAGTAAATATGGAAAATTCCCTCTGCTTTTTACTTCCCTAATATAAAAGAAAATCAAAGATCTTTTCTTTAGCATTATAGAACTTAAGTATTTACCCTGTCTGCTTCAGCTCCCTTCTCAATCTCAATTTACAAATCCCATCCAATTGATAGGCAAAAATCCCACTGGATTTGGAGTGAGCTGGAATTGAGTCACTAGTCCTGTGATATTCCTGTGATCTTGCACAAATTATTTAACCTTTCTGAATTTCAGGTTCCTTGTATGCAAGACCAAAGCACTTGCTCTTCCTGTCTCACTGCGTTGCCATGAGGAAGAAATGGTCTCAGGCATTTGAGAACAAAGTGCTAGCATCCAAAGAGCTACACAAACAGGAGACAGCCCCAGGTTTTGAGTTAGTCAGCTATGAAACTGTCTCCAGAAAGTATGAGGAAAGAGCCACGGGAAAGAAAAATAATCATATCTCATTATTTGTGCCCTGGGAGTCATTCAGAAAAGATGTCCATTTATAATTCATCATGGAAAAAAAAAAAAATTCATCATGGGTTTGGTTATGTTTTGTTAGACCCATGAGTCCCTAAGTCACATGAGATTAAAAAAAAAAAAAAAGTTTGCTATAATTGCCACAACCAAGTGAACAAAAATAGCAAATTGCTTCTTGGACTTAATACTGGGATGGTTAATTATAATGAGTTCAATACTGGACTCTCTTACTGATACAGGGAGGTACTTACAGTGAAATGGAATGGCTGTGTCAGCAGTTTTTGCCTCCTCTGCTTGCTTCAGGTTCAGCAGGGTAGATGCAAACAGAGGGTTATTGATGAAATGCTTCATATAGTGCTTCTCACACTCCTCCTTGGTCTTGGTGCACATCTGATTGGCTACATCCTGCCTAGAGTGTGGAAAGTGAGAAAAGGAAGAGTTTTCATTTATACATAATGGTCAACGTATGGTTTGTTCTTTCCATATTTTAAGTCCCACTGATATAATGTGTGGAATGTGATACCTCCAAACTGATATCAGTGGGACTTAAAATATGGAAAGAATTTCCCTGTGAGCTAGGCTCTATCGAAAGAATTGCTATAATTAATAATAAGCCACTTCAGAACATTTATATTTGCATATTTTATAGTTTAAAAAACACTTCATGTGAACAAACATTTCTTTACTAGAGCTCTCATGACAGACCAAGCTCTAAGCTGGAAATATGTACAACATAATTTAAATCAATGCTAGTTATTAACTGTGTAGTGTATTTACTATCTCAGTTTCACAGATGAAAAAAATGAGGCCCAAAAAGGTTAACAAACTTGCTTAAGAACACAAAGCACGGAAGTGTCAAAGCCACTTAATCTGTACTGAAGAGCCCTGACTCCCGGCCAAGATGATGCAGAGGCGAGATCTCTCAAAGGCCCCTCTCAGCCTCTCTCTTCCACGACGCTTCACTTGCATCGTGCCTAAGGCACGTGTCTCCACTTCACATGCCTCCTAAGGCATCACTATGCTCTGATTTATGTACTTCAACCAACTGTACATATATGCTGATTCCCCTACTAGACTACAAGCTTCCTGAAGGCAGGATATATGTCATAATTCTTGGCTCCAGCAACCTCACCACCAAGCATAGTGCCTTACCCATACAGACAGAAACAATGGTCTTTTTGTGGTCTTTGCTAAGGAAGGGGTACAAAGAGGAATAGCCCCTTTTAGACAAAAAGTGAAAAACTAGGCCAAAGAAGACTAGCAAGAAAATGATCACTTTTTCTATCTTCTTTGGTATTCCCATAGTAAACAAAATTTTATGATGCTTAATAAATATAAGCAAAATGTGAATGGAATTCAAATCTCATTCTTCAAGGCCCTGGACATAGGGAGGCAGCATAGTATATTTCATCAACATCTGATAGAGGATATACTTTAGGAAATCAGGGCAGGGAAGAGCTATTTAAGGGTCCTCCGGTAACATTAATAAACTATGTGGTCATAAGAAGTCATTTTTTAACTCCCTCAGCTTCAGATTCTTCATGAACAAATATATTTAAGAATGCCTCTGTTATCTAGTTCATAAAAAGAAATCATCAGTTTGAAAGTACTCCAAAAAGGTAAAAATGAAAGCAGCAGTGTCATTATTAAGCAGTGTCACCTCATAAGGCAATTGAACGCTGTTTAATTCTGCCATGCTAGGACTGAGCAAGTATCTACAAGCTAAAACCAGAAAATGCAAATAGACAGCCTATCAAATCTGAATCTCAGGCGAGCTATGGCCATTTATCTAAAGTCTGACTCACTTAAATGACAAGGCCATCTACAGCCAAGAAAAGTTCATAAAATCAGAAAGGAAGAATAACTAACATAGTCTACACTTCCCCACTATTCAGAGAGGAATAATCAACCTTCTGTGGTAATGATACGTCCAAAGTGGTCTTTTAGAGCTGGCCAGTCACAGATCACTAAACATCCTGTAGCCCTGTGAGGCATTTCAGCCTTAAAACACATGTAGAAGGGAAAAGGATTTGTCTCTAAGTCATGGGTCAAGAGAAAAGCAACATATGGCCCCTAACTCCTTTTTCTGAAGTTCCTCCTTTTAATTCAACAGCACTGTCTTTTTGGAGACCGCTAGAGCAGGACAACCCTTCCTCCCAAGCTCTTACCAATTTCCAAAGCCACAGTCCATCACAGCTTCTAAAAGAGCCATTTCTTCTTGAGCAGTCCAGCTGGGATCAAGAACAGGAAAATCTGAGGTCTGAGGAAGAAAAAGTTCTGCCTAAGAACAGACAGAGAAATAGAGAACCCAGCAATCCCAAATGTAATCCTAGTTAAGTCCAATGCTGTCATTCTCATGGTGTTTGAGAGACGCCCGAAGAACGTTATCATTAGTTGTTCGCAATCCCCACCTCTAGTTCTACCATTAGGATCTCCAATAAATATTATCAACCACAAATGCCATTTAGCTCATGTAGAAATACGTTTCTTAAACTTAGCACAAAGGTAGATATAAGTATAATAGTGTGTTCCCATTTAGCTAAGAGAGGAATAAAAATGTGTATATTTTTATCTATTAAAATGCAAGATTAAATCATAAATAAATCATATTTATTATCATATAAATCATAAATAATAGTAGAACCAAAGCTACCTATTGGGGAGGGAGGGAGAAGACGGGAGGGATAGGACAAGGATAAAAGCTGGTCCTCTCTGGATATTCCTTTTCTGTAGACCTGACTTTGAAAACATAAATATTGTACACTAAGTATTAAATTTTAATATCACAAAAATCAAAAGTAAAATGTAACAAATTAACCTATGGATTAATTTTAAGGCATAATCACACAGAAAGAAGCAATCCCAGGTGACTTTAAAACATAATAATTTGACTATATATTTATCGTAGAATATACTTTAAAAAGTAAAACGAACTGCCAAAAAAAATTAAGTAGTGATTGACAACTATTGTTTTCACGTAGTGTTGGTAGAGCTATTCTGAGATTATTATATGTTGATGTAGTGTGGGATAAAGCTGTTAAGTAACTGTACTGGTGTCACTGGACAGTGGGATTTGGGGCTTGGGGGAAAGAAAAGATAGGCGATCTATGAGGTTATATAAAACCATGTGGTCTTGTATTTGAAATGGAAGTTTTAGTATGAACTCATGATGTATTTTGTCTTAAAAGAAAAATTTCCAATATAGAGCACAAACTAGTGATAACCAGTATGTATGTGGGGGGTAAAATATAGGGATGAAGGAGTGGGAGGTACAAACTATTGGGTGTAAGACAGGCTACAAGGATGTATTGTACAACACAGGGAACATAGCCAATATTTTGTAATAACTGTAAATGAAGTGTAACCTTTAAAAACTGTATAAGACATTAAAAAAAAAAATCTATTCAATGAAAAAATCTAGAAAAAATGACTAATCCAACAACAATGAATACTTCTAGTGCCCTGTGTGTGGTCTCTAAGGACAATTTTCCACTAAAGGAACCAGGGCTCTTTCAAGAAAAGGCTCATTTTAGTTTTGGGGAGGAAATGTACAAGATGAGATTGGAACATTTTATTATACTGGAAAGCAAAGAAACTCTCAAAGAATATGAGGGTCATGTCAAAAGGATTCAGAGGTCAACTTGTAGAGGCTCCCACTAACTAAAAATGGAACATTTTGAACATTAAAAAGAATAACAATTGCAAAGGTTTATAACATGCCAAACATCCTCAATGTCTAGAGGATTCCAGAGAAGGAACTCATACTTTCAAAACTGGTAAACAAAGGGAAATAATTTATCCTGCCTTTCTGTACGAACTTTACCTTAGTGTGATCACATAGATAATGCAAGGATGTTTCTTTTTATAGAATTATTTTAACTAAATTAAAAGAAGTGATAGAATTAAAAGATAACTATGCATTTTGCAATCCTAGATGAACAAATCTAGACAATGATCGTGAATGAATCTGATATATCCAATATATGTTACTACTAATTTGTAGGAAACACAGAAGTCAGAGGAACATGTTAATTGGCAAAATCTAGACTGTGCTAACATCTGTAAGACAAACAACTCAGGTTTTTAAACAATCAAACTGTATGAAACAAGAGAAAGAGTGAGGGAGGGGTAGGAAGGAGAGGAAGAACCCATAGGATAAATACATGAGGTAACCAACCTAGAATAGTTAGGAAAAAAAAAAAAAACAACAAACGTCACACAAGAGCCTGGGCTTCCCTGGTGGCTCAGGGTGAAGGATCTGACTACAGTGCAGGAGATGCACAGGAGACATGGGTTCAATCCCTGGGTGGGGAAGACCCCTGGGAGAAGAAAATGGCAGTATTCTTGTCTGGGAAATCCTACAGACAGAGGAGCCTGGCAGGCTATAGTCCATGGGGTTGCAAAGAGTTGAACTGAGTACTTCCTATACACGCGCACACATGCATGCACGCACACACACACACAAAGATCTTTAGGAATTCTCCTAGTGGTCCAGTGGCTAGGACTCTGCTCTCAACATAGGGGGTGCAATTTTGAACTCTGGTCAAGGAGCTGGCAGGCTGCAACTAAGAGTTCGCATGCCACAACGAGAGAAGATCCCCACAACTAAGACCCGGCACGGCCAAATAAATAAATAAATAGAAGAGCGATCCTTCAGTCACACAGGTGTTTAGAAATTGTTCTATCTTCTGTTAATGACACACACATACAAAAAACCCTCTGTGATCTGTCAAATTATATTACTAATAAGCAATACATTTTATCTGAGCACTTACTAGGAATATGCCTCACGTGAGGTACTATGAGATCCAAACGAGAAACTTCAGAGCCTGTATCTGTATTAAATTCAAAATAATCACTCAATCTGGAAAGTACCATGCTGTTGCTGCTGCTGCTAAGTCGCTTCAGTCGTGTCCAACTCAGACGGCAGCCCACCAGGCTCCCCCGTCCCTGGGATTCTCCAGGCAAGTACCTGGAGTGGGTTGCCATTTCCTTCTCCGATGCATGAAAGTGAAAAGGGAAAGTGAAGTCGCCCAGTCGTGTCCGACTCTTAGCGACCCCATGGACCGCAGCCTACCAGGCTCCTCCATCCATGGGATTTTCCAGGCAAGAATACTGGAGTGGGGTGCCATTGCCTTCTCCGGGAAAGTACCATAAATACAGGCAAATAGAACAACTCATAGTTGGAAAGCCTGTATTTCTGAAAGTGCGTTTTCTAATATTAATTAGCCCTCACCAACCTTACTATACCAAAACTAAATGGGCATATAAGGCAGTTTTTCTTAAAGTTGAAACAGTGTTTTTCAATCTCTGAACCCAATCTTGGCCCTACTGAACAAGAATCTCTAATAGCAAGGTCTAGGAATCTATAATATTAAGAAGCCCCCAGGTGATTCTTATGCACTGAAGTTTAAGAATCACTGGTATAAAGGGTGTGGCAAAACACGGTGCCTCGACTTGCGCAAGGTTCTAAGAATTATAAGACAAAAACAGGCAAAGCACTCAGAAATCCTGATTAATGCACCACCCACCACAGCATGAGTAACTTCCAAAAATACAGCACTGTGAGATGGCAAAAGTACTGAAAGCCATTTAAAGTTTTTTGAGGCTTCAAATAAGGGGAAAAAAAAAAATCAAGGTTTTAGTGACTTCATGTATAGAAAACCAAAATGTGGTCATCATTCCTATGGAAGGAGATTCATCTTTTCCTTATCTGGGAGTAAAGACTAGAAGAAACAAAAAGAGCATTAGTAATCTCCAAAAGCGCTATAAAGAACAGAATTCTGAAATGTGTTTGTATGGGTGTAGAATATGTGAGAAAAGAATGATGTAATCTGAAGAGTTAGAGGGACTTGGAGCGAAACTTCGTGCCGTCAGCATTAGGCAGAAGGCATGGTGCCCAGAATAGTTAAAGCGAGTTCATGGTCAGTCTTCCTGCAGAGGATAATCTCAATCTACTCAAAGTACACTGAATCACAATTCAAATAAATAAATATGCATTCTGCTTCTTAGCATTCTTGTGTGAATTTGGGATGAATAAAGGTAACTTTTGAAGATGGGATAACCTTAGTGAAATGAACTCAGAGCCACAGCACCACATTCTTCCTCCAACCCTGCATTCATTTTGCAATTAAAAAAAGGGAAACAAAAGGGAAAAGAATTCATATTTCATATATTCCATATCATATGTTGTCAGAGAAATGCAAGTTAAAATAAGACAGCACCATATACCTACCAGAATGGCCAAAACCCAAAACACTGACAACACCAAATGCTGGCAAGGGTGTGGAGCAACAGGAACTCTCTTCCACTGGTGGTGGGAACGCAAAATGGCACAGCCACTTTGGGCAGTTTGACAGTTTCTTACAAAACGAAACATACTCATACCACATGATCCAGCAACCATTTTCTTGGTATTTACCCAAAGGAACTGAAAACTCAGGTCAGAAGAAAAACCTGTATGTGGGTATCTATAGTTGCTTTATTCTTAATTGCCAAAAACTGGAAGCAACCAAGATATCCTTCAGTAGGTGGATGAATAAATAAACTGTGGTACATCTAGACAACAGACTATTATTCAGGGCTAAAAAAGAAACAAGCTATCAAGCCATGAAAAGACATGCAGGAAACTTATACATGTATTATTTAGTGAAAGAAGCCAATCTGAAAAGGGTACACTCTATGACATTTTGGATCCCAACTCTATGACATTTTGGAAAAGGCAAAACCATGGAGGTCATCAAAAGATCCATGGTTGCCAGGAGTTAGGAGGAGGGGTGGATGAAGAGGCAGAACACAGAAGACTTTTAGGACCATGAAACTACTCTGTATGATACTATAATGGTAGATATATGTCATTCTGTATTTCCACAAATCTACAGAATGTGTTAACATGCAGTGAACCCTAATATAAACTATGGACTTTGGGTGATAATGAGGATCAATGTAGGTTCCTCAGTGATAATTTATGTACAATTCTGGTGGGGGATGCTGATAATAGGGGAGGCTATGCATTTGTGGGGGCAGAGGATACAGGTGAAATTTCTGTACTTTGTACTCAATTTTGCTGTGAACTTATAACTGATCTAAAAATCAAAGCCTAATATTAAAAAATATATTCCAAACCTTATAATTAGTGAAGAAACTAGTTAGAAGACTGAAGGTGTTGAGAGAGAGGTAGGGGAAGGCCGGACAGTTAGCTGCCAAGAACTCTTACTAAGGAGAATTTCTTTGACTAATTCATTATGGACCAGGACCTGACTCTCAGCATTATGGGCCCAGAAATTCACTCAAGGCTTCACAAATAAGAGTTGGAGATGCTGAGTTACCCTTTTCAAACTGCTAAAAGACAGAAGTAGACAGGCTACAGCACTGTGGCAGACAGAATTCTCAAGGTGGCCCCCACTCCCCAAAGATTCTTGTCCCCTGATTAGTCAAACACTAACTAAATATTCCTGTGAAGGGACTATGCTGACCAGGTACTAATTAACTGACTGGAAAATAGGCGATTAAGCAGGTGAATCCACTGTAATCACATAGGTCTTAAGAGACAGAGAGGAGTCAGAGAGATCCAGCACAGAAGTCATGAACCAGGAGCGGTCAGAGAGGCCAAGTGTTTCATCAATAACGTTCAAGGCCTCCCTGCTGTTGGTGGCTTTGAATATGGACAAAGGGGGTCAGGAAACTCTAAAGGCTGAGAGCAAGTCCCGGCCAACAATCAAGAAGGAAACAATATCATATCTCCTACAACCTCCAGGCAGTGAATTCTGTCAACAACTTGAATGAGAATGGGAAGGGACTGAAAGTGGATTCTCCCCTAGGGTCTCCAGACAAAAATCCAGACAGACCAACACTTTAATTTCAGCCTTACGGAATCTGGAGCAAACCAATGAACATAATTGGTGTTTTGACCAACAGAACTGTGAGATGATAAATTCCTGTTGTCTTAAGCTGTTTCATTTTTGATAAGTTGTTATGACAGCAAGAGAAAACTACACAAGTATCAATCGATTAATCCATGATGTGAAACTACTGTCAAGAAGATGCCCAACCAGCATTCCTTCCTTTAAGAAAAACCAACAAAGGAGGCCGAATGTAAGAACACTACTTGGTGAACCAGGAGATAGGCTCTGATAACAGACAAAGGTACTGTATACATGCCTGCCAAGCATACCAGATATTTACTTTGGCTTAGTAAAGTGCCCACTCCTCCGGCTAGATACTGGAATGAATGTTGTCACTTCAGTCGTGTCTGACTCTATGCGACCCTGCCAGCTGTCCATGGGATTCTCCAAGCAAGAATACTGGAGTGGGTTCCCATTTCCTTCTCCAAGATACTGGAAGGACACTACTAATATCCATCCGTCCCTCATTCCTTCTTTACAGGTGTCAAAAAAATCAATCAAATTATAGCCAAGTCTTACTCTGGCCTATGAGTCAATCTATCTCTTCAAAGTGATTTTATGTATTACTTTGATCCTATATTCATTGATCCTATATTCAATTTACAACTTAACTCTCCGAGGGTAACTAATTTCTCCAAAGCTGAGAAGGTGGAGCGCCAGACATAAATCTCACCACTGCCCACACGAACCACATAAAAATACCATTAGCCAAACACAGCAACAATACATTTACTGTGTTTATAAACAAACCTAGAAAGCAGCACACCTCTGATCCTTACATAGTAAATCTCAAAGAATACTTCCTTTAAATTCCTTCTAAATTAAACCAAAAATCTGAGTATGTAAAATGATTTTCAGACTTGAATGCTTTAGTAGATCCATAAAATCCTAAAAAGCTTATTGGGCAATGATTACCTAATTCAGACGTGGGGAAAAGAAAAGGCAGATACTTGCAGATGAAGAAAGAATAATATCCAGTATAAAATTTGAAAATGAAGGGAAATTCCTAAAACTTCATTACCATTATTTCATAAGTATGATCACTTTGATGTTTCTTGTACTCAAATCCTCGCGTGAAACACTGCAAAAGAAACAAAAATTAAGTTACCAAAAAGTTACATTTTGAAATGCTTTCTTAAAGGATAGATGATGACTGGTGGGTATTTTACTCTTCAATGAGTTTTTAAGAATTCATTTACTCTTGTTTGCAGCCACAACTCAAAGGTTAGGTTTATGATCACAGCTTTTCAAAGGCCCTCATAGAGAAAAAACAACAATCTGGGAAAAAAGACTTATTCCTAGGACAACTCCTCCTTTTAGAAAAGCATAAGCCCTGGAAGCAGATTATCTAAATCTGAATCCTTGCTCTTAGTGTATTTCAGCAATTCTAAGATATATTTTGTCATATTTTAAAACTCTGAAATGTGGATTCATCTTATAGTAAAAAGTATATTACAACTTCCATCAGCCATTTTCACACTTTAACATCTCTGAAACTGGGATGTTTCTTTTAATCAATAGCATTCTGGATCTGATAAAATATGGTATTTGCTGTGTGACCCTGAAGCAATTATTTAACCTCTCTTTGGCCGAGTTTCCTTTGTAAAATAGGAGTACTAATCATTACTTACTTCCTAGGGCTGCAGTGATGATTTAAAAGTTAATTCATGCAAAGTACTCAAAACAGAGCCTGGCACAGAGTAAGCACTTATCAGTACTGCTATTACTATCATCATCGACAGAACACTCTGTTCCTTTGTCACCTGCCCAAACATCACTCTTTAATAAGATAAAAAACAGTGTCACAGGGGCTATCAAAAGGAATAATCCTCCAATTCTACTTCCTGTAGTCCCAATACTTGAAATCTACTGGCAAAAACAGCATTAGGTTGATAAGGAGGAAGTGGAATATTCAACAGACTATCTCATCCATCGTGCTCTGTTCTCCAATTTTTCACTGGTAAAATGTGTAATTAAAGACTGACGGAAAAAATAGATTTAACAAGGTACGGTCCTTCTGAGCAACTGAAAGTCATCACTGAATTTACTATGCCTATAAAACTAGGCAAGCCTCCCCCTGAGTTACCTGTAAGCAGAGGAAAAAAGGAGGTGGACCACATTCTGCACACTTGATATAAGGCTCCATGAGGTAGGAGGAGCAGCCTCGGCAAGGTGGCTTATCAGAGGGATCATCTAGAACATAAAGAAAAATTACTAGCTTTAAAACACCATATGACTATCTTCAGCACCAGAAGCTAGAAATCTGCAAATGATTACACAAGGTAATACACTGTGCTGAAAAGTTCATGAAGACAAGATGAGCTCATTACAAATAAGAAAACACAAAAATGCTCTGGAGAAGGAAATGGCAACCCACTCCAGTACTCTTGCCCGGAAAATCCCATGGACGGAGGAGCAAGGTAAGCTACAGTCCATGGGGTTGCGAAGAATCAGACAAGACTGAGTGACTTCACTTTCACTTCACCATTGAGGAAGGCTTTCTTATCTCTCCTTGCTATTCTTGGGAACTCTGTATTCAAATGGGTATATCCTTCCTTTTCTCCTTTGTTTTTCGCTTATCTTCTTTACACATCTAATTGTAAGGTCTCATCAGACAACCATTTTGCCTTTTTGCATTTCCTTTCCTTGGGGATGGTCTTGATCCCTGTCTCCTCTACTATGTCAGGAACCTCCATCCATAGTTCTTCAGGCACTCTGTCTATCAGATCTAGTCCCTTATTAAATCTATTTCCCACTTCCACTGTGTAATTGTAAGGGATTTGATTTAGGTCATACTGAATGGTATAGTTTTCAATTTTTTTTCTGTTTTACATATAATACAAGCATACGTTTTGTTCTACCTTTTTCTTCAAATTTTAAAATTTTACTGATTAAATAAACTGATTATACACCTATATAATGTTTTCAATTATGAAAATATATCTTTTTATTCAACTAAATTGAATAGTTGTTCTAAAACTTTTGATTTCAAAAGTAGTTATACTTTGTAGTGTCAACATGAAGATAATTTCCAAATTATCTTAAGGTAGCTTAAACCAAGGATTCAATTAATTAATGGATAATCATTGGATCCCTAATTAATTTGTTAGACAGAATACTGAAACATCCAAACCATTGATTAATACTTGTAACTTAAAGTTTATGTATTTTTACCTATTTTCCTATGTTACAGAAAAGCTATATCTTTGGGTGATGTTATTGAGTGTTCATTTTTGCCACTTTAAGGAAGTGTAAAAGGGATGTGTAGTTATCAAAAACTTCATTTTGCATTTATTTTCACAAACTGTGCTAATCTGTTAAATGCTTGCATAAGAGGACAGCTCTCCCTATTATTCACTCTGCAGTCCACTGTTTTCTATGCAAAATAGAAATTATTTACTTTTGTTAAAAATGTATAATTAATGTATAATGTACATTTTTTGTTAAAATGTATAATGCGAAATAGAAGTTATTTACTTTTGTTAAAAATGTATAATAAATGTATACTTAAGACAAAAAAAAAAAAAGAAAACACAAAAATGATGTTCCTTTTTATTTTAGGCAGCTTTGTTCCTTCCTACAGTACCTACTATTTCAAGCATTTAAGCAGATATGGCACCTGCAGAGAAACAAACACAAGTTTTAACTGGAAGTCTCATAATGCCCACAATTTATTTTCCCATGGGAAAATAATGTCACATACCTACCTAACACATATACAGTTACAGATAAAGCCCATCTGACAAAAATGTTAATAACTGCTGTATCTGGGTAATGGGCTACAAGTAATCACTGTACTGTTGTTTCAAGTTCTTTACAAGTTTGAAATTTTTCATAATAAAAAGCTGGGGGCAAAAACTCTAATTATACATCTTGAGATGTACTAATTTATACTTGAGTTGGGAGTTAAACCTAGGACAGCTCCTTTCCTTTCTCCCACAGTAAGCAGAGAACAGAGCAGACTTCCTCCAGTTCCAATGACAGTACTGTCTCTGAAATACCAAGGCAAGGAGTACAACCCAAACTCTCTAAAGTTATAAAAACCCATACATGTGTGTCCCTGGCTGCCCCAAACTGCCACTCTCCAGTCAGGGCAACATAGCACAGTTGTTCTCTTGTGATCCGCAGGAATCTAAGAACACAGGCTTTGAAGGTAGAGAAGGGATTTAATCTGTTTGGCCTGGGGCAAACATTTCTCACATTCTGTAATATAATGTTTCTTCCTAAAATCCAAGAAACACTCTTCAAGGCACCTTTCCCTCCTTTAAGTGGTGATTATTATTCTTTTGTTTCTAAATGTAGACCTGTAGAAAGGTGACAGAGGAAAGAAAGGTAATCTTTCTGGCCATAGCTTCAAAGTAAATATTTGGAACAGAAACTACCCCATTTCTCCCATTTAAAACAAAAATGATTTTATATTAAATGTCAATTTTTATCAAATTACCTTCTTCCTCACATCCTTTTAATGATACGTTTTTCTTTCCTCAAATTTTCTTCAACGATAACAAAAAAATTGACCAATGACTGACCTAAATAGCTTTTAAACTCTTGTGTCAAGAATTTTACAAAAAATAATCCAACTTATAGTTTTAAAAATTTTAGACAATAAAAGAATGTCACCCTCTGTTAACATTCTGATTTCCAGCCTTTCTTCCTTGTATGTGTGTGCATATTTAACAAACGTGAGATACCACATGTTTTTATAGCTTGTTTTTTTCCCACTTGACAATATATTCTCAACGTCTATCATGACAGTACACATAGATCTCCCTTATTCTTTTCAATGGATGAATAATATTCCAGTATATCAATTAGCTAACCTAGTGGTTTTCAACTGCCTCCTAGGAAAGCACTGTGTAAATCTGAGGAGATGCTTTCTTGTTGCCATAATGACTAGGGAGCACTACTGCACTTAGCAGGCAGGGACCAGGGACGCTAAACATCCTACGGCACTCAAGATATTACTACACACCACAGAACTGGCCTGTCTACTGCACAACTTTCAAATGTCCCACCAGATGTTCAAGTAGGTGAACACTTATTCATAATTACATGACCTGAAACCTAATTACACATAAGACAAAATGTTTTTGTTAGCTCTAATATGTATTGAATTTTCCAGGAAGGCAGCTGCATTACTTCAAGGGGAGATTTTATCTTGTTGTGTTCAGAATTTTACTAAGACTTAACTCAAGTTGTGGTATTTCTGAATCACCAATGCAGCACGCATGCATCACTGTGCACTTGTAGTTGTAATATGCACAGTGATTCAACATATGAATACAAGCATCTGACAACTAAGGCATTATGTCTTCCACTATAATGACTAAACATATTGAGATAGGTATTATTTTCTTATAAATTACGTTACTATATATTACTTCTTTTATTTATCCTTTATAGTATAGTTAGGGCATTATTTTTGTTTCTTTGAAATCATGGGTATAGATATGTTATCTATGCATTTCATTTCCAAATAGTAAAAGAGGCTTTAAAAACATAAAAATCAAACACAGAGTCTCCTAAGATTGAGAATCACTAGTCTAACCAGTTCCCTACTGTTGGGCATTTATGTTATTTCCAATTTTTCACTATTATAAAAAATGCTGAAGTCAATGTTCCTGTACATTAGATTGGTGCAAAAGTAGCTACAGTTTTGCACTACTGAACCTTGCCATTTGATATTGGAATAATTCTTAAGTAAATGTGGTTATGTTATACAACATTTTAATGCACATTTCTTGCTTTTTTTTTTTGCTAATGACTTAATACTTGTTATTTATTTTAGACTATAGAAATAATAGACAAAAAGCAAATTCAAGTGATTTTTTTATTCAAGTTCAAAACGGGTCGTAAAGCAGCAGAGACAATGCACATCAACAACACATTTGGCCCAGGAACTGCTAATGAACATACAGTGCAGTGGTGGTTCAAGAAGTTCTGCAAAGGAAACGAGAGCCTTGAAGATGAGGAGCACAGTGGCTGGCTATCGGAAGTCAACAACCAATTGAGAGCCATCATCGAAGTTGATCCTCTTACAACTATACAAGAAGTTGCTGAAGAACTCAGTGTCGACCACTGTATGGTCATTTGGCATTTGAAGCAAATTGAAAAGGTGAAAAAGCTTGATAAGTGTGTGCCTCATGAACTGACTGAAATTTAAAAAAAAAAAAATCATTCTGAAGTGTCGTCTTCTCTTACTCCACACAACAACGAACCATTTCTTGATTAGACTATGACATGCAACAAAAAGCGGATTGTATACAACAACCAGCAACAACCAGCTCGGTGGCTGGACCAAGAAGTTCCAAAGCACTTCCCAAAGCCAAACTCCCACCCAAAAAAGGTCATGGTCACTGTTTGGTGGCCTGCTGCCAGTCTGATCTACTACAGCTTTTTGAATCTCAGCAAAACCATTACATCTGAGAAGTATGCTCAGTTTACTGATGAAATGCACCAAAAACTAAAATGCCTGGTACTGGTCAACAGAAAGGACCCAATTCTTCTTCATGACAATGCGTGACCGCATGTCACACAACCAAGGCTTCAAAAGTTGGACGAATTGGGCTACGAAGTTATCTGCCATATTCACCTGACCTCCTGCCAATTGACTACCACTTCTTCAAGAATCTTGACAACTTTTTGCAGGGAAAATGTTTTCATAACCAGCAGGAGGCAGAAAATGCTTTCCAAGAGTTTGTTGAATCCCGAAACATGGATTTTTACATTGTAAGAATAAATAAACTTATTTCTTGTTGGCAAAAATATGTTGATTTCAATGCTTCCTATTCTGATTAATAAAGATAACTTTGAGCCTAACTATAATGATTTAAAATTCATGGTCCAAAACTGCAATTATGTTTGCACCAACCTAATATATAACATTTTACATTTTGTTCCTGAGGATTTCTATTTTCCTATAGCTACAACCGTTGAGTATGCAGAAAGTTTCTGATACATATAGCCAAACTATCCCTCACAAAGGATTCCAGAACTTTGCTGTAACCTAGGAGGAGGGAAAGACTTTTTTTTAACAATCATTCAAAATCCAGAGGCAATAAAAGAGTAATAAATTTGACTACATAGATAAACAAAAATCTCTTTTTTGGCAAAAAAAAAAAAAAAAACTAAATATAGAAAGCAAATAAACTAGAAGGAAATACTTGTAAACATATCATAGACAAAGGGCTAACATCCTTAACATAGAAAGAACCTTTAAAAACTGAGAGAAAGGAACTTCCCAGGTGGCACAGTTGATAAGAATCTGCCTGCCAATGCAGAGGTCATGGGTTCAATCCCTGGGCCAGGAAGATTACACGTGCCATAACTACTGGGCCCACGTGCTGCAACTACTGGAAACCCAGGTACTCCCAGAGCCTGTGCTCTGCAACAAAAGAACCACAGCAATGAGAAGTCTGCACACCACAACAAATAGTCATCTCCACTTGCTGCAACTAGAGAAAACTTAAGAAAAGCAATAAACACCTAGCTCAGCCAAAATAATTAATTAAAAAAAAAAATTGAGAGGGAAAAAAAAAGAACCAAAAATCCTATTGTGAAAGTCATGAAGATGTAATTACGAAAAAGAGAGATGAATATGGACCTTAAACATGAAAAGACATTCAACTTCACTCATAATAAGAGCAATCAGCAGAAAGTTCTCACCCATCAGACTGGCAAAAATTCAAAAGCTTGATAATATAGTTTCTCAACAAGCTGTAGAGAAATAGGCATCTTCATATATTGCCTATGGAAATGCAAAATGGCACAACTCCTATGTAAGGGAATTTAGCACTATCTGGTGATTGCAGCCATGAAATTAAAAGATGCTTACTCCTTGGAAGGAAAGTTATGACCAACCTAGATAGCATATTAAAAAGCAGAGATATTACTTTGCCAACAAAGGTCCGTCTAGTCAAGGCTATGGTTTTTCCAGTGGTCATGTATGGATGTGAGAGTTGGACTGTGAAGAAAGCTGAACACCGAAAAATTGATGCTTTTGAACTGTGGTGCTGGAGAAAATTCTTGAGTCCCTTGGACTGCAAGGAGATCCAATCAGTCCATTGGAAAGGAGATCAGTCCTGGGTGTTCACTGGAAGGACTGATGCTGAAGCTCAAACTCCAATACTTTGGCCACCTCATGCAAAGAGTTGACTAATTGGAAAAGACCCTGATGCTGGGAGGGGTTGGGGTCAGGAGGAGAAGGGGACGACAGAGGATGAGATGGCTAGATGGCATCACCGACTCACTGGACATGAGTCTGAGTAAACTCCGGGAGTTGGTGATGGACAGGGAGGCCTGGCACGCTGCAATTCATGGGGTCGCAAAGAGTCGGACATGACTGAGCAACTGAACTGAAATGTCCATTTATCTTTGGACACAGGAATTCCACTTCTAAAAATCTACCTGAATATACACCTCCAACAATACCAGGTTACGCATTAGAATATTAATTGTAACTGCAAAAAACTATATTGATGTCCAAGCACTGGACAGAAATTGATCAAACTATGGTATATCCACATAATGGAGTAGTATGCAACTATAAAAAAAAAAAACTCCACAAAGTAATATAGTATTTCCAGGATACTATTAAATGGGGGCGGGGGAAGATGCAAAGATACACAGTATGCTATCTTTACAGTAAGAAATTAGGAAAAACAAACTATATTCATTTCATGAACCCCAGTGCTCACTGAAGCACTATTTACAACAGATAGGACATGGAAACAACCCAAATGTCCATGGACAGATGAATGGATAAAGAAGTTGCAGTACATATATACAATGGAATATTACTCAGCCATAAAAAGGAACAAATGAGTCAGTTCTAATGAGGCAGGTAAAACTAAGAGCCTGTTACAAAGAGTGAAGTAAGTCAGAAATGGAAAAACAAATACTGTGTATTAACGCATATACATGGAATCTAGAAAAATGGTACCGATGAACCTATTTGCAGGGCAAGAATAGAGACTCAGACACAAACAACAGACTTATGGATGCAGGAGAGGGTGGGATGAATTGAGAATGTAGCACTGAAATATACACATTACCATATGTAAAACAGATAGCTAATGGGAAGTTGCTATTCAACACAGGGAGCTCAAACTCGTGCTCTGTTGACAACCTAGAGGGGTGTGATGGGGTGGGAGGAAGGTTCAAGAGGGAGAGGACATATGTATACCTATGGCTGATTCATGCTGATGTATGGCAGAAACCAACACTACATTGTAAAGCAATTATCCTCCAATTAAAAATAAATTAAAAATATATATATATACATGTCTATTTGTCTTTGTGAAAAGAAATAAAGGACAGATAAACTAGAAAACAATGAAGCTGGAAACCTATGAAGGGCTGAATGACAGGGAATGGAATGGAGTGGAAGAGAAACATAAGGAGTAACAATTATATATATATATAAATCTCCACAGTTTTGACTTTTGGAAGTATATTTATGTTCTACAAATTAAAAATTAAATCAGTAAATACAGGAAAGAAAAACTAAAAGCAAAACAAACAGATAAACCCAAAAGTATTTCAAAAGAATACTGTAGCCACAATGAGCACGGGGAAAAAAAAGAACCAATCCAAGCAATTTATGAATATTTAACAGACCTTCAGTACTGGGTGATGCAGAGAATTTTAAACAAATCCTGAATTTGTTGAAGTTTGTCTGCTTTATGTTGTGGTACCCACAAAGCAATTCTGAAATAATTTCGGGTGTATTAAAAGACTGAGCAAATGTGCTGATGTTTTGGGAGCCAGGGTTTTCACTAATGAAAGGACACAAAATAAGGAAAAAACCTATAAAGATAAACTGGAGGTATCAATGTGAACTCATGATTTCTTAGAAAGTGTTATCTATAGGTATATACGTGTATATGTGAATATATATATTGGTATATATGTTTATAGCATATACACACATATATCTCTGAGCTCTGTGGGCCAAAAAAGCCAAGATGACAACACACTCTAGCAGCAATAAGCAATGACCAGATCGTAGTTTCTAATGTCATTCCTCTCTAAAAGGACCAAGGACTCCTCAGAGAAGTGGCTAATTCCAGGGCTGGGTGATGGGAAGTAAGATGCACCTAGAATGCGGAGCCATACCAAAAAGTAAGGAGATGCTCAACAAAGTGATGGAGGGTGGAGGCAAGTCACAAGGCTGCAAGAGACACCTTGAAGGGACTCGCAGCAGTCAAATTAGGACAATCTGAGAACCAAAATAACTAAGTATGAAAATAAATTATAAATCATTGAGAAAGCAGCAATTCATGCATCCATACTTAAACAAATAAGTGAAACAAGAGGTCTCTTGACTACAATAAAATGCTAACTAATAAATATATAGAGAGTGCTGGAGTACTGGGGTCTGGGGAAAAAAATCACTTTGTAACCATCATAATAAATGCAAAAATCATCAATGGATGCTCACTAGGGAGAAATTCTGATGAGGAACAAAATATTTTATGGTTTGAGAAAGTGTCTCCTTATGGGTTGCTTATTATACCTAAGAGAAAAAAACAATTATACGGTGAACAACTTAAATGCACACCTTGACTGGGTTTTCAAAATTAATATCACTAATGAGGGACACAGCAAGACCAGACAAACCCAAAATGAGACACCTCTATTTTTAAAAAGGGAGGAAAAGGCCTGATTCCCCAAAAGTATCAGTCACTAAAGACAAAGGCTGTGAAAATGTTTCAGTTTAAAGGAGTTAAACTTAATGCAAGACATGACCTCTGACTGTATCCTGTATGGGAAGGAAGAAAAACACCATAAAGGACATTACTGAGTCAGCTGACAAAACTGGAATACAGATGGTGGGTTAAAGAAAAATACTTTATCAACGTTATCTTACAAAAGTTGGTAACTCTACTGAGGTTAGAACAGAATATCTCTAGTCTTAAGAAATAAACACTAAACTACTTGAGGGTAAAGGCAATGACGTATGTCCCTTAGCCTCAAATGATTCTGGGGAAAAAAATGGAGTATGTCTACTTATATACACATATTTACGTAAGTAAATGTATGTATTTATAGAGATAATATATGCAAATAAGGTAAAAGGTTTACAAAAGGTGTATGGGGATTCTTTGTACTATTCTTCCAACTTTCCTTTGAGTTTGAAATTATTACCAATTTTTAAAGTTTAGTTTACAAATTATTTTAAAAATTTAAAAATTACTTTTAAAAGGTAGACTGGTTTCAGGTTACACTCCCAGCATGGGGATAATTCATTTAGGTTTTCTTTGTATATAAAATGAGATTTAAACTAGATGTGCCTTGAAAACTCCACTCTGTCCTAAATTTATATAAGGAGTGTGATGAGTAAGCAAATTAGATTTCCCCTTAAGAAATCGCTTAAGAGTCCACACTCCAAATGTGCCTTTCTAATTCGTCTCATTGGGACGCTAACATCTAACAGTGTATTTCTATTTCTGCCAAATCTCTTATCTTCAGAATCAGAGAAAAAGTAATATTTTTTTCCTCCACAGTTATGGCTGCCTGGATTTATTTCAAACATACTCCATAGTTCTCTGCACTATTATTACACTGTAGCTTACTCTGAGAATACAAGTTCTGCTAAAAACAGAGGGCAGGAGCATTTCCTTTATTCCACCATTGACATTATTTCTTACCAAAGCACCTGAAATATGTTATTGGTTCTAAAGCTAAATTCCAACTGCTTTTTTCAGTTGAACTATGGGTTAATCATACTATACATGGTCCATCTGAGCTTAGTTTTCTTATAAGACCTAGGGTGATATGTTTGTGTCAAGTGTTCAGTGGGCAATCAGTAGTATTGGTTGATTTTATTTTGATTTGATATTCTTATTCTTTTAGGATCATATTCAAATGGCTCTGTTTAACTTCAAAGTACTTATTTTTCTTCTTTGATCAACTTCCACTTTAGTTTACTGTGAATATTAACCTGGGACTTGTTCCCACAGTACTTACTGCTAAAGGAACCCAATCGGTCCATTCTCCAGTTGGCAAAGACTCTGTTGCTTTGATCGTCTTTAATCTGAGTTGCTTCAAGGAGATTTCAGAACCTGCCAACACATACACCAAAGCTGATGACCACTCCCTGTGAAGAAACAGAAGTGGCACCTGGATAAGGAAATAATTCAAAGGGACAAGATAAAGAGAAAATAACGCAATGTACTCAATTGTACACATCCTAGTTTTGTTAAGACTAAGCAAATTATTTTATCTCTATAAGCTCGTTTCCTCCTCTGTAAAACGAATATGCTACAATCATACCTACCTCCTAGAGCTGTTGAGGGTAAATATCAAAAGCCACATAAATAATATACCATAGTGCCTAGCCCATACTAAGTCCTCTATAAAGGCTACACAGTTCTAATAAACAACAACTGATTTTCTCTGCCTGGCATCACTTTTCTCCTTAGCCCTCCATCCTTTGGAAAACTGACTCTCCCACATCTCATAAGGCTTTGGTGGGATTGTGTATCACAATACTCTATCCTCCACCTCCACAGCAGCTAAAGCAATCCAATCTGGTCTTACAGAAACCTGAATATTGAGTAAGATACACAAGGACAGAGGGTAGTTGGAGCTCAGTCATTCACTAGCCAAAGAATCTGGTCCATGAGATCTGGCTCTTTGAGGCCATCCCCAAGGGTGGCCTAACTGTTTAAGCTTTTTTTCTTTTTTCTCATTTCTCTATCTTTCCAATAATACTTTAATCTGAATGAACTTCTATTACTAGAAAAGTTAGGAATCCAATCTATTACAACATACATTTTATTCACTAATTTATTATTTGAACGAATTTTTTTCCCCCTATATTTATTTATTTGATTGTGTTAGGTCTTAGTTGAGGCTTGCAGGATCTAGATCCCTGACTAGGGATCGAACCTGGGCTCCCTGTATTGGGAGCGCAGAGTCTTAGCCATTGCACTTCTAGGGAAGTAGGTATGTACAATATACCAAGTCACCTTTTTGAAGACATAAATGAACTCCTATCTCATCCTAAGCCAAAAAAAATCCCCCCTTTCTAATCTCCCATAGCCTTTTATCTCTTTCTCTCTCTCTTTTCTTCAGCATTGTTTACATTCTTCTTTGTGAGAATTACTTCTGAATGTATATTTTTCCCACTCCTAAACTAACGAAAGCAGGGACCACATCAAATACAAATTTGTATGTCTTCAAGTACTTGGTACATAGTGCCAAGCAGAAAGAATTCAATAAACACAAATGTAATGGACAAATGAGGGCTTCTCAGGTGGCTCAATGGTAAAGAATCTGCCTGCTAATGTCAGAGATATGGGTTCGAGTCTGCCACGACTTAGTAACTAAACAACAATGGACAAATAAATATTAGTTCTACAAAAAGGTTAGTTTATCTTTAGTTCTCCGACAGTGACTTTTTTCACCTGACAGTTTTAGCTTAGAATAAGTCATCATTAAGTGTATACAACGCTCAGATAACGCTGTCAATGAACTTGTCTCCTTCAGGATGAGTCGGAGTAGTTCTCCCTCTGCTCCAAATCCGAAAAAATGAGTTTGAAGAAACACGAGTTCAGTAAGAGGTATTATGCACTCAGTAACAAAATAATGGCAGTTGCTCAGTCATGTCCTACTCTGCGGCCCCATGGCCTGTAGCCCATCAGGGTTCCTCTGTCCATGGGATTTTCCAGGCAGGAATACTGGAGTGGGTTGCCATTCCCTTCCACGGGACCTTCCCCACCCAGGGACTGAACCCGGATCTCCCGCATTGCAGGTACTTTACCGTCTGGGCCACAAACAGCGAACATTTATTGAAGTTTTCTCATAAGCTAGACACTGTGGCACCACTGTGTGTGGATTATCTGTGAATCCTTACAATCTTCTGAGGCATGGAAGTTTTTCGTGTTTTTTTTTTTTTTTTTGGCATGGAACTTTTTCAAGGAGGGAAAGAAGCCCTGAAAGATTACTCGCACAATGTCTTACAGTGAGTGAACAGCAGCGTCACTTCAACAGAGATTAATAGAGATGGGGAAATAAAGGATGTACATAGCCTCATAAATGCTCCATGTTGTAAGCACAAGATTGCAGTAAGCAGAATATTCTTTCTCCACTCCGTTCTTCTCACTGGAGACATTACTGACGCTAACATCCATGAAAGGGTGGATGCTACCTCCAAGTTAACATTTGCCAAAGTTCAAGAAGTTACTGGGAGGAGGAGGAAAGGGGCGTGAAGAGCCTTTCCTCCTCGGTGTGGTACTGAGGACAGGAGCAGGCTTGGAAGAGACTCGCAGACAAGATTCGAAGCCTCACTTGGTCCCCATTAACTATATGACCTCAGGCGTCATTTTACTGGAGACTCAGACGACCTCAGCTCTATACACAGGAAATATATACTTGGAAGGCCTATCTGAAAACAAGGGGTCACGTCAGCCCTTTGTTGAGAACGGGATTTCGCTCTCCACCACAGCAGCGACAGGAATGCCGAGGCGGAGACCCAGCGGACCGTTCAGGGGGCGGGGCGCGCCGGGCTCGAGGCGGGGCGCGGCCCCAGGCCTGTCCCGGTCCGTGTCGCCCTCCCCCATCGCGCCGCGTGGCCCGCGCCTCACGCCCGCCCGCCTGCCCCTCTCGCCCCTGAAGCCGCCAGGGCCCACAGCCCGCAGCCCTCCCGCAACCTGGCCGCCCCTCGTAGTCCCTGCCTCCCACCTCGTCCCGCGAGTGGGGCTCACGGCCCGCGGCCAACCGCCCCGCAGCGCCTCGTGCCTTACCTCAGCGCGTTCCCCCTCCTCCGCGCCGAGGAAACGCCAGCCGTGCGCGCGCCCGAGCTTTGCGTGCGCGCTCCCCTCGGGCAGCGCAGGCGCGGGCGGGCCGCGCGCCCGCCGCCTCCGCCCAGGCCCCGCCCCGGCCGTCGAAGCCCCGTCGCGGGTGGCGCGCCTGCCACCGCCCCTGGCTCGGCCCTGCTCCCGGGCTCTCGCCGCGCCCCCGCCGCGGCCTCTTGCAGAGAGGCCTGAGAGGCTGGGACTCTGAGCCGCTTGCCCGAGTTCTGAGTGGGACCAGTTATTACCCTTTCCCGAGGGCGTGTTGCTGGTCGCCGCAGGCCGGCCGGTGGCTGGTGCCGCCGTTTTATCCGCTCCAAAGTGCGCTGAGCCGGAGCGGGCCAGTACTGCCCCGCTTTTGTGTTTTCTGACATTCCCACTCCCACCCTTGTTACAGCCTCGAAGGAGATCGAGGCTAAGCGCCTGGGCCCAAGGACGGCGAGCGGGGGTGGCCTCTCGAAGCCGGGTCTTGCAGTGCCGCTCGTGGATTAATCAGACTGCCTGAATGGTTTAAGGGTACACTGGGTACGTTTGATTCAGATGCTCCTGGAACGTCGAAATTATCATCTTTGGAAAGAACCATCCCCTCTTTGGGCTTCAGGGGCCCAGATTGAGGCGCGATGATGAGAGGATGTGGTGGTCCACTCTGATGTCAATCTTGAGGGCTAGGTATGTCCCGACATCTCTTGTTACTACTACTAATTATTGTAATAGCTGCCATTTGTTGGGTATTTAGTGCATGCCAGGTATTGTACAAAGGAGGTTGCAAACATGGTCTCATTTAATCTTCAGAAACAACCTTGTGGGGTAGACACTCATTGTTACCATCCCCATTTTCCAGCTGAAAACCTTTAGAAGCTGCCTTGTGAATAACTTGGGATCACATGCTAGATCACGTATGGAAAGGGGATTCAAACAGTTGCTGGGCTTAACCATTATGCTACTACATCTGTTTAAGTCTTTCATTCATAAATTTGCCGAACCTCTTATAGAATTCATTTACACTTTGTGCCAGCGTGGCCTCTTTATTCTTTTTTTTTTTTTTTTTAGTATCTGAGTCATACAAGTTCATTCTAAAAAAAAAAAAAAGAATATTTGCATGAGCAAAAATAATGTGAAAACCAGCTCCCCCCATGTAATTTAACATTTTGCTATACACTGTTTTAGATATTTTTTGACATATCATTATTGACATGATATGCTTCATGTCAATAAATATAGAATAGTTTTACATATGTTGTATCCTGAAAATCTGTTTATTCATTCATTAATCAAATATTTAATGAGAAGACACTGTTGTACATGCTGGGAATTCAGCAGTGAATAAAAATTTCTGCCTCATATAATAATGGGGGAGATTGACAATAAGCAACACATAAACTATATTACTATGTGATAGCTAATGCCCAATAATGTGGCAGGTTTTTTAAAAAATCAAGACAAAGGGATAAGAGTGATGGGATGATGCTGTATTAGATGGGGCAAACAAGACAGGCCTCTACATCACAAGCTGAAATCTAATAATTAATGAGGGAGGTAGCTGTGTGGATTTCTAGAGAGAAACTGTTCTAGGAGAAAAGAAATGGCAATTAAAATAGCCCAGATTGCTTGGCATGTTGGAGAAGAAGCTAGAAATTAGAGAAAGAAATTGTGAAATAGGCAGAAGACAGATCATGTATCTGGTAAGCCACCGTTGGACTTTGGATTTTATTAGAATGTGACAGAATACCATGGAAGGGTTGAGAACAAAGGAATCATCAAATTTGTTTTAATTGCAGCCTTGGATTAGTGAAAGTGAAAGTTGCTCAGTCCTGTCTGAGTCCTTGCGACCTCTTGGGATTCTCTAGGCCAGAATACTGCAGTGGGTAACCTTTCCCTTCTCCAGGGGATCTTCCCAACCCAGGGATTGAATCCAGGTCTCCTACATTGCAGGCGGATTGTTTATCAGATTTGTTTTAAAAAGAATCACTGGCAGTTATGTGGCAAATAGATAGTAGAAGCACTAAAATTGCCCTTTCAATCATCCATTTTTAACAGTGTACTGGTGTTGCACCAACATCTTTACAACCACTCTCACCTCCACAAACAGAAACTGGCATCAAACGTTTAGGACTTATCTTCATGTTTTTTTCTCCTAAACTGAAAGTTTTTGATACTGGCTAGGGCGTATATCCAGATCTGGACGTCATCATTGTCAACAAACTGAATATGAGTCATCAGTGTTGTACTGTTGTGGATAAACAGTCCCACATGATGCAGGGATCTATTCATTAGAAACACAGCATTCAAGCACCTGGAAATTACCCTTTCTCTTCAATTGATGTTAGGCCCTCAGAATTCTAAGCCCCAATTTAGTCATTGTGCTTAAGAAAGATGTGGAGAAATTAAAAATGCAAAGTGAGGGGAAGGATAACAGGGATGAAAGCAGTGCTTTTCTCAGTTTCTGCCTTCAGCATAGCAGTGGCATCAGTTATAACATGAGGAACACAAATTTGGAGGAGAAATGAAAGATTCTGTTTCAGATCTGCTTTGCAACCTGCATATGGAAATGATATAAATAAGTTTGAAGCTAAGAGGAGAGACCAGGGCTAAAACGGTTTAATGGTATTAGAACTGTTTCTTTGGATATAAGTTTTCTTTGTAACCTCAGTACCCAGAAGAACCTCCTGGACAAATATTTGCAAAATGAGCAGGTAAAAGCAAAGGCATGTGTGAAGTACTCAGGCAAAAGAAAGATTGTGTAAGGTAAAAAGAGGAAATGTCCAGTTTATGCTTTCACCAGAGGGCCATGCACCTGAACATGACCTCTGTCTGAGTAGGGTGATAAGTCCCTATTTGCTTGGAACAGTCCTGGTTTAAACCTATTGTCCCCATATAATTAGTGAGGTTGCATTTCACTCTTAGAAGTGTCTCTGTTTGTACAGTAAATTATATGGTCCCTCTTTGAAGAAGACCCTTCAGGGTCCAATGTCTTTCTCTTTCTTTGTCATTTTTGCCCCCATCTTACTCTTCATTCTCCCACCAGGTAGAAGTACCTACTTTTGCCCCTAGGCACTACTTCCAAGTTTCTTTTGCTAAGGTACCTTCACTTCAACTTAGACTTCACTTCCTCAGGTACATCTCTTCTGACCTCCCCAAGTCTGGATCTAGTACCCCTCTTACATGCGTCCCAGTGCACCCTCTGTTTAACCTGTCCTGGGAGAGACAGCTCAGTACCTTGTTGCCCCCTCACTAAGCATTGTCTGCCAACGAACCTGAAAAAAACAACTCTTGTCCTCTTGAAGACAGAAAGTTACATTAACAATATTAAGACCAGTCCCTGTTGAACTAATATTTTTAAAGAGTGACCTTCAGGACAGACTAATAGCACCTTCTCCAAGCCCTTCCATTCTTCACTAACTGAGGAGGTTGACTTCTGAACTCAAATCCCAACAAGGAAAATTCCATCCTCCCATCAGGCTCTGTAACGTGGCTACCATCGATTGAGTCCAAAATCTGCCCAAAACTCCTCTCCCACCACTTAATCGATGGTTAGAATCCGAAGTGCAGTTTCTGAGCCTTCCTCCCTATGAAAATGATGATCTGTCATTTCTGGTTACCTTGTCGTGAGTGCTGAAAGACTAGAAACTTGATCTCCTCTTTTATTTATTTTTCCTGTATCTAAGGTGGCTGTTTGTACTGTGGTATACAAATAGATAAAACAGAACATCTAAAAATCTAGCCATGCTTTCCCCATTTCAACTTCCTTCCCTTTAAACTCAGATAACCCTGGTCAATGTAAATTAGCCAGAGATTTAGTTCTGGGAGCAGAGCTCTGTGCCAAATACAAGGGTTCTTAAAGACAAGGAGTTTCCTGTGATGCACTCAGTAGAGACAGCTCCACTCCACCAAAGGCCTGAGCCCAGGGATTGCAGCTCTTTAGCGCTCAGCTCTTTGAGTCCACACACTAGGAGCCTAGCGTGCTACAGTCCATGGGGTCACAAAGAGTTGGACACGACTTCACAACTGAACAACAACAACAACAAAAAACTGACTCCGCCACGGCCCAGCTCAGGGCTGGTCCAGCCTCTTCGGCCTCTGTTGCTGCCTCTTCCATTCAGGAGTGTTTCAATCCTCTTGTTTTCATTTGCTCCGTCCCTCCATATCTTTCTCCTTTTGTGGCCACCCTAGTCAAAGGAGTTAGGGAATAATAGTATTCCTTCTAGGAGGTTCCTAGATTGCTTTTTTTTGTTTTTTTAAATTAATTGATTTTTAAATTATTTATTTCTTTGTGGCTGCGCTGGGTCTTGGTTGCTTCGGGTGGGTTTTCTGTAGCTGCAGAGAGTGGAGGATTCTGTTTGTTGCAGTGCACAGGCTTCTCACTGCGGTGACTTCTGTGGTTGCGGAGTACAGGCTCTAGGGCTCAAGGGCTTCAATAGCTGCGGCACACGGGCTTGTTTTGTGGCATGTGGGATCTACCAGGACCAGGGATTGAACCTGCGTCCCTTGCCTTGAGGATTCTTAACCATTGGACCACTGGGGAAGTCCCCTTTTTTTTTTTTAAATTTACTTTTATTGAAGTATAGTTAAATTACAGTGTTAATTACTGCTGTACAAGAAAGTGACTCAGTTACACATATATATACATAAATACATTCTTTTTCATATTCTTTTCTATTACATTTTATCATAGAGTATTGAATATAGTTCTCTCTGCTCTACAGAAGGACCTTGTTACTTATCCATCCCATATATACGAATTTGCATCTGCTAATCCCAAACTCCCACTCTCACCCTTTTCCTCCCCACTCCCACCGCGCCACCACCAGTGTATTCTCCGTGTCCCTGATTTAGGTTCAGTTGCTAGACTGCTCTTCTTACTTGATCACCCTCAATCATGACCATTCTGCCGAGGAAGGATTGAAGTATTTTTGCTAATCTACTTAAAGAAATATAAGGTCTATATATAATTGTTTCTCTACACAGCAGTGTATGTGGAGTGCTTCTGCATAAGTAAGGACTCCCTAAAGTTTCCAAGTGGCGCTAGTGGTAAAGAATCCGCCTGCCAATGCAGGAGACATAAGAGACGTGGTTTTGATCCCTGGGTTGAGAAGATCCCCTGGAGAAGGGCATGGCAAACCCACTCCAGTATTCTTGCCTGGAGAATCCCATGGACAGAGGAGCCTGGTGGGCTACAGTCCATAGGGTCACACAGAGTCAGACATGACTGAAGTGGCTTAGCACTCATGCAGAGATCTTAAAAGTGAACAAGAAGGAACAAGTTCTGGACCCTATTGCAACCCATTCTTCAGATAAGGAAAAGTGAGGTGCAGAGAGGTAAAACCTCTTACCCTAAATCATTCATTTCCTAGGTAGTACAGCCAGAATTAAAATCAGGTCTGTCCAAATGTAATTAATAAACTCCCTCTGGCTATTCAAGCTAAAAAGTTAGCAAGTTTTAGGATTTTCATAATCCCAGGGTCATTAAGGCTGATTTTCATGAATCTAGCCCTTTGCTACCCATCTCTTCTGCCTCTTCCTCACCTCACTGATGTTTTAATTTTTGGCCACACTGTGTAACTTGTGGGATCTTAGTTCTCCTGTCAGGGATGGAACCAGGGCCCTGGCAGTGAGAGTGCCAAGTCCTAAGCCTTGGACTGGCAGGCAGTTCCCTCCCTGTCTTCTTTTTCATCTCTGCAACGCATAGGATGTCTGTCTCTTGGAACAGCAGGTCTGGGGTAGGATCTAAAAAGTTAGGTGAATCAGGAATGTCTTATTGCTGAATGACTCCTGTTTACCTGGAAAATTGTAAATGCCTACTAGGCAGCCTAGCTGCATGCCTTTCAGCCTGATGGACAAGGCCTCCGACTTTTGGCTTTCCAAACAGACTCCTAAAGTGTTCTGTGTAATTTGATGACAGGCAGTCTATACTCTTTTGCAACCAACAGGTAAATGTTTGAAACATGAATTGTTAGAAACCAATTAATATAATTGAAAAGGTATGTAGTTTGAAAGAAGGCTTCAGGAAAGAAGCCTTTCCTGAATTTGAATCCTGTTCCTCCTTTGACAACCTTCAAGCATTTAGGCAAATTATTACCTTTCTGTGCCTTTTTTCTCCTCATACATAAAAAGAAAATAATACCTAATTTATAAGACTTTTATGAGGATAAGATGGTGTATGTATAGTACCTAGTTCATGGTGGGGGTCAAATAAATTATAATTGTGGTTTTAATTTTAATTCCAAAAGTGCTCCATTGTATGACCTTGGGACTTGCTTAGAAATTATTTTAGGCTATGTTGGCTAGTGGTCAGCATTGGAATATTTTTGTTATTTGAATCAAAGAACTATCTACTGGAAACCTGTAGGTTTCTTAAACACTGAGCAATTAAACAGAATTTTCTTTTGCTGCCTGCTTCTTTTTCTTTTAAAACAATTTAGTAATGAGTTTGACTTTTTTAAGCCTTTCCCTTCTCCAGGGGAGCTGCCCAACCTAGGGATCAAACCCAGGTCTCTTGCATTGCAGGCAGATTCTTTACCAGCTGAGCCACAAGGGAAGCCCAAGAATACTGGAGTGGGTAACCTATCCCTTCTCCAGCAGATCTTCCCAACCCAGGAATCGAACCAGGGTCTCCTGCATTACAGACAGATTCTTTACCAATTGAGCTATCAGGGAAGCCCTTTTTTAAAAGTTATTATTCATTTGCTTTGGCTGCACTGAGTCTTTGTTGTTGCACATAGGCTTTCTCTACTTGTGGAGAGCAGGGGCTACTCTCTAGTTGCCGTGTGCTGGCTTCTCATTGTGGTGGCTTCTCTGGTTGCAGAGCATGAGCTCCAGAGCTCGCAGGCTTCAATAGTTGTGTCACCTAGGCTGAGTAGTTGCGGCTCTCAGGCTCTAGAGTAAAGGCTCCATAGTTGTTGTGCATGGGCTTAGTTGCCCCGAGGCATATGGAATCTTCCTGGACCAGGGGTCGAACCCGTGTCCCCTGCTTTGGCAGGTGGATTCTTAACCACTGGACCACCAAGGAAGTCTCGCTGCCTTCTTCTTTAGCATCTTCTTCACTATACAAAAGTAAAGAAGGTGTACGTTATTTTGCAGGTCATAGGGCAAATGTATAGTTGCAATCAAGGATAGACAATCCTCAAATGTAGGACACACTCAGGAGCTCTGTCTCATTTAATTGATGTAAATAGTGAACAGACTTATGCATTACAAGCAATTAACTATAAAAATGTTCTAGAGAGTACTACTGTAATCAAATAAAACTCACAAGGTTAATCTGATGCATATTTAATGATATATATAATTGTTATTGTGCTGCGTGATAATTAAACCTTAAATGTTAAGCTGTTTACATAAATGATCTAACCAGTTGTTTTTATGCAGCCAAACACGTCTTTTAGTGTTTGCTCACTTTATTAATTTTCTGGCATCTATAATCATGCCAAGGACAGCAGTTTCCCCTGAAGCACTTTACTGTTAAATCATGCGCTCATACACACACATACTCTTCAAAATGACACAGCAGTATTGTCTCCCGACCTGACACTAAAAATAGCTACTTTGCAAGGTTCTTCGTGGGCTTCTCTGGTGGCACTAGTGGTAAAGAACCTGCCTGCCAATGCAGGAGACCCAAGAGATGTGAGTTCAGTCCCCGGGTCAGGAAGATCCCCTGGAGTAGGAAATGGCAACCCATTCCAGGATTCTTGCCTGGAAAATTCCATGAACAGAGGAGCCTGATGGGCTACAGTCTGTGGGGTCATAAGGAGTCAGACACGACTTAGCACACACACAGTGCAAGGTTCTTTGTATATGCTTTCTCATTTCAGTCCTTAAAAATCTCTTAAGGGAGGTGTTGTTACTCCCATTTTCAATGGTGCAGAAATTGATGCTCAGAGAATGGAAGCAGGCAGCGTAGTAGTGGTTCAGACTTCTGTTACCAGCCTCTAGACTTTATACAAGCTCAGAAGGTGATGCATCCCAGCAGAGATATGTCTATTTTTTTTTTTTAGGAAAGAATGGCTCTTTAGAAATATGGAATATGTACATACGTCCAAAGGGAGAAGAAGTCAGCCTTCAAGAGGGAGGGATTAGTTAATAATGGAAGAACCGGAACCTGTTGAAGCTGATTTTCTTCTGTCCATTCAAGGAAGAGAGTCTTAGCCAACAAATTTTAAGCTTTATATATATATATATACACACCCACATATATATGTGTGTGTGTATGTGTATGTGTGTGTGTATATATATATATATATATATATATATATAGGCCTCCCAGGTGGCGCTAGTGATAAAGAACCCAGCTACCAATGCAGGAGACTTAAGAGACACAGATTTGATCCCTGGGTGGGAAAGATCCCCTGGAGGAGGGCATGGCAACCCACTCCAGTATTCTTGCCTGGAGAATCACGTGGACAGAGGAGCCTGGTGGACTACAGTCCTTGGAGTTGCAGAAGAGTGACTGAGCGACTAAACACACACACACACACACACACACACACACACACACACACACACACACACACACATACACACACACAATAAAACAGGCTCTGCCCTCGAAAAGAAGCTCAGTGTCCAGTGGAGAGATGGGCAGCAGATAGTTACAACACAAAGTAATATGTGCTGTAACAGTGATATGCTAGTACCCTGAGGGCTCCAAGAAGAGATCGGCCAATCCTAGGGAGAATTAAGGGCTAGGTGTCTGGGAAGTGATGAGTTAAGTCTTAGAGAAGAATGGGAAGGAAATTCCAAACAGATCAAATTATCCAAAGAAGCATGAGATAGCACGATCAGTTTGGTCTGTGACTGGAGTACAGAGAGCAAGAAAGGAGAGCTATTGACTGTGAAGCCGCAAGGTAGACAGGGGTCAGACCAGAGCAGGCTTCGGGTCTTGCTCCAGAGGCTGTGATGAGCCAATAGGGTATTTTGAGTTGGGGAGCGGTAATAACTAGTCTGGTTTTAGAGCTAGCTTTCTGGCAGTGATATGGACTAAAAGGTGGCAAAAGGAAAGACCAGGAATTTCAGAAGTCCAAGTAAGAGACGATGAGGGCTTGAACTAACATGGTTGGAATGGGGATGAGGAAAAGTAAATGGATTTAAGGTGTTTAAGAAGTAACTGAGGGGAATTGCATGGTGGTTCCGTGACTAGGTCTTTGTGCTCTCAGCTGCCATGGGCCCAAGTCTGATCCCTGGTTGGGAAACTAAAATCCTACAGGTCGAGTGTTGTGTCTAAAACAGTAATAATTAATAATAATAGTGTGGGGTGGGGAGGGGTAAGTAAGTTGGTAGAGTTAAAGATGACTCTCAAATGTCCAGCTTGAGTCACTGGGTAGATGATGGCATTGCTCATCAAGAGAGGGACCACAGGGCAAGCAGACACAAAGGGGGAAGGGCAGGTTTGTTCTGTAGACTTTGAGTTTGAGGCGTTTGCAGGTTGTACAGGTGATGTTCAGTAGGCAGATTCAGAAGTTAAACGAGAGGACTTCCCTGGTAGTCCAGAGGTTAAGTGTCCGTCTCCCAGTACTGGGAACGTGGGTTCAATCCCTGGTCCCGAAAGAGTCCTCAAGCCTCAGAGCAACTAAGCCTATGTGCCACAACTACTGTGCCAGTGCCCCAGAGCCCACAAGCTGCAACTGCTGAAGCCCTTGTGCCGAGAGCCTGCGCTCCGCAGTGGGAGAAGCCACTGCAATGAGAAGTCTGCGACTGCAGCTAGCATGTAGTCCCTGCCCGCTGCAATTTGAGAAAGCCCACGCACAGGAACGAAGACCCAGTGCAACCAAAAATAAATTAAAAATAAGAAGCTAAAGGAGAGATCTGGGTCAGAGACACCGATTAGGAAATCAGCACAGATTTGGGGATTTTGAAGTCATGGGAGAGGATGAGATTGTCTGAGCTCATTGAATAGAAAAAGAGAAAAGAAAGGTGAAGAGTAGAAACTTGAATGACAATGACAGGAAAGACACAGAGGAAGAGCCCATAGTCTAGAAAGGGAGAAGTAGATTGAAGAGAGAGGAGTGATAGTAAAGATGGGCAGTGGGAGGCAGTCAGAAGAGCATTAAGACCCTCTAGGCTCTAGGGACTTCCCTGGTGGTCCAGTGGTTAAGAATCCACCTTGCAATGAAGGGGACATGGATTTGATCCCTAGTTAGGGAACTTAGACCCCACATGCCTCGGGGCAACTAAGGCCAAGCCGCAACTATAAATTCCATGCACTGCCATGAAAGATCCCACATGACACAACTAAGACCCAACCCAGTCAAATTAATTAGTTTATTATTAATTTTAAAAAGACCATGTAGGCTCTAAATAACTGAAAATATAGTGCTTCCCATGTAATTTAAAATAAAAATATTGAGAGTTCCCTGGCGGTCCAGTGGTTAGGACACAGTGCTTTCACCGCCATGGCCCAGAGTTCAATCCCTGGTCAGGAAACAGATCCTGCAAGCCACGTGACATGGCCTAAATAAATAAATCTGTAAAAAAAAAAATGTATAAGCTTTAGGGACTTCCCTGGTGGTCCAGTGGTTAAGACTCTGTGCTCCCAATGCAGGGGCCCACGTTTGATCCCTGATCAAGGAACTAGATCCCACGTGACACAGGTAAAAATCCCAAATGCCACAACTAAGACCAGGCACAGCTAATAAAGAAACAAATATTTTAAAATAGTATAAGCTATAAAATAGGTGTAAGGGAAGTCCAACAAAGTTCTGATTTTTCTATGGTGACCTCTTTGATTATCCTCACTGTGTTTATTTCATTGCCCTTGATCTGCTAGTGTCCTAAGTACATGTTTATACGCCTACTCAGTAATCTAACAATATAGCACTGAGAATACTTCAAAGTGGATTAGTCAATGATGCCAAGTACCACAGAGAAGTCAAAGATAAATGTTAAAATGTGCCCACTGGAACAAAAAGAAAAAGTACCAATTATTCCAGCATGTGAATAGACTCTCATACTAGTGGAAGAGGAAAGTCTAGAAGTAAACCAAAATACACACAGGAATTAGTATACGCTAAAGATGGACTACTCAATAAATGGCGTAGACAATTGGACAACCATCGGGGGTAAAAATAAATGTCAGTTTCTCTATTTCACACCAGGATAAACTCCAAATGGATTAAATATTTAAATAAAAATTTAAAACTGTAAAAGAAAATATGAGAAAATTCCTTTATAACTTACTGTGGGGAAGGAAAATCTTTCTAACTATGACCCAGAATGCAGAAGGCATAAAAGGAGAGGTTAATAATTTAACCACACAACACTCAAAATTTCTGCAGAGCGACATAACACTTTAAAGCAATGTCAAAACATATATAGAAGATGGAAAAGAATGTTTGCAACTCATATCATAAAGAATAATCCCCCTAATATAAGGAAATAGATAAGAGATCAGCCACCCAAGAGAAATATCAATGAAGATATAAATAGACGGGGCTTATGTATTGTGATTAAGAGCATAGAGATTAAGGTCAATGACTTATATTGGAATCCCAGCTGTCTCCACTTACTGGCTCTGTGACCTTGGGCAAGTCTCAGATCATCAGTTTTCTATAAAATGCAGGTAATAATTGTAGCTACTTCAGAGGTTTAAGTGAGATGAAGGCCAGACTAGTGACTCATGGTGATAGAAGGAAGGACACAGGGGAGATTGGGGTTCTAAATTTCTGGTATCTGGGATCCTTGAAATAAAGAGATTCAGGGAAGAGACACCATTCAATTCCCATGTGTCTCTTCTTCCATTAAGGGCAGTTATTAATATTTACTAAGCCCCTCTAAGTGTTAGACACAGCCCTAGGCCTAAGGCTAGAAGGTAAATGCAAGCAAGACAGACCTGGTCTTGGTCCTCAGTGTAGCTTACTTCTGTGAGAGAGATGTCAATCAAATGCCACAGAAATACATCATTACAAACAGATGCATACCATGAAGGAAATGGGGAACTGGTGATTCAGTGGCTAAGACTCTGTGCTCCCAATGCAGGGGGCACGTTCAGTTCCAGGTCAGGAAGCTAGATCCCACACGCTGCAATGATAAGATCCTGCATGTCACAGCTATGGCCTGCACAGCCCCCCAAAAAGCAGGAGGGGGGCAGATATTAGGAGAACCGGGTGGAGTTTGGGAGATCAAGGAGGGCTCTATTTTTTTTTTTGGCTGCATTGCAAAACTTTTGAATCTTAGTATTTTGAATCTTAGTATCCTGACCAGAGATTGAACTGCAGTGAAAGCGTGGAGTCCTAACCACTGGACCACTAGGGAAGTCCCAAGGGGGACTCTATTAACGAGATTCCATCTATCCATGAAATTAAAAGATGCTTGCTCCTTGGCAGAAGAGCTATGACAAACCTAGACAGTGTATTAAAAAGCAGAGACGTCACCTTGCTAACAAAGGTCCATCTAGTCAAAGCTATGGTTTTTCCAGTAGTCATGTATGGATGTGAGAGTTGGACCATAAGGAAGCCTGAGTGCTGAAAAATTGATGCTTTTGAACTATGGTGTTGGAGAAGACTCTTGAGAGCCCCTTGGACTGCAAGGAGATCAAATCAGTCCATCCTGAAGGAAATCAACCCTGAATAGTCATTGGAAGGACCGATGCTGAAGCTGAAGATCCAGTACTTTGGCCACCTGATGTGAAGTGCCGACTCATTGGAAAAGACCCTGATGCTGGGAAAGATGGAGGGTAGAAGGAGAAGGGGGCAACAGAGGATGAGATTGTTGGATGGCATCACTAGTTTGAGCAAACTCTTGGAGACAGTGGAGGACGGGGAAACCTGGCATGCTGCAGTCCATGGGGTTGCAGAGAGTCAGACACGACTTAGCCGCGGAACAATCAAGCCAGTGTCTGAAATTTGAGTAGGTGTTCACTAGGCAAATAGTAAAGAAGGGGAAGGTGAGATGAGGGAGTGGAAGCAGTGTTCTAGGCAGAGGGGACAGTGGGGACCCTAAGGGAAGGAAGAAGGCAACTAGTCCACTGTGGCTGAAGCTGGGGTAAAGGAATGAGTGAGGGGAGATGAGACTGGACAAGGGGGCAGACTGGACAATGGATGGCCTTGACAGTCTCTTAAAATGTAATCTTTCTTATTGTGGCTTGGTTGATTAACATGGGCAGTCAACAGTGTTAAGGATTTGGAGTTTTATCCTGAGAGCAGTGGAAAGTCCTTGGATGTTTTTAGCTGAAGACCAAAGATCTAATTTGCATTGCAGATTGTTTACTCTGGCTGCAGGATGGGGAGCCAGACTTTAACTGTGTTAAAGTTGAAGAGACAGGTGAGAGTGGCCTCTGAAAGGCTGTGGTGGTTCAGACCCAGGAGGTGCTCCCTAGTCCACCTGTTCCCTAGTGTTACTTTAGCAGAAGACCAGCTTTTATTCTTACATAGTAGATGTGTATTGTGTGTTACCTATTATTATTATCTTCAGTGAGAGATGTGCTCAGTCACTCAGTCATACCCGACTCTTTGAGGCCCCATGAACTGTAGCCTGCCAGCCTCCTCTGCCCATGGAATTTTCCAGGGAATACCGGAGTGGGGTGCTATTTTCTACTGCAAGGAATCTTCTCAACCCAGGGGTGGAATCTGCGTCTCTTGCATTGGCAGGCGGATTCTTTACCACTAGAACCACCTGGGAAGCTCTCTGTTAGAGGTAAAAGTCTTAAAATTAATCCACTAGGAAGAACAAGCACATTGGAGTGATTTCATGGGAAGTATAGGTATGAGAAGCAGGTGATTTTCTTTTAGATCAGAAGAAGAGAGCTGGAAGGGTAAACAGTGGTGATTCCACAACAGAGAGGAGAGAAGGCCAGAGAGAATTCTCTAATGTGATATTGCTTTGGCACATGGGCTGTCTATTCTGTCATAGCTCATCTTCCCCATGCTTAGACAAATAAAAACGTTAGGCAAAGGTGCTTTATGGCTCACTCTGGGAGCTCAGTGCTTTTTAGTGTGAAATAGGCCCAGGAGTTTAGATATTGCTACAGGTTGCATTTCTTTTCAATACAATGGAGTCATTATAAATGCCTCGGAAAGCAATATCTGAATAAATCACTCTGGAATTGAACCTGTGTGTTACTTAGCTGGTTTAATTTCAGAATAAGACAATGGCAGATAGTAGTAGTTTTTTGAGAGCTGCCCTTTTCTCTGCGTGCTGTGAAGAACTGAATAGAGTTGAGGCAGGCTGACGATCCAGCTGCCTTATTTTGTCACAGATGTGCTGGCAAAGCAGAGTCCTTCAAGGTGGGCATTCTTGAGGTCCTTCCAAGGAATATGTTCAGTTTTGTGGGATTTCAAAACATAAGCATCAATAGCTTTTTTTTTTTTAATTAGTTGGAGGCCAATCATCAATAGCTTTTTTAAAAAAAATTTTTAATTAAAAAAATGTGTTTTATATTGGAGTATAGCTGGTTAACACTGTTGCGATGGTTTCAGGTGGACGGCGAAGGGACTCAGCCACACATACACATGTATCCACTCTCTCCCAAACTCCCCTCCCATCCGGGCTGCCACAGAACATTGAGCAGACTTCCCTGTGCTACACAGGAGGTTCTTGTTGGTTATCCATTTTAAATATAGCAATGTGCACACGTCCATCCCAAACTCCCTAACTATCCCTTCCTCCCATCCTTCCCCCTAGTAACTGTAAGTCTGTTATCTAAGTCTGTGAGCTTGTTTCTGCTTTGTAAATAAGTTCGTTTCATTTCTTTAGATTCCGCATATAAAGGATGTCACATGACCTGATATTTCCCTCTCTCTGTCTGACTTCATTCACTCAGTATGAAAATGTCTAGGTCATCCATGTTGCTGCAAACCAATAGCTTTTTAAATGCAGAAGTAAAAATGAAAACAGAATCTTGGAGCCAGATGGGATTCCCAGAGCTCCAGAGCCTGACACGTATTTATTTATTAATATGTGTAACTCTGCATGGAGGATTGTTTTAAATTAGAAATGGACTTTTGATTATGCCATGTTTCACAGACAGAGGATTAGTATCCCAAAATACAGCCAGAAATACAGGACTTCTATGACTCAATTAAAAAAAACAACAACACAACAGAAGAAAAAGGAGAGGATATAAGCAAGCAAGAGAAAACCTGAGGGCAAGTAAATACATAGAAAGATGCTCAACCTCACTGTTAAGCAGACAGATGCACATAGGAGCAATAATAAAGAGACTACAGTCATCCATTGGCAAAAATTTTCAAGTCTGAGATTTCCAAATTAGGGAGGAAGTGGAACTAACATCCATACATGACTACTGGAAAAACCATAGCTTTGACTATATGGGTCTTTGTCTGCAAAGTGATGTCTCTGCTTTTTAACATGCTGTCTAGGTTTGTCATAGCTTTTCTTACAAGGAGCAAGTGACTTTTAAAATTTCATGGCTGTGGTCACCATCTGCAGTGATTTTGGAGCCCAGGAAAACAAAATCTGTCACTGTTTCTGCTTTTTCCCCTCTGTTTGCATTGAAGTAATGGGATTGGATACTATGATCTTAGTTTTTTGAATGTTCAGTTTTAAGCCAGATTTTTCACTCCCCTCTTTCACCCTCATCAAGAGGCTTTTAGATCCTCTTCACTTTCTGCCATTAGAGTGGTATCATTTGCATATCTGAGGTTGTATAATCATTTATACACACTGCTTTTTTCAGAGGATGATATTAGCAACTTGAACCACTGGATGGCACAAATTTATAAGAGTCTGGTGAAAGTGTGTGTGTGTGTTGTGTTGTGTTAGTTGCTCAGTCATGTCGAACTCAGCAACCCCACGGACTGAAGCTCACCAGGCTCCTCTGTCCATGGAATTCTCCAGGCAAGAATACTGGAGTGGGTAGTACAGACCAAGGTATAGCATGTAAGGGAGGGTCAGCCTGTGAAAAGTCTTCTGGAGACTGAAACTCATGTACTATAGACATGGAATCAAATTCCCTAGCAGTGCAGATTAAGAGAAACTTTTAATATTAGGTGACACAGAAAAGGAAAAAGAAAAGTGCTGGAAGAAGGAGCAGGGAAAGAAAGATATAAAGAGACAAAGGAGCATGAGATAAAAGACTGTGAGTCTTGGAAATTTCCTGGTGTTCTGGCGACTAAGACTCCATGCTCCCAGTACAGGGGACCCAGGTTCAATCCCTGGTCAGGGAACTAGATCCCACATGCTGAAACTAAGAGTTCACATGCCACAACTAAAGATCCCATGTGCTGCAACTAAGACCCGGCACAGCCAAATAAATGAATAAAAATAAATATTTTAAAGAATATATATATATATATATATGTTTTTTTTTAAAAGATTGTAAGTCTAGAGAGATGAATTCAAGTGTTAAACCAACAATTGCAAGTTGGGCCCTCGTTGGTTTGCATCCATCTGGTGACCAATAGCAACTTTGATGTAAAAGTAAAGGTTACCTCATTTTCTTCTATTAATAAAAAGTCAGTTATGCTACCCTCAGCTATCCATTTAGTGGTGTGGCTTTGTCAACAATTTCTTTGAATGTGTACTATGATCATGGTGCTTTGTTGGATACGAGGTAATACAGAGACATACAAGTTAACACGGGGTTTCCCAGGTGGCTCAGTGGTAAAAATCCTCCTGGCAATGCAGGAGATGAGGGTTCGATCCCTGGGTTGAGAAGATCCTCTGGAGAAGGAAATGGCTACCCACTCCAGTATTCTTTCCTGGGAAATCCCATGGGCAGAGAAGCCTGGCTGGGTACAGTGCTTAGGGTTGCAGAAAAGTCGGACTTAGTGACTAAACAAAAACAGCAACAAGTTAATACAAACACAATAGGCTTCAAATAGAAGAACTGGGAAGTGTGCATCAAAGGATAAAGAGCAGCCCAAGGCAGCACGATGGCCATGGTGTGACCTTGGAAAGGAATCCTCTCTGAGAATGCAGGGGAAGGAAGGAGGCAGGAGAGGAGTGTCCGGGAGGAGGAACCATAAGACCATCAACCTGAACAGGTCAAAACAAAGAAGGGTTTCTGGCCGTTAGTCGTGAGTCCATACAGCGGGGACTACTCTGGTGGCTCAGTGGTTAAGACTCAGCGCTTCCACTGCAGGGGGCATGGTTCCATACCTGGTTGGGGAACCAAGATCTGACATGCCATGTGGTGTGGCCAAGAAAAAAGGTGCATATATTAATAGCAACTCTTCCTTGGAAAATGGCTAGTTTTGTAGATTTTTTTTTAAACAGATTTATTATTTGGGGGGCACCACGCTGCACAACATGTAGGATCTTAGTTCCCCAGCCAGGGGTTGAACCCATGCCCCTTACAGTGGCATCTCAGAGTCTTAACCACTGAACCACCAAGGAAGTCCTGGAAAATGGCTAGTTTGGGGCATGACGTAAGAAAAGTGCTTTAGATCAGAATCTACTGGACTGTGCTTAAGAAGTTTCCAAAATAAGAGAAAGGTCTTGGGATGGGGGGAAATGTACAGGGCTAGAACCCCCTTATGTCCCTCTCTGATTAGTAACCCCTTGGACTAGCCTTGGGGTGCAGAGAAAGAGGGGTGCTAGTGGCCTGCTCAGGCCTGTCAGAGGTCCAAAGATTCCTAGATCACTGATTTTTGAAATCACAGGTATATCTTTATAAATGAAGAAATGGAAAAACCAAGGTATACAATTGTATATTTTAAGTGCTTATATTGAATAAATTCATGCACACGTGCAGAAATACAACTATTTACCTGACGTCCTTTAGCAGTGGCAGCAAAAGTTGAATTGGAGATGTCTGTGAATGTGTTTTCTCTGCCAGAAGCAACTGCCATCATTAGGCTTATCAAAAAGTGCTGAGGGGTTTCCCCGGTGGTCTAGTGGCTGATTCTGCATTCCCAATGCAAGGGGCCCAGGTTTGATCCCCAGTCAGGGAACTAGATCCCACATGCCACAACTAAAGAGGCCACATGCCTCAACTAAGACCCAGCATAGCCAAAAAGTAAAAACAAACAAACAAAAAAACATTGGGATGACTCAGATTCTTCAGATTCTTAAAAAAGGTGGAATGACTTTAAGGCCTGTCTGGCCTATGACTTGAAAAAAATACAACACTTGTACTAACTGGAAATATGGTAGTAATAGTCACTTCCAGAGGAGTAATTGGCTCCCCATAGAAATGGCATTTTATCAAGTTGAGTTTATAGCCAAGCCTATCGTGGTGACAGGAAGACTTGTGCCCCAAAAGCGATCTGCAGAATACAGGTCACATCCCAAGGTCCGCCTGAGTATTCTCCCTTCCCTTCCTCTCTCTCCCCTATCTTTTGGTTTTCAAAGATCCCCAGTGGTAAGAGAATAGGAGACTGAAAATTGGTAACTGATTAGGCAGTCAGAAAATCCTCAGAGGAAAAAAAAAAGAAAATCTTCAGAGGGACCTTTCTTTGTCTGGGGAAACAAGTCCCCAGAGCAGTGTAAACAATTTTGATTCCATCAGTGAATCTCTATAAAGAAAAGTCACTATACATGTTGCCTACATTATATTCCGACAGAAGAGCTAATGAGCATAGACTTTGCTGCAAGTTTTATCACCTGTTTCTGGATGAAAGCACTTTCTGTGGTGGATAAGCCTGGGAAGGTGGAGATGACTGTAGGCATCAGCCCTCGACCAAAAGCTTGAAGTATGGAATGCTTTCGATCATCCTCCCCAGTGGTCTTGGGAAGGAGCAAGCTTCTTCCCCCACCCTACTTCCTGGTTAGACTGAGCCACAGATGGCAGGATAAACTGGAGGTGGTGATGTGCACCAGTGGAGGGCAATACTCATCTATTCCAGTGCCAGCCCCTGTGCCCTATCCTCTCTCCCAGAGTATTTTCAGAGAATGCTCTATGGAACTTTAGGGCATCTGCAGGATCTCTGGGCTTCCCCCGATGGCCCCAGTGGTAAATAATCTGCCTGCAGTGCTGGAGATACAGGGGAGTGCAGGTTTAAACCCTAAATCGGAAAGATCCCCTGGAGGAGGAAATGTATTTCTTCCAGTATTCTTTTTTAATTTTTCATGCCAATATTCCTGCCTGGAGAATCCCCATGGACAGAGGAGCCTGGCGGGCTACCATCCAGAAGGTCAAAAAGAATCAGACGTGGCTGAGCAGACAAGCACAGGATCTCTAGGGCTTCCTTGAAAACTAGCGTCTTCCCAGCTTGGTTCCATCTCTTCAAGGCTCAGCTTGAGTATCAGATCAGGGCTTAAGGCTAGATACTATACCTTTTTGGACAGTACTGGAAGTGAAAAAAGAAGGATATGATTTGTATGTGTTTTTATTTTTTATTTTTACCAAAGAACTAAGAAAAATTTACCTAGGTGCAGGTACATTTCACCAAAATGAAATGGAATGGTTTCAGACTCTTGAAAAGAAGCAGGACAAAAAAATAAATAGTAGGGGACTTCCCTGGTTGTCCAGTGGTTAAGGCTCCATGCTTCCACTGCTGGGTGCATGGGTTCGATCTCTAGTTGGGGAACTAAGATCCCACACACTGCACAGTGCAGCCGAAAAATAAAACTAAAAAAAATATTTAAAAAATAGTAAAATAAAAAGAAAAAAAAAAAGGAAAAGAAGCAGGACAACACCCTTCTTATCCCTTCTGCCAGTTCTCTTTTCACCTAAACTCTGTTTTAAGGTCAGCTGTCTTGTACCATCATAAAAAAAGCATCTACCAAAATGCAGTTTTTAGAGCACGAATTTGAGTTTTGTAATTTTGAATTTGTAAGGTTAGTCATTGCAAAAATTCATTGTTAGGTAATACACAGCTATCTTAACATTGAAAGTATTGATACGTTAGGTGACAGTTTTTTAGAAAATCTCTTGAATAAAACAATTTTTAATGGTAAAATAAATAGAATATCCTTTGCTGTACAAAATAGATTGTTTATGTTGCGTTTTATTGTCAAAACTCATACGCACTGTAACCCACAGTTGTGAGTTTCATGAATAACTAAATTACAATGTATAAGTGAAAATCTAATTTCATAGTAAATTCTATAAACTGAGCCTTTTTATTTTGGCTACATTGAGGCACACATGCTCTTTGGCATGGCACACAGCTTGTCTCAAGTTGTGGCTCCTGGACTCAGAGATCAGGCTCAGCAGTTGTGGTGTGGTGGGCTCCCTGGTTTTGGGACTCAGGCTTAGTTGCCCTGAGGCATGTAGAATCTTACTTAGTTCCTCAGCCAAGGATTGAACCGGCGTCCCCTGCATTGGAAGGTGGATTCTTAACCACTGGAGCACCAGGGACGTTCCATACAAACTGAGCCTTTCTTGAACTATCTCTTAGCTGAAGTAAGGGAAAGGAAGATACAACAGGTAAGAAATACAATAAATGTTGTGTTAAGTATTTATTTTTTAAAAAATCAGCCTTTTCACTTTCTTACTAAACTCTTAGTGAGGTCAGGCTTGACTCTGAGCCATGCCTCTGTGAGAAAGAACATCATAATTGCATTGCTCTGGATTGCTTGTGAATGTCTGTAGCTCACCCTGATGGTAGAGTATAATTCCACATCAGGAATTCTGCATTATCGAGAGATCTTGTCTGAGTCCTATTTGTATGCCCTTGGGGATGAGTCACGAGGAGGCCCTTTGGAATGCTTGGGGTCACGTTCCCTTCCCCAGCCTGTGGAGAGCTGGGGCAGAGATTTAAAGCCCAGTGAATGCCGGAGGGAAAACAGGAGCCCCACCCTCAGCTGGCTGAGAGCCAGGGCAAGTGAGGTCAGCTGAGGTCACTCTGCCACACCGGGGGCTGCTCTGCTCAGTTCCTCAGAGACTGTGTTTAAACCTTTTGTCAGAGAGAGCAATGTGTCCATTCATATAGCGCTTAGAGGGAAGACCTGTTGTTTTCATTTGATGAGATGAAAAAATACCCATTTTTCGTTTGAGTTCCAAGTGAATTTCAAAGGCTTGTGGCTGAGTCAGTAGCAAAGACACTAGAGTAACTCTGACTGTAAGTCCGGGCTTTCTCCTCACTGACCTGGCGTTGCTGTCTGATCGTAATGTTCCTGCTGAAGATAGGAGGGTAAAATTGGCAAGAATCTGCCCATATTGATTTAATAGTAGGGAGAAGACAGCGTACTATCCTTCTTCCAACATGTGAGGCAGAGCAGAAGTTTTCAGAAGTATGTCTGGTGAACCACGGTGATCTCTACAGCTTTCTTGGGACTTGATGAACTGGGAGCATCTTGTCCAACCTGTGGATTGAAATCAAATATGAAAAATAAAGGACACAAATAGGTATTTCTTTATGGACCAACAAAGAGATGGCTTAGTACAGAACCCCATAAAATTCCAAGGACACATCATTTTGCCTCTTTGTTACCCATTAATCTTAGGGAAAGTTATTGTGCTTACACTGAGAAAGTATCACCAAGGTGCACGTATGTATGAGAAGCTAGTTTTTGGAACCTGTAACCTCCTAGCAAACAGCCCAGCCACCCTTTGCTTGACCTATTTGCCTTGAGTGGAAAGGGCCCTGGATGTGCAGCTATTTTGGATCTCAGATGCACAGGAATTCTACTTCATTCCTGGAATCCAGCCCGAACAATCTCACTGTGTTTGAGAAGAGGCAGAGACCTGAGTCAACATGACTTAGTGACTAAACCACCACTACAGAGATCTGGGGCAATGTGTACCCAGATATTTATTTTTTTGTAATTAAAAAATATTTATTTTTAATATAATATTTAATTTATTTTTGAATTTAGTTTTGGCTGCACTGGGTCTTCATTGCTGTGCACGGGCTCTTTCTAGTTGCAATGCACAGGCTTCTCTTGTTGCAGAAGAGAAGCGGCCCTAGAGCACAGCCTCAGTAGTTGTGCACAGGCTTAGTTGCCCCATGGCGAGTGGAAACCTCCTGGACCAAGGATTGAACCTGTGCCCCCTGCATTGGCAGGTGGATTCTTTACCACTAGACCACCAGGGAAGCCCATAGACCAAATATTTTTTACTAATCCCATTACGCTCTTATTATACCTGATCCATTCCCCATCTGATTTTGTATGTGTTTTCTAAATTCTTAACTGTTTAGAACATAGACTGTAAACCTCTTGAACAGAGGGAACTTGGCACATAGAAGCTTTTTAGTAAAATTTTTTTTAAAGTTATTTTATTATTCTTATTGTTATTTTATTTATTTTTTGGCTGTGCTGCGTGGCATTTTGGGTCTTAGTTCCTTGGCCAGGGATTGAACTCACGCCCCTCCCCAAATTGGAAGCTTGGAATCCCAACCACTGGACCACCAGGGAGGTCCCTGGATTATTGATATTTTCGGTTAACATGAAATTAAAAGAGTGGTAGCATGTGTCCCACCCTGGACTAGATAATCTTTGAGACTCATTTTCAGTGCCATAATTCTACAAAAACAGCCACCCTCTTTAATGTAAAAAGTATTGGATACCTCGTCTCTTTGCTTCATTATGTTTTTGTAGATGTAGAGAGGGCACCCATCAATTTCTTATATTCAGAAGCTGCATCCAGCCTTTGGAGACATAAATTGTGGGCTCTGTAGCTGTTAACAATTTCAGGGATGATTTTTTTAAATGAAAAGCACAACTATAAAAAGTACAAAATTGGATACAAGGCCTGTGTGCAGGTCCCATGGGTCCTGAATTTAAGCTTCATTAATTTCATAGTAAATCTACCTCTACTTGAAAAGTCTATCATAAGATTCCTGGTCCCACTCTAGCTATTCTGATTCATTATATCTGATCCCCAGAAGTAGATATTTTCAGTAAGTACCCTATTGCATTATAGCAATATTGTACCTGCCCATTTCCTGACACATAAAAGAATTACCCACATTTGCTTCACAACTAAAGCAGCTCCCTATCTCCCAGAGTTTATACATGAACCCCACTTTCTCCAGGCAAATGGCAATAGCCATACAGAAAGCACTTTCCTTTTTGGGCTGAGAGTCAGGCTGGGATTCAGCTGTCCCAGGTTGCTGGTCTTCCTTCCTTGGCCTTCTCCACAACCGCTGGCACTGGCACAGCTTTCTGACTTGTTGACATTGACTCTGAAGGAGGAAAATGACTGGTATTAACTTCAGGTGGCCGGTATGCATCTGATTATCTTCCAAACCTCACATCAGACGATTTAAAGAAAATCATCTCTCTCTCTCTCTCTTTTTTTTTTTGCCATGTCACACGGCTTTTGAAATCTTAGTTCCCTGACCAAGGATGGAATCCAGCCCCTGGCAGTGAAAGTGCAGAGTCCTAACCATTAGACCATCAGAGAATTACCGAGAATCATCCCTTCTAAAGAAAAGCAAATATTCATTCCTGTTGGCTGTATCCTCCCTAGAGAATGTCCAAGTACAACAGAGGAAAGGAACTTGCATTTAATAAGCGCCTCCTGTATGCCAGGGGGCTTCCCAGGTAGCTCAGGTAAAGAATCCGCCTGCCAAGCAGGAGACTCAGGTTCAGTCCCTGGGTCGGGAAGATTCCCCTGGAGAAGGACATAACAACCCACTCCAGTATTCTTGCCTGGAGAATTCCACGGACAGAGGAGCCTGGTGGGCTACAGTCCATAGGGGTGCAAAAGAGTCAGACACGACTTAGAGGCTAAACAGCAACCTATGTGCCAGAAACCTCTCTCACAGAATCTCACTGAAACTTCCTAACCACCATAAGAGGCAAATATCATTAGTCCCGTTTTAAAGATGAGGCAACTGAGGTTGGAGAAGGCAAACAACTTTCTCCAAGCCACTCAGCTAGTGAGTGTTGAGTGGCAGGTGTGTCCACACTCCAAAGTCTGTGCTTTTGTCATTATGCCCGCCTGCCTCCGGGACAGAAGGAGGTCTTTATAGATCAAGTCATCAGCAAACTTACAGGGCACGGGACCTCAAAAATGATGAACACGGTGATGGCGATTCCACTGACAAACAAGGTGACTGCAATCAGAACTTTGACCACGATGCTCCATTTCCTCCTCCTCTCTAGGTTCTCATCTGTGTCTGAAAGGGGAGAGCAGTGGGCAGGGAGAAGCGAGAACTGAAGAGAGGAAAGAGACTGACCCTTTGACTTGCAGGACTCCTGGTTCACAAGACCAAGAGGGGCCCAGCCTGCTTCAGAGGCAGAAACTGAATTTCCAGTCCAGACTCAGAGTCAGGAGTTGGGGGGTAGGCAGCATGGCCTCTTCCCTCACCTCCTTTTCAGTCTCTTCCCAGAGTCGCCTTTACTAGAATTTGGAATTTTTCCATGATCAAGTAGGATTGATTCTTTTTTTAAAATTTTCAATTGGAGGATAATTGCTTTACAAGTGGTGTGTTGGTTTCTGCTGTACAACATGAATAAGCTATACACACACACACACACACACACACACACACATCCCCATACTCTTCACCTCCCTCCCACTCCCCTCATCCCACCTCTCTAGTGTCATCACAGAGCACCAAGCTGAACTCCCTGTGTTATAAGCAACTTCTACTAGGTATCAATTTTATAATGGTAATGTATATATGTCAATGCTACTCCCCCAATTCATCCCCCCATCCTTCCTCTGCTGGGTCCAGAGGTCCATTCTCTGTGTCTCTATTCCTACTCTGCAGACAGGTTCATCAGTACCATTTTTCTAGATTCCATGATATTTGCATTAATACACGATATTTGTTTTTCTCTTTCTGACTTGCTTCACTCTGTGTAACAGGTCTAGGTTCATCCACCTCACTACGACTGACTCTTAATTCATTCCTTTTTATGGCTGAGTAACATTCCATTGTATATATGCACTACAGCTTCTTTATTTCCATTCATCCGTTGATGGACATCTAGGTTGCTTCCATGTCCTAGCTATTGTAAATAGTGCTGCTATGAACATTGAGGTCCCTGTGTCTTTTTGAATTAAGGTTTATCACGGTGTGTGCCCAGGAGTGAGCTTGCTGGGAGGACTGATTCTTGCGCTGCTTTCATGGGAAGTAAAGCTACATGAGGGAGTCTGTCTCTAGCCACCCTCTCAGGACCTCTGCCCTTGTACCCCAGCACACATACCACATGGGATTAGCAAATCAACTTTTCTGTGTTCCTTTCAATTTAGTGGGGCATAGTAGGATTAGGGGGCTTTCCTGATAGCTCAGTTGGTAAAGAGACCCAAGTTGCAATTCAGGAGACCCTGGTTGTATTCCTAGGTTGGGAAGATCCCCTGGAGAAGGGATAGGCTACCCACTCCAGTATTCTGGCCTAGAGAATTCCATGGACTGTATAGTCCATGGGGGTCACAAAGATTTGGACACGACTGACTGACTTTCAGTGAATTGCCATCATTTTGGGGTCATAAGCCAAATTTGGGGACAAATGGCTCATAAGCATCTTTGTTATTATTAATCTCATATTTACATTTCTCCTGTTGGAACTGGGAAGTAACCCAACTGGAATCCTACAGAATTTGAGTCCTGGCCAATTTAGGGAGGGCTATTTGTTAAAACAACGCAGATAAAAACATGCTTCTTAGTTGTTGTCATCACTGTAATGATTGATTAGAGTTTAAACATTGTCTCTCTGTTCACACATTGGATCTTACCCACCACACCAGAACCCTGTATGTTGTCCCCAAATCTGGCAACAAGGTGAACTCACTTGTGTGGAGGTGAAGGATTATTAAAAGTATCAAACTACAGACATTTCTGGGACCTTCTTAACAGAGAAGCTGATTTTTTTCCCATAAGAAATGGAGTGATATTCTCATGCAAACTGTATGTAGCTTTTCTACTTCCAGGAAAATTCTAGGAGACCCAGGCTAGTGCTGGGGCTGAGAAATTTTCTGTCTGTTCTTGTCTCACCTCTACACATTCTGTACCTTGATTCAGAGGACTAGAAAAACCATCAATCTTTGTAGTTTTCTCTCCTTTTTTTCCAGGAGTTATGGAGGTAGTAGTGGAGGGATAAGAAGCCCCCATCACTGGATAGACCTTACACTGAGAGACCTCTGGTAAAAAAGCTGTAAAACAAGAAAGAAACAATGAAGGGACACCTGAGAAAACTTTATCCTGCCTTTGATTTCACCTGACAAAACCCTGAGTTTACCCAGCTGATATAAAACTTCCAACTGTGGCTCTGTTGATCTGTACATAGGTTCAAGGCGTGGGCCTTGATAACACGAAAGAATGAGTGAGGATATAGTAATAAGAGATACAGATTAAATCCCCTGATGCTTTTAACTAATCAGAATGAAGGAGTGGACCATGTCTTCTTGGCTTATCACTCATACAGCCATAATAATAATAAGGACGGAAAGATATGGCACTGTTGAAAGTCCCTTCTTTAAAAAAGATCACTTCAAAGTCCAAGGAAGGACTGAAGTAGTATAGTTCGCCTTAATGACTATGGCAGGTCTGTCTAGTGAGTGAAGTCTAAGTCAATGACTTTGAGAGAGAATTGGAGAAAGAGGAGGAACTGAAAGAAGGGGAGACCACTCAGCTTCACGCACCCCTCAATTTCATTCTTTCAGCATATATTTAAAAATGATGATCTAGGGACTTCCCTGGTGGTCCAGTGGTTCAGAATCCATCTTGCAATACAGGGGGATGTGGGTTTGATCCCTGGATGGGAAACTAAGATCCCACATGCTGCACAGCCACTAAGCCCATTCGGGTGTGACGAGAGCCCGTGTGCGTGATGCGATGGAGATCTTGAGTGCCGCAACTAAGACCTGGTGCAGCCACATCAATAACCATTAAAGAAATGAATATCTCGTTGTGCCAGGGTCTGCTTCCATACTGTGGACATAGCAGCTGAACACACTCTAGCCTGGGAGCTAGCAAAGGGGAAGGAGGGCTGAGGGAGGACATGGAGAAGCAGACAGTAAGTACAGTGAGTCCTGTGTCGTTGGTTAGAAGGGGATGAGTGCTATGGAAAGAAAAAGTAGAGCGCCGCGTGGAGGGGTGCAGGTGGGCAGTGGTTGGGCAACCTGCCGGAGTTTCATTGAGAAGATGAGGACTGAACAAAGATGTGAAGGAGGTGAGGGGAGTAGTCAAACAGATGCTGGGGAACTTAGGCAGAGGAAACAGTCACAGGCCCAGGCCAGAGTGTGTCCCGCCTGTTACAGTTTTAGAGGAAAAGCACATAAGCCAGTGAGACTGGAGTGAGTGACAGTTCGTAGGGGATGAAGGAGTTTCTGAAGCAAACAGATCCACATCACTGGGCCTTGCAGGCCAGTTTGAGGACTTCAGTTTTCGTTCTGCTTGGAATGGTGATCCATTGCAAGTCTTTTTGCAGAGAAGTGACCGGATGGATGGCTTTGTTTTTAAAGAATCAGTGGGCTGCTGAGTTGGAAATGGACAGTAGAGGGGCGCCTGATAGAAGCAGAGCAACCTGCTAAGAGACTCTTGCAGAATCCAAGTGAGAGATGACAGGGACTCAGACAGCCGTGGAAAAGATGGAATGCGGATGGATGCTGGCTGTGGTCTGCAGCCACCTTCACATGCCTCCAGAATTGATCTAACCCAATTCAGATAGTGGTTCCTATTCTATTTTTAATGGTCTCCTGTCATTGCCTATTACATTAAGGTCTGTACGTCCTACTTGACTTTTCTGAACTGCTCTCCCAGGTCTTTAGTCTATGTGAAAATGACAGTTCTTTACTTCAGAGACCAGTGGGCACAGTACCAGGTACTGTACACGAATTGCAGGGAAATTAGTCCTATTATTATTTAATCAGGAAGACTGTTGGCAAAGATAACCAGAGACAAAGAGTCAACAGGCTCAAAAGGGAAAACGAGAGAATTACGTAGAATTTTTTTTCCATCATAGCGCCAGTCAGTTCTGTGGAGTGATAACTGATGTGTTTCCGGGTCGGATGAGATGAAGGTAAATAAGTCTCACTTTGGACAAGTAACAGAAGTTCTCTCTGAGTTTTCGTTTCCTTCTCTGCAGGATGGTTATAGCAAAATAATTCTTGGTCTGTTTCACAGGAGTGCTGTGAAGATAGGTAACAAAAATGAGGAAGCAGGTGTGAAAAACACCTGGCAAACTGAGTGATGTTATGATTGAAAGGGGAAGAAAGGGGAATCCCTGGCTGTCCAGTGATTAGGGTTGTGCACTTTTATTGCTGCGGGCCGGGGGTTCGATCCCAGGTCAGGGAACAGCAATCCCACAAGCAGTGTAGTGTGGCCAGAAGATAAATAAACAGACAACCAACATTTAAAAAAAGAAAGAGGAGGCAAAACCTAGAGATCTTCCCTGAATAGAGAACTGTGCCCACTAGCCACAGGGATCATGGTACTTCAGTGTGGCTTTTCTTCTACATCCTGGGAGGCACTGTTTCAAAACCTACTTAATAGGCTTCATCGATCAGTGTATTTCCAGTTCTTCCCAGCTTGTCAATTAATGTCCAGGGCTTCCCTATCCCTAGCGGCCCGGTGGTTAAGAATCCACCTTCCCACGAAGGGGACAAGGATTCAATCCTTGGTCCGGGAAGATTCCACAGGCCGAGGGGCGTAACTGACCCCGTGCACCGCAACTATCGAGCCTGCACTCTAGAGCCTGTGCTCCGCAACAGAGGGTGCTGTAAGGAGAAGCCCGCACGCAGCCACTGGAGAGCAGCCCCCGCTCACTGCGGCGAGGGAGGACGGCAAGCGGCAACAGAAACCCAGCGCGGCCAAAAACAAAGAGTTCTAAGTTAATGTCTAAATTAATGTTCATCCCAGTTGGCATCTCCTCTCTTTTAGGCCTCCTTCTGCTAGTCATTCAGGTGGAACACGTTTGTAAACACAAACACTCCATTCCCAGTGCTGATGCAATTGCAACATTAGCTTTTCTTTGGTTAAGGATATTTGAGCAAGAATTCCCTCACTTTTAGAAGCTCTACAAAAATCCAGATTGATGAAATGGATAACTTAGGAGATGATGCTTTCCTTTATTACAAAATAATTTGTTTTAAATAGGAAGCATTAGGTACTTTATATTTAAATGGAAATCTTAGAGATTATTCTGCAATAATACTAACAGCTTGAAAAGGCTATTTAAGAGACCTTACATATTGCTGGGGGCTTACATACCTAGAAATTAGACCATCTAGTCAAATCTCTCATTTGTAGCTATGGAAACTGAGCATTGGAGAAATTAAGTAACTTGTCAAAGGTGATAATATCAGAATAAACACTTGTTTGATGTCACTTCTCTTGTATCTCACAGTGTTACATGGGGTGGACAGACGGCAGGAATCAGTTAATACTAATCAAATGCCAAAGAGCTTAATCCATGCCCCAAAATTACATTTAAAAGATTTACATAGACTTGCCTAAAGAAGAGGCTAATTCATGTCCTTGAGGCTTTAGCTCCACTTAGGGGGCTTCCCTGGTGGCTCAGATGGTAAAGAATCCTCAATGAAGGAGACCCAGGTTCAATCCCTGCGTGGGGAAGGTCCCTTGGAGAAGAAAATGGCAACCCAGTCCAGTGTTCTTGCCTGGAGAATTCCATGGACAGAGGAACCTGGCGGCTACAGCCCATGGGTCACAAAGAGTCGGACACATCTGAGTAACACTTCCACTTTCAAGCTCCACCTGCCTCCAAGGATGTCAATTCAAAGTGAGTGCCTACCTCCATCCCAGCTTCTAACCTCACCTTTGCCCGTCACAAGGAATCCAGCCTGAACCTTGGATGCGGGGGTTAGGTGACAGCTTGGGGGGGCCGTGCTGTTTCTGCAGGGAACAGTCATGACTCTCAGGTTCTTCAGAATGTGCTTGACCTTTTGCCTTTTTCCTGAATGTACAAGGTTAACTTTCACTTTGCTCCCAGAACCAAGACACTGCAAGGTAGCCACAGTCTGGTTTTGGACGAATGTGGGCCTTTTGGCTTCTGCCTGAGCTTCTGAAAAGAGAAAAACAAGAGAGGAAAATGAAGCCAGTTCTTAATCTGAATGGTGGCCCTCCAACCCACTTCCATTCACAACCCACTACTGTACTTTCTTCTCTTTTTCCATCAGATCTTCCTCAGCATGTGTCTATGGTACTAAATATATAAGCGCTGCCTTTCCCCCTTCCCGCCATGGGTCCCATGAAGACCAGTGGTGACTGTAGTAAGTGCAGGGAGAGGCTCCTAAGTTGTTTTCTCTAACACAGGGGGCCTGAGATCTGCTTCCTCTTTCTTCACCCCATCTCTTTGATTTATGTTGCTATGTCTTAGTTTGTAAGAGTTTATCTTTTTTAACAGAAGCTGATTATTTATTTATGTGGCGAAGCACATGTGATCTTAGTTCCCCAACCAGAGATTGAACCCGCGCCCTCTGCCTTGGAAACACAGAGTCTTAACCACTGGACCACCGGGGAAGTCTCCATAACAGTTAATTTAAAAAGGGGTTTTCAGGGACCTCCCCGATGGTCCAGTGATCAGGACTCCACACTTCCACTACAGGGGCACAGTTTCCATCCCTGGTCTGACATCCCTGCATGCATCATAGCCAGAAAAGAAAAAAACAAAGGTTTCCAGGAAGCCTCTCGGGATCGATAGCTTTAGAATAGAGTGTTTGAGAGCTGGGCTCAGAATGGAGGAGACAAGCATCTTTTGAAGGTCAAAAAGTTCCTGGGGTGGCAAAGTGATTCTTCGGGAAGGGCCCATTGCCTACCTCGAATTAGCTCAGCTCTGATGCTTCTCACATCTTTTGGGAAGAGATTGGGCAGTGGTCCCACTTGGCAGCTGCTATCCCTGAGTTCTGGGGGAGGGGGAAAAAAGATAAGGATTGACTGGGTCCTTTCTCTCTGGAATTCTGGGCACTGGAGAGGGAGATAAAAAGAGAATGCGGTTTCTTCTCATAAAACTTGAAGTTGGGGAGATCAGACATTTCCCCAAAAGAACTTTGTTGCACCTTGCAGCATGCAGGTTTCCCAACCAAACTGTGTCCCCCTGCATTGGAAGTTCAGAGTCTTAACCTCTGGACTGCCAGGGAATTCCCAGAACTTTAAGATTTATGCAAGTGGGAGGTAGCGAAGTATAAATAAAACTAAATACCAGTTTATTATCCTTAGGGGGGAAAAAAGATAAGAGTTAACTAAGTTAATGAAAGATGAACCAACCCATTCCTTCAAACCCTGCTTATTATCACTTCCCCTTCCTGTCCCATCTACCTTCTTGTATTAAAACTGTTGAAAGTTTATTTATTAAGTGTAACATTGGACAAGGTATCTCTCTAGCTTCACATAGAACCATAGGTCACAGTTATGCTTTTTGGCACATAAATCACAGGGATCTTCATTTGTTAAATTTGTTGCTGCCGCACCTCATGCTGTTTGGCCTTAGCTCTGATGAGCTAATTTTAGAGAGGAACCATTTATGACACTTTGAAAAATCATGTTTTAAATAAACAGTTATCAAAGAGCAGTTGCTGCTGCTGCTGTTTAGTCGCTTCAGCGGTGTCTGGGTCTTTGCAAAGCCCACCAGGCTTCTCTGTCCATGGGATTTCCCAGGCAAGAATACAGGAGTGGGTTGGCATTTCCCTGTCCAGGGGATCTTCCTGACCCAGGGATGGAACCCGAGTCTTCTGCATTGGCAGGCAGATTATTAATAATCTGAGCCACCAGGGAAGCCCATCAAAGAGCGGTGAGTGGTACCCTCACATTACCTTTACTTTCAGCTTTTCCCACCCAAGATCATCCCCATCTATTAGGACATAATGCTTTAGAAAAGGAAGACATCTGGACATCCCTGGTGGTCCAGTGGATGAGAATCCACTTGCCAAAGCAGGGGACACAGGGTTGATCCCTGATCCAGGAAGATTCCACACACCGAGGGGCAACTAAGCCCCACATCTCCTGAGCCCACACTCTTGAGCCCGTGAGCCACAACTCCTGACTCATGTGCTACAACTACTGAAGCCCGCATGCTCTAGAGCCCGTGCTCTGCAACAAGAGAAGTCACTGCGATGAGAAGCCTGTGTCACCACAACTAGAGAAAACCCACACACAGCAATGAAGACCCAGTGCAGCCAATAAATAAATAAATAATTTTTAAAAGGAAGACATTTTATGAGGGGTTATGGATTTGGGAGTCTTAGTGAAACTGTGACAACACCTTCCAGCAAAGAAAGCTCTCTAACAGTGAAAGGAATTTTAACGTTAGTTACATGAACAAAATAAAGAATCATCACATTCTCTGAAGACTTCCTCCCATGAAACAGACAGCTGTCTTTCTGACTTTAATATGTTCTATTTAGAGGCTATCTGGGGTGACTGGAAAGCCTCACGTTCTGAGTTTTGCCTGTATCTTTATCTGACAGAATAGACCCCCAAATACTCTCTAGGCCCCTCTCAGGATTTCTCAGGACAGTCGGCCAGAAGAGTACTTACCTTTCTTGGTAGCATCATAGGATGTAATGATCAGGCTGAAAACCAAGATGGTGTCCATGTTAGCTTGAGCACATTCTCCCTGTAGAGACTGTATGTGGCTGGTCTGACACCACCACTCACAGCCTTGTCTCTAAATGTTTTCACTGCCCTAGAAATAAGTTTGACCCTGGGCGAGTCTGGTTCCACCCTAATTGATCTGCCACATTTTCTCAGGACCCAGGAATAGAGTTTATTGGAGACACAACCAAGTTTGCTTGTTAATGATTGATTCAGAATATCTTCACCTGACTTCACTGCTGGTGGGGACATAAGAAACTGTAATTAACTAGAGGTTTCCCCTAGAGAAAGGGCATAAACAGAGGTGATATGCTTGACACGATATGCTTTACAAATACTCGCAGGGAGACACGTAGACATTCGCATGCATGCTCACTGACACGGGCACATAGATTTGCACACCAACATAGAGAGGTGCTGAGATTTCTATTAAGGAAAATGATTTCTAGAGTAGCGCAGACAGCTAGGACTGATTCAGTGAGTTACACTGGAGAGGGTGCAGGACTGGGAATCAACAGAAGTGGGTTCCAGATGTGCTCCTGTAGTTAAATGTATCAATGTGAGAAAGTTGCTTGACTTCTCTGAATTACAGTTTTCTCCTCTGTAAACGGAGCATTCCAGCCCAGTCATCTCTAGAATTCATTCACTGTTATACACATAAACTGACCTGAGCACAGATGTACCTGTCTAGTTGTGCACATTTTCACACTTCTGAAAAGTGAAGTGAGGGAATTCCCTGGTGGTCCAGTGGCTAAGAATCTGCCTTGCAATGCAGGGGACATGGGTTCGCTCCCTGGTGGGGGAACTCAGATCCCACATGCGATGGGGCAGCTAAGTCTGTACACCTCAATCAGAGAGAAGCCTGCACACCTCAAGGCAGAACCCATGTGCCACAGCGAAAAGATCTCATGTGGCGCAACAAAGACCCAATGCAGCCAAAAAGAAACAAACAAACATTTACCAGATAAAAAAGTGACGTGACTCAGAGATCATTCATATGACTCTTGGGATGAGAAGTGAGAAGAGCTAAACTGCACTAGACGAGTGATACTGTGTGCAGTTTGGGAAGGCTTTCCTAAACATAACTGTTGTAGATTTTTTGAAAATTGTATTTTTTGATAAAGAGTATATATCTTGCGTAGGGAGCTTCCCTGGTGGCTCAGATGGTAAAGAATCTGCCTACAATGCAAGAGGCCCAGGTTCAATCCCTCGGTTGGGAAGATCCCCCGGAAAAGGGAATGACAACCCACTCCATTATTCTTGCCCACAGAAGGTGGACAGAGGAGCCTGGCGGGCTACAGTCCATGGTGTTACCAAGAGTCAGACATGGCATATACCATCACTGTCAACAGCATAACAGTTCATCTCGTGTAATACTTTGTAGACCTTGTGGCAACACAGCTAGGGGGATGATAAAGCAGAAATGAAGATCTCCTCAGACCCTCTGCCTGAGTCCAGAGGCTTGCAGTTGCTCTACCCACTGGGAGTGCACTTACTCCAGTGACTATGCATAAGTTGGTTCTAGAGGGTGATGCTCTGATGATATAAAGGGAGCTTGATTCAAGGGATTTTCCATAAGGGAGTTCATAAGGTCTAAGTCAAATCATAATTTAAGTACTATTCTGTTTCCTGACATTTTAATTCAGGTTGAAATCTGGCTAAGTGGAGCATGAAGGAAAATCTTGGTGGGAAAACAGAAAGGACAGAGGTGTCCCTGAAAGACGTGTTTCCTGAAACGTGGAAGGAGGGGAAGAAGTGCTGAGCACGCAGCCACAGTGCCTTTCTTTTCATTCCTTCATGCCACACATCTTTATTATGCGCCTACTATGTGCCAGACACCTTTCTCACAGTGAGCCAGCCAAATCTGCGTACATGTGAAATGCTGCTGCTGCTAAGTTGCTTCAGTCGTGTCCGACTCTGTGCGACCCCATAGATGGCAGCCCACCAGGCGCCCCCGTCCCTGGGATTCTCCAGGCAAGAACACTGGAGTGGGTTGCCATTTCCTTCTCCAACACATTAAAGTGAAAAGTGAAAGTGAAGCTGCTCAGTGGTGTCCGACTAGCAGCGACCCCAGGGACTATACAGCCTACCAGGCTCCTCTGTCCGTGGGATTTTCCAGGCAAGAGTACTGGAGTGGGGTGCCATTGCCTTCTCCATGTGAAATGATGAGAAGCAGACAATAAACAGTTGAAAATAAAATAGCGCGTGCATGTTTGGATGCTCATTCCTGTCCAACTGTTTGTGACCCCATGGGTCCTCTGTCCAAGGGGGACTCTGCATCCCCATGCCAGGCTCCTCCGCCCATGGGTTTATCCAGGCAAGAATACTGGAGTGGGTTGCCATTTCCTACTCCAGGGGATCTTCCCGACTCAGAGATCGAACCCATGTCTCCTGCGCCTCCTGCATTGGTGGTGGATTCTTTACCACTGAGCCATCTGGGAAGCCCCAAATAGGGTAGGGGGCTAATAATAAGCAATACACAAATACGTATACAAGATAATTAAAGATTGTGATAATCATCATGAAGCAACAGGGTGGTGAGGTGGGGAACTGACAGAGGCCACTTTATTATTAAGCTACTTTTAAAAAAGTAAGTTAATTTTATTTATTTATTTTTGGCTGCGCTGGATCTCCGTTGCCGTGCTTTCTCTAGCTGTGGTGAGTCGGGGGCAGCTTTTGGTTGCGGTGCACGAGCCTCTCATTGCAGTGGCTTCTCTTGTTTCGGAGCACGGACTCTGGAGCATGTGGGCTCAGTAGTTGTAGCACTTGGGCTTAGTTGTTCCATGACTGGTGTAATCTTCCCGGACCAGGAATCACACCTGTGTCCCCTGCATTGGCAAGCAGATTCTTTACCCCTGGACCACCAGGGAAGTCATTATTATTATATTATTAGGCTGTGCTGCATGACTTGCAGGATCTTAGTTCCCCAACCAGGGATTGAACCTGGTCCCTTGGGTCCAGCCTGGACCCTGGACCACCAGGGAATTCCCAGAAGCCACTTAAAGTAGGGGAGTCAAAGAAGACTTCTCTGAGGAGGTGGCATCTGAGCTAAGGAAACCAGGAGAGTGGATGTCCTAGAAGGCAAGAAAGGAGGGTATTTCAAGGAAGGAATTGTGAATTGGTCAAATGCTGAGCAGAGTGTATAAGGAGGATAGAATGTTCACTGGATTTAACAATTTTGTTAACAGCGGTTCTAGCGGAGTTGGACGTAGGCGGGGGTTAAGAGTGAATTGGAGGTGAAGAAGCGTAGGTCATCTTTGGAAGACATCTGCCTATGGAAGGGCACGAAGTGAAGCAAGCCAAGTGGAGAGAACCTCAGCACCTCAGATCATCTTCAGTGGTCCAGAGCAGCACCGTCTCCGTTGCTAGATTCTCCTGGCAGGGCAGGTGGGTAGAGAGTTACAAAGGGGTTCCGTTGCTTTTCCTCAGTTTCATGGTTTTTTGCTCGCTAGTTCATTAACGCGATTGCATGGTTCTCTGCTCCCTTCTGGTAGCAGAAAATTTTCCCTGCTGTCTGTCGCTCTGTCTGAAATTTTCTGTCCATTAGCATCTGGGTAGCCTGTTTCAGTCCCGCTACCTTGGAGCAGGTGTAGGAAAGGCTGTGAGGGCTATTCTCATTCTCTGTCACTAGGTGGCAGAAGAGCTCACTCTTTGCAAAAACAAAGCTTGTGCTAGGAGATCACCAACGCAATGGACATGAATTTGAGCAAACTCCAGGAGGTTGTGGAGGACAGAGGAGCCTGGCGTGCCGCAGTCCAAGAGGTCTCAAAGAGTTGGACATGACTTATGGACTGAATAACAACAAGCCAGGACAAAGAGAAGAAGAGTTTTCTTTTCTTTTTTTGGCCATGCTGCGAAGCACGTGGGATCTTGGTTCCCCAACCAGGCACTGCACCCGTGCCCCCTACAGTGGAGGCAAAGAGACAGGGAACTTCCCCTACAGTGGAGGTGAGGAGCCCTAAATACCGGACCAGGGAACTCCCCGGTAGAGTTTTGTTTTATTGACTCTCAGACCCTTCCCAGAAGTCAGCCAGCAGGTTGGAGCCGAGTTATTGTGGGGTACAGAGAAGCAGGAGAGCTTCATTAATGAGTCAGAATATCCAGTAGTGGAGAAATAGACCCAGAACTGTTTCTATACGACTAGATTTTTTTCCCCCCTTCTACTCAACATTTTGAGTGGTTTTCTAAATGTTTGCAGTATCTATAGAGGGGGCAATCTCCTTCCTGATCTCATTTTCCCCACCACAAAACTTCCAAGTTTAGGAGGAAAACAAGTTGTAAGATAGTGAGGTTCATGGAGTGTGAAGATGAGAGATGCGACTCTGAAGACAGCAGGAAACTAGAGTTGATGGGGTGAGTCTGGATGGGCATCTGGAGCACTTGACCAGAAGACAGGAGGCTCACCTAGGTTCCGGATTAGGCTTTGTAATCGACTGAGTCACTTTGAGTAAGACACTCACCTTTTCTGACTTCTGTTTCAGTTTCTTGAATGAGATAGACGGTTGGACAAGATGTTTTCAAAGGGTTCTTCCAGCTTGAAAATGATCTCAGTGCCACATTCTGCTACTCTATCTTTTAAGGGTGTGTATTTTTTATTTGTTTGGGTTTATGTTTAATTCGTTTATTGTGGAATATAGCATGCCTATAGAGGAGTATATAGAACATAAGCATATTTAAAAAAATTATTTATTATTTATTTAAATAATATGTCTTATTTGTAGTTCTTGGGGTCTTCAGTTGTGGAATGTGGGATCTAGTTCCCTGACCAGGGATTGAACCCAGGACCCCTGCGTTGAGCATGCAGAGTCTTAGCCACTGGACTATCAGAGAAATCCCAACACAAGCGTATTTTTAGTAATAATAATATGAACGTATGTAACCATCACCCAGAGTAAGAAATTGAACATGGCCTATAGCTTCCCTGGTAGCTCAGACAGTAAAGAATCTGCCTGCAATGCAGGAGACCCGGTTCATTCCCTGGGTCAGGAAGATCCCCTGGAGAAGAGAATGGCAACCCACTCCAATTTCTTGTCTGGAGAATTCTGTGGACAGAGGGGCCTGGCAGGTTACAGTCCACGGGGTTGCAAAAGAGTTGGACCTGACTGAGTGACTATCACTTTCACTTTCACAGTAGCTGAGAAGCTCTAGATTTGTCTATCCCTCTGGTCACACTCCTTTCCCTTCTCCCAATCATCAGTTTCCCAGACTTTTCAAAAAATAGTAAACTATCTATAACTAATATTTACTAATTTTAATAACTAAAAAATTACTTTTTAGTGCTCTTGTACTTTTTACCTGCTCTTGTACTTACATACTTTTTAACTGCTGTTGTACTTACGTAAATGGATAGATCACACCCTATGTAATTTAAAGTAAACTTTTTATTACATATAACACAAAGTGGATCCGCTTCTCTTTGTGTTGTCTCCCAGTCACCACCCATCATCAGGAGTAACCGTGATTCAGATTTTTACCACCACAAGTGAATTTTGCCTATTTTTGAAGAAACACACTCTTTTGTGTCTGGCTTTTTTTTGCTCAACATTATGGGTATGAAATTCTTCCATATTGTTTCTTGCAGCAGTAGTTTGTTCATTCTCATTGCTTTATAATATTTTACTGTATGAAGGTATCATAATTTATTTTTTAAATTTTTATTGGAGTATATAGTTGCTTTGCAATGTTGTATCAGTTTCTGCTGTATAGCAAAGTGAATCAGCCACATGTATAGACATATCCCCTCCTCTTTGGATTGCATCATAGCTTATTTATCCATTCTACTGCTGAGAGATGTTGGGTTGTTTCCAGTTTGGGACCAGAAGAGAAAATGTTCCTGGGACACATTTGAAAGTTTCTCCAGAGTATAAGTCCATAACTGGAAGCTGGGTATGGTCAGCTTCACTAATTAATGGCAAACTGTTTTCTAAGAGGTTGTCCCCATTTACACTCCCACTGACGGTATATGAAAGTTCCTTTTGTCCTACAGGGGCCAAATTGCCTTTTTAGTGTGGTACAACCACAGGACTTTGCAGGGCCTGGCGAACGCTCACATTGCCAGCCTTTCAATTCGTTCTCAGACACTCAGGCCAGAGCCACTTCTCCTATTTACTTGCTCCCTCCAAGTATGGGTAAAAGGTTCTGATCACATGCTCTGTTCCTCTGGGAATATTGGCCCTGGGCTGGGGTTGGGTAGTGAACTTAATACCGTAATCATTCCTGAATCCATTGAGCATCCATAGGATATTCTGTTCTTGTACTGAATGTTAGTGGGACATGGAGAGGGGAACGGAGAGAAAGGGGGAAGTAACAGTTTTAGCCTGCCTCCAAGTTTTGTGTTAGAAACTTTACATTTTGGCTATAACATTTAATCCAAAACACAACCTTACAGGGTAGGTGTTCTATCTCAGTTATATAGACAAGGAAACTGAGGCCCAGAAAGGGGGTCATTTGCTCTAGGTCATGGAGCTAATTAAGTGATGGAGTCAGGATGTAAAACCTGGTTTACCTGATTAAAGAGCTCAGCTCTTTACAGTGCAGAACACAGGGAAGGCAGCCTCCCTGCTTTGCTGTTGGCTAAGATTGCCAATACCAAGAACCAGTACTTCTCAGGACTGCTTGTCTGTATTCACCCCCAGAACTATACTAGCCAATCGATATGGCCATCTCATTCATTGATTTAAATTACATTTTATTTTCACTCATTTTTGGTTTCCACTTCTTTCTTTTCATTTCCATTAAGAAATTTGGGCATATCAGTGAAGCAGGTCCACTGATAAACCTTCTGGTCTAGTATGTTAACTAGAGGTGAGATTTAAAAAGGCAGGGATACTGAAATCTTCTATTCCAAGTTATAAGAGAGGGAAACTTTAAGACTGAAGGGATGGGACTTCCCTGGTGGCTCAGTGGTAAAGAATCCACCTGCCAGTGCAGTAGACATGGGTTCAATCCCTGGTCTGGGAGGATCCCACATGTGGCAGAAAACTGAGCCCATGTCCCACAACTATTGAAGCCTGAACCCCCTAGAGCCCATGGGCCTCAACAAGAGAAGCCATCACAATAAGATCTCATGCCACAGCTAGAGAAAAGCAAGAAAGACCCAGCACATCCAAAAATAAATAAAAATTTAAAAATTATTTTAAAGAAGACTGAAGGGATGAAAAGGATGAAAGGAAGTTGAGTGATGGTTCAGTTTTCCTTGAAAGTAAAGGCTCTTCAAAAATTATTAGCGTTGTGTTTTATTATTTATCATGTTTCATACATAATAGTAGGTGCTTCCGAGGTGGTGCTAGCAGTTAAGAACCCGCACACCAATGCAGGAGACCTAAGAGACACAGGTTCAATCCCTGGGTTGGGAAGATCCCTTGGAGGAGAGCATGGCAACCCTCTCCAGTATTCTTGCCTGGAGAATCCCATGGACAGAGGAGCCTAGCAGGTTACAGTCCATGGGGTCACACAGAATTGGACATGACTGAGGCGACTTAGTATGCACGAACATATAATAGTAGTGGTGGGGAGTGAGGGTATTTATTTGGGATAGACAGGTGAGGTCTAAACATGTAGCAGGAGAAAGCTAAGTCAGACTCAGGAGAGACAGAGATGCTGGAGAAACTGAAGAGTCAGTAAGGCAGGACCAGGAGGAAGCTCTCCGGGAGCACTCTCATGGGCTTGCAGTAGAGTGAGGTCAGAGATGAGAACGTCTAAAGCTGATTACTGTGAAATGTCAGAATCCCAAGAAAAGGCAAGATGTAAACAGGTTAGCTTCCCTGCCTTCAGATAAAGGTCCACTTTAAGATTTCTCTAGGTATTTAATAATGAAGTACATAGGACTTAGAAAGGGCTTTAAAAAAAAAAATGATACTGGGGACTTCCCTGATGGTCCACTGGTTCAGAATCTGTCTTCCAATGCAGGGGACACGTTTGAATGATTCCTGGTCAGGGAACTAGGATTCCACATGCTCCGGGGCTACTAAGCCCTTGTGCCACAACTAGAGAAAGCCCACGCACTGCAAGGAAGACCCAGCAGAGCCCAAAGAAAAGATACTGGAGGTGTCACGCAAGAGGCAGCCAAGTTTTGGTGACTGCCAATTATAGATAGGGCAGCTAGGCCTTGAAAGTGTCTGCGATTGGATAATAAGAAGGGAGGAGAAGCTGAAATGCCTTGTGAAAACCCAAGCGTCCATGTGAAAACATTGTGCGGAGCCTCTGTGGCGAACGCTGTCTTTCTCGTTGTGTAATCTTGCCTTTCATCATCAGGACCAGACTTATAAAGCGGCCTTCCCTGCGGACGGTTTCTGACCTTTTGCTGTGAAGTTCCCTCAGGCTCTTAACCCTGGACAAACCTGCACGGCTGACCAGAGTCGAAGAACACAGTGTTCTGATCAGGCCTTCTTGTCTTCTTTTTTCTCTTATCGTACGACTAGAGCCTCAGTTCTGGTCAAGGCACTGACTCTCTTGAAGTCTGTCCATCTGTGAAGTATCCTTCTGGAGGTTTTTGCCTCCCAGACGTGACCTGAAGACGGACAAGCAGACGTTGGAAGCAGAGAGGTCGCTGAGGTACAGAGCCAGTCTTTGTTTTCAGTCAGTGAGGTATGAATAGCTCTACCTAGCTATTGAGGGCAATACCAAAGTGTAACAAATGCTCTCTGCTTTTAAGACGATTAAAATTCAGCTGGAGAGCTGAAACCAGCATACCCACAAAGAAATTTTAGCCCAGTAAATGCTGAACCATGTGGTGGTGACCAGATTGCTAGTAGAATTCAAAGGAAGGATCATCAGTAGGAGCTGAAGAAATAAAAGAGATCTTCTTTGAGAAAATGGGACTCCCACAGACTATAGAAAAATTCAGAAAATTAGGAAAGAGGCAGGACAAGCTTGCCAGCATAAGCAAAAGTAAAGATAAGAAAGGCAAGAGCTGGAAGCCAGATTAGTGTAAGTGTTCTGTATTGGGGGCCAGTGGGAAATAACATCGTATTATATCCCCTATGTTGTGCTGTTGTTTAGTTGCTGAGTCGTGTCTGACTCCTATGTGACGCCATGGACTGCAGCCTGCCAGGCTCCTCTGTTTATGGGATTCCCCAGGCAAGAATACTGTTCTAAAAGTCTATCACTGACTCTGCCATTTAAGGAATTTGGAACTGTGGCCAGACAGCCACCAGGAGATGGTGCTGTTTGAGGGTCCATCTACTTTTTAAAAAATGATAAATATTTTATATTTATTTTTATTTTTGGCTGTGCTGGCTCTTGGTTGCTGCTCGTGGGCTTTCTCTAGGCGCAGTGAGTGGGGAGCTACTCTTCGTTGCAGTGCATGGGCGTCTCATTGCGGTGGGGCTTGTGGGCTCAGCAGTTGTGGTGCGTGGGCTTAGTAGCTCTGCAGCATGTGGGATCTTCCTGGACCAATCTGCATTGGCAGGCAGATTCTTAACTGATGGACCACCAGGGAAGTCCTGTGGGTCCCTTTTCTATTCAGGCACATTCTTTCCTACCTTGGTTCAACTTTGGCCTGACCTGCCAGACTTTTCTGTCTAGTTTGTGCATGTGTAGGACATGCTGTTCTTCATTGGAGACACTGACAGCAGAGAGGGAACAATAATGATAAATCCTAAACTATTGTTCTTTAACTCCAGGGTGAATAATTACTGCCTAAAAAAAAGTCTGAAGTGGGGCGGGTAATCTATTTTGAACAAGCACCGACTGATTCTGTTTCAGGTGGCCAGTGGCACATCATACTTTGAGAAACACTACCGCAAACTGAGGTAGAATTGACAATGAAGCGCCAAAATATCCTGGAGTGACACACATACTGCTTATGTATTTCTGGACTTAGTTTTGAGAATTTATCCCCTTTTATGTTCCGGTCTTCTAAAACTTACATGGTTATCAATTAAAGAGCAAGATCTAGACACTCTGTTTTGGTGTTTCATTTTGTCTTCCCAACTAGATTGGGATATCTTAAAGATAGATATGCCCTCAGGCTTTTCTTATTTCCCCCATAGTAGGGTGACAGACCATTTTTAAGGTTGAAATGCTCAGGGGAAATCTCTGATACCTTAATCTAACCTTCTTAAAAAACCTTGAAGCCATTTGGTATTTGGAAACTTGTATTAGTTTTTTTTAGGGCTGCCATGATAGAGTATCACAGACTGGGTGACTTAAACCATAGAAGTTTATTTCTTCACAGTTCTAGAGGCTGTAAGTCCAAGATTAAAATGTCAGCAGAGTTGGTTTCTTTTTAGGCTTTTCTCTTTGGCTTGTAGTTGACCATCTTCTCTAGCAAAACAGCCACATCTGGTAAAGCCTTCATCAATTGTGATTCACAAATGGTCTTCCCTCATTGTGTATCTGTGTCCTAATCTCCTCTTCCTGTAGGGCCCCCAGTCATTTGGAATTAGGGCCCACCTAATGACTTTATTTCAGTTCAGTTTCCTCTTTAAAGAGCCAGTCTCCAACTATACTCATATTCTGAGGTGCTGAGGGTTCAGACTCATATCAATTTAGATCACAGTTCAGTCTGTTACAGCCATTATGGCACCTAGAAATGGGCCACTCTCTCCCTCTCTCACACCTGTTAGTCTTGTATAGTAAGTTCTCTCCACCCTCTAATGCTCCTCCACCACTTCTTACAGACATAAGCTTGTGTGGTAAGTACCCATGGAACAGCGCTAAAGAGCCTATAGCGGAGATGGGCAGGTTGCGGCATGCACCACACAAAACAACACTTCGGAGTTGAAATTCCAGGTGAGCAGTCTTAAAGACACAGCTCTCTGCCTACTCTTGGTCCAGTTGTCATTTGATGATGATAATTAGATTACTATATCCTATCTAAATAGTCTTGGTGTATCTTAACTCATCCTTCATTTTCTTTCATGGTAGCTCGCTCATTAGGCCTCTCCTTGGCTAGTACTTTACAGAGCTCAGTTACCTCAAATGTTTAATGAGGTCAAAAGCAAGACCTGTAAGGGCTTGCTGAAGGTTCACATAAACACAGTTTCTGAGCACAACCCCTGATTCTGCAGTATTCCTAAGGCTGATAAACAGCAACATCTCTAAGAAAGAATCTATTATAAGGAGTAGGAACTAGGAAAGGTAGATGAAAAATAAGACAAATAACCTCAAGATTTTTAGTTCTTTGTAAAGTCACTTCCTTCATGGCAGCTTCATAGGGAAGAGACAAAGTTTCCTCTTTCCAGGCTTTTTTTTTTTTCAGTCAATCAAGTCAAACCCCTTGTTAAATGGTAAGGCTGTGCTCACTTATCTCTATATTCTGATTCTCCTCTCTTTGTTCAACTGACAGGTGCATCTAATGACAGTTATTGTGAAGCTTGGGTGACTGCTCTATATAAAGTCCACATTTTCCTTCTGAATGTGTTTCCAGTGTCTATTCTCTTCAAGTAGGTTGGTAAACTCTTGGAGAAGTCACCACCTAAAGGTATGACGACGGCTTCTAGAATACTCTTCCCTGTTGACCAACCTTCCTATCTTCCTGCTTCTGCATCCCTCCAAGAACTTCTGACCTCAGGTTGTGTATTTCTACCCTGTTCACTCTTTGCCCCCTGGCTCAGGACTTCTTTCCACCAAACTGTCATCCTTTGTACCATTCTTGGCCTTTAGCACAAGCTTGTTGGAAGTTCAGAAGAGTACCCTGGGTAGGATTGGAAAGAGTTAAACTCAGTTTCTTCTCAAGTGCAATTTTCTCTAATTTTCTTTTTCTCCTGCTCTATAGTTTTATTATATGTTTGGATTCTTTCCAGTTACTATTAATTTTCAACACAGAATCACCATGAATGTCTTGCTGTAAAATAACTGGCAAAACTAGAGAAATCGGCTGTCTTCTCAAAGACCTGGTTAACCACCGTGGAGATGGGGAGGCACGCTCCTTTCCAAGAAGCCGGGAGTTGTTGCCTTCCAGGCTCGGGGCAGGCGCAGCAGCCTGTCCTTTGGCACTCTGTCCTTCTTACTGAGCTTCCTTCATCGAGGCTTCCCCTCAAGTGCTTCAGGATTCAGCACCTCAGACTCCTTTGAGGCGGGCCACCCAGCGAGGCCGGTTATGTTGTCTCAGAACAGGGCTTGGTTTGCCAGCACTAACTGGGAAACCAGCCTGTGTGATCCTGGGCAGTTCATGAATGCGATACCCTCCGCGATAATCCTCGGGACACGGGGATTGAACAGGGTAAGGTCCTCACACGGCCTGCGCACCGCCCGCCTCGCTCAGTCCTGCTCGATCCAGGGCTGCCTTCCCACGCCGCGAGCCGGATGGCCTCCCGCGCCACTCCCCCATTCCCGGGTTCGCCGGGAGGGGGAGCCGGCCGGGCCGTCGGCTCGGCACCGCCCCCGGAGAAAGGGCCGGCGGCCACCCGGGACCCGCCCGCCCTCTAGCCGCTGGGCCCCGAATGGCAGAGCGGCGCTCGGACCATTCGTATCGCCTCACGTCGCCCCGCCCCGCGCCGTCCTCCCATTGGCTGTCGCCGGGCCCTGGGGCCCGCGCCTCTCTGCGTGGCCGGCCAGACCGCGCCGCCGCGGGGAGCGGGGTCGGAGGTGAACGGCCTCGAGTAACCCCGGACGTAGTCACCTCATGGGGCTCGCCGGCTGAGGTGGGAGCGGGGGCGGGGCGGGGCGGGGCGGGAGCCCTGAAGCCCCGCCCCTCCCCGTGTGCCGGGCCGGCCTGGTGCTGCGCGCCTGTCAGCCATCGCCGGAGCTACCGGCGTCTCCTCCCGCCCAGAGCTGCCTCCGCGCAGGGGTCCGGGACCGCCGGACCCGCGGGACACAGCCGCCGCCGCCGCCTTGAGGTGAGGAGGGGAAGGCCGCCTCGCAGCCTGCGATTCGGGACCGGGAGAGGCCGGGGCCCGGGGAGGGGCGGCGGCTGCGAAGGGCCGCCTCCCATCTTCCGCCGCACGCGGCCCGGGCTCCATCCCGCCCTGACCCGGTGCTTGGTAGCCCGGCTCTCCCCCCAGTTCTTCTGGGGCTTCGCGTTTTCCTCTGGGGAAGACGTGGAGGGATCTGGGCGGGGGGTCTCCGGGCGTCGGAGCTCTGACCCCGGAACCGGGAGACGTACAGCCCAGGGCCTCTAGGAAGGGGCTGGTGTGTCTGTCTGGAGCGGGTCCCCCCATCCTCCCGCGCCAGCCCCAGCGTGGTCTGATCCCTTCCAGACCCCAGTCTCCAGTGCGACCCTGCGCTGCGGAGAGGAAGGAGATCCACGTGGGAGGGGGGTGTTGAGGGCTGGGTCTTGTTGCCCTGAAAGTCTGCTTCTCTCTTGCAGAGAGAGAGAGAGAGGTTGTGGGGTGCAGAGACCCCGGGCTGCTTTCTGCTTTTGCTGTCTTTGTATCGTGGTGGGAGCCAGGGGCCGGGCGAGGTGTCCCTTGCCAGTTTCTGCTCCCAGAGTTTTATTCAGTATTTTCTGTAAGGGACGTAGTAAAAGGTACATGCCTGCTCTTACTCTCTCCCTCACGTTTATGGTACTGAACACGGGAAGCTGTCGGAGGTAAGACGTCGCCAGGTGGTGTGAGGCTAATGTATTTCAGAGGAAAACGTGCAGGGAGATCCTGCCTGGGTCAGCGCCAACCGTACTTCTGGAATTGGACGCGGGAAAGTGGACGCTGGTGGACACTAGGAATCAGCTCTAAACACTAGGGACTCCAAGTAGGCTTTGTGGGTTTTATAGAAGCAAGTAAGAATAAGCTAACAACTGTACAGGTTTCGGAAATACTTTAATTTCAGGTGTTTTTGTTTTGGGGTTTAAGAATGAAATCTCGGAATTTCTGATTCCATTTCTCCTTAAGCAGTGTTTCAGTAATTTCCCAGTGTGCGGAATAAACCTGATAACGTGGTCTTCAGTCTCAGAAGTTGGTCCCCCTCGATTCTCTCTTTTCTTTCGTTTTTTTAATCCCCTTGTCCACAGTGCAGATTGAGAAGTGTGCTTACTTTGTATTATGGTTTCTTCTTTCTGGGGGGCACGGATAGGAATTCTCTTCTTTGTCTCTTCTTGGTGGAGATGTCTTGCATGTCTGTGAGGAGAAGGCTTTCCATGTGCCTTTTTATTTGATAGGCACTTTTGCCTGGGAAATCCCATGGACAGAGGAGCCTAACTGGCTACAGTCCATGGGGCCACAAAGAGTCAGAGCCACTTAGCCACTAAACCTTTAAGAAAAGCACTGTGGTTTAATAGGGCAGGACAGCAGCTTGCAGTGTCTGGAGAGACACTGCTTGCTGTAAAGTAGCAACTCACTTCTCTTGCCTCAGTTTCCTCATTTTTAACAACAGGAGGAACTGTTGTGAATTTCAGGATAATTAGCAAACATTGTAAAATGACATAAGAAAGATGTCAAAGTATTAGTTTATGAAGTCACCTGAGTTTATTTGTGTTTCACAAGTTTTGTTTGGAGTTAACCAGTGCAGAGCAGAAATACATCTCCTTTAAGATGTCATGGTTTTTAAAGTGGGAGGAAACATTGAGAAATGGTGACATTTGGTTTAGTTATCTTAATAGTTCAGAAGACAAGATTATGTCAATGAACTAGTATTGTGAAAGCCAGCCTTAGAACTCACATCCCATCCTTGCCTTTTCAAAGTGCCATGGACACATTCAGGTGTAGATGACTATGTAATGTTTGATTTCCTTTTCAGTCAATGACTAGGAAGTTTTTTTGTCTGTCACACAGACTGGCTAACAGGTTTGGGGTTAGTGTTTTCCTTTCTTAAAAAAAATTTTTTTTTTTTTTGGATAGCTAATATCCTAAAAGTATTGGTTGAAGAAAGAAGTAAGTTAAAATAAAAATTATTGGAATAATATGTTGGAATTTAATATTTTTAATTGGAGGAGTCTTTTTACAATTCAGAAAAAGCTTTTTATATCATTATCTAAATTTGTTCTTAAAGATTAATAATAATAGCAGGTATGCACCAAGTGTCTTTCCAAGCCCTTAAAACAGTAAGATTATGAAGAAGTAAATGAACACCAAAGACTCATTGGCCATAAAAAATTTCTTTTAACTATTGAGGCAGATGGTGATTACGGCCATGAAATTAAAAGACGCTTGCTCCTTGGAAGGAAAGTTATGGCTAACCTAGGTAGCATATTAAAAAGCAGAGACATTACTTTGCCAACAAAGGTCCGTCCAGTCAAGGCTATGGTTTTTCCAGTGGTCATGTGTGGATGTGAGAGCTGGACTGTGAAGAATGCTGAGCGCCGAAGAATTGATGCTTTTGAACTGTGGTGTTGGAGAAGACTCTTGAGAGTCCCTTGGACTGCAAGGAGATCCAACCAGTCCATCCTAAAGGAGATCAGTCCTGGGTGTTCATTGGAAGGACTGATGCTGAAGCTGAAACTCCAGTACTTTGGCTACCTCATGCGAAGAGTTGACTCATTGGAAAAGACCCTGATGCTGGGAGGGATTGGGGGCAGGAGGAGAAGGGGACGACAGAGGATGAGATGGCTGGATGGCATCACCAACTTGATGCACATGAGTTTGGGTGAATTCTGGGAGTTGGTGATGGACAGAGAGGACTGGCGTGCTGTGATTCATGGGGTCGCAAAGAGTCGGACGCGACTAAACTAAACTAAACTGAACTGAGCATTTTTAAAGGAAATCTTTATTGATCTTCCACTGTAACAGATTGTTGCTTAGCTAGTTTTTTGTTTCACTGATTTTAAAGTTCAGTGAATATCCACTACTTGACTCTAATGGGTTATGTGAGATGATATTTACATAGAGGAAACTATGACAAATAGTGGTCAGAGGTCATTTCACTTATACAAAGAATAAATCTCATTAATAGGGCATAGGTTTTTATGAGTTCAACAAGTCAATCTTACTATGTATGCTCTCATGATACACAGTTCTCTTACCAATTTGTTATTTATTCAAGCCATCATAAAGCCGTTTAGTCTCTAGTCTCAGGATGTTGAAGGAAGCAAGTGAAAAGAAACTTCAGCAACTAGCACCTTACCCAAAGGTTAGTGGTCCCAGTTGGTTTGGCCTTTCATGGATGTTATTTGGGACTTAGGTTTATTCCATCCTTTCAGGTTGCTGCACTCACCTTCCTTTGTATAAGGAACCACAGGAGTGTTTACCATTACATGGCATCAGAAACTGAAGTTGCATGGCAGTAGTAATTACAAAGTAGTCGTCCCAGATAGAGTAAGTCTGAATAATGATTTTCGTTTTTGGAAATGATAACATGAAGTTTGAAAATTCTGAATGAATTCGTGGAGTAAAGTTTGAAAAGCAGACTTAGTTTTGGACAAATTTTTTCAGGAAGTGTAAGGTTTTGTTTATGAATATTTGACTATCTCCTATGATAGAATTGGAGAAGGCAATGGCACCCCACTCCAGTACTCTTGCCTGGAAAATCTCATGGATGGAGGATCTGGTAGGCTATGGTCCATGGGGTCGCTAAGAGTCAAACACGACTGAGCAACTTCACTTTCACTTTTCACTTTCACGCACTGGAGAGGGAAATGACAACCCACTCCAGGGTTCTTGCCTGGAGAATCCCAGGGACGGAGGAGCCTGGTGGGCTGCCGTCTATGGGGTCACACAGAGTCGGACACGACTGAAGTGACTTAGCAGTAGCAGTATGATAGAATGGGCTTCCCATGAGGTGCCAGTGGTAAAGAACCCACCTGCCAATGCAGGAGACTTATAAGAGACTTGAGTTGGATCCCTGGGTCAGGAAGATCCCCTGGAGGAGGGCATGCCAATCCATTTCAGTATTTTTGCCTGGGGAATCCCATGGACAGAAGAGCCTGGTGGGCTACAGTCCATAGGGTCACCAAGAGTCTGGCATGACTGTAGCGACTTAGCACACACGTATGATAGAAATAAGAGAGTACTCTAATGGGGTTCCTAAAAATCATCCTTTGTTTTTGTAGACCACTCAAACCTGTTCTTAAGTCATAAGTTGGCACATGTGTACGTGTATGTATTTACATAAATGCCGAGTTGGGAGGATAGTAGGTTGATAGGAGCTTGATTAGTTTTTAAGTTTACTAGAAGTAATATCAGCAAATTGGCACCAAGAGGATAGATAGCTGGGTTGTTTGTGTTTTGTGCTTCAGCATTTAGTGGTATTCCTGAGCCTGGCAAGGCAAACTGTTGAATTGCCCTTTGATTCCATCTTATAAAAAATCTGAGAACTGAATGGAACTTTTAGTATTAGAATATACCTTAGGAATTTTCTAGTTCAACTTTACAGTTAATATGAAAATATTTTATCCAATACTCCTGTTGGAAACTTCCAGCTCTAGGCAGTTCATCGTCTGATTGGTGCATCAACAGGCAACTAATTTTTGAGAGTTGTTCATTATTTTCAGCCTAAAACTGTCTCCCTAAAACCTTGAAAATGTTGTATGTCCAAGAGGATTAGGAGTTTTGGGTTTAACGTGTAAAGTTCACCAGCTCCACATTTCTGCCTGATAATGTAAAATACAACGCCTAACACTTGGGGTCAGGCCAAAAAAAAAAAAAATCAAGCAACAGTTCTTCAAGGAAGAAATTGTTTTTTCCCTTGAATCCTGGCTGCTCTCTGGAAGGTAGCTGACACCTGAATCATGGTTTCAGTTTAGTTCAGTCACTCAGTCGTGTCCGATTCTTTGTGACCCCATGAACTACAGCATGCCAGGCCTCCCTGTCCATCACCAACTCCCGGAGTTTACCCAAACTCAAGTCCATTGAGTCGGTGATGCCATCCAACCATCTCATCCTCTGTTGTCCCCTTTTCCTCCTGCCTTCAATCTTTCCCAGCATCAGGGTTTTTTCAAATGAGTCAGCTCATCGCATCCGGTGGCCAAAATATTGGAGTTTCAGCTTCAACATCAGTCCTTCCAATGAACACTCAGGGCTGATCTCCTTTAGGATGGACTGGTTGGATCTCCTGCAGGCCAAGGGACTCTCAAGAGTCTTCTCCAGCACCACAGTTCAAAAGCATCAATTCTTCGGCACTCAGCTTTATTTATAGTCCAACTCTTACATCATGGTTTCAGCTTTTTCTAAATGCTGCTCTATGAAATAAGATTATGGGGAGGAATTGATTCATAGTCTGAGAGATTTTTGAATTCACAAAATGGCTTTTTACCTGGAGGCCTCTAAATGTTTCAAGGGAATACTGTTTGAAATCTGAACTCGTGATTCACACTTCCTAGTTTCATCATACCTCATATGCATTTGAATTTCTATGGAACACTTAGTCTACAAAAGCCTAGTGTTTACACAGCATTGTAAAGTGTTAGGGTAGTAGGTTTCAGACAATTGGAAGAGATAATAAGTTTTCCAGCTTCATTGAGGAGATAACAGAGTCAGTTACACAGTAACACATATTAATAAATGAATGGAAAACTTCCCTGGTGGTCCAGTGGTTAAGAATTTGCCTAGCAATGCAGCCTTGAAAGAGGGCATGACAGCCCACTCCAGTATCCTTGCCTGGAGAATCCCATGGACAGAGGAGCCTGGTGGGCTGCAGCCCATCAGGTTGCAAAGAGTTGGACATGACTGGATACGACTGAAGCGACTTAGCACGTATGCATACCAGTGCAGGGAAGCTGGGTTCAATCCCTGGACTGGGAAGATTCCACATGCTGCGGAGCAACTAAGCCTGTGTGCCCCAACTACTGAGCCTGCATTCTAGAGCTTGTGCTCTGCAACAAAAGAAGCCGCCACAACAGGAATCCTATGCATCGCAACTAGAGAGTAGCCCCCGCTCGCCACAACTAGAGAAAGCCCCTGAGCAGCAGCGAAGACCCAGCACAGCCACAAATAAATAGAGTGACAGACACACCAGTTGTCTTCTTAAATGCTCAGGCAGATATGAGATAAGGAGTTAGAGTAGCATGAAACTAATGGATAAAGCTTTTTATTAAACATTTAAACTTTTTGTTGCTAGTAAATATTACATTCACATAATTCAAAATTGTAAGTGTACGAAAGCGTATACAGTGACATTCTCTCTCCTGACTTTGTCTTGCAGACATTCAGTTCTCCTTACCAGAGATAAGTAGTGTTATTTATTTCTTACTATAACTTTTAATGGTAATTATCAGATATGTTAATTTAAGTAATTTAAGTAAGTAAATTAAGTTAATTTAATTTAATCATTTCTTAATAATAACTAGAGATTTTATTCATATTAAAACAGATGCTCTTGTATTCTCTTCCTACTCTATCAACTTAAAAAAATATATATTATTTCTTTGTTTATTTGGCTGCAGCAGGTCTTCCTCGTGGCATGTGGAATGTGGAATCTTTAGTTGCGACATGCGAACTCTTTAGGGATCTAGTTCCCAGACCAGGGCTGGAGCTTGGGCCCCCTGCAGTGGGAGTAAGGAGTCTTAGCCACTCGACCACCAGGGAAGTCCCCTACTCTGCCAACGTTTTAATACGAACTGTACATACTTTGGCTTCCCTGGTAGCTCAGTGGCAAAGAACCCACTTGGCAGTGCAGGGTATGTGGGTTTGATTGCTGGGTCAGGAAGATCTCCTGGAGAAGGAAATGACAGCCCACTCCAGTACTCTTGCCTGGGAAATCCCGTGGATGGAGGAACCTGGCAGGTTACCACCCATGGGGTTGCAAAAGAGTCAGACACAGACTTAGCAACTAGACAACAACAACAAATACATTCTTTATATACCATCCTTCATCTTTGATGTCTTCACTTAACATTACATGGTGAGCTGTTTACCTTTTTATTTTCGTCAGAGTAATATGTACATATAGTGAGGTTTTTTGGCTGCACAGGGTCTTTGTCGCTGCGCTGGGGCTTTCTCTAGTTGTGGTGAGTGGGCTTCTCTTTTGCGCCGTGCCGGCATTAGGCTGGCGGGCTTCAGTAGTTGTAGCACACAGGCTCAGAAGTTGAGGCTCAGGGGCTCTAGAGTGTGGGCTTCGTTCCTCTGTAGCATGTAGGATCTTTTCGACCAGGGATTGAACCCATGTCCCCTGCGTTGACGGACAGACGCTCAACCACTGGACCACCAGGGATGTCCCCCACCATATTTTTTCATTGTAAAAATCCTTATTCACTTTTGTAATTTTTTTTTTCACTTTTGTAATTAATATATAGCTCATGAGGTGATTTTTCTTCACTTTTTCTTGTGGTAAAATACATATAACATTTACCATCTTAACAATTAAAAAATGTACAGTTTTGCATTATGATATTTAATACATTCATAATGCTACGCAACTATCACTGCCAGCCATCTCTAGAACTTTTCTCATCTTGTAACACTGAACTGCTATACCCTTTGAACCGTAACTCCCTGTTTTCCTCTTCCCCAGCCCCCATCAACCACCATTCTACTCTTGGTCTGTAATTTTGACAAGGACCTCATATAAGTGGAATCATACAGTATTTGTCTTTTTGTGACTGACTAATTTCACCTAGCATAATGTCCTCAAGGTTTATTTACATCGTAGCATATTGCTCTTTAAGGTTGAATAATATTTTATTGTATGTATATGTTACATTTTGCTTATCCATTTATCCATCAATGCATGCTTGCTTTTTTCCAAGTTTTAGTTATTCTGAATAATGCTGTTATGAACATGGGTGTACAGATATCCCTTTGAGATCCTGCTTTCAGTTCTTTTGAGTATATACCCAGAGTGGAATTGGTGGGTCATATGGTAATTCTATTTTTAATTTTTTGAGGAACCATCATGCCGTTTTCCATAGTACTACCAGTTTGCACCCCATAGCACCCCAAGGGTTCTGATTTCTTTACATCCTTACCAATACTTGTTTTCTTTGTTTTTGATAGTGGCCATCCTAATTACTGTGGAGTGCCGCCTTATTTTAGTTTTGATTTGTGTTTCTCTAATGATTAGTAAGGACGTCCCTGGTGGCTCAATGGTAAAGAATCCTCCTGCCAATGCACAAGATGTAGGTTTGATCCCTGGGTTGGGAAGATCCCCTGGAGAAGGAAATGGCAACCCACTCCAATATTCTTGCCTGGGAAGTCCATGGGCAGAGGAGCCTGGCGGGCTCATGGGATCACAAAAGAGTTGGACATGCCTTAGCAACTAAACAACAACAACAAATGATTAGTAATGTTGAGCATATTGACGTGCTTATTGGACATTCATAGGTCCTCTTTGGAGAAATGTTTATTCAAATCTTTTGTCCAGTTTTGAATTGGGTTGTTTTTTTTTGTTTTTTTTGAATTGGGTTGTTTTTTGTTGTTGAGTTTTAGGAGTTCTCTATAACATTCTGGACATTTATTACTTATCAGGTATATGATTTGCGAATGTTTTCTCCCATTCTTTGGATTGCATTTTTACTCTTGTTGATAGTCTTTGGATGAACAGACTTCTTTTAATTTTCAAGAAATCCAGTTTGTCTGTTTTTTTCCTTTGTTACCTATACTTTTGATGTCACAGCCAAGAAATCTTTGCCAAATCCAATGATATGAAGTTTTTGTCCTGTGTTTTCTTCTAAGCATTTTGTTGTTTTAAGTCTTACATTAGGTCTTTGATCCATTTGAGTTCATTTTGGTCTGTGGTGTTAGGTAAGTGTCTGGTTTTTGTTTGCATGTGGAGATCCAGTTTTCTCAGCACCATTTGTTGAAAAGGCTGTCCTTTCCCCATTAAATAGTCTTGGCACCCTTGTCAAATATCATTTGACCCTATAAACAAGGGTTTCTTTCTGGGATCTCCCTTGTATTCCATTGGTCTTCATGTCTGTTGTTTATGCCAGTATCACATGGCTTTGACCACTGTAGCTTTGAAGCAGTTCTTGAAATCAGGAAGTATAAGTTCTCCAGTTTGTTCTTTTTCAAGATTTTGTTTTGGGGTGGGGGACTATTCAAGAACCCTCGAGATTCCATATGAATTTTAGGGTAGGTTTTTCCTGTTTCTACAGCAAGTGTCATTGGGATTTTGATAGGAATTGCACTGAATTTGGGCAGTATTGATATTTTAACAAAATTCAGTCTTTCAATCCATGAACATGGCATGTGTTTCCCATTTATGTCTTTAATTTCTTTCAGCAATGTATAAAACTATAAAAACTATAAAAGTTTTCATTGTACAAGTCTTTTACCTCTTTGGTTTAGTTAATTCCTATATATTTTATTCTTTTAAATGCTATTGTGAATGGAAGCTTGTTCACTGTTAGTGTGTAGAAATACAACTGACTTGTGTGTGTTGACTTTGTGTTCTGCCACTTTGCTGAATTCATCTGTTAGCTCTAACAGTTTTTGTTTTTCTATTTTGGTGTGTGTAAAATTTTTAGAGATTTTACATCTAAGATCATATCACCTCCAGAGGTAATTGTATTTATTCCTTTCCAATTTGATTGTCTTTTCCTTTTCCTTTTCTCTTACCTAATTGCTCTGGCTAGAATTTCTGTGGTGAAAAAGTGTGTTGTAAAAGTGGACATCCTCTGTATGTCTCAGAGGAAAGCTTTTAGTCTTTTACCACTGAGTATAATATTTGCTGTGGGGTTTTCATATATGACTTTTTTTGTGTGAGATTTCCTTCTATTCCTGGAATGTTTTTTATCATGAATGTGTATTGAATTTCATCAGATGCCTTTTCTGTATTAATTGAGATGATCATGTGGGTTTTTTCCCTTCATTCTGATACTGTGGTGTATTACATTGATTAACTTATATATGTTGAATCATCTTTGCATTCTTGGAATCCAGTGGAATCCTTGCATCCCAGTTGGAAATGGTATATAATAAGTCTTTTAATATGCTGCTGAATTCTGTTTGCTAGTTTTTTGTCGAAGATATTTAAAGTAACTGTAGCCTCATAGAATGAGTTAGGAAGTGTTCTCTTCAGTGTTTTGAAGACGTTTGAGAAGAATTGATATCAGTTCATCTTTAATTGTTTGGTAGAATTCACCAGGGGAGGTCCAGGATCCAGGACTTTTCTTCATTGGGAGATTTTTTATTACCATTCTCCTTACCAGTTATAGGTCTATTCAGAGTTCGTATTTCTTTGTGATTTAGTTTTGTTTCTAAGAATTTATCCATTTCATCTAGAATATCCAACTTTTTGGTATACAGTTGATGAGTCTTTTCTCTTGCTGCTTTCAAGATTCTCTATGTCTTTTGACTTTTAAAAGTTTGGTTATAAAGTATGCCTATTGGTCTTTCGAGTTTGTCTCATTCGGAGTTTGTTAAACTTCTTCAACATTTACATTCCTGTCTTTCATCAAATTTGGCAAATTTTCAGCCATTATTTCTTCAAATATTCTCTCTGCCCTTTTCTCACTTCTCCTTCTGAGATCTCACAGTGCATATGTTGGTCTCTTGATGGTGTCCCACAGAGCCCTTAGTCTCTGTTTGCTTTTGGTCTATCTGTTTTCTTTCCATTCCTCCAACTTGATAATTTATATGTCCTATCTTAAGAGTTTGCAGATTCTTTCTTCTGCTTGCTCAAGTTTGCGTTAGTGAATTTTTCATTTCAGTTATTGTACTTTTCAGGTCCAGAATTTCTTTTTGGTTCCTTTTTAGGTTTTCTATTTCTTTATTCTTATTTCCATTTTATTCAGAGATTGTTTTCTTGACTTTGTCCCCATCTTCCTTTATTTCTTCGAGCATCTTTAGACAGTTGCTTTAATATTGCCATCAGGTGTTTTTTAGGAATAATTTCTCTTGATTTAGTTGTTTTTTTTTAATGGTCATACTTTCCTCATGCTTTGTATGCCTTGTGATCTTTTGTTGAAAACTGGATATTTGATTTTAATAATGTGATAATTTTGGAAATCAGATTCTCTTTCTTCCTAGAATTTGATTTTTTTTTAATTGTCAATTTTTGTTTTTTTGACCATTGTAGACAGTCTCCATGCGGAAGGTCAACCTGAGATATAGATGTTAGGTCTCTTCACATCTTTCCTGAGTCTTCCCTTCAGCATATTCAGTCACTTTCTAATTTTTCCCTGTATATGAAGTAGTTTTTGAATGTGCTCGTGTTTAGTGTCTGGCTCCCCAAAGCGGGAAAAAGGAAAATGAAGGGTACATAAAAGAGCAGTGGCTCGCTCTCTCTCTCTTTTTTTGAATATTTATTTCTTTATTTGTCTGTGTTGGGTCTTAGTTGCAGAATGTAGGATCCTTTGTTGGGGCTTGAGGGCTTAGTTGCCCCATGGCATGTGGAATCCTAAGTTCCCTATCCAGGGATAAAACCCACGTTCCCTGAGTTGCAGTGTGGACTCTCAACCGCTGGACCACCAGGGAAGTTCCAGGCACTGGTTATTTAAGTCCCCTGGAAGTCTCTTCAGCTGGAGGATGAGGGGTTTGCAACAGTGGGAGGAGGTGTAACAGCTGTAACTGTCTGCCTCTTTATCTACACGTATATGATCAGAAATAGCAGTGAGTGATGAGAGCACAGATCCCCACTATTTGAAAGACAGGGTTGTTTCTGTCCACCTTGGCTTCCATAGTGTGAAGAGCGTGTGCACAGTGGGGTCGTGCTGCCATATGACTTGAGGTGGTAGATGGAGAGCTGCTGCTATACCCAGAAGTAAAATTGACCATCAGTGAGTGATAATCGCTCAGTCGTGTCTGACTCTTTGCGACCCCATGGACTATACCCCGCCAGGCTTCTCTGTCTGTGGAATTCTCCAGGCGAGAATACTGGAGTGGGTTGCCATTTCCTTCTCCAGGGAAAATTGACTGTAATCAACTACAATTAACCTTCAAAGTCTGTCCATGGAACTTGCAAGCTTTCAATTGATTCCCAAGTTCCAGTATAGTTACACTAGTCAAATTCTGAGAGTGCAATTATTGTCTAATTGGGGACACAGATTCCTAGTAATTGCTACTCTTCTGTCTTCCCAGAATCCTCTTCTGTAAGGTGATTTTCTTTTTTAACACCACGGGAATATCCTATTTTAGAATAATCTCTTTTCCAGTGGTTTTAACATACATTTATGATTCTGGGCTATATCAATTATTGTATTACTGTTTGTAAAATGAAATATATTTTCTAATTGTTTCATTTTAGGAAGTAATTATTTTGAGATTTTGCTGCCTAAAAGTATCTTTATCCTTATAGTTGGTTGGCCATAGAATTTTAGGTTTGAAATAATTTTCCTTCAGAATTTTGAAAGCATTGTTTCACTACCTTCAGGCTTCCATTATTTTTGCTGTTCGGTCTGAAGGGCATTCTGATTCTTGCTCCTTTGTATGTGACCTTTTTTTCTCTCTGGATTATGGAATCTTCTCTTTGTCTTCATTTTTTAAAAATTTTAGTGATGTTGCTTGGTGCCTGTCTGTTTTTGTTTGTTGTAGTAGACCTTTGATGGACCTTCTTAACCTGACCATTATGCCTTTCAGTTTCAGGAAGTTTATTGACTTATTACATCAGTTTTAGCCTTCCCTCTATTTTGTTCTGTTCTTACTTTTGAGAGTGCCACTTCTTCATATGGGCTTCCCTGGTGGCTCAGACGGTAAAGAATCTGCCTGCAATGTAGGAGACCTGGGTTTGATCCCTGGGTAGGGGAGATCCCTAGAAAAGGGAATGGCAACCGACTCCAGTATTCTTGCCTGGGAAATCCCGTGGGCAGAGGAGCCTGGTGGGCTACATAAGTCCGTGGGGTCGCAAAGTGTTGGACGTTGCTGAGCGACTAACACTTTTATACTTTTTTCTTCATATTTTGGACCTTCTGAATAGATTCTCTAGTACTTACCTTTTTTCTCTTATTGTTCATTCTTTTTTCTTTTTATTCTGATTTATGAAAGATATTTCTTTATCTTCTAACTTTTGTACTGAGTTTTCATTGCTGTAGTTGTATTTTTAACTTACAAGAACTCTTTCTTGTTCTTTAAATGTTTCCTTTAAAAATATCCTATGTGTTTCATGTAAGTAATATCTATGGAATTTAGAAAGATGGTAACGATAACCCTATATGCAAAACAGAAAAAGAGACAGATGTACAGAACAGACTTTTGGACCCTGTGGGAGAAGGCAAGGGTGGGATGTTTAGAGAGAACAGCATCGAAACATGTATATTATCAAGGGTGAAACAGATCACCAGCCCAGGTTGGATGCATGAGACAAGTGCTCGGGGCTGGTGCACTGGTAAGACCCAGAGGGATCGGGTGGAGAGGGAGGAGGGAGGGGGGATCAGGATGGGGAATACATGTAAATCCATGGCTGATTCATGTCAATGTATGGCAAAAACCACTACAATATTGTAAAGTAATTAGCCTCCAACTAATAAAGATAAATGGAAAAAAAATATCCTATGTGTTTCATGTAAGTAATATCTTAGTTCTCTCAGGATAATGATAGTCCTTTAAAATTAAATTTTTTACTTTTGTTTTGAATTTTGAAGTGATTTTTAGACTTACAGGAAAGTTGCAAATAGCATACATAAGATTCCTGAATACCCTCCACCAAGCTTCCTTCAGTGATAATATCTTACATAATTACAGTATTTTTGTCAAAATTAAGAAGTTAACATTGGTTCAGTAATATTAAACTGTAGACTTCATTTAGATTTCTCCAGTTTATTGTTCCAGGATCTAATCCAAGAAACTGCATTGCATTTAGTCGTGATGTCTCTTTAGTCTCCCTTGATTTATGATAGTTTGTTAGTCTTTCTTTTCTTTTTCTTTTTTTAATGATCTTGACAGTTTTGAAGAGAACTGTTCAAGTATTTTGTCCTTTAATTCAAATTTGCCTGATGTTTTCTCATGATTATTCTAGGGTTATGAGTTTGTAGAAAAAATACCACAGGAGTTAGGTTGCCTTCCTGCCTCCCCTCCCCTAATTAAAATTTTTTTTGTATTGCATAATCTCTTCAAGTTGCATTGTTTTCTACAGGTAGTCATTATTTAAAAAAGAATTCTTTTGTATTTTTCTCAGACATCTAGTAATCCTTAATTGACTGCTAAACTTTAAGAGAGGGGATTGAAAAACTAATCCAAGATTATGAAAATGTGAATGAGGTTCATTGACTGTTTATTTCACTGTAGGGTGATCTGACTGGGCATTTTAATTTGGGATCTCTAATTTTCTTTGTTGTTGTTCTACTTGAGGCTTTTTTTTCTTTTTCTTTCATTCATCTGGTTAGATTCTGCATAGAATGATCCTTCAGTTTCCCTCTTGGAGGGTGAAAATTGGGGAGAGAAGACTGGGAAGTCTTACTCGATGTGTTTACTTAATCTCTCCATTTTCAATATGGTATCCTCCCTTTTACTGTTGCCAGCATCCCTCAGCCTAGAAACCCTCCATTTTACTCTCTAGAGAATAAATCTTCAGTCTCTTCTTCAGGATGGCAGAGCAGGAGGCACCTGGGTTTATAGTTGGGGAGAAAATCTAAGGATCTGAAGCTTCTGAAATAGAATTTCATCCTCTTTATAGTTCCATTTTTCACTTCCACTTCCTGAACATTTTAGAGATTCTATGATGTAAATTATACTGATTCTATGTTTACTACAATGGCTCGTAATTTCGTTTTCTTGGGTCTGTGTAGTCATTTATCACTCTTCCATCTCTCTTTCAAGAAAATTATCTTGCTGTTGTCTCCCCTGACTTTTTTAGGGGGAGGAAGGAAGGGGTGACTTTCTTTGCCTTATGCTTTTAAAATTTTTTTTTTTCCTTTTGTTTTAATGGGATTTTCAGGTAGGAGCAAAAGTGGATATGCATTCAACTTACCATCTTTATCCAGAAGTTTGACAAGTCTTCTTTAAAGATTTCTTGAAAGGTGCAGAAATTTGCACCAGCTTCCTCCTTGATAAATATTCTAAATCCCTAGACTGAGAAATGAAGACTAGAACAGATAAGTACACCATATTATTTTCTCTATTATATCCTAAAGAGATACGTTGCTGTTTACCAAAAACAAACAAAACAAAATAAACACCCCCACCCCTGACCAAAAAAACAAACAAACAACAACCCCAAAGTCTCCAGCTGGCTCTTGAAGGAAATGGCCTCAAATTCTTGCAGCCATTCAGATGTGCTGCATGCTAAGTCATTTCAGTCGTGTCCGACTCTCTGTGACCCCCTGGATTGTAGCCCATCAGGCTCCTCTGTCCATGGGATTCTCCAGGCAAGAATACTGCATTAGTTGCCATTTCCTACTCTAGGGCATCTGCCCTACTCAGGGGTTGAACCCATGTCTCTTGTGTCTCCTGCATTGGCAGGTGGGTTCTTTACCACAAACACCGCCTGGGAGGGGCATTCAGATGTAGTATTTCTCATAAATCATATTCTACCCAGGTCTTTATTCAGTGGTTTCTTCTACATGGAATTCATTCCTTTGTCTCCCTCCTTGATTTTCTTCTTAGTTAATCCTTGCTTGTGCTTTCCCACTCCAGGAAGTCTTCTTTGATCCCTGCCCTCATCATTATCACCTCCAGGTTTGTGTTTCCACACCTAGCAACTATTATACTACTGTAATTGTTTATTTAGGTGCCCACAACCACTTAGCCAGGGACCAAATCTTATTTATCTTTGAATATTTTGTCATTTATCTCACTAGTCGGAACACAGTGCTTGTCATTTTAAAATTCAAAATTTGCAGGAAAATAAAATATGGCTTAAAAAAAATGGTATAGTGACTTCCTTGGTGGTCCAGCGGTTAAGAATCTGCCTTGCAATGCAGAGGACACAAGTTTGATCTCCGGTTGGGGAGCTAAGACCCTATATGCTGCAGAGCAGCTAAGCCTGAGCGCTACATACTGAGCCTGCACTCAGGAGTCCATGAGCTGCAGCTGCTGAAGCCTGTGCACCACGACTGAAGCGTCTGAGTGCTGCAACTAAGACCTGACGCAGCCAAATCAGTAAATTAGTTAATTAAAAAAGAACTGTATAACCTTCATGGATATTGAGTTAATGCCAAAATCCTTCTATGTGCTAAATCGTGTCTGACTCTTTGCGACCCATGGACTGTAGCCCATCAGGCTCCTCTGTCCTTGGGATTTTCCAGGCAAGAATACTGGAGTGAAGAGTTCATCAATAGAATAACAAAAATGACCAGGAAAATTCAGTAATTATTTTTGATTAAAATTTCAGTGAAGTTCAGTTCAATTCAGTCACTCAGTCATGTCCGACTTTTTGCGACCCCATGAATCGCAGCACACCAGGCCTCCCTGTCCATCACCAACTCCCGGAGTTTACTCAAACCCATGCCCATCGAGTCGGTGATTCCATCCAGCCATCTGATCCTCTGTCGTCCCCTTCTCCTCCTGCCCCCAATCCCTCCCAGCATCAGGGTCTTTTCCAATGAGTCAACTCTTCGCATGAGGTGGCCAAAGTATTGGAGTTTCAGCTTCAGCATCAGTCCTTCCATTGAACACCCAGGACTGGTCTCCTTTCCAATGGACTGGTTGGATCTCCTTGCAGTGCAAGGGACTCTCAAGAGTCTTCTCCAACACCATAGTTCCAAAGCATCAATTTTTTGGCGCTCAGCATTCTTCACAGTCCAACTCTCATATCCATACATGACCATTGGAAAAACCATAGCCTTGACCAGACGGACCTTTGTTGGCAAAGTAATGTCTCTGCTTTTTAATATGCTATCCAGGTTGGTCACAACTTTCCTTCCAAGGAGTAAGCGTGTTTTAATTTCATGGCTGCAGTCACCATCTGCAGTGAAGTTTCTATGGCTTAAAAGGGCAAGGATATGCTGTGTTAGCTTGGATACTTTTATCAGTCACTGTGAAAACTAATTGCTGCCTCTTTATTAGAATTGCTGGGAAAATACAGTGTCATTTGAGTTCAAGAACATTTTTCGTAAGTTTGGCGAAGTCTCTTCTATTTTATTTAGAGAAATGTCTAAATAAATAAGTGCATTAGCTATAGTTAGCTTTACCTCATTTTTTTCAGTGACGTAGGGTACAGTTTGGGAGCCTTCTGCAAATATTTTCAGGTCCCCAAATAAAAGTTCAAGAATATCGACAGGTGATCTTTGAAAGACAAGGGTAATACTGTAATTACTGTGGGCACCAAGGTTGGTCACATCTGTGGATGCTGAATCTTGGATTTGAAGGAACTGCATGTATGGAAACTGCATATACAGAAGGCCCCCTCCAAGTGATGCCTGACTTTTTGACTGGGTGGAGGGTTGGCGCCCCTAACCCTTGCTGTTGTTCAAGGGTCAACTGTATGTATTTTTAAATAAAAGAAAATTTGACTTTGCTAACATTTGATATAATGAAGTGTTTATTTGGCTTAGTAGAGTGTTCTACAGCTCTATTTGGGGAAAGGCCTTCTTTTAGAGGTGATAAGACAGCAGCTGTATGAGCCTTCTTGAGGGCGCAACTCCATTCTTTGACCACTTAGAGAGAAAAGTCTAAGGCTATTTCATGGCAAGGCTTTAGGGTTCCCAAACTTGTATGCAAGCAAAATTTGGGTGAGCATGAATTTTTGTTAGAAAAGGGTTCATAGCTTTTATCAGATTTCTTGTAGTGTATTGACTTAGGAAACTTTAAGAGCCATTGGTTTAGGTACTTAACCCACTGTGTTTGCTAGAGAGGATAAAGTGGAGGGGGCAGTTTGAAGATTAATTGTGCCTTTCATTTCAGTTCAGTCGCTCAGTCGTGTCCAACTCTTTGCGACCCCATGAACCGCAGCACGCCAGGCCTCCCTGTCCATCACCAACTCCCGGAGTCCACCTAAACCCATGTCCATCAAGTTGGTGATGCCATCCAGCCATCTCATCCTCTGTTGTCCCCTTCTCCTCCTGCCCTCAATCCCTCCCAGCATCAGGGTCTTTTCCAGTGAGTCAGCTCTTTGCATCAGGTGGCCAAAGTACTGGAGTTTCAGCTTCAATGTCAGTCCTTCCAATGAACACCCAGGTCTGATCTCATTGAGGATGGACTGGTTGGATCTTCTTGCAGTCCAAGGGACTCTCAAGAGTCTTCTCCAACACCACAGTTCAAAAGCATCAATTCTTCAGCACTCAGCTTTCTTTATAGTCCAACTCTCACATCCATACATGACCACTGGAAAAACCATAGCCTTGACTAGACGGACTTTGTTGGTAAAGCGATGTCTCTGCTTTTTAATATGCTGTCTGAATATCAGCATATTAATCAATGTTGGTCATAACTTTCCTTCCAAGGAATAGGCATCTTTTAATTTCATGGCTGCAATCACCATCTGCAATGATTTTGGAGCCCAGAAAAATAAAGTCAGCCACTGTTTCCACTGTTTCCCCATCTATTTGCCAAATTGTGACTTTAAGATTTAACTTTTGGGGGAATTCCCTGGAGGTCCAGTGGTTAGGACTCAGGGTTTTCACTGAGGACGTGGGTTCAATCCCTGGCCAGGGAAACAAGGTCTTGCAAGCCAGGGGGTGTGGCAAAAAAAAAAAAAGAAAAGGACTTAACTTTTTGGACACAACCATAATAAGATGTTGTTAACATTATGAAATATATCCAATTGATACAAAAATTTACAAAGCAATATTTATCCTTACAGTATGGTGCACTGTTAACCATTTCTTTTTAAAAAAATGCTTAATTTTTCTTTATCTTTTAATATATATTGTTTGGCTGCATCGGGTCTTAGTTGTGGCATGCAGGATCTTTTGTTGTGTCTTGCAGATCCATGGGGCACAGATTCTATGGCTGCAGTGCATAGTCTCCTTAGTTGTGGAGTTGCAGTGCATGGGCTTAGTTGCTCCTTGGCATGTGGGGTCTTAGTTCCCTGACCAGGGATCGAATCCCCTGCATTGCAAGGTGGATTACTAACCACTGGACCACCAGGGAAGTCCCAACATTTTCTGTTTACTTGAGTTTTAAAATGTTGGTTGTAACTCACTACATTAATGTCTTAGTATTCTGATTGTTGGTTAACTCATACTTGAAACAGTGGTCCAGTGCATCATCGTTTGTAAAAGCCTTTCCTGTATTCTCAGTCCTCACAGCAGTCCCATGAGGTACATGTGACTTCTTTTTATTTTTACAGATGAGGTGACTCGGAGACGTTTAGTGAGTTGTTCCGGTGCACTGCCAGTATGTGGTAGGGTCAGAGTGTCATCTTGGCCCTTGGTTTTGACTCCTTTGTTTACATTCCATCATTACACTTACTTACTTTTTCCTGCCACTTTTCACTGCCTTCTTTGCCATAATTGTAGGGAATAACACTAGCTCAGATTACACAATCGGGTACACCCTAACTCAGCACTTGGCATACCTGCATTGTCCCCAGTCCTGTTGCTTGTCATTTGGGGTCCTCTCTTTGAGCTTCTGGACTTTCCTGTCTGTATAAAGAGGTTCTTTCCTTCTTTTTTCTTCTGTACTCTAGAGCAATGATTTTCAAGCCTAGGTTTATTTACTTTATAATTTTTTAAATTGATTTTTGGCTGTGCTGGATCTTCACTGCTGTGCAAGGGCTTTCTCTAGTGATGGAGAGTGGGGGCTACTCTCTAATTGCAGTGCACAGGCTTCTCATTGCAGTGGCTTCTCTTGTTGCAGGAGCAGAGGATTCAGGGCATGCAGGCTTTATTTACATATTACTTAATATATATAATATATATTATATTACTTTATATTATATATTATTAATAATATAATATCATATAGTTATATATATTATTATGTAATAATATATAATATAGTGTAGTATAATTGTTATATTATTGTTATATTATAACAATGTATAACATTATTACAATATATTATATTATAACAATATAGTTATAACAATATAATAATATAATATATATAAATAATATATATTATAAATAAATATTATTCATATTATATTTTATAAATAAATATTTTATAGATATTTATATTATAAATAAATATATATAAATATATATTATAATATATAATATATAAATATATAAATTATATATATAGGTTTGTTTTTTAAATAATTTTTAAATTGAAGTATAGTTGATGTTCAATATTATAGACAATGTTATATATAGGTACACAATATAGAGCCAACAGTTTTTAGAGGTTATACTTCCTTTAAAGTTACTATAATACTGGTTATAACCCCTGTGTCACCCAATAAATCCTTGTCGCTTATTTTGTGCATAGTGTTTGTACCTCTTAATCCCATACCCCTTTATAGTTCCTCCCCGCCTTCACTCTCCCTACCGGTAATCACTAGTCTTTTCTCTGTAAGTGTGAATCTGCCTTTTTGTTGTTGTTGTTGTTATATTCACTTCCTAGTTTGTTGTATTTTATAGATTCCATGTGTAAGTGGTATCATACAATATCTGCCATTCTCTGCCTGACTTATTTCACTTAATACCCTCCAAATCCATCTGTGTTGTTGCAAATGGCAAAATTTCATTTTTTATGGCTAAGATTCCATTGTATAAATACTTCCCATCTTCTTGATCCATTTATTTGTTTTAAATAAAACTGCACACGTGATCTTTACATGTAGTCAAAGTTGAGAATTTCTACCCCGAATACATTATAATTGTTGGGCAAAGAAGGAAACTGAGTATTTGGGAAATAGCTAGAGATTCTTGGCGCCCTTAGTTTCAGTCAGTTCAGTTCAGCCACTCAGTCGTGTCCGACTCTTTGCGACCCCGTGAATCGCAGCACGCCAGGCCTCCCTGTCCATCACCAACTTCCGAAGTTCACTCAAACTCATGTTCATCGAGTCGGTGATGCCATCCAGCCATCTCATCCCTTAGTTTAGGGACTTAATAATTAGAGACCTGTCCTCTCCTTGGCACCCAACCTTTGTGGAAACATAATCAGAGCCTGAGTGAATTGTTGAGAATCTAGTTGTTCTCTTGTCCCCACTGCCTCCTTTTTGATGAAATATTGGAAGTCATAGGGTCAGAATGTGTCCATCGAGACACACAATTGGAAAAGTCACCTTGTGGAATGGTAAGCTTGGATTATTGTTTAATACTTTTCATGAATAATAAAGTCTTTGAATGTATAATGCTTTTGATTTACAGATTTAAACAGTCAACTGAACTTTGAACTTCAAGTTAATAAATAGTATATTTGACCAGAAAAATGATACTTTGAGTATTTTGTTTTGTACTAAGATGAACAAAACAGCAATTGATAAAATTTGAATTTCTTAAAAAAACAACAACACTTCAAATCTCTCTCTTTCTCTCTCCAGTTCTTTTTGGAAGTGGATATCTGCTCAGACAGTAAGAATTGTAAGAGGTCAGTTACAAATCATTCTCTCTCATGTGTACAGTGTGATAAAAGTTTTATGTTCATGTGCTGAAATATGGAATTGTAGACTTTTATGTTAAAAGTTGCCTTCCACAAAAGAATATAAGCAGATTGAGAGGGGGTAGCGTGAAAGTGCATGAGACCACCGTGGTAGGAATCCACCACCTTTTCTCCTCTGTTCTGGCTGGAATCAGTGGAAATGGGACGGGCGATGGAGTAGCTTCTAGAGTGTCTGGCAGCTACTCAGTGATTTTCCATACACGACTTCTCTTTTCTGTGGTTTGTAGGCTTGTCGCCCGGGAATACCACTCAAGTATTGAGTTGCTGGTTGGTGGACAAGCTTTTAAGCTATTGACTCTTAGCTGCTTTCAGTCTCTGGAACCTATAGGGAAGGCTGTCTTCATGTCCAAAGCTTGGAAAGAACAATTTGAAGTTGACCATATGGAGCCTTTCATTTGTTTAGTCCTTTCTTTTTCTTCTCCCTTGGAATCAGAGAATTGGTCCTTTCTTAATAGGATGTTGTGTGTGTGTGTGTGTGTGTGTGTGTGTGTGTGTGTGTGTGTGTGTGTTCAGTTATCTAATTTTGCTTAGATTATAAACTAGAATCTGTCCCTGAGTGCCTTACTTATTTCTCTTGTGAAGAAGGCAACTGTCATTTTCTGTGTTAGTTGAGATGGAATTTAGAAATTTTTTTTTTATCTAGTATTTTTAAGCTTGATTAGTCACTGCTCTAAAAATATGAAAGAAGCAGCCTTTTTGCTGCTGTACCTGTTGGTGTTATTCAGAGTGGTAAATCTGTTACAGTTTTTCCCTCCCTCCCTTTCTCCTTCTCTCCCTTTTCCCCTTATATCTTTTTTTTTTTCTCTTTTTAATGACTCGGCTTTTTTGAAAACCAAGCATTCTGGAAATGAGCCTCTTTATAAAATTTGGAGATATTAAATTTAAAAAAAAAAGAAACCTAATATTCTAAAGGAGAAATGTATAGGGAATTTATTTATTTTAATTTTGGCCATACTGCACAGCATGAGGGATCTTAGTTCCCAGACCAGGGATCGAACCTGGGCTTCTTGCAGTGGAAGATGGCGTGGTTTAACTACTGGACTGCCAGGGAAGTCCTCTGTATAGTGAATTTAGACATCAAGTTTTTCCTGTCACATGATGCTTTTATATTAATATTTGATTCTGGTTTTTAAAGTGAAAAATTAAGTAATCCTCACCTCACTTTTAGGATTGTCTATAGGTATTTTTTTAGCATTCCTGCCAAATTTTTATTATTGTTCCATTCTTGTGGCACAGTGGTTTTCCAGTTTCAGGACTGGTTACAAGATGGATTACTGTGCCCCGACACGCAGGCTCAGGTACGGTCGGCTGGTCCGTGGCGGAGCCCGGTGATGTGGTTGCTGTGACTGCTGTCGTGGCCCAGCAGCCACACTGGAGAACCACTGCTCCAGCGTTCGCAGATCCTGTTTTGTTTTTGTCAGTGAATAAGCTCTGATTCATAACTTACACAAAGCAGCTAATGGTACATGTGTGATTTTAACATATTTAGTGATGATCCTTGAATAGTTTAAAATCTTGATGTTTCATTATTTAATGTCAAAGAACACTACTGTTACCTTTTATACATCAAAGTGGTTTGTAGCATATGAAGTTATTAATAATAAATTTATTATTGTAACTTTCTTAGAGCATCTCAGTATCAGAACTGGGAATCATTCCTCTCAATTAGAATTGCTGGTCAGGCAATAAGCTGTTCAGTACCAATTTGGTGTGTTCAGTTCAGTTCAGTTCAGTTGCTCAGTCATGTCCGACTCTTTGCGACCCCATGAATCACAGCACGCCAGGCTTCCCTGGTGTGTAGTTTTGACTTTTTAAAATAGGGCTTCTGAAATGACAGAGTAAATATTTCATTTATTTTTGGCTTTTATTATTGTTCTCATCTTTGAGCTATGTTTTGATCTTTGTTAATTAGTTTGTTAGCAGTTGGTAACATCTACTCTTGACTGGTAAGGCCCTGTATCTAGAAAACTTATACTTAATTGAGATAACACTTCTTTAATTTTAATTATAGGTTTTAAATTTGACAGTAGATTCACTTTCTCCCTATCAGTTTCAGCAGTCAGCACATTAGAGCCCAAAACAGACATTTTGGGGTGAATTTTTAACAGATGCAATTTTTTTTTCTTTTTTTCTTTTTTTACAGGGGAAAGCGCGAACGCAGTCCCCCTAACAGATGCAATTTTAAGAAAAAAACTCATGGGAACAAGTAAAGATTTTTTTAAATTAAGAAATACTCATTTGGAGTTTGCTTTCAAGCAAACTATATGTGTGTGTGTGTGTGTAGTGTGTAGTATATATACACATTTAGTTTTCTCTATATATGTATGTTCATTTATAAATATATTTCACTTATATATAATAAATATGTATAATTTGTTATATGTTATTCCACTTATGTCTAATAAATATATACAGTTACATAAAATTCATAGCCTCTCACAGTGTAGTATTTGGAACCAGGTTATAGTTGTATACTTTACTTTAAACACCAAGTTTCAAAGGACCATTGCTGTCCCCACACCCTCACCCATGTTCTCTCTAGTAAGTGTCAGTGTTAGTCGCTCAGTCGTGTCTGACTCTTTGTAACCTCCTGGTCTATAGCCCACCAGGCTTCTCTGTCCATGGATTTCTCCAGGTAAGAATACTGGAGTGGGTAGACATTCACTTCTCCAGGGGATTGTCCCAACCCAGGGATCAGACCCGGGACTCCTGCATTGCAGGCGGATTCTTTACCCTTTGAGTCACCAGGGAAGCCCCAATACTAACAGCTGAAATCACAGTATCACAGCAAGCAGCTTTCACCTACTTGCAAAGATTTCTCCATTGGTCATTATTATTTCCTGGACATGACCAAATTTATAGACATTGGGAATGGCTTATAGTTTTTAGAGAGAAGGTTCTTTGAGGAAAAGGGAACTGATTTTAATTTTTTTAGGTGTAGTTCCTATGATCTGAATTTTCTTTTAGAAAGCAAAATTCTTGGGACTTCCCTGGTGGTCCATGGTTAGGACTCTGTGCTGTCACGCAGGAGGCTCCATCCCTGGCCCAGGGAACTAGGATACCACATGCTGTATAGTGTAGGCCAAAATTTTTTAAAAAAGAGAGAATTAAGAAAAAAATGAAAGCAAAATCTTTGAAAAAGAGTAGCCAAGAATACTAGATCTTAGACTCCACCTTGCTTCCAGGTGCCGGCTGTGGTGTATCGGGTCTAACTTGTGACTTTCCTCAGATGTAGGTTATTATCCTGTTTTTATTACTTTATTTACTTTATTATAACCTGTTTTTCTTCCTTATGCTTTGTCTTCTCCATAGCTCTGAGAACTCATTTTGAAGGAACAATGGATGAACCTTCTTCCTTGGCCAAACCTCTGGAGTTGAACCAGCACTCCCGATTCATAATTGGCTCCGTGTCTGAAGATAACTCAGAGGATGAGATTAGCAGCCTGGTCAAGCTTGACCTGCTGGAGGAGAAGGAAGGCTCTCTGTCACCAGCCTCAGTCAGCTCAGACACGCTCTCCGACTTGGGGGTCTCAAGCCTCCAGGATGGTTTGGCCTTACACATGAGGTGAGTCAGAGAAGCTGAATGCTTTTCTTATGGAACCTGTCCTATTGGTTTCACTGATCTTGTTCTAGAAAGAGCAAGAATATTGTGAGTCAAGATTATTTCACCTTTTTCTACATCACTGGACTGAAAGTTTTGATGAGTAAGTGAGAGATGATATATTTTGCCTAGGGTACAGGTTTTTTTTTTTTTTTTCTTTTTTTTTTTTTTTTTAATTAGTTGGAGGCTAATTACTTCACAACATTTCAGTGGGTTTTGTCATACATTGATATGAATCAGCCATGGATTTACACGTATTCCCCATCCCGATCCCCCCTCCCACCTCCCTCTCCACCCGATTCCTCTGGGTCTTCCCAGTGCACCAGGCCGGAGCACTTGTCTCGTGCATCCCACCTGGGCTGGTGATCTGTTTCACCATAGATAGTATACATGCTGTTCTTTTGAAATATCCCACCCTTACCTTCTCCCACAGAGTTCAAAAGTCTGTTCTGTATTTCTGTGTCTCTTTTTCTGTTTTGCATATAGGGTTATCGTTGCCATCTTTCTAAATTCCATATATATGTGTTAGTATGCTGTAATGTTCTTTATCTTTCTGGCTTACTTCACTCTGTATAATGGGCTCCAGTTTCATCCATCTCATTAGGACTGATTCAAATGAATTCTTTTTAACGGCTGAGTAATATTCCATAGTGTATATGTTACAACGGGTCTTTTAGCGAGACTCAGCAAATGAGGCTGAGGAATTTCAGTCTTATTACTTTGACTAACATTGTTAGTAACTGTTAGTAACTGTCCAGTGAGTGATAGGACTTTAGCAGGGATTGGCAAAGTGGTAGTAATCTTTCCTGAACTGCTTTATCATGTCAGGAAGTTATATTCTTTTTTTTTTTTTTTTAATTTATGTTGGCTGTGCAGAGCACGGGCTGTAGGGCACAGTCGCAAACTATTGCGGTGTGGTGCACAGGCTTACTTGTCCTTTGGCATGTGGGATCTTCGTTCCCTGATCAGGGATCGAACCCGCATCCTCTGCATTGCAAGGTGGATTCTTAACCACTGGACCACCAGTGAAGTCCCAAGGCCAATCTTTATTGAGGAACAAGGGGTTGTTGCAGAGCTCTCCTTTTCCTCTAGAAACGCAGTTCTCTGCATGTAATTGAGAATGTCCATAAGTAGTACTGCTATATTATTCTTATTTATAGATGTTTGCTTGTACAACCAACATGTGAACTTGTGTTCATTTGCTTTGTATTTCTTGGATTACAGGGTCTGAATTAGTGGTTCTTGGTTTTCACTGTACATAAGAATCCCTTGGGGAATCTTGAGAAATGAGCCCATCCCCAGAGATTCTGATTCACTTGATACTGGCTTGGCTTAGAGTTGGGGCATTTTTTAAAAGTTATTTGAGTGATGATAACATGCACGCAGGGTTGAGATTATTGGTAAGCTTAGACAAACATAAGTTAGGGTGACTGTTGCTGCTGTTATTATCTTGGTGCTTCTATTATTAATGGCTTGTAAAAGAATTCAGCTCCTTTTTATACACTTAAGAATCAGAATCTGTAGTAAAATCCTATGCTGGATCTGGCTGAATGTGACTGTCCTGTCTTATGGTTTTCTCTGGGGATTTGGGTTCCTTGCTTCTGAAAGAGGGAGTAGTGAGTACCAGTGGTCACCCATGTTTGGCTACATGGAGGTCCAAAGAAAAGAGTTAGGAGAGTTAATTATGTTTTACTTCACAGATTCCCAAAACTGCAGTGAACCAGAGAGAGAATTTAGACTAATGCCTTTTGTTTAAATAGATGATAAAACTGAGGACTGAAGAGGGAAAAGAACTTGCCTAAAGATAAATAGCTAGAAACTGGAATTCAAAGTTAGATGCCCTGATTCCGTTTAAGTAACTTGTCTCCTCCTCCTCCACTTCCCTGACCATGCAAGTGTTCTAATTATATAGTTCCCACAAAGCTGGTTTTTAGGAGCTAGTGAATAAAGCATTATATCTAATCTCTGGGCTAAAAATAAAGAGGAATGGAAGTCAGTATTTAGTGGCAGGGAAAAGAGGTCAGGTCTTTATCTTTATGTAAATATTTTTTCGTATTTAATTTTCACTTAATGATTGGCCTGAAGGCTAATACTGGTGGATAGTATCTTCATCCCAGAGGTCATTTGTAGATGTGTAGGGGTTGTGACTCATGGGTTACTTGCATTTGGAAGACAGAACCAAAGATTCTAAACCTTCTGCAGTGTACTGGATAATCACACGTAGCACACTGAGGATGGTTCTCATAATGTCATATTGCTCCTGTTGAGAAACACTGGGAGAAATCTAGATCTTTAAAAACCCACAGCATCTTGAGAAATTTGTCCAGTTTGAGGCCAAGTGAAGCAGAATATCCATTTATTGGGTTAGGAAATTCTGAGTTTGGCAATGGTGAGATAAATACCGTTGTAAGATATTCAGCTGATGATATTACAAGGCAGTTTATGGTTGCCAAATCATTCCCAAAGTTGATGATTCTTATTGCAAAGTCTGTGTAGTCAATGATATGAGTGCCTGAGGATTTCTTTGCATGCTCTGCCATTGCAAAACTCATGCCTGTAGCTCGTTGAGGAACTGTGAATTAAAGTGTGATCAGCAGCTTGGGAAGGAGACAGTGCCAGTTCTTACTTGCTTCTGGGACAGCTACTGTTCCAAATAGAGCACAAGTTCTCCCTTGATTTATTTAAGTCACTTGGGGGAAACTTAAGTTGATCCAGATTCACTTTGTATATCAGAAAGACTCTGTTCTGACATCTGCCACCAATTAAGTACGTGATCACAGGTAATTTGTGTTAACTCTTTGGACTCATATTCCTAAGCTGTGAAAATGATGATGTTGATTCAGATACTCCTTTTCACCGTTTGAACCAGAAGTTAAATAGAGACTGGCTGAGTTTATGATTAGCTCCCAGAATGAATAGCCTAATCCTTCACAGGTGATACAGATTAAAGAGGCAGGTACATTCTCAGAAGACACTAACTGGAGGTCGTCTAAAGCCCAGTGAAATAACTGCCATAGTACAGAATGACAGTGGGCCCCTCTTTCAAGTTAGGGCTTGATTTTAGGTGCTCAATGAGAAGGCTAGCGGGCATGATAAATGGGTAGGCAGGAAAAGGAAATAGACTTTCCCAGAGTTGGAGATGATTTGCATCACATATTCTCTAGTGAAAGATTGGATAAATCACTCTCTAAGCTTACGACCCAGACATTTGAAAACAATACCCTTAGAAAGTAATTATAGCTTGGTGGGTCTACGTAGACCTCGTCGTAGGTAACTGTGCTTTGACTGTTTGTTTTTAGAGAAGATGGGCTAGGGTATGTGACCTGTATATCAACTAGGTTGCTCTATTTCTGAACCTCATTAGTAATATTTAATTGGACATTTGAGGAGAAAGACCATTAAAGACTGAACGTAGGCATCTCAATTTTGATATCTAATGTGTGGTTTGGTGGCGTTTAACAGAGGCTTCTGGTTGTATGGCTATTGACATATTCTCTGCTCCTTGTGAAATGCTACTTGAGGTCAGACTGTTCTGCCTACTTACAATGCTGTGCAAATCCAGATTACTCCACCTATCACACTATCAACCAAACAAAGGTTGCAGTCAGTTTTGTCGACTAGTATACTGGTTGAAGTCCAGTTGGCAGAAGATAAGCCCCACAGCTGCATCTTTTACCTCTTTAAGGTACTGTGATTTCTTTCCTTCTTTTTTTCCAAAAAAATATTTCTTTATTATTTATTTGTGCCAGATCTTGTTTGTAGCATGCGGGACCTTTCAGTTGCAGTGCATGGGATCTCCAGTTGTCACATGTGGAATCTTGTTCCCTCACCCAAGGATAGAACCAGGGCCCCCAACATTGGGAGCGCGGAGTCTTAGCCCCCGGGCCACCAGGGAAGTGCCGGTACTGGGATTTCTTTAAACCTTTTTTATCCTATAATTCATGTGTTTGAAACGCCATCTTAATTGTCTCTTAAACTTCTTAAAATGTTTATTCCAAATATCAAATGGCCAACATTTTATCTATATGAATCAAACCTAATACGTCCTGTTGCCGGGGTTTAAGACAGTAGTTCGTGCTGTGGAAGAAGGGGAGAGTCATTAAATTCACTCAGGAAGGGCTCCTTGAAGGTGAGGTATATATTCTTTATCACTTTGTGGCCTAGAAGGAAAGAACTTTACCAGTATCTTAGAAAATTTAGAAGTCACATATGGGATTGCTTGTAACATGTTTGACTCTTCAGAAGCACTAACTAGAGAGTTTTGAAGCTTTTTTTTTTTTAATTATTTATTTGTGGCTGCGTAGGGTCTCAGTTGCGGCATGCAGGCTTAGTTGGCCTGTGGCATGTGGGATCTTAGTTCCCCTACCAGGGTTCAAACCTGTATCTTCACATGCTTGACTATTACATGTCAGACTCTGACATGCTTTACGTGGAGTGTCAACTTAATCTCCGTGAGCCAAATAATGTTACCTTTATTACCCACCGTTTAGGATGGGGAATTGGACACAGGTTAAGTAACATGCTGGAGGCCACACAGCGCATTGTGTATGGAATTCAGTCAGAGCTCATGCCGTCAGCCACTAGACCTAACTCGAACCTTGGGTGTAATGAATATGTTGGTGTTCTCTTTGAGCAGTTTTCCTTTGATTAAATGTCAGCCTTATTTAAAAGAGACAGAAGTTGGAAATATATATACGGTTATCCATGTATATGTATTTGATATTTATTTATTTTTGGCTGCACTGGATCTTTGTTCTGTGCACAGGCTTTCTCTAGTTGCGGTGAGCAGGGGCTCCTCTCTGCTGCGCTGCACCAACTTCTCATTAGAGTGACTTCTTCTGTTGACGAGCACGTGCTCTAGAGCGCCGGCTCAGTAGTTGTAGTACACAGGCTTAGTTGCTCCATGACACGTGGGGTCTTAGTTCCTGGACCAGGGATTGAACATCTGTCCCTGCCTTGCAAGGCAGATTCTTAACCCCTGGACAGCCAGGGGTTAAGAATAGAAAATAGATATATAGAAAATAGATATATAGAAAATAGAAAAAAATATTTTTAAAGAATGCTTTATCAAGGAAGCAATAAGAAAAATTAAAAGCAAAATACAAGAAAGCAAAAATAAAGTCTTGTTTATCCATCACCCAGAGATAACTCCTGCTCATACCCTGTTGTATAGTCTTCTGAATCCTTATCTGTGCACATGGGCATATTGCATTTCTCACTACTGAAATGAGATCATCCGGTACACACTGCTTTACAATCTCTGTTTTTGTTAAAAGTTTCCACTTTTGTATTTCAATATATTTTCATTTCATCTAATATGTACGTCATATTAAAGTTTCTTCAGTCGACTCCAAAATCCTGGTTCATCCAAAACTGGTACACAGTCTTGGACCATGCATGTGTGTGTGTGTGCACGCACTGTCACTTCAGTTGTGTCTGACTTTTTTGTGACGCTATGGACTGTAGCCTACCAGGCTCCTCTGTCCATGGATTTTTCAGGCAAGAATATTGGAGTGGGTTGCCATGCCCTCCTCCAGGAGGGGATCTTCTTGACCCAGGGATTGAATCAGTGTCTCTGCATTGATGGGCGGGCTCTTTACCACTAGCGCCACCTGGGAAGCCCCTACGACCATACCCTGTATATTGTATTCCTTAAATTTCTTAGTCTGTCCTGTTACCCTCCCTGCTTTTTGGTGACAGTGACTAGTGATTTGTTGAAAAAGAAGGTAGCAAATTATCAGAATACATTATAACATTAGGATCTCTTAGGTGCTTCAGTGGGCACATGCCCCTTAATTGGTGGTTTTCTGCAAGACTTCCTGGCTTCAGCCCTCTTCTTCTTTTTTTTTAACTTTTTATTTTATATTGAAGTATAGCTGTTTAACAATGTTGTGATAGTTTCGGGTGAACAACAAAGGGACTCAGCCATAACATACACGAACCCTTCCTCCCCCAAACTCCCCTTCCTTCCAGGCTTCCACATAACATTGAGTAGAGTCCCCTGTGCCCTACCAACAGTAGGTCCTTGTTGGTTATCCATTTTGAATACTGCAGTGTGTACATGTTGATGCCAAACTCCCTAAATAGCCCCGCCCCTGTTTTTCTGCCGTGGGTGCTGTAAACCCCTGTTCTCCCTATACCACATCCTCTCCCTTGGTCTGTCTTAATTAACGGCATATCCATTTCTTTGGTCTTCCAAGCTATCCCTCACTCCTAATTACATACTCTTTTTTCATACTGTCCCCTAATAATTCTTTTTTTAAAATTTTATTTATTGTTTAATTGAAGGATAATTGCTTTACAGAATTTTGTTGTTTTCCTTCAAACAGCCCCTAATAATTCTTGAATCCATCCCCTTCTTTCCATTGTTACTGCCATTGCTCTTGTTCTTATTTCTTATGGCAACAGCATTTTAGCTTTTCTTCAGTCTCTTTTCCGCCTTCAGTAGAAGTGCCACATGGTCATTGGGATCTTTCTGATATAAACTGATCATCTCGCAGCACTATTCACTGGGTTCCTGTTACATATTAAGTTTCTAGCCACACATTGTGCCAGAGTCCTAATGTTATTTGTAATACGACAGCTATAATCATTATTATGGTGGGCTATTATGTCTCAGAGATGTTTGAACTAGGTTTTAAAGGATGAACATAAACCAGCCAAGCTAACAGATAGGTTTGTGTATAGTAGGAAGGGTATAGATGGTGGGGTTGACAATGTGTGTAAAGGTACCAGATTGTGAAAACATCTAGCATGTTCAGGCAGTTATAAGACATTGAATAGTACTGGAATATAAGGGGGACAGGGTGGTTGGTGCAATGAAAGAAGAGGTTGGTAAGATAGAGGTCAGATCATTAAGGCTCGTGTATGTCACACTAAGACATACGTAAAATGGATCACAGTATAGAGGTTTGGCTATGTAGTAGAATCACCTGCAGAGCTTTAAAGAAATAGGGACTCCTGAGCCCTGTCCCAGACTAATTAAATTATAGTGTCTGGTCTTCTGCTACTCTCCAGGTGAGTCTGATCTGGAACCCGAGCTGAGAACTACTTTCTCACAGTTTAGAGCAATACCGGGGGTATAGTATATGCTTAATAAATGTTTGTTGCATTGAAATTAAAGTTGTGCAAGTACATTAGATCATTATGAGGAAGAGGAGATAGGTAGAAGGGAAATGTATCTTAAGGAACTGTCTACCTTTTGATGGGAGGAGGAGGAAAAAGGAGACAAGGAAATGATTAGTGAGGTAGAAGGAGAGCCACAGGAAAGATAATTAAAGGTAGAAGACGTAGCATGAAGTGGTGAATGGTGATGGAAGCTGGAGAGAAAGCACCCGGGAGTGAGTTGGAGAGCTTGAGGTGAACAGCTTTAGTAGATGGCAAGAGATTAAGGAGTGAAGAAATGATGAAAGAGCAGGAATTTCAACAGTTCAACTCTTATGAAGTTGATGGCAAGGAAGAGAAGACAGTAGGTGCTCGAGGACATCATAGGACCTGCTCGCTCGCCTGCTCTCCCACAGGTGTCCTCCCACTTCCCTTCCCACTGCTCTCCCCTCTCCCTCTCTTTCTTTCTCCTGCCCCAGCCCTCTCTCAGGTTTTCTTGTTGGAATGCTCTTCCCCTGACTGTTGAAATTCCTTTCATACTTTGGAGACTTCAGTTTTCTAGGTTCTTCTCAAATGCTGCCTGGGTTGTGAAATTCTTCTTGTTCTTTCTCCTATTTTGATTTCTCTTCTGGTAATTTGGCCTTCCAGTTTCTATACATGTCAGTTGAGTTTGATTGCATTATTCTTCTGTATTCTTGATGTTTTTTGGCCTAATTGCTCTCTGTTGCTGAAAGAAGAATATTAATTAATCTCACTGCCAGAATCCTATAAATCAGTAAGAAAAATATGTTTCAATGTCTTTTGAAGACATTTCAACCCAATAGAAATATAGGGAAAACACTTGAACTTCAGAAGTTCTGAAGATTTCTTCTTCAGAAGATACCCTGCTGGCAAATAAGCCTATGAAAAGGTGTTTAATATTACTGGTCTTCTGGGATTTGCAAATTAAAAATTACAGTGAATTAATGGCCATCCCAAAAGGCCAAGATTAAGACTGACAATGTCAAGTGTTAGCAAGGGTATGAGATACATGTATGTATGTGAAAGTCTCATACATAGCTGATGGGAATAAAAGTTGGTACAACCACTTTAGAAAAGTATTTGGGTAGTATCTTTTACAGTAAACATACATATATTCTATCAATAAGCAAAGCCATTCCTGGCAATTTGTCCTTAAAGAAATGAGTGCATTTGTCCACCAGAAACCCAGTACAAGTATAATCAAAATTCATAAATAACACAAATGTCCATCAATTGAATAAATATATAAATCATGTGATAGTCACACAATGGAATGTTTCAGTGAAACCAAAGTACTGCTCTGCCACATCATGGATGAATTTCATCAGCATATTATTGATCAAATACACACAGTAGGACAGTATACATATGAAGTGCAGAAGCAGGCAAAACTGACTGATGGTGATGGAGTTCAGAATAGTGTTTACATTGGGGAAGACGTTGACTGGGAAGAAAGCACGCTGGATCCTTCTGAGACTCTGGAAATGATCTCTGTCCTAATGGAGTGGTTGGTTATGTGTGTATACGTATGTAAAATTAATTGAATGCATAATTAAAACTTTTGCACTTTATTGTATGAAGTTACATTTCAAAAGTAAATAAAACAGGCAGGACTTCCAGCTGTAACTGAGTGAGATGAACAAATCCTTAACACCAAAAAGCAGCTATAAAGCTTGACAAAACTGTTTCAGCCTTCAAATCAACCGTAAGGCATACAACAGTCTGAGAAAAGTTTATGTTTGAAAAGCTACTGAAATTCCATAAGAACAGTAGGTGTCTGTAGTGTTCTTGCCAGGAGTGTTCCTATTCCCTGCTCTCGGCTTGTTTGGCATGGAGGTTTTGCTGCTGTGGGTGTGCCCTGAGGATGGGTGGTGGTGTTGCTGCAGTTGAAGGGGGCATGTTCCTTTTGAGTAGTAGATGGTACCCTGCTCCCCGTGACGATCCCTGCAGCAGACGAGAGAGGGGGGCTGCCGGCTCTCCTAGCTTGAGGTGTGTTTGTGGCTGGGGTAAGCATATTGCTGGCTGAGGCTGCTTGTCTGCACAAAGTAGATGTGACGAGGCTCAGCAGAAAGTGGAAGCCAGGACGTAACTTGAAAATGCCCTGAACTTTGAGTGTGCTACTCTGTTGCACACACAGACACATGGACAGAACGCAAAAGCCTCACTGGCTTCAGGTGTTTGCGTGTAACCGCTGCCTCAACACTGACTGACTAAGTTTTACAAGTAGAGAAGTAACCTCTTAGAAAGGAGGTTCAGACATAAAAACATGCACAAGAAGAAAATGAACTGAGACATGAATGACTACACTTTTGAGAGAGGCAGATCTCACAGAGTTAGCCCAGGCAAATTATTAAACCAAGAAAGAAAAATCAATGAGCAAACATTGGTAACAGCAGCAGTCTTCATGGGTGAAAGAAATCAGAATCCAGAGTTGCTACAATAAATTATTTAGTATGTTAAAAATCATGAGACATGAAATGGGAAAGTGTAGGCCATATTTAGGGGAAAAAAGTCAACACAAACTGTCTCTGAGCATTTAGATGCTGGATTAGCAAAGTCTTCAAAGCAACTATCATAAATGTATTCAAAGAACTAAAGGAAAACATGTTTAAAGAATTTGTTAAAAGTATGACAACAATGAATCAATAAATAATATTTTCAATAAGGAGAGAGAAATAAGAAGCAAATGTCACCAGAGGATGTACAGATGGCAAATAAAGATGTGAAAAGATGTTTTAAATCACTAGCTATTAGGGAAGTACAAATTAAGATAGTAAGATACTAGTATACAACTGTCAGAGTGCCTAAAATAAAAATAACTGACAACCCCAAATGTTTGCAAGAATATGGAATAATTCGATCTTTTGTGGGTAGTTGGTGGGAATGTAAATGAATGTAAATTGTTTCCAGCCAGTCTGGAAAATAATTTGGAAATTTCTTATAAAACTAAATATTTGCCATATGATCCAATAATTTCACTCCTAATTACCTATGAGAAATGAAAGCATATGTTCCCTTAAAAACTTGTATGTGAATGTTCACAGCAACATTATTCATAATAGCTACAGAGTGGAAACAACCCAATATCTATCAATTGATAAATAGATAAACAAAATGTGGTATGTCCACCCAGTGGAAAATTATTTCTATAAAGTGAAATGATGTATGGATACATGTTACAACATGAAAGCATTATGCTAAGTGAGAGAAGCCATACATGATATCATCCCATTTATATATCCAGAATAGGCAAATGTATAAAGACGGAAAGTAGATTAGTCATTGCTTAGGACTGGGGAGTGGTTTGAGGGAAATAGGGACTGACTGATGCTGCGTACAGGGCTTCTCTTGAGGGTGATGAAAATGTTGTGAAATGGACTCTGATGATGGTTCACAACTCTGTGACCATAATAAAAACCATTGAATCATACACCTTAAATGGCTGAAATATATGGTATGTGAATTCTATCTCAATAAAGTTAAGAATTTTTAAATAGGTGTAAGATCCATATAGAAAAATTAGTTGCATTTCTATGTACTAGCTAGCAATGAGCAAGCAAAAAGAAATAAACTGAAATAATTTTATTCAGAATGGCATCAAAAAGAATAAAATACTTAGGAATCAATTTAACAAAAAAGCATAAGACTTGTACCTTAAAATTATGTTACATTGCTGAGAGAAATTAAAGTCTGCTGCTACTGCTGTTGAGTGACTAAGTCGCATCCGATCCTTTCTCAGCCCCATGGACTGTAGCCCGCCAGGCTTCTCTGTCCGTGGGATTTCCCATGGAGTGAGTTGCCATTTCCTTCTCCAGGGGATCTTTCCAGCCCAGGGACTGAACCTATGTCTCCTGCTTGGCAGGTGAATTCTTTACCCCTGAGCCACCTGGGAAGCCCAATTGAAGTCTGAGTATACATATACCTTTTTTAAATTCTGCTCATTTTATTGTGCTATGTAGATAATTTCGTTTTACAATGTGAAGGTTTGTGGCAACCCTGCGTTGTCAGATGATGATTAGCAATTTTTAGCAATAAATTTTTTAAAAATTAAGGTATGTACATTTTTTCTGTGGACATGATACTATTATTGCATACTTAATGACTACAGTATGGAGTAAACATACTTTTTCTATGCACTGGGAAACCAAAAAATTATTGTGACTATCTTTATTGCAGTATTCACTTTATTGTGGTGGTCTGGAACCAAATTCGCAGTATCTCTGAGGTCTGCCTGTAAATGAAGAGGCAGTTCATGTTTGGGGATTGGAAAACTCAGTATTGTCAAAATGATGATTTTCCCCTAAACTGATCTATAAACTCACAGTTCAGGCAAAATCCCAGCAGGCTCTTTTTTTCTTTCTAGACTTTGACAAATTTGTCTTAAAATTTACATGGAAACCCAAAGGACCTGGAATAGACAAAACAGTTAATGGAAGAGGAGAGCAAAAATTGGAAGACTTACACTACTCGATTTCAGAAACCTACTATAAAGCCGTAGTTATCAAGGCTTTGTGGCATTGCTACAGGGAGAGGCATATAGATCAGTGAAACAGAACTTAGAGTCCACCGCTAAATCTTTTATTTTATTTGTTTATTTGGCTGCATCGGGTCTTAGTTGTCGCACACAGGATCTTTGTTGCGTCATTTGGGGTCTTTCATTATGGCTTACGGACTCTCTCGTTGCACGTGTGGGTTCCAGGGCACGTGGGTATCAGTGGTTGTGATACTTGGACTCTCTAGTTGTGGCACGGGGGCTCTGGAGTGCGGGCTCAGTAGTTGCAGCGAGTGAGCTTAGTTGCTTTGTGGCTTGTGGATCTTAGTCCCCTAACCAGGGATCGACCCTGAGTCCTCTGCCTTGCAAGATGGATGCTAACCACTAGACCACCAGGGAAGTTCCACAGCTAAATCTTTATACATATATATGGCCAGTTAGTCTTCTTGTTTTTTCAATATTCATCTATCTGGCTTTGCCATCTTAGTTGTGGTATGTGTGGTCTTCCATCTGCATTGCCGGGCTCTTTGGTTGCAGCATTCGAACTCTTAGCTGTGGCGTGTGAGATCTAGTACCCTGTGTGTGTGTGTGTGCTCAGTCGTGTCAGACTCTGCGACCACCTGAACTGTAGCCCACCAGGCTCCTCTGTCAGTGGAATTTCCCAGGTGAGAATACTGGAGTGGGTTGCCATTTCCTAGTTCCCTGACCAGGGATCAAACCCAGGCCCCCCCTGCATTGGGAGTGTAGAGTCTCAGCCCCTGGAGCAGGAGGGAAGTCCCTTAGAGCAGACTGATTTTCCAAAGAGGTACATCCCTGATTCAAGATTTCTTTGCTTGGGAAAGCCCCACTGTAAAAACACTGTCTCCCAGCGCGTGCTGCAGTATAACTCAGACTGCCTTGCAGCAGAGCCAGCTAAATGCATCACTGTCTGCCGGATAAACTGCTACGTCATCCTTGGTGCTTGGCATGCTTCAGTGCTGGGGTCAGTGTGGGCTTCTAGTTGGATTTGGTGCCAGGTATGTGTCTACCTTGGACACTCTCTTTTCATGTTAGATTAAAAATGAGGGTGCCTTGAATTTGGAGGTACGAACATGGCCTTTTATTTCTTGTATTCTCACATTACAGGAAGATGGTGAGCGGCATCTGTAAAAGATGGGAGACACTAGCTTTGTTTTGGAGCTGGGTGTGCCGTTAGCATTTGGCTGTTTTAGAAAGATTCCTTTGGTGAAGGGAAGCACGCTTGATTCCTGAGAGTGCCTCTTTAGTATATTTTCTGATGTAATCAAGAGCAAAATAGCCTGCTTTTTTCTATATGCCATGCTTTGCATTTTGAATGTTGAACTTAACATAACAAAGGCAGAGAGTGATTCTGTTCTGGAAAGTGCCTGCATATGGAGACACTTAGATGTGTGTAAAAATTAAGCTGCTTCTACATCTGTGGTCACTGTAATTGTTCTGAACCAAAGGCTTCAGTGTTCTGTTTTTTGAGACTTGTTATCCTGAAGAGAGATCAAGATAGGAGGATTCCTCTGCATCTGCGTCTTTACAGGAAAAAGTAAACTTATTGACTTTATCAGATGTTAGCACAGTATAAAAGGAGTAATGCAGAGTCCAGAAACCAATCTAGGACTTCCTTTTTTTTTTTTTTTTAAATTATGACCAGTGGTCATATTGAGCAAGTGGCCTGATTGAGTCTTTTCACCTTGGGTCACCTGAATGTTCTAACATAAAGGTTTGTCTTAATAATTTATCTTCTATTTGATTTTTATCTGTGTTCCAGATCATTTGTGTACTTCTGTTTTGAAGGGTTTTCATGGAATGTTAATAGATTCTCAGCATAGTTACATCAGATAAGAGTTAACCATTTGTATTCAACATTTTGGTGAGAAGGAATTTTTCTGTGGTGCCTGAATCAGGTTAGATGTGACTCTGGTGAATTAACACCATTCCTGAGGACTTGGCTCAGGAAATCATGATCTTTTCTGCGATGACAAGGGAGCAGTATTTTCAGTATCTACTTAATTAAAAGCTAGAACAGGATACCATTTCCCTTTCAGTCACCATTTCTTTATTTAAGTGATTTGTTGTCCCTCTATGGCAAATGAGCATAACAATAGATGTGGCTTTTTAGGCAGGATTTTTCTTCCCTGCTTAAACGCTGGGTTAGACTTCTGTGTCTAAAATACTTGTCTGGTCCCCTTTACGTTTCTGTGATTCTTATCCACGTCCTCTCTATATCCTGTTTGTGCCAGCTCCAGTCTTATTTTCAAATTTTAGTGAATAAAATCTTAGATTTTTTGTTGTTTTTAAAAAAGGGGTGTGTGTGTGTGTGTGTGTGTGTGTGTGTGTGTGTGTGTGTGTGTGTACGTACACACCACTACTCTGGCCTAAAAATTAGAGTTGTGACTCCCACTTTATTCCAAGTTCCTCAGTGGTGGCGTGTCTCATCCTTCCGACCAGCTTGCTTTCCCTCTTGACTTGCTCTCCCCCCATCTTGGAGTCTGAAACTCAGTCTTACTTGTTGTGATTGGGTCTCAGAAATCACCTGTTCTTTCCTCCTCCCTCTGGATTTCCTGACCCCATTATTTTCTTGGCGTAGTTGTCCTCGTAAGTTTGGTTTTCTTTTTTTGCCCTGAGTCTTCCCTGTCACGTGCTCCTGGCAGCCTGGAGGGGCCTGGAGCCTCTCTCTAGTGACCGTCAGAAGAAAGTGAGCGTTGTTAAAGTACTTTTGCTGCAGCTAAGGCAGAAGCTGCTGAGATCTACTTTAGAGTTATACCCGCTTTTATATTTCTCCCCCTCTCCTCTCTGGCCCCTTGGGAAATCAGCTGATTCTGTGTGGGAGCCCAGTGTAATGGGGGGGAGGGTGCAAACAGGAGGGGAAGTATGGAGACTGGGGACAAAGTAGACAATAAGACTGTGGTTTGAGGCCATGAGGAATACTCTGCTCTGACTGAAGCAGGGCCAAGAAGTAGGCAGAAGGCACGGTCTCTTTTGTCCTCCTGGGTTTTAAGCACCTGCAGTGGGAGGACGAACTCCGGCTTGTGTTACAAGGCCGACAGCCGAAGAGAAAAACCTCTGTTCCTCTGTCATCTTGATATGGAGGGTTCTGCGGAGGAGAATAAAGAGATGAGATATTACATGCTTCAAAGGTAAGTATTAGAGGGCCCTGTCTAGGCAATATGTGTCTTCAGAAAGCAGTAAAGGTGTTGACAGCTAAGCCCTGGAATTTATGGGCAATCTGATTTGATGATTTTTTTTTAATGGGTCTGTAGGAAACTTTTTTTTTTCTTAAGGAAATGAATTAAAAATCTCATGTGTGCTCCTGAATTCCTGAACCTTTATTTTACACTCAGAATTTGAACCAAAGATACCCGAGACCACGTGTGACATTGTAGCTACGTTGAAAACAAGCACCCTTGTGCAGACCTGCTGCAAGCTGCTCTCTGGTTAAGGGATCTCAGTCTGTGCCAAGTGTGGTCACTGGGCTTGGCTGGACTTTCAAGCGTGAAGTCGTTTCATCTATTTTGAAGGAAAATAGCGACCCTGGATAGTTTGTAGCATCCCGTCAAAGGTAGTTTTGCAGAGAACTTTTTAAGACTGTGTCTCTGGGGCCAGGAAAGGTGCCCTCTGCTGTTGTCCTGGTGTCGTGTGAGAGTGGGCAGCCAGCCTGGAGTCGTTGAGGGTGGCAAGATGTCCTGCCTTGAATCTTTCTTCTTCCTGCTGTTAGAACTCAGCCTGAGGAGGAAGTGAATCAGGCCTGCTTGGCCTTCTTCAGACTTCTCTTTTTTATTTATTTATTTGACCACATTGGGTCTTAGTAGCAGCACATGGGATCTCCGTTTAGAGCACGGTCTCTCTAGTTGCGGTGTGCGGGTTCAGTAGTTGCAGCCACGTCAGCAGTTGCAACTCGCAGACTCTCTAGTTGTGGCTCGAGGGCTCTGGAGGACCGGGGCTCACTAGTTGCAGTGTGCAGGCTTAGATGCTCTGCGGCATGTGGTATCTCAGCTCCTCAACCAGGCACCGGACCTGCATCCAGTGCGTTGGAAGGCGCGTTCTTAACCACTGGGCCACCACGGAAGTCCCTTCTTTCAGACCTCTTGCAGGTCTGTCCCTTTCCAGTAGAGGGTCGACATGAAAGGCCTGAATGATTTGCTTGATGGCAGTCATTAAATGTCTCTCTAGTATCTCATATGTGTGTTTGTGTACTTGTTTTATTTTTGCATTCTGGAGTTTTTATTTAGAAAAAAATTACCTGAAAATTGAAGAGACCTTGGCAAATATAGAAACCAATGAAAAATACCAATTTGGCAAAGGTTGTCTTTAATCATCCTTTTTTCCTTTTTCCTTGGCTTATTCCACCTGTTACAGGATGAAGCAAGCACTGTTTTAATTGGAGGCTAATTACTTTATAATATTGTAGTGGTTTTTGCCATACACTGACATGAATCAGCCATGGGTGTACATGTGTCCCCCATCCTGAACCCCCCTCCCACCTCCCTCCCCATCCCATCCCTCAGGGTCATCCTAGTGCACCAGCCCGGAGTACCCTGTGTCTTGCATCGAACCTGGACTGGCGATCTATTTCACATATGATAGTATACATGTTTCAATGCTATTCTCTCAAATCATCCCACCCTCGCCTTCTCCCACAGAGTCCAAAAGACTGTTCTTTACATCTGTGTCTCTTTTGCTGTCTCGCATATAGGGTCATCATTGCCATCCTTGTAAATTCCATATATATGTGTTAGTATACTGTATTGGTGTTTTTCTTTCTGACTTACTTCACTCTGTATAATAGGCTCCAGTTTCATCCACCTCATTAGAACTGATTCAAATGCATTCTTTTTAATGGCTGAGTAACATTCCATTGTGTATATGTACCACAGCTTTCTTATCCATTCGTCTGCTGATGGACATTTAGGTTGCTTCCATGTCCTGGCTATTGTAAACAGTACTGTGATGAACACTGGGGTACATGTGTCTCTTTCAATTCTGGTTTCCTCGGTCACACATATATTTACATATATATTTATTTCACACATCCATACACACACAAAGTTTTATTCTGTTTTTCTGTGGTTAAGTACAGTAGGCCATCTGTCCATTTTTTTCAAGGGGACGTTCTTCCTGGAGCAGTCTGTCCTCCAGTTTTAACAGTCAGCTTAAGAGAATTCCCTTCTCTTTTCTTCTGTGCTATTTCTTGCATTCTTTGTCTCTCTTTTTCTTGGCTTACTTTTATCTTTTTGGAAGACAACATTCTATAAAAGCTTCCTGAGAAAAGGTAGGTGAGAAGTAAAGATTTTGAGTTCTTCCGTATCTTTCCACTTTATCAGCTTGTTTTTAGCATGGTGCCTAACTTCTGATTATGGCTATATGAAGGATCCCATCATTAAAAGCAATATATATTTCTGTTTTTTTCCCTTCTTTGATTATAAGTGACCCTCAGAACATTCCTTTGCTCTCTAAACTATTGATTAGACCATATGATAGGTCCCTTCACCACCTTAATTTTATCAATAAACACTTTGCTTCCCTTATTGTCTTATTCTTAGACAGTTCCTTATCCTAGGCTTATACCTCCTCCGTCTTTTTCTCCCTAAGAAACTGAAAGCTGATCTCTAGGGACTGTGTGTGTGTCTGTGTGTATGTATGTTTTGCAACTCCTTTCTTCTTGTTTATTTTTAACTGAACTGGGTCATGTTGCTGCATGCAGATTTTCTCTAGTTGCGGCAAGTGGGGGCTGTTCTGGCTTCTCATCGCAGTAGCTTCTCTTGTTGCAGAGTATAGACTCTAGAGTGTGCAGGCTCAGTAGTTACCACTTGTAGCTTAGTTGCCTCGTGTCATGTGGGATCTTTGTTCCCCGACCAGGGGTCTGACCTGTATCCCCTGCTTTGGCAGGCGGATTCTTAACCCACTGGACCACCTGGGAAGTCCCAATACCATGCATTTTTTTTTTTTTTTGGTACCATGCATATTTTATCAAAGAAAAAGTGAAGCTTAGCAAGGTTATTTGGTGAAGATCTGAAATTTAAATGTAGGCCTACACTGTTTCCAGTGCTATATAATTTAAAGCACCATTAATTGTTAGAGGCACCATTATTGTATGTACCACGGGAAAAAGAAATTCTGCCAGTTAAATAAAGCACACCATCAGTTGTAAGATACATAGCAATTTCAGAGATTTTAAAAAGCTAAAAAAAAAGTGTGTTATCTTAAGATCAATGAAATTTGTTTTTTTATGCTGCATCATAAATCCAATTGTTTTTGGAGTTGTTGATTTCAAAACATCTATGGAATATCCAACTAAAGCATTTGAAAGTGAAGTCTCTCAGTCGTGTCTGGCTTGTAGCGACTCCATGGACTGCAGCCTACCAGGCTCCTCCATCCATGGGATTTTCCAGGCAAGAGTACTGGAGTGGGCTGCCATAGGCAGTTAAAAATGTAGAATTATAGCTAGTAAGAAAGATGGAAGCTAGAGATAACAAAGGTGAAGGTCCTCTGTGTGTCAGAATCATAATGCAGAAGCAGGCTGGCTAACTGTTTATTTTTTAGTTTTAACAGTCTCTCTGAGTTTATTAATATTATTTATGCCATCTCTTTTAGTCTGTTCTTTGCCTATCGCTCTGTGATGGCGTCTTTTGGTAAACCTTAATATTGCCTTTTATTATTCAGGAGCACTTTTTACCCTCCCCCTTAAATTTCCACAAGCAATGGTCATTTTCTTTTTCTCTCTTCTGTTTACAAACCATGTGGTCTGCCAGCATGTAGTTTCCACAAGGGTGCAATAGGAAGTACACTTTTAAGTCTGGGTAGTGGAAAGCAGGTCTCCAGGGGAGATAGATGATGTGAAGAAATCTCATCTATAGACTTTGGTGATTTCTCTGTTTTTACAGATCCAGCATGTCTGGCTTGCACCTAGTCAAGCAAGGTCGAGACCGGAAGAAAATGGACTCACAGCGAGATTTCACTGTGGCCTCTCCAGCAGAATTTGTTACTCGTTTTGGTGGGAATAAAGTGATTGAGAAGGTAAGTTACAACCTGCTCAATTATTTTTTCAAAAGTCCATGAGATTTAATGCCTCAATTTGTAGTCTGCTGCTGCTGCTGCTGCTGCTAAGTCACTTCAGTCGTGTCCGACTCTGGGCGACCCCATAGACGGCAGCCCACCAGGTTCCCCCATCCCTGGGATTCTCCAGGCAAGTACACTGGAGTGGATTGCCATTTCCTTCTCCAGTGCATGAAAGTGAAAAGTGAAAGTGAAGTTGCTCAGTCGTGTTTGACTCTTAGCGACCCCACGGACTGCAGCCCACCAGGCTCCTCTGCCCATGGGATTTTCCAGGCAAGAGTACTGGAGTGGGTTGCCATTGCCTTCTCTGTGATTTGTAGTCTAGATTTGCTTAAAACTGACATGTGGATTGAATTTCTGAGACTGTGTAGAATTATCCTTTCTGCCTCCCTAGCTTTCTTAAATAATTAAATGATTAAATAACTTCACTATTTTCTGTAATATGTATTTACCACTGATAATTTAATCATAACTAAGTAAGAAGGTGAAGCGATGCCCATAAGTTGCTTTTAGAAAGACTTCAAGGTTTTCCTAGAGTTGGGCTACACTGATCTGAGAGGGTATGAGAAATTGATTAGCTTGTGGGGTGGTGATGAGATCAGTGTCATCGCATTGGGATTTACAGCTAAGGGAGTGGAGAGAGTTTCAGAACAGAAGGCTTAAACAAGTTTGATAACACTGTAACATGGATCCCAGCAGAAATTTGAGATATTTAGAGGGTATATACCACATGAAATACTTAAAGTGATTATAAGTATTTTGAAATGTGAGCAAATCTGAGTCACTTTTGTTCACATCATGTCAGAGCTGAGAGATTGACTTGGTTGCGGTAGCTTACAGAGATTAAAAGTTTAAAGGGTGCAGACCTATATTCCCAATCCTAAAATTATTGCTTTAGCGGCGTACTCCCGTTAGTCTTCCAATGAGGATAGATTACATGTCTCCTCACCTCTGTTATCCTGAGGGTCATGATTGCATTCGAGGAGGTGAAAGATTTGTTTAACAGAGAAGTCTCAGGGTCACTGATCCTTTACTCTTTTTCTTGTGACTATTCTTTCCGGGGCAATTCCTCTACAGTTCTAAGGCATTTGGAGTCAGCATTCTGGAGAGAGGTGTAGGGGTTCTTATACATGTTCAGGGCAGTGTGCCTTATTTCATTTCAGCAGAGAATAGTGCATGACATTACACTGTTAAAAACTTTGCCCAGCTTTGTTTGATATCCATCTTCCCCCTAAAGTTTGTTTCTTCTCTTCGCTAATAATAGGAATGGTAGAATAATTCACAGACTCACAAGATTTTTTTTTTTTAAGTAGTCTTCTTTATTTTTTCAAACTTTTTATTTTGTGTCGGGGTGTAGCCAATTAACCCTGTTCTGACAGTTTCAGGTGAACAGGGAAGGGACTCAGACATGCTTATACATGTATCCGTTCTCCCTCAAGCCCCCCTCCCGTCCAGGCTGCCGCAGAACATTGAGCAGAGGCCCCTGTGCTGTGGGGTAGGTCCTTGTTGATTATCCGTTTAAAATATGGCAGTGTGTCCATGTCCATCCCAAATTCCCCAACTATCTCTTCCCCCCTGGCAACTATAAGTTTGTCCTCTAAGTGGTGAGTCTCTTTCAACTTAGAAGATTTGAGTAACTGACTTTCCCCTTCAGGAAATGAACTAAGAAAGGAGTAAGTTTTAGCTGGCACATATTTTGGACTTTCCAGGTGACTCAGTGGTAAAGAATCCACTGCACTGCAGGAGAGACAGGTTTGATCCCTGGATTGGGAAGATCCCCTGGAGAGGGAAATGGCAACTCACCCCAATATTTCTTGCCTGGGAAATCCCATGGACAATGGAGGCTTGTGGGCTACAGTCCATGGGGTTGTAAGAGTCGTACACAACTTAGCAACTAAACAACAACAACAGCATTGAAGTATTTGCTTTGCTAACATCTTAAAATATCCCTTGACCATGCAGGAGTTGGTTCTTAATTGCCTAGACCAGCAATACAGATTCCTAATTGAAACTCTGGCTTTTCAGAGAAAGATTTACAAAAATGTTTTTCTTGTTTTCCTCCATCTTTGCCTGCCTTTTCTACTTTTCTTTGCAATTCCCATCCCCCAACTCTGCCAGGTTCTCATTGCCAACAATGGCATTGCAGCTGTGAAATGCATGAGGTCCATCCGCCGGTGGTCTTATGAGATGTTTCGAAATGAACGTGCAATCCGATTTGTTGTCATGGTCACACCTGAAGACCTGAAAGCCAATGCAGGTAAGTTATTAAACATTAAGAAAGCATCATCCTCAAACGTAAAACAATGACTGGCACAACCTTTAAGGAAGAGGATGTTAACTTGGGGGATTCCCAAACCCAAGGACTTGTCTTTTAAAAAGTATCAATAATAGGCACAGACCAGGATGTACTCTACATAGCCTCAACATAAACTCCTCTTTCTAAGTAAAAATAGGTGTTAATTTAACCAAAGTGTTGATTTGGGTTTTCAGTGTTATTTACTAGGTCACATTCTTATAGCATGTTTAAGTAGAAAGGATTGGAAGGAAGTGCCATTTCCCTTATGAACTACATTGAATTTTAGGGAATTTCAGTATTAAGATTCTTTTTCCCCCTCCTCCTGGGTATAGAGACCTCTTAGGACCCAAGTAAGTTTTACTCTGTAGGTTCTTCTGCATATTCTCCATGCTTAGATGGCCCTCCATCTGAGAGTGGTAGGTTATTGTAGACTGTTGGTTGGTAGAGTTGAAAGATTGTAGCTAGTACTTCTGCTTCATACTTTAATAAAAAATAGTTTCATTTATGTATTCATTTTGGCTGCACTGGGTCATTTCCTTGCTGCATGGGCTTTTCTTTAGTTGTGGCAAGCTGGGGCTCCTCTGTGCTGTGCTGTGTGGGCTTCTCGTTGCAATGGCTGCTCTTGCTGTAGAGCATGGGCTCTAGGGTGTGTAGGCGCCGTAGCTGTAGTTCTCGGTCTCTAGAGTACACAGATTTAGTGGCGCATGGACTTAGTCGCTCTGTGTCATGTGGTATCTTCCTGAACCAGGCATCCAACCTGTGTCTTTAAAGAGTCGTCTTTTAAAACTCATTTTGGTCTTTATATGTACTCTCTGTATTGAGACAATGATATTAAGACTATTCCTAAGCAGTAAGGGTTATTATATTGTCTTTAGAAAAAGAGAAGGCACCAGTGATTGGAAAGCAGATGTTATTCATTCATTTAGATTGATCCTTCAGCATCTTTGAGCTGCAGTCTTGTATCTGTACAAGGAAAGTCATGTCCGTTTCACTGGATAGTTGTAAAGAAGAAATTGTCTATAATAAATGTAAGCTACCTTGCATGATTTCTTTTTCCTTATTTCTATTTGGTGCTCCTATTAATTCATCTATTCATTCACTCAGTGAGCATGGAGACCCACAGTTTAATAAGCTGTGATCTTGCTCTAGGAAACAAATAATTTTAATACAATGAGGTAAGTGCTGTAATAGGAATATGTACAGGGTGCTATGAGAACACAAAGATGAGACATCTTAACTCTGGTCCCGGCTCTTGGGTTAAGAGTTAAGAGGAGTTAACAGAGGTAAGAGAGCTTTCTGGAGGTGCTTATATCTCCCTGAGAATGAGTAAGAGTTAGTGAAGCAGTTAGGGGTAAGACAAGGGTGTTATAGGCAGACAGAACATATATGCAAATATTTGAAGGTGTGACACAGGGGTTATCTGGAAACTGCAGATGGCTTGTTAAAGTACAAGACATGATCTAGTGTTTGTCAAGGATGGTCTTGTTTTTTATCCTTAAAAGCATGAGCTTTATCTTTTTAGGTATGTGTGTGTGTGTCTCTGTGTCTGCGTGTATATTGGACATTAAAGATTTGCATTTTAATTGAAGTGGTTTTTTTTCACAATTCAAATGTGGAAGAGCATAATGAATTCCTTCTCATCTATCTGTTACCCAAAATCAACTTCTTTCAGCTATATTTAAACCTCCTCTCTCCTCCAAGCATAATTTCTAAAGCAAATATTTATTGCATCTGTAAATATTTCAATGTGTATCTTATCTAAAATTTAGATACCTTTAACATATATGTGTAAATAATTGGATGATTCAGGTAGCAACTTGAAAGATCTGCTTGTGGCAGGTAATACTGGAGGATGTGATAACTGGCAAGATTTTAAACTCTCAGTTTGGCTTCATGTGATATGTGGGTTTTAATTCTTGAATCTTTCGCTTAATCAGAGTTAAGTGAAAGAAGCCACCTTAGTGAGAAGCCTGCACTTCCTTACACTTAACCTGTTGACCTCAAAAATATTGGGCAATTGCACCTCATTCCTATAGTCATTTGTTACATACTCTTATTTGGAATAAGCATGATGAGCACCTCTCCACTCAGCTCCGTTCATACAATCACAGATAACTGTGCCAAAAACCAACAGCAGAAGAAATATGAAGAGGCCATCCCAGCATTAAGAGATATTCCTGTTAGTTGAAGTAAACCAAATGTTCTCTCTTGCAACCAAACCATTTTCCACTAAAAACTGAATTGTATGTTAACAACTAATGTCAAACATCCACTATAAATTTCGACATCATGACATAAAATTTCGACCATCATAATTTTAATATCCAGTACTGAAATGTAAAATAATAACGTAAGTTGAACTTCTCTTAGATTAAGTTCTATTAATATTTTAAATATTATCAAATAGTAGTTACTAGTGGACAGAATAAATAAAATACTGGATTACCATATGGCAAGTATCCCTCCAAAAAAAGTAGCAGTGGACATTTATTATCTCACAGTTTCTATAGCTGGGTCTGTGACTTCAGGTTGTCACTAGGCTGGCGTCAGTGTTCGCGTGGGGCTGCCGTCTCATCCGAGGCTCAGCTCGGGATGGATCTGCGTTCAAGCTCACATGGTTGGTTGTTGGCAGCACTCCGTTTTCTGTGGGCTGTCGGACTGAGGGCCTGAATGTGTCGCTGATTATTGGCTAGAGACAGCTCTTGGCTCCTTGCCATGTGGGCCATCCCCAAAGGACTTCCTGCTTCCTCCAAGCCAGCAAGGAAAAGTCTCCCAGTGAGATGGGCTCCATTCTTTTTCAAAATATTGTATTGATTTATTTTTATTTTTGGCCGTGCTGGGTCTTCGTTGCCATGTAGCCTTTTCTCTCGCTACTCTGATCAGGGCTACTCTCTCTTGCAGCGCACAGTCTTCTCACTGTGTGGCTTCTCGTTGCAGAGCACAGGCTCTGGAGCTCGTGGGCTTCAGTAGTTGCAATTCCCAGGCTTTAGAGCACAAGCTTAATAATCGCGGCACACAGGCTTAGTTGCTCTGCAGCTTGTGGGATCTTTTCAAGGGACACGGGTTCCTTCCCTGGTCTGGGATGATCCCATGTGCCGTGGAGCAGCTAAGCCGGTGCTCCGCAACTGCGGAGCCAGAGAGCCTCAGCTCCTGAAGCCCGCACGCCTGGAACCTTTGCTGTGCAGCGAAAGAAGCCACCTCAGTGAGAAGCCTGCACATTGCAGTGAAGAGTCACCCCAGTGCCTGTGCCTGGGGAAAGCCCACGTGCAGCAATAGAGCCCTATCATAGCAACCAACCGCCCCCCAAAAAAATCTGTTTAAAAAATAGGGTGGAGATGGACCTTGAGCAGATTATTTAACTGCTCCAAGACATAATTCCCTTTAAACTGGATGCTCATAATACCTATTATAGAAAGGATTATGGAGTATTAAATGAAGTAATGTATATAAAGAGCTTAATACAGTCTACATTGCAGCTGCTCTGCCACAGTTACTGCCAGAAAAGGAAGAAACATCAGGTGACAGATTTGAAAGGGGATACTGTGCCCCATCCCAAAAAAAGATAAGGAAGGAAAGAAGTTAGCTTTTTAAGTATCTTTCATATATGTAGTATCCTCAACATTTCAGATAAACAAATGTTTTTCAAGCACTTAACAGACTCCTGTAACTCACCTTTCCTGTTTAGCAAGTCTGCAAACCCTCCAGTCTCTCCTTGGTTTCCTCATTTTGTCCCGGCCTTATACCAGGAAAGGGGCCTTCTCAGAATATAGTGCAAGTTAAAGATGAAAGGTGTGATAGAACTTTTTCTCCGAGTAGAATAATGGGCCTCTCAGTGACACATTGTCCTTAATATAGAGGTCATGATGACTCTTCAAAAAGCTCACACAGTGAAATGTTCGAGAACTGCTGCTTAGTGTCAGAGCTTCCTCACTATGAGATATCACATTTTAGTGCCTGTGACTTAACAAAGAGCCTCCAAATGAATGGTTCTGGAAGTTATCCCATGAATGTAGTTTGTCCCATGATTACATATGATGGTACCTGTCTTTTGTGTAGTTTTTTCTCTGATGTTACATTTCTGAAAGTAAATTTAATTATTGTTAATGTGCTTGTGTTTCCAGAATACATCAAGATGGCAGATCACTATGTGCCCGTGCCAGGAGGCCCCAACAACAACAACTATGCAAATGTGGAGTTAATTCTTGACATTGCTAAAAGGATCCCAGTACAAGTAAGACATGCCAGCATCTCCTTGAAAACCAAATTCAGCCTTTAAAAACAAAATTTTTTTTTATTGGAGTATGTTTAATTTAAAATGTTATGTTTCTGTACAGCAAAGTGAATCAGTTATCCATAGACATATATCCACTATTATTTTTATGTTTTGGAGAATAAAACATATTCTCAGTTTTATGTCAGTTGCTTCATTTGCAAATATCTTCTCCCGTTCTGAAAATTGTCCTTCACCTTGCTTATGGTTTCCTTTGCTGTGCAGAAGCTTTTACGTTTGATTAGGTCCCATTTGTTAATTTTTGTTTCTATTTTCATTACTCTAGGAGGTGGATCAAAAAAGATCCTGCTGCGATTTATGTCAAAGAGTATTCTGTGTTTTTCTCTAAGAGTTTTATAGTGTCTGGCCTTTTGTTCAGGTCTTCCACTGTTTTTTAGATTCTTTCCCCATATAGGTCATTATAGATTATTGAGAAGCGTTCCCTGTGCCAAATTCAACCATTTTACAATTAGGCACAAGGGGATAGCCAGTGAAGAAATTTTAAGTTTATATAAAGCACCTTTTCTGAACCTTGATAAGAGCCTTTATATGGGATATACAGAGAGGGAAAAGAAAGATGAGAAGAGTGGAATGAGTCACCATAAAGTAAACATAATCTAAACAAGAGGTTTATAAGGGTCTTTCAGAGATTATTCTATCCATTTCACCTTCAAACTCCCAGTAAGTGAAGGTTACCAATTTCCAATGAAATACTCTTAGTCCACAATACGATAGTGTAGAAGGAGGTTTTTTAATTCTCTTTCACATTGTTATAGAGAGTTTAGGGTAAGTGTTTTAAAGCCCAAAGAGGAAAAAAACTTGAGATTTGTATGGCAATATAACCACTAGATATGGTGGAATTGGGTGGCCAAAGTAATGCAATCTACAAAAGAAAACCAGCATTTCTAGAAGAGGCTCTGTAGTGTAGTTGAAAGGCTGTGAACTGACTTTCCTGAAGATTAACAGTACCAGCTGGATCTTAACATCCGTTTCAACTTGTTTTTTATATCTTCAGAGGTTTTACCACAGTCGACTGCTTATTGTTGTTCTGTAAAAAGTTGGCCAAAAATCAGGCATAAAAGCTGAATTAAGCATTAGGCTGCTGTGGCACTATTGTACCTCATGAAGTACGGCCAGTCTTGGTTAGAAAGGAATACAGTTGAATCGTGTTCTTTTTACTGTGAATTTTAAGAATGAATCATATTGTGTTCCCTTGTAGGCAGTTTGGGCCGGCTGGGGTCATGCTTCTGAGAATCCCAAGCTCCCAGAACTTCTTTTGAAAAATGGCATTGCCTTCATGGGTAAGCCTTTCTGACGTACTGTTCCTGTTTTTCTGTTTCTCTCTGTCATTTTGGTCCATATTTCCCCTCTCTATTTTGCTTTTCTTCTGTTTAACATGTACTAGGCTTTTATTTTTCATCAATCCGTAACTCTGAGAGTAACCTTCTTCTTCATTTTCTTTTTCTCCTACCATTATCACTTCTTACATTTTGTATCTTGATTGTGTTTTCTGTCCCTGGGTTCTTTTCTATGAGATATGGAGGAGGCTCTGCTATCCAGAACACTGGCCTTTAAAAACTTTGTCATTAACCTTAAGAAAACATGTGGAGAAAGGACCTATTTTTATGTAGAAAAGATGATTAAATACTTAGGATACCCTGGCAGTGTGCCCTTAAATATGAATCAGTACCTTCACATTTAAGCATATAGGTTGTATTCCTGTAAGTGAGGGTTATTTCTTCTGACTTCTCTGCTCTCCTATAGAGAGAGAAAAATCAAGGTTATATGGCGGTAAGTGTTTCTGTCTTTGTCTCAATGATGATTATGCTTTGTAAAACCTATTAATGATAAATCTTCCTTTTGGGTTTCCCTAAGTCCAAGGAGAGTATACTAATTTAGACTTGAACCCTAAAACTTTATTGTCCTTATTTCAGGATAATCATTAAAAAAAGAGAAGACTTTGTTAATCTGGTAGAGTTGGATCATGAAGGATGATTTGTCAGTGATTTAATTCAGCATATATTTACATATATTGAATTCTCTCTGTGTGTAAAAATTTGCTACATTAGGTTCTGTAAAGGCTCATACAAAGGCTGTTTGGCTCATACAAAGATGAGCCAAAACATAGCAGTCCCTGTAATCAAGTTTCTGATATGGATGATATGCGATGTGGGGGATACAAGACAAATACAAAAATAATTATATGAAAGACAAAATACTTGGGAAAGAAATGAGGCCAAAATGTTACAGTCAGGATTCTTTTCTTGTTTTGTTTTTAGGTCCTCCAAGCCAAGCCATGTGGGCTTTGGGGGATAAGATTGCATCTTCCATAGTGGCTCAAACTGCTGGTATCCCAACTCTTCCATGGAGTGGCAGTGGTAAGAAATTTTATTTCTTGTTTGTATCTTAAAGTGCAGAAAAGCTCAGTAGGGTATTTGGGACTATGGCTGGGGGCTTAAGCCTGCTTTAAAATGTATTAAATATTTGACAAGAAATAGAATTCAAGTTGATTGATTGGTAGCTTGTATCTCCTGGCTTAATTGCTGTATCTGTGATTCTATCATGTCTTAAGCATATGCGTGTTGTCAGGCCCGAGAGCCTCTTCCATCTTTGTCAAGGGGAGTGCTAACCTTCTCTCCTTTCATACAACATTCTATCATGTCTTAAGAATGTAAATTTTGTACAGAGATGCTAAACAGTAATGTAAATAATCTTGGGACTTAATTTGGAAAAACTCTGAGAAAACTCATCTGGTTCTGTGGATTCAGATCTATGCTAGGATAGATCTTCCTAGTCTAGGATCTTCCTCAGAGATGGTCTTCTTAGGTGGAATAGGCCTTTGAACTTGCCTGGGAGATGACTGAAATCACTAAGAAAAAGCCAAAACCCACTTACTCAGATATTTGCCTGCCAGTATTTTCTTTCTTTCTTTTTGTTTATTCAGTCTTTATATTTTGAAAATTTTTATATTGGCATATAGTTGATTAACAATGTTGTGTTAGTTTCAGGTGTACAGCAAAGTGATTCAGTTACATGGATCCATGTATGTGTTCTTTTTGGCCAGTATTTTCTTAATGTGAGCCCATAATCTGTTGACAGTTTGTTTTGCCTATTTAATACCATTCAACCACTCATTTGTCCTGAAAACTGAGGTCAATAATCAACATTTCTTCCAAGCATGCAGAAGCCTGATTTTTTTCTAAAAATGATTTATTCTTGACAGATCCCTTAAAGAGTGCCATGTGGATTACTAGAGCTGACAGTATTATGAACTTCTGTTTCTCGGTCCTCAAGCATAGGGAGCAGACACACACTAAAACCTCTTACAGATGGGAACTACTGTTGTCTTGAGTCTGAACAGATTTGAACTCTTGTTACTCTGGCTCTCCAGGGGGATTGCAATATCCTTTGCAGACCTGCTGGGTCAAACAGTTTAAAATAAAAGGTTGAGCTTGTTCTTGTTTGAATGGAGAGGCTGTACCATTCCCCTTGTGGCTGAGTACAGGGACAGTCAGGAAGCTTGGAGTTGTGACTCTGCTGAGGCCAATAAAACCTCCATTTCCATTTCCAAGGGCTCATAAAGATTGAATTATTTCTCAGACCTCTGGCCCTGGAGCAGGCCTGAACACACAAATCGAAGATACTTTGCTTGCTGAGTTTCTGTGAGAAGTTTGGCCTGCTTTTTTTGTTTGTCTTGTATGCAGGTCCTTTTGTTTTTTGGTTTTTTTTTTTAAGTTGCTGCCTATTATCTCTCTTGACTTTCCAGCATCAGAACCCAAGTGGCCAGATCTTGATATTAGGTAAATCCTGCTAACTCCAAGGACTGATCAGGGTTTTATGGTATTCTTCTTTCTCACATCTACCCTCAAGTTTGAATAAATATGAAAACATTTTAAAGAAGGTATAAAGAAGAAAATCGACAAGAACAGAAGTTCTTGTAGCCGCTTTTAAGTCACTGTTATCTATTGTAGGTCTTTGTGTGGACTGGCACGAAAATGATTTTTCAAAACGAATTTTAAACGTTCCTCAGGAACTATATGAAAAAGGTTATGTGAAGGATGTGGATGATGGGCTGAAGGTAGGTTACTAACTCTGGGGCGTGATCGTTTTCAACAGACTAATTATAGTCCCAAATATGGGGATTTGGAGCCTGGTTTATGATGTATACCCATGATAGTGTTAGGGTTATAAGACCAAGAGATGTAGTTTATGTAATAGAATGAGGAAGTGACCTACGTTTCACAAAAACAACTTAAATTTGCTTTGAAGCAAGCCACTCACCTGGACAGAACACTTCTTAGGTGGTTAAATCACAACTTTAAGGAGGTCCTGATTCTTTCTCCACCGTGTGTGTGTGTGTGTGTGTAAGCCACTCACCTGGACAGAACACTTCTTAGGTGGTTAAATCACAACTTTAAGGAGGTCCTGATTCTTTCTCCACCGTGTGTGTGTGTGTGTGTGTGTGTGTGTGTGTGTGTGTGTGTGCAGGGGGGTGGTGGAGTTAGGGGCAAACCACTTTTTGCCCTGCTTGAGTTCAGAACCAAGAACCCTGGATGGTGATGAAGATGTCTTAGCTGTGCAGCGACAGCGACAGTCAGATTCGTAAAGTGAACGTCAGTTAAGCAGGCTCGCTCGCTGGTTACTGGCAGTGTGAGTAATCACAGAGACGGCTTTTGCCATCGGGTTTATTGTATGACTGAGAGCTGAGAAAGAACATGTGTTCTGTGTAGTGGGCTGATCTCAAAGGGGAAAAGGCTGCGCTATACACGCTCAGCTTCTCCTTCTGAACTGACAGATCAGAGGTTCATTCTTTTTCCTTTGGAGAGGAGTGAGGGAGGGAGCTGATAGAGGCTGAAACTGTTCTTCTAATTATTGTCTGTCCATGTAGAAACATGCACCGAAGCAAAAAGAGATCTTTTCTTCAACATTATTTTTTCTTTCCTTCACAGTCCCCTCCAGTTATTTCTCCTTTCACTTTTTACGTAGTTGGAAGAGTCAGTTATGCCACCAGGGAGATGATCAAAGAGCTATATTTTAGAAAAGCACGCTCCTCATGTTTGACTCATGTGTAATAAATCCAAGAGGAACACTGAATGTTCAACTGATTTTGCTCTGTTGCTTGCATTTCAAGTTAAGCATCCTGTAACCTCCTTAAAAGAAAGAATTAATATTTCTAATTGAATTGCTGCTGTGTATTCTATTTGCTATAATTTGCAAAAGAGTAGAAACCCTTTGTAGGGTATTAACTATATTGCTTATCAGTTAAAATTCCTTTTTTTCCTGGTTATAATTATAAACAGAGAATTTTTGCCAGGCTTTTTTGGTTCATAGATTCATTTAATGATAGTCTTTATTAATAGATTCCCATAACTATTATGATAATTATAAAATTACAGTCTTACTGTATGTATTATTTTTATAATCCAAGATTTCTTCTTCCTATATATAAGAATTTTCCTCGTGGCAGTAAAATTTTTCTAAGATACTTTAAATGGATGACCTGTGTCTAGAACTTAGGTATGTATTTTAAAGGCCTGCCTTGTTCTTATATCATGTGGGCTATCTTCTTTTTCAGTCTTTCCCACATTTGTGCCTGCTTCTTCAATCATTTATCACCCAGTAACTGAGTTCATGCTGATTTTGCTTTTAAGCATAGAAGTTAAGAAAATTTAGAAGAAATGGGACTATGACTGAAGGATTTTCATCCCTAGAACTACTGACAAAAATTAAAATTTGAAATGGTCTTTTTCTGGTGACACATTTTTTAGATGTTTTTATAATGTAAACTGTAAAAGACTAGAATGTTTCAACAAAGGAATGACTCAGTTATTTTAACTTATGGTTAACTTTTCCCCAATCTGCTTTTTGCCTTAGCTACAATATGGATATCTTCCATATTATTACATGTAAAGGCTACCACAGACCTTTTAATAATAGCATAGCAGTCTAATAAATACGTATATCTTGACTTAATTGGCTCCTTACTTAATGGGTATATAATTAAATATTTTAAAAGTTTTGGGATCATCATCTTATAAAATACTGTAAATATGACAAGCACATTTAGAGCATTTGTTTAAAATTAGTTTTCTGACTATTAATGTTTTGGTATCTTATTATTTTTATCTTTTATAAAAAGTCGAGTGAGAAAAAATTTCTCGATATGTGAGAATCCTGGTTTGTTGAGTCTTCTGTGTTGTCAGAAGATCAGAAGCTGTGCTGAGGTGGTCAGCTTATATTAAGTGAACTGCCTGTGGTTTTTTTGTCTTTTTTAAAAATAAAAGTTATGGAACAAAGAAAATGTACACTTCAGTAAACTTTTAAGAAATAAAATAAAAATTATGGGTAATGCACAAATTCTTGCATATTATAAGAAATTCTAACAATACAGTAATATATACAGTAAAAAGTGAAAGTTTATATCTACTCATCTTCCCTGAATAAATCACCAGTGGTGGATAGTCTAGACTTGTTTTTTGTACTTACATATATAAGTGTATGAATGTATACATAATTTTATATATATATATACACACATGTATGTGTATATTTTTTACTTTGTTTTTGACCTATATGGGATTACTTTAGATTGAACAATACAAAATTGCCAATATAGAACCATTTTTTACCTACCAAAAAATACAGTTTCTTTTGGGACTTTTCTGGCGGTCCGGTGGTTAAGAATCTGCCTTGCAATACAGGGGACTTCGTTTTGATCCCTGGTCAGGGAACTAAGGGCCCACGTGCCACAGAGCAGCTGACCCCACACACCACAGCTTGGGAGTAACTAAGCCCGCACACCACAGCCAGAGAGTCCGTGGGCCACAGAGACAGACCCCACAGGCCACATCTGAGACCCATCGCTGCTGAATAAATGAAGAAGTATTTTTTTAAAAAAGACAAACACAGTTTCTTTTGGATCAACCCAGTACTACAAATACTATTCTGGTACTTTTTTTCTCATCTAATACCATTTCTTCAGGATCTTTCTTTTTTTTTTTTTACTGTATATATTAATAGACCTACCAGATGACAGCATTTTTTTAAAGGGAGAAAATGCCAGTTTTCTCCTTCTCTACTAATACCATTCTCACTTCAATTTTTCTCTTTCTTCTTGAAGGCAGCGGAGGAAGTTGGATATCCAGTAATGATCAAGGCTTCAGAAGGAGGAGGAGGGAAGGGAATCAGAAAAGTCAACAATGCAGATGATTTCCCTAACCTCTTCAGACAGGTGGAGTACAAGTTGTCGTTCTTTATTTGAACTAATATGTATATCAGAGATATGTGATTTAATTCACACTATAATTTGGATGTCTAGAAAATATTTAAACTTTTTGTCTGTAACTAATCGAATCATTCCCTTTAGCCTCTACTTACTTAGTAGCAGGGGGAAGAAATATCAGTGAAATGTCCAATTCAGTCTAAGGTTTTATTCATTTAGCTAATTCAAGCAGTAATTATTCTCTCTTATATAAAACTGCTCAGTTTCTCAGATAGCTCTTCCCTATATGATTTGTGTGGCTCATAGGCCTTCTGAGTAACAAGGAAGACTCAGTACCTTCCTGATTTTTTTTGCCCTGCTTGTGCTGACATTTTAGATAAAGTATGTGGGATGGTTAATTCCTGATCTGGATGCTCTTGGCTTGGCCTCACTCAGGCTCTCTGAAATTAAGTAATGCTGAAAATTCTCCAAGCTAGGTTTCAACAGTACATAAACTGAGAACTTCCAGATGTTCAAGCTGGATTTAGAGAAGGCAGAGGAACCAGAGATCAAATTGCCAACATCCACTGGATCATAGAAAAAGCAAGAGAGTTCCAGAAAAACATCTACTTCTGCTTCATTGACTGTACCAAAGCCTTTGACTGTGTGGATCACAACAAACTGGAAAATTCTTCAAGAGATGGGAATACCAGACCACCTCACCTGCCTCCTCAGAATCTGTATGCAGGTCAAGAAGCAACAGTTAGAACCAGACATGGAACAACGGATTGCTTCCAAATTGGGAAAGGAATACATCAAGGCTATATATTGTCACCTTGCTTATTTAACTTATATGCAGAGTACATCTTGTGGAATGCTGGGTTGGATGAGGCACAAGCTGGAATCAAGATTGCAGGGAGAAATATCAGCCTCAGATATGCAGATGACACCACCCTTATGGCAAAAAGTGAAAGGCATAAAGAGCCTCTTGAAGGTGAAAGAGTGAGTGAAAAAGCTGGCTTAAAACTCCACATTCAAAAAACTAAGATCATGGCATCTGGTCCCGTCACTTTATGGCAAATAGATGGGGAAACAGTGGAAACAGTGACAGACTTTATTTTCTTGGGCTCGAAAATCACTGCAGATGGTGATTGCAGTCATGAAATTAAAAGACGCTTGCTCCTTGGAAGAAAAGCTATGACCAACCTAGACAGCATATTAAAAAGCAGAGACATTACTTTACTGACAAAGGTCCGTCTGGTCAAAGCTATGTCTTTTCCAGTAGTCATATATATAGATGTGAGATTTGGACCATAAAGAAAGCTCAGTGCTGAAGAATTGATGCTTTTGAACTGTGGTGTTGGAGAAGACTCTGTAGGATCCCTTGGACAGCAAGAAGATCAAACCAGTCAATCCTAAAGGAAATCAGTCCTGAGTATTCATTGGAAGGATTGATGCTGAAGCTCCAATACTTTGGCCACCTGATGCAAAGAACTGACTCATTAGAAAAGACCCTGATGCTAGGAAAGATTGAGGGCAGGAGGAGATGGGGGTGATAGAAGATGAGATGGTTGGATGGCATCACCAGCTTAACAGACATGAGTTTGAGTAGGCTCCGGGAGTTGGTGATGGACAGGGAAGCCTGGTGTGCTACAGTCCGTGAGGTCGCAAAGAGTTGGACAGATCTGAGCAACTGAACTGAACTGAAAATTAATTCAATAGAGGGGTTTAATGGCATCTTAGATGCAATTGAAGAAAGAATTAGTAACTGGAAGACAAGTCAGAAGAAAGCTCAGACTGAAGCATGAAGAGACAAAAAGGATGAAAAATACAGAAAAGAGCTTGTGAGATTATGTGCAAAGATGACCATGATAACTCTTCTCATCCCTATATACACTTCCTTCATAGTATGATTTCGCCTTCTTCCCATAAAGAAATAGTGACTTTTATTCCTTCCACCCTTTGAATTTTGGTTGACCTTGTGACTTCTGTTGACCAATAGAATACAGTAGAAATGGTGACTAGTTTCAAAACCAAAGCTGCAAGTGGTTTCTGGTTTCTGCCCTTGGCCTTTTGGAATGAGCCTCCAGGCTCGCTTGTGAAGAGCATAGTCTATGCTTCTGGAAAAAGAGAGGCCACAGAAAGCAGAGATGAATTGTCTCATCTGAGGCTTCCTAGACCTGACAGTTTCATCTACACCTTGGAGACATGTACATGAGTTCATATTAAACCATCCAAGCCTAGTTAAGTTGCTAGATGGCTAACTCCCTGAATGGCTCCAAGTCAAGATCAGCAGAGGAACTGCCCAACTGAGCCCAGCTCAAATTGCTGTAAGCAAGCAAAATGGTTAGTGCCCTAAGTCACTGAAATTTTGGTGGTTTGATGGGCGTCAATGGATAGCTGACCTAGAAACTGAAACCTAATGGTGTAATGCTGCCCTGGAAAAAAAAGTAAACTATGTGGCATTTGCTTTGAGACTGGCTTATATGTGAAGGCTGGAAAAGATGGTAAGGAGCTTGGTAATGAAGCCTAGAAGAATGATAAACAAACTTTTAGTGCAGGATGGAACGGAAATGAGGGGAAAGGTCACCCATGTTCTGTAATGATGAAACAGTTACCTGAGACTGTATTAGAAAGTAGAGACTATATTGAACTTGTAGATCTACTTAAAGAGATCTGTTTAGATAAAGTGTTAAAAGTATCTGTTTGATGCTTATGATTTCTTTTTAACTATAAAAAAGAGGTGAACTCAAAAAGGTGTTCCAAACCTGTTGAGTTTAAAAATAGAACTGTTTCTCATTACCGATCTCTCTGACTGGCAAAAAATTTTCAAAGTAAAAAATGACTTCAGAGTAGAGGCCAAATCCAGAGTGCCTGGGAGATCCTTTAAGACCTCAGAAATAATTTAAGAGCTAGAACAAAAAAAGGGCTTCTAAGAATTTTAAAGATGTTGTCCCACAGCAGCCTGACATGCCCGAGGTATAGAGAGGTCTGTGCAGAAAAGTTATGGATTTGTTTTTGGGGCAAGAAGTGAATTTTCAATATGATTCATAGGAAACTCATAAATTTTTTAAGATACGTATATTGACGAATGTACCAAAGGGACTGCAAGGAACAGAGACAGTTCAAACTTTAAAGAGGCCTCAGAACTTTCAATTTTCTATGAACAGGAAGCAGACTGGGAAAGTTGTTCAGTTGTAAGCATTAGTCATTTCTTGTAGTAAGGGAGATTTTTCAGGACCCCGGTGGGCTGCTAAGAACAGAGGGGAGCCATGGTTTAGAAAGCCACTCCCAGGGATCAGAATTGGACCACAGAGAAAAGCAAAACAAGTTCCATGCCTGTGGAGTAAGGAAACCTGACGACATCTACCCATCTGGACTTCAGAATTATTGTGGACCAGTGACTATTAATGTACCTCCTATTGTTTCTTCTTTGAACTGGAGTATTTTTTTTATCCCCATCTCATCATTAAATGTTGGAAGTGTTGGGAAAAGATAATTTGTCTTTTTAGTTCCCAGATCTTTGCACTAATAGGAGGAGCTGCACCCAAGAAGTCTCTTTTGCTTGTGGACATGACTCATGACTCATGGAAAATGGACCTCGGGCCTGATGCCATGATTGGATGACTTTGGGGGTCTTGGGAGGGGGTGAGTCTGTTTTGCATGTGGGAGGTATGTGAATTACTGTAGCCAGAGGGCAGACCATAGTAGCTTGTTTGCAGAGATGGCTGTGATAACTCTTCCCATCCTTGTATGTATAGCCCTTGGCAGTGTGACTTTGGCTTTTCTCCCATTAAGAGATGGCATCTCTTTTCCCACCCCAAAAGCAGAGATATGACTTTGCCAACAAAGGTTTGTCTAGTCAAAGCTATGGTTTTTCCAGTAGTCATGTATGGATGTGAGAGTTGGAATATAAAGAAAGCAGAGCGCTGAAGAATTGATGCTTTTGAACTGTGGTGTTGGAGAGTCCCTTGGACTGCAAGGAGATCCAACCAGTCAATCCTAAAGGAAGTCAACCCTGAATATTCATTGGAAGGACTGATGCTGAAGCTGAAACTCCAATACTTTGGCCACCTGATGTGAAGAACTGACTCATTTGAGAAGACCTTAATGCTGGGAAGGATTGAAGGCAGGAGGAGAAGGGGATGACAGAGGATGAAATGGTTGGATGGCATCACCGACTCAATGGACATGAGTTTGAGTAAGCTCCGGGAGTTGGTGGTGGACAGGGAAGCCTGGTGTGCTGCAGTCGTGGGGTCACAAAGAGTCGGTCACAACTGAGCGACTGAACTGAACTGAACTGAATCTTAGCTGGCCTTGTGGCTTGCTTAGACCATTAGAATGTGGCCAAAGTGGTATTGTGTAAGTTCTGGAGGCTAGTGCTTGTGAAGCCTTGCAGTTTCTGTCTTCACCCACTTCTTAGAGCGCTGCATTGAAGAAGTCCTGGTTTAGCCTACTGGAGGGCGAGGGGTCCCATGCAGTAGAGATGAGCTGTTCTAGTTGAGGCTCCATAGACCCAGCAGCCAACAGCTGACACAAACCTTCAGGCATTTGAATGAGACCATTCAGCCCTACTCAAGTCACCAAATGATGATATGCAGACTGAGTGGCCACAGGCACAGCCAGAACTGCCTGGATGAACACAGCTTCACAAGCAAAGAAAACGGTTGGTGTCCTGAGCAAGCCACTGAGTTTGAGGTGACTTGTTACGTAACGGAACAGAGCATAAGAGATGTGGCACATGAAGGACAGTGAAATCATCTAGCATTACATCCCTGGAGTCTCAGAGGAGGAGAGAGAGCAAACCGAGCAGAGGCAGTGTTTGAAGAAATCACCGAGCGGAAGCACGATTGTCCTCAGTCATGTCCGACTCTTTGTTGACCCTTTGGGCTGTAGCCTGCCACACTCCTCCGGCCATGGGATTTTTCAGGCAAGAACACTGGAGTGGGTTGCTATTTCCTCCTCCAGGGCTCTTCCCAATAGAGGGATCAAACCCATGTCTTTGGCATTGCAGGTGGATTCTTTACCTGCTGAGCCACTGGGGAAGAGACAATGGCTAAGAATGTTTCTGAACTAGTGAACTAATGGCTCAGAATTTCCTGAAAAGATACCAATCACAGACTCAAAAACCATGATGAGCCCTGCAAGGATAAGTACAGAGAAAACCACATCTAAGCTTATCAGAGTAAATCTGCCACCTCACTCCCCTAAAAAGAGAGAGAAAAAGAGAAAATCTTAAACCAGCTGCAAAAAACAGATTACTTTCAAAGGAGTGACAGTGAGATTGTTAGCTCTCATCTCAGTAGAAATCAGAAAACATTGGGGTATCTTTAAAGTGCTAAAAGAAAATAATTGCTAGTATAGAATTCTGTATCTAAGGGCAATACGCTTCAAAACTGAAGATGAAAGTTCTTTGACTACAACAGTACTGTATATTATGTAATGTGAACCAGGAAAGTTTTTCATCTGGAGCAAGTTGTACATTTGGCTGTTTGGAATTCATGGTAATACTTTGCCGTTTTGTGGAATTTGTGTGCATGTTTTCATAATATTTTGTCCTTTGCCCTTGTAACATGTGTTTATGTATCTATCAGTTAATAGTTATATAATTGAGAATACAGTACCTTAAGACGAGATGAGAGTATGAACTATATACATATATATATATATATATATTTTTTTTTTTTTTTGTATTTCTAACAGGGTCCCTGACACTCCCAGGCATTTATTTGCCTTTTGAAGTGGAAGCAGCTTATCAAAATAGAAAAGGACTTGCCCCTTAAGAATTTGTTCTATTTTATTGTCTAATATAGGTTCAAGCTGAAGTTCCTGGATCTCCTATCTTTGTGATGAGACTAGCCAAACAGTCTCGTCATCTGGAGGTGCAGATCTTAGCGGATCAGTATGGCAACGCCATCTCTCTGTTTGGTCGTGATTGCTCTGTGCAGCGCAGGCATCAGAAGATTATTGAAGAAGCTCCTGCGGCTATTGCTACTCCAGCAGTGTTTGAACATATGGAACAGGTGTGTGTGTGAGAACTACTACTCATTTAATCCATACGCCCATCTGAGAATAGGGGAATATCAGGCAATTATTCTGGATAATTGATAAGATTGTATCCTTCAAGAGGGAGAGGACGTAGGTATATCTATGGCCGATTCATGTTGATGTATGACAGAAATCAACACAATATTGTAAAGAAATTATCATCCAATTAAAAATACACTTTAAAAAGTATCCTTTACCTAGAGGAAAAATAAAAATTCTGCTTTTCTCCCTCTAGTAGAGATGCCAGTGAACACTGCAAACTCTAAATTAGTTAATGCTTTTGACAAAAAATTTCAGTGTACAGTTTGAGAAGGGATAAAGAAATATTTTGGAATTTTTAGTCTTATTCTTTGGTTCTTTAACAAGCGCGTGATAAGCTGGTTGTTAAGCTGGTAGTTCCATTTTCTAAATTGATTATCCCTCCGTCTTCAGATGGATTTATTCAAGTCCGTTATCTCTTAAAAGGTCCTCTAAGTAGCTTTCAAGTTTACATATTCTGTTTTATTGTATGAAAAAAACAATCTCTCAGCAGTTTTATAGGGTCCCTTGGAATTAGCTATAGTTTAGAAATCTGAACATGGTCTTTTTTGGAACTCAATCTTCTTATTGGAGATACGTTTTCCATCTCTTTTTTTTTTTTCTCCTGGATTCCCAAGAAGCTAAATATATGGTTGTCTGTGTTTTTACATTTCATCTCTACGTGTGTGTGTTTATGTGTGTATTGAGACTATTCTTTAACTACTGTAGTGAAGTGACCTCCAAAATACAATGGCTTAGGGAGTTCCCTGGTGGCTTAGTAGTTAGCGTCCTGGGCTTTCACTGCCGTGGCCAGGTTCAATCCCTGGTTGGCAGACAGAGATCCTGCAAGCCATTCAGTGCAGCCAAAGATAAAAAACAAGTAGAAAAACCCCAAAATACACTTCAGTTCAGCTCAGTTGTCTCCGACTCTTTGCGACCCCATGAACCACAGCCCGCCAGGCTTCCCTGTCCATCACCAGCTCCTGAAGTTTACCCAGACTCATGTCCATTGAGTCGGTGATGCCATCCAACCATCTCATCCTCTGTCTTTCCCTTCTCCTCCTGCATTCAGTCTTTCCCGGCATCAGGGTCTTTTAAAGTGAGTCAGCTCTTCACATCAGGTGGCCAAAAGTATTGGAGTTTCAGCTTCAACATCAGTCCTACCAATGAACACCCAGGACTGATCTCCTTTAGGATGGACTGGTTGGATCTCCTTGCAGTCCAAGGGACTCTAAGAGTCTTCTTCAACACCACAGTTCAAAAGCATCAATTCTTCGACGTTCAGCTTTCTTTATAGTCCAACTCTCACATCCATACGTGACTGCTGGAAAAACCATAGCCTTGACTAGATGGATCTTTGTTGTCAAAGTAATGTCTCTACTTTTTAATATGCTGTATATGTTGTTCATAACTTTCCTTCCAAGGAGCAAGCGTCTTTTAATTTCATGGCTGCAATCACCATCTGCAGTGATTCTGGAGCCCAGAAAAATGAAGTCAGCCACTGTTTCCCCGTCTATTTGCCATGAAGTGATGGGACCGGATTTCATGATCTTAGTCTTCTGAATGTTGATCTTTAAGCCAGCTTTTTCACTCTCCTCTTTCACTTTTGTCAAGAGGCTCTTTAGTTCATCTTTGCTTTCTGCCATAAGGGTGGTGTCGTCTGTGTATCTGAGGTTATTGATATTTTTCCCGGTAATCTTGATTCCAGCTTGTGCTTCTTCCAGCCCAGCGTTTCTCATGATGTACTCTGCATATAAGTTGAATAAGCAGGGTGACAATATACAGCCTTGACGTACTCCTTTTCCTCTTTGGAACCAGTCTGTTGTTCCATGTCCAGTTCTAACTGTTGCTTCCTGACCTGCATACAGGTTTCTTAAGAGGCAGGTCAGGTGGTCTGGTATTCCCATCTCTTTAAGAATTTTCCACAGTTTATTGTGATCCAAACAGTCAAAGGCTTTGGCGTAGTCAATAAAGCAGAAATAGATGTTTTTCTGGAACTCTCTTGCTTTTTCGATGATCCAGCGGATGTTGGCAACTTGATCTCTGGTTCCTCTGCCTTTTTAAGTAAGTGTAAATTCTGTTTCTCTCTTTCATCATAGTTCAGAGGTGAGCTGGTCCCAGGGACCCTAGTTTATTGCTTTGCCATTTGGTGGTTTATTCACTCAATCGTGTCCAACTCTTGCAACCGCATGGACTATAGCCCGCTAGGCTCCTTTGACCAGGGTATTTCCCAGACAAGAATACTGGAGTGTGTTGCAATTTCCTTCTCCCGGGTATCTTCCCAACCCCGGTATCAAACCCGGGTCTCCTGCATTGCAGCCGTATTCTTTACTGACTAAGCCACCAGGGAAGGCCATTTCCTAGAAGAGAACAGCAAACTATAGCTAGCAGGCCAAATCCAGCCTGTCACCTGTTTTGTCAAGAAAATTTTATTGTAACACAGCTTGCTAATTTATTTATCTATTATCTATGGCTGCTTTATCTCTGCAGTGACAAAACTGAGTCGTTGTGACAGAGACTATATGGCCCACAAAGCTGAACATAATTATTATCTGGCTTTTATTGAAAGTTTGCCAACCCTTGTTTTAAGGTGTCATCATCTTCATTATTTGAGCTGGCCTACAAGAACGTGTTCACATTGTAGCATGTTGGCAGGGGGCAGAGAGGACTTGGAAGGCAAGCTTGTATACCTGTGGTCAATTCATGCTGATGTATGGCAAAAACAATCACCGTGTTGTAAAGTAATTATCCTCCAATTAAGATAGATAAATTAATTTAAAAAAATAAGATCTAGAAGTCACACATCTTACTTCTGCTCACTTTTCACTGGATGAAATTCAGTTACACAATGACACCTAGCTGCATTGGATGTTAGGGGTTGTAATTACTAGTTGAGCTGCTTTTTGCTCAGCTGAAATTCAGAAGATTCTATTGCTAAATGGATGACACAAAGAAAAGTTACTGGAAGGCGTTTAACCTCTGTGTCTCAGTCTGCTCCTCTGGCCACCCTTTATCCTTTCACACCCTTTTTCTTACTCTTAGAACTTACTTAGCCTTTCCCCGTAGAAGACAGCCCAAGGTCCCATCCAGTTAACTGTGTTCAACCCAAAGTCCAGGCTCTCTGGATGGTGTGCACTCCTCTGTTATATGTGCATGTAGCTTTTTATGGACCAGTAATTGCAAATCACCTTGTGACACCTCCTTTTGCCATATATAGTTCGGAGTAGGAACAGGATGCCTCCCATTTAGAAAAAAAAAAGAATGAAAAACAGACAATAATCACTAGTCCACAGCAGTTACCACGTTCTTGTAGGTAGGGATTGTGGTCATTTGCTGTCATGCGGTGGAGTAATTCCTCAGTGAGCCCTCTGACTGCCCTTGGTTCTGCTCTCTGAAAGTAACTTCTTTGCCCATCTTTAAGGCCTTGTTCTCTAGGATGTTCTTCCTTGTTCACCTCTCTCTGTGGTTGAGCTTTGGTGATCATGCCTTCTTTAGCAGAACTTTCCCAGTTCACTTCCTATTAGTGCAGGATTCGGGCCACAAAAGATTACTGAGATTATCAGTCATGGGTTTGGAAAGCCAAGTTTTTGGTATGTTTAGCAATATGATTCCTTCACAACTGAGTAAGTTTCTGGACTCTTTGCTTCTAGTCAGCTTCAGGTAGGAGTAATCATACCCAAGGTTTCTCTGGACATAATTTTTCCTCTTTATTTACTGCCTTCTGTATTCAGCTCTTTTTCTCTCCTCCATTCAGTAAGACTACCTCGAGGCCGGCTGAAACTACAGCAGCCGCCCTTGATCTCATCTTTGACAGCGTGTTGCTTCAAGGCAAAATTCTCATCTTTGGTTTAGGGGTACAAAGCCTTTTGGTTTTTTCACATTCTGACTTTTTCTAGCCATTTTTCCTAGGGCTTAGTTGGTATTTTGTTTGCATTCCAAGTTATTTTAGGAGACAGTTTACCAAATGTGTGTGTGTTTGCCTCGCTGTGTGGCTTGCGGTATCTTAGTTCTCCAACCAGGGATCAAACTCATGCCCTCTGCAGTGGACATGTGGAGTCTTAACCACTGTACTGCCAGGGAAGTCCCTCCAAATGTTTTCTTATGCCTCACAAGGAGCCCACCAGTTTTCCATTTTGCAGTATCTGTTTCCTTGAGAACTACTACCCTATTTTTAACTCTGTATCACATACTTTAGTTTTTTTCAACAGCAACATCCTTCCTGAATTTAGTAGTTTCTGTATTGATTAGGGTACAGGTTAAGCTATTGTAGTAACGAAATCTAAAAGATACAACCGCACAATAGGTTAGAAATTTATTTTTCCTTTTCATTCATAACCTGAGGTGATTAGGACCATTCTGCTCCATCAGACCATTTTGGGATTCAGGTTCTTTCTCTTTGGTTTTGTCACTCTTAGTATGTTCTCATCTGCATGATGAAATAGGCTTGCACTGTCATGACCACATTCCAGTCCGTAGAAAGGAAAGAGCTGAGAATAGAGGGTAAGCAATTCCTTTTCAAAACATGAATCAGGGATTACCCTTTACTCACCCATTCTGACATTGCATTTGTTAAAACTTAGTCACTTGCTGTCAGAGTGGAAAATCTAGGCTCTATCTGGACACCCATGTCTCTAGGAAGAATACTGGAAATACTGGACAGAGGGTACAATGAAGACTCTGCCATGGTGCTTTATCTCGCCTGCATAAGGTGGGATTACCTGTGACCCCAAGTGGAAAACACTGTTTTCACTCAGCTTTGAACTGAATTTGTCATCCATGTGTAGGAATCTTGTGTAATAATCAAAGAGGGCGAAATTTATTCTCATATGGCCACAAGCCTTTGATAGTTCTTATAAACACTAGCTCTTTGAGAGGGAGAAGCTTCAGATGAGCAGTGGGCCATCTGCTGGACCAGGTGAGGTACTTAGATTGGCTTCTCTTTCTTTGAGTGTGCGGTGAAACTTGCCAGGATGGTTGGTTATGTGAGTGCGGGAACTGTGGAATACCTCTACAGCCAGGATGGCAGCTTCTACTTTCTGGAACTGAACCCTCGGCTCCAGGTGGAGCACCCCTGTACAGAGATGGTGGCCGACGTCAACCTCCCTGCCGCGCAGCTCCAGGTGAGTCACCCTGCTCTCAGAAGTTTGGAATGAGAGATGCCCGCCAAACTGGCTCAACCAGCCTGTGTTAAGAGAAGAGTGCCTCCTATCCAAGTCTCGTGTGATGCTCCTCTCTTAAAGCTGGATGGCTTGGGATGTGTGGATGGGTTTTCCTGGTATGGAACAATTCTGGAGTATTACTTTTTAGCCCGACACATCTGATATAAAATGTCATATTTTTGCAAGACTCTTTACAAATGATATGCTGTACTCAGGTGTTTTAATTCTGGGAAACCTTACTTTTTAATTGTCCTCTACTCCTTTTTCTTCCCTGGAGAAGGAAATGGCAACCCACAGTATTCTTGCCTGGAAAATCCTATGGGGCAGAGGAGCCTGGAGGGCTACAGTCCATCAGGTCATTTTTTTGAACTTCCCTGGTGGCTTAGTGGTAAAGAATCCGCCTGCCAATGCAGGAGAGGTGGGTTTGATCTCTGGTTTGGGAAGATCCCCTAGAGAAGGAAATGGCAACCCACTCCAGTATTCTTGCCTGGGAAATCCCATGGGGCAGAGGAGTCTGATGGGCTACAGTCCATGGGGTCGCAAAAGAGTTGGATATGACTTAATGACTAAATAGCAGCTCCTTTTTCCTAGTGTAATTCCACTTCAGTGGCTGAGGTTTTTCCTGGCAAGAGTGTGGCAGCACACATTTATTTTTATAATGTTTAAAATAGCACTGTTAATATTATTTTCTCCATTCTGCCCAGGAAACAGATGCTGTGGGAAGCAGTAATAGCTAATGATGAAGTTTGATTTGATTTGTAAATACATATTCTTTGTCCACAATGGGAACCCCTTTTGGTCCCCAGTGGTCCCTATTAAGGAACCCAGTAAATGAAGATTTATGTATATAAATCTACCTATTCCATTGATTTATGGGGATAATTTGGAGGTAATTATGACATAGTTAGGACTTTTTAGCTGTCTGAACTTCTTGGAGAGCCACTGACATTGACTCTTCCCTTGGATATTTTCATTCTGATTAAAAATGTCATATTTTTGAAAGACATTTTACAAATAAGGGTGATGGAGAAATGACGATTAGAGGGAATCTCATGTCTATTGCATTAGGGATTTGGGGACTTTTTAAAAAGTGGGAAGTAATTAATACCTTCTGTGTGTTTTGTTTCAAATAATTTAGAATTGCTTATTCAGTGATGTAGAATGTAGACAATAAAAACAAAGTGTTTTAGGTGGTGGCTACTCAAGTGAAAAGTCTTCTCCATCATCTGATAGCCTCCATGTTTTAAGGGAAGTAACTGTGAAAGATGAGTGACGTGTGTTTTATTACCTTTCAGATTGCCATGGGGATCCCTCTGTACAGAATCAAGGATATCCGTATGATGTACGGGGTTTCTCCCTGGGGCGATGCTCCCATTGATTTTGAAAATTCGGCTCACGTTCCTTGCCCAAGGGGCCATGTTATTGCTGCTCGTATCACTAGTGAAAATCCAGATGAGGTAACCCATCACTTAAAGGGTTTACACTTTTTTTTCCCCCACTGTGAACTTTAATATTAAGATGCTATCTGAGGGCATATCTAAAGTACCTTGGGACCTCCCCTGGAGAGGGAAATTTATAGAGGCTTCATGGGAGCAAACAAGTAAGTGATCACTGTTGCCCTGGTCATTGAGTCCTGCCTGTGTCACCGCCGAGTCCTCAGTGGGTCTGTAGCGCTGGACACTGGCCCGCAAGCCTGAATGGTTTTCCTGTGCCATTTCCACTCATGTCTCTATGTGGTTACATAGAACCCAACCAGTGAGTTTATGAACGTTCTCTTTCTTGTAAATATAATATCATCTCTTATTCTTCACTCCCTAACAGGGTTTTAAGCCCAGCTCAGGAACAGTTCAAGAGCTGAATTTTCGCAGCAATAAGAATGTTTGGGGTTATTTCAGTGTTGCTGCTGCAGGTGGGCTTCATGAATTTGCTGATTCTCAGTTTGGTCACTGCTTTTCCTGGGGAGAAAACCGAGAGGAAGCAATTTCGTGAGTATAATAGCATGTGGTTGCATTTCAAAAAATAAACTTGTGGTAATCTTCAGTGAAGTGTGAGCATGAGAAAGGGAATCATGTATTGCTATAGAAGCAGTAATGTGGATAATCTTCTTGTAAGAAATATATCTTCAATTGTAGTTGCATTAATGTTGTATTAAATTTATGCAGTGTTTGGCAGATGTTTCTCTGTTACTCTGAGCCTTTTCAAATAATTTTTTGTTTTCATGTGTTTTTGATCAACTTATAAAATGATTAAAGATATCATATTTTTCTATAAAAATAGTATTGTTATTTGGGGCAGAAGTAGATTTTTGACTAAGACCTTGACATCTTATATCATGGATAAGATCCATTATTTGTCATCAAAATAAAGGTATAGCTATAAATGTCCTGTAGTCATTTAAAATAATAAAGTTAAGCTGTTTATTACATGAAAAGGGCTTAAGGGAACTGTCCACATCACTTTATATGAGGGACCTCAATGTGCTATGAAATATATGCACAACTTACAATATAGCTAGTATATTATAGCTATTAGTTAATAGTCTATTGAGTGTAAACATTTAATATTTAACTTAACATTAAGTTTTGCTTGCCTGAAAAGTAGGGCCCTAAGAGGTGATTTTGACAGGTTAGATATTTTAGAATGTCTATCCAAAATTGATTTACCTGTTTTATATTTTTTAATTGTCGATTGACTTTCACCAAGGATTTAATACTATTCCTTTGACTTTTAACCTGTACACCCAGATTATGTAATTAGTAAACACTTATTAATAATGTTGGTTTTTAATAGTGTTTTCAGAAGTTGGGAAATCTCAGTTTTTCTGTATTTTGTGCTCTACAAAGCAGTGCTCCCACAAAAACCATCTGGTATAAAGTTGCCTTTTGCATCCTGCTTTGCCAAAGTGAAGAAAATAAACCTAATGTTTTGAATAAACTAGAGTATAAACCTAATGTTATGAAGAAACTAGAGCTTGCAAACCGGTGGTTTTCTGGCTAGTCACAGCCACTGATGTGTTTTGATTGGCTTATAGAGTATTGTTTAAAAAGTGGGAGATTGAAATAAATGCATGCATTTCTGCTGTCTCTCGAAAAAAATGGGGTGACAATAACATTGGTTTTATATTCCATTTGGCCAAAGTTAACTGAGGCTTTGTGTGACTGCTTCTCTTAGAGGAAACACGAGCTCTCTAGTTCACACAGTCCCCCGTCCAGCCTGCCTCATTCGTTTACATCCCCAGAGTGGCCGCTATTGATATTTAGGTTTCCAGTCTTGATTGGCAGGCCACCAAGCCTTCTCTCCAGGACACATCTTATGACTTGCTCCAAAAGTCTTGCTTCTTACTTCCCAACCTGCTCTGGACATCTATCTGCAGTGTAAAGCTGCCAGGCTAACGTTGAGCATATGAAAATTACGGTCTCTGCAATAAGTGTGCTTTCTTTTTTTAATATTTTATTTATTTGTTTGGCTGTATTGGGTCTTAGTTGTGGCACTTGGGGTCTTTATTGTGGCACAGAACTCTGTAGTTGGGGCACGTGGGCTCCAGAGCACACAGGCTGTGTTGCCCTGCAGCATGTGGGATCTTAGTTCCTGGGCCAGGGATCGAACCCATGGCCCTTGCATTGCAAGGTGGATTCTTACTCACTGAACCAGCAGGGACGTCCTGAAGCACACTCTTGACCCCGTGCCAGAGTTCACTCTTCAGCTCAAAGTTTGTTTCTTCTTTCTTCATGACATTAGGCTTATATTCTTTAGCTTGGTGTTCACTGATCTTCTCTAGACTAGTTCCAGCCCATGTTTCCCTTATTATTTCCAATGGACTATAATCTAAATACCACGAAAACAGAACTGTGTGTGTCTTGTTGCTGAGGTGTCCCCTGAATGTAGTAAGTGTTCCATCGATGCTGACTTGCCCCTCATCCTTGTCCTCATTACTGTCTGCTTCAGTTGTAACATTCCCTGGACACAAGCCCTCCTTATTTCCTTTTTCCCTTTGTTTCTACTGTTCCCTCTCTCCATTCATTCATTTACTCCATTCAACAAATACTTACTGAATATCTTAATGGTTTCATGCAATATAATGAGGATCACCGTAGGGTCTGTGCCATCATGGAACTTGATGATCCAGGGTAAGAGAGGCAAGTAAGCCATTGAACAGAATGTAGGAGGTGCTGTCTCTGATAGTGAGATTACGTGAGGGTGTTACAGGAGCGTGGAGCTGAGTCAGCTACGTCCATCCAGAATGGGTCAGGGAAGGTTTCCCAAAAGGAAGGGATGTCTAGATGCATATCTGAAATGTGTAGAGGAGTAAGCCAGGCCAAGATAGGGCATAGAGAGGAGGATGGAGGTGGGAAACTGAGAACTCCTGGGCCACCTGGAAGAATATTTCTGTCATAGTCATAATCTTAGCTTTACTTTTATCCATTTCAGACCCTGTATCCTTTTTTTCCTTAACTGAGGAGTAGTTGATTTACTGTGTTGTCTTAGCTTCAGGTGCACAGCAACGTGATTCCGTTTTTATATATTTTTTCAGATCATTTTCCATATAGGTGATTAGTTGACTGTAGTTCCCTGTGCTGTGCAATAGATCAACATTGCTTGTCTGTTTTAGGTGTAGTAGTTTGTGTCCATTAATCTCAGGCCCCTAATCTACCCCTCCCCACTCCCATTCCCCTTGGGTAACCATAAGTTTGCTTTCTATGTCAGATCTTACATTCTTTATGAAACCAAAGGGAGGCGGGTCTTCTCCCTTCTTAGAACCCCTTGGCGCTTTGCTTTTATCTCTCTACTGGTATTTATGATATTCTGCCATAAATGTTTAAAGTGATTACTGTCTCCCTTAAGAGCTTAGTATGTGTCTTGAGTCTGTGGGATGCATAATAAATGTCAAAGTAAGGACCTGCCCTGTTCAGGATAATACAGAGCAGAAATATACTGGGAAAAAGCTCACAGTATTGAAATCTTGTTAAAATGTGGTTATTTAACACTTAATTGGGAAGTAAGCAAAGTAATGAGCAAGTCATTCTATAGTTGGCTAAAACACAGCTTAAAAAAAAAGAAACACTCTTATGTGCAGTGTCAGGCTGACACCCAACTTTCTCTTTCCTGGTTACCTTCATTGTATGGAAACCTTTAAGTTAAGGTCTTAGTGTTTGTAAAAATTCACTGAACAGTGTACTTAAAATAAGTATATTTTATTATATATAAATCTTATTTAGATAAAATAAAAAGGGCTTAAGAAGGGGAGAATTATGCCCTAATTCTAGTTAACCATCAATCAATGAATGGAATGATGGAAACAGTGAAAACAAAGGGTGGTTTGCACATAATTTGTTCTGTGTTCTGTATAACGAAGTGTCTGTGATCTGCTGATGCTCAGATGGTCAGATTAGTCAGACTCACAAGTTTGCTAACTTCTTGAAAATTCTGTCTGGAATGAGCACATGTGTATCTGCACCCTCATTTGTTCTTGGGACTGTGTGTTTCTCTCCCCTCCCTCCTAAGACTCCAAAGGGATGAAATAGTTCTTGAAAATAGTTGAAAAACAGTAGAACATTTGTTGCTGAAAGAGATCTGCTTCTGTCCTTCTTCCAGAAACATGGTGGTGGCTTTGAAGGAGCTATCTATCCGGGGCGACTTTCGAACCACAGTCGAATACCTGATCAAATTGTTGGAGACTGAAAGCTTTCAGTTGAACAGAATCGACACTGGCTGGCTGGACAGACTGATAGCAGAAAAAGTACAGGTGGGTATTTCTCCACTTACACAAGCAGCTTCTGGGATTGGGTTTTTATAGGCTTGTGATGAGATCAGTCCATGCCTTTAGACAAAATTTATTTGATTCTAATACAAATGGTTCTAGGTCTGTGTGGAAAAGTCTAGGAGTCAGTGTGATTTTAGCACTGTAAGTAAGCGTTCTTGTGCCTTGTTATGCAGTCATTGTATAAGTTGTTATATTACTTCCAAGGATATAGTTGAAGAGAGGCGTGCAGAGATTGGAATCAGTATTTTCTTTCTTCATTTGATGTTAAATGTGGTTGAGTTCTATCTGTCTACCAAGTACTGATGAGAGGGCTTCATTTTAGTCAACAGAGGTACCCTTTGTTCCTGAACTGCTGGACTAATATAAACTACTCAAGATTTTGTATAAAATTGTTGGATTCATGTGTATTACCTGGAGGTAGTTTACATACCATTTTTCTTTAAGATTATCAGTAGCCAAATCTTTGCACTTTTTTTGAATTTATTTGTGACAGAAGCTTGTTTTTGAGCTTCTCTTCGATTGACTCAGTGAAAATCTTAGGAGGGTGGGGGGAAAGGTGGTTTTCATCTCTATTCAAATTCTAAAAATGTTTTTTGTCTCAAAAATCAGTTGGATAATGAGGATGGAGATTCTCAGTGGTCGCTGATTCTTCAAGCACATTTGAGCCTGATTTAAATTGAGGGGCCATGGTGCCAAGTGACTGAGTTTGCTTTTGATTTGCCGCCTTTTCGTCCCTTTCAGGCAGAGCGACCTGACACCATGCTGGGAGTTGTCTGTGGGGCTCTCCACGTGGCAGATGTGAGCCTGCGGAATAGCATCTCCAACTTCCTTCACTCCTTAGAGAGGTAGGCTTGTCATTCTGTGTTCCGTGCAGGCTAAGTCATGGTCCTGAGCACGGGCCTGACGTTCAGAGACCCATTTATTCTCTCTGTTGCTGGCAGCTTGTGAGTGCTACTTGTTCACTGACTGTGGGGGCAGGGAGGAGAAGGGATGTAGGAGTTGATGGCAAATGGTTTGGGGGCTCTAAGTGTAGATTCTAGAAATTGGTTTATACCATGGTTAGAATTGGTTGCTTTGTAAAAACTGAAATCTTTCTATACAAGCATCCAATCTCTCTGAGCCCTGGTGATAAAAATCTGGTGTTTTTCTCTAGTAAGGCACCCTGGATACTTCATATATTACCTGCAACACCTTTCAGGAATTAATAATTGAGGCTGATATTCATGATGACCTCACAAGTCTTTCAAGTATAGGATCAGACTTGTGTGGCTAAACTTATTTCCAGCACTGGTTCTGGAAACTTAAGTTCTACCTCCGAGTCCCTGGAGGAATTGTCCACAAGGCTAATCGTTTACAGCACTTTATCACAGGCATTTAAATTCAACTGAGATTTCATTTATTCAAGTCTTACCATGAAGCTCTCTCACTGTGTTACACTGACGCTCTGTATAAACAAGTGATATATTCACATGGTTCAAAATTCAAAAGGCAGTAAAAAAATATATAGTGATGAGTCTCCTCCTTACCTCTGTTTCCTGATCATCTAGTTTCCTTCCCTATAATCAGCCTATGTTTCTGTTTTTATTTTCTGTTATCTTTCAGCTATATGGCAGATACATGTAAGCATATATATGTAATATTTGTTCCTTCCTACCTCCATTTTTTTTTAATCACAAGTGATAGTGTACTGTGAAACTATCCTGTACAATTTCACTTACTTTTTTTTATTTAACAGTGTGTTTTAGAGAGTGTTTCATATCAGTGCATAAAAGACTTTATCTTTTTAATGGCTGCATAATATTCATTTATGTGGCTTTTTCAAAATTTATGTCTCTGTCCCTTACTGTTGGTCCTTTAGCTTGTTTTCAGTCTTGATATTCCAGGAAATGCTATAACCAATCACCTTTGAGAGCCCTTGTAAGCTTTTAGAACTTTCTAGAAGTAGCTCCCACGTTGCTGTCTTTCAGGGGCCAAGTCCTCTCTGCACATACACTTCTGAATACAGTAGACGTTGAACTCATCTACGAGGGAGTCAAGTACGTACTGAAGGTATGCCGAACCTCATAAGGTCTGTGCTATCTCTTTTGCCTCTGTCTTTGTCAGCTTGCTTCCTTTAGGTCAGGTGATGGAGGGAAAGTTTGGTTCATTGCAGGGCTGGGCATGAGTGAAATTACAGTCGTTATTAGTGTCAGTAGCCTGTGTCAAAGCAGTATTTGATGAGTCTCTGAAAATATTTTCGCTGTTGTTCAACTTCACATGTGCAACCAAGAGATGGAGGAGACAGAGAACCGTCAGAGCAGGGAGATGTATCTAAGGTCCCCCTCGCCCACAGCACTAGTGCTCAGATGCCAGTGCCATGAAAATAGAGCATGGTGCTCTTTCCTCTCCAGTAGAGCTTCCCTTAACTATTTATTTATTTATTTTATTTGGCTGCTTTGGGTTTTAGTTGGAGCGTGCAGGATCTTTAACTGAGTCATGAAAGCTCTTAGTTGTGGCATATGGGATCTAATTCCCTGACCAAGGATTGAGCCTGGGCCTCCCTCACTGGGAGCTTGGAGCCTCAGCCACTGGACCACCAGGGAAGTCCCATCTGATAGAGCTTGCGCACCTCGATCTCTGAGATACTGAAATTTTGTCTGGCACTCTCCCTGGAAGGAACACACTGACTTGTCTCTTTGGTTTCTCATTTCTTACAGGTGACTCGACAGTCCCCGAACTCCTACGTGGTGATCATGAACGGCTCGTGTGTAGAAGTAGACGTGCATCGGCTGAGCGACGGTGGACTGCTCCTGTCCTATGACGGCAGCAGTTACACCACGTACATGAAGGAGGAGGTGGATAGGTGAGTGGCTCTTTGGGCTCCGTTTGCTGGTCATTGTACCAGCCTTTTCTCTCGGTAGGGCGTATTTAACTCTTGGGGTTTGTCAAGGTCTTTTTGGGGAGTCTATTCTAATTTTTTAAAAAATAGAACATTTACCTAATAAAAATTTCAAGAGTATTAGAAGTCTTTAAAATTAAAAATAATATCTCTCCACCACTGTAGGGTGGGCAGACAATGAAAACTAAATTCCCTTTTTTATAGGCTACTACTGTTAACAGTTTCTTATATGTCTTTACTGAAATTTTGTATGCATATATAAGTTATATATATGTACATACTGTGTTTTTCTTTTAAACATATTCACAAATAAAAGTAACCTTTAGTTCTGCATCTTATTTTTTCCTTTAACATATTGTACTCTATTCAACACCAATCTTTGTGGTGTTGTGATAATTAAATGAATTAACACATGGAAAGGGTGTAGACCATTGCTTGGAACTAAGTAAGAGTTTGAAACATCTTAGCTATTACATCATCAGCACCTTCATGTCTTTTTTCTTCCTGCTCAATGGAGATGTCTATCCTTTTTAATGGTCAGATAATCTTCCATTATATGGATGTACCGTAATTAATTTAATTTGACTATTATTGAAGGGAATTTTGGTTATTTGGCATTGTAAACAAAGATGCAATAAATGTCCTGTGTGTATGTGTACAATGAAGTTTTCAGGTTTTTTTAAGATTGACATCATTCTACCTTTATTCTTTACAACTTAAGATGCTTTATTAACTTAGATAACTCCCACTTATCTCTAGGTATCGCATCACAATTGGCAATAAAACTTGTGTGTTTGAGAAGGAAAACGACCCTTCGGTGCTGCGCTCACCCTCTGCTGGGAAGTTAATCCAGTACATTGTGGAGGATGGAGGCCATGTGTTTGCTGGCCAGTGCTATGCCGAGATCGAGGTCAGGGTGGTTGTTGGGCTTCCAGGTCATGGGAGGGAAGGTGGGCAAAGAGTTGGCTGGGATGGACTAGGACTCAAGGGTAACAGAAAGGAAGTGAAAAATAGAAAGGAAAGAGTATCTGTTTGATTAGGGTTATGAACCTTAGCATTTTATTTATTTAAAAAAATATTTTCTTTTGTGTGTGTGTGTGTGTGTGTAATAAAGTTTTATTAAAGTATAAAGGAGCTAGAGAAAGCTTCTGACATAGGCATCAGAAGGGGGCAAAAGAGTACCCCCTTTGCTAGTGTTAGCAATGGAGTTATATACTCTCCAATGAATCCAAAGAGTGTCTGGAGGTTGTAAAGACCTCACCAGACCTACTCCCATAATTTACATTTTAAGATAACAGAGTTGGCTAGAAGGTTTAATCCAAAGATTGTCCTCAGGCAGGATACATTATTCTTATATAATCCTAAGGAATAGAGGAAAAAAAGTAAAAAAGTTTGTCCTTTCTTCCTCCTTGAATATCCCAGACCTCTCTCTCCTTGGGGACCCCTAGACTTCTTATCAACTTGCCTAGGAAATGACTCTCATTCCCCCCTTTTCTTTTAGGAGAATTATGTTGCCTAGGGAAAAGGGGCGTCATTCTCATTCCATAACTGCTTCCGAGCTGACAAGGGGCGTTGTCCCTAAATTGGTGAGGCAACATATTCTCCTAATCCTCATAGTGAGGATGTCTGATCCAGGGGCTCCAAGTAATAGTTGGAGGAGGCTGTGGCACTCATAGGAGCTCGGACAACTATTTGTAAATTAAAAGCTTTTAGATGGTTAGAAAACCCCATTGTACAGTTATAGATGTAAGGCAAAATAGTCATTAAACCAAGTTAAAATCAAAATGAAAAGTCACATTATGTCCATAGTTACATCAGTCCATCTTAAGGTTGTTAGATGTCATCAGTTTAAGAAGAGGCATCACATGCGATTGTTGAAGGTATTTGCAGACTTGGAGAAAGTCTTTTCCTTGAAGTGGAGATGTCCACCACGGGAAGCCTTCCACTGATGAAGAGGGGAGTGCTTCACAGACCCAGCAGTTAGACTGATTGTGTAATGCTGCATAGGAGTGAGCCCAGGACAGGAAGGCATTGTCTTGAGGATCAAATGGCAGACTCAGGATTTCTGGAGTCAGCAGAAGTAGGCTCACATAGATTATCAGGCCCAACTTTTGGCTTGTCCAGACAATCCCATTACGGAAGCGGATCGGGAAGAAAGTGGGCCAGGGCCTTCAGTAAGCACGGAGTAAGTCGCCTCAGTATCTTGTCCTGAAGGATCCCGGACGAGCCCCCAAGATGAAAGGTTGTTGCTGAACGATAAGACGCGGGATTCTTGGCCTCCGGAAGAGACGAATTCAATCCGGGGCCAGAGACTAGGCTGGATTGCTCAGAGCTTTTGTGTAATAAAGTTTTATTAAACTATAAAGAAGATAGAGAAAGCTTCTGACATAGGCATCAGAAGGGGGCAAAAGAGTACCCCTAAAAAAATATTTTCTTGGCCGTGCCTTATGGCATGTGGCGTCTCAGTTCCCCGACCAGAAATGGAACCTGCGCCCCTTGCATTTGAAGCACACAGGCCTAACCACTGGACTACCAGGGAAGTCCATGAACCTTAGGATTTTCAAAACACATTAAAAGCTCATAGTTTTCCTTGGATAGATGAGGAACCTCTAGCTCTAAAGAATAGATCCTAGGCAGCGGCACTTATTGAGTGTTGGGTATTATGCCAAGTACTGGTTATGCAGAAAGATATGATAGGTGGAATGGGGCCTTGAAACAGACTTGTAGTGAAATACGAATTTTGAGAAGGCTGCACAAAGTGCAGAGGGCCACGTGCCCCAAGTCAGTATGGGGCTGGATGGGCAGTGAGAGAAGAATTCCTGAAAGTGGGGACTTTGATCTTGGCATTGGAAGATAGACAGTGATAGACCAGATGAGGCAGGCCAGGCAACGCTGTTTAAAGGTGAAGGAACAGCATGTACAAATGCACAGAAGTGAGAGCGTGTGGTGTATAGAGGGAACTACAGGTCCATATTGACATCGCTTGAGAACAGACTAAGGTTTAACGGGAAATGGCAGGCAGAGATGCTGAATGAGTTGTCAGAATTTGAGATCAGGTTAAAAAACCTTATAAAACATACTGAGAAGTTTAGACTCTCCTCAAGGCCGGTGGGGTCACTGAAGGATATGACACAGAAAAGTGATGGAATGAGATTTGGGCTCTAGAATGATTGCTTCTAGTGGCCTTATTGGAGGTGCATAACATGTAAAGATGTCTATGGGGAGGTTGTTTTTTTTTCCTTAATATTTTTTTAAAATTTATTTGACTGCGCCAAGTCTTCGTTGCGACACGCATACTCTTAGCTGTGGCATGTGGGATCTGTTTCCTTGACGTAGCCCAAACCTGGGCCCCCTGTACGGGAAGTGCAGAGTCCTCGCCCCTGGACCACCAGGGAAGTCCCTGTTGGGAGATGTCTGAATTCCTCTAAACCAGAAATGATAAAGGCCCAAACCAAAGAGTTGACAAGACAGGAAGATTTTTGAGAGAGGTTTAGACAATGCATTTGACCTGGCTTGGTAACTGGCAGATAAGGGAGATAAAGGAGTGGGAATGATCCTTAGGTTTTGGTCTGGATATCATAGATAGAGTAAGTACCTGGATCCACAGGTGTGAGGAAGATAAATTGTTCATCATTTCTCAGTATAAGACAAGTCAAAACCAACCATGGCAAAAATGGATTTAAACATTAGAAATGGGAACTATCAGTAGTTGTCATTAATCCCTAAAGCTAGGTCCTGAGAGATTTTAGTTTTCCTTGCAGGTGATGAAGATGGTAATGACCTTAACAGCCGCAGAGTCTGGCTGTATCCATTACGTCAAGCGGCCTGGAGCAGCTCTTGACCCGGGCTGTGTAATAGCCAAAATGCAACTGGACAACCCCAGCAAGGTCCAGCAGGTAAATAGGTGGATAGACACTTTTAATACTGCTCTCCAAGAGCTGGGTACACAGTAGGGGTGGTTTGGAGAGGCAAGTGATCTCAAACCTTGGTTTTTCAGTTTTTCCTTCAGCTTTTTACCCCTCATTTTATGCCTTATGCCTTTGTATTTGTGCCTTTGGTATCATGCATCTAGAATTTATGAGTTACTATGATATTAAGAATCTGTGCTTTTTCTCATGATGCTTCTCACATTGACTTCTCTCCTTGTCGCTGGGTGTGGTAAAAGGAAGTCTTTCTTTTTTTATTAATTGCTTTGACTGCATCGGGTCTGAGTTGCGGCATGCGGGCTCTTTGTTTCCGTGTGAGGGTTTCTCTCTAGCTGTGGCACACGGGCTCAGCAGTTGTTTTGCACAGGCTTAGTTGCCCCGCCACTTGTGGGATCTTAATTCCACCTGGGTGGCTGACTGTTAACCACTGGACCACCAGGGAAGCCCCTAAAGGGAAGTCTTGATTTTACATGATGAATCTAAGTTGCAGTGGTGTGTCTGAAGGTAGTGGATGACTTGATCTCTCATTTGGGGTTGACAGGCTGAGCTTCACACAGGCAGTCTGCCACAGATCCAGAGCACAGCGCTCAGAGGCGAGAAGCTCCATCGAGTGTTCCACTATGTCCTGGATAATCTGGTCAACGTGATGAACGGATACTGCCTTCCAGATCCTTTCTTTAGCAGCAGGGTATGAGTCAATTTTCGTAGGTGGGGTGGGGTAGGGGAGCAGGCGTACATCTTGGAGAATGGGTGTTCTCCAACATAGTTTAAAATTCATACAGGGAATTTTTTTAAGAGGGAGGAAGGGAAAGCTGTTTGACCAAAATTCTGCCAGTATTAGTTGTAGGATTTGAAGTCTTTATATCCTTGCTTCTTATCTCTGTCATTGACTTCACATTTAATTGGGATTTAAACCAGTGAACAATGACAATGTTAGTTGTTTATATTATAATTTCAAAGTAAGTACTGGCATACCTTGGGGATACTGCAGGTTTGGTTCCAGACCACTTCAATAAAGCGAATATTACAAGAAAGAAAATCACATGAATTTTTTGCTTTCCTAGTGCATAGAAAGGCTATGTTTACATATTGTTAAAGAACCTGCCTGCCAATACAGGAGACATGAGATGTGGGTTCGATCCCTGGGTTGGGACGATCCCCTGGGGGAGGAAGTGGCAACCCACTCCAGTATTCTTGCCTGGAGAATCCCATGGGCAGAGGAACCTGGTGGGCCCATGGGTCGCAAAGAGTCGGATATGACTGAAGTGACTTAGCAGGCACATGGTCTATTAAGTGTGTAATAGCGTTACATCTAAAAAATGTACATATCTAAATTTAAAAATGTTTTCCTGTTAAAAAAGGCAAATCATCTCCTGAGCCTTTAAGGAGTCGTAATGGTTTTGCTAGTGGAGGGTTTGAAATACTGCAGGAATTACCAAAATGTGACACAGAGACATGAAGTGAGCAAAGCCTTTGGAAAAATGGTGCCAATAGACTTGCTCAACACAGGGTTTTACATGAAATCTTCAGTTTTTAAAAAAAAAAAAACCCGCCATATTTGCAAGTGCAATAAAGCAGTGCACAATAAAGCGTGGTATGCCTGTACTGTGTGGTAGTGAATTCAGACATATAATTTTGTTTGGGGGATTATGTTAATTTTGTCCAGATCCTATTTTATTATTTCCTTCTTCTCAGGTGAAAGACTGGGTTGAACGGTTGATGAAGACCCTCAGAGACCCCTCCTTGCCTCTCCTAGAATTGCAGGATATCATGACCAGTGTCTCTGGTCGTATCCCACCCAATGTGGAGAAGTCTATCAAGAAGGAGATGGCTCAGTATGCCAGCAACATCACATCCGTCCTCTGTCAGTTTCCCAGCCAGCAGGTACTTACAGACTAACGCTGTCGTTGTCTGCTGGATGCCCACACTAGAGTTCTTGCAGGAGGAGTCCTTCCTGTTTGGATCCTCCTCACTGTCTGGGTATTGTACTTCTGAAGTTTTAAGCATTGTGCCCTTTGCAAATCTGCCTCATGATGCAAGCCCAGTAAGTTAAGTGTTGGGTGTGAAATGTAAGGTATCTGTGGTTAAGAGAAAAGCATATTGGTTGTGTACCCCATAGAGTTCTGTCCCTGGGGCTGCACCCTGATTAGAAGTATTTTTGTGATTCTAAAGCAGGTGGATATTTGTAGCTCTTTCATCAGAGACTTCCTTACTACCTCGACAGCATGCTTATTACTCTTTGCCTCTGGTCCAGACTTACATGTAGGGGGTAAAGCCGGACAAGTGGGGCATTAAGCATGTCTTGCCTGTCCGGACCTCTGGTAAGGATGCTAGTTTTTGTGATGCATTCGTTAGTTCATCTGGCAAAGGGGGAAAGAAATAGAAGTTGCTTTCTTATTTATCATGAATGAACCCCTAAACTATGCCTAGTAGCATTCAGCTGTGCTCAACATGTGAAAGATAGAAATTATCACGTTCCAATGACGATAATTCCAGTGGAGACACAGATGGAGGGAGCTGACACGTGGGCATGGTGGGGGGTGTGGTATGAGTCAGGAGAGCACCGCTGCCGTGTACACACTACCATGTGGGAAGTAGGTAGCTGGTGGGAAGCTGCTGCACGTCACAGGGAGCCCAGCTCGGCGCTCTGTGGTGACCTAGACAGCAGAATGGGGGAGGGGTGGGGGGGAAGCTCAAGAGGGCGGGGATATGTTTACCTGTAGCCAGTTCACTTTGTTGTACAGTAAAAATTAACACAACATTACAGCAGTTATATTCCAGTTGAAAAAAACAACAACAGGATTCCTAGTGTTGATGCTATTATGCAGGCTAATGTTTTGGATCCCTCTGTTGAGTCGGGCTTCATTTTTCTCCTTTCTTATACTTTAGATTGCCAACATCCTAGATAGCCACGCAGCCACACTGAACCGGAAATCTGAACGGGAAGTCTTCTTCATGAACACTCAGAGCATCGTCCAGCTAGTGCAGAGGTAGGTACATGGAACTCCAGCGTCCCAGACCTGCCCGTCCCCACACCTTCCTTCCTTCTCAGTAATCACAAAGAGGTTTACCTTCAGTTCACCTTAGAGAAGTTAGAAAGCACCTCGTGTCTTAGGAAATACCTATGTCTACTAAATATCTTAGAATCCTGAGCTAACTCTACTTAGTGTTTCTGATGACTTCTTTCTATTCGGCACCTTTCCATCAATTATTAAGGCATGAATCTCACTGTTTTCTTTTTTCCTTACAATTTCCCTTGAAATTTTTTTTCTGGCATAGGGCCCTCTTTGACATTTACTCTTATTAGCTCATGGGATCAACTATTGGGCTAAAGGTATCTTCACAGGACTTTTTCAACTTTAAGATATTCATAAAATTTTCAGATTTCCCTTAGCCATTTCAAGGGTGTGGTGATCATTTCTGCTTAGCAATGGGGGACTGAACCAGTGTGTTGTTGGGTAGGGCTATCAAGTGGTTTTGGTCTTGTTTTCTCTCTCTCTCTTTTTTTTCTCCATTTCTTTATAAGAAAAAAAGTCTTGTCTGTGGCACATTTCTTTTAGACTTGGATTTATGTTACTTATTTATTATTTTTGGCGGTGCTGTGCCGTCGTCACTGTGCACAGACTCTAACTGTCGTGAGCAAGGGCTTTTCTCTAGCTGCGGGCAACACGAGCTTCTTACGGGGGTGGATTCTCCTGCGGAGCTCAGGCTCTCGGGCGTGTGGGCTCAGTAGTTGTGGCGCACAAGCTTAGCTGCCCCATGGCACATGGGTTCCTCCCAGAGCAGGGATCGAACCTGCGTCGCCTGCAGTGGCAGGCAGATTCTCAGCCGCAGGACCACCAGGGAAGCCGGCTTGAGTTTAAATTGACCTGGTTAATTGATTCTAGACTGGCTCCTATCCTGTCCTATATACACAGGGAAAGCCGTTCTGTAGGAAGCCTAGTAAGTCCTGAGCCTTGGGTTTATTATTTCATGGTTGGTTATTTAACGGTGTTAGCCTGTCAGGATTTTCTTCTAGACTTGAATTTATCTTATTTATTTATACCTTCCTCTGTTTGCCTAGGTACCGCAGTGGCATCCGAGGACACATGAAGGCTGTGGTGATGGACCTGCTGCGGCAGTACCTGCGAGTAGAGACACAGTTCCAGAACGGTAAGCTCCTTCCTGAGGCTCTGTACCCGAGACCGTCTCCTTCCTGAGGCTCTGTACCCGAGACCGTCTCCTTCCTGAGGCTCTGTACCCGAGACCGTCTCCTTCCTGAGGCTCTGTACCCGAGACCGTCTCCTTCCTGAGGCTCTGTACCCGAGACCGTCTCCTTCCTGAGGCTCTGTACCCGAGACCGTCTCCTTCCTGAGGCTCTGTACCCGAGACCGTCTCCTTCCTGAGGCTCTGTACCCGAGACCGTCTCCTTCCTGAGGCTCTGTACCTGAGAACATCTCCTTCCAGGGCTGAGCGACAGCTGAGCCAGTCCATCCTGTCACCAGCACTTGACATGGACAGCCCTGTTCCTCCTTTCACCAGTCTGTTAAAAACTAAACTGCTCTGTCCCACTAGCACCAAAGAAAGAACAACAAAACACAACTTGATGAGACTGTAAATCGGTGTGCTTCTGTGAGAGGGCTGAGAGAATTTCTCTAGTAGAGATTAGCATTCCCTATTGGCCTCTTCTTGACCATGTATAGTGAGGGTTACTTGAGTCAGACCAGGCTGAAATTGAGAAAGCCTATCTGAAGAGCTTGCCTCTCAGCAGCTCATCCATGGAATGAACCACAGGCATCTGAAAAAGGCTCAGATTTTCCAGTGCTTTTCAGTGTATTGTTTAAGGTGGAATTTATCCATCATTCTCTATAGCATCACTAAATGACTTACTAAGTCTCAAACACCATGGCTAAGATTTTAAAGCTACATACTGTGGACACTGCTTTCTGCCACAAGATGGCAGTGAAACACCACATGATTTGAAAGATTGCCTCTTGCTGCTCTTTGCTCTGTTTTGCTCACTTTTCCATCCTTAAAGGATGACTCTGCCACTGGTGACAAGCAGAAATACTCAAGTAAATATTGCAAACTGAATCTGGCAGTGTGTAAAATAATCCGTCACAACCCAGTTGTCTTTATCCCACTAGTGTAAGCTTGATTAATATGTGAATCATTTATCATGTAATGCATAAAAAGAGGAAAAAACATGGCCATCATCTTAAGATATGGATGATAAAAGCATTTGACAAAATTGACTATCCATTCATGATAAGTCCTTGGCCAACTGAGAATGAAATGGTACTCTTTATCATGTAAAGTTCTCCTACCAAAAAATCTATAGGATACATCATACATAGTGGTAAAATGTTGAAAGCAATCTCTTTAAGATTAAGACAAGAATGCCTGCCATCATTACTGCTCTTCAGCATCTTACTGGATATCCCAGCTGCTTTTGTAAGGCAAGAAAAAGAACAAAAAAGTATGAGGAGTGGAGTAAAGGTGTATGGATAGGAGTACAGAAATAAATCAGCCACTATTATATATGACATGAGGTCTACTCGGAAAGCCTCAAAGTATCCACATGTTTATTATTAGGATTATTTAAAATCTAGCAAAGTTGCTGTATACAAAAGTCAGTATATGGGGCTTCCCTGGTAGGTCGGTGGTAAAGAATCTGCCTGCCAACGTGGGAGACAAGGTTCGATCCCTGGTCTGGAAAGATCTCATGTGCCACAGAGTAACGAAGCCCATGCGCCATGACCACTTAGCCCACCCACGGCAACTCCTGAAGCCCACCCACCCTAGAGCCCGTGCTCTCCACAAGAGAAGCCGCCACAGTGAAAAGCCTACACACCACAACTAGAGAGTAGCACCTGCTCTCTGCAGCTAGAGAAAAAAGCTTGAGCCACAGCAAAGACCCAGCACAGCCAAAGTAAATTAATTAAGTAAATAAATTTAAAAAGTCAGTATACAAAATTAAAATTTTATGGTATAATAGCTGTTTAGAAAAATATTCCATTTGAAATAGCAACCCAAAATATGAAATTTTGAGGAATAAGTCTAACAAAAAAATGTGCAACCTTTTTTGGGGAAAGTTGTAATCAGTAGAAATAATAAAGAAGATCTAGATAAATATCATGGCCTTGGATTGGAATATATATATTTGTAAAGTGTTAATTCTCCCTGAGTTCACCTGTAGATTCATTGACTTTCCAATAAAAATCTTACTAGTGTATTTCTATGGAATTTGTCAGGCTAGTTCTATAATTCACATGAAAGAAAGGTAACCAAGATTCTTCTAAAGAAATACACTGTGGAGATATTTGTCCAGTTAAATATCAAGATTTGAGATAAAACCATATTAATGAAGAGATTGTGATATTGGTGTTAGGACAGATTAATAGAACAATGGAACATTGTCTCTCTTAACCCAGAGGCAGATATATGAAAAATTACTTTACAACAGGGCAGGTGTTGTAAGTCATGGGAAAGGATAGTTTGCTACTGGGTAATGGATAATTCATTTGCCACCACCCCCAGCCTCCAAAAAAAGATGCCTAGACAAGATGCCCCCAAATCGATTCCAGATTAATTTAAAACTTAAACACATGCTAAAGGGGCAAAGCTACTCAGTTTTTAGGAGAATATCGTTATGACCTCAGGACCAAGAAGATTTTGTCACATACAACCGGAAGGAACAAACTATAAAGGAGAAGGATAAATAGCTTGACCTCACTTAAGAGACTGAACTGAACTGAAGAACTTCTGTTCATGAAATGATCCCATAAAAAGACTTTGAAAATACAAGCCATAAAGTGGAGGAAGATATTTACAAATCATAGCAACTGAGAAAGGATTAGAATCTATAGAGCACTGCCTTGAGTCAATAAGTAAAAGACGACCTAATAGAAAAATATGCAAAAGATAAAAAAAAGATAATTTGCAGAAGAGGAAGCACAAATGATCACACCCAAATGATTAATGAAAAGATGTTAGATCTTTTACTAATTAGATAGCTCTGAACCAAAACCATAGTAAGATTGGCAAAAATTTAAAATTCACATCATCTTCCACCACTTCTGCAAGTAAAAGTGCAAATTGTTACAACCACTTTGGAAAACAGTTCATCAGTACATAATGGAGTTGAACTTATTTATATTCTTCAACCAACCAATTTCACTCTTAGATGATATGCTCTAGATAAACTGTTACACATGTTTATTAAGGAGACATATACAGGACTGTTGGTGGCAAAAAAGACTGGAAGCAACCCAAATATACACAAGTTGAATAGACAATTGAATTCTAGTATATTCCTACAATGGATTAGTCTATAGCAGTGAAAATGGAACAAAGATGAATCTCCAAAACATAATGGTGAGGGAAATAAACAAGTTACAGAAGGATCCAAACACAATGATTCCATTGTTATCAAGTTGAAAACAGGTAAAGTGAATATATACATACATGGATACATATATATATATATACACACACACACATTTGTGATAAATGTAAAGAAGAGCAAAAGAATGATTAATATAAAATTCAGTTTAGTGGTTATCTCTGAGGAGGAGCACATAGAACCTTCAAAGATACTAAAAATGTTCTATTAGATGGTAGTTAATTGGGTGTTTATTCTTCTGAATGTATATTTCACAATTAAAAGTTTTTCTAAAAGAGGCACTTGGTATCATTGCTTTCTTTCTGCTTAGTGTCTCCACTGCCTCTCCCCTGGGTAAATGTTCTTCATATTTCCCCTGGCCCTAGTAATTTCCATTACCAAGATACATTTCTGTTGTCACTTTAAGTCTTAGGAGAAATATGAATTTATATAGGATAACCAACAGCTTCCATTTTGTCCCAATTGGATCTTTAATGAAATTGGCAGCTCTCTAAATATTGAAGTTCACTGTTTTTCAAATATATTTAGTTTGATTTTGAAAAAAGTCTTATGTCAGTCACTAATATTTAAAACAGATAAGGGACTTCCCTTGTGGTCCAGCAGTTAAGGCTTTGCTTTTCAATGCAGAGCGTGTGGGTTTGATCCCGGTTTGGGGAGCTAAGATTCACATACCTCAGGTCCAAAAAAACCCAAGACATTAAATAGAAGCAATATTGTAACAAATTCAATAAAGACTTTAAAAATGGTCCACATCAAAATAATCTTAAAAAAACAACAACAACAGATAAAAGTGGATTTGCCTTGGTTGATTGTGCTTTACGTTCTAGGAATCCATGGCAGTGCAGTTTGAATGCCACTGTTCCCGTTTGTAACTTAATATGTAGTCTCAACTAAGTGATAATCCTTTAGTATTTCCATGATTTCATAAAAACTCTGACCCTTGAGACTATTCAGATGCTCATTCTCCTTTACTTGTAAATTTAATTCTGAGGTAAGCTGTTTTCTAAAGATCTGAATATTACTTACATCCCATGTTAGAAGTCACTACGGTATACCTGAGGCTTATGCTTCTGTTACAAAAGTGAGAACTAACCTGCCCCTGGTGGCCTTGTGAAAGGCCAGTGAAAATATGCATAACTGTACTCTCCCTACGGACCTTTTATCTTCATTCAGGGTTCTCCCTGATCTGTGCCTTGGTTTGGATTTGGAATTCCTAGGCATTGCTTAACTACTTTGTGGAAAATGTTGATTCCAGAGGAAGCAGCCATCCTTCTTGTGGATACTGATAAGTTTGGGTGTTTTAGTTTTGAACTAAAACCATGCCTTCTAGTTGGGGTAAAACAGTTTCAGTGAGTCAAGCATGGAACCAGAATCTCTAGCTGGGGTTTAATGGTGTTGACATTTCTCTTTAAGTAGCCGAACCCTCTCTTCTAAGGAAACCATGTTGTTCAGGTCGTGTGCTCAGTCTTGTCAAACTCTTTGCAGCCCCATGGATGTAGCCCACCAGGGTCCTGTGTCCAGGGAATTCTCCAGGAAAGAATACTGGAGTGGGTAGCCATTTCCTACTCCGGAGGATCTTCCCAACCCAGGGATCAAACCCATGTCTCTTGAGGATTGGCATGTGGATTCTTTACCACTAGTGCCACCTGGGAAGCCCAAGGAAATCATTGCAGGAAGCTAAATAAGAGAGTTTAGAGTAAGGCTGGGGGGGGGGGGGGGGGGCGGGGAGTGGATCTCAGGCCCTAAGACACACCTTCCCCACCTGTCAAATTTTTTAAATGAAAATAAGACTTAGAGAGGTAAAGTGATTTGCCCAGGAGCCCATCACAATTTGATAACAGAGCTAAGCTTTGAGCCCAGGGCTTTTATACCAGATTAACTGACTCCTCGCCCAGAGTTGTTCTTAATAAACCACACTGCCAATTTTATAGAAATCTAAGAAAATTCTCAAGATGTTTCTTCTCACTGCTTATTAATTTTCTAAATAGCATGTAAATGTGAACGTGCATCCGTGGGTGGTGACCACTTCTTTTTGCTGCTTGTAGGTCACTACGACAAATGTGTGTTCGCCCTCCGGGAGGAGAACAAAAGTGATATGAACACTGTGCTGAACTACATCTTCTCTCATGCTCAAGTCACCAAGAAGAATCTGCTGGTCACCATGCTTATCGTGAGTACCATTTTTCAGAACCTGTAAGGATGGTTGATGATGTGAAAAAAAGTGTTTCTCCCTGTGATGGCTATGGTCAGAGGAACAGCTCCTGTCTTATGTGATTCTGGGATGAGTGGGGCTTGGGTTGTGGGTTAATAGTTTCTCACGCCCATCTTTGTCCTTGACCTGAAGGAACCTGCTCCAGTTGGGAAAGAACTGTTCTGCCAGTTATTCATATCATTTTTTAAAATTAATTTATTTTTTAATTGAAGGATAATCACTTTATAGAATTTTGTTGTTTTCTGTCAAACCTCAACATGAATCAGCCATAGGTATATATATATATATATATATATCCCCTCCCTTTTGAACCTCCCTCCTGTCTCCCTCCCCACCCCACCCTTCTAGGTTGATAGAGTCCCTGTTTGAGTTTCCTGAGACACACAGCAAATTCCTGTTGGCTATCTATTTTACATATGGTATTGTAAGTTTCCATGTTACTCTTTACACACATCTCACCCTCTCCTCTGCTCTCCCCATGTCCATAAGTCTATTCTCTATGTCTGTTTCTCCACTGCTGCCTTGTAAATAAGTTCTTCAGTACCATTTTTCAAGATTCTGTATATATGCGTTAGAATATGATATTTTTCTTTCTGACTTACTTCAGTCTGTATAATAGGCTCTAGGTTCATCCACCTCATTAGAACTGATTCAAATGCATTCCTTTTTAGGGCTGAGTAATATTACATCGTGTATATGTACCACAACTTTATTCATTCATCTATCGATGGACATCTAGGTTGCTTCCATGTTCTAGCTATTGTAAATAGTGCTGCAATGAACAGTGGAATACATGTGTCTTTTTCAGTTTTGGTTTCCTCAGGGGATATGCCTAGGAGTGAGATTGCTGGGTCATATGGTGGTTTTATTCCTAGTTTTGTAAGGAATCTCCATACCGTCTTCCATAGTGGCTGTATCAATTTACATTCCCACCAGTGGTGCAAGAACATTCCCTTTTCTCCACCCCTTCTCTAGCACTTATTGTTTGTAGACTTTTTGATGATGGCCATTCTGACTGGTGTGAGGTGATATCTCATTGTGGTTTTGATTTGCATTTCGCTAATAATGAGTGATGTTGAGCATCTTTTCATGTGTTTGTTAGCCATCTGTATGTCTTCTTTGAGGAAATGTCTGTTTAGGTCTTCTTCCCACTTTTTGATTGGGCTGTTTGTTTTTCTCGTATTGAGTTTTATGAGCTGCTTGTATATTTTGGAAATTAATCCTTTGTCAGTTGTTTCAGTTGCTATTATTTTCTCCCATTCTGAGGGTTGTCTTTTCACCTTGCTTATAGTTTCCTTTGCTGTGCAAAAGCTTTTAAGTTTAATCAGGTCCCACTTGTTTACTTTTGCTTTTATTTCCGTTACTCTAGAAGGTGGGTCATAGAGAATCTGCTTTGATTTATGTCATCGGGTGTTCTGCCTGTGTTTTCCTTTAAGAGTTTTATAGTTTCTGATCTTACATTTAGGTCTTTAATCCATTTTGAATTTATCTTTGTGCGTGGTGTTAAGAAATGTTCTAGTTTCATTCTTTTACATGTAGCTGTCCAGTTTTCCGAGCACCATTTATTGAAGAGGCTTATTCATATCATCTTACTCAAGAACTCAAAGCCCTTGACTTTACTTAAAGTTGCCTCATGTTTCCCCATTCCTGTTGTCACGCATGACAGGAGCTTTAAAATGGATTCTTATCTAGCCATTATTGTTGTTTAGTTGCTAAGTCATGTCTGACCCTTTTATGACCTCAAGGATTGTAGCCCACCAGGCTTTTCTGTCCATGGGATTTCCCAGGCAAGAATACTAGAGTGGGTTGCCATTTCCTTCTCCAGCGGATCTTCCCAACTCTGGGATTAAACCTGTGTCTTCTCCATTGGAAGGAGGATTCTTTACCACTGAGCCACCAAGGGAAGCCCTATCTAGCCAGTGTACTGTCCCATTATAACTTTTGTTTGTTCTATGAATGTCAGCAATGGCTCTCATATCCAAAACTTAATAACAAAAAACAACTGTTAGAAGTCTAGTACTGTTCCTCCCTGACTCAAAAAACACTTAAGTTTATTCCTCATCTTCTTTGATCCCCCTTTCTGTCTTATTTATATGGACGTCTAAGCTCAGATTATTGTATTGGTAGTAGATACATGCTTTTGTCTCCATAACTCAGTAATTTGAGGATTAGTAGAAAGAGGCAATGAGAAGTGAGACTAGTAAACATGAGTGGGACTGATGTACATTTGACCAGTGGGTAGAATTTTTGTGGGCTTAAGGATTTTTAAAGATGATTTGTAAGTTCTCCACTCGCCAGTTTTTCTGGCTCATTCTAGGAATCAGAGGACAATAGGACTAGTCTTCAAAACCTCCCCCCACCAGTCCCATTCCACGAACAATTTCCCACTCCATGAACAATTAATTGCCTTGCTGCTACATATTTGTGTTTTGGGGAGACTATATTACCTTTTTGCTCCTGTGGTTTTCTTTCTTGCCTTTTTGTGGGATTGGCATTCTTGGAACCTTAATTCCATCCTTTCTTCTTGGAGGAAAAAAAACTATACATCTTCTGCTATATTTTATTTCATGGTTCAGAGTGAAAGGAAACTATCTACTTCACATCTCTGGTTAACAACAGTGCCACTCTCTCAGTTATCTGCCTAGGTGGCTAACTCTGGAGGATATAACATTTTTTAGAAATAGCCACTTTAAAAAATATGTAATCATAGGGAGAGTTCATTACCTTTGCTACCCTAGAATGGCTAGACGGTGGGGAAACCAGCAGATGCATTTGAAAGGAAAAAAAAATATCAGCACAATGTAATATTTCAGCTTCTCCAAGTGATGGGTTTCAGCAAAGGAGATATTACCTTTGGCAACCTGCTGATTTTCTTTCTCTCAATTGGAAGAAGGAAGAAACCTCTGACTAATTAGATTTTTTTCTTAAATTTTAATAAAGAGGATTGCTAATTCTCCTTTGGTTAAAGCCAAGACTTTTCTGGCAGGAAAAGGCAATGATGAGGATGTGGAAGAATCTGTCAGTTTGTACCTAAAAATGGGGTAGAATTTGCCCTGTTAGGAAGCTAATTGTAGTGAGTTTTCATGTTATTATGATTACCTTTTTAAGGACTTAACAGTTTTTCTGCACTAAAAATAGACCAAAGCCCAGAAACCTTGGAGCAGCAGAAGAGTAATGATTGTCCAAGACTGTCGCTGGGTTTCTTAAATTCTAATTTGTAAGATATAGGGGCTCGGCTCGCTCCTTTTGCGGAGTGATTGTAAGTAACGCTTGCCTTAAGAATCTCATTATTGGAACACGGAGCCATATTTCCTCAGAGAATTCTGGAGTAGCTTTGAGCTGGGGCTGTTCATTTCTCAAGTAATCACGCTGGTGTGATGGAGAGAGAAAATGGCAGCTGTTCGGAGCTCAGGCCTTCAATTTTCTTCAGAGTCCAGTCACTCAAGTGTGTAATTACACGGGGGGTGCTGCAGAGGCGTTGGGCCCTGTCAGAGAGCTGGTTTGAGGCTGTGCTTTCTGCTTTTGCCAGTCAGGACAGGCAGAAGCCAATGGGACTCTGGCTTGCTGCTAGTTCTTTTCTTCCCCCACCTTGTCATCCTGATTACTTCTTACCTGCGTGGATGGTACCCAAACTTTCTTTCCAACAGGCCGAGCTCTTTGGAGAAAAGAGTCGTTTGTTTAGTGTTTTGGTTTAGATGAATAGGAAGAAGAGGAGGAGGAGGGGGAGGAGGGGTGGAGAGGGAGAGAGGGAGGAGGGTGCAGGGAGGAGGGAGAGGGAAGGGGAGGGGGAAGGAGGAGGAAGGTTGAAGATGTGAACCAGAAAGATGGATTCTTCCTTTTCTTTCTTTTGGCATTTCACATTTGTCTTTAAAAAAAAACAACAAAAGAAAACTTGGTAAACATCTGTAGGCTTTTATATCATTAAATTGCTTTTGAAATATCAGTTATTTTGACCTCGTCCCAGAGATTTGGAAAACAAGAAGTTAATTGCTGTCACTGAGCTGAGGATCGGCTAGCAGTGACTTGGGGAGCAGGGACGAAGGCTGGAACAGGGCTGCTTTCCAATCTGCCTTCTTTTGGGGGGGTGTCCAGTCCCCCACCCCACATCTACATTAGTGGAGGGGGGTGGCTGGTAAAAGCCATTTCAGCTGTTCGGATTACTCTCTCTGATGGCTATCACCTGGCTATGGCAGCGTTCCATTCCCCCAGCTTGCATTCTCTGCTGGATCCCCTTTCTTTGCTTACCTTGGCTTCCTGATCGATGGTTATATGCCCAGCCTTCCCATCTTTGCTTTCTAGAAGTAGGGCTGTCGATGGTGTGCTTTGCTGAACTAGATGATGATGTCTGGGCCTTCTGAACCTAGAGGGTGGGAATCAAGAAGGTCAAGCTTCTGAGAATCAGTGTTGCAGAATGTGTGCCGCTCCGAGGAAGCCACCCTGCCTTCCAGGTGGTGGCATCACTTGCCTCACTGTCTCACTAGCAAATTTCGTCCAATCTTTCACTGTATCTGGAGAGCAAAATATCAAGTAAAATGCTAAAGAGTCTTGTCCAGTTTTCTCCATGTGGAGGAACATTGTGCCACATTGAAAACAAAGGAAGTTTATTTTTTGAAAGCTCTTATTTCTTAATTTTATAGGAAAACGCTTAGGACATTGTTTATGTTTGCTCAGAGATGTTTGAGGGACTCTTTAAGCAAATTTTGTGCTGATGAAAAGGATCAACCTCTTCACAGCTCTAGATGTATGACTATGTGTCTTGTACCCACCTTGATTCTGAGTAGTCTTCCCTCACTACTTCTGTCTTATTTCTGGTGTGGTCCACATGAATGTGTTACGGCCCATGCTTTGCTAGGAGTAGTGGCATGCCTATGAGCCTCTGATTTGGTTTAGACTGTGAACTGTGCTTAATCGCTAAGTCATATCTGACTCTTGGCGACCCCAAAGACTGCAGCCCGCCAGGCTCCTCTGTCCACAGGGATTATCCAGGTAAGAATACTGGAGTGGGTTGCCATGCCCTCTTCCAGGGCATCTTCCCAACCAAGGGATCAAAGCCAGATCTCCTGCATTGCAGGCGGATTCTCTACCACCTGAACCACCAGGGAAGCCCAGAGCATTTAAACACCCTTCCATCCTTCTCAACATAACAGCAAATAATTTTGTCTAATATATAATAAAGGAGAAAGTCTTTCTCAGTAAACCCAGGTTTACTGAATAAGGGTGATAGCATTTCTTGTTAAACCTGCCCCACAGCATTTTTGAGCTGGTGAGAAGTTGCTGAATGGCACAGGGACCCCAGCCTGGTGCTCTGTGATGACCTAGAGGGGTTAGCATGGAGGAAGGGAGGGAGACTTAAGAGGGAGGGGATATACATATAATTATGACTGAATTGTGTTGTTGTATGGCAGAAACCAAAGCAACATTGTAAAGCAGTTTTCCTCCAATTAAAGAATTTTAAAAACATCTAGCTGTGACCAGAAGAAGTTGCCAGTCCATTTTTGGTTTGGGGATTATTGCCTCACCCATCTGGACAGTAGTTAATGCGTCGAGAACATTACCCATTACATCACATTCTTCTCGTTTTGAATTGCCTTCAGATCTTAGGATGTGAGGATCAAGTTGGCTGTGTGGAGCTCTCCTGGAAGTCAGCTGCATAACTTTGGCAAAAGTTTTGACATTTAAGCATGCTTGTTATATTTCTGCAAATCTGAGCTATTCCTTGCGATTAGCTGCCACCCAGGTTAAGAATGAAAACAAGAAATAAGTGTGTGCTACCACCCTTAACCATTACTAAATAATTTTCATCTTGGCTTGCAGATTTATGCAGGTAAGCCCCAAACCAGGAGGTAGGCTCGTTAAATGAACCTGCCTCTCTACATTGAGGAAACACATGCTGGCACCATCACCCTTTAGTGTTAACTGTCACAGAATGTTCAGCAGAGTCAGATGGGGATGCTGGGCTGTCCAGTGGCCCACAGGACACCTGTCTGTAGGCCAGGGGCCCATAAACTTCCTCTTGGAGGTTTATGTCTTAGGATGGGTGGTTCTGGTAACAGAGTCACCTTCCATCCCTCGTGGTTTCTTTCAGGACCTGACCTCTGTGTGGAGGCTAAGGACAGGAGAGGATTGAGAAGATTGCTCTCCAAGACAATCTTCTATTGCCAGTCTTTTCCTAAGTTCTAGTGATGACGATGGAGAAAATAATACACGAGTGCAAAATTTTCAAGTCACAATAATTTTTTTATTTTTAATTTTTTTCTCTTTTATTTTTTAAATTATGAAAGTATGATAACACATTTACAAGAGACTTGGAATATACAGAACAAAGTCACATATAGTTCTGCTATATGTTACAATTATTTTTTTTAAGTAGATAAATTAAGCTTTTCAGTTGGAGTTTCAATATCAAACTCTCAAAAATGAATAGAATGAACATACAGAAAAGTAGAAGGATATAGTAGTCAAGGCATGATAAATTAATGGAAGTAGTGGTTTATTCATACTGTGTTTGATATTTCATATTCCAGAAAGGTCTGGTTTCTGCACTTTATCACTGGGAGCCCAGGAAGATTGTCAGTTGGTGATCGTGAATGAATAATTACTTCCCTATTATTTTTTTCTAACCTCCATAGTTCACTTTTCTTACAGAAAGCAAGCTTCTCTACCCCCGTTCTTACCCCCCTCTCTCATAGTAGAAAGAAGAAATGAAAAGGTTTTAAGTAGTTTTGTGTGTGTGTGCTTTAGTTAGAATGTGATCTGTAGTTAGACAAGCTGGTAACTCCATTTTTATTTGATTATTTTAATGTAATCTGGAAAGGTAAACCTGGATTTCCTTTGGAGGGAAACCAGTCCACATCAAGTCCGATATAGGTTGAGTAGGTGGCTGGTGTTTCTATTTTGTTGCGCTGACTTTTATTGTTGGCTTGTGCTTGTTTTTGTTGTATTGAGAGTTTAGCCTGGCTTTTTGCAGAGTGGGCTTCCCTGGTGGATAGCTGAGTCTGTTACCCAGGACATTGCTTAGGTTTTGGGATCTTTCAGAGGGTAGTTCTGAAGACTGGAGTAAGTACCTCAGAAAGGATTATCTTTCTTAGGTAAACAGGGATTTAGGTAGGAAAAGCTTATCTTGTTTTCCTTACCCACTGTTATCTCTTCTTTCCTTCTGTTTTGTTATAGTCTTTTTGCTGGTGATTTTATTAATTTTGTTTGTTTCTTGGCCTCACTGTGCAGCTTGCAGGATCCCAGTTCCCCAGAAAAGAAAAGAAAGTGAAGTCACTCAGTCGTGTCCGACTCTTTGCGACCCCATGGACTGTAGCCTATCAGGCTTCTCCATTCATGGGACTTTCCAGGCAAGAATAGTGGAGTGGGTTGCCATTTCTTTCTGCAGAGGATCTTCCCAACCCACGGATCGAACCTAGGTCTCCGGCACTGTGGCAGCCGCTTTACCCTCTGAGCCACCAGTGAAGCCAGGAGTCAAATCTGGGCCCTCAGCAATGAAAGCACAGAGTCCTAACCATTAGGCTGCCAGGGGGTTCCATTGCTGGTGATTTTGTATATTCCCTTGAAATTCTGTTGCTCCTGAGTTCTCAGTAAAAGATGAGACTTCATTATATTTTCTCCCTGCTCTTTCTTTTGTGCCCTGGGATGGGAAGAACAGGTCCTTCAGTCTGTGACCATATGCTCAACCAAGCCCTGAATTTACAGTCACTTCTTCTTCCACCCAGATGAGCGCATCAGTTCAGTTCAGTTGCTCAGTCGTGTCCGACTCTTTGCGACCCCACGGACTGCAACACGCCAGGCTTCCCTGTCCATCACCAACTCCCGGTGCTTACACAAAGTCATGTTCGTTGAGTCAGTGATGTCATCCAACCATCTCATCTTCTATTGTCCCTTTCTCCTCCCGCCTTCGATTTTTCCCAGCTTCAGGGTCTTTTCCAGTGAGTCAGTTCTTCACGTCAAGTGGCCAAAGTATTGGAGTTTCAATTTTAGCATCAATCCTTCCAATGAATATTCAGGACTGATTTCCTTTAGGATGGACTGTTTGGATTTCCTTGCAGTCCAAGCGACTCTCAAGAGTCTTCTCCAATACCACAGTTCAAAAACATTAATTCTGCAGTGCTCAGCTTTCTTTTTAGTCCAACTCTCACATCCATGGGTGACTACTGGAAAAACCATAGCTTTGACTAGACGGACCTTTGTTGGCGTGGGTGAAAACAATACTTGTACTTCCTTAACTGTAAATACCATCACATGGTTTACTGCTCTGGAGCAGACCTCTGGTCGTGGATTGGGGAACCAGAAAATATTTCCTGCTTTAAAATGTTTGAGAGACTGTCTTTCCAGCGTGTTAGCGTTGAGTACTCCAAAACTGTTTACCCTGTGATGTGGAAGGTGGTAGGGATTGCAGAAACAGTGCCTGGGGAAGTGTGTGTCTGCCCCAGAGCCCCACACTTGTAGCTGTACTGCTGTGGTGAAGGACTACAAGGAGGGTCCCTGAGATGGGGAAGGTTAAAGATGAAACGGAGATTCCTTAAGAAAAAGGCAATAATCGAGAAAGGGGAAAGGTTAAAGGCAGCAACAGGAAGCCATTTAGGATCTGGCTGTCATTCATGTCCTGTTTGATAGTGGGGTGAGGGAGAATATATTAAAAAAAGACTAACATATAAAGGCACTTATTTCAAACTCCAAGTAGAGGGAGCTATGTGATGTGCTGTTACAAACTACTGTTACTGATTGCTCTGTAAATTTCAAGAATGATGGGCATTTATAAAAACTGCATCTGCAGTTTTTTTTTCAGTTTAGATGAAAATTACATGGACAATGGGTGAATTTAGGGAATAAACTGATACTGCACTGGAGGAGAAATACGTTTTCTCAAAATATGATAGAGATTTTTTTTCTTAAAATTTTTTAATTTTTTGGAGACTAAGGACCCAGTCCTGAATTACACCGTGGATCACATAGTAGGAGCTTGGTTTTCCCCTCTAATGCATCTAAGGATTCACCATGTTTAGATATCATGGAATGGTTCTTGGTACAGCAGGAGGATACATGATTTGGGGTATAGAATTGTCAGCGTGTGTTTGTAAATGAATAATTTGTGCTTATGTTTCTGTTCTGTGCCCTCCTGGGATGCTGAACATTTGGTTTGTGAAATGAAAACCACCAGGAGTGGTTCCTTTTGCCTTATTCTTCCTTCTTTCCAAAAGTAGAAGAGGGACCAAGAAAGCTTTTAGGCCTTATATTATTTAAAACCTCTTAAAACTTTGAGACATCATCTGTTATTTTTTTACCCAGAATCCCTTGTTCCTTTTTAGTGGTCTCTGATCACTTCTTCTGCGTGTTTAAAGTATAGTGTTGGTTCATAAAGAAATGCATTAGGAATTTTGAGTCTGATTTGCTGAGGGCCTTGGGCTTCTCCTTGGCAGCAGCTTCCTCTGGGATCTCTTTATCACACTGTTTAGGATAAAGGTAACAGGATGTTTGCATCTTAGGAATCCAGCTCTCTTTACTTTGTTTTTATTTCCTTGTCCCAATTCAAAGTTCTCACCACCTCAGTTCTTTTTTTTTAAGCTTCTTATTTTGTACTATGGTATAGCCAATTTAGGGCTTCCCAAGTGGCACTAGTGGTAAAGAACCCACCTGCCAACACAGGAGACATAAGAGATGTGGGTTCGATCCCTGGGTTGAGAAGATCCCCTGGAGGAGGGAATGGCGACCCACACCAGTATTCTTGCCTGGAGAATCCCATGGACAGAGGAGCCTAGTGGGCTCCAGTCCATGGGGGCTGCAGGGTCGAACACAGCTGAAGTGACTTAGCAGCAGCAGAGTAGCCAATTTAACAATGTTTTGATAGTTTTAGGTGAACAAGGAAGGGACTTGGCCACACATATACAAGTCTCCATTCTCCCCCAAACCCCCCTTCCATCCAGGCTGCCACATAACATTGAGCAGAGTTCCGTGTTTAGTTCTTTTTTAACATGGATGTGTATGTTCTTTGTCACATTAACAATTAGGATCAGCTGTGTGGCCGGGACCCCACCCTCACTGATGAGCTGCTGAATATCCTCACAGAGCTAACTCAACTCAGCAAGACCACCAACGCGAAGGTGGCGCTGCGAGCGCGCCAGGTAAGGACATGAGTTGGTTATCCGGAGGGAGGGATGGTCTTCACAGATTGGGCAGTCTGTTCATGAGCTCTTCCCCAGCACCTTCCAAAGGTCATGCAGTTTCCCACATATGTCTCATTGCCTTCAGAACAAATGTTCTCATGTGCTGTATGTTTTTTTAAAGAGAATGGAAAAGATTAACCTCAAATTTCTTTAAAATAGGAGCCCACCCCCATCATAAAGTCCCGTTATCATTATAAGTCAGGTGGAGGAAAGGAAACTGAAGGAAGACAATAGGTGTAATATTTCTTACTTTACAAAGGAAGCTTAGAAGCAGGTGAAACTTTTAAGTCTATAGCAAAGCATCAAGTGTGGAAAGCAGAAAGATGATGAAATGAATCTTCAGTGCTGGCAATCAGCGCGACCCCAGAGCAGTCCAGTTAGTTTCACCCCGTAGTCTGCATTTCCACCCCAGAAGGTTTCAGCAGGGAAGCCAGGGTTTGGCACTCCCTTTGTGTTTGTGTTCCAGTGCGTGGGCATCGACAAGGAAGCAGCGTTTGAAGCTGTTCAGTGACCTTCTGCTTTCTCTACAATTGCATCCATGTCACTGAATTACTCAAAGTTATTGAACCTCTGAGCGACCTGCTGAGGGTATTCAGGTCCCACCATGTCCCTCTTTGTCTGCGACACTGCTTTCGTTCTCTCTGCCCCTCACACGTGTGGGTGTCACATTCTGACGCCCTCTCCTCTACCGAGTACCTGGGGCTGTCGGAGCAGCTTTTCCTAGTCTGTCTTTCCCCTTTAGAGTTACAAGAGGCTAGCTCTGCAGCGTCCCCCCTCCCTACAGCTGCTCCCTGCCAGGCCTGATTCCCAATTAGCAGCTAGTTGTGCAGTCCCCAGCACCACTGATGGAGCTTGATGGAGGTGGTTTGCTCTCCCTTCCCTCCCCCGACCCCCCACTGGAGATCGCTCACCACGCAAATCATGGCGAGAGTCACCTGAGACGCAGTACTTGGTGGCCCTGGCTTTCTGTTACAGGGCCCGGAAGTGCTGGTACTCAGCCTCTGTTTTATCTTTGATGCCAGCACACCCAGATTTATATTTATTGCTTTTGTACAGAGCTGCCTAATGGGAGCCTAGAATGATCACTCCCTCAGGAACTCAGCGCCTCTTATTTTGCTCTCACTCTAGGTTCTTATTGCTTCCCATTTGCCATCATATGAGCTTCGCCACAACCAAGTTGAGTCTATCTTCCTATCAGCCATTGACATGTACGGACATCAGTTTTGCATCGAGAACCTGCAGGTATACATACATTACAGCCCTTTTCTACCCCTCTACACTGCTGTCCCGTTCATTCCCAAGCAGAGTTTAATTAAGTAATCAGTTCAGTCAATTATGATTTTCTGTGTAATAAAGTTTCATCTGTTGACTTTATAAGATGATTTGTACTTTTTTTTTTTCCCCATAAAAATGCTGTTAGAATTGTGGCTTAGCTTAAAAGTTTTATAGGCTGGCCTTGATGGAAGTGTCCTATTGAGGTCTTCACCTCTTGTGCTTTTATCTAGAAAGTGTTCTAGGACACAATGAAGTGGTAGTGCTGGTTGATTTCTGATATTTGAAATCAGATGTATAAATAAGTTAAACAGGGAAAAGCTACTTAAATAATCATGTAATTTTATTTTAATTCTTGCTGTTAGGCTTTGTACAGAGCCAGTTTTATGAAAGAATATTGGCTAATTTTGCTGCTAATTCAAAGAACCTTGACTGTTGTTTTTTAAACATCATTTCCTCAGGAATGATTTTGTATTTTTCTACTTGGAAATAATGATATTATCATACCTAGCCAAGGGAATCTTCCGGCTTTCTCTCATATTTCCTTCTGGGGAAACTAAGGAAGTGGGGACGGAGTTGGGGGTGGGGAAGATATTTTTCTTTATTTGGTTCATAGTTGAAATAGAGAGTTCAAATCTATGGTTTACCATAGTGGAGTACTGAGACAATATATTAAACGTTAAGTTCAGCTATATGTCAGAAAGGATAATAATAGCCATAAACATTTAATAGCATATAATTAATGCACTGTTAATACATGTCTAAGAATTTTACACATACTGTCTAACACGACAGCTCTTGAGGATAGGTATTATTATTTTCCCCATTTTGTATCTGAGGAAGCCAAGGCAGAGAGAAGGTAAGTTCATGCAAAGAGAAGATAAGTTTACAAGTTTGCAGACAAAATGCTTAAAGTTTCACTAATGCTTCTAATGCTAAATATTGTCCGTCGGAATTGTTCTCTTATGGATGTAATGTTTGAAGCTTGTCTTTGTACCTTCCAGAAACTCATCTTGTCTGAAACGTCAATTTTTGATGTCCTACCAAACTTCTTCTATCACAGCAACCAGGTCGTGAGGATGGCAGCTCTGGAGGTGGGTTCTCAAAGTAACATGACATCACCTTTTTCTCAGCTTCTGGCCGACTCCTTTTGCCTGCTTGGCTATTGTTATCAGTCCTTCTTCTTTGGCCGTAACGTTGGTTCTCAAGAGTAGAGTCTTTTCCTCTGAAATAAATGCTGGACTTCGGTCTTGCTCTTAGTCACGTCTGTCAGCTGATCACCAGTTTCTGGGTTCCAGTCACAGCTACCAGCATTTTTCAGTTCTACTTTCCAGATACTTGAATCCTTCCATTTCATAGTGATGAGGATGCCCTGTAATACCATAAGTGAAAAAATATGTGGCTGATCAGAACAGTACCGTTTTGTGATTTGGGCCAAGTAAAATGGATTCTAGTCATATTCTGAATTGTCAAGCAGTTCTTATGAACTTATGAACTATTTCAGCATGAGAAGGAAAGTTTAATGAACTGTGCTTTAGGTGCTTTATTTTTCTCATTTAATCTTCCAAATACTTCATGAAGTAGAAGAAAGTAAGACTGAGAGGTTAAGTGACTTGTCTATATTCACATGGATAATAAGTGGAAGAGTTTGCATTTGAACCCAGCTCATTCTGACTCACGGACTTTGCTGTGTCCACTGTAGCATACCTGTCTCATTAAGCACAAAAATTGAAGCCCCCAAATACTGCTGTAAAGTTTGCCAAAAGATGTTTTTTGGAGGTGAGGAAAAGGAGTGTCTTAGATGATTTTTACGTGATGTGACACTACAGTCTTCTGCATGCTCCTTTGGGTTACTTTTTATTTGTATTCTGTGGGGAGACGGTCATGAATCCCACTCAGTAAATACCAAAACTGGAAAACATCTAAGTGTTCTACGATGCTTTTATGCTGTTTAATGCAAAGTTTCCTTGTATACCTCACATGCTGATAGGAGTCCACGTTCCATCATGTGTGCACGGCAAATTGGCTGTGAAGTTCATGAGGTTGAACTGACAGGTTTTCCTGAGAAACAGCTTGTTGCTGTTTCTTTGAGTCAAGTTAGTGTATTTGAGATATTATATGTCAAATTATGCCTTCAGATTTTGCCTAGGATTTTGGCAATATGAACAATGTAAAATTGATTTGGGCCAGTGGGGAAACAGAAGAAAGATACAAGATAGTGAATGAGTGAGACTGTACTTCAGTTGTTTCTGTTTTGTATCTTCACGCCTCAGGTGGCCCAGAATCAGCACCTCTCATTTTTCTCCCTGTTTGCTTTCATCTTCTTTTTACAAAAAAAAATTATTTATTTGGCTGCATCGGGTCTTCATTGTGGCACGTGGGATCTTCATTGTGGTGCTTGGGCTCCTCTCCAGGTGCAGCGTGCAGGCTCCAGAGGATGTGGACTCTGTAGTTGTGGCACATGGGATTGTTGCCCTGGGGGGCATGTGGGATCTTCCTGGACCAGGGATCAAACCCATGTCCCCTGCATTAGAAAGTGGATTCTTAATCGTAGACCATCAGGGAAGTCCCTGATTTTATCTTCTGTTGAAATCATCATGTGTAATGAATTAACAGTCATGGTTCTGTATGCTCTTCTGCTAATGATCAAAGTTTCTCTCGAGTTTAGGTTAGTGTAAAGGGCTTTCAGCACACCTAGAGGTGTCCAGCGGAGGCAGGCTGGTTTCCTTTCCATTTATAGTCATGGGTATAGTTGTAAGACTCTAGCCTTATTGATTAAAGCAAGGTATGTATGTATGTATTCAGCACTGGGACTTCTGTCAGCATAGACCACCTTCTTCTGCACCATACGTCTCTTTTCAGGACTCTTTTCCCTGGGCTAACTGCTTCTGAGTTTCTGTTTTTCAAGTGTATTTACTGAGGATTATTTTTTAACCAGGTGTATGTTCGAAGGGCTTATATAGCCTATGAACTTAATAGCGTACAACACCGGCAGCTGAAGGACAACACCTGCGTGGTGGAATTCCAGTTCATGCTGCCCACATCGCATCCAAACAGGTGAGTCTGAGCTGGTGCGTGCACCTGAGCCAACCAGAGCGCTATCCAGAGAGTGTGGGGGTGGGGAGTGGGTAATGTGTGTGACCGTTCTCTGTGGTGATTTTTTTAGCTAGAAATGTAGAGCAGACAATGAATACACTTAAACCATGAGAGAAGAGCCTCTTGGCAGCTATTTCTTTTTTTTTTTTTTTACTTTTTGATATTTGACCTGGAGAGAGGAGGCAGTATGGTCTAATTGAGATACAAGGTTAAGATTATTCCATTCATTTTTACTTGTGTTCTGTCACGGAGGAGGCATAGTTCTTTCTTTTTTTAAGTTAGAAAGAATTTACTGGCATTTTACTTTCTGGAGTTTTGCCAGAAAATCACATTTATAGCAGTTTAAGTCAACAGGATGTAAAAATATTTTGGGTGGAATGCCTTTTTTCCCTTTATGTTTGCTGTGGTTTGAACCTGAACCAGTTTCATGATCTCTCCAAAAACACACATGTAAATTTAGCAGTTGAAATTTAGTTTTTAAAAAGCACACTTCAGAAAGCAAACTTAAATTCAAGTAAATTACTCACATAAGCTATGTTAATTCCATTAATTTTACCTTCTTACGCCCTTAAAAAAATGTACATATGGAAATTTGTTTCCAGTTCTAACAATAATACCAAAATATTGCTTTGGTTTTAAGATGGAAATACTTTATCTAATAATCTCATTTCTTTTTTAAAAGTATTCCCAGGCAGTGAAAAACCTAGGAATTTCCTCCCCACCTCTAGTCATCTCCCTTCCGTACTTTCATTCTCCTCAGTAATACCACAGGAAATATAAATAACCACAGCCAATCTTAAACTGCACCCCCTCCATTTCTTCTTTATGGCCTTTGGTTCTTCACTCTGTATTACAAAGTACCTTGTCTTTGGGGATCCTTAGTTACAGACAACAGAAATGGTTCTGTTCTGAATTGCCACTTCACCCAAAGCAATAGCAACTCTTCTAGAGACAAAGAGGTGTGCGCGGAGACTTGCGGCCACTGAATGCCAGTGTTGATCCAGCAGAGGTCAGCAGCCGAGCAGCAGCGTCTTCAGAAAAAAGTACTTGTCTTCTTTGTCTCAGGAGGTCCTTTCACTCCTCTCCCTCGAAAATACCTTATGGCTGGCAGAGAAAAGCATATATCCTTGATTTAGCAAGCATCTCTCGGTACATTTTCGCCTCCATGGATTTCAGAATCTCATTTTCCAGAAACGAATGGCTGTCCTTCAGCGAGCTGGCAAGGTACTCATGGCACACATGGGCTCAGCGCTCGGGCTTCTTTCTTCTCCTGCATCCCTTGAATAATTGTAGAGCACTACACGCTATACTTCCCACCCTCTGTAATTCTCAGGACTTTGGCTTTTTCTTCCTGCTTTGGGCAGTGATCTGTAGTCGGGCTGCAGCACTGCTTCTCATCTTCTTCCCTCCTCATTGCTCCCCTTGTCTTTCGGAATTGCTGTCCCTGTCCTACTTTCTTTATTTGAGGATCTGTGTCCAGTTTGGTGAGGGAAAGTCGGTTGGAAAATTGAGAGGAATGCCTCTGAACTGTTAAGAAATCTTATTCACCTTTCCTTCTCAGGGGTGTGACTCTGATATGATTATTCTTGATATGGTTTCAGGATGTGTATACCTGTCCCTCCCAACATCCAAGGGGTACTCATTCTTCTGGAGACCTGAACAGTATCTCGCTGTAGTCTTGCTGTCTTTCTAAAGTCTTCCTTGGTTGTGTGTATACAGAATTATAAACTTAAACAACAGAAGCCATATTGTAACTGCTTCAATAAACACTTAAAAAATAGAAGGAAAGATAAAATAATCTTTGTGAAAACCAGAGAAAATGCCCAGATTGCTTTAATGCTGTTTTAGATCTAAAGTCCTTTTGTTAGTTTAGTAATATGAAATTTATTGTTGTTTAGTGGCTAAGTAGTGTCCGACCCTTTTGTGACCCCATGGACTGTAGCCCACCAGGCCCCTCTCTCTATGGGATTTCCCAGACATGAATACTGGAGTGGGTGGCCATTTCCTTCTCCAGGGCATATTCCCAACCTAGGGATTGAACCTGTGTCTCCTGCATTGCCAGGTGGGATTCTTTACTACTGAGCCACCAGGGAAGCCCATAAAATGAATTATCAGCTTTTAATTACAGAATACTGTATTCAATTTTTAGAACATAGTTTATTCAGTTATTGCGAATTTGCTTGAATTTAGTTTTGTAAGATCTTTCCTTTTCTTACAAATGTTTCTGTTAACAATTTGCAGTTATGACTTTATCCTGACATCAGTTGGTATACTGTAATTCAGTTCTGACATTTACCACCTGGTGTTAAATACCACACGTTAAGGGTTCAGGTCTTCACAAAATTGCCCCTACTTCAGAATGTGGCCACAAGTAGGTTTCCCCGGCTGCCCAGAGTTCTGACCAACTGGCTATTATTTTGGGAGTACCCATGACTCCTTCGAGTTCAGTAATTCACTAGAACAACTTATAGAACTCAGCAAAGTACTGTACATATAATCACAGTTTTATTATAAAAGATACAGATCCAGATCAATTCAATGAAGAGATACATAGAGTGAGGTCTGAGTGGGTCCTAAACACAGAGTTTTCCCCTTCTTTCCCTGTATAATCTGGTTACGTAGTCCTCCCAGCATATCAATTTGTTCACCAACCAAGAAGTTCCATTGAACTTCCGGGTCCAGCGTTTCTATCAGGATTTCATTACGATGGCACCATTGATTGAATCATTGGTCACTTGATTAAACTCACTCTTCAGCTCCTGTCCACTCCCCAGAGGTCCAGGTGACCCTCTAGTCATATGGTTGGTTTTTCTAGTGAGCAGACCCTGTCCTGAGTTATCTCATCTCTTCACATAAACTAGGTGTGATCCACGGAACTCATGAATAATGAAGGCACTTCTATTACTTGAGAAATTCCAAGGATTTAGAGTCTGTCCCCCAGGAACTGGGGACAAAGGCCAAGTTCTTTATTATTTCATAGACCTACCACCCTTATGAAAGAAATCTAGAGTATCTCAATTTTAGCTATTTTTGAGCCAAGTTCCAACTTTTTTTCCCTAACCTCAGGACTTTTGTTATTTTCTATTCTTGTTATCAACAGCAGGCAATAAGCATTATTATTTCTAATTCTACAGAAGTCAATTACAAGAGACTGTCTACCAGTGTTCATTCCACTCTCAGTTCAGTAAAATTCAAGGACACGATTATGTCCACTAACCTCTAGATTAGTGATTCTCAGAATCAGCAGCTAAGTATTTTAAAAAATAAACCTACTGGTTTCCTGGCTCTCAAGATTCTGATTCATTTCGAACCACAGTCCAGGGGATCGCTTTTTGAAAAAGCTTCTCTGATAATTCTGTTGAACATCTGCAGTTGAGAATCAGTACTACTAGACTTTCCTTGGTGACTCAGCTGATAAAGAATCAGCCTGCAATTCGGGAGACTTGGGTTCTATCCCTGGGTTTGGAAGATCCCCTGGAGAAGGGAATGGCTACCCACTCCAGTATTCTGGCCTGGAGAATTCCATGGACCGTATAGTACATGGGGTTACAAAGAGTCGGACACGACTGAGCAACTTTGACTTTCACTTTCACCACTAGACCGGCACTGTCCAATAGAAATATATTGGACATATATTGCAAGCCATATATATAATTTGAAATTTTCTATTGGGCATATCTAAAAAGAAACAGATAAAATAATTACTTTTTTTTTTTTTTGCTGCACCACACTGCATGGCTTGTGGGATCTTAGTTCCCTGACCAGAGATTGAACCTGGGCCCTCAGCAGTGAGAGAGCAGAGTTCTAACTACTGGACTGCCAGGAAATGCTCAGATAAAGTTACTTTAACATTTTATTTAATCCATTGTATCCAAAGTTTCATTTTAATATGTAATAGAAAGTTATTAACCAGATATTTTCCATTCTTCTTACTAACTCTTTGGAATTTAGAGTGTATTCTCTGCTTCCAACACGTCTCAGTACAGACTAGCCATATTTCCGGCGCTTCCTAACCACATAGTCAACTCAACTGATCAAGAATTAATTAGGACAATCACACTGGGTGCTCTTTGTTTTATGTTAGTGCTAGTGCCCCAGAAGAATTTTTTTTTTACAAACTTTTATGTTTCTTATTATGTAAATGGTTACAGGAACCATTCACTTATGACACTGTAGATGTACTACAGTATTTTATACATGCTTTAAAAATTATTCATTGAGAACAGAGAACAGGCATATGAATATACACATTTTACATATCTAATGCTAAATAGGATTTTATACTTTCTGAGTATTATGTTTGGGAGGTAACAAACCAAAAATTCTTGGGGAAAAAAATACATACATTCTTAAACCAGTTCTTTGCATTTTCTTTCCTGATCCTTGGTCTTCCCATTCCTAGCCAGTCATTCCTTTGAAATAGAGCAAAACCTATCCAGCAAGTCCTCGGGAGTATCTTTCTATGCTGTATTTTCAAAGCAAGACTACAGTCTCTTGTTGTGTACGGGGGCATCTTGTGGAATCCCGTTCCTGTAGTTTGTTTTTGACTAGTGATTTCGCCCCGGTGGGTTGGGATGAAACATGGCTCTCTGTCTGCAGACTGACAACAGCAGGGTATTTTTTCAGGAAAATGCCCTAGAGGCCACTTGGATTGAAGACTATGTCCAGTTTGTACATGTTTTGATTTTTTAGAGAAGTAGACAAAACACAAGTAGCCGCCCTGGCAGATAAGTGGAGCGGGCTCTGAGAAGAGAGAAGACACACTCCCTCTTTTTTTTCTTTTTTGTTTTAGCACACTTGGGCAATTAGCATGTAGCGGACATGTTTGGTGCCTTTTTGCTTAAATTTATTGAGGTACTTTGTATTGCTTGACGTTTTTTAATACTTAAATTTTTTAAAAAATTTATTGTGGAAAGAACATTTAACATGAGATCTACCTTCTTAAATTTTTAAGTATATAGTATATTATTGACTTTAGGTACAGTGTGGCACAGCATTAACTCTCTGGCTTATATCTGGAGTGAAACTTGTTTGATGTTTAATTACTCTGTGTTTCAGTATAATTTGACTGTGTTTGTTTTTTTTTTTTTCTGATACACCTCTGAGTATTAGGAAAGGCATCAGATGACTAAAAAGTCATTTAAAAGAAATATCATTTCTTATATCTGTGACCTTTCTTATCATCCTTCTTGCTAGGTAGGCTTCAGCTAAGGTATATTATCTTCTTCTTGATCTTCCATGCAAGAGTTCCAATTTTTTGGGGGGCGGGGGGGGACTGTAGTTGGAACTTATTTAGCATTGTCAGGTCTTACTCACCAGAGTATCCAGATATTAGACCTTTACCGAGGGAAACTCCTGGCCCAGATATAACCTATTCTTGTTAAATTCCCTTCTTAAATTCCTGACTTTAAGCATAGTAGGAAACCAGTGTATATGGAACACCTAAATATATGAGAAATGTGTGTATTTTCTACTCTCTTTATCTTCTTAGCAAGTAAGGACTATGTCCTATTGTATGTGAATTTTTTTTTGAGGGGAGGTGATTTTTGTATCTCTCTCTCTCTTTTTTTTTTTTAAAGGTAATATGTAGCCAGTTAGCAATAGTCCTTCAGAGAGAAATGAGTGGGTTTCTTTTAGTCATTTTCTTGGTGCAGGCGTAGTCATGATAGCTGGTCCACACTGACAGAACATTTTATTACCATGCAGACTTTTAGGACTTAATTCTTTTTCGTCCAAGATTCCATCAGACCAGCTCTTCATTGAGTTCAACCAGTATTCTGCATGGATTAATCCTAGAACTCAAACTGCTATCATGTAGTATTCCCTTTTCTCTGTCTTTTTCCAGGGAGGCCCAGAGTTTAGATTCACAGGTGTGTGTGTGTGTATTTTTTCTTATTCTGAATCCCTAGTTTTATCATTCTCTTGTGCTGGTGATAGAAAAGCTTGTTACACTAAAGCCTCATCCTAAATGTATTTTTGATGACTCATCAAATCGTTTGACATTCACAATTTTATTTAGCTTTGGACGTATTAAGCAACTCATAATAATCTGCAAACAAATAGGTTCTTTAGGCAGCCTGTGTATTTCATCTTCTAAAATATAACTATACTTATGCAAACATATGTAAAGCATATTATCCCATAAACTCTGTAGCTATGCATATGGCTGTGCATATTATGACAGTCTGGGAGTATGAAATTTAAAACTCCAAATGATTTTCATAAGTAATACCTATTAGTGAACACAGTTTGTTTTTTAAAACTTTTCATCTGTGATTCAGATAAGAAGCATCACAGTTGAATCAGAAGATGGAAGTACAATTTGTTGTGTATTTCTGTACATATATAATGGGTGAAGACTGATTTCTTAGATGGAAATCAATGTTTTAAGTTAACTTGAATTGCACTGCACTTCTGCTATTTGCTCCTTGTGAACTTGGCCCCCTATGATAGAATGTTTTCAAACACTTTCCACTTCTCTTGTCTCACATCCAGAAGAGATTGTCTGTGTTCTCCCCTGATAGCACTTTTTGGTCACGACTGGTTTAGGCTCTTGACGCCTTCAGTTTCACTGTAGGCGGGTGGCCTCTGGACCTTCTTTTCATGAAGGAGGTTGTGAGGAAGTTTAGAAGTCAAAAGCCCCTACCATGGGACTCATCAGTGACCCATTGCCATTCTTGAGAATCCTGGTAATCTTTGACACCCAGAGATTAGAACCCTTCTTTGGCTTGTACTGAGATACTCAGAAGTCATCCAATTTGTAGCATTTTTTAGCAGTGGGAGTGCTTGGTGGTAGTTGGCAGGCCAGAATGAGCTATAGATAAATAAAACCCCTACAGCTCTTGCTTCCTTCATTCAAGGGTGTCTGCTGATAAGATGCAAGCATCTGGCAGAAGGAAAGATTCTCAGCAGGTTTAAGTGCTTACCATCATGCTTTCTGGTATCCGTGGCTCAGTTTCTGGTCTCTGCTGTGTTATTTTGGCACTCTAGACTCGTAAGATTGGAGAGTCGGGTTTAAAACTCTCAATATATCATTAAGGTAGTCCAAGGTCCCTTCTTCTCAAGGAGGGCTAGCTGATTTCAGGGGGAGAGAAAAGCGGACTCCTGGGCACCTGTAAATCCTGTAGTTTCGTGCTGTGGATTTGTAGCTAATTATACAGCAGGCGATAGTAATGTATTGTAGCTCTTTTGGCACACTCGTTTCAGAAAGAGCAGAACCTTCCAGCAGAGCAAAGAAGGGCTTGGAAGGAGGTTGCAGATGAATGAAGCAATGATCATTTTACTGTAAACGAAAGCTCTGCCATGGGATTGGGGCATCTGAGCAGCAAGGAGGTGGTCAGGGAGACGCCAGCAGAAATACATGGTTCAGATGTGTTTTACAGCTCCTGATTCGGACTCTTCTGCAGAAACATAGTCACGCAAGGAGACCACCACTGGTCACAGCCAGTCAAATTGCTCTTTCTCCTATGGTACTGCTGTTAGCAACCACTAGTAGGTCAGCCGACCTCTTCCGATTCTGCTTTGCTGCCTGATTTCAAAAGATTTTCCTTATCCTGGCTCTGAGTCACAGCTTGATATAACACTGCTTGTTTGCATGCATCCCCATCATTTTCCTATAGGGTCTCCTTTTTTTTCCCCTACAAGTTAGAAGGCAGAAGAATCGGAAACATTTTTATATGATAAAAGATTTATGTAGGGCCAGCTCGAATTCAGCAAAATGAAATTCAGCTGGAAGGGATGGTAAAAGGCTCTGAGAACTTGTGACTGCCAGAGAATCAGTGTTCCTTAAATAAAGAGGATTCAGCCAGCCAGCAGCAACTCTGACTTTGCATTCATATTGAAGCAGGCTCTCCAGCCACCCTAGGCAAGCAGATCAATAAAATCAGAGGTGACTTAATGCTGGGGACCTCAGCAGTCAAAGGATCTGTCTTGTCCTTCTTAAAATTTAGTCTATATCGATGTGGAATGCTAGCCTCCGGAGCTGAGGTGAGAAAATGCCAGGTCTGGTTTCTGGTTTATGACACTTTATTTAGCAGTGTCCTTGGAAAACATCCCCTTTGATTTCTCAGTTACCACATCTGTAAAATGGAGGTAATCTCCTGGAAGGAAAATGATTCTAATATTTTTCAAAACATGGTGAATGAAGATTCATTGTCTTAAGTTCTCTGAAGACCTAAACAGCAAATACCTTACAAATGAATTTATACTCTTTTTTTTTTTTTTCGTATTTGAGGATGCAATTGATTGCCCTGTCAGAGATTGAGCAATTTGTTTATTTTTGCATGATGAGTATGCAGTGAAATGGGGCAGATTTTATTTTATTTTCAGCTATATAAATGGAATATTTGACTCATACACGATCTCTGTGTTGGTTGTTGATTTCTGTGCAGACCACCGATCGAGCTTTCTGGTATATCACAATAGTGTGCAGCGTGCCCCATCGGTCATTTTCTTAAATTGATCAAATAGCCCCTTTATAGAGTAACAAAATATATAAATGATTGTTATGGACACGGCTAAGTATTTACTTTGTAGTAGAGAGTTTAACCTTCCCTGCTTATCTCCCCAACAGCCCCACAGCTTCTTATTCTACCGAAGGGGATAAACTGATTCTAAACTTACCTCCTACATGATCGATTTGAGGCCGGTCCTTTAAAGACTGGAGATGTTGGAGTTTTGTTCTTACCCCATACTGCGTAGATGGTGCCCAATTCTATAACAAAGCAGCAGGGGGCTCCCTGTGCGAGCTAGCGGATTGCTGATAGAGAAGGGCTGTCTTTTTGTTGGTGGAGTTCTTTTCAATTCAGGCCCTTTTCTGCTGGAAACTTGGCCCTCATCCTGGGAAGGACTCCCTAAGGGATTCGAGTGGAGCCACAGAAGCAGTGAGACCGTTTTATTAGTGTAAGAAATTGGTTAACAGTTGAGAGAGATTACCCTGGTTTCTGAATCCCTGAACTCTGGATAGCGAAGGAGCCTGAGATGCTTTGTTTGTAGGGTCCTTCTCTCTGAACTGAAGTTTATCGTTTAGAGCCTGTGCAGGTGGCCTTTTTCTTAAGAATCCTTTATATCTTAAAAGGAAGACTTTCCTATATTCTTATTAGCATTTACTATTAGTTTTCTGCTTCTGCTCTAGAACCCACGGGTGCTTGTTTGCTGATGAGGACCAGGTGCATGATATCGAAGGACCTCTTGTAAAATGAAACCCGTTCCCCCAAAGAAAAACTGAAAGAATCCAAAGAGCAAAGGTGCAGGGTTTTGCAGTCAGAGGTTGCTCTTGCTGCCTTAGGAGTCTGCTCTGTGATACAGGTTTGATGCAGAGAGCATCACTACTCACAAATCACGCGAGGTATACAGTTTGTGTGCCGTGATATGTCACCGCTCTTTATTTATATGGCCAGCTCAGTCTATTCTGCTCCTTTCACTGCCGTGGAGAGTGCATCATTTTCCTCCCTCTCTCCTCCTTCCCACATATCATCAGTACCACCCACTCTGTTCTGCCCATTAAGTCCTCTGTGTGCCAGAAAACCCCAACAATGATTAAATGCTGATAAAAGAGCATTAGAAGGTTAAGATATCAACCAATCAACCCCCTTACAGGGACTCCTAAATTGTGGGTGGTGAGTGTAACTTTTCCCTTTTACCATTGAAAATAAGGGCTTTTATTTGGGTTGTTTTGGTTTGTTTGTTTCAGTTGAGGAAATGACTGATGTCAAATTAAAGGGGGAGAAAAGCATTGGTGGTAAAGACCAAAGAGAATGCAAGAGACTTGCTTCACAGTTTCCATTCTTATCCTAATGTTCCTCTCATGCTTCAGAAGCATTCTCTATCAGGAAATTCTAGGGCTTGCCAAATTTAGGTAAGCTTGTTTTCATGGAAGGCCCAGAGATTTTAAATGTTTAAATGTCATGATTGCCCTAAATTCATTTCATTTAAAAAAATGTTAATTCATTTTTAACAGTTTATACTAGTCTAATCAGGGAATCGTTAGTCATCACCTTCCTGCATAATTTTAGCTTTAGGCTCCATTAGCACAGAATACCTGTCTTTCCTATACCACCCCCACCCCCACCGCTCTACAGGAGTGGGGTGAAAGAGAACTAGAAAAGGTACTTGGGAACCCAGATTCCTGGTGTCTTTTCTCTAGAGGAGAGTTTTTAGGTTCCTCACACATTCCTAGAAGATCAGTTAACGTAGGGAGGGCTGTGGCGTCAGCTTCTCTGAACCTCCTTATGGCATTTTTAGTAAAACAGGAACAAGTAAGATGCTCTCAGAATCTTGTCAAGAATTATACCTCATGTTGAAGCTTAAGATAATATACCATATCATACAGCTTCAATTAATTTTCATGAGCCTGTCTTTTATCTTTATTCTGCATTATTTTTTGGTAATAGAGCTATAGAAAAAAAATAGTAAATACACTTTGACCCTTTCCATCAACAGCTGCTATGGTAAGGTAGGTCAGCCTCTTTGGAGGCACCCAGCAGGTGGAAGCGTAATGAGCACTTAATTATGTCTGCTGAAGGCCAGAGCCACCAAATTGGGACTCCTCAGGACTGGTCTGTATCTGCTCTGACAGTTCTTTTATTGTGGCTTTCCCTAACCTATTGGTAACTAACTGTGGTTGTTTAATTACAGAGGGAACATCCCCACGCTAAACAGGTACCGTATATTTAGTTTTTTCCAATTAAAAGCATCTTTTTTTGTAACTTAGTGAAACCAGGAGAAAAAAATAACACTTCACTTGACAAGCTAATATGTTATCTTTCTGCTGGGAGGTCCTGCACTCCCCTTTGGACATACTAAACTATACTTTCTGTTTGGAAAACATGTCGTCAGCTTTTCTCCAGCCATTCAAAAAGCAACACTCAAAAAGTATGGAACAGCTCCTGTCTAGCTGTGGACGATAGGGGAATGAATCACCTGTCTGATGTTCAGCTTTGCTGTAAACATCTTCTGCTAAGCTCTCCGTCTAGTTTGGGGCTTTCAGAGGAGAAACCCTTATGGTCACTCCTATCCTGGCAAACTGTTCCTCAGTTTTTCAGTTTTTTAGTTTCTCTAATTTGTATCTCCTTTTTGAGGAATGCACAGGCAGAAATAGCTGATCTCATGTTTTATCAGTTTGTTAGCTGTTTTTCTAAAGTATTAACGTTGTCATGCAAGTCAAGTTTTATGTCAGACCTGTAATGAGATTAACACTGGAAGAGTGTATCTAAAGTTTTGATGTGTGTATCCCTGTGAAGATGTTTTCAGACTGATATAACACAGAGTGGTACTTTTAATATGTTGAGTTCCTTCTGCTCCTGAACCCAGCAAGGCAACACAATGCAAGTTTGAGAGGATAGAAATTCTGATTGGAATCCCCCGAGTGCTAAAGCTGGTGCTGAGCTCTTTGTAGATGACCAGCTGTACACCGAAAGATGTATAGACTTGTGTTTATTTTGTGCCTCTCCCTTTAAATATTAAGTCATCACAACTGGTTATAGCTTTTATAGCCTCCAGTTTGGATGGGGAGAGGAAAGGGAGTGCTTCTGTTTGGTCCTCTGTCTGCTCTTGGAGGGTAGGCTTGCTTCGTTCCTGCCTGCCTTTAGCTGTCCTGGCCGAAGAGCATAGTACCAGGGGAAACCGGAAATGCCATGGGGTTTCGGTTGAGCGATAAAGATGCTTAACCCCATGCTTGCCGCAAACACAACCTGTTAGCAACTTCAGGAGTTCCATTTAAGGATTATCTGGACTCTCTTTCCTGTCTAACACCAGGCAGGTAGAAAAGATACAATGCCTCACAAACTTGCTCCTTTACTAAATACATTTGGTGATCCTAGAAAAGAGGATGATAGCCTTTCTGAGTTCATCCAGCTCTGAATCCTGTTTCTAGTGAGCACCATGTATAAGACTTGCTTGCCATGTGCTTCGTCTGTCTGTCTCATTCATGGTATCAATGGTTTCCTCTCCCACTCTACCTTCTAGTCCCTGGTACTGTCAGAAGATGAAGTACTTTTTCATGGTCATCTGCCAAGGGATTAAAAACCTGGAGTGTCAGTCTCTATAGTCTGTGTGAGCAACAGTCCCATTTATAAAAATATTTATAAAAAGTTCCATTGCCGTTTATATTTGTAACAGAGTACAATATGTACCCAGATCACGAGTCCACCTTGCTGGCTGTCTTGCGCCCTGCAATACTGCAGGTGGTGCACTTGGAGGAGATTTTTGAGCAGCTCCCCAAAGTTCGGGTGCCACTGCCATGCCCGGAACTTGCTTCAGCTCAGTATGCCGGTAACATGTGTCGGGCAAGTCCTGGAGGCATCCTTTAGCGTGGTCCCTCCGGAGAGGCTGTCCTAATTGGCTGGACATCACTACAGTGTACAGCAGTATCTGTCAGTACAGACTGCTGAGGCACATCAAGGAATATCCAGACTCGTTATATTTTTAGATTGAACAAATCCACTCCCTTTGAGCATCTCCATTGACACCTGTTGTCCTGCTTACACATACTTTGAGACACATGCTCTGCCCTTGTGTACTCTGCTGGGATGAATTAAGGGCTTTTACTGACAGTATGTTTACTTTGGTATAGAAATGTTTAAATATAAAAAAGGAAATTCAGCAAAACTGTTTCTATTTCAAAAAGGGAGGAGCTATGATCCTTATGACTACTCTTCCCATTAGCCTAGTAAAGGAAAAGGTAGAGACCTCAGTAAAGTTCCTTTTATAGACTGCGACTTGCTTCTCTCTGATGAAACATGGTTTTCTGTTTTTGTTTTTTTTTTTTAATAATGATTCACTAAACCATTCCAGGTGACTTAGAGTTGTTGTTGTACATGTGGATATCTATCTGTGAATCCTTAATCTATTACAGTTCCTAGAGAAAAATACCTCCAGTGTTGCCTAGCTACCACTCACTTGGCTGGTTTACTTCCTTTTAAAAGAGAGGATGTTTTAGGGAAGGGGAGATGCAGGATGGTTTTTCACCCCTATGTGCTCTTCATTCACTAGACAATGTCATGATGTCAGTATGTGAAAACCGCCATATTAGTCCTTAGGTTTTTACGTGGAGAAATTTACGGGGTGGTAAAAATATTGTTTGTGTGGAGGGAAAATCCCAAGGCAAGGGTTAATGTGAGTCTAGTAACATGGGCTTCTCCATAGTGGGTCAAAAACCAAACCTGCTCTCTGCCACCTGACCCTGTCTCACCTCTCTCCCAGCTCCTTTTCTCTGTTGTGGCTCTCCCAGTCCTTGCTCCTACCCTCCTTGTCTAATGCACTCGATTCAATTACCATTTAGAATGTCCTTCTCCTCCAACCTCAACCACTACGGCATGACTCACGTAGCCAGTGTCAGCGACGTGCTGCTGGACAACGCGTTCACTCCGCCATGTCAGCGGATGGGCGGGATGGTCTCTTTTCGGACCTTTGAAGATTTTGTCAGGTAAGCCATCTCAGATTTCTGCGGAGTGAATAGAGGCTCCTGGATTAGCCACGAGCCAGCTAAGAAGATGTAGCCCTTGCTGTTACATGCCCCGGGAGAGGTATCTGTCCTTCCTTTCCACCCTCCCGTGCAGACCCTACAAGCCTGTACTTGTTATATGGGTCTGGTCAGAAAAAAAGGAACAAACAAAAACCATCTTTTCCTCAATAGCTAGTAGAAGAAGCTGTCTGCTCTGTGATGAGTGAAATGTCAGGAGAAATTAAACACAACACTAGAGTGAGCCCCACCAGAGACGATACATCTTTTGATTAAATGCATTCAGCATCTATCTCTTGATGTATACTGATGCATTACCCTAGGGGGAGGGGTAATTACATTGGTCTGTCACTGCTCTAGTCCCAGGCTCTTTCTGTTACTTTAAGACCGATGATGATAGCAATGCTCGTAGCTTACATATGAAAAACAAACAAACAAAAAAAAACACAACAGAAAAGCTTGAGATTGTTCTTTTTTAAAAATAGAAAATATATATGGTTTATTAAAGTTGAAACCATCCATCCTCCTAATTTCTGCCACGTGGTAGAAATTCTACATGTCCTGTCTAGCCACTGGTGATTCTGTTCAGTTGACTGCTTAGCACGGGGTAGGACAGATGGTTCTTTTAGACAGAGCTGGCCGTGGCAGCGTTCATCTTCCTGCCACTTCAGGTTTCTGCCCCTTTTCATGGTGGGTGTTTCTTTGGTATTTGGTATTTTTTAGGATCTTTGATGAAGTGATGGGCTGCTTCTGTGATTCCCCACCCCAAAGCCCGACATTCCCTGAGGCAGGTCACACATCTCTGTATGACGAAGACAAGGTACGGTTGTCCCCTTTGGGAGAATGCTTTGCCTTTTCAGATACAGAACTTGTACTGTATACTCTCTCTTTCTTAAACATTTATTTATTTAAATTTTTATCTATTTGGCGGCAGTGGGTCTTAGTTGTGGCATGTGGGCTTAGTTGCTCTGAGGCCTATAGGATCTTAGTTCCCCGACCAGGGATCAAACCCACATTCCCTGCATTGCAAGATGGATTCTAAACCACTGAACCACCAGGAAAGTCCCCTGTGTACTCTCTTTATTATTATTATTATTTAATTGTATATACCTCATTTAAGTATTTTTGGAAACAGGTAGAACATAAATTCTAACCTAAAAATAGAAATAACTGTATTAAGCATGGAATCCATAGTGTAGAACGAGCTCAGCTCTATCCTCTACAGCTGCCTCTGGGTCTCTGAATATTGCTTCAAAGACTTGAGCTTCGGTTGCTTTAACTCTTAGTCATGGATGGCTTGTATATTTGCAGAGCAGTGCTTTTGTATCTTCAATGAACGGTGGGCTTCAGATAGCAGAAGGAAATGGGCATTTTGTCTAAAATTTTGTTCTTTTATTGAACCCTTCTTTCCATTTCTCAGTAAACACTCGGTCCTGGTTTTTCCCTACCAGGTTATTTCCCCGTAATGGTTTGATGCTTCTCCTGTTTGACAAATGTTAGGAAATATATTACGTGGGAATATGTTCAGATGGCTTCTTTTCCTCCTTTTCCTTTATATTACATGAAGAAATGTTGCAAATGGTTTCATTCCCATTTTATCGGCGAAAAAGTTGAGACAGAGTGGTCTTCAAGTCCATAGCAAGTTAAGATTTGGGGCTACCTCTAATTAATGCCTTTGCTGCCTTATTGTTTAAAAGTTAGGTGTCTTTAATCTCCATTTGGGTGTCGGGCAGTGGTTTCATTTTGCTTATTCATACAAGTGGGCAACCCAAAAATATTCTGGGGGGCGGGGCGTGTCTCTTTTCCTAGTATCCTACCAAGTACTGTAACTTTTCTCTGCCCCCATATTAGCTAGCCTCCTGAGTGCGTTTTGTTGTATTCTTGGGTTACAGGTCCCCAGGGATGAACCAATTCACATTTTGAATGTGGCTATCAAAACAGACTGCGACATCGAGGATGACAGTCTAGCAGCTATGTTCCGAGAGTTTACCCAGCAAAACGTAAGTCTTCATGTGGGTAGACGCTGGTGATGGCCCCTTTCCTGCAGCCTGTGTGACATATCCATCCTTTTCTCACTTGCTACTTATAAGGCCTGATCACTGATAATGGCTGTGTCTTTGACATAGTTCTGCCTCTAGGGGTAAAATTCCAAAGTGATTTAATAGTGTGAAATATGTATCTTTTTTATGTCAAGAAGTATAGAACTTAAATATTCAAAATGTTTTAAGGGAGAGAAGTTATATTGCTGGATCTTTTCCAGAGCTCCAGTCTTGAACTTCACCTGCTGAATTTCCTTTGATGACTTAACCACACATGTCTAGCTAGGCCCAATCTCCCCCCATGCTCGCTCTATGTCTTTCCCTCCCAGCCTTGAAAATATCAGGCTAATTTTCAAGGATAATTCCATCCTCCTTTCAATTTTATGTCACTTGGATATCTTGTGTTGACATCGAGGTCTGAATTCCCATCATTTTCCTTCACATCTTCTGATTGCCTCATCGCCCACCAAAAAACTAAACAGGAACAAAAATAACCTCAAGTAACCAAACCCTTTGCCCCGAGTCATTCAGAAATCATTGACTTCTTTCTCTTCTTTGCAGTTCCCTTATTCTACCCCTCCCTCCCTGCCCATTCCTTCCTTCCTTTGCTTCCAGCCCCCTTCATTTCAGTTTTTTAATTCCCACTACCATCTCTCTAGTTTAGACCCGTCCTCCCCTCACTCCTGAGACACTGTGACAGGTTTCCCTCTGATCCTCACACGTCCCGTCCTGATAGTCTCCATTCTGCTGACTAGCACAAAGGTAAATGTTCACAGTGCCCCCTTGCACTCAACACTGATTCTCCCTAACCTTCTGGACACCTCCTTGCCTTACTGTTTAACATTAGCCTATTAATGAAGACCCATAGTCTAGCCTTTGCTGCTCCCTGAAAAGACCCAGGTCTTTGTCTCATCTACTTTGTCCGCCTGCTCTCCTCAACTGCCCCTTATCTGGAATGTTTTCTTCTTTCTTTCCTTCTTCCTTCCCTCCTTCCTGTCTCCCCCTACCCCTTTCTTTCTAAATCCTGCTTGTTTTAAGAGCTGTCTCCAATTTTCCCTCTTTTATGAGGATTTCTCTGTGTAGCCTTAACTAAGATGTGTTTTCTTCTCTTGGATTTCTAGTTGGTCAGTATAAATTGATTAATAATAATACTTTTAATTTCTAAACACCATCTGTGTAAATTTTTTAACTTATTAGCACCTTACCACAATCCCATGGGGTTAGATTAATCAGGAATTAGTCCAAATATACATGTGGGGAGAAGCTCAAGGTCAGAGAGCTTAAGGCCGTTTAATCACCAGCTGGTAGGTGATGGAGAAAAAAACTAGAATTTAAGGCTTTGGTACCAGCTCTAAGGGACACAGATCTAGGTTCTTTAGTAAATAATACATTCAGATGCTTGTAGTCTGATGTTCAAAATGATCGTCTGTGCTGTATGATAGATGCCAATGTATCCTTCCTCAGCAGCCCTTCATTACAAGGCCAATGTGTGCTCTTTGAATGGAAAGCATCTAGCCCGTAGTGCTTGTCATAAAGAACTCAATAGATTTTTTCCTTTTTGGCCACACCTGGTGGCATGTGCGATCTTACTTCCCTGACCAGGGATTGAACCCACATCCACTGCATTGGAAACATGGCATCTTAACCACCGGACCACCAGTGATGTCCAATAGATTTTTAAAAATTCAACAGTGTAAACAGTGCCATAGTGTTCACATCCTATCACGCTAATGGTCAATACCTAGGAAAAGATGGTAATTTTGTGCTTAACGTGTGTCCTAGCATTTTCCCCATGATGCCTTCACAGCACGTGAACTGGAATGTGGGGCTGAGGTGAGGAAAGGTCCTTCCAGAGAAGTCAAAGTCGGGGGCCATGCCTGGGAATTTTTCTCTGGAAGAGAAATCTACCTTCTGTCTTGGCCTTGACTGGTGCGTGATCGCATAAAATTAACCTGAGACCAGTGACCAAGGAGACAGGAGAGTCCTAGCATTGTGCTTGGCTGCTGGTGTCAGTGCTTGTTGAAGTGATCTGTGAGCTTCTTCCCAGGCTTTGAGCACTAATTCCCCACATTTGATTGTTTCAGCCTCCACTTAGGCTTTTTATTACACTCAGATCAAAGGGTTATATGTCAGCACACATTGATTTAAAGAGGCAGTTTCTCCATTTTCACTATGTTTATTTGTAACATTAAGTGATGATAAGAAATTTTCTTTTTCCCTTGGCTGGCCTTGTAAACTGAGGCACAGAGAAACCCAGAGTCTTTGCCTGTGGCTGTCCAGTAGGGAAGGGTAGACTGTGTCGACAGTCCAAGCCTGGAGAAGCTATGCGTCACGTACCGTGCTTATCCAGGAATATTAAACATTTTCACCTACTTGTTTTGAAAAAATATAAAAAGAAAAGGAAACAAAAACAGTTAAAAAAAAAAAAGCTGAAGTGATAACTAGTTTTGTTTTTCACTTCATGATCATGCTTCTAGCAGTTTAGAAAAAGTTTTTTTTTTTAAAGCACACATTAAACTATCAAATAGGTTGATCCAAATTGTCCAAATAATCTTCTAGTCCCAGCATGTCTTTTTTTCTCTCATAGAAATTAGGATCATATATTTGTAAATGACTTGTGGAGGAGATTGAAGCAGTCAGTGTAAATGGAGTTTCTCCAGGTGCTGACGCCTAATCGCCGGGTAATAGCTGTGGACTCGCTGTGAGCCCCGCATTATTACAATGTAATCAGAATCCTGTTGCTCTGCTGTTATTGTTAGCCACTTGTGGAATTTTTAAAGCAATAACAATTTTGATTTTAAATCATGGCATTATTAAAGTTATTTTCTTCCCTTGCCGGAACATAGCTATTGATGCTTATCTTTGAAGGAGTTGGCTGTAGTGGAATTCTTTGTTGGTGTCAGAAGAAATGTTTCTATTCCTTGGCATACAGAATCAGAACCACCACTGCCCCACCCCACCTTTTTAACCCTCCCTCTTCTCTTCTCCCTCCGCTTCTCCCTCCATCCCATTCTCCCTTTTTTCCTTCCTTCCTCCCTTTCTTTCTTATTGTAGTATCAACGCTTGGTTATTTACACTAGTGAGTATGATGCCCATACCAATCATTTTTAAATGTAGTTAAACCAAAATTTATTTATATTTGATCTAGGAATTTATTATTAGGAAATTAATTTTTTCTACTTTTGTTTATGCTGTTGATTAGTTTTCTTACTAAAAATTGCCATAATAAAAATGGAAAAATAAGAGGAAATGGCCCAGGGATGTGCTTATTTATAGGGGGAAGCCAGTTTGGATTTAAAATATATATAGTATCAAGAAAGTTAAGAATCGGTTTATGAATATATGTCTCAGTTAGAGTTAAGCAAAGTATACGAGCAAAGTACAGTCCGGATGTGAGTTGTGAAAGTCAGCATAGTTTTTGTATTGGTGTTATTCATGTATGTTTTCAGGTTCTCCAACAAGTGGGATTGCTTTTCTGCTTGTTGCCGGGTAGCCCCTCTCTATTAGGGACCTTTAAGAGCGTGTCTTACTTAGTTCATTCATCTGTTTCTTTGTCTCTGCCTTTTGAGATGAGTGAGCAGGACAGAATACAGGAAGGCTTAGAGCCCAAGGCCCCAAACTCACAGAAGGATCTGTTTTGAAACTGCTAGTCTCGTTGACTTCTTTTTTTTTTTTTAATTTTTTTTTTAACCATGGCGTTTTTGTTTGTCATTTTATTTATTTTTAATTGAAGGATAATTACAGTATTGGTTTCTGCCATACATCAACATAGATCAGCCATAGGTACACATATGTCCCCTCCCTCTTGAGCCTCCCTCCCACCTCCCACCCCAGCCCATATTTTTATTTTTTTATTTTATTTATCTTATTTTTATTTATTTATTTTATGAGGCGTGTAGGGTTTCCCTGGTGGCACAGACTAAAGAAGCTGCCTGCAATGCAGGAGACCCGAGTTTAATCCCTGGGTTGCAAAGATCCCCTGAAGAAGGGAACGGCAACCCACTCCAGTATTCTTGCCTGGAGAAAAGCTATGGACAGAGGAACCTGGCAGGCTGTAGTCCTTGGGGTTGCAAAGAGGCAAACACAACTGAGCATCTTACACACACACACGAGGCATGTGGGATCTTAGGACCCCAACAAGGGATCAGACCCGTGCCCCTGTTTTGGGAGTGTGGAGTCTTAACCACTGACCTCCAAGGAAGTCCCTATTGACTTCTAATATACTGCTTGCCTATGCCAAGCAGAAATATGAATAATCACTGAATTTAAATGCCTGTTAAACTTTGTTTTCAACAACTTTTAAACAGAATCCTTTAAAAATGCCTCCATATAAAATAAGGAGGAAATGTTTTAGAATTGATAAGGTTAGAATTTGTTAACAGGTTGAATTCCAGAAATGCTGTATCAAATGGTAGGTGATGTCTATAATCTAAATAACAGTTTAGGACTTAAGTTTTCTGTTTTGTGGAAGTTTCTTATTTTTCCTCTACCTGATTTCATTTAGCTTCTGTATCAGTATTGTTCTTCACATTTAAATACATGCCCAACAGTACAATTTCTGTAAGCAGAAAGTGTGTTACTGTCTACCTTGATATGTATGAGTCCTTAGAGAATTTAGATGACCCCATATGACCCTTTCTCCTTCACAGAGTTCTCTTCCCATTTCATCCAGATCAATATATAAAACCTATTCTGTAAGACTCATTCCCAGGAGCCAGGTTGAGACTGATTTATTTGCAAGTTTGAAGGTACTAAGTCAAGATATAGATATCCAAAAAGAATGCTTAGCCCAATCAGGGCCTTCTGAGGACTGAATAGGCTAACATTTAGGATGAATGCTGGTCTCATGTATCTTCTGTTTTTACATGTTTGTTTGTAGAAAGCTACCCTGGTTGAACATGGGATCCGACGCCTTACTTTCTTGGTTGCACAAAAGGTATTGCCATGTGAATTATGTATCTGTGTCATATTTCTTATGCTGCTGCTAGAACTTTAAAAGTGAAAAATGGAATTATAATCATACACTTACTTGTAGAATGTATGTAAAGGAATAACTGTTTCAGTATAAATTTAATCAAGAAAAGCATTAGTTTGTCATCTCCTTTTACTCAGTTCTTTTTAAATTTTATTTCTAATTGCCTTCTGCTTTTTTTCCCTTCCATTCTGTCTTTCATCTGAAAGGATTTCAGGAAACAGGTCAACTATGAAGTGGATCAGAGATTTCATGTAAGTAAGAGAAACCATGATGAAAGATCACTTACTGTTTGTCTGTTGGCTGCTGGTTATTTTTAGAAGGGCTGGTCTGATATTTGGTCCCTCTACTTTGAAAAAGCATAAGAATGGATATTCAGGTCTTGTACAGAGTATTCAGACCAAAGGGTTCCCCCCACTTTTTTTCCTGTATAATGAATTCTCAGTGTATCTCTGAGAAATAGTTAAAGAGTGAGCACATGCATTTATCCAAGTGAATAAGGTAGAAGCAGGCTCTAACTAGTAATTTCTTCTGTGCACACAGTGAATCAGTAATCAAAGACTGCCACCCGTACTTGAGGTCTTGACTTCTACCAAAGATGGATTCAGATTCTATTATTGAGATCTGCCAATTCTGAAGAACAATCATTTATTATTTAAAATGCCTTAACAGAGCCCAAGTTAGTGTTTTTGTCTTATGTTAATTCTATGAGGAGGAAATAAATAAAAATTAAGTTGCTGGTTCTCCCATGTAACCAAATTAACTATTAATATTTATGAGTTTGAAATTTTTATTGAAAAATGTGAATAAAGAGAACTGACTAAATAGCCTGGTATCTGAACCATGGTGTATTTATGTATGAGCATACTGAGTATCATTATAGCAGAGAGGTCAAAAATCCAGTTTGCAGTCAAGATGTCATTGTCTCAAAGGGCTGAATGTAGTTAAAATATTTCTTTAAAAATTGCTCCTGATATGGTGAAGTAAGATTCCAAAGGATATTTACAAAGTCTTAATGTTTCTGATGAGAATTATATTTTGTTTTTAGCAATCAAGATAATTAAGTTAGTTTTCAAGCCCTGCTCACTTGTAGTAATGAAGGTAACATTTGGGATTCTGGAAAGGACTTCCTAAACTCAAAGACCTGTGTGTGGGTGGCTTTTATTGCCCCTTTGTTGTTAGGTCTCTAACACTTGACATTCTGTGTTCCTTTTCACAGTTCACCTTGTTGGTCTAGTCTATAGAGAAATAAGAGAGCCTCCCCTGCAGGCTAAAGAGCTAGGATTTTCTGAAACGCTTTAGGAAATGTTGTGGACTCCACAATTCCCCTGTGTTATTGATGTCAGGAAGTCAAGCAGAGTGCAGATATATATCAATCAATAACTGTAGATAGAAGACAGGAGGCAGTGGAGAAGTATGAGGAGCTTAAAGAGAACCCAGGGGCTTTAGGAAGAAAAATCAGGAGCTTAGAGAATAAAATTGATACTTGGGGATAGAGTATGAGAATCTGTGAATAAATACTGTGGCTGGTAGATGCTGATCAGAACTCAGGCAAACATGCCAGAGCCAGGCCCTGGATTTAGAAAAAGTATCGGGCTAGGTTCTTAAGCACTAATCTGATTTGTTCTTTCATCACTGACTTTGGAATATATATTATTCTGAGGAGTAATGCTGAATTTGTAAAATTGTTTTCCTTTTTCCTTAGAGTCTTCATGTCTATTGCACACTAGCTGGTTTTCTATAATCAGCATTCTATGATCAAACCCTCCACTGAAATTTTATTTAAAGGCCAAAGCAATGAATTGTCACGGACATTTTTTTGGACACTTTCTTACCATTGAATCTACATCCTGTCCTAGAATACATCTAACAGCTTTAAAACATTTTTTTTCCTCCCTGCTCTCTTAATATTTCCGGATTTCAGTTGAATAAAGACATGTATAAGCAAGATCTGTTTGGAAATGAGCCCAGCAGGTGGTCTTCCCTATCATTCATTGTCCAGTTTCCATTTATAGTGACATGAAGTGGGAAATCAGTTAAATTGTCAAGTGACTTGATCTGTCATAAGTGTAGGAAACGTTGCTTTAGGATGCAGAGAACATGAAGTTTCAGGTATGGACTGGATCTGCCCTGAAGAATTGTGTGGCAGAGAAGTTGGGGTGTTTTTATGTTAGGCCCCTGAGACATGATTAGCAATTACTCAGGGGGCAAGGGTGACTGTTACTGAACTCTGGCCAGGATCTGCCATAGCCAGGAAGCCCTGGCGGGAGTTGTACAAATCCGGGGCTCACCATCATGGTGCTGCTCCGAGTTCATCCGCTGGTGGTGGCTTGAAGGACATTTGGCCTCTGTCATGTCATCCGACGTGCACTTGCCCTCTAGTTAGTGTAGTGTGAAAAAGAGGAAGCTTTCCGGGAGCATTAGTGATGAATCCCTTGATCTCTCTGGCTTCCTGGTAATCCACTGTTATGTATGCAGCCTCCCCTGCTCTACACTGTGAAATCCTTATATTATTGAGTAGAAGAGGAGACACGTGCGGGAGGGGGCAAGGAGAGAAGGAAGGTTACCACGATTGGTTCAAGAACAACACTGGCTGGCGTGGAAGGAGGCAGCCATGCTGTTCCATAGCCGTCGTCTCTTGGGCTGCTTCAGAACCAGAACACTGTTGGGTGGAGGGTTCCTAGAGAGTATGGATGCTGCTGCTGCTGCTAAGTCGCTTCAGTCGTGTCCGACTCTGTGCGACCCCATAGACGGCAGCCCACCAGGCTCCCCTGTCCCTGGGATTCTCCAGGCAAGAATACTGGAGTGGGTTGCCATTTCCTTCTCCAATGCATAAAAGTGAAAGTGAAGTCACTTAGTCGTGTCCAACTCCTAGTGACCCTATGGACTGCAGCCTACCAGGCTCCTCCGTCCATGGGATTTTCCAGACAAGAGTACTGGAGTGGGGTGCCGTTGCCTTCTCCCAGAGAATGTGGATACTAGGTGTTTATTCACATGGAAGCAAAGGCCAGAATTATTTCCAATATTGTTTCATCAACACCGTCCCCGGAGATCTGTCCACCAGAATGTCTGCTGAGTGTCTTGGCTCTACATGGAGACCATTCTTCTGAGCAGGCAGTAGTTACCAACATTAAGGAGTCTTGGTGTTTGAGTCTGTTTCCATAACCATCTAATTAAAGCAAATACCCATAATGGGACTTTGAATATCAGTGCTTAACATTGATATTTGAATAGAAAGTTTGAGGAAAAGCAAGTCTATCCTTGTAAATATCTTCTTCATATTAAAAAGAAAAATTGAGGCCTCGAAAGCAAAAGATGACTCTCTGAATTTCTATATTAAGTTGCTTTTCTCCAGTTTTATGTAGTATTAAGTCTCTGTTCATTTCATGCACATTCAGATCTAGAATTCCAAAAAGTGTGGCAGAAGATGCTATTTAATTGGAACATAAGTAGTATACTTTAAGAAGCTTTGCATATTTTTTTTCCAGTGAAGTTTTGTTAAGGATGCTAAAATGCGTGTTTCTCAGATCTTTTCTTATACTTGGCTGCCCAGACAGAGCATTAGGTCCAGAAACCATGATGAGATTCTAAATCAGATTTCCACCTGTAGTTTCTTTTTGTTTCTTATTTGTAAGATTTCATGAGATTTTTAAAAATTCTGCTGTAAATCACCTAGGAGATAATTGCAGTTTTACTGATTTTTATGTGAGTGACTCCCACTTTTAATGTTTTGGATTGTTTTCGCCTGAAGGAAGAGCCCAGTATCAAAAACAGTTATCATGGTTAGTAGTTCATTTCTTTTAAAAAAAATTGATATGCCAATGATATCTCAATAAAGCTAGAAAAAAATTGGCAGTTCTGTTTGCTAGTGGATCAACTATTAGTTTTTCAGAAGGTTTGGTTTGAGTTTTTGTTTTAATTACAGTCTATATAATTAGTTCTCAGCATGTTGAGGTAAAAGAGAATTGCACCAGCAAGCTTCCAATTTCTTCATCTCATTAGGTTTTTAACACGATTATTAGTATCATAATCAGCTATGATGTTTTCTGTTGCAGGTTTTCACATTCTCTGATTTGCAGGGTGTCTTGATTGGCTAATTTAGGCAAATTATTTTGATTGTCTTGATGATGGTTGGCTGATTAGAACACAGCAGGGGTATAATTTCTTCCTGAGAAATGTTACATTCTTTTGTTTTTTGGTACCAGAACACTAAGAGGGTTTTTCTTTGTGTACATTCAATCATGATATTTGCCCATAACACTAGTAGAATGCCTAGAAAGCAATTACATTAGTGACGGAGTAAGCTTGAATGCCGTTAGTGGAAAAATTGGCTGTATGAGGATGTGGTAGGATGAAGGAATTTACTAAAACTATAATCAGACTTTGGGATTTCTTCTTTTCTGTGTTTTCTGTGACTTTTGAGTGGGGTGGGGGGGGGGAGGCAATTTTCTACAAAAGTCTTTCCCTGTCTTAGAGAATTGCTCATTAATCCTGGTTTACCATTGCATGGAAGTTCCTGCCATCTCCTATTCTGAATGTTTTGTGCTTAGTGAGGACTTCACTGTGGAACGAAAAATTTATTCAAAAGTTTAAAAACATTTGTTCACGTCATCTCATCTTTTGTGTAAGTGGTATACTAAGTAACTGTTTTAGGTAACTAATTAAAGTTAAGGAGGAATTGAAGAGTATGTGATTAAAAGATTGTATCATTACTTTCCTTGACTTTTCTTTCAGAAAAATCTCATGGAAGGACTGTGTTACCCTTCTTTTTTGACTCATGTTACTTTTTAGCTAATGCTCTGAAAGCCATACCTCTTGAGAATAAAACCAAAACTAGACTGTATAAAGCCCCAAGCATGAAATCTACTGACAATTCAGCTCAACATCTTCCTGCTTAACCTTGAAGTCATCCCCATGCTCTTCACTGTCGTTCAGGGGAATTAGAGAACTATTTAGGACAAAACATCATCAGTGAAAGATCAGTGCTGTGTAAAATCCACTTTCAAAGGTCTTTTGAAGACCCATGCCTAGACAAGTGGTTTGCTGGCCTTGCTAAACAAGCTCCTAGAAGCTGTTTTTCAGTTAAAATGCCAAGGAAAATGTAAAAAGATTATTAACTGAGCAAGTTATAGTTGAAGTGTAAGACCTGTGGGAAGTATTCAAGTTTTCCATAAATTTAAGAACCATGAATTTTGCTTTTTTTTATTTTTATTTTTTGCTTTTTTTCCTTAAAGCCTTAATTTCTGGGGTTTTTGGTTTTTGCCTCAAAAATAAACGTGGTTCTTGAAAGAGAAGTCCTCTAAATAAGGAATTTGGATTAAAAAGAAGAATAGATAGGTAACATCTTATACTTGCTAGGTAGAAATGAAATGGCATGAGCTCTAGTGTTAGACCCAAGTTCACCTTACAGGGTCATAATAATTGGGATTGACATATATACAACAACGATCCTATGTATAAAACGGATGACTAATGAGAACCTACTCTACAGCACAGGGAACTCTCCTCAGTGCTCTGTGGTGAACTACATGGGAAGGAGTTCCAAAAAAGAGGGGATATATGTATACGTACAACTGATTCACTTTGCCATACAGTAGAAACTAACACAATATTGCATAGCAACCATACAGCAATAAAAACTTATTTTAAAAAAAACCGAAAAACAGTACTCTTCCAGAGAGGTTGTTGAGAGCATTTGACAGTCAACACATGAGAGCGCCTGCCACCTGCAAGGCTTTCAGCTCATGTTTCCTTCATGGTTCCTGAAGTTCATTGAGGGGTATTTAGGCAGCTAGTTCTGGTCTCTCTGCCTTGTACCGATACATGTTTGATTACATTGCACTCATAATGAAGAAGATGCCTTAATGAAACCTCCTATGGAGGCAAATAGTAATGACTTGATTCCAACACTTGCCAGTAGAGCTTCCCATCCAAGAAACAGGGATATTTGGTGTTAATAAGTTAAATTTCAGAAACTAATGGACTCTGCTAATTGAATTCATCTTTGTTAATTAATAAGGTTCTAGTAAATTGGTTGCTTTCTTGGGTAATGCCCTGCAAAAGAGCAGTAAGACCTAATGATTGCATGTTCACTAGTTCCACCCTATTCTTTTCTAGACATAGAGGGCTACTGACCAAAGTAACATCTCACACTTTTCTTTGTCTTGAAATGTTATTGTTTAAACCTTTGAAATTATCGACTTGAGAGTGAATGAGGGGGAAAAAAAGCATGGATTGGGGATGCTATGTTCTCTGGTGAGTTTACACTTTAAGAGTTTCTTAAGGAGAAACTTGGGAAATCAATCCAGTAACTACTATTGCAGTGCTGCAGTGTAAGGATGCGTTGGTCTCGTGTGCCAGTTTCTGCCATGGGCAACAGCCAAGAAGACGTTTTCCACTTGGGAGATGAAAAAATTACCATTTTTCACCCTAGAAGAGGGTAGCTATTAGTTGGGTTAGTATTGTGGTGGTTCTCAAATTTGTAAGTGGGGTCAAAGTGAAGGATACCCAGAGGATCATTCATTTTCTCCAGACTAAGCTTAGATAAGGATCGTGTTTTCTAGGCAACTGTCTTCTAGATGCCTGTTTCTCTACCACGTGTTTATCCCCAAGAGTCGTGTCTATGAAGGACTGACACATTTTCCCTCCTTCTTTAACACAGAGAGAATTTCCTAAATTTTTCACATTCCGAGCAAGGGATAAGGTAAGGACTGATTTTTTTTCCTCTTTTTTTTTTTTTTTTAAATCTTTGTTTTTTCCTTAAAAGCCCAAGAATAGTGTATCTGTGCCATATGTTCTTTCTCTAATTGAACTTATACTTCCCTTTGTCTTACATATGTCTCTGAACTAAACAAGGTTCCCTTCCAAAAGAGTTTGGTTCAGGAAACACTGTAATATCCTGACCTACCAAAGACAGAGATAACTTTCAAAATCATCCATTGGGATAATCCTAATGATGTAATATGAAAGGACTACTATAGTTAGTTGGATTATTCTCGTCACCCATGTACAGTTCATTTATCAAGGCTTGTTTATGTGCATTTTTCAATTTTAAAATATAGAATTTCAGACCACATTGGTTTCCTCTTATTACCAGCTTATGTGTTTGGTTTTCTCTCTCCATTTACTGTATGAACATGTACTCTAAACATGTCTGGCTTCATCAAAACATACAGTAAATGTAAATATAACTTGAAAAAGAGAAATATGAATAATTATGCACGGATACAGGCTATTCCATAGCCAAATACCTATTTTTCAATATTATATGACATTTGTTTTCCTGTGTCCTTTTTCACTCTGCCAGAAATGGTAGGAGTATGAGACATGGATCCTGCTCATATGTGTTTTAGATGAGTTGGATAAAACTAAAACACTGGTATGTGAAATAGATAGTAATGTGAAGTAGTTTGGTTAATTGTTAAAAAAAAAAATGAACTATGAAGGCTTTAAATACTAGAGGAGTTCTGAGGGAATAGATGGGGTTTGTTTGTTTGTTTTTAATGGAGAGCATCACCAGTTGTAAAAGTATAGATGATAAAGCTTACAAAGTAAGCAGGGACTCTAGTGCCTAATCTTACATCAGTTGTTGGAGTTTCCTTGTATGTAGCTCCTCTTTTTTCCCGTTTGGTTCATTTGCACAACGATGTGGCTTATGTTTCTTTTTTAAGCATCTCTTTTATACCTTAATATAATTCCGTAACTGCCTCTTGTAAGCTGTTCTTTCCTCCAATTCTTGTATTCAGTTTGAGGAAGATCGTATCTATCGTCACCTGGAGCCTGCCCTAGCTTTCCAGTTAGAGCTGAACCGGATGAGAAATTTTGACCTTACTGCCATCCCATGTGCCAATCACAAGATGCACTTGTATCTCGGGGCAGCCAAGGTGGAAGTGGGTACAGAAGTGACAGACTACAGGTTCTTTGTTCGTGCAATCATCAGGCATTCTGATCTGGTCACCAAGGTGGGTGCTGTACTTTCTTCTCTTTTTATCTTGGGCAGGGGCACTATGCCATTCAGCTTGCAGTGTGTTAGTTCCCTGACCAGGGATCAAACCTGTGCTCACTGCAGTGGAAGCACAGAGTCCTAACCACTGGGCCATGGAAAGTTATCTCTGAGGGAAGGGACAGAGACACAGCCATGATTCAAAATCAGGTTTTCCTCTTGCATCAAGATTCTTGTTCTCTTTCATCCTATTGTCCAATAATCACCAGAAGTCTAAGAGTCAGTTCTCTCACAGAGGTAAATATTCCATGGAATAAAGGGCTTTTTTTCCCCTTTCATTTGATTTTTCTTGGTAGTGGAAGCATGATAATACTTGCTTGAGAAAAGGAAAAGCATGCGAACAGAAAAACCACAGGGAAGTGTGGGTGATGATAGAGGATAAAATGAAAAGTTAGAGATGACTCCATGGTAAACCTGTCTAAAAGTGGGGCTGGTTTCTGTACATAGCTGATGTGTGACTTGTTCCTGCATCCCATAGCCATAACCTTTCTGCAACTTTTCCTCTCTAAACAGATTTCCTTTCTACGCTGCTCTGTCTGGCAGTTGTGACCCTACTAGGGTTGCAGCTCTGGGGGTGCCCAGGATCTCCACTTGTTGTAAGAAAATGGTACCGAACAGGCAGGAGGAAGGGTTGGTGGGAACTCTTTGTCTGACCCTTGCTAGCCCCTGCTGCCTGTGGTCTTTGGGTTGACCCCAGGAAGAAAGATAAATAACATCTACATAACAGCCTTATGACTTGTTGGGTTGGCCAAAACCCAAACAAATTTTTTGGCCAAGCCTATAAAACACGTAGATGTTGATGGTGATTTTCTTTCCTGCATAGGAAGCTTCCTTTGAGTATCTACAAAATGAAGGGGAGCGACTCCTCCTGGAAGCCATGGATGAGTTGGAAGTCGCCTTTAACAATACAAATGTCCGAACTGACTGCAACCACATCTTCCTCAACTTTGTTCCTACAGTCATCATGGACCCATCAAAGGTACATTTCTCTGTCGCTTCACACCCAGCACCCGCCAGCACAGCAGACAGAGTCATTCTTATTTGTTTGCACTTGGACCTGGAAACAGGTACTTTCTTGGTCAGCTGACTGAACCCTTGCTCTTTGAAGTTTACAGAATGCTTATAGGACTGGGTTTCTGAGATGATATCAAAAATTTGATGTAACCATTGAAATCATACCTCAAAACTGAAGGTGTCTCTTTGTTCTGCTGTGAAGCTTTACTTCTCCACTACCTGCCTTTGAGTTTCTGCTGAAAAGCATGTGATGGTGTCTGACCCCCTTGCTGTAGTGATCTCTGAGTAAATAACCTTTAAACACAGTGATTTAAAAATTTTTAAAGCAATCATAATTTACCATGAGACTTAGCTGTGAGTAGAAATTTCATAATCATACATTTTATGTTTTTAATTTATAATTATGTTTAATTTACATTAATACATACATTTTAATGTAATCATTAAATATTAACTCATAGTTTTGTTTGCTTTCATGGATATAGTTTAAAAGTGTTTCTAGTCCATTGTATTGCAGGATATATAAGCCACTAAAAATCTTGTGATATAATTTGTATATAATTAAATACATCCATTTAAGTATAAGGTTTAAAACACTGAAGGTGGTTTGATGTTATCTTGATGGTCACTTGTAAGCAGTACAAAAATATAAAACTTCTACCTCTTCGTCCATTGGCAACTGGATATTTTATGATATTTACCACGATAGCAGTCCTATTTTGTTTAATTCCCTAACATTTCTCATCTGGTATAACTAACTTTGCTATCATTGGGCATTTTGGCAAAATGACTGCCTCTTTTTACTGGTCGTCTGATGGCCTTTGAGCAGTAATACACCTTCCCAAAGTGTCTAACCTATTTCTCTTTAGTATTTTTCCACAGAGGAAAATTCGGTGGATATGGAATTCCACACATAACAATGTATGGTTTCTTCCCCGAGGCTCTATTCTAAAATGCATTCCATATAATTTAAGGAAGGAAAGCAAGGTGACTCTCTACTTGACCTTTTATCCCAGGTGTAATAAAGATGGTTGCTCTCTTGTTTCCACTCCCTCTAACCTTTTTATGATATTGTGGAATTTGAATAGGAGAACCAGTATATTTGAATAGGAGACCTCTTTCTCAAGAGCCATTGTAGGCATGGACTTTTGCTTTTTGAACTTAATGTTCAAAAGACCCGAGAAATCATTTTCTACTTTTTTTTTCTTCTAAACTCAAACTACTGATTAGTTGCCTTGTCTGCCAGGAAAGCCGAGGTCAGGGCTACTTACTGAGTTTCATAAAATCTCATCATTCGGTTTAAGCAAAGGTTCTTTTGAGCGTCCTGGGATTGATGAAACTAGGAGAGTTGAAATGTGCCCTGGACACTCTATCACTATGTATATTTGTAGATATGACTTAGCATTCCTCTATGAGTTTTTGCTATCAACCTCTCTGTTTCTACTCCAAATGCTCATATGCCCTGACTCTGTCTTTCTAATCATAGATAGCTGTCAATTTCCTGTATTTAGAAATTGTTGACTTTTGTTCCCTCAAAAAAAGAATGGATAGATATCTCTTGGTTAACAAGACAAGTGTGGGAATAGAGATGTTAACTCCTTGAAACTCATTTTAACCTGCAATTCTTTGGAACAGAAATAAACTACAAGAGTGGCACATACTTCCAAAGAGCCACAAATGAAGGATGGAATGAGATTTTTTTTAAAAATTCTCTAAGATGTTGAGAAAGCATTTTAGAGAGATAACTTCATTTAAGAAAACATTGTTTTGAGTAGTATGTCTTAGCTGCCTGTAACTATATTAGGAATAAAAAAATTCTTTTTTGCTTTAGTATGTCAATAAGGAAAAATCACATCTAAGGCCACTTGGTTAAAATAACTCACCAAACCCTGAAAATGAGGGCCACTAAGCTGCCTTGGTATAAAGGTTAGAAAAATGAGGGAACATTTGCCCCATCTCTTTAAATCCTAGTTGGACTTAGCAGTGACCTAGCTTCAGAGCTCTGTTTAGAGAGAACATTCTAGCACCACCTACAAATTGCCTTTTTTTAATTTGTGCAATTTACCAAGAAACATATATTATAAAGTTTAATAAAATTGTATGGAAAAAAGCTCAAGGTGGTAATTGCTATGTTGATTTAAGGTCCTGAAAGTGCAATGAAACATAGTTACCATGCGTATAAATGCTACTTAATAGCTGTTTAACTAGAGATTTTATTCTTATTTGGGGCCTTCTCTTAAATCCCATGGCTTCTAATTTTAGATATTGCAGATCTTTGGCATAGAATATGAATACAATTGGGAAAGAGGAAGGGAGTTGCACAAATTTGGTTTGAGCCAAAGTTGTGAGCCAGAGAAAACTACTCAAATGCCAGGCCAGCGTGAAACTCCCTGATTTGTTCTAAGTAAGAGTAGGGTTGGGGAGAAACTGTGTGTCTTTTTGGAAGGAATACATGGAGGACACATCTCCAGGAACCAGAATCTGTTCCCTTTCCTCCCGTCCCAAAGATAGGCAGACCTGAATCAGATCCTAGTTACAAGGTGCTTAAGTTTTGTGCTTGGTGATGTGTCTGTGTCAGATTGAGGAGTCCGTGCGGAGCATGGTGATGCGCTATGGAAGTCGGCTGTGGAAACTGCGTGTCCTCCAGGCAGAACTGAAAATCAACATTCGCCTGACACCAACTGGAAAAGCAATCCCCATCCGCCTCTTCCTGACGAACGAGTCTGGCTATTACCTGGACATCAGCCTGTACAAGGAAGTGACTGATTCCAGGACAGCACAGGTACAGTAGTTAAGCAGGCTCCTCAAAATTTTGACTTGGTTCCCCCAGAGAGAAGCCACTTGTCCTTGTTACAGAAAGACCAGAATTCACAGATCCCATTGTCCCACCTAGCAGGGGTTATCCTCATTCAGCTTAAATGGTTGCATGAACTTGAAACACTTCATTTGCCTCATAAGCAGCACCTCTGTCGTAATCCTGGATGTTTTGAAACCCTTAACCTTTGGTCATGAGTTGGGGAGCCCTAACAGGTGCCAAGTGAACCTGACTCCAGAGAAATTGTACAATGTAGGGTTCTTGGGCTACTTGAACAATTTTGTCTTTTCTGATCTGATTTGTCCCTGTTCCTGTTTTCAGCCTAGTTAGACCACTCATTGGCAAGGAAAGGAAGGAGAATTGTTGAAGTATGAAATATCTCAAAGAAAGAAATTTCAACATAATATAATAATATCTTGAGCAAGATCAAGCAGAGATTTTATCTTATTTACCCTTTGTTCCACTTACACACATTATCTTGCCTTCAGAGAATTCAGAGTATCATATATCTATAAAAAAGCAAAGTGGCAAACTTTAACCTATTTTTTCAGGTAGAAGAATTGAGAAAGTGAAAATGAAAAGTGACTTTCAAAGTAGATTGGTTCTATGATAACAGAATTCCCTTTTAATCTGTTTGATCACCTTAGTTTCTAAATCTTTGGGCCATTTACTATGGTACAGGATTTAGCTTCATTCACTATTCACGTCTTTTTAAGAACTGGGATGTTAATTTTAGGTCTCTGGCCCGAACTTGGCAAGTGCCTTTCTTCTCGTTAAAGGATGAACTTGCCTCTTAGTATGTGTACACAAGATCTCGGTCTATTCTCTGTATTGGGTGATGAAGAGATTATGTGTCTCTTGTTTTTATCTACGTCCTTTTAAGTCTGGGAACAGCAGTAAGAAAAGGCTTTTTTGCCAGGATTTTGAAGACAAATTTTAAAACTCTGGGTTTGGACAGTTGTCTGAGCGACCTTTCATTTCGTGCTTTGATTCCCACGTAGATGGCCAGAGAAATCTATCCTGTGAGAAGTGAACAGTTAACACAGAAAGTGCGCGCAAGAGTGCAAGGGGTGAGCAAGAGAAAGAGTATTCAATAATTTTCGCGGCATTTGATGTTTTTCAGGACAACCTTAAAGACATTTTCAGTCAAAGCTTTCCATGGGCAGTGATGTTTTTAATTAACTTCTACAATGGCTTCAAGGCAGTTCTATTCTTGTGAAAAATAAGATGGCCACTTGAGATTTTAATGTTTTTGATAAATATGTTTGTTCTTCATAACTACTCCCCCTGTCCTTTCTTTTATTAGAAAGCTCTGAGATTTCCCTCATGCTGGCCAGTGGTGACACAGGGGCATGAGAGGCACAAATGCCTTTATTCAGGGTTTAGTAGAAGGAAATGGCAACCCACTGCAGTATTCTTGCCTGGAAAATCCCATGGACAGAGGAGTCTCACAGGCCATAGGATCCTCACAAAGAGTCGGGCACGATTAAGTGACTTACATTTGGCACAACAAGTATTTGAAAAAATAAATGAGCTGCCTTTTGCCTGAGGGAGCTCCCTTCTTGCCATGGGTCCTGTGTATCTAGGAAGCCCTAAAGGAAGGGGTGTCCCTCAGATTGCAGTGGCCCCTACCAAGTGTGAATGCAGGAGCACACAGCTGGAGGAGGGAACTAAAGAGAGAAAGAGCTTCCCACTCGGTTCTGGCACTCCGTAAGCCTCCTTGATGCTTATCAGCAATTTAGTTTTTTCCTTTCTGTGCTCTAGTGAGTCATTACACGAATCTGAAATGACATAGGACTGTGCGTATCATTCAGTCGTTTGTTCGTTAATTTAACATTTATTGACCACTTATGCTGTATCAAACAGTAGGGATACAAAAGTAAAAAGTGATATTTCTTCTCAAGAAATTTACCCATGATGGAAGAAGACAGATAATTAGTTTCTCTGTTGTATGATTTGATTTGTGCCATCAAAAAATAAGTCCATGGTTCTAAGGGAGCAGACTGTATGGGATCAGAGATTTTTTTCCCAGGAGAAGCCCTTTTGATGGCCTCTGGTAAACAGTATATAATAAATAAAATATGTACATATGTTCATGAATTTGTAAAGTATATACTTTTATCAATTTTTAATGACTATGGCCATGATAGCAGAAAATGGAATTAACATACGTAACATAGATAACTATCTAATATAATACATCTAATATATTTAATATGTATCTGTTATAACAGTTATGTTATCTATCATTCAGAGACTTTCAGGGCCATCCATTGTTATCAACCTCGTGTTCAAGAATAATTTTTCATTCTTTCTGTCAACAAAGAGCAAGGTTGACTGGCTTGAGTTTCATTTTATTTCACTTTCCTTGTATAGTCTTTGTGGTATTAGCTATCCTGAGCACTGATGTCAGGCAGAGTAGGGAGATTTGAGTAACCCATTACATAAGTCCATTGACTTCCAATGTTCAGTGTAAGAGAGAAATATACATTTCAAAATCATCTTTATTGAGATAGAACTTAGATGTAATAAAAGGCACTCATTTTATGTGTACAGTTTAATTCATCCTGAAATTGTACATACCTGTGATCACCATCACAGTCATGATAGAGACCACTTGACACCCTCAAAAATTCTCTTATTCTCCTTTGCAGTCAAAGGTAAGGGCACCCTCCTCAGCCCTAGGCACCCACCAGTCTGCTTTCTAATTTTATAGAGTAATTTTTGCCTGTCCTGGAATACCAGATAAATGAAGTTAGACAATATGTACTGTTTTGTGTCTGGCTTCTTTTGGTAAGCGTAGTGTTTTTGAGAATCATCTGTGTTTTATGAATCATGGATGTGCTCCTTTTTATTGCTGAGTAGTGATATACCAAAATTTTTATATTTATTAACCTGTTGATGGGCATCCGAGGTTTTATTTTTCAGTTTAGGCTATTGTGAGTAAAGCTGCTGTGAACATTCATTTCCAAATATCTGTGTAGATTTGTTTTCATTTGAGTAAATCTATGAGTACAATTATTGGGGCATAGTAAGTTTAATTTAACCATGTTAAATTCCCACCAGCAGTGAGAGTACCCAGAGAGCTTTCTCCAGCTTGCTTTCTCAGCCCACACAGTTATGTTGCTTGAATGACCAGCCTGACTTTATCCCAGACCTCGCAAAACTGTCCCAGTTGGTCTTGTCTTTCCTAATAGACAGGACTGTATTGGATTGGCCAAAAAGTTTGTTTGGATTTTCCATAGGATCTTATATAAAAACCCGAGCAAACTTTTTGGCCAACTCAATAGTTTCAAGAACCTATTGCTTTTGCTCTTTTTTCCCCCCTTATTTTTACGTGGGTTATCTCCTCTAAGTCCAGTTTTTACATACTTACACCCTAGCCTCACTTAACACTTTGAATCTCTTGAAACATTTCTATTTCTGCCTCCCACATTACTAAGACATTGCTAATTCTACCTCCCACCTGGGGACTTTCATCATTAGCTCTGTGGAAGAGGATTGGGAGCTCGATTCTGTGGGTCTTTAAGCAGTCCACAACAGATTTTGTCCAGAATAGGACCTGACTGACAAGTAAGTAGAACACGCTTGTTCCTCTTGATCTAAAGGGCTAACGATTTACTTACTTGAACTGTACCCAGGATTTAGGAGAATACCTCATTCTCTCCTGGTGCCTGTTTAGCAGGCCTGCAAATCTGTTCATTAATGGTAGACTTAAGCTTGTATTATTTTAGGCCTGAAGAGATAGGTGGGTATACACACATACCCTCACTTCCCAGTCTCCATTTGCATTCACTGCACTGGGAATCTATGTTTTATGTATTCATGCATAAAGTGCCTAGCTTAGTGTCATACAACCTCTGAGCACTCAATAAATATTAATTGAATTGAAATAATGGCATCCCTTATAAATATTCATAAGCAAATAAAACTATCTAAATACATGAAATATGAGGTACTCTTCTAGAAATATTTGAGTTAAAACGATTAAAAACTGGTGTGATTTTATTATGTGACAATATAGATATTGCAGGGTCTATTCACTAGTTGTAGACGCAGTATACTGGGGGAAATATATCTGTATGTGTATTATATTTAATAAAATGTATATCCTTTTTACTAAAGGCTCTGTCTTATGAGCTCACAAGAATCAGCTAGCTAGATGGATGGGTAAAATCTACTTGTGTCAAATCTCTGAAGCCTTTGTGTAGCTAATTGTACCTATGAAGTACCTTCTGAGCCTGTGGACTATGAAGTGTAGGTGACCCAGTAGAGCCTTGACCTGGCCTTCTATCTTTGAAGAAAGAGCAGAGTTCTCTTTGGTGCATAGCTGTTCCTCAACTTAAATACCAGGACTGTGTAGTTGGTTAGTTGACCTTCGTTTCTGAATATGGGATTCAAGTCATTTTGACAGGCAGGTATTATCAGTCTGTCTCTGAAACGTGAAATTTACTCTGGTGCTTTCTCGTTGATTTCCACTAATTCAAAAGTGAGAGGAGGAGTGTGTGATTTGTGGTTGGTGTCATACTATTTTTTGGAGTTGGTTAATCTGCAGAGGCGAGAGTACCATGTACCCAATGTTAAGAGGTGTATCTTAGCTATTCAACTCACCAAAAATGTGTTTTAAGAAATAATATTTGTGAAAAAAAGTCACTTTAGGCAACTCATGTGATTTTTTTTTTTTTTTTTTCCTCTTGTCTTTTAATTCCCCATGCCATCCTCTTTTTCTTGCAGATCATGTTTCAGGCATATGGAGACAAACAGGGACCATTACATGGAATGTTAATCAACACTCCGTACGTGACCAAAGACCTGCTTCAATCCAAGAGGTTCCAGGCACAGTCCTTAGGGACAACATACATATATGATATCCCAGAGATGTTTCGGCAGGTAAAGGTGGCTACCTGGGGGTGGGGGCTCTGACGTGTGCCAGAGAGGCAAGGTTTTTCCTGAATTTTCATCAGATACAGCTCACACTGAAATAGGCAATAAGTGTCTTGACCCTGTTCTCACTTCTCTCTCTTCTGGAGTTGTGACTGCCAGCTCAGATGGTAGATGGTTCTTTGTGGATGCCCAGGAAGAATGGCGAGGATAGAGGCCTCTGCTGAGTAGGAAAGAGTAAATGGAGACTCCGCACCTCTGATAGTCGTGCATGATGACCTGTGTGAGGGGCTACATTCAGGTGTCTACTTCCAAAGCCTGTATTCAAGTCAAAGAGAGATTTGAAATGCTGGTTCTCATTTCCCAAGATAACCCAGGTCTCTAACTGATAGCCTAGGTTAATATGATGAGAATCAGTATGTAACATATACAAATGGATATAGAGTTCATGGTACACAGTGTAAAGTATCAGTTCTTTTGTGGGAGATTTATTACAGTGAAATAAAAACTAGTGTGAGAAAATATGACATTATGAATCCCATCCTCCATATGAAAATAAATTCCTTTGATCTGTATGGTGAATCATGTCTAGGCTGCAGATTTTTCTTCCATCAATAGAAGGCAAGAAAAGTATATCACCAGCAGAAAATGCAACAGATAAAGAAGAAAGTATCAAAAGAATACTGAATTTGTCCTTAAAAATAAAAAATCTATGAATATAGAATTTTCCCAAGTCTCCTAGTCAAAAATACCAGCGTTACCACATTTGAATTTTAATAAAGTAATATATGTGGTCTTAGTAAATAGTCTATTTGTAATTCCTGTATTATTCAGAAATACGAGAAATTTCCATTATGTAGCCATTTGTTTACAAGGTCTCTTTCTTGACACATAGCTGTCTTCATTCAGTATTACTAGTATTGTCAGCCTATAAGTTGAGTGTTGATTCTGTTCCCTAGTGCTGGCGCCATAAAAAGAAATCACTTTCTATATAATTTATCCTATAGAATAGACATAAGCACAGTGATTTGGACTTGTAGGTATGAATGAGTCATCTTGGTTTTAAATGTTGCTCTGAGTCAAGCAGAGAAACAACCAAACTAGTTCCCACTTCATGCCCCATTCGTTTTGCTAGTATGAAATTTGAAATGGACATCAGAATGGTTTAAAAATGATGTGTGTCTCTGTTTTCTCATATTTGAGCAGACTTGATCTGTACATGTACAAACAATCAATCCACCTCTAGTGAGCTAATTCCCATGTATGGGCCTGTAGCTTTGAAAATATACTAGAGTAGGCATCCCCTGAACCTCTAGTAGAAACTCTATTCTTGTGTTCTTGGGTTTGCTCTGTATTAGCTGAGTATCAGTCACTTTCCTGGTTATTCTTCTATGGCCAAGTTTCTCTAGGATTTTTCTTCCTTTTTTAAAGAGGTATTGTTGCTACTTTAGTTTTTTATTTTAATTTTCCCAGGACATTGTTAGGTCCATTGTGTTTGTTAATGGTCTCATACTAATTCATGATCCCTCAGTAGTTTAATGTTATTGGCAAAGCATCTGATTTGCGGCATGTAAAAAACATTATGTGAAAAATAATTACGAGTCTATTTTAACGGAGAATGAGAACTCTAGAATTTGGTCTAGCATTTAGATGCTCAGTAGAATGCTTGGAAAAGAAAGAGCAAAACTAAATTGACCATGTTTTAATATTTATTTTGTTCATGTTGAAATGCTGATTGTTACTGATGAGTCAAACTTTTCTCCTCCTTTAGTCCCTGATCAAACTCTGGGAATCTATGTCCTCTCAAGCATTCCTTCCACCGCCCCCTCTGCCTTCAGACATACTGACTTACACTGAGCTTGTGTTGGATGATCAAGGTCAACTGGTTCACATGAACAGGCTTCCAGGAGGAAATGAGGCAAGTCCTGGAGATTCCCCTCCCCACTTTCTTATCTCTGTGTCCACTAGTATCAGCTTTCTATGGGGGGTGGTCATTAAATAGTATTAAAGAAGATCTGAGTGGCAGAGGCAGCACTGGTAGAAGTAGTCTAGTCTTATTGATAGAAGTCGTAGTCCTATTGGTAGAACTCTTTAACCAGAGAACACAGACTGGACAGCAAGGATTATGCTTAATTTTTTAGGTGTGATAATAAGATTACATTTTTTTAAACGGTATTACAATATTGCTTTATAAAAAAGAGTATTGTCTTCTGTTAGAGATATCTACTAAAGTAGTTACCGATAAAATGGTCTAATATCTAGGAGCTTCTTCAAAATTATGTGGGGATGGGAATGTGGAGTGCAGATGAAACAGGATTGGTCATGAGTTGTTAACTGAAGCTTGGTGGTAGATATACAGGAATAGATGAGTTTCTCTGTTTTTGTACACGTTTGAAATTTTGAGATTTTTCTATGATAAAAGCCTTTAAATATTTCTTGATGTTTTTTCTTATTTGGATCCTTACTGGTGTATGGTTTTTAGTATGTTTTTTGTGCTCAGGTAATTTGATCTAGTGCTGTTGTGAGCATGGGGAATTTTTTCTTCGTAAAAAGGGCTCCATCAGAACCAGAAGTTTAAACATCAAAGGAGGTAACAGAGAACCTGTGACTCATGCGTTTTTAGCTTTTGATTCCTTTTTCCTCTATAACACTGTTAGTAATGATGTATAGTCATATTCTGCCCCATGCATTGAGATTCTTCCTGATTCTAACTGTGCTTCTAAAGTACAGTTATAACAACAATGATAACAGTAGTAATAAGCCTAAAATGAGATATGTTATTTTAACCTTAGAAATCATCCCTGGATAAAACTGGTCCCTTAGAAGGAGTAATCTCTTACCTGAGTGTTCACCATAAACAGACTGGGTAGACCTTCGGAGATAAATGCAATTATTTCCCGTTTTATTCAATATCTTTTTTTCAAAAAATTTTGCTAAACGTACAAGGTGCATGACTATTTATTAAGTATACCGGAGCTGCCAAATTTAGATTGTTTGATATTAAGATGGACACAAGCATTGGACCCAATGGAGGATGTCAGACTTGCAGGAGTTCTAATCTAATGCCTCAACAGATAGCAAAAGTGAGAGGCTAGGGAGGAAGGATGTATTGAATTTTGACAAGAGTAGGTATATGTGTACTTGTTAACACACAGTTGCAGCAGAGGTTTATGCCACTGTGTGTAGCATCTGCTTAGTGAAGCCTTCAGCAGAAAGAAAATCCTCATTGTGCTAGACTTAAATTCTGATTCATTGAACAGTATCGTCTTCAGGAATGGAAGGCACCCTTGTGAACATGGGACTGAGAGAAAAACGCTTTTAACTACTGTAATTAAAACACAAAATGAGATTTTTGGCCACGTGAAAGCTAGCCGCAGCACCGGATAAAACCTCTTGCCACGATCTTTCTGTCCTGCTTTCTCTCTGCTCTCATTCTGCGTTTGAGCGAGTGGAGACTGGGGGAATAGTGAAGTCCCAGAGGGACAGAGCTCTGTTCTTGCTGAAATTACAAGCACAGAGCTGCCTGGGCATGAACATGTAGTGTTTACTCTGCCAGTATGAATACAAATAGTCTTATTATACGGACTCTGTACCCAAAGACACCCACCCACCTACCCACACACTAATAAAAAAAAAATTTAAAGGTTTTTTTTTTTAACCCTTTAAAGACTCAACAAACCTGGGTGGAAAAGGGATGTCTTATCGGCACAGGACTATGGTTGTGAGCAGCAGACCATGTGTTTCCCTTTGCTCAGTGGTTTAATAATGATCTTGAAATCTAGAAATCTAATCGTATTAAAATTTTTTTTCTTTTTGCTTTTCGTCAGTTTTGCCTTTCATCTTGTCCCAGTCTTCTCCCTCCTCAGTTGCCTGTTTTCTTTGTCCTCTTTTCCTTTCCATCAAATGACTGAGTAGGATTGAAGCTGAGCATCAGCTTGCTGTTTGAGCCCTTGAACTCTGGAGCAGTTAGTGACTACTGCCTGGCATGGCTGGTGAAGTCAGTCAGTGTCCAGCGCTAGATGATAGGGCCCCCACATGACAGGAATGAGGTCGGGGTTATTAGTATCAGACTCTGTTACCGAGAGCTGGAACGTACAATGGAGCATGTCCACTGAGAGACTGACCAGTCTGAAGATGGAATTTCAGCAGTCAGAACTCAGAGGGACAGCCTTGCCCAAGAGATGAGCGGGTGGCAGGGGGATATATTTCCTTGTGCGGAGCCCAGTTTTATCAGGGCAAGTTGACTTTCAGCAATTGCCATTTAATTTTCTTTGGCCAAGAGACAACTTTGTCATGAGTCTGGCACTCTACATATTACCCCAAGAATGATGTGAGGGGAAGGAAAAGAGCTCATGCTGATGAGGGAGCAAATCGGTCTGATCTCAAAGAGAATGGGCATCTGAACAGAGCCTTGAGAAATAGTTTTATTAAAGACAGAGATAAAAAAAATGACCTGTTAATGTTCCAGGAGCCAAGGTGCGATGTAAAAGCATCGATGCTACATAGACATTAAATCATCATAATTGGTGTTCTCCAGAGGTGGCGGCTCCACCAGGTCATCATGGTGGGTGATACCTTGAAGGACTGGAGTTTCTGGGTTTCAAAGCCAGCCCACGGATATAAGGCATACAAGTAAAACAAGAGATTCCTGCAGAGTTTCCCCATGAATTGAGATGCTTCTCCCCATAATCAAAGGCAGAAAGCCTGCACTTACCAGACCATCGGCTAGGTGGGTAGCCAGTCTTTCTCCCCTATTTTTTTTTTTCCAGGACAGTAAATAGGTAAAAATGGTGATGGGACCAGAACTTGGAACAATTCAGTTCCATTTAGTTTTAGGGAACTTGTTTGCCATTTGAGGAAGAATATTGGCTGTTTCAGCAGAGATGTGACCTGCATTTTGAACACTGTAGCTGTGTAAAAGCAAGAGAGAGAGAGCTTTTCTGAGGTGGTGTTAGCTGCTGTCTCTTTTCTATTTTCCTAGTTGTCCCTTTCCCATCGAGAGATGTAACTGAAGGAATGCCACCTTATGCATGATGAAAGCTATAGGAGAATACATTTTTCTCATTGTCAGATTTTGAATGGCATTGCGTTTAGTATGAATTTAGAGTAGGAATAAAAAAGATGTAGACCAAATCTGTGAATTGCGTTCCTTGCAAATAGCTCCAAAGATGAGTTGTCTAGGATTTTTTTTTTTGTTCTAATAGTTTCAAGTAAAGAAGAAAATTGAGGAAAATGTGATTGCAACATAGACTAAACTGATTTCACGCTTCTGTGATGGGCACTGTATGTAAATACCCAGCTGGATGAATATGTGCTGTTGAACCTGGATACAAAAAAGTGCAGCTAACCAACAGTTGTACTTTCACCACTTCTCAATTTGGGGGGAATTGTTTTCTTTTTCCTGCCAGTTTGCTAATCTGTTTTGATCATTTAGTGAAAGCTGTAATTGCAGGTGGGAACATTTTGAGTAACAGTTCACAATCCAAGGCAGCTGCTTTTCGCACCAAAACCTGTTATTAAAAAGCTCAGGCTAAGATCAAGCCAACGGCTGATAACCGACTTGACGGAGAACAACTTAACTTTGCCCAGAAGGACAAAGAAAGCACTGGCCTTCTTGAAACTGAGTTCTTACTTATTCTGAAATGTTATTAGCATCCTTTTATTAAATTTCCTTAAACTGCTCTGTGAACTACATGATGAATCTCCAAACCAGGCAATGATGAAAGATACAATAGACAGGTACCTTTTATAGCAAAATTAGTGTGGATAGAAATGAGGGCCCTGTTATCCTTACTGTTTTAGAACACAGGCTTTTTAACAATATGAATCCATCCATTCCCTCTCATTGCTCCTGTCATAATGAAAAACAGTGATAAGAAGATGATGCTGTGTCTAGAAGCAGTTATAATAATTAGGTTTAGGATGTGTACTCTGAAAATGATTGGTAGTTAGGGACTGGAATTCTTGCGTGGCACTTCATTATTTCCTTAAACTTTTTTCTGGGGGTTAAGTGTGTTTCAAATTGAATGCAATTTAATGGTCACCTCCACATACACACTACCAGGCTTAAAATTGTAGTGGCTCCAAGACTTCATTTTTTCAGATGGGCACTAGGTGTCAGAGTTTTTCCTTCTCAGCAGTCTAGCATTCAGATGGGCCTCTTGAATTGTCCTGCGTTGGGAGGCAAATCTAGTGATAGCCTTCTCTTTTTTTCAGTTGGTCTGGTAGGCTTTACCTCATTTTCCTAGAATGTGCCATTGCGTTTTTAACCCTTTGGGTGGAGATCTGTTGAATCTTATATCATGACTGCACATTTTCACAGGAAACATTTTTTTTAGGGGATGATTGAAGAGGGAAAAAAGTAGTATAAATGAAAGTTGAAAGGCTAGCTGCCATTCTGACTGGTATCTTGGTTTCAGCTCTGCTTTATATTCTGAGGAATGAAATGGTGGTGATTAGGAATTCAGTTCTAAAACTGCTCAGCTCAGCCCACAATTAGTTGTCATGTAATTGTTGGCAAAGCATTGTTGTCCAGTTCTACCAAAGTATAAGCATCTCTTTGATTTTTTTTACTACAAAATATTGCAAGCCTATGGAAAAATTGGAAGAGAGATATGATAAATATCCCTGCATGTACTGACTAGCTTAAACAAATTTTACCATTTTGACCCTGCGCCTCACTGATTTTTTGCCATAGTCCTTTGAAATAGCTCATTTGAGTATAAAAACAAAAATAAAACGTAGGAGTTAGGTAAGGAAGTTGGTAAGCTTATCTAAGTCTGAAAGATTGGAAGAAATTAATTAGTAGATCCATTTTGACAGTTCTTAGGCTGGACCTCTTAACCCAAAGGACCTCTTATTTTAGAAAAAACACCATAACCCTCTATCTTAATTCACTTGGTTGACATTTTCCATACCCTCAAAGGAATTGCTTGAGCTTTCCTCAACTCTGCTCCTAGTGAACCCATTATCCTTTGAAACTGACTAGAAAGAGCGTTTGTGGGCTTGAGTATGGAAAGCGTTGACCATTTCTCATGCAAACAAAACCCAAATATTTTTCTAGTTTAACCTTAGGCCTTTGCATATTGTTTTACTCGATTAAACCTCAGAATAGCTTCAGAATGGGAAGCTGATTTGAGTGTATTTTACTGTGCTTTTGTCTTATTCCTTTGAAATCAGTTTACCTTTTCATGCTGGGTGTGGAAATTGAGTCCATATCAGTCTTTTAGATATGTGTTGGAAAAGAGGCATGTTTGTATTGTAGCATGCTGAAGGTGAGCTGTGAAATAGACCTGAGAAAAGCAGATCTGAAAAACAGGATCATGGTTTGTGCACTGATTGTTCAAGTTATAAAAAGAGACTAATGGTCCTTGCCACCAATCTGTCCCTGAAGATGGAAGTGTGTTTGTAAGTGCTTTGAGATCCTCAGCAGAAAACTATCACATTCCACTGATGACATATAAACATTCATACTTTGCACTTACCTTTTTTTCATCAAGGACTTTAAAAAACCAATTTTGAATCCTTTTAGCCTAGCAAGATAGGAATTTCAAGTATGGAAAAAGACATATTATGAAATACATGGTAAGATAGTTTTATTTAAAATTATTGTGTACATTTCTTCTTTTAGCCTCTAAGTGAGCATGTTCAGTTATAATTCTTTGAAATGATCTTCAGGACCAAAGTTGAGTCCCTCATGAGAAAAATAGTGAGGCTAATTTTGAAAGCTAGGTCTTCCTGCCATGGAATTACTTCTAATGAATTCCTAACTCTTTTGGGATGTGTATAGTTTTCTTCAAATTCCCTCCTAATGCCTGTTTTTGGAGCTGGAGATTTCTCACTGATTCTGACTCATTTCACTAGTAGCAAACCAAGGCCCAATGAACCTGACTAACTTGGGAAATCCTGATGTATCCCTTGGCCAACCGAAGTGGCACTTGTGGAGAGGGCCCCTCAGTGCCTTTCCAAAAGTAAGTCCTGGGACTTCCCTGGTGGTCCAGTGGCTAAGATTTTACCCTCCAGTGCCAGGGGCATGGGTTTGATCCCTGCTTGGGGAGTTGAGATCCCACATGCCTTGTGGCCAGAAAAACAACAAAAAAACCCCATAAAAGCAATATTGTAACAAATTCAATAAAGACTTTTTAAAAAATGGTCCACAGCAAAGAAAATCTTAAAAAAAAAAAAAAGCAAATCCTAAAGATAGCCTTTAAACAAAAGGATGTACTTGCTAGCATTTTCATACATCTTAATTTTTAAGACTTTATGGAAAAAGGCTGTGATATAGCACCGTACGACAAGTAATTTTACAGCTCCAACTCAAGGCAGTAATGAGCATCAGGACAGCCACAGATGACGCCCGAGGGTGAGGTGTGGGGTGGCGCGCCAGAGCTCAGCATGCGTTTACACGGTTTCTAGGTGAGGCTTCCTCAACTGCGGTGGGCCAGCTTGGTTGACTTCCCTGTCACACCAGTTTCTCCGGGGCCCCGTTTCTCAACACCACTGACTTGTATGTGCCCCTTTGCCTGTATGTTTTAAAATGAGTGTGTGTATTAAAACATTTTGTGTGTATGTATTAAAATCAGTGTGGTTTCATGTACATATATAGTACAGGAAAAAATGATTCCCCTGTTTAAAATGATTACTTCTAATCTTTGGTAACATTTCTGAAGAATTAGCCCTCTGAGAAGAAAGTTTTTTTGCTCCCAAAATGATATTTTTCTTGTCCTTTCATCGCTTTTGAGGGTTGAGGTAAGTTTGTTCAGCCATTTTTGAATTATCCAAGCATGAAAAAAAAGAGTTTTTCAGCTGTTAAGGAAATTGTTTTCAGCTCTTTTATGTGATCATATGACACTAGGCAATGGAACATGATATCCAGCAGATAATACAATATGGAAAGGCATTGACATTATTTTCACCATGGTTTTTCTGAACGGCACAGATTAAGTCAAATATTATAATTCCCTATGGTTTAAAAATGCACCTTTTAAGACCTATACAGTATTTTCTAATATTTCATGAGGTATTTTTTTCCCATGAGGTTCTGAGTTTAAATTGCAATTATTTTTTGATAGTATTAGTTAAAAGTGAAGATTTAATACTCTACCCAACATACAAAAGCAAGGAGGAAAGGTAGCATTTTGTTATCTGTCTGAAAAGGAACTCAAGTTCAGCTTCCTTCTCTCTGGATCTTCATTTTTTGACCTTCATGATGCAGAGGCTGCCTACATCTGTTTTGGCTCTCGTGTTCTAGGATTCTTTGTGTATCTGCCCAAGGACCTTGTTGGATGGTCATCTTCCTGGCATTAGCGATAGAAGCACAAAAGTCACTGGAGGCTTTGCCAGAAACACTCAACTTTTAGATTGTCAGCATGGAAAATAAAGCTTCAGTGTCTCAGCCACAATCTAACCTGTATCTAAATCCATATAGAAAGATATTATTATAGCTGAACTCAAAAGTGTGGAGATACAAGAAATGCAGACGAGGCAAAGACATTCCCTTTCTGCTTCCCACGGCATAGCTAGACTTGATGAATGCTTCTTACATCCCTGAAAACAAATTCCTGTCCTGTTCTGCCCCTTAGTTTTCCCTTCAGATTTCTTTATTGAGCTTAACATTGTTGTTTTACTTTGTGACAACAGCAGCTTTGGAAAGCACAGGTGGGCACGTGTGCATATGTACACTTGCACATGCTATTCACACTGATAGTACAATTAATGTGGATGTCAATTTGGGTGTTAATTTTGGGTCATGATTAGTGTTGACACTTTGTGTCAGACTAATGGCATTTATGGGCACCATCAGAATAAATGTTAATGTTATCATGTTTTTATTATCTGTTATAGTAACATTAAACCAAGGTCCTCCCAGGAGAAAAAAATACATATATGGATAGATAGATAATGCCTTTCTGTATTGCTGGTGTTACTCAGCGAGAAAATGACATCTCAGGGCAGAATCCTAATCACTGTTTGGAGCATCAGAAATAATGATCACCTCTGATCGGAGGTTGTGAATAATTCATTCGGTTTGATTTTCACGTCCTGTCCAGTGATACTTTTCAAACCAAATGTGTTTCTACAGGAAAATAATGGTCCCACTTCTTATGGAAATACTGTGGCACAAATCATTTTACCCACATAAAAACAGTTAAATAAGACTGTTCTCTTCTGCCTGCCTTCTCCTCCCCAGCCCCCTCCTCTCTCCTCGGTGCGTGTTTATTCCAGGATCTGACTGTGGCCAAAGAAATATTTTCTTCTTTAGAACTTATATAAAGAAAACAAATATTTATTTCTGCTTATCCTCACTTTATTCGCTGTAACCCTTTTGATCCTCTTCCCTTTCTCACTTTAAGGTAATTAGTTGAGGTGGATAATCCTGCACCTAAGAAATCTGCTAATTGGAACGCTCTGTTATCAAAAATAATCTGAAACTAGATGTTTTTTAAAATAATGAATTATGGCTATACTAATGAAACTCTAATTGGCCGTAAGTGCCTAGAAGCATTGGGTCCATCTGTGCCTGGATGACACAGTGGTCAGAAAAGTCTGTGGCGCTGCCAGGGCCCCAAAGCCTGAGTCTGAGACTCCTGAGGCCACACACCCACCCACTCTCCCGATCGCGTCTCAGGCTACGTGTTCTCCTTTTGTTGTTTCCTTAGCTGTCCGTCCTGGAGTGTCCATTTCACTAGGTTTCATTGCATAGAAACATTGGAGAGGGAGAGGGGCTGAAAACAAGGGAATTCAGCGATGGAATTTCCTTCAGTTGTTAATATACAAGGCAGCTTGGCTTTAGGTGAAATCAGTGAATGTCATATTCCTGATCACATTATCACACTTGTGTATGCTTTTATATGACAGTTACAGAATTTGCAATATAATATACTCCATTGTGTGTATGATATAGACCCTGTCCATATAAAGTAATTTGACTGAGAAACTTAACGGTGTCCTAATTAAACGGGAGGCAAATATGACTGTCTTCTGAAGTAATGACCCAATCCTCTGAGACAAAGCTATTCTTAGATAGAATATTTTGATTCATTTCTCCTGAATGTTGTGACCCTTTCCCCCGCGCCTCCCCCCCATGCTGCCTCTAAATCGAACAAGAGCGGAGGGAAGCGCTTTTCAACCTAGTTTTCATCATCAGACAGAAAGTATTTTGCATTCAGAAACCATTTCCAGTATCAAATTCAATTCTGTCAAGTGATTAGTTGAGTTGGGTAGAGAATAATTTAAACACACGAAGCTGGGACGGCCGTGGTGCTTCTGCACTGGAGGACAGCGGTTGCTGGGCTCAGGTTGCAAGCTCCTTTCCGGCGACTGCGCGTGGCAGTGTGGGTTATTGTGTTACACGGCTCCACAGCTGACACAGACCTGCGTCTGTTGACACCGTGTGTTCCTCCCCAGGACCGCTGGAAGAAACGGGAGCGGGCGAACTGATACCCTGCCTGCCTATCAGTGGCAAACGTCCTTTTATGTACATATGCTTACAAAGCTCTTTAGCCCCCTTCAAGATGAAAGGCTCTGTATAAATATGAGCTTTCGATTTTAGTACATGTTTGTAATACATGGGGTACAGTCCTAAATATGTATTTAGCTGATAGGCACTGTTCTTGTCTATTGTACAAATATTGACGTTAAAAGTATAAATATGTATTTAACCATCAGACCAGAAAAACACTGAAGCAGTTACTTCTCAGGTAGAGATATTAATATTGTATAAACCTATATATGCATATGTTTACATTATACCACATCAGTGCAGAGCATTTCTTTAAAAAAAAAAAAAGTCGATGAGAGCCCCAACAGAGTTCTTGACGTTCTGCTTCCTTTAAGGTGAGTCCTGATTTTAAATTTTCATATGTTTATTCCCTTCTTTCTAATTTTATATAAATGTGATCTGTTGTAGTGTAAGTAAAACCTGGAGTCAGTTCCTCTCAAGCCTGAGAAATCTATTAGGTTGGTGAGATTTTTTTTTCCTCCACTATGAAAATGTTCAAATGCACACTGAAATAGAGTTAATATATAAGCTCCCATGTACCTATTACCCAGTGAAGAAATATTTTGTAGTTTGTTTTTTTTTTTTCTTTATTTTTTTTTTTTGTACCCTACAACATACGGGACCTTAGTTCCCCAACCAGGGATTGAACCTGTGTCCCCTGCATTGGGAGTGCAGAGTCTTAGCCACTGGACCACCAGGGAAGTCCCATCTCCCTCTTTCAATTATAAAATTTTTAAGTTATCAAGGCATAAGCATATTTGAAGAAATTTGGAAAATGGAAAAAAATTCAAAGTCCCATCATCCTAAATTACCATCCCATTTTGCTGTTTTCTTTATTTCTATTCCTTCTACTCCCCAACATGCTTTGCTTTCAGAGATAGAGAGTGTGTGTATATGTATGTGTCTGTGTGTTGTAACACTGTGTGCTTACAATATGCCAGGTAAGATTCTAAGATTTAACATGTATTTGTCTTCACAGCAGACTGGGTTTTTATTACCCCATTTTACTGATGAGGAAATTCAGGTATGTAGAGATTAATATCTTACCTAAGGTTATGTGGCTAGAAAACTGACTGAACTTCTATTCTGTCAGAGTCAGATTCCATTAGATTCAGACTCCTTGCATCTGGTTTCTGAATCTGTGTTCTTAACCACTACCCTGCTTTTCCTCTCGGTTACTAGAGTATACATGCAATTTTGTTATCCTTTGTTGTTGTTAAGTCACTCAGTCATGTCTGATTCTTTGAGGTCCCATGGACCAGGCTTCCCTGTCGTTTACTGTCTCCCAGAGTTTGCCCAAACTTAAATCCATTGAGTTGATGATGCCATCCAACCATTTCATCCTCTGCTGCCCCCTTCTCCTGCTGCCCTCAGTCTTCCCCAGCATCAGGGTCTTTTCCAGTGAGTCGACTCTTTGCATCAGGTGTCCAAAGTATTAGAGCTTCAGCTTCAGCATCAGTCCTTCCAGTGACTATTCAGGGTTGATTTCCTTTAGGATTGACTGGTTTGATCTCCTTGCTGTCTTCTTAAAATTTTACATCATGGGTATTTTAAAGATACTATTCATAATTTTATAAGGCTGTTCAGAACACTAGCAATAACCCCACTAGTCAATATATTCCCTTGAGAAAAGTTTTTATCATGACATTTGTTTTTTCCATTTTATCTTAATGTTAGATTTACAGAAATGTTATAAAAATCATAGAGTTCCCATTTTTAATCTTCACCCAGCTTCCCCTAACATTAACCTCTTATATAACCATGGTATAATTTTAAAAACTAAGAAATTAACGTTGGTACGCTACTATTAAATAAAATATCGACTTTGTTTTGGGTTTCACCAGTTTTTTTTTTTTTTACTAATGTCTTTTTTCTGTTCCAGGATCCAACCCATACATTGCATTTAGTTGTCAGTGATGTTTATGTTTGTGTCACAATTGATGTTTATCTTTCCGTATTGTTTCAGCTAAGTGCAGTGGCACCAGTCTGGAACATAGTTTCTTAATTTCTCTAGTAAAGGTAATTGTGACTCATACCTTGAAGAGTAAGTTATTCATTCTAGGTATAAGGACAAGTTATTTCATTCCTCCGTGCCTTGGTTTTCTTATGGTAATCATAATGGTTTTTTAAGTTAATAATGATAATAGCTACTATTTGAAGACTTTATATGCCCGGCTCGGTACTAATTTAATATGATGTTCCTCTCAACAGTCCCTTCAGAAGGATACTGTTATCCCCGCTTTATAATTAGAAAAATTGAGGCTACACAAGGTTATGTGACTTGTCCGAAGCTCTACAACTTATCCAAGGCTATACAACTGAACCAAGACAGACTTTACGGTTTAATCTCTTAACTATTATCAGTATTTGTTAGCATTTATAATATCATTTGACTTTCCTGGTGGCTCAGATGGTAAAGCGTCTGCCTACAATGTGGGAGACCCGGGTTCGATCCCTGGGTCGGGAAGATCCTCTGGAGAAGGAAATGGCAACCCACTCCAGTACTCTTGCCTGGAAAATCCCATGGATGGAGGAGCCTGGTAGGCTACAGTGCATGGGGTTGCAATGAGTTGGACATGACTGAGCGACTTCACTTTCACTTTCTATAGTGTCATACAGCATAAGTGTTCAAATGATGGTAGCAATTATTCTTATTATTTTTAAAAAATAAAACATTTTAATCATATTTTAGTACTGTTTCTCTGTGATCCCTAGAGATAAATTGTGGATGATGTTCTAGGCTCTTGGTGTTGAGTATTTTCCAGCTATCATTTTAAAAATGAAATGACTGTGGAACTAGCAAATATTTATTACTTCCGTATTATGTGTAGGAATGTGTAGGAGTCCTGCTATGTGATGAAGCAGATGATATGACAATTCAAGCTGACAGACTAAAAGCAGTCCTAATCCATATATGAATAATTATCAAATGAATTCTCTACATGAAGTTCTTAGTAGGAGATCTGGGAAGAGAGGAATCACTTTAGACTAGGGGAAGCTTTCTGAGGAAATGGAATTTGAGTGAACTTTTATGGAATGGGTAAAATTTGGGTAGGTTGAGAGGAAAGACAAAGGAAAACTTCATATGGTAAAATTAATATTCTAGATTACTGCTTCTAATAGCTTTTCATCAAACCCATAGGTAACATTAATTTTGTACATGGGGACTTTGAATCTTAATGAAGTTAAGTGAATTTCCCAGGGTCACACAGTTAATAAATGGCAGGACTTAGATGTGGATCCAAATTTGTTTGATTCCCCAGCCCTACCTTCAACATTATGTATCCCATCATTTGGTTAGCAGTAAAATCTAATTTTTAACATGAGTTAAATTTAAATGTATGTAAATATATGTGTAAATATATTTAAATTTAGATATTTAAATTAGATTTAAATTTTAAAAATTGAGCAACAGATGCTTCCTTCCATACTTATCCATTGTGCTTATTCAACACTCAATCAAAAAGGAATCTGACTGTGCCGAGACTCAGACAGCATTCTCTATCCTGTACTGGTGCTGTTTAAGTGGGGAAAGGCCAGTCGATGAGGAACACACTTTGGAAAGACATTGATAAAGAGTAGCCTGTTCTTGCTGCTGCTGTATTGACACCTAATTAGAAGTCAATATTGTCAGCATAATGACCTGGCCAGTTGCTGAACTGACTGCCTAAGTGACACAGAGTCCCCAGGTAATAGCCAAAGATAAGAGTGTTATTTGCTTGCCCAGTGCCACTCGGAACATAGTGTTTGCATTAGGATGCAAATGCTCAAGTAGATTCTTCCAGGCTTGTATCTAAGTGGCTCTGGCCTAGATAGCAGAGGTTAATATATCATAAAATTTGGTGTGAAACCCAACCTCCCCAATTACAAATGTGTTCACAGGAAATAGCTTTTCCTTCTGAAAAGCAAAAGAAGTGTTGGGTTTTAGAGGGCCACATGAGAAGGCAGTTAAAATATTTTTCTCCACACAGGCATTATATTGATCAGTTTCTTAAAAAAAAACAACCAAAATTAACCTGATATTTGGAGTTTCTCTGTGCTATTTTTTTGGATGATCTGTTTCTTCTTCCTCTTCTCTGTCTTTAATGAGCAGATGGTGTAATCCTGCCTTACTTCCAAAGGTGATTGGATTTTTATCCATTTTGATTTGTATTTGGCCAATGGTATATATTAAATAGCTTATATTTATCTGTGGATGTTTCGTATATATATTTCTTAATGCTGAGAATCACAAATAGCTGTGTGGAAAGCTTCAACCAGCCTGATTACAGCGGATGTGCAATTGGATTGAAGAATGTGTACTCAAGAGCTTATGATCACTGGCCCGGTTGAGTCTGGGTGATGCATGTGGCTTTCCAGGGATGCCGCTATTTACATCTGTTAATGGCCCTTCTTGATGGCCGGCTCCCCAATGAGGTGACACACAGCAGCCCGGGGATGAGGGCCCAAGACTGCGAATGTGGCTGGGCTCCATTAGGCAGGACCAGGAATGCTCACTGGTAGGCTTTGTGTTTGGGGGCAAGTGGTGGGGGTGGGAAGCAGGGCAGACAGAAAGAATCAGTGGGGAGAAAAAAGAATGGAAAACATTACTTATCCTGGCATGGGGAAGCAGACAGGCAGACGTGAAAAACTGCAGCCATAACTGAGGTATGAGTGAATAGAAAAGAACTAGCGAATAAACAAGTAGAAGGATTGACTAGTTCTCATATGGAAGGGGATTAAAAGAGGAGAGGGCTGTGAGGGTTTGGGAAGAGACATGTCATCCCCGCCTATTAGGTCAGTTTCATTTATTTGTGTGACTGGACAGATGCTACTGAACAGTGAGCAGAGATTTACCTATATTAGTGCAGCAAGAGGTCGGTTACTTGCATATTTGCATCCTTTGGTGCTCTGGTGTTGGGAGAAAGCAACAAGAGATGCTCAGAGGAGGCAATGTTGAGATAGAGCAGTTCCTGCAGAAATAGAAGATACCTGAAGCAAACTAATAAAGAATGCTGCCATTATTCCTATCAAATACTTGTTATTTAGTCGTTAAGTCATGTCCGATTTGTTTTGCAACCCCAGAGACTATAGCCCTCCAGGCTCCTCTGTCCATGGGATTTCTCAGGCAAGAATACTAGAGTGGATTGCCATTTCCTTTTCCAGGGGATCTTCCTGACCTAGGGATCAAACCCACATCTCCTGCATTGCAGGCGGATTCTTTACCGCTGAGCCGCAGGGGTAGCCCTATCAAATACTAGAGGACAATAAAAGGGCCCAGGCTTGTAAAAGTTGTACAGTCATGAGAGGTAATCCTCTTCCTGCTTTCCTACATGTGAAAGGTTTCTTGGAAAGAATCTCACAAAATAAGGTAATAAGTTAGGGAATCCTGGCTTAATTCCCAGGGCCACAGTATTCTTCCATACATATGCTGAGTGTATTTAGACTTTGGTTTTTCCATCTTCTTTGAGCAAACCCAAAGAAGAAATTGAGACAGCTGTGAAATACATACATAGTAAACCAGCTGTTCTCAACATAATCTTAGGGAAGTATGCTAGAATATTTGCTCTAGTTTCCCACAGGGAGCTTGGCTCTTTAGCATTGCATATCTTTACACAAAAGTTGTGTCTGCATCCAATCTGATATCTTCAAGGAACTTGGAGCAGAGTTCTGCATATAAGAAGCTTGTATTGATTTGTTTGTCTGTTTATGCCTTTGCAGATTGGCATGGTAGCTTGGAAAATGACCCTTAAAAGTCCAGAATATCCAGACGGCCGAGATATCATTGTTATTGGCAATGACATTACTTATCGAATTGGGTCCTTTGGACCCCAAGAGGATTGGCTGTTTCTCAGAGCTTCTGAACTTGCCAGGGCAGAGGGCATCCCACGCATCTATGTAGCAGCCAACAGTGGAGCAAGAATTGGACTGGCAGAGGAAATTCGTCATATGTTTCACGTGGCCTGGGTAGATCCTGAGGATCCTTACAAGGTACAGATTAAGAAAAGATAATACTTCCGATTACTTTACGGATATGTGTGTGTGTGTGTGTGTGTGTGTGTGTGTGTGTGTGTACAAAGGTTGGGGAGAAGTAGAGGTTTAAGTTCAAAAGTTAGCAACTGCACTGGAAATAAATTCTCTCTCAATATGTTCACCTAGTCTTTCCTCCAGCTTGGAAATAGAACACCATTTCTTGGGTTGTACTAGATGGAAATAGTAGGTGTGCATTTAATGTGAGACAAGTTAAGCCAGAATAGTATTGTTACTAATTTTGTTATTAAATTATTCCACCTTGTCTTCTAAGACATATGGTCAGTTATCAGCAAAATCTCTCAGATCCTCAGCTTCTCTGATTGTTCTCCAACCTTCTTGCCCTACTTGAAACCTGCCTGTCCTCCGAAGACTCTTATTCCCTCTTACATGGTGACTGGTTTCTCTTTCCCTTGTGCCACAGAGCCTGGAGAGAGACTTTGATGAAGAGTCTCTCCTCCTGTCTAAGGCCAATCCCACTATGTTTGGTCCTCTCCCCTCTTGCCAACTTAAGGATGTAGATCAAAGCACCTCCCCCTTCTCTCTTGTTTTTCCTTTCTATTAGAAGACACATGTCTGTGTCTTTAGCACATAGACATTGACCCCTCCAGTCACCAACCCTACCCCATTTTTTCCTTCCATTTATAGCAAGACTTCTTTTCTTTTTAAGATTTATTTGCCTTTCGGCTGCGCTGGCCTGCATGCAGGCTTTCCCTAGTGGCGGCAAGCGGGGGCTCCTCCCCAGTTACCATGCAAGGCCTTTTCATTGTGATGGCTTCTCCTGTTGCAGAGCATGTGCTCTAGAGTGCATGGACTTCAGTAGTTGCAGCGTGGGCTCGTTAGTTGTGGCTCACCGGCTTACTTGTCCTGTTTATCATATGGAATCTTCCCGGATCAGGGATCAAACTGGCGTATCCTGCATTGGCAGGTGGATTCCTTACTACTGAGCCACCAAAGGAACTCCACAGCAAGACTCCTTAAAGAGTTTCTCTTCTTGCTGTCTCCAGATCCCTTTCTCCCTCCCATCCCCTCTGGAACCCATCTCTGTTTCTCCTGCACCCACACCGTTCCACCCGAGCTGCTTATGTCAAGGTTGCCATTGATTCCATATTGTTAAACTCTCTTGTGAACCTCACTTACGCAGCATTTCAGCAGCATTCCATGCAGTTGGTTATTCCTTCATCCTTGAAATACTTTCTTCTCTTGGTTTCCAGGACCCCATAATCTCCTTTTTACCCTTCTAACCACTCTTTCTCAGTTTCCTTTGCTGCCTTTTACATTTTAAGAGTGTCAGGGGATGATGGAAATATTCTATATTTTGATTGTAATGGCAAATATGCACAAGTGTATACATTTGTCAGAATTCATCAAACTACAACACTTAAAACTGATGGATTTTGTTGCCTGTAAAATATGCTTCAGTAAAATTCATTTCAAAAGTGTATGAGAATTGTTGATGACCACTCTTAAGTACTTGGGCTTCCCTGGCAGCTCAGCCGGTAAAGAACCTGCCTGCAATGCAGGAGACCCTAGTTCAATTCCTGGGTTGGGAAGATCTGCTGGAGAAGGGATAGGCTACCCACTGCAGTATTCTTGGGCTTCCCTTGTGGCTCAGCTAGTAAAGAATCTGCCTATAATGCAGGAGCCCTGTGTTTGATCCCTGCGTTGGGAAGATCCCCTGGAGAAGGGAATGGCTACCCACTCCAGTCTTCTGGCCTGGAGAATTCCATGGACTATGTAGTCCATGGGGTCGCAAAGAGTAGGACACGACTGAGTGACTTTCACTTTCATTATTAAGTACAGGGTTTCTTTTGGGGTGATAGAAATATCCTGGAATTAGATAGTGGTGGTGGTTGCACAACATCTGAATATACTAGAAACTACTGAATTGTACACTGTACAATGGTCATTTTATGTTAATGTGAATTTTATCTCAGATTTTTCAAATTATTTTTTAAAATGTGAGTGGAGATAGATATCAGGGTCACGAAGGCTGTGGCAGAACCAAGTCCAGGATCTCCCAGCCTCGACCCCATCAGGGCCCAGAGTCACCTCACCTGGTGCTTTGGCAAGATAGCTTTTATAGAAGGTGAGGTAGAAAGAAAAAAAGTGTTTTAGGACTTAGTCCCTGGACCCTCTCCACTTTTCTCTATTCACCTACCCTTGGTCATCTCACCCAGTCCTCAAGATTTAAATTCCATCTATAAACTGATGAACTTCTAAATTGGTATCCTACCCCTGAACTTCAGATTCATCTGTCCGGACTCAACCTCTCTACCTGCACATCTGCCTCACCGCAGATTCTAGTCGTCCTCCTTGCATTTGTTCTTCCTACAGTCTTCTCTAGCTCAGTAAATGAAACCTCTATTCTTCTGTTTATGTAACAGATCTTAGAATAATGCTTGGCCTGTCTTTCTCACATCGCACATCCTCCCTGTCAGTGAATCACGTGTACATCCCAACCTGCGAAATATACCTGGAACGCACCCACCTCTGACCACTTCCGCTGCTGCACAGGGGTCTAGGCCCCTGTCATCTCTTACTGCGTTTATTGCGGTCGCGTCTCATTGACCTTCCTGCTTCTGGCCTTGCCCCTGCCCCTACCCAAAGTCTACTCTCAACAGAAAGTGGAGGGCTTCCCTGGTGGCTCGGTGGTAAAGAATCTGCCTGCCAATGCAGGAGACACAGGTTCAATCCCTGGCCCGGGAAGATCCCACATGCGGCAGCGCAGCTCAGCCCATGCACCATGACTATTGCGCCTGTGCTCTAGAGCCCGGGAGCTGCAACTACTGCAGCCTGCACGCCCCAGAGCCCCCTGCTCCACAACAAGAGAAGCCATGCAATGAGAAGGCCATGCGCCGCAACTGACGAGTAGCCCCTGCTTTGCTGCAACCAGAGAAAAGCCAGCGTGGCAACAAAGACCCAGCACGACCAAAAATAAAAATGGAAAGGAAGGAAAGTGGAATGATCCAGTTAAATGTAAATCAGATCGCGACTCCAAACTTTGCTGTGATTAAGACCCTTTAAAGGCTTCCCAGCTAACTCACGTGAGGGCCAGAAACCCTGCAGTTGCCGGCAAGTCTCTCCTAGGTTGGCCCCCAGGGCCCCCGCCCTCGTCCGCTCCCACCTCGTCCCACACCGTGGTTCCTCCACCCCCTCGCTCTGTCTTGAGCCTGCTGGGCACACTTGGCACTTTCACGCTTGTGGTTCCTTCTGCCTGGAGTGCTTTTCCTCCAGATACCCCCATATCTCACTGCCACAGCTCTTCAGGTATTGGCTCAAATGACATTTTCAGCAAAGCCTTCCCTGGCTGTTCTTCTAGAAGGTCAACTCTCCCAGCTGTCCTGTCTCCTCCGTTTATTTTATTTTTTTCCCCTCAAACGTTATTCCCATTAACATCGTATATTTAACTTACTTATTTTGTGTACTTTCTGTATCTCCTACCAGAAGATAAGTTGTGTAACGCCAGAAACTTTTGCCCGTTTCGTCCCTTCCTGTTTTTCCCATGCCTTCCATGTAACAGGCGCCCAATAAATGTTGGTGACGGACACACTGCTGACACTCGTGCTTCCTCAGCAAGAGTGAGGCAGGATCGGTGGCAAATTCAAATTCATGTCTCTGACATGTTGTGCTCGTTGTGGGACAAATTCAGTTAAACAGCGGACATAGTTTCTCATAGTATTTTAAGTGTTTGTCTCTGCTTGCTTTTTTTTGTTTTTTGGTCTGAGTGACTCATTCACTTAAGGTGAATACGTGTATTAAGTAACTCTGTGTGTGAGTGTGCATATGTATGTATAAAAATAAGCCAATTATGAAATGTTAGTGTGATTTTTTAATGTACGTAGGGATTATTTTAAAAAGCAAGTTTTTTTTTTGCTTTTTTATTTAAAAAATAAAATGTTTATTTAAAAAAACAAAAGGTACAAGCTTAGTGTTTACTGATCATTAGCACTGCATAGACATCTGATTTTAAGATCGAATACTCCAGTTTTGTGATGCTCTCAATTATCCTTGACCCATCTATATTTTGATGGTACGATGGTACCATTGTGAGAAAATGATGAATAGTAATTCATATAAAGTTTTAATTTTGTGTTGATATTTTTAATGGAGATATCACCTAAGATTAGAGAATGACCCTTTAACCTTGATGAAAAGGAAATGAGTGGAATGTATCAGTACCTAAAGTTGCAGCTGTAAGATACCTAATTTCAAGGATACAATGATACAGAAACAGACACCCCCATCTTTCAAAGGAGCATTCTCAATGCTAGTATTCTATGAGACAGTAACTCTAAGCCATGATTTGGCGATTTAAAGCTAGCTTAGAACAAGCTGCATCATATGGGCTTTGCTGGGTCTTCGGGTCATGTGGTGATGGCAAATAGTGGGTTAAAAACTATCTGTGCTTCCCACAGGGATACAAATATTTATATCTGACCCCTCAAGATTATAAGAGAGTCAGTGCTCTCAACTCTGTCCATTGTGAACATGTGGAAGATGAAGGAGAATCCAGGTAGGTATTATCTATCAGAATAATTTGGCCGTGGATTCAAAACAGGAGAATATGATCATTTTTTTCTCACTGTCCTGCTGATCATGACCTTGAGCAATGAAGATTGCTTGTTGCATAACCTAGAAGCCTTAGGTATCTCCGCTCTACCACTTACTAGCTAAAAGGCAAAGTTATTCATTGAGGCTTTAGAATTGTTTATTATATTCATTTGAAAAGTTGGAACATACAAACAATTATGAAGAAAAAGTAAAAACCAGCTATAGTCCTACCAAGAGATCACCACTATTAATATATATTATATACTTTCTGTCATATGTATATACATCTTTTTTCCTACATAATTGGGGTCATAATAGAAAAGGTCTTTTGTAATTCTTGCCACTAAAAATTATTTGGGGGGGAACTTTTTATATTCTTACAATATTATTTGAGAATATGATATTTAATGGCTTCATATAAATCTTTATAATTAATGTATCATATTTGAGCATTCAGACAATTCTAATTTTTACTGCTATACCCTGGACTGATCATTCTTTTATGTAAACTTTGAGGAATAGCTCTGGTTATTTACTTTGTGTTAATTTCTAAAAGTAGAATTAGTAGTCAAAAAGTATATCCATTAAAAAAAAATTTTTTTTTAATAATTTCAAATTGTCCTCTCAAGAGCTGCATTCCCATGAGCAATATATGTAGTGCTTGTTCACCCTGTTTAATTGTTCTCCACCCTTGCCAACATTGATTATTGTCAATAAAATAGGATGAAAATGGCAATTGTTATTTTAACTGGTATTTTTTGATCACCAGTGAGGTTGAACATTTTTATAATCTATCTGAAAGTATTTTCCAGAATGTTAATCAGTTGCTCCAGGATCTTATTGAATAATTCATACTTTCTTCACTTTTATAATAATCTTAACTCAATTACCAGGCTTTATAGTCTGTTTTTTGTTCTATTTATTCTTGGACTAATGCCACACAGTTTTAACTGTTCTAATGGCCTAGGGTTCCTCACATTCTTAATTTTTCCCCAAAATTTTATTAATTATTTTTGTCTTTTTACATATAGGCTCATTTTTTTTAATTCCCCCAAACCTCCCATAATGATTTTGATCTGAGTTGCATTAGGTTTATAAATTAATTTAGGAAGATCTGAGTGCTTCATAATATTAACTCTTCCCAACAAGATATATGGTGTGTTTTTCTAATTATTTAAGTGTATATTTGAAGTTTTATAGTTTTCTTCACATAGGTTATGCCAGAAGGTCCCAGTCTTTTTTGGTTCACAGCACCCATATTGTCTCCGTAATTTTTTCATAGCAGCTTTAGGCAAAAAGATATACCTGGTATTTCTGATTATTGAGTAGTCAGACCCAGAGAGCTTCATAAGTATTTATGCTGTGAACAACATGGGTTTGAATTTCTTGAGTCCACTTCTACATGGACATTTTCAACAGTAAATGCAACAGTACTATACCATCTGTGGTTGGTTGAATCTGTTTATAGACATGGAAGAACCATGTGTTAATAATCAAGCACCAACTATAAGTGATACTTGAATTTTCACCTACTGAGGGTTGATGCCCCAACTATGGTTATTGTTCAAGAGTCAACTGTATAATACGTATCACAACAGAAAATTTTTTTATTTCATTCTTAAATTTTTGCAGTTACTTACTTATGGGATATTTGCATCTGTACTACGTTGCAGATCTTAGAATCAGCTTGGACATAGCCACCCTCACATCTTGTTCTGCACTGATTTTTGTGTAGAACTCCCTCCACCCTGCACCACCTTCAAAACTGAAAACCCAGCTTTGCAAAGATTGTCAGAAGGAATGTAGCACTACCTAGTGTTAAACTATGAACTGCTTGAAACTAGTAGTTCACATGGGAGCCAACAGATATCACATAGAATTTCTCTCAAAAATTTGAAATGTCCTTCAGTGCCCCTGAGGGGTCACTGTGGCACCCATCCCAGGATTTCTTGGTGTACAGTGTAGGTATTGTGGGATTTTGCCATTTTTTAAATAACTCTATATGTTTTGCACTTTTTTCTTGCTACTCTGAACAGGATTCCCACCCCACCCCCACCATTGTATTTTTTAACTGTTTGTTACTGGTATGTCAGAAGACTTGATTTTTGTATATTGCTTTTGTTAAAATAATTCAGTTTTCTTCTCTGATCTTTAGTTTCCTCATCTGTATGAAGAAGAATCAAGTGAGCTTATGTATGTGAAGCCCTTATGGGCACAGTACTGAGCACATAGTAAGCAATCACAGATCCTGGCTGTTATTATCTATGATAATGGAGATGATATTCCTTATCACACTGTACTGTTGTGAGGATCAAAAATGACACACATAAATCTTTTGTAATTATATTATGTTGCACAAAGGTTTTTATTAAAGTAACATCAAAATGTGATACTACCTTTTTTGTTTTTTGGCCGTGTGATGCGACATGCAGCATCTAGTTCCCTGACTAGGGATCAAACCTGTGCTCCTTGCAGTGAAAACACAGAGTCTTAACCACTGGATCTCCAGGGAAGTCCCTGGTACTACTTTAAAGAATGATAGTCTTAAAGGTAGAAGACTTAGATCATAGAGCAGAAAATGGGAAATTTTTTATTCTCTTTCATGTGATGCAATAGGAAAAGATGTCATTTAACAAATCATAAACACCTGTGAAACAGTATGCACTCCTTAGGAGGGAAAAGATCTGCTTTGCAAGGAAGGCTGGCTGGGCCCATGAGTATGTGTGACTATATGGCATGTGGGCCTTATAAAAAGAACATATAACCCCCTCCCCCACCACCAAATTACTGTGGCTCATTACCCATTAACGCAGATTAACTTTACCTATAACATAAGTCTGGAATCTAGAGTCTAGATACAAAGCCAAAGGAATAACTGGGAGAAGGAATTACTGGGAATCCAGGAAGCAGAAACACAAAGCCACAGAACAACAGCGAGGGCAAAGAAAAGGAATTGGTGGAAGGCTGGAAGTAAAGGAACAGAGACATATGGGGGCAAAAAAAAAAAAAAAAAGTTTAAGAGCTACTATGAGACATTTATTTATTATTTCAGTTTCTAAGACTGTGCCCAGTGCCAAACCTTCTGGGCACACGTGGAACAATAAATAACATATGCCCATCTCTATGTCCCACTTTGTATTTTTCCTTTATTAGCTGCATTCCCCATCTCTCATTTCGCATTATCAGCTATCACTCCTAATCTCCCACTGAGAAGACCTATGAGTGGCTCCCGTTGGATCCACAGGCTGCTTTCTGGACAACTTGCCCAGCATTTTACTTTTGCACCCATTCCCCCCGCCCCTCCAGAGGACTGTGTCAGGAACTCTCATATATACACTGGGTACTTTCCAAGGAGCAGGGATAGAGTGCACTGTGTTGACCTTCCCTTCATCCTTGTCTTGGAAAGAGAAAGGATTTGGAACTTGAGAAACTGTTCTCACTGTGCCTCTGGATTTTTTTTTTTTTTTTATTCCTAGGTAACATTCATCTAAAATGCTTGATTTAATGGCTGTGGCTGATTGTAGAGAGACGTGTCCTAGAAAGGAAGAGGTCTTCTGACACTGGAGCGCCATCTATGTGTCAAACCCTCTCATTGCTGCTTAATTTAACTCTACTCAGCTCTCAGAAGTGGATGCACTCTAATTCCCATCTTACACAAGTTACCTTATCCCTAGAGTCGCGCTGATGTATGTGTCAGGGCAGGGATTTAAACCTGTCTACTTAGTTCCAGGTTTTGCTCTTTCCGCTATACCATATTGCTTCCAGACAAAACAGGCACCAAGCTAAGAAGGAAAGATATATGAATGAAGAGTATAAAAAATGTACAGAGCTCTGGTGTTAAATGTAAGAGTTCAGTATGCTTTTAACAGCCTGTCAGTGGTGGTTATTCTGTTAATGGATTGTTGTTCCCGTGTTTAACCTGTCTAATTTGGCATGGCTCTGTCCACCAGGTACAAGATAACTGACATCATTGGGAAGGAAGAAGGACTTGGAGCAGAGAACCTTCGAGGTTCTGGAATGATTGCTGGGGAATCCTCGTTGGCCTACGACGAGATCATCACCATCAGCCTGGTAAATCTTGGCCGAGGGTGAGATTTTTGGAGAGCTGGCTGTGACTAGGATTTGCTTTTGCCACCGTCACTGCTGTTCAGCCTCAAATGAGAGCATTTCTTTAAAAAAAAAAAATTGATTTATCGGCAGTGCTGGGTCGTTGTGGCTGAGTGTGCTTTTTACTTGCAGCGGGTGGGAGCTACTCTCTAATTGCGGTGCAGGATTCTTATTATGGTGGCTTCTCTTGTTGTGGACCCCGGGCTCCAGGGTGTGCGGGCTTCAGTATTTGCAGTACCCTGGGCTCTGGAGCACAGACTTAGTTGCCCCATGGCATGTGGGATCTTCCCAGACCAGGGATCGAACCTGTGTCTCCTGCCCTGGCAGGCAGATTCCTATCTCTGTGCCACCAGGGAAGCCCCAGGAGCATTTCTTTAAAATTGTAAATCTGCAATTTGATTTTAATTGTGCATAGTAGTAGGACAATAGGATAATGTACATAATTGGATTCCCCAGATAAAACTAGCACCTTGTGTTAGCCTTTAGTTTAACTTCTTATTTCTTAAATATTCTACACAGTATTAACAGCTTAAATTTCTTTTCCTCTTAACTAGTTTCCTTTTTCATACCTCTAGTGTGGATGCTACACATCTGTGGGACAGGCAAACGTGTAAGAGAAGTAAAGGGTCTGAGACCCTTTAACTGTTACTTGAATCATTGAATGAATTCTGTACCTTCTTGGCTTTAACCAGGAAATTGTGTTTTTGTATTGTTATTTAATCAAACAGTTTTCCTATCTTAAAAAAAAAAAAAAAGCAAACTTCTGTTAATGTGAATTATTTGTACCTATACCTTAATTCTTACAGCTTGGGAGGGAACATAAATATGTGACATGTCGAATTTATTCTTTTTTTAAGGTTACATGCAGGGCCATTGGGATTGGGGCTTACCTTGTCCGACTGGGACAGAGAACCATCCAGGTCGAAAATTCTCACTTAATCCTGACAGGAGCTGGGGCCCTCAACAAAGTAAGTTTCTAGGGTTTGGAAGAAGTGTGTGAAGCTTTTCAAAGACTGTTGTGAATTCTTGATTCTAGGTCTTGATTGGTGGGGGAAGATATTCAGCCCACGCCTTCCTCAGTCTCTCCCTTCTCCTCTCTTCGTTTTCTCTGCCTATTCATTCATTTGACATAATGAGTGTTGTGAGTACCTACTGTGTGCCTGACACTATTCCAAGCCCTGTGGATATGTTAAGAAACAAACCATATATATCTCCTGCTACAAAGAGTTTATATTCTGATGTCTTTCTAGAAAGATCACATTTCATTGACTGCTTCTGTTATATCCTCCCTCCCTTTTTCTCATCTGTGAGCAAGCAATCTGAGATCTATACCTATGAAACATCCTCTGAACATGGCAAGGGTATCAGGTTTTAATATTTTGAGAAATTTGTGAAAGTACCTCTGAAAAGGAGCACTTAAGATGTGGTGCCTTATAGGTAAGGAAGTACTTGGTAAATGTTGAATGGGAAGTAGGCAGGTGGATGCATGGATGGATTGCTAAGAAAAGAGTATGACATGGACATTTACTTTCCCTTCCAAAGAAATGCTTGTGCCTTTTCAATCCAAGTTCATAGTGACTTTTCCACAAAGGGAAAAAAATAGTTAGTTTTCACTCTTACAGTGACCTCAGTACCTAAGAATACCTGCATATTACAAAGGACCATGTAGTTCCCCCTTCTTTGCAGGCATAGGAAAATTATTTTCTCTCCAAAGCTAGGAATATGTAATAGTCTAAGGCTGGCTGACTGACCTCATACAACTCACATAACCTCTCATCTTTCTTTATCTGTCAAAGATGGGTAATAATTTCCACCTTTAAATGATGCTGTAAACATCAAATGAGAAAACATAGGTAAAAGCACCTAGAACTTGGCGCAAAGCACTGGCCTGCACTGCAGTTCCAGTTACCTTTTCTTCTCTCTTAACTTGGTTTGAGGATTGAACTTGGGGAATTACACATGTGCTAAGTTGTGTATTAGACTTGCACAAACTTTTTTTTTTTAAGATCCAGCCTTGACTTTCACGTGGAAGGATTGGAATTAAGTGTCCTAGCCTATCATCCCCAGTTAGAATAAGTTGACACTGCCATCAGTCCAGATAACTTTGGGGGATGACAGAAATGAGAATGGTGTGAGGTGATAAGCTTGCTCTCTGCATCCATGTGAACTCCGTATCCTTCTCTGGGTTTCCCTTTCTCTCCAAGGAAAGCAGAGCAGTGCTCACAGTGGCCGACCTGGATGTCCTGCTCTTTCTTTAGAGAGTAGCCTGGAAATAAAGATTGTGAACTGTCTCTACTGAAGGAGGTTATTGCTCTGAATGAAACTGGCTGAGAGTCTTACGTTTTAAAAAAAGTTGTTCTTCTGGATCCTTTTTCTTAGAATGAGATATTGATGCATGCTGAAGAGAACTGTAGGTACCATTATCTGTGAGGATCCAATGTAACGAAGACACCTACATTTCTATAATGTTCCTCTACCTGAACAAAGAGCTAATTTCTGAAAAGGGTCTTGTCAACTGAGTTTCTTATTTTTTCCCTGATACTGAAAGACTATTCCAAAAGGCAAAGGTGTTGTCACTGTTGTCGTGTTGTTCTCACTGCTGCTGGGGGGTTTGTTTGTTTTTTCCTGAAAGCTTGGTAGTTGAATTTCAATCATGCTGCAAAGGAAGCATTAGGGATTTTGTTTTGTTTTCTTAAAATCTGGTTGAATTGCTGTGATCAAATTCATTATATTCATCTTCCTCTTAGCCTGCAGGGCTGCTGGTTAAAGAAGGCGGCTAGTTGTAGGGAAGAGATAGTGAGGCTGCAGCTGTAACTTCCCCTACAATGCTCATTTCCAGAAGGATATGATCTTTTGTATGAGTGATCAGTTAGAGGGGTTACCTAACCCTGCCCTGACTGCTTCGCTATCCTCTTACATAGAGCCATGGAGCTGGCAGACCCCCGATTTCGTGCAAATTCATTAAAATGTCCTGTCTGCCGCTGTGCCTCTCAGGTATGAAGAAGGGGACTAGACAGGAGCCAGGCTCTCCGGCGGCCCCCTCCGCCTTCCTGCGTGTGCACATCGTGTCTTTGTGTGCACCGCTACCGCCCTGCACGCCTGCCTTTTCTTCTGTAGGAATCTGCGCCTTGCATCCGCTGGGCGTGTGTCCAGGTCACTCTGAGTGCATGTCTCTTCCTGCCTGAGCGCCAGTCTCTCTCTTTGTGTCTGTGTGCTTCCCTGAGTCTCCATGTGTGAGAAAGTCTTTGTGTGTGTCTGGAGCCCCGTAGAGCCTCCCCACGCCCTGACCATCTAGCCTGTCATATGCGTGTACCTGTGTAAATGTAGGTGGTGGACGCGAGCCTTTAGACTGTAAACATTTGACCCCTACCTTTCTGAGTCTTCATCCTTTATGTTAAACATTAGGGCGAAGAGTCAGAAGCGGAGGGGGGGGGGGGGCATGCAGAGGTTGTAGGGAAAAAAAAAAAATCTGTGTGTGCAAGTGCCGATCCCGTTGACCCCTTTGAAAATTGAAATAATGATAATGCGCGTCTCCTGACTGCATCAAAGTATCAGCACATCAAAAGCCAGGAGGCATGAAATGCAAATGATAAAGTGAAAGCAGATGGATTGTGCATGATCGCCGATGCCCAATGAATTTTAAAAGGTGCTGGATTGTGGAGGGGGCTGGGGGGGCTACTGAAATAAACACGTTATCCCTGTGATTTTTTTTTTGTTCTTGACGCGCACTCCTGACAGTATTTTTTTCACACTTGAGTGAACACCCACTTCATCTCTCTCTCTCCTCTTCTCTCTTTCTCTCTCTCTCCTTTCTAACTCCACCTCCCCCCCACCCCCCCACCTCTTACACATCTCAGGTCATGTCGCTGCAGCTCCGGTGGAAATAATAAGATATAAACCACGAGGTTGTTATTTGCATAGAAATAGCATGGAGCCCCAGGCAGCAAGGGAGAAGGACACAGGGATCATTTGTCTAAAATTTTAATGAAAACTTTTGCTGAGGCAGAGATTTTTTTAAAAACTTTCTTTCTCCCCACTCTTCTCCTCCCCCTCCCCACCCACCTGCACCCCGTCTCTGCTTTGACTGAACACAGTTGGGTGTGAAGAGAAAGGGTTGACACTCCACATATCACACTTCTGTAACGCAGCCACATGTAAATTGTTTGTTCCTTTAATAGAAAGGAAGCTGGAAAGACACGCAATCCCAACTTAATACACTGCGTGTCTTCGTCAAGCTTTTATGGCTGCACTCCATCTCAGCACCCACGTGGTGTTGCCCGTCGTTAGCCAACCCGGTTTTAATTAGTTTAGCCCTTCCTACCTCTCTCTTCCAAAGACTCTTACTTTTAAAGGATTTCTTTTTGTAGCAGGCAGTGGTCACCTGCTCATAAAACATGATCATCCCCACGGTTTCCCGTTTCTTCCTTTCAGTGATTTCACTGTTCACTTACACATCTTTTTAGGGGCTCCATCCTCTGCCACTCTGTCTTTTGTTTTCCACAACCAGAAAGTGCTCCCCACATGTGTACTTTGGCCCCCTGTCCTTGTGATCTGAGTATTTGTATATCCTCGTTCCTTGAATGCCTTGTTCTTTGCTGCCTGTAGTTCTGTGTGAAATATTCAGAATATTACACAGGTGAGGAGAGATACAGGAACCAGTTTTCTTAAGCATTGCACAAGCAGAGTTGACATTTGAACTCAAGGCGATGGGCTGGTGATAGGGGCAGCCTGAATAACTTTATTTGAAACTTAAGAACATCTGTGTGGCTCCTTGTTGCTTTCTGGGTGGGCTGGTGGCATGAGGCCCATTTTACAGATAGGACGACAGGAACAGTAGAAGGCAGAGTAACTTCGTTCCACCGACAGACTAGAACCAGCCGCAGAACGTGAGCCTTCACGTCCCTGAGTTTCATTCAAGGTGCGCTCAGTTCCCTGGCTCAGTGTCCACAAGGCCTGAGAAGAGAAAGTAGTCTGGTCGTCTTACTTGTTTATTTTACTTTAAGCTGCACTGGGTCTTCATTGCTGCCTGGGCCCTCTCTAGTTGCAGCAAACAGGGGCTGCTCCTCGTTGTGGGGCTTGAGCTTCTCGCGGTGGCTTCTCTTGCTGCTCAGCGCTGGCTGTAGGCAGGGGGCTTCAGTAATTGCAGTGCGCGGGCTCAGTAGTTGTGGCTTAGTTACTCCTTGGCATGTGGGACCTTTCCCGACCAGGGATCGAACCTGTGTTCCCTGCATTGGCAGGCGGACTCTCAGCCACCAGCCCATCAGGGACGTCCCAGTGGTTATTTTACTTTTTGTCCAAATGTCATGAGTGATAACATAAGAGAAGCTCCTAAGGACCTGCTCTTTCATGTCACCCAAGGTAGGGGGTCATGGGTTCCCAGTTCTTCAAACAGTAGGTGGTGGGTGGGCAGATCCTTCAAAATACCTCACTGAGCGGTAAGGACGGACTTGATGGACGTGACAGGCTACCTGCCAGAAGGGAGTCAGGCTGGCTTGGCAAAGGCAGCAGCTTGTGTGCTTGGGAAACTGGAAAAAAAGACCCTTAATGGGCTGTGACAATTTGTAGAGTCATAAACTCCTAAGTCAAGGCGACATGGGACGTTTGCAGTGACTTTCAGATCCACTTCCTCTCCTTCCACTCCCTGCTCTATGTGCACTGTAACGTCGGGTGGTCAGTAGGCCAGGAGGACCGAGAAATATAAGGGATATAGACTAGAGCCTGCCAGTTCTCAAACCGCTGCCCAGACGTGGTGAAAGCTCTCTCTTTATACCAAGAAATCAGAATTGCAGTTTATGACTTGTTCTCTGGACAACAACTGTCTCTGGAGGTAAGGCATGTGCCAATGGTCTGATAGATGGATTATAGATTCATTCAAGAGGTGATGTATGATTTTCTTGTGCTAAGGCATTCTAAAGCTTCTGCATTAAGGGGGGAAAATATCCAATAATCTCATTCCCTTTAGAGAGACCAGGTCCCTAGTACCACTGGATCTGCCAAGAAAAAGTAAATTATATGGTGAGTGTGGCTAGGGCTATGTGTTAGGCCTGTAGGGGGGCTAATTCTGCTAATCTTGCTTTTGAATCTTGGTATCAGGCCCTCTCTGGATCTCAGTTTCCAAATACATACTTTTGTGTGTCTCTACAACGTGAAATGTGACTCTTGGGGGTACAGTATCAGAGCCCCTCCCAGGGGCTTATAGCACCAGGAACCTGCACTGCATTCTCCGTCCTTGCCCATGACTCTCCAATGTGTGAGAGTCAGCCATAGAGGCTCAAGAAAGGAAGGGGTGGTTCTTCAGCTCTGGTTGCCTTGTAACTGTCACGTAACTTAAAGAGGCAGACTGGGGACTTCCCTGGAGGTCCAGTGGTTAAGACTCAGAGCTCCCAATGCAGGGAGCACGGGTTCCATCCCTGGTCAGGGAACTAACATCCCACAAGCCTCACGGTGAAACCAAAAAAAACTAAATAGACTGGCCAGGTTTGAGTCCAGGCTTTGCCAACTCTGAGCGGAGTGACCTTGAACAATCTACGTAACCCTTCCAGGTCCCAGTTGTGTTAACCATAAAACAGGGATTGTAACAGACTCTTGTGAGGATTAAATGAGTTAATACAGGTAATTCACTGGTACTGTTGTCGTCTTCCTAAGATGCATTTAGGGGCCTGTCTCAGTGCAACTCTTTATCTAAGACGTGGAAGTGAAATACAAACACAACGTTCGCTCTACTTTCTGACCCTTGGAAGGCAAAGATTCCTTTAAGAAAATGTTAGATGTCAGTCCTCACTGTGGCAGTACATCCACATATTGACTTTCCCCATAGATGTTATCTAAAGACAATCACACACTTTGGAAAGCCATTAACGCAAGAGGCACCATGTTCGGTCCTGATAGGGTAGTATACGTGTCAGTCATCTGTCTGCGCGGGTCCCTAAGGACTTGTTGGTACAATAGCCCATAATCACTCTAAGGATCAGTCCAGCAATTTGCATTTTTAAAAGTCCCTAACTACCTATTTTCACAACAGACAGGCCCTGTTCTCTGGAGCTCCAGATGGGATCAGTCTCCTTTCTAAAGAGGGCATGTGAGCTTCCTCTCGGAGTCAGCCTCTCTTCAGCATGAGGAACGAGCTCTCAGAAAAGGTTGCCCATCCCCTTGGTTTTCAAGCCCTTCCCCCTGCGCACACATAAAATAGGGGCACACACCCGACCCCATCTGGGGGGTTGTTTAGTTTCTCATCTGATGTTCCTCGGGTCTGGTAGGAAACTGTACCAGGTATGTTTGACTCCATGAGTGCGCTGAGGCAGTCAGTCAGCAGTCTGAGCCCCGATCTGTGGTGGAATTGTCATTCAGGGATCCACTGCCTCTGACCCTCTAAGAGAGCCCGCGTGGGCATGGTGGCTTAGAGACTCAGGATGAGAGAGCCCACACAAGCATCAGACTAGAGCTTCTAGACAAAACCAGAGCTCTGAGGCTCTGCCTGGGCATTGAGACTGGGGAACGATCATGATCAATAGCCTATTATAAATGTGCTAAAACTTCTTGAAGTTCCAGAGCCTTTGATGTTAGTCACTCAGTTATGTCCAACTCTTTGTGACCCCCATGGACTGTAGCCCTCCAGGCTCCTCTGTCCATGGGATTCTCCAGGCAAGAATACTGGAGTGGGTTGCCATGCCCTCCTCCAGGGGATCTTCCCAACCCAGGGATTGAACCTGTGTCTCTTATGTTTCCTGCATTGGCAGATGGGTTTTTTTTACCACTAGCACCACCTGGGAAGCCCATGAGAGCCTTTAGATTTTTAAAAAATTGTTTATTTATTATTTATTTGGCTGCGTGGGATCTTGGTTGGAGCACGAAAGATCTTGGTTGTGGAGTTCGGACCCTCTAAGCTGTGCGCGAGCTTAGTTGCGCCTCGGCACATGAGATCTCAGTTCCCCAACTAGGGATGGACCCCACTGCATTGCCAGGCAGGTGCTTAACCATCACCAGGAAAGTCCTTCAGATTTTTTTTTTTCCTAAGAAAAAACAAGTAAATTCTTTTTTTATTACTCCTCTCCTTGACATGTACTAGGTAAAGCAACTAGCCCAAAGCAACTTTGGGCTCTTATCTCTTTGGACCTCACTTTCCTCTATGTAAAATACATTTCCTACCTTAAGGTGAAGGCCAGAGGGTCTCTGAATCCTAAATTCTCTTTAATTTCTAGTACTGTCTTATGCTATGAAGGTGTGTCTTGCCTTGTAGACAGGGAACTGTGTTAGGTTCCGGCAGGGAGAGAATAGATTGGGGCACTGGTGGGGAATCTAAAAAAGTGACTACATGTGAGAGAATTCTGTGTTAGTGTGATTACATACTGCTGCTGCTAAGTCGCTTCAGTCGTGTCCGACTCTGTGCGACCCCATAGACGGCAGCCCACCAGGCTCCCCTGTCCCTGGGATTCTCCAGGCAAGAACACTGGAGTGGGTTGCCATTTCCTTCTCCAGTGCATGAAAGTGAAAAGTGAAAGTGAAGTCGCTCAGTCGTGTCCGACTCTTAGCGACCCCATGGACTGCACCCTACCAGGCTCCTCTGTCCATGGGATTTTCCAGGCAAGAGTACTGGAGTGGGGTGCTATTGCCTTCTCCAATTATTACATACTAGTGATATATAAAATTACTATGTATTAGCAAGGTTAGGAATGGGAGTTGTAGAGCATAACAGTTAAAAAAATTTTTTTCCCATATTACAGAAGAATAAGTGCCATGTGGTGATGGTAGTGATATTGTTCGTGTTGAGAACAAGTGGTCATACAATTATTGCTGGAAGCGGAAGGATCCTCCAAAGTCCCACTGTCCGGCTGTTGTTTGAATTTCTGCTGTAACTCCATTACCAAATTATCATTCAGTGATGCTTGAAAAACTCAACTGAAGGGCAACTCAGTTCTCTTTAAGCCAATCCCTTTCATCTGTATGAAGTTCTTCCTAGTCTGTTTCTCTATACAAGTTAATTCCTCTTAAATAGTAGTTCAAAATTAACAAAGTGACTCCCAGTTTGATGGTCTGGCCTATTGTAGAACTGAACAGAACCAAACTCTTTCCCATGTATTTTTGCTTTCAAAGTCCAGTCTTGTCTCAAGAACAAATGTAGTAAAGATGATAATGCTCTTCAAAGATAGAAAATAACATTCTGGTCAGCTGAAAATATGAAATAAGTTTTAATTACTGGAGGAACAGCTAAAACTCACCACTCTGAAGTAGTACTCTCTAGAACCACAGGGGTCTGCCGCATGCTGTCCACCCAGGCTTTTATACCTCCCATCACCCACCTTGTCGAAAGCCAAGGTCCTGATACAGGACTGGAAGATAGGGTCTTTTTTTTTTTGCTGCACTGGGTCTTCGTTGCTGCACGTGGGGTTTCTCAGTTGTGGAGAGTGGGGGCCCCTCTCCAGTTGCGGTGCGCGGACTCCTCATCGCGGTGGCTGCTCTTGTCACCGAGCACTGGCTCTCTGCACATGGGCTTCAGTGGTTGAGCCTCTTGCTCTTAGTTTCTCCTCGTAGCGTGTGGATCTTCCCAGACCAGGGATCGAACCTGTGTCCCTGCATTGGCAGTGGATTTGCAACCCCTGGGCCACCGGGAAAGTCCAAAGATAGGTCTTTTTGAGAGCTATATATTTAGATACTAGTTAAAATTCATAGTTTAGTGGGACTCATTTCAGGAATCGGTAGGGTGATGTAGACTAAGGGACTCTGAGGCCCTCCGGGCACACAAACCAAACCAGATACTAGTTTCTCACCCGCTCAGCTCGGGGAGCAGTCTCTGGCTCACGCATACATGTGACCTGCTCTCTATGTCTGCCCTCTCTCCAGAGCATGCTCTCCAGCCCCCGGGACTGGGATGCTCCCTGAGTCTTGGAATCAAGAGATGCCTCCACTTCATAGGTTCTGGGGTGTGTCGGGTCTGTACATGTTCTGCCTCTCATAAAACATCATCCCTGAACTCAAGCTAAGTGCCCCCCAAGGACTGGTGCCCTCAGCAGAGCAGCTCAGCATCTTCATCTTCCCAGTCATTTAGACGTTATGCCGCCTTGTGCTGGATTTTCTTCGCTTTTCTTTCCAGCCATGTTCATTGCTCTGTCTTTGCAAATTAGTGTTCAGTCGAAGCGCTGCTGTTGCGTCTCTCCCTCTCCTCTCCCCTTAACCTTTCTTCTCCCCCCCCAACCCCAGCCTGAAACCCAAGTAAATTAGCTTCTCACCCCTGCCCCCCAGTTTAAAAAAAAAAAATTCCCATACTCCTCCAGCAATGTCTGTTCTTGGATTTGCAGTCAGCAACCATCTCCAATAACCATCCGGCTGTCAGCTCTGCAGCTCCCCACTACCTCCCACCTCCCCCATCACTCACCAGAGGAAAAAGAGAGCCAGGGCCAGAGCTTGAAATATATCATGCAATAGTGTATCATGAATTTGTTGTGAATCACAGCGGTGAAGCAGGTTTATTTATTTCTGAGACCTTAAATCAATACAAAGTAGGTCTCTTAGTTCTGAAGCTGGGATGGAGTGTGAAAAAATGAGCCCATTGTACTCTTAAAACTTTGGGGAAAGGAGATGACAGCTATATAATTCCATTTACCAGGCACTAGGGGCTTTAATGTGAAGGTGACAGGGAGCTCTTTGTGCATTTAGAGCACCATATCTTCTAAATAAAAGATCTCTAGACTTGATAGTGGAGCATAGCTCCGAGTTTAATAATCTCCAAGCATTAGACTGAGCCAATATGTTCCCAAGTCAGAGAGGTCCCCCCCAAACACTCATAAATTAAAAGTGCAAGAACTGCACACGTTGGTAGATTAGAAATGCAAGGACTTCAGTCTTCCGGGGCGAAGACAGACCTGGTCCCTGGCTGTGCACAGACTGCTGTGTGAATATGATAAAGACGCAGGAAACGAGACTGTTTAGAAACCTGATTCCTGACTGTTCATCATTCTCAGGAATGTCCCCTGTGCATGGATCCAGATCTGGCTGTGTCCCCTCTCATTCAGAGTGGCCGCCTTCACACAGTCTAATCAGCTAACGTCCACCATCAGGAGTGTTGAATTATGAAAGGAGAAGCTTTAAGAGCAGTTTAGATTGGTACAAATTACCATGCCCAGGCTTCGAGTTTTTCTGGTTGATTCTTGACTGGGTCCTAATATTTTTAATGTCTCAGAGTCTGGAATTTAAGCCCTTTAAAATAATTTGCACATAAGAGAAAGTGAGAAATCAGTGTTTATTTAGGAAAGGAGCTCATCCAAATTTAACCAAGAGCATAAGATGCAAATATGGGAAGTCAAGACCGTTGAAACATATCATCAACTTATGGGTATCTTCATTTTCTATCTAACCCTTTGATAAAATGTCTTCTCAACAGATAAAGCAGGTTTATGCAGCTCAGCAGAGCAACCCTAATGTAATATGACTTTATAGTATATAGAGTTACTAGCTTAATTCTAACCCAGGTAGAGAATTTTGAAAGAAAAACCCAGTATCTCCACTGGGGAAAACTAAAAGGAGAGGAAAATCAAACCACTCATTTTGCTTAAGGAAGCCCCAACACATATTAGCACTAATAGGAAAGACTTCTTTTGCTTATAGTAGTTCAGCTTGCTGAAAATACCAATGAGAGCTGAGTTTTTATAGAGTAGTGAGAATGATGGCAGTTGACTGGCCATTTATTGTGTGCCTGTTGTGTTAAAACTAACAGGTTTTTCATGTGTTCCAAGAGGAAAACGTTAAATTGCCACCCACCAGTTGTAGATGAGAAAACACAAACAGAAAGCCTGAAGAGATGACAGGTCGGTGTTACTCCCCAAGAAGCCAGGTCACAGCAGGCACCAAACTCTGCGCCTCTCCACTGGTGGGCAGAGGCAGTCACACAGCCAATTGCCTTCTAGTACCAACCTCATGTCCCATATCTATTCAGAAAACCCTCTGGGAGGTGACTGGAAAATAAATAAATATATATATATATACACATACATATATATATATACACACACACATGTATACATATAAAGAGTTCTCACAACTCAATAATAGGAAACAACCCAGTAACTTTTAAAATGGGTAAGAAATTTGAAGAGACATTTCACCAAAGGTATAAGGATGGGTAAAAAAGCACATAAAAAGATATTATCATTAGCATATTAAAAGATATTTATCATTAGTCATTAGGGAGACACAAATTAAAACCACAGTTAGACACCACTAATATAAATTTAAGTTGACATACTAAATGTTGAGACACAAGGATCTGTGTTGGTCAGGGGTGGGAGAAGGGAATTGATTACAAAGGAAATGAGAACAGTTTGGGGGCTGATGAAAACTTTGGGGGCAATTGTGGGTGGTGGTTATACGCCTATGTGATGGCAGATTTCATAGAATCATACACCTATAAATGGACAATTTTACTATATGTGAATTATATGTCAATAGGCCAGACTTTTACATTTTTTCCTGTATTTAGAGGTAATTTATTGTCAGTATGCTCAAGTCTGCAGCTAAATGAGCAGTTGATGGATCCCTGAGATGAGTGATTTTATCTGGCATCAGTTTTGACTCTGGAAGTCTATGTCTTTTTCTTATACGTTTGACAAGTAAACTGTCATGAGGTTCCTCTCTACCCCAGTTCTTCCTTCTGCCATCTACCTCATTCCTCTATTCTCCCTGTATCTCGGTTTCTTTTTGCATAAATATATTTTCTTTTTTAAAACATTTACTTATTTTTGACTGCACTGGGTCTCTGTTGCTACACGCGACCTCTCTCTAGCTGTGGTGTGCTGGCTTGTCATCGCGGTGGCTTCTCTTGTTACAAAGCCCTGACTCTAGAGCGCGGGCTTCAGTCATAGTGGCATGTGGGACCCTAGTTCCTGGGCAAGGGATCCAGTCTGTGTCCCCTGCATTGGCAGGCAGATTCTTAACCATGGGGCCACCAGGAAGTCCCCTAAATATCCTTTCTACTGCTGGTAGCACAGTCCCTTTCTCCAGTTTATCCATCAGCAAACCTGACCACTTTGTAATTTTGCTGCTTATGAAGAGACTTTTGGGCTTCCCAGCTGGCGCAGGGGTAAAGAATCTACCTGCCAATGCAGGAGACACCAGAGTCCCCTGGAGAAGGAAATGGCAACCCACTCCAGTATTCTTGCCAGGAAAGTTCCACAGACAGTCCATTGGGGCTGCAAAGAGTTGGACAAGACTGAGAGCGTGCGCGCATGCACACACACACACACATACAGATTTTGGGTCTTACACACACACACACACACACAGATTTGGGGTCTTAAACACACACACACACACACACACAGATTTTGGGTCTTGCAGTGGATGGTGTTGAATCCAGCCATGGCTCACATCAGAGGCACAACACACACACACACACACACACACACAGATTTTGGTGTCTTGCAGTGGATGGTGTTGAATCCAGCCATGGCTCACATCAGAGGCTTCCCCATCCCCTGCCACCAGTATGTCACTGTGTCCCTTCTCTAGTCCCAGCCTGCCAGTTGTCAACCAGCTTTCCGGTTTGCCAGTGATAATAATGGCAACAAAGCAGGAGAGGAATTTGCAACCTTGGGTCTCTGTATTAAGGGACTATATTTTGGAACCCCCAAATATTCTTGGTCTCATAGGCACTGGTCCTGTCTCCCTAGAGGTTTAATTCCATTCACCCTTGGATGTATTCCTGGAGAAACATTTACCCAGTAATATGTGCTGCACCACTTAAAATTGTTAATTGGAGATTGAATTACTTGTCAGCTTTTAAAAATGTAGTCTTCTCAGGTCAAGGAGGAGGGTGTTAGCACCAGGAGTAGATGAGCTATTACATTTTTTTCTTCCCCTTCCTCTTTTCACTCCCCCTCCCTTCTCTTCTCTCTCATCCTTTCTCCTTTCCTTTGTCCCTATTTTAATACTTCTTCCTTCTTCCCACTTTTTCTTTCTCATCTCTCTCTCCCTTTCTGCCTTAACCAAACCTTTATCAATATCCCGACAGATCCCAGAGTGACTTTAATGTCTAAAATCATGGAGGAAATCCAGTGATGACAATTGCTTAGGAAATTTACAAAACCCCTCCTGAAATCCTCTTGAGAGTGGAAATACCCTAATGAGAAAGAGGATGGCAGCAAGGACTCCACGTGCATAGCTGAATTCTTAGATCCACCAGGAATGTTTAAAGGGGAAAACGTTGGGTAAAGTGGGAGAAAACAGCAGCAGAATTTTCATTTTTTTATGCATCGATATGCATCATTATTTTTCACATCTGCAGCACACAATTGCAAATATTTGCTTCTAAGTCTGAGGGGCCCTGATATAATATGTATATATCAGGACAAAAGCAATTTTTTTGAAAAAAAATTGAGCTAAAGTTGCATCTATGAAACTCGGAAGGCTCAAAGCCTGTGTGCTGACGAATATCCTGACTAGTAAATACAACACTCATTCAGTATTACACAGTGATTTCATTTGCACAAAACCTCACAATACTCTGCCACTTCACTCAAACGTCTGGAGCACTGGGGAAGGGAAGAAACGAGTTTATCTTGATCTCCAAAAAGGGATTTAAGGGAGAGAGCAGGCGGTATATTAGACTGTTTTCATTGCCTGTCAGCTGGGGTAAACCTGAGCTGTCTGCCGCGTCTCTAGATAAGCAGCAGCAGCAGCAGTGTCGCAGGCCTCTCTCTATGTGTGTATGACTGCGTTCATCTGTGCTGCCTGTGCATCTCAAACATTCCTAAAGGCTCTCTAGCATCTTTCACGGAGCCTCTAACATTGGTGTTGTGCTAATCACTGGCTAGAGGCAGTGCCCTCAATTCCCAGGTCTGCCAGCTGGAATGACTGAGTGCTAGATGAGGCTTAGTTTTATGTGGAGAGTGAACGGAGATCCTCTTTCAGGCTGAGCCCTCATTCAGCTCCATAGGCGTTGGCACTCTTCAGCAGGGGACCAGAGATGGTGCCTGTTCCTAGTATTTCATGGCACTGCCTCTCCACTTAGACTTGGGAGCAGGCGGCAAAGTAGGGCCTCAGCAGCGCCCCCTGTTTTGAGTGGTTCCTATGTTTAAGTGGTTACTGATGCTGTTGGCAGATAAACCAAGAGTTTGTATCATGCAGCATAAAATGTGCAAGGAATAATTTCGGAAATGGAATGTGGCAAGCAGCATGACCTATACATGAATGGGTGTGTCCAGGTTGAGTAAAACTGTATGAACGAAGCTCACCTACTTCACGAAAATGTTATGTTGATGAGGGTTGTGTACCCCAGGTTTTTTTTTTTTTTTTTCACTTTCTCTTTCTGCTGCCCATTGCAGAAAAGTTTTTTCTTTTTTTTTTTTCTTTATTTATTATTTTTTCAGTGGGTTTTGTCATACATTGATATGAACCAGCCATAGATTTACACGTATTCCCCATCCCGATCCCCCCTCCCACCTCCCTCTCCACCCAATTCCTCTGGGTCTTCCCAGTGCACCAGGCCTGAGCACTTGTCTCATGCATCCAACCTGGGCTGGTGATCTGTTTCACCATAGATAACATACATGCTGTTCTTTCGAAACATCCCACCCTCACCTTCTCCCACAGAGTTCAAAAGTCTGTTCTGTACTTCTGTGTCTCTTTTTCTGTTTTGCATATAGGGTTGTCGTTACCATCTTTCTAAATTCCATATATATGTGTTAGTATGCTGTAATGTTCTTTATCTTTCTGGCTTACTTCACTCTGTATAATGGGCTCCAGTTTCATCTATCTCATTAGAACTGGTTCAAATGAATTCTTTTTTTTTTTTTTTTTTTATTATTATTATTTTTTTTTTCCAGTGGGTTTTGTCATACATTGATATGAATCAGCCATGGATTTACATGTATTCCCAATCCCGATCCCCCCTCCCACCTCCCTCTCCACCCGATTCCTCTGGGTCTTCCCAGTGCACCAGGCCGGAGCACTTGTCTCATGCATCCCACCTGGGCTGGTGATCTGTTTCACCATAGATAGTATACATGCTGTTCTTTTGAAATATCCCACCCTCACATTCTCCCACAAAGTTCAAAAGTCTGTTCTGTATTTCTGTGTCTCTTTTTCTGTTTTGCATATAGGGTTATCGTTATCACCTTTCTAAATTCCATATATATGTGTTAGTATGCTGTAATGTTCTTTATCTTTCTGGCTTACTTCACTCTGTATAATGGGCTCCAGCTTCATCCATCTCATTAGGACTGGTTCAAATGAATTCTTTTTAATGGCTGAGTAATATTCCATGGTGTATATGTACCACAGCTTCCTTATCCATTCATCTGCTGATGGGCATCTAGGTTGCTTCCATGTCCTGGCTATTATAAACAGTGCTGCGATGAACATTGGGGTGCACGTGTCTCTTTCAGATCTGGTTTCCTCAGTGTGTATGCCCAGAAGTGGGATTGCTGGGTCATATGGCAGTTCTATTTCCAGTTTTTTAAGAAATCTCCACACTGTTTTCCATAGCGGCTGTACTAGTTTGCATTCCCACCAACAGTGTAAGAGGGTTCCCTTTTCTCCACACCCTCTCCAGCATTTATTGCTTGTAGACTTTTGGATAGCAGCCATCCTGACTGGCGTGTAATGGTACCTCATTGTGGTTTTGATTTGCATTTCTCTAATAATGAGTGATGTTGAGCATCTTTTCATGTGTTTGTTAGCCATCTGTATGTCTTCTTTGGAGAAATGTCTGTTTAGTTCTTTGGCCCATTTTTTGATTGGGTCATTTATTTTTCTGGAATTTAGCTTCAAGAGTTGCTTGTATATTTTTGAGATTAATCCTTTGTTTCTTCATTTGCTATTATTTTCTCCCAATCTGAGGGCTGTCTTTTCACCTTACTTATAGTTTCCTTTGTTGTGCAAAAGCTTTTAAGTTTCATTAGGTCCCATTTGTTTATTTTTGCTTTTATTTCCAATATTCTGGGAGGTGGGTCATAGAGGATCTTGCTGTGGTTTATGTTGGAGAGTGTTTTGCCTATGTTCTCCTCTAGGAGTTTTATAGTTTCTGGTCTTAGATTTAGATCTTTAATCCATTTTGAGTTTATTTTTGTGTATGGTGTTAGAAAGTGTTCTAGTTTCATTCTTTTACAAGTGGTTGACCAGCTTTCCCATCACCACTTGTTAAAGAGGTTGTCTTTTTTCCATTGTATATCCTTTCCTCCTTTGTCAAAGATAAGGTGTCCATAAGTTCGTGGATTTATCTCTGTACCCCAGGTTTTGCCATAGAAGGCTGGTAGGGCAACAGATTGAAGACTATAGCAGTGGTTCTGTCTAGGAGGGTTCTTTTCTTTGCCTTCCTAATGCTCATCAGGGTTAACGTAACTGTTCCAGTGCCATCATTTCAGAGTTGAGCAAAATGGGTTTTGTCTTTGCCCAGATTCAGCTTCTGCAGTTGGAGCTTTCGTTGTGAAGTATTCTAAAATCATTAAAACCACTTGAGTCAGCCACGACCCCTGTAAATCAGGAGCTGTTGTGTGCGCCCTCATTCTCCTGGTACATGCTGCAAACATATGGTCGTTGAAGATGAACTGGAGGCTCCTGCTGTCTCTTCCCCAGTTGTTGAGTAGCCATGATTGTTGGCATTTGTTTGTGGTTAGTGAAGCAGGCTTCATTTTTTGTGTGTCCTTCCCCTCTGCACCTGCCCGCACCCCTTGCTGCCCACCTCCTGCGATAAGGCTGACCAGAGAGAGCTCTTTGGATACTCTGTCTGCCATATAATTTTTATCTTTAGTTCCCAAATGTAATGAATCCTCTCAGATGGCAAACATTTCTTTAGCCCAGGATAATGTTCTCGGCTGTAGTAAGCCCTGGTTTTCCTCCTCAGAGGAGAAGAAATGTAGAAATACTGCTGCCTTTTCAGAACAATGCCAAGATGTCAGAACCTGAGTTTCCACTAGTAAAAGGGAAGACATGCTAAGTGATTAACTGTTGCTCCTTCCAGATCTGACTCCTATTAGATATAAGAATATGGGGTGGAATGGGTGGACAAGGAAGCCTCCAGGAGGAACCCAGTTCTGGAGGCTGTCTTCCTCTTTGAGATGAGGGGGCAAAGATATCTGAGGAAGGTATATTTGAACAGCTAAGCGTCTCTTGGTCGGTTTCAGTCCCTTTTTCTGAGATTGGTTCTCGATGGGTCCATTACTGATTTGGCAGAGGCATGAGGTTCTAAGTAGTTGGACGTTATCAAGTCCTAGAGACAGGGTTTCATGGGAAAGAAAATAGCATTTCTGAGTACAAAATAGCCCTAGCTATTTTCTTGCTTCTAGGCAGCAAGGCATTCTGGGCCCATGACATACTCTCTGGGTATCAGATATTCAGGGTCAGTGCAGTGTCTCCTTTTTATTTCTTTTCCCCCTTTCCAATTTTATTTTAATAATTAAAAATACTGCTGATCACACCGAACGACTTCTGGCAGAGAGGCAGTCTGTCCCAGAAGGACCAGCTGTGGGCCATCGGGTTTATGACGTCCATAAAACCAGAGCCAGATCGGAGCGCGGCCTCCCTGAGTGACAGGGCTTCTGCCTCCACCAGGGTCCCCCGTCATCTGACTGCTCTGGACATTTGCTGGGGGTTGGGTTTATTTTATTTTATTTTTTTCTCTATCTTGTCTCCTGATGCATGTGCGAGTGTGCATGTGTGCACACATTTAAAGATAGAAAGGAAACAGGTATGTAATGCCCTCTGCCTGTTAGAAAGACTAAAGCCATAAAAATAACAAACGGCGTGTATTTGCTAGAATGTCAAAGTTATGAGTTTATTTTGTAATGATGTGCTCCTGCCTTCATGAGGTAAACTGGCCGTGGCGGAGGTGTTATTAGTAATATGGACGCAGTGGAGCAGAAAGCCGAGTGACCGAGAGATCAGTGTATCAGTCAGGGAGAGGGCAAATGGAAAGAGACAGCAGGAGAATGAGAAAAGAGCCGCAGCGCCTCAGCTGAGATGAAAGAGACTGGGCGGAGGACGGGAGCCCAGTGGTCAGATTCGGCCTCCCCACTTCCGGGGGCTCCTTCAAAGGCGCAGCGGGGCACGTCGCTCAGCTCAGAGGCTGAGCAAAGGCTTGTCTCTGTGCTTCCCTAGTAAGGAAAGCAGAAATCCGAGAGCCATTTTGCCTCCCATATTCCTTTCAGAAGAGTCTCTTCCACCTTTCCTCTTGCTGTGTGGTTGCTAAGTGAGTGTCTGATTCTTTTGTGACCCCATGGACTGTAGCCCTCCAGGCTCCTCTGTCTATGGAATTTTCCAGGCAAGAATGCTGGAGTGGATTGTGATTTCCTTCTCGAGGGGCTCTTCCCCACCCAGGGATCGAACCCGAGTCTGCTGCATTGTCAGGCGGATTCTTTACCAGTGAGCCCCCTGGGAAGCCAGCCCCTCTCCCCTTTGTAGCTGAAGCTAAATGGAACCCAGGCCAGCTGGGTCCCAGAGAGGTGATGGCTCTGGCTGCCCGCTTCCTCAGCCTTTGGCAGGTCTTGATCCCAGGGCTGACCCAGCTTGTAGGGGAGCTGCTCACAGCTCCAAACAGGAAGGGGCAAAATGGGAATGTACAGGTAGAATTCGCTGGTCTCTCCCTTATTAGGTTCTCCCCCAGAGGCTGGAAATGAATAAAAGTAAGGAAGAAATTTTGTGTTGTGGTTATTTTCCAGAGGAGGAGGAGGAGAAAGGGAAAAGAAAAGGTAACATACCGTAAGCAGCTCCACAACTGTTAAGAGCTCTCCAGGGCTACTGTAGATGACTGGCAATTACTATACACTCAGCAGTTTGCAGGAGTCCATGATCAGGCTGCCCAGCTTCCATGTGCTGGGTCAGAAAACCTCCCTCCCCAAAAGAAATTATTAACCAATCTTCAAGGGGAAAGAAACCCTACAATTCCTGAGTCAAAAAATGTTCTCTCTCTCTTTTTTTTTTCTTTTTTTATTTTTTAAAGGAAACTTTATGGTTTCCAATCGCAGGTGCTTTTCACTCTCACAAGAGTTAAACTCCTCTTGTGGATAGACCAGGGAATTACGGCCCTGAAGTCCCTGGAACCTGGGGAGAAAAGGACCCAGGAGAAGTGGGTTTGGGCATAAATCACTGCCCTGTGCCCAGCACACAAAGAGGACTTTAGGCTCAAGGCTTCATGTATGTGTCATGAGTCACTTCAGGATTTCACGTGAAACATCAAGTGTAAAGGGGAAAAGTAACCCTTGGAAAAAACGAGGAGTCCAAAGCTCTCAGTGCTCCTGCTTAACTGAGACTTGTCGCTTGAGGTCGTCAGAAGCAGGCACTCCCCCTTCTGTGTCTGTGGGCAGCAGCGCAGCGTGGCCTGCGTCTCAGGGCCCCAGCTTTACCCACCGCTGGGGTCTCCCCTCAGGGTTCAGCCTGCCACCACGCCTCTGTGGCAGCTGACAGAGAGGGGCTTGCTGGTGTTTACATTGCCACAGAATATGTGATTGTCTGAAACGCCCTGTGTGTCTTCTGAGTATTCTTTTTAGGACAAAGGTCCAGACAGTCCCTCGACACAGCCCACGGAGGCCGGACTCTCTGTCTGGCAGACAAAAGAATCCATTTTAGTGGCAGTTATGAGGCAGACCTTGCCTTTCTCTCTGACGGGATGAACGTCTTCTCTCTGGCCTGTTTCTCTAGGTCCTCGGGAGGGAAGTATACACCTCAAACAACCAGCTGGGGGGCATCCAGATCATGCACAACAATGGGGTGACGCACAGCACTGTCTGTGATGACTTTGAGGGGGTGTTCACCGTCCTGCACTGGCTGTCTTACATGCCGAAGGTGAGTCCTCCCCACTTGCTGCCGGCACCCAAAAGCCCGAAGGACCCGGCTTTTTCGCCACAGCTCACTGCCTCAGCGTGTGAGACTCGTTTATGGGAGAAGGATTTTTTTCCTTACAAAATATTCTCTAGAAGCTGTTGATTTCTTTTTTTTTTTTCCTTATAGCCATCTTTTGCCTCCTACCTTTCTTTAAAACGCCTTTGGGTTTCAGGGGGCAGGCTCCCTTCTGACGATTTCCAGCCATGAGTCCTGTTTGGGCTCAGACCCCAGCTTCTCACGGCTTCTTCCTCATTGTGGGGCTTTCCCCTTTGTCATCGGCGTCCACCCCTCTGGGGGACTTCCCAGAGAGCCCTGGTGCACTGAAGTCAAGAGTCCAATTGCCCCACTTTCTAGCAGGCTCCCACGTGAGACTTGCGAGCTGTACCTGTTCCTCAGGGCCTGGCTCCCGATTGGGCTGCTGCCAGCTGCTGGATGGGACTGACGGGCGTGCTTCCGTGTGTGGGTCCTGCTTGCTTTGTCCGTCACGGTTGTTCCTGAGTTAAGAGTTGTTCACTGACCGCTGTGCTCTCCCCTCCCATCGCCTTCTAGAGTGTATACAGTTCAGTTCCTCTCCTGAATTCCAAGGATCCGATAGACAGAGTCATCGAGTTTGTGCCTACGAAGGCGCCGTATGACCCTCGGTGGATGTTGGCAGGCCGGCCTCACCCAAGTATGTGTATGTTAGAGGGTCTGTGGCACCCTGGCCCTCACGCTTCCAGTCTTCCTTTCCATCACTAACCAATTCCTGCACGATAGCACATGACAAAGAAAACACAGCCCCTGAAGTGCCTGGGCATGAGGGAAATCTGGAAAAACAGCAGCTCTCTGAAGGAAAAGGTAGAAAATCCATCAAGAACAAATGGAAAATGAATGAAATCAGCTGCTGAGTCAGTTCTAAGCCCTGTGGTCATTAGTACGTTTCTTTTTATTCTGTTATTGGAGCCCTTATTACTTAATGGCCTGAAAAAACTTTAAAACAGTTAAATATAAGCCATAAAGTCCAAGAGTTATAGGACCAGCATCTTTGACCATCTAGTCTGGGTACACAGAGATGTATAATTTATTTTATCGCCATTTTTGAAACTTTATTTATTCAGCTCTGTTGGGTCCTAGCTGTGGTGCGCAGGATCGCTCGTTGCAGTAAGTGGACTCTGTTAGTTTTGGTGCACGGGATTAGTTGCTCTGCAGCATGTGGGATCTCCCCAGACCAGGGATTGAACCCAGGTCCCCTGCATTAGCAGGCAGATTCATACCCACTATACCACCAGGGAAGTTGCTGCCTTCCCTGGTTGGAAGACAGAACTTTTAAGTTGATAACTATATTGAGTTAGAACAAGCCCTCCCCCCATGTTTATCTAATATATCCCTCTGTCTTGGGGCTAATTTTACCAAACTTAAAAAGCAACAACAGGGGAAAAAAAGAGGTAACTTCACCTAAGGCAAATGTACATTCTTGTTTGTCAGTTTACTTGGCAATTTTAACAAACCTTTTGTAGCAGGAAGTTCTCTTGTGAAGCCCCAAATCCTCTTGCTACATTTTGAATCTACGTTTTTAGGCTTTTTGAGAAAATGTTTGTTCTTTTTTGCATGTTTCTTGCAACTGTTCGCTCCCCCACCCCACCCCCATAAAGGGCTGTATTTAAAAGAACGGAATGCAGAAGATAATTCCTTAAATTTAAAAGTCATTGTGATTTTGCTGAAAGAGAAAGAAGTATTCAGGGACTGCCCTGGCAGTCCAGTGGTTAAGACTTTGCGCTTCCAGTGCAGGGCGCATGAGTTTGATCCCTCATTGGTGAACTAAGATCCCACATACTATGTGTGCAGCCAAAGAGTTAAAAAAGAAAAAAGAATTCTTCATAAGGAAAGCTTAGTAATTCTTTATGGGCACCCCCTGTAAAGCCAGGTGGGACTGTAAAGCACTTCCATCTACACCATCTTATTTGGACTTCTGTTTCTCAGAGATAAAATGAGATGACCGTTTTACAAGTTCAGAGAAGTTAAGTGATTTGGGCAAGGTCACTTAGGAGTTAGGCTTCATTCGGAAACCTAACTGTAGATAGAAAAATCACCAGAGTAGGGTTGACTTTAATTTAAAATCTTACCTGTTGTCTTCAATGCCCTTTCTTGTTAGTCTTAATAAAATTAAATAGTTTTTCTGCGTAGACAAATCACCATAATAATCTTTGCCCTACCTCGTTTTTATTTCAAAACTTACTATAAGAGCCATGGACCTAAGATATCTATCAGTCATAAAATGCAGGACTTTTCTGGGAGAAATCAGAACAAGACCTAGTGAGTGCTTTCCTGGGAATAATGGGGAGCCGTGTTAGGTGGCTTCTAAGTTCTACCGATGAACCGAACATGACCTGCTCTTTGAGGGGACCCAGTAAAGCCCACCTATAATACCTGTAGCCCTCCAATGACTCCCCTCCATCAACCAACATATTAGGCAGGAGGGGTTTTAAAGAAAAAAATATTTCCACTTTGAAATGAAGTCTGTAGTTCCAAATCATTATTATTGAAGTAAGAATCATAAAATGATCCAGGTGTACAAAGTTAAAATTTCAATATCCTGGGCTTCCCTGGTGTCTCAGTGGTAAAGAATCCGCCTTCCACTGCAGGGGACATGGGTTCAATCCCTGGTCTGGGAAGATCCCACATGCCTTGGAGCAGCCAGGCCCGTGCTCCACAGCTGTTGAGCCTGAGCTCTAGGGCCCCGGGAGTGGCAGCTAATGAAGCCCACGTGTCCTAGAGCCCGTGCTCTGCAACCAGAGAAAGGCCCACGCAGCAGTGAAGACCCAGCACTGCCAAAAATAAATAAACGAATTAAATTATTTTTTAACAAAACTTCGATAACCTTAGAGGCACTTAGAAGTTTGGTTTAGAACCCTCATCAAAGTCTGAGCCCTTTTTCAGGGGTTGAACAGGTGTGTGTGCACATGTAGATGGGCATTATCCTGGCTATTATTAATGAGAACCACAGAATAAAGTGAATTTGTGATAAAACTTAAGTTTTCTGGTTTTTGGATAATATTTTTTCATCAACTCCCTAGTAATTCATCCTGCTGTCTCTGTGCAGCTAACACTCGCTCCCAAATCGAGTGACTTCAGATTTTAATTTAGTAGAAGCGTTAAAGAAAGCAGATGATTCCTTGTGATAAGTTAAAGCAGATATCTTCTAGGTGAAAAGTTAAAGTCATTTATTAGAGGAGATAGTGCCTCGATATTCTTCAAACTGACGCCCAACACGAGCCCAGAATCTAAACGATCAGCTTTGGGCTCACGATAGAGAGATAATTTTGAAATGGATGATCACATTTTACACGGGGGCCATAGAGGCAAGGAATGTAGAACACATAATTACAAGTTTAGTCTTGATAAAACACTCTTCATCCTGTTTAAGTCAGCAGAGGTTAGCTTGCTTGGATCTCCACTTTTAATTGGTTTTGGACTTGGGTTTTTAGGGGGCGGAGGGCCACGTTCAAATTAGAAGACTCACTGAGAAATGGTGAGCTGAGAGGGCAGCTAGGAAACAGCTGAGGCTGTTTGCAGAGGCTTTGATGGGTCCTTGGTCAAACATGGATACCTGTGGAACAGAAGTTGTTTCTCTTAAAGTAAGATGTTGAAAGTCATGTGTCTTGCCAGTGAAGTAATTCCATGCACAAGGGAGGTTAATGACATTAAGTGTAGGTGTCAGAACCTCCTATTTCTGATACCTTTTAAGAGTATATGGGCATGGCCCTTTCTTTTAGTAAGATTATCCTTTGTCAGCAGTGAATAAAGCAAGTGTATCTTGTTGCTTTTCTAGCAGAGAAGCTCTTCCCCAAATTGGGGTCCTCATCTGATCATTAATATTGATACTTATTTGCCTATCTTCATCTTTCCATTGAAAGAAAATCAGTGGAATCAAATTTTAAGATATTACGTGTAATAATTTAATCCTATTTCCCCCCTTTCAAATGCAGAGCATGACTATTACATGAATACAGTTTGTGCTATAATGATATAATAACAGCAAACAAAAGAAAATCAGTGGAACCAAACAAAATTGTAAGCTAAGTTTTAAAGTAGAAATAGACATTTTGAAAACATCTTTAATGACTTGGCCGCCTTCTGACAAATGTTTGTAGTGTTTTGCAAAAGAAGCCAGGTTATTTATTTAAAAGCACGCAAACTCTGCTAGCTGAACCCCATCGTTTAACAATAAATGATGCTTTCGCTGATAAATGATTCTTTTTATTCAGACTAGCAAATGAAATAGGAGATGAGGTCTGTAGGCAGATGAACATTGAGCTGCCTAATGTTTCCATCTACTATAATATGTTTAAAAACAACAATGGACTCCCCCAAATAACCCCTCAGATCCAACCTTCCATTCACCAGTTCTGGTGTATTTTGAATGAACTGATCGTCTTTGTTTTCTGTTTCCTTGCTTTCCCTTCTGTAGCCCAGAAAGGTCAGTGGTTGAGTGGATTTTTTGACTATGGCTCTTTCTCAGAGATCATGCAACCGTGGGCACAGACTGTGGTGGTTGGCAGAGCCAGGTAAGACCTCTTTTGTTTTGGAAGCAACTAAAAACAAGGTGAGATGGTTAGATAGCATCACCCACTCAGTGGACATAAATTTGAGCACACTCCAGAAGGTAGTGAAGGACCGAGGAGCCTGGTGAGCTACGGTCCATGGGGTTGCAGAAGGTTGGACAGGAGTTAGTGACTGAACAACAACAAAAACAAAGGGCTATGTGGGTTTTTTACCATTAATGCTCTCTTTGGCTAAAAGTCCTAGGAATACTGGATTGTAGTCATGCCCGGGGCAGCCTGACTGGAGCCCTGGTTCCCAGTGGTCATTCAGCATGTAACTCCAATGACGCGTTTAATCTGAAGTCTGGTTTTGACAACATTTCCTTTTCATAATGCCAAAAGCAAAGCTCTCTGGGGGCCGTAAAGCCCAACCACAATAGCCATAGCTCACCAGCGACACCACCCCCCTACCCCAGCTCCAAAGAACATTTTCTATTCAGAGTAGGTTCCCATTGAATCAGACTCACCTACTTCTCTATGTGACCCCCCTGAAAGATCGGTGTAACCGGAAGAAGTTCCTTCAGGGCATCGAGATTATTCTAGTAACAAATGCACTAGACTGGCTTATCATCAGATTTGAATTACAAAAAAAAAAAAAAGAGTTGACCTGAAATAAGCTGGAATAGTTTGCAGGAATACCTCTATTTTTCAAGTGGGAAATCGAAGTTTCTATTAAATTTTTAATACCCACTCTAAGAAGCGCTTCACTCAACAGCGAGCCCTGCACGGAATAAACTGCGCCGCTCGCTGTAACGAGCACCTGCCAAGGCTGATCTTAATCTGGCCCCGCGCCGCAGAGACACGCCGCCCCGGGGACCCACATCTGGAGCTCACCTGCCTCTCGGGGGCAATCAGTTTTCCTTATCTTGGTGAAAAGTGGCACCTGCTCCAGATTCTCAAGCACGCCACGTCAGGGGGAGATTTAGATTCCAGCCTCGAAAATAATTCTAGGCTTTGTGGTTGTCTCTGCCCAGCTGGTCAGCACACCTCGTGCTGCCACGGAGCCATCAGATGGCAAATCCCACAGACGGGCTCTTTCCCTGTGGGTCTGAGTAAGAGTCAGCCTGGAGTCGGCCCTGACCACGGCTCCCAGGGACTAGTTCCCATTTTCTTCTGGCGTCCCAGACTTCTGCCTTGCCAGGGGCTTCCAAGTCCCAAGGAGGATTATTCTTTGTGCCTAGAGAAGTCCCACTGGGGAGAGAGCCCCTCTACTTGGGACCTATTGGTTTGTTATAGGGAGTCTTTGAAGGACACTGGGACCAACTTTTTGAGAAAGCATCTCTCAACTATACGCTGCTTCAGTTTTCCCCTCTGTAAAAAACATGCCTGATTTTAAGCCTCAGATAAACCAAACCTTTGTTAATGTCTTTAAGATCCTCCTGTGGGAAACAAGAGAATAATGCTTTCCACTTATGATGGGAAGAACATGGCTTGTTCCACGAGCAAGATCAGTCAGACTTGGCTTCGGTTAGCTCTGCCGTTGTTTATTGCAACACCCACCCTGACTCTCTTTCTTTCCATCTGATGAGTTCTGGGCTTCTTACTCCAAACCACATACACATGCTCACAAGTATATAAAACACAAATGGAGCCAGCTTCTTTCTAAAGCAGGGGTATTTCGAGAAATAAATATAAATGTATTCTTCTGGGATTGTTACTGTAAGTGCTGCCAAAACTCATCTTTGGTATGTATGTTTGGAATATGTGTGCTATTGGCTGTAAATTGTCTTTTATTATTCCATGGCACCTTGTCCAGGGACACACTATAAAACAAGATGTAGCATCTTCATGTGCTAGCCTGATAAAATTTATATGAAGTATAATAGAAAACAGAAGTTGTTCTGAGCTGTTTTCAAGTTCAATAAATAACTGTAATACTCGGATAAAGATGTTCTTTATTAGGTCACATGGGCCCTAATATATAAGTTATAAGTTACCGATTTAGGGTGGCTTTTGCAATTACAAGTTTCCAGTTGGATTGTTAATCATTGTGAACAGAAATATTTCTAAACCCTCCTGTGTACCTTCTGCTCGTTGTCTGGTTGTCTAGAGGGCTTTTGATTCTGATTCAGTGCAGGCAAGTGACAAGGGGGTGGGTGGTCCCCACTCTGGCCCCTGTCAGGCCTCTTGTGATGACAGGAATCCATCTCCAGTAGCCAGTGTGACAATCGAAGACCATCCTCCACGGAAAAGTTTGTTATGGAGATGCTGTGGGGAATGAGAGCCTGTAACCCGCTCCAGCCCCAACCCCAAGGAATGCAGCTCAGACAGTGAAGATTAAATCACATTTTCCAGAGTGAGGACTCACTCTGTACCTTGCAGACTTGCTTGCGCTCACCCACTCTCTCTCTGCCTTCCTGATTTTTACTAGGAAATCTTTATGAGGACCACGTGTGGGAGGGTGTCATAGAGTACAGATGCAGAGGCTTTGAGCCCTTGAAGAGCTTTTTTTAAATTAACAGAGCATGGAGATTAAATATATTCTTCCAATATAGATCACCTGTTCCACCAAGGTTATTTCTGAAGGTTATCCCTGACCCCTTGCTCTTTGCAATGGAAGAGGAAGTTGAGGGCTTGTTTAACCACCTCCCGACACTTGGTGCATATCTTTCATCATCCCACAACACATCTGCAAACTCCCCATCCACACTCCCAGTGGTGAGACCTACTCTCCCATCATGTCTTACCTGGAACCCCATTATTAGTAGTCCATAGAAAACTACAAGTCTGTTACAGAGAAGTTTCAGGTTACCACCACCTGTCCAACCATTCCCCTCCATCTTTACCAAAGACCTGCTGTGAACTGAGAAATTTCACCTGACTACCACAATGATTGAATATGTGTGTGTGTGTGTGTGGTGCACACATGCCCTTGTGCACAAGATCTCATACACGTACTAGGCTGTTGAGTCTCAATGCAGAGGCTTCCCTGGTACAACCCTTGGTTTAAATTTATCCTGTGCTGGGGAATAGGAGTGACTCTGAGGGCACTTTTCTTCCCATTTACCATATTTACCAAATCTGTAAAGTAATATTTTACCCCCGGAAGAGTCCGATTTCCCCCTGATTCTATATTTGTTTCCACTTCCCCCTCCACCAAGGTGTTGATGTAGGATTGGAAAATAAATGACTAGCTGTAATGATGACGTCCACCGGGTCCTCACATAGGTCATTTTTTATCAGGCTAGGAGGAATACCCGTGGGAGTAGTCGCCGTAGAAACCCGAACAGTGGAGCTGAGTATCCCGGCTGATCCTGCAAACCTGGATTCTGAAGCCAAGGTAGGTCACCTCCAGGACTCTTGAGTGCCCATGCTTGGTGCTCTGTTTGCCCCGCTGCAGAGCCGTGGATGTACTGGGAGCATTGCGAACCACCAATTTTAGAGGCCAGACAGCAGCCTTGAATGAGTCTAGACCATCATGTGCTTACTTTTAAGATGACTCAGAATGCAGCACAAGCTAAATTCTTAGGTCTTTACAGTGGTCTTACGGATGCTAGAAAAAACAGTCTCCTTTCGTGGAGAACGTGGTCTTGCAGGAAGACAGCTGAGATGATGCTGCGAGCTCACTGGTCCCAGGTTCTCTGAGCACACACGTAGTAGAGATGCTCCTGGAATTGATAAGGACACCTGCCCTCAATACCAGATGTGAATGCCGCAGTCCAACCTTTCTGAAAGGATGGATTAGGTTTTCACAGCCTGACTAAGGGTTGGGGGAGGGACAAGAGGAGGTTATGCAGTGGGGGTCCCCTTGGGTGCTGCTGACTAAGCAGAGGACAGGGAAGCTGGACCAGGCACAGAGGTGACCACACGTGGAGACTCTGACCAGGGGGCTTGATGGAGTAGTGTAGTCAAGTCACTTCAAGTGGCCCTGGGAAGCATTGAACGAGAATGCCTCAGGTCACATCCTTCCCTTGGAAGCAGTAAGGTTCCCCCCTTGGGGCTAAGGAGGGTCGGGTAGTAGAATCAAGGCTGAAAAAGAGGCATATTTAACAAAGTCCAAGAGCCAGGATCCTTCTTTTTTATTTCAAGGATGCTGATCTTGATGGACAACTTTGGTTTAATTATTTTTTTTTAGTTTCTAACAGTAAAATCCTCCCCTCTTGAAGAGATTCCCCCTTCAAGCTGTGTCATTATTTGTGTCTTTCTCTTTGGCTTTTCCCAACAGATTATCCAGCAGGCTGGCCAGGTTTGGTTCCCAGACTCCGCGTTTAAGACGTATCAGGCCATCAAGGACTTCAACCGTGAAGGGCTGCCTCTGATGGTCTTTGCCAACTGGAGAGGCTTCTCCGGTGGGATGAAAGGTGACTGGCCCTGGGCTGGAGGGTGACCAATGCCCCTGAACCCTGCAGCAGAGGGTGGGGAGGGTTTATATCACACAGAGCCTCTGGATGTCCTGAGCACATCACCCTAGGCTTTGGGGGGTTACGCGCCCTCTGAGATACCTTCCGAGTTGTAACTTGAATGGGAAAATTCAGTTTTAACTGCTCCATACAAAATTTCAGAACCATCTACTAGGGTTATCTAGGTGGACTGCCGTTGGAGGTTTAGTGAGCGATGGACTTTATGATGGTCCTGAGTTGTGCTGAGTCCCTATGCCTTTTTTGTGGCCATTCTCTTTGTTGATATTACTCTTTAATGCTCTACCCCGACTAAGATAGATACTGAAATTAGCCTTCACCAGGAGAAAATGAACAAATTCGATACCAGAGGGTGTTGGTGGCAATCTGTGTGGTATGTTTTATGATGATCCGACAGCAGCCCCGGGCCTGTGACTCCAGCGTATTAGACCGTGATTAGGAAGGCCCTGCTCTGTGCCCGAACTGCCATTACCGAGACTCCTCCTCCGTGTGCCAAGCCACCGTGGACGGTTCTGGCAAACGCGCTCTCCCTCCCAGCATCGCGAAGCTTTCTCTCCAGTGGCCAGAGGTTCACAGCCGTGTGGGAGCCAGAGAGGACTGACTCAGGGCAAGCTCGAGAGTGGATTAGGGGAGGAGAGGGAGGGAGGAGCCGATCCTGTGAAGTGAACAGCGTGATCCGAGGGAAGGCAGAGAATGTGTGAGAGAACGAACCCAATAAAGCGCCCAGAGTAGCCTGGGGCGGGAGCGTCTCTTGCCTTTAAGGGAAGAAAAGCCTGGAGAGGTTGTGCTGTTACAGGTCATCAGCTGTGTGTGGAGGGAGTGAGAGCCTTCTGCCGACAACTTTCCCTTCCTCGGCCAGGAAAACCCCTGCACTGATGGCCAGCCTCCCTACCCAGACGCAGACGGCCAGGGCAATTTTTGTGGGGGTTTTTTGTTTATTTTATTTTAGTTGAAAAGTCCCCTTTGTCCACATTTACCAGAGAACTACCCCATTTTGCACTTTCTTTGGGGAGACTTGGACTATACATGCAAATTAGTGTTTGTATACGTTCCTATTCAAGGTGAATTATTTTTTGACCAAGATAATAAATCAGTGGAACTACCATGAGATACTGAGAGTCTAGGTTGAACAAGTCAATCCTACACATTTTTATTGAGTTCCTACGTGCAGGGAGCTATGCTACTTCAGAGAAAACAAAAATAAGTCAGGAAAGACATTGCCTGAAGGAGTCAAGAAAAATGTCCTGTGCAGAAAGTTAAACCCGTGATGTATAAACAAAATATCGCAGTGTTCAAAGGAGAGTGATACTGTATGGGGGGTGGGTAGCTGAAATCCCTTTCATTTATATTTTTGTTTCTTTTTACTTCTGTGGCCATGACGCATGGCATGTGGGATCTCAGTCCCCTGACCAGGGATCATATCCACGCCCCCTGCTTTGGAAGCACAGGGTCTTAGCCATTGGACTGCCAGGGAAGTCTCTGAAATCCCTTTCCTGTATGTATGTTTGAGATTCATCAGATTGTCCTTGATCCCAGATCCCTTGGCTGTAAGATTTACATTAAAAGGTGCTTCCCAGGTGGCACTGGTGGTAAAAAACCCACCTGCCAATGCAGGAGATACAAGAGATGCAGGTTTGATCCCTGGGTTGGGAAGATCCCCTGGACTGGGAAATGGCAACCCATTCCAGTATTCTTGCCTGGAAAATCCCATGGACAAAGGACCCTGGCAGGCTTCAGTCCGTGGGGTTGCAAAGAGTTGGACACAACTGAGCAAAAAAAACCCAAAAACTTTAAGACTTAGAAGAGAATGCAAGTGCTATTCCTCCTTAGCTACCTCTTTTCTAGGAAACCATGAAAAATTCACTCATCCTGACATTACTTAGGAGTAAGTCAGCCTGGCTACTTTGTCCCAACAAATTTAGGGCTCAGAAGATTGCTATGTGCCGCTTGTAGGGGAAGCTTAATTCTGCTGCACTTTTGGCTCCTGCCCAGATTGGCTGCTCGCCCTGTAACCATAAGAGCAACAACAATTAAGATTCATTGAGCTCTTCTCACCAGCAACCGCACTCACCATTTTACATGCATTATCTTACATAATCGTCACAACAAGCCCCTCTAAGGGGTGAGTTATATTATTATCCACAATTTACATAAATTGAGACTTAGGTTAAGTAAATTTCCTAAGATCGTTTAGCTAAAAAATGAGAACACAGATCCATTTTACTTCCTGCAGCACAGTTTAGAGCCACTAGCCAGAACAAGACCTACTATGCTATCCCAAGAATAGACTGTCTGGGTTCCTGAGAAAGTATAATTGTCCACCTACCTCCCCTCTGCTTTGGGATGATTGTGACAAGAAACTGCAAGAACTCAGGAAATGAGTTACGGTTTTTAAATTGTAAAATATGCATAACATAATGTTTGTCATATTAACCATTTGTAAGTGTATAATTTGTCGGCATTAAATACACTCGCAATGTTGTGTAACCGTCACTCCTCTCTATACCCCAAACTTTCTCATCATCCCTGATATAAAAGCCTATACCCATTGAATAGTAACTCCCCATCCCCACCCCCATCCCTAATCAAAAATGAATTATTAGCCTGACATGGAACAAGATCAGCTGTGTTTTCTGAATCTGTGGTGCTGCTGCTTTCATTTACACATCGCTTAAGACAAACAAGCTTTGGGGAAGACAGAGAACAGTGTGGAAGTGGGGGGGGGGGAGGAACAGCCTCCCCCCCATATTTACATACAGGTCAGGATGTTTCCTACATATTATCTCATGTAAAGGGACCAAAGCTGAGAGTCATTCCATATCCCTTGGGGAGATGTTTGCAGTTTGGGTTTCAATACTGGCTGGGGATTATGCAGGGAGGGAAAATAAACAATTATGCCATCCCTGAGTGCACACAAACACACAGCCAGGAGCCGACTGCACTGTGGGTAAAATGACTCCAAAATTGTGTGTAATGAGTAGGAAAAGATTAGAGACAGCTCTTGCTATGCTGAAAATTGACATTAGTGGAGGGGGGAAAAAAAAAAACCTCTTTACTAGTCGGCCTAGGAGGTCTAATTCGAGCAGTAAAAATATAAATAAATAAATAAAAGCATGTCAAGATGGTATTGGTGCTTTTTTTCCCAATGAGCTCTATCTGGCCGGAAGGCTATTCAGCATAATGCAAAATTAAATTATAAAAACTGGCTGAATATTTAGATGGAAGAGCCATTTGGAAGCAGTTTATTTAGACGAACCGGCAATGACCCACAACAGGGAGACATCAAGCGTGAAATTTACTAGAAATTAGCACCAGGGTCCCAGCCTCAGCATGAATAGCTTGATAGGATGCAAATCCCAGTGATATTAAGCTGCCTCACTGCTGTTGCTACAGGGTCACTCTCAGTCGGCTTTTCATGTTATACTTATTATTTTTTCCCAGGACAGGTTATAAATAACAATAAAAAAAAACATTTATTGAAAACTTTAACTGGAATGAAAGTCTATTTTAAAGTCTCTGATTACTCGGATGTTGAAATACCGCGTCAGCGGGCCATAATGAACCATAAGCAACTTGATGTGTCTGTGGCCCGTGTATGCCTGATGTTTACCTTCAGCTCCTGAGATAATCTCGCCCCAAGCCAATGAGATCTGTTTTGGGTTTTGAGAGAGTGGGGCGCTGCGGAAACACCCTACCCTCTGCTCCCTTGTTTGGCACATGTGGCCGCCGCGGAGTGTCCATGTTGGGTAACAGTGAAGGCCCCAGACAGGGTTGGTGCCTGGGTGCCCAGAACACCCTGGGAAGGCTGTGTGATCACCGTTGACGCAGATGGGTTTTGCTCAGAACACTTAGAAATCCGCAGGCTCCCGCCTCTCCGAGGACGAACCTATCAGTATTTTCCATTCCCGTTGCATTTCTCAGCCCTGAGAATTGACAGTCAGCATATGCATCGCTTTACAGTTCCCCAGACTGATGTCTAGCCGAAACCCTCGGGGATCCCCCTTCCCCTGCTGCTTCTGGCTCTGAAATATGAAGAGATTTCAAACAAATGTGATTCAGATTGTTGCTAAGTGCTTCAACCTGCCTTGCAGAAACGTCTGGTTTGGGGCAGCTGGGACCCAGTACAAGCATGTTGTGTGTAGAGTTTGCGCGTGTGTTTATTATATTCTAACAGCCTTTGTTGCTTTCTGTGTGTTTTGATGGTTTGGACTGGCGGGGGTGGGGGTGAGGGGGGCTGTTGATGGTCCAGGTTAGATGGGGGCATTGTTTTCCGTCCCGAACTTGTCAGGTGCAGTGAAGCTTGATGCTTCTTTTCTGCTCACAGTCTTGGAGGCCTGAAGTTAATTGTTTGGCAGTCAGATCCAGGCCCTGCACAGAGCTGCTAGTACAAGTTCTGATATCTCTGAACATAACCAAAAGTCCAGGCAAAATTCAGCAATACTCATGTATGCATGTCTCTCTTGGGACTTTCATTTGACTCGGCTATTACATCAGATGCAGGAAAGCAGATTATTTTGGTCTCACGCTCTTTTCTCGAGGTAACAGTGGTGGGCTAAGAATGTAGTAGTAAAGGGGCTTCCCTGGTGGTCCAGTGGTTAAGACTCCGTCTCCCAAAGCAGGCGGCGTGGGTTCCATACCTGGTTGGGCAGCTAAGATCCCACATGCCTCGTGGCCAAAAAAGCAAAACATAAAATAGAAGCAATATTGTAACACATTCATTAAAAACTCAAAAAATAGTCCACATCAAAAAATATTTTTAAAAAATCTATGGCTGATTCATATCAATGTATGACAAAACCCACTGAAATGTTGTGAAGTAATTAGCCTCCAACTAATTAAAAAAAAAATAAAAAAAATCTTAAAAAAAAAAGAATGTAGTAGTAGAATGTGGACTTATGAGAGCCAGAAAGATCTGGGTTCAAAGTCTCAACTCTGCCTCTTACTTACTTAAGCCTCAGTTTACTCACCTGTCACTTGGGTACAAGAAGAAGAGTTTTCTGATGACTGATTTATATGTGTGTGAATATGCAGTCATGCTCCCTGGTATACAGTAAGCTAGCTGTGAAGATAAAAAGAGGGACCAAAGTCCATTTCACAAAAGTAAAATGCACACATACCCAACTTTATCACAAACAATTTGCTTATACACAAAATCAAGGTTTTTTAAATTATACATGGGAAGTACATTTTCGATAAAGTCCTCTCCTTTTTTGGGAGCTGGGTCTGTTCTTCGTAGCACAGAGCTGGATTTTGATGTAGACATATCTTTAACGGAGCCAACTTCTCCAGTGGGCCAGTGGTTAATAGTTTGCTTTCCCCCGCAAGACGGCGCAGGTTCGCTCCCTGTTTGTGGAACTAAGATCCCATATGCCTCACAGGCCGAAAACCAGAACGTAAACAACAGAAGCCATATTGTACCAAATTCAGTGAAGACTTAAAAAACCCAAACCCAACAGAAGTGAGCGAAGAGGCTGGAAACGCAGTGATTTACCTCTTGACTTACTTTTTTGTTTTTCACATGGAATGACTGTTTTGCGCCGTTTCCTGTCGTTCCACCTTGTCATTTCATCTCCGCTTCCCATTTCTTCTCTGCACCTGGTACCACTCAGGGCCACTCCTTTCTGTCTCTCAGTTTCTGAGACTGTACTCTTGGCAGCACTGAAAAATGTACTGCTAATTACACAATTATTTTATTATGTAGCTCTGGTTGAAATATCCACTAAAGAATTAATTTAGTTAAAATAATTTGAACTGAGCAATTATTTTCATAACCACGGAATTAGCGTAAAGCGCTTAAAGTCCTTTATTCCCTGCTCTTTACGCAGCAGTTGTGTAATTAGCAGTAAATTTTTGGGGTCTTTGCTTTCCTCCCAAAGGAATAAATGTCTTTGTTCTGATCACATACAGAGTTTATGACCATTCACATTCCACATAGAGTTGGGAGTTTTTCCTGGGGCAACTTCTGAATTTGGGGGATTCCTTCACAGACCAGCCAGCCAGGTTGGAGCAATGGAGGCGTACTTCCCTCCACAGTTTCCTTGGAGAGAACTGTGCTCACTGATGATTCACATAGAGAGAGGGCCATTTTTACTTCGGAGAAGGTAGCAGTTTAATTTGCCAGTAACTACAATGAAAGTAATTTCTCTTTGCTCTTAAGTTCCTGAAAAAATCCTTCTTTACTTTGGCTCTCTAGACTGATTTATTCCAAATTGAGATCCTCTCTTTGATAGGAAAGTTTGAACTCAGTTGAACCTGCTATTTGGTGTTTCAAAGGATCCATTGTGGTTCCACTGAAATACTCATTAAACATCTGGAATCATAAACCTAAAACTTTAGCAGTGTTTAGACTTCAGTGAGCTAGGAAATGGGGAAAAGCCATAAATTATTGGGAAATAAATAACTGATCCCGCTTTCCAAGGACTGACTCTATTTTCACACCAGGGGTCCGTTTTCTTCAGGCTGCTCCTGGCCTTGGCTGGGGGGTGGAGGGGAGGGGTGTTACAGAGCATGCTCTTTAGCAGAATAAAGAGGTGGTTCCTCTTTTCCTGTGGTTGTGTGATATTTCCAATAAACACATACACATTTAAAAATTTTTTCTCTCATTGATACCCTGATAAAAATGCAGCTGATAAAGAATTAATTTTTTCTTTCTCACCATATTTTTTTGCAAAGCATGCATGTACTCATTCATTTATTCAGCAGACACTTTACTGAGCACCATGTTCCAGGCACCGGCCAGGACCCTGGGGATGCACAGATGAAAGATGCAGTTTTTTGAAGATAAAATATTTGAAGGATCCAGTTTCATTAGCTGTGCATTCGGAGGGCTTATCATATGCTAAGTATCATGAGAAGAATTTAAAAGAGCTTGAATAGTTCCTTCAGAAAACTTAATGTAGTGAGAGAGATCACATATTGACATGAAAAATACTCAACACTGGTAGAGCGAGTGTGAATTAATGTGGTGAAATCTGAGTACAGAAATTCAGGGAAGATGTAAAATGGAGATGCAGTCCACAGGGCCTGCACCCTGTATCTCGTGAAAGACAGTGCGCTTTTTTTTTTTTTAAGATTTATTTATTTTAGTTTTGCCTGTGCTGGGTCTCCATTACTGCGAGGTCTTTCTCTAGTTGCGGCAAGCAGGGGCGCCTCTTCGTTGTGGTGCGTGGGCGTCTCGTTGCGCTGACTTCTCTTGTTGTGGAGCACAGGCTCAGCAGTTGGGGCACACAGGCATAGTCGCCCTGTGGCGTGTGGGATCTTCTGGACCAGGGTCGAACCTGTGTCCCCTGCATTGGCAGGCGGATTCTTAACCACTAGACCACCAGGGGAACCCAGGCAGTGCACAGCTGGCGTGCTTTTGAAGATCGCCTGGGGTCTTAAATAGGACACAGCTGGGGACACCAGCCGCTTTAGTCTCCAGGACCTGGGGTGGCTGCACCCCCAGACCGGTCACCTCTGGTCACGAGCAGCCTTATTTATTTCTCTGTGTACCGTGATGGGAACGGTGTTTGGAAGCACCGCTTCATGGCCTCTGATTTGTCTCTTTCTCCCCAGATATGTACGACCAAGTGCTGAAGTTTGGCGCTTACATCGTGGATGGCTTACGGGAGTGCTCGCAGCCCGTGATGGTCTACATCCCTCCACAGGCTGAGCTCCGAGGTGGCTCCTGGGTGGTGATTGACCCCACCATCAACCCGCGGCACATGGAGATGTACGCGGACCGAGAGAGCAGGTAGCACTCCTTCCTCGCTTCTTCTCGCTGCCCGTGGGGAGCCTCTAGCTGTTGGGTTTCCTCTTGGAGAGCCTGTCTAACCAAGGGGCCTTTATCTGCCTCAGACTGTCCCCAGAGGGCTCCAGGGTCACAAAGCCAGGCTTTCTAGGTAGCCTCCACCAGCACGAGAATGGAACCAGGCTGGAGTCAGACTCTCCCAGTGTAACCCCCCACCCTAGATCCTTTTACAATGAAATTCTCTACCCGGGCACCCCCAGACTTGAGAGACACTCTCCTGTTGGTTGTTCAGATAGACCTATTCAGTATCTTTGTTTCTTTTTTTTTTTTAAGATTTTTTTTTTTCTTAATATGGACCATTTTTAAAGTCTCCTTTGAATTTGTGACAGTATTGCTTCTGTTTCATGTTTTGGTTTTTTGGTCACGAGATGTGTGGAATCCTGGCTCCCCGACTAGGAATCGAACCCACACTGCCTGCTTTGGAAGGCGGACTCTCAACCACTGGACTGCCAGGGAAGTCCCTCACTATCTCTTTCTTAGGTGTGTGGTAGAGGTAGCGTACAGCGAGGTGGGGCAGAGGGACAGAGTTGTTAGTCTGGAGTCCTTGCGTCTTCACCAGACCCTGCCGCAGGCTAGAGGGGACCTTGGAGCGGTCCTCACTCTCCCTGAGCTGCTTCCCCTTGTCTGTGGGACGAGCTGGATGGCCATCGAGGTGCTTCGTGGCCCCCACATTCTGTGGTTCCAAGCAAAGCTTCTCCCCCACGGCCAGTGCCTCGCTCGAGGCTTGGAGAGCACAGTGTTCGCAGCACGCAGAGCACTGCAAGTAAAAATCCCAAGCTTCCGTTAGGCATTGGAGCCTGAAACAAAATGGAACAAATCCAACTTCCTTTCATAATCTGTTTTCAGCCCTTTCATAAATCTTACATCATATTTCTGTGACATTTTCCATACCAGTCCCTATAGCCAATCATTTGTTAGAACACCTATGTCTCCCTTTTCCCCAAAATTTCAGCCTCTTACTTCAAAAGCTGCCTGAGAATCCAGTGGTTTTATTGTCAAATCGCTATGCTAACGTTCTGTACTTAAGAACTGACTTTTAAGTCCCAGCTTAGCCTCTGATCTGGTATCAGATTGGAGACAATTCCTCTGCAGAATTTAGAACAAGACTGTCTGGTTTCAGGTCCAGCTCTACCACTGGTTATCCTTGGACAAGTCTGTTAACATCCCCTACCTTAGATTCCTCCTCTGTGAAGTGGGGATGATAGTACCTTACCTCAGAGTGGACATAGACTGGGCATGAGACTGTCATGAAGATTTGTATGTCAGCAGTTACCAGCAGTGCCATGCACTGAGTAAGCATTGGCTGTGTGTGCGTGTGTGTGTGTGTGTGTGTGTACACACACATATCCACCAGTGAATGCGTTAGTCACTCAGTCGTGTGGGACTCTTTGTGACCCCGTGGACTGTAGCCTGCCAGGCTCCTCTGTCCATGGAATTTTCTAGACAAGAATACTGGCATGGGTTACCATTTCCTACTCCAGGGAATGTTCCCTACCCAGGGATCGAACCCACATCTCTTGCATTGCTGCATTGGCACATTCTTTATCATTGATGCCACCTAGGGAGTCACTATCTGTGTATATATATATATATATTTTTTTTAATAAAACCTTCTACATTTAAAAAATTATGTGTATATATGTATGTATAAAATAATATACATATGTATGTAATTTTTTTAATGTGTAGAAGGTTTTCTTAGAAGAAAGGTGTTTAGGGTGAACTTCCTGGTAATGGAACATCATCAGTAGGTACTAGAAGTGACCCTGAAGCCCTTCACTTTGCCATTTCCATGGCATCAGGCTGACCGTTTCCTCTCCCGCTTGGCCTGGCCCCGTGAGCCCGAGTACAAACAGTAGGCTGCCGTGCGTTTGTGGGACTGGTCTGCACCCACTCCCTTCGTTGCACAGCATGCGTGATGGAGATTGTTCAACTGTCACTGCGCCTACATCAACCTTTTTTTTCTTCTTTTTCTGGAAAATGTGACTTCTTTTACCATTATCAGCTGTAGATGGTGGAACCTGTATTCTTCTCCCTTTGAGATGGAAGTAGACTGATGTCATAATGAGAATTGTTTTATTTGCTTTCTGCCAGGCCTCTCTTGCAGCCCACTTAGACATTTCTCTGGTGCCTGCCCCTCTCCCCGGGGTTACCTCTGTGAACTGTGGGTGGGCAGAACCATAACGAAGCTGTTTCCTGGTTCCACAGATTGTAACCGGCCTCTTTCTGTTGTCTCCTTTCGTTAAGGTGTCTCTATTTCTGTTTTGTCTCCTTTCTTTTCTCTCTGATCCAGGGGATCCGTCCTGGAGCCAGAAGGGACAGTAGAAATCAAATTCCGCAGAAAGGATCTGGTGAAAACCATGCGTCGGGTGGACCCAGTCTACATCCACTTGGCTGAGCGATTGGGTATGTCTGCTTGTCCTCCTGGCAAGTCAATGAGCCATTCAACTGATTTGTAATGAGTGCATTCATAGGCCAGGGGAGGAGGTACTGAAGCATTTGATCAAATTCATGATAATCTTTATTTACTGTCCTCTCTATGGTAAGAACCCTGGTGGAATGAAACAGTGTGTGTAATGGGAGGGGAAGTGGGCCCTAAAGAGGCAAAAGTCACCTGATTTTCCTTCTGACATTTCCTTATAGTCCAAGCAGCCCATTTTTCAGGCTTGTGGATGTCCTTGTCCAGAAGGGTCAGTGGGGCACTGCTGTTGGCGGCAGGCTGGCCAGGCAAGAAGCATGGTCAGCCTATGTACCCTGTTCCTGCTCGTCTCTTTGGATGAGCCCGCCTCATTGCTGGGGGATGTAAGAGTCCGTGTCATGGGATGGGAAAGCCACAGCCCTGGCCCAGCGGCATGCTGGGGCCATCCTGAGCTGGGGAAGTGGAACCTGAGAGTGTGCCCTGTGCATGGACCAGGCAGCAGTGCCCGTGAGCATCTGTGCTCTGTGCATCCAGCCATTACCATGTTGCTCTCTTGTTCCCGGGGCTTTTGGAAGGCTCTTGGGGTTCGAACATTGGACTAAACCGTGGGAGCCCTGTGTTGAGTCCAGAGCCTGAAAGAGTTCCCGAGTCTCTTAAAACACTGATTTTCTGCCCAGGTCTCCCACTGAGATCTTTGCTATGTTAGTAAAAGATCATGACTTGAGGTTCTTTTGTTTGTTGGTTTGGTTTGATTTTGTTTTTTTCTAAAGGAAAAGAGAGATTGTTTTTAAAAGGTAGTGAAATCCAGTGAATGGAAGACATAAAAAAAGAGATGCTAGCTCTTTATGTTCCAAGTAGTAGTTTAATTAGTAAAGTATCACTGGTGAACCCTTAACATCCTCACCATCTAGAGACACAGAAGCTTCTGGTGTGTGCCCGGTCTCACTCTGGAGCCTACACACCCTGTCATCTGGAGCCCTGAGCCATGCATCCGACTCTGTGCAACCCCACGGGTGGTAGCCCTCCAGGCTCCTCTGTCCATGGGGCTTTCCAGAGTGTTTGCTGTACACAGCGACTCGGGCTACCATGAACCCTGTTCGTGTCCATTGTTTGCCGTTAGGAAACAACTGCCAGTAACTCACTGAGCGCAGCCTGATCCTTTTATAGGACATGCACACAGACAACAAGGAATTGGCCAAGTTGTTTCTAAATCTATTGCCACCCAGAATTGTTGAGGTGGGTTTTTTTTTCCCTCTTTCTTCTCCAAACAGGATAATTACTTCTGACCAACCCCATACACTTTAATTAAAGTAACTGCAGCTCAAGTGCAAGTTCCTCACAACTGTACACAGAGAGAGCTCTAAAAGCTTCAGCCACTGATAAGCATCTCGCTCAGATGCTCATAATTGCTCCCAGCGTCCAGTGATCGTTGCTGCAGTTTTTACCCCTCATTCCGTACAAACGCCACAATTGCAGGACACCGAGAATTGCATAATTTTCTCTCTCTCTCTCTTTTTTTCTTTTTTCCTTTTTTTTTTTTTTTGCTGGTTTTCTTTCTGGCCAATTTAAAATTTGTCAAAGTCGGTCTTCTTCTGGATCACTGCCCTTTGATATTTCGCGCACTCCATTTGCCACAAACAAGCCGCAGGGCCGCAGTTCATGCTGACTCCAGCAGAAGCAGAGAGAGCCCCATTTATCTTACACTGCCTGCTGAATTCCTCCTCATTAACTGGGGGTTCACTGCCTCTTCTTAACCCCCCAATGGCTGTTATCATCTCTTCAGAGTAACTGGGTGGTAGGCAGAGGGATCCTCTCCGACATCTGTTTGCAGAGTGGCTAGAGGGTGAGGGGTGTGGGGCTGAAGCTTCTTTCTCTGGGAGGCAAGTGACATCGCTCCCACCTTCACCCAGCACCTTTCAACTTTTGAAACGTGGGAAGGGGAAAAGGAGGAGCTTCCCAAGTGATGGCCATTTAATCATTTGTTACAAATCATCTCATTATCAATTTCCGATCCACGTTGAAGAAAACCATATTTATTTAACCTTGACCAAGATGGCACAAGAGAAAGACTCCTCAGTGGGCTAAAGATGAAGCAGGCTCTGGCCTGGGGCAGCCTGGGACATGAGCAGTGGAGCTGGAGGAAAGATGAGAGAAAGTAAAAGTGTTAGTTGCTGAGTTCTGTCTGACTCTCTGCGACCCCATGGACTGTAGCCCACTAGGCTCCCCTGTCCATGGAATTCTCCAGGCAAGAATACTGGAGCGGATTGCCATTTCCTTCTCCAGGGGATCTTTCCCACCCAGGGATCAAACCCGCATCTCCTGTGTCTCTTGCTTGTACATGTGGAATGAGATAAGTGTGTACAAGTCCTGGGTGTGTTGCTTGAGGAAGGTTGTTGAACTTCTCTGAGCATCCGTCCTTCATCCCGAGAGTGGGGGCCACTCCCCCTTCCTGGCCAGTGTCAGGATCGGATGAACGTGCACTTGCTCTGACTCTGCAAAGCACCTTCCAAACACGGGGGTTGGCGTCTCTTCCTCTCCATCCTGGTCGTCAGAAGCAGCAGCAAGTGCCCTGTTTGGAGTCGAGCACTCTGTGTGACTTCAGCCCACTTTGGGAGCAAGTGGCATAGGGAAGGAAATGTGAAAGCAGCAGCAGAAGCAGTCTCGTCTCTCAGGTGTTCTCGGTCGGATAGGGAGGACATGGACATTGAGGCGTGTTAGTGACAGGACAGATCAGCGGCGGTGTAACTGGAGGAAGACTGCAAAGCCAGCTCCTCTGGGGCTCACATCAGCTTCTGACTCCATTCTTTGGGCCTAGAAGCAGACTGCCCAAATGCCTTTTTTTCTTTTACAAAATGAATGAAAATAACTTAATTTTCCAGATTGGGAGGTTGAGGGAGAAGGAAACATTAAGTAAATCATCCAAGATACAAAATAAATACATGCTGGTGCCCAGAAGGGAATTTCTGGTTCCCTGTGTGCCGCTCTTCTCAAGATTTCCTCCAACTTTCCTTGAATACTGAGCCTGATCAAAGTTAAACAAGAGTGCTTTCCCTTTGTGATCTGAAGCCAGCTCCCCTGAGAGGAACCTACTATGCAGGAGGAATCCTGTGGGAGTAGATGTCCTATGTTCCCCGTCTCTTCCCAAATCGGCCTCTGCCCGGGGGAGCGTGCTGTCCAGTCACTTAGACCGGTGCACGGTGACTGATTGTGCTCAAAATCGTAAGTAGTATTTACTCATTAATAACACTTAATTAGTAAATAATTTAATTTTGAACAGCTGACTTCAGGGAAGCCTGGCATGCTGCAGTCCATGGGGTTGCAAAGAGTCAAGACACGATTTAGCAACCGAACAGTAACTTCATCTCTGTCAGAATTTTTATTTTTAAGAAAATGACCTTTTGTCATTTTATCCAGTTAGTTTAGGTAGTGGTGGTGAATTACTAGTGTACATATCTCTGGTTACAACAGAGAATATGAAATTAGTGTGTAGATTGGCCCCTGATGAAGGAAAAGGGGACAATTGCCCCAGCAAAAAACATGATGTCGGCCCAGATACCGAAACCTTGCGTTGCCAGACGGGTTCTGACCCTGAGTTCTCGGACCTGGGGCTTGGCAGAGTCAGTGCCGAGGGGGGGCATGTCCTCCCATCTGGTCACCTTGAGGAGATGAAGCTCCGTCTCTGGAAGCAGCACTCAGCCCACCAAGGCCACCCTGTGTTGCTCTGACATCCTGCTACCTCGGGACAGGCCGGGTGGCCACGGAGCGGATCGGCCTTCATGGCCTGGCCTCTTGATGCCGCAATGCAGTCTTCCTGGATCCTCGCCCTCCTCCTGTGCTCAGAGGGAAGTGACAAATCAATTTAGGTGGAGAGAGAGCCCTCCGGTCCAAGTGCAAAGTCACTATACGCTCCCTGCCGCCCCTGTCCTCAGCGCAAAGAACACCCGGGCCAAGGGGCTGCTTGGTGGAGCTTCTTTCTTCTCCAGACACACGTCTTGGCCGTGGCCCTGTTCCCAGACAGCCGGGCAGCCTGCCATGCTGCATGCCGGCGCTGCCCACGAGGACGGAGCATGCCCTGGGAGTGGTGGTCTGATGCAGGCAGAGGCAGCCCCGGCAAGCTGGCCCCTGCCCAGATCTGCAGGCACATCTACCCTTCACCCCACGCCTTCCAGCCTGAGGCACCCTGGGCAGAGGGAGTAGCTGCGAGTGAGGATCCACGTGTCTGAAGATCCTCAGGACTGCCTCCCTCCCGAGCTCCCCCTTTAGCCACCAGGATGACAGGAAACGGACGCTTCCTTAGGTCAGGGGGACTCAGTCGAGCTGCTGTTTCTGGCAGAGGTGATGGGTCACTGCGCTCCACGTGCTTTTCCATCTCGTGTCCTCTTCGAGATGCTGTAAGCGGAGAGGAGCCTGGATGTCTTGTTGAGGCAGGAAACGGCGTCCCTGCCTGGAAAGCTGAGCACAGGAAAGAAAGAAGCCCGACCCGTCAGCCTGGGGAGCGGCCTCTGGCCCCATCTCTGTGGTACGCGGAGTGTCCCCCTGGGGGCATCAGGCCCCCAAGCCCCGGTCTCCGTGGTAAGAAGACTGCTGAAGGTTAAATCATGAAGGCACCTCCCCTCTTAAGGAAGTGAAGGTGAAAATTTTAGTCCTTCAGTCGTGTCTGACTCTTCGCGACCCCATGGACTGTAGCCCGCCAAGCTCCTCTATCCATGGAATTCTCTAGGCAAGAATACTGGAGTGGGTTGCCATTCTCTTCTCCAGGGGATCTTCCTGACCCAGGGATCAAGCTCAGGTCTCCTGCATTGCAAGCAGATTTCTTTACCGTCTGAGCCACCAGGGAAACCCCCGTTAAGAAGGCCCAGCTTAAACCCACCTCATCGCGCTGATTCAGAAGCTCTTTGGCCTCATACAGTTCAGTGCAATAGTGACAGCTTCTGGGAAGAAGGGCCCCTTTTGGTGTGATCTGTTAATCGGATTTTGTTGAAGCCTCTGGGCTTGCCTCTTCCCAGGAAGGAGTAAGTCACAAGTTCATCAGGCTGGAGGGACCGGGCAGGCCCTTTGTTAGACTGAACCTAAGCTTCTGCCTGCCCAAGGTTGTTGTCAGAACTTGTCAGAGGGACCCTCTTCCTCTCTGGGTCCCCGGTGACTCAGATCCCTGTCCTTCCACCTTAGGGAGAGCAACTTGGAGAAAGAAAAACAGACTACCAGGCTTCCTGCCACTAGAACTCAGAGAATTCTGTGCTGTTTCCTGACCCTTCTGTGTGGGATGTGTGCAGGGCGGCACAGGGGACAAGGCTGCAGGGGAAGTAATATATTTAGTATATATTTTTTATTCCCACCTGAAAATCTCTGGGTTGACTATAAGGATTCTTAAAAATATGAACAGTAGAGGACTAACACTAACAAGGAACCCTAGGGTTAAATGTCCCTTGAGAGGGTTGCTGTTAAAATCAATATGCAAATACAGTTGTATTTAGATAGGTATAGCTCCCTTTGAAGAAACGCAGATATATGAAAATGGGATTGAAGAAAAAAAAAAAAAACAGATACATTGGGAGAAATTATTCCCATTACAAAAGGATTATTTGCTTTACCAAAGGAGTCACTGCAGGGTTCCTTCTAAATAGCTCCCTTAAGGCATTTAAAACAGGATCTGATTTACACAGTTTTTCAAGAATGCTTTTGTGTAAAGAAAGGCGCACCTGTTATGGGTACAGAAATAGTTTTGCAGGGTTGGTTTTTTTTTTTTTTTTTTTTTGCATCCTATCTTACTATCTTTGTACAGAAATTTCTTTCAGCGTAGAAAATGGGGTTACATAGATCTTTTTAAACAGCTACTTATGTTTGTACATCTGAATCTTAATAAGATTCCAGTCTTTTTTTATGCTGATTTTTCAGTCTCCAGGTTGAAGAATGGGTGTGTGTTCTCTGAGCTGAGATATTCAGGAGCTTAGTGGGGAGGGTGATCTAGTCCTTTTTCTCTAGCATTATAAATATTTAACCAATCAAAGCAAATTGCCTTCTTCCGAAGAGGAAGAAGGGCCCATAAAAGTTAAAATTGGGTTTAAATTTACATAGGCTTCTTGATAGAACTAAAAAAAAAGTTAAGAATTAAAAGAACACACACTTCAATATCACATTCTTTTATAAAACATTTTTCCTATTTGCCCGATTAGGATGGTTGTTCCATAAATGAGAGACAGCTCAAAAAAGGAGAGAGATTTCTGCAAGGTCACCCAGTGCCTTTGGCTGAGCAGAGGAGTTTCAGCCTACCACTCTTGACTTTTGTTCTGAGCTTTGAAGGTCTCACCCTCCCCCCCAAATCTTGCTCCATAGGATGGTCTGCTCATGCCTAGGGTAAGGTCAGCCATCTCCTGCCTTCCGCAGGGTCAAGGCTGGGTAAAAACACCTCTGCTGCTGAAATCAGGGTTCTCCTCAGAAACTTCTCTTCAGCTTTGACCCCATGGAGGAGACAGTGTCCTGGCCCCAGGGGGGCACCTGATGGGCTGCCGTCCTGTGGACACTTGCAAGTCAGTTTAACTTGTTTCATTTCAAAAGTATGGACTCTGAAGCCAGACTGCCTAGGTGCAAATCCAACCCTACCATTTCCTGCCTTTGTGGCCCTGGACTTCACTTCTGTATGTGCTTCAGTTTCCCCATCTATAAAATCATAGCGATCTTTTGTCATGAAGATGAAAGGAGATGAGCAGTACTTACACATGAGTGTATGGGAGTATCTCAATAATGTTAGCTCTCATTAGATCACACTAATAATTCCTCTTCTTGCATTTAACTCTTTAAACATTTTTTAAAAATACTTATTCATTTATTTATTTGGCTCGCCAGGTCTTAGCTAGGGCCCACGGAATCTTTGATTTTTGTGGCAGCATGTGGAATCTTTAGCTGCGGCATGAGGGCTCTAGTTCCCTGACCAGGGACCAAACCCAGGCCCCATGCATTGAGAGCGCGGAGTCTTAGCCACTGGACCTCCAGGGAGTCCCTCTTTAAACATTTTTCATTGTAAGGCTGGATTTCTGGGTTTTCGTGGGGACTCTGTTTGGGGGGAAGGAAGGGCATGGGAGTGACCTGCCTCTCTTTTCCCATTTCAGCCTTGTCCTAAAGTAGGATTCTAGAAAGAATGACTTTCCTCTCTGAAGCATATTCTTAAACACACGCACACATGCTGGCTTGCTTCCCTAAAAACCCCGAGGCCCTGCAATCTGGCTAGAAAAGAAAGAAAACCATTCCAAGATATTTAATTGTACAGGGAGCTTACAGGATTGATCGAGAGCTTAGCTTTTTACAATAGTCCAGTGAATAAGAAATGCTCCTGACAAACGATCAATGATAGGATAATCACTCTTTATCCCCCTCCTCATTCTTACCTCCTTTCTTCCAGGAGAACAGGGTTCAGAAGTCAAAAATCTTTATAGACGCCGCTTTTAAATTAAGCAGAAAATAGACATTGACATATTTGTTAATCTCCCCTAAATCATTACCGGGACTGGCTGCCTTGCTCTACAAGGAGAGGGGCCTTCGTGTGCTGCACGAGGGTGTGTAACCAGCTGAAGAGCAGCCTTTTATTTGTAGAAAATAAAATTGAGAAAACCTTTTATTCCCCCTCTTTAAGTACACTCATCTTTCTCATGGGCATTTAAAAATGCATACCTTCTCTACTAATGTCTTTGCCTTGCTTTGCTGCTTTTGGAGAGGTAGGTCTTGAACTATAATCAGAGGCATCGCCAAAGGAATCAGACCCTGCAGGCTTTGGCGGGGTACTCTGGGATCCTCCTAGTCTCCAGAGGGCCAGGCTGTCGGAGGGTTTATTTCATTTTTCTTTCAGAGTTCTAGAATAGCTTGACTGGGTAGATGAGAATTTTGTTAAGTCCGGGTACTAGCCTGTGTCCCTCCAGCTGGTAAAGGGACCAGTTATCCCTCCAAGGCCTCGTTCCCAGAAGGGCCTGTTCCTAAGCCCAGAAGTCCTCCCACTCTGCACCCAACGCTGAGCTGTGCTCCTAACTCCGCCTAACACTGGACCAGACTCTCTAGCCAGTTGCGCTCCTGTGGCCACTGCTTAGCCACTTTCAGTACTATTTAACGTACAGACTTCCGAGACAGCCAGAGCCAAGTATAAGTCCTGACTTCTCTACCTAAGAGCTGGGTGCCCTTGGGCAAGTCACTGTCACATTTCAGATCTTGGTATCCTCATACCCTGTCTGTAAGGTTGGGTTAGCATAAGGATTAGAGACGGTCTGCCTGAAGCAACTTGGAAGGTGTTCAGTAACGCTGAGGTGGTCTGCTGGCAGGCGTGGTGTTAGCTGCTGACCAGACCCGGGTCTGAGCTGTGGTTCCTCATGAGCTGTGTGAGCCTGCAATCATGAAGTGCAGCGCTGGCACACGGGAAGTGCTCCATAGATGGTGTGCGTTACACACGGGGCACATATCTGTACGGATGTCATTGGCCCAGAGGGGGAACGCTGTGAGGGTCTGGAAGGCCCTATTCAGCCACGTGCACGGCCCTGCCGTCCCTGGGCCCCCGGCGGGACTGTGATCTTCCCTGCTGGTCTCATAGTGCCGCAGGGGTATTGTGAGTTCAGTTGTGTGGTCCCCAAATCGTGTCCTGCTCTTCAGAGCCATGGACTGTAGCCCACCAGGTTCCTCTGTGGGATTTTGCAGGCAAGAGTACTGGAGTGGGTTACCATTTCCTTCCTCAGGGGATCTTCCTGACCCAGGCATCTAACCCCTGTCCCCTGCATTGGCAGGCAGATTCCTGACTGCTGAGCCACAGTTCCAGACCACCACGATAAAGTGACTATTGCAATGAAGTGAGTCCCATGACTTCTTTGGCTTCCCGATTCATAGAAGAGCTATGCTTGTACTATACTGTTGTCTGCTAAGTGTGCAATAGCATTATACTATCTTATAAAACTATGTACACACCCTAATTTAAAAATACTTCAGTGCTAAAAAGCAGTTACCATTTATCTGAGCACCTTCAGTGAATCATAATCTTTTTGCTGGTGGAGGGTCTTCCCTTAATGTTGATGGCCGCGGACTGATCAGAGCGGTGGCTGCTGCAGGCTGGGGCAGCTGTGGCCGTTTCTTAAAATAAGACAAAAGTCAGGTCTGCTGCATCGACTGACTCTTCCTTTCACCAACGACTTCCCTGTAGCGTGCACTCCTGCTTGAGAGCATTATTTGATTTCACCATAACAAATGCAATTGCAGGTATACCTCGCTTTATTGCATTTTCAAACTTTTTCATTATTATTATATTCCTCATGGTGATCTGTGATCAGTGACCTTTGATATTATGTTTTGATATTTTTGTACTTGTTTTGGCATTTTTTTATCCATAAAGTATTCTCTAGGTATGTATGCCTGTAACAGGGGGCGATATCCTAGCCACTCACATACAGAGTGGGGTTTATTGGCCGTGTTGTCTTGGTCTGGTTGTGGAATGAGACAGAGGTGGCACCTCAGCTTTATCAGGCAGGATGCTGCCATCCTCTGATTTAGCCTTTTTTTAAGTTTTAAGGAATACCACTGCCAAAACACGTGTCCACATAAGCCAGGAACACACACAACACAATGTGCATAAGCTTCAGGAGCCCAGCTGCTGCACGCGGGGCCTGGCTTGGCCCCATCTAGCTCTGTGGCCTCAGTAAGTTACATAAATAAGCAATGCCTCGATTTCCTCACCTGTAAGATGAGGATAATAGGAATGCCAACCTCATACGGTCGTTGTAAGGATTAAACAGGTCAATGGATGAAAAGCACTTAGTGTCCTGTATATATTAGCTTTGGTTAACTGTACGCACTAGGGGGCTAAGATAAACTTTTTTTTTTTTTTAGTGGCACTTATTTTTCTAATTTTTTCCATTTCATAAAATTTTATAGAAAAGTTACAAGAATGGTACCGTGAACTTCTGATGCCCTGTTCTCAGATTCACCTCCTGTTGCCATCTTGTCTGACTTGCTTTACCATTTTCACATGCACATGCTGCCTCGCTCACTCTCCCCACACACGTACACGTTTTCTTTCAACCATCTGAGATAATTTGTAGACATCACGCTCCTTTGTCCATACATATTCAGCGTGTGTTTCTAAGAACACAGACTTTCTCTTACATAAGCAAAATACATTTATTAAAATCAGAAGCTATAACACTGATACAGTACTACTGTCTAATCCATGATTCATATTAAAGTTTTACCAGTTGTACTAATAATTTCCTTTATAGCCTTATAGCTTTTTTTTGCGGGGGGGAGGGTGTCCAGATCTGAGATCTAATCTCAGAGCACGTGTTGCAATTTATCATCCAGGATTTTGTCTCCTTTAATCTGGGATAGTTCTTGGGCCTTTCTTTGTCTTTCATGATCTTGACATTGTTTAGAAAGTCCAGGTCACTTTCTGTAACATGTTCCACAGTTTGGGTCTGTCTTACATTTCCCTGGGGTTAGATTCAGATTATGCATTTTGGGCAGGAATATTGCAAAAGTGATGTCATGTCCTCCTCAGGACGTTTCCTCAGGAGGCACGTGACGTCAGCTTGTCCCTCTCTCGGCGCTGGTCAGCTTTGATTACTTGTTTAAGGTTTTGTTCACTGTAGCGTTGTCATCTTCCCCCTTTGTAATTAGTAAGTAATTTGTAAGGAGATACTTTGAGACTATGTAAATATCCTGTTCCTCGTCAAATGCTCACGCACAGTTTTAGTATCTATTGATAATTCTTGGCAGAATCAATGACTGTGATGGCTGTAAAATGGTGATTTTCTAACTCTGCCATTCCTTCTCTATTAGTTGTTGGACTGGGGAGAGGGAGGGCTTTCTTTTCCCTTCTCTTCCATTTAATTACGTGTGTCAGGGTGACTTACAGGTTCTTATTTAATTACATAAATATTCAGCCCGATGCTCAAATTGTCCCAGATTTAGCCTGCCGGAACACCTTCTCACTGGCTCTTGTGTCTTTTTTTTTTTTTTAAGAAGTTCTTTCTTTTGGCCACACAGCATGTGACATCTTGGTTCCTTTATCAAGGATCAAACTTGCGCCCCCTGCAGCAGAGGCACAGAATCGTAACCACTGGACCACCAGGGAAGTCCCTCCTGTGTCCTTGTGGCATGCCCGGTCAGCTTTCCCACTTTTTGTGACAGTACATTCCAGGTTCATCTTAATGTTTCTCCTGCCCCAGCCCTGGAATCAACCATTTCCCCAAAGAGTCTCTTGGTTCTTTTTATTGGAAAAGAAAAGATCTTTGCTTCCCTATCAAGGGTATTATACCTGTGACCATCTCATCTCAGAAGAAGCTGGTCAGCTCTCCTCCCAGGAATTCTCCAGACTGGTCCAACTGGAATGAATGGGCCTCCATCTCGTCTCACAGTGGGGGGCCCACTGTTGTCATGCCGTGTACCTGCTTTGGAAAGAAGGCTGCTGAAGGGTCAGGGGCCCAGTGTGATCGGTCAGTGTCAGAGCCCAAGGAAGGATTGCCCTCCCCACTTCTCATCACAGCTTCAAAGTAGTGATGGGTTTAAAAAAAAAAAAGTGGACTTGGGTATCCAAAAACCTCATAAAACCGAAGCTAGGTACTAGAGTTCCACCCCTGTTCTATTAACATGTGTTTATGGATGATACTTACAGCTCGCTCGGCAGCCCAAGGCTGTTTATGGCTTGTGATTCACAGTGAAAAGCGAGGCCCGTTCCAGACAGACATGCTTGAAATAGACCCTTCTCTTCTGCATGCCATCACCTGTGGTCATGCAGTTGTTTGTCAGCTTTGGTGACCACGCACTTGAGGTTGTCGCCAACACCAGGGGCTGTCACCTATTGCTCCTTCAGCTAGACTTATGCCTCCTTGCTAGGCAGGCAGCTAAATTTTTGGTATTGATTGCACGTCTCATTCTGAGTGTCATTAGGGAAAAAAGTACAACGGAGCAGCTCCTCTCCTGGGATACTGGTGAGTGGGAGCGGGAGGCTCCTTGTTATAAGGAATTCCACAGTCTCATCTATTGAGTGAGGGTGCCATGTGCTTTTAAGTTTGCTGATCCAGATGGGGTTTGTGGACTGTCTTTTATTTATTAGGCTGTGCTGGGTGGGTCTTAGCTGCGGCATGCGGGATCTAGTTCCCTGACCAGGGATCAAACCTGGGCCCCCTGCGTTGGGAGCACGGGGTCTCAGCCACTGGACCACCAGGGAAGTCCCCTGCCTTTCTCTTTTCTCCTCCTCTCCTTTTAGCCTAAGAACTAGAGTGTCTTTGTCACAGTGGTCAGGGGTTGGCTCTGGCCATAAATCCAAGCAGGAGACAAGGAGGCATGCTAATCCATCGAGCCGGCATGAGACATGTGCTTCAGGCTCTCACTGGGGTGGATTCTAACTGATTTCAGGTTAAGAGTATCCACATGTGAGTTTAGAGCTGTGAAGCCAGGCAGCTCCCAGCTTTGAGGAGACGGCAGGTCCTCCGGGTGGGCAGGTGACCAGACGTGGGGAGGGAAGCACTGCTGGCCGGTGTGTGGAGGTGGAGGGTGTCCCAGCTGGTTCATGTTTGGGGCGGGGCGGCCCTTCTGGGGCTGCTCACGGGGCGCGCAGTGTCCTTCGTGGGGACCAGGGGCCCACTGTCAGTGAGGTGGGGAGAGGCCTCCAGGAGATGGTTGGCACCTGCTTGGGGAGTGGGCCCCCCAGAGGCTGCTTGTGGGACTGTCACCCCCACCGGGAAGGGCCCCACGGCAGGTCTGGTGTCCGCGGGGTCCAGTTATCAGCAGAGGCAGTGAAGACAGCGGAGAGCCGGGCCTCTGAGCCCCCGAGACCATGGCCACTCCCGAGGAGGGCCCCTGGCCCCCCGCCCCTGACAGTCTGTCTCCTCGCAGGCACCCCCGAGCTCAGTGCGGCCGAGCGGAAGGAGCTGGAGAGCAAGCTGAAGGAGCGGGAGGAGTTCCTCCTTCCCATCTACCACCAGGTGGCCGTGCAGTTTGCGGACTTGCACGACACCCCAGGCCGCATGCAGGAGAAGGGAGTCATTAACGTGAGTAGGCGGCCGCCGCTTCTGAGCCCGGCTTGTCAGAGACGCACACGCACACCCGGGCTCCCTCCTCGGGAGCTGTTGGCTGTGCGTGGAGGAGACCGTGTTCTCTTCTGGAGAGGAGACCTCTTCCCTCCGCTATGCCCGTTATCATCCTAAAACTGTTCATGATTTAGGTTCCTGGGCACTCCTCAGGAGGCAGGCTCCATTTTACTGGTGGGAAACTGAGCCCCATGCAGTCCCCTGGGGACAGCCACCCCAGAGGTCCTGGAGTGGGTTGCCATGCCCTCCTCCAGGGATCGTCCCAACCCAGGGATCGAACCCAGGTCTCCTGCATTGTAGGCAGATTCTTTACCATCTGGGCCAGCAAGGAAACTCAAAACCTGCATGCAAAGTTGAGCTATCTGCTCAAAACCAGTTCCACACTCTGGCTCTCTGGAAATTCGAGACACCCCCCTCCCCCAGAATGTCTCCAGCACGTGCGGGCCTGCCGCCAGCCAGGCCATCCCTGCACGGTGCTGGGGTCAGGGGTGCGTTGGGTGGTGGCTCTGAACTGGGGAGATGTCTACAGGGGCTGGGAGCTCACGGCCGGCTCTCAGGTCTCCGAGGCACTCGCTGGAGAGTAGGGTTTGCGCCCGTGGAGTGCCTCCGGCCTGGGCACCGAGCTGGGGTGACTGAGCTCACTGTTGTCCCGGGGTAGGACATCCTGGATTGGAAGACTTCACGCACCTTCTTCTACTGGCGGCTGAGGCGTCTGTTGCTGGAGGACCTGGTCAAGAAGAAAATCCACAACGCCAACCCCGAGCTGACCGACGGCCAGATCCAGGCCATGTTAAGGCGCTGGTTTGTGGAGGTGGAGGGAACCGTGAAGGTAGGTGGGCGCCCCCGGAGGAACCTTCATGCCCTTCCTCACCCCCCACGCCCAGCACTGCCCGGCTTGGCATCTGAGAGTCTCTGGGCCTCGGGAGGGGGAGGGGGGTACGGGCCTCAGCCTGTGTCCTCCCCGCCGTCCTAACGGCTTGTGAGATGGGCGATCAGGCGTTCCTTGCAGCTTATTCAGCAAACCTTCCTGAAGGCTTCCCATCAGTATATACTGGCCAGGGAGAGAAGCAGACACTGCTCCCGTCCTTGCTGAGCCCACCACCAAGGCAGGGCGGCTGAGCCATCATGCGGTCACGGACAGGAGTGGCCGACGTCAACCACGGCAGACCCGGGGCTTCGCAAAGCGCAGAGCCTAACCCACTCTGTGGGAAGATTTCTAGAAGCGATGTCTCAGCAGAGACCTGGGAGCAGAGTAGGAGGAAGCAGAGGGAAGGCCGGGCTGGGGCACGGGGGTAGTGTTTCAGGCAGCAGGAGCCGCGCGCGCCAAGCCTGGTGGCGGGAGTGCCGTGCGTGGGACACCGCGGGCTCTTCAGGATGGCCCAAGCCGGGGCGGGATAGGGTGCGGGGGAGCAGGGCTCTGTCCTGGGCTCTGCGGGAGCCGCTGAGGGCAGAAGGGGCTGCTGTGATGGGTGCTACCCCTCAGGGGCTGCGCTGAGGGGGCAGGAGCCGGACAGCAGGGGACCCTGACGCGGGCACTAAGGCTGCCGCTGAAGGTCTTCGGATCTCAGGTCCACCCTGCAGGGAACCGCAGGCCGGGCATCTCCCGGGGGTGACCGCACGGGGTAGGGCGGGCACAGTGCCCACTGAGGCCGCATCCCCAGCGATCCTGCCCCGGGGCTGAGTTCAGGACCCCGTGTCCCCAGCGATCCTCTCAGGAGCTGCAGCTGGGCCAGCCAGGAACCATGGAACTGCCTCTGGAACCGTGGGCTGCATAAGACCGTCCACGGGAGGATGGGCAGGAAAAGTTGGAACTTTCATTTCTGTTTATTCTTACTAAGTAAAAGCAATCAACCTTTATTCATAGTGAGTATCTGGATTGAATCATAAACATCATATATACATTTTATCAGGATATGGGTACTTATGTGCTGGAAATACACTTCTCTCTTCCTGGTAGCCGCGCGACAGGTGGTAACTGCCGGCTTAGAGCACTGCTGCGGGCTGTTGGAGGGCTGCTTGGAGGGCCGGGTGGCAGGCACGCTGGCCTCCTCCCAGGAAGTGGCGCCTGAGGTCTCCACTGACTGTTCCCAGGAAGCAATTCCAAAGCCTGCTGTCAGTTTTAAAGTCAGCGGGTCGGGGTGATTCTAAGATTTCCCTCTGTGTTAAGTCCCCCGGTTTCTTTACGACTGAAAAGCTGCCTTGGATAAATATTTCAGCTGTGCAGCCGGGGAGCACAGCCTTCTGTGACTTGTGGTTCAGGTTCAGGTCAGTCTGTGGCATCATAATTGAGTGAGACGATTTTCTCAGTGGCCACTGGCAGCTTCGCGCGGAAGTTGGCATTGAAAGTCACGCAAGTGTAAAATAAGAGGTTGTTCTGCAGTTCGGAGTGGCCGGCCAGGTAAATGGAGTGTGCATGGGCCGCCGGGAGAGGGCCTTCCTCTTGCGTGAGTCACTGACAGACGCGCACGGCCTGGTTTGGGGGTGCCCCCACCTCCCGCCCCCCGGGGACGCCTGTTGGGAAGCAGGTCGCACCTCCCCTGTCGATGGAGGGAACAGTCGCCCGTGTGCACACGCTCCTGGCTGAAGGTCAAGTGCAGAAGACACCCCGACTCAGGAGGGGAGACCAGAGGCTCCAGGACCCAAATGTACCGCTCCCCCCATCTACAGAAGTCAGCGTTCCCTGGAGCCCTCAGGGCAGGGGGACAGAGAGAGGAAGGGCGGGTGATCTCTCTGTGTGGCTTTGAAACCTCCTTCTGGATTCTGCGGGCTCAGCAGAACTCGGGTTAGTGGGAGGCAGGTGATAAAATCTGCGGCGCCCTTGAGAGCAGAGAGTGTCGCCCTGTTGAAAAGCCGTGTGGCTGCCTCGGAGGGGCCACGCCTGCTCGGTGCTTGGGAATAAGGGGGCACCTCAAAACCCGCACCTTCCCTCGGTTCTTCAAACGGAGGTGGGTGTGGTGTGCTATGGCCACGCCAGGTCTGGAGCCTGGCTTGGCCCTGCTGATCCTTACTGTGGTTACAGGTAAGGAAGGACGCTTAGCGTAGGCGTCTGTGGGCCATGCTGTGTGTTCCTTCTCATAGAAATTTCTTTGTTTTAAATCTTAGTCCTGAAAAAAGAGATTCTGGGACAGCAAGTCTGAAGACACCGTGATGTGTTATAACTGAGGAGCAGAATTCTTTTGTCTCCCTTAGAGGACTCTGTTAGCATGAGTTATGGGACTCTGTTTGAATCCACAGGGGCAGTCCCACTGTAGGAAATAGTAGGGTTTATGGTTCGTAGTTTGACTGCAGGCAGAAGAGAAGCATCGCCACAGTTCCCTGAAAAAATAAGAGCTTAGGTTCAATCTGGCTGTCGGAACAAGGCACAAGTATGTCTCACGGGCACGTTTCCTCTGCTGACTCTCAGATCCACAGTTGAAGGTGTGTGTTTTTCAGACAGGCTGACTTCCCACCCACACAGTAGCTCCCCCCATACAAGCTCCAGTAGAAGAAATTGAGAAGGATGTGTTTTCTGAAATCTTAACACTTTTTGGATCCTGCTTTGCCATTTGCTGGCTCAGACGCACTTAACCCTCCCTTTCCTCACGTGTAAAACAGGGATGTTGTTTGCTTCACAAGGTTCAGGGCATTTTTAACGACGTTGTAAGACTGTCTGGCGCTCGGCTTCCTCCTCCCCCTCAGCGTGGCGTGTTAGAAGGCGGGCTCAGTAACCGGGTAGCTCAGAATGGTGGTGGGAGCCGCGCGCCCCGAGTGCTCTCAGGCCGTTCTCTGACTTCTTGTTGTTGCCGAGTCGCTCAGTCGTGTCCGACTCTTTGTGACCCCATGGGCTGTAGCCCGCCAGGCTCCTCTGTCCGTGGCATTTCCCAGGTGGGAACACTGGAGTGGATTGCCAGTTCTTTCTCCAGGGGGTCATCCCGACTCAGGGAACAAACCCGAGTCCCCTGCATTGGCAGGCGGATTCTTCACCTCTGAGCCACCAGAGAAGCCCCTGACTTGGCCCGAATCTGTCCACGGTGCTCCCTTACGAGCCAGGAAGCTATAAATCCATTCTTCTTCTGGGTTCCCAAATGAGACGAATGGCCAGTGGAGGCCCTCGTGAAGTCGGTAGAGGAAGAAGCACCACTGATAGGGTCATCTGATTTCCACTGTCCCCAGGCTTCCCGTTGAACAAGTCTCAGGCATCAAACTTCCGATTTAGAGCCAGGAAGGGAGGAGGTAAGGTAGACTCTGGGCAGCAGGAACGGGGTTGGGGCAGCTCTCCAGAAATGAGGTCCAGCAGGCCACCCCAGCCCACGGGGCTACTGCTGCTATACTCCAAAGCCTCAGGAAAAAAAAACAAACGCTTTTCAGAGATGTCTCCAGGCTGCTCATAAGGTGAGTTATCTGCAGGGTCTGGGCTTCGGGCTCACTTCCATCAGCCCGCGGCCCACTCACCCCCAGGCCCTGCTCCACCACCGAGTAAGGAGGCCTTAACAGCAATCCGATACATTAGGAATGAAACTTTCCCAACAGGTCATTTAGATTTTGTAAGATAGACTAATTACTACACACAATTAGTGAGCCGAGTCTTGCCAGAGATACTGACCCACGGATGCACCGCCGGATAAAGGGCCTGCTGAACACGCACTGTAAGGCCATGCTGCTCCGACCTTTAATCATTGATGCTTGACTGGTGTTAAAACTTTCCGGTTGGGATGAGTGCAGACAGGTAACATACGGGCCCAGGCCTGTCATGAGATGAGCAGCCCAGCATGCCACAGGTGCTTGAAACCCACAGTGGGAGCCACGTTTTCATAATTTCAATGAGGGAGATGATGACAGCAGAATGTCGGCCCGTCCTGGGTGGAGTGACGAGCCTCGCTGCTCTGTTCTGGGAGGGCAAACGAGCAACTGCAGACTCCCTGGCCCTGGGTGTGGGGAGCGTGCTCCCAACAGCAGAGCAAACCCTCCCAGGTCTGTTGTAAAAAGAACCCGTGGGGCTGCAGTGCCTGCGTTTGTTGATTCTCGCTAAAAACGCTGTTGACCAGGATCGCGACCCCGTGGCCACTGTGTGCTCAGCGCTACAGTTGACACTTGACCAGGGTTGGACTTGGGGGTCGTTGTCCACTCATATTTTGAGTGACCAGCAAACCATTCATATAAGGGGGCCTACATTTTCCAGACCTTGGGACGTGTTGCCTTAATTCCATCTGGGGACTTTTCCAGTGTTTGAACACCTAGCGTGCTCTGGCTGCAGGAGGGGACGGGAGAGCCGTGTTCTCTGGAGGGCAGCGGGCCTGCCAGTGCAGCGTCTGAGCATCGTTAGAAGCAGGCATCTCGTTAGCTAATACATTACACCAATCAAGGAGAGTTATCTTAAGCCACAATTAATCTGCTCCCTGGCATATGTTGATAGGAAAGCATCATGCTGTTTCTTAATTAAAAGCAAACGGATTAAAAATGATTAATAAGAGTATTAAATATTCTCCTAAACTAAAGGCTTTGGAATTCTTGGGTAAATCTAGGTTTCCCCACCCCCACCCCATTCTGAAACCCAAGAAGCATGCATTGTTTTCTTTTTTCCTCCCCCTAAATCCTCGTAAGTAAGGGCATGTGCAGAAGTCCAAATTACCAAGGTGGAGATGGGCACGTTGGCACGCCATACGTGAGTGGGGTGGACGGGGCCTGGCACGCGATGCTAAGACCACTGAGCCTCGGGGACCATCGCCACCCCCACCCTTGTTGATAGAGAGTGGTGTGGTGCCTCCTTTTTCCCAGAACAAAATACTCGCCTGCCGTTCAGCCTCGGGGTGCCAGCATCCTGCCTGCACATGGAGCGGGGGGACAACCCCCCCCACCCCCAGCCTTGCCCTGTCCTGGCCGCCCGCCCGGACCAGGAGAACTGACCCTTTCACCAGTGATTGATTACAACCAGGGATGGGCAAATTTGGGGCCAGCAAAGGAAATGGACGAAAGAACTAGAAACGGCACCTCACTGATCCTTAATCCTGGGGCTCCTTAATCGTTCCATTGTGAAGGACTCCTTAAGACTCATTAGAAACGTGGAAGTCAGTTACAAGGTATATAATAAACAACCAGCCCCCACGGACTCACCGGCCAAGGCAGAGATGGGGACGGGAGAGTCTGGAAAGAGACCCTTATTTTTAAAGGCCGTGAGTGGAGTCTTAGGAAGCAGCGCGGCTCCTGGCCCCCCGCATGCCTCCTCTAGCGGGTGTGGTGGGGATGCGCCCTCTGCACTGGGCAGGCCCCCGGCGTCCCAGCCGCGGCGTAGGCGCCTCTGTGGGTACCCAGGCTTCCCGAGCCGTCCCCCGAGCTCCCTAACGCACCCGCCTATTAAATTACAGCGCCCAACTCATTGTCATTCTGACTTTGACTCGGTTAGTGATAACCGAGGAGGATAGCGCACCTTTAAATGACGAGCTTTGTGTTTAATTACCCAAACAAAATGACATAAATATGAATGAGCCCTAATGGCAGTGCTTGGTTTTCCGGAAACCATTAACAAAACGATTCCTAAATGATTTGTAAAGAAAATGAGAGGAGACGAGAGCCAGGAGAAGGCGATTAGGTTTCTAACACACTCCTGAATTATTATGGAATCAACTACCTGGGAAATGCTCGGCTAAATGATCTGACAGGGGGAGGTGAGAGGTGGTGTGTTGAGACTTTCAGGGCGATGGACGTCCTGACCCTTCGGGAAAAACCGGGGTGTACGTTTCTGACCCGGCGGCAGCACGCCCCTCGCCTCTGGCCGCCTCGGCCTCTGTCGCCAGCCAGGACCAGAGTCTTATGCTTAGGAATCGTGTCTCAGCTCCTCAAAAAGCACAAGTCATTTAGCATTTATTTATCTGTTTGTTTATTTGGCTGCCCTGGATCTTAGCTGCAGCACTTGGGATCCTGACTTTGGCATTCAAACTCTTAGTTGTGGCGTCTGGGATCTAGTTCCCCAATCAGGGATAGAACCTGGGCCCCCTGCATCGGGAGCGCAGAGTCTTAGCCAGCAGGACATCCCGCCCGTGTTTCACGCCCATTCAGCTCTTGGCTAAACAGTCAGGGACAAAACAGCGGCATCAGTGTCCGTGTGAGCACAGACGCCTCTGGGCAGTGCCCAGGTGGGTTCTCCAAGCGTGCGTGTCACATCAGAAAGCTGGCTTGAGGGGTGAAGGCAGCTCCTGTCCTGAGGCCTGTTTCCGCCACCTCCTACAAAGCCAGCAGTCACAGAGGAACTGGGGATGACTCTTTTACGTTGAGGACACTTCTGCAGTGGCCCTCCCAGATGAAGATCTGTCGGGGTGTCCGGCCTGGGCGGGGCCCTGGCGTCTGACCGGGCGTCATCTGTTCGCAGGCCTATGTTTGGGACAACAACAAGGATCTGGTGGAGTGGCTGGAGAAACAGCTGACAGAGGAAGACGGCGTCCGCTCAGTGATCGAGGAGAACATCAAGTACATCAGCAGAGACTACGTCCTCAAGCAGATCCGCAGGTGAGACCCCAGGGAGGGGGCCCCTTGGCAGCAGCGGGCTCACTTCTGGGGGAGCAAGCGACGTCTGCACAAACGGTGGGCTGACGATGCTTTGCGGTCTTTGCGGCCCCTTCAGTTTGAGGCGCTGATCAGATGAGAACAGAGTCCTGGAGCACCGGGCTCGCTCAGCGCCTGCTCCCCGGGGGCACTTAGCAGTGGTGGCTGAGCTCACCGTGCCCAACTGTTAGCTCCAGATGCAGATCCTGAAACTGAATGAACCACTGGGGAGGAAAGCCCATTGCATCCCGGTTTCCTAGGAAACCACCTCCTCCCCTCCCCCAGCCGAGAGGGAGCTGTGTTCTAGAGGCTTCTGTCTCCTCCACGGGCTGGGTGGCAGAGACTGCAGGGGACATTCTTCTGAACTTTTCATTTGGACTACGTTTCACTTAACAGAAAAACTGCAGAACTAAACACAGTACAGAGAACAAATCTGAACCCAGACGTGCCTGCTATTTACATTTTGCCTCATTTGCTATATCATTTTTGTTTTTTTTTTAACTTGTTTTATCTTATATTGGAGTACAGCCACTTAACAACGTTGTGATAGTTTCAGGAGAACAGCAAAGGGACTCAGCCGTACATACACAAGTATCCATGGTCCCCCAGACCCCTTCCCTTCCACACTGCACATAACATGGAGCAGAGTTCCGTGTTATGAGGAGGTCCCTGCTGGTTATCCATTTTCAGTAAAGCATGTGTACATGTCCATCCCAAACTCCCTAACTATCCCTTCTTCCCATTCTTGATTTGCTGTATCATTTGTGTGTGTTTTGTATATAAAAAGAGTAAGCACACTCTTATGTGTATTTCTTTCTTTTTCAGAACCATTTAAAGATAAGTTACATCTATGATGGCCTGTCATGGCCCTTTACCCCCAATACTTCAGTATGCCTTTGCTATCAGGGCTATGCCCTGACATAACCATGGTAAAATGATTAGTTTTCATAAGTTGAACACCACAGCTTTTTATCTAAACCACCCTTTGTAGACCCCTGCTCGTTTTGAGTTTGCCCGATGTCTGCTCGTGATTAGATTCAGGCTGTGCATTCGCAGCCCTGATGTCACGTCCGTGATGGTGGGGCCCCACACCTGAGGGCACGTGACGTCACCTGCCAGCCCCCATGTTGGCTTCCGTCACCTGGTTGAGCTGTTGCTCGACTTCCCCACTGTCCAACTCCTGATCTTTCTCCTCAGACCTACTAACCAGCCTGTGGAGAGACACTTAGAGGCCAGGCAGTTTCCTGCTCATCAGAGCTGCTTGCATGTAGCACTCGGGGGTGAGTCATGCCTGATCCAGTCTTTACAGCGAGGTTGCAGAATGACAACGTTCCAACTCCTGCACCTGCTCCACAGTCACCTGTGACCACCCCGATTCTCCCGCAGCAAAAGGCCTTTCTCCGCCTCCATTTATTCTATATTCATTATTGGTATAGACCAGTGAGTGTCTTCTGTCTTTTCAATGACTTTAACTCATTTTTGATGCCCCACGTGTCCCAGGTTTAGCCAGTGGGAGCAGCTTCATGCAGGGCCCACTATCTTTGTGACATGCCCCCATCTCGGTTTTGGCTTAAGTTACTTCTGCACTTTTTGACATAGTGGAGCGCTGGCAGTTCATCTGGTACCAACCGTGCTGTGGGGGGCCTGTCTCAAGTAAGAAGAGAGGACAAGGCTGCCGGATCCACGGTGGTCCCTGGGAGCGGGTTCTGGGCAGTTCTAAACTCCGCTGACCCAGGCACGGGTCTCTCTTCGTCTCACCACCCCCAATTTCCCCTTCCAGCTTGGTCCAGGCCAACCCAGAGGTCGCCATGGATTCCATCGTCCATATGACGCAGCACATCTCACCCACCCAGCGGGCAGAAGTCGTTCGGATCCTCTCGACGATGGACTCGCCGTCCACGTAGGAAGAGCTGCCTGCCCACCCCCGCCCTGCCTCTGGAGCCGAGGGCCAGAGCGGCCCGTCACACCCGAAACCACTGCGATGAGCAGGCACAGGAGACCAGCGCTGGAGTCAAGTGGCTTTTTGCTTCCCCTCGATGTGTTCCGGTTCTGCATGACACGTTGGGCCGCGGGCCATAGCACCCCGTTCAGTATTTATTACCCTGGCTGTGGCCGCAGCCCCCTCTCCCCACCCTGAACCTAAAAGGCAATGACGGGTACAGCACGTACCACGAGGTCTTCCTACACCCAAGCAGGGTCGTCCTGGCTGCCCCGGCCCGCGCTTGGAGGTGGGGTGGTCGGCAGGCGGCAGCGCGCGCTCGCCCCTGGCCCTGTGAGCCTGCGGCCACTGGCGCAGAGGAGGGCTGGGAGCAGGAGCGGGAAGGGGGATCCTCACGCTGCTGTGTCTCCACCCCGCACCTGGCCGGGCACACGCCGGGCACCCCATCTCCTCACACCGAGGCGCTGCTTAGGAAGGAAAATCAGAGTGTGAGGTCTGCGGGTCCGTGGAACTCAAAGACGGCAAAACCGTGATCCGAGAAGCAGAGAAAGCAGAGAGACTGAGACTGTTGCTGGTTTCGGGGCCCCCGCCTGGGTCCCCTTCTCTGAAAACAGCCTCGGGGAGGTTGACCTGCCGCGGCCCCAGGGGCCACCGCGTGGCCAGCTGAGATGCCCGGGGCCCCGCTGGCGGCGCCGTGGTCCAAGCTGGCAGAGGAGGAGCCGGGGAGCTGCCCTCCTGTCCCTGACGGAAACCAGGCATTGAGCCGCGCGCGAGGGCGGGCCGGCCAGCCTCTCTGTAGGACGCGGAAGGCTGGCAGCATCCAGCCTGGCGCCGACAGTCACGGGGTGAGGAGTACCTTCAGGGCCGGCCTTGGTTCCCGGCTCCTCCCTTCCAGCAGCAGACGCTCCTGCTCGCTCCGGGTCTCCTCTCCCCTTTGAACGCACAGGCAGCGCCTGCAGCCGCTGACATCGGAGCCCTTGGCTCCAGGAACTGGCCCTCCCCGCCATGGGGGGGCTTCCAGGGAACACAGGACCCACTTGACCTTAAGCTTATCTACGACCCCTCATGGTGCTGCTGTCTTCCGGGCTCACGGGCCCCTCCCCGGCCAGCGGCAGGGGCCTGATCATGGGCGATGGAGAGTATTCTCAACCACCAGTTTATTCAAGGAAAGAGCTTCCTGATTCCCCCGCTGGTGTTCCTAAGGCAAGAGTGGCAGGTGAGCAGGGCTGGGCTAGCATCTGGTTCCTGCAGCGCAACTAATTGCATTTGTCGCTGGTGACCAAGGAGGAACTCGCTAAGACGTCTGAGAAGCAGGGGTATGAACGCTTTCGTACCTGCTCCAGTTTTGAGCCTTAACCCTCCAGTTCACGCACAATTTGAGAGCCCCTCTCCCTGTCCCCGGGAACCGCCTGTGCAGAAGGGCCCCGTGGGGCTGGGCGTGTGGCCGTCTGGCCCTGGAGCCTCAGCCCAGGGACCCTGCTGCGGGGTTCAGCACCATCCTGGCCCGGAAGGGCAGGAGACGGTGGGGACGATGTTCGGTCCAGGAAGAATGTCCACCGTGGCTGGTGTCTGCTTACCCAGCAAGAATTGGATCCATCTTTGACCAGATTATCCCTCTACACTTTTCTACAATAAATAAAATGCCACACGCCTACAGGTGGTGTGAGGTCCTATGCGTGCCCTGGCGTTTCTTCAGGGCTGGGTGGGTGACACGCATTTCCTCTCCACCACCAAACTGTGACGCATTAAATGTCGCTCCCCCATCCCCAGAGACCCCCCCTTTAGGTCTTTACCTGGACAGGGCTCTTGTCTAAGGACACGTCAGGAAGAGACACAGCCTGTTTCACACGTGAGGCTGCCGTTTCACACATGAAGCTGCCATAACACACGCGAGGCTGCCATTTCACATACAAGGCCCCCACCGCACACGCGAGGCCACCAAGGCAGGAGCCTGGCCCTCCAAGACCTGCCTGGGCTGAGCTCGCCGCCGCGTCCGTCCCCCGTCACGAAGCGGCCTTCGCTGACTCACTGAGGAGTCAGTGGACGCAGAGCCTGATGAGCACGGCGCTTCAGTCAGATGTATCCTTTCCCCTTTCTGTTGAAATAATCCTCCCCGCTGGTAGACCAGTCACCGGGCATCACGTCAGCCCAGCATCTTGCTCTGGTTCCGGGGAGCCTCGTCGGGTGAGCCCCCCGCGGAGCGTGACCCAGGGGCGCCGTTCCCAGCCTGGGCGGGTTTCAGGTCCACGTACCCTCGACAGGCTGGGCGGTTTCACAGGTCTTGACGTGAACATGAAGATCTGAACCTCTGAGTTGACGCAATTTGTGGTGTTTTCTGGGTCAAGTGACTAGCAAACCATTTTCAGAGATCACTGCAGGCCCTCTCAGGGAGCAGTTTTAGCTTCTCCGAATGATCTGGCCACTTTATGCCTTTGGAACATTAACTTGGGGCACGAAGACGCGGCAGGGGCGGGGAGCTCACGCTTGTGCCCTCAGCCCTCTGCCTCAGTTTCTCTGAAGCAGGAACAACATCTGCAGAGAAAGGCGTGGCCAGAGAGCACGAGGGGCCCTGGCCTTAGTTGACTTAAACAGTGCGGTGTCCACCTCTCGAGGATGTGCAGCAAAGCAAAGGGGGGCTTTTTCAAAAATGAGATAAAACAGCTTAAAAGCTATCAGTCTGAACCACCCCAAGCTAGATGTTCTAGAAAGGAGAGAGAAGGGAGGTTCAGGGCCCCGGGGAGGCCGCTGCTCTCCTGGGCGGGGTGTGCTGGTCCCCACAGAGGCCTGGGCCCTCCTCCCCTCTCCTGATCAACTCCGAGTGTGGACCCGGTGCCGTCCCTGGGCCCAGCCAGCCCCGGCCCTTGGTTCCCGGGAAGGTCACAAGAGGAATGGGAAGATCGCGCCGCTGCCTCCGGGAACCTGCCTGATACCTACAGCGCCTTCGTCTGCTGGAGACTGACATTTCCTTCATCCGTGTTTTAATAAACAAAAATGTAAAACATCCAGTGGTATTACTTTGGGATAATAAGGAACAGACTAAAGAGCCAGGGTTCTGCTATCTAATGTGGGCCCACCCCTGTTTCCCCAAATGGAAAACAACAATGCAGCAACAAGTGATGACCCCCACAGGGAGGATGCGCCCCACACCCCCGACGCACCCCACGTCGCTGACGTGCAAGGCTCAGCGCCAGGCTGTGCTGAGAGGCCCGGAGAAGTGCTGAGCGGGAGGTGAACCTTCACACCAGTGCTGGCTCCCTGGACTTCCCTGGTGGTCCACTGGCCAAGACTCCGAGCTCCCAATGCAGGGAACCTGGGTTTGATCGCTGGTCAAGGAACTAGATCCCACATGCAGAAACTAAAGAGTTCACATGTCCCAACTGAAGATCCTGCGTGCTGTAACTAGAAGACCCCACGCGCCACAGCTAAGACCTGGTGCAGCCAAATAAATGATAAATAAATTTAAACAAAAATGCTGGCTCCTCAGCTTGGGCACAAGAAGGGTAAAACTCAGGCCTGCCCTGATCCACATGCTGAGGCTGAAAGTGCTACGGGCCACACAAGTGTGCAGACAATGAAGGGCGGAAGCCTCCAGGCAGGGAGATGGACGCTCCAGCTGGGACACCGTGACTGGCGCCCCTAGTCAGGTACCAGCATTTGCAGTTACTCCAGAGACAGCAGGAGTGTTGGGAGGGGCACAGCAGTTGTCTGGGGGAGGACAGGGAGACTTTAAAGTGTTGGGCCAGGAAACGGTGTGTTCCTGGAGAGAGTGGAACACCTCTGATGGTTTGGGGGCATGGGAAGACTGGGTATAAAGGTTTAGAAATCAGTCTCATTGAATGACAAGAGCACAACCTTGGGCCCCAAGAAATCTGGCTCCAAGCTCAGCTCCACGTGCGTGTGTCCCTGAGCTGCAGGGGTCACCCAGGATGAGCCCACTGGGTGGGTCTCAGGATAGTAAGATAGCAAGCCCAGGCCACGCCAGGAAGCACAGAAATATTAACGGACATAAAATTATATTGGACATTAAAATACAATGCACACTATTTTCAATACTCTAGAAATTTTACATGTGTCTCAGTTGGGTGCCAAAAGCTCACCATGCTGTTTTTTCTGATAACTAAGCTTTACCTACCCAGGAAGGGGTACTGGCTACCTCGTGCTGGTCAAAAGCTCCAATGGGCGGCTAATAATAATAAATAATGGGGACAGAAGATCTTCATAAATGCGGTATTTCAGTAAGCAAAATCTCCCAAAACATGGGATTCCCTGTGGTTGATAGAGGGGCAGAACGCTCAGGGAGCCTCAACTCAGAGGACTGAGTTCCACCCAGTGGGCTCAGCCCATTAGCAGCTCCTAGGAGACGAGATAGATGGCAGCTCAGAGGAGGTTGAATGAGGGGCCTGATCCCAAACATGCTGATTCTGTGACTGGCCTTTTGGGGTGAAGAGAGAAACAAAGACATCCAGGCCCTGAATTAGGAGAAAAGCCGACAGCATTCTTGCCCACACAAACAAGTACTTCCATAGCCATGGGAGGACACAGCAAGATGAATGCAGACTCTCTTCTAAGAGAGCCTTCACCCCTGAAGATACGGAAGTAACACATTATGTCAGATACAAAATGGGAAATATGATGTGATTCCACTGATATGAAGTATCCTAGAATTATCAAATTCAGAGACACAGAAAGAAGAAGAGGGGTTACCAGGGACTGTAGGGAGGAGGAAATAGGGAGTCATTGTTTAATGGGTGTAGGGTTTCAGTTTGGGATGATGAAAAAGTTTTGGAGATGGACAGTGTTGACGGTTGCAAAACAAAGTGAATGTACTTAATGCTACTGAACTGTGCTTTTAAAAACTGTTAAAATGGTAGCTTATGTTACTTATATTTTACCACAAATTCTGGAGTTGTAAAGTATAATAACAAATGAAAAATTAACTAGAGGGACTAAATAGTAGACTCAGGAAGACAGAAGGAAGAATCTGAACTTGAAGATAGAGCAGTAGAAAGTATCCAATGTGAAGCACAGAATGAAGAGAGAATGAAAAATGAACAGAGCCTGAGAAATCCATACAGCAAGATCAGGTACAACAACTGATGTGTAACAGGCATGCCGTGAGGAGAGAAGAGAAAAGGGAAGGGAAAATACATGAAGAAATCTTCAGAGCCTTCCTAATGGGATGGAAAACGACAGGCAAATCCAAGGAGGCTAAACACAAAAAGACCTATACCTAGACCCTTCATAGCCAACCTGCTGAAAGACAAACTCTTGAAAGAAGCTAGAGAAAAACAACTCACCATGTACAGAGGAACAACAAATCAAAAATAACAAACGACAAATAACAGGAATGGAAGCCAGAGGCAATGAGCTGACATATTCAAAGTACTGCAGGAATTTAAACAGTCAATCAAGAATCCCGGATGCATCAAAACAAAGACATTCCCCTCACTGCCACCACCACCAAAAAAGGGGAAGAACGCATTGCTAGAAATGTTGCTTTATAAGAACTAAAGGTGGGCTTCCCTAGTGGTTCAGCGGTGAGGAATCCGCTGTCAGTGCAGGAGACACAGGTTCGATCCCTGGTCCAGGAAGACCCCACATCGCATGAAGCAACTAAGCCTGCGCGCTGCAGCGGCCGACCCTGTGCTCTAGAGTCTGGGAGCCAAAACTTTTGAGCCCCAACTACTGAAGCCCAAGGGTCGTGGAGCCCGAGGTCCGCAACCAGAGAAGCCACCGCAATGAGAAGCCTCAGCACCGCAGCCAAGAGTGGGCCCCGCTCACCACAACTAGAGGAAGCCTGTGCGGCAAGAGAGCCAGCACAGCCAAATCAAATACAAGTGAATGTTTTTAAGAGAGAATTACAGGCCATCATTCAGGTCATTTCAGGTGGTAATTTGAATCCACACAAAGATAAGAAGAGAGGTACTTGAAAAGGTAAATACATGAGTAAACTGTGTGTGTGTTCTCTTTTAACTTTGTAAACAAGGCATCAGTTCAGTTGCTCAGTCGTGTCCGACTCTGCGACCCCATGGACTGCAGCACGCCAGGCCTCCCTGTCCATCACCAACTCCTGGAGTCCACCCAAACCCATGTCCCTCGAGTCGGTGATGCCATCCAACCATCTCATCCTCTGTCGTCCCCTTCTCCTCCCACCTTCAATCTTTCCCAGCATCAGGGTCTTTTCAAATGAGTCAGCTCTTCACATCAGGTGGCCAAAGTATTGCAGTTTCAGTTTCAACATCAGTCCTTCCAATAAGTATTCAGGACTGATTTCCTTTAGGATGGACTGATTGGATCTCCTTGCAGTCCAAGGGACTCTCAAGAGTCTTCTCCAGCACCACAGTTCAAAAGCATCAATTCTTCAACTTTATGATCCAACTCTCACATCCATTCATGACTACTGGAAAAACCATAGCTTTGACTGGACAACCTTTGTTGGCATACAGTTACGTAAAACAGTAATTATATTGCTGTATTCGGGGGGTCTACAGCATATGAAAATGTAATAAATATGATAGAGGGAAGGGGAAGAAATACCAAGCTATATAAAAACCAAAGTTCTATATTTTACCAGAAGTTAGTATTTACCCCCAACAGCTTACAATGTACTCCCTAGAACAACCATTAAGAAAATAAACTTACATAGTAAATGCACATCATATGTCTCTTAGTTAATATGCAAAATATATAAAGAACTTCTACAATTCAACAACAGAAAAACCCAAATAACTTGATTTTAAAATGGGCATACAGCTTGAATAGACATTTCCCTTAGGATTATATATAAATGGCCAAAAAGCACATGAAAAGAAGCTCAGCACCTCAGCATGACTAATCATTAGAGAAATGCAAATCGATCACAATGAGGTATCACCTCACACCACTGAGATAGCTTCTATGAAAAAATATATATATATATTGTTGGCGAGGATGTGGAGAAATAAATTAGAACCCTCTGCACTGTTGGTGAGATTATAAAAAGGTGCAACCACTACAGAAAACAATATGGCAATTCCTCAAAAAAAATAGAATTACCATATGATCCAACAATCCCAATTCTAGGTATATATACAATATAATTGAAAGCAGAGGACATTATGCTTTGTGAAAGAAGCCAGTCACAAGAAAAGACAAACACTGTATGATTTCATTTATATGAGATGTCTAAAGTAGCCAAAATTCATGAAAAAGAATGCACAATGGTGGTTACCAGGGGCTGAGGAAGAGGAAAATGGGGAGTTATTGCTTGATGGGTGTAGAATCTCAGCTTCTGAATATACTTGGCATTACTAAACTGGACACTTTAAAACGGTTAAGGACCTCCCTGCAGGCAGTGCTTCCACTGCAGGGAGCAGAGGTCCGACCCCTGGTCGAACTAAGCTCCCACATGCCACACAGTGTGGCCAAAAAAATTAATTAAAAAAATTTTTTAAATAAAATTAAGATAATAAATGTTAAGTATTTTACGATAATTTTTAAAAATGCATATAGCAAAAGCAATAATAATGTAATTAAAATAGCATAATATTTAACACAAAAGAAGACATAAGGGAGGAGAAAAATGGACGAAAAATAACTACATGAAATTTGAAAGGACTGAACACAGCAGTCAAGAGACAGGGACTGCTGGACTTGCGGGCGGTGGTCCACGGGGCTGCAAAGAGTCGGACAAGACCGAGCCACGGACACTTTCACCCGACAGGTTAACGCTTTAACCATTACGATTTTTCCTCTTTGTCTCAGTGATGTTTATGTTTTTTCCATTGTTAATGTAGCCAGTCCATCCTGTTTATATGATACAGGGTCTTCTCTACTTTTAACCTTATTTGTGTTTGAATCTAAAGTATGTTTCTTGTGGACCATGTAGAGTTTAGTTATTTTGTATCCAGTCTGACAGTCCCTGTCTTTTGATTGGCGTGTTTAGTCTTTTCAAACTTAATGTAGTTATTGGTAAGTTTTATGTCCATTTTTTCCTCAAATGCATACACCCTAACACAGAGTCCCAAAATATATAGCAAAAATTAACAGAGGTAAATGAAAAAATAGACAATTCAACAATAACAGATTCCTGTATCAATAACTTCCATCCTAAGAAATTGGGGGAAAATGGAGAACAGACTGAACCCAAAGTAAGCAGAATGAACAAAAAATAAAGATCAGAGTGATAACTGATGAGACAGGAGAAAAGAGAAACGTTCATAAAATCAAAAGCTAGTGGTTTGAAAAGATTTTTTTAAATTGACAAACAAGAAGAGAGAAGACAAAATTTCCAGATTCAGAAATGAAACAGGAGATATTGCTAGTGACCCTATGGAAATTAAGATGATTATAAAGGAATTGTATAAGCCATTCTCTGTCAACAAATTAGACAACTTAAATGAACAAAGTCCTAGAAAGACACAATTTACCAAAACTGACTTAATAAGCAAAGTTTGACCTTTGTTTATAGACCTATAACAGGTTAAAAAAAAAAAAAAAAAACGACTAAATTAGTAATTAAAAATCTCACAAAGAAAAGCTCAGTCTTAGAAGGTCTCACTGGTAAATTTGCTATCTAATATTTTAGAGAAGAAATACCAATCTTTCACAAATGTTTTTAAAAAAAGAAGATAGAACATTTCCCAATTCATTCTAGAGGCCAGTATTACCCTGAAATCAAAGCCAACAAAGGCATCACAAGAGAGGGGAACTACAGACAAATATGTCTCATGATGTAAGACACAAAAAATATGTCTCACGATGTTAAGACACAAAAATTCTTAGCAAATGTTAGCTAGTTGAATCCAGCAACATATTTCAAAAAAAATTATACACCACAGCCAGGTGAGATCTGTCCCAGGAATGCAAAGTGTGTGTCTCAGGAGTGCAAACATACAAATGAATTGACGTAATACACCATATTAAAAGTACAAAGGACAAAAACCACATGACCATCTCAACAGATGCAGAAAAAGCATTTCATAAACTCCAACACCCATTCCAGATAAAAACTGTCTGCAAACTGAAGAGAAAGGGATTTCCTCAACCTGATAAAGGACATCTATTAAAAAGAAAAAAAAAAAAAAACCCTCAACTGATGTCAAACTTAATGGCGAAAGACTAAATGTTTTTATTCCTAAGATCAGGAACAAGGCAAAAATGTCAACTCTTGCACTTCTATTCAGCATAGTTTTAGAGGTTCTGGCCAGTGAAACAGGCTAAATAAATGAAAATTTAAGTCTTACATATTGGAAAGAAAGATTAAAACTGTCTTTTTTCACAGATGAAATGATCCTCTGAGGAATCTATTTTTAAAAACTAGAACTAATAAACAAATTCAACGAAGTCACAGGGAACAAGATCACTAAACAACCACCAGAAAAGTGAATGGCATTTCTATATACTAGCTAGGAACAATTCAAAAATGAAATTAAGGAAACATTTCATTGACAGTATCTTTGAAAACAATAAAATACTTAGGAATAAATCTGGCAAAAAAACTGCAAGGTTCGTACACTGAAAATTATAAAACACTGCTGAGAAACACTGAATAGAAGTAAATGAGATATTCCATGTTCATGAATTGGAAGACAACTTTGCTACGATGGCATGTCTCCCTAAATTGATCTATAGACTCAATGTAATCCCTATCAAAATCCCAGCAAGCATTGTTAGAGAAGTTAACAAATTTATCCCAAAATGTATATGGAAATACAATAGACACAGAATAGCCAAAAGATTTTGGTAAAAATGTGAACTTAAACTACCCAATTATAAAAAACTTTCACTGGTATAAAAACAGGCAAATAGAATGGAACAAAATTAAGAGTCTGGAAATAAATCCTCACATTATGGTTAATTGATTTTCTACAAATGAGTTAAGGCAATTCAACGAGGGGAAAAATAATCTTTTCAACAAATGATTCTGGGATAATTAGATATGCACATGCAAAATTTTATTTTTAGACTCTCACATCATATGCAAAAATTAACTCAGAATGGATTATAGGCCTAAATGTAAGAGTGAAGACTGTAAAACTTCTGGAGGATAACATAGAAAAATCTTTGGGGCCTTGGGTCCAGTAAAGATTTCTTAGATCTGACACCAAAAACAATCCATAAAAGAAAAAAACTGATAAATTAGAACATCAAAATTTTTAAATGTTTGTGATTCAAAAGACAGCATTAAGAACATGCAAAGGCTAGCTACAGACTGGGAAAAATATTTGCACATCATTTTCTGATAGGGGATCTGTATGCAGAATATATAAAGAATTCTTATGATGCAATAAGATGAGCAACTCAATTAAAATGAGCAAAAGACCTGAATAGACACTTCACCAAAGAAGGTAAATATATGAATAAAAAGCAGAGACGTTACTTTGCCGACAAAGGTCCATATAGTCAAAGCTATGGTTTTTACCAGTAATCATGTACACGTGTGAGAGCTGGACCTTAAAGAAGGCTGAGCATCGAAGAGTTGATGCTTTCAAACTGTGGTGTTGGAGGAGACTCTTGAGAGTCCCTTGGACAGCAAGGAGATCAAACCAGTCCATCCTAAAGGAAATCAGTCCTGAATATTCATTGGAAGACTGATGCTGAAGTTCCAATACTTTGGCCACCTGATGCGAAGAACTGAGTGATTAGAATGGCTTTGATGCTGGGAAAGACTGAAGGCAGGAGGAGCAGGGGACGGCCTAGGATGAGATGGTTAAACAGCGTCACCGACTCAATGGACGTGAATCTGAGCAAACATGGGGCGATGGTAAAGGGCAGGGAAGCCGGGTGTGCTGCCGTCCATGGGGTGGCAAAGAGTCAGACACGACTTGGCAACTGAACCCAAACAACAATAAACACATGAAAAGCAATTCAGCAGTCACTAGGGAAATAGAAATTAAAGCCACAGTGAGAGCCCACGGCTCACTAGAACGGCTATATTCATAACGCAGACGATAGCGAGTGTAGCTGTGGAGCGACTGGAACTCTCACACGGCTGGTGGGAGTATAAAGTGGCACAGTCACCGTGGAAAACAGTTTGGCAGTTTCTCAAAAAGTTACACGTAAACTCACCACATGACCCAGCAATTCCACACCTAGGTATCCAGCCAAGAGAAATGAGAACACGTTACACAAAGACTTGTGATTGTTTATGTCAGTTTTACACCTGACGGCCCAAGTCTGGAAACAACCCGAATGGTCATCAGTAGGCAAAGAGGTCAGCAAAATGTGGTGCCCGTCTGTGATAAAAAGAATCAAACTATCCACATGTGCCCTGATGTGGATGCACCTTAAGCTCAGTGAAAGAAGCCGGACACAAAGACTGCATAGTGTGTGATCCTATTTATACGAAACATTCAGAAAAGACAAATCTATAGCTACAGAAAGCAGTGCAGTCATTGCCTCAGGCAGGGAAGCGATTAAGGATCGACTGCAAAGCAGCACAGAGTTGTTTGCTAGGGTGATGAAATGTTCTAAAACGGATAGAGTGTGTTGATAGTAGCACAACTTGCCAAACCTACTAAAAATCCCCCAGTTGCACCTTTATCATGAGTGGATTTTATGGCATGTAAATTACACCTCAATATCAAAGCTGCAAAAAAAACTATCCTGCAAGGGTCTGGGGTGCACTAACCTTACTTACTACCAACACCCAACAGTCTGTCCTACTGCCTCTGCTGTTTTTACCAACTCCTCCTCCCAACGCTTAGACTTCCCAGGGAGCCGTTTACAGTCAGCATTACCTGTGCACTGACTGTCTTCCTGTTCGTTTTCCCACAGGACTCAGATCCTCCACGTGCAGAGCTGTGCCCTCGAGCAAGGCTTGTTGAGAGAGAAACAAGCCCACCTGCATGTGAAGTGCCTTCTGACGGCCCTGGTGATCTCTCAAACAAAAGTCTGGTGATCTCAAAACAAAGTGTAAACTTCAATTCGGCAGCCAAGCATAGAGACCAACCCTGGCGTCTAAGTTAATCGAGTTACAGAAAGATCTTTTTAGGATCATTTTGCAGCTATGACCCATTTTATTACTACTTTTCCTCCGAACCTGTTTTGGTCTGCCACCCTCTGATCTCGCCCAACCACACCCTGCCTGCGTCTGAGAAGGCTTTGCAGGGACCTGGGGAGGGGCTCCTAGTCTGCAGGCAGCACTGGCCGCTGCAACACCTGGTACTCACGCGCACGCTTCCCAAGAAGCAGGCAGAGTCCTGCACTTTGTGACCTCGAGTCCCAGCAGAGCCCCGGGTGATGCTCTTGCCCACGGCCGCAGCCCTGCTCCTGGCCCAGACTGAGCTGATTGACTCGGCACCTCACGGGCATGTAAACTGTATTACGTCACAGGTACTCCCCCCGGTCCAGACACTGGCTGAGTGGTGGGGAGACCCTGAAGAGGGGGATTCAGATGAGGCTGGCCGTCGAGGAGCCCCTCCGGCGTCAGAGGCAGCGGTGAGGGGACTTCACACCTAACGCTGGTCACAAGCGTAGAGCAGGTGCAGCCACTGCCTGCGTGGGGCTCAGGGTCTCTGACCCCCGCGAGCAGCCCTGCCTGGAGGGAAGGTGCCCCGGAAGCTGACCAGCTAGCCCTGGGGGCTACAGACACCGTCTCCACCGCCTTACCCACGCGCGCACGTACAAAAGTCAAGCCCCCAAACCACTTCCAGGCACACACCGGGAGCCAGAAACCTCTCAACTCCAGCCTTGCATCTGAGTCCTGACCCTAAAATATCTGCATATTAAACGACCAAGGACAGTTAAGCTTTCAAAGGGAGAAGATCAAAGTGCTGTCATCTTTGAATTTAATCCTTTTGTTGCATCAATGGTCTTAAGAGGGATGAGAGAGATCAAAATAAAAATGGAAACAAACTATATCTTTGTGGCTGTTGTGTTTTAGTCTTTTTTTCCCTCAATTTGGGCCACAAAATAGGTCAGCTCCATTACTGATCAGCCTTCCCACAAATATTTAAAACAAATTGAATTGCACACCCAATACCCATCACAATTACACCAGGCACAATAACTAAATTAGCAATTCAACAAAATAATTGGAAACGCGATTCTCTCTATCCCACCAGTCTCCCTCGAGGGTTTAGCCGATCTATGGGGGAAAACTCAGCTTTCCTAATTCTGGAGCTAATTAGAGACACACTTGTAAATGAAGTTGTTTGTCTTAAAGTTGAAATTCTCTTCTGGGGGTGGGGGAGAGGGAAGGAGAGGGGAGGAAAGTCCTTTCCGTCTGGAGCAAGTGGATAAACAGGTATCAGACACATGCCTGGGTTCTCAGTAGCAGCCCTGTCTGCAGTTAATAAAGCATCACCATTGCGCCATCACTTATCTGGTCAGGAACGACTGCGGTAACAGCCGGCCTGGCCAAGAGGGGCGCACCTTTTAAAGGCCCTGGAGACAGTTCCTGGGGTGGGGCTACATGGTGCTGCTTTTAGGGACCCACAAGTAAGGGTCAGTGAGGGCGCCAGCTCCCCCTCACACCTCCCCACTGGGGCCCGAAGAACCAAAGGCTCAACTCCCAGGAAGCCAAGGGGAGGCTCCCGTGCCAAGTAACCGCCCCCCGCGCCCCCCAACCACGGAGGGGGCGCCAGGACCAGGGCCCAGGGCCTGCGAGGTCGCACCGCCCACCGGCCAGGGCCGATGCTCTGCCTCGGCCCGCTTGCTCAGGCCGCTCCTGGAGAAGCAATCTCCAGGTTTCAATTAAGCTGTCCTTGGCCTCTTTTTGTTCCTTCAGGAAGGAACATCTCGGCTTAATTATATAACCCAGAACTAGGCCTCACGTCCCTCCTTTCTCACCCGCCTCCACGAGCATCAGGCTGTGACCTTAAAACTCAGCCTCTTCGCGGGGCTGCGCCAGCTCTGGGCGCAGCGGCCGGGGACCCCCGCCTCCCCTTCCCTGGCCCGCACCCCTGGGAACGAAGGCCTCACCTCACCTGCGAGGTCGGCAGATGAAACGGTGGCCCCGGGGGGCCCAAGAAGCCTCGCTCCGAGACGCGCCCGCAGCTTTCCAGCGTCCGGGCCACCAGAGCGCTGTTAGGTGAATTCAAGAAGCACCTGCTCCCGCTGCTTATCTCCCCGAACAATATGAAATCCAAGTTATCACACCGAAAGTGCCCCGTATTAGCCTTGCATTTAGCTCCTGGAACAAAGTGCCCTGTGCTACAACCTTAAAGGACACAAGAGTCAAACTGGAGAATAATTTTCTGGCCTCAGGGAGCTGGCTCCCGGCCTAAAACCCTCAGGAGGAGAGCGGGGCAGGTTCGTTCCCAAGCTCCCCAGCCGTGCCGCGGCCACCAAGGCAGGAGACCCCTGCTTTGCCAGACCCTGGGTCACCCTCCCAGGCCTGCAGCAGGGCCTCCAGACGGCAGCGGCTCTTGGTGCCCCGTCTGTGACCACTTCCCTTGGCTCCAGCTTTGGCGTCTGTTCGGACTCATGAAGGGTCTCCCAGGTGGGCCAGTGGTAAAGAACCCGCCTGCCTGTGCAGGTGACTTAAGAGCCGCTGGTTCGATCCCTGGGTTGGGAAGATCCCCTGGAGGAGGTCATGCAACCCATTCCAGGATTCTTGCCTGGAGAATCCCACAGACAGAGGAGCCTGGTGGGCTGCAGTCCATGGGGTCGCACAGAGTCGGACACGACTGAAGTGGCTTAGCACACGGCATGTGAAAGGTCGGGAAATACCCGTATAGACCTGATCTCGCCCCAGTCACACGGCAAGGCCTCAAAGGCCACACGTGGCGAGTGACCACTGACGGTTCTCCCATCCTCCCAGGAGGCGCAGCTGGATGGCTGTGGTCTAGACGCTCTGGGTGCTCTCGGGATTGGAAGAGGCTCCCCAGGACCCCACAGAAGCGAGCAGAAGGCAAACCGGCCACGAGGAAGCAGCAGCCACACCGCCCTTGCAGGGGAGGCGGAAGCTTGGTGAGCGGCATCAGCTTCACATGCACACCGACGCCTGGGTGCCCTGCTTTCAGAGGCGCAGGCGGATGTTAGTGCCCCAAGCACCAGTGCCCATGAGCCCCGGGGCAGCTGCCCTCCTGCCAGGCTGAGCTCTCACCTTGGAGGACCGGAGCCCCGGGAAAGTGACGCTGGCCTGGGAAAGGGCCGGAGCTCCACCATTAACAGAAGCAAATCCAGCAGAGCTAAGGGGTCCGATCAGACTGAAGGTAGAGGTTGCAGGACTCACTGGACAGAGAGGGGGGAACAGAGTCCCCACTGGGGACCAGGTCACCTGTCCAGACAGCCCTCCGCTACCGTAAACCTCCCCCAGAGCCTGGCAGACAGCAAGAAGTCAACACCTACCTAGATGCATGGAGGGAAAAGCATTCCTGCATCCGTGCTAGACCCAAGTCACCAAGACGCCTTTCCATGGAAACAGCTGCCTGAGGACAAGGCGTCCTCAGGACCCAGGGTGGCTGACCCTCATATAGTGAGGAGGGCCCCCTGCCCCACCCCAGGCCCAGAGGTCAACAGACTTCCTCCAGGTTGCACCCTGGCAGGTTTGATTTCTGATCCAAGGTTCTTCCCACTCCACCACCTTCTGTTCATAATCTGTCCTTGACACAGAAGGTCACACCAGCCCCTTCCAGGACGAACTCTGTGCCCCCAAGCCTATGTGAGAACTGGGGCACACACCCCTCAGCACCCGGGGAGGGGAGATCAGGCGGCAGAAGCAGCCAGCACCACGGGGCGGGGAGCCTGCCGGCCCAGGGCACCCAGGCTCACTTCCAGCCCCGCCATAAAGAGGCAGATGCAGCGGGCGGAGGCTGGGCAGGGATCTTTATGTGTTACCGGTCCTGCTGGGTACCTTAGATTCCTTTTCTTCCCTATCAGTAATCTGGGATTGTTTTTTTTTTTTTTTTCTCTCTCTCTCTCCATTCTTTTAAATTTTCTTTCCTGAGAATTCAGTGTCCTTGACCTCAACAAATGAACTGAGAACCTTGGACCAGGGAAATAAACCGAGCAAACGTCTCAGGAATATAAATGCCGCTGAGGCGATGACTTTATTGGCAGACCCCACATGATGGGCAAGAAGGGGCCGGTAAAGGAAATCTATAGACAGACAAGAAAAACAAAAGTTAGATAAGGCATACTCACTCGGCATTTATACCATCCCTCTCCTCTCCAGACAAGGAGCAGGTAATGAGGGCTTCATCAACACAGCTGTTGAACAAATTGAATATATGCAAGTCAGCAGGGTGATATGGATCCCCAGGACTTAAGGATTAGTTAATGAACTTACCAAATTACTGGCAATTATTTTTGAAATGTTATGAAGAAAGAGAAAGGAAAAAAAAGAGAAAGTGAGACAGATAAGATTTAAACAGAAAGAATGACCAAGGCAAGTTCAACTTAATTCCTGGCACAACTGGCCCCCTCCCCCAGTACAAACACACCCACACACGAATTAAAAACACAAACTCAGAGGCAGAACACAAAGTTCATTCACTTTAGACAAGGCTCATTGCTTGTACATGCCTTTCTCGAACGCCAAGTGCAGCCCATAGGATGTCAGGAGAGGGGAGCCATCCGCCCTGGCACCGAACACCCACACTTCTGTAGCTGGAACCTCAGGCTGCCCCCTGACACCCTTCGCCTCTGAGGGGTCGCTGCGTCACCTGTGAGCCTGGCCCAGGGAGGCACGGATCTTGGTGTCTCACGTGCACGGTGACCGCACCATGGTGGGGAAGGTTCGGATCCCCTGAGCCTCAGTCAGCTCCCTGTGGATGAAATGCTAAGAGGCAAAGAGGCAGTAATCCCGGACGAGTCGTATGTGGAGACCCGGAAACTCAACCACTGAAAGGAAGCGACTTTCCTATACTGGAGACGCAGAATTTCTTAACTTGTCAGAACTGACGTTCTCGGGTGTTCTGTGGGCTCTCGGGGTTCCCGAACAATGCTCAACAAGCGTTCTTGGCCGGTGACCATGGAAAGTCTGGCTACACCCTTAAGGCAGTGTGGGGAGGAACACAAACGCATGCAAGGCGAGGAAAACACACCAGAGACCCCCGGGATGAAAGCGCTGAAAGTAGCAAGAGCAGGAAGCCAGTGGGGAGATGGGGGAGCAGCGTGTGTGTGATCCTGCAGCCAGAAAACGGACACGGGGCCGGGGAGGGAGAGGCTAGTGTCACTTCCTATTTATCCACCATCTTTCACTGGAGCATCTCAGAGCTCATGACAGGCCGCAGCTCTTTAATCCTCCCCGAGGAGGACGCTGATTTCAAGGGCTCCCTGGGGAGCAAGAAATAAACCCCAGGATCAGAGTCCAGGGCCAACCTCCTCTCTGCCTCTCAACACCCTTCACTGCAGACGGCCCAGCCTACAGCAGGTGAGAAGCGGGTGGGCCCTAGAACAAGCCTCTGTCAGAGCCTTCAAAGTATTTGGACTCATTCACTTGGTTCATTTTACTCCCAAAGATCCATGCCAAGAAAAACAGTAATTTCAAAAGACAACAAAGAAGCTTTATGCAGGAATAGTCTCCTGAAACAGTATTCATAATAGCAAACAATTGTAACAGTTTAAGTGTTCAACAAGAGGGGGATTTGGTTTAGTAGGCAAAGACTAATGGAATTATTAGTTAGCAATTAAAATACTTCAGTGAGATCTTTAGAAACGTGGAAACAACCTTCTCTTGTACTACTACTATTAAAATGCAGAACGCAGCCTATGGGTGGTTCTCAGTGGGTGGAGTATGTATATTAGGTGGGGGGGGGGACGCAGGCACTGTGTTTTTGCTGTTTTTAAAAGGGCAACATTTTTTTTTTTTTTTAATTTAAAAGGGTAACATTTCAAACAGTCCAGAAGGACAGACTAGTCTTCCACCTGCACTGCTCCCTGGAACGCAACCCCCCCATCCCGAGCGGAGGCCACTGGGTACCACAGCATCTATATACAGACGAGGGTGATGAAGGAACACAGGTTAACAACGAGAAGGGGATCTTTTTGAGTGGAGGGATAATTTCTGTTGTTGTTCAGTCACTAAGTCATGTCTCGCGACCCCTTGGACTGTAGCACGCCAGGCTTCCCTGTCCTTCAGTATCTCCTGGAGTTTGCTCAAACTCATGTCCATTGAGTCGGTGATGCCATCCAACCATCTCATCCTCTTGTCGCCCCCTTCTCATTTTGCCTTCAATCTTTCCCAGCATCAGGGTCTTTTCCAGAGTTGGCTCTTTGCATCAGGTGACCAAAGTATGGGATTATAGACAAATCTTATTTTCATTTGTTCCTTCCACGTTTCTGTAATTTTTGACGTGAAATAAACTAAGACAAGAGAGCAGCCTTATCTTCTCCAACCTGAAGGGAAAAACCCACGGCCTGCTTATGGCCCCACGCGCAAACCTGGGCCGGGTGGGTGCTGCGGCTTCCTCACGCCTCTGGTGGTGTCTTCAGGGGCTGTGGCTTAGGAGGGCCATGCAAGGAGGAGTCAAAATGGATGAAAAGGAAATAAGCAAACTTCACACAAAAGGGAGAAATGCTTCAGTCAACACTGAAAAAGGGCCCCGGATTGTAACTCTTTGATAATGGTTCTCGACTCATTTCAAAATCAGCATTAGCCACCAAAATGTAAAGTATTAGTTTTATTAAAATGCAAATCAATCAACTAATCTTTCTGGTAACAGATACTGAATTGCAGTATCCGTGTCTATTAAAATAGTATCCAATTTATTCTTGGCTGGAAGGAGGGTGGTCTTCTGAATTTTAAAATGCAAGCCTCCCTTAACTGAAAATTCTGTCTACTCTTTCTCATCTCTTTGGCTTTTAATTCATTCTAATTAAATATGATGGACTCCAAATATTTTGAAGTACCTGTTTAAACCTTCTTCTTCATTGGACAGTGACTACGACAAAGGTTCTCTCTCTTTAGGAAGCGTGGGTCTGCGCTGGGTGGCCAGTGGAGATTACTCACCTGCTGTTCTAACACGCGTTATCCAGGATCCTCAAGTTAGAGGGACGGGGTGGATGATCTCTATTTTTAAAAGTGATCATTTTGAAGGGAGTGAAAGTGACGGAAACCTTCTATTTTTGTTGATTGATCTTTTAAGTAACTGGAGACACACTAACAATTAAACATTTTTCTGACAGTCAAGTCCAAGGGGTAACTTACCAAGAGGAGGAAAACAGATCAGGACGTACCAAGGTCCAGTTACTGAGAGACAGAGAAACCGTCCTCCTCCCCGCCTCTGCCCCACCCCAAGCCCAGCCGATGCTCGCGTTAATGCTAATACTAGTGCAGACTGCATTCCGGACTCACTGCATTTGGAGTCCAGCCTCGAGGCGCTGTGTCCTGGGTTCCTGGACACCTAGTCAAGGATAACGTGGGATAACGTGCCCAAGGATAACCTGGGCGCAACAATCTGTCACTTGGTTTTGACATTTTGAAACAATACCAAAACCTGGCTCTGTAAAAACAATGACTAGTTATTAACCACAACTGCCCTCAGATGCCTGGAGTCAACATTCCTTTAATCCCACAGCTCTACAGATGCAGGCACAGGACCCGGGAGATGGTCAGCCTCGCTGGGCACATACACATTACTTACGCAAGATCATCTCACTGCATACTGACCACAGCAGGCCAGTAAATCCCCCTTATGGGGGTTTAACTTTCAGCTTTTGACCTTTGGAGGAAAAACAAGTGAATCACTTCCTCCTGCTGGATTTACACCAGAGCTGATCTTTAATAAAGTGATTTAGGAATGGTGAGAACGGAAAAGGCTCAGGAAGAACCTTCATGGGTGAAAAGAGGAAACAAGGAAGTCAGACTGCTGTTGAGAACGACAGACACACACTCCACGGGGCCGGCTGACAGGCTTCGTGGGCGGGTGTGCCTGCCCCTCAGAGCCGCAGTCGACCGCTGAACATCCCCTACCTGAGTGGTGTCTGCCCCGCAGTTACTCCTTTCGTGAAGTTGTTTTTTTTAAAATCCTGGGTTCGTTTATTTTTTAGAATGTTTGACTGTACCCTGAGGCATGTGGGACTGAAGTTCCCTCACCAGGGATCGAACCCACCACCCCTGCATCGGAAGGCGGAGTCTTAACCACTGGACTCCTGGGGAAGTCCCCCTTCTGTGAAATTTTATATTGTGAGAGAAGGCCACAGGGCTGGGGAAACAAAGAGCCTGCCGCCCTGCGGGAGCTGACCACTCACTCGGTGCTGCTGAAGGAATCACGTGTGGCTGCTGCAACAGTAAAAATACTCTTTATTTGTGGTGGTTCAAGGCCGTTGGGTGGGGAGTGGGGGGCGTGTCCTTTGTTCTCGGAAGCACGATGGGGACAGGCTTCCTGGGCCGCCTCAGGCCATGTTCTGGACCGCGCACATTCCCAGGATTATAGCCCACAGCTTCCTCCACCAGGACAGGGTGTGCAGTGGCCCAGTCTCAGGCCTCGAGCTGGAAAGACGGGCGCCGTCAGGCCCCATGGCCGTCATCACGGGGGTTGAGTTGGCCAAAAAGGGATCGATACAGCTCTGTCCTGGAAGACAAATGAAACAAACTGGTTAATGCATTGGTTTAACTTTTCAAGGTTAGGAAAGAACCCAGAAGCTGGGAAACACCCCAATCTGAGTCTTCAATTGAAAACACAGCTGCGTAATTAAAAATGCATCCCACAGCTCTTCTTCACAAACACAGAGGAGGGAAAGAACCTGGAAGCGGCCAAACAGCAGAATATGTAAATAGTCCGGCGTGGCTGGATACCCTGTCTCCAGGGAACCAGTTTTCTATAAGTTTGCCCTTTACAGACAGGCTCTTCAAGTAAGAAAACAAGATTGAATATTTTAATAGGATGTATGAGACTGCCAACTAGGAGGATTCAATCAGACATGGGATGTAGAGGATATAATTTAGTTTTCATACATTTTCCTGGACTTGGCAGTACTTGAAAAACAATGAAAATGACCCAGCAACAAGATTCCAATTACCAGCACACATGCAGCTGCTCGGCCACAGGGGCCCTTCCCTGAACCCCACCCTTCCACTGTCCTCCGTCGAATAAGTAATTTGATTGGTTAATTTATTTCTAAATTTGGGTTTGATGTTAAAACAAAAAACAACCCTAAATGCCAGGGTCTTGGGTCCTTGAAAATGAATAAATGACCTGTCACTTGTGCTTTTGCCACCGCCCGGCAGGGTGGTCAAGGGCCCTGGGCCCCAGCAGCCCCAGAACTCTTCCCTGGGAGGAGGGCCGGGTCTCCCTGCAGAGACGTGAGGAGCCACGAGCCTCCAGGCGGGTCACACCACAGGGGGGCAGGGACCAAACCTGTACCCTCAGGGAAGGAGGGCAGGCACAGGGCAGAGGTCACACACCAGTGAGTAAATGACCTTGGGAGAAAGCTATGCTCACTCTGTTTATGTTGTCAAAAGCCAAAACCTGCCATCCTTGACAGGCTGGCTGGTAGAAGTGCTCTCATTACCTGAGAGTCATCATGAGCAAATCTGATTTTCAAAACAAAGAGCAAAAAACTCCCCATGCTCCAGACAGCTATTACTGGTCCAGCCACATTTCAACACAAAAATCTCACGAATCTGTTTGAATTCACCCTGCTGCAGTTCTGGGTACCAACAGCGAAGTGTTAGTCGCTCAGTCATGTCCGACTCTTTGCGACCCCGAGAACTGCAGCCCACCAAGCTCCTCTGTCCATGGAATTCTCCAGGCAAGAATACTGGAGTGGGTAGCCGTCCCCTTCTCCAGGAGATCTTCCCGACCTGGACTGAACCCAAGTCTCCTGCATTGCAGGCAGATTCTTTACCATCAGAGCCACCTGGGAAGCCCAACAGAGGTACTCTGATTAGAAACCCCAGCAACAGAAATAGCATATTGAAACTTTTAAAACCGGGAAAAGTCTTAAAGAAAGAACCACTGAAGCAGTGAATGTAAACTAACCTTGTCATGCTGGGGACCATGAGGCAGGCAGGGAAAGTGTGGCCAGAAAACAGTGGGTCTCCCATATTATTATAGGAATGTTATGGCAAGAACCTGCCGGTACCCTCAGCTGACCATGGTATCCCTGGGCCAACGACAAAGGCTGCGGTTCGCCCGGAGCTGCAGGGTCTCTTTTGTTCCTGAGCGATACACATCTGCCCGGCTCAGCCCCGCACGTGTGCTCAAGGGGGCAGGCGGCTTCAGACCACATGCAAATAACAGGCAGGCAGCCTCCTTCTGGAGGCAGTGGCTTCTAAATCACCGGCTCCATCACACAGAAGACAACCCTGCCCTGCCCAGGCATGACTTGCTCACGCAATGGCCTGCCTACCTGCCAATAAGTGCAAGTCTCTCTGGCCATTTCCACAAAGAAATTAAACGGTGTTAAGGGGAGGGTCACCATGACAAAGAGGATGGTGTGGCTTTAAGGCTGTGGAGGCACATCGCCACAGAGCCCTTCATGATCACTCCTTCCAGCCTTGCCCGCACCAGACCCATCATTACCACTGAGCAAATGCTTCCTTTCCACGCCGCAACATCAGTGAACTACTGGGGCTACGCGGCAGTCACTGCCCGCAGCAGGGTTCACGTGTCAGGAGCAGAGACGGAGATGCTGAAACCCGTGTTTTGATAGAACATCATTTCACACTCAGGTGGGCAAGGCAGACAAACATATGCAGCTATTCATGGCAAAGCAACCTGGACAGCAGAGTGGTCTGGATTCTTAAAATATTTTTTACAGCAAAGAGAGAAAAAATACAAGTCAGGGATTATTCCCACCTGAGAATCCCCAAGCAATTTCAATTCCAAGTCCTCCTTCACCCACAACCACCAATGAGGGACTGTTTTCACCCTCAAAGTATCTCAGACATCCCTGCTGCTCCCGGCACCTTCATTTCAGAGCCTACCATCTCTCACCAAGAAGGTGGTGACAGACTTCTCAGCGACTTTTCTGTTCCCATCTCCTACCCATTGTCCACGACCCTCAGCCCCGACTCCAAAGGCTCTAGAGATGGACAAAGCTGACCCTCCTGGGGTCCAAGAGCATGATTAGGATGAAGACCTCTAAACTCCAGCGGCTCAGCTCAGCTCCCGGCCCTTCTTCCCTGTAGAGGCCCTGCCTGGGGCGGAGGTGGGAAAAACACGGCCATGAAGGTGGGGTCTGTGGTTCGGTCCTCAGCCTCTCTGCACGGCCCCTAACACAACTCTCCAAAATCCCGCAGCCCCTGCACATATTTTTAAATTGACATAAAATTTTTCTCGATAAATGTAATAGGCACAAAGGATATAATTATCAGAAAATTGTGCATACTAACTTTTAAAATAAAACTCTTGCATCCCATTTGTAATACACCCCATGGAACCTATGTGCCATACTGATCTGATATCCATCACCGCTCATTTAAACAACACGTAAACAAACTCGTTAACTTGGAAATTTTACAGCATCCTTTTCTTCTTAAACTTGGATTTCCATTTGATTTTTCCCTATAGGTTTTTGTCTTAATATAATTGATTTATGCTTGAAAGTCTTTTATTGATTACTCTATGATACTTTTTAGCCACAAAAATAAGGATACAAATTGATGCACTTTTTGAAATTTAAAAAGTTGAAACAAAAATATTTTAATTTCTTGGGACCATAAAGCTCTAAGTTAATTTTGAAAAATTATACTTCTGGACTGTGTTATCACTGTAATTATTATTAGGATACAACTGATATATACGATAACAATATAATAAAGTTTGGTATAATTTTGGTAAATTTTTAATTTGTGTAAAATGTTACTGGAAATTATCTCTTAATGATATGCATGAGGCTTCCCCCTCCATTCCCATTCCAGGGATGAATATTATTTATCACTAGAATGAAAGGAGGTTCAGCAGTGATTCTATCCTACTTTTTAGCTTTTGTAGCCATCAGTGATGAGAAACCTTGCCATGAAAACAAGTAGATGTGGGAAAGGGAGAGTTTTGTTACAGCAACGACACTCAGTTCTTCTAATTCCTGCTGAATTAACCGCCGTTTCCCCCTAATCTCAGAGTGATCTCCCACCAAAAATTAGTTTTAATGATCTATCAGCTGACAACTCAATTAGGTTCTCCTGCAATCCTGCTGAGAATAAAGACCTGGGAGCCACCTGCCCGTCAGGGCTCTGTTACCTGGTCCCGGGTCCCGGTGGGTCGCAATCCCTGCCCTGATATGTTGACTGCTCCTTTTGTGAGGTTCCCCCACTCCGGGGCAAGGAGGGGCTTCGTGTCCAGTGAGGACAACTGTGAAAGGCAAGGGAGGAGGGGAACCTGCAACTCCACTTGGCCAGGACCGCTGCAGGAAAGAGCTGGAAATTGATTCCTGCCACCTCCCTGCGTCTCCTTTCCCAGGGGAAGATGTCTGCGTGGCACAGGAGGAAGACTGAGGTGGGAGTGGGGTGAGTTCTGAGCGGTGCCCCCAACCCAGGCGAGTGCTCAGCCCGGGGCCAGGGCTCGGGGAGGGCAGAGGACCTGGAAGGAAACAGGGCACACGCGGGTCCCCTCCCAGAGCCAGGAAACAAAACCAAAGACACAATTGGGAAAGGAAAAGCCATGCTGAGACAGAGGGCCAGCCCGCCGTCTGCTGCAGAGCCTGCCCCACCCCGGCCCCAGCATCTCTCTCAACCAGGATTTAGCCACGCAGAGAAGCTGAACTATCAATCCTTCAGGTTAACCTTGTCTCCATCCGATTCTCCAGGGTAAGCGAGTAGTTTAATACTTGAGGTCCCCTTAAGGCTATGCATAATGAAGTTTTTTTTCCTTAATACATAATTCCTGCTCCCTACCACATTAAGAGTCCAGATTTGAATCACTGAGCTGAAATGCCTTCCCCCCTTTGTTACCCTGCCCCCCACACTCTCGGCCTCAATGGCCAGTGGGAACGTCCACTGTAGGAAATGTATTAATGGGGGTATCATGCAGGAGAATAACCCACAGAGTAATTAACAGGACTTGGACCTAAGGTAGAAGGTCGATAGCAGGGGCTCTTCCTTGAATTAAAATTTAACTTACCCTTTATTGCAACCTACAAAAGCAAGTAATGAGCACTAACATTTTTATTTCTTTTAAACTGTCATTTAGGCTGTAGAGGGGATAATTACCTATCTCTAGTGTAGTAAGGTTTTATAACCCTTAGTGAGGCATTTTCTAATTTAATATTTTTACTATATTATCATAAAACCTGTTTCTGGAAAAAAATGATCATGGATTAGTAGCCATTTTCCATAAAGACAGAATGTATGTGTGTGTGTGTATATGTGTGTGTACTAGAACTCAGCCTATTTATTATGTGATGTGAAGAGACCCAAGTGTGCCCAGTCAAGCTGGCTGTGAGATGCTATCCCTTGAGTGGCGGGCAAGGCTCAAAGGGGCCCTAAATGAAACGGGGGTGGACGTGTGTCAAGGTGCAGCCCAGCCGCACGCACTCCTCGCCGACTGCGGCACAGCCCGGGACAGAGGCGCACCTGAGCCCACAGAGATCTGGGCAGGGGTGCGGTCAATGAGGCCAGGAGCTCGCAGCACCTGGGACCAAAGGAGCTTGCGCTGGCCACACCCCAGACACCCGACTCTCCTCTTCTGGCCCGGACACCTCCAAGCTACACCCACCTGGCCCTGTGACCTTAAAAGCAGGCAGAGGAGAAAGCAGCCAGGACACTGCACCCTGAAGAAACCCGCACAACCTCCAAAAGTACCTCCTGGTCCCGGCAAGTACGACATGCCGGGACTCCAGCCATTCTTCCCAAGGTGCCAGTGGAGATAACCGCTGCCTTCCTGATTAAAACTGTATGCAGAATTTGTTCTTGATTAATTTGAGACTGCTCATCAGTTGCTTCACTGGGGGTGAGGCAGGAGAGTTCCTCCTTAAATATATAAGATGCGTCCACAAGGGCCCACCCTCCCTGGTAATCCCCTCCTCGGCCCTGCACACCGAAGGGCCTGTGCGCGTGCTTCTGCGGGGCTCCATGTCTTAGACACACACTTGCGAATCCAAGGATGATGAAGTGCACAAAGGGAACGTGAGTCTAGGCTCTGATCGCAATAGTGCTCCTGTCCAGCAGAACCTTGACTGAACCCAAATCGTTGTGTCAGGACAGACACGGCCGGAGCAGAAACTCACATTAACCACAGTGGTTGCTGACGGCAGATGCGCTTTTAATAATTATTGGTGATGTTACTGATGCAGGATTTTGTTTATGTCTGTGTTTCAAAAACATTTTACTTGTTAGTGCTGTGGAAGCTTATGAACCTGTATCAGGTGAGGATGGTTCCTTGGCCTCAGAGTGTAACACACAGGTATAACAGATTCACAACATACATGTAAATGCCTATCTGTTAGGTTTTTGCAGGATTATCAAAACAGGAATGACTTTGGCAGAAGCTAGGTTGGGAAGGTGATCATGTGGAGTCACTCTGTTGGGACAACCCACTCCATTTGAAGATGTGGGAACACTCTTCCTCCGGCTGGGCCCCCCTCTGCCACTTTGGGACTCCCACCCATGGTCCGGCCATCTAGAGCCGAAGGGACAGCTATTCCCTGGGGCAGCATTTCAACTACTGCTGTCTTCTCCTAACTAAGTCTGGTCTTTTCCAGGTGGAAACAAACACTCCGTCCCACTATGACAAGGCTGGGCTTCTCCTGCCAGCCGGGCAGGACCCCTCTAAGCCCTTCAGGGGCCCGAGTCAGTGTCTGCACCCTCTGAGCCCACCTCACGGGTCTGGATGGTCCAGGAGGCCCAGGCGTGCAGGGTAGGCTCTGTCGTCACCTCTGTCTTCAGCACGTCCTTTCCTGCCCTCACGGAGCTTCCAGTCTCTCTGTTCTGCCTGCAGGCAGGCCCAGGGCATTCCACATGCCAACTGAAAAAAGCTGTCTTGCCAATGGTCACTTGGCCTCAAACCAAGGGGTCCTCCTAACGCAGCTGCTAGGGTCTGTTCCCCAGACACTACAGACAAGATGGCACCTTCCTGTATCTTTCATTCCTCCTGCTTCCTCTCACCCAAATCCATTCTACTCTGTATCAGAGACTTTGCAGGTGAGAGAAAGATGTCTGAGAACTGGTTCTATGGCCTAAGAGGGGGAACTGTGTGGATTCAGACAGCAGGTGGCTGCCCCGGGCCCCAGGGGCCATGTGCGCACACAGCGGTGGGATCGGGGGTTGGGGGCTGTGTGCACGCAGTGGTGGGATCGGGGGTGCGGGGCTGTGTGCACGCAGCGGTGGGATCGGGGGTGGGGGGCTGTGTGCACGCAGTGGTGGGATCGGGGGTGGGGGGCCGTGTGCTCACACAGCGGTGGATCGGGGTGGGGCAGAGCCCCCAGCCGAGACTTTGTCTGTCAGGAAGCCTGGACAGTGAGGAAGGCAATGCCAGTGAAGGCACAGAAGTGCATCTTGTAAGGAGGGTACCACTCAGGGTGATGTAAAAAGATCACCAGAGTAGAAAACTCAAGAGTTCCTGGGTAAAGTCAATAGGTCAGCACTTAACGCCCTCCCTCTCCTCCCAGCATCCCCAGCAACAGAGTGGCTTCTCCCCTGAAATGCCAGCACAACTGCATGCCAAAAAACAATACACAGAAAAAGCCAAGAAAGGTGAAAAGAGGGAAAAAGCAACCTTCTCTTACCGAGGGCTGCTTCTTAACAGGGTCAAGTGAGCAGAGTAACAGTAACTCAGAGAATACCCTTACCTCTCACCAATTACCTACAACTGGACACAGGGCAAACCTCCCTTCAGAACCAGGCTGAACGCTCCATAAAGCTACAGGACAGCTCACCGCAGCTGCCCAGACCTGCCGGGAGGTGGCAGCACACGACGCACTTCTCTGGACCAGGCAACTAGCGCGGCTCCAGCACACTGGCCGTAAATTACCCGTCACCTCTGCTCTCCTCACCATCCTCCCCAGTGCTTGAAGGAGACTCTGGAAGGTCTGTTCCAATTCGCTCCTTTGGTCAGGTCAGAACTGGGTCCTTCAAACCTCTGCAAATGCTTTTAGCCCCACAGCTTTAAATTACAGATGGTGACATGTGACCTCTGGCCTGTCTCCTAAAGATCGGACTCGAGATTTATAAATGTTCAAAGACACAGGTTCAGGTCCCAGACAAAGGAACTGAAGGAGGAAGGATGGGTGAAAGGATGCCAGGGGTGAGTCTGCGGGGCTTTCTCCCCACCCGTGTTCCCTCCTTGTTCTCATGTCAGTTACAAATTCACTCCCCTTAAACAAGGAAGCAAAACACTTCAAACTTCCATCATTCTACCGCTAGTTTCAAGTCTTTCAAATTCTTTTATAGAAATATAATTTACCTTGGTGGGACTTGCTAAAAAGAAGAGGTGGGGCTGGAGGGTGAGGAAGGACCGCTCAACAAAAGGGATGTCGCCTCCTCTCCTGTGCTTTAATATTCCATATTCCTGGGATGATTTCCACTTTCACAGTTTGACTGTTTTATAACAGATTTGATGCGAGAGAAGACAAATGGCCTCACAGAGGAAGGACGACAAATCATCTCACTGCTTTTAGTGGGGTTTTCTCTTTATTTTTATTTACTTTGATTCTGTGTCTGGGCTGGGGAGCGCTCTGCCTTGCTGGAGATGTTTAATATTAACGTCAGGCCCCCGCGACCCTGGCAATAGAGTTGGCCGGTGTTGTGTTTACGGCGTTGTGACTGCTGGCTTCAGGAAGATGAAGCTCCTCGTTCAAACTGCAGCCCCTCTGACAGCGCCTGTTAAAAGCCACGGGATGCTTCACTGCTTGGATGTGAATCACCTCCTCCAGCTGCAGGAAGGGGAGGCTGACACTGAGTTACATTTGTATCCCTATCAAGACCGCTGCCCTGAGGACCCAGGGCCTGGGTGGGGGGCGGTGTGTGATCCTTTTCTCAGATCCTTCTCACAGCTACTCCGAGGGGGTCAAAACACACAGGAATAAGCGAAGATGTCTGTGGTCAACCCGGAGTTTCAGCAAGGCATTCCATTACTGCCGGTGCTAATCTGAAGGACTGACTTGACCAAAAAAACCTAGTCCTGATTGGAACATAAAAGCAGCGACTTTTTTTATCCGAACATAAAAGCAGCTGGGGACACGGAGCCCCAGGTTCAGGTCAGCCCGCAGGACACAAAGGTCCCACAGGGTCCTGGGGGCAGGAGCCGCCCGCCCGCCCAGGGGGAAACCCTCCGTGTCTGCTCCCGCTCTGCCCTCCTTTTCCCTTCCCCCCACCGCCCTTCCTTGGGTCCCGTTCACGGCCCCCCTCCCTTTCCCTGGTAAACCATCCACACTCGCAGCCCCAGCGAGCTCCTGGGTGTGAAGGGAGCACTGCACCCAGGGACCTGACTGCGGACCTCACCAGGCCCCACGAGGCTGCTCTGCCCCTAAACGACCTTTGTTAAACGGCACACAGTATCTACATGTGGAATCTGAACATACGATACAGAGGGGCCTGTTTACAAAACAGAAATAGACCCATAAAGGTAGAGAACAAACTTATCCTTACCAGAGGGGGAAGGGGTGGGAGGAGAAGCTAGGAGTTTGGGATTAACAGACACACACCAGTATATACAAAGCAGGCAAACGGCAAGGACCTACTGTGTACACAGGGAACTATATTCAGTGTCTTACAATAACCTACGGTGGAAATGAATACGAAAAAGAGATAAATGTGTCTTTTCATACACACACACACCTGAATCACTTTGCTGTATACCTCAAACACTGCAAATCAACTATACTTCAAAAAATTTTTAAAAAACAAACTACCTTTGTTAGTCATGTCCCACACTTCACTGTTTAATGGCAGGAAGCTACAAAGTTATAGGGATCAACACCACATTTTCTAATTAAAAAGTAAAATCTACAAGATACCTGTCTCAGCTCTATAAGATCCCTACTTGAAGGGTCTTGTTTGGACAATTTACAGTAAATGACAAAATGCAAACTGATGCCCTCCATCTGTCAATCTTGTTTAGTTTTTAATGTCTTCCTTCAAAGAACTTGCCCCTCTCTCCGGTGTATCAAGGGAGAAATTTGGAAAAAGGTTTCTCCTAGCCACCTGCCAGGGAAACCTTCCCCAGGGGGAGTGCCCAGGGGTCCGGAGCTTCTAGGTGTCTGCCCTGGGGCCACCTCCCCATGCAAGCGCCTGGGTTCACCAGCCAGTCACTGAAGTCAGCAGTCTGATGACCCCAGCTGGTTACAGGGCTGGTTTTTAAAAGCCTGACTGCTCTGTGCAAAATAAGTAGTTTGCGTTTCTGCCCCTGGAAGCTGGGGAGCCCGCTGTGTTGCACGGCTGTGCCTCCCCTGCAGGATGGAGAGGCGGACAGGGAGGCTGAGCGCTGCCAAGTGCGTGCAGGAGAAAATGTGTATTGATTTCTTCTTTCTTATAAAGGAGCACAAAGCAGTGAGGAACAATTGGTCCTCTTTGCTGCATTTCACATTCCACACAGGACAAAGGGCCCAACCCCCACCAGCCTCCGAGAGGCAGGAAGGGGAAGCTTGCGGGGCAGCTCCTGGGTGTCAGAGGCCACCATGGTGTTGGGGTCCACTGCGGGGGCGGGGGACGACATGCCCGACACCCTGGGCTGCAAATGCCTCCCCTGCCTCCAGCCAGTAATCTCCCTCTCCCGACTGATGTTTCCTCATCTGTATTGGAGAGGAAAGAGCCTTCAGTCTTATTTACCTTTTAAGTGGAGGTGCCCAGAGGGTAAAAGAGTTAATGTTTATAAAGTGTTCTGCTCCCCAGAGGGAGACAATGGATAAAACACAAGGTGTGGTTATGGCTCATTCAAGACCTCATTTCCAGGGTAGTTAGTAATAGCTTCCCATTACAGATGCCTGCTCCCCAGCACCTGGAACTGAAAGTACACTCAGGCTATGCCCTTTATCTAAATATCCTTTTTTTGGCTTGACACTTAAAACCAACACTAAAAATAACAAAAGGAAACCGGGGACTATTACGCCTTGTTAATGCACATACAGGAGCCATTCTGGTTTTCTTCTTAAATCAAACAAAATCCTGAGAGTAGTCCAAAAAAAAAAAAAAAAAAAAAAAAACCTGACCTACAATGAGAATTGATCAACCTAGGGCCCTGTCCACACACTCTGTTTCCATGGTAACTAGTAATTTGTAGAAGGGCCACCAGAAACCACACCCAGTATGGTTATCACAGCCAAGATGGGCAGGAGAAGACCTTCATAGACACACGTCTGTGGTGTAGACTTGTGACCTTTTCCCAAGGCTCAGCCTAAGTAAAACGACCTCCAAAACTCTCGAGGTAAAGAATGAAGTCCCAGGGCTGGACTCTGTATTTCTGGGCTTTTCCAGCTTGGCCAAGAGCAAAGAACAAAGCTTGGAGCTGGCCCTTGGGCGGCGCAACGTTCTTGTGTGGAGACAAAGCCCGCAGAGGATCAGGGCCCGCCCTGCTGGTGAACTGGCCGGGGGCAGGGGGTGCTGGGGGAACAGAGCGAAGTGAGGACGGTCCCCAGTGCTTGACCAGGGCTTCCCTGGAGGCTCCGTGGTGGAGAGGCCACCTACCAGTGCAGGGGACACGGGGGTTCGACCCCTGGCCTGGGGAGACCAGGCTCTGGAGCAGCTCCACCCGTGTGCCACAACTGCTGAGCCTGTGCTCCAGGGCCCGGGAGCTGCAGCTACCAAGCCTACATGCTGCACACGCAGCCTGCTCGTCCGGAGCCCACGCTCCGCGGCAAGAGGAGCCGCCGTGAGGAGGAGCCCGCACAGTCATTAAAAAGAAAAAGATGCTCGACTCAAAGATCTTTCAACTTGACAACAGTGTGAATGCAACGTGCATTTAGTAGAAGCTGTACTTCGAATTCTGAACTGTAACCTCTCTCTTCCTGGCCTGGCAAAGTGGGGGGCCCCCTTGTGATGGTGACAGTGGACAAGCGACACACAGCACTCTGTGCCCAGAGAGCCCTTCTGCCGTCCACCTGCAGTACAGTATTCGATTAGTGATATGATCGACACGTCACTTTATTATGAAACAGGCCTTTGCGTTGGATGACTCTGCCTAACTGTAGGCTACTGAAGTGTCTTGGGCATCTCTAAGGTGGGCAAGGGTCAGCTGTGATGTCAGCAGGTTTACTGTATTTTCAGCTTACCTATGATGGGTTTATGGGGGTCAATGAAGATCTTTATATTAGAGTTAAGAGTTAGATAATATGGAGCAATCTCAGTAAAAGAGGCAAAAAAGTTTGTTCATCTATCTTACAGGACTGTTTGCAAAAATAATCTTACCAGCAAATTACTTACAAGCAACAGACTCATAAGCTGAAGGCCTTTCAAGGCATTTCAGACAGGAGGCCTATAGCCAATTCTTCTCAGGTGTACACAAAAATGGGTATGTCTGCCTTGCAGGCAAAGGGACAATGACATAGTATGTACATGTATGAAAACATAAATTTTGTTTAACTATTTGTACAGGTATCATCAAAACAGTCCTTTCAGAAACAAAAAATTACAAAGAACACTTCATTCTCTAATGAGGACTTCCCTAGTGGTCTAGTGGTTAAGAACCTGCTTGCCAATGCAGGGGACAGGGGTTCGATCCCTGGTCCAGGAAGATTTCACATGCTGTGGAGCAACTAAGCCCATGTGCCGCAATTACAGAGCTCACACTTTAGAGCCCGAGCTCCACAAGAGAAGCCACTGCAACAGGAAGCCTGCACATCACAACTAGAGAAAGTCCGAGTGTAGGAACAAATACCCAGCATACCTAAAAATAAACGATAAAATAAAAAAATACATAAATGTTTTTTAAAAAAGAATCTAATGAGCAAGAAGGACTATTTTCACTTTACAAAGCTCCAGGAGACGGTGAAGGACAGGGAAGCCTGGGTGTACTGCAGTCCATGAGGTCGCAAAGAGTCGGACACGACTGAACAACAACAGAAGTCCAAAGAGAAGATTTCTTCAAGGTCACATTGTGATCCTGCCTGTGAGCTGGGGCAGAACAGGTGGTCAAGGATCTGGAGTCAGCTCTCTAGCCTAAGGAAGGCTGACATCAACTGGGAAAAGACCTGGCTTGTTTTACAAATAAAACTTGGGCTACAGAAATGCCATACAGTAACTAAGTGAAAAGTGAAAGTCGCTAAGTGGTGTCCGATTCTTTGCGACCCCATGGACTATACAGTCCATGGAATTCTCCAGGCCAGAATACTGGAGTGGGTAGCCTTTCCCTTCTCCAAGGGATTTCCCCAACCCAGGGGTTGAACCCAGGTCTCCTGCATTGTAGGCGGATTCTTTACCAGCTGAGCCACAAGGGAAGCCCAAGAATACTGGAGTGGGTAGCCTATCCTTTCTCCAGTGGATCTTCACGACCCAGGAATTGAACTGGGGTCTCCTACACTGCAGGTGGATTCTTTACCAACTGAGCTATCAGGGAAGCCCTTATAGTAAGTAAGGCAGCATTCAATTGGCATCAAAATATATTAATCCAAATGTATGAGCATAAAACCTTGATAATACCAAACATGGGATGATAGTAAACTTATGCATACAATTTTGACTTATAAATTAAGCATTCTTAGCAAGAAAAAAAAAACCCTAATAAATGCTTTTGTGAAGTATATTAAGTACTACTAGAGAGAAACAAATAAACTAGGGGTTTGAGGACGAAAAAGCTCCCACTCAGCGGGTGGTGGAGAATCCGCCAAGTCCCTCTGGAAAGGCCGGTGTGGACCAAGGACCATGGACCCTGCAGCAGGACAGGACAGAGGTGGGACAGGGGACGTGAGGTGGGGTGAGGAGGTACTCCGAGGAGGGAGGGGGTCCCAGGACCTTGCGGGCCAGCAGGACAGCACAAGAGGGTGCACACCGACCCAGGCGACAAGCAGAGAAAGGGGGCAGGGCAAAGTCACTGCAGGCCTTGGGGGCAGGTTCAGATTTTATTCGGTAGGCTACCAGGAATGGTATGTTCTAAGTGACATTTCAGGAAGGTGTAATCTGGCAAAGACACACAGAAATAATTAGACCAGACTGTGGTTAAGAGGCTGTCGGTGTCATAGTGAAAGTGAAACACCAGGAAGTAGGAAAAAAAAAAAAAAATTCTGGGCTCACAAAGAAGCAGCAGGAGTGGAGTGTAGAGACCACTGGACAATATATGACAATAACGTCCAAGCAGATGAAAAATAAGAAAAGAAATCAGACAAATAGCTAACAGCCGGTCCTAGAGGAAGGCCTAAGCAAGTATGTGTGAACTCAGTCGCTTCAGTCGTGTTGGACTCTTTGCGACCCTATGGGCTGTAGCCCAGCGGGCTACTCTTGTCCAAGGGATTTCCCAGGCAAGAATACTGGAAGTGAAGTGAAGTGAAGTGGCTCAGTCATGTCCGACTCCTTGTGACTCCATGGGCTGTAGCCTACCAGGCTCCTCGGTCCATGGGATTTTAAAGGCAAGAGTACTGTGTGTGGGTTGCTATTTCCTTCTCCAGGGGACTTCCTGACCCAGGGATCAAACCCACGTCTCCTGCATTGGCAGGCAGGTTCTTTATCACTAAGCCACCTGAGGAGCCCATGCCAAGGCATAAAAGCAATGAAAAACACCACAAAGAACTTAGGTGTTGGATCGCATAAAAAGTAAAATTTATATACGACCAATAAAAGTCATTAATACCAACAGGTAAGCAAAAAGGGAGAAATCTACAAAAATAGGAAATATGGTATATAATCATCACATACAGAATTCATAAAAACTGCAGAGAAAAATTAAACCCAAAGGGAAAAAATGGACAAAGGATTAAAAACAGAAATATAAATGATTAATAAACATACATACTCTTCAAGGTTATTATTAAATGAGAAAATAAACATTAGATACTTAGCCCAGTGCCTAGTGCCATGTAGGGCCTCAGTGAAGTGTCACTGCAGTGAACTCTCATATCGGCAAAGTTGTGAATGACATGAACCTCAGGAGGAGGGTACTGGGGACAGAAATTAGTACAACCCATTATGAACCATTAGAAAATATGGATGAATCATTTTACTATACACCAGAAAACTGAAAATAAACTATCCTTCAATTAAAAATTTTTTAAACGTTTATGCCTTTGGTCCAGAAATTACCCTGCTACTCTTCAGAAGCTATTCTAAAGATACAAGCAAACCTTAGAACATGGGTTTCTATATGAATATGCTCACTGCAGCATTACCCTAAAGAGAAATAAAAACAATCAGAAATAACCTAAATGTCCAAGAATAAATACTCCATAATAGAATATTATAAGGTTATTTAAGATGCCTTTAAAAAACATATGCCATTAAAATGCTTATAATAGTTAACTGGGAAAAGGGATTCAGGGACTTCCCTGGTGGTCCAGTGGGTAAGGCTCCACTCCCCCAATGCAGGAGACCTGGGTTCAACCCCTGGTCAGGGAACTAGATCCCACATGCTGCAACTAAGACCTGGCATAGCCAGATAAATAAAATTTTTTAAAAAGAAGGGATTCACAGTTCTAATGAGATGGATGAAACTGGAGCCCATTATACAGAGTGAAGTAAGCCAGAAAGATAAAGACCAATACCGTATACTAACGCATATATGTGGAATTTAAAAAGATGGTAACGATAACCCTATGTGCAAAACAGAAAAAGAGACACAGATGTACAGAACAGACTTTGGGATTCTGTGAGAGAAGGCAAAGGTGGGATGTTCTGAGAGAACAGCATTGAAACGAGTATACTATCAAGGGTGAAACAGATCACCAGCCCAGGTTGGATGCATGAGACAAGTGCTCAGGGCTGGTGCACTGGGAAGACCCAGAGGGATGAGATGTGGAGGGAGGCGGGAGGGGGGATCGGGGTGGGGAACACATGTAAATCCACGGCTGATTCATGTCAATGTATGGCAAAAACCACTACAATATTGCAAAGTAATTAGCCTCCAACTAATAAAAATAAATGAAAAAAAATAAAAAGGATTCAAACATACAAATAGATCTTTATAAAATATATACACAAAAAGTTCTGCAAGATAATAAGTATTAATAATATATTATTACTATATTAATGTATGTATTAACTAATATATTAATAATATTATTTTCCCAGTGGCAGATAACATGAATTTTCCTTTGTCCTTTCTATATTTTCCAAATTTTCTTCCATAAGCATGTCTTGTTTTTAATACAGGGGAAAAATACAGTCTCTAAGGAAAGTAGGTGACAGGCACCTGAAACCAGAAGAAAGAGAACTGTCAGAGCAAAAGGACTGAATACACTGGACCAGGTTTCAAAGCCAATTATGAGGTTTAGGGTCTTTGTAATTAAAGAATGGGGTGACCATAAGAATAGGCCTGGAAATTCAGTGATCTACACTAAAATGTGAATGGCTTGACAGGCAAAATCTTCCCATACAGAAAGCATCTTTAGGGATTTCCCTGGTGGTCCAGAGGTTAGGAATTCACCTGCCACTGCAGGGGACATGGATTCAATCCCTGGTCAGGCACTCTGAAGCATATGCTTCAGAGCTACTGAAGCCCACGTGCCTACAGCCTGTGTTGTATTACACAGTTACAGCTTCTGCAACTAGAGAAACTACCACATGAGAAGCCCGTGCACCGCAGAGAGAGGAAGCCCACACACAGCAAGGAAGGCCCAGCGTGCCATAAATAAATAAATAACTTTTTTTTAAAAAAGAAAGCATCTTTACTGGCAGAAAGAAAAAGTCATTTTACTCTGAACCAGTTTTTAATGAAGAGAAAGGCTCTGCGTATGTGTGCTGGTGGTGGGGTTGGGGGCGAGGAGCAAGCTGCCCTTCAGCACCGCTGTCACATATTTCTAAAAGCTTTCTGATGTCTCGGGAACAGGGGCAGGGGTCAGGAGCCACACTCCCAGATGCAGAAACCAGCTCTACTCAGAACTTGGCTATCTTGGGCAAATTACTTGATTGCTCTATGCCTCGGTGTTCTTATCACAGAATATAGATAATTTCAACCACTTCAGTGGTTTCTTATAAGGACTGGATGAAAATATATGTAAAGAGCTTAGTACAGCGTCTGAGATACAGTAAACATTCAATAAGTGGAATATGAGGGAGCTCCCTGGTGGCCTGGTGGTTAGGAATCTGGGCTTCCACTGCCAGGGCCCAGGTTCAATCCCTGGTCGGGGAACTAAGATCCTGCAAGCGGCGACACTTGACCAAAAAAAATAGTAATAAGAGGTGGAATATGAATTTATCATTCTATGTCATCTCACTGCCAATCAGAAACAGGGTGGCAGACTTAGGGTGGATAAATCAGAGCAAAGGATGAACACACTTGAAAACCGAGATGATGCGCATCCTGGCCACCCAAGCTGCTCAGGAGGCTCAGAGGCTCTGTGGGAAATGCACTCACAGTGTGTAGGGACAACTCACCTAAATTCAGGCGAAAAACATGAGCTGTTGCCTGCCTACCTGCATGTTACTTCATTGTGACTAACACAGCATCTATATGATATCATGTTTTTACAAGACGATAATAATAGAATACAAAAACTTAAAAATAATAGTTCCTTAAGAGAAACATCTACACTCACTTTAATGCACATGAAACATCTCTTTGGGAAAAAACAATAAGATTCACAGTCTTTTAAAGAAATGGTGGGAATCTGCCTGCAGAAATGAGAACTATAGTCAAGAAATCCTGTTTTGAGGAAAGATTTAATCTGTTCAGCATATACAATCTCCTTCTAGAAAATGTGCTTTTCTCTCTCTCTCTCTAGAATCTGCTTGCAACCAGGGCTTCCATTTGAAAATGCAAATTCTCTAGAACTGTGTATAGACTGAACACTAGCGATTCAGGAGATACAGAGGAAACAAGAGCACTGCCTTCTTTTCAGTCATTTTTAAAACTCTGGCCCAAGTGTCAGGTTTGAACTTGAGAATGTCCCTTCTGTCCTTTCTCGAGAAGTAAGGCCTCAGGCCCCCTCGCTCCTGGCTGGATGCTGTCTTTAATGATGATATATGAGAGTCCTTGCCCCTTGGCCCTGCTGGGGGGTGTCAAACATGGGATGCCGCCCACCCGAATATCAACAAGTGAATTATAAACTGTGTCAATCCGAGTTAATGCAAAGCTGTAATCCTCTTTAACAAGAGATCAAATCACTGCCATGAGTTATGTTCATTCTGTAATCTGATAAGGAAGAGAGGGAGCCTCTAATAAAAGAGTAATGGGAGCTTTTAATGACGCTGGGGAGAGGCAGGGCCCGTGCAAGCGTTCCCTCTGATTAGATCAGTGTTGCATATTTGTGTGGGCTTGTTTCACCTGTCAGAACAACCTGTGTCTTTTTAGGAGATAAGAAGCCTCAGAGAAAACATCTGTATCTTAACCATTTTTGCTGGCAAGATGTTTTCAGCAACGAAAAGTGCTCTGTGGAGGGTATTTCTGGGGATATTAGACAATGTGCTCTCAAACGCTGAGCTAACTTCATCGAAATATTGCACCATTATTCAGTGCATTATGTCTAATAAAAAGTGTGTATGGGGGGGTAAAGTAGGTAATGGGGAATCAAAAATGGTCTAAGTAACTTCTGGGTTACCAATTAGGGCGACAAGAATGCCATGGATACAATATGCCCATACTCAGGGTGCAGAGCCACACACAAAAATGGCGCAAGAAGATAAATTGCCTGCACAAATTCTATTATAAGGAGGCACCTCAAGAACAACGTGGCAGTGATGTTGACAAAGCACTTTACAAGGCTGGATCACATTTGTACGTTTCTAAAACTTCAGATGTAAAACAATAATGTATTTGGTGCTTAGTGGTTATCATTAAAGGATTCTCTCCTTGTTCTTTCTAAAGCCAGGAGCTTTCTAGAAGGAGTGGGGAAAAGTGGTTTTTGACTGGGAAGGAGAGAAAGGGGGCCAAAATGAAAGTTCTTGCTGTTCCTATTGAGAATTTAAGTTCTTTGCAAAGGGATGGAGTACCTACAAAATGTTGAGATTGCTATCATTTTTGTAACAAGAAAAAAAGCTTCTTAGGAAAATACAAGAACCTAACCCATTTCATGGACAGTACCAAAACTGGATTTAGCTAATAATTGCTCTCTGAAACTGCAGTTAAATGCAAGGAAAACGCCAGTTTTCTTAGGGGTACACCAAGCTGACTGCTGCTGCTTGGCCTGCTTCTGTGCTGACAAGAAAACCCACAGTGACAGAGCGAGCAGTTCCCATGAGCCCCCTGCCCAGAGCTGGGGCCGTGGCCAGCTCGGAGGAACACATCATGACCTGTCTCAGAGAGTCTGACTCAGAATTTACTTCTTCTACTTGTCACATCAGCATTTTACTGTCTGACCTTCATCAACATGGCAAATGAAGAAGAACAAACTCGGGGGACTTCCCTGGTGGCTCAGTGGTAAAGAATTTGCCTGCTAATGCAGGAGACATGGGTTCAATCCCTGGTCCAGGAAGATCCCACATGCCATGGAGCAACTAAGCCTGTGGGCCCCAACTACTGAGCCTGCGCTGTAGAGCCCAGGAGCCGCAACTACCGAAGCCCTGTGCTGCAACTGCTGAAACCTGTGAGCCCCAAAGTCCGCGCACTGCAATTACAGAGTAGCCCCGCTCTCCCCTACCAGAGGGGCGGGGCGGGGCGGGGCGGGGGGGGGGGGGGGGCGGGAAGCCTGAGCAGCAAGTGAAGACCCAGCACAGCCAAAAAAAAAATAAATAAAAGTCTGCCTCGGGGGTTTCCCTGCGGGTCCAGTGGCTAAGACTCCACGCTCCTGATGGAGGGGGCCTGGGTTCAACCTGTGGGCAGGAAACTGGTTCTCACACACCACAACTAAGAGTTTGCATGCCTCAGCTGGAATAGTCCAGATCTTGCGTGCCATAACTAACACTCGGTGAAGCCAAAATAAATAAAAAATGTATTAAAGAAAAAAGTCTGACTTGGAGGGTCTTTCAAAAACACTGACAAAAACTCAGATGATTATTTCCACAACTGACAAATTCTTCATTTCGTTAGAACCATAATAAAAGGTCACCTGAATTTTCGCTTTGCCCTCCCTCCCTCTGGTCTAACAGCACTCCAGGGCTTGCCACCATGTAGTGTAGGCTGGTTCTAAAATATCTTTGATAAGCTTGGTAAGCGTGGAATAACTTCAACAGTCAGTGAGGTGAACAGCAATCCTGTAAGTCATGCAAGTAACATACTGGCCTGTTCCCGGGGTGGCGACACTACATTTAGAGGAATTCTCTGCCAGCAAGGTGACAAGGCCTTTGTCCTCCTCAGCCCGTGGATTAACTCCACCGCTTCAACATCGCATGTTACTTTGCCCTCCTCACAAAGGTGAGTGTGAAGGGCACACAGGAGCAGCACTGCCCAAGCCAAGAGCACCCGAGGGTCCAGCAACGCCAGCGATCATTTTTAGACTCATGGTAACCTCCTCGCTTGCATGCAGACGCGTGACACAGGGGCAAAGTGGGGTTTCTCTTCTTGGGTGTTCATCAGGCCTGCAATAGAAACCTCCTGCTTCCCTCCTAATGGGGTAGTATGAAGTGTCAGTGGTTACCTGAGACTTTCACTAATAAGGGAAACCTGAGGGCGTGTAAAGTCATTTGAATCAGTATGCAAGGTTTACCTAGATGATGCCCCCAAATGGAAATCTGGTAATACAGGAGCAAACTGGGCTGCTCCACACCTTAAAAGAGTTCTTTTTTTTTTTTTTAAGTAGACTGCTTGAAGAGTAAATCACCTAGCATGAGAAAAGAATATGTATCAGCAGAAATTACCTAAATAGATAACACTACATAGACTGCACCACAGGCGAAATAAAATAAAGATGCCGCTCACTACCTTTGTAAAGGTCCTTTTACAGACAGTAATTTTCCTTCACTAAGAATATTCTAATACTCTGTGTTTAAGCTCTCTGCATTCTCTCTCTTAATGAGAGCTATGCTCCGGGCTCAATTCAGTTCAGTTCCACCAAGGGCAGATTTTTTGAGCTCAGAGTAGACAAATGACATGCAGGATTCAAGGCCAAGTAACAGCACCTGGATTCTCTCCTTCTCCTCTCTTTATTAATACTGGGTATTAATCTAACTCAGGAAAATGTGTGAGGCGATAAACTGGACCCAAGAAAAAACTAAAGAAGAGAAGGGCTTCTCTCTCCAGATCTGGGTGTGGTAGGAACCACAGGTAGAGCGGCCTCTATCAAAAGGGCTAGAAAACTTGTTATGGGCTTCCCTGGTAGCACAGTGGTCAAGAATCCGCATACCACTGCAGATGACAAGGGTTTGATCCCTGGTCCAGGAAGATCCCAAACACAACGAAGCAACTAAGTCCATGTGCCACAACTACTGAGCCCATGCTCTAGAGCCTGGGGGCCACAACTACTGAGTCTCATTCTCATGGCAGGAAATTAAAGCAAAACAGAAGCATGAAAAATAAAACACTGAACATCTCCCTTTGCCCATTCCTCATCTGAGGTCTTTCCCCATAGGTATTTTAAATATTATCAATTTAAGTTCTGTAACACATATATTCACATATTTGTACATACATAGCTGCTTAATTTTTACTTTTAAAACATAAATGGAAATTACAAAAACCTCTTTTTTTTCCGAGTTAACAAAATAATCTGGAGACATTTCCATAATAGCATATTTTTAAAGGCATCACTCTTTTTTGATCACACATGTCTATTTACTCAAAAGTAAGATTATAGCACAGTATTTTGTAGTCTACTTATTACACTAAACATTATGTTAATAGTTGCTTATAACTTCAATGAATTCTTTTCTGTGATTCATTTTAACTAGCTCCCTATTGATGGTCATTTGCATTTTAAAATTTTTTTCTCCATTTAAACAATGTTGCAGTAAAGACTCTATACAAAAATATATGCCAACTTGCTATTTTCTTAGGTTAATTGCTATAAGTGGATTTTTCTGGGTCAACATATATATTTACATTTAAAATTTTTTAAAGTGTTGCCAAATACCCCTCCGGAGTGATTTTGCCAATCATACTTAACAACAGTATATGAAAGTGTCTGCTTCCACCATCAACATGGGGGATTATCAATCTTCTAATGCTTTCCAATTTAATAAGAAAAAATGAAATGTCATTACTTTAATTTGCATTTCTTTGATTAATAAGATTGACAATGTATTTTTTGGCAATTTGCAGTTTTTCTTTTATAATTTCTACATTTGAGTGTTGACATGCTTCACCCACTATTTTTATTGGGATAGTCTAAAGAGATCTGTAAAAACTCTTTACACAGCATTATTACATGGTAAAATCATGTTACACTGAACTTTTTCTTTTTCTTTTTTTGTGAACTTTTTCTTTATAACTTTTCATGTACTTATAACTTTGTTTTTGCTATCTTTTTTAATTGATTCATGTAGTCAGATCTACCAATACCTTTCTCTGTGGCTTCTGGCCTTGGCGTCATGCTTACAAAGCCTTTCTCTACCTCAAAATCATTAAATATTCTCTATTCATACATGTGCACCAAGAATGACATATCTGTAACTCTGTTGTACTCTACCATAGATACAACTGTAAAAATGGGTTGGATTTTCCCAGAGGCTTACCTTCAACAAATCTAGACACCATTAAAAAAAAAAAAAAGGCATATCTATAATTTAGCAAAACCAAAATTATTCACCTAGGGAAAAGTAGTATGCACTGATACTGAAAAGAAAGTTTTCCATTTCTCAACACTTTGTGTTATATACAAAGTGGGAAACCAAATAGTACAGTACTAGATTATTTCCATTTATGGAATTATCTAAACAAAGACAAAATAGGCCTTCCTCCTAAGATAAAGTAACACTACTGGCTGGCTCTGGAAGATTTGATATTAGAAGCAGAAACAGCTAATGCCAACTTATTTGGCCTGTAGTTAGTCTGGCCTATTCAGACTACGGAGCATGAGCATTAGCCTATATGTCAGCCTCAGTGTCCTCAGGAAACCATGCAGAGGGAGTGTACTAGGTTTTCCAGCTCTAAGACCTCTATTTAACTCCTGTTATACAGTGGTTAAACCAGCTGAGACCAATGCTGATAATTAGCAACCTCCACAAGGGGCAGCTTCTTTTTCCTAAAAGCTCCAAATGCCACATGACTGTTGCCCAGCAAATACATTCCTGTCCCCTCCTCTCTCACCTGGCTCTACTGAAGTGGCAATGTAACAGAGTTCCAGCCAACGAGATGTGAGAAGTCTTTAGAGGTCTTTCTGAGAAGCTTTTACTGTTCTGATAAAAGAAGATCAATCAATGTGGCTGACACCACTCCTTTCCTCTTCTTCCTACCCGAAATGCATGCTTGATGGCTAAAGCTGCAGCAGCCACTTTGGGACCACAGGGGAAAAACCAAGAGATGCTGAGGAGGGAAAAACACTGCCAGCAATTACCTGCCTCCTCCAGAATTATTCTGTCAGAAAAACAAACTCCTGTTTGCTTATGCCTCTGCAGTCAGGTTTTGTTTCTTACATATCAAGCCCAACATAATCCTTAATAATAAAGTCACCTTCAAGTTATCTTTACATCTAGAATATAGTAGGCCCTCAAAAATTATGAGTAAATAAATTAGATTCTGGAAAACAAAGTATCCTGGAGTATCAGATGACTCAAGAAAAATCCCAACTAGGAATGACAATTCATTCCTAAATGATGTAGTTGTACTGTATTCAAAAGATGCCACTAATATTTAAACTAGCTTTCACTTTATGTTTGGAATAATAGTGTTACCTGAATGGGTTTGTTTTCCTTTATAAGAACCTGATTTTCCTTTCCTGTTGAAGCAATTTTTTCATGTCATCCTGACAGAGAATCTCAGAAGCAGGCATTTCACTCTATTATTTTTTAAAAACAGACTAGATCAAGAAATAAATGAAAAAAAAAAAAAAACACACAAACAACAACAAACACCCTAAAACAAAACAAGCAAAACCAGCTAGACATAGGCATTGACAGGCAAGCATAGGAAGTCACAAAGATGTGGGTATAAGTGCACTCAGAATCATCCATAAGCTGTTTTGTAATCTCAGAACAAAAGCAAACAAAACAATTAATCATCATTGTGTTCAACTAAACCTTCATATCTACTACTTTTCAAGGGGAGGAAAGCTGATGGAGTTTAGTAGTAAACTAAATACTCTCAAATAAAAAGGCTAAGTATAGCTTGAGGGATAAAGCTGGCAAAATCCACATGTGCCTACATTGTGACCAATAATATCACTTGGTAAAGATTTATGTTTTAAAATGTTTATCACAGCATTACAACAATGATAATTTAAAACAATTTAAATTTCCAAAATTAGTAAATGGCTAAAATAGATATTATGTGGTCACTTAAATTTTTGAATAATTCCCTGGCGTGCTGTGGTTCATGGGGTCGCAGAGTCAGATACGCCTGAGCGACTAAACTGAACTGAACTAAATGGTCAGAGTATGCAAAATATTTAAATAAAAAGATCACAAGAGTAGAATATAATTTTAATTACATAAAAAGAAAAATAAGAACATACTAAAAGGGAACCCATAAAGACTGAAAGGAAAAAAAAAAAAAAAAAAAGGGAAAAAAAAAAAAAAGAAGACTGAAAGGAAATATCCTCAGATGTTAGAAGTGATAATATCCTGTGCATATGTATGTGTATGTATGTATACACACACACACCCTATCTCCACACACTGAGAGAACCTAGAAACAATGATGCCTAGAACAATGAGCATCTTAGCACCCAGAACTTGGTTTCTAAAAATCACACTCCATTAAAAACAGTTAGCATTCCTTGGAGAAAGACGATTTTCCAGGATTGGAAAAGGGAAAATGTGAGATGAGCCTAGAATACCTTGTTATGGTGGAAAGTAATAAGTACTCAATGAATAAGTGGGGATATCTCAAAAGGATGAAACCAGCTTGAAGGGACTTCTATTAATCTGAGACAATTTTAAACCAAAATAAATAATGACAGCAATGGATTCTAACTGAATAAAATAGGAAAGCATGAGTCCATATTGATAAAAATGAATGTAAATAATAGAAGACATGGCTAGATAAGTAATATTATAAAAATATTATGTTGTAGTAGAATGCCAATAAATATAGAAGAAATGATTCTTTAAAAAATGGATAATTCTTTAACTATCTCTGAATTATATGAGTATACATTTTTTTGTGTACACATTTCCATTTTGCAAAGTGAGCGTGTACTTCTTTTGTAAAAAATACTCAAAAAAAACCCCCAAAATCCTCAACAGTACCCTGAACAAACACAACATAATGCACATCCCCAGAGCAATCTCTACACCCATTTTAAAAAGGAGAATATATACATAGAACCCCAAACACATGAAGCAAGTGTGTGTGCACTGTCTTAACCCATCTATCTAGAGAAGAGCTCAGATGTCCAAAGCAGGTGGCTAATGTTAAAAACAAAACAGCATAAACAAAAAAGCCACACAGAGGCAGCACTGAGATTTACAAAAATTTTGTTTTGGTTTTACAGTATGGGAGTGAAGAGATGTGACAAGGACCCTTGCAATGGTGTCGCTGACAAATGGTTAACTGATAAGGAGAAACAGAGAGGGCCACAGGCTTTAGAACAGGTCAATACTGGGCTGTCATGAAGCCATTTGAGACAGATAATTAATCTATTACTCACCTGGCATCATCATTCATTGTGGTATGGTCAATAGGTGCCATGAAGCTCAGCAGCTTGCTAAGCACATGAAACCTAAATAAAGTAGGAAACAAACAGGCAGCAGCATTAGTGATTATTAACCTAGAAAAAGAAACACATGCTATGAGGTAACAAACTCCAGATGATCACAAGAACATCTGGCTCCAGAGTGGAACAGGGAACAATTTCTAGGCATGTGCCACACATAACCATAAAAACCCTTTTTCCTCAATGCTATAGGGGAAAAGTCTGATAAAAGCACATTGTAAATGACAGTAGTTCTACACAACTCCATTATATAATGGCCAAAAAAAGGGCACACATCTGTGCTCTGAAGCAATACACGAAGCCTTAAACATCACTCCAGACAAGAGATGGTGAGGACCGGATTACCCCACTGTCCCCTTCTCTGCATGTATCCTAATCATTTTTCAGTCAGGAGCAGAGGCAGTGGCATACCAGCCAAATGGAACACCTCATCACTCACTAGCACTGGTTCCCTGAGTCAGAAAGCCTTCCAGAATCACCTTCATTCACCAGTTTCACCAGATCTTTCATTTCGCCCTTCTTAAACTAAGGCATACAACTGAGCACATAAGGAGTCCACTCCCTACATCTTCAGTCAAGGTGTTATAAAAACTGAAGTTATGTCAGTTCCATCTCCCACCAGTAGAAAAAAAGAAGTAGTTTCATATGAAGTGGTTTGAGATCCTCTGGTGAAGAAGGCTGAATAAATATTTGACCTTACACAGACCAAATTATTATAGCTAAGAGAATTCAAAGAAGGTATCCCTTTCTATTTATAAAAGAAGAGGCTGCAGGACATGTCATATTATAAAATTCTAACAAAAAAAAAACCTCTTCTGGTGCAAAACACTATCCACACAAAAATGATATAACATACATGTAATATTTTACCATTTAAAAAACATTTTTACACACATCAAATAATTTGATTCTCTACCACCAAATAGCCAAGCCTCCCGAATTTCAATCTTTTAACAAATGAATTTTAAAGATTAATAGTGATGAGCTTTTTCCCATTACAGGAGTAATAGAAAAAAGCATAAATCTATTACAGAAAATTTGGAAAACAAACCAACTAAGCACACAAAAAATGCATACATATTCTTTTATCTGCAGAAGGGCTGTTATTAATATTTATTAATATTAGTATTTTGGTTAATTATGTTCATTTTACATAGTAATGCACACAACATAATTTCATATCCTTTTCTTTCACTTAGCATTGTATCTCCACAGCTGTATACAAAACTCCAGGAAGTACTATAAATGCATTTTCATATTTCTGAACAGTCGTATTGTTTCTAATTCTTCACTTCTTATAAGATGCAAAAACAAAATCTCTGTTCATCATACTTTCTTTACGCCCATTATCTCCTAATTATAAAAAGTAATATATAATTACAAATTCAGAAATACAGAAAGAACTGACAAGTCCCCTGTAATCTCTGGAAATAATCATTGTTAATTAAAATTAAGTTTGCCTATAGCATTCTCCATATATAAGACAAATATAAACTTAATATATTTTTCACATGCTCATGCATTATGCTTTTTTCCACTATGTCATATTGTATTCTTTTTCATAGTTCCAGAATATTCTGTTGCATCAATATATTGTAATTTACTAAATCTCCTATTGATAAGCATTTATACAGTCTTCCCTCTTAAAAAAGCATTATAAATAGTGCTAAAGTGAAGATTCTTTTCTTTATTTTATTGAAGCATAATTGATTTACAAAGTTTTGCTAATTTCTGCTGTATAGCAAAGTAATTAAGTGTATATATATATACATATGTGTGTATTTAACTTATATGCAGAGTACATCATGTGAAATGCTGGGCTGGATGAAGCACAAGAGAGAAATTGCAGTAACTTCAGAAATAGCAGTAACTTCAGATATGCAGATGACACCACCCATGTGGCAGAAAGCAAAGAGTAACTAAAGAGCCTCTTGATGAAGGTGAAAGAGGAGAGTGAAAAAGCTGGCTTAAAACTCCACATTCAAAAAATGAAGATCATGGCATCCTGACCCATTACTTCATGGCAAATAAGATGGGGAAACAATGGAAACAGTGACAGACTTTATTTACTTGGGCTCCGTAATCACTGCTGCTGGTGACTGCAGCCATGAAATTAAAAGACGCTTGCTTCTTGAAAGCAAAGCTACTACCAACCTAGTCAGCATATTAAAAAGCAGAGACATTACTTTGCCAACAAAGGTCTGTCTAGTCAAAGCTATAGTTTTTGCAGTAGTCATGTATGGACATGAGAGTTGGACCATAAAGAAAGTTGAGCATCAAAGAATTGATGCTTTTGAACTGTGGTGTTGGAAAAGACTCTTGAGAGTCCCTTGGACTGCAAGGAGATCAGATCAAACCAAAGGAAATCAGTCCTGAATATTCATTGGAAGGACTGATGCTGAGGCTGGGGCTCCAATTCTTTGGCCACCTGAGGCGAAGAACTGACTCACTGGAAAAGACCTGATGCTGGGAAAAATTGAAAGCAGGAGGAGAAGGGGATGACAGAGGATGAGATGGTTGGATGGCATCACCGACTTGATGGACATGAGTCTAAGCAAACTCCTAGAGCTGGTAATGGGTAGGGAAGCCTGGCATGCTACAGTCCAAGGGGTCACAAAGAGCTGGACAAGACTGAGTGACTGAACTGATATATATATATATATATATATATATATATATATATATACACACACACACTTTTTTTTTCATATACTTTTCCATAATGGTTTATCACAGGGTATTGAATACAGTTCCCTGTGCTATACAGTAGGACCTTGCTGCTTATCCATTCTAGGTTGCCATGCCCTCCTCCAGGGGATCTTCCCAACCTAGGGATCGAACCCATGTCTCCCACATTGTAGGCAGATTCTTTTTTTTTTTTTTGTAGGCAGATTCTTTACCATCTGAGCCACCAGGGAAGCCCTTTAATGTCTTTTAGGCTTCACCAAACTTCATTTTTCATCTGAAAAAAATGAAAACTATTCTTGGCTATGTCCAAAGACAGGTTTAATTCGCTGTCTAGACAAAGGCTATGAACTATTCCCAATAGTTGCGTTGTCTGGTCCAGGAGTCACTGGCCACATGTGGGTTACTGAACACTGGAAATGTGCACCAGACTTTTTGAAAATATCAGAGGAAAAAATGTAAAATATATCACTAATAATTTTAAAACAATAAATTGTTAAAATAATATTAGCTATATATTGGGCTAAATGAAATGTATTATTACTTAAGTATACTTATTTCCTTTTTTTCCCCCTCTTTAATTGCGGCTACTAGAACATTTAAAATGACACATGTGACTGATGAACCTACTTGCAAGGCGCTGGAATAAGAGTCACAGCCTTAAGAGAATGGACTGTGGACAGAGTTGGGAAGGAGAGGGTGGGACAAGTTGAGAGAGCAGCACTGAAACATATACCTCACAATGTGTGAAACAGAGAGCCAGAGGGAAGTCACTGTACGACAGAGGCGCTCAGCCTGGTGCTCTGTGATGACCTGGAGGGGTGGGATGGGAAGGGTATAACTGTGTGTATGCTTATAGCTGACTCATCCTGTTACACGGAAGAAACCAACACAACACTGCAAAGCAATTATCTTCCAATCAAAAATTAAAATTAAAAAAAATCACACATGTAAAGATACTTTTTACTGGATGGCACTGCTCTGTGGAATACCTTTACACTTTAATACAATATATTCAATAACTATTAACTGCATGATGAAGGACAGGCTTTTAGTAGTAATCAGATTAAAGATGATTTAATACAATACATTTTTACCTCATCTCAGTGCTACTGAGGATGGATGCATGTTTTAGTATTAAAATTACCAACCATACTACGAAGAGATAAATATAATTTTGTTGCAGAAGAACAGACAAACACAAAACACAGTATGACATTTCATTATTAAAGGCCTGAGTTTAATTCATTTACATTAAGATTCTGCTTAAATCAGGATCAAATCCACTTATAGATAATGCTGAGTAAAATACTGGTAATTAATAATTATAATTATTTCCCCAAACCAGCATATTTCTTTTTTTTTTTTTTAAGTTATTTTCTAGCATCCAACCAGCAAACTGCTAACACCCAATCTTACCAGGGTGATGCCACTGACCTGTTATCACTGAAATTAATGTTTCCACAAGGCAGTGTTCATCTTTGCAGTGATATTTCTTTTTTCTCCAACCCTACCACAAACAAAGAGGAAAGCCTGCCCACTGGTGGAACCTAGTACCAGTGATGACATCTGGCACACCACCAGCTCTTCTGGGGGTCTAATTTAAGGAAGTTATTTACGACATGTATTCTCATCTATCCTGGAGAAGAAAATGGCAATCCACCCCAGTAGTCTTGCCTGGAGAATCCCATGGACAGAGGAGCCTCGTGGGCTACAGTCCATGGAGTCACAAGAGTCGGACACGATTGAGCAACTAAACCCACTCTCATCCAGCCTAGGCCCTTGCTAAATCCTTCACGGCAGAGTTCTAATGTAGCCTAGATATCATTTTAGTGCCTGATAAGTCCTGGCCAGAGAAACAACTCAAGAGCCACAGGTCAGAAGTATGGACTCTGGAATCAGACCAGTTAGCTTAAATCTATGTTCATGATTACTAGCTCTGTAACAGTGGGTGAGTCATTTATCTTCTTAAATACTTTACATGAGTTAGCTAATTTCAATCTGCATGACAGTCCTATGGGCAGTGCCTTCTATTATCATACTGGCTTGACAGATGAGGAAACTGAAGCAGAGAGAGATGTTAAGTGACTTGCCCAAGGGGTCTCAAGGCCAGTAAGTACAAGAGCCAGATTTCAAACCTGAACATTTTAGCATTGGAGGTTGTGTCTTTTCCACTTCTGCATGTAAACTGCTCTGCAGTGCCCAACAGAGAGAGTTTTATAAATGTTAGTTGTTGTTATTGCTATATATCAACAACACTGATTCTGACAACATCCCACACGTTCATGGTCACAAAGAGAGCCTTGATGAATATGGGTGATGAAACGGCAACACAATTCAAAGCATGTGACCTTATTTATTACTTTCTGTTTACTTCTTGTGCTGTGCTATAATTGTAGACTTATGGGAAAGTTACAAAAATAGTGCAGAGTTCAGGTACACCTTTCACCTAGCTTCCTCGAATGGTAACAACTTATACAAATGTAACTAACAAAATTAGGAAAGTAACATCTGTACAATTAACTAAACCATAGACCTTATTCAAATGTCCCCCATTTTTTGTCCTACTGTCCTTTGTCTTTTCCAGGATCCAATCTAGGACCCCATAGTGCAGCTAGTTGTGATGCACTCCTCCAATCTCTTGACAGGTGCTCAGGCTTCCTTGTTTTTCAATGACTTGCTACAGTCAACAGAATAAAGTCCAAGTTTTGAGCATGACAACGATTTAGCACCCACTTATTCACACAGTCTCATCTCCTGTTATTCCTCCATATTTACTTCAAGTCTCTGCCAAAACAAATGAACTTTGGTTCCCAAAACAGACAGGGATATTCGCAAGCCTGTGTTTGAAAAACATTATTCTTTTTGGCCTTTCCATAGGCTAACTCTTCCTAGTCTGGTCAGTGTGAAGTGTGAATGCTGTATCTCACAGAAAGTCTTACTTGATAAGCAGGTTAATTTTACTGTCACAATCATCAAAAACATGTCTGTGAGGCACTACAGTAGGCAATAAGGTTGGAACTAACTTGAAAAAATCAGCACAATTCTTGTCCTCAAGGGACACATGATTATTATAGATATTTGCCCTAGCAGCTTTAAAACTCACAAAAATACAATAATGTAGAAAAGACATCTTTTGCTCTTTTCAATTCTTTTGAAGAGCATATATTTGCAACAGCAATGCCAACAGGTAAACACAAGAGAAATCAAAGAATCTAACACTTTCAAATGTTTATTATGTACCAGACATATACACATTATTTGAATCCTCAAATCAAATCCACCCCTCAAACCAAATCAGGCTTCTTTGGTGGCTCAGACAGTAAGTAAAGAATCTGCCTGCAATGCGGGAGACCCAGGTTTGATCCCTGGATCAGGAAGATCCCCTGGAGAAGGGCATGGCGACCCACTTCAGTATTCTTGCCTGGAGAATTCCATGGACAGAGGAGCCTGGAGAGCTACAGTCCATGGGATCACAGAGAGTTGGACACAACTGACTGACTCTCTCTCTCTCTCTCTCTCTCTCTCTCTCTCACACACACACACACACACACACATACACATGGATTAGTATCTCCACTTATTAGATGAGTAAAGTGAGGCTCAGAGAATAAAGAGCAACCAACATCATACAGCCAGACAGAGCCAGCCTCCTGACTGAAATCCTGGGCTCCTCCCTCGAGAGAACATTTAAAGCCTCACAGAGCTATTAATTAATTAACCAGAAGTATAGTTGCTCTACAATACTGTATTAGTTTCAGATACACAACATAGTGATTCAATATTTTTATAGATTATATTCCATTTAGAGTAATCACAATAAAATAATGGCTACATTTCCCTGTGTTGTTCAATTTATCCTTGCTGCCATTTTACTTTGTACACAGTAGTTTGTCTTTTAATCCCCATCTCACCCCTCCTCTCCCCACTGGTAGCCACTAATTTGTTCTCTCTGTGAGCCTGTTTCTGTTTTGTCATGTACATTCATTTGTTTTATTTCTTAGATTCCACATGAAAGTGCTAACATAGAGTATGTCTTTTTCAAAGTTACAATTTAAAAAATGCAGTATTGGAGAAAAGTCTAATCTCAGAATTAAAGAACACGTACTTATTCAGCCTGATCAATTATAAAGTACTAGTAGTAACATTCTTCTTTAAATCCTACCAGGGATGGGGGTACAGAAGAGATAGGTACCATGGGGGTACAGAAGAGACAGGTACCAATGAGGCATGTACATGAGTGAGCAAGTAAACGAACATTTCAGTAGGAGACTGATCCAGTCTTGGGATAACAGCATTAACAGTAATAGGAATAATGGCAAAAACACTTACATAGTGCTTGCTATGCCCTCATTGTTGTACTGTGTTAGTCACTCAAGTCGTGTCCAACTCTTTGTGACCCCATGGACTGTAGCCTGCCAGGCTCCACTGTCCATGGAATTCTCCAGACAAGAATACTGGAGTGGGTTGCCATTCCCTTCTCCATGCTATGTTCCTAGTGCTAGTCTAAAAGCTGTGCATACATGTACTCATTTAATTCCCATAGCAACCCTACAAGTCTGGTACTATTATCAACCCCTTTCCTACAAATAAAGAAACCAGAACAGAGGGTTTAAGGGTCTTGCTCAGGGTAACTACTAATTGGTGTCAAAGGTAGGATTCAGACTTTAGGGAGTCTGGTGCTTGAGTCCATGCTCTCAACCAGCACATTGAAAACAAAGGTGGGGGAAGCAGAAAGGTTTGGAAACTTCAGCACATGAAAAAATGTTAAACAAATTATAACAATTTAACATGAGATTTAAGAAAAGTGACTTTCAGTCAAAAGACAATGAAAAGCTACTATGCACTTCTGCAAACTTAAAGGAAAATAAACATTTCCTTAAAGGAGATCAGTCCTGGGTGTTCACTGGAAGGACTGATGTTGAAGCTGAAACTCCAACACTTTGGCCACCACATTCGAAGAGTTGACTCATTGGAAAAGACCCTGATGCTGGGAGGGGTTGGGGGCAGGAGGAGAAGGAGACGACAGAGGATGAGATGGCTGGATGGCATCACCGACTCATGGACATGGGTTTGAGTAAACTCTGGGAATTGGTGATGGACAGGGAAGCCTGGCGTGCTGCCATTCATGGGGTCGCAGAGAGTCGGACACGACTGAGCGAATGAACTGAACTGAACTGATGAGTTCTGTTAAATACTAAAACAGGCTAATTAAAGTAGCGGAATCTGCTTCTTTGAAGGTACTTAAAAAGGAGATAGATCCACATTTGTCCAGAAATAATTTTAATGACAGGCAGGCTCTAACAAAAATGTGGGATTAGCTATCTGCCTAAAACTGGCCTAACACAATGAGTTTAAGATGTTTTTTCCCAATGTGCACTTGAATTACCAGTAGTTTCTTTGACACTGAGGCCTTGTGTGAGTGATATTATATAATATATAAAAACAGTCACAAGGAATCTCAGTCTGAAAGCACAGCAGTGTCCCTTCTACTCTGGTTCCTTCTTTGTTTCCACTCTTTCTAAGACTTCCGAGGGCTCACAGGTTTGAGAGCTCGCCTGCACTCAGACAGGTTTCCGTATTCTCATAAAAGCTACACTCCTCATCTCATTTAAGCGCAGTGTTAACAACCTCTGGAAGCCTTCACTTTGTATCTTTTTAGCATACTAGGTACATGTATGGCATCATGAAAATGGACCAATATAATTCTGCTTAAATGAGACTCCAAAGTACAATTTTTACACTGTAATAAGGAAATCATTTTTCAAAACTAAGGCAATTTCAACTCTCTTGTCTTGCTTTTTAATTATGTCTCTTTCAGGGAAATACAAAGATTATTCAACCTATTCATTCACAGCAGTAGAACAAAATAACTGACACTATTTTTACATTTCAGAGTAAGAAAAACTGAATCTCAAAAAGTCTCAAATATCATTCTAGTGATTTTTCTGCTCCTTAAAAACAGAATCATTAGAAGAAATAGAAAAAATGTCATAGCTAACATGGAAAAGAAGTAATAACACACAATGTTAACATTTATTCTAAAAAGTAACTCACCGAAGTTTCCTTCCTTTGCTGGCTTTTCTATCTACTTTCTTGTGGATTTTGCTTCTTAGCTTCTGGATTGCAAGCCACTGCCTGGAAAATTCACAAGTGACGTTATGCATCATCAACAGAAATAGTTACACGTGTTGACAAATCGGAATTTTTCTCACTAACAACACTGCATAAAGAAATCATTCAACCTACACCAAGCTCCTCAAGACAGACTGGGGCCAAAGCGACTAATCGATTGAAGAGGATCTGTGCAATGGTGAAAAAACAAATGGCAGCTGGGAAATTCTCCAGCAGATTTGGTGAACAATGCTCCTTAGTATGTGGAGTTACTGTGACAAGCACTAAATCTACCAGTCTGCAGGGAAACTCGTCAAACTGGGTGTGGCTGCTTGGGTTTGCTGTTGACGTTTAGTTGCACAGCCTATCCTATGACTAACAATGCACCTGCTGTTCGGTTTGAACATGTGAATTCTTTAAATCTAATTTTCCCATTGTTAATACCCAGCTGCTTTTCCTTGTGCTTTCCATTTTTTCTAAGTGTTAAGAATTATCTGCTATTGATACTAGCTTTATAGTCATTTTATTTAATTTTCATTTCGGCTACATTATTTCAGAATCTGTTGCTAAAAGGGAAAGGGCTTCCCCCCTACCCCCCAAAATAATCTCAATACCAAGAGCCCCCAAATAATCTCAATACCACTGTCACACCTAAAAAAATTTAACTATCAAATATTCAGTCTTTGAATTTTCCAGATTATCTCAATTTTACAGTTGGTTTGTTTGAATCAGGATCCAAACAAGATCCATATATTCAGCAAGTCATTTTAAATTAAAAGAAATTAGTTTTTCAAATAAAGGATACTGGGCTAGGAAAATCTTCATAAATTGCTTATATGAACAAATGTGGGGGGAAAACGGAGAAACAGCAGCAGCTAGTCATCTTACCTGACTCATATAATGAAAGTTCAACATAAAAAAAAAAAAAAAAATCTAGGGAAATCCAATTACTGTAATCTTAATATAATCTTAATTACCATAATCTATTTTATTGTAAAGTCAGATAGATGTACAATATAATCACCACTTAAATGCAATTTGCTCGATCACATTAAATTTATAGTGAACAGTTCTCTATAGCATTCCAGTGATATACAAAATATTAACATCCTATCCTAAAATTCAAAGGTTTTACTCACATAAAATTATTTCATCAGCACAAATTTTTCCTTGTGATCTCTCAGAATGCTGCTCTTCCCCAGAATCCCATTCTGACACCTGCAGCTTTGGTTTCCATTTATGCTCTTGCAAGTTACAGCTCATGGCTATTTAAATGTACACTATTCATTAGGTAGCACTTTAAATGTCCTTTTTGTTTTCTAACCACAGGACGAAGCATACGCACAAGGGTCTTCCTTCACTGTTTTCCATCCTACCCTGACATCTGGGCAGTGCTGCGTCTAACTGTGAGTTCCACGTCTAACTGTGCGGCAGCTTTCACTGAAGGGGCAGAGGTCTCAATGAGAGCAGACTTACAGAGCGAGGAACCGGCTGTGCCCAGAGCCAGGTCCCAACAGCTGAGAGCACATGTTTTTATCCACTGATCAGAGACTGATACAGATCTAATTGCAATGCAAAGAGCTTAAAATGGACTTTATGAAACAAACCCTAAAATAAACACTTGCAGGTAGGTATTTGGTAATCTCTTATTCAAATGGCAGTTATGGCAATGTAGAGGAAACAATTTCCATCATTTTGTCTGTCTAGTTCTCATTATCATGCTTAACTTTTTTTTGCTGGCCACGTCACACAGCTCACAGGATCTCAGTCCCCCAATAAGAAACTGAACCCTGGCCAAGGCAGAGAAAGCCTGGAATCCTAACCACTAGGCCACCGAGGAACTCCCAGCTTTCATAATTATAGAACAAGTTGTTGCCTTGGAAGTAGAATTAAGGGGACTCAGATGGAGAAACTATTACACAGGCTGCCTGTATGAACAGAAAGCCATATCCAAATTACCTTCCCATGGCCACCTGATCATTGGGGTCCAAGGAGCTGGTCTTCCGTTCTATGAGTTCTCGGAGGAGCTACAGGAGAAAGGAAAGCAAGTTACTTATTTATCATCTCCCAGCACCAACTGACTTTAAAAGGGCACAGGAGGAATTCTGAATGGCACAGTGACAGCTCTGAAACTACAATCCATAAGGGACAACCCAGTGGCAAGAGCATGACCGAATTCCCAATAACCCTTTCGTATTTATATATCTTTAAAAAGGTGGCTATCACAATAACTGGGAGCAGAAGTCCATTTGGAAGACTTATTGTCCTGCAGTTCATCCCAAACGGATCAAGTGTGCAACATCCCCTTCGTTGTTTTTATGATGATTTTTGTCCTCCTCATTGATATCAATGGAGAATCTTTAAAAGGTCAGGTGGGAAGGGCTGGGTGGTGAAAAGGAAAATGCATCGGCTTCTCATCCACAGGATAATGGTACGTGTTTAACTTCTGACCTATAACCCCAGCAGTCAGGACGGTCTTGTTTAGGCAAAAAGCTTTTGCTGGATGTAATTAGAACTGTGGCCTTTCTGCTCTTGCCTTCCATACTTGATACTCTACCGTGCTTACAAATAAATGTCTTAACCATGCCGTCTGCAATGCAGTGCTCAGTTGCTAAGTCAGATCTGACTCTTGCGACCCCACAGACTGTAGCCCATCAGGCTCTTCTGTCCATTGGATTTTCCAGGTAAGAATACTGGATCTTCTGAATACTCGAGGGGATCTTCCCGACCCAGGATCAAACCTGTATTTCCGGCACTACCGGCAGATTCTGTACCACTGAGCCTCCTGGGAAGCCCAACCATATATGACACCAACACATTTACACATTAATTTTAAGAGGGAACCTAAAGAAAGTTGTTCTCTGAACACAACCCAGACAGCCAGTCTCTCATTGCACACAACTAACTCCATGGGAACTAAACCACTCTCCAACTCTCCTCTTAATCCTGGTTAGTCCCCCGAGTGTAAGCTACGTCTACTTCTCTAGCTCTCACACATACTGAAGAATTTGCATTAGATCTTAAAAACTCTTGGCCAGGAGAAGCAATAGATTTAAAAGTTAGACATTAAAGGAGGAGAATTTTAACTTATAATAATAAAACTAGATTATCATCTCTCCTACACAAGTGCTATGCGCAGGGAAACAGCAACAGAGATTAAAATTCCAAAAATCTTCTGAAAGAAATCCTGAAAATAAACCCCTTCCGGCTTGTCACCAGTCAAGAATATAGGTTTGACTTTAAAACTTGTTTCTTCACAAACATAAGTAATTATTTTGTAGGTAAGGCACAGAAGCAACATATATATAGTTCACCAAGTTAAATAGTCAAAGTCTGAGGGGAATAAAGAAGGGATAAATTCCTACAGAAAGAAGTTCACTCTCTAATTGTCACTTGCTTATGTATGTGGGCACTGGGAGAAGGAAAACAAATTTGTAAAAATATTCATTTCCATATAGGATGAATCTTTATTGCAAAAGGGAAAAGGCAATCTCAATTGCAAATAAAAAAACCCCCTGTGCTGTTTTTTCATTTGCTTATTTTAGACATTATTACCGTGGCAATTATGTTTGAAAATGTGGGGACCGGAGGCCTCTGTTTTATTATCACTGGAAAACAGCAAGCTATTTCTCTGCCCTGTTTATCTGATTGACTCCCAACATCTTTCTGGCAGCCAATCTATCAGTTTATCTCCCCTACTTCATCACAGTCACTTCTGGCAGCTGAATACAAGATCCAAACCCAGTGGTACACGGACGCTCGACACAGGAACCCGTGTAACAGCTACTCTGGGAGCAGCCACCCTTCAGGCCAAGCCAAAACGGGCTCCGGTTCCTGGTCAACAGCCTGTCAACAGCAAGGCTGAGCAGGCAGAGGGGACAGGTCAACAATAAGAATTTGTTTTAAATAAAGAAGAAGAATAAAAAGGAAGGAAAACGTACTAATGAACCTGCTTGCAGAACAGCAATGGAGATGCAGACAGAGAACTGAGTATTGGGCAGGGTGAGGAGAAGAGGGGAGAGGGTGAGATGAACGGAGAGAGCGGTGTGAATCAATGTACATATGTAACCAGATAGCCAGTGGGGCTTTGCTCTATGACTCAGGGAACTCACACGGTGCTTAGATGCTCAGTCCTCTTCGACTGTTTTTGACCCCATGGACTGTAGCCCACCAGCCTCCTCTGTCCATGGGATTCTCCAGGCAAGAACACTGGAGTGGGTTGCCATTCCCTTCTCCAGGGGATCTTCCCAACCCAGGGACTGAACCCAGGTCTCCTGCACTGCAGGCAGATTCTTCACCATCTGAGCCACAAGGGAAGCCCCAGTGGGGCTTATTCTGTAATAACCTAGAGGGGTGGGAATGGGCGGGAGCTGGGAGAGAGATTCAAGAGGAAGGGGACATATGTACACCTATGGTTAATTCATGTTGATGTATGATAGAAATCAAACCAATATTGCAAAGCGATCATCAATCTATTAAAAATAATATTTTTTTAAAAAGGAAGAAAAATAAATAATGAAATGACTACATCTTATTGCCCTTACCTTGTTCCAGCCACGTAAGAGAGAACAGCCACCAATCCTAGCTTTCCTGGGGCCATGACAGCCACTGGGAGCTCGGGGAAAACTGCCCCAGCACAATGGGGAAGGCTGGAACGGGACCTCCACGACCGCAGCGGGTGCGTGACACACACAGCGGTCCCTGCGATTCCAACACCAAGCTGGTGCAGCATTTACTCTCAAGCACCCTGTCTACTTTACACATTCTGGGTTGCATCTTCATCACCTTGGTGCTTTACACAGCTATTCTTAGTCATTTGTAGTTAGGAAGAGAGTTTTATTGGTCTGTCTGGCTGAGTCTAGGTTATTCATTCAATCCGATGAATTCATTCAGTGTGAAAAGATCCTGTTGTGTGCAAGGCAGGAATAAGAAAGTAGCAAGAAAATACAGGTAAATAAACTCTTCTCCTGGCTATTGCCATTTCCCATAGCTCTCACTATCACTAGGCTTAAATTTAATTAGGAATACTGCTTTCCAAAAAGTTGCAGAAAAATGAAGTTTTAGGGATACTGATGGACGAATTTGCTTCTTTGTTCAATTTTTATGGCTTTACTTATGAACAAACTTTTCCAATAAAATTCAGGTTTCTGTTAGTTACCAGAGGTTTTTTATTTCAACAATAATGATACAGTATCTGTAATTTTCTATGTGATCCAGAAAATGGAGAGGTATGTGAAATATTTTTGTTTTAGTCTGTTATAATTCCTCCAAAGAGTCAATTCAGAAACAATTCTCTAGTTCTAGGGGAAAATCTTACATGTGGGTGGGTTCTGCAGTCAGCCCACAAAAACCTATGTGACCCATAACCACATATGCAAGGAATGGCACTGATAGTACTATCAGAATCTAACCAGCAGTTATCATACTCTGCCTGGAAAAAGGTATGCTGGAGTCAGTTAAAAATGGCAGGCTGAACACACTGGTTTATCTCATCTCCCTTCTCAACTCCTCCAGGAGACAGTAGAGGAGGAAAAAAAAAAAGATGTATTAACCCACAAGAAAAAAAGAGGAAAGGGAGAGCTAATGAAAGTAGATTTTTCACAAAATTCTCCAAGGTGGGAGATGAAGGAGCAAAAAGGAAGTTACCGCCCGAGGGCCCACCGGCAATGAAGGTGAGCGTGAAGTGGATCAGGCCCATGGAAACCCTGTGAACAGGAGATCTGAGGGTGGTTCCCCTGGAAGGCCGCGGGGGGGCAGAACCACGGGCCTTCTGGAGTGTCCACCCAGCCAAGTGACTGCCCCTCGGGAGAAAGGAGGCTCAATTCTCCGGAAAAACGGAGCCACAGAAGCTCCAAACTGAGAGATACGAGGCACAGAAGGCTGACGTCTGAGGCCTTCTGTCTCCCTCCCCACCCTGTGCTCAGGACACTGTCGCCATGTGGTAAGTTCCTAGGCAGGAGAGCAGGGCAGTGTTTTCTGGAGAAACTGCATGGTCATCCCCCTGCTCCCCAGAAAAGGAGACATTCAAGTTCTAAGAACCAAGAGGTTAGTTCTCAGCAAAATTACATACAAAGGAGACAGAAAGCTCCAACTGGGTTTCAGAGATACTTTCCAATGCTATACTCTGAAACATGAAGCGACAGCTAAGGATCCCCAGCATCTGAGGAAAGCCTCAGACACAGACTAAAGGAAACAGGAAAAAAAGCAACTCAAGAAAGCAATGCAAGGAACAAACAAAACACCCATACACAAAAGAAAGAAAAGAAAGAGAAAAGAACTCACAACTCTTCCTCTTCCTCCTCCTCCTCTCTGAGGACACTCTCAGAGAAGTGAGAGAAAACACACTTCCACAAGAATGGGATGCTATGAGAAAACAGTAAAATGAGAAATTGAACACAAGAAACGTTTAACATTTTCAATAGAAGAACTGGAAGACAAATGTGCAAAAATCTCTCAGCAAACAGATAATGTCCCTTGATTATTTGTGAAAGAAGAAAATAACTTAGGGGATAATCCAGGATGTTAAACACCTACCTAACAAAGGTTGGGAGAAAATTATTAAAGAAATAATTATGGAACCACTCCCGCAAATCGAAGGATGGGAATGAACTAATAATCACCACCCAATGCAACCTAGTGCAATGAAGGAAAAAGAATCTTTTATAAGACACATCGTCATGAAATGTGGAACTCCAGAAGCAAAGAGATGATCCTAAAGGGTGAGAGGAAAAATAGGTCACATGTACAGAGGGTGACTATATGGTCCCATCTACCACAGAGAGTCCTGGCTAAAGTCTCCTGTCCTGCTACTTCTTCAGGCTAGCAGCTCAAGGGTCCCGGTCTTGACAAAGAATTATACAGTCATCCTAAACATTAAGGAACATAAATCTAAATGGGATTAGACATCTCAATAGCGATAACAGATGGCAGAGGACAGCAGAGCAAAACCTTCAAAATCCTGAGGAAAATGACTTTCAACCTCAAGTTCCATACACAGCCAAAGCACTAACCAAGGATGAGAGTTCATAAAGCATTTCACACAGGCAAGGACTCAATAATTTACCTTCCACAGGCTCTTTCACAGGAAGATGTGCTTCAGTAAAATGAGAGCATGTGGCCAGAAGGACAAAGACAGATGTCTTTGGAATCCTTTTTTGCACCTGCACTGCTTGGAACATGCTTCCCTAACCACTAACTGGCTTACACCACACCCTCTGTGTGTGTGCTCAGTCATGTCCGACTCTTTCATGACCCCATGGACTGTAGCCCATCAGGCTCCTCTGTCTGTGGGATTCTCCAGGCAAGAATACTGGAGTGGGTTGCCACTTCCTTCTCCAGGGGATCTTCAGACCCAGGGATCAAACCCATGTCTCTTGCATCTCCTACACTGGCAGGCAGATTATTGACCACTGTGCCACCTTCTCTACCTCCTTGCTAAATCTCAGCTCAATTACCTCCTTCTTCAGGAAAGTCTCTCTTAACTGCAGCCCTCCATACACATTCCTATGATGTTCCTGCTGTATTTAACTTACATTTTATTAGTGGAGTACATAATTAATGTCTATTTCCTCCACTAGCTGACTGTCTGCTTCGCAGAAAGCAGAGAATGTAACAGTGTGCTCACCACTCTATCCTGTCCACTGGCCCACTGAAGGAGCTCAATAAATACATATATGCACAGAGTAGGGGAATTGTTTCTGGCAGAAAATATCAAATTCTTATTTACTTTATCACACACATACACACACAGACACTCCTTTTGTTTTTAAACAAAAGGAATCATACTGTGTAATACCTTGCTTTTAATCCAGAGTACCACTATCTACCTAAGCAATTGGGGAACCTCATGGTTTTTAATCTCTTGGCACTAGTGATAAAGAACCTGCCTGCCAGTGCAGGAGAAATAAGAGACATGGGCTCGATCCCTGAGTTGGGAAGATCCCCTGCAAGAGGGCATGCCAACTCACTCCAGTATTCCTGCCTGGAGAATCCCATGGACAGAGGAGTCTGGCGGGTTACGGTCTACAAGGTCTCCAAGAGTCGGAAAAGACTGAAGTGACTGCACGATTATCAGTACCTCCTCCTCCTCAAACAACATTCTCTTTCTCCCACATCTTGCACAGGGCCTAGAGAACTGTGTGGTTTAAGTGCGTGGGAATCACCCTTTTTTTAACCATCCCAAGAGAACCTGAATTTTTTCAAAAACTACTCAATCCAAATGAATGAAAAAATCTCAAAACACTTCTCATTATTTTACTGTTAAAATGATGTTGATCTTGCCTCTCTCTCAGGTCTCATTTCCCAAGGGAGAGAGCTGGTTCTTCTCAGGAAACAAAGAGCAGAACAGGTCTTCTGTTCTTCCTCTAACCACCTCCCCCATGTCCCCTCATATGTGACTCTTTTTGTAGTATCTTCAAGTTGGTCTTTTTACTGCAAGAAAGGTGTATTAACATCTTTGTAATAAAGGAGGGGATTCATTTCATATAGTGTTTTCTATTATCAGTGTTTCTTTTATCGTTTGTCAAATCCCAGTTGCAGGTGCCCATCTCCCATCTTCTAAGATCTAATGATTCTACGTATGAGTTTCAATTCTGCCCCATGGTTCAACATAACTGTAAACATTGCCCAGGAAGTCCATAAAATGCCACGGCTTTAGAGCCTGACATACCTGGGTTCTGTGCCCTTTATTAGATGTGAAGTTTGGGACAAGTTATTTGACCCCTCTGAGACTTGGTTTCCTCATAATAACTGTACCTCATAAAGTTGATTTACAATCTTAAAAGATGATAAAAGTAAAGCACTTTGCAAAATGCAAGTATTCAATAAATCAAAATACTGTCGACATCAGATAATGATACTCATAGATAAAGACAGAACTCAATTTGGGACAAAAAAATTCCATAGCTGAATCACCACAGCTGCTAACAATAACAATGAGCAAAGATGATAATTCAAAGTTTCTTTCTACTGATTGCCAACAGTGGATAACAAGTAGGATATGTAACGAAGGAAAATCAGAATGGAAGGGAGACAGGGTAAAAAGCACAGAAAAAACTCACAAAAGTAATAAGTCAATACCTGAAAAGCAGACTGTTATTTGAAGGACTTTTTCCAAATCAAACCATGATTAATTCGGGCACAAGTGATCCTCTTCTTTACCATTTATTCTATTAGGACAACTAACTGCGCTTCCCTCTCCAGGACCTGCACCCAGCCCATCACCCTCTGCTCCCGCAGCCACCCCTCCACCTCACCCTGCGCAGCATCTTATCCACCCCCTGTAAGGCCTCGATCAAACACCATCACCTTCCCGCAGCCTTCTCTGATTCTCCCAGAACGTTACGAATCTCCCTTCTCCTGAATTCTTTATCACCCCCTCACCCAGCACTCGGGTTGTTTACGGCTCCTTTGCTTGACTATAAGTGTCCTGGGGGCAGGGCACAGTCTCACTCAAAATTCTCTCCTCCCTCAGGCCTCTGCACACTGCCTTGCTCACAGTGACTCTTCGACAGAATCTCTGAAAGGAAAGAGTTAAGTTCTAGATCTTTGGATCAAAGATGAAAAGCATCCCACTTCTGCAGCAGCAAGTACAATATTTACAAGAATAATATTAATAACAGGAAAAGAACGGAGGGAAGTCAAAATGCGTGAATAAAAACCCAAGCTCAAAAAAAAAAAACAAAAAAACCCAAGCTCATCTTACTACTGAAGTTCCAGATAACCCACCTTTGGTTACTAAAATCAGAAAAAGTACAGCTCGAGGCGACTGCTGAAAAAGTCAGCCTTAACTCTGCCTCACTGCCCTCGGTCTTTTAAGGATTTGATTAGTTTTTCCACTTTCTGATTCAGCGTTGCCTCGTGCCTCCACTCCACAGCTGGAGCTAAGGCCTATGATTTGGAAGGGATGATAAATTCATTCGCTGAGGAAATTCACACTGTTTCCTCAGCACAAGTTCTAAAATATTTCGAAGGCCATAATATTTCACCAGGCCTGGCTATTTGGGTTAAAATTTATTAGTCAAAACAGAAAACTTTCTCATCAGACCCCATATATTCCATTAGGCATGATATATGGTGTCTCCCAATGTCTAATTATTAACTAGAAGTGTAAGTAAATCACTACCAGTATTCGGCTCTGATATGTGAAGACAGAGAGAGAATTAGGCAGTTTGACTGCTAAAGAACTTGCTTTTCCTTTCTTTTTCCTATACATAAAAAGAATTTTACAAGGACTAAGTGACTGCATTAAGCCATTCTTCCTAATCTATACCAAAAGGAGCAAGGTACCAGGAGTGCTATTGTTGAGGATTTCCAACAGCCCTCATTTCCAGTATTCTGTCTCTTGGTAAACAGACAGATGTCCTGGTGTGTGCTTGTATATATATATACTTACATATGTATATATACACACACACACAAAATAAAAGGTGAGGAGAGGGGTTATACATCCTTTTGGGTACTAGATCAATCACTGACTATTTCTGGGCATTATATGGCATTCTGTTGTATGATGACACTATGCTATGTAACATTTGTATTGAAAGAATGAAGAGGAGGTCATTCAGAACTAGAAACTATTGTGCTAAAAAGGCTCTACAAGGAACCAAGAGGGCAGTGCTAACCTATATTCTGTATTATGTCCTCTAAGGATGAAAAGCCCAGAGGAAACAAACTTCAGCCTCTCCTTCCAGGACTCTCCCTGCAGCCTGCAGACTCCCGTAATTCTCCCCGCACAGACAACAGCCCACTGACCTGCCGCCTTTCGGCGTGCCTCCGCCTCTCCTCACGTGCTTGCTTATCCCCGTACTCACGACATGTGATGCCACCGTCCCCCAGGATGGCCACTTCCGGTAAACACCCTCAAGTCTGCTGCGTGCTGTCCCTTTGTCATACAGATCCATGGTTCCTCGGGGACTGACGTGCTCTGGAATTCAGAGCTTTTGGGATTTGGGGGAAGGTGATGATACAGTGTATGTACCATAAATGCCCCAGTGGAGCCTGGGGCAGCACCCTAAAGTCAAACACATCAACACCTCTGCAGCAAAATACATGATTATCCCCACCTAGTGGGATAAGTAAAGCCTTATAGGTTAATACGCAGGCTTCCCTAGTAGTTCAGTTGGTAAATAATCTGCCTGCAGTGGGGGAGATCTAGGTTCAATCCCTGGGTTGGGAAGATCCCCTAGAGAAGGGAAAGGCTGCCCACTCCAGTATTCTGACCTGGAGAATTCTATATAGTCCATGGGGTCACAAAGAGTTGGACACGACTGAATGACTTTCATTTTCATAGGTTAATACGGCTTCAGAACCATTCAGACATTGCCACCACAATGTTTTGTCAAACGTACAAAAACAAATGAGCACACCACTGTGAGTTTTCAGTGTCAGAGTTGCAGGTGAGGGATTGTGTGCCTGTATTTCTTTGTTAAGTCTCAGTACCTGCATCCATACGGCTTCAATCAGTGAAGAAAGAGACAAGGTGGACTGCACTGGTCTCACTCACTTGAAAATCATTTCCACTAACCTTACGCGGGTCTCCAGTGCTCCCAGACAATTACACTCTCCTGCTCTGTTTGCGGACTCTGCCATACCTTCTCTTTTCTCAAACCTCCAGCCCCTGCACTCAGGTAAGAACCTCACATACTACCCTCCCCATAGCTCCTTGGGAACAAGAGTTCCCACCATATCCTCACGCCCATATCTACACCAGAGCTGTCCATCAGACCAGCCCCTCTCTACCTGCGTACACAGCGGCAGCCATTCTCACCGCCTTCCTGAAATATGCATGATGCCCTCTACTGGGTCATTTCCACCAGAAAACAGTATACAGGATCCCTGACTGGGGAGCCGAGATCCCACATGCAGCTAAGCCCGAGGCCATGGGCTCTAGAGCCCATGGCTCCACAACGAGAAGCCTGTGTACAGCAACCTAAAAATAAACAAATGGACAACAAAAGCAACATACAGAGGACATCTACCTGAAAACCAAACAAGAAACCCGCTCCTGACCCCTGCTGCCCTGTTTCTCCCCTTTAGGGCAAGCTTTCTCCAGACTGTCTATGCTGTCTCCAACTTTTCTCCCTTTGTTCTCTCTTGAACCCGCTTCAGCACTCGAACAAAACAGTTTCCGTGAAGGTCCCAATGGCTTCCACACTGCTGAACCAAATGGCCAGTTCTCACTCCTTATCTTACTTGATCTTTCACAACATTCAACACAGTATGTCACTCCTTTCTTTAAGAAAAAAAAAAATAACTTATTCAGATAAAATGCACATACAATACAGTTCACCAATTTAAACAGTGATTCAATGGTTTTGTATATTCACCAAGGTGTCCTACCATCATCATAATCAATTTCAGAATATTTTCATCACTGTCAAAAGAAACCTATTTTTCATCAGCTACTCCCATTTCACCCCCAATATTGCCAGCCCTAGGCAACCACCTATCCACTTTTTGCTTCTATAAATTGTGCCTATTCGGAGCATTTAATAAATCATATAAATATGGCGTTTTGTGAATCTCTTGTTTCACTTAACTTACCACAATGTTTTCAAAAGTTTATCCATGTTGCAAGTTTCAGTACTGCATGCTCTTTATGGTTGAATAATATTTACTGTAGGATATACCATGTTTTATGTATCCATTTATCAGTTGATGATCACTGGGTTGTTTCCTTTGTGGCTATTATGAATAATGCTGCATATATTCATATACGAGTTTTTGTGTGGACATATGATTTTCATTTCTTTTGGGTGTAAACCTAACAGTAGAATTGCGGGGTCATATGGTAACTCTATGGTTAATGATTTGAGGAACTACCAAATGGTTTTCCATAGAGGCTGCACCAATTTATATTTCTACCAACAATGTATGCGGGTTCCAAATTCTCCATATTCTCCCCAAACTTGATCTGTCTTTTTTTATCATAGCTATCCTAGTGATCAAAGTAGTAGTCATTGTGGTTCTGATTTGTATTTCCCTAAAGACTAATGACGGTAAGCATCTTACTGGTCGCTTAAATATCTTCCTTAGAGAAATGTTTATTCAGATCATTTGCCATTTTTTAGTAGGTTATTTGCTTTTATTATTGAGTTTAAGAGTTCTTTATTATTCTAGATACCAGTCCTTTATCAGATATACAATTTGAAAATATTTTCTCCCACTCTGTGGGTCTTTTCACTTTCCTGGTAGGACCTTTGGCAGCTCAAAAGTTTTCAATTTCGATGAAGTCCAACATATCTGTTTTTTATTCTGTTTTGTTACTTGTGCTTTTGTTGTCATATTTAAGAAATTATTTCCTAACCCAAAGTCATGAAGATTTACTTCTGTGTTTTTTTCTAAAAGTTTTATAGTTTTGGCTCTTGTATGTAGGTATTTGATCAACTTAAAAGTTAATCTTTGTTTAGGAATGATAGAGGGCTCTCACTTCACTCTTCTGCAAGTGGGTATCCAGTTGTCCTAGCGTTATTTGTTGTAAAGACTTCTCACCGCTGTCGTGGCATCCCTTGTCGAAAATCAATTGACCATAACTGTAAAGGTTTATTTCTGAATTCTCAGTTGTATTCTATTGATCCATATGCCTAACCTTAAACCAGTACCACAACATCTTGATTACTATAGCTTTGTAATAAGTTTTGAAATTAGGAACTATGAGTCCTCCAACTTTGATCTTTTTCAAGATTGTTTTGGCTATCCTGGGTCTTTTGTATTTCCATATCAATTTTAGGATCTGCTCATCACTTTCAGCAGAAAGATAGCAGGGATTCTGATAGAGATTGTGTTGAATCTGTATATCAGTTGAGGAGTACTGTCATCTTAACAATACTTAAGTCTTCTAATCCATAAATTAGAATTCTTCTAATCCATGAAATGGGATGGCTTTCCATTTATTTAGGTCTTTTGAAATTTCTTTCAGCAATGTTTATAAGTTTCTGCATACAGGTCTTTTGGGCTTCACAGGTAAGCACCAATGGTAAAGAATCTGCCTGCCAATGCAGGAGATGCAAGAGACACAGGTTCAGTCCCTGGGTTGGGAAGATCCCCCAGAGTAGGAAATGCCAACCTGCTCCAGTATTCTTGCCTGGAAACATTCCATGGACAGAGGAGCCTGGTAGGCTACAGTCCATGGGGTCACAAAGAGTTGGACATGACTGAGCACACACACACACACACACACACACACACAATATAAGTCTTTTACCTCCTTGGTTAAATTTACTCTCAGGTATTTTCCTCTTCTGGATGCTACTGTAAATGGAATAGCTTTCTTAACTTTTCAGATTGTTTACTGCTGGTATATAGAAACACAACTGATTTTTGTGTGCTCATTCTGTATCCTGCAATTCACAATCTAGTAGTTTTCTGGTGGCTTCTTTGGGATTTCTATATATAGGATCATGCCAACTGCAAATAAGAGATACTTTTACTTCTTTTTTTCCAACTTAGATGCCTTTTATTTCTTTCTGTCTAACTGCCCTTGCTAAAACCTCCAGTACAATGTTGAATATTAGTGGCAAGAGCGTCCTTGCCTTATTTCTAATCTTTGGGGAAAGTTTTCTGTCTTTTACCACTGAATAGGATGTTAGTTATGGATTTTCACAGATGTTCTTTACTAGGTAAAGAATTCTTTTCTATCGCTATTTGTTGAGTGTTTATGATGAAAGGGTGTCAAACATTTTTCTGCATCTATTGAGATGATCAAGTTTTTTGGCCCTTATTATCTGATTACATTAACTGATTTTTAAAACAATCTTGCATTCTTGGGCTAAATACCACTTAGTTATGGTATATAATTTTTTTTTTGTGGAGGGGTGGGGGCGCTTTCCTGGTGGCTCAGACAGTAAAGAATCCGCCTGCAATGCGCGAGACCCGGGTTCGATCCCTGGGTTGGGAGGATCCCCTGGAGGAAGGCATAAGCAACCCGCTCCAGTATTCTTGCCTGTGTGTTACTGGAGTGAGTTTGCTAGTAGATTGTTGACTTTTGTATCTCTATTCATTAGAGATATTGGTCAGTAGTTTTCTTTCCCTGAGATATTTTTGCCTGGTTTTGGTATCAGGATGACACTGGATTTCCTCCTTCTTGAATCACTTTGCTATGAAACCTGGGAAATCACTCTTCCTTTATTTTCTCTCACCTTCTCCAACATCTATGCTAGATCCTCTTCATCTCCGCAACCTCAAAATGTTGAATGCCCCAGGACATGGGCTTTGAATCTCTTTCTTTTTTTCTCTCCACTTTCAATCCCTAGGTGATCTCATCCAATCTCATGGTATTAAATACAATCTATATGCTGCTGACTCTCAGGTTCATCCCTTCAGTTCAGACCTCTCCATGAACTCCAAAATTATACACATAACTACTTCTTCAACAATTTCCTATGAATGCTTCAGTGGTATCTTAATATAACCAATTTGGAATCAAAATAATTAAAGTCAGCACAGGTCAGTGGGGTCGGGGTGGGGCAGGGGGTGGAATCTAGTGTAACCGAAGCTGAGTTCCAGATTTCTTCTCTGAACTAGCTTCTCTCACTGTTTGTCCCCAGTTCAGTAAATAGCAACTTCATCCATCCAACTGCTCAGACCAAAAACCCTAAAGACATCCTGGATCCCCCTCTTTCCACACTCCACACACAATCCATCAGCAAAACCCATCAGTTCAACTTTCAGCATAAATTCAGAGTCCAGCCACTTGTCAACATTCCCTCTAAAACATCTCAGTCCCAGCTACCACCATCTCTTGCCTGGACTATCATGAGAGCCTCCTGTTTCCTGTTTGCGACTCTGCCTCCTTAGAATTTATTCTCAACACATCAGAGTGATGCTTCAAAAATATTAGTCCAATCATGTGACTCCTCCATTCAAAACTTTCCAGTGGCTTCCCAGTGAAAGCCCAAGCCTTAGGGTGGCCTACAAGCTCCTTCAGGACCTGGCCTCCCATTACGGCTCTGACTTCCTCTCCTATCCCACTCTTTCTCACCGACCCCACCCTGGGGGTACTGGCCTCCCTGATTTCCTAGAACATGCTAGCCTCAGCAGGGCCTTGGAGCCTTTGCACTTGCCATTCCCTTTCCCCCCAAAACTTTCACGGTCTGCTGTGCACGCCCTCAGGGCTCTGCTCAAGTATCACTGAATCTCCTGACCATCCTGCCCGAAACAGTCACCATCCTGTCCCCCTAGGCCCCTTCACCCGTACCCAGTGTTATTGTTTTCCGCCGTAGTATCATCCTCTCTCTAAGCTAGAATGAATGCTCGTGAGGGCAGGCCTTTGCTTTGTTCCAGCCCCTCACAGAACTCCACTAGACCTTTCTGTGATGATGTGTGTGGGTGTGCTCAGTCCTGTCTGACTCTTTGTGACCTCACGGATGTAGCCTGCCAGGATCCGATGTCCATGGGATTTCCCAGGCAAGAATACTAGAGTGGGTTGGCATTTCCTTCTCCTGGGGCACTTCCTGACCCAGGGATTGAACCCAAGTCTCTTGTATTGGCAGGTGGATTCTTTACCACTGAGCCACCTGGGAAGCCTCTGTGATGATGGAAATGTTTTATATTTGCATTTTCCGGTACAACAGCCCCTAGCACATGCAGCTTCAGCTCTTGATATGTGACTAGCATGACTGACAGACTGAATTTTCAACTTTATTTTAATTAATTAGCTACAACTGAAATTTAAATAGCTACATGTGGCCAGCGGCTACTGCATCAGATAGCATAGCCTAGAACAACAGTTACTCGATAAATAGTTGATACTCACATATTTGCTGAATCAATTAATGGAAGGAAGAAAGAAATCTGAAGACTTTTCTTCTCCTTAACTTTTTATAACAGAAAATTTTAAAAAATACACAAAGGTAGGCTACGGCAAAATGAACCTTTAAATACCCATCGCCAACCTGAATGCTCTCCCCTCTGCACCCCCACACCCCCGGCTGGGAGCAGGAAGGTTTTATTATTACTTGCTGTAAGCAAGGGGAAGACCAGGGATCTTTCCCAAAGCAGTATCTCCCTGAAGGGTCCTCTAACCTGAAATAAGTTTCAGTGGATATCGGCTTCTAAAAATCACTAAATTCTTGGAAAATAGTGAGTTTATAATATTATTCAGAATTTATATCTAACAGCATGTCTCAGGGTCTTTTACAAGTTACTGAGACATGACTATAGGAATTAGGAGTCTGTTGAAAGAAAAACCCGTGTGCCAACAAGTATGTGATAAGATAGCACAATGGAACTACATGGTTTTGTTTTGTTTAAATATTATTTATTTATTTGGCTGTGCCAGGTCTTAGCTGTGGCATGAAGGATTTTTAGTTGTGGAATGTGAACTCTTAGTTTGGCATGCAGGATCTAGTTCCCTGACCAGGGATCGAACCCAGGCCCCCTGCATTGGGAGCTCAGTCTTAGCTAAATGTATGTTTTCATATCAAGTACCTGATTGCTCTCGTGCACCATTTATTTTCTTCATTTAAATTTTATTAAAGTCATACTCTGAAAGAGGAGCTATGTGACTACAAAATTGAGAACTTTGCTCTTGTTAGGACTCCCCTGGTGGCTCAGACCTTAAAGAATCCACCTGCAATGCAGGAGACCCAGGTTCAATCCCTGGGTTGGGAAGATCCCCTGGAGAAGGGAATGGCTACCCACTCTTGTATTCTTGCCTGCAGAATTCTATGGACAAGAGGAACCTGGTGGGCTACAGCCCATGGGGTCGTAAAGAGTCAGACATGACTGACTGACTAACACTTTCACTTTTGCTCTCATTAGATGACACAAATTCCTCAGGCAGGAGTTTGTCTTATTAGTCTTTGTAAAACTAGCATCTGGTATAGCAATTATTGAATGAAGCACATAATCGCATGAAAGTGACACATGTGAACTGTCACAGTATGAACATATACCCTGGATCTTCTATTTCCTAAACAGTTAGGAATCTGAAAAGAAAATGCTCAAATGGACTTTTAAGCATGTCAGGTCAAAAGGCAGCGTAATGTGCTAGAAAGTCAGGGACTTCACTGGTGGTCAAGAATCTGCCTGCCAATTCAAGGGACACAGGTTCAGTCCCCGGTCGGGGAAGATCCCACATGCCTCCGAGCAACTAAACCCATGTGGCACAACTACTGAGCCTGCATGCTGCAACTACTAAACCCCCACACCTAGATCCCAGGGCCCCACAACTGGAGGAGCCGCTGCAATGAGAAGCCCACGCACCGCAACCAAGGCCCGGGGCAGCCATACATAAGTAACTAAACAAGAAAATCAAACGTGGGACAAGAGCACCTGGATTTCAGTGTCTAAAGATGAGATGATCCTACCCTAGTCCCCTAGGATCTAGGCTGTATAAAGACAGTTTGGAATGGGCAATTTTCAGCAACACTATCTAACTTCAGAGCAATTAGGTTCTATGCTAGATCTACAATACCCACAACTTCTAAAGCTGTTTATTAACTTCCCCTTTTATGCTAAGTCACTGATCCTATAATTTACTTTTAAAGTAAAGCTTTAAGGAGCTACATACACTGAATGTAATTTAAAAATAAGACGACACCAGGCCCAGATTGGTGAATGGGTAGTGCCCCCTTTCTAAAGTGCCAAACTCTTCACTGGGGTCTACTCAAACACGGCTGGAATCCTGTGCCTAACTGACACTTAACCAGCTGACACTGGGTTGAACATTGTATTAGTATAGAAAAGGCAATTTTGGCCACATATTTGCCTAGTAAACTACCACGGGACTACCTGCATTTGAAAAGTTTCTTCGATGGTTTGAGGCTAATTCTTCTTTCTTTCCTAGATGGCTCCATCAAATGGAGCCTGTTTTAGGCTTTGTTCTGAGGTTTTACCTTTGTCTACACGAAGCAGTAGAACCAAAGTCATGCTCCGGTGTTTTTTTAAAGCAAGAGAACTGAAAGAAATGAGGGCCAGTCGTGTGTGCCTTCCCTTGATGCTGCTGTTTGATGAAATTTCTCGACCTTGCATTTAAAATGTGGCTTTTGTGTGTGCAGGCTCCATAACAGCAAGCCCACGCTAGCTATCAAATGCCGATATTGATACTATCTTTGGGACTAAACACTGACAGACAGACAATGGCAACACAGAAACTAGAATATATCTCAAATAAAATTCTTGCATAGATTCAAAATATAATCTTGTAATTATTAAAACTGGGGTTTAATTAGACACTGATATTGGTTTGGGGTTTGTTTTTTTAACTCCTTTATTACGTCTTAAGAAACCTAACCGATTAACTCTCTGCTTTAACTTTAGCCATAATTTCAATTTTCAAAATTATGCACTTCATATATACATCCTCTTTAAAGTCACCAAGAAGACATACATGTAATAAATTTTATCAAACTTTTAAGAAACACTATCCACATCTCAAATAGCAGCAACATCTCAAACTAAAAATGAAATACTGCTCTGAACAGAATGGATCTGTTTTCCAGCAACAAATTAAAAGGAGTAGGTTCAAATCAAACTTTAAAGCATATTCTCAGCCATCAACTGAACCACTGGAAAGACACATGCCAACAAGAACACTGTATGGCCGTTAACCATAGGAATGGCATTATATATCCCTTATTCACACTACAATCTAAATGCATACAGTTAAAGCCACCCCATCAGCCGTCCATATTAATCACTCACCAATTTAATTAAAGTAAACCACCCTGTCAGAAAACTTGCCTCTTCTCTATTTCTTAGCATTATTGACTTTTAATAGTTCACCGAATTAGTAATTACCTGTTTACGACATTATCAAATGTCTTAGACACAAATGTCCAGCATGTGGCAGGGTCAGCTATAGACATGTCCTGATGGCAGATGAAAGGAGAAATTTAACCTATCAAAGTGGTCATCAAAAGAACAGAACCTATTTTGCTTTTCTCTAGACGCTCTTGGTTAAATTCAAAGTGACAGGACAAACCAGATCAAAACTAAACAGAGTTAGATGCAACATACAAAATCCTAATGAACCCTCAGAAATCCAGGTATTGACCTGTCAATATCTAAGCTCAATTAGTCCTTTCAGAGCAAAATACCTCACGAGGTGACAACAAACTAGTTTGAGGTCTCGGCTATGAAAAGAACAAGCCCAGTCACTTGCGGGTGCACCACCACCACCGAGCCCGCGCTCCAGAGGTCACACGCCACAGCTGAAGCCTCCACACTCAAGAGCCTGTGCTCCCGACCAGGAGAAGCCACCGCGAGGAGCCCACACACCACAACTAGAGAGCGGCTCCCGCTAACCGCAACTAGAGAAAGCCTGTGGGCAGCAATAGTTAATTAAAAAAAAAAAATTTTTTTTTTAGTGCTTTTAAAAAACCCAGTCACTTTACAGTCACTTTATAGCTCATTGCTAAGTGCAGTCATAGCCCAACCTGGAGATCTTGGGAGGATGAAATGAAGACGTGAGTCAAGTACCTGCCCACTCAGTCCAGGAGCTAGCACGTTACTAGTGCTCAGTAAACATCAGTCCTTCCTCCGCTCTTTGAGAACTCAGGCCTATCGAGTCAAAAATCAACTTTAAGTGGCAATATAGACAACACACCTTAAAAACACTTAATGTCAAAAAAAAAAAAGTAGCAAATGGGATCATGAAAATGAACAACAGACACTGAAAACATGGCTCCTCCTTCATGGTCATTTGCAACCTTCGTATTTTGTGAAATAATCTCTAGGGATGAGATCTAACAACAGCTGAGCCAGATGTGAACTGATCCCACCAGCGAGTGAGAACTCAGCCACGTTTGAAGCCTATGAACAGTTTCCCTCCTAAAATCGCCACCGCTGGGCACACTCTGGGCTTTCAACAACTCCAAACAAACCAGGAACACAACCAGAAGGCTAATTTTTTTCATTAGAATTGTTAAGAAACCAGGAGTTCAATAAATCATTTGCCTTCAAAGGAAAAAAAAATTACTTTCTAGCAAAACATAATGTTTCTTCTGGTTCTAAGAAAATGAAGCTCAGTTATTTACAAAATTTAAAGTGTAATACGATAGTGAGTGAAGTCTCCCTGTGGCTCACAAATGATGTATTTAAGAAACAAATGTATGGGAAGAACAGGGTGTGGCCTAAAAAATCTTGAATCAAGTACTAGTATGTGACTTTCAGGAAGTTACTTAATGTCTCAGGGACTCATTACTGTGAGGTTCTTTTCAGCTCAAAAAAAAGTACCATTACAGTATCTGATACTCTCCAGTCCTCTCCCCACTCCATATGTATTTGTTTAAACACACACATACACACTCGCATGTACATTTATTAAATACCATAGGCATATTTTTTAAGTTGCAGTGATTTAAGGCCCATTATGAAACAAAAGAGAGTGAGTGTGTATGTGTTGCGCATTCTGACCCTGAACACCATTCTCAGTGGTGAGGGCATTTACACAGCCTCCTGACACATGACTTAACCAAGTAAGCCTTTAAACCCTTACAATGAAACATTAAAATTCAATGTGGCTATAATCTCTTCCTTACAAAACATGGACCCAAAGAGTCTGGCTTCAAGGATGGTTTAAAAAAAAAAAGGGCGAAATGTTATTATATTCACCACCAAGCTCTTCCAAACAACCTACCCCATCAAAAAACACAAATGAAAACTCACAGGCCCATTGTAATACATTGTACCACTTCTGAATGCAACACTTAGCTCAGGCTTACTACCCTGACAAATAAAGGAAAGCACTTTATGAAGCCAATTTAATTGGGAGGTGACAGAAAACATACAGCCATTTTCTTTAGCCTTATCATTGAATTGGCTTCAGCTCCAATCTCTGGTAAATCCCACTCAACAGAAGAAATTAACCAGGTCAGCAGAACAGGTGCTACGTTGTGTCTGTCAAGGGCCTGGCATCACCACAATTACTTGCACACAATGAAGTGGTAATCTTTACAGATCATCTCTCCCAAGAAGCATATTGGGGGAGGGGGAGGAAAACGGAAGGGAGGCAGGGGGGGTGGGGGGGAAGGGGAAGTGGGGGGTAGTGGGAAGAAGAGGAATAGGAGGCAAAGAGAAAAGGCAAGAAAAGAAAATGAATGTGCAGCTGCCTGGCGGCTCAGCAGATGTCGACTGTGATGTACGAGGCTGGGATAAGCTGTCGTAGCCTGCTGCCAAAGAGTGGTAAGTGATTAAAGCCTGCACACTTCTAAGCACCATATTTAGAATCTGCGGGGTTTCAAGCCTTGCACCCATTCCTTGCTGTGCTGCCAGATGTTGGCAACTGGTCCAGTTCCTACTGACTGTGCGTGGATGGCAGCAGTTGGTGCGGCAGCAAAGCAATCTGGAATGCTTCCGGAGATGCCGTACATTAACAAGTGTCACCCATCATTCACCTTTACAGAAGGCTGAAACAACTCCAATTTGCTGCCACTTCCCTCTTGGGAAACAGCCAAGATAAAGTTGTGCCTGGCAGCCCCATTTGTTTCACTCAGGTGTTTCAGCTGCCTCGCTGACCTCTATTAGTTTAAGTTTTAATTTAGATTAACCCCAGCACCCCAATTAACCAGCAAGGGGAAAAGCGAAGATGTGACTAGTCATAACTAAAATCAGAATTTATCGAAGTTAAAATTATTAATTGGGATGAAGAGCCAATCAAGTAATGCTATTTCTTTTTAAGCAGACCTCCAGGCCAAAAAAAAAAAAATCTTTCAGACTAAGGATTGCCAGTGGAAGCAGCTTCCCCCAGTAATTTCAGTTTATTTCATTAGGCCTATTTAATTTATGATGCACTTTCTATCGAACAATGTACACTTCAATTAATGAAGACTGGAACATTCTGGACTGTCTCCCATGATCTCACACACTCACAGAGCATTAGTATCCCATGTCGGGTACTCTCTTAGACATTCTAGAGCAAAATAGAGTTCCCCACTCTTCTGACAAATGGACATAATAACAGAAAAAAAGGAAAAAAGAATCAAGACCTCTGACTGGGAACACCTGGGGCCACACACCAATCCTCTTGCCTCCACCCTCTCATCATTACTTTTAAGACTCACAGCAATAATTTTATGGAACATCAGAGTGAACAGCAAGATTAATTTTTAAAAATCTCTCTTTTTTAGGGCAAAACCAGAGGTATCCTCAACACAGAATCACTTTTTCTACTTTCTTCACAGTATAATTTTCCTATGTTCCTTCCTTTGTACTTCCATATACTACATAGGACTGTCATTACGGCTACACCTCCAACAAGCATTCGCAAAGTCTTCCATAAAAGTTAACAAAGATCACTGTGACAAATGACTCAACCAAAACTGAACAGCATCCTGGCTCTCCAGAGCTAGAGAGGGGACAGCCTACAGCACGTTTCATTAAGATGCATGACTGACAAAAGAGACCCAGGATTAGAGGAAATTATTTTAGTTCTTTAGAATAGCCCAGATGTTTAGTCTACCTTGATGGTACAACCATCAAGTACATCAAGTCGATTCTGAGTACATGTTCAGAAACCCTGTCTGACTCTATCCTTCCAAAGTAAGATAGCTACCTTTAGGTCAGAGAATTCTATCAGGTGTCTTAAAATGCTAAAGCCTGATTTATAACAAAAGAAAAGAGTGTAAAAATCATACCTGGTGATAAAAGTCATCATCATCAAAGATTTCTTCATCCAAGTCCTTCAGGTGGGCATTGGCAGGGGCCTCAGGAAGGATCTCCTACATCAACGAGAAGGAAAGAGTGAATCCCAATGAAGTTACCAAAGTAATGCAGTGACCATAAATAATGTATAGAACAGTAAACACATTATCTTCCTTAAGATATAAAGAGCTCTTAAAATTAAAGGACAAAAATAATGCCGTTGAAAAATGGGCAAAACATTAATACGCACTTGACAGAAAAAAACACAAATACTCAATGGTTATATGAAAATATATTTAATCTCATTCTATTACATGCAAATTGAGATGAAAAAACATCATTTTTCACCTCTAAAACAGGCAATCTTCAGTAATGGAAAACACAGCAGCCTTTTCGAGGCAATTTTACATCTATCTAAAGTGCATATTCTCCTTAACATTTCCACTTTAAGAAGTGTATCCACATGTTCACATAAAAACAAAAATATATAAATGCTCAGGAATGTTTCTTATAGCACTGTTTCTAAAACTAGAGAAAACATAAATATCCACTGTTCAAACAAATTATAGTACACATCCATACAATAGAATACTCTAGCCATTAGAAAAAATGAGGTAGATCTCTATGTAACAGCCTGGAAAAATATCTAGAATCATTTAGAAAGCTGTAAGATTTTATATATAATTTATATATTTATACACACATATATATATCCATCCCATTTAGTTAAAAAAAATAGACAATCTTTTTTTGTTTTTTTGGCCATGCCGTGCAGGCTATGTGGGATCTTAGTTCCCCAACCAGGGATCAAACCCATGCCCACTGCATTGGGAGCATGGGATCTTAACCACTGGGCCAACAGGAAAGTTCCAAAAACCGTATTTTTATGAATGCATATGTGTTATATATGTGTGTGTCTGTGTCTGTGTCTGTGTAGAAAATATAAAAACCTGTTACAATTACGAACATTGGTTAAACCTGAGGAGTAGTATTTTCAGACTAAGGGAATTTTACTTTTCATTTTAAATTCTTCTGAACTTAAGAAATACATATTAAATATATATTTCTACTATAAATAAAAGAGTTTCCTTTAGACAGAAGAATCTGCCTATTCCAATTCTGGATCCTTTTCTGGAGCATATAAACATGCAAAGAAAAGCCTAAAGTACACACTCAACTCAGTAACAGTGCTTCTAAATAAGAAGCTTTAAAACCGAATTTGAAAAACTGAATTACAAATGGTTCCATGACCAGACTCATATCTAACTCAAAATTAAGAGAAGGCTATACACAAGTTAATAATAGTTTTATTCATTATTATTTTTTGTTTAGGAGAAAGAGGGGCTTTATTTCTTTGCCAGGCAAAAGGGTAACACAGTAGGTTAGCACCTCAAGAACTGTGCCCGTAATGGCTTTATTTTTTTAAAAACTTTCCCCTCCCACATCATCTCACTTTCTCAAACAAAACAGTGCTTTTTTCCCCCCCTTTCTTTCGTTTATTTCTTATACCCCAAGGAATACCTACAAGGAGGTGAGCAGGTCGTCCAGTTAATTAGCCTCCTAGGAACTGCTCCCGTAATCACCATGCATCAGAGTCCTTACCGGCTGCCCTGGCAGACTCTCCGGGACAGGCTGGGCTGCTGGCTCAGGTTTGCCAAGAACTCGGTAGACAGAACGCTTGGTCTGTGTCCTTCGAAGTAATCTTTCTTTGTCCATCAGAATATGATCGATCTGAGTCAAGATTGAGCGTTCAAAGGCACCAAATCCCTGCAACAATATCAACCAGTGTCAGACAACGTGCAGTCTCTGCAGAAGGCAGTGACGTTGGTTTCTCTATCTTTCTGTGTCAGCAGAGAAACAGACAATCCTCTTTCCAGGAGAGACTTTCAGTTAAAGGCTGAGTGTGTGAATGGCAGTGACTGTTCTCAGAAAAAAATTAAATATTAGTCTTAAGCAGGTCACATTACTTTCCTATACCCAGAGATTAACTTCTGCTCCTTTAATATTAATTGTGGTAAAATCCATTTCTTTAAGGTATTTTGTTTTTCCAACACTTACAAAGCCACCATTTCTAGACTTAAAACACTCCTCACTAATAAAGTTGAAAATCCATGCCTGAACGGTATAAACCTCAGTGGTAGGAGTTCAGTAAATTTTTCTACAGAAATGACAGATGACTACCACATCAAGGCACCATCCATAATTTCTCACAGCTGCTTCAGGTTGCCGCGACCTGCCTCTCACACACACACACACGCCACACACACACACACACACACACACACACACACACACACACGCCCACGCCCACGCCCACGCCCACGCTTGCCTTACACACACACACACGCCCACGCCCACGCCCACGCCCACGCTTGCCTTCCCCAGTTTTCCGGAAGCCAGCTTGGTCTTATCGTGCCATTTCTGGAGCGTGCGGTTCCTGTAGACAGTGAAGTCGGCAAAACGCTTCGCCATGAAGCTGGGGTAGTGCTCCGTCTCCAGCTTCCTCTTTGCTGGGCCCCTCCTCTGCGGCTGCTGCTTCTCCTCTATGAGCTCTTCATTGTCACTGGAAATCTCCTCTTCACTGGAAAAACCAGTAAGAGTCCAATGTAAATAAATGTTACCTGGGTAAAACCCAGGCCCACGTGCAGTCAGGAGTATTCTCTGGTGGCCCAGTGGCTAAGACTCTGCACTCCCAAAGCAGGGGGCCCGAGTTCGACGCCTGGTCAGGAAACTAGATACCATGTGTGGCAACTAAAAATCCCACGCAGCCAAACAAATAAATAAATATATATACTTTTAAAAGAGTATGGCCTTTTTCTTGTTGGAAGAGAGCATTCATGCGGTCAAACAAAAACTTCTGTACTTTTTCAAATAAATATAAAAATAGGTGGTTTCAAAAATATTTTTAAAAGGTAAGAAAACCATAAAAGTAAATGAGGTTGTTAAAAACATTATTAGAAATGCACATGAACCAGGCCTATACTGTTATAAGAGGGTCTTTAAAAATTAAACACATAATCATACTTTTATGACCTTAATCCCCAAATCAATAAGGGAAATATGTCTCTCTGTAACCAATTGTTCGGGAAAGCTGAATACTATTGGTTGAACCAAATGAAGAGGAGCAGAACGTGAAGAACACTCAAAGCGATAGGCCACAGAACCCAAGCTAGACTGCAATGCCCCCAACTGCCTGAGAATGTACCGGAGCCCCCAGTTAGAACCAGCTGCACTCTGTGCACTGCCGACCCCAACACACAGGAAGCGCTTCCTACACGTGAGCTCCTCTCCTCTGTCCTTCAGACTAACTCAGTGGAAAGGAGTAGAGCAGAAGAGAAGCGCAATGGAAAACAACAGGCAGGTACCACTTGCAGCAGGCTCAGCCAGAGGGAGAGGTCAAACAGTGGGGTGAACCTTCATCAAATGTGATCATTTCAGGAAGGGAAAAAAAGGTTTATTCTGCTATTTTCCAAAATGTTTCCACCCTTCAAAATAACTGCTTCTTCCCTTACTAAAAAGTCAATGGATGCAACTGGCAATTCCATGTATAGGCAACAAAGGGCTTCATAAACATCAATGAAGCATTCATACTAAAAATGTGCTTTCACCAATAATTTCACTAGATGTAAAAAAGAAGGCAAGTTTGGGGAATTCCCTGGTGGTCCAGTGGTTAGGACTCAGTGCTCTTACTGCCAGGGCTCTGGGTTTGATCCCTGGTCGAGGAACTAAGATCCCGCAAGCCGAGAGGTGCAGCCCCCAACCCCCAAAGGCAAGTTTTTTGCAGAAGCTTACAAAGGTAATTGGGCTTCCCAGGCAGCTCAGTGGTGAAGAATCCACCTGCAATGCAGGAGACACAGGTTGATCCCTGGGTCAGGAAGATCCCCTGGAGGGGGAAATGGCAACCCACTCCAGTATTCTTGCCTGGAGAATCCCATGGACAGAGAAGCCTGGCAGGCTACAGTCCACAGGGTCACAAAAAAGTTGGATACAACCTAGCGACTGAGCATGCATGCATGCACAAACACAGTTAGGCACAACTACACATAAAAGTCCGAAAGATAATCCCCAATTTATGTGCCATCCTGGCTACCAACTGAATGTGAGAGGCTCTTTCTATTGATAGTTTACTAACATTAAGAAATCTGATATCTTCCGGAAAGGACCTGACTTTGTAAAAAATGGGAAAATATTCAGATGAAAAGACAGAGATTCCACAGTTCCATTCCTCCTTACCTTTCTGCTTTGGGTTTTGTACCATCTACGAGATACCTAGTGTCTGGGTACTGGAAAAGCAACTCTTCCTGGAGATCCACCAATGACCTCAACAGTGCTTTAAGTGCCTTGTGACCTGGGAAATACAGCAGAGAGAAGTAACAGTTAATTACCTACAGTGCTCCAAAGCAGGTGATGCCTCTGACGCCTGCCTCCTGAGTAGTATTGGCTGGCGGGGGGCGGGGGGTGGGGGGCGGCGGGGGGTATACAGGATAGGCCGGGCCTAAGAACTCTCTGAAATACAGAATTTCTGAAAGGAAAAAATAACAGTGCCTACCTCCTAGAGTCCTTGTGGAGAACAAGCAAGGAAACATGTGTAAGAAACTTAAAACATCTGCAATAAATTCTGAGTTCTTAAATTTACTAAGTTTGACAAAAATCCTTCCTTGTCTGTCATCATAACCAATCATTTTCTTCCTCTGGTGTTACTCTCTCTGTTACCTTTCTACAGGTTACCTCTTAGATTATCCCTTTATCAACTGGCTCCTTAAGCAATACCTTCTCTTTTCCCCCAGAAGCACAACTTAGTCCTGGGATCCCTATCACCACCACCTCCCTTCCCTGAGAGATCTCCTTTGGCCCTGGCGTGAGCTGCCGCCTCCTTCATTCACTCTCAGCGTATACCCTTATGGAAAGTTCCTGTTCACGAACACAAACCCAAGTTAATGACTTCCTGTTCACAATACAGTCATCGCTCTGAATCCTCACAGGATTGGTTCCAGGGCCTCTCCCCCTGGATAGCAAAAACCCACAGACGCTCAAGTCCCTTACTTATATCAAAGGGCTTAGTATTTGCATATAACCCATATAACCTACCCACATCCTCACACATACTTCAAATCATCTCTAGATTACTTACAACAACTAGTATAATGTAAACGCTACATAAATTGGTGTGAATATGATACAAATATTATGGAAATGGCTGTCAGAGTGCTGCAGATTTTTGGAACTTTCTTTTTTTTTTTTTCTTTCCAAATATTGTTGGTTCAAAGTTGGCTGGATCCGGGGATGTGGAACCCCAGGATCTGGAGGGTCCAGTGCACTGAATCGTGTATTGGAAATCTGCTCATCGGACGTATGTTCTCACCCAGTTCTCCTCACAGACAATAGGATGTGTTCGTAATAAAGCTGGTCGGGATCAAGTGTAAAGTCTATGACCAAGAGCTTTCAGAATAAAAACTGGCTCTCTGAGAAACTCTTACCTTCCTTATCAGCATAATCCTACTAATCCTACTGAAGGGGCTAACTAGACATTGATAATTACTAGTTATGTTTTGATAGCACTCAGACATCTCTTTATAATCAAACTCTCACATTTCCAGCAACTAAGAAAAGCTCCACATGGATGCTCCATCACTCCCTCAAACACACCATGTCAGAAACAAGTTTTTTCTTCCAATCCAATACTTCTCCTTTGTCTGCTTCTCTCGTCTCTGTTTAATTTTCATAGGTGATCACTGACATTTTGGTGCTGGTATTCAGTATATTCAATCAGTGGCTAAATCCTGTGTTTTCCATATGTATTATCACTAAGAGTTGTCCATTTGTCTCTGGCTATAGGTGATGGACAGGGAGGCCTGGTGTGCTGCAATTCATGGGGTCTCAAAGAGTCGGACACGACTGAGCGACTGAACTGAACTGAACTGAACTGATGCTTCTATCAGTCCTTCCCTCTTTCCCTTAAGGAAACGTGATCTTCTTTCAAGCGTCCTGACTCATTTAGCAGACCCTCCATTCATTTCTTGGGCTTCATTTCATTCATTTTAGTGGCTCATCGGTAAAGAATCTGCCTGCAATGCAGGAGACTCAGGTTTGATCCCTGGGTCGGGAAGATCCCCTGGAGGAGGGCATGGCAACCCACTCCAGTATTCTTGCCTGGAGAATCCCATGGCCAGAGGAGCCTGGCGGGCCACAGTTCACAGGGTCGCATAGAGTTGGATGCGACTGCTGTGACTAAGCAGCAGTGACAGCACGCTCACTTCTGTTTTACGTCCCAGACTAACCCGCTCACACAGACTTCAGTTTCTCTGACTTTTACAAATCTGATTCTAACTCTTCTGCTTCTGCCTTGTCCAGTCTGAATAACTTCCTCACTATTTTGCATCCCAACCTATTTTATCACTGGGACACTAACACATGACTCAGACCAGCTCTCCAAACAGATCATGCTGTAGCGTTCCATTTCACTATAAGGCTAAGCTTACTGAGAAAGCCCCCCTGGATTGGCCAGAAGGAACTCAATGACCTAGCAGCTACTTTGCATTCCTCCAATAACCTCCATATAAGACTATATAAATACAACCGCCCTGTTTATAAGTAGCATAAGATCCTTGATCATTTATCCATTTATCATTTATAAATTCCACATTCTAATCCTTTTATAATCAGTACATATCCATATCACTTGGGGGGATCTTCAATATCTGAAGAAATCCAAAGTGCCTTGTGTTCCAAACCAAGATTCTCAACCCGTTGCTCTGAATCTTAACAAAACTTTCCACCAAATATAACAATAAAAAATTATTCTCAAGAAGAAAAAATAATACAGAATTATTCCGCTGATAGTTTTGGGGGAATGGATTAAGTATAAGTAGATGAGAAATAGGCAAGAAGAAAAAAAAGAATAAAGACATAACAATTTTTTCTTTTTTAGGTCACATCACACAGCCTGTATGATCCGAGTTCCCTGAGCAGGCATCAAACCTGCACCTTCTGTGTTGCAAGGACAGAGTCTTAACCACTGGATCACCAGAGAAGTCCTAGACATAACAATTTTAAACACAAGAATTACTTTAAAGTCTAAATATGCTAAGTGTGTAACTTCCCAGATGGCTCAGCCAGTAAAGAATCTGCCTTCAATGCAGGAGACATAGGAGATACCAGTTTGATCCCTGGATCAGGACAATTCCCCTAGAGGAGGAGATGGCAACCCACTCCAGTATTCTTGCCCGGAGAATCCCATGGACAGAGGAGCCTGGTGGCTACAGTCCATAGTGTCTCAAAGAGTTAGAAACGACTGAAGCAACTTAGCACACATGCACGTGGTAAGTGTGTAACTAGAATAATACAAAATTATGTGTATATATAGAAAATAATTAAAGTAATGAGGAAAGCAAAGAATAAAAATGGTAACTACAAATACTATGTTACCATAAGTGATCATCTATTAAAACAAATGAGAATTATAAACAGAGAGACCATAATAGCTAAGGTTCTGAAAGTATGTTATAGCAAGAAACTTAAGAAAATAGAAGAGACACTAACACTTGTAAGGAAGCCCATGAAAACAGAAATCTCATCTCATCCCAATTCTATGCAAGTATGAACCATTGTTTTTACTCCTTTTCTAGAAACAGCTATTTGTAAGACAGCCCATGTTCTCCAAAGTGAAACCACAAATCAATTTTGCATCTGTAAAGTGGTCCTCAAAATTCCCAAGACTAAACCTTGAAAATATTAGGCTATGTGAAATAAGCTAGTTGCAAAATAACAGATACGGTATGATTACTCTTACATGAGGAACCTAAAACTACAGTCAAATTCATAGACAGAAAACAGAAGAGTGGCTGGAGAATGGGATGGGGACTTAATGTTTAATGGGTACAAAGTTTCAGCTTGGGATGATAAAGTTTTCAGAATGGACAGTGGTGATGGTGGTAGGACAATGTGAATGTACTCTCAACTGAGTTGTACTCTTTAAAATGGTTAAAAACAATTTTATGCCATATCTATTTTACCACAATTTTTAGAAATACTTAGCTAATTCCTAAGGTTGAAGTAATAATAACTCTTCCTCCTCAGTCTATCTCTACACAGAAAAAGTCATCTACAATCCTTCAGTCTGGAGCCTAGTCTGAAAGAACAACGGAATATTATTCAGCCTTAAAAAGGAGGGGAATTCTGACACATGCCACAACATGGATGAGTCTTGAGAACATTGTGCTAAGTGAAATAAGTCAGTCACAGAAGGACAAATACTCTATCATCCCACTTATATGAGGTATCTAGAATAGTCTAATTCATAAAAACAGAGAGAAGAATGGTGCATGTCAGCAGCTGGGGGAAGAGGGAAACGGAAAATTGTTGTTTAATGGGTACAGGGTTTTAGTTTCACAAAGTCAAAAAGTTCTGGAGACTGGATGTATAACAATGTAAATATACTTAACACTACTGCACTGTACACTTAGGATGATAATTTTCATGCTATGTGTCTTTTTGCCACAATAAAAAATAATTATAAGCACAGGAAAAACAAGTACCCGTCCCTTACTTCCTCCAGGTACCACATGTCCATGATCTAAAATAGGAGATCAAGAACCACGCAGAGAAGAAGCTGCAAAGCAGTCCATAATGTTTATGGCTGCTTGCCCCCAACAAGCAAGTCATAATTTGACTCTCACATGTAACATAACCAAGAATTGTGAAAACATCCAACACAGAGACTACTACTTTTAAGGGCCACTTTCAAGTAGCTATACAAGCCCTTTTATTTTGTTCAAGTCAGTTTAAAAAAATCCATTGCAGATATATTAGACAGCATATCAATCCAACAAGAAGGCAGAGAGCCAATATCAGTAAATCAAAGTGTGCCTTTCTGTTAATACTCTCTCATACGTCGTCATTTTATACACCCCTTCACCCAGTCAGAAAGTAGCCCTGAAGTATTTAAGCTCCATTCAGGGATAGCACCACCATGCATCAAAGTGTCAGGAGACCTACCAGAGACGAAATCTGCAATTCTGTGCTTCTAACCACCACCACCACCCAAAAAAAAAAAAAAAAAAAAAGTTTATCAAAGTCAAGTCATCAGTGGTCAATACATGGACAACTTCCTGTAAAGAGATTTAGAAGCCAGAACCCAATTCTCGTTTCTTTGCAGTATCAGGGCCACATTTCCTTCCAGTGAAGTTTTATGTAAAACCTGAAGAAACAGTGAGCAATCCTCTGCTGGATGTGGCAGGCCCCCTTGAAGCCACAGTTGACCAGGGTGAGGAAAGATGCTCTCCTGAAGGCTCACATCCCACAATGAGCTCTTCCCAGCCCCAAACCAAAACGAACCAAACCAAAAAACTCTATCACTCATACAAAGTTGAATTCCATTTGTTCAACCCTATGAATCATCAAGGGAATGGAATCAATAGTTTCTAATTCACCTCTAGTTTCTCTCCCAATTACCGCCAGAGTTCAAAGCTAAGAAAAGCAGCAGAGATGCACACACCCTTTCCTCTCTCTCCCTCCTGGCACGTGGCCACAAAACAAGCGGAGACTGCCAAGGACATATATGTTTATTTTGTCCTACCTGGTCCATTTCCAGAGGCCTTTGCCTTAAGAGGAGATTAAGAAGGACACGTGACTGACCTTATTACCAAGACTCAACCTAAGAACCCGGGCACCAGCCGTAGAAATAATTTCCCAAGTAAAGAATAAATGGCAAGAGTACTTTACTAAGAGCCAAGAGACCTGGATTTTAACAGAAACTATCCCTAACTAGTCATTTTCCACTGAGTGGACCCCCCCCCCCATTTAATCTCTTTGAGTCTCAAAGATCTCATCTACTCCATGCAGATAATCCTTAACCTGGTTATCTTGCAGAACTAATGCGAAAAATAACAAATGCTTGTATATATTAAGGTATGCTGCAAATGTTTAAATGCTATATAATAGAAAGTATATTACTATCACAAAATCGGCATCTTCACACGGCGAAAATCTCAGGCTCTGCTTGCTGTGATCTACAGTGCTAAGACAGAACTAGTATTCATACATTCCCACATTAAGTATTCATTTACATGCTGCCCATATGCAAGCATTCTATATATAAAATGTCACCAATCTAAAAACCATTTTCACCTAACAGCTTTATTTTTTTCCTTGATTCATCTAGGCTGTTCGACATAAACAAAACTGGAGGCAGAGAATAAGTTTGGACATGGGCACACAGTTCGTTAATTAGATTATAAACCAATAAGTAAAACTTCTGGTGAGGAGATGGAGGGCAATGGGGACAGCAAATGTATAAAGTAAAATAAAGCTCGCCTTATCAGTTTTTAAATATCCACACCATTATTTTTAAAGCAAATATGCAAACATATAATTATTTATGTGCGAGTATGTATAAACTCCTACATTCCTCTTATTCCTGGATATATACATTAAGCTAGAAGGTACAGATTGCAAGAGCAGTTTTTCCTCCCCTTCTTCCAAAGTAACTCTAGAACTACAGCTAAACTATAGGTCAAAATGACACACGCTGTATTGGCCTGAGAACAATACTTTTCATTCAAATCCACACAAGCCTGCCACTTGCACTAGTCATCCCCGGCAATTAATCCCCCCAGAAAGACGTTTGATTAAATCTTTTCAAGCAAATCCTTTGCTTTGCTTTTGTTAGTTCACTTCTTGTCAACATCTATTAAAATATGCCTTTAATTCTCCCACAATCTTAAAAAACACCGATTCCACTGTCTTCAACTTTAATCAACTGTATGGCCGGCATTTTTCATTTCATAATAACGTGCTGCTTGGAATTCAAGAGGCAGGCCCGGCATCAATCATCTGGTAAGAATTTTTCCACTGCAATAAATATGCAAATGAGGAGAGCCAGTCAGTCGTATTTCAGGCCCGACTTGCTAGTGTTTTAAAAAAGACACAAATTTATTAATTGCCGGTGGCCAGAGGAATCCTATTACTTTGGGCATTGATTACAAAGCTGTGTGAGTGATTATTGTGCAACTCGCGGGCTACCCGGGCATGAGGAAAAATTATTAAAGCAAGGCAGAGATTATCAACTCGGAATAACAATAAGCCTTAACATTTAGGCCCTAACTTCTTCAACAAAGAATTACGTGAAGGCTCCACTGTATCATAATTCCAAATTCTGTCAGTATTACTGTTTGGGCTTGTTCTATATTCCAAAAGCAGGATGGCGTTACCACTAAGACAGAGCACTGCAGGTTACAGATTCCTTAATACCCACCATGCGGATGAGTCGATATCATTTCCAATGTGAGCCCAAGTAGAATTTTTATACATTCATGTAGGTATACACACATATAGATGTGTCGTTGTTTTTGTTTAGTTGCTAAGTCGGGTCAGACTCTGCAACCTCATGGACTGTAGCCCGCCAGGCTCCTCTGTCCATGGGATTCTCCAGGCAAGAATACTGGGGTGCTTTGCTATTTCCTCCTCCAGGGGATCAGGGATTGAACCCATGTCTCCTGTGGCTCCTAGGCACGGGCATATATATACCCCCTGGTTTAGAGAAATGAATGTGCTCTTAGGAGGACTGTGGTTTTGACTGGAATAGCAGGAGTTCTGTCCCACTGTGTTGGTTGGTTGTGTAAACCAAAAGTAGGATTTTTTTTTTTTTTATGGTACAAAATCACCACCAGGATAACTTTTCAAAGCAGAGCATGGGGACTTATATTCTAAAATCATGACAACTAAACCAAAGGCAGACTTGGGTTTTCCGACCTCGGGGGGCCCCACAGTGGAAGGCACGCAGCCTGTGCGAGGGTCTGTGGCGGAAACGATTTGATGGGCTAATTCTGAATGCAAAGTGTTTTTGTGAGAAACATTCAACCCAAGACCTTTTAAATCAAATAAGAAAGAGGACTCGGTGGACAAAACTTATTTTTTTTTTTCTTTTAAGAGAATGATGTGGGGAATTGGGGAGTAAGTGGAAGTTGAAATAAGAGAGAGATGGAGAGACAGAGGATAAAATATGCTGGGTGAGCCCCCTCACAGAAAGAAACCGAAAGGAAAAAATCCTTCCCATTTTACATTACTGCCGTGCTAAGTAACATGATAGATAGTGTGCGTTTGAGTTCTGTGGAGGGACATCCCACTCAAGCTGTAATTTCTGACCAGGCATGAATTTATAAGGGAGGGAAAAGAACTGCAGAATTTCGTAGGTTTCCCTGAATGCTCTCTCAAATACCTTGATGAAGTGTGTCAATAAATCCTTAAAAAGCCCTACAGGACACAGCAATCTGACTGATCAATGGACTTCCCGAAATCTACTAGCTACCTTCCATTTCACCGTTCCTAGACAACCTGCATTGTTCCAGAGGACTTCCCTGAAAAGTGAAATTTATTTTTCCCCTGTAAACGGAAAGGGGAAATACTCAGAGCATGAGGTACTTAAAATCCAAGTTTTATTTACAAGGAACTGTTTATAAACTGTCTAATAGGAGTCACCCAGGGAAACTGCGGATATTTTCCTTTTTATCTGATACACTTTTGAACTGTTTGGATATTTTGATACCACGTATTACTCTTACAGTTTAAAATGCAGTTAAAGTTTAAAGTAAAGTGAAGTAAAGAAACGTATTAAAAATAAAATTAGGACCACAATGCAAGTAACCTTCTGTTTCATGTAAAACAGTTTGATCCTTTCATATTAAAAAAGCCTTTAAATAAACAGCCTTTTAGGTAGTGAACTGTCCTGAGCCAAGTGCCCAAAGTCTCCGTACAGAATGGGTCTGAAGACAGGGATTCCCAGGCAGTTAACCCTTCCTCCCCCAGGGCCCTTCACATCCCTGCTACAACACGTACTGTGCTGTGTATGCTGTAAGCTCCCTGAGACACAGGGTGCACACTGTCACCTTAGCAGCTAACTCACCATTTTGGCCATGAAAAACCCTCTACAAGTATTTCAGTTCCAGAGAAATGATGCCCAAGTCAGATGAAAGAACATCTAACTACACTACCATTTCCAAATCTGGATGCTGACAAAATGTGGACTTCCTGTTTGCTGTTTTCAATAACTGTGTGTCCTCAGTAAACTGCCCTTCTGTTAATGGAAGAAAGGTAATGAAACTTAACTTCTCCCTCTTTTGAACATATCAACTGTAAGATGTATGGGCTACTCCTGAGTCTCAAAACCACTGTTTCAGATTTCAGAACTTACATATGTGAAAGTAATTAGCAATTTTTGTTAGGCACGTTATAATGCACTCCCATGAAAACTGTCATTATCGCCACTTGAATAAACTGAAGCCCAGGAAGTAAAAGACGATGACTTTTACTTTTATATAAAAGACAGGGACTTCCCTGGTAGTCTAGTGGCGAAGACTCTGTGCTTGCAATGTACAGGGTCCAGGTTTGATCCCTGGTCAGGGAACTAGTTTCCCACGTGCTGCAACTAAGAGTTTGCATGCCACAACTAAAGATCCTGCAGGCTGCAACTAGGACCCAGCACAGCCAAATTCATTCATTAAAAAAAAAACAAGAAAGTAAAAGATTATGTTATTTAAGTCCCTTTTAATATTAGTGAGGGTAAGCATTGTTTATTTAAACCCCAAAATGAAACATGTTGAAAGGTTGCTTTCATATACTAACATTTAAATGATGCTTTAATAGCTGTTTACCTATCCCCACACCTCGTTGTGAACGTCCTAAGGCAGAGACTGAACTGCTCAGCCTTGGCAAACTGGGTACTGGCAAATGGCAGACTCCAGGTTGTTGAACGAATGACTGAAGAAAAATGATGTCTTAATATTTTTCCTGGCATGTACTTTCTGTGTGCACTTTAAATCACCAAAGAACTTACTACAAGTGTGTGTGCGTGCGCACTAAGTCACTTCAGTGACTATAAGTATAGTACCAGTATTTATTTATATAACCCTTTTATGAAGAGGGAAACAAACACTATGGCCATGGAGCTACAGCCTAGGAAAACACTATCACCACCACTAAAATCAATAGCTAACACGTATTAAGGACCAGGCAATAACCTGAGCATTTTTCATGTATTAACTCATTTAAGTCCTCATGACAATCTTTTCAGGTGGGCACTATTATTATATTACCATTATCAGTTCAGTTCCGTTCAGTCACTTAGTCGTGTCCAACTCTTTGCAACCCCATGAATCGCAGTACACCAGGCCTCCCTGTCCATCACCAACTCCCGGAGTCTACTCAAACTCATGTCCATTGAGTCAGTGATGCCATCCAGCCATCTCATCCTCTGTCGTCCCCTTCTCCTCCTGCCTTCAACCCCTCCCAGCATCAGGGCCTTTTCCAATGAGTCAACTCTTCGCACGAGGTGGCCAAAGTACTGGACTTTCAGCTTCAGCATCAGTCCTTCCAATGAACACCCAGGACTGATCTCCTTTAGGATGGACTGGTTGGATCTCCTTGCAGTCCAAGGGACTCTCAAGAGTCTTCTCCAACACCACAGTTCAAAAGCATCAATTCTTCGGCACTCAGCTTTCTTCACAGTCCAACTCTCACATCCATACATGACCACTGGAAAAACCATAGCCTTGACTAGATGGATCTTTGTTGGCAAAGTAATGTCTCTGCTTTTTAATATGCCATCTAGGTTGGTCACAACTTTCCTTCCAAGGAGTAAGCGTCTTTTAATTTCATGGCTGCAATCACCATCTGCAGTGATTTTGGAGCCCAAAAAACTAAAGTCTGACACTCAGATAAAGGAAATGAACACTACTACAAGCTTTAAAAAAGAAACTGCAAACAATAAAATAAACAAATAAAAGAAACTGCACATTTTTCATTTTCTAGATCAATGTTCCCATATAGGTTAAGTATCTAAACCAACTGGGAGACAAAGTGACAGAAAATTTTCAATTCCAAAAAACTGACATCACTGTCCTCCTCAGTTACCACAGCACAATTAAAAAAAAAAATTAGTGAGTTTCTGTTAAAATGTTATATCTAGATTTGATTCCCACAGTTGAAAAAAACAAAGTGGAGAAACTAAAGAAGGCCTAGATCATACAGATGGAAACCAGGTCCTGTAAGACAAGATATAAGAATATTTGCTTACCCTGAAAAGGAAAATGCTAAGAAACGGATTAACAGTCTCCAAAATTCAAATGGCCAAATACGTTAAAAAAAATTACTTAGTCTCATTTAAAAAAAAAATTAAAAGTGTGGTATCTTTCTGATCGTGCTTGATGCTTGCACGAATGTGAGGAAGGGGCCCTCCCCATTCACAGCTGATAAACGTTTAACCAGCATAGCAGATCCAGAAAGCAACTTGGCAAAATGTATCAAAGTTGTACACTCACACACCTCCTGACCCTATGATTCCACTTCTAGAAATTAATCCTAGAGAAATAATCAGAAAAGAAAGCAAAGAGATGGCTACAAAAATGTTATTTGTTTAGCACTGTTTATAATAGGTAAAAACAGGTAAACATCTTAAGTGCCCATTTATAGGGGATTGGTTAAATCAATTTAGTTTACCCAGATAACTTTCTGGGCAGCTGCTGAAAAGGGTAAGTATAAATAGAATTTGGTTTGAATACACTAATCATAAATACTTTGGGGGATAACTGAAAAAATTTAAGCACGAAGTGGACATATTATTTAGGACTGCTAGAAAGTATTGATTTGGTTAGAGGAGATGATAGTGTTATATAAGAAACAGTCTTATTTTTTAAGAGCCATTTATAGAAGTGTTTAGAAGTATAATGACATGCTGATGATTACCTTGAAGTACTTCAGGAAAAAGAAAATGAAAATAAAGATAGCATTTTTTTAAAGAAAGAACAGGTAAGACATATTTATCAATATGAGAGGATGGTTTTAGTTCAATGTATCCATATGATCTCATTTATAATTTAAAAAATTTTAAATTGACATCAAGTATCCAGAAGAATAGGGCTTCCCGGATGGCTCACATAGTCAAGAATTCGCCTGCAATGCAGGAGACCCAGGCTCAACCCCTGGGTCGGGAAGACCCCCTAGAGAAGGGAATGCGGCCCACTGCAGTGTTCTGGCCTGGAGAATCCACGGACAGAGGAGCCTGTCTGGCTACAGTTCATGGGGTCGCAAAGAGTAGGACACAACTGAGCAACTAAACACACTCATATGTGGAAGGATATACACCAAACTTCTAGAGACAGTTCTCTGTGAAGAGCACTAATAATAGGAAGGGGAAAAAGGACTTTCACAGTCTCTGTTACATATTTCAGAACTGTTAGGTCACAGGGAGAGGGATAATCAGCACTGTTTGAAAAAAAATTTTTTTTACTAGAAACAAACTTCACTTCTATGATTTTCTTTAAAAACTGATTAAGATGAAATAAGGACTTCCCTGGGGGTCCAGTGGTTAAGACTCCATGCTTCCATTGCTGGTGATGTGGGTTCGATCCCTGGTTGGAAAACTAAGATTCCACATGCAGTGCAGCACAATCAAAATACAAAACAAATTAAAAAAAAAGACTAAATAAATAAATTCAAGAATACAAAGAGGTCTTCTGAGGTAGATATAATTCTTCCTATCAACAAGATAATCAAATGAAAAGAAACAGATTAAAATAAAAGCAAGAGAAAATTAGAAGTGGCCATATATTTGACTGACAAGGAAGACCACATATCCTTAGAACTAATTTAAAAATTTCCCAGGTGGTCCAGTGGTTAAGAATCTGCCCATCAATGCAGGAGAACCAGGTTGGATCCCTGGTCCGGGAAGATTCCACATGCCAAGGAACAACTTGGCCAATGGGTCACATCTCCTGAGCCTGTGCTTCCCAACAAGAGACGCCACCACAGTGAGAAGCCCAGAACCGTAACAGAGAGCAGCCCGACTCACGGCAACTAGAGAAAGCCCGAGTGCAGCAATGAAGACCCGACACAACCCAAAAAATAAAAAAATTTTCCAAATAACAATATAAAAATAAAATAAAGTAAGATTTTCCCTGCATGATTCACAAAAGAAATACCAAGGGCCAGTAAATGAAAGAAAACGATTTACCCTCATTAAACATTGGGAAATGTAAATTTTTTTAAATGTAAATTTGAAAAAGCAGAGACCATTTTCCACCTATCAAAGTGATAAAGCAAAACAACACCATAATACCCAATGTTGATAAGGGAAACTGACATTCATATAAAGAAGCTGAGAATGTGAACTGATCCAACTTTTCTGGAGGGCAACTTGGCCATACAGATCAAATGCCTTAAAATTGTGTATATCCTTGGAACACATACTAATTCCACATCTAGAAATTTATTTTATGAAACAAAGTAATCACAGATGTGAGTAAAGATTTACTAACAACAATGTTTACTGCATTATTTATAAAGATGAAAAACTGGAAACAATCCAAATGTCCAACAATAAAGAACTAGTTACACTACCCATATGATGGAAAGTCTATGCTGCCATTAAAAATAATGCTGTAGAACAATATTTAATGACATGGAAAAATATTCATGATCTCTGTTAAGTAGAAGAAAATAGACTGCAAAACAGAATATAGAACACTGTTTCACTTTTGTCCTAACCATGCACCCAACGGGGCGGGGAGAAAACTAGAAAATATTTATACCATATACCAAAATATTAAAAGTACATAACTCTACTGCTCAGACTGAGGAAGAATATTTCCTTACTTTCACTTGACCATTTTCTAAATTTTATATAATGAATAAGTAGCACATATATAACAAGAAAAACACATTTATCTATTTCTTCATCACTTAAGAAAAGCTTACCTGCGTAAGGGGAAGGAGTGGATCAGCTGATTAACCAAGGGCCTTCCTAACTCTTTACTGAAAAAGTTATCTTTAGAAAAATTGAAGGTTACATTTACTACTCACTCTAAGCCTTCTGTTTTATTACAAATTCATCTCCATATCTCTCCTGCCTTAATTCCTTTAAGCTTTGGCATTTTATCTATTCCCTCATACTTTCTTTTAAAAGGTGGTGGCAGGGGGGGACACTGTTTAGCATTAAACTATATGCATAGTGACGGTCTAGAGCAGAGGTGTTGAAGCAAAACAGACCTCTTACTTGCCTTGCCTCTGACTGTGTGACCTTGAGCGGGTCACTCAAGCTCTTAAAGAGTTGATTTCCTCTTCTGTACAACACAATTATATTTCACAGGCTGCAGAGAACTAAATGAGAATGAGAACTAAATGAGATATTGATAAAGAACTTCAGAGGGATTTCTCTGATGGTCCAGTGGCTAAGACCCCATGCTTCCAATGCAGGGGGCCCAGATTCAACCCCTGGTCAGGGAACTAGAGCCCGCAAGTCACAACTAAGACCTGGTGTAGTCAAATAAATAAACAAATGTTTTAAAAAACAACACAGTGCCAGTTAACAAATGGGAGGTATTTTTATTATTTTTACAGGACAGAGGCATCTAGCATTGTACCCACACAATAAAACACCAAAATAGAAGTAAATTAATCATCCTGTTTCTCAAAACGTCGCTTTTGATTTCTTTTCACTCATGCTCTTCTCTTCTATCTCATGAGTCTACTGAGGTCACTGGAAATGCTTTCTCATTACTTGAGTTAGCACATTTGTCTCTGCCCTCCCTCCAAACCCTTACCACTGATGACGTGGATGTAGCATGGACCATGTGCCTTCTTAAGGATGTAAGAATCTTCAAGATTATCTGAACAGCCTCTCTACCTGTAAAAATTTTCCTTGCATGAGAGAGTATGAATAGCTAGTAAAAACTCTTCTTAAAATAGCAGCACTTTGGATTTAGCCAGAGACAGATTTACTCAACAGCCTCAAGAAAAACAGAATCTGGTAGATCTGAGACTAAATGCCAAGCAAAATAATCAATATTACATGAGAGCTCATTAAAAATTACCAAAGAACTCACAATAAAGTCAGGTGCAGTCCAAGCATAACAAACATTCAAAGCAACTCATATGTGCAAACTTATTCGGGGATAGCTAATAACACACCTGTTGGTGTGTCAGCAGTAAAGAACCTGCCTGCCAACGCAGGAAATGTGAGTTCAATTCCTGGGTTGGGAAGATCCCCTTGAGAAGGAAATGGCAACCCACTTCAATATTCTTGCCTGGGAAATCCCATGGACAGAAGAGTCTGGCAAGCTATAGTCTATGGGGTCACAAAGAGACAAATACAACTTAGCAACAACAATAAATATAATAATTATGAGAGAATTATATCTTAAAGGTACTGTGACATAATGACTTTCTCTAAAAAAATTTATGAGTAACAACAGTTGGTGAGGAAATAGCAACCCACTCCAGTATTCTTGCCTGGAGCATCCCATGGACAGAGGAGCCTGGAGGGCTGCAGTCCATGGGGTTGCAAAGAGTCAGAAACCACTGAGCAACTAAACAAAAACAGCATAATAGCATTTCTCCCCCATACCACATTCTCCCCAATCTCTTCTCCTTGTCAAACATCCATTAACATTTAATGGAAAGGTAAGTATAGCAGAGGAAAATATATAAATATTAAAATGTCTGGAAGACTACACCCCCACCCCCCCATTGTTTTCTCTGGGAAGGAGGAAGAGCGGTTTGGGAGAGTGGAAGAACTTTCAACTTCTTCTTTTACCTACATCTCCACTGTTTACGCATTTTTTTTTAAGTGAAGATTTTATATATACCTTATATATGCAAAGATATATGTAAAGAGTTTACATATATATTGTAATGGAAGAGTAGTAAAAGGACAAATTAAATTAAGTCTCATAAAATCCCTAGCAAGTTTCATAAACACCAGGGAAAGAAGAATGTCTCTACTAACTCGAAAAATGCTTTGCAGCTTCTCACAGTACTTTTAAAGATGGACTAGCTACTCCTGGGGAAATAAATTATGAGTAGGGTAAGCGTTAGCTACGGTTAAAACTGGAAAGCAGGAACCTGCCAACCAGTGATCTGGTTTCACGTTTCCAACTGCGTTTACACCATCTAATGTACAGGGTGGAGACCACCTCCGGCTGTGACCAAGGCTGCCAAAAGAAATGGTACCATGAAACTCTGGAAAGTGACTTCATGAAAAAGCAACTCAAAACTGGAATATTATGAAACAGCTTACTTGACATAAACATAGGGACTACGTTCATCTAAACGTCTGGGTTATTTGGGTTATGAAAGGCAACCACACTTATCAATACAACTACTATTGGGGGGGGGGGGGTGCAATCTGCAAATTCATAGTAAACAGAAGTATACTTCCCACCTTTACAAAACATCCAACAAAAACCAAACAGAGAATCTACCTCTTCCAGAGGTGTCCATCCCCCCCCCCCCACCTTTAAACAAAGGATTTACTTTCTGCTCTTCCTGTGGCCCCTCTTTTGGATCACTTGTTCCTGTTTTGGTACAATGTATCCCCAAGGATTTTCAATGAGTTGTGAATTGTTGTCCAAAGCCAAAAAAAAGGGGGGGGGGGTGTGGTTTAAAAAAAAAGGGCAAGAAAGAAAAAGCAGGATTAACTGCAATTGCCACTACAACGGGGAAACTTGCATCCTGCACTTTTACCATGTAAATAATGCACAGATCCTGCGGGAACATGCCAAACACCAGGATTCTTAATTAATGGAGCTCTTTAATGTGCAAATCAGGAACAAATTGCAAGTTCTGACTTGCATTGATTATGAAAACATTAATTGAATGAGCAAGACCCTAAAAAAAAAAATAAAAAAAGAATCCTAAGTCTTCGAAAAAACCAAAAGAACATAAAGCTTTGGAAACCAGACTAGTCTGACCAATGTCTAAAAACACAAACCTAAAACTGAGGCCCACTCCCTACTATACAATGATTTTAAAAACGAGAAACAAAAAACCCAACGGTTTCATCAGAAAGCAATCACCATAAAAGCATCTATTCCACCAACATCTAGCATTAAGCAGAAAAATGAGTGTTCACTCCAAAGGCTCACAGACACTGCTTTAAGGGGAAAAAACCCACTTTATATACACACACACTTATATGTATATAGGTGTAACAAAACAATGCTGTCTCTTTAAAAAGAAATTCATCCTATATAAATTATAGCCATAAACTTTTCCTGCAGTGCAGCCTAATTAATTCTTGTTCTATACACAAAGGGAAATGCTGGGTGACAAATGGGTGTGAATCCAGAAAGCTGCCAGGTCTGCAAAACATTTTCTACTTCAATTTATAAGCAATTTTGCAGTAAATCATCAACCAGAACCTGGAATCTCAGGAACCTCTGAGTGTCCAAACCACATTATATCACTTATCAGAGAAGAGAAGGGAAAGGAGTTTAAAGACATCTCATTTTTCAGTTCTAACCCACATCAAAATCTAGAAGCTCTGCGTCATCTATTATTCTCTCCTGGGTAAGTTTTTAGTACCAGAGATATATTTTTCAGGCGAAAATGACACTATAGGTTGATATAGCCCACTCCTCTACCCCGAGAAGTACTGTATCATGTACCCATTACCATAAGAGATATTCCCAGAGTTATATGGGAATAAGCATACAACTATTTATACGACTCCCTCAATATAAGCAAAATGTTCTCAAACCAGCCAAGCTGAAGTGTTCAGAAGCAAGCCACTGGCAAAACAGGCGGGAAACACGCTAAGGCAATGAGGTTAGGACTTCCCTGGTGGTCTAGAGGTTAAGAACCTGCCTTCCGGTGCAGGGGACGTGGGTTCAACCCCTGGATGGAGAACTAAGATCCCACAGGCTGCAGGGCAGCTAAGCCTGCTCACTGCAACTACTGAGCCTGGTTGCCTCAACTAGAGAACCCCGAGCTGCAACTAACATCCGATGCAGCCACAGATAGATAAATAATTTTTAAAAGGAAGCAATGAGGCTACTGAAGAGGTGAATAGAAACATACAGGAAACAAAGAAGAAAGCAAGGTCGCCCCACTGGCCGTCAAACCCTTCCCCCACCCTTAACCTCCTCCCATCACTGATCAGTTCTCTGTCCCTTTAGTCTTACCGTTTCCAAAATGTCATATAGACGGAATAATCTTTTGAGATTGGCATCTTTCATTAGCATAATACCTTTGAGATTCATCCACAATTCTGCATTTTATCAATATTCTGCTCCTTTTTATTGCTGAAGAATATACCACAGTTTATCCATTTGCCTACTGAAGGACATCTGAGTGGTTTCCAGTGTTTGGTGATTATAATTAATGCTGCTATAAACACATACATACAAGTCTCTGTGTGGATGTATGTTTTCATTTCTCTAGGGAAAATATCTAAGAGGAGGACTGCTGGTCATCTTGTAAATATACATTTAACTTTATTAAAAAAAAAAAAAAAAAAAAACCGCTAAGCTTTCTTACAAAGTGGCTAGACCATTTTGTATTCCCACTGGCAATGCAAGGAAGATCCAGTTGCTCTGCACCTTTGCTGACACTTGATGTTGTCAGGTATTTGCTTTTAGTCATGGTAATAGGTATACAGGGACATCTCCTTGTGATTTTAATGATTATGTTAAATAAACATCTTTTCATGTGCTTATTTGTCATCCTATATCTTCCTTGGTAAAGTTTCTGTTAAAATATTTTGCCTTTTTTTTTTAAAGAGTATTTTCTATTGTTGGGTTTGAGAGTTCTTTATATATCCTAGACATAAATCCTTTATCACGTGTGATTTGCAAATATTTTCTTTTGGTCTGTAACTTGTCTCTTCATTCTGTTAATGTGTCTTTCACAGAGCAAAAGATTTAATTCTGATTTAGCCCAATCATCAATTTGTTCTTTTATGGATTAAGCTTTTGATGATTTAAGAACTCTTTCTAACTAAAGGTCATGACGATTTTTCTCCCATGTATTCTTCAAAACACTATATAGTTTTACATTTTACACCCAAGTCAATGACCTATTTTGTGTTAATTTTTGTATAAAGTATGAGCTGTAGTTCATTTTTTTTTTCTTTGCCAATGAATGTACTACTGTTTTAGCATAATCTGTTGAAAAGACTATTTATTCTCTCCCCACTCACTGACTTTGTACCTTTGTAAAAAACCAATTGCCTGTATTTGTGTGAATCTAATTTTGGACTCACTATTCTATTCCACTGGCTAAAAGTAAATTTAAAAGGAATAAACCCACAAAAGAAGGATCACGTTCAAGCATACCTTGTTTCACTGCACTTTGCCGATACTGTTTTTGAAGGTTTGTGGCAACCCTGCATTGAGCATCATTTTCCCAACAGCGTTTGCTCACTTTGTGTCTCTGTCACAGTGTGGTAATTCTTACACTATTTCAAATGCTTCCATCATTATTATATTTGTTATGGGATCTGTGATCAGTGATCTTTGATGCTACTGTTGTCATTGTTTTGGGGCGCTACAAACCATGTCCATAAAAGACGGTGGAATTAATTGATTGTTGAAATGACAACAAAGGATTTTGAATATGACATGAACTTAGTTGATAAAGCAGTAGGAGGGTTTGAGAGGACTGACTCCAATTTTGAAAGAAGTTCTACTGTGAATAAAATGCTATCAAACAGCACTGCATGCTACAGAGAAACCATTCGTGAAAGGAAAAGTCAATTGATGTGGCAAGCTTCACTGCTGTCTTACTTTAAAAAACTGCCACAACCACTCCAGTCTTTAGCAACTCCCACTCTGATCAGGGAGCAGCCATCAACATCAAGGCAGGACCCTAACCAGCAAAAAGATTATGATTCACTGAAGGTTCAGATGATGGTTAGTATTTTTTAGCATTAAAGTATTTTTAAATTAAGATATGTAGTTTTTTAAGACATAATGCTACTGTACACTTAATAGTATAGTACATACATAACTTTCTGGTAGTCATGTAAGGATGTGAGAGCTGGACCATAAAGAAGGCTGAATGCTGAAGAATTGATGCTTTCAAACTGTGGTGCTGGAAAAGACTCTTCAGATTCCCTCAGACAGCAGGGAGATCAAAGCAGTCAATCCTAAAGGAAATCAACCCAGAATATTCATGGGAAGGACTGATGCTGAAGCTGCAGCTTTGGTCACCTGATGTATACAGCAGACTCATTGGAAAAGACCCTGAAGCTGGGGAAGATTGAAGGCAGGAGAAGGGGACTAGTGAGAATGAGATGGTTGGATACCATCACCAACTCAACTGACATGAATTTGAGCCAATTCAAGGAGATGGTGAAGGACAGGGAAGCTTGGTGTGCTGCAGTCCCTGGGGTCGCAAAGAGTTGCACATGACTTAGCAACTGAACTGCACTGAAGTTTTATATGCACTTGGCAACCCAAGAATTCATGTGAGTCACTTTATTGCAATATTCACTTTAAGTGAATTGCAGCAGTTTGGAAACAAACCTGTAATATCTCCAAGATATGCCTGGATGAGAGAGAATGACAGCAACTAAGTTTTGGAAGCTAAAAAGCCAATGGACTACACGATTACTAGAATGTCTGAAATTAAAAAGACTGACCATGCCAAGTGTTAATGAGGATGTGAAGCAAGTGGAATTTTTTATACACTGCCGGTAGGATTGTAAAATGGTCTAACCACTTTAGAAAACAGCTTGGCAGTTTCTATGAAAATTAGACACATTTACCATGTGACCTAGTCATTCCGTTATTAGTCATTCAAGAGACACAGAAGTATATATCCATACAACATGCACACAGATGTTCACGGCAGCTTTATCCTAGCAGCTAAAAATTAGAAACAAAACAAAGCAAATACGCTATATCCAGGTAACGGACTGCTACTCAGCGACTACAGGCGATGAACCACTGACGCGGGCAGAAACATGGCCGAATCTCCAAACAACTGAAGACAGACAAAAAGAGTACAAACTGCACGATCCCCTTTATGCAAAATTCTAGAAAATGCAAACCCATCTACAGTGACAGAAGAGACTCCTGGTTGCCGAGGGATGGGAGGAGCAGAAGGAAAGATTACAAAGAGGCTGAGGAACCTCTGAGGATGAGGAATACGTTCATCATCTTGATGTGATGATGGCTTCATGCATCTGTGTGCTCAGCCATGTCCAACTCTTGGTGATGGCTTCATGAATGTATACAGAGGTCCAACTGTACAGAAGCTGCTGACAGGTTAAATAAGACAAGGACTGAGAACTGACCATTTAACTCAGGAACGTGGTGGTCATCTGTGATCTTGATGGGCAGTTTTGGCAGAGTGAGAAGGACCTGGCTTGATGGAATGCATTCATGAGAGGGTAGGAGAAAGGGATTCAAGAAAGTGAGTACAGACGACTCTTTCCAGGAATACTTTATAGGGAGTGGAGAAATGGGAACCGCACGCAGTTCAATATGTGTCAATTATACCTCAATAGAGCAGTTTAAAAAAAAAAGCAGATGGACAAATAACTGACGTAGCAAGCCTGAGCAAGCTGACTCTGGTGCCTGTAGAGAACAGGCAACATTCCCCCCATGGTCCATGAACACAACCTCACAAGACCGAAGAACTAGCACCTCAAGATGAGCAGAGGCAGGCAGGGCTACAGTCAACACACCTCTTTTTACTCAGGCAGAAGTTGAGAGGTTTATCCTTTGAAGAGAGTTAAACATTAGCGTCTCTGGACAGGGGGACACCAGACACAGCTGAGGCAAGGGCATAATTCTCAAAACAGGGAGAATTAGCTGTAGTTTCCAGGCTGAATGCTGAGACCCCCAGCCTACTGGCCTCCAGCCAGACTGGAGATTAGAAGCCCTCTGGCAGCTAAGACCCCATCAGGAGCTGAGATGTGAAGATGCTGACATGGGTGTTCCCCACACGGCCCAGACAGAGCACTTTACGGCAGAAACCACAGACAAAGAGCCCTGCCCAAACATACAAAACTGTTCACCAGCTTTTGAGTACCCCACTCTTGAAAGTCAACAGCAGACAAAAGATCACCGAGTATTTAAGGAAAACATCTAACATATTACAACCAGGGTAAGACAAAAGAAAACAGCTTGGAGGAAGCAGACTATGCCAGAAAAACTCTTAAAAATACACACAGACACACACACACACACAGACACACACACACCAGGTATATCCCCAGAGAAGTAACAGTAAAATTAAAGTATGACAGAAGAAATAAAAAAACTCAGTAGATGAGTAAATAAAGTTGAAGAAATGTTTTAGGAAGTGGGGAGAGGGGAGAGAAGAAAGAAAAGACAAAAAGAAGCAGGAAACTGAAGGAAAAAAAGAAAGAAAATCAGAGGAAAAGTCTAACATCAAACAACAGGCCTTCCAGAAAGAAGAGAAAACTGAAGGAAGAAAATCACTAACAAAATAATTTCAAGACAATTTCCCAGGACTGAAAGATACGAGCCTCCAGACTGAAAAGGCCTACACATCCACGCCAAGGCACAGCATCATGAAATTCCAGGATTCCTTGGACAAAGAATTTACGGGGAGGAAAAATCGGTAGTAAGATCAGGGATCAGAATGGCTTCAGACTCATCAACAGCAACTTCAGAAGGTGGAAGGCAAGGGAATATTCTATAGACTTTTATACACAGTCAGCAAGTCAATCAACTGTGATGATAGAGTAAAGGGACTCTCAGACAATCAAGGTCTAAAAAAAGTTTTCCTCTTGTCCACTCTTTCTCAACAAGCTACTTGAGGATTTGCTTCACCAAAGTAAGGGAGCAAACCAAGAAAAGTCCTGACTAGGAGACCACAGAAGCAGGAAGCGAAGGTAACCCCTAGGATGGTGGTGAAGGGGGTTCCCTACATGATGGCCGGGCCCTGGAGAAGGGCAATGATCCAGCTTAGAGCAGGTCAAAAGGTTCCGGGAGGGCTTCCCTGGTGGCTCAGTGGTAAGGAATCTGCCTGCCAAAGCAGGAGACCCAGGTTTGATCCCTGGTCTGGGAAGATCTCACGTGGTGTGGAGCTACTGAGCCCATGCGCCACAACTATCGAGCCTGCGCCCCACAGGAGAGCCCGCCGCGTGAGACGCCCGCGCCCCACAACCAAGAGTAGCCCCGCTCACAGCAGCAAGAGAAAGCCCGCACACAACAACACAGACCCAGTGCAGCCAAAAAATAAATACATCAAATTACAGGGGACAAAACAAAGGGTTCTGGGAAAGACTTCTTTAGGAAGAAGAACTAGCAGGAGATCTGATGCAACTGAGTATCTTGAGGGGAGACTGAGACAACTAAAGAAAAGTTCAGGCTTGAATGTAGAGAAAACAAAATAAACAGAAATGTAACAATTATTAACTCTAGAAAACAAAATGGTCTGTGGGAAAGGAAAAATAATCATGGCATATACATTACATGGCTCAGCTGTGAACAGTGTTTACACAGACATAATAATGTAAACACTGACTATTGATCTAACCAAATTACAACATAACCAGGAAGGGACAGATAGTGTGCATGACTGTAGAAGGAACAAGAGCTAAATCCTCATTTTCATAATGAGAAGTCAGTAAATAATGCCTAAAACTGAAAGATTGAGTAGGAACAAAAACATGTCAACTAGAGATTCAGAGATAAATTCATGAACTCAAAGAATAATAATAATAATTTAAAATGTAATTGCTGCTTTAGGAGAATGGGCTATGGCAAGGGGGTGGAGTGTACAATCAGTAGATACTAGTTTTCATAATAAGAATTTATAGATTTACTTGACTCTTTAAATTATATACAGATATAACTTGGATAAAAATTTAGAAGAGAATAAAAAAGTTCAGAGTAAACAGAAAAGCTGGTAGAGATACGAATTATTTCTAAGAACTAAAGTGAATATAAAACAAACAACTTTAAAGGTACATAACATACTTAAGGAACATTCAGAAAACAAAAGAACTTTTACTATGAAAAATATAGTTGCAACAAAACCCCACAAACACTAGGGAATCAAACTCAAAATCTTTCTGAACATAGACACAGGAAATCACAAAGTGACAGAATATGTTACTGAAAAAAAACCTGAGACAAAACCCTGATCCAGTTTAGTATCTAAAAGAGAGCAGACATAACAGAGGAAAGAAAATTATTCAACAAATATTAAAGACATTTTCCCCCAAATTGAAGGACGGCACAGTCTTCAGACTAAAGGGGCCCAGTAAGTACTCAGCACAATGAATAACAAAGGAACCATAGCTAGATAACACTTTAGGCAGTTTCAGAAAATCAAGAGATGATCCCTAACATTTCCAGAGAACAAAAACAAGTCACCTGCAAAGCAATGAGACTCAAATGGGCAACCACTGTCTCTTGGACAATACCTGGATGACAGACAGTAGGTTCAACAATGGCCCCCAAAGATGTCCACATTCTAATCCCCAGAACCTGTGAATATGTTACCTTAAAGGCAAAAGGACTTCGTGGGTGTGATTAAATCGAAGATCTGCAATGGGGAGAGTAGACTGAAATAGCCAGGTGGGCCCAATGGAAACATGAGGTCCTTACCAGAGAGAGGCGGTCAGGGTCAAAATCAGAAAAGCAGCACCTGGTGTGATGGGATCACTGGTATTAAAGATGGAAGGGAGCCACAAGCCAAGGAATGTTGACAGCCTCAAGACGCTGGAGAAAGCAAGGAAACAGGAGCTCCTCTAGGATCTCTGGAAGAAGCACAGCCCTGCTGACACCTGGGTTTTAGGACTTCTAACCTCCAAGAACATGAGATTAACAAATTTATGCTGTTTTAAGCCACCAAGCTTGTGCAAATTTCTGGCAGTAACAACAGGAAATTCATACAAGGCAGTAGTTTCAAGTTCTAAGACAAAGTAATTTTCAACCCAGAAATGTATACACCATCCATTAACATCTAAATAAGGAATGACAGCAGAGCATTTTTAAACCTACAAGAAATCAGATAATTGACTCCCCATGATTATTTGGCAACAAACTGACAAACTGAAATATAAAACTGAAGTCCCCTTACATACACGCCTTCAAGTTGTGAACTTTCAAAGATGCAGACGTGTGCTAGACCCTGTATGCCAGCTGCTGCACTGTGCATGTGTGATGAGTCAGCTGTGTCGGACTCTTTACAACCCTGTGGACTGTAGCCCACCTGGCTCCTCCGTCCATGGGATTGGCCAGGCAAGAATACGCAGTGGGTTGCCATTTCCTCCTCCAGGGGGTCTTCACAACCCAGGGGTTAAACCTGAATCTCCTGGATCTCCTGCATTAGCAGGCGAATTGCTTTACCACTGCGCCACCTGGGACGTCCCTGTTGCACTGTTCTACTGTACTTTTCAAGGTACCATTCTATAAGATTAAAAATGTTTTCACTTTTATTTGTTTTTTACATATTATTTATGTGAAAAGTATTATAAACTTACTACAGTACAGTATTATACAGCTGACTGTGTCAGCTGGGTACCTAGGCTAAGTCTGCTGGAACCAAACTTTTACGTGTGCAGGGGACTGACTGTACAGCCATACAAGAGAGCCAGAGAAGAGTCCCGCCCGAGAAGAGCAAGGAAAGGAAGTCCCGAGAGGATCCAGCACACTGGTCCCAGAGAACAACCCACACAAACTGGGAAAGTGTAAGAGGACAGACAGCATGATTGCGGGGGAATGACCGAGATAATAAAACCAGGCTCTACACGGGGGAAGAAGGAAATATAGAGACATAGAGCAAAAATGATATAATGAACAGTCCAAATGTGAAGTAAACTAAAATACAGCATGATTTAAAGCACTTGATGGAGGCTTATAAAAGATCTACTTGAACTACGAACTTGTGCCAAACTAGGAACATTCTCCTTTGACTAGCTGGGGAGGCAGGCCCCTAAATACACAGGAAGTGATGTTGCAGTTCTTCCCCATCCTGGTGTTATACCCTTATTTACAGGATAGTAACACACTGTAACAGAGAAGGCAATGGCACCCCACTCCAGTACTCTTGCCTGGAAAATCCCGTGATGGAGGAGCCTGGTAGGCTGCAGTTCATGGAGTCACTAAGAGTCGGACACGACTAAGCGACTTCCCTTTCATTTTTCACTTTCACTCACTGGAGAAGGAAATGGCAACCCACTCCAGTGTTCTTGCCTGCAGAATCTCAGAGACGGGGGAGCCTGGTGGGCTGACATCTATGGGGTCACAGAGTCAGACAGGACTGAAGTGACTTAGCAGCAGCAGCAACACATTGTAAATGCTTCTTAATGGGGAAAAAAGGCAAATGCTGGTTATTTTCAACTCCTAGGTTCAACATATGGGTGGTGGTGGTTTAGTCACTAAGTTGTGTCAGACTCTTGCAACTCCAGGACTGTAGCCTGCTGGGCTCCTCTGTCTATGGAATTCTCCAGGCAAGAATACTGGAGTGGGTTGCCATTTCCTTCTCCATGGGATCTTCCCGACCCAGGAATCAAACCCAGGTCTCCAGCACTGCAGGCAGATTCTTTACCGACTGAGCTAGAGCACAGAAACCTTGGTTGCAGGACAGAATGTAACAGGGTTGTGGAAAAAGGATGGGATGACTACCTCATACAATCTCCTCAAAACTTCTACCACCTCCTCTCCTATTACTCACTTGAAACTTACAACCTCAGTTTCTTTTTCAAAGAAAATAGAACCGCTGGAAGAGAATTTTCAGAGACCCCTAACTATCTGTGTCTATTTATACACTGTCCTCCCACCTGTCACTACACTTAAAGTGCCCCCACGACTAGCAAGGGCCACCGTTCTCAGGCCCTAGTCCATCTCACTCACCTCCTTAAGGACACTGCTACAGCAGCTGTCCCCCACCCCCTCAACCCGCCTCATCACCTCATCAATTTCCCCTCTGCACATGGTTTTTTGGCTGCTCTGGGTCTTCGTTGCTGTGCATCAGCTTTCTCAAGTTGCGGCGAGTGGGGCCACACTCTAGTTGTGGGCTTCTCACTGCAGTGGCTTCTCTTGTTATGGAGTATGGGCTTAGTAAGTGTGGCATATGGGCTTAGTTGCCCTGCAGCATGTGGAATCTGTCTGGACCAGGGATGGAACCCCTGACCCCTGCATTAGCAGGTGGATTCTTAACCACTGGGCCACCAGGGAAGTGCTGCATCATTCTTACCAATATACAAACACGCTGTTATTCCTCCCATCTCAAAAACAAAACACCTCTCTTGACTCCACATCCTTCTCCCTCCAATGTCCAATTTCTCTGCTTCCCTCTAAAGTTACATTCCTAGGAACAATTGTCTATACTCACTATCTCAGACTCCTTTTTCCCATCCTCTCACAAACACATCCCAGTCAAGCCTGTATCCCTCCATCCCCCCCATCAAGGTCACAGATGGCCACTGTGTTGCTAAATAAAATGGTCAACACTCAATCTTCATCTTAACCTGTCAGTAGCATTCTAATCTTTCATACCAAAGGATAAAGAAATCAAGGAATAGATATAAACAAGTTATTTAATATTACAAAAGGAAAATGAAATAGAATGAGACTGAACGCAAGGCAAAGGACTGTTGTCTTCCTGAACGTTTCTGTTTATCATATTCATGTATAATTTTAACCAGAAGATTTGAGCATAGGTGTTAGGGACTTCCCTGGTGGTCCCTTCCAATGCAGGGGGTGTGAGTTCTATCCCTGGTCAGGGAGCTAAGATTCCACATGCATCACAACCAAAAAAACCAAAACATTAAACAGTAGCAATGTTGTAACAAGTTTAATGAAGATTTTTTAAATGGTCCATATTAAAAAAAAAAAAGAATAGATGTTGGGACATAAATAACAATAACAGAGTAGTATCTTATGCAGTGGCCGAGTTCCAAAGTCTGAGCATATATATTCGAGATGGATAACCAACAAAGACCTTCTGTTCAGCACAGGGAACTCTGCTCAGTGTTACGTGCCAGCCTGGATGGGAAGGGCGTTTTCGGGAGAATGGATACATGTATATGTATGGCTGAGTCCCTTCCCTGTTCACCTGAAACTATCATAACATTGTCAATCAGCTCTATCCAAATACAAAATAAAAAGTTTAAAGTTTGAAAATAAATAAAGAAAAATAAAGTCTGAGCATAAAGTCAAAATCAAGTTCTCACAAAACAACTTTACAAATTCCTAAAACTGCCCAGGACGTACACCACCACAGTCTCTCTGCAAGTTCAACATGGTTGGTTTCTCCCCTCAAACACGACAGCCGCTTCGTCCGTTAAACTCAGGATGATTACATTTGGGGACCATGCTGGACGAAGCCTGCAGGCTGCAACTGTAAACACTAGACTCACAGTCTGTCTGACGAGATGCTCACAGGAGAGGTACCGGAACAAAGAATAACTGCAGGGGCCAAAGACTCCACCTGCCACCCACGCTTCCTCCGGGGCACTAAGATAGCTAGAAGAACCACAGGCACTACTTAAGCGGCTCCTCTCTCCCTTTTTCTTCTGGTCAGGCAAATGTCGTTAAAAGTGAGTTCATGAAATGTCCATACAAAGAGGCTGAGACATACACGGACATGTCCAACTTCACCGTGAATCCAGTGGATAAGGTGACTCTACTGCATGTGTTACATTACTGCCACTACCACGACTACTCCTAACTACTACCACCAACACTACTACGTCCACTACTACTAGTGGGGGCTGCTTCCTTATCTAAATACTCATCACTATTAAAGATTGCTTCTAGGGTTGAAGACAACCCTAATTCCCAAGAAACCCACAACAATAAAACAAATGTTCTGACCAGCTTGGCTGCAGTAGTTTTTCAAGCTTCCATAGCTCCATAAGCCATGAAGGGCTCATCGTTTCAGGGTGGGTGGAATCATGGTGTAAGACATGACACTCCACCTGGTTTCTGACTTGGTCACGTTGGAAAAGCACTAGCTCTGCTGACCCCACTTGACTCTCTACATAGTATAAATGCCTAATGAACCACATTGGACAAATTAGGGAGTAGCTTAATAGGGACCAAAAGTCTTGCTATGTAGAACTCAGTCCTTAAAAAACACACCAAACACAGCATAGATTTCAAAGCTAGGTCAACAGGTACTGTGTAAATATCAAACAGAAAGTTATCAAGAAATGACTGCCTTCATTTCTCACCTAGAGTTTAGGAAAAATAAGAGGATCAATAATACTCTGGTGGCAGGGCTAGAGGAAAACAACTGTTACAGATGAGAATTTAAATGGTTACAATTCTTCTGAAGGCCAGTTTGGCAGAATCTTCCAAAAGCCTAAAAAAGAAACAGAAGTACAATCCCTCTGTCCCAGCAATCCAATTACAGGAATGCAGACCTATGCTGCCTAATACCGTATTCATTCGTCACATCTGGCTACTGAGCACTCAAAATGTGGTTAGTCCAAATCAAGATGAGCTGTAAATGGAGAATACACTTTGAATTTCAAAGACCTGACATAAAAAAGACATATATATGTAAGATATCTATCTCATTAATATTTATATATTGACTATATGTTAAACTCACACTTTTAATATACTCCATTAAACAAAATATGCAACAAAAATTAATTTTACCTGTTTCTTTTCACTCTTTTTTAAAATTTGATTACTAGGAAATTTGAAATTATGTATGTGACTGGCACTATATTTATATTGGACAGTACTACTTTTAGACAAAATGCACAAATATGTATGTACAAGGGTGTTTATCAAAGCATGCTTTATCAAAGTGAAAGACTAACATAAACCTGAGCATCCATCAATATGGATTTGCTAAATAAACTGCAATAAATCTATTAAATGGAATATTCTATAGCCATTGAAAATCCTGATATACATCTAAATACAGTGACATGAAATAATATATTAAGGAGAAAAAATAAGCTTATAAAATAGTACATAAGATTTTATGTTTGTTTTTTAAAAGTGTGTGTGTGTGTGTGTGTGTAAGCACAGAAAAAGGTTTGAAAGGATATACATCAAAATGATAACCATGGTTACCTCTGGGCGGTAAGATCACAGGTAATCCTTATTTTCTTCTTTATGCTTTTAAGTATTTTCTGAATTTTTGAAGTAGGCATGACATAATTATATAATTAGAACAGTAAAGCTATTTTTAAAAAAATGATAGCCATCAGCTGAAACAAAAAGATCAATCTTCCTCACGCCAGCTTGGCTAGATGAAGTCTGGGGTAATAAGGGTCCTTAATCCTACCCAGCACTACACTTGGAGAAGCTTAAGGGTGCCTTCATCCTAAGCAATACTTAAACCCATCCCAAGTAATTAAGAGTATTCCAGGGTTCTACAGATCATTCATGAGAAGTCTGCCATGAACCCATAAAGTGTTAATTGAGAGAACACTGAAATAGATGTTCATGGATTTGTCACCTAAGGCAACTAAGTAATTAACAAAGGGGGAATTTCACTGACAATACTGGTTGCCTATGGGATAGGGAACTGGGTGGCAGGGGTATGGGGTGGAAAGGATGATTTTCTCTATAGCGTCATTAGTGTCTTTTGAATTTTGAGCCATGTGAATGCAGTGTCTACTTAAAAATAAATAAAATTTATAAAAACCAAAACAGAAACCATATTTATCAAGATTCCGATTGCCATGACTTACTCAAAATTTTAAAAGTTGTTCTTTAAGGTGTCTATTAGTGCTGTGGTCAAATTGGTATTAAAATATTTAGTCTATTCAAGTCAAAATAGTTGAGGGGCCCAGGGAAGGGCCACAGAGAGATATGAGGGTGAACGTGAACTAGAAGATGGTAAGAATGGGAACTAGGAGGATAGGGCAGAGCAGGGCAAAGAAAATGTAATTTACTAATTGCAGAATTTGTTGTCACACTCTTAAGCAAGTGAAGAAAAAAACTCAACATTTCCTCTATATTTGTATCACGTTATACTGTGTTCTTGGGGGGGCTTTTGCTTACAGGAAATATCAAAATGTCAACCATTGTTTCCATTAAAGGTCTTTAATGATATTACATTTTGGACCTGTAATGAAACATGCTGCTCACTGCAGTTTGTAATGCATCTCATTAAATACATTAATAACATGCATTTCGCTAAAAGGTCAGCTTATTACGGCTGAAGTTTGGCTTTCCTGTAATCACTTCATCTAAAGCTACAGTGCAAACTCTGGAAAAGACAGGAGAGAGCCTGTAACAGGAATGCTCTCTCAGTTCCCCCTCCATCCAAACCAGCTGTGCTTAAGAAATCATTGTTAGCATTTTTGTGTGGGATAATGGTATTGCGATTTTTAAAAAAATCCTTAACTCTCAGAGATCCATGCTGATTCCCTGATAAAATGACAGGCTGTCTGGTATTTGCTTCAAAATAAAGCAGAAGTAGGAGAAAAGTTGGTTTAAGCGGATGACATAGATGGGCCATGAGTTGATAATTGCTTAACTGGTAGTGGTATATAGGTTCACAGTACGTACAACTCTCTCTACTTTTATATAGGTTTGATATATTCCATAATGAAAAGTTTTAGATATACTCATGCTGGGGGTTTCCTTAAGTACCTTGCCTTCTTCTTTATATATTGCTGCCAGCAACATAAAGGAACCATCTCCTAATGCTACAGATAGAAGTTTCTAAAAGAAAATCTGAGAGAAAAAGCTCACCTCTTTGGAGAAATGGTTCTGTGCATGGAAAATCTCTTAATTTTGCTATGGTTACTTCATTACTTACCACTTACGCAACTACAAAAATATCCCAAAGAAATGCCTCTGAAATTATTCAACAGCAAGAGTTATAATCACTAACATGTAATACCAGCATGATGGGGGACCAAGAGCGCTGGGGAAGAAAGGAGAGATTTGCTTAGTTTCTGAAAAGTAGAGTTTAAGGTGCTTAGGGTACAAAGGCACACTGCTCAGGACTTGACTGTGGCTTAAATACAGCTGGAAGTCTGCTCCGTTTTAGAGAATGTTGCTAAGACTATGAGAGTAAATGACAGTGCCACGGAGAGAATACGTCAAGAAAACACAGCCTGAGAAGAGGATCCTAAATGCAGTGATACTGACACTGAGAGGATAAAAGAGAGGCTGAGATGAGAAGGGACCAGAAACGCAGGAGAAGCCACACATCACATGTGGGAGCACCAAAACCAAAGAGAAATAATTTCAAGGAAAGGGTGAATGCTCCAGGGAGGTAGTAACTGGGCTTGGCAATAAAGAAATCTCTGATCACCTTTTCATAAGTCATAAGAGGCCAAGGCTGAATTGTAAGTATCACAGTAGAATATAACAGTACCCATTTTCAAGAACAAATGGTTCATTTAAAGTATATAAAGGGGACTTTCCTGGTGGTCCAGTGGCTAAGACTCCTCGCTCCCAATGCAGGGGGCCTGGGTTCAATCCCTGATCAGGAAACTAAGATCCCACATGCTTCAACTAAGACCTGGCACAGCCAAATAAATAAATAAAACTAGAAAAAATAAATTGTATAGGGAATTTGAATACTAGTAAAAAGTCAAAAAACACTGAAGGGACTTCCCTGTTGGTCCAGTAAATCTGCCTGGCAACACAGGGGACATGGGTTTGATCCCTGGTCAGGGAACCAGGATCCCACATGTCACAGAGCAGCTGGGCCCACGCACTGCAACTGCTGAGCCCCCATGCCAAAAGTCGGCGCGCTGCAAGGAAAGACCCTGGGGACTGTGACTAAGGCCCAGGCAACCAAACACAGTAAAACAACACTGGGACAGCAGGGGTGACGGTTACTTACCCTGATGACCACTATCCAGGGGGCGGAACACTGCCAGACAGCTCCTTCCGCAGAAAAAGAGAATACGTGTACCTAACATTTGTGGTGTGCGGTGTGCCAGGCACCGTGCTAATGCTTCACATCGATCATGTTCTTTAATCCTCACAATCATATTACCCATCTGACTGTGAAGCTAAGTAACTTGCTCAAGGTCACTCAGCTAATCCACTGCTGAGATGGAATCTAAACCCAGGCAGTCTGACCTTACTGGAAGACCAACCAAACTAAAGAGAGATTTAATTGAAGAAAGTAAGTTCCAGTGTTTGTTTTGGGGTCAGTAAAAATTCAGCAAATGTTCCACACCAGCTATATATATATATGTAAAACACACTATAAATTGTTCATCCAGAGTAACGTAACCAAGAAGTTTTTCTAAAACTGTTCACCGAGATAGGGAAACACACGAATATTATATAGTCATAAAGGTAAAAACAAAAATTAGCTACTCTTCAGATGCATAGAAATTCTGGTAATTAGAAAACTCTCCTAGATAACTAATAAGCACCTACTGTGGAACACAGGGAACTCTAATCAATACTCCATAATATATGGGGAAAAAAATCTAAAAAAGAGTGGATATATGTCTATGTATAACTGATTCATTTTGCTGTAACATGAAACTAACACTAACAGTGTAAATCAACTATACTCTAATAAAAGTTAAAAAAACACTCTCCACCCTCCCATTTTAGACTATGTGATACCAAACAAACATTCCCTTCTTCTCCCTTTTCCTCTGCAACCCATTCAGTCAGGTTGAGAGATATCTGTCAAATTAACCGAATGCACCAGTGAGGCAAAGAAGCAACTGGTTAAGTAGGAAAAGAGACATTAAAAAGACTTGAACTGTTGCAAAAATAAAAGTTACATAACAGTAAAATAGCTAAAGAAATGAAACTCTATCCAAGAGTAAGAATGTGTCCCTTAAACCAAGCACTGACTAACCCTTAAAATACCTACATTTTGAGATAAATCCCAAAATGGGGGATGGGGGGAGGGTTGGCTCAAGCCAGAAGAGTAATGAGTAACAAAATGGAAAAAGCTTCATTACGAAACATTGAAGACATTTTATCTAGAGCAGCTGAGGTCTCCTTCCAAATTTCCATATCAGAAATTAGGGCACTAGGGCATTAAAAATAGCAGAGAAATGCTCCAAAAACCTCAAAAATGCTGGAAACCATCAAGCTATCATTTATTTGAGGGAGGAGGGGAGGAAGAGTTGTGAAGCCACTTACAAAAGACCCACCCTCACAGTATCTGCAGGTTCCTGACTTCAAGTGTGGCAGGACACATAACCTAAAGACTGGCCACTTAGAAGTCATTCCCCACTAAACAAGGTAGTCCCCTCCGAGAAAGATTCACAGGACTCCCTACCCTAGAAATCCTACACTTTTATCTGGAACGGTTTAAGGTGATTCTACCAAGAGGCAGATACCAAATCAGATGTCCTCCTCAGCAACCTTCTCATTCAAACTCCTTGATATTATAAAAACAAGCTTGAAAGAGCAAATGACAACAGTATGCCTCAAGACTTCCCTGGTGGTTCCGTGGCTCAGACCCCGTCCTCCCAATGCAGTGGGCCCAGGTTCAATCTCTGGTCAGGGAACTAGATTTCACATGCCACAACTAATAGTTCGCATGCCCCAAGTAAAGATCTTACATGCCACTACCAAAAATCCTGCATGCCACAACTAAGACCCAGCACAGCCAAATAAATCAATATTAAAAAAAAAAAAAAAACCCACTAAGTCTCAGCCTGCAAACAAGGGATGGTAATCCCAGCACCCCGCGCCTCCCTCAGCCCCAGTCCTCAGTGCCGCTGGGCACACGGGCACACAGCAGGCAGCTCCTAGATCACAAGGCAGAAAGGCAGGAGGAGTCTGTCTCTGCCAGGTGGGATCCAGCTATGTAACTATGGGCGACTCATTCTCTCTGAGCTTTGGTTCTCTCATCTGGAAAATAATTACGAAATTCCTTTTCTTTCCTAAAATTCTGGGACTTCACAGACCAGCAGTTCTCCTTCATAACTTTTTCCTCCTCCTGCGGTCCTCACCTTCTCCTCACTCTATGCAACTCAGAGGAAGATAGAAGTAAGGTCATCTCTGAATGTTGTTCTAGAAACTGCCCAACAAAGCAAGGCATCCTTTAAGCACATGATATACAACTTAAACCAACTGAGTTTAGTCATTTACTGTCTCCCTTTCGTTTTGTACCAGCGGGTTCTCTCTGAGCATTAAAAGAGTAACTCAGGGACTTCCCTCAAGGTTTGGTGGCTAAGACGCCGTACTCCCAGTGCAGGGTCCACAGGTCCAAGCCCTGGTCAGGGAACTGGATCCCACAGGCTGCAGCCAAGAGTTCTCATGCCACTACTAAAGAACCCAGCATTGTGCAACAAAGATCAAAGATCCTGCGTGTCCCAACTAAGACCCAGCATGGTCAAATAAATAAATATTTAGAAAAACAAAAAACCTAAAGATTTTAAAATAAAATTTTTAAAAAGTAACTCAAAACCAAGGGGAGGGGGAGGGCATGTGAGATCAGGGGTAGAAATAAGAATAGACAGAACTCCATCTGTCTTGATCAAAGTTGCCTTAATTTGACAAAAGGGTTATACTGCCATCTCTTTTAAGTTAAAAATCACTATCTTCTATCATCACTAAAGCCAAGTCTTCTCAACTCCGTGGTGCTGTGAATACAATCCCAGTAGATCCCAATGAACCCCTGGGGTTCTGAGCATCCCAGTGCAGCGTGAGTACTCTTACTGTTTTTCAGGGCGCTGGCAAATTCTGGGCCACCTTTGTCCTTGAAGACAGGGAAAACATCTGGTTGAGGAAGCTGATTGGTGGTCAGCAGAGCCTTTTGCAACTTTATCCTTCCTTCCAAGAGCTGGTCCCACAGTGCTGAGACAGAAAATAGAATTGCATTTCTCAGTTATAAAATCTTCCTGAGGTGAGGAGTAGGGGAGGGACCGGAAATCAAAACAGCCTCTAAGCAGCACGGCTTTATCACAGTTTCATGCCATGGACGCTCTATTTATTACAGGAAATAAATCCAATATCTGGACACATGAGATATCTGGATAAATCCAGTATCTTGACTTGCTACATTAGAGAAAGGATGCTACAGCCCAACAAGAGAAGATGCTCTCCTCCTCAACCTTCCTCAGCTGCCCGAAGTACTAGGGCAGAGCCAGTGAAGCAGGTGAGGGGAGCAGGGGTGGGCCAAGCACAGGGGAATGGTGCTTTAGGCCTCTAGGTAAGTGGGGCACGTCACCAAGGAACTGGCAGGACACAAGACACAGGAGAGAGCAAGGGCTTCCCTGGTGGCGCAGTCAGTAAAGAATCTGCCTGCAGAGCAGGAGACGTGGGTTGGATCCCTGGGTCGGGAAGATCCCCTGGAGAAGGAAACAGCTACCCACTCCTGTATTCTTGCCTGCAGAATTCCATAGACAGAGGGGCCTGGCAGGCTACGGTCAATAGGGTCGCAAAGAGTTGGACACGACCGAGTGACTCATACACACACACACACACACACATACATACACGGGAGACAGCAAACTGCCTAAAACAGACAGACAAACAAAATGGAGAGCAAATGCAGACACTCTGAAAAATAAGCAAACAGCATACATACAAACCTATCTGATTCTTCACAGCTCGGCCTTTCTCCACCTCCTCAGAAACTTTGGCCTCAGAGAAGGTCATCACCACCCCGTCATCCTCACTGGCCCTGTCTTCGGCCTTGTCTTCCTCACTCACATCTTCAAAGTCTTCCTCACCTTCCCCTTCTTCCAAACCACTCTCCTCCTCGTCGTCCTCTTCCTCCTCACTGCTACCAAGGTCGTCCATTCCCTCAGTAAATTTTTCAAAGTCACTGATGCTCTGGACACTGAAGCCCGATGATGTCCGTGAGTGGCTCCCACTCCTCTTCTTCCAGGCCAGGCTGCTGTCCCCTTCATCCCCGCCCTCCTGATCCTCAGCACTCGTGGCTTCCTCATCAGACTCCTCCAGGCCCAGGTCCTCTGAATCTCCATCTGCAGACCTGTCCTCATCAGATATTTCTTTATCTAAACAAGGGAGGGAAAAGGAAAAACTTGAAACAAATACTTGGCCATATCTTTCAATTCACCTAAAGGATTATGGCACCTGTCCAAAAAAAAAAACACAAGTATTACCGTACTCAATGCAACTCAATAGCACAATCCCTATCACACTAGTGATGCTTATTATTAAATACTTATTAAGCACCTATTATGACCCAGCCTTGGATAAAAACTAGAGACTGACAAATAGAATGTAGTATCTGTGGGGAGGGGTTCACAGTCTGCTAGGAGTGGTAGATACATACAACCAACAACCACACTGCAGGGTCATTAGTACAGTGAAGATGGCTTCAGGTGAAAGATACCTTATAGTTTTACTTATTAAGCATAAATAGCAGCTCATCAGACAGAGAAAAGGGAAGGAAAGGAAAAGCAGCAGAGACAAAGGTCCAGCACACAAAAGTGTACTGAGGGAATTCCACGGGGATCCACTGCTTGCAAGTCTGCCTGCCAATGCAGGGGACAAGCGTTCGATCCCTGGTTCAGAAGATCCCACATGCTGTTTGGTGCAAGAGGCAACTAAGCCTGTGTGCCACAACTACTGAAGCCCGTGCATTGGAGAGCTTGCTCTGCAACTAGAGATGCCACCACAATGAGAAGTCCATGCACTGCAACTAAAGAAAGTCTACATGAAGCAACATGGACCCAGCACAGCCAAAAATAAATAAATTAAAAAAAAAAAAGTACATTGAGGTGTAGAATGCTGGGTTATGAGCCCAGAGAGTTATTCAAGGTTTTTTTTTTTTTTAATTTTAGGCCATGCCATGCAGCATACAGGGCTCCGCAGGTGGTATTAGTGGTAAAGAACCCGTCAGCCAAATGCAGGAGAGGTAAAAGACATGGGTACGATCCCTGGGTTGGGAAGATCCCCTGGAGGACATGGCAACCCACTTCAGTATTCTTGACTGGAGAATCCCACTGACAGAGAAAGCTACAGTCTATAGGGTCGCACAGAATCAGACACAACTAAAGCAACTTAGCACAAACGCATGCAGTATGCTAGTTCCCTGACCAGGGATCCAACCCGTGCCCCCTGCAACAGCAGCGCAGTCTTAACCACTGGACCTCCAGAGAAGTCCCGCCAGGAGGGGTTTTGTCTTCCATGGGAAGGTGTCTAAACTTGATCCTTCAGTATACAGAATATTAGTTATGGCTTCTGATTTTACTTATAGAAAAATCTGAATTATATTATAGAAATTTTTAGAAAAAATTACTTTTACTTCTGATACTTACAGGTCTTTATGTGTCATCATTGATCATCCAATCTCTTCCAGTGCAGAACACAAAGGTCCCACATATGGGAAGCATAACTGCACAGGGGCCTGTTACCAACAACTTTCTTCATAAAACAAAGATTTTATGAAAACATAATAGGTCTTAAGTACTTCTTTAAGTGAATATCAGATATACTTTAATATATAGACTCAAGACACAGAAGACTGTCAAAACTATACAGTTCCAAACAATAAAGAGAAATAATTCTTTAAGTTCTTTACATGTATGCTAGTAGTTTAAAGCATAGAACTTAGAGACAGACTGCCTTATTTGAGTTCTGGGCTGCACTTACTAGATATACGACCTTGCGCAAGTTACGTAACAAATACGCCCCTCAACTTCCTTATCTGCAAAATGGGGATAAACAGTAGCAACCTCACAGGGCTGCTGGGAAGATTAAACAAGATGATCGTGTACCCAGAACTGTTTCAAGGCTTAAATCAGGGAGATCAGAGCATGGCTGATTATTTCTTTCACATTATCTGTGGGTTCTCAACATGGTCCCTCTGACTTCTCTAAAGGAAAACAAATAGCATCCACTCATGAATCACCATATCCAGCCCCCTTCTTCCACTCAGAGAAACTCACAATCTTTAAAACTATAAGCCCACATCCTCCTAAATCTTGCAGGGAACAGGGAAGGGTTATGAAAATTTTACAATGGCAAAGAAATGAGTGTCACGAATTAATATTATCCAGTGACTCAATGCAAGACTTGACAAACCAAAGGAAAATCTATGAGTAGCATGCTCATCAGACACAATGCTTTTTCCAACACATCGTGTGTGCATGTGTGCTAAGTTGCTTTAGTCATGTCCTACTCTGTGTGACTCCATGGACTATACACAGCCTGCCAGGCTCCTCATTCCACTGGATTCTCCAGGCAAGAATACCAGAGTGGGTTGTCATGCCCTTCTCCAGGGATCTTCCTGATCCAGGAATCAAACCCACATCTCTTACGTCTCCTGCATTGGCAGGCGGATTCTTTACTACTAGCACCACCTGGGAAGCCCAACACATAGCCCTCTCCAAAATCTAAATATAGAAGGCCTTCTCTGTCACTCCATTTCAGGGTGAACCATTAGTGTAAACATTAGGAATAGAGCAACTTAATAGCTCTAGGCTTTAGATTCCTTACAAAGTGAAATTAAGTACTTCAGAGGGCCATTTCTAATGCCGAATCAATGACAGTAGGTGGGGCATCCAGACTGGCTGTGCAGAGATCACCAAAAAAAAAAAAAAAAGATTTTAATCCCCCAAAATTAGGAAAGACATGCAAATAGGTCTACTCACCAGATGAGCCTGACAGAGGCTGCTCCCATTGGTCTTCCTTCCAAGCTTTTCTAGACGTGGTCTTGCCAGAATATCTCTTGTCTGTGTCCAAGAGGGAGGCTGATGCCAGCTTTCGAATGCTACCCACCGCCTGATAATCACCTTCCCCATCTTCCCCTTCATCAAACCTGTCAATCACTTTGGCAGCAGTGGCTGTGGGGGAGGGGAAAAAGTAATCAGAACCTCCTAGTTAGAACCAACTTTAAGGGCAACCCTGTTCAACCCTTTAAATTCATGCTTGAACGTCCTCTGCAAAATCCCCACCAACTTCTGAGAACAGGGACCTCACTATCTCCAGACCACTTACTACCTTGCTGCTATTCCTGAACAGAAAGCTGACTCTCTGCATCTACTAGAGAGATGTATTTCCAGGCCTTGGAACATAGAAAACTAAGTCTAAATTCCTCCTCCACATGCGACAGTCACTCAGACATTTCGTCAGCCATCATCATGTTGTATCCTACTCCAGCCCATCCCTCGGGAGTTTTCTTTGCTTATCCAGGCTAAACAACCTCAGTTCCTTCAACTGATTATTCCTAAGAAACGGTCCAGCACTCATATTTATCCCTCTGTATTCTCCCTTCCTCGCACTTCTCGGACTCAAGCCTAAAGCAGGATTACTCTCAACTAGACGTTGAACAGCCGCTTACAGAACGGCAGCCTTATTCGTCAACCACTAAGCAAGCGTGTTGAGGCCTGAAAAGGCTTAAGGGGCACCACGAACGCCTACTTCTTTCTTCAATCCTCCAAGTAAGTTATCAGAGGTAGGCAGTTTGTTTTTTTTCATAGAATTAAACTTCCTTCTCCTCATTTCTAATGCGATGCCAGTAAGGGCATCCCGAAAGATGACTACCAATCCGTGGCCAACCTGGCTGTCCGCCACAGCCCTGGATCAACAGTTAACCCAAATCTGTGCTCCGGGAGCCCCGCCCACCCGAGCACCAAGTCCAGAAAGCGCGTCAGGCGAATCCCGACCCTCTCCTCCCCGAGTCCCGGGGGTCCCCCTTCCCGGGAAGGAGTTTTCCTCCGCGCAGGGGGAAAGGAGGGTAGGCTGGGCGGCAAGGCCCCGCTGCCGGCCCCTCACGCGCCGCCCAAGTCCTCCCGGGGCCGGGCCCGCCGCTCCGCACGTGGCCTTGCCCCCGTCAGGCCTCACCCTCCTCCGGCTCGGCCTCAGGATCCGCCTCGCGCGGTCGCGGGTTCAACAACTGCTCCAGCTGCAGCGCCAGAGACTGCGGTCCCGCCATGGTCACCAAGGCCTCGCCCGGCGCCGCGCTCCTGAACGTTGCTCTCCCCCTGCCAAGTCCTCTCTCCTGAGAGACGGATCCCCGCGAACCGTCAGAGAAGCGCCGAGTTGCGCGCCCGGCTCCGGGTCGCCAACTTCCGGGAGGCTCCCGGGAGGGGGCGGGGCTTGCGTCACTACGGGCGTTGCTAGGACGGAGGCGCACGCGCCCGGAAGGCTGACGCGTATGCGTGTGCGCCTGCGCCGAGGGGCGGGGGGAGGGGAGGGGTTGGGCCGCGCGGGAGCGCGCAAGGGCACGTGGCTGCCGCTGGCCCAGAGCCGAGACTCTGTGAAGCGCGGCTCGCGTCCTCTTGCGTAAAGTATGCCTCGCGATTTGTCCGAGATTTACTTGGGAATAAAGTGTAGTGTAGCCATGACCTGCGGTGACTCATTTGGAAAACAGGAGGAGTAAAGGGTAAGCGTCTCGAGCCTCACGTGTACTTTAGGGCAAGCACAGACTGGGATCCAGAGCAGGTTTGGCATTTCACAATTTGGAGGAGTCTGGGGCTCGGCACACGCCTCTGGCCCAGCGGTAGTCCTGATTTGGAAATCCTACGTAAGGGATGGGCAGGTGTTAAGTGTGCGGTGGACTGCTGGCATCTTTATTAATAGGAATAATTACTACAGAGAGTGCTATGGCTGTGCATAAATAAAGATCGATTCTATAACTTTTCCAAGTAGCCTTGTCTGTGCAGGGAAAAGGGGGCGGCGTGAGGATTACTCTACTGCATACCCATCAGGATTGATAACCTTGCTATTCAAAGATGAGGGCATACACTTGAAACTGGTGCACAAATGGGGAAAAACTCAAATCAACAGTTAGAGGGGCAGAGATGGACTCAAAATATAAAGACCCAATAGGATCAATTTAACTGCACCCAGGTACATAGAAAAATACAGTCCGTTTATATGCACTTTCCTTCATCATGCATTCCCTGACTGCCCGCTATGTGGCAGGCACTGCTAAATGAGATACAAAGATAGTAAGTTAGATTCTCCCCTGGTGGTGATCAGCGGAGGAGGGCAAACAAACATGTAAACAGAAGCTGGAAAAAGGGATCATCAGGGAAGAACAAAGTGGTCTCTCCTTATAGTGTCTGTTTGAGGTCACCTGTAAAGACCTTGAAGCTCCTAAATAGAAACTGCCTCAAATGGATCCAGAAAACAGGGTTAGGGGTGGCCTCCGGCCCTTCCTGGAAGCAGCCCAGGCCATTTGGATCCCACAGCTGAACAGCTTGGGGAGCCCCCAATTCTCCAGTGTCTCCCATGTAACCCAAGGGAAGTGTGGGTCCTTGACTTCCCTGGTCTTCATATGCCACCAGCGTCAAGAACAATAAAAGGCCACTTGTCCCATGTCCGCTGCTTCCTAAGAAGGACAGCCCTCAGGGTAGACATTCACAGACTCTGAAGGGAAGGAACTCCAGCCTAGGATGGGAGCACCCTAGGCAAGGCACTGAGGCAAGGAGAACTGCTTTTTATCACCTGCAATAGAATTCAGTCTAGAAAACAGCTTTAAAGCAAAAACACAAATAACATATCCCCTTTAATTGCAGTCTGGCGCCTGCATCTGGGGCCTCCAGAGCAAAAGCATACTCAGTGGGCTGGGCCAGCCATCGCCCTGGGCTTTGAAGGACAAAAATATTTCCCCTCACCCCACATTTAGGAAACTATTTCCCCCAGTCCTCTTCCGTTCCTATTTGGGACACTGATAAAGCTCAGAAACTTGGTCTTGGGGTTAAAAAAAAAAAAAAAAAAGGTGAGGGAGAGAAAGGGAGGAGGGAGGAGGTGAATCAAGGCAGAGACCACGTCTAAGCTGTCATGCAAACAGGACACTGCTGGATAATTCTGGGCAGAAAACGTCTGCTCTCCCACTCTTTGGTTCCTGGCCAGGTGCCCACTGACTTGGGAAGCCTTTTGAGGAAGAAATCAAGACCACCCTACTCCTGTTCACATACCTCAGGGCCCCCAAAATGCTTCCCCTGCCATCCTACCCCCATCCTGAGGATAGGGAGGGGACTCCAGGAGTGGAGGAAAGAAGTCCTAAGACTTCAGATGCCGCTGAGAGATGGAGATGCACAAGGCAGCAACCTTCTAAAAGTCCCCGCTCAGGGGGGCCCTCCTGACTTGATTCTGGTTTCCTGAGAAGGGAGGAGGGGTTTCCTGACAGGAGTGGGAGTGGAGATGGAAGATGGACTATGGGAGGGGCTATTTTTAAAGACTCTACCTCTTAGAAGAAATGTAAACCCTGGCTAGTAAACTCTAGTGATGTGAGCAAAAGAGATGAGGACGGGCAAGGGAATGAGAGCTTGCTCCCAAAAGAACAATCCTGTCTGGAGAAGAAGGTCAAAGGATCTCCCAGTTCATGGCTCCTCTGCCTACTGCCTCAGAGCGGCAAAGTGGCAGACAGATGTAGGAAAAGCAGACGATAGGCAAGGGTGACATTGGATAGCACCCCTACCCCATTGTCCCAATCAGATGTCTCTTCCAGGAGCTCAAGAGTTTAGGGAAACCAGGTGCTTACCCTTCTCTCTTCTCAGATATTCTCAAGGGCCCCAGGCCCCTGCCAGTGCCTGTCCAATATTCCTCCCCTACCTCATCTCATCCCAAAGCAGTTCCCACTTGCCCCCATTCTGGAAAAGAGAGGTGGGTGAGCTTTGCCTCCCTCGCCCAGGGCAGGCTGGAACCCTGAGGACAGGTGGCCAGAGGTGGCAGCTCTAAGATGGCCGCGGGGAGAAACCAGGCTGCCAAGCCCAGGAAGAAGAGACTGCGCTCTCAGCTCTCAGGGCGGAAGGGGACCGCCCGGCACTCCCCTCCTGCCTTTAAGGCATCCTAACACGCTGGGGATGGTGCTGGGCTCCTCTGCACCTCAGAGCCAGAGGTGAGGGGCACAGCTCTGATGGGCATGAGAACAATCCTTGACATTCCTAGACCTCCCCCTCTCATGCGGCTCCAAATTTGACTGCTAAACTCTGCCACCTGTCCAGGGTCTCCTTTAGGGTTCTGGATACAGCACCCAGTGGGAAGACTAAGCTGCTGCTGGGATCCACGGAGTCATAGAGAGAAGAATTGCGTCCACCCAGAGCACCAACTCTAAAATGCTTCTTATCAAGTACCGGATTCCACAATGAAACTGCTAAATAATTCAGCAGGCTTGATAGGAAAATGCAGCTTCCCAATGAGCATACGTTCAGTTAAATGAATGTCTTTAAAGGAGGCTGGCTATAATGAATAAGTTGGCTATGATTTAATGTATATAAATGCTAAAAGGGCAAAAACAAGGCGATCCAGTGATTGCATACAAAGTAGATAAAGAAATGTGCTGCATGCAGAGGCTAGGAGTTTCAGAAGTCTTCCTAGTATTTCATAAATTTGGATTTCTGAAAGAACACTGTCAGATTCCACCCCGATAGTCCTCCTCCTTGGATAAGCTGTCATGTGGATGCAGTGAAATATGGCTTATTTTAAAGCCTTCTTAGCAAGAAAGATACACTTGGTTGTGTCTTAACAAAATATGAAAACACTGGAAATTGCACACCATTTCAAGTAAAACCTTTGTTTCTTTTTCTTTTTAATAAGGAACTAAAGAATCCAGACTGAAATCTAGGTGATAATGGAAAAGAAATTCTGGAACTCTAAGTAGTGTCTGATAGTAAAACACACACACGTATTTCACAGCAGATAAAATATTTAAATTCCTTCCATGTTTAATGAAGGCTTGGAAGAGGTTGAACTACTTTTCAGAACCTATTGGCAACTCTCCGTTGAAATTTGATTTCTGTATTGGGTTTTTTTGCTCATCTTTCAGAGAAAGTAATATGTATCTTGTGCCAAGCAAAACAGTTTTCCTTCTGGGGAACTTCAAATGAAACAAATACTATAAAACAACTGTTTCATATCAGTTCTGTGAAAGGGATTAAAGTATTTCATTTCTAGCTGTGCTGTACCTTCATTTTATGTTATCTTTCAAACCACCAAATTAGAAAGCAGGATTATCTATGGGAAATGAAACAGAAAAGTACCACCTCTAACCACCTATTTACAGGTAACTGACATTCACAAGTCAGGTTTTGCCTGTTTAGAGGGGAAAAGGAGAGAGTGCATGGGGTCTCATGCTTAATCACAGACTGAGACCACTCATTTTTAGCCATGGATTTGATTTCTATTTCCAATTCTATATTAACTTATCAACAGACATATCTTCAACTGTATCCATTAAAATTCACAGAATGCAAATCTATAGTTAATAACAGAAGGAAGGCACAGAGAAAAGCTTGGCTGGCATTAGCGAGGGGGTTCAACCACAGTCAAGGTAAAAACAGATCCCCCCCGCCCTGGTCCTGTCTCTCTCTCTCCTGGTTTCTGAGGGATCATTCCACTCCCCATCATAAAATAACACACCGATTATCTAAACATCAGATTTTCTATTTTTATTAAAAACTCACAAATTTATTCAACATGTTTCCTTTCATACAGTGAATGGTCTAATATGCACTGGAGGTCACACAAGCTTAGGTTTATCAGAACAATAAAAGACATATGAGAAATTTAATTTATAAAGAAAAAAAGTAGCAGCTGTTGACTGCATATTTGACCATAAAATTTAAATATTCTGGACTTTTATTTTAAAGACACAAAAATAAAACCTGTGTGGGTCTATATAAGTCATATTAACAATTCCATGAATGTTCAACAGGACTAAAAATTAGCAAAGATGTTTTTTTTTTTAAACCTTGTAACACTTTTTTTTAACACTTTCTCAGGTTGTGGTGCCAGGCACCTTTACAGTATTTGTGCTATAATTACTCTATTTGGCAAGTGTCTGAATATCATGTTTTCTCTTTGCCTTGTGTAAACAACACCTTTTTACATACCAGCACAGTGAGCTGTGAGCCCTGCAAATCAGAACATCTACAGGAAAAGAAAATGAACAATTTTGGTTGATTGCTCAAAACATTTTGTTTTGAACAAGAGGTTTCAAAACAGAATATATTAGTAAAACACTGAACTCCTGAATTTAACATTATACGTAAACAGTTGACTGTTTTTAGTTCAATAGTCTTTTTTTCTTAAATTTTGTGTGTGTGTGTTTGTAAAGGTAGAATACTTCTCTTGTACAGCTGATGTTCAAGTCATATTACTAAGAGGTCTGGCTGGAGACCATCCTATCGAGTGTGTCTGCATGTATCTGTGTGTGTAGAGCTTTGTGAAGGTAGAAGAGTTGATACTGAGGGCTTTACATTTAGAATTTTGCAATTTTGGCAAAAACAAAAAAACCAAAAATCCCAGATAGACAAAAAATATATATATATAGTCCCACCTGATGCACAGCAGGTCGGCGTTTCTGAAGCTCTAAGAGTTTGTGGTCGCTGTTGCTTAACTCTGAGACAACTCTAATGGATGTCTCAGAGCCTGAGATGTCTCGTGGCCGGCCCGGAGCGCCCCCCGGCCACTTCGCCCAGCTCAACTGGCTTCGGGCGCAGCCTCCCTCCCCGCGGCTCCGGGCGTCACCTCCCTGGCTGGCCGCCCCCGCGGCTGTCTTTCCGCGGCCCACCGACCCCACCAAGCTCACTCCGGAGGCGTCGGTCCCAGGATCCGGGTCCAGTGGGAGGTGGGGAGAGGTCTGGATGCCCCGCGGGTGCCCGAGTTCTGCACCTTGCCAGCCAGCGCTCGGATCCCGGTCCTACCTCCAGGCGGATCCGGATCCTATTTCGCGTCCCCCGTTCCCATCCGGTCTCCCCAGACGGAAAATGGTCCCCGAGGCTGGAGGCAGGAGGGGCGGGGGATGACTTGCTTTTCTGTTTTGTGTGTGATTTTTTTTTGTTTTTTTGTTTTTTGTTTTTTTCCTGTTTTTCTTAAATAGAAGGTTCATTTCTGTACAGCCGCGAGCTCCGCGGGCCGTGCGCGACTCCGCTACCACACGGCCGCCTCGTTCATTTCTGGGGGGTGAGACAGGTGGTTCCCATAGCTCGCCCCGCCGTTGACCGACAGCGACGAGAAGGGTGGGCTGGGCCCGAAGACCTCGGCCGACATGGAGTGGAGAGGACCGGGCAGGCTGGGCTCGGGGCTGGGTGAGTCCCCGGGAGGATGCGCCAGGATGTCGGTGAACCGCTGCGCCTCACTCGACGGGTGGTGGCCGGGCAGCGGGTGCTCCAGGCCACCCAGGGGTGTCCCGGAAGGCCCGGACGACGGTACGAAGGGCAGGTCCACCGGCGTCTGAGCCTGCGAGGACGGGGGGCCTTGCGGAAAGAAGTCGTAGTTGCCTCCGGGCCCGTAGTAGTCGCTCTGGTAATCTGCGGTGGCGGCGGGGAGAGGGGACGTCAGGGCGGGGTCCCGGGTGAGGCGGGGGTGACCGGGCGGGAAGGCGCGCTAGCGGGCCTGGGGAGGGCAACGCCGGGGCTCTCCATTCGCCGGGCTCCCGTGCCCGGCCGGGCGCACGGAGGCGGCCCGGGTGCAAACGCGGGAGCTGCTCCCTCCCTGCCCACCGGCCTCATTCAGGACCGGGAATGCGATCCGGTCTCACTGCCTCCCCTCATTTCCTCCCCAGCCTCCACCCCTCTCTCCCGCCCTCTCCGCTTCTCCTGCAGAAAGCCAGGAGCGCCTCCGCGCTGCCGCCCGCTTCCAACGAAACGAAACCCGGCCTGCCCGCGCCCTGCCCCCGGGCCGCGCACCCACCTCCGTAGAAGGAGAAGGGCCCGTTGGGAAGGAGCTCGCCCGGCTCCAAACGGTCCACGAGCGGCCGCATCCGGCGCGGACTGCGGAAGAAGGCGTGGCGCCGGGCGCCCAGCGCGCTCAGCTGCTTCATCCTCCGTTCCTTGGAGCGTCGGTTCTGGAACCAGACCTGAAGCACGGACGCCTTGGGGTGAGGCCCCGGAGACCCTACCACCGACTTTTCGGGTGTGCGGCCGCTCCTGGCCCCTCACCCTTCCACCTCCCGGATTCCCAGCTGTATTTGCTTTGTGTCTTGTATATGGGGGGGGGGGTGGTCTTCGAGTAGAACCGCGCGGGGGGTGGCCCTTGAGCCAAGGGTGGACAGGATTCCCGGCAGGGGTACCTGGGCAAGCCGCCCTGCCCAACAGGAGACAGTTGGAGTTGTTTCTAACAATCGTAGCTAAACAGTTACAGCTTGTATGCGCGGAGGCGCTTCACCTCCCCAAGAGTGTCAGACACACGGCTTCCCTTTCACGGACCCTGGCAGCACCCCAACTCCCACCCCTCATGATAGTGACAGAGATCCAAACAGCCTCCTGTTTTGACACTCAAGTCTCCCGAAGACAGTGACACCAAAACCCACAGCCTCCTTTCCGCACCCACGCACGATCTCCCAGTCCCAAACATACTCGTCCACAGCCTCTCACTGTTAAGAGACACGGCCAAGCAACCTCCCCTTCACCTGCGCACAAGAGCGCACAGCCTCTCGGAAGCAGAGCGTCTCCGCGGAACAGCAGCCTGCATGGTGCGCCTACTGCACAAACCTCCTAGGCACATCTCCCCATGGCCTCGCAGAGCCGCCAGGCACCGGACACCTAACCTTGGGCTCGGGACTGGGGCCGAACCACACGCAGGTTCAAAACCTCACAGCGCGCACCGGCGCAGCTGCCTGGATGGACGCCTCCGATCCCCAGGCGACTCAGGAAGGGCCGCGGCAGAGCTGACTCCCGCCCCGACCACCTTCCCTTCAAACCTGGACGGCCCACCTGTCTTTGGAGGGGAGGTGTGCTGGCGGGGCGGGGGGGGGGGGTTGGTTTAACTGGAGCCAGAGACCCACAAATTTGGGGGCGGGGACACAGAGGGAGACCACGGATTGAGACCACGGATTAATCCCGGGATGCACAGCGATCGCTCGGCTCCTCCCGGATAGGGGTGGTAGGGCAGAAAAATAGGTCGGTACTCTCATCGCCGCGTCCTGACGGTGCCCCCTCCTCCCGCCCCATGCCCCCCGCTCCCCCGTCTCTCTCCCATGTTACCACTATCACCTGCGTTGGACCGGAAAGAGGAGGCGGTATAGCGAATTCCAGATGCCCAGTCGCATCTGGTGCGACTTCAAAGTCGGAGCCGGGTAGGGGTGTGTCTGGGCCTCTCCCCTCCTCTCTGCCAGCCTCCAGGGACTCTGCTCCTCAAAACTGCTCCCCACCCCCCACCCCAGGCTCAACCTGCAGGTTGCACCTCGAGGGAACTAAGTGGCATGCTCGGGCCCTGACCTGGATGACACGCATGTTGAGGCCGGTCTCCTGAGCCAGCTGCTCGCGGATGTGGCGCGTGGGCTTGGGTGTGGCGGCGAAGGCGGCCTTCAGCGTCTCCAGCTGCTTGGCCTTGATGGTGGTGCGAGGCCCTCTCCGCTTGGCCCCCAGGTTCTGGTCGTCGTTCTCATTGCTGCCCCCTTCCTTGTCCGACACGTTGGCGCTCTCCGAGTCCTTGGCGTCGTCCTGCGACGGGTCTTGGGAGTCCGGGGACAAACTGGGGTCACTGCCCGTGGTGGCTGGGGAGAGGGAAGGGACAGGTGAGCAGCAGCCAGTGGCGGCCCTTCCTCCCCCAAGACCCACGCGCCCGGAAGGAGCCAGGCATCAGGGCCTCACCCGAGTGGAGGCTGTTCTCTTTGGCGACGCTGCTGTTGCTTAGGTAATCCTCTTTGCAGACAAACTTGTTCTCATCGATGATGTAGAGCTCCTCGCCGGTGGATAGCTGCTTGTTACACATCATGCAGGTGAAGCAGTTCAGGTGGAACACTTTGCTCCGCGCTCTTCGCACCAGGTCGCTAGGGGAGATGCCCTGCGCGCAGCCAGCGCACTTGGTACCGAAACACCTGCGGGGCAGGGGGCGGTCGGGTGGGAGAGGGCCGAGGGAAGCCAAAGGGCAGGAGAAGGGCGATAGAGACAGTAGAGGAAGAATAGTTGGGGGAGGGGGGGTGGTGAGAAAGAGAAAAAGCCAAAAAGGAAGAGAGGCAGAATGCCGATTAAGCAGGCCAGAATGCAGGAGGAGAGAGCGCGGGCACCAGTGAAAAGTCAGGGAGGAGATACACATGGTTACAAGGAGAGAGCAAGGAGCTTAAGCCGCCGCCACCCCTAGCCTCCTGCCCCGTGTTGTCCCAGAGGGAAAAAGCGCCCAGGGAGGCAGGCAGGCACCTATTTTCCGATTAGATTCAGAAAACCAAATTAGATCTCCATCCTAACTCGGCCCAAGCACCGCCGCTTTCTATGCATTGCCTCTTTCATCGAAAAAGAACCCGCGTACAGGCTGGGGGCTGGCAAGGGCCAGTCCCATCGCGGGTAAACAAACAGCGCGGAGAGCCTGGACGGCCACAGACCGGGCGCTGCCGCGTTCCAGCCCAAACCCGGCTGGTCGGTGCAAGCTAGACCACGTCGCGGCTCTAGGTGCCAGGATGCGCTTCTCGGGAGCCAGGCTTCTGGGGCCCACTGGCAGCCTGCAGTGCTCGCCGTTGCCCCGCTCGGCTCTCTCCAGTAGCCAGAGGCCGGGCATCGCGGGCCAAGGCCCAGAGGCCCAGGCTGCGCTTCCTCTCGGCAATACCAGCGGACCATGCTTTGCTCCGTGGTTTGCGGCCACGAGGGCCGCGCATCCGGGATGCACCGGGGTCAGCGCGTCCTGGGCCTCTGGGCAAAGCCACCTGGGCGCCTTCGAACCCCTACTCTGTCCCCCAGTTCGATCTGTCACCACAAACTCAGAGGAAAGCAAAGACTAAGTCAGCCAAGGAAGCCAAGAGATTTCAGACCCACCTAAGGGAATGTCAATTCAAATTTGCTCCAGTTCTGTTGATTTGTGTGTTGTGTGGACTTGGTGGCAGGATGGTGAGTTAAAATGCTAAACGGAGCAGGGTTGTCGGGAGACTTCTCCGTCTCCAACGAGCCAGGTCTCCGCTTTCCCCCAGGTTTCCGCAAGGAGGTGGCGGGCAGTGGCGGCCAGAGCCCAGAAGAGCTCCGAGCAGAGCCCGCGCCTCACTGCCGAGGTCGGCGTTGCATGGAGGCCGAACCTGCTGGCCACGCGGGCAGCCAGGGAAGGTCGTCTTGCAGGCTGCAGCCTCTGGCACTTCACAGACTACCAGTGCAAGTAGTGCGGCCAGGTCGGCCCATCGGGTGTCAGGCAGACCCCCGGCCATGCAAGATAGGCCCCCAGGCCCTAGCTCTTCCCATCCACTGCCACCGCAGGCGACTGGACGTGCCGTGCCAAAGGCTCGGCGGTTCCCGCCAAGACTTCTCAGGGACGGGAAAGGTAGTGGGACGCAGCTTAGCCCGGGCTTCTAAGCTCAATCTGGAGGACGAGTCAAGTGGGGAGGCAGGGAGAATGCAGTTGCTGGACAGATCTGCCAGGGGAAAGGTAGGACCCTGGGTTACACCTTCTGAGGCTGAGCTACCTTCTTCCAAGCCAGGAGGGGCTTCTTGCTCCGAGGCGAGTTCAGACTCTTTCTTCCCAGGCACGTGCAGCCAAGCCCGGACCCACAGTTTCCAGGGCGAAAGCAGGCCGCATCCTTGGCGCGCGCCAGCTGGCCAAGAGGCGGGAGCCCCCACCCCCACCCCCCTTCCCCGGGGACTTGGCTGCCCCTCTCCAAAGGCAGCTCCCAACGCGGGTCGCAGGGGCCACGCTGACCTCTGATCCGAAGCCGGCTGGGAAGGGCCCGCGGGGAAGGAGCGGCCCAGGCGGCGCGCAAGAGAAGTACTCACCGGAAGAAGTCATTTTTGCAGTAGAGCTTGCCTTCCCGGGAGAAGCACTTCTCGGTCAGGTTGCATTTACATTCACAGCACTGGACGCACTTGACGTGCCAGGCCCTGTCCAGCACGTTCAAGAGGAAGCGGTCCAGGATGGGCCTTTTGCAGCCGGCACAGTGCACCATGGTCTTTGGTTTGGTCGGGTGAGGCCCGGAGAAGAGAATCGCAAGATAGAGCCGAGGGGATGACTCACGAAGACGACCGGCAGGAACTCCCCAGCCCCTCCACAAAAGGGGAGACACACGTGGCAGGGCAAACCGAAACCCGCACCGGAAAATCAAAGACAGGGAGGAAGGTTGATGGGGGCGTGGGGCGGGGGACGCCGCCTCGGAGAAGTGTGCAGCCGGGCAGTCCCGGGGCCTCCGGGACACAGTAGCGCCGCCGCAGCTCGCGGGGCGAGGAAAAGAGTCTCAGGCGGGCGAGCTAAGCGACTCTTCAAGCCCAGAGCCCGCGAAGGAGTGAAGGTCACCGAGAACGGCGACGGGAACGGAAATAAATAAACACACCGGAGTCGGAGAAGGACGACGCGGCTGGCCGGGGTTGCGGGGAAAGCGCCGCTGAGTTCTCTCGGGCTTGAGGTAGAGCTGTCAGAAGGCAAAGTGCATCTGCTCTTGTCGGGGTAGGAGGCGGGGGTGTGTGTGTGTGTGTGCCGGGTTGCCCGCCACCGGAATTTCCCCTCCTCTTTCGATAAAGAAAAGAACCAAGCGAATAGAGAAGCTTCGGATCCTAAACTGCTGGCATCACTCAGCGGATTGGGACGCGCTGGGCGCCCGCGGTGGGCCTGGGGGAGGAGGGAGAAGGGGCTGGCCGCGGCGGGGAGGGAGGGAGGAGGGGAGGACGGGAGGAAGATCTCGTTGTCGATTGTTGTTGTTGCTTAGGTTTCCCCCCTTTTGGAGAAGAGTTCTCTTGTCCACCGAGAGCGGAGAGGGACAACTCCGCGCAGACGCAACCAGGTGAGCGCGCGCGCTCCCCACCGCCCCAGCCCCGTCACCTCGGCCGGTGGCCTGCCGGGCGGCCTCCGTCTCCGCGGGACGGCCCTCCCCGTGCCTGGACTCCTTCGGAGAGGGGGTGCCGTCCGGCTCCTCACCGCGCCTGGCCGTGCATCGTGGCTCCAGTCGCAACTCGCGGCCGCCTGGGCGCGCAGCCCCACATCGCTCGGCCCACGCTCCGGCTGCCTCCGTGCAAACCCCACAGTCTCTGGACTTTTTTCTTTTCCTTTCCCCCTCTGTTTTTCGTTGGGGTAGCAAATCTGTGTTTCCTTTCTAGCCTCTTTCCTTCCTCTTTTTTTTTTTTTTTTTCCTTTTGCAGCGGGAGGAGTCGGGGGGAGGGGGAGTAGCTTGAAGAGCTTTAAAAAAAAAAAACCCAAAAAACAAAAACGTCCTGGTGCAGCGGCTACAGTTGTGCGCGGCTGGAACAGCTCGGGCTGGGCCGCCGCTGTCGCCGGCTGTCCCCGAACAGGCGTCCTTCTGTCCCTGGTCTTCTGGCCCAGTCCACCGCCCCGGCGCGTCTCTCCCTGGCTCCGGCGGCTCGGTCACTGCTCCCGGCTGTTGGCTGGGCTCTGGAAGCCCCCTTGCCTTAATGCAGCGCCCGCCGACGTCACGGCGGCCTGCGACCAATCAGCGGCTCGCGGTCCCTCTGTAAACCATCCTGCATCTCCCGGCTGGGGAGAGTGTCGGGAGACCGCGTTTCGAGGATCAGTGGCGGCGGCCACCGCGGCCCCGCGCGGTGCGGGCGGCGGGCAGCGAAGTGCCCGGGTCCCCTCCTGCTCCGGTACCGTGTCGCTTGCGGTAGGAGAGACTGAGAGCGCGCGTGAGTGGGTGCAGGCGGAGGGCAGATTTCTGCCCTGAGGGTGGGTGGTACCCAAGATCGAGCCTTGTTGGAGGTTGCGGTGCAGCTGGCTTCGGGAGCCTCGGCGGCCCAGGTGCACTGTTTGGCTTTGCAATTCAGCGGGTGCTGCGTCCCTCCCGCCCGCCACCCTTGCTTTCTTGGCCTAGAAGTTTGCCCCGGGCAACGCGCGTGCCTTTGGGGGGCGTAGAGGGGAGGGCGTTTGGCAGCAAAATCTCCTCCGGTCGCTCCTTCTGTGCCCCCCTCCCCCAATCCATCCAAAGTCCACAGGTTCCGGGGCTCTGGGAGATCTGGGTGTCTGTTTCCCGCAGCGCGGTCTTGGAAAGTTGATTCCGGAGGTTTCCTGGTGGGGGCGGGGGAGACCGGAGGCGCGGCTCCGGCGGGGGTAGGGGGGGAAGGAGTGGGTGGGGAAGCGCCTCGGGTGAGGAGTTGCAACCCCGGCGAGAAGTTGTGAGAAAACTGTGATCCGGAGACACCTTTTACAGACGAAAACAAACGACTAGGCGGGAAACGGTGGGGGCAATCGCGGCGGCCGGGGGTGGGGGTGGTAGTGACAGAGGGAACGGCGACGTCCTGGGGACTCCACCCGGAGACTGAGAAGTAGGGGTGTGTGGAGAACCGGCCCGGCCTCCCGTCTCCCCTTTTCCAGGCTCCAGGCTGGCACCAGCTTCCGCAGACAAGCGCAGAGCACAGCCTCCGGTAGTTCGCGTCTTACGGAGCCCATGCCTTCCTTCCTCATTTTCCTCGGAGTATAAACTAGGGACCACTGCCCGCCGTGGGGGTGGGGGGGGGGGGGGAAGGATCTCCCAGAAGTGCGGGCCGAATCTGGGTCCTGAGAGTCAGACTCGAAGAATCACTCTAGTTCCGCGGCCCACACCAAATATCAAATTCGTTTCGACAGCACCATTCCTATGCTTAACCCGGATCTCTTCCGAAGTGAAATCTGAAGGTGGCAGGGCTGGGCAAGCCCCGCATTTGCTCCTCGGTTTGATTTTTTTTTTTTTTTTTTCCGGAAGGGGCGTTAGGAAGGCGCATTCGACTCAAGTGTAGAAGGCAATAAAGATGGGCGGCCAGCCAGCCCAGTCTGGCCGGTATTTGGGGAATGGCCTTTTGACCCCATACGCGGGACTGGGTTCAGACATCTCTCTCCCAGCTAAGTTGGAGGAAATGCTCCCCGAAACGCAATTGTTACGAACCTGGGCAGGCAAGGAACTCAGTTCTTTCCAAATGGAATACCCTCTTCGAACGAACCGGGAAGCCGGTACAGCGAATTTGGTTTGCGCTCAATACACTGGGGTTTTAGGACTCCACCAACACTGCTTTCCATCCTTAAGCCTCCGTCCGCACGTCCCCGCACCCCCCGAGGCCCACTGGCAGCCCCCTCGTCTTGCCGCCCGCGACAACTTTAGGTTGGAAACCGAGCTAAGGCCGGCTGTGCGCCTCTCTGGCGCTCCGCCCATTTGGACCTCGGGATCCAAGGCCCCTTTCGCCGTCTCCGCACCCCCTCCACACACACACCTGGGCTCTGGCTCCCCGCTGCCGGGAGGGCGGCGTTGGGGCTGGTTTTCTCTCTTTCTCTCTCTCTCAACAGCCCCCTCCGCGGATCTCTCCCAGGCCGGGGTTCAGGGCGGAGCTGGGGAGGGGCCGCGCGGTTCCCCAACCCAGCAGGCCAGTTTCTCGGGATGCGACTTGGCTTTGTGCTCCTGCCGCGGACCGGGCATTTCCAGGAACCAGCCGAGTGGTACCCGGTACTCAGGGACCCCGGGAGGCGCTAAGAGCTGCGTGGCCGGGGTCCTCGCTGCCTCCACCCGGACCCAGAGGCGCCTTCCCAGCCCGCTGCTCTGGGTGAGGCCCGCGGCGGGGGGGCGGGGGGTGTCCTCTGAGTCGTCTCCCAGCTCTCCCCACCTCCCCTACACCCCCAGCTGTCTTGGTTCTCGCCACCAGCGCGCTCAAGTCAACCGCCCCTTTCTGGAATCTATAGCGGATCCTGTCCCGAGTGGCTCGCCCCCGCCCCCGCCCCAGCTGGGCTCCTTCTCATGCAAAGTAGAGGGACCGCGGGGTTGAGTGGGGGGCGTTTGGTGGGGACCTTCTGAGCGACAGCTGGACCCGGCTGCCGGCCCTTCCTGAGCCCAAGGTCCGCCGCGGCCGCCTTTAGAATGGGCTGGAGGACGTTGCTGCCCTCGTTTGGGGGTGGAGGGACCTCAACGTGGGGGGACAGAGGGTCCCTCTCTGCGCTCGGCTAGGGGAGCTGAGGGCGAGGACAGGACTCTGACTGGGACAGGTTCTCTGGCCCCAGTGTCCAGATGACTCAGTAAACAGGTCCTGGGGAACTAACCCGGGAGTCTAGCAGGGGAGCAACTCAAGGCGGGCCTCCTGGCTCCTGATTCTAGAAATTTAAGTCCAGTTTTAAAGCTTCCAAGGCAACAGTACAGTAGGTTAATGTGTTTTCCCCCCATTTCCATTGAGCTTTTATTTTAAAATGTAATTGATCCCAGAGACACGGCGAGAAAACTGACCCAGCTTTCCAAATTGGCAGCCTCCGAAGCCTGTCAGCTCAGCTCTGCTTTTAAACCCCTGTCTGCTTGGCAAAGAGCCCCAGCCTCTTCTCCTCACCCTCACCTGCCGCCCTTACTGCCTGTCCTCAAGTCCGCAAATGCTTTCCACCCAAAGCTCTCCACATCTCCCGAACCCACAACCACGCACACCACTCGCTCTGCTGCTGGGGGTGTAAATTCTGCCCCGGGTGCTGCAGGGGGCAATTTGCTGCCCAGTCATCGCTCAGCAGCCGCAGCATCCTCTGAACCTCATCCCAGGCACTCTTGGAAAAGGCCCCACAGGGCCCAGGAAGCGGCATTCACAACACAGCTTTCTCCTGTGAGAATCTCCTTGAAGACCAGCCCCAGAGGAGGGACCTGGTCCTAGGAACGTGGGATGGGAGGGTCCTGCCGGTTCTTCCCAGCCACCTTGCAGCTGGGGCGCTGAAAGTGCCCTCTCTTGCACCCTCTTTCTTCCTTGATTCCAAGCCCCACATCGCCTCCTTCCCAATGCAGGGCTTGGGAGACCCAAGGATCCGAGTTGGCCAGCTTGGTTGGTTGCCTTTGGTCCTAATCACGGGCCACCGTCCTGGCTGCTTTCCTCCTCACTCAGCCCCCAGAAACCCGCGGTGAGCCCGAGAAAGGGGGCGCCTGCAGCAGAGCAGACTGGGTCCCTGTGCTGGCCACCACCTTCCAGGGAGAGGGAGGAGGGAGTGAGTCCGGCGCAGCTGAGACCCTCATAGTCCTGGAGGCCAAGCAAACTCTGTACTGACTCTAGAGGACACCACTGGTGCAGTCCTGGAAGCTGCCCTGAGTTGGGGATCTGATCCAACCTCTCCCGCTGTCTCCTTTCTTTGCTCCTGCTTTGGGTTGCCTTAGTCTCACTCCAACACGCTCTCCTGGAAATGACCTATTTGCATGCAGCACTTTCGTTTTTGTTTTTCTTTTCTCAATCTGCCCAGAACCACGTAGTAAGTGTATGTGTGTGTGGGGTGGGGTAGGGTGGGGTTGGGGGGATCAGAATTACCTCCTTTCTTCCTGGGAAAGAAACCCTGAAATTCCAGGGTGGGTGCACTACTGAAGATGAGAAGTTTGGGGAGCTTGTCACCCTGCTGTGCCTTTGTGTACTTCTTCCGGGCCATATTTCCAAGACCCAGGTTAGGGAAGGTGGGGGACCTCAAGGCCGGGAAAGGGCAGCATCTGACTGGGCCTTCATGGTGTGTGCTCGGGCTGGGTAAGCAACACCGGGCTTCCCACGAGGGCTGGAGGCACCCTGGGCACGCAAGCGGGGAGCCAGGTCGAGTGTGGTGATCTCAGCACTGCCCCACTGAGCAAAGACAGGACGTGGACAGCCTGGGATGGACAGGGTGAGCTGGAGAAGGCAGAACAGGGAGAGAGAGAGAGAGAAAGAGACAGAAATGAGGGCAGGGGAACAGTGAAGAGGGGAATAGAAGCCCAGAGGGGAAAAAGAGAAGGACCGTGGAAAAGTAAGCGGGGATGAAAGAAGGAAAGACATACTGGGGGAAATGCATGGAGGAAAAGAAACGGTAAGGCACCCTGTGACCAAAAAAGGTGGCAGGGTGAGTGAGGCTCAGAGCCCAGGAGTCTGCAGGCGCCTAGGGGGGACCGAAGGGTGTCCCGGCTATGACAGCCGATCACAGGCAGGAGAAAAGGGGGCGGCCTGCTGGGTGGGAGACTCAGAGCCCGTGGAAGAGTGTGTGAGCGGCTCTGGGCAGGAATCCAGCAAATAAATAAAACGTCTAAGACGCCGTGACAACAATGTGTATTTGGGTGCGTGCCCGTGTTCCTCCGTCTGAACACACTCGCACCCAGTAAGGAAGACAAACGGGGCTCGTGCCTCCGAGTAATTAATCCTCTCACTAATTGACTCTCTCCCCTTACCTAATGGCGGTGGTCGCTGCTGATATCTGGAGAGATACCAGGTGGAGAGAGAGACCCCAAAGCTTTGCGAGTGGGATTGAGTTCTTTCTGAACCTGCCCCCCCCCCCGTGGGGGCAGAGTTCAATAGATGTTGCCGCCTCACGAGCTCCTTCCATGTTTGCATTAATAAAGCTCTTCTCAAATTAGGGGTGACCAGGGGCCCTCCACACACATACAGGGGCCCTCCACACACATACACATGCGCACGCACGCACACACACACCTTCATCGGTCTCAGAGGCTGAAAGCCACCCACAGCCCTTCTGCTGGACAATGCCTGCGTCCAGGCAACACCAAAGCTCCCCCTCCCTCCCTGTTGTTCACCCGGGAACCCAGACCTTGCACCCACTTTTCTTCCAGTCACTACTTACTCTTCCCTCACCTGGGATGTATCCTGCATCCTTTGTCAGAGCAGGTGAGGTTCTGAATGGGTCAGGAAGCAGCCCGAGGGATGAGGTCAGGGCAGGGATGGGAAGAAGCTTCTGGAGACACAGAGGAAGGACACAGAGGGGAGCGATGCCCACCTGGTAGGAGCTAGGCCTCCGGGGATGGAGGAGACAAAAGGTGGCCGCTGTGCACCGTGGGAGTGTCAAGTGTGTGTTGAGGGGGGAGGTGACGACGTTTGTGACTGTGAGGGTGACAGTTCTGCCTCTCTATGTTTGCCCAGGGAGGGCCCCATCTTCTTGCCCTCACACTGCACCCTAGCTCCCAGGACTGGGGAACAAGGCAGGGCAGATTGGGAGGCACTGGAGTCAAACCTCAGGGGCAGCTGAGTTGGCTGGAAGGGGCCCAAGGCCCACACGGTCTGTCTGATGAGTCAGGTTTGGGGCTGGGGCTTGAGAGGTAGATGTCAACTCTCGCCCCTTCGAGGTGGCAGCTTTGCTCTGCTGACTCCTCGGGGGCTAAATAAATAACTGCTGAAATCCACAAACCACTGGAGTCTAGGGAGAGGAAAGGGAGGAGGGCAGTTCCTCAAGGGGGGAAAAGAAAATCCCACCCCCGACCACCACTAAATACATTTTTAATTGTCCCTGGGGAACGTTTGTACTTTTGACCAAAGCAAGTCCCCAAGCAGTCCCAGCAAGATTTGTCATAGGGGCTGGCAGTCCGGGGAGAGTTGGGGGTCTGGAGAAGGGGGAGGTGGGGAGAGATGGCGGGTGCATCGGGGAAGGTGAGCAACTCGGTTCTTGTCTCCCTGCTTCAGAAAGAAAGTGAACAAGAGGAATAAAGTTCCAGAGGAAAGAAAGAGAAGGGCAAATGAAAGGCAAAGCCACAGCAGAAAGGAAAGAAAGTGAAGAAGAAAGAAAAAGACGGGGAGGAGGGGGAGAGACGACCATAAAACAGGGTGAAGGCGGCCCCAGGAGGCTGGGCCTCGTCCCAAACCATCCGTCTTCATTGTCTCCGTGTGTGCAAAGGCAACTCCGGCATAAGGAAAAGCCACTATTGGAGCCGCGGCTTTATTTTATATCCTATACATCAGGAGGGAGGCAAAGCTTTATTTTCGCCAAGAGACAGATATTTTATTTCTCTCTTACGGTTTTATGTGTGAGAGATGTCAGGTTGCCACAATGGATGGCTAATGCATAGGCAAGAGGAAGCCGTGTTGGCATGCTGTGTGTCATGGGGTCTTCGGGGGGTGAGCGGGCCTGGGATTTAGGGCTGATGGGCCACTCTGGGGGATTTCTGCTAAAACATCTCTCTTCATAAATCCAGAAGCATGGTCAGCTCAACAGGGAGAAGAAGGAGTTTTAGAAGGAAAAGAGTTGGGCTTAGTAATAAACGAACACACAAAGGAACCGCTTACCTTCCGAGGGGGCTCGGGCCATGAGGGCAAGGAAACGCCGAGACCCCCGTCGAAATACACTGCTGCCACTCACGGAGAAGTGTCTTCCTCCAGAATCCAGTGTCAGTTTGCTTCCTTGTCAAAGGATATTTTTCCACTCTTGTGTCTCTCTTCACCAGAAATCTTTGTTCACCTCCTCAGAGCCAGGAGTGGTGGGGTGTATGTGTGTGTGTGTGTGTGTGTGTGTGTGTAGGCCTGGGGAGGGGGTGAAGAGCTATTAATTTGCAAATCATCTGATCTGTGAAAGGATCAAGATGCCGTTTTTCACCACTAAATCCAGCGTCTTGAGTGGACACACGTGTGCACACATGAGCCCCTCGTGCCGTGAATCCTGGGAGTGGAGGTGCCAGATTTAAATCCAAAAAAAGCACGCCCCTGCTCCCACACCCTCCCTGGGGACCTGTGGCCGAATTAAGCCTTAGATCCCAAACTGCCTAATGTTCATATTTTGAAGCCTAGAGAGAAGGGGGAGGCAAGGGGACAAAGACAGTGGGGAAGTGTGTCCACTAGTCTTCTCCACTCCCCGTCCTCCCAAACCATTTCTTGTGACATCGGCTTTTACTGGTGCCCACGCTCTACTCTTATAATTTTTTGCTTTCCTGGTTTACATCCACAGTGGACCCAAAAGGTGATCACGCCCTTTCCCTCTTTTCAGAGGATCGGAGACGGCCCAGGGCCTCTGGGCAGTGAACACGAGGACCTGGCCACGCTGTCCTTAGCTGTGGCCTTTGGGGAAGACATTCAACCTCTTGGGGCCTCAGTTTCCCCATCGGTAACCCGCAGGAATTGGGCTACGTGATTGCTCAGATTCCCTCCAGCTCCGGCCTCCTCTGACTGAATGAGATAATGTGTGGAAACACTTTGTAAATGCGAAAGCCGGACGAATGCCAGGGATTATTATTACGATTCTAATCAATCCTCTTTTCTCCACATGGATCTTGGCTGTTTAGCGCCGGCGAGCGGGCTAAAGAGGGCCGAAATCAGGAAAGCTTAGCGGAGATGGTAAAGCTCTGTGCCGTGGACAGAAGAAAAGCTCTGCCCCTCAGAAGCATTCTGTGTCCCCCTCCCCCAGTGCCGCCTCCACGCCTGGTGGGAAGGGTTGGGGAGGAGGAGAAGGGGGCAGAGGCCTCACTTGGTAGGACCCGGTTCAGTTTACACGCAGGCAAGAGAGTATTTCTTCCAGAGCATCATTTGTCTCCAAGTGACTGACACAGCAACCTGATATGAAGGCGATTTGCAATTGTTATTTTTCCAGGAAGAAAGGAAAGAGTAAGGTGTAGCTGATTAGCAAGTTAATTATTTCAGTACCCCAAGGGTTCCAGCATGGTGGTAAGTTGTCCAGCCCTGGTGTAATTTCACAGTCCATGCATTTCCTGGGGAGCACCTGGGGGTGCCCAGGTCTGTCTGTCTCTCTCCATCCCCCTGCCTTATGTCTTTCTGACACACCTGGGGAGCTGAAGAGGGGTTGGGGTGGTAAACGGTGTGGCATGTATCTTTGGCCTAGGCTGCAGGTGGGGGGCCAGAGAGAATGGGGTGGAGGAAGCATCGACCTCTGCTGAGTATTTAATTATCTGGCCCTTCCTTCTTCTTAAAAACACTCTTTTGTTGAATAAATATTAATGAGGCAGATTATCAAGAAGTGGAGTTGCTTTGAGGTTCTTTCCCCAGACTTAACATGGAAAGAACCTGGCTTGGAGGGGCCCTCTGGCCTCTTACCTCCTCCAGCCCTGGCCTGCTCTCCGATGCTCATCTTCGCCTACCCGACTCTGGCCACCACTTGCTCTGCACGGGTTTCCCCCAGTCCCCTTCGGGATCTGCCTTCCCCTTGGGGGAGCAGAGGGAGGACTGTGTGTTCAAACGGACACCTCCCTCGGAGAGGTAAGTTGGGGATGAGAACATTAGCTTCTGTTGATCTCTGGGCTGGTAGGGCCGGCCCCCTGCCACTCCTCCAGAGATGGGGAGGGCTCTACAGTTTACTTAGGAGTGGTCCCATCTGCTCAGACTGGCCTTTCATAAGGGGAGGGATTTATGCAGTGTCCTTGTGCACAGACCTGGGATTTGCCTGAAAACCCTGGGCCTCTGAGAATATTACTGAACGCTAAAATGCTCAGCCACAGAGATGATTCATGATTTGTCTGTGTGGCCGTGTGTGTGTGTGTGTGTGTGTGAGTGTGTGCTGGAGAGGGGCACACGCACCAATGGGCGCTTTTTCCCATTCTAAGTTCTAATCTAAACATTAGGAAACTTGTTTTTTGTTTTTTGTTTTTTTTCCCTATATTCACCCAGGCACCAGCTCACAGCACCAGGCTCTGGAGGCTTCAGCGTGTGAAGACGATACAGTCCTTTTTGGTGCTGGCGTTCAAGCAGGTTGGCTGATATCGCTGCTGGTGGAGAGGGGCCGGGGGACTGTCTGGAAAGATAGTTCTGATGACCGCTTTGCTGTGGGTGGCAGGGGAGTTGGGGTGGGGTGGGGGGTCTGATCGCTGTTCAAATTAGGCTGCCTGTCTTTACTTCACAGGCCCCTCAGGCTCAGTTGGAGGGAAGTTACAGAAACACAGGCGGGCAGGCGTAGGGAGTTCCTTGTCTCAGTCCTGGTGGTGTCAAGCCAAAATGAAGCCCAGGGATGGCAAGCGGAGATTCCAGAGAACAGGGCTCACAGGCCCCACGTGGGATTGTTTTTTAAAAAAAATTTTATTGGAGTATAGTTGCTTTACAGTGTTGTGTTAGCTTCTCCGGTACAGCAACGTGAATCAGCTGTGTGTATACAGGCATCCCCATTTTTGCATTTCCTTCCCATTTAGGTAACCCCAGAGCGCTGAATAGGGCTCCCAGTGCCACAGAGAAGGTTCTCATTAGTCATCTGTCTTATACATGGGCGTGTATCCACGTGGGACCTTGGCCTGTCTTCACTGCCCAGTGGCTGGCTGGTCAAGGAGCCTTTTCAGCTTGGAGGCCCCTCAGTGGTGGTTCCACCATTTTCTTGCTCACATTCTAGTTTGGATTCCCATCTCCCCAGCTCCTGAGTTTTTCTGTTCTCTCAGGCCACTCATCATTTAGCTGATGTTTCAGGCAAACGGCCAGCCCACGTTTTGAAAGGGGGGCTGGCAGGCCTGTAACTGTGTGCAAGGTCGTTCTCCTTTGGGCTCGAGAGGACGTGGTTTCCCCTTCAAAAAAGAGAAGCAGGGAATCATTCCTATGAATCTTTTAATGAAGGATTTACTATCAATTTGATAAGTTCAATGCTCTTTTTACTCATTCTGAATGAATAACTTTTCAGTCAACCCGAGGGACTCTGAAGATGCTTCCGTCAGTCTCCGTGTTGTAACACATGCTGGGGCCCGAGCCTGCCTGTGACAGGCTGGGGAGGAGTAGAAACATTCCAGAGACCAGGTCTTAGAGTGTTATCTCTTCCCCCACCCTAAATCCTCACCCACATTTTATCTCTCTTCACCACAAATGCAGCGACCTCCTAGGGAAGTGTGAAGGAATGGGTTTTAATCATGTTTGGGGAACGAAGGGGATGAAGTTGAGCCCAAAGAAAGATGGAGACCGTTGGAATTTTTAGGTGATGCTTCTCTGTTACGCTTCTCTCGTGTTGTATATTATATCCTACAAATTACACATTTGCGCCCGTAATCCACAGTGTGTACGAGGCTTGGCCCAACGCTGCTTGGCTGAAACAGTGTTAAATAAAATTTTAAGGAATGCTACCAGGGCCTTGCATGGCTTATTGAATTCTATCAATGATACATGATGTTAACATGCAGCATCTTAGTTGGTACAATACCACGTTTCATTTATATGTGTGGAAATATATTTAAGCATGAAAGATACAGTTTTCCCACATGTGTATTTCCCAGTGATTCCTTAGGAGAAACGATGGAAACAGCAGACACCTTTTCTGTCTCTACATAAACCTGTGTCCCGCACACACAGACTGCCGGTCACACACACACACACACACACACACACACACACACACACACACACACACACAGCCAATCAGCCACGTATATATTGTTACATGCAAGTCTCCAGCAATAAATGCAAGTGTATATTCTGTACATGCAGATGCAACATTATACACGTGTACACCATTACGGACACACACACCAGCATTGTAGGAACTCTGGTCCGTTTACACATATGTCCTCATGCCCTTACACTTACACTGCTGTGTAGACAGGGGCTACTGTGAACGTGTGTACCATGCTGCATATGGGTGTGTACACATCCACACATAAATGTTCTCACTGAGGGTGCCCGTATGCCTGGAAGGACGCGTGCCCCCATGCAGAAGAGTCCTCTGCACACAGGTGTGTATCTATGCACATGGATGCATTTGCACACACACACCCCTGCTCTTGGATAGACACTGACACTCCCTGTGGCCACGGTGCTACAAGTGCCCTGTTCCTCTCCAAGGCTCCAGACACGGTGGACAGTGTCTGAACCAGACGTTTGCCCTGGATAAGCCCCAAGGCCTTCAGGATGAGAGGCCACGAGAAGCAGGTTCAAGATGGTAGTCAGCCCGGCTTGTGATGAAAAGAATATGAAAATGCGGGGGTGGGAGAACGGGGGTTGGGTAGCTGGTCTCTGCAGACAGAGATGCCTCCAATAGAGGATCAGTCTTTTGTTTGCTCATTTAACAAACAAGGCAGGACGTCTGATTGGCGTCTGTGGCCCTGGCCCGTGTGAGCCTAGGTAACCTGGTCTCTGGGCCTCAGTTTCTACATCTGTTAAGTGAAGTATTGGCTCAGACCAGTGGTTCTCAACCCTGGCTGCAGAGCAGAACCATCTAGGGAGCTTTAAAAAAAAACCACACACACACTTGGGCTCCACCTGGACCAATTAGATCAAAATCTCTGGAGGTGGGTGTCTGGCATCTCATTTTTTAAAAAAATGCCCCAGGTGATTCTATATTCAACCAGTGTTGAGATCCACTGGCCTCGATGCTCTCCAAGGTCCTCGTAGGCCTGAAACCCAATGCCACGGAGGACCTTTTATTTATAAAGCACCCTGCTGGGCACCAGGGTACTCAGCTGCAAGTTCTAATTCACTTGTATAAGATCATAAAAAGCCAGTAAAATTCTTCTTTCAATTTAGGAGGAGGATTTTTCAAACAAACTGTTTATGCTGGAAAACCTCAGGCCTGCCTTTCCAGCTCCCCCTTTGTTCTCTTCCACCTTTGTTCTAGCCTTCCATATATTAATTATCTGCCACAGATGCAAATACTATAAAGCGAGTCCCTGATAAATGTGATCGATACCTTGCTAACTGCACATATTTCCCATCTAGCTCCTCACCCCACCTGTTGGGCAGCATGGTATTTTTAGTAGGGTAGATGGTGAGGCACAGGTCTCCAGGGGAAAGTACGCCCCCCAACCCCCCCACCCCAGCTCCAGCCCTGAGTCAGAGGACACCAGCCCCCTAGGCCCGTGCCCCAGTTCTGCAGGCTGGTGCACCAGAGCTGGAGGAAAAAACCTTGAGCTGCATGTCCTAGAAAGCTGCTCTCAGACTCAGGCCTTTGGGAATCCTACGTTAATATTCAGCAACCGCAATTCCCCAGGCAGATCCTGTCCCTCCCGAAGAAAACAAACCTGCTCCCGCAGCCGCACCTGCAGGGAGATGTGGAGTCCAGTGGAGGCGGCCCATCCACATGGCCAGTGGGAGGCCGAGATGAGCCAGGAGCGGGCTGCCGCCTGTGGGCCTCTTTCTCAGTGGGAGGATGGTTAATAGAGCGCGGGATGTGGCACTCGGCCCTTCACCTGGGTGGGACGGAGGAAGAGGGGCTCATTCTGGACGCGGGGCTCCCACTGCTCCATCAGCGCCATCATTCACTGAAGTCCAAGTTAGGGGTCTCCAGGAGAGACTCGGGATGGACTCAGATTCTTGCTCTCGCCCACAGTCTCTCACTCTCTATAGGTCTGCTGGCAGGCCCAGGAGGCAGGCCAGGCTGGGTTGATGTCTCTCTACCCGTGTTTAGACTAATCTGCTTCCTTAGGAATTCTGTCCCAAGCTGCCTACTGTTCCTCCTCTGTTCAGGCGAGCCCTGGAGGCAGTGATGGGCCCTGAGACTCCTGTGGTTTGGACTCTTACCCTCTTATCCGCTCATGCTTGCTTTTTCTCCATTTGCCTCGATTTCCCCACACCCCCCCAGCTCATTCATTTTGTCCCCTTTCATATTCTCCCCGGATGACACACCCAATCTGACCCTGGCCCCCAAGGGGGCCTGCACCTGCTCCCCCTGTATTGGAAGTACAGAGTCTAAACCACTGGACCCCCAGGGGAGTCCCCCACTTTTTCTCTTTTCAGAAAGGTTGCTGACCACAGTGGGCGTCTTGGGTCCTGCCCGGTCCTTCCCCCACCCCACCGCCTTCCCTCAAAGGGAGGCCAGGCTTGGTGCTGAGGAGGGAGCCCCAGACGCAGCTCAGGATCCTCAGATTCTAAACCTAGATCCAGAGCCCGGCTTCCCATGCCTGTGCCCCTTCCCAGGGCCCACCTCCCCTCGGGCCTGGGGAGCATCACACCCCAGGCCGTGATGGATTCCCCAGGCACCTTCAAAGGGCTCTACGTTTGTTTGCAGTGTGGACCTTGAATCCTGCTCTGGTCATAAATGTTGTTTATTTTGACTAGGACCTACTGAAAGGGGCCTGGGGGTTAGGGAGGGCAGAGAGAGGATTCCGTAGAGAAGATCATAAAACCATTAGCAGGGCAGGGCTTTCAGGGGTCACAGGGTCATAGAATTTTCTGGCTGGAAAGAACATAGGTCATTGGGAAGGTCAGAGAAGGCCATTTAGTCAGCAAAAGGCCTCTAGGGGCCACATGGGGCTAGGGTGGTGGGCTTTGGGCTTCTTTCTAGAAAGTGGACACAGGGCACAGGGGCGTGACCCCCCAATAACCTTATACCAGGTGGGGGAGGGCAATAGTTGCTGAACATGATGGATTTGGCCTCCCAGGGGGAAGTACCAGTTGCTTGAATGTGCACTGGAGCCTCTTGTTTCAGGGAGTGGGCACCGCTCTGGGTAAAAGAAATGAAATCACCTCCGATTCTGCTCCCACCATCATTTTAAACAGCTAATATGCACCAGGGGATGCTCTTCCAATACCTTCAAAATCATTCTAAAAAAGATGTGATCTCAGTTCTGCAGATAAGCCATCTGAAGTACAGAGAGGGGCGTGGGTTTGCCCAAGGCCACACAGCAAGTTAGTGGTAAGGCTAAGATGAAGCCTGAAGAATTTGGATTCTTTAAGTCTAATCTCCTTTCCACCCCCTCTCCCCTCCCCTGCCCTCCACCATCTGCTATGGTTTGGCCCCCTGCAGCCTTGGAGACGAAATGGGAGCAGGCTCTGTTCTCCTTAAAGCTGATGTCGGGGCTGACGAAGCTCACTTCTAGTAAGAGAGAAAAGCAGTCTTGGGCTCCTTGCAGTCCCTGGTGTGGGCCTGGTTCACCTCTACATCCAGCCACAGTCAGGAAACCATCTCAACTGCCCTTTACTTTGTGTAAGACTTAGACAAAGTCACTTCACCTCTCCGAGCCACACTTCTGGATTGATCTGCAGACCCAAGGTCTTCATGGAAGGTGAGGATTGGTGCAGATGGTAGTAAGCTGGTCCCCTTTGAGCCCCTTTTTGGTGTAATGGCTCTGGGGGGGTGGGGTGGGAAAAGATGAGACTTGGTTTTGCCCTCAAGACTGACTCCAATCACAAAAAAGACACCGTCAAAGCAGACAGACAAGGCTCCCTAAGATCCCTGCTGAGCACGCAGGAGGCTGAGCGCCAGGACAGAGGCTGGGCCGTGAAGAGCAGCTTAAGCACGGAGTTCTCCCCTGATCCCCTGACTGTGTAATTCAGTTGCTTGGAGAATGGAAAATCCCCATTCCTCTTCCCCAGCCTGCTTCTCCACAAAGGCCTCCTAATAAGCCTGTCGGCTCTGGGGTGCTGATCTCCCCAGACACCACTCTGGAAGCAGGTCGCCTGGGGGGTCCCAGTCCCAGCTGCCCCTCCTCTGATGGGGGGGAGATGGGGAAGGCTGGTGGAGAGGCAGGGGTCCCAGGACTTGGGGGAGGGCCTCCGGGTCTGCCCAAAGGATCAGTGAAACTCACAGGCCTCTGGGATGAGGGGACTTTGGGGATGGGGGTGGGGTGGGGCACGGGACTGCAGGGAGGTGGGCAGGAGGGCTGGGTCTCCGGCCGAGGTGCCTCGGGTGGGGCTGTTTAATAACAGCCCCGTTATTTCACCCACCACACTCATGTTTAGTTGAAGACAGCTCCCTCCCCAGCACCTTCGCCTCCCCACCCCCTCCACTTTCACTCATCCATCCACTGAGCCGCTGACAGCTGCCCTGTGGGTGAACTCCCATCCTCCTGCGGCCGGAGCGATACTGGGGGTGGGCTGGGGGGCTCAGGCCAGAGCATGCCCCCTTCCAGCTCCCACTGCCCCCCACACACATGCTCACTCCCCCAAGGTAAGGCCACCTTGGCTCTCTGAATCAGACCTAGAGAGAAGAAGGGCAGGCAGGAGAGCCAGGAGGGGATGAAAAGGGAAGAATCAGTGAAGGGGAGGGGAGTGGAGAAGAAGGGGGAGAAATACACCAGAGAAATAGGAGTGGGAGAGGAGAAGAGAGGGCCCAGAGGAGGAGAGGAGAGAGGCGAAGGGATCAGGGAGGTGGAGGACGCAGGAGAAGTGGAGGAGGGATGCAAGGAGGGAGGGCGGGGACTGGAAGATTGGGAAGAACTGGGGTGTCATTCTGCACACCGTTGGTTGGTGGAAGGTGCCCAGGGCAGGGGGAAGATGAGCAGGGATGTTGGATGGGGATGAGGGGCTGCACAGGCGGGAGGGAAGCCAGGGGGTCTCTCCATGAGTAAGGGAGGAGGCTGAGTGGAGACTTGCCCACCAGCTCCCACCTCTGGAGGAAAGTTCATCGCTGCAATGCGTCCCCCCGCCCCATCAATGGCTATCCAGGCTGTAATAGGGGTAGGGTGGGATCTCCGGCTTGGAGTGGTCAGAACTGTGGGGACCGGTCAGATGGAGCCCCTCTGGCCTCTCCCTGACGGTGACATCTTCTGCCTGGTCTGTGTGGCCACGCCCACCCCGGGCTTGTAGCCCCACCTTGCCCACTCCTCTTGGGTACAGTGCCCATTGGAAGCTGGTCCTACCTGTTGGGCTCTGTGATGTTGGGAGGGGTGAGCCCTAAAGACCAAGCACTTTCCATGTCCTCCCACTTTACAGATGGAACACTGCAGCCTGGAGAGGGGAAGGAATGCACTTTATCCTATCAGGTGGATATTCAATGTCCTGCCTTGACAGAGAAATAAACCCAGCCCCAGAGAGGTTAAGTAACTTGCTCAAAGGCACGCCGCTACGAACTAGAGATGAGATCTGCTCAAAGCCCATGCTGAATCTAGAGATGCTTTGGTCTGTTTTGGGTGATGAAAGCTCCTGCCCTCTGCCCTCACCCCATTCTCCACCTCCTCACACTCTAATGATTAGAGCTGAGACCTCCCCTTTCCCCAGGCCGTCTGGGACTCCTGGTATCATGGAGAATTAGCTGGGTGAATCCCTCTGCCCTTGTCCTGATGACTCCCACCAAAGACCCCATATGGGCAAGGGTGAGGTCTCCTGAGACTCTGTGATTTATCTGTTGATACTGTTATTTTATGGGATGGGCCAGAGAGGTGTCAGGAAGCAAGTTTGCTGTAAATCTCCTTTCTCTGCTCCTTTCCCCCCTGCATGTCCCCTCCTGGGATTTATAGTGGAATATGTTCAGAGCTAGGGACTTAGGGCTTGGGTTCAGGCTTGGGGTGGGAAGGCAAGGGCCAATACATCTTCCTCCCGTGGGATCTGCTAGATGTACGCGTGTGTGCGTGCGCGCGCATGCGCGCGCGTGCACGCGCTACCGGTCCGTCACAAGCTTGCACTGTAGTCAGTGCGTGCATGCTGAGTTGGCACTGTATGATCCGCACAACCTCTATGAAAACCTCCCCAGTGCTCCGATAGCTCAGCAGACAGCACACTGCCTGCACTAGGGGGGTGTTATTGGGACCAACCCATAGGCTGCTGCTCCCTGCGCGCTGCCCTCACTGCTGGGCGTGAGTTTCTGAATCAAGCCAGGAACCTGGGAGCAGAGCCCACGTGGGAACAGACATGTGACCCCCATGCAATGACTCTGGGGATGGGAAGAAGTGGGGGGTGGGGGTTGCTCCCTCCGGGGCTGTGGGTTATGGAGTAGAAAAGGAACCTGCTCCCAGGTACCTTTTGAGACTGGCAGGGCGGGCGGCGCAGGGGCAGGCAGGAGGGCTTCCCAGCTGGGCTCGTGGGGAAGCCGTCTGGGCCTCTACTCTGGACCCTGTGCTCCAGCCCGGCTCCCTGGAGAGATGGGGCAAATCTGACCGTCCACAGCTGCGGGGCCTGGGGGCGGTCGACATCTCCTGGCCATGGGGTCTGTACCAAGGGGGCTGGCCCCAGGTCACACACCAAGAGTGCTGGTGGAGACTGGGGCACCATCTCCCCCTTCACACCTCTCCCCGCATCCAGGGCTTTCAGGGCTGCCAGTGCTGGGCTGTGTGTTCTGCATTGAGCTTCACCAGCTCAGGGGCCTGTAGATGCTGAGCAAAGACAGTTCAGCCCAGGGAGGGAAGAGGAGAGGGGAGGGGACGGAAGGAAGGCGAGAGGGTAGCGAAAGCAGCTCCACTCTTATTTCCCCAACATTCAGGACTTCGCTCTGCTGAACGCCTTCCCCCATCCCAGGGCTGTGTATGCGGGTTAGGGTGGCCTTCATCACTGTCCCCTTCCTTTGCAGGGGAATTTCTTCAAAGAGTCTGTGACACTAGAGGACAGGTCCTGGGCATCCCACAACTCTCCGCGGCTCCAAGTTCAGTGTACAGGACCTTGGGGAGGGCTCGGTGAGTCCTGGCTAAATGAATCCAGAAGAAAAGATGTCACCCCTAGCATGAGCATCAGGTCACTCTCCCCCCTCCCCCACCACCCTCCCCCTGCTCCCTTTCCCAGATGCCCAAACCAGGGCCGCACTGTGTCTCCAGTTAAATATATGGAATTATCTATTACAATACTTCAATATTTATTACATTGATTTCGCTTTAAATGCTTTGTAAATCATAGCAAAAAATAATGGCCTTCCAACAGAGAGTCATATACCGTAATCAACTGGAAGAAAGTCGGCATTGTAATTTAAAATAAAAAAAATCCTTATGCGAGTCTCTCGTTTAAATTAAGAGACAGGACGTGATTCAAATAATAAGACCCAAGTGAGGCTGGTTTTTCTTGGCAAATTAGTAGAGGTTTTAACTGGAACTGAAAAGGTGTTAAGGTGGAACACTGACCTTATTAGACCTTAATTATTTTCTGTTGTTACATTCCTGGAACACAGGGTTTTTGGGTTTGTTTTTTTTCCCCCTAAAGTGGCCATGTTAAGCTTCATCTCAGAAACTTTGCCTTTACAGAGATATCACTTCTCAAGAGGCATTAGTGGAATAAAGAGTAGACACTTTGCCTGTGTCTCTTTTCTCCACCCTAGAGTTTCCTGGGCATCTAGAACTCCTGTTTGGGAGGCAGCATTCTTGTCCTTGCAGACAGAGGACCCGCTGTGTCCCCGGCTTCTTTAGCGTCTTCATCCAGCCTTCTTAGCAGCAGCCTCCTCCCCCGGGATATATCCTCTGCCAACTGGTAGTGCCAGTGTCCATCTGGCCAGGAGCGAGGAGCGGGTATGTGCACGTGAGTGGTTCATGTGGTTGTATGCCTCTGTGTGTGTGTGTGTGTGTGTGTGTGCCCCGTGTGTGTGGCGCACATGCGCGTGAGGGTTGGAGGTGAGTGGGACTCAGCAGGTGGTCCTTTTCCCCACCTTTCATTGCAAGCTTCCTGCTTTCCCTTCCATGGCCAAATGTGGCGGATCATCAGTCCCAAAGCTAGCCAGGTCCGGTGCAAGATGTCCACAGGACTTGGAAATGAAAAGGGTGCAAACACCATCCCTTCCACGTGGAAATAATGCAGGTTAATGGCCCTGCACTGTGCCTGGCACGTGGTGGGCATTGGGTAGTGGTGGTTCTATTTTTGCTGGAAGGAGGCACAGTCAGGAAAGGGTCTTTTCTGCTTGTTTCTGGATTCTCGCCCCCCTACAGTAGGAGACAGTATCTCCTACTGTCTCTGGGCTGGGGTGCATAATTGGGGAAGAATTATTGAGCCCCAGGAAGAGCCCCTACAGACATCCTATTCCACAGCTTGGCACACCCCTCCCGGAAGATAACTCAGCTGAGCTCTTTTTATTAAATACAGTCCTGGGACCTCCCTGGTGGTCCAGTGGTTAAAAAATCTGCCTTCCAATGCAGGGGATGCAGGTTCGTCCCTAGTCAGGGGAGTGAATATCCCACATGCTTCAGGGCCACTAAGCCTAAGCCTGCAAGCTGCAACTAGAGAAGTCTCTTCACACTGCAACAAAGAGCCTGTGGGCCTCAATGAAGACCCAGCATCCAGCGGAGCTGAAACAAACAAACCCCACACCCCACAGTGCTCTCTGTTCTTCCCACTAGACTCCTAAGTGATTTGATTAGAGCAAGGGAGGGCTTTTTTGTGGCCTGGTGTCTTGAGGACCATGTCTGGTGGTTCATCACTATCCAGGAGAAGGTTGGGGTTGGGGGAAGGATGACGTAGAGAGATGAGAGAGGATCGAGGGGGACCCAGTAGGCCAGCACAGGCAGAGGGATTCCCGAAGGAAGAGGGAAGTCAAGTCAAGGCTCTCTTTAGCCACTCATCAGCTAAGACTGTCTGGGCATATACAGGCGAGGCCAGACCTGGATTCTTCAGAGGAGACCCAAAGTTCTAGAACATTATGTCTAAAAAGGGTCATCTAGGGACTTCCCTGGCAGTCCAGTGGTTAAGACTTTGCCTTCCAATGCAGGGGGTGTGACCCCTGGTTGGGGAACTAAGATTCCATATGCCTTATGGCCAAAAACCCAAAGCTTAAAACAGAAGCAATATTGTAATAAATTTAATAAGACTTAAACAATCGTTCATATTAAAAAAAATCTTTTTAAAAAGTATCATCTAGGCAGACTCTCTTGCTTTAAAAAGGAAACAGTTAGGCACTCTGAAATGCTTGAACACCCTGTCTGGGGGTCCATGGAGGGAAGAGTTGAGATGGTGACAGGACCAAAGCTGCAGGGATATGGTCTCTGGCTGGGGGCGGCCTGGCTGAGCTGAAGGAGCCCTAGAGCCTGGTATGCAAAGATTCACCTCAGGCCAAGCTCATTCCAGCATGGGTGGCCAATCTCTGCTTCCTGCCAGGATCCCACTCATGTGTCTCATCAGTCAGAAAGGCCATGGATGAAGGAGGATGTACCAAGTGGAGCCAGAGGTCTGGGCTCTGGCCTCAGCATCTGTGTGACCCAGGAATACTTCCCTTTCTGAACCCATTTCCTTCCTGCTCCACTTACTTAGCAAGGCATGGGGGAGACATGGAATGACTTACTGTAGACTTAATCAGATTTCCACTTGTGTGCTCAGGTTGAGTTTTGCCTTCTTCTCTCTTATCTTCTATGTGGCCAAACTCCAAATTCTGCTCTGCCAAGGCATGGGACAGGGGAGGAAGCTTAACCCTCCCAATAACATGACTGTAAGATAGGTGGATAGATATTATTGTACCCATGTGACAGATAAATAAACTGAGGCCCAGAAAGATTAAATACCTTCCCCAGCTGCTGAGAAACAGAACTGGGATATGAACCCAAGTCTCTCTGACTCTATATACATCAAATTTCCAACCAGGATGGCAATAATACACAAGAGGGTATGAGCACCACAATGGCAGGGATTTGTAGATATTAGATGTTTTGTTCAGTGCCGCCTCCCCAGCCCTTGGAAATGTGCCTGACACACAATGAACAATAGATATTGTAAAATAACACATGTCAACTTTAATGGAAGGTTTGGTGTAACAAAGTGGGTTAGGGATGAACACGCTATTGGGAGCTAGATCTTACATCACAGTTTCATGGAAGGTTCTGTGGGGCCAAGAACTTGGGGGAGCACTTCACCGCCCATGGTAGCTCCTTCTGGCTGTTTATATTTCCACTGATCCCCTTTGACAATGGTTTAAGTCCCAAGTAGTGGTTAAGTGAAAAGGAAATAAAATTAGGAAATAGCAACATTAGCAGTAAAGGAAAATTTTCACAGACATATGCATATTCTTTATGCAAAGCCATATTCTTTACCACTGAACCCCCAGGGAAGCCCCAAAATGATATCATAGAGGTAACTAGCGTCTTGCTCCTTGGTAGAGCTCTTGGGAAGACTTTATGGAGGTGAGAACACTGTATCTTTTCCTGGTCAATGCATCCTTTAGCTTTATATTTAAAAACATTTGGCCCTTGAGACTTACTGGTAGTCCAGTGGGTAAGAATCTGCCTGCCAATGGAGGGGACATGAGTTTGATACCCAGTCCAGGAAGATTCCACATGCTGTGGAGCAACTAAGCCTGAGCACCACATCTACTGAAATCTGGGAGCCTAGAGCCTAAGCTCCACAGCAAGAGGACCCACAGTGACAAGAAACCCATGCACCGCAACGAGAGAGTATACCCTGCTTGCTGCCCCTAGAGAAAGCCTGTGTGCAGCAGTGAAGACCCAGCGCAGTCAAAAAATAAAATAAATAAATATGAAAAAATAAAGATATTGGCCCTTCATGCAAAGGAAAGTGAAAGTGAAAGTTGCTCACTCGTGTCCGACTCTTTGCGACTCCATGGACCATCCAGTCCATGGAATTCTCCAGGCCAGAACACAGGAGTGGGTAGCCTTTCCCTTCTCCAGGGGATCGTCCCAACCCAGGGATCAAACCCAGGTCTCCTGCATTGCAGGTGGATTCTAGATTGCAGCTGAGCCACAAGGGAAGCCTGGATGCAAAGGAACCAACCTTTTATTCTGCCAATTTTGACTGTGTTCTCAGTTGCTTCAGTCGAATACAACTCTTTGTGACCCCATGGACTATAACCCACCAGGCTCCTCTGTCCATGGGATTCTCTAGGCAAGAATACTGGAGTGAGTTGCCATCTCCTCCTGTAGGTGCTCTTTTTACTGAGCACCTACCGTATTCCATACACTGGGTGAGGTCCTGGCAGGTGCCCTCAGGAGATCCAAGGTCCTCCAAGGTCAAAGCCTAAGGCGACCTCCCTTGGGGCAACCTGGCTTGTCCAACAGCTTGCTTGGCCCAACTTGGCTCTTCCCTCTTTCTTCCCTGGTGCGTGGAGAGTCAGCCTCTTGCTCCAGGAGGTCAGCCCAAGGGTCTCTGACTTTCTCTCTCCCCACTCTCCCCCTCACTTCTCACCCTCCGCCCCCACCCCAATCCCTGGCTGACTGAAAGGTGCAAGAGGGAATCTGAGAAATTCTGTGCTGTTTGTTTTGGGTTCAATGAAATCTCATTTACACGTGTTAATTGCAACTAATTGGCACTAATTGGATGAACAGGAAACCCTCTGGGAGCACTCATACCTTTAATTTGTAGTAAATATCATTAATTAACATATGTTAATTAGAGCCAATTAACATTGATTAAGGGTTTCCAGCTACTTGGAAAGTACAACTCTGTGTCCTCCTCTCTTGGTTGCCTGAAGTCAGCACAAAATATGATACATGGATTCTGGGCTGGGAGAGAGAGACCCTTCTGGCCGCATCCCCAGGTGGGGGCAAGCTTGGAGGACAGCACCCCGCCCCTCTCTCCCCAGGGCAGTGAGGGGCCACAGGGGAAGGACTGAAGGTTAGCGTCTCAGCGGGAGGAACAAGCAGGGGATGCTCTGGGTGTTGGGTGTTCCTCTCTTGGCCTGGCTCCCAGGGGAGGTTTAAAGAGCACTAGCTGACTGCTAGCACCAGGCTGACTGCCTGGATCCAAGGGTGGGGCGGCTGATGACATCACGCTGGGCTTGGACCCCTGCTTCACGGATGATGAAGGGTGAGACTGCCGAAGACCCGAGTCCTGTTTGATGTGTGTGTGTGCGCACACACATATACATGCCTCCTCCCTCTGGCATGGATGTGTGAATGGGACACCTCCTTGGTCTGACAGGTGCAGAGATGCTGGGACCACCTCTGTCAGACACCTCCATCGCCCACCTTGGGATATTTTTTACTCAAGATTGGGATGCTGTTCGAACTATCCAGATTATTGGTGTCAGAATGAAAAAACAAAATCCATCTACCTGGGGACTAGAAAGCTTTTAGGTCTACTTTTAGTTCTGTTACTAGCTAGTTATGGGACTCTTGGGATTAATTTAAATATTTACTATTTAATAAATATGCATACAATAAATTGTCTTATTTTAGTCAAATTACAAAAGAAATAAATGTTTCTTGCAGACCCCGACCCCCAGGAGTGCCCTTTCTGTAACAGGCTGCAAGCCTGCCTTTCTTCTCCCGAAGCAGTCACCTCATTGTTTCATGTCCAGTGTCCACCTTCACCAACAGTTTGTAAATTCCTTGAAACAAAGTCTTAGTCTGGCTTGCAGATTATGGCCCCTCATGGGCACTAAAAAAGCTGCTATTGAGTTAAATGACATGAAAAAAATTGATGAATGAATAAATGAACACATAAAACCATCTGTAATTTTCACCACAGAGAAAACATTTGTATGCATTTATATTTATATATACATATTATATAAATAAAATATATATGTTTTATATATATATATATATGAAGGACACCAGTACAATACAGATATCTATCTCAAAAGGCTTAGTGTAGTTTTTTCTTTATTAATTTCAAAAGTGCAAAGCACATCCATGGCTGATTCATGTCAATGTATGGCAAAAACCACTACAATATTGTAAAGTAATTAGCCTCCAACTAATAAAAATAAATGGAAAAATAAAGAAAATGCATCAAAAAAAAAGTGTAAAGCACGACGAGCTTTAAAAACCAAAGAAAGCATTTAAAACTTGACTTCCACTTATTATAAGTTGAGTTTTGTGAATTTTGAATAATACATTAAAAATTTTAAGTTTCCATCTTAGTCCCTCTGAATGAAGGTAGCAAAGAGTTCTAAATGTCCTAAAAGTTCTAAAATGTTCTTATTCAAAATTCACAAGACTGAATATGTGTATTTCTGCCAGCACTGACAATTGTTCTTCTCTTTCAACTGCTAGTTAAGTCATGAAGCCAATTTCTTCATCAGTGGCATGAGGCCAGTGGTCCCTGTACAACTTTGACCCTCAGCCTCTCATGTAGGAGGATGTGGACGACTTTTTTTGTTTGTTGGCTTTTAAAAAATATTTATTTATTTGATTGCGTTGAGTCTGAGTTGCAGCACGTGAGATCTTTCATTGCTCAGGCTTAGTTGCTCTGGCTTATTTGCTCTGGGCACGCGGGATCTTAATTCCCTGACTAGGGATTGATCAAAACTATGTCCCTTGCATTGCAAGACAGATTCTTAACCACTGGACCACCAGGGAAGTCCCTGAGTTTGTAACCCAAGGAAAGGAGTGTTTCCCAGGCCACCTGAGAAGAAACAGCTTTCCATCTCCCAGATCTGAGCTTTTGACTCTGATGGAAAAGAGATGGGGCCAGGGTGAGACAGAACCTGGGGGGAACCTCACCTCAAAGGGGACCTCTGTGGTGGATTCTTACTTACCTAACTCAGAGAAACAGGGCTGCCCTGCAGGGGCGTGGGGGTCGGGACAATGAGAATTGCGATGCTGGGAAGGTCACTCTATGAAGGGCTGACTCCACACAGAGGAAAGTAAAAGTGTTAGTCACTCAGTGTGTTTGACTCTTTGTGACCCCATGGGCTGCATGCAGCCCTCCAGGTTTCTCTGTCCATGGGATTATCCAGGTAAGGATACTGGAGTGGGTTGTCATTTCCTTCTCCCGGGGATCTTCCCAGCCCAGGGATCGAACCCATGTCTCCTGCATCGCAGGCAGATTCTTTACCACTGAGCCACCAAAGTGGATATAAACCCCTTCTTGTAGGACAGGCCACAGGCCCTCTTCTAAATGTTTTACATGCATTCATTCACTTAATCCTCCCACAACCCAACGATGTAGGCACTTTATTACCCCCATTTCACAGATGAGGAAACTGAGGCTCAGAGAGGCCAACTAATGTACCCCAGCTCACACAGCCAAGTGGCAGGGCTACAACTTGAGGTTTAGTTTAGCTGCTGGGTGCTGCCTCCTCCCTCCCACCCACACCTCTGGTCCTGCAGCTCTAGGAAGCCTGGCTCCTGAGGTGGGTTCCCCAGGGCCGGGAGCGCCTGGTTCTGCTGAGGCCACCTTAATGCTGCTGAGTGGACTCCATTCCCAGCTCCCTCCCCATGGATATCTGAGGTCTGAGGGAGAGCTGCTGGCGAGGTTCACAGCAGCTTAATTACCAAAGTGATTTTAATTTGTTTTTGTTAATTGAAATCTCATTAAGCAAGTAATTTACTCCAGCACAGCTCAGGAGTCCACAATTCTACGGGTGAAGAGGCTAAAGGGGTTTTTAGAACTTGCCTTAATCTGGGGATGGTGCTTCTGACTTTATCCTGTGGCCTTTATGTGTGTGAGTGTGTGTGCACATGTGCCTCCCGGGGAAGGGCCCTCCCAGCTGGCCGGGGGCCCCCTTTCTCCTTTTTGGCCGGTACTCGCCTGTCCCACCACCCCAGGGCCCTGGTCTCAGCCGCCTTGCTCTGGATTCTGGAATGATGAGAGCAAAAGTGAACCCAGGCCATCCCCCTGCAGAGCATGTGTGCACAGGTGTGTGGCAAAGAGTATGGACACACAGACATCAGTTGGTATTTGGCCATTTTTGTGCCAAGCCCAGCACTAGGCATGGACTTGAGATGCTGGGCAGACAAATGGCACCTTTGAAGGGAATTCTTTTCTGAACCCTGGGCTTCATTAATCCACCAGCTAAATGCCTCGAGTCCTCCTTCTTACTCTCATCTCACACACTGTACTCTCTTGCCCTCTGGGTGCTTGTCTGTGTATAAAATCCAAGAGGGCTGGGGCCCCTTGGCTTCCTCATGGCTGTGGCCTGGCTTAGCTGGGGGTTCTCAGCTGGGTTGAGGGTGGGTAATTCTTGTTTTTTATGCCCCTTCCCTTCATGGCTTGTGGGATCTTAGTTCCCCGACCAGGGATTGAACCCGGGACCCTCGGCTGTGAAAGGATCAAATCTTAACCTGGGGTGGGCAATTCTTTATCGAATGGGACTGTGTTGGGAATTGCCCGTCACTTAAGATTCCCAGGCCCGGCTTCTTCAGTACCGTCGGCATCCCTCTAGATAATTGTGACAAATCCAGACGTGCCCTCCGAGTGTCCCTCCTCAAGTGACAAGTGCCAATGTCCACGCTGCCTGGCACGGAGTAGGTGCTCCATAAGCATTTGCCAGGTGGGTAACTGAGAGCGTGCCTGAGCTTCGGCTCTGACCTAGTCCGAGTTTCTCTGCTGTGTGTGTGTGAGACTGTGAAATGTGTGTGCTGCTCCGTGGGTGCACTGGGGCCAGCAGAGGGTTCTGGGTCCTCCCGTAAGCTGGAGCCCGGTTCTCAGAGCTCTGTCTGCACTGGGCATTTCCTTTCTCTCCCCCTGTGGCCTCATCATCCCCGGGCTGCCTCTCCAAGGGCCCCACCATCCACTGCCTCCTCTTTTGCCCCTGACTACGTCCACTTGGTCGTTTTCCAGGCCTGACATTTCGAACATGCGATGCCATATGTATCGCCACTCTCAGGTAATTATCACGTAAAATTAAGCTAGTCTTGTACATGAAACCAGCAATTAGCCAGGGATTGAAGGTCAGGGAGAGCTCGTTTATAGAGTCGCTAACAAAATGTTAAGTGGAAGTGAGTGTCAGATGGGCCAGGAGGCTGGATTAGCCGGGGTCGCAGCGGTGGGACTGGAGAGCCGTGGAGACTCCGCGCTCCGCAGCGCTGGGCACAGCAGGAGGAGCTGGGGATTTATGGCTCACACTTTGCTCTTCCAGCTTTCAATCTGGGCCACGGCTTTGAAGAAGGTTGCTAAGCCCGCTAAGGCCTCGTGCACACCAACCCTGTCTCCCCATTCATCCAGAAACCCACTAGGTCCTGCCTTAAGCCTGTGAGCCATTCCACCTCCTGCCTGGCTGGCCCATCAGCCCAGCATTTTACACTCTGCTGTGAGTCTCTGAAGATGGGACGAACTTTTCAAGACTCAGAAACTTTGCCAGGCTGTTCCCTTCTCTGGGAATGCCTTTCCATCTCTCTCGATGGTCTAAACATCAGCCTGGAAATGTTCTGTTTTTCTCCCCCAAATCTCAGGCCTCATGTCTCCAGAACCCTTTCCAGACCCCTGCCCCTACCCCTACATTATTCCGGAGGGAGCTACCTTTGCTTCTACGGCAAGAATGTGTCTCCATTGTTGCACTCACACTCTATGGCAACTTATTGGCAATGTGCCTGTCCCCACAATTGCATGGTGAACTCTTCTTGTCTTCCTGGCAACCTGGAGCCGCTCAGTAAGGTCTGTGGAGTGAATACAGAAATTATTCACTTTTGCTCTTTGTTCTTTTATGGTACATATCCTTCAAGGCCCTGCTCAGATATCACCTCCTCTGGGCAGTATTCCTGGATTCCCTTCCGAGGTAGATGTAATTATGCCGTCTATGTTCCCACTGCACTTTTTTATTTTTTTAAGATATTTATTTATTTATTTGGCCTGCTGAATCTTGGTTGCAGCACACAAGATCACTCATCTTTGTTGTGACTTGCAGGTTCTTTTAGCTGCTGCGTGCGAGCTCTTAGGTGTGGCATGTGGGATCTAGTTCCCTGACTATGAACTAAACATGTGCACCATACATTGGGAGTGCAGAGTCTAAGCCACTGGACCACAATGTTGCACTCTGTATCTGTATTTTGTTACAGCACTTACCAAACTGCCTCTTATTTCGTTACAGGCCAACCCAAGGCTACCATGTTGCACAACTCCAGGGGGCACCCTTCCCATGGAGCCAGGCAATGCAGAGATGATGCCTGTACTTTGTTGGCCTTCTACAGAGCGAAGACCCTGTGATTCTGCCAATAGCTGGCATATCACGTGCTCTCATTTACCACATTAATGTCCTATCAGAGTAGGTACGCAACAAACATGCAATAAACATGTGTTTATTGAACAAGAACAGGTGGTTCAGTGGAGAGAGCTCTACATTTGGGGTCTGAGGACCTGGGTTCCAGTTCTGACTCTGCGACTCTATTGCTGTGCATCCTTAAGTGAATCACTCAGTCTCTCTGGTCCTTATTCTTTTAAATCAATCATATGTGTCAAGGTACCGGGGACAAAGTAAAGTTTCCCACCTCCTGCCCCCACCCTTTTTCATCTGTAAAGTGAGGAATTTTAAGATTCCTTGTGGTCTTATGGAATTATGAGCTATCAGGATTAGAAGTTTTGAAAGACATCTGATCTAACTCCTGGTATCTCTGGTAGGTGGTCATTCAGTTTTCACTTGTACCTCTCTAATGATGAGAAACTCACTTCCTCACAAAGTAGACCATTCTACTTTCAGATAGCTCTGCCTTAGAAAGAGCCCCATGAACAAACACTTTGGCTTTCCAGAGCTTCCAACACAGACCCCAGTTTGGCATCATGTGGCCAGTCCCCTTGCCCCAGATGATATTCATAGCGACCTTCTCCAGGCTCAAAGTCACAGTTTCATGACTATCCTGCGTGTGACTTGATTTCAAGTCTATTCACCCTCTTGGTTACCCTCCTCTGAGCTTGCCCCTCTTTGCCCAAAAATCTCTGGAGATGGGGCATCAGAACAGAGTAGGACTATCATCCTCCTTTGCTTAGAACCTGTGCTTTTATTAAAAAACTGAGTTGGAAGCAGAGATCATGTTATTGTGACCTATATCTCTCTCAACCCTAGCAAACATTTGATCATAGGAGGCAAGCCTGGGAAGGGGCAGAATTCTTCATAAATTTTATTTTACATTTTAAAAAACCTGCACTTAAAAAAAAAAACCACCATAAATCAAGTCCAAGTACAACTGACAAGCTAGGGAAATGTTATTTACAACTCATAGTGCAGGCAAAGAGCTAATGTCCTTAATAGATAAAGAGCATTCACAAATCAATATGAAAAAGCTCCACAACCTAATAGAAATATGAGCAAAGGATAATAGAGAGCTGCCAGAAAAGGACTCGAAAATTGCTCTTAAATATATGAAAAGATATTGATCCGCATTCACCATAGGATAAATGGAATTTAAGTACATCATGTTCACCTGTCACATTGGAAAACATCAAAAGGTTTGATAATATTTTGTTTTGAAAGGGCAAGGAAACACTCTTCTACGTTGCAAGGGTAAATAGGTACCACCTCTCCAGGCAGAAATGTGGATTTACCTCCGCCCGTTTATAAATGCGCTGGAACTCCCATGGTGGTCAGTGGTTAAGAATCTGCCTACCAGTGCAGGGGACATGAGTTCAATCCCTGGTCTGGGAAGACTCCACATGCCCCAGAGCAACTAAGCCCATGTGCCACAACTATGGAATCTTCGCTTTAGAGCCTGTGCTTTGCAACAGGAGAAGCCATCTCATTGAGAAGTCCTCGCAGTGCAGTGAAGAGTAGCCTCGGCTCGCCACAACTAGAGAAACCGGAGCACAACAATGAACCCAAAGAAGCCAAAAATAAATAAAGTAAAAATGCCCAACCACTTTGATTTGGAGAGTCCACCTCTAAGAATGTGTCTTGAAGATTTACTCACACACGCACATCAGAAATCTACCCTTGACTAGGTCAGGGACTTTTGCCTATTTTGTTCACTATTTTATCTTTAGTACCAGCACATAGTAGGTACACAATAAATGTCTGTTGAATGAATAATAAATGAGTGGATGGGTGAATATGTAAAATGACATATGTTCAAGGTTACTCAGTGCAAGATTTTTGGTTAGAGCCAAAAATGAAAAACGATGTAAGTGTGCAACTATAATGGAATAGTGTACTGCTGTTAAAAAGATAAAGACAACTCTCTATGTACCAGTAGGTAAGGATCACCAAGATATATTACTAAATGAGAAAAGCAAGTTGCAGAAAAATGTGTGGAAGAAAAAGAAAGCTTGATATTTGCTTGTCTGTGCACAGAACATTTCTGAAAGGAGGCTCCCAAAACGGCCAGTGTACTTGCTTCTAGGTGGAGAAGCTGGGGGTTTAGAGCGTGGAGTGGGGGGTGCGTTTACTTTTCAGTGTATTTTCTTTGATTCCTTTTGAATTTTAGGTCATGTGAATGTATTACCTATTCAAATCAACAAAGACAATCCAAAATTTAAAAAGAATTTGAAAAATATTAAAAAAATAAAAAGAATTTGGCTTAGGAATCAAACCTGTACCTTTGTGTACACATGTACCTACAAAATTTTGAGGATGTACATGTATATGTGTGTGTACATGCATGTATGTTTCCAATTTACCTTGCTCACAATTGCAGACTAGTCTTCCTATATTATATCCAGTTTCTGAGGGCCTCCTCTGATCAATACTTTTTTTTTTTTTTTTTTGATCAATACTTTTTAAAAAATTGAAGTTTACCTGATTTACAATGTTGGGTTAGTTTCTGGTATACAACAAAGTGATTCAGTTGTTTATATACATATGCTTTTTCATATTCTTTTCCACTGTGGTTTATTACGGGATAATGAATGTAGTTTCTTGTGCTACATAGGAGGAGCTTGTTGTTTATCTATTTTATATATAGTAGTGTGTATCTGCTCATCCCAAATTCCTAATTTATCCTTCCTCCACCTCTTTACCTCTTTGGTAACCATAAGCTTGTTTTCAACACCTCTGTGTCTGTTTCTGCTTGTAAGTAAGTTCATCTGTGTCACAGTTTAAGTTTGACATAAGTGATATCATGTGGTATTTGTGTCTTTCTGACTTACTTCACTTTAGTGTGATAATCTCTAGATCCATCCATGTTACTGCAAATGGCATTATTTCATTCCTTTTTTCTGGATGAGTGCTATTCCACAGTGTACACTTTATCCATTCATCTGTTGATGGACAATTAGGTTGCTTCCGTGTCTTGACTATTGTCAATAGTGCTGCTATGAACATTGCAGTGCAAAAGTCTTTTGAATTATAATTTTCTCCAGATATATGCCCAGGAGTGGAATTTCTGGATCATATGGAAGTATTATTTTTAGTTTTTTGAGGACTCTTCATCCTGTTTTCAATAGCAGCTGCACCAATTTACATTCTTATCAACAGTGTAGGAGGGTTCCCTTTGCTCCACACCCTCTCCAGCATTTGCTATTCATAGACTTCTTGCTTCTTTGTTTCTTGGCCGCATGTTTTTTCTTTGCTTTTTGGCCACACCACGCAGTATGCCAGTATGCGGAACTTCTGTGACCAGGGATCAGACCTGAATCCTCTGCAGGGGAAGTGCAGAATCTTAACCTGGGGCCACCAGGGAAGCCCCATAGACTCTTTTTTAATGACAACCATTCTGACCAGTGTGAGGTGATACCTCCCTGTAGCTTTGGTTTGCATTTCTCTAATAATTAGTGATGTGACCAATAGTCTTTGATAGTCCCTGTTGTCCATAAAGTCCAAACTCCTTGTCCTGGGTCTTGGAATCATCTGTTCTTTGACCCCACCTTCCACCACTCACTCCACATGATATTTGCCCCAGAAAAATGGAGCTACCTTCTCTTTCCATGCCCACCTGCCAATCTCCCTCCTGCACCTTGGACTGTGCTCCTTGGGACACCAAGAACCCCTTCTCCTCCCTTGGTCATTGAAGAGTGAACCCCCACTCTTTAATGCCCATCACATGCCTCCTTCTCCAGGAAGGCTGCCTGGATATCTCAAGCTGGAAGTGATCTCACTTTTTATTTCCTGCTTCTTTCTTAGAGCATTCAGTTCAGTCAGTTCAGTCGCTCAGTCATGTCCGACTCTTTGTGACCCCATGAATCACAGCACGCCAGGCCTCCCTCTCCATCACCAACTCCCGGAGTCTACTCAAACCCACGTCCATCAAGTCGGTGATGCCATCCAACCATCTCATCCTTACAGCATTAGATTTCTTTAAAACTTACTTTAAAGCTATATTCATCCCTGGAAACTGTCCTAAGCTACTGGAAGGAAGGCAGAGTTCTGCCTGCATTGTCCTCAGAGCCTAGTAAAATACCAGGCACACAGTAGGTATGTAAGAGATGCTGGAGGAACAGATATACTTAAATCTAGGTGGTGGGTGATAAGTCAGTCTGGACTGTCATTATCGTCTTCACTGTCACCAGAAGGCCTCTTCCATACCTCCTTGCACACAGCTTGTGAGGGATCTTCTAGAGGGTGGCTCAGCCTGAATCCACTGCAGCCCATCCACGCCCACCAGCCTGGCCACAGAAAAGGGGCCCAGACGTGACCAGACGGTGAGGCAGCCGCATTCCAGACGGATGAGGCATGCCTGGGAAATCACATGTCTGGCTCACTGACCCACCTGCAGCCACTGAAGCCTTGCAGACCCTCAGGCTGACCTGGGGTTCGAGTCCTCTCTCTCCCTTTGTGCAAACAGCCACTGGCTGGGTCTCCAGGTCCTCACCTAACAGAGGGGAGCGGCAGCACCTGCCTCAGGGCTGCTGGGAGGACTGGTGAGACCTTCTAGTAGGTGCCTTGCTGAGGACCTGGCATCTGGCTTGTTCTCTGGGGTTGATTACGTTGGAACCCGGGGCTGCCAAGCCGCACATGTGCAGGAGGCCACATCAGCCGGTGCTAAACCTAGAAAGGTCCATGTATTGCCAAAAACCCCATATGCCAAGCAGCACTTTATTGCAAAGCCAAACAGATTTTTTTTGGCTCAACCATTGTTGAGGATTATTTAGCCACAGTTAACACGCTGTTGGTAAGAACACCGAAGATCTATCTCCCCAGGGTGTGGTCCATAATGTGGATTAATGGGTGACCATGTATCCACATACAGGCCCATGCGCATGTATGTGGACACACGATGCTTGTGCTAATTGTGTAAAGGTGTGAGCATGTACGTGTTCATGCGCACGTGGAGTCACGTGCATGGGTGTCTGTGTGCATGTCCCTGTGTCCACGCGTGGACGTGTTTGCATTGGTCAATCATGCGATGGTACTGGCCTGGGGCCCCGGGAAGAATGGAACACTCTACCTGAAGGAATCAAGGCTGGTTAGAGAAATACTGAGAAAAGATAGGGGAAAGGAGGAAAAACGAAATGGAAAGACTGGACTCGCATGGGGGTCCAGTCTTTGACTCTATCCAGTGCAAGGGGTGCAGTTCCAATCCTTGGTCAGGGAATTAGGATCCCACATGATGAGCAGCAGCGAGGCCAAAAAAAAGGGAATAGACTAAAAATGTGAGGGTGGCGTGAAAGGCAGTAGCATGTGGGAGCTTGAAGCATGAACTTGGAACCTTTCCTGGGTTTGAACCCTTCCTTTGCCAATTTCTATGGGTTTCTCTGGCTCAGCGGTAAAGAATCTGCTTGCAGTGTAGGAAACCTGGGTTTGATCCCTGCATCTGGAAGATCCCCTGGAGGAGGAAATGGCAACCCACTCCAGTATTCTTGTCTCAAAAATCCCATGGGCAGAGGAGCCTGGCGAGCTGCCGTACATGGGGTCTCAAAGAGTCAGACACGACTGAGCGACGAACACTTTCACTCTGCTGGTTCCTAGCTTATGACCTTGGACAGGCCATTCAACCCCCTCTGCCTCCGTGTCTCATCTGTAAACTGGGGATCAGAATAAGAGCGCCTACTGATTACTGTTGGGAGGACCAAGTGAGTCAATTTGTGTGAAGGGCTTAATGGGGCCCGGTGCGGAGTGCGTGCTGCTTCAGGGGGTGGGGGCGGCTCCCACCTTTCTCTCCCATCTAGGATGCGGCCCCCAGCTCACCCCCACCCCCTCACATTCACACCTCGCTCCCTGAGTCCTGGTCTTTGCCAGAGCCAGGCTGGGGGCAGGCGGTGCGTGCTATTGGCAGGGAAAGAAAGCCAAAGCGAGGGGGAGGAGGCAGAGATGCTGGCTTGGAGAGGCTGCTTCTTTTTTTTTTTTCCGTTTCCCCAGCCATGCTCCCAGAGGCGGGAGGTTTGGGGCCAGGGTGTGTGTGTGTGGGGGGGAGGTGGGGGGCAGTGGGAGGGCTCCAAAAACAGACAATCCCAGCCGTTCCCTGGTGGGCTGGGGGTCAGGCCCCCTCCTCGCTCCATCTGCCTCAGCGGCAGCCTGTGCCATCCGGCTTTGCCAGCCCAGCACAGCCCAGGCCAGCGGGCTGGGATCCCAGGCTGAGCCAGCTCCCGCCCAGCTAGGGGTGGGACTGGGCTGCCGTGCAGGGTCTAGGAAGGGTTCTACTGCTTTGTTTTATTTTTCCCTAGCTCCTCTTTGCCCTCGGAGCCATGAGCTTTCCCAGCCCTGGGGCCCTGACTCTGCCCGCTGCCAGTCTCTGGCTGTCTCGTCTGTCCCTACATCTCTGCTGCCACCTGCCTAGGGTCTCCTGCCAGCTCCGGGCTCAGGAAGCATCAGGCCCTGTCAGCCTCAGCTCCTGCACGCATCCCTCCCTGCCCCCTGGCTGAAGGCTGGCGGCCCCAGCATCTGGAGGGGCTGGCTCTCTGCTCCAGCTGCCCCTGACCCAGGGCCCCCCGCCCTGTTCCCCACCCCTCCTTCTCCTCTCCCCCCTCCCCAGTGACTAGAGTCCTTTTCCCTCCCCTCTGCCTCCTCCCTGCCCAGGACAGCTTGCTTCCCTCCAGGCCTTGGCTAGAGGCACACAATGAAAGGGCCTCCCCCCACAGACTGGGAGGTGGAGAATCACCATGGCAACCAAGCAAGCCTCTCCTCCCTCCCCTCCCCTTCCTCTCCTGGCTTCCCTGAAGGGGCTAGAGGTCTGATGGGGAGTTCCTGCTCTCAGGGACACAGATGGGTTGGAGAAGGACAGGAGGACTGGAATAGCCGATGGGACACTTGTTAGATGGGATTGGGGAGACAGCCAATTGTGGGACTGCAACTTTTGAGGGACAGGGTCCAAGTGTGTGACTAGCATGGCCTCAGCCACCAGTTGAGTATCCAAACATGGCTGTGATCCATCTGGGCATCCTGTTCAATACGGATCCCCAGGCCCGATTCAAGACATGCAAAAGCCCAGTCTTCTACTGTGGGTCCTAGTTTAGTTGCTAAGTCATGTCTGACTGTCTTGTGATCCCATGGACTGTGGCCTGCCAGACTCCTCTGTCCAAGCGATTCTCCAGGCAAGAAAACTGGAGTGGGTTGCTGTTTCAAAGGTGTTCCCCAGGTGATCCTGTACATACCAAAGCTGAAAATCCACCAGTATACAGAAGGCTGGAATGTGACCGTTGTCATTTAGTTGCTAAGTCGTGTCTGACTCTTTTGCTATCCTGTGGATTGTAGCCCGCCAGACTCCTCTGTTGATGGAAAGTGAAAGTCGCTCAGTTGTGTTTGACTCTTTGCGACCCCATGGACTATATAGTCCATGGAATTCTCCAGGCCAGAATACTGGAGTGGGTAGCCTTTCCCTTCTCCAGGGGATCTTCCCAACCCAGGAATCGAACCCAAGTCTCCCGCATTGCAGGCGGATTCTTTACCAGCTGAACCACCAGGTAAGCCCAAGAATGCTGGAGTGGATGGCATGTCCATGGACCTACATTTAAATCTGGCTCCCTTGGTGGCTCAGTGGTCGCCTGCCAATGCAAGCGACAGGTTCGATCCCTGGGCTGGGAAGACATCCTGGAAGAGAAAATGACAATCCACCCCAGTATTCTTGCCTGGGAAATTCTATGGACAGAGGAGCCTGGCAAGCTACCGTCCACAGAATCACAAAGAGTTGGACATGACTTAGGGACTAAACAACAATATGTTTAAGTCCTAGCTTGGCCATCCAAGTCAGGTGGCAAGTCTTGTAATTGCTCCAAGGCTCAGTTTTCCTTCTGTAAAATGGGATAATAGTTCCAGCTCCATCAGGCATTGTGAGAATTGGCCCCAGAGGATAAAGCACCTTAACATCAAGCTGGACGGCCACTGCCTCCTGCTCTGGGCTCTGCTATCTCCAGGGGGACAGGCAGAGTCTATGGGGAAGCGTGACCTCCTCCCCCAGGCCCTGCCACCACTGGGCCTTCTCTGCCATTATGTGTAACAAGACACTGTGAATTCTCCAGACCAGAGCAACACGAAATCATTAAGGCAAAACAATAAATAAAGGCCTAGAAGTTATTACAGAGCTGACAGCACACAACGGCGTCCTGCAAAGCAAATATGAATTATTTCCAAACATTTTAAAATGAAAAATCCTCTCTTCTTCCTGCCCAGCCTTGTAATCCATTAACCCCTCTTTTCACCCCCATCGCCCAAGTGAAGACTGGCCAGACCAGAGGGTCCCAGAACAGGGCTTCCTGTGCCCTGGGAGGGCCTGGTCTTCCTGCCGCATCAGCCTGGAAGCCGGCCTGCTATTCCTCTGGCCTGTACGCCTCTGGGTCATTAAAATCACCTCCTTGTTCCATGTCTCCACCTGGAATCTGTGAGCATTTCCTGCCTGACGGTGAACACAATGTTTGAGGTTTACGGAGAACCCCCAAGGGCTCCAGGAAGGTGGGCGCTACTCTTCCCATTTTCCCATGGGGCGCCAGGTTCATCAGGACTCAGTGACAGGGCTCAGGGCTGGTAAACAGTGGAACTATGACTCAAACCTGGGTCTTCTCACTCCAGGTTTAAATGAGATTAAGTGAGACAGTGTATGCAGAGTAACTTGCAAGGTATCCTTTAAGAGCTATCAATATTGTTGCCATTGTTATTATTTATAAGTACTCTTTCTAAAAAGCCCTGGTTATCCAGAACTCTGAGGGCACTGCTGTGGCCATCTGCCAAGCTTGTTCAGCACCTTGTTCTGTTGGTAACAGCACCCCTTCACTCTAGGGTGTGCCCTCCCCTTTCCTCGCCACTTGATGAGCTGCCAGTCCCGGGACCATGCCCTCTCCTGGCCTCCAGCACAGACATGAGATCCAGACCTGCTCCATCGTAGTGCCCTATCCGTCCAACCATGGGATTGGACTGCGCTGGAACCATCAGAATACTTACTTGGCATTTTAAATACAGATTCTCAGAGAGACAAGATTCCTTCCTCTCCCATACCAGCTCAATGGGACATGACCCGTCCCTTCCCATGGTCCCTGACCCAACATGAAGAAGCCATCAGGAAGAGGCAAGAATGTGGGTGGCATGTAGAGAGAAGTGGAGGTAGAGATCTGATGATATTGCTTAAGTGCCTAAGTCTAGCTGCACCCAAGGCAGCCCCACCTGCCCTTCCCATTTACACAGGCCAAGAATCCATCCTTTTGGATTAAGCTTGATTGGGTTGGGTGTTAATCACCTGCTCTGGTGGGTACAGGTGCTGTGTGTGCATGTGTGTGAACTCAGTACACGTCCTTTAGCAGTGAGGGTGACCTCATCACCTCCTAATCCCTCCAGGGATGTAGGGGGCTGAGTGTGCCCTGGACCAGGAGATCAAGCTCAGGAGTATAATCCCTGCAGAACCATTGATTCACCCTCCCAGTGACTGGGAGCAAGTTCCCGCTTCTGCTGTGGACCTCAGCTTCCTCATTTGTAAAATGAAGGTTAGGACCGCATTGTCCCAAAGAGATCTTGTACTGCTCATGTTCTAGAATTCACTCCTTAGGCCATGGGTGCTCAAAATGGGTCACAAGGCCTGCCACACTCCCACCCCAGCCAGCTGCTTCACTGTCATCTGTCACAGTTCTCCCATCATCCCCTTATACTCTACACACCTCTGAAGTTCTAAATTCTCATGTACTTGTAATTCCTTGAACAAACCTTTCATCCATCCGTTCATCTGTCTGTCTATCCACCCACCCATCTATCTACCCACTCATCCATCCATCCACCCACCCACCCATCCATTCACCTATCCATCCATCCATCCACCCACCCATCCATCCATCCACTCACCTTATCCATTCATCCACTCACTCATCCATCCACTCACCCATCCATCCATGCACTCACCCATCCATCCACTAACCCATCCAGCCATCCATCCATCCATCTATCCATCCATCCACTCATCCATCCATCCACTCTCCCATCCATCCACCCACCCACCCATCCATCCGCCCACTCACCCATTCATCCACTCACCCATCCATCCATTCACTGACCCCTCTATCCATCCATCCATCCATTCACTCACCCATCCATCCACTCACGCATCCATCCATGCACTCACTCACTCATCCATCCATCCATCCATCCACTGGCCCATCCAGCCATTCACCCATCCATCTATCCACATATCCATCCATCCATCCACTCACCCACCCATCCATCCACTCACCTTATCCATCCTTCCATCCATCCACTCACCCACCCATCCATCTACTCACCCATCCATCCATCCATCCAACCATCCACTCACCCGTCCATCCATGCACTCACCCATCCATCCATCCATCCATCCATCCACTGACCCATCCAGCCATCCACCCATCCATTGATCCATCCACTCACCTTATCCATCCTTCCATCCATCCACTCACCCACCCATCCATCCACCTATCCATCCATCCATCCACTCTCCTGTTCATCCTCCCACACATGCATTGAGCTCCTGACATGTGTCAGGTACTATCCTAGATGCTATGGGTACCATATAGTCCTTGCCTTCATGAAGCAAACAAGTGAACGCAAGTATGTTGAGAGTTAGGAAAGGGAGACAAAGGATGTCATGGCAGTGTGTAGAAGGAGAATGTAGCTCTCTCTGAGGAATCCACCAGTTCAGTCCAGTTCAGTCACTCAGTCATGTCCGACTCTTTGTGACCCCATGGACTGCAGCATGCCAGGCCTCGCTGTCCATCACCAACTCCTGGAGTTTACTCAAATTCATGCCCATTGAGTCGGTGATGCCATCCAACCATCTCATCCTCTGTCATCCCCTTCTCCTCCCGCCTTCAATCTTTCCCAGCATCAAGGTCTTTTCAAATGAGTCAGTTCTTCACATCAGGTGGCCAAAGGATTGGAGTTTCAGCTTCAACATCAGTCCTTCCAATGAATATTCAGGACTGATTCCCTTTAGGATGGACTGGTTGGATCTCCTTGCAGTCCAAGAGACTCTGAAGAGTCTTCTCTAACACCACAGTTCAAAATCATCAATTCTTCAGCACTCAGTTTTCTTTATAGTCCAACTCTCATATCCATCCATGACTACTGGAAAAACCATAGCTTTGACTAGACAGAAATTTGTTGGCAAAGTAATGTCTCTGCTTTTTAATATGCTCTCTAGGTTGGTCATTACTTTTCTTCCAAGGAGTAAGCATCTTTTAATTTCATGGCTGCAGTCACCATCTGCAGTGATTTTGGAGCCCCCTGAAATAAAGTCTACCACTGTTTCCGCTGTTTCTCCATCTGTTTGCCATGAAGTGATGGGACCGGATTCCATGATCTTTGTTTTCTGAATGTTGAGATTTAAGCCAACTTTTTCACTCTCCTCTTTCACTTTCATCAAGAGGCTCTTTGGTTCTTCTTCACTTTCTGCCATAAGGGTGGTGTCATCTGCATATCTGAGGTTATTGATATTTCTCCCAGCAATCTTGATTCCAGCTTGTGCTTCATCCAGCCCAGCGTTTCTTGTGATGTGCTCTGCATATAAGTTAAATAAGCAGGGTGACAATACACAGCCTTGACATACTCCTTTCCTGATTTGGAACAAGTCTGTTGTTCCATGTCCAGTTCTAGCTGTTGCTTCCTGACCTGCATACAGATTTCTCAGGAGGCAGGTCAGGTGGCCTGGTATTCCATCTCTTTCAGAATTTTCCACAGTTTATTGTGATCCACAGTCAAAGGCTTTGGCATAACCAATAAAGCAGAAATAGACGTTTTTCTGGAACTCCCTTGCTTTTTCGATGATCCAGCAGATGTTGGCAATTTGATCTCTGGTTCCTCTGCCTTTTCTAAAACCAGCTTGAGCATCTGGAAGTTCATGGTTCACATATTGTTGAAGCCTGGCTTGGAGAATTTTGAGCATTACTCTGCTAGCATGTGAGATGAGTGCAAATGTGCGGTAGTTTGAGCATTCTTTGGCATTGCCTTTCTTTGGGATTGGAATGAAAATTGACTTTTTCCAGTCCCATGGCTGGAATCCATAGTTCTTAAAAAAAAAAAGTTTTGAAGGTTGAATAGGAAATAGTCAATGGAGGGAGCACAAGAACATTTCAGGCAACTGGCTCAGCATAGAGAGTGTTAGGGGCGAAAGAAACTTATAAAGGAAAGTGCAGAGTTAGCAAAAAGGTAGCTGCACATCTCTGTATGATCAGAGATGCTGGCAGGAGGCAGTCAGTGAGAATGAAACCTTTGCCATGCTATCTACTTGGCAAACCCCTATTCATCCTTAAAAACCCTGCCAAGGAAGGTATCACCTCCTCTAGGAAGTGCTCTCCATGACCCTCTTTCCTTTGAAGATGGCTTGTGCTCTTGTAATTGCACCTGTTCCCCTGCCCTTTGTGACCTCTTTCCTGCTTGTCTCTCCTCTGAGGATCCATGTTCCTTTAGTGCATGAAGCTGTTTGTAGTTGCAGGGCCTGGCTCGTGGGTGCCTCTCCTCAGTAAATGCTTCCGGACTGAGTGGATTTACATGGTGTGTGTGCAGCCACGAGATAACTATGTTTGTGTTTAAGAAAGGGATGGGAGTAGTGATAGGCATGTTTGTGGGTATCTGTGTGCTTGGATATAAATTCAACAACATTTCCAGAGGGCTGTTTGGAGTCAGTGGACTGTGACAAACTGCTGACCATTTTCTCAACACCAAGAAAACTCCCTCGGCTGGGGGCAGGGGGCGGTGTGATGCCAGCTGGGTTCCCTCACCCCTTCTTGCTCTCCTGACCCCTCTTGACCCAGCCCACTTGGGGGCCCTCACCTCTGCAGGGATCTGTGGCCAGGTGAGGCAGGAGACAGAGCTGGGTCCCCACCTGGGTGCCCGGTGGCCACCGGCCGAGCTGGTTTCTTTGGTTGAGAAGCTGATCAATGGGAGCCTGAGGCCCCAGGCCAGGGGAGGCCCTTCCTTCTAATCCATATCGACTGCTCCCTCCTTTGCCTGCCAATCTGTATCAGGCTGCTGTCTGTGTCGGTGATGAAGAGCCTTTCTCTCACTCCTGGTGATCAGTGAGGGGAGCAGAGACTGCGGAGAGGCGGGGTAGGGTAATGGCTGCTCCACCAGCCAAGCTCCATTGGAAAAGGGCTGCCTCAATGTTCTTTCTTTCTTTTAAAATATTTATTTATGTGGCTGCGTTGGGTCTTAGTTATGGGATGTCCCATTTTTGTTGTGGCGCCCAGGCTCTCCAGCTGTGGCGTGTGGGCTTCCAAGGTACTGGGCTCAGCAGTTGAGGCCTGTGGGATCTGTGTTCCCTGACCAAGGATTGAACCCATATCACCTGCATTGGAAGTTGGATTCTTAACCACTGGACCACCAGGGAAGTCCCTGCCTCAATGTTCTTTAAAAAAATTTTTTTTTAATTAATTTATTTATTTTGGCTCTGCGGGCTCTTCATTCCTGCACGTGGACTTTCTCTGGTTTTCGTAAGCAGGGCCTACTCTCTAGTTGCAGTGCTTAGGTTTCTCATTGCAGTGGCTTCTCTTGTTGGGGAGCACAGGCTCTAGGGTGCACAGGCTTCAGTAGTTGCAGGGCCCAGGCTCTAGATCACAGGCTCAGTAGCTGTGGCACATGGGCTGAGTTGCCCCAAGGCAAGAGGGATCTTCCCAGACTAGGGATCGAGCCTGTGTCTCCTGTATTGGCAGGCAGATTCTTCACTGTGGAGCCACCAGGAAAGCCCTGCCTCTTCTTTATCTGATCTTCTTTATCTACATAGACTCTGAGGGGTCTGGGCCTTTCATGAAGCAAGAGAGGACTGCCAGCAGGAAGGAAAGATGAAAAAGCGAGCACTTCCCTGCCTGCACTCAACCATGTCGCCTGCAAGCCAGGCCCAGAACAGAGCCCCTCTGCAGTGCCGGCAACCCCAGGGCAGGACACCCCACTCCAGTCCCTTCTGTCCATCAAGAAGCATACAGCTCCACCCATGCCTTCAGGTTAGGAGGAAGCTGCTGGCATGTGTGTGTGTGTGTGTGTGTGTGTTGGGTGGGGCGGGGCGGCAGCGGGTGTCTGCTACGTGCAGGCTCCTGGCAAAGTCACATTTAATTCTCTCCACAATCCTGGACAGATGCTATTATTATCTCCATTTAGGAGATGGGAAAACTGAGACCTCATGAAGTTCAGAAGCATGACTGAGAGCCCAGAGCTTCTGCTCTCTTCTCTCCTTTTCTGCCTCCCTAAGGCACAGATGCCTGGCCTCCAAGAGCCACCCCATCAAGGCAGGAGACAAGACAAGTCCGAAGATGCAAACAGCCTCCATTTATGAAAATGTGACCTACAAGCACCCCCTCCCCCAACAACTGCCCCGTGGGTCCCCAGTCCTCAGCCAAGACTCTACTTCAAGGATGACCGGTTCCTCTGTTATAGGAAGGGGGGTCCCTTTCAGGGCCCAAGAGTGGACTCTTGTCTAACACCCAGAAATGAATTGTCTGAGGAAACACACGTCTTGACAAAGCAAGAGACTTCACTGGGAAGGGGCGCCCGGGCAGAGAGCAGTAGGTTAAGGGAACCCAGGAGAACTGCTCTGCCATTTGCTTGCAGTCTTGGGTTTTATGGTGATGGGATTAGTTTCTGGGTTGTCTCTTGCCAATCGTTCTGACTCAGGGTCCTTCCTGGAGGCACACGCACTGCTCAGCCAAGAGGGACCCCAGCAAGGAGGATTCTGGGAGGTGGAAAGACATGCGATGTCTCCTTTTGACCTTTCTCAAACTCTTCAGGTTGGTGGTGGCTTGTTAGTTACATGTTCTTTACCAGGACTACCTGTCTTAAAATAACTCACACAAATGGTTACTATGATGCCTGGCCAGGGTGGGTGGTCTCAGTCAGTGTGCCTCCCCAACACTTCTTCCTCTTCCACTCCTTCTAGCCACTGGCTACCCCACCCACGCCTCCAAATCCATTCCTTCTTCTCTTGCCTTGGGGCAAGGATGAGGACGGAAGGCCCCTGTTCCACTGCCACTCTGGGGTGAGAGGGAAGAAAGGAGCCTGGATCCTGTGCCTAGAGGCTCACGTTGCCCTAGAGTGACCTCTCCCTTGGCTTTCCCAAGGTGACCGTAACCTTGAACAGATCATTTAAACTCTCTGAGACTCAGTTTCTTCACTGATGAAATGAGGCTACACTTCCCAGAATTTTATAAAGGAAATTAAACATGCCCATGTGACTATTACTGTGTTGCAAGCACTCAAGGAATGTTTAAAATAAAAATTAAAATGATGAGTTAGAGTTTGACTGGAAGGGGTGGGGGTGTGGGGGGATGGGGCTGGTGGGCGGGGAAGGGCTGGAGGGATGAGGGGAGTTGGGTGGTGCCCGGGGCTGGGCGGAGACCATCAGGCTGCATCACAGGAGCAAGGCTGGGGAGGGTGCTGAATGCCCAGCTGACTTTGGACTTCGTCCTATGGATTAATAGTTTTCACACATGGAGTCCTTTGTTCAAATGAGGTCCTGTTTGGAAGTCCAATAGGGCAAGCAGATAAATGGTTGCATCGAGCCTGAGAGGGCGCAGTTCCAGAGTCCTGATTTCAACTCCCTCTCCACCCCTGGTCCTAGGAAGGGCTCCCTGGAACTCAGAGAGCTACACTGATCAGGTTTTCAAAGTGAACAGGTCTCAGTGGGAGGGCTCAGGGTCCCTGTCCCAAGGCTCAGTGGGCACGGCCGGCTATCCCCCTCACGAGCACCCCCATCCTCACCCTGTATGCAAGCTGATTGTGGCACCTGCTAGGAAGACTTGGTCCAATGATCAGTTCTCTCCCTGCATCAGTGCAAGAGTCCCTAGGGAAACCCTGGGAAATGAAACGGGGTGTCCCCAGTGGGGTCCAGGTGAGAGGGTTCACTGGTTCTCACTGCCAACATCAAGTCCCCAAGGTGGGTGCCTTGTGGGGGCACAGCACTTGCTTAATGGCTTATTGCGTTCCCTCCAGCAGGTACCCACTGCCAACGATGGGTCATGCTTTGAGGGTGGGGGGTGGAGTGGGGTGGGAATTCCTCTCTTCTGCTCCACTTCTCCATCTGATAAGCTTCCGCTGGTCATTCGACCTCAGCTGGGACATGGCTTTTTCCAGAACATCTTCATTGTCCTCTTCCACACTGGAGGGGACGTTCCTCCTCGGTGTCTCCACAGGGCTGGGCCAGCCTCTCCGTGCAGCAAGCTCTAATTGAGGACTCATTTCTTTCTCTTCTCTGCTAACTTTTGGAGGACAGGGATCCTACCACCAGAGCCTAGCACAGAGCCTGGGGCAGAGAAGGTGCTACATAAATGCTGGTGAGAGCTTTCCTGGTGGTCCAGTGGCTGAGAATCCATCCGCCAATGCAGGGGACACGGATTTGATCCCTGGCCTTGGGAAGGTTCCACATACCGCAGAGCAAGGGGCAGTCGAGGGGTACTGGGGAAATGAACACATTTTCAATAGGTTTCCCATATTTTTCTACATCTGCTTCTTTTTGTCCCCCTTCTCTACAAGAATGGTGTTTAAAGAAATTAATGCACATTTAATTTTTTAAGATGTGCCCCGGCGCCACAAGTACCGGGCCCTCACTCTAGAAGCCGCGCTCCGCAACAAGATAAGCCACCTCAATGCGAAACCCAGGCACCGCAATTAGAGAGTAGTCCCTGCTCACTGCGGCAGCCAAGATCCAACGCAGCCAAAATAAATAAATTAATTTTTTAAAATGCTGGTGAATGAAATGAGTCTGACTCCAGCACCAGAGGAGGGAGAGAGAGAGCAGTGTGAGCTCTGGGCAGAGAAGAGACGGACTTTTGGAAGAGGACTGTTGAATGGGATGGGGGGCCTAGTTCCGGGGAGCAGGAGGAGGAGATGGTTGGGGAGAAGCCAAGCACTGGGACCCACCAGGCATATCTACCGCTCCCTGTTCCTTCCTTCCTGTGGGTGTTTGGCCCAGAGCTGTAGTTGCTCGGGGTGTTGTACCGTCTGCCTAGTACTTTGCATGCTCACCAGTGTGTGCGCCCATGCGGAGAGTCTTAGGCCATCTCCATGCCCTTGGGTGTGAATGAGACGGGTGCAGCACTGTTTCTGTATGTGTGGGGTGGGCAGAACAGGCACACACGGCCGCAGGAAGCTGGGTGTGCACCTGTTTCCTTGGGGATCCAGGTGTGGTGCCTTGCGAGCACAGCTCTGTAGGTAGACCGTGTGTGGACGTGCCTTTGTATCTGTGAGCGTGTATATGCTTGCGCAGACATGAGTGTGCCCCCCAGGGCCCAGTGGGGCCGGGCCGGGTGTGTGCTGTCACTGTGCCCTGATTAGCCTCGGCTTGGAAGCATTTAGGTGACGATTTACAGCCACACCTGACCCCGGCCTCTCTGCCCGGTCCCGCGTGTGTGCCGCGGCAGCTGCCCCCTGGCCCCTGCCCACCCCCTGCCCCCCGGCTCCATAACTGTGATTTATGGCTGGCCTGTGGGGAGCGGCCCCCTCCCCAGCGCCTACCTCTCTGCGGCTCCTGGACCAGATGGGCTGCCTGCTGCTCCCTGGAGCAGCTCCACCAGGGAGGGCGTCGCGATGACCGCGCCAGGCCGGCTGGGACCCCGCCCTCGCCGCGGCTCGCCCCCACCCCTCCGCTTTCCCACAGTCCCTGGCATCCCCTCTCGGGCTGGTTCTCGCCTGTTGGGATTGACAGCTGAGACGGGAGTTCGTGGAACAGACACTGACCCCCGTGCTTCATTCGTCTCCGCCCCAGACACAGACGGACAGACACACGCAGATAAAGGCACCGATAGGTCCTCATACGGGGATGCTCATGGGGTCGAGACTCGTGCGCCTGTCTACACGGGCACACACACGAACACTCAGAGTGAGTGCTGGTGGGGGATCTGCATGTGTGTGGGGGCTGGGAAGGGAGCCAGGCCCCCCTGCAGCCAGGCCAAGCCTCCCCGCCCCCACTCCCTGCTGGGTCCCTGCCTCCCTTCCCCTGTGTCTACGCTCCCCAGCCCGCCCCCTGATGCCAAAGGGTATCTTCTCCAGCTCCTGCCAATCCATTATGAAGGTCCACTCAACCAGCAAGGGCATTTCTGGGGGTGTCCTAGGATGGGCCCTGGAGGGGATCGGTACCCCCAGGCTGGTAGTGCTGGGTGCAGGGTTGTGGCGGTGGGGGGGCAGGTGGTAGAGAGACCCCGGGCTGTGTCAGGCTGAAGGTGAGTGCTAGAAACAAAAAGATTGGAGTAAATTATTATTCCCCCCATGGCTTTCCCAAGGAAAGTGGAAGCAGCAGCCTGAGGCCCGTTTTCCTATTTGATGGGGAATCAGATAAATGGCAGGCAGCTTGCTCTGATAAGGCCTTGCTCTGGGCACAACCTCTCTCTCTGAAACCCTCTTACTATGCATAGAGGAAGGCTATCTGTGCAGCTGCACCTTGACACAAATATATCTGCACCCGAGATGAAGCAATTCCCCCAGAAATTACAGCAGGGGGATTGCATCTGAGGAGGGGGCCCTGGGGAGGGGCCGGGGCTTCGAGGGAGGGTGGGGGGAGGGAGGAAGGGGAAAAGAGGAGGCTTGGGCAGGCCGGGAGGAGCAGAGGGGGGCGGCTGGGAGGTTGGGCGCAGGGAGGAAGAGGTCAAGAGGACTGCGCCAGGGAGGGGCTTGGAGCATCTCCGTATAAAATTTATACATTTTTTTTTTTTCCATCTAAGCAGCTTTCAGGGAAATATTCTTTTCCTCCTGCATCATCTTCTTGACAGGGCAACACTCACCACCCCCCCATCCATCCCCCTCCCCTGCTGCCCTTACCATATTCTCCTCTGCTCCTAGAATTAAAAATAAAATATGTGGACGATAAAATAGATTTTACAATTAGTTGCCTAAATGGAGGAGTCTCCACTGCCTTAAATTTTTTTCTTCTCAGATTGGGAGTGGGGGTGGTAGTGTGACTTAAATAAATAAATATGTAAGTAAATAAAATTTTTTTTTGAAAAGTTGGAGTGTGCAGAGCTCTGACTGGGCACTTGAAACACTTTTCCAACTTGTCACATAGCCCTGTGTGTGTGTGTGTGTGTGTGTGCACAAGTGTGCGTGCCTGTGTATACACAAAAGTGTGGGCGAATATGCCTGTGTGTTTGGATGTGTTCTCACGTGTATAGCACATGCGCGTGCACGCACACACACACACACACACACACTCTGTTCTTTCCCCTTAGTCTGACAATACCATGGGCCCTCCCACTCTTCCATCCGTGTCTGCCCAGCTCTGCGAGCTTATGTATCTGGCCTTCCTACCTTTCCAGTTGGAAGAATTGGAGCCTCTATCTTCTTAGGAGGTCTCCAGGAAGCCCCCTATCCCAGCCAGAGAAGCTTAAAGGAGAGACATCCCATTAAGCACAAGGTCCCATCTCCCGCCAGACACCTCCCCCCTCCTCTGAGCTCCTCCTTGGCTCGGCAAAGGTCCCCAAGGGCGCTGGCAGTGGGCTTGGCAGGAGGAGTCCACGGGGGGAGGCCGTGAGGGCTGGGGGTCCTGCCCCCAGAGTGCTGGGTCTCAGGGGCACAGGGTGGCTTGTTGGGATGGGAGGGGCAACAGGAAGCCTAGCCTGTGTGTGCGTGTGAGGTGGGGGGTGTGGGGCTGTGAGAGGAGGAGGTGGGGTGTGAGCACGTGCAGCCGTGTTCCCCTCCCTCCGCAAACTGGCACCTGCCTGGAGTCCGACTGCTGAGCAGCTGCGAGACATAAGAGTCAGCCGACAGATGCCTCGGCCCGCCTTTGTCTGAGCAGGAGAAGAGTCACTCCCTCCCCTTAGGCCCCTGCAGTGGCTGAGGCTGTGTGGTTTACCCATCTCACCCTCCAACTACATCTCCAACCTTGGAAAGCCACAGGGACCTTCATCCTGGCCCCCAGCTCCTAGAGGTTAGAGGAGTGATGGGGAAGATCCAGGAAAGTGAACGTTTGGGGGAGTGATGCTTTCAACCCCCTTTCCGAAGCTGTGTGATTAACTCCCAGAATACACCTAAGTGGGGGCAGAGGGTGGGGGTGTTGACAGCCGGTGGAGGGGCCTCTGTCATGTCAACCTCATGCGGCTGGAAAAGGCTTGCTGGCTGGATATCATGCTTCTCGTCTATCTCTGCCACTTATCTGTGGCCCGTTTGCTCTTCTGGGCCGCACTTTTCTCTTCTGTTAAATGGGGGGAGGCAATCGTTCAGATGACAGGTGTAATGTTAAATAACATGAGGACTGATTTCTGGATGTGTATCAGTCCAGTGGGGCTTCCAAGGTGGCGCTAGTGGTAAAGAACCTGACTGCCAATGCAGGAGATGTAAGAGACGTGGGTTCAGTCCCTGGGTCGGGAAGATCCTCTGGAGGAGAGCATGGAGACCCACTCCAGTATTCTTGCCTGGAGAATCCCCATGGACAGAGGAGCCTGGTGGGCTACAGTCCATAGGGTCACAAAGAGTCAGACATGACTGAAGCTACTTAGCACACACTCACGCACCAGTCCAATGAGGCAGGAACCAACTGGTTATGGCTGTATGTTACCTACTATTGATTTGTGCTGAGCTTTGGACAGCCCAAGCCCTGATCTCCCTGCAGGAAATAATCTCTGTGAAATAAGAAGCCCCTCCCAGGCTGGTGGGGTTCTCTGCACACACTTGAAAGCTGGCTCTGGAGATAGAAAAGGGAATGGGAGCCCTCCAAGGGGAACTGCTGTGGATAACCAGGCTGGACCATGTTGCAGGCAGAACATTCTCAATTTTTCTGCCATGGAAGACTTAGCCAAAGGGTCAAAAGGGCCAGGGAGCCTGGGAACTGTCCCCTAAGAGCAAGTAAGAGAAGAAAAAGCCCCCTAGGGAAGTAGAAGGCATGGATAGCTACTCTATTGCTCTCAACAGCTGGTGTCTCTACTGGAACATGAACCTCCATCCACCTCTAGAGTGGAACTTCGGCCATCGTGGATCTCATATGGGGACATGGATGTCATGCTCATCTTTATATAACACTGACTGCCATTGATCCTGATATTGGGGCATTGATTCTTCTTAACTGACTCTGAATTGGGGCATCGATCTCTGCATTGGGATGTGGCTTCCCTTACCCATTCCTATGGTGGGATATTGATTCTTCTCAACCAACTCTGTATTGGAACATTGATCCCCACATGGGACACTGATTACCTCAACCGAATCTTCACTGGAGTATTGATCCCTCCATTGGAATGTTGACTCCCTTTTCTATCCAATTCTGGATGCAGACATTGATCTCACATGGGGGATGTTGGTTTATTCTTTTCTCGCAGTATCTTGACATTATCCATCACCCAATATTGAATAAAGACACTGATTTTAAAGTTTGCTTTTCTTTAAATTTATTTATTTGTTTTTGGCTGGGGTGGGTCCTTGTTGCTGCTCAGGGTTTTTTCTGGTTGGGGCAAGCGGGGGTACTCTAGTTGTGTTGTGGGAGCTTCTCATTGTGGTGGTTTCTCTTGCTGCAGAGCAGGGCTCTAGGACATGCGGGCTTTAGTAGCTGCACCTCGAGGGATCTTGAGCACAGGCTCAATAGTTGTGGCACACAGGCTCGATTGCTCCGAGGCACGTGGGATCTTTCCAGACCAAGGATCAAACCCGAGTCTCCTGCATGGGCGGGTGGATTCTTTACCACTGAAGTCACCAGGGAAGCCCTGACACTGATGTGTCTTTTAGGGTTTTGGTCCATTCATTCCATCAACTATTCATTTGTTCTATCTACTGTGTGTCAGCTTCTGTGCTAACAGTCGGGATCTCTGTTTTTCTCTCTTCCTACCACCAGTCCCCAGTGTGAAGACCCTGACCACCCTTCAGATCTTCATAATTGAACGTTGGCCTACTTTCCCGCATCCCTCACCCCATCCTTCCGCAATGACTTCAACTAAGGTCACTGGTTGGATGAAGACAGCTTAATGCAGTTGGGGGCCACATGTAGCACGTTGAAAAGAGCGTAGACTCTGGAGACATGAGTTGGAATCTTGGGCTTCACCATTTACCAGCCTCGGTTTCCTCATCTTTCAAGTGGGGATAAAGATACAATCTCCTCGGGCCTCCTGGGCAGATGAAAGGGGAGAATGTGCCTGGGAGCACTGGGTGGGACCTGCAGCACGGTTAGCACAATGATTTTTAGTGAAGCTTTCCCTTCCCTGCCTTCCTTTCCCCTGGCCCAGGGAGGTGGCTCTTAGTTGACAGACACATCCGTGTGCCCCCTCCTCACATACTGGTGATGAGGTTGAGACCCTTCCTCTTCCCAAATCCATCATCAGCAGGATCCCTCATAAAATGTGTGTGTGCTCAGTCAGCCGTGTCCGACTCTTTGTGAACCCATGGACTAGAGACCTCGGGGCTCCTCTGTTCATGCGATTTTTCCAGCAAGAATACTGGAGTGGGTTGCCATTGCCTCCTCCAGGGGATCTTCCCGACCCAGGGATCGAACCCCTATCTCCTGTGTCTCCTGCATTGGCAGGTGGGGTTCTTGGAAGGAAGCCCCCTTCATAATGTAGGTCCTCCCAAAATTTCAGATGGAGTTCTCATTTTGAAAAACCCATATTATATAGATGGGGAAGAGGAGCAACGTTGTCACCCTGAGCCTGTGTGTAATTACATATTTTGGCCGCGTGCTGGGCCTGGGATAAATCTGTATGGTAATGCAGGCCAGGGGCTTACCATGTAGGCACACATGCTAATGTTTAAACCACAAAATCGCGGCTGTTTTCATTTTCATTTCTGACAACGCAGGAGGAGATTAGGTCCTATTAAGCACCATGGGGCCTGTCCTCCCCTGGCCACCTGCGGGGCTCCTCATGGATTTCACGGGCTGGTCGGGCCCGGTGTTGAGGCAAACACAGCCTTCCTAATTGTAGGGCACTGCTTTGCCCAGGGGGCCAGGTTAGCAGAGTGAGGCTCTCTGTGCCCCTCACCCCGACGGGGGTTGGGGGCTGGGTCTCACTCTGCCTGCAGAGGGAGGACTCGGAGCTCACAGCCCCCACGGAGATGGAAATTCCAGGCTGATGCTTCTCCTCGTGGGAAAGAAGGTCGGCCGCTCTCCCCAAAGGCCCAGGCTGTCCTCAGGACCCCAAAAGACAAGGGCATGGGTCTCTGACCCCATCAGTCCTAGCCCAGTCCCAACTTGATGTGTGACCTTCTATGAGTCACTTCCTTTCCCAGGACCTCATTTTCCATCTGTCCAGCCCGTAAGAGTACAAACGAGGTGGTTCAGGCTCTTCCTTCTGGTTCAGACGTTTTGTATTTGAACTTCCTGTTCCCCCCTGAAGGGAAGCCAGCAGCTCTGGGTTACCTATGGACCATGGGTTAAGTGATAAGCATCCACGGTCTCATTTTTTAAAAACACTTATTTTTATTTGGCTGCACCGGTTCTTAGTTGCGGTGAGTGGGCTTCTCCAGGCACACAGGCTTCTCTCTAGTTGGGGTGCACGGGCTTAGGTGCCCCACAGCATGAGAGATCTTCATTCCCTGACCCCTGCATTGCAAGTGAAAGTGAAAGCACTAGTGGCTCAGTCCTGTCTGACTCTTTGTGACCCTGTGGACTGTAGCCCGGCAGGCTCCTCTGTCCGTGGAATTCTCCAGGCAAGAATACTGGAGTGGGTTGCATGCCCTTCTCCAGGGGATCTTCCCGACTCAGGGATCGAACCTGGGTCTCCATAACCACAGGCAGATTCTTTACTGTCTAAGCTACCAGGGAAGCCCCCTGCATTGCAAGGGGCACTGTTAACCACTGGACCACCAGGGAAGTCCTTATTGTCTCTTTTCATCTTTCCCTTGATTCCTTGAAGTAGCAGAATGTTCAACAGCAAATCCCATATTCACCACTCACTGGCCAGATGATTTGTTTTCTCATTTTTACAACGGAAGTGTAATTGAAAAAAGTACCACCTGACAAGGAATTTATTTTTGAGATCAAACAAATTGCCAGAGTATACAAGACACAAAAACAATGCCAGACACGTGATCAAATATATGGTCATATATGTGCTGGATGTTAGTATTATTTTACAGATAAGGAGGGGACTTCCCAGGTGGCTCAGTGGTAAAGAATCCACCTGCTGCTACAGGAGATGCAGGATTTTCCCTGAGTCAGGAAGATCCCCTAGAGTAGGAAATGGCAAACCATTCCAATAGTCTTGCCTGGAGAATTCCATGGACAGAGGAGCCTGGCAGGCTACAGTCCATGGGGTCTCAAAGAGTTGGACACAATTGAGTACGCACACAGATAAGGAGACAGAGGCTCAGAAAAAGATAAATAGCTCACTGGAGGCCACAGTGTTGGTACACAAACTGGAACCCAGGTCCCCCTTAGCTCCCCAATAGATGTTCTGTTGCATTCACCTCTTTCCCACCCAGAAGAAGGGGCAGATTCTCTGTCCCCTGAAGGTCCCCATCCTGGGCTCTGAGCAAAAATGGCAGCAGAGAGATTCTGAGAGAAGCAAGAAGGTCTGAATGGGGCTCCTGCTAGGCTGCTACCCCCTACCTTGACTCCCAGGGGTCCTTGGGCACAAGGGAACCAGCCCAGGCTCGGCAGACGCTGGGGTCTGGCAGTCCCTCTGCTTGTCTGAAGGGAGAGGAGGGCGGGGAGGGGTCTGGGGGGAGGAGCCGGCCCAGCCCCTTTCCATTCTCCCTCCATCTGCACCCAGAAGCAGCCAAGCGTGGCGCCTGGCCACTCCGCCCACCCCCGCCCCCTCTGCATTCTCCCTGCCTGGGCGAGGGCTGCCCTGTCTCTAGGGGGGGACCTTGTCTGTGCTCAATTTCATGCCACTTAATTCCCAAGCCTGCCCGTGAAAATGGCAACAAATCGGCCCCAACTGCCCAAATGTCCCGTCCCAGCTCGGACGTCTCTCCTGTATCCCCCTCCTCCGTCTGACAGCCCCTCACCCATCAGGCTGGAGAGGGAGCATCCAGGCACCAGTGAGCTGAGTGAGCCTTACTGCTGACTCAGATCCGCTGGGGCTCTCCTCCGCGGGCCCCCACACACATCCCTTCTCCACCAGGGTCAAACTCTGGACCCACAGGCGACCCATCTCATGCCCCCTCACGTGCACGGTCAACATCTGGGCACGGTTTTATTTTGAATTTTAGTGTTGCTGCATAATGCTTATTCTTTTCCTTTTGTGCATGTTCTGTTTTAAGAACAACTTGGTTTATTTATGAACAGGGTACACATTCACATGATTCAGATTTCAAAAAGCATATAAAGGAGTGTGAAATGGCCCCCTCCCATTCCCCAGGGCTCCCCCACCTCCAGTTTCCATCCCAAGGGCAACCAACATCCCTGATTCTTGGGTATCTGTCCAGAGATCTGTTATGCAAAAATAAGCAGATACATATTTATAGCCTTTCCCACCTTTGTCACCAACGGTGGTGTGTTGTTTATGGCAATTGGTACCCCATTGTCTCCGCTCCTATACTCAATGACCAGGGTCTTCTTTCCTACCTTTAGCCCTCCACTTATGGGGCTATTTGAAGTTCTCTCCTCTCTATCCACCTGCCCACCATAAAGGTTTTGAAGCCATAGAGATCAGCATTCGATTCTACCCATGCCAAATACTCTCTGGGTGACTTTGAAAACTTCATTTTCCCCTTGGACCTCAATCTCCAAATCAGTAAAATGGGAATATTAATATACACCCACCTCCCAAAAATAATTGCAGTGGGTGTGTAATTAATAAAGAAGTTAACGGACGCCATGTACCAAGAGATGAGGCATAATCCCCATTCTCTTCCCCTTTCTTTTCCGTCCTCCCGTCAGATGAATGCCAAGCTGTCCTTCAAGTGCTGGGTCAGTGCCACCTTCTCTTGGGCCCCTGCCCCAAAAGGAATCAGGCCATCTCTTTACATATGTTGGGTGCTGAACCTATCTCACAGAGAGTGTCACTGTGTATGGTATAATCATTTAAATTCATCTTCCCCCTGCAAGACTATGAGAGATTTGAAGGCTTCTGATGAGCAGTAAACAAAATGTTATGGTGTACTTTACCTTTAAACACCTACAACCTCCCCCAATCCTGCCCCCACGTTTCCACATCTGAGTCGATCAGATGATAGACACATCTTTAAAGTTCCCACCCGAAAACAGCATAAAGTTATTAGCAGTAAAACCTGGATCAGACTAGAATCAACGCAGTTGGCTTGTGGTGTAGGGAAAAAAAAGAGTAGAACTGAAGTTTTAGAAGAGACAAAAGAAAAAAGGGGTGTGAGATACAGTGACCTACAAGACTTTGGGGAAAGATAGGACTTAAAAAAGATTTTGAGAGAGTTTTGCTGTATGTTGTTATGTGATGTGATTTTCTTCTCCACTTTGCTGCTTGTCCAAGTTTGGTAAAGACTTCATTGCAAATCAGTGCTTTTGGAAGCTCTTAGAGTTCCTTTTGGGTATAATCGAGACCGAGACTGACCTAAGATTTATCTGGGTTGCATTGAATACCCTGGGCCCGGCTCAGTAGAAATGTCGATTAGCAGAAAGACGAAAAGGGCAGATAGAGGGAGAGGAGGCAGAGTGACATGGGCTGTGGTTCCTCAGTTCCTCCGCTGGGCAAACCACCTGATGGACAATGCTCACATTTTCCTGGCAGTATATTTTCCAGGAGCCCCAAGATTTTGATGAACCACCTCTCCACCCCCTGATCTCCCAAATTTAGAGATCAACAAAGCCCTAAAAAAAATTTTTAAGCCCTAAAATTTGTAATTGGCCCAACTACTAAGGACATATCAGAAACATTCCCTCTCAGTGGTTGTCGTGCAGATAGGAGGGGATGCATGTTAGGTGAGATTCTCTATCAGCCTCTTTCTCTTTCCACCTCTAAACAAAGTTATGAGAAAGTAGGTGAGCTAGGTACCTCAAGATAAATATTATCTCATTTTATCCCTTCTAGCAACCTGTGACATGGGATTAATGTCCCCATTTTAATTTCAATTTCTAGTTCTTTATTGTTAGCATGTCAAATACACTTGGTTTTGTATATCAGCCTTGTAGCCTTCAACTTTACTAAATTCAATAGCTCCAGTAGCTTTTTTTTTTTTTTTCTGGTGGAGAGAGTTGATTCCTTAGGGTTTTCTGTGAAGATGATCATGTCTGTGAATAAAGATTGTTTTCCTTTCCAATCTGTGTGTCTTTTTTTCTTGTCTTATTGCACTGTCTATGGTCTCCAGTAAAGTGTAAAATGGGGGTGATAAGAGCAGATATTTTTGTATTGTTCTTGATATTATGGGAGAAATGTTCCCATTTTATGGTTGAGAAAATTGAGTCACAGATATTCTGTAACAAGCCCAAAGGCCCCCAGATAGTCAATGACAGTGCCAAAATCAGAACCCAGATCTTCCTGGCTCCAAAGTCTGTTCCTTTTTCATTGTTCCTAGTATTGCAAAGAGTTAAAATAAAAATGTTAGTTGTGTCAACTCTTTGTGACCCCGTGGACCGTAGCACACCAAGCCTGCCAGGCTCCTCTGCCCATGGAATTTTTCAGGCAAGAACACTGGAGTGGGTAGCCATTTCCTTCTCCAGGGCATCTTCCTGACCCAGGGGTCAAACCCAGGTCTCCTGCATTACAGGCAGATTCTTTACCAGCTGCACCACCAGGGAAGCTGAAAGTCTGTACAAAAATATAGTGATTTCCTCCTTGTAGCCCCTTCCCCCCACGATTCCCTGCCGAGGTACAGAGCAGCTGCTTGGTGACAGCTCGCTGTCTGACTGGAAGCGGGGCCCCTGCCGAGGAGTGGCATGGGGTGATCGCCCACCTTGATGTGGGAATGCACAGTGGGTGTGGGGATGGGGACATTTCCATCCCACTCTGGAGGTTCGTTTCAGGAGGGATGTGCCCTTGGTTGGGTAAAGAGGTATGTTTCTTGGAGGGAAATGAAGGATTTGGTTTAGAAGACTCTGAGGAACAAAAGAGAGGGTGGGAGCACAGCTGGATCTTTAAGAAGAACAGGTGGTGGATTAAAGTGAAGACTCTGAAGACAGACTTCCTCGAAGCCCAATTCTACCACCTACCACCCATGTGACTTTGGGCAAGTTACTCAGCCGGTACTTTAGTCTTCTCATTTGTAAACAGGGGTACTTGCCTTTCTCCCTCACAGACTCAGGATGAGGGTTATAGGAGTTAATACACAGTAAATGGACCATGGTAAGTGCTATACAAGGGTGGATAATGATTTTTTAAATTAATTTATTTATTATAGTTTTTTTTTTTTTTTTGGCTGTACTGGGTCCTTGTTGTGGAGTGAAGTGAAGGCTTTTCTATTTGGCCTCAGTTGCCCAGTGGCATGTGGGATCTTAGTGCCCTAACCAAGCATTGAACCTGTGTCCCCTGCATTGGAAGGTGTATTCTTAACCACTGGACTACCAGGGGAGTCCCTGATTATTATTTTTATTGAGTCACAGGACTGTTGGGTGGGGACCTATAGAAGCCACCAAGAGCTATTTTCCTTCCTCTTTGAAAACACACACACACATGGTGAAACAGATCACCAGCCCAGGTGGGATGCATGAGACAAGTGCTCCGGCCTGGTGCACTGGGAAGACCCAGAGGAATCGGGTGGAGAGGGAGGTGGGAGGGGGGATCTGGATTGGGAATACATGTAAATCCATGGCTGATTCATATCAATGTATGACAAAACCCACTGGAAAAAAAATAATAATAATAATAAAAAAAAAAAACCAAAAAAACACACACACACACACGTCCTACTTCAGACCCCACAACTGTACATAGAGAGAGCTGTGTCTCAAGTGATCAAGTTACTTCACATCTCTGAGTCTCAATTTTTCCAGATGTAGAATGGGATAACCAGCCCTGTCTCATACTGTGATACTAACGCATGGTAAACTGCTGTAAACATTGATAACAACAAAAATAGTGATGACTCCCAAACACCTCCTCTGCGCTTAATCTGTGTGTTCTCCCTTATCCCGGTGAGTTAGATGGTCATCCCATTTTCTACATGAGGAAACCACGTCCCAGAGGACAAATGACAGAAGGACTTTCAGCCAGGATTGAACCCAGGTAGGCCAATCTCCAGGCTTCCCTGGTGGCTCAGTGGTGAAGAATCTCCCTGCCAACACAGGAGACACAGGTTCAACACCTGGGTCAGGAAGATCCCTTGGAGAAGGAAATGGACTCTCCAGTTTTCTTGCTGGGAAAGCCCATGGACAGAGGAGCCTGGTGGGCTAAGTCCATGGACTCACAAAGGGTCAGATACGACTTAGCCACTAAACAACCACAACAGGCCAATTTCCAAAGTTTAGATCTTTTTTATTTTTGCACAGCTCTCCTTCTGGGACCAAGGGGCCAGAGCCACAGCATCTGGGCATAGGTGCCCCCTCCCCCAGGCATCCCCTCCCAGACCCTCCTCTGGGTGGGGGCTGCCCTTCAGTGGCTCCCTTGTCCAGCCAAATGCGAACGGGCGGCGGGCGGCTTTGGTGCACAAGGCAGATGGGACCTTCACAAAAGCCCCCGCACCTCTCCAAGCTGGTCCCCCCCGCACGCCTGATTACCCCCCAATACCCAAGTTACCATTGATACAGTGGTGCCGGGTGATTCAATTAGTGCAGCCGGCATGAAGGAAACAGCACAAAGAGCTGGGGTAGTTAGAAACTCATTTTCTTTTGATTATTATAGCATCTCACACGTGGAAGCAGAAAATTATAGGCTCATGTGTCTTTGCTTAATATCCTCTGGGGCCAGATTTGTCGTCATGTTGAAGTTAGCTGTCAGGATTGACAAAATCATGTGGAGTTGATGGATTTACGGTGCCTGGGCCCAGCCAAGCTGGAGAGGTGCAGACCCACAAGATACGCAGATCTAGAGACACGCACATAGACACTCACACACGCTGATACGCCCCATTCAGACACAAAGATACACACACCCTTTACTTTCCAGAAATGGATACTCAGATGCTGCCACACTGATTCATGCACAGATACACACACAACCACACATGGCAACACACTCATTCAGACCCACACATGAGCATATGAGATATGCTGGTACCCAAGGGCACACACACACACACTCCACACAGTGCTACACCCACACGGACTCACACAAATACACATGCCCCACATACTACTATACACCGGCTCAGTCTCACATAGGATATAGAGCCCCTCCATACTGATACAGCCCACTCAGACACACACACACACACACACACGCACGCACACACACTCATACCCTGCACCATGTAAATGGATAAGCAGATACACATGGTGATGTGCAGGCAAACTCACCCTCCAAGACACACATTCAGATATTCACACCCTACCGCACACAGATACAAGCCCACCTAGACACACAGATAGTGTGTACACACTGATGCACACCCACACCGATGCCCACAAAGAGATACACACACACAGACACTGATGCAGCCCAGCCAGATACTCATCCTTCACACTAACCTATTCTCACTGGACACACACGCAGATCCTCACACCCACCATGATGTGCACCCACACAGACATGCAGACTCACACCCACACGTGCTGCACACACTTGCTCAAACACACCCATGAGCACACACATCACAACACACTATACACTCCCGTTCAGACACACATATTCACAGAGCCACCCCACCAACACACATATCCAGACCCACACACACACCAGGCACAGAGTCGATTACACACACAAAGCAAGAGACACATGGAGATCGGTGACATGCTCAGGAATGAAGTCCCTGTGACGCACTCACACACACGCACGGCCGCCCAGCCGAGCACCCAGCACACACGGGGAGAGACAGGACAGGGCCGTGGGCAGGAGACAGAGACCCGTGAGCATGCCGGCAGCTGCTAAGTGCCCTCTGCGGCCCCTTTCCCTCCCTTCCTTCCCCTTCTCTCCTTGCCCACATCTCCACTTGTCCTGGCCGCCAGGGGAGATCCTGGGTAGCCGTGTGAAGATAGAAACAGAATGGGGACTGGGGCCCCCACTGCCGGCTGCCCAGGGCACCCCCCACTCCAGGTTGCTGTTTGTTAGCAGGTGTGGGGGCCGGGGTGCTGGGTGGGGTTGGCAGTGGGAGGAGGTTGCGGGGACACAAAGCCAGAGGGAGGTGGGCAGGGGGTGAACCTTCGTGCAGCACCCTTAAAGCTCCATTTTACAGATCAGGAGACTGAGGCCCATTGATGTTAAGTTCTTCCCCAGTGACACACGATGATTCCGTGACAATTAGCAAGAGAAGCACAGGCTGGTGAGCTGATCAGGGCCTGGGTTCCTGCCCCATTCGGGCCCTGGTGTAGCTACAACCTTACTCAGCGGCCGTGGGCATGGGATGGTTCTTTAAGGCAAATTCCTGGGAAAGGAAGGGAAGGCTGGCTGGTGCTGGCAGTTTCCCAGGCCCACTGCCTCTCTTTACAGGGAGGAACTCAAGGGTTCCCCCACCCCTGCTCACCGACAGGTAATAGAGCTTCTGATGTAGGGAGGATGCTGGGGGCCGTACCCCAAGTTTCCTTGGGGAGGCAGAGGAGACCTGCCCTGGTGGGCTCCTGGGCAGAAGGTCCAGTCCCAGCCGTCTGCATTGTGGGGACAGTGCTTACCAGACATGACTTAGCCAGGCCTCATCGGGCCCCAAAATATCACTTGGGAGGCACTGGGCCCCTGTCCGTGTTGGAGGAGGGGCTTGTGGTCACTGGGCCAAGGCTCTGGCTCTCGGGCTTCTGAGGGTGGGAGTGAAGAGCCACGAGTTCTAGAAACTTCGAGCCTTGGCTCAACCAGCTTCCATTCTATTCTCTCTCCATGTGTCCATTCCATGCCACACACATGCTACCTGACCTCATCTCCTCTTGGCAACCTGGAATTTGATCTCTTATCCCATCTGGCCAAGGAGGAGCCTATCTGTCACTCAGAAAAGGTAATGACTCGTTGACAGTCACACTGCTATAAGAGAAGGATTTGAACCCAGGGCTGTTGACTTCCAAGTCCTTGCTCACTCCCCTCCACCACATGAGGTCAGCCTACTTCAGGCACAGCAGGCAGAAGGGGGATGCCCCCATCCCTGGCTCGGTCAGGCTTTAGGGACAGGGGATCAGTCACTAACTTCCTCAGGTAAGGTGATCCAGGGAGTGGGAGGCACGGCTTGAGTGGAAAGAGCATGGGCCTTGGGGGTCAGACTAAGACAGGTTCGAGTCCTGACTCTACAACCTTGGGAAACTGGCTCTGCTTCTCTGAGCCTAATTTCCTTATCTGTCAAATGGAAATGATTATATCTCCACTCAAGGGCTGGAGAGAACACACGTGCATACACGTGTAGAGTACACGTAATAGAGAATATATGTGTTGTATCAAGTAGGTGTAGTACTTAGTACACAAGGGCTGATTTGGGTAGTTACCATCAAGGCTTTCCCGCAGGCCCAGGGCAGTGTCCTCAGCCCCACTCTGGGTTACTCACCTCCTTTTCCACGGCCCCACCCACATCTGTAGCTTCTGAGAGTCTGGGAGCATGACGGTCCCTGGAGGCTTGGAATACATCCACGACCTTCTCACAATCCTAGTCTTCATTTAGGCCAGAGGTTCCCAACCCCGGCTGCACATTTAGAATCATCTTTTAAAAAACACCAGTGCCCAGGCTCTTCTCCAGGAGATTCTAATTTAATTGGTCTGCTGTGGGCCCTAGGCATTGGCAGTTTTTTAAATGCTCCCCAGTAACATGCCACCAGGGTGAGGACCACTGAGCTGAACCCTCTAAAGGTGTGGTCTGTGGAGCAGCAGCATCAGCATCACCTGGGAAGGTTAGAAACACAGACCCTGGGACTTCTCTGGTGGTCCAGTGGCTAAGACTCCACACTCTCAAAGCAGGGGGACTGGGTTCGATCCCTGGTCGGGGAACTTAAGATCCCACATGCCACAACTAAGAATTCGAATGCCACAACTAAAGATCCTGCATACAGCAACGAGTATGGAAGATCCCGCATGCCCCAACTAAGCCGTGGCTCAGCCAAATAAATAAATAAAATGATAAATATTAAAAAATCATATATTTTTAAAAAAAGAAATGCAGGCCCTCACTCCAGACCCACTGAATCAGAGTTTGCATCGCCAGGTGATTTGCACTCATTCTAAAGTTCGAAAAGACCTGCTCTAGAATGCTCTTTTGTTTCAAGAGCAAGCTGAGGTCCAGAGTTTCAACGGACACTGCAGGGTCAAGGCTCTCATTAAGGTCTTCCCTGACAGAAGCTGAGGGTCTTCTTTTCCAGAAAAGGACATCAGGGAGCTTACAGCTTTGACCAACTTCTCCTAGTGGGATTCCTAGGTCAGTGCAATGCCCATCTCTGGGTCCTCGCCTCCCCCATCCCAGTCTGGTCTTGAAGATATGCTAATCAGGGTGGGAGTCCAGCCTTTCCCGGAATTATCATATATGAGATGCGCCTCATCTCAGGATAATTTTCTCATCTGCATAATCGTATTTGACTTCCTCACGGATGTAAAACCCCCCCCTCCCTTACCTTTGGTGAGTTAATCTTCATTGATTGAATATCAAATTCATTCGAATGTGGGAGAAGAGGCTTTTCTCTCTCTCAGCAGCAGGACGCTGGAGCCTGAAAGCCTAGCTCAGCTGGGGGCCAAGGCAGGTGGCTTTGTCCCTGTCCTTGCCCATCTGCTTGAGGGACCCTTCTCTTTGACCCACTTTCTCTCTGGCAGCATCTTTCCAGCTTCTCTCTCTTTTTAGCTCTTTCTCTGTTTTGTCTCCATCTTTCTGTCTCTGTTTTGTCCGTTGGTGTCTTGGTGCTCTGCTTCTGGTCTTTTTTGTTTTGCTCTGCTGTTTCATCTCGTTTCTTTCCTTCTTGGTTTCTCTCTTTTCCTTCCCTTCTCTCTCCTCCCCTCCCACACTTTTCTCTTAAAGCTCAGACTCTTCCCTTACCTGAAACCCCAAGTGCCTCTACTATGTCCCCACCCACAACTTGGTGGAAGAAAATAAAATCCAACAGATACTCCCTTGCAGAAGTGGTCGAGCTTCTCGGGGGTGGCGGGGGGACAGAGGGCCCCACAAGGGGTGGAGGTGGGGGTCAAGGAGGGAGGAGGATAGGATGCTTTGGGACCTGTGATAGATACTTTGGCTGCGAGGCCCATTCTCAGGCTAGAAAATGTTAATCCTACCCAATAAGGAATGTTCCAGATGTTCACCACCATCCTGTGAGTTGGGTCATATTTTCCCATTTTATAGATCCACATCCAACCCAGGCCTCCTAACCCTGTGGGCTGCCCATGATTTTGCAGGAAGAGACTGAGGCCAGGCTTTCTACTCCTGGTAAGCCTGGAAGCAGGTGAATGAATCAGCTTAACGAGTCTAAACTTGTCACTCCTCCTCAATGTTATGTTGTCATTTGGAGATTTCAGCAGATGGTTGTCTGGTACACAGAAAGTGCTCAACATGTGCAAGGCAGTGATGACCATCATTGTTATTGTTATCCTAGACAGGCCAGGGCTCAGTGCTCACTCAGGAGCATGAAATCTGTGTGACCTTAGACACCCGAGCTCTCTGAGCCTTGGTTGACTCATCCATTCATATATATATTCATGATATGTATATGTATATATAGGTATACACATATATATATGAATATATAAATATATACAGGAATATATTATATATAATGAAATATTACTCAGCCATAAAAAAGAAAAATAATGAAATAATGCTGTTTGCAGAAACATGGATGGACCTTATCAGACTAAGAGAGGCAAGTCAGAAAGAAAAAGACAAGTATCATATGGTATCACTTACATGTGGAATCTAAAATGACACAGATGAATACGTCTACAAAACAGACAGAGACCCACAGACATTGAGGACAGACGTGTGGCTGCCCTGAGGACAGACAGGGTGGGTGGGGGAGGGAAGGATGGGGAGTTTGGGGTTAGTAGATGCAAACTCTTACATATAGGATGAATAAACAAGATCCTATAGCACAAGGGGCTATATTTGATACCCTGTGATAAACCATAATGGAAAAGAACATGAAAAACAATATGTATATATATGTATAACCGAATCACTTTGCTGTATAGCAGAAATTAACACAACAGTGTAAATCAACTGTGCTTCAATAAATTAAAAAATAATAATAATAGAACCACCTTGTAGGACTACAGTGAGGATTGGAGCTCTGCATACAGAACACCTAGCTCAGTGCTGAGTCCATAGCAGGAGTTCAGGAAATGCCAGCACCAGCTGTCACATTATTACAGTCATTATGCTGCTGTTATTATCGATGCTGGTCTCGTGACATCACTACTGTCTCTGAGTGCCCAGCACCAAGTAGGTGCTTGGTAAATACCAAGTCAGTGAATAAGTGACCTTCACAACTTTGTTACAGTTCCTGGCTCCCTGACTTCATTTCTCCTTTATGCCTTGCAGAATCTGCTTTGTGGCAGGCCAAGTTCATGGTGAAGTGCTGGGCTCTGGAGTGAATAAGGTAAGGTTGTACATCCCAGCTCTGCCAGGTGGCTAGCCATGAGCCTCTCTGAGTCTCAGTGTCCCCATCTGTAGAATGGGATGATCAGCAGGACACACCTCATCAGGTAGTGGAAGATGGAGCTGAGCCTGGAGATAGGGGGAAGAGAAAAGAAAGAGCAGAGATTTCCTACAAAAGCAGAGAGACAAGGAGGGAGCAGGCTGTGAAGGCCTTGAATGCCAGGCTAGGTGGTTCTAACTGGGCCCCAGTCTGAGGGCTCCGCCTGCAGACTCTTTGAGACAAAGCCAGGCTACCGGCCTGCTGCAGGGGCAGAGACTTGTTTTCACTGGACTCCTCTGTCTCCAGCTGGCACTGGAGCCTGAGCGGTGGGAAAGGAAAGGCTATTTGCAATTCAGATCCAAGCCAGATGGGAGGACTTTGTTGGGGGAGGCAGGGGAGGTGGACTCAAGTGAAGTCAGCTGCCTCATTTCTCATGGCCATCCCAACCCCAGACTAGCCCTTCTTGGCTGCCACCGTCAGAACACCAACCAGATGCTGACCTATACCCAAAACTGCTCTAAGTGCTTTACCTAAGCTGACTGGTGATCATATGACAGAGATACCATTATTATCCCATTTTACAGATAAGAGAAGTGAGGCAAAATAACTTACCTAAGGTCACACAGTACATAGTCAGTGGCAGAACATTCAAACCAGGTTGCCCGACTGCAGAACCCACACTTTGATTCATGTATCACACCATCTAAAACTTCCTCCCAATTGCAACCCCTCCACTTTGCCCCAAAGCCCAGAGAGGATGTTGTAAGTAAGTGCCAGTCGCTCAGTCATGCCTGACTCTTTGCGACCCCATGGACTGCAGCCCACCAGGCTCCTGTGTCCATGAGATTTTCCAGGCAAGGATACTGGAGTGGGTCGCCATTTCCTTCTCCAGGGTATCTTCCCAACCCAGGGATCGAACCTGGGTCTCCTGTACTACAGGGAGACTCTTTACCGACTGAGCTATAAGGGAAGCCCATACGTGTTCACTATGCCTTTCTGAGTTTCTGCTGTGAAGCAGACTGAGGGGGCATCTCCCATCTTCTTCACAGCCCACGTGGCTCCCTGGGGTCATAACACCATTTTAGCAGACAGGTCGGCGGGCCCAGGCCCCTCTTGCTCTCTGGACCTCATTGGACTTCTGGATCATCAGAGGGGACACTGGGATGCAGCAAGTTACCAGGCAGGTGGGTGCAGGGTGACCCCCACACATATGGTTAATCGATCTGGGATAAAGCAGCTTAAACCGCTGGGGGCTACTGGTTCCCTCTCCCTTTCCACAAACAGAGAGGAAGTACCAGGTGTGAAGCGCCTTCTCACACCTTCTCATCATCCCCTCTCCAGCCACCCCATGGACCTGGGACATGGGCCCTGTTGCTCCGTATCACAGAAAAGAAAGTAGCTATTCCAAGGAGGCCCACAGTCTGTCTCTGCTCTTTGATGGAAAAAAAGGTCCACCCTCCATCCTTTTTCCTCCCTGTCTGCTTCTGTCCCCCAGTGGAGAGTGCACCCCCACCTGGACGGTCCTTCCTATCTAGCACCTTCTGTTCTGATGAAGCCATTCATTCATCCAGGTGGGAGGTGATGTGCTGCGTGACAGGGAAGAGCTGGTGATGGCACTGGACAGACCCTGTCTGATGAATCTGCTTTGTGGCAGGCCAGGGTCATGGTGAAGTGCTGGGCTCTGGAGTGAACAAGATACCGTTGTGCATCCCAGCTCTGCCAGGTGGCTAGCCATGAGCCTCTCTGAGTCTCAGCATCCCCATCTGTAGAATGGGATGATCAGCAGGACACAGCTTATCAGGTAGTGGAAGATGACCCTCACGAGCTGTCTGACCTTGTTTAAGCGATGCCCAAAGTTCAGCTTCTCTGTACATTGGTGCTGAATCAAATCCGAGAGACAGAGTTTTAGGTGAAGTAGAAAAGAATAGCTCTATTACTTTACCAGGCAAAGGGGGCCATAGGGGCTAATGCCTTCAAAACTGTGTGTCCCAATTTGTGGAAGACAGTAACAAGTTTTATAGTAATTGTTCAAAGAAGCCATGATCAGCTCATAGACATTCTTCTGATGAGTTGATGGTGAGGTAAGTAGGCGTCTGCATTATCAACCTTCAGGACCAACGGCTCTGGAGTCTACATGCCTGTGGGCAGCATGCCATACTTCTCCCTCCTGGAGGGGGTTTTAGTATCTGCAAAATATCTAAAGTTATTGTTGTGTGTGTCTGTTAATGGGGAACCAGGACCTTGTCTCAAGGATGCTCTGGACTGTTTCCCCTGGTCTCACATCCCCTTCCCTTCCCTAATTAACAACTGCTTGAACCTGCACGCTGGAACCCAAAGAAGGTCATGGAGGCAGAATGAAGGCTGTTTCCTGTAATTAAAGAAATGGGGGACATAGAAAGACCTGTGCCCAGGAGCCCTGCTCGGTATCATAAGCCCCCTTCTCTCTACCACCACTACTGTTTCACCCATGAAATGGGCATCAGAGTCGCCCCTTCCAGGATTGTGAATTCAGTCAGCTATCACCTGTACAGGCCCCATACCCCTGGTGCCTCATGAATGAATGCATGCACCACTCCTGCAAGTCCTTGGCTCCCTAGTGGATGGAGGCTGTCCTCCTCCCTCTGTGACCTCCGAACCCTCCCCCTCCTCCCCACCATTCCTGCTCAGCAGGGGATTGTGAGTCCCTTCCCCCCACCAGGCCCAGGGGGCCCAGGGAAATTAGACCGAATCAAAGCAGAAAATGAGTTTTCATTCATCTTGGAATGATGCGAGAGGTTACGGGCAAGACAAATAGCAGCCTCCCCCTCTTCCTTTATCACTGTCACCGCAATTAATAGGCTGTGGCCTTCGTCATCCAGGCCTCTGCTAAGGAGAGAGCAGGCCCCCCAGGTGACGCTAACGAGGGAGAGGAAGCAGACTGGTCTCCAACCAAGTTCGGTCACCAGGCCATATGCTCACCTGGCCCCACAAACTCTCTGCCCAGGATCCGATGAGCCAGGAGGATGTGAGCACGTGGGCAGCCAAATAGGACCAAGTGTCAGCTGAGGCCAGAGGGAGACAATGGTCTGACACCCCTGGGAGCACCCGATGATCTGTTTTGGCTTTTTAAATATTTATTTATTTTGGCTGTGGCAGGTCTTAGCTGCTGGCATGCGAACTCTTAGTTGTGACATGTGGGCTCTAGTTCCCTGGCCAGGGATTGAACCTGGGCCCCCTACATTGGGAGCACGGAGTCTTAGCCATTGGACCCCCAGGGAAGTCCCCAGTCTGTGGTTTGATGAGCACGACAGCTGCCGTGCCTCTTAAGGGTACCCAAAGTGTCACCTTGATGAGGCAGGTGTTATTTCTGCTTTATCCAGCCACCTATGAGCAGGGCATCTGTATTCAGAGAAGTACAGCTGCCCGTGTGAGGTCACCCAGGTTTGGAAGAGGAGCCGCCAGGCTTTGGCCACAGGACTCCTTCAGGCCAAAGCTTGGGGTCCTCTTGATCAAGTTCTACCACTGAACGATGTAGAGGGAGCAAGAACTGGGAGATGGCTTCCTGAAAGTCTCTGGTTCCAGAGTTTTAGTAGGAAAAGAGCTCTGGAAATGAGTTGAGTCAGTGGTAGCTCCCAGCCCAGGCCCAGTCCTGGGGTCCTCAGACACTTGAGGTCATTGCAGTCTTGGGTCTGACCACGCGTTTGTCATGCATCAAAAGGAAGGCTCTTTATTCAAGTGTGAATAGATACTACTAAGATGATTTTTTTTTGGCTGCGCTGGGTCTTCTTCAGTGCTGCTTTGGGGCTTCCTCTAGTTGCCGCGAGCAGGGGCTACTCTTTGTTATGGTACACGGGCTTTTCACTGCAGTGATTTCTCTTGTTGCAGAGCATGGGCTCCAGAGCGCCGGCTCGGCAGTTGTGGTGCGTGGGCTTAGTCGCCCCTTGGCATGTGGAATCTTCCCAGACCAGGGATCCAACCTGCGTCCCCTGCATTGGCAGGCAGATTCTCAACCACTGGACCATCAGCAAAGTCCACTATTAAGATAATTTTTAAAGTGTTAGTCACTTAGTCATGTCTGACTCTTTGCGATCCCATGGACTGTAGCCCACCAGGCTCTTCTGTCCATGGAATTCTCCAGGCAAGAATACTGGAGTGGGTTGCCAATCTCTTCTCCAGAGGATGTTCCCAGCCTAGGGATCAAACCCATTTCCTGCATTTCAGGCAGATTCTTTACCATTTGAGCCACCAGGAAGCAATTTTAAAGGAGGATTCCTTAAAAGGATTCCTGAAAGCCAAGAAGTTTGGCTCATTGGGTATTTGCTCAATTAATGAATACCATATTACTTATCCTTTGCTATGAATTAATTATACTCCCTACAATTAGTAGCTTAAAATAATAACAAATACTTAGCTTTTACAGTTACCACGGGTCAGGGATCCAGGAATGACTTGACCAGCAATTCTGGTTTAGGATCTCTCATGAAGCTAAATCACATGTTAGCCTGGGCTACAGCCCCTGGGCAGGCTACACTGGAGTTGGAAGATCTGCTTCCAACATGACGCACTCCTATGACTGGTGTTGGTGCTGGCTGTGGGTGGGAGGACTCTGTTCCTCTTCAAGGGGAGCTCTCCACAAGATCGCCATAACACAGGAGCTAGCTTCCTCTGAGCTGGTGATTCAAGAGAGCAAGGCAGAGCCACAGTACACTTTATAACCTGGCCCCAGAAGCTAAACACTGTCACTTCTGCTATGCTCTATTGATCATCAAGACCACCTGATTAGATGCTGGAGGGAACTACTCAGGGTGTGAATACCAGCAAGCTGGCAAGCATCACTGGGGGCTATCTCAGACGCTGGCTACCACAGATACTGAAGTCAAAAGCGTTTTGTAGAGGTTAAGAAGGGATCCTTGTGATGAGGGGAAGAGATAGCTAGGGAGTTTGGAATGAACATGGACACTATGCTGTACTTAAAATGGATTCCAAACAAGGACCTCCTGTATAGCACAGGGAATTCTGCTCAATGTCATCTGGCAGCCTAGATGGGAGGGGAGTGTGGGAGAGAATGGATACAGGTTTATGTATGCCTGAGTCCTTTTGCCTTCCACCTGAAACTATCACAACATTGTTAATCAGCTATATTCTAATATAAAATAAAAAGTCTTTACCAGCTGAACTACAAGGGAAGCCTCACTAGGCACATACTCCAATACAAGATAAAAAGTTTTTTTAAAGAAGGAGAGTTCATGAGTTTTTCAAAAATAGGCAAAACTTAACCTAGAGGGTTAAAAAGCAGGAGAATCTTTGCCTTTGAGGGAGATAGGAACTGGGAAGGGCCCCAAGAAGGCTGCTGGGGAACTGATAATGTTTATTACTTGATCAGGGTGCTGGTCACAGGAACATGTTTACTTTGTGAATTATCATTATCATCACATATGATGTGTGTATTTTTCTGTATGTACATGATGCTTCAATAAAAATATTTTGAAGCAGATCCTCATACTCGAAAAGATTTGGAGCAATTCATGTGCTCACATCTCCTCATTTTATGGGAGAGAAAACACAAGAGCTCTGAGAGAGAAGGTGACCTGCTCAAGGTCCCTTGGCGGGTCAGGGGTGGGGTCTTTTTTCACTCGTGTTATGATTTTCTTTTGGGGGGATTTTTATTGAGATACAGTTGATTTACAATGTTGGGTTAGTTGCAGGTATACGGCAAAGTGATTCAGTTATATATTTATAAACATATGGTGGTGGTTTAGTCACTAAGTCATGTCCTGCATTGTAGGCAGATTCTTTACTGACTGAGTGACCGGGAAGTAGGGAAATGGAACTCCTGGGCCCACAGTGCCTGCAAAGGTCTGTTCCCAGGGCCCAGGAGGCTCGAATGTCAGTCCAAGATCCCACCCCTGAGAAGGGATAAATTCGGAGTCTGGGATTAACATATATACACTAATATATACAAAATAGATAACCAACAAAGACCTACTACATAGCTCAGGGAACTATACTCAATATCTTATAATAATCTATGATGAAAAAGAATCTAAAAAAGAATGTCTATATTTCATACATATATTTTAAATAAATAGGAATATATTGAAATATATAGGAACATAGATACTTAAATAAATAATATATATGTATAAATGTAAGTTTATAAATATTCAGTTCAGTTCAGTCACTCAGTCATGTCTGACTCTTTGTGACCCCATGAACCGCAGCACGCCAGGCCTCCCTGTCCATCACCAACTCCCGGAGTTCACCCAAACCCATGTCCATCGAGTCGGTGATGCCATCCAACCATCTCATCCTCTGTTGTCCCCTTCTCCTCCTGCCATCAATCTTTCCCAGCATCAGGGTCTTTTCCAGTGAGTCAGTTCTTCGCATCAGGTGGCCAAAGTATTGGAGTTTCAGCTTCAGAATCAGTCCTTCCAATGAATATTCAGGACTGATTTCCTATAGGATGGACTGGTTGGATCTCCTTGCAGTGCAAGGGACTCTCAAGAGTCTTCTCCAACACCACAGTTCAAAAGCATCAAATATTACTGTAAATATAAAAATATTGAAATTATAAATACATAAATATATCTACAAATTTATAAACATGTTTATAAATATATATTTATGTATATAGAATAGGAATATATTTAAATAAATAGGAATATATTTATATATTTAAATAAACATATACATTCTTTTTTAAGATTCTTTTTTTTTTTTTTTAAGATTCTTTTTAATCATAGATTTTTACAAGATATTGAGTGTGGCTCTCTGGGCTGTATGGCAGGTCCTTGGTTATCTATTTTAGACATATTAGTGTGTATCTGTTAATCCTAACCTCCTAATTAGCCCCTTCACAAGGGTGGAGCCGCCTGGGCCCTGGGAACAGACCTTTGCAGGCTCTGTGGGCGGGGAGCCCCATTTCCTCCATTTGTTCCCCCAGCTCCCCCAGCGAGGCTCCAGAACCGAGAGAGACGGAGACAGGGCTGCGCCAGGGCCGGGCTCTCACAGCGCCTCCCAGCGTGTCCACCCTGGGCCAACCTGAGTGCTCTCTGCCGGCAGCCGGCAGCCGGCAGCCTGGGTGCCCCGAGAGGTGGAGCGTCAGGAGAGGGCCCTGTCCTGAGGCGGGAGGGGACCAGTGCGGGGGGTGTGGCTCCTTCTCTGCGCATGCCTCAACTAGACACGCCTCACTCTGCAGCCGGAGGTGGAGAAGCTCTATACAGTCAGCAAAAACGAGACCGGGAGCTGACTGTGGCTCAGACCGTGAACCCCTTATTGTCAAATTCAGACTTAAATTGAAGAACACAGGGAAAACCACTAGACCATTCAGGTATGACCTAAATCAAATCCCTTACGATTAAACAGTGGAAGTGACAAATAGATTCAAGGGATTAGATCTGATAGAGTGCCTGAAGAACTATGGACGGAGGTTCGTGACATTGTACAGGAGGCAGAGATCGAGACCATCCCCAAGAAAAAGAAATGCAAAAAGGCAAAATGGTTGCCTGAGGAGGCCTTACAAATAGCTGTGGAAAGAAGAGACATGAAAGGTAAAGGAGAAAAGGAAAGATATATCCATTTGAATGCAGAGTTCCAAAGAATAGCAAGGAAAGATAAGAAAATTTTCCTCAGGGATCAGTGCAAAGAAATAGAGGAAAACAATAGAATGGGAAAGACTAGAGATCTCTTCAAGAAAGTTAGAGATACCAAGGGAACATTTCATGCAAAGATGGGCACAATAAAGGACAGAAATGGTATAGACCTAAAAGAAGCAGAAAATATTAAGAAGAGGTGGCAAGAATACACAGAAGAACTATACAAAAAAGATCTTCATGACCCAGATAACCACAATAGTGTGATCACTCACCTAGAGCCAAACATCCTGGAATGCAAAGTCAAGTGGGTCTTAGGAAGCATCACTATGAACAAAGCTAGTGGAGATGATGGAATTCCAGTTGAGTTATTTCAAATCCTAAAGGATGATGCTGTGAAAGTGCTGCACTCAATATGCCAGCAAATGAGGAAAACTCAGCAGTGGCCACAGGACTGGAAAGGTCAGTTTTCATTCCAATCCCAAAGAAAGGCAATGCCAAAGAATACTCAAACCACTACACAATTGCACTCATCTCACACACTAGCAAAGTAATGCTTAAAATTCTCCAAGCCAGGCTTCAACAGTACATGAACTGAGAAATTCTAGATGTTCAAGCTGGATTTAGAAAAGGCAGAGGAACCAGAGATCAAATTGCCAACATCCATTGGATCATCGAAAAAGCAAGAGTGTTCCAGAAAAACATCTATTTCTGCTTTATTGACTATGCCAAAGCCTTTGGCTGTATGGATCACAACAAACTGTGGAAAATTCTGAAAGAGATGGGAATACCAGACCACCTGACCTGCCACGTGAGAAATCTGTGTGCAGGTCAAGAAGCAACAGTTAGAACTGGACATGGAACAACAGACTGGTTCCAAATCGGGAAAGGAGTATGTCAAGGCTGTATATTGTCACCCGGCTTATTTAACTTATATGCAGAGTACATCATGAGAAATGCTGGACTGGATGAAGCACAAGTTGGAATCAAGATGGCCGGGATAAATATCAATAACCTCAGATACGCAGATGACACCACACTTACGGCAGAAAGCAAAGAACGAAAGAGCCTCTTGATGAAAGTGAAAGAGGAGAGTGAAAAAGTTGGCTTAAAACTCAACATTCAGAAATCTAAGATCATGGCATGTGGTCCCATCACCTCATGGCAAGTAGATGGGGAAACAATGGAAACAGTGACAGACTTTATCTTTTTGGGCTCCAAAATCACTTCAGGTGGTGATTGCAGCCATAAAGTTAAAAGACAGTTGCTCCTTGGAAGAAAATTTATGACCAACGTAGACAGCATATTAAAAAGCAGAGACATTACTTTGTCAACAAAGGTCCATCTAGTCAAAGCTATGTGTTTTTCCAGTAGTCATGTGTGGATGTGAGAGTGGACTATAAAGAAAGCTGAGTGCTGAAGAATTGATGCTTTTGAACTGTAGTGTTGGAGGAGACTCTTGAGAGTCCCTTGAAGAGCAAAGAGATCCAACCAGTCCATCCTAAAGGAAATCAGTCCTGGATATTCATTGGAAGGACTGATGCTGAAGCTGAAGCTCCAATCCTTTGGCCACCTGATGCGAAGAACTGACTCATTTGAAAAGACATTGATGCTGGGAAAGATTGATAGCGGGAGGAGAAGGGGACGACGGAGGATGAAATGGTTGGATGGTATCATTGACTCAATGGACAGGAGTTTGAGTAAACTCCAGGAGTTGGTGATGGACAGGGAAGCCTGGTGTGCTGCAGTCCACAGGGTCGCAAAGAGTCAGACATGACTGAGCAACTGAACTGAACTTACTCAGGAAACAGTCCCTCTCCATTGGCTGGACTTCAAGGACTTTCAGGGCTGGGACCCAGCCTTACTCAGCTTTGGATCCTTTCCATCAATCTGCACATCCACCAAACCATCCACCTAAACAAGGGTCTCCTGAGCACCTATTATAGGCACTAGAGATATAAGAACAAACAGAATCAGCAAAATTCCTGTCCAAGGGAACCAACACACTAGTCAGGTAGACACAACAGGTAAGATACAGGATGGTGGGAGGGCATAAGAGTGTGTGTGTGTGTGTGTGTGTGTGTGTGTGCAGTTGTGTCAGGGAAGATCTTATTGAGGAGAAGACATTTGAGCAAAGACTTGAGGGAGGTGAGTGGGTGGGCCTAAAGTTTTCTGCAGGAAGAGTATTCCAGGCCAAGGGAACAGCATGGACAAGGCTCAGAGGCAAGTGCCTGCCTGGCATGCCGAGGAGGCCAGTGAGGCCTGAGTGGGGTGAGCGAGAGGAGGCAGAACATGCAATGGAGACCCCGTGGCTTGGGTGCCCATCAGATCTGGCCTTGAACCTCGGTCCTGCTGTTCTTCAACTAGGTGACCCAAGGGCTCTTGGCCATGCAGTCTGGACAATACCAACCTTTTGAGGCTTAAACTCAATCTCATCTTTATGACAAGTCCGCAAAGTTTGAACAAGACAGATGGTCCTGTTCCCCTCACCTCCACTGGAATATAAGCTCCACGAAGGCCAGAGACTGTGTCTGTTTTGTTCACCACTAAATCCTCAAACCCAGAATCACAGACCTTACAGTGAAACAAGCAATGACAATACACTGTGATGGTTCATGCCTTGCAGGGGAAAGGGGAAAAGCCAAAGGGGCTCTTGGTAGGGAAGCCTAAGGTGCACTAGGAGAACAGCCTGGAGGGCTTCCTGGAGGAAGTTACAGCTGGGACCTGCAGAAGAGTAGGAGTCAGCCAAGGTGTATTCCAGGCAGAGGGAACAGCGTGCACAAAGGCTCAGAGGCTGGAAAGAGCAACTTATTTGGAAGCACTTCGATATACTAGAACAGAGCATTAGGAGGGATGAAAGGGCTGCGTGCATGGGGTTGTAGGGCAAGCGGGACAGGAGCAGGGGATCACTAGAAGTTAGGTGGAGCCTTCCTGTGTCCTAAGAGCCATGGAAGACCCTGGTACCCGTGTTGGATGTAACACAGACCTTGGCACAGAAAAGTGAGAGTGAGGGAGAGAGAGGGTGTTGGGAAAGAAGAAAGGAAGGAAATAAAATCGGAGCCCACCACAGCCTCGCCTCTCGCCAGTTTTCAAGAGCAGCTGCAGTTCAGCGGGATTCCTGGGAAACCCAGCCCAAGACCCCGTCTGCCATCTTACAAGTGTCACAAAGTGAAAGTCGCTCAGTCATGTCCGACTCTTTGTAACCCTGTGAACTATACAGTCCATGGAATTTTCCAGGCCAGGATACCGGAGTGCCTAGCCGTTCCCTTCTCCGGGGATCTTCCCAACCCAGGGATCGAACCCAGGTCTCCCACATTGCAGGCAGATTCTTAACCAGCTGAGCCACCAGAAGCCCCCTTTGCCAGCTCAGTGATCCCTAAGGCCTCCCAAGACCGAGTGGGTCCCGCTCCCTCCCTCTCGGTGCTCCTGGCCAGGGAGGGCGGGGTGGGGCAGGCGGGCCCCAGGGTCCCAGCAGTGGACACAATGTTCTGGTGCAGTGGGAGGACCTTAAACTCCCAGTCAAGGACATAGCAGTGAAGGATGATGTGGCCGAACCCCCGGGTCCATGGCGAGCGGACCCCAGGTGTGTGATCGGGAGCAGTTAAATCTCATCATTACCCTTTCTCCAATGGTGTTTTTTATAGTCTTTTTTACTACTGGCACTAAAGGTTTTGGACTCATCCTGGCGGAGTGGAGGACATCACTCGTAGGGCTGACTGCTCTCCGTGATATAAAAAAATGACAGGTCCTAGCTTAATCTTTCTGATAACTGTGTTCTGCGCCCCCATCCATCTCCACCAAGGGGTTTGGGTGAAGCTGGAAGACAAGAGCATCTCAGCGTTTAAGAATGAAAAATTAAGTGCCCTTTTTAAGCCCAGCGTGGAGCTCTTTGGCTTGGCGCTGTTCTGGAGGCGGGGGGTCTGGCAGGAGTGGGGTGGGGGGGCGAGGGGGGAGGGTAGTGTGAGGTCAGCAGTGTCACCTCCAGGTCCTGGGGCAGGGAGGTGGAGAGTGGGTCCCACACGCTGTCCTGAGAGTGTCGGCCTGAGCGTGAACACTTGGAAATGTGGGTGAGTCTTGGTTTCACCTGGGTGGCCCCTTACCTGTGCATCTGAGTCTCCTTCCAGGAGAGCCTGTGGCTGTGCTTTCGTGTGTCTGTACCTGGTCGTGCATGACTAACATGGGACAGTGAAAACAGCCTTGAGCTGCAGATCGATTAGATTCCCAGCTCTGCGTCAATTACCTTGGAGCCTTTTGTAAGTCATTCCCCCTCTGGGGGCCTCAGTTTCCTTATCTGTAAAATCGGTGAGTGGGGACAACAGGAAGCCAAAGTCTTCAGACCAAGCACTTACTCACTGAATCACCCTGGGCACATAACATTGCTTCTTCCTGCCTCCCTTTCGCCATCCGTCTCACGAGACCCTCGCTCTACTGGACCTCCAAGGCTACTTCCACCCTGGGATCTGAAGACCTGAGAGTCAGGAGGCCAGCAAGGCTCCATGAGGCCCAGGTTCTAGCCTGGCACCACAGCACTGGCCCAAAGCCAGCTTCCGGCTGTGGCTCAGACTTTTCTGCTTGTGCCCCGGAGACCAGCGACCTTTCTGTGCCGCAGAAACAGCCAGATTTGGGGCAGACTCTGGGAACAGGGGACAGAGGGCAAGGGTTTGGTGCCTTCAGCCCTGGGCTTCAGTTCCAGATTTATTTACCAGTTGTGTCTGTGACCTGAGCCTCAGTCTCTTTACCGGTGAAATGGAAACAAAGGAGACAGTAGTCCTCTCCCATAGGATCCGATGAACTCGACTTCTTCCATGCGTGCGTGCTAAGTCACTTCAGTCGTGTCCAACTCTCTGCGACCCCATGGACTGTAGCCCGCTGCCAGGCTCCTCTGTCCATGGGATTCCCCAGGCAAGAATACTGGAGTGGGTTGCCATGCCCTCCTCCAGGGGATCCTCCCAACCCAGGGAGCAAGCCCGCGTCTCTTATGTCTCCTGCCTCGGCAGGCAGGTTCTTTACCACCCGGGAAGCCCACCTCATCCATAGTAAGTGCTAGCAGAGGACATCCCACATGTGCAGACCCCTAAACAAAACTTGTCCGCCGATCACTGTCTAATCTCATCTTCAATGCTGTGGAAATCTGTGGAAAGAGGGAACAAATGGTCCTTTTGCAAAGATGTGAGCAGGGAGGGGAAGCTGAACCAGGAGACTTTGGCAGCCAGAGGTCTGGTCTGTCCTGGAAGGAGCCAAACATTTGTTGTTAATAAGAGTGAGAGGGGAAAAAACCCCTGTGAGAAGCTCCCTCCTGGGCCCGGGCAGGTGCGGTCCTGCACAATCCCTTTATCACCAGCAGCAAGGTTTGGAGAACAAGATGACAGGCTGATAGGCCCTGGTTATCTGGGGCGGCAGCGTTTATCTGGGAAATTTCCGCAGGGTCCCCATTGGCGTGTGTGTTATCTGGGCCCGAGCTGCTGGGGACGTGGGGTCCCCTCCCCCACTGGGCAGGACGGCAGGAGAAGGGCTGACAACGACCTCTTGTGTGGCCAGGGAGGTGTGTGATGAAGAACGGCCAGGGCCCTGGGCCATCTGGGGCCCCGCGTGAGCATATCCCAGAGATTTGGTGCCATCATGACAGTAGGTACCAGTGCTGGAGCCTTTCCCTGACTCGGACGGTGATCTCATTCACCCGAGATGCAGGAGCATCCATTCCATCCTACAGACACCGAGGCCTGGATAGGTTATGTCCCTTCCTGAAAGGTGCCCAGCCATAAAAATGGCAGAACCAGGATTTGACCTCTGGTCTGCTTGCTTCTATTTTTATTATTTTATGTTATTATTACTATTTTGGGCCATGCCCCCAAAGTATGTGGAAACCTAGTTCCCCAACCAGGAATTGAACCCGAGCCCCCTGCTTTGGAAGTGTGGAGTCTCAACCATTGGACCTTCAGGGAAGTCCCTGGTCTGCTTGGTCGTAAAAGCACTGGCCTCTAGAACAAACCCTATGACCAGAGCAGAGTGGACCTCAGCCCCCTAACATTGCCAGAGATGGCTTGGGTCCACTAACCAAATGATGACCCTCTCCAGTATCGTTGACTGGAGAATGGACAGAGGTCACTGGCAGGCTACAGTCCATAGCATCGCAAAGAGTTGGAGGTGACTTAGTGAACGAACAACAAAACAATAATCCTGTTGATCTCACACTGCCTAGGGACTAGAAAGCTTGATCTTTGTATCCTTGTTGCCATTTTATAGTTGAGCAAACAGAGGCCCCGACAGACACATTCCTTTGGCCAAAGTCATCCAGGTTAGGGCACAGCTGGGACGCTGAATCCACTCCCCTGGCTTGGAGTCGGCGGGCAGCTCTGCCCCTCTGCGTCCCCGAGCCCCTATCACGGAGGGCTTCCCCTCCTCTCTGACCCGAGGAGGCCATTACCATCGGTACCACTCGTGTGGCCCTTAATCATTTACTGCCCTTGCAGACAGCCTCGGTCAAAAGCAGTTGAGTTCTGACTCAGACCAGACTGGTGTGGCCACCATCTGTGCACGTGGCCCAGCTCCCCTGCTGACTGGAAGGGCCTGGAGGGCAAGAGCCAGGTGGCTGGCTATTTCTGTGTGTTCCCTACCTGCTGACGTGCTGAGCGTGCTGGGCAAGCCAGTGCTCAGAGTCGGGCCTGATGCCTGGAGCACGGGGCAAGGAGGGACCCCTGGGATAACCACAGGGACAGTGGGAGGGGCCGGCACCTCGCACTCTCCAGGACCAAAAGTGAAAGTCGCACAGTTGTGTCCGACTCTTTGCGACCCCAGGGACTATATAGTCTGTGGAATTCTCCAGGCCAGAATACCGGAGTTGGGTACCCTTCCCCTTCTCCAGGAGATCTTCCCAACCCAGGGATCGCACCTAGGTCTCCCATATTGCAGGTGGATTCCTTACCAGCTGAGCCACCAGGGAAATTGAACCCAGATTCTGCTCCATCCCTATCAGCCAGGCCTGCTCATACCCTGGTGTCCCATATTTGGTGACTGAAACCACAGCCACACCTGGGCCAAGCAGATACCAGAACCTTCCCCTTGGTACCTCCTATTCTCCCACCACACCAGCCAGTGATTGCCAGGTCCCACCAGTTCTGGGTCTTACATGTCTCTTCTATCCAGCTGCCATCTTGAACTATTTGCAGCAGCCTCCATCCTGGCCTCCCTGCCTCCAGTCTGCCCTCCAGTTGCAGTCACAGTGTTCTTCAAACGTAAACTGGAGCTTGTCCTTCCTCCACTTAAAACCCTTTAGGGCCTCCAAGGGCTTCATATGAAGTTCAAACATCTTCACGCCCCAAGAGCTGGCCCTGGCCCACCGTTCTAGCCTTATCTCCAGCCATTCCGGGCCACTCTGAACTCTGGATTCCTCGGAATGCCCCCCTCACCCTGCCCTGGGCCTTAGCTGAGTGTCAGGAACACTCCTCTCCGCCCTGGTTCCTTTTATGGCACACACTCCTCAGCCTCCAGGTCTCAATTTGGGGTCACTTCCTCCAGGAAGCCTCTCTGGATCCCTACCACTTAGGTGCCCGCTTTTCCATGCAAGCTTTTGCACACATTTATCCTAGCCCTTAAAACATGGACTGGGGGCTTCCCTGGTGGTTCCGTGGTAAAGAATCTGCCTGCCCATACAGGAGACAGGGGTCCGATCCTTGATCCGGGAAGATCCCACATGCCACAGAGCAATAAACTCGTGCACCACAACTGCTGAGCCTGTGCTCAAGAGCCTGGGAGCCAGAGCTACTGAGGGCTTCACACTCTAAAGTCCCTGCTCAGCAGCAAGAGAAGCCACCTCGGTGAAAAGTCTGAGCACCGCAATTAGAGAGTAGCCCCTGCTCACCGCAACTAGAGAGAGTTGCAGCACCAAAGACCCAGCACAGCCAAACAAATGAATAAGTAAATAAAAATTATTTTTAAAAAAAATATGGACTGGGAATTGCCTGTGAACTTGACTTCTGTCTGTCTCCTCCAGTAGATGCTGAGCTCCCTTCAGTGGAGGCAATACCTGCGAAGGAACAAGTGTTTGACAACTTCTCTGTTCTTTCTGGTTCCCTTTAACTTCTCAGAAGGACTTAAAGGGATGTGGAGCCCACTCCAGGTTTTTCTTCTTTTTTTCACTTTGTTAGTTGCTCTTTAATGTTTTGATATTTTTGATATACTGTTTAAACTTTTAACTCTCATTTTTTAAATGAAGTACTCCATTTGTACAAAAGAACATGTAAATAACATACATATGCTGTTTGAATGATGATAATAATAATAATAAAAGAGTCACCCTGTACTCACTCACATCCCAGTTTAAGAAGAGTTCATTTCCAAAGCTTTCAAAGCTCATTGAGTTCCCATCACACCACGCTGGGACAGACTGAAGGCAAAAGGAGAAGGGGGCGGCAGAGGATGAGATGGTTAGAGAGTACCACTGGCTCAGTGGACATGAATTTGAGCAGACTCTGGGAGATGGTGAAGGACAGAGGAGCCTGGTGTGCTGCAATCCATGGGCTCGCAAAGAGACAGACACGACTTGGTGACCGAACAACAACAAACCACACTAACCTTCCCTTCCAGAGGCAACCAATTTTTAAACTTTTGTTTGTATTTTCTTTCTAGTTTTATCACATACAGGCAATTCCTAAATAACGTATGATTTAATTCTATATATTTTTAAACCAGACTTTATGGATTCTTTTGTGACTTCCTTTTAAAAAAACAAACTAAACATTATCTATTGAGAATCACCCACATTGGGTTATTCTCCTTCATGCATGCATGATATCTTATGCCATTTCACAATTTATGTATTCATTCTTCTGTTGTTTCCAGATTTTTGCTATTACATCCTGGGTTGTTCCTAATGATTTACCTTTCCCATTCATTCTTGGGACCTGTCCTGTCCCGTGAACTCCTGTCTCTCTCCTGCTGCCACAGCCCACTTCCCAGAGAGGCAGAGTAGGGACAAGTTTCCCAATCAGGGCCGCCTCCACAGCACCTACGAGTCAGGGTGGGGTTGTCTGAGTCCCGGGGACCTCCTGGAGGAGACCTGGGGCTCCGGGCTGGCTGAGCGCTCCTCTGGCTTCCTCTTCCCCTTTCCACCTCTCCCCCCTCAGCCTCAAAAGCAGCCACACTGCCCTTCCCAGCGGCTGCTGGGATCCAGGCTCTCCCCCTGCCCTCCAACAGCCCAGCCTGGCAGAGGGCGTGGGACCGCGCGTCCTGGTGTGTGTATCCAGCTGTTGCTTGCCACAGCTGGCTGCACCGGGTTCTGCAGAGCCAGGAGGGCAGGCTCCGCCCTCCCCCTCCTCCCCTGCCATTTAATGCCCGAGACTGGGTGAGGGCGAAGAGAAGCTGGGAATGTTCCTGGCTGGGGACAAGACCTAAGACACATCTGTTCAGTCCCAGGCCTGGCCTGATGGGCGTCCCCTCCTCCCCTCCTTCTTGCATTCCTGGCTCTCCCGGTGGCCTTCACTCAGGACTGTGAGGGGGTACTATCCCCCCTGGTGGAGCCTCTGTTTTCTCTTCTTTTTATTTATTTATTTAAAATTGTGAATTAATTTATTTTTTAATGAAGGATAACTGCTTTAAAGAATTATGTTGGTTTAAAAAAATTTTTTTTTTTAGTTTTACTTTTGACCACACCGGGTCTTCACTGCTATGTGTGTGCTTTAGTTGTGGTGAGCTGGGGCTGCTCCTCGCTGGGGTCTGAGGGCTTCTCACTGCAGTGGCTTCTCTTGTTGCGGGGCACACGCTCCAGAGCGCACACATTCAATAGCTGTGGGCTTAGTTGACCCGCGGCATGTGGCATCTTCCCGGACAAGGGATTGAACCTGTGTCCCCCACATTGGTGAGCAGATTCTTAACCATTGAACTATCGAGGAAGTCTGGTTTTCTCTTCTGTACAGTTTGAGTACAGCCGGCTTTGGGAAGGTCCTCACCTCATGGAGAAGGGCCTTGACAGGCCAGAGAATAGGAGCGGAGCCTTGCTTGGAGATGATGCCTGTATCGGGGAGCAGTCAGAGGCAGGGAGGCTGCAAGGAGGAGGCTGCAGGAAGAGTCTAGAAGGGAGGGAAGCACAGAGCACCAGGGCCAAGGCTGCAATGGGGAAGACCCGCTTGCCAGGGCAGAGTAGGGTGGGGCTTTCTGTGGGGCTACAAACGACACCGTCCTCAATGAGCCAGCAGGACCGAGGGCAGAGGGTGGGCTGGGAATGCTGTCCTGAGAGCCGTCCACTCTGGCAGGCTGGGACCCACACAGCCCTCATCTGGCCAACAAACCAACAAGCACTGAACGCCTGCCTGCCTGCTGTGTGCCAGGGGCAGGCCAACAGGAAGCCCAGCATAGGAACAACAGAAACTGCTACGATGTAGGAGCAATTGAGTGGCCCAGATGGGCAGACTGCCTGTGGGTTATGCCCTGTGTCCTGGACTTCACAGGTATTAACTCATTTTTTTTTTTAAAGCAATCTTTTAGAAAAGTTTTTGAGTTGTAATTTACATACCATACAATTTACTTACTTTACTTGCACAACTCAATGATTTTTGGTGTATTCACAGAGTTGTGTAACTATTATCACAGGCATAGAGTTTTGTTCATTTGTTTTTGGCCACATGGTATGTGGGGTCTTAGTTCCCCAAGGAATTGAACCCTTGCCTCCTTCACTGGAAGCCTGAAGTCTTAACTGCTGGACTGCCAGGGAAGTCCCAATATTAACTCATTTTTAACCCTGATGACACACCTCTGAGGCAGGTACTCTTGTCATCATCCCCATTTTACAGATAAGGAAAGTGAGGTTCAATAAGTCCCCTACATATGAACCTTCAAGTTGGGAACTTTCAAAGATGCAGACGTGTGCTCGCTTGTCCAATCACACATTAGTTCATGTGCCTGGCATATACTGTCACATATGTGCATCCTTTACAAGAGCTTGTGCTTTTGTGTAGTTTACAGAACGTGGAGAGTACAGTAGCACGGTGCCTTTATTTCAAGCCCAGCATGTCCGGAAACGAGAGTAAAAGCAGGGGTGATGTACACAGTACAGTACTGTATAACCGATTATGTTAATTGGGTACCAGGGTGACAGGTTTCTTGAGGAGAGGCAAATTTTCTCTGGACAAATGTTCCTCAGCCAGCTGAACCGAGGTTACCAGAAACATCTAGAACATACATGTGCATGAGTGTGTGCAGGTATGGGCATCACTCAGCCAGCAACAAGGAACCTCGTTTAAGGGAGAAATAGGATTCGATCAGGGCATCCCCCATGGCTCAGGGCTAAAATATCCGCATGCAGTGCAGGAGACACAGGAGACACGGGTTTAATCCCTGGGTCTGGAAGATCCCCTGGAGGAGGACATGGCAACCCATTCCAGTATTCATGCCTGGAGAATCCCATGAACAGAGGAGTCAGGCGGGCTACAGTCCATGGGGTCGCAAAGAGTCAGACACGGCTGAAGAGACTGAACACACACAGGATTCGATACAGGGCACTGGGCCACAGTGACTGACATGCCACCAGACCGCCACTTACCTGGTGATGGGGTCTTGGGTGAGGATCTCCACCCCCTCTCAGTTTTGTCATCTGAAAAATGGAGCAAAATCGCCCTTGCCTGACAGGGCACCAAGTAAGGGGTCCAATACTGTTTTATTTTACCCTCACAACAACCATCTTCTATCGCTAGCCCATTTAGAGATGGCAAATGAGGCACAGAGAGGTTAAGCCCCTTGCCCAAGGTCACACAGCTGCAACGCGGCAGAGTCAGGATTTGAACTCAGGCTGTCTGACCCCCAGGTTCACAGTTTTAACCTCTGCCCTATTGTGAAGCAATAGCAGTCGTAATACAGGCACGGAGGACTTCTTGGCCTCCAGGTTTCAGGTTAACCATTTCATCTCGGTAATCAGATAAATCATCTCAGTGACGTCTCTCCGAGATGAGGAACAGCCTCAAAGAAGAGAAGGGACCCGCCTGGGGACTCCCAACTCCCATCTCTGACTCTTCTGGCTGCATCCTGGGAAAATCCTGAAGCCCAGCTTTGTCAGGAGCAGGGGGGCTGCTCCAACCTGCCCCCAGCATCCTGCGCTGGGGACAGACACAACCATCTGTCCTAAGACCTGGGTGCCCAGAGCCTACAGCCCGGCCTAACCCCGTTGCCCACCCCCAGGCTCCAGTCTTGCCTGGTGCCATCTGGCAAGTGGCAAGGCACCCGCTCCCAGGGTGTGGGTGCCAGGGGCCAAGAGGGGAGCAGCTGGAAGGCTGAGCTGACCCCATGAGCAGCAGCCCAGCCCCAGGGCCCTGCCTGGGAAGCTGCAGCCAGGTCATTCCCCCTCCCTGACCCCTGGGGGACAGTCAGGGTCCTCCCCCCCTGTCAGCATGGCCAGTTAGCTTCGAACCAGCTCCAACTTTCTGCCATTGGGCATTCCTATCTCTGGGGGCTCATCCCGGCTCTACAGTTCCCTCCAGTGAAGAAACATGGGGTTCCAAGTCTTCCCAAACATGCTAACCAGAGTACTGAGCGGCCCATACCACCACGGGCTGTTGAGTTAGAGCGGCTTGCACATCTGGGCTCTTGCCATGTGCCAGGCTCTGTTCCAACCCCTGTACAACCATTAACTTTTAAACCTTCGCACGACTCTATAAGGCAGTTGTGATGGTTATCCCCATTTCACAGATGGGGAAACTGAGCTACAATGTGGTTACCTAACTTGCCCGAGATCCCACTGCTGGCACGTGGAAGAGCTGGGATTAGAACCCAAGCAGTCTAAATTCCTAACATTGATTCTGTGCTTCCTACAGGCCAGGCATTGTTCTGAGGGGTCTGGGGTATAGATTTGTTCATCTAATGCTCAGAATGCTGTTATCATCACTCCCATTTTACAGATGAGGAAGCTGGAGGCTCTGAGAGGTTCTGTAGCTTGCTTCAGTGAAAGTCGTGTTTGACTCTTTGCGACCCCATGGACTGTAGCCCACCAGGCTCCTCTGTCCATGGATTCCCCGGGCAAGAATACTGGAGTAGGTTGTCATATCCTTCTTCAGGGGATCTTCCCGACCTAGGGATCGAACTCAGATCTTCTGCATTACAGGCAGATTCTTTATTGTCTGAGCCACCAGGGAAGTCCCTCAGAGCACAGAGCAAAGAAGAGGACGTGGGGGGATTTGAATTCAGGCAGCCTGGCTGATCAGGATCTTGGGGGGCTGTGGGAGGGGTGTTAGAAGAGCAGCCGGAGGTGGGCTCCTTCCTGCCTTCTCCAGTCCAGCAGCCTCCTTCGGCCTCCCCTCTGCCTTGATCCCCCTTTTCCCCAATGTCCCGTCCTCAGTGGTCACAGTCAGGGGCGGCCAGGAGCGGGGATCAGACAGCATGTGTGAGCCGGGCAGGCGCACGGGTGCAGGCAGAGCCTGCACGTGCTCCAGACGTCTCTTCTGTGGCCAATTAAACAAATTGCAGCAAAACAGCATTTTATTAGTATTTGCCCATAGCAGTCTGGGGCGGCAATAAATTTCCTCCCGGCTGCAGCTCTGGAGAGGCGGGTGGAGGGGGGGGGTGTGTGTGTCGGTCGAGGTGGTGAAAGATCGGTGCCATCGATGGGGGTGTGGGGAGTGGGGTGCAGGAGAGAGAGCTGGTGTGTTAAGCAGAGGATGGTGGAGGAGAAACCTCAGCATCGGCCCTGGGGGCTGGTGGGTGTCAGAGTGGCTGTCTTCCCAAACAACCGCTCCGCTTCATCATAAACACAGTGAGTTATGAGGCAGTGTTGCACGCTGCACACCAGCCTCGGTGCCTACGGAGCTGCCTGCCTGAGTAGGGGTGGGGGTGGGCGAATGGGGGTGGGCGAGTGGGGGAGGACTCGGAAGCCTGGTGCCTGGCTGTGGGTCCCCCCCGCCCCAAATGGCCTGGCACCTGCCCTGAGTCCAGACCTCTCCATGGGATACGTGGGTGCTGAGTTGATGTCCTCATGGGTCCCGTTTCCTCCAAACTCCATTCATCCCTCCATCCGTTCATTCATTCATTCAAGAAGTGTTTATTAAAGGCCTGCCATTTGCCAAGTCCTGGACTGAACTGTCTGTAAAGCATGTCATTCTTCTGTTTAAAAAATCGTTATTGGCTTTTGTCCCGAGCTTCTGAGCCTTGTGTTCAAGATGCTTCACGAGCAGGCTCTGCTACCCACCTTAGTCTTTCCTATGGCCACCCCCCTCCAACTTCCTAACAGAAACGACGAGAGCAGCTCACACGTGCAGAATATGAAGTGCCAAAGCCGTGGGTGCTACGCTTTGCCTGTGCTAGCTCACGGCAGCCGGGTCATGACCCTCAGTCAGCTCGGGCCACGTTATGCAGTGGCGACAAACGCCTCCCAAGTGTCAGTGACTCCAACAACCAAGGCTGTCTGGTGAAGCACGTGTGCCTGGTTAGGGTCTGCTCATCGGAGAGGCTTAGAGACTCAGGCTGTTTGTGCAGTCCCATCTCTAACATGTTTGGGCGCTGCATCGGGCTGGAAAGCAAACTCCAGAGCTCTGGAGACCCTCCCGCTGACCGTGAAACATCCGGGCCTGGAACCCGTACTCCTGGGACTTCCCCGATGCTCCAGTGGCTAAGACCCTGAGCTCCCAATTCGGGGCACCTGGGTTTGATCCCTGGTCAGGGAACTAAGAGTTCCCATGTGGAAACTAAGAAGTTCGCATGTGGCAATGAAGATGGAAGACCCCTCGTGCCACATTTAGGACCTGGCACAGCCAAAAAATACATATATATATATATAAAGAAATGACACTTCTGTTTACAACTCATTGGCCGGGCCTAGTCACCCCATCTAACCACAGCGGGGCCAGGAACGGATAACCTCTACCTGTGCCTGGAAAGGGAGATAGTCAAGAGTGGAAAAGAGCATTAATGGCAACCACAGCTGTTAACAGCCCCCATTAACAGATGAGGACATGGAGGTACAGAGAGGTTAAGCAAACCGCCCAAAGGGACACAGCTAGAAAATGGAGCTGGACTTCAAACGCGGGCATCTGGCTCTACTCCTACATACCGGCCTTAGTTTCTCAACTAAGGGGTGAGCTTCCTTCATGACTGCTTGCTTTGTCTCTGCCAAGGTTCCTTCCCACAATGTCTCTGCCTGGCAAGCTCCTATTTAACCATCAAGACCCTGTGGGACTGCCCTCTTCTCTCTGGTTCCAGGCTGAGGGAACTGTTCCCCTCTCTGAGCCTGCAGAGCACCCGTGGATGTCACCACTGTGGCCCTGATCACATCATCTTGAGCAGTTTCTGTGCTCTCCTGAGGTCACAGGGGACAGGCCCTACTCCACTGTCCTGGCATCTTCAGGGCCTCTCGCTGGCACTGAACAGGCCTGGGGCTGCCTGGCAGGGGTCGAGGGCAGTAGGTACAGAGGCCGAGCTGCTACATGCAGTGAATGCTCACCAGCCCTCCCCTGTGGGAAGTTTCTGCACCTAGGCCCTCTCTTTCTTGACACCCCAGAGTAATGAGACTTGAGGCTGGAGGAAGAGAGACGCGGTGGAGCTTGGGAGGCTGGCCGGGGTAGGGGTGGGGGTGGTGGAAGCAGCAGTCCCCCCTCCTCTGCCCAAAACCTTCCCGAGGGCATCAAAGGGTCACCAGATCTCAGGACCTGCCTGTTGCCCTACCTCCTGGCTTTGGGCCCAGTTGTCGGGCTGTTCCAGTTGAGAACCCTCAGTCACAAAGGTGTTTTGTTGTGTTTTTTTTTTTTTTAAAAACCTAAATTACATTCCCTCCTATCTCCAGGCCTTAAAGGGGTCAACTCAGATCAAACCAGTCCTTCCCCACCCTCCCCACCCCAGCATCATTGGGTTTCTGGAGCTAGGTGCCAAGGGGCCCCCTGACCAGTCCTCTTCCCACTGCCAGGGTGGAGGGTGGGCAAAGGGAGTGGGAGGTGGGTTAGGGAGGCGTAGGCCAGGCCCCCCTCCCTCTCACTGTCAACCACAGCAGCTGACCTCACTGCTGTCCACCCCTGGAAAGAGCCAGCCCCCCGCCTGCCTCTCTGCACCCCCCCACCTCCACTCACATCCGTTCTCCTCCAAGAAAATGTCCTGATTTCTAACAGCGAGGGAGGCTGCATTTACTCATTCGAGTTCCCTTCCTCTCCACTGCCCACACCCCTCCCCTCCACTGGGCTGGCACACGGTAGGGATTGAGGGTTTGCCGAGTGCATGAATGAATGAAAAAAATCCCATTCAAGGGAGACAACAGGACTTCCCTGGGCATCCAGCGGTTAAGAATCTGCCTGCGAATGCTGAGGACAAGGGTTCCATCCCGGGTCCAGGACGATCCCACACACCGCAGGGCAACTCAGCCCATGTACCACAACTACTGAGCCAGGTTTCTAGAGCTGATGCTCTGCAACAAGAGAAGTCACCACAGTGAGAAGCCCGAGCACCACAACGAAGATCCATAGCAGCCAAAAATTAAAAAACAGATAAGAATGAAAAACAAACTTGCGATAAAAAAAAATGGGGGAGTGGGGGGAGACAACATATCACTTGCCACGTCCCCGTAGAGAAGCAGGGCCTGAAAATCCCCATCTTCAGCCCATCATTAGAAGGACCATTATTTTACTGATCCTGAGTCATTCTATCCCACATCTTCATTTCTGAACCCCTAATAGTATCACAGTCCTGCTGGCCCCCCAAGAGCAAGGCAATTATGGCCCTCTTGGGGCTTCCCTGATAGCTCAGTTGGTAAAGAATCCGACTGCAATGCAGGAGACCCTGGTTCGATTCCTGGGTCGGGAAGATCCCTTGGAGAAGGGATAGGCTACCCAGTCCAGTATTCTTGGGCTTGCCTTGTGGCTCAGCTGATAAAGAATCTGCCTGCAGTGCGGGAGACCTGGGTTCAATCTCTGGGTTGGGAAGATCCCCTGGAGAAGGGAAAGGCTACTCACTCCAGTATTCTGGCCTGGAGAATTCCACGGACTGTATAGTCCATGGGGTCTCAAAGAGGAGGACACGACTTGAGTGACTTTTACTTTCACTTGCTCTCAACAAGGTTATATCAAAGGCTGAGAAAATATGCCTTCAGTTGGTCAGCTGACATTTACTGAGCACCTACTGTGTGCAGGGCATGGTTGTCTTGGGTGGGTACCCCAACTTGGAGTGCGTGGGATCTGGGGCCTGAAACTCTCATACAGAAAGGCAGGGAGGCCACGTTCAAGACCTTGGATGACGGGCTGAGGCCGGGGCCATTGGGTGGGGAAGAGAGCAGGGCCAGAAGCTTCATCCTGGTCTGCCTCAGGGGGTGAGGGCATCCAGGAGATGGTTTGAGTCAAAGGGAAAAGATTTCCATTCTCCAGGGAATCAAGTGGAGGGCATCTAGGACAGGCTCCAGCATTGACAAAAGGCCCGGGGGTGGGATGGGGGTGGTGGTGGGAGTGTCAGTAGGGTTGTGGGAGACCCCCATGACTGGCTGGAAGGAGAAGGGAACACACAAGTCTGTGTGACTTCGTGTGCACCCCCCTAGGTGAGCAAAGCACTTTCACCCTCCTAAGGACTTGCTGGGCTTCCCAGGTGGCTCAGTGGGTAAAGAATCTGCCTGCAATCCAGGAGATGCAGGTTTGAAGATCCCCTGGAGGAGGGCATGGCAACCCACTCCAGCATTCTTGCCTGGAGAATCCCCATGGACAGAGGAAGCCTGGTGGGCTATAGTCCATAGGGTCTCAAAGAGTCGGACAGGACTGAGTGACTTAACACACTTGCAGCAAGGACTTGCCACCCGCAGCCCAGTGACATGTTATTCCCATTTAACAGATGAGAACCCTGAGCCTCACTTGCCAGAGATCATAGCAGTGAGGAGATGAATCTTAACCCAAGTCTTCTGATTATGGAGTGCCTTTTTTCATGATGCCAATTTGTCTGACAGTTCTGGTTCTCAGAAGGAGACAAAGAAACAGTCCAAGACAGTTTCCAAGGCCCCTCCCCTAAACGACTGTGGGAGGAAGGCAGGGTGGTCCCCTTCACTTCGGTGGTCCTACCCACCGCTCCCAGGCTCTCCTCTGAGAGAAACACTGACTCACAGCCCGGAATAGCTGTGGCTCTTTGGGGCCCCCATGATGCTTTCCTGGGCTTCTTGTCCAATTCTGAGATGCACATGGCTGGTAAGACAGTCCTGCTAGAGGAAGCTGAAACTCAGAGAGGTGAAGCGATTGGCCCAAGGTCACACAGCAGCTAAAGGTCTGAGCCAGGACTAAAACTGAGGGTGTGACTCAGAGGCCCTTGCTCTTTGGGTTCACATCCATTTTCCCATCTTCCTTTCAATCTCTTCCCAAGGTCCTGGAGTTGGCAGTTTTGGGGTATCAGACTGTGTCACTCTCCTCTAAGATAGCTGGGCCATTATACAGAATTCCCAGCCTTTTCCTCAGAGAGAAACTCCCAGACTCTCACCCATGCCCCATGTAGCAAGGCTCTGGCTAGCAGTGTGGACCAGCAGTGGCAGGTTTCTCTAAAGACCCAGCTGGGCAGGTCCTCCCTCTGGGGCCCCTAATCTCACCTCCCTCCTGGGTGGAATAACCAGTGGGAGCTTGTCTTGGGCCCGTGAATGGACCCGTCCCCTCGCTGGGGTGTGCCAAGTGGAGGGGACAATGAGGCGGGTGCTGGGCAGGGGTGAGTGACAATAGCAGCCCCAGCGGTGGCCGATGAAGATAACTGCTCTTGACAGATGAAGACGCAGCTGAGGCAAAAGCTACATCCTATTTGGCTTTTAATTTGGAGGCCCCGAGAGTGAATTCTGAAGCTCCCTGCTCTCCTCCTCACGTGCAAAGTGAAACTGACTTTCAGGAAATGACCTGAAGTGAAACCGCATTACTTATCAGCGTGTCTCTGGGATGCATCGGCTTCACGCTCCTGCCCCCAGTCCCTAAAGGGACCGGGTCCCCTCACACACACCTCTGTCTTATCGAGCGGCAGCGAGCAGGGCCCAGGTCCCTGGGAGACTCAGGGGTGCCTGGGTGGACAGCAGCGTTCAGCTCTAAGCTTGGACATTGACCAACAATATCAGACACCAAGAATCTGCAAATCTGCCTGTTGGTGAAATCCTGTCGGCCCAACCCTGTTTTTGTAGGGCCACGAGCTGAGAATGACTTTTTTTAAAAGGTTGAACAAAATCAGAAGAAGAAATTTCGTGACATGTAAAAATTATATAAAATTCAAATTTCAGCATCCCTAAATACGGTACAATTGGAACATGTCTGTGTCTGTTCATTTATGTATGGCTTGTGGCTCTTCTGAGTTGTCACAGCAGAGTAGTTGTGACCGGGACAGAACAGCTAGTGTAGCTCAAAGTAATTACTGTCTGGTCCTTTACAGAGCTTCCCTGGAGGCTCAGTCGGTAAAGAATCCATCTACGATGCAGGAGACCCGGGTTTGATCCCTGGGTCTGGAAGATCCCCTGGAAGAAGGAAATGGCAACCCAGTGCAGTATTCTGGCCTGGAGAATCCCATGAACAGAGGAGCTGGCAGGTTAAATAGTCCATGGGGTTGCAAAAGTCAGACACAACTTAGCAACTAAACCACCACCACCCTTTACAGACCTAAACTCTCATTTCCTGCAACTGAAAACATTTAAAGTCAATCGGGGGATTTCTCTTGTGGTCCAGTGGTTAAGAATCTGCCTGCCTAGGCAGGGGACACAAGTTCAATCCCTGGTCTGGGAAGATTCCACAAGCTGCAGAACAACTAACTCCCTGAACCACAACTACTGAGCCCACACTCGAAGGCCTGTGCACCGCAAGTAGAGAGTAGCCGCTGCTCTCCACAACTAGAAAAAGCCCAAGCACAGCAACAAAGACCCAGAGCAGGCCAAATAAACAGATATTAAGAAAAGAAAAATGTCTACATAAGTAAAGAAATAAGTCAGTGGGTGATGGTGGTGATGGTAGGATCAGAGGGGCGGTTGTCCTGAAGCCCTCAGCCGCTCCAACCATAGGCAAGGTGAGGGCGTGTCTGCTAAGTCTTCCCACATCCCCACACCTCCGAGGGGGGAAATTGATCATCATTCAGTCAACACACAGGTGTCGCTTTGTCGGGCACTAATCAGCCCCTGCGACAGGGAGCAGAGATAGAAAGATAGCTGAGTTCTGCTTCCGCGTTCCGGCCTTCTGCACTGGGTTTTGACCACAGGATGAAGAAGCCCCAGGGGACAATGGTGAGTGGCCCTTGCCCCGACAATCAGATGTTCACAGTCTGGGGTGGGAGGTCTAGACAGACAAGTAAACAGAAAACCATCATGTGGTGGGTGTGACTCGTGAAGATATGCCCCAGGGAGCAGAGGGTGGGAGCTTAACCCAGCCTGGGATCTGGAGTGAAAGCTCCTTAGACAAGCATCTCTTTCTCTCCCTTTTTTTTTAGGCCACACACTTGACCTTAGTTCCCTGAGATCAAACTCACTCCCTCTGCATTAGAAGCGCAGTCTTAATCATTGGACCACCAGGGAAGTCTGGACAAGCATCTCTTAACCGTGGTGGCACTTGAGACTCACCACGAGGGTTTCAAAAACCATGCCAATACCTGAGCCCCACCCACCGCAGAGATTCTGGTTTCATCTGTCTCAAGTGCGTTCTGGCCTTGGTTAAGTTTTTAGTGTCTTCCAGGTGACCTAAAGTTTCAACCAGGTCTGTGAACGCTAAACCAGGATGAGTAGGAATCAGCTTGGGTGGGCAGAAGGCGGTCCAAACAGGGGCAGGGGACAGACATAGACAAAGCAGGGTTGCCCTGCACCGCTGCAGGAGCTGCCTGGGCCTGTGGGCCTCGGGGTACCCCCTCCCCACAGCACGTCCCCCCCACCCATCTCAGGCCCTCAGGCAGCTCTTCTCCCTGAGGAAGTACCCGGCCCCCATCCCGATAACCCCCTTATCTTTTCAGGAAGAGTGCTGATCCAATCATACTCGTTCACAAACGGAGCCAATTCTCTGAGCTCAGGAAAAAGAATGTTCCTCAGTGTTAAGATAAGGGAGGAAATGATCATCATTAGGTCCAAAGCCCCCAGCCCCCAGCCCCTCACACCAGCAAACGCGCTGTGCTTTAATCCCCGGGGGCGGAGCCCTCTCCAGGCCCAGGTGAGAAGAGGTTTTGAGCTTTCATTTCCCCTTCTCCCTGGCTCAGTGGAATTCCCTTGAGGAATGAGGCCTGAAGGAAGAGGGGTGCTGGGGGGGTTGGGTCTGGGCCTCCCTTCTCCGGCTGGTCCAGCCTCTTTCTTTGATCGCTCAGGTGATGGTCTGGCGCTTGTGCCCGGCAGAGGCAGGGAATAGAGTTAGCACCCACGCTCGGGGAGCCCTGACAGCCCGTTTAACAAGGTGTCCAACACCCCATTTCCTCTGCACTTCCTCTCGCCTTAATCCTTTTATGCGAAACTCACTCAGGAGCAAGCCCTGTGAAATTGAGGCCTCTCTGTACACATTGCCTGGCCGCTCCCTGCTCCTCCCAGAGCCCGGCTCCCTCCCATCCCAGGGTGCCTGGGAAAAGTAGGGCCAGGCAGGACAAGAGGACCTGGGTGCCCTTAGAGGGTCACTCCCAAACTCTGGAGGGTAGGCAGCTTAGAGGTGGCTTAGAGTCCCTGACCCAGGGGTGGGGCTTCTGGAGCTGCCACCTGGGCCTGATGCCCAGGCCACCCTTTGTTCATCCCCCTTCTCCCTCCTCCCTGGGTCACAGACCCTCCTGGGTTAGGGGCCGGGAGCCCAGAGTCAGAACTGGAAGAAGGAAGCTCCTGGTGGTTCCAAGCAAACTTCTGACCCCAGGCCCTATCCATTCCAAAAAAGAAAACCAAATCATTAACATTTTGGCATGAACACCCAGGGGTGGGAGATGAGAGGGCTGCAGGCCATCAGCTAGGGTGCAGATAAAAGCCAGGTTATCTTGGATGAGGGCGATGGGAATGTAAAATGTTATCACTCTGGGAGAGGCAAGTGGAAAAAGGCAGCAGTCCAGGCCCCCACCTTCCCCACTTCCGGCCTTCCAGCCAGCACCCTTCCTGCATGTTGAATTTGGCTTGGGTTCCACTCAATCGCCGCGTGACACTGGCATACACCTCAGTGTTCCCCTGGGAAACATGGAGCTGAGACTTCTCCACTCAGGAGGGGATGTTGCAGGAAGGGAGACCCCTTCCAGGGCCCAAGAGTGGGCTCTTATCTGACACTCAGAAATGAATTGTCTGAGGAGACACCCTCTTGCTGACAAACCAACAGACATTATTGGGAAGGGGCGCCTAAGCAGAGAGCAGGAGGGTAAGGGACCCAGGAGAACAGCTCTGCCACGTGGCTGCAGTCTCCGGTTTTATGGGGACGAGATCAGTTTCCGGGTTGTCTCTGGCCAATCCTTCTGACTCAGGGGCCTTCCTGGAGGCGCTCCCATGGCTCAGCCAAGATGGACGCCAGCGAGGAGGATTCTGGGAGGAGGTCTGACACGTGGTGCCTCCTTTGGACCTCACCCGAGCTCTTCCGGTTGGTGGTGGCTTGTTAGCTTCGCGTTCCCTACCAGGCCTTCCTGTCGTGAAATAGCTCAGGCAAATGGTTACCATGCCGCCTGGGCGGGGTGGGCGGTTTCAGTCAGCGAGCTTCCCCTAACAGGGAGAGCAGCTGGGGTACCGCTCCCAGCGAGAGGCTCCTCCCCTCCCCTTGTCAGACACTCTTTGCTCGACCAAACCTTAGTCAGGCTCCCGAAACTTCTCCTAGGTCTATCTGCGCACTTCTTTGTAAAGCCCAGTTTTAGCAAGAACCCACTCCAGTATTCTTGCCTGGAAAATTCCATGGACAGAGGAGCCTGGGGGCTACAGTCCATGGGGTCGCAGTTAGACACGACAGAGCACGCATGCGCACACGTACACACTGTTCAGTCAGTTTGTCGAGTCCCCCTTCCCCCTCCCCATATCTGCTCGGGTCCTCATCCCTCTAACTTCCTCAAGCGATGTCAGATTGCCCTGGTCTGTCTTCAGTATGAATCCTGGTGGGTCAATAACCCCTCCTTATCCATGATGTTTCCTCTTAGTAGTTTTCCGTCTGCTGACCCACCCACCCCGCACCTGGCTCCTTGGTTACAAAGTCCCATTTGCCCATGCCGAGTCTGGAGCTGAGCCCCAAATCCTCACAAAATCCCATTGCAGTGGTCCCTCTGCTTACTGTGATGGTCCCGAACCCAGTCTGCCTTACCATCTTTACCGAGTGTTAGGAGTATTTTTTCTTTAACTCCTTTCACACCAGCTCCCGCCACCCACCCCCCTCCAAGGCCTGCTGGTGGGGCCAGAGGGTGGAGGGTGTCAGGACCGCACCCCTTCTCCTTTTTTCTCAAACCTGCCTTTGCTGTGGACACAGGGTGGGTGAGAGTCACACCTGGACAACTGGCCATGATGAGAAAAACAGCTTTGACTTGCCGCGGGGGCGGTGGGGGGAGGTATGTGGCCAGGGCCAAGGACCCCATAGCTCCCAGGCTGTCCCCCGCTTTCCTCCCGGGGACTCGGGGCCCCCTAGCCTGGGCCAGAGTGCATCTTCCCTAGGAGAGAGGCCTGTCGCCCTCAGCCCCCACCTCATTGTCTGAAGTGTAGCTTGAAGGGGGGTTTTGTGGATGTGCGCTTGGCTCACCCACAATTTCTAAGTTTGATTTTTCCTAGTGGGTTGTGCTGGATCACACACCAGGTGGGCTGAGAGCATCAGCCAACTGGGGCCACGTAAGTATGATTTGGGGAAGAAAATATTCATGAGAAAGCCCATAAGTAATATGGGAGAATCAGACACTTGTTGAACCTTCCTTACACCTATTTATCACTGAGTTGGTGGTTTTTTAAATTACTTTTAGGGAGGCCCACCTAAAGTTTCTTTCTTTCTTTTTTTTTAAATGTTTTGGTCACACTGCACAGCATGTGGGATCTTATTTCCCCCACCAGGGATTGAACCCACGACCCCTGCGTTGGCAGCACAGGGGTCTTAACCACTGGACCACCAGGGAAGTCCCCTAAAGGTCTTAATGTAGCCCTGATGAGCGCCCCCCATCCCCACCCCCATCACAGGTGCAGCCTCTCCATTCCCCTCCCTTGGTGAGGTCTGGGTGTCAGCCAGCACACACCTGTAGGCCTCTGGGAAGGCCCCCCACCCTAGGACCTCTTTTGATAAAGGAAGGTAAAGATCCCCTGAGGCGACCCCTTCCTGGACAGGCCCCAAAGCTCTCCCCACCTGGAGGCCTGTCACTCCCGCCCACCCACTACTTCAGTTCTGAGGGTCATGGCATCTGCCCCTGTCCATTTAAGGAGGAGGAAACAGATGTCCAGAGAGCGCCCCTGGCTTGCCCAAAGGAGACCCACAGTCTTCGCCCTAGGCCCTGCCCAAGGCCCTCTGGGCCCCAGGGCCCCCTCAAGCGTCTGAGGAGGGCCTGGCCTGCTATCAGCCGGCTGCCTGGCTGCCACAGAGAGATGGGGAGGGTTCTCAGGAGCCAGGGAAAATCAGTGGCAGAAAAAAGGGGACGTGAGCTGCGACAGGAGGCAGGGAGCTGGGCAAGGAGGGTAAGACGGAGAGACAGGGAGAGAGAGGAAGACGGAGAGGCCTCTGAGGAATCCTGATCTTTAAAGCTGACTGATAAAAAGCTTGTTCCGAAGACAAATTCTTTCAGACCAACAGCTCCAATGAGACTTTCCGTCATTCCCCCTATCACAGCCCGGCCCTTCCCTCCAGGAAGAAGATGAAAGAACGTCTTCATCGCCTTCTCTGCCTCGTGGCCTCCCTCCCTCCCCCTCTCCAGATTCTTTCTCCTCTCCTCCGCAGGCAGGCTCACTGCCGCTCACCTGTTCTGTATCCCCATTTCCCCTGCCGTCCCAGCTCCCATTTCCCGCTCCCTCCCCCCTAATTTCCTGTTTCTCTGGATCCAGAGTACTTCCAGCATCCAACTGTATTCTTTCCTTTCTCCTCCCCTCTCCTGCATTTTTCTTCCCTGACTCCACTGGCCCTTCATCCCCAAAGATGGCTCATGAGCAAGGGCCCCAGGCTTTCTCCTCTGCATTTCTTCTTTTTTTAAAAAAAGAATCTATTTATTTATTTTTGGCTGTGTTGGATCTTAGTTTCGGCATAGGGTCTCTGTAATTGTGCCACGTGGGATTAGCTGCTTCATGGCATGTGGGGTCTTCGTTTCCTGACCAGAAATCAAACCAGTGCCTGCCGCCTTGGAAGGTAGAGTCTTAACCACTGGATCGTCAGGGAAATCCCAACCCTTCCTTATTCTTCCAGGCCCTTCTTCACTGCCACCTCCTCTGGGAAGCCCTCCCAACTCACCCAGCTGCCCCTTCCAAGCTCATCTTGCCCTGTAACAGCTTGTACGTAGGTCCGCCCTTGCTGAGACTGTGATTCCCTCGAAAGCATCAAATTCTTCATTTCGTTTAGCAAACATCTGTTAAGCACCTACTGTGCGTCAGGGTGGGAGTAGAATGATGTCAAGACAATCTTTCTCTCTGGGACTCACTCTCTCCATGGGACTCACACTCCATATGGCATCTGGACCAATGAAAGAGTTATCACAGAGCATGGTTAGCAGTGCGGTGGAGGGAAGTGGTGGGAAAAGCATACCTCATCCAGCATGGGGAGTTGGGAAGGCTTCCTGGAAGGTGAATGAGACTTATTCTAGGAATGAATAGGAGAGAGGAAGTCCTGGACCCAGTGTATTGAAAGCAAGAGAGAGCATCGCTCAGATGGGGACCTGAAGAGGTAGTCAGATAGGAGCCTTGGTGAGAGTGGCAGGTGGATGGAGATGAGGGACCAGGCCTCAGTCATCTTTCTCCAGGGCCTTGGGCCAAGTCCATAGCCCAGAGTTGCTGCCAGATAAATTTCCCTTTTTTTTTGGCCACACCATTCAGCTTATGGGATCTTAGTTCCCCACCAGAGACTGAACACAGGTCCTCGGCAATGAACGTGCAATGTTATAATCACTGGGCTACCAAGTAAAATTTTCAACACTGAATGAATGGGGAGTCCAGGTCATACACACCAATCAAGTATCTACCATGTTCAGGGCCCTAGGGCTTGGGATAGACAAAATTTACAAGGAAAACAGTAATAAACAATAGCTAACATGTTCTAAGTTGCTCACCTACTGCATGCTTGGGACCCTGTGTTTTATAGGTGTCATCTCATGCATTCCCCATGCCAGCCCTAGATGGGATGGTTATGCTTATCTCCACAGCCTAAGAGGTATACTCAGGCTCAGAGAGGTGAACTGAATTTTGCAAAGTCACATAGAAGCCAATATTTGAAGATTGGCTTAACTGCAACGCAGTAGCCTCTCCCAAGGCAAAGAAGGGATTGGTCCTGCGAGGCTTGCTGGCCGCCATCTTGCAGAAACCCTGCCCCCACCTCCACCCCCAGTCCTCTGAACTGAAACCTTTCCTCCCTGGGACCAGCCTTTCCAAGAAACCCATTGCATCCTTCCCCCCTCTTCTTTCTTTCCTCTGCCCCCACAGTCTGGGTACTTCCATTCCTCCCCGGCCGGTCCCCTCCCCGCAAAGAGAGAAAAAATCGAAGAGAAAATGGATCTTTAAAGATACATGTATCCATCACTATTATTTACATTCTAATGTGCCTCAGTGGCTCCGCTCAGAGGGGGAAATGTAAATCAGGTGGACACCGCTCCGAAAGCCCTAAAGAGCTTGGCTCCCCCAAATTAGAATAGAAAATGCTCTTTTAAAATGCACCTTTAATATGTAAAAGCCTGCCGACCTGGGCTCTAAATAAACCAAACTTGAACCAGATGCCAAATAGAGTAGATGAAGGACAGGTGCGCAGAGGGTCCTGGGCTGGGGAATGAGGTCTAAACAGCTATTTATATTAATGCAAAGAAAGTTCAACATTCTCCCCTTGATATATGCTGCAGTGGGAGGTGGTTTTTGTCCCACCAGCGAGAATAAAACCTACAGCTCATGATGGGCAGGGTCACATGTGCGAGATAAAAAGCTCTGGATGTAATATATGTCCCCGCCGAGTATTCTCGGCAGACTCAGAGTTAGATCTGTGGATGTCAACGAGAAAACACTTACTCAAGGTTAGACTCTGCTCGCCAGCCTCCCCATCCCAACTCCCCATCCTGAGGGAAGGCAGCTGCCTGGAAATGGGCCTAGCAGAGCCCTGGGCTGGGGTCCTGGGACACCCCGCCTGCCTTGGTATTGAGCTAGCCAGTGGGCCCTGCTTGGGGCAGGAAGTCTGAGAAGTCTCAGAGACTGCTGGCTCGGGTCAGGAAATGCCTGTGTGTGACCACTGTAGGGGTGTGGGGGTGGAGAATGCATGTCCTTCCCCTTGGGGACACCCCCACCCATCCCAGACTCCCTGGTTTAAAGGTGCACAGGTAGGGAGGGTCCACTGCGGAGTGACTGCTTTGTACCCTTTAGGGTACTAGGTTTCCTTCTGAAAGTGAAAGTCATTGTTGAGTCTGACTCTTGTGACCCCGTGGACTATAAAGTCCATGGAATTCTCCAGGTCAGAATACTGAAAAGGGTAGCTTTTCCCTTCTCCAGGGTATCTTCCTAACCCAGGGATCGAACCTAGGTCTACCCACATTGCAGGTGAATTCTTTACCAACTGAGCCACGAGGGAAGCCCAAGAATACTGGAGTGAGAAGCCTATCCCTTCTCCAAGGGATCTTCCTGACCCAGGAATAGAACCAGGGTCTCCTGCATGGCAGGTGGATTCTTTACCAATTGAGCTATCAGGGAAGCCCACTGTTCTTTACCAACTGAGCTATCAGGGAAGGTCCCCTGTGGAGTGACTGCTTTGTACTCTTTAGGGTACAAGGTTTCCTTCTGGGGATCTGAAAAATGTTTGGGGCCTGGATAGAGCTGATGTGTGAATCTACCAAATCCTCTGAATTGCTCGCTTTGAAATGGTTCAACTTTGTTATGTAGAGTTTAGAAATTCAGTTAAAGTCCCAGGGAAAAAACCAACCAACCAAACACCCCAGAGCAGTGCACAGCGACCTGGACTGTTTTTAAAGTAGGCACATATGACTTGGGGAAGAGGTGGGCTTTCACAGATATGTTCCATGAAGACCTGGCCTCTGGGTGTGTAAGTCAGAACACACCTATTCATTCATTCATTTCATTATTCATTTGACAGAGTATAACTGAGAAACTGCAGGACCTTAAGGGGAAGTGTGGGCTTCCCAGGCGGCTCAGTGGTAAAGAATCCACCTGTCAATGCAGGAGACTTGGATTTGATCTCTGAGTCAGGAAAATCCCCTGGAGGAGGAAATGGCAAACCACTCCAGTATTCCTGCCTGGAAAATTCCATGAGCAGAGGAGCCTGGTGGGCTACAGTTCATGGGGTTGCAAAGAGTCAGACATGACTGAGCATGCACACAGGATGACCCATGAGGGGAGGTGTAGGATGGAGAGGTTCTGGAGAATGTGAAGATGATAACAATACTTGTTCAGGTCAGCTGGGTATGGTGTTAGAGGGTGCAGGACAGTGGTAGGCAGTCAATAAACTCTGGCTTTGTTGAGCTGGTTGTTGGTGGTAATGTGTGGAGGGAGCGGAGGCCTGACGATGACTGAGGTGCTGGTCGTGCTATGAGGACCTTACCATCCAGGGAGGACCGGGCACATGGACTTATAGATAGGCAAATGAGCAGAAGTCCATGTGAGCAGTCTACGATAGAAGACGTGCAGAGTGCCATGAGGGGTATGGATTGGGATTAACCACAGAAGACTTCAAAGAGCGCTAAGCCTTGACCTGGGACTTTAAAAATCAGTAGAGGATTTCCCTGATGGTCCCAGGGGTTAAGAATCCACCTTGCAATGCACGGGACACAGGTTCAGTCCCTGGTCAGGGAACTAAGATCCCACATGCCACAGGGCAACTAAGCCAGCCTGCCCCCATCTACTGAGCCTGAGAGCTGCAATAAACATCCCGTGTGATGCAAATGAGACTTGATGCAGCCAAATAAATAAATGGATGATAGGTAGATACATAAAAAATAAAAATCAGAATCTCCTCAGGAGAAGGTGTGAGTGGAAAAGCATTTTAGGCAAAGGAAACAGCAAGTATAAAGAGATGGCTTGATATGCTGAGGAAAGAAGGAGTTACTCAGTGTCTCTGGGCCTGAGATGTGGAGCAGGGTTGGGAGTAGCAGGAAACTTGGCTGGAGGGTAGGCAGGAGTCAGCCCACTGACAGCCTTGCTAATAAGTTACATGCTTATTTTGTTGAGTAGGAGAAACATAAATTGAAGAACTGTTTTCCCCAATTGAGGCAAGGTATGCATTTGACCCAAAGACAACTAATCTCCCCACCAGACCTTTCTGGTCCTAGCTGGGCCAGCCAGAGGCTCTTTCTTGGTGAATTAGTCAGGACTGGCTCAGTTACATTGTGGTAACAAACATCACCTGAATCTCAGGGGTTTAACATGACAAAGATCTACTTTTTGCTCACGTGAATCCTTTGCTAGGTCGGGGCAGTTCTCTGGAGCAGCTGCCGCCATGTGTGGTTTGAACATTTCCAGCCAGTTCCACCGGGGCACCTCCATATCAGCAAGTGCTTCCATGGGGGACCAGGGAAGAAGACACGCAGAATTAAAGATCAGCTCCAAAATACTTCTACCCAGAAGGGACACACGTGGGCTTCCCTTGTGGTTCAGATGGTAAAGAATCCAGCTGCAAAGCGGGAGACCTGGGTTCAGTCCCTAGATCGGGAAGATCCTCTGGAGGAGGAAATGGCAACCCACTCCAGTATTCCTGCCTGGAAAATTCCATGGACAGAGGAGCCTGGTAGGCTACAGTCCATGGGGTCACAAAGAGCTGGACACAACTGAGCAATTAACACACACGCACAGAGAAGGGACACCCATTCCCTCTGCTCACATTTCTCTGGCCCATGTACGTTTCACAGCCTTGCCTAATCTCATGGGGCCAGGAATACAATCTCACCCAGAAGGCAAGCAGAACCCCAAATACCATTGAGCACTAGTAGTGTCCATCACACTAGGGAAATATGGTAAGAAAAAGGTGGTGGGGTGGGGGGGTGAACTTCCCTGGTGGTCCAGTGGTTGAGACTCTGTGCTTCCACTGGTGGGGCTCAGGTTCCATCCCTGGTCAGGGAACTGGGATCCTGCATGCCACACAGCACTGTAAAACAAAATAAAACAGAACAGAACAGAATAGAACAGAGCTGGGTTACAGTGAGAGGAGAAGCTGACAAGGGATTGAGACGCAGAGGAGCCACGGACCCCATGGAAGCCGTGAACCGGAGATGCTCGAGGTGGTTGACTGCTGAGCGAGCAGGTCTTTTGTCCCCAGGCACTTGCTCTTTTGTAATAGTCCTCCTAGTTGTACACCTGGGGGATTCCAAGATACCCCAGAAGCCTTGTGATCTCCAGGAGTGGGGAGAGGATGCTGATAGTACAGAGGAAGGAGGAGGGAGCCCAGCCAGAAGCCAGTCCTTCTCTCCCCAGATTTCAGCAAACCTTGGAGAAAGCTTGGATTGTGCCAGTGGGCCTGGGGAATTGCTAACCAGGCCCCACATTATCTTCTGGTGAATGTTGATTCATAACTTAGAAACCTCTAGTTGACAGAAAAGGAAGGCTTGGGTAGAGGATGTATGGGCAAGGCTGGGTTTAGAAACCCTGAACCCAGAGACTTGATTCCCCCAAGTCCTGGAGCTAGCGGATATAAGCTTGGGAGGGTAACGATCTGAGGGGCAGGGGCCTCTGGGTGGTGCAGGGCTGGGGAGCAGGGCTCTCCGACTCCGTTGGGGGACAGGGGCTCCTGGCAGAGAAGTGAAAGGCCAGTGGAGACCCTCTCAGGGGCATTTTGCCAGCAAGGCCAGATGCCACAGCCCTCTGCTGGGCCTCCCACTTTCCTTGCTCTCAGAGGAGGAAGGTTGGTGGGAGCGGGGTCATAACCCCTGCCCCTCAGTCCTCCAACACCTCTGGATTGTTTCGGTGTTTGGCTCCCAAGGAGTGTAACTGATGCCACAAATCAGAGGTGGCAGGTCAGGCTAGATGTGGCCTCTGATGGCCCTTTACAAGGTGGATGGGAATGGGGTGGAGGCGCCTGGGGCTGGGGTGGGGGCTGGAAGCCGGAGCTGGGAAGAAGAGATGCAGGAGAAAGAGAAGAAAGCAATGAAGGAGGAGGCACAGGAAGTAAAGAGGTCAGAAGAGAGAAAAAGGAGGAAAGGTGCGGAGGGAGGGATGAAGAAGAATTAAAGGGGAAGTGAAAAACAAAGAAGGGAACGGGAGTGGGGAAGAAAAGGGGAAGAAAGTGGAGTCTCGCAGCACTCCAGGGCTTGGGAGCGAAGTCGGGGCACCCCGACTGCCTGGAGGGGAGCCCCGGCAGGCTGGCCTTCCCGCAATAAAGAAGCGCACAGGAGGCCGCTCCGAAGATCTATTGGGCCCCGCAGTGCCATTGTCTTCAGAAGGAATTAAAAACAAATTGCTAAGGGCCAGCACATAATTTAAAGACTCACGGCAATTTTATGACTTGCTAATGTTCCTAATTACATGCCCGTGAAAGGCTTAATTAATTGGGGGATGTAGCAAAAAGTGGAGCCCGTGTTTGTTATCATGGTTCCACTGCATTGATTTTAGTGCCTATGGAGAATTTAGGGACTCTTTATTTGCACAAAGAAAATGCAAGTCTCTCGGAAAAACTCACATTAAGATCAACCCCTCGCTGCTATCTAATATACTTTCCTCTACTTAACCAAAGCGCTTGTAATCATATTTTGTAAATGTTGGTGCCGTTAATTGCATTGTGAGGGAAAATAGGTTCCGCTTGGCTGCTTGTGGAGAATTTTATAAAGTTTGTTCCCGGCACCCCATTCCAGGGGACTCTTCCTGGGGAACTTGTGAAGAAGTTGGGACGCCCAGCAGCCCAGAAGTTGGTATGGCTGCCCTGAGTTTCTTTGCTCCCGGCAGCAACTCACAGCTCTGCTGTTGCTCCCTCTGCTGCTGGGGCCTGGATGGGGAGCAGAGGGCGCTGGGCCAGGGTGGGACCGGGAGTGAGAGCAGTGGGCACGGAGGAAGGCCACAGGAGAGCATGGGGACAGAAGACTGACTTCTGGTATGGGCACAGTCACACACCTTCCCTGTGAGGCCTTGGATAAGGCACTTAGCGTCCCCAAGCCTCAGTTTCCTCATCTGTGAAGTGGGGTAATGACCCCAGCCCCAACGAATATCATCAAGCAAGGTGTCTTGCTTATCCTGTTCATGATGCCAATTGTCTTGCTGTGTCTCACTGTGAGCATTGTTCGCTGAACCCAGGGTAGGCAAGGCGAAAGCTAAGAAGCTAGAAGGAGACTCAAGGAGCCATGGAAACCGCAGACACGTCTATTCTCTCCTGGCTGACACAGCCGCCGTCGCAGCAGCTGGAACATCACATAGCATAGCCTGCCAGGGCTTTCCAGGGGAAGCTTATATATGCTTACAGAACAGCAGTAGCCCGTGGCCAAGCGAGTGCCTCGCGACGCACACGTACAATACTATCAGTGATCTCAGCTGTTACACAACCATTATTCACAAAGCATGGAGAGAGAGCAAGGGGCTGCGGGTGAGGCAGCCCGACCACACCATCTTGGCTGATTTGCGCTTTCCCTGCACGAGGGAATGGAGGTGAAGGAGGCCTGGATCTGAGGCTTGTGGTTCCTCTCATTAGCTGCCGTCTCCTCTCTTCCTTCCACAGTGAATGACAGGCAAGTTCTCCTTCAGCTGGGCGCTGCCTGTGGGAGAGGGGCAAGCACCCCCCTCTCTTTTAGAGGAAGTGTGCAGAAAGGTTCAGCCAGAGATGCAGTGGGTCCTGGGAGATGGAAGGGAGGAGCAGCTCCGGTCAGCCCCTCTAAGGAATTAGTCTTGACACTGTTCCTCCCTGAGAACAGACACTCTCCTCCCTCTGGGCTCCCAGAGACTTTTTCCCCAGGCCAGAACCTTTCCCAGGAATTGTCACTGCCTGTTAACAACAAACTCCTCCGGGAGGGCAGAGACTGGGCCTCCTGGCTCTCCGTCCCGAGCAGGGAAGATGACTATGGTTACTTCTGGCACGAAGGAGACACTTGGTAGCATTTTATTGAATGAGAGACTCAGTGAACCAAGTCAGCAATTTGGGCAGGGGCCCTTGGTCAGAGGGGTCTACCCAGGCTCAGCTCTTTATTTCTCAGCCTCTGTGGCTGAGTTTACAGACCAACAGGTCCTCCCCCAAACCCTCCCCGCACCCACATCTCACACACTTACTCCCCACATCCTCCTCTGAGAATCCTCTCTGAGCAAGGAGAGTCTTCTTCTAGAGATGAATGGAGTTGGAACCTTCAGCTCTAACCTGGACCCTGTCACCTCCTTTCTTCATGTGGAAAACCAAAGTGGTATATATATTTTTTCTTTTGACTGCTCCCTTGTGGCTTGTCCTCACCACTGGACACCCAGGGAATCCCCAATCGTTTTTATTTATTTATTTTATTTATCCCCTGATCTTTTTTATTTTTTATTTTTAAATTGCCTTCCAATTTTCTTTTAAAAAGAAATTTTTATTGGAGTGTAGAGTAACTCTCTGCTGCACGGCAAAATGAAGAGCCGCACACGTACATATGTGCACTCTCTTTTTTCACATTCTTTTCCCGTGCAGTTCACTACAGAGTATTTGAGTAGAGTTCCCTATGCTATACAGTAGGTCCTAGTCTTTTTTTGTTTGGTCCTAGTTTTTATTTATTTTTCTGGCTGCATCACGAGGCATGCGGGATCTTCATTCCCTGACCAGGGGTGGAAACCATGCCCTCTTGCAGTGGAAGTGAGGAGTCTTAACCAGTAGACCGCCAGGACTCTCCCCCAAAGTGGTCTTTTAAAAAAATGCAAATCAGATCATATCTTGCTCCTGTGTGTTAAGCCCTGAGCCTTCTGATTGCATTTTTTTTAAAAAACCAGACTTTTCCTGGGGACCTGCAGAGCCCCTCACTATGATCCCACCCCTTCCTAGATCTCTCTCACCTCGACCCATATCACAGTCCCTCAAGGTCATTCCAGCCCCCCACGCTGCCCGCTGCCCGTGGCTGCTCCTCGACAGGCCTAGGGCAGTCCTGCCTTGGAGCCTTTACACTGGCTGTTTCCTCTGCCTGGGATGCACCTCTCCGACAGGGGGCCGGCTCCTTCTCACTCAGGTCTCGCAAGTCTTTTCCTCCGCAAGCTCTTCCTTGACCACCAGGCCAATGTTGCCTTCTTTAGTCACACTAATCCCCTCTGATATCTCTTTTGACATGTTAAATAGACACACTTGGGATTCCCTGTTTGAGAACTCCATAAGATGAAATTCACAAGGACTCAGCCTGGAGATGAAACAGCAGACTGGTTCCAATAGGAAAAGGAGTACGTCAAGGCTGTATATTGTCACCCTGCTTATTTAACTTATATGCAGAGTACATCATAAGAAACGCTGGGCTGGAAGAAGCACAAGCTGGAATCAGGAAAGCTGGGAGAAATATCAATAACCTCAGATATGCAGATGACACCATCCTTATGGCAGAAAGTGAAGAGAAACTAAAAAGCCTCTTGATGAAAGTGAAAGAGGAGAGTGAAAAAGTTGGTTTAAAGCTCAGCATTCAGAAAACTAAGATCATGGCATCTGGTCCCATCACTTCATGGGAAATAGAAGGGGAAACAGTGGAAACAGTGTCAGACTTTATTTTTTTGGGCTCCAAAATCACTGCAGATGGTGACTGCAGCCATGAAATTAAAAGATGCTTACTCCTTGGAAGGAAATTTATGACCAACCTAGATAGCATATTAAAAAGCAGAGACATTACTTTGCCAACAAAGGTCCATCTAGTCAAGGCTATGGTTTTTCCAGTGGTCATGGTCTCACATCCATGGTATGGATGTGACAGTTGGACTGTGAAAAAAGCTGAGCGCTGAAGAATTGATGCTTTTGAACTGTGGTGTTGGAGAAGACTCTTGAGAGTCCCTTGGACTGCAAGGAGATCCAACCTAAAGGAGATCAGTCCTGGGTGTTCATTGGAAGGACTGATGCTGAAGCTGAAGCTCCAATACTTTGGCCACCTGATGCGAAGAACTGACTCATTTGAAAAGACCCTGATGCTGGGAGGGATCAGGGGCAAGAGGAGAAGGGGACGACAGAGGATGAGATGGCTGGATGGCATCACCGACTCAATGGACATGGGTTTGAGTAAACTCCGGAGTTGGTGATGGACAGGGAGGCCTGGTGTGCTGCGATTCATGGGGTCGCAAAGAGTCGGACACGACTGAGCGACTGAACTGAACTGAACTGAAAACTGCCGCTCACTTTGTTGGCAGGCTCTCACTCACGGTTGCTGGTTTCCCTATAGTATGTGTACTGTGTGTTTGGAATGTGGGTTCCAGCTTGAAGAACTTATTTATGACATTCCTGAGAGGCTTGAGTCGGAGGTATGTCCCTCCAAAGATAACCTGTCATTCCTCAACCCTAAGGCTAATAATACCAAGCTTGAAAGTAAAAGTGTTAGTCGCTCAGCCATGCCCGACTCTGCGACCCGGTGAGACTAGTGGACTGTAGCCCACTAGTCTCTGTCCGTGGGATTTCCCAGGCAAGAGTACTAGAGTGGATTGCCATTCCCTTCTCCAGGGGATCTTCCTGGCCCAGGTCTCCCATGTTGCAGGCAGATTCTTTACCATCAGAGCCACCTGGGAAGCCCTCCATTTTAATTCACTTATTGCCTTAGGTTTTCTTTCTCTACACAAGTGGTAGACAGTAGACCTCCACTCACAAGAAGGCAGGCCTGTGGTTATGGAATGAATGCTCACCAGAAGCTTTTTCGTTTTCTATGAATCCAAGTAAAGACAGAAACATCAAGTTTTTCTGTTGATTTCCTTTGTGTAGGTGGATCCTTGCCCTGAATTCGCAAATTCACCTTGCTACTGGGGGTGTAGCTTTTCAAGGGTCTAGACTTTTGGGGTGTGTGTGTGAGAGATGAATATCTCACTCCCATCTCCCCACCTTGTCTCCTGTCCCCCGTAAAGCATTTAAACCTCAAATTTGCCAAAACCAGCAGTAGAAGCTTCAAGTTTCTAGGTTCTTCTCTGGTTTTGACCCCTGATATTTCTCACAACTTTTGCCACCCTGTAATAGGATGTTTGTTATAGTTGACTCTGCATTTCTAGATGTTTTGTATTAGAAGTTTGGGGCAGGGTGTCCGGTGCATCATTAAGGAAGGGAAGTCCCTCTGTTAGGGGAACCACTAGTTGAAACCGCCCACCCTGGCCATGCATCATAGTAACCAGCTGCATGAATCATCTTAAACAGGAGGTCCTGGTAAGGAACGCAGAACCAACAAGCTACCACCAACAGGAAGAGTTCGGGAAAGGTCTTATGTCCTGCTGACTTCCCAGAATCCTCCTCACAGGAGTCCATCTTGGCTGAGTGAGTGACGCATGGGCAACAGGAAGGACAGCGAGTCAGAGTGGTTGGCCAGAGACAACGGGAAACTAACCGTATCCTCAAAAAACCTGAAACCTCGAGCTATGGTTTCATAGCTTTCTGGGTTCTTTCAGGGTTCCGTTCCTCTCCTGCTCTGCCCCTGGGCACCCCTTTCCCAATAAAGTCTCTTGCTTTGTCCACACGGGTGTCTTCTCGGACAGTTCATTTCCTAGTGTTAGACAAGAGCCCACTTGCGGGCCCTGAAAGGGGTCCCCCTTCCTGCAACACCTCGGGCACTCTCACTGTGCACTTTGAAGCCTCTTGGGCACTTTGTCATCACAGCACGTGTCATTACTGATGACCATCATCTATTTACTCATTTAATGTCTGCCCACTCCACATAAGACGTGAGCTCCACTAGGGTAGGAAGCTTGCCCACCCTGCTCACTGCTGTCCTCAGAGCCTAGAAAGGTGCCAGCTCCTGCAAGAAGTATTTGTTGTCAGAGAGCCTGGATTCAGATTCCAGCTTAGCAACCTGGGATAGTCACCTGGTCCCTCTGAACACAGTTTCCTCCTTTAGGCAAGGAGAGTAGTAATTATTACCTCAGGGAGTTTGTGAAGATGAAATGAGATGATGTCTGTCGAGCACTTCCTTGAGTCACTGCCAGACACAGTAAATGATCATGAACTGTGACTGATGGCTTCTGGGTGGGTCCCATGTCACCTGGTCCCACTCACCTCCCATGAAGCCAGGTCTCCCCCCACCCCCAGGCTTTGCCCATTGGAAATCCAGGCTCCTGCCTTCACTCCTCCGTGCTGGAGCTGGGTGGCCCTCTCTGATCTCACAAACACAAGGGATGAAACTCACCTCCAATACACAGCAGGCCCACCTGGCCTACATCCCTAGAGACCCTCCTCCCTGCCTGGTGGGAGGTGAGTGGTAGGGGGTGAGAGAAAGGTGCTCGTCTGTGTAGACAGCGGTGGGAAGAAAGCCTGGGAAGAGGGACTGGAGTGGGAAGCCGGGAGGAGGGTGATGGCACAAACTGCCTAGCAACATCCTGGCTCTGCCACTTACATCCTGCTGGCCTTGGGTGACATATTTAACCACGCTATGCCTCAGTCTCCCCACCTGTAATATGGGATGATAGTGCCTACTTCATAGAGCTCTTAATAAATAAGTATAAAGTGCTCAGAAGTGGGTCTGAGATTTATGTGTTAATTTTTATTATGTCTACTTTGTTCGCTGTTGACTTTCCAGAATCTTAACATGGGACCTGGCACATAGTAAGCGCTCAATAAATGTTTTGGGGAATGGACAGATGCATGAATGGATGAATAGACTAGCCTGAGGGGAAGCATATACAGTGGACACCTAAGATGTGCCCTATGAATTTAGCTGACAATCCTAACAGGATTTAGAGCCTGCCACATTCTAGACTCCCAGAGTGCTGGGACTGGAGGGTTCTGAGAGGTCATCTCAGTCCAGTGTGGGTACCACAATCCGCAGGGGCTTTTTCAAATTCCTGCTTCCCTTGCCTTATGGAGCAAGACTCTGGTCACCTTGGCTGGGTATGGAGGGGTTGAATGTTGATTTTGATAGCTGTGTCTGGTTGACGGTTCCTGATCTAATCTGCTAATCTCACACTGCAGATAAGGAAACTGAGGCTTGGAGAGACAGAATGCATGTGCGAGGTCACGGAGGGGATTGTGAAAGAGTTGGGACTCCAGCTCACATCTCCTGAGTCTTGGTCAGGTGTCTATTACTGGTCTGTTTCCCTGCATCCCCACCAGCAGCCTGATCTGCAACACTGAAGCAACTCAACTATTTGAAGTTTTGTTTGTTTGATTTAATAGAAAGAGGATCTCCATGATAAAGGTATGGGGAGGACTTAAGGGACCCAGGGGCAGGCATGAAGCTGCCCTAGGAAGGGGGAAGACTGGGACAGCAATGCCTAAGAGGCATCAGAACCTTCTCCCCAAATTTATCTCCTCTTAAATTATCCTTCAGCACTCAGAGCCTCCCGCCTCTATCCTTATTTTTTAAATTATCTTTTTTATTATAAAATATTTCTCACACAGAGAAAACTATAAACAATAATATAATGAACACCCAAGTCTCTTCTACCCAGCTTTGTTAAATCTTAATGTTTTGCCATTTTTGCTTCAGATTTATATTTTCTAAATAAACAAAACATTATAGATTCCGTGTCTCTTCCTCCTGAGGCTCATTCTCCTCCCCAGAGGGAACCACCCTCCTGAATTTAGGGTTTATTCTTTCCAAGCAGGTCTTAACTTTAGAGTATCAATACATAAACACTATACTGTATGTGTCTGTATGTTTCTAAGTTTTATATAAGCTTTACATATTACATCCTGTATGTAAACTCCTACACCTTAAGGGTTTTGTTCAGCATGTTTTGCTTTTATCCTTGTTGTTCCATGTAGTTCTGTGCCATATTCATTGAATGAAGGTATATGCCTCAGTTTATCCTTCACTTATTAACAGGCTGTGATAAGCACCCTTGTACAAATCTCCTTGTGTACACTTGCAAGGTTTTCTCTGAGCACGTAGCTAGGAATGGAATTGCTAGATGACAGGTTTATCAATTTTCTGTTCTTGCATCATAAACCATCCCAAAACTTGGTGGCTTCAAGCAATAGCCCTTTTATTTGCTCACAATTCTGTGCGTTAGGTAACTCAAGCAGGGAGGACTTCCCTGGTGGTCCAGTGGTTAAGACTGTGCTTCCAGCACAGGGCGTGAGGGTTCAATCTCTGGTCTGGGAAGATCCCACATACCACGGAACAGCTAAGCCCATGTGCCACAACTACTGAGCCCAACCTCTAGAACCCATGTTCCACAATAAGAGAAGCTGCTGCAATGAGGAGCCAGCTCAATGAAGAGTAACCCCTGCCCGCCGCAATCAGAGAAAGCCCATGAGCAGCAGTGAAGACCTAATGAAGCCAAAAATAAATGAATGAATTAAAAAAAAAAGAGGACTCCACACTTCCAATGCAAGGGGCATGGGTTTGATCCCTGGTTGGGGAATTAAGGTCCCACATGCCATTCAGCAGGACCAAAAAAATGAAAGTAATTCAAGCAGGGTACGGCGGTGAGCTGTCTCTTTTCTGCAGTGTCCGAGGTCTCAGTCTGGGCCCCTTGAGCACCTGGGAAAGTTCAACTGGGGTCATATGTGTGGGGCCTTGGGTCTAGCTGTCAGAAGTGTTCCTCAGGTTTCTTCTACATGGTCTCTCCTTATGGGTAGCTTGGGCTTCCTCACAGCATGGCAGTTTTAGGGTTTCAAGCCACATTGTGCAAGTTCTTATTAAGTCTCTGCTTGTCTCACTCTTGCTGATAACCTGTTGGCTAAAGCAAGTCACATGGCTAGGCCTAGAGTTCAAAACAGGGGTGGGTGTGGGATACTGGGAGCCAGTAGTTCACGGGGACCACCGATCTGACAGCCTACAATAGAGCACAACATCACCAGTTTTATGAAATGTGGCCAAATGGCTCTTCAAAGAGGGAGCATCGATTTATAATCTCCCAACCTGTATTTTTATTTTTTGGGGTGTGGTGGATCTTCATCCCTAAGTCTCCTGCCAATGGTGTCTGGGTGTCTACCCCAATATGAAGGTACCACTAGACTTTTAATTTGGTGGCTTCTCTTGTTGTGGACCGTGGGTTCCTGGGTGCACAGGCTTCAGTAGTTGTGGCTTCCAGGCTCTAACGCACAGGCCAGTGGTTGTGGCGCAAACCCAGGGACATGTGGGCTCTTCCCCGGTCAGGGATGGAACCCACATTTCCTGCATTGGCAAGCAGATTCTTTACCACTGAGCCACCAGGGAAGCCCTCATAGTATTGTTTCAGTTGCACTGTCCTGATTACTGGTGGAGATGATTCTTCTTTTTTTTTTCCCCCCAGCTTTTATTGAGATATAATTGACACTATAAATTTAATTTGTACAAGATGTCAAAGTTTGATTATTCTTTCCTGATCACTGACCATTTATCTGTGCTTCCTATTCCGTGAATTCCCTGTTCCAATTTTTTGCTCCCTTTCTTCCCCCTGTCAAGTTCTTTCCCTCTGTCATATTAACTTTCAGCTGTTTATACTGTCTGCATCCCCGATTCTTAAATGCTGAGCCTGAGGGCAAGTCAGGCTCCAGGTCCTCACTGCCAGGACGCTAGATTAGAAGGCTGTTAGGGAAGAAGCTGGACCAGAAACTTAGATGAGAAGTTTCAGAGGTGAAGTTTCCTTGGGGTGTGTGACTCTAAATGGTCTCAGCCTCTGTCCTGCCCTCCTGGGGTCTCAGCCAGAGCTAGGATGCCGATGGAGAAACTCCGGGCTCCCCATTACTGTTCAGTTCTCACACAGCCCCTGGCCATTTGGCTCCCCACTTTCTTTCCCATCACTTCAGATCTCCCTCCTCCAGCACACCAGGCCTCCACAGTCTCCCTAGGGAAACTGGACAAGGGTCAGAGCGTGGCAAGATGAAAGGCACTGCGGCTCAGCAGCGTGGGAAAACTGTGTGCCTCCTGGGCACCGGACGATGACCCTGAGCAGACCCCGAACCGCCTGCCTCTGCATCTTTCCTGCCTCCTTCAATGCCCACTCCATGAAACTCTCCCTCTGGCCCTCCTACCTTCATATTGGATGCAATCCATCCCTCTTCTGATGCTCCCTAGAATCTTATTACACCATTTATCACCAATTTATAGACTCAGATTTGAGTGCCAGGCAGGACATCATCATGCAACAGACAGACTTACAGCTTGGGATACCTCTAAAACAAAACCCAACCCCCAAAGTTCAACTTTAATGAACTGGACCAGAATTTTGCAAGCTGAAAATCTAGAAAGAAGTGATGTCCAGCTCAACAGTCAGTAGTCACGTGCGACTGTTTCCATGTAAGCTTAGATTAGATTAAATTAAAAGTTCACCTCCTCAGCACACTATCCACACTTCAAGTGCTCATGAAGCACAAATGGCTACTGGCCACCACAGGGCCATTTCCATCAGTGCCAGAAGTTCTGTTGGTCTGTGCTAAATTTTTGTTAAGTCTTATTTATTTATTTATTTATTTTGGCTGTGATGGATCTTCATTGCTAAGCCCGGATTTTCTCTAGTTTTGGGGAGTGAGGACCACTCTCTAGCCGTGGGACTCGGGCTTCTCATTGTGCTGACGTCTCTTGTGACCGAGGTCAGGCTCTAGAGCGTACAGGCTTCGGTAGTTGCGTGCACAGGCTTAGTTGCCCTGCGCCACCTGGAATCTTCCCAGACCTGGGACTGAACCTATTTCCCCTGCATTGGCTGATGGATTCTTAACCACTGGACCCATCAGGGTAGTCCTAAACAGTGCTGCTTCTTTTTCTTTCCAGTTTTATTTATTTATTTGTTTGTTTTACAACAGTGCTGCTTTTTTATTCGTTCTATGTTTCACAGCTTAACACTGTTTCTGTTTTGAAACACCTGCGCTGGGGGAGAAACAAAAATCTCTTCATCATGTAGGCTTCCAAAGACCTCACTATTGCCCTGGTCCCAAGCCATGAATTCGCTATGTGACTTTCAGGAAGTCACCCTCTCTGGACCTCGGCTTACTCGGCTGTGAAATGAAGACGCTGATGTAGAAGGCCCTTCCATCTCTGAATCCGTTTGGTTCCACCTCAGGGAAACAGTTATTTGAGACGTGCAGGAAGAGCAGAGGGCAGGCAGGGGAGGGGGGTGGAGGGAGGGCATCATTAAGGGCTCCCAGATTCTTGCCTTTGATCAGGTGGTCTGGAGTGAGGTGAGGGGTGGTGGGAAGGAGAGGAAGGAGGGGGCCAGGTGAGCAGTCAGGTGCGAGAGGCAGCTGCAAAGAGCAGGGTGAGTCCTCCACTCCGGGCTCTTTCCACTTGAGAATGAGCCGAGTCCCTACCCAGAGGGCTGGTTCCTCTCATCCCTCCTTTATTCTAAGGGGGCGTTCAGTGCACAGACGGGGTACCCCTGCTCCCCCCCAACACCAGTTCTCCAGTCCTCTCAGCTGCTCAACAAACAAAGGCAACATGAGGGCTGAAGGGCTTGCGGGAGACGGAAAATTGGGGTCCATGGTGGAATCCTGAATGCCTGTCCGTCCTGCCTGTGCAGGTCGGGGAGGGACGATGGGGCCCGCTGACATTAGCCACTTTGAGATAGGAAAATGGCAGCCTTTCACAGAGTTGTTGGCTTTGAGGACTAAAGCACACACCTGGGTTTATGACTAAGAATTGAAAATTGTCTTTGGGGTGGGAGTAGGACTTTCCAATAGGGAGAGAGTCCTGGATTGGGGATTAGGTTTCCAATCCTGATTCCTTGGATAAGCTATTTAACCCTCTCAGGGCCTCAGTTTCCCCATCTGTAAAATGGGACACCAGACACACCTGTAAGGAAGAAGGGAGACAAACCACGTGGGTAGGTACCCAGTAGCTATTGGGGAGCATGTGTTTTAGAGTCCTCTGAAATCCAGGCTTGCTCTCCTGAACGGGACCCTCTGTGCACACCCGCCTTCCCACAATTATCCTCACCCACGGCTCTGACTGCATGGTGGGGAGAAGCCCAGGCCCCTTTGATCTCCCAATTCCGAAGCACCTCTGGAGGGGTGGCTGGGCAGACGGCATGAGTGGCCGAGCCTGCTTGGCTCAGACCCAAGAGCCCGGGTTTCAGAGGTGAGCTTCAAAGGCAGGACTGTATTAATGTGGCTTCTTTTGTACCTGCTCGAGGAAGGAAAACAAGCCAGTGGCCCCTTCCTGCCCCAGGATGGCAGCTCAGATCCAAGAGATGCCCCCCCGCCCCTCACTCATGTCCCACTCCAGTCAGTTTGATCTCTCCATCCGCAGGATTTCTGTCTCATCAGAGCCGTGATGAAGGAGCAGATGAGGGTGGACCCTGCCCTGGCTCACCTGGGCCCCCGGCTGCCCCCGGGGGTGTGCAATGGTGACAGGGGGTGGGGGCGAGGAATGTGAGGTGAGGAAGGCCAGGACCCACAGCTTTCATGGCAGGGGAGCAGCAGTAGTCAAGCAGAGCGGTCAGGGAGAGAGCTGAGAACTAGGAAATTGGCTGGGAGTTGGGGCAGAATGGTGACTGCTGGGGGAAAGCTCGGGGAAGGGGGGTGCTGAGAGGGATGTCCTGCCACCCCTTCCGCTTCCCCAGCCCTCAGCGGAGGCCACTGAACTGCCACCAGTCTGCAAGGGTCCTTTCCGGCTCTTCCTCCGCTGGCCACACCTCACCCTGTAGGACCAACATGGGAAGGGGGCCCTGCCTGGCTCCCCCACTCCAGGGACCGTCCGTGCCAGGATCTCTGTGAACCCACAGGTGCCCTGGCTGGGTGCCAGCAAGCAAGAAGGGTGAAGGGAAGGTGAGCATCCAGCCCCTCCCACAAGGGGGGCCAGAGGCACTCCAGTGGAACCAGGCTGGGGTAGGAGGCGGCTAGAAGATGAATGAAGCACTTATTCTTCTGTCAAGTAACCCACACCTTGGTCTGAAATCCTGGGGCCCCTTGAAGAAAAGCCTCCCACTGCCTGGTCCTCTGCATTGACCCTTCCCAATAGGAGAAGTTTTGAAAGTTCTAGAATCTTGGGATTGGCTTACAAATTTTCAATTTCTAAGTTGAGCCCCCCATGCCTGTTCAAGGAAACAGTGCAAGTGTTCATCCATCCATCCATCCTTCCTTCCTTCCTTCCTTCATCCATTCACACAGCAATATTTCTTTGAGCACCTACCTGTATCAGGCATTCTTGCCACGAGTCTATCATTTAGGCATGATTATCCCCATTCTAAAGAACTAAGAAATAAGAACTAAAGAAATAAGAATGAAGAAATAAGAACCAAAGAGCCTCTTGATGAAAGTAGGAGAGTGAAAAAGTTGGCTTAAAACTCAACATTCAGAAAACTAAGATCATGGCATCTGGTCCTATCACTTCATGGCAAATAGATGGGGAAACAATGGAAACAGGGACAGGCTTAATTTTGGGGGGCTCCAAAATCACTGCAGATGGTGACTGCAGCCATGAAATTAAAAGACTCTTACTCCTTGGAAGGAAAGTTATCACCAACCTAGACAACATATTAAAAAACAGAGACATTACTTTGCCAACAAAGGTCCGCCTAGTCAAAGCTATGGTTTTTCCAGTAGTCAGGTATGGATGTGAGAGTTGGACTATAAAGAAAGCTGAGAGCCAAAGAATTGATGGTTTTGAACTGTGGTGTTGGAGAAGACTCTTGAGAGTCCTTTGGACTGCAAGGAGATCCATCCAGACCATCCTAAAGGAAATCAGTCCTGAATATTCATTGGAAGGACTGATGCTGAAGCTGAAACTCCAATACTTTGGCCACCTGATGTGAAGAACTGACTCATTGGAAAAGACCCTGATGCTGGGAAAGATTGAAGGCAGGAGGAGAAGGGGACGACAGAGGATGAGATGGTTAGATGGCATCATCGACTCGATGGACATGAGTTTGAGTAAACTCCGGGAGCTGGTGATGGACAGGGAAGCCTGGCCTGCTGCAATCCGTGGGGTCACAAAGAGTCGGACACGACTGAGCGACTGAACTGAACTGAACTGATTATTCTATGGGCTTCCCAGGTGGTTCTGGTGATAAAGAACCTGCCTGCTAATGCACGAGACTTAAGAGATGTGGGCTCAATTCCTGGATCAGGAAGATCCCCTGGAGGAGGGCATGGCAGCTGACTCCAGTATTATTGCCTGGAGAATTCCATGGGCAGAGGAATCTGGTGGACTACAGTCCATGAGGTCGCAAAGGGTTGGACATGACTCAAGCGACTTAGCGCACGCACACACACACACACACACACATACCTATTCTATAGGTGAGGAAGCTAAGAGTCAGAAGGGTTAGGAAATTCGCCCAAAGTTATAGGGCAGCGAGGTGGGTAGACCTGTTAGCAGAGGGAGCCCACTGTGTTGCCTGGTATGTTCCGTGTCTTGGTTCAGCAGCTGTGGACCCTGAGTGAGCCCTTCTTTTGGGACGCAGCTACAGTTGGATTATCTGGGCCACACGCACTCATCAGGCTTCCCAGTTGGCTCAGCGGTAAAGAATCCACCTGCAATGCAGGAGACGCAGAAGCCTCGGGTTCAATTCCTGGATCAGGAAGATCCCGTGGAGAAGGGACTGGCAATCGACTCCAGTATTCTTTCCTGGAAAATCCCATGAACAGTGGAGCCTGGTGGGCTACAGTCCAGAGGGGTTGCAAAAAAAGTGAGGTCGATGGACTGGCTCAGGGCTTCCTTTTTCCTAGCTGCACATTAGTCAGTATTTTAAAAATATATTAAATATTTATTTTAAAAACCCCTCCCCTACTGCCCACCTAGCCTGAGAAATTCTGATTTAATTGCCCTGGGCTGGACCAAAGGCGTCAGTGTTCCTGAAAGCTTCCTAGGTGATGTAGGTGTGTGGCCAGGATTGAGAAACCCTTGGATGAGAAGACTCGTTCCCGGGGCTGAGGGTGCAGCCCAGCCCTTCCCCCGGGCTTGGAGACTCAGCCTCAGCGTCTCTGTGCTCAGGGTGGGTACACTGCGAAGAAACACGGGCGGCTGTCTCTTTAAGGACATGGCGCCCTGGGAGCCAGCAGGGGGCCCAGCCCCAGGGGCCCCGGGTGGCAGAGAGCAGGCCAGGGAGGAGTAGATGCCTCTGCAGGAGCAGGAGCTGGGGGTGGGTGGGGAAACTTCCCCAGGGAGGCAGGGAGGAGGGGAGACTCACCTGGGGCCTGAGCGGAGGATGGAGGTCCCTCCTTTTCTGGAGAGAATCAGCTCCTTGGTCTGACGCTCTGTGACCAGCTCTGGGAAGAATGGCCCGGGAGGGACAGGGAGAGACCAGGCAACCGTCGTGCCTCTGGGGAAGGTGAACCCAGTGCCCTTGGCCACCTGCCCTGCCATCGCTGCACACGGCGTTCTTACACTCGGTCCCCACGTGGGAGGGGGCGATCTCGGGGCACCTTGACTCTCCTTCCAGAAAGATCTGCTGACAGAGACAAGCTTCCCCACCCCCACCCTCCCTGGCTGAGGCTGGCGGGCACCTCCAGCGGTGTGGGTTGGGAGGGGCCTCTGCCCTCCCTCCGTCCCCTGTGCCCACGACCGACCGCAATGCTGTCAGGCTTCAGCAATCCCAAGGTCTGTGTGAGCTTCCCCAGAACTTAGGGGCCCAGGGCAGGGGGAGACGGGGCTTTTGAGACTGGGGCCTGTCCTCTCTCTATTCAGATTTTAGCTAAAGCCAGGTTTCTGCAACGGTGATGGGCAGACACATCACTTCCAGGTATTGTTAAAATACAAACTCTGATTCTCGGTAGAGAGGGCTCTGCATTTCTAACAAACTCTCAGGTGATACTGCCGGTCTGGGGACCACACTCTGAGCAGCAAGGGGCTGGTACTCCCCCCATGTCTGTTCTCTGAGCCCAGCCCTTTGATGGGCCTGCAAGCAGTGGGCATTCACCAGGGCAGGGCCAGGCTGGGCGGATGGCCACAACCCCTGGTGTCTCCAAGGAACAAGTGGTCCTCACCAGCCTGGCATGTGTCATCACTGATGGCTCAGCGCCCAGAATGGGAAAACATAAAATCTCATTTCAAGCCCCAGTGATGGTTTGGTTCAGCTTTCCTAGCTTTTTAGGAACTTAATTCCATGCATTTTTCTTAAATGCAAGGTGGCAAGTCACCTGCTTAAAATGACTTTTCCCTCTACATCTGAGTAGAGACCAGCAAAGGCAAGAGAATGCTTTTCCTACCCCTTTCCTGATCTCTGCTGTGTGTGGTTGGATAGCTAAGCGCCTCGCCTTCTCTTGTCTATTTCTGTTCTTGAAGTAGAGAAGGCAGGGCTTTGTCAAGTACAACCTGAGTCTGAGACATTCTTTTGCTAGTGGGGAATGACACTGTGACTTTGGGCAAGTCTCTTAACCTGTTTCTTCATCTATCAGATGGGTTCATTAATAGGCGCTTCATAGAGCTGTGGTGAATTTTTCATAAAGATCATAAACATGAGAGCACTTTGTAAAGTGAAAAAGATGGGCCAGTGGTGCGGGGTCATCATAGGGTGGCGGTGTCTGGAATGGAAACCTGACTTCACCGCATCCTCGCTGTGCAGCCGTGGGTAAGTTATCCAACTGCTCTGAGCCCCAGTTTCCACATATTTAAGGAGAGGACACTATTATCACCCCACAGGATTAGGTTGGCGAGATGTGGATACAGTTCAGCACGAGGACCGGATATAGAGTCACACCCACACACCTCCAGCTGGGCTTGTACTGTTTCCATTCTGATTTCCACCCTGACCCTTGATGTCTCTGTGTTATTATGTACTGTTCACAGCCACGTGGCCACCTGATGCAAAGAACTGACTCGTTTGAAAAAACCCTGATGCTGGGAAAGATTGAAGGTGGGAGGAGAAGGGGACGACAGAGGATGAGATGGTTGGATGGCATCACCGACTCAATGGACATGAGGCTGAGTAAACTCTGGGAGTTGGTGATGGACAGGGAGGCCAGGCGTGCTGCAGTCCATGGGGTCGCAAAGAGTCGGACATGACTGAGTGACTGGACTGAACTGAACAGCCACATTATAATCCATCAGATGAACGTATGGAAATTGGTGGCCTAAATCCTTCACTGATGGTCATTATGGTTGTTGAGCTGGGATCTGGAGTGAAGGTCTACAATAAAGACAAGGAGGGCCTGATAATCATTTCCTTTCCTTTTCAGCCACCTGGACAAGAGACCACTCCCTGAACTGGAAGCCTCTCCCCCAAGGCTCTGGCCCACTGGCCTCCTCACTCGTAGCACCTCCTGCTAGTTGGGAAGCACAGAATCCTTTTCCTTCTGGGGGTTCCTTTGTTAACCCCTGATGCTGCAGTGCTGGGAGCCGGGTGTTACGATTTGCCCAATGCTGCGAGAATCAGACAACTGACCCAACAGAAATACTCAGGATCCACAGGCAGACCAGACAGCAAGAAGGAGAAGCTGGACTTCCCTGGTGGTCCTGTGGATGAGATCTGTGCTTCCACTGCAGGGGGCACGGGTTCAACTCCCGGTCGGGAAACTAGAATCCCACATACTCCATGGTGAGGCCAAAAGAACCCCCAGAGGCCTTCTTGACATTGGAAAAAAATGTGTAGGCAGAGCCTGCGAGCAACCCCCGCCCCCCATGCCGTGCTTCTGCTGGAGGGGGACTTCCCAGAGGTGGAAGCGGTCTCTGGGGCCACAGGGTGAGCCCAGCTGAGCAGATCCTGAGACGTAGTCCTTTCCCATCCTCTCAGAAAGTCCCACCACTTAGTAGTGGTGGAGTCTGGGAAAAGTTTAACACCTCTGGGCCTCAGTTTCCTCATCTGCTAAAGGGGAGCATCTACTTCCTGGCGTCGTTGGGAGGATTTCTCGAAACCACGCCTGTAAAACAGCACATGCGCCTTAGAGAGGGTTCAGGGAGTGTCTTAGTCTGACCCCCCCACACCTTTCCCAGGACATCATTGTCACCAACACTTTCACAGCCTTCCCTTCCAGGAAACCCAGGCTGTCCTGAGGGAGGCATTGCCGAGAAGCAGGACTTACTCTGCGATTGTGTAAAGACCCACTGCAAACCCCAAGCCCTGGCATGAGCGCCCCCCACCCCCACCCCCGCCAAGCCCCACTGGAGCAGCGAGTCCAGAGGCCACAGGGACATGGACTGCAGGTGACAAGAAGGATATACCTCCTGGTGGGCAGGGTCCCAGGAATTAGAAGTTCCCCAGCTTTGAGAACACGACCTTTGTGGTTGCTAGTGTCATTTCACCAAGGACCATACAAAGTCGCCTTCCATATCCCCGGAAGACCCAGCAAGAGTCAGTGGATTAAGTTAAAGCAGCAGAGATTTACGTGGGCTCCGAGGCAGGCTGTCCAGATAGCCTGGGCTAACAGGCAGGAGAGGACCGGGGAAGGAGGGTGTGCTGCCCGGCCCCAGGAAGGCAGCCTGAGAGCCGGCATGGGACTCCCGAGATGCCAGTCTATCACGTACACTGAAGGCCGGAGTGGGGGGTTGATCTCGCCTCTCCTGATCTAGAATTCAATAATTTTTGGAGTGACACCGAAATTTCCTTATAAGCTTAAAGAAAAAAGCAATCTCTATGAGCTTGAATGTGGCATTCAGCAAAGACCTTCATTGATGGGGGCCCCCCACTCTCAACCTCAAAGCTTCTTGAAGGCACGTTTTGGCTAAGAGACAAAGTTCGAGGTGTGAAACCCAACTGTTGATATAGCCACTCTCTGCAATCAGGCAGAATTAATTGTGTGAACACCATTGATCAAACCACTTAATACTTACAGAGGCTGAGAAGGAGCTGAAATGTAATTTCATTACCAACCTGCTCACCCCTAATGAAACTCCTAATAACTCTCTAATTTTTCTTTCAGATAAGGGCTGATAGGTGGGAAAGGAGGGGAGAGGGGGTGAGGGAAGGGACTGAGAAACTTCTTTTCTCTTCTCTGCTCAACTCTGTCTAGATAGAGCCAAGTCAAATACCTACTCCCAGGATCATCTTGTCAAAAGTCACATTCAAGGTTGTGGTCAACCCTGAGATTCACGTTGGGGATAGTGTGGGGGTGCAGTTGGAGGAGGGGCACAGATCATCCTAAACTGCAAGCCAGGTTCACAAAAATCCATGCTGATTTGCCTTAAGGTGATTATTCAGTGGTTCACAGGCGGCTGGTACTTTTTAGTCTGAAAGCAAAATGCATGTGGGTTCTCTGGGCAAGAGGTGGGTTGGAGCAGAAGTGGTCACAGGGTCAAGAGGTCAGAGGAAGACAGTTCTGAGGGTTGGATGAGGATGGTCACAAAGGACCAGGGTCCCAGGGCCATGTGAATCTTGGCTCAAGGCCTGAGTGGGTGCAAGTTCCTTTCCGGGACCTGCACACACAGTTACAGAACCAGAGAACACCGCGTGTGAGCACACACTGCACATCCCACACATCGCACAGGCTAATGCAAGCTCCTTGGGGACAGAGACACCTTCATGCCGGCTGTTTTCTCCTGTGCCTCAGAGGGTGTTTGAACTGCAGCAGCAAGCACTCAATGGATACTCAGGAAATGGGACCAAACAGCACATGCATATGCACACACGCCCCACATGCACACACGCGAGTCCACAGGGTGCACACACGCCTCCACCCATCTGTCTTCTGGGAGCACAGGGAACCCGCTGGTCTTCTGTGCCATTTTATCCCCAGCACCTAGCAGGCACCTGGAAAAACCTGTGCAGAGAAGAGCTGGGTGAGCCCGCCTCCAGCAGAGCTGCTCTGCTCTCCCTCTTGGATCACCCTTCACATCAAGCCCTGCTCCCACCCCTTCTTCCAGGAAGCCCCGCTGTGCTGTTGTCCGCAGGGATCATCCACTCGCCTGCCATGCTGTCTGCTCTGGCTGCTCTGGGTGTCTTCCACTTACACCTCCCTCACCACTCTTGTCTTCCTGGATTGCCCCCTACTCCCTGCTGCCCATCAGGCCAGGAACTTCTTGAGACCCTCTCCCCTATCAAAGTGGGAGCTCCTGACCACACTCCCATCCCCCATCTCCCACTGGTCTGAGACTTCCAGACTAGACAAGCCTTCCTCATTCTTTTTTTTTTTTTAAATTTATTTTGGCTGCACTGGGTCTTCATCACAGCACTCGGGGGCTTCTCTCGTTGCAGCACAAGGGCATCTCCTTGCAGGGTTCGTTGTGCGGGTTGCTCTCCTTACCCAGCACGGGTTCTAGGGCACATGGGCAAGCAGTTGCCGCTTGCGGGTTTAGTTGCCCCGAGGCACGTGGGATCTTAGTTCCTTGACCAGAGATCAAACTCGAGTCCCCTGCACGACAAGGCAGATTCTTAACCACTGCACCACCAGGGAGGTCCCCTCATTTGGTTCTTGAGAAGACAACTCCTCTCCATTTGCTGGGGCTGGTGAGATGACACTCCCTTTCTGTTTAGCTCCCTGCTGAACCCCCTAAAGTCTCTCAGTGCCCGACAGGTACCAGATAGCCAGCCTGTGCCCAGATCCCAGGGCTGAGCTCCCAGGGTGGGTACGCAGGCAGAAGGGGGGAAAACAGCACAAACAACTGGGGCTGGTGGGTTGTACATGCTTGTGAGTGCTTGTGCCGTGTGTGCCTTCCCCGATTGAGCCATCTTGGGAAATAAACCCAGGTTTCTATGACCCAGCCCCACCTTGCTCTGCCCAGGACTCCCCCCAGCCCAGCCCAGGTCCTAGAACTGTGGTCTTTCTGGGGCTGAGCTGTCGAAAGCGTCACCCACACCCACATCTCGCTCCCACCTCTCATGGCCTCCTTTCCAGCCCCAGCTCCCTTTCCCTGGCTTCTAAGGTCTGGGCAGGAGGCAGGGAGGGGCAGGGTGAGGGGTAGGGGCAAGCGGAGGGTAGTTATTTACAAAGCCTGTGCCCTGGGGACCCTTGTCCTGGACAACAATTACAGCCCCTTAATTAACTGAAATGCAGTCCGCCTGTCAATGGAGGCATGTCCCCCACCGAAGTTTGCCGCGCCTGCCGCTGTCTAGTACTGGTTAATGAATATAAATCAGATAGTTTATAGTTAGCAAGCAGGGAACAGGCTGGCAAGGGCCTGAATTCCAATGCAGAACGCCTGAGGATAGGAACATACGCACCATAAGAGGCCAGGGCACCCATGGGAGGGGGTGGAGGTGGGGTCAAGCTTAACCGCCTTGCTCTGGGGCTCTGAGTGCACACACAGGTGTGCATGCAGCCCGGGCACAGAGGGGCCACCCAGCGCGGGCATCTGCATCCACGGAAATGAATGACCCCTGCATGGCCCGTGCTCTCAACAAGACACACGCAAACACGGACGAAGCACATCCCCCGAGAATCCCCGGACCCTGCCCTTTTCTGACATCCACAGAACCTGGGCAGCTTCTCCCTTAGGTGCCAGAGCCTATACCGGCTGCAAGAGCCAGAACCAAGCCAGCCCCCCGGTCAGCTCCCCCTGATTCTAGGCGTCCGTGGAGGCCAGGAGGCTGACCCGCTTCCCCCTCCCTGAGCTAGAGTTGTTGGACTGTATGTAGCAGGGGCTGTGGTGGGGGTCACTGGAGCTGTAGAACCCTGACTTCAGCCAGAGAAGCTGCTAGAATGGGTGTGGGAATTTTACTCAAGGCCTTCACAGATGCAGAGGAAGTAGATTGACATGGTCCTGGGACAGGGCAGGGTTCATGGGCTGCTGAAGGGCACACAGGGCTCCACAGTTAGAAGGTTTAATGTTCTCCTCTTATTGTCTTGGAACTTAATAACTGGGAACAAGGGGCCCTGAATATTTATTTTGCATGTGTGTGTGTGTGTGTTAGTCGCTCAGTCGTGTCTGACTTTTTGTGACCCCATGGACTGCAGCCCGCCAGGCTCCTCTGTCCATGGAATTCTCCAGGCAAGAATACTGAGTGGGTTGCCATTCCCTCCTCCAGGGGATCTTCCTGACCCAGGGATCAAACCAAGGCTCCTGCATTGCAGGCAGATTCTTTACCATCTGAGCCACCAGGGAAGCCCATATTTTTCATTAGATACCCCAAATACGAAGTTGACACGGGAACAAAGCTATGTGCAGAGTGTGAGTTTCAGGTTCTGTTGTTGAGGGGATCCCTGGAAAGAGTGACAGGGGTCACTGGAAGACAGTGCACTTTATCCAGACCTGGAGCTTGGTCCTGCTGTCTGTGTCACTTGGGCAAGTCATCTTCCCTCTCTGGGTCCCAAGTGCAGGCTTCCAAGGAGATGCCCTTCCAGCTCAGTCACTCCTCCCTGGGGAAGAGGCCATACCTTGGAATCTTGGCACCTACTGCAGGGCCACACACACACACACACATACACTCCGGCCGCTTTAACACAAAGCTGTGTTAGCGCCTCTGGAGAGATGAAGTAGGGGTGTCCCCACACCCAGGCGAGTCCAGACAAGCTGCTGCTGAAATCCGGAGACCAGAGCCAACACCTTTGCCTGGCTTGTTTACGCCCCTCCGAGGGGCTGGGGGGCTCCAGCTGCGCCGTGCGGTGTGTGTGTGCGGCGCTCACGGCTTGGGGGGGCGGATAAAGTAATTGGCATCCAGGGCTTGATGACACCCCCGCGTTCTGCCTGGCTGGTCGGGACGGGAGGGGCGACAATTATTTACTCCGCCCGGGCTCCCCTGCCGGGAAAGCCGCAGGGAGGAGGGAGAGGGATCTCCGGGTTCTGCAGACAAAGGAAAAGAATCCTATGACCGGGGCGTGAGTGGCGGGGCGCCGGGGCGTGAGAGAGGGTGCCGCGGCCGAGGGGCCGGGCTGGCCCGGGCGGCGGATCGGGGTGCCGGGTGTGCCCCGCAGGCAGTCCGCGGCCGGGGGCGCCAGCGTGGCCCCGGCAGCCAGAGGATGGGGGCGCCCTGTCCCTAACTTGGGTCACCCGCCCCTCCCCTACCGCGTGGAGGGCTCTAGCGCCTGGTCGTGCGGTTTGAAGTTGAGTCCCCTGGGGGCTGCGGGTCTGTTGGGGAGGGGGGCGCTCTCTCGCGCCCCCTGTTGGCGCTCCTGCAGCCTTGCAGCCTGCTAGTGTGCCTGAGGCGGCTGCGCTGCGCGGGTACCTCCAGCCCCCATCCTGCTCGGATAGCCCAGGGGGCTTGTTCAGGTGCTTTTTCTTTCTGATGGAGCTAACTGGGAAGGCGCCTGGCGGTACTCAGATTGGCAAGGGCCGCTGCCTCCGCAGGTGAGTCTTGCACAGAAGCATCCCTCTATCTTGACCAAGCTGTCAAGACACCCATTTCACAGATGGAAAAGTGAACAGAAGGGACTCCCCTGGGGGTCTAGTGGCTAAGACTCCACACTCCCAGTGCAGAGGGGATGGATTCAATCCCTGGTCAGGGAACTAGATCTCACATGCTTCAGCTAAAGATCCCACAGACCAAAACTAAGACTCAGAGAAGCCAAATAAATAAATAAAAACAACAAAGGGCTTCCCTGATGGCTCAGTGGTAAAGAATCTGCTTCCCAGTGCAGGAGACATAGGAGACTCGGGGTCGATCCCTGTATCAGAAGATCCTTTGGAGAAGGAAATGGCAACCCACTCCAGTATTCTTGCCTGGGGAATCCCATGGACAAAGGACCCTGGCAGACTACGGTCCATAGGGTTGCAAAGAGTCAGACACAACTGATTGATTAAACAACAGCAACAAAGGAAACAGAGAAGGCACTCACTGCCCAGAGTCCTGCAACCACACTACAGTTTAAAGTTCAGGGGATGTCTCCGGACTTCGTCTGGGGCCCTGGAAGGAGATCATCGTCCTACCACCCCTAATTCCTCCTCCACGAACACACCCCATTAACCCAGAGGAGGACAGGAACTTGGGAGAGGAGGGTCTTTTCCTGGGGGCTCCAGTGCCCTGTCTAGTGTTCCTAATAAACCCTTTCGTGGACCAAGAACATCTGCTGATCTTCACAGCTCCTCCTACCCCCATCCCCATGTGTGGGTAGAGACAGGGAGGGCGTGAGAGGAAGAGAATTCACAAAGAATGAAGGTAGAGAAGGTGCTAGAAGAGGTTTGCACTGTGACTCATTTGGAATTGCAATCTATCCTGACTCCTAGTCCAGACACACACCCGAGACACTCAAAAAATGCCTCCTCCTGGGGAACTGGGCTCCCAGCATTGGGGTGGGATGGGCAGATGGAGGAGGGGTGCTTTGGTGTGGAGTCTAGCCCGGCTCTGAGACAGATTTGGTCCTCAACTGGGGATCTCACACAAAATAGTGTCTAAGACATTTTGAGATGCCGTGGCTCTGTGATGTCAGCCAAGGAAGGCTTCCCGGAGGAGGTGGAGTCAAGGGATGCTGTGTTCAGGGCATGGCTGAGCCTGGGCAGGGCGTGGAGACCCATGCCTGAGTGTACCCGCCCCACCTGCTCTAGGCTCTGAGCCCAGCAGGTGGCTGGAACGGAACCACCCTTCATCTTGAGATGACATGGAAACCGGTTTCTGTTAGAGGACTGAGGACATCACGCCTTCAGACAGCAAGGCTGATGGCACGGGGAGGCCCTTTCCACTCAGCGGTGGGAGTCAGGGTGGCTTGGACAGCCCTGGATGGGCATCGCTGGGCACTGTCCCCTTGGCTGGGGAGGGGGAGAGTCAACTTTAGTGCGGGTCCCCCCACTCCACTCAGGAGCCTTGGTCAGAGCTCACATCTTCTCTGAGGCTCCTCGGACTGTCCCCAGTGTGGCCCCCACTCACCAATGTCTTCCCGTTGACCTCCTCCTCCCAAGAGGCAGGGAGGCAGGAGGGCACCTCCAAAACCATCTGGTGAATTCTGCACTCCTCTGAGAAACGTGGGAAAGACATGAGGGAGAGAAGAGAAGAAGGACCCCATCCAGCCCTGGGCTGCTGATCTGAGCCGAATTCTCCACCTGCTGGGGGAGGGAAGGGGAACCGACCCCCAGCATCACCCAGCGACTCGAAGACTGGAATCTGGGTCTGAGTTCTCTCCCTGAATTCACTGGTTGACCTTGGGGGTCTGGGGATCTCTGGCGCTCCTGGACTGGGAGAGAGGGTGGCAGGGGTCTTCTTCCACCTCCTCAGGCTTGTCCCTCTCCCCTGGACTTTCCAACTCAGTGGCCACATGATCTTAAGAAAGCTGCACCACCACTGTGGCCCTGGGTTTGCCCTCGGTGCTAAAACCCCCTGCAAGGATTATTGGGAGCCAGAGATAGTGTGGCTCAGAAGCCTGGTTTATTATTATTAATTATTATTTTTCCCTGATCATGCTCAGTGTACACTGGTACATGATTGGGAGGGGGAGGCTTCTCTGCAACCCCTGCCCACCCCCCCATCGAAGTCTTGGACTCTTGTCTTTCTCTCCCCATTCTTTAGATATGATTAAAAAAAGAAAAAAAAACCTCCAGTAGCCCACGCTGGGGTTTGTGTGTTTGGAGAGAGGCGAGGAAAGCGAGGGAAAGGTTGACTGCTTTTTCCCTCCCCTCCCTCCCTTTAGCGTGGGTGACACTGGCGAGAAGCGAGCAGCTGACCCGGGTTTGAATTTAGAGTGTTCATTAATACGATATTATGCCATATGCTCCCGCGCACTGTCTCCCTCTAATGCAGCCGCCAATTTGCTGGGCAGCCCTAATTAGTAATGGTATAATGAGAGTATTCAGAGGGTAATGTGGTGGGTGGGGATGAGAACACTGGGATTGCTCCTGGCCAGGGTGGGGTTGTGGGGGACAGAAGCTGGCTGCAGATAGTCGGGGCTGGGGGTGAGGGGACCCCAGGAAATGGTTGTGTGGATCCAGGGCTGGCTGACACCCAAGACCCAAGGTGCCTTCCTTCTCCCCCTCAGTTGATTAGGGAGCAAAAGCTCAAGGCCGCGGAGTGGGGCGGGCGGCAAGGGAGAGGACAGAGAACCTGGGTGAAGGAGGAGTGGACGGATGCTCCTTTGTTTTCTAACCAGAAGTGGATGCTCCAGGAACTGGAATGGCAGTACTGTGTGTGTGTGTGTGTGTGTGTGTGTGTGTGTGTGGTGTGCAGCCCTTGAATGCCTTGAGTACTTACTATGTGCCAGGCATTCTGCTGGCCTCACAGAACCAACCTGCCCAGTGTTGTGACCAATGCCACTCCTCACACGAGAAGACTGAGGCTCAGAGAAGTTCACAGGTCACTCGGCCATGCAAGGGCAGATGGTGGACAGCCAGGACCACCCGACTCCAGAGCTGGAGAGGCTCAGTTGGACCATCCCCCTGGGGATGCCGAGGTCATGGGTGCTGGGGAGCATGATGGAGGGGTTGAGGATGGACATGGCCCAGGACTGTCTGGCCGCTCACGGTTCCTGCCCTGCCCCACTCAACACACAGTGCTTTATCTGTCCCTCCTTCCTTTCTCAGTCTGCAGTTTCTGAGCCTCGGTCCATGGGATGAGAGGATGCTCAGGATCCCAGCTGAGACACTCCTCTACACGATGACCAGTCCAGGCCACACCTTAGGCCGTTGTGGTCTCAGTTGAAACTTTAGCTTGGGCAACGCGAGCCCCTGAGCTTATGGTCAATTCTGCCCCTAGCCAGAGGCGAATCCCAAGGAAAGATTGGGAGCCCCAGGGGGCAGGAAGTATCCGTGCCCCAGGTTCATAGCTGCCCCAGCCGCTCTGAGCCTCCCCAGGCCAAGGGTGTCTGCGGGAGCAGGTGGGTGGGCCCTGGAACCTGCATCTTTGAGATGCTTCTGCCAGCACCCCTCTCAGGCCCCCTCCTTCGCAGGCACGGCTGGGCAGCACTCCCTCCCCGGGTGATCGCAGCTCTCCCGCAAACCCACGCTCAGGAGATGAAATATTCATCACGTACATATTGGCTCCTCCAGCAGCTTTTAGGGAAAGCAAATGAGACTGGCTCCGGGAAGGAAATGAGTGTGAGGCATGGTGGGGCGGGCTGGCGGTGGGCGATGGTGAGGATGAGGTGGGGAGGTGCCTCCCAGCTTCACCCTCTCCCTCTCAGGTCCAGCTTCTGGGAGCAGGTTGCACCTTCCGGTGTCCCCAGCCTACCATATCCCTGGCCCCTGACCCCCTTGCCTCCCCACTGCCCCAGAGCCCCCATCTTATCTCCTGGGAGATGGGAGCTCACAGTTCTGCTGTGTTACACATCCCAAGCATACATCCGTCTAACCAACAGCCATCCTCGGCCACTGGGTGCTGGGCCTCCAGGGGTGTGCAAGGCAGCCAAGTCCCCACCCGCATGGAAGACACAGGTGTAGAAGGCCACTTCAGGTGGCAGAGGGAAGGGAAAGGAAGTGAACATCTATTTCAGTTTGGGTGGGCACGGAAGGCCTGTTGAGACGGCGGCATCAGAGCTGAGCACTGAAAGGGGAGGATGAGCTTTTTCCAGGCAGAGGGAACAGCAGCTCTAAAGGCCCAGGGGAGAGAATGAGCTCAGAGTGTTGAAGGAGCGACCAGAAGGGCACGGTGATTCTGATGCAGGAGGAGAGTGTCTTGGAGATGGTCTCAGGGGCTCCAACATGCAGGGCACAGGGGACTGGGGTTTATTCTAAGAGCATTTGGACTCAGCAGATAGAAGGGCACTGGATTTGGACCCAGGAGCCTGGTTGTGAGACTTCAGCCAGTCACTTTACCTTCTAACCTCACCTTCCTCCTCTGTGAAATGGGTACAGGAAAGATCAGCTCACAGGGCAGCTGCATCGTTTGTGGGACAATGTGTTGCTCTTCAATGATGGTATCACAGCATCCCCCTCTGCCTCTCCTGGGGTTCACCCAGTGATGCTTGGACCACACAGAGTCACAGGACCTCCAGACCTTGGCATGGAGGGCATTCAGCCAGCATCTCGTATGAACAGGTTGCTGTCTGCCCGGCACGAAGCGTGTGCCAGGATGCAGCTGTGGATGTGACAGATTCATATGGACGGGAGCCAGCTGGACCAGCCCATTTCATAGACAGAGGATGGCAAGGTCAAGGCCACACAGTGGTAATCTGTAAGTACGAGAGCCCACGTTCCACCCCCCACCCCTCCACCAATCCGGTGTTCTCCCCTGGATTCAGACAATGAGCACCCCTCTCCTCTCGCTGAGAGGTTCTTCCACACCAGGGCCCTCAGGGGAGGACCCGTGGCTCCCCGGGCCTCAGCCCTGCTTGGAATAAGGAAGAATTCAGAGGGGATCGCAAGCTTTCTAGAACTTTCCTGGCTGCAGTGGGCCTTGCAGGATAGATGGGATTTTGCTGTGAGGAACAGGGTGACTTTCGGCAGAAGGGTCAACAAAGGCTTAGAGACCAGAAAACATGGGATGCGTATATTAAGAAGTGGATGAGTCTGTGAGAGAATGAGGAGGAGCCGGGTGTGAAGGACCTGGGAGGGCACGCGGGGTGCCATGCACAAGCTGTGGGAGCCACTGCAGCTGTTTGAGTGACGGATGGGGGCCTTCCTGGTGGTTTAGCGGTGAAGAATCCGCCTGCAATGAGGAGACGTGGGTTCGATCCCCAGGTCAGGAAGATCCCCTGGAGGAGGAAATGGCAAACCACTCCAGTATTCTTGGCCTGGAGAATCCCACGGATGGAGGAGCCTGGCGCACTACAGTCCATGGGGTTGCAAAGAGTTGGACATGACTGAATGAGCATGCATGGCTCAGGGCTGCTCTTCACAAAGCCCTGTGCTGACTGCATCGGAGTAGGGAAGTGGAGGCAGGCAGATCCGTGAGCAAACTAATGCAGTGGTCCAGGGAAGCCTTCATGGAGAGGGGTGGCCTCAGCAAAGAAGAAAAAGGAACGCATTTCCGAGGAGGGTTCGACTGCTCCTACCACCACCACCAGAGTCCACCCCTGACGGAGTGTGGGGAGCAGGAGGGAGGGGGAGACAAAGCTCTCAGAAGATGGGAGATTTAGCTCTTCTTTATTGATTCCACGAACATTTCCTGAGCACCTGCAGAGGGTCAGGCCCTGTGCCATTCAGGCAGGAAATTGAGCAAAATTGTGCAAACCTTGAAGCCTTGTGATTTGTGTTCTGGTTGGGATGGGGGATGGGAAGTGGGGTGAAGGGCCGTCAGACTCGGGTGCCCCTCTCAGGGCCTTGATTTTGCTCTCTGTAAAATGGAGGCATTTCAAAGGTCAAACATCCTTTCCCCAAACAGCTCCCAGGGCGTGGCGGGGTGGGGCAGGGTGGGGCGGAGGTTGGGGGAACCAGCTGGTGCTTCAGGAAGTTGTATATGGATAGATCCTCAGAATTCTGATCACTCAAGCACGTGGAGATACGGAGGGAGTGGGGAGGGGGTTGGGCTCTCCTTTGAGGTCTCACCCACATGGGGGAACAAGAAGCAAGGTCGTGAACCTCTTGGGGCCATGGGAATGGGATCTCAGGGCCCCCACTTCTCATCTGGAGAAATCAGACCTGGGAAAGGGACATTTCAGAAGCAGAGATTACGGTGCAGATTCCTTTAACAAAGGCGGCGGCTGATGATTCCTGAGTCCTCTGCTGAGGCGCTCTCCACGCACTAGGTCTATCATCCCCAGAGTCTCCAGGAACAGATACTGCTAGTGTCCCATGTTCCAGATGAGAACACAGAGGCCCAGATTTCTGAGACCACTCACAGAGCTGGAGCAGGAATTCGAGCTGCCCACATCCATCCTCTCTGCAAAAGCCTGGCCCTACATCCAGTGAGCAGTAGCCCCACAACTGCAGCGCAGGGGCAGCAGAATCCAGGATGCCTTCCTGGGAGCAGAAACATTTGAAGGTAAAATTTGGATTCTCCAGGGTAGGGGAGGGAAGGGAGTTCCCAAAATGCCTTTAAACCGAGGGCACCAGAGCTGGGGGGGGTGGGGGGAATAAGCCCCAGGGGTCCCCTTTGTCCCCACCTTGTCATCAGTTTTCCAGGAAGTTTGGAATCTCCCTTGCCCTCCCCCACCCACCAGGGTGAAGGTTTGTGGGGAATGTTCTCCCGCAGAACTCGGCACGAAATAAATTCCATTCTTACTCTGCAAATGACACTGCACATAAATATTCAGTAAATTAGCAGCACGCTTTTATAGATTTATCAGTCATTGCAGGCACAAAATGACAGGCAATGTTGTAGCTGAAATATTAATGCTGACAAATTAATGATTTCTGAGTAAATGATGTCATTTTTGCACCGTTTCATTAAAATTTACTCACTTCTGCTTCATTTCTGGGCCTAAAAAAAATTAAAATCATTTCTCTCTCTCTTTCTTCTTTCTTTTTAGTGTGGGATCAGTTCCCAAACCTGAGAGGGACATAAATTTTCCCCAGCAGCACCCCGGAAACAGAGGTGGGGAGCATGGTAGGGCTCACCTCCCCTCTCCAGGCCTGGGGGAAGGTCGGGGAAAGACCCCTTGGGTCTCAGAGCCGGCTTCTAGCTGGCACAGAGCAAAGGGGTTTCTCTGGGTGGAGCTGGGAGGAGGGTGGGGACTGTAGGGGAAAGTAGGGAGGGATCCAGGGAGGGGTGTGTCAGTCCCGGGCACTTGGGGGCAGAAGTGGGAGGAAGGCCTTCCCCTCACCATTTGGAAACCCCCGCGCCTCCTTTGTTCCTATCTTATAGGGCTTCCACTCTTGCAATAAATTTGGAGAACAATTAAGTACAGTGACTGTTGTAGTGGGGAAAGAGGGACCACCAATCTGTAAATAGGCCAGACCCACTCTTCACCAAGGTTCTTGGAAGGAACAAATTTCAGTCCCAAATCTTGGCGGAACAGCTTAGGTGCATGTGACCTTGGGCGGGTAGCGTTGCCTCTCTGAGCCTCAGTTTCCCTTTCTCTCATCATTTCTCGGGGTTCTTGGGAAGATTCAATAGGATGGCCTTTACAAGGCCCTGGCTCATTGGAAAAGAGCCTGCTGCTGGGAAAGATTGAGGGCAGGAGGAGAAGGGGATGACAGAGGAGGAGATGGTGGGATGGCACCACCAATTCTATGGACATAGTGTCAGTCTCTCAGTCGTGTCAGACTCTTTGGGACCCCGTAGAGTGTAGCCTGCCAAGTTTCTCCGGAATTCACCAGGCAAGAATACTGAAGTGGGTTGTCATTCCCTTCTCCAGGGGATCTTCCCCACCCAGGGATGGAACACGGGTCTCCGGCATTGCAGGCAGATTCTTTACCGTTTGAGCCACCAGGGAAACGCTTACGTCTATGGACATAAGTTTGAGCGAACTCAGCGAGATGGTGAAGGTCAGGGAAGCCTGGCGTGCCACAGCCCCGTGGGGGTCGCAAAGAGCCGGACACGACTGAGCGACTGAACCACACAGAGACAGGGCCCCCAGGAGGGCGCCCCCCTCCGGTGGGGCTGCCCTGGGCTCCCGGGCGCACCCCGCCCCCGGACCCCGGCCGTGGGAAGGTGAGGGGCTTGGGGAGGACCAGCGAGGCCCCCCGCGCGCCCCGACGGCCCTGCGGGGGTGGGAGCCCCGCGCCACCGCCCGCCTCGGTCTGGTAAACGTGGCCAAAAGCAAACAAGCTCTCTGGCCCCGGGGCGGGCGCGGCGGGAGTGAGGGCGGCGGGCGGGAGCCGCCCGGAAGACACAAAGGAGACGCGAGGAGGGCGGCGAGAGCGCGCCGAGCCCGGGCCAGCGTATCGGGCAATCTCCGGGCTAATTCGTGTCAGGGCCGGCCTCCTATCTCCAGCCCGGCTCCCCGGCCGCTGATAAAATTGAAGTGGAAATGAAGTCGGATGCTCGGGAGGATCCGCGCGACGACGGGGGTGGGGGGCGCGCCGCCCGGGGCCGAAGCTGCCTCTGTGTCCGCCCTTGGCGCTGCCCTTGGCCGGGCGGGAGGGACGGGGCGGCGGAGCGAGGGCGGCGGGGACGCTCCCGCCGAAGCCCCGTAGCCCTCCTGTCGCTCTGCGCCCTGGTTATCGTTTTCCCAGCCACGAGAGTGGGGGTCGTTTATTGAGTGCTTATTATGTGCCGGGCTCAACTTAACGCCAGGTGTATCAAGTTCTTTATGATCTTATTTACCACCTCCTGTCCCCCGCAACTCGAGGTGGATGGAGCAGATGGCCTCGCTTTCACGGGTGCCGATATGGAGGCATTCAGAATTACAGCCCAAGGACGGCTGACCGAGTGGGGGGATTCCGACCCAGGCATCCTCGCCCTGCAACTGGCGCTTCTCCATGGAACGGGCCTTCCAGGGAGCGCCCTCAGGTCGGCCGAACGAGGAGGATCGCAATGCCCGATGGAAGCAGGGCACTGGCCTTTGGTGCACCTGTTCTAAGGCAGGCCTTCCAGCCCTCATCTCCCCTGAACTCTGACCTTGATATCATCCCCGGGTGAGGATCCTGGGGTGGCGGGAAGGCTCCAGGAATCCAGGGTAGCAGCTGGGACCCAGGAAATGTAGGGTGCTGTGGCCCTGAGTCATCTGATTCCGAACGGTTTCAGGATGAAGTCTACAGGCTGCGCAGAACTTTTCTGGGAAAGCGGGTAGGAGCTTGGAGGTGACAAGTGGCTCTTGTAATGTATTTCAGTTATTATTCACTTATATGCGTTTCCTTTCTTTAAAAAAATTGCGTTAGTTTCAGATGTACAGCAAAGTGATTCTGTTTCTGATATATATATATATTTTCAGACTTTTTTCCATTATAGGTTATTACAAGACATTGAGTATAGTCCCCTGTACTGTACAGTAAACCCTTCTTGTTTATCTATTTTATGTATAGTAGTTTGTTAATCCCATACTCCTAACTTATTATCCAACCCCCCAACCTTTCCCCTTCGGTAACCATAGGTTTGTTTTCTGTGAGTCAGTTTCTATTTTGTTATATAGATGCATTTGTATTATTTTTTAGATTCCCCACGTAGTCACTTAAATGGGTTTCTATTTTATTTACCAACTGGCCCACGCCTTCCTCCCGCCATCACAGCCACCTCTCTCTGGCCCCACTACCAACTTTAGGCTTCCAGTCCTCCAAAGTCCCCAACCCCCTTCTTGCCCAAGGTCTTCATACTCTCTCCTCCCTTGGCTTGGAATGCTCGTCTCCTGGGCTACGTTTTCATCTTTCACATCTTAAAATGTTTTCAATGATCCTTTTAATGATATTGATATACACTGATATGCCAAAATGTATACACCATATTTTTTTCAACTGAATATGGAACAGTAACCCAACCTGAACCCCTAGCCTGGGCCCATGGCGGCTTGTGGCTCTGAGCTCTGAGAACTGTGGTTTGGTGCTTTGGGAGCAGGGCATCAGGGGTTGGGGGTGGGGGTTAGATGAGCCCCTTCTGTGGCCAACAAAGAACAAGAGTCTAATCCCACAAAATATCCAACTCAGTCTTGTGTCTGCCCAGCTGGCGGCCTTGCCTGACTCTCAATGTCTATTTTCACATTTGTGCTTCCTTGAGAAGACATTTTGATAGTATCCTTTCTCCCTGAGGGCGACAGCTTTGCTGAGCCATTTTTATGACTCTTTCTTTAAAAAAAAAGAAAAGTTATTTATTGGGCTATGCTGGGTCTTAATTGCAGCATGTGGGATCTAGTTCCTTGACCAGGGATCAAACCCGGGCCCCTCTGTACTGGGAACATGAAGTCTTAGCCACTGGACCACCAGGAAGTCCTCTGTGCCTCTAAGTGCACTGCAAAGGAGTTCTTTTTTAAGAAGGGGTTTCCATGAAGGAATCTTTTCCTGGAACTAAAAAACTGGAGTCTCAGTCCTGGCCCCGTCACTTACTAGTTGTGGAACCTTGGACAAGCTGCTTCTGCTCTCTGAACCTCAGTTTCCAACTCTGTAAAAATTGGGCATAAAAATAGTGATATCCCCCTCACAGGGTAGTGATCATAAAGATAAGTTAATAGCAATGAGATTTTGTGTGTGCGTGTGTGGGTGCTAGAAGATTCTGTAAGTTTCAGTCTATGCAGACATCACATTTTATTATTATTCCAGGTCTCCCTTTTGCCTGTGGTCCCTTCCAGTGTTCACACACAGATCCTTCAGCTCCTCTATGGTCCCCACTGGTCCCCCAAGGACACTGCATACCTTGTCCTCCCTGCTGAACCTACATGAATTTCTCTCATTTCTGTCTCCCAGCCACTCTGTTTCTGTACCTCTCTGGCACCCTTCACTGTCTGCCTCGTGTAGGAATTCCTTGTGTTTGGTCTGCCTCTCTTGAGCTAAAGAGTCTTAAGTGACCTTAACTTCTCATTCGTGGATCCCTGGACCCCTAGGATCCAGCATGATGCCCAACACCTAGAAGAAGCTCAAAAAATGTCTGTACAATGAAGTGATCCTCTGTTAATTTATTGAATCAGTTTCTCCTGGGATGATTTTTTTTACAGTTTTATAAATTATAAAAAACAACAAAACAACATTAAATACTATTTTGAAAGAGAAAAATGTAGAATCTCCCCTGCCACTATTTTTCAATTCTTGTTTTCACTTTTGCTTATTCTTCTCCTGACTTTGTTTTTATGCCTGAAATAGTTTACACTGCTGCACATATAGCTTGTGTTTAGTGTTTTTTTTAATTCATTTTACATTGTCTCCAACATTTGTATACTTTCTACATTTTCATAATGATGTGTTTAATAGCCTAGAGTAGAGGTACCAAAATTTATACATTTTTTTTTCCAATCGCACATGGAAGTGTTACTGAAATTGAACGTATATTAGATCCTAGAGGAAGTCTCAAAACATTCCAGAGAATCAATGTCACATAGAACCTGTTTTCAGACCACATGTGAGATAAGTAGAAATCAATCATAAAAAGAGATCTATCAAGATCTTCTGTGTTTTGAAACTGAAAACCAAACTTATTTTTTTATACGTAATTTTATTTATTTATTCAGCGGCACTGGGTCTTTGCTGCCGTGCGAGGCCTTTCTTTAGTTGAGGCGAGCAGGGGCTGCTCTCGAGGTGTGGTGCACAGGCTTCTTGCAGTGGCTTCTGTTGCTGAAGAGCACAGACTCTAGGCTACAGGCTTCAGTAGTTGCAGCTCAGAGGCTCTTAGAGGACGGGCTCAGTAGTTGTGCACGAGCTTAGTTGCTCCAAGCATCTGGAATCTTCCCAGACCAGGCATCAAACCTGTGTCCCTTGCATTGGCAGGCAGATCCTTATTCACTGTACCACCAGGGAAGTCCCGAAAACCAAACTTCTAAATAATTCATGGTTAAAGAATAAACCAATGAACATTAATTAGATATTTATAATATAATTAAATTGTAATGAAAAAGTTAATTCTGAACAATTCTGAACCACTATATGTGTATACCGGACTCAAACATTTAAGTTAATGGATGGGCTTCTCACTGTTGAAGTGGGAAATTGCAGATGAAAAAGAGACAGGCTAGAATGATACATGCGCTGACGGATTAGAGTTGGAGACATCAGAATGGATTTATGTTTGGTTTAAGATAGATACAGATGGTTACATATAGAATCTTATATAGATATGTATGCATGCCTGAGTTAGTATACACAGAATATTTCCTTGCTATGCTGGCTGAGAGGGCCTAGGAACAGTGATCCTGGTAGTAATAATCACATCTAGTTCTCAGATCTTGGTTTCTAATTCCATTCTTCAAATGAAGGGAGCCAGGGTTCCTTAGAGACGTGGCTGGTTCTAGAACTGGGGCAGGAAATGTACCAGATGATCCTAGAGCATTTGTTTTGTCAGAAAGAAAGAGCACTCTCAAATACAAAACAACTCACATTGATGGATGTTTGTTCAGGAGACATAGGAGTCAGTTGAGAGCTCCCAGTGGCCAAAGCTGGAACAATTTCAGGGAAAAAACAAAACAAAACAAGAAACCATAACAATATTGTAAAATAATTATCTTCCAATTAAAAATAAAGCAAAGCAAACAAAAAGCCCATGGCATTCATTTATGTGCCTAGATGATCAGTCGTGTCGGACTCTGTGATCCTATGAACTGTAGCTTGCCAGCCTCCTCTGTCCATGGGGATTCTTCAGGCAAGAATACTGGAGAGGTTTGCCATGCCCTCCTCCAGGGGATCTTCTCAACCCAGGAATCGAACCCAGGTCTCCCACATTGCAGGCGGATTCTTTACCATCTGAACCATCAGGGAAGCCCCATTCATTTATAATCTAAAGTGAATAAATATCCATGAGTCTGTACTGAAATAAATAAATGGCTGAGTAAATAAATAGGGAGAATAGGCAAATTGTGCAGAAAAATTCTAAATATTTTTGTTGAGACTCTGTCCTCCAGGAGATGGAGCATAACTCCTCTCTCCTTAAGTGTGGGATATGTGTAGTGACTTCCTTCCAAAGAGTCTGGTATAGAAAGGGAGAGGAAAGAGAAACTTCTTTACACAGAAGCAATCTGACAAGCACTACCTCAACCAAGGTGATAAGGGTCAATATCAACACTGATATGTCATGCTGATAGTATGTACCCTTGGCATAACGTGATGATAATAGCACTTTACCTCTATGGTCTTCCTCTCAAAAACCTATAATCCCAGTCTAATCATGAGAAAAAGTATCAGATGAGTCCCAGTTGAGGAATATTCTACAAAACACCTGACCAATACTCTTAAAACTGTCAAGGTCATTAAAAAACAAGAAAAGTCTGAGAAACTGGCACAGCCAAATGGAAACTAAGGATATATGATGATTAACGTAATGTGGTATCCTGAAGGGGATTCTGGAACAGAAAAAGGATAAAAACTAAGGAAATCTGAATGAAGTATGGAGTTTAGTTTATAATAATGTAGCAATAGTGATCCACTAATTGTGACAAATGAACCACACTAAATGGAAGATATTAACACAGAGATATTTGAGTGTGGGGTATAGGGGAACACCCCGGGTACCATCTTCACAATTTTTTTGTAAATCTAAAACTATTATAAAATTAAACGTTTATTTAAGAAAGATCATGGAAGTATGAGGTACAAATTGTTAGGAGCAGTTAAAGCAGCATTTAGAGGAAAATTTAAAACTTTAAAATGTATGTGGAATGTATGTGGCATGGTCATAAGTGCTGTTGACTGTGTATTCCCAATGCTTTGGTACGTGGTAGGACTACAGTTCACTGGTCCCTTACATGGGGCCAATGAGTCACAAGCTAAAGGGATGTGTCATTTCCAAGGTTGAGCATTTAATTATTGGCACAAAACCATCTAGTGCTTGCTTTCTCTCTGTCATGGCGGCCACCACCGTTTCAGATGTTGTCTGCTTTAATAGCTGGTGGCATGGAGTGAGCATGGCATAGGCAGAAGCCCTCACCAACCGTGATGGGCTGATAGCATGGGAGAGGAAAAAGCCTTGACTGCTTTAAACTACTGGGGTTTTGCTGGTTATTTTTGTAGCATAACACAAAAATAGAACCAACACCCCAAAAAAGATGTCTTTTCATGATAGGGGACTGGAATGCAAAAGTAAGAAGTCAAGAAACACCTGAAGTAACAGGCAAATTTGGCCTTGGAGTACAGAATGAAGCAGGGCAAAGGCCTGCTTTTTTTTTGCCAAGAGAATGCACTGGTCATAGCAAACACCCTCTTCCAACAACACAAGAGAAGACTCTACACATGGACATCACCAAACGGTCAACACCGAAATCAGATTGATTATATTCTTTGCAGCCAAAGATGGAGAAGCTCTATACAGTCAGCAGAAACAAGACTGGGAGCTGACTGTGGCTCAGATCATGAACTCCTTATTGCCAAATTCAGACTTGAAGAAAGCAGGGAAAACCACTAGATCATTTAGGTATGACCTAAATCAAATCCCTTACGATTAAACAGTGGAAGTGAGAAATAGGTTCAAGGGACTATATCTGATAGACAGAGTGCCTGATGAACTATGGACAGAGGTTCATGACATTGTACAGGAGACAGGAATCAAGACCATCCCCAAGAAAAAGAAATGCAAAAAGGCAAAATGGTTGTCTGAGGAGGCCTTACAAATAGCTGAGAAAAGAAGAGAAGTGAAAGGCAAAGGAGAAAAAGAAAGATATACCCATCTGAATGCAGAGTTCTAAAGAATAACAGGGAGAGATAAGAAAACCTTCCTTAGTGATCAATGTGAAGAAATAGAGCAAAACAATAGAATGGGAAAGACTAGAGATCTTTTCAAGAATGTTAGAGGTACCAAGGGAACATTTCATGCAAAGATGGGCACAATAAAGGACAGAAACGGTATAGACCTAACAGAGGCAAAAGATATTAAGAAGAGGTGGCAAGAATACACAGAAGAACTATACAAAAAAGATCTTCATGACCCAGATAATCACAATGGTGTGATCACTCACCTAGAGCCAGACATCCTGGAATGTGAAGTCAAGTGGGCCTTAGAAAGCATCACTATGAACAAAGCTAGAGGAGGTGATGGAATTCCAGTTGAGCTATTTCAAATCCTAAAGGATGATGCTGCGAAAGTGCTGCACTCAATATGCCAACAAATGTGGAAAACTCAGCAGTGGTCACAGGACTGGAAAAGCTCAGTTTTCATTCCATCCCAAAGAGAGGCAATGCCAAAGAATGCTCAAACTACCTCACAATTTTACTCATCTCACACGCTAGTAAAGTAATGCTCAAAATTCTCCAAGCCAGGCTTCAACAGTATGTAAACCATGAATTTTCAGATGTTCAAGCTGAATTTAGAAAAGGCAGAGGAACCAGAGATCAAATTGCCAACATCCATTGGATCATAGAAAGAGCAAGAGAGTTCCAGAAAAACATCTATTTCTGCTTTATTGACTATGCCAAAGCCTTTGACTGTGTGGATTACAACAAACTGTGGAAAATTCTTGAAGAGATGGGAATACCAGATCTCCTGACCTGCCTCTTGAGAAATCTGTATGCAGGTCAGGAAGCAACAGTTAGAACTGGACATAGAACAACAGACTGGTTCCAAATCAGAAAGGAGTATGTCAAGGCTGTATATTGTCACTGTGCTTATTTAACTTATATGCAGAGTACATCATGAGAAACGCTGGGCTGGAGGAAGCACAAGCTGGAATCAAGATTGTCGGGAGAAATACCAATAATCTCAGATATGCAGATGACATCACCCTCATGGCAGAAAGTGAAGAAGAGCTAAAGAGCCTCTTGATGAAAGTGAAAGAGGGGAGTGAAAAAGTTGGCTTAAAACCCAACATTCAGAAAACTAAGGTCATGGCATCTGGTCCCATCACTTCATGGCAAATAGATGAGGAAACAGTGGAAAGAGGGACAGACTTTTATTTTTTGGACTCCAAAATCACTGCAGATGGTGACTGCAGCCATGAAATTAAGAGACGCTTACTTCTTGAAAGAAAAGTTATGACCAACCTAGACAGCGTATTAAAAAGCAGAGACATTACTTTGCCAACAAAGGTCCGTCTAGTCAAAGCTATGGTTTTTCCAGTAGTGAGGTATGGATGTGAGTGCTGGACTATAAAGAAAGTTAAGCGCCAAAGAATTGATGCTTTTAAACTGTGGTGTTGGAGAAGACTCTTGAGAGTCCCTTGGACTGCAAGGAGATCCAACCAGACCATCCTAAAGGAAATCAGTCCTGAATATTCATTGGAAGGACTGATGTTGAAGCTGAAACTCCAATACTTTGGCCACCTGATGCGAAGAACTGACTTACTTGAAAAGACCCTGATGCTGGGAAAGATTGAAGGCAGGAGGAGAAGGGGAAGACAGGATGAGATGGTTGGATGGCATCACCGATTCAATGGACATGAGTTTGAGTAAACTCCAGGAGTTGGTGATGGACAGGGAGGCCTGGCCTGCTGCAGTCCATGGGGTCGCAAAGAGTCAGACATGACTGAGCCAGTGAACTGAACTGAACTTTGTAGCATAATTGAGTTCATTCTGAGTGATAATATAAAATATGTATCAGGTAGGTTACTTTCAGCTACTAAGTTACAAAAAACCCAGGTCAAATTAACTTCAACTATCCCTGGGCTGGGAAGATCCCCTGGAGAAGGAAATGGCAACCCACTCCAGTACTCTTGCCTGGAAAATTCCATGGATGGAGGAGCCTGGTGGACTACAGTCCATGGGATCACAAAGAGTCGGACACGATTGAGTGACTTCACTTTCACTTTCACTTTCATAAAGGGATTTATTATCTCTGTAATAAGATATCCTATGGCAGGATTAGTTTATTCAGAGGCTGAGTGATAACATTTTCTGCTCCATCATCATCACTTATAAGTTTACTGTGTAAGCCACTCCTTTTGGGGGTGATGCAGAAGACCCAGGTTCGACCCCTGGGTCAGGAAGATCCCCTGGAGAAGGGAATGATAACCTGGCAGGCTACAGTCCATGGGGTCACAAAGAGTCAGATACAATGGAGCGACTGACACTTTCACTTTTAAATGAATCAATAGATGGCTAGCCAACAGTGCGTAAGGATAGGATACTTGGAGCCATGAGAGCCATTTACCAACCCAAAGGGACTAATAGGACAGAATAATAATTCAATCAGTTTAACAGTGGTCAAGGTTTGTGATGGAGATGCTAACGTCCACCCAAATCCACTTTTCCCTTTTTGCGTGGTCAGAGAGTGGTAGTAGGCACGTGGAGGCCTAGATGGGCACTGCTTTTCTGTCCTTCTTAGAGTCAGGTGAGGCTTTGAGCAAACATTGTCCTCCATGGAATTGCACCAGGTCTTAGTTGTGGCATGCGGGACCTTTCAGTCGCAGCATGTGGGATCTAGTTCCCTGACCAGGGATCAAACTCAGGCCACTTGCACTGGGGGCTCAGAGTCTTAAGCTACTGGACCATCAGGGAAGTCCCGTGGGTCACCATTCTTAATAGCAACAGGAATGTCCTTTCTTCTTCCTTCCTCCAGACTGGAACCCAAATGTGGCAGTGACCCAGATATCAACAGGGAATGATTGAGCCACAAGAGGGAAAGAACATGAGTTCCCGAATGGCTCCATGGAGCAGAGCCCAACATGGACTATTACGTGCATAAAATGTACACTTTGCTTAGTTGTAGTATGTGGGCTCTTTCCTTGTGGTGTGCAGACTCTCCAGCTGTGACATGCAGGCTGAGTAGTTGAGGTATGCAGGCCTGCAGGTATGAGTTGACTAGATGCTCCTTGGCAGGTGAGATCTTAATTCCCTGACCAGGGATCAAACCCATGTCCCCTGCATTGCAAAAGCAAATTCTTAATCCCTGGACCACCAGGGAAGTTCCACACTTTGTTCTTCAAGTCATACAATTGTGGGAACTGTTGTCATATCAGGTCTTTTTGTTTTATTTCTATCCTAATTAACACAACCAATAAAACAGAATAGAGAGCCCAGGCACATATTCATATCTATATATAGAAAAATGGCATATGTTAGAGATATCACCACTAATCACTAGGGAAAGAAAGACTGTTTAATAATAGAGCTGTAACACATCATTCACAAAAATAAAATGGAGACGTTTTACTGACCTAGACATGAACAACAATTAGAGGAAAATGTTTTGCATAACTGGAAGAGAGAAAGATTTCTCAAACAAGACCAACATAAGAACAACCTATAAAATAAATAGATTCATTTAAATTTATGAAAATTATATCTCATCTAAGGCAAAATATACAAACAAGATTAAAAGGTGGACAATTTACTGGGAGATATTTGCAATATATAGTGTATCTATCAGAATGTATAAAGAATTTCTATAATCTGTAAAAAAAGATAACCTAACAGAAAAGTAGAGAAACAATATGAACAGACAACTTACATAGGAGGATATTCAACTGGCCACTAAAGCCATAAAAGGGAAAGTGGGATATCATTTTTGCACCCATTAGATTGGGAAAAATTAGGAGGTCTAACAATACAAAGTGTTGGTGGGGATGTGAGGAAAGTAATACTGTAATGTACATCTGGTGGAAGTGTAATGTCACTTGGAGAGCAAGTAAAAAGCAGCTAATAGCATCTTAAAATGCACATACTCTAAGACCTAGTCAGAAAATTCCATTTCTAGGTATTAATATGTTACCTGGAGTAGTCTGGTGTGTGTACACGTGGGATATATATTACATATTTTTTACAAGTGGCCAAATAATGTAAACAATATAAATGAATACCTATAGGGGAATGAGGAGAAGGCAATGGCACCCCACTCCAGTACTCTTGCCTGGAGAATCCCATGGATGGGGGAGCCTGGTGGGCTGCCATCTATGGGGTCGCATAGAGTCAGACACAACTGAAGCGACTTAGCAGCAGCAGCATAGGGGAATGGATTAATGACATGTGATATGTTTATATGGTGCTATACTGTACAACCGTTTACAAGGAATAAATTAGATCCCTCAGTATCCACGGGGAACTGGTTTCAGGATCAAACAACAAAATCCACTGATGTTCATGGCCCTGTATGCAATGGCATGGCCCTCATATCTGCAGGTTCTGCATCTGTGGATAAGGAAGGTCAACTATACATTCCCACACGGATAGTTTTATTTTATTTTATTTTCATTTATTTTTATTAGTTGGAGGCTAATTACTTTACAATATTGTAGTGACGGATAGCTTTAAATAATGTAATGTTGGAGGGGTAGAAACACTATTCGGAATGACATGAAGAGTATAATACTTAAATACATTTTAAGATAGAAAAATAGTATAATATATTTATGACTACATGTGAATGGATGTAAAAGTTTTCTTAAGTGTGAGGACTCACCTCCAACTCATAATAATGGTTCATTCTTGAGAAAGGGTATAGAACTGGAAAGGCAGTTAGAGTGGGTCTTAACTATACCTGTAACATACAATTCACTTAAAAACAAGCTAATATCACAATCTATATATCTAAAAAATTATTTAATTTACTGATTTGTTTGGCTGTGTGTGGTCTCAGTTGCAGCACGCAGGCTCTCTAGTTGCTCCTTGGTATATGGGATCTTAGTTCCCCAACCAGGGACTGAACGGACGTCCACCACGTTGCAAGGCAGATTCTTAACCACTGGACCACCAGGAGGTCCCCCAGTTAGCCTTTCTAAATGTATCAGTCAAGGTCCAATCAGGAGATAGGACCCCCAAGGAACATTTAACGTAAAATAACATTTTAGTAGACGATGGTTAACTACCAAAAGGGGTAAAAGTGGAAGTGTTAGTCGCTCTATTGTGTCTGACTCTTTGAGACCCCAAGGACAGTAGTCTCTCTGTCCATGGAATTCTCCAGGCAAGGATACTAGAGTGGGTAGACATTCCCTTCTCCAGGGGATCTTCCCAACCCAGGGATCGAACCCAGGTCTCCCGCATTGCAGGCGGATTCTTTACAGTCTGAGCCACCAGGGAAGCCCCAAAGCAGTAAAAGGGGCCTCTCAAGGAAGAAACACGGGGAGCTCCAAGGAAGGAGCACACTTGGAAGAGGGCCCCACAACCCAAGACTGAGGTTCAGACCTGAGAGGGATCCCCCAGAGTTTACGAGGTGCTTCAGCCAGAACTGGCCCACTGCTGGCGACCAGGAAGCTCCCCACTGCAGAGCCACTGTAACTTGCTGGAGGGTGAGCACCACTAGGTCTTCCAAAACTGCTCATGGCTGTGCCCTGGGAGCGAGGATTGCACACAGGAACCAGGAAAAGAATCCGCTTCCTTCACTATGCTTTGCAGGGCACTTCCAGTGTCCTTTACTGACAAAGTCTGACATCCGGCAGCTGAGAGGGGAGACATGTTTACAAGTCAAAGTTCTGGTATCACCAAGCTGGGCAAACAATGGTGGATTTGGAGGTGAGAGGCAATAGATTGGTGATTGATGCATTCATGATGGGTAGTGGGAATATCGATGTTGGTTATATTTCTCTTAATTTCTTTATCACTCGAGGATCTCAAAATAAAAATATTAAATGATTACAAGTTAAAGAATTTTTCAACAAAATTTTAACGCTAACAAGTAATGGAATAAAAACTTCCTCCAAAACACTAGGGAAGAAACGTAAAAGGGACAGTGGATATTAGAAGATCGGAAGCTTTGAAAGGAAGAATAAAAATGAACCAGGAGGAAAAAAAAAAAAAATGAACCAGGAGGTAAAATCGAGAGGCATTTGTTTCCCCAAAGGAATTCTTTCCTTTATATCTATTCATAAGACCAAATCAATTAAATATAGGGAAAAAAAGGTAAATGGGTAAGACTTCCTTGACCCTGTCCACCCCGTCATCCCTAGGTGCACTGGTCTCCTATGCACAAATACAGATTCTTGAGGAGAGGGGTCTTGTTTCATTACTTTTTTAAAAAACATCTTTTTAAAATTTTTTGGCTGTGTCACAGCTTGTAGGATCCCAGTTCCAGGACCAGGGGTTGAATCTGCAGCCTCTGCAGTGGACATGCAGAGTCTCAACCACTGGACCACCAGGGAAGTCTCCTTTATTACTTTCTTTTTAAAACTCCATGCTCTTGGTGACAAAGTACTTAGTGGATACTTGTTGGAATTGACCCACTGGTCTTCCTCTTGAGCAAAGCCTACCCAGAGAATGCATACTTTCTGGGGCTCCGGAAATAGAAACACTACCAACTTGGTGATGTGGTGGAGAGCAGCCGGGCTTTGGAGTCAGAGGACTGGGACTGGGATGCTAAAAGCCAGCATGGTTTCAGGCCAGTGAGATCACAAACCTGAGCCTCAGTTTTTCCCTGTAAAAAATGAGATACTATTGTGTGATTAAGTATAATGTGGGTCATTCTCTGTCTTCTACATTGCAAGAGCTCATGAATTAAGAGCTTGTCGCTCCTGCCTTTGCTTTCCCTCTTTGTCAAGCAGCAGAGAGTTGAGCTCTGTTAAGGGGACAGAGGGCTTCCCTGATGGCACAGTTGGTGAAGAATCTGCCTGCCAATGCGGGATTCACAAGAAACGAGGGTTTGATTCCTGGGTTGGGAAGATCCCCTAGACAAGGAAAGGGCAACCCACTCCAGTATTCTTGCCTTGAGAATTCCATGGACAGTGGAGCCTGTTGGGCTACAGTTCGTGGGGTTGTAAAGAGTTGGACACGACTGAGTGACTAACACTACCAGTTTCTGTCAAACACACACACCTTTCTCTGCAGTCACCACAGTATCACCCAAATGCATGCCAATAGCATCTTTAATGAATGAATCTCCCTGCCTACAGGCTAGCTGTCCTCTAATCCGCCACCCGCTGAGAACATTGCAGTGTGTACCAGGAGAGGACACTGTACAATCCATTGAGCCTATTTAGATTTCAGCAGTTGTGTGTGTGTGTGTGTATTTAGTTCTAAGCAGTTTTATCCCACGTAAGGATTTGTAGACCGCTCGTGCTACGCTTTAATAACCAAAGCCCTTAATTATTTGTAAAGGTTCCTCTTTCAGAAGTTCATTTACCCCATGGATCATTAAGGTATCTTTCAAACACTCCAATCTATCCAGCCTCACTCCCCATTTTACCTTTATTTTTCTCCCATCTTAAAGTTTCCCTAGAGAGTTGGACCAAGTAACAGGTGCATCAGAGAACTGCCTAGTGATCTCCATGAAAGCGCATCACCATGTCCCCTGGAGACACTTGAACTCGGGTAGGGCTCCTGTTCCAGCCGAGTTCCCTGAGTGGTAGGCCACTCATGTCTCCAGACAGGCATCCCTGTCTCTCTGTGGTACCGAAGGGCACCCTCATTCTTGTTACCTGATCAGAAGGCTTCTGAGAGCTGACTTTACTACGTGATTGGTGTCGTCAAGCCCTGCAGCCCAACCTGGGCTCTATAGCCCAAACGCGTTTCTCTCCCTGAGTGGGATCCCCCTTGGAGCTGCAAGTTCCAGTTCTGGGTCCTTTCATCCCCATAAGACAATATAGTCCTTAGTGTTTTGGGGTCATGCCACGGGAGCTGCTGACAAGAGCAGGTTCCCAGAACTCTCACCACGTTCCTATCAGGGAGACTCTTACTCACTGAGAAGATATCCCTTCAAAGGTGCCTCTTCCTTTGTTTCCTGAAGATACACATCTCAGGCATCCCCTTGCAACTTCAGTGGAACTGGTGATCTAATCTCTGTGAGCCTCAGTCTCCCTATCTGTGAAATGGGACCGATAAACCCTCACAGGGCTTTCAGTGGTACTTAAGTGAGATCACTTCTGCAGGAGATCCAAAGCCTCCGTGCTGAGTGTTCAACGAGAAGGGTTGTTAGCTGCCATCCTATGTGTGGTGCTTCTCCTGCCCTCCTGAATCACCCTCCGATGTGTCACTCCCCTGAGGCTGGATTTGTCACCCTCATCTTTCTGTATCTTTCTCTAGATTAATTGCCCTAAAGGTTGGGTCTCCTCTTCCCAAGGATGGGAGAAGAAACCAAAACAGGTGGTATATAATCAGGGACTTAAAGTACTCAACGATCCCCTGGCTGAATCCTCTGTTTCCCAGACCCTCTAAGCCACTTCCAATTTTACAGGATTAACTTGCTTGCTCAGACTCCCAAAGAAACCCAAGGTCTCTCACTCTGTCTCTTTCAGGCCCCCAAGACAGAAGAACTCAGGGTTTCCCCCCAGGGGAGACTGGGAAGGATGAATAGTGGAAGGCAGGGCTCAGATCTCACTTCTTTTCTTCCCAGCCCCTCACCATCCCTGGCTCTGCTGCTATGCCATGAAACCCAGCACCCCGGGGTGTCCCTGGGGTGGGTGTGGACCCGACTGATCCATCTCTCTTTACAGGGAGGCAGGATTTGGCTAATAAGAACCAGCTGTGTTGTTGGTGGGTTTCATTTGGCCCCTCCCCTGCCCTTGCTCTGATAGCTGTGAGAAACTGATGACAACCTGTTTGACCTCTGACCTCCGAACTTGACCCACAGCTAATACCTCCAGCTGCTGATTGCTGGCCGAGCCCTTTGTCTTGGGCTGTTTGGGAGCCAAGACAGACAAATGATTTCTATTTGTCCTCTGGTGCCGCGAATGGGGCTGATCAATAGGAGCTGAGGATGGTGTCAAGGATTTGTCATCATGGCTTATGAATGACAAAAACACTCCTCAACAACAGCCCCCCCCCCCCAACTTTCCCCTTCCCCCAAAGAAACACCTTTTGGGGGAAAAAGACTGAAAGCCAGAGAAGGCATATTGATTTTTTTTTTTTTTTTTTTTTTGCTTTCTTAAATAGCATCTTGAGCCACAAAAGAGAGAAAGGCAACACTTTTCTGTGCTAAAATGCAGCAAAAAGCTTCCCAGAGAATGAGGCTGGTGATTAGATCAGCTATTGTGTTTAAGTACCACAGGCCGCCGCGCACCACAACTGCTCAATTTTGTCTGCTAAAGGCTGCATGGATTCCTCCCCCGCTTCTCTGTATCCCAGACTCAAAGGAGAAGGCACTTTGCCTCTCTTCATCTTCTTCAACTGCCTCCAGCTCATCTCTTTCTCTCTTACTAGCTCCTCAGTTTTACCAGGCCGGCCGTGGGTCGGGCACCCTGGTATGTGAGTCTGAGCCAGGGCCAGCCTCGCTTCATCTACAGATGATCAGCAGCCCTTGAACTTGGACCCTTATTTGGACAAGAGAGGGCCAGGGGTGGGAAGGCGGTAGCTTGATGGGAAAGACACGAAACCTTAGAAAGACCCTCGTGGGTCCTCCGTTCAGGGGTGGGGCAGGGTCCAGGGGAACCTGGGGAAGCAGCCCATCGCAAGTGGGGAAGTGGGAAGACTTCCAGCCCTCCCTTCAATGTCTGACCATGTATTGCCTGCTCTGGGCGGGTGCTGGGGCCACAGGGTGAGCGGGAGCTGCCTGCTTCTCCTTGAGACACTGGCCCCGTGGTACAGACAAGCAGACCATGACCATGCAGCGAGATGAATGCCGGGGCAGCAGAAATGGAGTCGGAAGTCTGTCCCCGCCAGGGTGGGTGGGGATGTGACCAGGATGGTAGGAGGCTACCTAGAGGAGGGGACATCCCTGTTGAGCTTCGACAGAAGAGCAGCAGGAGGAGGTAAGCCACTGCATTCCCACTGTGAAGACCAAGGACCTCAGAGCTTCTCAGGTGGAGCCTTCTGAATATCCTGCCCCGGGAGCCCCTGGGGTGAGTGCCTATTGCCTCGGCCCAGAGACGCAGTGCTCTCATCTGCGAAGTGGTCAGGGCAACGAGGTCTGCTTCAGAGGGTTGCAAGAGTGGGAACCCAGTATGATCCACGTCAATTGTTTACACCATCTCTCAGTGATGGTTTTTCTTTGTTATATGTTGTTGTTACTTGAAGACTTGCCTCCTATCTGGGTATTCCTCAGTCAGGTGGATTGAATGAGGGTAGATACAGACAGCCCCTGCTTCCCACACACTAACTATAGCCAGGATCTGGGGGTGGTGGGGAAACTTGAGTAGACGCCGCTCTGGCTGGCTGCAGTCTTTGACCAAGGTCAGAGTGTGACTCTGGAGGACAGCAGCGTGCCCTCTCTCCCCTGGCACAGGCCCTGGGCACAGGCAGTGAGGAAAGCCTGCTTTTGGGTGAGGCTCAGACAGAGTAGCTACAAGGAGGCAAGGTAATTGCGTTCTCACTACTGACCCCTCGGACTATTGCAATGGCTGTGTGCCTGCTCTCAGGCCTCTCCCCTCTGTTATCCACACTTTCATTAGAGCGACCATCTCAAATTCTGATCATGGGACCTCCCTGGTAGTCCAGTGGTTAAGACTCTGCTGTGCACTGCCGAGGACATGAGTTCAATCCCTGGTCAGGGAACTAAGATCTCACATGCTGCCAGGCAGCTAAGCCCTCATGCCGCAACCCCTGAGCCTGTGCAGCACAACTAGAGAGATGCCCAGCTGCAGCGACGGAAGCCCCCACGTGCCGCACTGCAGTGAAGATCCTGCATGCTGCAGCTGAGACCTGACACGGCCAAAAATAAGCACGTGTTTCAAAAAGTCTGATTATGCCATTTGTCTGTTTAAATCCCTCCAGGGTATCCCATGATCCTCAGGATAAAGCTAAAACTCCTCAGCCTGGCATTTAAGGCACTCCCAGCTTAGACTCCAACCTTCATCTCGGTCTCCCCTAAAGCCCCCATATCATATTCCCTGTTCTTCAGTCACTTGCTTTGTGTCTTGATAAACATGGGACACATGGTCTCACTACCAGGCCTTTGCTCAGGCTGGTCCCTCTGCCTGGAATACCCGCTTCATCTCCATTTTAGTAAGAATTTTCCCCTTTCTCTCCATCTCCTCCCACAGCACATCGGACTTGCCTCCTGGCCACCCACAGTCTAGATCTGAATGATTCTACCCGCTTCTGTCTCCTGCCTGGACCAAGGCCTCCTGGGGACCAGGAACCTCGCTGTCCCACGTCCTCCCACCCGTTGACTGTACGTGGGATGGGAGAGCTGGAAGGTGCTTGAAGCTCAGAGAACACTGAGGAATTAATGAGGGATGGTGGGAGGGGAGTGCGGGTGCTGCAGTCCGACAAACAAAAGATAATGGAAGGCGAAGGATGTTAGTCTTCCAATCGATCAAAATGGGAGGTTGTTAAAGTCATGGTAGCTGCCATTGGTGACTACAAGAGGCTGCTTAATTTAACATTTTTTTAAGCACTGAAAATGCAACGAACTCACAGAAAATTCAAGCCATATGAAAAAGTACTAAAAAGGGAATTCTATTCTTGTAAAATGCCTTTATATTGATTAGGACCCTTTCTTCTACAAGAGATAGAAAACCCAGCTCAAACTGGTGTGAACACTAAGGAACTATTGGTTCCTGGGTTTGAGGAGTTGGGGGGTGGGACTGGCTTCACAGGATGCCCTCTGGACCGGGTCTGTCTCTCACTTTTATTTTCATATTCTCTCTCTCCCCTCCCCCTCCCTGGTCTCCCACATCCCCGGGCTCTCCTCCAGGCTGGCCTTCTGCAAAGGCTTCCTCTCTGTGGTTCCAAGGTGGCCATGGCTACTCCAAACCTCACATCTCTCCACTCTGAGTCCAGCCGGGAAGGAAGACTGTCTGCAGCCAGCTGCCTTTTCCTCAGGAGCCCACACTATCTCCATCTCACCTGCTCTTCTGCCAAGTGACCTTGCACTTCCCATCAGCTAGAGGTGGGGTCTAGTTCCCCTCTCGGTGGATAGGAGCTGGCTTTAGTAACCCATAGAATGGGACAGGAGTGATGCTGGCTAAGACACGATTCCTGAGGCTAAGACAGAAGCAGCTTTGCAACTGTTGCCTTCATCTCTTGACGCATTCTCCAGACTCCCCCATCTTGAGGACACTCCCTCTTGTGACCTGGCTGCCATGCTGTCAGAAGCCCAAGCCACGTGTGGCCCATGAGTACGTGCTCCTGTCGACAGCTCCAGCTAAGCCCGGGTTTTCAGTCATCCCAGGTGTCAGACATATGAGGGAAGAACTCCCAGGACCATGCCAGCCTCCAGACGTTCTGGTCATCAACAGCTCCCCAGCTGAGGCTCCAGACTTTGTGGACTGGAGGTAAGCCATTCCAGCTGTGTACTCTCCAAATTCCCAACAAGAGCATCTGTCAGAAGATGGTTGTTGTTTTACATCCAAAAGTTTCGGAGGGCTTTATGTAATGCAGTCTTTCTCAGGAGCTCCAGAAACATGCAGATTGGTTCAGGTCCCCATGCTCAATCCCCTCGAGCCTATATAAGGGATACAGCTGGTCATTCTGACCCTGGGATGTCTCAACACCAGAATGAGAAGGCGGGGGAGTAGCAAGCCCAGAGGCCCCATGGCACTGGTTACCCCAGAAAAGGCACAGACCACAGAACCCACTATTCCCTCTCATCCAGAAACAAGGGAACACCCTTCCAGACAACTTTCTGGGCCTATGTACACATGTAGGTAGAAAATTCAACACAGATAAAGCAGACAGTAAAGAATCCGCCTGCAATTCGGGAAACCTGGGTTCGAGCCCTGGGTCGGGAAGATCCCCTGGAGAAGGGAATGGCAACCCACTCCAGTTTCTTGCCTGGAGAGTTCCATGGACAGAGGAGCCTGGTGGGCTACAGTTCTTGGAGTGGCAAAGAAAAGAACACAACTGGACAACGAACACACATGCAAAGTATACTCTACATACTTTGTAACTTTCTAAAATGTAATGGATTACGGGGGGGCTCTTCTGATGTGAGTGGACACAGATGTGCGTCATTTTTTAAAATTAATTTTTATTGGAAAACAGCTGCTTTACAAGGCTGTTAGTTTCTACTGCACAGCAAAATGAATCAGCTGTCCACATACATATTCATATGCTGCTGCGGAGTCACTCCATCGTGTTTGACTCTTTGTGACTCATGGACTGTAGCTTCCAAGGCTTCTCTGTCCATGGGGACTCTCCAGGCAAGAATACTGGAGTGGGTTTCTGTGCGCTCCTCCGGGGGATCTTCCCAACCCAGGGATTGAACTCAGGTCTCCCACACTGCGGGCAGATTCTTTCCCATCTGAGCCACCAGGGAAGCTCACATATGAATATATCTGCTCCCTTTCGGACTTCCCCTTCAGGTCACCCAGAGCATTAAGTAGAGTTCCCTGTGCCATACAGTAGGTTCCCAAGAGAGGCACATCATTTTTAATGGCTACAAAAGATCCCACTATGAATGAACTATAATTGATTTAACTGATTGTCTATTGATGGATCATTAAGTCATTTCTGGGTTTTTTTGGCTGTTATAAATAGCACTGAAATAAACATCTCTGCACATACATCTTAGGGCCCATCTTCCAATATTTCCTTAGGATAAATTCCAAGAAGATGAATAGCAGATTCTAAGGTTTCAGGCTTGCCAAGGGTTTCTAAATTGCCTTGCAGAAATGTACCCCTTTATTCTCCTGTCATCCCATCACCAGGGCACAAGGGTGGCCTTTTCCTCCACACCCTCATTGGAATATTTGCCAATTGGGATGATTCCTCATTGCTGACTTAATTTGAGTTTCTTTGATTCCCAGTGAGGTCAGGCACCTTCTCATATGCATATTGATGATTCCTACTCCTTCCTTTATAATATTGCCTGTTCAAGTCCTTTGACCAATTTTTTATTGCAGTATTCATATATATAATTGTTGATTTATAAAACCTTTTTGTAGATTACAGTGTTAACCCCATGCTGGTCCCCCCAGGTCTACCAACATTTGTTGTTCATCCTTTAAGTTTTTTTTTTTTTAAACCTTAAGTCCCCAAAAGTTTTCAGGAAAGCATTTTAAAAATATTTACTTATTTGTCTATGTCAGGTCCTACTTGCAGCAGTCAGGATCTTCACTGTGGGACTGACTCTTTAGGTGTCACACACAGGCTCCGGAGCACACGGGTTCAGTAGTTTCAGCACACAGACTTAATGCTCCTCAGCATGTGAGATCTTAGTTCCTTGACCAGGGATCAAACCCACATCTCCTGCATCCCAAGGCAGATTCTTAACCACCGGACACTGGGGAAGTTCCTGTCCTTTACGTTTGTATAGGGTGGCCACCCTTAACCTGTAGATAAACCAAGCCCTCAAAAGCAGAGTCAAGCCTTCCTAGGAAGCTGGCACCTGGCAAGAGAGTGTTCACTTGAACCACTCTTGTCAGAGAGGATCGGTTGCTTCTTCTGGCCTGGGGAACTGGAAGGGCCAGGAGAACTGACCATCCAGGAAGGAGGCTCAATTGCATTCACTAGAAGAGGGGCAGGAGATGTCTCAGAAATCCCAGTGCTGGAGTAGAAGAGGAAGGTCAGACTAGGGAGGAGTGAGGCAGGGAAACCAGGAGGCCAGGGAACCTGCCCTCCTCCTCGTCGGCGTCATATAGATGCTGCTCCGACAGCAGGCTCCATCCCAGGGCAGGACACCTATCTCTTATTGGTTTCTGCTTCAGGGGCCAGGTAGGTGCATGGGCCGCCTTGGGGGCAGTGGAGGTCTTTGGAGTCTGCCAAGTTTGCAGAGAAGTATGGTGGTTCAGCCCAGCTTTCTCAGACCTGAGAAAGCCAGGTCACTGCCAAGGAAACAGTACCAAGTGTTCTATCTAAAGGACAAGCAAGATCCTCCAGTGCAGCAGTCCCCGATCTTTTTGGCACCAGGGACTGGTTTTGTCAAAGACAATGTTTCCACGGCCTGGGGTGGGGGGATGGTTTGGGGATGATTCAAGCGCATTACATTTATAGTGCACTTCACTTCTATTATTATTACATCAGCTCTACTTCCGATCATCAGGCACTAGATCCTGGAGGTTGGGGAGCCTGGCCATACTGGATTCTGGCCAAGCCTTCGTTTGGAGGATCGCCCTTTGTTGAATGGAAGCTGTCTCCTGAGAGGACATGCACTCCAGGGCAGCCCTTGACCAGAGTCACTGGCACGAGGAGAGGAGGGGAGTTCAGTGACTGGCTTCCCAGCCTCAAGGAGGGACCCATTCAGGCGAAATTGATGCTCCAGAGCTCCCGGAGCGGGGGTGGCGGGGGTCAGGCTGAAGCTGAGACTGCATCCTTGCCTAACTCCATCCCCTGCCTAATCCCGCTTGTCTCACACCCTTTCTTCTAGACCACACCTCCCGAGAACTCATGTGTACCCAACTCCTTGTCTCAGGCTCTGCTTCCAGGGATCCTAAGCCAGAGCCCTAGCTGAAAGTTCAGGAGTGAAATGGGATGAGATGAAAGGAAAAAGAACGAGAGAAGTCAGAACCAAGGCTGGGCTGTCAGAACAGGTACCAGAGTTCTCCTTACTGGGGGAGATGGTGTGGGGGAAGCTGCTGCTGGCCATCCAGCACTTGCTGTCCCTTCTCGGAACCAAATCGCAAATTCCTTTTGGGACACGACTCCTTCCCCACCCCCAGGGGATGTGATAGAATTGTACCACCGGTAACCCCAGGGATGGGCTCTGGATTAATTCAATCTTTGTGTCCCCACCCCCCTCACCTCCAGCCACAGTGATTGGTTCCAGGGTGTGCACATAAACCAATCAAAGCCAAGGAAAGCTGAGGCTTCTGGGAAAGGGAAGTGTAGTGAGTTGTATCCTTCCTTTCCACTGTAGTGAGTTGGTATCTATCCTAGGGCAGCACAGCTATTTTCGCCAACTTTAGAGCTGAAGAATGGAGACAACCATGGGCAATTGAATTGAGAGATGACTTCTGGTGATGTCATTTGGGCCCTGAATCAAACTACACCTGAAGCCAAATCTGTATGTGAATATTCCATTATGAGAACCAATAATTTGCCTTGTTTTCTGATGTCAGTTTGAGGAGGATTTTTTTCACACTTACAACCAAGGGTCTTAACAGACATGCATGGTATGTGTGGCATGGTTAGGACACCCAGCAAGCCCACACAGTTAAAGCCAAAAGAGTACCGCCAATCTGTCTTCTTTCACTTCTGTTCTAGATAGCGTGCCCCTTCCTGGGGTTTCCATGTTCATCAGGGGACTTTGGCCAGAGTGAGGCCAGTCCAGGGCAAGCCCACCCTATTGTTATCATTCAGCTTCAGTGGCCAATTCCTTCCACTTGTGGTCTTCAGACTCTCTCTGCTTCACCCCCTGGGAATTCATCATCTTTTGCTCTTCCTTTCCAGGACAGAGGAAAGGGAGTCCATTCTAGAGCAGGAGAAGCAAGACCCTTTCAAAGCAGAGGCCATGTTGCTAAGGTGGAGAGGGAGTGTCCTTCCTTGGGTGGTGAGATTGGAGCATTTCCTCTCAGGGCTGGGACCCAGGAGGCAAGGGGTGTCGGGGCAAGACTGTGGACTTCAGAGCTAGATCAACTCAGGCTCCAGCCCTGGCGCTTCCCAGCAAAACAGCCTATTGTTTGCTCTCCAAGCTTCATGTTCTCCATCTGTAAAGTGTGAACAAGCACATCACCCTTCCAGGGACCCTCAGACAGGGAGTAGATATAGTCATCAACTGCGGTCCAGGTTGGGCCTTCTTAAGGGGCACTGAGGTCGGTGGGGGGAATCTCTTGACCTGAGGAAGGCAAGGATAAACTCAGCTCCTGCAGGAATGCCAGGAATTTGGCCAAGAGGCAGGCAGATTGGGGTCAGGTGCACCCCTTCCCCAGCCACCAGCCTGGGGCTTGTGGTTTCTACAATCCCATGGGGATAGGAAATTGATCCATGCAGGGCCAGGCTGAGTCCTCTCCCTATCCCACACCTAGAGGGAGAGGAGAGGCCACAGTGACTAGGGCCTCGGACTGAAAGAGGACAAGACAGGCTCCCCAGGCAACTTCTGCTGCCCTGAGTGGGGCGGGTGGTGCTGGTGGGCCTTTAGACAGGTGTCCTTTTCAGACACATTAGACAAGGGCCTCAGAGGAAGGTCCTGGGGGACCTCCAGAGAGAGGAAGCTAGTATTCACTGAGCACCTACTAAGCCCCACCTCACCTAATGCTCATAGCAACCTGGGATTGTTTTCCCCACTTTGCATCTGGGGAAACTGATCCCCTTTGCCTTTAAACAGCTTACTCGAAGCCAGCTGAGGTGTGGGTTTCCAACACAGGTGGGTTAGCTTCCAAAAAGCTCCTGCTTTCTATCAACAGCTGGGGCCTGGGCAAGGGGTACAATGGTGCCCCTGTGGTGGCCCCTGCGGCGGGCACCCTGCCCATACTCTGCTGCCTTCTGGGATCCAGGCCTGATGCGACACCTGTAATTGGCCTGGAGCCAACAGTATGAGCCCAAGAGGCTGTTCTGGCTTGGTTGCTGGAGGAGAGAAGGAAAGAGAGACTCAGGAAAGAGAGACCACACCTTGAGCTGGAGGGGCGGGCCTTGGAGAGGGACTGGGAAGCATGTCAAGCCTTGGGGATCGGCAAAGGGAAACGTCTCCTTCCAGGGACCATCTCACAGGCTCTCTCTGGATTCCCGAGTCAGTAGTGTTGGACAGAAGAAAAAGCCAGAGCATGGAGTTATACTGATCGGAGCTCACGTTCATCTCCACCATTTCCTGCCTGTTTGTCCAGAAGCCCCTCACTTACTCTCTGAACCTCAGATTCTTCCTATGAAAAACAGGAGTGCTGCCTACCTCCTGGAAGCCCTGCCAGAACTAAATGAGGAAAACTTGTGGATCTCTTAGCACTCTGCCTGGCACATAGTGGATGCTCAGTAAATGTTAGGTCTCAACTCTCCTTCTGAAATTCTCATTTGAAAATAAAATCTCATTGAGCCCATTGATAGGACTGAATAATGAATAATACCTAGCATCTACTGAATACTAACCACATACCAGGCATTGTCCTGAATGTTTTTTTATGTCTGTTACCTCGTGGAATCCTGAAAGAACCCCAGGAAGCAGATACTGTTTTCCCCATATGACAGTAGGGAAACTGAGGCTTAAAAGACACTTGCTCCTTGGAAGAAAAGTTATGACCAACCTAGACAGTATATTGGAGAAGGCAACGGCAACCCACTCCAGTACTCTTGCCTGGAAAATCCCATGGATGGAGGAACCTGGTAGGCTGCAGTTCATGGGGTCGCTAAGAGTCAGACACAACTGAGCAACTTCGCTTTCACTTTTCACTTTCATGCATTGGAGAAGGAAATGGCAACCCACTCCAGTGTTCTTGCCTGGAGAATCCCAGGGATGGGGGAGCCTGGTGGGCTGCCGTCTATGGGGTCGCACAGAGCCGGACACGACTGAAGCGACTTAGCAGCAGCAGCAGCAGACAGCATATTAAAAAGCAGAGACATTACTTTGCCAACAAAGGTCCGTCTAGTCAAAGCTATGGTTTTTCCAGTAGTCATGTATGGATGTGAGAGTTGGACGATAAAGAAAGCTGAGAACTGAAGAATTGATGCTTTTGGAGAAGACTCTTGAGAGTCCCTTGGACTGCAAGGAGATCCAACCAGTCCATCCTAAAGGAAATCAGTCCTGAATATTCACTGGAAGGACTGATGCTGAAGCTGAAACTCCAATACTTTGACCACCTGAGGTGAAGAGTTGACTCATTAGAAAACACCCTGATGCTGGAAAAGATTGAAAGTGGGAGGAGAAGGGGATGACAGAGGATGAGATGGTTGGATGGCATCACTGACTCAATGGACATGGGTTTGAGTAAGCTTTGGGAGTTGGTGATGGACAGGCAGGCCTGGCGTGCTGCAGTCCGTAGTGTTGCAAAGAGTTGGACACGACTGAGAGACTGAACTGGGCTGAACTGAAACTGAGGCACAGGTGTGCGGCAGCTTGCCCAAGTCATACACGTAGTAAGTGGCAGAGGCAGGATTTGATATCAGGCACCGCTTGACTCTGGAGCACTCCCTTATCTTGCCCCTGGCCTACCTCACTCTAGGCTGCCAAGCCCCTACCATGAGGAACTGCTGTGCTGGGGCCAGATGGGACTAAATGAGTTACATCCTGAGGAGCTCATGGTCCAGGGCAGGACATAAGATGCCCAGAAACACAAGTTAAAAGAGGGATAATATCATGAGAGAAAAAGTGAGTTGCAAGCTGAAAAGAGGGAAAAGTCAAAGTCAGAGCCAGAGAGGGAGGGCATTTGAGTTAAAGGGAAGAGCAAAGATAAACCGGGGGCGGGGGGAGGGCACCGTGAGGGCACAGGGTACCTAAACAGGAGTTCTGTGCTCAAATTTGTTTGTTTGTTTGTCTGTGCTGGGTCTTAGTTGCAGCATGGGGGATATTCAATCTTCTTTGCAGCATGTGGGATCTTTAGTTGAGGCATATGAACTCTTGGGGCTTCCCTGGTGGCTCAGTGGTAAAGAATCTGCCTGTCAATGCAGGAATCGCAAGCGATTTGGGTTCAATCCCTGGGTTGGGAAGATTCCCTGGAGTAGGAAATGGCAACCTGCTCCAATAATCTTGCCTGGGAAATTGCATAGACAGAGGAGACTGGCAGTCCATGAGGTCGCCAAGAGTTAGACAGAAGGAAATGGCAACCCACTCCAGTATTCTTGCCTGGAGAATCCCACGGACGGAGGAGCCTGGTGGGCTATAGTCCACGGGGTCGCAAAGAGTCAGACATGACTGAGCAACTTCACTTTCACTTTCTTTCAGTGGCTAAACAACAACAACAACATACAAACTCTTAGTTGTAGCACATGGAATCTAGTTCCTTGACCAGGGGTTGAACCCAGGTCCCCTGAGCATGGAGTCTTAGCCTCTGGACCACCAGGGCAGTTCCTGTGCCCTAGTTTAGATGGGTAAGTTGGGGCCAGCCTGCTTGGGACATTGTGCTCTGCACTTAGGGGAGAGGAGCTTGTAGGATCCTCTGGAGACAAGTGACATGGGCAGGTTCGAGCTGTATAAACCCAGCTCTGCCATCAGCAAGGAGGAGCCGTGAGACGGGACAGGGCTGGGCGTAGGACATCAGGCAGGAGGCAGTTGTAAGGCCCAGAGGCAGCTGATGAGGGTTTGAACTAAGGTGGGGACAATATGACCAGATGCCCCAAATCCACCTCCCTGGGGGGCGGGGAGAGTGGACCGCAGCTGGTGCCTAACTGAGTCACCCCCATCCCCTGGGTGATCAGCCTGGCTCTGGCCACCTGTTCCCACCACCAAGTGATGTGGGCTGCAGGGATCATTAACCCAAGTCATGAACTCATTCTTCCTCCCAACACATCTGGCCGGATAGAGGCCCCCTCCTCCACCTCCTCTCCAGGAAAGGAAGAAACAGCTCCAGCTCAGCCAAGCATTTCCCTCCCTGCAAGAATGCCAGAGACACACGCCTGCCATCATCACGACACCATCCTGTACTGCGCACGTGTACCTGAGCTGCATGGCATCACAGAAGGAGCAGAGAGACCTGGGTGCAGGTCCAACTCTGCTGCTCACGAGATCTGCGGCCCTCAGCAAGCCACTGGTGCTCTCTGAGCCTCGACTTCCTCATCTTTGAAATGGGGATAGAATGCCTGCCTGCCTGACTGCCTTCCAGGATTGCTTTGTGAAAAGATAATGTTTATCAACCTCTTCTGTGAAGCTTTGAAGCACTGCTTAAACGTTGAGTTTCACGTGCGTTTTCATCCATTCCCGTCCCTCCCCCTCCCCCCCTGCATCTCTTTGTTGAGCTCCACGAGGAGCCAGGAAGTGAACGTATCTTTGCACGTCCATATGCATGACCTCATTCCAGCCTCCACTTGGCCCGTGGTGGGGAAGGACTTTGCTTGGAACACAAGTGATGTTCCCATCCTACGGATGACAAGTGAAAAGGGCTGAAATTAAAGGAGGAGAGATTTTTATGAGGACTAACTTCCTAATACAGGAGGCTGGTTGGTTCCTGGAAATCTTCCCAGAAGCAGAGACTCAATTAAGTACTTTGCCCAGAGTAGATACCGCATAAATTGCTGAGTAGAACAGACTCGGTCATATTTGCTTGGACACAGGATAATGGATCAGATAGGTTCTTCAGACTCCTTTTCCATCTGACTTTCTAGGAACTCGACATTTGTACATGTTCTCATGTCTGGGACATTGGTGCGAGTCTAGGGCTGCATTCAGTAGACGTGCTGCAAACCAGCTGTGTGAATTTGGACAGATCCATGCCCTCTCTGAGCCTCTATTTCCTCCTCTGAATGAGAAAGTGAAATGAGCCCCTTGGACAGTGTCCACACTTCACATTGCACAAGTGGTTGTTCAGTGAGTGAATGGGTGAGTGAATGAGTGGCACTCCATAAGACGTGCGGTTCATGGTAGCTCCTGTTTCCTCTCTGGGCCTGATTATGCCCACCTGTCAACTGTGGTCACTGGTCTGCCTTTCCCCAGTTCCCTGTCAGTCCTGGTTTCTGTGATGCGCCTCTGTGCCCAAGGCCCAGGCTGGGAGGAGGGAGGCTGGCGGATTTGGGGCCTGTGTCTCTGCAAGCCAGCAGCTCAGGCTGCCCTCCCGTTTCAGGGCATGGGCAGCAGGTATGCACTGCTGTTCCCACGAGGCTGCCCGGCTTAGCCCGAGGCTCTTTTTGCTGGGAGAGTGGTCTGAGCTGTAGCCCTGTGCTGACCTGCTCTTAACCCCCAGGAAAGTTACACAAACTCCTCCACGCTCCACTGGGATCTGGGTCATGCGAGGTGGGGGCAGGAACAATACCTCCCCTTGTCCCCTCAGCCTATTTCACATCAGCAACACAAGGGGGGAGGGACGGGAGGCAAGTACGAGGAGGCAGCCCAGCTCTGGTTTCAACCATGCCTGGAAATTGGATCTTCCTCCTTGGCCTGAGTTCCCTGGGGGCATGAAGGGGATGGTGGAGCCCAGATCTCAGCAGGAACCAAATTTCTCCTCCCCGTGTCTCCTGCCAAGACCAGCCTTGTGCCTCAATTGCATAGCAGATCTACAGCAGGGGGTCCCGAATCCCCAGGCCATGGGTCAGAAATGGTCCATGGCCTGTTAGGAACTGGGTTACACAGCAGGAGGTGAGCAGTGGATGAACTAGCTAAGTTTCATCCTTATTTACAACTGCTCCCCATCACACACTTCGGTATCACTGTCTCCCATCACCCCCAGATGGGACCATCTAGTTGCAGGAAAACAAGCTCAGGGCTCCCATTGATTCTGCATTATTCTTGTTGTTTAGTTGCTAAGTCGTGTCTGACTCTTTGCGAACCCATGGACTGTAGCCCACCAGGCTACTCTGTCCATGGGATTTCCCAGGCAAGAATACTGGAGTGGATTGCCATTTCCTCCTCCAGGGGATCTTCCCCACCCAGGGTCAAACCGGTTCTCTTGTGTCTCCTGAATGGCAGGCAGATTCTTAACCGCTGAGCCTCCAGGGAAACCCTGCATTATGGTGAGTCGTATAATTATTTCATTATATATCACAATGTAATAAAATAGAAATAAAGTGCACAATAAATGTAATATGCTTGAATCACCCCAAACCATCCCTCCCACCTCCACCCCCTGATCCGTGGAAAAACCGTCTTTCACAAAACTGGTCTCTGGTGTCAAAAAGTTTGGGGACTGCTGATCTACAAGACTCTCTGCATCCCCCTTCAACAAATGGAACCTCAGTTCTGTGTTGTACCTACATGGAGACGGTAGGGAAGAAAGGAAGCCTGGGTATGGTTCCGCTGTTGCTAAGAAAGACACCAAGGGTTGGAAGGGCTAGGAATGAAGGATGTGGAGCTAAACTACCTGGTTCAAATCTTAGCCTGCCATTCGCCAGTTGGTAGCCTTGGACCAAGTACTTACCACTCTGACACTCTGTTTCATCACCTGCTCTAAGGGCACCTTCCTCTCTGAGTCATTATGAAGGATAAATAAGTTCTTGTGCACAACGAACTTAGAACAGGGATCAAGAAATTCCAGCTTTATGGCTTGCTCTCCACATGGGCTTAGTGGGAAGTAGAAAAGTGGGTAGTCTTCCCTTAACTTCCCAGGGAAGAGCAAATTGTTTAAATTGTCTATAACAGAATAGAAGTACCTAAAGTACATGAAACTAGCTGTCAACATTGTGAAACATAATCATAGTTTTGATTGCACTGTGACAGTGTAAAAATTACAAATTTTCATCAGGCAAGACAGAAAAACAAAGACTAACTACTGTCAACCCTGTCACCCTTCCCGTTTGTGTTCTGCCTGCCCATCTGAATTAGTTTACTCATGTTGACACATGCACAGCTTCGCATCACTTGAGGCCTATATTTCTTATTCTTACTCAGTCATTTTATATTTAGGCAATAGTTGGTAGTGGTTGGTTTCTTTTCAGGTAACTGCAGTTGTTTGAAAACAACATCAAAACAAAAGCCTCTCTGCTTCTCCCTAACAATCTATCACAGCTCTGCCTCTCTATTGCTGCTGGCCCTAAGCTTTTCTGCCCCACGAGCCCCTTCTTCTCTTCCTTGGGTCAGAATTCCTAAAGACAATGAACCGGAATCATCAGCGATTTCTTCCAGTCCCAGAATGGAAGAAATAATCATGATTTGTCCTTAGTATGTGGAGAAGGAAACGGCAATCCACTCCAGTATTCTTGCTTGAAGAATCTCATGGACAGACGAGCCTGGAGGGCTACAGTCCGTGGGGTCACAGAGTCGAACACAACTGAAGTGACATAGCACTCGTCCTGAGTATGAGGCTTTTCAGAACCACGGATAGCAACACGCATACCCTTATGCACTTGTCCCCACTCCCCCACCAACTCTCACATACTTTTCTTTAGCTATGACTGTTCCTCCCAAAAGGGGGGCTCTGTATAAGGGGGAGGCCTCAGTGGCTGGCAGGGCTGCAAGTGGGTGAGACCATCTCCAAGACTTCTTACGGCTCTGTGACCCTCAGATTCCTTCTTTGGCTTCATGTTTGACTTCCCTTTCCTTCTTCCTTTCTTTTTGGCCAAGCTGCACACCTTATCGGATCTCAGTTCCTGACCAGGGAATGAACCTGGGCCATGACAGTGAAAGCCCAGAATCCTAAACAGTAGGCCATCAGGGAACTCCCTCCTTTCCTTTCTCTTTCCTTTTTCAGTAGGATTCTTCCATCCATTTTAATGGACTTATAACCATCACCCAAGGGCTTTCCTGATGGCTCAGTGGTAAAGAATCCACCTGAAATGCACGAGACACAAGAGATGCAGGTTCAATCCCTGGATCAGGAAGATCCCCTGGATTAAGAAATGGCAACATACTCCAGTATTCTTCCCTGTAGGATCCCATGGACAGAGCAGCCTGGAGAGCTACAGTCCAGGGGGCCACAAAGGAGCCGGACATGACTTAGTGACTTAACAACAACATAGCCATCACCCAAGGAGATGGGCCAAAGAACAGAGCTCCTCAGGTCTGAGCAGTGAGCTGGTCCTCAGAAACCCTCAGAACTTAGCACTGAGGGGTCATTTGATGTCCTCTTTGCCCTTAGTGACCAAGAGACATTGCACTGACTTTGGCAAAAGGATGAGCTGCTATAACAAAGAGTCCACTGGTCTAAAGAACAGAAGAGTTTACCTAGCTCTCATGTATCAGGGTGGGTAGGAGAGCTGAGCTGCTCCACACAGTCAGACAAGAACCCGCTACCTCCTCAAGGTTCTGTCCCCAGCTCTTCGTGATTCCCTTGTCCGCACAGTCATGCTGAGCACAGGCATGTCCATGTAATGTCTTCACAAAGGAGAAATGTGGGAAGAACACATGAGCAGTGTTTTAAGGGCTGGGCCCAGAAGTATAATAGCAACACATCACTTCAGCTCCCATTCCATTAGTGGGGAGGTGGTCATCTAACCACACCCAGGCTACAAGGGGGTGGGGGAATCTGGTCCCTAGCAGGGCAACCACATGCCAAGTTACAGCTTCACTGCTTTGGAAGAAAAGGAGAATGGACTTTCAATAACACTGTCCTCTGTTTAATGAATGAGGTAGAGATGTGGAAATGGAAAGTTTTGCTCAGAGAAAGGGAAAAGAAATTTAATTAAACACCATGCTAAGTGCTTTGCCCTACATTTGAAAGGCTTTGGGGTCTCATCTGAGGCTTCCCTGATAGCTCATTTGGTAAAGAATCTGCCTGCAATGCAGGAGACGCGGGTTCGATTCCTGGGTTGGGAAGGTCACCTGGAGAAGGGAAAGGCTACCCACTCCAGTATTCTAGCCTGGAGAATTCCATGGACTGCATGGACCATGGGGTGGCAAAGAGTCCCCAAATGTCCAATTCTGTTACCTCCCCTAAACTTTGCTTGTCCTGTTTTCCTCATCTGAAATGCACTTGTACCTTGGATAAGTTGATCTCACCCTTCCTTCAAGCTCAAGAACCACCTCTTTGATGATAGAATTTTAGACCCAGAAGGAACCTCAAAAATGACTTAGGTCAATACCTTGTTTTATAAGTGAGGAAACCAAGGCCCAGAGATGGAAAATCATTTGCCCAAAGTTACAGAGCAAGTTCTCCACATAGCCGCATAGTCCATATCCAGAGCTCAGGACTCCAAGTCTGCTTCTAGCCCTGAGAAATTCAGGTGTGTCCCCACAGACTTCTGCTCTGCCTCTCACCATGTGGCTCTGGACAAATCTCTCAGTTTCTCTAATCTCCAGCTTCTTAACTGCGGAATGAACAAGCTGGGTCAGATTATCCTGAAGGTTCTGCTGGACACAGACCCAGTCATGTAATGGCAGAGCCTCCTCAGACTTTCAGATCCTGGCCCTCCTCAGTGATGCTGAGACCCCTCCACCCTACCTGCCACCTCGGACAAAACCGTACCAACCGCTCCCCACCTCCTCTTGTGGATGAATTCACAGTAGAATCAACAGCAAGCCTCCTTTCTTCCCACCTCCCTGGTGACCAGGCATGGGGCTGAGCACTTCACGTGCTGTATCTCATTTCATCATTAAAACTCCCCGGAAAGTAAGTATTATTCTCCCCAATCTCTAGATGAAGAAATTCAGGCTCTGAGAGGGTCGTGGCTTTGATCCTGGGGTCCCCAAGGTGGAGAGAGAAGACCAGTGGGGGAGGTAACAGGGAGATTTTGGCTTGATACACTAAGGAGCTTCCCAGTAGAGCCGCCTCTGGAGAGATGGTTTGTCTTAGGAGGAAGGGATTTCCGTTCACTGGAAGGGGGCACGCACAGGGTGAAAGATCAAAGGATTTTAGAGACAGGGGTCACGGGGTAGACTGTATCAGTGGTTCCCAGAGATTATTTTAGGAGATACATTAATCAGCATCAAATAGCATTTTGTACACAGAGGAAAAAGTTACCCCTTCAATTCTTTTTCAAGCTTTCTGATTTTTCACTGGGAGAAGGTCTTGGTTTGGTGTGAATACAGCTTGCACCTCTCTGTCACATGTTCATTCCCTTTTTAACAGGAGAGATTAAACCTCGGGCTCAGAGCTCTGGAGCAGGTGACAGGACTCACTAGAATGAAATAACATGGGGCTTTCTATTTTATCTTTTTATGGTTATCTTCTTTCATGGCAAGGGATTCTGGTCTCCCCATTATTGCTGTGATCGGAAGTTTCATTTTTAAAATGAATATATTTTAAGAAAATGAAAAGACAAACAGGGAGAAAATATTTGTAAAATACACATTTAATAAAAGACGTGTAACCAAAATATACAAAGACATCTAAAACTCAGTAGTAAGAAAACAAACAACTCCAAAAGTGGGCCAGAGATGTGGAACAGTCATCTCACCAGAGAACATAAACAGATGGCAAATAAGCAGATGAAAGATGCTCCACATCATATGTTATCAGGGGATTGCAAGGCGCTAGTGGTAAAGAACCCGCCTGCCAATGCAGGAGACTTAAGAGACATGGGTTCCATCTCTGGGTCAGGAAGATCCCCTGGAGGAGGGCATGGTAACCCACTCCAGTATTCTTGCCTGGAGAATCCCATGGACAGAGGAGTCTGGAAGGCTACAGTCCAGAGGGTCACAAAGAATCGGACATGACTGAAGTGACTTAGCATGCATAAGTTTTAATAACAACGAAACAACATTAACTACCTATTGGACATTCAAAATACCAACAACACCAAATGTGGAGCAACAGGAAGTCTCATTCACTGCTGGTGGGAATGCAAAATGGTACAGCCACTTTAGAATACAGTTGGACGTTTCTCACAAAGCTAAACATATTCTTACCACACGACCTAGCAGTCACACTCCTCGGTGTTCATCCAAACGAGTGGGAAACTTAGGTCCACACAAAAAACTGCGCATGAACGTTCATAGCATCTTTACTTCTAAAATTGCCCAAACTTGGAAGCAACCAGATGTGGGTAAGCAACTTCTAGTACATCCATACAATAGAATATTATTCAGTGTTAAAAAGAGATGAACTATCAAGCCATGAAAAGACATGGAGCAAACTTAATTGCATATTACTACGTGAAAGAAGCCAGTCTGAAGAGCTACATACTGCATGATAACAACTACATGACATTTGTTTTGCTTGTTTATTTATTTCTGGCTGCACTGGGACTTTGTGGCCATGTGTGGGCTTTCTCCTGTTGCAAAAAGCAGGGGCAACTCTGTCGTGGTGGTCTTCTCATTGTGGTGCCTTCTCTTGTTGCGGAGCACAGGCTCTAGGGTGCGCAGGCTCAGGAGCTGTGGGGCATGAGCTTAGTCACCGCAAGGCATGTGAGATCTTCCTGGACCAGGGATCAAACCCATGTTCCCTGTATTGACAGATGGATTCTTAACCCCTGGACCACCAGGGAAGTCCTGTATGATGTTTTGAAAAAGGCAAATCTATAAAGACAGTAAAAAGATCCATGGTTGAGGGGAGGGAGGAATAAATACGTGGAGTTCAGAGAATTTTCAGGGCAGCAAAAACTATTCTGTGTGGTGACATTTAAAAGGCAAACACGTGAAATTATGCATTTGTCAAAATACAGAGAACAGTACAACACAGTGAACCCTAATGGGAACTGTGGGATTCAGTTCATAATAGCATATCAGCATTTGTTTATTAACTGCAACTTGTACCATAGCAATGCAAGATGTTAATGAGTGGAAACTATGGGCAGAAGGAGAGGGTCATATGGAAACTTTCTGTACTTTCTGCTCAGTTTTTCTGTAAACTTAAAAGTTTTCTAAAATATGAAATCTGTTCATTTAAAAATCAGCTAATGTATTTAAGAGGTTTGTCTGCCAGGTGATTCTACTTCTAAAAGCAGAGATGTAAATACCCCAGCCTGTCTAAGACTCATCGAAGCAGTACTGTTGGGAAGAGCTGTATGTTCACCAGTAGAAGGGCAGATAAAGTAAGCACCACACCACACACACACACACACACACACACACACACACACACACAGAATACTATACAGCAATGAAAAAGCAATGTGTGTCCATTGCACACAAAGTGAATAAATCTCATAGACATAATGCTGAGTGCAAGAAGCCAAATACCAAACAGTCTATCCTCTTGATTCTGTTTTTATAAAGTTTTAAAAATGCAAAACTGATCCATGATAATATTAGGAGTCAGGAGAGCAGTTCCCCCTGGAGAGGGACGGTGTTGCTACTGCAAGGGGGTGTGTGGGAATCTTTGGGGTTTTGGTTATGTTTTCTCTGTCTGGGTGCTGGTTACATGGGAGTGTGTCCTTTATGAAAAATTCATCTAGAAATTCCCTTACATATGATGTACTTTTCTGTACATACACTATAAAGTTTTATACAAATTGGATATTAATGATATTGTATGTAAATAGTAATAGAGGGTGGAACCCCATGACCTAGCACTTTCCCCCCAGGGGGATACCCAGAAGAAGTGTGTTTATGTGTCCACTAAACGGACTGTTTAGAACTGTGCACAGTAGCAAGTGTTTAATAGTCCAAACCAGAAAAAACCTCCAGTGTCTACCAACAGGAGACTGGATAAATAAATCTTGTTGTGTATAAATAGAATCGAACACTATGCAGCACATGAAAGGGGCACACTGTAGCCTCACCCATATGGCAACCCACTCCGGTATTCTTTCCTGGAAAGTCCCGTGGACAGAGGAGCCTAGCGGGCTTCAGTCCACGGGGCCACAGAGAGTCAGACACGGCTGAGTGGCTGGGCACACATGTGTGGCCTCACCCAACGTGGCAAATGGAGCTCTCGGGAAAAGTGCTGAGTGAAGGAAGCAAGAAGGCAAAGAAAAGGGCGTAGTGGCTGAGCCCCACTTACATGAAGTTCAAAAACAGACAAAACAAGTCTTTGGTTACTTTTGGAGAGCGGAGTACTGACCGGGAGAAGGCAAGAGAGAGCCTTCTGGGTGCTGGAGGTGGTCCATACTGTGATGGGAGGAACACATTCGAAAATCCATCAGGCCGAGCATATGTGCACTTTCAGTTTAAAAATACCAGGGAGGGACTTCCCTGGTAGTGGTTTAGAATCCACCTTCCAACGCAGGGGGCATGAGTTCAATCCCTGGTCGGGGAAATAAGATCCTGCCTACTGCAGGACAGCTGAGCCCATGTACCACAACTAGAGAAGCCAACGAATGTGCCACACAAAAGATTCTGCATGCTGCAAGTAAGACCTGATGCAACCAAATAAATAAATATTTTTTTAAAAAAGTAAAAATAAGGTCACCAGGGCACTTGAACTGGCCAACAGTGTGAAAGCAGATGGGGATTACAGAAGTTTGAGAAATGGTGGCCAAGAAGTTCTTTGGGGGATTTCTGAGAGCAGGACCCTCTAACTGCAACACTACTATGCCTCCCTGACTAAGGGCCCCAAGACCTAAGGTCAGCGGGTGACCTGTGCTTTATCTGGCCGGGTAATCGGTGGAGGCACTGGGTTTAGGGGGTCAGGTGCCAGTTGCCCCCACTCTGTCCCCCAGGGCCAGCTCTGAGCCCTGAAACCTGAGGCCTCAGGATCACGAGGGCAGATTCCTGCCTGAGCCCTTACAAACAAACACAAGGGCTTCGGGGTGCACAGGCTGCACCCCTGAGGCATGGTGGACCCTCTCCTGGGATGTCCTTGGCCTCCCTGGCCTGCCCTCATCTTGGATCCAAGCACTATTGGGCATCTTCCCATGGGCTCAGGCCCCATGACATTTTCATCCACTTGGTCTTCACTAGCTTTTCTACAGACTCTCTGTACAATGGATCACATCCCTTCACCCCTCCACACCTCATTTCCACCTCTGCAGAATGTGCAGACAGAGAAGATTCTGCGTAGAAACAGACCAGCCCCACCCAATGATGGGCTCCCTCCTGCAACATCCTATCAATCACCCAGCTTCTGCTTAAATATCTCCTGTAACGGGGAGCTCATTTCTGATCCTAGAAAGTGTTTCTTAGAAGTAAGGCTCATCCCAGACACTATAAAACTCCTAGAGGAAAATATAGGCAGAACACTCTTTGACATAAATTGCAGCAAGATCTTTTTTGATCCATGTCCTAATGAAAATAAAAATAAACAAATGGATCTAAATAAAAGCTTCTGCACAGCAAAGGAAACCATAAACAAAACAAAAAGACAACGCTCAGGATAGGAGAAAATATTTGCAAATGGAGAAACTGACAAGGGATTGATTTCTAAAATATACAAACAACTCATGCAGCTCACTATATTAAAAAAACAAATAGCCCAATCAAAAAATGGGTGGAAGACCTAGACATTTCTCCAAAGAAGGCCTACAGACGACCAAAAAGCACATGAAAACATATTTAATATCACTAGTTATTAGAGAAATGCAAATTGAAACTATTGAATACAATGAGGTATCACCTCACACTGGTCAGAATGGCCATCATCAAAAAATTTTAAAAATTAAACAATCTACAAACAATAAATGCTGGAGAGGGTGTGGAGAAAAGGAAACCCTTCTACACTGTTGGTGGGAATGTAAATTGATACAGTTACTATGGAGAACTATTACATGACCAGCAATCCCATTCCTGGGCAAATACCTAGAGAAAACCATAATTCTAAAAGATACATGTACTCCAATATTCATTGCAGGACTATTTAGAATAGCCAGGACATGGAAACAATGTAAATGTCCATCAACAGAGAAATGAATAAAGAAAATATGGCATATATATACAATGGAATGGAATTTTACTCAACAATAAAGAAGAACAAAATAATGCCATCTGCAGCAGCATGAATGGACCTAGACATTGTCTTACTGAGTGAACCAAGTCAGAACAGAAAGTAACCATAAGTTTGTTACCTTATCCCCTGATATAAGGGGGGAAGGGATAAATTGGGAGATTGGGACTGACATATACACCCTACTATAGGCAGGGTAAATAACTACATATAACATAGATAACTAATAACTTGCTTTACAGCACAGGGAACTCTATCCAACACTCTGTAATGGCCTACACAAGAAAAGGATCTAAAAAAAGTGGATATGTGATTCACTTTGTTGTATACCTGAAACTAACACAACATTGTAAATCAACAACACTCCAATAAAAATTTAAAAATAAATAAAAGTTAAAATTAAAAAAAGAAATAAGGTGCATGCAGTGTATGACTCTTTTGTAAAAAAATTTAAGTTATTTGTCTAAATATATAATATGTATATATATACACACATATATATATATATATGCCTAATATGCATAGATAAGCCCTCTCTGGAAGGTTCTGCTACAAAACAAGCAATATCATTTCATCCAAGGAGGGGAGATGGGTGATCGGGACAGGGGCAGGTGGAAGATTTACTCCCTATTTGCACCCATTTATCCTTTGGAATTTGGTACTCTGTGCATACATTACCTAGTAAAAATAGGTAGATCACTTTTGGAAAAACCACTCTAATTCTTCCAGTCCATGGCTGGCACAGCTCAGGGTGAGGCTGGGGTCCGCTGTATCCCCATTCATCAGCTCACAAGCCACCAGGTGGATTTTAAGGCTTTGGAAGCAAAGGTCTGAGCCCCAGTACCTGCCATCTGCCAGCACATATTGTAAGACTGGGACTTCTCTGGTGACTCAGACGGTAAAGAATCTGCCTGCAGTGCAGGAGACCCAGGTTTTAAGATCAGCAGGTGATTTACCTTCTCTGAACCAAGGCTTCTTCACCTTTGAGATGTGGAGTATTTCCTGCTATATCAGTAAACAAGGATGTCACAGTCATCAGCAACACCGGCCCTCCAGAGCAACCAGAAAGGAGAGCAATACCTGCCGGCCTGCAGCCATCAGGTTGTTGCCACTCCCTACGGTGAGCACTGAGGAGAAAAACAGGATACTGGCTCCAGAGAGCTGAGATGTATATGCAAGGAATGATCTCAGTGAGCTGGGCTCTTGCATCTTCCCATATACAGAAAAGCACTAATTTCTTAACTTGAGATGTTTGGGTTTCTTTAATTCACAAAAATACTTTTGATATTCAGACTATCTGCCCTTTGCTGCAAACTTCTATATAACTTGATTCTTCTCTCAGGGTCACTTGAGATGCTGTCTCCCAGGACTGACATTCTAAAAATTCCCACCAAATAAAACATTTGTTGTTGGTGGTGGTGTTCAGTTGCTCAGTCGTGTCCAACTCTGTGGCCCCATGGACTGCAGCACACCAGGCTTCCCTGTCCTTCACCATCTCCTGGAGTTTGCTCAGACTCATGTCCACTGAATCAGTGATGCCATTCATCTCATCCTCTGTCGTCCCCTTCTCCTCCTGCCTTCAATCTTTCCCAGCATCAGGGTCTTTTCCAATGAGTCAGCTCTTTGCATCAGGTGGCCAAAGTATTGGAGCTTCAGCTTCAGCATCAGTCCTTCCAATGAATATTCAGGGTTGATTTCCTTTAGGATTGACTGGTTTGATCTCCTTGCTGCCCAAGGGACTCTCAAGAGTCTTCCCGTACCACAGCTCAAAAGCATCAGTTCTTTGGTGCTCAGCTTTCTTTGTGGTCCAACTCTCACATCCATACATGATTACTGGAAGTTGTAACTATTTTTTAAGCCAACACCTATAAAATATTATCATAATGTCTGCCCCACTGGGTTACTGAGGATTGAGGAAGTTAATGCCTGGCTTAGTATAGGTGCTTGATAATGTCTGCCCATGTGTATCTTTCCATTTACAAAGCATTTTCCTATTTAATTCTCATAACAATGTTGGGTGTGTTTAATCCCATTTTACAGATGAGCAATAGAGGCTCAGTGAATTGCCCAAAGTTACATTCAGAAAGGTCACCAAGCCAAGAATCAGGTTTCCTAGCTGCCTATGATGCTCTCTCCTCCCCACCAGGCTGGCTCTGGCTCTGGGATCTTTGTGAAGCATCTTAAATTATTCTCCGAGGACCTTGGACATGACCCTGACCCTCTTCCCTTTCATTCTCACCTCCACTCCTTAAGAAGTGTCACTATCTTAACTGAGTCCTTGTTCTGGGGCATTTAGAGATGTGGGGTTGGGAAGGAGAGAAGGAAGTGCTATCCCCACCGCCTGGCACAGCCCGAGTCTGACCCCACAGAAAGCTGGGGTCCCTGAGACTAGTTTGGGAGAGATCAGGAGGAAAGACCAGCAAGCTGGATGGTCCCAGGGCTGTATGAAGATGTCACCATGAGAGGCCGGCACAGGGCAAGCAGCTATAATTAAGACCTTGATTGGAAGTCGGTATGGACAGAGAAAGCAGCTCCAGGGCTCAGACCCAGCCCAGATACGGGAGGGCAGTGATTCCCTCAGCCCCCCTCAGGCCATAAGGAACCTGCAGGCAGGATCCCCAGCCCACGGGGATGTGTTCATGGGGTTATCCCACTAAAGCCCATCTTGCTCCCGGGGCCCTAGTGGGTTCAGCTCACATCTGTCAATGCGTAACAGCACAGAGACTGGCACGTACTGGCACCCATGAAATATTTGTCGAGTGGGAGAGTGGTACCCCATCAGCCATCTCATCCATCCCCCAGCCTCTGCACCACTGCCTCCATCACTCACCTATTTTGACCCTCTTTGGTGGTCTGGGAAGTTCTGGCGGAAGTCAGCCCTCCACCCTCCTGCAGGAGCCTCGCCCCTGCCCCTTGCGCTGTAAATGAAGCATCAGGCTAGGGGCGTGGGGGATATTTTATAAGGAGCTGCAGCAGAGTTACTGCAGCCCCCTCAGCTCCCAGCGTGCAGGAGAAAATCACCGCTGTAAATTTCCCCAACAGCCCCACCCGGCTCCTCCCCCCGATTCCAGCCCCTTAGCTTATGATTTACAAATGCAGAGGAGCAGAAGGCGCCTCTGCAGGATGGAAGAGGGAACCAGGAGCCCTGGCAGAGGGAATGTCCTCACTGCAGGCCTGGGCCAGGGACCCCAGCCACCCCCCAACACCTCCGCTAAGCACAGCTCTTCCGTCTCCCCTCTGGGGGCCCCATTATCCTGCCCACCCCACCCCAGACTCCTTGGGAAGCCAGGAAGCATCAGCTCCCAAAGAAGTTCATTCCACAGCCATTCTCCCTCGCCCCTAGCATCCCATCTGTCCAATGGGACTATTGGGGCCTCACTCTGAAATGGGAAGGGATCTCCAGCCGGGACCCTACTGGAGCTGAGAAGAAAATCACAGCATCCACTGTGTTTCATTCATTCCCTTATTCTCTCCCTCAAAGCCAGGGCCCAGATAGCACAGAAAGGAAGCTGTGGGGTGTCTGGAGGGGATGGTGTGGGGGCTCTCGGGCTCCTTTTCTGGATTGGGCCTTCTTCCACCAGGTGGCGACAGGGAAAGAGCACTGGACGGTGAGCCCGGATGTCTGGATTCGAGTTCTGCTCTGCCAATAGCTCCTGATAGTCCTTCGGGCAAGCGGCCCTTTCTGGGGCTCAGTTCTTTATAGTGGGGGCCTCTGGGTTGGGTAGGGTGGGGAGCCTGATGGGCATTCCCACTTCCTCCCACCCTGGAGTCTCCCTCACATCACGGGATAACACTGGCTGATCTGGTTCCCCCAGTGACCCCCATTTCCCCAAGTTGTGACATCATGCTGTGCCCCCAACTCCCTGATTCTGGGGGAGGCCCAAGGGTGGGCAGCTGCTGCTTACGTGCCCCCTTCATCCCAGGGTTGCCACCGAGGCCGAGGGCCCCCCTCTCATCCTAGCCCGAGGGCAGAGACTCTTGGAAGTGCCCCACCCCGCCCTCCATCCAGGAGAAGTTCTTCTTACACTCAAAGAGACCCAAACACAGAAGCCACCTTCTGGGGCTTATGTCCACTCCCAACCCAGGCAGGGGTGCCCAAACCAGGCTTCATCCTCATGGCTCTAAGCAGGAACCCAGGAGCTTCTGAGAGGTCTGGGCCTGGGTGTCTCCTTGGCCCAGTCCCAATAGCACGTAGACACTGGGCTGTCTGCCTGTATCGGGGCCCCAGGGAACAGAAAGAGAAGTGGGTAAAGAAATGACCCACGTGGGGGTCAGCCACGACAGAGTCCATACATGCTTAATGGGCTGAATGCCGCCAGTGTGGCAGTGGGCTGTGGGCAGCGCTCGGCCTCATAGATAACAAAGACAAAGCCACGATAACAAAGATGAAGCCACATTCACGGAGTGAATTCACGGAGCCACACATTCAGGAAGTGTCCTAAGCACTTCCCCCCAACAGCTCTTTTAATCATCACAACCACCCTAAAAGGCATGTGCCGCCACTCCAGCATTCTTGCCTGGGAAATCCTGTGGCCAGAGGAGACCGGCCGGCTACAGTCCATGGGATTGTGAAGATACAGACACTACTATCTTCAACTTACAGGTAGGAAATGAAGCTCAAAGGGGTTGAAGTGCTTGGCCCAGGTAAGAACACAGGGCCAGGTTAGCACCCCAGGGGTCTGGCTCTGATGCCTGACCCCTACCCACCACCCTCAGCATCAGACTGGCAGGCACCTTTGCTCTCCTCCTTTTATGGGAAACAGAGGCCCAGAGATAGGGGAAAAATCCCCCCAAATCACACAGCAAGGCAGAAGCAATCTTGTTGCTCAACCGGTTCCCCAAGGGCCTGCCCTGAGCTCTCAGCCATACTCAGCCAGTCCTGGGGAAGCTCCGAGCAGAGCGGTCCCCACCGCCCAGAAAACCCTTCCCCTCCCCACCCTCTCCTTAGCAGAAAAGAAGACAGGTCTCCCAGATGCATGGGGCTGCTCCATGGCTGTTGGTCGGTGATTCGTAAGCCTCTTCCCAAAACACAAATCCCAAGGCTCAGATCATAAAACCGAGTGTGTCGTTTTTATTTATTTATTTCTATACTTTTATTTATTTATTTATGGCTGTGCTTGGTCTGTGCTGCTCTGCGCAGGCTTTCTCTCGCTGTGGCGAGCAAGGGTTACTCTCCAGCTGCGGGGAGCAGGCTTCGCACCGTGATGGCCCCTCCTGCCGCAAAGCACAAGCTCCAGGCATCTGGGCTTCAGGAGAGGTAGCACGCGGGCTCCATAGTTGTGGCGCACGCGTTTTTACTTTTATATCAGCTCGAGTTCTTAGGCATGAGTCTTGTCCTCCTGGAATTCAGCTTGGTTATTGGTGAAACCCTCTATCTGCCCTGAGACCTCCCACCTGCCTGCCCAGAAACCGGGAAACAGGATCCAAACCCAGCTGAACCAAGCTCTGAGACGTTTTTGCCGGTCAAAATATTTTTTTCAGTCTATAATCCCCTAGTGCAAGATCTGTGTGTCTCTATCAAACTGGGGGTGTCCAAGGCAGAGCTATGTCTCCCCCATCTCACTGGGGATTCTCCCAGGAGAATGTCTCCCCCATCAGACTGAGGGCTTTCCCGGGCCAGACTTGTGACTCCCTCGTTAGGCTGGTTTATTCTCCAAAGACAGCAATGTGTCTCCCCCATCAGACTAGTTACTCCCTGAGAAGAACGCAGTCTCCCCCATCAGACTGAGAAGGGTCTGGGGCTCCCTCCATCAAGTCCCCATCCTGGCCACAACTGAGCCTGTACCATCTGGCACAAGACCGTTCCTCCCAGAATGAAATTTTGGATGACAGAAACCCCCCATATCCCTCCCACGTCCACCCCAGGGAGCCAAGCCAGAGAGGCCGCTGTAAGGAGTCACAGGGGGGCCTGTCCCGGGCAGCAGGGCCCAGCCAGGCCCACAGGCTCCTCTCCCCGCCTGCCACCCCCACGGGGCAGCCCGGCGCCCCCTGACCCCATGGCCTTCCATCATGGGAGATCTATAACATTTACAATCCCAAAACAAAAGGCCCCGAGAGCCGAGGACAGAATTCATCTTCCCAGCTGACAAGCCCCGTTAATTAACGACTTAGAAATCGATGACGAGAAGGGACAGGCGGCAAATGACACCTCATCGTGGCCAGGAGGAGGGAGAAAACGTCCGGGGCCTGGCGGACACGCACCACGGGGCTGGCCGGGCGCCTGGGAGAGCCGCCACACCCATCTGTCACTGTCACTTCAAACGCGCTCGACTACCCCCTGGCCCAGAAATTCTCATTTCCCACTGCCGCAGACCCTCGAGGAGAGGAGGATATGCGCCCAAAGAGTGCAGGGAAGGAAGCAGTGGAGCACCTACTGTGTGCCAGGCACTGAACTGCTGCCCTCCATCCCTTATAACCTCCAACAGCAGGTGTGAGAGGCAGGTTTTAAGACTCCCATTTTAGGGATGAGAACATTAAGGGCGGGAGGCAAGTCAACCTAAGGCTAGAGTTGTGTTTTAAAATATCTGTGAAAAACTTCTTTTAATTAAAACAATAAAAATAAATGAATAATTTAAAAAGAAATCCACCCCCGCGGTGGTCCAGTGGTTGAGATTCTACACTTCCACTGCAGGGGGCGCAGGTTCGAACCCTAATCAGCGCAACTGGATCCCACATGCTTTGCGATACGACTAAGAAAAAATAATACAAAATGAAGAAAAATAATTAAAATGTCTGTTAGAGGTTGTTGAAACCAGCCCTTGAATCTAAAGAGGAAACTTGAAGAAAAGAGCTTAGGATGTGAGAGGGCAAAAGATCTGAAACTGAGGCCACCTCCCTCCCCACTGCTTGTGTGATATCAGACAAGCGGCTGGGTTTCTCTAAGCCTCAGTTTCCTCATCTGTTACAGAGGAAGAAATAACCTCCACCCGACTCAGAAGAGAGAGGGCTCACTAACCCTTACGGATGAGCTTGAGACGCACTACACTTAGGGAAGGAGTCGGACAGCATTTTCTCATCGCCAGGCCTGTTGATCACCCCCGTTCAAATCTGAAACATGCCAGATGTGGGGTGAAATGTTACCAGAGCCAGAAGGACTGTGCCAGAGAAGGGAAGGTTTGGGAGGTCTGAAGGGTGGCCATCACAGAGGCAAGAACAAGAAGAAGCAGGCCACTTTATGCCCACCTGTGAGGGGCACGTTTTTCTGAAGAAGGTGATAATGAGAGTACTTACCTTCTGAGGTTGTTGTGAACTGGAGACAGATGATGTAAGAGCCCAGCGTGGCCTGGGATATAGTAAGTGCTCAATACATGTTGGAACCTGTGAATGTTCTCTCATCCCCTACACTTCCTCCAAACAAATGCTTGCTGAGACGAGGTGCGGAAGGAGAAAATACAGCGCAAGAAGCCCCCACGTGCTCGGGGACTCCAAGCTGAGGGCCCAGGGGAGGGGCATGGCTCCGGCTCTTAGAGGAAATCCCTAAATGTGGACCTAAACCATCACTTAACTTCTGCCATGAGGAGCCCAGTGTTGAGATGAGGACAGAGGTTTCTAAGAGCCCAGAGGGGAATGCTGAGTCCTGATTGGAGGAGATGTCTGGGCTGGAAGCACAGGCAGGGAGTCGTCACAGAGAGATGTGAGGGCAGGGGACTCAGGCCAGGGGAAGGAGTCCGGCCTGGGGCCGGCACACAGCGGACACCTCTCCTTTCCTCTCCACCTGCAGCTCAGCAGAGTCCCAGTGGTGTCTGGGGAACATGGGAATCCTCTGTGGCTGCTGGGGATATGGGGATGGAGAACCTAGAGGGGCTGGGGCCAAATATGAACAGGCCCAGAATGCCACCCCACATAGTTAGCACCTCAGCTTCCTTTTCTATAAAATGGAACCAGGTTCCAAAGAAGACATTCAAATGGCAAATAAGTACATGAAAAGATTCTGAACATCATTTGTCATTAGGGAAATGGAGATACAATTTCAGTCTCCTAAGATGACCAACCTAGATAGCATATTAAAAAAAGCAGAGATATTACTTCACCAGCAAAGGTCCATCTAGTCAAAACTATGGTTTTTCCAGTAGTCATGTATGGATATGAGAGTTGGACCATAAAGCAAGCTGAGTGCCGAAGAATTGATGCTTTCGAACTGTGGTGTTGGAGAAGACTCTTGAGAGTCCCTTGGACTGCAAGGAGATCACACCAGTCAGTCCTAAAGGAAATCAACCCTGAACATTCATTGGAAGGACTGATGCTGAAGCTGAAGCTCCAATACTTTGGCCACCTGGTGCGAAGAACTGATTCCTTGGAAAAGACCCTGATGCTGGGAAAGACTGAAGGCAGGAGAAGGGGGCGACAGAGGATGAGATGGTTGGATGACATCACCGACTTGATGGACATGAGTTTGAGCAAGCTCTCTAGGAGTTGATGATGGACAGGGAAGCCTGGCACGCTGCAGTCCATGGGGTCACAAAGAGTCAAATATGACTGAGCAACTGAACTGAACTGAACTGAAGATGGCTGTAACAACACAAACAAAAGGAAACACAGAAAATAAGTGTTGGTGAGGAATTCCCTGGTGGTCCAGTGGTTAGGACTCCATGCTTCCACTGCAAGGGGCACAGCTTTAATCCCTGGTAGAGGAATTAAGATCTTATAAGCCTTGTAGCACAGCCCCCCTCCCTCAAAAAAGAGAGAGAAATAAAGAAAGAAAAGAAACAGAAAACAAAGGGTGGTGGGATGTGGAGACATGGGAACCCTCATGCATTGCTGGCGGAAGTGTAAAATGGTGCAGCTGTTAAGGAAAATAGTTTGGAGGGTTCTCGAAAATTAACCATAAAATTACCATGAAAGTGAGAAGTGTTAATTGCTCAATCATGTCTGACTCTTTGTGACCCCTTGGACTGTAGCTTGCCAGCCTCCTTTGTCCATGGAATTCTCCAGGCAAGAATACTGCCTGAATACTGCCAAGAATACTGGACTGGGTAGGCATTCCCTTCTCCAGGTGATCTTCCCAATCCAGGGATCAAACCCAGGTCTCCTGCATTTCAGACAGATTCTTTACCATCTGAGCCACCAGGGAAGGTCAGCAATTCTAGTCCTAGGTGTATATCCAGAAAAGAATTGAAAATAGGCCCCCTCAAATAGATACTAATATACCAATGTTTCATAGCAGCATTATTCACAACAGCCATAAACATTGAAACAACTCAAGTGTCCATCAACAGATAAATAGATAACTAAAATTTGGTGTGGACATATACAATGGACTATTATTCAGCTACTAATAGGAATGAAGTTATGCTACATGCTACAACACGGATGAACCTTGAAGACATTATGCTAAGTGAGAAAAACTGGACACAAGAGGATAACCATCACATGATTCCACTAATATGAAATATCTAGATGGGCAAAGTCATAGAGACAAAAGTATATTAGCAGTTACCAGAGGCTGCAAGGAGTGGAAAATGGGAGGTCATAGCTTCACGGGTACAGAGATTCTGTTTGGGGCAATTAAAAACTTTTGGATACAGACGGTGGGGATGGTTGTACGACATTGTAAATGTAACTAATGCCACTGAACTTAGAAAATGATTAAAATGGCTAAGTTTATCTTGCATATATTTTACCATAATTAAAAATTTTTTAATCCAACAGGAAAACACATGGGGCCAAGACCCTCTTTGACAAGAATTCTGCTCTGTCTTTTTGGAATTAGGGGAGCCCCGTGTAGGGTGGACCCTCTAAAGTGCAAGTGGGAGACTGATTGCACTGTCCCTCTTTCTCTTTGCCAGCTGCCCCCAGGTCCCCACACTGCCCCCTCTCCTGGCCCAAGGCACGGGGGGCAAGTTGGCCAGGACGGGGCCAGCCTGGGCCTCCTCTGAGAGCAGATGGCTTCTCTCTCCTCCTCTCTCCCCACCCCCGGCCCCCTAAAGAAGAAGAGGCCTTGCCAGAATACATCATCTCACTGGCGCTGTACATGTTGAATTTAAATTCATACTTTGTACCACCTTTGATTTCAAAGCGGATTACACCTCTGCGGTGAAAGGCGACCCCAGCACAGGGCCTGAGCCGGCCTCCTGGGCCTCTGCTGGGCCCTGAAGCATTGTTAACTCCTTCCAATTCATTAGGTCTAATCCTGGTGGCGCTGAGTTAGGGGCCCTGGGCCGCACCCGGCACCCGGGACCATATGTGCCCATTGTATCTCTCAGCTGCTAATCCTGCGCTGTTGTGGGCACCAGTCCACCGGACAAGGGCTCTGGTCCCCTACACCAGGCCAGGAGAGAGTCCTGACCCTCAGGGGGAAGGCAGTCAGGGTCTGGCTCAGCTCCACCCCCAACCCACAAGCCTTTTAGAGAGTGGCCCCAAGGAGTGCAGCGTGGAAGTCAGAGAGGGGTGGAAAGATGGACACCCGCCTGCCCTATGCTAAGGTTCTCTCCACCAACATACACTCGCTTCCTAAACGCCCAGTGTGAATGCACGCGCATGTGCACACTAGTTCACACACCCACACTCACTCTGCGATGTCCACATGCTCACAACACCCAGCAGCACACTTGTGCACCAAGCACGTGCACCCCCAGACACAACCACTCTTGTGCACGCTCACACAATCACCCCATGCTCACGACAGCCACCCCCCAGGGGTGTCCCCTGGTGCCTGCACACTCTTACACCTCACACAGGCAGACGTGTACACACCCACGTACCCTCAATATACCTGATCACTCAAGTATGCCCACCCACACACCTGTATCTACCCACTCCCATCTACCTGGTCCACTTTACAGAACTTTCCAAGTTTGTGTTTTAAAAAATATAGAGTCCTGGGCATATATTTGGAGAAAACCATATTTCTAAAAGATACATGCACACCAATGTTCATTGCAGCACTGTTTACAATGGCCAGGACATAGAAGGAACCTAAATGTCTATGCATGGAGGGATGGATAAATAAGATGTGGTACATATACACAATGGAATATTACTCGGCCATGAAAAAGAACAAAATAATGCCATTTGCAGCCACACGGATGGATCTAAAGGTTGTTGTACTGAGTAAAGTAAGTCAGACAGAGAAAGACAAGTATCCTATAATATCACTTATATGTGGAATCTTAAAAAAATGAATGAATTTATCTACAAAACAGAATTAGAGTTACAGAGGTAGCAAACAGACTTATGGTTACTAGAGAGTAAGGGGGCAGGGATAAATTGGAAGATAGGGATGAAAATATACACACTACTATATAAAATAGATAACTAATAAGGACCTACTGTATAGCACAGGGAACTCTACTCTGCATTACTCTGCAAAGGCCTATATGGGAAAAGGATCTAAAACAAGAGTGAATAAAAACACACAGGTATAACTGATTCACTTTGTGGCAGAGCAGAAGCCAATACAACATTGTAAATCAACTATACACCAATAAAAATTGGTTTAAAAAGAGCCCCTGGCATTCCTCACCCCCTCACCCCCACCCCTGTTCCCCAGCTATTGCCATGCCCAGGATGTTAGTGCTGGAAGGGGCTTGAATGCGAATTGAGTCCATCTGTCTCATCTACAGGCGGGCAGACGCAGCCCAGCAGTGACAAGGCCCAGCAGGCAGGCTGGGAGCCTGGGAGGAGTGGGACCTGCCGTAAGCAGCTCTGCCCATCTTGCTCGTGGACTTTGAGAAATTCTCTTAGGACCCCAGAGCTCCCTGCTTTCTCATCTAACTAAAAAGAAAATGGCACTTATTTATTTTTGGCTGCTCATGGGCTTTCTCTACTTGTAGCGCACAGGCTTCTCCTTGCGGTGGCTTCTCCCGTCGTGGAGAATAGGCTTTAGGTGCCCGCAGCTGTGGCACAGGGCTCGGTAGTAGTTACGACCTCCTGGGTTCTAGAGTGCCCAGCAGGTATGGCGTGTGGGCTTAGCTGCTTCATGGCATGTGCAATCTTCCTGGGCCGGGGATCAAAGCAAAGTCCCCTGCACTGGCAGGCAGATTCCTATCCACTGTACCCCCAGGGAAGTCTAGAAAAAATGTTTATAAGAGCACCGGACCCACAGGACTGCGGTGAGGATAAGACAAAACAATGTGTCCAAGTGCTTTGTGAACGCAAAAGTGCCCCACGCCAGCGTGTCCCAAATGGGCTTCCAGGGAGGCTCATGAAACAGCAACAATGGGAAGACCAGAACCCAGAGCTCTGGCCTCTGCCCAGGCTCCCCACTGCCCATGGCTTTTCGGGAGAGAGCGAATGCCATCCCAGATCCTGGGCCCGGCAGGAAGGAGCCAAACAGCCCACAGCGGGGCCGGTCCTTGCTCAGGCAACCCCCCTCACATGGTGACCTGAATCTTGAGGAAAAGTGGGTTCTCCAGGTGAAAAGAGTGAACAGGACATGTCTGGCCACTGATAACTCCACGCCTGGGCTCCAAGGCTGGCGCTCAGGTCTCTAAGAGCTCCCTGAAATGCAGGCTGGCTGCGGGTGACACTGCTGGGAGAGGGGGCAGAGGCCAACCATGTCACCGCTGCTGTCCCCACACGGAGCCCCTAAGGCCGCCCGAAGGCAGAGGCCCCAGCCCAACACCACCTGTCTACCTTTCATCAGTCTTTCTGCCCACCTGCCCACAGTCAGGGCCACCGAGGAAGAGGGCTGAGGGGAAGGCTGGTCAGGGAGGGGCCGGTTCTGTTTCATCTGATGATTTTCTCCAGCCAAGAAGAGAAATCTGCACACACTGGAGTCAGCTCCTATCTCACAAGAGCTGAACACACACACACACACACACACACTACTGTCTAACTCCGTGTTCAGGGACACCACAGTTGACAGCTTGAAACCGGCTATGATGGAAGGATTTATCCTACCAAAATGGGTGAATGCTACCAGCCGGGACTTTTCCCCAGAGAGCCAGTTGATAAACATTCAGCAGCATCCCAGGAAGTTTCAGCCTGGAGTCCTGTCTCCTTCATCAGCCCCTGGCAGACACCCAGCCCCTGTTCACAGTCCTGACCCCAGATCCAGAATGCCAAGGGAGCTCCGGACTCCCAGAGCCACGAGCCACTTGTTAATTAATTGCACTAATTATCAGGGATGAGGCCGGACATCTGGACCCTGCTCCCGGGTGAGTTCAGACCCTCAGCACACTCTGGCTGAGGACAGTTGCCCGCAGGGACATCATCTCCAGTGTGCTGGACCTGGACTCCCCCTTCGACAGGCGCAGAACTCCCCCCACACTCTAAGCACCCCAAAGGGAGGGGATGCCAGATCAGGCTGGGGTCAGGAGCCCTAAACTACATCCCCGCCAAAGGCCATTCCCCCCAGCCTAGTCACCTCTGGAGTGAGGAAGGGTCGTGGGGAGGATGCCCTGCCTAGGGCTGGAAGGAGCCCTTTGAGCTGGGAGAGCCGCTGGGCCCCTCCTCGTAGCCCTGCTCGTCTCCCCTGGGGCCCATGGACCGCTCAGTCCCCTTCATCCTCAGCACCCAGGGCCACTTACTGGCGTCTCCATTTGAATATTCCTCTAGGTTCTCAGAGGTGATGTTTCTCAGACAAAAGCAAAACCATAAAGATCTGTCATCCCTGCCATTCATTCATTCACTCATTCATTAAAAAAAATGCTAATCAAGCACTGACTCAGAGTCATGCTCTATGCCAGGCACCGAGCCTGCAGCTCTAACCAACATGTGATATATACACACAATGGAGTAGTATATGGTCGTGAAAAGGAATAAGATTCCAATACAAGCTATAGCACATGTGGACCTTGAAAATGTGATCACTAAGTCAGACACAGAAGGACTAAAATAGAATGATTCTACTCACATGAGGTATAGGTGAATTCAGAGATAGAAAGTAGAATAGGGGTAACCAGGATTTTTGGGGAGGAAGGAATGGGGAGTGATTGTTTAAGGGGGATGGAGTCTGTGTTGGCGATGATGAAAACGTATAGGATACAGACAGTGGTGATGGTTACATAACATTGCAAATGTTTCTGATGTCACTGAACTGTACACTTACAAATAACTTAAATAAATATTGTTATAGATATATATCCCACAGTACAAACACAAAACAGAAGTCTTTATCTTCATGGAGCTTAGATTCTAATGGAAAGAGAGAGCAAAAAAAAAACAAGTAAAAATATATGAAAGATGGTGACAAGTGCTATGGAGAGAAATTAAGTCAGAGAAGGGAGTACCGGGGGGAAGGGCTATGGAAATAAACAGGATGGTCAGGAAGACCCCACAGAGACAGAGGACCTTCCAGCGAAGGCATGACGTGGGTGAGAGAGCACGTGGACGCCTGGGGGGACAGAGACAAGGCCCTGAGGTGGGAGCAGGTCTGGGGCCCACAAGGTACAACATCAGGGCAGCGGAGGGAGCAGAGGGCAGGGGGTGGGAGGGCAGAGGAGCGGGCTGACGGGATACAGGCCCGAAAGCACCTGGAGCACTCATCACACACCCAGCACACGTCTGTGAAGGCCGGCTGCACCCCAGGACCTCCCAGGCCCCGCTCCCCAACCCTGCCCCTCACACTCCCGACCCACCTCTCAGGTCCACCATCCACGGCCCCTCCTCCCATCTCTAAACTCGGGCCCCCTCTGTGTTCCCCCCTCGGGTACCTGGATACCCTCCTGAACCCCTCCTCCCGGTCTCACTGCAGCTACACTCAGGCGGATGTTCTAGTTCCCATCTACAGGGCCCTCGGATGGGCCCCTGGCCTGGGGCTCTCCCACGGACTTTGTCCTCACTTCTCAGATGGGTATACCAAGGTGCAAACAGAAGGACGCCAGCTTCTTGACCTGAGGTTTCCTAATTCTGCTTCAGCAAGAGGAGGAAGGCTTGAGTCCAATCCCAGAAAACAGTATCTTAAACCTCCAGGAAGTAGCCTGCACATGTGTGTGTGTGTGTGTGTGTGTGTGCGCGCACGTGTGCGCATGCCTCCCCGAGGCTCATACTGCAGAAGAAATGCCTGTCACAGACCTCAGCGGGCAGAAAAGGAAAGGTGATTGGAGGAGGGAAGCTCCAGCTCGGGATAGCAGCTCAAACATGTTCTTAGCAGAAGAAAACTACCAGTTCACGTTGAACGTGCTCAGGACCACCCACCCCAGCCCCTCTGGCCCCATCACCCTCTCTGGCTCCCACCTTCCTTCTCCTACAGTCTACTGTCAACCCAGCAGCCAGAGGGACCCCATTAAGCCTAAATCGGATTACGTCTCCCCCCACTCAAACTCTGCTATGGCTCCCTGCTTCCCGCAGAGCCCTCCAGTGACCCACCAGGACCGTCTATCCGTCCCCAGTGCCCTCCCCTCTCAGCACCCCCCTCCCACCATGCTCTCCCCCTCTCATTCCACTGGCTTCATTCATTGACTCTCCTCCAGTGCCCCAGGCCCTGTCCTGTTTCAGGGCTTTTGCACTAGTTGTTCCTTCTGCCCAGAAGTCTCTTCCCCCAGAATTCTGCACGGCTCATCTAGATCAGGTCTTTGCTCAGTTGTCACCTTCTCCAGGAAGCCCTCCTTGACTACCCTACTTAAAACCTATTCCACTCCCACAACTGCCTCCACACCCCTTTTGTCTCTTTCACTCACCAGCTGATGTTATTTACCATTTGTCTCCTTCAGCTTGGATGTAAATTCCCTGAGGGGAGTCATTTCTGTCTCTTCATTGCTTGTCGCCAGTGCTTAGAACCATCCCTGCACCTAGTCTGTTTTCCATCAAATGAATGAATCTACCAGGAACTTCAATGGAGAGTGAAGCTCCCAGGGAAGGGGCAAGGAAAAGGGAAGAAGAAGAAAACTGGCATTTGTCCTAGCCTTTGCGTAGCTTAGATGGTAAAGAACCTGCCTGTAATGCAGGAGACCTGGGTTTGATCCCTGGGTCTGGAAGATCCCCTGGAGGAGGAAATGGCAACCCACTCTAGTATTCTCACCTGGAGAATCCCATGGACAGAGGAGCCTGGTGGGCTATGGTCCATGGGGTTGGAAAGAGGACTGAGCGACTAACACTTTCACTTTTCACTTTCTGTAAAATGAGCACCTCACATGCAGGAGACTGATGGTCAGAAAGGTGAAGTAACTCACCCAGGGTCACACAGCTTAGAAAGGGGAGAAGAGTGAGGCGTCTCTGCTTCAAAGCCTGTTTACTTTACCCTGTGCTGCATCCTGACCTCCTGGATACTGGATACAGTCCCCTCTGTCCTTCCCCTCTGCCCTCCTTGTTCCACTAAATGATGTTTCCACCAGTTCTCCCTCCTACATCAGGCAACAATCCCATTCCTCGCCCCTCCCTCCCCACCACATCATTCCCACTGGGAATCCTGTTCTGAAAAACCCTGGATTCCGAGTTCTAGTACCAAGAACCCATGTGACCTTAGCAAGGTCCTGCCCTCTGCACCCTGTACTTTCTCACTGGTAAGCTTAGGGGCTGCATTAGAAGACATCTAGGTCCCTTCGCGCCTGCTTGAGATGGGATGAACGCCTCCACGTGCCCGCAGTCCACGCGCGCCTTGGCTTTCCCCCAACCCAGAGGACCTGCGCATGCGTCTGTGTTCCTGGGGGCGGGGCGGGGTGGGGCAGGATGGAGGCGGGTGGGGCAGGGGAAGGAATGAAGTGAACACCCTTGAACCACTCCAAGCTTCCGCAGGTGAGGGCTGCAGCTGGGACCAGGTCGAGGAACCCCACCCAGAGGAGGGGGCTGGAGAGGAGAACAGAGCTGAGGGAAGGCCCCAGATGGGCATGGGGATGAGTGTGGTCTCACAGCCCTCTCAGAACCCATCAGCCGCAGGGTGGTCGCCGCCACCATTACTGAGCGCGCGCCGTGTACCCCGCACCACGTTAATAGCTTCACACACATTAATCTCCTTTCATTCTCCCAGCTATCCTGGGAGGTCGGTCCTGTTACTAGCCACCATGTTATAGGTGAGAACGCTGAGACTCAGGGAGGCCAAGTGACCCGGCCGTGATGCCACGGCCAGAAAGAGGCAGAGTCGGGATTAGAACTCAGCCCTTTCTGAGCCCAAAACCCATGCCCTGTTTTGCAGCCTTTAGGTGGGGCACCTACCACCCCGCCTCTCCCAGAATGCCCCAGTTCCCTCAGTCTCATATTTAGGGTCATCGATTGATTATTGACGGGTGCATTTGTGGTCTGGCTCTGGGGCCTCTCAGTCAGGCCCTGGGCAAGGACAGGAACGGGGGTGGGGGGCGGGGGTCCTCCAACCCCAGGAAAGGCCCTCGGGCTGCCCCCACCCCAGCGCCTGCTTTGGTGGCCAGCACTGCCAACTCAACCCACCTTCCCTCCGCCTCTGGATTTAAAGTCACAGTGACAATTAATCACCCGACGACGTGGAGGGCAGGCTGCAGAGGAGTTAATTAATTAGGGAAATTTCTCCCAGCCCTTTGAAGGTGAAATGTGTGGGGAGGGGACAGGGCCAGAAACAGTTATTATTCAAGCTGAACAAACTGACTCTGAGAGAAGTCTTCAGGAGTGGCTCCAGGTGGTCTTTGGTAGGGTGGGGGCAACTTTTACCATCACCACTCCCCCATTTAAGAAAAGGGGGCTTTTACCAGGAAAGATCTGGGCATGCCCAAGACTGCCCTCCTCAGCCCAGCTCTAGGCCTCCAGCCTCCAAGGCTGGGGTCTCCCTCTTTTGTCAATGCGATGTATGTGCGTGTTAGTCAATCAGGCATGTCCGACCCTTTGAGACCCCATGGACTCCTCTGTCCATGGGTTTTACCAGGCAAGAATAGTGGAGAGGGTTTCCATTCCTTTCTCCAGAGGATCTTCCCATCCCAGGGATCGAACCCAGGTCTCCTGCATTGCAGACAGATTCTTTACCATCTGAGACCAGGGAAGCCCTGCCAATGGGATGGGGCATCCCTAGAGGCATATGGGTCTCAAAGAAGTAGAAGAAGAAAGGCAAAGCTGATTCCTGCACCTCTTCACCAAATAAAAGCAGCCAATGATATTGCATGTGCCAAAGCCCCCACCCCCACCCCCTGGAATGATCTGAGTGTTGTTTTCATAGCTTGGATGCTCCAGACACAGAGACGCCTGGCGGGGCACTCTGTCAGCCCAGGCTCAGGGAGGGAAACTGGGCAGGGGGCGAGCTTGGTCATAGGAGTTGTGGGGGCAGGAGGGTCATAAGTCCCCATCCCCTCTGCCACATTCTCACCGACCAGTGGAGTAGGTGGGCAGTTGACATGGTCATGAGAGTAAGGGCAGCAGGAAACCCCGTCCCCCCAACCACACATTAATTATCACCTTCTGCAGCATCAAGACTCGGAAGCTAGAGAGACACTGCCCTGAGAGAGAGGCTTGAGACCTGGTCCCTACCTCGAAGGCCCCCACGATGGGGTCAGACTGTCTTACGCCATTGGCAGACAAGCCAAAGGTTGCAGTCAACACATGGTGGATGCAAAGCGCCACGGGAGCACAAAGGAGGCACCAATTCAGAATGATCAAGGGGATCAGGAAAGACTCAGGGGGTGTGTCGTCAGGGTGAACCCTTGAACGACAGTAAACATCTCAACCGGCAAAGAATGGATGCAGGTGGCACTCACACGGTGCATGTGGGGAAGGGCGAGACGGTGAGCGGCCGGCCCACTGCGGAGAGGATAGACGGGGACGTGGGGGGCTGGACTGGGAGTAGAGCAAGGTGGTGGGCCCCAGCGGCAGATGGTCTTATATGCTGGGACTGGACAGGATTCAGACAGCAGGAGGGCTTTAAGGCAGAGCTGTCATGACTGCAGAGCTCTGGGCTTGAGAAAGAATCCCCTGGAAGCTGGGGAGTCAGTGGGTTCATCGGGGAGGGGTGAGGCAAGATGGGAAACCACTGAGGAGGCAGGTCTCACGGTCCAGGAGAGAGCTGATGTTGGCTTCAGCCAGGAGATAAAGCACAGGGGAAGGGACTATGGTTTATTGTTCACCTACTATGTCTCAGACATTGCACCGGACACTTTCATCATCTTCTCCCTCCATCTTGGGATTTCTATCATGTCCAGCATTTGGGGGCAGCTAGGGATCTAACGGAGAAGGAAATGACAACCCACTCTGGTATTCTTGCCTAGGAAATCCCACGGACAGAGGAGCCTGGCGGGCTACAGACCATGCGGTCACAAAGAGTCAGACACGACTCAGCGACTGAGCAACAGCAAGGGAGCTGATAAAGTGGAGATAAGCAGGTTCTGTACACTGAGCAAGTGTCTTTTCTCCATTCTCTCCTCTCCCCTCCCCCCGGGAACCTCCTTCCCACCCTGCAGGAGGGTCAGGGGCCTGGGAACCCTGCTGGTGCCCAGCGCAGGGACCCCCACGGAGAAATCGGAAAAGCAATGCCACGCAGGCCGCACCGCCCCCTACCCCCGACCCCCACCCCCTCCAATCATTTGTACGACAGGAAAAGAACCTAATCCCAAATCTGAAAAACTATGTGATGGAGGATTTACAGTATTAGAAGGCAAACAGTGGCAGGTGTAATTAGGAGAAAAATTTGTCATGCTCTCGACTTGGGGAAGGGAAGGGAAGGTCTGGCATCACAATCTCCCCGGTGTTTACCCAGTGTGTGCACACACGCTGGGGAGCGGGCGCTGGCCACGGGCAGATTAATATTTGATGCAAGGAAGAGAAATGCATGCTGTTCATGTTTATTTAGGATATTGTGAAATACAGTGAAATTTGCAATTTTATTGGATTTGGGGGGGACGGTGTTTTGGAGAAGTCTTAAGCTGCATGGTAGGACACGCACATCTCTCTGGAGCATACCAGCTTCGGCTTTGGCAGTGAGCCCTCTCGACCCCCCTTCCCAAATCCAAACTTCTAGTTCTATCCCCTCTCCTGAAATGAGAGACGATTGGCCCCAGGGGTATGGGGGAACAAGAGAAATCTCAGCTGGGCCTCTTAATCTGGAGTTTAGTGGCATGTGGCTGGCACAGAGAGAGGCCGTCTCGGGGAGTGAGGGTTCTTGTCGAGTACAGTAGGGCTGGAAGCCACGCTTGGGCAGCTTAAGGCACTGGTGTCCATGACTGGTGTTAGTGGGGGTGCCTGGGAGGGGTAGGGAGAAAGGGCAGGGTGAAATAGAGAGTCTTTCTCTTTGTGTTCAGGAAACTGGGTGATGGGAATTCCCTGGCGGTCCAGTGGTTAGCCATCAGCACCAAATTTTTTAGAACTGTGAAAACAAAAGAAAGAAACTGGCTGATGGATAGAGCCTTAAAAGGCGGGAGTCTAAACTCCTTCTTTCATTCAAGGGTTCAACTTTCCCATTTCCTCTCTCCACATAGTCACATAGCCTGCGCTTCCATGTCTCCAGTGCTGGGGAATCTCATGAACTCATTCCACTGATGACACTCCCCATGGAAAGCTTTCCCTTAGAAACAGTTTCCAAGGTACATAGTCAGGTTGGGGGGCAGAGGAGGGGCAAGGGTGAGGTCATACATGCTCTCTTTTGTGTTAAAATAAAGGATCTAGATGACAGATAGATGGAAAGATAGATTGATCGATCAATAGATAGAAACGTATGTGTGATGCACAGTCAATTTCTGAAAGAAAATATAAACATTGGTAATAGTGATTGTTTCTGGAGAGGGAAACTGGATGACTGTGAAACTGGGAAGTCTGGGAAGGGAGAGAGACCTCCTTTTCACTGTATATATTTGACCAGTTCGAACTTTTCATCATGTGTACGTAGTAATTTTTGTGAACAAAAACACTATTTAGTTTTTAAAAGAGAATATTTTCTAATCAGAGAATAAGGTGATATAAAAAGAAAACAGTATGGTATAAAAAAAGAAATATGGGAACTTCCCTGGCAGCCCAGTGGTTAAGGCTTCACCTGCCAAAGCAAGGGGGATGCAGGTTCGATCCCTGGTTGGGGACCTAAAATACTATTTGAGGTCAAGAAACCAAAACATAAAACAGAAGAAATGTTGCAATAAATTCAACAAAGACTTTGAAAACGGTCCTCATGAAAATCTTTATGAAAAAAAGAAATAGGAGAACTAGGGGAGCAGTTGAGATAAAGGACTACTAGGAAACTAAAAATGCAAGAGCAGAATACACGCACACAGAGAAATCACACCGATTATTATATTGAACCAAAGTCTGTCTCCTTGGAGCTTCTGCCCACTTTCCCGCTGCGCTAGTTCTATCAACTGGGTCACACAGAAACCCCTTCCCTCTGCCTACGGCAGCTCTAATGGTATTTGAAGATAGAATGAAATTCCACAAGTGAGTCTGGTACCTATAACCATCTGATCTGGACTGAATCGAGTCCTCGCCCCCACTCAAGCTTCTCCCCTTCACCACGTTCACTCCTCTTTTTCTCAAGGATGTGCTCTGGTGAGGTTGTCACTTCTGGTCTTGCCCCCAGGCTCACGCTCCTCTTAGGCTAGGAGCTCCAAGCTGGGCTGAGCCATCCCCTATTTGGGGCTGTCTCTGCTGTTGGCTCACACTCCATGACCTGGACAGAGGCCCAACCTTATTCAGCAACAAACACTGGGGACCTCTGCAGCCTGGTAGCCTCGGAGACAATCCAACTGCCACATTTTAAGAATGGGTGAGGGATTGGGATGGGGAATACGTGTAAATCCATGGCTGATTCATATCAATGTATGACAAAACCCACTGAAATGTTGTGAAGTGATTGGCCTCCAACTAATAAAAAAAAAAAAATAAGAATGGGTGACCTGAGGTGTCACAAGACGGGGGAATGGCCTGAGATTGTAAAAGCAAGTTTGGGTCTCCTCCTCCCTCGGTGGTGAGCTAGCCTAGCGTTGGAAGTGGCTCTGTCCTCAGTATAAACCACCACCAAGCCCAAAGAACCGGGCAAGTCAGACAGGGAAAGAGGGTGACTCAGGCTTGTGGAAAGGCGGGAGGCCGGGGAGGCATCGGCATGCAGCAGTGAGAGTGGGAAGGTGCCTATACTGATGCTTAGGGTACCCATTTGTGTGTGTGTGTGTGTGTGTGTGTGTGCATCTGCTACTGCCCCCAGCACACTCCCTGTCTTGCCTTTGTTCAAAAGGTTGCCTCCTCCTCTGAACTGTGACCTGAGGTCTCATCTTTTTTAAAAAAATTTCAACATTCCCAGTGCCAAGAACCATCGAAGGCATATAGTAAGTGCTCAGTAAACACTTGCTGGACTGAACTGAATTTTCCCAGTGTACCAGGGAGGGGACAGGTGCCATGGGTGAAGCCTGGGGACAGTGTGCACATGCGTGTCTGGGGCAAGGCTCTGAGTGTGCATTTGGGTCCATCTACATGTTGTGAACCCACCTGGTGCGAGTGAACGCAAACCACAAGGAGGGAACACGCATTCACCTGTGTGCATATGTGGGCGTACCCACACATATGCCAGTTCCAAAAGCCCTCGCAGGCATGCAGAAAGCCCAGTGACTCCTGGCTTTAGTTGAGCCAGGTTTCTTCCTGGTAAACCTGGAGCAGCTAAAATTAGTATGAAAATGGTAGTGTTCGGTTAAAAGGAAGGGGGGTGGGAAGAGATGAGGGTGCCCGTGAGTGCTATTTTATTTCTCAGTGAGAGGATAAAGTGATTTTTCCTACATAATTTTTGATGTAGAGGCTAAATTAGGCCAGAGGAGAGGGACAAAGCAACTTTCACCCTCATTAGTATTCTGGCCGCGTTGGCCCAGCCACGGCAGTTATGTATTTTTGCAAGTATGCATATAATTTATTGTGGAGAACACAATTTACATGGTAGTCGATGCCTGTTTTATAGCCTCACAAATAGATGTATGAACTCAAGCATATAATGGCCCAACCAGCAGGCGCAAATACGTTCTAAATCTTCTAAATGTGCTTCACAAAAATGTAACTGAGGAATATAAAACAGATCAATTCTTGCATGTTATATATTGGTTTTTGATTTACAAATCTAATCTGGGACATTTCTTCAGAAATGAGGGGATTTTTTCCCTCCTCCTCCTCTTCCTCCTCTTCCTCCTCCCCTTCTCCCACCAACTTCTCTGTGCACAGACCTGGCCCGTTGGTCAGGGGCCTGCAAGTGTTGGCCCCTCCAGAGTGTGCCCACGCGTGTGCCCACGTGTGGCACATGCTCTTGCCCAGCCGCCCATATGTGCACTCGTAGGCGTGTTAGGAAGCTGCAGACCTTGGGCGGGAGGCATGGAGTTATCTTCGATCCAGTTATGTGATGTCCCCCATTTGAGGCTAAAAATTGGGATAGAGGGCTGATAAGAGAGCTCTCTTTGGCTTGTGGCACCTCTCAGATCTAGTCCCTCTGGGCTTGGACCTCAGTGATCTATTTTCTCTGAGACCCAGACTGGCTTTGTGATTGACTGGAGCAGAAAAAGAAAGTGGTGAAGGTCTTAGAAATGAACATTGAATTAACATTCTCTGAGTTCCATCTTCAATTTGTATTTACTGTGAATATTTTTATCAATGCATTTTCATGTCTTTTAACTTTTTTTTAAAGCTTATTCCGTCATTAGTTGAATGGACACATAAATAGTGGTAGACTTCTAAAATGGAATGTGACACAGCAAAGAAAAAAGAAACTCTTGTATTCAAGAGTATGGGTGAATCTCACACACATGATGTTAAATGCAAGAAGCCAGATCCAGAGGAGGACCTGCTGTAGTATGGATTTATATGAAGTCCAAAACATCAACTGAACCAAAATATAATGTTTAGAGATGGCAAAACTATCAAGGAAAGTAAAGAAATACTTTCCATAAGTCAGGATGGTTGTTATCTTTAGGGAAGAAAGGCTGGGGAAGTGTTCAAGGGGCATCTGGGCAGCTGGCAACATTCTAATTCTTGACTGGGTGGTAGTTCCAAGGGTGTTCCATTGGTGATAAATTTCTGAGCTGGGTATTTGTTTTTACTCACTTTTCCGTACATATGTTTTATTCCACAATGAAAACATTTACAAAAACAGCCTATAAGGGCTTGTAATTAAAAGCAAATGGCCCTCCCTCCCATTCTTACTCCCTGAAAACAGTGACTAGTGACTGTTTCTGATTGTTCTCTTCACAACTCTAGAAATGTTGTGGAACTTCTCTGGAGCCTCTGTACTAATAAAATTTTATAATCCTTTTTATTTCTGTAAGGTCAGTAGTGGTATCTCCACCTCTATTTCTGATTTTAGTAATTTGAGTCTTTTCTTTTTTTTCCCTTGGTCAGTCTAGCTAAAAGTTAGTCAATTTTGTTGATCTTTTCAGAGAACCAGCTTTTGGTTTAGTCGATTCTCCTTTGCAGTTGTTGCCTTTTTTACTCCCCATGTCCTCTATCTCTAATCTTTATGATGCCCTTCCTTCTGCCGGCTTGGGGTTAAGTTTAGTCTTCTTTTTCCAGTAAAGTGAAGTGAAAGTCACTCAGTCGTGTCCGACTCTTTGCGAACCAATGGACTATACAGTCCATGGAATTCTCCAGGTCAGAATACTGGAGTGGAGATACTCCACTAGCTTTTCCCTTCTCTGGGAGGGGATCTTTCCAACCCAGGGATCAAACCCTGGTCTCGCGCATTGTAGGCAGATTCTTTACCAGCTGAGCCATAGGGAAACCCAAAAACACTGGAGTGGGTAGCCTATCCCTTCTCCAGGGGATCTTCCCGACCCAAGAATCGAACCAGGGTCTCCTGCACTGCAGGCAGATTCTTTACCAACTGAACCATCAGGGAAGCCCTCTTCTAGTAGGGTGAGGGGTTACTGACTAGAGACATTTCTTCTATTTTAATGTTGCTATTTCAGCTATAAATTTCCCTCTGAGCATTGCTTTTGCTGCATCTCATACATTTTGGTATGTAGCATCTTTGTTTTCATTCACCTCAAAGTATTCTATTCTCAAATTTCCCTTGTGATTTTTCTTTGACCCTTAAATTAGTTATTTAAGAGTGTGTTGTTTCATCTCCACATATATGTGACTTTTCCAAATTTCCTTCTGTTCTTAATTTTTTAATTTCATTCCACTGTCATCAGAGAGCATGCTTTGTGTGATTTCAATCTTTTACAACTTATAGAGGCTTATTTTGTAGCCTAAGATGTGTTCTCTCCTGAAGAACGTTCCATGAACACTTGAGAACATGCATTCTGCAATTGTTGGGTGGAATATTCTATTCGGTTAGAACATAGTGGGACTTCCATAGCGGTCGAGTGGGTAAGACTCCTCATTCCCAAGCAGGGGGCCTGGGTTTGATCCCTGGTCAGGGAACTAGATCCCACATGCTGCGCCTAAGAGTTCGAATGCCACAACTACAGATCCTGTAAGCCGCAACGAAGATGGAAGATTCCGCATGCTGCAACTAAGATCCAGCAAAGCCAAATAAAGAAATAAATATTTTTTAAAAAAGAAAGAAAATAGTGTCTGCTAGGCCTAGTGGTTTATAGTACTTTTCAAGTCTTCTATGTCCTTGTTGATCTTCTGTCTAGCTGTTGATCTTCTGTTCTAGCTGTTAGATCAATGGGATTTTACTTCTCACCTGTGTGGTACTCATGATATGCAAATCCCAGCCCCAGTTTCAAGGGCTTACAATCTGGGGAGAAGATGGAGCTTTGGTTCTACTGAGCTGGGCCACCCCATCCCTGCTCCCCGATAAAGGATGCGCTCTCACCCCCACACAGTCCTGCAGTCTGGGGGACTACGGGAACCCCCCAACAGCCTTAAACATCCCCCTCACTCCCAGGGTTAGTAACTCTGAGGGGAGGAAAGCAGAACGGGAGAGTCTTTGAGACCATGTAGTAGCGGCCCATGTGCCCCTGGTACCCAGGGGGAGACTGAGGCTCGGGAGGGGAGGATCTTGTTCAAGGTCTCTTGGAGCCAGGCCCACTGGTGTCTTATCATCTGCTCAGCCCACTGCACCATGACGGACACACTGGTTGTCAAATAAAAAGGGGGGACCTATTGTAGTCACCCTGGGTGGCTCAGTGGTGAAAGAATCTGCCTACGAGGCAGAAGATCAGGAGAGGCCACAGATTCGATCCCTGGGTCGAGAAGATCCCCTGGAGGCGGGCATGACAACCCACTCCAGTATTCTTGCCTTGGAGAAGCCCATGGACAGAGGAGCCTGGCAGGCGACAGCCCATACTGTAGCACAGAGTCGGACACGACTGAAGCAACTGAGGACGCACACACAGGGTGGTGGAGGTGAACAGGGGTCGGACAGGTCAGGAGATACAGTCAGTGGCCATCCCAGAGAACTTAGAAGACTTTCATCCCAGCCTCACTTACTCTGAGCAGTGTGACCTTGTGTGAGTCATTCTCTGAAGTTCAGTTTCCTCTGAAAGTATCACAATCACTGGCATCATTTTCAGAGTCTCCGGCATGCTCCTGGTATGGTACATATAGAATCTCATTCAATCCTCTCCCAGCCTTGGAAGAGGTCAATTCCTTAGGTCTAGGAGGAAACTTGGGCCCCCTAAAGCAAAATAACTTCCCCAAAGCCACAGCAATCACCCATCACTTCTCTGGAGGTCCCAAACTACAGCCCAGAGAGTTTGCTATTTGCCTTCCATTCACCCTCGGAGTATGAGTCTACATACTTAAAGGCAGATTTAAAGCCAGATCGAGAATTAGATGATATTCATCACTGAGGTTACTGTTCATTTGGTTAGGTGTGATCACCGCGTGGTCAGTTATCAAGGGGAGATACACACTGAAGTGTTTCCAGATGAAATGGCCTGCTATCTGCTGATTTGCTTTCAACTACCCCAGCCAAAAGATAAAAAAGAAAGTGAGAGAGAGGGAGTAGATGAAACAAGATGGGCCAAGCTGATGATTGTTGTACCTGAATGATGAGTACCTGGCACTCAAACTACTCTCTCCAGCTTTTACTGTTTGAACATTTTCATAATGAAATACTCACAAAACCCCTCAGGGATTCTGGCTCCAGACAGACCCCCATCTAGGAGAGTTGCTGGTTCTCAGATAACTTGGACACTATTTCAGAACAAGTTCCAGGCCCCTCGGCATCCCCAGGGTCAGCAAGAGTCTGGTCTCCTCGCCAGGAGGAGGAGGACCAGATGTGTGGCTGGGTGACTCCCCCTGTTTCTCTTCCTGCCCCGGCCACCTGCCCTCAGAGCCCTGGGGAGGCAGGAGGCCAGCCCCCGGACACTGAGACCCACTGTCCCCAGGACGATGGAGACTTTTCCCTTTGGCCCAGGAGAGCCCTCCTGAGGGGCAATGGAAGGAAAGGAGGCCTTTGCTTTAAATAACAGAGAGGTAGCTGGGCGGGCTCTCCAGACCAGTTTCCCAGACAAACACAGCCCGGCTGGGGGTCTCCACCTGCCAGGAAGGGGAGGGGGTGGAAGGCTCAAGTTGAACTTCCAAGCCTGTATTCACAGCTAGCATTCCCATGGCAACAAGCTAGTTAGAGGGTCCTCAGCACGGCCCCCTGGGGCCACTCATCTGCGCCCCCCCCCCTCCAGGAGGGCAGTATTAATGGGCTACCCTGCCCTCCTCCCCACTCCCAGCTCTTAGGCCTTCCCAAGAGACCCCCACCCCCTCCAACCATCTCCCTGGTGTACATAGCCCAGGAGACAAAGGCTCCCTACCCCTGGCCCATACAGACACACACGTGCATAGACGTGCACACACACACCCCCATCTGGCTCTCACACATACACATGTCCTTATCTCTCACACACATACACACTTCTGTCTCATGCATACACCTCCCCTGCTTGACCTCGCTCTTCCCTCCCACACAGATCCTGCTCTGCGTTTCAGAGAAAAAAGGACCAAACATTTGCTCCCATGCTCAGACACACACTCACAGCCACACAGACATTCTCACAGTCACACATGACCTGGCAGGTGTCGGCGGCCAGGCCTGCACCCCCTCCACACACAGGGGAAGGGAAGGTCCAGTGTGGGAACCTTCCAGCCCGGGGAGGTTCTGGCTCTGCTCTCGGGGATAACACACCAGCTCCGCAAGCCCTGCCCCACCACCCGGCAATAGGGAAGTTGCTCTTTGAGCCTCAGTTTCCCCATCTCTACATTGGGAATAATCAGACCAACCACCTATGCCGGCTGTAAAGATTAAATCTGATCAGGAGAACACAGTAGGTGCTCAGTAAATGCTTCCTTCTTCTACTCCACGACCCAGGGCAGTCTCTGTCTCTGGGAGGCTGTGCTGGGTTCTGGGGATGGAGGGCCTGGGAGTCAGACAGCGTGGCAGGTGACTTTGGCCTCTGCCACCAACCAGATGCTTGATCTAAATGGTCATGTAATCTCTCAGAGCCCCAATCTCCTCCTTTCTGGGTGTCTGTGAGGAATAGACGTGTTAACACAGCATTTAGAACCATGCTAGCTATGTTGTTGTAGTAATAATATCACTATTGCTTTTCAGGTGGGTCAGGGGTAAAGAACCCTCCTGCCATTGCAGGAGATGCAGGTTCAATCCCTGGGCCAGGGAAGACCCCTTGGAGAAAGAAATGGCAACCCACTCCAGTATTCTTGCCTGGGGAATTCCACGGACAGAGGAGAATGGCAGGCTACAGTCCATGGGGTCACAAAAAAGTCAGACACAACTTAGCAACAAAATAACACGAATACAACTAATACAATAATACAAACAACAAAAATAACACCATTAATAACGTGTGTGTGTTAAGTCACTCAGTCATGTCCGATTTTTTGTGACTCCATGGACTGTTAATAATAATTAACAATACTATTACTATTATTACAGAAGCTATCACAACTATTTTCACAAGAAAAGCTGATGCTCATGACAACAAACACTGCCTGAACAGAGAGCTTACTGTGTCCCTAGCTCTCCATCGACACATGAGCCCAGCTAGTCCCCTCAAAGTCTAAGAGGGAGATACAGCCATCATTTCCATTTCACAGGTGGGGAAACTGGGGCATAGATACACTAAGAAACTCATTCAGGCCACAGAGATGGAAAGTGGTGGTGTGGGGCTTACACGCCAGGCAGCTTGACTCTATGCGCACTGCTGGGCTACACGGCAGTGTTGGGAGGTGCCACTGTTATTTTTAGAGAGAGGTCATGGATCACAGACCTGCTCAGCTTCAGTGAGGGCTGGACCCCTCACTTGACAGAAGGGAGAAGTGAGTTTTCGAGAGTTCACCCCTATCATATCATATGCCTGGGGCCACCTCCCTTCTAGGGCGCTCCACGCTGACCCAGGGCTGCGGAGAATCGGGCAGCAACAGCTGGCTGGAGCCTCAGTGGGGCTCTTGTTGGCAGAGACCCCAGAGTCTTGTCATAAATCCCTCCTGTCCCTCGTTTTTCATCCTTCACTCCTTCCTTCCTTTTCCCTTGCACAAGTCTGACTGAATCTCAGTTCCTTGGGAGCAGTCTTTCATGCTCAGCAAGACTGCCCTCCCCCGCCCCATCCACCAAGCTAGACAACACATGGTGGGGCTTCTCTGCTTCCAGATTCCCTGACCTCGGGCGACCCTGCAACCACTTGATTTTCTGTTTGTAAGATGGGGGTATCACACTCCCATTCCCAGGGCTGTTAAAACAAGTACTTGAGAGAACCTGGAAAAGCTCAGAGCAAGCCCTAGCATGTGATGCACACTCAAGAAAACGCTTTACTTCCAGGGTTTCCCTGGTGGTCCAGGGGCTAAGACTCTATGCGTCCACTACAGGGGGCATGGGTTCTATCTCTGGTTGGGGGAGGTCCCACATGCCACGTGGCATAGCCAAAAAATAAATAAATAGAAATGAAAAATGCTAAAATCTTTAAGCACGAAAGAAATGCCTTTCTTCTATTCTGTACAGTTCTCAGCAGCAGCAGGGCCACTGGCAGATCCCGTACTCCTCTCTCAGCCCTGCCCCTCAGGCTTGGCACCCCTGGGGCCCAGGCTCATGCATTTCTTACCCCCTCCAATGATCTGGCGTGGAGAGCCATTTGAGGATCTATTTGATAAGGCCCTGGCTTCAGAGGACCCCACACGTGGCAGGAGAGAGAAGCGAGCATCCTAGTAAGTGAGGGAGACCACACAGGTGACAAAGGAACAGCCAGCTCCAGTGGTCCTCATCGCGGGATGCAAGTCAGAATCTTCTGGGATTCCTATGCCTGGGGTGTACACGATGGGGTTGCCCGTGGGGTTGGAGTGGGCCACAGGGTCTCCTAGGACCCTTGGTCACAGTGTGGGTGGTGGAGAGGAGGCAGAGCACAGAGTCACCAGAAGGAAAGGGTCTGATACCCACCCCTTCTACCTCCAAGTTCTGGAAACAGCAAAGGCTTTAAAAAACGGACTTTTAGATGCATGGACTCTCCAGGAAGTTCTCCTGGAGGAGGAAATGGCAACCCACTCTAGTATTCTTGCCTGGGGAAGCCCATGGACAGAGGGGCCTGGCAGGCTACAGTCCATGGGGTCACAAAGAGTCGGACACGACTGAGCACGCACGCATGCACGCACGCACTCCACTCCAAGCTAGAAAGTGTCTTAGAAATCAACTTGTCCAACTCCCCATACAGGTGGGGCCCAGAGAAGAGCATGAAGGGAGTCACCAGCATCTGGGGGGCAGTGTTGCGTGTGAGAGTTCCCTGCACAGACCCTGGGGTAGGGGCAAGGATGGGGCATCTCCTCTCGCTGTTCTCGAGGCTGCCAAAACCTCACACTGGAGACCAGTGAGCCAATTTTAAGGGGCTGTATTCATCTCCTAGGGCTGCCACAAAAGTACATCACTCTTGGTGAAACGACAGAAATATATTGTCTCACAGTTCTCCAGACCAGAAGGCTGAAAGCAAGGGCTGGCAGGGTTGGTCCTCCTGGAGATTCTGAAGGAAAATCTACGCCCTGACTCTCTCCTTACTTTCTGATGGCTGCCAGCATCCCTTGGCTTGTGGCTGCATCACTCCCATCTCTGCCCCCATCTCCACACGGCCCTCTCTGTGGGTCTCAAATCTCCTTCCTCTTAAGAGGACATGAGTCATTAATGTAGTTGTTGTGGTTTAGTTGCTAAGTCGTGGCCAACTCTTGGCAACCTCATGGACTGCAGCCTGCTAGGCTCCTCCATCCATGGGATTTCCCAGGCAAGAATACTGAAATGGGTTGCCATTTCCTTCTCCAGGGGATCTTCCTGACTCAAGGATCAAACCTGTGTCTCCGGCTTGGCAGGCAGATTCTTTACCACTGAGCCCCCAGGGAAACCCAGAAGGGCCCACCCTAAATGCACGATGATCTCACCTCAAGACCCTTAAATTAATTAAATTGACAAAGATTCTATTTCCGAATAAGGTCACATTCACAGGTACTGGGCTTTAGGTTTTGGACACATCTTTTGGGGGGAAGACAATTCAGCTCACTAATAAGGGCCTCTCTGGGTCTCCACGGAAGAGGGGGGAGCAGCAGGGTCCCCACATCTGACCCTCTCAGCCCCGCACTGTCCTCCTGGGTCCAGCAGCCTCAAGTGTGCCTTCCATGCTCACCGGCACCCCAGGATGAGCCCAGGTGTGTGCTGGAGCACCGAGTTCCAGAGGGAGCAGGACACTGTCTGCATGCTTCCCACGTGCTGGGGACTGCGCTGGGTGCTGGTGGGAAGCCAGAGGGGGAGCTGAGTTCCAGACTCCTGAACAGAGGGACCTGGGAGTGCTGGCTTGGGCTGATAACGCTGTGGGGCAGGGACCGCCCGGGGCAGCCTGCCAAGAGGACCAGGAGGAGATGAGGGAGGGTCAGGAGATGATGCTGGGCCTAGCCTTGAAGGATGCAGAGGACTTCAAAGGAGAGAAGTGGGGAGGAGGTTCTAACTATGGGAGTGCGTGCAGGGAGGGTCATCCCTGGAGCTCCCCAGGCTGGGCCCCAGGAGACTCTTGCTACACGTGGTGTCCTTGGTTTGTCCTCCGCTGACCTCTCCACCCGGCAGTGAGCTCCTGAGAGCAGAGGCTGGGTGTTTCATCAGATCACCTGCACAGTGGGGGATCAACACCTTCTCTGACCGAGCAATGGACAAAGGGCTGCTTCTGCAGGGACCCTAAGGGGAAGCCCCTGAGAATCTTGAGGTAAGGGCTCCCCCACTTCATCTTCAACTCATGCCACCATCATTACCATCAGTGATTGACTCCTAGGGTCCTTTATGTACCATGCGACACACACACACACACAGTCAAGAATCTGATGCAGCGTGTAAAAACAACATACAAATCAGTTCAGTTCAGTTCAGTCACTTAGTCGTGTCTGACTCTTTGTGACCCCATGAACCACAGCACGCCAGCCCTCCCTTTTCATCACCAACTCCCAGAGTTCACCCAGACCCATGTCCATCAAGTCGGTGATGCCATCCAACCAGCTCATCCTCTGTCGTCCCCTTCTCCTCCTGCCCTCAATCTTTCCCAGCATCAGGGTCTTTCCCAATGAATCAGCTCTTTGCATCAGGTGGCCAAAGTATTGGAATTTCAGCTTCAACATCAGTCCTTCCAATGAACACCCAAGACTGATCTCCTTAAAGATGAACTGGTTGGATCTCCTTACAGTCCAAGGGACTCTCAAGAGTCTTCTGCAACACCACAGTTCAAAAGCATCAATTCTTCGGTGCTCAGCTTTCTTTATAGTCCAACCTTCACATCCATACATGACTACTGGAAAAACCATAGCTTTGACTAGATGAACCTTTGTTGGCAAAGTAATGTCTCTGCTTTTTAATATGCTATCTAGGTTGGTCATAACTTTCCTTCCAAGGAGTGAGCATCTTTTAATTTCATGGCTGCAGTCACCATCGGAAGTGATTTTGAAGTCCAGAAAAATAAAGTCAGCCACTGTTTCCCCATCTATTTGCCATGAAGTGATGGGACCGGATGCCATGATCTTAGTTTTCTGAACATTGAGCTTTAAGCCAACTTTTTCACTCTCCTCTTTCACTTTCATCAAGAGGCTCTTTAGTTCTTCTTCACTTTCTGCCATAAGGGTGGTGTCATCTGCATATCTGAGGTTATTGATATTTCTCCCGGAAGTCTTGATTCCAGCTTGTGCTTCCTCCAGCCCAGCGTTTCTCATGATGTACTCTGCATATAAGTTAAATAAGCAGGGTGACAATATACAGCCTTGACGTACTCCTTTTCCTATTTGGAACCAGTACAAATAGGTAAAGCAAAATTTAAATGCATGAAGATGACATTGAGACCAAAGGAAAATGTAGACAGAGGTATTAGCACGGCCTCATCCATTGGGCACCTACGGCATGCCTTCACAGATGGGTGACTCTAGCTTCTCCTCTTTCCTGGCCAGGAAAGAGGCTGGTCATTTTAGAATTCCAGGGTTCTCAATCTGGAAAAGCCCCTAGAAGTGCCTGAATTCAATCTCCTACACAAAGAGGAGCGCGCTAGATTTCATTTGTTCACTCATTCATGTGTTTATTCCACAAGTCCTTTATTGAGCACCTACTGTGTGCCCACCAATAAGCACAGACAGGCAGTCTGGACAGAATGGCAGCCGTCTGTCCCTGCTCTATCAGTCTCCGCTCTTTACAAAGTGCTCTCCAGGGTCTCTCTCTCTCTCTCTCTGACGGCTCCATGCTGTGACACACAGCCACCCCTACAGGGAAGCGGGACACAGATGCTGGGATCCAGCCTGCCAGGACCACTGAATAAGAGAGAGGGTGGAGGCCAGGCCCAATACAGGCTTTCTGGAATGGGAACAGGACTGAGGCCAGGCATTCAATAGGCTTTTCACGTACTTCATTTTATGTATCATAATGCAACGTGACCTTGGGCTAGATACTCAGCTTCTCTGGGCCTCCCTAAGCTCATCTGAAAGGTGAGACGATTAAAAACTCAAGGACCTAAATGTGCCAATGTTGGTTTTGACACGTGTACAACGGTTATGTAAGATGTTAACAATAGGGAGAGCTGGGTGAGGGGCTTACGGGAACTTTCCACTATTTTGGCAACTTTCCTGTAAATTTAAAATTACTCCAAATGTAAAACTTTAGTAAAAAAAAATTAAAAGACTGTCTCCAAAGTTTGTTGTGAGGAGGACTAACTATGTAATAAAGCACATTCTAAGTACTGGTGATTATGACTTAATCCTCAGAAAATAGTGATGGAGGCTTAAATGATTTCCATTTTCCAAAGGCCTCAGAGAGGTTCAGGGAGTTGCCTGAGGTCACACAGATATTAGGCAACAGCTGGATTCGAACCCAGGCCTGAAGTGCTCCAAAGGCCACGTTCTAGCGCACTCAGCCCCCTCTAACATTTTAGAACTTTCAGTGACAAGGAAATGACCGCTTCGCTGGCAGCAGTTCTAACTGGAGCCTGATCACTGTAATGACAAATGATCGCATGTCCTCTCCTGCTCAGGCCTCAATTCTGAATGAGTGGTCACCGCCTCCCCCACCCCATCTCACACCAGCTGACCCATCTCAGCTGGTCATCGTCCCCCTTTACCTTAAGTGAGGGGCTCAGAACAGGCTCAGGGCTCTGGGTGTGGCCCCTGAGAGCTCAGCCATCCTCTTCCTCCAGGGGTCTGGGCAGCACGGTGCAACTGTGCAACCTGGGAGGAAGGAAGCCTCGTCCTGCCGCTGAAGGCGCCAGGGAGAGCACCGCCCTGGCTGCTCGGGTGTCGCCAAATAAAAAGACACAGCGTTCAGTCCTGGCCATTCTGCGTGTCGGTGTGGTTGTGGGCGGTCCATTAACCTAAGACTCAGTTACCTTACCTGATACACAAGGAGACTAATAACAATACTTCCTGTCCCCACCTGCCTCCCAGGCAGAGCTTCAGGTGAGATACCCCAGCCCTGCCCATCCGCCCGCCACAGTCCCTACACTTCCCAATGGCATAGCCTATGGGACGGCAGCACAGCCTACATAGCATATGTATCGTAGCATAGCCTGCGGGACAATAGCATAGCCCACGGCACCTTGGGCTTTCCTGGTGGCTCAGACGGTAAAGAATCCACCTGCAATCTGAGAGACCTGGGTTAGATCCCTGGGTTAGGAAGATCCCCTAGAGCAGATTCTCCAGTCTTCTTGCCTGGAGAATCCCCATGGACAGGCTACAGTCCATAGGGTCGCAAAGAGTCAGACACGACTGAGCGGCTAAGGACATAGGACTGTGAAAGCACTTTTCTTGTATCTCTTCCCCCAGAAATCTATCATTCCTTCTGGCAGCAGCAACTGTGTCTTATTTATCTTGGGGGTGCTCAATATCTAATAAGATTGACAGTAGACAACTTTCTATAGCACCTCCTATGGGTTGGGCTCAACCCTGTGAGGTAGACACTATTTTTTTTTTTTCAGAAGATCACTCTGATACATATTTATTCATCCAACAAGCACTTATTGAGCACCTACTACTCACTAGCCACAGGCCTGTAACGCGATCCCAGCTCTAACAATAGCTGCCCTCCTGGAGTTGACCTCTTGTGAGAAGAGAAAGGCAGATGCGCAATGGGGCAAGCAAGACCACGGAATAAAGAGGCCACGGGGGTTCTGAGACAGACAGCAAGGGACAGCAGAGCAGAAGGGGATGCAGAGAGGAGAGAAGAGAAAGAGAGCAGGCCAGGAGATGCAGAAGGAAGCGTCTGCAGGCATCCAGGTGAGTCAGCAGTGGTCCAGGGGAGGGCAGTCATGGTGGAGATGGAGAGAAGAGCCCGGGGTCAGGCCTCCTCGGCTCAAGCTGAGAGCTCTGCGGCCAGGGCACCCAGCCTGCATCTCCTCCACCGCCTGGAGGAGTCTCATAGGGGCACCACACCTGCTTGCCCAGGCTTCTCTGACTCTCTGTGCATCCCACCTTGGGCTCCACCCCTTACCACCCAGATTTCTGAGACTGGTAGATCCTATTTTTATCCCTGTTTTACAGAGGAGGAACCTGAAGAACAGAGAAATGTCTGGAACTGTACCTGGCACACAGTGTCCAATATCTGCTCTTGTTAGAGAGATGGAGGCATGGATAGGTGAGTTAATGAGCTGCTCGGCGGAGGGATGGTTGGGAGGATGGATACATGGGTAGAAGGATGAGTATATGAAAGAATGGGTGGATGGGTGCATATGGAGCACAGATGGCTTGGTAAAGAGGTGAGTGTAGGGGTGTGTAGACAGGGTGGGTGGGCAAGTGGAAGGATGACTGGCTGAGTGGGAAGATGGATGGGTGGATGGATGGATGGATGGGTGAGTGGTTAGATGGATAGACAGTGGATGTGTGGGTGAGTCAGGAAATGGATGAAGGAGTGAGTGAACAGATGGATACCTGGACGAGTGCTCAGAGGGTGATTCGGAAAGCGTCTGTGTTATCAAGTCCTGAGAGTGAGGAAATAATCTTGCAACTATTTAAAGGGTGGAGGCATTTAGAAACAGCAAAGGAAACCTCCTCCTCACTAATCCTGGAAAGCCACTCCCCACTCCAGATCCTTGGGCAGGCGGCCACCCCCACACCTGTGTTCTCTCTCCTCCCCCGCCCCTGACACCGCCCCCCACCCCCCACCCCCACCTGAGGATGAAACGTGGGGAGAGGCAGCGGGTGGGAGGGCGGCTTGCTCCCTCATTGTCGGCGGTAACCTTCCTCCCGGCTGCTTGTTCTGCGTAATGTTACACTTGTCTTCCTGCAACACTTGGATACCCGAGCCAATTTTGTCATGCAAATTAATTCAGCCCATTGTAAATCCCGCGGAGGGAGCCGGTCTCCGAGCCAGCGGGGGCGGGGCTGCGCCAAGAGCCGAGCGGTGCCCCCCGCACCCCCTCCTCCGCCACGGAGGAAGGGGGTTACAGAGCTTGGCAGCGGACCCCTGGCCCTTCCCCACCTACCTCCCCCCCCCCCCAGAATCCCAGACCGTTAAAGCCGTAGCAGGCTTCACAGATGATCATCTCCGATGACAGGTTAATAATCTGAGGCCCAGAGAGGGTCAGTGACTTGACTTAGACACACAGCCGTCACTAATAGTTAGGGCTCACCTGCTTCTCGGTCACAATTCCCTCCACTGCGGTTGAGCTGCCCCTGCTATGTCGTCATTCAAAGCCCACTGGCCACCAGGGTGGCCCAAATCTACTCCGCCATCCAATCTAAACCACAGGGTGACGGTACCACCTTCCAGGGGCAGGGACCTCCCAGGAGCTAGTCCTGCCAGAGGCGGCAAGACTGAAATGGGGACTAGGGACAGGTCTGACTCAAGAGAGGCAGGAGGGTCTAGGGAACAGTCCACCGGTCTAGGCAGGTGAAGGCCACGTCCACGGATGCTGGACATGGCAGGCAGGGCTGCGCTGACAGGTGTTAGTGGTGGATTTTCGGGCTGGAGTGCAAAGGCCAGGGATTTTGCCGAGGAGGGCAGGCTGGCATGAATAACAGGATGTCATCATTAGCAAAGGCAGGAACGGGTGGGAGAATGCTTGGCCCCTGGGAGACAAGGTGTGATTAAACCCACATAGCCATCTGAGGCCGTGAGGAGCGTGAGCACTGCATGGGAGCTGGCCTGGGGACGGCAGGCTGCCTTGTCCCAGCCGCAGTGCTGACAGCAGGCAGGGTGGGAGGTGAGGACGGGAGAACTGGCTTTTAGTTCAAGACTGCAACACTCCAGCCACTTGACAGGCTCCTGAGCTAATTCTTGCAGCAACTCTGTGAGACAGATGTTGTCCCCACATAACAGATTAGAAAACTGAGTCCAGGGAGGTGATCTTCCTGGCCCCCAAGGCCACAGAGCCTGGAGAGCTGATTCACAGTTCACAAGATTCGGGCATTCCAGAGGCAGTGATCTTGCCACTCCACATTCGGCCACTCCTGCCAAACTCTGCTACAGGGAAGCAGTCCCGCAGTGAGCTGCTGACACCTGAGGAAGATGGGTGTGATGAGGGTGGTAGTGTTGCATAATAGAAAGAAGGAAAGAAGGGAGGAAGGAAGGGATGAAGGGGGAGGGAGGGCAATGGGGGAGGGGAGGGGAGGAGTGGGAAGGGAAGAGAAAGCAAGGAAGGAACTGGAAGCCAGCTGGCCCTAGAAGGAAGACAGGAGCAGGCGTAGAGTGAATAAACCCCAGACTTTGGAGTCCGAGAGTCCAGAGTCTTACGGGCCAGTTACTTCGTCTCTTTGGGGCACTTCCCTGGCAGTCCAGTGGTTAGGACTTTGCCCTCTCACTGCCGAGGGCCCAGGTTCAATCCCTGGTTGAGGAACTAAGATCCCACAAATGGGATGCACAGTGGGGCTGAAAAAGAGAGAGAGAGAATACACTTCACCTCTCTGGTCTCAGGGTTTTCCCCTGTAAACAGAGCATGGAATGGCTTCCCCTTAGGTAGTGGTAAGGATAACAGAAGAGAAGTAAAAACACTTGGGACATGTAAGAAGCGCTCAACAGATGCTGAGTCCCTTAACTACCCCCTGCCCAGTGTTGGGCCCTTGCCAAGTGCCCAGGAGGGTGCGGGGGTGAATCATGTATCAGGAGAGGCTGCGTCTGAGGGCTCCCCAGCTGTCCACACCGCGGACTCCGTGACCAGCGACCTTCTATACTCGTCGCATCTGTCTGCCCTATATTCTTGCCCCGCTTGCATCCCCCTGCCCCATCCCGTCACTGCATCCCTCTGCTGATGACCCTGTCCGTTCTCAGCTGGCCTGAGCCAAACCAGATGCAGAGGAGCAATCAACTGCTAAAAGCACTCCCATTTTGGAGCCTGACTCGGGTTGTTCTGAGCAAGCTGCGGCCCAGAACAGCCTCAGATACAGGCTCAGGGCCCCGGGGCCAGTGGCAGGGCCTTGGGTCCCCTCTGCCCCCACGGCTGCAAGCACCAGTGATCTCTCCTGCCTGGCCAGCCTGATGGTGGAAGCAGCCCAGAAGGCAGGATGCTGCAAAGGAAAGGAACCCCACCACCACCCCCGAGAGCTGTGAGACCTGGGCCTTTGTCCAGCTCTGCCTAGGACCCACCATGTGCCCCGGGCCAGCCCCTTCCTTCTCTGGGCCTCAATATCCCATCTGCCAACCGAGAGGACTGGACTCAGGAAATGCCAAGGCCTCAGCTTTATGGGAGCAGGACCTGAGGATAAGGCATTCACTTACAGCTCAGAAACCTCTCCCCTGAACCTCACTTTTCCCCTCGCTGGCCCGGATGAAGGAGGAAGTGCTGAGCTGTATACAGGCCTTAGGACCATCAAGGAACAGCAACCACACAGAAAAGAAAAGGCTTACTGAGCACGTGGCAGGTGCAGGCATTGTGCTAACGTGTACATGCTTGTACTCAGCCGCCTCAGTCGTGTCCGGCTCTTTGCAACCCCATGGACTGTAGCCTGCCAGGCTCCTCTGTCCATGGGATTCTCCAGGCAAGAATCCTGGAATGGGTTGCCATGCCCTCCTCCAGGGGATCTTCCCGACCCAGGGATCGAACCAGCATCTCCAGTGTCTCCTGCATGGCAGGCGGATTCTTTACTGCTGAGCCATCGGGGGAAGCCCCAGGGTGCTGATAGAGCTTCTTAAATGATCTCATCAGTCCTTGTGACCATTTTACGGGGCGGCCTCCATTATTTTCCACATTTCTCGGGGGGGAAGGGCAAGAGAAGGGCCCCTGTCCCAAGCTCCCCAGAGCTCAGTTCTGCCCACCCCAGCCCCCATTTCGGCATCTGGGTTGGACCCCGCCTGGCTTCAGGGCTTGGCTTGGGGACATTTGTGAGCCTCTCTGCCCACACGTGCCCACTCCCCTCTGCTGACTTTGAAGGAGGGTGGCCCTAGGTAGAGAGAAGGAGGAGTTTACAGGCAAAAGATGCTCACAGTGCCCCTCAGTGCCTGGCTCTTCCTAGGCACTGGTGCTGGAGGAAGGGCAGGTGAGGGAGGGAGAGACCCACAGCCCCCGATGTTCAGGGGACATCCACCCTCCACATCGCCACCTGGACAGCAGTCCAGGCTACAGGAGGCTCATCTCTTTCAACCAGGCCACATGGGAGGCTTGGACCAACGTGGAAGTCTCTAGAACGACAAGAACCTGCAAGAGGCCTCGGGGGCACCCTTCCGTTCTCTGATCCTCATCCCTGCCAGACGTGGACTTGAACCCCAGGGCCGTCTGCACCGCCCACCGGCTTTGCGGCACTCCCCCAGCCCCTGGGAGCTCAGCGAGCCTCCCCCATCCCTCCGCGCCTCTCCCCGCACCCCCTGCTGATGAATACACTGCGCCCAGGGGGTCCCGATGCCCACGCCGGAGCCCCTCCGGGCCAGCCACCGCGCCCACGGGGTGCGCCTGGCCGCCCGCGGGCCGGTCGCCGCCTTTCGTCAGCATAATGTATGCCCCGCGCCGCCGCCGCCCCGTCACTCGGTCCCAGCCGGTCTGCGGAGGCAGAGATAGTCCTTAATGAGAAGGGCCCCGGCTTTATCTGCTTTCTACTTCAGCCATTATCTCCCCCAGTCTATAGACACGCAGTTACCTCTGACAATAATGCTCAGAGGCAACAAATGCTGATGAGTTTTCTATGCAGTCCGCACAATAAGTCTATCAAAACAACCTCGGAAAATTATGAACCCCCGTGACAGACAAATACAACCAGCTCCGGCATGAATTTAGAGCCCCCAACGCCACGCTTCTTTTAATTCTTCAGGCCTCTCTTATCTCTGCTGTTCCTCTTCTGGTAGGGAGATAACAGTAATTCTTCTCCGTGCTGTTTTTTTTTTTTTTTTCCCCTCTCTCTCTCTCCCTCTCTCTCCCTCCCCCCTCCTTTTTTTTTTTTTTTCCACCCACTGAGTGAGATGTTTTCCATGTCTTTCTGCTTGCTAAAGATAAAGGGTTAAAGACCAACTTATGTTGGGTGCTGGGAAGGGGGGAGGGGGCACAGGAGGGGGGGTGCAAAAGTAATCAGCATTCAAGAGATTGCTATCAGAGAATCTGCGCAGAGAACAGTAATTTTGCTGGCTTCGGCGAGGGCTCTCTCCGCTCCCCCCCCACCTTTTTTATGAATGCACATAATGCCTGGAGTGTTGGGGCCAGATAAAAGAATTAGCGGCAGGCAGGGGGACGGAGGCCCGGAGAACAGGGGAGAATTAGAATGTCTATCTTTGTCTCTTCCGGCTCATCCAGCCAGCCGAGGCTCCCGGCTCGTAAACAATTTAATCTTTTTGCTACAGTTAAAATACAAAGACAGCAAGCCTCCTTCTTCCAAATGGAAACGGGAGGAGGAGCAGGAGGAGGAGGAGGATGGGGAGGGGGGCTGGGGGGGTCCGCAGGGTGAGGGCGAGGCGGATAGGAAAGAGCTGACGCCAGAAACTTGGCTGCTGGGGGCTTAACCCCTTGGCCTTGAGACCTCAAGAACTGACCTCCATCCACCTCCACCCGCACTGCCCCCCACTGGGGACACAGCCTAGATCTGGTTTGGCCCAGCCACTGGAGGAAGGGGACCCGGCAAGGGCTGAAGGGTCAGGGGGCTGGAGGCAGTCTTGTTTCTTCAGAGGGTCTCTGTTCCCTTGTCTTCCAGGGAGGTGACAGCTGAGGCCATTCATCCCAGGCTTCCTCCCTTGGAAAGTAATGAAAGCCAAGGCCTTTCTTTATTCCTCCTCTACCTCCTGCCTCTCCTCCCCTGGCTCCTAAGCTCTGCTGAGAGTTCTCGAGTCTTGCAAAATGACTTGCTCACCAGGCTGCAAGCTCCCTGAGGCTCAGGGGGTTATAGCGGGCACTATGCCACCGTGCTCCCTGCAAGGGGCAAGAATGGGGCTTTCTGCCTCGAAGCGGGGCTCCAGCTCTCCACCTACTGAGACCAGGGATGGAGAAGGAGGTCCTAGGGATGGAGAGAGGTAGAGATGAGATGTAAGGGTGCATCCTTTCTCCCTTTTTCCCGTTCTTTCACACGTGCACACACACAGTGGAAGAACAGAACTCAGGAAAGAACCTAGCCTAGAAGGAGAAGCCCCTCTGCAAGGACAGATCATTTTGAGGAACTTGAAAATAAGCCAGAAAAGTAGAAGCCTTCCAAGGGGTCCTGGAGATGAGTTTAGAGAAGGTGGGACCCCTCCAACCCAAGGGTGCCAGCAGCCCATGTGGCTGGCCAGCTGGGCATCCTCAGGCGATCCAAACAGCCCGCACGTGCTCGCAGTAACACCACGCTGTGGCCACTCTGAGCCATTCCAGCTGGACTCTTGTCCCAGACAACGTGAAAAGCTCACTTCCCATAGGGCCAAGTTGGAAGCTGGATCCTCCTTCTCTGCCCTCGTCTCTCCCGCACAGTACTCATCCCAGGGTACTGGCAGTGAATGCACTGCCCCCTCTTGCTTGAAAGCTCTTAAATGGCCAGGAGCGTCCTCCCTACCCCTGGATGCCTGAAACCAGCACAGCGCCTGGCCAAGCTGAGTGAACTCATGCTGAGTGATTCTGTGAATGAAGAGAGGAGTGAAGTCAAGGAGAGCTGGGCGAGAGGAGGGGGCTTCTTTGGGCCCAGACACACACTTGAGGAGGGGCCACCCCAGGGAGACGAGAGCTCACACAGAGGAGGATGGAGGTGTGGTTGGTCCAGAGAGCCAGTCCTTTCTCCCCAGGCTCCACCAGCTGGAGCCATTCAGCAAATGGCAGGAATCAAAGCAGTGCTCGGGCCTCAGCCACTGTCCGAGTGAAATCCCCAACCCCTTGGCTTGGGTCCCTTCCCAGGAAGGCATGGAGGGAAACCGTAGGCCTTGGGGTCAAGGGAGCTGGGGGCACCTTGCAGCTCTAAACCTCTTGTGAGCTGTGTGTGTGGACTCCATCCAGTAGGCCAGTCTCTCTGAGCCTCCTCAGCCCCCTATCTATAAAATGGAAATAATGACTTCTACCAACACTTGGGTTAGCACACAGTAGTTGGGTTAGCACATAGTAGTTGGTCATATCAAAGGAGAAGAAGCAATGCCTTGTAACAACAAGCATAGCAGACACAATAAACCAAGGATGTTGAAAACTGAAGCTCAAAGCTCCATAGAGAAGCCTCCATTTATAGCTGACCCTTGAACAACCTGTGGGTTAATCTCAGATTATAAGCTAGACAAATAACATATACATCTACCATAATATATAACATATATATATATATATATATATACATATATATAACTTAAATAACCTGTAACTTAGAGTTGGCCCTCCATATCTCTGGTTCCTGTTCATCTGTGTATATTTACATAGTTCATCCTACCTCTGCCCTCTACTCCTTGGGAAATTGAAACTGGACTGAGCCATGATGGGGGGGCGGGGGAAGGGGTTGTAAAGTTGCTTCCTCCAGCTCCTCTGGAGCTGGGAAGGGAGCAGTTCAGGTGGAGCTGTTGGGAGACTCCAAGGGAGGTGGGGGCTAGTCACCTTCTCCGGGGTCTACAGCTTTGCAACTAACCTCCAACCTGCTGGCTTCCCTTCCAATCCCTTCACATCTGTGACCTGGGCTAAACTCTCCCTCTGGTCCCAACTCCAAGCCCCACTTATTCATCCTTCCACACCCTGACTCCAAAGTTACCCTGAAAATGACCCCCCCCCAGTGTAGCGGAGGTGACATGGGAGTGGAAAGTAGTGTATGAACATGGGTTTATAGAAACAATGTTCAAATAATAATGTTTAGTATTTATATCTTCAAACCAGATAACAGTTATTTTCAAACATACATGAATTATATGTAATCTTGGCCATGTCCTAAGCCAGGATATCCCCAAATCATCCACATGTCAGGATCATATGGGTAATTTTAAAAGAATACTAGATTCTGAGCCCAAGCCTGGAGATTCTGAATCAATGTCTATGTGGGTGTTTTTAGATTTGGGGGGTGAGAAAGTAGATTTTTCGAAAGATCCCAGGTGATTCAGCTGAGAAGTCTAATTTTGGATCTGCTGTCTTTAGCGGCAAATAAAGTGGCTTCACTTTATTCATTCATTCAACTTTTAAAATTAATGAATTCATTACTTCAGTACTTTTGAGCCCCTTCTATCTATCTTTGTGTTGCAGGTGGGGTTTGGGGGGCAGGACATAAGCCAAAAAGCCCACAGGGCATAAACAGCAGTGTCTAACCACCACGAAGATAGTCCCCACTCCCCAGCTTTAATGGAAAAACGCACCCAACACTGATTTCTCCCCTTCTGATATCTGTAGGGCTTAGTGTCTCTTCTCTACTTAATAGTGAGTCAAACTCTTTGCCACCCCATATAGTGTAATCCCTCAGGCTCCTCTGTCCATGAGATTCTCCAGGCAAGAATACTGGAGTGGGTAGCCATTCCCTTCTCCAGGGGATCTTCCCAATCCAGGGATTGAACCTGGGTCTCCTGCATTGTAGGCAGATTTTTCAACATCTGAGCCACCAGGGAAGCCCCAAGAATAGAGCAGGAATACATATTAAGTAAGGATCTGGTAAGTGCCAAGCATTAAATTCAGTGCGTAACTACCTATGATTGAACTTAATCCATACTTTGTGTGGTGTAGTTACTGCTTTATAAAATTTCATTTATTCGGTTGCACCAGGTCTTGTTTGCAGTACGAAGGGTCTTCAGTATTCATTGTAGCATGCGGGATCATTCGGTTGCAGCCGATGAACTTTTATTTGTGACATGTGGGTTCTAGTTCCCTGATGAGGGACCAAACCCGGGCCCTCTGCATTAGGAGTGTGGAGCCTCAGCCACTGGACCGCCGGGAAAGTAGTTATTATTACTTCATATTATGAATGAGGACACAGAGGCACAAAGAGGCTGAAGAATTCACATAAGTTCACAAAGCTAGCAAGGGACAGGGGACAATTCCACCGGAATTGTGTGCTGCTTAAGTGTAGGGTCTTGGCTTTCTATTTTTTTTTTTATAATTAATCATAGTGCATACTGCTTAATCAGTCATTCATTCAAAAAACTGATAAACCACCCACTGTGTGCAAGGCACTTGACTGGTTGGGGGGGAGTTAAATAGACCCTGTCCTCAGAATGCAGTTTAGCAGGTGAAGTTGGGCAACTGAGCACATAATTCAGAGGAAAGGTATGAGTGCCTCCCAGGAGAGGGGCAGTAGTAAGTTATCAGAATCCGTGGAGAGAAATTCCTCCCAGCTTCAGGGACTCGGAATGCCAGAAATCCAGAGGTCCTTGGCAAGCACTGAGGTCTTATTTCATCAGGGAGGTGACACACCTCACGCAAGGTCACACAGTTGGGTGTGCCATAAATACATGATGAATCGAAGGAGATTATTCACTAACTCCAATTACATCTTAACCGCTAATAACTTGGCGCTGGCTCCCCTAATGGGATTTCCTCCTTGGACATCAACCTTCCCTCCCCCTTCCACTGACATCGGCCAATTAGAGAAGGGCAGGTGCTGTGATTGGGGTCACCGTGGGAGCAAGGGATGAAGAGGACCACAGCTCACCCTCACCCAGAGCTGAGAAGGAGGTGATCCATTTCAGGTGCTCACAGCCTCTTGTGACAGTGTCTAAGAGAAGTTCACCCACATGGCACTTGGATGTCCATGTCCAAATGCCCTCAACATGAATGCCTACAGCATCCTTTCTGCACCATGTTGAAGACCGGCAGGCGTGGGGAGAGATGTACAGCTATACAGAGAGACACTGAGGCAGACCAGTAGACAAGGAGAGGGGCGCTAGCCCAAGAAACACACCTCTACCTGAGCACAGACCAGGTACTGCCACCAAACTAGCTACTGAGAGAGTCCCTGAGATCCAGAAAGATGCGGGCAGACGCAAAGGAATTCTGGGCAGATTCAGGTATCCACTGATTTATTCTACTGGAATACATGCCTGCTTGAGTGCTCAGTCGTGTCTAACTCTCTGCAATCCCATGGACTGTAGCCCACCGGGCTCCTCTGTCTATGGGATTTCCCAGGCAAAAACACTGGAGTGGGTTGCCATTTCCTCCTCCAGAGGATCTTCCCCACCCAGGGATCAAACCCGCATCTCCTGCATCTCCTGCATCACAGGTGGACTCCTTACCTGCTGAGCCATCAGGAAAGCCCACTGGGATGTACGAGGCGCCTGCACTGTGCAGGTGCAGGGAGCTCTTGGTCCTCACAGAGCTCATGCCCTGGCGGGAGAGAGCAGGCACGGGAATGGCAATCATAACACACGGAGCAAGAAACACAAAGATGAAAAGCAGCCCGGAGAAGCACAAGAAGAGAGCCAGGAAGGAGAAGATACAAAGAGAAACCCAGAGATGCTGAGAAAGAGGAAGGCAGAGGTGAAAACACACAGAAGTGCTTAGAGAGAGCAAGAGACGTACACGCGCGCGCACACACATACGTGCACACCTCTGTGCGGTGGAGTACAGAAGAGGTTCACACACACACACACACACACACACACACACACACACGTGCACACCTCTGCTCTGTGCAGTGGAGTACAGAAGAGGTTCCCGCCCAGAGCCCCCTCTCAGCAGCTCCAAAGCTTCCTCCCGTGAGGATATGAGAGTGGGGCTTGGGGATGTCTAAGGTTTCTCCCGCAGGGACCCAGTAGGCTCACGTGTGGGAAGGGTCAGGCCCCGAGGACGGCAAACAAGATCTGTAGATGTGGACAAAGAAGAGCGAGATGGCAGCTGCTGACATTGCTTCCCACCCCCCACTGTCCCGGGAGCCAAGGCCACCAGCCCAGCGCCTGCAGATTCTCCATGATGACTATGTTTGGGTCAGCAGCCCTCTGCCACGAACCAAGAGCCCTTCAGCTGGCCCACTGTAGAGGAAGGGGGTCTCCTGACCTTAAGAAAGTCCCCTCGGGCTTCTCTGGTGCCTCAGTGGTTAACGAGTCCTCCTGCCAATGCAGGAGACTCGGGTTCGATCCGTGGTCCAGGGAGATCCCACATGCCTCTGGGCAACTAAGCCCATGTGCCACAACCACTGAGCCTGTGATCTGAAGCCTGGGAACCACAACTACTGAGCCTGCGCGCCTAGAAGCCACTCCACAATAAGAGAAGCCAGCGCAATGAGATGCCTGTGCTCACCGCAACTAGAAAAAAAATAAAAAAAAGAAAGAAAACGTCCCCAGTCACCTAACCTGGAACCACGCAGTCCCGAAAGCTAACATCCTTTCAATCTAACTTGAGTCTCTCCAACTGGGGCTTAGGTCCACTTCCAGTGGTAGAGGGCAGGAGCTTGAGGCCACAGAGCAGGTGTTTCCAGGATGCCTGCTTCATTCTGATCACCTGCTCAGGAGCCAAGCCCCCTGGAAGTCACCTAAAGTGGCACCCCCTCAGAGAGGTTCTAGACTGAGCTTCATTAGACAGAGGGCAAGTCAGGGGTAGGATGGGAAGGAGGAACTGGCCCAAGATTTTGAAGAGGTGGGATTGGAAAGGGATCCTGACTCCTCACAGGCAGGCTAAGTCATTTCAGCCAAGTCTGAATCTGTGCAACTGCATTAGCTGTAGCCCGCCAGGCGCCTCTGTCCATGGGATTCTCCAGGCAAGAATACTGGAGTGGGTTGCCATTTCCTTCTCGTCACAGCACAGCCCTTAACCCCATAGCCCCTGGCCCCTGGTTCCCGGTGGAAGCCAGGAGCCCATGGCTGACTTGAACCCAAGGGGACACAGTTGGCACCCCTAGGACTGGAGAGGGTTTGGATGTAGTCTTAGAGGACATGAGCGTGTCCCAGTACCCAACCTGAGCCCTACACGAATCTAACAGCACAGGGTCAGGCACCCCATGAGTCACCTGCTTCCACCAGCCCCCTCCCACCAGCTGAGCCCAGGGGTCATCTAATTTCCTCAGCATCCTTCCTCCTGCCATGTTTCCACTCATCCAACAATTGTCTGTTGAGAGCCTCCTTCCTGGGCTGAGCAGTGGGATGCGGAAGTGACAAAAAACAATACTTCATGAAGGGGTTGATGAACGGGGTTGGTAGCGTGGGTTGGAGGCCCACGCAGGGCCAGTAACTTCAGAAAAGGCTGAATCAGAGCAGAGGGGCTGCAGGGCAGGGGCTCACCCACCCAGTGCCCCCTGCCCGAGGCCTCTGCACCCCACCAGTCCCTCGACCGCTGCTCTCCTACCCAGCGCCGCCCAGCCTGGGCATCCCCCGACCGCGTGGAACGGGCCCAGGCTACTTTCTGATTCCACTCGCACCCCGCCGGCCTCTGCCACCTGACCGTGACCCTGACCCTGACCGTGACCCTGACCCTGACCGTGACCCTGCGCTTGTGCTGCCAGACGCCGCCAGACCGGCTCAGTTGCCTCCACGGCCCGGAGCTCGCCAGCCCTCTCGAGAGCGAGCGAGCGCGCGCGCGCCCGCCGCTCCCGGGGCCGCGCCGGGGGCCCGGGCGCGCGCTGCGCCTCCAGAGGCTGTGCCCGGCGCGCCCCCCGCATGTTAAGTGCGGGGCCCAGACTTAAGTAGCAATTAAGGCTGCCAGAGAAGAAAGAGGAGGGCAAACAGCCTGTTTATTTCCCTCCCTCCTCTATCCCCATTACACACACACCTCGTAGATGGAAGAAAAGAGGGTAAGAGTGAGAGAAAAAGGGGGAGGAGGGAAAAAAAACTAAACCAAACATCACTGCAATTAGGAGAGCCGGCTGGGGAAAAAAAAAAAAAGATATGTATTAAATGGATGTTTCTGCACAAAAACCCCAGGCTGACAACATCGCTGGCCTTGTAAGGGGGAAATGACCGTGCCTCGGTGTTTACATAGCCGAAATCAGGGGGAATTATGCTGTCATACTGACAACTGGAGGAGGACAATTTTAAAATTACACCGTTCAACACCTTTAATGATTTGTAACAGAAGAGGTGTGGCTACTCCTATTAAATGTGTTGCCAAATCAATAAAAGGGATAATTGGAGTTGTTAGAGCAAATTATAGCCGCGTCTCTTCTGTTGCTGTACAATGTTCCCTTGTAAACTGCTATTACAGGCAGTGCCGTATTTCTCTCTTATTTGGCCGCTTTGTAATGAGTTGGCATTTTGCGGCATAATAGTTCCACTTTCTTTTATGGAGCTCTTACTTTAACTTTTTCTCCTTTGTGCAGCCTATAATTTCCTCGCCCTCCCAGCCTCCCTGCCTGTTTTCAGAGGTGGCCACACTGCCTGTCAGCAGCCTCTGGGTGATAAACTATATTATTTCACATTATTTTCAGGCCTTTTCAATTGGCAGTCGGATGGGGCTGAGGGGTAGATGAGTCTGAAGGGATGGGGCTATGGAAGGCAGAGAGAGAGGAGACAGGGCCAGGAGGAGAACTAAAAATTCACAGAAATGGAAAGGAAAGGGGATGGGCAGGGGGTCCAAGGCGAATCTGAATCCCAGGGGCGGGGGGCCTGGCCCTTCAAACACAGGACTTGGCAGAGGCTTCTGAGCTGAGCAGAGACTCTGCCTGGTGACTTAGCTATTGGTGTGATAGGGGGAGGGGTGGTGCAGAATCCTGCCAGACCCCAGCTTCACCCTCAGCACCCCAGAATATCTGCCTTTACCTGCTCCTAAAAGTAAAACCCAATGAACAGCTCAGGAGCAAGGAGCTATTGTTTCTCCATACCCTGCCCCCATCCACCCACCTTCTCTGCCTGGGCAGAAAGAAGCAGGCATCCAGAGCTAAGGCCAGGCCACCGGAGGATGAAGAAGCTGCAGTCCTGGAAGCATCTAGGAACCCAGATGGATGGAGGAGCCTTAGAGGATGGACCATTCCCATTACAGACAAAGCCTGAAACTGCAGGGAATTCTATAGCACCATAGTCACAGCAGAGGCAGGGAGGTGGAGACCATTGCAGGCCTGTTCCTGGGGCTGTATCAAGAAACCAGAAGCCTAGCTTCCAGGCCTGAAAGTGCCACCTCTCACCTCACCCACACACAGGCTTTGGACCCTGGCTGGAGAGGACCGTGTCCCTGGGCAGCTCTGGACCAGCCTCGCGGTGTGTAGCATTCAGTTCCCAAGACAGCGACAAAAATTCTAGCCCAGAAAAACCTGACTCAGTCAGTCCCTGCGTCGGGTTACAGGACAATCAATTGGAATCACTGAGAGGTCTCAGTGAAAGACAATTGGAAGCGAAACACCACTTTATTACTTCCACGGGACTACCATCCCTGGAACCCATCTGCTGCCAAGCAGCGTGGCAGTGACACCGGCTCGGATGAGCAGATAAGACTTGATGGTGAGCAAATAAGATCCATCTGCAATAAGCAGCATCAATTTGCTTGCCAACAATGAACAAAGTCCTAATTCTCTATGGTAGGTGCCTTATGGCCTTTGGAGTGTCCTCTTGTTTTATCCTTCATGGTTCAGGCTAAATTTTTTTTTCCCCAAGAAAGCAAATGAAAGTCAGCTTGCTTAGGTGCGACGAGAAGAAGTTTTAGATGATTAAGGTTTGAGTGAATGCCATTTAGCCTGTGACAGATTTCCAGGTACCTGTCACCAAGCTCCCTAATTTGAACAATAATCAGTCCCATACAATCCCAGCAAAATGAAAATGTGTGGACAGCCCCATAGCATCTGCTTTCAGCAAGAAGGTGACATTTTTCTTTATACTGGTCTGTACTGACAGTACTTCAATTCAAAGAGTTAACTATCAATCCAACCCAGGTTAACAGTCTCTGATATGCCAGGCACTGTACTGAGTGTTAGGGATCCAGTGGCGAACAAAAAAGACACCATCTTTGCCCTCCAGGAGGACACTGCAAATGCCATTATGAGCAAGACAGGTGTCAGGCTTGCTCCTATGCAGCTTATGGTCTATTAGCAAAGCTAGACATCAATCAAATCGTCATATGAGTATATAATTGCAGAATGTGATGAATACTGGGAAGGAAATTTAAGCAGGAAATTTACACTACATGTTAGGAATACCACTCACTGCAGATGTACTGGGCAGATGGGATTGGAGGGGCCTAAAGCAGGAAGAGGAAGACTGGTCCTGGTGGGCTATAGTCCATGGGGTCACAGAAAAGTCAGACACAACTTAGCGACTAAACAACATTAAAGTTAGATATAAGTATACACTGTGACCCAAAGTAACGCCCGCCAAAAGACATGAGCTTTATTTTTATTTGTAGTAGCAAAAAACCAGAAACAACTCAAATGCCCAACAACTGCAGAATGGGCAAGTAAACCATGGTCTATCCACAGTGGAACATTGTACATCAATGACAAAGAACAGTCTACTGTTAAACAGTACATGGATGAATCTTGCAATAGAAGAGAAGATATACTGTATGTTTCTATTTATATGAAGTTCAAAATGGGCAAACAAATCTATAAGGACAGCAATCAGAATAACTTATTTTGGGGAGAGATAGTGACCATGACATGCGGTAAAGCTGGGAACTTCTATATCTCCATCTGGACGGTGGTTACAATAGTGTAAAAACTCATCAAACTGTGCATTTCAGGTTTGCACACTTTGCTAAATGTTGCAACTTAAAAAAAGCTTAGTGAAAAGAACTGACAGTAGTTTAGACTAGGAAGGTGGCAGAGATGATGGCGAGATGTGGACAGAATAGAGAGAGAGTTAACAGGTAAGATAATATCTACCTAGCTTGCCTTGCCACAGTGTCCTGAGGCTTGAATGAGATCATATACAGGAAAGGTTGTCAGCCAGTGGCTTTCTTGCTGTGAAAATTCCAACTAAAACAAAAAGAATTCCGGCTCAGAGCTAATTTGTTTTAGATGGCCCCACAACACCCACCTCTCCCACACCCCAGAGGAAGAACATAATGAAAGTGTTTGCCTGAAGTATGGGATTCCTTGTTTTATACAAGGTGTAGTTTCAACCTGAAGCCTCAGCAGCAGCCTGGGACCAACTGGGCTGGGAGACACGCAGAGCTTCCTGGTAGTAAAGAGGCCACTTGCTTTCTAGCTGCAGTGTAACCACTAGTGGCTACCCCCAAGTCCCTCTTTATCCTAATTGCATTGAATCACACCATTTTCCTGTGATAACGGGATTTCCACGGGTGGCATGGGGTTGCAGCTAAGACCGGATGAGGCTGCTGCTAGTGAAATAGGATGAGAGCGCCCAAGGGGAGGCCATGGAGAGCTTCCCAGTGCCCTCCCCCACAGCCGTGTGCAGTAGGCATTTCTAACACATGAGGGCATTAAAGCTCAGACAGGGGAAGGGGGTTGCCCAACCCAAGCTGGTGGGAGCAGAATTAAAATGTGAAATTTAGCTCTGGTCCACTGCCGTGCTGGTCTATTAGTGTTGTTCCTCCTTCCCCACAGCCCAAGCTCTGAAAGCATCAGCTATCAGCTCAGTCACTCAGTTATGTCCAACTCTTTGCGACCCCATGGACTGCAGCACGCCAGGCTTCCCTGTCCATCACCAACTCCCAGAGCTTGCTCAAATTCATGTCCATGAGTCAGTGATGCCATCCAACCAGCTCATCCTCTGTCGTCCCCTTCTCCTCTTGCCTTCAATCTTTCCCAGCATGAGGGTCTTTTCCAATGAGTCAGTTCTTCGCATCAGGTGGCCAAAGTATCTTCAAAGGAGCTTCAAAGGAGCTTCAGCTTTAGCATCAGTCCTTCCAATGAATATTCAGGACTGAGTTCCTTAAGCTGAAAATTCCTTAAGTTGCCATCGTTGAAAGCATCAACTACTGCAAAGCCAAATTCACCGTCCTTGACAGACATAGGCCTAGAAGTAAAGGGTCACTGGTTAGTAACCTCATTCAGCAGACCCCGCTCTTTTTGATCCCTGGAGGGGTGTCACGTCATGATTTACTCATCCTAAAGATTCCCCCAGGGAGCAGCACCGCTCAGGATGGGGGAGTCCACTGGGCACTCATGATGTGGACATGGCCCAGTCACATCTGCCCTGAAAGTTTCTCAGGCCAAGATCAATCTGGGCATGGTCCACGGGGTGGAATTGTGGATTTAGATCAAGTTCCTGTCTGTGAGCAGGATGGGTAGCAAAAGACCCATCTTGAGGGGAAACCTTGGGTGTGCCTACATGGGGACCCTCCAGCCCACCTGCACACACAGTGGGCGAGACCTTCCAGGTGGGAAGGACACTTACTTGTCTCCTTTAGTCTTAGGGTGTTGTCCACTCCTCTGGGTTCCAAAACCTGAGAATCTCCCCACCCTCGGTGGATGACTGGAAATTCTGAGGCTTCCTTCAGCATGCTCAGGGAACAGTGCACTTTTGAAATGTAGTTTTCCAGCCCAGGGAAAATGTCCAGCTTAGGACGGTGAAGAAAAGTCTCAGTCCAAAGACTCAAAGTGGAAGAGAAAACCTATTTTTCTTTAATGCAAATTAATTTCCATTTGGCGTCTTCATTACACTAGCAACGGCGGCTGGGGGGGAGTGGGGGACGCAAACAATTCAGTCTCGGGCATTTCTGTTTTTTCTCCAGCTCTTTTCCTTTCCCTAGACTTGTAAGTTACAGCAGTGTATATAGTACTGATGTCAAGGAGGGACCATATGACCCACCATGTTATCTGTTCACCCTCTAAGAGGAACTTTTTTCTTGCCAAACTTAAGCCTTCAGATCTGTGCTGTTTGGGACCATGACAGAAAGCACATTGGTGATTTGCTGCTCCTATCCTGGGAATGGGATTCCCCCTGCCGCCACAGATGCCAACTGTCTAGAGTCACCTCTCAGCTATGCCCTCTGGGATCTTGGGGCCTCATCATCTGAGGTCCAGCAACACCTAAATTCTCAGCCTGGAAACAGTTTCCATTCCCCCCAAGCGCCTGAGGTTTTCAAGACCTAAGCTAGAAAGCCTTCATGATCTCTGCTTTCTACCCTGCTATGGTACTGAGGGGTGGAGGGAGGGGAGGTTGTAAAAGCTGAAAAGAAAAAACAGTAAGCAGTTCAAAAATACCCCACCACAGGAGTGATATTTATGCAGTACTTTTATTCAACAGTAAACATGTATTGTACATGTAGAATATGCCAAGTAAAATGCTGAGATTAGGGAAAAAAAGACCTAAAGACCAAAAGTACTATAGGAGACTGTGATATAAAGGGAAAGTCACACTCTGGCCTCACACTTCCTGGGTTCTTTCTAATCATGGCTCTGTCACTCCAGCCCTGGAGCTTCGTGCAAGTTCCATAACCTCTCTATATTCAGTTTCCTCATCCATAAAACGGACTCAACACATGGTTTAAATGCAGCAATATTTATCTTCTCTAAAGTAACTAAACACAGTGCTTGGCACACAGCAGGTGCCTATTAATTGTGGTCATTATGCCAAGGAAGCCGTAAGAGCTCAGAGGAGAAGTAGCTGAGCGCCAGGCGACATAAAAGCAAGAAGGAAGAGACTTCCCTGCGGTCCATTGGTTAAGAATCCGTCTTATAAGTAAAAATGACACATGTATTCCAATGTTCGTTGCAGCACTGCTTACAATAGCTAGAACATGGAAGCAACCTCGATGTCCATTGACAGATGAATGGATAAAGAAGCTGTGGTACAAAGGAATATTAATTACTCAGCCATAAAAAGGGACACATTTGAGTCAGTTCTAATGAGGTGGACGAGCTTAGAGACTATTATACAAAGTGAACTAAGTCAGAATGAGAGATATAAATATCGTATACTGATGCATATATATGGAATCTAGAAAGATGGTACTGATGGATTTATTTTCAGGGCAGCAATAGAGACGCAAACATAGAGAACAGGAGAAGGGGAGGAGGGAGAGGGTGAGACCCATGGAGAGAGTAACGTGGAAACTTACACCACCGTATGGAAAATAGATAGCCAGTGGGAATTTGTTGTCTGACTCAGGGAACTCAGACAGGGGCTCTGTAACAACCTGGAAGTGTGGGATGGCGAGGCAGATGGAAGGGAGGTTCAGGAGGGAGGGGACATAGGTGTACCTATGGCTGACTCTTGTTGGTGTATGACAGAAAACCACAAGATCCTGTAAGACAAATATCCTTCAATTAAAAAGTACAGTGGGAAAAAAACAAAAACAAAACAAAAAAAAAAATACAGTGGCCAGAAAAAAAAAAAATCCAGCTTACAATGCAGGGGACGCAGGTTCCATCTCTCGTCGGGGAGTTAAGATCCCACATGCCACAGAGCAGCTAAACACACGCGCCGCAACTCCTGAGCCCGTCTGACATAACTCGAGCCTGTGTGCCGCAGTGAAAGGTCCTATATGACACATCGAAGATGCCCCGTGCTGGGACTAAGACCCGACGCTGACAAAGAAATATTTTTAAAAGCAATAATTACGCATTAAATGATTTTTTTAACTTAAAAAATATATACTTAAGTATAGAGGGGGAAAAGAAAGAAAGAGAGTAATCAACCATAGTCTCAACACCCAGAATTCACACTATGAGAATCTTGGGGCATCTTTTTTTCTTTTCCCCTAAAGTAAAACCACCCTATTGCTTTTGCAAGCATTATCCATACTCGTTATAAAAATTCAAACAAACAAAAAAAAAAAAATTCAAACAATGACTAAAAAGTCCAAGCTGAGAGCAAACAAGTTCACTTCATATCTCACCACTTGGTCATTGATGGATTTTTAGGGTGGGGAATGTGGGGGTGATGATGAGGTTTGTGTATTAGAAAGATCATAGACTGCTGGGTGGAGGACAGTCTGGAGGTAGACCAGGGAAGAGGCAGGAAATGACGAGGTCCCACCCTGCACGGTGACAGTGGGAAAGAAAGAAAAGGATGAACTGGATTGGGATGGACCTGGGGGCACACCCTCCAGTAGGCGTTCTGAATGCTTTCCTTGCTTCCTGCTAAGTCCCTAGAAAGCCATAAAGCTGGACCACACTAAGTTAGCCTTCTGCAGGATCGCCTTTACTGGGTCTGAGCTTTCACAATGTGCCCTCGGCTTTTATTGAGAGCAGATGCCAGAAACAGCCACATGATGATCAGGGCTGGCTGCACCTGCTGTAAATCTTCGATAGAAGCCTTTGTCCACTCGCTCTCCGAGTCCCTGAGCAACAACTCGGGTGATGGCTACCTATTTGAATGTAGTAACAAGGAATGTCAATCCTAAAGGAAATCAGTCCTGAATATTCATTGGAAAGACTGATGCTGAAGCTGAAACTCCAGTATTTGGCCACGTGATGCAAAGAACTAATTGAAAAAGACCCTTATGCTGGGAAAGATTGAAGGCAGAAGGGAAAAAGGGACGACAGAGGATAAGATGGTTGGATGGCAACACTGACTCGATGGACATGAATTTGAACAAGCTCTGGGAGTAGATGATGGACAGGGAAGCCTGGCGTGCTGCAGTCCATTGGGACACAAAGAGTTGGACACGACCGAGTGACTGAACTGAACTAAACAGGGAATGGGGCTTCCCTGGCGGCTCAGTGGTAATGAATCCGCCTGCCAATGCAGGAGACACAGGTTCCACCCCTGGGTTGGGAAGATCCCCTGGAGAAGGAAATGGCTACCCATTCCAATATTCCTGCCTGAGAAATCCCATGGACATGGGTTACAGTCCATGGGGTCATAATGAGTCAGACACACCTTAGCGATTAATCCACAATAGCAGCCAGGGAACAGTTTGTTTCTCTTAGAAAAAAAGAAAGTAGCAATTTTTTTTTCTCCCAGATAATAAAAATGATGTGATCCAATATCTTTCCCCTTTTGCCATTGTTGCCAAGAAGCTCGGAGCCTAATTTCATGTTATATCAGCTCTATGCATAGACACCTTTACCTCTTCACTGCTTTTCCATTTTAATTTTGATAACTTTGTTGCAAATGTATCTTTTGAGAAAATCTTTTATGAAATAAAAACTCCCACTTTGAGGCTGGTGGACAATAGATGTTGGGAAAGTGTTTGATGAGTGAATGAAGGAATAAATTAAAAAGTCAGATTTTAATTCTGCTTGGGAGCCAAGCAGGGTGATTCAGAGGCAGATATCTCTTGTGGCCATGGGTGCAGCCCACAGGAAATAATGGGGCGTTTAAGGAATTAATAAGGAATTAATGAAACAGTCTCTTCTGGATTGAGTACATATAACTTATTCTCAGAGCCTAAGGACTATTCAGGAAACACTGAGCCAGTGAAAGGAAGAAGGAAAAATACGGTATGAGTGTGTATGTGTGTGTGTTTGATCCTCTGAACTACCCTTGGCAACAACTACCCTCTGCCTATCAAATTTCTACCCATCCTTTAGTGTGTAAGGCAAGTTACCACTGGATCCCAGTACATGATTATAATTGTAACCCATTTCATGAATGTAGGATATTACAAGAGGCTTCCCAGGTGGCTCAGTGGTAAAGAATCCACCTGCCCATACAGGAGATGCAGGTTTGATCACTGAGGTCAGAAAGATCCCCTGGAGGAGAATATGACAACCCACTCCAGGATTCTTGCCTGGAGAATCCCATGGACAGAGGAGCCTGGTGGGCTACAGTCCATGGGGTCGCAAAGAGTTGGACATGACTTAGTGGCTGAGCATGAGTACACGGTATCTTAGAAATATATTACCTCTCATTCCATTTTCCAACAGCCCTGTGAAGGGCATGGTACTAGCATTGTCTGTATTTTGCAGATGAAAATAATTGGGGGTCTTGAGCTGTGGGGTCCCTTAAGGTTGGCCACTAGCCATACGTAGCTACCAAACACTTGAAATTTGTCTAGTCCGAATTGAATTTGGCTCTCAGTGCAAAATACACAAATGATTTCAAAAACAGTTCCCTGAAATGTAAAATATCTCATTAATAAGTTTTATGTCGATTACATGTTGAAATGACAATATTTTCATCATATCGAACTAAATAAAATACACTCTAGCTAACTAATGAAAATAGACTCTAAATTCTCCTGCTTCTTTTTACTTTTAAAATGTGGCTACTAGGAAATTCAGACTCAAACATACAATGGTGTTCTGGATTTCTGTATAAATAGATAGCATTTATTCCGTATAAAAACATTTCCATATAAATAGATAGTAAATACTTTAGCGCCTGTGGGCCATACGGTCTCTGTCACAACTACTCTGCCAATGTAGTGCAAAAGATGAGATCAGCCAGAGGTGATAGTCAGTAAATGGGAGTGGCTGTGCTCCAACGAATATATTTACAGAAACGGCCAGCAGGCTGAGCAGTCATTGACTGATTCTTGCTCTAGAGCTAAAAGCAACGTAGTGTGAGAGCTCAGGACTGGAAAGAAGAGAGGTTGGCCGCTGCCTCTGCCTGTTGCCAGCTGTGAAACCGTGAGTGGGTTACGTAACTACTCCGAGCCTCAGTTTCTTTGTCCACAAAACGGGGGTGACTAGTCTAATAGAAAGTGGGCAAAGTGAGGAGGGAGGCTCAAGAGGGAGGGGACATATGTACACCTATGACTGATCCATGCTGATGGATGGCAGAAACCAACACAACACTGTAACTATCCTTCAATTAAAAATAAATAAACTTTTTAAAAAAAAAAGCAAGTGGGCAAAGAGAATCCCCTGGCTGTCCAGTGGTTAGAACCCTGGATTTTCACTGCTGAGGGCCCTGGTTCAGTCCCTGGTTGGAGGAACTAAAACCTTGCAAGTGGCCAAGTGGCATGGCCAAAAAAAAAAAGAAAGAAAATGGGCAAAGAATACCAAAGAACAATTTATAGGATGCAAATGGCTGAGAAGTGTAGAAAATATGTTTAACTTCACTGCAGGAAACAATGAAGACTAAGACAGTAACAAGTTGAAAGGTGTTTTAAAATTATAAAGTGTGTGCTTACATGTATGTCTTCTATATGGTTAATGGGGATGTAAATCAGTATAACCCTCTTAGGAAGCAATTTGGCAATGTGGATCAAAAATCTTTAACAATTTATAACTTTGACCCTGTAATTCCACTTCAAGGAATCTATCTTAAGGAAATAATCAGAGATGTAGACAGAGATTTATGTACAAAGATGTTCACTCTAGTGTTATTTACAACAGTGAAAAAAAAAACTGGAAGCAACTTATACATTCAATAATTAGAATAATGGCTAGATGAATGTTGATTTGATCAATACTGAGCAAACATTCAGAATTGTGTTTAAGATATTTAATTAAAAGGAAAATGTGTCCTTTGTAATGTCAAGTGGGAAAAGAGGTACTGTATAAAAGAGGAGTGTATAAACCATGTTATTCCAAGAAGGAGGTAGGAAGCACATATATTTGCATAGAAAAAAGGTGCAAAAATGCACAGATATGCTGCCCGGTGTTATCTCAGGGTGGAGGGATCATGTGTTGAATCTATTTTCTTTCTTTGTTATTATCTGTGTTTTCTAATATTCTTCATTTAAAATGTACTATATGTATTTTATACTCAGAACATTAATATTATTAACACCTTAAGGCCTCAACCCAATCAAAATATGGGCAAAGCATATATGTAGATGAGATATAAAAAGGGTAAAGAAGGACTTCCCTGGTGGTGCAGTGGATAAGAATCCGCCTGCCAATGCAGGGGACACCAGTTTGATCCCTGGTCCAGGAAGATCCCACATGCCTCGGAGCAAATAAGCCCGTGCACCACAACTACTGAATCTGTGCTCTAGGGTGCACAAGCCGCAACTACTAAAGTCTGCACACTCTAGGGCCCGAGAGCCACAACTAACGAGCCCCTGCGTAGCAGCTGCTGAAGCCCGCTCGCCTAGAGCGCGTGTTTTGTAACAGGAGAAGCCACTGCAGTGAGATGTCTGTGTTCCACAACTAGAGAGCAGCCCCGCTCTCTGCAACGAGAGAAAGCCCATGTGCAGCAACAGATCCAACGCAGCCAGAAGTAAATAAATAAATATAGCAGTGTGTATGTGTCAAAAATAAATAAGTAAAGGGCGAAAAAAATAGAAAAAAAATAGCAAATAAACATAAAGCTCCCCAATCTCAGTGGTCATCAGTCAAGTTAAAACAACAAAAGTTTTTTTTTTTTTTTTTCATACATCAGCTTAGCAAAAATGGGAAAAAGATGTATCAAAGGATACAAGGCGATGAGGGGCCTCTCATACACTTTGCAGGGAGCATGAAGGCTCTTTGGAGGACGGTTTGGCAACAGCTATAAAAATGTTAAGGCACGTTCTGGCCCATCTGCAATTCTACTTCTAGGTATTGAGCACATGTGCACAAAAGGGTTGTACTGGAATGTTCAGGGAAACACTGCTCATTACATTCAATATCAAAAAATTGGAAACAGCCCACCCGTCTGTCAATGGGGGAATTAAGGTGAACCCGTTCTGTGGAATATTAGGCAGAAGTTAAAAGGATAAGATAGACCTACATGTATTGACATCAACGAGAAAAGAGAAAAGCAAACTATAGAACAATACAAAAGAATGATGACATTTAGGGGGGAAAATCCATTTATATAAGTATTCATATATGTGGTGGTGGTGGTGGTTTACTTGCTAAGTCGTGTCCAGCTCTTGCGACCCCGTGGACTGTAGCCCGCCAGGCTCCTCTGTCCATGGGATTCTCCAGGCCAGAATACTGGAGTGGGTTGTCATTGCCTTCTCCAGGGGAATCTTCCTGACCCAGGGATTGAATCTACATCTCCTACATTGTAGACAGATTCTTTACCAACCAAGCCACCATGGAAGCACACATACATATATATGTGTGTGTGTGTGTGTGGGTGTGTGGGTGTGGGTGTGTGGGTGTGAAAATTCTATCTCATAGCTCTCTGAAGGAAAGGGAGATGGGAAGGTAGAACATGGCTGGGGTACAATGAGGCGACAGGGAGCTTCTCTCTTTGATTCCATAAGCTTCTCTTATTAAATGCTTTGGGTCAATGGCTCTGGAGACAGACTCAGTTTAGTTCCGTTCAGTCATGTCTGACGCTTTGCAACCCCATGGACTGCAGCACGCCAGGGTTCCATGTCCATCACCAACTCCCGGAGTCCACCCAAACCCACATCCATCAAGTCAGTGATGCCATCCAACCATCTCATCCTCTGTCGGCCCCTTCTCCTGTCTTCAATCTTTCCCAGCATCAGGGTCTTTTCTAATGAGTCAGTTCTTCGTATCAGGAGAACTTCAGCTTCTCCTGTATTGGAGCTTTAGCTTCAGCATCAGTCCTTCCAATGAATATTCAGGACTGATTTCCTTTTGGATTGACTGGTTTAATCTCCTTGCAGTCCAAGAGACTCTCAAGAGTCTTCTGCAACACCACAGTTCAAAAGCATCAACTCTTTGGCACTCAGCTTTCTTTATGGTCCAACTCTCACATCCATACATGACTACTGGAAAAACCATAGCTTTGACTAGACGGACGTTTGTTGGCAGAGTAATGTTTCTGCTTTTTAATGTGCTGTCTAGCTTTGTCACAGCCTTTCTTCCAAGGAGCAAGCATCTTTTAATTTCATGGCTGGGCTGAAATCCTGGTTCCCCCACTTATTGCATGAGTCTGAGGAAGTCGATTAACCTCCTCAAAACCTCAGTTTCCTCATCTATAAAATAGGGACAATACAGTACCTGTCTCATGAAGTTGTGGAGGAAATGAAATAGGGCAATACTTAGCGCATAAAGCCTAGCACACAACTGCCATCCTTAGAACCATGATGATCAGACACACGCCACTTAAAATACTTCCATTAAATACTTGCACAAAGATGGAAATATTAGAAGAACCAATAGATTTATATACACCTAAATGACAGTAAGGATCTCAAATTAGGGAGGCAGCTGTGAAGAAGTAGGTATGTGGCACACAGCAGATTATGAGTTTAAGAGGTTCTCCTCTGGAGTCAGCTTGTCTTGGAATCTTCCAGAAGCTTTCACATGCTGGTTGTGCAAATTCTCTGCACCTTAATTTCTCAGCATCTCAGTTTCCTCATCTACAGAGTACCAGTCTTACAAGGTTGTGAGAATAAAGTGAACTTGTATGGGCTAAGCTTCTTGGGAAAGTGCTTGGCACAGAGAAAGCATTAACTGTTCTGGCTATTGCTACTGATAGTACTGTGAGCCACACAGTACTAGTAGGGGTACTGCAACCACTGTGCTGTCCTTAGTCACTCAGTCGTGTCCAACTCCTTTTGATCCCATGGACTATAGCCCACCAGGCTCCTCTGTCCATGGGATTCTCCAGGCAGGAACACTGGAGTCGGTTGCCATGCCCTCCTTCAGGGGATCTTCCCAACCCGGGGATCGAACCCAGGTCTCCCGCACTGCAGGCGGATTCTTTACCAGCTGAGCCACAAGTGTAGCCCAACCGCCACCACAGCTATTCCTAAATGTCTTATCTCTCCCCAAATGGCCCCCAGACTCCTCCAGGGCAGCAACAACATCTCATTCTTGTAAGACCCTCACCAGTGCCTGACAGATAGTAGGCACTTACACATTTGCAAGATTGCTATCACGGCTTTCGTTTGATATATCCTTTCAAAACCAGAGTGAGAGGCAGCCAGAGGGAATGGGAAGAACATGAGCTTTGGAAGAAGGTGGCCTTGAATTCCAATCCTGGTGCCTATCCCACCTGGGTGACCTCCGGCTGGCCTGTCACTGACTGAGCCTCCCTGGTCCTCAGGCTCCTCACTAGTGAGATGGCTTAATAATAGCGTATACCTGGCAAGGTCATTGAGAAAGTAAAGGGGGTAATTCATGTAACCCCACCTCTCCAGTCCTCAATAGATGTTCAACAGTGCTGGCTCCTTAATGCTACTGTATGCTGGCTTCATAGGGATGGGAAAGGCAAGTGCGTACTAAGGCTGCTCGGATGTTTGGGTCATAATGAGACATTGCCGCACATCTATTCTGGAGAAAGAAATGGCTACCCACTCCAGTATTCTTGCCTGGGAAAATCCCATGGACAGAGGAGCCTGGCAGGCTACAGTCCCTGGGGTCGCAAAGTCGGACACGACTGATCGATTAATACTTTCACTTTCACACGTCTATTCACGGTACACCACAACTTGGACCAAATGCCTAACAGGAAACAACCACTTAAAATGCAGAATTTGCCAAGTTATGGATAGGTAGTAACTTCCTAGAGGCTGGGTTGTAGAAAACAAGGGTGGGTGGGAGAGAGTAGAACTGAATAATAAAATGAGCAACAATAGCAATAGTGTCTGTGCCGGGCACAGAGCTAAGCATCTCACATCTATTAACGTCTTTGTTCTTTACAACGTGTGTGTGTGTGTGTGTGTGTGTGTGTGTGTGTGCACGCGCACACATGCGTATTCAGTGGCTCAGTCAGGTCTGACTCTTTGCAACCCCATGGACTGAAGCCCCCCAGGCTCCTCCGTCCATGGGATTCTCCAGGCAAGAATACTGGATTGGGTTGCCATTTCCTTCTCCAGGGGATCTTCCTGACCCAGGGATCGACCCCAGGTCTCCTGCACTGGCAGGCAGGTTCTTTCCCACTGAGCCACTAAGAAAGCCCATTCCCAATATAATAAACCCCAACTTAGAGATGTGGAAATGAGTCTGAAAGCAGTGAAGAAACTCTCCCAAGGTCATAGATCAGGAAGTGGCCGAGCAAGAACTGCAGCCTCTCTGTTCCCAGGACTCCAACACTGAACTTGTCTGCTTTAAGGGAGATAGGGCACATGCACACACACATATGTGCATGCACACACGCCTCAGTGCCCCCCCCCCCAGGCATGGACGGGTACGTCTGCAGGGCTTCAGAAGTACTCACCCTCGCTTTGTCTACTATAGGGAAGGAAAAGGGGCCTCGCACAGCACACCTGGGCAGAACTGAGCGCCTGAGTCCCAGTGTCTGTGCTCCTGGCTCAGCAGCTGCAGCCCTCATCCTTCCTGGACACACAAATGTGTCTACACCAGTTTTTTTAAGTCTGTACTTTTCTGAATGAGTACACATCTCTACATAAAAATATACACACAAAAATAAAAATAAAGGCTCCTGAAGGTTGGGGAGCCAGGAGTCGGTGTTCAGGACCAGAGAGTAGTGAAAAGCAGGAAAGACTCAGCTGTGCTGCCCTCTTGGGGCCGGCAGATGGCGGGGCAGGGGCAGGAGGCCAGGGACAGAGCGGCCCCAGCTTGGTCTAAGCAGCAACCTTCCCCCTCCAAGACTGGAACACGTACGGGCCCAGGGAGCATCTTGGCGCTGGGTACCCTGGACCACCCTGCACTCTGGCAGTGACGGGCTATCTGGTTATCTGATTGCTATTCTTCCTTGCAGGGTGGACAAGGCCTCAGCATTAGACAGGAGGGCAGACGGCATCATGATAGAGATGAGAAAACAGGACCAGTGGGACACATTCCTAGATCCTCTTAGTTAATCTCCGGAAGTTGTGCTTTGTGAATGGGCAAGGGCTCTGAGTGAAAATTTAATGCATGAGAGCAAGAGGGACAATGCAGAACGGAGTGACAAAGCCAGCTGTGGGTTGCACAAATCCACACGGTGGTGTGCAAGCACTCATCTGAGAGCTGCAGAGGGAAGACGGCCAGATGCTCCCATGTAACTTTACAGGTTTTTTCCAGGCCTGAGATCCCAGGTTTTGGTTTCGGAAAGTAAGAAGAAATCAAACGGTGAAGCCATGCCCGCATTCAAGTGTGCAAGATTCAGCGGGGAGAGCTCAGAAGCGCCACCAGGGGTATATGTTGTTGGGTGATGGAGCCAGCCCAGAGAGGGTTTCCTACCGCTCCTTTCCCACCTACTCAAACCTCCTGGCATTGACAGAGGGGAATTGGGGGTGGAGAGATCTGCCTCACCATTATCTCTGCTCTGGCGGCACCTTCTCCTCCCTCCTCTCCTCCCTCCCTCCCTTCTCTATCCCAGCTTTGCTCCCGCCTATGAAAAATCAGCAAATAAAAAGTTACATTAACCCCACCCTGACCTCACCGACATAATACACTGCAGGCTGATGTGCTGCCTTTGGAGCCTCACTGAGAACCTGTCACTCTCCAATGTCCCGAGCACAGCCTGGGGAGCATTTACCGGATAATTAATATATTAAATGCATGAAAAATAGTTACACAGACTTCCCCTCCCCACCCAGGGAAGGGGGGTGGGATGCAAAAAAGACAGATTCAGGCTGTATACCATCAATATAACAGCATCCCCCGAATAGCCGTCATAAAAACTGTTCATAATTTTATAGCTTCATTCCTGTTGGAGCACCATAAAGGCAAGTCATATTTTTTACACTCAGGATGCCCCATAAAAAAAAAAAAAAAAAAGGAGCAAGTGAGAAAACGAGAACTTGGCAGGAGGTTCTTTACTCTCACCTGAGGGTGAGGGACAAGAAGGCGCCCCCCACGTTCGTCCTCTCTGACCCCCCTTTTTCCACTTTTCTTGGCCTGGCTGTGAATTCTGATGAGTCTATCAGAACAATTATTAATTGCTTGACTTTATTACTTTTTATTTGACCTTTTTTTTTTGGCTGATTCTGTATTTGACTTTTTGTGAGGATGGAGGTGGGTGGAGTTGGAGATGAAGTGCTTGGACACAGTCCTTCACCTTCCTTCTGAGAGGCTGGGGTATGAGGGAGAATGATGGGGGTCTGGTTGGACCACCTGGATACATGAAGTTTCAAGTGAAGAAAAGAGCAGGTGCCGTGGATACCTACTTTTTGGGAGATGGTAAGGGCCCCAAACTGGTTGAGGGAGACAGAAGGAAGAAGAGGGGCTGGCACATAGTAACTACAGTGTCCCCTGAGCTCCTGACCTTAAGTTGTCCTGGATGAAGTCCTCGGGGTCCCTCAAAGAAGCCCGGTGTTCCTGCACTAGACTCTCCTGCAGACAGCTCCAGAGTCGGGGCAGGGAGCATTTGAGATTAGCCACAGACCCAGGCCTGCTCCCCGACCCTGTGAGCAGAGCGCTCAGAGTTCAGGAGACTCGTTCTCTAGTCAGCCCTGCACTGCCCCAAGAAGGCACGAACAGCAAGACGACCCCTTTACAGCAACACCCCCGAACACATCCCTGGGCCTTCAGAGAGACCCACCAGGCTCCCGATCCCGCTGGCCCCAAGAGGAACCTTTGCGGCTCTTCCTAACCCTGGAGAAGGAGAGCGGGTCTGGGAAGTGTTTCCCCTCTTTGCGGGGTCAGCTTCTGGCAGGAGGGAGACTCTCAGATGCGCATTCCCCAAGCCTCTGTGCGGAGCTGCGGACGCGTGGGGGAGACAGACACTCGGCGGAGAGACGCGCGAGAGACGAGCCCCGCCTCCTGACATACACCCGGGCCGCCTGCCGGTGAAACCCCGGGGACCTGTGGGCCGAGAGGAGAGGCGTGAAGAAGGCAGAGGCGTGAGAAGGGCCGGAGGGCGGAACTGCGGGCACGCACGGCTACGTGGTCGCTGGCCGAGGTGCTGAAAAGGGGGCTTTCCTGGCAGGCACTGAGTTTTCCCGCAGGCTTCCAGTTTGACCTTACAGGGTTAGGCTGGCACGCCCCTCCTCCCTGAGGATCCGCCACTTTGGTGGGCTTGGGGTGATTTCTTCAAGGCTAAACTGAATGGTGTGTGCCTCCCCTTCTTGGGATTTCTGCAGCTTACCTGCTTTCAGTCGCCCTGCTATCCCTGTCAGGGTAGAAGCTAAAAGACACTATGTCTCTTCAGTCAAGACTGGGGCACCTGTCCCTGCCCCCACCCACAGTCATACTGGCGTACCTCCCTGAGGCCAAGGGGCCTATCTTCCTCAGCAGTCTGGGAGCTCTGCTGTTTCCTACCAGAGAGGCCTTTTTCTCGGGCTGTTATGCTCATCAGACTGAAATCTCTCCAAGACATACTCTGTCTCCCCATCAGACTGGGGTTTTACTATGCCAGGCTTATGCATCTCTCACCAGGTTTAGAGCTCCCTTGAAGCAAGAACTGCCTCTACCAACAAACTGGGGTCCTCTCCCTCACCCTTAGAACAAAGGCTGTGTGTCTCCTCTACCAGACTAGAGCTTTCTCATGGGTAGGTAGGGGCTGTTTCCCCAACCAAATGAGAAGCCCTCCATCCTGATCAGAAGCTTGGTTTCTCTCACTAGACTAGAATGTCTCCCAGAATGGAGTCTGGAATCCCCTCATAATACTAGTCCCCTCCCCAACACACACAATAGGCACTATAATTCCTTCTTAAGACTTGCAGCCCCTCAAGGGACAAGGGTTCCACCAACAAACCAGAAGTCACTCAGGTCAGAGCTTGAGTTTCTCTCATAAGATTAGGGGCCTCCAGGGTAGGGATTATGACTGCTTCATAGGACTTTAAGGCCCCTCAAGAACAGAGGTTCCCCCACTACACTGGAAGCTCCCACACATGAGGTTTCCCTTGGGCAGGAAGTGTGTGTATCCTTTGTTCCATCCTGCACCCAGAAGAGGTGTTTGGTTCCTGCTGTAGTTGAGTCTGACCACACCGTCTGTGAACAGGGGAAAACAGACTAACATGATTGGTCCCCTCCATGTGCTAGCCATGGTCCCAGGCTTTTCACACCCATTATCTCCTGGCCTCCCCACCATCTTGCATCGCAGGTATTCTTATCCCCTTTCCACCGATGAAATGAGACTAATACCCAGGGGTCCTGCTCCAATTCCCTCACCCCCCCGTCCTGACCTCCCCCATCCCTCACCTCCCCCATGCTCCTGCCCAAGCCTGATGATCCATCCCCATAAAAGCAGCCAACTCAAGACCAAAATCCCAGGGCTTGAGAGAAATCAGCCTTCAAGCAAAGAAGAAACTGTACGCAGGTACATTCTTCCATCTCCTTGAATATTCAGGATTGTGGGCAATAGCGGGGCTGGGCCTGCAGGTAAACAGGGGACTACATTCTCTCTAGAAGCCACTGTTAGCTCTGTGATTCTGTATGCACTGGGAAAAGGGGAGATGAATGGAGAAAAGGAAGGCCACAGGGGTACTCTTTGTAAATCAGATTTTATGATTCCACTTTTCCTTTTTTTTTTCTTGCTAAATCAAAACCTAAGCCCTCCTCCTCCTTCTTATTTCCAACTTAGTGTCTCAACATGCTGGACTGAGAGCAGCTATTAGCATCTCTGTATTATACATGGTCTGTGTGTATGTGTTCAATAAAAACAGGTCCACCTCCTCTTCAGACCAGAACTAAAAATAGAGGGGGTGGGGGTGGGGGAGAAGCATCTCTTCCCCAAAAGGAAAAGCATCAACTAATTTGAAAAATATTTAAGAAACTCTGGGTCGTCATCCACTCGCCTCTCCCTGCTCCATAATTACACTGCAGTGCCTGATATTTTCATGGGACATTAAACCAGGAGTCAGGTGATGGGTTCCTTCCGTCTACGCCTATCCGTTAGCCGCCAGGCCCCCGCGGACCTTGACATTATTAATAGTCCTATTCATTAAGTATTACTCTTGTAGAATGAGTAGCATAATATTGGCCTGGAGATAGGAACAGGCAGAAGGAATAAGTCAAATTAATTTTCCGGAGCAAACGCCCCGGTTCTGTAAATGACATTCTGTACTGTTAGCATTTTAAATGTGGCACAAATGGCAGGAGACACAATTTGAAAGCAAAATACTAGAAGACATGGCTCAGGGTGGAACGTGGCAGCAAGAAAGTCTAAGAGCGTCGAGGACCCGGGGGTGGGAGGGTCTGGCCCATGTAGTCATGGAAAGAGGGGGATTTTTTTTTAATAGGCATTTATTTTAAATGCAGGTGAGGGAGGAGGGTGGTAGGAGGGTAGGTAGCAAGGTCTGTGTGTGTGACAGTGTGTGAGTGTGTGGAGGAGTGTCTCATGGAACAAGAAAGAGGAATCAATCACTGTTTTCCTTCCCCCTCTCTAGCCCCAAGGGAAGGGTTGGAGCTGAGGGCTTTCTGCCACTTACTCCCTAAGTGGGAGGTTTTTCACCCCTTCCAAGCCTTTCTGATCAGGTCTAGGGAAGGCTAACTCATGAATTCTTTGATAGGTAAGAACATTCAACTTCTATTCATTTGTACAACAATACATGCCAACTCTGAGACGGATCCTGTTTTATATTTCAGAGTGGGTCACACACAAATTGGTTGGGGCTTCTCCAGTGGCCCAGTGGTAAAGAATCCGCCAGCAATGCAGGAGATGCAGGAGACTCAAGTTCGATCCCCGGGTGGGGAAGATCCCCTGGAGGAGGAAATGGCAATCCACTCCAGTATTCTGGCCTGGAGAAGCCCATGGACAGAGGAGCCTGGTGGGCTACAGTCTGTGGGATCACAAAGAGTCAGACATGACTGAGTGACTGAACATGCAAGGCAGCCTACATATAAATTGGTTAGGCAAGGCATCATACCCTTAAAGCTTAGACCAGTGGTTGACTGAACCAGGAGGAGCCCAGATAACTGTGGTATAGTGCAGTTTCTAATAAGGGCAATGAAAGAAGGAAATGTAAAGGCTATAGGGTGTTCAAGATAGAAAGAGTCTGTTCCACTACAGGATGCTTGCTAGAGGTGATAACGTGAACCTGGGCTTTGATGGATGAGCAGAATTTGGACAAGAAATAACAGAGAAAGGCAATTCAGATGAAGAGAGTGAGATGAACCAAGACTGGAGGTATCTGAGGGAGCAATGTAAATGAGGGACAGTGGGCCATCATCCAGGATAGAAAGCTTGGAAAGGGTCATCATTAGAGATGACATTGGGAAGACCACTGTCAGAAAGTCCTGTCTGGGAGGATGGTGCCTTTTTGGAAGTCTGTACTCCTGCCTCATTCTCCCCAAGACACAAGGGCAGGTGCTTGGTGGGATTCAGGGGAGAACACTATGGGCAGCAGGACATGCCTTGGATGGTTTCTGGGTCCAAACCATTGCATCCCAGTCAGTGGCTAGGCAAACCAGCCTGCCTAGAAATAAGATTTCTCCTCAACAAAGTTAGGCTGTAGGCAAGAAAAAAGACAAATGTCCACTCAAATGACCTTACTATTCCCAACCAGAAGCCAGAAGCAGAACTTCTTTCTATTTAATACTCACTTATCAGTGGGTTTTTGTTTTTGTTTTTGTTTTGTTTTTTTTTTTTTTTGTAGTCTAACACCCATCACTACCTAAAGTACTCTTAAGTGTTTCAAAAATCCCCAGAGGACAGGCAGAGATTTCACCCTGGCCTCATGCCTGCCTGGGTTTCTGCATAACGAAGTTCCTGTCCTCCCTACCCCATCCTCATACAAGTTGAAGATGGCTTTTTTCTCCTCCTCTTTGAGCAGGGCAATATCCGAACTTACCTGGATCCTGACTAGGACCTGAGGCCATTCCAGACCTAAGTAAACAAAATTCCTGAGGTACAGACCCTAGAATCCATCCTTAAGGAACTCAAAGAACAGAGATAAATACACAAACAACTTAATACAGTGCAGTGCATATTTAAAATGTTAAATCCAGAATAGCTATGACTTACATAGCAATCTGGAGTAGGAACTGGCAACCCACTCCAATATTCTTGCCTGGAAAGCTCCATGGACCTCTAGAGAAGCCTGGCAGGTCCATGGGGTCACAAAGAGTTGGACACCACTGAGCAACTGAACACGCACATGCATGCACACACACACACACACACAAACACACACACATAGCAATCAGACACTGTTCTAGGTACTTTTATGTATATTAGCTCATTTATTCTTTATATCAACCTTATGAGGTCAGTACTGTTATCATAGGGGTTAACTTGCACAAAGTTACAACAGTAATAAAGTGGCAGGTCCAGGATTTAAATTCAAGCAGCTTGGCTACAGAGCCCATGCTCTTAATGACAGCCAAGGCCTAGGGAACCCAGGTCCAGGGAGATAGTCTAGAAGATTCTTAGGATCAGAAAACCCACATATGTGAGCATCTCAGACAGGAATGAGTAACCATACAAAGAGTCCCTCTTCCCCAAGTACAGGGTAGGAGATGCTGCCTTAGTTCTGCCTGGTCTGAGTTTGGCCTTGGCTTGTCTGGGGCAGAGAGTTACAGAGCCAAGATGCCAATTCATCTTAGTCCCTGCTTATGGCACTGGCCCTGTTCATGCTACTATGAAAAAGAGAGGGGTGTAGTAGAAAAAGCACTGGATTGGGAGTCAAGAGCCTGATCCACCCCTATGGATCTTGGAGAGACCATGGCCTCCTGAGCCTCAACTCCTCATCTGCAAAATGAAGAACTTAAACTAGGTGCTTATCTCCGAGCTCTGGTTCCTAAAGGGATTCTCAACATTGGAGGCACACTGGAATCACCCAGGTTCTTATTGGTTTTTTATCAATAAGAACACCAGCATTTGGGTCACACACACCCCAGGCCAATTGAATCAGAATCTCCTGAGATATAACCCCAACACACACTGGCATTTTAAAAACCTCTCCCAGTGATTTTAATGTGCTTTCATAGTGTATAGAACCCAGGTGCATTGGAGAACTAAGGCTGTACTCTCCTTCTGGTCAGAGATCTCAGAAACTGGTGACCAGAGCTGTGGTTGGAAGGTTGTGGGGTTTAACAGATAAAAAGACCATCACAGTTGACCCAAGAGTTCCAGAGTAGCCTCAGAACCTACAGAAAAGCAGCCTCTTAAAAATGACTGACTAGAATAAAACCACGATTCTGTGGGCTTCTCCAAAGTGAGGACTACATGAAGGTTTCAGGACACAGGGTCTGGCTCATCCTTCTTCCTCCTAGCATTCAAGTCCCTTAATGGCTGGCATCTCCCCCCATTTTTGGAGTTGTCTCCCTCCTTAACTTCCTCCCAGATAACTGGGATGCCCACCTCGCTCCAAATCCCATTGGGCACCACATCTTGTGAGAAACAGTAGAGAGAAGGATCTCTTCCACCTAATCCCAGAGGACAAGCCACATCGTCCCCCAACAGAACTGAATAAATACATTTAGCACCGCCTCTGCCTTTTTTTTCCCCAATTTAGTATTGTTTAATATGCATTTAATCAGGCCATTCGGTATTACAGCGGCTATGTAGCGTGACTCCCCCCGCGGGCGCGGGGGGAGGGCGTTATAGGCCATTAGGCTAAAGTAATATGTATGAGGAGTCACTTTTCCCCAGGGCGCAGTAACTATTTTTGCTCCCCAGTCGTCCCCATTAAATCATTAAACCTCATGACTATACTTTCTGAACTCTACCATGATCTTTAAAAAGCCGAGCATTAAAGGGCAGCTGTCACCCTCCACCGCCCAGGCCTCGCGCTTTATGTATTCACAGCATTAAGTCCTTTGCCAGTCTATACATCATTGGTGCTGGGGTGGGGGTGGGTGGGAGGTAGTTACAGCGCTTGAGGAGTCGATCCGGCCCCCAGTTCTCCCCTGGGGAGGGCCCGAAGGGTCTGATGATGGACCGCTCCTTACGAGAACGCAGGTAACAACGCAGGGCTGCCAGGCAAGAAGAGCGAGGTTGCCGGCGTCTGGGGCTGTCCGTGGTGCTGAAGTCCTGTCCCACCAACGGACGTTATCCTCTCTTCCCTTCTCTAACCAACTACACATGGCTTTCTCAACCGGCAAGCCACTTCATAACCAAATATATCCCCCCAAATCCCTATTTTTCTCCTCTATAAAGTGGGTATGATACTGCCCAAGGAAAGCTGTGTCGTAGCAGAAAGATCTGTGGATTAGGACTTAAAAATAGGCTAACCACACTTAGACAAGTCTGATCATCAGTTTCTTCCGTGGCAAACAGTGATAATGTTGGTCACACAAGGTTGTTAGATTTAGAGGATTTATATTTGTTAGTTATTTGCAAACCACAAACACTGCATATGTAATAATATATTAATGTGTTCGTGATAAACATTGATATTAATTTTGCTTTTACTATTTAGTAAATATTTATTTTACACTGTTACTACTATTTATTGTTGTTCTTATGGATAGGTGTTACTCAAGAACCATTTTCCAGGAACTTCCTTCTGCCCTAGGAAATCTCCTCCCACAGGGAGGGAAAAAGAGGACCCTTACCAGCAGAAAAAGAGACCTGGCATGTTTTTATGTATTCCCTTCCTATGAGTTGAAGTAGAGAAGACCCTTGAGTCCCTTCTCCCAAGACCCAGTCCCAACCCTGTGGGGTCCCTACCCAACCCTTATTTCAACGCCCCAGTCCTTACCTCTGACACACAGGTGCTTTTCTTGCTCTGAATCTCACCATCAAAAACCTGGGCAGGGAAGGGTTAAGCATCTCAGCAACCCCCAGCAGGGTCCTCCTCGAAGGCTGGGAAACAATGGAGCCATCAGTCTATATTTGACCTTTGCTCCTGTGGCGTCTATGACTTATTCCTCTCCTCCACAGCCTGCTGTGATTCAGCCTTCAATCTCCCACCTCTTGCCAGAGTGTAGCTGGCCCTCCCCCAACATCCTCCCCAGCCTCTTAGGCCTCCTTCCTTCCCCTTTTCTCACCTTCCTTCTTCACCTCTCCCAGATTCCTTCCTGTCTCCTTCTTCATTTGTTTGTATTTCCCCCCTCCCTATATTTCCTTTTCAAGCTCTCCACCCCAACTTCCGTTCTCTCTTTCTTTCTTTCCTGCCTTTTCTTCTCTTCCCTTCCTTCCTCCCTCCTTGCTTTTTCTTTCTCCTACCATACTAATTTATCTGTGGGCATGCCAGATCTGGGTAAGGATTCTTAGAAAAATCTCAACTTGCCCTCTTCTCTCCAGTTAATAACCTCAAACTTATAGACCCCTTTCTGCTCACCCCTCATCCCTGGCATCATTATTTCCAAAAGTGGACATAGTTAGCAAAATGAAGGTGTGAGGAATGGGGAGGGTGTTGTATCAGTTCATGAGGTGAGGGCTCTCCAGGGGTGGGGGTAGTGTCACTCAGACTAGAAAAGAGATGAATGGAGGGTCTTATCAGAGAGGAGGAACCCTGGTGGGTAGAATAAAGGAAAAGAGGACAAGGGCTTAAATATCAGAAAGAACCAGATTCCAGCCTGAGCTCATCCACCTACTAAGTAACCTTGGACAAGCCCCTTATCCTATTTGAGCTTCTTCCTGCCCTGCAAAATGGGAGTTAATAATATCTGCCTTGACTTGGCTTGCATGGTTGTTATAGGGATCAAGAAACGGAAAGAGTATAAAACTGTGTTGTAAACTGTAGAGGGCTGAATAGATACAAAGTGGAAGGTTGTATTATTTTTTTCTTGGAGACTCATCTGGCTACCATGCTTCCACTCCTTGCCCCACCTCACTCCACCCCACCCCTGCATGTGGATGGGGGAAGCAATGATCTATAAGTTTGAGGTTATTAGCTGGAGAGAAGAGGGCAAGCCGAGATTTTTCTAAGAGTCCTTACCCAGATCTGACAATGATCCCATAGCACCTTCCTATTTAAAAAGCATTGAGACAGCTTTTCACTTTTAAAACAGCCTTATGGATGGAGGACACATCATTGACCCCATTTCATGAATGTGGGCAATAAGGCTTAAGAAGGTTTGAAGTGACTTGTCCAAGACCACTACACTAGAAAGTAATAAAGCCAAGACTCAAGGCTAAGTTTTCAGTCTCCAAGTTCATTGCTCTTTCCACCAACTCCTAAGGTTTCTCGCTTGCCCTGAGGTCCCCCTGGGCAAAAGGGCATCCGTCTGAACCAGCCTATTACCTACCTTGCACTGTCAGTTTACAAGCCTACCTTCCTCTAGCAATGGTGAGTTCCATGAAAGGAGAGAACATGTCTGGTGGGCAATTGGTGAATTGTTTGCCAAATGAATGAATGAATGAATGAAACCCTGCCCCACTCCATCACATAGAGTGTTACCCCTGGGTGCAGGGTTATGTCCCAGAAGGTGAATTACAACTTGGTCCTCTTCTTCACAACTCCGGAGGACTCTGGGCTCTGGCATGAGAGTCTCTCTGGAGGAGGGGTCCAGCCTGCCACCCCTCTACACACACACACACATTGCTCGGCCCCCGCCCCCAGCCCTGTGACAGCAGCCTCTGTAATGAATGACTCTGCAGCAGGGCCCAGCAAAAGGACAGGAGGGCACGAGACAAATCATAGCTGCCAGGCGCTAATCTTCCCCTGGGAAAGTCACCTCCACCCCCCTCATCCATCACTGGGCACTGGGCTGCCACTATACCCCCACCACGTACACACCCAAGACAACTGTGGACACACGTGAGAGTGCCCAGAGAGGTGGGCTACAGCATTCACGTGGGAGCTTCTTACACAAGCAGAGCAGCGCATGCAAAACCAAACCAAAAAAGAAAAAGGCCATTAGTGCTCTATACAAGGCCCCTGGCTCGGTTCTCCCACCCCCAGAAAAAGTGACGTCTAATGCATCTAATGATCCCATATAGACCCACTGAGCCATACATTTGTTTAATTGCCTAAGAAATCTTTGTTGAGAGTCTATTTCAAGTAAAGCAATTTGATACAGAGGACACGGAAGTGAACAGAACAGGGTCTAGTCATGAAGGAGCTCACAGTCCAGCAGGACAGCCGAAACAGACCAAGGGATGTGGGGAGGAGAGGGACATGGGTGTGAGAGAGGAGGAGGATGGAGTCAAGGGAGGGATTTTTCCCAGCTGAAGGTGCAGGACCAGCTTCACGAAGGAAGACCTTGAAGGGTGAGTGGAGTTTGCAGGGATAGGAAGAAAGCCATCCAGGAGCAGCAAGCTGGGTGAATCAAAGCAGAGTGTGAAGGCAAAGTATGCCTATGAGAGAGGCAATAAGTGGTTCATGAAGGGGGCAAAGAGAGATGAGACTGACATCTGTCCACTGGAAGCCACACGCTCCCCCACGTCCATCGGTCCCAACACACACACACACACAAAGCATCTCAGCATCAGGAGAGAGAGGAGCCAGTCCAGAGATCAATGGCATGGAGATGTGTCCAGCCACCGGTACATCTTCAGAGAAGAAGCTTTGGAGGCGCAGACCTATAGCCACAGGCCATGTCACTGTCGAGCTACTCTGCATTGTTACCCTCCAGGCCAGTGCTCACTGAGCACCATTCTTAGTGCTTCACCGAATCATGAATTCCCACTAGAATATAAGCCCCAGGGGGCACGGAATGTCTCACTCACTGCTAACCCTCCAGAGCTCAGAACAATGGCTTGGCACACAGGTGTTTGATAAGCTTTCAGTGAATGAATGATTGAGCTCATGGCTTCGTTTAATAAGGTGGTTATGCTATAAAAAGATTTCCCAGGTGGCACAGTGGTAAAGAATCCATCTGCCAGTGCAAGAGACACAGGAGACGCAGGTTCAATCTCTGGATCAGGAAGACCCATTCGGGTATTCTTGCCTGGGAAAATCCATGGACAGTGGAGCCTGGTGGACTAGAGTCCATGGGGTCGCAAAGAATTGGATATGACTTGAACATGCACACACAGGCATGCTGTAAGACAGACATAAATATTATCCACCCACCCTTATTTTATAGAAAACTCGTCTTGGAGAGATTAAAAAACTTGCCAACTGGTCAGGCAACTAGCAAGCGGAGGGTCCTCAATGCAAACCCATCTTGGTCACCAAGGCAAGCTCTCTGCCAGCTATGCTAAGAGCAGCAGCCCTGCCTCTGGCTTTTATATCTCTGCAGTTGTGGTTATGTTTCAAGAAGGTATAATTTGAGCCTTCTTTTTCATAGGCTGCATAATCATGAACTCTGATAACAGGCACTAATATATCCACTGTCTACAGTTACACACCCTCAGTCAGCCCACTTCAAGGAAGCCCAATACAAACAAGAACACCCAATTTTCAAAGTAGGTAAGTCTAGGAGTTCTCCTTTGCTTTATAGAAAAATTCTTGGCACTATAAATAAGAGGTGTTAATAAAGCAGTGTTTTAAGTAGCAGAACTTCCTGGACACAGCAATGCTTACCCAAAGGGGACAAAGGATGGAGTGTTGACACTGGCATTCGTGGACCGCCTAATGTGTGCCAGGTATTTTAGCTCCTTGTAGAGGAGATAGTTTACCCCCACTTTAGAGATGAGGAAACTGAAGAACAGAATTCCCTGGCGGTCCACTGGCTAGGATGCCTGCCATGCCTCCACTGCCAAGGGACTGGGTTCAATCTCTGACTGGGCAACTAAGATCCTACAAACTGCAAGGAAAGGCACAGCCAAAAAAAAAAAAAAAATGGGGGAACTGAAGATCAGATTCAACACATTTAGTCATTCAACATTTGCTTATTCTGGCTCTGTGCAGGCCCCAGGAAAGCAGATATATACGGGTTCATCTTTGTGCCTAGCGCCCTCCCTGCCCAAGGGCACTTGTGTTCTAATGGGGAGAGATAGGTAATAAACAAATGAATAAGTGCACAAATCTTCAAGAAAATGTCATGTTGTGATAAGCTATGAAGAAAATGCAGAGGGTGATAAGACAGAGCTGGTGTGTATCATGCAAATATGGAGGCCTTTAGGGGACCCCTTTGGGCCCCTCAGCAAGAAGCTGGCTGACTTCATTTCTTGCTCTTCCACCTCAATACAAAAAAAAAAAAAAAAAGGGAGGGAAGAAGGAAGGGAAAGAAGGAATAGGAAAGAGGGAGGAAGGGAGGGAGGCCTTCAACCTCCAAATGGGCAGAAATCCTAATGGAAAAAAGTTGCTAGAGAAGCAAAGCGTATGCGAAGCCATTGTCCATCACACACCCCTCTGCAGTTAGCTCCAGAGCCCTGGCACTAACTCTCTGCGAAAACAGGGAAGTGATATGTAAAATTCCAGCTCATCCTGCTTGGTGGGAGCCCTGGAGCAAGGAGGTCTGGGGCCATGGGGGGAGAGGGCGACGCAGGCTGACAAAGTGAGGCTTGGGGAGGGATGAGGAGCCAGGCCTGTGGCTCAACTGCCCAAGGGCACATGGCTTCTGGGGGGATGTCTGATCTCTTTGCACTCCAGGCTCCCCATCTGTCAGCTGGGGATGGTGATGGGCCCCCACTTTGAGGGCTGTGGGAGGAGGAAGCGCATCAGCGTGCACCGCTGTCTGCTGTGGAGGGACCATCTGAAGGTCTTCTCACGTGCGGGGGCTGGAGGAACTGAGGGTGCAGACGGCAAAGAGGGCAGGAGGGAGAAGAGGGGTGCAGAACTGGAGAGCCATGGCGGGGAGAGAGGAGATGAGCAAAGAGGAAGCAGGTGTGCGCACCGTGACCAGGCTTCCCTTCAACCTCCCCCAAAGCTTAATAGATTTCTAAATGGGCTTATTATCACCACCTATGAATTCTTTTAAAGGACCTAATTATCAATATAAAACACCAAACTAACTAACTAGGTTTCCTGAGTGGGCTGTGACACAGGTGCAAACAGGCTCTCCGGATGGTAGTCCTGGCGAAGCCTGCAGACCCGGATCAGTGGTTGGGGGGTGGGGGGCGGTGGGGAGGGCTGCCCATGGCCCCGGTTAGGCCGGTAACTGCAGGGCCCCTCCTGCCACGGCCAGGTCTTTGGAGACGCCCGCTGCCTGACCTCTCTCCCCATGTGGCCTGGAGCCCAGGGCCCACAAAATAGGGTCCAGCTACCCTTGCACCCCTCTGGGTTAGGGGCTGAGGATGAAGCAAGCGGGTGTCCCCAGAGTCCAGCTTGGTGTGGGGGGCACTGCATGCAGGCAGAGGGGTCAAGGAATCAAGCCGTTGGCATCCCTCCCTCCACTCCTAAGCAGAAATGCCCGGGGCAGGGGCTACTGAGATACTGAGAAAATGCGCTTGTTCTACACATCATTGGAGGGATTGTGGTGGGGGGCGTAATAACAAGACAGAGATGGCTAAGCCCCTCCCCCACCAGACTACAGGACCCCTGTAGGCGGCGAGGGCCCGAGTCCTCAAGGACTGGATGGTGCTCACCTGAAACCCTGTCTCCACTACAGCGATTTCCAAAGTATGTTCCCCAGAGCCCCAGAAAACATCAGCAACATCTGGGAAATTGTTGGCTAGGCAGACCATCGAATACCACCTAGGGGCGGGGCCTAGCAAACGGTGGGGGTTTTTATTATTGTTATTTATTTATTTATTTGGTGGCATTGGGTCTTAGTTGCGGCATGCGGGCTCTTCCTTGCATCATGTAGGATTTTTCTGACGAGCCCTCCAAGAAATTCAGAAGCTGGCTCCAGTTTGAGAACCTCCGCTCTCGTGTATATGTACAGGAGGAGGTCATTCATCAGTGCAGCTGCCGACGGTGCTGCCGCTGGCTTGTTGGGGGGTGGGGGGCGGGTGCGGACAGGCCTGTTTCTTAAATTAAACTAAATGATGGCCATTAAGGGGGCGTCCCCTGCACATAATTAATTCTCCTTTAGCTAAAAGGGGCAGGTGAGAATTGGACAGCTACTGATGATCTCGGCGTGCCGCACCCTCATTCTCCGCCACCCTCCCATCTCCAGGGTCCTTCTCTGGTGGCTCCACCCCTCAAGTTGGGTTCTCCTTCTGTGCAGCCACCCCAGGGGAGTCTGAGCTTTGTTAGCTACCTGGCACTCACTTCTCCAAGTGCCACACCCCTGTCCCCTTCTCCAAGTCAGTCACCCCTCTCAAGTCTGTCCTCATCCCCCCAGTCCTCTGCAGACACACGGGGCCCCCATGTCCCTCTTTCATCAGAGCACTTACACTTTACCCAGGTTGGCACGTTAAATTCATGGGCAGAATTTTGTTTACTATTTAAACCACAGGTGCCATGACATTAAGAGATGTAAAAATCTTAGAGCTTGAAATCCACACCCCAGGCCTTTCCAGACTCGATGGACTAAGGGAAACCAAACTCTTGGGGTGGATCAGGCCATCCTTTACTAGCTGTGTGACCCCACACAAGTGCACTCACCTCTCTGAGCCTCATTTCCACAGCTCTCAGATATGGGTGATGCCACCCATCTCATTAGGTTTTGGTAAGGATAAACAGAAACTGTATGTGGGAAGTCTCCAAGCAGAATTGGTTCCACATCAGGGCTGGGGACACACTCCCCCCACCAACTCCCTTCAGTGTGTTCCAGATGAACCCAAATGGGGCTCATTCTTTGGGTCTCAGCAGCTCACCCCCTTTATACCGTTAATAAATCCTGGAATCCAGATGCTAGGCCAAGTTCAGTACAATTCAATCAACCTTTTTGCAGGTACCTGCTGTGGGCCAGGTGCCTTGACAATGGCTGAAGATGCAGAGACAGAGCAAGAAAGGACCCTGTACCCCAGAAGTTCGAGTGTGGTAGAACAGACGCATTTGTAATGCATCTTTAAGAAGAAGGGAAGAAGCAGGGTGGTGCCCCAAAAGAGAGTAGCCTTAGAGACAGACCTGGGTTCAGATCTTGACTTTGCCACTAAGAAACCAGCTAACGCTGTGATTTTTACAGTAGTCATGCATGGATGTGAGAGTTGGACCATAAAGAAGGCTTAGCAACAAAGAAGTGATGCTTTCGAACTGCGGTGCTGGAGAAGACTCTGGAGAGTCCCTTGGACTGCAAGGCTATCAAACCAGTCAATCCAAAAGGAAATCTACCCTGAATATTCGTTGGAAGAACTGATGCTGCAACTGAAGCTCCAATACTTTGGCCACCTGAGGCAAAGAACCAATTCATTGGAAAAGACCCTGATGCTGGGGGAAAATTGAAGACAGGAAAAAAGGGGGTGACAGAGGATGAGATGGTTGGATGGCATCACCGACTGAATGGACATGAGTTTGAGCAAGCCCCAGGAGATGGTGCAGGACAGGGAAGCCTAGCATGCTGCCGTCCATGGGATCACAAGGAGTTGGACACGGCTGAGCGATTGAACAACAAAACGTTGTGCAAATTACTTAATCTCTTTGTATCCCCTTTTTCTCATTTATAAGGTGGGGAAAAGGAACTTCAAAGGATGAGGCTTGCGGATGTTGTGGGTAAGTGCCTGGCATGTGTGTAGGCTCAGAAAATGCTGGCATCATTATCATCATTATGAACGCAGTGGGCTTCCTCATCCTCCAGGAGCCCACCCTTCCTCTGCAGGGTCAGAGGCTGCACCATCCTGGTGGCCCCAGGCTTTGGAGTTAACCAGATGATCCTTTAATACACAAAGAAACCCCAAATAGCTTAACCTCAGCCGCAGCACAGAGGGCCCGGCTGCCCGGCAAATACTGGCCCCGAATCCTGTGCTCCATTATTGCGTCTGAAAATCCGTTAACATTTCACACAATTTCCTGCACAGCAGTGCGCTTCATAATGCTGGGAGCCAAGCCGGCCCAGTAATTGGGACTGGAGTGGGGCAGAGTCCAAAGCAATTAATCCAGCCTCCTTCCTTGTTTGCGCCAGGATAAGCCTGACGGGGTGGAGAGTAATTGGAAAGGAGCGGCCTCCATCCCCAACTCGGAATTAATATTTTCCTGTCCTGATTTAATTCCGCCCGGGAACAGTGACACAGAGACACGCCGTGTCAAGCGCTAAGTAATCCACCATGAGCCACCTGGGGAGGATCGAAGGACTTTTCCTTTTCCTTACGGTTGGCGGGGGGTAGAGGGGAATGGCGGCTAACAAGACAGAACCTCACAAGTTGGAGGGCCTTCCAAGGACATCTGAAGCTGAACTCTCCTCTCCCCCAACCCCACCCAGTGCAAGGACATGCCACAGAGGAGACGAACCTGAGTTCAAATCACGGCTTTGGGACTTCCCTGGCAGTCCAGTGGTTAAGACTCTGTGCTTCCAGTACAGGGGACAGGGGTTCAATCCCTAGTTAGGGAACTAAGATCTCACTTGCAAAGCAGCAATGGGCCAAAAATACATATATATAAATCCTGGCTTTGCTACTTAGAGGTGTGACCACAGGCAAATCATTTAAATCCCACTGAGCCTCAGTTTCCTCATCTGTAAAATGGGGATAAATAGTACCTCCCATTAATGATTGTCATCAGATGCATTACAATAAACACAAGGCACTTAATACCTGTATAATGGTCTGTCAATGGTTGCTATGTTCCCTCTTGTTCTAGGTTTTATGACCAGGAGCCAAGCACAATGGTAAGCATGAAGAATGTCACACAAGAAAAAGAGAAAGAAAGAAAGAATGCAAACAGAAACAAAACCAGGGGCCCAGGGCTTCCCAGGTGGCTCAGTCATAGGGAATCTGCCTCCCAATGCAGGAGACACGGGTTGGATCCCTGACCCTGGAGGATTCCACATGCCTCCAGGCAACTAAATGGGTTCACTACAGCTGCTGGGTCTGTGCTCTGGAGCCCGGGAGCCACAACTACTGGAGCCCCTGCCCGGCATCAATGAGAAGCCTGTGCACTGCAACCAGAGAGCAGCCCCCATTCACCATACCTGGGGAAAAGCCTCCCCAGCAACCAAGACCCAACACAGGCAAAAATAAATAAGTTTAAAAAAAAACAGGGGCCCAGCCTTGTAGGAGCTTGAATGCTAGTCCCATATAGCTAGAGCTTGTTGTATACAGTAGGCGTTTGATATGCACTGGCTCTCTGCCTTGTGCCGATGGCATCCCCGGGCAGGCGCGCGTTTGGCCTCTGCCTGATCACGTCCCGTCACTGTGCTGCTGACGCCTCTGCCCACGTTATCAGCCTCCTCCTGGGCTTCTGGCTGCCTCCCCGTCACCGCATCCCCCCACCCCAGCTCCACCCAGTTCTCGCTCCATTCTAGGCCCAGCTGGAGAGAGACACTTCCAAGCACTGCATCTGGGACTCAGGAATGTGCAGATTTCTGCTGGAGACCCCTGTATAGCTGAGCCTTTTCCCAACTGGCTCGGCCAAGGTCTCGTGGGAGGAGGGCTCCCAGCGGTATCTCCTCTCATCCCCCGGGCGCTGTCCGCAGGGGCTCGGGCATGTTAGGTGAGGAACTGGGGAGGAATTAACCTCAACTACCAAGGAGGTACCCTTCCGCGTCCCACATCCCATCGGTTCCTGGAGCTCCCTTTCACCTCCCCGGCAAACCATTTCCAATGAACTCTTGTCCCAGAGACTGCTTCTGGCTGACGTCAAACTGAGACCATCGGGTATTCTGTAGACCCTGAGGTCCGCGTGGCCCCGCTTAGGGGCCCCTCTAATGAAAGTCAGTACCAAGAGACAGAGGGGGGAGGACATGCCTCCTGACCACCAGGCAGCATGAGCATCCCAAGGCTTTTGAGGTGCTGGCAGAGGTGCCGGGTGGAAGGGCAGATGTTTCCCAGGAGGTGGGGCGGTGGGGGGCAGACTTATTCACAAGTGAGCTGAGACCCCTATCCACCCAGGACACCCAGACTTACAGGCTCACAAAGGGGCAAAAACCAGGGAGATCTGGTTATTCATGTTCCCTCCCCCCACCCAACAGGTGGAAGGAAAAGCTTCAAGGGTGGGAAGGAAGACGCCTCATTGGGCTCCCAACTCCCCCAAAAAAGTCAAAGCAGAGAGTTGCCAGAAAAACCGTGTGTTCCACAAAACTGCAGGAAAACACTACGCAAATGTCAAACTGATGAGGAGGTGGGGGAGCAGGCCAGGAATAAACCAAACATTAAATCACATCAGTAGGAGAATAATAGCTAAACTCCTTCTTGCTTGTAGCACTCAATTCTGCAGTCAATACGGGCCAGAATGAATGAACGGCCTCCTCAGAGCCACATCTAAATTCACTGTGTGCAGCACCCCAAACTCCAAGAGGGGGGCCGGCCAGCCAAGGGCAATCCTGCCTCACCCCATATCTTCCACCCACAGGGGTTCCTGGGAGGGAACAAAATCTAGGCCCCCAAGCCAGCTAGGGTGTAGTGAGAGGAGCCCTGTGCAGGGGCTGGGTGACAAGTCAAGTGCCATCTCTGAGCCTCAGGGAATCAACATGGGGTCAGGCTGAGGGGGTTGGTGGGACGCAGGGTCACAGAGGCCTGGTGGTTGGCCTCAGTGCATAGAAGGGGAGGAAGCCGCATGAGCGAGGAGGTAGTCTGTGCCCTGGCCCAGAGTGAGCCTGAGGGCAGAGGAGAGGCTGAAGTGCCCAGTTGCATTCAGGTCCCAAGTGCAGAGGGTCAGGGATCAGCTGCCCCTGTCATTTATCCCACAGCCATTCATGGATATAGACCGCATGTCAGGCACAGCCAGGGCCTGGGCACAACCACGTATGTGTTGTGGTCCTGCAAAGACCAGAGGGGAGGGACTTCCCTGGTGGTCCAGAGGTTAGGACTCTGCCTGCCAATGCAGGGGACACAGGCTCGAACCCTGGTCCAGGAAGATCCCACATGTGATGGGACAAATAAGCCCTTGACCCACAACTACTGAAGCCCGCGTGCCTACAGCCAGTGCTCTGCAAAAGAGAAGCCAGTGTAGTGAGTAGCCCATGCACCGCAATGAAGATAGCCCCCGCCCACCGCAACCAAGGAAAAGCATGCAAGTAGCAATGAAGACTCAGTGCAACTAAAAATATAAATTTTAAATGTTTTAAAATTTTTTAATTAAAAAAATACTTTTGTAAAAACCAAAAGACCAGAGGGGAAGACACAACAGACACATCAATTCAGAACCTGGGAGGATTTCTGTATGCAAGCTCAGCTTCTAGGGCGAGGGTGCAAATGGGTCTTACCTGAGCAGCTCCTGGGAGCCAGGTTGGGGCCAGCACTCATGTTTTCTCACCCCATCCTCAGAAACTCACTTCACAGAGTAGGGGATTGGCTCAGAGTCCCATAGCTGGAAAGAGGGTGTGAACCCAGGTGTGTGATTTTAGAGGCCAGCACTGCTGGTGATTCATCAACCAGGCTCACATAGAAATGAGGATGCCGGTGGTGGAGCTGGGACACTCCTTCCCTTCCCGGGGGGCAGCCTCAGGGCTCCACTGTCTTCAAGCTCCCCCAACAGGTGAAGGACCCCTCACACCCTTCCTTGGGCTTTATCCCAGCAATCTCCAAAGGTCTAGACATGACTTAGGGCCAGAAGAACCTCACCTATTCTGCCTTCATCCTCCCCTCATTGCTCCTGCCCCTGACCTTGGGGACTTCAGTGGACTTCTGTGGCTTTCATCTCTCCAGAATCGATCTCTTTTGAGACTGTACCTCGAATTTTCCTGGGAGCCTGCATCCCTCTCCCACTGTGAGTCCATGACGTTCTGCAGAGGCAGATCCAGGGATGCCTGTGGGCCTAAATCCTCCCTCTGCCCCCAGCTAGAACGACTGGTTCATGAGTGGGCATGTAACCTTAGCTGGGCCAATGAAATTCAGTCTTGAGAAATTACTCTTACTATTGGAAAGAAAATGTTTCCTTTGTTGAATCATTAGGATGTGGGCCTAGTGCTACTGGCAGCTATTTTGTTACCATGAGTAGAAGGCATGGCCTGAGAAAGATCCCTAGAGGGCAAAAAGAACTGAGAGAAGAAGACAGATATTTGGTAATGTATGAAGTTCCAGGTCACGTTACCTGAAGACTCCCTTGGCCTCTTTAATAGTCAGTAACCTCCTTTGTGGTGCTGGAGAAGACTCTTGAGAGTCCCTAGGACAGCAAGGAGATCAAACCAGTCAATCCTAAAGGAAATCAGTCCTGAATATTCATTGGAAGGACTGATACTGAAGCTGAAGCGCCAATGTTTTAGCCACCTGATGCGAAGAGCCAACTCACTGGAAAAGATCCTGATGCTGGGAAATATTGAGGGCAGGAGGAGAAGGAGGCAACAGAGAATGAGATGGTTGGATGGCATCACCGACTCAATGGACATGAGTCTGAGCAAATTCCAATGAAGTGAAGGACAGGGAAGCCTGGGCTGCTCCTGCCCAGGGGTCCCAGAGAGTCAGACATGACTTAGCAACTGAACAACGACAATAATGGCCTCCGTTTTGCTTAAGCCAATTCAACTTTAGGTTTCTATAAGCCTCTTTCCCCAAACCGAAAAGAATTGGGACTAATGTAGGCAACAACATCCCTTGGGAATTGTGCCAGCGTGTGAACCTCTGCCCACCCTCATCCTCTAGAAGGAATCTCAGACAATGGAGTCCAAATCCATCTTTGGCAGTGAAGGAAACTGAATCCCACATTTTTTTAAGTCACTTATTCAAAGCAACAGAGCCAGTTAGGGACAGAATTGAGATTCAAATTCAAACCTTAAAACTCCTACTCCTGTGTGCTTTCTGGACAAGTGTGTGATATGTTTGTCTAGTTCTGAAAAGGTATATATATATGTGTGTGTATGTGTGTGTATTTGTGTCCTCAGAGAGATACTGAGGTCCCCAAGGGCCAAGCTTGTGCCAGGGACATGCCTGACATCTCCCATGAATGCATGCTAAATTGCTTCAGTTGTATCCAACTCTTTGAGACCCTATGGACTGTAGTCTGCCAGGCTCCTCTGTTCACGGGATTCTCTAGACAAGAATATTGGAGTGGGTTCCCATTTCCTACTCCAGGGGATCTTCCTGACCCAGGGATTGAACCCTCATCTCTTGCATCTCCTGCATTGGCAGGCAGGTTCTTTACCACTAGTACCACCCACCCGAGTTAATGCAGTGGGTCCCCCAGGTGATCCCTGGACATTGAGTATCAGTGGGCTTCCTGGAGATGTACTCTGTCATGTCCAGTGTTGGGCAGTCATCTGCTTCTGGGGATGACGCACTGTATGTCCAGGGAAAGAGGTCAACCTTTCTGAGACGCAGGCTAATATAAAGTTGAATATAATAGCATAAAACTAGCAAAAGAGGTATCTTTCATGAGTTATCTCTTGTGAAAAAGTGAGACACTTGCTAAAAAAAAAAAGAAAAGAAAAAGGTATTGTGTTCACCTTAAGAAAATCCAAGACCCGAAATTTAAACTTACCCTATGAATTTAGAGGATAAAGGACAATTTTATAAAAAGACTCTAATTGTTATAGCAGTTCTGCTAAGGATCCAGAGTGGGTGTTTACAGACCCTCCCAGCAGGAAGGCAAGAAGGAAAGAAACAAAGATGTTAAAGACAAAGGCCCTAAGCGCTATCCGCTAAGAATCCCACTGAGAGGAAGGCAAGGATCTCAGAGCAGGTAGAGGAGGAAGTCAGTGGACAACTGTCATGGAGATACATGATTGTGTAGAGGGGGCATAAACACTTGGGTAAAGCAGCATCACTCCTAATCGCACTGGGCTGAGACCCCCTGGTCTATCCAAACAAGATCCTGGACCCCAAATCCTGGAGCAACCTGGACCCAAGACCAAGTCCAGGAGGGTATGGTTTAGCACATCACAGTATCCACTGCCTTCTTCTCCAACCCATTGCTACAGGGCCTCCCCTTGATGGCCATCCTCCTATGGGAGAAGTAAGTGTACTTTCCACTCCATTGACATTGGAGTTGATAATATGACTCCTTTTGGTGAATGGGACAGAAGCAGAAGTGATATTATGTGTCAAGCAAAAGCTTTAGGAAAGGACAATGGTAGGATAATGCATGCAGGCAAGCTCAGTCACTCAGTCTTGTCCAACCGACTCTTTGCAACCCCAGCCAGGCTTCTCTGTCCATGAGATTTTTCCAGGCAAGAACACTGGAGTAGGCTACCATTTCCTCCTCCAGGGGATCTTTCAAATCCAAGGATTGAACCCGCTTCTCCTGTGTCTCCTGCAAGGAGGCAGATTCTTTACAAGTTGAGCCACCAGGAAAACATCAAATATTTCCACCATCTTTCTTGCTCTTTTCCCTCTGCCACTGGAATTACAAGTCTTTGATTGAGACTGCTTTTTCAGTCTGATCCCAAGAATGAAGATATACAGAGCTGGGTCACAAACAACCCACAGCAGACATGTACCATGAGCAAAAAATTATCTATTGTTGCTGTAAGCTGCTGAGACTTGGGGATTGCTTGTTACTGATCCCAAACTAGCAAAAGCTAACTACTGCAGAGGGCAACACTCGCAGCCTTAAGGCCACCTGTAACAACAGAATGGGATAAGTGGTTCAGATCACGTTACTTCAGATCCATGGGTATCAAACGTGTCTGGGAATCACAAGAGATACTTAGTAAAATGCAGGTTCCCTGATTCCGCTCCTGAGCTTTAGTCAGTTCATCCAAGGAACGGCCCAGGAAATTAATATTTTTGACTAGATCTGAAGGTGACTATCATGTGGCTATCAACAGACTATACCTTGGGAAACTGTGATCTAATGAGTCCAGTCTTTTTGATATCCAGAGAGGCATGGTGACATGCCCAAGGTCACACAGCAAGATGCCAACAGGAAACAGATCTTGAGCTCTTTTTCCTGAAGCATGCTGTCCTTCCCCAGAGAAGAGGGGCGGGAGGCAGAAGGGAAAAGAGAAACTCACAGACTGAAAATGCAACTCCAGAGAGAAAGACCAGTGGAGGCTAGGAATTCAAGTTGAATCAGGGTCCAGATTCCAAGCTGAGAAGGAGGCTGCCCTGTGGGTGGGTGGCTAAGTGGCCCCCAGAGGCCTTCTCCAGAAGACTAGAAGTGGGGAGAAAGGATTCGGCTTTCAGAGCAGGGAGGCTAGAGGAAAGAGATAGAAAAAATAAATAAAAATAGAAAGGGGAAAAAAAGCCTTCTAGCCCTGGTGAGCCCAAACATCCCCAGCATCACTGCAGGAGCCTCCCCAGCCCTCTTCGATTTTGATGTACAGTTTGAAACAAATCAATAGCAGTATAATAATACTCAGCACGCTGTGTAATTTTTATATCATTAGTTTTCATTTTCCGCTCCCCATGCATCAAAAAACTTACAACGGGCTCGTAAAGTTTATTTAGTATTCCATGAATTCCTAATCAGTTTCATTTCATAATGATTCAGGAGCCGCCCGCTGCCTAGGCCCCCATGTCAAAAAATCGATAAAACCAACACAGTTTTCCTGATGGCGGCTGCAAAAGGATCTATTGTAGGGGAATTATGATTTATGCCCTGGCCTGACCGTGAGCAGCAGCCTCCACCTGGCAGCTCAGGGCTGAGGTCTTCGCCAATAATGATTTATGCACCTTCTGCTGGCCCCACCCTGGCTCCCTCCCTGCCCCAGCTGGCCTCTGACACTGGGGGGGCGGGGGGCAGGTGGTGGACGGGGCAGGCAGGAGGAGGCAGATTCAGCTGGGAGGGAAGAAGGCACAAGGGAGAGGTCGACCGGAAGTCTGAGCATCCGTGCATGGGCATCTGTCTCTGGGTCCATATACTTTCAGGAAGGCCTGAGCAGAGAAATGAGGTGTTTGGGGACCCCCCCCCAACCTGGCCCCAAAGATCTTCAAAGGGAACAGGTGTGCATGGATGAAGCAGGGGTGACCCTGGCTTTGCAACTGGAAACCTTGGTCCCATCCAGCCTTCCATTCTGGCCTCACAGGTAAGTCCTTGGCCCCCCATGTCAGCCACATGCAGTCACCTCCACTCTTGCTGACTCTGCCCCAGTGGCTCCAAAGAGCTCAGTGGAAAAGCGGTCCCAAGGGTCGTGGTGGCCAAAGGGCCTCAGCTGAATCTCATGGGATGCAGACACAGCCAGCTGCCAGGAATTCTGAGGCTGGAATGCAAGTTTCCCAGCCTCCCAAGAGGGATCAAGGGGTGGGCTTGAGTCTCTCAGGTGCTTTCTTGTCTTCAGAGGCAGCTTTGCTTGGTTTTGCAAACCCTCTGCCCTCCCATCCCCTTCCTCCACTGGTGGGGGATTACTAGGTCTAGTAATGATAAAGGTCTAGACATGATAAAGGGAGGCATTCAGTCCAACAACTGGTTTAATTAAGAGTGACCAACCCAGCCCAGACAAAGAGGCCTCAGGGTGATTCTCCAGGGGAGAGGACGCTATACTGTGATAGGGAGCCACCAGAATTGGGTCCCCCAGGACGTGCACCCCCATCCACCACCTATCCGTTGGCTCCCCTGCCTCCAGGGAGCGGGGGGCCTCATTTAGGTGGGTTGAGAGGGGCAGATGTTCACGAGCTGGGTGTCTGCAGGGACTCTGTCCCCTGTGAAAGGGGGCGCTCCAGCCTTAGACCCAAGTTAGAATATGGGTCTTCCTCTTCCTGCCTTCGCTTGCCTTTTTGTTCACTTACTCGCCAAACACCAGGGAAAAGACACTTTACAGCCACTCCATCTACGTGTGACTCAGAGATAAAGCAGCTCGCCCAACCTCACACAGGTGAAAAGGGGCACAGCCAGAGTGCCAAGGAAGGTTTTCCAGGTCCAGGGCACGCCCCGCCCCACCACACCCAGCGACCCACTCCCCATGCCTGGCCTGTATCCCCCCCTCCCCCATCCAGGCTCTCCCCTCCCCCGCCTCAATCCCATGCACACAGCAGCATGAAAAGAGCCAGACTTTGGGACCAGACCTGGATTCGAATCCTGATTTCCAATCATCACTGGCTGAGTGACCTTGGGCAATTTAATTAACCTTTCTGAGTCCGGCTTCTCTCACGTGTGAAAATGGGAGTCATAATTTCTGCCCCACCGATGGCGAGGGCTCAAAAGGGCAAGTATATAAAATGCCCCATCCCCCGGGAGGCCCCTGAGAGAGGCTTCCTGCCCTTCCCCCCACTGCCCTTCACCTCTCAGCCTCACTCATGTCCCCAGCAGAAAGTCACCTGTGTGGTGCTGGGGGTCAGAGGAGGCCTGGACATGTCCCCATTTGTGCAGAATAATCGAAAAACCAAAACCCAGCCAGGACTTGGCATCCATGGGCTCTGGGCTGTGTCACTACTCTGAGCTGCGGTCCAGCTTCATTTACGCAAATCTGAGCTGAGCTCCTGCCAGGGCCCCCGTCCCCGGCTGTGAGACAGAAAGGAGCCTGAAGCCTGGCAGTCCACGGTCCTGGGAATTGCGTCTTAGGAACCAGCAGCTTCTCCCAGGTAGGGAGCCGGAGGGTGGGAGGGGCTGGGGGGAGAGTGGAGAGAGAGCCTGGACCTGGGTGGGAGGAGGGGAAGCACCCTGGCCTGGAGAAGCCCTGCCTGAACCCCTCCATCCCCAAAAAGGGGAAGCTGGGTTTCTCCCCTTGCAGAAGAGTCCAGATTCTTTCCCATAGAAACGGACACCCTGGAGCTGGGCGCCGCTCCAAGGATGCAGGCTTTGCCACCCCTGCTTGACCGGGATGGGCAGCCAACAGGCTGCTGTTGGCCCTCACTGGTCTCGCTCCTTCTCTGCCTACTTCTGTCTCCCGGCCTCTGTGTCTTGGTGAGTTTCCAATCCGCCTGTCTCGTCTCTACTCCTTTCTTTCCATCACTGGCTTCAGCCACTAGGGAAAATAAATATTTCATCCTGCCAGGCCTGCGGGGTCCTCACACCTCCCCCACCCCGACAGGCAGTGCTAAAAGGCCTGAGATTTCAGGGAATAATCTCTCTCCCTGGATCCCCTTTCTGCTGCCAGATCCCCCCTTTGTCCCCTCAGCTGTTTCATCACCCCGGGCTCAGAGACAGCCCCTACCGGGAAGGTAGGCCAAGTGGGCCAGGAGGCTGATGGACGGCCAACCCAGAGCTGGACATCCAGCAGCCGGCACCGCAGCATAAACACCAGCCTGGTTCTGGCAGCTGAGGGCACTAGAGGTGCCAGTCTTCAGCCTCTTCTTCGGACCCCTATAAACACACATGGGCTCCTCAGCCCAAGGGGCCGGCTCTGCACAGCTTTGCTGCCCCCACCCCCATCCTCTCCCTCTCCCTCTGCCCCTGCATGCACCTCTCATTCTTCCAGATACCAGAGTCTCAGCTGCTCCAACGCCTTGACGACTGGGTCCCACTCCGGCTCTCTGAGCATCAGTTCTTTCATCTGTGAAACGGGCTCAGTGAGAGATTTCCTGTCAGGGCCAGGGGTCAGGGTTGACTCATGTGCTGTGGGGACTGTGACGCCTTCTTTAACCATCCTTGGATGTCATCACACACAGCTCTTCCCCAGGTGACCCTATAAGTTGCAAAACTCTCCTGCTAGCAGAGTCACTGGAGATCAGAGGCTTGTTTCGGGGACACAGAGAGTCACAAAGAAAACAGGAAAACAGGGGGACTTCCCTGGTGTTCCAGTGGCTAATACTCCACACTTCCAATGCAGGGGACCCAGGTTCCATCCCTGGTCAGGGAACTAGATCCCACATGCTGTAAATGAGAGTTTACATGCCCCAACTAAAGATCCTATGTGCTGCAACTAAGACTCAACGCAGCCAAATAATTTTTTTTTTTTTTGAAAGAAAAAGAGAACAGGAAAATGCAGACCTGGCTCTGCACTCCTTAGCCATGTGACACTGAACAAGGACGCTCCTTGACCCTCCTGAGCCTTAGTTCCCTGTCTGTGAAGTGGGATCGATCACCCTTATTGTCAGCAGGTTTAGATGCCACATGGGATGGGAGTCAAAGCGCCGTGTTGCAGGGGCACCTGGTGGGTTCACAACAAATGATGCTTCCTCTCCCTCCTTCCCGTCTTCTCCATTCTCCCCGCCGCCATAGAAATGAGAAGCCATTTTCGATAGTGAACATCATGTCTTTCCATAGTGTTTTCTTAGACACCTGGAAAAGTTTGACTGGAACTTATGACAAGCAAGTTTGCCCTTTATTGGATACCAAGTACCATGCATCTCTGTTTCCTGTGGCTCAGACGGTAAAGAATCTGCCTGCAATGCAGGAGACCCGGGTTCGATCCCTGGGCTGGGAAGATCCCCTGGAGAAGGGAATGGCAACCCACTCCCTGGATTCTTGCCTGGAGAATCCCATGGACAGAGAAACCTGGTGGGCTCCAGTCCATGGGATCCCAAAGAGTTGGACACAACTGAACGACTAATACTTTCGACACTTTCAAGTACCATGCAGGACACATCCCACGCAGGATCTTTTTCCATTTTCTCCACACCACCACGAGGCAGGCATTATTACGTACTGATGATAAGGCCCAGAGATGGGGCAATGGCTTCCCTGAGGTCACACAGCAAGAGCCTGGGTTGGGAATCAGTTCTGTTTGCAGGAGCCTGGAGACCCAGAGGAGCTCCCTTCACCCAGATTCTCCCCTTTCCCAACCTCCCAGACAGGGACTTGGGTGTGGAGATACAGTATGTCACATGCACAAGGTGGGAGATGGTTTGCTGTTCCACTTCAGGGATGAGGAAACTGAGGCCAAACAAGGATAAGAGGCTCAGGCAAGGACTCGCAGACGGGAGAGGTGTAGACGCAGCTGGAACCACCAGCCTACCTCTGTACTCGTCCTGCCCATCTTGGGCATTTAGAGGGTAAGACTATTTATTTACTGGCCTCAAATCCCAAGCCCTAACCCAGCCATGACTAATGTTGTCTCCTTCCCCACCCCATCCTCAGGGATGTGCCCCAGGACAGACCCTCCTTCAGGTCAGGTCCTGCAGAGGGCGCTACACACTTGATTGCTTTCCCATCTATGACACTGCAGGTCAGATCTCACTACACCGAGAGCCATTACAACAAAAGAGCCCGCCTGCCATTGCAGGAGGCACAAGAGACATAGGTTCAATCCCTGGATCGGGAAGATTCCCTGGAGGAGGAAATGGCAACCCACTCCAGTATTCTTCCTGGAGAATCCTATGGACAGAGGAGCCTGGTGGGCTACAGTCCATGGGGTCACAAAGAGTCAGACATGACCTAGCAACTAAACAACAACAACTCTACCAAGACAGTTTGCCAAAGCCAATCCAGGAGGTATGTAGTCAGCTAATACAGCACCTCCTCAAAGGACTGGGCAGGATGGTGATCTGCACGTCCTCATTTCACAAATGGGGAAACTGAGGCTCAGAGAGGGCTCACAGAGAGGAAGGGGTGGATGGCCCATGTCAGTCTGGCCACAAAACCTCCGAGGCTCTTTTCATTCTCCAGACCTTCCTGAGCCAGGACTTGACATGGGTCCCTGGACCCTATCCACACAAGGGGCTGCTCATATTTCTGCCTACTGACAAACGCATGTGGCATGGTGCCCACCCCCTACCATAAATATGCACACGGCACAGGCGTACCCCAGGTACACATGCGCACTCTCACGGGCACATACAGGCCTCAGGGCAGTGGTCCTCCCCCTGGGATGCGCACTGGTATCACTTGGGGAGCTTTTAAACTTACCCGTGTCAAGTTCCACCCCCAGCGATGTTGATGGAATGAATGTGTACGAGTTATCTACTGCTGCATAACAAATTACCGCCTACATGTAGCACCTTACAACCACCTTTCTTCTCTGACAAGGTTTCTCGGGGTCAGGAATCTAGGAACAACCCTTCCATCCCATCCACCCCCCACCCCCCCGCCCGAGGCCATCTCAAAGACTCCCATCCACAGGCGTGGGGTCTGGCCCCCAGCCCATCATCACCCCTGCTCCAGATGCCTCCAGGTGTGGTTTCAGGCCTGTGTGAGCACGTGGGCTTGCGTGAGCAGGTGTCCACACAAACTCGTCTGCTTACCAGTCATGGCTCCTGACCGGAGGGACCCGTCTTCTCTGTACCCCTCTAATGTCTGTCTGTCTGTCTTTCTTTCCCCTTCTCTCCCCTCTTTATCTTCCCTCTCTTTTCTTGCTCTTTATTTTTAATATCTTTTAAAATTTTTTATTTATTTATCTTTTGTGGCTGCGCTGGGTCTTTGTTGCTGGGCACAGGCGTTCTCCAGTGGCACAGGCGAGCGGGGGCTACTCTCTATTTACAGCGTGCGGGCTTCTCACTGCCCTGACTTCTCATTGCCGTGGAGCCTGGGTTCTAGGGCACATGGGCCTCAGTAGTTGCGGCAGGTGAGCTCAGTAGTTGCAGAGTGTGGACTTAGTTGCCTGGAGGCAGGTAGAATCTTCCTGGACCAGGGATTGAACCTGTGTCCCCTGCATTGGCAGGCGGACTCTTAACCACTGGGCCACCAGGGAAATCCTTTTATTTTTTAATATCTTTTTTCCTTTTTTTTTTTTTTTTTTTGGCCGCACCACCAGGCATGTGAGATATTAGTTCCCTGACCAGGGATCGAACCCATGTCCCTTGCAATAGGAGCACAGTCTTAACCACTGGACCGCCAGGGAAGTCCCTCTTTTCTTGCTCTTGGCTCTCTTCACCCGCGCTGTCTCTCTCCAGCCTCTCTCGCCCCTTCCTGATCCTGCAGTCTCTACGCCCTCCCCCTCTCGCCCGCCAGGAGGCCCAGCAGCATCTCGGGGATAGCTCTAATGCAGCCGCCCTTCCTTGCCCACCTCCAGGAATCCCGCGGGCCGGACCCCTCTGGGTCTTAGGCGGGGAGCGGGGGGGGGGGGGGGGGGGGGGGGCACTACTTCCCTTCCCGCAACTTTAACTTCCGGGTGGAAGGGGACATGGCTGACGGGTGGTGGGCAAGAGCCCAGGCAGAGCCAGGCCTGGGTCTGCATCTACTTCCTAACTCATCTGCTTCGCTCTCCCCGTCTGCTCGGTCCGCTGCGGGCCTGACCTATGGGCTTCCAGAACCTTCCTTGCTCGCCACACTCTCTCTGTTTCTATCTCCATGTCTCTCCCTCTCCCTTTCTGTTGCTGTGACTTCCTCGTGGAGAGAAGCGGGCACTAGCCACAGCTCCGAAGGCTGCGGAAGCAAGGAGAGTAGCTCTGCCCTAGTAACACGCAGCAGAGACAACTCTTCTCGGGAATTAATGAGACCGCCAAGAACAAAAGAGGCGACGACCAGCAGAGGCCGGAGAGGCGGGGCCCAGCGAAGCCGTCCCCGCAGAACCGCGCGCCCTCAATAATAGAGTGAGGAAAAATGGAGTAGAGATCCCTGTGGTAAAAACTATTAGAGGAGGCGAATTATAAAACTATTAACCAGAATGTAACTCCCAATTAAAAGATGATTTAACACTGGAACCTGATGGATGAATTTTGATTAAATGGAGAACTATTAGGAGCCCAGGGATAAGGCTGCTCCTGCCAGTTCTAAAAGTTAAAAGGCAGTTTGATATAAAAATTTATAAATTAAGGTTAATTACTTTAAATAACATGGCTGCAAGCAATGAAAGGAAATTTGTCAGAATCTCCAGAGTTTGGGGCGAGATGGATACAGATGTCCCGGCTGGCCCCGGGGAGCTTGGGGGTCAGGGTAGGGACAGGTGAGGCCAGCAAGAGGGCAGGCGATGTCCACACTCCCAATAGGCCCCCCGAGGAGCCAGGCGCGGCCTGAGGCACCAGGGGTGGGGGTAGTGCCCTCATTGCCCTCTGCTCCGAGGCCACAGCAAGACACACTGGTTCTGGGAGATGGGCAGGAAGGAGGCCTCAGGGCTCCAGAGCTGGTCTGATGCAGAGGACACTCTCCCTCAGACTAGTTCTGATGGAGCTAGTCTCCTCTGCCTGGGGAGCCTCCCCCCTGTTGGAGGGGTCACAGCAGGACCAGCTGTTTACTGAGCACTCAGCAGGGGTGGGGGATCCATCACCCCACCCCAGTCCTGCCCCGGCTGCAGGAGTCACCAGCACCCCCATGCCTGACCTGCCTGGCTCTGCTCTGTACCCCCCGACCCCTCCCCATGAGCCCTGATGGGCAGGACAGAGCCCTACAAGGGGATTCTGCAGGGTGTGGACTCTTCTCCATCGCCCCGGGGTGGTGGGCTCTAAAGCCACCCCATAGGCCACCCCTTTCCTGGGGCCCCAGAGCTTCCCTGGGTGGAAGGTCGTGCTTCCAGGAGGCGCAGGCACTGCGCATGCCCAGGGCAGTCTGAACCCTCTAACGCTAGGCAGTCCTCTCCAGTGCGCTGCCCTGGAAACCATCCCCTCCCCAGAGCCCTGCTCCTGCCGAGGGAGGATGTCCCCTGCACATCACGGCAGGGGTGGGGGGGCGGGGAGCACTCCCTTTCTGGGAGGATAGGACCACAATGGGACCACAGCAAGGTACATCCCCCGCAGAGGACAGTGCTCAGCTCACAGCTAGGCGACATTAACACAAGGCTGTTCCCAGGGTGGGAACGTGGGCATTCAAGCCGGACTCCTCGGGTTCCAGCTCCAGTTCCAACACTTACCAACCTACATCTTCAGGATTTACCTCTCCAGGCCTCATCTCCTCATCTGTAACGTGGAGATGGGGACTTCCCTGGTGGTGTAGTGGTTAAGAAGCCACCTTCCAATGTTGTAGATGTGGGTTTGATCCCTGATTGGGGAGCTAAGATCCCACACAAGGTGGGGCAAAGAGCCCATGTGCTGCAACAGGGATCACACTATGCTGCAGTCAGCACCGGAAGCAGCCAAATTAGTAAATGTTTTTTTAAATAAATAAAATGGAGATAATAATCTCTTCTTGCGGGACAGCCAGGCAAGATCAGTGGTAAAGCCCCAGCATACAGCAGGTGCTCATTAAATAGCCTTGATTCTCATCCCCTGTCCTCACTTCTCGTCTTGTAAGAGATCTTTTCGCCCAGCAGAGCTTTCCCCAGGCTTCCTGGCACAGGTGCATGTAGACACTTTGCACACACAAGGTAAAGACACCTTGTTTAATCTTCCCATCACCCTTTGCAGTCAGTCGAGTCATTACTCCCATTTCACAGATAAGGAAACTAAGGCGGAGAGGTTCTGTCACAAGCCCCAGGCCTCACAGATGGCAGTGGCCAGTCTAGAGTCAGGTCTTTCAGCAACTTGACCCCCTCACCTCACACCGCCCCCCAGGACACTGTGTTAAGGCTTTTACACTCTCTCGCTGTGCCTCTTACTATAAACTTCAAATAAACTATATGGAAGTAGAATCAACAAGAAAGGAAGGAGGGCTGGAGGAATAAAGGAAGTGGGTTAGAAAGGGAGGGAAGGAGGAAGGAGAGAAGGAAAAGGGAAAGGCATAAGTTGATGAGTTTGTTTAAATTTTTTTTTTTTTTTTTTGGTGCACATGGGTTTTCTTTATTTGCAGCGAGCAGGGCCGACTCTTCGTTGCAATGTGCAGGCTTCTCATTGCCATGGCTTCTCTTGTTGCAGTACACAGTCTCGAGATGAGTGGGCCTTGGTAGTTGTGGCTCTCGGGCTTACTTGACCATGGCATGTGAGATCTTTCCAGACCAGGGATTGAATCCGGGGCCCCTGAATTGGCAGGCAGATTCTTTTTTTTTTCCAGGTTCACAATTTATTGTACAAATTGAATATCACATGATGAGTTGACATTAGCTTCTTCAGGCATGGGAACTTAACAGATAATGTACAGTTCAGAATCTGTTTATGTTGCTTCCACAGTTGGAGTTCTTTTAGACCTTAACTTGAAGCATAAGACTATTAAAGCAATACTTCTGTATGTGGCCAGCACACAATTCATTCTCCCTGTGAGAGTGTAAGAGTTGAAATATTTTTTGATACCAGTGAAATGGAACTGGGCATCAGCTTCTGGACCTGCCAGGATTTCAATCTTTCAAAAGGTTCAAACTCCATGGCCTGTGTCCTTCACCATGCGTTGAGGCCCCTTAATCCCTCTGGCAGCGGCAGCGGCAGGCAGATTCTTAACCACTGGACCACCCAGGAAGTCCCAATGAGTTGTTTTTTGGTTTTGTTTTTTTAACAGACCTCCGTGGGGTTGGAAGTCAGGTGTTTCCGTTAACCTTGGGTGAAGGGAGGAACCAGCAGGGAGGTTCTTTGGGGCAGGAGATGATCTGCTTCAGACACAGATGCTGCTTACACAGATGTTTTTACTTTGTAAAAAATTCATCATTCTGTGTGCTGATTTGTGCTCTTTATATAGAAAAATTATTATAATAAACACCTTTTAAATGAATATGATAATATGTAAATTTTATTATATATGAATACCATAACAAAACTGCTTTTTTTTTAATACAGTGTACCAAAAGCTATGACAAACCTAGACAGCATATTAAAAAACAGAGACATCGCTTTGGCTGACAAAGGTCCATATAGTCAAAGCTATGATTTTTCCAGTAGTCATGTATGAATGTGAGAGTTGGACTATAAAGAAAGCTGAGCACTGAAGAATTGATGCTTTTGAACTGTGGTGTTGGAGAAGACTCTTGAGAGTCCCTTGGATGGCAAGGAGATCAAACCAATCCATCCTAAAGGAAATCAGTCCTGAATATTCATGGGAAGGGCTGATGCTGAAGCTCCTATACTTAGGCCACCTGATTCGAAGAGCTGACTCACTGGAAAAGACTCTGATAGTGGGAAAGAATTGAAGGCAGGAGGAGGAGGCAACAGAGGATGAGATGCTTAGATGGCATCACCGACTCAATGGACATGAGTTTGAGCAACCTCTGGGAGATGGTGAAAGACAGGGAAGCCTGGCGAGCAGCAGTCCGTGGGGTTGCAAAGAGTCAGACACGACTTAGCGACTGAACAACAACATAACTTAAAGAGACAGTCCTGACGTCGCTTAGCGATGCATAATATAGACCAAGCATGATAAGACTGAGACAGAGCCAGAGAAGCTCGTGGTTGGCCCTGGGATGAGTCCATCACAGATGCTTCTCAGAAGTGGGGTGTCCTGTGCAAGTGGGCTGTGGGAGAGGGGCAGGAGATAGGGGGTGCCCGTCCCACCATACACACTGGGCCACATCACTTCCCCTCTCCGAGCCTCCCTTATTTTTGTCAGGAACAAGGTGAGGAAGGGGAGGAAGGGGTGAGCAACCTAAGGGGCCTGGCCCAGGCAAAGGCTTAGAGGAAAGGAGTGAGGAGCCCCAGGCATGAGGAACAGACCGGAGCTGCCCTGAGCTCAAGGACGGGATCAGGGTGCTTAGATCTGGGGAGGATGCGGAAAAATCTCCCAAAAATGCTGCACAGAAAAGTATCATTGCAGCTGACACACAACTAACAAGATCATGATGATCTCTTCCGTGGGGTTACTGTTACTGTCGTCACTACTGTTCTCAGGGAAGCAGTGGGGTGAAGTACAGCTTTTCCCAAAGTGAGTTCCAAGGAATGCTTCTCCCACAAGTTTCTTCCTGACAAACTATCTCACAGAGAAGAAGTTCATACTAACTCTGCTCTCCTCTTAGAGCTTCCCAAGGCACACCAGCATAATAAAGGCTCTGAGAAGTCCCGAAGCAAATAATCTCTAACTTTTTGAAAACAGCCTTCCCTAAACAGAGTTAATCATGGAACACTTCTTTAACATAATGATTATTGACATCCCCCCCCCACCCCCCAGGAACTGAATCTCTGTGGATTACAACCTGAGGGGCGAGAGGGAATAGAAAGCGCATACACTCCAAAATAGGTCAGACAGAGCTCCATGTCAGCCTGTTTCATGTGGCCTTGGGGGATTTGGTTTGCTCCTCTGTGCCTCAGCTTCCCCAGCTGCTAATTGGAGCAATCTCAAAATGTAGTGGTTAGGTTTAAATTAAATGTGGCACGTAATGGAATTCCCTGGCAGTCCAGTGGTTAGGACTTGGTGCTGTCGACGCTGGAGCCCAGGTTCAGTCTGTGGTGGGGACATGAAGATCCTGCAAGCCACGTGGTGCAGTCAAAAGACAAAACAAAAAAATGTGTCACATAAGAGATGCTCAACAAATGTATGTCCACCCATTTTACAGATGAGCAAACTTGCCCAAGAGTATAGAAGCAAGGAGCAGTAGCCATGGGGTGCCCAACCTAGGTCTTCTGTTTGGGGAGGTGGCCACGAACCTCTGCCTGGTATTGATACGTGGGGCAAATGAGGTCCCTTTAGCTGAGGAGTCCTGCTCTGAAGCAAAAAGGATACAGGATTAGTTCCTGACAGGACAGCACAGGACAAGCCCCAGATCATCTGAGCCTGAGTCATGACTCCACCACTTACAAGCTCTATGACCTTGGGAAGGTCACTTCACTGCTCTGGTTTCTGCATCTGTAAAGTAGAGATTAAAACAGTACCCTCTCCATAGGGTTGTTCTGAGGCAGAAATGAGGTAAAGTGCTTAAAATAGAGATTGATATACAGATCTTTGAGACATGAGCTATTATTTTAATTTTTTAATTTTTATGTATTTAATTGGCTGTGCCGGATCTTAGTTTGCAGCAGGTGGGTTTAGATCCCTGACCAGGGATCAAACCCAGGCCCCCTTCTTTGAGAGCCTAGAGTCTTAGTCACTGAAGCACCAGGGAAGTCCCGAGCTATTGTTTTTTTATTACTCTTACTGTTCATTGCTGGGCTGCAACTCATTTGACAGAAGGAGGAGAGAATTTTTTCTCCCAAGGGATCCTGAAAAGCAGGGATGGCAGTCCCCTCTCAGCCAGGACCCCTCTTCTGTGTCTGTCCTCCCCCAGATCCCAGCCACGCCTGGGCCCCTTCCTGTCCCTGCAGAGATCTCACCCTGGATGCCCACCCTCGTGGGGCTGCAATGCCAGGGGGGACGCGTGATGTGCGGGCCCTCACGGGCTTCATCTCGCTACAGTTACTGTGACCTCACCCTCACCCAGCTCCTGTGTGAACAGTGGACTCGACCTCTCCAATCACCGTCACGTCCGTGGCACCTCTGAGATGAACAACATGAGTCTTGCATCCAGTTTGTCAGTGGAGAAACTTAGCCACACAGCACAAGGAAGACACCCCCTGGAGCCCAACTGGAGGGCCATGAACCTAGATTTCCCGACCTCCAAGCCCTGGGTTTTCCTCCTGTACATTGAGGTAAACCAAACCCTACCTTTCCAGGTGGCACTAGTGGTAAAGAATCCACCTGCCAATACAGGAGACCCAAGAGACACAGGTTTGATCCCTGGGTCGGAAAGATCCCCTGGAGGAGGCCATGGCAACCCATTCCTGCATTCTTACCTGGAGAATCCCACGGACAGAGGAGCCTGGTGGGCTACAATCCATGGGGTCACAAAGAGTCAGACACACACACACAGACTTACTCTGAGTTGTAAGTTTGTCCCCTTACCAAAGAGGCCCTGCGTGCTAACAGGTGAAGCCCAGGGAGACAGTGAGCTGTGTCGTTTAATTGTCCTTGGCCTCAAGGCGCCCCCGCCCCTTTCTCTGCACACCCTCCAAAGCACCTGCCACTCCCCCGTTTCAGGCCTCCCAGGACCACACTCCCAAGCAGCGAATCACACTGTCATCTGGACTGTGAAGGCCACAGAGGCCTGGGCCTGCGCCACCTTTGACCCCATAGATAGAGCTGAGCTATGGGTACAGACAATCACGTTCCAGCCTAATGAGCCTCCTGGTCTCCCCAGCACAGAGTTCAAAGACCAGCTCTAGGGTTAGAGGCCCAGGGTTAGGGCCAGAGTCACCCCTTCTGCTCTCTTTCTCCCTCATGCGTGCTAAGTCACTTCAGTCGTGTCCGACTCTTTGTGACCCCATGGACTGTAGCCCGCCAGGCTCCTCTGTCTGTGGGATTCCTCAAGCAAGAATACTGGAGTGGGTTGCATGTCCTCCTCCAGGGGACCTTCTCGACCCAGGGATCCAACCTGTGTCTCTTACGTCTCCTCCATTGGCAGGTGGGTTCTTTACTGCTAGCGCCACCATATATATATGTGTGTATATATATATACGTAATACACACATGCACACCCATTCATAAGACAAAGTGACGTTTATTTGAATCTTCTTTTCCCATCTCCCACTCCCTCCCAGAGCTCATTCAAGGTGCCTCAACCTCCCCTGAAGCCCTCACCGAACCAGCCCCTGTGGGTGCCTATCTCTCCTTGCTCTCCCCTCTGCCTTTTATCCTTCTATCCTATCCAGCCAGGAGGGGCACTCTGTCTTTTCTGAAGGAAGATATTCTAAGGTTTCTGGGCTTCTTTCAACTTTCTTTCCAATCCACTATGCCCACCCAAGCTATTGAGGCACAAACAGGGCTAAACACAGAAAGTTCCGTGGGGACGGAGGAAAGGTAAGGTCTGGGGACCCTTGAGTGTAAACTTTTGGAAAGCCTGTAATAAATAGGTAGATGTTATTACCAGGCACATCAACACACAATTACTGCCAGTCAGAGTTTGCGCCCCAGGGAGCTTCCAGTCAAGTTGAGGAAGTAACCTGAAACAATTAGACAACATTGAAAAATCTGACCTGCCTGTAACAGACAGGCTGTTGTGGGCTGGATGTTTGTTTCCCACCAAATTCATATGCCGAAGTTCTAATGTCCAGTGTGATGGGGTTTGGAGATGAGGACTTTGGGAAGTAATTAGATTTAATAAACTCAGGAGGGTGGGGCCCCGTGGTGGAATTAGTGCCTTGTAAAAAGAGAAAGAGACCAGAGCTCTTCCTCCCTTTCTGTCCACCACGTGAAGACCCCAAAGAGAAGGCAGCCATCTGCAGCCAGGAACGAGGACCCTTCAGGGAACCAAATGAGCCAGTGCCTTGACCTTGGACTTCCCAGAACTAGGCAAAATAGATTCCTGTTGTTTAAACCACCCAGTCTATCGTGATTTGTTATGGCAGCTCAAGCTGACTAATATACATGCCTTCTGAGAATTCCTTGGTAGTCCAGTGGTTAAGACTCTGCGCTTTCACTGCAGAGGGTCCTGGTTCAACCTCTGGCGAGGCAACTAAGATCCCACTAGCCACAAAGCATGGCCAAAAAAAGGAAAAGATACATGCTTTCTGAAAGAAGTAGTCAGGAAAGTGGTTCCAGAGTGGGAAAGACTTGAGCTGAGCCTACAAAGAAAGAAATGAGTCAGCCTTGACCAGGGGGCAAGAGAGGGCATTCCTGCAGGGCACTCTGAGTTTCCACAGGTGCAGATAAGAGGCACAAGAACTGACCAATCAGGAGATGAGAAGAGGCCGGAGAGGCAGGCTGGGATCACATCACAGTGGGGCTTGGGAGCAGGCTGGGAGTCAGAGCTGTGGACCCTGGGTCATGGGTCCACGATAGGGCCACGATGGCCTTGGGGCACAGGAATGAAGCAGTCAAATCTAAGTTACAGGAAGCTAACAGGTGGCCAGGAGAAAAAGGTGGCGGAAGGAGAATTCTGGGGCGAGGAGCCAGGGAGCAAGGCTGCAGAGGTCCAAGCGGGGGATGCTGGAAAACCGGGCAAGGGCAGGAGCGGTGGGGCTGGAAGGAAGGGCTGGGTTCAGATATTGATAGCAACCAGATGGGTGGGGTGGGAGGAAGGGAGAGAGACGCCTGCTTCTAGTGAAGGCCGCTTCCCCAGCCTGCATCTCTTACTGCCCCTGCCCACCCCCTTCCCACCCCAGTCAATCCCACTCAAATGTCCTCTGCCTTTTCCCAACCTTGACTGCCTAATGTATCCAGGCCTGTGTGCTCCTCCACCCTCCATCCTGCTCTCTGGGGACCCCAGACTCTGATCCACGGCTTCTCTCCTCACCAAACCCCCCACTTGCTCTTTCCTGCCCTTGAAATACCAGGGAATTGTTGCTGGTCAAGCGCTGCTCTAAGGAAGGAATCACCTGTGAAACATTTAGCACAATGTGGGGTACACAGTAAGTACCCAATAAGCACTGATTCATTTTTACGTAACAGGTCTAGGACTTCCCCGGTGGTCCTAGTGGTTAAGACTCTGCCTCTTGCCTAGAAAATCCCATGGACGGAGGAGCCTGATGCAGGCTATTGTCCATGGGGTTGCAAAGAGTTGGAGATGACTGACTTCACTTCACTTCACTTCACTTCCCAATGCAGAGGGCGAAATTTTGATCCTTGGTCGGGAAACTAAGGTCCCTCCCATGCTCCAGGGTGCTGTCCAAAATTGACTACTGGGGCTTCCCTGGCCGCTCAGTGGTGAAGAACCCACCTGTCAATGCTGGACACACAGGTTCCATCCCTGATCTGGGAGGATCCCATGCGCCACGGAGCAGCTAAGCCTATGCACCACAGCTACTGAGGCTGCACTCCAGAGCCCGGGAGCTGCAACCACTGAAGCCTGTGCCCTGGAGACTGTGCTCCTCGGTGAGAAAAGCTGTCATCACTGGAGAGTAGCCCCCTCTCTGCAGCTAGAGAAAAGCCCATGCAACAGACCCAGCACAGCCAAAAACATATATAAATTAAAAAATTTTTTAATTAAATATATATATGAAACAGATCCTGTGCCAAACACTAGGGAGGCCAGACACTTAGACTTTAAGGAGGGGCCCCTGCTTCCAGAGTTAACCAGATATGCAAATGAAGGCCATTTGAATTGCAGAAGACAACAGAAATAGAAGACACCTCCATACCCTCAGGGCAACCCCATCCTGTTGGGGGGGGAGGTTTTCAGGGGCTCAGTCTCTGCCTTTCAAAAGCTTAAAGTCTAAAGGAAGAAACACAGACACCCACCCTCTCACCCCCAACTTCCCAACCCCCCCACCCCATCCACAATCCCACCCCCACCCCCACCATCTACCCCCAGGAGCTTCCTTTCTCCTGGACACATTGGACTTTGCATGACGAGGGCTCCCCGCCTGGGCTGTCCTTTCTGTCTCAGAACTTGGAGAAGCACTTGTCTTTTTTTTTTAATATATATATTTTTTAATTTCAGCTGCACCAGGCCTTAATTGCAGCACAAGAGATCCCTGTTGCCGCATGCAGGATCTCTAATTGCAGCAACTGAACTCTTAATTGCAGCATGTGGAATCTAGTTCCCTGACCCGGGATCAGACCCCGGCCTCCTGCTTTGGGAGGGCAGAGCTTTAATGGTTGGGCCACCAGGGGAGCCCCAAGAAGCCCGTTGTCTTCTTTCATTTATCATCTCCTCTGAGAAGCCTTCCTGGGTCCCCATCTGACACAGGAGGGCTCCCATCCTTGATGTTCCCGGAGCGCTTTGCTTCCTCATGCATCAGATCATTCACACTCTGCACCAAAGGAGACTTGTGTGTGTGTGTGTGTGTGTGTGTGTGGTGTGGTGTGTATGTGTGTTTGGTAGTCTGTCTCCAGATCACCTGCCCATGGCCCACAAACCCCCACACCTGTGAAGGCGGAGGTCAGGGCTGCTCCACAGTAAGCATCTTGGCACACAGCTGATGTTGAACAAGTGAACACATGGATGGACTAGCTGAAGGTGAGAGAGACAGGCTGGAGACCTTGGTCTGCTGGAGAAGATGGACACTGGGTCAAGCCGCAGCCCTCTGACACAGACCCAGGATGATGATAACTTCCCAGGGGCCTCTGAGAAAATGCGGGCACCAAGAGCATCCCTGCCTGCCCTCGTGACCCACTCTAGATAATCAATAGCAGTGCCCTCTGTCCCTGGGCCTGGCTGTCTTCCCCACCTGGGCAACGCGCCCTGGAAAAACCACCACAAATAAAACATACGTCCATTGCCAGACAAAAGAGCAGGAGCGTATGACCAGAAAAATCACAGTGTGTCCCAGTGCCCTCTGGAAGCAAATCGGGGCTTTGCCCATCCCTGGGATGGTTCACACAGGCAGACCAAGAGCAGCGTATATCTTCAAAACAAGCTGGACCAGTCAAGGTCGAGGACCCAGAGGACAGAGAGCGCGCTCTGCTCCCTTCCTCCTAAAGCTGTTTAGGAGGGTTCTCCCCAGAGCCCCGAGAGCAGCCCGTAGCAGTGCTGAATTCAAGATCTTGTGTGACCTTGGATAAGACATTTGGCCTCTTTGAGCCTCAGCTTCCTCATCCAGAAAATGGGTATGATGACAGGTCGGCCGAGGGCTGCAGGAAGCATAAATACGAGCTTGCATGGGGCAGAGCTTTGGAAAGGGCATGAAAAAGAGGCTTGGACCCTCTGGATTGTTTTACTGTTACTATTATCAGAGCACAACAGCAGACTCAAACCAGGACCCCGAGGCCAGTGCTGCGACCCCGCCAAGGGGCCCCGGCATCTGCTCTGAGCCAAATTTTCTGAAACGAGGTCCAACCAAGGCAGAGAACAACTGGGGAGAGGAGAGAGAGAGAAGGGCATGTGTGTGCAAGTGTGTGTGTGTGTGTGTGTGTGTGTGTGTGAGTGTGGATGCACAGGAGTGTGCGTGTGCCCTGGGGTAGGGTGGGGAGGGGATGGAGGGGAGAAGGGGAGAATTGAGAAGAAAAGAAGAAAAGCACAGGGAAGAGAAGGACTGAGGTATTCGGTTACATGATCTAAATTCTAATCAAACATCATTTAAAGCATGTTTTATTTCAGCCTCCGGAGAGCCTGTCCCTCCTGGCTGCTCACCATGGCAACGGGCCGCTCATTTCAGAAGTGTCATGCCACATTATCGTCCTGCCGCCTCACACGCTCTCGCCGCCTGACAACTTCGCTCTGCCCCTTGCGACAACCATCCCCGCTCAGCCGGTTTATTTTTGGTGTCAGCCGGCCCCCCTCCCCTGCCTCCCCCTCATCATCAGTGGATTGAAAGACAACCTCAGCCCTCCAGCCGGTGAGCATCGTGGCCTATTTGGTGATAAGAGATAATTTGAGGAGATATTTGCTTACATGTGTATGAACAATTTGCTGCATTAAGACAATTCCACCTGGTGCGTGGATGGGGATGGGGGCGGGGGGCCAGTGCTCAAACTGACAACACCCCAGGCAAGAGGAGGGGGTGGGCACCCCTCATTTCTCAAGGCCCCCTCAAACTGGGAGCCCTGGGAGATTTCCCTCGGGTGGCCTTCCCCAGCATCATCACTCACTGTGTGACCTTGTGCAGGTTGCTCCCCTTCTCTGAGCTTCCCTGGCCTTATGTGTCAAAGGGTGGGGCTAGAATCTGGGATCCCTGCTAAGGACCAGGGTCGGGGAGCAGGGGGCCGAGGACCCAGAAAGAGGACAGACCCCTGGTCTGGTCTCCACTATGAAGCTTGACGAAGGGGAAAGAGGTTAGCCTGACACTGCCCACCTCCATCCAGGGGACAAATGCAGAAATGGGGGCAGGGGGGTTCCTGAAGCGACCCAGGATCAGACCCTGTCCTGGGAAGGGCCTTTCTGGGACCCCCTTCTTTGCTCTTCACAGAACAAGAAACACCTTTTCATCACATTCACACACACAGGCTCCCCACGCATCTCCCCTAGATCAAGGGCCACCTGGAGGGAAAGGCAGACTCAGAAGAAGCTGGGAGAAAGATGTGTACCCTGAGACCCCAGTTTAGAAGATAAGACCTTGGCCCGAAAATAATGGGCTGAAAGGCAATGTGGCCCTACCCAATGCCTCCACCCATGAAACATCAAGAATAATAATGGTGTGTGTGTTAGTCACTCAGTCATGTCTGACTCTTTGTGACCCCATGGACTGTAGCCTGCCAGGCTCCTCTGTCCTTGGGATTCTCCAGGCAATAATACCGGAGTACGGAGTATGTATCCATTCCCTTCTCCAGGGGATCTTCCCAACTCAGGGACTGAACCTGGGTCTCCTGCATTGCAGGCAGATTCTTTACAGTCTGAGCCATCAAGGAAGCCCTAATATTAGCAGACCTATGGCTGATTCACGTTGATGTATGGCAGGAACCTACACACTAATGTAAAGCAATTATCTCCAATTAAAAATTAAACAAACAAACAAACAAAAGAATAATAAAGAAGCTACGTGTACTGAGGGCTTCCAGGGGCCAGGCCCTATGCTGAGATCATAAGGGTTTGGAGACCCCTCTCCCCGTGCTGTGTCCTCCTGCCCCACCCCCATAGGGGAGGAAGCAGGTCTAGGAGAGCTTGTTGGCCCAGGGGAGCTCCTGCCTCTATTTACTCATCTGTCAGATGGAGTTAATATAGTTCCTACTGCACACGGTGGCTGTCAGGATTAAGAGAAGGCTTAGCACAGTTTGAGGCACATAGTCAGTGTTCAGTGATGACGGCTATTTGAAGTCATCATAGGAACAGGGGTCTGAGGAACCGGGGCTTTCTGAAAATGGGCCTCACTTCCCCAAAGCCTCAGCCTGTGTGCACCTGGGTCCCATGGCTGGTTTTGCTCCCACCAGGGCCCAGTCCTAGAAATGATAAACCCCTGGGATGCCTACACCTGCCCCCCGGCCCCATGGAATTTCTCTAGTAGGGGTCTTCGGCCTCTCCAGGAGTAATTCAGACCATGGAAGGTAATCTCTCTCCCACCATCCGGGGCACCTTCCTCTGGAACCTGAGGATCCACAGCCACCCTGACACCCAACCCAGGGACCCTCTTCTGTCTGCCCAGGGTTGAGTGAAACTGTCAGCTGAGAACTCTGACCTCCACCTCCCACACCTGACTACTCTCTGCCCTGACCTGCGGTCCCACCCAGACTCTGTAGGAGAACTGGCCCAAGGAAAACCACATGCGGGAGGTGAATGCCAGCATCCTTTCCCATTGAGTGCTGCGTCATCTCCCCAAGGCCTCTGCAGTCCCCTTCCCAGTGAAAGAGAGCGGTCACAGAAGCATCTCTCTAGGGTCAACGGGACTCAGGTCCAATCTCAGCTCCACCAACCTCTCAGTAGTGGAGTTTTAGATCGGGGCCCAGCCTCAGTGTTCATATCTATAAAATGGGGATAACAATATGTATTACGTAGGGTTGCTGGTATGATGAAAGGTATACTGAACACTTAGTAGGCATCCAAGAAAGAGCAGCTGTTATGAATAAAAACCACCAAAGCTGCCCCAAGTAGAGCCAGGGAACTGTTTCTTTCCACCCTCTGAGGGTCTCTCTGGCCCAGCCCTGGTGCCCTGGGCTTATTCCTCCCCCCACCCCCCCACCTCCTCCTGACTCTGCTTCTCTCTGCGACTTGAGCCTGGGAAATGATGCTGGGGCAGGGCAGGGCAGGGGGCAGTCTGCAATGTCATGCCCCTACTCCAACAAGTCACACATGCCCCAGCCTGGGCCTCTTTTTCTCAGCAAAATAACAAATATGAATCAAATTACTCATCTCAACACTCCACTCACATGTGCTTGGCTCAGAACTGTGGGAGAGATACAGGGGTCTCCAGGAAGGAAGCTTTGCCCAAAGGAGGGAGGGGTAGATGGGTCAAAAAGAAGGGTTATCAAATCACAGCCACATTTCTGTATTTTTTTTAATAAGACGTGTTAGTGAAAGTGTTAGTCACTTCAGTCATGTCCAACTCTTTGCGACCCCATGGACTGTAGCCCGCCAGGCTCCTCTGTCCATGGGGTTTCCCAGGCAAGAATACTGGAGTGGGTTGCCATGCCCTCCTCCAGGAGATCTTCTCGACCCAGAGATCGAACCCGGTCTCCAGCATTTCAGGTGGATTCTTTTCTGTCTCAGCCACCTGGGAACATGAAGAGCAGGAATTATTTTCATGATTATTTTCATGTATTATTTTCAAAGCAGCAGGAGGTTGCTAGATGCCGACATTTCCTGCACCCACAAGCTCCCCCACACCCAGTACCCAGATCCCAGAGCTCTTGGAGGCAACCTGCTGGGGCTTTAGGGGGCTGAACACAGGCTGGGGGTCCCGCAGACCTAGTCCCTCCCTGCTCATCCCTCCCCAGATGCAGGGTCTGCAGCAGGTCACTTAACCTCCTGAGCCTCTGTTTCATCTGCACTACGAGCAGAAGGCCGACCCGACCTCAGGACCGCTGTGAAGAGTTAAGGTGCCTCCCGCACCCCGTCCTGACCAGCAGAGGGTCCCTCGGGTCCTGGGGCTGCGGGCCTTCGCCTCTCAGATTCTCCCCTGAAGCAGCTTCGGGCCCCAGATCGCTTGACTTCCCCAGATAGGAACAGATCAGCAAAGAGATGCTGGGCGTCCGGCTTCCCTCCTCTGGCGCGGCTGCGGCCGCAGGGCCTCAGGGATTCAGCCGGGATCTCGGCGGATGCCCGCGACAGGCGGCCCACCCCCGCACCCCCCACCCCCGGGGCCTTGGGAAGGGGCGGGCGCCTCCCGCTCACCTTCTGACGGTGAAATGTGGCCATTTACCTTCACGCTTCAATGCCAGCCCCTAAATCACTGTCTCCGCGCCCGCGCTCAAGGTTGCTCCCCGAGCCGGCCGCCAACAAAGCCGCCGCCGCCGCCCGAGACCCGGGCGCCGAGCATCCCCACCCCACCCCGCCTCGACCCCCGCGGCCGCGAAGACCGGGAAGGGCCCGCTCCCCGCCTCGTCCGCTGCGCCCCCGCCGCCTTCCTCTTTCCCTCTGTCTCTGTCTCTCCATTTTTTTGTCCCAAGGCCGTATGTCCGGGACGAGGCATCCAGAGGCTCGCGGTCCAAACTCACCAAGAAACCTCAGGTTCACTCCCCTATGGTAAATGGACGGAGTGAGGAACACCGGCGTGAGTGAAGGAGGCTCTTACTGTGTGGCTACTTTATGCTTGGGTCCCTCTGCCCCGGGAGTCCCCGACTGCTGAGTTTGTGATGCAGGGGCTGCCTCGCGAGTGTCACTGATAACCCCCGCGTGCGCATCTCACCAGCCGCAAACACTCCCCCCATCCCTGTGGCTCTGCTGTGACATGGCTTCATTAGCCCTGCTCCCTTCCTTCCCCTCCGCGATCTTTCCCTCCCGGATCTTTCTTTCCTGTGCTCCGGGATCTCCATCTGTCTTCCGTGCAAAGAGACAAGGGAGGCGGGAGACGGAAGAGAGCCCAAGTGCTGGGCACACAGGACACGGGGTTGGGGGGGGGGGGGGGGGACGCTGTTTGGAAAACGGGGAGTTGTTGGCGCAGGGAACCAGGACGGTGGCGAGGTCTCCGTCCTCGCCAAGGCCTGAAGTTCCCCCACCTGCCGCTCCCGGGAGAGGTCAGCCCAGGGGGAAAGGTGGACGGAGGGAAGGAGCACAGGGGGGGGAGGTGATGACCTGTCCCCACCCCAGCCCCACCCCACCCCACCCCACCCCCGCCCCGCCAGGCCCCGCCCTAACCCGGAAGTGAGGCGCCGGGCGCACCAGGCCTGGGGTTCTGCCCTTGGGCTCCGAGCTCTCTGCAGTGTCCTTCCGCTCTGCCTCGAATCTGACTCATTTGCACCCTTATTCTTTTTTCTCTGTGTGGATCGGTTAGACTGGCGTCTCATCTGACTGACAGAGACTGTGCTTTCTCGTCAGACCCGAGGCACCCTCCGCCACCGCCAGGGCAGAGGCTGTATTCCTCCCCACCCCCCCACTCCCCGCCCCGCATTAGATTGCTTGCTCCCCAGAATAGGGGAGCCTCCTTCATTTGCCTGAGAGGTTTCCTTTGGCAGGGGATCTGTCCCCCCATCAGATTCGGAGCTCCCCAAAATAGAGGCTTCTGCCCCCTACCATCAGACTAAGAACTCCCTCAGGTCAAGGGAGTCTCTCCTTTCCAGACTGGGAGTCCCCATCCCTCCCACCCAACCCCCCAAGATCCTGCTGACCACAGCTGAGCTCACGTTCAAAAGCCCTGGGTCCTACCTAGTTCTCAGGCACTGAGGCTCTAGGATGCTCTAGTCTTCAAGGATAGATTCAAACCCAGCTTCATTGTGGTTTTGTTCTGTGACCTTGAACAAGTCACATGACCTCTGGGGCGCAGACTGCAAGTACTCAGGGTCTTGTGAAGCTTCAAGGAGACAGTATTTGGTTAAAGGGCCAAGGCCAGGGTCTGGCATACAGCAGGTGTTCAATAAATGCTGTCTCTTTTCCCCTCCCTAAGCTGAGAAGTACATCTAAAGCCAGCTCAGCCTGAGAGGACAGAGGGGAACTAGAGTTGGAAAAGAGTGCCCACAACACACACACACACACACACACACACACAATCCCATCAAGCAACTGGGTAGTGGCCTTCTTCTTTAGGGGATGGGGCGGTGGCAAGGAGTTAAATGTATTAAGCAATTTACAATTAATATAGAAGTCATTCCAGAGATAGCTACTAGAAAGAGTACAACAGGGCAATTAACCCACTAATACACTAGGCTATTACATCGCTATGTCTCTTATTTTAGCCCGAGGTGATTTGAAACGCATTGGATTAAAGGATATTACAGGAGATAGCATGAAAAATAGCTTAATGTAATGAGCCATCCCGTGATGTCTGCTATTAAAGATGATTTGCAGTTGAAAACTACAACATACAGTAGTTCAGCTATTTGAGGACCGAGGGGGTGGGGGTGGGGCAGTGCTATTAACCCTTCCCTCCTTCCAGCTGCCCCTACCCCCACCAGGCCCTTCACTACCTTCATGCCAAGATTATCAAGTGCATCTTATTAGGCTACAATGGCTTCATTGGGAGATTGGAGACTGGGGCCTGAGGTTGATAAAGAACCAATAATCTGCTAATAACCTTTAAAAAATAGATTCCCCCAGGGAGCTGTACTAATGGGCTGAGGCTGGGGAGGGAGGCTGATTGGCAACTGGGTAGCTAATGTGGAAAAGGGTGCGGGGATCAGGGTGGGGGGAGGCTTCCCTAGGCAGGGCCAAGATCAACATGAACCCCAGCCCTGGCTCCCCTGACTGAGAGGGCAGGGAGGTGCATGGGTATGGACTGCTGCTTAGAAGGTGTGCCCAGGTGTACATGTGTGAATAAGTGCAACATACAAAAATAATTTTTATTCTATTGAGCAGATCTTTGTGTGATGCATTACAGCTTTTAAAGGGTATTTCACATGCATTAGTTCTCCAGAGTTGACAAGCATCCAGCAAGGCAGATGGTAGTAGACCTTCAGTGGACAAAGATATGTGAATCAGAGAGAGCAAGTAACTTACCAAAAGTAAATTCAGCCAATTGTGTCATAAAACAGGGATCAACAAGAGGTTTTCTTGTTTCAAAGCCTGTGCTTAAAGCCAGGCCAGTTTAGCTTATGAACATTCTACCCGCCTCCTCCAAGGTCACAAAGGTCTCTTATGTTTCCTTCTTCTTCTTCTAAATGTATTTATTTATTGGCTCTGCTGGGTCTTCACTGCTACGTGCAGATTTTCTCTCGTTGTGGTGAGTGGGGACTACTCTCTAGTTGTGGAGCACAGGCTCTAGGGAGCCTTGGTCGTTGCGGTGTATGAGCTCTATAGTCATGACCCCCAGGCTTTGTTGCCCCACGGCATGTGGGATCTTCCAGGACAGGGATTGAACCCGTGTTCCCTGCAATGGCACCAGACCACCAGGGAAAGTTCCTTCTCTTATGTTTTCTTCCAGAAGTTTTATTGTTTCCACATCTTACATTGAGGTCATTGATCGATTTTGAATTAACTTCTCGGTATGATCTGAGGTAAGAGTTGATGTTCATTTCTTTCAGTTGGACCATGAGTGTGTTTGCACATCCATGTGTGTGGATAGGTGTGTCTGGAGTGGAGTACACACACATGTGCTGGCTGCCACACAGAGAAAGCTGCCTAATCTGAGGGCACACATATAGAAGCTAAAGTGAAAGTGAAAGTTGCTCAGTCATGTCCAATGCTTTGTGACCCCATGGACTGTAGCCTGCCAGTCTCCTCTGTCCATGGAATTCTCCAGGCCAGAATACTGGAGTGGGTTGCCATTCCCTTCTCCAGGGGGTCTTCCCAACCCAGGGATCAAACCCAGGTCTCCTGCTTGCAGGAGGATTCTTTACCGACTGAGCCACCCGGGAAGCCCAAGGCAGACACATATAGAGACACGCTGAAGGTCAAGGATACATGAGCACAATGGGCAGGAGAAGCCAGCAGGTACCCCAGAGAGGCTGAGACACAGGCTTGTTTAGGAGAGCATCATGCGAGTATGTGCTGGCGTATGGCTGTGCCTGCCTGTCACTGTACCTGTGTTGGTAAATGGGTGTCCTTGGGCATAGATCAGACTATGTGTATGCTCACAGCTGTGGGTGTCACTTAGCATATGTGTGTGGTCAGCATTTGTGGGCATGTCATTGTTGTAGCTGAATCTGTTTGTGTGTGTGTGGGTGTGTATGTGTGTGTATGAGGTTGTTGGCATGTCTGGCACTGTGTGTCTGTGTGTGTACCCCATTGTGCGTATGTGCTGTTGTGTGTGTGCGTGTATGTTTGTGCATGCACACCACTGTGTGTGTGTGCTGGTGTGTCTGTGTACGCCCACCATTTTGCATGTGTGCCAGTGTGTCTGGGTGAAAGCATCATTGTACATGTGTGCTGGTGTGTCTGTATGCATGCATCATCATGCGTGTGTGCTGGTGTGTCTACATGCACCATTGTGCATGTGTGCTGGTGTGTCTGTGTGCATGCACCATTGTGCATGTGTGCTGGTGTGTCTGTGCGTGCACACCATTGTGCATGTGTGCTTGTGTGTCTGCACGCACCATTATGTGTGCATGCTGCTGTGTCTGTGCGTGCACACCATTGTGCATGTGTGCTGGTGTGTCTGTGAGTGCACATAATTGTGCATCTGCGCTGGTGTGTCTGTGGGCGCGCATCATTGTACATCTGTGCTGATGTGTCTGCATGCACCATTGTGTGTGCATGCTTCTGTGTCTGTGGGCATGTACCATTTTACGTGTGTGTTAGTGTGTCTGTGTGAAAGCATCATTGTACATGTGTGCTGCTGTGTATATGCATGCATCATCATGCATGTGTGCTGGTGTGTCTGCACACACCATTGTGTGTGCATGCTGCTGTGTCTGTGAGCACGCACCATTGTGCGTGTGTGCTGGTGTCTGTGTGTGCACACCATTGTGCGTGTGTGCTGGTGTGTCTGTGTGCACACCATTGTGCGTGTGTGCTGGTACCCCTGTCTGTGTGTGCACGTCAGTGTGCCCATGTGTTGCTGTCTGCACGTCCCCTGGCGCTGCCACCTCCAACAGCTGCGAGGCCAGCCGGGAACAGCCCCCGTGCCCCCTCCCTGCTGTCTTTTATCATCATTTGCCACGAAAGGGAGCCCAGGAGGACGGTGATAAATAAGGGCCACTTAAAATATGAGACGACCACTCTGACTTTGGGGAATATTTCTTCTGTGGAGCAGCTGCTGCCGCCTCTGTCCTTGTGGAAAGGGGTCCCAGGGGCGGCAGCCCCTGCCCGGCTTCCTCGAGCTCCTTCCTCTCTGCTCCCTCCCCCGCCCCTGCCCTCCTGGCTCTGGTCTTGGAGGGCTTGGGAGGGTTTGGGAGGCCTGGGAAGGGAGTGGAGGGAACGCACCCCGAGGCCAGTGCCCCAGTGCCGTCAAGTCAGGATAGGCCTCAGCTTGCCCTTCCTCGATGCTCTGTGGAAGACTGGGTGTCAGGTGAGAGGGGATGGGGGAGTACACGGCCTCCATCTTGTGGGGTTCCCCTTCTAACTCCCTTTCCTTTCTAAGCTCAAGTGAGGGGACAATTGAGGGGCTCCAGAGAGCTGAGACATATGGAGAAACACATGTGGACACACTACCCAGTCACATAATTTTCAGCACCTACTATGCGCCAAGCCCGAAGAGAAAGACACAGTAGACACATATCCCATGTAGAGAGAACCATGAACACACACACACAATACTTGCTACATAAAGACACAAGCAGGTGTGCAGAAAGACTTGTATGTAAGACTTGTTCTGGGAAGACATGAGTTCTAGGAAGAGGAGAAGGAGGAGAAAAGACTCGAAGAAGCCCAAGAAGGAAAGAAATATTTAAAAATACAAAAACATGGATGTAAAGGATGTACAACTGCACCAGGATAGAGGTGGCCCCTAGGTGGGAGGGAGAGGCGGGGCTAGGGGTAGAGGACCGCCCTGTATGGGAGTGTAGGTTGTTGACTGCCCAAAGGGCAGGCAACAGCTAAAGTCCAGCCTGTGCTCTACTGACCAAGCCACACCCTGCTATGAGGCTGTGGTTCACAGAGAGCACCCTCCACCAGTCTTGCCCTGTACCCACAGGAAGGCTGTACCCTCTGGAAGGCTGGGCCCTCCCAGAGCACACATTTTCCTAATTCTTACAGAGATGCCTCTTGGACCAGCCAGGCCCTGAGAGGTGGGGCTCCTTCAACTGTGTCTAGGAGACACAGTTTTTGCTTTTAAAAAAAAAAAAAAAAGACAGACCTCCCTGGTGGTCCAGTGGTTTAGAGTCCACGCTCTAATGTGAGGGACATGGGTTCAATCCCTGGTCGGGGAGCTGGGATCCCACATACCTCAGGGCAACTAAGCCCCCGCCAAAACTACTGAGCCCACGACTCACAACCAAAGAGAGGCATGTGCGCTGCAACAGAAGATCTTGCATGCCACATCGAGGGCCTGGCACGGCCAAATCAATAAAAAGAAGCTTAGAAGAGTAATTTTAAAACAATAGAAAGATGAAGGAAAGTAGACACTGAGACAGAGGAGAAAAAGGAAATGAAGGGAAAGAAGGGAAGGAAGGAAGAAAGAAGAGGAAGAAGAGGGGCCTCAAACCACAGAGCTTTTCTAATCGAACTTGTCACTGTCACTCTGCTAGTTGAGATGGCAGGACTAATCTGGGCCCGCCAGCATCCAGGGCTGGGGGTGAGGGGTGAATTAGAACTAACGGGTCACACACACACGCACACACACACACACACACACACACACACGTCTCCCTTGCCCACCCTGTCTCCCTTCTCAGCCTATGCCAGGTGGCCAGGGACCTGTCACGTCTCATTTCCTTCTCCTAGACCCAGTGATGGGAGCTGTGGAGAGGTGGGGGGAACCCCCCTGAGCTGACCTTTTCTCCTTTAATTTCCCTCCCAAGCTCCTCAGCCATCAGCCACGGGTCTGCTGACACCCTCAGATTCCATAGCCCCCCGACATGCAGAGCATGTCACCCCCCATCGGGGGCCGTCCAGGACGAGATGGGACAGTGCAGAGCTAGCTTCCTTTATCAGGGGCTTTCAATTCCCGAGCTCCCCCAGGTGGGCACTCTCGAGTCTACCCACAGCCCCCCACCACCACCCAGAGCTTCAGATCTTTAATCCCCACCCCACGGCACCCCCCAACAACACCGTCCCCCCACCAGGCCTCCCAAACATTCTCCAAGGCCCTGGAACACCTTTCCAGTCTGCCCCCTCTATGGACGGGAAAGTGGAGGAGAGCTGACCTTTACTGAGTACCCACTGGGAGCCAGGGACCCTGAGCCCCAACTGTACCATTTGATGCTCACAAGAACCCTTTGAGATGAGCTTTAATTCAGAATCTCCAGTTTATAGATGGGAAAGCCTCGCAGCTTCCCCAGGAAGCAGGAAAATCGACTCTGGTCTCTCGACTTAAATCCTGCTCTTTCCACTACAGCATCAGAGTCTTCTGGAAATCTCTTTCTCCCCAGTCTTCTCAGTCTGATCATTGAGGGCCTACCCCATGCCAGGCACTGGGTTAAACAAACTACTGCATTATCTCGTTCAACCCTACACTCACCCATAAGGAGCAGCTATTAGTATGCCCATTCCACAGATGAGGAAATCGAGGCTCAGAGCAGCTGAGCAACTCACCCGAGGTTACGCAGCATGGGAATGGCGAGGCCAGGACACAAACTGGGTGTCTCCTGACACCCAATGAACACGCTTTGCCCATTGTGATGAAAACACGGATCCTGCCACTACTGCCTGCAGCCCAGAGCTGGCAGCAGGACTCCCAGGGCAGGCCCCTCCACTCCCCAGGGCCAGCAGAGGGAGATGCAACAGTCGGGGGCGGGGGACAGGGTGCCTGGGCCTCAGCAGACAAAGAGGAAGGCGGGATCAGGGTCGAGCACTAAGCATCCTCTATCTTCCCAGGAGCGCCGGCCCCATTGTCCCCACAAGTGCCCTCAGATTGTCAGAGCCAGAGCCTCATCTGGCCCTCAGAATATATGGCCACAGAATAATATGACGGCAGGGGGAGGAGAGGTGGGAGGCTGGGCCGGAGGGGCAAATGAAGAAGGATCCACACAGCCCCCAGAAGAAAACTTAATAGTCTGGGGGCTCCCTTGGGTCCTTCTCATTAAAAAAAAAAAAAATCTCTATTTAAATGCAAATTTGTGCTGAAGCTGGGATGGGTTGGCGGGAGGCAGAGAAGTATCCAGACGCTGATACAGACCCGCCATTGAACCTTCTCCCCAAGCTTACCTCGCAGTCTGGGGCCCTGTGCCCAGAAGTTAGCTTCATCCCCAAAGGTCACACCCTCCCCACTCCCCAGGAAAGCCTGGTTCAGCTTAATCCCTCACCACCTCGCTGTCTGTCTTTGTGTCTGTCTGTCACACACACACACTACCTCTAAGATATAAATAGAAATATGTGGAGCACAAGGAATTATACCCAATATCTTATAATAACATACAATGGAATATAATCTACAAAAAAACCTGAAATCACTATGCTGTACTCCTGAAACTAAACAGTACTGTATATCAATCATACTTCAATTTAAAAAAGAAAGAAAGAAATGTGTCATTGGAGGAAGGGTGGCAAGCTGTAAGCCTAGATTACAGTTTTCTCCCTAAACCCAGGAAGGCGGGGATCCTCACCCTACATCCCTCTTCCACACACTTTCCTCCAAGGAAAGAATTTCAGTTTGAAAAGCAGCAGCAGAACTTAGACACTCGTATCTAGTTGTGGTCCAACCCTCTACACCTCCTGCGTTGTGCTGAGTTGCTGAGTCCTGTCCGACTCTGCAATACCATGGACTGTAACCCACCGGGCTCCTCTGTCCTTGGGGATTCTCCTGGCAAGAATACTGGAGCAGGTTGCCATGCCCTCCTCCAGAGGATCTTTCCAACCCAGGGATCGAACCAGCATCTTCTGTGTCTCCTGCATTGCAGGCGGATTCTTTACCATCTGAGCTATCAAGGAAGCCCCTACGTCTCCTACCCCTCCCCAAACTAGAAAACCGTGAATCCCTCTCTCTCTCTCTCTCTATCTCTCTCTCTCTCACACACACACACACACACACACACACACACACCACACACACACACACACACACACACACACACACACACACACACACACACACACACCAGGTTTCCAACTAGACAACAGAAGACAAACCCAGCCCTCAAATCCAATTCTTATGGGAAACACAGTCACGGGATGGGGGATGGAGGTTGGCAGCTGGGACCCCCACTTAACCAGCACTCACATCCTAGCCCTGTCCCCCTCCCACAGAGAGGAAGATCCCTCTGCTCCCCCAGTGTCAGCAAACCCTTCATCCTGAGCTCCATCCCTACCCCCACCTCTCCAAGCCCATTACCTCCGGGGGATAATTATGTGGATGATTCGCTGGCCCTGGAGGGCTCTTCAGCAGTAGGCATTAACTCCGGATGAGAGGAGGGTTGCCCCTGGCTACCACCCTGCTCTCCCCTCTTCCTCCCCACTAACCAATGAGGGTGTTAATTTAGGAGATAAGGAGATGCTATGTAACTCCATCTAGAACACATTTACCTGCCCCTAAACTTTCTTTTTCATTTCCATTTCTGGCTTTATCAGGGGAAACTGAGTCAAAAGCCTCTTCCCAAGATAGACACAGGGGTAGAGACTCCCCCACACTGCCTATGGGCCCCGCCTCCTCCTTCCTGCTTCTCCCTCTCTGCCACCCCACCAGGCCCCCCACCCAGGCAGATCTTTGCTGCTCCACGTTGGCTAGGATGAGCTGTCCTTGCCCGATACTGCATGGAGGTGGCTCAGAGAAAGGTTTGGGATTGGGGTGGGGCATCCAGCAGACCCATTAAAGCTTCCCAGCCAGACCCAAATTTCAGGCTTGTCTGCTCAAGCCCTTGACAGTCAGCTGTTGAGAAGAGAGGACAGCCAAGGTCAGTTCAGAAAGAAAGTGAAAGTGTTAGTCGCTCAGTCGTGTCTGACTCTTTGCGACTACATGGACTGTAGCCTGCCCGCCAGGCTCCACTGTCCATGGGATTCTCCAGGCAAGAATCCTGGAGTGGGTAGCCATGCCCTCCTCCAGGGGATCTCCCCAACCCAGGGATCAAACCCATGTTTCTTATCCCTCCTGCACTGACTGGCATGTTCTTCACCATCTGAGCCACCAGGGAAGCCCCTGGTGAGTTCACCCACTGCCTAGTTCCCGTGCTTATGGCCCACACTGGGCTCCCCTCTGGACACCATGGGGCTCTTGGCGTGGGAGGAAAGGCCTCTGGGACCAAGAGTGGTCGGAGCAAGTGTGGGGACCTTGAATGCAAAAGACACAGTAGGGCCTGGAGGTCAGGAATGGGCAGAGACCCCTCCTGCCTCCTTCTGAGAAAACACCCTGAGTGAGAGAGAAGCGAACAGCCACGAGGAGAGGAGGATTCACGGACAGCTGGGGCTCCAAGATCCCCTGCTGAGACAGAGAAGGGCCCAGAGAGGGAACGGCACTGCCTCCGTCACACAGCGTCACAGCTGGGAGGAGAAGGCGGCAACCTGGGCTCTTGACTCTGAAGCCACAGGCTGACTTCAATTTGATGGAAAGTTTTTTAAGTCTTTATTGAAATGGTTACAATAGTGCTTTTGTTGTTTGCGTCCTGATTTTTAGGTCTGGTGGCATACGGGATCTTAGTTCCCTGAGCAGTGGTCAAACCTGCACCCCCTGCATTGGAAAGCGACGTCTTAGCCACTGGACCACGAGGGAAGTCCCTGGAAAGAGCTCTCTATGTACAGTTTGCACACCCACAAGTGCAAGCAGTGCCCAGCATGTGCAGGAGCCTGGATGTATTCGCTCACACAATTGTTCACACAACAGTGTCTGCACGTGGCAGTTTGCCTGTCTGCATCTTCATGATGTTTGTGGGCGTGAGCCTGTCTGTGCACGTGGGGCTGGGTCACACTCATGGGTGTGTGCGGAGGGCGGGGCCCAGCCCCCTCCCTGCAGGTTAGGGAGCAGCAGCCTCCGTGGCCCCACCAACAGGGGTCCCCTGTACCCAGAGCTGCTCCCAGAGCTGCTCCCCGGGAGCTGGCTGGGCCTGGGCAGACTCCCGGCCCCCAAGCTGTTCAGTTCAGCCGCTTCCTGCTGGAGGACCCTCCCGGAGGAGGCCAAGCTGCTGGTGCAATGGTAGAAACAATTAACTAGAAGAGACAGCTCATACCCAAAGGAAAACATTTCCAGATACGATATTACAGCCTCGCCCTCAAAAATGGGACTTTACCATGAGGAAAGACAGTTTATTAGAAGACACATTTTTTAATTTAATTATATAATCTTTGGGTTTTTTTTTTTTTAAGTGGTATGGAGTGGGGGAGGGGCTGAGATATTGGAATCCATCCTTTGCTTCCGGTGTGTGACCCCTGGGACACAGCACGTGAGTGTGAATGAGGAGGTGACTGGACGTCCCAGGGATGGGGCAGACCCAAATCCATCCTGGAGCCCCCAGTATAACACTGGGGACGCGGGGCAGGAGAACTGGGAAGGGAAACCACAGGCTAAGTCCACTGCCACCCCGGGGGACGGTGAGGGCCCCGGGCTCACACAGGCGACCCATATCACTGGCCAGATCAAGCTGTGGTACACTCCTCCTGCCCTCTGCTTGACACACATGTACACATAGACTCATACACACACACCCCCACACACACAAACTTACACTGTGGAGCAGCCAGGCAGTCCAGGCAGTCACCCAGACTAGAACCCCAACCATCTAAACAGTCCCAGGAGAAGAAGGAAAATGAGGCTCCTCCACTTAACGACCGAACAGACTTTTTGGCTTTGGACAAGTTGCTGACCCCTCCCAGGCTGCAATTTCCCCATCTTTGGGGAAGGTGGGATAGATGGGTTTCCAAGAGTCTTGCCAGCGTTAACCGCCGTGCCTTGAATCACCATCCTTCGTACATGCCTTCTTTCTCCTGGACTTTCCCAAGGGTGAGTAGCAGGCCCTGGTATCAGGCAGCCATCAGCTCCAGTGCCCACCCACCACTTGCCACGTGTGTGACCCCAGGCGAGGGACCCTGTGTCTCCACGCCACCACGTGCCCAACTGCAAAGTGGGGAGACAACTATGCCCTAAGATGCCAGCCAAACCTTCTGCCTACCGTTGAAGTGTGGGACTCAGGGTCTCCATCATGCTCACTGGTCCCCAGGAGAGACCATGAAAGGCCCAAGAATGTTCCCCAGGGATGAATATAGCCAATTTTGGCAGGAAGCAGAGACATTAACAGGACCCCAGGAGGCGCTAGTGGTAAAGAGCCCGCTTGCCAATGCAGGAGACACAAGAGATGGGGGTTTAATCCCTAGGTCGGGAAGGTCTCCTGGAGGAGGGCATAGCAACCCACTCCAGTATTCTTGCCTAGAGAATCCCAAGGACAAAGGAGCCTGGCAGGCTACAGTCCATGGGGTCGCACAGAGTCAGACTGAAGCACCTCTCTTTTGGGGGTCGCATTCCCTCTTCATCCGACTGCCAGGCTGTGGCCTCTTCCACCCTCAACCCCATGACCTCTGACCTTTCCCCCTGGCCAACTCTAACCCCCTCCTCCATCATCCAGCCTCCTCCCCAGGTCCAGGGTCCTCAAGGCACAGAAGCCCAGTGGCCTGTATCCCCAGCCCAAAGTGTAGGTGCTGCCCAGCTACAGGAGGGGGGCCCGGGGAGGGGGGGTGCCCAGGCATGGGGGCATCTTTGGCAGCAGCAAATCTCCCCACTTAGGTATTAACGTAGTAAAGTCCTATCAAGTCACAGTGAAAAGGGGAGTAATTTTTGCAGAAAACAATGCAGGTGATGTATGCCAGAGACTGGCGCACAATAAAACTGTAGAGGAACGCAGAAAAAATGCGCCCAGTCAATACAATAAAATCAGCACAAATACACCCGTGTAAAGCAAATAAATCTCCCAATCCAAACATTTTACAGCACGCGCACCACAAAGAGGAAGGCGGAGAAGTGAGCGTGTCTGTGCTGTTCAAGATTTTCCCAGAAATCTCTAGGGGAAGAAAACAAAATGACCAGTGAGTCCCCCTCCCCCGCCCCGCATCGCCCCAACCACTGCCCCCCACCCCCGTAAATAAACAAACACATATGAAGGACTTGGGGGCTGGTTTGCATTTCTGGCCTCAACCGGTGAAGGCGACTGGGAGCTGGAGGCCCCCAAATTACCATTCATCTGGCCTTGTTGTGGAAATTTTCAAGGGATTTGCAGTAATTATATGACAAAATGCTTGCAAATCTCACTCATTGCTGAACAGAAACAGGCGGGTCAGGGATTGAACACTTTCAGCTGGGTAATTTGTAAATGTCAATCAGGCAACAGGGCAGAGAGAGAGAGAGAGAGAGAGAGAGAGAGAGAGAGAGAGAGAGAGAGAGAGAGAGAAAGAGGGGCCAGGAAAAGACTGTAGCAACCATAGTGTAAGAGGCTTCTTCACCCTCCCCAAGCCGGGGATGGAAAGAGCCAGGCCAAAGTCAAGGCAGAAGGTTTGGGGTGGGGGCGGCAGAGAGGGGAGAAGGAGGAGTTAGGAGAAGCCGGGAGAGGAAGGAGGAAAAGGACAGGGCCCAGAAACAGACACACACAAAAAAGAGGCTGGGATGAGAGGGGAGGGGGAAGTTGTAGATGGAGAGAAAAGAGAGTGAATCAGGAAAAACAGTTTAAATAAAACCAGGGGAGATTAAATTAACTGATACATACATTCCAAGAGGTAGGTCGGGGAGCAGCCATAAATACCAGCTCCCTATCTCCCCTGCTCAAGACAGCGAGGAGAGCAAAATAAAATTAAAAGATATAACAATAAAAATTACAAATGCATCTTGAGGACCCTGTCCCCGAGGTCTGTAATGGAGGCACCAAGCAGGGTGAGCTTGGGGCACAGCCTTCACTCAAGCCAGGGGAGTTTCAAGGTGGAAGCCAGAGGAACATTTTCTGTGTGGCTGCTCATTCCGTGTCTCCAATTATATATGGCAGACATGCGGAGTGCGCACTACCTGCACGTGAAGGACCTAAATGATGGGGGTGATTGTCATGACAACTGATGAGGCACTTGATAAGGTTTTTCCTGGTCATCACCACCCCTGGAGGGAACTAGGTTTTTATTCCACCCATTTTACAGGTGAGGAAACTGAGGCTTGGAGAGGCTGTCATTTTGGCTCAAGATGACTTGCTCCTTAACAAGAAGAGCATGGATTTGAACCTAGGCTCACTGACTCCACATCCTTTCCACCACTGCCTTCAGGGAGCTTATTCCTACCAGCTTCATTTGAGGAATTAAACACATTTTTCGAGCACACACCTGTCACACCACCACTACATCGTGTGAATGGCAAACCTGACAATCTGTGAACAGAACAAGATACCATTCTTCTGAAGCAGGGATGTCCAACTCTCCAGATTCCAAGGATCTTTTTTAGCATCTCAAAGTTATTTGACACCCCACCAACCACAGGCACTTGCAAGCACACTGGATGGTTCTATTTCTAAACACCTGTAAATTGAGAAAAGCGCCCAATGACCCAAAGCTACAATAAACCCAGGCACGCTTTTAAAGGAATTTTAATTTTCATCACCATATTCTTGGGGGAAAAAATTCAAACACAGGCAAAAAAGACAGAAGTCCTGCAGTTTACACTTTTGTCATGATCTCCAAAGGGGACTATGTTGACAGCCACAGGGCCACTCGAGCAGAGCCAGAAGGTGTTTCTCTTATAGCTTTAAACTGGAGTCTCACCTGCCTGCACTGTCTGGAGTGCGCCACTCACTCTCCAGAGGAGCTCCTACCCCGTGCTGAGCACCGCTCTAGACACCGGAGTCACAGTGGCGAACAGAACAGGGGACCAAAAGCCTGCTGTCCTGGAGCCCACCTTGCATTCATCATTTTCTCCATCTTGAAATGATTTTGTGAGAGGCACAATTATATGCCTGTCTTTCGTGAGTTAAAAGTGTTAACTTATGGAATGTAAATCACATAACCTTTCTGCAATCCTTTTTGGCATTTCTTCCTTTTTAAATGCACTGGAAGGAGTTCCCTGGTGGTCCAGGGATTAAGAATCTGTCGTGCCATGCAGGGGACATGGGTTCGATCCCTGGTGGGGGAACTCAGATCCCACAGACTGAGGAGCAACTAAGTCTGTGAACTCTAGAGCCTGCGCTTCACAGCTAGAGAGTCCAAGTGCCGAGACGAAAGATCCCACATGCTGTAACTCAGACCTGAGGCAGCCAGAGAAATAAATAAAAATTTTAAAATTCATTTGAGTCAGTTCTAATGAGGTAGATGAACCTAGAGCCTATTATACAATGTGAAGTAAGTCAGAAAAGAGAAAGATAAATAGTGTATACTAACATATATGTATGAAATCTAGAAAGGTGGTTCTGATGAATTTATTTTCAGGCAACAGTGGAGAGACTGACATAGAAAACAGACTTACGGACCGGGGGAGAGGGAAGGAGAGAGAGAGAGAGATACATGGAGAGAGTAACATGGAAACTTACAATACCATATGGAAAATAGAAAGCCAAAGGGAATTTGCTCTATGACTCGGGGGAACTCAAACAGGGGCTCTGTAACAATCTGGAAGTGTAGGGTGGGGAGGGAGGTGGGAGGGAGGTTCAAGAGAGAGGGGACATATGTACACCTATGGCTGATTCATGCTGATGTTTGACAGAAAACAACAAAATTCTGTAAAGCAATTATCCTTCAATTAAAAATACATTTTTTAAAAATTAAAAAAAAAAATTTTTTTAATGTATTGGAACCTCAGAAATAGAAGAGGCCTAGAGGGAGATTCTGGGCAGGGCCGGGGACTAGTGCTCAAAGTCATCCAACTCACCAAATGTAGCTGCTACCCTCCTGGATGCCAGAGGTGGCCAGGGTGACAGTCACCAGCCGGAAGGCGCTAACACCGGCCAACCTCTCCACCCACGGCTGACTCACCTCTTCCTCCCACTTTCCTTCCCCTCCTTCAGCCAACATCGTGGTTCTGGAATTAAGAGCCCCTGCTCTGATCAGTTCATCCTCCAGACTATTTGCTCTTCCTAACCACCACCTCTCAACAAAAAGAATTCCTGGAGAGGGAAGGCATCAGGAAAATTTGCGAATAATCCACTTAGCTATGATTGCATGGATAAGGTCACTGCAGAGTACAGAAGCCTTGAGTCTCTCCACCCCCGCATGGCCATAGATGGTGCAAACCTGAGCAAATGTTTTCATCTCACTGCAACTCTTTTGCCTCATCTGTAAAATGGAGATAGACACTAGCAGCTGCTCTAGCAGGGCTGTTGTGAAGACTCAAGGACACAAGGCATGTGCTCGGGAAATGTTAACTATTATGATTATTGCCTTCAAGAGTACATAAAATCCGGGGGCAGGAGAGAAACTGGGGGCAAAGCTACAGAGTATCCGAACTTGTTGCTGGCAGCAGAAAGTAGGAGACCAAGTCTCCATCTGCCAGTCTCTAGTTCTGTAACGGCCTATCTCTCTGAGCCTCAGTTTCCCCATCTGTTCGATGAAGAGGTGGGGATATCTGGGCTGGTAGTGTCTCTGGTTCGAGAAATTAAGTGTTGGAATGAGATAGGGCCCAGGATAAGACCAGACCAGCTACAGTCCTTGACCAAAGGTGGGATGTCCCTGGATGGGGCTTTGTCTCTCTGGCAGGCTCTCCTGGAAATGTCAGGCTCAGAGGAGTAAACTATGGCGAAACGACCCCACAGACCCATCGTGATCAGAGGGCAGAAGGCGGAATGCCTGAGGGAGGAGCAGGGGATGGGGGGCTGGCACCCTACCTTCTCACCTGCCATCTTGGAACCAGGCACCTGCTCCTTCCATTAGCTCCACCCTCAGCAGGATTTAATGAATCTGAGAAAAATTATGAAGTCCCATAAAGCCACAAGTATCATAAAAAGTATAATAAAATTGAGAAAAGCTATTAAGTTATAAATACAACCAATGCATGCAACATCACTCAGTCGGGGAGGAAGTCGCTATAAAATAAAGTCATTCCACAAGTGACTAAATCTCTTAATTCACAAGGCACACGCGTCCCGTTACGGCGCCCAGCTCGGTTGTCTCCGCCAGGAGTTTTGTGTCACGGGAACTTTCCGTGGCAGAGAACGGTGGGCGGGAAGACAAAGCCAAAACCGAGAGCAGATGACAAAATAATAGAGTGGGAGCGAAGATCTAGGTAGGAGGCAAGACCTAGGGAAGTAGGAAGCCCCTCGGAGTCCGCACTGTGCGGTGGGATCATCTCCATCCCAAATCCACCACTATTTACTCTGCCCAGCAGCCAAGGTGAAAGAAGGGAGGGAAATTTTTAGCTAGTGCTTTGATTTGTGGGCTCCCGGACCCCTTGATTCCGGCCGGAAGCCCACCCACCCTCCTAGCCCGAGACTAGCGGCAGCACCCCCGCCCCCCACACACACACCCTCCTCCCCTGGCGCCAGCCCAGTCCCCCGGGCGCATCTCCCTAGGGCGTCCCCCCTACCGAGAGCCACCCCCGCGCTATGAATATTCATAGCTGTAATTAGAGAGCGCGCCCGGCGCCCATGATGGTTATTGTGCGTCCAATGAAAACAAACACGCTAATGAGCAGCTTTAATGCGGGGCTGGCGGCGCGGGTGGGGAGGACCCCAGCGCGCCCCTCGCGAGGCCCGGAGTGGGAACTGGGAGCACGACCAGGGCGCTGGGGACGGAAAGGAGCGACCCCCGAGAAGGGTGTGAGACGGGTCTAGGAGAGGGGGAGCAAAGGCGAGAGGGGGGCGCCCCAAGGAACCCCGTCCCCGGAGGGCGGGCCGCTGTGTGCTTGCACACTGCGGAGACACCTTTGGGGAGGGAGTCCTGACCTCGAGCAGCAGCGGCTCTTGAAACCCCCGGGAGTTAGGGCTACACAGGCCCGGCCCCAGGATGGGACACCGCAGCGGCCGGTGCGCCCCTGAGCTCCGGCCTCGCTGGACCCGTGGATTCCAAAAGACTGCATTTTTAAAGGTTTTTGCGGATTGCCCAGGGCCTATGTAGAGACACAGAGGGGCTTCCCAGGGCGTCTCCATGGTAAAAAACCTGCCCGCCAATGCAAGAGCCTCAAGAGACGTGGGTTCGATCCCTGGGTGGGGAAGATCCCCTGAAGAAGGAAATGGCTCCCCACTCCAGAATTCTTGCCTGGAGATTCTCATGGACAGAGGAGCCTGGCCGGCTACAGTCCACGAGGTAGCTAAGAGTCGGACACTGACTGAAGCGACTTAGCATGCAGAGAGCCTAAGGCAGCCCCGGCCTTGTCCTGGGAAGGGTGAGGAATGCCTGGAGCGCTCGGGCCCAGGACCCGGGTACCGGAGGCGGGCTGCTGAGGCAGTGGGGAGGAGGTGGGCATGGGCTCCAGGGAAGGAAGGCAGTCCCAGTGAAGAGCCGGATATAGAAACAAGAGGGGCCTAAAGTCCACCAGCTGACCTCCCAGGTGCCCTTTTCAGTAAAAAGGGACCGGGTAGAGGACAGGCCACCCTATTAGCTGGGCATAATGACAGTAACACATTAACAGAAGTGACCAGGCGCCTTCTTACCCAGGCACATACATTAGGAACCCCCTAGGAGGGACTTCCCTGGTGGTCCAGTGGTTAAGACTCAGCTTCCACTGCAAGGGGCACGAGTTCAGTCCGCGGGCAGGGAACTAAGTTCCCACAAGCCGTGTGACGTGCTCAAAAAATAGAAAATGAAAACATTTTTTAAAGAAGGTAGAGACTGGAAACAGGGGACTTGATACGGGAAGACGGACAGCAAAGGAACGGTCTAGAAGAGAGATGGGGGAAGAAGCCTAGACCTGTGGTCCTGAAGTTTAGCCTAATCAGATTCGGATAAGGATTTCTTACAGTTACGCACACAGAATTTTTTGGATCAAATTTCCACAGTATTACTGTGGGGAAATGAACAGGATGGCACCAGTCAGGCGCTCTCTCCCTACGCTCTCACGCCCCCTCACCCCATGTTCTGTAACCAATGACTTTGCACAGTTAGTAAACAACTGAGCTCACTTGTAGCACTGCGCATGCGCGTCAGGAGGTAGCCGCTTGGCCACAGGCTACTTTGTGCGGTTCCCCAAAGGTGTGAGCTTCCCCATGGAAGCCCTGGCTGCTGGGGCACTGGAGCTAGACTGGAGCAACATCATGGTTATGTTATATGAGGTTATGGCATGGCTGTGTTATGGTTATGTTGTATGAGGTTATGGCAGGGCTATGTTATGGTTATGTTATGGCTGTGGCTCCGCGCCTTGCCTACCCTGGGTTCAGAAATAGTGTGAACAGCAAGACAAATGGCGGCATGAACAGGATCAGCAGTATAATTATGATAGCCAAAAAGCAGAAACGACACAAATGGCTATCAAGTGATGAATGGATGAACAAAATGTGGCATACACATACAATGGAATACTATTCGGCAATAAAAAGGACCAAGTTGCTTTTATATTGCTACCATATGTATGAACCTTGAAGACATCATGCGAAGTGAAAAAAGCCAGTCACAGGGGTCCACGTGTTATATGAATCTATTATATATCATTCTGGAAATGTCCAGAATAGGCAATCTACTGGAGTCAGAAAGTAGATTAGTACTTGCCTAGGGTTGGGGGATAAGAGAATTTGGAAGTGACAACAGCATTTCTTTCTGGGGTAATGAAAATGTTCTCAAATCAATGCTGTACATCTCTGCATATGTTACAAGCTATTGAACTGTACACTTCTTTTTTTCTTTACTGTACCTGACAGCATGTGGGATCTTAGTTCCCTAACCAGGGATCCAACCCTAGCCTCCAGCATTGGAAAGGTGGAGTCGTAACCACTGGACCATCAGGGAAGTCCTGAACTGTAGGATAAATGGGTAAACTGTATATTTCAACAGAGCTGTTAACAAAACTTTATGCTAAGTAAAAGAAGCTAGACTCAGAAGATCGTCCAAAATAAGCAAATCTATACAGACAGAAAGTAGATTAGTAGTTGCCCAGGGCTTGAGGGAGGGAGAGGATGAACTGTAAACAGACGTCAGGGATCTTATTGGGGTGATAGAAATGTTCTATAACTGGGTTGTGGTGATGGTTGCACAACTCGATAAATTTCCTAAAAAATCATTGAACAGCATGCTTTAAAAGGGTGAATTTTATGGTATGTGAATTATACCTCAATAAAGTTGTTTTTTTTTTAAAAACGTGGATTGCTAAAGCCTTCTCACAGTTTCTGATTTAGTAGGTTTGGGATGGTTGGAGAATCAACCCTATTATCTGGTGACAGCTAAGGCGGTTCCACCCCAGTGGGAGGAGGTCCCACCCCGGGGGGAGGACCTGGCCTACAGAGGTGAAAGGCCAAAGCCAGGCAGGGGAGGAGCCTGTTAAAACAACAACAACAACAACACGAACAAGCACACCACCCTGGGCGCACCTGTCACCCGGCCCACACCCGCGCCTCCAGTGTAACCCCGGCGGATAATGGGCGGCAGGGAGCCGACCGCCCCCAGCGTCTGGCAGACAGGCCTCTGCGGCAGACAGCGGCAGGATTCATTTCAAGGCAGCCTCTTCACCATCAACAGAAATTGGCAGCGTAAATAGGAACTGCTGTTTATTTGCCACTTACCTCTGTCTTGTTCCGCTTAAATACTGAGGGGAAACCGGAGCCATTAGGGTCAGAAGAAAATTACAAGCACGCAGCGTCGCTGTGGGTGGGTGAAAATGATATTAGAGATTGGGGGGGGGTAATAAATAGAAGAAGGAAGGAGGGAGGGTGAGGAGAGGAGGGAAAACTGCCTTGCACCAACAGAGCATGAAATAAAATAAAATTAAATAAAGATCTGTTTGGTGGGTGGGGAATCTTCATCCTGGGAAATATGGGTGGAGTTTTCGGGGGAGAAGAGAGTTGTTGTTTTTTGGGGTTTTTTTGTAAAGCCAGACTGAGGAGATGAAATTCTGATTTCTGTTGTCTGGCCTGATGAGCAAAGTTGAGCGTGATTCTTTTTTCTCTGGGTCACCAGGAAAGGGGCCCAGGGAGAGGACAAAAGCCAAAAGCAACCATGGCCCCCACCTTGGGATGGGGTAAGGTAATCTCCCCCACCTCTGGGGTCTCGGCTCCCCTCCCAGGGGCTTCGCACCCAGAGGCCGCCCCCTGCTCCCCCAGCGGCCCCCACCCCCTGGCGGCATTAATTGGAGGCCTGAGCAGTACCACATTTATTACCTCCCCTCCTGCTCCACACTAAATCTTGTGGCAATGCTTCTAAAAGTCAATAAAACGAGAAGGAAGATGCGATAAAATTAAGGTGGAAAGTGCGATGGGGAGAGGAAATGGGAATCTTCTTTTTAATTTAGCTTTAATTTTAATTTTTTGTCACCTCTCCAAACAGCCTGCATGCTGCTGCAGTGGAGGGGTGGGGGGCTGGGGGAGAGGCTGGCCTGGCTTTTTAAGGCCAAGAAGAAGCTGTGCTATAGGCTGGGTCTTGGGGGTGGGGGGGACGAGGAGGGGACTACCTGTCGTGGGATCTGCAGCTGGGAGCAGGAAGGACTTGGGGGTGGGAGGCTGCCTGCCAAAACCTTACCCAGGATGCAATCCTTTGTTTGTGCTCCCAGAACAGCCTGTCCAGACTTAAGGGCTTCCAGCAGCTGATTCTGTGCACCCTGAGAGTAGGACCTGGGTCTGGATGATTTTAATCATCCCTTTACCTGGTACCTGACACATAACCCCTGGTGGCTCAGCCCATAAAGAGTCTGCCTGCATAGCTGGAGACCCGGATTCGATCCCTGGGTCGGGAAGATCCCCTGGAGGAGGGCATGGCAACTCACTCCAGTATTCTTGCCTGGAGAATCCCATGGACAGAGGAGCCTGGAGGGCTACAGTCCATAGGGTTGCAGAGAGTCGGACACGACTGAGCAATTAACACTATTACTACTTACCTGGTACCTGACACGTATGTGATAATGATGGTATCAGCATCATTGCTCCAGCATTGTCCTAAACACAATTCACACTTATACAATTTCATCTTATTCTTCCCATCAATGCTATGAGATAGGTACCATTACAAAACCCCATCTTACAGATAGGGAGATTGAGGACAGAGAGGTGAAGCCCCTTGACCATGGTCACAGAGCTTGTGGGTGGCAGGAGTGTTATTCAGTAAACAGATGTGGATCATTCTTACATATCAAGTGGATAAGGACATCCCTCGTGGTCCAGTGGCTAAGACTCCACGCTCCCAATTCGGGGGGCCTGGGCTTCGATCCCTGGTCGCGGAACTAGTTCCTGCATGCCCCAGCTAAAAGACCCAGCATGCTGCAATGAAGACCCAGGGCAGCCAAATAAATTGTTAATTTTTTTTTTAAGTGGGTGAATGAAGGCCTTCAGTGTTTTTAAAAAAAAAAAAAAAAAATGTACCTGCCAATTGCAGGAGACACTGGTTCGATCCCTGCTCCAGGAAGATCCCACATGCTGCGGAGCAAATAAGCCCATGTGTCACAGCTACTGAGCCCGTGCTTTGCAATAAAAGAAGCCACTGCAATGAGAAGTCCGCATACCACAACTTGAGAAAACCCGCGTGCAGCAACAAAGACCCAGCACAACCAAAAATAAATAAATTTGTTTTTTTAATAGATGAACTAATGAGTGAATTAAACTTTCAGAATGCTGACAAATTGCCAGTGGTCCTGGAGTCCCCCCACACTGAGCCCATGAACACTAGGACTGCAGAGCAAGGCAGAGGCAGAGGCAGCTGACCTCAGAACTCGGTGGAGCAGAGGCTTCTCCGTGTTGGTGGGAAAGGCCTTGAGCTCAAGTCAACTTTCGCTGTCGCATGATTTCTGTCCCATTTTTAGGAAGGATGGAATCACACTCGGTCTCTCATCTCTCTCAAACCAGAAGATGTTCTTCTCACAGAGGTCCAACCGGGAGACAGGCTCTGCGGCTCCGGCTGTAACCTCTTCCCGAGAACAGGAGCCCTGAGGCAGCAGCACAATTGAGCCTCCTGTCGCCTGGCACCAGCCAGGTGTCCGGAAGGGTCACAGCAGAGAAAAGTCAGGCCCAAGGAGAGGACGGGCTTCCCTTGGGTCACACAGGTGGTCCCCTCTCCATAATTGGAGGTTTGCTCTGTCTTTTGTTATTTTGATGAGAGTCCCAGGGTCAGTATTCTTCCACATCCTAAGTTTTCTTGTGTCTCAGGCCATGGTAACAGCCCTCCAGGAGATGGGTAGGAGGTAGGGGCTGTTTCCTCTACATACAGATGGGGAAACTGAGGCTTATAAGGGCTCAAATTGTCTCCAGGACCATGTACTAACCCTGGCATCAATGCCCAATGAAGGATTCTGACTGTTGTCTATCCTCAACTGAGTATGAAAAAAAAATTATGTTTTCAGAAGATGTTTTCCTCTATCAAGCTCAGGTTCTGAAACAACCCTGTCTCCTCCTTGCCCCACTTCCCCATCCACTGGGCACACTGACCTCCCCTGCCCCACCCCAGTATCGCCCTTCTGCATTTCTGAAAACTGGAGGAGGCCAGAAAGCATGGACTTCTTGCCCCAAATATTGTTTCCCTTATCAAAAAAACATACTCTCAAAGATTACTTGACAGCAGGGAGAAGCACACGAGAAGTGTTTGTAAGTTAAAAAGAAATCAAGCTACCAAATGCCGTGCAGAGGATAATCCTATTATATTTCATTTTAAGTATAGTTTATGGCTATATTTGTGTCCCCGGGTAGCTCAGCTGGAAAAGAATCCGCCTGCAATGCAGGAGGCGCCGGTTTGATTCCTGGGTCAGGAAGTTCCCCTAGAGAAGGGACAGGCTACCCACTCCAGTCTTCTTGAGCTTCCCTTGTGGCTCAGTGGTAAAGAATCCGCCTGCAATGTGGGAGACATGGGTTTGATCCCTGGGTTGGGCAGATCACCTGGAATATCAACCCTCTCCAGTATTCTTGCCTGGAGAATCCCCATGGACAGAGGAGCCTGGCAGGCTCCAGTCCATGGAGTCACAAAGAGTCAGACACAACTGAGCGACTAATCGCAGAAGGCTAGAAGGATATACACCAAAACATTCATAGTGCTTTTGTTTCCTTCCTTAATATTTCTGTATTTTCCAAATGTTCTGTTGAGAACATGTGTTCAGTGAATTTTTAAATTTGCCTTATTAGGTTACATTTTTTAAAATATTGATGCCCTTTAGCTTGCTGGCTTCGTGGTCTCATAAGCATCAGTCAAAAACAGATCACATACGTGTGCGTGTGTGTGTGTGTGTGTGTGTGTTGGGGGTCCCAACTCCCCCACCTTCTCCCAGTGACTGCTGTTCATCATAACCAGGACAATTAACCATCCCTTATTATTCACACGTCATGATTACTAATCACCCTTATTAATACCCATGCTTTGCAAAACCATGAGGCAGCTTGACTGGGATGCTTAGAACTCCACAGGAGTCCAATTCTGACCCCAGGCATGTCCCTTCCTGCCTTGTGCCTTTACCTCCTCCTGAACTGGGACTATCTGCTCCTTCCTTATCCCTCTGCAGCGACCACTGCCCTCTGCTTCCCTTCTTTGCCAGCTCATGGGAGCCTCACACCCCGAGAGGACCACCTAAATTCCCAAACCCATTCGCCACCTGAACCACTGACCTTCCTCCCACTGGAGCTGAAATAAGGGTCTCTTCCTATAGTTGATCCCTTTTCCCATTCCACCCACTTTTTTCATAAAATGTATGCTCTACCCCTAAACAGACGTGTTAAGGCTAAAGCCTAAACTTTATGGTTCTATCACTTACCCACTCTCAGCCTGTAAATCTTGCTACCTGTTTGGGAAAATGCATTAGCAATTTCTCATTAAGCTGGCTATTGATAACCTTGGCCATTTGGCTAACATTAAGTCCCATGGACAATGTTTGAAGTAGATTTATTCTCTGGGTCATTTCCGCTCTTGGTTTTTGATGTGGTGGTGGCTATGTAGTAGTGAAGTGGTCCCAGACCACCAGCACACAGGGAATTTACCCTGCTGGTAAATTACTGGTAATTTACCAATATACCAGTCCCCAAAGAGGTGGCGTAACCTCTTCTGGGTGGAGGTGAATTTAAATCCACAGGAGATGGTTGAGTGACTTCCCTGGTGGTCTAGTGGCTAAGACTCCAAGCTCCCAATGCAGGGGCATGGGTTCGACCTCCAGTCAGGGAACTACATCCCGCTTGCTGCAACGAAAGATCTCGAATGTTACAACTAAAGATCCCACATGCCATAGTGAGGATCGAAGATCCTGAGTACCACAACTGAGACTAGGTACTGTCAAAATTTGAGGAAGGAGAAAAAGAAAAAAAAAAGGTGGTTGGAGCCTCCTCTGCATTGATCACGCTCTAAGTCAAGATACCGAGGACTGACTACCACCGAAACCCCGACTTTATGACTGAGCTGTGGAACCCTACCTGAACCTCTCATGGAACATGCTGGGGATGAAGAGCATAGTGGGAGCAATCTGAGCAAAATACTCACAGCAGCTGCATTTATTAGAGTAAGAAATTAGACACCTCTCACATACCCAGCAACGAGGGAGGGACCAAAAGAGGTGGCATCCATCAAAGTGATGGAATACCATGTGGCCGTGAAAATGACCACGTTTCAGACTCTGCCACCCTGAGAACATCTGTGTGCCTGGACGTTAGCTGAAAGCAGGAAATCCAGAGGGCACACAGCCCCCGGGAAGAGTGCCCTGCACCAGCGCAGGGGAGAACTGGGTTCCAACCCAGCCTCATTGCTTAACGCTGTTCATGAGCCTCGGTTGTTCCATTGGTAAAAGGTAATCAACGACCCTGTTTGTGGTGTTGTGGGAGGGTTAAATCAGATTCCAAAGCTCCAAACTTTGGGGGTAACAAAAAACACCCCCCGAAGGCAGTAAAAATCTAGAAAGAACTGACCAAACTGTGAACATTTAGAAATGAAGGTTCTTGGAATTCCCTGGCAGTCCAGTGGTTAGCACTGCATGCTCTTACTGCTGGGGGCGGGGAGGGCCCAGGTTCAGTACCTGGCCCCTGGTGAGGGAAAAAAGATCCCACAAGCTATGGTGCAGCCAAAAAAAAAAAAAATTCTTTAGATCCTTTTTGGAATAAGTCCATTTAAGAAAAAACACAGGGATTAAAAAAAGAAAGAAAGAAAAAAGACAAGACATGGTTTGAGAGGATGGGCTCCAGAGCTTTGAAGCTTCCCCATGGAGGACAGGAGACCCAGGAGGGATTGGCTGGGCTCTGGAAGAAAGAGGGAGAGGGACTTCCCAGGCGGGCCAGTGGTTGAGAGTCCACCTGCCGAGGCAGGAGACACAGGTTCGTTCCCTAGCTCGGGAAGATTCCACACACTGAGCCCGTGGGCCACCACTCCCGAGCCCATGCTCTGAAACAAGAGAAGCCTGGGCACAACAATGGGGAGCAGCCACACCTAGAGAAATCCCACACGCAGCGATGAAGACCCAACACAGCCAAAAAAAAAATAAATCAAATTTTAAAAAGGAAGGAAAGAAAGGAGGGGGAAAGAAATGTGGGCTCTCCATCTACCCCGCTTCTGGGGCCCTGAGAGAGGACCAAAGCCACACTCCGTGGCTGGGCATGAGAAATATGTCCATCTAAAGTGAGAAGGAACAAAAATCATTCCCACCCGGCTCAGCCCTTGGGAAGCACCAAGGAGCCTAAAGAGTCACACGGGAGATGAGAGGGAGTGAAAGGCAGCGGGAGGGGCGGGGCGAGAGCTGGAGGCAGGAGGGAGGAGGGCCCAAGTGTCTGCTCAAGTAGCTTGCGTCTTGCCCTGTCAGGGACGGCAGGGACGGGCTCTGCCCGCTGGCTCCAGGAAGGAGAAATAAAGAAGCACCTCTGCTAGTTGGGGCTTCCCTTGTGGCTCAGCTGGTAAAGAATCCGCCTGCCATGCGGGAGACCTGGGTTGGATCCCCGGGTTGGGAAGGTCCCCTGGGGAAGGGAAAGGCTACCCACTCCAGTATTCTGGCCTGGAGAATTCCATGGACAAGTCCATGGGGTTGCAAAGGGTCAGACACAACTGAGTGACTTTCACTTCACCCTGCTAGCTGGCCACCGCCGCCTCCTTCCCTGGGTATCCATTTGAAGAATGAAGAGGCTAGTAAGCCCCGTTTAATGTAAATCACTCGACCTGAGTATTTCTGGCAGAGAACAGGGTCCTCCCCAATGTGTATCTGCCCTGGGGACTTAAGAAAGACATGGGACCCCAGACACCCCCAAGGCTAGACTGCCCCTCTTTATTACCCTAGCACAGCCTGGGGACCACCTGCCCCCTTGTCTGAACTTCCTCGCACACCACCTTCTTTCTTCAAGGATTGGGAACAGGGTCAGAAACACAAGGTGAAGTTGAAGGAGGGGAGGATGAAGAAGGGAAAGTGATGCTCTTTCAGGGGAGGTAGTGGAGAAACGTTTTCCTCCATTGTTGTATTTTAAGGGGAAAGGGAAAAACAGACGCGGGTCACCTTGAGGGAGCAGATTCCTCAAATGTAGGAACTGACAGCATTTTAGTAAGGATCCAAGTGATTCAGCCTCCTCCTCTCTTCCCAGTGCACTCTAGTTTTTTGTTTTTTCAGTTCTTTATTTTTGGCTGTGCTGGGTCTTCATTACTGTGTGGGCTTCCTCTAGTTGTGGCAATCAGAGACTGCTCTCTTGCACTGAGGCATGTGGGATCTTCCCGGACCAGGGATCGAACCCGTGTCCACTGTATTGGCAGGCAGATTCTTGACTACCAGACCACCAGGGAAGTCTCACTTCTAATAAGCCAGGAACTGGGTCAAGGCCCTTTCAGCCTCATCTCACTTGCCCTCTGCTCTAGGAAAGCAGCCTGTTTGCACTTTGGTGCATGTGTCCCTCACGTTTCCACCTCTAGGCTCTGCTCCTGCTAATTCCTTCCACTAGGCACCCCTTCCCTTCCCCACCAGTCAGAGTCTCATGGCACCCCCCCTTCACAAGGCCAGGCAGTCTCTCAACTAGAAATGCGCATTTTTGTCCCTGCTGTCTGGGAAAGGAATGACACTCTGGGATTTTCTGCTCACACCCCGATCCCCCAGCTGAATGGCATCTTGCTCATTCCCTGTGTTGCCTTTCACCTAATCAATCAATCAACAAGCTAAGAAAAGTAGTTGGGGTGGGGGACGGGAGGCCACAGAATTGCGCAAATCCCAGGTAACTGATCCCATCAACTAAGTTTGGATTCATAGTCCAAGGCACATCACACACGTCAACCCTGAAAGTCGCATCTCCACCCTACAGAGTAGATCCTATTGCCATCCCATCCTGCCCAGGATCTGCCCCCGACCCCCAGCTGGTAAAGGATTGGAACCCCAGGCTGGCTAACACCAAGACCCACGTTCTTCCTATTCCATCACACTGCCTCTTACAGGTCTTTTCTGGGGGAAGAGGGAGCTGCCCCCAATTCAAATTCTCCCAGAAGGGAGATGATTCCTCTTTGCTTCTTCAGTCTCGTCCAAGCTGAACTCTGACCAGCCCCACCATTCAGCCAGCTGTTGGGCAGGTGGGGTGGGTGGGGGCTGAGGAGTCCCGGGCACTAACAACATTAATGGAAGTGACCAAGCACCTTCTTATAGGCACAAGGAGCTAGGAGGCACAGACGTCAAAAGCCTCTGGGAAGGACTTTCCTGGTAGTCCAGTGGTTTAGACTCCATGCTTCCAATGCAGGGGCACAGGTTCCATCCCTGATGAGGGAGCTGAGATCCCTCATGGCCAAAAAAATCTTCTGGGATAGAGCCCCACTGTATTACTTATTCCTGGGTCAGTCTGCAGCTTAGCAGCAGGAATTAGCCTGGAGGGAGAGGCTGCTGGGGGAGGAGGCTCATGCAGAAAGAGATGTTCACAGAGGGGAGGAAGGACCCCCTGACCTCGGCAGGCATCCCCGCCAGCCCCTCATCCTTAGCTGGGATGGGGAGAGGGGTTGATCCCAACTCAGTCTCTGAAATTTCTCTCTTGACTTCCTGTGTGTGCTCAGTTGCTGTCATGTCTGATTCCCTGCGACCCCCATGGACTGGGACCCCCCAGGCTCCTCTGTCCATGGGATTCTCCAGGCAAGAATACTGGAGTGGGTTTCCATTTCCTACTCCAGAGGATCTTCCCAACCCAGCGATTGAACCCGCGTCTCTTGCATCTCTTGTGTTAGAGGGTGGATTCTTTACCACTGCGCCACCTGGAAAGCCCTTGACTTCCTAGAACTCTGGAGAAATGCTACACTTCTCCCCTGGGCCCTTATCTTCACATCTCGGCCTGCGTTCCAGTCCCAGCCCCAAAGCTCCAGAACAGACATGCTGACATGAATTGCCAGGCACCGCATAGCCATCTGACAGCTTACCTGAACTCAGGTAGCCTGCAGGATAGATGTAGCACAATGCTGGCATCTGTTACACACACACACACAATTTAAACTGACCCTTCCCCATGCATTATCTTACTTGGTTTAAACCTCAGAACAGGGTCCTGGGAGGTGGGCAGGGCAGATGTCTTGAACCCATTTCTTAGATGAGGAACCTGAGATTCAAGGAAGGTAAGCAACTGAATCAAGGTCACACTGTCCAGAGCTAGTGACCATGTTACTGACAACCCCATAGCCATTCTCTGCCCAGATCAGCACTGAGCACTTTCCACTCATCTGACACTCATTCAGCCCCATGGGGGGAGATGTTTTCATCATCCCCATCTCACCATTTCACAGATGATGAAACACGCACTTAGAGTTGCTAGGTGATTTGGGGAAGCCACTTGGAGCCAAGCCTCAAACTGCCTGGCTCCATGGACCCTCCCCAGGGTGGGCCCCCTGAGTCCCCAGCACCTGTGACAGTGTGTGACCCACTAAGGAGCTAACTGAACGTCTGAAGCACGTTTGTCCACCGAGCTGTCCCCCATTTGCTTGATCTTGCTTCTCCTTCAGGACCGTCTCTGTCCTTCTGTCTCCTGACTCCTTACATGGCTCCAGCCAGACATTTGACATATCTCCCCCAGGAGTTCAGGGTCACGGAACCCCCAGCCCCCCTAAGGAGGCTGGAAAGACAATCTGCCACCTCCCTCCCCATACCTACCAGCTTTCAGGGATTTGTGGTTTGATGCAATGACACCCCTTGCCTCAGTTTCCCCACCTGTACCAGAGCTGTAGGCAAGCAGGCTGCTGGAAAAGAGGCCCTCTACCTCCTTCCACCCCAGGGGTTGCTGGGATCCTCTTTCTCTCGCAAGCCCCACAGAACCCCAGACATGCAGTGAGGGACCGGCAAGGGGAGAAACCAGGACAGGTATGAGGACTGGTCAGGCCCACCTCCAGAGTGTGCATTCCTAAACAGGGAAGATGCTAAACCTAAGGGCAGGGGTCTCTGGGGGAAAATCCCCCACAGGCTGAGGTTAGAAGGTCCCTTTGGAACATTGCCAACTCCAGCTGCCCCAACCCCAGGCATTAATCTGCCAACACCACTGAGAGTTCACTGGGCCTGCAGGCAAAGAAAGGGTGAAGATGCCACTCCTGCCAACCCCCAGCCAAGAGAGATGCTTCACTCGGGCACGCTGAGTTCTCTGGGCACACTCTTGTTTAAGTTTGCCAGCACTGTGAGGATTATGTCCACATCACAAAGAGTGAAGCAGAGGTCTCAGTGGCCTGCCCCTCGTCACATGGCTGTGGAGGGGGGGACCGGGGGGGTTGGTTGCTCAGTCATGTCTGACTCTTTGCAACCCCATGAACTGTAGCACCCAGGCTCCTCTGTCCATGGGACTTTCCAGGCCAGAATACTGGAGTGGGTAGCCATCTCCTTCTCCAGGGGATCTTCCCAACCCAGGGAAGGAAACTGGGTATCCCACACTGCAGGTGGATTCCTTACCATCTGAGCCACCGGGGAGCCCCAGTCACAGAGCTGGGACATGTCTCTAGTTAAACTAGAGACAAAGGCAAGACTTTTGGGGCCTGTGCCTGCATCTTGTTCTGAGAACAAAGCTGTTCCCTCACCAACATCTCCCAAGCCTTCCTTTTTTAAAGATTTGTATTTCCTTATTTTTGGCTGCGCTGGGTCTTCATTGCTTTGTGCAGGCTTTCTCTAGTGGCCTTGAGCAGGGACTACACTCTAGTTGCAGTTCACAGGCTTCTCATTACGGTGGCTTCTCTTGTTGCAGAGAACAGGCTCTAGAGTGTGGGCTCAGTAGTTGAGGCACATGGGCCTCTTTGTCCTATGGCAAGTAGAATCTTCTGGACCAGGGATCAAACCCATGTCCCCTGCATCGGCAGGCAGGTTCTTAACCACTGGACCACCAGGGACGTCCCCCAAGGCTTCCTTTGATAGAGGCTGGATGCCTTACACATTCCTCCTCCCCGCCAGCCTCTTACCTGTCCTGGAGTCCAAGAGCAGATGAGGTAGGCCCTGGGTTTAGAACCCTGGGCTTTAGGGGTCAATAACAGGACTGGAGGAGACTCCTGAGAGTCCCTTGGACTGCAAGGAGATCAAACCAGTCAATCCTAAAGGAAATCAACCCTGAATAGTCATTGGAAGGACTGAGGCTGAAGCTCCAATACTTTGGCCCCCTGATGTGAAGAGCTGACTCATTGGAAAAGACTCTGATGCTGGGAAAGGTTGAAGGCAGGAGGAGAAGGGGGCGGCCGAGGATGAGATGGCTGGATGGCATCACCGACTCAGTGGACGTGAGTTTGAGCAAACTCCAGGAGACAGTGAAGGACAGGAAACCCTGGTGTGCTGCCGTCCATGGGGTCGCAGAGAGTCAGACACAACTGAGCAACTGAACAACAGGTCACCTGGCTCAAGACCGCCAGCCGACATTCACCCCCATGCAGCACGTGTCTCTCTGCGCTTCCCACTGCCACCCTTCCAGTCCCCACTGCCTGCAGCCCCGAGGATGACCAGGAGACCACAGTGGGAGGAACAGCACTCCTGACGCCCAGCCTGGCTGTGACCTCTGCAGTGCCTGTCACCTAGCCCCCGCCGGCCTTCAGGTCCAGCGAGACCCGCTTCCCCTCCAAGTCACCCTGCCGTGCCCTCCGGCCAGGCCCCACCAGGCGCGCCGAGGATTCACCGATGTCAGAGCGCCACCTACTGTGCGGTGGGCACCCCGCACCCTGCCCAGGGCTCGCCGGGTTCACTTTTCCTCCAGGGCAGGTCAAACACCAGGAAGAGTCTCTACCCTGGCTGGGACTCGGTTCCAAAGAGCCCCAAATCCTACCTGCTGACGTTCTGCGCTGTGAAAGTATTCCTCCAGTCCCAGAGAGACCCTGGAACCTGGTGAGGGCGGTCCCCTCACAGTTCAAAAGCTTTGCCCCATCACGGGACTAGCGCTGCCCACAAAGCCCTGGCTTCATACTGCCTGTCAGACTTAAAGTGAGCTTTCCAGTAGTTTAATCAAATTGCATGATTTTGTGTCCATTGGTGAAAAGCAAATTTCCCAAATTAGCCACAATTTTGGTAAACCCTCTTTGTGTGCGCTCAGTCGTGTCCTCTTGATGACTCCATGGACTGAAGCCCACCAGGCTCCTCTGTCCATAGAATTTTCCAGGCAAGAACAGTGGAGTGACTTGATGTTGCACAAGAGCCTCAAACAATGAACAGTGTGTGGAGCCTGTGCTCCATCCCACCCCCACCTCCAAGCACAGTCCAGTGAGCACAGCGCATGGGCAGGGAGGTCAGGCAAATGTCCAGGTTTGAAGCCTTGCTCCATACCAGCTGTGTGACCTTGAAAAATTCACTTAACAAAGCTCTGGGGGTGACCTAATCGGGAAGGAAATCCAAAAAAGAGGGGATATATGTGTACACATGGCTGATTCACTTTGCCGCAGCAGAAACTAATACAACATTGTAAGGCAACTATACTCAAGTAAAAAAAAAAAAAATTTAAAGAAAGAAAAACTCACCTAGGCTTTCTGAGCCTCACTTTTCCCACCTGTAAGATGGGGTTGTAATGAGCATCGTATGAGATAACAAACGTGGCCTTCAGCAGTGCCAGCTACTTACCTGAGTCTCCATAACAGCCAGATTCGTCTTCCTCGTCTCCCGCAGGGACTCCACAGCACCTCAAGCCGGGTCTCTGCCGTTTTCTTGGTCTCGGAGCACATGTCACAGGCATGTTGCCTCTGTTTTCTGTGGACGTGTCCATCTACCCACCCCGGCGCCACACCAACGGCGAGTGTGTATTAACCAGCCACTGGACTGAATGTTCTTGGGCCAAACGGCCACACCTGTGGGCAGAGCCCATTCTTCAGTTCAGAGGTGAAACCAATCCAGCTTTCTAGTCCTGTCCAAACAAACACGCCCTGTCCCAGAGCCTCAGGCTTCTCCTCTTCTGAAGTGGTGTTGAAGCTCCTGACTTGCACATTGTGTTAGGACATAAAGAAGACGTATTTGAAGGCCCTGGTATAACACCCAGCAAGTAGAATAACAGGTAGAATGTATTATGTTGATTGCTGGGAGGCCCAGTTGGTTTTCAAAGCAATGTCAAAGGAGGGATTTCTCGGGTGATCCAGTGGTTGAGAATCTGCTTTCCAACGCAGGGGATGCACTTTTGATCTCCGGTCGGTGAACTAAGAGCCCACATACCACAGGGCAACGGAGACTTCGAGCCACAACTACTGAACCCATGCACTCTAGAGCCTGCTTGCCACAATGCAAGGTCCCATGTGCTGCAACTGACACAGCCAAAAATAAAATAAATAAATGAATTTTTTTTTAAAGCTACATCAAAGGGAAACAGGAAAAGGTGTGTCATCTCAATTGTGCACCAGAGACATCAGGGCAAGGAAGCCCAGGGCAAGCCAGACCTGCATGAGAAATGCTTGAAACAGGCAAAAATGAAAGCCCAGTCAGGGTCTCAATCAACAGCTGATCTACAGAGAAGACATCCCACAGGCCAGGAGCAACTGGGTGGGGGAGGCCTCTCTTTCCCCGAAGCTGGGGATGGGGAATGGGCCAGTGCAGTGGGGGAGGAGGGGGTGAACAGCCTCTTTATTAACACAATTATTTTATTTGCCAAAAGGTAATCATTGTAAGTGAGGTCAGCGGCTGGCCCGAGTTGCCATGGCAACAGAACCCGATCACTTTCAGCAGCAGCAAGGGCTGGAGGCTCCTGAGGAGCAAGTCCCCCAGGCCTCTCTTCTCTCCCCCAGAGAAGGGCTGAACTACACCTGCGGATGTCTGCTTTCCCCCTCCCAGCCCCAAGTGACAGACCAAGAGTCCTTGGGAAAACACCCCAGCCCAGGTTCACAGGGGGTCCATCTTACGGGGGAGGGACCTTGGCATCCATCATCCCTTTTCACCCCATAATAACCCTGCCACGAAGTGACTGAGCATTGCCTGACCATTTCACTGACCACTGTGGCTCAGGGGGGTTAGTGACCTGTCCACAGACACACAGAACTTGGAGGTTTCGGGGCCGGAGCCTGAAGCACTGCTCGCAGTTGCCCCAGAGCCAGGGGCTGTGAGATTGACAGGGAGGGACCGGACCGGGGTCTTGAATCACCACGAAACTGGTGTGCAGGAAAAGTTGCTAACGTAAAATCAGAGAGGCCTGGGTTTGAGTCCCAATCCCCGCCTCGCAGGCCACATTACCCACAGCAAAAATTACCTGAGCCTCCATTTACCCAAGGCAACCTGCATCTGTGACTTGTCAGACTCTGCAAATTCAAGCAATGACCAAGACATGTTTCTCCATCTGTAAAATGGGCCAATAAAGGCCTGTCCTGGGGACCCAGGCAAACTTGCCCCAGTGGACACAAATGTAAGCCTAGTTCTGTTGTTCTCGTTGTTTAGTCATTAAGTCAGGTTAGCGACTCTGCAACCCCGTGGATGGATGGTGGCCCACCAGGCTCCTGTCCATGAGGTTCTCCAGGCAAGAATACACGAGTTGCCATTTCCTTCTCCAGGGGATCCTCCCAACCCAGGGATCAAATCCGAGTCTCCTGCTTAGCAGGCAGATTCTTTACCACTGAGCTGCCAATTGACACCCTATTTTCATCCAAATCTCAAAGAGTGTTAACTCTGCAGACAAGAGTTAACACCAACTGCGAGCGGTGCTTCAGGCTCCGGCCCGAAACCTCCAAGTTGTGTGTGTCTGTGGACGGATCACTAACCCCCCTGAGCCCCAGTGGCCTGTGAAATGGTCAGGCGATGCACCCTGACCCCAAATCCTCCGGCCCTGAAGTCCAGGAGACACACAGCAGAGGCAGGGCCAAGGCCAGGTTCGGCCAAGCTGTTGGGGGTCCCCTTGGCTTGTGCCCATAAACAGCCTCTTGATGAAGGTAAAAGGAGAGGGTGAAAAAGCTGGCTTAAAACTCAACATTCAAAAAACGAAGATCATGGCATCTGGTCCCATCAGTTCATGGCAAATAGATGGGGAAACAATGGAAACAGTGACAGATTTTATTTTCTCGGTCTCCAAGATCACTGCAGCTGCTGAGTGCAGCCATGAAATTAAAAGACGCTCAGTCCTTGGAAGAAAAGCTATAACAAACCTAGACAGTGTATTAAAAAGCAGAGACATCACTTTGCCAACAAAGGCCTGTGTAGTCAAAGCCATGTTTTTTCCAGTAGTTACGTACAGATGTGAGAGTTGGACCATAAAGAAGGCTGAGCACTGAAGAACTGATGCTTTTGAACTGTGGTGTTAGAGAAGACTCTTGAGAGTCCCTTGAACTACAAGGAGATCAAACCAGTCAATCCTAAAGGAAATCAGTCTGAATATTCATTGGAAGGACTGATGCTGAAGCTGAAGCTCCAATACTTTGGCCACCTGACGCAAACAGCCAACTCATCGGAAAAGATTCTGCTGCTGGGAAAGATTGAGGGCAGAAAGAGAAGGGGACGAGATGGTTGGATGGCATCACCAACTCAATGACATGAGTTTGAGCGAGCTCTGGGAGATGCTGAAGGACAGGGAAGCCTGGCGTGCTGCAGTCCATGGGGTCGCAAAGAGTCGGACGCAACTGAGCAACTGAACAACAACCACATGGCATCTCCTGTGCCCTGGTAGAGAAGAGTGACACGGCACAAGAAAGTGAAAGTGTCAGACACTCGTCGTGTCCAGACTCTCTGACACCCCATGGACTACAGGCTGCCAGGCTCCTCCGACCGTGGAATTTTAAAGGCAAGAATACTGGAGGGGGTAGCCATTCCCTTCTCCAGGGGATCTTCCCGACCTAGGGATCACATCCAGGTCTCCTGCATTACAGACAGATTCTCTACTGTCTGAACCACCAAGGGACAACTGCAACCAGGAGGAATTCAGATGGGGTGGCAGAGGGGCTGACAGGTTCTCAGGGAGCATCTGGGCAGGCTTTGTGGGGAGAGGGGCAGTGAGACTTGAGCCGCTCTCCTAGAAGGTGGATGTGGGGATGAGAGCAGGAGGGAAGACATTTCTGGCAGTGGAAACTACCCCCAATAAAAGCCTTCAAAGTGTCAGGTGCAGCAGGGATTTGGGGGGAAGAGGGTTTGAGTAGGGATTGAGGGCAGGGTGAAGGAACTTCAAGGGACCCAGGAGGATGTAGGAGCCAGATTGGGGCAGATTGTGGATAGCTTTGACCTTGAGGCTAAGAAGTCTGCACTTTATCTTGGAGGCAACAAGAGCCATTAAAGTTTTCTGAGCTGGGACGGGAAAGATCTGATTTGCACTTTAGGATTACCCTTTGGAGAGGGAGTGGAGGCAAAAAGGCTATCGGAGGACTTCCCTGGGGATCCCGTGATTAAGAATCCACCTGCCAGTGCAGGGGACATGGGCTTGATCCTGGTCCAGGAAGATTCCACATGCCGTGGAGCAGCTAAGCCAGTGCTCCACAACAAAAGAAGCCACCCGAATGAGCTGCTGCTTGTCCAACTAGAGAAAGCCCAGTGCAGCCATAAACAAACAATTTTTATGGGAGCCACCTCCCTTCATCAACAAAAGCAACAGCTCATGGCCTGACTGGAGACCTTTTGTTGTTGTTGTTCAGTCGCTAAGTTGGATCCAATTCTTTGCAACCTCATGAACTGCGGCACCCCAGGCTCCCCTGTCCTTTACCATCTCCTGGAGTTTGCTCAGATTCATGCCCATTGAGTCAGTGGTGCTATCTGACCATCTCATCCTCGGCTGCATTCTTCTCCTTTTGCCTTCAGTCTTCCCCAGCATCAAGGTCTTTTCCAATGAGTTAGCTCTTTGCATCAGGTGGCCAAAGTATTGGAGCTTCAGCCTCAGTCCTTCCAATGACTATTCAGGGTTGATTTCCTTTAGGATTGACTGGTTTGATCTCTTTGCAATCCAAAGGACTCTCAAAAGTCTTCTCCAGCACCACAACTCGAAGAGATCAATTCTTGTAAGGAGACCTTACAAGCCCTTTTTTAACCACTGCACACAGGCCTCAAGCTGTGTGGGTTCCCAGCCCGAAGACAGGCGCTGGGGACAGTGAAACTCCAGGCGCTGGGGTTCCCACACAGGCCTCCTCAACAGGCCCCAACATTGCCTGGGGAGGTGTGTAAGACCTCCGAAAGGTGAAGGGGCAGGGGATCAGAAGGGGGCCGGGAGGGAGCCCCTTTCCTGAGGGTCTGCTCAGCCCTCGCCCTTCACACCAGGTCCTGGTGACCATGGGGGTAAGTGCCCTGAAACAATTATCTCTGTTCCAAAGCAGGACACCAAGGCCTGAGGTGGTTAGGAACAGCCCAGGAACCCCAGGGCCAGGATACAAGCCCAGGTGGGTCTGACCTCAAAGCTCCTCAGACCACAAGCAGGAAGAGAAACTGAGACGTCAAGGAAGCAAACCTCTCTCCCCCCGGGGAGGAGGACCACTCTGGCCCAGACACCAAGGGGCGGCGTCCTGGAGGCCCCGTCCCCCCGCCCCTGCCGTCTCTCCACCAGCCCCATCAGGGTCCCAGCCTCGCAGGACACATGCACACACACACTCATGCTTCGAGTTCTTAATGCATCAAAGACGTTCACAGAGATCACAGTTCACCCAACTTCCCAGTTTAGATTCACCAACCTCATCTGAGGATGCCAACCAGAGTCCCCGGCCTGTGCCAGGTGACGTGAAGTAAAGGCAGGAGAAGCAGAGGGGGTACCCAGGATGGGGTCCACGCCCCACCAGCCCTGAGGGACCACCCCGGGGTCGGGGGGACATGGCAGACAGAAGTTCTGAGGGAGGGGTGGGCCCCTGGACGGGGACAAAGACAGCAGGTTAGAGGGGGCTATCTGGGCCAGAGACAGAGGCAGGGCGAGAGGCGGAGAGGAATCAGACGGTTCTGGTTCACAGCTGAACCTGCAGTGAGGCCCAGGGTGCTGGCCACACACCAGCCCAGTAATAGCGCCAGTTCAGGCCTGAACTTGAATCAATGCATCTAAGGCTTGGCCGCAATCAGCCACAAGGAAGATTAGCAAAGACCAGGGAGGGAAAGAAGAGGGGGGTGCCTGGCCAAGGAATGATGTGCGTGGAATCTATCTTGGGGGGGAAAGGGGGTTCAGCACCCCTTCCCACAAGATATAGAGCGGGAAGTGGAGGTAGGAGGCAGACTGAGTTATGTCAGCTTGGAGGGCACAGATCTGACCCACTGAGGCTGAGTCAGACCCTAAAACTCTGCCTCCAATACGTCTCTCCCTCAACCTCAACAAGCTCAAGTGAGACACCGAGAAGAACTTACCAACCCCAGTGAGACCCCAGAATGCCTGAGCAGCTCAAACTGTTCACGCCATCCTTGGCAGGGGAGGGCAGTCTCAGCAGGGCATCTCTGGTGCCCCCATGGTCCCCTTCAGGCCAGGTTTTACCCGGGATGACCGAATGGGCTACATTCCCGCCCCACAAATGCCCTGGAGACAGAGTGGAAAGTAGGAGGCTACAAATGGAATCAGCTGCCCAGCATAACGTATTAGCATCTAGGCGAGATTAATCAAGCCCAGAAACCTCGAGCAGACCCCTAATTAGTTGCTGCTGATAACTATATTTGTCATGCTCTCCAATTATTCCACTGTAAATTTCAGAGTTTAATTGCACCTTGTTCTTCATTGAAGTGTCACTGTTTGCACATGCTCCCCTAATTCTTTAGCAAATTTGACAAAATTCAGCATTAAATATAGATTATCTTTAGATTTCCATAATTAACACAACCAAACTGTCTCAGGCCTAAATATTTCTCCCAGCACCATAAATCTGGCCTGTCCCCGGGACCCAGAGAGCTGCTCCCAGCTCCCCCGGCAGAGGCCGCAGTGAGAACACGCTTGCACATCCTTGTGCTTCATGGAGGGCACGCATCCAGGGACCGTCCCTCCCCCGAACGTGTGGGAGACCCCACTGGGGCTGCTTGCTGGGGCGTCTCAGCCGTGTCCCAGGGCTTAGAAGGCCAGTCCAGCATCCTGGCTGACCTCTGTCCCTGGCAGGTGGTGATTTTGTGTGTTAGTCGCTCGGTCGTGTCCTACTTGTTTCGACCCCATGGACTGTAGCCCACCAGGCTTCTCTGTCCATGGGATTCTCTAGGCAAGAATACTAGAGTGTGTTGCCGTTTCCTCCTCTAGGGGATCTTCCCAACCCAGGGATCGAACCCAGGTCTCCCACATTGTGGGCAGATTCTTTAATGTCTGAACCACCAGAGAAGCCCCCTGCAGCCCACTCCACACCATGAAAGCCAAAGGGCCCATGTGACCTTTATCCACATTATGGCAGGCATTGATTCTGCTAGGAAGGTGGCTCTGCTGGACAGGAACGCTCTCTGTGCCCACCCTCTCTCTGGCGTCCTCACTGACCAACCTTCTCTCCAGACTCACCAGGTGCACATGCGGTCGTTGTTCAGCTGCTAAGTCGTGTCCGGCCCTTTACAGCCCCGTGGACTGCAGCTCACCAGGCCCCTCTGTCCTTCACTGTCCCCCAGAGTTTGCTCAGGGGAATGCATGTCCATTCCACTCTAACATACTCACCTGGGGCTCTTAGTTCAGACCGGAGGGGAGGGAGGAATTCACACCCACACTCTCTACATCAGGCTGCAAATCTTTTCCACCAGTTCCCCCAAAACCCAATTTTTTGTTGGGGAACAACAAAACCAGCAAGGTGTCCCATTTCCAAGATGACAATGGGACAACAGGGATAGACGGGAGAGGACACGGATATCTATGCCCCCTCCAGAGCCCTCCCAGTCCATGGCCCCTGGGAACGGATCCCATTGGTTTATCCCAAGTAGGGCTTCCCAGGTGGCACTAGTGGTAAAGAACCTGCCTACCAATGCAGGAGATGTAGGAGATGTGGGTTCAATCCCTGGGTCAGGAAGATCCCCTGGAGGAGGACATGGCAACCCACTTCAGTATTCTTGCCGGGAGAATCCCATGGACAGAGGAGCCTGGCGGGCTACAGTCCATGGGGTCACACAGAGTCAGACACGACTGAAGTGACTTAGCACGCACATGCACACACCCCAAGTCAAGTCTGGCTGGTCCATGGGCAGCAGAACATCCAGAGTTCAACTTCCTGCCAAGCCCCATCCCCCATACTGCAGTCATGCAAGTGTGCGTGCGCGCACACACACACACACACACACACACACACACACACAGATGTGCACACAGATACAGTGACAAATGGACTCAGATACACAGAGACACGCCATTAACACCCAGGGACACACACATAGACACATATCACACACTGACATGTAAAGACAGACATACACAAACAGAAACACACCCACTCCTCTGCCCAAACCCAGAAGGTGGGGTCAGCCAGATAGGAGAATACTGACTCCCCAGAAACCAGGGGCGTATCTAGAATCTTGCTGCACTCAAGGGCCACTGGGCTAGGGGCTCCAGAAGACAGCTCCCCAGCCCTCATTCTCTTAAGAAGCCTCAGAGTATACTCGCTGCAAATTTGGAGGAAAATCCATGACCTTTAATGAGATTTGAGTTTTTGCCCCAATAAGGGGTGCTGAGCTGGGGGTGATGTAGGAGCTCTCTGGGTGCAGCGCGCTAGGAGGTGGGGACAGACACAGCTTACAGGGAAGAGAGGGACTGGGCAACCAGTGGCAGGGAGGCTTCAGGGCCAGCAGCCTCCGGGACAGGCCAAGACAGAGGACCAACAGATAGGAGATCAGGTTGCCACCCAACCCCACCCTGCTGGGCTGAGAGGGCCCCTGAGCCAACTCAGGTGTCTGCTGGGGTCAGGCTGCATTCTGGATCCAGGACTCTGGACTCTCAACCTCAGAAGGAAGGGCGGGGGGGTGCTGAGGTCCACCCAGATCAGAGGGGCTGCTCATGGCCAAGAAGAGCAGGAAGTGACAACAGAGGGTGGGGGTTGTACAGCCCACTCAAAGTCATTGGCTTTGGAGGGTGATGAGGGGCGGTTATTGAGCCTGGCTCCAAGCACCTGTTCTCATCATTCTGCAGAAAACCCTGCAAGAGACACAATGGCCCCCTTGCTCAGATGAGGAGAGTGAGGATCAGAGAAGTTGAAGAAATTGCTCACAGCCACCCAGGTGGCAAGTGCCCGAGGCAGCACCTGAACCGAGGTCTGCCAGGCCCTGAAGTCTGTGTTTCTTTCCCCTGTTCTGCTGGCAAGCAGCACCTCGCAGGCCATGAAGGTGCCACATCTTCACCTGTCTTCTCTTCCAGATACTTGGGCCATCTGGGTCAGAGCTTGGGTTCAGCCTCCAGGGTGACAGGAGCTCAGGGAATCTTCTCCACAACTCAACCCCAAATTACAAGACATCCCCAGGCACAAAAGAGAGGACATTTGTCAGCTGAAATCCTGTCTACCGTACCCCACTGGCTAAAGTTTGAGTTCCCTCCTTCCCTACTGAATAACAAAAGGGATCAGAAGCCATCAACCCAATCTTAATAGCATGTGCCTGAAGCCCCTGGCAATATCCTGCCTGAGTGGTCATCTGAGTGCTTGTATTCCTCCAGTGACAGGGAGCTCACTACCTACAAAGTACCCCCCACCCCCACCCCCCATTCACTCTTTGGAATCCTGTTAAGACTGAGCTGCTATCTGACTCCCTGGGCCTTCCACTGGGCCTATCCTGCCCTCTGGGTTATCAGTCAGCCCATGAAAAGCTCTTCTGTAATTGGAATACCACGCTCTGCCCCTGCCAGAAGGCATCTGGCCTTTCTCATTGTTTCCACAGCACAGAACGCTCAGAGGGCTCACTCCTTCCCTTTCTCTGGCTCTTTGCGTACAGGTAATCTTTTCTTTTTTTTTTTTTCAGGTCATCTTTTCAAGGGGGCCAGTCTCTGACCACACTATTCAAAGTGGCGCCTCTTCCAGACTGCACGCTCACCCCTCTCTTCCTGCTCCACTTCTTGCATAACACACTATATAATTTTACTTACTGATTTTTGCTGACTCCCACACTGCTGTATCCCCGGCTGACCCATACTAGATGCTCAATAAATACTTGTCCAATGACAGCACAAGCTAAGCCTCGGCAGTCTGTCCCCAGAGGACCTCTGCCGCGCCCTCTACTCCCATCCGAGCGGCAGGGCCATGCAGCTGGACAGACTCCCACTCCCAGGTCGCGGCAGGAGAGGCCAGAGCCCCGGGCCTTGCAGAGCCCAGAGCTCCCCAACTACCTCCCCATCAGCCTGGGCACTGATCCTGTCCATCAATACTGGCCTCCGGCAGCCACACTTGAATGCCCACCCCAATCGATAACCGGCGGCTGCCATCGATCAGCCCCACCGGGTGGAGCCAGAGGAGATGCAAAGAGAGGGACATCCCGTGTGTGGAGACGCAGCCCTGGAGAGGGAACAGCGGCAGGGACCCCCGGTGACAGCAGACAGGATGGAGAACATGGGGACACAGAGGCAGAGCGGAGGAGGAGAGGAGGCAGGAGACCCCCCCTTGAAGACCTAGCTCATGCCACGGGCATCTGCTTCCAAGCCCCAGCACACCCCCAGGAGAAAGCCAGTCTCAGTTCAGGTCAGTCGCTCAGTCGTGTCCAGCTCTTTGTGACCCCATGGACTGCAGCACACCAGGCCTCCCTGTCCATCACCAACTCCTGGAGTTTGTTCAACCTCATGTCCATTGAGTCGGTGATGCCATCCAACCATCTCATCCTCTGTCGTCCCCTTCTCCTCCCGCCTTCAACCTTTCCCAGCATCAGGGTCTTTTCCAATGAGTCAGCTCTTTGCATCAGGTGGCCAAAGTATTGGAGTTTCAGCTTCAACATCAGCCCTTCCAATGAATATTCAAAGCCAGTTTGGGCACCATTTCACTTTTCTGATGTGGACCGTTTTTAAAACCATTATTGAATTTGTTACAATATTGCTTCTGTTCTGTGTTGGTTTTTGTGGCCACCAGTCATGTGGATCTTAGCCCCCCTGTCAGGAATCGAACCCGCGCCCCCTGCCGTGGACGGCAAGGCCCTAGCCACTGGACCACCAGGGAAGTCCCGTGGGCACCATTTCACAGGGAGAAAACTAAGCGGAGAGGCTCAGAAACTCAGCCCAGGTCCGAGGCTTTGGATGCCGGAGCAGGGGAAGGATTTAAACCCAAGTCTGGGCGTCTCTAGGAGACAAGCCACCCACTGCAGCCCACCCCCAGCCTAACATCCACAGCTGAGTGGGGAGCGGGTGGAGGTGCCCCTGCACAGGGGTGCCCCTCTGTGAGCTTGTCGGGATAGTCGGGGAGAAGCGGAGTGGGGAGACAGGGTGGGGCGCTGCATGGGCGGAGGGGCTTGGTGTTGAGGGTGGGGAGGGTGGCCGCATGACCCTGAAGCTTGGCCTCCCCGGCGGCAGCCTCCGAGGGGATGCTTGGGCTGCAGGTCCTCTCCTGCCCACCCTGGCTCCCCGCCCTCTCCTCCTCCTTCCTTCCTACATCCTTCTGACTGCCCCACCATGACCTTGGGCAAGTTCTTCAACCCCTCCGTGCCCGTTTGCTATCTATAAAACAAATGTAGTAACAGTGGCCGCCCCAAAAGCATTGAAAGGATCCAAGGAGACGAGGCACATAAAACTGCTAGCACACGGCACGTACATAATAAACATTAGTACTATCACCACCGTCATCATCATTATCATTCCCATCATCAACATCATCGCCCTGCTGCCAGCTTCCGGGCCCCACACCCACCATGGTGAGAGTGGGGGGTGTGTGTGTTGGTCTCAGGGCTCCGATTTAAGCAAGATCCAGCCCCTGGCAGTGCGGGCCCCATGGCTAGTACCCCCATCAAGGGGAGAGGCTTCCACGCCAGGACTGGGTGCTGATGGATCTCAGGGAGGCGAAGGGCTGAGGGCTTCTGCAGAGCATCCCCTCAGCCTTCCATGAGCTCCTTTGTTTCAGAGAATCGAGAGCAGCTGTGGCTGGAGGGTTATTTGCATCTTGCCTCTGAAAAGTGGAGGGTCAGGGCCAGCTGGAAACATGCTGAGAGATTTGCTCCCCACAACCCACCCCACCAAAAAGCAGGAGGCAATTAGTCTCCGACCTCAGGACCTATTTGTTTGTTCATTCATGGGTTATAAACTAGCCCCGTCTCCCTGTAAGTGCCTGGCCCTATGTGGGGGGCCTAGGAAGTTATTAATAATTCCTGCCCCAAAGACTCAAGGACGGGGTGGACCTTCCTAGGGGGTGGGGGGTGCTTAGGGTCTTCAGAGGACTCTGGGGGCCGAGAGACTGGGGAAGGGCCTTAAGGCTGCTAGCAAGAAGGAGGCAAGTCCCCCCCCCCCCCCCCGACCCCGTTACTGCCTCCCTTGTTTGCTGACTTCTCATTTTCTTCTTTCTGAAGCAAACTGTTGAGCCCACTGACATGTTTTTGAGTTGACAGACAAACCATAAAAGTTACCAGTTTCCATAGTCTCTCCCTTCTGACATCCACAAACCTCAGCAAAAAGCAGGGCATCAGAGTGGGGCCAGGAGGCTGAGAGGTGGCAGGAGAAAGCAGAAGGGGTCAAGTTCAACTAGACTGCCTGATTGGGGAGGCGGGGGAAGCGGAGAGGGGCTCGGGCCCATCCCCTACTCCAACCGAGCCCCTCCTCCCCCGGGGCCACCGCAGCTGGTGAAGAGCGTCCTCAGAAATGGACCATTGTGACTGAGAGGGCAGTGGGGGGGCGAAGGACAGGCATTTCCATAAGAAGCCTTCTTGGAGTGTAGTGGAGAGGAACCTTGTTTAGAAGCAGCCTTCCCAGAGCCCGAGGAATAAATCTCCTGGTCCCAGTTCAGTGACCAGCCCCACTCCCTCTCCCAGTCTGCGGACGGAGCTGGAACAATTCATCGGGGCAAAGCTCATGCCCTCTCCTGCTTCCTTGAAACTGACAGATCCTTGGGACTCTGGCCTCCGCTCCCCAACCCCCCAGCTGGCTAAACCAAGTCCTGGGGTGTAGAATGATTGTTCTGAAAGCAGTTGTCACTCCCTGTAAAATCACAATAGCCGCCCGTTGTGGAGAGCTGACCGATTCAGCGGGCGGTGGCCTTCCAGGCTGTGGGCATCATGTCCCCATTTTACAGAACTGGATAGATGTCCTGGAGGACAGCGATTTGCCTTTGGTCATCGAGCTTGGAAGTGGTGGGTCAGGATGAGAACGCAGGACCATGCCATGTTCACACAGTCACGGAGATCCAAAAGGAAGGAAAAGTGGCTGGGCTGGGTGGGACGCTCTGGGGAGGAGAGGCTGGCTGGGGAGCAAGGGGCAGCTTCAGGCGCTAGACCCCCTGACCAGGCCCCCAGGACCCTGGCGGGGGGGGGACAGAGACAGCCTCTGGGCCAGCAGCCACCACTCTCCCACATAAAACCCTGTCCATGCGGGTCTGAGCACAGACCTACCAGTGTGGAGCAGCGAGCTCTGGGCTGGGGAGGAGGCCCTTGGAACTTTCTGGAGCACCTCCCCCAGCAGGATGAGCTGAAGACCACCAGGGAAGTGTTAATGAAACAGAGAAGCTGTGAACAGACCGAGGAGGGATTCCAATCTGACACCTCCACCACAGCCCCCGCCAGTAATGAGCCGGGACCTGCCCTTCTCCCCAGAGGGGCGCGGGGGGTGGGGCAGGAGGAGACTCCCCAAACACCCTGGAGCTCAAGACCTCCTTTCCTATCATCGTCATCACCATTATCGTTACTTCTGCTGCCCTGAAAGTGTTTACATTTATTGAGCACCTACTGTGTCCCCGGAACCATACTGAGTCCTTTTTATACATCCCATCATTAATGCCCACAATGACCCCTATGATAGGTACTGTTCCTATCTCCACTTCACAGATGAAGAAACTGAGATTAAATCAGGTTAAGGGATGGGCCTGAGGCTGACCCAGTATTTGGACCCAGGACTGTCTGACTCAGAAGTGTGTGTGTGTGTGTTAATAATCATTTATTTGGCTGAGTGGGGTCTTAGTTGCTGCCCATGGGATCTCTGCAGGTCTGCGGGCAGCGGACAAGTTCTCTAGTTGTGGCACGTGGGCTCCAGAGCACACAGGCTCAGCAGTCGCGGGCAATGCCTTAGCTGCCCAGCGGCATGTGGTGGCTCAGTGATAAAAGAACCTGCCTGCCAATGCAGGAGACTTGGTTCGACCCTTGGGTTGGAAAGATCCCCTGGAGAGGGAAATGGCAACCCACTCCAGTATTCTTCCCTGGGAAATCCCATGGACAGAGGAGCCTAGCGGGCTACAGTCCATGTGCTTGCACAGAGTCAGACATGACTGAGCGACTTAACAACAAAAACCAACCAAAGTGGGATATTAGTTCCCCGACCAGGGATGGAACCCACGTCCCCTGCATTAGAAAGCAGGTCCTTACCACTGGACCACCAGGCAAGCCCCCTAGAAGTGTGTTTCTGATGCTTTAGCAACTTTGCCTGTGAGAGGACCCAGGCAGTCCTCAGCAGGGTTGGAAATGCCCCGTCTGGGGAGAGGCCTCAGGGCGCCGGGGACGGGCTGACTCCTCCAGGAAGGGAGGCGTGTGTGCCCCTGGGCCAGTGCTGGGCTGGTGAGTGAAAGCAACACCGCGTGTCCCGGGAGTTCCAGAACTGGGGGGAAAGGAGAGCAAGGCCTCAGCCTCACAGCCTCTGGGCTCCCTGCGATCTCACGGGGCCTCTGCTCTACCCGAGTGCAGTGAGGACTGGGCCCAGGGCTCTGGAAGGATCTCCAGCTCTGCTCGCTGCCTGGGGCAGGGGATGGAAGAGGGGTTGGGTGGGTAGGCCTGAAGAGGTGGGCTACATGGGGAGGGTGGGGGGCGGTGCTCGGAAGACCCCTGCCTCCTGGCCCCGGAGGGGGTTGCTGAGCGGCTCTGAGAGCAGGGTCCTGTGTTTGTAAACATCATTAATCAGGGATTAGCAGATGGGCATGCTAATTGCACCTGTGGAAGTCAGAGACCTCAAGGTTGATTACATTTACAAACTGTGGGGCTCCCTGGCGCCCACCCTCCCTGTAGTAGGGGGGCTCTAGTTGAGGATCCCAGCCTGGGGGAGGGAACTGGCAATTTAGCCTTCTGCAGGAAAAAGAAAAAAAAAAAAAGATGCCAGCCCTGGAGGGGGCAGGGTGCTCTGGGAACCCCAACCTCCTAGGAATGTCATTTCAGCCCTGCCTCTCCCAGCTCCCTCTGTTCTCCCCAGTAAACCATTGTGTGTTGTGGCTAAAAGGGGTCCTAGAGCCTCTGGGGAAATTGAGGCCAGGGTGGTGGGAGGGCAGGGCCATGTCCTGACCTCTAGGCTGGCCCCCCATGTCGGCTGAGAGAGCATCTCAGAGTCTGAGGACACAGGGCCGGGGGCTTTACGGGCACGACCCCCCCACGTGGACACTGTTGCTGTGCCTACTCACAGACGAGGAAAGCCAAGGCTTGGCACGACCACCAAGTGTCAGAGGACACTTGAGGACACGAGCACCAAGTGTCAGAGCTGGAACTCACAGCGCACACCGCTTGCCAGCCAAGGTCTGGCCTCAGCCACAGCCGCGCTCTCCTCTGGCCGCCCCCTGACCCTGCTGCCCTTCCTACCCACGGCCACAGCCGCCCCAGCTCCCGGTGTTTAACCACACCAGCTGAGCTGAGCGGCCTCCATGTACCTGGCACCTGAGGTCATGCACAGAGAAGCAGGCCTCATCCTTGGCCTCGGGTGTGTTTTCTTCATTTGGAGTGTCTGGGTTGCAAGACACTGCCACGTATCTGCATGTCCTGGGCAGGTAATTACAGCCGCAATTCCCTCTGGTTCAAGTGAACCTGTCTTCCCAAGGACAGCCAGCCTGCTGCCTGGGGGGAAGAAGCAGGAAGGAGCCACCTGGGCCTGGCTGTTTCCCCAGGGGAGTGGCCCTGGAGGTGACCCAGGCCCCTGGGATTCAGAAAGCTGACGGACAGCAGGCCCAAGGTTAGAGAGGGGTCCGGACACCACAGAGGGGTCAGTGGGCAGAAGAGGGGTCTGGACCCCAAGAACACCCACCCCTACTTCTAGGCTCCATGCTAGCTTTAGTTCTGGAGAGCACAGCTCAATTCTGTACCCCAGTATGGGGGGGAACACGAGGACACCTCAGCCTGTTTCCACCAGACCAATTAGTCTGGGATCTCCAGAGAAACAGAACCTCTCTCTCTCTCTCTCTATATATATATATATATTTGACTTCCCAGGAGTACAGTGGTAAAGAATCTGCCAATGCAGGAGATACAAGATGCAGGTTTGATCTCTGGGTGAGGAAGATCCCTGGAGAAGGAAATGACTACTCACTCCAGTATCCTTGCCTGAAAAATCCCATGGACAGAGGAGCCTGGTGGGCTAGTCCATGAGGTTGCAAAGGGTCAGACATGACCAAGCATGCATGCATGTTCGTGCACACACACACATATATGCATACCCTACACACACACACTATATGTTATAAGGAGTTGGGTCATGTGATTAGAGGCTGATAAGCCCCAAGTTCTGCAGGGTAGGGCTGGAAACCCCAGGAGAGCTGATGACGTCGTAACCAACTAAGGGCCAGCAGGCCTGAGACCTAGGAAGAGGCCATGTTTCACTTCCAAAAGGCAGGCAGAATATTCTCACTTGGGGAAGGGTCAGCCTTTCTGTTCTACTGGGGTCCTCAACAGACTGGACAAGGCCCACCACACAGGGGCGTGCCATCTGCTTTACTCAGCCCAGCAATGCTAATCTCACCCAAAAATACCCTCAGAGAACCACCCAGGATAATATTTGACCAAGGATCTGGGCACCCTGTGGCCCACTCGGGTTGACACATTGACCTGAACCCTCACATCCAGGTTTGAATTATGATGTACCAGTCCTGGGCACACAGTCCTGTAGTTTACACAACACTTTTTAATCTTTACAACTTCCCTGTTGGGGAGAGGGTAGCTGGAGCAGGTGTAGATGGCATTATCCCCATTGTACAGATGAGGAAACCGAGACACCGCCCAGGGAGGAAGCCAGAGTCAGGGCTGGATCCAGCATCTTCTGAAGAACCTTGGGGACAGGTAAAAGCTTGCTTGGCCCAAACTTTCAGATATGCTCTCAAAAGCACGGGTGTGAACGGTATGGAAGCAGTTGGACATATGCCGTAGTTTGACAGCCAGTGATTCTCCAACTAGCAGTATACTGGCCATCAGCTGGATAGTTCTTAAAAAAAATGCTGGTGTCTGGCTTCTTCCCAAGAGATGCTGACTCAGTGAGCCTGGTACCTCCGCACACCTGGACTATTCAAGTGACCCTCCCATTCCCTGACCCCAGGATGCTAAGGCATAGCCGCAGTCAAAAACCACGCGAGGGGAACCACCCTGGTGGGCAGAGGTTAAGACTCAGTGCTTCCACTACAGTGGGCATGGGCTTGATCCCTGGTCGGGGAACTAAGATCTCACTTACCTTGTGGTGCAGCTGGAAAGAAATAAGAAAAACAAACACACTGGCCTCTTCGCCGAGAGCGCAGAGGTGATGCGGGAGGCGGTGTCATACACCTGAGAGGATGGAGGTCACATCTGTGTGGCAGTCAGGGACAGGGCTCGGGGGAAACCCGTGTGGTGGAGATCTATGGAGTGTATGAAGGAGGGGTTCCTCCTCCTTTTTGAGAGGAAAAGCTCTGACTTTAAAGCCATCTTTGTCCCTTTTATTTCTAATTTACTTTTTAATTGGAGGGATTCCCTGGTAGTTCAGACGACAGTCTGCCTGCAATGCAGAGACCCAGGTTCAATCCCTGGGTCGGGAAAATCCCCTGGAGCAGGAAATGGCAACCCAGTCCAGTATCCTTGCCTGGAAAACCCCATGGATGGAAGAGCCTGGCAGGCTGCAGTCCGTGGGGTCACAGAGTTGGACACGACTGAGCGACTTCACTTTCACTTTTTAACTGGAGGAAAACTGCTTCACAATGTCCTGTTGTTTTCTGCCATACAACAACCCAAATCAGCTGGTATTATACTACTTAAAAAAAAAAATATTTGGCTGCACCAGGTCTTAGCTTCAGCACATGGGCTCTTTAGGCGTGGCGCGTGGGATCTAGTTCCGTGACTAGGGATCAAACCCAGGCCCTCTGCCTTGGGAGCACAGAGTCTTAAGTACTGGACCACCAGGGAAGTCCCATCTTTGGCCTTTTTAAAATTGAAGTTCAGTGTTTTTCTAAACTGGCATCACCATTAGAATTCAAGATGAGTCCGTCCCACAGAGAACAGGGCAGTACTACTTACCAAGCACCTACAACCTGTAAGGCCCCGAGTTCTTCTCCCCCATCTCCCCTCCCCGCCACCCAGGGAGGCAGGATTACCCCCGCCCACTGACGAGCATGAGGCTGAGGAACTGGCTGAGGTCACAGCATCAGGACCTGCGCCGCGGGTGCCCATCCCCCAGGCCCGCGCTCCCAAGCAGTGCAGCTCAAGGGCTGACTCCATCCCCCTGGGGACGTTTTCAGTTGTCACAACTCAGGGGAGAGAGGGTGCTTACCGTCACCTTGTGGGCAGAGGCCAGAGATGCTGCTCAACACCCTACAGTGTACAGGACAGGCCTTCACAAGTTACCCAGCCCAGAACATCAGTAGAAACCTAACGGTTCCTGGCCTGGGCTGCAACTGAGACCCATCTGGGGGAGCTTTAAAAATTCAATGTTCGAAATTTCCCTGGTGCCTCAGCGGTAGAGAATCCACCTGCCAATGCAGGGGACGAGGGTTCGATCCCTGATCCGGGAAGATCCCACATGCCATGGGGCAACTAAGTCCATTCATCGCAACCACTGAGCCTGTGCTCAGAGCTGGCAGCTGCAGCCACTGAGCCCTTGTACAACTATTGAAGCCCGTGCAGCGCAGCTAGAGTCGCCCCTGCTCTCCGCAACTAGAGAGCCCGAGCAGCAAAGATCCAGCACGGCCAAAATAGAAAATAGATAAAGTCCTTTAAAAAAAGTCGGATGTTCATGTCGCACCCTGACCAATTCCATCAGGCTGAGTGGGGTGTCAGCTGTTTTTCAAAGCTTGCCACGTGGTTCCAGTTAGCAGCCAAGACTGCTCTAAGCTACTTATCCTAGTGGCCTCTGCTCCACTCACGGGAGCCTGGGAGAGGAGGACGGAATCTGTCTGGGTTGTACAATAAATGGCAGATCTGCAAGGTCCTCACCACCTCCCAGAATCAAAGGCTAGAACTCTGGTTCGGCAGGTCCTTCCATGGAGGCCGACTAACTGGTGACTCACCCATGGTGGGTACTGGAGGGCCAGTGAGTTGGTAAGTATTTGCTAATCTTTCCCTTGCCTCTCTGGGGTGGGTCACAGCCAAGAACCGCCCCGGGTGGCTGCGAAAGCTTCCTAAAGAAACTGTGGACCAAAGGGCAAGGCTGCCACCTAGTGGAGGAACCAGAAAGAAGGGGTGCCTGCCGGATATCAAGTGATGTTTTATTGGATCCTCACAACAGCCCTGGGGCAGAGGCACAGACGAGGGCCATGAGACACAGAAAGATGAAGCCGTGTGCTCACAGGGTTTCAGCCTGGATTTGCACCTATCTGGCTCACAGGAGTGCCCCGGGCTTCCCTCTGCCTTCTCACACCCGTCCAAGAGGAAGAGGACCCTGGATGGGGCTGCCTGATTCCCTTCTGACGTCCAAAACGCCCCCTCACTTCCAGGCAGGACCTGGGAAGAGAGACCCTCCATCCCAGCGCAGCGTAGAAATGAACAGGCTGCCCTCTCCAACCGCAAGTCCAAAAAAAAATGGGAAACTGAACTTCCTGTGGTCTCTACCACAAAGCTTTGGGCTCCCCGGGACAGCGGTTTATAAACAGAGGCCTGATGCTCACTCATAAGAAGACAAGAGACTCCAGCACATTCGAGGGTGTGGGTGCGGAGGCTCCCCGGCAGACACCGTCGACGGTCCCGGTTAGCCCCCGTCTTGTCCCTTCTCTTCTGATCCTGAGGACGGTCCTGTGTGCTGAGCCACGCTGGCTGCTTCAGATGCGGCCGAGGGGCCCTGGGGGTCTTGGGGAAGTTGCTCTCTCCGCCCTTCCACTGGGAACCCCTTCCTCTGGCTGCAAATGGAGTGAAGAAGGATTCCTGCACAGACAGACAGATGGAAAAGAGGAGGGATCATGGGCCAGGCACTTCCTCACTTCATCCTCAAGAGGCTGTAGGGGACTTCCCTGGTGGTCCAGTGGTTAAGAACCTGCCTGCCAATGCAGGGGACAGGGGTTCCATTCCTGGTTCAGGAAGATTCCACATGCTCTGCAGGGCAACAAGGCCCATGCACCACGCACACAAACGAGAAGTCACTGCAATGAGAAGCCTGCAACTAGAGAGTGGCCCCTGCTCACCTTAACTAGAGAAAGCCCTTGGGCAGCAATGATGACCCAGAGCAGTTAAAAGTAATTAATTTTTTAAAAGGTGTAGACATTTTCCTCATTTGGCACATATAAGCAATTCAGACACAGAAAAATTGAGAAAGGTATCTAGGGTGAATTGAAGCAGCTGTATGCGTGTGATCAGAGGGAGAGAAGGAAGGGGAGAGGAAACTCACCTGCGGCCACAGAGACGTTTAAGGACTCGAGTCCAGGAGGCAGCTGCCGGCCGGGCAGGATGGTGAGGAGAAGCTGGCAGGAGGCCTGCACTTCCCGGGAAAGACCAGAGCCCTCGTTCCCTGCAGAGGAGGGGGCCCGGAGGGTTACAGAGGCCCCAGCTGGGCAGGAAGGCACTCAGGAAGCTTGCATCTCGGCAAAGAGCAAAGACATCTACCTACCCAGCACGAGGAGGGTAGGCCGGTCCCATAAGAACTCCAAGCAGCGAGTGATGGGGATCTTGGAGGACGGGGCGATCTCAGGCCCCGGGCAGCCCACCGTGCCAGCCACAAGCCAGCCCTGCCGGGCTCTGGCCTGAAAGGTGGGGAGGAGAAATCAGTCCTTCAGTGGAGCACTGGCCGGGAGGAGCCCGGCCTTGCCCATCTAGTCATTCCCTCATTGAGCCGCTGGTTTCAGTCAGTAGTTATCAAGCACCTAGAGTGGACAGGCTCTGTGCTCGGCACTGGGGATAAGGCGATGAACCAAACAGGCCCAAACCCCAGCCTCACAGTAGGGTGATCAGGGAAGCCTCACTGAAGTGTAGACCTGCAGAAGGTGAGGGGAGGGAGCACCACATAGACACCTGAGGGAAGAGATACTCTAGGCAGAGATCAGTAAGGGCAAAGGCCAAGAGGTGGGTGCTTACCAGGCAAGTGTGAGGAACAGCGAACAGCCAAGTGGCCAGTGGGAAGGGAACCACTGAGACTGGAAAGGAAAAAAGAGGCCACGGGAGGCAGGACCTCAAAGGCAACTGGAAGGCCTTTGGCTTTCACTCTGAGAGAGACAAAGCCTTTGAAGGGTTTTGGGCGGAGAAGCTGTGACATGGTCTAACTTACGTCTCTACAGAATCACTCTGTCTATGTTGAGAGCAGAAACAAGCAGACCAGTTAGGTTTCTGCAGTGACACAGGCAGAGATGCTGGTGGCTTGGACCACAGTGGTAACAGTGGAGATGGTCAGAAATGGTCAGAATGTGGAAATAAGGTCAAAGTAAAAATGAAAGGAGGTGCCTTAACAATATCCGTTTATTTTAAATCCTTTTCTATTCTCTGGGGAAAACCTGAACTACCTGTACCTTTGTCGTCAGCTGCATGTGCAGGACTGGACAATCACATCCTTGTAACACAGGTGGGATGTGGGGAGACAGAGCAGGAAGAACCGAGGAGGATGCCAAGGCCTAAACAACTGAAGGCAGGGGGAGCTGCCATCAAGTGAGCTGACTAAATCTGCAAAAGGAACAGGAACATTTGGAAATCTTGTTTGAAATGCCCATTTGACAGAAAAAAGAGCTGTTGAGTAGGCAACTAGATATGTGAATCTGAGGTTCAGGAGCAAAATCCAGAAGGATATATATCTGGGAGGCGTTCGAATCTAAACGGCAATTTAAAACCATCAGATTGCATGTGACAAACAAGAAATGAGTATGTACCGAAAAGGGACCCAAGGACTGGGGCCCTGGGGGATGGTCAGGGAAACTGCTAAACACAGGGCAATACTGCCCCCTTGTGTCCAGCAAGGGAAGCACAGCTGAAGACAAATGCTGATGGACCAGGGGCTTTGCTAAGGTCGCGCAGAGCCGACACGACTGAAGCCAGCCGCAGCAGGCCCTTCCTTCATAAACATCAAGGCGGGTTTTTTTGGTGGTGGTGACGATGTTGCTGGTGGTAGTGGTTTGGGGGGTTTCTTTTGTTTCTTTGTTTCTTCGTGTGTGGGAGGGACCAGGGGAAAGGGATAGACTAGCCCTTGTCCAAAGAGCCTTTCAAACTGCTTCCCTACAGGATGAAGCAGGAACCACTGGTTTCTCAAGAGTGAACATTTACTGAAGACCTACTTACTAGATGGGCTTCCCTGGCAGCTCATATGGTAAAGAACCTGCCTGCAATGCAGGAGACCTGGGTTTGATCCCCTGGGTTGAGAAGATCCCCTGGAGAAGGAAATGGCTACCCACTCCATTATTCTTGCCTGAAGAATTCCATGGACAGAGGAGCCTGGCGGGCTACAGTCCATGGGGTCCCAAAGAATTGGACATACTGAGCAACCAACATTTTACTTACTAGGCAGTGAACTGAAAGTCACTCAGTCATGTCGACTCTGCGACTCCATGGAATTCTCCAGGCCAGAATACTGGAATGGGTAGCCTATCCCTTCTTCAGCGGATCTTCCCGACCCAGGAATCGAATCAAGGTCTCCTGCATTGCAGGCAGATTCTGTACCAACTGAGCTCTCAGGAAGTTCCTAGCCAGTGAAGCACTGAGTAACCTGCATCAGGAGCAACAGGTGTGCCTCTGAAAGGAGTGCAGTGAAAGTCCGTAACATCAGGTTCTGCTCCAGGTATGCTTTTTAAAACTCCAGATCCTTCTCTTCTCAAAGCAATTTACATGGCTGGATGAATCACAGGCTGGAATCAAGATTGCCAGGTTGATGCCATATCATCAACCTCAGATATGCAGATGATACCACTCTAATGGCAGAAACTAAGAGGAACTAAAGAGCTTCTTGAGGAGGGTGAAAGAGTGAAAAGGCTGGCTTAAACTCAACATTCAAAAAACGAAGATCATGGCATCTGGGCTCATTACATCATGACAAAAGGGGAAAAAGTGGAAACAATGACAGGTTTTATTTTGGAGGCTCCAAAATCACTGCAAATGCTGACTTTAACTATGAAATTAAAAGATGCTTGCTCCTTGGAAGAAAAGCTATGACCAACCTAGACAGCATATTAAAAAGCAGAGACATCACTTTGCCTACAAAGGTCCATATAGCCAAAGCTACAGTTTTTCCAGTAGTCGTGTATGGATGCGAGAGTTGGACCATAAAGAAGGCTGTGCTCGCTTCGGCAGCACATATACTGGGATTGGAACGATACAGAGAAGATTAGCATGGCCCTTGCGCAAGGATGACACGCAATTTCGTGAAGTGTTCCATATTTTTAAAAAGGAAAAAAAAAAAAAAAAAAAAAGAAAGAAGGCTGAGCTCCGAAAACTTAATGCCTTCAAATTGTGGGGCTGGAGAAGACTCTTGAGAGTCCCTTGGACCGCAAGGAGATCAAACCAGTCCATCCCAAAGGAAATCAATCCTAAATATTCACTGGAAGGACTAATGCTGAAGCTCCAATGGCCACAATACTTTGGACAGGGAAGCCTGGCGTGCTGCAGTCCGTGAGGTCGCAGAGTGGTCACGACTTAGTGACTAAACAAACAAGGAAGCGATACCAACACGCCCCCCCCTCCCCCCCTCCCTCAGCTGGTGGCCGGGAGGCCCTTGGAGAGACTGAGCTTGGCTCATTTCTTCTCCTTTACTGACACACCCCCGCTTCCCCCTCGCCATTACCTGTAAAAAACCGGCCAGGTCATCAATGGAGAATACGTCCATCACCTCCATAGCCCCGGCGCTGGCCTTGCTGACTACTGGAGTGAGCGGGCAGCTGCAAGGTTTCCCCATGCCACCATATGAAGCCGGGTAACCTCAGGCCCGGTGCTGTGCCCTCCCCCATACCCCACGGGTTAGGGGGTAAGAATTCTGGCGTCGGGGAGGCCTGGTTGAGGGACCACCCAAGGGTCAAGGTGCTTAGGAACTCGGCTGTGCCTCCAGATGGGGACGCACGGGGAATAAGGGGCGTCCGTGCCTGTTTCTCCGGCTGGTGATGACCTTATCCACTCCGAGGAAGTGAGCGGAGCGCAGCACGGCCCCAAGATTCCGGGGATCCTGCAGCCCCTCGAGGACTAGCCACAGCTGCTGGGGGTCGTCTCCTGGTCGGGCCTTCTCGGCCTCGGTCTCGGCCCAGGGCCGGGGCCGCAGGGGGCTCACTTCCATGCAGACGCCCTGGTGAACCTGGTGGCGGCACAGGACGTCCAGCTCCCGCCGCCGGGGCCGCAACACCGGGATGGTCCGCGCCTCGGCCGCGCGCAGCAGCTCAGCCCGCTGCCCCTCCAGCCCGGACCTGCCGGCCTGGATTAGGAGCCGGGCGACGCGGCGGCGGGCGGCCCGCAGCGCCAGGAGGCACGGGGACAGGCCAAACAGGAGCTCCAGGCCCCCGGCCGGCCGCGGCACCGACCCCAGGTCATCCAGGGGCAGGCGGCCGAGCTCCTCCCCGCCTGGCCGCGCCCCGCGCCGCGTCGCTTGGGAGAAAGGACGCGTGAGGAGGTGGCCGCAGCAGCGCCAGGTCGCGGCCCCGGCGGCCGGAGGCTGCGCCATGGTCGATGCCAGGGCTGCGTCCCCAGGGGCACTCACTCCCGCCGGCGCCGTCCCCCACGTGAGCCGCTCCGCTTCCGCGTCCGGACGCCCCGCCCCCGCCCGGGAGCCGCAAGGCGCATGTGCGGCGGCCAGGCCGTCTCTACAGCGCCCCCTTCAGGGCAGGCGGAGCGACCACCATCCACCGCCGAGGCGCCGGGGGTGCTCGCCGCTGAACTGACCCGACTGCGGGCCGGGCGGCGTCGTGCACCCTCCAAGGCCCCGGGAGGCTGGAGGACCTTTCACCCCGGCGCCAGCAAAGGACACTTAAAGGCGATGTGTTGGGTCTTCTCTCCAACCTGGCTGGGGGCGGTGACGCCCTCCCCCACCGCGTGCTGGCAGTATTCCTCCGGAGCTGCTTCTGCATCCAACCTCTCCGCGACACCTCCACTGCCTGTCAAACCTTAGCACCGGTCAGCAGAAACCCCACCGATGACTTCCGATCCCATGGCCCTGATTCTCTGAGTGACAGCTCTGGCCTACTGACAAACCAGCTGATGCCCTTGGCCCCACAGGTTAAGGGCCAGACTCCTTGCTCAGGAATCAGACCCCGCCCCCGCCCCCGGGATCCAGGCAGGAGCTACCTTTTCAGCCTCACCGTCAATCCTGCACCAAGTTCTGTGCTATTCCAGCACTGCATGCTCTTCGGGGCCTCTCTGCCTGGCGCGCCCTGCTGTCCTCTTTTTCTGGCCAGAAATTCCTACCCATTTTCCAGACCCAACCCAAAAGGTAATTCGCACTCCAGGAAGGATGCCCCCAATCCACCCACCTTCCTGCTCTCGGGCAAGAAACTCTGAGACACAATCATTCCTCATCAAAGGAAGGGGGAAGAACTGAAAGACACTTCTGCAGCCAAGATTTTTTAATGCAATTTTTCTTTTTTTAAGGATCACAGTGAAACCCACTTGGGAGGCAGGCCCTGGTATTCTGCTGCCATAGTCAGAGTGGAGTGAGGACCCCACCAGGGGTAGAGAAGCCGCAGTGGGGCTGGAGAACTGAGCCGGGGCAAAGAAGGGGTGGGGGGGGGGGGAAGGGAGAGAAGGAAGCCTGGAGCCCTGATAAGCATTCAGATGGAAGATGAGGGGTTCCCTCCGCCGCCTCATCCCCAAGGGATGGTGGAAGTGGGGGTTCAGGAAGATAGGGGAAAGCCCCACTTTTGGCCACAGTCCCTTCCCCAGGCCAAAGGGAAGAAGGCAAGGGCAGCAGACAAAGGCCAGGGAGCCCAAGAAGGGGACCAAGAAAGGAGCAGGTAAAACAATCAGGGGACACCACCTCCTCTCCCCCAACCCATTCATGGTGGAAACAAGTTGACATATAAAAACCTCAAGTTTTCTAGCCCCTGGTGGGGGTGGGGAAAGGAAGTGGAATCCAGGGGTTCAGAAATCAACACCCCCAGTCCAGGGGCAGTTGCCCAGCTGTGAGGGGGTGCGGGGAGGAGCTCCCCACAGGGGACTAGGTCACTTGCTCCGTGGGCCTCATCTGGATGTCTCCGATCTGCAGAAGGCACAAGGCTTGAGGAAGCGGGCACGCTCTCCCCACCCTCTTAAGGCCTCCCCACTCTCCACCGCTGGGCTGGCTGGGCTCCTCCAGGGGACAGACAGCCACGGCCAGACTCACCTGGACATGTGGGGGCATGCTGAGGACATAGATGACGGCCTCGGCCACGTCCTCAGGTTTGAGACACTGGGAGCACCGGGGGAAAGGGGTGAGGTGAGGACAGAATGGATCCAAGGTCCTCCCCCCACCAGGGAGGTCCTCCCCCCACCAGGGAGGTCCTCTCTAGCATCCACGTTCCCCCACCCCACCCTCCAGGAGAGGCGACGGGCTGGCTGGAAGGGCGAGGTCTGAAGGCCAGGGCTCCTCTGCCTTCACTTAGGCAGTGGGTGGCTTCACTGGGCCCCACCTTCATGTGTTCATAGGTGGCGGCTGCCTTCTCGGGGTCCTTGTCGTGGAGTTTGAAGGCGAACTGTGTCTCCACCACTCCTGGAGAAATGCACTGTGCCAACAGAGACAGCCTGCTCAGGAGCTGAGCCCTGGCCAGAGGTCAGATCTGGGGCGGGGGGCTGGGAGGGAAAGGACGGAGGCCACAGGGCCCCAGCCTCACAGGGACGGCCGCCCGAGGTCCAGCGGCCACCTCCGCCCTCCAAAGCTGCCACTGGGGGGTCATCAGAATGATTCCTACCAGCTACAGAGCCGTTACTAAAAGCCAGGTCAGCTTTACAAAGTGACTTCCCTTAAACCTTCATAACCTGCTAGGTGTTCTCATCTCCATTTTACAGCTGGGAAGACTGAGGCGTGGAGAGGCTGAGCAAGCCACCCAAGCTTGGCAGCCTTCCCAGGGAGAGCCCCAGTCCTGCTTTCCAGCCATGGCCTCCCACGGTCCCTTGTGCTCCCCTCAGCCTCGTCCCTCTGCCCCGGCCCCCTCCTCCTAGGATCAAGTCAGCCCCTCTCCCGCCTCAAAGGCGGAGACACGCGGGGACTGTGCCCAGGACGGACGCCGGGCTCTCAGCGGTGCACCGGGCCGCGAGTGTGTGCGGCGGGGAGGGGCCGGGGTCAGGGCGCCCCTCACCGTGGCTCGGATGTGGCTCTGGGCCTCCCGGAGCTCTTGCCTCAGCCCCTCTGTCAGCGCGGTGACGGCGTACTTGGTAGCGCTGTAGAAATGGGTCTCGGCCGGGGGTGGCACCCGGTGGCCACTCATGCTGGGCAGAGGGAGGGAAGGGGAAGGAGAGCGTGATGCCGGGCCGCTGCCCCCGCCGCACATCCAGCTCATCCACATCAATGGCTCCTCCGGGCCCCCTCCTCCTCCAAGGCCTCCCTCCGTGGACCCCGGGATTCCCTCTTCAGTCCACGCAGGCAGTCAAAGCGCTCTGCCTTTCACCCGTTGGGTGAGAGGGTCCTCACGAGGGTCTAGGGCACGGAGGCCATGTCTCCATGGGCACCCCTGTGACAGACTGTAGACCCTGAGCCACAGGGTGAGGTTCCTGCTGCAACCTGAGGAACGGAGAACCCCGGTCCCAGGAGGGCCCCCAGGCCTCAGCCGCCAAGGGGCCGAGCTACCCCTTCCAGCCAACGAAGGGCTGGCGTTTGCACGTACTCTTCTTCCCCCGCTGGAGGGCATGGCAGTCAACTCCAGTTTTCTTGCCTGGAGAATCCCATGGACAGAGGAGCCTGGCAGGCTATAGTCCATGGGGGTCGCAAAGAGTCAGACATGACTGAGCAAGCAACTAAACAACCACAATAACATTCTTCCCTGCTGCCCCAGTTGTGCCATCTGGGTGTTAACTGGGGGTGAAATCCCTATTCTACCACCCCGGGGACACTGAGGTCCAAAGAGGTCAAAGAGCCGCGGCAGGTCACTCCGCTGGGAGGGTGGGGGGCGGCCTGAGCCCCAGCCCCCGCCGCCTCACCTGTTGATGTTGATGATGTGTCCGTCATCCACCTTCCGCTCCCTCATGGACTGGAAGGCTTCCCGTGTGCAGATGCTGAGGGCCAGCACATTCACCTGCGGGCCGGGGTGGGAGGCAATGCGCATCTGCATCTTTGGGCCCGTCTGACCAGGTGATGGAGCCCAGAGCACCCCGGGGTGGGGGGCACCCCAAACAGGGGCTGGGTCCTACCTGAGACCAAGGACAGGACAGGGCCGTGGGCCTCACGTGCCCTCCCCGTCCAGCCACCAGTCCCGGCGGACAGCAGAGGCGGCTCCCCTCGCTGGGTGATGCCCTCAAGTTCCTCAAGTGTATTCGGGAACAGACACCACCCCTCCCCAGAACCCACCCAGGACCCAGGAGCGCTCCCTGTCTTGGCTGTCTCCTCTGCCTCAGGGAATTCACCCCCTTTTCTTCCCCAAATGCCCTGCTCTTCTCTGGGACAGAGTCACTGGCTCTCCTCGCTCCGAAACAGCCTAAAATCCTTCCTTTAAAAATCTCTCTCCTCGGGACCGCACTCAGCCTTTCACCCCGCTGCTCTCTATGCCTTTCCCGTCCTTCCCTCTAGGCTAGAGTGGACGAGAGAAGGCTGACCCTCCGTCCTTCCACGCTGTCCTCCAACCTCCATCCCATTTACAAGACTGGGGGTGCGGTCACGTGTCACTGCGTGGCAAGGGGCCTCCCAAGGGCATGAGGGCTTCCTGCCTTCCATGGACCCCACCCACTCCTGCTCCTCCGGCAGAGGTGACCCCCGGACCCCAGCCTGCGGGGAATAGACGCCCGACGGAAGTGTCTCTGCTCTAAAGCGCCCGCCCAGCCCCACCGCTTAGGCTCGCCCAGGAGGACAAGCAGAGATAAAACTTTCAGCGGGCCTTCACTCTCTCCTCTGGGGAAGAGCGGAGACCAGCTGGGAGGTCAGATGTTTCTCTTTATCAGGTGTCAGCGCCAGGCATTGGGACAGAACACTCCCGGAGTGAAGCTGGCCCGGCGTTCACCGCAGGACACAGGCGGTTTCCAGCCCTGCTTTTGGTCCTCTTAACAATGTGGGTTTGTGGGGCAGAGAACTCAGCTTCTGGGGACGGAGGGATGAAGGAGGAGAAATTAGGAGAAACAGATTGCCTTGGGCCAGGGGAGCGAATCTCCTAGATCTGGGGGTCAAAGTTTCCCTCTGTGATCACCGACGTGGTTCTCTTGGGAGATGCCTCATAAGACAATCCTAAGAGAATGACATAATGTTCCAGCTGAAATGGGCCTTAGGGATTTCATATACGTGCCTCGCTTTACAGTCGGGCAAGCTGAGGTCTAGGTTTAGAGACGCCCTGACTGCAGGTGAGGTCCACAACTTGGATCTCCCAGAAGGTTCTCTGAGAGCAAGGGCAGGGCTGCATATCCCTGTTCAATGTTTCAACGTTCATTGCTCATTTCTGGGCCCAAGCACCTGTCAGGTGCTATTGTGAGCACATATGAAAAGCTCTTGGGGGGAGATAGAAACATTCCATTTACACACTGCTTTCCACTTCTCAGAATTAGTTTCACACCCTGAAGGTACTGCCCCATATTACAATCTAGAGGTTGAAAACCCATGCCCTGAAGGCTGTGCTTGGTCTACACGTGGTTTTAAAACATCCTAAAATTAATTTCCAATCTGTATTAGAAGGTTTCATTCATTTAAAAAATATCTATGGAGTGTCTGCAGGCTGAGGCTATGACAGAATAAAATAGACAAAAGTCCTTGCATTCCTGGAGCTGAGGTTTTGGTGAATGGGGTGGGTGGGGGTCTCCTTGGAAATCGATGCCCCCCCCGCTGCTCTCAGAGAAGTCCCACGATCTGGCCACACCGGCCCCGCGCTTGCTCGGAATGCAGCAGGGGCCCCTCCATGGCCAAGTGCTTCCCTGCGTGGTAGGAACCCGCCCATTCTTTGGGTTCCTACCTGGCCTCAGGGGACACTGGAATTTGTGATCCCAGACATTGATGGCCTAGGTGCAGTTCATCCCAATTAACATGTGAGAAGACTGAAGCTCAGAGAGGGTGACACCGGCCTGAAGCCACATGGTTACTGAGGGGCTGAATGAGACATTATCTTCGTCATCTCCTGCCTCTGGGGTCCTTTTCTTCCCATAATACCATGTCGCAAGCACAAAACTGACACCTGGGGACATCTGACCGAAGGCAGTTTCCTTTCCTACCAATCTCCCTTCCAACAGAAGGAAACCAGCTTATAAACACTGCCCCCAGGGGCTCAGAGGAAACAAGAATGGAAAAGATTTGGCCATTCCTCCACTCCCTCTCCCTCTGGGGAGGAGAAGCAGGGGAGACTCAAAGTGCTCCAGGCAGAAACCTGAAGCCTCCTCTCCCTAGAAGTCTATTTTCCTGCTTTCCTCCTGGCCATAGATGTCTATCTTCCTGCTTTCCTCCCGGCAGCTGTGACCTGCGTCCCCCCCTACAGACCCCCGCCCCCCGCCCTTACGTTGAACATTTCCTTCCAGCCGCTGGTGCTGCCTGAGAGCAGGGTGTCGGGCCGGGCCAGGCCGGCGTTGTTGATGCAGATGTCCACGCCGCTGTGCTGAGAGCGGACCGCCGAGAACATGGAGAGGATGTCCTCCTCATTCGACAGGTCACATCTGTAGGGGATCAAAGTCCCGGGGTAGCCTGCACTCTTACATTCGGCAGCCAGCTCCTATGAAACCCAACAGGGGTCTAACTGGGATGAGCTGCTCACTCCACCCACAACCCACCCCGCGCCCTCAGACCCCACCTCCCGCGCCGCTGTCACCGCTCACAGAGCCCGCGCCTCTGGTGGCCACCTGGGCCCGTCCCCATAGCCTGACCTCTTGGGTCAAAGTCCAGAGGTGAGAGCAGTCCTGAGCGAGGGTGGGGGAGGCTGAGATCATCAGTGGAGGAACCTCCCAAATAAACTCCAGTCTTCTGTTCAAGAAGGGAGAAGTTTCTGGGGCTCTGGGGTGAGGTGGGGGGTCAGAGAAGGGGCCTGGGGATCCCGGGAATGGAGCGATGTCTCTTTTCTGACTCTTTCCCATCAGGAACACACCTCCGCTCACAGCCACACTCCATCCCATGTCTCTTCCACCAGTGCCGAGTCACCAGGACCTCGATTCGCTTCTCTCCCATCCCTCTCCCAACCCCTCTCGGGAGGGCTTATATCTAAATGACCGCTGTCCCTCCACAAGCTGCAGCCAGCTGGCTCAGAACCCTCACACAGGCTTCTCACTTTTCAGTTGAGCTCAATGGCCGGTCTCCCCTCGCCCTGCCTATAGAAATGGTCAGGAAGTCCCACGGGGCACCACCCTCCACCCCAGTTTCTCTGGAGACTGTGAGCCAAGTCAGGTAGCAGGTGACACTGGGCATCCCCTGGGCACTGCCAGGGCCCTCAAGACACTAAGGATCCCTGAGAGAGGAAGGCCACTGAGAGATGGCTGAGGTGAGCGGCCATTCAGAAGCAGGAAGAAAACCAGCTGTGGTCGCTTTGGAGGCCAGTGACCGGGCACCTGAGCCTCCTCAAGGTGACTATGGACACGTGTGGGTGGGCCAGGGGTGCCAGGGCCAGCTTGGTCTCCTGCCCTGGAACGCCGTCCTACACCCAAACCAAGCCAGGAATAAAGGACTCGGTCAGGTGACCTAGGAAATTCTTTTCTGCTTTAACTTTCCATGAGTTTAAGCAGTACAGTCCTCTGGGACTCAGAAGTCCCCCTTCCCCCAATTTCACCTACTCAACGACCCCCTCGGGAAACAGGGCTTCTCATTGTAGGATATCGGAAATCAAATTTTGTTTGAGTATCAGTGAATGAATCCATCAACCAATCAAGAAAAGCAGATGGCAGGCAAAACAGCCTGGAATTCTTCCCTCTCCTGGCACACAACTTCTCCATTCCTCCTCCAGACTCAAAGCCCTGCAGCAAAGCCACAATGGAGGGACTGATAATACATGTCTCTGTCGCTGTCTTCTCGTTGCCCTACCTGTCCGCATCTAGCCTCAAAAAGGACCTGAAATCCTGTCAGTCCCCTCACAGCTGAGCCATCCCCCCTCATTAAAGGAGTCCTCCTGGGGGGGCGAGTGATCAGTCGGGGGCTCTCCTCGGGGTTCAGGGACCCTTTTCCTGACTGGTTTGCGGTGAGGGTGGGAGTAGGAAGAGAAGGCAAGGGTGGCTTTAGAATCAGAGAATCACGTGGCCTAATCCCTGGTCTGATCCTCTAGGCTCCGGAGTGGAGGCGGGCCCTGAGCACCTCAGAATAGGAGGGGCAGTGTGGGCCAAAGGTATAGCCAGGTGACCTTGGAACGATCTAGGAGCCATAAAGCGTACCTTTGGTCGGCAGCAGGGGAGGGGACAGGCCTCCCTCCGGTACACCTTCCTGCTCGGCCCCACCCAAGGCCTCCTCGCCCTCTCCCTGCCCCAGGGACTTTGAGCATGGGTGGAGGTCAAGCTCAGCACCAGCCTAAACCCTGAGGGGGGTCCTGCCTGGGGTAAATCCAAAGTGCTCCCGTGATGGAAACTGCTCATCCTTCTTCCTCCCTGCTCCAACACAGCCAACTTCATTTCCTTTTTCTCTGAGCTCTTATTGCTCACAACCCTTGGGGCTCCCAACCCACATTAAGAGGAAAACTAGGGGGTTCAGTTCCACATTGCTTTGTCCCCCAGAGCGCACAGGTTCAATGCCCTAGTTTACCTGCTCATTCCCACCTGTGACAGTGAAACTGAAAAAAAGGTCTACTTTATATATACATCCCAATTGTCCCTCATGTGCATCGAGGAGGGGTTAACCCTCACCTTCAGGGGAAGGTGGAGCTGAGCCTCTTCAGAAAAGCTCCACTCCCACTCCAACCCCACTCTCAGTCCTGGGTGTAAAATGAGCAGGATCAAGTCCTCTAGCTCCTGCTCGCTTTGTTTGACTATGTGGGCTAGGTCTGGGAACCAGAGGAAGCAATCCAGTAGCCAGCTCAGCCACTGAGGCCAGAAAGCTTTCTTCCCTTCTCCCTGGCTTCTCCTTTTCTCAGCCAACCTGAGCAGGCAGGTAGGGAAGCAAGAGAAAAGATGCCAGGGAGTCAGAGAATTGGTATACTAGAGCAGAGGCTGTCAGGAAAAAAGCTCCCTAACGGACAAGACTTTAAAAAGCAAAGATAGAGTCTTGCCCTGAGGGATCCAAAAGCTTCTTCCACCAACTAGGCGTCCACCTCTCTGGCCCCTAAGCCCGCTGCAAGTGGCCCTGGGGTGGCGGGCAAGAGGGCAGCGTGACACCTTGGCTCCGACCGCTCCCCATCCCCCACCTGGACCCAAGCCCGGCGGAAACGACGCCACCCGGAGCCACTCGCTCCCCAGCAGGGCCTTACCTCGATGTTGCCCACGGTGCGGGCACAACCCACCACCTTCAGACCCTGCTGGACCAGGGCCCGGGCCACGGCCGCGCCGATGCCCCCCGAGGCTCCCGTCACCAGTGCCAGCCGGTCACGCCACCGCTCCATGCCGGCTCTGGCCAGGGTCCCGAGTCGCCCGCCCACCTCGCTCTGGGAGCAGAGCACTTGGATCGCCGAGCTTCGCCCTGGGTCGTAGGGGGCCGGCCGCTCTCTTGTCACCCCCGCGGCGCCCGCCGTCGACCTGCCCGCGTCAGAGGTACGCCAGGACCTGCCTCCACTCTGGCCGGCCTCCGCCCCCTGCTCCACCCTCCGCTCCTCGGCGATCGGCCACATCCCGGCTGGAGGACGATGCGGGCCGGCGGCCCCGCCCCGCCCCTGCCGCGCGGGCACGGCCCCGCCTCATCCGGCCCTCGCCCGGCCCCCGACCCCGCCCCTTCCGGCCCTCGCCTGGTCCCCGCCCCGCCCCTTCCGGCCCTCGCCCTGTCCCCGCCCAGAGCAAACCGCTTCTCGCGGAACTGGGCGGAAGGATCCCGGGAGTTGGTAGTTCTGCTTCCCTCCTGTGAGCTCTTAGCCTTGGAGAACGAGGCTGGGCGCGGGCTTGCACCGGGCCTGAGGACGCGCGTACTCGCCTCTTGCTCTGTCCGCCTTGCCTATCCTGACCCAAAAGCCAGGAAGAGAAATTACGGGGCACTTAAGGTGACGCTACTGCCTTCCTCAACCAGCCGGTGGCTGATAGGAACGGTTCAGCTCAGAAGGTTGAGCGTCTCAGCGGTCAACACTGGGTGACCTTGGGACGGGCTTTCAACCCTGCCTGATCGCTTGGCGTTTCTAACCTGGGAGAACTCATGGTTAAAAATGCAAACACTCCCAAGTACACGTGTATTGGGGTGGAGGGGATTGTATCCCTAATGACCTACAATCTACAACTTCGCTAAGCCCCCCTACTCCCACTGGAGCAAATATACCACGGTGTATGCGAAATATTAAAGCAATAGCTAACATTTATTGAGCGCTTACTGTGACGGGCATAGTAAAATATATTTTAAGCACCTCAAATATATTAATGTGCACAAGAGCCCTATGAGATAGAACCTATTAACACTGTCATTTTATAGGATATACCGAGACAGATGAGGAGCCTGGCTTGGATGGCAAACAGTACAGTATTAGGCCAGGGTATGTGTTCTGAAACAGCCTTCATTGTGTCCTCCCTTGTCTCTCCTTAGGTTGTTGGTTCTGCTCAAAGTAGCAGTCACTTTGCTGACCACTAAAGATATTCCATCAAAACACTGAATACTGCCTCACTTCTGCATTCTTTATAGCCAGCCTTTCAAAGAGCAAACATCTCTGCTGGAATCCCACCACTGAACCAATGGAATAAGCCATGAATGTGGCTGGTGTATTCACTCAGCAAGCACTCCTGCGTTTGGCTCCAAGGGCAAAGATTAAAACAAAACCAGCCCTTGCTTAATTTAGGAATCTCAGGAGAAAACTTCGCTGCAACAGGTGGTGGAAAGAGGATTGGGCTCAGAGCCAAGGGCTGTGGGAGAACTCTTAGTCATTTTTTTATGGATTCCAGGATGAAAGCAAACAAGGGTCAGAAAGGAATTACTCATTTTATCTCTGCCCCAGTCCCTGTACACCACTTTGATTTGAAAAGACAACTCGGGGTGGCTCAAAAAAATATCAACTACAAAAGTTAAAATCTCACTAAGCTTCTGCTGTTGCCCACTTGAAATCTGATTAGAACTCTGATTAAGTGGTAGAAAATCCACAAGGTTCATTCCACCCCCACTGCAGAGAGGTACTGACCATCCCACCATTTGTCTGCTGCCCACCAAGTATTATCTGCATGTAGACACAAAGCTCTAAGCACATGATTTTACTGAACTATTGACGCAACCATTTAAATGGCAGCCAAATGCTACTCCCAGGGGTATCTCACCTTCAGTACTCACAGACAGCTTGTGAAAACAGTAAAGTGTAAAGCCAGAGTGACTTTATTGTTGGAAACCAGATAAGGAACAGACACACAGACCACAGTGTGGTCAGCTCTCAGTGTAGCCTTCTGCTCCCAGTTCCCTACGCGCTGAGTAACTACTGACCAGGCAACCCCTGGTTGAAATTCTGCCAAGTTTTGCTTTCACTCTTCTAGTTCAATCTGAACCTCTGAATTTAAGGTGCTTTGTTAATGTTATCAGGGAGCATTATAAATAACAGCAGTTAAAAATCTCACAAGGAAATAGGATGCTAGTCAGTATTTAAAGGTATCGCAGCAAATTTATTCTTTCAGAACAAAAGACTGGAATCTGCTTTTCTCAGCTGTCAACTCTGACGAAGGGAAGAATTTTTGTCTTCAACAACCTGTATCTCTCTCCTCATTTGCTCTTCATCCTAACATCATCACTGGTCAAGTAACAAGACCACAGGTGGCTAATTAAAATACTGCCACACATTAAGTAGAAACATGTACACCAAATTTTACTATGCGTATTAATAAATATTCTTTATTTTAAATTTTGCACATTGCGCTTTAACATTACATCCAAACATTTCGCAAGTGGATGTCTACTTTGTAAAACCATATATTCAGCTCATTGTCATTTCTGTACAGAAGTATAAGTACAACATTACTTTTTGCCACTAAGTTGCTTTTTAGTAAGTCTCACAGGAAGAGAAACATTTAATGAAAAGAGATGGCTTAAATCATATGGCAGGCCTGCGCAGCCACACAACTAAAGACACAAGCCTGAAGAAAGAACAAACTAATGAGGTTACCTCCACCGTCTCCCAAAACAAGAAAGAATCACATTGATTTAAGATAAAATTTTGCCATAAGTCACTAAAATTAAAGAGTTTTTTTGAAAGAGAAGGCGCAGTAGTCATCTTGAGTGTTTCATTGAAAGACAGAGCTATTTTATTTATTTAATTTGCTCCAGCCGTTGTCAACCAGCCACTACAAATGGGCCTCTTGTGATCATTTAAGCGGCAGTATTTATTAAATTTCTCCTTCAGATGCTGTCGGTATTGTTCTCTATTGCTGTAGAAAGACTGGTTATTAGCCATAAATGACTGTATTTCATCTTGTGAGATAAAGATTTCCTCATCTGAAGTACATTCAGACTCATCCTGCAAATTAAAGCAGTAGTTAAGATTATGACTTAAATGAAGAATGCAAAATGCTATGCTAGTAGAAGACAGCTAAAAATTAAAGCAGGCTAGTTTTTAGTTTTAATTCAGTCACATAAAGCCTTTAAGTAGAATGTTTACAGGATAAGCAAAATGTCATTCTGTCTTGGAAAGTACTAAGTAAGAATAAAATGCAACTCAACTTGATTTAAAACTCGATCTATAATTTGTCCTAGAAGCCTACAAGCAGACTACTAACATACCTTAACCTTTTAAAGTGATTAGAGATGGTTATAAATAACTACCAAATTTTAAATAATCTGACTTTTCTCGGCTGGCTCTATGTTGAAACATTTATCTCCACAAGTTAGGTAAAATATAACCTTTTTAAAACTTATGAATGTACAGTATCACCAATAAACTTTACAACCATATAAAAAAGAAAAAAGCTAGTATTCTAAAGGATTTGTTTCCCTTGTAATCCTATAATGACTACAGAAAAGATGCCACCCTTTTCTTTCCTTGCCCCCCTCCAAATTCCACACGAACTATGCCCCAGGTTGCTTGGTATAATTCATCTAAAGTATAAAGACTGCAAATCAATTATACAAGATGCCCCAAGTTCAGTTATGCTTTTATCCTACATGACATGAAGGTTACATGAAGGAAGTAACCCAGAAAATGGGCTCTAGTTCAGATTCTATATACTTTCCTGGTTTGGAAGGTTAGCTACCATTAATTACCACTCAGAAAGGCAGCTTGCTTATAATTACCCCCACCAAGGAGTCAGACTCTTGGACTTGATGCTAACTCTCTGTGCCTCTCCCAACTAGTCTCTTCTACCTTTGAGACAAAGGAGGACAGGAAATGTGCTCCAGAACAGTTACATGGTGGAAGAGCAGGAATGCAGTCACCAAAAAATAATGAAATACTGCTTAAAAGCCTCCTCCCATTCCCAAAGTTAAACCCTCAAATACTGTCTCCTCCCACATCTACCCCATGAGTAATCAGTTATCCACAAAAAGATATCATGGCTTACTTACAAGGAGTTCAACTAAACTCTTGGCACCTTTTCCAGAATCAGGACCAAACGATGTTTCTGTAGGTTCTGCAAACTGTGGTACATTTTTCCTATGCTCAAACCAAGGCAGTGGCTGCCCACCCTTTTCAGAGCTGCAACAGCTTTCAGGATGTGCATCTTTGGTCTTGTCACGGTGAAACACTGTGTGCACGGTATTTCCTGAGGTCTCTCGATTACCTGGATCTGTGATACAGCTTCCAAGCTTTTGGATCTGAAACCACAGCAAAAGTATCTCTCAGGTAAAAAGGTATCTCTCAGGTAAGTATCTCTCAGGTAAAAAGGTGATAGTTTAGTTGCCAAGTCGCGTCTGACTCTTTGCGCCCCCATGGACTGTAGCCCGCCAGGCTAATTCTGTCCGTGGGATTTCCCAGACAAGAGTACTGGAGCGGGCTGCCATTTCCTTCTCCAGGGGAATCTTCCTCATGAAGGGATCGAACCCGAGTCTCCTGTTTGGCAGGCAGGTTCTTTACCACTGAGCCAAGGAAGCCCCAAGAGGCAGAGCATAATAGCAATGATTACTGTTTAAAGAAAAGTAAATGCCCTGAGAGCATGTTAAAGGTTTTACCAGGAACAGCAGCAGCAGCTGGCAGTTACTCGGCACTCACTGCGCAGCAAACACTCTGCTTCCAGGTGGCTCAGTGGTAAAGAATCTGCCAGCCAACACAAGAAACACAGGAGCAAAGGGTTCGATCCTTCCGTGAGGAAGAGCCCCTGGAGTAGAAAATGCCAACCCACTCCAGTACTCTTGCTTGGGAAATTCCATTAACAGAGGAGCCTGGTGGGCTATAGTCCAGGGCGGGTCACAAAAAGTCAGACACAACTGAGCACGCACACACAAACACTACGCTAACCCATCAATATAATCTCATTTCATCTTCACAGAATCTGATCTGACAGGGTATTATCTCCACTTTACAGCAGGGAAAACAGATCAAGCAAACTGCTCAAGATTACAGAGATAACAGATTAAAAACTATTGTGAAAAAGTGAACTGGATTTATGTCTCACACGGACTGTTGGACAAATGACCACACATCAGACACACATGCCTATAAAAATCACAAGATGAGCAACCAATGGAACTGCACAGGTATTCATTCTTAAAAAAAAAAAAAAAAAAAGCCTAGTGACTAAGGTGTGTAGTAACTAAGCCACTCCAAGGAAAAGAGCAAAGGTTTAAGTATGACACTTTATGACACTTACATGTTCATCACATTTCAACATCTTGCTTTTCTTTTTCTTCTTTTTATTTTTTCCTTTGGTGGTGTTCTCTTCAGAATTTGCCCAACATTCAACACAACTATCGCCATCATCCTCTTTGTCTTCACAGTGATGAACACAGGAGTCATCACCTGCAGAAATCAGTAATTTCTTATTTATGTGCTTAACTCAGCCATGTAGCAGAAATAATTGGGAAGCTTAATCTGAACCTACCGTGTTCGTCATGATTACAAATGCCTTCAGTGCAGGCAACATCTGAACCCTCCCGAGAGCCTGTTTCACTCCCTTCCATGCTAGATGAATATCCACAATCACTACCATTACAGTGTGGCGATAAGCCTGAGAACAAATCAAGTGAGTTACTATTAACATGCCGATGAATATATTGAGACAAAGGATAACCCAAATGGGGACTACATAAAAATTTCAAAACCGATGGCTTACTGAAAGTAAAAAGTACATTAAACAATGAAAATATGACTGGAGACTTATGGTTTTTTATTTTATTATTGTTTAACAAACCAAACACTGTAAGTGTTTGACTAAATTATATGATATTCTTGGGTCTATAAAGCAGTTCCTAACCTCTAGGTTACAGGCTCTCTAAAAGCTCTTATACTTAAAGAAAGAATAAACTTTAGAGTTAATATTTTTTAAACTATTTACGTACCTTTCTTTATTTTAGGGGACCCCAAAAGATTGCCACTGCTAGGGCAGGTACAGGATGTACTTTCATTGGTAACAATCACTTCTACACAACTGTTACCATCTTCAGTGCTGCCACAGGCTTTGCAGCTGTTTTCTATGAAGTCTGTTTCCTTTAAGGATCAATATTAAGAGATAGTAAAAATCTTTACCTCCATAATGGCTATATTTTAATTTCCTCAACATTAACTAATTAGATAATGATAAAAATTAAAGAAAAAAAAAACTATTTTCATGAAGATCATTAATTCATTTAAAAACCAGGAACCAACTATAACCAAGTCAAGACCTTAATGGTATCAGAAAAGTCTAGGACAACTGTTCTCAAAAGTGTGGTCTGCTGGCTCCAGGGGCTCCCTAGGTCAAAACCACTTTCATCCTAACACTAAGATGTGATTTGCCTTTTTCATTGTCTTGACACTTACACTGATGGTATAAAAGCAGTGGTGGGAAAAGGTGCTGGTGCTTTAGCACAAACCAAGACAGAAGCAACCAAAGTGTGTACCAACAGTCTCTGTATTCTTCACTTGTCAAGCATTCTCATCGGAAATAAACAGAGATAAAAGGATATTTCACTTATAAATGTCTTTCATGCAGCACTAAAAATATTCATTTTATTAAATACCAACTCATGAAGTAGAGGTCTCTTTATTAGTCTGTGAGAAATGAGAAGAATGCTTAAAGCATTTTTGAAGGATACCAATGTATGACTATCTCAAGGAGAAGTACTTGTGCAATAGTTTGAGTTGCAAACTCAAACGAGCTAGTTCTAAACTAGCTAGAACACCAACTTCACTTAAAAGAGAGGATAAGAGACAAACTATGGTTATTCAGACTTGAATATTTAAGATATTTTCTCAAAAATAAATCAGTCCAGCTCTTAAAAGAAAAAAACAGACAGTATTTGTTGTCACTAATAAAATTTAAACTTTCAAACTACAATTAGAACTTTGAAAACTTGTATATACAAGCACAATGAGATTGAAGCTTAAGACCTTTCTAATGGGATGAACAGTGGTTTTAACATGACTGTCTGATACTATGTAATGAAATGTCAATATCTGGGGAGATGTGCATAACTCAGTGAACCATTATGTTTTCAAATGACCAGTGCATGATGTTACAGAATAATGCATGGATAAAATCTATTCAAAGTGCTGATGGATTTTAATTTAAAAGTATGAAAGGTCACTTTAAGGTGTCAGGTTCCACACTATAAAAAATCTTGATGAAATTACCACCTGTCAAGTTACAATGCCAAAGAAAAATACCTACAACTATCTAAAAAGGTTTATATTAAAATATTCCTCTCCCCTTTTCCTACTATATATGAGTGAAGTCAGACTTTATTCATATGCTTTAACCAAGCAACATATGCAAACAGACTGAATACAGAAGCAGATAATGAGAATCTATCTGATTCCTTTCAAGCCAAATATTAAAGAGATTTGTAAAAATATAAAATAAAGCCACCCTTCTCAAATTTTCCTAGAAAGCAATTCTTTTTCAAAATATGTTATTCATGTTAATATTTAATAGGCTTATTATTTTTAAAAGAATTAACAAATAACTTTAAATTTCTCCACTTTAATTTCTAATACAATAAATGCTGATAAGTATAATTCACATAAACAAAAGCTCACGGGGCACCCTAATTTTTAAGAATGCAAAGAGACCCTGAGACCAAAAGTTGAGAACTGCTCTAGGTCATGCATGGAGATAACTTTTCACATTTGGGCTTTGATCTAACAGAATACTAAGGTCAGGTAGTAAGATACTACTAATTATCAAACATTGCCTTTATAAAATAAATGACATTAAAGAGGTTATTATACAGACTACAGTAAGAAAAAAAGCCAACGTACAAGCCAGAGGAACTCATGTTCTGAGAAAGCACAGTGAAAGTGCTGAAATCTGGAAAAAAAGCCATATATTGTCAAGTCAATATTAAAAAATACTACCTTCTCTTGGCTTACTTCCTTTTCATCTGCTGTTTGTAAGGGAGTAGGGATATCACATACACATTTGTTTTTTCGTCTATTCTTCCGTTTCTGGCGCTTCTTTTCTTGTTTGAGTTCTCTTACTCGTTCCTCTTCTGAAAATTCTTCACAAAGTTGTTCCAATCGACTAATACCCTGTACTTTTTCCACAGTCATCTATTATAAAAACAAAGCTGAGACTGAATATTGGCTCAAACTTCCCTTTACTCTCCAAGGAAATTCTCACTTGTTAATTTTAAATGATATCACACACACAGAAACTGGCATTTCATACTGCAATTTTGTCCAGCAGTCCTCAAAAAGAATTTTAAATTTTAATACCTTAAATGATGACAGTCTTAAAATACCAGGAAATGAATGTACAACTAACTGCTATGGGAAAGGGAGACTTACACATACTCCAGTTTCAATCCAGAAATATTCTAGTTTCAAATTTCAGAATTTTAACAAAGTAAACATTCATCCTATTTCTTCATACAATGAGAACACTATTTAACCTGATTAAATGATCTAGTTTCTGAAGACATAAATATACAAAGAGAAAAGGAATAAGAAATCTTTTCGACAAGAACGAACACACATTTCAGACTCCCCAGAACAATGTTTAAAGTCCAAGGATGGAGGTTTGAAAAAGTTTATAGACCTCATACCATTCTCAAAAGGGACAGGTGACCAGTTAAACAGTTATGACCATGCCCTAGAATATAACAGAATATTCACTAGCCAAAAATTTATATTCTACAGAGCATAACTGAAAAAAGACATTACTAAATCACAAGCACAAAACCCAATACCAGCATTATGAAGAGCCTTCAGTGTGCTTCTAAAAAGTAGCTCTCATATCATGGCATTCAGACAGCATTTACTTCATACTATTGGAAAGAAGCAGGCAAACTGGGACTCATTAAATGTTTCTAATTTTTATGCTTATTTTTGGGCTGCTTTTACCTTGTCAATAGTTATGTTTCATAGCAGCTTCTCATTAAATAATCATTAATTTCAGTTCTCTACTCTGAAAATGTCTAAAAATCAAGGCTGGCAATGTGACAGGTTTAAAAAACAAAGAAAAATCCACAAACTTTGACCAGTGGATCACAGTTCTCTAAAGCAAGGCGAGAGCAGTGATGAACGTTAAGATTCAGTCCACAGTTCGCAACTTCCATGGTGGTCCAGTGGATAAGGATCTGCCTGCTAATGCAGTGGACAAGGGTTTGATCCCTGGTCTGGGAAGATTCCAAACGCGGCGAGACAGATAAGCCCATGCAGCACAACTACTGAGCCCGCACTCTAGAGACCCAGAGACCCAACTACTGACCCTGCAGGCTGCAACTCCTGAAGCTCTAGAGACCCAGAGACCCAACTACTGACCCTGCAGGCTGCAACTCCTGAAGCTCTAGAGACCCAGAGACCCAACTACTGACCCTGCAGGCTGCAACTCCTGAAGCCCGTGTGCCTGGAGCCTGTGCTGTGCGATGAGAAGCCATCACAGTGAGAAAGCCACACACCATCAGCCCCGCTCTCCACAACTGGAGAGAAAAGCCCGTGTGTAGCAAGGAGACCCGGTACAATCAACAAAAACGGAATTTTTTTTAAAAAAAGATTCCATCTAATAATTAAGCAGTCCAGACCCTGAAGCAGTCCACTGTTCTTACCTCAAAACTCTTGCGTAAAGCATCAACACCAAGATAGAAAAGCATCTGCCATGTCTGCTCTTCTGCCCGTAGCTTTTGCCAGATTCGATGCAGTCTTTCATAAAGATGAATTCCCAAGCAGGTCAGAACTTCTTCTTGAGCTATATCTATTGTCTTAGCATGCCTTTCTCTTCTCCTATAAAGGAGAATAAATCACACATGTTTCCTGCAACTCTTAAGCTGAAACAGTAAGAGATCGATAACACCTCTCTGCAGGTTCAGGTTTTAAACATAATCTACATATCTAGTAAACAAACTAATATCAAGATGTTTATACATTCAAACATATATATAAATACACAAGCACACATGTATATTACCGATGCAAAATACACATGCAGGTAGAACTTAGTTCTAATATTGCTAAAGAGAAGGTAATTCAGGAACTGGCCTTAAAGAGATGTTTTTGGGGACACAGAGAGGTCACATATTTAAGTGGCCAGCTCATGGCAGGCATGACAGTTCACCTTCCAATGATAACAAACGCCTACTTGGTTTTTGTTCTTTTTGATAGGGGACGGAGAAAGACAATGCCAAAGTGATTCAATCCTGGGCAAAAGCCCTCTAGGCTAGTCTTTACTAGAAATGATAACAAACTTCAGTGATAGAAGTGGTGTTTGTATCCTAAATGCCTAGCAAAAAATACGCACTCAAATGACAACTAATACACAAAAGGGAGGGGGAGTGGGTTTGATGTATTCTGGGAACAATTTTTCCTGACTTTTACAACAAAGCCAGAGATAAAATTTTAGGTTCCTCTGTAATTTAATAATAACATCCACAGTTCATGAATTACATTCAGTAAAGTATTTCTTAAACCCCTGTTGCAAAGATCTCATTTCCTATGCAAAAACCATCATTATAAACAAAATTTAAACATGGAAATGCATGGATGGAGGGGAGGAAAAAAATCTCCTCTAATCATTTTCAAGTGAAAATGATAAGCTATAGTAATGAAAGCCAAAAAAAGCCTTCCTACTTCAAGCAACAACGAGCAGACAGTGGATCAATACTTTCTCCCTTTTTTTACTCAACTAAATGCATATCTTAAAGAAAGCAAAATCTGTACAGGCACACTTTAATTTACACACATATGTACTGAGGCAGAAGGATAAAATGAAGCAAAGCGCTAGATAGCCCATTCTAGCAAATTACATACTCATACCCTCCTGCGAACTCTGGCTCAGCACGACCCAGAAGATGTGCAATGAAGTCCGTCTCACAGCAAACGTGAATGTGTCGCTCATGTGGACAGCACCGCAAGCCTTCATAAAGTGCAGCACAGTAGCCCTTCTCTTTGCTGCAATCAAGCTCACCAATAAGGATATTATAGGCTCGCAGGACTTTATTTTTGCAATCAGTACAAAACCTGTTGAAAAGAAAAATTTCAAAATTAACAACTGGTGGTGTAATTATTTCATGAGGTATTTAATAGTGTACTAGACAATGACACTCCCCTCCTATACAGAGCATTAAAAAAAGCCTCCACACACTGAAGTCATACACATATAAAGTAAATACACATTTAGGGATTACACAGCTATAGCTAGTTCTACACTTGCAAATGATTATTAAACTAGAGAAACACATGGGCCTAAAAGAATGAAGCAAATAAATACCTGTTAGTTCATAAAACACATGCCCAGAAGATATTAGTTACCAAGGACTACATATCTTCATGAGCTATCTGTGCAGGTCAGACATAAAACAACAGAGGCTACCAACCAATGGCTCTAGGATCCCTCTCCTTTCAGCCTCTGAAAATAGTTGGTATCTTCAACCAGTAAACCTTGATTCAAATGTTTACATTTTAATAAATACATCACTAGCTAAGTATTCTTGGAGCAGGCAATGGCAACCCACTCCAGTACTCTTGCATGGAAAATTCCATGAACGGAGGAGCCTGGTGGGCTGCAGTCCATGAGGTCGCTAAAAGTCGGACATGACTGAGCGACGTCACTTTCACTTTTCACTTGCATGCATTGGAGAAGGAAATGGCAACCCACTCCAGTATTCTTGCCTGGAGAATCCCAGGGACAGGGGAGCCTGGTGGGCTGCCGCCTATGGGGTCGCACAGAGTCGGACACGACTGAAGCGACTTAGCAGCAGCAGCTAAGTATTAATATGTAGGGTGGGGAAGGCAAGAAGAATGGGAAAGTGGTACATGTATTTTTAGTTTACTGGTAACTTCCAAAATGTCAAATTCTTCCCTCCACCAAAAAAAAAAAAAAGTATGTTTCTCAACACACACATAAATAATATATACAACATATATGTAGAAATGTGGTTTCAACTTAAGTGTACATAATGTGATAAAAGTGCAGAAGAGCATGTGAAGTAGAAGGACGACAACATTTCCTTCTAGAAACCAAACATCATTCAATCAGAAAAGAAAAAATAGAGTCTGGTCTTTCTATTTTTGAATTCCTAAAATAAGGAAAAATTCGGTCAGGTGAAAAAGCCAGGCTCACAATATTAGTAATTGACTCTCTGAGAAGGTGAGCTGTGATGGAATGAGGAAATTTTGCTTTCTGTGATTTAAACTCATTTATCCAGGTGAGCTTATCTACTCCCAGAGCGATTCCCGTCAACATGTCAGCTCTACAGCTCCGCACAAGGAAGGCCAGACCCATGCTGAAAAATGCGGGACAACACCTATGTCCAAAACCAAGGGCAACATGGTTCCCTTCCTGTGTTCTCTTCCATAGGTGTTAAGAAATCACCATTCACACAGTCACCCAGGATGAAACTTCAGTTAATTCCAACTCCTCCTTAGTTAATTCCAACTCCTGCTTTTAGGGGTGGAGCCAATTGGTATCAATTCTTTCTTACACTGAGGAAGGTTACTTCTTCTCGACTCCCTCTGCCCTGTTTTAAATTGCCTAGTCAATCAAAAAAAAAAAAAAGCTTCCTAATAGGTGTCCCTGCTTCCACTCTTACTAGAGCTAATGAATCTCTCATACCAAAATAATTTTTTAAAACATCTCATTACCTCATGCTCAGCTTAAAAACCTCCCCACCATCTACAAATAAAGTTCAAACTCGTTAAGGCCTCTGGTGCTTCCTTCTCTTATCCAACCTACTATTTCCAGACTTTTCCCCAAGACTCACCTGTCCCTTCATGGTCCCTCTACACTACCCTGCCCCCATACACACACAATATATATGTACAAATGGACTACTTTCATTTTTCTGTAACTGAAGTATAGCTGATGTACAATGTTGTGTTAGTTTCTGGTGTATACCAGTGATTCAGATACACACACAGACACACACACAGGTTCTTTTCCATAGTCTTTTCCATAACGGTTTGTTACAGAATGCTGAATATAGTTCCTGTGCTATATATACAGTAGGATCTTGTTGTTTATCTATTTTATACACAGCAGTGTGTGTACCTGCTAATCCCAAACTCCTAATTCATCCCTCCCCTATTTCTTCCCCCTCTGGTAAGCACAAGTTTGTTTTCTATGTCTGTGAGTCCGTTTCTGTTTTGTAAGTAAGTTGATTTGTATCATATTTTAGATTCCACATGTAAGTGATATCATATGGAATTTGCCTTTGTGATTTACTTCACTTAATATGATAATCTCTGGGGTTTCCCAGGTGGCTCTGTGGTGAAGAATCCACCTGCTAAATGGAGGAGACACAAGATGTGCAGGTTTGATCCCCGGGTCGGGAAGATCCCGTGGAGGAGGAAAATGGAAACCCACTTCGGTATTTTTGCCTAGAAAATTCGACGGACAGAGGAGCCTGGCAGGCTAAGTCCAGGGAGCCACAGAGAGTCAGACACAACTGAGCAACCAAGCACACAACACGCTCATCTCCAGGTCCGTCCACGCTGCTGCAAGCGGCATGGTGTCACTCTTCTTCCTGGCTGAGTAGTATTCCACTGTGCACGTGCATGGGCACACACACCATCTCAATCCATTCATCTGTCAACAAACATTTCAGTTGCTTCTATGTACAATGGACTACTTTGTACGCAGCTGAGGCGTCCCTACTACAAAGTCTTTTTTTCCTTCTGCCTCCTCCCCACTCTCCTCCACTTTCTTCTCCATTTGCCTAAATCATACCCATCCTTAAAAAAGCCTCTTGCAATTCCCATAACTAGAATTCAACCTTCCTGTATTCCTATTATCTCTGACTTACACTTATCATTATAGCATTTACCCTTACAATGTCATGCAATTATTTTGTTATGCACATCTTTTTGACCCAATAGCAGATAACTCTGTTTCTTGAAATGAATATTTGTTAAAACAGAAGCTCTAAGCCCACTTTGTAAACAGAAGCAATCATGTTGGCAAGTAAAGTTAAACCACTATTTCACTAACAGTTAAAAATCAGACACAGGAATATACAAAAATTAACTCAAAATGTGTTAAAGACCTAAATATTAAGACCTGAAACTGTAAAACTTTGATAGGAGAACATGTAACAGTGGACTAGGTGATGACTTCTTGCATATGGAATCAAAAGCACAAGGAACAAAAGAAAAAATAGACAAATAAGACTACATCAAACTTAAGAATTTCTGTGCAATAAACAATAGAGTGAAGGACAACCTATGGAACAGAGAAAGTATTTACAAACCATACACTGGATACAGGGTTAATGTCCACAATAAAGAACTCTCACAATTCAGTAACAGACAAAAAAAGAATATTATTAAAAAATGGACAAAGGACATGAATAGACACTTCAAAGAAGACAGGCTAGTAAGTACATGATAAAATGCTCAACATCACTAATCATCAGGGAAATGCTAATCAAAACCACACAAAATCACCTCAAGCCCACTGTATGACCACTAATAAAAATTAGAAAAGAGAGATTTCCCTGGTGGCTCAGCAGCTAAGACTCTGCACTCCCAATGCAGGGGGGCCCAGGTTCAATCCCTGGTTTGGGAACTAGATTTCACATGCCACAACTAAGAGTTCACAGGCTCCAACTAAAGATCCCTAATGCTGCAAAGAAGACTGAAGATCCAAAAAAAAAAAAAAAAAGACTGAAGATCCCAAGTGCATCAACTAAGACCCGGCACAACCAAATATATATATATTTTAAATTAGAAAATAACAAGTGTTGGCAAGGATCTGGAGAAATTGGAACCCTTCCTTGCACTGTTGACGAGATTATAAAGTGGCTGCCAGCATGGCAAATAGTATAGCATTTCCTTAAAAAATTAAGAATAGAATTGTCATATAATCTAGCAATCCCAGTTCTGGGAACGTATACAAAAGAATTAAAAACGGGATCTCAAAGAGTTTTTGGCACACACCCATGTTCACTACAGCATTATTCACAAAAGCCAAGATGTAGTAACAACCTAAATGTCCACTGATAGATGGACACAGTGTATACATACAATGGGACATTATTCATCCTTAAAAAGAGATAATTCTGTCGTATGTTAAAACATGGATAAACCTTGCGGACATTATGCTAAGTGAAATAAACTAAACACAAAAGACAAACATGGCATGACTCCACCTCTGTGAGTTATATAAAGTAACTGAATTAAAACAGAAAACAGAATGGTGTCTGGCAGGAGGTGCACGGAGGGGTAAACGAGGAGTTTTTATTCAATGAGTGGGTTTAGCTTCAGTTATGAAGATGAAAAAATTCTAGAGATCCGGTGCATAACAGCTAGTAAACAGTTAACAGTACTGTACTATACACTTAAAAACTGTTAAGAGGGTAAACGCACGTTATGTATTTTTTATCACAATTTTTAAAAAGTCTTCCCCTTGGGAGAAATGGTCTTAGATACAGAAATAAAAACACTTCCATATTTTGAGGCTATAAATGGTAAGTCTACATTTTTGAGTAAATAAATGGTTAAATATCATACAGTACCAATAATAAAACTTGAAATATTTTCCCTATATCTTACTGCTTTAAATCCTCAGTTTAATATGTTTGACTGTACACGATCATTAAGTAGCATAAACATAAGCAAACAGTCATTTAAAATTTTATACGGAAGCTGTAAGAATGAAAGTGACTTTCCCTGTTTTCTAAAGTAACCTTGTACACAAATTTTAAAAAAAAGAGTTTCTTAAGACAGAGGTTTCAGAGTTTCTAACACCTAATTTCTAATAAAGCACTATTATAATACTTAACTGGCTAAATAGTGTGATAAAATCTTTATTATACACTGCTCAGAAAAATCTATTAAATAAAGTAGATGTGCCAAGAAGGCCCACTATTCAATTCAGACCTTTAGAAATCCTTTTCAACTGACTGTATCTCAAAAACACAAACTGTACCTAAAATAAGAACTAGGTACACAGGAATAACAAGGACTTGCAAATCTGGCATACAAATATTCACTGGTGTGCTTACTACGTACCAGATACTGTTCTAAGTAAGTCTTATTATGTATCATCAATCCTAACAAATTTAATCTTATAATAAGTTCTATAGGACTACTACTATTATTTTGTCTTAAAAAAGAAAAACACGGAAGCACAGAAAAGTAACCTGTACAAAGTTATACAGGAGAAGGAAATGGCAACCCACTGTAGTACTCTTGCCTAGAAAATTCCATGGACAGAAGAGCCTGCCAGACTACAGTCCAAGGGTTCGCAAAGAGTCAGACATGACTGATCAACTTCACAAAGTTATAATCAGTAGAACCCAGATTCACTGCAATCTTCCTTAACTGCTTCTAATCGTACTTCTTCCCCCACATCCTTAATATATTTATAAAACGGACTCCACGTTTCTTATAAAATACTGCCCCCCAAACACAGGAAATATCTACAACCAATGTAGGAAATTCCAAAACGTTAGCTCTAATAACTAGTAATTTATCACCCAAAAAAGCTCTTTTGGATGGACCAATTCATACTGAATATAAGAATCAATTCATATTGAAAAAGAAAGGTATCTATGACGGACCTATACATTTGTATGTTTTACGTTTACAAAGTCCCCTTCCCAAACTCCAAATAACTGACATTCTCTATTCTTTTGGGTACAATCAACCAAAAAGACAAAAAACAAGAAAGATTGTAATTGAAAAAAGAAAAAAGCTTAATAAACTTAGTATGCAGATTAAGTCATTAGCTCATTGCCATATGAACACCAACCCTGATAATGCCAATTTTCATAACTTATGTGTTTTCTAGAAGTGTCCCCAAAGTAACTGTGTATATCTGTCCCAAAGTCAAAGAACACATAACCACAAACCCAACATGTGACAAATTTTTATTAAAACAGTACAACTCCCCCCCAAGAACACCACCTCTAGATGGCTCCTTTACCAGTGTCCTTTCCTACTGCACTTTCCCTCCCTACAAATTTGCAGATGTTAATGACACTTAGAAAATTATTTGTAAAGTAGTATTCTAAAAAGAAAAATCTGAAGTTACTTTTACTTATTTATTTTCTTTGAAGTTACTTTTATAGTACACGAAGCACATCAATTCCAACTCTATTTTTAGCTCTTGACAAAGAAAAAATAATTGAAAATATTACTAACTAAAAGCTGCTATTTTAACTTTAATTTTGAAAATGACATCATGAAACACTTCTATCAAAAACAAGGAATACGAGAATTTCCACAGTGATTAAGTACACCTTATTCAATTCACAGTTACTCTGTGCTCCCTGAAAGCCTGGCCTGGAACCAACAGGTAAAACACAAAAAGGCCACCACTGAGCATCACGCCACAAAGGAACTTCCTGACCTAACACCAAGCTCTGCCTGGGTCAGGTATTAACGGGAAGGCCAGAGTACTGTTACAGGAAGAAGGTGACTGACACCTAAAGCATCTTCCCACTACATCATGATGACCTTTGAACTTACCTGTGTTTTCGCAGATACGTTTCTAGTGTTTCTAAAAGACAACTAGAGTCAATTAAAACTACTTCATCCCTGCATTCTTGGGACATTAGTTCCCATACGTCCATCCAACAACCCCTGGAGAAAGAAACAAATCTTAGTGAGATGGAGGAATACATAACGGAAAAACATTTTAAAAAGCTGAGTAAAGGGTGCTTGATTTTACCTGGCTGTTCCCTGGAAAGGTCCATAATGGAAAATGATCCTACACTTGCTGTCCTTCCTGTGGTCTTCACTACTCCTCTTATCTGTACTTAACTTCTCTGAACTGACACTGCTACTGCTCCCTTCACTGTAGTACAGTACGGTACAAAGCTTAGTGACACTGAGATGATCTGAAGGAATAATCTCTATAGTCTAAATTAAGATCATGAACTCTTTAATACATTAAGATATATTAGTAGGGTAAGTGTGCAAATTTGTATATAATTACGTATTTACTTTAACTGTATTAAAATGTTATTTATACAGGAGCTCATATCTTTACACAAAAACGTGTGCTCAACTATTACGTTTACTTGATAATAATTTAACATTTACATTTATCAAGATAGTAACTGGTTAATATAGTAAGCATTTTATGAGCAAATCTACTTGGAATGTTAAAGTCAAAACAGCTGAAAAAATTATAAAATATTTTCACTTCTATACATGGATCAACCTACCACAAATTGAAAATTCTAACAAGTGTTGATCTACTTAATGTGATTTTATAGCTAGCCCATGGCAACAAAATTCTTATCTACCTTCACATTTACAAGTAGCTGGGAAAGTCACAGATTAATCTAATTATAGTAAATAAAATTTTACATTTTTGAAAATAAAGATAGCATACTAAGATGAACACTTTACACAGCCTACATTAGTAGTACTACACAAGTAATTTTTAAAAAACTTACTAAAAACTTCCCAGACTCTCCCTCCCCCACAGGTTTCAATGTGGCGCTGGTCACGCATTTTGCTTTGTTGCAGATGTGCATTCCAAGAGAAATGTGTTTCTATTTTCCATTCAGTGATAGTCTTCTTGACTTTTCATGATTCTGAATAACTGGCTGCTGCCTGTTCTTCTGCAGGTCTCACTAGTCCTAGAAATTCATTACCTGGGATGCTTGAGATGGAAACACTTCTGAATCTTTACTTAACCTACTCTTTATAGCTAAATAGGTATTTCTCAACCCCCTGCCCACCATATAAGGTCAGACATACAATTCAGATCCCTAGTCCCATCTCACAAGGGCTCAAGAAAGGGCGAACAGTCCTTGTTTTTGAAGCAAACACCTCAACTCCTGCTCTGCCTTGCATGTTACATCCTTCTACTCTCATCTTCCAAATTCCCAATTTTCTAATTATGCTTGAGTGATCCACATAACTCTCAAATTCTCAGTATTGATGAAAAGGGCTGGGGAATGACTATTCTACCATCAGAACATGAAAGCATTATTCTAAAATGATTTGAAAATTCTACAACTCAAATCAAGATTTCATCCGTAATCTCTCCAAACCAAATGTCTTTTACCACTTCTTCCTGTCAAGATCAAGCTTTCTGAAAAAGGAAGTCTTTTCACTTCTTTGTTCTACTTCCATACTTTCCACTGACAGCTTAATCCATTAAAACCCTGCAATGCATGCATTTTCCTACACATTCTGATCTGGATTCTGATCCATTCAACCACAGATCTGCTCATGAAGATCATCAAATATCTATATCCAATGTTGCTATATCCAATGGACTCTGAGGTCCTTGAAAACTCAGCAACCTTCAAAACAGCTGTCCATGTCCCTGCCCCCCAAAACACACTTTTCCCGTGGTCTCCTGCCTCTCCGGCCACCCTCTCAGGTTTCTTTAGACTTACTCTTTCCTACCATTAAACTGAAGTCCTCAGCATCCCTTTCTGTTACCCTACTGTTCCTATAGGTGATCTCATACAGCTGACCTCTGAACAACACGAGGCTGAATTGCGCAGTCAACTTACACATGGATTTTTTTCAATAGTAAATACCACAGCACTACACAGTCTGCAGTTACTGAATATGAGGGCACGAAGGAACCATATATAATATAAGAAGTTGCCAACTAGGAGCTACACTCAAATTTTCCATTGTGTGGAGGGTCTGTGCTCCTAATCCCTGTGCTGTTCAAGAGTCAGCGGTACATCCCTCATCAGCTACAGGCCTACAACCTGGGCCTCGACCTTTCTTTCAGACCACACGCTTACTCCCAGACAGTAACTTGGGTTTGCTTGTATGAATATGAGAATACTCTAAGAAAGACTGAACTGGATTGTTACTATTGGTTAGGCTAAAACCTAGTTAACTGTATTATACCTTCCCCTGAAGAAAATGAAAGGGGGGAACAACAGTGGAAAAATACAAAAAGTCATAGTAGCACAGAATGGCGGTGACCATCCAACGTGGAGGAGGAGCAGTCTTGGCTAAGCAGACTATACTCTCTGACCAGCTATCCACGTGGCATGGGAATAACTGAAACTACCTTAGGAGGTGTTGCTTAACATCAACTAACTCCACTCACACTGATTACATAATTCGGCAAACAACCTTCCAAAATATTTGGCTTCCTATGTTGGTGGGGCTAGAGCTGAAGTTGGATGTGAAGTCTGCGGAGGTTTGTTTTTTATTTCTAAGCTGAAACATAGGCAGACACAGCTACGTGTCAATTTAATGAAAGTAGATAATCGATGAAGCAAAGTCAAGGAGAACAAGAGAGCAGTGGAATCCAGAGCAAAAGTGGAAGGACTGGTCTTTGTAGGAAGGTAGCAATGAGCAGATGTTTACGATGTGGGGTAGCTGTTTTTTTTTTTTTTTTTTTGGTGGGGTAGCTCTTGCTTTTCAGCTCCTCAGTGACAAACATTCATAATCAAGAAACAGAAGGCAGCCTTTGTATTGTATCATACTACTCTGTGGTTTTAGTCAACAGGTTATTCGGATAAAGGTTTCATTTAGTCTAATGAAAATCAGACTAAATTCTGCACTCAGAGAGTCAGGAATTCTTTAAAGATACTGGTAAATCAGGTATGTGAAATAATTATCCTTAGGTAACCATCTGAGGTTGTACAGAGCTTTACTGCACTTAGAGTTCTCACATTTAGAAATCATATGTGTGATTCTTAAGTAAATCTTGATTCTAACAAATCAATGTAAGAAGACACTTTCAGAGAGAGTTGGTGAAACATGAATATGAACTGGGTATTAGATTATTGTAGTTAAGCTTTTGTCAGGTGTTATAATGGCACTGTCATGAAAGAACATGTCACTGTATTAGAGATGAATGTAGTAGTAAAATAACATGACGTCTGGGACTTGCTTTAAGTACTTCAGCAAAGGAAAAGGTGGACGAATGAAATAAACGTGGCAAATCCTGGTAACAATGGAGTCTGGGTAAAGGTATTTGCAGGTAACAGGGTCCTTGTATAATTTCTCTACTTTTGTATGTGTTTGACAGTCTTCACGATGGAAGTTTTAAAAAGTTTTTGTTTCTGAGTATGGGGGGAAAAAAGAGATTATTAACATACCACCACCTGGTCATCCAGATCTTTTTACCAGGGAGGAAAATGTCAACAATACTAACGAGATGTTCAAAAAACTAACTTCTAAAATTAATTCAGTAGCACAGTTTTACATCATCCCATTCTCCCCAAAAGTTACTTCTTAGAAACTCCCTTCAAATTCCATGACTTCTCCTTACCACCCACCCCCAACCCCAAGCAATTTTGAAGGGGAAACTTGACTGAGCTGGGAGAAGGGGGCAGCCTTGGGCACTGTAGCACCTAACCAAGAATAAAACTGCAAATTAGTTACATAAATTCACATTGCTTTAACTAACTCAAGGGTTTTTTTGTAAATCCTTGATAAATTATTAGGGAGACCTAAAGACAAGAAAAACAAGAAAAATAATTTATACATTATAACTGTTGCATAGGTTAAAGAATGATACCACTACTTTGAAAAAATTAATATTGGCTACATAAATTTACACAAAGATCTCAACCTCCCTTCTCTGAAACATATTTAATACAAGGGAAAAAAATTTTTAGAAGTCAAACTTATACTGAGACCCTATATAGACCCAATGCAAAAAGAACTAGGAGACATATTTATTTTGACCAATTATATGGTGTTCTATTTTACAGTGTAAACAATTAATGAAATAAAACTAGCATTGTTTCTTCTCTTTTTACCAAACAGGACCAACATTTATAATCTTAACACTAACAAAGTATCTTGATAATCAATTCTACTTACCCCAAAGGTTTTGGTTTGTGCGTATCTAAGGAGTGCAACTGACATCTCTTGTTCTTTTTACTTTTTGGAATAGCATCTATCATGTCATTTAGTTTGGACCTAATAAGTAAATAAATAATAAAAAATAAATAAACCATTAAAGGTCTGATTAACATTTTTTTTCTTTAGAATTTTCAAAATCTTTATGCCCTTTAGTGAGAAGTATATTTAAAGTATTACAGACATATCACTTCGAAAAATTCTCATCAAATGAACTCTAACCCAAGAGTCTATACACTTTCATTCCTACTCCATTCCCAGACTATCAGAATGTTGAAGGAGGCCTGCTCTATTCAACATACTCTTTCCCTTAGTCTGCATCCATCTCATTCATCCTTACATCTGCATTGTATCTGGTGTGCCTGGCACGCCAATATTTTATGACTTATTGCTACCTGACACTCAGCCATACTCCCCTATCCAAACAATAGATATCTAAACCTACACTATCCTTGTGAATTCCCTGGAGGTCCAGTAGTTAGGACTCTGAGCTCTCACTACCAAGAGCCCAGGTTCAATCCCTGTTCAGGGATCTAAAATCCCACAAGCTGTGCAGTATGGCCAAAAAAAAAAAAAAAAAAAGAGGGGGCGGAGGTTAACTAAAAATAAACAGGGAATTCCCTGGTGGCTCAATGGTAAAGAATCTGAGTGCCAATGCAGGAGACATGGGTTCAATCCCTGTTCTGCTAAGATCCAACATGCCATGCAGCAACTAAGCCCATGAGCCACAACTATTAAGCCAGTGCTCTAGAGCCCGGGAGCTGCAACTATGAAAGCCCACAAGCCCCAAAGCCCGTGCTCCACAAGAGAAACCACTGCAATGAGAAGCCTGTGCACCACAACTAGAGAATAGCCCCACTTTCTGCAACTAGAGTAAAGCTCGAGTAGTAACAAAGACCCAGCACAGCCAAAATAAAAATAATTGTTAAAAGTCCTAACTCGTTTATCTAGTAAGTTTTAAAAAATAAATAAACATACATTATCCTTGACAAAGAACCTTCAACAGAAATTTTATGCAAATATAGAAATATATAATTAATGCTAAACATCCAAACCCTGAATCCAACCAATAAGCAAAGCTTGTCAACTCTTAAATATACCCAGAATTTTAGATCATTTCTCATCACCTCCACTGTTATGACCCTTGTCCAACTCGCCTCTCTAGCTTAGTCAATTGCAACAGTTGACCTCCCAAACGGTTGCCATGCATCTACCCTTTGCCTTTACATTCTATGTTTCACTTAGCAGCTGATCTTTTCAAGACAAAAATCATGTTGTTCTATCTCTATTCAGAAATCCTTCAAAGCTTCTTTTCTCAGGCAGAATAAAAATCCATAATCTCTACCACCACCATCAGACAGCTTCTCTTTTCCTATTTACACCACTTACCCTTTAGTGAGCACATTTCACCTCATAGGTGGGTGTGTGTGCGTGTGTATATGCACATGCTGATGACACAAATTTATATCCCTTGGCCAGAACTCTCTGAACTCTACTTGCACTCCCAATTGCTACCTCAAATTAACATGCCCAAAAGTCAGCTCTGCGAAACTGCTCTTCCTAGGACTTCCAAGGTGGTCTAGTGATTAAAAATCTGCCTTTTAGTTCAGGGCACTCAGGTTCCATCCCTGGTTGGGGAACTAAAATCCCACATGCCTCAGGGCAACTTAGCCCAGGCATTGCAACTACTGGATCCAGCCATTTCTCATTATCTCTGTGGCCACTATACTGGTCACCATTCTTTCTTGCATGGACTATTGAACAACCTGTTTCTCTGCCTTCCATTTACTCGTAACACAGAGGTAAAAGGAAGCATAACTCCAAGGTAGACCATGTACTCCTCTGCTCAAAACCTTCCCAAATCTTCCCGTCTCAGAGTTAAGATAAAAGACCTCAGCATAGCACCACGTAATTAGGCCTCTCAGTGCTCCTCTGACCTCATCTTTTATTACTGTTCCTTTCATTCATCTGCCTCCAGTTACAATGGCTTCCTTGCTGTTCTTCAAACACGCTGGGGAAACTCCAACCTCTGAACATTTAACCTACTGCCCTTTCTCTGTCTTTACCCAAATATCTACATGGCTCACTCCCTCACTTTATTCTAGCCTATATGCAATGTCATTTTATTAGAGAGGCCTTCCGTGACCACTTTCCACGTGAATTCTACCTACTCATTCTCTATCTCCCTTACTAGTTTGTCTTTGTAACAACATTCTTGACAAAGTATGTATTTGCTTACTGCCTGTCTCTCCCTTAAGAAAACAAACTTTACAGTCAGTCACTGGCACACAGAAGTTACTCACGTTAAATCTGTACTCAAGCTTTGCCCCAATCAAATTTAGAAATAAGCTACCACTCTCACTGAGTTTAAAAATAAAGCAAACCCATTGTTTCCTAGTTGATTATACTCACCCATGTACGTAAAATAATGTATAAAGCTTCTTTGCATCAGTCATGCAGCTTCGAGTTACAGACAGGACTCCCTTGGGCCCCACCGTCAGGGGCTCAAGGGCAGGATTTCCAGACTCCACCAGCTGGGAAAAGAGGCGTTCCACACTGCGACGACAACCCACACATGGCACAAGCTGAGAAAGTGCACTCAAGACTTCACGTGATGTCACCACCATGGCAATACTTAGATCTTGTTGCTTAAGCATACTATGTCGCTGAGAAAAAAGGCAAAGAAAAATAAAGAAGAGTTCATAAGGAAGACATAACATGACTTTCACTATTCTGATTCCTTATCCTTGTGCAGTAAGTACAACCTGGGCAGGGCCTGCCATCTACCTGCAACTGAGTCAGAAAGGCAAGACGCGCTGGCCTTATCCATGCTGCACTGAGTTTACTCCTAAGCCCAGTTTCAGAATCTCAAGCATAAAAAACTCTGCTTACAGACTCCCCGGTGGTCCAGCAGCTAAGACCCTGAGCTCCCCAGTGCAGGGGCCACGGGTTCACCCCTGAGTTGGGGAACTAAGATCCCGCATGCTGTACAGCACAGCTAAAACAAACGAACGCTGCTTGGGATGCCAGGGCTGTGCAGTAGGTGACCAGCACAGCCAAAGAAACCCTGCACCTGGAAATCTAGTGCTTGTTCCATGTGGGTGTTCAGCGTAGTACTCTCACTTAAAACAAGAAACTTTAAAAGAAAAAAGAATAAAAACAATACAGCTTTACTATGTCTCCTTCTCACCCTTTAACAACACACTATGTTTAGCTGCATGAGTCAAGTTAGGATGGTGATCATGTAGGGCAGCAATCCTCAACCTGGAGGCGTGAGCAGGTGTGTTATGGATCAGTGGGAGAGAACAAGGCCCATCTCATCTATGGAGGAGCCTGCAGTGAGTGAGTAAAACGCTAGTGCATATGAATGTAAGGAAATGGGCAAAAACTCCAGGAAATAACTTCTACTTGGCTGGAGCTATAGTTACACTGCAAATAATGTAGTGTAGTTCACCAATAATCCAGTTTACCAAACATAAATAAATAAATAAAGGTGAGAAAGTTAACTCCCAAGAAGGATATTATCATATTTACCATTAACCTTTAATTCAGTTTTCTCCAAAAGCTGAAACAATTTAGAAATAAAGTAACCATTTATCTTCCTTTATACTGATCATATATAGTATATTTACAAAGTATCACACTGTTTAAAATTTAAATAGGACTGGGAGTTTGGGATTAGTAGCAGCAAACCATTACTTTTTTTTAAGTCTTTACTGAATTTGTTACAATATTGTTTCTGTTGTTTACATTCTGGTTTTTTGGCCATGAGGCATGCCAGATCTCAGCTCCTCATCAGAGACAGATCTCATACCACACCCTCTGCATTAGAAAGTGAAGTCTTAACCACTGGACAACCAGGGAAGTCCTGCAAACTATTACATTTAAAATGCATAAACAACAAGGTACTACTGTACAGTACAGGGAACTATAACCAATCTCCTGGGATAAACCATACAGAAAAAGAATATAAAGAATATATACATGTGTATAACTAGTCACTCTGCTGTAGAGCAAAAATTAGCACAACATTGTGTATCAATTATATTTCCATAAAAAATAAAATAAAATTTAAAAAAGAATTAAATAAAAATCAGAAAATTCACAATACAAAGTTTTTTTTTAAGAGAACAAAACAATTACAGAAGATAACAAAGTTCTCAATGAAAAGTTGTCTGTCTTATCTTTTAAAAACAGGGAAATTAAATTTAAACTAAATTTAAAATTAAACTAGTAAAACTAAAAAAAATAAATAAAATTAAACTAGTGAAACTAAAGCCTTACAGACATGTAAAATGGTAACACACCACCACCAAATCTTTCATATCACAGGGATGTACATATAACTGGAGCAGCAGTAAAAGAAAGCAACCTCACTGAATCTTAAGACCTACAGAGCCCTAGGTAAAATAAAATTACTACTTACATCTATGACTCCTTAAAACACACATACATATGTGCACGTGCTCATGCACACACACACCATTTAAAACATTAATTTTTTTTCATTTTTATCTATTTGGCTGCATAATCTTAGTTGTTGCATGTGGGATCTAGTTCCCTGACCAGGGATCAAACCCAGCCCCCCTATATCAGGAGTGCAGAGTCTTATCCACCTGACCACCAGGGAATTCCCAAAACATTAATTTTTAAAACTTACCTGAATGAACTGCTTCAGTTGTGCACCACTATTTTGATGCCCATCAAGATTTAACACATTGTCAGGAAATTCCATCACCATCTTAATATGTAAGAGAATACAAATCAGTTATTTTATCTTCTTTGAAAACATTGATACAGACTATTTTATAATATCCTAAGACAGAAATAGACTCCCCTAAAGCCAGATTTGCTCCCTCCCACCTCCATCAAAAAGTTTAAAAAAAAAAATCCAAATTACAGTTTCTAAAGCCAGAATGGTATAGTCATTAGAAGCAAGGGCACTGAAGTCAGGCAGACCTGAATTCAAATGCACCTCTATTATAATTTACAATTTATGTCATAATTCTGGGCAAGTTACTTAACAAGCCTGATTTTCAGCTTCCTTATTTGTAAAATGAGATTAAGTAGTAACTTTTAATATCTCTTATAGAATGGATTGTGAGGATTAACTTGTATTTAAAAATGTGTGTTGTAGTGGCTAATGAAAGCATTTAGTAAGTGAAATAACCTGATATCTTACATTAAAAATCCTGACATTTTCAGTTATTCCTCATAGCTACAGAATACAGTAAATCTTATTAAGTAAGTATATATACATATGACTATATATATAATGACTTCACTTTACAAATACACACACACAGATACATACTCAGAATAATATCCAACACATAGCAAATGTTTGCTCTAATCATGAACAGAAAAAAATACACTGAAATTTTTATTCAGTTCTCAAAATTCATTGACAGAGGATGAGGAATATATAAAGCTTAAGGCTGTTTTGGGATGTCAGACAATGGAAATCAGTAATCACCACGTTTCACTGATCTGTGACACCACTAATTTTAAGGAGCACCTTAGTTGGAGAAGGAACTGGCAACCCACTCCAGTATTCTTGCCTGGAGAATCCCGTGGACCGAGGAACCTGGTAGGCTACAGTCCACGGGGTCGCAAAGAGTCGGACACGACTTAGCGACTTCACTTTCACTTCACTTTCACTTTATGTACCACTAGGTACCACTAGGTTATGCACCACTAGGAAAGAATCATTTTAACTAGAAGATGCCACCAAATGAAAGAAGTATCCCGATTTTAGAGATGTTAAATATGAAAAAAAGTATGCCTTCAAAACAATGAACTAAAGTAACACATTTATATCTTAACTAAAACATTGTTAAATGTATCAAACATACTGTGCTAGGACAAACTTCTATTTCCAGGTGACAAGGTCCACAAACTCCTACACACTCAAACAGTGAAATCAAGACAAAGAGACCATTTGAGGCAAAAACAAAAAAACTAAAAAGCCCACTCAGCTGAACGTGATCTTAAGACTCCTCCCTTCAGCAACCAGCATCAGAAAGACCTGCTTCTTTAACCAAATGACACTCTTTCCCCTCCACATCAGAAATGAGAACCTAAACACATGCTTATTCTAACAGTAAACAGAGAACTAAACCATTAAGGCAACTATAAACAACAGACATAAGACCTTTTCCTGATTTGTGAAGAGGGGACTACTGAATATGGGTGTTAGAAAGGCAAGTAGATACTAAGGATGGATGCAAACACCTATTCAACAATCCAGAGGACTTGAGTTTATTTCACAGAACCAAAAGCTCCATGTACAATATGATTCAAATTTTCATCTGTATATTTTCTTACAGAAAAAGAAAACATATATCAGATGTGGCTATCTCTGGGCAGTGAAAAGATAGATGACTTTCCCAAATGTATTGTAACACACATACACCACTTATTACCAGGGAAAGAGCTAGTGTTCCTTGTTTCCAATTCTATATTCATCAAGTTCAGAGATACGCTCATGCTTCCATCTCAGTAGCTTTTACTATGTTGGAAGTTTCTTCTTCCATACATATAGACTGCATGTCCACAGCTCACAGTTTTAGGATCAATTACCCAATTTTTAGGCTACTCAACTTGTCACCAATTTTTGGTGTCTTATCCCCAAAGACTGATGGCAATAATAATAAAGACATTTAACGTAGCTTTATGCATACTGGCCATTGTTCTGAGCACTGCCATATATTAACTTTGCCAATAGTACAAAATAAAATTGGTTACTAGTTTTAATAATCCTGGTATTAGAAATCCTGGCATTAGAAATCCTGGCCCATAAAAACTGAAAAAAGAACAGAGCAATTAACTCACTTGTTCTCTGGAATCACCACATGGTTTAAAACACGAATAAACTTAACTCATCAAGTCATAAAAAAAGGTATAGGATAAACCACGTAGCTCACCAGAACACTGCAAGTCACTCCAATCTACCATTTAAACAGCTAATATTTTGATTTACATTTTCACTTGCTTGATACATATACACATCATTTCACCACATATTAATTGCCACCATTAAAAAAAAAAAAAAACTGAGACAATTACCTATACTATTTTAAAATCAAAGTTACTCAATTTACCAAATCAATGTCTCTCCAGTTCATAGGTGAAATCCTAAATTCTGACTCTGTGTATTATTTTTATTCTGATCAACTATATTTTATTGTTTTAATAATTAAAGCAGAGGTCTGAGAGCACACCTATATATTAAAATCTACCAGCTGACCTTTAAAATATGTATGTTTATAAAATTTAATAGGGGCTTCCCTGGTGGCCAGACACAACTGAGCGACTTCACTTTCCCTGGTAGCTCAGTGATAAAGAATCCGGCTGCCGATGCAGGAGACACGGGTTCAATCCCTGATCCAGGAGGATCAAACCTCGGGGCAACAAAGCCCGTGCGCCACAACTACTGACCCCATGCTCTAGAGCCTGGGAGCCACAACTACTGAAGACCACGCACCCTACAGCGTGCTCCATAAGAAAGAGAAGCCACCGCAATAAGAAGCTTGCACACTACAACAAAAACTAGTTCCAGCTTGCCACAACTAGAGAAAAGCCCATGCAGCATTGAAGACCCAGCATAGCCATAAATAAATAAATAAAATTTAATGAATAATACCTAATTCTCGAATCCTTTTTAAAAAGTCAATAAAGAACAGGGTTAAAATTTTTGAAACAAAACCCTCATTTCCAACCATTTCATTTTTACCTAACTAGTACAGACAAATGTAAAGATCAAGTATATTACTGTGTCTTTCCTGTGTTTCACTGGCTTGAATAATACTAAATTTTCTCTTGTACATACACAACTGAGCTTCTGAGCATGCATGCACACACTCACACACATATTCAATACCGACCCAATTAGAAACTCCATGCTCACACTAAATAATTATTGTCCTTGCCTTTCCCTTACAACAATGGCTTTTTACTTTGCTGTTTACTGGCCAATCACTATATGCTCTTCACTGATGACACCAAAATAAGAAAAAGGGAAAAAATAAAAAGAGGAAGATCGAGGACAGTGCAACTATTTTCCCTCATTCTGTAAAATCACTTCCCTGACTTATTCTTCAGATTCTAGGTTACCCAAAGGAAGACAGTCACGTAAAGTACTTCAGGTGTGGTTTCACAGAGGAATCATTAGTGTCTGGCTTCATGATGAGGTTGCCTATCCCTAGGCTTGCCAAAAATAGAACAAGTCACTGTCCTGCAATTACTGCTTTATAAAGTTTATTGAATCCATTACCCACTTTCACTCTTAAGTACCTGTCCTGGTTTCTCCTGACCACAAATAATCTGTTCCTAGCGCATTCTCACAAGCTCTAATCCAACAATACTGTATTTATTAAAAATCCCTGTCCCTTTAATTTTACTTTTTTACTTCTTCATCTTCACAGCCATCTGTAACATCTATCACCTTTGGTAAATTAAAAACTTAATCAAGAATTGAAAGCAGGAGAATTTCCCTGGTGGGCCAATGGTTAAGACTCTGAGCTCCCAATGCAGGGGGCACGGGTTCGATCCCTGGTCAGGAAATTAAGATCCCCCATGGCATGACACACATGGCCTAGCCTAAGATATAAAATAAATAAATAAAGATCTAAGTCTTTTTTCTTTTTTAAGCAAACAATACTAAACTTCTAACTGATGCTAAATACCTAATCCTCAAGAGGATACACTACATTTTTCACCTTTTTAAAGTCTCAAAAACCCTTATCAGAGCTTCTAGTCCGTTTAGATTGGTTTGAATTAGGAGGGTAAACTGTGTTCCACATTGTAGTAATTTGACAGTATGTATCAAGAATTTTATAGAAGATTTTTATCCTTTGATTCAGTAATTTTCCTTTGAAAAGCCAGAAAAAATTGCTAATGCAAAATTTTATGCATTATTCATATTCTTAAGAATGTTATTCATAGCAAAAACTAGAACCACCTCTATGGCCAACAAAGGAGGAATGATTACATCCCGGAATGTCATACAACAAAGTATTACAAGGCCATTAACACTGCTTAAGAATAACAAGAGAAAATGTTCTGTGTTACATTCAGTGAGAAGAAGCAAGATATGAAGTGTTACAGAAGATGATACATCTCAACTCTAAATCTGTATGTTTCTATGATGGGAACTACACAAAATGCTGCTCTATAATCTCAGCTATCTCTGGGAAGCAGAGTAAAGGATAATTTGGTTTGTTTTGCAACCATTTTTCAAGATTATATTATAAGGAGTATATATTCTGACTATTAATTCCTTCTAAAAATACTTTAAAAATGGTAATCCTTCAAAGAAAGTGTGTTAGCTGCTCTGTCTTGTCCGCAACCCCATGGACTGTAGCCCACCAGGTTCCTCTGTTCATAGAATTATCTAGGCAAGAATACTGGAGTGGGGTGCCATATCCTTCTCCACGGGATCTTCCCGACCCAGGGATCGAATCTGGGTCTCCTGCATTGCAGGCAGATTCTTTACCATCTGAGCCACTAGGGAAGCCCCAATTCTTCAAAGTGAAGTCGCTCAGTCATGTCCGACTCTTTGCAACCCCATGGACTGTAGCCTACCAGGTTCCTCCGTGCATGGGACTGTCCAGGCAAGAATACTGGAGTGGGTTGCAGTTTCCTTCTCCAGGGGATCTTCCTGACCCAGGGATGAACCCAGGTCTCCCACGTTAAAGGCAGATGCTTTACTGACTGAGCCACCGGGGAATCCCAATTCTTCAAACATGTCTTTAAAATAAAATCTGTATTCTATCCATCTGCTATTCTATAATTCTAGTAACACTGAAAAGCATTTTGGCTACACACCATACCATTTTCCTAAATATTCCACCGATTTACTTGGGATTTTTCTCAAACACACCTGTATCAGCACTGTACTCAAGTACTCAAACCCACTAAACTGCCATGAGTCTTTCAAATGTGGCTACAACATACCACATAAAAGAGGAGGCTACTTCCTCATCTACAAGCTCATTAATTTCATTTTACAAATCCAACTTAAAATCACTAGTTTACCTCAGGCTAGAGGTATTCGCTTCTGCAAAGGATAAACATTTATAACTGACTGTAAACACTGTAACTAGACTTAACACCTAGAAGTTAAGGAGGGTCTAAGACTTGAAATAATCACACAATGTTTCCTCAGTGGGTTGCCTATGAACCCTAGGAACAAAGACCAAACCAAATCAGGGATACAATGTCATCAACTACCAATGACCCAGTGCTGAGCATAACCCTCTGCTGCAGGCTTCCTTCCTCCCTCTTCAACAGGTGTTTGCTCTACACTCTTCCTTTAAGTAGTGTCTGGTAGAACGGTTCTGAAAGAAACTTATTTTCCTAAATATGGTGGACTCTTGACAAGATTTTACACAAACCAGCATTCAGTGACCATATGTAAGTTCCATAACAAAGCAATGAATGAAGAGTCCCACTCATTTCCTAGTGAAAAAAAACCTTCCATAGTAAAGAAAAATAAAAAATAAGATGCTACTTAAGATACTTAAATTAAGCAAGCCTAAATTTTATTTGCCTGGGTCACAAGTCCACCATACAATAAAAGCAAAACTCCACTGCCAGGTCAGTCCAATCCCACCTTCTCCAGAGAAGTAAGTACAATAATAGTGCAGGTTACAGCACAGGTTACACCTTTTTCTAAGGAAAATTTTGGAAATTCATTCAGAAGAGAGTATAAAAACACCCAAAAGTTGCTTATTTTAAAAAACTATTTGATGGATATATCAATGCCACGTCCATATTAAAGGTGACTCTGTGAACAAAAGGAGAGACTCATAAGTGTCTTAAATTTTTGTAAATACTCAAATCTTAGGTTGATTTCCCCTGTTTCGATAGTATACACTCAATAATAACCTTATGTCCAGATTTTTTTTTTTTACTTCAAAGGTTATCTAGGACAATAAACACAAAAGGTTGATACCAAACTACATGCTCTAGAAAAGTATCTGTGTTGGAGGGAGAGAGAAGAAAGAAAATTATCAATAAATGAACTCATATTAATTTTCAAATTGAGAAATCCTTCATTTAATTTGATCAGAGTGCTAATTTAAAAAAAAAAAAAACACTTTTAAAAATACAAGTCCATTATACTTTTAGTGCAAAAGTCATGACCAAAGCATACAAGTACACTTTCTAATGAAACACAAAGTCTATGTACCTTATGTGAGCCCAAACATTCTTTTTCCATGGGAAAAAAAAAATGCACTTAAGTAATTATAGATGCTTTCACTTAAAAAGTTCTAACAAATTAAGTCATTCAATAGCTCTTCTAATGCTTTTTAAAGGTACTGCAGCTCAATCAAATCTTAATTGAGACTGGCAAACAGAAAGGCATAGTGACATCTCTACAATGACTTGCATTTTACACAAAATTTGAAAAAAAGTTCAGTAGGTATTTGCAAAAAAGAAATTCAGGAACAGAACACACCAACCACCTTTGAAAAGGAAAAAAGGCAAAGGCGGTATGATGAAGACACTTAGTTACACCTTATCAAAACGCAAACGTATAACCCAAAGCTTCAGCATCATCAAAACGCACATTTCAAGATTCTCAGAAAAGGTCCATTTCATTTCTTAAGAAATTGTGACAAGCGACTGCACTCATTTCCTGTTCAGATTCAAATTTCTGCCATTTCCTTCTAAAGGAAACACTACAGCAACCCAGGGCAGAGGGTCTGTAATGCTGTACCACCATCAACTCTAAAAAGGAAAACTACTCAGAACTGGGTTTTGACATTCAAGATGAGCCATCAGCCTTTTATAATGCCCTTACACATTCAATATTGTGGCTTCCTTAGGAAAAGCTACCGGTAAATTAAAGAATCATTAATGCCAAGAAAGTCCGTTTTGAAGAGTCATGGCCTAACAATACAATCATTTCCAACAGTTTTAATGGACTAGGCATATTGAGACTGCAGCGAAATCAGATCCTTTTAGTGGGATTTTTCCTGTACAAGAGCATGTCACCCTGCCCTTCGTAATTATGCTTTATGGAGTGAGAGCTGTAGTATTAAGCTAGAAAATAGACAGGTAGCAGTGCAGCTGCGACATTTCCAGATAATTAAGCCTCCCCGAGGGTAGGTGGTTTCTGTAAGGGATAGGCCCTGGACGCGAGATCCTTCAGCCCCTCTCCGAGGAGCGTGCGTCGGGCAAAAGCACCGTCTCCGAAACGGAAAGGGTGAAGAAGAGAGCGGCAAAGGAGGAGTAACAGCCGGGGAGAGGGGTTCTCAGTGCGGGTGGAGCGCCAGCCTAGGGGCCCGCGGACGTTACCAAACGACCCACTGCAAAGGCGAGTTTGTGGGGCCTGCCGGAGAGAAGGCCTCGCCTAGGAGTTGCAACACACTCTTTTCTCCAGTGCGCAGCGCTCGGCCTGGGGGAGGGGGAGGAGGGGAAACAGCTGCCAGGGGAGCGGCGAGCCCGGCCCGGCCCGGCCCGCTCACCGTGAGGGTGTCGTCTATGTAGAGGGGAATCTGCCTCCTCTCGAAGGGGAACTCCTCCTCCCCGTCCCTGCACACTGCCACCAGTCGCGCCATCGTCCCTGACGCTGCCGTTGCCACCGTCACCACCTCCTCCCAGCTGCTGCTGCTGCTGCTGCTGCCGCCGCCGCCGCCGCCGCTCCTGCCGCTGCCGCTGCCGCCTCCTCCCAGCTCCTGCCTGCAACAGCCAAACCCCGCGAGCGTAAGCACCCGCCGCCGACCAGCACATTCGCCACGGGGAGGAGGCGGGGGGAGAGGGAGAGCAGCAGGAGGGGACGGGAGAGCTGGGCTGCGTTTCCCATCACCCGATTCCACACGCGCTCAGCCAATCAGCGGCGAGCAGCGCGGGGGCCCGCCCCCTCGCGCCGTTCTCCCTCCCCCCCCACCACCCCCCCGAGCCCGCCGGCCTCCACTCAGGGTCCAAAGGAGAGGCGGAAGGGACCTGGCGGCCCCGGGGCTTCCCCCAGCCCGTCAGCGGAGTCCCGGCTCTAGGACGCCACCCCCAGCTTCCGCTCCTCAGCCCACTGCCCGCCGCCCGGGAGCCCTCAGCCCACCCCCCTACACAGCTGACCCCTTCTCCCCCTTTAAGGGCGCGCCCCGCCCCATCAGTCCCCTGGGCTGCAGTTGCCCAGCGCGACCCCGCCCCTGGGAGGGGTCGACCCCGCCTCAGCTCTGCGGAGTCCGCGGGGGAGGCACAGACCCTCCCCTCCTCACCCTTCTCGGAGGAGGCCTCCCGCTTCTGACCTTCACCGCTTGCGTGGTCGCCTCCCTGACCCCCCACCTCGGCTCCCCGTTACCGGCTGACGAGGCCCGCGTTGGGGCCGGCCTGGGCGGGAGCGCGGCTCAGAATGCCGTTTCCTCTCCAGGCTCAGTCAGCCGCTCGCGCCACGGGGGAGTGGGGGAGGGAGGGCGGGGGGGGGACGTGGGGAGGGTGGGGCGGGGCGGGGCCGAGCGAGCCGGGCGGGGCCCCGCCTCCTCTCGCGAGACTCCAGGCGCTCTCCCGGATCGCCCCTTTCGAAATCCTGGCGGAGGGGGCGGGGTGCTACCCCGGCGGTCTCCCGACGCGTGACCTGCGCCCTTCTCGGAGTCTAGCTACTCAAATAAACCCGAAATAGGGCTGTTAGGAGGGGTGAGTAGGCCTCCTCTCTTCCGCGGTGTGGGGCCCGGGAACCGTTCTCCCGAAGGCCGAGGGGAGAAGGGAGCGGAGCCGAGGGGACTCCGCCGAGGGTCGGGGCCCAGTGAGGACTTGGGTAAGTGGGGGTGGGGGGGGCGGAGCTGAGACTTTTCCAAACCAGTGAGAGCAAAAGGTGGGAGTCGGGGGAGGGGAGACGTGCATCTTGGGGCTGAGCGACAGACTAGGCTGGGTTTCCAGGCCCTTGACCACGCTTTCCCTGACGCCCTGGTTCTTCAGAAGCTACCGGCTTCACCGCTTTCCCAGACTCATATTGAGATCCCTCCGAGAGGGGCAGAAAAAACATTAAGTGCTGACAGTTTTTTGTTGTCGTTACACTGTGAAGATAGTGGCTTGTGTACACGTCCTGGGCAGAGAAGCTTCTTGGGTCCGGTTAATATTAACCTAGAGACTCAGACAGAACAACAGTTGCCTTGGGCAAAGTGCTGGTGCTGGCCAAAGGCCCTGCTCTCTGACCCTCTTCCGAGAATCAGAGCTGCCGTCAAGACAAATTCATGCACACTCTGCGTGCCGTCGTATACTCGGTTCTTACCTTGAAGGCGTTAGAGTCCTGTTTGTAAAGCCACTATAGTTGTCAGGAAGATTTTTTTGCCTGTGAAAAGTCTTGACGATTTTAAGACTCAATCCATCGGATGCTCTTACAACTAACTAATCCTGGTGATCTGTATTTCCTGGTAGAATAGGCTTAGAGCTGTGATACTGACTTTAAAAAGTATTTTGGTCATCACATTAAGTCTTAGAGATTCGCAACAAAAAAACCCATAGTGCATGCAACCCCTTAGCCATGTTGACTTATGACATTGTGTGGTCACTGTTAGGTTAGGTGACATAATAAACTGGAAGAACCATTGTTCAGTCCCAAAGGTGTGATTATCCAGTAAGTAATTTATGTCCTTAGCCATGTTGGGAGAGCAGAAGAGTGTGTGGTCTTTAGCTTAAATTAAGTAGGCATATAGGCTTGCATGTAAGTTCTGACAAGTTAGACTACATAGCCAAAATATGGACAGTTTTAGAGAATTTTGTGTTCTCTGTAAAACACCCCTAAGGAAAAAAAAGAATAAGGTGGCGCCTAAAATCCGAAAGTGCTGCTATAAAGACTATCAATTAATGTAAGTAAGTAAGTGAAGTCGCTCAGTCGTGTCCGACTCTTTGTGACCCCATGGACTGTAGCCCCCAGGCTCCTCGGTCCTTGGGATTTTCCAGGCATGAATACTGGAGTGGGTTGCTATTTCCTTCTCCAATCAATTAATGTACCTATGTTATACCTTTCAAACTTTGTTTGGATGATGGTTGGTAACGGACATTGAAAATACAAGTTCAATGTATAGGTGTTAATTTTAATAACTTTCATTACTGAGTACACCCTGGGTACTAGCAAAGAAAGAGTATTCACCTTGGGGGTTTAAATCTAAGTTTAAAAAAAGGCATTAAAACCCAGATATAAAACTTAAAATGAGGAGACCACAACAGTGTCTTAACATCTGAGATTACTTCCCCTGATTTGGATTTGCCTTCTAGATCCCCTGAGCACACTGTGTAGTATCTTTGGACAATGTTTCACGTACTATTTAATATGGACTTTTTATAAGGCTAAAAAGTTAATTTGCTTGATAAATTGCTGTTTCTCAGGGAGGTCCCTGGGTGCTACAAATAAGACAAAATCAACATTTGAGGGGAAAATGCTTAGCAAATCACTGCAAAGCAACTTTTTAGAATTTTTAACCTTGTATCTTCATTTTAGAGCAGGCATTCATTTTTTTGACTAGTGGTCTGCAGCTATATTTAGCTGAAGCAAATATTATATTTAGTGCTACAGCAAATGTTTCATGAGTAAGGATCTGCCTTCAGAGAGCTTATCTTTGATAAAACGATTGCATTTTTAAAAGAGCCAGTTGTTGCCTTTTTGAATTTCAATACTGGCATTGTGAAGGGCAAAGCTGAAAAATTTTAAAGGCTAAGAAAAAGCAGGCAGTTAACAACAGAAGACCTTTTGCTGGTACCTCATAAGGAACTGGTGGCTCAGAGGGTAAAGCGTCTGCCTACAATGTGGGAGACCTGGGTTTGATCCCTGGGTTTGGAAGATCCCCTGGAGAAGGAAATGGCAACCCACTCCAGTACTCTTGCCTGGAAAATCCCATGGACTGAGAAGCCTGGTAGGCTACAGTCCATGGGGTCGCAAAAAGTCGGACACGACTGAGCGACTTCACATAATGAACAGTTGGTGTGATGAAGATGTGATATCATATCACATTCTCCATAAAAATACCATTCTTTTTCTTCTTTGGCAGGTCCACGCTGTGTGAGAAGCCAGGGGCAAAACTCAGACATGATGAGACATGACTAGTCTCCAAGCTACCTGGGTTTAAAAGCAATAAAGGATACTGATTTGTTCCTTATATTCCTGTGTTCATAGAGGAATTCCTAGGGAGCAAAGTATGTTCTTATATAATTTACACAACATATTGGACAAGGTGCCCAATAAAAATAAAACATTGTCATCTACTGAACACAAAACTATTAATACATATGTAGTAGACATCCCCAGTTTATAATAGTGTAAAATCAAAGGCATGAGAATGAGTCACTTTCTGAAGGTCACAGATAAGTCCTAGACTAGATTATATTCTCTCTTCTCTTTGCCCCTCCCTTCTCTGTCCTCAGAAATTGATAGTTGAAGATTAAAATACCTACTGTTGTTTTCACTATAATAACCTTATTGTTTTATGTGGTAGTAAAATCAACAGCAAAATCTTATTACTTAATTTACCACAGTTGTCCAGTGAACTGGGTTTTCTTTTTTGTGGCCTAACAGTGCGAAGTTCTATTGTATCTGTCAAAAATAGGGACAGATGTTCCCCACTAAAAGAACATTTTTAAAGGAGAAATAATTTCCACAAGTTAAAACAGAAGCCCCTTGAGGGCAGGGTGTTATTTTCTGTTATTTCCCCAGCACCTGTATCTAGCACATTGGAACTCAGTAAATATTTATTTAATGATTTCTTTCTCTTCTGTAAACTAAAATCAGATTGGTTTATTTTTTATTAATTTTTTATGAATGTAATTTCATTAACTTTCTCTTCCATGACTTTCCTAATTGGAGGTGGAAAAAACATATAGTACATTTTGTTCTTAGTTATGATTCGGTATCTATAATTGGGAGACAGACTTACTGAAAGATATTTAAGACCTGGGACAAGAAGCAGCAGACCAATTAGACACATGGTCAAGTCACCAAATACTTTTAAGTTACTATTTTAATGAGAACAATATGGTTAGAGCCTCTCAGCCCTCCTAAAATGCTTTGAACAGGTAAATTGTAGGATATTAGTACTGTGACACAGCAGGAAAACCAGTCACCTTTCCTAGTCATGTTTAATTTACATACTGTAATCTTCTTGGTTAAATTTCAAGTCTTCCTTCCTTATTAATCAGAAATAAAATCTAATCTGACTTTTGTTTTTATAGCAACGTAACTACTCAATATGTTGACTTTTTTAGGGGGTAAATTTCTTTCAATAGATTACCTCCAAATATAACTAACTGTAGTTAGCAAGGACAAAATGCTACCTAAGTACTAAATTAGTCCTCATCAACTTAAGAAATTTAAACTCATTAGTACGATGGTCATGTTTGCTGTTGACCCTCTCCCTTACTAGCATCTGACCCTCTGCTCCCTAAACACACAAACACTAACTCTTCATTCCACCCATCGACTCTAGCTCAAAAAAAAAAAAATTAACCATCCGTGGGGAAAAGTTTCTTGACTCTACTGTAAAGTCAATTCTTGATTTGACACTTTGTCAACCTATATTTCATGACTTAGCACAGTTTATAACAGTTGTTTAATGTGTTTCCCCCATTAGATTGCAAGATCCAAGGTATCAGAAACCTTTTGCTTATCATCCCTAGCAGCTGCTGCTGCTAAGTTGTTTCAGTTGTGCCCGACTCTGTGCGACCCCATAGACGGCAGCCCACGAGGCTCCCCTGTCCCTGGGATTGTCCAGGCAAGAACACTGGAGTGGGTTGCCATTTCTTTCTCCAATGCAGCAAAGTGAAAAGTGAAGTCGCTCAGTCGAGTCCGACTCTTAGTAACCCCATGGACTGCAGCCTACCAGGCTCCTCTGTCGAAGGGGTTTTCCAGGCAAGAGTACTGGAGTGGGTTGCCATTGACAGCAGAGAGCAGGCTAAAAAAAAATCTCACTGCAAAACTATTGTCTCATAATTATTAAGCTTGTAAATCACAACAAATAATTCAATCTATTTTTTAGGGCATTTGGGACTTGCCTGATGGCTCAGAAAGTAAAGAATCCACCTGCAATGCAGGAGACCAGAGTTCGATCCCTGATTCAGGCAGGTCTCCTCCAGAAAGGAATGGCTACCCACTTCAGTTATTCTTGCCTGGAGAATTCCATGGACAGAAGAGCCTGGCAAGCTCCTGGGATCAAAAAGAGTTGGACACCTGAGCAACTAACACATTCTTCTTTGGAGCATTTAGCTGTTTTGTGATCTTTTAAGTATTTGACTTTAAACATTTGCTTTCTTACACCGAGTCTTTTTTAAAGATTAAAATTGAGAAGTATTGCTGACAATTCCACAACTGAGATATTTTAATGTAAATATTATAAAATACACACAATAGAAAATACAGAATGGTAATAGGCGATACAAGACAAAAAGTAAAAGGGGCTTTCCTGGCAGCCCAGTGATTAATAAGACTCCCCACTTCCACTGCAGGGGGACAAAGGTGATCCCTGATGGAGGAACTAAGATCCTTCATGCTTCTCAACGTCCCCTCCCCCCAAAAAAAGATGTAAAAAATCCTCCTTCCTACCCTCCAATCTTGCAGTGTCACAAATGTAAACACAACCGCTTCTTTAAAATAACTAAAATTTATAAGTATTCTGACAAGTTACAAGGCTTTGCTTCTTCTGACTTGTTTTACATAGTGTTGACATACATTTAAAATATCAAGCATCACTACTGTTAAAGCAGGAATGAATCTTAATTTTATAATGAAAGTTAACCCTGGATTGACAGAAGCCCATTTTCTTCACATTTTATATTTATTCTTCCTCATTAACATAAAATTGCTCAAAACATATACTACCCCTATTGATCACCAAAATTTTATTGTCTTATCTTGCAAGTGTAGCACATATATAATTAAGCAGTTGGTAAACATGTAGAGATTGAGCAGGCACAAGGCCCATGGGGTACTGCTGTGTAATGTATCTATGGAAAGGTTGACTAGACCAGTTGTTACATTTGACAGCAAGAAAAAAAGTAACTGGTTTCTGTTCATTGCTGTGATTAAACAGAGAGTAGGTTCCTTTCTTTTGGCTTCAGAGACTATGGATTCCAGATGCTTTTTATTTGCAGTGGGTGACTGGATAAGTTTCCAAGAACATGGTACTGCTGCCTCTTTAATTACAAATTTGGCAAAACTCAAAATTATATCACCCAGTAATAAACTACTAAGAAGGATCAGGCAAGAAGCAACTATCCAAATACAAAAAGCTAAATTGGCCATCCTTCGAGATGCTACTTCTACATTTACCTGAACTATGTAAAGAGAAATGAAGAGGCCAGCAGCTGTCAATAGAATACAGTTTGCTGCTTTTATCCAGTCTTTGATCTGTGACCTTCTCTTAAGCACATATAACCCTGTTTGAACACCAGCCATGTGTATTGCCACATACCCCAAGGTAGAGATGATTCCTTCTCGGTTGGCATTTAATAAACCAACCCTTGTGCCACTGCCATCAGTGCCATACAAAATTAAACTTTTCAGGGGGGTAAAATCAAGGGCTAGCTGGTATAATGCAGTAATGCCGATGGCCACAATCCAGGATTTATTTAGGGGAAACATAATCAAAAGCAGTGATGTTATCAGTTTCACAACTATTAAGGTAAAGAAAAAGTTCCAGTGAACACCATATTCAGTTAAATGTTCCTGATAGTCTATGGATTTTATAGCAACTAATCGCCCCATTCCTAGGAAAACTAATGGCCAAACAGAGTACAGTGACTTTGTAAGATAACAAAGTCTGGAGCCTTTTGTATATTTTCTCCTAACCTCTGGAGAAACCATTGCAGACCCAAAAATAAAGCCCCCTACTCCATAATCCATTGCTCCTGTCCCGTAGAGCTCGGTTTTGGCATATCTTCTGGGAAACAGTGGGAAGTCCACAGCCAAAATGGCAACAGCAGTAAAGGCACTGTTAATGACACGGAAACAGGAGATGGCTGGAATGTGTTCTGATTCTAGACTGACTTTCAAGAATTTTTCACAGATTTTGTGGAAAGGCATTCTGACATAGCAAGTTCTTCTGCAGTATATTTCATAGAGCAGTCCTGCCCCAAGGATAATTGCAACAAGATACTGGAGGAGGACAAATGAAGAGAAAATGGTCAAAGTGGTGACCAGGGGAACTATTAGGAAAGCAAAGTCAACCAAGAATCGAGTCCTCGAGTTATGTGAAGAAGAACAGAAGTGCTGTGAGACAATGATCAGGAGCCCTCTACACAGGATACAGAGTGCAGGCAGGCACAAGCCCTCGGTGATTTCCAGCACGCTTGTTCCATTCTGGTTACTGACAAAAGCTTCCTTCATCTGCTTTTGAGACATTTTTTTCTCCTTCCTATGAAAACAAGAGCAAAGGGATGCATATATGAAAAGCAACCTTTCTGTGGGACTGGCATATAGATGCACCTGACTGGATTTTACTTAATTCCTGAATTTCAGAGCAGAATCCAGGACTTGAGATTCCCCCTCCAAGGATTGTTGGAAGAAGCCTAATATATGAAGATAAGGATGTCCTACTAACAGAATGAAATTACTGGTTAAAAAGCTTTAGGTGGGACTTCCCTGGTGGTCCAGTGGTTGGGAGTCCACCTTAAGAGTGCAGGGGACATGGGTTCTGTCCCAGGTCCCGTAAGATTCCACATGCCACAGGGCAACTAGCCTGAGCCACAATCACTGAAGTGGGACACGTCCTGGAGCCTGTACACAACAAAAAGCCACTGCAGTGAGAAGGCTGCGTACCCACAAGTAGAGAGTAGTCCCTACTCTCTGCAAATAGAGATAGCCCTCCCACAGCAAGGAAAACCCAGAATTGCTAAAAAATAAATACAGTACACTGTCATGAAAATACTGTAATGAAAATTAGTTTACACCTAACTAATGATTTCGAGTCCACTATGAGGGGGAAGGAGAAGAGGGACGCGGAAAGAGAAGGTGCTTAAGTACATTTTGGATTTGGGGGCCCCAGTTTCTGTCCCGAGCCTCTCTGAACCTCCTGCCTCCAGCACAAAATGCGAACCCTCCAGGGATCTCCCGAGCTCACCAGGCTGCTTGCTCCTCACCTCCTTTACAAGGTGTTGGTAAAATGGAACGGACGCTAATCACGGAGGAGGAGTAGGGACCGTAAAGTACACACTAGTGTTAATTGTTTTAACGGCTACAAAACGCTTCTCCACCCGACGTCCATATCTGAAAAGCGGCACACGGGAACCACACATCTGTCAAACAAGAACCATCCCGAGAATGCACGTTTGAGGGATGGCCTATAGGGACCCAACCACGCCTCCCGAGGAGCAACCGATCCGAACTGGCTGGCCTTTAAAATAGAGCTCTTTTCCTGACAGACACGCGCGCCGGTCCTCATACCTCACGTGCTCCCGGGGTCTCGGCGCCCCGCGGCAAAGAGCCGCGTCAGTGGGCTGGAGCGCCGGGGTCCCCCGCCGCCGCGGGAAGCGCGGAAGCCCGCCACTTCCGCCTCGAGAGCGGCGCTTCCGGCCGGGGCGGGGCGGCCCGCGCTCCCAGGCCCCGCCCACTGCGCGGCCCCGCCCCGGAGGGTGCCCGTTTCCCACGCCCCGCCTGTTCCCCGCGCGCCTCCCTCCGGGTCTCCGGCTCGGCCCGCCCAGGTCTTGACAACGTGGCCGCGGCCGCTGACAAGCCAGTCGGTCAGAGGCCCCCGGGCGGAAACGGCGCGTGCCGCACCCCACCACTGGCCATCAGACCCCGCGGCGAGCGTCAGGGCGCCCGGTCTCCCGGCTGGGAGACCCACAGTCCCGCGAGGGCCCCGAGGCCCCTCCGTCCCTCCCCGCTCCCTCACCGCGGGCTCTAAAGTACACCGTCCCGGAGCAAGCCTTCGGCTCCGGAACCCGGCGCCCAGGGCGGGCCACGTGCGCCCGGCTGGCGCGCTCCCCGCCCACGGGGAGGAGCCGGCCGGCTCCCGGCCACTCGGCCCGAGGCCGGGCGCCCGCGGCGTTCCCGGCGCCTCCCCGGCCGGCCCCCGCCCCGCGCCCGCCCTCCGCCTTGCAGGCCCTTCCCGCCGCCTCACCCGGCCCGCCCGTCTGTCTTTCCAGTCTGGCCGGCGGGGGCCGCACGCTCGGCGGCTCGGGCCGTGGGACCGGTGAGTGCCACCCCGCAGCCGGGCCCGAAGGAACCGGGGAGGCCAGTGGGCCCCCGCGGCGCTGGAGAAGGGGGCGCCCCTCTTTTCCCCTTTCCAGAGCGCGGGCTTCACTTCTTCGCCCTTTCCCTTTTGACCCTCTCGTATCCCAGAAGGAGGGAGCCCGGCTCTCTTGTCTTTTGCTCCAGGACTAAGACCCTCCGGGGTCACGCCTCACCGTGCCGGCAGGGGGCGGCCCGGGGTGCAGGGAGGCCCCACTCCCGCTGCGCGCCTCTCCCCGCCTGGGGACCTGGGAGGGGGGCCCCAGGAGGCGTGCAGGCAGCTGCGCCCTTGGCTGGGGGTCACGTCCACCTTCCCGAGAAGGACAGACTGTCCCGGTGCCCAGTGTTTCCGGAGCGGCATCCCAGCCCTGGGCCCGGCGGCAGCTCTCCGGGACCGGGAGTGCCCGGTTCCCGCCGGGAAGCTGCGGGCGGGGCCGGCCGAGCTCCTGGGACCCTTACCCTGCCAGTCTTGTCTGCCCGGAGGCTGGGGGAGCGGGGCGCAGTTGATAATCAGGTTGCCACTTGCCTTGCCCTGCCTAGGGGCTTTCATCTGTTCATTCCTGTCTCCCTCCTGCCCACAGTGGTCACGCCCTTTTCAGAAATTCTCGGCTGGTAATCGCGAAGCCGACACGGAGCAAGAGCTGGGGGAACCTGGAGAAAACCGCTCCATCTGACTTGATTCTGGCAAGAAGTGGGCTCCATATCATAATAACCAACATTTGCCAAGCGCTCTCAAAGGTACTATCTCGTTGATCCTTAACTCGACCTTGTGAGGTCTGGATATTAGTAGTCCTTTTTGCAAAGGAACAAATGGGATAAGGCTTAGAGAGGTCATGTGAACTGCATTTTTGAGGGGTTGTGGGCTCTGGATTCTAACTACACAACCTGGTGTATTCCCCTCTGATCCCCTCTCAAGATGAGCTTTCCATTGAGGGAACTTTGTTGGCCTTGAGTCTCCGGAGCCCTCTGCACAGCTGTCGCCTGGATGGGGTACAGTCAGTGTCCAGAGTGAATGTATCCACCACAGTCTTGATGCCCTCTTCTGCCTACATTGTCCTTTTTCCAGTTTTCTTGGAGGTCCCCCATTCCTGAATTCTTTCAAAGGCTCAGTGTATTCAGAGTCTCAAGAAAGTTTCCTCAGGTCAGTCCATTACCAGCACCCCTCATCCTCATCCCTCCTTGCTGGGGAGGTGTGGGGCCTGGGAAATTCTAAAAGTCACTCACAGTTTTTCAGAGATTGGCCCAAACCCAGCCTCACAACATCCTCTTTCTCAGATGGATTCTCCTCCTCCAAAACCTTGGCCTTCTTAAAGCTGACACTGAACTGTTCCACCTGATCAGTGCTCCGAAATGGATCATCCATCCTTCTTACTAACAGTATTTCTCCTCTAAATGAATATTCAGATGTGGACTTTGTAGAGTGCTTTCACCTGATTGACCTTCACAGCTGCTCCCTGCAAAGTAGCTTTTATTATCTCCATTTTTCAGATGAGGAGGGAAGGTGAGGTGGCTGATCGGGTGAAAGACTGAGCTGTGGTTTCCATCCCACACAACCACTTTCCTGGAATATCAAGAATTGACTCCAGCCTCCCTTCCCCACTGAGGACTGGCTGTACTAAGGTGGGATATTTCTGTGTGCCCGAGAGGCTTCTCTGCCTTCCAGTGTCCTCACCCTCCATGGCACACTGACCCAGAAGATTTGCAGCCCCACCCCAAACCCTGTAGTGAAACTGGCCCTGAAGGAGCCCCAGGAGGCTCCGGAAGCTCTTGTAAAAGTTTTCTTCGTTCCCTAATTGGCAGGGGGCAGGACACTCTTCCTCTCTGCCCAGGCTCGCCCTGGGTCTCATTTTGGTTCCTGAAGCTTGGTGGGAGGAGCAGGACTGCGTCACCTTACAGAAACCCTCATCACCTGTATGGGCCCGTATCTTCTCTCTTCTACCACAGGCTCTGGGGTGGCTCGTCTCAGAGATTCCTTGAGAGCTGAGCCCTTCGCAGGACCCATGCCCCAGCCTGTGCCCCCATGACCAGGTGGATAGCATTCCTCGTGCCCACGACCCAGAATCTTGGCTGACCACACTGAAGCAGGATGCTCCAGCAGGTAAAGTCCTCACCCTAAGACAACCCAGACCCTCAAGTACCTAAGGCAGCTCCGCCTCTTTCGTTTACCCGAATGATGCTTCCGCTGCCCTGACCTGGAAGGAAGGGAAAGACCCCTTTAAAGGCCTTTGTTCTTTTCTGTCTTCAGATAGTCACTTGGGTGCCTTTTGTCTGTTGCTGAGAAGCTCTTCCTGATACCTAATTTGAATCTCTCCTGTTGTGGTTTTTAGCTTTTTTCCCTGGGATGTGTAAGACAAGCTGGATGAGGGAATCCTTGGGGTGTTTTGGTGACCTTACAAGCCTGACCCTGTGAGGGAGTCCTGAGAGATGCTCCTCACAGCCTGAATTGTAAAGACAAGTTGGAAGCCTGGGGCTTCCAAGAGGAGGTGTTCTTTAAAGCTGAGCCTTAAAGAAGTAAGAGTTGGGACTTCCTTGGCAATCCAGTGGTTAAGACTCTGCACTCCCATCTCAAAGGGCACTGGTTCAACCCCTGATTGGGGAACTCAGATCCTGCATGCCACATGGCTCAGCCAGAAAAAAGAAAGAGTAGGAATTAGTCAAGTGGAGAAGGAAAGTAAGCAGTCCAGGCAAAGAGTCAGCCGGTGCAGAAATGTGCGAGAAGACGACCTATGTGGAAATAGATAAGAATTCTGATGAATGGATCACAGGGAACATGGGTTGCTAATGGGATGTGAAACCCACCCTTTACGGCGGGCCTCTGCCGCTAAAGGCTCCTATGGCCCCGGACCTGCAGGATTCCAAATCACCCTTCCCTGTGGAGCCCCATGTCCTACCCATATCATCCTTTACTTGCAGCTCTTGGTCCAAAGAGAATGCCAGATACTAGCTGAATTTTTTTATTTACTGAGTGTTGCCACTGGGCCATGGAGAAGGAAATGGCAACCCATTCCAGTATTCTTGCCTGGAGAATCCCACAGACAGAGGAGCCTAGTGGGCTACAGTCCATGGGGTTGCACAGAGTCGGACACGACTGAAGCGACTTAGCAGCAGCTGCAGCAGCCATTGGGCCAATGGATGTTTACGATGATTCCTGGACTAGTGAAGTCCCAGGCGAGTAAGGCAGGATAACTGAATGTGAGGTCAGCCAGCCTCAAAGGAGCCCTGGTAGACTCTACTGCCTGACCTCTTGATCCTTTGGCTTGTGAAACAGGCTTGAAGGCCAGAGAGAAGCAGGCAGGACAGCTACCTGCTCCAGACTTTTTTTTTTTCTTGCGGAGGGAACTTTTTTATTGTCCATTTTTAACTTCTTTCTCATTTAAAAAACAGTAAGGTTTATCAGGGCTTCCCTTGTTGGCTCAGCAGTAAAGAATCCACCTGCAATGCAGGAGATGCCAGTTCGATCCCTGGGTTGGGACGATCCCCTGGAGAAGGAAATGGCACCCCACTCCAGTATTCTTGCCTGGGAAATCCTATGAACAGAGGAGTCTGTCAGGCTGCAGTCTGTGGGGTCACAAAAGAGTCAGACATGACTTAGCAACTAAACAACCACCATGTTTATCATAACTGTACTAGCAGCTGCTCCGTGTTGCTCTCTTGCTATATAGTAAGCACTATACTAAGCATTTTACACATATAATTTTGTTTAGTACTTAAGAAGGATACAGTATTACATATCCAATGCCATTATATCCCCATTTTGAAGATAAGGCTCAGAGCAGTTAGGTGACTTATTCAAGGTCACATTCATTGCAATGATGTGGGAAATACAGATAAGCAAAAAGAACATTATAATTAATACTTGTACTGTCCATAGATAACTGACATTTTAAAGAATATCCTAGATTTTTCTCCCTAAAAATTTTTAAAACATTTAAAGATATCATTCTCTTGGTAACCTGCTTTATTCAATTGTAAGGAGGTACTATAATTTAAGCTACTATTTGGACACTTGGGTTTTTTTGTTTGTTTTGCGATTGTAAATGTTTCTATATACCCACAACATTCTTATGGCCTTTACATAGTATCATGTTCTAGAGAAGAATTACAGGGTAGTTTTAAGGCCCTTGGTATGAAAAGTGAAAGAAGGTGAAGTCACTCAGTTGTGTCCAACTCTTTGCAACCCATGGACTGTAGCCTACCAAGTTCCTCCGTCCATGGGATTTTTCAGGTAAGAATACTGGAGTGGGTTGCCATTTCCTTTTCCAGGAGATCTTCCCGATCCAGAGATTGAACCCAGGTCTCCCGCACTATAGGCAGACGCTTTACCATCTGAGCCACCAGTATATTATTGCCTAATTAGAAGAGCAACTTTTTAACAGAATAATAATAGCAAACTTTTGGTGGCAGAAACCAGATGTTTTTTCTAAATACTTTATGTGCTTGTTAGTATCTATGAGATCTACCACTACTACCACCATCCCTATTTTACAGATGAGGAACATTGAGGTGCAAAGAGACTAAGAAACTTACATAAGATTCTATAACTAGGACATGGTGGAATCAGGATTCAAACCCAGGCAATCTAGCTTTCAAGTCCAACTCAGGAACCATGATACTCAGCTGCCTGTCTGGTTGGATCAGATCTGTTCATAAATTATGGCTGGGTGTGAGTGATTTCCTTTTTCCACTAGTGTAGAGGGATTTGCATGCACACAGTCACGCTCTGACCTCAGCAGTTAATCCTGAAGATGAGAGTCTGCCTTGCGCATGCATTGTGGTGGGCCTAAGTTCAGAGAACAGGCAGCATCTTTGGAAGGAAACTTATCACTGGGTCTCTCAAATGACACTTGCCACTTTTGCTGGAGATTTTTGAACTCTAAGGTTCACTGGTCTCATTAGAAAGCCGCACATAGAAACTTCCGTGGTGGTCCAGTGGTTAAGAATCCACCTGCAGGGGACATGGGTTTGATCCCTGGTCCAGGAAGATCCCATATTGCCAAGGCGACTAAGCTCTTGAGCTGCAACCGTTCAGCTCTTGAGCTGAAGAACATTTGCCCTAGAGCCCATGCTCGGCAACAAGAGAAGCCACTGAAAGGAGAAGCCCAACTAGAGAGTAGCCCCTGCTCGCCTCAACTAGAGAAAGCCCACGCACAGCAGTGAAGACCCAGCGCAGCCAAATAAATAAATAAAAATTTCAAAAAAAGAAACCAACACATGTTATATCACAGACCCCTTCCTTTGAAAGCAGATTTCAGCCAGGTTCCTGCCTGCTCCGCACACCTTCCCTGCAGCTCCCTGGGAGAAGGGAGAAGTGGGATCACAGGAGGAAAGTGGGGAGAACTTATATAAAGCGTTGGTATCAGGGATGGGCAAGGGAGAGGCAGAAATGGCCTCTTCCCCCTGGTGCTTGTTCTTTTTTTTTTTTTCCCCCCCATTTATTTTTATTAGTTGGAGGCTAATTACTTTACAAATTGAAGTGGGTTTTGCCATACATTGACATGAATCAGCCATGGAGTTACATGTATTCCTGATCCCGATCCCCCCTCCCACCTCCCTCTCCACCCGATTCCTCTGGGTCTTCCCAGTGCACCAGGCCCGAGCACTTGTCTCATGCATCCAACCTGGGCTGGTGATCTGTTTCACTATAGATAATATACATGTTTCGATGCTGTTCTTTCGAAACAACCCACCCTCGCCTTCTCCCAGAGTCCAAAAGTCTGTTCTGTACATCTGTGTCTCTTTTTCTATTTTGCATATAGGGTTATCATTACCATCTTTCTAAATTGTTCTTGACCTCATCCGACTCCTAAGCCAGGCCTGCTCTCAAGTAGACCAGGGCAGCAGGAGCTGATTAATTAGCCAGGCTAAATTCAGTCCCAAGGGGCAGGTGATGAAGGCATGGTACTACCTCACAGCTGATTTTTCACCTCAAGCTGATATCGTCTCTTTCAAAAAAGGCCCAAACCCTGGCTCTTTCCCTTCACAGTACCCCCCACCTCAGGCCTTAGCCCCGCCGGCTCAGTAAGGCCAGGCACTGACTCTTCTGAAAGCTGAAGCACAAGGCAGAGGAGAAGGGATCGCATTTATTGATTTCCTGAGTACATGCTTCCCTGATGGCTCAGCGGGTAAAAAATGCGCCTGCAGTGCTGGTGACACAGGGAACAAGAGTTCGATCCCTGGGTCGGGAAGATCCCCTGGAGGAGGGCATGGCACCCCACTCCAGTACTCTTGCCTGGAGAACCCCATGGACAGAGTAGCCTGGCGGGCTACAGTCCACGGGGTCACAAAGGGTCGGACACAACTGAAACGACTAACACTTCCACTTTGAGTACATTCTCTGTGCCAGGCACCAAGAGCTTTGCTTTTTCCCCCCAATATTTATTTATTTGGCTGCATCAGGTCTTAGTTGCTGCTCTCAGGATGTCCATTGCGTCATCAGGTACCTTTCCTTGCGGCCTGGAATCTCTAGTTGTGGCGCACTGCGTCCAGAGCACACAGGCTCAGTAGTTGCGGCACGCGGGCCTAGTTGCTCCGCAGTAACGTGGGATCTTAGTTCCCCGACCAGGACTCGAACTTGTATCCCCAGCATTGCAAGGCAGATTCTTAACCAGGGCTTCACCAGGGAGGTCCCCAACTAAGTGCTTTCCATATCTCTTTCTTGTTTTTCTTCAAACAACCCTATGAGTTGATTCTATTTTCCTTTGTTGACAAATAAAGAAGCCGCTGCTTAACCTCAGAGAGGTCAAGAAGCTTATGTAGCCTCACAGGTCTAGTAAATGGCGGAGGTACAATTTGAACCACCAGACTGTGATCCCAGAGGCCGGTCTTCTGTCTCCTGTACAAGCCCTCCCCCCGACGGAGCTGCCGGCTGTTCTGAGTCCTGGCGCTTCTGGTCCTGTTTTTCCCTCCCAGATTAATGGCCACGGTTCAGGCTCTGATGCCCACGGCGGGGAGACCCTCAGGGAAGACCTGCAGGAGTTCCTGGGCGGGGAGGCCCCTCTGCAGCAGCTGGATGACCTCACCAAGGTGAATCCTGTGACGCTGGAGACAGGTATGTGTCCCCCGCCCACCCCACCCCAGAGGGGCGCGCCTTCTCCCAGAGGGTATTCAGCTCTGTTGCCTCGGGCCAGACCAGACTCTGGACAGCCAGGTGGGCTGCTCCAGCCTGGCGGCTGCCCCCAAGCCCCCAAACACAAGCTTTGCTCCAGATGTGGGGTTCATCTTAATTAGATCTTTCTTGTACCTGCTCATCAGGGAGCAGCTGGGATCTCATGGCTCTTGGCTAATTGCAGAGGGAACTCTGGTAGGTGGGGTGTTGGTCTGTATGTGCAACTCTGTCTCCATCTGAGCCAGGGTTTGCTAACAGCACCCCTGCCTCAGTCCTGAGGTGTCTGCAGGCCCGGTACACGGCCGACACCTTCTACACCAACGCCGGCTGCACCCTGGTGGCTCTGAACCCCTTCAAGCCTGTCCCTCAGCTCTACTCGCCAGAGCTGATGCGAGAGTACCACGCTGCTTCTCAGCCCCAGGTGAGGCCCCCCGCTTCCCAGGGAATCAGGGCTCCCCCTCCTGCCCAAGGGCCCCTGGCAGCTTCCCTGTCCTTATCTGTGTCTTCATCAGCTGTGGTGTCATTCAGAGCCTACTGGGGCCGTGACCTGCCCACCAGAAGCTCATAGAAGTTTGCCAGGAGGTGCAAAATGAGAGACAAAGCACTATTTGCTTATTTTAGAACCTAAATAAGTAGGTTGGAGCCTAAATCAGTATTTACTGATTTTGGAACCTAAAGTAGGGACATGGACAGATTTTTTTTTTTTCTCTTATTTGTGAATTTATTAGTAGGAAAGAATTTCCAAGGGCACATTTGTGTATTTAAAAACCACTTTTGGGGGAAAAGAATAAAATTACATGTGGTGAGGATTGCCTTAGAAAATTCAGCACATGTTCATCTCCACCGATTGGGATGAAGGGTAACTTCTTAACACAAGTGGGGATGAAGCTGGTATAGGCAGGGAACAGACCAGTTGATGTTGACGTCTGTACCACAGCTGAGAGAATCCACAGAGCTGCTTCAGCAGGGTGGGAGTGGGGCTGTGAACGGAGCCCGCCATGGGGATGAAGTTGGGGGAGTTGGGTTTAGGAAGGTGAGACCAGTGGCTGAATAGTTGGAGGCTTTGTAATGGTCCAGGTGAGAAGTGGGTGGGGTGAGGGCCTAGAGAGAGATTGATGGTTCTGACAGCATCCAGAACGACGCCCTCTCCCTTCAGGAAGCTGTAGGCAAGCGATCATTGCGGGTCAGGCAGAGCCGCACTGGGTCTGCATGGACTAACCCGACTTATCCAGGGTTCGTGTCCGAACGGGAAGCCAGGGAGGTCTGGCCTGAGAGCCCATCTTAGCGACTGCCTTCTCAAAGGCAAAGCCACATGAAGGTCCCCGCTATGTCCTCAATGCCCGGCTTGATGCCCAGCACACTGAGGACAATTAATCCTTGTTGATGGAAAGGAGAACAGTGACATTGGAATCCAAATCACACAGATGCCTTTCTCTCCTCAGTGGCCTTGGGAAGGTTATTTAACCCACATGAACCTCAGATTTCTCATCTATAAAATAGGGTTAGCTTTCCAACTAAGGCACAGACTTCTTAAGCAATAACTGGTAAGAAAGTTCTTGCAAATTGCAATAACATTAAAAAAAAAAGTAGCAGAATAAAACTACTGACAAGATAAGATGGGAGGATAGACTGGTCAAGGCCAGCACTGCTTCCAAACTGAGAGAAGATGAATGAGTCACGCCCGCAGCTGGGCCTCACGTTGTTACTGCCAGGAAGTTTTTCTAGAGGAAGCCTCTACCGCTGCTGTGGGCAGGCTCCCCATCGCAGCCATCGCTGCATCAACCACTCCCTGTAGACAGGGGTTTGCTCCCGTGACCTTTCACCCGTTGATGTTTCAGACACTGAAGCCCCACATCTTCACAGTGGGTGAACAGACCTACAGGAATGTCAGGAGCCTGATCGAGCCAGTCAACCAGTCTATTGTTGTCAGTGGAGAGAGTGGTGCTGGAAAGGTAGGCGTGCCGCTTTCCTACCCTGCCAACTTCGTGACTGGCTGGACGGGCAGAGAGGCTGGGGTGGGGCTCCGGGGAATGTCACTCGTGGAGTCATGCAGTGCTGGGTGGGACCTGGGCAGGAAGTCGGGAGCCAGGGGTTCTAGGCCGGCTCTTGCACCAGCTCTGCCCTGACCCGAGGTGAGAATCTTTTCCCCTCTGCACCTTCATGTCCTCATCGGAGGACTCTCCCAGCTCTGACAGCCTTTGGAAACAAAAGTCAGCAGTTGAGGGTTCCAGTATAGCGTTGAAGAGCACATCGGAACAGTATTTAGCTCTTGCTAAATACTCAGTTCTTTTTTTTTTTTTTTTTTTTGATGCAAAAACAGTGAGGAACTTTATTACAAGCTCCAGCAGGGACTCTCTTCAACAGCGAAGGAGCCCGGAGTGAAAGCGGCGAATCTTTTTTATACTGTATAGCAGGGGAAGCGGGAAGGGAAGCTTAAGGGGATTGGTTAATTCTTCAACTAAGGATGTCTTGTTAGCTACTGATTGGTGGGTTAGAGTAAGGGGGAGGGACTTTCCTGTCCTCCCCTGATTGGCTCGTTGAGTTTCTTTCTCTCTGCAGGAGGGGGTTTTACTCAAAATGGCGGTGCTATCCTAAAATGGAGTCGTTTGGGTTTCACATTTCACATTTCCCCCTCTTCTAGTTCCTATGGAAAGCCCAATCATGGGTCTTCTATAGAGTCAACTATATCATTTGTGGAGACAGTCGAATATTGAGATCTGAGTAACATTAGGTGGACGGACAGGCAGTGTCTCTTCTCGACCTTTCCCGAACTCTTCTGGCTGGTGGTGGCTTATTAGTTCCGTATTCCTTATCAGGATCTCCTGTCATAAAACAACTCATGCAAATGGTTACTATGGTGCCTGGCCAGGGTGGGCGGTTTCAATCAGTGTGCTTCCCCTAACAACTCCCCCCCTGAGAGACTTCATACTCAAGATGCTCTGGGAATTGGGACGGAGGTCTCTTCTGTAACTTCCTGCTGTGCCTGGGCGTAGGCCTGCCTAGCAGAGCAGAAGTCTCTCTATACCTGACCTAAGTTGGGGTGTTCCATATCTGAAACCGGCTTTTACACTTGTAATAACAGCAATTTAGTTTGAAACTGTCGGCGCCTCTCAGAGATAAAATTAGACAGGGGCCAAACAGGAGACCTAACAGGATGGTCATCACTGGTCCCCAGAAACAGGAGGCAACATTTGGGGTGAGGGCTGCAGAGTTTGTGACTTTTTTTTTTTTTTGATTGGCTGGTGGTCAAGCAACGGAGCTGTGCTCCAGGAATCTTGTGTTTAGTCTGAGGTTACCATCCTCCACCTGGGTGGGGGCTGCAGTTCTGTAGAAGAAGTCAAAAGACATTGCTATGCATATTTCTTTGAGTAGGAACCAGGACCGTCTCAAAGCTGTACCACTATTTGATTGTTTCCCCTCTGTTTCTGTATTCCCTCCCTTCCCTGATTAGCAATTGTTTGAATCCACCCTTTGGAACTCAGGGAAGGTCAAGGAGGCTGAATGAAGCCTATATCCTACAGATAAGAAATGGAGAACACACAGCAGATCTGTACTCCAGAGTCGCCACTGCACAGAGTCCTGCTCAGTTTTAATTTAGGGAACAGGGCAACTATGACTGTGATAACTTCCTGTCAAAATGGGGCATAGGACTGCCTCAGCTTGGAGAAGACACTGAATTGGAAGTATTCTTGAGTTCTAAGTCCTAGATCTGAGCCTTGTATGATTAAAATCTCAATCCCTTGGTCTGCCATTTTGTTGTAACATACCCAATTAGTAGTAGCTGGAGGAGGGATAACTGGAGTTTTAATAGACAAAATAAATCTCTTTCTTTTAGAGGAATAGGTCTGAAACCCAGTCTGGACCTGGCACCTCAGGGAGACTTGTAGCCAGGTGGCCAGTTGCCTAGTTTTATAAAAAGTAAGGTAGAAGTTACTAGCTTCCAGCAGACATTGTTTTGAGAATGGTGCATCTAAGCCTGACACGACTCAGAAAACTCAAGTGTTTAGCAATACAACGTCTGATCTGAAATTACACCCATAGTAACACCTGGTTATTTCCCAGGATGTCTGAACCATAGCTGAGTACTCTATTTTGACTTTTAATTGTAAAATTTTCCTTAATAGCCAAAGCAGATGTCACTATTAATGACGTTAGTGTTTCTCTAGGTATGAGAAGATGCAAGAATTGGGACTCATAAAATCTCCTGAAAAGATCTAACTATCTGAAGGCCTGTTCTGCCAGTTTTTCTCAGAGCACCGAGTGCCTCATTCCTGATTTTCACCCTGAACTCCTTTCAGGGCCGTTGAAAGTCAGCTGTTGCAGTGGTCATGATTTAATATCTGTAGATGTAGATGGCAAGTGTCAATCTTCAGTTGGCAGAGCCCCTTTTTGCTCATAAACTTGACCATGATTTTGAGGGGGGCATTTCATGACCATTTTATCCCATGGTGCTGAGAATGTCCATTCTCAGGTTCAGCAAAGATTTTGTTGACAGGCCACTCAATGTGCTGTTTACTGGACTAGGCCATAAAACAGTATCCAAAATTCTCTGGACCTCCTGTCTTACTAGCCTCTTGGTCCAGGAAAACATTCCCTCTTGTTGCTTTTTCTCGTATCTAGAGTTACACTGTTATCATCATCGATCTCACAGGGAACTATATATTATTCCATCAGAGGCCTCAGTCACACATTTGGCAGTGTAAGAAGCAGCAGTTTTGTAAAACAGGTGAAATACAAAGAACATAGCCAGCAGTACTAGTAAAGTCACAAGTAAGACTTAAGAGCTTCCATTAGATGTAGCCCAGTATATCTCAGGTCGTCTGACTTAGTCTACTCTATACGAATCTTTATCTTTCAGGGAAATTATACATTGGCACCACTGTCTATAAGGCACATAGCCCAGTTTTCTAGTGTTACTAGACTGATTATCCTTAGTATGATTTAATTGTTTTCAACACAGAGGAGACTTTAAACCTAAATTACCATAGCCTGGTGTTATCTATATAAATCCATCTCATAATTGTGAGAGATTTCTTTTTCCTTCGCTAAAACTTTTCTTGTTGCTCTGATTGAGCTTGAGGAATAGAAAAAGGCTCAAATTTATGGCCAGAGTCAGAGTAGGCATTATTAATTGGCCCAGTGAGGAGATCCCGTCTGGTAGTATCACAGTGACCTGAATATGACTATAATTTTTTTTTTAAGTAAATTTCCTCAGAGCCAACAAGTTAGAGTCTTGTAGTAGAGAAATTTGCCAAGGTAACCCAGAACTAGATACAGGTAATTGGCCACAAACCCAACAATTGGATTGATTTCTAAAATTAGCATAGGATCAGGCCTATGATAGAAAAGCATTTGATTTATACGCAAAGGTCTAAGAAGTCAAGAAAACATTATAAATGATCATATGAAGCAGATCCAGCATCTTGGGCAAGCTGTCTACCTCTGATGTTGCTGTCTTCTCATCCTGGTGTAGTGTAGTTTTTCCTGTTTGAGCATCATTTTAAGGTGAGATCAGGTCAGCTGTCTTCTCTATAGACCAATCCAGTGTAGGGGCCTTTGGAAGTGGGAATTAATCTAAGAGTTAATTTCCCTTCAGTTTCAATGTGCATGTGCTAGTTAAGAGTACCTGATAAAAAGTCCTTCCATCCAGGTTGGAGACAGTCTCTTAAATTATGTCTTTTTCCAGTCCTGGTTGCAGGTCATGAGGCATCTTCAGGATCTTCATCCAAAGATAGATTACTGAGATAAGCTTCAGAAACAAACTTAGGGTGTTCTCTAAGAATTCAATTAAATTTCACATTAATATCACATAACAGCAAAGAACTATCCGAGAAATGAGTCTTACTACATACAGACCTCCATTAACAAACTGGGATTTAACATTTTTTTGAAATATCTTTTTCTCCCTAAAGTTACCCTCATTTTTATCAAATAGAACCAAATTAAGGCTAGTTTGTTTGCAAAATAGGTCTGTTCTCACGAATTTTGGTCTGATGATTTATATAACCATAATTGATTATAGACTTTTTATTTTGTTAAAACATTTATAGAATCTCAGACTGAACTTTTAATATAAAACAGGGCTGGGAAACTCACACCAAAGGCTTATCACAGATTTTGCCTAACAAATCTAGGTGAACTCTTCCCTTTTTAAGGTCTCAATAATTCCTTGAGATTTTTGTACCTGTTAGTGAGATAACCTTCCTAGCTCATTTGATAAACTTACTGGAAACCTAAGAGTTTCAAATTTCTGGAGGAGTCAGATAGAAAATATAATTGTTTTGTTTATAACGTGTAATTTTACCAAATTATTTTCATAATTAGTTTGAGAGGAAGGTTTTCCCTACTCCCGGAAAACACAAGATTCAAACCTGTAATTTCTCAGATAGAAACCATAAAAGTTATAAACATATTCGCTGGTTCATTCAGTCCTTTGTTAACTTTTGTGAAGTCATCAGGTTTCTCATTAGAATACCAAGACATATCAAAATGTTAAGAACTCCATATAATTTCTAGGATATCTGTATTAGTAATTTTCCATACATTACAACATGAGCAGATTTATTACTCATTTGATAATCTTTTTCATGTAATTTAACCAACCAAATAAACACAGTTTAATATCTATTTGGAATGTTTCAGGGGCCCTCTGAAACACCCCAAAGTTAGCTAGATGTCAAAGGAACTTCAAAAGAATTCGATTTAGGAAGTTTTATCCAAAAGATCAATTAAAAGCATTTAGAACATTTGGTCAGATTTAGTCAATGTTGATGGGTGTATCATTTAGCTTGTTGATATGTCACAATGGGCGTAAATACCAAGGCTCAAGGTCTAGTGAAAGTCAGCTCCACCATCTTGGACCTAATTGGCTCTAACCAGTTTTCTTATGACCTGTCTTTCTTAACAAAATCCATTTATCTAACTAATTGTAATCCAATTTTAAAAAATCCTGATTGTGCATAACTCTTTTTAGTATTTTTTCATACCTTTTTTTTTTTTTTTTTTTTTACTGAAAGCACACTTCCTGCTTTCCTTTAGCAACCAAGAGCTAACTTTTATATTAGCATTTTATAGATTGGTGAGCATAAATACCAGTGATAACTTCTAAAACCCTTGCTTTCTTAAAACATTTTAGGATGGCATCAAACATTATTCATTTATAGTCCCAAATCTCTTTAGTTTTTCTGTAAAAGGAAATCAGTGTTTAGTAGTAAATGTTTCAAAATCTTATTTAATTTGGAAATGACCTATTTATTTAATAGACTTCTAATACTTAGTTTAACACAACCCTTAAAAATTCAAGTTACGCCAATCTGGGGAGACTATTGTAGACAGATATTCTCAAAGAATAATTATTCTTACTAGAGTTTATATACAAACTCATACCTCATTTACATTTTTTAGGAGTTTTTTTCACTCGAGGTAATTTCCTTGTTGACAAACTTGTAACAGGTATAATATTTAACTTATATTAAACCTAAATACAATGAAAATATTCTACTTGATGTTAATTACTCTAAGACATGTCTATATTAGATAGGTCAACAAACAAACGTTAATATCAGGTATTTAATACTGAATATTTCCCAGTTCACCTGAACCTGGAATTTATTGTTTAATTTAGAATTATTTGATTTGTAAGCACTTACCTTTTTTTAAGCCAATTAAATAGAGCTCATTTACAAATTAACCTAAAAAATATTACCCAGAGACAAAGACATACCAAAACATATTTAGACAGACACAATGCTGCCTGTGGAGGTAAAAAGGGTTGGATCCAAGGGGTTGGGCTGACTATTAAATCTTCCCAAACCAGGATATATGGGACCTGGTCTGGATGTCCGCTTCGAGGTCTGAGGATGATTTCTCGGACTCTCCGGACAGTCCTTAAGTCGAAAGTCCCTTCAGGAGGCCAGCCTACATTAAAGCTGGGCCATTCAGCACTGCAAAAGATAACCATCCGAGATTTTTTTTTTTTTTAATTTCTACACTCAGATTATGAGCTCGAGCTCTAACTTCTTTGAAATGGTCAGTTATTAAGGTAAGCGGAGAGCATCCAGATTGGGTCTGTCCCATCGTCGGTCAGTCACACAATGAACAAACAAGACGACACACCAGACAAATAACAGCGCGCAATTCCGAGAACAAAAGGTGCAGAGTATATCAGATGTACACGGGACTACTGAGTGGGAGGTGGAAGATGTCTCTTCCTGCTCCCTGCTGGAGACCGGATCGGTGCGTCCGCCTAGGTTTAAGTCCAGCTACAGAGCGGGGCCCCCTTACAGATACAGATGCTGCTGCTTCTACTGCTTACCGGCCGTTCGTCCTCCGAAGTGCAGGTCCTGGAGGGTCCGGGGGATCCCGGACGAGCCCCCAAAATGTTGTACCCGGATCGCGGAATCCCACCAAACACCACAGGAGCTGCGGATCAATGCAAAAACAGTGAGGAACTTTATTACAAGCTCAAGCAGGGACTCTTTCACACAACCGCGAAGGAGCCTACTCAGTTCTTTGACTTGTAAAATGGCAAGGCAGGAAGGACCTGGGCACGTAACTCACGGGGCCTTCTGTGCACATAAGGCACTGGCATGCTCGGCTCATGGCAGCACTCCTCCCAAGTCGTGGGGGTTCCAGTAAGGAAGCAGCCCGCCTGCATCTCTGGGTCGCCCTTGACGCAAGGGCGGTGCGTGGGGCCAGCTGAGGGGAAGGACAGTCTCCTGTGTGGTTGTGTGGTCCCCAGGTGGCACAGTCTGTCCAGGTAACACAGAACATCGTGCACGGATGGGTGAGGAGTCGGGCGGCCATCAGAGGCCTGCTGGCCCGGGCCTCACCCTCTTCTTGTCAAGCCTCACCAGCCACCCCACCCTTCCCTCCACATTACCTTCTCAAGGGATTCTTTTGGACCGTAAACCCACTCTGTCTACAGTCACCCATGAAAGCATTGCCAAGCACCGAGGCAGGTTCTAGGCCCTGGGCTAGCCAGTGAGGAGTGGCAAGGGGAGGAACAGAGAGGAAAAACGCAGCATCTGGTTTTCGGGGCCGGGGGGAGGGGGGGCTTCCCTGATAGCTCAGTTGGTAAAGAGTTCGCCTGCAATGCAGGAGACCCCATTTTGATTCCTGGGTCGGGAAGATCCGCTGGAGAAGGGATAGGCTACCCACACCAGTATTCTGGCCTAGAGAATGCCATGGACTATAGTCCATGGGGTCACAAGGAGTCAGACACAACTTAGCAACTTTCACAACAACGCTTGGCCCAGTGGGAAAGACAGACAAGGAAGCAGATGAAGACTGCACACTCTAGGGATGAGGCTAGGACTTGAGTGCAGAGGGGATCTTTGAGAGCTGTGCCAAGGCTTCTGGTGGGGTGGTGATGCTCAGCTTCTGGATGAAGTCTCCAGAATTGCTCTGGGGAGCTGAGGCCGGACCTGGCCCTAGACCCATGCAACCGGATCTCAGAAACCCTTTACTGAATAGCTGCTGTGGTCATGGGCTGGGCCCGGTATGTTTTTAAATTTTTAATAACTACCAATATAATTACAGAGTTCAAAAATCAAGCAATACTATAGGGCTTACAAAGAAAAGTAGCGACCCTGCCTCGTGTCTCTCAACCCTGTTCCCTGTCTCCAGAGGCAGCTGCCTTCCCATCTTAGCAGTTTGTTTGGGTATGGCCATCCATGTTTCTAAACAACGTGCTTATGTAATTAATTACTGATTTTTCCCTTTTGAACCTTCTCTGTTCACCTCCTACTTTGATGACAGTTTAGCCCTGTTACCCTGCCCCCAAATGCGTGTGTAATTGTCTTATGATTTCTAAGGAGGTTAATATATATAGTGCTCATTTACAACTACGTATGTATTGTTCACAGCCAAGCACTGTAGTATACTATGGCTATGTTTCCTGTCTTGTGTGATTTTTACTTTCTCTCTACTTAATAACTGTCCCCCATATTTTCAGTTGTATAGTTTCTATATACCTATTCTTTATTATCAAACTTGTCACCAGAACCGGGAAACACCTGTCCAACTGGCAGGTGCGTCAGGCGCTTTATCCCCAGCTGATGCCCTCGCTAGCGCTCTCACGCCTCCTACTCCCATCCGGACGGGTGGCTGCCAAGGGCTCCTGGGGAGCCATTCCCTGGGAGCTGTCTGTCTCGCTCTGGGGATCCAGACTGCCGTCTGTCCTGTGGTAAATCCCCTGCTGTCGGAGCCCAGTGGCTTCCTCTTCTTGCTTTCCTGCCTTGTTCTAGTGGAGCATTTTCTTTAGTAGCTTCTCCACAAAGGTCACATGAAGGGCATATTTTGAGTTGTTGCACATCTGCAAATATTTATTGAGCCTTAATTTGACATGTTGGCTGGATATTCTGATCTCAAGTTGGAAATCATTTTCTTTCTGAATTTAGAAGTTATTTCTTTATATATTCTTTGAGTGTTGTTAAAAGTCCCAGTCCATAAGTGGCAGTTTGTGTTTTCTTTCCAAAAGTTTTTAGGGTCATCTTTTCTATCCATAGGTGTTGAAATTCACAGTGATATGTCTTTTCTCACTTGCTGTGCTGGATGCTTTGCGTGGGTCTTTTTAACCTTGAGACTCATGTCCTTTAGTTTGGGAAAATGCTGTATCTAATAATTTAATAATTTATACCCCTTGTTTTCTCCTTATGGAATTCATATTAGTTGGGAGTTTGATAAATTGTCTAATATCCTATTTTTCTTACATATTCTTCTATCTCTTAATATTTGTCCTGTCTTCTGGGAGATATTCTCTAATTTACCCTTCAGTTCTTTTTAATTTTGAATTTTTATTAAGCATTTTAATTCTAAGAGTTCTTTCTTATTCTCTGAGTATTGTTTTCCCCCCAGCATCTTGGTCTTATTTCTTCTCTCCTCTTTGAGGATCTTTCATGATTTTTACTTGGCTCCTGCCCTTTTCATTTCTGTTTCCTTCTAGTTCCTTTTCCTCTTTTGTTGTGATATTTGCCATTCATGTAAAAGAAGCTTACCAAGGAGTTGATAATCTTTGAATTTCTGTTCATACTTAAGAGTAAAGCCTTAAGCAACTGATTAGAATCTCTTATGTTTGTGGACAGGATTCCATAAACATAAGAGATTATGAAAGAGTTTAGAAAGCTATCTCACCAGGGGTAGCTTTCTAAACCTGTGGGACCCTGAATGCCCATAACTTTTCTCATGAGCTTGTTAGTATCTCCAGAAAAGATTTCATCCAATCTCTTTCCTGAGAGATGGAAACTACAGTTAAATGGAAGTGGAGCATTTTCTTTAGTGGAGTGATAAAAATTAAAAACATGAACAACTCCTTTATGCTTATCAGCAGATTAGACATGCATAAGAATACATCAGTGAACTTGAGAGTGGGTCAATAAAAATCAAAAAACAAAGAGGAAATTGAGAAACAAAGAGAAAAAGTGCGTTCAGGAGCTTTGGTGCAATATCAAATGGTTTACATACTTGTAATTGGTGCCCCAGGTGAAGAGAGAATGTGGGTCAGAAGTATTAGTAATATCCTAAGAAAATTACCAAAAGGGGGCAACCACAGATCCTTGTTCTTAAATGCAATTGAAAGGAGAAATAAAATTAATAATTTGAGATTTGTACATTCAAGTACATGTGGAATTGATATGGACTCTCTTCTGAACCTACTAGGACTTCCCTAGTAGCTCAGACAGTAAAGCGTCTGCCTACAATGCGGGATACCCGGGTTCAATCCCTGGATCGGGAAGATCCCTCTGGAGAAGGAAATGGCACCCCACTCCAGTACTCTTGCCTGGAAAATCCCGTGGACGGAGGAGCATGGTAGGCTACAGTCCATGGATTCTCAAAGAGTTGGACACGACTGAGTGACATCACTTTCACTTTCTCTTCTGAGCCATAAAACAAATCTCAATTTGAAAAGATTAAAATATAAACTGTGTTCTAAATATCTTTTGGGTCAAAGAAGTAATCACAATGGATGTTAGAAAACACTTTGAACTGAATGAAAAGGAAAGCACAACATATCAAAATCTGTGCTTTAAAAAAAAAAGGCAGCGCCTGGAGGGAAATTTGTTGTAGCTTGTGTTAGAGAACATGAGAAGCCTGCACACCACACCTGGAGGGTAGCCCCACTTGCCACACCTAGAGAAAAGCCCACACAGCCACCAAGATCTAGCACAGCCAAAAATAAATGAATGGTCGCTGTTCAATCGCTAAGTCGTGTCCAACTCTCTGTGACCCCACGGACCGCGGCATACCAGGTGTCCCTGTCCTTCGCTATCTTCTGGGGCTTGCACAAACACATGTCCATCAAGTCGGTGATGCCATCCAACCATCTCATCCTCTGTCATCCCCTTCTCCTCCTGTCCTCAATCTTTCCCAGCTTCAGGGTCTTTTCCAGTGAGGCTGCTCTTTGCATCAGGTGGTCAAAGTTTTGGAGCTTCAGCTTCAGCATCGGTCCTTCCAATGAATCTTCAGGGTTGATTTCCTTTAGGATGGACTGGTTTGATCTCCTTGCAGTCCAAGGGACTCTCAAGGGTCTTCTCCAGCCCCACAATTTGAAAGCATCAGTTCTTTGGCTTTCAGCCTTCTTTATGGTCCAAGACTCATCTCTGTACACGACTACTGGGAAAACCATAGCTTTGACTATATGGACCTTTGTCAGCAAAATGGTGTCCATAGTTCTTAAATAAATATTTTTTAAAAAAACACTAAAGTAGAAACAGAAAAAAATAATAAAGTAAATGAAATAAATGGCTGTTTTTTCTAAAGATCAATAAAATCAATAACCCTCTAGTCAGACTTTTATATTGGCTATGAGGCACAGCTTGTAGGATCTTAGTTCCCCCACCAGGGATCGAACCTGAACCCTCTGCAGTGTAAGCATGGAGTCCTAACGACTGGACCGCCAGGGAAGTCCCCCTCTACCCAGACTTAAAGAGAGAAAATGACAAATTACACATGTCAGAAATGAAAGAATAGGCATAACTAAAGATTCCACAGATGAAATTTTTTCATTAACTTTATTTCAGTAAATTCTCCAGTTTAATGAAATGAGAGAGTATTTTGAAATACGCAGACGGCTGCAGCTCACACAAGAAGAAATACATAACCTGAATATCTAAATTTCTGAGACAAATTTAAATCATAGTTAAAAATCTTTCCTCATAGAAAGCCCCAGGCTCAGGCGGCTTCACTTTGTGGATTCTTCCAAGTGTTTAAGACCCTGATGCTGGGGAAGATTGAGGGCAGGAGGAGAAGGGGACAACAGAGGATGAGATGGTTGGATGGCATCACTGACTCAAAGGACATGAGTTTGACCAAAGTCTGGGAGATAGCGAAGGACAGGGAAGCCTGGCGTACTGCAGTCCCTGGAGTCATGAAGAGTCGGACACAACTCAGCCAACTGAACAACAATTACAACCAAGTATTTCAGAAATTAATGTTACCAGTTCTGTACAGATTCTTCTAGAAAACAGTAGAGAGGGAACACTTCCCACCTCAGAGTGAGACCTAAAAAAAATATATACTAAAAGAGCAACCAAAAAAAAACCCAAAACAAAGCTACAACTAAAAACTTACAGTGAGGTATAGACCAGGGATCCAGAGTCAGTATATAGAAATCTCTTGTGGTTCTCTGTCCTAGCAGTGAACAAATGGAAATTAAAATGTAAATAGACCTCATCTCAGCTGATTATAAAAACAGTGGGAATTTTATAATTAGATTGCCTGAGTATAAATCAGAGCCCTATCATTTATTGAATATGTCATCTTCGATAAAATTTAGGTTTCTTTGATGCCCGAGATTCATCAGTTTGAAAGCAGGTAGTATATAATTGCACCTGCATCTGTAGGGTTGGTGAACAAATACATGGCTCAGTAGCCTGCTCAGGTCAGTGTAGGTTGTCCTTCTCTGTCCCAGCGCCCGTCATTTCTTTTTGCAGAGCTGGGTCTCCGTTGCGGCTCGCAGGCTTTCTCTAGTTGTGTCATGCGGGCTTCTCTTGTTGTGGAACGCAGGCTCTAGAGCACACAGGCTCAGTAGTTGCCACTTACCGGCTTCTCTATTTGCGGCTCTTGGGCTTAGCTGCCCCACGGCACATGGGATCTTAGCTCCTCAACCAGGAATCGAACCTATATCCCCTGCCTTGGAAGGCAGATTCTTAACCGCTGGACCACCGGAGAGGTTCCTCTCCACCGCCCCCCATCCTTAAATGCATCCTCAGGAGCTAGGAGAGGCAGAAGTAAGTGTCCCCATCACACAGGTGAGGGACACAGTTGAATTCCGCTTTCAACCCTTTGATCAGCAACATGGATGGCGGACAAGAGGGCGGTCATGGGCCCCTGTCCCCGGCAGGCTCACATGTGGACGGGAACATGGGCACAGTTCCCACAGGGCTGTTTCTGCCGCAGACATGGACATCCCGCTGCCTGATGAAGTTCTACGCCGTGGTGGCTGCCTCACCCACGTCCTGGGAAAGCCACAAGGTTGCCGAGAGGATCGAACAGCGCATCTTGAACTCCAACCCCATCATGGAAGCTTTTGGTAAGCCCAGTGTCCTCCGCACAGCACCTCCGCCCTGTCTCCTCCGGAATTTACCACCTTCTGGGCAGGGGAGCCGTGCCTTGAGACCCTCTCTTTGCGGGATGGAGAATGACTTATCGTTCACCGCCTTGGATCCCCAACCACGCCTCCCGGCTACCTTTAGCCTCCTTCCAGCAGTGGTAGCATCACTCTGTCGTCCTCTCCGTCTCACCCAGGCATATGGAGCAGAGGTGCGGGAGAGGCTCACCCAGCCCATGTCCCGTCCTTCTGAACAGCTTCCTGATGGTTCAGAGAAGAGGACATGTCTCAGGATGCACAGCAATCAGTGTCCACGTTGGCACTCTAGACGTTGCGCTTTACTGTCCACCTTAATAGTAGCCGCTTGTTTTTTTTGAGGGGGTGGTGAGGCATACTAGGTCTTTGCTGCTGCAGGTGGGCCTCCTCTCATTGTGGCACGTGGAGGCTACTCTCCAGCTGCAATGCACAGGCTTCTCATTGCAGTGACTTCTCTTCTTGAGGAGCACGGGCTCTAGGCGAGCAGGCTTCGGTAGTTGTGGCACATGGGCTTAGCTGCCCTAAGACACATGGAATCTTCCCGGACCAGGGATCAAAAACCTGTGTCTTAACCACTGGACTACCAGGGAAGTCCTGACATCTTGTTTTTGATCCTTTCCCTTCAAACAAAAGTCCCTGACTGCCTAGATTGGCTCTTCCCCCTTTGCCAGGAAGCTGTAACACGACTGAATCACACTTGCTCACAGCCCAAGTGCCCAGTCCCTAGCCCTGTCCCCTGTGACCTGGAAACCAGTAGAGGGGCGTGTAGGTGACTTGAGGATAGCCACATGGCCCTGGTAGGCCTGTGGGGACTCTGTGGGGCCTCTGTGAACAGAAGCTGTGGTCTGTAGGGAACGCGTGCACATTGAGGAACAACAACAGCAGCCGCTTCGGGAAGTTCATCCAGCTCCAGCTGAACGGGTAATCTCTGCGGCCGCCCTGGCGGCTGGGGGGCTGGGGGGTGGGGGCCAGTGCCCAGCGTGGACCACCACCGCGGGCAGAAGCCAGCTGCTCCTGGCACATTCGTATGTGGGATGAGTGAACCCCGCGTACACTTTGAACCTGGGGAACTCTAGCTGCTCCAGCCCGAGGGACTCAGGGACAGCGTTCCTGTCCTGACACGTGTGTTCTGGCATCTCCCCTTTGCGGAGACTTCTAGTTAAACCTGTCACCTCTCAGCTGCATCTCTGAGCCTGAGACTGGGGCTTCTGTTCCCGCCTTGGGCTGGGGCAAAATGAGGCACCGAGGCCTGGGCCCTGTCCCTGAGCTGGTTGGAGGGGACTGTCCCGGCCCTTCCCCTTCCCGCCCCCGGGACCTGCTGAGTGGTCCTCCCGAGTCCTCATGACCCCCATTGCTTAAGTGGAAAAGCCGGGGTGAGGCTGCAGCCTGGCACACCATAAGTACCCAATAAATGGCTCTGGAATGAACAGGCCACTAACGGGCTCCAACCTGCTTGTGCCCAGGGCCCAGCAGATGAGGGGAGCTGCAGTTCAGACCTACCTCCTGGAGAAAACTCGAGTGGCCTGCCAGGCCCCCAGCGAGAGGAACTTCCACATCTTCTACCAGGTCGGTCCCAGGCGGGGCCCACAGCTGCCCAGGTGCAGGGCAGAGAAGGGTCTGTGCCCTCTAAACCTACCCGCCCCCCCTTGCTTCCTGCCTCCTCTTCGCCCTGCTTTCAGCGCTGCCGCCCCACTTACTCCCACAAACCTCACGTCACACTGACGCCTCACCCTGGCCCTCGGCTCCCGGGGCAGCCTCGGCCTGGCAGAGGGCCCTTGAGGCTGGGCCTGTCTCCACACGGGAAATGCTCACCTTCAGACGGAGGGCTGTCCTGGAACAGCAGCTGCCTCCACCAACAGAACAAGGCCTTCCCTAAACCGTGCCCCCTCCATCAGACCAGGGATCCCCCGAGGCGTGGACAGTGTCTCCCTGCTCTCAGATCGGGCCCGGGGGCTCCCCAGGCGGGGTTAGGCTTTCCTCCCCACATCGCAGGCCCCCTCAGTGAGTGGGGTTTTTTTGCACCGAGTGAAGACGCCCAGAGCTGCTTGCAGCTGCTTTTGCGCCCCCGCTAGCCCATGGCTCCCCGCAGGGGCCTCTTGGTCTTGTGGTGTGGCTGCCGCTCCTCTCCGCCTGCCCAAGCCCGTGCAGGCCTGGGCGTCCCAGGACCCCCGGCTCAGCCGCCCGCCCCCACTCCCACAGATCTACAAAGGAGCCCGCGCCGAGGAGAGGGTCCAGTGGCGCCTCCCCGAGGGAGCCGCCTTCTCCTGGCTGCCCCACCCAGAGAGGACCTTGGAAGGTAGGGGGAGCCTTGCCCAGCGCCCTGGGCCGGCCCAGCAGCACCCACGCATCCCCCCATGACCCGTCGCCCACACTGACCTCGGGTCCTGACGTGGGGCTGTGACTCGGATTCCTTTTCAGAGGATTGTTTCGAGGTGACCAGGGAGGCCATGCTTCATTTGGGCATCGATGCCCCCACCCAGAACAACATCTTTCAGGTCAGAGGAAAAGCCACACCACTCACGTGTGGCAGCGGTGATGGGCAGCCCCCTTCGTAGGGCCCTTCTCTCAACTCGCGAGTCTCTTCCCCTGAGGATCTAGAATTCTAGGCCCCGACGGCACGATGGCCAAGGCGGCGACCACCTCTCTGCGCAGTGGAGCCTGGGGACAGGGTGTCAGGTTGGACAGGGGCAGAGCAGAGTGCTGCAGAAGAGACCAGCACAGTGATCCCGGAGGTCAGAGGGACAGTGCCTGGTTCAGGTGTTGCTCTGTTAAATCAGAGCAGAGAAAACAATGCTGCTACATGCTTGTCCAGCATGTTAAAACTTTTAAATCGTCACTCTTAGCTCACTTGTTTTTTCCAGCATTTCCATGGGTATGGAGATTATTCCCATTCCATGGTTGAGACCTGCCCAAAGCCAGACAGCACTCAGTGGTACAAATAGTTTGTTGGAGATGTGCTGGTTCCAACTTCCCACCTCCTTTCCTTCCTCCTGGGACTCAGTGCTGGCCCAGGCGAGCCGGGCCCAGTCACCCCCACTGGCAGCCTCCGTCTGCAGGTGGTGACCCCCCCCTGCAGAGCAGTGGGGTGAAGTGTGGCCTCCTTCTCCATGTGGGGGCTGCTGAGGCAAGGGAGAGGAATCACAGCCAGTACGGGCAGCTTGGCCAGAGGGACGGCACGGGGGTCAAGCCCAGGACAAGAGGACCACCCTAGGAGTATGGCCAGGAGCGTGAGCTTGAGGGCAGCGTGAGCCCCGGCCTGTCCACAATGCCCATTAACATGGCAGTCTCCTCCTGCGGTGCTTGTGGCCTGGAAGCTGGTAGCATGTGGAGCCACCCTTTCTGGGACCAGACTGGGATCGGGGGAGAGGCCCCGCTCTACCGGTGCCCGGTCCAAAGGTTTCCAAATTGCTGGACCTGGCGGTCCTCTTCCTTCAGCCCCCGGGGGCTCCCCCGAGTGGACCACTGAGTGCAAAAGCAAGGGAGCACCCACCATACAGAGACCAAGATCACAGCTCCTTCCCTGGCTGGGCTGGGCTTCGGAGCCCAGCAGTGTTGGGAAAGGGCCGAAGGGCTCCAGAGCCAAGCCCCTAGCAACCACACAGAAGTGGTCCGGGCCACAGAAAACAGCGGGAGGCAGAGGGACAGACTAGGTGACCTGGTGCTCCCACTGGCTACCCCGAGAGGGATTGGAAGCCAGACTGCCTGGATTCTCATGCTGGCTTCCTTCTTTACCAAGTGCAGGCTTTAACTTCTCCTCGTCTCGTGTTTGTCATGGGCATCACCATAGCACGTGCCTCACTGGTTATACGAGACGATCCCTATCACCTGTGTAGAGTCCTGCCTGGCCGGGAGTAAGTGGGCAGTAAATGAGAGCTGTTGTTACTCTGCTATCGTGATTCTGTTCAGCAGAAGAGAGACCCTTCCTGGGCTGGGCTCCAGCCCTTGAAAAGGTACCCACCAGGTGTCCTCTCCTGCCCCCTCAGGCCCTGGCTGGACTGCTGCACCTCGGCAACACCCGGTTTGCTGACTCGGGGAACGAAGCCCAGCCCTGCCCACTGGTGAACGATGCTCAGTGTGAGGGTGAGGACGGGGGACCTTGGTCACACCGCCCAGGAGTGAGGCAGGCCCCACCCGGAGGAGGGCCAGTGTGGTGGGATCAGGTGCAAGGAGGCCAGAAGGTGCAGTTTGGGATCTGTGGCCCTGAAGCCGTCAGCTGTAGGGCCCTGCCCTGGAGAGGTTCCTCCTCACCCCATCTCTGCTATGGCAGACAGCTTCCTCTGCATCTTACAGAAAACGAGAGCTGGGGTGGGTGGGGGTGGGTGGGTTATGCAGTGCTTTATCCCACTCCTGGCCGTGTGGACTGGGACACAGCAGTTCTGGCCTCAAGTCCTGCCTCTGCCCCTGCTGAGTCTCTTCCCCCCGTTCCTGAGTTTGCTCTGCCCCACTGAGGGGGTCACGGCCCCACCATGCTGACCTCAGGGGGCCTTGTGCAGAGGGCTGTTTGGACGGAGGGTGTCTGTGCCTCCCAGGCTCTGTCGGGACATCAGCCTTGCTGCTGGGGCTCCCGGAAGATCATCTGCTAGAGACACTGCGGATTCGAACCATCCGGGCGGGCAGGGACCAGCAGGTGTTCCGGAAGCCCTGCTCCCAGGCGGAGTGCGACACCCGCAGAGACTGTCTGGCCAAACTGGTTTATGCACGGTGAGTGCTCTGGGCCCTGCCCTCCTCCCAGATGCCCCCAGTCTGGAGTTGGACCAGACGGTGAGCGCTGCCAGGGGGAAGCAGACGGGTTCCCTGCCCCACTCCCCAGCCCCGGGGGGACAGCAGGGAGTGGCTCCTGGGCTTCCCCAAGCAAAGCCCTTGGCTGGATTCTGGAGGGCTCTGCGTGGGGAAGTGGCCACAGCCTGGCCTAGATCCAGCATATGGTTCAGAGACAGGAGCCTGCCTCACTTTGGCGGTGGGCAGGGAAGGCCCGCCTGGCTGTCTGCTGGCAGGGCCGGCCCAGGGGTGACGTGAGGCCTCCCAGGTCCAGGCGAAGACCTGTGGGTGCATGGGCTCCTGGGTCCCTGCCCTGGTCCTCTCTGTGGTCACCTGGGGATTCGATAGCTGCTGGTAGAGCCGGGAGTTTAGCCCACGGCCTTGAGCAACCCTGCAGGGAGTGGAGCCCAGAACCCGGAAGGCCGCGGCCTTGGCCTTTCCCTGTTGTATCTGTGGGCATCTCCACCCACCAGCCGTGCGCTTGGGGGCATTTCTCACCCTGGGCTCTCAGGCCCTTCAGGATGCCCCTGAGGGCAGGATTCTCGGAAATTATGGGATGGAACACGTGTGTGTGTGTGTGTGTGTGTGTGTGTGTGTGTGTGTGTGTGTGTGTGTGTGTGTGTAACTTGGGTAACTGGAAGGAGGGTCCTGTTGCTTTCATGAGCTTCTCAAGAGCTAAGAGCCTGAAATTATGGGATGGAACACGTGTGTGTGTGTGTGTGTGTGTGTGTGTGTGTGTGTGTGTGTGTGTGTGTAACTTGGGTAACTGGAAGGAGGGTCCTGTTGCTTTCATGAGCTTCTCAAGAGCTAAGAGCCTGACCAGCACCGCTGAGGGAGTCAGAACCTCTGAGGGAAAGTGGCCCAGGGCTCCTGGGCCCAGACTGAACTCGGTTTAGCAAGGGACTATGTTCTCACTCCCTTGAAGCAAATTTCAGGTCAGAATTTCAGGACAAAGATTTTTAAAGGTTTTGTGTCAGATCACTGCAAAATGGGTAGATAAAGTGGTCACAGACACAGTGAACCTCTAACCATGGATCATTTTACACACAGCAAACAGGTCCTTATATCACTAGGTCTCTTGTTTTTACTACCTCACATGGGTATTTGAAGCCCTTATTGCAAAAAAATAGAAACCGTTTAAAAGTTTGCAGAGCAATTACTTAAATCATAAGGAAGAAAACCCTTGTATCATGTCGTATGTGTCACCACATTGTACGGCAACCATTCCATCATCTCAGGGGTAATGGTTGCAGAGTGCAGGGTGTCACTGTCTAGCTGGGGTGACGGGGTGCCCTCATACAGGACAGAGTAGGGGGATGTCCTGGGGCCTTGAGCTCTGGCCTCCACTGGCTGAGGTTTGCAGGGGAGTCCAGTGAACTCTGTCCTTTATAACCCCACTCAGGCCTGACCCACCACCCCTTGTCAAGATGGCAGCTGGGTGTCAGGCCAGTGACTGAGGCTCACCCACACCCTGTCTAGCCCCAGCGTTCCACAGCAGACCTCAGCGATATTGTAGAGTCACTTCCAGATCACGGCATTAAAGCAAGTCACACAAATTGGTTTCTTGGTACATAGATAAGATGTATTTATACTACATGGTAGTCTATTAAGTGTGCAGTAGCTTTATGTCTAAAAGAACAATGTATAATAATTTTAAAATAGCACTGTTGGAAAAGTGGCACAATCGGCTTGTTCGATGTCGGGTTGGCACAGTTTCAGTCTGTAAAACAGGCAGTAAAGAGAAGCTTACTGTGATGTGCCTGCAACTGGTCCCCTGCTCACTCTTGCAGTGGAGAAGCCAGGCCTTCGTGTGCCTGGGCACACACATGACCCCAGCCTGCAGGTGTAGTGGGCTGGGACAGGATGGGCGTGAAACCAGCAGAGCAGGTTTAGCCCTTGACCTTTCAGGCTCAGAGGATAGGCCCTCCATCCAAGGGGTGTACCCAGGCTGGAAGGGCAGTTCTGCCACCGTTCCAGCTCAGCCGGACCCCTCTCACCCGAGCCCACTCCCCCCCGCACACACCAACAGGCTGTTTGACTGGCTGGTCTCGGTGATCAACAGCAGCATCTGTGCCACCCCCGACTCCTGGACCACTTTCATAGGTAGGTCGGGGGGCCTCCAGGCAGCTCTTGCACCCATCCCCTCCCACTCCACCAGTGTGGGGTGAGGTCCCTCTCTCTGGTGCCCGTATCTGGCTGTCCCTAGCTCTCCAGGCAGGCTCAGCTGGTGCCCAGGCCACGAGGGCCCCTTCACCCCCTGGAGACCCAGCTCCTGTCTCAGGAGAGTAGAACCGACTCAAAGGGCCTGTGGGGGGCGGGGGGGGGGGGATTTGAGAACGTCTTTGGAACCTGGGTGGGACAGTCAGGAGGGGAGGAAGCAAAGCTCAGAGGCATCGGTGATGTCTGCTCACAGAATGGCGAGCACCCACTGAGCGGCCGAGGCCCAGGCCATCCAGACTAGGTGGGACCCGGGGTCCCTGGGGCCTGGTTCCCTCACCTCCTTTGGCCTCTTCCTGCTGAGTTCTGAGGGGCAGGAGGTGGCGAGGGGAACCCCTCCCTTGGGGTGGGGTAGAGTGCCCACTCGGCTTCATCCTCAGGCTGCCGAGGGTGAAGCTTCCCCCGAGGCCCCTGTAACCCCACAGTAACCCCCCACGGGTCCCCCGCCCTGGCTCCCCAGGCCTGCTGGACGTGTACGGGTTTGAGTCGTTCCCCAACAACAGCCTGGAGCAGCTCTGCATCAACTACGCCAACGAGAAGCTGCAGCAGCACTTCGTGGCTCACTACCTCCGGGCCCAGCAGGTGCGCGGTGGGGCGGCCGGCGTCCCCACCCCTTCCCCAGCCCCAGCCCTGTCTCACTACCTCAGGGCCCAGCGGGTGCGCGGTGGGGCGGCCGGCGTCCTCACCCTCTCCCCAGCCCCAGCCCTGTCTCACTACCTCAGGGCCCAGCGGGTGCGCGGTGGGGCGGCCGGCGTCCCCACCCCTTCCCCAGCCCCAGCCCCAGCCCTGTCTCACTACCTCAGGGCCCAGCGGGTGCGCGGTGGGGCGGCCGGCGTCCCCACCCCTTCCCCAGCCCCAGCCCTGTCTCACTACCTCAGGGCCCAGCGGGTGCGCGGTGGGGCGGCCGGCGTCCTCACCCCTTCCCCAGCCCCAGCCCTGTCTCACTACCTCAGGGCCCAGTAGGTGCGCGGTGGGGCGGCCGGCGTCCCCACCCTCTCCCCAGCCCCAGCCCTGTCTCACTACCTCAGGGCCCAGCGGGTGCGCGGTGGGGCGGCCGGCGTCCCCACCCCTTCCCCAGCCCCAGCCCTGTCTCACTACCTCAGGGCCCAGTAGGTGCGCGGTGGGGCGGCCGGCGTCCCCACCCTCTCCCCAGCCCCAGCCCTGTCTCACTACCTCCGGGCCCAGCGGGTGCGCGGTGGGGCGGCCGGCGTCCCCACCCTCTCCCCAGCCCCAGCCCTGTCTCACTACCTCCGGGCCCAGCGGGTGCGCGGTGGGGCGGCCGGCGTCCCCACCCCTTCCCCAGCCCCAGCCCTGTCTCACTACCTCAGGGCCCAGCGGGTGCGCGGTGGGGCGGCCGGCGTCCTCACCCTCTCCCTGGCCCCAGCCCCGTCCCGGGTGCGGCTGGGCGCCTCAGGTCCCTCGGGCAACATGCTGCCAAGGCCAGCGGAGGGTGCCCCCCCATCCCCCAGCTCAGACCATGACTGCCCTCCGCCCCCAGGAGGAGTACGCAGTGGAGGGCCTGGCGTGGTCGTTTGTCAGCTACCAGGACAACCAGCCCTGCTTGGACCTCATCGAGGGGAGCCCCGTCAGCATCTGCTCCCTCTTAAACGAGGTGGGGGGTCACCGGCGAGCCCAGCCCCTCGGGCGGGGCCGGGGCTTTTCCCGCGACCTCGAGGCCCACCCTGTGCCTCTTTCTCTGTGTCTGCTTAGTGGGTTCGCCTGCCCGCTGAGCCCTCCGTCGCAGGGTCTCCGTGGTGCTCCCATGGGTGGGTTCCCGCGCCCCTCAGCCCCGCGGCTGACGGCCCACCCCACACAGGAGTGCCGCCTTAACCGGCCAAGCAGCGCCGCCCAGCTCCAGACGCGCATCGAGAGCGCCCTGACCGGCCGCCCCCGCCTGGGCCGCGACAGGCTGAGCCCGGAGCCCAGCTTCATTGTGCTGCATTACGCGGGGCCTGTGCGGTACCGCACCGCGGGCCTGGTGGAGAAGAACAAGGTGAGGGGCGGGCCGTGGCCGGTGTCACCGGTGAATCCAGACGCGGAGGTGTCGCCGCACATGTGCGGAAGCATCTGCTGTGCTCCCTGCCCGCCTGCACATCCTCTCGGGGTCCAGGGTCACCTCTCGGACCCACATTTATGAGGTCTCTGCTACTCCGGCACAACCTGCCCGTAAACAACCGTCCTCACACCACGTCTCCGGGCCTCTAGGCTCAGACGTGGGCCGGCCCTCCTCCTGGGGTACCAATGAGCAGGGCGGCAGCTCCCCCCATCCCCCCGTCATCACCCTCCACCTTGTCCTTTCCCATAGGACCCCGTCCCCCCGGAACTGACCAGGCTCCTGCAGCAGTCCCAGGACCCCCTGCTCAAGGTGCTGTTTCCTGCTGACCCTGAAGAGAAGTCCCAGGAAGAGCCCTCCGGCCAGAACCGGGCCCCCGTGTTGACCGTGGTGTCCAAGTTCAAGGTGGGTCGGGCGGCGTTGACACCACGTGCTTGCTCATGAGTGTCCAGCATTTACCGAGCACCTCCTGGGATCGGGGCTGAGCTTCCGGAGCACGGAGGCGGCCAGTAGCCGTGGTCCCCGTCTGTGGGAGACAGATGGACTGGGGGTCTGTAGTCATGACAGGAAGCCTCCGCCGGTGGGCGGCAGTGTGCCCTCTCGCCCACCGCGGATAGAGTGATCACAGAAGCACAGTAGCTGCTGACCCTCCGTGGCAGCCCGCTGCTTCCGGGCAGACCCTGTCCTCGGCGGAGCAGGCTTGTCCCCTCCTCGGCGCCGTGTGCGTCTCAGCCCCGCGTCTCCTGCTCCCTGCCTCATCCCACCCTGCCGCCCCTCCTAGCTTACACCTTGTCCTGCTTCCCACCGTGGCCTTCTCATCACCTCCGGGGGAGGCCACCAGGGCAGCCTGGGTCAAGGAAACACCTCCCCGTCCAGCCTCAGACACGCCCCTGAGGGCCCGCCCTGCGTCTGCAAGGCCCTGCTCTGTGCGTTGACGGTGGACAGCTGTGCCGTAGCCCCAGCACACAGGACGGGCTTAGTCATGACAGGAGTCGCCTGAATGAACGGCAGGGTTTCTGAGACGGTTCTCTTCTGGGAAGATTGCCCTGGTTGGTGTGGGGGAAGCCTGAGATCAAATGTAGGCAGACAGACCAGGTGGAGGGTCACAGGTCAAGGAGGGTCCCTGGGGGCATGCTCTGGGTATACCCAGTGAGGGCCACCTGGAGTCACCCCAGGGCGTGTGAGGGTCCTGGTCTCGGGGTGCCCAGCCGATGCCCCCCTGCAGCCTGAGCCGCAGTCTCCCCTCTGCAGGCCTCCCTGGAGCAGCTCCTGCAGGTCCTACACGGCACCACACCCCACTACATTCGCTGCATCAAGCCCAACAGCCAGGCCCAGGCGCAGATATTCCACCAAGAGGAGGTAACACACTGGGCTGGTGCTGCATCACGGAGGGTCCCATTGTGCCAGGATGCTGGAGGGGTGAGAGATGGGACATCTGCTCCAAACGGAGTGGCGTGAGGAAGGGCTTCTCTCCCCCACTCTGGCAGGACAGTTGTGTACGGTTGTGTGGTCTGTGCACTGCACAGTGGTCCAGCCACAGGAGGCGAGTAGGGGCTACAGGGCATCTTGCTCTCTGCTCACCAAGCCGCATGCCCTAACAAGGACAGGCAGCCCAGAGGAATGGGTGTCTTTCATGATTAGCTGAGAGTCTGCATCACCTTACAGACCAGGCACAGGGCTGGTTCTGATGAGGGTGTAGTTCCTAAAATTTGCTCAGAAGCACTCTGTGGCCAGCAGCTGGCCTTTGCCCTATGGAGGGATGTGGGTGAGGTGTGAGAGCTGGACTGTGCTGGAGTGGGTCCTACAGTCACATGGTTGATGTGGCCTTAGAGTCCATGGCTAGGATCACTGCTTTATGGTAAAGACGTGGGGTGGGTCCTGGGAGCGTCTTCACAGTATAACTTACCCCGCCTCTCAGCTGTGACGCACTGTGTTGTCTGCAGAATATAAAATAAATAAAAACTAGGAACTGGATTGGGCTGCGTTGTGAGGCACAGTTGGAAGCGGTGAGACGGCCAGCACCGGCCTCGGCTGTACCAGAAGCCAGGCTTCACATAAGGGACCTGGGGCCACCGGGACCCCTTCTAGCAGGGATAGCCTCTCCAGGTCCCTCGATTGCTCGCTGTCCCGAAGAGTGTCCGCCCTCAGGGGAGCCCGCAGGTCCCTGCCAGCGGGGCCACTGAGGGCGTGGCGTCTGGGGCCTGTGGTCCCTGCGGCCCACGCCTCTCCCCTCTCCGCAGGTCCTGAGCCAGCTGGAGGCCTGTGGCCTCGTGGAGACCATCCACATCAGTGCCGCCGGCTTCCCCATCCGGTGAGTGGGTCGGTCGGTCTGTCGGTCATGGGGGCGGGGCGGAGCCAGGCGCGGGGGCGGGGCGGGGCGGGGGCGGGGCCAGAGCCGGAGTGGCCCTGGGCCGCTTGTCAGCGGGACTGGGAGCTGGAGCGAGATGCAGGCCCACGGAAGTCGGCCTGGAGCTCGAGGGCTGAGCTCACTTGCTGTGCCCTGTTTTGTGGAGGCTCCGGGTCTGCCCTAGAGTCAGGAGAGAAGGGAGGACGTGAGTGGGAGGCCGTTACAGATCCTCCAGGCGCGAGGATGGCCTGGTGAAAGACAGAAGGGGATAAAAATGGACCATGGCGTGGCTGTGGGAATGGGACGCGGGCTGATGGATGGTGGGTCACTGGGAGGGGAGCGGCCGGCTTCCAGGCCACAGAAGCACCTTCCAGCTTCCGTCTGAGGCAAATGGGTGAATCGGGACAGTTCCCAACACAGGGTGACCTGGGGAGGCGCCCGGGGGTGGGGAGTCAGGTTTGAAACGTTGGGGCATGTGAGGAGCTGTTCTCGGTGACTTCTAACACCACGAGCAAGAAAGAGACCCCGGGGGAGGCGGGAAGTGTGAGGCCCCTCCCTGAGGGATGAGAAGCCAGCAGCAGCCTGGAGGGAGTGGGGATGAGCGAGGAAGCCGGGCTGCAGGTGTCCTGGAGGCTGAGAGCAAGTGAGCTCAGTGAAGGCCTTGCCTAGAAAAGCAAGGCTCCGTCTAGGAAAGATCAAGGCTGGCTTCCCGCCGAGGGAGCCCAGTGACCTCATCCACTCAGCGGGCAGTCAGGGCAGCGTCTCGCAGGTGGTCGAGCAGCTGTAAACAGTGATGCCGACTCACCGCTGGCCACTCTATTTCTCCTTCCACCTGCCTCGGCTTCAGGGTCTCTCACCGGAACTTCCTGGAGCGGTACAAGTTACTGAGAAGGCTCTGTCCGGCCACAACCCCCGGCCCCCATGGCCCATGTCTAGATGGAGGGCACTCAGGTGAGGGCACCCACTGGCCAGTCATCTGTTCACCCAGTTCCCTGAGCACCTACTTGGACCATCTCAGGGCAAGGGCCTGGGGCTTCAGAGATGAGTAACGACAGTCCTGCCCTCATGGGGCTCTTGGTCCAGTGGGAGAAAGAGACTAAAAGAAGGCAGTTAAGCAGTGAGGAAAGTGGCGAGGCAGAAACAGGATGCTTTGGGTGGTCTACGAGGTATGAACCAGGAAGGCTTCCTGGAGGAGGTGGCATCTCAGGTGAGGTAGGACTAGCCAGGTGAAGGCACTCCACAGACAGGAGACAGCACCGTGTGTGTGAGGAGCTCTGGGTGGTTGAAGGTTGCTGGCTCCTGGGGATAGAGGACAGTGGGAGGCGAGGCTGGGGGTAGGCAGGCCCAGTCCCAGAAGCCGGACATTCTCCAGATAGATGGGAGGCACTTCCAGGAAGGGAGGGGGTGATACCAGCCTGGGGCTTTCCAGAGGTCACTGCCGGTGGGACCCTGGGTGGCCAGAGGGGAGAGAGGCTCTAGATGTGGGCACAGTTGGGAAATGTTGGAAAGAAATTGGTCAGACTTGGCGAGCATTGGATTCGATATAGGGAGGAAAGGATTAGCCAGGCCCAGCCAGCGGGGAAGAGAGGTCGGAAAAGGGCTTTCTTTCTGGGGCAGCTGCCAGGCCAGGCCCGGCTGGGAGGATGTCGAGAGAGGCCTGCTCTACGGGGGGGTGTCTGTCGCACATGGCATCACTGAGACAGTGAAAGCCGGTGTGAAGACCCTGGGCAAAGGCCAAGGATGGGGCGAGTCCCCCCAGTACACGCACTCCCACAGCCCACCCCCAGGGCCCTGCACGCGCAGGCACAGTTTTGCTTCGCATCTCCCATCCCTCGGGCAGTTTTCCCACTCTCCTTTCATCCTTTCTCCCCACCTCTCCCCGCTTCTCCCTGCGGTGCTCTCCTGTTCTGTCTCTTGCCCAAAGCCCCCCGAGCCCCTGGTCGACTTTGCTGCTGTTTCTCATCTGTGGCGTCTCCTCTGGCCACCGCTGTCTCCAGAGAGGCCCTGGGCAGCTAAAGGTGGTCAGAGCCCTCAGGTAAACCCTCCGTCTGCAGGAGCTGCCCCGCCAGGTGTGGGGGGCAGGCAGGGCCCCCGCTGGGGTCTGGGGTCTGTTCTCCACTTTCCATCCATGGCAGGAGGGCTCGGGGGCAGAGGGGGAGGCCGGGCTGCCCCGTGCGGCCCTCAGCATGTTTGGGGCCTTGGAAACAGGCTGGTAAAGCAGCAAGGGAGTCTAGGTGCCAAGTGCCCCCTGCCCTAGGGGACCTCCGGGGTGGGGGCTGCCAGCCAGTGCAGGGCACAGCCTCCAGGGGGACCCCGAGATCCCTCGGGACAGCCTGGGGGACGATGAGAAGAGGCCCCCTCCAGCCTCCTCCCCAAAAGGAAGGAAGGGATGTTGAGACACTTGTGCAGCGGGAAGGAAGCCTGTGGCACGTCGGGGACACTGAGGGGATGGTGATGCGCTGACGGGCCCTGTCTCCATCTCAGAGTGGCCTCCAAGCGCTGAGCCGGCCATGCTGCAGGGCCTCCTCCAGGACATCCACCACGCGCTGCCAGCTCCGCTGCACTGCGGCAGGACCAAGGTGTTCATGACCGACTCCACGGTAAGTGGGGCCGGGGTGAGGAGCTGGTGGCCACGGGCCCGGGTGGAGGACGGGGAGCACGGGAGGCTGAGGACCTCAGCGGACACCCTTCCCCCAGCTGGAGCTCCTGGAGCGCAGGCGTGCCCAGGTGCTGGAGCAGTGTGCCCGCCACATCCAGCGTGGCTGGAGGAGACACCGGTGCCGCACGCAGGCCAGGCAGAGGCGGGCGGCTGTGCTCATCCAGGCAGGTAGGAGCGGGGCCCAGGGCGCATGGCCCTCAGTCACGGCCAGCAGGTGGGCCTGGGGGCGGCTGTCTCTGCACCTGCACACGATCCCACGGGACACCTGTGTCCCTTGAGACGTTGCTTCTAGAGCCCCCACAGACCAAAGCGGACTGTGTCCCAGCCTCTAGATGTTAACTGCCTGTCCCCCGTGGTGTGCTGGGCCTTGAATTCCCTGTCCAGCTCACCCAGAGCACCCCCAGTTCAGTGCAGACCACGTCCCACCCAAAGTAAGGGTGCTCTATAGGTGGCAGAGGCTCAGAAGTTGCCTTAATTCCCACCCACCCCAATCCTAGCTAGCTATATTTGTATTTTTCCCCTTGATGACAACTCTCATCATCACCTGGGTTCCTGGGCTTATTGAGCTTAAGAAGGTAAAAACCAATAAGATCTGATGGAACAAGGAAGCAATGTATGAACCACGACACAGCCTCACTTTGAAAAGCAAAAATACTAGAAACCCAATATCTGACAGTTGGTGGAGTCATGGCTACGTTATGGACCCATCCTTGTGATCCACCTAAGAAGTGTTTTTGAAGAATATTTTTAGTTTCATGGAAACCCCACTTCCAATATGATGCTTAAACCTGGATGATGAGCCACACAGCAAGGGGATGCCACCTTCCTAATGTGTGTTTGGGCCTGAAAAATATTAAGGATACTGCAAAACTATCTGGGTTGATGAGATAACTGGTGACTTTCAAATGACTTTACCAAATAGCCCTTTTTCTGAATGACTGTACCAAAAAATCAGAAAATGCGTATTTCAAAAGGAGAAAATTAAAATTTCCCCATGATCAGTCTCACATCCAGTAGCTATGACCTTCACCAGCTGTGGGTGTGTGGTGGTGTCCTTCATGGGTTCATACGGCGAGCGAGCAAATTCAAACGAGGGCTTCCAAAAAGAGGTCGTTTTAAAAGATGCAGATAGTTCAGACCCCTCGTGTTCCCTGGGCGTTGCCCAAGGTGGGAGGTGGCAGCTTTCCCTTGGCTGTAGGCACCTGCCTCCAGGTCTGAGCGCTGTTTTTCAGAGCCAGGTCCACATCACGCTCACCTAGCCCCTGACCTCCCGCGGCTGCCGCCGTTCATTCCCGTGTTTACAGCAGCTCTGACGTTGACGTGGCCTGGTTAACTAAGAGCTCTAACCAGCATGTCACTCTTGTTTCCTGTTTCTGGACAAACCCCTCAGCCGTCCGTTCCTGGCTGACTCGGAAGCACGTCCAGCGGCTGCATGCGGCCGCCACGGTCATCAAGCGTGCGTGGCGGGAGTGGAGGGTGAGTGCTGAGCCGGAGGTCAGAGCGGGCCGGGGGCTGGCCCTTCTCGCAGGGCAGGCGGCCTCGCGAGTGATGTGGGCCCCGCGCCAGCCACACAGCAGGACGGCTGTGACACAGAGGGGCCCGAGCCACCCCAGGGACACACTAGGACTCACAGAGCCTTACGCTTTAAAAGCACGAATTTTACAGTGTATCAATTAGATCTCAATAAGGAGGGTATTTTTTTTTTGAGGTTAATTTGTGCTTTTATTTGCCAGTATAATTAAACACAATGGCCTGCAGGCTTCTTTGATCTAAAAAAAAATACATTTTATATCACAATCCAACAAACACACACGTATATAATATGTATACATACATAAAAGTGAAACAAGTTTTGCCAAAAATGTCTACCCTGGAGATCTTTTTCTTTTTTAAAGCAGTTTTAGGTTTACAATAAAACTTGACAGGAACGTACAGAAATTCCCCATATTCTCCCTCCCCTCACATGAACAGCCATTATCAACAGAACAATACCTCTTCTTTTTTTCTTTTTAGACCAAGGATGACTGCATTGATACATAATCAAAACATCCCCAGTTGACCTTAGGGTTCACTTTAATGAGCAGAGCAGTGTTGCATATTCTATGGGTTTGGACAAAAGTATGACCACGTATATCCATCACTGTAATGTCGCTCAGAGCACTTTCACTGCTCATGAAAACTTCTGTGCTCTGTACATTCCTCTATGCAAACTCCTGACAACCACTCATTTTTTACTGTCTCCAGAGTTTTGCCTTTTGCAGGATGGCATACAGTTGGAATCTCTTTCTTTCTCCTTGAAATGAGAGGTTCAGAGCGTTTATGAGACCACTCCTGGCCCACCCAGGCGTGGACCGGACAGGCTCCGGGGGCAAGCTCCCCCAGCACGTGCTGCGGCCTTCCTTCCAGCACTGGCCCTGCCAGCAGCCACGTGGAGGTGCGGGGGACACGAGTCGGGTTTCTGCTCACAGGAAGGCCACACGTTTGTGCCCCGCGTCACACTGAACCCAGGTTCCTGTCGGGTGTGTTATAAACAGCCATTTCTTCAGGCCCCCTGCTCTGAGCACACCCCAAAGGCTGTTATTTTTTAAAAGCATGTGCAGCCTCAGCACAGTCGCCCTGGGTACAGGCTTGTGCCGCATCCAGCCAGGCGCCCTTCAGCTCACCTTGTTCAGGGCGAATCACTGAAGAGACTTTTGGGTTCTGTTTTCCATTAAGAAAAAGCTGTGATGTGGTGTTCTTTTTTAAGATCAGAATGGCCTTCCTTGCTTCTGAAGAACTGGATGGTGTGGAAGAAAAACACTCATCTCAAACTTCCTGCTCCCTGAGCTCCAGCCCACTGCCCCCGGCTCAGACCAGGCTCCAGGGCGCAATAACCCGGCTCTGGCCCCTGGGACTGGCCCTGGCCAACGCGGCGGTGGGCGTGCATGGCTTTCAGAGGAAGCTGGTGGTCTTCGCCTGCCTCCAGCTCCCCGTGGGCAGCCCCAGGAGCTGTGTTGTCCAGACGGCCCAAGAACAAGCTGGAGTCCTATCCATCCGAGCACTGCCTCAGGTGGGCCATGCGATAGGGGTGGCATCCTGACCGCCCCACTGTGGGGTGGGGGGCAGAGCCCGGGGGTCAAAGCAGGAGCAGGACTGCGGGGTGGAGAGGGAGGTGGGAGCGGGGATCAGGATGGGGAATACGTGTAAATCCATGGCTGATTCATATCAATGTATGACAAAACCCACTGAAATGTGAAGTAATTAGCCTCCAACTAATTAAAAAAAAAAAAAAAAAAAAAAAAAGGAGCAGGACTGCGGCTGAGATGAAGGCCTCCAAACCCCTGCGCATCCCAGCTGGCGGCAGTCGGGTCGTTCCCATCATTACAATTAGGGTTTTCCAAAGCCCTTTCACTTTTAAAAAGCTGCCTCTAAGTGTTCTAGCATCTCTTCTGAGTCATCTTTAATTTAGTCCTACTTCCAAAAAAATTGGTCGTGGTAACAGCAGCTTTTCCCCCTCCAATGGCGCTGGATTTAGCACCACACTTCCCCCTACTTGGGCTTCCCTGGCAGCTCTGACGGTAAAGAATCCCCTGCAATACAGGAAACCCTGGCTCATTCCCTGGGTTGGGATCCCCTGGAGGAGGAAATGGCACCCCACTCCACTATTCTTGCCTAGAAAATCCCAGGGACAAAGGAGCCTGGCGGGCTACAGTCCATGGGGTGGCAAAGAGCTGGACACGACTGGGTGAGACTAACACACACTCTCCCCTCGCTTGTATTCTTTGGTTTATCCTATTCCTGACAAGCACGTGAGTCAGTGGTCCAAGATTTTATATCGTGGGCAGCCGCCAGGGAAAGAGGCAGCGAGCACAGACAAGGGCTAATACCCGCCTTTTACAACGATCAAGTGACACAAGGCATAAGGAAAGAAACACTGTATTTCCTACCAGAGGAATTCCTATAGGACATAATCTGGATAAAATCGCCATGACAACACACAGGCCCGCCAGAGCATAAACAGAAGTGCAGCTCTTTGATCTTGCAGCTTTAAGCAGTCCTAAGACTGAGACAGGTGATATTCTTAGCAGGGGAGAGCTCCCTCCTAGCATTTCCTCATCTATCTCACGCTGAGTCGATGTGACACTTTGTCTTTAATACTGTTTTGGGCTTTGCTACCATTTTAAAATAAGGGGAAAAAGCACAGTAAGTCAGTCCTGCCTCTGCTGTGACTCCCTCGGGTCCTCGGGTGTCCCCACCTCCCTGCACTCCCAGCCTCGCTCGAGAGGTCCCTTCAACCTCCCAGGAGCTGGGGCTGAGCTGCGTCTCTCTCCCCAGGGCTCGATCAGGTTTCACTGCAGGAAGTCTCCGCTGCGCTATGCTGACACCTGCCCTGGACCCTCGCCCGACAGCGTTACTGGCTTCAATCAGATCCTGCTGGAAAGACACAGGCCGGGCCACGTGTGACCTCTTCTGCCCTCTCAGCCTCACCCGGCCGGGCCACCCCCATGCCTGTTTCCACAAGGCCTTTTCCTGCCAGTGGCCTCGCCAGGGACATGTAATCAACACCCGGCTGCCAGATGACTCCCACAGAGACTCCGAGCGCACTCGGGGAGCTGTGGCTCCAGCCTGTAGGCGGGCCAGCGGCTGCAGCCGTGGCCTGGGGCGGCAGTCTACGCACCCCCCGACCCTGACGGGTGTCAGGGTTGGCAGCAACCAAACCAGGATTAGGAAACGTCAGGGCCGTCACCACCTTCAAACAGCCAACTCAACAGTGCTGGCCCTCACTACAGTGGGCACCCCACCCTTCAAACCCCACAGGCAAAGTCAGCTTGCAATCAGCTCTAAAACTGCGGCTGGGGGAATCTCTGCCTTGAGTTCCTTTAAAAGGAACAACACCTTACTATTTAAATATTTGATTAATTTAATTTCAAGCAACTAGATTATAAATCAAGAATGATCAATGCAATATACCAAAGAACCACCACACTGTAATTTTATTTAGAAACACTGAGCAAGTTTTCACTCAAATGGGTGTGGAAACTCAGTAAATATTTATGTCTTTAACTGTATCAAAAATAAAACACTTAAAAACCACCATTTGAACGTCGAGTTCTCTGTCCATACGGGTCTGCCACCGTGAGTACCTCCACTTGCCTGCACCCCAGCCCGCAGTGCTGGAGGGGGCTGGGGGGCCCACCTGAGTCCTGAGTCCTGGCCGCGCCGCCCACACGTGACGGCCTCCCGGGAAGGGCAGGCAGCACGGTCATCCACCTTAAGGATCCTCGTTCTGAGACGGCTCCACGATCCTCAAGCAGCAGTCAGCAAACTCCACAAACAAGGGCTCCTGCATGCAGGCTCGCATAAGCTTGGCCTTGTCATCTGCCTGATCGAGGTCGAACATCAGCTGTCTGAGGTGCGGATTGAGCAGTAAGCTCCTCAGCGCTGCAGACTCCCCTTAAAATGAACAGTGAGGAGAGCCAAGCTGAGCTCTAGTGGGTGCAGGCAGAGACAGCTGAAAGCCAAATGTTCCAAAGGTAATAAACAGCAAGCATGCTGCACCCCCTCACCCAGCATTTCACATGAGGTGAGGCTTCCCAGGTGCCGACAGTGGTAAAGAATCCACCGGCCGACACAGGAGACACGAGATGTGGGTTCCATCCCTGGGTCAGGAAGGTCGCCTGGAGAAGGGAATGGCAACCCACTCCAGTATTCTTGCCTGGAAAAGTCCACGGACAGAGGAACTTGGTGGGCTACAGTTCAGGGGGTCGCAAACTCGGATATGAATGAGCACACATGTTCAAATAAGGTGAGGTCAGCATATCAGATGGTTTCCACGTTAAATGCTGTCAGGACCTTATTCTTTTATACCTCTGTAAACATCTTAATGCCATTCACCTAAGCAAAAGTTATTTTACCTGCACAGACTTAGCTAAAAAATTGTCTTACTTGCAGACTTACCTAAGTTCTTTAAATTCTGCAAAGACACTCTGTCCTCTTCCTCGTCACTATTGAGAAAATCAGCCACAGAGTCGTCGTCGTCATCTAAGGAACATAAAACAGCCACCTGATTATGACCGGAAAGGAAAGCTAGGTGCCAGAGTTTAACAACTCCAGTAAATAAAAAATGTGTGTGCACACACACGACAAGAATAGAGATAATGCAAGTGGGCACAGACAAAACCGCCTCCTCTCAGGGATTTGTGACTATACTAACACTTATTTTAGGAAAGTGAAGACCTGGTGACTTTAACAAATGCATCCTAGTGTTCACACACTTAAACTATGTTTGGGATTAGGGCCTTATTTTCCAATTCTTCCCACCCCACCTCTGCTCACTATGGCTCCAGCTCTGTCTGTAAAAACCCACGGACAGGACTCCCCTGTGCTTTCGGCATGGGCGGAAACTTCTGAACCCAATAAGGAAGTTTCTCAAAGGGCAGAAGTGGGCCATCCCCTCACTCTGACTGCTCAGTACCTTTTCGGTGGCACCAGGAGGGGCTATCTTCAGAGTCCAGCATGATACAAGGTGCGCAGGAGGAGTTAAAGAAAGGGTACGTGGGGCTTGCCTGGTGGCCCAGTGGTTAAGAATCTGCCTTGCAATGCAAGGAACACAGGTTCAATCCCTGGGCCGGGAAGATCACGTACGCTGCGCCACAACTACAGAGGCTGCGCTCTGGAGCCCAAGAGCCGTAACCACTGAAGCCCGATCACGCAACAGCCTGTGCTCCACGAGCGAGGCCACCGCTCTCTGCAACTAGAGAAAGCCTGCACACAGCAACCAAGACTCAATACCGGAAAAAATATAGTTTTCTTTTTTAAAAAAGAAAACGCTAGATGAATGGGGAGGACGGCAGCACACTCACGCTGCAAGCTCTGAGGGCCGCCAGGAGTAGCAGCAAGGTCAAAGGCAGCATGCCAAGCAGGTCCAGGTCAGGTGAATCCCCGCCAGGCCCAGGGAGGGAAACCCGAAGCCGTGACTGGAGGCAGCTCCTGCCAGTAGGGTCCACCACTCACCCCAAACCACGGCTGTGGCCTTTCCCCCCACTCCCCGTCCTTCTCCTGAATCTTCAGGCGGCCCCACATCACCACCCGTGCCGACCTGTGCTCCTGGCCCCGGTGTACAGGGCTGAGGAAGCTGCTGCTCCCGATGAACCTGACGCCTGGCCCCAGCCCATGAGTCCCTTCTCCTCTTTTCACATATTCTATTTGAAACCCTTCTCTTGGTTTGTGTGTTTGCAGTCAACCAACCCACCTTCATTTTCCACAGGCTTTTTAGTTTTTGCAGTAAGAGTTGATCTTATTTTTTTCTCGACAGGACCAGCTGCAGGCTTGCACTGCTCTGAAAAGACACAAAACTCAGGTGTACATCACCTCCGTTTGAGTGACAAGGCTGCACCACTCCCCCAAGCCAGCATCCAGCATCCAGGGGGAAGCCTATGTAGGGGGTAAGGGACTGGCTGGGGGATGAAGGAGAGATTCCGTCAAGGGGCCCGCCTCACGCTCCCCTGGGGCCTGTCTCCATCCTCCCTGTCCTGCCTAATCCCACAGAGACTTCACCATGACTCAGTAACACACTGACTTCAGTTAGCCACAAACTGTGTTCTCAGCAGTTTCAGATACCGAATGTGCAGGTACCACGTGCCACTGGGAGTCGACACATGAAACTCACCAGGCCCACCTGGGAGGGGTTCCGCCTCACACAGGACAGAGAGATGGACGAGATAAGGAGAGTCTGATCCAAGTCACCCAAGAGGGAGGGGAGACGAGACGGGGAGGTGCTGCCAGCTGGAAAGAGCAATCTGGGCAGAAGGAAAGGCCCGTGGCTGCAGCGGACCCTTGAGTGAGCAGAGTCAGGTGCAAGGAGGTGGTGACAAGCAACTGGCAGCTGATGGGCAAAGCAGGCCTGGCAGGACGATGGGGCACAAGAGGAGGAAGCCGCCTCCAAGACGCAAGTCTGTCTCATACCATACCACCTTTATGTGGAATCTAAAATGACACAAATGAACCTACCTATGAAACAGCAACACACTCCTGGACATAGAGAACAGACCGGTAGTTGCCGAGGGGGAGGGGGCTGGGGGAAGGATTAAGCAGGAGGTTTGGGTTAGCAGATGCAAACTATCAGAGGGAGAATGGATGAACAAGAAGGTCCTACTAAATAGCACAGGGAACTAGAGTCAGTATCCTATGATAAACCACAAGAGAAAAGAATATAAAGAAAAAAGAATGCTATGTATGTGCATAACTGAGTCACTCTGCCGTACAGAGATTAATAACACTGTAAATCAACTATACTTCAATTAAAAAAAAAAGACCACCAGACATCATGCACCATCTATAGTTGTGCCTAAGACCACCTGCAGTTTTGCCAGAGACTGACCCTAAGCTCTGATCCAGTCTCTAATCTGTCAGTTTTTAAGAAATAGAGGACTGAGGAGTATGCCTAACTGCAGCATGAGTTTGCAATCAGCAAAACCCAGACCGTGGGGAATTCTGCAAGTCAAATGGCTTAAATTCGTCCACAGAGAAATTGTTTAAAAAAAAAAAAAAAGATAATAACAAAGGATGGAGGAACAATTTACAAATTAAAAGAGACTTAAAAAAATATCACATTTTAGGGGAATTCCCTGGCAGTCCAGTGGTTGGGACTCAGTGCTTTTGGTTAGGTTAGGTTAGGTTATGTTCAATCCCTGGTCAGGGAACTAAGAACCAAAGGAAACAATACTCTTTCAGGATACATACTTGCATAATAAAACTGGAAAAGCAAAGACGTGATTGCTATAAAGGTCAATAGGGGGTCATTTATAGGAAGTGAGAGCAGTGGGTCAGGGCAGGGCATGTGGAGGAGTTTCTGGAGTGAATGGCAAAGTTCTATTTTCTTTTTAAAAAATTTTTTATCTTTGGATGTGCTGGGTCTTTCTTGCTCCAAGGGCTTATCTCTCCTTGCACCAAGTGAGGGCTACTCTCCTGCTGCAAAACACAGGCTCTAGGGCACACAGGTTTCAGTGGGCTCAGTTGCCCCGAGGTATATGGAAACTTCAGAGAACAGGGATGGAACACACTGCCCCTGCATTGACAGGCATTTCTTTTTATATTTTAAAAAATATATACATTATTTATTTTTATTTTGGTTGTACTAGGTCTTTATTGCTGCACACGGACTTGCTCTAGTTGCAACAGGCAGGGGTTACTCTTTCAATGCACGGGCTTCTCATTGCAGTGACTTCTCTCGTTGCAGAGCAGAGCTTCTACAATGTGGGCTCAGGAGTTGTTGTGCATGGGCTTAGAAGCTCCAAGGGGTAGAACCTGTGTCCCCTGCATTCACTAGCAGCTTCTTATCCATGGAACCACCAGGAAGTCCAAGTTTTATTTTCTTGACCTGGGTGGTGTTCACTTTATAATAATTCAGTAAGCCAAAAAAAAAAAAAAGAATCTACAAATAATAAATGCTGCAGAGTATATGGAAAAAAGGAAACCCTCCTACACAGTTGGTGGGAATGTAAATTGGTGTAGCCACTATGGAAAACGGTATGAAGAGTCTCCAAAAAACTAAAAGTAGTTACCATAGCCCTCAATCCCATTTTTGGGCATATATCCAGAAAAAATAAAACCTCAAATTTGAAAAGATACATGCACCCCAATGTTCATAGCAGCACTATTTACAATAGTCAAGACATGGAAGCAACCTAAATGTGCATCAACAGAGGAATGAATAAGGAAGATGTGGTGTATACATATATGGCGGAATACTACTCAGCCATAAAGATGAAATGATGTCATTGCAGCAACATACATGGACCTAGAGATTATGATACCTAGTGAAGTTAAGTCAGAGAAAGACAAATAATCATGATATCACTTATACATAGAATCTTAAAAAATGATACGAATGAATTTATTTACAAAACAGAAACAGACTTCAGACACAGAAAACAAATTTATGGGTCCAAAGGAGAAGGGGTAAGGAAGGATAAATTAGGAATATGGGATTAACAGAAACACACTACTATGTATAAAATAGATAAACAACATGGGCCTAAAGTATATTATTGTTTCATTTAGTTGTTAAGTGGTAGCTGACTCTTGCGACCCCATGGACTGTAGCCCGCCAGGCTTCTCTGTCCATGGGATGTCCCAGGCAAGAATACTGGAGTGGGTTGCCTGCCATTTCCTTCTCCAGCAGATCTTCCCAACTCAGGGAATTAACCCATGTCTCCTGCATTGGCAGGCAGGTTCTTTACCACTGAACCACCAAGGAAAGTATATCATAGGGAACTATATTCATTACCTTGTAATAACTTATAATGAAAAAAAAAAAAAAAAGGATACAGTTCACTGAATCACTTTGCTGTATACGTGAAACACTGTAAATCAACTATACTTCAATTAAAAAAATTTTTTTTAAATAAGAACAAAGCAAGCAGGGTTTCCCTGTGGTCCAGTGGTTAAGAATCTGCCTGATTGGGAAAGGAAATGGCAACCCACTCCAGTGTTCTTGCCTGGAAAAGTCCATGGACAGAGGAGTCTGGTGGGCTGAAGTCCATGGGATTACATGACTGAGCATGTGTGCACGAGGGTGGAGGGAAATTGGTTGGTAGCAATAAAGTGGTAGAACTAAAAAAAAAAAAGAATCTGCCTGATAATGCAGGGGACACCAGTTCAATCCCTGGTCTGAGAAGATGCCACATGCCATAGGGCAATGAAGCCTGTGGGCCACAATTACTGAGCCCATGTACCCTAGAGCGGGTGCCCCACCAATAAGAGAAGCCACTGTGATGCTAAGCCCAAGCACTGCAACTAAAGAGCAGACGCCCCCACCACAACTAGAGAAAAGTCCCTTAGCAGCAAACAAGAACCAACGCAGCATTCCCCTCGCTCCCCCCCGCCCCCCCCCCAAAAAAAACATAACTAACAGAGAGGCTGCAGTTTTCAACACAGGAGTGAACTGCTCCAATCTGTGTATCAGGAAAATTACCCAGATTGCACTAGGGGGTCTCGGAGGGGCCTCTCAGGGCTGCAGGACCAGAGAAGCATTCCAGACACAGCTCCCAAACTATTCCAGAAAGCAGTTCTACTTCTTTCCTATTTTGAGCCGAAAGTGTTTTTTTTTTTAAGTGCTCCGGAGCCAAGGGTTAAAAAAAAAAAAGCTGGAGCGGGACGGTGTTGCTGTAAAATCAGAGCCTGGAGGGGCTAAAACTAGAGGCAAACCACCAATGAGGAACTTTAACAGAAAAGCCACTGAGAGAGGGGGGGCGCGGGGAAGGGCCACTGAAGACTGAGAAGAGGCGCCGGAGAGAGAAAAACTTAAAATGTAGACTTGACAACAGTGAGCCAGGGACGTTGCTCCTTACCGTAAACTGGTGTCCCTCCCCGTTTCTATCAAGACATCACTTAAAATTAAGAAAGAAAACGTCGTTAACCTCAGCCAGAGCAGCTTCTGCCAAACGACGCGGAGCTGAACACTACGAGGAAGGCACAGCTAGGGGAGGCTTTGGGGGCAAAAGCCAAAGACTGTTTAAAAAAAAAAAAACATAAACAGATGGCACGCAGAAGGGAAAGTGCGGCAGAGGAAAGGTTTTTGATTGTCCATCAAGTGGAGGCGCACTCGTAGGAAGAGGTATCCGCCTGCCCACGGTGGGTGGGAGGCGGTCCCCAGGGTCGGGCGTTGCAAGGCTGATAGCAGGGTGATAGCCGGGCCCGGGGCCCACGTCCCCGAGGCCGCAGCGGGAGAGGGCGCTGCGGTCCACGAAGAAGGGGGCCTTACCTTTGTGCTTCCGGAAGCAGGGCAAGGAACAGCTGCAAAAACAAAGGCACAGGCCGCGTCAGCTCCGAGCGCGGAGCGGACCCTCCCGCCGCCCCGCCGCCCGTCCCCTGCTCCGCGACCCCCGGCACTCACTAGGGCACGCGGCAGGCGGGGCAGCGGTATTTGGGCTTCTCCAAACAGACAACGCAGACGGCAGTACCGCAGCTGAGCGACGCCATGGTCTCTCCTGGGACGCGTTCCCCGCCTGCGCGCCAGCCCCGGGCCCCCTCGCCCCACGTGCACGCCCTTTCTTCCGTTTCCTCAACCAGGACCAATCAGCGTGCAGCACTTACTGGCCGACAAAAGCAATCGATTAATCCCGCTCCTCGTTCCAGGCCTGAGAAGTAGAAAGTCGATGCACTCGATACGCATCCAGAGCCCATTGTCGGGGTACTCCCTGTTTAGGGCTTCCCTTGAGGCTCAGTTGGTAAACAATCCGCCCGTAATGCGGGAGACCTGGGTTCGATCCCTGGGTTGGGAAGCTCCCCTGGAGAAGGGAACGGCTACCCACTCCAATATTCTGGCCTGGAGAATTTCATGGACTGTATATAGTCCATCGGATCTCAAAGAGTGGGACACAACTGAGTGGCTTTCACTCCCTGATTAGGTCACGTCTTGGAAGAACTTGTTATATAGCCCTGTGCCTGTCCCTACGCCGCTACGTGACTTTCAGCAAGTCACTGTCACTCTCCAGCCCTGTTGCTCTGCATGTACCTAAAAAGCATAGGTGGGACTAAATGCCCTTTATCTCCTGCCTCGGACTTTCTCAGTATTGCATGGGTATTGGGTTCTCCCCCCACATCTCATTTGGGCTTCCCTGGTGGCTCAGCTGGAAAAGAATCCGCCTGCAATGCGGGAGACCTGGGTTCCATCCCTGGGTTGGGAAGATCCCCTGGAGAAGGGAAAGGGTACCCACCCCAGTATTCTGGCCTGGAGAATCCCCATGGACAGAGGAACCTGGCGGGCCACAGTCCATGGCATGGTAAAGAGTCAGGCATGACTGAACGACTAAGAACAGCAAATGAGAATTCCACACTCTGGCCAAACCAGACTCAGCTAGACCATGTGACACACATGTGCCCTTCCCAACCATTTTTCTCACAGGAAAGGAAGACAAGCCTTGGCCACTGACAAATGTTTATTGAGCTCTAACTATGAGCCCTGTGCTTCCCAGATGCTGGGCTGGGAACACCCAGGGATTAGCAGGCATTGTCTCTGGGAGCTCAGGGCTTAGAGTGAAGGCAGGAGGGAGAATCCCTGGGTGGGACTGATTGGCCAGGGAACAGATAAGTGACCTCTGGCCCAAAGGTGAAGATCCTGGTCCAGAAAAGGGCTTGAATGCCACCTCGGGCTTTAGGAATAGACAAAGTCACATTTTATCGGGAGCCTTGCTCCTCTTCAAAGCCCTGAGCACTGTCCAGCTTTACCAGGCTTCCCACTCCACACGTGCAGTGCTGTCTTGGGGTCATAAGTCACCCTCACCGCCTAATCCTAACCCCTTTGCATTGATCCATCAGCCCTCAGGATCTCCTTACAACAAGCGCCCCACTCCACTGTCACAGTCTGTAGGGATGAATCTGCTACATCCCCAAGCAGCCATTCAAGTCTCAGCTCAGACCCCTCACTGTCTGTGTGACTTGGAGAGACTGGCTACCCTATCTGAGCTCCCTCGTCTGTTAGAGTAGATGTTCCTACTTTCCCGAGCTATTGCAAGGCAGAGAGGTGACTGTAAAAAGATCTGTGATCTGAAGCACTACAAAGGGTTATTTATGTGATTTCTAGAGTCTATAACTCTTTTGGAGCTCTGGTCCCAACCCCATAAGCCCAGGTTCCAGGCTCTGAGTCCCTGGAGGCTGAGGTCTCGGAGCTCAGGCCTCTCTAAAAGGGTTCCACTGCCAGCCTCAGTGAGCCGCACTGGGGTTGGGCTGGAATGACTAGCTGTCACTCCTTCGGCTTTGCCAGGCTGTCGAGGCTGCTGTCCAGTCCTTGGTGCTGAAGAGGCATTGCCCCGCTGGTTGCCTACCTGCCCCAGCATGCAGCTGCCCCCGCTTCCAGCCTCCTAACAGAACTCACACCAAAATCCAATGTTTTCCCACTGATCCAATACTCTGACGCATTCCTTGTATCCCTCAACAGTTGTGACCGCTGCTGGTTTGAATCGAAGTCTCCCAGAAAGTCCGCACTTAACAGGGAAGGACAGAGGTCAGTGACTTGAATCCCCTGATCTCTGGCATCAGTACTAATTCCCCTGCTATGGACATCACCATCGCCCACCCAGACTTTTCCTGTGAGCTGTGTTTGGAGGCTGAGGCCATGGAGAGTTTCCACAATTTTCAGGGGCTCAACTTGAGCCCATCCACACCCACACCCACACCATGCTGATTCCCCTACCTTCCGGTTCAGAGATGGTGACTCCAGCAAAAAGAAACTTCCTGGAATTCCTCTCATGCACATTGCATTCAGTAGAAATACCTCTTCTACTCTGGGTGACCCCCATCTTCCATGGACCCCTCCCACTCCAATATCCAGGAAAGGAGGTGTCTCAACTATGATGGTGGGGAGGTTGGGGAAGATCCAGAAGCAGCAACAGAAGCCTGGTACAGCCCTTCTGGGCAGTGGCTAGTTCAGAGCAGAAAGACAGGTATGACTCTGGGCCCAACAAATAGACGCCCACAGATTTGCCCTGGCTCTCCATGGTTCCCCATCACGCCCTCCTAGTAGCTAAGGCTGTCTCACGTCTCCTCAGCGTCAGCTTGAGGCGCAGAGCAGAACCTGGAGAGAGGAGAGGTAATAATCAAGGCAGAATGGTTTCCAGAGCCCCGCTGCCTGGCAGGCGCTGTCCAGCACAGTCCAGGCAGGTCCAGCCCGACGCCGACGCCGAAGACGGCGTCTTCAACGTGGAGGCCCAGGTCCGGCACTGAGCACCGCCAGAGGGCGCCCCAGATCGAGATTAGTCCTGGCGCGGCCGGCGCCAGAGCAGGTCTGCAGCGCCTCTGGCACCCGACATTACACCTTGCGTGGGAGGCAACACGTACCACGCAGGGAAAAGCAAACCCAGGCCTGGCTTGCGCAAGAAAGAGGGTCAAGAGTGCCGAGTTGAAGCCGACGACCGGATGGGCAGCAGTGACTCTTCCATGAAAGCAAGGCCCACGCCAGGCCAGCCGAGAGCTCCAAATGCGCCTGGCTGTCCAGGGAGAGTTCCCGATGTTGCCCCCCGACCCGTGCCTCTTGGCAACCCCTGGGGCAGAGATCCAGCTGGAAGCTGGCCACCCCATATTAGCTTGATGAAAGCTTAATAGTACTTCTGGAACTTTCAGATTACTAACTAGGGCGCACCCAGTGCCCTGCGTCTTTCCTGATGCCATGATAGGGTGGGCATATAGGCTGCATGATGGCCGTATCCGAGGCCAGAGGTTGATAAAACTGGGCTCCCTGTGGAGCTGTGCTAAATCCCGGCTTCTTTCTGCAGTCCTAATACCTCTAACCCTCCACCCTCTTGGTTGCACCAAGAGAAGTGTCTACGGTGGTGTGTTTAGGGAACCTATACCAGCTGGTTTCATCTCCTACCCCTCCACTTACTCTCTGGTATCTGAGAGAGTGCTTCAGAAGTTAAAGGGGGTGAGGTTGTTGGTATGAATCAAATAAAGACAGCCTGAGGTTCTGGTGGAGTGGCTTCCAAGTCATCTGATTTCAACTCTCTGCATGTTATTTTATCTTGCAATGGCATTGATTCCCCAGCTCAAGACAATGACAGTCTGACCTTCCATTAGACTTCAAGGAGAACTTCCAAACAACAAAAGACATAAGGGCTTCCCTCCTGGGCCAGTTGTCAACAATCTGCCTTGTGATGCAGGGACGTGGCTTTCAATCCCTGGTCAGGGAACTAAGATCCCACGTGCTGTGAATCAATTAAGCTCCTGCACTGCAACTAGAGAGTCTGTGTGCTGCAACCAACAAGACTGTGTTATGAACTACGACCCGACACCGTCAAAAATATAGTTTTTAAATTTTTTTTAAAAGAGAGAGAGAATAATTGCATTATCTCAGCAGAACTGGTAGAAGAGCACAGACCTTCAAGGTCACTACCACCCAAACCCCACACTTTCATTTTCTCACACCTTCTTCCACTTGCAAGTCAACATACATACATCTCTCACCATACATTCCCTAGAACAGAGATCAAAGGAATCAAATAAAAATAAAAGCTCTGAGACTCCTTCATCAGCAGATCTGCACAGGAAAGTCATTCAGGCGATAGGAAAATTATATCAGATGCAAATTAAAATCACAATATAATACCATAAACATACCAGAGTAACTAAAATTACAAAGATTGGTAATACCAAGTGTTGGCAAGGAGTCTGCTATGAATTGGACATTTGCACCCCCTCAAAATTCATTTGCTGAAATCCCAGCCCCCAATGTGATAGTATTAAGAGGTGGGTGGGGCCTTTGATAGGTGATAAGCTCATGAGGATGGAGCACTGGTGAATGGTGTTAGTGCCCTTATGAATGACACCCGAGGGTTCTCCTGCCCTCTCTGTGAATAACAGTCTGTGAAGCAGGCACTGAGTCTGGTGGCACCTTGATGTTGGACTTCCCAGCCTCCAGAACTGTGAGGATAAAAGGCTGATGGGACTTCCTTGGTGGGTGAGTTCAATGCCCGATCAGAGAACTAAGAGCCCACGTGCTGTGGGCCAGCTGAGCCCAGCACTACAAGGAAGAGCCCGAGCACAGTGATGAAAAACCCCACGTGCCTCATGCGTACGTGCTGCAACTAAGACCCAACGCAAATAAACATCTTCCTAGACATTTGCTGTTCAAGCCACCCATTTTATAGTATTTTTATTATAGCAGCCCAAATGGTTTAAGACAGAAATTGGTACCAGGAACCTAAAAATGTGAAAACAGCTTTGGAACCTGGTAATGGTAGAGACCGGAAGAGTTTTGAGATGCAGCCTTGAAAAAGCCTACACTGCCATGCAGGGACCTTCAAAGGCAATTTGAGTGTGGCCTCAGAAGAGGAGGAGAGCTGCAGAGAAAACCTCAATCTTCTTGCTTTTGTTCAGTCGCTCAGTCATGTCCGACTCTCTGTGACCCCATGGGCTGCAGCATGGCAGGCTTCCCTGTCCTTCACTATGTCCTGGAGTTTGCTCAAACTTATGTCCATTGAGTCGGTGATGTCATCCAACCATCTCATCCTCAGTCATCCTCTTCTCCTCATACCCTCAATCTTTCCCAGCATCAGGGTCTCTTCCAATGAGTCGGTTCTTCACATCAATCTTCTTGGAGAACAGCTAAGTCATGGTGAATTGAATGTTGGTAGAAATGTGTGTTGTAAAGGCCATTCTGCTGAGGTCTCAGGAGGAAATAAACAACACTGGAAATCGGGGGAAAGTTGATCCTTAGTGAAAAAGTGGCAAAGAACTTGGGTGAATTGTGTTCCTGTTCCCGAGTTCTGTGGAAGGTGGATCTTGGTAGTGATGCCACTGGATGTTTAGCTAGGAGATTTCTAAGCAAAGCATTGAAGGCATGGCTTGGATCCTCCTGACTATATTCTGTAATATGTAAGAAGAGAGAAATGACTTATAGGTGGAATTGCTAAGCAAGAAAGAGCAGAGCTTAAAGATTCTCAGCCTATGCATTTTGCAAAAAAGGAGAACACTAGCTGTGTAGCCAAGCAACCATGTGATCAGGAGAATGTTATGGATCTCAGGAGAAATCAAGCCTTCTTCCAGACAGCCTGTGGAAAACAAACATGGGCTGGTTGACTTAAACTGCAGTGAGCAGCCAGCCTTACTATAGAGGTTTGGATACATTAGACTCCTTCATAAAGATTAAGTCCTAAAGGCAGCACAATCCACAGCTTGGAGAACTCCCTACACTTTCTAACAAGCAGGAGGAGCTAGGACTGGGGGCCCAAGAGCCCCACTTCCCTCTCAGGCTCCGTTCAGGACACTCACCCAGGGAACCGGGAGGAGACAGGGAGTCCGATTTACCTGCACCTTTTGAAATGCTTTCTTTCTGTCCCTGTCTCTCCTTACCCCTCTCTTTCTTTTTCCTGTTTCTTCTTGGTGTCTCTTTAGTTTCAAGCCCCCAGCTGAGTTTGTCCGTAACCTCTCATGACTCCAGCAGGTGTCAGAGCAGCACCACCCGTGGCCGCAGCCCCACACTTCCCTCTGCCCCCGACCCCGTGCCCTGCGAGAGCTGCACCTGAGCCCTTGACTGTCCTCATGCCTCTGCTTCCCCGGTGACTCTGACATCACCCACTTAGACCCTGGTGTCACAGCACCCTAGGGCAGCAGCTGTTTTATCTGGGTGAGAGGTGTGAACTGCTGTTCTAGTTAGAGAATGTTCTAGAAGAGAAGTTTCACTTTGACACCCTTGGAACTTAGAGGCCATCCCAAGAGCAAGAGACTAGAGTCCCTTGTGGAGCCCTAATGACCAAGGTCACAGATGTGGAGCCCTGTACCAAGATCACAGGACAAAAATCTCTGAAACGGACCAAGCCCCATAGCAACTGTTGCCATGAGCCTCATGATCTAAACAGGCTGGTTCCCTGATCCCATACTAGGTAAAACACCCACCCTAGTACTCACCCTCTAGTGTCCTAACCACTCACCTAATACCACCCTTCTGGCAGGAATTTTCTTTGTCTTGAGGCTATAAAAATTGGCTGTGCTGTGCTTAACCACTCAGTTGTGTCTGACTCTTTGAGACCCCATGGACTACAGCCCACCAGGCTCCTCTGTCCATGGGGATTCTCTAGGGAAGAATACTGGAGTGAGTTGCCATGCCCTCCACCAGGGGATCTTCCCAACCCAGAAACCGAACCCAGGTTTCCCAAATTGCAGGCAGACTCTTTACCAGCTGAGCCACCAAGGAAACCCAAAACTGGCTACTTGCCCACAAAATGGGTTGGCTCTCCTGTGAGCCACCCCCAGGTTCTAAGTGTCTCTAATAGACTGCTAGCTGCAACTGCTGAAGTGCTCCACAATAAGACAAGTCACTGCAATGAGAAGACTGCACGGCAACCAGAAAAAGCCAGCACACAGCAAAAAGACCTACTGCAGCCAAAAAAAAAAAAAAAAGACCCTGCTTGCTTAGTAGCTCAGTAGTGTCTGACCTTTTGTGACCCTTTGGACTATAGCCTGTCAGGCTCCTCTGTGCATGGGATCTTTCAGGCAAGAATACTGGAGAGGGATGCCATTTCCTCCTCCAAGGGATCTTCCCAACCCAGGGACAAAATCTGCTTCGCTTGTGTCTCCTGCAGGTGAATTCTTTACCTGATGAGTCATCGGGGAAGGCCCCCCTGCTCCCTAAAAAAGAACCTGTGCAGACAAATAAAAACAACAACAAACACCTGGAGACAGCCGATATCTGCACTTCTTCTTCACAATTAGATCCAAACAGCGCTGGTTCTCCTGGCAGCTGGCAAGTGACCACTCTCTCAGCCACATTCTCTGCTTATGGGGACTGGAGGGGACAGCTGGGGGCTGAGAGCCAGTCCCTCTGCCTCACGGCCTCAGCAAAGCCCAGGACAGTGTCCAAAAACAAACGCAAGGCTCCCAGGACCCTGAGAGCTTGTCCACGTATGTGTGGCCATGACAAATGTGGGCGTCCACAAGTACAGAGCGGGAGGCTAAGTTCCGAGCTGCTGTTCCCTGGTTTTTCCCCACAGGTTATTACAGTTGGAATGATGTTTCCATGATGCTTCAGGTCCTGTCCAGCACTGCCCCTCCCCTGCCCTGCTGTGTGGCTTGGGACGGTTCGCAGCCCCTCTCTGGGCCAGTAGCCCGACTGCACATTGTATGGTAGGTAGGACTGGGCAGGTGTAGCAATAAGTGTTGGTGTGTGTGCTGAGCCAGTTTTCCCAACCACATCACTTGCATAACAAGTCCTGGCACTGGGGTCAGGTGGATCTGTACCAGTGGCAGAGAACCAGTCCCCCTGCTTCACGGCCACAGCAAACCCCAGGAGAGTATCCAAAAACAAATGCAAGGCTCCCAGGACCCTGAGAGCTTGTCCAGAGTTTGGCTGGGTCAGGTAACAAAAGCTCCAGGCTCTGTTTTCCAGCCCAGGCCATCCTCCCTAAAGAAAGAAGGGTGAGGCTGGTCCCCTGACAAATAATTATGGAACTGCTTCTACTATGTGCCCAGAGGGGCCACTGGGGTCATGGGGAGAAGCCTTTACTGGGGACAGGGGTGGGGTGGGGAGGCAGAGAGGGGCGCAAACCAGTGACCTGCCCCGTGACCTCTGCTCCCAGGGTGCATAGTCCAGGATGAGAGGGTCCCAGCTGGGGAGACCTAGCCCAGGAAGCTCTGGGTCCAGGAGCCTTCGGACATGGACTGGTCAGAAACTAGTCCCCATAGAGGAGTTGTGATCAGCCGAGAGCGGCCAGGCTCAGGACTTAATCATGCTTTAACAGGAACCCTGCATCTCATCTCAGCCTCAGAGGGGCTCCCAGCCTCCTCAGGTTTCTTGTGCCAAATGCACTCGCCCTTACAGAGCCTTAGTTTGCCACCCTCTTTGCCTTCCCTTCTTTGGTCAAATCGCTGGCCCGCACTAGGGCCAGGATGACTTACTCCCCCACTTCCCCCGCTCAGAGCCTGCCCGGAAACCCAGCCCTTTCCCCTGGGTGAGTTCTGGTTAAGAGATGACACTGGTTCCCGTTGGGCCCCGCCCCACTGCTCCGAAGGCGCTGTCCAGCCCACGGTGCTGAAGCGTCCTGGGCCCCACCAACACAGAACAGACAGCAGTCCCGCCTGCAGCCGCCGTTCCTGTCCCGGCAGGCTCCGGCCTCCTTCACACTGGCCTAATAATCCGCAAGGATCCTTGTCTGCGTAGTGTGTTTAAACTGGGGTTGCCACAGAGGCCCGAGCTCCCTGAGAAGGCCCAGGGAGAGCCTATGTTTGCCTGGGGGGTCAGACGACTCCAGAGTGGACCGTAGTCAATTTTTGTGCTCCATCCTGAAACCAGTAGGACTATGGGTGTCTTCATGGACCCTTTTTGACTTGTCCTATGAGTTGTGGGGAGACTGGGCCCAGAGGAGGGTCCACTCACTTTGCAGGAACTCAGTTCTTCCCACTTGCATCCAAACCCAGCAAGCCCTGCTACCTGAGGTGGGTGGGGTGAGACAGACATACACATCCCTGCAGTAAAGATGTCTCTTCCTCCATGCCAAATGACCTTGACTTCTGTGGGTGTTCACAGCCCTCCCTCCAACTCAGTGTCCAGACAGGTAGGCGAAATCAGGTGTCCCAGTGAAGAGCTCTTCAACTTGGAGTCCTGAATCTTGTCCTTGAAAGAGTAAATGACTCAGTTGGTCAATGACTTGAGTGTAACTGTGATGGCCGTGATACTGGGCAGCATGAAGAAGCTGGCTATAGGGCAGAAATTAGTCCAGAACAGAGGGCTGGTCAGATGCTGAAGGAGCACCCCCTGGTGCCTAGGACCAAGCCCACAATGGACCTACCGTGCTCTGGCTCACCCCGTGACCCCACAGGGTCATCAAAGCAGCCCAGAACCCAGTTCTACCTCCTAATCATCAGCCAAGCCTCTATTCAGGCTGAGAGAAAGAAGTAGAAGTCTAAATAAGAGAGTTTTGAGAGGGTGCTCCAAAGGAGCTGAGTGTGGCCAGCGTTCACTCGGAAGAAGTAAATATCAAAAATAAGAGAGTTTTGAGAGGGTGCTCCAAAGGAGCTGAGTGTGGCCAGCGTTCACTCGGAAGAAGTAAATATCAAGTTCTGGTCTCCTCAGATTCAATGTAAGGACCCAAGTCCAGTGCCCACAACTGCTAAGCAACTCCAGTTTAAGGCTCTCCAGGGCGTATAGTACATTCTGGCTGGATGTGGCTTGAAGAGCCTGGGGGACAATGCATGATGGCAGGGCTGAGTTCACACCAAGAGGAACTGCAGGCAGCAGCCTCAAGACTGTTGAATCATCTCAGAATGAGGATTTTTTAAATTGGCTATTGTGCTGCATGGTGAATCAAGTTGCTTGACCCCCTCCTTACTCACCCTGGATGAGTGCCTGAAGATGGTTGTGTGGGATAGGAGGGAACAGTCACCCACAGAATGAGAAGGTCTAACCCACCCCCCAACACATGGGCCCCCCACTGTAGCCCCCGTGTGCTGTGCTAAGTCACTTCAGCTGTGTCTGACTCTTGGTGACCCCGTGGACTGTAGCCCGCCAGGCTCCTCTGTCCATGCAATTCTCCAGGCAAGAATACTGGAGTGGGTTGCCATGCCTTCCTCCAGGGGATCTTCCCAACCCAGGGATTGAATCTGTAGTCTCTGATGTCTCATGCATTGGCAGGAGGATTCTTTACCGCTAGTGCCACAAGGGTAGCCCCTCTGGCAATGAATTAATCACTTATGTTGTCCAGGGCATCACAGTGACCCCAAGAAGCAGACAAAGTGAATATTATTAACCCATTAGTTAGATAAGAAAACAGAGAAGGGGCAGAGAAGGTATGGTGCAGTCACCAAAACCCCAGAGAAAGTCCAACTTTTTTTTTGGGTGGGCACAGTTTATGGGATCTTAGTTTCCCAACCAGAGATTGAACCTGGAGCCACAGCAGTAAAAGTGCCGAGTTCTAATAACCCCTGGACCACCAGAGAATTCCCCCAACTTTCTGCTCTTCAGCTTATTGCAACCTTCCTGTCCCCAGATCTCCACTTCACCCATCAAGGAGCTGATGCTAGTGGAGGTCCCCTCCATCAAAGCCAAACATCTCTGGTTACCTTGGTAACAAATAACCACTCCAGGCTCTCAACAACATAATCCTAGGAGGACACACGGAAGGCTCCTGTGGCCCGAGGGTCAACATGTCACTCCTTGAGTGAACATGCCTACAGCCACAGCAAGGATATGAACACCATCCAAGAAGGACAGGGGCTGCTGGGCAGACCCTGGGGAGGGTAGGGGGCCTGGAGGAATTTGACACCTCCTGCATGTGCTGGGCCCTCAGGCCGTGAGCCAGAAGTGCTGTCTAAGCTGCTCATTGCAGTAGCTGAGTCACAGCTATGCCAGGCTCTTGGGGAAGAATGTGAGTCCACATATATCCAGCAGGCCTGGCAGAATGAGGGAAAGTGAGGGGCTACTGCAGGGACTTCCCTAAAGTCCAGCGTGGTAGGGATCCTGCCAAACTGAATGATTAGGCATCCAAGTGAACTAGAATTCCACAACCTGAATTACCCAGGGGAAGGTTGGGAACATCAAACTGGGCAGTGTACAAAGCAGTAACAACTCTCCTACACATCTCCAGGGGTCCCCATCCCCTCTTCTGCCCCCACCCCCAATTCTGTATCCCCTCATCCCGCCAAAACAGGCAGAATTGGAGGCTAAGGTTGAGAAAAATTTCCCCGAAAGGAGAGTTACAGAATAAAATTTTAAAAACAGCTAAGAAACGTAGATGGTTAAACTTCATATTAGTAGGAGTTCTAGAAAGAGAAAATGGTAGGACTATTTTATTTTTTTAACCCCCATAATGGAAGAGCATGAGTTGGCAGGTTGAAGGGACTCGTACCGTATCACACACAATGGATGAAAAATACCACACAAAGCCTGGCACCGACAATGGCCTCTCCAGTGCCTCAGTGGTAAAGAATCCACCTGCCAATGCAGGAGACATGGGTTCGGTCCAGGTCGGGAAGGTCCCCTGGAGGAGTGGCACTACACTTCAGTATTCTGGGCAATCTCATGGACAGAAGAGCCTGGCAGGCTACAGTTCATGGGTTCGCAAAAGAGTCACACACATGACTAAGCCACTGAACACAGTAACACACAGATAAAGAAGTCCTAAAACTTTCTGCTAAAAAAGTAATCAGACACTAGGGACCATGAATTGTTATAGCACATGAGAAGAAAATTCCTAACTTTGGAGGGAAACTTATCTCCAACTTACGAATTATCTCATTCAAATATCAACCAAATGTGAGGGTAGAAAGAAAATATCATTAGATGTTGAAGGTCTCAAAAACTTACCTTCCATTTGCCTCTACCAGGAAACTGCCAGAGAACGTGCTCCACAAAAAAACACAAAGGCGTGAACTAAGGGAACTTCCCTGGTGGTCCAGTGGTTAAGACACCGCCTTGCAAAGCAGAGGATGCAGGGTTCAATTCCTAGTTAGGGACTAAGATTCCATATGTTACAGGGCAATTAAGCCCACACACCACAACTACTGACCCTGCAAGCTCTAGACCCCATAGTCTTCAATAAGAGAAGCCCACACTCACCCCAGTGAAGACCCAGAAGAGCTTTAAAAAAAAAAAACTAAGAATGAAGAAGCCGTGGGATCCAGAAAAAGAGGACCTGTTATAGGAGGGGGCCTGGGGACCCCCAGATGAAGGGATAGAGATGCTGTCAGGTGAGCTATATGGCAGCAGTACCAGGCAGGTCCCAATCCAGACAGGAGCAGGAGGTCTAGGAGCCTCCAGGATTCTGCAGGGTAAGGAGGCTGGAGGCACATATGAGCCCGTCAGCATGATCAACAGGTGTTTGCTGGCTCCCAAGGTCAGATCGGGACTTAATTAATAATAGGCACACAGAAACAGAATAGAGAGCCCAGAAATAGGCCTACACTATATGGTTAACTGACTTTTTTTTTTTTTGGCCACATTGCAGGACTTACAGCATCTTAGTTCCCCGACCAGGGATAGAACTCTTGTTCACTGCAGTGGAAGCATGGAGTCTTAACCATTGGACCACCAGGGAATTCCCAGTCAACTGATTTTTGACAAATGCACCAAAGCAATTCAATGGCAGGAGTGGAGGGCAGGCAGGGGGTGGGTGAGGAAACAATTTTTGCCATATGCACCCTCCCCCCAAAAAATTCAACTACAATCCTACACTACATAGAAAAGTTAACTCAAAATGGATCATGGACCTAAACATATGGAGTAACATTCTAGAAGAAAACATAGGAGTGATAAAGCATTTGGGGAAAGAGTTCTGAAATATGGCATAAAATGCATAAACTACAAAAGAAACTAAGCAAGTGAAAAATAGGTCAACTATTAACTACAGGAAAAACAAAATATTTTACAAAATAGGAAATGCAATTCTATTGCATAACAAGATTCTGTTGTGAACAGTATTTGCATGTTCATAATAATGAAGGAATGAAAAAAAATTAATGAAAGAATGGGACTTCCCTGGTGGTTCAGTGGTTAAGACTCCAGGCTCCCAAATGCAGCAGGTCTGGGTTTAATCCCTGGTCAGAGAACTAGATCCCATATGCTACAACTAAGACTCAGCGCAGCCAAATAAGTAAGTATTTAACAAAAATAATGAAAGTAGTTCCCTGGCAGTCCAGGGGTTAGGACTTGGCAGTCTCTGTGTTTCTGTGTTGGGACCCAGGTTCAATCCCTGGTCAGGGAATGAAGATCCAGAAGGCAAGCAATGTGGCAAAAAAATATATATATACGGAATACAATTCCCTGTGCTACAGGGTAGGACCTTGTTGTTTATCTATTTTATATATAGTAGTGCATATACATTAATCCCTTTGGAATTGGAATGAAAACTGACCTTTTCCAATCCTGTGGCCACTGCTGAGTTTTCCAAATTTGCTGACATATTGAGTGCAACACTTTCACAGCATCATCTTTTAGGATGTGAAATAGCTCAAGTGGAATTCCATCACCTCCACTAGCTTTGTTCATAGTGATGCTTTCTAAGGTCCACTTGACTTCACACTCCAGGATGTCTTGCCCTAGGTGAGTGATCACACCATCCTGATTATCTGGGTCATGAAGATCTTTTTTGTATGGTTCTTCTGTGTATTCTTGCCACCTCTTCTTAATATCTTCTGCTTCTGTTAGGTCCATACCATTTCTGTCCTTTATCGAACCCATCTTTGCATGAAATGTTCCCTTGGTATCTCTAATTTTCTTGAAGAGATCTCAGGTCTTTCCCATTCTGTTGTTTTCCTCTATTTCTTTGCATTGATCACTGAGGAAGGCTTTCTTATCTCTCCTTGCTATTCTTTGGAACTCTGCATTCAAATGGGAATATCTTTCCTTTTCTCCTTTGCTTCTTGCTTCTCTTCTTTTCACAGCTGTTTGTAAGGCCTCCTCAGACACCCATTTTGCTTTTTTGCATTTCTTTTTCATGGGGATGGTCTTAATCCTTGTCTCCTGTACAATGTCACGAACTTCTGTCCATAGTTCATCAGGCACTCTACCTATCAGATCTAGTCCCTTAAATCTATTTCTCACTTCCACTGTAAAATCATAAGGGATTTGATTTAGGTAATACTTGAATGGTCTAGTGATTTTCCCTACTTTCTTCAGTTTAAGTCTGAATTTGGCAATAAGGAGTTCATGATCTGAGCCACAGTCAGCTCCCGGTCTTGTTTTTGCTGACTGTATAGAGCTTCTCCATCTTTGGCTGCAAAGAATATAATCAATCTGATTTAGTGTTGACCATCTGGTGATGTTCATGTGTAGAGTCTTCTCTTGTGTTGTTGGAAGAGGGTGTTTGCTATGACCAGTGCATTCTCTTGGCAAAACTCTATTAGCCTTTGCCCTGCTCCATTCTGTACTCCAGGGCCAAATTTGCCTGTTACTCCAGGTGTTTCTTGACTTCCTACTTTTGCATTCCAGTCCCCTATAATGAAAAGGACATCCTTTTTGGGTGTTAGTTATAAAAGGTCTTGTAGGTCTTCATAGAACCATTCAACTTCAGCTTCTTCAGCATTACTGGTTGGGGTATAGGCTTGGATTACTGTGATATTGAATGGTTTGCCTTGGAAATGAACAGAGACCATTCTGTCGTTTTTGAGATTGCAGCCAAGTACTGCATTTCAGACTCTTTTGTTGACCATGACAGCCATGTACTCCATTTCTTCTAAGGGATTCTTGCCCACAGTAGTAGATATAATGGTCATCTGAGTTAAATTCACCCATTCAAGTCCATTTTAGCTCGCTGATTCCTAGAATGTCTACATTCACTCTTGCCATCTCCTGTTTGACCACTTCCAATTTGCCTTGATTCATGGACCTAACATTCCAGGTTCCTATGCAATATTGCTCTTTACAACATCAGACCTTGCTTCTATCACCAGTCACATCCACAGCTGGGTGTTGTTTTTGCTTTAGCTCCATCGCTTCATTCTTTCTAGAGTTATTTCTCCACTGATCTCCAGTAGCATATTGGGAACCTACCGACCTGGGGAGTTCCTCTTTCAGTGTCCTATCATTTTGCCTTTTCATACTGTTCATGGGGTTCTTGAAGCAAGAATACTGAAGTGGTTTGCCATTCCCTTCTCCAGTGGACCACACCTTGTCAGACCTCTCCACCATGACCCGACCGTCTTGGGTGGTCCCACATGGCATGGCTTAGTTTCATTGAGTTAGACAGGACTGTGGTCTTGTGATCAGATTGGCTAGTTTTCTGTGATCATGGTTTCAGTGTGTCTGCCCTCTGATGCCCTCTCACAACACCTACCCTCTTACTTGGGTTTCTCTTACCTTGGAAGTGGGGTATCTCTTCACAGCTGCTCCAGCAAAGTGCAGCCACTGCTCCTTACCTTGGACGAGGGGTATTTCCTCACAGCCACCCCTCCTGACCTTGAACGTGGGGTAGCTCCTCTCGGGCCTCCTGCACCCGCGCAGCCACCTCTCCTTGGACGGGGTGGGTGGGGGAGTGGTTGCTCTTCTCCGCCGCCGCCCCTGACCTCAGGCGTGGGGTAGCTCCTCTTGGCCGCTGACCCTAACCTCAAAATTCTCCAAGCCAGTCTTCAGCAATACATGAACCGTGAACTTCCAGATGTTCAAGCTGGTTTTAGAAAAGGCAGAGGAATCAGAGATCAAATTGTCAACATCCGCTGGATCATCAAAAAAGCAAGAGAGTTCCAGAAAAACATCTATTTTTGCTTTATTGACTGTGCCAAAGCCTTTGACTGTGTGGATCACAATAAACTGTGGAAAATTCTGAAAGAGATGGTAATACCAGACCACCTGACCTGCCTCTTGAGAAACCTGTATGCAGGTCAGGAAGCAACAGTTAACACTGGACATGGAACAACAGACTGGTTCCAAATAGGAAAAGGAGTACGTCAAGGCTGTATATAGTCACCCTGCTTATTTAACTTATATGCAGAGTACATCATGAGAAACGCTGGGCTGGAGGAAGCACAAGCTGGAATCAAGATTGCTGGGAGAAATATCAATAACCTCAGATATGCAGATGACACCACCCTTATGGCAGAAAGTGAAGAGGAACTAAAAAGCCTCTTGATGAAAGTGAAAGAGGAGAGGGAAAAAGTTGGCTTAAAGCTCAACATTCAGAAAACTAAGATCATGGCATCTGGTCCCATCACTTCATGGGAAATAGATGGGGAGACAGTGGAAACAGTGGCAGACTTTATTTTTGGGGGCTCCAAAATCACTGCAGATGGTGACTGCAGCCATGAAATTAAAAGACGCTTACTCCTTGGAAGGAAAGTTATGACCAACCTAGAGAGCATATTAAAAAGCAAAGACATTACTTTGCCAACAAAGGTCCATCTAGTCAAAGCTATGGTTTTTCCAGTGGTCATGTATGGATGTGAGAGTTGGACTGTGAAGAAAGCTGAGTGCCGAAAAATTGATGCTTTTGAACTATGGTGTTGGAGAAAACCCTTGAGAGTCCCTTGGACTGCAAGGAGATCCAACCAATCCATCCTAAAGGAGATCAGTCCTGGGTGTTCATTGGAAGGACTGATGCTGAAGCTGAAACTCCAGTACTTTGGCCACCTCATGCGAAGAGTTGACTCATTGGAAAAGCCCCTGATGCTGAGAGGGATTGGGGGCAGGAGGAGAAGGGGACGACAGAGGATGAGATGGCTGGATGGCATCACCAACTCGATAGATATGAGTTTGAGTAATCTCCGGGAGTTGGTGATGGACAGGGAGGCCTGGCGTGCTGTGATTCATGGGGTCGCAACAAGTCGGACACGACTGAGTGACTGAACTGAACTGATATATTAACACCAAGTTCCTAATTTATCCTTTCCCAACCCTAGATAATGTAAGATTTAAATTCAGTTCTGCCAGGACCCATACTTGACAGGGTCAAGTATGAAGAAATACAGGGAACGAGGCCTTGTACTCCTGGTCCTGACAGATCAGGGAAAGGCCAACAGATTCTCTGAAACAGGGAATCCCAGCCTCTACCTGACCTGTCCTCTGTATCCTTTAATGGATACCAGGAAGGGTATACGGGGACTCCAGATACACCTCAATGTCTGTTGAAATTAATCGCAACACAAAATAAGTCTTAATCAGTAGCCTGAACTCCCAACCTGGATCTCTGCAATGGAGAGCAGGCAGAGACAGGAAAAGTCCCCTTACTGCCAGGCCTGAAAAAGCTTCAGCCCCTCAGTCTCACCCTCCAAGTCCTCCTGGAGTTATGGAGGGAGTCCTGGGGGAGGAACCCGCAGGAAGGGGGCTGGAAGTAATCACTGGAGTATTGGGCGGGGGGCACTCCTTGGCAGTGGGGCAAACTTCTGCCTCTAAATATTCTGAATTAGCAACAAACATAATAAGTACAAAACATCCCTGTATCACAGATGACGCATATTCTCCTCTGGCTTGGTGTCCCCAGTTCCCAGATCCCAGGCACGAGAGCCCAGGCTCACATCAGCAGGAGGGTGGGACCAGAGTTTCTGTGGACCTTCCAAGTGTTTACTCGCATTCCTGTGGGTCCCCGAGGGCCCAGCTGAGGTTCCCAGTGTCTGCTGAGGAAGAGAAAAACCAGCCTTTGACAACCAGAATGGATCTGATGTTCACAGACCTCAAACACTCAGAGCCAGATCTCTCGCTGGACATCTCACATCCTTCTGTTGGACATAAACAATCACAGAATACCAACCTCACACACAGTTACTCTGAGAACATGATAAAATGAGACACAATAAAGCCACTTCATAATTTTGTCCAAGAACCGATCAAAATAAGGTCACTGTGCTGTTGTTTGGTTGCTCAGTTGTGTCAGACTCTTTGCAACCCCATGAACTGTAGCATGCCAAACTTCCCTGTCCTTCGCCATCTCCCAGAGCTTGATCAAACTCACGTCCACTGAGTCGATGATGCCATCTAACCATCTCATCCTCTATTGTCCCCTTCTCCTCCTGCCCCCAATCTTTCCCAGCATCAAGGTCTTTTCCAATGAGTCACTGTGTTGTCACCCATAAAATATTACTCTAAACATACTCCTCTTATGGCTAAAATTAGTGACTGCTATATTTTTAGAAATTGTATTGAGATATAATTCACATACAATTCATCCATTTAAAGTGTTGTTTGACATGAGACAGATCTGAATCAGAACACTGGATCGGCCACTGCTAACTAAGTGGCTTCAGGCAAGGCCCTGAACCTCTCTGAGCCTTGCATTCCTCATGGATAAAATGGGGTGATACCACCCACACTGCAGGGCTGTAAGAGTTAAAAAGTGACACTGGGAATACTAGGCCAATGCAGTCACACTGAACCAGTCCTTAAAGGATTCCAGCTGTTTGCAGTCCGGTGCTGAGGAATGTCAAAACAGAGTTTTGCTTCCAAGTTTCTATTAAGAGGGCTGGAAAATCTACAGTTATGTTGGGGAAAAAAAATTTTTTTTTAATTCATTGGAATATAGAAAATTTTTGTCTAAGGTCAAAGGAATAAAGGAGAATCTTTTCTTCCAGGGTCCCTGTTCCCTGAGCTCCTTGCCCCTGCCCCAGTGCAGACCAGGCTCCTGGGGGCAAATATCTGCCTCTGGCCTCTAGGGCTGGCCCTGGCCCATAATTACATGAATATGAGAGGCCTTCAGAGGTGCTTCTGGCCTCAGTGATCACACTGTCCAAAGGGTAGGACACATGGACTGGGGGTAGGATGAATGGACTGGGGTCACATTCATCAGAGCACTGCCTCAGGGAACATGTGTGTGATTGTGGCTCCACCTTAAAGGCAGGCAGCAAAGCCCATGAACCTGCAGGGAAAGCTGGGACAATGGCCAGTCTCTAACCCTGATGGGCCTGCCCTTCTGGGCTGTAGACTTGGATTATTTGTATCAATACAGCTAGGAATTTTCCAGAGCCCCCTTCTTTTTTTTTTTTTTTCAACACCATGCTGCTTGCAGGATCTCAGTTCCCCCACCAGGGATGGAACCCTCCTACACTGGAGGCTGGAGTCCTAATCACAGGACTGCTAGGGAAGTCCCCCTCCCACCCCACCCTTTTCTTCTTTAACCCTGCTAGCTAAGTGTTCTGGCATCTCCTCTGAGTTTTTAATTAATTTCCCTTTCAGAGAATTGAGTTGTTTGTTGCCAGTTTGTTCTTTCAGATGGCATGGTATTTATTAACTTTTTGCTATTGTTGTGATTTTTCTTGTTGTTATTTCAAATCTTACTCAAATCTGTCCCCCTTTCAGCTGAGGAAATGGTGATCAGGTGACCAACGGTCACCAATGTTCCAAGGTCACCGTTTTGTGTACTATGAGCAAAACAAAGGAAGAGCAGGAATATGCCGGAGATCAGGGGTATGGAGATGTGTTCAGGAACCTAGATCCCCAACCTTACTTTCAGCACGGGAGGGCCGGTGGAAAATGATTTCTTTTGAAAACCACTGCTTCAAAATCGACACTGAAGGTGCAGTTATGAGTGAGTTCTAACGACGGTACCAACAGCGCCCGAGAGCCTGAGAAGGGCCTCTGAGTGAGGCAAGGAGGCGCCAGACTGAGGACGATATAAAAGGCGGTCTTGGCGAGGTTTCGACCTCATAGCGGCGAGAAGCGAGGGAAGCCCCAGGCCCTGCCCAGGCTGCCGCTCTCGCCGAGCTCCTAAAGACTGGCCGGAGTATCTGGCCTCCGAGTTCCCAGCGCGCCAGACGGCGCCGGGTTTGCGCCGGGAAGAGCAGGCGCCGCGCCAAGCCCCGCCCACTGCCCCGCCTCCGCATCGCTTGTTCCAAGCCAGAGCCAATCAGCGCTCACCGACGCCGGAGGGGAGACCAATCGCTTGGTCTCGCTTTTCACCCATGACGAGAAGTAGCGCGTCGCGCACTCAATACGAGGTAGTTCCGAGACGCAGGCAGAAACTTGGCTAAACTGGAGGCCCTCGCTGGCTGGTTGCCTCATGGGTGTTTGGGAGGTCGAGGTTCCTTCACGTGGAAGGAAATTGTTCTCGAACAGGTCAGTTCCGAGAACACTATCCTAGCCCGCTCCTTACCTCGTCGTGTGGCTTCGGGGCAGATGTCTCTTCTCTCTGGATCTTGTAAAACGAATGAGTGGGACAAACAACGGTCTTTACAGTCGCTCCTTTATCCCGGCCCAGCAAGCCCAGGATCAGCGCCAGTGCGGCTGATATAAGTGGTCTCACCCTGGCCAGGGCCATATGAGGCTTTTCCAGTAGTAACACACATTACAGCCAGGTTTTCCCTAATTCAGTTTTCTGGGGATGGAAAGCGATTTTCCCAATCTGGTCACGTCTTTAAAAAAAAAAAAAAAAAAACTTTGACATTGGCCCTCTGCTACTTTGCTAGGTGGCCTGGGACAAATCACAGCCCATGTCCGGGCCTGTAGTCCTGTCAAAGAAATTCAGAACACCTGAGACCATAAGGTTCCCCCTACCATGGCATTTTCATAACACTGCCAATACATCCTACAACTCGATGGACCCAAATTGGGGCCAGCAGTCGGATCAGGGAGCAGTCATTTCACTGAGACTCTCCGTGGGTGATCCTGAGCCACTGGCCCTTAAGAGCCCACCTTTCCTCAATCCATGCTACCCACGCTGAGTAAAGCAAGACAAAGCTTGATTGACAGATACTTGTGGCGCTCCTACTGTATTCTGTTGTGTAGTGCTGCTATGGGAGAAGCCAACCTAACTCCTGAGTCAGGGAAGCTCAGGGCCTTGTTGGGAGAGATTGACAAGGGTAGATAGGAGAGTTCTGCAGAGTGACATTGGGTACAAAAGCAGGGATGGAGGTGTTGGAGCGAGGACATTTCAGGCCAAAGGAGATGTTCAAGCCTGACTGGGTAGAGTTTTCCGGGTGGGTGGAATCAGAAATTCCAGGAGGTTGAAATAGCCAGGAGGTGGAACCCTGGGACTGTCTGTGGAATGGATGTGACCAGGGGCCAGTTAGACAGTGGAGTGTAACAGATGCCTTAAATGCAAGTTCAGGAGATGGGGCGTTGTGTCTAGATGAAGTCACATTTAGTGGGAACCCTGGGTTTCATCCTGGCACTGGGATGGGGAATAGGAACTTGTTAGGATTCCCAAGTCACCAGCGCTGGCCCTCCCAGAGCCACAAGTGGCTGCCCATCGCAAGCGCCTCCCCCTCTGCATTAGCCCGGTAAGTCCCGGGGCTTCTCTTTGACCGGGACAGACCGGCCCCAGAGGCGCTGGTGACCCTTCCGCTGCAGGGAGGCCCTGGCCTGAGGTGTGTAATTTGAGCCCTACAAAGGGTCCTCCAAGTCCATAACTTCCCTCGCATTGACCAGGTCACAGCTCTGCCTCCCTCCCCTAGAATAGCCCTTCCACACCTTAATTTCCCTTCAAAAGGTGCCCTTATCTTTCCTTTGAATCTTGGGCAGGAAGTGGAGGCTGCATACCTGGGCCTGCGAGTGTCTGAGATTCTGTTGTAAAGAGCACCAGAGTCAGCGTCTACACTGGAATTCCAGGCGAACTGGAAGGAGGCTCCAGGGGAGTGACTAGGATCTCCGTCGTAGGCTCAGTGGTTCTGGAACACCAACTTTTCCAGGCTAGGTCGGCTCAGGCCCCCTCCCCGCCTCCTTCCCTCTCATCCTGTACCTCAAACTGGGGCCCTATCCTCTGAACACTGCTCCAAGCCCCCACAAAGCCTCTGGGACTTGAGATCAGGATCTAGGAGCTCGGCCCAGCCCAGAATGCATCTCCGTCTGGCTTCCACTCATTGCCTAAGAGAGCACAGACACTAATCACCACTTCCTCCAGACAGGCCATGAATTTTCTGTACCTATCGGAGTGTAACCTCGGGCTTATTGATTATTGGCTAATTGTTTAACTGTCTGAGCACATGGCACATGAATGATGGGGTTATTGAGATTGTATTTACCCTCCCTTTGTTTATTTAAGTCTCAAGGAATTTGGGGTGGTGGGTTCAGACACATACACATGGGGTATAAAAGATTTTCACAAATGCTGGTCAGGGTCCTTGGCTAAAAGGAGACTCTGCCTTGGGCCCGCCGGTGTAATAAACTGCACTCCACTACCTGCATTGTCCTTCTGAGTGAGTTTGTTTCCCGGAACACATGGCTACAACAGGTCTACTGGGTTTAGGCCTGTAGCTCTGGGGTGCTGTCCATCCCATGGTGCTGAAACTCCCCCCCTCCGCCCCGCCCACCCCGACTTCTGCGCCCTGGGAGAAACCGCGTCCCACCTCAGGGGGACGCCCAAGCTCCAAGGCGTGTTCACATTGGTCCAATAACCCTCATGGGTCATCAACTGCCTCAACAGTTCAGACCATCATTGGTTTAAACTGGAGGCATGTAGGAGCTCTGAGGTTGCCTGAGGAGGCTCAGAGAATGGCCAGACCCAGGGACCATGGGAGTGGTGGGCAAAACTCCAACCTCATGCTCTGTCCTAGTGTTAGTAGGAACTCACACATTGTGAACATAGCCCTTGCCCACTCTAAACCTGTCTTGTGAATTGTTTGGTGAGACTGGGAAGGCCTCCCTCAATTTTCAGGGACCGGACCCCTTTATGAGCATCCAAGTTGTGCAGACGCTGCTACCTGGCAGATAATTTTTGAACCAGGGGCTCTGGTTCAAAACCTGCGGCTGCTGGTCCACAGGCTCTCCGAGACGCCTTTGGCCGGCTGCTTCCCCGCGCCCTGGGAGGGTGGATTTCCAGCGAGAAGACTGCGCATGACCACCTCCAACAAGCAGAGCCTCTGGTTCAAAAATTGAGGACAGAAAAATCCCTAGAACTTCCTCCCCTGCACCTTTCACACAGTGAATATGCCCTCCTTGGACTTTGGGTGACCCCCGGCTTGTGTGGGCGTCCCCCATCCCGTGCTCCCAAAGTCCGAGCAAGAAGGAAGGTGCCAGCGACTCCCCAGGTAGAGTTCGGCAGCTTCCGGTCCAGATGTTTTGCCCTTGAGGGTGTAGATGGAGAGATTACCCAGAGAGCTAAACACGATAGCACTGGTAGTAATTCTGAGAAGCCCGAAGAAGATGGGGCTAGTTCAGAAAGCAGGGCTCAGAGGCACAGTGAGCAGCCAGGACGCGGGGCTCACGCGCTCCCGAGTCCGGGGAGGGTCCTGCCGCACCTGCGCGTCCCTTGTGACTGCATGGCCTTCCAGGGCCGCCCGCAGCTCAGGAACTTCCGCACCTTCTGATGACCAGCCCCGGGCGCAGTGTGAAACCAGACAGTGGAGGCAGAAGTTTGCGGAACCGGTGCTGTCCAGCGTGTTCCCCGCGAGCCGAGCCCGCGGCAAGCCCCAGCACAACCTCCCGGTGAAGGCTGAGCCGGGTGGCCGGTGCTCGGGTGCGAGTGGCGAGTGCCGACGGCGCTCCGGAACAAGCGAGCGTGCAGCGTTTCCTGCAAGAAAGCAGAACCCGAGCCAGCCAAGGACTCCATAAGCTGCTGCTGGTCCACGGACTCTACGAAGCGCGGTTGCCTGGCAGCTTCCGGGCGCCCTTAGGAGTGTGGAGAGCCAGCGAGAAGACTGCGCATGCCCGCCCCCAACTCGGATCTGCTACAAAATAGAAACGCAGAAGCCCCCGGTTCAAAAACGAAGATTTTCAAGAGGGCAACGGCAGGACATTAAATCAAGTGCAGCCCCTGTGCGACTATATAAGCCCCATGCCCTTGAAGCCAGCCCTGCTGCTACCCACCCTACATGAAATTCATTTAATAAACTTTACCCTGCAAGGTTAAGTTCAGGGTTACTTACTAAGGCATAATCATTGCCCCCTTCCTCTGTTGCCATAAGGGAAGAGCCAGGGCAGATTGATTTGGCCCTTCCACAGGTACCCACCTGTAGCCCTTATCAAAGGTGGGAAGTGATCTTTGCAGCCTTGCTACATCTCAGCTTCTGTCTGCAGCTCTGACACCTTCATCCGTTCTCCAGGCAAGCGGGAGCCAGAGCCGCGGAGTCACTTCCTGAAGTAAGGGGCTCCGGCTGGATCTTCAGAGGACCAGCGCTGGTTAAGCAATCTGCCTCATTCTGAATAACCCCTGCTATTCTGTAAAGGAAAGTGAACTTGCCATAACCAAGCTGGTTTTGTTGTTTTGTCTAGTACAATGTCTCTGTTCCTACTCCCTCTGCCTATGTAAGTCTTTCATTTTGTACAGCTCCTCGGAACTCTATTCCATCTACTAGATTGGATGCTGCCCAATTAATCATCATTGAGAGACTTCCCTGGGTTCGGTGGCTATGACTCCATACTCCCAATGCAGGGGGCCTGAGTTCAGGGAACCAGATCCTATATGCTGCAACTAAGAGTTTGCCTGCCACAAATAAAGATCCTGCATGCTAAGACCCAGCACAGCCAAATAAATAAATTTTAAAAATTTAAATAAATTAATCATTGAATAAAGCCTAACAGATCTTTGACATTTACTCAGCTAAATTAGTTCTTATCAGAGCTAAAGATCTGAGTACCAGGTATCGGGTGGACCTAAAGAATTTTTTTTCAACTCTTTGAAAGTTATTTTATTGTCACTATCTTACTGTGTTCCCCAGAACTGAAAAAGAAACACTAGGGAAAGACAGACTAATCCAAGGTTAAAACAGGAGGAAGAACTTCTAAACTGTAAAGGGCACAGAACTGTTGGGAGGGCAGGGACAGCAGAGGGCGCTGTTGTTGTGTAAACACACCCATAGAAAGGGGCCTCTACAGGCATGCATTTTTTCTCACATTGTCTCTGCAAATCTACACAGAAACACATTCCTTACCCCCTGATCCGTGCTCGGCTTCCCCCGCCAGCCCCGGCCCATATTCCCCATCTTACAGAAGCTTCAGCAATCAAAGAGTTAGAATTTCTGATTAAGATTCTTTACCCGGCCTCTAGGGGTCCCTTGGAGCATAACCTTACCTCCAAACTCTTTTCATAAGCTGATGGTGGTCCTTCACAGTGAGCAGCTAGGGAGAGGATCTGGGGGCCCTGGTCGCCTTCCCCCGCCTGTGGCCCTTCCCACCCCAGCGGGAAGATGTTCTCTGCAGTGTTATTTACAATGGACAGTAAACTGATGACACAGCTGTGAACAATGTGGAACCACAGAATGGCAGTTGCTGGGGTGGTGAGGTAACAGGGACGCGTGTTGACACTGGAAGGTGAAAGTTAAAAAAGGATACTAGATTGCTCACTGTGTCCACAGGGCTTTGCCTGCAGATAAAAATGGAAAGGGAAGTTGGAAAAATGAAACCGAAAAATTAAGGTGGGAATGAATGACTATTTTCTTTAAAATATTTTTTTCCTCAGAAACACGTTAAAATTGTAAAATGACTACCTCTGGGAGATAAGGTTATCTGCAGTTTTCTCCCCCTGCTTCTTTCCAAATACTCTACAATGAGTAGGTATTATCTGGATGACCAGAGAAAAAGAAGTTAACAGACACACACATGCTCCTAAAAGAGGCTGTCTCTTCATGTTGGCATCACGTTAACTATGCCCTTTGGTCCACAAGGCTGCCTACGTGGCTCTTCCTTTTTCCCCCTGTCTGGTACCACCCTCATCACCCTCTCTGGTGGTCCTTCCACCACAAACCAGAACATATATGAATACTATGTGGGAAAATCCAAAGTGGCTCTGAGCCCGGCCTCTGGCTGATAAGACCCGGCTCCCTGGCTGAGAGGTGAGGGGCAGCACTGGGGGAGATTTCCTGAGGCCTCTGCGGGGCGGGGACAGAACATATGGCATCTCCATTGCTGGACTGTTCCATGCTTCTTGCTGCTACTATTTCAAAATGTGCAGGGGCAGACGTTTCCGCCAAGCTCTCTACCAAAGAGGGCCGTGTTCCCACCCCTAAGATAGATCTCTCTCTGCTCCCCTCCAGGGTTCTCCCTGCAGACCAGAGGAATTGGCTGGGTGTGGAGACCAGGGGACGGCGAATGCAGCTTCCTTTCCACAGATGCTGGCTGGACAGGCACCTTCTTGTCTCTGTTAGAACGTGGCAGAGGTTCATGTTCAGGCGTGGCAGAACCCACTTTGCATGTGCCTGCTTTGCATGTGGCTTTAATCTCAATATCCAAGGACATGAAGCCTCTGCAAACATTTCCCTGAATCATCTGTTAATTGAAGGGGACTCTGCCTGGGGCAGAATACAAGGGGAAAGGGATGCTGGGGTTCCAGTGGCAGGGAGGAGTGTGTGTCTGTGTCGGGGAGGATGAGGTGGCCTGGAGGGGGTTGAGGGGTGGGCTGGGCTGCGCTGGGGTGAGGGGTGGACTGGGCTGGGGGCTGGGCAACAAGGGTGCGTCCCTGCCCTCTCTCAGCCTCAGTTCTTCTATAACTCAAAGAAATAGCTGAGCATCTCTGTTGCTTTCTACAACCAAGTGACTCTCTCTCTTGAGAGATTTCTTGGCCTATATAATCAGGATCTTGATATCTACCCCTCATCAAAGGAAAGATCAGTCCAACTTTCTAACCCCAACAGACAAGTCCTCCCTGTCTGGTGCCAGATAACTCTCCAGTCTCATCCTTCAGTACTCTCCCTCTTGCCCCACTGATGTGTCTCAGCTTGAGTCTTATCAAGTCTTATCACAACTCAGCTTGAGTCTTATCTCCTCCAGGAAGCATCCCCCAGCTCCCACTGGCTGGGCCAGGGAGACCTCCTCTGGGCTCCCATAACCTCATGGGCATCTGCTACTGTTACCTATAGTAGCTATGCTTAAAGCCGAGGTTTATTGAGCACTTGCTATGTGCCTGAACCTCTGCCAGGCGCTTTACCCAGCATCCTCTAGTTGAATCCTAACCATACCTATGGAAGGGAGGCCCTGCTGTCATCCCCATTTTCCAGATCAGGACACTGAGCTTGAGGGAGTGCAGGGTGAGTGGGAGGCGGGGATGTTGAATCCAGGGCAGTGTTGCTCCAAAGCCTGTTCTATTCTCCTACCTTATCCTCCATTTGCCCACCTCACCCCCTGATCACAGGCCTCCTGGTCGTTTCCTGCTAAGGGCTACATCCTAGGTCCTCCCCTGACCTACAGACGCCAGGAGTGTGGTGTCTTGCCCCCGTGTGCCTCCACCCAAGGTCCATCAGAGTCCTAGGAGAGGCTGAATCCAAATCTCCCTGTTTTGGGTCCCAGAGGCTGGGGTTTCCCTCCTTGCCCTTCAGCCTTCCCCACCCCTCCTGAGGTCTTGGGAGACCAGGATTACCCGGGATGTGACCGGGCCCCTCTGGTCCGACCCCAGTGTTCTCTCCACCCAACGCCACATCCATGCCTGTCTAGGATCATGTTCAATCCAGGTGAAAGGACCTCTGCTTAGAGGTCGCGGTGACACGTGCTAATGTGCCCAGGGCTGGGCTGGCCCTTCTCAGGCTTTAGTCACTGAATTCTCATAGTGAATGATGAGAATCATAACCCTGGGAGGAAGATGGGGATATGATTTTTATTTCACAAATGTAAGAAAACCAAGGCTCAGCTGATGTCCCAGAGCAAGTGGGTGGGGCCAGGAGTGATCCAGGGCTGACTGACCTTGAAGCCCTATAGTTCCCCCAGTGCCTCCCTCCTGATCCTGACAGGACTGTGGCACGAAAACCCCCAGAGGATAAGAATTGTGATTCATTTCTGCATCTTCAATGTGCCAGCAGCTACACCCAGGGCACTGGGAGGCTGGTTGTGAAAGTCTGGGCTGGGCAGGCTCTGGCCTAATAACTGTTTATTGACAGAGGTCAGCAGGGCAGGGTTATCCTCCCCACTTTATAGATGAGGAAGTTGCAATCAAAGAGGAGCAGGAAAGTTGCCCAAGGTCATCTCTGAGTCAAAGGAAGACCGGGGACTTGAACACAGGACACTCGGGGATCCTGTGTGGAGTAAGAGGAAGGAGGCTGTGACGGGCTGGCACTGCTGGGCCCGAGGCTGGCAGCTTTATGGGCCCTGTCAGTCACTGTGATGTGTTAGGGCCCATCCCTGATCTTATGACTCCTGCTGTAATGAGGGGGTCTTGTCCCCTCCAAGGGAACGAGGACCAGGGTGACCTAGACAGTAACAGGTAACAAGTTTATGGCAGGTAGGACAGGGGTCCAGGCTGGAAGATGAGGCTGGGTGACCTTGGCAACACAAAGTAATCTGCTTTGTGTAACCTTGGAGTCAGAGATGATAGATAGAGCAGGAGCCACCCCCCCCCCACCACCCCCCCCCCTCCTTGAGTTCCTGCGTCACAGATGTGCAGTCTTGGTGGTGCCGGTGATTAAGATGCAGCCTTGAGGAAATGCCCATCCTTAACATCCGCCCCCCTCACCACCTTATGCCTCAGAGGGGACACCCCCCAGGGGCGGGGTTCTCTTCCCTCAACTCAATGGTCCTACTAAGGGGAGCCCTGACTGGAGGGGAGCAGGATTACTTTGAAATCAGCTTCCTCTTCCCAAAGGGACTTTGAAGTGCCTCTAAAGTCACCAGGGGCGTCCAAGGTGGTGCTTAGTGGTACAAAATTCGCCTGCCAATGCCAGAGACATAGGAGACAAGGCTTCCATCCCGGGGTCGGGAAGATCCCCTGGAAGTAGGAAGTGGCAACCCACTCCAGTACTCTTGCCTGGACAATCCCATGGACGGAGGAGCCTGGTGGGCTACAGTCCACGGGGCGGTAGAGTCAGAAACAACTGAGCACTAACCTAAAGTCACTAGTCAATAGCCTCTTAACCGCACCAAAGGTTTCCAAGTCTCTCTCCTGCCTGTAAGAGGGGCTGGCTTGGGGTTACAGGGACCCCTGAAGTAGACTTCATTCCTCCTAGGAATAGACTTTCTCCTCGCTCCATTCCCCTGTCCTAAACGATAGATTTTTACAGCCTTGTGACCATAGATCCACTTCCCAGAGAAGAATCTTCTCCTGTGTGGAATCTTCTCCTGACTTGTGATTAAATCACTCCCCCAGGCTGGTGATTAAATTCTAAGGCAGTGCAGACAATAGGACCCTACACCTGGTGTAGTTCTCCCCTCCCCTCTCTGAGGATCAAAGCCGCTCTGGGAGATTGTGTGATCCCGGGCCAGAAGGTGGTGGGGGGGTGGGGGGTAGTCAACCAGGACTCAGACCAGGGAGGAAGCCCATTTGCCTGGATCGTTCTGGGGAAGGCAATCCCTCCTCAGAGGTCTCTTGCCTAGGTTCAAAGGCCCGTGGGGGCTGAGAGATTGGCAGCGGATGGGGAAGCGACTCGACCAGAAAACCGGGGCTTCCTGTTGATGTAGGGGGCCCAGGCCCACCCAAGTCCACATTCCCCACCCAAGTCCGAGTGAGCTTCTGACACTCCCACGGAAGCCCCCACCCCATGTGGGACACACAGTACCTAGAGCCATGAAGGGGTCTCCTGCAGCCCCAGGCCAAATCCAGGCGAGGGAGCCGCCCTCCTGGGACCAGAGGCAGCTTCCTTTCTAGGGAGGGCCCCAGCCCGGTTTCCCCAAATCCTAGAGCCTCCTCCCAGGAAAGTCTCCTTTCCCTAAATTGCTCTGAAGATTCTGACAGATGAGATAAGGAGAGGTCCATTCAGACCCCAGTCTCTTCTCTTCCCATCTTATCTCAGGAGTCTCCGCAGGAGTTGGGGGGGGGGGGGGGGTTGGCAGTGGTGGCTCAAGAGGGCCAGCCCCTCCCCTCTGATCCCATCAGTTCCTCTCTCACTGAGCCCCTTGGCAATGCATTTCTCAGTTCTGCCCCTCAACATCCCCAGCGCTGGCCATCACAGACACCCTCCCCCAGCAATTCACAGGCCTCCTCATTCTCTGTGAGAAGAACAGCCTTTGGGTTGCTTAGAAATTAAGTGCGGAGCAGCCTGGGAGAGATGCTGAAAAAGAGTTAAGACCCAGAGAATCCGCTCTCACTGCCTGAGAGAGAGAAGCAAGCCCCGCTTTCGGGGAACACCGGATTCGAGAAACAGCATCGCACATCCCTCAACTCCGCCACCCCTCCGAAGGACAGCTTCTTTCCCCCAGCCCCTAACCCCAGCCCGTTCCAAGCCGCCCCGCGGGCTGCTCCCGAGGCGACAGGGCGGCGCAGGGGTCCACGCCAACTTGATCCAAGGCAGGAATCTGGGGCCCCACTCTTGTGTGGCCCAGGTACCTGGCGACGTCGCTTTCCCAGTCTCCAACAGGAGAGCAGGTGTGGGACTGGGGAGGAGCCGGGAGAGGGGGCGCAGCCTCCGACGCAGGTGGGTGAGGGGGGCCCCGCGCACTGGTGGAAAGGTGACCCCGGGCGGGGCGGGAGCGCTAGTCGGGGAGCGGAGGCGCTCGGATCAGGAGGGCCAGGGGAGGGGAGGCTCCGCCAGGGGGAGGAGCCGCTACCCGCGTCCTGCTGTCGGGGCTCCCTCCCGTTGCGGCTCCGCTATAAAAGCCGGGTAGGCATGACCGCGGCACCCGCGGCGACCTTCTCGGTGCGCGACCCCCGGCTCGGCTCCCGCGCAGGATGCGGCTGCTGCTGGCGCTCCTGGTCCTCGCCGCCGCCCCGCCCCGGGCCCGCGCAGGTGAACGAGGGCTTCGGCCCGGGGACCCCTCGGTGGCCCCTCAGTGGTCCCTCGGCGCTCCGGCCCGCGCCCGCCCCGCGCCCAGGCTGCGCCCGCCCGAGATGCGGCGGCGGTGCGGCCGGGCGGGGCGGGCGCCGGGGAGCCAGCGCAGCGAAGGTGCGGCTGCTGGGTTCGGGGCTCGGGGCCCGCGGTCCTCCTCCAGGCGCCGTGCGGGCTGCGGGCAAGGATGCCGGCAAGGCCCCGCGGGGCCGCTCAGGGGAGCATCTTTGCCCGCAGCCCGCCTCCGCCTCTTACCCTTTCTGGCGTCTCACACCCTTGCTTGTGCGCCTCGGTCTGTCGTGGGTCGCTGTCCGTCCCGCGGGGGCTCAGTGCCTGGTAGCTACCCTCGGCTCGGACCAAGGGCAACAAACTGGGTCCCGTGCAGCCCTGGCATCGCCGCTTTCCGCCCTGATTCCTTGCCCCCCGGGAGGCTGCCAGCACCCTTCACCTCCCGCGCCGTGTATGGAGCCTGGCGGGGGGCATCCGGAGACCCGAGGTCCCGGCCAAGCCGGTCTTCCTGGCCAGGGTGATTTTCGTTTAAAGATTAATGGTGAGGCCGAGCTCTTAATTACTCGCCTAGGTGGGAGGTGGCAGGAGAGGGGTGTTAATATTTGATAAGGAGCTGAAGGCGCCTCCGGCGTCTGGGCACGGGGATCCGATCTGATCTGGCGCTTTCTCCGCGCTCCAAGAGGAACCATCTCCTTGCAAGGAGGCCCCCATCTGCCATTCCCCTTCCCAGCTACCCCTGGGATGGTCCTTGGGGTCCACCTGGCCACATCTCCTCTCTAAAGCTAGATGCTCCTCCCTGGAAGCGAGTCGAGGGTGAGGGTGCCCCACCAGTAGCAGAGAAAGAGGCCGTGGGTGCCTCTTTCAGGAGAGACTTAGACTTAATGGTGGGGACGTGACAGGCATCCTAAGAGAGAAGGCAGGATGTGAACATTTTTGTATGTAGGGCTGGAGGTTTGAAACCTACTTAAGCCTCTGGGTTGATAGAAAGAGAAACAGCTTTGCAATTAATGTGGCTGCTGGGTAGCTGCATGGCCTTGGGTAAGTCACTTTCCTCCTTGGTAAGTCAGCTTCCTCCTTGGGTAAGTCAGTTTCCTCACTTAGAAAACAGAAAGTAATTCTGTCTTCAGGTACCGTTCTAAGGATTCAAGGGAGGCAGTGGGTGTCAGTGTTTAGCGTGGCACATGGCAGGCGCTCCGCAGCCACGTGGCTCTGACAGCTCTACCACTGGACTGGGCCCAGCAAGCCAGGAGCCTCTCTCAGCCACCCCCTCGAACAAGCTGTGCGTCCCAGAAGTGCTGGGGCTTTCTGACTGCGAGTTGCCGAGCGCTGTCCCTCACTTCATCTCCTAGGGGGCTTGAAGCTGCAGGGTGGCCAGGTGGCACAATGAATTCCCCAGGGCATCTGCTACCCTGGAGAGAGGAGCAGAGAGGGTCACAGGCCCCTTCAGAGCCCCAGACCTGGCCAGAAGCTACCGAGACTTTGCCCAGGGCATATTTGGGTTTTGCTGAGCTGGTTTTCAAGATCCCTCCCTCCCCCTGGAGTTGGAGGGCGGGGTGAGCAAGGTCCACCGGAGGGAACATCTTCAGTCATCCCTAAAGCAGGGGGCTGGAGGGGTGGGTAAGTCAAGGGTGGGGGGCCGGAGCTGAGTGACTGGCAATGGCCTTTAGTTCCCTCACTCCATCCCTGGTCAGGGCAGAGGGACTGGGCAGAACCCAGAGCCCAGAGCCAAGACCTTCCAGTAGCTCCTCTCCTTCCCCGGGCCCCTGGGAAGTGGCCTGAGACTGCTGGCTGAAAGTCATCTGCAAGGGCTGCCCGCTCACGAGCCAGCACAGAACCTGAGCTGGTTTGAGCCTGCCATCTCTTGCCTAAAAACCAGCCCCTACCTTCAGCCTTTGGATACAGACCTGACCCTGGCCTTGGCCTCATCAACATCACATTTTTTTTCTGGCTTTGGCTTCCTGAAGAGGGTAGTTACAAGGGCACTCAACCAAGCAGGTCAAAAGTCTCTGTGATTAAGACGCTGGATCAGAGGTCACCATTACAATCCCAGTAGCTGCAGCCAGAAGGCGGGAAGAGCAAATTCCTAAGAAAAGCTCAGGCTGGACCAGATGGGCTCTGGGGAGGCGATGGGGGTTCCACCTGCCAGAACTGGGTCCTGAGGAGCCTGGCTCAGGTCAGGCTTGCCCTGTAACAGCCCTTCCCGCTGGGCTTCAGTTACAGGGAAGGGCTGGCTCAACTCCAGTGGCCCCTCGTGCTGTCGGGAACTCTGAGAGGTGGAGACACAGGGAGGCTTTTATGGCCGCAGCTGACCTGCCATCCAGTGTGTGCTCAGACACTGGGTCCGGAGATCCGGAGATCCGTGGCAGCTCCTCTTGCCTGGGGAAGGAAGCTAGTGGGCTCAGAAGAGTTAAGGAAGTCTGCTGCAGAGAAGAAGCAAGACTCAGAGCAGGACTGGAGGCCAGGTGATGGGCTCCGGCATCCGACCTCTGCCTGTGTGCAGAGAGGGGCCTGGATGGGAAGTGGCTGCTACCCTTTGCTGCCCCTCGTGGGGCTTGCCCAGATGCAGAGTCCTGGGGGGCAGCAGAACCCTGTCCCAGGCAGGGGATGGACTGGCCTGGGGAAGACACTGCAGGGATGCTCTATCGCTGAAAGAGGCTGTGCCAGCAAAGTAGGAGAAGTGTTTGATCCAGAACTTAGAGACTGTGAAACCCAAGGTGGCTCCCAGGGGTGGGGTGGGGGGGTTGGTTTGGGGAGGCTGAGTGGGGATGGGGGGCTTGGGGAGGGTGGGGGGCCAGGGTCCTCTAGATGCTTACTCTGCTGGCCTCCCTCCCACCTCCCACTGAAAACCTGCCCCTTCCCCATCTCATGTTCATGGCAGGGACCCCAGAGGAGGTGGGATTGGGTGGGGATGGACATGCTCAGAGGCCTTAGCTCAGGCTGAGCTGGAGAAGCTGTGCTTTTCTTAGGAATTTCCTCATCCCTGAGTTCTTTCCAGCTCACTTCATTTCTCTCCTCTCAGCCCCTCCTTAACTTTGGCCATCTGTGCCCGACAGGAGGGGGCAGGGAGGGAGGGAGGGAGGGAGGCAAGGGAAAGGGAAGGACTTGACTAAATTCCAGGCTGCCTGGAACACTCTCTCCCATCTCTCATTTAATCCTCCCTGTGGGTGGTATTAGTTCCATTTTACACGTGGCAAAACTAAGGCTTAGACAGATTACGTGACTTATCCCTAAACCCACCATTTGTGAGTGGCCCACCTAAGAATTCCAGCTCTGATCAAATGCTTCATCCACTCTGCTGGCCCAGCTTTTTTTTTTTAAATCAGTAGACTGATTTTAGAGCAGCTTCAGGTTTACGGAAACACTGGGCAGAAAGCACAGAGGAGAGGTTTCCCTGTGCAGTTTGTCCTCTTGGCAAATCTTTCATTAGGGCGCTACATTCGTGATGCAGCCTTTTTTGGGGGCGATGCTGTTTCTCTGTCCTGAGGCAGAGTGGGGGATCGGAAGGCAAGGTCAGGACCCTCACCAGGACTGTGAGATGCTGGGCAGGGGAGAAGGCCTAGGTGCCTTTGGCGAACACAGTGCAAGAGGGCGTGTTCTGGGGAGGGGCTAGCCTAATCTTCCCCATCACCCCATCAGCTCTGGGAAAGCAACCAGGCTGAACGTGGCTGTATTGTCCTAGGAGAGGGGGGTGTCCGGCCCTAATCTTCTTCTTCCCCTTTCCCCAGAGCCTCTCCTTCCAGGTCTGGTTGGGGGAGGCTGATGAACAACAGTGATGCTGGCCCCTGGGGAGAGCTGACCGGCTTTGGAGGGGCCAGTGTCTCCCACATGCATCTGCTCAGGCCTCATGTCCCTCCTCTCTCCCTTCCAGCATCACACTGGTGCTACCAGATTCAACTCAAACCCTCCAACTACACCTGCTTGGGTAAGTGCGGGGAGTCTTGGGGTAGGGACCGTCCAGGTAGAAACAGAGACCCAGGGAGGGCGGAAAGGATGAGGGGTGGTGGTGGCCGCAGGCAGATATCAGCTTCACACACACACACACACACACACACACACACACACACTTTCCTGGTGCTCAGTGCTCCGCTCAAGCGGAGTTTTTTCTGGTACCTCCTGTCATCACCTCTGTCACCTAAGAAGTCAGCCCTCCGTCCTCTGAAATAAATCAGCAGCAGCATCAAAGGCAGAAACGTTTTGCTGCCTCCTCTGCGGTTTCGGTGGCCGGAGGGCACTTCCCACCCTGCCCTGCCCCCCCCCCCCCCCGAGTGCCTGGACAAGGCTCAGTGTCAGGGTTTGGGGTCCTTTCACAAGAGACCCTTCCAGGGGACTCCACGGCTTCCACTCACTCTCCCACCCAGCTCCTTCGAACTTCAGAACCCCCAGGAAGCAGGTATCACCAGCGTTCTCCTTTCACAGCTGAGCATCCGAGGTGGTCCCGTACCCCCCAGAGCTCACAGCCTAGTCCCACCCCGTCCCACATTATGCCTTGCTGACTCTGTGTGTGTATGTGTGTGTGTGTGTGTGTGTGTGTGTTGAAGAGGAAAGAGGGAGAGGGTGGAGTTCTATGCTGGGCATCCCCCAGCACAGTCTGCCAGCTGCCAGAGGAGGACCTTACTGAACGAGGCCGGACCTGAGTCAGGCGCCCCTGATTCCCAGCCCAGCCTCCCTCCCTGCTCAGGGCCAGATGAGTGGGAAGGCAGCTGCCAGAACAACCGTCAATCCCCCGTCAACATCGTCACAGCCAAGACTCAGCTGGACCCAAACCTGGGGCGCTTCTCCTTCTCTGGCTACGACAGGAAGCACCAGTGGGTCGTGGAAAACAACGGGCATACAGGTGAGTATCGGGCATGCGAGGTGGAGGCCCTGGGCAGGGCAGCAGGGGCACCTGGTCTTGGGACCCCCGTTCCCTGGGGACTGGAAGGTTGGGCTCCTCCTGGGAGGGGCACCTTTGCCAGGGGAGGGGCCGACAAGCCCTGCTCGGAGGGAAGGGGTAGAGAGGGGGAGCAGGGTGGGTCTGGGAGAGGAGGGGACCTCTAGTGGTAGTTTCAATCAGAGCTGTTTGGGCTGGGGTGGAGACAGGTTCTAGGAAGAAGGAAGAGTATGTGCAAAGGCACGGGGGCGTGCAGCAGTTGGGGTGTTCAAGGGGCTGCGTGTGGCCCCGTGTGCATGCAGGATAGAGGCAGCCCAGGGTCAGCCCAGCCAGGCTCGGGGCTGGGGAGTTTGGACGCCGCCCTGAAGACACTGGGGCGCCACGCGTGGAGGGGGTTGAAGCAAGGGTGGGACCAGGCTGAGCCGTGGGTTTGGGCAGTGGGGGGCATGCAGAGGGAGAGGCGGGCGGTGAGGGGCCAGGGGAAGGGCCAGGTTGTGCCACTTGCCCTGTCCCTTCAGGACTGCAGCCTGCGACGGGAGGGAGATGGGAGAGAAGTCCTGCCTGGGTGGAGCTGTGATGGGGGCTGGGAGAGGCTAGGAGGGGGGGTGCGAGGAGCTGCCCCCTCCCGTCCCCTCCAGTGATGGTGTTGCTGGGAGACGAGGTCTCGATCGCCGGGGGAGGACTGAGCACGCGGTACCGGGCCAAGCAGCTGCACCTGCACTGGTCCAAGGCGATGGACCGGGGCTCAGAGCACACCTTCAACGGGGAGCGCTTTGCCATGGAGGTGAGGGACTTCTTCCTGGGGGTCCATGCCTTGGCTGGGCCCTGGGTATGCTTGCTTCGGGTGAGGAGGGTGGTCCACGCACCTGACGGGCTCTCTCTCCATCCCACTCACCCCTGACCAGGTGCACATAGTGCATGAGAAAGAGAAGGGGCCATCCAGGAACGCGAGCGAAGATGAGATCGCGGTGCTGGCCTTCATGGTGGAGGTGGGCCGCTACCCCCAGGGTCGGAGGGGCTGGTTCTTAGGATTCAGGTGCCCGGGATCCCAGCAAGGCAGGAGGGGGCTGGGGAGGCTCGGACGTCCCCTCTGGTACTCAGAGACTTGTGTACCACGCCGTGGGGAGCCCGGAGCCTCTCAGGGTCTCCGTCCTAGAAACTGCCTGCCCACCCCACCCCAGACCCGGAGAATGACCTGGTGGTCACCCCCCCCTCAGCCCCGCTCCCCTGCAAGCCTCTCTTAAGCCCCCTTCCCTCCTCTTCCAGGACGGATCCAACAATGTGAACTTCCAGCCCCTGGTGGAGGCGCTGTCTGACATCCCCAAGCCCAGTGAGTCAGGAGGGAACTGGGAGATGGGGGTCTTGGGAGGGGAGGTGTGGGTCGCAGGAGGAGGGGTGGGGTGGAGACTTTGTCCTATGAAGGAAGGTCCAGGGATTTCCCTTGTGGCCCAGTGGCTAAGACTCCATGCTCCCAGTGCAGGGGGCCAGGGTTCTATCCCTGGTCAGGGAATCAGATTCCTCATGCTGCAACTAAAGACCCCCCAAGACCCAGCACAGCCAAATAGATAAATACATATATATATATATATATATATATATATATATATATATATATATATATTTTTTTTAAAGGAAGGTCCACATGGTGGGGGGCCTGAGCTCTGAGTGAGGTGTGTGAGGGGGTGACCTCTGTCCCCGCAGATATGAACACCACGATGAAAAGGAGCATCAGCCTCTTCGACCTGCTCCCGGAGGAGGAGAGTCTGAGGCACTACTTCCGCTACCTGGGCTCACTCACCACGCCGACCTGCGACGAGAAGGTGGTCTGGACCGTGTTCCAGGAGCCGATACAGCTCCACAGGGACCAGGTACGCGGGGCCCACCGCAGGGTGCAGCCTGCCCTGCCGGGCTCCCGGGAACCAGCCGGCCCGGGGGCGGGGCCGGGGGCGCGGGCGGCGGGGCGCGCTGGGGCCCGACAAGCCCCAGGTGAGGCTAATGCCAGCTCCAGCTTGAGAACCACTCTTCTCTGATAACACAACGGTAGGAAGAGGAACCGAGCACTCTCCAAACCGAGGGCGTGAGTGCCCTCTGCTTAGAAAGCTAACGGGGAGCTGAGCCCGTCCCCACCACCCCCACCCGCGGACGCCTCTCGCCTCGCATCCCTCATTCCTTTCCTTTGCCCGAGAACCTGAGCCGGCTCAGAGAGGCCACTCAGTGAGCAGGGCCGGCCCGCCGGCTCCCTCCCTGACGAGTCCCTCCCACAGATCTTGGCCTTCTCCCAGAAGCTGTTCTATGACCACGAGCAGAGCGTGAACATGACGGACAACGTCAGGCCAGTGCAGAGCCTGGGCCGGCGCCAGGTTTTCAGGTCCAGGGCCCCAGGACCGCTGCTGTCCCAGCCGCTGCCCACCCTGCTGGCCCCCGCACTCGCCTGCCTGACGGTGGGCTTCCTCCGGTGACCCTTCCCTCCTGGACACTTGACCTCTGGTCTCAGCCCTTAAGAGGGCTTGGCCTCTGTCCCTCAGGCTTCTCAGGCTGGACTTCGATGGTGATTAAAATATGGATCTATTTTTGGAAAAAACTTTCCCAAATCTGCGCAGTTTTTTTGTTTCACTTTTTTCTTCTTCTGTGTGTCTCTTGGGATCGTTCCTTTTGGGAGCAGTGGTTGTGGCAGGTGAGCTCAGCTGCCCCAGGGCATGTGGGGTCTTAGTTCCCCAGGCACGGATCGAACCCATGTCCCCCGAGTTAGACGGCGGGTTCTTAACCACTGGACGGCCAGGAAAGTCTGTCTTTAGTTCCCACAGCTACTGCTGCCTTGTTCTCCTCAACCCAGCCCAGGCTGCCAGGGTGGGGGCCTCAGGGCCTGGAGACTTCTGAGCAGGGCCTGCTAGGCACCCCTCCCACCCTTGTGAATCCCCTCTCGCTGACACCCCGCTTGGAGAAGTGGAGAAAGGACCTCAGAGTTCCGACGCAGTGACAGCTGGAGAAGGGCCAGCCCAGCCTTTAGTTATATAAGGCAGGAAGCAGAGGCCCAGAAAGGCTACCCTGGTCAATTAGCTGATAAAGAATCTGCCTGCAATGCAGGAGACCTGAGTTCGATCCCTGGGTCGGGAAGATCCCCTGGAGAAGGGAATGGCAACCCACTACAGTATTCTTGCCTGGAGAATCCTGTGGACAGAGGAGCCCGGCGGGCTGTAGTCTGTGGGGGTCTCAAAGAATCACGACACGACTGAACAGAATAAGCGCGTGCGCGTGCTTGCACACACGGACACACACGCACACACATGCAGAAGCCCCAAAAGGAGAGGAGGCTGGTGAAGGCTGCCCAGTGAGTGCCCGGCAGAGGCAGCTGACACCCAGCCTGCCCTTTCTGTATGCAAAGTGCGTGCATACAGCCTAATCAGGGTGAGTGGTGGGGTTCATTGCTTTGCCTCAATATTTCTTGCGCACCTATGTTCTAGGCACTGGGCTTATGGCAGGGAATAAGACAGAAATGCCTGTCCTCCTGGAGTTCACAGTCTCGCTGGAGACACTATACATAAAAGAAATACACTGCACAGTTTATCGGAAGGCCGTGAGAGCTGTGAGCCAGCTAAACCAGGAAGGGAAGGTGGTCAGGGAAGACCTCAGTGGGTAGGGGCGCCCACTGGAAGACTTGAAGGAGGCGGGATGGGGGGCGGGGGGCATCTGGAGGTCAGCAAGTGTTCATGCCTGGAATAGAGGGAGGGGGGAGGGGAGGGGAGGGGCCCAGTGAGTCTGCGGTGCAGGGGGGAGGGGTGGGGGCATTTAGGAGCCTGCTGCAGTGTCCAGGAGCTGAGGGGTCACACGTGAACCCCAGGGTCTTTGGCCCTTGAGCTGTCCATAAAGCCACCCCCCCACCCCCTCTCGAAGTCTCTAATGGTTTTTTCCCTTTCCGGAGCCCAAGGAGGGAGTAAGACTAGGAGGTAGCAGATGTGGAGAGGAGGGTCCAAAAACCAGGGAGAAAGAAATAAGGCCTTTTCTGGGACCCCAGAGGCAGGTCCCAAGTCAGGCCAGGCCCCAGGAGCCCGGGGTTGAGGGGCCCCAGGGCAGGGCTGGAGTTTTGGAAGAGCTTGAGATAGATTTTAAGAATGGATTTTGGAGGAATGTGAGACGAGGGGAAGAGGCCAAGAACTGGCTTTACTGGGTAAAGAGGGGCTCTGGGGCCAGGGCCAGGGCCTGGTCAGTTGGTGCAGGTGAGGCAGGAGGTAGAGGCCCCCCCTCCCCGGGGGTAAAGTGACTGCAGATTCATTCCCTGTGGACCGAAGCTCCAAGACAAGAAGAGCAGGAAAATTAAGGCAGGAAGCTGGGCCCTGCCCAGACCACATCTCTCGTTCTCGAAGTCAGGAGACCTCCCCAACCACATAATTGCAGAAAGGCTCCTTGGAGGTCAAAGGAGAGTGAAGTCAAGGGATACTCTACCCACAGTCCTTTGCAGTAGAATCCACCAGGGCTAAGATGCTTGTGTACACATGGGAGGATCCTGAGCTATATCAAAGATGGACTGTGAACCAGGTCAATCAAAAAGATCGGCCAAAGGAAACCCGGAAGAAATGCCCCTTGTGAGTGATTTAAATTGTCATGAGGGCGCGACTCAGGGACTTTCCCTCTGAGGCTGCCCGTGTGTCTATCCACACGTACTGTACACTTTTGCCTCCTAATAAATCCTTTACTGGCTTCCCTACTTTCTGTCTTTGTGGGAATTCTTTTCTGCGAAGTTGAAGGCCCAGGGCCCCTCACTGACCACTGGTCTAGTGGCTGGGATCTGGAGCTTTCACTGCCACCACCAGGTCTCAATCTCTGGCTGGGAACCCAAGCCCCACTTCAAACCACCACTGCAGGGCAAGGTCACCTGAGATCATGGGAACAGCCTCGGTAACAGGCTTCCGGTCTGGGGGTGAGGCTTACGGAAGACATGGGGCTCGGCCGGCACACACGGGATTCTAGCACCCGATGCTCAAAGCCCTGGCTTGTTGCTGGCCTCTGGAGCAGAGCTGGTTGGAGGAGGTGACCTCTAAGCCTTCTTTGGCTCCAAAACCCTCAGAGGCCCTGACCACCCCCAGCTAGGCCTGGGGGACGAAGGGTATGCCACTTCCATAGCAGCCTCCCTCTCCCTTTTCTCCTTTGTGGCCAAGAATAAGCACCCTCTCCCTTCACTGGTGACCACACAGCCAGCCTTGGGGTGGTGGAGGGGTGGGTGTTGCCGTCACTAGGGCAACAGCAGGCAGCTTGTGTCAGCAGGGGGTGTATGGACTGAAACCTGTTCTCTTTGGTTCCCACACAGCCTGGGGGGGGATCTGAGATCTCAGCTGTGCCCTCCTCCTCACCCCTCCCAGGCTCAGCGCTCTCTCTCTCTTGGAAGTCTGAACTGCCCCTCCCCCCTGCACCCCCACCCCACCCCCAACCCTGCCCTCCTGGCAATATTTGGTAACTAATAACGCCGCAGCAGAACCAGGAAGTCCCAGCTCTCTGCCAAAGACTAGGGGAGCCTGGGCTTCTCCAACCCCCTAGCTGAAGGCGCACGACCGCCGCCCCCCCTCCACCCCCTGATCCCACAGTAATAAACCTGACCAGCGGGGCCCGGAACAGGCACGGCTTGTCCAGGGCCTGTGCCTGGAGGCCAGAGCAGGTGCCGTCCGTGCTCCACTCACAGCAAGGTCACGGCGGGCCGGTCACTAGGGCAGTGGGCAGCCCCGCCCCCGGGGACTGGCCCCAATCCCAGAGGCTGGGGAGAGGGGCTGGTGTGTTCCTGAGAGCGACCCCCGCCCCTGCAGACCCCGTCTCAGGAGAATGGGTTTGAAGCTCCTTGTGCCCATAGACTGCAGCACGCCAGGCTTCCCTGTCCTTCACTATCTCCCAGAGTTTGCTCAAACTCTTATCCATCGAGTCGGTGATGCCATCCAACCATCTCATCCTCTGCCGTCCCTTCTCCTCCTGCCTTCAATCTTTCCCAGCATCAGGGTCTTTTCCAGTGAATAGGCTCTTTGCATCAGGAGGCCAAAGTACTGGAGCTTCGGCTTCGGCATCAGTCCTTCCAGTCTGGCCTGGCTCCTGACACAGCTCCCCCAGAGATGAGGGGGCGCTAGGAGGAGACCCTAGCTCTTTCATTTGCTTCTGAGTCCTTGCATTGGGCATAACAATGTGTACACACACACACACACACACACACACACACACACACGGCATTGCAGCTGGCCAGGCCTGGGGAAGCCTCCATGGCTGAAGGGTTGGGCCCCCACCTGACTTCTAGTTTCCCGGCTCTTGGCATGGGGAGGCTGGAATGCAGTGAATGCCTACTGGAGCCACTGTGGGCCCCAAGACAATCCTCTAAGGCTGTATTCCTGCGGTTGCGTGTGGGTTGAGGGTGCTGAGGCAGACGGCGGGGTTAGGGCACCTGTCAGAGGCTGCGGTCACTCTCTGTACCCTCGGCTCCGCAGCCAGCCTTCTCCCCGACAGTCATCCAACCTCTGGGCCTGGACAGGGTGGGGTCCTGCAGCACCCTGCCCCACCCAGTCTCCACGCGCCGCTCGGTGTCCCTGACGGGCTGTCTCTCGGGCCCCCTGTTTAGATTTGGCATCTGGGAGGGAGCCAGGGGCTAAAAATACTCCCCATGTATTTAGATGATTCTTAGAAAATAAACTTCCCCATCTTGGCTCTCCGTTTGCACACTTGCTGGCCCTGCTTCCTGAGGCTCTGTGCGGACAGTGTTGGGAAGGGGTAAGGGAAGTGGTGGGGGGGAAGGGGAGGGTCCAGGGGTCTATAGGGGCCCCGAGTCAAGGGTGGTGGTGGTGGAAATGGACATAAGTGAAGGCTGCCCTTTCAAAGAACTCCAGGGCCTGCCTGCATGGAGACCATGCTGCAGATATTGTGGTGGGCCCGAGGCCCGTGCCCCCTGTGGGTGAGGGGTGGGAAGAAGCCAGAAAGCTGGTACCCTCGCAGGAATGGAGCTTGGGGCCTCAGTTTATCCCCCTGCAAAGTGGGCTGAGCGTGGCCCTTTGATCCAAGAGGGGTGGGCCTAGCTGTCCTCAGGCTCCTGCTGGCGACCTTGGGCGGAAGGCCAGGCCCGCGACTGCGGGTGGGGCGCTCCCGCACCTCACGTTACTCGAGTTCTAGCAGCTCTGTTTGTTTATCTCAATCAGGACAAAGGCTTTATCTCCTCTGGGGACCAAGGACATGTTCCCGGCCCGCCTGCGCCCAGGGAGGGGCTTCCTCTGGAGGGAGCCACGGGACAGACAAGTCACAAGCCAGTTCCTTCCTCAGAGCCCTCGTCCCTGCTGAGACCAGCCGAGACCGGACTCTACTCCACGTGTTGGCCCTGCCGAGCCTGGAGGGCGGGGTGAGCCGCGGGGGCCAGGGAACACACTGGGTACACTCGGGAACAAGATTTTTCTTTCAACACATGCTATTATTTCCTCTGTGCTGGGGATGGATGATTCAGGGAGAAAGAGTCCCACCTGAGCCTTTCCCCCAAGACTCCTGGGCCGAGGGCCCACAAACCACAGGTACAGAGCCTAGAGCAGGCACCCCGGAGCCACACAGACATGGGTTTGGTCCCTCTCCTGCTGACTAGCTCTGTGAGGTGACTTTGGTCATTTAAGTCACCATCTGAGCCTGTCTGCTCATCTGTAAAATGGGGCTAAGGACGGTATTTACCCCTTTGTTGTTGTTGTTTGAGTTGTCAAGTCGATACATCCTAACTCTTTGCGACCCCATGGACTGCAGCCCACCAGGCTCCTCTGTCCATGGGATTTTCCAGGCAAGAATAGTGGAGCAGGCTGCCATGCCCTCCAGGGGATCTTCCCAAGCCAGGGACAGAACCCTTGTCTCTTGCATTGGTAGGCGAATTCTTTACCACTGAGCCACTAGGGAAGCTCATTTACCTCTTAGGGTTGCTATAAAGATGAAACAAGATACTGTGCCAAGAGGCTGTATTAGTTTGCAGTTATTATTATGTTTGTTTGTTTGTTTGTTTTTTCTTCTTTATTTACTTGCAGCATGCAAAATCTTAGTTGTCGCTTGTGGCATCTATTCCCTGACTAGGGATCCAACTCAGGCCCCCTGCATTAGGAGAGTGGGGGCCCAGCCACTGGACCACCAGGAAGTCTCTATTATGTTTTTATTATTATCATTATTAGAGAGCATTAAAGAATGGGTAAGGCCTACAAATGGGGAAAAATCTGGCTGCTTCCAGGGACCGAGGCAGAGAATGGGAAGCAGAGGTTGGAATTCCAAGGACAGAAGCAGTGGTTCGCCTCTGGGGTCAGCAGCTGGTGTATGGTGGGGGACCCGTGTCACTCCTACCTAAGGGAGGATCTCCCCCACCTCACAGCACACACGCGCGCGCACACACACACACACACACACACACACACGGTGTCTGCCCCTTTGCTCAGACACTCAGGGGCATCCCCCAGCCCCCTGCCCCATCTCACTCATCCACAGAACAGTTCACGGAGTCAGACCTCCCAGCCCACCTTTGCCCAGCGTTGCCAGGGTCACTAGGGACACTCACGCCAGCATCAGCAGGAGCCAGGGGGCCAGTGGAGGCCCGGGCTGCCCCGCAGCTGTCCTTCCTGTCCCTGCCTCGTCAGGTGAGGTCAGAAGGCAGTCTGCTTCCCTGCTGTGGGACTGAGAGGGCCTGGGCACTGGCTTCCCATTTCACTTTCCTGCGGTCCTTCCCCAGGAGCTGTGAACTCACCCCCAGGCCCTCTGACACATCTCTCCCTTCAGCTCTGGCTCTGTCCCTGCTGTCCCAGGGCGCCGCTCCTATCCGGATTTGCTGCAGGCCTCCCCCAGCACAGGGTCAGCACCCGCCTAGGGCTGCCAGACAGATGTGAATTTCAGATAAACCACAAATACATTTTAGTCTTTCCCTCCCAAGTTGCATGGGGCACCCCTACATTAGGCTTCCCTGGGGGCTCAGCTGATAAAGAATCTGCCTATAGCACAGGAGACCAGGGTTTTACCCCTGGTTTGGGAAGATCCCCTGGAGAAGAAAGCAGCTACCCACTCTAGTATTCTGACCTGAAGAATTCTATGGACTATAATCCACGGGGTCACAAAGAGTCGGACATGACAGAGCGACTTTCATTTCACGCTTACGTTATCGTTGTTGTTTATCTGTGTCACATATTTGGGTTTACTGGGTCTGATGGCCCTTCCCTCATCCCACCTGGGAAACTGAGGCCAAGAGAAAAGGGTGGAAAAAAGAGGGACAAGACAGAAAGGGAAAAAAGAAAAAAAGAGGGACGAAGAGGCTGAGACTGTTATAGCCACGCTTTCCGGGAAACAAACTCACTCAGAAGGACAATGCAGATAGTGGAGTGCAGTTTATTACACTGGTGGGCCCAAGGCAGAGTCTCCTCTTAGCCAAGGACCCCGACCAGCATTTGTGAAAATCTTTTATAACCCATGTGTACGTGTCCAAACCCACCACCCCAATCCCTTGATGCTTACAAAGGAAGGGTAAATACAATCACAATAACCCCATCATTCACGTGTTATGTGTTCAAACAGTTAATAATCAATAAGCCCACGGTTACATTCCAACCAGTTAGTAACCGATAAGCCTGTGCCTACATTCTGATAGATACTGTCCAGAGGCAGGGGTGATTAGTGTCTGTTTTCTCTTAGGTGATGAGTAACCTGGATATGATCTTCAAGGTTCCCCTGTCCGGAGGGGGTCTTATCCTTCCATTGTTGTTCCCACAGGCACTAAGCAGAGAGTTCAGAGTCCACTGGAGAGGTGGCCAAGCACGATCAGCACAGACAGGCCTGAGATGGAGTCCAGGCCCTATGAATTCCTTCTTGAAGACCACCCACTTCCGTCTCCTGGCCAGCTTCCCTCTGCCTCCAGGGGCCCACAGCCCTGGTAACTGCGAGCAGATTGATCAGTGGGCTTCCCCTCCCTGAAGACCTGACTGTGTTTCATCTGGCTCTCGAGGGGAGGGCAGCTGGCTCAGCCCTGGAGGGTGTCAGAGCAGGCCCTTCTGTCAGTGGATTTCCTCCCCACCGTTCCCCGACAACCAGGGAGAGGCCGGTGCCAGGGAAATCTCTTTATCTCCCTGGTCTCCGCCGGAGCCCCCCTCCAGAGAGCGTGCCAGGACTCCCTTCCTGCAGCCAGGCTCCCGCCCATCATTCCAGCCACCTCTGGCGGAAGGGAGCCCTCAGGCCGCGCCAGGCTGCCGGCTCGGGTGGGGTCCAGTGGGACCTGATGCCAGGGTTTTATTTACAAACTGAGGAAAGGCTTAAGAAGCACGGGACCCCATCGGGGCTGGAACACCCATCCCAGTCACAGCCTGGGGTGCAGGCAGAGAAGGATCCAGACACTCTGAGCTCCATCCATTCACATTAGAGGCTCTTCCTTGCCGTCCTTTCACCTGGAAATCTCCCCATCTGTTTAACTATCTGTCGTTATCCCTGTCTGCATGCCTACTTTGTTATGCAAGGCCCTTTGAAAGGTACTTTACACCTATTATCTCATCTCATCCTGACAGCAACCTTTAGAACTTCAACTCCCACTAGAACAACTGCTTCAGGACAGCAGGGGATTTTCATCTGTTTTTGCTTCCTGCTCATGGGGACACTGTGATGCGTGGCTCAGGGAAGGGGCCCCATCTAGGAACAGCGAGTCCCAGCTCTGAGTGCTGTCAGAGTTCGGACATCTTCAGCCTTTGGCCGCTCCAGGGAGGAGAGGCCTCTTTGCTCAAGGTCACACTCCTCTCTGCAGATCCCCAGCCATTGACTGGCCAACAGGGTTGGGGGGGGGGGGGGGCGCGGTGCAGGTAAAGGGCAGGCCCCATTTACAGTGACCCGCAAGGAGCTTTCCGTGGTGGCCCATCAAGGTCAGCATTGCACCTGCACGACCACCCCAATTCTCTCTTTAGGATCCCTGGCTCCATCTCCTCCCACCCCCAGTGTTGGTCCTCAAGGCAAACCTTAGTAAACATCCTGCACACGCAATTGCTTGGGCTTCCTGGGGCCATCAAACATCCAAATAGTACAGAGCATGCAGTAGGCTTTCAATCAATATTTGCTGGGAAGGACCCTGGGGCAGGGATTGCTGCTCCCAACTGTACACAAATATCAACAGTATAATCAGAGCAGCTAACGTTTTACACAGATGGAAGGATTTGACGTACTATCTCAATCCTTAGCTTCTGAAATGGGTATGTTCTCCACTTTCCAGATAAAGAAGTGAAAGACAGGGACCCAGGGATGGCTAGTAGGATTTGGACCCAAGACAATCTGATCTTCAAGCACCCTCTCTTACCATCACTTTTCTGAAGGAAACCAAGGCTCGGCGAGGTAGGGAAGCTCACCCCTTCCCAGACAGTGAGTGGCCACCCCATCTATTGGGTTGGCCCAAAAGTCCATTCACGGGTTTCCAAAAGATATCACATAAACCCTACAGTCCTTGCTTCAATTCAGTGCTTAAGCTTGAGTGTAGAAACCACCAGTCCAGCCAGAGACTTGGGGACACGTGCTGTTCCCTAGATCTGGAAGGCTCTTCCTGTCCCTCCCCTGTTTGTGACTTGCATCTCATGAGGGTCACACGGCAGCCAAAAGCCAGCTTAAAAGTGATTCCTTTGTGAAGCCTTGCTAGTCTCTGCTGCCCACCTTCTCCAACAACATGCCCTACGGGAAGAGAACAGGAGGATCCCGTCTGAGCCATCGGAGGATGGTGGTGCCAGGCCAGGGTTGGCCATGCAGGGTGGGACTGGCAGCAAATGTTGGCAGGGTGAGTGAATAAAGGGAAAAATGATAGCACAGCACAGAATTAGCAGGCACCATTCCAGGGCTGGGACTAAATATTTACTTTGCCCATTGGGCAATCCTGAGAGATAAGCCTGGTCTTCCGAGCTCTATTCATGCAGACTTTCCTTCAGCGACTGACACAATCAGCCTGGTTTTGTTATAGTTTGAGCAGCTGTTTCCATATGTGGGCCCCGGGCATAGAGGTGCTTGATCCCTGCCTACCGCTGTTCCCCAGCATCGCGGGTTCTCCCCCAGTGAAACCCGTTCCCAATTTGTGGCCCCTCAGATGCTCTTCTTCTCCATCCTGCAGGCCTAGCCAGGCTCCACGAGGCTGCAGGTCAAATTGGGGTTTCAGGTCTAGTTTAAGCTCTGACTTCACACGCAGTCGCGGGTTGAGTCACATTGGGGCTGGTTGGAGGGTGGTGGGAGGGTCCTGGTCTGTCGCCCCAGCGGTTTCCCGGGAGGAACCTCTCTTAGGGGAGAGGCGTTGGGTGTGACAAGTGTGACAAGTGGCTGTGACTTGCTGGGTCCAAGCGAAGTCTCTGACTTGTAGGATTCAGAGGGGCTCGGAGTTCAGTGTTGCATCTATCAGCAAGCTTCTGAGATTCGCACTGGGGTCATAAGGGGAAGGGAAGTGGCCTAAAATAACCGGAAGAGCACTTTGACCCTGGAGGGAAATAACAGGCCGCCAAAATGGCGGTGGTCGGGCTTTCGGCCCACGTTCTCGCATTCTCCTCCCATAGTCTGTAAACGGTGACTTTGCTGAGATCATGTAGCCCTGCGCAGGGGCACCCTGCCTACACAAACACCACCCGAAAAGCCCTTGGCACACAGGGCTGTGTCCGCTGGATCAGCCAGGAGAGAATACAGCATGTCGGCCTTGCTGCTGTGAATAAAGAATGTCTATCTACAGTTCCTACAACTCCTCGCGTTTTCAGTGAGACACACCCAAACACGAATGCGGGGGAAAACAGCTCTGCTTTGGGAAGGATCTAGTAAATAGAAGGGACCAGTGGGAGACTCCGATCCTGGCGCCCCGGTGTGTGAGGGGAGGCCTGGGAGAGGCTGACCTGGTGTTGGATGAGCAGTGCCTGAAAAGTCAAGCGGTCCTGCTCAGTGGGTACCACGTGGCGGCGGAAGTCAGGACTAGCTTTGTTTTCCTTTGTTTTGAAATACCTACTTTTATTTATTTGGCAGGGCAGGGTCTTAGTTGTGGCTATGGGATCTAGTTCCCCGACCAAGGATCAAACCCAGGGCCCCACTATTGACAGCTCAGAGTCTTAGCCACTGGACAACCAGGAGAGTCCCTGTTTTGTTTTCAATATTTATTTATTTGGCTGCACTGGGTCTTAGCTGTAGCACGTGGGATCCATTTAGTTGTGGCATGTAGAATCTTTAGTTGCAGCATGCGGGATCTAGTTCCCCGATCAGGGACCAAACCTAGGCCCCCTGCATTGGGAGCCAGGAGTCTTAGCTGCTGGAACACCAGGGAAGTCGCTAAAAGGACTTGTTCAAGTCACATCTAGATACCCTCAGAAGGCTGCCATCAGTGTGTAGACAGAGTGGGAAAGAGTGGTAAGGGTAAGATCCAGGACTGCTGGTGGCACAGTGAGTAAGAATCTGCCTGCCAATGCAGGGCACACGGGTTCAATCCTTGGTCTGGGCAGATGCCACATGCCCTGGAGCAACTAAGACCATGCGCCATGACTACTGAGCCCGTGTGCTGGAGCCCAGGAGCCGCAACTACTGAAACCCACGCGCCTAGAGCCTGTGCTGTGCAACAAGAGAAGCCACTGCAATGAGCAGCCCACACACCACACCGAAGAGTGGCCCCCACTCACTGCAACTAGAAAAAGCCTGTGGGCACCAATGAAGACTCAGTGAGACCAAAAAATAAATAACATTTAAAAGAAAAGTATGATCCAATGCAACCTGCAAATTCAGAGTGTAAACTTCATTGAGCCCAAGGCTGCTTTGGCCAGGCCAGCCACAGCCAGCCCAGAAGCCAGGTCACAGAGGCTGCCATGTGGAATTTGATGATAGTTCAAGTTCCAGGGAACGGGAGGAGGCTGCTCTGTGGTCTAAATGAGGAAATGGTTTCCTCAACAAACTAACCTGCAAAGAGGATTAGATGAAACATTTTGTTCAAGCCTTTTCCAGGTATTGTAACCGTGCTGCCACTTCCAGAATGTTCCCTGGGCAGCACAGCAGACCCCCAGCTTTAACAGTTCTTTCCTAAACAGCTAGGGTGTTGAGATTTCCCTCCAAATTTATACTGCTTATGTCCCCAGGGTCCAAATTAGCCATGCTTTCTCTTTCCACTTCTCTTTCTCTCTCTCGATGTATATGAGTTTTGTGTATATTTTTTACTTATTTGGCTGTGCCAGGTCTTAGCTGTGGTGTGTGGGATCCAGTTCCCTGCCCAGGGATCAAACCCAGGCTCCCTGAATTGGGAGCATCGAGTTTTAGCCACTGGACTACCAGGGCAGTCCTGATATATATGAGTTCTGGATTGAGGCTTGACGTGTCTTCATCATCATAGTGGAGAGATGAGAAAACCAAAGTTGGGCCCATAAACCCTGGAGAGAAAGACAATGAGCTGCCGTGCTGGGACTCAGCACAATCAGAATCGAATGGAAGGCAGCTGCAGAGTCTGCTTGCTGCGCGATTGGCCCACGGTGGTGGCCGGATGGACATGTGGTGTTCGGTTTAGAAGCCCAGGCTTGTGGGTGCGAATACCTGGGTGTAAACGGTCAGGCTCAATTGTTTTCCCTCTCTTCCCAGGAAAGGCCAGGAAGGAAAAGGCCCCAGCTGAAGGGAGGAGGAGGCATTGTCCTCAGTGGGTCGGCCTCTCAGGTAGCCCGTCTGGCAGGGGGCCCGTGGGGAACATGGGATTCTCATGGCTTCCGTGGCTGGCGGCTGCCTTCCTGAAACTAGATCACTCAATCCTGGTCTTTCCCATCCTGCCTCTGACACCATCACATCCCTGCTAAATCCCTGATAAGATCCTATCAGACGCTCCGAAGTCCAGTTTGGAGCTCGTGGCCTTGACCCGCCCCAGAGTCCATCCTTTCCCCCTCCCTGGTCCCACCGCCCCTTGTACACCGCTTCCTCCATCTGTCTGGCTCCTAAAGTCCCTGGGCCACCAGAGGTGACGAGAACAAAGCTAGGACGATGGTCTCCCTCAAGAGTCACTGTGTGGCTGTTAGCTCCTGAAAGTTTTCCATCTTCCAGGAAGAGGGGTTGCTTGCAGGACCTACTTCCTCTCCTTACCTCCTTACAGAACAATAATACTTTGCATTTGCATAAGTGTTATCAGTTGTGAGAGCAGTTCACGTTCAGTTTCTGATTCAGTGTTTGTCATGATACTGTAATCTCACTGATTGTGGTTCCTCATTTATAAAAAGAGATGATAGTTCATCCCTAACAGAGCTGTGGTGAGCAATAAATAATGAACAAAACAGGCATAGCTTGGGGTCTGGCAACAGTACATGTCCATTCTGTGGCTCAGTGCTTTCTTCAACTTCTCTCCTGATTTCAAGCGGAGGACTATCTTTTATGCCACAGAGTAGGTACTTAATAGGGCTTCCCAGGTGGCGCCATGGTAAAGAATCTGCCTGTCAATGCAGGAGACGCAAGAGACTCAGATTCAATCCCTGGGTCAGGAACATTGCTTGGAGTAGGAAATGGCAACCCACTCCAGTACTCTTGCCTGGAGAATCCCATGGACAGAGAAACCCAGTGGGTTATAGTCCATGGGGTCGCAGAGAGTTGGACACACCCGAGTATGCACGCACGCAGGAACTCAATAAACATTTGATGGATGAGTGATAAACTGTCCTCGCCCTTTCCCATCTCTCCCAAAGTGAGAGGATGTTTATTTGCAGCTCCAAGCCACTGGGAGCTCTGCAAACAGAGAGTGGCAGCTGGGACGTTCTCCAGGTGGCACGACGGGCCAAGGCCCCGGGGCTGGGTCCACAGGTGCCCTGCCCCCGCCTGCTCCAGGGGTCTCTGCAGGGGAGGGAAGCTGCCTGGCCTTCACCCTGGTTGGCTGGCTCTCCCTCCCTGCCCAGATGTACCGAGAGAAGCAAAATGGCTTTGGAGAGGCCCACTCTGCTGACACGGTCATTTCCAGCAGACAAAGGAGAATGCTCTCCTGTTGAAATTGAGCGGGACCCTATGGGGCCCTCGTGGGTGCAAAAGCACCCTGTCTCTTTTTCTTTTTTGGTTGTGCCATGCGGCTGTGGTACCTTAGTTCCCAACCAGGGATTGAACCCAGGCCCTCAGTAAAAGCTGAGTCCTAACCACTGGTCTGCCAGGGAATTCTCCATGCCCCCAGCCCCACCACCCTCTCATTTCTTGTTTGTGTTGGCTTGGCCAAAAAGTTAAGGTAACAGAAAAACCCAAACAAAAATTTTGTTCAACCCAATAGAAAAAGGCTGTGGTCTCAGGCCTTCCCTGAGTTCTTAAGAGCAGATTCAAGCAGTTACTAATTAGGGAACTGACGGAACACAGAAACAGAGGGAAAGTGATCAGGAAATAATAGTTCAGCTATAAAACAGAGTCCTAATCACACATGGGATCCCCAGGTGGCTCAGCAGTAAAGAATCCGCCTGCCGATGCTGGAGACTCAGGTTAGATCCCTGGGTCAGGAAGATCCCCTGGAGCAGGAAATGGCAACCCACTCCAGTATTCTTGCCTAGAGAATCCCCATGGGCAGAGGAGCCTGGTGGGCTACAGTCCAGGGGTTGCAGAGTTGGACACGACTGAGCACATGCACAGAGTCACAATTATAAATGAAAATCTGACTCACAGCTTGGAGTTGTTCTGCAGAAACTGAGACCCACATCCGGTGGAGGAAGGTGACTTCATGCTGACCACAAGCACAAAGACCCCAGGCTGCTTGGAACCAGGTGATTGGTGTTTTCTTGTGAAACCTCATGATGTTACCTCACCAGGCACCAATCAGAGGACTGATACAAGATGATCACTCACCCTGAGACCCCCTCCTTTTTATCCCTAAAAACCTCAGGCCCAGGCCAGCCAGTAAAGTGGATCTGAGACAAACCTACCCTGCCATTTTCTTGGTTGCCATCCTATCAATAAAACTTTCTCTGCTCCAAAAGGAAATCAGTCCTGAATATTCATTGGAAGGACTGATGCTGAAGCTGAAACTCCAATACTTTGACCACCTGATGCAAAGAACTGACTCATTGGAAAAGACCCCGATGCTAGGAAAGATTGAAGGTGGGAGGAGAAGGGGACGGCAGAGGATGAGATGGTTGGATGGCATCACTGACTCGATGGACATGAGTTTGAGTAAGCTCCGGGAGTTGGTGATGGACAGGGAGGCCTGGTGTGCTGCAGTCCGTGGGGTTGCAAAGATTCGGACATGACTGAGCGACTGAACTCTCTCTCTGCTCCAAACTCCGACTCCGATGTTTTGGTTTGTTTAGCCTCAGTGCCAGGCTCCGGAACTTGGGTTTGACAGCACTGTTGCTGGGGACCATTCTCTGGGGATCAGCACTGCATCATGATCGGTTTTCTTTCTTTCTTTCCTTTCTCTGGCTGTGCAGTCTGGCTTGCACAGTTCCCCAACCAGAGATTGAACCCAGGGCTGAGGCAGTGAAAGCACGAGTCTGAGTCTCTGGACCACCAGGGAATTCCCCATGATGGACTTCCTGAATGCTTTACTATCCATGGGGCCTTGTGGAACATCGATCCAGAGCTCTCAAAAGTTGCTCAACCGTCCTTGAGCAGGACGGTCGCTACCCTTGACCGTCACTTCCACCTGAGCACCTCCAACCTCACCTGCTTTAGTGATATATAGGGCCTGCAGGTAAAATGCAGTTGGCCGAAAGGGTTCTGCCCGTGTTGTTTCAAAATAAAAGCTGAAGAACTAATGACCTCGGGCAAACCCTTCATGATTCACAAGGAAACTGAGGCCAGAGGAGTTGAGGGACCCACCCGAGTCACACAATCCTGCAGGAAGCAGAGCAACATTGTTTTCTGTGGTGTCAGTGAAGACGATGGCCCTGGACTAGGGGCCAGAGCTGCCCTGCTGACGACAGGCATCTCCTTATCCATCCTGGGGACGCTCTCCGCAAGGTTCAACATGAAGGCCTCCTCTCTATAAACCCCAGTGAGGGCTGGGGCTTAGGCACCAGGGCAGAGGTTCCTTCTATGAAGAGCTGCACATGCCTGCCCTCAAAGGGGCCCCCAAAGGGTTTAGGTGCCGCCACCAGCCCCCTTTCTCTCTGGATCCTCCTCTCCTCTGTTCTCCCAGCTACGCTGAGCAGGCTCTTTCCTCTGGCATGCATTCCTCCTCCCTTTCCACGGTTCTCCTAAGTTTCCCTCCACCTCCTGCCTGGTTCCTTTTTTTTTCCCCTGTGAACTTTTTGAAGCACTTGAAGCCTGGTTTCCATCTGCATTCCTCTTGGGCTTGACATAAAGTCCAAAGTTCAGCACCAAGAGAAATTTCAGCCGAAGTCAATTGGGTATTTGAAAGAGAGAAAGTTGTTACAGCAAGTACAAATTTGTTTAAAAGGTCTCAGATCAGTGTGTATGTAATGAAAACCGTGTTTTGCAACCACACCAGCATCAAGGCCTTTACAACATGGTTTCTCCTGCTTGTTATATATAATCTACTATGCTTCCCACGCACTTTCTGTCAGTCAGTTCAGTTGCTCAGTCATGTCCAACTCTTTGTGACCCCACGGACTGCTGCAGTTCACCAGGCCTTCCTGTCCATCACCAGTCCCGGAGTTTACTCAAACTCGTGTCCATTGAGTCAGTGATACCATCCACCGTCTCATCCTCTGTTGCCTCCTTCTCCTCCTGCTTTCAATCTTTCCCAGCATCAGGATATTTTCCAATGAGTCAGTTCTTCGCATCAGGTGGCCAAAGTATTGGCGTTTCAGCGTCAGCATCAGTCCTTCCAATGAATATTCAAGAGTGATTTCCTTTAGGATGGACTGGTTGGATCTCCTTGCAGTCGAAGGGACTCTTAAGAGTCTTCTCCAACACCACAGTTCAAAAGCATCAATTCTTCGGACCTTTGTTGGTAATGTCTCTGCTTTTTAATATGCTGTCTAGGTTGGTCACAGCTTTTCTTCCAAGGAGCAAGCGTCTTTTAATTTCATTGCTGCAGTCACCATCTGCAGTGATTTTGGAGCCTGAAAAACTAAAGTCTGTCACTTTTTCCATTGTTTCCCCATCTGTTTGCCATGAAGTGATGGGACCAGATGACATGATCTTGGTTTTCTGAATGTTCAGTTTTAAGTCAACTTTTTCACTCTCCTCTTTCACTTTCATCAAGAGGCTCTTTACTTCTTCTTCGCTTACTGCTATAAGGGTCATGTCATCTGGGTATCTGAGGTTATTGATATTTCTCTCAGCAATCTTGATTCCAGCTTGTGCTGGATGTCTGGCATTTCTCATGATGTACTCTGCATATAAGTTGAATAAGCAGGGTGACAATATACAGCGTTGATGTACTTGATTTGGAACCAGTTTGTTGTTCCATGTCCATTTCTAATGGCTGCTTCTTGACCTGCATACAGATTTCTCAGGAGGCAGGTGAGGTGGTCTGGTATTCCTGTCTCTTTAAGAATTTTCCACAGTTTGTTGTGATCCACACAGTCAAAGGCTTTGGCGTAGTCAGTAAAGCAAAAGTAGATGTTTTTCTGGAACTCTCCTGCTCTTTCTATGACCCAGCATATGTTTGCAATTTGATCTCTGGTTCCTCTGCCTTTTCTAAATCCAGCTTCAACATCTGGAAGTTCATGGTTTATGTACTCTTGAAGCCTGGCTTAGAGAATTTTGAGCATCACTTTGCTAGCATGTGAGATGAGTGCAATTGTACGGTAGTTTGAACGTTCTTTGGCATTGCCTTTCTTTGGGATTGGAATGAAAACTGACCTTTTCCAATCCTGTGGCCACTGCTGAGTTTTCCAGATTTGCTGACATATTGAGTGCAGCACTTTCACAGCATCATCTTTTAGGATTTGAAATAGCTCAACTGGAATTCCATCACCTCCACTAACTTTGTTCGTAGTGATGCTTCCTAAGGCCCATTTGACTTCTTGTTCCAGGATGTCTGGCTCTAGGTGAGTGATCACACCATTGTGGTTATCTGGGTCATGAAGATCTTTTTTGTATAATTCTTCTGTGTATTTTTGCCACCTCTTCTTAATATCTTCTGCTTCTGTTAAGTTCATACTGTTTCTGTCCTATATTGTGCTCATCCTTGCATGAAATGTTCCCTTGGTATCTCTAATTTTCTTGAAGAGATCTCTAGTCTTTCCCATGCTGTTGTTTTCCTCTATTTCTTTGCATTGATTGCTGAGGAAGGCTTTCTTATAATTGGTGTATAATCAGCTATAGCCCAATACAAAACAAAAAGTTGGGGAAAAAAGAGAGAAAATCCTGGTTTTGTTTCATGGCATAGCTCACTCCCCCATCCTATATGATTTTCCTTAAGTACTCTGCCACAGCTATTGTCTACCATCACTTCACCCAAGACAATTATATCTACCAATCCCCCTTACTTGTGTGCATGTGCATACCATCCTTCCCCAGTTAGACTGGAAGTTGTGTCATTCTGTGAAGAGTTGGTTTCCACAAATGACCAGTCTGCAGGACAGTGCCAACCGGCTGCAAAAGAATCACCCAAGAACTTACTAAAATGCAGTTTGGACTGCGTGGAAGGAGATGATTTCATAAATCTGTGTGTCAACAGGCAGAGAGCACAGATATTACATGACAACGTGGGTGGAATTCTGGAAAGAGCACGTTTAACAAACTCCTTGTTGATTTTTTTTTTCTTCCCTAGTTGATTTTTTAAAATGTTTTATTTATTTTTGGCTGTGCTGGGTCTTCGTTGCTGTGCAGGCTTGTCTCTAGCTTCAGAGAGGAGGGCTACACTCGAGTTGCAGGGCATGGGCTTCTTTTGTTGCAGAGCACCGGCTCTAGGGCGTGTGGCATTTGGGCTCTAGAGCACAGGCTCAGTAATTGTGGCACATGAACTTAGTTGCCCTGCCACATGTGGGATCTTCCTAGACCAGGGATCGAACCTGTCTCTCGAATTGGCAGGGGGACTCGTTACCACTGAGCCACAAGGGAAGCCCAACTCCTGGTTGATTTTGATGATGCTGTTGAATTGACAGGTTGGGAACTGCTGCCCCTAGAGAACCGAGCACAGAACTCTGTATATGCACTCCTATGTCATATGCTTCTTGACTGGTAATGAATTTGATCCTAATATTACTTATGGTATACCTGTGTTCTGATGCTCTAAGTGGGGAAAGAATATTGTGATTTGAGTACCCAATAGGTGTTAGGGCCTGTGCCTATTTACATTAATTATTTATTCCTTCTAATAACATTTTGAAGTGGTATTCTCATTGGGCATGAGAAATATGAGGGTGTGAAGGATTTTTTTTAGGACTTACTGTTATAGGACATTAAATTTATGTGGTAGCCTGGATGAGAGGGGAGTTTGGGGGAGAATCAGTTTAGTTTAGTCGCTCAGTCATGTCTTGACTCTTTTCGACCCCCTGGACTGCAGCACGCCAGGCTTCCCTGTCCATCACTAACTCCTGAAGTTTGCTCAAACTCATGTCCATTGAGTCGGTGATGCCATCCAACCATCTCATCCTCTGTTATCCCTTCTCCTGCCTTCAATCTTTCTCAGCATCAGGGTCTCTTCTAATGCGTTGGCTCTTTGCATCAGGTGGTCAAAGTATTGGAGCTTCAGCGTCAGTCCTTCCCATGAATATTCAGGGTTGATTAGGATTGACTGGTTTGATCTTCTTGCAATCCAAGGAACTCTCAAGAGTCTTCTCCAACACCACAGTTCAAAGGCATCAATTCTTTGGCATTCAGCCTTCTTTATGGTCCAACTTTCACATCCATACATGACTACTGGAAAAACCATAGCTTTGACTAGATGGACCTTAGTTGTCAAAGTACTGTTGCTGCTTTTTAATATGCTGTCTAGCTTTGTTATAGTTTTTCTTCCAAGGAGCAAGCATCTTTTGATTTCATGACTGCAGTCACCATCTGCAGTGATTTTGGAGCCCCAAAAATAAAGTCTGTCACTGTTTCCATTGTTTCCTTATCTATTTGCCATCAGGTGACGGGACTGGATGCCATGATCTTAGTTTTCGGAATGTTGACTTTTAAGCCAGCTCTTTCACTCTCTTCTTTCACTTTCATCAAGAGGCTATTTAGTTCCTCTTCACTTTCTGGCATAAGGGTGGTGTCATCTGCGTATCTGAGGTTATTCATATTTCTCCCTGCAATCTTGATTCCAGCTTGTGCTGGATGTCTGGGATTTCACATGATGTACTCTGCATATAAGTTAAATAAGCAAGGTGACACTATACAGCCTTGACATACTTGTTTCCCAATTTGGAGCCAGTCAGTTAGACAATGGATTCATGTATATGTGTGGCTGAGTCCCTCTGCTGTCGACCTGAAACTATCATAACATTGTTAATTGGCTGTACTCCAATATAAAATAACAGTTAAAAAAAAAAAAAAAAAAAGAATAAAAGAGAGAAGACATAAACACACTTGGAATGAAAAAACAAAAATTAAGAGCTTGTTTTAGTGCACAGTTGTAACATAGCAAGAGGCAGAATCTGACCCTGATAATGGACTCCAAGCCTTCTACTTACCAGAGGGCATAACACTGGTGGCTACTATCTGGCTTGCAAATAACTTTTATTTAGACAGTATGATGTTTACAAATTAACAACAACAACAACAAAAAAACAAAGCCCTGCCAACATTTCTAAATTGGATGTTCTGTATAAATACCTGGATTTCTGGCTTCTCTTTGGGGTGGAAGAGGTTTGGTAATGCTGGAGCCCACATTCCTGCATGGCAACAATCAAATGCAGCCTTCAGATGGGATGGGTGCCCTAGAACTCACCAGTCCCCACTGTTCCGCATTCTCCATGGCGGGACCAGCTTCTCTGACACTCTGCTCCCAACCTAGCCCCTATGGGCCTCTGAATGTGCAACTACTGCACTATTACCTTGCTTTCCACTGCTATGAAATCTAAAGGCAGCTTTTTTTTCTTTTTTTTTTAAAGATTTGTTTTTGGCTGCCCTGTGTCTTCATTGCTGCTTGAGGGTTTTCTCTAGTTGAGGTGAGCAGGAGCTACTCCTCACTGAGGTGCGCAGGCTTCTCACTGCAGTGACTTCTCTTGTTGTGGAGCACAGACTCTAGGCACAGTGGCTTAGTTGCCCCAAAGCATGTGGGATCTTCCCGAACCAGGTATCAAACCCATGTCCCCTGCCTTGGCAGGTGGATTCTGAACCACTAGACCACTAGGGAAGCCTGGCAGCCTCTTTTTTATTGCACCATCTTTTATGGGTCTCTCATCACAGAGGTAGGTACATTTCTGACCTCGTGATTTCAATACTAAGGAACCTACCTACCTGGTGATACGTCACTGAGGAAAGCTGGGATCTTTGTTCCCTAAGCTGCACGTTCTGGCTCTGGCCTAGTAAAATTCTTATTTAACCTTTAAAACAGTTAGGGGAAAAAAGCCAACTCATCTACTTGCTCCTGTTCAATGGTATGTACAACTAAGTGAGCAATGCCACCACGTGGAAGAGAGATTCCATGTTGAATTGCCTTAGCCAGAGAGGCTGGGAGGCTGATGACCATTCTCAATTTACAGGGCCATTCAGGAACTAGAAGTGAAACACCCACCCATCTTTCTATGCTGCTTCTTTCCAAAGTTGTCCTTTATTCTTATTTTTTCATTAAAACATTATTTTATATATTACTGACTTCCTGTGTGCCAGGAACAATGTTTGAGATACAAGGATGAAGATATTCAAGGTGGTCATTTAAAAAGCCAGAGACACAGACTAAACTTTAGAAGTGGTGCTTCGTTTTGGATTCTTTTTCTGTTTTTTCATTTCCTTAAACAAGCTACCAGTGCTGCTGATTCAACATGTTTCATTCTATACATTTTTAATGTCTATTCCTGTGTTTTAGAAAATGTAAGCAGAGAGATATTAAATTCTTTGCGAGTCAGTGTAATAAGCGAATACATAAATCTCCTTGTCAAATAGGACTGAATCTCATGGGGGTAGGATTTCACATTCACTGAGCACTTACCAAGAAACCATGTCAGGCATTTGTATACCTCATTTCCTAAAAATAAGCCCAAGAGGCAGGTATTCTGACTTTAAAGGTAAATAAACAGGACTGAATGTGAAGGTCCCATAACTCTAAATCTTCAATTCTTCTTAACACTGTCAGTGGGCTCCCTGGAGACCTCTCAGAACCTGGGATATATCCCTGGTTTCTCAGCGTCCCCTAGAAACCAAGGATCATCTCCAGGTATCGTATAAGAAGTGCACCTCTTCTTCACCTTATTGCTTAATCTGCATGAAAACTGTTGCAAAAACTCCTTTAATTCTCAGTTTCAAATGAACAAGCTATTCTTCTCCTGAACCCTTTCAATGCCTTCCAAACAATTTCCTAACAGGGATGTGAAGCAAATTTATCTGGCTGCTGCAAGTACCTTGTTCTACATTGAACACACCTTCCATTCTCTCAGAGATGGAACATCCAACTCTGTAAGTCAGATAGGTATTCAAATAGGAGTATTAAAACAGGGTCACAGAGAAGAAGGCTAAAGAATTTGACATTTTTGTGTTTACTTGTATAGAGGAAAAAGAGCACATAGATGCATCCACAGTATTTAATTTGTTTGGATAATAGTTACAGAGAAACAGGTACACTCCATATACAATTACCAATACTTTTTTATACAGTTCATATTTCAGTACATCAACACTATTTTATTTACACTCTATTTATGTACATTAACATCTTTCTAAAGTCAGTGCATTGTCAACAAGTTTTATACAGTAATTTACAAGGTGAATGTAGTTAGTTAATTTAATAAATTTTCTGCTAGTCATGAATTAAAAAAATTAATTACAACCAATGTAACAAACACAGATCAAACAACATTAGTAGATTGTGCTACCTGCTTAAATAAAACATCTGTAAGGAAATTATTTAAAATCTTCCACTTTTTCATGGGACTTGTCCAGTTAGGAATGGACAGATTTTATACACCGAGAATCATGAAATTCTAAAGTCTGCATTTTGTCTGACTTCATTATATTATAGCATTTAGGCCACTCCTTCCTACTTGCAATTATAGTCTTATTCTGAATAGGCTTTCAACTCAGCCATTTACCTTTGTAAATGCTCTGAGAACTGGTTAGTAATCGACCTTAGGTATCAAAACACAAACACTTAGTTACATTGGTACCTACTATCTATGAGGAAGGAAGGGTAATGGCATCTGACAGTTAATGAGAATCAACTTCCAGGGTCTAGATGAATAAAAAAAGTGAAATATTTACCTTGAATATATATTTAGAAACAACACAGAAAAAAAATGCTGCCTGAAATAAATAACATTTATATTTTTGTTCCAGTCTTGAATTATTGGAGGATAAAATGAAGTGAGCAAAGAAATACCTTTTGATGACCAGTACTATTAAAAAAAAAAGCAAATGGAGATGCAAACAAAAAGTTTACTTCCTAAATCTCCCAACTGCATTAAAAATACTTATACATTATCAACGTTTGGGATGTGTTTTGTTTTTAAATTTAATATAATAGGGGAAATACCCCCATCAAGTTAATGTATAGCCCTTACAGCCATCAAATATGAACAATTTTTGAAAAGTTCATTTGCACGTATTCTTTTTTTAAAGTGCAAAACAAAGACACAAAGAACAAACAACCACTAACTGCAAAACACCATCTAGCTTTGTGGCCCTGTTCCCTCTCAGACACTGTGCAACAGTGCATGGAAGGATGGTGTCAATGTCAGCCGCCATTCCCCCCCCACTCTCAGCAGTTGGGGGGGTACGTTTTTGAGGGCACTTTATGTACCCTCAAAGCAAGCTGCCTCTATCTGGAGGGCTATTTTATTTTAGCTGGATCTCCCAGGATGCTTTTTTTTTTCCCCCTGCAGGGTCTCCCAACCAAGGCCCTGGGGAGAAGGCACGCAGCTCTTAAGAGAGCCTCCCTTTCAGACTGACCACTTACATATGTCTCTACTACAATGACTGGTTGTGTCTCAGACACAAACACAACAACAAAAAGAAAAAGCGATGAAGACATAGAAAGAGTGGGAAATGGTTTAAAAAGTAAATTGAAAAATCTGTGTCCATGCTGTAAGAATCCTTTGCACGCCTTCATGATCTTGCTTTCTCCATCGTGTCAGTCACTACAATGGAATAAAACTTCAGGAAAAAGGAGGTAGCATATCATGTCGTCCCCAGACAACACTACAATGTTTTGTTTTACTTTGACTCCAAGGAGATTCGTAGTATTCTGTTATGATTATTGGTAAACTATATTCACTACAGGGTTGTTCGTATCTGGACAAGCACAATTTAGTTCTTATTTGGTCCCAGGTGGCTGGTGCCAAACCCTTTTGTTTACAGGCTAATGGTGGGCTCTGCCTGAAAGCTCTCTACCAGGGAGCTTATGTGAGACACTTCCAAACAAAATTATTACTACTGGCATGTTAACTGCTATTTTAATTAGGTTTTTTTTTTTTATTTTGTGCTTCAGGGTCACAGGATAAAATAAGTACACATTGAGCTTGCCTTTCAGCGACGCTTTTGCCAAATGTCAGCTACAGGGAGTCATCTCCCTCATCACCAATCTACCTAGCAGCCAGAGTGGTAGCTTCACTGTAACACACAGTACTTTTTGTAATCAGACTCGAAGTCTTCGTCCATGCTGCTTGTGTCTGCCATCTTTTTGCCATCGATCTTTGGCAGAAATTGTGCATAGTCTATCCCCTGCTGCTCATAGAAAAGAATGTAGGCAGAATCGGTGTCAATTTCATCAGGGTGAAGTTCCTGGAGGAGCAAGAAAAGTCTTTAACAAAAAAGCCGGGCTTCCCTGGTGGCTCAGACATAATCTGCCTTCAATGCAGGAAATCTGAGTTAAATCCTTGGTGGGGGAGATCCCCTGGAGGAGGGAATGCAACTCACTCTAGTATTCTTGCCTGGAGAATCCCCATGGACAGAAGAGCCTGGTGGGCCCCAGTTCATAGGGTAGCAAACAGTCAGACATAACTGAGCGACTAAGCACACAGCACACATGCTGACTCTAAATCCTCACCAGGGAAGGGAGGACCAACCCTCTTTCATGACTAAAACTGATTGCTTCCAATCAGCTTAATATTTTGGCTACCTCATATCTGCCCCTAAAATAAGACGCATTATTTTCAATGTTTTTGGGAAAATATACAGGCCATAGACAAGTCAAAAGAATGACAGAAAACAAACATATCAAATTCTAATAGCTCAAAAGATAGGAACTTTTTCTTGTTAATCAATACCTTCTATTTTTTCACTGTTTTCATTTTCTGCTCTGCATATCACTTTTCTGGGGTGAAGGGGCATGCTGTGTGGCTTGTGGAATCTTAGTTCCCTGACCAGGGATGGAACCCTGGCCCTTGTCAGTGAAAGTGACGAGTCTCAGCCACTGGACTGCCAGGGAATTTCCTGCCTGTCACTTTTATTCCTTTATATTGAAGGCATCTATATACGGATTCTAATAGAAACAACTACTTCCTATTCAGGAGAAAGGGCTTCCCTGGTAGCTCAGTGGTAAAGAATCTGCCTGCCAATGCAGGAGACCCAGGTTTGATCCCTGGTTCAGGAAGATCCCTTGGAGAAGAAAATAGCAACCCACTCCAGCATTCTTGCCTGGAGAATCCCATGGACAGAGAAGCCTAGTGTGCTACAGTCTATGGTGTTGCAAAGAGGAGGACATGAATTAGTGACTAAACAATAATAATTCTGGAGAAAATCCATTATTTCAACAAATGTCCTCTAGATCTGTTGACATTTCTGTTTCTTTTATTAAAAGATCAGGGACATTTACCTTACAGCTGCTGTCATTGTAACAGTACCACTTGCTATTTGGGTTTTTGGCATAAGTGACGTAATGGCCCCCGCCCAGAATTCCTGAATGGCACTGTAAGAGAGGAGAAAGTGGAGGGGTGTTAGTAGTTGACAATACTCAGGCCAGGCCAAGTACCAGGATCCAATCCAAGGAAAAGTGTTTTCCTTCTTCCAAAAACAAACCAAGAAGGAAAACTAAAAATTTTAAAACTTTGAATCTTACCATTCTATTGTTGTAATTATTTTTGGAAAGCAAAACTCCCTCAGAAATACACACTTGTGAACAGCTTAAGCCTGTCACTCCACCTAGAAGATTACATGACTGTTCCCTTTATTAAACTGTGAGCATCTTGGATTCCACCCAAAAGGCCAAGATATTTACTGCTTACTTAGTCTATCACCAAGCTCAATGCCTAGCAAACGAGCAGGCTCTGAAAAAATGATGAATGAACGAAGATGAACAAACCAACCACTGAAAAGGTAGATCATTCTAAAAATCATACAAGATGTAAAGCAATTAACGTCCAACAAATAAAAATAAATGGGAAAAAAAAAAAGATGAGTAGAGCAAAAGCACCAGACTATATCGTTCTTTTGAAGCCTCTGTTTGACAGAAATGTCCTTTGCTCATTATACTTTATATTTCCAGGAAAAAAAAAAAGATTATAATAAAATGAGTTTTTGATACCAAAAAAAATAAAAATCATACAAGAAACCACTTACCGAAATTGCATATAGGTTATAAATAGGCTTAACATGAGTATCTTCTCTTTGGTCGTCAGTGCTGTCTTCCTCACTGTGGTTTTCAAGCTGGCCATTGCTGCAGCCACTGCCACACGCCTCAGGCTCACAAAGGAATCCATTGGCCAAAGCTACTTCGTGGTCCTGCGGGGTGCCCAGCTCAGGCTGGCTGCCCCCCAGCACGTGCCCTCGGCTCAAGGCATCAGACAGCTCACAAACGTGCCCAGCCCCGTTCTCTTTGCTGGCGTCCAAGTTCTCCTTACTACTTGACAATTTGTTTTTGCTGCCGATTTGGGGCAGGCGGAGCCTCCCTTTGCTCCTCCCTAAAGTCCGAGGGCTGCTGTTAGGGCTGCTGTTTTTGCTGGAGGGACAGCTGGTTCCACTTTTTCTTGATGTAGATGGTGAACCTGTGAAAGGGAAGAAAAGATAAATCCAAATGTCACAAGTTAAACCAGCTACGAAAAGCTAACTCTGCAGTCAACTGCACAAGTGTACACAAAAAGGTAAAGACAGGGGCATCCTGACTGGCTAGGCTTTACTCCTATTATGTGGCCAATAAGTTACATTCTTGTTTTCCTCAATGCCAACCCTCTCAAGGCAGCAATGTCCTGAAAATGTGAAGTACAGTAAGTATGGACTTAGAAAAAGAGCAGAAAGATTATTTAGGGCAGATTCAGTTCAAAATAATATTAGACGAAGGGGTTTGACAAATATATATATTCTTCTTTAGATTAAAAGATATGACCACAAATTATCAAGCACTTACTCCTACAAGGCATGACATCAGAAACTTTATTATCTCTACCTCTCACAACAATCCTGCAAAGGAGCAGATCTCAAACAGCTCCTGACTTCCTTGTATACCCTTAAAAATGGTTGAGGATCTTGAGAACTTTTTTTTTCTGATTTTAAATCAAAGTTTATTTTTTCCCTTTGTTTTTGTTTATTAAACTAAATGAAAAGTTGCATTGTCCTAAATTTTTCAACACGGAAACTTTCAAAACTACATTGTGAATTATGAGTGCTTCCATTCCAAGCATGAGAAAAAAGTATACTAGCTTTTTAGAAATATCTTTAGCCCATAAGCAATATATCTAAAGAACCATCAACTGAAGGAAAAAAGAACTTTTATAAACAAAAATGTTTCCTTACTATGTGTGTGCATGCTCAATTATATCCGATCCCTTGCAACCCCATGGATTGTAGCCCACCAGGCTCCTCTGTCCATGGGATTTTCCAGGCAAGAATACTGGAGTGGGTTGCCATTTCCTCCTCCAGAGAACTTTTGTTTTTTTGAGTTCCATTTATCAACATTTACCATGTTATATATTTACCATATTAGAAGTTAAAATTGAGGAGTTTGAGAAACACAAGACACATATATTTCATTGACAATATCACGTATATGTTGGCTCTAAGTCAACCCGTGAGAGAATGAGAGTGAAAAGGCAGATACTTAGCTTTTGGTCTTTTTTTTTTTTGGCTGCACCATGTGACTTGTGGCTTCTTTAGTTTCCTTACCAGGGACTGAACCTGGGGCTACAGCAGTGAAAGCGCAGAGTCCTAACTACCAGACTGCCAGGGCATTCCCAAATACTCAGTATTTTTATGGAAACAGTTTTGATCTTCAGAAAAGGTCTCAGGCACCCTCTAGGGGTTTCCCCAAATTTTATTTTGAGAACCCCTGATATAATGAAATAAGGATGACAACTATCATTCATAATCACCAAATGCCAGGCGCTATATAAAGTGCTTTACTCTCCATTTTATTAATAATATTTATTTATTTGGCTGCACTGGGTCCTGGTTACGGCACGAGGGACCTTCCTTGCAGTGCCCAGGCTCAGCAGTGGAGGTGCTTGGGCTTAGTTGTTCTGCAGCAGGTGGGAGCTTAGTTCCCCCCCAGGCACTGAAGCCTGGACCCTTGCACTGCAAGTGGACTCTTCACCCCTAGACCACCAGGGAAGTCTCTACAGTGCTTAACTCTTGATGTATCAATTTCTCACTCTGTGAACTTAGTATTTTCTTCTTTTTATGAATGAGAAGAGAGATTTAGTGAGGCTGTATCTCTTGCTAAAAGTCACACAGCTCAAATGTAGACAGGTCTGAGTCCAGAAGGATCCTGGTACAACCAAGCTGTTGCTCTAGAGTGGAAGATGGAGGGAAATGTGCAGCCTAGAGGGGTCCCAGGAAGGCCCCCTCCACCCCCGAGTGAGGCTCGGGCTCCTCACCTTTAGGACTACTGACGATGTTGGCACTCAGTGAGGACGGGCTCTTACTCAGGAGTACGGCATCTTCCCCAGCGGAGCTCTGAGCATCTGCTTTCTTCACCTCTCCTGCGGGGATCCTGGGCTCAGAGAGGTCATCCCCCTGGGGGGTGAGTGGTTTACGCTGACAGAGAGCTGGGTCCCTCGGCACCAGAAAAGCACTAGGGTCAAAACTTTCACGAGGAAATTTAACAATTTTCTGTGATTTTATCCATCGACCATTTACAAACTGAAATCGTTTGAGATGAATAATCTGGAGAACAGAAAACAGTTGCATTAACATGTTCTGAAGATACAAAATAGACACACACACACAAGAGTCTAAAACATATGTAAATGTTCCAAAAATATGTCTTTTCCCCCCAAAATAATATATTTTCTTATGTAACCTAGTTAAGAGGCCACTGTGCTTTAGCTATGTGGCTAGAATAGTAATCCCCCTAATATCATAATCAGTATACATCCAAACTCTCTCCCAAATGTCTTCAACATCATAGGAGCCTATTCTTCCGTGTCCTCTGGGCTTGTGACTCACACTGACCTTTACCTCTCTCTAATATCATCCATTCACAAACACACGAGGCTAGAATACTATAGACTGAATCATCTGAAGAAAAGCGGAGGCGTTTTTAACAGATGAAAGTTACTCAGCCTCCAACAGGAGGCCTCTCCTTTCTTAACATTTCTGTTGGCTGCGATCAGGGGGTTTCACTGTCCTGAAGAGCATAAGAATCTCCCTTCTCCTTTCTGACTTCTCTCTTTTTTTCCAAAAGCAATGAATTCCTTCAGGCTTAAACACAGTGTTATTATGCTCCCTATCATGAGCATACTCTTGAGAGTCCCTTGGACTGCAAAGAGATCCAACCAGTCAATCCTAAAGGAAATCAGTTCTGAATATTCATTGGAAGGACTGATGCTGAAGCTGAAACTCCAATATTCTGGCCACCTGATGCGAGGAGCTGACTCATTGGAAAAGACCCTGATGCTGGGAAAGATTGAAGGCAGGAGAAGGGGATGACAGAGGATGATATGGTTGGATGGCATCACCCACTCAATGGAAATGAGTTTGAGTAAGCTCCAGGAGTTGGTGATGGACAGGGAAGCCTGGCATGCTGCAGTCCATGGGGTCACAAAGAGTTGGACACAATTGAGTGACTGAGCTGAACTGATTGTGGGCACAGATATTTGGGTGGCTACCTCTACCCCAAATGCTTAACTATTTACTATTTACATAAAGAGAATCCCTCTCTAAGAGCCATGCTGGTGTGTGGATGTAACAAAAGCCCATCAAGCTATCAACATAACATCTACTCCTCATTATTCTTTGTGTTCAGTTGCTAAGTCATGTCTGACTCTTTGTGATTCCATGGACTGACTGTAGCCTGCCAGAGTGATTCCTCTGTCTATGGGATTTCCCAGGCAGAATACTGGAGTGGGTTTCCATTTCCTTCTTCAGGGGATGTTCCCAACCCAGGGATTGAACCTGAGTCTCCTGTCTGAAAAACACAGTTTTATAAATACTGATACTTCATGATATGTGATATGTTTTATGTGATGGTCATATGAGTATAAATAATTGTCAAAATTCATCAAACTAGATGTTTTAAATCTATGAAGATAACTCCATGTTAACTACACACCTCACTCCAACCTTACCCCTCCCCACCTACCTGTTCCCAAGCCTGCCCCTCTGCTCAGCGTCCCACCCCTGTGTGGGACAGTCGCTCAGTCGTGTCCAATTCTCTGCAACCCCATGGACGGTAGCCGCCAGGCTCCTCTCTGTCCATGGGGATTCTCCAGGCAAGAATACTGGAGTGGGTTGCCATGCCCTCCTCCAGGGGATCTTCCCAACCCAGGGATCAAACCCAGGTCTCCAGAATTGAGGGCGGATTCTTTACCAGCTGAGCCACCAGGGAAGTCCATGAATATTGAAGTGGGTAGCCTATCCCTTCTTCAGGGGATCTTCCTGACCCAGGAATTGAACTGGGGTCTCCTGCATTTTCAGGTGGATTCTTTACCAGCTGAGCTACCAGGGAAGCTATCCCTGGAGCTAGCCAATCCCTGTTAGTAATTTCTTGTGCTTCCTTCCCTGGGGAGTTGTTCTTGTCTACATTCAGTCTCACAGAGTGGTAGGAAGAAGATATGAATAAAAAAATAGACACAAGGTTTGGTTATCAATATGATTTCCTCCCTTATGGGAAAAAACTTTCTTAAATGAATAGGAAGAACTGACACTTCCAACTCTTGACAATCAACAGGAGAGTCTCCTAATCCATGAATGGAGAAGGCAGAAGTACATCACATCGGAAAGAACATATTAGCCCCCGTGTACCTGGTGCACACACATTTAATTCAGCAGTGTCTGTGCCTATGTGACCAAGCACAGCGGGATTGGGGGCTCAGGCTCCGCTGCTCTTCCGCAGTCTGTAAAGCGCGAGCCTCAAGCTTCCTCTCTCCCTAGAGCTAGAAGTGCTTTCACATTCTCCTGAAGTTCAACTTCACCAGGCTGTACCACTTGGGGCACTTCTCGCATGTCTCACTCAACTGCAGTTACTGGTCCATATGACTTCTCTTCCCTTGGAGGCTGTACCCTCTTTAGGATACAAAACTAATAAACATCTGTAGGACAATTCAGGTCTGTGTACACCACCAAAAGTGTTTTATGTATGTAAATATTTGGGTGAACTGCGTGGCTTGTGGGATCTTAGTTCCCTGACCAGGGACTGAACTGCCAATGAAACTGCCGAGTCCAAAACATGGGACTGCCAGGGAATTCCCAACAAAAGCATTTTAAACACTGTGGCAATAAAGATTATTCTAAAAAATTCTTATTTATTCACAACTTTTCTTCAAGCTAGACTGCTACTCTCTCAGAGGTGGGGTTGTAACATACCAGGATGGGGGGAAGCCTCCAGAGATCTAGCTTCTTGGTTGCCAAGCAGTGGGTCTTACACTTGGAGCAGTAGTACATCTCGTTCTCCCCCAGCTCCTCCTCGCTGGTGAAAGCTCGGAGACAGCTGTCCAGGTTGATGGGCTCAGCTTGTGCTCGGCGACTCTGTTCCACACTCTCGTGCTCATCTACAACCTGCAGGTGGAGGAAACAAGAGGAACGGGAGAAGGGGTAGGAGGGAGTTTAGAATGGTCACCTGCTATGCAACATCCTGGTGGTGACTCAGCCTCATTTACTTTACTTTAAAATACAACCCCCCCCAAAAAAATAATAAAAATAAATAAAAATAAAATACAACCCAAACCAGAGTCTGAACAAATAGAGCATTTGCACATTTATTCCCAGATATCACATCAATAACACCTTTGATCAAATTTCTACTTAAATGACCATAGCTTTTTGGGGAAAATTTCTGCATGCTACAAAACGACAAAAATAAAACAAACAAGGAATTGCCTGTTTACAATTTTGAAATCCGAAAACAGCTTTTATGCAGGCTGGCTTTCAAGTCAGGGGTGTTGAGGTTAGGACATTTATTTTTTTAACAGGGACAGGGGACATGATTAGTATGCTGCAGGCTCTACAGAGGCTAGGAGAAATAATATCACTAGAACAGAGGCCAGATCTGGATTAAATAAGAAAGGGTACAGACAAACTCACCTTGAGAGGACAATCACCAGGGCATTAAAACCCAAAGCCACAACTCATTTGTATGTCGATGCCAAGTCGCAACACAGAGTTATCAAAACACCATGTGTATGCTGAGGAGCAACTAAGCCCATGGGTCACAACTATTGAGCCTGTGCTCAAAAGCCTGGGAGCCGTGACTACTGAAGCTCGCACGCCCTAAAGCCTGTGCTCTGCAACAAGAGAAGCCTCGGCCATAAGCCTGAGCACTGCAACTAGAGAAAAGCCTGAACAGCAATGAAGACACAGCACAGTCAAAATAAATAAATAAACAAAATTATGAATATAAAAAAATACCATGTGTATCATTACCTGTCTCCTGCCTCTTGGTGCCTTTTTATTTGACATGGTAACAAAAGGAATAGCAGGCTCAAAAAAGCCTGATTTTGCTAAGACGCTAATACCTGCCCAGACCTCTGTGGTCCCTATTAACCAGCATGCTAGGCTCTGAAGCAAGAAGGAGGTCAACATGAGGAAGGAGCGAAGCGGAAGTAGGTATTTAAGGATGTATACAGAAGATGGCGTGGGAATCAGGAGGAAGGAGACACTGAGGGGCCTAGGATGCAACAGAAAGAACTTTTCCCTCTGCCATTCCTGGCTGCCACTTAGAAAGCAATCAGGAACCACAGCGGGTGAGGCACACATTGCATGACTGTGAATGACCGTGAGACCACACACAGGGATCACATCCCAGGGTGGAGCCCAGACAAGCACAACAATGAATGTCTCTTTTTGGCAAAGGTCATACTCAGGTCCCTTCACCCTACTTGTTACTCCTCCCTTCCCGGGGTGAGTTGGTTCTCGTTGCCCAAGGCAATTTCCCTCCAGTTTTCCTTCCTGAGCTCTCGGTTTAGAACAGCGTTCAGGTGTGACTTTTTCCCTGCATGAGAAGATGGCTGAGTCAGAGGCTGTCAAATGTTTGTATAAACTATCAAGGTTGGCGTTGATCATGCAATGAAGAGTTTAGCATTGCATCACCAATCATTTCTAAAGAATTTATTTGAAAAGGGGGAACTTTGAGGAAAACTCTTCCAGAAAGGGAAATCTGGATTGACCTTGAGTCACTGATTTCTTTTCTGACACTTTCCCCAGGGAAAACTGACATGCTTCAAAAAGAAACATGCTGTATCACGGTGGTTAGAATCAGAGTAGAAAAAGAGGTATGTTGGGAAGGTCATGTACACACTGCTATATTTAAAATGGATAACCAACAAGGACCTATTGTATAGCACAGGGAACTCAGCTCAATGTTACATGCCAGCCTGGATGAGAAGAAGGTTTGGGGGAGAATGGATACATGTATATGTAAGACTGAGTCCCTTCGCTGTTCACCAGAGACTACCACAACACTCTTAATTGACGATATCTCCATACGAAATAAAAAGTTTAAAGTTTAGGGGAAAAGAGAAAAAGAGGTATGTCAAATATAGTATTGTCTCTTTTCTCACAGCCAGTTAAACATTATCTACATTATCTCTACCAGGGATGCTTTATGGCCAACCACAAACTACAGTAAGCAGGTAAAGAATGTTGACTTTTACTGACTATATTTTCTATACAACACACAGGCTAGACAGCTGGATAGAGACAGGAAGGAACGAGAAAATGGATGAAAAAACATATCTGCAGATGACAGTAATTTTTATTTATTAATAAAATTTCCCCTTGGGATCTAGCCCCAGATTCTCTATAATGATTCAAATAATCTAAATTACTTATTGGCACCCTCTTCCTTTATTTTTCTCTAAGTTGCCTGAAAGCTCATCTTTAGTCCAAAACATAAAGTAATGAAGTAACAGTTTTCATACATTATAAGACTAATAGAAAAAGAGGAAGATCTAAGAAGTTATCTAGTTTAATTTTCTATTAATGAATATGAGGTTCAAACAGGGAAAAAATTAAAAGAATAAGAGCAACTGCCTATTTTTTCCCCTCCTTATCAAATAAAACAATCATGTAGAAATTTTGGAAAGCAGTGAAAAATGTTAAAAGGCAGGAAACCTTATAAAGGCAAACTGTCAAAATATTGGCAGAATTTCTTCAGCCCTTTTTATATGGTATTTTTCAGGATATGCAATTTTATATCTTACTTTATAAAAAACTTCACATGATATTATTAGCATCTTCCCATATATGTTGGTGTAAAAACTTCTGCTAATCATCATTTTCAGTGACTGCATAGTATTTTATCCAATCACTATACCATGCTTTATCTAACCACTCCTCTAATGTGAGACAAATACAAGTTGCTTCTAGTTTTTTTTTACTACTCTAACAAATGCTATGATGAAATTTGTCAGCAAATCAGAGTATTTCCCTAGGATAAACTCTTAAAAGGGAAATTACTAGAATAAAAAACATAAAACATATATTTTATGGGGCCACAGGAATAATCTCAATTTTGAACCAAGATATCTCTTTTGTCTACGTGACTCTCCAAGCACATGCAAAAGTCACATGTAGGAAGATATTAGTCATGTAGCCCCATTCCCCAGAAAGGAAGGATATCTCAACAGCAACTTGGTTTCCATGGTACCCTAAAAGCATCACTGAAAATGGAAGTGGGGTGAGATTTAACAGGTCACACAGGTCCTTCTTCCTGTAAGTAGGATGTTCTCTAGAGTTTTCCAGATTGCACACTGGGCTTCTTAAAAAGGGAAGGAGATTTACAGCTAAATAGTTTTTCATCTTTGACAGGAGTATCTTGTCACAGTAATGTCCTGTCAGATTCTGTGCTAACAAAGATTTAAGAATCTTTCAGTTGCTAAAATTTTCCCTCTTCAAAGGAAGTGTGGTGAAGGTTACTGAATTAACCTTGCTCCAATGAGCAACATCTGCCAAAACGTCAACTTCTCTGCAGCTTCCTTTAGCCCAGTGATCTTTCATTTGGCAAGTATCCATAAAGAATACTCATTCTTGGTTAGTGAGAGCCTGAGGATGTGTGGGGCCATAGTTAGGGTTCCAAACAGGGAATCTGGTCTGGAATTGGGAGTTCCCCCACTCCTCAACAGCACAGAAAGACAGAAAAGTCCATAGAGAACAGACTGTAGTTGCCAAGGGGTGGGGAAAGGTTGAATGGAGGTTTGAGATTAGCAGACGCCAACTATTATATATAGAATGGATAAATGACAAGGTCCTACTGCATAGCACAGGGCACTGTAGTCAGTACCCTGATTATAAACCATAATGGGAAAGAATGTATAAATGTATAACTGAATCACTTTGCTGTACACCAGGAACACAACACTCTAAGTCAACGATACTTCAAAAAAAAAAAAGAAAAGAAAATTCAATTTTCATTACTACCTTATCTAAAGGGAATGTATTAAGAAACCGTGAAGGAAATTTCCATCAAGAGTCATATAAATGCAAAATCCACTACATTTCTTCATGTGACTAAAACATCGCCTTTGATTCTGTTGCTTTTACTTCCCTATCAGATTCTTCCTATCTCTACACACAAGCCATCTAGTCAATCTTTCCTTCAAACATTTTTGGATGTGGAGTTAGTGGAGTTAGTATTCTCTTGGAAGTTTTATTTTCAAAATTGAAGAACTGCTCTGGCCTGAGAGTGGCAGTAGAGGAATGCTAAGTGTGAAAAACGGCATGGAGATGTACTCTTAGAAGTACACTCATTTTGAAACATTCAATCCTTTCTCTAATTTTTCTGACCACTATGTCTATTAAAGGTAGCAGCTATAGCCCTGGAATGCATTTGAGCTAAGTAATAGTGGTTACCAAATGCTGCAACTTCAATAATAATTAATTAACAGGCAGAGAGATTGGCAAGCTTGACATGCCATGGCCAAAGAATATATCTTCTTACTTATGCCCAAAGTTTGGTTTCAAGATTTACTTACTATTAACATTTTCTTTATTTTCTTGGGCTCCAAAATCACTGCAGATAGTGACTGCAGCCATGAAATTAAAAGACGCTTGCTACTTGGAAGAAAAGCTATGACAAACATAGACAGCATATAAAAGCAGAGACCCTACTTTGCCAACAAAGGTCCATCTAGTCAAAGCTATGGTTTTTCCAGTGGTCATGTACGGATGTGAGAGTTGGACCATAAAGAAGGCTGAGCGCCAAAGAGTTGATGCTTTTGAACTGTGGTGTTGGAGAAGACTCTTGAGAGTCTCTTGGACTGCAAGGAGATCCAACCAGTCCATCCTAAAGGAAATCAGTTCTGAATATTCACTGGAAGGGCTGATGCTGAAGCTGAAGCTCCAGTACTTTGGCCACCTGAGGTGAAGAGCTGACTCATTAGAAAACACCCTGATGCTGGGAAAAACTGAAGGCAGGAGAAGGGGAGGACAGAAGATGAGATGGTTGGATGGCCTCACCGACTCAACGGACATGAGTTTGAGCAAGCTTGGGAAGATTGTGAAGGACAGGGAAGCCTGGCATGCTGCAGTCCATGGGGTCGCAAAGAGTTGGACATGATTGAGTGACTGAACAACAACAACAATACAATTAACTCGTATTTTGTGTGTGTGTGTGTGTGTTGGTGCTCAGTCATGTCCAACTCTTTTTGACCCCATAAACTGTAGCCCATGAGGCTCCTCTGTCCATGGAATTTTTCCAGGTAAGAATACAGGAGTGGGTTGCCATTTCCCACTCCAGGGGATGTTCCTGACCCCAGAATCGGACCAGAGTCTCTTGTGTCTCCTGCACGGGCAGGCGGATTCTTTACCACTAGTGCCATCTGTGAAGCCCCACAATTATCTCTACAAATGGGAAAACTGAAACAACCACATAATCATGCTAATATATCTAAGTGCCACAGAGAATATCAATGAATATTTGCCTGGTTATTATTTAAATTGTCTGAAAATAGAAACGGCATGATACAGTTAAGCTGGGAAAAATTTTACATATATTTTACATATAAAAAATGTATATATTTTTATTTACATATAGAAACTGCCATCTTATGGCGACTTGGAGTACTTACCCTTTCCTGTGATGTTTGATAGCGGAGGTGAAGGGCTGTGGGGTCCCAATCCACAGCAATACAGGCATTTCCAATGAAAGCCCTGTCTTCCCCACAATCAATTTTACAGCCTCTGCAAAATCTAAAGGGGGAAAAAACAATCTACTGAGGAAAGAATGATTATGAAGGAGTCCAAATTTTCTTTATCAAAATTATTCTCCCTGGGAATTCCCTGGTGGTCCAGTGATTAGGACTTGGTGCTTATACTACCATGTCCCAGGGGTTCCATCTCTGGCTGAGGAACTAAGATCCTGCAAGTCATGGCCAAAAAGTAAAAAATTATTTTTCTACTTCTCTACTTTCCTTCTTGGGCATCACAATTTGTTATGGGCTTCTAACTTCAGACTGATAAATGCATGAATATGTGTTAGTAATTATTATTAATTCAGTGAATCACACTTAACACTTCTCAAATCTTTAGTTTTTCAAGGCATTTGATAACCAATTGTTAATCCACATGAATATGTGAAACTTCATGGCAAATAAATGACATGGGAAGTAGATATTTGAGATAATTTACCTCTCATGAAATTCTAAATTTAGTTACTTAATGCTTGAAGTTAGGACAACTTATGGGGCATAACAATGCCTATTTCCGTGTTTGTCAAGTGGCACATTAAATACATATAAAAATTTATGAGGGGGTAGGAACCATGACAAAGGCCATGGCTTCACTGCCTATACAACTCAAGTTTGCTAAGGCTATTATAGTTCTCTGAAAGCTGACTTCAGTACTCAGGTATTTTCCAGGCTGGAACACTAATGACTAATCAATCTCTACAACTTTTCTTGAAACCAAAAATAGTTTTCCAGTAAGGTCTAGTAAATAGAACATCAGTAAATAGAACATCTAGTAAATAGAACATTCTGAACTCAGAATTACTAAACTGATTTATAACTAAGGAGCAGAATGTACAGAATGATAAATGTTGACCATAAACTATGAATCTGATGAGGATTGTAGAGTTAACAAAACCAGCTAAGTCTCAAGAGCAAAACTTAGCTATAGACCTCATAGAGAAGAGATGAACGAAGAACTCCTAAGTTTATTTCAAGCTTCCCATTACTACTTATTACGTCTAAAAACTGGAAAGCTTACGAAAAAGGTATAATATCCGAAGCTGCAATTCTGTTAACGTTTTTCTTTTGCGGAAGGTGACCTTACCTGTACCAGGGGCACCAGGCACAGGAGTTCCCGTCTTTCTGCACCACTCGCAGAGTGAACGGGTACTGATAGCCCATGCTGTCATCACTGAAACAGAACACAAACCACAGAGTGCAAGAAACGTCTCTTATCTGGAGTCTCTTTCATCTCCTCTGAAGCACCCCTAAAAGGGGCATCTGCCAGAGCAGTGTGCTCACACTGACAGCTCCATGCTGGCTATCCTAACCCATTAACCTCAGCCCTGCACAGCGTACTCAGGGCTCCCTGCTCGTAGAGGGAAACACAGCAGACCGCCAGATGTCTCTGACAGAGTCCATGTGGTCCATGGAAATTTCATAAAATAAGCTAATCATAAGATCGAATGCTAGCTAACTTTCAGCCCTAATTCTATCAAAAGATTTAATTCACATTAAACCAGACTCCTTCTAGGACAAGAACATAGACAACACAGGAGAGTGAAAGGTCACAATGGTTTTAGAGGAGTTGACTGACTATATATTTAGAAGCTTCTTTAATCAGAATCCCTGATGTAGTACAGGATAGACATCCCTTTTTCCTTGCCTTAACTACCTAAAGCTATAAGCTATATAACATATTTAGAATAATGTGTTAACTGCAAGATAGCTTTATGAGTTCTCCGACTGTAAAGAAAAAAAAACAACTATTCATCCTTGCCCCAATAAGAAGTAACACAAAGAATATAACATAAGAGCAATACACTTTATGGATCATTCAGCAATTTGTAGTGGCTGCTACATGCACATGACTGCTAAAGGTAATGAAACTATGATAAGGACTCATGGTTGTAAGGGCAACCATTGTAAGAGCAAGAATGAGTATTATGCCTGTCACAGCAGTTCACATCTTTCTGTCTAATCGTTGACTGAATGATTATGGATAGCCCATGTTGTCCAGTATCATGTCAGTGATAACCAGGGTCAACGGTAAGTAAGAAATGCAAAGAAAGATAAAGAGATAAAACAGCCAGGTAACACTCTGGCAGAGAACTGTGCAACAATTCTCTTCTAAAAAATTTCTTTACTTACAATGCTTGCCAGAAAGATTTAGGTAAGAGATCAGAGATTACAAGGATTACAGTACTCTGGAATGTCTAGGTGATGAAAGGAAGGTGTAGTATCTTTCCTACTCAGAAAACCAAAACAAATGGTTGAATTGTAGTGAGTCCTATAAATCACCCAGAATTAACATAAATTCTCCTTTTTCTACATTTGGAAACTGTAGATCTAAGAAGATGCCCAGAGACTCACCAATCCTGAGCATGATTACTAGCTTCCTGAGGTGGGAGTGGGCTGGCTAATCGTGACACTTGAATCCAAACTGCATCATACAGGTCTTTCTTCCGGGTGTGCACAGTACATGGAACAATCAGAGGCATTCCAAAAAGGCTGGGGCGATTCTTCTGAGATGACAGGAAGTACAGTTCTGTCCTCATCTATAAGTACAAACAAGAGAAGAGTGAGCTGAGAAGAGGCCTGATTCCTCTTTTGTTCTTCTAGGACTGCCCTGAACAGGCATCACTACCATTTTCAAATCAGTCACTATCACACTTCTCTTTATTTACAGAACTATCTTTTATTAAAATGTGAAGAGAATGGTTATTCAAAATGGAGTCATTGAAGGGGTGCCAATTTCAGAGTTGCTCTCTATAAAACTTGGGTTTTCAGCATTTAATATTTTCAAATTACACAGTTTTCTCTGATAAACATTTCTCACACATACTGAATCATATATAAAAAAATTTAAAATCATATTTTAATTATATAATGGAATAAAAGGTAAACTTTTGAAATGTTTGCTCTGAGTATGTTAAAGGAGATTTTTATCGCTTCTTAACATGGGAGATACTGCACAGAATTAGCCTGGAAATGGTGACTTAAAACAAAAGTTTAGTATAATAGAAAAGCTGCTGGGAGTTACAGGATTATTAAAAAAATCTGCTGAACACTTGGACATTTAATTCTTTAAATTTGAACTTTATGTAGTAGAGAAGCTAAGCCAACAACTTATAAACTCACTAGTTTCTAAGTGGAAGACTCTTATTTCAGATACCCAAGTATTTTTTTTTTTTTTTTTTAATAATTTTATTTATTTCTGGTTGCACTGGATCTTCGTTGCTGTGCAAGGGCTTTCTCTAGTTGTGGTGCTCAGGCTTCTCCCTGTTGCGGCTTCTCTTGTTGCAGAGCTCAGGCTCTGAAGTGCTGGCTCAATAGTTGTGGCACCCAGTCTTAGTTGCTCCGAGGCATGTGGAATCTTCCCCAACCAGGAATCGAACCTTTGTCCCCTGCATTGGCAGGCAGGTTCTTTTCCACTGTGCTACCAGGGAAGTCCATACCTAAGTATTTTATTTTGCTGTTATTCACTTAAGATTATTAGCTAAATAGATGATTTTAAGACTCCATTTCATGTATTGGTGGTTATATTATTATAAGACCTATAGAAAGTGGACATAGTTCAGAAGAACTATTTTTTTAAAATAAAAGAACTTTGATTAGTTTTTCTCTCCTTAAACTTAACCTTTCTTCCACTCCAACTCTCAGTAATGGCTTATGTTACTAAATAAATGAGATCACTTAAGCAACCATCTCTTTCCTCTACTCTTCTCAACATTATTTCTTTCTTAAACTCATACAATTTTCTTCCTCTTGGAGGTAACTTCTTCCAGGGCCCTGTGGCCTACACCTCCCATACCTGCTCGGTTCTTCTTAGGATAATGCTCCCAGCTTTACTGTATAGGAATCGTTCTTTGGTTCTACCCTAACAACTTCTTCTTTAATTTGAAAAATCTCACTTGACCTAACTGTGCTAAATTCTTGCCTGATTTCTTTACTTGGTTACTTGGCCAAACTTTTCAGTTTTCATTCTTTTCGATGTCTCTAGCCCATGTAGCCACTTCTTTCTTTCCTTTTTTGAAGTTGACTTCTCTTTAGTAGTTGTGGCAACACAACACTATTATTTCTCCTTTTATTCTCTGATATTCTTGCCTATGTTACCTTGCCTTATTCCTCTTCTTTTTCTATCTTGTAGAAGGGAGTAGAAGATAAAAAAACTATTTTCAAAGTAATTCAATCATGAGATCAAAGTGTCTGAAAGAAGAAGGTGGCAACAAAAATGAAGGAAAATGGTAAATTCAAGTAGTATTTTGAAAGAAGAAATTAAAAGGCATGATATAGTAAATATAGAGTTTCAGAAGAAAAGGGGAAAAAATCTAAGAACATCTCTAGCCTTGAGCCTTTAACATGGAAGGATGGCATTGCCTTTCACATAATGAGAAAGGGAGTTGACTTGGGACAGATGGTAAAATTGATTTTAGGCACTCCCAAAAGCAGCTACTAGATTATGAAGTAAATTGGAAACAGGGAACTGGTTAAAAGGTAAAAATTTAGAGCAGACTTTATGGTCCAATAATTACAAAAAAACCTGTATATAATGCTTTAGCACTTACCAACCACTTTATATAACATACGTGATAGATGAAGGGAGCTGTTTTGTAAGAAAGATTTTAAAAAAATACATCAGAGTTCTTAATATTTAATCTGATAATGTTTTATTTAAAGACATGGGGAAATGCACGAATCATCCCAATGATCTTAGCTGATGGGACTGTGCTTAAACAAGAGTTGAGCTGCACTTAAAATCTAAGACACAAATATATCCCTTAATTCTCTAGGATGTTTATTCAAACAACCACGTCTAGAAAATGATCCACAGAGCATTGTCTACATGGTCAGAAAAATCACTCTAAGTTGGGAGTTACTAATTCAGAGGGAAAATGTACATTTCAAAGAATTATCACAAAGTAATTAGTTGTGTAATCACCAATCAGGTCAAGAAGCATTTCGGTCAGCACTCCAAAGCCTTCCTCGAGCTTCCTCCCAATCACAAGTTCTTCCTTCCTCCTAAAGGTAACAGTTTTTCTGAATTTTATGGTAATTATAGCTTTGCTTTTCTTTTGTTTCATACCCTACGCATAATAAACAGTAAATTTTATCTTCCCTGTCTTTAAAGTTTTATTTATAAATATAGTATTATTTCATTTCTTTTTGTTTCTGACTTCTTTCCTGCATTATTTTTATGAGATTCATTTATGTTGGGAATAAGCATAAATTCATTCATTTTCAATGCTGCATAATATTCTATGACTAAGACTCAACTGCCTTATCCTTTCTACAAATAATGGACATTTTAAAAAACACAAAACAGAATGGTGGAATTATTTATCTTCAGTTAGAAAATTTAGTTTTCCAAGTAGCTATATCAATGTGCACTCATCAGCAGTGTATAAGAGCTTTTGTTGGTAATATGAGTTACAAATATCTTCTACTCCACAGCTTGCCTTTAATTCTTTTAGTGATGTCTTCTGACGAAATTGAAGTTCTTAGTTTTAATGATGTCCAATTTAACAATCTTTCCTCTTATATTTAGTGCTTTCTGTGTCCTGTTGAAGAAGTTTTTCCCCTAAACCAAGGTCATGAACATATTCACCTTTGTTTTGCCTTCATATTTAACTCTACAGTCCACCTGCAACTGATTTTTTTTTTTTTTGCAACTGATTTTTTTGTGGTGAGATGTAGGTATGTCAAATTTCATATGGATACCCAATTATCCCAGCACCATTTACCAAGTGAGTTGTCTTCCATTGCTCTGTAATGCCGTCTTTGTTATAAATCAAGTGCCCATACATGTGCGAACCTGTTTGGGGGCTATTTTATTTCATTGGTCTATCTGCCTTTTCTCATACCAATATCAAAATGTCTCAAATATGACTGCTTAGTGAAATCATGATATCTGATAGGTCAATTCCTCATTCTTTGTTCCTCAAGACTGCTTTGGTTATTTTAGTGCTTTGCGCTTCCATATATTAGAATCAGCTTATGAAGTTATATCCACACAAGCATAACATACAGAGTTTGCATTTTTATTAGGACTGTGCATTGAATCTATAGATCTGTTTGTGGAGAATCGTTATTTCTGAAATATTGAGCCTTCTAACCCGTGAGTGCATGCTCTATCGCTTCAGTCGTGTCCAACTCTTGGTGACCCTATGGACTGTAGCCCTTCAGGCTCCTCTGTCCATGGGATTCTCCAGGCAAGACTACTTGAGTGGGCTGCCATCCCATGGACATAGTCTATTCCTTCAAATTGAGTCTTCTTTAATTTCTAGCAATAATATTTTATTGTTTTCTACATAGGTACCTTGTATATTTTTTGTAAAATTTATTTTCAGGTATTTATAAGTTGGAAGAGGCAAGAAGGATTCTCTCTTAAACCCTGTGGAGGGGGCACAACCATGTTGATGCCTTGATTTCAGACTTCCGGCCTTCAGAACTGTGAAAGAATTAATTTCTGATGTTTTAAGCCACCAAGTTTGTGCCAATTTGCTATAGCAGTCCTAGGAAACAACTTGTCTTGCCTAGGAATCTTCTTGTTTCTTCCTCTAAAAACAAACAAAACCTTATCTAAGGCATCCACACTTAAATGGTAAAGAAGATGTACACACTGACATGAACATATAGGAGTCACAAACTTTCTAGAGACAACAGTATTCTGATGCACCAGCTGTCTTGTTGCTGTTTAATGCGAGTGAGGAATATCATTTCCTATGTAGGCCCGTCAGATGTGATACTAGATCCTGGCTGTAATCACTTAACACAGCATACAAAACACATTGAAAGTGCACACACTGAAGATGTTGCCAAGGCAGAAACTGCTGTTTCATAAATAGCACTGGCAAGACCAGCAGTAATTTGTCTAACATTAAACTAACCATTTTCCGGTGGACTGCAATGATGTAGCCTGTAAAGGAACTGTCAGGAAGAGATGGCATATGACCATTCACCATTCCATTTGTGAAGTTTTTCTCAGTTCCACATGGCACAACAGTGTTTGGCATTCCATTGGGAATGAATATTGGTCGAGGCAGGTCCCCATTGGTGGTCAGGGTGAACATTCCATTTGTAGATGGGGAGGAGGAGAAATCTACAAATTCAAAGGTAAGCACAGGATCATAAGTTTCTGGTACCTTTATCTTTGCTCTTTTCTCAAACACTGCTGGGACCCAGACCACTGACAGTCTCTTTTAACATAGGACCGGAAAAAACCATAGGTCAAATAATTCTAGATTAACTGGAAGATTTTCATTTTAGATTTTACTTTTATTATTAATATTTTTGACTAAACGACTAAACAAGAGTAACTGCTAGAAAGAGTCAATACAATTTTTAGAACAATCTTTATCAGTCCTATGTTGTGGCATGAAAATAGTTCTGCTTTTCTTTTTATCCTCAAAAAATTCTTTTCTCCATGTAGTCTCTAGCCAGATATTTTACAAACACTTTATTTTTAAAAACACCTGCAGAGAGCTCCCATCTGCTCCCTGCCCCCACACAAGCAGGGTCTCCCCCATTAGCACCCTCCCCCACTAGAGTGAAACATTTGTTATAACTGATGAAAAAGGCTGCTCTTTTTTTTTTTTTTTTAAAAGAGGTTGCTTTTTAAATTACAAATGCATTTTCTTAGTTTTACTAGCCACAGTTCAAGTGCTAAACAGTTGGTGTGACTACTGGATACTCTATTGGATGGCAAAGAGTAAAGAAAGTTTTCATCATTGCAGAGAGTTCTACAGGACAGTGATATAAATGATACAAGCAAAAAAGCAGTAATAAATCATCCACCAACCCACCATCAGTACTATCTACTGAGCACCAACGAGAGGAGCCCCCTTCTCTCTGAAGCCTTCGATAGCTGGGCAATGAATCTAATTATCAACAATAAAAAGAAGAGACAATGGCCAAGAAGACTCACTGGATGACCATATTAAATTATATGAGTGACCATATAAATATCAGAGTAGAAACAAATTTCTTTTTTAGTCAAATTCACTATTCTGTTTTCTAAAGCACATTTCTCTCATACCATCTGTTGCTATGTTAGTATTAGATAAGAGACTTAAAAGATCTGAATTCCAGTGGTAGATTAGCTAAGAGCTACCTATCCAACTTAGGTTCTCTGAATTTTAGGTTCCTCATCAATAAAATGAAGAATTTAAGACGATCACTAAGGTTTCCTACAGGCTCCAAAATTCTTTTGCTGTAATTTTTTTTTTTTTTTTGCTCTAATATTTTTAGCCTACACAAAAGCCGAAAAAGAATAACAACCCTTAGACTATTATTCAAAGCTAAAATCATGAGAAAGAGCTCTAGTTCTCTCTTACCTGTCTGTATTGGACTAGAAGCTGAAATTGGAGATCCAGGGATGGGAATTTCAAATGCACACAAAAATCCACTCACTGAGAGCCGTACTTTCTGGTTGTCCTGAGGGAAATTCTACAGAAAAAGGAGCAAGAGGAGAAGGGGGAGATGTTTCAGATAAAATGGAGAATCATCTCTGATATATTTGAAGCAAATGTCTTAGATCCTTTTATCAGTAAAGCAAACAAGATGTCTGAATAAATTTTCTAAAATAACTAAAAGATGTCTGAATGAAAACTAACCTTACCGATGAAACCATTATCCCCTTTCATAGGAAGGAAGTATGATGTGTATAAGTGACTTAAGTTTTTCCTTCATTTCAAGAATCTAAACCCCAAATCCCCAGAGATCTCACCTCTGCATTACATATGAAAAAAATGTTAAGGAGGTGGGAGTTTGTTTAGAAATCCTGAAGATGAATATAAATAATACCAATGGTAGGAACTCAATTTAGGGCAACATATTTATTGAATTGCTTCTTTCTCTAGCTGGTATGGAGGAAGAAGTGATTCGTGTCACTTTGTTTTTACCCCCTTAGTGTGTTAAAAGGCCAGGTATATATATTTATAAATAAGTACTAAAAACACACATTCATAAATACATAAAATACTTTAAGAATTCTAGGAACAGTAGTAACACATAAGAGATGTAAAACAAAGCAGCGGCGGTCCTTGGGGTAAATTTAGACTGTACTGACAGCTAGATCACTCCACATAGGTAGCTCTGGGCTTACATGTTTCTCTTCTTTAAAAATATCACCATCATTTTACTCTTTTATTCCGGTAGACAACTCTTAGTTTCTTCTAGAATAAAAGCTTTACAATTTTTTTTCCTGTTTCTGTTGTGTTTTATTATCTCCCTTGGTCATTTAACACAATAATTACTTGAGAAAACTGTGATTTTTGAAGGAATCAAGGGTTTCCCAGAGAGAATAGTTAATATCACCTTTATGTTGGAACCATGTACTTCAGCAAGAAGGATTTGTTCTGATTTAAGTCCACAGAGATCGCTCAGCTGTTTTTTTAAACCTGTGTACTTTTCATCCATATTCAGTCTTAGTCCATATCGTACAGGGGTAGTACCATCCAGCTTAATAACTAGTAAAGAGAAAAGATTTTTATTAGTAAAATTTAGGTTTCACTGAAAGCTTTATACCTGTGTGTGTGTTTGTGTGCGTATGAGACTTGGAACTAGTAAATATTTCAGTCTAGAATTTTTATTTTATATGTACACACTACAACAGATGGTGTTTAAAATAATATTAAGTGAAATCATTATTTTTGTATGTTCACCTGATAAAGTGTGAGTGGCTTTGCAAGATTTTTCAAGAGAGCTTCTGGTACATTTAAAATTAAGAGAATTCAATGAGGACAAAAATGGACCCATGTTCAAGTCTTTCAAACCTCAAATCATGCCTGAAACCACACTGTAACCATTATGGGACATTGTAAATCAATTATACTCCAGTAAAATTTTTTAAAAAACTATAACATGCTGACTACCAATCTTTATGAGAACACACTATAAACAAATGACTAAACTTACAAATTCAAGCTGACTGAATACAAGATAAAAGACAAAGCAATTAAATAATGTTTCAGAACTTTGTGACCTACCTGTTATTTCTAAGTGCATGTAACTGTCCATTGGTAGTGGCAAAGACAAAAAATTGAAAGGGTCAAATCGGACACTTATATGCCCACATGTCTTGCATTTGACTTGAGACCTTAGCTGCCCATGGAACAAATCCACAACAATTGATCTATTTCTCCTCAGATGATTATCCCAGGCCTAGCAAGAAAAAAGATTATAGAGAATTTTTTTATCCCCTCCAAATTAAAAAAATAAGCTTTTCTCCAAAAATTCAAGGCAATTGTTAAATATATTACATTTAATGTCAAGAATATAATCCTTAACTTTTCCTTCAAAATGTGTGACGTGAAAAGGAAACATTTTTCTATGTTCATTAAAGATACTTTGTTTTGGGATTATGGCACAAGAAATAATCAGAAAATTATAAAATTCCTTCATTTTCAGAGTAAAACTCTGATCACAGAACAGTTTAGTTAGCATTTAAGTTGTGCAAAACTTCTTTGGGGCCAGAATATTTTATCTGTGCTTACATTAGAAACTCAAAACTGACAAACCTCTGCAGCTACTTCCCAGTCTGGTCTGCCATCACTGTCCTTCAGTTCCACATATGGCTTTTCATGGACTCGGTTGAGATCTTCATGCAGACCATCCAAGAGAAAAGCCAGAAGTTCTTGGGAGTCTTGTTGCTGGAACCCATTAAACCTGGGAGCATATTTTGCTATGGTCCACTATAAATATAAAAGGAATCAAACTCATTATTTGCTATCCCATAAAATTTAGAATGACCATACCCATAATTCAATCACAAACATGAGAATAAGTAAACTATACAGTCCATGGAATTCTCTAGGCCAGAATACTGGAGTGGGCAGTCATTCCCTTCTCCAGGGGATCTTCCCAACCCAGGGATCGAACCCAGGTCTCCCACATTGCAGGTGGATTCTTTACCAGCTGAGCCACCAAGGAAGTCCAAGAATACTGGAGTGGGTAGCCTATCCCTTCTCTAGCAGATCTTCCTGACCTAGGAATCAAACTGGGGTCTCCTGCACTGCGGACAGATTCTTTACCAGCTGAGCTACCAGGAAAGCCCAAACAATATAGTACTTAGTCTATTTCAGCAAATATATTTTGGATAATCAGGAAATCTTTCTCATCTTTGTATCAAATGATGTATCCCCAGCCCACTAAAAAAAGTATTATGGCCAGTCCTGTGTCCTGGTTTAGTATCACATAGGCAAACAGTTCTTCAGGTACATAGATGCTATTTAAGATACAAGATGAAAACATTAAAATAGCATTTGGTCACACTGGAAGATTCCCTGTTTTCTTTTACAGTTAGCTTTTCTGGTGTTGTATCCTATCTTTTAATATTAGAGGCAGAATAGCCCAGTGTTCAACTGTGAGGACTTACTAACTAGCTTGCAACCTTGGATAGGCTACTTAATGGCTATGAGCCTTAGTTTCCTGAGCCATAAAATGGGGATAGTAACACTGCTTTATATTATGGGGCCATTTAGAAGATTAAATGAGTGAAGTACACATAAAGTAATCAAATAGTGGCTGGTAAGTGATAAGTAGTCAAATTTTTAGCTACTATGATTATTAATTTTTAACCTAAAAAGCTTTTGCCTTGCCTTTAAAAAAATTATTTATTTATTTGGCTTCACCAGGTCTTAGCTGTAGCACACAGACCGATCTTCACTGCAACATGTGGGATCTAGTTCCCTGACCAGTGATCAAACCCAGGGCCCCTGCATTGGAAGCAAGGAGTCTAATAAGCCACTGGACCACCAGGGAAGTTCTCAACTTACTTTTAAATAGAGATAAAAAATAATTCAAACTTTACTAAAATTCACTATAATAATATTAATGTAAAATTTGTATTCATTAATTACATTTTTTCTTTCTGCTACTTTTTTTTTCGTTCTACAGATAGAACTAATCATCTTGTAATGTTAAAAATGTACTGAGTATCATTAATTAGGCTCAAGGCTACCTTGCAGTTAGAATACTGCTAATAGTGAAGGTTGAAAAAAAGAAAAGTTTACTGTATACACAAGTAAAATACCTGATAAATTAGTAAAATGAATGAAATTTCCAAATTTAGATTGTACTTCTGAACTTTTTCTATCTACTATGTCTATGAGGGTATTTTGCTTATATTTGAACAAGTAAAAGTTTATGTCTTATCAAAGACCCAAAAACATTAAGCTAAAATTAAAAGATAAATATAAAAAACAAAGAAAATTACTTAACAGCTGCTTAAGACTTAAGACCTTTATATTATTTTAACATGCTTACCCGAAGCTTTAATGGGGCGACATTCTTCTGAGTTCCACTCCAAAGTTCCTGTACTAAATCCCCATAGCATTTAGCCATATGCCCCTTCATACCAATGGGATTTGTCCTACAAGTTTGAGAGGAAAATGTACTGCTTAATGATTCTTTTTTTCTTCATTTATTTTTATTAGTTGGAGGCTAATTACTTTACAATATTGTAGTGTTTTTTGCCATACATTGACATGAATCAGTCATGTGCTTAATGATTCTTATAAATCACAATCATATGAACATAGAAATGCCTAGTATCTGTCTTCTCACATCAAAATACATTTTCAAAACAAGAGAAGCAACATTTGGTCCTTGTCGTTTAGTTGCTTCAGTCATGTCAGACTCTTTGCAACCCTGTGGACTATAGCCTGCCAGGCTCCTCTGCCATGGAATTCTTCAGGTAAGAATACAGGAGTGGGTTGCCATTTCCTTTTCCAGGGGCTCTTCCTGACCCAGGGATTGAACCCATGTCTCCTGCATTGGCAGGCGGATTCTTTACCAACCTATGTATCATGTACTGGCAGGCGGATTCTTTACCACTGAGCTACTAGGGAAGCTTACTTCATGCTTAACAGGGCAAATAAGATGAAGACTTTTCTTCCTCAGGGTGAATAAGGAACAGATTTAGGTAATACTGGGTTCATATCAAAATTACAAAAGTTAAGAGTCAATGACTCAAGGAAGATTACCTGTTGAGTTCATAAAGATGTCTCCCTGAGATAAAATACTGTGTCAGTGGCTGCGTGTTACTAACACACTGGATGCTTGAATTCATGAAGCATGTATTTCCCAGGTTACTCAGACCTGTGGCCCCCTTTTCTGTCGGAACTGGAACAAACAATATGAGAACAGAAGCCTAGCTGCAGCAAGATGTCATACACCAAACAGTTATTTGTATTCAATGCACTAATTTTTATAATTTTTCTAATCAGTTAAACGGAGATAATTTTCTATTGGATCTTGCAATGTTAAAGTAGACGTTTTTCATGGAGCCTCACTGGCAATCATGATAATCTATTAATCTATGCTCATTTGTACTCTAGAAGTAGAAATGATTCTCTTCAATTGCTCTGATGGTTTTTTAGAGTTCAAACAATTCTCTCCTAGAATTGTATCTTTTAAAATGAATAAATTATTTAATTGCAAGGTTAGAAAGAAATGTGATGCTTCAGGAAAAAGAAAAATAAGAGGGGGCCTAATCACTTTTGAGCTAGAAAGCTGCAAGTTGTTAACACTTCAACAGTTGAGAGAAGAAAACATAAAAGAATAATTTTAAGATCATCTGTTTAAAAATAAATACAGTGGAAACTTACCCTTGTGTCTATCTATTTTACTACTGTTTGCTATAAAGGACATTTCTTCAGGCCAACTCATATCTTTGTTTCGAACTAGAAAGACAGACAATAATGTGTTAATCTCTTATCCAATCAAATCACACCCATTCAAGTGTTCTGTTTAAAAACAAAAACTTATTTCTAAACCAGAAACTGAAAAAAAAAATTTTTTTTAATTGGCTCTGAAACCATTCCAATTCTTTCGATAGGGGGCTCTATAGTCAGTGATTAGAATTAATTGGTAAGCTAATCCCTCAATTGCATATCTGAAGTAAAATTATACTCAACTTTCTACAGAAGGAATTAAAATTCTTAAGCCTAAAACACTTGGAACTATCACAATTCTTCTTTCTTTTTTACAATTCTTTCTTAAATTGTGAAACTGCCAGAGTAATCTATTCATTTTAATACAAAGGCAGCAGGAATGTTTCATGAATCTTGAGAAAAGACACACTACGTTTTCAGTGACGTGTGCATGCCAGTGTGTAAGTGTATGCTCACTCAAGCTAAGCCCTGTTGATCAGTGTTGAGGACTACTGAAAAACCGGTATCACCAACAATGCAAGAATGTTAATCTCCTCATTCAAACTCAAGGAGGCAGCTTGAAAATTTAATAAACTATAAACTTAAAACTGAATTCACTTGTTTTTACAACTGTTTCCACCCTTGCCAGATAATGAATGTAGACATGTTTTTCCTCCTAAAGCAATCTAAATAGTATTCCATTACAAAAGGATTACATCAAGGTTTAGCGGGTTTTCTCTACTATGAAGAATACAGTGATCAAACGTCAGCTGGAAGAAACTATAAAGTAGGTTTGTCATGCCCAGTCTCTCAGTCGTCTTCAACTCTTTGCAACATCATGGAATTTTTCAGGCAAGAACAAAGTAGAAGCAGGTTGCCATTTCCTACTCCAGGGGATCTTCCTGACCCAGGGATTGAACCTGCATCTCCCTGCATTGGCAGGTGGATTCTTTAAATTGCACCACCTGGGAAGCCCCATGAAGTAGGTTATCAGTGAGTAATTAAATCTTTCATTCTTCCCCTAAAAATCTAATACAGAGGTATGCTTCCATCTTGTACCTTCAATTACCAGGTGCTGCTCATCCTGGATTTTCAAATATTCCAATCTGTGATCCTCATCATCCAGAAGAGTGAGGTAATTCTGTATATGGAAGAGGAAATGTTTTATTAATTACTAACTTTGAAACAAATGCTGAAATAAAAATGAGCAACAATTTAAAAAATTCCTTGAAGGTACATAACTCGTGTACAGACATTTAGCATATTATAGTTATTCAAAAGTACTTATAATTTTGGTGGCAAAATTAGAGAAAGACAATGTATACTCTGTAAACACATATTTTATGTTTCTAAAAAGTTATATGTGATTTTGGAGAGACCAAGAAAGACTGATCACACAAACCAAAATTCACTGAGATTTAGATTTTCTAAACAGCTTACAGAAAAGAAGTTTTGATTAGTATATACTAAGTATATACTAAATTGAGTAAATGTGCTTGTATTCAAGATGGAACTTGATCACTAACTAGGAAATGAAAATGTAAAGCCAAATGCCATGCAACAGAATTATACATTTCGTTGACACTCACCCTGTCTAAAGTGCTCGGAAAATTAACTCATCTAATTCTTACAACTATCCTAAGGGAAATACTATTATTTTCCCCATTTACTCATGGAAAAACTGTGACAGGGAGTTAAGGGACTTGTCCTTGGTTAGTTAACTAACAAACAGGTGAGAGTCAGGACTTAATCCTTGGCAGTGAGGCTCCAGGAGCTGTGTTCTCAACTTTCTTTACTATACTGCTTCTCAGTTCTCAATGGCGACCAAAGGAGAATGTAAGAAAGGAGGAACCAGGGGACAAAGAGCTGGTTAAAACTACTTACCATCCAATTTCAGAGTAAAATGAAAACATACTGCATGTGTTAGGAAGAATACATAAATAATTAAAAGCACTGCCTCTAAGAAGAATGGAAGACAGAGGTCAGAGGATGGGAAGAATTTCCACCACATACTTTTGTATTGTTTGAATTTTTTTTTAGTATGTGTATAACTTAAAGACAAATCCAAAATAAACTATTTGTTAAAAAGATATAGTTGCTGTTACTTTATAATAATTTTTATAAGATTGTACTGTCCATGAACAATTAATGTAGACAAAACCTCCATATTTATGAAACATGGATCTAACAAGGAGGACTTTCCTTGACTGACATGCCTCTTACCTCACTGTTGTATAGCCACAGGCGCATATCTTCCTCTTTGATGCGCAGCCTCTGAGATAGATATTCATGAATTTCCTTGATGGTCTGCATTCGACTAAAACAGCCTGTATAGGCTAAGACCCGCTTTAATGGTGCATTCGGAGAAGGGACATTTCCTATGGTCATAGTAATCACAGTAAGGAAAAAGGCAGATGTTAAAAAAAAAGAAAGCACCACTTTTAGTAATGGGGACCATACTATTTTAGGAAATAATAATGAAGGAAATAAGATGTACAGATTTAATAATTTTATAAATTAAGAAATTTTAATAAGAAGCTTTAAAATGAAGACAGGAGACCTAAGCATCTTAGAGTAAGCCTTAACTTTGAAAGGAAGAACACCACAATCAGACACGCAAATAATTGGCAGTATCTGGAATCCAAGAAGAGTGGCAAATCAGGGCACTGATTTCTTGGCCCTCAGCTGGGTCATACTCAATAGCAAAATCAAAACTCAGTGTTAAAGAATGGGGAAGAGTCTTACACTGGGAAATGGGACTGGATTTGAATGCCACAGAAGGATAATTGGATTCACCTGATCTACTTTCTTAAAATAAACTGTCTTTGAATTGCTAATCCCTCACTCTCATTAAGTGGCCCAATTACCTGGCCCACTGTGGCATAATTACTTAAGAAACTTAGAATTCTAAGGAGGCACAGATATTACATGGCCAACAGGGCTTTAAAGTAAGCCAAGAAACGTCCCATGACAAAAAAGAAACTGCCCTATTGAAAGGTACTATGGGGAAACCATAAGGCCTGTCTACACAGTAAGAGGACAGTAGACATGACCTTAAATTCTTGAAGGGCTCAAAGTGCAAACAAAAAGAGGCACTAAAGGGAAAGAGTAAAGACTAAAGGAAGAATGTATCAAGTCTAATCATATACTTCAAAAGAAAAAGGGGATAAAATGACAAGAAATTATGGAAATAAAAAACATAATGGTTGCTAAAACCATCTGCTAAACCCTGGGTAACTATTCAGCTAAAAATCTAGACAAAAGCTGTAGCTTAAAATGGTCATCTCGGCCTATGGGAGGTTACATTTAGTTCACTGAGCAACCCAAACCAAAAATACACTCAATATATCAATATAATTTATCAAGGGTACAAATTATACACTCCAGGTAATTTTCTATCCATTCAATGGTGACTTAGCTTTTTTTCCTCCCTAAATGTGCTTTGCTGCTGCTGCTGCTAAGTCGCTTCAGTTGTGTCCAACTCTGTGCGACCCCATAGACGGCAGCCCACCAGGCTCCGCCGTCCCTGGGATTCTCCAGGCAAGAACACTGGCGTGGGTTGCCATTTCCTTCCCCAATGCATGAAAGTGGAAAGTGAAAGTGAAGTCACTCAGTCGTGTCCGACTCTCCGAGACCCCATGGACTGCAGCCTACCAGGCTCTTCCGTCCACGGGATTTTCCAGGCAAAAGTACTGGAGTGGTTTGCCATTGCCTTCTCCAATGTGCTTTGAGTCTTTACTTACTAAACAGAGGAGAAAAGCACTGGCATCATCTACTTTTGAGAGCTTCCAAGAATCAACTCACCTAAAATAGGCTGAAAAATCATTTAACAATGGCTTCTGTAGCTTTGTCTGTTAAAAAGGCTACTATTAAGTCATTGCTAACTGTAGCAAGGTTTGGAAACCTGTCACTTCAAAAGGAATAAACTGTGTGCTTAATCACTCAGTCGTGTCCAACTCTGATCCCATGGACAGTAACCCTGCCAGGCTCCTCTGTCCATGGGGATTCTCCAGACAAGCATACTGGAGTGGGTTGCCATGCCCTCCTCCAGGGGATCTTCCCAACCCAGGGACTGAGCCCAGGTTTCCTGCATTGCAGGCAGATTCTTTACTGTCTGAGCAACCAGGAAAGCCCAAAAGGAATAAAAGAGCCCAGTACACAGCTGTGATACATTAGAAAGAAAGATGAAAACTATGTATGGAGAACAAAACCCAACTATGATTAACTCTTAAACTCTAGCAAAGCAAATCATTTACTATCAGCAAGAAAAGGATAATCCTAGAAGAAAACAAAAGGGCAAATTTCTCTAAATACACATCAGAGGATTAGTTATAAGATTACAGCAAGAAAGCATATTTTTATAAACTTCAAAATGATTAATGATTGATTTCATAACTAATTAGTAAGAAATAAAATTTCAAATTAAGAACAAATTTGGAGCATAATGACTATACAGTTCTAGGATTCAGAAGCATTTGCTAGTGTCCAAGTCAATTTCTATTGTCCTAAGCCATAAGAAATTTATTTGAATTCTAGACAGTTTTTGTAGCATAGCTCATTAAGCAGGCAGCCACTTATTATACATAATTTCATACTTTTGAATAGCACCAACAAATCTAGTGGAATTTACAGAAGCAGCAAAAATCTAGGATCAGCACAAGAGTTATAAAGAATACTTACTAAAAGCGCAACAACACATCTTGCCTCTCATGTAATCTTTCAAAGAGAATTGAAAAAGATATGTACTATGGGTGCCATGAAAGAAAGGCAAATACTATTGATATTATTCAATGGAAAATTAAATCAAGAGTGTTTCAGAGAGATTCTTATTTCACTGTTTTTTGATTATAATGTATTACCTAAAGACAAAGCTTGAGGGCACTGCTTTGGTATAATTCTTACCAAACAGTACATGTAAGAATTTCGATATATTATCTGAATATAATCTTTAACGATGACATAAAACTAATCCTACTAATTTCAAACTAATTTCAAAGGAGGGATGATACTTACAGGGTTGGTTTGGGTTCATAGGTGGCTTTTGCATAGTAAGTTACAGTAATTGTAATAACATTATGGCATTGTTAACACAGTCTGAGATTTTGTGTAAACAGATGAACTCATTATTTTTGCTGAAGAACTATTTCAAATATTTGTAAGGCAAAAGCATAGAGCAAGCCCGGCCCATCAGTAAAATTTAACCTCAGAGAGAAATCAAAAGGGAACTTTTTGCATCTATTACATTAAAATGAAAACTTATTTATATATCATTTTGATAAACTTGATGTTTTTGAAGAAAATGTGTCACTTTCATTTTCAAAAACAGATCTCTTCCTTTGTATTATCTGTTATAAAGGCTCCTTGGGCCTAGCATGAGAAATATATCATGTTTCGTTACAAAAACCCCCCAAAACAAAAAACTCAAAAAACACACACAAGAAGAGTATATTGCCGAAGAAATTACTTCTTAGCAATCTGAGTGGAGTTGAAAAGAACAGTCACTGGCTGGCAGACTCTAACTGAGGTCAAGCACATAATTTACAATGGCTTGTTCTCAAAGAAACAAAGTGTGTAAAATTCATTTCTGCTTATTATCTTTGTATGTTTGCAAGCCAGAAAAGGAAACAACCCTTTTCAGTTTGCTGCTGGGACTTTGCCTCTACCCCAGCTAGTCTTGCGCATGACCGTAGATCTAAGGCCCATAAGAGATTTTCTGATTCTGTATGAAAACAGATGAAAATGTGTATTAGTATAGTGGCACCAGACTTGGAGCAAATTGGTTTTCATTTTAATTTTTTTCAAGGAAATGCACGGTATTCTTGCTGCATTCTTAAGTTACCTCTTGGTAAATGCTGAGGAAACACTCTCAGGCTCATCATACCCATATTCACCCAGATGTTAGACTGCTGTGTCCGAGTGGCAGGCTGCTGTCTCAGGAAGAGAAGATAGCGAGGAAACAATTCCAGTTCTGGGATTTCTGTCTTGCTATTTTTGATCACCTGTTGTTTTAAAAGATACGAAGTGATCACTATAAAAGAAATAAAACCTGCCATTTTTTACCTAATTTCTGAGATTTATTTCCAAACTGAAATGTTCAAAGGTTCACTGCCTATATTTCAGAAAGTCATCAGTTTATATGACATGGGTTTATAGGCCCTCAGGCTCCTGCATCTAAGTCCATTTTCCAGGATTAGGATTCCTGGTGGGTATTTTCTCCCACTCCATTTAAAAGCAAGTAACATCAATATTAAGGGGAAAAAATCTTAAATATTATCTACAATTCTAGTTCTCTCACACAATAACTCTTTTCACTTTTACATATCTCATATAGAAAAATGATGTTCTTTTAGAGGACAAATTCTTAGGAATGGAGTCACAAGTGAAAAAGTACAGGATTATTCATCAGTCTTGCCTGGGGAGTCCCAAGGACAGAGAAGCCTGGAGGGCTATAGTCCACAAGGTCATGAAAGTCGGACAAGACTAAAATCACTGAGCACACACACATTCATGTCATTAACTACATAAGTTACATTGCCACCCAAAATGCAGCAATTTACAATATTCTCAGAAATATATGAATGTATTACTTTCACAAAACATTATCACTGGACATGACTTTAATTTCTTTAATACATATAAAGAATATTTTATTTTTTCATTTTTATTTTTATTAGTTGGAGGCTAATTACTTTACAATATTGTAGTGGTTTTTGCCATACATTGACATGAATCAGCCATGGATTTCCATGTGTTCCCCATCCTGAACCCCCCTCCCACCAAGAATATTTTAAATGTACTTTAAATTTTATTTCTTGTATTAGTAGTGAGAACAAAAATGTTTCCATGTAAAAATTTACTATCTATATTTTCTTTACCTGGACTGTTCATATTTCTTTGTCTATGATTAAAACAACTAAACTGGATGTACTAAACTGAAAGTCACATGGTTGAAGCAGCCCTCACGGGCTCCACAACACAGGCTCAGTAGTGTGGCACGTGGACTTATAGTTCATCAGTGGCATGTGGGATATTCCTGGACCAGGGATTGAACCCATGTCCTCTGGATTGGCAGGTGGATTCTCAACCACTGGGCCACCAGGGAAGTCTTCAAACTCTCTAAAACGTAAAATCTTACAGAATCTTTAACAACCTCAAGTAATTGGGCTTTCATTTTCTTTTGCTTTAGAAATCAATGTATTCTGCAACAGAGCATTTTTTAATATCAAGAGGGGGCAGTAAAGAGCCAGATAAAAACGATACAAACCAAACCTTTAGGACCATTTCTTTAAAGTATTCTGCATGTTCTGATATGCTATAGTATACTACAAAAGCTCCACTTGTAAGCTTTATCAACTACTATTTAAATAGTAAGCAGTAAAAGGAGCTCTCCCCAACAGTAAGACCACTGGAGAAAAACAAAAGTCTCTCCATTTCTTCTAGAGAGTCACTGAGAGCTACAAAGCCAACAGTCAGATTTTCTCAGGATTTCAGTTTAACTGTGATTTGGAGAAAGATCAATAATTCTGTACCTGTAGTTATCAGGCTACATAGAAAACATACTTTTGGCAGAATCTGAACTGATAATGAAGTAACTTTTATAATGTGTAGCTTACTTTCCAAGATAAGTGATTTTGTGAGCAAATTACAGATCAACAAATTCTTATACATTCATGCATAATCAAACATATATACATATTTACATTTTAATTATTCTTGTCTATGAACTAACTGAACTACAACTGGATAACAATAAATGCAATTCCATTTGTAGGAATTGATGTTAAAGAGATCACCACACATTGGAGAAGAGAATATTCACCAGAAAATTGTTCTAAACAACGAAAATCTGGATGCAAACTAAATGTCCATCCATGGTGATTGGTTAATAAATTATGAGTTATTAACCTCGAAAGATATCAATAACATCTATCTTAGATTGAAAATAGATTATAAGACAGCAAGCATAATATGATTCAATTTCATAAAATTATTTATACATATTTGTATATAATAGGCACAGGAATGTTTGGGAAGACGTACATTGAAATGTTAATAGTAATTACTTCTAAAAAAAATAAAATAGTAAATACTTCTTAAGGAGTAGGATATGGTTTTTATTTTCTTTGTATTTTTTTTACAATGCTCAATTTGTTATTGAGCTTGTTCACAAGAATTAAAGTTATTTTTAAAAAAATGGTGTGATTTATGTAAACATGTCGATGAAAGTATTTATTTTTAACCTTGCTGTGGCAAATATACTTAGTGTTCTTTAACATGGAACACCATACTTTAAATGTTTTTACAGCAATTTTTCCTGAAATCAGGCAAATTATCATATTTAGAGGTGAAAAAATACTGTCAAACCAGCAAATGAAGCTTTAATGTAGTAAAATGGTAGCTTAACTAATATTTATGATACCAATGTTAAAAAGCATGACCTTTTGTGAGGCTTTGAAAAAACTCATTTAATAATTATGATGATGATGACAGCAGCAACAGGCAAAATTTGCTACTGACCATTACTATAACTCAGATGCTGTGCTAATCATATGCATTATTTACTTATCAAAACAAGTCTAATGAGGTAGATACCACTGTTAACTCCATTTTACAGATGAGGAAACTAAGACTTAGAGATGAAAACATTGATGCTTTTGAACTGTGGTGTTGGAGAAGACTCTTGAGAGTCCCTTGGACTGCAAGGATATCAAGCCAATAAATCCTAAAGGAAATCAGTCCTGAAGCCACCTGATGCAAAGAACTGACGCACCGGAAAAGACCCTGATGCTGGAAAAGATTGGAAGGCAGGAGGAGAAGGGACGACAGAGGATGAGATGGTTAGATGGCATCACCGACTTGATGGACATGAGTTTGAGTAAGTTTCCGGGAGCTGGTAAAGGACAGGGAAGCCTGGTGTGCTGCAGTCCATGGGGTCGCAAAGAGTTGGACGCGACTGAGTGACTGAACTGAACTGAACTGAATGTGAATCCAGGCAGACTCTAAAATATCAAACTGCATCTGTCTATCCATCTAACCATCAAACATCTACCATTATCACAATGATTCCCTTACAGATACAGAATTTTAGACAGAGTAGGGAAGTCCCAGAAATTAAGTGATTAATTCAAGGACTACCCCAAACCCCAATAAATAAAGAATATGTATGCATATATATCTATGTATATTCATATTTACATTTAACTAACTAGGAGTTCTGTTGACAAATATAGTAAAAACCTTTTGGAGCCAACAAATACATACCCTAAATTCCTGATTAAGATTTAAACATAATTTTTGTAAATATAATTATTAATAATAAAATCATTATTAAAATTATAGACTATGGATATACAGCAGAGTTTTACTCTTTTTGGAAGTGATCTAACTTACTATATCTTATCTATGTAAAACCTTCCTGGTATAAAAAAGTTCTAGTTTGGACATTATATAAGGGAGAGTGTTTTGTGATATAGCAAAAGAATCTTATGAAGTATTTTGCTGCATCAATAATGTAAAGAGTATTCAAGGCAGTGAATACTGCCGTTTACTGTATAAGCAAAATAAATGATGCTATAGAGTTAACTAATATTTTGATATTACACACTCCAAGCCCTTTAAATTACTTCAGAGCATTTTACTTATGCTCTAAATGACTCATTCTATTAATGGTCACAATCAGAATTCACCAGCTTTGAATTCTTATTATCATCTATTATGATCTTGTTATGTCCCTCCTTCAGAAAGACAAACCACAAAAATCCACAACAGCTAAGTGGATGTCTGTGTGGCTAAGGGGATAACAGTTTTAGAAATAATATCTGTACCACTTCTCTTTTTTCACTGAACTTCTTGGCACTGACTCTCAGACTTCTGCTCCAGTCTTAAGTTCTGCATTATCTTAATGTCTGTGTTTATGTGGATGACTTATTTAATTGCCTAGCTTCATAATTCCTTGACTCTATTTAGTCCAGTGATTATTTCCTCCATTTTATAGAAGTTGCCCATTCCCAAAGGAATATCATTTTGTGGTTAGTACCTAGTACAGTGCTCAATAAATGTATGAGTAAGTGAATGAATGAAAATAAAAGAACCTAAAATTTATTCAACTAATTTGAACAGGTATTGAATGCTCTATCATGGTTAAGAACTAATTTGTGGATAGTGAGGTTCATATAGTGAATTAATAGAAGACCCTATTATAAATGCTTCTTATATAAGACAATATTGGCTGTACTTACAGGTCTAGGTAGGGCCAGGTTTGCTCCATACCAATGATAAAGTGCTCTCCATACAGGTTCTGGGACCATCTCATAATCTCTTCCATGGATCAGCTGTGGGGTTCGTTTTAATCGTCCTCCTTCTAGTGTTAATGATGTAGCCTTAGAAAGAATGGAATGTAAATGTTGACTTTTTTTTTTGGCCCCACCTCTTGGCTTGTGGGATCTTAGTTTCCTGACCAGGGATGGAACCCAGGCCCACAGCAGTGAAAGCTCGGAGTCCTAACCACTGGACTGTCAGGGAATTCCCCCAACGTATTTTTAAAATTAGTCTCTTGTGTTTTAACAAAACCTAGACACAGGAAAATAAGCAAATGTCACTACTCAGTTTCACATTACTAGAAAAAAAAAAGAATTTTCTAAAAGGTTTTTATTTTGAACTTTCAAAATAAACTATTTAAGAAAGGAAACTCAAGGTAAATTATTTGAAAGAAAATCACTGAAACATTTGAAAATATTAAGGATAGCTTTCATAGACTTCTTTCCAACAGTAAAAAGTATTATCATTTTTAAAAAAAGCTTTTTTCACATACATGTGAAACTACATTTTCATAGTAGCTGTTCTAAGTAAGAAAAATAACATTTCCAAGGATCACTAAACTGAGGCTATGTAAGTAGTAAGTCATAAAATACTCTCACAGAAACATTTCTATCTACAATAGGTTAATAAAATGAATCACAAACATTTTCTTTGTGCTGAAATTTTTAGAATTAAATTTATTAGCAACTTGAAAGAGATGTCCAATTACTTACCTTTACTGGTTCTTGAGTAACTAGTGGCTGGTTATCAATAGCCCCTGGCTTCTGAGGATTGAGGTGCAACAAAATATTCCCATTGGCTCCTAGTAAACACTGATTGTTATTGTCAGAAGTGTTATGTTGTCGAGCAAAGCACATATCTGTTCCTGGTGTGGCAGAATACAGCAAGCCTGTAAGGACCAAGAAGATAGAAGCTCTGTTTTACTATACATAAAATAGTCTCGAAGATATGAACTCAAAGTCCATGTATTAGGTTAATGCTATTATTCTGTGGACATGTCAGTCCAGTGTTAGATTCTCTAATTGTGTAGAAGACACAGAGGTATTTCTTTTTGGAAAATCAAATGAACATTTGGCCAGACTCCTAGAATATCTAATAATTCACAAGAATTCTATGTCCTCTGATAGGAAAGGAAGAAATATGGCCAAGTAGCTGGACTCTCCCATACCTTTCCTTAATTCTCTTCTGCCAGCAAAGGTTCTTAGTAGATAAGGGTGATAACAAATCTCTAAACCAAAGAGCAGGAGCTAAAACAAGAACGCCAACAGGAGAATGGAGAATGCTAGGACAGAAGAAACTGTTCCCCAATAAATCTATTTGAAAGGAAGGCATGGATGTTACAACAGAAAAATACATACAGGAAAATGATTGATAATGACTTAAGCGTTGTGAACCTGAATGGTATCTTAAGGTATTTCAACTCTCAACCATATGTTAATCGCTGGTAAACATTCTAGTCATCAACCACTTTTAACCTACTTGTGGTGCTGCTCAGCATGTGGACGGCACAGAACTGAGCTGTGTGCAGAGTCAGCATATATCAAAAAGGACCTGAGGGAGGGTCAAGAAACAGTGAAAAGCTGATCAAAGACAGCACTTTTAGGACTGTTGAGTGATCTCTGTAATAACATCAGATGGGGAAATTGATGCCTTTGAAGTGAAGAATTGATGCTTTTGAACTGTGGTGTGGAGAAAACTCTTGAGAGACCCTTGGATGACAAGGAGATCAAACCAGTCAATCCTAAAGGAAATCAGTCCTGAATATTCGTTGGAAGGACTCAAGCTGAAGCTGAAGCTCCAATACTTTGGCCATCTGATGCAAAGAACTGTCTCATTGGAAACGACCCTGATGCTGGGAAAGATTGGAGGCAGGAGGAGAAGGGGACGACAGAGGATGAGATGGTTGGATGGCATCACCGACTCCATGGACATGAACTTGAGCAAGCTCTGGGGGTTGGTGATGGACAGGGAAGCCTGGCATGCTGCAGTCCATGGGATTGCAAAGAGTCAGACACGACTGAGAGACTGAACTGAACTGAGATTCTACAAGGAGTTCTGCAGAGAAAATGCTAGCTCTGTTCAATTTGCCTTCTTGCTCCACAGAAAAGGAGAAGAAAAATCTTCAAGATGAAACAACAGAGTAAGATTGAGAGTCCTGCTACTGTACCAGCAGAATAACAGGAATCAACTAAATTCATTTGGGCCAAAATATAGCAAAGCACCTTCCACATAAGTGTAAAACTACTAAGTTTTAGGTAGGTATCAACAACCGAAGGGGATTATGGGCAACATTATCAATTCTTTCTAAATATGTTGACAAAATAACTCCCAAATTCCAGCCTGGAATGTCTGAATCTGACATGAGGATGCATTTGATCCAATGAAGGTGTGCTATGGTTAGAGTTCTGGAGATAAAAGTTTAGATTTTCCTCAAAAATGGCTTCTCTAAACTAAATTTATTGACAGAATGATTTAATAACAATATGGAAAGATTGACCTAATCAATGAAAACTGTGAAAATATTTTCAAATTGGGAGATTAATGACATAGAACATAGACGAGTTCCTCTTTGTAAAGCTGCTAATATATTTAAGAATCTGTTAATTGACTATTTAATTCAAAACCTGTTTCTGTGAATGGAAGCCTGATGCGAATATACCACCAAGCATACTCTCTGACAAACTGTACCACTTTATGAAATGACCCTGCCTAAACCTCACAGAAAATAAGTCCTACTTACCACTGCCAGCAGTTTCTGAGGCTTCAGATGCACTAGAAACATTGTCTGAAAATTTTTCTTCAGCGGTGTTCACGTAACTTGGGCTGCCTCCCCCAATTCTATCTTCACTCTGCTCTATAGGATGTACTGTTGTTCCAAAGGAATACTTCCCTCCATTTAGCACAGATGATGGCTCAATCACAACAGGGCTGGCATCCTAAAAATCATGCAGTCAGATATTAAGAGGTAAAATTCAATAATTTGACAATTATGCAGCCTTCAAAAATGAATCCCCCAACTGTCTACTGTTTCTAATTCTCCTGTGGCTGGCTATGGCACTTAAAACATTTGAATGTATAACTGAGTTTTAATTTCTTCAAAGAAGAATAGTGTATATAAGCAAAACTGGTAAGGAAGAATGGGAACAGACTGCAAGTGACACTGTGCCACATAAAGTAATTTAGAATTTATTCTGTTGGAAGTTGAAAATCATGGAAGGTTTTTATTGATATTAAAAAGCTAAATAATATTTATTCTTTTATTATTAAATATTACATTATTATTATAGAAAATATAGAAAAACATGAAGAAACTAAACATCACAAGTACTCAGATTCCATCATTTAGCATTAACTATAGTTGACATTTTGATGTGTTTCCTTTATTTTTTGTGACTGAACATATACACATATCTATAAAAGATAAATGTAGGGAATACGGTTAGAATTAAGGGCAGGGTACTGACTTACCAGCTATGCAGCCTTTCATAAACTTACAAGCCTCAGTTTCTTTATGGGTAAAAACTAGGATATTAGTATCTCAGAGTTATACGAAGATTATATGAGTGACACATGTAAATTGCCTGGCATTTAGTAAACGTGAACTATCATTCTGGTTGTTGTCAGAAAACACATTTTAAATACAGCATATTGCTTCTTTTTCTTTCACTTAACATTATATTGACAGGATTTTTCTGTGAGAGGCTTCTAAACAGGGGATAGTATAATCCAGTTTTTGTTTTAAAAATAACTCTATAGTGTGCAAAAAGCAGGCAGAAAGTGAAAACTGAGACACAAGTTAGAAGACTTCTATAGTAATTTAGACAAGAGACACTGAGGTACTCAACCATAAAGCTAGAACCAGAAGTAAGAAGATGGAGAGAGAGCATGAATTTAGGAGACAAAAAAAAAAAAAAAGTGGCAATTAATTGTGTATGAAAGAAGGGCACAGTTAATTCCAAAGTAGAACATGAGATGCTGACTTAGATGACTAGATGGGAGTTGACATCTTCATAAGATAAGGTGTATAACTGAATAGGATAGTTTTGGGAATGAGCTTATTTTGGCTTGAGATTCTGTGGACATTTGAGTCTAGTGCTCAGGACAGAGAAAGAGATGAGATATAGATTGGGGACTATATACATTTCTGCAAACACAAGAATATGGCATATGTAGAATAAGGAGAGAACAGTATTTACAGGATAGGTGGCAGAAGAATATAGGAAGGATACTGAGTCTGAATGACCAGAGAAAAATCAGGAGAGGTAGCTTCCCAGGTGGCACTAATGGTAAAGAATCTGCCTGCCAATACAGGAGATGCAGATTCAATCCCTCCATTGGTTGGGAAGATGCCCTGGAGGAGGAAAATGGCAACCCACTCCATTATCCTTGCCTGAAAAATTTCATGGAAGAGGAGCCTGGCTGACTACATACAGTACATGGGGTCAAAAAGAGTCAGACACGTATGAGTGACTAAACATACACACAGAGTCCTAGAAGAAGGGGCAGCTAGCACAGAACTATTTTCTACTAAGCTTACTTGTGAGGGGAAAAAAAAAAATCAGCAAACAAAAAACACACAGAAAAACAGAGAATGAAGACTGAAGAGGAGCAGAAGGGAAGGTGCTATGAGAACATGTATCTGTGAGTGGTTTTAAAAGATCAGGATATTTTTAAGTAAAGGTAAATAGGAAGACTAAAGGTGCTAAACAGTAACAAGGTCCCAGAGGCATCTGAGACAGATAGCATGGCTATAGGAACTCAAGTGGTATTCAGTAAACAGTGACATAAATTTTAGTAGATGAAACTGATGAATGGATGGGGGTCTTGAAGGTACCACTTAGAAAGTTACTAACTGAAACTTAACAAACACATCAAATTTAAAACATAAACTCCAAGTCACAGCATAGCAATAGCACAGTGGAAACTTTAGATTCTTTTAATGTAATTACAGCATCCCTGTGAAGTTGCTCAATGGTGTCTGACTCTTTGTGATCCCATGGACTGTAGCCTACCAGGCTCCTCTGTGCATGGAATTTTCCAGGCAAGAGTACTGGGGTGGGTTGCCATTTCCTTCTCCAGAGGATCTTCCCAACCCAGGGACTGAACCCAGGTCTCCCGCATTGCAGGCAGATGCTTTATCATCTGAGCCACAAGGGAAGCCCTAATTTTAGCCAAAACAAGAAGACATTTTATCAATATTTTATTAGATCTTTTTTGCCTCTTTGATCTGTAAGCCAGGTGAACACTATCAATTTGTAGATTCTTCAAAAGCCAGTTCTGAAAAAATTACAGTGATAATCAAGAGTGGCAAGAAGAATGAGAATAAAACCTAGATTTCTTTCTACATACCAATCAACTTTATTGAACTAAAAAAGTTATATAGCTTTATTGTTAAAACTTCAAATAATTCAGAAGCACACAGATTCATATTCTTTATTACAGATCCAAATGTTAGTATCTTCTATTAATTATTAACTTTCTTAAAATATATGAAAGGTAGCAGATTATGTTGGGTTTTAAATAACTCTACTTCACAGTGAAAAAATTATTCCCTAATCAATCCTCTTCCAGTCCTTTGATTACTTTGAGGAAAGGGTCTCAGTTTGGTGTTAATGTGCTAACTGAATACCTGATATGCCAATCTAATACTTGATAATTTCTCTTTTTAACAGAGAACAGGCCTCAGTATTAGTCTTCAAAAGGCAACACTACTTGGAATTTAATATATTTTGTTTACATTAAATTTAGTTTTATTTTGATCTTCTATTTCTGGAATGTGACACTGATTTTCTATTTAAGATAGTGACATAAATAAGATTTAAAATAAGATATTAAAATAAGATATATTTATTTACATAAAAATGATAAAGTTATTTATATAAATGTAACTAAGAAAATAATAGTATGGAAATTATATGGCAAAAAAATGGTGATCACAGTATACAAATGATTAAAAACTGGCAATCTACATTAAGTATGGATTTGGAGCCATCAGTATTTTAAATTCAACTATTAACTAAAGAAGTCATAATTGTATCAACAACAGAACAACAGAATCACACTGACCTATGGCCTGTGAATTAGGCGTGAGTATTTAAATTATTAATCATATGTTTGGACTTCAGTTTGTTGACTTGTTGGCAATTCATTAAAGATAATATTGATCTTCTCACAGCTTTTCTGACAGCGTTCATACCGACAAAATGCATTCCATTTAAATTAGAATTCAAAAGAAAATTTTCAGTATACAAAAATGACTTAAATTAATTCAATCCCTTTCTCCAATTATGTTTTATAAATTTATTTGCTCGGGAATTTTTTTTTTAAAGCTTTCTATGTTATTCTGCTATGCAATCAGAATTGCTAACCACTGTCCAAGTGAGAATTACAGTCTCATACTTCTGTTTTCATAATGTGCTATAAATACTAAGTATATAGTACTTGATTTCTTAGTGAATCTATTACTTGCTCTGGAACTTGCTTTTTAGAAAAGCAGGTTGGTCCTTAGCAAGCATCATATAATTATTCATTTGTTTCACCTTCAAATCTTTTTCTAGGTTGGAGCATTTTATTACTGTCCAGTAGTCACACAAAGTCTGATGGAGCTAAAAATCTTATTTTAAATGTAGATAAATAGGAATCTTACTTACATATTTGACATATTCTTTCCACTGCTGCCACCATTGCATAGAGATGATAAACCAATTGTGTCCTGGTTGCAGACCATATCTGCTCTCTCGTTCTAACCATCCTCTACATACAAAAGAAATTCAGTACATCAAATGGTGTGTAAAACAGATGACCATACACCCATAAATTATCATTAGAAACTTTTCAAAGGAAAAGCATGAAACAGATATATTTGGAAAATGGCCACATATTAAATTAGTGAAACACTGATAATCTAATTTCAGGAGTCATAATACCACTATTAAGACTCCAACTGATGTTTCAAAAACAACTTCACCGAAGAATAATTTAATAACATAAAAGTTATCTGAATTAAGTGTAGAACTCAATGATTTTGGTAAGTTTACAGACATGTACAACCATTACCACAATCCAATTTTAAACTATTTCAGATACCCCCAGAAGACATCTTTATGCTTTATTTTTAGTCATTTTTTTAGTCAAATTACCGCCCTCAGCCTCATGACACCACTAGTTTATTTTCTATCTTTTTAAAAGTCACACAGTTATGCCTGACTCTTTGCAACCCCATGGACTGTGGCCCACACCAGGCTCCTCTATCCATGGAATTCTCCAGGCAAAAATAATGGGAGTGGATAGCCATTCCCTTCTCTAGGGGATCTTCCCAGGGATATAACTCAGATCTCCTGGATTGCAAGTGGATTCTTTACTTGTCTGAGTCACACACTCCTGATAGCAGGGTGTAACAATGCCTGTTCTCCCAGTACTGCCATCAGAGTGGCTTGTCAAAATCATTTTTTGTCAATCTGCAAAAGAGACAAATGATGTCTCAGGGTAGCTTTAGTTTGTACTTCTCTTATAGTAAAGTCAATTTGATCCTTTCATATGACAATGGGCCATTATATAGCTTTTTTGTGAATTGTTTATTCATGTCTTTTGCTCTTTTTTCTATACTTTTTTTTGGTATTTTTTTAACTTTGATTTTTAAGAGTTCTTTCTATATCAGATATATTGCTGTAGAGCTCTTAAACTGTGTCTGACTCTTTCGGGAGCCCATGGATTATCCCAGTCAGGATTCTCTGTCCATGGGATTTCCCGGGTGAGAATACTCAAGTGGGCTGCCATTTCTGACCATTGCATAATTTTAAAATGGGCAAGGGACTTAAATAAATAAATGGAATGTTATAACACATGGTCTCTTGTATCAGATCTCTTTTACTTAGCATGATGTTTTTGAAGTTCATCTATGTTGGAGCAGACACTATTACTTTGTGCTTTTTTTTTTATTATTATTATTACTGAGTAATATTCCATAGGGTATTTGTGTATATTTTGTTTATCTATCTAATACTTGATAATGTGCAACTGGCAAACTGTTTTCCAAAGCGGCTACACCATTAACTTTCCCATCAGTATTGTATGACGGTTCTAGTTGCTCCACATTCTCACTAACACTTGTTATTTTCTGTCTTTTCTATCACAAATCTATCTAGTGGGTGTGAAGTGGTGTCACAATGTGATTTTAAAAACACTATTCTTATTGAGAAGAAATTCATATAACATAAGGTGGTCTCCGCACATTCTGACTGTACTAAATGCCACTGAATGTTATATATGCTTTACAACGGTTAATTTTATCTTATGCAAACTTCTCCAAAACAATTTCATACACCACAGCTAAGCAGTTATATTCTATTACTCCTTTTCCCTAGCCCTTGACAATCACCAATCTGCTTTCTGTACTGATAGTTTTACCTATTTTGGATATTTCATATAAATGGAATCGTATAATACATCACCTCTTGTGTCTAGGTTCTTTCATTTGCGAGGTTCATCCATGTCATATCATGTATCAGTACATCATTTCTTTTTATGACTGAGTGATATTTCATGGCATATATATACATTTTGTTTAACCATTCACCCTACTGATTGATATTTGGGCTGTTCCCACCTTATGGCTATTGTGAACAGTGCTAATAGGAAGATCTGGGTACAAGTATTTTAGTGCCTATTTTCAATTTTTTAGATAAATACCTAGAAGGGAATTGCTGAGTTATGTGATAATTGCAATTTTGAGGAAATACCAACTTGTTTTCTATAGCAGTTACACCATTTTACAAATTCTACCAGTGACACAATGAGAATCCCAAATTCTCTACATCATCATGAAATTTACTTTCCACTTAAAAATTACAAACATCCTAGTAGGTACAAAGTGGAATTTCATGTGGTTTTGAGTTGCATTTCCTTAATGACAAATGATATTGAGCATCTTTTCAACTGCTGGATAACCATGTGTATATTATTTGTATATATCATCTCTGGAGAAATGTGTATTAAAGTCCCTTGCCCATTTTAAAACTGAGTTATATTTTGGTTGATGAGTTGTAGGAGTTCTTTATACATTCTAGTTACTTGATTCTTGTCAGATCTATGATTTACAAACATTATGTCTCAGTCCGTAGGTTTTCTTTTCAGTTTCTTGACAATGCCCTTTGAAGAACAAGCTTTTAATTTAGATGAAGCCAAATTTACCTATTTTTTCTTTTACTGCTTCTGTTCTAAGAGTCACATATAAGAATTCATTTCAAAATCCAAATCAGTCTTGAAGAAATATTTTTTCGGGATATAGAATTCTTGGCTACAGTGTTTTTTTTTCTTTTAGCCCTTTAAATTTTATGAAGGATACACATAGGTATCTTAATGCTGTTACTGCTTTTGAGAACCTAATGATGATGTGTCCTGATACGGATCTCTTCAGTATCTTGAAGAGACAGTTCTATTCTCATGTTCACTGCAACGTTATTCACAATAGCCAAGGTATGGAAACAATCCAAGTGTCCAAAAATAGATGAAAGGATAAAGAAAATGTGATGTTTGTGAACATATAAAATGGAATTTTATTCAGCCTTTCAAAATAGGAAATCATGTCTTTACAAAAACACACAGATGAAGCTTGAGGGTATTATTCTAAATGAAATAAGCCGGACAGAGAAAGACAAATACTGCATGGTATCCAAAAAAAAGTTGAATTCAGAAACAGAATAGAAAAGAGGCTGCCAAGAGCTAGGAGAGGGATTAATAAAAATGTACAAATTTTCATTATAAGATATGTGATGGTGATGGGTGCCTTACAGAGGGGGGAATTCTTTCAGAACACATACAATATACCAAGTCATCACATCTTACACTTTAAATATCTTAACCCAATCCCTTGGTTAGGAAGCTCATTTAAAAAAACACTTCATTATGGGATTTATTTAGAGAAACAGGGTGCTACCATAAAGATTACATTAACATGGAAACATACTGTTACCCAGTAACAATATATTTCAGATGTCTGAAATTGTAACTATTTAATGAAAATATATACAGACTGTATCTATAAACTTACCTAATAATTTGTCCTTCCTCTTCTGGAGTAGCTGGTCTTAACCCCAGAACTATGTGACATACCTAGAGATAAAATGGTAAATTAAACTTCAATGGTGCCAATGACTGAACTATAGAATAAGAATATTTCACATTCTCTATAAGATCCACTTCTAGATGGGAACCTAAACTAACAATAGCTTTTGGCTGATGAATTACCAATGATCCACTTGAGCAAATCTGAACTTTAAATTTTGTTTTTTTTTTTAAAGAAATAAATCATTTCAATGGAAGCAATTCCCAAATCTCTGTGATTGGGGGGAAAAAAGAGAGAAAGGAAGAAAAGGAGAAAAAAGGAAGGAAAAAACTACTTTTTAGAATGTTTCATTAATACTATATACCTTAATTGCCTCACACAGAGAATATTATCTCCTTTCCTGAAATCTGAAGAGCATACTACGGCACTTGGGTACAAAGGTAAAGGGGAGATGAAACGGATACCAGAAATGAAGCATAAAGGTAGCATTTCAACTTAAACAGCTCTAAGAAGAACATCAATGCTACCAGTGCTAAATATGCTTTTAAAAAGAGAATTTATTATTTTGTTTTTGGCTATGCCGGGTCTTTGTTGCTGCCTGGGCTTTTTCTAGCTGCGGTGAGCGAGGGCTACTCTCTTTTGCAGTCCATGGGCTTCTCATTGTGGGTGACTTTTCTTGTTGCAGAGCATGGCCTCTAGGGTACGTGGGCTTCAGTAGTTGTAGTTGTGGCATGCAGAAACAGTATCTGTGGCCCACAAGCTTAGCTGCTCCATGGCTTGTGGAATCTTCCCAGACCAGGGATCGAACCTGTGTCTCCTGCACTGCCAGGAAGATTCTTTTTTTTCTGGCAGGCAAATTTTTAACCACTGGACCACCACGGAAGTTCTAAGTATGCTTTTTAAGGCTCATTTTCTCCTCAATTTATTTGCCTTCTCTAAATCATTATAAAAGAAGTGATTCCCCACCCCCACCCCTGTCATTTTATCATGAAAAATTTCAAAAATACAGAAAAGTTTAAAGAATTTTACACTGAATACCCCATACTCATTACCTAATTCTGACATTAACATTTTATTATAATTCATTTATCCTTCCCTCAATTCATCTATTAATCCATCTTAATTTTTGCATGAATTTCAAAGTAAGTTATAGATATTAGTACAGCTCCCTATAAATATATCAGCCTGCCTGTTTATAATTTTGTTTACCTTTTGAGGTAAAATTTACTTAACAATACACAAATTAGGTTTATGAGATTCATCCATTTATCAATAGTTCATTATTTATTGTTGAGACAATTTTTTAAAGGGTTTTTAAATTGAAGTATAGTTGATTTATAATGTTGTGTTAGTTTCACATGTATAATGTTGTGTTAGTTTCACATGACCTTCATCCAGGCAAGAAACAGAACATTGCTACCTCCCCCAAAGTTCCACTTTGAGTTCCTTCCCAGACACTACAGCAACCTTTGATGTATTCACTACCCTGAATTCTACCACCATGGATTGCTTTTTGTCTGCTTTTGAGTTTTCTGGTCCAGTATTTTCCATTCCATATTATGTAAGATTCCTTGATGCAGTTGCGTGTAGCAGTAATATATTTATTTTTATTGCTTTAAACTAAACCATGTGTATGCAAGTATCACCATTTTACTTTTATGTATTTATTGCTGATAGGTAGTTAGGTCATTTTCCGTTTGGGGCTGTAATAAGAAGTGATTATAAGAACTTATTCTACGTCTTTCGGTGCTCAGATATACAAGTTTCTATAGGGTATAAATAAAAACAGCCAATATTTGTAAGAATTTATATTCCTTCTGGCAATGTGAAAGAGTTACACTTTCTTATTATCTTCAACAACGCTTCATTATCACTTCAAGGCTAATCATTCTAGTGGATGTCTAATGGTATTCCAAGTCCAATTTTAATATGTATTTTCATTATGACTAAAGAAGTTAGCCCTATTCTCTTTTGTGAAGCACCCATTCACATTTTTTGTACATTTTAATATTAAGCTTCTGCCTTGTTTCCCATTGATTTTTGTTCTTTGTATGCCCTAGATGGGCTTCCCAGGTGGCGCTGGTGGTAAAGAACACACCTGCCAATGCAGGGGATGTAACAGATCCCTGGGTCAGGAAGATTCCCCTGGAGAAGGGCATGGCAACCCGCTCCGGTATTCTTGTCTGGAGAGTTCCATGGACAGAGGAAACTGGCTATAGTTCAAGGGGTCAAAGAGTCTAACACGACGGAGCGACTAGCACACACATGCTTTATACACAAGTCTTCTCCTGGACACAAGTAAAGCAATAAATTCTTATCATTTTTTTAATGGCATCTCTTGAAAAAAAAATTCTTGATTTTACTGAAGTCCAACTTAAAACTTTTCTTTGTGCTTGGCGCTCTCTGTGCCGTTTAAGAACTCTTTGCCACCTCAAAGTCATTAAAATAGCTATGTTATTTTCTAGACACTTTACTCTTTACTTTCCAAATTTATTAGATTTATAATCTACCTAAAATTACTTTTAAAAAATTTATTTATTTTTAGCTGCAGGATAATTACTTTACAATGCTGCACTGGCCTCCATTGTACAACAGTGTGAACCAGCCACATTAGTTGCTCAGTGGTGTCTCTTTGCAGCCCCACAGACCATAGCCCGCCATAGCCCGCCAGGCTCCTCTGTCCATGGAATTCTCCAGGCAAGAATACTGGAGTGGGTAGCCATTCCCTCCTCCAGGGAATCTTTCTGACTCAGGGATCAAACCTGGGTCTCCTGCATCGCAGGCAGATTCTGCACTGTCTGAGCCATTAGGGAAGCCCGAATCAGTCATAATTATAGATATAGATAGCCCTTCCATCCTAAGCCTCCCTTCCCGCTCCCAACCCACCCTTACAGGTCATCACAGAGGACCAGGCAGGGCTCCCTGTCCTATACCACAGCCTCCTACCACTCATCTGTTTTATACCTGACAGTGTACATATGTCAATGTTACTTTCTCACTTCATCCTGCCCTCTCCTTCCCCTGCTGTGGCACAATTCTGTTCTCTACATCTGCATCTCTATTGCTTCCCTGCAAATAGCTTCATCAGTGCTATTTTTCTAGATTCTATATATATGCATTAATATACAATATTTGTTTTTCTCTGACTTACTTCACTTTGTTTTTTTTTTCTGGACAAGCAAATTTTATTTTTTTATTTTTTTTCCCATTTATTTTTATTAGTTGGAGGCTAATTACTTGACAATATTGTGTAACAGGGTCTAAAATTATTTTTCATGTAATGGGGTGAATAATGATGCATAGTTTTTCCCATAAGAATACTAATTAATCTGGTACCACTTGCTGAAAAGACCACTCCTTCTCATCTGCAGTGCAATGTCTTCTTTGTTATAAATCAAGTGATCACACCTACGTGGTCTGTGTAAGAACTCTCAATGTTGTTCCATTGGTTGATCTAACTTTATGCAGACATCACATTGTTGTAACACTGTTGCTATTTTATAAAAAGTTTTAATATCTGGTAATATAAATCCATTGTTCCTGAATTTCTTCTTTGCTATGTTTTTGACCCTCATACTTCCATGTGTACTTAGAATCCTCTGGTCAAGTTCTACAAAATCTCAGTGACAACAATGAGCTTCTGGGGATTCTGATTTTGAGTGTACAAATCTTTAAGTCAACTGAAGGGGAACTGACACCTTTAACACATTGAGCCTTCCAATCTATAAATATGGGTTATCTCCCTCTGTACTGGATTTTTATTACTGTTGTAATAAATTATCACAGAATTTATAGCTTAAAACAACACAAATTTATTATCTTACAGTTATGCAGGTCAAAAGTAAGGTACAGATCTCTCCAGGCTAAAAATAAAGATGGCAACAGGGTGGTATTCCTTTCTGGAGCTCCAAGGAAGAATATGCTTCCTTTCATTTTCCCGTGTCTTAAAGCTCACCCACAATCCTATGCTCATGGCTCTTTCTCTATCTTCAAAGCTAGCAGATCTGCACCTCTCTAGCCCTGCTCCCAATGCCATCTCTTTTTCTCTGACCATAGCTGGGAAAGGTTGTCCACTTCTAAGGACTCGTGTGATTAGACTGGACCCATCTGGATAATTCAGGCCAATCTATTTACACATATATTAAGTGAACATAAAGTTTTTAAAGCATGTCTATATATGGGATAAAGTGAGCACAGTAAAATGTAATGTTAAAACTTAGATGATGGGTAAATGGGTACTCAATGAAAAAATCTTTCAACTGTTTAATATAATACTGGAAACACTGACATACAGAAACAAATCTCAAGCATATGCTTATTTATAAATTAGAATCACAGGAAAATACTGTCACTGCAAGTCCCTGATAAGCATGAAAAAACAGTCAAGGCAATACAAATATCCAAAATGCTCTGCTACATGAGAGCTACAGGATGATGTAAATACAAACTCAAGTGGTCGAAATGTTTATATAATTAATTATGACTTAAAATTTGAGAATATTATTTTAAGTGAGATTTAAAAAAAAGCTCATCAATTTTCATATTACCAAGTAAGTCATTTCTGTTTACACTAGTCATTTATATTACCAAGTAAGTCATTTCTGTTTACAACAGTGATTTATATTACTTTTGTACATTTTTTATTTTCCAAAGCCATCAACTTAAATTCCTGTTGAAAATTGATAGTGGAGTAGCTGAGTGATTTAAATGGGTATTATAAGTGTATCAGATTGCATATGCTTTAAATATACATTAGTTAGTAATTACCCATCAGGAAGAGTTCAATTTCCATTTATTCTAACAGTTATGTCATAGACCTCTTTATTTATAATGGAAGATCATGATAAAGACAAAGATACCAAACTTTTCTGACTTTCACAGGGGTGCTTTTACAAGGAAAGGAATCTAAGAAGAATCTAAAATATCACTATTAAGTCAACTTACATATTTATGAAAAACTATGAAAAATGGAAACCATAAACTATTTTTTAAAATGGGAGCGAAAGAACTACTTTAACTGGGAAAACAGTTAAAATCTGGCTGCTCATTCCTAGCAGCTATTCTTTCTTCCTTCTCCTTTGATCTTTTTTGGACCTTATAAAGAATTAGGAAAAAAAAGAAATAATTTTGCATCTAAGATAATCTCTTAACTGGAAAGATTGATTATTTTGTGAAAAATTTACAGGTGCCTATTTATGAACCATCTCTGTTCCATGGCCTTATTAGGAGGGGTCTTTGAAGAAAAATAGCAATTATAATGGCTTTTACAATTTAAATTATTCTGTGTCTACATTCTGCTCTGTCATGAATTTTAAGATAAACACAATCAGCTATATTCCACTTTCCTAACTTCTCATGACTTTGAGAAACTTCAGTAGGCACTCATGCTTTATCTCACCATCTTTCAGGTGGTATACAGGATAATGTAGTTTTTTAAATAATATATGGTTTTGTAGCTTAGATGTAGTAACTACTACGTAATGGAAAAGATGCAGAACTACTAGTATCAGTGCCCTCTGTATCTGTCATTTACCTTAAACATACCTGGAAAAGTAGATTCAAAAATTCATTGGCAAGAACATTTTTCACACTCCAGATCTGATAGTCTTCTAGAGTAAGATGACCCATCTGAAAGAGAAACAGTATTTTAAAAGATCTCATATTAAGAATGCCCTCATTTTTTATTTGAGTAAAATCTGGTTTATTAAACTTCTAATGATTATTTGGCTGAAAGAAATCCAACAATTTAAGGTAGGTGCTATCTGTTTATCTGAGAAACAGGCCAGCCAGGATAAGTTCAGAGGTAACCAAACTTCGTTAAAGTAGTCAATGGCAATGAGGATAATTTATCACCAACCATTTTCTTCCTTCAACAACACCTGGGAAATAACTCACATTATCTTCTGGTTCAAAGGTTACCTATGGAACCTACAAAAGGCCCCAGATAGGGAAAATGAAGTATTTGCTAATTTTGAAAGCATTTTTACAGACTCTGGATTACGCACTTTGATCCTAACAATTTTCTAAGACCTCCTTCTTAGAAATATCTAGCAATTTCATCAGAGTTCTTAGAGATTGAAAAGAACTTAATAAAAACAAAAAATGAGTATCTATATTACATTTCCCTAAAATACAATTTAATGTTACTCTTTTGAGTAAAGCAATATTTTTTTGGTTTCAAAGTGTACCAAAAATTACATTTTTCACACATTCTGTATGAAAATCACAGCAAGCTACAGGAGAAAAACCTATTATAATATCCCTAACTAATAAATGTTGTCAAACTCAGTTCAAGAATTTATTATTTGTAAAGTACATGCTTATTTATATTACATGGTTATTCTGGGTGCTATTAAAGAACTCAGAAGAGACCTTTACCAATATTACTTTAGAAATTTTGTAAAAGAATGTATGTACCCAGATTAAGATAGTCATTTCCATCATCTCCTTATGGTCCTTCCCAGTTTAATCACTCATCTGCAAAACCACTGTCATACACCTATTACCATTTGCTGGTTTTGTCTCTATTCTCAAACTTCATATAAATGGAATCATACAATGTCTTTTCATTTTTCCAGCATTTCCTTTGCTCAGTACAAGGTTAGCCTTTCTATAACTTATTAAAATGGGAGAAATAAAGATTATAAACTGTAGATGGCAAGGGCTGTGTTTACTTAATTTTTATAACATGCCTACCTTATAAAATATAAATATTTTTATGTACATAGCACTTCAGTGGAGTTGTTTAAAGATGGAATAGGCTGTGCTTGCTTCAACAGCACACATACTAAAATTGGAAATATGGAATGGGCTATCTTTAGAGACAACTTGGAGGGACTGTAACCACTGGTCCAAATAAACATTTGGTTGAGACAATGTGGAAGAGATTTAAATACATATTCAAGCTATATATACCAATTCAAAGTATGAGACATTTTTAGAAAAAAATCAGTCCCAGCTGGACTCACCTTTGTGGTGTCATGTGCATTCAATATGCCTTCTACAATGTCACATAGATCCATGTGTAATTCCTGTAAAAACAGAAACCCAAAGAAGTAATTAGAAAAAAGCATATATCATTTTTATTAGTCAGTGACTAAGTATATGATGTTGGGCTTCCCTGGTAGCTCAGAGGTAAAGAATCTGCCTGCCAATGCAGAAGACATGGGTTCAGTCCCTTGGTTGGGAAGATCGTATGGAGAAGGAAATGATAACCCACTCCAGTATTGGTGCCTGGGAAATCCTATGGACACAGAAGCCTAGCCAGACTAAGTCCATGGGGTTGCAAAAGAGTCAAACACAACTTCAAACACAACTTAACGTCCAAACAACAATAACAAAAGTTTATGATATTTTGGTCAAATATTTACAATACATTCAGTTTATTAAATTTTCTAAGGCAAATTCTCTTCCCAATTTTGTACTTTTAACTACAGATATTTTGAGTAGCATAATAGAGCAACTAGAAGTCAGAGCAAATCCTTTATTCTTGATTTCTTTAAAAATTTTATTCACTCCATTTTCCTGTTGGCGTGAAGTCTACATGCACCAAAAAGTATACACAATCAGAATTTACCGGGATATCATCGGTGCGGTTATCCTTCCAGACCTCTAAGAGTGCAACCACCATGTTTCTCAGTTCAACCCTGGAGAGAACTCCATCACGATCAACATCGAACACCTTGAAGCAAACTAAACAAAAGAAACTCTTTTGGAGGGAAATCACTTTTATACTCTGAAGTACAATACATATTACTAGAAGCTGCCCTAGTAAAATTACTAAGTTTCTCAAGCAAGTATATCCTGGATTAAGTTCTCATCTGGAACGGACTATGTCATGAAGTCCTCTGAATTTGTAGGGCTTCTTGCACACATTTCTAAGTCTCTCTCTCCCAATCATTAGCCAGGCTGGAGAACCCTATCCTTCCCCTAAATCTAGAGCTAAATTCCTTATAAACTGAAAAATATTAATAAGATCCAAGTTACTATACATTATCTTGCAGATTTTGAGGTGGTAATTCAAGCCTTTAATTTCCAATATTTAAAAACTGATCATTTCACAGGTGATTCTCACAATGCTGAAAATACTCCATCTACATTAAGAATCAACAACAAGCTGGTACATTTGGCCCTCCATGCCCATGCGTTTCACATTCCCAGATTCAACCACAAAACAAAAATATATAAAAATTAAAAAAAAAATCTTCAGAAAGTTCCCAAGAGTAAAACTTGAATTTGCCACACACTGGCAACTATTTACATAGCATCTACACTGTATTTACAACTATTTACATTGCGTTAGGTATTATAAGTAACCTAGAGATGATTTAAAGTTACATAAGAATATGTACATAGGTTATATGCAAAGACTATGCCATTTTATATAATAAATTGAGTATTCATGGATTTTGGTGTCCGAGGGGGGCCCCAGAACCAACTCCCAGCTGATAGCGAGAGATAACCATACAAAGATATTCCCTCTCCAGTGTAATCAAAGGCACACTCAAATTTTTTTTTTTTGCTAAAGAACAAGTTCAACTCTTCAATTTTTTGTTTATATACAACAGGCTAACAGAAATACTAACATTTGCTAATTAACATCAAATGAATCACTCTAGCTTATTAACTTGCACTAGCAAAAAACAATTTTAAAAAAAATTTAAGGCAATAGTAAACTCCAACTGAGAAGCAAAGATGTCAGTCTATTTAGTATTTGAACTTTAATGGAAACAAATAATCTATCATAAAGTCATGCTAGAATAATGGTATACCATATCAAAGAAGAAAAAAGAAATCTAACAAGTAGCATATCCAAAACAGGCAACATTTGGGAAACTATATTTTTGAAAGACACAGAGATAATGACTTTTGTAAATATATTAGAATTAGATTCCAATTAAATGTAAACTGTTATGTTTTCTCAAATATGGTTAAGATTTATTAAAGCAATATACTAATGTTATGGCATAACATTTTTAGCTAGGTTTAAAAGATTTTAGTATTTAATAAAATTGTGTTTTGATCATAAATTTCATTTTGTTAATATTAATGTATAGAAGTGAGAGAAAATAAATTATAATTCAAGTCATGTAAGACACAAAATTTTCCATACAGACTACCAGAAAATATTTTCTAAATGCTTAACATTTTCAAAGATATCATGATCGATGTAGTTCATTTATCATGAACTGCACCTTCATCTGGAAAATCAACCCCATTGCTAATGACAAAGATTCCAAATCACTCCACAGTAAAGAAAAAAAAAAAAAAGATGACTAAACCCTTACAGTGACCTCACTAGAACTTCAACATAGATATTTGCCAAAGTAATGAAAATTTAAGCTTTAATCCACAGATGATTTCTACATGAATGAATGCTTATATTTTTCTCCATATTGTTTGCAAATTTTGTGACAATGTTTAACACACTCACATTTTTGTCTTTCAGCCAAAGGTCCTCTGCAACAGGCTGATAATCCACAGGATATCTCCTTAAAATCTATGTGATTGTCACGATTTTCATCAAAAGCATTAAACAAACCTATAAAATAGGAAAAGACAATATAAATCAGAATCAACAAATTTCCTAATGTTAATGACATGTTTATGAAAGGAGGCATGACTTCTTCCCATAAACTACTGAATTAAAAATAAAAGTTTGTCAGTAGCTCCCATTGTCTCAGTAAGTTTTTTTTTCCCTGATATAATTATAAAACTTAACTTTCTTTTAACAGAAAATACATTACTATCATTTAGTGTTTGGTTCTGTTTGCCCGCCTATCTCTTATCTCATATCAAATCCTATAGCTAAAAATGACTATAGTATGTAAAAAAATAAAAACAAATTAAAAAAATTAAGAATCGAAAAGAAAAAAAAAAGTCAGAAACCACAACTATCCTTATTTGGAAAGAATAAGAAGAAAAAGGAAAAAAGAAGAAAAGTTGAACTGCATACCAAAGATATACTGTGCTGTTATTTATAAGCTACATTAAGCTCTTTCATGAGGCAAAAAAAAAAAAAATAATACAGTATAAGAGAAAGAAATTCTGTATTGCAGTCTTCTTTGTGCTACTTAATATTATAAATATCTTAAACTTCAGAAATAAAAGGGCATTTATAATATAATCTTGTGGTTTTTAAACTTTTTATAAAACATAGAAATGAAATAATTTTGTTTTCAAATAAAATGACTTATCACTCTCTAGTTCTAAAATGACTTATCACTCTCTAGTTCTAAAAAGGTTAAAACACAACTGCACTTCTGAAGTAGGTGATGTCCTATCTGTTCTGGTTCCCCTATCAAGTATTTCTGAAATACACTGGGAACGTGAAGAATACAGATAGTCTACAAGACTCTACTTCTGTGCCCTCAGTTTAAAGAGTAGAAAAATCAAAACTAAAGGAGGAGTTAAACGACTTGCCAAAAGAAAGTTTAAAAAGGTCTGAACCAGAAGAAAAACCCAAATATTCAGACTCCATATGTGGTTTTTGTGATATCACCCAACAACTACTGTTTACATTTCCATCTTTTTAAGTGATAGCAATCAGAAATTTAGGGCTAAGTGGGAACTGTAGATATGGTCCAGTCCAGTGGTTTCCTAATCTTTTTTTAGGTGAGGGAAGGAGTGATATAACAGTGGAACCTTTTTCTTCTTTTTTTATTTTTGCTGTGCCACACACAGGACCCTACTTCTCAACCGGAAATTGAACCCAGGCCCTTGGCAGTGAAATCAAGGAGTCCTAACCGCTGGACTGTCAGGGAATTTCCCCAGTGAACCTTCTTACGTGAAAGAAAAACTGTGGAGGTTCTCGAGCTGAGGCAGAGGTGGGGCTGTATGTGGAAGTCCAGAGCTTTGCCTGCTCAGTGGCCACCTCCCTAATTCCTGCACTATAGGAGTGAGTTTCTGAGGCACCCATAGGAGCACAGTTTCATAACCACTGTCATGGTCAAAACATTTTATATATGAGAATATACAGGTGAGAGGGAGGTTTCCCAGGTGGCCCTAGTGGTAAAGAACCTACTTGCCAATGCAGGAGCCACAAGAGAACCTAGTTCAGTTCCTGGGTTGGCAAGATTCCCTGGAGGATGGCATGGTAACCCACACCAGTATTCTTCCTGGAGAATCCCATGGACAGAGGAGCCTGGCGGGCTACAGTTCATGGGGTCAAAGAGTCGAACATGACTGAGTGACTAATTAGCACATACGTACAGATGAGAGAGCTAAACTGACTTATGCAAGGTTACATAAGTAGAACAGGACGCTCAAGACTATAATCTTAATTCCCAATTTAATTTTCCTCCCCAGCAAACAAACTATTTGCAAGAAACCTGAAAACCTATAACATTATGGTCTTTTAGAGTTAAGACGTATTGGTTAGAAATAAAAGATGGTCTCACATGTGTTTAGCAAGGAACAGCACAGAAACAGAAAGATTCCTACCTTCACTTAGAGATGGACGAATTGGTGGTGAAACCAATGGGCCAAATGTCTCTAAATCGAATCGTCCAGTTCGGGATTGAGCTTTCAGCAACCAATAGCGTTTCTCCAGATCAATGATGTCTGATTCCTCCACTGAGAGTCAAATCAAACAAGATGATAAAACCTCAGTCTTCTCTTCTAGGCAGTTAGTTAGCTCATCCTGATAATGCAACTTCTAAGGATATATTTTAATTTCCCAGTTATACTGCTAAAAACTACCTAAAACAAAACTCTGAAAGACAAACACATTATACCTAAAATGAAATGAAAAGTAAGTCAAATGAACATAAAACAGGTTTTAAAATGGAATGTTTTTTTCCAGTGGGCTGTTTTAAGTCCAACATGTAAAACAGTAAACAACTGAGATGTTTCATTCTGGTTTCCCACAACATTTTTATCGGTACTCATTTTTGGTAATATTCAATCTCTATCCTGGATTTGATGATTTTATATAAATATATAAATATTTTTATAAATATCATATAAATAAACATTATATTAATAATTATATTTATATAGAACTATAATATATATATTCATATATTATAACTATATTAATATATAATTATATAATTACTGTATAATATAAATTATATATAAATGTTATAAATATATAAATTATATAAACATATTATATAAAATATTAGAAAATATATAAAATATTTATTTATATAATATATATATTTTTTCTTTCCTGGCTATACTGTAAACATCCTAACAGAAGGATCCCATGTCTGATTTATCCTGTTGATATGGTAACTACTTACACATTCAATACTTATTAAAGAAACAGAAAGGAACAGGATAAAAGATGTTAAAAGTAATGAAGTTCCCTTCGATGTTCACCTGAAACTGTCACAACACATTGTTAATCAGCTATATCCCATTATATAACAAAAAGTTAAAAGATATATATTAAAAAAAAACAAAAATTATGAAGTCAATAAATGAGAAAGAAAGTAGATTAGAATTTATAATGTGATAGGTAATAGGCGCATCATGAAAAAAAGAACAACTTTTTCTCCTCATTCATCAGAAAACGCATTTTCTTTAAAAAAAGAAATCACAGATAAGCTCTAACTATGGTTACATTCTATATGTGTTTTTTTTTTTCCTTCCAAGGAACAAAGACTGAAAAAATTATTAGAATCTTAGTGACCTGTAAGGCAATATCAAAAGTACAGCAAGGCTTCCCGGGTGGCTCAGTGGTAAGAGAGTCCACCGGCCAACGCAGGAGACCGGGTTTGATCCCTGGTGCAGGAAGATCCCACGTGTCGTTAGGCAACTAAGCACATGTGCCATGACTACTGATCCTATTCTCCAGAGCCTGTGTTCTGCAACTACTGAATCCCGCTCACTCTAGAGCCCATGCTCCACAACGAGAGAAGCCACCGCAACGAGAAGCCCACGCGCTGCAACTAGAGAGTAGCCCTCACAACTAGGGAAAAGCCTGCGCAGCAGCAAAGGTTCAGCACAGCCAAAAATAAAATAAAAATTTTTTTTAAAAGCACAGCATACATATTATCGGGGGTCCCAGAAAAGAGTGGGCAGAAAATGTTTAAAACAATTAACAACTGAAAAATCTTCAAATTTGACAAAAACTATAATCCTATAATCCAGAAGTTCAATGAACCCTGTGTAAGAAAAATTCAAAGAAAACCAAACCAAGGTAAGATGTGATCAAATTGCTGATAAAGAAACAAATCTCTAAAGCAGCATGAGAGGGGAGAAAAAATACATTATAACCAGGGGAATTAAGCAATGATTTCTCTTCAGAAACAAGGCTGCCAGAAGACAATGGGGGCAGGGGGAGTGGAAGAGGATCAAAAAGGAGTAAAAAACAAAAACCTTATTAATCCCAAATTCTGTAACTTATGAAAACTCCTTCAAAAATAAAGGTAAAATAAAGCATTTTTTTGGCAAACAAAAGCTGAGAGAATTCATCAACAGCAGAACTATACCAAAAGGAATATAAAAAGATGATCTTCAGATTAAGTTAAGTGATACCACATGGAAACCACTATCTATACAAAGGAATGATGAAAACAGGAAATGCTCGGCTCCTAACGTCCACTTGATATCATTAATCATAACAGATTGTGGGTGGGCGTTTAGCTGCAGCTTTGGTTAGATGAAGTATACCTCTAGTTCAAATGTTCTGAAGGAGAGCCCAGAAACTACCAGTTTTTGAATCTAGAGGTCTACAAATTCTAGCCTCATTGGCTGCAAGCATGTTTGTATAAATAATATTTTATTAGCACACAATAACATTTACATACATAGTTTATGGTTGCTAATATGTTACAATGGCAGAGTTGAATAACTGTAATGAAGAGCCATATGGCCCACAAGTCTGAAATACTTACTGCCTTTTTAAGAATATGTGTGCCATCCTTGAATTGAAATTGCACAACCACAAGACTCCAACTCTATAAAATGACAGCATCTGAGGACCACAGAGTCTTCAGACTGCAACCTTCAAGATTCTGAGACTTCAAAACTGTGAGTCCATGCAACTGCCAACCCGTGAAACTGCCTAGCTTCAGTCTCAGCAAAATTTCCACAGGACAGAACTACTGGCTGGAGATGATTAACTCCTGACAGTATGAGGGTTACATGGGCAGAGATCTCAAGGAGGCAAGGGGTCCAATCATGGGAGAAAAAACACTTTAGACAGAAGGAACAAGGATAGAGGCTTTGAGATGAGAGCATGCCTTGAAAGCTCAAGGAAGAGAAAGAACAAGAGTGGCTAAAGTGAAGTTAGTAAGTGGAAGGAATAATAATAATAGTAAGGAGAGAGTAGTAGGAGATAAAGTCAGCAAGAAAACAGTGGTCAGATTATACAGGTCACTGGAAGGATTCTGATTTTAAGTGAACTGTGAACCACTGGAGGGTCTGAAGCAGAGGAATGCCATAATCCAACCAATAAACACCACTTTTGACTGCTGAGTTAGGAATAGCCTGGTGGGCAGCTAAGAAGAGAAGTGTGTTTAAATCAATACATGCAGTTAAAAAACATAAAGACTGTAATAGATTAACAAGTACAAGACATACAATTCATAAAAATGGGGAGAACTTTTCACTAAGAATAAAACGTCATTTGAAAAGAACAATTTAAACAGAATCATGCTACTTCTCTACTTCAAAACTTCTTAACCCTCTTTCCCAAGATACCTGCATGGCTATTTCCACAACTCCTTCAGATCTTTTCTCTTATGTCACATTCTCAGATCTTCCAAAGTCCATCCCATCCAATGACATTCCTCCACCCCTTTCCTTCTTTATTTACTTTGCTCTCTACGACTCATTTGTTTTGTTTATTGCTGTCTCCTTCAACTTGAACATATACTCCTTGTAGGCAGGTTTTTGGGTCTATTTTATTCTTTGCTATGTTCTAAAACTTAGAATACCTGGTACATTTTGAGCTCTCCATAAATTTTTTTAATGGACAAATAGCTTACAAGTTACCTGGGAAGACAAGAACAATGTATTTTAAATTTCCAGTGACTTCAAAGCATTCATTCTTACACTATTTCTTAGCAGTTTTAATAAAAATTTCAGGGAAAAAACTTGTCCTCATCAGCAAGATATCTAAGAGATAGTCAAATCAACATAAGTATCATAGCCATAAAAATTGGTTAATAAATGAAAACATATTCCACCAATTTACATAAAATTTTAAGAAAAAAGCTACTCCTTTGGCTTGACCTTCAAGGGGCTCCCAGGACAGAAAGCTAATGTGTCTCTGTTTTTCCTTCCTATCCCCTACTCTACTCTGACACTCACTATTTCTAAGATCTGAAAGACAGTATTTACTTAAAGGACCTAGGAATGACTTTCTTTTGAAAACAAAAAATAAAAATCCTTTGCTGGGAGAACAAAATTTTGTACACATCATCTTATACATCAGTAAATGAAAGAAGTGAGATTTTCAGAAAGACACTGTTCTAATTTATTCTTAAGTAGAAATAAAAGTTCATCAGAATAACTATACACCTGTCATAGCTGAAAACAAAAAACTTTGAGACATGTACCTGGAGTCAAGTACATTGATTCTCATTAGTCCCCACAATTTACAAAGACGAATGCTCTCCTGGAAAGTTCTTGCCTTGCCTATCCTAGAACATATATTCTTAAAACCTATGGAGAAGGAGTCCAAGAGCAACAATGAAGTTACCCTACACTTGAAGTAAGGGCTGCCCTGGTGGCTCAGACAGTAAAGAATCTGCCTGCAAAGCAGGAGACTGAGGTTTGATCCCTGGCTCCGAAAGATCCTCTGGAGAAGGAAATGGCAATCCACTCCAGTATTCTTGCCTGGAAAATCCCATGGACAGAGGAAACTGTCAGGCTACAGTCCATGGGGCTGCAGAGAGTCGGACACTACTGAGTGACTAAGTCGGTAGTAGTGACACTACTGAGTGAGTAAGTCAGAAAGCAGTCACATTCCACTTCCCACTTCTTGAAGTAAAGGAAACTAATCACTTATTATTTACTAAAAGTAATAAGTAACTGAGTGATAAGGATATAAGATAATGTATTTCATGAAGTTAAAAAATGAAAATACTAATAACACTCAGTTGATTTTAAAATTTGTATTAACTTGTTTTTATTAAACTAGTGATATATTTTGCTGCATGAAAAATATTAAAAATGTAGGTAATTTAAAAAAGGAAAAGGAAACATAGTTCTTTGTCTTCATTCAACTATAATCATAAATGTACTTGATTGTCACCTGGGTTGTTTGGGAAGATTACATCTAATAATTTCATTCTATCATCTATACCATTGTATGATTTTTCACATTACACAAAATCCTAGTTCAGAAGGGGTTTTTTATGCTATGCCTCATGGCTTGCAGGATGCAGAATCTCAATTCCCCAACTAGGGACTGAATCCAGGCAGCAACAATGAAAGTGCCGAATCCTAACCACAAGGGAACTCCCCCTAGTTCACAGTTTTAAATAATCAATGGGATAAATTCATTTTTACGATTTTACAGAAAAATCATCAAAAGTGAGTGAAAGTCACTCAGCTGTGTTCGACTCTGTGACCCCATGGACTATATGGTCCATGGAATTCTTCAGGCCAGAATCCTGGAGTAGGTAGCCTTTCCCTTCTCCAGGGGATCTTCCTGACCCAGGAACTGAACAGAGGTCTCCTGCATTGCAGGCGGATTTTTTTTTTTTTTTTTTTTACCAACTGAGATATCTGGGAAGCCCAAAATCATCAAAAAAGATGACACAAAAAAAGATACAATTTTCATAAAAGGTACATGTCTCAGGTACATACAATATAACTATCATATATTTTTTCCTATTTAACCAAATAAAAAATATATTACATCCATACTACATTCATTAACTATATTGTAACCTCTTGATGAATCAACCTTCGCAAAGGTTCAATTACTTTGTAACTGGAATTGATTTTTAAAATTATATGAAACTTCTACCAGTTGTCAGCTGAACTGCTGAGAAGAAAAATAACTAACTTTATTTTCACTTAAAGAAGTCAGAGGTAATAATTGCAGTACTCACTCTATTTGCAATTCAAAAATCAATACCAAAACTTCTACTTTATTTGCTAAACAGGAATGAATTTATCACCCATCTATGGGTATAATTTTTTCTGGTTCACAACAGTAGCGTAACATATTCCCAACAGTCTTGGCCTGCCCTTTGGGCCATCCTAATCAAGTCCCACCTTACCGGAAGGCTCCAGCTGCAGAAACTGCTTTTTAATGCCAGAATTGGATTCTCATTTAAAAACCAAAACAAGGCCCAGCAAAATATCAAGTATTTTCAAAGAATAACACAGTTCTGCAACATTTCTGAGAAAGCAACCTGTTCTCAAAAGCAATGACCTTCTGCAATCTACTTAAGCCTTACATCATTACAATCAGGTAAGAGGATAATGAAGAGGATATTGAAGAAGGGACATGAAGATTTACTAGGCAGTTGATGGCCTAAGAATCACTCAAGTACTTTTTTCTTACACAAAGGAGATCTTAACACTGCAAACTAAAATGTGGCAAGGTAATATAATATGTATATTTTAGTTGAGATAAATGCTAAAATAGAGACTATATAAATTTGACTCAGATAAGAAAAGAAAAACAATGAAAAAGAGTTCAATGGCCCTAAAATTAGCCCCAATATTTATAAATTACCTCAGGATCTAGATTCTATTATTTGAAACACACATTTACAGAAAGAATTAGCACACATATTTTCTTCTAAATAATATACCTGAACTCTATGAAAATATGATCATTAAGGAAAAAAATTCTCAATTTAAAACACAATCCTTAAAATTCACAGTTCTTCTAATCACCTAATTCACTGCTGGTAAATGGGCAATCATTCAATGATCTTGCTGGATGCAGTGAAATTAATTATTAAAGAGAAATTCAAAATAATAATCATTTGAAGGTATCCCAAGGGGGGAAAAAAGGAAACTGGAAAAGTGAGCCTGCAAGGCTGTTTGTTCAAAGTAAGTCTGAGGAAGATGGCTTACCACAACCACAACTATCACATGACCACCTCCTTTTACCTGCAATCACAAACTACTCATAAAAGATTAAAGAAACAAAATGACCGCGTGTCAATAAACTGTCTTCAAATCCTAAAGTGATAACAATAATATGCACTCTGGGTTCTAATACCCCAATTTCAGCGCCTCTTAGCTATTTGATCTTGAGAAAAGTTTCTTTAATTCTTCATAGCTGTGGTTTCCTCATTTTTGGAATGGAGATAAAATGAACTTCGGAGGTGGCACAGGCTTAAATGAGACAAAGTACAAGGAACACAGTGCTTTCTTTAGTAAGTGCTCAACCTGCATGTGGTAAATTGGAACCTTCCAAAGCATTTTTTTGGGAGGAAAAGAAAAAACAGGAGCAATAGTCAAGATCATTTAATATTTGGCAAACATTCATAAAAACATTTTATGTGTCTGACATTGTGTTAAAAATTAGACATGATTGTGAACAAGATAATTGTATTTAGATTCTAGTAGAAGAGAAAATGGGTCATTTTAACCTAGTGTGGAAAGAACAATGAAGGAATAGAGACAGAGTTTTTAGAGCGCACATTAGCAGATAGGCCCTGGAAGCCTTGATATTAAAAGAAGTACACACAGAACATCTAAAGATTGACCAGGGAAAGGAAAAAAGAGTGTAGCAGAAGGATATTACAAACAAAGGCAAAAACACGTGTAAAAATCTCTATGGAAAACAGGTAGCATTAGGTTGGTGCAAAAGTAATTGCAGTTTTGCAATGTTGCACTTTGCCATTTGAGTATATGTGCTGCCGAAGCGAGCACTGCACTTTGCCATTTGATACTGGAATATATTCTTAAATAAATATGGCTATGTTATACATCATTTTAATGTGCATTTCTCACTTTACTTTTTTTTGCTAATGACTTATTACTTGATGTGTATTTTATATTTATTTTATACTAGGGAAATGATGTCAGACAAAAAGCAAATTTGAGTTATTTTCTTATGTGCGTTCAAAATAGGTCATAGAGCAGCAGAGATAACTTGCAACATCAACAATGCATTTGGTCCAGGACCTGCTAACGAACGTACAGTGCAGTGGTGGTTCAAGAAGTTTTGCAAAGGAGACAAGAGCCTTGAAGATGAGGAGTGTAGTGGCCAGCCATCAGAAGTTGACAACAACCATTTGAGAACAATCATCAAACTTGATCCTCTTACAACTACATGAGAAGTTGCTGAAGAACTCAACATTGACCACTCCATAGTCATTTGGCATTTGAAGCAAATTGGAAAGATGAAAAAGCTCAATAAACATGTGCTGCATAAACTGACAGCAAATTTGAAAACTCATCATTTTGAAGTGTTGTCTTCTTCTATTTTACCCAACAAAATAAACCATTTCTTGATCAGATTGTGACGTGCAACAAAAAGTGGATTTCATAAGACAACCAGCGACGACCACCTCACTGGCTGGACTGAGAAGCTCCAAAGCACTTCCCAAAGCCAAACTTGAATGAAACAAAAGGTCATGGTCACTGTTTGGTGGTCTGCTGCCTGTCTGACCCACTACAGCTTTCTGAATTCTGGCGAAACATTACATCTGAGAAGTATGCTCTGCAAACTGATGAGAAAACTGCAATGACTACAGCTGGTACAACAGAACGGGCCCAATTCTCCACGACAAGGACCGACAGCACATCATACAATCAATGCTTCAAAAGTTGAATGAACTGGGCTATGAAGTTTGCCTCATCTGCCATATTCACGTGACCTCTTGCCAACTATCACTTCTTCAAGCATCTCAACAGCTTTTTGCAGGTAAAATGCTTCCACAACCAGGAGGAGGCAGAAAACACTTTCTAAGAGTTCCTAGAATCCCAAAGCACAGATGTTTACACTACAGGAATAAACAAACTTAGTTCTTGTTGGCAAAAATGTGTTGACTGTAATGGTTCTTATTTTGATTAATAAAGATGTGTTTGAACCTAGTTATTGTTAAAATTCATGGTCTGAAACCGCAGTTAAATTTGCACCAAGCTAATAATAGGACAGATAAGCAAAAACAAAGAATAACCGTTGTATTCTGCTACAATTCAAAAAAAAGGAAAAGGAGAACCTATAAGCAGGATTTATGCTATGGACCCACGATGAAAGACAAAAAACAAGAAAGAACTTCACTTTTCAGTGAGTGACACCTCCTCACGCCCTGCCAAAAAAAAAAGGAATGTTAAAGATGGCAATTCAACCTAGAATTAGTAGACAGTTTAGTTATAATGTAGACATTCCGAAGGTTAGCATCTGAAGGATAAGCCTTCAAACTTAAGCAGAGTTTCCAAACTGTGTTTAGATAGGACTATGCATGTACAATGGGTTTCCCTGGTGGCTCAGAGGTTAAAGCGTCTGCCCAGAATGCGGGAGACCTGGGTTCGATCCCTGGGTCGGGAAGATCCCCTGGAGGAGGAAATGGCAACCCACTCCAGTATTCTTGCCTGGAGAATCCCATGGACGGAGGAGCCTGGTTGGCTACAGTCCACGGGGTCGCAAAGAGTCAGACACGACTGAGCGACTTCACTTTGACATGCATGTACAATAGGGGATTCAATATACTAAATCTGTAAAAAGCTGATTAAAACAAATTACATTTTGAGTTTATAGTCTGTGTCTCCAAAGTTCAACACTATGTGATGCTAAATAATCATGAATAAAATGGGTGAGGAAAGCGTACTACAAGAAAAAAACCAAATGATTAGTTAAGTCTTAGAAAGTAGAATCTTCTTTCAGATATCAATAATAATGACGACAACAACAACAAAATCTGTACAAACTCTTTCAAATATTTAAACTGTATAGAAAATGTTTATGTTATCTATACATGTTCTCCAATTTGGAATATAATCAAAATGTGTAAAAATTAACTTGTCAATAAAACACTGTATATATATATATTAACATTTGACAAAAAAGATCTTTTTAGGAAATCTAATCTTAGGTATTTAAGTAGCAAATTACAAAATAAAAACATCACAAAAATCTGTATAAAAACTTGATAAAAATCTGTTTAACAACTTGACCTTTTGACTGAAGTTCTAATTCATTAAATTCCCTGGGCAGTCCAATAGTTAGGGTTCAGTGCTTTCACTGAGTCCCTGGTTGGGGAACTAAAATCCTGCACTGTGGGTGGCATGGCCAAAAATCCAAAAAGTTCTAATTCAATTTCTTAAATTTAAATAAAAGGTAAAGTAACAATAGTTTGGAATCTTAAGTTCTAAAAATTACTGGCCATGAAAAAATCTAAAGTCTTGTATAAATCAAATCAGTTAATTATTCTAAACTCTGTACTGAATATACAGTATTCAGTGTATAATAATATAAACAGTGCCTCAGTTTCATCTGTGATATATATAAAAGAGAAAAAATTTGATTAAAAATGGCAGTATGTTCAACTTACTGGACTTCAAGTTTTACTTTAGAATAGTATGTGAAAAAGTAACTAAATGCAATTGTACTCTAACATAAATGTTATTTACAAGTGAAAACTTATAACTCCTTTTTGTTTCCTAGATACCTTGGCTTATTACACAAATTTTAATGGAGTCACTGATGCTTTAAAATAAATGTCTACTTATAAATGATAAGTTAATAACATTCTCTATTCTTATCCCAATTTTCCACATTCCTAATATATTATTTGAAAAGTTTAATGTACCAAATATTTTTGAGTGGAAAACCCTGCCAAGTGGTCCACAGTGAACTGCTTTGCCAGAAACTTAGAATTTATAACTAGTACAATAAATCACAGTCATCAGAATATAAACCTGCCCATGTCAGAATTTCTATAAGAAATTTAGCAGTAATTCTGATTTTATGATAATGCTTTCATAGGAAAGTTCACTAAGAAAGCAGCTATTTGCTGAAGCCAGGAGCAACTGAGCTGTCTGTTACACCTTTATTTTCATAAATTGTAAAGTAAAGGAAAGCAAATTGGTAAGGAAAACATTTTCTTCCTATTGACACGGATGAGTTAATTTTTGTAGTGATCTGCAGTCCTGTTAGAAAATTGCGTGTCCCCAAAACAATGACTCTCTGAGAAAGTGGGATGATGCTCACTGACATTTCCTAGCCAAGCGTTCACTAACACAAGAGGAATCCCTTGGTGGTCCACTTGTTAGGACTTTGTGCTTCCAATGCAGGGGGCACAGGTTCAATCTCTGGTCAGGGAACTAAGATCTCACATGCCTTGCGGCACCTCCAAAAAAAAAAAGAGGATGAATATTCATTGTAAAGCACCTATTCTATACCAGGCACAATGCTGAGTCCTTTTAAAAAAGTGGTATCTCACGTAGCACCATATGCTACCAGAAATGCTGCTTCAGCATAAGGATTATTTTGAGTTCAAGGCAAATGAGAAGCAGCAGATATAAGAATAGCCCTCTAGTTCCCCCTACTGGCCTAATTTTAAAAGATGGCTTCCCGACCCCTCTACCTGCACCCAGGGAAAGGAGCAGTGACCTCCACAGGAGACTGAGCCAGATCTGCCTTTGAGTGTTTGAGGGTCTCCTGTGGAGGCACAGGTCAGCAGTGTTCTGCTTCGAGGACAGGGCCTCTGGCTGCAGCAGACCTGGGAGGCGCGGTGTATGGCATAAGTCCTCTTGGAGGAGGTCACCATTAGCTTCACTATAGAGCCGCTGAGCAGACGACAAACTAGAGAACAATTATAACAAAGAAGTTCTCGCACTCTTGGAAAAGTTCTGGTGCCCACAACAGATTTCCCAACCTGGGGATCCAGCAAAAGGACTGAGAACCCCCAGGGAACCTGACTTTGAAGGACAGTGGGATTTGATTACAGAACTTCCACAGGACGGGGGAAACACCCTAGGAGGGCACAAACAAAAGTGTGCACACCAGGACCCAGGAGAAAGGAGCAGTGAGCCCACAAGAGACAGAGTCAGACTCGCAAGTGAGAGTCCTGGAATCTCCGGCCGAGATGTGTGTCAACAGTAGCCGGCCTCAAGGTCAGAGGCACTGACTACAACAGTCCTGAGAGCTGCAGCATGCTGGCGTAAGTCCTTCTGAAGGAGGTCGTCATTACCCCTACCATAGTTTGGCCTCACTGAGAGATGAACTATCCAGGTCAGTAGGTGACCAAGATGCTACTGGAGAAGAGTGGAGAAGTAATTCCAGACAGCATGAAGAGGCTGAGCCAAAATGGAAACAACGTCCAGTTGGATGTCTAGTGGTGAAAGTAAAATCTGATGCTATAAAGAACAATAAATACTGCATAGGAACCTGGAATGTTAGGTTCATGAATCAAGGTAAACTGTAAGTGGTCAAATAGGAGATGGTAAGAATGAACACTGACATTTTAGGAATCAGTGAACTAAAACGGACAAGAATGGGTGAATTTACTTCAGATGACCATTATATCTACTACTGTGCGCAAGAATCCCTTAGAAGAAATGGAGTAGCCATCACAGTCGGCAGGAGTCTGAAATACACTACTTGGGTGCAATCTCAAAAATGACGGAATGATCTCTGCTCATTTCCAAGCCAAACCACTCTGTATCACAGGAATTCAAGTTTATGCCCCAACCACTAATGCGGAAGCTGAAGTTGAACGGTTCTAGGACGACCTATAAGACCTTCTAGAACTATCACCAAAAAAAGATGTCCTTTTCATCACAGGGGACTGGAATGCAAAAGTAGGAAGTCAAGAGATACCTGGAGTGCAAGTTTGGCCTTGGAGTACAAAATGAAGCAGGGCAAAGGCTAACAGAGTTTTGCCAAGAGAACACACTGGTCGTAGCAAACACCCTTTTCCAATAACACAAAGAGACGATTCCACACATGGATATCGCCAGATGGTCAATACCAAAACCAGACTTTTATATTCTTTGCAGTCAAAGATGGAGAGGCTCTATATAGTTAGCAAAAACTAGACTGGGAGCTGACTGTGGCTCAGATCATGAATTCCTTATTGCAAAATTCAACTTAAATTGAAGAAAGTAGGGAAAAACTACTAGGCCATAACAGTATGACCTAAATCAAATGCCTTACGATTATACACTAGAAGTGACAAATAGATTCAAGAGATCAGATCTGACAGAGTGCCTGAGGAACTATGACCAAAGGTTCGTAACACTGTACAGGGGGCAGTGATCAGAACCATCCCCAAGAAACAGAAATGCAAAAAAGGCAAAATGGTTGTCTGAGGAGGCCTCACAAATAGCTGAGAAAAAAAAGAGAAGCTAAAGGCAAAGGAGAAAAAGAAAGACATACCCATCTAAATGCAGAGTTCCAGAGAATAGCAAGGAGAGATAAAAAAGCCTTCCTCGGGGACCAATGCAAAGAAATAGAGGAAAACAATAGAACGGGAAAGACTAGAGATCTCTTCAAGAAAACTTCAAGAATATATAATGCAAAGATGGGTACAATAAAGGACAGGAACAGTATGGCCTAGCAGAAGGTAATAAGAAGAGGTAGCAAGAGTACACAGAAGAACTATACAAAAAAGATCTTAATGACTCAGATAACCATGATAGTGTGATCACTCACCTACACATTCTGGAGGGCCAAGTCAAGTGGGCCTTAGGAAGCATTACCACGAACAAAGCTAGTGGAATGATGGAATTCCAGCTGAGCTATTTCAAATCCTAAGAGATGATGCTGTTAAAGTGGTGCGCTCAATATAACAGCAAATTTGGAAAATCCAGCAGTGACCACAGTACTGGAAAAGGTCAGTTTTCATTCCAATCCTAAAGAAAGACAGTGTCAAACAATGTTCAAGCTACCGCACAATTGTACTCATTTCACACACTAGCAAAGTAATGCTCAAAATTCTCCATGCTAGGCTTCAACAGTACATGAACCAAGTATTTCCAGATGTTCAAGCGGGATTTAGAATAAGCAGAGGAATCAGAGATCAAATTGCCAAAATCCGTTGGATCATAAAAAAAAAGCAAGAGAATTCCAGAAAAACAACTACTTCTGCTTCAATGACTTATGCAAAAGCCTTTGACTGTGTGCATCACAACAAACTGTGGCAAATTCTTAAAGAGATGGGAATACCAGACCATCTCACTTGTCTCCTGAGAAGCATGTATGCAGGTCAAAAAGCAACTGTTAGAACCAGATATGGAAAAATGGACTGGTTCCAAACTGGGAAAGGAGTACTGTATATTGTCACCCTGCTTATTTAACTTATATGCAGAGTACATACATCATGCGAAATCCTGAGCTGGATGAAGCAGAAGTTGAATTCAAGATTGTTGGGAAAAGTATCAATAACCTCAGATATGCAGAGGACACCACCTTTATGGCAAAAAGTGAAGAGGAACTAAAGATCCTCTTGATGAAGTTTGTGAAAAGGAGAGTAAAAAAGCTGGCTTAAAACTCAACATTGAAAAAACTAAGACCATGGCATCCGGTCCCATTATTTCATGGCAAACAGATGGGGAAACAATGGAAACAGTGACAGACTTTACTTTCTTGGCCTCCAAAATCACAGCAGCCATGAAATTAAAAGACACCTGCCTGCTGGAAGAAAGGCTATGACAAACCTAGAAAGTGTATTAAAAGCAGAGATATTACTTTGCCAACAAAGATCCATACAGTGAAAGCTATGGTTTTTCCAGTAGTCATGTATGGATGTGACAGTTGGACCATAAAGAAGGTTGAGCACTGAATAACCAATCTTTTTGAACTGTGGTGCTGAAGAAGACTCTTGAGAGTTCCTGGACTGCAAGGAGATCAAACCAGTCCATCCTAAAGGAAATCAACCCTGAATATTCATTGGAAGGACTGGTGCTGAAGCTCCAATAGTTTGGCCACCTGATGCAAAGAACCGACTCATCAGAAAAGACCCTGATGTTGGGAAAGATTCAAGGCAGGAGGAGAAGGGGACGACAGAGGACGAGATGTCTGGGTGGCATCACTGACTCAATGGACCTGAGTTTGAGCAAGCTCCAGGAGACGGTCAAGGACAGGTAAGCCTGGAGTGTCCAGTCCACAGGGTTGTAAAGACTGAGCAACTGAACAACAATAATAACTCTTCTACCAGGAAGGATAGATGTTAATCACCAGAGAAAAATCTAGATTCTTATCAACCTGGAGATGGCATCAGAAGAAAGAATCTACATAACAAATCTTATTAACCAGCCAAATCAACCAAAGGCTTCTCTAGTAGCGCAGACAGTAAAGAATCTGCAGGATTCCCAGGAATGCAGGAAACCTAGGTTCGATCCCTGAGTTGGGAAGATCTTCTGGAAAAGGGAATGGCAAACCACTCCAGTATTCTTGCCTAGAGAATTCCATGGACAGACCATGGGGTTGCAAAGAGTTGAACACGTCTGAGTGACTAACACACATACATCAAGCAATAGTTTTTCCATGTATTTGTTTTCCCACAATGTGCCACCCCTAGCAGCTCAAAGTTCTTTTCCTTTGTTGTGTCACTTCTCCACAAAATTATCGTTCTTTGCTAAGATGCTATGTAAGCTCAAGCTCTAACCACCCCTTTTGAGTTATTCATCACTAAATGTTCCAGTGCGTAAGTAACTAAGTAAGTAATAAGTAAGCTTATGTTTTTCTCTTGTTTTCTGTCTTTTGTTAGTCTAATTTAAAGGGCCCCACCCAAGGAACCCAGGATGAGTAGAGGAAAATACTCTTCCTTCCCTGCCCTCCTTACCACAAATCTATGACGTAAGTTGTATCATTATCCCTGTTTTCCATAGACAAAGTAAGAAGTTAAGAGGTCTGCAGACTAAGTAAGTGGCTCACTGAACTCTGCAAAGAGATAGAGGAAAACAATGGAATGAGAAAGACTAGAGATCTCTCCAAGAAAATCAGAGATACCAAGGGAGTATTTCATGCAAAGACAGGCACAATAAAGGGCAGAAACTGTATGGACCTAACAGAAGCAGTAGATGTTAAGATGAGGTGGCAAGAATACACAGAAGAATAACTATACAAATAAGATCTTAATGACCCAAATAACCATGATGGTATATGATCACTCACCTAGAGCCAGACATCATAGAGTATGAAGTCAAGTGGCCCTTAGGAAGTATCACTACGAACAAAGCTAGTGGAAGTGATGGAATTCCAGCTGAGCTGTTGCAAATCTTAAAAGATGATGCTGTTAAAGTGCTACACTCAATATGCCAGCAAATTTGGAAAACTCGGCAGTGGCCACAGGACTGTAAAAGGTCACTTTTCATGCCAATCTCAAAGAAGGGCAATGCCAAAGAATGTTCAAACTACCACACAATGGCACTTAAATCACATGCTAGCAAGTAATGCTCAATATCCTTCAAGCTAGGCTTCAACAGTACATCAACCGAGAACTGTCAGATGTACAAGCTGAATTTAGAAAAGGCAGAGGAACCAGAGATCAAACTGCCAACATCCACTGGATCATAGAGAAAGCAAGGAAATTCCAGAAAAACATCTACTTCTGCTTCATTGACTACGCTAAACTTTTGACTGTGTGGACCACAACAAATTGTGAAAAATTTCTGAAAGGGATGGAAGTACCATACCACTTGCCTCCTGTGAAACCTGTATGCAGGTCAAGAAACAACAGTTAGGACTGAACATGGAACAGTAGACTGGTTCCAAATTGAGAAAGGAGTATGTATATTATTACCCTGTTTATTTAACTTATATGCAGAGTACAGCATGCATAAAGCCTGGCTGGATGAATCACAAGTTGGAATCAAGACTGCCAGGAGAAATATCAATAACCTCACAAATACAGATGACACCACCCTTATGGCAGAAAATGAAGAACTAAAGAGCCTCTTGATGAAAGTGAAAGGGGAGAGAGAAAAAGCTGGCTTAAAACTCAACATTCAAAAACTAAAATCATGGCATCTGGTCCCAGCACGTCATAGCAAATAGATGGAGAAACAAAGGAAACAGTGATGACTTTTTTTAGCTTCCAAAATCATTGCAGATGGTGACTGCAGCCCTGAAATTAAGACACTTGCTCTTTGGAGGGCTTCCCTGGTGGCTCAGCTGGTAAAGAATCTGCCTGCAATGCAGGAGACCTGGGTTGGATCCCTGGGTTGGGAAGATCCCCTGGAGAAGGGAATGGCTACTCACTCCAGTTTTCTGGCTTCCCTGAAAGCTTAGTTGGTAAAGAATCCACCTGCGGTGCAGAAAACCCCGGTTCAATTCCTGTGTTGGGAAGATCCACTGGCGGAAGGGATAGGCTACCCTCTCCAAGATTCTTGGGTTTCCCTTGTGGCTCAGCTCGGAAAGAATTTACCCGCAATGTGGAAGACCTGGGTTCAATCCCTGGGTTGGTAAGATCCCCTGGAGAGGGGAAAGGCTACCCACTAAAGTATTCTGGCCTAGAGAATTCCATGGACTGTGCATGGGGTCACAAAGAGTCAGACACAACTGAGCAACTTTCACTTTCACTGCGCCTTGGAAGAAAAGCAATGACAAACCTAGACAGCGTATTAAAAAGCAGAGACACTACTTTGCCAACAAAGGTCTGTATAGTCAAAGCTACGGTTTTTCCAGTAGTCATGTATTAATGTGAGAGTTGGACCATAAAGAAGGCTGAGCACGCCAAAGAACTGATGCTTTTGAATTGTGGTGCTGGAGAAGACTCTTGAGAGTCCCTTGAACAGCAAGGAGGTCAAACCAGTCCATCCTAAAGGAAATCAACCCTGAATATTCATTGGAAGAACTGATACTGAAGCTGAAGCTCCAATACTTTGGTCACCTGAGGCAAAGAACCGATTCACTAGAAAAGACTCTGATGCTGGGAGAGATTGAAGGCAGGAGAAGGGGACGATAGAGGACAAGATGGTTGGATGGCATCACTGACTCAATAGACATGAGTTTGAGCAAACTCTGAGAGGCTGAAGTCCATGGGGTTGCAAATAGTTGAACACAACTGAGTGACTGAGCAATAATAAATTATATCTCAAAATGCAGTTCATGGTCCATCCATATCAGAATTACCCAGAGTTAAAAGTACAGAGCCCTACAGCCCACAGATAAAAAATCTTTGAAGACAGAACCAGTAACCTGCACTTTTAACACTCTCTTCAAATAATTCTAATGCTCAAGATAAAGGCCATTAACTACAAAATAGTGGTTGAATAGTTGATTATTTTGGTATATCCTTCTTACAAAAAATAAGGATACAATAAAATTCAGCTAAGAGGTCAACAATTAAAAATATAAATAAGCGAGAAAATTAAAAGTATAAGTTGTTTCTTCAGGTTTTTACCAAATACTGCCAACTTACTTCTATAGCCACCAAGGAAACCAACTTCTATAGCCACCAAGGAAACCAACAGGTACATTATAGAAGGAGATAAAATAATTAGTTCAGACAGCTTATTCAGTGTAGTGTTTGTTTTCTTTGACAAAATTTTATATATTTTTAAAATTAATATTTATTGGAGTATAGTTGCTTTACAATGTTGTTAGTTTCTACTGTACAGCAAAGTAAATCAGTTGTATGTATACATATATCTTCTTTTTCCCTATAGTATTTAAAGTAGACTGATCTCCGTGCGCCTCAAGTTACTGCTAACCAATTTTCCGTAGCTCACATAATTTTTCTAACCAAAAGTTTTAAAGAGAAGATCTATGAACAACTATTTTGCAATCTTAAACAGTTCTTTAAATTGACATATACAATTAATTTTCACCCTAAAAATATGGTAGGTCTTTATATGAACACTTACATACTATGAAGTTGTTAAACTTTATTCAAACATGATGATTTATCTTGGTCCTTCTCCCTCCTATGGGTTTAGTCCCACAATCCTAAAACAACATATTCCTTCTGCTCTCTCCTGGGGAATTCAAATGTTTAAATCAATACTCAGAATGCAGACTTTTGGTTGTTGAAAATTTTCCAACACAGTTCAGTCCAGCAACATGCACTGTGGTTCACTGAACTAAGAAAAAGCCAAAGATGAATAGAATACAAGCCTTGTCCTCAAGAGACTTGTAACTTCTGCTGAGAAATAAAGCCATTTTCAACTGACTTTACATTAAGGCAAAAAGCATCTTAAATACTTTAATTCAAAAATAAAGTGTGGAGGAATGTAAAGAGAAAAAGTGATTAATTACAACTGCAGAAAAATGGAGAAAGCATGACAAACGGGTTATGGCATTTGAGTTAGGATTGATGAAAAAGTATTTTACCTGTCAACAACTGAAAGATGGAATGTATTCTTATATGAAGGAATATTAGGAGTGATGGTGGATAGAGTAGTCATGAAAGTTGATGGTACAGTCATGGAATACTGACCAGTGCTCTTCAGTTGAAGCTGAGAACATAGTGAGGAGAAATGGGTATTGAAAATTAAGAATAATAAACTAAGAGACTTTAGAGTCATATTAAGTTTAAAACTTTGTTCTACAGAATATGATTTCTCAAAGGTTTCAAAGCAGGGAAGTAAGAATGATTTGTTTTTGCTTTTATGCAAACTAAATAAACAAAAACAGAAATGTGTCTTTCATTACTCCTATTATCAAACCACTGTCAGGTCAGATAAGTAAGAAAAACTATTATAAAGATGACAGTAGCAAAGAAAGATGCAAGAAATATGGTTAAGATTGATAGGATTCAATATGAAGCTTGATAAGAAAAGTCAAAGGTAACTTCAAATTGGATTACTAGAATTATTAGGTTGGTGCAAATGTAATTCCAGTTTTTGCATTGCTGAAATTTGCCATTTGATACTGGAATACACCCTTAAATAAACGTGGTTATGTTACACAGCATTTTAACACACATTTCTCACTTTATATTTTTTGCTAATGACTTCCTACTTGATGTGTATTTCGTATTTATTTTAGACTAGGGATATGTTCAGAGAAGGCAATGGCACCCCACTCCAGTACTCTTGCCTGGAAAATCCCATGGATGGAGGAGCCTGGTAGGCTGCAATCCATGGGGTCGCACAGAGTCGGACACAACTGAAGTGACTTAGCAGCAGCAGGGATATGTTAGACAAAAAGCAAATTCAAGCAATTTTGTTATTCCAGTTCAAAATGGGTCCTAAAGCAGTAGAAACAACTCGCAATGTCAACAATCCATTTGGCCCAGGAACTGCTAACAACCATACAGTGCAGTGGTGGTTTAAGAAGTTTTGCAAATGAGACGAGAGCCTTGAAGATGAGGAGCATAGTGGCCGGCCGTTGGAAGTTGACAACAACCAATTGAGTGTGTGTATTAGTCGCTCAGTCGTGTCCGACTCTTTGTGACTCCATGGACTGGAGCCCACCAGGCTCCTCTGTCTGTGGAATTCTCCAGGCAAGAACATTGGAGTGAGTTGACATTTCCTTCTCCAGGGGATCTTCCCGACCCAGGGATCAAACCCGGGTCTCCTGCATTGCATGAGAGCAAGCATCACACCTGATCCTCTTACAACTACCCAAGAAGATGCTGAAGAACTCAGTATCGACCACTCTATAGTTATTTGGCATTTGAAGCAAACTGGAAAAGTGAAAAAGCTTGATGAGTGAGTGCCTCATTAACTGACAGCAAATCAAAAATATCGTCATTCTGAAGTTGTCTTATGCCACTCAACAAAAATGAACCATTTCTCAATTGGATTGTGATGGGTGACGAACAGTGGATTTTCTACAAAAACTGGCAATGACCAGCTCAGTGGCTGGACTGAGAAGAAGCTCCAAAGCACTTTCCAAAGCCAAACTTGCATCAAAAAAAGATCATGGTCACTGTTTGGTGGTCTGCTGCCCACCTTAAGATAGGAGACAGATGGGTTCCAAGTTGGACATTTACAATCAGCCAGCCTCCTGTCTGCATTTCCTGAGACAAGAGCTATGTGGGATCCAGTTGAGGAATTTACAATCGCCCTCTGAAATGGTAGTAACAACAGAAGCAAGGTAAACAGCCAGTCTTTTTCTTTTGTGAACATCTTGAGGAAATATAATTATGGCGAGGAAATAATTATGGCAAGGACAGAGAGGCAAAACCCTTTCTGAGTAAAGGATTGAAGGATCTCCGCTTCCCCCTTTTTAGGATAAGGGAGACACCATACATTTCCACAAAGGCTTCTTGGGGTCAAAAGTCAGAGGATAATTCCAGGCCATAGTGAGACCTGCTCCTCCCAGAAGTCTGCTTCAAGATTCATCTTGGCTAAAGGGGTGCATGTACACCCCAGAGGAGAGTCCTGATACAAATTAGCGGAGGGGAGGGGAACAAAGCAAGATGACTGGCCTGAAGGAAGACAAAAACTTCTTACTTTACTCTTTACCTTCTGCCTCCTTGCCTGAATTCGTTTTTAACTAGTTAGGCAAGGACTAGGAAGGGACTTTAGCCTTCACTGCTGGCCCCTGTGGTCCAGTTGTTAGGACTTCCAGTCTGGGAAACTAAGACCTTGCTTTCAGCTATTGCTCACCGCTGCTTACTGTTAAACTGCCATTTACTGCTGTGCATGTCTGAAATCAGTCTGCTTCACCACAGCATTCTGAATCCTGGTGAAACCATTATACCTGAGAACTATACTCAGCAGATCGATGAGATGCACCTAAAACTGCAGTGCCTGCAGCCAGCATTGGTCAACAGAAAGAGTCTGATTCTTCTCCATAACACCTGACTGACCATCACACAACCAGTAATTCAGAAGTTGAATCAACTGGGCTACTACGTTTTGCCTCATCTGCCACATTCATCCGATGTTCAGCCAACTCACTACTACTTCTTCAAGTATCTCAACAACTTCTTTTGCAGTGAAAATGCTTTCACAACCAGCAGGATCCAGAAAATGCTTTCCAAGAGTTCGTCAAATCCTGAAGCAAGGATTTTTATACTAGAGGAATAAACAAGCTTATTTCTCGTTGGTAAAAATGAGTTGACTGCAATGTTTTCTATTTTGATTAATAAAAATGTGTTTGAGCCTAGTTATAAAGATTTAAGGGCTTCCCTGGTGGCTCAGACAGTAAGGAATCTGCCTTCCATGAAGGAAACCCAGGCTCAGTCCCTGGGTCGGGAAGATCCCCTGGAGAAGGGAATGGCTCCCCACTCCAGTATTCCTGCCTGAAGAATTCCATGGACAGAGGGGTCAGGCAGGCTATAGTCCATGGGGTTGCAAAAAGAGCTGGACACAATTTGGCAAAAAAAGCAAAAACTATACTTCAGTTTAAAAAAAGAGAGAAAAAAAAATCATAGGAGGAACAGGATGTTTGCTTTTTTTGACCTATAAATGGACTGAAGTAAGGAAAGGTGTTAGATATGAAATTAAGATGTTAGAATACACATCCAGGAGGCATTTATTAAAATGAATATACAGTTTGATACCTCAAGATCAGTAAACTTCACTAGGTATCACCTGCAAAGACATGAAGCAAAAGAAATGGCTGTAATGAAGCAAAAGTATGCATGCCAGTTAAGAATAGAATAGAGCTAAAGGCTGATCCATGAGAAATAACTTAAAGCTACAATGTTTCAAAATCAAGGGAGAAGAGAATTTCAAGAAAACTGTCAATAGTGCTAAAATGCTGCAGAGATATTAGTAGGCACAATAAGCCTAGGAGAAAGTCACTCAGTTTAGAAATCAGGTCATTATTTCAGATGAAACAATGCATAAATTCAAGATAATATATTTTTTAACAAGGCAAAGGTCACGTACTTTTAGATGCCATTAAAAATCCAAAAATCTTCCCAACTGATAAAAAAATTAAAAGGTCATTTTCAAATTAAAATGGAGCCATATAATGGGAGCCATATAATTTTGACTGATTAAATTTACACAAGCCTGTAATCTTTGACACGGTGCTTTGAAAAACAAGCAATAAGCAGTATTTGCATTTGCAAAGTGTGTCAGACTAATTCAACTTGAAGCAACTGACAGAGACTCTCTCCTTGACTAAAATTTAGTCCCACTCCTTTGAGCCCTCTTTTCTACTAGGCCCAGAAGTTGACCCCTTCTTCTGTCTTTGGCCTGCCCAGCTGAATCTTAGCAAAGAACCCTGCTGCATCATCCCCCACCCTTGATACCTGATCAAGGTATATCATATATTTAACAAATAAGTCTTTGGCCAGCTTTTGGTAAGAATTGCCCCACCCTTGATGATTTCTCTTAGCAATTTTCCTTCCACTGATCACCTCACCATGTTCCTTGGCTATAAGTTGCTTTCCTGTAACATTTGGAGGTAAGACCAATCTCTCTCCACTACTACAATATGCTACTGCAAAAGTCTTGAATCAAGTTTTGTTTATGGGACTTCACTAGTGGTAGAGGGGATAAGAATTCGCCTGCCAATCCAGGGGACACGGGTTCCATCCCTGGTTTGGGAAGATTCCACATGCTGAGCAACTGAGACCGTGCACTACAACTCCTGGAGCCTGAGCGCCCTAGAGCCCACATCCGCAACTAGAGAAAGCCTGAGCACGGCAACAAAGACTCGGAGCAACCAAAAATAAATAATTTTTTTTAAAGTCTTGTTTACCATTTCATTAAGTATCAGGACAATTTTTTCTATAATGTGAGTCATTCAAGGAAAGTAATCACACTCTTAGCCAATAATAGAAAAATAATTTACCATACAGTTACAAATGAAAGCAAGAGTTCAGCAGAACATCCATATGACTGACAATGATAGAGCTTAAAGTATAAAAAGATTTCCTAATTTTTTATACAGAATGATTTTTTAAAAAAGGCTTTCCTCTCAAAATAAAGACGGTAGTGCTGAAAAAGTAGGAGCATCAAATTAATTGCCTATTCATGCCAGAATTTACGTGTCAGAATTTTTGGTAACAATGGAATAAAAATGAGAGGGAAAGCAGCTGGTGGATAACTAGTAGCCAACTCATAAATTACAAGAAAAAATAAATACAAACAGTGCTTGATAACCAAGGTCCTCTACTAGGTCAACAAATACTTATTTAAGGCTTGACACTGAGAGTGAATAAAAGAATAATACAGACTTTCTATGATTTAAGAGAAATGACATGTACAAATAAATAAAATGTTATAAATAATTAAAATACAAAGATGAAAGTGGTAAGTTCATCCAAGAAGAGTACAAAAGAAAGTGTTATGAGAGTTAAGAGGAAGGAGAGATGATTTCTCACAGGAAGGCAAGAAAACATTTCATGGAAAGCAAGCAGCATGTGACTTAATCTTCAAAGATGACTAGGGTTTACAGGAAGGAAAAAAGGGAAAGGCATTCCTTCTAGTGTTAAGAAGTAGCATAAGCAAAAGCCCAGAGTACATCCATTTCTGTAACCACAGAAAAGAACAGTAGAAGTTAACACTTAGGCCTGTGCTGTGGTGGACTAAAGAGCATCCCTCAGAAGTTCATTATCACCTGGAATCACAGAACGTGACCTCAGTTGGAAATAGGGTCTTTGCAGATGTAATGAATTAGGGCTCTAGAGTTAAAATCATCCTAAATTTAGACCGGGCCCTAAATCCAATGAATGGTGTCTTTGAAAGAAGGGGAGAGGACACACACACACACACACACACACAGAAGGCTGTATGAAAACAGAGGCAGAAACTAGAATTATGCTGCCACAAGTGAAGCAAAGCCTGGGTTCACAAGAAGCTGGGAGAGGCAAGGAAAGAAGCTTCCCTGGGATCTTCAGAGGGAACATGGCTCTATTAACACTTTGATTTCAACTTCCAGAACTGTGAGAGAGTAGATTTCTGTTTTTGGATTGTGTCAATTTGCTACAGCAGCCCTAGGGAACTAATACAGCTTGGTTAAGAACAGTTAGTAGAGGGCTGCTGTGAAATAAGTGATATTGATCCCAGTTCTTGCTAATATTTTCTTTGAGGAAATTTCTTTAATTTCCTGAGTGACAGGAATGTCTGATGCAGAGCTCCTAAATCCCTCAGAATTTTCTGGGTGACGGGAACCTTTTTCTGATGCCTGAAGTTAACTCTCGGTAGGTTCCTGGAAAGGGGCTGGTCACTAGAAAGACCAAGCCATACACTCTAAACTTGGAACTTTCAACCCCATTTCCCCCCCATTTTCTGGGAAGAAGAAAAGATTTAGAAACACAGTTAATAACTGATAATGCTTATGTAACAAAGCCTGCACAAAATCCCAAAGCACAGAGTCTGGAGAGCATCTAGACACATCGACATGCCAAGAGGGGAGCAACACAGCTCCATGTGGACAGAAGCGCCCGTATTTGGGACCCTTCCAGATTCCGCCCTATGTATCTGTTCACCCAGCTATTCATCTGTATCCTTTAATGCAGCTTTTATTATATATTAAATCAGTACAGGTAAATGTCTCCTGAAGTTCTAGTAAATTACCAAACCCAAGGAAAGGGTCATGGGAAGTCTCATTTATAGGTGGTCAGTCAGAAGCACAGATCACAGTCTGGACTTGGCATCTGAAGTGGGGAGGGCAGAGGGGCAGTCTTTTGGGACTGAGACCTAACCTGTGGGGTGGGTCTGTGCTAACCCCAGGCAGGCAGTGTCAGAACTGCACTAAAGGGTAGGACACCCACCTGGTGTCCACAGAGCACTGGAGAACTGCTTGGTGTGGGGGGAAAAAACTCAAACACTTGGAGTACAAAAGTATTCAGTGAGTAAACAAAAAAAAGTTTATCTTTTTCAGTTATGTACTCAAGCCTCCAGCATTCCATGTTATTACACTTTGGAAGAAAAAAAAAGCCACACTGATAATAGGCATATTCTCATATTACCAGGCAATTGTATTAAAAAGTGAACAGAGCACAATAAAATGCCACTACTTACAATGTGTGACTCCAGCCAGAGTTTGGTAGAAAGTGGGAGTATCACTATCATCAGTGAGGGTCACATATACACCTCCAGACAGTAGCCAACGAGAGAAGGTAAAAGCATCTTTGTTTAGAAGAAGCCAATTTCTAAACTTTTCATAGTTTACCTTTTCACCCTAAAATTAAAACAAGAAAACACAGGCTTAGTTAAACTTTAAGGTACCTCTTACTTGGAACCTACACAATTTTAAATTTGCATTTAATTGACGTTTACTCCCTTCTACTATCTATAAAAGAATAATCTACATACCATTGTAAGTTATGTATGTATTTGGAAAAAGAAACTGTTTTCAAATATAACTATTTCAGAACTTTTATTTGCATAAAACCTATATGCTAACTGCAAATTATTTTATCAATTCATTAAAGCAGAGAATTTCTACTAAGTCACATTTTATTTCCTAAGGTACATCTTGCAATCAGTAAACTGCATTTCTTTCAATACTTAATAAAAGCAATTTCATTTGCTTTATCCTGCTTCTTCAATGCTTCCATTGGTTAGAATTAGCACGTTTTAATCAATGTGCATGGAATACAAATAATCTTTTAAATTTCATTGGTGAATTAAAAACTATCCAGGAGTCCCCTTCCAAAAGTCATCACTGAAAACATACATTCACAAGTCAACTAGAATACAAAAAAGAAGCAAAGAGGTTTCTATTTCTTTGCTTTCTTTCCAAGTACTTGTCTTGCTAAATCTGTGGAGAAAAAAGGTGTCCAGGCTGAGAAAAAACATCATATGGCTGTGCAACTCAATCTCTTTGACTGGAAGACAAGAGTAAGGAACAGATATCTCTATGAGAAAAAGGCAGAAGCAACCCACATAGAAATATAATGAAGAACGACACTCAAGAACCTAGTAGCTATAATCCTGATGGAGCTATTAAGTGATACAAATAACTTATAACCTAAAAGAGTTATGGTAGAAATAATTTCTATATTGTTAGTAGCATGCACCCCACTCCAGTACTCTTGCCTGGAACATCCCATGGACGGAGGAGCCTGGTAGGTGGCAGTCCATGGGGTCGCTAAGAGTCGGACACGACTGAGCGACTTCACTTTCACTTTTCACTTTCATGCATTGGAGAAGGAAATGGCAACCCACTCCAGTGTTCTTGCCTGGAGAATCCCAGGGACGGGGAGCCTGTGGGCTGCCGTCTATGGGGTCGCACAGAGTCGGACATGACTGAAGCGACTTAGCAGCAGCAGCAGTAGCATCCTATTAAGTACAGTAATATGCTTAGCTTCATGGTTTCAGAATATTTAACAGTACAATCCGAGCAATCAAGACAACATTGGAGGAACTTCCCTGGTGGTCCAGCGGTTAAGAAAACACCTGCCAATGCAGGGGACACAGGTTGGATCCCTGGTTATCGAACTAAGATCCCATGTGCCAAGGAGCAACTAAGCCCATGGGCCACAATCACTGAGTCTGTGTGCTGCAACTACTGAAGCCCGTGCGCCTAGAATCTATGTTCCACAACAGAGAAACTGATGCATCACAACAAAGAAGAGCCCTCACTGGTTGCAATTAGAGAAAGTCCACACACAGCAACGAATACCCAGCGCAGCCAAATAAATAAATAAGACAACACTGGAAGTCTTAGTTTTCTAAATGGAGGAATATGGCACTCAAGACTTGCTGCAGGGACACGAGGACATTGCTGCATGTTTAGAGGATCAGACCCATTTTCTTTCTCTACCCACATTTGGTCTACAAAGAGGGTTTACAGCATAAATTCCAAAAGCTGATGCACATTTTTACACGTTAATATCTCTGACATTGGGATAAGTCTTAAAATCAATAATACCCTTTAATTGTAACTGGTAGTTTTTTTTGTTCTTTATTAATCAAAAGCATCTTATATTCAGTGAACATGGTAGTTTTAATGGTTTTATGAAGCTAAGATGCTATTATAAGATGCACCTTCATGTACCACTAAGGAAAAAACTGCCCATTTATAATAGGTACTTCTAACAACTTCACATATAGTTAATATTTAATGAGTATTTACAATGCCCTAAACACAATTCGAAGTATTTTTATACTCATTTAATCCTCAAGCAACCCTCAAGCAATAACAGGAGATACTATTATCCCCATTTTACACATGGGAAAACGGAAGCTCTGAAAGCTGTATGTTCAAGGTTATACAGTGGCAGAGAGAGAACTGAACCCAAGCAGTCTAGGCTCCAAAGTCTCTGTGCTTGAATTACACACTATATATGCTGCCTGGCAACTTAGTGAAATACAAAGTGACCTCTCAAATCTGCTTGCCCATTAGGATCACTCCATATAACTGGCACTACTAAAATCCTATCTGTCAAACATGACTTTCTATGTTCTTGAGTCATGGCTCTAAATAAGGAAGCAAAACGGAAATCTCCTTTTATAAACTGTCACAATAGCAGTCTAGGAAAAAACTTCCAGTACTACAAAAGGCAATTAAAAACAAACAAACAAACTTCTGAAATTGATACATCTTTGAAGAGCAATGTAAAGTATGAATTCCCACCATGAGAATCAACAACCAAAAAAATTCAGTAAGAAAAAAACCAGTGTAACTCCTATGTGGATTTCCTTCATCTCAAGTTACTGGAAACACGGTAATGCAGAAAGCACGAGTGTGGCTCGCATCACATGCCTTACTCAAAAAGTATGCAGGAAAATACATCAAATAGCTGAGTTAGGTAAAATTGGCTCATTCACAGTCTTTTTTTTCCTTTAAACAACCGTAAGTACCTAACGATGTAAATAGCTACATGCATGAGTATCCCCAAGCCTTGGCCTCTCATTTCTTTGATCTCCTCTCTTCCAAAGACCTTGTTCTTCATATAAGACTTCCCTAGCCATTTACTACCATAGTCATTTCCTTAAAATTCTTTGTTCTAATGTCCCTTTCTCTTATAAGCTGTTCCTAACCATCCTATAACAAAATACCTATACCCGGTCATCACCTCCCTATCACCACCTATCTCCTGTAGTCTACTTAATTTTTCTGTATAGCACTAATTATTATCTTAGTATATGTACCTGCTATTGTGCCTAAATTTTAAGAGAACTGGGTGGCTAACCAAACTAAATCCCTGTCTATAAAATAGGAATGTCTGCATAAACCTTATTAAAATGAAAAAATATTCTCCCCTAAAATAAGCAAACCACTTGCTATTTCTGTGAAAAATCCAATTTATCAGGCTTGTAAAGATTAGATAACTCTTTTTTTTCCTAATAAAATTTGGCCAGCAAATTTTAGACAGGAAAAACAAAAAACATGATCTAGTTTGTCTTAAGGTACTGAAATACCATAACAGCAACTTCCAGTCAATAAGACAACCAAAAATGCAGGAAGACAATCCTTCTAGCACCAAACATGTAGAATTGCTGAGTAAAACGTAACAGCATAACTACTACCAAAAACTGCTGAAAAGCAGGAAAGGGAAATCTCCAGGTGCTATCAAGACAGAGGAAACTTAAAGCCGGAGTGATGAAAAGCTAAAGCCAGAAAGTCCAAACAGATATTAGAACCAGATATATGCACATGGCTGGAGTATTAATAATCAATGCTTATATAGTTAGGAAGGTGACTAAACTAAACTGAATAAAAACTCTGAATAAAACCAACAGCAGTGAAAGACTCAAATGACCACAAGAAATTACACAGCACTGAGTGCTGCAGGAAAGGATCAAAAACTTGTAAAAGAGCCTTATTTTGCCACCTCTTGGGACTTTTCCCATGTGAGCAGACCTCTGAAAAGAAATTAAAGAAAAATTTTCTCTGTTAAAGATACACATTTTTTGTTAAAGTTTTTTTTACAATGAAAATATATTATTTATGAAAACAGGAAAATGACTGATTTTTAAAACCCAAATATTTCACTATGCAAACCAATTAAAAAAATAAATTATAAAATGCATTTATGATAAACTAGGCATTGATGGATCACAGAGGTCACCTACAGCTCAAGGCCAATAAGTGCTATTTCTACGTGCTCATGATGAAAAGCAATGAAGAGCACCACAATTGAAGCAATGCTCAGGTGTTTGCAGGATCACCTGTGAGAGTGTGTGTGCATGCTGGTGTGAGAGTGGGGGAGTATGTTTCATTACACCATAAGTAGAGATAGTTGCCTTTACAGTAGAACTGGGAATTTTCAGATTCACAAACACAGCAGTAGTGTGGGTCATGGACCTTTGAGCCTAGCACACAAATCATTAAAAAGCTTCAACCATTAAATACAAAAATGTCAAGAATATGCTGCACATAAACGTCTATTCATCACAGCTAAATTCATTTTACAACTAAGATTTGATACTCTGTCCACAGGTAGGGATGCAATGTAAATCTTTACATGTACCTCTGAGAAACACTTCCTGAGTGTATCTGGGACTTTACCATCCACCACATGAAGCATTCTTTCCATTTCTTCCCGTATAACATAGCTCCCGGATTCACTTGCAAAAAGACTAAAAATGTCTAGGAAAAAGAAAGAACGAATTAATTTTATCATAGATTAAAGGTACCCTGGTGGATGTAGGGAGGAAAGAGAAAGGTAACAATTATTGGGTGACTACTAGTGTTAAGCATTTTATAAATATACAATTTATCCCTTAAAAAAAAAACCAATGTTAATTACAACAGCAACGTGGTATCTTTTCACATACCAAATTTGCAAAAAATGTTTAAGTGTGACAATACAAAGTGTTAGCAATAAACTAGGACAAACTGGAACTCTTATATACTGTTAATGAATATATATTACTGTAACACCTTGGAGAGTAACTTGCCAAAATGTAAAGATGAAGATTTATGCTAGAAGTTCAAATTCTAGGCAACTCCACCTCCACTTGTGAAAAACTCTCATGCATATCTGCATGAAGTACAACATACACTGAAGCAATCTTTGTAATAGCAAAATTTAGGGGGGGAAAAAAAGATAAATGTCTACCAACAAAAAAATACATAACCTGAGACACACACACAATGAAATACTATATAGCAATCAGAATAAAGGAATTAATGTTCTAACTGAGTAAATATCAATAATCTTCAGTACAAAAAGCAAACTGAAAAATCTGTATAGTATACCATTTATTTGGCTTGGCCATGGTCTTTAATTCTGTAAAAAAAAGAAAAAAAGATCTGGGACAAATATGACACAATGGTAAGAAATAATAAAGTTGGGTAGAAGTACTTATTATGTTGGAAATACTGCTGTTAAGGGTTGAACTGCATCCACCCAAAAGATATGCTGAAATCCTTATCTCCAAGCACCTGAGAATTTGAATTTATTTGGAAACAAAGGTGATAGAAAGAAGAGACATTCCACTCCTCTGAAGGCCCACTGGATTCCTTGCCTGCCCACCCACATGCCATGGCTGATTCCATTAGGGGAATCTCTGCTGGAAGGCTCTGACCATCTGTTATGGATTAAATTATATCTCCCCCCCCAAAAAAAACGTTGGAAGTCTTAACCCCAGTACTCATGAATGTGACTTTATTTGAAAAAGGGTCTCTGCAGATAAAATCAAATTAAGATGAGGTTTTTAGGCTGGGTCCTAATTCTATATGACTAATTATAAGAATAGAAGACAGAAACAGTAGAAAGAAAGCCATCTGATGAGATTGTGAGAGAGTGGAGGGAAGCAACTGGCAAGTCAAGGAACACCAAGCATTGAGGGCTACCACCTGAAGTTAGGAAAAAGGAAGGATTCTTCCCTGTAGATTTCAGAGGGAACAAAACTCTGCTAATATCTTAATTTTGGACTTCTCCTATACAATTGTGCTCATATCACATGCTAGCAGGGTAATGCTCAAATCCTTCAAGTTGGGCTTCAGCAGTACGTGAACCAAGAATTTCCAGATGTACAAGCTAGGTTTAGAAAAGGCAGAGCAACCAGAGATCAAATTGCCAACATTTGTTGGATCATGGAGAAAGTAAGGGAATTCCAGAAAAATATGTACTTCTGCTTCAGCGACTACAGTAAAGCCTTTGACTATGTGGATCACATCTCAGCAACTAAATAACAACACAAATTTGTTGTTCGTTGTTGAGTCATTAAGTCATGTCCAACTCTTTGCGACACCGTAGACTGTAGCAAGCCAGGCTTCCCTGTCCTTTATTATCTCCTGGAGTTTGCTCAAACTTAGGTCCATTGAGTCAATGATGTTATCTGACCATCTCATCTGCCGCCCCCTTCTCCTCTTGCCCTCAATCTTCCCCAGCTTCAGGGTCTTTTCCAATGAGCTGGTTCTTTACATCAGGTGCACAAAGTATTGGAGCTGCAACTTCAGCATCAGTCTTTACAATGAACAATCAGGGTTGATTTCCTTTAGGATTGACTGGTTTGATCTCCTTGCAGTCTAAGGGACTCTCAAGAGTCTTCTTCAGCACCACAGTTTGAAAGCATCAATTATTTGGCACTCAGCCTTCTTTATGGTCTAACTATCACATTTGTACATGACTACTGGAAAAACCAGAGCTTTGACTATAAGGACTGCTGTTGGCAAGGTGATGTCTCTGCTTTTTAATACACTGCCTAGGTTTGTCATGGACAATTGCACTCATTTCACATGACAGCAAGGTAATGCTCAAAAATCCTTCAAGCCAGGCTTCAACAACACATGAACTGAGAACTTCCTGATGTACAAGTCGGATTTAGAAAAGACAGAGGAACCAGAGATCAAATTGCCAACATCCACTGGATCACAGAAAAAGCAAGAGAATTCAAGAAAAATGCCTACTTCTGCTTCATTGACTATGCCAAAGCCCTTGACTGTGGATCACAACAAACTGTGGAAAATTCTTAAAAGAGATGGGACTACCAGACCACCTTACCTGTCTCCTGAGAAATCTGTATGCAGGTCAAGAAGCAACAGTTAGAACCAGACATGCAACAATGGATTGGTTCAAAACTAGGAAAGGAGTATGTCAAGGCTGTATGTTGTCACCCTGTTTATTTAACTTATATGCAGAGTACATCATGCAAAATGCCAGGTTGGATGAATCACAAGCTGGAACTAAGGATTGCCAGGAAAAATATCAACCACCTCAGATATGCAGATGACACCACTCTAATGGCAGAAAGCGAAGAGGAACTAAAGAGCCTCTTGATGACAGTGACACAGGAGAGTGAAAAAGCTGATTTTTAAAACTTGACATTCAAAAAACTAAGATCATGGCATCTGGTTGCATAGCTTCATGGTAAATAGATGGGGAAACAGTGGAAACAGGGACAGACTTTATTTTCTTGGGCTTCAAAATCACTGTGGACGGTAACTGCAGTCACAAAAGGAAAAGACACTTGCACTTTGGAAGAAAACCCATGACGAAAGACTACAACAAATACGTACATGTGAAAAGTGTGTGGTTTTCTCCTGTTAATCTGTCTTACATCAACTTAATTATTAAATCAGCCAAAGAACCTAGAAAGGAAGTTTTTTCTGCTCTTTCACAGTACTTATTTCTTCCTACTGTCAAGCAATATTCTACTGCTGGTTATATTACACTTTGTTTATGATAAATGCATCAGTTGATGGACATTAGGATTGTTTTCATTTTGTAACCATTATGAACGTGCTGTTATGAACTTTTTTTAAATGAATATATGATTTCAGTTTCCTTGGCTATATATCTAGGAATGAAATTGAAAACTCAATGTTTAACAGTTTGAGAAACTGCCAGTTAGCTTTCCAAAATGGCTGCATTATCTATCTTACACTTAAGTGGTATCTCACTGTAATTTTACTTTACATTTCCCAAATAACTACTTATGTTTAACATTTTGTCAAGTGCTTATTGGCTATTTGTATATCTTCTTTGAAGAAACATCAATTCAAATTCTTTGACAGTCATCAAAATTTTGAGGTAGATTATTCTGTACATAAATGTAGTATTTTAACATTCTGAGATAATAAAAGTACTTACACTTTGCTTTCTCTTCATCTCTGCCTCTTGTAAGAAGGACAAGTCCAACTATTAAGTTATTGAAGTGCAGTCCTTTGGATGTTCCACCAAAAGAACAGTAAATCACCTAGGAGAAAATAAATGGTAAAGCCAACCTTAGACATTTCAGTTGTTGAGGAATTTGAGGCTGGTATCATCACCTTTAATAAATCTTATCTCCATCTCCAAACAAGGTCCTGGTAAACTTCGGTGCAATGATGTTAAACTTCTCCCTCATCTTCCTCCTTCATACCTTGTTATCACACTCAGTTAAGAACATACTGTGTACACCCTGAAGTATATGCACCACTGGCTGACACGCTGAATTTTCTTTCTCTTGGGAGTCCTCATCAAAGTCCAAAAAGATAAGTTCCTTCCCTTCAACAGTCCCATAATGTGATAAGAATTCTGACCAGAGAAACTCCTTCAACTCTGTTAAATGTCTACACATCATTTTGATTTGAAAAATCAACATTCTGTAAGTAGATGTTCAGAAATACAATGGCAGCTATACTACAATATACAAAAGCACCTAATTAACATGCTGCTGCTGTCGCTGCTAAGTCGCTTCAGTCGTGTCCGACTCTGTGCGACCCCACAGACGGCAGCCCACCAAGGCTCCCCCGTCCCTGGGATTCTCCAGGCAAGAACACTGGAGTGGGTTGCCATTTCCTTCTCCAATGCATGCAAGCAAAAAGTGAAAGTGAAGTCGCTCAGTCCTGTCGGACTTCTTTGAGACCCCATGGACTGCAGCCTACCAGGCTCCTCCATCCATGGCAAGAGTGCTGGAGTGGGTTGCCATTACCTTCTCCAAAATATATTCAACTTTTAAGTAAAAAAAAAAAAGAAAATAAGGACATTTTTATACTCTGAAAATTGAATATTATAATAATCAGAAATAAAGAAGAAAAGCTATTCATAAGAAAGTGACACTAACAGCAGTCACATAAATTCATTTATTCAACAGTTCTGTGTTGAGAGCCTAGTGTGATACTGTCATATAAGAAACTCATTTTGGTCTTCTACCAGGTTCCAAAAAAAACAATGCAAGAGCTTCTAAAATCTTTGGAATTCCCAGAGCGGTACAGATGAAAGGTGAAGGAAATGGCAACCCACTCCAGTATTCTTGCCTGGAGAATCCCAAGGACAGAGGAGCCTGGCATGGGGTCACAAGAGCTGGACACGACTTAGTATAAGGTGACCCTTGGCGGGTCCTTACAAAGCTTTAGAATGGGCGCTGGTAGTCAGAGGAACTAATGATATGATTAGAGGGTTAGAACTTTCAGCCCCACTTTCCAGAGTCAGGGAAGGAGCAAAGGGGTGAAGACGGAGCTAATCACCACCATGCCTACGTAATGGAACTTCCAGAAGAAGCCCTAAACTATGGGTATGTTGGTGAACATATCATGGTGCAAGAAGGATGGAACACCAGGACACAGAAGTACTGTGCACCATCTCCTTCCGAACTGTCCCCCCGCCCCCACGCTATCCGCCATCCCATGCATCTCTTTCCATCTGGCTGTTTGTGAGTTGTATCCTCTATAGTAAACTGGTAACAGTAAATAAAATGCCTTCCTGAGCTCTGTGGGCCCTTTCTAGCAAATTACTGAATCCCAGGAGGGATACATGGGAACCCCTGACTTACAGCTGATTGGTCAGAAGTAGAAGAAGTTGGGGGCCTGAAACTGGCATCTTCTGAAGTGGGGGACAGACCTGGGCGTCTGCCTAACTCTGGGTAGTTAGTATCAGAAATGAATTGGTTTATAGGACACCCAGCTGGTGTCCAGAGAGTTGGAGAACTGATTGATGTGGGGAAAAACTTCACACATTTGGTGTTAGAAGTGCTGTGTGGTTTAAAAAAAGAAAAAAACCTGACCTAGTATCTGCCAAGAAGAATTTGTCATTAAAATACATGATTAAAAGATAATTCAAGGAATAAAACTTAGAGTCAACATATGAAAATACATATTCATTAAATGATATTTATAAATATATTTAATAACACTATGACAGCTGATGCTAAAAACTGTGTGTCTACAGTGCCACTGATAGCAAACTCAGCAAAAACTAGCATAGGGAGATGTTTCCAAATCAGAATATACAAAACATAAAAAGAATGCAACAAGCATATTTTGTAGAATAACTATTTCGAGTTGGCCCCTGTATAACCAGGGGAAAAAGTGATAATCCCTTATTCATGTCCAACTCTTTTGTGACCCCCATGAACTGCAGCCCACCAGGCTCCTCTGTCCATGAGATTTCCCAGGCAAGAATATCGGAGTGGGTTTCCATTTCCTTCTCCAGGGGAGCTTCACACCCCAGGGATCGAACCTGGGTCTCCAGCATTGCAGGCAGGTTCTTTACTGTCTGAGCCACTAGGAAGCCCAAGAAGAAGGTACCCTCTATCCCTAAGGGAGGGTCAGGAAAACAGCATAGCCACAGACCTTTAAAAGTCCCCTACCATTTGGCAAGAGGCAGAATCAGTGAGAAAGTCTCGCCCTCCAAGTTGCAGAGACATAAGGACCGCCTAAAACTGAGACAGCAATAGGACAACAGAGAATCCCCCACCCTGGTACCCCTCACCCACCTCCACCACTGTGCTAGCAAACACTGGGCAATCAATAACAGCAGTCTACCGCTGAAGGAGAGGGAAGAGTGTGGAGAGATCTTCTCTGAGGTACGGTACCAAAGAGAAAATAAGATCAAAAGTTAAAGGTAGAGCAGACATTACAAGTCTCCCCTGGCAAATGGGCCTCTAATCTAAAAGAGGTAACCTTAGTGTGGGATTTGAAGCCTGTAGTGTGCACTGCGGGTAGTCATGACAACACACTAAAAACCCAGCTCAACTAAGACTAGACTGACTCAACTACTTGTGCTGAAGACTCAGCCAGGCATAAGTACTGTTTAGCTCAAGTCTCTACTGTCCTATATAAGACATCTATCTTCCCACCACAAATTATAAGTCACACAAGGAAGCAGAGAAAAACCCCAAACCTCACATACTGACAAAGGAAAAACATACAAATAGAGTTTTATAAAGCTCTGGAATGGCTCAACAGCAAACTCATCAGGCTCAAGTTAGAGATTATCCAAACAAAACAGAGGGGGAAATATATGGAGATGGGAGGGAACAAAACAGAAAATCCAAAGGCTGTGAGAAAATACCAAATGACTTAACATACATGCAACTGAAATCCAAGAAGTAAAAGAGAATGGAACAGAAAAGCTGAAAAGATAAAGGTTGAGAATTTTCCAAAACTAATAAAGACACAAAAACTATAAGCAAGGTGAAAAAACTATAAGCAAGGTGAAAAGACAGGCTTCAGAATGGGAGAAAATAATAGCAAATGAAGAAACAGACAAAGGATTAATCTAAAAAATATACAAGCAACTCCTACAGCTCAATTCCAGAAAAATAAATGACCCAATCAAAAAATGGGCCAAAGATCTAAACAGACATTTCTCCAAAGAAGACATACAGATGGCTAACAAACACATGAAAAGATGCTCAACATCACTCATTATCAGAGAAATGCAAATCAAAACCTCAATAAGGTACCACTACACGCCAGTCAGAATGGCTGCTATCCAAAAGTCTACAAGCAATAACTGCTGGAGAGGGTGTGGAGAAAAAGGAACCCTCTTACACTGTTGGTGGGAATGCAAACTAGTACAGCCGCTATGGAGAACAGTGTGGAGATTCCTTCAAAAACTGGAAATAGAACTGCCATATGACCCAGCAATCCCATTCCTGGGCATACACACCAAGGAAACCAGATCTGAAAGAGACACGTGCACCCCAAAGTTCATCGCAGCACTGTTTATGATAGCCAGGACACGGAAGCAACCTAGATGCCCATCAGCAGACGAATGGATAAGGAAGCTATGGTACATATACACCATGGAATATTACTCAGCCATTAAAAAGAATTCATTTGAATCAGTTCTAATGAGATGGATGAAACTGGAGCCCATTATACAGAGTGAAGTAAGCCAGAAAGATAAAGACCAATACAGTATACTAACGCATATATATGGAATTTAAAAAGATGGTAACGATTAACCCTACATGCAAAACAGAAAAAGAGACACAGATGTACAGAACAGGCTGGGACTCTGTGGGAGAAGGCGAAGGTGGGATGTTCTGAGAGAATAGCATTGAAACAAGTATACTATCAAGGGTGAAACAGATCACCAGTCCAGGTTGGATGCATGAGACAAGTGCTCGGGGCTGGTGCACTGGGAAGACCCAGAGGGATGGGATGGGGAGGAAGGTGGGAGGGGGGTTCAGGATGGGGACCACATGTAAATCCACGGCTGATTCATGTCAATGTGTGGCAAAAGCCACTACAATATTGTAAAGTAATTAGCCTCCAACTAATAAAAATAAATGGAAAAATAAAATAAAATAAAGACACAAAACCACAGATATAAGTTGTTCAGAGAACAGGTAGGACAATCACAGTTTTAACTCCCCAAAACCAGCTAGACAAATCATATCCAAACTATTCAAAGCAAAAGATAAAAAGAAAACCTTTAAGGCAGCCAGAGGAAAAGGGATGCATTACATTGAGAAAAACATTTCTCATCAAAAACTACATAAACCAGACAACAGTGGAATGACAATTCTAAAGCAATTAAAGACAGAAAAAAAAAAGCTGAGAATCCTATTCAAAATGAAAATACCTTTTAAAAAGAAAAAGTAGACTTTTTCAGGAAAATAAAAACAGAGAAGCAAACGTATACTACATAAAAGGGTGAAAGAAAGTACTTCAGGTTGAAGGAAATAAGTTACCAAACAAAATAACTGTTTCAACACAAAGAAAAATGAGTAGGAAATAGAATAAATGAAAGTAAATATGAAATTTCCTTATTTTTCACTGGTTTAAAAGATAATTGGCTGGCTAATGAAATAAAGAAAGTGAAAGTTTCTCGGTCATGTCCGACTCTGCCACCTCATGGACCATAGAGTCTATGGAATTCTCCAGGCCAGAATACTAGAGTGGGTAGCTGTTCCCTTCTCCAGGGCATCTTCCCAACCCAGGGATCAAACCTAGGTCTCCCTCATTGCAGGTGGATTCTTTACCATCTGGGCCACCAGGGAAGCCCAAGAATACTGGAGTGGGTAGCCTATCCCTTCTCCAGAGGATTTTCCTGAGACAGGAATCGAATCCGGGTCTCCTGCATCACAGGCGGATTCTTTATCAGCTGAGCTACTAGGGAAGGAATAACAGTAAAATTTTAATGTGTTTATAGCATATGTAAAACACATGACAATAGAACATGGGACAGAGGAATTGGAAGTTTACTACTGTATTCTAAAATGTTATACCATGTTGTGGCTCAGTCCTCACATTGCCAGTCAGTGAGAAATTAATCACAGCACACAGTGTTTAACCCAACATCAACTCCATTAATAAATTATTATAAAAACAATAGTTAACACATTTAAATGGCTATTACATGGCATATAACTATTATTGTGTTAGTTGCTCAGTCATGTCCGACTCTCTGCGTCCCCATGGACTGTAGCCCGCCAGGCTCTTCTGTTAATGGGATTCTCCAGGCAATAATACTGGAGTGGGTTGACGTTTCTTTCTCCAAGGGATCCTCCTGACCCAGAGATTGAACCCAGTCTCCCACACTGTAGGCAGATTCTTTACCACCTGAGCCACCAGGGAAGTTTGGTATTAATCCAAGTGCTTTGCTTCACCAGTATTAAGCCTCAAGATGATTCCACGGGGAAGATATTACTGGTGTCCCTATTTTATGGCTGAGAAAAACTAGAGCCCAAGGAGACTGAAATAACCTTTCCCAAGTCATACATCAATGAAGCAGCAGGGTCAAGATTGAAACCGAAGTTCCTAACACTGAACTCTTAACCCCTTCACTGTTCCACAGTACCATTATACACATTCTCTAGCATATAAAATGAAAAATATCACCAGCAAGATGTATACCATTTTGGTCAAATATACTGAAGATTAAACAAAAGAAATTTCAAAGTATTCACAAACCCCATCTACAGACACTATGTTTTTCGCATCCCTTTCTTTTCACTTTAACTTGATAATGTGGTCACTTCACTGGCTTTTATACAAAGACAGCAAAGTCGTAAAAGTAAACTTAACCAAGAAAGTCTGAGTAAGATATGATTTTTCAGTTTTGCAAGTATCTGTAAATTGTAGATTTTGTTTTGAATACATCTGGATGGAATGCTGGAATGAATATAGTGGTCCCTCATGCCCAAAATATAAGAACAGCAATAACTTTCTAAAACCACAAAGTTCAAAAGTTCATTTAACAGATGATAAAAGCAGGCCCAAGAAAATTACCATATCCCCTGAATTCTAAGATGAATGTATTTCCCACCTTCTATTAATGTTCCAGAAATCATTATGCATCTAACATTAAATGTGTAATATCTTTCTTTCACTCTGCAGAAGTTATTTTTATATCAACAGTCACCTTATAACTGACAATACTCTAACATTAATGAAATATTAAGTGCCGCGCTCATTACACTGTCCTTAGGATCCACTGAGAGAGGCTGTACAGGATAAGCAAGGGTATTTTGATGCTACTTTTGAAAAGGCACATAAGTGTTAACTTATTACTATAATCTGTTATAAGATCTTTATTTTAAAATCCCTCTAATAAGTTTCTCTTATTAAAATTAGCTATTAAAATGAAGAAGAATAAAAAACATATTTTCTTAAACATTTGGTAGCCGTTAACATCTGGATTGAGACTTTGGCATACTGTTACACTAATGTGTAAAATTGACGCTTATGGTAATGATCTCACTAGCCTCTTTTCAGACAATGATATCATCCAGTAAATAATATGATTAGTTGAAAAGACTGGGGAATTAGTCTGCATTTTAAAAGAGAAAGACTTATACTATAATACACGAAGAACTTAACCCTCTCCATATCATTAGAAGGTTAAAAAGGCAGATGTACATAGGTGTCCAGTGTAAAAGAAAGACTGTCATGTTTCAACTGATGTTCTACAATCCTCGTCCTCCTTTTAGCATCTTTTGGACATAAAGTACAAGGATACACCACTATTCCTAGGGGAAAGCAGTAAGTGATGCAAATTGTTTCATAGCATTGCTTTTGGGGTCAGGCATTCCTGAGTTGAAGCCAGGCTTTACTAATTTACCAGCTACGTGATCTTGGGCAAATCACTGAACTATCTGAGCCTTAGTTCCAGTCCTATGAGGCTATGTGTCACATTTCTTCTCATTCTAGAACCCAGGTGGAAGAGCAGCCCCTGTGTGAGAAAGGCTACTCTTAGGGCAGAAGGCAGACTGGAGCCTGACTCCATTCTGTTTATCAGTAAGAATTAATTCAGCATTGATGAGCTCATGGCTTCTCCCTTGGATACAATTTTTCCTGAGTAAACACTATTACATTTTTTAAACGATTTTGATTCACAGTCAAAAGAACCAAATTAATACCTTCAAATTTTCATTCATTTTATATAATTTTCAAGAGAATCAAACTTTTCCATTTAAATTTTTAATAGATATTTGATTGTCAGCTGGGTTTTATTCGTATCAAAAGTTTCTGAACTATCAAATCTAGTCTTCTTACATCAAATTTAGCTGATCTAAGTTTGTTAATGAAAAATTGATTTTTTTAGAAATGTCTAAACAACAACAAACTCTTAACTGTGTGCTTGGATAAAAACAAAAGCAACCTGCAGTGCTCACTTCAGCAGCACATATACTAAAACTGGAGTGATACAGAGGAGATGAGAATGGCCCCTGCGCAAGGATGACATGCAAATTCATGCCAGGTTTCATACTACGGCATCACTTGTAAGTGAAATTTAAAACATGACACAAGAAATTCCCTGACAGCCCAGTGATTAGGACTCCGTGCTTTCAATGCTGAGGACCCAGGTTCAGTCCTTGGTTGAGGAACTAAGATCCCACAAGCTGCACAGTGTGGCCAAAGAAGAGATTTTAAAAAATAAAAAACATGACACAATGGACTTATTTATGAAACAGAAACAGACTCACAGAAACAGGAAACAGACTTGCGGTTGTCAACAGTGGGAGGGGAGAAGGGATGGATTGGCAGTTTTGAATTAGCAGATGCAAACTATTACACATAGAATGGATAAACAACAAAGTCTTACTGTACAGCACAGGGAACTATATTCAATGTCTTGTAAAAGAATATAAAATAGTGTGTGTGTATAGAATCACTGTGCTATATACCAAAAACTAACACAACATTATAAATCAACTATATTTCCATTACAAAAAAAAATTTTTATAAGCAGCTAAATAAAATTTTAAAACTTGTTACAGCTTATTCTTAATTTGATATGAAAATATTGTCTCTCTCCACAAGATACTTTTAAAATATAACACATAATATCATTATCACAACTAAAAAAAACCCTCTCTTCCCAAATTCCTATGTTGAAATCCAGTAATGGGACTTTCAGGAGGTGATGAGGGCAAATCCCTTATCAGTGGGACAGGTGGTCTTTTTTTTTTGAAAATTTATTTATTTTTGGCTGCCCTGGGTCTTGGTTGCTGAGCAGGCTTTCTCTTGTTTCAGCGAACAGAGGCTACTCCCCAGTCGCAGTGCACGGGCTTCTCTCTGTGGCGGCCTCTCCTGTCGCAGAGCACGGGCTCTGGGACGCACGGGCTTCAGCAGTGGCAGCATGTGAGCTCAGTAGTTGGGGTCCTCAGGGGGATCAGTACTCTCACAAATGAGAGACCTCGGAAAGCTCCTTTACCTCTTTAGCCACTGGAGGACACAGCAAAAAGATGGCCATCTATGACCAGAAGTGGGCCCTCACCGGATACAGAATCTACAGGCACCTTAATCCTGAAATTCTCAGCCTCCAGAACTATGGGAAATAAACTTCAGTTTATAAGCTACCCAGAACATGGTATCGTTATAGCAGCCTAAAAATGGACTGAGACAAATACTAACAAAAATTCCTTAGTATCATCAAATATCTAGTTAGTATTCAAATTTCTCCTACTATCTCATTTTTTTTTTTAACTTAAGATCTAAAATACATAATTGATTGCTAGTCTCTTAACTCTGGATCTGTAGGCTTTCTTTCTCTCTCCCTCTCTTTTTCAACACAATTTATTCGCTGAAGAAACAAAGACATCTGTCCTGGGGAGTTTCCCAAGGTCGACATTTTGATGACTGTATTGTCTGTCCTCTGTATTTCCTGTAAATAAGCAGTTAGACCCAGAAAACTGATCACGTTTTAATTATATTTTTTGGCAAGAACCATCTCCCAGTTGGCGCTATTGTATTTTCATCAGGAGGCACATAATGACTTCTTATCACTCTTTTTGGTTACCCTGAGATGCACTTCTTTTCCTTCATTAATCAGTTTTTAAAATATCCCAGCATCTTTCAGAGGTATCTGTGCAGAAAGAAGAAAATAAAGACTACCTGAGACTGTTATCCTTAAATCCGTTTTCAAGTTTGGCCCTTGAATGGTATCTGTGAACTTGGATTTTGGGGAGACTTCCTGAATCTAACTGTTCCCTAAATGTTAAATGAGGTTAACTGCCTAAACTGTTTATGAAAACAATGTGGTTTATGCTCAACATCTGCTTTCTTTTGGAAGTTTGGAATTTTGGCCTGTGGTAAGTAGAAGGTATCCAGGTGACCAGCTCCAATAAAAGCCCTAAGCAATGCATGTCTCTCTAAAGAGCGTCCCCGGTGATAACATTTCACACCTGTTGTCACAACTTACTGCTAGAGAAACTAAGTATATCCTCTCCAGAAGAGGAATGGAAGAAGCTTACACCTGGTCTCCTCCAGACTTTGCCCCATATTCCTTTTCTCTTTGCTGATTTTGCTTTGTATCCTTTTGTGATAATGAATCAGAATAGTTGAGTATGACTATGCTCAGTCCTAGGAGCCCTTCTGTGAATCATGAATCTGGGATTGGTCTTAGAAACCTGTATCCAAAAGGGGTATTTATTTTCTTTTGCACTTTTTATTTTGTTGGGGTATAGCTGATTAACAATGTGTGACAGTTTCAGATGAACAGCAAAGGAACTCAGCCACACATATACATGTCTCCATTCTCCCTTAATCCCCTTAAAAGGGGTAATTTTTAAAATATATTTGATATGTTTCAATCTCCTTACACTCATACTTCGTTTAGCCATGATCAATTTCCCTATCCCTTTGTAGAGGAAGACTGTTCAAATTGGCTCCTGAATCCGTTTTTTATGACTCTAAGTATTGTCTGACACTTTCCTTCCTTTCTGGTACAAGATGTTCTAAGCTCACTTTATAAATTTCCTGACCCAAACCTAGAATCAGACGTTTTCCCAAGCAGCCCAGTTCTTTTAAGTGGGAAGTTCTATTTAGAGATCACAATCAGGATATTAAGGGTGCTTGCTGCTTGGGTATTACTGACTGTTTCTCAAACTTTTCAGTGGACAGATCTAGGAAAGTAAAACCCAGAATAATGTATACTAATACTCCCACATATATACAATCTTTTCCATTTCATCTCCAACTAAGTTAATGATTGCATTTGATAGATTAAATATTTCAATATTAACAATGTTTCAATGTTCCTTTCTAGAGGACATTACTGAACTAAGGTAACAGAGAAGTAGGATAACAAGAAGATAATTCTAAATAATAACTTCCAAAGGGAATCTAGGGATTTCCCTGGTGGTCCAGTGGCTAAGACTCGGTGCTCCCAATGCAGGCAGCCCGAGTTCGATCCTTGTTGGAGAACTAGATCCCATATGCCACAACTAAGGGTTCGCATGCCACAAATAAAGATCCTGCATGCTGCAACTAAAAGAACACAAATGCTACAATGAAGATGGAAGAGCCCATGTGCCGCAACTAAGATCTGGCATAGCCAAATAAATAAAAATTTTCATTTTTATGCTCTGAGAACAAAAAGCATGAGAATACTGGACCTAGATATTTGTAAAAGAAACTTCTGATGCTTTCATAAACATAGTTCCCCTTTCCTTGGGGACATAAGGCATGGAGACATTTCCTCCATGCTTCTTGCAGATGAACAGGGCTGTGTAACTACTTCTGGCTAAAACGTTATATAGAGAAATGACAGTCACCACTTTTGGGCCAAGTACCTAATTGCATGAGTAACTGAGCATGCCCTCCATTACTCCACTACTGACTTACAGAGCTCTTTCTGATATGTTAAGTGCCAAAGATTTGACATTGCCAAGCAAAGCCACTAATTCAAAAAGATACACGTATCCTAATGTTCATAGCATTATTACAATAATGCTTCCAAGATATGGAAGCAACCTAAGTATTCATTAACAGATGAATGGATAAAGATGTGGGGTGTGTGTATATACCTACATATACACAATGGAATGCTACTCAGCCATAAAAAAGAATGAAATTTTGCAATCTGCTACAACATGGATGGACATGACTGAGTGACTAACCATGAACACATGCCAGGAAGATCTCACATGCCACGGGACAACTAAACCCAGTGCCACAACTACTGAGACTGTGCTCTGGAGTCCAAGAGCCACTGCTAACAAGCCCATGTGTCAAAATTACTGAGGCCTGCAAGCCCGTGCTCTGCAACGACAGAAGCCATGGCAATGAGAAAACCAAGCACCGCGACAAAGAGTAGCATCTGCTCTCAGGCAACCAGAGAAACGCCTGCACAGCAACGAAGACCCAAAGCAGCCATAAATAAATAAATAAAAATTTCAAAAAACGCAGTTGCACATTCAAAAGACAAAATGCTTCAGTCTGCTTTATTTCTTTATGCTTCTGCTAGATCTTAAAGATTGCAATAAATCTTTTAGTGCTTCATACATTACAGACAACAAATATTTTTTGAATTATTGAGTGCTCTTAAGAAAATAGACATTTCACCCCAGTATCCAGGTTTGTCGGCAGCTACAGTCCCATTGTGCAAACCTACTTTCCATTAAAATGTTACAACTACAAGAAATTAGGAGTAGATTCATGGGACATACTAATAATTAAAATACATAAGATCCTAGACAATTTTGAAGTTCCTAAAGTCCATTCCCTTCGTCCGAATGTGAACTCTGAATTCAGTGTTGAAACCACACATAGCAGTAGTCTAAGATTTCTATCTTCGTGTATGCTCAGTTGTGTCGGAGTCCTTTGAACCCTATGGACTGTAGCCACCAGGCTCTTCTATCCATAGGATTTTCCAGGCAAGAATGCTGGAGTCGGCTGCCATTGCCTTCAGGGGATGTTCCCAAAACAAGGCTCGAACCCCCATCTCCTGCATCTCCTACATTGCAGGTGGATTCTTTACCGCCTGAGCCATTGGGGAAGCCTTGTATTACTTACAACCCATTACTTCAGGAAACTTAAGTGATTCTCTGGCTGCTTAGGATCAAAAGAACTAATGACATATATCCTTCTGTTTATGTTGTCTTAAAGGAAAGCTGAAATTACACAAAATATAGTCATTTGGGAGTTTTAAAAGACTGGCAATTTTTCACTTTGTATGTTTTGCTTATTATCTGTCTCTCCTGAGAAAAATGTAAGTTACACAAGGGGCAGGGATTCTATGTGACTATTAACTGCTATTCAGCACTCACTATTCCTCTTTATATAAATGATATTAGAAAAACACATTTTCAAAGATAATTATAATAGACAAATCATTTGTTTTCTCCTTAAGTAGTTCCTTTTAGATTAAATTTATACCACTTGTTTTTACTTCAAATGATTTTGAATCTTATACAGAAATCTTAGCAAAATCAATTTTAGACTTGAATTAATCTTATGCTTCAGATTCTCCTGCAATGATGAGATGAATGTTTAATTTGGAAAAATAAACAATCTATAGCACTGGCAAAAGGTCAGCTTGACATATTCTTTGATTTACCATAACATAAGAAGCAACTATTTTCAAGTGAATGAAACAATCTTCTAATAATAACTGAATATATCAATTCTTATATTTTTCTACACCTATTTTGAAAAAGGATTCAATTCAAATCTCTATAAAAGCGAATTTTTATGAGAATTCCCTTAAGGTCCAGTGGTTAGGACTCCAAGATTCCACTGGAGGGGGCCCGGGTTTGATCTGTGGTGGGGAACTAAGATCCAGCAAGCAACACTGTGTGACCAAAAAAAATTGCTTACTTATTAAAAAATTAATGTGGAGGAATTCCCTGGTGGTCCAGTGGTTAAGAATCTGCCTGTTTATGCAGAGTGCAGAGAACAAGTGTTAAATCCCTGGTCCAGGAAGATCCCACGTGCTGCAAGGCAACTAAGCCCATGCACCAGAACTACGGAGTCTACATGCCTAGAGCCTGTGCTCCTCAACAAGAGAAGCCGCCGCATGAGAAGCCCTCATACTCCAGGGAAGGGTAGCCCCCACTCACGGCAACTAGACAAAGACTGCACGCACAACGAAGACTCAGTGCGGCCAAAAAGAAAAACAGAAGAAAAAACGCTGAAAATTAAAATTAAAAAAAAAAAAATGTCAGTCAGTTCAGTTGCTCAGTCATGTCCAACTCTTTGTGACCCCATGGACTGCAGCATCCCAGGCTTCCCTGTCCTTCACCAACTGCCAGAGCTTGCTCAAACTCATTTCCATCAAGTTGGTGATGCCATCCAACCATCTCATCCTCTGTCATCCCCTTCAGAGGACATACAATGAAGACTGAGTGCAGCCAAAAACAAAAAGAAAACCAGACAAAAAAAGCTGAAAAATAAAATTTTAAAAAATATCTTTCCCTTTAAGAGATCACATAAGAGTAAACCAATTTCTTCATATACTTAGCTATAAAGCTAGCCTAAAAGTTATAAAAAGTTAATTACAGTCCATATTATGACAAAGATCATGTTCCAGAAAATTAAAATGGTACAATGATTAAATTAACTAATAAGAATTAAGATGAACATGCTGACTTTATTTAGGAAAGTTTTTGTCAAGGTCTCATATCAATAACAACACATTTTAGATAATAAATTGTGGACTGAATAATTAAGAGCTAGGGTCATGCAAATCTCATTGAAACTCAAATACAAAAGAGTGTTGATTAAAATTCTACATCTTTTTGGAAAAAATAGGTCTAAAGAAGTGCCAACCTGCCAACTATTAAACACTTTTTGTTGGAGATGACTCTTGAGAGTCCCTTGAACTGCAAGGTGACAAACCAGTCAATCTTAAAGGAAATCAAGCCTGAATATTCACTGGAAGGACTGATGATGAAGCTGAAGCTCCAATATTGTGGCCACCTGATGCGAAGAGCCAACTCACTGGAAAAGACCCTGATGCTGGAAAAGCCTGAAGGCAAAAGGAGAAGGGAGCAGCAGAGGATGAGATGGTTGGCTAGCAATATTAACACCATGGACATGAATTTCAGCAAACTCTGGGAGATGGTGAAGGACAGAGGAGCCTGGTGTGCTATAGTCCTTGGGGTCGTGAAGAGTCGGACATGACTTAGCGACTCAACAACAACAACAAATCAGTGATTTGGATTATGACATAGAAGGCATGTGTATTAATTTCGTAAAAGACGAAGCTGGGAGGAATGAATGACTAATAAAACAGGTAATTGAATACAGAATTAACTTCATCTTAGGCAGGAACACAAGGCTAAATGCAACAAGATTAAATGTAATGTACTCAGAATTTTTTAAAAAGTCAGAATTATATGTGAGGATAGAAGAACAAGATCAAGCTTGGAAATTTTAGCCAACAAAGCTATGACCTTTTTGCTTAAGCTAATACAATTTTATGCTGCATGGTAGTGATTAAAGAATTAAATATTCTCTTACTGTTCACTAATCTAATTCCATCTAGAGAACAGCATGGGATTAAGCAGTATGCATATCAACTATGGTTAAGGAGCAGTAGGGGAACAGGACTTGTTCAGGTTCCCATTTTGCAATTCAAATAGTTGAATTCCATCTCTGAGGAGTAGTAAATTTCCAATGGGGGGTTCTAGTGGTGACAGCAAAAAAAATGGATTCATGATAACATGCCAAAATCCCCAGTGACTTCTATCTCCATCCCTATCTCTAGAACCAGAAAATGAGGCTGGGTCTATGTCAGGTGACTATACAGATCTGTTTCAATGCCCCAAATTTAAAGGGGGTAAATGAAAAGCAAAAATTTCACTGAATTAATGATATTTTACATTTTCAAGGTGATGTGTCACATCAGTTTACAACATCTAACACTTAGCAAGACACAAAAACTTTAACAACATAAGAGAAATGTTAAACAGAGAAGGATGTTTGAGACAAAACTGACCATTACTAAAAGTTATTGCATTTCCCTGGTGGTCCAGTGGTTGACATCTGCCTGCCAATGCAGGGGACATGTGATCAATCCCTGGTCCGGGAAGATCACACATGCCACAGGGCAACTAAGCCCATGTACCACAACTACTGAGCCTGAGTGCCTAGAGCCCAGGCTCCACAACACGAGAAGTCACCAAAATGAGAAGCCCTAGCACTACATCTAGAGAGAAGCCCCTGCTCACTGCAACTAGAGAAAGCTAATGCATTGCAATGAAGACCCAGCACAGCCAAAAACTAATTAAAAAATAAGTTATCAGTTACAATGGAATATTATTCAGCCATTAAAAGAAATGACATTCTAACACATACTACAATGTGGATGAATGCTGAAAACATTACACAACGGAAATAAGCCACACACAAAAAGCCATGTGTATGATTTCACATATAAGCAGCTCTTAAAATAAATCAAGCAATTAGTTATTAAGTTATTTAGTTATTAAGAAAGAAGGAAATCATTCCCCACTCACAAACTACACCTTATGGAAAGAATTGCTTAGAATTCAGAATGCATTTTCCTTTATAACCAATGATCAGATTTCCCTGGTTAACCCCATGAATTCTACATAAATTATAACGTGGTTAAAATGCTGAGTAAGTAACAATAATTTAAAAAACACTTTAAAAGTATACAACTGTGAATGTATTCATTTCATCTGTGTTATGAACTAATAAATAAGCTTAGGGGCTAAGTATAAGAATGCAGTCATTATTTACAAATATCATACACTATGTGGTGAAAAGGAAATAAAAAGACAATATGAATGTCTCAGTCCATTTCTCCTCTTTACCCTGGCCCTATGCAGTCCCCACTGCTCAGATTTTTTTTTTTTTAGTTTTTTTTATTTTGTTTTTGGCTGCACTGGTTCTTTGCTGCTGTCCTGGGCTTTCTCTGGTTGCTGTGAGTGGAGTGGGCTTGGTACGTGGGCTTCTCACTGCATTGGCTTCTCTTGTTGCAGAGCCCTGGCTCCAGGGTGTGCGGGCTTCAGCAGTTGCACTGTGGTGCGCAGGCTTAGCTGCCCCACAGCATGTGGGGTCTTCCTGGACCAGGGACTGAGCCAGTGTCCTTTGCACTGCAAGGTGAATTTTTAACCACTGGACCACCAGGGAAGTCCCACTGCTGAGATTATTAATCAGACAAAATAAAGCTAAAGAAAAAGTGAGCAGTTGGAATAGCCACAGAGGAAATAATCAAGTCCCTATATGCCAGAAGTGTCCTTGATAATACATCTATCTAAAATCACATTTCCAGAACCTAGACTACCATTCCTCTGAAGATTGATCAAGCAAGCAAGATACTAACATGTTTGGTTATCCTTTTTCCATGTCTTATTCTCATCCAGGAATCAGTTCAAGTCAAGAAGTAATGAGTATGATACTATTATCTATTAGGTTGGTGAAAAGTAATAGCAGTTTCAGACCCCGAATTTGAAATCATTATAACTAGGCTCAAACACATCTTTATTAATCAAAATAGGAACCATTACAGTCAACACATTTCTGTCAATGAGAAGTAAGTTTGTTTATTCTTGGAGCATAAAAATCCTTGTTTTAGAATTTGATAAATTCTTGGAAAGCATTTTCTGCATACTGTTAGTTGTGGAAGCATTTTTCCTGCAAAAAGTTGTTGAGATGCTTGAAGAAGTAGTAATTGGTTGGTGATATGTCAGGTAAATATGGAGGATGAGGCAAAACTTCATAGCCCAATTCGTTCAGCTTTCGAAGCACTGGATATGTAACATGCAGTCAGACATTGTCGTGGAGAAGAACTGGGCCCTTTCTGTTGATCAATGCCAGTGGCAGACGTTTCAGTTTTTGGGGCATCTCATCAATTTGCTGAGCATACTTCGCAGATGTAATGGTTTCACTGGGATTCAGAAACCTGTAGTGGATCAGACAGCCAGCAGACCACCAAACAGTGACCATGAGCCTTTTTTGGGGAGCAAGTTTGACTTTGGGAAGTGTTCTGGAGCTTCTTCTCAGTCCAAGTGCTGAGTCAGTCATCACTGGGAGCTGCATAAAATCCACTTTTTATTGCACATCACAATCCGATCAAGAAATGGTTCCTTGTTGCGTAGAATAAAAGATGACACTTCAAAACAATTTTTTTTTTCATTTGTGTTCAGCTCATGAGGCACCCACTTATCGAGCTTTTTCACCTTTCCAACTTTCTTCAAATGCCAAATGACCTTAGAATGATCAACGTTGAGTTCTTGAGCAACTTCTCATGTAAGTTGTAAGAAGGTTAGCTTGTTGAAGTTATGCTCTCCGTTGGCTGTTGTCAATCTCTGATGGCCAGCCACTATACTTCTCATCTTCAAGGCTCTCATCTTCTTTGCAAAACTTCTTGAACCACTGCTGTACTATACATTCACTAGCAGCTCCTGGGCCAAACACGTTGATGTTGTAAGATGTCTCTGCTGCTTTATGACCCATTTTGAACTTGAGTAACAAAATCGCTCAGATTTGCTTGTTGTCTAACATTATTTCCCTAGTCTCAAATAAACATAAAATAAACAGCAAGTAATAATTCATTAGCAAAAAACATAAAAGCAAGAAATGTGCATTAAAATAATGTATCATGAAACCACATCTATTTAAGAATGTATTTCAATATCAAATGGCAAAGTTAATGCAAAACCCCAATTACTTTTGCACCAACCTAATGTAAGTGTAACTGAATCACTTTACTGTATACTAGAAACTAATACAGTGATGTAAAGCAACTATACATTAATAAAATAAATTTTTAAAAAGAGAAGTAATTGAGCATACAGCGCTCTTTCTGCACATACATACACTGGTTACTGGTAAAAATAAACCTGGAGGGAAGTCAACAGCGAAACTAAGAGAACCAGCAAGGCGCTGTCATATGCAACTGCTCCCTTGTAGCTACACTTAAGAATATGTGGGCTCTAAAATGCCATTTTAAAGAACTGAGATGTCTTTGTGCCAAGATATTCTTATATTCCTATTTCCCTCAGTAGCCAAAAATATGCATTCAACAAATAAATAACATTCTGGGATATCTTATCATCAGGCAATTTGAGAAACACCACACAAACCCAAACACACATTCATTCCAGGCAACAAAGACAAAAATAAATAACTACATCAAACTACAATGCTTATGCACAGCAAAGGAGATCAACAACAAAATGAAAAGACAATGAAGCAATGGGAAAAATAGTTGTAAGTCATGATATGATAAGGGGTTAATATCCAAAATACATAAAGAACTCAATAACCAAAAGAAACAAAACAAAAAAGAAACCGGGTTTGGATAAGGACAGAGGAATGGAACACAGACATTTTTCCAAAGACATACAAATGACCAACAGGTACATTAGGTACACCACTAGTCATTAGGAAAATACAAATCAAATCACAAGAAAATATCACCTCACACCTGTTAGAATAGCTATCATTAAAAAGATATGAGACACTGCTGTATGGTGTACATGAAAGTTATCAAGAGAGCAAATTGAAAGAGGTCTTATCATGAGCAAAAAATTTTTTTCTTTTTGATATCTATATAGAATGACATGTTTAAATTTACTGTGGCAACATTTCAAGAAATATGTAAGTCAAATCATTATGCTGTACACCTTCAATGCTGTAGGTCAATTTGTATCACGATAGAACTGGGAAAAAAAACAAAGTGGTGAGGCTGTGGAGAAAATGGAGCCCCAGGGCACTATTGGCAGGAATGTAAATTGGTGCAGTCATTATGGAAACAGTATGGTGGTTCCTCAAAAAGTTAAAAATAGGATTACCAAAAAAAAAAAAAAAAAGTTAAAAATAGGATTACCATATAATCCAGCAATCCCATTTCTGCGAATATATCCAAGGAATCAAAAACAGGGTGTCAAAGACATATATGTACTCCCACTTTCGATGCAGCAAGTATTATTTATAATAGCCAAGATATGGAAACAACTTAAGTATCCATCAGCAGATAAATGAATAAAGATGTGGTATCCCCTTGAAGAGAAAATGGCAACCCACTCCAGTATACTTATCTGAAAAATCCCATGGACAGAAGAGCCTGGCAGACTACAGTCCATGGGGTCACAGAGTCAGATGCACTGAGCACACATACATTTACAATGGAGTATTATTCAGCCCCAAGAAAGAAGAAAATACTGTCATTTTCAGCAACATGGATAAAGCTTGAGGGTGCTATACTACAAGTAATAAACCAGAAAGGGAAAGAAAAATTCTGGTGTCACTGACATGTGAAATCTTTCAAGGGAAATAAAAAAAGGTCAAACTCTTAGAAACTGAGTGGAAAAGTAGTTACCAAGGCTTGGGAGGTACAAGGACAGGCAGGGAGAAAGGCACAGACTTCTCAGCTATAAGATGAAGAAGCATGTCTGAGAACCTAACGTACAACATGAATATAGTTGATAACACTATTAATACATTATATACTACTAATTCAAATTTGTTAGAACTTAAGTGTTCTTACCAAAACAAACAAAAAAGTCCCCAGAGTTAGATTCTGTAAATTCCAGGATAACAAACTGTTTTGGAAATTTAAAGAAACTGCTGTGATGGCAATTTTTTAAAAAATAGAGTAAATATCCCAATTCATACTTTTAAGATACATCTTAACTCTTAAAAGGATATATCAAAAATCAGTAAGAGGGAATTCCCTGGCGGTTGGTCCAGTGGTTAGGACTCCATGCTTCCACTGTCAGGAGACTGGGTTCACTGCCGGGGGCTGGGTCAAGTAGCTAAGATTCCACAAGCTGCACACTAAGGCCAAGGAAAAAAAATCCTGGTAAGAAATATTCTTCCGGAGAAGGAAATGGCAACCCACTCCAGTGTTCTTGCCTGGAGAATCCCAGGGATGGGGGAGCCTGGTGGGCTGCCATCTATGGGGTTGCACAGAGTTGGACACAACTGAAGTGACTTAGCAATGGAGACACAGATACAGAGAACAGACTTATGGACAAGGGCAGGGGAGCATAAGGAGAGGGTGCGATGAATGGAGAGAGTAGCGTGGGAATATACACATTACCATATGTAAATAGACTGCCAATGGAGATTGACTGTACAATGCAGGGAACTCAAACTGGGACTTTGTAATAATCTAGAGGGGTGGGGAAGGGTGGGAGGTAGAAGAGAGATTCAAGAGGGAGGGGACATATGTACACCTATGATTTATTCCTGTTGATGTATGACAGAAATCAAACCACTATTGTAAAGTGATCAATCAATTAAACATAAATAATTATTAAAAAAAAAAAAAGAAATATTCTTCCTTCTGGGAAGGGAAATGAGGTGTCTTAGGGGACTGGGTGGAAAGGAGATTTTTTTCACTGTCTGTTCTTTTATAAATTTTGAATCATGAGAATGCATCATTTGCTTAAAAGTACAGAAAGAGAACAAGAAAAAAAAGACATATTTTCTAATTGTCCTCACTGGCCATATCATACTGACAGGGACATAAATCACATAAAAAATGAAGCCATGGTCACCAGAGAAGACGGTTTTTCAATGGAAGACAGTGTTGTGCATCTTATGAGGGTAAAAAAATTAACATGACAAATAAACATACATTCTTGCAACTGCAGGTAAGTTTTTAGTGAAACATAATTGTTACCAACTCTGGAACCAAAAAGATCTGGGGTCAAATCTTAGCTCTTCTAATTAGGAGTTGTATGGTCATATAAATTATGTAACTTCAATTTGCTAGTCTAGATAATGGGACTAACAGAACCTCCATGGTGCTATTAATAATAACACCAGTCACATAGTATGGTGAAAATTAAATAAGATAATTTACATAAAATAATTATCCTAAGCCAGGTACATAGTAAATAACTCCATAAATTTTAGTCATTATCATCATCCATGGGAGGCAACACAGAACAGTAGCTAATAAGGATTTGGATACCTAGACCTGAATCCTGGATCTCCTCATTAGCTTTAATACTGGGGCAAGTAACGGAACATCCTTAAGACTCGGTATCTTTTTCTCATTCATAAATGGTAGTAACATTAGTACTTGCATTATGAAAAATGTAATATATACAAATGTGTAAGTTAAATGAAAAGATAAAAAATTGTGAATTTACTAGGCAAACACAATTTTTACCAAGTAATCAAAGTTAATATCCCCATTAACAGCATTATGTGCCTGTTCAAAGTATAATATTAAAAGATATATTTGCAAAGCAGCATGTAATATTAATAAACAAGCACCAAAGTCTCTCACAGTCATATAGTATCTCTGAGGAAAAGGTTTGGTTTCAAATAAACAAATTACTTTTATTTGTACCTCCTGTAATGTTTGCAAACCATGTTATCATATACAACTCTGATATTGCCAGTTTTGGGTTCAGCTAAAATTATCCATAGAAGGATAAAACGAACAACCTTGGTCATTATAGCATGATGCTCTCAAGTGACCTAATAGGGGAAAGGCTAATGGTAAGCCCAGGTCGTATCTCTTTGGGATTCAAACACATGAAACAAATGCCCTATTATCCTCCAAATAAACAGGCTAGTGAGGGCTTAATGTGGTTCCCAGGGGTGACTGAAAAAATATTCTTGATCCTAGTAAGGGAAAAAAAAGAGACAATGAAAATCAGTAATGGGGACTATTTTTAGGTCCAAAAACATTCAATACAGCACTTTCAAAATACCAGTACAATTAAGCTGCCGGCCCTTTTTCAGGGCTCTCTTGGACAAACGAAAGGATCCCCAAACATATTTGAATGAGAGACTTCAATTCTTAGGAACTAAAGGGTATCATGAGAAGTGCCCCAGACCAATCAGAACCAGAAACCAAAAGAACTTTGCTGGAAAACTGATAAATGGACTGTGGTAAATCATACTGCATGCGGTTCCATGCTGCGACTTCTACCAACAGAAAACCCACAGGTTATCAAGCTATCAAGCTTTGATGACTTTACCAACTATCTAATATCTTGATTGTGCTGGTAGATACATTCACCCACACAGTTATAAAACTATACAGAACACACACACACACACACACACACACACACACACACACAAATGGAAAGCAAAATGAGGTCAGTGGATAATACCAGTGACAATACCTGGTTGTGGTTTTCTTGCATTTGGAAAATGTTATCTTCATGGAAAAATGGCAAAATATATTTTTGTGTTGTTATTAAGTGCTCTTTTCTTTGTTATTAAGTGCATGTGAATCTGTATTTATCTTACTAAAAATTTCAGTTAAAAAATTTAGGATGAACAGATCATAATATTTGAGTAAATGTACCACAGAAAGAATTTTTAGGAAAAATTTTCTATTAAATGTATTCTACATAATACTTTCTCTCTACTATTAGCTATAATAGCTAGTTTTTCTCCTTAAGGGCAAGTGACCACGGAAAAAAATTCCACAAAGATCCACACACTTACAACATGAGTGTATTTGAAAACAAAAAATAATATAACACTTTTCCAATTAAAAAGAAGAAGCAAACTGAGACTTCCCTCACTGTCCAGTGGTTCAAATTCTGTGCCCGCAACACAAGGGGCATGGGTTCGACCCCTGGTTAGGAACCAAGATCCCACAGGCTGCACAGCACAGCCAGAAAGAAAGAAAGAAATTATTTATAAGGCCAAAAAAGTAATAAAATTATACCCCACGTAACAAATATTAATATTATCTATGTGCCAGGCATCAAATGGAGAGACAGTAAAGAACAAACAACTTAATTGATCTTTCTTGGCACCAACATTTTGTTGAACTTTATCAGAAACTGACATATACCTCTTCCGTTTCATGTGCCTGATTTGCTTCCTCAGTCTACATCTTCATCTTATTAAAAGTGTCTTGGAACTTGTTCTTGTAGATTTTTTAAAAGGCCTTTGAAATGGAAGAAGATGTATTTGATCCACTGGTATATCACCCCTATTTATTTTCCTTAGAGAGTTTTCTGGGGGAAGAGCTGTGCCAGGTCTTCCACTGTGGCATGCAGGCTCTGGCTGCAGCATCAAAACCCTTGGTTGCGGCATGTGGGATCTAGTTCCCAGACCAGAGATCACACCCAGGTTCCCTGCATGGGGAGCAAGGAGTCTTAGCCACTGGATCAGCAGGCAATTCCTGTCAATCTTATTTCTTAAATGTAAAATTTGCAGTAAGGACAGCTCTTCTGAGAACTACCTTCATAGTCAATATCTCTCACTGAGACAAAAAATGAGCAAACTACAGTATTATACTGTTATTAGCTTGACCTGTCCCTCCAGCTAAGAGCCAGGAAGGCTCAGACCACAATCTTCCGAAACTTACGCCAGTCCATGCCTTCACCTACAACCTTTGGTAGCTTATACTGACCTAAACACCATGCCACGTAACTATTAGGTATAGGTAAATACTACATAACTCTCTGTGAAATGGGAATATCAAGACCCAACTCAACAATTTATATGAGGATGTGATAAACACAACAATTTATATGAGGATGTGTAAACAGCCAAATTTTATTCAACTAAATCACAAGGGCAACTAGAATACTTATTACAAAACCAAAGAGGACAGGTTATAAATACCTTCGATATCATCATTAGCACAATGCCACCCACACAATAAATTTTCAGAGAATAATCACTGTTGAAAATCTCTAATTGAAGAGAAATGCAAATCAAAACTACAATGAGGTACCATTACACGCCAGTCAGGATGGCTGCTATCCAAAAGTCTACAAGCAATAAATGCTGGAGAGGGTGTGGAGAAAAGGGAACCCTCTTACACTGTTGGTGGGAATGCAAACTAGTACAGCCACTATGGAGAACAGTGTGGAGATTTCTTAAAAAACTGGAAATAGAACTGCCATATGACCCAGCAATCCCACTTCTGGGCATACACACGGAGGAAACCAGATCTGAAAGAGACACGTGCACCCCAATGTTCATCGCAGCACTGTTTATAATAGCCAGGACATGGAAGCAACCTAGATGCCCATCAGCAGATGAATGGATAAGGAAGCTGTGGTACATATACACCATGGAATATTACTCAGCCGTTAAAAAGAATTCACTTGAATCAGTTCTAATGAGATGGATGAAACTGGAGCCCATTATACAGAGTGAAGTAAGCCAGAAAGATAAAGAACATTACAGCATACTAACACATATATATGGAATTTAGAAAGATGGTAACGACAACCCTATATGCAAAACAAAAAGAGACACAGAAGTACAGAACAGACTTTTGAACTCTGTGGGAGAAGGTGAGGGTGGGATGTTTCGAAAGAACAGCATGTATATTATCTATGGTGAAACAGATCACCAGCCCAGGTGGGATGCATGAGACAAGTGCTCGGGCCTGGTGCACTGGGAAGACCCAGAGGAATCGGGTGGAGAGGGAGGTGAGAGGGGGGATCGGGATGGGGAATACGTGTAACTCTATGGCTGATTCATATCAATGTATGACAAAACCCACTGAAATGTTGTGAAGTAATTAGCCTCCAACTAATAAAAAAAAAAAAAAAAAGAAAGAAAATCTCTAATTGAGAAACAACCAAGAATACATAATTATGTAAACCTACTTCCAGTAGTCAAGGAAGATTTTTTCAATTAAATAAATAAAAATATTTTCAGGTAAAGTAATGAACCTGGCATTTTAGAACATGCACATTTATCACCACAATTCCACAGACACACGCCACATGTGGACTCCAGGAACTAGCACCTGGACAGTTGGGGTCCATGATTCAGCCTATCATACTCTCCAATTAGAGTAGCTCCAGTCCCAAGAGGGTGAGACAAACTCTCATTATTGGTTTTTTCCTCTCTGTTGTCCTCTGGCTTGGCTCTGATAGGAGGACTAGAAATGGGAGCTCAAAGAAAGGAAAAGTATTATGGATATTGAGAGGAGGAAGGAGCTCAGGAAAGATGTTTTTTGAACTCCTGGGTTTGTCTCCAAACTGCACATGCATGGATGTGGCCCTAACCAGCATGGATCTGACCCTAAACAGAACTACAAATTGAAGATAGATCAACACCCAGGTTCCAGACTGTCCACTGGGTGGGCTGCACATGCGGTACAGATCCAAACAGCACTGCAAAGGCTGTGAAACCTTCACTGACACAAGGAAAAGAAGACTGGTTGGAACTTGCAGCCTGAACCCATCAACACCCACAGCATGATAAAAACAAATATACAGTTGTCCCTTGGTGTCCATGAAGGACTGGTTTCAAGCTCTTGGCAGATGCCAAAATCCATGGATGCTCAAGTCCCTTACATATAATGGAGCAGTGGGACTTCCCTGGTGGTCCGGGGGTTAAGAATCTGTGGGTTCAATCTCTGGTCAGGGAACTAAGACCCCACATGCCGTGGAGCAACTAAGCCTAAGTGTCACAACTACCAAGCTCATGCACCATAACTAGTCTGTGCGCCACAACTAAGACCCAACAAATAAATAATAAGGAAAATAAATAAATAAGCCAAATAAATAAATAAATAAGGAGTAGTATTTGCCTATAACCTATGAAATTCTCTCTATACTTTTAAATCATCTCTAGATTACTTATAATACCTAGTACACTGTAAATTCTATGTAAATAGCTGCAAATACAATTGTAAGTGCTAGCCTATGGCAAACTCAAGTTTTGCTTTTTCGGAAATTTCTAGAATTTTTTTCCAAGCTTTTTTTTGATCCATAGTTGGTTGAATCCTCACTTGGAAGACCTAGGAGATCTGGAAGGCCAACTGTGGCAACATCTCCATAGTATTTAAAGAGATTCAGCATTTCATAACATAATATTAAAAATGTCTAGAGGGAGTTCCCTGGTGGTCTAGTGGTTCTGATTTGGCATCTTCATTGCTGTAGCCCGGATTTGATCTCTGGAAGGGGAACTGAGATCCCACAAGCTTCATGGCACAGCCAGAAATTTAAAAAAAGAAAAAAAAATTTTTTAATATCTAGAATATAATCCAAAATTACTCATTATATAAAGAACCAGTAAAGTTTCAATTCAACTAGGAAACTACAATCAGTAGGCATCAACAATTACACAAGACAGATATCAGACTTACCAAAGATTTTGGAGGAGCCCAAAGAAATGAGAACACTTTTGAAAGTAAAGGTGGAAAGTCTCAACATAGAAACCGAATGGAAATTTTAGAATTGAAGAGTACAACAACCAAAAAAATAAAAAATAGAATTCATTTCCCTAGATCTACTGATTAGAAATTTGGGAAAGCAAGTTCATCTTTTAAGAGTGACAACTCCTTGAAGACCAACTGTATTATTCATTAACACCTCAGTGTTATTTTAATGAGATGACTTTCTTCATAACTCTGAGACATTGTATTCAACTTTGTCACAACATTAGTCACCCCTTTTTGATAAAGGGCCTATAGCTTGCAATGAATGACTACTGAATAATGTTAACAAACAAATATAAATAATATCAAAATATAAGTCCTTATGAGAAGAAAAAATAAGTAAAATGTGACTACTAGGTACAAAACAAGTTCACTGTTTTTTCAAAAGTATCTATTGATGAAATACAGAAAACCTCAAATTCTTCAGTGCCCTGAAATGGCTTGAGCCATTTAAGCCAAATACAAACTCTCACATACATGTATACCACAGAATGTATAAATCTTTACTATACATTTTAGATCCACTAATGTATTTAGTCAGGATACCTGAACAGTTACTCTTTTCAAACACTCTTCTTTAAGAAGATAAAAACTCTATTTCAGGATACCACTATTCAACAAAATGCAAATCAAAACCACAATGACATACTACTTCACACACACTGGGATGACTATAATCAAATACAGTTAATAACAAAGTTGGGCTTCCCAGGTGGCTCAATGGTAAAGAATCTACCTGCCAACGCAGCAGACACAAGAGACACAGGTTCCACCCTTGGTTGCAAAGATTCCCTGGAAAAGGAAATAGCAACCCACTCCAGTATTCTTGCCTGGGAAATCCCATGGACAGAGGAGCCTGGCGGGCTACAGTCCAATGGGTCGCAAAAAGATCTGGACACAACTTACCAACTAAAACAACAAATAACAAGGTTGGCAAGGATGTAGAGAAATACTGGACCCTCACACACTGTTGATAGTTATGTGAAATGGTGCAGCGACTTTGCAGAACAATCTGGCAGTTCTTCAAAAGGTTAAACACAGAGTTATCATAAGATACAGAAATTCCATCCACGGTATATACTCAAGAGTAATGAAAACATACATTCACACAAATGCACATGAATGTTCATAGCATCATTATTTATAATAGCCCCAAAGTGAAAATAACTCAAATACCCATCCATAGATTAACAAATAAACAAAATGTGATATATCCATATAATAGAATATTATTCTATAAAAGGAAATGAAGAAGTGATACATGCTGCAAAATCGACACCAAGTCAAAGAAGTCAGTCACTAAAGACCATATATGATGTGATTCTACTTATACAAAATGTCCAGAATAGGTAAATCTATAGAGATGGAAAGTATCTAGCATATTCATTAGCTTAGGGCTGGCAGACGAGGGGATGGAGAAAAAAAGGTTTCTTTTAGGGTGATAAAACTGACTGTGGTGATGGTTGCACAATTCTGTGAACCAACTAAAAACCATTAACTATATACTTTAAATGGGTGAATTAAAGAGCATATATTGTGATTCAATAATTAGGAAACTGTGAAGGAAAAAGCTGCTTGGGAAAGAAATACTACTATTTCATTTAAAGCAAAGATGGGGTATACATAGCAAAGTTGGTTTAATACACTTTTCTGAAGACTGCTCCTGTAAGTCTTTTGATTCCTAATCTGAAATTTCTGAAAATCAAATGTAACTACAAGAAAAAGCAAAGATGGGAAAAACAGTTCAGGATGAATCTTAACATAAGGTATTATATGCCAGTATAGTTTTCTGTACAACTGTCAAAATACCTTTACTGCTTCTGTCATTTGGAAACTTATGAAAAAATTATTCTTCAAAGATAGAATACTATTAAATTTGCCACCCATACATAAAATAAAACTATTTTGCCTACTACTAATTTCTACAAACAGCACAAATTATAAACTGATTTTTAGATTTGTAAACTATTTGAAGAGCTAAACTCTAGCCAGAATCTAGAAAAAAACAAAAAATGAGATGCTACTAACCTGATTTTAAAGGATATTTCAGCTTCTTTCATGAGGGGAAAAAAATAAAATTAAACAATTCTTAAGCCTGATTTCTCCTTCCTCTGAGGTCAGCTGCTTTGTACAGATGGAATTTTATATCTAGTATATTCCCACTGTTGTCATTAATGGTAATTTAACAACATGCAAATGATGTGATTAAAATTCACCCTCAATTCACCTCCTATATTTTATCTCAATGTCCCACATTACTTCAATAGCAAGTAAGGAAAACTCACTAATCAAATCTTGCATCAATTTTTTTTTCATTCATGGTTAGGACAAAGAAGTCCAAAAAGCACAAAAATCCATGGAATATTAGAGGAAACAAAGACAGCCTGATATAAATAGATGGATATGACATGCATATATGTATCTACCACAACGAAAATACTTAAGCTAAAAATACATTTAGAAGATCAGTGTAAAAAGTTAACCACCATCTCACAGAAAATTAAACTAAAAAGCTGTTGGAAGGTGTAGAACGATTTAGCCACAGGTACGAAACCTAAGCAAATAAAAATATAAGCAATATTTTACAGCAGCTATAAATGGAGCATAATCTTTAAAAATTGTGAATTACTCTGTTGAACACTATAAAACATGGTAAATAAACTACACCTCAATTTTTTTTAAAAAAAGAAGGAAACTGTTATAATTCCAGGAAAAAAACCAAAGAAATAAAAAATTAAATAATACTACAACATGTTGCAGAGAATATTTATAGTCATAATGCTATAAATAACAAATACCAATTTAATCAAAGATTATGATACAATTGCATTGGGATGACATGGTATGGAGTGTGCAAGGATGTTAAATATCTTCTACCATTGGAAAGGAACTTCCCTGGTGGTCCAATAGCTAAGCCTGTGCACTCCCAATGCAGGGGGCCCAGGTTTGATCCAGGAGAATCAGGGAGTTAGATCCCACATGCTGCAACTAAGACCCGGCAGAGTGGGGAGAAATATCAATAACCCCACATATGCAGATGACAACACGCCTATGGCAGAAAGCAAAGAGGAATAAAAGAGCCCCTTGATGAAGGTGAAAGAGGAGAGTAAAAAAGCTAGCTTAAAACTCAACATCCAAAAACAAAGATCATGGCACCTGGCCCCATCACTTCGTGGCAAACAGATAGGGAAACAACAGAAACAGTGACAGACTTTATTTTCTTGGGTTCCAAAATCGCTGTGGATGGTGTCTGCAGCCATGAAATTAAAAGACACTTGCTCCTTGGAAGAAAGCTATGACAAACCTAGACAGCGTGTTAAAAAGCAGAGACATTACTTTGCTGACAAAGGTCCATATAGTCAAAGCTATGGTTTTTCCAGTACTCATGTACAGATGTGAGAGCTGGGCAATAAAAAAGGCTGAGTGTCAAAGAATTGATGCCTTTGAACTGTGGTGTTGAAAATGACTCTTGAGAGTTCCCTGGACTGCAAGGAGATCAAACCAGTCAATCCTAAAGGAAATCAACTCTGAATATTCATTGGAAGGACTGATGCTGTAGCTGAAGCTCCAATAGTTTGGCTACCTGATTCGAAGAGCCAGCTCATTGGAAAAGACCCTGATGCTGGGAAAGAAAGGCAGAAGGAGGAGGGGACGACAGAGGATGAGATAGCTCTATGGCATCACCAACTCAATGGACATGAGTTGGAGCAAACTCTAGGAGATGCTGAAGGACAGGGAAGCCTGACATGCTGCAGTCCATGGGGTCACAAAAAGTCAGACATGACTGAGCAACTGAACAACCACCACCATCATTGGAAAGCAAAGGATAAAATCTAAAATTAAGAGTTAACAGTACTCAACATCACTCATTATTAGAGAAATGCAAATCAAAACTACAATGAGGTACCATTACACGCCAGTCAGGATGGCTGCTATCCAAAAGTCTACAAGCAATAAATGCTGGAGAGGGTGTGGAGAAAAGGGAACCCTCTTACACTGTTGGTGGGAATGCAAACTAGTACAGCCGCTATGGAGAACAGTGTGGAGATTTCTTAAGAAACTGGAAATAGAACTGCCATATGACCCAGCAATCCCACTTCTGGGCATACACACGGAGGAAACCAGATCTGAAAGAGACACGTGCACCCCAATGTTCATCGCAGCACTGTTTATAATAGCCAGGACATGGAAGCAACCTAGATGCCCATTAGCAGATGAATGGATAAGGAAGCTGTGGTACATATACACCATGGAATATTACTCAGCCGTTAAAAAGAATTCATTTGAATCAGTTCTAATGAGATGGATGAAACTGGAGCCCATTATACAGAGTGAAGTAAGCCAGAAAGATAAAGAACATTACAGCATACTAACACATATATATGGAATTTAGAAAGATGGTAACAACAACCCTATATGCAAAACAGAAAAAGAGACACAGAAGTACAGAACAGACTTTTGAACTTTGTGGGAGAATGTGAGGGTGGGATGTTTCGAAAGAACAGCATGTATACTATCTATGGTGAAACAGATCACCAGCCCAGGTGGGATGCATGAGACAAGTGCTCGGGCCTGGTGCACTGGGAAGACCCAGAGGAATTGGGTGGAGAGGGAGGTGGGAGGGGGGATCGGGATGGGGAATACGTGTAACTCTATGGCTGATTCATATCAATGTATGACAAAACCCACTGAAATGTTGTAAAGTAATTAGCCTCCAACTAATAAAAATAATAATAAATAAAAATAAAAAAATTAAAAAAATAAAAACAATGAGTCACAAAGGAAAAAAAAAAAAGACTTAGCAGTAAAGAACAGTATTTAGAAAATGGAAATATGTATATAAGAAACTATTACTAGAAAGTGGTTGCTTCTGGAACCATGATGAGATTTAAATAGGTGGGAACAAGGATTCTTGTTTTTAAATCTCTGATTCCACTTGAACTATATGCATATATCACTATGATAAAAATAATTCAGATCATAAATAAGAGTTCATAGGATTATAAAACATGAAGTATAGAGCAATTAACAGAAGAGCACTATACTATGCTCTATACACTATAATTAACAGAAAAGCACTATACATATTTATACCATTCAATATAAATAGTATAACAAAAACATTTATTGCATACTTTTTTTTAAAGGCAGTTTTATTAAATAATATATTCAACTGTCCAATATATTTAAGTATATTCCTGTTGCTACTTATCCTGGATCATAATACACCCTGTATGATACAGCACATCGCAGAAACCTTAGTTATCTATATAATTCTATTTTCTTTTCTTTCTTGTAAAAGAACCCTAATTTTTTTTAAGATCCATTTTCTAGCATCTCTTGCAACTGGGGAGAACCAATGAGATAAAACTGAAAATCAACAGATGGACTTCCAAAAAGACTCTGATCAAATATGGCCTTGGTCCCTAATAATACAGTTTTCCCTGGTGGCTCAGCAGTAGAAAGACTGCCTGCCATGCAGGAGATGGCAGTGGGTCAGGAAGATGCCACGGAGAAGGAAGTAGCAACGCACTCCAGTATTCTTGCCTGGGAAATCCCATGGACAGAGGAGCCTGACAGGCTACAGTCCATGTGGCCGCAGAGAGTCTTCTCCTTCTGCCTTCAATCTTTCCCAGCATCAGGGTCTTTTCCAATGAGTTTGCTGTTTGCAATGGGTAGCCAAAGTATTGGAGCTTCAGCTTCAGCATCAGTCCTTCCAATGAATACTCACAGTTGACTTCCAAATTAACTTAGCAACTAAACAACAATAACAACCCTAATGATAAAGGGCAGCTGCCACTCAAGCCCTAGAATACCTACCTTTGAAATTCTTTTACATAAAAGAAAAAATTAATGTATTTAGTCACTGTGGATTTTAGGTGGGAGAAGGTGGTTTATTATTTATTGATAGTATGTCAGCCCATCTACCCTTATCACTTGATTTAAGGTCCATATTTGAAATCATGGTTAATTTTCTCATTCTGCTGAGACTTAATACTTGTGGTAAGTCACATGGTATTCTTGGATCTCAGTATGAGATATTCTGTAAGATGCCTCTCTCCTTGAAATTATCCTAAAGAAGAAAAGTTCATGCACAGAATATAGAATAGTTTGTAAGTCCTATCTCCCCAAACATATTTAACCAAGTTTTGTGACTTAAGTCTGGTTATTTTCACAGGATAGTCTAAGATACAGATATTAATTTTATTTATATAAATTACTATCCTGTCAACTTATTTTATTGTTAAAGAATAAATTTTGAAATTCTTAAAGAGAAAACATTAAATATTATTTTCAGAAAAAATTAAAACATGTTAGTTGCTCCATATTCCCGGTATATTTATTTCATTAATATTTGTCCTACAACCCATTATTTTTCATATTAAGAATTATCCCAGACCTGTGTCAGATATATATCCCACGAAACTGTTGACTGTTATATGCTAGCCATGAATCCATGCCATTAAATGCTTATGTAAGAGTCAGAAAATAAGTTACTAATAAATATTCTTTTCAAATATCGAGAATAGAACGTTCATTATCTTCTCTCTTTTCCTCAAGTCCAAAAGCCAAGGAGCCTTGCCTAAACAAAACATCCAGAATGCCTCTGTACCTTACTTATTTTATATCTCACAGACTGTCAAACCAATAAACTACTCCCAGGAATGACTTAAACAAACCAGAATATTACCTCTGTCTTAAGTAAATTCCTGCTTCCATCACACTGGATGGCAAGTCCTGAGATTCAGTTTATACCCTCCTTTCTCATCTCTAAAGATATCTTGCCTACTGAAGTCTATTCAAATACACAACTACAAAAGAGACTCAGAGTATAAACTACAGCGTCACTAGACATCAGTGAGGTAAATTATTGGTATACCCTCTCAATTAGCTTGGCCCTGACTTAATATAATTAAATATTGTCTTTGAAGTTCTGGGTTGTAACTCCCCTTCTACTCACTAGCTTCCTTTAAAGCAAATATTTGTCCCTTATAACTCATCTATTCCCATGTGAAGGAAGAAATGGAATTTTCCGTAAACCCACTGATGGTTGAAGAAAGAAACCTGTTAATATGCTACAAATTAACTACTAAGTTTCAAGTGAAAATTGTTCTCCCTGGAGTTAGTATTCCTGAATTCTGTCTAGAGAGACTTTTTGGCTAGCTTTCTTCTTTGCTGTTCCACATCTTGATCCACGATGGTAACATTGGATCTTTGTCTTTACACTGGCTCCCCCTGTCTGTCCTTACCTACGTTATTATCCATACTTTTCTTAGAAGCTAATTATCCTAGACCTTTTATGATCAATGATCTCATTCTAGAATTGCCTTGCTGTAACTTTTGTTTTCTAAAAGTTTAATTTAACCCATGACTTTAAATTAGGAGAAAAAGGTAGAACTCCAAATTTATCATTGGGAATTCCTTCCTTTCACTGCTCCAGCTTTCCCAGACTAACCTAACTCACAACCTTCTCTGTTCCAATTCAGGCAGATCTCAAACTCAACAGAAGAACATCACAATTTAACTGCACTTCAAACTCTTCTTTTTTTTTTTTCAAACTCTTCTAATTACAGTCAAGCTGGTCATAAACCTATAAATTCCTACAATGATTCTGATGAAAGGTTTAGAGGTTCTTTTGCCTCAGAACTTAAGTGACTAGTAAAAGATCATAAAGTAAATAATAAAGTTAGAACTAAAACCCAACTATCCTAACAAAGACTGAAAAGGAAATCATACATCTGTCAATAATCAATTTTTATATTTCTGGCTCACTTTTCCAAGTAGATTAAGTATTCTTCCTGAAAAGCTCAAAAAATACATCCAATCAAATGTTTTACAAAGTTTCTGAGGAATAACTGAAGTACAATTACCCTCACATATTCTATGTTTACAATTTATCTGTTTTGTCATATGTCATGCCATATCATTGAAATCACCACAATCAAGAAAAGTTTCAAACATTTCTATCACCTCAGAAGTTTCTTATCCCTGAGGAATTATCCTTCCCTCTCCTTCCTCCTGCACCAGCATCAGTACCCAGTCTCTAGGTAAGCGTCATTTCATGACAGACTCTGTATTTTAAAGAATTTTATATGAATGGAATCATAGCACATGCTCTATTTTTACCAATTATGTTTTCATTTAGCATAATTATTGTGAGATTCACTCATACTGTTTAGTGTACAATAATCTTCCTTTTTACTGCTAAGTCATTGAATATAATTTTACAAAGTAGTTAAAAAAAATTCCTTGTGGACTTTCCTGGTGGTGCAGTGGATAATCATCTGCCTGCCAATGCAAGGGGACACAGATTTGATCCCTGGTCCAGGAAGAGTCCACATGCCGCTGAGTAACTAAGCCCCTGTGCCACAACACTGAAGCCCACGTGCCCTAGAGCCCGTAAGCCACAACTACGGAGCCCGCCTGCACCGCTACCGAGGCCCACGCACCTACAGCCTGTGCTCTGTGACAAGGAAAGCCACCCCAATGAGAAGCCCGTGCACCACAACCAAGAGCAGCTCCAGCTGGCCACAACTAGAGAAAGTCCACACCCAGCAAAAAGACTCGGTGCAATCAAAAATAAATAAATAATTTTTTTAAAAAAGGAATAGTCTAAACAAAAAAGAATACTCTCGGAAAAAACATCATACTACATGTATAATGAGCAGAATGAATGTCAAAGACTGCCTAATGAAGAAATATATTTTACTAGTATCAAACTCTCAGGAAGAGTAAGAATAAATTAAAGACTTCAATAATTTAGCTTTAGCAGCTAAAAATATAGGACGAGACTTATTTAAAATATATTCCCATGAATTAGTTATTAAATGTACATTGCTGAGAAAAGGTAACTAATATGGGAGAAAATACAGGGATAACATACTAGTGTATGTATTGTAACTCATTTATTATGCACTATTATTTTGAATTCATTTCAAAAACCTTTTATACATTCACAAAAAATCATTTTACAACAAATAACTATTTTAAATAATGGGAATAAATGAGACTCTTACTAAAAACAACACTAAACAAAAGGATGGACTATAGAAGGACTTCCTTTTAAGCCATCATACATAAACATTTTTCAATAAATAATTCGCTATCCTGTATTAGTTTGTGTGAATATAGGAGGATACACTGTTGTTTCTTCAGGCCGTTTATTTCCTGAGAATACACCCTTGAAAGTCTCAAAATTGAGTGAAATGTTCCTTAATTGCAAGGTTAACCCTAAAAAGCACAATTTTTGATGACTATAAAGTGTTTTATATTTTTGAAACTACAACATATGTATTGTATATATTTGTATTCAAAATCACAACATAAATATAGTATGAAAAAGTTAACCATTACACAGTTAACAATTATGTCCATCGTTTTTTATAATAGAGTATTTGGGACAACACCTCAGATTCTCAGAAAGGTGCTTCAGGATGGTCCTATGACTTGAGAGAGACCCAGGCACAAAAAAGTATACCTTAAAGCTATAAGCATAAATGACTCTGAACACAAATTCTTTTCTCTTCATATTTTCAGGCAGCTACTCATAAAATATAAAGCATCAAGAAATTACATTTAGAAGTACATTAAGAAAGGATACTCAAAAAAAAAGGATACTCATATTTACCACTTAATGACAAAAATATGGAATTATAGAAAGTTCAACTGTATTTTATAATCCTTCTCCTTACACTTTAATCTAAATACAGAAAATAATAACTCATACTACTCAAAGATGATAGTCTAAAAGATAATAACTACCATATACAAGGCAAACATAAAACCATTCCATTTCTGTTACAAACAGAAATTTATTAGGTAGGCACTCAATAAATTACAGCTGTATTTATTCCATGGGCAAGCAGAAAGGGGGAAAAAGATAACAATGACTATGCTTTCCTTCTACATTCACCCAAGTTTAGAAAACTTGGGTTGTTATTTTTCCCCCCATTTAGAATTCATTTTATAAAAACTTTCCAGCTTCTATTGTCAAACTTGGCTGAATTTTATCAGCTAAATTTAGGCAGGTTTTTAACACTCTCAACTATCCATTAAATCAACCTTATTTTACCTTATAATACCAATTAAGGAATATGCTATTGGATAGAAGTGTCTTATCAAGACTGACTTGAAAAAGATTCCAATTATTTTCTGTATCTGCTTCACTCGTCATGTCAGTAGCTCACTTAATATACCCAGGATTTAAAATAAGTGATTATGCATAAGTTATTTTCTATAAGAGTAATTTTTAGTACCAACGTAAATAAGTAACTTCTTTGAAATCTGGCATACCACTTAGAACATTCATAATTTATGTAATGTATTTGACACAATGTTTTATACAAGGAGTTCCCTAGTCCCATTATGCTTAATGACATGTCAGCTCTTCTACTATAAACTTTGTTTTTCAACAGTTTATAAAACTGTTGAAAAACTCCTCTAGGATAGCCCACTCTGTCAGGCCATTTGTAACAGGCAGCTACGCTCAGAACTCACTGTTGACACAACAGTGTGAGCTGTGCAGTGATTTCTCTAAGGATGAATAGATCCATCACTTCCCAGAGTCACAGAAGCTGCTTGACTTGAAGCTGCCACCATGACCAGCCAGTCACAGGGAATCCAGCAGCTCCTCCAGGCAGAGAAAAGGGACAAGGACAAACTCAAGGAAGTCAAGAAGAGAAAAACCAAGATGATTGCACCAAGCCAAGTAAGACGAGACAGCAGCTACTAACCAGTATAGAATGCAAAATCAGCAGTTTCGACAGAAACACACGTCAGGAGAAACAGAAGTGGAAACACTGAAGAAGAGAAAAGAACTGAATGCAAGCTACAACAAGTCCATGGAAAGTGTGATCAACAAGCTTTTAAGCATCGTCTGATGTGAAACCAGAAATCCATGCGAACTACAGAACTGCCAACTAAATGTGCACCCCATTGTTCAATAAGTGGTATCTACAGACAAGGGAAAAAATTGCTCTAGGATAAAACTTGGCAGTTAAGTACCATCAAGACAATAATGTACTTTTTTAAAAAGTCTATATATAATTTTACAAGAAGGGAGTGATATATTCTCTCACTATCTTCCTCTAACAGAGCCTTAGGAATCTTTTTTGACCAGTCATACAAAGAGAAATTATTTTTAAAAAATAAAATTTAAGAACTAGCACGAATATTACACTATGAACAAAAGTGATTCAGTTGGACTTCCTTGGTGGTCCAGGGGCTAAGACTCCACCTCCCAATGCAGAGCGACCAAGTTCAATCCCTGGGAGAGGAACTAGATCCTACATGTCACAACTTAGAGTCTGCATGCCACAACAAATATCAAAGGTTCCACATGCCACAACCAACACAACCAAATAAATTTTTTTTTTAAGTGACGCAGTTAAGATAAAGACCAGTGGATATTTTACAGATTCTAGTTCCAAGGAAAGATTTTACATCAGTAGCCTGCTTAGTTTTCTCCTGTTAGCTGTAAGGTCAAGATTAGGATTTATTCTAACAAATGAAAACATCAGTTGCTTTTCTCTGGTTGATAAACTACTTTATTTAGTATTTTATAATAGTCAATGATCAATAGCATCAAAAGATAACAGTCAACGACTAGAGTTGTCAAGAAAGTTGTTACCCATGATGCTAGTAAATCCAACATAAAGAAATGTAATCAATAATACAGATCAACAAACATGAAAACAAACCAAAAAAATCACAAATCAGTATTCTATGGGTAGTCCCCCTAAACCCAGACTGTCTAGTAAATGCATGTCTCTAGTCCCAAGGGGCATCTAAATGCAATATGAATACATATTGCATAAATTTACCAATACTAATGGAAAAATATACTACTAATCAGTTGCTTGTTTGCACATGTTGATCACTATGCTAAAAACACTCCAGGGTCTGTGATTGTTTTTGCTTAAAATGTGCATTTTCCTCTAATTTGAAAAAGATTCAATGTTCAAAGAGGACTGTGGTTTCAGCATCCTTCTGCACAAAGATGCCAAAACTACCTTTCCTTGCCATGTTATTACTACTACTGTAAAGAAAAACTCTAATTAACTAGGGAATAAAGTTCTTTCTCCATCCACAATTGGCAGCTTATAGGGGTTCTGTGGCTTTTCTTTCTTTTATTTATTTATTGTTGTTTGTCTTTTCATTTATTTTTATTAGTTGGAGGCTAATTACTTTACAATATTGTAGTCGTTTTTGCCATACATTGACATGAATCAGCCATGGATTTACATGTGTTCCCCATCCCGATCCCCCCTCCCACCTCCCTCCCCATCCCATCCCTCTGGGTCTTCCCAGTGCACCAGCCCTGAGCACTTGTCTCAGGCATCCAACCTGGGCTGGTGATCTGTCTCACCCTTGATAGTTTACTTGTTTCAATGCTATTCCCTCAGATCATCCCACCCTCGCCTTCTCCCACAGAGTCCAAAAGTCTGTTCTGTACATCTGTGTCTCTTTCTCTGTTTTGCATATAGGGTTATCGTTACCATCTTTTTAAATTCCATATATATGCGTTAGTATACTGTATTGGTCTTTATCTTTCTGGCTTGTGGCTTTTCTTATATAAAGATACTGGTGTTAAAACACGACTATTGCCTCAAAACATTATTTTCATACTCTCACCAGGAGTAGGTGACCCTCTTCACCCAGATTTAAGGCCCAAACTCTCCAAAGGATTTTAAGAAAGATCTCACAATGACTATATAAAGTGGAATGATTATTTCCTTAGCTTTGCAACTAATCACTTTGTTTAGAAATTCCCTCACTTCCCTTGACTTCCCTGCAACTAGAGAATACAGATCCTCCATTCTATGAGTCTGTCTACTTCAAATGTACCATTTCCTCTTTAGCAAATAACTATGTACTCTGCAAGGATGAAACATACTCATAAATTCATTCCTTTTCCCAAATACACACAAAAGTTGATGAAATTTATCTATTAACCTGCCTGCCTTGGAGAGATGCCTGAAATAAGCAAAAGGCTCATTTTATACAAATGCTGAAACTGTTCCAGAACTGAGCTCAGTGGGGTCACTCGTTCTTTGAGATTATTGTATAAGACACTATACAGACACCCATTCCATGAGAAAATACCAAAGATCAAAGACAGAAGTACTTAATTCCTTATAGTACTTTAAAACTTACACAATGTTATAAATACTAATCAATACTCACATGCTAAAGTACTCCTCACTTAAAATAAGCCTAGGTCAGTAAATAATAGGATAAATGAAGCTCACACCATCATCACTAAAAGCATTTATAAAATTCTTTTTGTGTTTAATACTGTGCCAGAGTTTACACACAAAAACGTGTTAGCTGCAAAGAAATTGAAATTTGAAACTATCACTGTAGATTTTACAATTTAAAATTAAGATCATCCTTGTAAAACAATTACTTTAGTTAATCTAGTCAGTGATAATTCTTAACACATAGTCCAAAGGACAGAGACTCTTGAAATAGTTTTCAGTAAAAGGAAATTTACAAAATATTCACATATAAATGACACTCCAGGGAGTTCCATTTCCACCTTAGCTGCAGAAAGCCTGAGTGTCACTCCTAACCAAAAAAACAAGAAAAAACCCTCTAACTATCATCTTACATTTCTTGATCATATCAGAGAGCTGAAATAACAGGAAAACCTGTATTTGACATTTCAAGGATAGATTCCTCCAAAACAACAGGGGGAAGAGGCAACTACTGTGCAAGCAAGTAAGAAAAAAAAGTTGGCTAAAATTTTAATGAAAGTGCCATTAATCTATTTCCTGTTTCTATAGAGTTCGCTATCCTGGCCATTTCATCCAAGTGGAACAAAAAAATATGTGGTCTTTTGTGTTTGGCTTCTTTGACTTAGAATGTTTTAATATACTGGCCATTTTCATGTAAATGGAACAAAAAATTATGTGGTGTTTGTGTTTGGCTTCTTTGACTTAGAATGTTTTAAAAGTTTATCCATGAATGTAACAGAAAACCTCACTCCTTTTTTATTAACAATATTCCTTTCTACAGATACACCACATTTTGTTCTATTGATGGACATTTGACTTGTACACTGAAAACTTATAAAACATCACTGAAAGAAATTAAAAATCTAAAGCAATGAAAAGGCATTCTAATTTCATGAATCAGAAGATTTAATATATTGTTAAAATGGCAGTACTCTGATTCAATACAACTCTTATCAAAATCTCAGCTGCCTCTTTTGCAGAAATTGAAAAGCTGATACTAAAATTCATATGTAAATGCAAGGGACCCAGAACAGACACAACTTGAAAAAGAATAAAGCTGAGGAGATGACACTTTCTGATTTAAAAACTTGCTACAAAGCTAGCATAATCAAGATAATGCAATATTGATGCAAGGATAGACAGAAATCAATGGAATAGAATTGAGAATTCAGAAATAAAACCGTATGCTTATGGTCAACTGATTTTCAACAACAGTGATAAGACAATTCAGTGGGAAAGAATAATCTTTCCAACAGTGATAGGACTGTAACTGACGAGAAGAAACTTGACTCCATACTGAATCCACTCCTTTAACTCTAACCCTTGTGCTCTGCTGCCTCTGCTTAGTCATGCAGGCTCTGCACCTTTTGTAAAAGAATGCTGCTACAGCCTGAAACATACAGGAGAGCCCATTCTCAAGGCTCACTCATATAGAGATAAAAAGTTGTAGAATGGAGAATAATAGTTATCTCATAGAAGGTCTAGGAACATTGTGATCAGACCTGCCTGGACAGCTGTAAGCACAAAGGTACCAAAAAGTTTGCAACAACCTGCCACACACACTCCCCGCTTTCAGTATAAAAGACTAACTTCTAATTCAGGTTAAGATGGTTCTCTGGGACACTAGCTGACCATCTTCCTGATCTGCTAGCTTCTCGAAAAAGTCGCTATTTCTTGCACCAACAACACATCTCTTGGTTTACTGACCTGTCATGCAATGAGCGATAGGAGCTTGGACTTGGTAACAGGACAACTAAAAAGCTATTTCCAAAAGAATGAAGTTGGACTCGTCGCACCATACACAAAAATTAGCACAAAACAGATGAGACCTAAAAGTAAAAGCTAAAATTCTCACAGGGAAACATAAGAGTAAATCTTTGTGACCTTAGTTTCCCAGATGAAACAAGGGATGAAAGGAAGAATGGGTAAGCCCATCAAGAGAGTGAATTATGGAACGGGTGAATATTTTTGCAAACCACATATCTTATAAGGGACTGGGATCTAGAATACTTAAAGAACTCTTACAACTCAAGTATTAAAAAGACAAACAACTCAATTAAAAACTGGACAAGGACCTGAATGGACATCTATTTATAGGTATGTAGATGGACACCTGTAAATCTTTATACATGATCCAAACAAATAAATCAGATATTCTAACTTAAGTTTTCTCAGCACCACAAATTTACAGTCTGACAATTTCGACTTTAAGGAAGAAACTGAAGAAAAAGAAAGGCCTTAAGTTAGTATATATTTGAATTTGGAAGAATGTTGTTTTAATTACTATGGATTCAGTTTAAATCCCTTCCTCTAATTGGCAACTTATATTAACTCATTAAATTGCTAGTTATATCCTAAAATGAAAAATTCTAAATTACAAATTTTTATATTATACTAGCATTTAAGGCAAAACAGGAGGATGAATTCATACTGAAAAAAAGGTCCCAATAAATAGTATTAGGAAAAAATTAATTGTCATAAATCCAAATTAAAGACAGCAAGAAAGTACATAATAATTCTACACAAGAATACATGATAAAATTAACACAACATATATCCCCACCAAGAAAAAAAGACACACATAAAAAAAGCAATAAATATACTTTCTATATTATAAACCATAAACTCAAAAGCACATAGCATGGGTTAGAAATTGCAACTGTCACTAATTAGGAATAGTGAATTAAGGTTTATGAAATACACTAAGCTTAAAATTCTTATTACAATTTTACTCTTTTATTAATTGTATTCTCAGTTCTTCTTTCAAACGACATATTACATAACTGTATATATACCTAACTATATATACTTTATTCACTTTATAAGGCAGTGAATTTACTGTTAGAAAGGGGATATTTATACCAACTTAGCTCACTGTATCTCTACCTAAAAATTTTTCATGGAATCTAAACAAGACTTTACAACTTCCAATAAGCTAGTGTTTCATATACAACACTAAATTTTACAGAATTAATTTAATTAGGTTTTACTATATGGAAAGGTTTAAAACTCTAAGTTCATAAAAAATAGTCCCAACATAAAAAGGACATGTCAGAGTGACAAAGTTCATAAGAATAAGAAGCCAATCATGTAAATGGCCCCATGATTACGATCTGCAGCTCTTAAAGATCAGAAGTACACAGAAGCAGAGGTGCACTCCTGCAGTTCTCCCATTTGGCCTCTAAGAACACAGCCCTATTGACATCTAAAGCAAGACCTATTTACCTACTCAGCAAGAAAAATAACTGTAGGGAAGATTAAATCGGTCAAGACCAGGAGAACCCTCAAGAATTCAGACTGGTGGCTAACTATCTCACAGGAAAACTTAGAGCATGAAGATTACCTCGGCAACTTTTGGAGGCACTCCATCCCCAAGCACTTCCCTGATGAAGCAGTGCTGGCCCATGTAATACGAGAGTCCACAAGTCCTCTTGAAGGCATCTTTCAGTCGTTTCAGCTCCACATCTGTAACTGCAATTCAGAAACAGAAGACAGGTAAGAAACCTGAGGAGAAAAGACATCTCTCAAAATCTTTACTTTTTTTTCAATCCAGTTCCTAACAAAAACTAGCAAACATTACTTTTCTTCCCAGATAAGTAAAATAAACCCAAAGATATTTTTCATAATTCTAATATTTTCAAATTTAATCTTAAAAATAAATATGAAAATTCTTGACCCACTGTCTTCAAATGGCAGAACATTAAGTTATGCATACAAATTTTAGGCAAAGGGTAAAGAAGAGGTAACAATTAGCAGGTAAGCTGAATGGCATTAGGCTCTGGCATTAATACCTTTTCAGCAGCAATGTACTCATTTCCTCTGGAATAAAAATTATATTATTTGTACTCTTTGAGTACGTATTTATCCATGCTCCCAAGTTTAGCTTAAACTGTGTCATCCTCAACAAAGAAAGTAACCTATAAATAAATGATGCTAATACACTATAATTTTTAGACACCCATTAACAAAAAAATTACTGAGCCATTACTTTATTTTAGGCATTGAAGCCTTTCATTGAATAGAACAATCTCTGTCTACAAGGAGAGAAAAATATTCTTTAGTACTACGTGGTCAGTGAAGGTACCACAAATGGTACCTTTAGCCCATGCTAGAGAAGAAAGATAAGACTTCTGGATGGAGAGGATGATTACATAAAATTTTAAAGGCTAACCCAAGCAAAATAGACAAGGGCATGCCAGGCAGAGATAATAGTTTGTTTCAAAGTATACAGAGGATGATGTATAGAGCTAGGGAGAACTGCATGTTACCAGAACAAAATGAACAAAGCTGGGAGTAGTAAAAGATAAACCTAAGGCAGTCACTGACCAAGTCATAGAAATTCTAACACAGTAAGGAAGGGATTCAGTTAGACACAATTCAGGTATGAACTCCAGGCAGATAGGAAACAGAACACATTCAGATAAAATTCAGGTAGCTTACCAGTTCTGTGGTAAGCAAAATGTGGAAGCAAAAGGTGGACTGCTATTATGAGAAGAAAAAGGAGGAGCTATTCAGGAACTATTTAGAAGGAAAAGTCAACAGAATTTGAAACTTAACTGAAAAGTAGAACCAATGTAGAGTAACATTCAGGATTCTACCCTGAGAAACTTGGAAGGATGGTCTTAGTATGTAGAAAGGGAATGTAAGAAAAAAAAGTGAGGAAGGAAAAATAATAAATAATAAATTAAACGATTAGTCATGTATGGATGTGAGAGTAGGACTGTAAAGAAAACTGAGCACCGAAGAATTGATGCTTTTGAACTGTGGTGTTGGAGAAGACTCTTGAGAGTCCCTTGGACTGCAAGGAGATCCAATCAGTCCATCCTAAAGGAGATCAGTCCTGGGTGTTCACTGGAAGGACTAAAGTTGAAGCTGAAACTCCAATACTTTGGCCACCTGATGCAGAGAGCTGACTCATTTGAAAAGACCCTGATGCTGGGAAAGACTGAGGGCAGGAGGAGAAGGGGACAAAAGAGGATGAGATGGTTGGATGGCATCACCAACTCAAAGGACATGAGTTTGGGTAAACTCTGGGAGTTGGTGATGGACAGGGAGGTCTGGCGTGCTGCAGTCCATGGGGTCGCAAAGAGTTGAACACAACTGAGCGACTGAACTGAACTGAAATGATAACGACATACTGAAAATGAGGAACCTTCAGGAGACCCACTGAGTTTTTACAATTATGAGTGTAAAGTTTAGGAAAGGTTTGATGAAAGTCATAAGCATGTAGGCGGCAATTAAAGTCATGAATAAAGAGCATAAATGAGATAGAGACAAAACTGGAAGAAAGCAATGCTTACAGTACCTGCTGAGAAAGAGAAAAATATTCAAACAAGATTGACAAGGAATACTTAGGAAAAACAAAAGCACAGTTTCCAAAGGACAAGAAGAAGGGGCTGGTCTACAGTCTCAAGTAAGGCAGAAAGGGCCAGCAAGATAAAGACTGAAGAGTGCCTGGCCCACAGATTATCATTCAAGAAAACTCTGTGGTAGGGAGGGAAAGTTCACAAATTCTACAACCTGTAGGGCAATGATAAAACAATAAGAACTAATACTCGAATAAGCAGCTACAGAAAAGTATAACTACTAGATGCTTAATTCAATAAAAAAAATGAATTCATAATATTAACATCCCCAATTTACTGATTTTCCCCCTTTTTAGAATGCAAAAGTGAAAAAACAAAACAAAGATAATTTTATAAATTAGTTATGGAGAAGAAATTACTTCAGTATGCCTATTTTTCATTAATGGCTTTACTAACAAATTAGGATGCTCCTAGTCCAGAGGAGGAGACAAGAGAAATCAATCACTGTGATATAAAATGATAATCTATACACTGTTGGTTACAGATATTTGAAGGAATGCTTGGAAATATGTTAAAAAAAAAAAGAAGCAATGATTAAAAATAAGCAATGATGACTGATGACTAATGAATCTATTCATTTATAACATGAGAAGACACCCACATAAATTTTTTAAAGCATTTGTAAAAGCAAACAGGGATTCCCTGGTGGCTCAGTGGTAAAGAATTCGCCTGCCAAAGCAAGAGACGCAGGTTCAATCCCTGGGTTAGGAAGATCCCCTGGAGAAGGAAATGGCAACCCATTCCAGTATTCTTGCCTGGGAAATCTCATGGACAGGGAAACTTGGCGGGTTACAGTCTATGATAGCCAAGAGAGTCAGACACGACTGAGTGACCAAACAACAACGACAAAAGCAAACAGACAGACTGAATAAGTTATTGTATAGGCACAAAATAGACTATCAGACACTAAAATACTGCCAGAGGTCCATATTTACTGAAAATAAACAGTATTTTTATTAAAAAATAAAGTCTGACAATTAGTTCACCTGTAGACAAGGAATACATAAAAGTGTTCACTATACAAGTGAAACCTTGAAAACTTTAAAAATAAAAATTTAGGCAGGATGGAAAACAAAAGAGAATCAAGTCTAGAAAATTTAAGGTAGGAAAACATAATACTAATGCACTTATTTTAGAACGAAAAGGCAATTTCAGGAAAAATTAGAAAGTTCAACACGTGGGATTTTTTTTACCTCCTTTCTACAGACTTCACTAAAATTGCAGCAAGAATGAAAAAAGGACACAAACTCACAAGGACAAAGAAAACAGGAGAAAAAGGAACTGAGGAACTATGAGACAGTCAATTTTTTTATGGGGAACATTAGTGTCTGGAGGAGTGGTGACTGATTTAAGCAGACCCATGAAAATCGAAACCTAAGCAATCGAAACCAGTTGAGAAATATGAACAAGAAAGTAAACTAACTTACCCTGTCTAGAGCACCCAAAAAAGGCTCAGGAATTCACTGTACGAATTTCCACAAAAAAAAAAGGGGTGGGGTGGCGGTAAAAAGTGGGATGGAAGAGAAATCGGTTGAAAGTTACAAGAGACGTGCTTAGACTAATCTCAGGTCCCTTAAAGCACAACAGAGTCAGGCACCAATCTACCATCTAGCCACCACACACCACTTTTAGATGTAGATATATATCAAGAAACCAAAGACACATTCTCTGAAACACTGAGACACAAAGGCTCCATACTCGACCACATCAGGTTTATCTGACAGCTACAGGAAGGACAATGAGGTATGAAAAAAGGTGAAGATTAAGTGAGCATCTGCATCTCGCTGCCCTCCCTCCCCCTATTCTGACATATGTATCACCTGGGCAGAATCAATGAGTATTCTTCTCTAAAGAAAGTAAATGATCCTAGAACAAAGACCTACTGTTACTGACATGGGGTGAGGGGGATTCCTCCATTCCCCTTTTAAAAATGGCTGGGTTCCCAAAAGGAAAATCCACAAGTCACCAAGGGATATACTCAAACATATAAGTCTTCCAATCAATCTTTTAATGCATAAACTATTTAAAATAAAAAGTCAGCTTGATAGTCATTATAAAATTAAGCATATACTTAACCTTATGACCCAATTAATTCCACTCCTTGTTAATTACACAAGAAAATACTGCACAGAAATATACACGGGAGCTTTTAACAATAGAAAAAAACCCCTAGCAACAACAACCCCTTGATAAAGGAACAGGTGATGAAGTAAATGCGGTATATTCATACAATGAAATAGTATTCTACAATAAACACGAAGAAACCACTGATCCATGCATCAACATAAATGAATCTCAAAAACTACACTGAGCAAAATAAACCAGACACAAAGAGGATATACCATATGACTACATTATATATAAAAGTCACACAGAGGCAAAACCAGTTATGGCATCAGACAGTGGTTGACAGGTAGTGAAGCGGGCAGTATGTGACTGGAGTTGCAGGAAACAGACACCTGCAAAGAGATAGGAGGGAACTGTTCTGAGGTGTGGAAATTTTTATATATTTGATTGGGGTGGTGGCTACAAAAGTGAACAACTGTTCACTTACTGAATTCTTAAAATCTATGCATTTTATTGTATATAAATTATGTATCAATAACACAGACCGAAAAAAAATGAACGGTCAAGGAACACCAAATATTGAAGAAGATTTCAATAAGAAAATTACCAAGACAAACAGTAGTTCTCGTAACTGTCTCCTCTGCACTGAACAGAAAAATCTGTCGTCGAAAAAGAGTTAAGGGTTTATACGTATCTGACCTGAGCTAAGGGTTTATACGCATCCTCAAGCTCCTGCCTAGGTGCCCCCACCTCTCCTGCCCATATCCCCTTTTCTGAGCCCCCAAGTAGGGGCCTGTTTTGAATGCTCCAGTTGAAGTGAATCTGCACCTGAGGGCTTCTTTCTGACTCCTGGGCAAGATGGCCCCAGTGAGCTCAGTCTTCACACATCTCTTGTTTTTCCCAAGAGGAGGAGGGAATGGCGGAACCCCAGAGGAGTAGCAGTACCTGAACCGTCCACAGAGGACCCTGTACAAAGACGTGATGCTGGAGACCTACAGCAACCTGGTCTCTGTAGCAGGGCATCATGTTACCAAACCAGATGTCATCCTCAAATTGGAGGTGGAAATGCAATGCCTGCCAGAAGGAAAAATCCCAGTTTGGAGCTTTCCAGATTGATCAGCCACAGAATGGATAAAGGATCAAATAATTTTGCAGGAACAACAGTATAGCAGATGCTCATGGCAAGATACCCATTGTATTAAATAAAGCGTCTCAATAAAAAAAAAAATCATAGAACACCAAAAAAAAAGAAAAGAAAAATATCAAGACAAACAAATAAGGGGAAAGGAGGGGTAAGTAGAAATAATGATAAAGGATGAAAAAAGTGAAAACCTCCAAATATTCTCAGCAAAAGAGAATAAGAAAATTACATCCAAATAAGAATAGGGGACTATAAAAATATAACAAGGAAAAAAAGTACAACACTCTCTTGTACCTTTTCCAGAGAGCTACAGGAGACTGTCCTACAACAAAATGAGGGGGTAAACAAAGGAAAGAAGACAGAGCCAGCAAACACTGACTGCAGTGGTTCAGTCCAGTCCAGTCAGTTCAGTCAGTTCAGTCAGTTCAGTTGCTCAGTCGTGTCCGACTCTTTGTGACCCCATGGAATGCAGCACACCAGGCTTCCCTGTCCATCACCAGCTCCCAGAGCTTACTCAAACTCATGTCTATTGAGTCGGTGATGCCATCCAACCATCTCATCCTCTGTCATCCCCTTCTCCTCCTGCCTTCAATCTTTCCCAGCATCAGGGTCTTTTCCAATGAGTCAGTTCTTCACATCAGGTGGCCAAAGTATTGGAGTTTCAGCTTTGGCATCAGTCCTTCCAAAGAATATTCAGGACTGATTTCCTTAGAATGGACTGGTTGGATCTCCATGCTGCCCAAGGGATTCTCAAGAGTCTTCTCCAACACCACAGTTCAAAAGCATCAATTCTTCGGCGCTCAGCTTTTTTTATAGGAGTACATCAAAGCTGTATATTGTCAACCTGCTTATTTAATTTATATCCAGAATACATCATGCAAAATACCGGGCTGGATGAAGCACAAGCTGGAATCAAGACTGCCAGGAGAAATATCAATAACCTCAGATACCCAGAAGACACCACCCATATGGCAGAAAGCAAAGAAGAACTAAAGAGCCTCTTGATGAAAGTGAAAGAGAAGAGTGAAAACGCTGGCTTAAAACTCAACATTCAGAAAACTAAGATCATGGCATCTGGTCCCATCACTTCATGGCAAACAGATGGAAACAATGGAAAGTGACAGACTTTATTTTGGGGGGCTCCAAAATCAATGCAGATGGTGACTGCAGTCATGAAATTAAAAGATGCTTGCTCCTTGGAAGAAAAGCTATGACCAACCTAAACAGCATATTAAAAAGCAGACATTACTTTGCCAACAAAGGTCCGTCTAGTCAAAGCTGTGGTTTTTCCAGTGGTCATGTGTGGATGTGAGAGTTGGACTGACTGCAGCAGGAGAGAGGTGAAGGAAATTCCCAGGATGATTACGGTATCTGAGGAGGACAGCTATGCAGTAAGCATAGAGAACAAGACCAGACGAAAAATGAAAGGACTCCAGAATAAAGACGGAAAGTCTGACAGTAAACTAACACATCTGACCATGATGAGAAAAGCTGAAAAAGGTATTTCACCTTCAAAAAAAATAAATCTTGGGACTTCCATGGTGGTCCAGTGGCTTGGACTCTTTGCTCCCCATGCAGGGGGCTCGGGTTCAATCCCTGGTCAGGGATTCCACATGCTGCTACTAAAGACCCAGCTCAGCCAACTAAATAAATCTCAAGGACTGGTTTTACTTTAGGTTTTTCTTAATCTAAGGAACTGTAGAAACATTTCAACTACACCTATAACACTCATGAGAGTTAAGAAACCAACTAGAATCTTATTGAAAACTATAGAAACAGAACTAAAATCCTTTCTCAAACAGGAAAAGTCAAAGTGAAAGTCACTCAAACAGGAAGTGAATAAAAGACAGGGAATAAGGGAGAAAGGTTGCTCTTTTCATATCGAAACAAAATTTCAAAAGAATTGAACACAAACCTCATTCAACAAAAAGCCTTGATTTCAAGACATCTCAGTTTTCAAAATATTCAATTGGTGAGAATTAGCAACTCACAATCAAATACAAGATATGGTAAGAAAAAGAAAGTACTTGATAGTCACTTAATGATTAGAGCACGAAAGTATTGAAAAAAGCAATTACACAGAAAGGGCAAATACTGAAACAGAAATAAAATAAAGATTATGGTGTTTACTACAGGAACAGAATCCCTCCAATAAGACCCTCTGAAATGCAATCAGTCAATCAATCATTAATTAAAGGTTACTGGGCCCTTACTGATCACATGCCCAAAAACTGTGCTAGGCCATGAGGAACACAAAACTAGTAAGCCAACTTTGCCTTCGAGGAACTCAGCCAAGAGACAGACTCACGAATAAGCAATGACAATACAGTAAACATAAAAGACATAGCTGTGCACAGAGGAAGAACACCTAAAAAGGGGAAAGAGCGCTCCCAAACTACATTACTAAGTACAACTAAGAGCAAAGCAGATAGCCAGTTGTGTACCTAGTGCTATTTCCATATATATGTATTTCATATCAAGATCTCCTTATTGTGATTTCTTCTCACATTTGGGCATCCATAGCATGACATTATCAAGACCTAGCTGACCTATAATAAACCTAATATAGCAACTTATCAATATAAACAACCTAATCACCAGTTATGTTTAGAAGAGAAAATAGCTGTCTTTTGAGCTAAGTAGGATTTATACGCATGCATGCCCAGTCCCTCAGTCGTGTCCAACTCTTTGTGACACCATGGACTGTAACCCACCAGGTTCCTTTGCCCATGGAATTTTCCAGGCAAGAATACTGGAAATGGGGCTTAAAGCTCAACATTCAGAAAACTAACATCATGGCATCTGGTCCCATCACTTCCATGGGAAATGGATGGGGAAACAGTGGAAACAGTGTCAGACTTTATTTTTTGGGGCTTCAAAATCACTGCAGATGGTGACTGCAGCCATGAAATTAAAAGACACTTACTCCTTGGAAGGAAAGTTATGACCAACCTAGATAGCATATTTAAAAGCAGAGACATTACTTTGCCAACAAAGGTCTGTCTAGTCAAGTTTATGGTTTTTCCAGTGGTCATGTATGGATGTGACAGTTGGACGGTGAAGAAAGCTGAGCACCAAAGAATTGATGCTTTTGAACTGTGGTGTTGGAGAAGACTCTTGAGAGTCCCTTGGACTGCAAGGAGATCCAACCAGTCCATCCTAAAGGAGATCAGCCCTGGGTGTTCATTGGAAGGACTGATGTTGAAGCTGAAACTCCAATACTTTGGCCACCTCCTGCAAAGAGTTGACTCATTGGAAAAGGCCCCAATGCTGGGAAGGTTTGGGGGCAGGAGGAGAAGGGGAAAACAGAGGATGAGATGGCTAGATGGCATCACTGACTCGATGAACATGGGTTTGGGTAGACTCCGGGAGTTGGTGATGGACAGGGAGGCCTGGCGTGCTGCGATTCACGGGGTGGCAAAGAGTTGGACACGACTGAGCGACTGAACTGAACTGAACTCCAGGAAATCTTTTCAACCTAGGGATCAAACCTGCGTCTCTTGCATCTCCTGCATTGGCAGGTGGATTCTTTACCACTGTGCCACTTGGAAATACAGAAGTAAGATTTACAGGTTGTATCAACTGATGTAACAGTGACTGACGTGGCTGGATTTGGCTTAAACTTAACCACAAATCTGTGTCTCCTGGACACCTTCTCATCCAAGACTTTCCCACCCTCTCTCATGACTTGGTTTTTAGTGCAGGATGAAAGCAACAGTATACTGCAGTGAGCTAAGGGGAGGACGCTGACGTCACTCCAGGCAGTCTATATCCCAGTGAAGGATTACATAGTCAGGGTGGTGGGCACTAACAAGAAACTTGTGCTTCTTTAACACTCTCCACTATTTCTGAACCGAATTTCATTTGATCCTCTACCATCACTATCAATAAATATTGTCCAAATAAATGAACATACATATGTAATTCCAACGCAAAAGGCCAGAAACATAAGACTTCTCCTTTATACCTGACTATTCTCAGTTCTGACACTGGGAAAAAAAGTTGTGTGAATAAAATATTCTTAAAAAAAAAAAAAAATTCTGTAGCTCCTCTGCTCTGGAACACAAGTTCAAGAATAAAAGGAATTACTGGTGGTAGTAAAGACTAATGATGCAAAGCTCAAAAACGGAAATACTGGTAATATAAATGATGAAGTGGGCCAGGTAGGGTCGGTGGAACCCTAGAAAGCACATATTCCTTCCCTGGCATGAAGCTGCTACTAAGTTCCAGGGCTAGGCTGCAATGTAGCAATGAGGAACCCAAGAATATAAAATTTTTGTGAAATCTCTCTACTTTAAAAGTTTTAGCAGTTAATTAAATAAAAATTAACCAACATGCAGTCTTAATATGGCCCATGAGCTGCCAAGTTTGGAAACCTCTGGTTAAATGGTTATGAGCACAAACAAAACATACATATATTTGAATCTAACACTGTCACTTATGTGTGTGTGTGTGTGTGTGTGTGTGTGTGTATACATATATATATAAAGAAATAAAAACAGGAAAAGGATGGATGTCCGATAATGACAGTCTAGGAGGAGAGGAGGAGCTTTCCAGCAGTAATGAGAGCAGCCCTGTTCACTTTCCACTCCTAACTCTGGAAGAAAGTTGTGAAAACGAGGTCTGGAGGAAGGAGGTAAAAGTTCAAAAAAGAACAATTTTTTTTCTGCCCCTGTCCTTTTCCTCCTTACCTGCAGACTAATAGTACTATCCCAGCAGACCCACCTAACCCTGGAACAAAGGGTGGGAAGGAAAAGAGAAAGCGAGGAGGGGAAATATCAAGAAAAAGGAGGCAATTTTGGCAGGTATGACAGACAAGCATAGAGAAAGTATTTTCATTAACTGTAAAGAAAGCACCCAAGTCAACTCTTAGTATCCTCAGGGAATTCGTTCCAGGACAAGCACCTCCACTCCACCCTCCAAAATCCAGAGAAGAACAAAATCACTTATATAAAATGGTGTAGTATTTGCATATGATCTAAAGAAGTCCTCCTCTAGATTTTTTTTTTATACTCTGTATTTTAAATCACCTCCCTATCCTTTCTCATGGACTTCCCTGGTGGCTCAGTGGTAAAGAATCTGCCTGTCAACACAAGAAACTGAAAGATCCCCTAGAGAAGGAAATGGCAAATCACTCCAGTATTCTTGCCTTGGAAATCCCATAGACAGAAACGCCTGGCGGGTTACAGTCCATGGGGTTGCAAAGAGTTGGACACGACTTAGCAACTAAACAATTCCTCATAATACCTAATACAATATAAATGTGAGGTAAATTGCAAACACAGTGTAGATGCTATCAATATATACATAGTTGTCTGGTTGTAACAGGACTGGTAAATTGAAGTTTTGGTTTTTTTGGAAATTTCTGGAATTTTTTCCCCCAAATAGCCTCTCTAGAGGGTGTTTTTAAATGGATTTTAAAAATATAAGGCCTTTGACTGGGTAGATCACAACATATTGTGTAGAATTCTCAAAGATGTGGGAATACCAGACCGCCTTACCTGCTGCCTGAGAAACCTGTAGGCAGGACAAGAAGCAACAGTTAGAACCAGACATGGAACAGTGGACAGATTCAAAACTGGGAAAGAACTGCATCAAGGCTGTATGCTGCCACCTTATTTATATGCAGAGTACATCATGAGAACTGCCGGGCTGGATGAGGCACAAGCTGGAATCAAGATTGCCAGAAGAAATATCAATAACTTCATATATGCAGATGACACCATCCTTACGGTAGAGAGCGAAGGGGAACTAAAGAGCCTCTTGATGAAGGTGAAAGAGACGAGTGAAAAAGCTGGCTAAAACTCAACATTCAAAAAACCAAGGACATGCATCCGGTCCCATCACTTCATGGCAAAAAATGGGGAAACAATGGAAACAGTGACAGACTTTATTTTTTTGGGCTCCATAATCACTGCAGATGGTGACTGCAGCCACAAAATTAAAAGATACTTGCTCCTTGGAAGAAAAGCTATGACAAACCTACACAGCGTATTAAAAAGCAGAGACATTACTTTGCCAACAAAGGTCTGTCTAGTCAAAGCTATGGTTTTTCCAGTAGTCATGTATGGATGTGAGAGTTGGACCATAAAGAAGGCTGAGCACTAAAGAACTGATGCTTTTGAACAGTGGTGTTGAAGAAGATTCTTGAGAGTCCCTTGGAGATCAAACCAGTCAATCCTAAAGGAAATCAATCCTGAATATTCATTGTAAAGACTGATGTTGAAGCTGAAGCTCCAATACCTTGGCCACTTGTTAAAAGCCAACTTACTGGAAAAGACGCTGATCCTGGGAAAGATTGAAGTCAGGAGGAGAAGAGGACAACAGATGATGAGATGGTTAGATGGCATCACTGACTCAATGGACATGAGTTTGGGCAAACTTCAGGAGATGGTGAAGGATGGGGAAGCCTGGTGTGCTGCAGTCCATGGGGTCACAAAGAGTCGGACATAACTGAGTGACTGAATAACAACAACAAAAATATCAACAAGAGCAGAAAAAACATTTCACTGTTGTTTGTCTAGCTGTTTCCAGTTACAGAGTAATCCAAGCATATTCTGAATGGCCCATACAGCTACACAAAATATCAGAAAAACTGAACAAAACTATGTATTTCCACTAATTATATACAGGTGGGGCTTCCCAGGAAGAGCTAGTGGTAAAGAACTCGCCTGCCAACGCAGGAGACATAAGAGACACAGGTTCGATCCCTGGGTCGGGAAGATCCCCTGGGGGAAGGCGTGGTTAACAACTGACTCCGGTACTCTTGCCTGGAGAATCCCAAGGACAGAGAAGCCATAGGATCCAAGCAGGCTACAGTCCAAAGGGTCGCAAACAGTAGGACACAACTGAAGCAACTCTGCATGCATGCATATACAGATATCCCCCACTTTTCAAAGGTTCACTTTATACCACTTCACTTTTAATGAGAAATCTGCACTGGCACCTGTTTTCATTAACCAAAAGAAACCTGAGGATGTTTGCTTTTATGAAAAAAAAAAGGTGACAAGAGAAAACAGCTTTCAGCATTTATTTTGCAAAGAACTATTAGAGAGGCATCATGCACCCCAAGCAGCGAGAGGGGCACTGCCACGCTCCTTCCCTAGGCACTTCACCAGTATCTCAGCAGCAAGCCACCACAGCTCTGAACTCTGTCTGTGGGCACTGTTATATCTTTATTCCATAAATTCTTAATCCTGGAATCACCTGAGGAGCATTGAAAGAATTCGAATGCCCAGGCTCCAACCCAAAACAATAAACTGAAGTCTGTAAGTAGAACCCAGGGATTCAAATGTTTGCTAAATAAATGAACACATAAGTAACACTCTAAAAACACAAAGTAGAATATAATAAAGTGTATAAGCAAGTGATACGGGAGTACAGAAGGTTACAGAGGAATCTAGGAAAGTTTCATAAAAGGGGGCCATTCTCATGCCAGAAAATTAAGAATGAGCCCAAGACAGAGAAACGGGAAGAACAGTCAAGTATCAGGAAGGGAGTGAGCACAGAGGTCAGAGGATGTTAGGAATGTTTAGAGCAGGGGTCCCCAGTCTCCAGGATCTAAGGCCTGGTGATCTGAGGTGGAGCGGATGTAACAACAATAGAAATAAAGTGCAGAGTAAGTCACCTGAATCACCCCCAAACCATCCCCACCCCCACCCCCGGTCTTCCACGAAACGGGTCCCTGGTGCCAAAAAGGTTGAAGACCACTGATTTGCAGGACAGTTTGAGAGGCTGGAATGCAAAGTGTGGGAACTGTGAAAGAAAAGTATTGGGAAGAGAAGTGGAAGGAATATCTAGGGTGATAAATATGCTAATGAGTTTTTATGTTTTCAGGAGTTATTCTGGTAAGAGTGTGAAAGAAGTATAATAAAGTGTAAATTTTTAAAATTTGGAATGTACATCTGGAAGCTAATGAAAAATTAAATCTGATTTAAGACTTCTATATTAAGTGCTCACTGTTCATATGAACACAACATATTCCACGTATAGACCCCAAATCAGATCATGAGGCCTTAGATCCTGAAGGTTTGGGGACCCCTGCTCTAAACATTTGAAAAATTTGAAAAAGAAAGCCAAAGAGATATACATTAGCCCTCATACAAATCCATCCCTCCTCATTTTATGTCATCTTCCAATAACAGAGAAGAAAGAAGGGCCTCTGGGCCCTGATTTGAGATCTCTAGCATTATGGAAAAATATTTACCAAAATTCCCACCATCAGTTTTCTGGCCTAAGAAAGAAATAATGCAGGAAGTAGAAGCAGAACAAGATTGAAGAAATGAAGGCAAATGAAATAAGAAAGTTAATAAAGTGAAAATAGAAAGGTTAAAGAGAAAATATTAGACAAAGAGGCATCGGAAATTAACATACATTTCATCGTTAACCCATATTTAACTATACCCAAATTTAACTAGGGTGGTGGGTCAGCACCCTGAACCCCCAGGTTAATCAAAGGTCGACCAAAATTACATTTCTGTTATGGATCAAATGTATGTGTCACTAACAAAATTCACATGCTGAAGCCCTAACCCCCAGTGTGACTGCATTTGGAGTTAAGAAGTCAGTTCAGTTCAGTCGTTCAGTTGTGTCTGATTTTTTGCGACCCCATAGACTTCAGCACTCCAGGCCTCCCTGTCCAACACCAACTCACAGAGTTTACTCAAACTCATGTCCGTTGAGACAGTGATGCCATCCAACCATTTCATCCCCTGCCGTCCCCTTCTCCTCCTGCCTTCAATCTTCCCCAACATCAGGGTCTTTTCAAATAAGTCAGTTCTTCTCATCAGGTGGCCAAAGGATTAGAGTTTCAGCTTCAGCATCAGTCCTTCCAATGAATATTCAGGACTGATTTCCTTTAGGATGGACTGGTTGGATCTCCTTGCAGTCCAAGAGACTCTCAAGAGTCTTCTCCAACACCACAGTTCATAAGCATCAATTCTTTGGCACTCAGCTTTCTTTATAGTCCAACTCTCACATCCATACATGACTACTGGAAAAATCATAGCTTTGACTAGATGGACCTTTGTTGGTAAAGTAATGGTCTCTGCTTTTTAAGTTAAGAAGTAACTCCTGTTAAATGAGATTATAAGGGTGGGGCCAATCAGATTAAAGTCCACCTAAGATGCAACATGACTCACAGTGTCTCTAGGACCTTCCCACATACAGAGAAAGCCATGTGAGGAGCTCAGAAAAAGAATGCAGCCATCTGCAAGCCAAGAATAGTCCTTACCAAAAACCAAACTCTTCTACAATCTAAACTTCTGTAGACTTTCAGTCTCCAGAACTGAGACAAAATAAATGTTTTTTATGCCAACCAGTCTATGATATTTGTTATGGTGGTGGTATTGTTTAGTTACTCAGTCGAGTCTGACTCTTTTGAGACCCATGGACTGTAGCCTGCCAGGCTCCTCTGTCCATGGAGTTTACCAGGCAAGAATACCAGAGTGGGCTGCCATTTCCTATGCCAGGGGATTTTTCTGACCCAGGGATTGAGCCTACAGGAGCAGGTTCACTACTGCTGAGCCACCAGGAAAGCTCTTTGTTATGGCAGCCCAAGCTGATTAACATGTACAGAATTTGGTACTGAGAAGTGAGCTGCTATTGTAACAAATGTATAAAAATGTGGAAGCAGATCCTAAAGGAAATCAACCCTGAGTATTCACTGGAAGGACTAATGCTGAAATTGAAGATCCAATACTTTGCCGCCTGATGCAAAGAGCTGATTCATTGGAAAGGACCCTGATGCTGGGAAAGACTGAAGGCAAAAGGAGAAGGGGGCAGCAGAGGATGAGATGGTTAGATAGCATCACCTACTCAATGGACATGAATTTGAGCAAACTCCAGGAGACAGTGAAGGACAGAGGAGTCTGATGTGCTGCAGTCCATGGAGACTCAAAGAGCTGGGCACAACTTAGTAACTGAACAACAACGGTTAGAGGCTGGAGGAGTTTTGAGATACTTGATAGAAAAGGCTTAGACTGCTGTTAAGGAACTGCTGGCAAAAATATGGACATCAAAGGCAAATCTAGGGCGAGCTTAGAAAGAAGAGGGCTACAGAGAAAGTCTCCAACATCTTAAAGAACACATTATTAACAGAGTGTTGGTTAGGAATATGAATGCTTAATGCCATTCTGGTGAGACTGAACCCAAGTCCCACTGAAACCAAGTTCCCCTGCAGAGTTTATGATTAACCTCTCTATCCAAAACTTCATTCCCAGCTGCTATCAAAAAAGTCTACAAACAATAAATGCTGGAGAGGGTGTTGAGAAAAGGGAACCCTCTTACACTGTTGGCGGGAATGCAAACTAGTACAGCCGCTATGGAGAACAGTGTGGAGATTCCTCAAAAAGCTGGAAATAGAACTGTCATACAACCCAGCAATCCCACTGCTGGGCATACACACCGAGGAAACCAGAACTGAAAGAGACACATGTACCCCAGTGTTCATCACAGCACTGTTTACTATAGGTAGGACATAGAAGCAACCTAGATGTTCATTGGCAGACAAATGGATAAGAAACCTATGGTACATATACATAACGGAATATTACTCAGCTATTAAAAAGAATGCATTTGAATCAGTTCTGATGAGGTGGATGAAACTGGAGCCTATTAGACAGAGTGAAGTAAGTCAGAAAGAAAAACACCAATACAGTATATTAACGCATATATATGGAATTTAGAAAGATGGTAACGATGACCTTATATGCAAGACAGCAAAAGAGACACAAATGTAAAGAACAGACTTTTGGACTCTGTGGGAGAAGGCAAGGGTGGGATGATTTGAGAGAATAGCACTGTATATTATCATCTATGGAGTGATCGCCAGTCCAGGTTCGATGCATGAGACAGGGTGCTCCAGGCTGGTGCACTGGGATGACACTCAGGGATGGGATGGGGAGGGAGGTGAGAGGGGGTTCAGGATGGGGAACAATGTACACCCATGGCTGATTCATGTCAATGTATGGCGAAAACCACTACAATATTGTAAAGTAATTAGCCTCCAATTAAAATAAACTAATTAATTAAAAACAAACTTTATTTCCTTTCTTGTACCACCCCTGCCCCTCGTGACTAAGGAGCATCAAAGAAAAGGAGGAGACAGACACCAAGTGGGACCCCACAGAATTTTCCTGGGTACTAGCCCCTCTGTGTCCCTCTCTGTTTTGGCCAAAGAGGAGACTCAAGTAGTTAACAGTTGAAGAAGTAGAAAATGCAGAAACAAAGGAAAAACAGTCAAGCAAGAAAAGTAATAATAGCTTGAACAGAGTCACAAAACTAAGTCACTGAAGGGATACAGATGACAGTCTGACATGTATCTTTGAGCTTTTCTACAGAAACTAAGATGCCTACCCAGTGGAGGGTGGTAACTACAAGCTGACCACAAGCACAAAGACCCCAAACTGACTGAAACCAGAAAATTGATGATTAACATTCCTGAACATCAGCACCAACCAGTCAGAAAGATGTCCACTAGCTGATCATGCACTCCATGACCCTAACCCCCAACTGCTGCCTTTTAAAACCCTGCTGAAGGCCACAGGGGAGTTCAAGTCTTTCAATCACTAGCTGTGCACTCTCCTTGCTCAGGGCCCTGTAAAGAAAGGCCATACATTTTTTCACCACTACCTGGTGTCAGTAGGCTGCTTTGCTGAGTGGTGGGCAAATGAACCCAAGTTCAGCTGGGTAAAAGGATATCAGATAGAAATGAGGAAGAAGAAACTGGAGGAGAGGTGATCCTTATTGTTATTGTTTTGTCACCAAGTCATGTCCGACTCTTTTTTGCAACCCCATGGACTACAGCCCACCAGGCTCCTCTGACTGTGGGATTTTCTAGGCAAGAGAACTGGAGTGGGTTGCCATTTCCTTCTCCAGGAGATCTTCCTGATCCGACCTAGGGATCAAATCCATGTCTCCTGCATTAGCAGGCGGATTCTTTACCATTAAGCCACCGGGGAACAGTGGTTTTTTTTTTTTTTTGCCACTAGTGACTTCAGAAAATAAAAGTTTCAGAATATGGACTTCCCTTGTGGTCCAGTGGTTAAGATTCAGGCTGCCAATGCAGGAGACATGGGTTTGAACCCTGATCCAGGAAGATTCCACCTGCCACGTGGCAACTAGGCCTGTGCACCACAACTACTGAAGTCCAAGTACCTTAGAGCCCCTGCTCCAAAACAAGAGAAGCCACTGCAACAAGAAGCCCTCGCACTGCAACTAAAGAGTAGCCCCCACTCACCACAACTAGAGAGAGCCCACACGCAGCAATGAAGACCCAGCACAGATGAAAATAATAAATTAAAATTTAAAAATTTTTTTTAAAAATTAAAAAGTTTCAGAATATATCTAGGGTCAAATGATACATGAGCTTTTCCTCTCATAAGAAGGGGAAAAGCAAAGTTGAAGGATTAAAATCACATACACATTCATAATATTTAATCAAGCAGCACAAAATTAGAAATTCTGAATCTGGCCCAACATTTGTTCCATAAACTAGAGTTTCTAATATAAAGGATCAACTCCTTTTAAGCAGACATTAATTTTGACACAGAAAATTAACTCTAAATAAGGTAAAGTAAAAAAACTAATTTTAATGATTATGTATTTATTCTTCTAAAAAGACATGAGGCCAAAAAAAGACTGATTTGGTTAATCAAGGACAATGCTAGTATTGTAAGTACTGATTGTGATCTCTAAGAAATATTACCATCAAAAAAACTAAAGGCTCGTAGGAGTCATAACAATGCTCATACGAACTGTTGCTATGGCAGATATGGCTATGGCTCTAACCTGGGAACCCAAAGTTTAAATTCCATTATTACAGTCTAAATTAATAAGGTTTCTACTTATTCTGAATTCTACCCATCATAACACAAAAAGCAAATGAGATCACTGAAAGTCCAATCCCCAGCCCTCTCATCAATACAGAAACATCACTGCCTGGTTTAAGAGTATTAACTACATTGCTTCCTGAACATCTACAACTTCATCTCTAAGTATCAGACTCCTTTTATTACCTTCCTTTAAAGCAAATATTAGAAAGACAGAGAGCCCAACTGAAAGATGGGGGGAAAAGACTTAAATGAGCATTTCATAGAAGAAGATAGGAAATGTAAATTAAAACCATTGATGAGGAAGCTTCCCTGGCGACCCAGCAGTTAAGACTCCCCCTTCCAGGAGTCTTAGGAGGTGCGGGTTCCATTCCTAGACAGGGTGCTAAGATCCCACATGCTTCAGAGCCAGAAAACCAAAACATAAATCAGAAACAACATTGTAATGAATTCCATAAAGACTGTCAAAATGGTCTACATTTAAAAAAAAAAAAAAAACTTCCTCAAGAAAAAAAACCATTGATGAGACACTATTACAAAACTATTAAAATGGCTAAAACTTCAAAGGCTGAGAACATCAAATGTTGCCAAGGATGCAGAGAAGTGAAACTTTTACTCACTGCTAGTGGGGATGTAATAAAATGGCACACCTTGCTTCGGAAAAATTTTAGCTGTTTCTTATCAACACATACCTATCCTATGACCCAGCAATTTCACTCCTAAGTATTTACCTAAGAGAAATAAAACTATATGATCCCAAAGGACTTGTACAAAATGTTCATAGTAATTTCACTGATAACAGCAAAAAACTGGAAATGACCCAAATGTTCACTGAACAGGTTAACAAGAGCATTATACATTAATATTACAGAATACTATTTAGCACAGAAGAGGCAAAAGCTACTGAACCAAGTTAACAACATGGATGAAGCTGTTATTATACTGAGCAAAATAAGGCTGATTTAAAAAAAGAATAGATTCTACCCATGTGAAAAATCTGACCCAAATGCCCAGGAACATTCCTACGAACACCTGACTTACTGACAACTCCCCAGCTATTTACAAACAGACAAAAATTCCCTAAGAAAACTCTTAACCTTGTGACTAATGGCAGTTGATAAACACTCTGAGGCTGCATCTGAAAAGCACTCACTGACTTAGCAGGAACAGTATTCCACATATTCAAATATTAGCATTTAGATATATTTTCAAATAACTTCTCCAACTTTATTGTTACTGTAGTTCATCTAGTATCCCCACAGAATTGTTTCTATTATTTTTTTAATTGCAAATAAACAATATTTCAGATACACAGTGACTTAAATTTCTGTAAATCACAACCCTATGAATCTAATCATCATTTCTAACACTGTTTCTATGGAGAAATAAATTTTAAATTCCAAATAAACTTACGGAACTCAATGCGTAGAGTACTTTAAAACTAGCTCACTCTCTCTTATATATACATAAAAATACATTTCAGACTTTCCTGGTGGTTCAGTGGTTAAGAATCTGCCTGCCAATGCAGGGGACACAGGTTCAATCCCTGGTAAGGGAAGAGTTCACATGCCACAGGGCAACTGAGCCCATGTGCCACAACTACTGAGCCCACACCCGAGAGCCTTGCTCTGCAACAGGAGAAGCCACTGCAATGAGACGCCTGCGCACTGAAACTATAGAGAGGAGCCCCTACCCACTGCAACGAGAGAAAACCCAGGAGCAGCAACGAAGTGCAGCACAGCCCAAATTAAAGTTTAACTAAAAAAATTAGTTTTTTAAAAACACATTTCAATTGCTCAGTTAATCCAATATGTTTCTCTTAACCTCATTAAATCACTCAAGAGTACAAATCTAACTTCTGACAGTTGAACATGTCTACCAAGATAAATGTTCACAAATCCATTTAAGCACTCACAGTATTTTGTTTGACTCTAAAACACAGAAATACAGCATTTTGAAGGAAAAGTCAAAATAACCATTCTTTCAAAGTTCTCAAAGTATCTAACAGAGAGGAAAAGAATGATAAAATATAAACAGTTAACTAAACATAAAAGCACAAGTAATAAAACAGAAATCCCTCAAAAGAAACAGAAATTTCTACAAAATATGACACAGGAAAATGGTAAAAAGCAAAGCAGTGGTGAATAAATTATGTCTGGCATGAACACATTGCAAAGGTAAGTACAAGATACATTAACCTAGCATAAAAGAAAAACTTCTGAACTAAATCTGGATATCTAATCAGGAGTGCATATAAAACATAATTTAATGGTTGTGCTATGCTGTGCTTAGTCACTCAGTCGTGTCCAACTCTTTGCCACCCCATGGACTGCGTGGAGCCTGCCAAGCTCCTCTGTCCATGGGTACTCTCCAGGCAAGAATACTGGAGTGGGTTGCCATGTCATTCTCCAGGGGATCTTCCCAACCCAGGGATCGAACCCAAGTCTCCCACATTGCAGGCAGATTTTTTACTGTCTGAGCCACCAGGGTAGCATGTAATTTAATGGTTACTTGAATATATAAAATATATAGGAAGCAATCAGAAAAAAATCAGTTATAGGTCAGAACCTCACAACTGAGAAACAGTACTAGAAAAATGTAGATAATGCAAAATTCAAAGGATCAGAAAACCAGTAAAGGCAAGGGTTAATAAAAGTAACGTTACTCTGTACATCAAGAATACAAGCCCCACGCAACAGTTTTTACATCTAAAAATTATATTTTAAATGAAACTAATTTTTACAGAAAGAGTTTATTCTATATTGAATTTGGAGAAACTAGCCAAGACTAGAATACTGATGATGATCCTTGTCTTAGACCAAAAGGATCTAAGATGTTTTAGCATGCAATAGCAGACACTTTTTATATTTTTTTTTTTGGCCACTTGGCATACAGGATCCTAGTTCCCCAACCAGGGATCAAACCTGTGCCCCCTGCAGTGGAAGCACGGAGTCCTAACCACCAGACTGTCAGGGAAGTCCTTTTTTTTTTTTTTTTGGAAAAATTTAACTGTAGAACTTAGAATGAGAAGTAGCACACAAAGGCTCCAACTATCCCAAGTTACAGTTGACTCTTGAATAATGAATCAAAGGGGTGAGAGTAGGGGGGAGGCTAGGGTACCAACCCTCCATGCAATTGAAAAATTCATGTATAACTTATAGCTGGTTCTCTGTATGTGCAGTTTTTCTGAATACATGGTTCCTCTGTATCTTCAGTCCCACATTCTCAGATTCAACCAGTCATGATCATACATACTACATGTATTTACTACTGAAAAAAAAATCTGAGTACAAATGGACTTGTGCAGTTCAAACCTGAGTTGATTGAGTTAACTACTTACCATTCCCCAACAATATTATACTTGTCATCCTTGCACTGCCTATTAGAGAGGCCCAACATCCTTCAAGACAGGGCTGAATGTCTCTCTTGTGCTTTTCCTAGAAGCATATTCTAAAGGCTTCCATGCTCCACTACCTAAAAAGTTAGGTGATCCTCCCATAGAATGACCTTCCTTATCGCCATTTACTCAGCATCAATTTTTCAATGCTTCACCCTTTAAATAACACAACTTACACTGTATTTGTTGATTTAATTGTGTATCGTCCCTCTTCTCATGAGAACAAAGAAACGACCTTATTAATCTATATCCCAACACCAATCAAAGGATCTTAAATACTACTGATGTTCAATAAATTTTTGGATAAAGATTTAGATTTCTTTTAATGATCAAATAAATGTCCTATCTATTCTCCTATTCGCAGCCTTTCATTTATTACTGAATCACAGCATCTGAAACAAATACTGACTCACAGTGGGGCTCAATAAAACTGTGTTCTCATTATCTTCTACCTGATGTTTGTCATCACTAAAAGTTATCTCCTCCTCTTTCATTTAGTATCCTACTAAACAAAACCCAGGTGGGAAATACAGTATGTTAATTCTTAAAAGTGCTGTGAAATAGGTATAATTTAGACATTTGCTTGTGCAAAGGCAGAAAATCAAATGATGACTCAGAATCTCTTAACTCTGATAAATGCACCTCTTTCCTTATCATTAAAACAGATACCATGTACTCAAAAATTATGTATTTATACATTTTCATGGTATGTTTTTTGCTTCAAGATAAAAAGTGACAAATTTTAGAAGAAAAAGAATCACGCAATATCAAACAAGTCAGATAAGATACAAACTAGATATGACACAGTCTTACTCCAAGGCACCTCCAAATTATTTTTTTAAAAATTTTTATCTAACATATGTTCTATGGGAGGCACTATTCCAAGTGTTTTACAAATATTATTTCATATAATCCTTGTAATTTCCCTACAGAGTAGACACTTATTATTCCCATTTTACAGATGAGGAAGTTGAAGAACAAAAGGTAAGTCACTTGCCCAAGATCAGGCAGCTGAGTGGCAGAAATGTGATCTGCACCCAAGGACTAAGTTTCTAGGGTCCATACTGTTAATCTCTACGTTATGCTTTTAATAAGAAATTTGAATGCTGAGGTTATGAAGTTAGCGTACTTCACCTTTGCTGGTAGCATCACACACTGGTAAAAATCCTTTTGTAAATTAATATAGAAATACTTAAGAGCAGGAAATGTTCATATGCTCTGATCACATGGTTCATTCCTGGGAGTTTCAATTTAAGAGTATCATTCAAGATGGAAAAAAAAAAAAGACGTCATAGAACCTTGAACACATGTTCATAAGATAAACTGAACAAAGATTATTAAAAGTGTACAAAATATATACACGAGGAATGATATTATACAAAAACAAAGTGGTTGTTGTATTGTACTTTGGGATAGTTTTTTGATTAACTTTTTTTTAACACAAATAATAAGTAAAAGCATTCTTCTTTTAAATTCAAACTGCACACAGATAAGGCTAAAGGTCTCACCACTACCAAATCCTTGTCACTTCCTCCCACTAGTTTTGATCCTGTACCCTTCTCCTAGGGATAATCAGTGTTTGGTCTTCTTCCTTTCAGATCTTTTTTCGCGCCTTTTTAAGAAGTACTCATAGAATTGTAGCTCCTTCCTTTTTGTGTTGCATAGTATTCCATTATGTAACAATACTACAGATAGTCTAGATATTCACTTATTGTTGGACATTTATCTTGTTTCTCATTTTTTCCTTCATACAACATTTGCCATGAAAAATCATGCCTCCTAATAAAATATATACATATACACATATATTATGCTTCTTTCGAAAGTGCTAACTAGGTCATTCACATTTCTTTCATTTAATAAATAACAAACTTCCTTTCAAATGGCTCTACCAAATTACATCCCTACAACTGTGCTTTTCCTAGCCTTTTATTCACTGTTGTTTATATAGTCTCTATAATTCAAACAAAAGTTTCTAAAAGAATCTATCCTGTATGGCCCTGTACAGTTAGCTATTCAAATAATGGAGAAAATAAATCTCCATTTCTCTTGTTATTGAGAAGGTATAAATCTAGTTCCCTGCTCTTATGTACTAGTTTTAAATCATCTGTAATTCAAAGCAGAAAACAGTGTGGCAATGTAAATGCCATTTAGCCTTAGCACTCAAAGATATAATGTTGTCAGTGTTGCTATGTGTGGGTGTGTGGAAAAGGGAAGGCATCACTTCTACGATGCCCATGCACAGTTGTTCTTGGCTTTACCACAACACACACGGTTAGTGCATGCTGTAGAGTAGACTGGCTCGGTATCTTCACTTCACAGACTGCCAGTGTCTGTAATCAAAAGGAACCACTCTATCTTTGCAGAGCATCAGGTTGGACCATCTGCCACGACTTCTGCTTCCCCAGCATCCCTGAACTTCGCTGCAATGCATAAAAAATTGCAGTAGCTGAAGAGGAAATTCTGCGTCTTCCCATTAGTTTCTATTAACAAGCATAAAAACATGAAAAAAAATACAGAATGGAATATGTGTGCTGGACAGCTAAGCTACTTTATCAATGAATGTACCAGTAACAACTCATCAGCTTAGAGCACAAATGGAGAAATAGGCAAGTTGTACAGGTTTTCTTCTACTAAGAATGGCAGCTCACATTCTGAAACACGCCAAATATGTCACTTAACAGTTAACAATCTCAGATAATTTCTGGGAATGAATATGTCTTTGAAAACTGCCCATAAGAGCATAAATCAGAAAAGACACCACTTAGTTTATGCTCACAGGAAATCTGCTGTATACTTAAAATGCTGCAGGAGAGTCTTAAAAATGTCATAGAAAGAAAGCCTTTAAGTATTCATTTAGCTTTTTTTATTCTCCATAATATAACAAAATGACTATTTAACATATGCTGATGACAAGTTTTCTAGTTCACTCACTTGCTTCCAGCAGTTTTTCAAATCAAACACACAATTTATCATTCTCCTGGTTCATAAACTTTTGAGCTATCAGCAACATTGCACTCACCAGTTCAACTACACTAAAATATATGTTTCCAAGTACTCTCCTTTCCCCCAAAGATGAAAAAACTTAAGTCAAAAGACAGCCAGTAGCCCAAATTTCTCTGCAAATCTAACCAAATGTAATGACAAGTTGTCATCAGTGCCTTTAATCTCTAAAATAAAAAAAGAGAATATATGTTGTATCTAACCTAGCATTTTACGTTTTAAAGGCATTTTCACAGATACTATCTCGTAAGATTCTTCCAAAACAAGTTGGGGTGGGGGGGGTGGGGGGGGGGCGCGGTGGAATTCCCTGGAAGTCCAGTGGTTAGGACTCCAAGCTTTCACTGCCAAGGTCCTAGGGTTCAATCACTAGTCCAGGAACTAAGATCCCACAAACTGCTGGGGATGGCCAAAAAAAAAAAAAAAATGGATTTTTGCAATAGTTTAGTCAGATAAGCATGGGCCACAGCTTGTCTAACTCAGTGAAACTAAGCCATGCCATGTGGGGCCACCCAAGACGGACGGGTCATGATGGAGAGTTCTCACAGAATGTGGTCCACTGGAGAAGGGAATGGCAAACCACTTCAGTATTCTTGCCTTGAGAACCCCATGAACAGTATGAAAAGGCAAAAAGATTAGCACACTGAAAGATGAACTCCCCAGGTCAGTAGGTGCCCAATATGCTACTGGAGATCAGTGGAGAAATAACTCCAGAGAGAATGAAGGGCACTGACTCTAGGGACATGAGTCTGAGTGAACTCCAGGAGCTGGTGATGGACAGGGAGGCCTGGCATGCTGCACTTCACGGGGTCACAAAGAGTCGGACACGACTGAGCGACTGAACTGAACTGAGTCAGATAAGGCTAACATGTATCTCTGTACTGGTTCTTTTGAGGAGAGAAAAAGACTGAAAATAAGGAGGGAGGGGAAGGAGGAAGCAGAAAGGCAAGAAAATGGGAAGGAAGGAAAGAAGGGGGAGGGGTAAGGAGGGAGGGAGGGAGGAAGAGAAGGCCAGCCCACACACTGGTTTCAGGTTTCCTAAGGGAACCAATGATGTTTCTTTCACCACCATCCCCTAAAACCTGCTAAGCCAGTCACATTTAATATCCATGAATTTAAAATTAAAATCACTTACTACTTTCATTCTCTTTCCCTTTAAAAGTTTTCTATAACATAATACAGTTAGTTCCCTACATACAAACAAGTTTTGTTCCGACTGCACATCTGCAAGTCCAATTCGGTCATAAGTCTGACAAAGTTAGTAATAACACAACAGGCTTTATATTATAGTACAGTACTGTACGTGTGTGTGTATGTGATGTCCGACCCTTTGCCACAAGACCGTGTGTGTGTGTGTGTGTGTGTGTGTGTGTGTGTGTGTGTGTGTGTGTGTGTGTGTGTGTGTGTGTGTGTGTGTGTGATGTCCGACTCTTTGCCAAGACCCTGGACCATAGCCCGCCAGGATCCTCTGTCCATAGAATTTTCCAGGCAAGAATACTGCAGTGGGTTGTCATTTCCTCCTCCAGGGAATCTTCCCCACCCAGGGATTGAAACTGTCTCTTGCGTCTCCTGCACTGGCAGGCAGATTCTTTACCACTGTGCGCCCTGGGAAGCCCCAATAGGTTTATACTTTTCACACAAATAGTACATTAACAAAACAAACACAAAAAGTAAAGAAAATATTTTTAATTTCACAGTACAGTACCTTGAAAAGTACAGTGGTAAGTACAACAGCTGGCATACAGGGGCTGGCATCCAGTGAACTGGAGGAGGGAGGGGAGGTCAGAGATGGCACAGCTGAAGGATCATCAGTAACAGGAGACAGATGGCAAGCTGCGATTTCACTCACACCTGAAGTTAATGGCACGGGTTCTAGATCCTTGCTGATTTCAATTCTACTGACCCCTGAAAACAATCTTGAAAAGATGATCCAGTGATACCTGGGTAGGAGCTCTTTTCTCATCACAGATGACACGGTAGCATGGGACTGCATTCGGAATGGCTGCTGCAATCTTTGTGTACTGTTCTATGTTCAGGGCCTGTGCCTCCAAAACTAACAGTGCCTCCTCAGATAAACAAAATCCCCTTGGAATCTCCTGCACTGTGAATCTCTTTGGTTCTTCAGTTATTTCTTCTTCTTGTCTCTCTTTGCCCTTTCTCTGGGTCTCCAATTCCATCTTTTCGCCCCACTCCACTCTCTCAATCATTTTCATTTTTGCTTTCATAGTTACATCACCTGGAATTTCTTAGCAGTACCAGCTAACTCACTGCTGCTTTTATGCTTGCTTCCAGACACCTGGGTTTGAAAAAAAGATACTGTACTACTGTAGGCGATACAGTGCTGTAAACTACATAAAAGCACAAGTATTTCTGGAGGATGCACACACACACGACAGTGTATCCCAGACACATGAACTAACTTATGTGACTGGATATGCAAATGCACGTTCGCATCTTTGAAAGTTCACAACTTGGAGATTCATACGTAGGGGACTTACTGTATATCCTAAATCTCCCCTTTTTAGAAATTTTACTACTCATTGAGATGTCTGCAAAGAAATGAAAGCTCAGTTCTCCAATGACATCATCTTCCAAGTAAGTCAAATTTTATATTTTAGACTCCCTTTGGTAAAGAAAGAAAGTGAAGTTGCTCAGTCGTGTCCGACTCTTTGCGACCCCACGGACTAATGTAGCCCACCAGGCTCCTCCGTCCATGGGATTCTCCAGGCAGGAATACTGGAGTGGGTTGCCATTTCCTTCTCCAGGGGATCTTCCCGACCCAGGGATCGAACCCGGGTCTCCCGCATTGCAGGCAGACACTTTAACCTCTGAGCAGTTTCCCTGTGTTGTTATTTGTGGCCCTTTGGTAAAGAAAAATCACAAATAACAACACAGATGTACATCTTTAGCAATTAATTACAGAATTAAAAGCCTGACATTCTATATTCTACTACCAATACTAACTAAATCCATAATATTCAAGTTTAAAGTTATTTTTTTATACTTTTCAATTAAGAAACCATGAAAAATTTCCCACAATTCTATGAGAATTCACCTATCTTTATGTTTCACTAAGATCCTTGATGACAGGCACGACAAAGAAAACCACTTTGGAAGAGAACAGTTAATGAACTGTGGAAATAAAAAATGTATTAGAAGAAAACAAATTAATGAAATTTGGAATTGTTCTTTCAATTTCCATACAGAGTGGAAATAACTAATTTTTTAACTATCCTGGAAAACTAGTGAAAAAGAACACATATAGTGCCTCTTTTCTCAACACTGCTGTCATTTAGGAAGAAACAGTGTTGAAAATAAATCAATGCCTTGGCAACTACTACACCTAATAAAAGACAGGGAAAAATGTCATGTTCAGTACTAATGATAATAACATATAACAACTGACAAACTTTCATATGGTATTCCTTTGGATACCAAAGCAATTTTGAAAAAATTATTTAAATAGGTAAGAGTCAGATGTGGACAATTTTGAATTCTTTAAAGAAATTCACATATTAACACTGTCAAACTGAGTTTCTGCTTTATATTTTCTCAATAGTTTACTCATACTTTATGATAAGAAGGTGCACACCAACTTGGTAATAAGAAATGCTTTAATCTGAAAATTTTTAATTAAAATTATAATAAATCTAACAGCTTCAAATTTTTATAGGAAGGATTCTTGTACCATAGATACTTAATTTTCTTGAGTATTTTAGATATTGTCCCTTACCAGTTCTCTTCTCTCAGATTTTCTAATAGCAATAATTATCAACAAGCCCTGGGAGGAAAAGCCATTACTATTCTACTAAATACTCAAGAGTTACCGACAACAGCATTACCAACTTATGGTTTGAACAAAAATGAAAAGGAAGTTATTTCAACAAGTGAAAGTTAATTTTGTTCAAATGAAGAAAACATGTATTGCCTTTCCAGCTTTCCTTGTCAACCAAGCTCTAATTAATCAGTTAATTTAGTTTCATAAATGATTTTGTTTCTTTAAAAATGACTGTTTTAAAGTTGAATTTGACTTTCAAGACAATTAATCTGTAACTAAAGAATTATCTTTCCTGTAATCATTCACTCAATATTTCCCCAAGGAATTCCTGTCCTAGTTATGTACAAAAATTTTATTACTTTTATCATAACTCTACACTCTCTACATAACTCTACTCATAGCAGTGGTTATTAAGTCATCAGGAAACAAAGTAATTACTAGAAGGATTCATTCAGAGAGGGATTTTTTACAAATAAAATTCTATACATAAATTTATTAAAATATCCAAAATAATGCCATGGAATAAATATATAAGAGGAAAAATTAGAACAGGGGTACCAAAAAGAGTTTGTCGAACTTCTGCCTCTTGAAGAAATTAGATCATATTTTTAATAGTAATAGTTTTATTTAAAACTGAAATGAATATTTCACTGCATTTTTAGGAAAAAATAAATATAACTGAGATTTGGTAAGAGCCTGCTATTGATTCTTGATTTTTATAATTCTAAAAATATTCTAATTTGAGTCTATTTTTGAAAATTGTGGTGCTGGTGTTTTTCTCCCAGAAACAAAAACATACTGCTATTATTAAAGTGGATAAGCATCTTAAACCAACATTTTAAAAGAAATCCATAGGCCTCCCTGGTGGCTCAGTGGTAAAAAATCTGTCTGCCAATGCAGGATTAAAATGAAAATGAAATGTCGTGTCCAACTAACGCTTTGTGACCCCATTGACTGTAGCCTACCAGGTTCCTCCGTCCATGGGATTTTCCAGGCAAGAATACCGGAGTGGGTTGCCATTTCCTTCTCCAGGAGATCTTCCCAACCCAGGGATTGAACCCAGGTCTCCCGCATTGTAGGCAGACGCTTTACCGTCTGAGCCACCAGGGAAGTCACGCCAATGCAGGATACATGGGTTCAATCCCAGAACCAGGAAGATCCCACATGCAGAGCAACTAAGCCCACATGTCACAATTATTGAGCTCTAGAGTCCGGGAGTAGCAACGATGGAAGCCTTTGCACCCTAGAACCGCTGCTCCAAAAAGAAGCCAGCACAATGAGAACCATGAGCACTGCAACTAGAGAGCTGCCCTGCCCCTTACCTTGTCCAAACTAGAGAAATGATTGCACAGCAACTAAGACCCCACAGAGCCAAATTTTTTTTTTAAATTTTAAATAAAAATAAAAGAAACCCATATATCTCAGAGAACCATTAAGCTAATAGGCAATAAACAAATAAAAAGAAAATGCAAGGGTTGACAGTAAGTAAAAATTTCATATAACCAAGTTCACCTTGTTTCATAAACACAATCTCATCCTTTCTGCAGCAAGAAAAATACAGTATTTAGAGATAATGAAGCATTTCACGCTGCACAACCCTACTGGATAGAGTGCCACTTGCTGTTTATTTTAATGTAAAAATTTGTTAAACTTGACAGAATTATATAAACACTAAATTTCATTTCAATATGAAGTGGGGTTTTTACGTTTTTCTTTCTAGCAATCAAGGGAAAGAGAGGTTCTATTGTTAATAAGAAATCCTGACATAAAGATCTAAAGGAGCTTTACTATTAGAAGAAAATCTTTTCATCAAAAGGCCCTGGTTCAAAAGAAACAAGGCTACCAGTTATATGGCCATTATAAGTAGGGGGGATAAAGGCTATCAGGAAAATATATTTTAAACTAAGGTCCCAGCTAAAGTAACAAAAATAAAACAAAACAAACTATTAAAACCAAGAATTGAATCTGGTCATCTAAAAATAAACATAAAACAAGCCTAGGAGTTTCTTTTCTCTCTTGCACACAATAAGCACTTCATAATTGTCAGCAATTTCCTGATAACCATACATGGCTTTATAAACAACCTCAAGATGGCAACATTCTGAAGTTATTACACAAAACCAAAAGTGTACAAACACTTCCCAAACAACCAAAGCAGAACAAAATAATTTAAAATAAGGAAGTCTAGAGTACATATGATGCAATTCAAGTTTCTCTGAGAAAATACACAAGTTTCTGTGGCAAGACTACACGGAGGAATAATCAGAACAAAATTTATAAGGCAAAATAGGAGTTACTACACATATTCAAAATCTTTTTAAAGACTTTTTAGAAAATGGAAATGTTTCCCTGGCTCATGTTGAATTAGTTGCTTAGCAGTTAAAAAAATAAAAACACATAAATTCAGATACTAACTTTCACTACACTCTAAAATAAATTTCAGGTAAAGTTTTTTAAGGCTCCATACTAAAAATATAAAGTCATAAATTCAAATTGATAATTTTTTTGACATCTGTTAAGAGTAAAAATGTGAAACTTCCAAAGTGTACAAAATACAGTTCACAGGTTTGGCTATATACAAATTTTAAACTTATGCATATTAAAAAATAGCAAAAAGAAATCAATAAAGTGGTAAACCAACTGGAGAAAATATAGCAAATCTGTCAGACAATTTACATTTAAAACATTTATTATAAAGAGGCTCTACAAGGTGATATTTTTTAAACTTAAAATGTTGGTAAGAAAAATGACAAAAAGACAATGAGTAAACACAGGTACCAAAAATGACAGGAAAGCTTCTAGTCTGACAACTAAATCAAAAAATACAAAATAAAATAAGTTGCCATTTTAGACTATTCAATTAGCAAATAATTTTTTTGGCAAATTATATTACCAAAAAAATCAACACTCATACCACTTTCAGAAAATGATATCAAAACAAGGTCCTATTATATATACAGCACATGAAACAATATTCAATATCCTATAACAAACATAATGAAAAAGAATATATACATGTATTGATATAATTGAATCACTTTTCTATACAGCAGAAATTAACACAACTTCGTAAATCAACTATATTCCAATAAAATTAATTTTTAAAAAAGGAAATGATTCAGACAAAAGATGTTATTTTTTGAATTCTATCCTAAGGAAATAAACCTAAATTTGGGAGAATCTTCAATGAATGAAGACGTTCATTTCAGCATAATGTAATAAATGAAAAACTGGAATAAATTTAAATATCTAGTACTAAGGCAAAAGTAAATTATAGGCAATTCAGGCAATGCAAATATAAGGCAACCAAGAATAATTACAAATACGAAAATGTAACAATTTGAAAAACATATGACACACTATGTGACAAAAAACAGAGTTTGAATAAAAGACTATTAGATTGAAATATTTAATTTCACTCCCTTCGTAAGAATCCACTAAAACTCAATAAAGGGACTGTTTTCTTCTTTAAATGCACAACCCCCCCCCCCAAAAAAAAAAAGAAATCAGCATAGGAGATAAAGCTAAGAAAATTTTGGAAGTTATAAAGGATGGGCACATATTAAATACAGAACTTAGCAGATATAATAAAGCTGAATCCCTAAACTGAGAACAGGAGGTGAGCTTTTTATGAGACAGAATCCTATAAGGGCTCAGAATGAGTGGGACCAGGGTACCTCTAGAAGGTGTAGAAGGATGAGAATAAAGAAGGCAGTTGTGCTATTGGCTCAAAGCTATTTAAGAAACTGTGATACTCCAGAGATCTCTAACTCCATTTCACACAGCCTGGCCATTAAGCCTCCCCAGCCATTGCAAAAGACTAAAAGCTGATTGTCTAGAAGATACAAAACATTTCTCTGGACATCAGACATAAATGAGGTTAGACAAGCATTCTAAACACAAGGGTATTAACTGAATACATGAATGGGAACGGAGAGACATCTCTCCTCTTCCTCCTGAGCTTCCAGAGCCTAAAAGTCACAAATTTACCCTCCAGACAAAAGACTGGAGGGAACTTTTCTCTGAGAAGAGACCTAAATATACTGAGTTGGAGGTGGGAGGGTTTCACAATAAAAATGCTGAGCAACAAGCCTAATACAGAACTTCTAATCAGCATTATGAGCAGAGAAACAAGATGATTAGGCATCTGCAAAATGTCTCTAATATGAAAGAAGCAAAAAAAAAAAAAAATAGGAAAAAAATTAAGGACAGTCTACAGAGTGAGGGGGAAAAAACCTGTTAATAAAAACATACTATTAATATCCTCAAAGATGAAATATAAAAAAGATGAAGGAAAAAAGCAACACTATTAAACAAAATTCACAGAACAAAAAAGGGCTCTTAAGGACATACAAATAGCCAACACACACAAGTAAAAGTATTTAACATTATTAGTCTTTAAGGAAATGCAAATTAAAATCACACTGAGATACTACTTCCCACTAATCTGAATGTTTAAAATTAAAAAGTCTCACAATACCAAGCACTGATAAGGAAGCAGAGCAACTGAAACTGGTCAAAGTGAAAAAATTATACAATCACTTTGAAAAACTATTTGATGGCTTCTAATAAAGGTAAACATATACCGATACTATGCCCCAACCATTCCACTCCACTCCTAGGTATATATGAAAGGATATGTTCAGAAAGACTTGTACAAAAATGTTTATAGCAGTTTTATTCATAATAGCCAAAACGAGGAAACCCAAATGTCCTACTGAAGAAAACTAAATTCACACAGGAGAATACTTCTCAGCAACAACATGGATGAATATCCCATCTCTCAGACATTTTTTGAGCAAAAAAAGCCAGATGCAAAAGGATACATACTACATGATTCCACTTATATTAAGTGTAAAAATGAACAAAACTAATATATGGCGACAGAAGTCAGAAAAGTTGAAGCCTCTGGTGGGTGGGGGAGAAGGAAATGGCAACCCACTCCAGCATTCCTGCCTGGAGAAACCAGGGGACGGAGGAACCTGGTGGGCTGCTGTCCATGGGGTTGCTCAGAGTCGGACACGACTGAAGTGACTTAGCAGCAGCAGCTGGTGGGTGGGAATAATTGCATGGTAGGAAAAAAGCATAAAGGGGTCTTTCTGGGGTGATGGAAATATTCTATATCTTGAATTGGGTAATAACATAATTATAAAGCATTTGTCAGAATTCACTGAACTAAACATTTAAGATTTATTTTGAAAGCAGTGTAGGTTACATGAATGCATGTTTTTTAAACTCATTGAAGTGTACACTTAAGATCTGTGCATTTCACCACACGTAAATTTACCACATGAAAATTTTCAATAAAAAATTGAGCTCTTAAAAACTTTTAAAAAATGAGAGCAGAAAAGCAAAGATCAATTGAAAAACTGTAAGGTGAATTTAAAGAAATCTCCCTCAAAGTGGTAAAAGACAAAGATGGAAAAAACTAAGAAAAGTAGAGGATTAGTCCAGGAGATTCAATATCCAAATAAGAGCTGCAAGAAGAAAGAAAACCTAAGAGAGGAAATCATCTATGAGATAATTCTTTTTCATTTCCTGTTCAGATTAAAGGATTCCATTTTTTAGTGGTAAATAGGTGAAAACAGAGCCATACTAAAGGACATCACTGTGAAATTTCAGAACATTTTAGATAAAAATCCTGTAACCATCCAGAAACAGAAACAAATACAACGGTTCAAGAATTAGAATGGCACTGGATATCTCAACAGCAAATGGGAAGCCAGGGTAAAAATGAAGCAACACTTTTTTCAAAATTCTGAAGAAAATTGATTTCTAACTTAGAATTCTAACTCAGACAAACTTTCAGTTAAGTATGAGGACAGAATTAAGATGTTTTCAGATTTACATATATCCATAGCTGCTGAATGAAATAAAAAGTATGAAGTAGAGGAGTCCATACAGCTTAAATGATGTAGTAAGTTAGGAATTCGTGGAGTACAGCGGTTTTTTTGTTTTGTTTTTATCAATATGCTATTTGTAATGCCAGCTATGAAAATAAAAAGGCTTACACTGTTAAAAAGTATATATTTTCAGACTTAAAAATTTTAATAATTTACCTTAGATAAACTCATGCTCAAAAAGTTCCTCAAGGATATCAAAACAAGGAAAAATCTAGAAAGCAGAAGATATGGGATAGAAGTGTTAGGTAGTTAGAATAGGGAAAAGGAGTCCAAAACGGCGGTGGCTAAAAGACAGGAAGGGAAAAGCCCGCAAAAATAGAAGAGAGGAAGGTCCGAGGACCGTGAGGACTTCAGGTAGAACAGCGCTCCAGCCTAAGCCCAATTTGCATAGGACAGGCCCAGGGTAAGAAAAAACCATATAAAAAGAGGAGCCAAAGGGCTCTCTCTCGCTCGCTCTCGCTCTCTCCCCTGCGCGATGGGGTGCTCTTCTCTTCTCGTCTTTGGATCCACGTGCCCTCATGCCTCAAAGATGGATTTTCCTGCTATCTTCTAAATTAAGTAGAGCTGTAACACTGATTTCTCTAAGAGCTATAACATGTTCGAGACCTGAGAGCTATAACACGGTCTGTCCAAGACCCAAGAGCTGTGACCCGCCGAGAGGGGGCTTTAATGTCCATCACTCCAAATCTTTGTTGTGAGGAGACAAAGAACCGAGCAGCATACACTCGCCTGACAGAAGTAACAAAGATCTAGTACAGGAGAAGCCCCAGGATAAGGGTAGAAGAAATTCCCAGGATCCCAACTATGGACTAGGTTCAAAGAGTAACCAGTCTAGTTTGAGCTGAGTTCCAAGGCTACAGGAAAACATTAGAAGAAACTGATAACATCTGATAATCTTGAGAGGTGAGTATAGGGTTGAATTAGTGATTCTTACTTAGGAACACTAAACAAATGCAAATAAAACCACCCTTATTATCACTAAGAAAAAAAAATTGCGATAGAAAAATCATAGCTCACTACATAACATTGACTGTGAATGATATGTACATGGTCCTAAGGTAAACACTGAATATATATCTAATCAAAATTACCATATTACTGTAGTGGTAGGATGAAGTAATAGGGAGAGGTGAATGGGGAAGCAGTTCAGAGGGAAGGAGGGGAAGAAAGCTAAATTCACATGCTAAGAAGTTGGGAAGTCAACAGATAATGCCTAGAATATAGTCTCTTGTGAGAAGGAGAAAATATGAAGATAAGGCAACTGCTTATTATTCAACAAATCTTAAATTATTTACCCCTTTGAGCTATATGCATGTATGGCACCAATAAAAATAGACATCTCAGAAAACACTAGAAGATATAAAACTGCATGTGTTACATGCAAAATAATATAAAACATTTATCGGAAAAAAAAAGTAAAAGCAAATGACTGGCTATGTCCGGTGACAGGATCATCAGTGAAATTCTCTCCCTTTTCCAGTTTTTCAGTAATGCTATCGTGTTGCTTTTTAATTTTTAAACACATTTGACAAAAGTGCTATTGGGTGTTAAGACGACATCCTGTTTGCCTTTGTTTACAATGCTCCCTCCTTCTCAATAGATACTACCCTACTTTTTACAATGCCACCTGGTCACCTCACCATCTTTCAGTCCTCTTCCTTTCACCCCCAAACTCTCCTTCATGACTGTGCTTTATCTTACATGAATTACAAGGTCCTGAAGGTCATATCATGTCTTATCTTGGTATAACTAGCACTCACAACAGAGCCTAGAACAGTACATAGGCATTTAGTAAAAAAAATTAATCATCCAATTATTCATTTCAATAAGAAATCTAAGTGCTTTTGTCAAATCTAACAAACTATAAAGGTTTTAAAAGGGGGGAAAGGCAAAAGGAACTTACAAATTACACACAGAAGAGATTTGTGAAAGAAATGTAATTTCTTACTATTCAACTTTATTTTTTCTACTTGAACACTTTAAAAATAATTTACCTTTAACTTTTCTATATAACTCAGATTAACAAAGTAGTATTCAAATGTTTAATAGGAACTTATCTAGATTACTTTAATGATAAACTCAAAACATCTTTTTTATAAGCTAATGGGAGAGGCAGCTATCAAATCATTCTCCTAACTGTGATTTTGAAGAAAATATACTACATTTTTTAGAAAAATTTCTTCAATTATATTGAAAAAACCTGAATATTTTTCAATAAGTCCTAAAGCTCTTAACCTGATATTCTGCCAACAGAAACACTTTTAATTGTGATACCAGCAAATAGCCTCTATTTTTCTGCAGCACAAAAAACTTTGAAAAGTTGTTAAATGGTAAAGGGAATAAATTAATAAAAGCTGTTGAAAGCTCCATAAAACACAACTCCATGTTCATAATGGCTAGAAAGCACACTAAACGTATTTATACATTAACCTGAAAATTTAATCTTAAAAAAAAGTCACAGAAAATTTACAATGGGGGACTTCCCTGGTGGTCTAGTGGCTGAGAATCCACCTTCCAATTCAGGGGATGCAAGTTTGATCTCCGGTTGGGCTACTAAGATCCCACCTGCATTGGGGCAGCTAAGCCCATGAGCCCCAACAAGGGAGCCGAGGTGCTGCAACCTACAGAGCACTTGTGCTCTGGCGCCCACACACCACAACTGGACAGAAGCCTGCACATGACAACGAAGATCCACGTGCCTCAACTAAGACCCAACACAGCCAAAAACAAATAAATATTTAAAACTTCAAAGGGACTTTAATTCCACTGGAATATCAAAAGACATGGAACTCCTTATTACAGCTAAATATGAAAGAAACACACATCATTTATGAAGTGGCATAAAACGTGATACTGCCTCTTTTTTGGGTAATGAGAAAATACAACTTAAGCTTTTTTGAAAAACACACATACAAGGAGACAAGAAAAACACCATCAACTTCAAACACAGTGATAATCTGTTAATATTTTGCAATATATTCTTCAAATTTGTTTTCCTTTACATGTATACCATTTTTACAAAAATGAGATCACACATTATACTGTTTTCCTCACTGAACCATATTTTGAACAGCATTCCATGTTATTAAATATTCTTCTACAGTATCAGTTTTAATGAGCATATGATATTCATTGTGTGAATATAATTCACTTTACTAATCTACTGGTGGACACAAGCTGTTCATAATTATTTTAAATATAAACAATATAAACAAATAATCACTACTAAATTTTGGGGGTGAAATAACATTATCTTTGTTACTCAATTTCACAAGGTAGGTAAGAAACAAAAAGCATCTAAAAATCTACCCACAGAATGTAAGCACATCATACACTGTCTATGTTAAAAGCAGTAAGCTTGTAGAATTTTTAAGTGTAAGAAAAAACTGAGGTTATATAGGTAAGCCTCATGTCCTTTGGCTTCCCTAGTGGCTCGGTAGGTAAAGAATCTACCTACAATGCACGACACCCGGGTTCGATCCCTGGTCAGGAAAATCAGCTGGAGAGGGAAGTGACAACCCACTTCATTATTTTTGTAGGGAGAATCCCAATGATAGAGGAGCCTGGCAGGCTACAGTCCATGGGGTCTCAAAAGAGTCAGACATAACTGAGTGCCTGAGCACACACGTCCTTTTTATTCTACAAACCACAGACACATTTATTCCCTTCTTGAGAAATCAAATCCTCACCAAAGCATTTATTTTACGAACTGTAGAGAAACTAGTTATTCTTCCTAATACAAAGGCATTCCTTGCTTTGTATAGTTACCACATGCATGAATTTCAGTTACTACAGTTGAGCTGAATAACCCAAGTCCCCCCAAAACATAGCTTAAATTTCAGTTATCACATTATATTAACTGTAAATAACTGCATAAAGTCCAAACTTCACTGCTATCTCTTCAGTGCACAGATCTCTATGCAAACAGGCACATCATGATCAGTGATAAATCATGTCACTTCTCTAAAAGTCTGTCTATAATTGGTCACTTAGCATCTGTTATGTAGTTCTCACGTGGAGAGCAAAGGTACTTGCATAATAAATCCATATTTTATGAAAATGGATAATCAAGAGGGAACTCATAAACAAAGATAAAAAATGTAGCAAATAAATGAAGAAATAATGCTAAATTCAAAATGAACATAAATGGAGATTTAGAAGTAACAGCTGACCATAGAAATATTGATATTACTAATTTTTAAGAGACACTAGATATGCATTTAGAGGAACTTGGTGAAAGGTAAAAAAGGACAGTGATTGTGTTGAAAATGATGATGTCCCACAGGAAGCAACACAGGTGCAAAAAAAAAAAAACCACCTTTAAGGAAACCTCAGAGTTACTTTCACAACACTGGAAGCACAAAAGAAAAAGTACTGGAAGTTAATCCATATTTTAAAAGGAATATGACAATTCACAAAAGAAAAGAGGTCCACTCCATATTTTAAGTTATACAAGAAGGAAGCCTGAAACTACTCTTGATAAGTTGTTTTATTACAAAAAAATAAACACTAATTCCGATAATTGAAGTTATAGTGTACTACATGAACAGTATTATTGAGCATTTAAAGAAATACCTATAACGCACCATAAATTATACAGCATAATGCTGGAATTTGCATTCTAGGATCAAACACATATATACACAAACCCGTAAAGTGTATAAATAACATATACTAAATTATCTCTGGTTAAAACTGTTTTTCCTTTTCCTATTTTAAATTTAGCAGAGCTGAGTATACTCTATGGATAAGGCCAGAGTGATGATTACCCTTATCCCATCAACACTGGTAGAAGCAATCTGACAGAAAGCTGTAGAAATAAGTCTAATATGACAATCAGAATTGAGATGTGAATTCTAAGCACAAAATGTCAGCAGGAGGAAGGTGAAAAAAGTAAATACTAATTTTGACATGTCTTTTTTTATTCTTCCAACAAATTTCTAATTTCTACATTAATTTGGAAATAAAGGATAACCCATATCTCCCAATATATGTAATCAAAAAACAGTAGGTCAGAATATGCACTGCATTTTTCCTATCAATTTTTTTGCCAATTATATTCTGATTTTTTTCAACTTTTTTAAAATGAGGAAAATTTAACTTCTTCCTTGGAGTATTCTATTCTACTGTAATTGCACTAAATTGCAACATTAAAGTATTAATAATTGATTAAAGTCAGCTATTCAGTCAAAACCTGGGGAAAAAATATTCAGACTAACATAGAATATCAGCCTTAAGTCTAGAAAAGAAGTTTTCTCTAATATATTAAGTTTTAAAAGCCACTGCCAAGAGAGAAAATCTTCTGGAAGTAAGAATCATTATATGAATGGCTGACAACCTCTAATAAAATCACACAAAGAACACTGCTATAGTACAATTTTGATATGGCAAAGAACTACATCTGTGAGGTTACATAGCTAAAAATAAACCTCTTACAGCAAGTATTTATCACCCAGTATTACTCACCTATTAATCTCTATAGGCCCATTAAGATATAACTTTTGAGAATCTATTTCCAGGTAGAAAGTTTAAAAAAAAAAAGGCAAAACTTTCTTTAAAAGAGTGCCTACAAAAACATAAGATTTTAAGGCATATAAACGTTATTTGCATCACTAAGTACCATCTTAACAATAAAATGGTCTCTACTCTGGCAGCATATATAACACATAGGCTTTAGGCCTCCTTAGAATTGATAAAGACACAAGGCACATCTCATTCCTTGTGAGGCTACCAATTATCATTTGTGCACATTTGCCAACAAAGGATCTAGTCAAAGCTATTGTTTTTCCAGTAGTCATGTGAGACTACTAGTCATGTGAGACTACTTCCATGGATGTGGACTATAAAGAAAGCTGAGTGCCAAAGAATTAATGCTTTTGAACTATGGTGTTGGAGAAGACTCTTGAGAGTCCCTTGGACTGCAAGGAGATCAAACCAGTCAATCCTAAAGGAAATCAACACCTTGGCCACTTGATGAGAAGAACTGACCCTGATGCTGGGAAAGACTGAATGCAGGAGGAGAAGGGGACGACAGAGGATGAGATGGTTGGATAGCATTACCGACTCAAAGGACGTGAGTCTGCAGAAGCTCCAGGAGTTGGTGATGAACAGGGAAGCCTGGTGTGCTGCAGTCCATGCGGTCGAAAAGAGTCAGGCACAACTGAGCGACTGAACTGACTTGCAATGATAGAGGTTGATCTTTACAATGTTCCTCAATGAATATCCCAATTTTCCAGGCTGGCTAAATTTAATCATGAAGTTGGCTCTCCAGAACTTTCATTTCAGACAGCACTGCCTTTATGAATATTGTTTGCTTTTAATTTACCCACAGCCTGTGCATATTACTTATGTCCAAAGGATTCTATTATTTGGGGAGGTCTTTTGGATATAGGAAGTAGGCTTCTTTCTCCTCTGGCTTTCTACAGCTGTGGGTTCAATTTTTTGTGGATTTAGTTTTATCTTCTACACACTCTATAACACTATAACAGTTAAAAACAAAACTAAATACCTGACATCATCAAAATTTTGACCACCAAAGACACTATCAAGAGCATGAAAAACATCCCCCACAAAGGGAGAAAATATTTGCAAATCATATATCCAATATGGGATTAATATCTAGAATATATAAAGAACTTGTACAACAACAACAAAGCAAACAACTCATTTCAAAAATAAGCAAAGAAAATACACAAATGACAGAGCACAGAAAAAGATGATCAACCATCACTAGCCATTAAGGAAATACAAATCAAAACTGCTATCCACTAGGGTGGCTAAAGTAAGAAAGGCAAATAGGGACTTCCCTGGAGAATCCGCCCTGCGATGCAGCGGATGCGGGTCGGATCTCTGGTTGGGGAACAAAGTTCCATGTGCTACAACTAACAGAGCCACAGGTCACAACGAAGATCCCATCTGCTGCAACTAAGACCCCCACACAGCCAAATAAAAAATAAACATCAAAAACAAAGAAGGAAAAAGAAAGACAAATAACAAGTGTAGACAAGGTTATGGAAAAACTGCAATCTCGAATACACTCCTGGTGGGAGTGTAAAACAGTGCAGCCACTTTGGAAAACAATTTGGCAGTTCATCAAACTGTTTAACATTGAGTGGATAGCGCTACAGCCATGAAATTAAAAGACGCTTGCTCCTTGGAAGGAAAGCTATGACAAACCTAGACAGCATATTAAAAAGCAGAGACATCACTTTGCAAACAAAGTCCGTATAGTCAAAGCTATGGTTTTTCCAGTGGTCATGTAGAGATGTGAGAGTTGGACCATAAAGAAGGATGAGCACCAAAAAACATGCTTTCGAATTGCGGTGCTGGAGAAGACTCTTGAGAATCCACTGGACAGCAAGGATATCAAACCCGTCAACCCTAAAGGAAATCAACCCTGACTATTCACTGAAAGGATTAATGCTGAAGCTAAAGCTCCAATACTTTGTCCACCTGATGCAAAGAGCTGACTCAACTGGAAAAGACCTTGATGCAAGGAAAGACAGAGGGCAGGAGAAGAGGGTGGCAGAAGATGAAATGACTAGATAGCATCACTGACTCAATGGATATGAATCTAAGCAAACTCCAGGAGACAGTGAAGGACAGGGGAGCCTGGTGTGCTGCAGTTCATGGGGTCACAAAGAGTTGGACATGACTTAGCTACTGGACAACACTTCAAGGTATATATCAAAAGAACTGAAACAGGGTCTTGGAGAGATATTTGTATACCAATGTTCCTAGAAGTATTATTCACAATAACCAAAAGGTAAAAACAATTCAAATGTCCAGATGAATGGATAAACAAAATGTAGTATATGTGTATTATCCAGCCATAAAAAGGAATGAAATCTGCTACATGTTACAAACATGGATTAACCTTGAAAACATTATGCTAAGTGAAATGAGACATGAAAGGATAAATATTGCAAGATTCTGCCTGAGCTATCTAGAAGAGACAGACTCAGAGTAGAAGCAGAATAAAGGTTACCAGGGGCTTGGGGGGTGGCAGATGTGAGGGGTTACTATTCAACAATTATAGAGTTTCTGTCTGGGACAATGAACAAGTTCTTGAAATAGATACTGGTGATGGTTGCACAATATCATGAAATGCACTTAATGGCAGTGAAGTATGCACTTTTAAATGGTTCAAAGAGTAAAGTTCATATTATAGACAGTTTACTATAGTAGTTTACTATAGTAATAATAAATTACTGAAGTCAGAAAAAAAAATGACATACACACCTGCGTTTGTGAAGATGAGACAAAAATTCACATGAAACATTTCAGAAGTTCCTTACAAGGTTAAGACATAGTTGAAAATACTAGTCATAAAGCTATATATATTTCTATTACAATCAGCATCATAATTAAGTACAATTTTGCTTTCTCTCATATGTATGAGAAAAGTATATTTATTTTATTTGTTAATATTAGGAATACACACACAGAGAGTTTAGAAAGGGTTTTACAGACGTGCAACCATTAAATCAGTTTTCCTTTTTAACTATCAGGAAATAATTGTGAAGGACTTAATAAATGTGAAAGCTTTGAAAGGCTGAAAAATCCACTTGCAGTGTTTTCACTTGCATAGGGAAATACATAAATATCTATCATTCCAGGTATAGGGACTCAGGATACTAAGATAAACAGACAAGCCTATCCTTTCAGCTTAGCTTACCCCGTCAGGATCACAAAGGCACCAGAGAGAAGTAGATATCCTGCATGCATTTTCCAATCCTCAAACTGACACAAATATGTAAGATGAGCAAAAGTCTTCTAAATCCCAGTGCCACCTACAAGTGCCTGTCTTCTAATAAATTCTTCTAATACATACAGAACTGCTATGCAGTGCAGTGCTCTTGAACCTATAATTGTAACCTTCAGTTACATTCCTACAAAGTTTGAGGTATGAGCCACATGTTATTTAAACATTCAGATGAAGACACGGAAATGAAATTTAAAAGGTACAGTCGTCCCTTGCTATCTGTGGGGAATTGGTTCCAGAATACCAAAATCCACAGATGTTCAAGTCCTTTACGTTAAATGGAGCAGTACAATGAATACAGTCAGTCCTCCTATCAGCAGACACAAAACCCACAGAACACAGAGGGTCAAGCATGTATCTTAAAACAAAACTAAAAAATAACTACTGATTTTATATAAAGTACAACACATTATAATCATATAAAGACACCAATGACTGTAACTGTCTGGTTCTCCTGTGCTATGTGCTCAGTCACAGTCGTGTCTGACTCTTTGCGACCCCATGGACTGTGCGACCTGCCAGGCTCCTCTGTCCATGGGGATTATCCAGGCAAGAATACTGGAGTGGGCTGCCATGCCCTCCTCCAGGGGATCTTCCCAACCCAGGGATCAAACCTAGGTCTCCCACATTGCAGGCAGACTCTTTACTGTCTTAGCCACCGGATCACCCAAGAAATGCTGAACATCTATCTGTGCAAAGCGACTTTTTTTGAAAAAAGATTCCTCCTCAAGAAACTTGCACTCTAGCAGGAAGATTGAATTAATACACATAAAACACCACCATACATATGTAAAAATAATAAAATAATAAGGATACAAATTAAGAGTCACAGGAATTCAAGGGTAGTAAGCTCTGGATAGTTCAGTAATGTTCCAGAGAAGACAGGAAGATTTAGGCAAATCTAGAAGTTCAAAAAGATAAGCAGAATGAGATGAAACCATTCATACTCCAGCCTCATCAGGCTTGTCCAACACTTCATACAATATAAAATTACTAAAATAGATGAAAGTAGAGAAAACGTCACCCAGGCAAATGACAGAAATTTGAAATGAGGAGAACCAACCAATTAGCCCATATAATGCTTATTATGGAGAAGTTAAAATTTTTAAAGTAGGAGTAATATCAAATTGTATAAACCACATGGAAAACATTTCTAAAAATTACATGGACTTCTGACATGACTTTTCTCTTGTATCTATTCATACTAGTCTTTACAGCTTATGAGAAACATGACTATCTCAGAACCAATAAAACTTTTTGCTCATCTGCAAAAAGTGGGCACTCAACCTTAATCAAAGGTGCTAATTATAACACAAATTAGAAATCTACTAGTCCTTGCACATAAGGTTGTGTTTGTTTTCCTTCATATTTTCTATGAAGTGCTTCATGGATTCCGATAATTTTAGTTTAGAGCCAGTTTGTAACTCAATTTTAAATATTTATATTCCTGGAGCATTTAAATATTTGCATAAATGTCATGAAACAACCATAATTTATCCTGTAAAAACACAATTTACCAGATTATTACTATTAGCTTCATTCTGTCTGCTTTCTTCATAATTCAAAAGGCACTAAGCTGGCCCATTCATTCTGTGAATATTTTAATATAAGCTCTGCCAGGTACCTTCTAGATTGCAGAGTTCTCATTCTCAAGAATTTCAGAACTCAAGGTAAGTTAGAGGTGACAAATAAACCAGTAGCTGTGATGCAGTGGAATAACTACTACAATAAAAGGGTATTACAGCAGGAGAGAAAGTAGGAGCAGCATCAGGGAAGGCTTCTGAGAGGACCTGATGCCTGAGTTTAGTTTTGAGGGATGAGGATCTGATGAGGTAGATAGTGCAGGAAGAAAGATGCCCATCAATTCATGCCAGCCTCTACGTCAGGTTCTAGAAATAAAAATAATACACACTGACCCTAATTTCAAGACACTAGTAATCTTCTCAAGAATTTACTTCAGAGAAAGGGCTTAAAATTTGGCCTTAAAAATGAGTCTACACTCAACTTTTTAAAAAATGAGTTCACTGTGCACAAAAAAAGCCATTATTACATGATCCTATTTACACGAGACTCAAAAATAGGCAAAACTAATCTACAGTGACAGAAGTCAAAACACTGGTTACCTCTGAGGGGTAGTATCAACTGGGAGAGGGCAGGAAGGAACCTAGTGGGGTGTGGGAAATGTTCTTTTTCTAGATTTTACATGGTGGTTACTTGGGTACACATCTAAGATTTCGTCAAGCTGTACAGTCAGACTTGTGCACTTAACTATATGTAAGCGATAGGAAGGCACTCCCACATCTGGGAAGCAGCATTCTCAAAGGCAAAGAGCATTCAGGCCAGGACCAGAGCACAGAAACCACAAGTGCTTGCTGTGCTAGGCTGACTTTAAACCAGAGGGTACAGGTGCCTTCCACTGCAAGGCAGTTGAGAATTTCAGAAAGACTATCCTGGTGGAAAAATAAATAATGGACTGGAAGGGTATGTGATTAATAGTCCAGGAGACAGATGAAGGTCTTTTCTAAGGCAATGACTTTAAAGGTGGAAAAGGAACAGAAGACAGTAAGAAGGCAGCACCAAAGGGACACTGTGACTGATTAAATATGAACAGAGGAAATAAAGGAAGAGTCTCAATTGATGACTAGGTTTCTGGCCTGGGCCTATGGGTAAATCACAGAGATATGCATTATAAAAGCAGATTTGTAGAAAAAGAGGTTGCATTTAGTTTTACACTCGACTGAAATAAGAAATATGCTCCAATCAAAATGGAACATTTTTCTATGAAATGTTATTCACTGCCAAGTGTTCATTCAGATGATGTCTTATTTCTTTGTAATTTAAATATATCTGCTTGGCAATCACCTGTCAACTTCTATTTGAATCTCTAAGACGGTATCAGTGATATAACAACATAAAATGCATCACCATTAGGTAATTGCTCCTTACTACACCTCTAAGCCTATAAAGAATAGGCAATTTGTCCTTCCATAATCAGCTATAAAGAGGTTGAGTCAACATCTGACAAAATGAATAACTTCTGATCTATAAAATTCCACACAGTGAAAGACTTCATTTATAGATGCTTACATAAACTAAAGAATCTCTAAACCAGATTTATTAATCAAACAACTGTTCTAAACCCATCACAGTTTCCCACCACAGCTGCTCACCAACAGATTCCAAAACCAACTTTAAAGCAGAGCCAAAAATGACATAATAACATGCCTAATACAACTAACCATTTTTTTAAAAGTAAAAGGTGCATTTAAATACATATATACTATAGATATGAAAACATGAGTTTTAGGCCTCCAGGCACACACACACATATATCCAAACCAAGCTTCCTCTAAAAATTCAATCTAGTTTTTAGAAAAGATTGTTTTGATATGCAATTCATTCATTCAACAAATAGGCATTGAGGACTTCCCTGGTTGTACAGTGGATAAGAATCCGCCTGCCAATGCAGGGCACACAGGTTCAAATCCCCCTCCAGGAAGATTCCACATGCCGCAGAGCAACTAAGCCCATGTGCCGCAACTACTGAGCCCAAGTGCTGCAACTACTGAAGCCTGTGCACCTAGAGCCTGTGCTCCCCAACAAGAGAAGCCACTGCGATGAGAAGCTCGTGCACCACAATGAAGAGCAGCTCCTGCTCGTCACAACTAGAGAAAGCCCAGCACAGCAATGAAGACCCAGTGCAATCAAAAATATATAAATAAGTAATTCTTAAAAACAAAAAAATGACAAATGTACACTGAGTAGCTAATATATGATAGGCCCTGTGTAAGGGCGAGGGATACAGCAGTGAGTAAGACATACATGTCCCCACCCTCGTGGAGTTTTATACCGTAGTAGTAGTGGTATGTTGTGTTGATCAGTCACTAAGTTGTGTCTGATTCTGCAATTGCTTGGACTGTGGTCTGTCAGGTTCCTCTGTCCATGGGATCTCCCAGGCAAGAATACTAGAATGGGTTGCCATTTCCTTCTCCAGGGGAATCTTCCTGACTCAGGGATTGAACTCGTATCTCTTATGTCTCCTTATTAGCAGGTGGGTTCTTTACCACTGAACCATATATGATCATGAAAACTGCATTCTAGAGCAATGTCTTCCTTCCACCCCAGTCTCTCTCTAACTGATCACTGCAATGAACCTTCCCTGAGCCTTAAATTAAGACCCACATGACTGGAGATTAAGTGTTAGGATTATTCAATAGGAACTTCAAGATAATTAGTTGATCAAAACAAGACGACTTCTTGGATACTAAAGACTAGATAAATAAAAATAACTTTAAGGACAGCACCAGCTTAGGGCCTTCCCTGGCAGTCCAGAGGTTAAGACTCCAAGCCTTAACTGCAGAGGGGCATGGGTTCAATCCCTGGTTGGGGAACTAAGACCCACAATCTGTGCGGTGTGGCCTCACCAAAATGGAAGAGTAAACCAAAAAAGAGGAAAAGAGATATACAGACAACAGGATCCAACACAGGACAACAAAGGAAATCTCCAGGACAGCAGCTAGGCTTTAATCACAAGGGCAAAAGGTACAGACTGGAGCAGGCCAGAAGGCTCCAGGAAATGTTTTTTCCTAATATGGTGAACTGAGTGAACATCTGAGGTATATTAACATATGGAATAGATTTAACATTTGGTGGCAACTCTGGGGGCTGAATTAAAGTAAATAGAAACCTACACAAATAAAATAAAAGCAATTAATAAGGAAATATTTAAGAGGAAATAAAGTGTACAGGAAAGGGAAGTAATCCTATTCATAGTATATTAAATAGCTTAGCTGAGAAGAGCACTTACAAAGGCCTAATATATAAACAGTTAACAACTATCTCTAAACAAAATTAAAATATACACATACTAAGAAGAGAAAACGGGAGGACAGGAGCACTTATGTGTGTGTTGGGGAGTGGTAGCAGTGTTAAAAAAAAAATCCAAGTCCTCGTCATATTATTTCAAGACATAAGGACCAAATTAATAAAGGGTTCAAAGTACTGGCTGATGGCTAGAGGAAAACTGGCTAGATGAAAACTGGGAGAGGGAATAACAGTACTATTGTTTCCACAACAAGCCCTGTAAAATCATTTGATTTTAAATTATGTGCGTATATCATTGTGATAAAGATTAAAACCAAAAGACTAAGAGAAAGAAAGGCATTAGCCATGGGGTATAAGAAAAATAAGGTTAGATTTGTTTTTTAAAGCTATTCATAAAATTTAGTTTAAAATCATTTGGATTATTTACAACTAATGAGAACACTCTATATGTTGATGTGAATTTTATTCTCGGCTTCCAAAGTAACTCTGTACAACACTTGAAGCACGTAAGTTTCCAACTCTAACCTCACATCCAGCAATAGAATGATACTTGTCACTATGGATGAAAAGTATATGGATATCAAGGTATAAAAATAAATTGGAAATAAATAAATCTCTTTCCAAAAAATCACTTCATGAACAAAATTACTAAATACTATATATTAGTAAAAGACATTCTTAAGCGTTCATAAACACAATACTGACTGCCATTCTAGTCTCTCAATGACTACTCAGGAATGTACATTATTAGATTAAATACCTGAACTAAACACACAAAATTATGTATTAGTTTTAAGGATCCCATGTTTTTAACTACAATTCAAAAATCTTTAGCAATTTTTTTCAAAGTTGATGAAAGGAAAAGAAATTCTGGGATGGCTATATTGTTCAGTATACTCATCCCTGTCAGCGCTTCACTCTTTACCCTCCACAAACATTATGTGGTTCTCCAAATCTTCTCTCCATCATTTATATATTCACCCAATCAGGCAATATTTGCTGAGTACAAAATACACTAGGTACTGAATCTATCTTGGTACTACTGGGAATGCAGTATCATGACTGACAATTAATATAACAATCACAAGTTATGAACTATGCAGAACAGCCCAACACTGATAGAAGACCTCTTCATGTAAGATGATATGAGAAGGCCGATCTGAGGCAATCCGAGCTGGGACTTCAGGTATGAAGAATGAGCCAGATGTGGGAAAATTTGTAAACAGTCTTTCTAGGCTGAGAGGAAAACAGGTTGACAGCAAAGGGATGACAGGATCCCATCTGAATTTTATGATTACACTGGCTGCAATGGAAAACTAGGAAACTATGGGAAACTAGCAAGAGATGATGGTAGCTGAGTAGTGGCAGTGAGGATGCGCATAAGTTGACAGACTGGACTAGATAACACAATAGGCAACAGACTCAAACTGGGGATAAGAGGATAGGTCAGATGGTGAAAGAGAGGAAGTGAGGATATCTATCAATTTTGGGCTTTAGGAATTGTGTTGTAATAGCGGTGCCATTTACTGTCACATGGAAGACTAGGAGAGGCCTAGCTTGATAGAAGAGTCCTTCGCACAATGCAATCTCTCTAGACTCTTTTACAAGTTATTAGGAAAAGGCAAGACACCACAGCAGACCTTAAAAGCTTTTTTCTGCACGGGTAAGATGTTAACACAATCTAACTTTATAGAAATGAAACAGAAGAACTTCCTCTGTAACACCTCACAGTTTTGCTCCTAGCGCAGTCCAGCATCAAGGACTCCAACCACCATCAATTTTCCTGAACCTTGTTCACAAGATAGTGATAAACACAGGATTTCTCTAAAATAAAGAGAGCCTTATATTAGTATTAAATTTCTAATAAAAATGGGTGAAAAGGGAAGGCCTTCATCTTTGAACAGATGGATCTTCTAACAGAAGGCCTCTGACTATCAGTAAATACCATAAAGCTGGTTTTGTCAGGTTTTAGGGTCAGTAATCAACTATCTACCTCCAACCTCCAAGAGCTCTTTCTTAGTAGAAGAAAGGAAAGAGGCTGAGTGGGTGGCCCAATTTAAACACAAATATCATGAAGCCCAAAAGGTAAAAACAGAAGCATAAACAAGCCCTGAAAAGAGAAGCCACGCTTTCTGGAAACGGTATGGAAAGAACTGTCATCAACAAAGATCCACTGTACAGCACAGACAACTCTACTCAATTTTCTGTAATAACCTAAATGGGATAGGAATCTGAAAAAGAATAGATATATGTATACATGAATACTCAATCGCTTTGCTGTTCACTGGAAACTAACACAACATTATAAATCAACCATACTCCAATGTAATTTTTTTAAATGTAAGATATAATTAAAAAAAAAGAAGTCAGTCCTATCTTAGCCTTCTCAGTACCACTATCAAACCACCAACTTTTAATCCATAAATAAAAATCTCTCCACCTCTGCAGCTGGCTAACAATGCAGTTTAAACTCTCAGCATTAAACTCTAGTACTCCAAAAACAGATCTTCTATAGCCACAACAACAAAAATAATCACGTTCCTAACTCTTCCAGTGACCTATCATAAAATCAAGGGCCAAAAACCTTTCCTGTCTCTTGGGAAAACACCTGGCTATAGGCTAGTCACAATATTCCCAACTCTAAGGAACTTACACATCTTTCTGGAAGGCAACCCTGAATGCTGTCACTGTGAAGTTTCACTAACCGAGCACAAAGGAAAACAATGAACAAGAAAAAACAAACAACAGCTGTCCAGTTTGGTAAATGGCGAGGCCGTTAATGGTCAAGTGATGTCACCTCATTCTGCTCATCCTCCCCAAATCCAGGGTTCACTGGTGTATTTATCTCCTCTTTGTCACTGACACTCCATATGGAGTGTCAAACTGGAGATTATGAAGAACAGTATCTTTGTAACTACTTAGGTGACTAAAATCCAGTGGCTAACACTCCATGCTCCCAATGCAGGGGTGCGACCCCATGGACTGTAGCCCACCAGGCTCCTGTCCACGGGGATTCTCCAGGCAAGAATATGGGAGTAGGTTGCCATGCCCTCCTCCAAGGGATCTTCCCAACCCAGGGATTGAACCCAGGTCTCCAACCTTGCAGGCAGATTCTTTAGCGTCTGAGCCACCAGGAAAGCCCCCCAATGCAGGCAGGTAGGTTCAGTCCCTGGTCAGGGATCGAGATCCCACATACTGATCGAGAGCCCACATACTGATCTAGAGCACACACACTGCAACGAAGATCCGGTACAGCCAAATAAATAAATTTTTTTTAAAAACTGCTCTGTTTTTCTCCTTTACATGTAATAACAGTTGGTGAGGCATACTTGCAACAGGCTAGACCTACCACTCCACACTAATGCTAGAGAGTTCACTGGTAAATTTAGCAAATTTCAATGAAGGCAAATTAGTGTCTTAATAAAAGAGAACAGTGCATCCCAGAAAGTACCAACTGTGAAATTCAATTTCCATTTACACAATGATATGTTACACTAAAGCAGCTAACATCATCATCAGGGTTAGTGTAATACTAATGAAAATTTAATATTAGTACTATAAAACATGGAGGATAAAATCTTGAACAGTCAACATCTTAGAGCACATTAGGGTTGGTGGGTTAGAAAAATGAGAAGTTCTGCAATCTTCAACTATTACATGCTTAATCATTCCACTAGCAAACACAATGACCTTTAAGTGCTAAATTCTTTAACAAACAATTATTGAGCACATACTATGATTTGTTTGTTTTTTTCTTTTTTTTTTTTTTATTAGTTGGAGGCTAATTACTTCACAACATTTCAGTGGGTTTTGTCATACATTGATATGAATCAGCCATAGATTTACACGTATTCCCCATCCCACCTCCCTCTCCACCCGATTCCTCTGGGTCTTCCCAGTGCACCAGGCCCGAGCACTTGTCTCATGCATCCCACCTGGGCTGGTGATCTGTTTCACCATAGATAGTATACATGCTGTTCTTTTGAAATATCCCACCCTCACCTTCTCCCACAGAGTTCAAAAGTCTGTTCTGTATTTCTGTGTCTCCTTTTCTGTTTTGCATATAGGGTTATCGTTACCATCTTTCTAAATTCCATATATATGTGTTAGTATGCTGTAATGTTCTTTATCTTTCTGGCTTACTTCACTCTGTATAATGGGCTCCAGTTTCATCCATCTCATTAGGACTGGTTCAAATGAATTCTTTTTAACGGCTGAGTAATATTCCATGGTGTATATGTACCACAGCTTCCTTATCCATTCATCTGCTGGTGGGCATCTAGGTTGCTTCCATGTCCTGGCTATTATAAACAGGAGCACATACTGTGAAATGAGTATGGTGGCAGGGCACTTGCAGGTCACCAAATACTCCCACACACTCTGCACTCCCACAGTACTCCCTTCTATAGTACTGTAGCACTTAATATATTGTGTGTTATTTATAAATTTAATTCGTAAAACATTTAGAAGTTATTATGCCCATTATCAAATAAACACAAAAAAAGAACCTTAAAATAGAATTCCTAATATTTTATTCCCACCTCCCATGGATAGTCCTACATACACTTTGAAGTATATACTGTATATTTCAGTGGAGAGCATTGACCCAGGTTATAAGAGAAGGGGTCTCAGTCATCTCTGTTCCTTCAATGTCTAAGTAGCCAATGCTCAGTAAAAATTTGCTGAATGTATGAGTAAAGAGACACTTCAAAATGTGAATCTACAACAAAATTTCCTGACATATCCTAGCTGCTTAGTCTAATGTAACTGCCAAATTCTACTCAAAGAAAAGGATTGGAAGAAATTTACCCACTGTATTGTATTACCACAATTTAAAAACTAAGGACAATTTTAATTTAGCCAATTCTTACTTTAAAAAAAAAAAAAGCCTTATAATTCTATTTCCAGAATGATGCAAGGAGAGGAGGAGCATGAAAAAAGAATTAAAAAACTGGAGAAGATATTCTGAGTTCTGAAATGCTCTAAACTGCAACTCCTTCCATTTGTTTGGTTTTTTTTTTAATGCCATGCTCCAAGCATTTAGAATACATTTTTAGGAATACACAGCCACAAACTTAAGATGCAATAAAGAACTGAAGTAAAGAGATGCAGAACTTATCTGCTATAATTTTCACTATCCATAAAGTATAGTAAGCATATTATACTTTAGATAATATATGCAATTTAACTAGAGTCAAGCCTTCAAGGGAAAGCTTGTGTTCTATTTAAGAAAGATGGAGATACAAGCCAAAAATAAAAGTTACCACTAATACATCTCCTTTGAAAAAAAAAAGGTTAAGGTATACTTCAAGGAAACTATTAATTTTTATTAAGCTGATACAGAGTGTAGCTAAAATAGTATCCAAAAGCAATCTTCTAATTTCGAGAGCTTATGAAATGTAAACAAGAAGTCACTAGACTGCCCTTTCACTTAGGTCCAGTAGGTGTTATCTGTCATTAACATAACACTGCATTTCCAAGGCCCCATTCAGCAAGATAAACAGCCAGTAACTCCATATTTGAAGGTGGCAATACGCACTTGACTTTTTTTTAATACCACTTAATTATGGTTAGGCATTATTTAGGGCTCGCTACTTTTAAGTAAAGCCAAGCAAGTAGGTATTTCAATAGTCTGTCAAGATAGCTTTTTACTTGTACAATGATTCATATAACACACATTGTGTATTTGTCCTATCACCCTCCCCATTCACCTTATACAATATAAGCAAGCAGCTAAGACTAACAGATGTAAGCTTTAGTACCTATTTAGATTATTTACATGCCTCAAAAAAGTTCTCAAACTATTTTCTAGCTCTATCAAAAGCTTTATAAATTCCTTCTACAACCTTACTAAAAAAATTCTATATCAAAGTCTGACATTTAACAAACAGTATCACATTCAAAAGAAGTACCCACTTTATTTTTATTTATCTAAAAAGCTCATCTCTTCTCAATGTTATACAGTGGCAGCCTAGATGGGAGGGGAGTTTGGGGGAGAATGGATATAGGCACATGAATGGCTGAGTCTTTTCCCTGTTCACCTGAAGCTATTACAACATTGCTAATTGGCTATACCACAATACAAAATAAAAGGTTGTTTTTAAAAAAAGCTCCTGGTTTACATTTAGAAATGTTGTTTTATCAACTTGCTTCTCTTTCTTGCCTTAATCTTCCTCTGCAGCAAAAATGATAAAACATAAATTCATTCAAACAAGTTAAGTAAGATTTTAACAAATATTTTGCTACCTCTTCAAAGATAGGTTTTAAAATTCAACAAGCAGACAACTTCCTAACAAACTGAACAAAGACCTTCAGTCAAATCAGTTTAAAATACACCAATTGTTAATTTCCTTTATATTTACAAAGGTAGAATCTTATTTTATATGTGGCTAGAGTTAGATAAAAGCTTAATTTCAGAATTCCTTAATGTCAGCTAAATCACCCTCAAACTTAAACTAAACAACTCTAAACCTTGAAGCTGTAAATCAGTTTGACTGAAGTCCTCTTTCATGCCATGTAAGCCATTGCCTAATTGAGGCCAGACCTGTCAGGCTCAACAGCATCCCGGAAATGACTAGCCTACTAGAGCTGGAAACACATCAAGAATTTGGAATATTTCTCATATTGAAGCCAAGGAAAAAAGTTCAAGCAAGATTGCCCATAAGAACAATCAGTATACTGTTCCACAGGGTGAAAAAAGACCTAAAAGGCATATTTTTGCTACTCTGGTCATTTCACAAGGATACATCAAAATTCTTATGTAATTTCAGGTGATGGCCCAATGAACTTACCCCTTTCCTTCCAACATACGAATAAGAGTTCGCTACTAAATTCTCATACTGAATGCCCCTCTTGTAATCTAGTTCTTTTCAGCTACTAATACCATCACCTGGAGCATGGCTGGTTTCTTGACTTAGAAACCTGTTAACAATAAATGCCTAACACCTAAGCTGCTTAATGGTGTTTTTTTTACTTTTCACCAAGAAATACAAGCACAAGCGCAAGCGCGTGCGCGCGCGCACACACACACACACACACACACACACACACTCACTCTCTCTCAAATCCCAGTCATGAAAAATTAAGTCACATTCCGGCCATAAACTGAGCAATAGACACTTCCAGTTAGCGTGTGCTTTAGTGATCATGGACAGTGGTATCAGATTAAGTGGTAGGGGGTTGGGGCTGTTAACAACACACTGTGCATCAGAGCCAATAAGCAGCAGGCTAGAACTGGCAGCAAGAAGGCCGGTCTCTAAAGGGAGCTATAACACAGTATCAGAATGCTGGATTTCCGAATGCCATTTTATGGGGAGGGAGGGGAGGCGAACTGGGGATCAAGTGCAAAGAAAGGTTCTGACCAATGTCTGAGGCGATGAAACCGAAGACAAGGTCTTGTGGCAACACCAGCTGTCCAGTCTCATCTCACCTCAAACACAACTCAATTTCAGGTCGTTCTCATCAAAGTCAGCCGCTCAAAGGGTGAGGGGGTGGCAGGCAGTGGATGGTGACAGACCCCCAAGAGACTGGCAAAAAGCCCTTGGAAAGGGAAGACAGCACACAACTGGAAGGGGCTTCTGCAAGCGAACAGAGAGCATTGCAGCCGCCTTCTCCCTGCCTTCCAGCCAGGGCTGTTAGGTACGAGGTTAGGATGTTGCTGGAAGTGATAGGAGAAAATGGCAGTAAAGGAAAGGAGGTGGGGGCTGCAAAGGGCTGGTGCCACCCAAGGAAAAAGGGGAGGAGGACTCCCCTGGACACATCCAGGAGAACAACGCCACCAGAGAGCACGGTCAGCGCCTGACACCCCTCTCACTGGGAAAGCTTCGCCCCCGTCCACACGATCCTAATCCCCAAACCCTGCTCCCACCCGACCCTGCTCCCCGGCAAAAATCCCCATCGTGGCCTCCTTTCCCTTCCGCCTCAGGCGCCCCACGCCCTCAAGCTCCCCTCCCCTTCCCCGGTCACCCACCCTCCGGGCGGCCCGTCGCCGGCCTCCCCGGCAGCTCGCCCAGACCCCTCCCCCCCTCACCTCTCCTCAGCGCCTCCTCGTAGCTGAGGAATCCGATCCGTGACTCCTTGGCGCCCATGCTCCCTTCATCCCCTCGGCCGGGGGTCGGAGCCCGCTCTTGCCCCCACCCCCCCTCCCGCCTTCTCCTCGGCGTCCCTGACTGACGGTGTCGGCGTCCCCCGGTCCCCACCTCCCCCAACACTAACAAGTGCGGCTTCTGCCCCGGCGGCTCCTCCCGGGCGCCGCCACCGCCTCCATACCGAATCACGTGACCCGCTCCCACCCCGCCCCCTTCCCCTCCCTCTTACTCCGCCCTTCTCCTCTCTCCTCCCCTCCCTTCCCTTCCCTCCTCACGCCCTCTTCCCGCCCCCTCCCTCCCGCAAGCCCCGCCGAGGGTCACCTGACCCGAGGCCGGGGATTGTTCCGGGTAATGGCCGCCAGGGGCCACCCACTCCGCCCCGCCTCACGCTTGCCGCGCGCAGGGGCGTGGGGGCGGGGCCAGACCCTGCGCGCAACGCATCATCACCACCTTCCGGCCAATCCGAAGCCGCGAGGCCCGGGGGCCTCCGCCCGCCTGAGGGGTGGTGACTTCCGGGGCGCTTGAGGCCGTCCTCCCGCCCACAAGTATTGGCACTCGCTGGGCCGTGTCGTAACCCTAGACGGTTGGTCTGACTGTGGCCCCGAGTCGTCTTGAAAGAGAAATGGAATCTTTGGGAGCTGGGGTCCGAGGGGTGCGGTTCGTGAGAGAAGGGAACGGGCAGAAGAGACATTCCTGACGTTAAGGACATTTTTGATTAGGAAGGAAGTTGTGAAAGGAAAGGAGACTCAAGGGTTTGACTAGAGAATTCTCCATCCTAGTGGAGTGATTCTTAAGGAAAGTTAATCTGGTGACAAAATTTAGAACATCTTCCTTTTCGCTTTTATCTCATCCCCCCACGCTTTGACGCTGGATTTTCTTTCACTTACGCAGAGCCAATTTGCCTCTGGGCGCATCTCCTGCTCTGCGCCTGCCTCTGGTACAGCCCTTTGAAGCTGTTGTGCAAAAGCTTAGCTTATCTGCAAGAGTTGCTCCCCCCCAGAAATGTGAGCGTTACAAGACTGATTAGAGATTTCCTTGCGCTTTTCTTTATTATTTTTAAATTGTGTTAAAATATGAATTTGCCATGCTAATCATTTTTAAATATCTCAAGAGCACAACCACACAGTATTTCCCTTTTTGTGATTGGTTTATTTCATTCAGCATAGTGTCCTCAAGATCTGTCCATGTTGCAGCACAGTAGCAGAGTTTCCCAGGTTTACCATGTGATCCAGCACTTCCAGTTGTGACTATATACCCAAAAGAATTGAAAACCCGGACAGGAACAGATACTTACATCTGTCTTTATAGAACATTATTCAAAATAACCAAAAGGTAGAAGCAATGAAGTGTCTCATCAACTGGACAGATGAATAAGTAAATATAGTATATCCCTACAATGGAATAAATTCAGTTCGTTGCTTTTTTTAATTCAGTTTGTCTGGATACGGAAACACATTTGTTTAAAAAATAATCATTTGGATTAGATTAGATTCAAGGTGATACTTACGTAATTCAGGGACAGCAAAAGGGTTTTAGTTCCTAAAGTCAACATTATAATATGCCCTGCTAGAGAGAGAAGGTAATAACTCTCTACTCATCTTTCCTGGCAGACCAGATCAGCAGCCTAGCATTAGTCACAGTGCTGCCCTTTCCAGTTCACTGTGAGGTAGTTAATTTTAAGGTCTCAGATTAGTTTCACTACTAAAAGGCCATGAATAAGGGGGTTGGGAATGTACTTCAAAGCCTTAAATTTCCAGGTGATTAGTTCAGCTCAAACGCAGGTTTCCAGACAAAACAACTCAGTCATCTTCAGCCTGCAGTAGATTATCATTATTAATGGGAAGTGACTCTTAAGAAAGGGCTCAGCTGTGGGAGAAAAGACCCTCAAGAGTTTAATTACAACATACCTTGGCTTTATTACTGTCCTAAATAATCAGTACCTAAAGGCGACCTTGCTGTAGAAAGGACAGCCCTGGGTGATTATCTACCCACTTGATTTACAGTAGAACTGGAAGCAAATTGTTTTATCTCTTTTTAGTACTTGCTCCACTTGAAAGGTGGGATTGGATTGGAATTAATCTATCTCATGAAATAGTAAATTATTATAAAATACTCAGGAAATAATAGACTATAAACTACATAATGAAAGATTTACAGCAGTACTAATACACAGGAACTTTTAAGATTTCTTCCTTGGGTTTAGGCCCAGATTCCCCTAGGGTCATAAAAATTTTCACTTTATCATGGGGTTTACCATGGATTAGAAAGTTATGACCAACCTAGATAGCATATTAAAAAGCAGAGACATTACTTTGCCAACAAAGGTCTGTCTAGTCAAGGCTCTGGTTTTTCCAGTGGTCATGTATGGAAGTTAGAGTTGGACTGTGAAGAAAGCTGAGCGCTGAAGAATTGATGCTTTTGAACTGTGGTGTTGGGGAAGACTCTTGAGAGTCCCTTGGACTGCAAGGAGATCCAACCAGTCCATCCTAAAGGAGATCAGTCCTGGGTGTTCATTGGAAGGACTGATGCTGAAGCTGAAACTCCAATACTTTGGCCACCTCATGCGAAGAGTTGACTCATTGGAAAAGACCCTGATGCTGGGAGGGATTGGGGGCAGGAGGAGAAGGGGACGACAGAGGATGAGATGACTGGATGGCATCACCAACTTGATGGACATGAGTTTGAGTAAACTCGGGGAGTTGGTGATGGACAGGGAGGCTTGGCATGCTGCGATTCATGGGGTCACAAAGAGTTGGACACGACTGAGCAACTGAACTGAACTGAATTGAACTGAGGTAGTATTCAAAATTATGGGTTGAGATAGAAAACTAGGAAATACTATTTCTCTGTTGTTTAAGGTCAATTAAACATATTATTGAAGGCAGTGAAGCAGATAGTTATGTCTGATGGGAATTTTAAATGTTAAGCTGGGATTAAAACCTGCCTTTTGGTTTGTATTAGGCTTCCCTGGTGGCTTAGATGGTAAAGCATCTGCCTATAATGCGGGAGACCTGGTTGCAATCCCTGGGTTGGGAAGATCTCCTGGAGAAGGAAATGGCAACCCACTCCAGTATCCTTGCCTGAAAAATCCCTTCGACGGAGGAGCCTGGTAGGCTGCAGTCCATGGGGGTCGCAAAGAGTTGGACATGACTGAGCGTCTTCACTTTCTTTTCTTTCTTTGGTTTGTATTACACTGTCTCAGGCAGTCAGATGTTAAACATAACCTCTATTATAACTTAAAATTCATATAGCACTTAAGTTTGATCGTGTAGAAAATCTAAAGTCTACCAGACATGGTGAAAAGAATTCTATTCATCATTTAGTTTGTTCAGTTTTGTTATTTTTCACTTAATCCACTGAAGAGTTGGCCAGCCCCCTGACTTTAAGCATTAGGTGGTGCTTGAGGAACCATTGCTTTACCTATGATTATATGTCTGTGAAAGAGTTAACCAAAGGAAGATACATGGGAGATTGGTATGTAATTTATTCTTCCAGTTGGGCAATCTAAATGGCAGTGTTCCTCAGATTATACTCCCAGAAAATTGGCACAGGACTAGGGCAGTCATTCTAGTAATTGCCAAAGAAGTGTAAGTCACAGACAAGGAGGTCAATATAATGAAGGGTGGAGCAGCACCTGACTTATGTTTAACTGGATTACCACAAAGTGAGTCCCACACTGTCTGAAATATGACAGCACAGTAAAAGAATTGATTTTTCAGAATTAGGTACTTAGACTACCCTGGTGGTCCAAGGGCCCTGGCTTGAATCCCTGGTCAAGGAACCTGATCCCATATGCTGCAGCTAAGACTTGGTGCAGACAAATTAAAGATTTTAAAATTAAAAGAATTAGGGACTTGTTACCCGTGGTGACACAGTAGGAGGTTGTGAGTGTGTGTGTGTGTGTGTGTGTGTATGTGTTTTGGGGGGCTCCTCCTCACAGCTTGCAACATCTTAGTTCCCTGGGGTTACGGCAGTGAAAGCACCAAATCCTAACCGCTGGCCAGCCAAGGAATTCCCTACTTGTATTATACTTCTATTTAAAGCAGTTAACCTTTAAAAAAAATTTTTTCCTGGCCACATGCTTCCGGGCATGGAGGATCTTAGTTTCCCCACCAACCAGGGATCAAACCTGTAACCCCTGCATTAGGAGCCCCGAGTCTTAACTGTTGGACCGCCAGAGAAGTCCCTAAGCTATTTTCAATGAAAGTACCATCAGTCATTGTAAAAAAAAAAATTCCATCAGTACAAAAGTATATCTAAAGCAAAAGGTCACATTCCCTGTTTCACAGAAGTGTGTAATCTTTCCAGTTTTCTGTGACTACACCCACCATATTTTTCATGCATATAACATTTGCATCTACACTCCCTTTATTTTTACACATATTATTCATAGTCTACATACTGATCTGAAGTTTCTTTTTTCACTCAATTGAATATTCCAGACTGCTTTTTTACCTCAGAATGCAGCTCTATCTTAATCTTTTTAAAGATGCTAATTTTGTGTATTTAATGTATAATTAACCAATTACCTATTGATGAACATTAGATTGTTTCAAGTGTTTCTATTACAAGTACTGTTGCAATAACCACCCTAGTAAATATATACCTTTTTACATGTGTCAGTGTATCTGTAGATGGAATTCCCAGAAATGCAATGGCAGAGTATGAGTATGAACCTTTTAAGTTTTAATTGTTGTTTTTCAGTCACCCAGAAATGGCAGACTCTTTGTGATCCCATGGACTGCAGCATGCCAGGCTGCCCTGTCCCTCACCATCTTCCAAAGTTTTCCCAAGTTCATGTCCATTGCATCAGTGATCCCATCCAGCCATCTCATCCTCTGACGCCCTCTCCTCTTTCTGCCCTTGGTCTTTCCCAGCATCAGGGACTTTTGCAATGAGTTGGCTGTCTGCATCAGCCAAACTACTGGACCAAAATACTGGAGCTTCAGATCAGTCCTTCCAATGAATGTTCAGGGTTGATTTCCTTTTAAGATTGACTGGTTTGATCTCCTTGCTGTCCAGGGGACTCGCAGGTGTCTTTTCCAGCACCACAATTCAAAGGCATCAATTCTTTGGTGCCCTGCCTTCTTGATGGTCCAGCTCTCAAAACCAGATGTGACCACTGGGAAGACCCTAGCCTTGACTATATGGACCTTTGTCGGTAGAGTAATGTCTCTGCTTTTCAACACGCTGTCTAGATTTGTCATAGTTTTCCTGCCAAGAAGCAATCATCTGATTTCATGGCTATAGTCATCAGCTGCAGTGATTTTAGAGTCCAAGAAGAGGAAATCTGTCACTACTTCCAGCTTTTCCCCTTCTATTTGCCATGAAGTAATGGGGCCAGATGCCATGATCTTAGTTTTTTAATATATAGTTTTAATCCAGCTTTCTCACTCTCCTCTTTCACCCTTATCAAGAGATTCTTTAGTTCCTCTTCCCTTCCTGCCATTAGAGTGATATCATCCACATATTTGAGGTTGTTGATGTTTCTCCTGCCTATCTTGATTCCAGCTTGTAACTCATCCAGCCAGGAATTTCTCATGATGTGGTCAGTGTATAGATTAAATAAACAGGGTGACAACAGACAGCCCTTTGTACTCCTTTCCCAATCCTGAACCAATTAGTTGTTCCGTACAGGGATCTAAATGTTGCTTCTTGACTGGATACAGGTTTCTCAGGAGACAGGTAAGATGGCCTGATATTCCCATCTCTTTAAGAGTTTGCTATAAGAGTTTCCATAGTTTGTTATGATCCACGCAAAGGCTTTAGCACAGTCGATGAAACAGAGGTAGATGTTTTCTGGAATTCCCTGGCTTTCTCTATAATCCAGTGAATTTAGATCTCTGGTTCCTCTGCCTTTTCTAAACCCAGCTTGGACATCTGGAAGTTCTTGGTTTACATAATGCTGAAGCCTAGCTTGCAAGATTTTAAGTATGACCTTAGTAGCATGGGAGGTGAGTGCAATTGTCCGATGGTTTGAACATTCTTTAGTACTACCCTTCTTGGGAACTGGGATAAGGATTGATGCTGTCCAGTCCTTGGTCACTACTGGGTCCTCCAGATTTGCTGACATAATGAGTGCAACACTTTGATAGTGTCATCTTTTAGGGTTTTGAATAGCTCTACTGGAATTCCATTACATCCAAAACTTTGTTCACAGCAGTGGGCCTTGTTCCTAAGGCCCACTTGACTCCCCACTCCAGAATGTCTGGCTCTGGGTGATTGACCACATCATTGTAATTATCCAGTTCATTAAGATCTTTTTGGTACAGTTCCTCCGTGTATTCTTTCCATCTGTTCTTGATTTCTTCATCTACTAGGTCTCTACCGTTTATGTCCTTTATTGTGCCCATCTTTGGGTGAAATGTTCCCTTGATTTCCAATTTTCCTGAAGAGAGCTCTAGTCTTTTCCCTTCTGTTGTTTTCCTCTATTTTTTATGCATTGTTCATTGAAGAAGGCCGCCTTGTCTCTCCTTGCTATTCTTTAAGTTTTAATAGATGTTGCCAGGTTGCCTGCCTAAAAAGTTAGATCAAGCAAATGAGGCAAGCCAAGAAATGGGACAGGAAGGCCCAAGAGGCAGCTGGTCAGGTCCTAGCTCGTCTGTGCCCCAGACACCCTGTCCCTTGTACACCCACTTCTCCATACATTCTCTCCCTAAATGCAGATCCTTCAGATGCAAACAGGAAGAGATTCAAACTGAAACTCAACTCTTCCAAAATGACCCATCAGCAGGCACTGTAGGATTCCACTCCAGTGGGGATCCTGGGGTTGACAACTCATGGACCAAAGTAGACATCAGTGTCAGGGGCTGTGGGAGGGAATGGGGAGTTAGACTTTCATGGTTGTGGAATTTTGGTCTTACAAGACACAAACTTGGGATGGTGGTGATGGCTCCATGAGAAGGAGAGTATATCTGATTCTTCAGAAACATGCACTTAAACTGGTGATGATGGTAAAGGGTAGGTGAAAGTGAAAGTCGTTCAGTCGTGTCCGACTCTTTGCAACCCTGTGGACTATACAGTCCACGGAATTCTCCAGGCCAGAATACTAGAGTCTGTAGCTTTTCCCTTTTCCAGGGGATCTTCCCAACCCAGGGATCAAAGCCAAGTCTTCCACATTGCAGGTGGATTCCTTACCAGCTGAGCCACAAGGGAAGCCCCCAAAGGGTAGGTGGCATGTATATTATTTCACTTAAATTCTTAAAATGATAAAAGGTTGTATCAATGTACATTCTAATTTAAAAAACAAAAACTAAAAAAAAAATTATGTTTTAATCAAGATTATCTGAGAAAGCCAATTTCCCCTCATCCTTTTAACATTAATATCAGTTTAAGCTGATTTTTGTTGTTATCATTTACAAAGCCAAGGAACAAAGAATTGAATCGCTGCTTTTCTAGACATGAAATTCACTTTCATTTTAAACTTGGACAAAATATTTGAAGGTGACTAAAGAGATATCATTCATTAGTCAGCAGTTAGAGATGTTTCTCTTTCCTATTTACCGTTCTTAAAAAGATGCCTAAAATTGGCAAGATTTCCACAGGGCCTTCCCCTAAGGGCTTCCAACTCATCAGATATCTGAGTTGAAACTAAGAATGGGAAAGAAAATGTTCAGAGTGAGAACCTTTAACTTAGACCTGCTTTAGAAGTTCTCTTTTCAGTCTTACCACAATCCATGCTCGGCAAACATTTCATGTTACTCACTGAGCCTGTGTAAGTGTTTACACTTTATAGTGCTCCTCTATTGTTTTCCTCCGATCCAACTGTGATGCAGTTGTACTTGCATCTTTTTTAAAATTAATAATTTATATCTGTTAGGAAACAGGTCTCATGCAAGGACCACCATGCAAGGTCTCATGCAAGGTCTCATGTATGGCTGCTTTTTCTTGATAGCTACTGAAAAATCAAGCAGCTTCTTTGTAGTCTTTCTGATCTTCTTATTCTTTATATTGTGGCAACTCCATTTTACTCTTAGGCCTGCCTTTTCCAGCAAAATAGAAACTACAAGTTTGAGATTAAGTCCATTAATTGAATTCCACTCAGCAATGAAAACAGAATAATACAGAATCCAGCTCTGAACAGATAGGATATACCTTACTTCAATTTTTAGGTTCTAAATAGCTTTGTCAAGTCATCCAAAGTCCAGCTTATCAGTCTAATATGCTTTCTTAGATATCTGAGAAATACCAAATGTACCTCTGACCTTTGATTTCTTCATCTAGTAGATGAGCGATTTAAACTCAATCAGGCTTTTTTTCAGATCTTAAATTCTATTATCTTATTAGCTCTTGAAATATACAATCTCTTGCCAGCTCAAATCTGTTTTTATTTTTAGCTCAGGCTGTGTTTTTTTATTTTCTCACCTGGCTAATTAACACAATGCTTCTAATTCTATTTCCCACCCTTTAGTGAGCTCCCAGTCTGCTGTTTGTCTAATTGTCTGACATCTCAGGGTTTCCTTTCCATCAGTAACTGTTATTTTGATGGGGAAGCTATGCATTTTTGGGACAGGCGCAAGGGGGAAGTCTCCGTACCTTCTGCTCAACTTTGCTGTGAACCTAAAACTGCTTAAAAAAATAAAATCTAATGATCAAAAGTTCTGGTACAGAGGGACTTCCCTGGTGGTCCAGGGGCTAAGACACCACACTCCCAATGCAAGGGGCCCAGGTTCAATCCCTGGTCAGGGTACTTGATACCACATGCCACAACTAAGAGTTTGCATAGCCGAACTAAAGATCCTGCATGCTGCAACTAAAGATTACACATGCCGTAATGAAGATTAAAGATTCCAAGTGCCACGACTAAGACCTGGTGCAGCCAAATATATAAATAAATAAATATATCTTTTAAAAATTCTGATACAGGGATGTGCCTGTCTACATTTAGGTATTTAATGGTTAATAATTGTGATATAGGGCTTCCCTGATGGCTCAGTGGTAAAGAATCCACCTGCCAAGCAGGAGATGCAGGTTTGATCCCTAGGTCAGGAAGATCCCCTGGAGAAGAAAATGGCAGTCCACTCCACTGTTCTTGCCTGGGAATTTCCATGGCCAGAGGGGCCTGGTGGGCTACAGTCTATGGGGTTGTAAAGAGTTGGACATGACTTAGCAACTGAGCACGCACACATACAATTGTGATTTAATTTGAAAACTCATAGGGATTCACAGTGGAAGTGAGGATGGAGTAAATTACTGGAGTCTTAAGAGGAATTAGGAGGTGAAGCTAGCTAACCAGTATGTGAGTTGTGATTGTAGGTTTAGGTAAGATCTTTGCTTGATGTTACTGATCCAACAATTAATGTCGTTAAAAACAAGTCCCAATATTTTCTTCCAAAAGGGTTGGAAAGTTATACAATAGTATTTGGTCAAAAGTTTTTTGGTAATTGTGTTTAATTACTACCCCACCCCCACCCCCACCCCATGGCAGGAGGCAGAATCAAATCTGGATTTCTTTGAAAGAGGAAGGAAATTCGTATAGAAAAACAGGAAGTTGACAAGTCCCTCACTGTTGCCTAGCTAACATTTTCCCACCGCCCTATCATTTAATATGAATGTTGCTAATAATTCATTTTCACATGAAGAATTTTTCTTGTGCAAGGGACTGTGCTAAATCTTAAGGAACCAAAGTTGAATATTTTCAAGTCACTTTGATCAGGATAAATATAGTATGTTACGGGAACTGAAAGTAGGGAGAGGCATTAGTCCAAACTGAAAGAGTTGGGAGGGAGGGAAGTTTTGGTGTGTGGGAGTCTTGAAGGATAAGTAAGAAATCAGCCATTCATTCACTCATTCAACAAATTTAAAGTGCCTGCTCTATGGCAGGCACTGTCCTAGGCATTGAAGACACTTAATTGCACATTGAAGACATTTAATTAAAGTTCCAGCTATTATGAAATTTCCATTTTAGTGGGAAAAGAAAGACAATAAACAAAATAAGCAAAATAACAACCAGTTGGTAACAAGCTCTATAGCCAAAAGGGGAGACAGAAAGTCTTGAGAGGAAGGTTGCAATTTAAAATAGAATGAGGGACTTCCATACGGTCCAGGGGTTAAGAATCCACCTGCTAATGCAGGGGACATGGTTGGATCCCTGGTCGAGGTAGATCCCCCATGTCACAGAGCAACTAAGCCGTTGCAGAACTACTGAGCTGGTGCTCTAGAGCGTGTGAGCCTCAACTGCTGCACCCACGTGCTGCAGCTACTGAAGCCACACACTCTAAAGCCAGTGCTCCCCAACAAGAGAAGACACTGTAATGAAAGTGACATGCCCTTGAACCATAACTAGACAAAGCCCTCAAGTAGCAACAAAGACCCAGCACAGAAATAAGTAAATAGAATGGCCAGGGACTTCCCTGGCAGTCCAGTGGGTGGACATTTGAATGCAGAGGGTGCATCGCTGGTGGGTAGCTAAGATCCCACCTTGTGGCCAAAAAGCCAAAACATAAAACAGAAGCAATATTGTAACAAATGCAATAAAGACTTTTAAAATGGTCTACATTAAAAAAAAAGAAAAGAAAAATAGAATGGTCAGAGAGAAACAAAAAGGTGATATTTGAGCCAAAATCTGAAGGAGATGATTTACTGATCCAGAGTAAATCTCATGGATATCCAAGGGAAAATTGTTCTAGACACTAAGGCAAGAGCACCCTGGCAGGTGTGAGGACCAGCAAGGAGCAAGTGTGACTGTGACAGTGAGGGAAATGGATAGAGGCAGATCCTGCTTAAAGATTTCAGCTCTTACTCTTTGCAAAATGGAACGCTGGGACTTCCCTGGTGGTCCAGTGGTGAAGACTGCACTCCTACTACAAGGCACACAGGTTCAGTGCCTGATCAGAGAACTGAGATCCCACATGCAGTGTGGTGAGGCAAGAAAAAGATGCTATTGCTGCTTTTTCAATGAAGAAGAGGTTTGGTATATTTTCTTTTTCTTTTTCCTTTTTTGTCCATGTTGCACATCTTGTGGGATTTTAGTTCCCTGACCAGGGATCAAACCTGGGCCCAGTAGTAAAAGTGCCCAGTCATAACCACTGGACTGCCAGGGAAGTCTTAGGCATGCTTTTTTTTTTTTTTTCTTTATTGCTCTGGCTCTTCATTGCTGCTCACAGGCTTTCTCTAGTTGCAGTAAATGGGGACTACTCTTCCGTGTGATTCACCGGCTTCTCATTGCAGTAGCTTCTGTTGCAGAGGACAGGCTCTAGGTGCACAGGCTTCAGTAGTTGCAGCACTTGGGCTCAGTAATTGGGGCACACAGGCTTAGTTGCCCTACAGCATGTGGGATCCTCCTGGACTAGAGATTGAACCTGTGTCCCCTGCACGGGCAGGCAGAGTCTCACCTACTGGACCACCAGGGACATTCCAAGCATGCATTTTTAAAGGATCTCTTTGACTGATGTGTTGAAAGTGGGCTTGGGTGAAAGAAGAGATGAAAGGGTAAACACAAGGAGACCAGTTAAGAGGTCATTACAGGTATCCAGGCAGTGAGGTTGAAGGGTGAGATGTTGGGCCCAAGACAGTATTTTGAAGGAAGAACCAAGAGGATTTATTGATAGATGGGATTCGGATGTCTGAGAGAATATTCAAGGGTGACTCCCAAGTTGTTGGCCTTAGTAACTGGAAGGATAGAATTGCTATTCACTGAGACGAGAAAGACAGTAGGAGAACAGGTTTGTGGGGCAAGATCAGGAGCTCAGCTTCGGTCCTGTTATGTTTGAGTTGCCTGTTGGAACCCCAAGTGAAAAGAGAGTTAAATATCTGTCTGACATTAGAAAGAGTCCAGGCTGGAGATATAAACTGAGGAGGAGTCATTAGAGATTGATAGCATATAAAGACTCAAGACTGGATGAGATCTCCAAGAACATGTTCCCCTCCCAGAGGGCTTCCAGCACTAAAAGTTCAGAGATGGGGAACAAGCAAGAAGACTAAGAAAGTGAAGCCAGGGAAGTAGGGAAGCAAATAAAGGGAGAGGGGACTTCCCTGGTGGTCCAATGGCTAAGACTCTGCCTTCCCAATGCAGGGGGCTAGGGTTCGATCTCTGATCAGGGAACTAGATCTCACATGCCACAGCTAAAAGATAGCACATGCTGAAATGAAGATCGAAGATTCCGAGTGCCACAACTAAGACCTGGTGCAGCCAAATAAATAAATAAATATTTTAAAATAAATAAATAAAGGGAGAGGCATGCCAAGAACTCCAAAGTGAAACTCCCAAGAAGCTCTGCTTCATCAGAAATGCCTTTTGTACCAACAAAATCATCTCTAGCTACTAAAACAACTGAAAAATCAAAATCCATTATTAACCAGCAAGATAACATTCTCACTTCTAACACTTGGTAAGAACTATAACTGTTTGAGGAGTGCTTTCAAGTAGTTTTTTTTTTTTTTTTTTTTGGCCATGCCACTCAGCTTGTGGGATGTGGGGTCTTAGTTCCCTGACCAGGGATCGAACCCCTGCCCCCTGCTGTGGAAACTAGACTGCCAAGAAAGTTCTGGAAATTATTTCTTAATGAGTAGAGTTTGGGAGTGATAAAAAAAACTTTGGAAATAGTAGTAATGACTAGATACAACATAACAGTCAATGAAATTATTGCCGCTAAAATATACACTTAAAATAGTGTAAATAGTAAGTTTTATGTTATAAATGTTTAGGAGCTTAGTTGGGTTTTGTTACATATCTATTTTTCTGTGATCTCTTTGAGTTGTCAATGGGCAACATTGGACAGGAGGTTCTGGGGACAACAGACACCCTTAAAATTTGATTTAAAAGAATGAATTGGGCTAAAGTATAATAATTAGTGGTTGAAAGTAGATCTCTACCAATGTATGAACATTAGCCTGAATATAACTTAGAAGAGATTGCTGAGGCCCATATTTTTGTGTACATTAGTAAATAATACTGATATGCCAATTAATTCATACAAAAATCTAAGAGCTGCTGCTAAGTCACGTCAGTTGTTGTCTGACTCTGTGCAACCCCATAGACGGCAGCCCACCAGGCTCCCGTCCCTGGGATTCTCCAGGCAAGAATACTGGAGTCGGTTGCCATTTCCTTCTCCAGTGCATGAAAGTGAAGAGTGAAAGTGAAGTCGCTCAGTCGTGTCCGACTCTTAGCAACCACATGGACTGTAGCTTACCAGGCTCCTCCGTCCATGGGATTTCCCAGGCAAGACTACTGGAGTGGGGTGCCATTGCCTTCTCTGAAAAATCTAAGAGAGTAGCCAATAAATACAAAAATTGTTTCCTGAAAAGCCATAGGGAAATGGTTCAAATTTCCCTCCCATATTGCAATATACTCAGACATACTCTCTTAATTAGTACTCAGATCATGCCCTGTACTCTAGGGCAACCTTCCAAAAAGGGTGCTAAATTAACCCAAATCTTCTAGTTTCAGCAGATATGTAATGAAAACAAAGGTAGGTAGAGTTAAATTCTAGTTAGTAGGCCTCTGTGTGCATTTATTAATTCTGTTCAACTTAGCATTGTACAAATACTAATATAAGGACTTTTTCTATCCTCAGTACTCCATCCTTCATTGATCTTAAACACACTTTCATTCTTCTGAAACACTAGAGTGCTGATTGGAATTACATTCTGGTACATATGTCTTTGTTTACACAAGTGAGTATCCCTGTGCTACTATATGTGATTTTGGTTATTACTGCTCCACAAGAAATGACCCCCCAAAACTTAAGTGGTGTAAAACAATGACAACATTTATTTTGTTCATGAATCTGCAATTTGGGCAAGGTTCAGTGGGGATAACTAACCTCTGTTCCATTTAGTGTCAGCTGCAGTGGCTTGAAAGCTAGGAAGTAGGAATCCTCTGAGGGTTTGATCACTCACATGCTGGCGGTTGATGCTGGTTGTTGGCTGAGACCAGAGCTGGAACTGTCAGTTGGAACGATTACACATGTAATGTGTTTCCTCTTTCCTCACAATGCTGTGGCTAGGTTCCAAAGGTGAGCAGAGACACAGAGAGAGAGGCAAAAAGGGAATCACCCTAAGCTACATCGCCTTTCAGGATGTAGCCTAAAACATAACACAGTGTTAAATCTTTTTTTTTTTTTTTTTTTTTTTTTTTGCTATGCTAGGTCTTCATTGCTTTGTATGAGTTTTCTGTAGCTGCAGTGATGGAGAGTTACTCTTCATTGCAGTGCGCAGTCTTCTCATTGCGGTGGCTTCTCTTGTTGCCGAATTCAGTCTCTAGGTATGAGGGCTTCAGTAGTTGCAGCTCAAGGGCTCTAGAGTGCACACTCAGTAGTTGGGGCACACAGACAGCTATTGCACAGCATGTGGGATCTTCCCAGGCCAGGAATTGAACCAGTGTCCCCTGCATTGGCAGGCGGGTTTCTTAAACACTAGACCATCAGGGAAGTCCCACAGTGTCACTTCTGCTGCATTCGCATCACTGAAGCAGTCACAAAGTTTTGGCCAGGTTTAAAGGGAGGGGAAACAGTCTCCGGAAATATTGCTGTGCCCCAGTGTGCCTTCTGGCCGAACAATTTACCTCCCTCCTATGTTGCAGTATATCTTCAGTCCTTTCTCCAAAAGCTCCATTATGACATCAGGGTCAGCCTTGGAGTCTGGAATCACATCATATAGGTCAGATCCAGGTGTGAATGAGGCTCCCTAATGTATTTTCCCTAACGCAGTATCTTCTGACTTGATCACCTGTTCTTTGTAAATATACACTGAAGTTATTTAGGGAAAAGGGACCATGATACATGACACTTACTTTTAATTGGTTCAAGAAGGACTTCCCTGGTGGCGCATTGGATAGAAGTCTGCCTGCCAATTCCGGGTACACAGTTTCAAACCCTGGTCCAGGAAGATTCTACGTGCTGTGGGGCAATTAAGCCCGTGTACCACAACTACTGAAGCCCACGCTCTAGAGCCCATGCTCTTCAACAAGAGAAGCCACCACAATGAGAAGCCAGCACATCACAGTGAAGAGTAGCCCCACTGTCTGTGACTAGAGAAAGCCCGTGAGCAGCAAGAAGACTCCATGCAATTAAAAAAAAAAAGTCCAGGAAAAAACTATATTTCTACATACAACATTTCGGAAACAGTTTCCCCACTCCTTGAGCCTGAACATAAATTTGTGATTGTTTCAATGAATAGAATGCAGCAGAAATGGCACTGTGTTACATCTGAAGATGGAATATATATATACACACACATACACACACATATAAATGTAGTGTATGCACATATATATGTATCATGTGTATATATATGTATATAGTATTTATATATATGTAAAGAGAAGGGGAGAAAGAGGAATGCAAATAGTAAGGCAAATTGAGTAAAATGTTAACAATAGATGAATTAGACAAGTATTCTTTGTGCTATTCTTATTTTTGTAACTTTTCTATAAGTTTGAAATTAATTCCAAGTAAAAAGTTTTTAAAATATCATGCACATAGAATAGGTTCTGAGTATTAATATATTGATATATTCCATTCTAGGAGCAAGCTCTGACTTGACCTTTCTATTAATTTGAGGGCATTAAGAAAAGATCCTTTAATTCTCCCTTTGCCCAGATGTCTATAAGAAGATATCATAACCTACTACACTTTAACCTACATTCCTCAAATCTCATTTCCTTAAAGAGTTATTTTTGGAAAGATCCCTATTTGAGAGGGGAGATTTGGCCTTATTGAAACTCAGCTTTTCCATGGTCTTTGCATTACCTATACACTAAAGGCACCTGTAAAGTTGTGGCTCAGAGACATTATTGAAGGGTGAACCTCAGCCTCCTTGTAACAAAAAGATACGGGGATTAACTCTCTTGAAGAACCATCATTGTGAACCCAGAGCACAAGTTCTAAAAATAGTGGCTGCCGAGAAACAGCTTTCTCATGTTTCCAGTTTGAAAAGGACACTTAAATAGAAGTTGGGTGCTTTTCACCAGTGTCACAATCCCTAAACAAGCAAAGAGTAATCACTAGTTAAAGTCCCAGTTTAGGAACTGTTAGTTCCTCCAAGAAGCACATGCAGGCCATTTAATAAATTTATTCATAGCCATCATGTATACAATTTTATCATTCAAAGCTGGGACTTCTCTAGCTGTCCAGTGGTTAAGAGTCTGTGCTTCAAGTGCAGAGGGTACCAGTTCAACTGGAGGACTAAGGTCCTGCAACCTCTGTGGCATAGCCAAAGAAAAAAGAAAAGAAAAAATTATTTAAAAACTAAAAAAAAAAAAGTAATAAAGCTGGGAATTCTCAGGCAGTCCAGTGGTTAGGACTTCATGCTTCCACTGCATGAGGTTCAATCCCTGGTCAGGGAACTAAGATCGCAAAACCCATGTGGCACATCCAAAAAAAAAAAGGAACTGATTATTCTGAAATCCTTGGACCAACATCAGATGTTTTATCACCATAGCAAAGACATAGTTCATTTATAAGATATGTAATCAAGGAACATCCTCTTAAACAAATTAATTGCTAACACTTATTGAGCTCTAATATGTGTTAGATACTGGGTTAACATTTACATACATTGTTAAATCATTTAATCTTCACACTAGCTCTATGAGGCATATGTTATTATCATTTCCATTTTACAGAAGAAGAAAAAGTTAGTCAAATTTAAGTAATTTGCCCAAAGTCAAACAACTAGTTGCTCAGTTGTGTCCAACTTTTTGTGACCCCCTGAACCATAGCCCACCAGGCTCCTCTGTTCATGGAATTCTCCAAAGAGAATACTGAAGTGGGTTGCCATTCCCATCTTCAGGGGATCTTCCCCACCCAGGGATCGAATGCAGATCTCCTGCATTGCAGGCAGTTTCTTTACCATCTGAGCCACCACCATATCTTTGACAAAAAGTCTGTATAGTCAAAGCTATGGTTTTTTCCAGTAGTCATGTATGGATGTGAGAGATGGGCCATAAAGAAGGCTGAGCACCAAAGAACTGATGCTTTTGAATTGTGGTGCTAGAGAAGACTCTTGAGAATCCCTTGGACTGCAAGGAGATCAAACCAGTCAATCCTAAAGGACAACAGCCCTGAATATTCATTGGAAGGACTGATGCTGAAGCTCCAATATTTTGGCCACCTGATGGGAAGAGCTGACTCACTGGAAGAGACGCTGATTCTGGGAGAGATTGAAGGCAAAAGGAGAAGGGGATGGCAGAGGATGAGATGGTTTGATAGCATCACTGATTCAATAGACATGAATCTGAGCAAACTCTGGGAGATAGTGAAGGACAGGGGAGCCCAGAGTGCTGCAGTCCACGGGGTTGCAAAGAGTCGAACACAACTTAGTGACTGAACAACAACAAACAAAAATCTACATCTGAAATCTTGCTCATAACGTACAGTTACACTATGGATTATAAAATAAGATAAAGTATGAAGTTAAGCATGTTGCTACTTTGTGAGTCATTTTTTGTGAGAACATTGGTGAGCTTTGCCCACACATATGCTGAACAATTTGTTCTTTGATAAATTAGCCTTATTCCTCATGGTGAGTTTGCTTAGAGAACATCTTCCTGTTAGACTCATAGACCAAAGACTTAGTCAATTCATAGAATAGAGCAAGTAAGTCTGGCCATCCTTTTGGGTCCTAGAAAGACCATGCTTAAGTGTAATTATGTTCATTTAGTAATTCATTTAGTCAACAAACATTTGTCAAATGACCATTTTGTATAAGAAATCAGGGTGTGCAATGACACCACTTCAGATTTATTGTCTGCCCATGAAAGGCTTCCCAGGTTCTAATCCTAGTGCAGCCACCTCAGTTGAGGAACTTTTAGTTTTACAAACTCCATTTTATCATATTGATCAGTCTCTCACAGACTGGCTTATGTTAATAAATGACCATGAAACAGAGGACCTTTGTTTCTGACCATGATGGAATAAAAGGGTCTGGATTTACCCTTCTGCCATAAACAATTAGGAAACTAAACAAAATATAGAAAACATTTCTTTTTAGGCATTGGACAATAGACAGTCCAGAACTGACATCTTTGAGAGAAGAAAAACAAATGCAGTGAGTTCTACAGTTGCCCTGGCTTTACACCTAAGGGCACATTCTGGATCATAAATTCAGAACGTGGCAGAACACAGCAGTCTCACAGAGTTGAGGAGACAGAGATTGGAGTTCATGGTCCCTGTGGTAGCTGGATGTTGCTAGACAGGATACCAAAATGAAAGAAGAAACATATTAAAAGAACTCCAAAAGTCTGCACAGGGCTTTGATTCTTTGCTGGATATGAATGTGGTCCAGAATGACAGAGTTAAATTCCAGGAGAATGAGCATGAAATAATCAAAGAGATATAACTGAACAATTCCCAGGGCTCATACAGGGCTAGGAAATGTTCTGACCAGTGAGAGAAGAAAGACCTCATTGACTACTCAAGACAGTCAAGAGAGACCTCAAAAATATCAAACATTACCAGCTGATCTGTACTAACTCTATAGTAAGCTATACGCTAGACCTAATTTAACAAAACTTTTAAACAAGCTTTCAAAAACATCAAACTAATTTGAAAATAACCCTAACCTGTCTGGTAAAACAGATGTCTATGGTCTTCAAGGGAAGACTACAAAATTCAGGCACTCAAAAATGTAACATCCTAGCATCTGATAAAAAATGACCGTATGTACCAAGAAGCAGGAAAAGGATAGCCAAAGCAGAAGAAAACTCAGTCAACAGAAACAGACTCAGAAATGATAGAGATGATGGAACTAGTGGACAAGAATGATAAAACAACTATTATAACTATATTGGGGTATTTAAAGGAAAACAGACATAATGAGAAAAGAAATGGAAGATATAAGGACCAAATAAAACTACTAAAGGTGAAAAATATAATATCTGAAATGAAAAATTCAACATGGCAGCTAGCTTCCCCCAAAGCAAGTGATCAGAGAGGGGAAAAAAGTGGCAGCAAAAAGAAGGTACATGCTTTTTATGACCTAGTATATTCCTTTCCTGTTTGTAGTAATATGATCTATGTTGGTTTAGTTGCTCAGTCGTGTCCGACTCTGTGATCCCATGAACTATAGTCTGCCAGGTTCCTCTGTCCTTGGGATTCTCCAGGCAAGAATACTGGAGTGGGTTGCCATTTCTTCTTCCAGGGGATCTTCCCAACCCAGGGCTTGAATCCGCATCTCTTATGTCTCCTGCATTAGCAGGCGGGTTGTTTATCGACTCAGCCACCAGGGAAGTAATAAATTAACACAAAGTTGGTGGCTTAAAACAACACAAAAGTTATTCCTATACAGTTCTATAGTCCAGAGGTCTGGCATGACTGTCACCCTGAGGACACCCAAAAAGCCTTATGCAGAGGTCCAGGTAGGGAGAGACTGAAGCCTCCCGCTAGCAACCAGCGCTAAGGTGCCACGCATGCAAGTGAATCACCTCAGAAGTGAATCCTCCAGCCCCAGTGACGTCTTCAGATGACAAAGCCCTGCCTGATATCTTGACTGCAACTTCATTAGAAACATTAAGCCAGACTCATCAAGCTAAGCCGCTAGATTCTCCCCCCACAGAAATTGTGTGAGATAATAAGGATTGTTTTAAGCCATTAAAATTTAACACAATGTATTTTCCAGCAGTAGACAGTGCAAGAATCTCTTCAGCAAATATTACTGGGACAACTAGATAGCCATATGGAAAACAAAACTCCCCCTAAACTGGTATAGTCATACGATAGGATACAACTCAGCAATAAAAAGGAATGGACTCTTGATCCATGTGATAATATGTAAGAATCTCAAAAATGTTCTGCTGAGCAAAAGAAGTCAGGCGTGGAAAGTATATTCTGTATGATTTATTCATGTGAAACAGCAGTAAAGAAAATTGATGATGATGGAAAGCAGACCAATAGTTGCCTGGGGCTGGGGGGTGAGGGCTGAAGGAGGAGGGGGAGTGAAGGTTGGCTGGGAAAGACAAAAGGCAATTTTGGTGTGATGGAAAAGTTCTGTGTCTTGATTGTAGCTCTATAGGTTATAAGGGTGTATTTGATGATACTCACTGAACTCTACACTTGAAATGAGTTCACATTATACAAATTGCAGTTATGTAATTATAGCTTATATAAAATTTACTTCAGTAAAGTTGAATTTTAAACTGAAAAAAAAAAAATCCCATGAAGAAAATATACATGCCTAAATGGTTAGTGCCTTTATTTAGGATAAATTTCTTCCAGGATACATGATAATATTAGTCTCTATTAAGAATTTTCCGGGTGAGGGACTTCCTTGGTGTCCCTTCCACTCCACCCTTCCAATGCAGGGGGCCCAGGGTTCAATCTGTGGTCAGGGAACTGGTTCCCATACGCCCAACTAAGAGTTTGCGTGCCATAACTAAAAGATCTTGTACGCCACAACAAAGATTGAAGATCCCACATGCCGCAACTAAGACCCGGCGCAGCCAAATTAATTAATTAATTTTAAAAAAATTTCCTGAGGGACTTCCCTGGCGGTCCAGTGGTTAAGACTTGGTGCCTTCACTGCCAAGGACCCAGGGCCCAGGTTCAGTCCGCTGGTTGGGGAACTAAGATCCTACAAGCCATGTGGTGTGGGCAAAAAAAAAAGAAAGAAAAATTTCCCCTTCCAGCATCAAGGAACCTGGAAACTAAATTTATAATCTGAAGGTTTTTTCCATCAGCAGGTCCCCTTGTTCTTCCTCTCATTATAGCTGATGTCATACTCATCACTACAATTACACATTCCTGGGAGTACTTAACTGACGTCTTTCTCTCCCCTTAGACAGTAAAGCTCCCCAAGCGTGGAGACTGGGTCTATTTAACTCACTTCTGCATTCCCAGAGTCTAGCATAGTGGCTGGCACAGTTAAGTGCTCAATATGTATCTGATAAATTAACTCTCTACTTCATTCAAGGTACATACGCTAATCCTATAAACACAAAGTCTTGTTTTCTTTCACCCTTTTATCCAGCAGAATACCTAAGCACTCAGATACCTCTGCCAAGGCCTTTGTGAGTGTTTCCTCTCCTTTCCCTTTCTCTTCCCACTCCCCTTCCCTATCTCATCTCCCTTCTTCTTCTTTTTTTTTTTAATTTTAGTTTTTGGCTGTGTCACAGAGCAGGGATCAAACCTGTGCCTCCTTCTTGGGAAGCACAGAGTCTTTACTGATGGACCACTGGAGAAGTCCCCCATCTCTCTTCCACAACTTCCTCACTTCCCTACCTGTAGATGGTACTGGACATGCTGCCCTTGGTTTGGGTGGCTGTCCTCCTTAACATTCTTCTCAAAAAATAAAAAAATTAAAAAAAAACATTCTTCTCTCTTCTCTCTAATCTGGCTTCTCCATTCCAGTCACGCTAAAATGAACCCTTTTCCTGCACACAATTCTTCCTCTTTCACCATCTCCATGATTTTGCCTATGCTATTCCTTCCGCTGAGAAATCCAATCCCGCTTTGCCAGTCCATTAGATTTGGCCTATAAATTATTTATTTCAGGAAATTATTCCTACCTAATTATTCCTGCTCTGCTTCTCAACAGCCCTTTGGATTTAGCCTGAAATACGGGGACTTGTTACACTTATGGGGATGTCACCCACTTGTACTATGATGATGGATTTGTATGAAGTTACGATACTTTCCATTAACTATAAACGCCTTCCAAATGGCATGTGCTTGCTTCTATCCCTTGTATGTGTTTTCCTTTTTTCAAAAAATAATTTTAGCTATTTATTTATTTACTTTTGGCTGTGCTGGGTCTTTGCTGCTGTGCATGCTTTTCTCTACTTGCAGCGAGTGGGGACCACTCTCTAGTTGTGGTGTGCGGGTTTTTCATCGTGGTGACATCTCTTGTTTTGGCTCCGGGGCTGTAGAGCTCAGGCTCAGTTGTTGTGGCACATGGGCTTAGTTGCCCCACCCACCTGGGATCTTCCTGGTTCTGAGCAGGAACCTGTGACTCTTGCATTGGCAGACGGATTATTTACCACCGAGCCACCAGGAAAGCTCCTCCGTTTTTTTCCCCCAATATTTTAATTTTATTATTTTTTAATTGTTAATGTTCTGAGAATCTGTTTTAAGACCACTGGGGAAGTCCCTGTTTTCCTTTCTTATGCAACTGCTCAGGACAGAGTTCTGCACAGAGGTGCGCTCCATCTCAGTACATTAGAATTGAGCAAAGGAAACAGCCGTCCGTGGGTAATTCATCCCCAGGGCAGGCATGGAAAGGAAGCCAGGTTTGATCCAACTGAAACAGCTTAAATGAGAATGTCTTTTCTGAGTCCGGGTTCCCAAATGCATCTCTTTTCTGTGGCCTAGGAGAATCCCATTTTTTGTCAATGGAGATAAAAAAAGATTCCTTGAAACACACTCTGGTAGGTAGCACAAATAAACCGTATAATTATATTTCCTTAAATAGAAAAACTCAGAGCATAAGGATATAAGATTCCCTGGGTCAGACCAAGACTATGTAATTCAGATTTTTTTATTTTATGTTCTCTTAAATGGGGAACTGGTCACTTAAACCCCTTCCTTATTTTATTTTTTAAATATTTATTAGGCTGAGCCAGGTCTTAGTTGTGGCATGTGGGATCTAGTTCCCTTACCAGGGACCAAACACAAGCCTCTTGTATTGGGAGCACAATCTTGGCCCCTGAACCACCGGGGAAGTCCTATTTTTATTTATTTATTTTTGGCCATGCCACACAACTTATGAGATCTTAGTTCCCTGACCAGGGAATGATTCTTTGCCATTCTTGCCTCCTTCATTGAAGTACAGAGTCTTTTTTTTTTTTTTTTAAGTACAGAGTCTTAACCATTGGACTGCCAGGGAGGTCTCAGATTTTTAAAAATAAACTTTCAACAACAAGATCCTACTGTATAGCACAGGGAACTATATTCAGTATCCTGTTATAAACCATAATGGAAAAAAATATAAAAAAGAATGTATGTATATACATACATATATTTATATACACATATGCATATGCATTACTTGGCTGTCCAGCAGAAATTAACACAACATTGTAAATCAACTTTAATAAATTTTTAAAAATAATTTTTTATTTGGAAATACTTTAAGATTTACAGAAAAGTTCCAAAGGTTTTATAGAGAGTAGCTTAGAGTTTCTATATACTTCTTACTATATACTCTATATACTTCTTACTCAAAATCCACCATCGTTAACATCTTATATTATCATGATACATTAGTGAAAACTAGGAAATAGACGTTGTTATATTATTATCTCAACTCAAGGCACTATTTGGATTTCACCAGTTTTTCCATTAATGCTCAATTTTTGTTTTAGGATCTAACTCAAGAGTACCACATTACAGTTATCATGTCTCCTGGTTCTTTCTTTTTTTTTTAATTTATTTATTTTTGGCTGTGCTGGATCTTCACTGCTGGGCAGCCCTTCTCTGGTTTCGGACAGCAGGGGCTACTCTCTAGTTACAGCTTGCGGGCTCCTCGTTGCAGCGGCTTCCCTTGTTGCAGAGCGCGGGCTCTTGGCCACACCGACTTCGGCAGACACAGCACGTGGGCTTGGCGGTCGCAGCTCCGGGCTCCAGAGCACAGGCTCCGTAGCTGCAGCCCAAGGGCTTGGCTGCTCTGCAGCATATGAGATCTTCCCGGATCTGGAATCAAATCTGTGTCCCCTGCATTGGCAGGAGGATTCTTTACCACTGAGCCACCAGGGAAGCCCTTCCCTGATTCTTTCTAACCTGTGACAGTTTCTTGGTCTTTTCTTGATTTTCACAGCCTTGAGTGTCTTGAGGAAGACTGGCCAGATACCTTATAGAATGTCTCCCATTCTTGTTTTGTCTGATGTTTTTCTCATGCTTAGACTGGGATTGTGGGTCTTTTGAAAAATACTGCGGAGTTGAAGTGCCCTTCTCATCATACATCACACCTGGGATATGATGCCACACATGACGTCACTGAGGGCTTCCGGGATGGCTCAAGTGGTAAAGAATCCGCCTGCAATGCAGAAGATGCAGGAGACTCAGGTTTGATCCCTGGGTTGGGAAGATCCTCTTGAGGAGGAAATGGCAACCCACTCCAGTATTCTTGCCTGGAAAATCCCATGGACAAAGAAGCCTGGTAGGCTACAGTCCATAGAGTCACAAGGAGTCTGACTCGACTGAGCAAGCAAGCATGAGCACATGACATCACTGGTAATATTAACTCCCATCTCTAGGTTGATTTAGTCTGCCAGTCATCTCCTGGTAAGTTACTAACATTCCCTGTTCCTACTTTACCCTTTGGATAGCTCGGAACTTGATGGGCATCAAAATCCATTATGTATAAAAGAGCAGGGTAATTTAACACTATAATGGCCTTAGGTTTTATGGATTTACTCAAAATATTCCTAATCCCAGGACTCCAAATCAAAGTCTAACCCTTTGAACTATAGAAAGAGACCAAAATGTGAAAAAAATAAAAAATAAAAAAGAAAGAGACCAAAATGTATTAAGGCCCACTTGCCAAGCAATGCAATCTAACATAACTCTTAATTTTTTTTTAACAAAATTGAATGCAATCTAGTGATAGCTGAGATCTTCCAGCTTCTTAAAATCTAGAGGAAATTGATCTCCAATCTGTAGATAATAAAAGCCCAAAGTGCTTCTTAAAGTTTCTCCAAATTCCCAGGAATTTATGTCACCATGGTGGTACCTTCTGATTGATTTATTTCCTTTGAGCCTTATCTTGGTTGTTGCTGTTCAGTTGCTAAGTCGTGTCTGACTCTTTGCAACCCCAAGGACTGCAGCACGCTGGGCTCTTTTTTCCTCCACTATCTCTGGCAGTTTGCTCAAATTCATATCCATTGAGTCACTGATGCTATCTAACCACCTCATCCTCTCTCTTCTTTTCCCTTCAATCTCTCCCAGCATCAGAGTCTTTTCCAGTGAGTCGGCTCTTCCCATCAGATGGCCAGAGTATTGGAGCTTCAGCTTCAACATCAGTCCTTCCAAAGAATATTCAGGGTTGATTTCCTTTAGGATGGACTGGTTTGATCTCCTTGCTGTCCAAGGGACTCTCAACAGTTTCATCCAGCACCACAATTTGAAAGCATCAGTTCTTCAGCACTCAGCCTTCTTTATGGTCCAACCCTCACATCCAGACATGACTACTGGAAAAACCATAGCTTTGACTATACAGACCTTTGTGATAAAAAGTGATGTCTCTGTTTTTCAAAATGCTGTCTAGGTTTCTGATATCTTTCCTTCCAAGGAGCAAGCGTCTTTTAATTTCATGGCTGCAGTGATTTGGGAGCCCAAGAAAAGAAAATCTGTCACTGCTTCCACTTTTCCCCCTTCTATTTGCCATGAAGTGATGGGACTGGATGCCAGGATCTTAGTTTTTTGAACGATGAGTTGCAAGTCAGCTTTTTCACTCTCACTCTCAAGAGGCGCTTAGTTCCTCTTCACTTTCTATCATTAGAGTGGTGTCATCTGCATATCTGAGGTTGTTGATATTTCTCCCAGCAATCTTGATTTCGGCTTGTTATTCAGCCAGCCAGGCATTTCTCATGATGTACTCTACACAGAAGTTAAATAAACAGGATGACAATATACATCCTAGTCATACTCCTTTTCCAATTTTGAATAAGTCAGTTGATACACATAGGGTTCTGACGGTGGCTTCTTGACCCACATACAAGTTTCTCAGGAGACAGGTAAGGTGGTCTGGTACTCTGGTACTCCCATCTCTTTAAGAATTTGCCAGTTTGTCATGATCCACACAGTCAAAGACTTTTGCATAGTCAATGAAGCACAAGTGGATTTTTTTTGCAACCCCTTTGCTTTCTCTATGATTCAACGAATGTTGGCAATTGATCTCTGGTTCCTCTGCCTCTTTTTGCCTTATCTTGGAGCTATCCCTTTATCTCTCACTGTCAGCCAGGGCCCAAAATAAGGGGCTCAGCGACTTCCCTGGAGCTCCAGTGGTTAAGACTACACCATGCCCATGCAGGGGGCATGGGACTGTCCCTGGTCAGGGAACTAAGATCTCATGTGCTATGCAGCAAGGCCAAAAGATAAACAAATAAATAAAAATAAGATAGCCTAGCTCCTTTTTGATTCCTTCATTCAAAGAAACATCTGAGGCTGTTGAGTATCATAGATATGAATGGTTTTAGTGAAGGGTTGCATCTCATAACTTACAGCCAATGAATACAATCCATATTAATCCTTTTGGCTGCCCTTTCCCACTGGAAGTGTAATCTCCATTCATCCCCAACTTCCAAATCACCCCACAGTGACCCAGCTTCTCATCATCTGTTTTGCTGGCTTCTCTCTCTGCAGAGTCCCTTGTTTTCTTCCTCTCCCTTCTGGCATTCTTATATTTTATTCTATTTATTCATCAGTTTATTTTTGCCCACACCAGAAGCTTTTGGGATCTTAGTTTCCTGACCAGGGTTTGAACGCCGGCAGTGGAAGTGTGGAGCCTTAACCACTGGACTGCCAGGAAATTCCCCAGATATTCTTTTCTAGAAATCAGATCGATTATATTCTTTGCAGCCAAAGATGGCAGAGTTCTATACAGTCAGCAAAAACAAGACCACATGATCTGACTGTGGCTCAGATCATGAACTCATTGCAAAATTCAGACTTAAATTGAAGAAAGTAGGGAAAATCATTCAGGTATGACCTATATAAAATCCCTTGTGATAATACAGTAGATCTGGCAGATAGATTCAAGGGATTAGATCTGATAGAGTGCCTGAAGAACTATGGACGGAGGTTTGTAATGTTGTACAGGAGGAGGTGATCAAAACCATCCCCAAGCAGCAGAAATGCAAAAAGACAAAATGGTTGTCTGAGGAGGCCTTAAAAATAACTGAGAAAAGAAGACAAGCTAAAGGCAAAGGAGAAAAGGAGATATATACCCATCTGAATGAAGAGTTCCAAAGAATAGCAAGGAAAGATTAAGAAAGTCTTCTTCAGTGATCAGTGCAAAGAAATAAAGGAAAACAATAGAATGGGAAAGACTAGAGATTTCTTCAAGAAAATTAGAGCTACCAAAAAAAAAAAAAAGAAAAGAAAATTAGAGCTACCAAGGGAATATTTCATGCAAAGATGGGCACAGTAAAGGACAGAAATGTATGGACCTAACAGAAGCAGAAGATATTAAGAAGAGGTGGCAAGAAAACATGGAAGAACTATACAAAAAAGTTACATTACAACCCAGATAACCACGATGGTATGACCACTCACCTAGAGCCAGACATCCTGGATTGCGAAGTCAAGTGGGCCTTAGGAAGCATCACTACAAACAAAGCTAGTGGAGGTGATGGAATTCCAGTTGAGCTAATTTCAAATCCAACCAGTCCATCCTAAAGGAACTCAGTCCTGAATATTCATTGGAAAGATTGATGCTGGAGTTGAAGCTCCAATACTCTGGCCACCTGATGGGAAGAACTGACTCATCTGAAAAGACCCTGATGCTTGGAGAGATTGAAGGCAAGAGAAGAGGGCAGCAGAGCACGAGGTGGTTGGGTGGCATCACCACTCAATGGACATGAATTTGAGCAAACTCCAGGAGACAGTGAAGGACTGGGGAGCCTGGCATGCTGCAGCCCATGGGGTTGCAAAGAGTCAGATACAACTTAGCAACTGAACAACAACAACAGCAACCAAATAGAAACAAACTGACATAAAAACCTCCCGGGTAAAGATCATTGTAAAATGTAGGAAAGATAATCAAGAAGTGCTGAGTTATGAGTATTATTGTTTCCCATATAATTTATTTAATTGTAAGTTAATAATTTTATGTTTACAGAATTAACTTTTCTATTGTGGTAAGACATATATTACACAAAACTTAACCACTTTAACCATTTCAAGTATACAATTCAGTGGCATTAAGTATATTCACAATGTTGTATAGCTATCACCATCTATTTCCTGCAATAAACTTTTCCATCAGCCCAAACAGAAATTCTAACTATTCCTTCTTTCTCTCAGATGCTGGTAACTTTTATTTTATTTTTGTTTTTTTTTAATATAAGTAGAATCATACAATATTTGTTCTTTTGTGTCTGACATTTCATTTAGCATAATGCTTTCAAGACTCACACTGTAGCAAGTATAAGAATTTTATTCCTTATAAAATAATGGCATTTGCAGGAACATGGATGGACTTAGAGATTATCATACTAAGCAAAGTAAGTCAGAAAGACAAATACCATATGATATTATTTGTATGTGGAATCTAAACTATGACACAAATGAACTGAGCTATGAGACAAACAAGCACAGATAAAGAACAAATTTGTGCTTGCCAAGGAAGGAAGGACTGGGGGTTTGGAATTAGCAGATGCAAACCATTATACATAGGATGGATAAAAAACAAGTTCCCACTGTATAGCACCGGGAACTATATTCAATCTCCTGGGATAAACCATAATGGAAAAGAATATGAAAGAAGGATGCGTAGGCATCAGAGCAACTAAGCCCTTGCACCACAACTGCTGAGCCTGTGCTCTAGAGCCCCAGCAGGCTTCCCCGATGGCTCAGCAGGAAAGACTCTGCCTGAAAAATCCCACAGAGAAGCCTGGTGGACTATAGACCAAAGTGTCGCAAAGAGTCAGACACAACTGAGCAAGCAAGCTAGGACCTGGAACCACAGCTACTGAGCCCATGAGCCCTAGAGCCCGTGCTCCACAAGAGAAGCCACTGCAATGAGAAGCCCACACACTCAGACTCCAGAGCAACCCCCTCTGCCACAACTAGAGAAAAGCCTGTTCAGCAACAAGCACCCAGAGTAGTGAAAAAGAAAAATGAAAAATAAAAAAAAGAATGTATAGATGTGTACAATTAAGTACAGCAGAGATTGGGACAACACCGTAAATCAACTATACTTCAATTTAAAAAATAAATTTAAGAAACAATATATATGTATAACTAAATCACTTTGCTGTAAGCAGAAATTAATGCAACATTGTATATCAACTATACGTCAATAAATTTTTAAAAATCCATTCCTTTTTATGGCTGAATAAAATTCTATTGTATCTGTCTACCACATTTTCTTTGTCCATTCATCTGTTGATGGACATCTGTTGATGGACACTTGAGTGTTTCCACCTTGTGGCTATTGATAATAATGCTGCTTTGAGTACAAGTATGTATGTGAGTCCCTGCTACCAATTTCATTTAATGTCTGTGTTGAACAAACAGCTGGCAAAATTCCTGAAAATTTACCGATCGGCTCTGGTGAACCTGTTAGAGTCTGTCAGAGCTGGTTCTAGAACAATGCTGGAGAGTCCATTATTTAACAAATTAGGCCCAGCAAGGACTAATTTGGGATTCAACTCCAGCATCTTTTGAATGTGCCTGATGATCAGAATCTCCTGGGACATCTATTGAAATATTGATTCCCAGGCCTTCATGGGAGATTCTGATTCCTAAGCTCCGAGGTGAAGCATCATGCTCGTCAGAATTTGTCTCAGTCTGGAAAACCTGATATGAACCTCTAGTACCATCAAATCGAGTCCTGAAACTGAGCGGTACAAATATAGTACTCTAAAAAAGAGGAGGTGAGAGTAAGTCATTTTGGGGGAACTTGCTGGAAATTTGGGGGTGTCTTTTTTTTCTTTCCAAAAATCCTCCCCAACTCAAATATTCACTGACCACACAATTCTCTCCTACTCATCTCCCTGAATCCCATCTTAGGAAAGAACAGCTTCCAGAGACAGCCAAGTGGAAATCATCAGGCCCAGCAATTTATTTTCCTTTCTATAAATTTTTTAAAATTAATGAATATTTAAATGTTTGGTTGTGCTGGGTCTTCACCGCTGCGCAGGCTCTTCTCTAGCTGCAGTGAGCAGGGGCTACTCCAGGTGTGGTGCCCGGGCTTCTCCTTGCGGTGGCTCCTCTTGTGATGCACGGGCCCCGGGTGCACGGGCTTCAGTAGTTTCAGCTCTTGGGCTCAGCAGTTCTGGCTCAGGGGTTTAGCTGCTTCACGGCACGTGGAATCTTCCTGGAACAGGGATCAACCCCTGCACTGGCAGGCGGATTCTTATCCACTGTGCCACCAGGGAAGTCCAGGCCCAGCAACTTGACATGACCACAGAAGCCTACACATCGTTCAGCTGTTTAGAAACATGTTCTGAAGTTCTCAGGGCGCCATTCTGCAGTGTTATTTTGATGCCCTGATAAGACACTCTTAGAGCACATGAAACCCAAGTTAAAACATTGCTACCAAAAAATAAAAAAAAGTGAAATTAATCCAGGGCTCCATTAAATGGAAATCTATAGTAAATATCAGATAGGAGTGAAGAAAGAAACGTACCAAACATTTTTGAGATCTGTTTTTCTGAAAAGAGAGGAGATGGAGAGATGCAGGGATGTGTCTGGGTCTTCCCAGTGATGGAAGGCTTCACACAGGCAGTCCTGTACTGACAGGCTCTCACCCTTATATTAGTATAACAGGGACTTCCTTCCCACTGGTAAAGTCTGAATGTGGGCCCCTGGCAGGGGACACAGAGTTTCAGCTCTACTGGACTTGGTCAAGCCTTCTGCTTCATCCCTGGTTTCTTGGGTTGGGTCTGGAATTGATTAGTTAGGCCTAAAATGGACTTCCCTGGTGGCTCAGTGGTAAAGAATCTGCCTGAAGTTTAGGAGATGCGCACTCGATCCCTGGGTCAGGAAGGTGCCCTGGAGAAGGGAATGGCTACCCACTCCGGTATTCTTGCCTGGAGAATCCCATGGAGAGAGGAGCCTGGAGGGCTACAGTCCATGGGATCGCAGAATCAGACACGACTGAGCAACTAATATTTTCCTTTTTTTTTTCAGTCCTAAAAATCCCTTGCCTTCTTCCTCCATTCTCTTTCTCTCCAGACTGTGTTTCTGGCATTTTTCAGTATCTATTTGAGTGCTTCCATGAGCTCAGATTTAAAGACCCATCTGAAAAACTACTGCTGAGAAATAGGTCCATATGCTTAGGATAGACCTCTTAAATCACTGATTCCTAACTTTCTGGGGGCTACAGACTTCTCTGATTGCTTGATGAAGGCTGTGGAGCCTCACATACAATTTGCTAGTTAGAATTTCTTTCTTTCTTTTTATATGTATTTGTTTGACTGTGCTGGGTCTTAGGTGTGGCTTGCAGGATTTTAGTTACAGCATGTGAACTCTTAGTTGCAGAATATGGGCAATAGTTCCCTGACTAGGGATTAACCCCAGGCCCCCTGCTTTGGGAGCATGGAATCTTAGCCACTGGACCACCAGGGAAGTCCTTCATTAGAGTTTCAAAGGATTTGTTGACTCTCTCAAGACTGTCAGTGAATCCATGTCAAGATACTCTTTCTGGGGACTTCCCTGGTAATCTGGAGGCTAAAACTATGGGGTCCCATCAGGGAACTAGATCCCACAAGCAGCAAGCAAAGAGTTTGCACACTGCAACTAAGGCCTGGCACAGCCAAACAAATAAATAAATAAATTTTTTCAGATACTCTTTGGGGCATTAAAATATGCACACTACTATCTATAAAATAGATAACCAACAAGGACTGACTGTATAGTACGGGGAACAATACTCTGTATCTTGTAATATCCTAAAATGGAAGAGAATGTAAAAAAAGAATGTATATATGTATATAGATATATGTGATTAACTGAATCACCCTGCTATACACATGAAACTAACACAATATTGTAAACCAACTATATTCCAATAAAAACTAAAAAAGACTGTCTTTGGTGGTGACTCAGACCCTGGTAGCCTTGGAGTACGGATGCTGTGGCCCTCAGCTGGGAACTGTCTCAAGCCCTGCAGACTTAGCACCCCAGCTATGACAGGAATTTGAGTGGCCCTCTTTTTCTCGAAGTCTTGATAGAATTCTAATCGGATAATTGGTTATTCAGAGCAAGATCAAGAGGCTTCTTCTGGCAATGCTCAGAATCTCTTGGGCTTCTTATCAAAGAGAGGAATAGAGCAGAGTTCTTTGGGGGAATAAAAAAGCTCTGAGTCACTGTTTAATGCAGAGAGAGAGATGGGAAAATCTTCAAGTCTTTGGGAGGAAGTGTAGGCAGTAGATGTTCAAGTCGTTTTCCATGTCCACTGAATTCACAGCATAGAATTTTGTGAGCTCTAACATGTGCACCTGGGGTGAAGGGGTAGGGATGGAAAAAGCAGATAGGGTAGGGGGTCCCTGGAGAAAATAAACCAGTCATGGCTTTCTTGACATAAAAGAAACCAGTTAGGCTTAAGGTATTTTGTCATCTAAGCCTGGCTGCAATGCTTCCCCTTGATCAGGTCTCAGTAATTAATGATCTTAAAAGAGGAGAGGGAAAGCAAGGACAAAAGAAAAGCAGTCAAGAAACAATAGCTTGGACTTCCCTGGTGGTCTAAGAGCTAAGAATCTGCCTGCCAATGCACAGGATGTGAGTTCAATTCCTGGTCCAGGAAGATTCCACATGCCTCAGAGCAACTAAGCCTGTTCACCACAATGACTGAGGCCACATGGCCAGAGCCTCTGCTCTGCAACAAGAGAAGACCACACATTGCAAAGAAATGCAGGCCCCTCTCTCTGCAACTAGAGAAAGCCCATGTGCAGCAACGAAGACCCAGGGCAGCAATAAAGCAGAGTCCTGGTTCCCCCTCAAGGGCAGTACAGAACAAGCTGATACTTATCTTTGAGTTCCACAGAATCTAAGGCCCCTATCCAAGTAGAAGTTAGAACGATGATGTTGACCTTTTATGATCCTCATGTTGTTGTTTAGTAGCTCAGTCGTGTCCAACTCTTTGAGACCCTATGGACTGCAGCACACCAGGCTTCCCTGTCCATCACCATCTCCCAGGCCTTGCTCAAACTCATGTCCATCGAATCAGAGATGCCATCCAATCATCTCATCCTCTGTCGTCCCCTTCTCCTCCTGCCTTTAATCTTCCCTAGCATCAGGGTCTTTTCCAATGAGTTGGCTCTTCCCGTCAGATGGCAAAAGTACTGGAACTTCAGTTTCAGCATCAGTCCTTTCAGTGAGTATTCAAGACTGATTTCCTTTAGGATTGACTGGTTTGATCTCCTTGCAGTCCAAAGACTTCTCAAGAGTCTTCTCCAACACCACAATTCAAAAACATTGATTCTTCGGTGCTCAGCCTTCTTTATGGTCCAACTGTCACATCCGTACATGACTACTGGAAAAACCATAGCTTTGACTAGGTGGACGTTTGTCAGCAAAGTAATATCTCTGCTTTTTAATACACTGTCTAGGTTTGTCATAGCTTTCCTTCCAAGGAATGAGTGTCTTTTAATTTCATGGCTGCAGTCACCAGTTGCAGTGATTTTGGAGTCCAAGAAAATAAAGTCTGCCACTGTTTCCACTGTTTCCCCTTCTATTTGCCATGAAGTGATGAGATCAGATGCCATGATCTTAGTTTTTTGAATGTTAAGTTTTAAGCCAGCTTTTTCACTCTCCTCTTTCATCTTCAAGAGGATCTTTAGTTCCTCTTCACTTTCTGCCATAAGGGTGGTGTCATCTGCATATCTGAGGTTATTGATATTTCACCCAGCAATCTTGATTCCAGCTTGTGCTTCATCCAGCCCAGCGTTTCTCATGATGTACTTTGCATGTAAGTCAAATAAGCAGGGTGACAATATACAGCCTTGACGTACTCCTTTCCCGATGTTGAACCAGTCCATTGTCCCATGTTCAGTTCTAACTGTTACCTCTTGACCTGCATACAGGTTTCTCAAGAGGCAGGTAAGGTGGTCTGGTATTCCCACCTCTTTAAGAATTTTCCACAGTTTGTTGTGATCCACACAGTCAAAGGCCTAGTCAATGAAGCAGATGTTTTTTTGGAACTCTCTTGCTTTTCCTATCATCTAGTGGATGTTGGCAATTTGATCTCTGGTTCCTCTGCCTTTTCTAAATTCAGCTTGAACATCTGGAAGTTCTCAGTTCCCATACCGTTGAAGCCTAACTTGGAGAATTTTGAGCATTACTTTGCAAGTATGTGAAATGAGTGCAATTGTGAGGTAGTTTGAACATTCTTAGGGTTCCCTAGTGGCTCAGTTGGTAAAGAATCTGTGCAATGCAGGAGACCTGGGTTGGGACTGGAGAAGAAAATGACAACCCACTCCAGTATTCTTGCCTGGAGAATTCCATGGACAGAGGAGCTGGGCAGGCCACAGTTCATGGGATCACAAAGAGCTGGACGTGACTGTGTGGCTAACTTTTTTGAACATTCTTTGGCATTGGAATGAAAACTGACCTTTTCCAGTCCTGATGTTGCAGGAAGGGGGACCCCTTCCAGGGCCCGAAAGTGGGCTCTTGTCTAAAACTTGGAAATGAATTGTCCGAGGAAACACATGTGCTGACAAAGCAAGAGACTTTATTGGGAAGGGATGCCCGGGTGGAGAGCAGGAGGGCAAGGGAACCCAGGAGAACTGCTCTGCCAAGTGGCTCTCAGTCTTAGGTTTTATGGTGATGGGATTAGTTTCCAGGTTGTCCTTAGCCAATTCTGACTCAGAGTCCTTCCCAGTGGTGCCTTGTTCAGCCAAGATGGATGCCAGAGAGAAGGATTCTGGGAGGTGGTCGGACATGTGGTGTCTCCTTTTGACCTTTCCTGAACTCTTCCGGTTGGTGGCAGCTTATTAGTTCTGTGTTCCTTACCAGGACCTCCTGTTGTAAAACAACTCATGCAAATGGTTACTATGGTGCCTGGCCAGGGTGGGCGGTTTCAGTCAGTGTGCTTGCCCTACCACTGTGGCCACTGCTGAGTTTTCCAAATTTGCTGACATATTGAGTGCAGCACTTTCACAGCATCGTCTTCTAGGATTTGAAGTAGCTCAGCTGGAATTCCATCGCCTCCACTAGCTTTGTTGGTAGTGATGTTTCCTAAGGCCCACTTGACTTCACACTGCAGGATGTCTGGCTCTAGGTGAATGGTCACACCATCATGGTTATCTGAGTCATTAAGATCTTTTTTGTATAGTTTGGTATATTCTTGCCACCTCTTCTTAATCTCTTCTGCTTCTGTTAAGTCTATACCATTTCTGTTCTTTATTGTGCCCATCTTTGCATAAAATGTTCCCTTGGTATCTCTAATTTCCTTGAAGAGATCTCTAGATTTTCCCATTCTACTTTTTCATTATGACCCTCCACAACGTCAATCAACTGAAGCATGGACTCTGTTGACCTTTGCCCCAGTTCTATGCTGAATTCCTCTCTAACCCCTGATCCATATCATCAAGGAACATGCCAGCCTGCAGAAAGTGAAGGGTGGACAAATTAACATGCTCACTTCTACCCGCTCCACACCCCAGCCCCTCCTGCTTAAAGTATGTGGCACTAAGGATTTTTTTAAATTAAATATTGGAGGAATGACTCTATTGAAAGAGTTGCCCTGCCCATCATTTTATGCTGACCAATTGGATTTTGAAGAGTGTCTCCCAAAGGCAATGGATTTTTGCTTTGTCTTAGTTAATGCTGAGCATTGAGCATTTGTGGCTGCTGTTAGATTTAATTGTCTCTTCAGGCTACTTCCTACGGTTTATAATAAAGCCATTATGAAAATAGGGCAGTCATCCAGAGTATAGGATTTGCTGGAGGCTCTGGGAGGGAAGAGGAGGGGTAAGAGTAGGGAGCAGGCAGAGACAAACAAGCTTTGGGGTTCTGATACCTACTTCCCCCTTCTGAATTTTAGATATTGTTTGGGGCTGGTGGAGGAATAAATGTACAAATATTCTTTGTTTCTTTGTGTGTGTGTGTGTTTTCTCCCAGTCTTGGTCCATATTCACATCCACTTACCTAAGTTTGAGTCATAATGTGACAATCTTTTGTGTACTTTTTCCTTTTTTTTGGCCACGTTGTGTAGCACGTGAGATTTTATAGTTACCCAACCAGGAATCAAACCTACATCCCCAGCATTGGAAGCAGAGAGTCTTAACCAGCAGACTACCGTAAAGTTCCCATGTTCTGTTTTTGAACTTGGCATTATATTACATTTTTAATGATGTTATTTATCCCTTATGCTTTGCTGTGTGCTGTGTACTCAGTCATGTCCTGCTCTTTGCCACTCCATGGACTGCAGTCTGTCAGGCTCCTCCGTCCATGGGATTTTCCAGCAAGAATACTGGAGCAGGTTGCCATTTCTTTCTCCAGGGGATCATCCTGACCCAGGGATTGAACCTGTGCCTCCTGCGTCTCCTGCATTGCAGGTGGATTCTTTACTACTGAGCCACTAGGGAAGTTTCCTTATTCCTTACGAGTAGTTTTTAAAAACATACACAGCTTTCCTTTCTTTCTGACTGTAATTGTAAAGTATATTCACTATTCTTAAAAATGCAGACAATATGCAAAGAAAGTGAAAGATCACCCTCAATATTTTGAAGTGTATCCTTCAAAACTTTTTCCTATATATATTAATGCATACAAAAATGGGATCATACCACCCTGCCAAACTACCCATGACATTTTTCACAGAACTAGAACAAATAATTCTAAAATTTATATGGAATCATGAAAGACCCAAATTGCCGAAGCAGTCATGAGGAAAAAGAACAAAGTAGGAGGTCTAACCCTTCCAGACTTAAGATGATACTACAAAGCTACGGTATCAGAATAGCATGATATTGGCACAAAAACTGACATATGGATCAATAGAATAGAATAGAGAAATAAATCCACACACCTACAGCCAACTAGACTTCAACAAAGGAGGTAAGAATATACAAATGAAAAAAAATAGTCTTTCTCCAAGTGGTGCTGGGAAAGCTGGAGAGCCCCAAGCAAATCAATGAAGTTAGAACACACTCTCACACCACACACAAAAATAAACTCAAAACAGCTTAAAGACTTAAAGGTAAGACATGACACTGTAAAAATCTCTAGAAGAGAATGTAAGCAAAGCATTCTCTGACATAAATCATACCAGTGTTTTCTTAGATCTGTCTTCCAAGGTGATAGAAATAAAAGCAAAAATAAACAAATGGAACCTAATCAAACTTATAAGCTTTTGCACAGGAAAGGAAACCATAAACAAAATGAAAAGACAACCATGAACTGGAAGAAAATATTTGCAAATACTGTGACCAACAAGGGCTTAATGTCCAAAATAAACAAACAGCTCATACAACTCAATAAGAAAATAACAAACAACTCAATCAAAAAATGGGCAGAACACCTAAATAGACATTTCTCCAAAGAAGACATATAGATGGCCAACAGGCACATGAAAAGATACTCAACATCACTAATTATTACAGAAATGCAAATCAAAATCACAATCAGCTACCACCTCACACTGGTCAGAATGGTCATTATTATTTTTTTTAATCTACAAATAAAAAGTGCTGGAGAGGATGTGGAGAAAAGGGAACCCTCCTTCACTGTTCGTGGGAATGCAAATTGGTGGAAATGGAAAACAGGATGGAGGTTCCTCAAAAACTAAAAATAGAGCTGCCACATGATTCAGCAATCCAACTCCTGGGCATATAACCAAACAAAAACCGTAATTCAAAAAGATACAGGCACCCCTGTGTTCACAGCAGCAGTATTCAGAAAGCCAAGGCATGGAAACAGCCTGAATGTCAATTGACAGGTGAGCGGTTAAGGAAGATGTGCCACATGTACACAATGGAATACTACTCAGCCATAAAAAAGGAAGGATGCCATTTGCAACAATATGGATGGACCTAGAGATTATCATACTAAGTGAAGTGAGTCAGAAAAAGTAAGACAAATGCCATATGATATCACTTGTATGTAGAATCTAAAATATGACACAGGGGCTTCCCTGTGACTCAAGTAAAGAATCCACCTGCCAATGGAGGAGACACAGGTTCAGCCCCTGATCTGGGAAGATCCCATATGCCACAGAGCCATCAAGCCCATGTGCCACAACTATTGAGCCTGTGTTCTCGAGCCCAAGAGCCGGAATTACTGAGCTCACATGCTGCAGATCTTGAAGCCTGAGCACCCTAGAGCCCATGCTCCAAAACAAGAAAAGCCACCAAAATGAGAAGCCTGTGTACCACAGCTAGAGAGTAGCCCCACTCTCCGCAACTAGAGAAAGGCCTGTGCAAGAACGAAGATTCAGCACAGTCAAAAAAAGAAAAAACTAAACTAAAAATAGATAAAATAAAAATCTTTTTAAATTATAAAATATGACACAAATGAACTTATCTATGAAACAGAAAGACTCACAGACAGACAGAACAGACTTGTGGTTGCTGGCAGGGAGGGGATGTGGGGGAAGGGTAGCTTAGGGGTTTGGGATTAATAGATGCAAACTATTACACAGAGCATGGTAAATAGAGAGCTATATTCCATATCCTGTGATAAACCATAATGGAAAAGAATAAGAGAAAGAATGTGTATCTATGTATAACTGATCACTTTACTGTACAGTAAAAATCAGCACAACATTGTAAATCAACTATACATACACCTATAAAATAAATTTTAAAATAAATGGGATCATACCATACATGGTATTTTAGTTTGTTTTCCATGTCATTAAATATAGAGTAGTAATTTAAAATTTTTAAGTTTTAATTCATATTTAATCTAAATTATTCATTTAAATTTAATTTGTATAGTGAAAGTCAGTCATATCTTAATAACTGGGCTTCCTTGATGGCTCACATGGCCAAGAATCTGCCAGCAATGCAGGAGACTCCCATTGGATCCCTGGGTGGGGAAGATCCCCTGGAGAAGGCAATGGCAACACACTCCAGTATTCTTGCCTGGAGAATTCCATGGACAGAGGAGGCTGGCAGGCTATAGTCCATGGAGTCGCAGAATCAGACATGGATTTTAATAATCAGTACTATTTTAGTAGTGAAGTATTTTTTAAATCGATTTTAACTTTAATATTAGAATAGTATTTTTTAAAGTATAGATGTGCCACGGTTTATTTACCCTGTCCTATCCATGATAGCTGTTTCCAAACTGTTACCACCGTAACAGTCCTCATTTACATCTTCTCTGCTGCTGCTGCTGCTGCTAAGTCACTTCAGTCGTGTCCGACTCTGTGCGACCCCATAGACGGCAGCCCACCAGGCTCCTCTGTCCCTGGGATTCTCCAGGCAAGAATACTGGAGTGGGTTGCCATTTCCTTCTCCCATATCTTCTCTCCATAGGGCTAATTGCTCTAAGTAGAATTGGGAAAGAATCTGCCTGCAATGCGGGAGATACCCCTGGGTTGGGAAGATCTCCTGGAGAAGGAAATGACAACCCACTCTAGTATTCTTGCCTGAAGAGAATTCCATGGACAGAGGAGCCTGGCTGGGCTACAGTCCATGGAGTCTCAAAGAGTCAGAACCGACTGAGCGCCTACACTTTCAGAATTTATGGGTCAAAGCAAATGCCTATTTAACATTTTGCAATACATTAAAAAAAAACTAATTACCACTCCCAATAGAAGTGTGCCAAAGAGTTCCTCTCCCCCCACTCTTGCCAATATAATTACCCTTCTTAAAACAGCGGAAAAATAATCTTGAATTAATGTTTAGAGAACACACCTTTCAGTTTGGAAACAAACCCACCCTGTCCTCTAGGAAAGTCAAAGTGCAGTCGCTTAGTTGCGTCCGACTCTTTGCAACCCCATGGACTGTGGCCCACCAGGCTCCTCTGTCCATGGGACGCTCCAGGCAAAGAATACTGGAATGGGTTGCCATTTCCTTCTCCAGGGGATCTTCCTGACCCAGGGATTGAACCTGGGACTCCCTCATTGCCGGCAGATTCTTGACCATCTGAGCCACCCGGGAAGCCTCCAACGTCTAGTTAAATATTCCTGTCACTCGCAGGTACCGCCGCCAGATGGCGAGAGGGAGGCCTGAGAAACCCGCGCGGCTGCAAGTGTTGGTCGACGGCGCGCTGACCCCGTGCGGTCGAAGGCGGGGGAGAGAGAGGACCAAACCGGGTGGAGAAAACGGTACCCGGGCCCAGAAAACAGGAAGCGACCGGCCAGGAGAGGGTGTCCAGAGATCCAAGGAAGAAGATGCTGGTTAGGTGAGGGGGCCGGGGCGGCAAGGTCTTACCACCGCCCTGACCGGCCCGGCGAGCTGATGGGGGATGCCAGGGGCCGCGTTAGAGACGAGGGGCCACGTGGCCCCGCGCCCCGGAGCGCCTCCATGACAAGCCGGCAGGGGAGACGCGCGGACCCCGCCAGCCCCCTCTACGCCTGCGGCCTGGCTTCCCCCGAGGGCGATGCAGGAGGGAAAAGCCAGGGCGATTGGACTCCTACCCAAACCTCGGCGCCGCCCCTCGTGGCGGCGGACCCAAGGCAAATAACGGGAATTCTGTCCTTCTCGGCTGGTGTTCCAGGAAATGAGATCACGGCTGAGACCTGGGGCTTCCCAGTCGTGATCCCGGGGCTTCCCTTGTGGCACGGTCGGTAAAGAATCCAGCTGCAATGCAGGAGACGTAAGAGACCTGGGTTCGATCCCTGGGTCAGGAAGATCCCCTGCAGAAAGAAATGGCAACCCACTCCAGTATTCTTGCCTGGAGAATCCCATGGACAAGGAGCCTGGCGGGCAACAGTCCATGGGGTCACAAGTGTTGGACACGACTGAGAGACTAAACCACCACCTCCCCTGGGACCTACCCCAGGGAAGAGGTATGAGGGTTAATTGAGGTAATACTTGGTGGCTAGCATTCTCGTACACTCGCTAAAAACACCACCAGCATCCACCCACCACCCAACACAGAGGGCTCCTTCCCTTCCTGGCGGCTACGGACGATGGAAGAGAAGATGCATCCCGGGAGAGGCTGAGGATGCTACGTTCTCCCTGCATCCTCTACCCCACTGTCCCTGGTCCGAAAAGGACGGCTAGGAAACCTGTTCTCGCTCTCCTCTGGGGGTGGAGCCCAGAGAGGAGCCCAATGTAACCGAGGGGGCTTGAATGGTACGCAGGCAGGAGAATTATTCCTGAAGCCTTACCCACGTTCAAAATCGACAGCACCCGACAGTTCTCTTGGGAGAAGGGGTGCCCGCCCCTCCTGGGCAGCTGTGAGCCCCAACAAAGCCCGGGGTGTGCCTGGCCCAAGCTGCTGGCTCGCAGGGCGGGCTCCAGGGCACCCGGAGGAACCCGGGCCGCGTGGGGAGGCGGCTGGGCTCTGTGTGGGCCGTTGCCATGGTTTTGCCCCGAGTTCCGAGTGCCACTCCCTGAGACACCGGGGGCCCAGAAGCAGGAGGTGGGAAGCCTGAGGGGACCCGGGGAGTGCTGCTCTGGAGTCGATCAGCGCTCCTGTTGAGATGGAAGCCTCCGATGGGCAGGCGGGCGAAAGGGAGGAGCCACTAGAGCAGGTGAAGTGGGGCTGGGCGTGTGAGGGGGTAAGGAAAGAAGGGCCCTGCAGGGGCTGGCTTGGGAAGGCAGAGAAGATGAGTGTCAAGGAAGAAGAGAGGGGGGGAAAATTGGTGAGGTTCACCAGTTGGTAAGAGACTGAAAGAACAAGAGAAGGTTAACTCATTTAGACAGATGTTTATCCAGGACACAGATACCTGGCAAGATGATGGGGGAGATTCCTGGCAAGATGATTGTCAGTTATGAAGACTCACAGGCTGGTGTGTGTGTGTGTGTGTGTGTGTGTGTGTGTGTGTGTGTGTGTATACATGTGTCATGGTCTGTGTGGTTTGTATGGGGTGTTTATCCAACTGACCAGCCAGGGTTCCCTCTCTCTGGAGTCTGGAGGAACCTGTGTCCCATTCTGTCTGCATCTTTCTCCCTCCCTTTCCCTGGAACTTCCCTGTGTCCCCTGAACACAGGCAGAACTTAATGCTCACTTGTGTTTTGGCTCCCCCATGAGGCATGCAGGATCCTAGTTCCTTGACCAAGGATTGAACCCGTGTCCCCTGCAGTGGAAACTTGGAGTCTTAACCACTACGCCACCAGGGAAGTCCCTACGCTCCCTTTTCTGGGAGGCTTTTTAAAAGGCAGGTGTAAATCTCATGTCAATCTAATCCTGTGCTCTGACCTCAAGCGTTATTCCAAAGTCACCTCATCGTGATTCATTTTCAACTTCTTTTGCCCCAGCTTGCTGTCAGAAAATTCCTTCTCATCATCACCATTACTGCCACCCACTTTCCTGAGTGCCCATTAGCCTGGCAAGAAGCTAAAGATTAGGGATACAAAGAAGTGGGCCTGGGACTTAGGAACTCATTAAGTGTTTGCTGAGAGAGCGAGTAAATGAGTGATGATCACTCCCCCGAGTTACTTAAGCATCTCGGGTACCCTCTGCTCATCTGTAACCAAAAATAAAGAGTTCTAGCCTTACAGAATCTGTGGGAGAATAAAATGAGTTAATGTTGGTACTTCCTTGATGGTCCAGTGGTTAAGAATCCTCCTTGCAAATCAGGGGACACAGGTTCCATCCTTGGTCCAGGAATATCCCACATGCCTCAGAGCAACTAAGCCCCTGAGCCTACTGAGGCCTGCAAGTCCTAGAGTCATGCTCCACAAGGGAAGCCATTGCAAGGAGAAGCCTTCATACCACAACAAAGAGTGGCTCCTGCTTGCTGCAATTAAAGAAAGCTCACACGCAGCAATGAAGACCCACTATGGTCAAAAAATTAAATAAATAATTTTTTTTTTTTATAAAAAAGAATCCACCTTCCAATGCAGGGGACCCAGGTTCCATCCCTGGTTGGGGAACTAAGATTGCATATGCTGTGGAGCAATTCCACATGCTCACTGCATGCTCACTGCAACTAGAGAGCCCATGCTCTGCAACTAGAGAGAAAGCCTGCAAGCCACAATGAATCCTTCCTCCCCTCAAAAGAAGAAGCTAACCATACACAGTTCAATTCAGAGTTCAGTTCAGTCGCTCAGTCATGTCCAACTCTTTGCGACCCCATGCACTGCAGCACGCCAGGCTTCCCTGTCCATCACCAACTCCTGAAGTTTGCTTAAACTCATGATGCCATCATCATCTCATCCTCTGTCATCCCCTACTCCTCTTGCCTTCAATTTCTCCCAGCATCAGGGTCTTTTCCAGTGAGTCAGTTCTTCCCATCAGGTGGCCAAAGTATTGGAGCTTCCCCTTCAGCATCAGCCCTTCTAATGAATATTCAGGACTGATTTCCTTTAGGATGGACTGGTTGGATCTCTTTGCAGTCCTAGAGACTCAAGAGTCTTCTCCATCACCACAGTTCAAAAGCAGTAATTCTTCAGCGCTCAGCTTTCTTTATGATCCAAACATTAACAAAAAGTTAATGTCTGTCAAGTGCTTTGCAAAATTAGTTAGTATACAGAGCTATAATATTATAAAAGAAATGGATTAAGTGTTCTTGGTTTTCTAAGCAGGGATTCTCAGAGATGGGTTTCCTTTGCCCAGGGCTTACTGGCCTGAGTGCTAGGTCAAGGAGGAGGTCACTGGGAAAATGGAGAAGGGCTTTGGCTGGCATCTGGATCAGTGATTGCCCAGCACTGCCTCTCAGGAGCAGTAGCCCAAAGCCCCCAGCTGACTGCTGCCCCTGCCTCCTCCAGGGAACGAACACACTCAGCTTAGAGAGGAGCTCCAGTACCACCCCAGCCAAAGACTCCCTTGTGCGCCATGCCAAGGGCCTTGACCAGGACACCTTCAAAATTGTGAGTAAGGGGCCAGCCTGGGACCCATACCCTGTTTCCCACAGGTCAGGAGACGTGGGTCAGAAGCTGGCAGGCCTCGGATCCATAGTTCATGGCCCCACTGGACGCACCCTTGGGAAGGAAGAGGCCTTCTCACATAACACTGGGTCGGAAGGGCTGCAGCTGGGCCGACCTACTGGCTATGTGGGACTGTCCATCTTTCTCTTCTTTGTCCTATGGCCCCTCACTTCCCCTGTTGCTTCCTCAGTGTAAAGAATATCTAAGGCCACTGAAGAAGTTCCTGCGAAAGCTGCACCTGCCGAAGGACCTTCCCCAGAAGAAAAAACTGAAGTACGTGAAGCAGAGCCTGGTGGTCCTAGGGGACCACATCAACACCTTTCTGCAGCACTACTGCCGAGCCTGGGAAATCAAGCACTGGAAGAAGTAGGACAGCCTCCCTACCCTGACCATGATCCTCTCTCCTGGGCCACTCCCTCCAGAATCGAGGTCACACCTTAGTGAAAATCTCCTAGTCCTTCATCTTAATGTGGAAGGGTCAGGATCCTGGAGTGAGTGTGGTGAAGAGGGGTGGAGAGAACAGTGTCCTCTAGTGACCCAGGGCAGCACTGAATGGATAAAGGACTCCCCTCACCCAGGGATGGGAGTTCAGTTCAGTTCAGTTCCGTCGCTCAGTCGTTTCTGACTCTTTGTGACCCCATGGACCCCTTTGGACCCCATGGACAGCACACCAGGCCTCCCTGTCCATCACCAACTCTCAGAGTTTACTCAAACTCATGTCAATTGAGTGGGTGATGCCATCCAACCATCTCATCTTCTGTTGCCCCCTTCTCCTCCTGCCTTCAATCTTTCCCAGCATCATGGTCTTTTCCAATGAGTCAGCTCTTTGCATCATGTGGCCAAAGTATTGGAGTTTCAGTTTCAACATCAGTCCTTCCAGTGAATATTCAGGACTGATTTCCTTTAGGATGGACTGGTTGGATCTCCTTGCAGTCCCAGGGACTCTCAAGAATCTTCTCCAACACCACAGTTCAAAAGCATCAATTGTTCAGCACTCAGCTTTCTTTATGGTCCAACTGTCAGATCCATACATGACTACTGGAAAAATCATAGCCTTGGCTATAGGATCTTTGTTGGCAAAGTAATGCCTTTGCTTTTTAATATGCTGTCTAGGTTGGTCATAACTTTTCCTCCAAGGAGAAAGTGTCTTTTAATTTCATGGCTGCAGTCACCATCTGCAGTGATTTTGGAGCCCCCAAAAATAAACTCAGCCACTGTTTCCACTGTTTCTGCATCTATTTGCCATGAAGTGATGGGACCAGATGCCAAGATCTTAGTTTTCTGAATATTGAGTTTTAAGCCAACTTTTTCACTCTCCTCTTTCACTTTCATCAAGAGGCTCTTTAGTTCTTCTTCACTTTCTGCCATAAGGGTGGTGTCATCTGCATATCTGAGGTTATTGATATTTCTCCCCGCAATCTTGATTCCAGCTTGTGCTTCCTCCAGCCCAGCGTTTCTCATGATGTACTCTGCATAGAAGTTAAATAAGCAGGGTGACAATATACAGGCTTGACGTACTCCTTTCCCTATCTGGAACCGGGGTGGGAGGAGTGGGGGAAAGAACTCTGATAGAATAACTGCTGTGAGCTGTGGGGGCTCATCACCAAATACAGGGGATTCAAGGCCTGGAGAATCCTGCCCTCCACGCGCCCAACCAAAAATTCACCGGGCAGGGGTGGTCCCCTGATGGTCCTGGCCATAAGGCCGGTGCGCCCCCTCAGCCTCGGCCCCGCCCCCTCAGCCTCGGCCCCGCCCCTCAGCCTCGGCCCCGCCCCCTCGGCCTCGGCCCCGCCCTCTCAGCCTTGGTTCCCCTCCGCTGCAGGATGCTCTGGCGGTTTGTCTCCCTCTTCTCAGAGCTGGAGGCGAAGCAGCTTCGCAAACTCTACAAGTACACCAAGAACAACCAGACGGCCAAGTTCCTGGTGAGTCTCCCCCCGGGCCGGCAGAGGGCTGGGTGGCGTGTTCTTAAATTGTAGGGGGAGGTCTGAGCCTGAAGGGCTGTGTTTTGTTTTTTTGTTTTGGCCACAGCACGTGGCCTGAAGGATCTTAGTTACCTGACCAGGGATGGAATCTGGGCCCCCAGGGGTGAAAGCCCGGAATCCTCAACACTGGACTGGCAGGGAATTTCCTGAAGAGCCCTCTGACAGAACAAGTACTCTTTAGTCCTTCCCGTGCTCATTGCCTGAGGAAGACTCCACCGCCACCGGGGTGGGCACGGGGTGGGGTTCATGGGGCCAGAGACTCAGCTTCACCCTCCACCCCCACACCCTGCGGTGAGCGGGCGCAGGGACGTTCCTGGGGAGCCGTGGGTGGGGGCGACCCAGGCCAGGCAGAAAGGCCTAGCCAGCTTGGGGGAGGCTATGGAGACCATTGCAAACGCCAGAGGATAAATATACCAGGCAGGCTTTGTCCCAAAACAGTGACTCTCAAACATTTTAGTCCCAGATCACTTCTCCCCTCTTAATTTTTATGGTGCTTAGTTGCTAAGTTGTGTCCAACTCTTTGCGACCCCATGGACTGCAGCCTGACAGACTCCTTGGTCCATAGGATTTCCCAGGAAAGAATGCTGGAGTGGGTTGCCATTTCCCTCTCCAGGAGATCTTCCCAACCCAGGAATCAAACCTGTGTCTTCTACACTGGCATGCCTGTTCTTTACCACTGAGCCACCAGGGAAGCCCATAACCCCCCAAAACATGTGTTCGTATAGGTCACATCTATTGATATTTGCCCTACTAGAAATTAAAGCTAAAGAAAAAATTCAAAATGTGTATCTATTAATCATTTAAAAATCAAGGAGCCCATTATATGTTAACATTTTTATGAGAGATAACTATATTTTCCAAAACAAATTTAGTGAGAGGAGTGACATTGCTTTCTATTTTTGCAGATTTCTTTAGTGTCTGGCTTAATAAAAGACACTTGGCTTCTCATATCTGCTTTTGCTCAGTCTCTTACGATATAGTGAGTTGATACATAAGAAAATCCAGCCGCCTACTGATATATATATATATATATATACATATATATATATAATTATTAATAGAAAGGAGAGGAGTATTTTATTAGTGTTTTCAGATAAAGGTGAATTTTTTTTTGACACCAAAACTCAGCAAGTGGCAGTTACTTAATTGCAGTGTTGAATCTGAAACCATATCAATGAATGTTTGTTTATTAAGCTGTTTGTTTTTATTTTTTACCACATTACACAGCAGGGTCTTAGTTCCCTGACCAGGACTGAACCCATGCTTCCTGCAGAGCAAGTGCAGAGTCCTAACCACTGGACCATCAGGGAATTCCTTCAATGAATGTTTTAAAATAGACTCTTTTTAAAAAAGCAGTTTTAGGTTTATAGAATAATTGGGGGTAAAGCACAGAGTTCCCATATTCCACCCTTTCCTGTTTTCCTTATTAACACCTTGCATTAGAGAGGTACATTCGTATCTTTGATGAACCAATATGGATACACTATTAATAAATAATGTCCATGGTTTACATTAAGGTTCATTCCTTGTTTTGTACATTCTGTAGGTTTTGACAAATACACAGTAGCACGTATCCACCATTACAGTGGAAAAAGGAAAAGCCTCATTGCCCTAAAAATCCCCAGTGCTCTGCCTATTCATCCCCTCCTTCTCCCCTCAAGGCCCTTGGCAACCACTGATCTTTTTACTGTCTCCATAGCTTTTCCTTTTCTGGACTGTATAATCGGAAGATATAGTTGGAATCATACACTATGTAGCCTTTTCAGATTTGTTATCAATGAACTTTTTACACTAGGTTACATTAGAATCCATTGATTTCTCTCCTGCACTCTGAGTGGATCCCACTTTCAAGGGGTCTGTGAGGTTAGAATATTTCACAGAGTACCCTTTGAGAACCACTGTCCAAAAGAATAATTAGAGGGAACAGTTTTATGTGCCAGGAGATTTTATGTTCCTTCATGTCATTCTTCAAAAGTAACCCTAGGTGGTAAGTAGAATTATTGTCCAGAGTGTATAAATGAAGGTGCCAAATCTAGGGAGGTGAAGGAACTTGATCCAGACCATGCAGCAAATGGAAAGGATAGAGCTGGGTTCAAACATAACCTCATTCAAAGGAGAGCCCTCCTCTGACCTTATCCTGCCCATTGTTCCAGCTGGGCAGCTATAATGGCATCCTCTGATAGCTCAGTTGGTAAAGAATCCTCCTGCAATGCAGGAGACCTGGTTCGATTCCTGGGCCCAGAAGATCTGCTGGAGAAGGGATAGGCTCCACTCCAGTATTCTTGGGCTTCCCTTGTGGTTCAGCTGGTAAAGAATCCGCCTGCAATGCAGGAGACGTGGGTTCAATCCCTGGGTTGGGACGATCCCTTGGAGAAGGGAAAGGCTACCCACTCCAGTATTCTGGCCTGGAGAATTCCATGGACTGTACAGTCCATGGGGTCGCAAAGAGTCGGACATGACTTTCACTTTCTCTCTGGGTCTTTATTTCATTCCCTGAACATGAATGTGGGGTCGATTCAGTGATCCCTTTTTAGGAGCTGCCATTTCAGTCATTCCTGGATTTCAGCAGCCAAGGAACTTTCGAAAGATGTTTCCAGGCTCTCAATTTTAATATTGCAAAGGACTTTAAAAAATAAGCACCAGGATTTCCCTGGTGGTCCAGTGGCTAAGACTCTGCCCAATGCAGGGAAGCCGGGTTCGATCCCTGGCCAGGGAATTAGATCCTACATGCAGCAACTAATTAAGAGTTCTCATGCCACAACTAAAGATCCCACACGCTACAACTAAAACCCAGCACAGCCATGCACGCGTAGTCACTTCAGTCGTTCGTGTCTGACTCTTTGCGATCCCACGGACTGCAGCCCACCAAGGCTTCTCCATCCATAGGGTTCTCCAGGCAAGAGTACTGGAGTGGGTTGCCATGCCCTCCCCCAGGGGATCTTCCTGACCCAGCACAGCCAAATAAAAATTTTTTTTAAAGTCCCATTGCTTCATTACAAACACATAAGACACTATGCTCAATAAAGAGACAGAGGATATACTGCAAAGGAAAGAACCAGCCAAGAAGAGAGAGTTGGCAGCCTGGCCTCAAGATCCCCGTGGTACCCCATCGCCCCCCAACATCTGTGGTCCTCACTCCATCCTGGCTCCCCCAGCATGAGGTGCAGCCTGGCCGCAGCAGCTTCCTGACACGGGCAGGGCTCGGGCTCTGGCAGGCAGGCCCTGTCTCCTCCTCAACACTCTGGTCCCCTTGCAGGTGGCCTTCTGCCCCTTGGACGCCCCAGAGAGCTCCTTGCTGGCCGACCAGGAGGACAGTCTGCCCAAGCTCTGCACTGCCTGGGGGCTCCACAGCGACCTCAGCGGCATGAAGGAGAGGCTGTCCAAGCTGCAGGCCCCGGGCCACCCAGCCTGCCTGCTGGAGGAGCCGAGAGCCAGGGGCCCCTTCGGGAGAGGTATGCCTGGAGGCGCAGCCCATCTGTCCCCCGGAGTGCCTGACCTGGTCCTCTTCCGGCCACCCCGTCTTCTCTTCTGCCCTGCATTTCTCTTTCTGTCCCTTTTCCTTCGCCTTCTTCACTTTTTCTTCTCTTTTTTCCCTCCTTATCTTAGGTCAGCTCACTGTAGGAAATTTGAAATATATGTGCGTGCGCGCTCAGTCGTGTCCGACCCCATAGACTGTTGCCTGCCAGGCGCCTCTCTCCCTGGGATTTGCCAGATAGGATAAAACAGAAAAGTCACCCATTACCCACAGGCAGGACTAATAATCATATTTAGGTGTGTTTCCTTCCTGTTGCGTCTCAATTTCCCCCTGGAGGTCTTGGGAAATGTGCCTTTTTCAGCGAACAGGTAAACAAAGGCAGCCTCCCGAACAATCAGAAGCGGAGCCATTTCTAGCGGCCAAGAGCAGGGACTCCCGGGAGGTGGCCAAGCAGCAGGCTGCAGCCTCTCGGTGTTGGGTGGGCTGTGGGAGGAGGGAAGGGGTCACTCCCCCAGGAAGGCGGCCATCCAGCCAGATGGCCTGGGAGTGGCCTCCCTGGTGACTGTGGCCCCTGGACGGAGGCTGCGGGCTTAAGGGGTGGAGAGTCTTCAGTGAGGGGGGCCCAGCCAAGGCTGGAGTCTGTGAAGGCCCCTTCCGGGCACTAAGGATCAGAGAGATGTTAGACCTCCTACCTCTCAGCCTTCTGGAACTGGCTTCTGGGGCCACGTCTAGCTGTTCTTGCTTAGCTCCTGTGGGAGAAAATGAAGGCACATGGGGAAACCTAGGACCCCAGAGCGTGGTCCTAAACGAGACCCAGGTGTTCCTCTGAAGGCTGGGCTGGCCGGGGCCGCACTCAGGGCCTTTTCAGCGGCCACAGCTGGACCAGAGGGAGCAGGGAAGTGAGGGTCAGTGCAGAGGACCAAGGGCCCCGAACCCAGACCCGTGCCTTGGCTCTTTGGGGACCCGAGGCTCTGGTGCCTACTGCTTAGATTGAGGGAGTAAAACAGACAGTGGAATGAAGGGCGGTCGGTGTCATTAAGACGATTTGGATCAGGCAGTTCATGAATCAGATGAGGAAAGTATGGTTCAGGCTTCAGAGCCAGCAGGCTCTGTACCGGGTGCATCGTGTCTCTCAATTTCACCCACCCCTACAGCTCCCCGAAGAGCTGGGCACGACCATCCCCCTTTCACTAATGATCAATCTCAGGTCATAGGGCAAAGGGAAGGTCTGAAGGCTTGGAAGGAGGCAGGTTTGGGACAGGCTTTAGAGAAAGGAAAAAGGAGAGAGATGGGGGAGACGAGGAGGTGGAAGGGAGATCTGTGTGGAGATGAGGCAGTGAGCACACAGGCTGGGCTTGGAGGTGAAGGGTGGAGAGAGGGGTAGAGTGGCAGGTAACAGGGAAAAGCTGCAGGTGGTGTGTTAAGTTGGGCTTGAAATTGTGATTCTTTTTTTTAAGTGTTTTTTAAAAAACTGCTTCTTTATTTGGGGCTTTGTTTTGGCACTCGGGACCCTCAGTCTTTGTTGCAGCATGCGGGACCTTTAGTTGCAGCATGCAGGACCTTTAGTTACAGCATGCGAACTCTGTAGAGGCATGTGGGCTGCTAGTGGAATCTAGTTCCCTGACCAGGGATGGAACCCTGGCCTCCGCCATTGGGAGTGCACAGTCCTAGCCACTGGGCCACCAGGGATGCCCCTGACATTGTAATTCTTAAAATAACATTTGATTACAAACACAAGCATATCCTAGAAAATTAGATAGTACAGATTAACAAAAAATAAGAAAATATAAACATCACATTGTCATCCACAGTTACCACTTTCTAGATGCTTTTCATGTATATAAACACCTGTATTAAACCAAAATGAGACCATGCTGTATGTGTGGTTTTGACTTGAACTTGCTTTTTTCAGATAATTATAGAAACCTTCCTTGTCAACATCTTCATTGGATTAAATACTCCATTTTCAAATTTTCCCGGTAGTCAAAGATAACTTTTGCACTTAATTTCCCAAACCATGCATTTCACCTGGTTATGTCTCTTAAGTCTCTTTTAACCCGAGTCTCCCTTTTCTTCCACCCCGATGTGTTGAAGAGATCAGGCAGACTGTTCCACCTCCTGCTTTTTTCTTGTTGCTTCCATTTGGCATCTTTGAAGCTTGTTTCTATTGGAGCAGTATTATAGGTCAAGGGTCCCCAGGGATTCATGTTAAACACATTTTTGACTGGATACGTTTCAGACGAGGTGGTATTCTTCATACTGTGTTACATGAGAAAACACTACTATAGGTGGAGCCACCATGACCGGGTGAATCACTGACTCTATCATGAAATTAAAAGTGACCTGTGTGGGGACTTCCCTGGCAGTCCAGTGGTTAAGAATCCACCCTCCAATGCAGGGGATGCAGGTTCGATCCCTGGTTGGGGAACTAAGATTCCCCATGCCTCAGAGCAACTAAACTCTCACGCCCACACGGGTCAACCAAGATCCCACATGCTGCAAGGAAGCGACACAGCCAAAAATAAATATTCCTTTTTTAAAAAAGAAAAGATGAGTGAAATTGACACCAGCCCCCCAAATATGACCTTCATGGTGCTCCTTGGGCACTGTGTTCCTGAATCCGTTCTTTATTTTTTTCATGAGTCAGTTCTTAAGTAAAAAGGTGGCAATGGTGTTTGCAAACAACCCAGCAGCAAAGTACTGGAAACTGGGGAGTAAATGGAGACAGGAGGGGAGAGGAATCACAGCCAAAAATCGGAGGTCTGTTCTGACTGTACCCCTGGCTTAGACTTGGAGCAGCCCATTTCCTTACTCTGTGCCTGTGTGCGATCCCTCAGCTGTAAACTGGGGTGATTCCATCTCCCTACCCCACAGGGTTTCTGTGAGAAAAGGGTAAAGGACTTAGGTTGAAAGCAAGGTAAGCTTTTGTTGCTCTTCCCACCACAGCCGGCAAATGTTACAGGCTGAGATTCGCTTACTGTTTGGATGTCATCAGCACTGTCTCTGACCTTCCCCCTTTTATAGGTTCTAAGCTTCCTGAAAAGCCAAAACTCAAGAGAAAGAGGATTAAGGAAGCCCCAGACACTCCAGAGACCTGTCCGTAAGAAGACCCAGCTGGGGCTGAGGGCCAGCTTGCCCTGGATCCCGGGGCACTTGCACTTGGGGGGAGGGGGGTATGAGGGACCAGTGAGGGGAAAGTGGAAGCTGTCTTTATCGAAAGGATGCTCAGTCTTAATTGTGTATAAATGGGACAAGGAAATAAACATCCCTTAGACAGTTCAACTTAGCTAATCATCATCGTGCATTTTTTTAAAGTTATTTATTTGGTTGCACTGGGTCTCCACTGCTCTGTGCGGGCTTTCTCTAGTTGCAGAGAGCAGGGGAGGTCTCATTCTTTTTTTTTTTAATTAAAAATAAATATTTGCCAGCCACCTTCTGAATAGTAAATGGCCCCCATATACACAGGTAAGGAAGAGGCAGTTGCTGTGTCAAGGACCGTCACAGTCTGGGGGGAACACACACACAAATAGACGTTATAACAGGGTAACGCCAGTGTCGGGGGAAGGCCTTAAGGGAGGTGACATAGGCGCTGATATGTGTCTGCCAGGAGACAGCGCAGGTGGGAGGAGAATGGGCCAGGAGTCAGTCGGAGGGTGAGAGTCTGGTGCCTGCCTGAATCATCTGCCTTGATCCTGTGGGGAACTTAGGGGGGACAGTGACAACGGAGATGCCAGGCAAGGGAAGGAGTTGATGTGACGTGGGTATCAGCCAAGTACGTGGAAGTGAGAGAGGGTAGAGTCAGGGGACCAAAGAAGGAACTGTACTGATCGTCTCAAGGGACTTCCCTGGCTGTCCAGTGGCTAAGACTCCATGCTCCCAGTGCAGGGGGCCCAGGTTGGACCCCTGGTGGGGTAACTAGATCCCACATGTCGTAACTAAGAGCGCACATGCTGCAACTAAAGATTCTGCACGCCGCAGCCAAGACCTGGCTCAGCCAAAAAGTAATTTTTTTTTTTTAAAGGCAGCTGCACTTCTCTAGGGCATTTTAAATGACTAAAGTAGAACTTCTTTTAAAAAGTCAGTTGCCAACATTAACTTGGTACATTTCACATTAGAAACAACAACAGTTTGAAAAAACTGGCCATGCCGGGGACCTGCCTTCTCGCAGACAACCCCTGGCTGGGGCTCAGGTTTCACTGATATTCTTTCCAGTTCACCGCAGTCTCCACCCCTGCCTGTTGCCTTACACACCGGCCTTCTTCACTCCTTTCTGTTAACATGTTTGACCCTTTTCGCCTTTTGTATTCGTCATCCTTAGGGTATATACACACACACAGTGAAGCTGTGCATGCATTGGGGCAGGGTGGATTTGTGGGACTAAGGTTAACCGGACAGCTCTTGGTGACAGAAGTGGGAGATGAAAAAGGAGGGGAAGGGGAGGAAGTGAAGACGGCATATTGTCTCTAGCTAGAAAGGCCAGGGAGACAGTGGTCAACTCCAGGAGGAGAAGCAGGTCCAGTCATGTTCCAAGAACACGGGAGAATCACGGGCTCTGTTCCAGGCAGAGCATCCGGTGCCCGTGAAGGGTGGAGGGCGGGGTGGGGTGGGGGGACCAGAATAAATGTGTGTGACCCTTTTTCCTCTCCTCCTTCAATCTGTATTCAGGAGTAAATATTATCAAAGGTTTTAAATGGTAAAATGAACATCAGTGTAGACCTGAAGGCCAAGGACAGGAACTCACCAGTGGGGAGGGAGGCGGCCACCCCATCTCTTGGGTCCTCCCACCCATTGCCTGCCAGAGGCGAGAGGACAGAGGCTAACGCAGGGGTCTGGGGTCAGCCTCACTGGGTGGGTCCCGCCAGTCCTGACAAAGCAGGGAGGGTTTGTGCGAGACGAGCAGCCGGTCGGAGGGTGCCTCTGACGACTGGGGGCTCTCCACTTTTCTTCCGAGCGATGTCACTGACAAGGTCCCAGGGGAAAAGCTGGCTCCTGGGGGGGAACGGACCAAAATAAGGAAGTGACCTCTGTGTGTGAGGCAACACTGCCCCCTACAGGAATTCTGGAACTCTACAGCCTTCTTCCTGCGCAAAGAGCCAGAGACCAGGAGCCAGTGTGGGAGATTCCTACCAGCCTTGAGGACAATCAGAAGGCCTGCAGGTAAAATGTGCAAGAGGTGAGGCTTGGATTTGGAGGCTTTCTTTCTTTATTTTTTTTTTTTTTTTGCTGCATCAGGTCTTAGTTGTGGCAGGTGGGCTTAATTGCCTTCGAGCATGTGGGAGGCCTCTTAACTCTTTCCTTAAATTCAATAGATCTCAGAATTCTAAAGACAGATCACATGACATTGCTCTGCTCAAAATATTCCAATAGCACAGAGGATTTTTAGAGCAGTGAAAATACCCTGTATGATACCAGAGTGGTGGATACATGCCATCATACATTGGCCCAGATCTCTAGGATGTGTGACGCCAAGAGCGACCCTAATGTAAACTGTGGACTCTGGGTGATAATTCTGTATCAATGTAGGTCCATCAGTTGTAATCAATAACCCCTCTGGTGGAGGGTGTGGGTGATGGGGAGGCCGTGCACGTGGAGGAAAGCAGTACACAGGAAACCTCTGCACTGTCTGCAGTTTTTAAACTGCTCCAAAAATAAAAAACAAACATATACACAAACAAAACCCTCCAACAGCTCTTTATCTCCTGCAGATTAGAAGCCAAAGTTTTTGCAAGAGCCTACAAAGCCCTATATGATCTATCCCTGTCCATTCTGGGACCTCTTTGTCCTCATCCTTGCTTTTCTCATACCAGTCAAGCATACTGCTGGGGACTTCTCTGGTGGTCCAGTGGCTAAAACTTCATGATCCTGACACAAGGGGCCCATGTTTGATCTCTGGTCAGGGAACTAGATCCCACATGCTGCAACCAAAAATCTCATGTGCTCCAACTAAGGCCTGGCATAGCCAAATAAAAAAAAATGAAATAATTTAAAGTATACTCCTGCCTCAGGTCCTTTTCACTGGCTATTTCCTCTGTCTGGAATGTTCCTTTATTTCAAAATAGCCATTTATTTATTTATTCGTTGGCCGCACCTTTAGGCATGTGGATATTTTGGTTCCCAGATCAGACAGGGGATGGAACCCGTGCCCCTTGCAGTGGAAGCAGGGGAAGATTCTCAACCACCGGACTGCCAGGGAAGACCCCTGTCTGGAATGTTCTTTACCAAAATATTCACTTGGATCATTCCTTCTTTCTCTTGAAGTCTTAAGTATCACCTCCTGAGGATAGACTATTGTAATTCCCTATTTTAAAGTCCAACAACCTCTGCACCCCGAATATCCTTTAGTGTTTTTATTTTCCTAAAGTACTAATACTTCTCAAATATTACATAATTTAGTTATATAATATTTCTTGTTTATTGATATGTTCTCCTCCCATTAAAATAGAAGTTCCACAGAGACAGAGATTTTGTCTGTTTTGCTCATTGCTGTATCCCAGTGACAACAGGCCCCGCATGCAGGAGGGACTTAACACACATTTGGGGTTTTTGTTTTCAATTTTTGGCTGCACCCAGTGCATGTGGGACCTCAGTTCCTCAACCAGGGATCGAACCCGCCTCCCCTGCATTGGAAGGCAGAGTCTTAACCACTGGACTGCTGGGAAGATCCCATAACAGGTATTTGTAGAATGAATGATTAAATTCCATGACTTGGGAGATGGCAAAGTGCTTTCTTTGTATCCATCCTTCTTGGATCTTCATGTCACACTCATCAGGGAGATTCTGCCATATTACGGGGAAGAAATCAGAGGCTTAGGGGCTGCCACAGCTGAGCTGAGAGGTAGACTTTCCAGGTCTCCTGACTCCACATTCAATGCTCCTTAGTTTTGACTTTATGATTTTTCCTTCATGCATGCAGACATTTTCTGTTTTTATAAAGTAAAATTATCAATCTTTTCTCAAATGGTTTCTTTATGACTTTGAAAGATCTTCCTCACTCAGAGAATATTTAAAATTTTATCTTTCAGGCTTCCCTGGTGGTCCACTGGTTAAGAATTCACCTTGCAATGCAGGAGTCACCGGTTCTACCCCTGGTCCGGGAAGGTACCCCATGCCACAGAACAACTAAGCCCACGCAGCAGAATTACTGAGCCTGTGCTCTAGAGTCTGTGAGCCGCAACTACTGAAGCCCGAACACCCTAGAGCCCGCTCTCCACAAGAGAAGCCACTGCAATGAGAAGCCTGCGCACCACAGCGAGAGAGTAGCCTCCATTTGCCACTTCTAGAGAACAGCCTGGAGGCAGCAATGAAGATCTAGTGCAGCCAAAAATAAACTTTAAAAATTCTATCTTTCCCTCTTGTAGCACCAAGATTTCAGTTTTTACATTTAAATCTTTGGTCTATCTGGAATTTAAAGTTGGTGAATTGGATTCCAATATGTTTTTTTCAGATAGCTAAATGGTTATCCTTGCAAAGTGGGAGTGTATTTATAGGATATAATATATAGGGGGAAAATCCATTTTCTACACAGTTTTGAAATGTCATCCTTATTATATATTAAGTTCCTGATTTACTTGAGTCTATTTCTGAACTTTTGGTCCTGGGCTATTGATCTGCCTGCTTATGTAGAGTTGGGTTTTACTGAAAAAGGAGAAAAAGACACTATAATAACAAAACAGGATATGATAGGAAAGGAGTATTCAGTTTCTAAAAAGAACCAAATGAAATTTCAAAAATAAAAAATAATCATTGACATTGAAACCCTAATGGTCAAGTTAAACAGTAGACAACATCTGAATTCATAGATCAATCTTAATATCATAAAGCAAAATAACCAGACATTTATGGGCCTCCAGCCTAAGCGGTATGTTTGCAAAAAATTCAAACCTGAATCTGATCAAATTTCTAGATCTAATTACCAGCTCATAGGAAATACAAGGGACTGGGGAGCGTATTAAATGATACTATGGGGACAGAATCAGCAAACTTCTTTTAAAAATTTTTTATTATTATTTTTTGACTGCGCTGGGTCTTCATTTTTTTGCTCAGGCTTCCTCTAGTTGCGGGCTTCTCTTGTTGTAGACTATAGGCTCTAGACTCTTGGGCTCAGTACTTGTGGCCCCTGGGCTTAGCTGCCCTGCGACATGTGGGATATTCCCGCAACAGGGATCAAAACTGTGTATTGGGCAGGGAAGCCCTCAGCAAACTCTTGATCCACAGAGTAAACAAACCGGTTACTTTAATAAATAAACTTCAAAGGGGGAAAAAAGAGGAAGAAGAAATCTAAAAATTAAGAGATTGAAGAGATACAACCAAAGACATAGGAGGACTCTGTTTGCATCCCCATTAGAGCAAACCATTTCTACAAAAACGTTTATGAAACATTCAGGGAAATTGAACATGGATTGATGATTTGATGATGTAAAGGAACATTAGTATTTCTTGAGTTTAGTAATAGTATTTTGGATTTATATATATGTGTGTATATATATATATATATATTTAAGTCTTTATGTTTTAGAGATAAACAGTAAAATATTTGGGGATAAAACTATGATTCTGGGATTTGATTTAAAATATCCAGTGGAGTGGTGATCATTTGGTAATGTATAGAAATATCAAATCACTGCGTTGTGTAATAGGAACTAACACAAGTGTTGTAGGTCAACTATGCTTCAAAACCCAAATAAACTTGTAGAAAAAGAGATCAGACTTGTGGTTATCAGAGGCAGGGGTAGGAGGAAAGAGGAACCAGAGAAAAGTGGTCAAAAGATACAAACTTCCAGTTATCAGATAAACTAAGTATTTGGAATATAACATTCAACATAATTAGTATAATTAACACTGCTGTATATTCTGTATGAAAGTGAAGAGAGTAAATCCTAAGTGTTCTCATTGTAAGGAAAAATTTCTCTTCTTTTTCTTTTATATGAGATAATGGATGTTCACTCATTGTGGCAATCATTTCATGATGTATATAGGTCAAATATGATTGCTGTTCACCTTAAACTTAGACAGTGCTGCATTAGTTTATCAATTAATCTCAATAAAACTAAAATAAATTGGGTCACAAAGGCAGGGTGCATGGTGGCTGACAGAACAGTCATAATGAGACTGGCCACGTATTTATAAGCTGGATGAAAGCTATAAGGGAGTTCCTTATTCTAGTCTCTCTACTTTTGCATGCTTACAAGTTTCCAAAGCAGAAAGTTTCAAAAGATTAGCCAAACCATTGCCTCTCTCCTAGTTTCAAAAGAGCCATAATTCTTCTGGCTTAAAACAGGATAGTCTTGGGATCTCCCTGGTGGGCCCATGGCTAAGACTCCACGCTCTCAATGTAGGGGGCCTGGGTTCGATCCCTGATCAGGCAATTAGACCCCATATGCCACAACTTAAAAATCCTGCATGCTGCACTTAAGACCCAATGCAGCCAAATAAATTTATTTTTTTAAAAGATGTAGAATTAAAACAAGCAAGGTAGTCTTCAGCCTTGATATTTGGTCTAGAAGCTTATTCTACCCAGACCTCTCCCCCAGGATTCACTTTCTGCAAGGAGATGGGATGAAGGTCTGGACTGGAGTCCAAATCAAGCCTTGACTTCTGATAGCTGGTAAGTTTCCAGAGAAGAGGGACAGAAGGCTCAGAGCCTTAGGAGAGGGTCTGTAATAAGAAACGTGCTTCATGCAGAACAGAACTGAGTTAGGGATGCTCCTTACCAGCAGGAAGATCCTGACAGTTAAGACCCTAAGAAGCCAACCAGTCACAGACCCCAAATGCATAGTCTCATTACTAATCCAAGAAATGCAAATGAAAAGAATAATTCTGTCTTTGTGTCATATTAGTATTAAAAAAATCATAAAGCCCCCGTGTGGATGTGAATGTGGAAAAAGCAGAGTTCTGACAAATACTACAACCTGAGTGGAAACTGATACAACCCAGCAGCACGTGTCAAAATCTGACCGAGCAGCTCCTCAACCAGGGGTTTATTTCTAAGACAAGAATCTAAGATGTGCACGAAGCTTCACTGTCAAGGATAATACCAGAGCGGAAATTTACAGTGGGGAGAAACTGGAAGCAATTTAAATATCCAGTGTGGAGGTTTGAAAATACATCCACAAATACTTGGACTTCCCTGGTGGTCCAGTGGTAAAGAATCTGCCTGGTAATGCAGGGGACACAGGTTTGATCCCTGGTCCGGGAAGATCCTGCATGCCTCAGCGAGCCACAGATACTGCAATGAATAGCCCCCACTTACCACAAAAAGAGAAAGCCCCCGCAGCCACAAGTAAGTAAACAAACAAAAAGATATACTCACAAATTCTGATATTGCTTCTTTCAGGACAAGGGGTTTAATTCCCCTTCCCTTGTGAGCTGTTCTTGGGGGGACCAACTTCTAATGAATAGAGTCTGGTGAAAATGATGACGAGTTGTGACTTCCTGGGGTAGGTCATAAAAGATACTGTGGCTCTTTCTGTTGGAATGATTGGTCCTGGGGGAAGTCAGTGGCCGTGTCAAAAAGACTCACAGCCCCATCAAGCAGCCCACACCAGGAGGAACTGAGACCTCTTGCCAAGAGCCGTGTCAAGTGAGCCGGCTTGGAAGCAGATTGTCCAGCAGCAGCCAAGTCTAAGGTTGCCATAATTACAGTCTCATGAGGTGCCCTGAGCTAGAACAACTCGGTGAAGCCACTCCTGAACTCCAGTTCCACAGGAGCTGTTAATTAATATTTTTGGTTTGAGCCAATTAAGTTTTGGTATAACGTGGCACTGTTAACCAAACTTTTAGAAACAAGAGACCGGACTGAAATAAAAAGGTGTATTTGGGATTTATTAGGACTGCAGCCTGGGAGACACAGATTCAAGAAGCACTTGAATTGCCTTCCATTGGCCGACAAAACAGGGGAGGCGTATAAAGGCAAAAACTGCAAGGTTAGTCACACGGGTTGTTTATCAGGAATTTTTTACTATATGTGTTAGTTATATTGGAAAATACTATAAAGTACTTTTTTAATACCTGCAACTCTACTAATAAAGAGGTAACCACACTTAACAAATTGGCATTTGTCTTTTTTGTTTCATTCATGCTTTGTATTGATTTATATTTTGACCTCCAGCTTTATTTCTATCATGACCATTTCCCCATACTATTATATATGGTAAGTGTAATTTTTAATGACTATGTACCTCACTGTGTGGATGGGCCATAATTTAATGCATCCTCTATTACTGGAATTATTATCTATTGTTGTATAATGAAGACAAACTGAAATTATAATGGAGCAATCACAGTTCATGTGTGTGTACTAAGTCACTCATTCGTGTCCAACTCTTTGCGACCCTATGGACTGTAGCCCACCAGGCTTTTCTGTCCATGGGATTCTCCAGGCAAGAATACTGGCGTAGGTTGCCATGCCCTCCTCCAGGGGATCTTCCTGACTCAGGGATCGAACCCCTGTCTGTTACATCTCCTGCATTGGTAGGCAGGTTCTTTACCACTAGCGCCACCTGGGAAGCCCCACTCACAGTTCATGTGTCAAAGTCGCTCAGTTGTGTCCGACTCTTTGCGACCCCATGGACTATATAGTCCATGGAATTCTCCAGGCCAGAATACTGGAGTGGGTAGCCTTTCCCTTCTCCAGGGGATCTTCCCAACTCAGGGATCGAACCCAGGCCTCCCACGTTGCACGCGGATTCTTTACCAGCTGAGCCACAAGGAAAGCAGAAGAATAACTAGAGTAGGTACCCACTCACAGTTCAGGCACACAGAAATGGAGTGGGTGACCACTAAGGATTTGGTCTCAGACACATCCCTGCAGCACTGAAAAACTTGAGCTTTCTTTGAACTGTACCAGACCCAAGGACATTGCCAGCACCTCCTGCTATAACCTTATGATCTCAAGGTCTCCCCTTGTAAATATGCAACCATTTTGGATCCCAACCAGTTCTAAACAAGCACTCTTCCTTCTGTTCAGCTCCATTTATAATTCATTTTTATCATAAGCACCTTGGCTCCCTGGAACTCTCACTTTCTGATAAGATTTATCTAAAGCAGCTTTTATTTTTAAAAAGTTAAAGATTTGATTTGTCTGATCAAATACATACTAGGTAAACTTCCTGGTCAAAAAGTGCCAAAGGTGGTTTTTTAAATAACTAGTCTTTTTTTTTTTTTTTCTTTTTCATCTTGTATAGAGAAATGTGATGACTCTAACACCAACACAACAGTTGTAGAATGTGGACTGGCCATGGGTCACAGCCACTAACAGAACAGAAAAATACTCAAAACTATTTAAGCAGCAGCAAGAGTGAAAAACCACCTGATTCTGTGCTGAGCAGGAAGGTAAATGCCAATCAACTTTGACATGTTATATCAATGTTCTAATTCACAAATATATCTCACAAGGCTTATCAATACACTGTCTGGAAGTGCTCACTCACACTCTCTTCAAACTTCATATATCATGCCTGACTTTGTGACTAGCCTAGATACCTCATGTGAATGGAATCATACACTATTTACTTGCTTTCCCCTTTTGTGACTGGCTTACATAAACAAAATGCCCTCAAAGTTCACCCAAATTGTAGCAGGAGTCAGAATTTCCTTCCTGTTTAAGGCTGAATAATATTATGTTGTATGTATATACTACTTTTTGTTGCTTTCACCTTTTGGTTATGGTGAATAATGCTGCTATGAACATGGGTGTGCATATGACCATATGACAATGGCTTCAGCAAAACTTCAAATAAAATGCTGCATAAGTACGAAGTGACAACTCGAGCTTCCCTTGTCCTTTCAGCCTGATGAATGAGATTTTATGCAAGAAATGGCATTTCAAACAACAGAAGGGTATGTTCAGAGTCATGGAGATGGAAAAGGAAATAAATTTAAATTCAGTAACACCAGGGAATTCCCTGGTGGTCCAGTTGTTAGGACTCTGCGCTTTCACTGCTGAAGATGCAGGTTCAATCTCAGGTCAGGGAATTAAGATCTCACAAGCTACATGGCCAAAAAAAAAAAAAAAAAAAAAATTGGTGATATATATATATATCACCAAAGGTGGCAGGTGATGAAGTCAATGCTGACTATTCCAAATGAAGGTGGGATTTTGTCTAACATTGATCAGTTTTCTTCATAATCTGGTTTCATTTCCTGTAATTGTTTTCAGTGCTTTAGATTCATGCTGTTTCATGGTGGATTTTTAAAAAGGCGTAACCTGACCCCACCTTTCATACGAGGAAATGACACACACAGAGGCTTATAATGACACATCTCAAATTCCTACTGTTAAGAGGCAGGGGTAGAACCATAACCCACACCCAGGGTTTTCGCCACTGACAAGACACCCAGCAGAACTTTACCTGTCTCATCACCTATTCTCAGCCTTTGCATGAGACTAGGGAAAAGAAGGGCGTGATTACTTTTGTAAAGTCCCCAAAGCCCTCTGCGTTCATGCAGTGCTTGTGTTTCCAAACTACTTTCATAAGCACCGTCTTCAGGAGCTGTTACCAAGCGTCTCCTCTGCCACACGTCTCACTAGAAGAAGCACACCACCATTCTAGTTCTGACAGTTTCTCTTGTGTTGTTTGCTAATAAAAAAGTCTGTGATGTTTAAATAGTTCCAAGTCCCGACCGAAAGTAAGCACAACTAAACTGGAAACAGATACACTATGAATGCAGGAACACTATATTTATTAAGTCAATAATTCATTTTTAGCAATACAAGTACAGAATATATCACAATGCTGGTTACAAACATACTTAGTATGGTTTAATGGTTACAAATAATGGTGGGTACTACAAGTTTGTGATAAGGGTGATATGAAAGGTCATTCTGACACAATGAAGAATTGTCTTTAAAAAAATCCGTCAATGACCTTAGATATTTCTATAGAAATTACTGTGGCACTATTAGTGGGGATTTTCATGTAAAGAATTGATAGTGATTTGCTTTTGTTTCAGTAAGAGCTTTTTGAGTCTATTAAACTAAAATCCCCGGTTGCTTAATAAAGTATAAAAATAGTACTGACCTGGTAATATTTAATAAAACATAGCATTCATTCACATCATAAAAGTAGAACTAAAGTGAAAAGTTTTTAGTTACCATGGCAACAGATCTTCCCATAAAAGTAATCTACAGAAATGAGTAATGTTACACAAATGGTACCTGCAAAGTTATTTAGTGATCCAACACTTGTGCACCACAAACCAAGTTTTCTAGATATCTATATATAGCATATATTTTTAATCTTAAATTTTACTTAAAAAAAAAAATGTGCACTTCAACAAACTCACTAAGGCCACTCATGCTATAGATGCCTAGGATTGCAATTAAAGAACAGCATTATTTTAACAAATCCTCAAGCACACTCCTTCAGGTCACCAACAGGGTAAAACCAGTTTTCTGCCTAAAACATTCCTGAGATTTGTGGACAACTACTAATGTTCAAGCTGGAGATGAATTAAAATGTCAGATTTAAAAAAAAAAAAAAAAAAAAAAGGAATTTTCTAGCAAGAACTGAGGTCCTCCAAGAGGTGAAATATATATGCTAATTCTTAGAGCAAAAATAAAAGTCTTAGAGACGCTTTTACTTATAAATATTTTTCCAGTAGTAACTTTGCCATCCAGAAAAAGAACAGTTTGGAAGTAGCCAGGCTACAGATTCAGGGGGAAAAAATGGTAGAGTGACAGTTTAATACAGGTATCCTCCTCTTTCTGAAAGTTCACTTTATGCTACTTTGCTTTTATCAAAGACCTGCAATAGCGCCTGTTTTTACTAATCGAAAACAGATCCAAAAAGGAGCGTCACTTTCACGAAAAGAGGTGAAAAGCAGAAACGGCATTCAGCGTCTGTGTGCACACAGCTGTTAGGAGGCAGCGGCCATGAGCAGCAGGATCGGCACCGCCACGCTCCTCTCCTGGAACTCGGCTCCGCATCGCAGCTTCAAGCCGCCACAGCTTTACCTGTGTGGGCTTCTGTGCTTTATCTCAATTTATTTTGCGCATCTATTAGCAAGACGTGCCCTAGGCTAATTACTGCTCTGCTCTTCACCTGTTTTGGCTTAAAGAGGTTTCATGGGAACACTCTACTTTTGGACAGCGGGAAAAGACTGCTGTCCCTGCTGCTACTTAGCAAACCATTCTTTCCATCTGTAAAGTACGGTCCAAAGCTTCAATCATGTTCTAGGCATGTGTTTACTGTTGAGCATTCTGTCTGCACTGTCAGGAGCAGCCAAATGGCACGCTATTTATAAGACTGCAGCTGCTTGATCTAGTTTTCTCAAAATTATGAACTTTTCTCTAACAGGCTAAGGTCTCTGTCCAATCTCCGATTTTCACAAAACAAAGCACACATGCACGGGGGCCATTCCAAAGCAATGCCAGCTGTCTGTGAGCAGAGACAGCTCTGATAACGGTAAGGGTCCTAACGCTTTGAGCAAAGTCAGCTGTGGCGACCCATAAAAACTATGGTCTAAAAAACCCCCGACTGGCTCTCTGCAACGGAACAAAGGAGTGACGGACCACCGCTGCGGTCCAGGAGTGTTACGGCTCCCAGATGCACCCAGCTTGAGTAGCACCAAACTTCAGGGAATAAAACCCCGAGTACAAGAGAGAACAAGGTCAGGAAAGGAGGCCACCAAAGGCCTCTTATTTAATATTACTTGGTTGAACTGCCAGAAAAGTCTTTTAAGCTGGTCTATGCTTTCTTATACATAACCCCACCATATACGAAAAATCTGTTCAAGCAACTGGTTATTGTGAAGTAAATTTTACTCTGAGACTTTTTTCCCCTACCCCCATAAATCATGATGATATTCACCTAACTTATCCTAAACATTCCGACTAAAAGGATAAAACCCACACTTAAAATTATTAGAGTTTTATTCTTCATTAGAACCAGAAATAATAGCATATTAAGTTATACCACCATCAGAAACTGGCAATCTCTTTTCTCAATCTAGAGTGTCTGCATTAAGTACATGGATTTACAGAAAACTACATTAAAACAGTGGCAATACGGCCAACTATCAGCAATGGTTTTTTTTTAAGAAAAACTGGCTGCCATGTAACATCATCACCCTGTGGTCCTCGGCTTCTAAGTGTCATGCTGCTTTATCACTGAGTGTTATCTGAGTTCAAACTGAATTAGAGAAGATGAGGCCTTAAGTCATTTGCTGGGTTTTATCCTAGGAAATGCTGTATATGCACAAAACCAAAAATACAGATTAAAAAAAAAAAAAAACTTCATATGAAAACATAAGTTTCAAAATATTTATTGAAAAACAATTTACCATGACATTCCTATACCACAAACATACCACAGGACTCTAAATAACCAACAAAAGTATACAAAGCCTATCCTTAAAATCTTTGGAGGTATTAAATATATAGGCCCATGAGGATAGAGCTGAGTAACTTAAAAATGTTAGTCCTTGGTCACACAGACTATTTGGTAATTAATAAAGAGGTGCCTCTTGGCATTAAATTGCAATTAACTGGGAGGGGGAGGTGCAGGTGTGCCAATGTGCTCTTTTCAATTAAAAATAATTCAGTATGAGGATTACACCCAGGTTTCGAAATCACACAGCTATCATCTTAAAGACATCTGGGCTTGTTTCATTTCTTCTACCTCCCCTAGGGAATCCCCTCCTGGGGACTTAAAAACAGTGGGATCATAACTAACAAGATGGCAAATAACAGCCTTAAACAAGGTTATATTGGGGAAGGTCAAAAAAGTGTTTAAAATTGAATTGATCTGAAATTTCCAATTACTTTTTCTGCACTCCTTGTGGTGGACAGTTTACATTCCCGCCCCCCCCCCACCCCCTCCCATCCCAACACACCTGTTAAAAGAAAACCCAAATTCAGCACACATCCACTCACCCACAGACCACTCCAAGCATTAGCCAGGAGCAACAACTCTTAACAGCCAAGTCATGAACCCCTGAAAATAGGGGGGAAAACCCTGATTCTTAACTATAGAGGCACCAAACAGGCCACTATAATAAGAACTGAGGTAACGGCAACAGACCTTTTTTGTTTCTTGAATTGCTACATGTTATAACTTCTCAAATTTGAATATTACCTCAACATTAAATAACTTGACTGGCTTAAATGAAAAATCAAAACCCAATAAACAGAAAGATGAGTTAGTGAAATAGATATATCATTAGCAGGAATCTTTACATTTGACTTTTGAATTTCATATAAAATGATCTACTGCTTACAATATTTTTTTTAATCATAAACATGAAGGATTTCTTAAGAATTGCTTATTTGGCGGCATTTGTTTTTCCATTAATCCCCATAAACCAAACATTAACCTAAAATTCCCATCTGGACATGAGCTATTTCATGACTCAGCCAATATACTTGCAAACTGCGTTATCAGGGTAGCATTTAAAATGAGAGGGATGGCTGCAGCAGATATTTATAGACTTGTTTAGGGCATTGCCATCTGTGTACCTTGACTAAAGATATGCCACTGAAATTGCCAAACTTCCCTAATTTGGTGACTATTACATGAATACAATTTTTGTATTATCAGTTTTCATAATACATCTAAATGAAATCATTCTACGATAAAAGTAAAAGCAGGGGCTAAAATAATCATCTAAAACCTCTGGTCCAAATAACCCCTTTCTACATTAGGCTGGTCCTTTTCAGATCCTCCTGGTCCTGTTAGCAAAAGCTATCAGAGCATCTTGCCTTTTTGTACCCAAAAAAAACACAACAAAACCAAAACAACCAAAGAATTAAAATTGCTGGTTTATCAGCTTTTCTATTACTTACAGGTCAACACTGGTCCAGTTCAGATGAATCTGACAGTCCTTCCCCCTTGTCATACAGCCCTGGAGTGGCTGTATCCATTTTTCTAGGTAAGGTAGCCAAATCTAAGTCAGGATGTCCCTCTGCTATTAGTACTTGTGTTAACTTTTCTATACTGTGTATAAAGATTTTCCCCATAAAATTTCTTTACAGTACAGTATTGAATACCTCCTCAAGGAAGAATTATATGTTAAAAAGTTGTTAAAATCATCCTTACATAATAAGAATGCAACTCTTTTAAACTCTTAAATAGTTTTATTTAGGGGTTCTTTTTTTCTTTCAGGCTTTCTGCAAAATGAATTACTTTAAAAAAAAGAAAAAAGAAAACAAAAAAATTCCTGTTGTTTGTTCTACGAGGTTGAAAATATGGGCCAGACTACTTATACATGCGGTACATGCTGAATATAACTGAATATATGCTTATTCCTACGGACACTCTGCAAGAAAGGGATCACCCAAATAGGGTCAAAGGACTGGACCAGTGTTTCAATGCAAATTCCAGCCCCAAAAAACAACATGGTTTTGATTTCACAGTATGAATTCCCTGGAATCTGGGAAAAGGTAAGTTAGTTAACTGAGGTCCTCCCTCAGCAGCTGGGTCCCTCGACATTCTGAGCAATCAGGAAGGACTGCACCACTTCTTCAGTGGACTGGGGGCTGGTGTTGACGTCTTCAAGAGCATCGGTCACGGAATACTGCCGATCTCGTAACCGGTTCCAGTTAGACAGAACATTGTGGTACTCAAACACTTTCTCATAATTTCCAATGGAGTTGTAAAGTTTAATGAGACCTCGGTAATCATATTCCAGTCCACTGTAGCCTTCACCGAAAAGTTTCTTCCCTGAAAGTAAACAGAAAAAGAAAGGAAGCTCAAATAATGAAATAAAGTAGTTTCTACAACACAAGCTTAGTTCTTTAAAATAGGGTGTCTTTGTCTTATTCCTTTTAAAAGGAATAGATTCAATTAAAAATGTTTTTATTGGAACACAGTTGCTTTACAATATTGTGTTAAGTTTCTTGCTACACAGCAAAGGGAATCGTCACACATAACGCATGTACATGTGTCCCCTCCCTTCGTTAGACTCCCGCCCCACTGAGGTCACCACAGAACGTCGAGGAGAGCGGCCCGTGGTGGTCAGTGGGTCCTCACTGGTTATGTGTTTTACACTCAGTAGTGTGCTGACGTCAGTCCCAGACTCCCAATCATCCCACCCTCCAGCTGGAACACATTCAATTCTTCTATCAGTGTTTACTGACACAGTCTTACCCACAGACCACTTCTAAGACTTAAAAAAATTCTCTTGTCTAAGGTCATTGGTCTCTGTAGAATAAAATTTTAAAATTTCATAGTCTGAAGAGAATTCATAAAGAGCTCACAGCTCATTTACAGGGCATACTGTTTTTAAAAAAGCAAAGTACCTGGAGTATGCCACCTTTTATGTAAAATAAAATATTTATGTCTGTGAACATTTATGCCAAAAGATATACAGAGGAAAGATGCTGGTGGTCCAGTGGTTAAGAATCCACCTGCCAATGCAGGAACACAGGTTCGCTCTCTGGTCTGGGAGGACCCCACATGCCTTTGGGCAACTAAGCCAGTGAGCCCCCACACCCCACGGAGTCCAAGCGCTAGAGCTGAGAGGCACAACTACCGAGCCCACGGGCCACAACTACTGAAGCCTGCACGCCGAGCCCACGCTCAGCGACGAGGAGCCCGCACACAGCAGCAGGGACCAGCACGGCCAGAAATAAAAACCACAGGAAAAATAGATGAGAAACTGACAAGGCCTGTTACTCATAGCAGTGAGTGGAGAGGAGAAATTAAGAGCAGCCACACATCTGTGAGAAGACCTTTCTATACAGTTGACTTTTTTTTTTTGGTCATGTCATGTGGCTTGTGGGATCTTAGTTCCCTAACTAGAGATTGAACCCAGGCCCTCGGCAGTGACCCTGAGGAGTTTTAACCACTGGACTGCCAGGGAACTCCACAGTTCTGATTTTCTAGAGTATTAATATTTCACAGTCAAATAATCTAGCAGACTAAATAAAAATAGGGGAATGTTATACAAACATAAACAAATGAACCTAGTTCTCTCGTAAATGAGTAACTCACTGATAGCAGGTGGCAGGGAGATAAGCAACCTATAAATTTTGAACACAGTATTCTGATTATATACCTTCAGGTTAAGGACAAGGTAAACTGTAAATGAATATTAAGCTCTAAGCAGTGACTTTGGTTTTCATAGTACTATGGGTTAACAATTCTAAAACTACTTTGTGTATATTGTAGGGTTAAGCAAGATAATCTATTATGGATAATGAGGAATCTTCACATAGACGGATATATGATTTGAGGCAAAGGTAGCACAGCAGAGGGGAAAGACAGTGTTTTGAAAAAATGGTCCTGGTCAACTGATATCCATACAGAAGGGAAAAAGGAAGAGGGGAACAAATTTGATCGCTACCTCACAAATTTCCAGAAGATAATCTTCCAAAAGAGTATCTTCTGACTTTGGGGTAGAAAAAGATTTCCAAAACACAATTTAAAAAGTGTCAACCATAAAATAAAAAAGCAATATTTGATTATATTAAACTTTAAGAACTTTTGTTCTTTGAAAGGCACCATTAAGAAACAAGCAGTAGAAGGACAGTTATCTGCAACACATTAACTAACAAAGGGCTTATTACATCTAAAGTATATAAAGAACTTCCATAAACCAAGAAGAAAGTGACAAACAAATTCAATAAAAACATGGGAAGAGTTTTAACAGGCACAACATTAGATGATGACCACAGTATCCTATTTTGTGATAGGTCTGAACTGAAAACAATTCAAATATTCTGAATATCAGCTAACAGTCGAATGGATAAATAATGACATACTAATTCAATACAATATTACATGGCACTGGAAATTAACAAGCAACAGGGAAATGAACACCACTGATGTATTTAACAACTGATGTTCACCAAAAGAAACAAAGCATATAAAAATATACATTGTATGATTTCATTTATATCAAGTTCTAAAACAGGTAAACTTGCTGTACGTTAAAATCAGGAGAAGGGTGAGGAGGGGCTAGAGGTAGTGTTTACATAAATATTTAAAAATAACTATTTTTGCCTTTACTTGACACACGACTGTCCTATTTCTTATTACTGGCTTCAATTATCAATAAATAATCTTTAGCAAAATGTTATAGAAGACTTCTGAGCGGCTCCTGGAGATCCTGAGCAGCTCTAAACCCATTTAAGTCTTAATAACAACACTTCCCTATACAACATATAAGACATGTTGATCTCTTATCAATTAAAACAATTTTAAAATAACATACCAATTGCTATAGATCGCAAATAAAGTTTCTCAGCATTTTCATACTGATTCATGTCATAATTATATAAAGAAGCCAGATGTCCCACTGAAAGGGCTACTTCATAATCTTCTTGACCAAGAAGTTGTTCTTTAATCTGAATTGCTTTGATGTGCATTTCTTCAGCTTCCTGAAAAATAATCAAGCTGTATTAACCATTAGGTTATACTTTTTACTATGTCAATTAGTAACATTCTTCTAGATGTCAAAAACAGCTTATGGATGGCATAAGGTAATTCGGTCAGAGAAGACACTACACAGTTCCAAAAGCTGCCTACGGGAAGCATCACTGGCTTGGGGAAGCTGTCTATGCACATAAGCTGACGAAACATTGAAATACACCAAAGTGACAAGGGGAAAACGTGTCCTTGTAATAAAAAGCTGTTAGAAGAAATTAACGTCAAAATATTCTAAAATGAAAACTTCTTTCAATTTAACATACTCCAAAATTTAATTGAACTGTGTTAAGAAACTCTATACTGTATTATTTTACACAGAAGTATACTTTACTATTTCAATTTTTTTTTGAGTTTTGACAATTTTTATCTCAATAAACAGGTTAACTGAGGAATATGTAAACTGATTTTCAGATAAAAATCAATGTCTTAGATAGCAACTCTCATTCCTTTCTTATTGGACCCTATAATGAGCAATAATAAGAATTTATAACCTAAAATTCTAAAAGGGAACTAAATTCAGTACATTTTTCACACTACAATTATATAATACTTGCATTATCTTACATTTCTTGCACACCTAACTATGTGTCAGGCATTCGGCTAAGTGTTCAATTTAAACTATTAGCTAAGAGCTATGTTTTAAGTCTGATATATATATTTTTCTATGGCCTGTATTTTTGAATTTTATTTATATTTTGACTGTTGTTTTATACTAGCTATTTTCTCAATTCTTATGTGAAATAATGTGGAAGCATAATAAATGTATACTTAATAGTTTAAGATTACTGAAGAAGCATTACTTAAGATTTATTATTCACACTGTACTTTATTACCTAAGATTACAAATAGACAGAAAAATGCAGTAAAATGTGCTCCTACCTTAAATTTCCTCATTGACTGATAAAGTCTTCCAAGGTTTCCATAGTGTTTTGCAGTCTGTACATTAAATTCTCCAAAAGCTTTTTTAGCTAGTTGGAGTGAAGACAGATGCAAATCGTGAGCTTCTTGAAGCAGCCTCTGTTCAGTTTCTTTATTATGACAGTCAATAGCAATCTCCTCTAAAATAAGTGCTAAATAAGAAGGCAATAAAATCAGTGCACTTTCAAACCATGTATCAAAATTCATCAGAACATATACTTTAGAATTAAATTTTATAAATGTTACTTGTATATACTTATATATGTTTATGATTTAGAACCATAAACCATTTAACATACCAAAGAACTGGTAAAGATGAGCATATTCCATTTTAATGAGAAAAACAAAACAAAACAAAACACGTTTGGGGTCATTCTATTTTGCATAGTATAATGGTTTTCAAATGTAAGAAAAACAACAGTATACAACAAATTATTTTGCAGAATTACTCTTTTACCAGGATCAGTTTGCTTTGCTGACGTGAAACTTTTTTAAGCAAATAGAAGACAGACAAGAATGAAGACACAAATTTTTTAAAGTTGTGAAAGTGTGTCAAGGACTACCTAACCACTCCTGAAAACTGTGAAAGCATATTCTTCAAACTATATAAGCTTTAACCAAGCAGAAGTAAAAGAACGGGTTTCCTCCTAACTCACTTGACCAGTCAAATCAGGTAAGAAGATATTTTAACTTCAAAGTCCTATTTGAGACCCTCAAACTCCATTTAAAGTCTTACAAATACATATGCTTTAACCAGGCAATTTTATTGCTAGGAAAACTGCCCATGTGCACAAAACTAAGAGATTTAGTTCACTGTAGCATTTTTAAAGAACAAAAGGTTAAAAAAATTTAAAGGTCCAATAAGATAGGTACAGTTAAAAACATTAAAAAATTAGAAAAAACATCAGAAAAAAGGATATATATACCTACATGTATTGAAATGAGAAAATGTTTGTACTATACTGAGTGAACAAAGCAGATTACAGAACTAAAAAAAAAATTATTCACTCATTTCAGTCTTCAAAGAAAGAAAAGTCAAAAAATATTTGCCCACATGTTGATTCTGGATTGATGAGATTTCAAGTTAACTTAATTTTTTCTCTTTTCATTCTTGATATTAATCATGTATTACTTGCATGACTTCAAAAATGCAAACCTAGAGGGGAGGTAAAGCCTAGCTCCAGAAATAAGGTAAAAGTTACTCATCATGCAAGGAATTACCACATGGGTGACCCAATGTCAGCAAAATGAAAAGCCCTTGGTAGGAACTGCAGAAGAGTTAAAAAGTAAAGAAGAAAGTGCTATGTGGTAAGAGCTTTGCAACATTAAAGGTAACCTGATATGAAAGTCAGTTTCAGAATCTCGCACAATAAAGGTGAAGGTATGTGAAAACCCATCTTCAGTGTCACTGTGATTCTTCAATCCTCCCCTCAAAAGAAAGGAATGAATGAATGAAAGGAAAAAGAAAGGAAGGAAGGAAGGTATTCTAGCCTATTAACTATGTTGTATGAGAGAAGGAAACTTTTCATTATGAGCCACTGGAAATTCTGAGAGATGTGGGCAAATATGTTACATCAGTGACTGACTGTTTCAGTAACATACAGTCTAATTCTGAGGAAATAAACAAATATTCCTATTTTATACCACATACCATCAATTTTAAAATGTCAGAAAGTAGACATCTATTATAATTGACAGCTAAAGAAATCTTAAAATACATCTATTTATCTATCTATAGGAGACTAGATTACAAAGGGTACCTTTCACCCTCTTTGAAGAAGCCAAAAGAAGATGATCTTCAGGTAGGATGTGGGTAATGATACCAATAGCTCTTTCTGCATGAAACCTGCAATACACAAGATAAATTCTGGCATCTCTTTTATGTTACAAATAATTTAGGCATTAAAAGAAACCCATAATTTATATATAATACTGGTAGAATTTCTAAAACTAGCTGTGGTAAAGGACTAGTTTTTTACTTTAACATTCCAATCATTTGTACACTGAGTTTCTTCCCCCCCTTAATTTATTTTTATTTGAAGGATAATTAAATGAACGTTTAAACATCCAGTGTATTCCCATCTATCTCCCCCATAACCAACTGTGAAATTACTATCACAGCCTACAAGGCTTAATACAATATGATCTTTCACTGGGCTACCTCTCTGACCACATCGCCTACCATTCTCAGAAATAATTTCCTCTTTCCCTTCTAGCCACATAGGAATTGCAGTTTTCTGAACATGTAAAGCATGTTCTAGCCCAGGATTCTTGCATTTGTTTTACTGTCTCTCTGGAATGGTTGTTCCCTGAATATCCACATGCTTTTACCCTCACTGAAGTCTTTCCAGACCAGCCTAAACAGAAGACCCTAAAAAAAATCTACCATCACCCTAAACTCTTAGCTTATTTTATTCTTCTTCACAGCATGTATTCTCATCTGACATGTTTGGTTATTGTTTCATGGCTCATCTTGTCAAACAGAAGGCAAGTTATTTGTCTATTTTATCTGCCAGTTCCTTTCAAACAACTCCATGCTGTCTATTCCCATCTTTCTTGGACTGCAAGGAGATCAAACCAGTCAATCCTCAAAGACATCAGTCCTGAATATTCATTGGTAGGACTGATGCTGAAGCTGAAACTCCAATACTTTGGCCACCTGATGTGGAGAACTGACTCACTGGAAAAGACCCTGATGCTGGGAAAGATTGAAGGCAGGAGAAGGGGATGACAGAGGATAAGATGGTTGGATGACATCACCGACTCGATGGACATGAGTCTGAGTAAACTCCAGGAGTTGGTGATGGACAGGGAGGCCTGGCATGCTATACAGTCCATGGGGTCGCAAAGAGTCAGACACGACTGAGCGACTGAATTGAACTGAAGCAATCATCAATTTTCTTAGATCTATCTTCCAATTTGCTGTGTCTTTAGTTGTATCTAATCTGCTATTTAACTTGTCTACTGAGTTTTAATGTCAATGACTACTTTCCAATTCTAGCTATCATAATTTGTTTTCATAATCAGTGTTTATTACCATAATTCATACCACCAAAATTTAAAGTGTACAACAGAAGGTTTTTGGCATATTTCAGAGTTACGCACCTATCACTATTAATTTCGGAATATTTTCACCCCCCCAAAAAGAAACCTTGTGCACATCCGCAGTTGCTTCATTTTCTTCCAACTCCCCCAACTCTAGGCAACCACCAATTTACCTTCTGTTTCTACAGGAGTGCCTAGTCTGGACATTTCACGCAAATGAAATTACGTAATACGTGGTCCTCTGTGGCCGGCTTCTTTCGCTTAGCACAGTGTTTTAAAGATTCATTCAAGCTGCAGCATGTATCAGTTATTTTATGTTATTGTTTATTTTTGGCTACTCTGTGTGGCAGAAATAGAACACATGCTCCCTGTGGTGCAAGTGTAGAGTCTTAACCACTGAACCACCAGGGAAGTCCCATTTATTTTTATTATTGAAGTATAGTTGATTTACCATGTTGTGTAAGCTTTAGGTGTACTGCAAAGTGACTCAGATATACATACAGTTTCCTCAGTTTTTTAATTTTTATATCTGCCTTTTTTCCTTAACCTTCCCTCTAAAACATTATTGATTCCTTCTTTTATATCAGTGTCAGCAATTTTTTTTTTTCCTGTACAGGGTCATATAGTAAACATCTCAAGACTGTGTGGTACACACTCTGTCCCAACTATTCAACTCTACTGCTGTAGCAGAGAAGCAACCACAGCCAAACATGAGTGCATGAGCACTGCCATGTTCCAATAAACCTTTACTTTGCCTTCAGGTCATAGTTTGCCAACCCATTTATACCTTTAGTCATCTAAGAATTCTTACTTTATAGCATCAACCAAAACCTCTATTAACTGATATTTTTAGTGTGCTAATCTTGTTCATCATGTCTTCTGACTCACTCACACAGAAAATGTTCCCTTATTTAAAAACATTTTTTATAGTGAGTTCATCTTAGGTTGAGTTAGGTCTATGGGAAGTCTGTATGGCTTGGACGGAAGGTTAATTATTACCAAGAGCTTTGTATTTTCTCCTTAAAAGCATCCTTGGAGAAAGCAGCAGTCCCAAAGTACTTCTTAATGTTTTCCTCGGTTTGGGGTTTCCTGTATGCATGATGCCCAAATACAAGGGAAAAGTCTATAGCCTATAAATTCCCCTATGAGGCTAGTTTTGTTCAACTGAGAGCTCAGCCTAAGATGGACAAACTTGCATGTCACCTCTCTTGCCAGTGGGCAGTTTTCTCCCTGGTCCACCCTTTCCCTGAGGGTGTAGCTTTGATCTTGCCTTCGTTTTAAGTCACAGCCTCCTGTGGGCTAAATGCCTTATCTCTTAAAACTAGGACTGGTATTCAACCAAGGTTACAGAAACTTCTAAGGCCTTCTAAGCCTTCCCACCCCAGAACAGTTACACCATAGTTCATGCCTACCCTTTTTGGGTTTTAGTCCATTATTGGCCCTTGAGGATTTCCTTTTTCTCTAACAAGCTCAGTTACACATTAAAAAAGATGATTGTCATATTATTCAGTATTTCTGCATGTTATGAGCAAGTTTGTACACTATTGTATTAGTCAAGGAAAAATTACTGAAGGAGATACTTAAAAAAAGACATTCTAATTATACTTTATCAAACTGTGCGGTTCAAGATGGCTAAATTGCTAATAAATCTGTTTTAAGTAAGTTGCAGTCTTAAGTCCTGTAGCTAGGTTATTGAATTTTAGCTCATCTATTGTTTGATTTTTACTGTACAGCATTTAAATTCTTTCCATATGAAATGATTTATGTAAAATACAAAACTATGTTCATATTCTTTACAGATCTGTACATATGCAATAAAAATATAAAACATAAAAAAAAAAAGACATTCTATATGATGATATAAAAGTCTCAATGTGAAACCACATAAGATCTAAATGAATGGCTTATAAATTGGGATGATTTTAAATGACTTCAAGAACATTTAGGGATCTTGTTGAAATTCCAGGAGGACAACTTTAATCCATTAATTTATATATTAAATAGTACTGTGTTAGGGGAAAAGCAAAACAAAACGAAAGAGCAATAGCATTTAATTTCTCATGAAAAGGAAAGTAGAACTTACAGTGCATTGTCAAATTTCCCAGAGCTATACTGGTGAACGTAAGAAGAATAAGCCAAGTCTTCATGAGCTGTTGCTACGTGAATATTTTTGCCACCGAACACTGACTGCCGAATGTCAAGGGCTGCCTGAAAGAGTCAAGAAAATAACTGATAATACTGTGAATCCTTAGAAAACACTACCTAGTTAAATTAAGCATTCTAGTGACTTATCTTTTATATACTCAACCCCATCTGTTTTTGAAAAAAGTTCTGCTGTATTTAGATCACGTGCGTGGTTAGTGGCTTCAGTCATGTCTGACTCTCTGCTACCCCATGGACTGTGGCCTGCTAGGCTTCCCTGTCCATGGGATTCTCCAGGCAAGAATACTGGAGTGGGCTGACATTTCCTTTTCCAAATTTAGATCACAACAGAACATAAAAGTCCCCATGGCTTGATTTTCTGAATAGTAAGTCTGAATTAAAAGGCAATGGCTTAATAATAAAAGTCATTCACATGTCTTAGGAATTACATTAGTGTTTTTTCTCCATAACCTCTTAAGAAATAAACTATAGAATCAGGGATACCTTGCCCAGAGTGATGGCATAACAAATCATGTACCTAAGATTGACTAAGGCCTAAAATAACTGTTATCTACCCTTCCTTGCTACTACAAAGGCAGCTATAATGATTTGTGCTAAAGTAACAACAAAGACATCATCTGGGTAAATGAAAAAATTGAAAACTATTCTTAAATACTGACCCACAACTCCAAACTTTTTCCCTAGATAGGGCTCTTTAATTCCTAAAACAGTAAGTTTTAAGAAGTTTTATTTAATTCCTAAAGAAGTTAAGTTTTACTTCTGTTATAAAATAATGGTGTGCCATACATAAGGAAGGGCTCTGAAAGAGTTATTTTTAGACAGTAGTTTATATACCATAAACAAATTATAGGTCAGCAAGTCAATTTAGGTTGAAAGAAAAAGTGTAACTATTAACATACCTGATAAATTGCAACAGACTGACAGATATTATCTACATTGAGTAAGTAGAACCCATAATCTAGCAGTGTATCAGAATATTTTGGGTGTTTGGATCCAAAATGATCCCTATAAAAAGATACAAAACTATTAGGATATAAAGTAGAGAGAGACAATTTTAAATGCTATTTTTAATAACAATCACCTACCGTGCCAAATACACTGCATGTTTAATTAACTGCTCTGCTTTCTTAAATTCACGTTTTACAACACAAGCCTAAAGATGAAATGAAAAATTGTTAAATAACTCATAGTTAATGAATGTGTTAAAACAAATATGATTTATATAATCAAACTATAATGGTTGAAAAGAAAAAACATCTTCAAACATAAATAGAATGCATCTATTTGTAATTTCTTTCCTTCCAAGTATTTGAAAATTCCATTATAAACACACGTGTACATATCCTGGTAATTAAAAAATTTAAAAATTTCAGTCATGCCCAGAACTAAACTGTTATAACAAAATTATCTTAAAAAGCTCATATATTCCCATTCTTACATGTTATTAAAATAGTTGGGGGAGGGGTTGCTTGTATATTTTTGAGATTAATTCTTTGTCAGTTGCTTCATTTGCTATTATTTTCTCCCATTCTGAAGGTCATCTTTTCACCTTGCTTATAGTTTCCTTCGCTGTGCAAAAGCTTTTAAATTTAATTAGGTCCCACTTGTTTATTTTTGCTTTTATTTTCATTACTCTGGGAGGTGGGTCATAGAGGATCTGGCTGTGATCTACGTCAGATAGTGTTTTGCCTATGTTTTCCTCTAGGAGTTCTATAGTTTCTGGTCTTACATTTATTTATTTTTTTTTCCAATTATTTTTATTAGTTGGAGGCCAATCACTTCGCAACATTGCAGTGGGTTTTGTCATACACTGACATGAATCAGCCATGGAGTTACATGTATTCCCCATCCCGATCCCCCCTCCCATCTCCCCTCTGGTCTTACATTTTAGATCTTTAATCCATTTTGAGTTTATTTTTGTGTATGGCATTAGAAAGTGTTCTAGTTTCATTCTTTTACAAGCGGTTGACCAGTTTTCCCAGCACCATTTGTTAAAGAGATTGTCCTTTCTGCATTGTATATTCTTGCCTCCTTTGTCAAAGATAAGGTGTCAATAGGTGCATGGATTTATCTCTGGGCTTTCTATTTTGTTCCATTGATCTATGTTTCTGTCTTTGTGCCAGTACCATACTGTCTTGATGACTGTAGCTTTGTAGTATAGGAAAAAAAAACTAACTGAAATATATTGCTTAGCTCTACTAAGCAATGTCCTGGGTGTTTTACATGCTCTGCTTCATTTAACTGAAAGGAACAAATCTACAAGTAAGGTCTCTTCAAAATCCCCATTTTAAAGAGGACAAAACTGAGGCACAGAGACATTAATGAAGTTAATAGTACTTCAAAGAGATACTTTATGGTGAGCATATTTATCCATACTTAGAAAACTTCATGGGAAAGGGCATTTTCCATCTAGATTGTTGGGGGACACACCTGCTTTCAATTCTATTAAAAAAATTAAATACATTGTTTACATCTAAAAATAAATAAATAGTGGAGGTGGGCGGTGGGGGAGAGGGTTCACCATTATTTCCTAAAGTACTTATTTATATCCCAGTGGCTTAAAACTATTTTGTAGTTTTCCATCTAATAATCTTAAAATGTACAGAATTCCAAGTATTCCTATTACTTCTTAAAATGTTCTGATTCATGAGAAAGTCAGTAGACTTTAACCCTCTAAGTAACATTTACATACAGAAATATAAATCTTGCACATAAATTAAGCTGTCTTTATACTAAATGCATATTCAACATTTTAAATTAAAAAACATATTACTGTCTCTTCTAGCTCTAATGATTACCTGAATATTTATGCTATTTACTTGCTCTAAAATGACTTAATAAATTTTACAGAAATCTTAGACTCTTCTAAATCTGTCATTTTAGAAAAATTCTTCTAACTGAAATTTCTATAAGTAAAACTAGCCAAAGTGGAATATTCAAAACTGAAAACCTCTGGGAAATACTATTTATGTAAATTTTATCAATGCTTTAAAGCTTCAGTTTACTAAAGCAGCAATTTAAAAATATTACTAAATGACTTCAAAGACTTAATTCATTTTTTTTTTTTTACCCAGTAAGAAGAAACATCAAGTAAGTATCGCCCATCAGGTCAAGAACAGAAAGCTATCACACTGTGAGACTGCAAAACTGTGACTGGAAGATTTAACATTAGGCCATCCTTTAGGAGAAAAGTGACCAAAGTCCGTACAATCATGGCATAAGGAATTCAGGCTGCTGTAAAGGTTTAAGCAGCAGTCAGATTCCTGAAACTGAGCAGAAAACTTTAGAAAACAGATGCTGGTATCCACGAGTATGCAACACCCGAGTTTCTAAACAGCAGGTGGTGGTAGTGACTGCTCAGTCGCTCAGCTGCGTCTGGCTCCTTGCGGCCCCGCGGACCGCAGCCCAGCAGGCCCCTCCGTCCCTGGGATTCTCCAGGCAAGAACACTGGAGTGGGCTGCCATTTCCTTCTCCAAAAGATCTTCCCAGATCAGGGGCTGAATCCGTGTCTGCTGCATTGGCAGGCAGAGCGCCACCAGGGAAGCCCCCAAACAGTAGGTTAATTAACACAAATTTGAAGCTTATTAAACTATAATCCATTTAATAATTTTAACATTACATTTACCTTAGAAGCTTGTCTTAAAACATCCACCACGACTTTGACTGGTAAGCTTGTTGTGATTTCTTTCATTGCCTCAATGCACCATTTGTATGCCTAAAAAAATTTATAGAAGAGCAAACCCTGTGATGTATCAAACTGACAGTATTCAATGAAATGCTTAAGAATTTTTCCTGCAAGCTTTCAAGTACCTGAATAAGAAGACACACAAAATATTCACACTTAAAATTTCCTCTCAGAGGCTGAGTTTTCTTAAAAGTATGCTTGTTACATTTTTCTTTGGATATGGGACTCATATTCAGGACATGAGAAGCATGTTCTCTCTGTCCCAGAGCCTCTGCACATACCGTTTCCTCTGCCTTACAATACGTTCCCCTCCTTCCTCCAAGCCCTTAAACCACCTAAGTTGTCCTTCAGGTTTCAGCTCTGGACAAGCTCTCCTGTCCTTTCCTCCCTCTACTGTAACACTTCTTTGTTATATCGTTTCACTGTAATCGCTTGTGTAGGTGAGTGCTCACTTTGTGCTAGCTATTGTTCTAAGTATCTTATGTGCAGTAATACAGTTAACCAACACAACACCTCTTTGACACAGTACCACGCAATGTGCTAGTACCTAGGTATCTAGTAGGGAACAAAAATAAAATGTCGTCCATCTCCTAGTGCTTAGTAGGGTGGAGGGTGGGGAAGCAAAATAAATTATTCTGGATAGTAAGAACTACTTCAAGGAAACAAAAAGCATTACAACAGGATCACAAAAATGTGGGGAAAACCACTTGAAAATTAGAAAGTAAATATTTGTTTTCTTCTATAAGCTTCCACCTCTTTCATTCCACCTAAAAGATGTTAACTATTCAGAAGCAATTTTGATGCAAAAATGAAACAGGAAAAAATATGCAAAAATGATTTGGGTTAAAAAAACCTGGTTTGTAAGAAGAAGAAGAATGCTCAAACTACTGCACAACTGCACTCATCTCACATGCTAGTAAAGTAATGCTCAAAATTCTCCAAGCCAGGCTTCAGCAATATGTGAACCGTAAACTTCCAGATGTTCAATCTGGTTTTAGAAAAGGCGGAGGAACCAGAGATCAAATTGCCAACATCTGCTGGATCATCAACAAAGTAACAGAGTTTCAGAAAAACATCTATTTCTGCTTTATTGACTATGCCAAAGTCTTTGACTGTGTGGATCACAATAAACTGTGGAAAATTCTGAAAGAGATGTACTACCAGACCACCTGACCCACCTCTTCAGAAACCTGTATGCAGGTCAGGAAGCAACAGTTAGAACTGGACATGGAACAACAGACTGGTTCCAAATAGGAAAAGGAGCATGTCAAGGCTGTATATTGTCACCCTGCTTATTTAACTTCTATGCAGAGTACATCATGAGAAACGCTGGGCTGGAGGAAGCACAAGCTGGAATCAAGTTTGCTGGGAGAAATATCAATAACCTCAGATATGCAGATGACACCACCCTTATGGCAGAAAGTGAAAAGGACTAAAAAGCCTCTTGATGAAAGTGAAAGAGGAGAGCGAAAAAGTTGGCTTATAGCTCAACATTCAGAAAACTATGATCATGGCATCCGGTCCCATCACTTCATGGCAGATAGATAGGGAAACAGTGGAAACAGTGGCTGACTTTATTTTTCTGGGCTCCAAAATCACTGCAGATGGTGACTGCAGCCATGAAATTAAGACACTTACTCCCTGGAAGGAAAGTGATGACCAACCTAGATAGCATATTAAAAAGCAGAGACATTACTTTGCCAACAAAGGTCCGTCTGGTCACGGCTATGGTTTCTCCAATGGTCATGTATGGATGTGAGAGTTCGACTGTGAAGAAAGCTGAGCGCCAAAAAATTGATGCTTTCGAACTGTGGTGTTGGAGAAGATGCTTGAGAGTCCCTTGGACTGCAACGAGATCCAACCAGTCCATCCTAAAGGAGATCAGTCCTGGGTGTTCATTGGAAGGACTGATGCTAAAGCTGAAACTCCAATACTTTGGTCACCTCATGCGAGGAGTTGACTCACTGGAAAAGCCCCTGATGCTGGGAGGGATTGGGGGCAGGAGAAGAAGGGGACGACAGAGGATGAAATGGCTGGATGGCATCACCGACTCGATGGACATGAGTTTGAGTAAACTTTGGGAGTTGGTGATGGACAGGGAGGCCTGGCATGCTGTGATTCATGGGGCCGCAAAGTTGGACACGACTGAGCGACTGAACTGAACTGAAATAAGCTGATTTTGTCCCAGTAAGAACGTAAAATCTGTGGTAAACTGTAATACTGATTTTAAAATATTTACTGCCCCTCCTTGATGAAAGGTAAACTTCCATTTCACACTAAAGATTTCCTTTAGCCAAAATATTAATTAAAGTATAAGCAGAGTTCACGTGAACTGTGCCATTTCTGGGAGAAAGCTTCAAGAACCAGTAATTCCTTCCCCATACTGTTTTTTGCCTTTGCTCCAATGCTTGCTCCAATGCTGGTAATGTTCTAGACAGAGGCTGCTCCACAACATGCGGGTTTTGATCAATGTGTAGATATATAAAGCAGAGTCACAGAGGGACCAAGACAGGAAGCAACATGAGCAAGAAATCAACTGTTATTATTCCAAATCAGTGCTGTTTGGAAGTTGATATTATTATCTTGGTATATCCTAGACTATATGGATCAAGAGCAGAATATGGTGATAATTCATCAAACTATAGCCTCAAGATTTGTGTACTTTTCTGTAGGTATCAATGACAAATTTATAAACTATCAAAATTACACAAGAAACATATCTATAGACTTAAATGTTCCTCTTGAATGTGCAGCGAATTCCAAAGATCATGGATAAAATATAGTATGTTGTTATTGGTTGTCATTTAGTCACTAAGTCATGTCTGATTCTTTTGTGGCCCCACGGATTGTAGCCCACTAGGTTCCTCTGTTTATGGTATTTTCCAGGCAAGAATACTGGGGCGGGTTGCCATTTCCTTCTCCAGTATAACACCTCCCAATTCAAATGTTCAGAAAGAAAATAACTGTCTCTTAAACAGTAACTGCTGGTAAATAAAGTGGAAACTGGTGAATAAAAGATATTTTTGTTCTACTGAATACACTGGTGAGTCTGGACAGAAGAAGATGGGCCTGGAGCTGAGTACAGGAGTAAAAAATGGCAAGACATGATTCACTTTACAGAACAGAAAGAAGGATGCAGGGCAGTATGAGAAACAGAGATGAAAAGAAACAATGAAAGAGCAATCAGAGATGGCCAAGATGAGGAGGACATATGTGGAGAGATAAAAAGATGGTCAATGGGGCACCTAAAGAACTTTTTTAAGCAATGCCTCATGGCTTGCAGGATCTTAGTTCCCCCACCAGGGACTGAACTTGGGTCCTCTGCAGTGGAAATGCCAAAGTTCTAACCACCAGACCGCCATGGAATTCCCAGAAGAACTTTTAAGGCAGGCAAATACCATTGCTGTTTACTTCATTCGCATTTCCATAAAGGCTGCCCACACAAAGGCCTTTTGTGAATGGGGTTATTTGTTTTTGGTGTGTAAAATAACAGAAAGGGGCCAAATTCTGTATCTGGATTGACAAGCTTTGGAAGTTACTGCATAAAAGGGGCAGCAAAACAATCCATCGACAGAACTAATTTAGCAGACACAATAATTCAGCATCAAAAAGAACCAGAAAAATATATATAAACCTCCTGAGAAAACTCAGGCATGCTGATTAGGATTTTAGATTTTACAAATAAGCTTGATGACTAAAAAAAGTTTCCCCCCAACTTTATTGAAGTATAACTGACAAATAAAAACTATTATATTTAAGGTGTACAAGATTTGATACACATATACATTGTGAAATGAGCATCACAATCAATCTAATTAAGACATGCATCACCTCAGTGTTCTCTTCTTGGTGTGTGATGAGCACATTTAAGAGATATTCTTAGCAAACTTCAAATATACATATAGTATTAACTACAGTCACCATGCTATAATTAGATCCTCAGAACTTACTCATCTCAGAATGAAATATGAAGCTTTGAAAAACAGTTAATGTAAACGATGAGGCATGCCTCTTAGAACAGCCAAAATCTACAACACTGACAACATCAAATGCTGGCAAGGGCGTGGAGTAACAGGAGCTCTCACTCCTTCCTGGCGGGTTGAATGTATGCTGGTAGAGACAATCCGACAGTTTCTTAAAAAACTTAACAAACTCTCAGCATACACTTCAACAAAAGCATTCTTTGATAATGCCTTCTTTGACAAATATTAAGAGCAGGATGATCCTAGCTTTGGGGTTGTAAACATCACTGTATAATTATTCTATAATTCACTAATTTCACTTCTAATGGTAACTTTCCTTTAAATATGGAACATATACATATACATTTACACTGCAGGGCAAAAATTGACATTAGGGCAATATTAAAATATTAAAGCTAAATGATAGCTATTGGACAGTGCAAAATAATTATGATATTCTTCCATAAATAAAGTAACCTTGTAAAAGAGCCCACACAGCTCACTTTTCAACTATGTATTCATTAGCACCAAAATAAAGCCAAAATGGAGGCTACTACTTTCTGATAACTCAGAGATAGAAGCAAAACAATGTAATTAAAGTATAAATAAAATCTATTTTCCCAATGAAATGAATGCCTTCAAGTTACAAGAGTTCACCCAGAGCTACACAATCAATAAAAAAGCACCCACTAAAAGTTCATTTAACAGAGCATGATGTCAAAATAATTTAGTCAGAAGTACGTTTGGTCAAATTAAAAACAAATGTGAAATTGTACACGTGAATGTTTAAAATCCATCTCACAGAATACTCCTTCTGCCTATTTATTTATTTTTTTTCCCCTTCTGCCGATTTAAAATATTCCACTACAAATATATATTGCTTTAAGTAAACCCAGTATGTGAAAATGAGATCTATTAAGACAAATGAGATTTTATGACTTATTTTCAGTTTAATAGATACTTATTGGTTATAATGAAATATACTTCAAAACACTCACCTCATCATAGTGACTTTTTGCAAATAGGAGTGCACACAGTTCTCCATAGAGTGCAGCTTTGTTTGCTTGCTGGCCATGTTTTGAGAGTTTATCCATATATGTCTGAGCTAACTTAAACGTTTCTTCACCCAAATGGTACTTGCAGTTTCCATTTCGCACGTGAAGCAATCTGCAATTGCACAAATAACATGAGCCTATTTCTGATAGCTATTTTCTGTATGGTAGACTTGGTAACCTCTTACAGATGGCTACACAGCACCCAAATGAGTTAAGGCCACCAGACAGAAGAAACGAGGCAGTACTGGAAAACAACTGTCCGGCCCAAGCTGGGACTTTCTAATATACAGAAAGAAGTACATGTTCATCCCAGAAAGCTACCGATGGTTAATCTGATCCAATGCTGATTCCTTCTCCTCTCTAAACGTTCTGTATACTATGTGCACTCATCATGTACTACATGTATTACTTAACTCTCTTTGTTCCAAATCCCAAAGTAATACAGTTTAATTGTAAGAAATTTGGAAAATAATGAAGACAATAAAGATCAACATGAAATGCTATTACCTATCATTACTTTCCATTCTTTTTTCTAGTATATTCTGCAACCTTTGATTGGTTGCTGCTCATTTTATGTTGCTTTATAAAAATGCTTAATTCAATTATCTTTCCAGTAAGACAAGTTCACTGAAAACTGTGGTACTGCCAGTTCTTTCTTCTATAACCTTTATCCTCTATGGTGGAAAAATACAGAATTCTTTACACACAAGTATCTGCAAAACCGTGCTGACTGTCTAGTGATGTAAGAGCAGTAAAACGCTTTAGGTCAGACTGAGGTCAAGAGAGCTCAGGCCACACATCTGTGCGGACCACATATGAGACAGAACACTGTGAGGACCTGAAGTATATTTAAGAATCTAGTATGATGTTGGCTAAAACATTATGTCCATATATCATGCCAATATAATTTTATGAAAATGCTCAGCTCTGAGAGGGAACACGGTGTAAACATCATTTAAAAGAAAACCAAGTGGAAAATAAACAAATGAATGAAAACTAAGTATTAAAAGAAAAAGGAAAAGGAAACCAAGTATGGATAGGTTAGGAAGCACTCTTCAGTATTAAATGAAACCCAGACACTTGATATCTAATTTTTATATCTATTCCAAAAACACTAACAGATCAGTGACCCAAGATGACAAAGATGGTAACAGTCTTCTAATCTCTAGCTTTCTGTTATATAGACAGGAAAAAAGAGAGTAATTTTATTACTGTTTTTTTAACAAAGTGAAGTATAGTTGTTTACTATATTAATATAATGCCCTATGCTATACAGAAAGACCTGTTGTTTTGCACTCTATATATACCACTTTGCATCTGCCAATCCCAAACTCCCAATTCATCCCTCTCCCTCCCCCTAGGCAATCACCAATCTATTCTAAAAGAGAGTTTGATGCCTGGTCAGGGAACTACATCCCATATGCTGCAAAGAAAGATCTGACATGCCACAAGTAAGACCCAGCGTGGCCAAAAATAAAAACAGAAATTCTAAATCGTCAGGATTATTCAATAAGGTGGAACATTACACAATGTACATCCTTCCAACACTCACCATACAATTAACTGCTTTTAGAAAAGACTAAAACCCTCATATAAAACAACACAGTATACCACCCTAATGGCAGAAAACAAAGAGGAACCAAACAGCCTCTTGATGAGGGTTAAGGAGCAAAGTGAAAAAGCTGGCTTTAAAACTCAACATTCAAAAAACTAAATCACAGCATTCAGTCCCATCACTTCATGGCAAACAGATGGGGGACAAGTGGAAACAGTGATAGATTTTATTTTTTTTGTGCTCCAAAATCACTGTGACTATAGCGACAAAATTAAAAGATAGTTGCTCCTTGGAAGAAAACCTATGACAAACCTAGACAGTGTATCAAAAAGCAGAGACATCACTTTGCTGTCAAAGGTCTATATGTATAGTCAAAGCTATGGTTTTTCCAGTAGTTGTGTATGGATGTGAGACTCGGACCATAAAGAAAGTTGAGTGCCGAAGAACTGTTGCTTTTGAACTGTGATGGTGGAGAAGACTCTTGAGAGTCCCTTAGACTACAAAGAGATCAAACAAGTCAATCCTAAAAGAAATCAACCCTGAATATTCATTGTTAGGACTGATGCTAAAGCTGAAGCTCCAATACTTTGGCCACCTGATACCAAGAGTCAAATAAGACCCTGATATGGGGAAAGATTGAGAGCAAAAGGAGAAAGGGGTGGCAGAGGATGAGATGGTTAGAAAGCATCAATGACCCAATGGACATGAGTTTGAGCAAATTCTGGGAGATAGTGAGGGACAGGGAGGCCTGACCTGCTGCAGTTCATGGGGTTGCAAAGAGACAGTGACGACCAAGCAACTGAACAGCAGCAACAAGGTTAATCAAACATTCTGAATGAAGTATCTTTCATGATACCAGATGTCTTTTTCTTTTCTTCCCCATTTATCTTAGTATTTATTTGGCTGAACAGGTCTGACTTGCAGTATGTGGTATGTTTACTTGTGGCGTGGAGGATCTTTTTCTTTTCTCAGCTGTGGCGTGCAGGATCCAGTACCCTGACCAAGGACCGAACCTGGGCCTCCTGCACTGGAAGCATGGAGTCTTACCCACTGATCACCAGAGAAACCCCCAAATTTCAACCTAAAGAAAAAATATATGTAATTATCAGGCTATTCTAGAATGGTGAGTTGATTTAGATTTACACTTTAAAGCAGAAATATAAAAGTAGAAAAAAATATATGTTTTGTTTACAGACTTTTCATGCTAAATACAGAGTAAAGAGACAGTGTCACTTGACAAATTGCTTATTGAATAACCCAGAGTTTGCAATGATCCCTGCCACAATGAAAAAAAAGTGAAATTTAGTAAAGAGAGAAAGAATCTATGGTCATCAAGAGCTTCATTCTAACTAGGCAGGCAATATATAATGGGAAAGACAGCCTCTTCGATAAATGGTGTTGAGAAAATTGGACAGCAACACAAAAAAGAATCAAACTGGACTACCTGCTCACACTACACACAAAACTAAATTCAAAACAGATTAAAGGCATCAGTGTAAGACCTGAAACCATAAAACTTCTAGAAGAAAACATAGGTAGTAAGCTCTTTAACATCAATCTTAGTAACTTTTTTTAATATGTCTCCTCAGGCAAGGGAAACAAAAGCACAAGTAAATACATGGGAACACATCAAACTAAAAAGCTTTTTTGCACAGCAAGGAAAACTATCAAAAAACCAATTCAGGTCACCTACTGAATTGGAGACTGTTTGCTTGCAAACAATGTATCTGATAGGGGGTTAATATCCAAAATATACAAAGAATCCACACATCACCACCAAAACAAAGAACCTGATTAAAAAATGGACAGAAGTTCCTGGGTATTTATCCAAACAAAAACATTAATTAGAAAAGAGGTATGCACACCTATGCTCACTGCAGCATTATTTACAATAGCCCAAATATGGACACTACCTAAGCGCCCATCAATAGATGAATGGATAAAGAAGATGTGGTATATATACACAATGGAGTGTTAGTCATAAAAAGGAATGAAACCTTGCCATCTGCAATAACATGGATGGACCTAGAGGGTATTCTGTTAAGTGAAATGAGTCAGAGTGAAAGACAAATACTGAATGACTTCACTTATACTTGTAATCTAAAAAACAAATGAACATTACAAACAGAAACAGAGTTACACAGAGAATAAACAGGTGGTTGCCAGAGGGGAATGGGGTACAGAAAAAAACAGGTGAAGCAGGTTGAGAGGTACAAACTTCTCGCTGCAAGAGAGTCACAGGTATGTCATGTGCAATATGGAGAATACTGTCAATAAGTTTGTAATATTTGTAATGTGTATGGTGACACATTATAAGTAGACTTATCTGGTGATCATTCTGAGTTATATAGAAATATTGAATCATTAAGTTGTGTTAACAGAACTAACATAGTATTGTGGATCAATTATACATTAAAAACAAACCCATGGAAAAAGAGACCAGATTTGCGATTAGCAAAGGTGGGAGGTGGGAGGAGAGGAAGTGGATGAAGGCAGACAAAAGTTACACATTTCCAGTCATAAGATAAGTATGAGGGATGTTAATTTATAACATGATAAAGGAACATTACTGTATGTTAAACATATAAAAGTTGTTAAGTGTCAATCCCAAGAATTTTCATCACGAGGAAAAATTTTTTTGTATTTAATATTGAACCTACATGAGGTAACAGATGCTCCTTCAACTTGTGATAATCACTTCACAATATATCTAAGTCAAACCACTGTGTTGCACACCATCTTGAATGTACACAGTACTGTATGTCAGTTACATCTCAGGAAAACTGGAAGGGAAAGAACTTCATTCTAGTGGGGAACAGTGTATTAAGGTAGGCAGACAGACAGCAATAAGTAAGACATTTAAAGATAAATGCTATGAAGATGATAAAAAATAGAGTTATATGATCAAAACCTTCTTAAAGGAGGGGCTTAGGGCAGACAGAAGAATTATCTTCTGTCTGTAGAAGTAACATCTGAGCTGACACTTAAATGTAAGAGGTAATCATGTGTAGATATTGGGAAACATGTTCCAAACAAGTGCAAAGGCCCTGAGAAAGGAAAAATAATTCTTTTTTTTTTTTTGGGGGGGGGGGAAATAATTCTGTCATAATCAAAGAATAGTAAGAAAGCAAACACACCTGGAATATCATGAATAATGGATTATGTGAAGAGAGAAAGTAGAGAAAAGTGAAAGTGAAAGTTGCTCAGTCCTGTCTGATTCTTTGCGACCCCAAGAACTATACGGTCCATGGAATTCTCCAGGCCAGAATACTGGAGTGGGTAAGACTTTTCCTTCTCCAGGGGATCTTCCCTACCCAGGGATTGAACCCAGGTCTCCCGCATTGCAGGTGGGTTCTTTACCAGCTGAGCCACAAGGGATGTCCGAGAATACTGGAGTGGATAGCCTATCCCTTCTCCAGCAGATCTTCCTGATCCAGGAATTGAACCAGGGCCTCCTGCATTGCAGGTGGATTCTTTACCAACTGAGCTATCAGGGAAGTCCAAAGTAGAGAAATGAAAGATTTTTATAGGGTCTAATTTGACATAGTAAGGCATTCTGGCTGCAAAAGTGAGTAAGATTATTTGATTTATGTTGTAGGACAACACAGTCTAATAAAACCAGCTGAAATGTTCCATATCTGCTCTACTCAATTTAGTAGCCACAAGTGTCTAATGAGTACCCGAAATATGTCCAGTGTGACTAAGGACTGATTTTTAATTCTTAATGTTAAATAGTCACATGTGGTTAATGGTTACCATATTAAACAGTGAAATTTTAGAAAGACAGCTGTGGTTACAGTGTGCAGAATGGATTACAGTAAAGCCAAGACTGGAGGCAAGGCAACCTGGACAGAAGAGATTACAACAGTTCAGGGGGAAAAAAACCCTTGAGAAAAAAGGACTGGTATAAAAAATACAGATTTGATAAGTTATCCAAATGGCTGAATGAGAAAAAAAAATTTAGAGAATGAAATGTGCTCACCAATCATTTCTATAATACTAATAACTGCACTTCCAGCAAACTTCACTGTGGGTATTCTCCCTAAAAATAAGTTTCTGAAAATTAGTAACTGGCATATGATAGGGGTAGCAAACTAAGTATTTCATGCTAGAAAAGCACAGCTTGATATTTTCTCCAGTCTCTGCTGATTATCTATTGAAACAAAAGGGCAAATTCAACATATGTAGACTCTTCAGGGTCTGCATGTTCATCTGGGCTTACAATGAGCAGGATGCAGGATCCAAGAAACTTCTGGTGCAACTGAGGATCTAATTCTATCTCAGCGTTCAGCCTAAAGAAAAGGCAGGCTCTCAAGGTTCTCCAAACGTGGCATAACCATTAAGCACAGTCTTTTAATAGTTTTTAAAGACAGATTTTATTATTTAGAGCCGTTTTAGGTTCACAGCAAAACTGAGAAGATAAACAGACTTCCCATATACCTACAATCCCATAGTATTTTATTTTTATGACAACATAAAATCATAGCTACTTGATCAATAGCTATTATCAAAAGCAACCATTTAATTAGTTAAGTTACTCATTGTTTGAAGTGGAAAATATACAAATCTAAAGGCCACGCCACTTCCCTCATGGCTCAATTAGTAAAGAATCCTCTTGCAATGCAGGAGACCCCAGTTCGATCCCTGGGTCGGGAAGATCCGCTGGAGAAGGGATAGGCTAACCCACTCCAATATTCTTGGGATTCCCTTGTGGCTCAGGTGGTAAAGAATCGGCCTGCAATGCGGGAAACCTGGGTTCAATCTCTGGGTTAGGAAGATCCCCTGGAGAACAGAAAGGCTACCCACTCCAGTAGTCTAGCCTAGAGAATTCAATGGACAGTCCATGGGGTCGCAAAGAGTCAGACACGACTGAGCAAGTTTCACTTCACAACACCTGGTCAAAGGCCGCTAGTTTATAAATATATTTACTATAAGATTGAGCAAGATAACTAGTTTTAGACAGACATGACCAAAGTATGTTAAAAGTAAACCTGAAGGGAAAAAAAAATTCTCTCCTGCTTATCCAAGTGTATTTTTCTATGAATCATTCAAGAATTTTGGAAATAAATGATAAACTGAAAGGGGAGGGTTGAATAATAAAAATAAAGACTGGTGGAGTTTTTTATCATTGTGGTGAAATGTGTAACATGAAATTTGCCATGTTAACCATTTTAAAATGTACAACTCAAAGCAACCTAGATGCCCATCAGCAGATGAATGAAGGAAGCTGTGGTACATATACACCATGGAATATTACTCAGCCATTAAAAAGAATTCATTTGAACCAGTCCTAATGAGATGGATGAAGCTGGAACCCCTTATACAGAGTGAAGTGAGCCAGAAAGATAAAGAACATTACAGCATATATATGGAATGTATGGAATTTACATATATATGGAATTTACATATATATGGAATTTAGAAAGATGGTAACGATAACCCTATATGCAAAACAGAAAAAGAGACACAGAAATACAGAACAGACTTTTGAACTCTGTGGGAGAAGGCGAGGGTGGGATGTTTCGAGAGGAATCAGGTGGAGAGGGAGGTGGGAGCGGGGATTGGGATGGGGAAGACGTGTAAATCCATGGCTGATTCATATCAATGTATGACAAAACCCACTGGAAAAAAAAATAAATAAATAAAGTGTGTTCGCTAAAAAAAATAAAAATAAAAAAATAAAATGTACAACTCAGTGGCATTCATTTTATTTACCACATTGTACGGCCATCTTGCATTTCCGTAACATTTTCATCACCCCAGACACTCTATAATATAAATAGCTTCCCATTCTCTCTGTACATCCCCCAGCTCCTGGTAACCTCAATCTACTTGTTTCTATAAATTTATCTATTCTAGATATTTAAGTAAAATCATACAGTATTTGTGTTTTTGTATCTGTCATATTTCATTTAGAATACTACTTTCAAAACTCACCTATGTTGGCGCATATATCAAAGTTGGTTGAATATTATTTTGTTGTATATCCACAACTGACCCTTGAACAATGTGGAGGCTGGGGCACTGGCCCTTTAGGGCAGTAAAAAAAAAACTCCTCATACAAGTTTACAGTCAGGCCTTTGTATCCACGGATTCAACCAAGAATAGACCATGTAGTACTGTATTATGTATGTACTGAAAAAAACCTGTGTATTAAATGGACACTCAACAGTTCAAACCCACGTTGCTAAGGGTTCTTTTGTCAACACATACTTGAGTCAATTCTATGTTTTGACCACTGTGAAACATTCTGCAGTGATCAGTAGCATACAGGTATCTGTTTGCATCCCAGTTTTCAATTCTTTGGGATATATATACCTAGGACTGAAACTGCTGGGTTATATGGTAATTTTTGTGCTCATCTTTTAAAGAAACCACCAAACTATTCCACAGCAGCTGCTCTGTTTTACATTCTCATTAGCAATGCATGAGGATTCTAGTTTTGCCACATTTTTTTTTTTAATTATTTTAAAAATTTTCCTCCTGGTCCTGGACTTTTCTGATTTCTGATTCAATCAACTTGCTATAGATTTCACTAAGAATTTCTATGTTTTCCTTGGGTCAGTTTAGATAACTGTGTATTTCTAAGAAATACCTATCTGGTGTGGTTTTAATTTTAAATGGGGGAGCAAAGCACTGTGAGAGGAGGCAGATACTGCTGGTGCCCTAACCAAGGCATCTGCCTCATCTTATGCTTATTGGTAGAACCCTAATTTTGTGAGGCACTGACTCCTTTCTTGTAGGCCTCATGACTAAATCATTAGTTTAAGCCAATCCTAACATAGGGATCCTATTCAGATTGCCAGTGATTGATTCAGAGGTAAACAAATGATCTAGCTCTGCCTAATGAGACACATGGGTAGGTCAGCTTGGTGGTTTCCAAGAAAGGCTCTTTTGTCATCAGAGATAAAATACAGTCTTTCTTCTGCTGGACAATGTGGAATCTGCATGGGATACCTCAAACCACAGGAGCATTCTTACAACCACTGGAGATAGAGAAGCCAAAAGATGGGGAAAACCTAGTTCCCTGATAACCTCTATGAATTCTGAATTAACCTACTTTGGAGATACTAGACTTTTACATATATTTTTTAAATCAAATTCTTTGTGTTTTTAGGGTGTATTGCTTATGTGCCTATGTGTGTGCATGCTCAGTCAGGTCTGACTCTCTGTGACCCCATGGACAGTAACCTGCCAAGCACCTCTGTCCAAGCCATAGAGGGCTGCTATCTTAATTTGCTATATCTGGGTTTGTGACCTTTTTGTTTGTGGACTGTATGTTTTATTATCAACATTCTTTTTAATCGACTAACTTTTTTTTTTACACTGAATTCTGCTTTTATTGTTGATATTACTGTTTGAGGCTATTTTCTTTTATATATATAAAAGAATATAGCCGGGTTTCATTTTTTCACCTTCTTGGCAGTCACCGTCTCTAGCTAGGGGAATTGAGCCCATTTATCTGTACTGTGATGACACCTGGTTTTTTTTTCACCTTTTTCATCTGTCATATACAGTTCTGTCCTCTATTCTCTTTGCTTCTATCCTGCTTGGACAAGTCTTCAATCATTCTTACCACTCCATCATTATTCTAATCTGGAATGTCGATCATATTTTTCCATTAATCAATTTATTATATACCCCTCCCTAAGCACTGACAATGTTTGAACATTAAATAATGATAGTCATTCATATTCCCCTCACTAGGATGATACTTATAACACTTCCTTATAGTACTACATTTTTCCAAATACATACTTTTTTAAAATAAGCTATCATATATGCCCAGTATAAAGCAAGCTGAACATAATATCAGTCTCCACCTTCCATCCAAAAAGGTTTTCTGCAAACTTGAACATATTAAGTTTTAGGGATATATGTAATAAAATTTTGAAATCTCTAATATTTAAATCATCTTTATGTTATGAATATTTAAAACAAATCATATTTTTAAAACTTACTTCTCTTCCTTGCAATTTATGAAATGTTACCAAACTATTCACATGCATCTTAAAACATTTATTTTCATCATCAAACTACTTTTTGAATCATCTAACAGTTTTTCAGAGTAAAACATTTTCACTTGTTTGAAAATTAGCACTTTTGAGTCTGGTAAAATGTCACTAGAAATTTTATCCAAAGGGACCATCAACCATTTGCAAAGAATTAAGATCACTGGACTTTCTCATTCCACCTAAGACAAGTGGACATCCCTAATTTCTGCAACCAAACCACTTAATCCATCACATTTCAAAGAAATATTCAAGAGGCCAGTTAATAAAGAAATCTAACCCAACTATAAGGCTATGACTTCCAGAGTAATTCTAAACGTATTAAACTCCAATACTTTCTTTATTAATTTCTCTCTGGCTGCACGGGTCTTCCTTGTTGCTTGCAGGCTTTCTCCAGTTGCGCTGTGAGGCCAGTTGCTCAGTGCACTGGCTCCTTGCATTGTGGGGCAGGCGCTCTAGGGCACACAGGCTTTAGCAGCTGCAGCACGTGGTTTCAGGAGTCTGACACCTGGGCTTCAGTAGTTGCCTCACATCAACTATAGAGCACAGGCTCTGTAGTTGTGGCACATGGGCTTAGCTGCCCCAGGGCATGTGAATCCTCCCAGACCAGGGATCGAACCCGTTTCCCCTGCATTGGCAGGCAGATTCTTAACCACTGGACCACCAGGGAAGTTCTTCATTACTTTCTTAAAAAGAAAATTCAGGCAGGTGATCTCTATGAGCTTCCCGATGCTGGCACAGGCTCTTCTCAGGCTAACATTTCTTTCCTAAATAGTATTTTGTTGTTCGAAACAACAGACTTGAAAGCCCACATAGTATGAGGGGCTTTGTAAGGCAACTCTTTTCAATCTTCAGGTGGCAAAAGAAAATCATCTTACATTTAATAGTAGGTGGTAACTGAGAATTTGTTATTTCCTTATTCTTAAAAAATATTTATTTCTTTGGCTATACCAGGTCTTGGTTGAGGTACTCAGATCTTTGATCTTCCTTGTGGTACTCTGGCTGGATCTTTCAGTTGCGGCATGTGGGATCTATTCCCCAACCAGGAACTGAACCCACACCTCCTGCACTGGGAGCTTGGAGTCTTAGCCACAGAATCACTAGGGAAAACTGTTTTTTTATTTTTATAATTTCATTTCCAGTTTGAAAAAGAAATTCCTATATAAGACATATTACAAATTCATAATTTGTTCATGTTCTTTCTACTCCATTATGTCTAGTATATATTACAATACTCACTGCTTATCACTGTTTCTACACTATCTTCCCCTACCTTGAGATTTGCAATTATTGAACTTTTTATCTGGTTAGAGAAATTTCTTGACTATTTTACTTAGGAAAAAAACATGGAGATATATTTGGTCTCTATACACTTGAAAAATTTGAATTTTATCCTAAATGTTGTATAGTATTTTCAGAGTAATTGAGATACTGCTATTGTCTCCTAGCTTCTAATTTCTACTTATTCTTAGATTTCAAGAAATTCATCTTCCTAGGGCTCAGTGTTCTTTCTTCAATTTGGATTCAAGTCTTTTCCTCTTGGTTTGGCAAGTTCAATTTTTCACTTAAAATCCCCAAAATATACCAAAATAATAACTGTGGTTATTTCTGGGCAGCAGGGTTACAGATCATATTTATTTTCTCCTTCATAGATTTCTGAATGCTTTTGATTTGTTTGGTAATTGACACATGCATACACAGAACAAAGTTATTAAACAGAAAAAAGTTTAAGTAAAAGAAACTAAGTCGTGTCTTCAAGTAAAAAAACAAAGACTGAGAAATGGCATGAGGTTTAACAAGACGACTCTCCAATATCTGCTCTGTACCGCTTCCATTCCAGCCCAGATTAGAAACTGATTTTGTGCTATTAAATTTAAAAACACACTCTTAGATTATGCTCAAAACTCCTGGGGCTGGCTAAAGGATTTCATTAGCATCTGTTCTCCAAAGCAGAGCTTTCCCAACTCAAAAGCTAAGAATAATTTAATCTTTTTTCAAACAATACTATTATAATACTAAAAATTTTATCTTTGCCTATCATGACCAAGAATTTATCAAGTATAGCTGTGCAGAAGCCAATTTTATTCTGAAATTTCAAATTCTTAAGAACAAGATGTCTAGGTATACAGGCAGTAAGCTAGTATTATAAATAGTTCTGTTTCTTGGCACAGGTATTTTTCTATTCATATGTGCTTGTTCTAAAGACAGCCAAAACAGTAACTGAATTGATAGCAACCTAGCCAATATTTTCCCCTCTCCTCCTTCCTTAATGCAGACCCATGAGTTCATTTGGAGCTGTAAAATGCACAATTAAAAATGTTCTGCTCCCCAGACCACGTTACACTGGTTGGAGGATGTGCAGAGTCTGTCCCAGCTTTCTAGTTTCGAAGAGAGGTAAGCAAAGAAGACAGGCCTAGGCTTCTGGGAAAAACTATTTTTTCTGTCTGAAAAAAAGAACTCAGCTGGCATGAGCCTTTTGCCCTTCTCCTTGCCTGTAACATTTACTGACATAATGAGCTACATGCTAAAGTTGATAAGAAACAGGAAAGAGAAGAGGAGCCCTGGTCCTGGGAGAAAACAAAATCTTTTGGTTATATTGATGTAAAATTTATATAAGAGCCTTAAAATCAGACAGATAAGAGAAATGTTAGTTATCCAAAAGAAATAAATCTTCTGACTTCGTGAGTAAAAAGCAAGCATATATAAGAAAATGTTATACCTGTGGGTCAAAAGACTGCTTGCTATGAAAGAGGAATCTACAATGCCATCATACAAAATGGATTTTTTAAATTCTAAGTTAACTAGTTCATACACAAAGAAACATTTAGCTAGCCCCTAAAATCCCATATGATATAGTCTAGCCTCCTATTCCTAGGACAGGCAGAAGTGGAGAGGAAGACGACACAGATTATTTTTTATCAGTACTACAAAGTATAGGCCCAATAACCAATCCCTTTATAGCTTCTGCACACAATTATTATTATTATTATTATTGGGGCTTCCCTGGTGGCTCAGATGGTAAAGAATCCGCCTGCAATGCTGGAAGCCAGAGTTCGATCCCTGGGTCAGGAAGATTCCTCTGAAGAAGGGAATGGCTACCCACTCCAGTATTCTTGCCTGGAGAACTCCATGGAGAGAAGAACCTGGTGGGCTACAATTATTGGGGTTGCAATTATTACTAAAATTTATCATAAAATATCTCTGGGCAAATGTCCTAAGCTTCTAAAATATTATTTATAACTAAGTTTCCACATTATAAAATTAACTTCAGGATTTGAAGTTTTGTCTAACACAAGTGAGCCCTGTATAAAACAGTTAACCTCAAAAGACTGAGCAGAGAGCATTAGTAAATGTTAATATAAATGAACAATGGTTTTATGTAAAAGAACCTATATTCCAGCTCTCAAGAGGTTCAGATTTAATTAACTCATCTCTAAGATACAAAAGAAATATCATCACTTATTCAGTAAAAATATAATAAATTCAGTAAATTGATCAGACTCTGTTTAACTTATGACAAAGAATTACTTCATTATTTTTTAAACTTTATTTCAACTTTCCTTTAGTTTTATTAAAAAAAAAAAAAATTCTTTTAACGAAATGTCAAATCAAACTGGGGGGGGACACAGAGTTTAAGAAAACCTACATGAAAATGGCTAAAACTAAATGCTACATGTAGAAAAAAATAAAGATCATAAAAGCACAGAGTACTTCTGAATTTGCTTGTCTTTAAGTATATCTGTTAAAAAATGAATTTTCAAGAAGTTATTTGTAAGTAAAATATTAATCAGGTTATGTACGAGTCCAGAAATGTAAACAAACATTTCTGTTTGTTACAAGCAAACCAAAAAACACCCAAGAAATAAGTATATTTCTTCTCCAAGCATCCAGTGCCTAGTACAGCATTCTATAAATATTTGTTGAATGAATGAACAAACCAGGTCTATGACAAAGAAAAAAGATACATATAAAACACAGTGTGGTTCGTAACACTTCAATCTAAGCTGTCTATACCAAGATAACTCTATTTTGGTGATGAGAGACAGGAGGCCAGACTGGTGAAACTGACACATGAATGTCATCTCAGAAGGTTAATCAAATGTTGGAGTTCGCTTAGATGAGCTAGAACTAGAAAAGCCACTAACACCATTACAGAATGTAATTACAGGACTGCTCCAACTTACCTCACACAACATTCTACTGCACGAAACCAATGAGGCATCTCATCATGCAGAGTACACAACTGGAGGCAAGACAGAAAAACCTTCTCGGCATCACTGTACCAGCCTGCATCTGAAAGAAAGCCACCTAGAGGACAAGAAAAACCAAAAGCTTCAGATAATTTAACAATCACCTGAAAGCTAAAATGACATGCTTACCATGAACGTTATCTAAAATGGAAAAAACCTCTGTGTTTATTAGTCCAAAACAAAGACACCAACTATGAAATTTTTAAAATACTTTCAAACAAACTAGTGGCATTAGATCCAAGTTGAATCCCTGAATAAGGAACCAAGAGTTTTAACCCTCTAAAAATATTCCAGTAAGCTGACATTTTCCAGTTAATTAGCCACTATACTTAGTGATTTTTCTAACATTTTCATCATGCAGGGTTAACATTAACTTTTCAATCAAATAAACTTCATCTTCTTCCAATAAAGCACAAGATAGAGGACACACAGATTAAGAGAGACAGTAGTGCTAGATCATCTCAATTTTTTTTTTTTAGCAATAAATTAAACTGCTGTCCTTCAACAGTCCTAATGCACTGAGCATCTAGGCATCACTTCCTTAGAATACTGTCCATCTTTTTTGAGGCTCAATACCCCCTCCTAGTGGTTTAATACATTTTTTGATAGTGCCAATTAGTCTTAATAGTGTCAATAGGAACTGGGTTGAAGAAAAAATATTTTGCTCAGACTGGTGTTTTATGTTTAATTGTATGTAATGAAACAAATATTTTAAATGGAGAGAAATGTGCCTTAGAATACTTCTTCCCCTAAATATGATTATTATTTTAGGGTACTCACTAAATGACTAGATTAATGTGATTATAATAGTCATATTAAGCAATCTCCTACTCATCATCTCAACATACTGAGCACTGTGCTGGTTATTAGGCTATCATGTCTTTCAGCTTCAAACCAACCTTTCTAGGCTATTTGATGACGCGGGGCTAGGACTCTATTATCCCATTTCTCCTTTGCCAGCTGGTTCCCTGGTAGTCTCTATAAAATAAGGCATTAGAGAGAAGGCTGCAAGACTGCAGAAGTAAGAGACACTCCCCAGTACCTTCTGGTTTCTGCCAGAAAGGGCTCTGCTGACAGTGCCCAAAGGTGACGCTTCTTTACTCCGGCAGTGCAATTCATCTCTGTAAGTTAATTTCAGTTGCAGATTTCCAACACTTACAAATCTAGATTCACAGTATCCCATCAAAGAACTAGTCACTGAGGTGCCCCTCCTAGAGGTCAAGATTCTAGACCCACGGGCCTCTTCTCAGAATCCTGAGGCACCCATACCAGTGAAGCAGGATCCCAGCTTTGCAATGACCACGCGGCTTGTGGAATCTTAAGTTTTAAAACCTTTGAACTGTATACTTTGACTGGGTAAATTGCATGGCCTATGAAGTACATCTCAATAAAGCTGCAATTTTTAAAGAAGTGTACATCACACAGACTTCTGGTATGAAGTTTTTTCACTGTTTCAGTAATTTTAGGATCAAGACTGATAATACAGATGTTCATTCTGGCTCCTTACAGAGGCCAGATTGATATGAGTGTAGAGATAACAGAAGATCTCAGTGACTATTAGCCTTCCTGCCTTTTGTCTTCCTTAATACTAAATATCTCCTACATAGATTTTTACATGACCATCTAGGACTAAATGGATGTCAATATTAACATTCATCAAGATCATAAACACTCTACTGTTAACAGACATTCTTAGTCATAATTCTTTGTTGTAATTTATAGTCCATGGGACTATCAAAGGATAAATGATGAAAATTTTTTTCAGAAAAGGATGTTGAGTTCCTCCAGCAAACTGTCTATGACCACTACAAAAAATTTTCTCTAATATTGAAGGAAATGTTCATGAAAATTTGTTGGTGAAGAATATATGTGGATGTGCAAGAGAGAGACACACACACATTAATGTGAGAAGTTAAAAATGAATGGCAGACATATGTAAAATAGATGACATAGACATATGTAAAACAGGGCAAGTTTGATGCATGAAGCAGAGCATCCAAAGTTCATGCTCTGTGACAACCCAGAGGGATAAGGTGGGGAGGGAGGTGGGAGGGAGGTTCAGGATGCGGGGGACGACACATGTATACCTGTGGCAGATTCATGTTGATGCATGGCAAAACCTATCACAATATCGTAAAGCAATTATCCTCCAATTAAAATAAATAAATAATTTTTTTTTAAAGAATGGTAGAATGTGATGATGGAACAGTCCTGTATCCTGATGGTAATGGTGGTTATATGAATATTTACATGGAATCAACTGCATAGAAAAAGCACACATGACAACTCAAAAACCAAACACTCCAGTTAAAAATGGGCAGAGGACCTGAATAGACATTTTTCCAAAAAAGACTTACAGATGACCAACAGACACATGAAAAGATGCTTAACATCACTAATCATCAGGCAAATGCATATCAAAACCACAATGAGATATCACCTCCTACCTATCAGGATGGCTATTACCACAAAACAACAATTAACAAGTATTCATGAGAATGTGAAGAAAAAGGAACCTCTTGCACTGTTTGTAGGACTGTAAACTGGCACAGCTACTATGGAAAACAGTATGGAGGTTGCTCAAAAAATAACAAATAGAACTGCCATATGATCCAGCAGTCTCACTTCTTAGTATTTACCCAAAAAAAGGCAAAAACACTAATTCAAAAAGATACATGCACCCCAATGTTCACTGCAGCATTATTTATAATAGCCAAGATATGTAAGCAACCTAAATTCATCAATAGATGAATGGACAAAAAAGGTATGAGATACATTTTATACACACATACAGTAGAATACTATCCAATCAGAATTTTTTAAAAAAGGAGAAATCTTGCAACACAGATAAATCTAAAGGGTATCACGCTAAATGAATTAAGTCAGAGAAAGAAAAATATCATATTATCTCACTTATATGTAGAATCCAAAACAAAATGAAAATAGAGTCATAAATACACCAACCAAACAGCTGGTTGCCAGAGAAAGGAGGTGGGGATGGGGTGAAATAGGTGAAGGGGATTAAGCGGTATGAACCTCCAGTTAGAAAACTGGAGTATAATATAGGAATGTAATATACAGCCTAAGAAACATGGTCAATATTATTGTAATAACTTTGTATGGGACTATACTTGTCACGCAATCATTTCATAATGCATACAAATTCCAAATCACTGTGCAGTATGCCTGAAACCAACATAATATTGTAGGTCAACTACATTTAAATTAAACACACACACACACAAATGAGTATATATAAAAACTAATGAATGTTAAATATTGGATTGGTCAGAAAGTTCCTTTTGAGTATTTCTGTAAGATGTTATGGAAAAACTCGAACAAACGTTTTGGCTGACCTAATAGGTTTGTAGTCTAGGTAAAACTATTAAGCCAGTATCAATTTCCTGGTTTTGATACTGTCAGTGAGTCTACAATCATTTCAAAATAAGTATTTGACAAAAAAGGGTAGCAATAACTTCAATAATAAGTGCCTGAAACATATTTACCTATGTAAATAATTTATTAAAGTCATATTAAAATATTATGCAAAAGTTAAACAGTATTTTTTTGTACGTGTAGCATAAAAATCTTTTTAGAATCCTTTTCCATTTATGTTTTCAATATTCTTGAATATGCCCATGAGGAATGCAGATTTACCCTCATTGTAGAGATGGGAAAACTCAGGTGCCAAAACAACTTTGTCCCACGTCACAGCTGTGAAGAGGCTGGTAGCAGTCTGACACAGTAGAAACTTAACTGGTATGGAATCACAAACCCACAGGGTTCTAAACTTAGCTCCATTACTATGTGACTTGAGCAAGTTACTCAACTTTTCTGAGACTATTTCCTCATTTGTAAGATGCTATTAATACCATCACATCACTAGAATTTCATGAGGATTTTTTTTGAAAGATAGTATTTAAATGCATAGTATAGTCCTCAGCACAAAGTTAATGTTCAGCGTATCACACCTAGCTATTCTGAGGTTTTCCTCATAACCTCTTTATGCTGACTGTGGGAATGTACTGGGAGAATCCTATAATGCCAGCAGGTTTAATTCTGAGTCATGTCACAGGACAAAACACTCCTCTATTTTACCATGACCTACCTAAGACAAAGCCAACCTGAATGGCTTTCTCCTTTACTGCAGCATCTGATTCTGCTATATAAGAGCACCGTCTACTGAATGAGTAGGCTAAGACTGAAGCAACTTTCACACCATGATCCATCAAAGCCTGGAAACAATGATGAAGCAAATGTCTGAAAGAGAAGGAAAAGGTCATTATTGTTATTATAAAGGTAACATATTTTGTCCTTTTAGAAAACACTTATTTGCCTTTTTGAAGTAATAATACCATTATTTTCAAAGATGGGTTAAGATAAAAGCAGCTTTTTGCCTGTTATGATGCCATAATAATTCACAGTTAGCCTAATATTTTTTACTCAGTGAATTGATTCTATATGTGTACACTGATGACAGTGAAGGATAAAATGAACTTCTAACATCAATTTTAAAAACCAAATTATCTTGTAGTTCAACAATGACCCAATTTAAAAATGGGCACTAGATCTGAATAGAGATTTCTCCAAAGAAAATACACAAATGGCCAATAACCACAAGAAAAGACGCTCAATATCATTAGTCATTAGGGAAATGCAAATCAACTCACAAATGAAATACCACTTCACACCATCTAGGATGGCTATAATAATACTTAAAAACTGATGGCAAGGATATGGAAAAATTTGAACCTTCATACGTGGGTGCGTGTACGTATGCTAGGTCATGTCAGTTGTGCCTGATTCTTGCGACCCTATGGACTGTAGCCCACCAGGCTCCTCTGTCCATGGGATTCTCCAGACAAGAATACTGGAGTGGGTTGTCATGCCCTCATCCAGGGGATCTTCCCAAACCAGGGATCGAATTTTGTTCTCTTGCATTGGCAGGTGGGTTCTTTACCACTAGCGCCACCTGGGAAGCCCTCATACATGATAGTAGGGACATAAAATGGTGCAGCTGCTGTGGAAAACAATTTAGGGGTTACTCAACCTAGTTACATATGCATACAAGAGAACATTATGTCCACACAAAGTCTTGTCCATGAGCACTCACAGCAGCATTATTCATAATAGCCAAAAAATAGAAACAACCCAAGTGTCCATCAACAGATGACTAAATAACCAAAACATAGTATATCCATATGATGTAAAATTATTCATAAAAAGGAATGAAGTACTGAAACAACAACCACGAATGAATCTTGAAAACATTATAAGTAAAATTCAGTCACAAAAGAGCATGCATTTTATGATTCCATTTATATGAAATGTCTAGAATACATACATCCAGAGACAGAAAGTAGATTATGGGTAGGCCAAGGACTAGAGGTAAAGAGAAACAAACAGAGAGTGACTGTTAATGGGTACCAGGTATCTTTTTGGGATGATGAAAATGTTCCAGAATTAGACAGTGGTGATAGCTGCAGAAACTTATGGAAATACTAAAAACCACTGAATTGTACAATTCAAAATGGTGAGTTTATGGTATGTGAATCATCTCAATAAAAAAACTTTTAAACAAAACTGTAAATAACAAAGTCACTGCTTTGGATAAAGGGGAGGAAAAGTCAAACTACATGCTTTTAGTTTCACAAATACATTAAACACTTATCAAGGGATTTGGACTTGGTGAAAGATAACCTGAGAGATGAAAGAGAGGTAGTCTACTAAATCTTTACAATGGCCATCTTTAAAACTGCATAGAGAAATTATTAAACAATTTTTTAGGAAAGTTTTCCTATAGCCTTCTTGTCCCAAAATGAAGTTCTCATCTGTTATTTTTCTACAGATTAATTTTAATTAATCAACTAACCAAGAAATTTCTCTTAGGCTAAGTACGTAGGCATCATTCCAAAGGCATCCCTGAACAGTGAAATCATGTGATTTATTTGTTGATCACTGTATCATCCCTTTCTAAAATACAAATTCCATGAGGAAGAGACCTTGAGGAACTTACTGCTGTAACCCAACATCTAAAACAGTATCTGACACACACAGGCATTCTAACAAGTATTTACTTAATTTGTTGAACAAATGAAATAACTTGCCAATGTTCATACTAGAGATTGTAGAGTATTTTGTAAACCTATATTCTTATTTTCCTAGAAATGTAGGTTAGAAAAAAGAAATGGCACTTAAATTTAGGGAATAACAGCAAGAACAATCAAAGGCCATGTCACCTACACCTACATGTAACTCCTACCACATAATAGCCAGAACATGGAAGATGAATTCATTCTTTGTTTTTTGAACACAGAAAGCAAGGGTGGTATTGATGTTTTCAAAACAAAATAATGTCCCTAAGGCTACTGAATTGTAAACTTAAAAAATGATCACAATGGAAAATTTAGAATATGTATAGTATAGTTTACCATAATTGTTACAAAATGAATTTACCTTTTATCCAAAGCTCTCAATACTTTACCAAAAACTTCCAATTCACAAAATTCACTGCCCAGTTGACACAAGCGTCCCTGCTGGTATAGCTGAAATTAAAAACAAACAAAAAATAGATCACTGAAAAAAATTTAATCCAATTTCTACTTTAATGATACTTATAAATATAATTTCATGGACTTAATACTTCATAAATCATGACTACTGCTCAAAGTTACAATTACACAGTAATATCAGAAAAGATGCTTATGCTAAGAGAAATGTAATGCCAAATTAACAAATTTCTGTAATTCATACATTTTAACAGTCATATAAAATAGCTAGATATTAATATTTATAAAAGAGCATCTGGTAAATGCTAAGTAACAAAAAATGCTATATAATTATCTATTAAACATTAAAACAGTTATAGTCAAGAAACTTAACTTTTTTCCTTAAAACTGGATAAAGTAAAATTATCAAAATAATAGCAAAGATAATGTCCAGAAGCCAGAAATAGGCACTATGCCCCATTAAGGGCTCTTCAGACCACACGAATCTCAGATCAGTACTGGGCATGAAACTTCACAAGCAGACTAACAGTACATCATGTCTAAAGCAATCCAGTATGGCACAATTTCTAATCATGTCACTCATTCATTCCTTTTGCCTGACTTTCTAAAACTTCCATTTAAAACAATATTTAAATAAATGTAATTATTAAATGTTTATCCCAAATAATACATACACACAGTTAAAAAAAAAATACTATTGTCCCTCTTTCCCGTGTCTCAACTTCACCGTATGTTACTCAATTTATATTTGCTATACAGCACCTTATGGAAGGCAGAGATTTTGCTCTATCAACTCACTTTCTACATTATAAGCACTTAACACTTAGCTCATTTGACAAAAACATGTGTTTCAGAAAGAGGACATGCTCCTGAATTCATTTGCCAAATAGGCTAGTTAATTTTGCACAGGGAAAACATACTACAGACTCATCCAGCAAACTCGGGGATAAATCACTAGTCACAATGGGGGTGGAGTGTGTGTGTGTTGGCGGGGGGATATATGGGGGGGGTGTGTGTCAGTCGCTCAGTCGTGTCTGACTCTTTGCAACTCCATAGATTGGGGCCCGCCAGCCTCCCCCATCCATGGGAATTTCCAGGCAAGAATACTGGAGTGGGTTGCCATTCCCTTCTCCAGGGGATTTTTCCGACCCAGGGATCAAACCCTGGTCTCCCGCCTTGCAGGCAGACTCTTTACTGTCTGAGCCACTAGGGAAGACTAGTCATGATGGGGGCCAGGTCATATTAGGCAGATATAGGACTACCACGCAACAATGACCACTTTGCAGGGACTTCCCTGGTGGTCCAGTGGTTGGAATCCTCCTTCCAATGCTTGGGATGAGGTTCGAACCCTCGTCAGGGAACCAAGATCCCACATGCCACAGGGCAACTAAGCCCGCAGCACCACTACTGAGCCTGCATGCTCCAGAGCCCATGATTCCCAGGAGAAGGCCACGGGAAACAACCAAGACTCATCACAGCACACACATCCCCTCCCCCCGCCCCGAAGACTTCTGTGAACCATCCATGATGACTGCTGGGGGGGAGAGAGGGTAAGAACTACCTACCACATGCTCAGGAAGGGGAGGCAGAAATGTTATCTTCACACAGTGGTTGGATACTCATATGAACCATAAACCTTCATAAGGAAAGATTTGCTATTTTTGGAGATGATTACGTTTTCTGTGGTAAAAATAAATAATAAAAAGAGCTTCTGGGAATGCATATGATAAAATTCACTACCATCACATACATCTTCACTATTAACCAACAAAGGAAAAACTCAGGAAAAATAAAGCTGAGAATTTATAATCAAACCCCTATTTTGGGACTTACCAGTATTATAAATTTCTGATTTGGGACAGAAAAATAAACGCAGTTAACAAAATACATACATATACATACTTCAAAAAGAGTTTAGGACCAAAAAACCTTAGTTTTTTATCAAAATAACCCACTAGTAAACTTAATACTTAGAATTTCTTTTGTAAAATATAAGAAATGAAAGTTATACCACTTTTTTACCTGTATTCACTAGTCAAATAAAAACAATTAAACTATATGTTCTTTAACGCATAATATCCCTTTAATACTGAAAATTTCCTAACAAATGGGGTTTGAAGGAAAGCCGTAAGCTTAGTTACCTTTTTAAATATATTAAAAGTATGCCTATTAATAAACACAAGCTTTTTTAAAAATCTCTCAGCAGTTCACTTTTTCTAGCTACAAATGGGTCCACATTTAAATCAGGGGTAAAGAGTAGTGATTTAACTGTTTCAAATGATCCAATCATCTTTTCATGCACAGGAGCTATACTTCAGTTAAAAAAAAAAACAAAACACCTTATCAGGCTTCTCCCCCAAAATGCAAATTTATACATTATATGAACAGGACTTCTGAATACCAATCCAAAATAAACAGCATTTTACTGTGCCAGGTACTGTTCTAAACACTTTTCATAAGCAACTCATTCTGTCCTTCCACAGATAAGGAAACTGAGGCATATAAAGTTAAATAATTTGCTCAAAATCATACATTTAAGCAGCAGGATGACAATCTCCAGGCAGTCTGTCCTTAAATCCATGTTCTTCATAACTTACACTATAATACTTTTCAAAGGTATTATATCAGGAAGTAAGAAAGAGTATAAAACAAGCAATTTAAAACATTTTTATAGAAATAATAGAAGATTAATTCCTTCTTAGATTCATGTATCTTACAGAGTAGAGCTTAGAAGAAAGAAAACTGAGGCTCTAGGTTCTTTGATAATGATTCTTACATCAGATATTTTAAAATTTGACTTATTTTAGTTCATTATTATATAATGTGTTTTAATATTAAATTCTGCACCCACTGAGTAAGGAGGTTATTAAAGGACTAGCAACTACTTTTAGCTATTGATATCTTAAAGAAAATAAGAACAAGTTTATTTTTTAGAAGTATGTAAACTATCTACCAACAGATATGAAAACAGACAATAAAAATACAACTAAAACAATACTGTACAAGTATGAAGAAAGACCAATCAATGGAACAAAATGCAGAGTTCAAAAGCAGATCTTAGTATACATAAAAACTTAACATTTGATAAAGGGAGCATTTTAAAATCATTAAAAGAAAAAATTAGTTAACAAAGAATGCATAAAAATGAAGAAACAAAGTAAGGTACCTCCCGATAGAACAAAAATAAATCCCAGTCTTATCAAAGTTCTAAATATTAATATTAAACAATAAAGTAACATCCATGTTAAAAGTTACCTTGTAACACTGCCCTTCTAAAAGCATTATATACTACAGGCAAAATCATAAAGGAAGAAGAGATATGTGATTTCATAAACACCGAAAATGTCCACAAGTATAAAATACTGTAAACAAAAATTAAAAATATAACAAAAGTAAAATATTAGGAACATACTTGTGTTGGATTTAATATCTTGAATACATAAAGGGGTGAAACTTGTGGTGATGATTCAGGAGCAAGGGCTTTCAGACACTAAACATTTTTTCTATAAGAACTGAAGGCAGATACTGCAAGGGTAATGCAAGACAGCCTCAAACCCAGAGAACTCTTTGCAAGATAAAGATGGAGACGAAAGCCTTCCTCAGCCTAAGACATTCTGAACTGACATACCTGCTTTCTCAGCCAATCCAAAATTACCAGGCTGAGTGACCAGTTTAGCATTAATATCAAATTAGCAAACAAAATAATCTAGGCTAATTCCCAACAACAAAAACTTCAGAAAGGTTTAGAAAAAGACATAAAAGAAACAGCCCAAAACTATGGTCTAAGAATAACTACGAAGTCACAAACACACCCACCCACACATACTTTATGAAACTCATGTATCTCACTCATGTCTGGAACAGTTTCCCCTCTCTTTCAGTCACCGAAGAACTGCTGATATTGCGCTTATGGTGGAAGCACCAAGCGGAAGGAAAATAAGAGAGAAGGCAGGATGCAACAGTCCAATAATCCCTAAGCATCTATAGTACAGGATTTATATTTCACATCTTTTACTGGATTACTGCAAATGTTTCATAAAACTAGTCTTTCCATCAAACCAGTCAATCCTAAAGGAAATCAGTCCTGAATATTCACTGGAAGGACTGATGCTGAAGCTGAAGCTCCAATACTTTGGCCACCTGATGTGAAGAACTGACTCACTGGAAAAGGCCCTGATGCTGGGAAAGACTGAAGGCAGAAGGGGACGAAAGAGGATGAGATGGTTGGATGGCATCACCAACTCAATGGACACGAGTTTGAGTAAGCTCTGGGATTGGTGGACTGGGAAGCCTGGCGTGCTGCAGTCCATGGGGTTGCAAAGAGTCAGACACAGCTGAGCGACTGAACTGAACTGAGTCTTTCCATTACCATTCTTGTTCTCCTCTAATCAACGTCCACATAGCAAGCCGAATGAACTTTTGAAAAAGTGAATCATTTCATGCCATTACTGTTTAAAAGCATGCACCTTCAATGTGTACATAATCCAAAATTGTTCGTGTGGTCTACCAGTCTCTAAAAGTCATCCAACTCCTACCAGCTTTCAAACCTCATCTTTCACCATTCTTTCTCCCTGATCCCCTACACATGTCTGCCACCCTAACTTTCCTTTAGTTCTATTTCACCTCCTGACATTTTGTACACAAACCTGCTGCCTGCACATGAAACACTGATGCCATGATTCTTTATTTGGTTAATTTGTAACCATCCTACTGGTCTCAGCTAACACCTCACTTTTTCAGAGACCTTCCCTTGACTCCCCAAACTAAGTTCTGTTCCCTGTTATACCTGCTCATAATATTTATTTTTCTTCCACAGGTGCACGAAGGCATGCACACACACATTCATTTACATGATAATTTGTTAAACATGTCATTCCATTACACTCTACACTCTGACCACTTTCACCACTATATTCTCAATGCCCAACACAATGCCTAGGAATAAACATACATTCAACATTATCTGAATGCAAAATCCAAACTGGTAGCAATCTGCTCTGGGTAGAACTAAGAACCTTAGAGGAAACAAACAAACAAAATTTAAAAAAACATACTCTCTACCTCTGGAGCTTATCAATTAGAGAATCAAGTATTCAATACTGCTATTCTATGATTACTTATTGAAATTTCCCAAATTCACCTGATGAATCTGACATTAAGGGAAAAAGCAGGATTTGACACAGTTATTTACTGCCTCCTCAATCAGACTGTAAGCATCTCAAAGAGACATCTCCTAGGCTCCCCTGTCCAGTCCTCTACTGTGCTGACACACCATGCCCATACAATAAACTGAGAACAAATCTGAAAGCAAACTTAATAAACTACAGTGAAGAACATAAGGTTCTAGTATCTGAATGTAGAAATCAAGAACAAATTGTAATAGCTGCTTAAATTTAAAGACAAAAGTAGGTGTTCCCTAATTTGACATCTGATCTTTTACCAAGTACCTGGTGTATTCATTGTGTTAAACTCTCAGCTTTCTGAATCTGTTTAACCTTTGTAATTTTCATATCAAAATCAAGATTATTATAGCTAGGAACATTCTACTTACTTTTTAAAATTAACTTAATATCATGAACATTTGTGTAAGGCAGATTGTCCTAAGTTTGGAGAATATAGAGGTGACTATGATCACCACTGGAATACAAAGACAGTGAGAACTGTTCTGTGATTTCAGGGACTTCCCTGGTGGTCCAGTTTAAGACTCTGCACTTCCACTGCAGGGGGTGCAGGAACTGTGGGCTCGATCCCTAGCTGGGGAACTAAGATCCCACATGTCTTAGTTCCCACATCCCACACATCACGTGGCGTAGCCAAAAATTTAAAAATTAAAAAAAAAAAAAAAAAGAACTGTGATTTCAAAAAATTCAGAGGCTGTCAAGGCAGGAAAATAAATGATGTTCAGATTATACAACCAAGACAGGCAGTGTTTTAGGAACACAAATAAAATACCCAGACCAATGAAGAAAGCAGTTTGGCAGAGGTTTGCAAAGGAATGGGAGTCAAGCTTCTGGCAATATGGCAGACAGCACCAACAAACAGATAAAAGCTTTGCAGCCCCTTTCCAAACAGAGTAATGCTGGATAAAATATCACAAAACAACTTGGAGATAAATAGCCGAGTTTGAAATTAAGAGCAGAAACTTCATAGCTGCCCCAAATTAAGGAGACATAAACTCAAAAACAGCTGAAAAGAAAAACAATAGTTTTATAGCTCCAAGTGGCTGTGGACCAGAGTGCAATGACCAGATAGATAGGAAGAATTAAAGGCAGCAGATCCTTTTAAGCAAAGGAATCTGGCACTGAACTGATTCACTAAATCCAGGAATAAAAGTCTAGAACATCTCCCACAGCCTTGGCACAGTCTGCTGTGAAAAACTAAAACCTCCAGCCTAGGACATTTGTAAGTATGCAGTCCAAATTCATACTACCTAGATAATCTACAGCCCCCAAATCCTGAGCTTGGCTTTAAAAACTGGTCTGAAACCAGTGAAACCTATGAAGTATTCACAAGGAAAAAGGCTGAAACACCTACAAGGGATGATGAAAAAGTTTTAAAGGTCTATCACTGGAATCTCGCAACCAAAGGAAACTCTGTAGAGTCTATAGGAAAAAGGATCCTGTCTCTTCAACAAATAAGTTGCAAAGATAAGAAAACAGATGGATAGGGAATCTACAGACCAAGAGAGCCTTAAGATAGATATATCAGCCAACAGCCAAGGTACAGATCTTATCCAGATTCTGATCCAAATAAACAAACTGTAAAACTATATACATATTTGACATTTAAAAACTGAAAATTTGAACGACTGGCAATTTAATAAAGAATTACTGTTAATTTTCTTTGGTGTTATAATAGTATGATGACTACTAAGATATTTACAGATGAAATTAAATGACGTACTTCCAAATACTAAAGGAAAGGGGATTGTAGAAAACAGATTCAACAGTAAGACTAGCCAAGAATTAATAACTGTTGAAGCTCAGCAATGGACACGTGGAGATCCATTATTCTATTCCATCTACTTTTGTCCTTAATTTTTCAGTAATAAAATGTTTTCTAAAAATAATGCATCCATTACCTCTAAACAAGTGTAGCCTTTACTGCTAAGATAAATAAAAGTAGCAATATTTTGTTTTGTTTAACACACGTAAGATACATTTATTCTTGTTCTCTAATCTCAAAGTTCACTTGAAATGTAGTTCTAAATAAATTCACTTTGGAATTTAAATTTCTTTATCCTATTTTCGTATTACACTGCATGTCACATGCAGTGTCCTTTACCTGTTGCTTGAGTGCACTGTGATCTCAGATTGTACATCATGGATTAAAGCAAGTACTGTAGAAGTATTTTACTATAATGCACATTTAATTAAAAAAGAAATGCTTCCTTCTGGAGGTAAACCAACATTTAAATTTCTTACTTCTTATGGGACTTCCCTGGTGGTCCAGGGGTTAAGAATCCACCTTATAATACAGGTGAGGTGGGTTCGATTCCCAGTCAGGTAACTAAGATCCCACATGCCTCAGAGCAACTAAGTCCACGAGCTACAGCCACTGAGTCCGTGCAGCTCGACGAAAGATTCCACAGGATGCAACGAAAATCCCACGTGCTGCAACTAAGACCTGATGCGGCCAAGTAAACAAATTCATTATTGCTTTTGATAACATTTTCATTTCTCAGCTGCTCCACACTCATTGGTTCCATTATACTCAAAAACAACAACAACAACAACTGACCAACATATGATTATTTGCATCTTGCAGGGCAAAGTGCTTTGTTTACTGATAAGTAAGCCGAGTAGACATATTCACATTATTTAAAGTACAAGAAATAGTTAACTCTCAAATGGGAACACAACCCTTTCCTAACTTTTAATACACTGTCCACATATATGATACGAGATTCACCATCCATTAAAAGAGAAATTAAAGAGTTTTCTCCCCAATCATTATAAGAATGAACTTATGTCTAGAACCCAGATTCTCTAACTCTCTCATTTGGGGGGTCAATGGAACATTTTCAAGATAACATGATTGTATTAATGGTGGAAGATGCTATCATGATACAAATGGAAAGTCAAAACAAAAGCTGAAAGTGAAAGTGAAGGTCACTCAGTCGTGTCCAACTCTTTGGGACCCCATGGAATATACAGTCCATGGAATTCTCCAGGCCAGAATACTGGAGTGAGTAGCCTTTCCCTTCTCCAGGGGATCTTCCCAACCCAGGGATTGAACCCAGGTCTCCCACATTGCAGGCAGATTCTTTACCAGCTGAGCCACAAGGGAAACCCAAGAATCCTCGAGTAGGTAGCCTATCCCTTCTCCAGTGGATCTTCCTGACCCAGGAATCAAACCAGGGTCTCCTGCATTGAGGGTGGATTCTTTACCAATTGAGCTATGAGGGAAGCCCCAAAAGTCTCCTTAGATGAAAAATCTAGCCAACAATGATAATCAGTAACATATAACCAAATAGGTATCAGTGATCTCTATATGTAGGTAAGAAGTTTCTTGACTTCTCTTCTTAAAGCATCACTACCAACCTTGGTGAAAATTAGGAGTGTATCCATGAGGCAGTAAAAAGAAGACAGTATGGTTTTAGGAGGGGCTTCCCTGGTGGTTCGGATGGTAAGGAATCTGCCTGCAATGTGGGAGACCCAGGTTTGATCCCTGGGTCGGAAAGATCCTCTGGAGGAGGAAATGGCAACCCACTTCAGTATTCTTGCCTGGAGAATCCCATGGACAGAGCAGCTGGTGGGCTACAGTCCATGGCTATAAGAAAACATTCTGTCTCTATATATAGAGACATCATTCCCTGCACTTGAAACACTGTAAATTAACTACACTGCAATTTTTTTTTTAATTAGGGGAAAAAACCCTAAAAACAAAAAACTTCCTTCTGTATTCTAGACAGCCAACTTTAAAACATCAGGGATTAAACCACCACAGGTTTGATTCAGTGGTTAAGACTCCTCCCTTTCACTGCAGGGCAAGGGTTTAATCCCTGATCGGGGAACTAAGGGAACTGAGATCCCATGTGCCATGTAGCCAAAAAATAGAAACAAATATTGTTTCCTTTGATTCCTGCAGAATTGCATAGATACTTTTTATTTTTTAATTAGAAAACATAGAAAGGAACTTATAAAAAAGAAAACCAGGGCTTCCCTGGTGGCTCGGTGGTAACCTGCATGCCAATACAGGAGATGCAAGATACTTCAGTTCGATCCCTGGGTCGGAAAGATCCCTCAGAGGAGGGCATGGCAACCCATTCCAGTATTCTTGCCTGGAGAATTCCATGGACAGAGGAGCTTGACAGACTACAGTTCACAGGTCACACAAGAGTCAGACACACCTGAAGCGACTTAGCTCACAGGCAGACATAGCACCCTACAGCCTGTGCTCTGCAACAACAGAATCCACCACAGTAAGAAGCTCTTTACCTGCAACTGAGGAGGAGCCCCCACTCCCTGCAACTAGAGAAGCCCTACAATCAGCAATGAAGATTCAGCACAGACAAAAATAAGAAATAAATCTTTAAGGAAGTATCAATAGTATCAACTATTCTTTGACTATACCCAAGATAGTTTAATAATGGTGGGAGTTTTGTCTGTTGCGGGAGGAGGCACGTGGACAAAGGGAAAAACATAATTTAACTTCTTTTATGGTTTTAGTCTATCAACTTCTCTTTGGTTATTTGTACTTTCCTAGAAACACAAATTTCAGTTGGAAAGATCCTCTGTAAGAGGAAATGGCAACCCACTCCAGTATTCTTGCCTGGAGAATCCAATGGACAGAGGATCCTGGTGGGCTACAGTCCACGGGGTTGCACAGAATCAGACACAACTGAAGCAACTTAGCAGGCAGGCATACAAGCTATGCTACATCTAAAGCAAATTATGCTACAACTTAAAAGACTATTTTTCCCCTTTCCATTGTATCCATGATTATTTTTACTTTCTCATTCCTAGTTTTGAGCATGTAAACTTTCTCTCACATTTCTTGATGTAGCTAACTAGTGAATTAATGTGGCCAATTAACTACTTAATTAGTTGACTTATTTTTCTCTTAAACCAATCACCTTGACCTACTTCTTATGTGAAAGTAAAAGTGTTTAGTCCCTCAGTCATGTCCGACTCTTTGTGAACCCACGGACTGTAGCCCACCAGGCTCCTCTGTCCATGTAATTCTCAAGGCAAGAATAGTGGAGTGGGTTGCCATTCCCCTCTCCAGGGGATCTTCCTGACCCAGGGCTTGAACCTGGGTCTCCCACATTGCAGGCAGATTCTTTACCATCTGAGCCATCAGGGAAACCCCTGAAAACAGAAGACCCAAGGATCGAACCCAGGTCTCCTGCATTGCAGGCAGATTCTCTACTGTGCCATCTGACTTCTTAGTCACACTAATATTTTAGAATATCAACTTTTAGGCTATTCCCCTCTTAGTACAACTTCATGTGACAGCTTATTCTTAAAAATTCAATTTTACTTCTTTTATAAAACAAATCATAAAAATTCTAGTATAAAAATATAAAGAGAATATATGTACAAAATTAAAAACAATTCTCTCTCTTGAATAAATACTACTGAAATTTTGTGTTCCTCTAGGTTTTTTTCCAACACGTATTCAAATGCACACATATATTCACTCATTTAAAAACAACAAACATGATTATGTTATTCATACTACTTTGTGACAAGCTTTTATTCTCCCCATGTACTCTTTACACCAATATATCCAGCATCCTCACTCTTTCTAAATGAAGTATGATATTCCATTCCTGATTGATGAGCAAACAGTTGTTTCCAATTTTTGCCATCATAAACAATACTGTACTTAACATTCCTGAACAGAATTTCCTGTACAGTCAACAAGCATTCCTATAGGAAAATTTCATGGTATTGTAGATGAAAAGGTAAGTTATTTGAATCATTAAACCATGATAATCTGGCAAGGGAAGAAGAATGGTAATTTTTAAACCTTTTTACTGAGGTATGACATATACACAGATGAGTGCACAACTTATATTTAAAATGTAAAGCTCTAATAAGTACAAACTATTACATATAAAATAAGCTACAGAGATATATTGTACCACACAGGGAACACAGCCAATATTTTACAATAATATAAATGGAGTATAACCTTTGAAAATTGTGAATCACTATATTGTATATCTGTAACATACATAATATTGTACATCAACTATACTTCAATAAAAAATACATAATTTTAAAAAGAAAAATAAAAGAATGCAAAGTTCAATAAATTTTCACAAAGTGACCATACCCACACACCAGCATGCAGATGACATTAATAAAACTGAGCATCATCAGAATCCCAGACATCTCCCTTTGTGCTCCTGCACAGTCACTATCCTCCAAGGGTAACCTCTCCAGACTTAAAATACTTTAATTTTTTAAGCCTGTTTTTGAACCTTATGTAAATGGAATCACACACTATATATCCACATTTTCCAAACTGCACCAAAATGCCCTGGGGCACTGCAAGATATTTTAAATTTGAAAGGTACAATATTCAACATTTATATTAAACCATGCCAAATACTACGCTGCTATATTCCTTTCAATGACATCTTATCTTTGTGAAGCAGCATGTTCAGTGGTTATGATAAAAGTAAAGTGCAAAACTCATGTAACAGAAAATAAGGATGGTAATGTCCAATTCAATTTCAAGATCTGAGAAGTTGTATAGTGTCTGACACACACACACACATTCCAGTAGTAAGTAACCATGCCTATTTAAAAATGAAGTAAAATACTCTTTCAATTTTTGTTTATTCATTTTTTAATGGTTCTTGTGTTGTTAAAATGTAAGTATCATTCAGTTTTTATATCTAACCACTTAATTAACAAAGCTGTCAGCTATTTCTTTTGACCTAAGGGTGCCGTGAAGGGAGAAAGTTTGGGAGCCTCTGGCATATACTCCTTTGCTGATTTCTTTCACTTAATGTCACCTGTGAGATATATCCATATGGTTTCGCAACATCAGTTCATTCATTTTCACTGTAAAATATTCCTCTACATGACTGTTTCACAATTTACAATTCTCCTATTGATGGCTATTGGGATAATTTCCATTTTTTTCTTTATTATGAATAGTGTTGCTATGAACATTACTGTTATAATCGTGAGGAGGAATTACTGGGTTATACGGTGTATACACACACACACACTTTATAGTAGATAATCTGAGTTTTCCAAAATGGTATATCAATTAACACTTCCACTAACAGTTTATGAGAGTTCTGATTGCTCCACATCCTTACCAACACTTTTCATTTAGTCATTCTGAAGAGAGTATAGTAGAACAGCGATTTCCCTGAAGACAAAATGAGGTTGAGCATCTTTCCAAAATGTTTCACTGGACCTTTGAATGTCCTCTTTTTGGATGACTACTGAAATTATTTTCTCATTTAAAAAAAATTAGCTATTTCTTATTTTCTTTTTTTTTTCTTCTTATTTTATTTCTAGTTCTTTAGATGCAGGATGAATCTTTTATGAGATATGTGCTGCAAATATTTTCTCCCACTCTGTGGCTTTGCCTGTCACTCTTTTAATGGTATCTTTTAATAAACAGATGTTCTTAATCTTAAAATAGGCCAATATATCAAATTACCTTTACATTTAGCTCATTTTTTGTCTCCTATTTATTTTTGCCGACACAGTGAAAACTTTTTTCTAAAAAACTGTTTTCCACATTTAGATCAGCAATCCACCGAAAATGGTAATTGTGTATGATGTAAGGTAAGACCATGCTCTTTCTCCCTCTGCATGGATATCTAACTAACCAACTCTATTTATTTGATCTTCCTTTCCCCACTTTACCACTATGTCACCTTTATCATAAACCAGGTGACAGTACATGTGTCAGTCTGTTACTGCTCCACTGGGCTATTTGTCTATTTATATGGCAATTGCATGTTATACTATCTGTTACAGCTCCATATTTGATGGTGTAAGTTCTCCAGATTTTATTTCTTCTTCATGATTGACTTGGCTTGACAGTGCACTTTAATTTGCATTTCATTTGATGTTTATTAGCCATTCATATTTTCCTGTTCTGCGAGCTAGCTATTCAGGTCTTCTGGAAATCAGTTGGTTGTACTTTATTATACTAATGAACATTAGCTCTTTCTGTGTTAGGAAATTCATCTCTTACCTGACAAACGTCATTTGCATCAATTCAGTTCAGTTCAGTTGCTCAGTCATGTCTGACTCTGTGACCCCATGCACTGCAAAACACCAGGCCTCCCTGTCCATCACCAACTCCTGGAGCTTGCTCAAGCTCATGTCCTTTGAGTCGGTGATGCCATTCAACCATCTCATCCTCTATCGTCCCCTTCTCCTCCTGCCTTCAGTCTTTCTCAGCATCAGGGTCTTTTCAAATGAGTCGGTTCTTCGCATCAGGTGGCCAAAGTATTGCAGTTTCACCTTCAGCATCAGTCCTTTCAATGAATATTCATGACTGATCTCCTTTAGGATGGACTGGTTGGATCTCCTTGCTGCCCAAGGGACTCTCAAGGGTCTTCTCCAACACCACAGTTCAAAAGCCTCAATTCTTCAGCCCTCAGCTTTCTTTACAGTGCAACTCTCATATCCATACACGACTACTTAAAAAACCATAGCCTTGACTAGATGGACCTTTGTTGGCAAAGTAATGACTCTGCTTTTTAATATGCTGTCTAGGTTGGTCATTTACATAGTATTTTTTTAAAATGTGCTTTCAATTTCCCCCCTAATTTTTAATGTACTCAACAGAATCCATTTCTTTTTTTCATCCTGGGTTTTGGTTTCATGCTTAGAGAAGCCTTCACTATGCCAGGACAGTATTTCAGCATTGGCAAGATGAATTAACAGAGGACTTCACATTCTACTTTACTCATTTTTGTAACATTTGACACATTTTAAATTTGTAAATTACCTTAAAAATAATTTCTTTAAAGAAGAACTTCAGTCATTCCTCACTGTAAGATACTGACCCAGTAATTTATTTTGGTGCTTTTAAGATATCATTTGCCATACTTAAATCCTTAATTTGCTTGGAATTCATTTTGATGTAAAGTGTTAAGTAGAGGTCTAACACTCCCTGCAGATAACCAACTTCTAAACACAGCATTGCCCTGTAACTTTAGTATATAAACAAATTCTTAAATATGCTTTAACTTCCATGTAGACTGTCTACTATGTCCTAGAAATCAATTTCCCTCTTTGCTGTTCTTTTGCCAATACTATATTGTTTTAAAACATACATGGTCTTCTAATAAACTTGACTATCCTGAATTTTGTACATTTAAAATTCTCCTTGGCTCATTTATTCTCAGGTAATTAATTCCTCCATGTAAGCATCATATTTAATAAGTTTCCTATACTTAGTAAAATCCTGAGATTCTGATTCAACTTGCAATAAATTCAAAGCTTAAACTGACATTAGCTGACATATTTATAACATATTACCTTTCCATCCATATACAGAGTATGGCTGCCTATTTATGTTCTTTTATGTCCCACTCCCACTAAAGTTTTTGCTATTTATTTATTTATTTTTGGTCACATCATAGGGCTTGGAGATTCCCCAACCAGGGATCAAACCTGGGTCCTTGACTATGAAAGTGCAGAATCCCAACCAGTGGATCACCAGAGAATTTTCTGTTTTCAATTTATTAATCCTAAGAGCTTTTTAATGTGAAAAAACATTAACTCTTTGGTTGTCAAATATGTTGCAAGAAATTTTTTTTCAATTTGTTACCAGCCAATTTTAAAAGATAATGAGAATATTAGTTGAGGATGAAGATAACTAAGAATAGAAATAAACACAAAAAAAGAAGAAAAAACACAATTCTAATACTAAATCAGGAATTCATTCATATGATTTTCAGCAGGAGACGTACAATAATAATTTTTAAAACCCCCAAATTACTAAGTTAAAGACTGAAAACAAAAAATAAAACACATTACTGAAACACTTCACCTGGTCAAAATTTAACTCTATGGCAAATCCTGTCACTGGAACAGGATATAAAACAGACCATTCAGCAGTTATAATAAAAAAGATGACAAACTAAAAAAAAAGAAAAAAAAAAGATCACAAACTTCATTCTTTGAGGAACCCAGCCGTTCACTCTATTTGCTTTCACTTGGTATATAATTTCACAATTCTTTCTATTCACTTTATCTACTTCTGTTCCCAAATCGTTGAATGCCCTTAGCGAAACATCATTCTGAGTCAGCGACATTATTTAGTAGAGTACTGTTTTATTGAACCATCTATATCTTCTGTCAATTTTTTAAAAAACGTATTTTTAGTGAGCGTCCCTTTCTATATACTTGAGCAGCCATTCCAACTTCTGTTTAGTCTTTCTACATAAAAGCCGCCACTCCCGTCCCTTATGTCAGCAAGTGATCTTATCCTAATTCCTTACAACCATTCTTCGCAAACTTACCTATGTTTATACTTTATGTCTTTACCTCTTTCCATCTGATCTTAGAGGAAGCAGTAGTCTTTTCCCCAACTCCAATGTAAGACTGGTACCTTACTTTATGGATGGTGAAAGAAGGGGCAAAGTTCATTCAATTAATGTCTCTATTCAGGGTCTCTGCTCCATAATTTATTTCCTGCCTCACTTATATATTCAACCTCTCATTCTGTTTTGGTATCTGTCATTCAGACAAGAAGTATATTTTAACATCTTCCATCCTTAAACTTTCGGAGAAGGCAATGGCAACCCACTCCAGTACTCTTGCCTGGAAAATCCCATTGACGGAGGAGCCTGGTAGGCTGCAGTCCATGGGGTCGCTAAGAGTCGGACACGACTGAGCGACTTCTCTTTCACTTTTCACTTTCACGCACTGCGGAAGGAAATGGCAACCCACTCCAGTATTTTTGCCTGGAGAATCCCAGGGACGGGGGCGCCTGGTGGGCTGCCATCTATGGGGTCGCCAAGAGTCGGACACGACTGAAGCGACTTAGCAGCAGCAGCACCAGCATCCTTAAACTTTCAACAACTTTCACATTTTACCCTTCTACAGATCAATCCCTCTCTCTCCCTTCCCTTCTTAGGAGCAGTCAGCACACCTGCTTCTTCATCTCCTATTTATTCCATAACCACATTTCCTAAAGCTGCACCTGAAGCTACTGACAAAAATTAACAGAGTGACAGTGAACTACGGTGAATTGGGATGGGGGAATTTTTGATGCACAAATACTGTAATTTTGTCTGTGACTATGCCTATTGATGGAAGTTGGGGCAACTGGAGGGATCTGATTATGGGTTTCTCCTTGGAAACTATAAGCTGAAGAAAATTGGAAACTGGAGAAAACTGGAAACAGTAAGCAAGAAAGCAAGGTAAACAGGAATATTGGGTATGAGACCTTGATTAAATTACTTCACTTTCTCACCTATAAAACAGGTTAATACCCTAATTTACAGTTTAGTTGTGAGGCTTAAACAAAATAACTGTGTAAGAGCACTTACAGTTTCAGGCATATGTTAAATACCGTCCTTTTCTTTAGCACAGGGCCACATTCCCAACAGGCAGACAACCATTAAAGAATAAAATGTGTACCCAAAAGACGCCATATTAAAACTTTGTGCCACACAAAATGTGGCAAACAGCACCATCTGTTCAATCACTATTAATAATCCTCAAATGAAAAGCTTCAGTTAGAAATGAAAGTTACTAGAAGAAATCCAGGTACTTTGAGGAAATTCAACCACTGAATGTACTTTGATTAAATTTCCAATGATTTTCTCTAAAAAGTGTAAAATGTTACAATATATGATTTAATAAAATGGATACAGTTACCACACACACAAAGTTGCCATTTCCCTGGCTGAGAAAGAACTCTTAAATCAGGAGGAATACATTTTAAATACACAAAACTTCCTTAGACACACACAAAAGTAAATCAATGTATCAAAGGGATCTGGAATAAAGGGAGATTTTTCTTTAACCAGCTCCCCCCCCTCAAATAATAATATAAATGACCAAAATGAATATTCTCCAAATATCTAGGGGGTAAAAATTGTTAAACTGGCGTAAAGCAGCTGGATTTAGTAGACAGAATGTAGCAAGTCAGCAGCTTTCTGAAAAAATATTCCGGGGTGGAGAAAGCGGGCAATCTTCCCAATGAAACAACTGCCATAAAACACCATATATATGTAAGAACATACACATCTGTTAAATCTTAGTTTACAATGTTCCAGCCAACTTACAAATCAAGAGGAAATGTTTAGATCTAAAAAATAAATCATACTTTTACTTCTGGTCAAATTCTGCATGGGTGGCTACTGGAGAAGAGGAGATATCCACGCCAATTCAAGGCAAGGAGAACTGAATAATAAGGCCACTGTTCACATTCAAATGTGGGGGGAGAGGAAAAGGGAGGCTCCGAGTCCATAAAGTTCTCCTCCCTCTCTAAACACTGCAAGACTGTCCACGTCTAAAGACACTTACCCTTGAACCTCCTTGGAGACTGAACTTGGAGACTTTTTGTTCAGATTTTTGAGGGGGAGCGATTCAGGAACGCTGCAAGATTGCAACTTTCAACTACATGAACATGATTTACATTCTAAAGTGGTTTTTTTTTTTTTTTAAAGAAAGACTTTCTTCCTTTCAGGTAGTTTATTACCATTCCCGTATTAATAAAACCGCCTATGCAATTGCAAGTATCAATACAAACAAAAACCACAGCTTCAAAGGATATGCGAATAAGGCACACCACTACTTCCAGTAATTCCTCAACTTCCTCGCAATGACCGACGAGAACGGTAACACGAAGCAAGAAAAGAAAAATACTTGCGAAGGAGGCAGGAGAGAGGAGAAGGCAAAAAGGAGGGGGGAAAAGCAAAAAAAAAAACAAAAAAACAAAAAAAAAAGTCCAGCTGATGCTGACACTTAACTGGGGAAGAGAGGGCAGAAAATATTCCCGAAGTCACAGGCTGGAAGGCAAGGACTGAGTGGGACAAGGGCGCAATAGAGGAAGTCCACGCGAGAGGCCTACCCAGAGGGGCCCCGAGGTACGAGGGAACACCAAAAGCGGGGGGGGGGGGGGAGGTCTCACTGCGAAGAGGTATCCATCCATCAAGGCCCGAGAGCTTGAAACACGAAGATAGCAGATGGAGCGTTTCTACACCGGACAGCCCGGCACCGCCCCAGAAATCTCGGGGCGCCGATCCCACTACGAGGGGTGAGGGGTTAAACGCGGGGGTTCGCGGACGTGGAAGGGGGTGCGGCCCCAGGGGCTGCGGCGGGAAGAGCAGGCCCACGGCCCGTAGCCCACGGCCCGTACCTTGTAGTACACGTCGAACTGTATGTTCTCGGGCAAGGAGCGGATGTCGCGGCGGGAGCGGATGTAGTTGTCCACCACAGCGGAGATGGCGGTGTTATACAGAGTCTCTGGGATCCACTCGAGCTCCACGGCCGCCATCTTCCTTCCCTCCGCCTCCTCCGCCTCCTCCGCCTCCTCCTCCCGAAGGCCCCCGCCTCCCTCCGTAGCGAACTCCTCAGCGGCCCCGGAGGAATCCGAGGGGCGGCGGCGGCGGCGGCGGCGGCCACGCGGGCACACAGCAGAAGGGCGCGGCCGCCCTGACTCCTCCCGGCTGAGCTGCGGGCGGCGGGCGCAGGCCCGGGGGGGAGAGCTCGCCAGAGAAGCGGGGCCAGCCGCGCCGAGGCTTCACATTCCGGGTCTGCGAACACCCTGGGCTCCGTCCCAGCGCCGAGCTCTGCAGGGGCGGGACTGCGCGCGCGCGGCGTCGTGACGTCAGCGCACGCCGACGCGCCGGAGGGCAGGAATGCGGCAGGCGAGAAACTCGGGAAGGGAAGATCCGTGATCCCGCCCACGGGGAACAGAGTTTTTCCATGGGGGCCGCGGTTGGATGGTTGAGGGGGAACTTTTTTTCGCTGGGACGAGTTATGACAGGTTTTTACCAGCTGCTGCCGAGTCTCCAGCTTCATCTCTCCTTTCAGCCAGTCCTTCTTCGGGAGTTCTCAGAACCCTTTCGAGGTGCAGGCAAAAGTTTGGATGCACAATTATGAGTCCACCGAAGATCGCGCGTTCAGGGAATTCACATTGCTCTGGAAACATTCCCTTCGGCTCCGGTTCCTAAATCGAGTTAGGAACCTTCGGCCTAGAACTAGGGATCAGGATGAAAGGGAGACTTGCATTGTGTAACCATTTTGCACTGTTTGAACTTTACTGTTTCTTTTTCCTGATGAAATTTACCGGTGGGCGGGCGGGTGGAGAGAACTACTTTAGAAAAATCTGGTGCGGCGGTTAGCCTGATTATGGAATTACAAATAGTGATGAGAGAAAAAGGGCTAAGTGGTGGCCGTGATATGACTTACGGGTAAAACAGAAAGGAAGATTTCAACTTTCTCCCTTAGTTCTAGTCCCAGCCTCAGGGGAGAAATAATTGAGAGTTCTTGTTACAGCTCTCTTCCATCCTCAGCCTGAACATCTGCTACTTATGTAACTTAATTTCCCGTGTCTTAGATTTCAAGAACTTCATGCAACATCTTTCTGCTCTAGTTTAAGGAAATTGCCGTAATTAGTGACACTGTCGGTCTCATAGTCATGCTATAGCAATGTAAAACCTGAAAACAACGATGATAATAACGTGCTGACATTTAGAGCTTAAAGAATTGGAAGTGGCTCTTCCAGTTCACCCCGGTATGTCAGTGTTAAAAGGTTAAATAGTTTGGTAAGAAAGAAGGAAACAAACACACTTAGCCCTCTTCTCGGTCTATACCAGTATTTACTCTGTAATCAATGAACCAGGGAAAGCTGGGGTTGGTCTTAACATAGGGTTACCAGAATTGGCAAGTAAATGCAAATACCCACTTATTTTAATTTCATGTAAACAACCAATCCTTACCTTAAGGTGCTAATTCCAGAATTGGAATCCATTTGCAGGCCCTTGTGAACTGGCTGAACAGAGGAGAAAGTGGAAAACTAGGCCATTTTTGTGGCAGTCTGCCCTCAATTGAAGGAAGAAAGCCTTTCAGTTGTACTCTAGAAAATTAATGAGTCCCAGCAGAGCTGGTATTTGAACTCGATAATTATATAAATGCTGTCTTTCATATTTTGGATGATAACATGGCATCTGAATTTTCAGTGGTCAAGGTCAGATCATGAAGGTGCTAATGTGATGCTGATGACCTTGGACTTTGTCTTAGAGATGATAGGGAATCCTTAAAAAGACTGTAAGGTAGTAAAAGAATCAGATTTGTGTGTCAGCAAGAAGACAGTAATCATCTATGACCAGCAGAGCCAGAAGAAGATCTTGAATCATGCACTCCTGGCTACAGAGAATAGAAGACAGAAGAGGCCTGCCAAACTGTCATGGCCACCTATACATTTGGGTGGATGAGGTCCTTTGTATCACAAGGTTATCCCCACAGTCCACCAAATCTCCTTTAAGCCTTGACTACTGGTAGCCTCAAATTTGGCAGAAAGCCTTCCACTCTACAGAGCTATATGAAACATGAACTTGGTCCAAAAATCCTGAGAATTCTAAGAGGCAATACACATTGTAACTTTTTTTTTTTTTTTCTTTTTTGGCTGAGCCCTGCAGCATGTGGGCTCTTAGTTTCCCAACCAGAGGTTGAACCCATGCCCTCTGTGTTGGAAGCCCAAAATCTTAACCACTGGACCGCTAGAGAAGTCTCTGTAACCCTTTTTAACTTGCAATGTCTCCCTTCATTGAGATGTTGGAGGGGGCATCTAAGTACCTTGCTGTTGAATCTGATTGGTTTATGTCTGCTTCAACAAATGGAGTACAGCAGAAGTGATGCTAAGCCAGAAAAGGCCACACTGAATCTACCTTCTCTGGAATACTCCTGGATTCCTGAGCCACCTTGTAAGAAAATGAACTACCCTGAGGCCACTGCGCTCTGAGTAAGCCCAAGCCACATGGAGAGGCTACATGTAAGCACTCCTGGTCAACAACCCCAGCTGAATGCAGCCTTTGAGTCATCCCTGCTCAGGTATCAGTTGTTTCCATGAAGAAACCTCCACATGATTTCTCAATCCTAAGACATTTGAGTTGGGCTTCCCTCACAGCTCAGCTGGTAAAGAAGCTGCCTGCAATGGAGGAGACCTGGGCTTGATTCCTGGGTCAGGAAAATCCCCTGGAGATGGAAATGGCAACCTGCTCCAGCATTCTTGCATGGAGATTCCCATGGACAGGAGAGCCTGGTCAGCTACAGTCCATGGGATTGCAAGAGTCGGACAGAGCTGAGCAACTAAACCACCACCACCAAGACGTTTGAGTTACCTTCAGCCTTTCCTGTAGAAAATTATGAAAGAGATGGGAATACCAGACCATCTGACTTGTCTCTTGAGAAACCTGTATGCAGGTCAGGAAGCAACAGTTAGAATTGGACATGGAACAACAGACTGGTTCCAAACAGGAAAAGGAGTCCGTCAAGGCTGTATATTGTCACCCTGCTTATTTAACATATATGCAGAGTACATCATGAGAAACGCTGGGCTGGAAGAAGCACAAGCTGGAATCAAGATTGCTAGGAGAAATATCAATAACCTCAGATATGCAGATGACACCACCCTTATGGCAGAAAGTGAAGAACTAAAGAGCCTCTTGATGAAAGTGAAAGAGGAGAGCGAAAAAGTTGGCTTATAGCTCAACATTCAGAAAACTAAGATCATGGCATCCGGTCCCGTCATTTCATGGCAAATAGATGGGGAAACAGTGGCTGACTTTATTTTTCTGGGCTCCAAAATCACTACAGATGGTGATTACAGCCATGAAATTAAAAGTCGCTTGCTCCTTGGAAGAAAAGTTATGACCAACCTAGACCGCATATTAAAAAGCAGAGACATTACTTTGCCACCAAAGCCCGTCTAGTCAAGGCTATGGTTTTTTCCAGTGGTCATGTATGGATGTGAGAGTTGGACTATAAAGAAAGCTGAGCACCAAATAATTGATGCTTTTGAACTGTGGTGTTGGAGAAGACTCTTGAGAGTCCCTTGGACTGCAAGGAGATCCAACCAGTCCATCCTAAAGGAAGTCAGTCCTGGGTGTTCATTGGAGGGACTGATGTTGAAGCTGAAACTCCAATACTTTGGCCACCTGATGCAGAACGCTGACTTATTTGAAAAGACCCTGATGCTGGGAAAGATTGAGGGCCGGAGGAGAAGGGGACAACAGAGGATGAGATGGTTGGATGGCATCACCGAAACAATGGACATGGGTTTGGGTGGACTCCGGGAGTTGGTGATGGACAGGGAGGCCTGGCGTGCTGCAGTTCATGGGTTCCCAAAGAGTCGGACACAACTGAGCGACTCAACTGAACAGCCTTCTCAGTCTTTTCAGATGAGGGTCCAAGCATCAGTAAGCTAAGTGAGACAAGTATCCTTGCTCTGCTCTGAAATCCTGACCCACAGAAACATAATAAGATGGTTCTTCATTTATATCACTAAGGTTGTAGTGGTTACGCCACAGCAGGTCACTGGAACACCCCATTCCAATCCCCTACAGTTCCCAGAAACCCATCACTTAATAGACTCCATAATCAACCTATTCCTTCTCAGAACTATACATTACTAAACATATGGATTCATTCACGAGAATGAGACAATTCATATCCTGTGTTGGACAATTTTCTTAATTTTCTGACAATGGCTATGCTACACTACCTGTAAGAGTGAACTGCCTAGGGGAAGAGGAGCCAAGATGGTGGAGGAGTAGGACGGGGAGACCACTCTCTCTCTTACAAATTCATCAAAAGAATAACTGAACGCAGAGCAAACTTCACAAGATTGAACTGCCTAACCGTAGGTATCAGAATGGAGCCAACGATTTTTTCCTTTGTGTGTTTTTTTTTTTTTTTAAGATTATTTATTTTATTTTTGGCTGCACTGGGTCTTCGTTGCTGCGTGCAGGCTTTTTCTGGTTGCGGCAAGCAGGGGCAGCCTCCAGTTGCAATGTGCAGGCTTCTTACTGCCTTGGCTTCTCTTATTGCGGAGCACTGGCTCTAGTTTCGCAAGTCCAGTAGCTGTGGCTCGTGGGCTCTAGAGCACTGGCTCAGTAGTTGTGGCACATGGGCTTAGTTGCTCTGTGGCATGTGGTATCTTCCCAGACCAGGGATTGCACCTGTGTCCTCTGCCTTGGCAGGTGAGTTCTTAGTCACTTGACCACCAGGGAAGCCTGAGATAATGACTCCTGTGCTAAATTTGTAGAGGCTTTTTCAGAGACCTTCAAGTCTAAATCCACATAGTCAACACCCATCAACCACAAACCAACAATCACATGGTCGTGATAAATAGTCATCAAGACACACCTATGGCGCCACACATTACAGAGGCAAAGTGACTGGATCCTCTAACTTGCAACCACCAAAGAACAGAGCAAGGCTTTCCAACAAGTTCTTATCACTTGGGGACACAATGCAGGTAGGAAATTCTGCCCCGTTCTCATCTTTTAGTACCATTATCCATATCTGCAGAAAACTCAAAAGCGTTTTTCTGTACATGTTCATGGTTACGATCCATCTTGTCTGGGCCTCTTTAAATTCATCCTGCTTGCTACATGTGGTTTCTTGTCTCCAAAATTAATCCAAACTGCTACTTGCTAGAATGCTCCCCCAATCTTGTTCTCTACTGTCTTCATTAACATTGGCCCTAAGAGCAATAGAAAATATAACCTATCATTTGCCAGTCCTTATTTTGAGGATGCCCCCTTAAAACCTACCCTGCACGAAATCTACCTACTTACCCTGACGATCAGAGTAGAGAATCACATGTTGATGTTTGGCAGAAGCCTACACAATATTGTAAAGCAATTATCCTTCAATTAAAAATGAATCAATTTAATTATTTTTTAAAAAATTAAACATAAAAGAAGTAGAGAATCAGCATAGAAGGTATGAGTGGTTTTGTATTTTGCTGCTAATGCTGGTCCAATACAGAATAAAAGTTTAAGGGTCATTCTTGAAAAGACAGACATGTAATCCATAATCACAATACAATGTGAGAAACACTATGATAGAGTTTCCTTGGGATGTTATAAGAGTAGTAAGGAGATAATGAGTTGGTTTTGGATGTAAAAGTCACATAAAAGTTCTAAAACAGGTCAATCAAAGCACTTTCAGTTGCAGTGAAGTTCACAGGATAATAACGAACGGATTTACTTGAGCAATTATAGGTGAGTTCATTTCACCTTGACACTATACCTCCAATTTCTAGGACATTTTCTAATTATCAAAATGCTTAAAATACATGCAAAATTTTGAAACAGAGTTGTGGTTCTTTATCTGGAACAGTAAAAAGTTTTAACTTTCTCAATGAGATAGAAAATAGGAGCAAAGTAAACTAAATGCAAAGTGATATAGTCATGTAACCACCTCATGTAGCCATCTGATCAGCCTTCCTAAGTGCATTCCAACCACATCCAACTCCCCACCACACTGTTTAGTCCAAATATACCAATGATACAGACTTTTAACTTAGAAGACAAAATATGTGGTGAGGTCATCTACTGAGCTTAATAACATACTGAGAGTTTGGGTCCAGTTTTGAATTTTTAAGGATGAGTTTTCTACAATATACACAGGCAGACTTGGGATGGGTTTCAAGACTGGGGGAAAAACCTGATAATTTTTGAAGACAGTTAAGTATGAGAGAGTAAAAAGAATATATCAAAAGAGAAGAAGAATGTATAATTCAAGATAAAAGGAAAATTAAAAGATCACATTATAAACTGCCATGTGACATCCCTTATAATGATATGTTACAATTTAATTATATCATGTGTGGATGCCATCTCCCCAGCAGACCTGTAAGCTTCTTAAGGACTAGACCATATTGTGTGTTTCAGATACCAAGTCTACTGCAGACATAGGGTGAGCATTCAGTAATTATATTAATAAATGAATAGGTCTTCCTACTTCTCTTTTGGAGGGGAAAAACATAGTTCACTGCTTCCAAAAATGTACTTCCTTTAAACTCATACTCTGTAAAGCACACACTTTAAAATAGCTTCTTTTTCTTTTTAAAAAAATGTGAAAAAAAAAATAAAAAATAAAAAAATGTTGTGAAATATACAAAACATTAAACTTACTATTTTAACCATTTTTAATGTACAATGTGTTGGCAATAAGTACACTGATTATTTTGCAACCATCAGCATTACCCCTCCAGAACTTTTTCACCCTCTCAAAAACTCTGTACCAATGAAACAGTAATCCCCCAATTTCCTTCTCTTCTCAGCCCCTGGTAACTTCTAATCTGCTTCTGTCTCTATGAGTTCACATATTCTAGGTACCTCATACAGGTAGAATAATACAATTTTTGTCCTCTTGCGTCTGGCTTATTTCATTTAGCATGTTTTCAAGGTTCATCCATGTTGTAGCTTGTATCAGAATTCAGTTCCTTTTCAAGGTTAAATAACACTCAATCATATGTATATACCACATTTGTTTATCCATTCATTAGTTCATAGACATCTGAGTTGTTTTCACATATTGGCAATTGTGAATAATGCTATGAACAGAGTATACAAACATCTGTTTGAGTCATTGTTTTCAATTCTTCTGGGTGTATACCTAGGAGTAGAATTGCTGGATCATATGGTAATTCTCCCCTTCATGGATCACTGCCTTGTCGTGGCACTTGCATAACTCGCTGAAGCTATGAGCCATGCTGCGCAGAGCCATCCAAGACGGATGGGTCATAGTGGATAGTTCTGACCAAATGTGGTCCACTGGAGGAGGGAATGGCAAACCACTCCAGTATTCTTGCCACCAGAACCCCATGAACAGTATAAAAAGGCAAAAAGATATGACACCAAAAAATGAGCCCCCCAGGTTGGAAGGTGTCCAATATGCTACTGGGGAAGAGCGGAGGGCGATTGCTAATAGCTCCAGAATGAATGAAGCAGCTGGGCCAAAGTGGAAACGACACTCAGTTGTGGATGTGTCCGGTGGTGAAAGTAAAATCCCATGCTCTAAAGAACAATGTTTCACAGGAACCTGGAATGTTAGGTCCATGAATCAAGGTAAGTTGGTTGTGGTCAAGCAGGAGATGGCAAGTGTAAACATCGATATTTTAGGAATCAGTGAACTAAAACGGATGACAATGGGTGAATTTAATTCAGATGACCATTATATCTACTACTGTGGGCAAGAATCCCTTAGAAGAATGAGTAGCCCTCATAATCAAGTCCAAAATGCGGTACTTGGGTGCAACCTCAAAAACGACAGAATGATCTCCATAATATCAAAGGTGCATTTCAGCAAGGATGGGCATGATAAAGGATAGAAACAGTATGGATCTAACAGAAGCAGAAGAGATTAAGACAGGGCAAGAAAACACAGAAGAACTGTACAAAAAAGACCTTGATGACCTGAAAATCATGATGGTGTGATCACTCACCAAGAGCCAGACGTCCTGGAATGTGAAGTCAAATGGGCCTTAGGAAGAATTGCTACCAGCAAAACTAGTGGAGGTGATGGAATTCCAGCTGAATTACTTAAATCCTAAAAGATGATGCTGTTAAAGTGCTGCACTCAATATGTCAGCAAATTTGGAAAACCCAGCAGTGGCCATAGGACTGGAAAAGACCAGTTTTCATCCCAATTCCAAAGGGCAGTACAAAAGAATGTTCAAACTTCCGGGGGCTTGTGCTCACTTCCCATGCTAGTAAGGTTATGCTCAAAATCCTTCAAGCTAGGCTTCAGCAGTACTTGAATTGAGAACTTGCAGATGTACAAGCTGGGTTTAGAAAAAGCAGAGGAATCAGAGATCAAATTGCCAATATTTGTTAGATCATAGAGAAAGCAAGGGAATTCCAGAAAAACATCTGTTTCATTGACTACACGAAAGCGTTTGACTGTGTGGTTCACAACAAACTGTGGAAAATTTTTAGAGATGGGAACACCAGACCATCTTACCTGTCTCCTGAGAAACCTGTATGCTGGTCAAGAAGCAACAGTTATAACCTTACATGGAACTACTGACTGGTTCCAAATTAGGAAGGGAGTACAACAAGGTGGTATATTGTCACCCTGCTAAATTTATCTGCAAAATGCCAGGCTGGATGAGTTGCAAGCTGGAATCAAGATTGATGGGAGAATATCAACAACCTCAGATATGCAAATAAAACTCTACTGGCAGAAAGCAAAGAACTAAAGAGCCTGTTGATGAGGGTAAAAGAGGAGAGTGGAAAAACTGACTTAAAACTCAACATTCAAAACACTAAGATCCTACATCCAGTCCCATCACTTTATGGCAAATATGAGGGGGAAAAGTGGAAGCAGTGACAGATTTTCTCTTCCTGGAGAGATCCCAGCATCATTGCAGCCATGAAATTAGAAGTTGCTTGCTTCTTGAAAGGAAAGCGATGACAAACCTAGACAGTGTATTAAACAGCAGAGGCATTACGTTGACAGCAAAGGTCCGTACAGTCAAAGCTATGATTTTTCCAGTAGTCATGTATAGATGTGAGAGTTGGACCGTAAAGAAGGCTGAGTGCCAAAGAATTGATGTTTTCTAATTGCGATGCTGGAGAAGACTCTTGAGAGTCCCTTGGACTGCAAGGAGATCAAACCAGTCAATTCTAGAGGAAATCAATTCTGAATATCCATTGGAAGGATTGATGCTGAAGCTAAAGCTCCAATATTTTGGCCACCTAATGTGAATAGCCCAGTCATTGGAAAAGACACTCATGCTGGGAAAGATTAAAGGCAAATGGAGAAGAGGGCAGCAGAGGATAAGATGGTTGGATAGCATCACCGATTCAATGGACATGAACTTGGGCACACTCCAGGAGACAGTGAGGGACTGGGAGGCCTGGCATGCTGCAGTCCAAGGGGTCGCAAAGAGTCGAAAATAGTGACTGAACAAAGGCAACATGGTAATTCTATTTTAAACAAATAATTATTTATTTATTTGGCTGCTTTTAAGTCTTATTAATAGTGTGTCATGTGCAATCTTTCACTGCAGTGCACAGACTCTCTAGTTGTGGTGCTTGAACTTAGTTGCTCTGCAGCATGTGGGATCTTAGTTCCCTGATCAGGGACCGAACCTGGATCCCCTGCATTGCCAGGTGAATTCCTAACCCTGGACCTGCACAAGGGTTCCAATTTTCCACATCTTCACTCTTGTTATTTTCCACTTTTGATAGTCATCCTAATAAGTGTGAATTTGTAGGAACATCTTTATACATATATCTATTTAAATAGGTGAGGAAACATCTATAAATTAAGGTGCAATTTGTACTTTTTTAAGGCTCTAGATATGTATTGCCTAAACATTTTTTCCAATATAACTTTATTGTCTTCACCTGTATATTTAATACATTGTCTTCTTATTGGGCTAGCTGATCACTGTATTGTGAATTTTTGTGAAATACAAAAATGTTTTAATACCACTTCACACTCATTGAATATTAAATAGGTAGCTGAAGACCTTTATCTCCAAACCCCTACACGGATCCCAGAGTAAAAATGAAAAAAATATTTGAGGGGGCTTGAAGGCAGAGGGTCTACTTTCCTTTTTATTTATTCTTTATTTTTGGCCATGCTGCTCAGCTTGTGGAATCTTCCCTATCAGGGGTCGAACCCAGGCCCTCGGCAGTGAGAACACAGACCCTAACTACTGGGTGAGTGCGTGCTTGGTTGCTTCAGCCGTGTCTGACTCTGCGATCCCACGGAGGGTAGCCCGCCAGGCTCCTCTGTCCACAGGATTCTCCAGGCAAGAATACTGGGGCATGTGGCCATGCCCTCCTGCAGGGGATCTTCCCAACCCGGGGATCAAATCCGCGTCTCCTGTGTCTCTTGTACTGCAGGCGGATTCTTTACTGTTGAGCCACACCTGGGAAGCCCCCCTAACTACTGGACCACCAGGGAATTTCCCAGAGGGTCTACATTCATAAGTAGCATCCAGAAAGGGCGTAAGAACACACAGTAGGAACTGCGGTTTGATAGACCCAGGGAGGCGGGCCTTAGAGAACATCCCAGGGCATCCCAGCTTGACACGGGAATGGCATGTTTTGTTCAGTCCCTCGGTTGGAACCGACTCTTTGCAACCCCTTGGGCAACCCAAGAGTTGCTCAGAACAACAGAATGATTCTGTGTACCCAAGAGCCTGGGACAGCCTCCCAGAACGGGCCACTGGCAGCCTGTTACACAAAGGGGTAGACAATTCCAATGTAGCAGAGAGGGCCCATGAAGGAAGAGAGAGAGAAAGTTGAGATCCCAAAGCTCTGAGTTCCAAAAGCAGTGATGGGCATGGACCATCTCGCAGAGGCTGATCACTAGCAGGATAAAATAGCTCCAACTGTTTTTTGGTCCTTGGATCACATGACTCAAGATTAAAATTCCAAGGGCAGAAAGTCATACTGGCTAACTTGGGTCAAGTGTCCAACTTTGGTCAGAGGGGGGACAAGGCAATACATGTGACTATTCATCAAGACTATGTCAAGTAGGAAAGCAGTAGTTATGTAAGAAAGTAATATCAGATGATAATACCCAAAGATGAGGTCAGAGATATCTGGCGAGCAAAAACTACAGATGTCTACCACAAGTGAAGTCACCAAGTAGATTTACCCTTCAAAGATATAATAAGCTTTGGAAAATGGCAACTTTATTAAGGCATAATTTGTATACAATAGAAGTGAAATATCTCAAGTTGATGACTTTTGACAAATGAACACATGTATGTAACCACCACCCCCCAAAAGTGTACATTTTCTTCTCCCCAGAAGTTCCTTGATGCCCTATTTGCAGTCAATCTCTCCGACTCCTCCAATCCTGGAAACCATTGATATGATCTTCTAGTACTATTGATTAGTTCTGTTTTGGAATTTCTTATGAATGGAATAATAATCTAAAATTTAAAATTTTTCATTTTATTTCTTACTAGCTTAACTATAAGCTTTTTTTAAATTACTTTTTTAGTGTTTCCTCTAAGGCTAATAATATTTTTTTTTTAAGATTTATTTATATATCTGGCAGTGCCAGGTCTTAGTCGCAGCATGCAGGATCTTTTATCTGTGGCATGTGGGATCTAGTTCCTTGACCAGGATTGAATTGGGGCCCTTTGCATGGGGAGTGCAGAGTCTTAGCCCCTGGACCACCCAGAAAGTGCCTAATAATATATATTCTTAACTTATCAATCTCTTTAGAGTCAATACTATAGTTCTCCACACTTCCCACTTTGAACTTTCTATTCAGTCCTTATCCCTACTTATTTGACACTTCCTACTTCACAATGAAGCAACTTTACAATAAAAACTTTACCAGTAAATTCACCTGCTCTTTTATACTGAATCTGATTGTTGTCATATCCTTCCCTGGGACACTTATCACAGGCCCCTCCTTACATTTATTTTGTTCTGTTTGTAGCAGTTATTGTCTTTTAAGCAAATTACAAGAAAGAAAACAGTCTTTTATATTTTCCTGCTTACTTAACAACTCCTGACGCTCTTATCTTCCTTCCTGTAGATTTGACTATCTGGAAAGTATTTAATACTCTATTAATTTACGTTCCTGCCAGTAGTAGCAGTGACTTTCCTGTATGCAAACTATAGCAAGTTAGGAAACAAAATGGAAAGAAAGACTATAAAAGCACGGAAAACATAAACTACTGAATAAAGATTAAGAATAAAGAATAAGAACAGGACTTCCCTGGTGGTGCAGTGGTTAAGAAACCGCCGGCCAGTACAGGGGACATGGGTTCCATCCCTGGTCTGGGAGGATTCCACGTGCCTTGGAGCAACTAAGTCCGCGTGTCACAACTACTCAGCCTATGCTCTTGAGCCTAGGAGCCACAACTACTGAAGCCTGCAAGCCTGAGCCTGTGCTCCACAACCAGAGAAGCCACCACAATTGAGAAACTTGTGCATAGCAACCAGAGTGTAGCACTCCACCCGCCACAACTAGAGAAACCCAAGCAAAGCAACGCAGACCCAGCATAACCAACAAGTAAATTAATAAACTGATTAATTAGTCTTAAAAAAGAATATGTTCTTTATTCATTAAAATTTATAACTTACATAACTACAAAGAAATATGAATGGCCTATGTCAGAAAAGCCACAAAACAATATAGATGCAAAAGAGGCTTTTAATGAAAGGAGGGACATGTCTTATTCCCAGAGAGAAAGATGGTTGTGTAGAGATGTGATTTCTACTTTGCTCTCAACAATTCTATGTCATTTTTGTGGTCAATATAACATACATACTGGAATTTACCTTTAAAAAGAATTCATGTATTAATTACTGGTATATCTGATTTTGCTCCAGCGATCAAGTTTTACGTTTTCCTTTGTATATTCTTATTTTTTTTCTTTGGCTATACAGGTTTTAAAAAAATTTACTGTTATTTTTGCAGCACTGCATTCTATTTCCATTCTTCCTGTGGCAAATTTTGTCTTTTATAAAATAATAGTTTTTATTTTCTGATTATAAAAGATATACCCATGAAAGAAAACTTGGAATAAAATAGAAAACTAGGGAAAATTTTACTATAATTCTACCATGCAGAGATAACCACTGTTAATATCTTTAAACTTGTTTTGTCTTGAAATTACTTTTTTCCCTAAAAGCAAAGCACACTTTCTATAACAATTTCAAGTTACACAGAGGCACTGTATTTGACATTTTTTTATTTTGTCTTGTCCAGTATCTATTCCTTCTTCTTCTGATAACCATACCCTGATTTTGGGGAGGGTATATATCTCCCCCACTTTCAGTTCATGTGTTTCAGATGGTACTGACCCAGCCCCTCAGCTCTAAGGGCTGGTACAAGACCCAGGTTTGATCAGAGTGATAATGACCCAGGAAGCTAACATGAAATAATCCTGCAGCTTTGGTTGAAATTACATACTGGGAAAAACAGTTTCTTTTCTATTGTGACTCACATCTAACAAGTAGAATATGATGACAGAGATGCTATGTGCCATGAAGGAACACAGTTTCTACTCTGTACTTCCCCTTTTTTTTTTTTTTAAATAATTTATATTTTTATTTTTGGCTGTGCTGGGTCTTCATGGCTGAGTGTGGGCTTTCTCCAGTTGTGGAGAGTGGAGGCCACTCTCCAGCTGCAGCTCACAAGCCTCTCACTGAGCGCAGGCTCAGTAGCTGCGGCACACAGGCTCAATCGCCCCATGAAATATGGAATTTTCCTGGATCAGGGATCAAACCGTGTCCCCTGCATTGGCAGGCAGATTCTTAACCTCTGGACCACCAGGGAAGTCCTGCACTCTCCTTCTTGAGTCAGCCATTCAGGGGGAAGCCAGTCACCATGTTGTGTGGCTACTCAAGCAGCCTCGTGGAAAGGACCCTGAAGAAAGAAACTGAGGCATCAGCCATGTGAGGGAGTCCCCTTGGGAAGGAATCCTCCCGCCTCAGTTGAGCTTCCAGAGGACTGCAGCAGCACCTCACCGCTTGGCTGCAACTTCATGTGAGATCCTGATGTCACAGCACAGCTCAGCTAAGCTGCTCCTGACCCATAGAAACCTTGAGAGATCATAAATATTTATTGTTCTTTTAAGGCAGGAAGTTTAAGGGTAATTTGTTATGTGGCAATAGATAACTAATACAAGACTGGTTTAGGAATATAGAGCTAAGCCAATCAGAATGTGGCATTCCCAGTAAGCTTTATTGATATAGGAATAGGCAGTTTACTAAACTGTCCGAATTAGACCACAGGGATGGGCTTCCTTTTTTAAAAAACAAACAAACAAACAAAGAAGAACAAAACAGTTGGGTAAGCCACTCTCTTCCACTGCCCATAGACATGAAAATCCATATTCACAGAGTCCCAAAGTCTGTTCTGTACATCTGTGTCTCTTTTTCTGTTTTGCATATTGGGTTATCGTTACCATCTTTTTAAATTCCATATATATACGTTAGTATACTGTATTGGTCTTTATCTTTCTGGCTTACTTCACTCTGTATAATGGGCTCCATTTTCATCCATCTCATTAGAACTGATTCAAATGAATTCTTTTTAATGGCTGAGTAATATTCCATTGTGTATATGTACCATAGCTTCCTTATCCATTCGTCTACTGATGGGCATCTAGGTTGCTTTCATGTCCTGGCAATTATAAACAGTGCTGCGATGAACACTGGGGTGCACATGTCACAGATGTACGGAACAGACTTTGGGACTCTGTGGGAGAAGGCGAGGGTGGGGATGTTCTGAGAGAATAGCACTGAAACAAGTATACTATCAAGGGTGAAACCGACCACCAGCCCAGGTTGGATACATGAGACAAGTGCTCAGGGCTGGTGCACTGGGAAGACCCAGAGGGATGGGGTGGGGAGGGAGATGGAAGGGGGGATCGGGATGGGGAACACATGTAAATCCATGACTGATTCATGTCAATGTATGGCAAAAACCACTACAATATTGTAAAGTAATTAGCCTCCAACTAACAAAAATAAATGAAAAAAAATAAAATAAAATAAATAAAATAATATTAAAATCATGGGAGGGAGGAAAAAGAGGGAGGGGCTATATGTTTACCTGTGGCTGATTCATGCTGAGGTTTGACAGAAAACAACAAAATTCTGTAAAGCAATTATCCTTCAATTAAAAAATAAATAAATGCATTTTAAAAAAGAATAAAAAAAAAGAAAATCCATATTCAGATTGTAGTTGGCAGCCATCTTATTGTCATAAAAGCCAACTTTAGGATAAATACAATATTGTGGATGGCAAATCAGATAGACCAAATAATCTGGGTCTTTGATAAAATTATTGAGCTACAGAAACAAATAATCATAAACTCCACCTTAACTTTATTTCTTTTTTTTTAAAAATATTTATTTATTTATTTGGCTGCACTGCGTCTTAGCCTCAGCAGGCAGGATCTCTGAGCTTCAGTTGCATCACATGGGCTCTTAGCTGCCACATGCTAGGATCTAGTTCCCTGACCAGGTTTCAAACCTGGGCTCCCTGCATTGGGAGTGCACAGTCTGAGACACCGGGCTATCAAGGAAGTCCCCCCACCTTAAATCTAGCCTTCCAGTTATATGAGCCCATGCATTTCCTTATCATTTTAGTCATAAAAGCCATCCTTTGGTTAGTACATGCTTAGAAATGAACATCTCCCTTTATTTTCAAGGTTTCTTAGTCATGTCGTTTGAGGTGCCTCCTTAGGTGGCGTTTTTTCTTTTCTCAACCTGTCTTGGCCTTTGGAAGAATTTATTATGTTTATTTTTATAGTGATTAGTTACATATTTGTTTCTTATTCTATTTTGGGTCATGCATTCTATGTATTTTGTTTTATTCTTTAGTAATTTTGAAGTCCTATATCAGAGGTTGCAAATGATATAGCTTTATATTCTACCCACATATATGGTTGAGATGTTTGTCTTATAGGGCATTTAACTTTTTTTGAATCACTATTGAAAAATCAGGAATTTTTATACAGAAATTGAAATATTTTTCTAGCCACACTTGAAAAATCAGGTCTATAACATGGGGTCCCTAGCCTTATGTGGCAACAATCGTCTGGAACTGAATGGTGGCTGGACCCCCTAGAGGAGGTGTGTACCCTTTGGTCCACCAGAGTCCCTATTTTGTGTTCTTTTTCCAAACTGGTGAGTGAATTGCAGTTTATATTTATAACCTTTGCTTGTACTATTATTTTCTTGTGGTAGAATATGCTCCTGTTTGCATGCTGCTCTAAATTTTACTGAAGACCTAAAGACCATGGTTATGGACTGAATTGTTTCCCCATCCCCAAAATTCATCTGATGGAGTCTTAACCGCGCCCCCCCCCGCCCCCCCCCCCCCCCCCCCCCCGCAAGTGATGGTATTTGGAGATGATGCCTTTGGGAGATAATCAGGTTTAGATGAAGTCATGAGAGCAGGATCTCTTGATGGGATTAGTGTCCTTATAAGAAGAGACAGAAAAAAAAAAAAAAGAGAGAGACAGCATGGGGACTTCACTGGTGGTCTAGTGGTTAAGACTACATGCTCCTAATACAGGGGGCCTGGGTTCAATCCCTGGTCAGAGAACTAGGTCCCACACGCCACAACTAAAGATCCTGCATGCAACAACAAAGACCTGGCACAGCCAAATGAAATAATTTTTTTTTAAAAAAGAAGAGATACCCCAGAGCCCTCCCACCTGACTGCAATCCCTGCCCTCTTTACAATATGAGGATACATCAAGAAGACAGCTGTCTACAAGTCAGGAAGACTGCTCTCACAGAACCTGAGGATGCTGGCACCCTGATCTCAGATTTCCAGCCTCTAGAACCATGAGGAAATGCATCTCTGTTGTTTAAGCCAACCAGTCTATGGCATTTTGTCATGTCAGCCCAAGCTAATATATTATTTTTCAAACAAAAAGAAGTAAGAATGTCTACTTCTATATTACCTCTCTGGCCCTTGTGGACATTTGGGTTTGCAATTTCTGTTTAAATCCTTTTCTATTTCACTTGTGGTGCCCCACAATCTGTTAAGAATTATGATATGATCCAATATTTTTAGGACCATCAAAATCTGTTATCTATAATTTTGCTGCCCTGCCCGGGATAGTTGGAACAAGATTTCATTCCCCGATACCTTATGCCTCCGCTTTTATTGTGATTTAGTTCAAGATTGTTATTACTTTTTCTTATTTTGTCTCTTCAATTTTAAGATCTCTTCTGAAGAATTGGATTAAATTTCAAAACCACTTTATCAATGATGATTTATACTTAACTGTCAGCTTCATTGGTTTTTTGGCTTATCATTCTAATAAATCATGCTTCCCTTTTATGATGTTTTTATTGTGATTTGTGTTTTATTTTGCTGCAATCCATCCTCAAGGAAGAAAGAAATCTCTGTTGACAGATGGTTTGCACTCCCTCAGAACACGTATCAGTCACTCTTTTCCCCAAGGAAGGCCCCCCGCTCCAAGGCCACATCATTCTGTTTCAGCCTTTACCCTGGGAGGAGAGCCCTGGGCGTGGAGCAGGCCGGCAAGTGAACACACTGCCAGGACAAGAACGCAAGGGAAGTGCTGGAGTCTTGAGGAATTTCACTGATGTGATTTGATTGAGCCTTTTTTTGAAACAAAAATTAGTTGAATTTCAGCCAGTTAATCTGACTGCCAAAGTAAACTGCCATGTCAGAGGGAGCCAGGTATAGCAGTCTAGAATCATGATCCTTTTCCTTTACAATAGCTAATGCTGGACATCCCTGTTGGTCCAGAGGTTAAAAATCCAGCTGTCAATGCAGGAGACATGGGTTTGATCCCTGGTCCCGGGAGATTCCACATGCCGAGGGGCAACTAAGCCCATGTGCCACAACTACTGAGCCTGCATGCCACGGCTACTGAATGAAGCTCGAGAGGCTCCGTAACAAGAGAAGCCGCCACAATGAGAGGCCCGTGCACCGCAACCAGAGAAATGCCCCTGTGCAACAACGAAGGCCCAGTGCAGCCAAAAATAAACAAATTAAAACAAAACCAAAAGCAGTTAGTGCTGCTCCATTATCACTTTGCATCTGCTGTTGAAGATGAGAAAGCATGGGAAGTTATGAGGCTCTTTTATCTTTGGAATGCAGAAAAGTCACCAGGATTCACTTGGCATCATCTTTGATTCCTTTCTTTCTCACACCCCACATCCTACCCACCAAGAAATCTCATTGGTCCTCCTTTAAAATACATGTAAAATCTGATCACCTTTCACCATGTCTATTGCCACCACCCCAGTCTAAGCCACTATCATCTCTCATCTGGATGACTGAGACAGTCTCCTAAAACAAGCGTACTGTGTTCACTCAAAGTAAAAACAAAATTCCTCACATTGGACACTGTGACTCCATATGATCCGAAGCTCCCTCCAACCCATCTCACCTCCATGACCTGATTTCCTCCTCATTTTATTCCAGCCACAGTGGTCACCTTACTCTACTGTTCTCTCTGCTTGGAACACTCTTCCCACAAATAATTTCACTATTAACTCTCTCACCTTCTTTAAGTCTTCACTCGAATAATGCCTTTCAAATGAAACTTTCCCTAATCACCCTAAATAATATTGTAACTAGCCCTCCAACCCATTTTCTTCTGATCCTCTCCATTATCTGCTTTATTTTCTTCCTGTAGCACTTACCATCTTCCAACATATTAATAATTATTATGTTGATTACCTCTCCTCCTGCTGGAATGTAAGTTCTACAAGTATAGTGATTTTGCCTGTTTTGTTCACAGTTTTATCTCCAATGTCTAGAAGAGGACCCAACACACACAATTACATGCTCAATGAATATTTGTTCAATATAATAAGTCAGACACATTTTTAAAAAATTTATTATTTGTTTTAATCTTCGGCTGTACTGAGTGGCATGTGGATCTTATTCCCCAGATCAGGGATCAAACCCAGGCCCTCTGTGTTGGAAGTGCAGAGTCTTAACCACTGGATCGCCAGGGAAGTACCTATACTTTTTTAGATTAAAATTTTTTTCATAGAGCTCTGCTCATTGTTATGTGGCAGCCTGGAGGGGAGGGGAGTTTGGGGGAGAATGAATACATGTATATGTATGGCTGAATCCCTTCACTGTTTACCTGAAATTATCACAACATTGTTAATCAGGTAGCCCCCAGTACAAAATTAAAAGTTTAAAAAATAAATTAATAAAATAAGAATTTTATCATGTGATTTTCAAAAAAAAAGGGAAAAGAAAAACATAATAAATTGCTATGTATACATCATCCAGCTACAATTATTATTGACATTTTGTGATATTGTTGAGTACATTATATTTAGATGTGGCTTATCTTTCAGTAACCTAAAATAAAGATGATATCAGCTAACATTTTTTCCCAAAATAATCTGTGGGAAAGCCTTCTTTTTTATTCTAAAATGAGATAATCCTAAACTTTAAAAAATTGCTTATATAAGAAATTGCCTCTTCTAATTCATATTGATGTTTGGCAGAAACCAACACAATACTGAAAGCAATTATCCTTCAATTAAAAAGAAATGCACCTATTAAAAAAAAAAATTGCCTCTTTCCAAACCCATCATGTGCCTCAGCTCCAATGGTAATTACTTGAAGAAGAAGGTATAAAAGGTGTTCCTCTTTAGTTTCCAGACACAAGCTAAAATTTTTCCTTTTTACAACTCTTGAATCATTTTATCAAGAAGTTGGAGAGACAGGAAGTAGAATGTGTGTGATTTGTTGACTATGTTAGCCAATTCAACATCTGCTTTATATGAATTTTTTTCTAAACAGTACTTAAAATATTCCTGACTTCTAGTTTAAAAGGTAGCTTGAAGAACTGTGGTGGTTTTTTTTGTTTGTTTGTTTTTTTGTCAAAATGTTCCCTCTTGCCAACACTCCATTACAGCAACAGTAATTTTAAAAAAATACATTTATTTGGCTGCCTTGGTCTCAGTTGCAACATGTGGGATCTAGTTCTCTGACCAGGGATGGAACCCATATGCCCTGCATTGCAAGGTGCATTCTCAACCACTGGACCACCAGGAAAGTCCCTAAACTTTTCTTTTTTTGAGAGGCATAGACTGATAAGAAAACAAGAATGGAGGCAACAGCGACAATATTTTGGCAACTGGAATGTAATGAGATGGATGGATATTATCTGACTTAGTAGACTTAAGAAAACACAATCTTCAACCAGCAATGGAGAAAATAGAGAATTAATCTGATTTGTGTCAGAGAACTCACAAAAGACTCAGGAACTTTTGGCACCAGATACCTCTGGAATTGGGGGAAAAGGAGTGGATAAAAACAGGAAGATTGACTGAAAATCTGACTAGGTAATGTTAGGCTCCTACGTGCTCACTTCCACACATGCTGACAAAAAGCTCTGCTTCTTCTTAGAAGCAGAGAATGGAATCTTATTCTTCCCAGAGGGTAAAACACAGGCTGTCTGGTCTAGGGGATACCAGGTTCAGTTGAAGGTAGGAGTTTCATGCTAAAAACAGGTTCAGTGAGTGAAAAACATTTTATTATAAATGTTCAGATGCTTCTACTACCCACTAGCCTTCTTCTAGGTTCCCAGAATGCTGACAGCCAGGTCTGTACCCTTCATGCCAGAGAAGGGGCTTCTCTACAGAGTCTGATTAGCCCAAAAGAACTAGAGAGTGACATCAAGGGAGTCCCCTGGTGGTCCAGTGGACTCCACATTGTCAATGCAGGGGACCTGGGTTCAATCCCTGGTCAGGGAACTAGAATCTCACATGTTGCAACTAAGAGTTTGCATGCTGCCACTAAAGAATCTGTGTGCTGCAACTAAGACTTGGCGCAGACAAATAAATATGTATTTTTTAAAAAGAAAGTGACATCAGGGTTCCTAAGCAAGTCAGTAAAGGCCCACAGTGAACAAGTCCCACCGGCAGGCAGAGCCTGGTGGCATCTCAATTAAATATGAGCATGCAGCCATGCATCTAATATAAAACACAGTAACCAGAGCAAACAGAAAAAGCAACTTGGAGGAAACCTATATATCGAGGGAGGAGAAAACATGCAAAAACTATGTCTCATATCTTCAGATATACTTTATCTGTAAAACAGGAATAAGATGCAATTTTAAAAGGGACTTTAAATTCTAAACTTTAGAAAGCAGTAAGCATAGACAGCATATTAAAAAGTAGAGACATCACTTCGTTGAAAAAGGTCTGTGTAGTCAAAGCTACGGTTTTTCCAGTAGTCATGTATGGATGTGAGAGTTGGACCATAAAGAAGACTGGATGCCGAAGAATTAATGCTTTTGAAAAATGTGGTGTTGGAGAAAACTCTTGAGAGTCCCTTGGACTGCAAGGAGATCAAACCAGTTAATCCTAAAGGAAATCAACACTGACTATTCATTAGAAAGACTGATACTGACGCTGAAGCTCCAAGACTCTGGCCACCTTGTAAAGCTGACTCATTGGAAAAGACCCTGATGCTGGGAGAGATTGAAGGCAAAAGGAGAAGGGGGTGGCAGAGGATGAGATGGTTAGATAACATCGTTGACTCAATAAACATGAATCAAGCTCTGGGAGATAATGAGGGACAGGGAAGCCTGCAGTGTTGCAATCCATGGGGTCACAGAGTTGAACACAACTTGGTGACAGAACAAAAACAAGCATTTTGGAAATTAAACAGATGATCCCAGAAGTTAAAATCTCAACGGTAGTTTTGGAAGTGAAAATTGAGGAAATCTCCCAGGAAGCTGAAAAAAACTGATAGGAAATAGAAAAGAAAAAAATAGGGAATCAGGCTGAGAGGAATGACATTTTCAAATATTAGAAAGTAGAAAAAAAAGAGAAGAAAATATAGAGAAAAATAGAGGGGAGAAAATAATCCAGATATAATTTAGGATTACTTTTCCAAGCCATAGGATATGAGTTTCTAGACAGAAAGGGCCTACCAACTGCCTAGAAAAAATGAATGAAAATGAACATCCACCAAGGCTCATCACCATGATATTTTAGAACATCAAGGACAAACACTAAATCTTTACAGGAAGATTTTGAAAAACAATCAAAGTGACATCAAACTTATCAACAGCAATACCATTGTGAATATTTTTATTAGTGTTTGGTGTCAGAAAATTTCTTTGAGGGAAAATTATTTCCAACATAAAATTCCCTACTCGCCAAATTATCAATTAAGTGTAAAAGTAAAGCAAAAATATTTTCAGACATAGAACATCTCAAAAAAATTGCTCCCCACTTCAGTTCATTTCAGTTCAGTTGCTCAGTCGTGTCCAACTCTTTGCTACCCCATGAATCGCAGCACGACAGGCCTCCCTGTCCATCACCAACTCCCAGAGTATACCCAAACCCATGTCCATTGAGTTGGTGATGCCATCCAGCCATCTCATCCTCTGTCGTCCCCTTCTCCTCCTGCCCCCAATCCCTCCCAGCATCAGGGTCTTTTCCAACGAGTAAACTCTTCGCATGAAGTGGCCAAAGTATTGGAGTTTCAGCTTCAACATCAGTCCTTCCAATGAACACCCAGGACTGATCTCCTTTAGGATGGACTGGTTGGATCTCTTTGCAGTCCAAGGGACTCTCAAGAGTCTTCTCCAACACCACAGTTCAAAAGCATCAATTTTTCAGTGCTCAGCTTTCTTCACAGTCCAACTCTCACATCCATACATGACCACTGGGAAAACCATAGCCTTGACTAGACGGACCTTTGTTGGCAAAGTAATGTCTCTGCTTTTAAATATGCTATCTAGGTTGGTCATAACTTTCCTTTCAAGGAGTAAGCATCTTTTAATTTCATGGCTGCAGTCACCATCTGCAGTGATTTTGGAGCCCCCCAAAATAAAATCTGACACTGTTTTCACTGTTTCCCCATCTATTTCCCATGAAGTGATGGGATTAGATGCCATGATCTTAGTTTTCTGAATGTTGAGCTTTAAGCCAACTTTTTCACTCTCCTCCTTCACTTTCATCAAGAAGTTTTTTAGTTCCTCTTCACTTTCTGCCATAAGGATGGTGTCATCTGCATATCTGAGATTATTGATATTTCTCCCAGCAATCTTTATTCCAGCTTGTGCTTCTTCCAGCCCAGCGTTTCTCATGATGTACTCTGCATGTAAGTTAAATAAGCAGGGTGACAATATACAGCCATGATGTACTCCTTTTCCTATTTGGAACCAGTCTGTTTATTGTTCCATGTCCAGTTCTAACTGTTGCTTCCTGACCTGCATACAGGTTTCTCAAGAGACAAGTCAGATGGTCTGGTATTCCCATCTCTTTAAGAATTTTCCAGTTTATTGTGATCCACACAGTCAAAGGCTTTGGCACAGTCAATAAAGCAGAAATAGATGTTTTTCTGGAACTCTCTTGCTTTTTCTATGATCCAGCGGATGTTGGCAATTTGATCTCTGGTTCCTCTGCCTTTTCCAAAACCAGCTTGAACATCTGGAAGTTCACGGTTCACGTATTGCTGAAGCCTGGCTTGGAGAATTTTGAGCATTACTTCACTAGTGTGTGAGATGAGTGCAATTGTGTGATGGTTCAAGCATTCTTTGGCATTGCCTGCTCCCCTCTTACCTGTCCTCATAAAACAGCTAAAGAATGGACTCCACCAAAATGAAGGAATAAACCAAGAAAGAGAAAAGAACAGGAAACAGAATTGAAAATTTGAGGGACCAACCAAAACAGAGCTAAAGTAAAGCCCTAGGATGATAGTAATAGTAAAGGCAGAAACCAGCAGGGCAGTGGCACAGCCCTAGAGAGGAACCGGTATAGACTAGAGCCCATCAGAAGACCCTGGAAAAGGCACTTCCCTGTGGTTCAGAGGCTAAGACTCCGAGCCCCCAACGTAGGGGGCCCGGGTTTGATCTTCTCAGTCAGGAAACTAGATCCCACATACCACTAGATTCCACACACTGCAACCAAAACAATCCTACATGCAGCAACTAAGAACCAGTGCAGTCAAATAAATAAATATTAAAAAAAAACTTTCACTCTAGAAAAGATATCTAAAATAAGGTTAAATTGGAAGAATATTATTGCTAGAATACTCTTGTTTTTAAATGTTTCAAGAGCAGATTTACATAACCAGAGGAAGTTTGGGATTTAATTAAAAAATAAGTAGAAAGTTAAATAAACTAAAATCAACAGTGCCTTTTTGCCACAAAAGGCAAAACATGTAAGAATAAACAGGAATCATAGCATAATACTAAACTTGAAAAGAATACCATTTACATGTTGATCTATTGAAATTATAAACTAAAGATATGGGAAGGATAAGGAAATGGGAAGGGTGTCTATGTGACATGGTAGAGATGGTAGAAGAGTTAAATCCTGGGACTTACCTGGTGGTCCAGTGGCTAAGACACTGCACTCCCAATGCTGGGGGGCTGGGTTCGATCCCTGGTCAGGGAATTAGATCTCCCATGCTGCAACTAAAGATCCTGTGTGCCACAAATGAGACCTGGTACAACCAAATATATAATTTAAAAAATACTTGCTAATTTAAAAAAAAGAGTTAAATCCTCATCTTCCATGAAAGGAAGGCAATAGATAATGAATGCCTGAATTTGAAAAATAAGAAGCACCAGTGCAGGTTATTTTAGAGATAAGGAGGTGAATTCCAAAAAGAAAATCATTTGAGAAGGTGAAAATTGGTGGCCAATTGGGAAAATATTTCATGAAAGAGTAGATGGATAACAAGGGCATCAAATTTCCCAGTAGGAACACGGTTGTTGGCAAAGTCTTAATTAGTGTATAGACTCGGTGAATGACCTTGAAGGGAAAAAATAATCTTCAATCTTAAACAATCTGAGAACAGAAAACTGAAAGGAGGATTGCTGTTTTACATAATACAACTATAAAAGAACTATTTGACTCTTAAGTGAATGCATAACTTTAAAAAAACTAATTACAAAATATTTTACACAGTTCTATTGGGGTACTAAGTTAAAAATTAGGTAACTCAAAAAAAAAAAAATTAGGTAACTCATATGGCTAAATTAGTTGGTTTATTATTATCCTTATATGGAAATTAAAAGCTAAATTTTCTCCTTGATAAAGTAACTGACAAATTATTTAAGTTAAAACATGAAAATGTTGGACTTCCCTGGTGGTCCAGTGGTGAAGAATCTGCCTGCCAATACAGGGAACAGGAGTTTGATCCCTAGTCAGGGAAGATCCCATATGCCACGCGGCAGTTAAACCTGTGAGCCACAAAGACTGAGCCCATGTGTCCCCACTACTGAGCCTGCATGCCTAGAGCCTGTGCTCCCTGACAAAGGAAGCCCAAGCTCTGCAAGGAAAAGTAGTTCCTGCTCACTGCAACTAGAGAAAACCCGCATGCAGCAACAAAGACCCAGAACAATCAAAAATAAAGTAATCTAAAAAACCAAATGCTTACTGCTGAATGAATTCAGTGAACTTCTTTGACCCGGTTAAAGAAAAGAACATAACATTCATGAAGTAATAACTGAAAAACCTTCAAAAGAGCTGTTGGGTAGTTCCACATTAATTTAGCTTTTCTTTTTTAACATGCCTTCATTATAAGATGGAGAAGGCAATGGCAACCCACTCCAGTACACTTGCCTGGAAAATCCCATGGATGGAGGACCCTGGTAGGCTGCAGTCCCTGGGTTCGCCAAGAGTCGGACACGACCGAGCGACTTCACTTTCACTTTTCACTTTCCTGCATTGGAGAAGGAAATGGCAACCCACTCCAGTGTTCTTGCTTGGAGAATCCCAGGGACGGGGGAGCCTCCTGGGCTCGCGAAGAGCCGGACACGACTGAAGCGACTTGGCAGCAGCAGCAGCAGCATTACAAGAAAAAACGTCTGTCAAGCCTGAGAAAAAGGAATGAACTCTGGTCTTCAGGCAATTCCCGCCCTTCACCGCCCCCCACCCCCCAACCGAGTGCTGAGGCCATATAAGTGGTTGGAGTTTAGTGGAAGCTGGGAAGGGTTGATAATGTTGGCCTAACCAAAGGTATCGTTTCTACCTGACTCTCAAGATGTCAGAAAAAATCCTCATGCTAATTACTCTTTTATATGTGGACACGTGGGCCTCCTGTTAAAATGAAAATAGTTTAAATGGAAGTGAATCTACTAAGTCATCATCACCTACTAACAATTTAGTTTATCTCTTAGCATACTCCTGGCGTCAAAGAACACAGAAATGGAGACTTCCCTGGTGGTCCAGAGGTTAAAACTCCACACTGCTAATGCAGGAGTTTAGAAGTGTGGGGTCTTAAGATCCCATACACCTGCCACACAGCGAGGCACCCCAAAAAAGGACATAGAAATAATAAGCATTGAACAGGAGAGAAGAAAGATCTGAATCAGTGCTGTCCAGTAGAAACATAAGACCATCCACATATGTTAATATGAAATTTTCCAGTAACAAGTAAAAAGAAACAAACCAACACGGACCTACAGTATAACCCAGGGAACTACACTCAATATCTTGTAATAATCTATAAAGGAAAAAAATCTAAAAAAGATTTTATATTTTAGTATTTTGTTATACACCTGGAACTAACACATTTTAAAGCAAATGTATTTCAAGAAAAAAATTTAAAAAGTAAAAAGAAGTGGGTGAAATTATTTTTAATATATTCTCTTTAACCCAATACATATATAAATGTTATCATTTCAACATAGAATCAATTAAAAAATTACTAAGGAGATATTTTACATTCTTTATTTTTCTACATCTTTAAAGTCCAGTGTGTATGTCACACTTACAGCACATCCCAGTTTGAACTAGACACATCTGAAGTGCTTAATAGTCACTTGTCGCTAACAGCTCTCCTATTAGACCAAGAAGGTTTAAATCAGTGGTTTTCAAAGTGTGGTTCCTGGACCAGCAATATCACCATCACCTTAAAACTTGTTAGAAATAAAAATTCTCAATCCTTGCCCCAGGTCTACTGAATGGGGGCTTCCCTGGTAGCTCAGAGGTAGAGAATCTGCCTGCCAATGCAGAAGATACAGTTTCGACCCCTGATCCTGGAGGATCCCATGTGCCCTGGAGCAACTAAGCCCCTGCACTACTTCTGAGCCTGTGCTCTGGGAGCCGCAACGACTGAACCCCATACACCCTAGAGCCTGTGCCACGTAACAAAAGAAGCCACTGCAGTGAGAAACCCTTACACCTCACACAACTAGAGAGTAGATCCCCACTCGCCACAACTAGAGAATAGCCTGAGCAGCAACAAAGACCCAGCCCAGCATGGGCAAAAATAAAAACAAATAAATAAAATTTTTTTAATAAAATTTTTAAAAAGAAAGAAAGAAATGTATAATAGGCTCCAGTTTCATCCACCTCATTAGAACTGTTTCAAATGCATTCTTTTTAATAGCTGAGTAATATTCAATTGTATACATGTACCACGGCTTTCTCATCCATTCATCTACAATGGACGTCTAGGTTGCTTTCATGTCCTGGCTATTGTAAACAGTGCTGTGATGAACATTGGGGTACATGAGTCTCTTTCAATTCTGGTTTCCTCAGTGTGTATGCCCAGCAGTGGGATTCTGTATGGCAGTTCTATTTCCAGCTTTTTAAGGAATCTCCACACTGTTCTCCACAGTGGTTGTACTAGTTTGTATTCCCCCCCAACAGTGTAAGATGGTTCCCTTTTCTCCGCATCCTCTCCAGCATTTATTGTTTGTAGACTTTTTGATAGCAGCCATTCTGACCGTTGTGAGATGGTACCTCATTGTGGTTTTGATTTGCATTGCATTGATAATGAGTGGCTGACTTTATTTTTCTGGGCTCCAAAATCACTGCAGATGGTGATTGCAGCCATGAAATTAAAAGACACTTACCCCTCAGAAGAAAAGCTATGACCAACCTAGACAGCATATTAAAAAGCAGAGACGTTTTTTTTGCCAACAAAGGTCCATCTAGTCAAACTATGGTTTTTTCAGTAGTCATGTATGGATGTGAGAGTTGGACTATAAAGAAAGCTGAGCACAGAAGAATTGATGCTTTTGAACTGTGGTGTTGGAGAAGACTCTTGAGAGTCCTTTGGACTGCAAGATCCAACCAGTCCATCCTAAAGGAGATCAGTCCAGGGTTCATTGGAAGGACTGGTGTTGAAGATGAAGTTCCAGTACTTCGGCCACCTGATGTGAAGAGCTGACTCATTTGAAAAGACCCTGATGCTGGGAAAGATTGAGGCAGGAGGAGAGGGGACAACAGAGGTTGAGATGGCTGGATAGCATCACCAACTCGATGGACATGAGTTTGAGTAAACTCCAGGAGTTGGTGATGGACAGGGAGGCCTGGCGTGCTGCGGTTCATGGGGTCACAAAGAGTCGGACACGACTGAGAGACTGAACTGAACTGAACTGATAATGAGTGTTGTTGAGCATCTTTTCATGTGTTTGTTAGCCATTTGTATGATTTGGAGAAATGTCTGTTTAGTTCTTTGGCCCATTTTTTGATTGGGTCGTTTATTTTTCTGGTAATGAGCTGCATGAGCTGCTTGTATATTTTTGAGATTAATTGTCAGTTACTTTGTTTGCTATTATTTCTCTCATTCTGAAGGCTATCTTTTCACCTTGTTTATAGTTTTCTTCATTGTGCCAAAACTTTTAAGTTTAATTAGGTCCCATTTGTTTATTTTTGCTTTTATTTCCATTACTCTGGGAGGTGGGTCATAGAGGATCTTGCTGTGATTTATGTCAGAGAGCGTTTTGCCTATGTTTTCCTCTAGGAGTTTTATAGTTACTGGTTTTACATTTAGATCTTTAATCCAATTTGAGTTTATTTTTGTGTATGGTGTTAGAAAGTGTTCTAGTTTCATTCTTTTACAGGTGGATGAAACTGGAGCCTATTTTACAGAGTGAAGTAAGCCAGAAAGAAAAACACCAATACAGTATATTAACACATATATATGGAATTTAGAAAGATGGTAATGACAACCCTATATGTGAGACATCAAAAGAGACACAGAGATAAAGAACAGACTTTTGGACTCTGTGGGAGAAGGCGAGGGTGGGATGATTTGAGAGAATAGCATTGAAACATGTATACCACCATATGTGAAATAGATCACCAGTCCACGTTCGATGCATGAAACAGGGCTCTCAAAGCTGGGGTACTGGGACAACCCAGACGGATGGGATGAGGAGGGAGGTGGGAGGGGGTTCGGGATGGGGGACATGTGTATACCTGTGGCTGATTCGTGTCAACGATGGCAGAAATCACCACAATATTGTAAAGTAATTAGCCTCCAATTAAAATAATTTTAAAAAACAAAAATAATAAGATTCAGCAACAAATGTATAAATGTATAATTTTTCTAATATAGTAGTCACAGTTGATAAACTCTGGGTACACGTTTAGTTTATTAACATATTTTGCATTCATTGTATATTCATTTTGGTTTTAAATATATTCAGTGAAGTTCTTGAGAAGTGGATAATTAAATCAATAAACAGATACACTCCTATTTATAGAACTAAATAATAAATGAAACTGTTTTAAATGCTTTCCCTTATTTTCACAAACCAGGTTCTTATTGAAATGCTTATTCAATGATTTATGTACTGAGTTAAATGCCACACTTGTCTATTTCATTTTGTAATTAGTTCTTTCAAAATATAGCCTAACCAGAGAGTCATGGATATTCGTTCATTTACCAAAAATCTTATCCTATAATAAATACTACTTATTTTGGCCAAAAAAAAAAAAAGAAAGAAATATTGATGGTGTGGGCCCACAATCCATTTTAACAAGCCTTCCAGATGATTCTGAAACATGCTAAATTTGAGAGCTAGCAGTCTAATCATGAGGAGCTGATAGGAGAATTTTTTTCCTTAACTCTGTTAAATACATAATATGTTTAATATGGGTCAAAATTTTTGAAGTACAAAAGCAGATACAGGGAGAAGCCTCCTTTCCTGCTCCGGCCCAAACCACCCATTTCCCAGCCCTAGAAGCAATCAAGATGGTCTGTTTGTAAATAGCCTCCAAAATGACCTTCAGGGATCCCTGCCTCCTAGCAGTTACTCCTCTGGTATTGTGATATAAGTCTATATTTTGGTTTCCATCCCTAGCCCTTTGGTCAGAGCATTTTTTTTGGAAGTTGTTTCACACTGCTGAGTCACTTTCCACTGCACAGTAAAGTGAATCAACTATACATATACACACCTCCCCCATTTTTTGGATTTCCTTCCCATTTATGTCACCATAGAACACCAAGCAGAGTTCCCTGTGCCTTACTGTAGGTTCTCACTATTTTATACATAGCAGTGTATATAACATCAATCCCAGTCTCCCAATCTATCCCACCCACCCCCCTTCCCCTTTGGTATCCACATGTTTGTTCTCTATGTCTGTGTCTTTATTTCCGCTTTGCAAATAAGATCATCTTGATCGTTTTTCTAGATTCCACATGTATGCATTAATATACAATATTTGTTTTTCTCTTTCTGACTTACTTCACTCTGTGTGACAGTCTCTATGTCCATTCATGTTTCTGCAAATGACACAATTCTGTTCCTTTTTATGGTTGAGTAATATTCCATGTATATATGTACCACATCTTCTTTATCCATTACTCTATTAGTGGACATTTAGGTTGCTTCCATGTCTTAAGCTATTGTAAATAGTGTTGCAATAAACATTGGGGTGCATGTATCTTTTTGAATTTTCTCAGGGTATATGCCCAGTAGTGGGATTGCTGGGTCATGTGGTCGTTCTATTTTTAGTTTTTAAGGACCCTCCTTACTCTTCTTCATAGTGGATGTACCAATATACATTCCCACCAGCAGTGTAAGAGGGTTCCCAGACAGAGCTATTAAAACCTTTGTAGTTTTCTAAGTGATAAAGGTGCTAGGAACATCTTTTCTTTTAAAACTTGGTCTTTGACCCTGATTCTTGACACAGAGCTCCTCAATCCCTGGAGGCTGGATGACAGGAGCATCTTTTGCTCTAATGAGGTGACTCCTGGTCATCTTCAGATGGGAGCTGGTCACCTTACAGACTAAACCATCATTAGAAGCCTGGAACTTTCAGCCTTACCTCCTACCTGAGGAGGGGAGATGGGTTGGAGATCGAGTTACTAATCAATCATGCCTGTGTGATAAAGCCTCTATAAAAGTCCCACAACTACAGGGTTCAAGGACCTTCTGGGTTGGTGAACACATACACGTGCTGGGAAGGAGGTACATCCCAACTCCACATGGAGAGAAACTCCTGCACTCCAGGACCCTTCTAGACCTTCGCCTATGTACCCCTTCCTCTAGCTGTTCATCTGGGCCCCTTATCATATCTTTGCATGTATGTGTGAGCTCAGTCATGCCCGACTCTTTGAGACCTCATGGACTGTAGCCCACCCGGCTCCTCTGTCAATGGAATGTTCCAGACAAGAATACTAGAGTAGGTTGCCACTTCCTATTCCAGGGGATCTTCCCGACCAAGGGATCGAAGCTGGATCTCCTGCATTGGTAGGTAGATTCTTTACCCCTGAGCCTCCAGGGAAGCCCATCATATCCTTTATTATATAATAACTGGAAAACATAAATAAGTGTTTTCCTGAGTTCTGTGAGTTATTCTAGCAAACTGTCAAACTTGAGGAGAGGGTGATGGGAATCCCAATTTATAACTCGTCAGTCATGAGAAGTACAAGTGACAACCTGGGACATGTGATTGGTATGTGATGAGGTGGCAGTCTTGTGGGACCAAGCCCCTAACTTGTGGGATCTGATATAAGCTCTAGGTAGTGTCAGAACTGAACTGAATTATCGGACACCCAGCTGGTGTTGGAATATTGGTCAATGGGAGAAAATCCCACATACTTGGTGACCAGTTAGAGCATGAGAATAAAGGGAAACAGTATACTTTCCTAAACAACTCCCTTGTATAATCCTCTCTCACAGTGGATCAGGGTTGGTCACACAGACCAGTAGACTACTGCGGTAGTGATGGCATGTGTGTTCTGAGGCTAGGGTATAATAAGACGTGGCAATGGCCTGCTGTCTCTTGCATCAGTCACTGGAAAGGCGGGTGGGAGGGCAGCTACCACACTGTGAAGACGCTCAGGCAGCATAACAGAGAGGTCCACGCAGTCGGGGACTGAGGCCCTCAGCCCAGAGCCTGTAAGAAACTGAGGCTGTGTGTGTGGACCACCTTGGCAGTGGATTCTCCAACCCCAACAAGTCTTAAAATGACTGCAGCCCCAATTGACTTCTGCATTTCAATATCATGACAGATCCTAAGTCAGAACCACCTAGCAAAGCAGCTTCTGAATTCTTAACCAACACACGCTGTGAAATTATAAATATTTGCTATTTTAAACCATCAAATTTTGGTATATCTTGTTCTGCAGTAATAAATAACTAATCTACCATGTTTTTTTTTTTTTTTCTTTTACCATGTTGTTTAGAAGAATTTTGAAAGAGTTACTTGAGGTCAGTACAAACAGTAAAACTGGGCCTAATGAATTGAAACTGCTGCCTTAAGAATATATTATTTATGTTAGCTTTTGTATGAACAAAATAAAAAAACCCACAATTATTTCCTAAAGATTTTAAGATTGTAAACATAATGAGTCTTTCCTATTATACACACACACACACACACACACACACACACACAGAGTACAGAATTATGTGAAGTAAATAGGACAACTCCCCTACTTCTATTTCCTTCTTTTTCATGAAATACAGTTTATTTTGAGTATATTCTCATTTCCCCTCCAAACCACCCAGAATCTGTTTCTTTTGCTTGCAATCAGAAGAACTGTAATAGAGTATAAAATATATATACCATAATTTAATCTGTCTTGTCCTTGGACATTTAAATTACTTCCAGTTTTTATTATTAATAATATTGCAACCAAACATTCCTTACATACCTTTGCCTACCTGTGTATTATCTTTAAGATAAATTCTTAGGAACTTTGTTGGCCATCCAATGGTTAAGACTCTGCACTTCTAATGCAGGAGTGGGTTCCATCCCTGGTTAGGGGACTAAGATCTCACATGCCTTGTGGTGTGGCCAAAAAAAAAAAAGATAAGTTCTTAGAAGTGAAATTGCTGAGTGAAAAAGGTATGTTCATATAAAGACTTGATGTGCTGTGTGCTCAGACCCTCAGTTATGTCCGACTCTTTGCAGCCCCATGGACTGTAGCCCACCAGGCTCTTCTGTCCATGGAATTTTCCAAGCAAGAATACTGGAGTGGATTGCCATTTCCTACTCCAGGGGATCTTCCTGAACCAGGGATTAACCGTGAGTCTCTTGTGTTTCCTGGATTGGCAGGCGAAAAAACTTGATAAATACTGCCAAATTTCCTTCAATAAACGTCATACCAATGTACACCTTCATGAATAGTGTTGCTGGGGACTTTGGATGCTCCTTTCCCCACCTCCAACTCCAACTCTGATTAATGAAGAACACACACCAAAAAAAAAAAAAAGGCAAAAGGGAATAGAAGTACAGTTGCATAAATATGGACAAGATCCCAGTGCTCCAATGCTAAGCTGTAATTTTGCTGAGGACTGAGGCCAAAGTAAAGACTTTTATTGCCAGCCTGAATCCAGCCCTTGTGACCCACACACTCTGGCTTTCTTGCAGAGAAAGCAGTCAAAAAGTGAAATTCCCATTCTCTTATAAATTAAAGTTCCAAAAATCTATCCTTCCCAATTTTCACTGGTCCTGATGAATTTGATTTCCAATAGCAGGACCCCTATCCCACCCAAAAAAGTGAAGCCCCTTGGAAATATCTTCAAAGTGGGAATTATCCCTCCTAGTAATAGTTGAAAGAGATATGCTATTTGATTCATTATGAGGAAACACTTACCCAGAAGTGGTCCTGAAGGATTTTTTTTGCTGAGGAAGACAATGGAGGTCTTTCTCTCAGAGTTGGCTTGTAAAACAATTAACTGAGGATTGGAAGGGCTCATCTCTGCTTTCCTGTTGGTCTGTTAGTTCATTGAATAGATGGGGAAGTAGAGACCTGATTCCTGTGCCAGTGGTTATATTAAGCTGTATTTCTTCAGGTAAATAACTAGCAAGATAACCATGTTAACATGGTTACTGATTATATTTCTAAAGTACAAATCTATGGTGTTCAGTTCAGTTCAGTCGGTCAGTCATGTCCGACTCTTTGCAACCCCATGCACTGCAGCACGCCAGGCCTCCCTGTCCATTACCAACTCCCCGAGCTTGCTTAAACTCAAGTCCATCTTGTAGGTGATGTCATCCAACCAATCTCATCCTCTGTCGTTCCCATCTCCTCCTGCCTTCAATCTTTCCCTGATTAAAAACTTCTGATGATTCATCATTGCCCAAATCATAAAGTCTATGCTTCCTGATTTGGCTTTTAAAGCCCTTCACAGTCCAATTCAGGGGTTTCCCCAATGGCTTAGTCGGGAAAGAATCTGCCTGCAATGCAGGAGACCCGGGTTCTATGGCTGAGTCGGAAAGATCCCCAGGTGAGGGAAATAGCACCCTACTCTAGCATTCTTGCTAGGGAAATCCCGTGGACAGAGGAGACTGGTGGACTACAGTCCTGGGGTTGCAGGAGACAGACAGGACTTAGTGACTAAACCACCACACCCACGATCTAGTCCAAACCTACATTTTCATCTCTTTCACTATTCCTACCTGATCTCCTACCCTACTCCCCTATTTCTTGAAATCTGATCTTCAACCATGCCAAAAAAAATTGGCCACTGCCTAATCAGTCACACACAATGAGTCATGCTCCCCATGATTTTTTCAAAATAATTTTATTTATTCATTAATTATTTTTGGCTGTGCTGGGTCTTAGTTTCTGCGCAGGCTCTTCTCTAGTTGCAGTGAGTGGGGGCTACTCTTTGTTGCAGTGCTCGGGCTTCTCGTTGTGGTCACTTCTCTTGTTGTGGAGCAGAGGTTCTAGGTGAGCGAGTGGGTTTAGTAGTTGTGGTGTATGGGGTTCGCTGCCTCAAGTGTGGGATCTTCCTGGATTAGGGATCGAACTCGTGTCTTCTGCACTGACAGGTGGATTCTTTACCACCGAGCCACCAAGGAAGTCCCTCCTCATGTTCTTCACACGATTCATCAATATTAAGACCACCATCCTGCCTAGGCTATCAGACAGCTCCAAGTTAAATTTGATGCCAACTCACTGAACTCCCATTAGCCTAATTGTCTTTTCCAATTCTTTGGACCAGATCTCTGTCCTTATATTTAAGACTTTACTTTATAATTTTCATTTATTTATTTACTTATTACTTTTGGCCACACCATGCAGCATTTGAGATTTTAATTCCCTGAGTAGGGATCAAACTCATGTCTTCTCCAATGGAAGTGTGGAGTCTTAACCACTGGACTACCAAGGAAGGCCCAAGATGTTACTTTCTTAAATTACAAAATCAATGGAATATAGAGAAGAAAAACAGTATTAGTTTGTTAAAAAGAAATAATGCTGTTATTAAAAAAAAACAAGTACTTAAATGTATAAACTATACAACCCTCCAGTCTTCCCTAATCCCACTCCCTTGATATAACTGTTGTTAAGCATAATAAATATAACTGTGATTTCTAAAATATATTATTTGGCTGCCCTGGATCTTAGTTGTGGCATGGGGGATCTAGTTCCCTGACTAGGGATTGAACCTGGGCCCCCTGTGTAAGGCGCCCAGAGTCTTAGCCACTGGACCACCGGGGATTTTTTAATATAAGCAACTGATACTCTCATACATTGCTGGTGGGGTATAAATTGGCACAACCATTTTGGAAAACTATTTGGCAGCATCTACTAAAACAATGTACACATAGAAACACAAGGGTTTACTCCTACATGTATAACCAACAAAAATGTAGACTTACGTGAAAATATATGAAAGGAACTTTCATAGAACATTATTCATAATAACTCAAAACTAGAGACAACCAAGTTGTAGAGCAGATAAATAAATTTTGGTATATCTAGTAAAAATATCATGTAGCAACAGAAATTAACCAGCTATAGCAACATTCAATATGAATCTATCTCATAACAATGACCAAAGAAGCCAGACACAAAAGAAAATATGCTTTGGTTACATTTATATGAAGTTTAAAACAGGCAAAACTAATGTATAGTGATAGAAACCAGGATGAAGTTACCTCTAGAGAAGATGCTCATGACTACAAGCGTGCACAAATGGGCATCTGGGCTGTTAATGGGTGTAACTGCTTTGTAATAATTTATCGAGCCAAACATTGATGCAGTTAAAATATATGTTTTTTAATGACTCCAGAGTCTTCCACTGAGTGGATGTTTACTAATTCACTAATTTTCTCTATTAATTGGATATTTACGTTGAACTTTAGGTTTTTATTCCCATTATAATGTGGCAATGAATGATCTTGTGCATGTACCTTTTTCCATTTGTTTAAGTATGTCTGTAAGATACATTTCTAGTAGAACAAATGATGCTTTAAAAGGAATACATTAGGAATTCCCTGATGATCCAGTGGTTAGGATTCATCTCTTTCCTTGGTCCAGGAGCCCCAAGACGCAGCCAAAAAAAAAAAAAGGAATACACGTTGTGAAGGTTGATGGGCATTGTTTTATAACTCTGTAATAAAGCTCTACCAATTTACACTTGTACCAACAGGACGTGATGTCTTCATTTTCATAACCTGGAAATTCACTGGGTAGTATTGGATTTTTTTTCCCCAATTATTTTTATTAGTTGGAGGCTAATTATTGCTTCTCTAGCACGTAAAAACATTTCTTTCTTTTTTAGAATTTTATTTTTATTTATTTTTTTACTTTGGCTGCACTGGATCTTCCTTGAGGTGTTCGGGCTCAGTAGTAGTTGCAGAGTTGCTCTGAGGCATGTGGGATCACCATTCCCTGGCCAGGAATTGAACCTGCATCTCCCGCATTAGAAGGCGGATTCTTAACCACTGGACCATCAGGGAAGTCCCAAAACATTTCTTAATTGTTGTGTTCATTTTTACTTTTATTTTATTTAACTTTCTTGGGGAGATCAAGCCATTTTATTGAGGGGCTTCCGGGGGAGTTGAAGGGATGGCAGGACAGTGAGCTCTGATGTCCTTCTCCTGGCCAGGATTCCCCAGGTTCATAGTCGCCGAAAAGCCATTTTCAGTTCTTTTTAATTATTGGTGAAATTGAAAACTTTTTCACGTTAACCATTTGTTTGGTGTTTTGTTTTTCAGCCATATGGTGAGGCATATGGGATCTTAGTTCCCCGACCTGGGATGGAATCCACGCCTCCTACAGTGCATGGGAGGAGTCTTAACCCCTGGACAGACTGCCAGAGAAGTCCCTGTTTATTATTTTTTATGAGCGGCTTATTTACGTTTTTCTCCTCCTTTTTTCCCTTAGGGAGTGCTTTACTTCTAATATATGTGTTCAGAATACTAACCCTTTATCAAGTGGTGGAAATTATTTTTCCTGGTTTGTCATTTGGAGTTTGTTTTCATTTATGGAGATTTTTGGCCTTAGGAAAAGTATTTTAAATTTTCATGTGTCCTGGGTGTGGAGAAAAGGGAACCCTCTTACACTGTTGGTGGGAATGCAAACTAGTACAACCGCTATGGAAAACAGTGTGGAGATTTCTTAAAAAACTGGAAATAGAACTGCCATATGACCCAGCAATCCCACTTCTGGGCATACACACTGAGGAAACCAGATCTGAAAGAGACACGTGCACCCCAATGTTCATCGTGGCACTGTTTATAATAGCCAGGACATGGAAGCAACCTAGATGCCCATCAGCAGATGAATGGATAAGGAAGCTGTGGTACATATACACCATGGAATATTACTCAGCTGTTAAAAAGAATTCATTTGAATCAGTCCTAATGAGATGGATGAAACTGGAGCCCCTTATACAGAGTGAAGTAAGCCAGAAAGATAAAGAACATTACAGCATACTAACACATATATATGGAATTTAGAAAGATGGTAACGATAACCCTATATGCAAAACAGAAAAAGAGACACAGAAATACAGAACAGACTTTTGAACTCTGTGGGAGAAGGTAAGGGTGGGATATTTCAAAAGAACAGCATGTATACTATCTATGGTGAAACAGATCACCAGCCCAGGTGGGATGCATGAGACAAGTGCTCGGGCCTGGTGCACTGGGAAGACCCAGAGGAATCGGGTGGAGAGGGAGGTGGGAGGGGGGATCGGGATGGGGAATACGTGTAAATCTATGGCTGATTCATATCAATGTATGACAAAACCCACTGAAATGTTGTGAAGTAATTAGCCTCCAACTAATAAAAAAAAAAAAAAAGAAAAGAAAAAAAAAATTTTCATGTGTCCTTTTTTATGTTTTTAATGTTTTCTTCTATCTTGTCAGACTTGAAGTCTAGCAGGCGAGTTTTTCAGAATATGTCTTGTGTTGACTATTGTATATCAGTTTTTCCTGGAACACAGCGTACTCTTGGATGTTCTAGGGGAGGAGATCAAGGTAAGAGACAAATTCTGCCCACACATCCTGGGCCAGCCTCCCAGACACTGGTCTGGAGTAAATAAGACAGGCAGTCTAGCTCCTCAAGGCCTTCATGAATGCCTCTTTGATCCTGGCCTCTGAAGCCTTTGAAATAGATCAAGGCACAACATTCACTTTTTAATACAACAGCCACATTATATACTACATGAGATGTCACACCTTATTTCCTGCTCAGTCATATTTTCAAATTTAGTTTATTGACTGACATCACCCAAATAACACCTTGAATCTATTTTTAAAAACTGCCACATTTGGAATTTAACATAGTGATCCTTCTCTCTTATATTTTAAGAGAAATTGATGTTCCCCCAAAGAATCTCTCCAGTTTTACACCCAAAGAAGCACTAAAATCCCCAAATTTCCCCTTTCCCAGTTCTCCTTATTCAAGGAGAGGTCTCATTCTCAGTCAAGCGCCAGCTTATTGTCAGAATTCTTTCTTGGACAACTGCAGCTCTATCCATTTTTCACTAAATCCACTGCGGTCCTTCCAGCTCCTCCCAGAATGTTCCAACCCAACTCTAGAAGAATACATGAAAATATTTCAGCATAATCCCCTTGTCCACAAAACTTCACCTTTTTATGCAACAGTGATTTTCCATAATCTAACAGCAATCTAAATCTATAGGCTGGGAGCCAACCATTGGCTGTAGCAGAATTTTTTTTGTTGGGATAAGAGAGTGGAGGCAATAAGAAAGGGCTTCCCTGTTTCAGATTTGTCATGAATCTTATCAGTCCATTCCAAATGTTCAGAGCACACCACCTGTGAAAATAAAACTCAACTGGGAGAAGAGCCACAAGAAGGAGTCATGACCCTGGGACTTCCCCGGTGGTCTGGTGATTGAGACGCTGTGCTTCACTACAGGGGCAGGGGTTTGTTCCCTGGTTGTGGAAACTAAGATCCCGCATGCCCTGGGGTGCGGCCAAAAAAAAAAACTTCAAGACACTAATCTTCCCAGAGCCTGAAAAGAAAAATTTACCTCACATGTAAACTTCCAGTTCCCAAACAGCATTTGAATTACTTTTGTCTCCTTGCAAAAGAAAAAAAAAAAAAGGAAGGAAGCTTGTCATGTTTATTCCAAAGACTCACACTAATGGACTTTCTTTTTCTTTTCTCTATCCACTGTCCAACCTCTTCCATAATGAAAGTAACTAGTTCACCTCCCACTACAGAAACCAAAGAGGCCAATTCTCCCTGCCCTCTTCCCCTTGCCAGCTCCCAGACAAATGCTCCTGCCCTGGAATTTGAGTCTTGTGTATAGTTATGAAAAAACGACGGTCAGAATTCACCAATAAGAGGGGCTACTCTGGCAACGTCTTGCCATGGCAAGGTCAGTAAACACTTCTTGATAAAAGACAGCTGTGGAGACCCCTGCTTCTTAGGCCGGAGTCACCCCAGACAGCTCAGTTGTCTTGGCCTCTGCTGGTTTTCTGGGCTTGATTCTCAGAATTGCATTGATTCTGGGACCCAATCACATGACTATTTGAAGTGAGGAAGCCAAGAATTGAGGGACTTTGTTGGGGGTCCAGTGGCTAAGACTCTGCGCTATCCAATGCACGGGGCACAGGTCAGGGAACTAAATCCTGCATGCCGCAATGAAGACTTGGCACCGCCAAGTAAGCAAAAATTTTAAAAAAGAAGGAGGATTGATGTTGAACTGTTAAAAATAGTAGACAGAAGGTTTACTACATCTTCTTTGTGGTTCCTTTGTTTTTCTCTCATGCATAAAACCTATGACTTTCCATTTCATCTTTGGGTCCTATATTCCTGGCACAACGCCAAAGAGAGTCTTACCATGGGTCCTCCACTCTCCTTTAAGGATATGATTCCATGTTTTAATAAAAGGCATATCTCTGGGACTTCTCTGGTGGTCTAGTGGTTAAGAATCCACCTGCCAATACAGGGAACATGGGTTTGATCCCTGTACCGGGAAGATTTCCCCTGCCACGGAGCAACTAAGCCCAACCACCACAACTCCTGAGCCCGCGCTATAGAGCCCATGAGCCACAACTACTGAAGCCCGAAAACCCTAGAGCCTGTGCTCCGCAAGAGAAGCCACCACAATGAGAAGCTCTCAGTTCAGTTCAGTCCCTCAGTCATGTCCGACTCTTTGTGACCCCATGGACTACAGCACGCCAGGCCTCCCTGTCCATCACCAACTCCTGGAGTTTACTCAAACTCATGTCCATCGAGTCGGTGATGCCATCCAACCATCTCATCCTCTGTTGTCCCCTTCTCCTCCTGCCTTCAAATGAGTCAGCTCTTCACATCAGGTGGCCAAAGTATTGCAGTTTCAGCTTCAGCATCAGTCCTTCCAATGAACACCCAGGACTGATTTCCTTTAGGATGGACTGGTTTGATCTTTCTGTCCGAGGGACTCTCAAGAGTCTTCTCCAACACCACAGTTCAAAGGCATCAATTCTTTGGTGCTCAGCTTTCTTTATAGTCCAACTCTCACATCTATACATGACTCTTGGAAAAACCATAGCTTTGACTAGACAGACCTTTGTCAGCAAAGTAATGTTTCTGCTTTTTAATATGCTATCTAGGTTGGTCATAGCTTTTCTTCCAAGAAGCAAACATCTTTTAATTTGGTGACTGCAACCATGAAATTAAAAGACGCTTGCTCCTTGGAAGAACAGTGCTTAGCACTTAATAACTGTTCAATTACAAGCCAGACACCAAAAGCTACCTACTGCATGGTTGCATTTATATATAGCTACAGGAAAGGCTTCCCTGGTGGCTCAGATGGTAAAGAATCTACCTGCAATGCTGGAGACCTGGATTCGATGTCTTGGTTGGGAAGATCCCCTGGAGAAGGGAATGACAACCGACTCCAGCATTCTTGCTGGAGAATCCCATGGTCAGAGGAGCCTGGCAGGCTACAGTCAATGGGGTCACAAAGAGTTGGACATGACTGAGAGCTTACGCTTTTACATAGGAAAGGCAAATGTTAAGATATAGTAAGAGAAAACAGATCAGTGGGTTTCTGGAGCTGCAGACAGGGGGGTTTGCTACACAGGGAACTATTGTGGAGTAGTTGTGGTAATGGTTCCATGGGTATAAGCATGTGTGCCTACTTAGTCAGTCAGACTCTCGTGACCCCATAGACTGCAGCCCCCAGGCTCCTTTGTCCATGGAATCCTCCAGGCAAGTAGATTTGGAGTGGGTAGCCATTCTCTTCTCTAGGGGATCTTTCCAACCTAGGGATCGAACCCAGGTTCTCCTGTATTGCAGGCAGATTCTTTACTGTCTGAGCCACCAGGGAAACCCTCCATGGGTGTCTACATTTGTTTAAAAGCACAGAACTGTGTAGTTACAATGGGTGTATTTGGGGACTTCTCTGGCAGTCCAGTGTTTTAAGACCCCATACCTCCAATGCAAGGGGCATGAGTTTGCTCCCTGGTTGGAAAAGTAAGACCCACATGCTGTGTGGTTAAAAAATGAAAAAAAAAATAAAATGGGTGCATTTCATAAAACATAAATTATACCTTAATAAAGCCGATTTAAAAAAAAAAATGCTAGCACTGAACCACCTATACTTTTTTCTCTACTTTCAGGAATTATTAAGGTTGAATTGTGTTCTCCACACTCCCCCCACCGCCCCCACCCCCCCCACCCCCCCCCCCCCACCCCACCAAAGATTTGTTGATGTTCTCTTCAGGATGTGACCTTACTTGGAAACAATGTCTTTGTGATTGTAATCAAATCAAGATAAAGCCATACTGGATTAGAGGGACTCTAATCCATGGCTGTTATCATAAAAATAAAAAGAAATTTGAACAGAGACAGAGACAGGGAGAACATATGCAATAATGGAGGCCAAGACTGAGGTTTTGTGTCAAAAAACCCAGAAATGTCAAGGATTGCCAGCAACCACCTGCTAGGAAGAGGCAGGAAAGAAGCCGCCTAGAGCCTTCAGGGAGATGATGGCTCTGTTGATGTCTTGACTTTGGACTTCTTGCCTCCAGAACTTCAAGAGAACAAAGTTCTCTTGTTAAAAGATATCCAGTTTGGGCTTCCCTGCAGGTTCAGTGTTTAAGAATCAGCCTACCAATGCAGGGGACACAGGGTTGATCCCTGGTCCTGGAAGATCTCACATATGACAGAACAACTAAGCCCACGCACCACTACTGAACTCCACGAGCCTGGAGCCTGTTCTTCTCAACAAGCCACTGCAATGAGAAACCCGAGCACCGCAAGGGAAAGTAGCCCCCTTTGGCCACAACTAGAGAAAGCCCTTGCACAGCAGTGAAGACCCAGCACAGCCAAAAAGAAATAGGTAATATAAATAATATATAAATAACTTCCAAAAAATAAAGATATCCAGTTTGTGGCAATTTGCTACAATATCCCTAGGAAACAATTACAGGAACACAGAATTATTTTCATAATTTTATCTCCTGCCTTGAGGGGCTCTTCTAAGAGGAAACTGTGAGTCAATGAACCTGAGGTCTGAAAACTTCCTCTAGACCTAACACAAACTTGGCCAGCCCGCTGTCAGCCCAGCATCCATCCCTCTCACACGGGACCTTTTTGGCATCATTATATGTGGTGCTGTCTGGCTCCTATTTCATGCATCTCAACACTTGTGGTTTCCCTCCACTTCGTATCCTAAGCCCAGCTTCATATACAGCCCAAGCATGCTACTTGTAACACATGTCATCGTATGTGTGATGGGCTATAACATTTCAAACGTTAATGTGTATTTCCTTACCCTCCAGATCATCTTTTTTTCCTTCTTCCAGAAGAGACTTTTCACAACCTACACTTAGCTCTAAATTTCCCCCGGCTTTCGGGAAATGGGGGTGGAGGGTGGGGACATCACTGTGCAAGGTCAGGAACAAAAGTCAATACATTTTTGTTTTTGTTTATTTCTTTTGTTTTTGACTGCACGGTAGGGCATGCAGGATCTTAGTTCCCTGACCAGGGATCGAACCTGTGCCTGCTGCAGTGGAGGCTTGGAGCCCTAACCACTGGACTGCCAGGGAAATGCCAATACAGGTTTATTTATAAGCTCTAAAGCTATTTCTGTAATGTAAAGCAAAAAAATATTGAAGAAGATGACACAAAGCAGAGGCCCAGATAGGTGTGAGTTCTAAGTTGCTTCAGCCGTGTCCGACTGTTTGCAAACAGACAGGTGGAGACTGAGAATTTGACAGTCTCTCCTCACTCCCACCCCCACGCACAAGACTCTAAACTCCAAAGGGGAGAAGGATCAAGTAGCAACAAATCTAAACACACTGTATTTTAAACATGCATTGAGATGTAATTGAATTTGACTGTTTGCTTCAAATTGGCAAGGATGGAGACTTGAGATCAGAAATTGCGATTGAATAGTACTTCTACTTTATACACACCATATGCTTGTAGGGGGCTTCCCAGGGGGCACTAAAGGTAAAGAATCCACCTGCCAATGCAGATCTCTGGGTTGGGAAGATCCCCTGGAGGAGAAAATGGCAACACACTCCAGTATTTTTGCTGGGAGAATCCCATGGACAGAGGAGATTGGCAGACTACAGTCCATGGGGTCGAAAAGAGTTGGACACGACTGAGTGTCTGAGCATGACATCCGTATGTCCCTCAGACTGAGCAGCTTTTTTAATTTAATTAAATTATTTCCCATGGGATCACAGTTTCCTGACTAGGGGTGGAACCCACACCCCCTGCATTGGGAGCACAGGGTCTTAACCACTGGACCCCAGGGAAGTCCGCCATGAGCACATTTTTAACTGCTCACTGTCTCACTTACCTAACCCAAGTACCAGCCCTGTTCTTTCTTTGTTGCTTTTATTGATACCTTTCAATGATTTCCTGAACTTCGGGTTTTTTTCTGGGGGAGGATTCAGCTACCTGTGGAATTACTACTTGACCTCTCCTTTGTTAAATCTTTTGAGGTCCCAAACATCTCTGGGGTCCCTGAAATAGTAGTGTTTGATAGACCGCCTGTTTTCCGAACTATTATATCTGAGTAAGAGTTTTTCATATTTCCCTTTCACCGAAAGAGCACAGTCTTTCTGATAAGCGCCTCTCCTTCACCTGCTGATAACCTCTAGCCTACCCTCCGCGGATTCTGTATAAAAACCACTGCTTCTTTCTTTGTTTCAAGTTTCCTATAAGTGACTCTGCCCTCTGCCAGAGGTCCTTCTTCCATCTCTCTCAACCTAATTCACAGAGCTGAGGATTTCAAATGCAGATTTTCTTCCTCTTTTTAAAAATTGTGTTTATTTATTTTTGGCTGTGCTGGGTCTTCGTTGCTGCGGGGGCTACTCTCTAGTTGCGGCCCGCAGGCGTCTCATCGCGGTGGCTTCTCTTGTTACGGAGCACGGGCTCTAGGGTGCTTGGACGTCAGTAGTTGTGGCATGCGGGCTCAGTAGTTGCAGCTCCCAGGCGCGAGGGCACAGGCTTAGGAGCTGTGGCACACGGGCTTAGTTGCTCCTTGAATGTGGGATCTTCCTGGACCAGGGATTGAACCCTTGTCTCCTGCATTGGCATGTGGATTTTTCACCACTGAGCCACCAGGGAAGCCCTTCTCCCACCTTTTTTCAAGAAGCTAAACACACAGTTCCCATGGAGTCTTCCTATCCATTGTGGTTGAACCAACACTGTAGGCTTAAAACCCACAAACTCAAGGGCTTTTCTAATGACCACTCAGGATTCCTAATCAGCAAAGAATAATGGGAGGTTGATAGTGGTGTATCAGTCAAATTCCTTTGAATTTATAAACACAGAAAAAGGACTGCTACATGCTCAGGGGAGGGAAGAAAAAAGGCAAGAAATTTGATGAAATAGCTCAGAAATCGTGGAAACAATAATAGTCTTTTTTTGTTATTGCCATTTTGACCATTTTTTAAGTGTACCACTCAGTGGCGCTTAACTAGTGCCAAATCACGATATTGCCCAATTGTTACCACTATTTCCAAAACTTTTTCATCATCCCAGACAGAAACTCTGCACTCATTGAGCAATTGTTCCCCATTCTCCAGCCCCTGGTAAACTCTACTCTACTTCCTGTTTTCTACAAATTTGATTAGGCTAGGTACCTCACATAGGTGGAATCATACAGTATGTTTTCTTTTGTGGCTGGATTACTTCACATAGCTTTCAAGGTTCAACCATGTTGTAGTATATATCAGAACTTCATTCCTTTTTAGCTGAATAATATCCCACAGTTTACATATACCACATTTGTTTATCCATTCATCTATGGATGCACAATTGGGCTGCTTCAGTTTTTTGGCATTGTGAATAATGCTGTGGTGAACATGGATGCACAAATATCTAAGTCCCTGTTTTCAGTTCTTGTGCTATAGACCCAGGACTTGTTAATCATACGCTAATTCTGTGTTTAATTTTTTTTTTGAGAAACCTCCATACTGTTCTCCATAAATTCATTTTTAAGTAACATTTCTTTCTTTCTTTTTCTTTTTTTTTACTGATTCTTTATGTGATTTATAAAGTATTTCTCAAATGTGAGCATATCAGTACACTTAGAATGAACAAAATAATCTTGCCCTTCTCCATTTCTGCAAAAAAATTGGGATTTTGCTAGAGGTTGCATTGAATCTGTAGATCCCTTTGAGTAGTACCAACATCTTAAACAATATTGAGTCTTCCAATCCATTACACAGGATATCTTTCCTCTGAGTTAGGTCTTTAATTTCACCAGCTTTGTATATAGTTCTGTTTACCAAGTTTTGTACCTCTTTGGTTAAATCTATCCTGAAGTATTTTATTCTTGTTGAGGAGCTATTGTTCTGCGGACGTTTAAGGTTTATTTTCTTAGCAACTTTCAAATATGCAATACAGTATTGATAAGGACAAAGTAGGTGGTTAAATGGTTAATCCCAGGACTTGTCTGGTGGTCCAGTGGTTAAGAACCCACCTGCCAATGCAGAGGACATGGGTTCCATCCCTGGTCTGAGAAGATATCACATGCCTCAGGGCAACTAAGCCCATGTACCACAACTGCTAAAGTCCAAGTGCTCGAGAGCCCCTGCTCTGCAACAAGAGAAGCCACTGCAATGAGAAGCACATCACGGCTAGAGAGAGTCATCCTGCTTGCTGCAACTAGAAAAAGTCCATGCACAGCAATGAAGACCCAGCGCAGCCAAATAAAAGTAAGTAAAAAAAAAAAATTTTAAGGGGAGAAAGTGTTTGAAAAAAATAGTTAATCCTACTAGGGGACTGTAAGTAGGAAAAAATATGGGAGACCCCTGTGGAGTAATGATTACTCAAGAGAGCAGGTATGCTTAACCATAAAACCAAGCAGGATTGCTTAGCAACAAAACCATGCAACAGAAGCATGAGATATGCCCCAAACACTAAGACGATGGTGGCATGAGACACGTATCCTGCATAGTGAGCTCAGTAAGTTAGTAAACCCTAGGATATGCTTTCTGCACACATAAAAAAAAAAAAAAAAAAAATGCTAATTTGTGGACTTAGTTTGACCACATAGTGACAAGAAAACTCCCCTGCCCAACTGGAGGAGGAGCTGATGATGGAAGCATGGCAGAAGGAACTGATGATGGAAGCATGGCATCTACTCAAGAAAGACAAAGAGGTTCTTCTCTCCTTCCCCACTTTTTCTTTGATTATAAAACTGTAGTCCAGGAGGTTCTTGGGGCATGGCATCCCCTCACCCACCTGCTTATAAGCCTCACAAGTGTCCTCTAATAAGTGACTTTTATAGTTATCATTTTGCCTCTTGCTGAATTCTTTCTGCACTGAGACATAAAGGGCTATGGTACCAGAGCTCTATGGAGCCGCCAAAATAACACCAAATGGTTTCACTAATTCTTAAGTACAGTCACCAAGCTGTGCGGCACATCCCCATGACTTTTTTGGAATTGTTTTGTTAATTTCCTTTTCATATTTTTTATAGTTGGTATACAGAAATACAACTGATTTTTTGTGTGTTTATTTGGTATCCTGCAATTTTACTCAAATTACTTATGGCTCTAACAGTTTCTTTATGTATTTTTTAGCATGTTCTACATATAAGATCATATTATCCACAAATAGAGGTCATTTTATTTCTTCTTTTCCAATTTGGACATCTTTTATTTCTTTTTCTTGCCTATTTGCTCTCGCTGCATTGGAAAGAATTGACATTAGAACAGTCCAGTCACCTCACAGAACTTCTCTTTAGGATACTGCCATAAGGCATCTCTATTCTAAACTCTTTTTATGCATCTCCATTCAAGGTTGCAAATCCTGGGAGACAGAATTGGCACATGCCCATGACTTCTGGGCCAATGGCCTCATCCTTGCGGGTGAGATGTTGAAAGATTAGCCTTGCTTGGGCCAGAGACCTTCTCTCTGCTTAGAGAGTAAGTCTGACACCAGAAGAAAGCAATGGAAGAGATGCCAAGAGGATAAAACCGATAAGTACTTCGGTACTTGAGGGTCCCACAAACAAACCACCAATCTGGTCTGCAAAGGTTAATCTCTAGGTGTCTGCTTTCTTATTGATTTGCTGGAGATAAGTAAAAAGTTCAATGTTGGTACTTTCCTGTCCATTCAAAGTGGAAGAGGATTTCTGTGAGGCAATAAGCAAATTGTCTGTTTTGGATCAAAGCATTATATGTGATGTCCAAGAGAGAAGGGGCAGCTCTGGTGCCCTGAACCATACAGAACCTGTCTATGATCCTAAGAAAAATCAGGGTCAGCAAATACTTCCTGTACTGAGACCTGGAACCCAAATGACACTTGAGCTTCTGTAGCTCACCATGGACTGGCAACAGAAATCTCTCTTACATCCTGACCTTAAGTAATATCTTTCTTGTCTACTTAAAGTATCCTCAAAAGACCTGGTTTCTTAGAAGTGGCATACCCTCTTTGAAACTAGATGTCTTCTTTGTAACTTTGGATCATTCCCTATTTAGGCAAGAGTGAATCTTACAACATAATTTTATACATATATATTCTATTTTGCAAATGCCCCCTGGTGGGCAGAACTAGTATAACAGTTCAGTTCAGTTGCTCAGTCGTGTGACTCTTTCGAGACCCCAGGGACTGTAGATCACCAGGCTCCTCTGTCCAAGGGATTTTCCAGGCATGAATATTGGAGTGGGTTGCCATTTCCTTCTCCAGGGGATCTTCCCGACCCAGGGATGGAACCCGCATCTCCCGCATTGCAGGCAGTCTTTTACCACTGAGCCAACTGAGAAGCCCTAGGCAAAGATGGGAAGTTAGTAGTGGATAAGTTCACTCTCCAACAGCACAGAACACTCACACCCAACAGGAAAATCAGTAAGCCAAAAACCCCATGTATCATGTGAGAATTCAATAGGTGCCTTATTATTTACAAAATAATTTGTCATGACTTCTTCTCCCCATCCATAATAGTAGTGACTAAAACCTCTGAAAACTTTTTAAACAAAGGTAAGAAGCATTTCATGACCTCTGACATAGAACACTTCTAGACAAGATCCTTCATGTCCTCTCTTGAGAAATATCACAGTAACACTGAAATCCAATTTCTGGACTTAGGTGGAAAAATGATCTGAAACTTACGCAAGGACTTGAAACTCCAAATTATATATGATTTGACCTTTACTGAGCCATGACAGGACTTCTCCAGTGGCTCAGCCATAAAGAATCCGCCTGCAATGCAGGAGATGCAGGACACTCAGGTTCAGTCCCTGGGTTGGGAAGATCCCCTGAAAAGGGCATGGCAACCCACTCCAGTATTCTTGCCTGGAGGATCCTATGGACAGAGGAGCCTGCGGGCTACAGTCCAAGGGGCCACGAAGAGTCGGAGGCGACTGAAGGGACCCAGCACACACGCACAAGCCATTACAGCCCTTTTTCTGCTTCTTTCCCCTGTTACTCTATCCTAGATTTAGGGAAATTGTACATTTTCTCCATCTCTGCCAGCCAGAAATGTCACATTTGAATTTCAACTGGAGGAAGTGACACAAATAAACACCCATCTCAAGTTGTGTCATCTATAATGGTTTCTTAATTTTTAAGCAATTTGTAAAAAATTTATTCTTTTTCCACACAGCATGGCATGCAGGATCTTAAGTTTCCTGACCAGGGGTCAAACCACACTCCTGCAGTAGAAGCACAAGTCTTAACCACTGGACTGCTGGGAAAGTCCCAGTAATGGTTTCTGATGACAATTTTTAAAAAATTAGAGGAGGGGACTGTATTTATGCATACATGTACATATTATAGTACATAATTCTCAAATTGCTAACTACAACATTAAACCTAAAACTGTAACCAAAAAAAACAAATAAATAAAGAAGGAGACTTGCCTGGTAGTCCGGTGGTTAAGAATCCAGCTGCCAATGTAGGGGACATGGGTTTGATCCCTGAGCTAGGAAGATCCCACATGCCAGAAGGCAACCAAGTCCATGCACTACAACTACTGAAGTCTGAGAGTGCTGGGTCCTTGTTCCACAAAAGAAGCCCCGCAAGGAGAAGCCAGAGCACTGCAACTAGAGAGTAGCCCCCACCAGCCACAATTGGAGAAGATGAAGTAGCAACAAAGACCCGGCTCAGCCAAAAATTAAAATGAAATCAGAGGAGGGGACCTGGCAGACCCTCTGGGTTCTTCCAGTGGGTCCCGTCGACCTGTCTCTGCTCTCAGAAGCAGCTATAGTGGTAGGTTCTGTGTGAGCTCAGATGTACCTAGCACTTATTGATGAGACAGCCCATGACTGTCTACATATTCTGCCCCAGGACATTTCCCAATGCCACAGGAATCTGCTAGACCCATAGACAAAGTGTGCTGCTGCTGCTGCTAAGTCGCTTCAGTCGTGTCTGACTCTGTGCGACCCCATAGACGGCAGCCCAACAGGCTCCCCCGTCCCTGGGATTCTCCAGGCAAGAACACTGGAGTGGGTTGCCATTTCCTTCTCCAATGTAGACAAAGTATAGTCTGGAGCAAATTCATCCAAAGGGGAATGGGGGTGGATGCTGACCCAGCCTTCCATCCTTCAGATGCACCATTCTGGGAGGCATTCTGTAGTTTCTTGGGAGTAGTTTTTCTGGTTCACTGGAGCCCCTGATGCCCACAGCAACCATCGAGATAATGACCCTTTTGTGGCCTCTTCCTTCCCTGTTTCATTCTGCTCGGTCCTTCCTGGGATCATCTTCCAAATAAACTACCTTCACTCAATTCTTTGTCTCAGGCTCTGCTTTCAGGTGAATTCAGGGGTCATTATTGGTATTCTCGTACCAGGACTTGGATATCCTGGCACCTGGTCCCTCTAAGGAACTATGGCTGTGAGTAGGAGAGAATTCTGCAGAGAACAGAGACGGATAAAGCAGAGGACTTCCCTGGTGGTCCACTGGCTGAGCCTCCATGCTCCCAATGCAGGGGTCTCCGGTTCGATACCTGGTCAGAGAACTAGATCCCACATGCTGCAACTAAGAATTCACAAGCCACAATGAAGACTCAGCACAGTCAAATAAATAAAAAACTATCAAAGAAAAAAAGGATGAAGGGGGAGAGAAAAGAATCTAGAACTGGACAAGGTGGAAAGGAAAGGCTTTGGCGGAATGTGGAAGGGGGTGAATGGAGATCCTGGACCATCCAAAAGGGAGCATCGACCTTTACTCCAGGGAGGAGCTCAAGACTGGGCTGAGGCTATAATGACATATGATCTGCCTTCCTGTTATCCTCCTAATTCTTATTCTGAAAGATCTAATGATTCTGTGAGTGCCCGACACAAGCAAGAGCATGCAGTCATGGCTATTGCCTCCACTGCAGAGATGATACATGACAAACACGAAAATTCTAAGGAGAGAAGGGAGTCACGGTCCAGGCCCTATGCCCAGGATCCCTAGTTCCTTCCTGCTCTTCCTTAGCCCCTTGTTTCCCTGCTTTTCTTGATACTCCCAGCTGCCCATGAGGCTTCCCCAGTAGCTCAGCGGTAAAGAATCCGCCTGCAATGCAAGAGACGCAGGAGACATGGGTTCAATCCCTGGGTCAGGAAGATCCCCTGGAGGAGGGCATGGCAATCCACTTCAGTATTCTTGCCTGGAGAATCCCACAGACAGAGGAGCCTGGTGGGCTACAGTCCATGGGGTCTAAAAGAGTCAGACGTGACTGAGCACCAGCTGGCCATAGGGTAGATTTTCACGGTAAATTAGAGGCAAGCAAAGGCCACTGTGCCTCGTCACTTTCCCCCTGTGTATTTGATTCTCAAGTTCGGGAGTGGGGGTCCAGTTTCATTGCCAGGGTCACTTTTGAATCCTCACAGGATCACACGATTGTATCACTTTCTCTTTTCATTCTCTGGACTTCCCTGGTGACTCAGACGGTAAAGAATCCACCTGCAACGCAGGAGACCTGGGTTCGGAAGATCCTCTGGAGAAGGGAATGGCTACCCACTCCAGTATTCTTGCCAGGAAAATCCCACAGAGAGAGGAGCCTGAAGGGCTACAGTCCATGGGATTGCAAAGAGTTAGATGGGACTGAGCCTCACTTTCATCCTCTAATTTCTCCAGAGGAATAATTCCCTTCTTCTCACGCTCCTTGAGACTGAGGTTCTAGATCTTGTTATTCATTCCCTAACTTTATGAAGAAAAATTAAAGTTCATTAGGTAAACTTTCCTTGCAGTCCAGGGATTAAGTTCCCAATTCAGGGGGCCAAGTTCGATCCCTGGTCAGGGAACTAGATCCCACTTGCTGCAACTAAGAGTTTGTATGCTGGAAAAAAAAAAAAAAAAAAAAGGTCCTGTGTGCCACAACTAATACCTGATGCAGTCAAATAAAATTTTGTAAAAAGTCACTTAGGAACAGGAGGTATCCTTTACCATGGATATCCTTATGGCTCTCACCCTTTACCAAGGGAATCTTGTGAGAAGGCATGCCTTCAAACTAGAGGCAGTTTACCAGATATCCTTAGCTTTCACTTTTGTTTTGCAAAGAGCCTGAAAGTCAGAAATCAGTGAATAAGACTTTCTCCATTTCCACGTCTCTCCTGTGCAAACCTTATGCATTCACACAGCCTTTCAGAACCCCTGGAATATGTTAGAGATTTCCAGAGTGCCCCATGATTATCCAGTTCTCCAAGGTATACTCAGATTCCCAGCCTGCCTCTTGCTAACCTCCACTGAAAGCAGAGCCTCAGGCAGCTGCTATGTTGCCAGTGGATGGCTATTGTTTTGATAATGCCCTGCGAGCAGGGTTATTTTTTTCTGTTGAGCTGAACTCTGAGTCAAATCAAATTGCCACAACTACCTAAGAATAGAGATTTTCCAGGGAGCTCCAAGTTCAGACAAAATATTGACTGTGCTCTGGGGGTGTTGCTTTTCAATGAGCTCCACAAGAGGTCAGTCCTCTCCATTGGCTGGCTTTTTGTGGATACCACCCACCTGAGCTGGGGAGGGAGGGGGATGGGATGCATTCACAAGTTAAAATACCAATGATCCCATTTTCTAAGCACAGTTCAGTTATTTCTCTCGGATAGATGATTTTCAGTTTGTTCTGTGGCTTTGGTTAGCTTCCCAAGTTCTAAAAAGGTTGTTGTTAGCTGTTTTGCTGGTATTTTCACTGTTTTTTTGTGGGAGTTTGTTCACTGAGGTCCTCACTCTGTCATTCTGGAAGCTGATCTCCAGGCAAGCTCATTCCTAAACAAGCTTCTTTCTCAAATATCCTCTATCTCTCAACAGAGTCTTTACTTAGAGTTTGTCCTGCTTCCATCAAACTCAGAGTCAGCTGTGATTTAAACTTATTCTGATGTGGACTATTTCAGCTATCCTTAAGGTGTACAGTTCTCTTAAATGGAACTTCCGGAAGTCATTGTGTTAGTGGAAGCACACTGACTGAAACCGCCCACCCTGCCCAGGCACCACAGTAACCATTTGCATGAGTTGTTTTACAACAGGAGGTCCTGGTAAGGAACACAGAACTAATAAGCCACCACCAACCAGAAGAGTTCGGGAAAGGTCAAGAGGAGACACCACATGTCCGACCACTTCCCAGAATCCTTCTTGCTGGCGTCCATCTTGGCTGAACAAGGCTGCACCACCAGGAAGGACTCTGAGTCAGAATGACTGGCTAAAGACAACCCATCACCATAATCCCGAGACTAATCCCATCACCATAAGACTGCAAGCAGGGCAGTTCTCCTGGGTTCCCTTGCCCTCCTGTTCTCCACCCGGGTGCCCTGTCCCAATAAAATCTCTTACTTTGTCAGCACTTGAGTCTCCTCGGACAATTCATTTCTGAGTGTTAGACAAGAGCCCGGTTTCGGGCCCTGGAAGGGGTCCTCTTTCCTGCAACAATTGGAACGTATTGATCAGATCATCCCACTTCCCTCGCGGTCCAGTGGTTAAGAATCTCCCTGTCCAAAAAGAAAAAAAGAATGTGCCTGCCAATGCAGAAGACACGAGTTTGATCCCTGGTGTGGGAAGATCCCACATGCGAGAAGCAACAAGACCGGTGCGCTGCAACTACTGAAGCCCAAGGGCCCTAGAGCCCGCGCTCCACAGCAAGAGAGAAGCAACCAGAACGAGAAGCCCTTGCACCTCAACAAAGAGTAGCCCCTGCCACTAGAGAAAGCCCACGTGCAGCAACAGAGAGGCAGTGAAGCCCCCCCCACCCCCACAAAATGAAAAATAAACCATCCCACTAGCCTGCTGCGCAGCAGAAGACTGCTTACTGACAACAGCATCCTGGGCAGAAAGTGGTAACTTAAGCACTGTTAAATTCTCTGTACAAGTGCCCTGGCTGGAACAAATCCCAGTAGATTCTTCTTGTTCTAATTTTTATCTGGCTTGCCATCCAGGGTGTGTTCTTGATCCATCATTGCCAACTATGGGGAAGGAAACGCATGGTGGGCTATTTGGGAGGAGGCGCTAATCTCTCCTACTTAGCTCTGGACCTTTAGCTGGGCATGAGTGGAGCCAATCAATAATATCTTATCTCCAGACGTCTAAGTCCTTCCCCTAAGAATCAGTTCAGATTGTTTCCATGCCATCCGTGACTTTACTACTGGGACATGAACTGTGCCTTTTTGGGATCCCAGTTGATAATATGACAAAAGTTTTCTGTCATTAGTGAGTTTTTGTTAACCTCCAATGATTGAGTGTGAGTGAAAGAAATATACACCAACTCCTCTATCTCCATGTAATTGATTTAAATAAAGGAATATTAACATAAATGAAAATACACATCATTGATGAAACAAGGGAAGGGAGACATGGATATATACCACAATCATTTCTGCTGGATAATTGTCACCTGGGACTCAATTTAAGACTAAAACCTACACCTTTCATTTCCAAGAGATTAGTGCAGTATCATGAAAACTGAATAGAGGAAATCCTCACAGATCCTCATTAATACCCACTAAACAGAGAAATACAGTCTCCTAGAAAAAACTGTTGTTTTTTTTTTTTGAGAGATGAGGTCATTTCTACCTGGAATTTATTTTAACGCTATAGATTAATAGCACCTGCACATAGCTGAGGGGAGAAAAGGAGGCCATGAAAACAGAAAAACCTGTGGAGAGGTCTTTCCCTGACTTACACCTCATTAAAGCAAGAAGCTCACCCCAGGGGTGAGAGAAGTTCCCTTATATTTAGGGGCAACTTACCCCATGAGGAAATACAACTTACAAAACAGCCAGTAAGGAAGCTATACATAATGAACCTGAAGCAGAAGCCGAGCCAAACGAGAAAATAGATACCAAAAACTATTACCTGGAACAGCAATTTGAACAAACAACAGATAAAAGTCTACCCGGAGGAACTTCTAAACAAGATAACCCATGACTCTAACTTCCTCTCAAGTCTGTGCAGGAAACTGACCTTCCGGACTTATTATTTAAACTCACATAATGAAGGACTCCAAGAGTAGCCAGGTAAATAGTGAGAGACCCAAGGAAAATAAACACAGAATGTTTATAGTCAATTATCAAATCTTTCTAAACCAGAGGTTGGCAAAGTTTTTCTTATAGGGCCAGATGGATAAAGATTTTAGGCTCTGTGGGCCAAGAGACACAGTGAAAGCTCTTATTATTTAAAAATGTAGTCATTAAAAAAGGTAAAAAATATTTTTAACCTGTGGGCTGTTAAAAACAAAATTAGCCACTGGCCAGATAGGGCCCAGAGCTGTAGTTTGCTGGTCTAGACTTGTTGATATCCTTTAGTCACTAAGTTGTGTCTGATTCTTTTGTGATCCGCTGGACTGCCGCCCGCCAGGCTCCTCCATCCATGGGGTTTCTCAGGCAAGAATACTGGAGTGGGGGCCCTCCAAAGGGAGTCTGCCCATACAGAGTCCGTGCACCCACCCTTGCCCACGCACCTTTAGTCATGGCCTGCAGCAACGCGCATATGGAAAGCCCGCCCTGGAGTTCCCGGCCCCCGCAGGGGCGCAGGGGCGCAGGGGCGGATGGTGCCTTCAAGAAGGTGAAGCTTCCGAGAACAAAGGGAAATACAGGACCCGCTTTTTCTCCCAGCTGCAGTTTACCTTTGTGTGCCGGGGCCTTTGTGTGCCGCACGGAGATCATCGCCTTCAGCAATGTGCTACGGGCTTGCACAAGCTGACCGGTGAGGTGCTGGGCGTCTCCGTGGACCCTCAGTTCACTGACCCGGCTTAGATAAACACCCCCCACCCCAGAAGGAGGGAGGCTTGGCCCCCTGAACATCCCCCTGCTGGCCCGTGTAACCAGAAACTTGTCCCATGATTATGGTCCCAAGGAGGATGAAGGCATTGCCCACAGGGGCCTCTTTATCATCGATGGCAAGGGTGATCTCCAGATCACCCTCAGTGATTTGCCTGTGGGGTGCTCGGTGGATGAGGCTCTGCGGCTGGTCCAGGCCTTACAGTTCACAGAGGAGCATGAGGAAGTCTGTCCCACCGGCTGGATGCCAGGCAGTCACAGTCAAGCCCAGTGTGAACCACAGCAAGGGAGTCTTTCTCCAAACACAACTAGGCTGGCAGATGGGTGGCAAGCTTGGGCTATTGGCCACGATCTGTGCCCCTACCTGTGTGCCCCCTCCTGACCCAGGAAAGGCCAGACCTGCCTCTTTAGACTTGATGGTCCAAGATGGAAGAGGGGCTAAGCCAAGGCCTTCTTTACCTCCTAGCTGAGAGCTAGGTGAATGACCCCCTCTTTGGAGCCCACATAGCTGGGAACAGGCCTAGAGGTGATTAATAAAGTATTAGTGCATACGTGCTAAGTTGCTTCAGTCCTGTCTGACTGTATGTAACCCTATGAACTGTAGCCCACCAGGCTCCTCTTGTCCACAGGATTCTCCAGGCAAGCGTACTGGACTGGGCCATTTCCTTCTCCAGGGGATTTTCTAACCCATGTCTCCTGCACTGGCAGGCGAATTCTTTACCACTGAACCACTAAGGAAGCCCGATCTAGACTTATCCTCACTCAAATATGAATAATGAGGAAAATCACTGGATCTGTCACTGTTACAAAACACAACAGAAAAAGATAAACAGAGCATACATAAGAGAGAGATATATTAGCAAAGATACTTTAGGTCATGTCAGAAATCCAATCTAAACTATCTTCAGAGAAAAAGGATTATTAGCTCAAATGACTGAGCAGCACTGGTCGATCAAAAGGGGGAGCAAAGTGATCTTTTCCTTCCATCTCTTTTGTCAGCTCTTCTCTGTGATTCAGTTGCTTTCAATCAGCAGTTGTAAAAAAAAATATATTGGAAATCTGGATTAAGCAAAAGATTTGGGGAAAGTAAAAATAACTAAAACTGACCCATAAATATCTGTATAGATGCATAACTTGAAAGTGACTTAAAAACTGGTGAAGAGAGAAATCCTGGTGGTCCAGTGGGTAGGACTCTGAGCTTCCACAGCAGGGGGCTTGGTTCCTGGTGGGGGAACTAAGATCCTGCATGCCCTGTGGCACCTCTAAATAAAAGGAAAGAAACAGTAAGTGCCAGCATTGAATAGTTAAGGTTGGGGCTGGAATGTTCTGGACTTGCCAGCCAGGCCCTGCCAGCTGCCTGTGTCAAAAAAGCAAAAAAGAAGTTTAAAAACTAGTTTAAAAAAAAACAAACAAATGAGTAAGCTCTGGGTTTGAGAGGGCTTGAGGTGCATGGGGGAAGCTTGGAAAGGGAGAGAGAATGGAAGAGGAGGAAAATCAACTAAGGACATGGAAAGAGGTTCTTGAGTATTGTTCTGGGTGTACAGGTCCAGAAATTTGAGGCAGTACTTATCCTTGTAGCATTCCTCATCATTCTTGGTATAGGAGCAGAGAAGACAGCTCCGGATTTGTTCTCCAGATGGTGTTTGATGTCGGGTCATAACTCAGTTGGTAAGGAATGTGCCTGCAATGCAGGAGTCCCTGGTTCGATTCCTGGGTCGGGAAGATCCCTTGGAGAAGGGATAGGCTACCCACTCCAGTATTCTTGGGCTTCCCTTGTGGTTCAGCTGGTAAAGAATCCACCTGCAATTTGGGAGACCTGGGTTTGATCCCTGGGTTGGAAAGATTCCCTGTAGAAGGGAAAGGCTACCCACTCCAGTATCCTGGCCTGGAGAATTCAAAAGAGTCGGATTCGACTGAGCGACTTTCACATTCACTTTCTGATACTGAAAACAGAGCAGCACCATATGGTCCTTGCCCACCCGACCCCCCCACTGCCACCCACAATATCTTCTGCCTGCCTTTTGCCTGTGAAAAACTTCAGTTATAAAAAAATAAGTTTAATCAGAGAGGTGAGAAATACTGTAACAAAGGAAAACAGTCTAAGGAGACTAAATAATAATAATGTATTCATTAAGCATAGTCAAGGACCTTTAATATTTTCTCAAGGGCTATAGATAATATTCTGAGCCATATCCTGTGTGTTGTCTTATAGCTGTCTTATAGACACCAAAACCCCAGGTGGAGAAGTTAACTACACGATGACCAGACTCTGCCTAGGACTTGAGCTGCCACAATTCCGAGAACTGACAGCAAAGAAATGGGAACAAGTGCACCCTGGAACTAAAGATTAACTGCACCTAAAACAATCAAGATGATGCTCATCAGACCACTGACACCTGTCGGCCTTTGGACAGGGGTTGGCCATTCTCCCTCCCAGTTGCCGGCATCTGAAACAAAGCAAACTTTCCTTTCCAGCAATCTGGCCTGTTTACTGGCTTTTGAGTGGCGAGCAGACCTATGTACCCCCACACATACCTTTCGGTAACAACAGAAGAAGTAAGGGATGAGGGAAGTGAGAGTGCTCCTGAAGGACGAGTTGAGGTGATAAACCAGGGAGGTCAGACTAAAGAGCGGAGGAAGTTTGACAGTAATGGAGCTGATGCGTCGAGAAAAGAAAGATTAAGAATCTACATTCTCCAGAAATTTACACAACATTGTCAATCAACTACACTTCAATAAAATAAAAGAACCCCTATGCCTTTTTTGGGTCAGTCAAACCTCAAAACTGGCAAAAAAAAAAAAAGAACCTACAGGACTCTGTACGATCTCAAAACAGTAATAAAAGCTAGGGTTTGGAAGAGGTAGAAATAGAGAATGGTAGGTACATTGAAGTCAAAGATTTCCATTTCATTTTTCATTTCATTATTATTTTTACTTAACGTTCGGCCACACCTCGCGGCTTGCAGGATCTTAGTTCCCCGACCACAGGGTTGAACCTGGGCCCCTGGAAGTGCAGAATCCTAGCCACTGAACTGCCAGGTGATTCCCCAAAGATTTCTAAAAGGGAGAAGTTTCTCGCATGGTCATGGGTGAGTCTGCTTGACCTGGAGTGAAACTGTATGTCACTTGAGTTGCATAAGTCACTGAAGTGTGGCTCATAACCATGAGGTTTCACGTTTCTTTCAAGGGAAGACGAAGTTATCAGGGTGCTGGCAAGGACGGGGGTTAGCAGTAGACAGGAGACAGGGGCTACAAGCTCTTATAAATGTAGACTAGAACCATAAACCAGTGGACGAGAAAGAAAAGTGGTGGAGGAATTTTTACCCATCTGAGAGGAGTACTGGTTTGGTATAATGGAAATGGAAAAAAAAAATTGCAAAACTCCCTCCAGCCCCTATGATGTATGGATTGTGGGAGGTCATGAGCCACCTAACATCAAAAGAGTAGTCCCCGAAGTAGGATTTTCAAGATAAAACGAGAAGGGAGGGAGGGAAGATTATAGAGGAGAAAAGAATGTGGAGGAGTTTGTTTATAATGGGAGTAAATATCCAGAAGGCACAGTAGAAAAATATTTTTGGGAAGGGAGCGTGGGAGGATGAGTCAGGAAAGAGAGTAAAGTGGCATTGGTCTGAATGTACAGGAGAGGAAAAGAAAAGTGTGGGGACTCCCCTGGCAGTCCAGTGCTTAGGCCCTCATCTTCCAGTGCAAGTGGTGTGAGTCCCATCACACCACTGGTCCGGAAGCTAACATCCCATGTGCCTCAGGGCCAAAATAAACCCCCAAAACATATTATAAAACAGAAGCAATATTGTAATAAATTCAATAAAGATACTTTTTAAATGGTCCACATTAAAAAAAAAAAATCTAAAAAAGGAAAGAGAGGGAGATACAGAAGTTAAATGATGAGCTGCCCATATTTGGGGTAAAACGCAAGAATGAGAAGTGAGTTCAGCTGGCTTCTACATGAAACTCTAGTGTCCTATTCATGTACCTCTGATATTCTGAGTATAGGCTGCAGTACATGGGGTTGCTTGGAGTTGGACAAGACTGAGCGACTTCGCTTTCGATTTTCACTTTCATGCATTGGAGAAGGAAACGGCAACCCACTCCAGTGTTCTTGCCTGGAGAATCCCAGGGACAGGGGAGCCTGGTGGGCTGACGTCTATGGGGTCGCACAGAGTCGGACACGACTGAAGTGACTTAGCAGCAGCAGCAGCAGCAGCAATGACTTATTAGTTCCTCAGCCAGGGATGGAACCCAGGCCCTGACAGTGAAAGCGCCAAGTCCTAAGCTCTGGTTTGCTAGGGAATTCCTCACTTCAAACAAACTTTTAACTTCAGATTTTTGTCTGTTAAAGGATGCATTATTTATTTACCTTTGCAGAGCTATTATATTAACCCTATGGTATATTAGGGATCTAGCATGAAATAGGCCTTCAACAAATAGTAACCATTAGTATCGGCTTCCCAGGTGGCTCAGTGGTTAGGAATCTGCCTGCAGGCTTGGCCCTTTCCAAAGCAGATGCTTCTAGTTACCAGCCACAGGAAAATCTTAATAAAATCTTAATCTTTCTTCCACTGTACCACATAACTTTCTGGTCAGCTTGTGTGGACGAAGTAATTGAAAAATGTTCCTTTAATCAGTAACAAAATAAATTGACTTTTTGGGTAACGAGAAGGGCTAATTAGAAAGTCATATGACTTCCCTAGTGGCTCAGACGGTAAAGCGTCTGCCTGCAATGCCGGAGACCCGGGTTCGATCCCTGGGTCGGGAAGATCCCTTAGAGAAGGAAATAGCAACCCACTCCAGTACTCTTGCCTGGAGAATTCCATGGACAGAGGATCCTGTTAGGCTACAGTCCATGGGGTCGCAAAGAGTCGGACACGACTGAGCGACTTCACTTCACTTCACTTCAAGCCTTCACCTAATATTTACCGCTCCTTATCCCATCAGTCTCTGCCTTGCTCTCAGCTGATTTCACTTCTATTTCACTGAGAAAGGTGTAGGCCAATGGGCAGTAAATTCCTCAGCCTCCTGTGCTGTTATACTTAGTTGCTCAGTTGTGTCCAACTTTTTACGACCCCATGGACTGTTGCCCACCAGGCTCCTCTCTCCATGGGGATTCTCCAGGCAAGAATACTCGAGGGCTGCCATGTCCTCCTCCAGAGGATTTTCCCAACCCAGGGACTGAACCCAGGTTTCCCTCATTGCAGGCGGATTCTTTACCAGCTGAGCCACCAGGGAATCCCGAGTACTGGAGTGGGTGGCCTATCCCTTCTCCAGGGGATCTTTCCAGCCCAGGAATCAAACCAGGGTCTCCGGCATTGCAGGCAGATTCTTTACCAGCTGAGCTACCAGGGAAGCCCCCTTCAGCCTCCCACGGCCCCCAAACCTACAAACTTATCTGCAACCCTGCCAGTCTTTGCCTTTTCCTCATCTCCTCGGGGGTGAAGCTGTCTTGCTTCTAAGGTGATTTTCTTCACTTCCATGCTGAATTGATGGCGCTCAGATATGCTCCCTGGACAGGATGCATCAGCAGCACCTTGGAGCTTAATTAGAAATGCAAACTCTTGTGCCCCATTCCAGAAGTACTGAAGCAGAAACTCTGGGAGTGGGTCCCAGAAACCTGTTTTAGCAAGCCCACGAGGTGATTCTGATGCACCCTTCAGTTTGAGAACCACTGTTCTAAATTCCTACTATTCAAAGTGGAGCCCATGACACATCATTGGCATCACCTGGGAGCTTGTTAGACCTGTTGGCTCAATCCCACGGTTGAGTCCAAGATCCCCAGGTGAATAATGAAGTTTGAGAAACACTGCTGTAGATAGCATTCTCTTCTCAGGGACCATCCACACTCCCCCTCTCTCTATCACTTTTTACTCTCTTTTGAGTATCTCCTGTCAGCACTTTGAAAAAAAAATTATTTATATTTATTTATTTATTTTTGGCTGCGCTAGGTCTTCATTGCTGTGTGAAGACCTTCTCTAGTTGTAGTGAGCGGGGCCTCCTCTCTAGTTTTGGTGCACATGCGTGCTTGTTTGTTTCTTTTACACTTTTTATTTTGTGTTGTGGGTAGAGCCAGTTAACAATGTTGTGATAGTTTCAGGTGAGCAGTGAAGGAACTCAGCCATGCATATACATGTATCCATTCTCCCCCAAACTGCTTCTCACTGCGGTGGCTTCTCTTGTGGAGCACGGGCTCTAGGTGCTCGGGCTTCAGTAGTTGCAGCTCTCGGGCTCAGAAATTGTGGCTCTTGGGCTCTAGAGTGTGGGTGGTTCAGTAGTAGTGGCACATAGGCTTAGTTGCCCCCAGGCATGTGGGATCTTCCTCGACCAGGGATTGAACCCTGTCCCCTGCACTGGCGGGCGGATTCTTATCCACTGTACCATCAGGGAAGTCCCATGTTTGTCTGAACAGCCTCCTCCTTTGGCAGTAGTAAAGAATTGGCCCATCAGTGCAAGAGACGCAAGAGACTTGGGTTCCATTCCTGGGTTGGGACGATCCCCTGGAGAAGGAAATGGCAACCCACTCCAGTGTTCTTGCCTGGACAATCCCATGGACAGAAGAGCCTGATGGGCTACAGTCCATGGGGTCACAGAGTCGGACACGACTGAGCACAAAAGCATGTGGAACATGTTTCTCTGGCCGCTCATTACCAGCCTTTTTCTGGTGTCTACCGTGCCCATACCCAGGCTGGGTGCTTCAGAGAAGTGAGTCTACTCGGTCTAAAACAGGGTTCCCAGTCTCAACACTCTTGACATTTTGTTTTTATATTTTTGGCTGTGCCTTGAGGCTTGCGGGATCTCAGTTCCCTGACCAGGGATTGAATCCCTGTCACTTGCAGTGGAAGTGCAGGGTCCTAACCACTGGGCCACTGTGGAATTCCCCGACACTCTTGACATTTTGGACAGGATAATTCTTTGTTCTGGAGCTGCGGGGCGGGGGTGGGGGGTGTCTTGTGCATTGCAAGATGTTTAGTAGCATCCCTGATCTCTACCCAACTAGCATTAGATGCCAGTAGCACCCCTTTATTCCAGCTGTGACAACCAGAAATGTCTCGAGATATTGCCCAATGTCTCCTCGGGGAAAACTGCCTTGTGGTTAAGAACCACTAATTTAAAAGTGATCTCAGACTTCCTTGGTGTTCTAGTGGTTAAGAATCCACCTGCCAATGCAGAGGACACAGGTTCAGTCCCTGGTGCAGGAAGATTCCACGTACCCGAGGACAACTAAGATGATAAGCCACAGTTACTGAAACCCGCATGACCTACAATCTGCAACAGGAGAAGCAACCACAATGAGAAGCTGAGCACTGCAGCTAGAGATATCCCTGGCTCACTGACACTAGAGGAAGCCCTTGCTCAGCAACAAAGACCCAGTGCAGCCAGAAATAAATAAAAACATGTTTTTAACATTTATTTATTTATTAGGCTACATCAGGTCTTTTGTGGCATGCGAACTCTTAGTAGCAGCATGTGGTAATCTAGTTCCCTGAGCAGGGATCAAACGGGAGCCTCCTGTGTTGGGAACACAGAGTCTTATCCACTGGACCACCATGGAAGTCCCCAAATATTTTTTAAATGAAACATTTCTAAAAATAAAAGTTAATCTCATGTAAGCTACTTCAAATGAGCACCAAGGCAGGTTTGCTGAAGATTTCTGGGAAAGTTCTTCACTTGAGAAAAACTTGTGGGAAGTCATTTTTTTTTCTCTCACCACACTGGTGAAGCATGCAATGTGGACTTCCTTATAACTCGGAATGAAGAAAGCGAAGGGTCTCATCACATCACTGAATCACCGGATCCACCAGGCCTAATGTCTGTCCTTCCTCTGGATTTAATTTTGAATAATAAACCTTCTAAATGCGCTTACTCATCTTGTTGACTCCTGTTTGTCTCCTTCCTTTGTATCTGGTTTTTAGTGTCTCGGTCTGTTCCCTTTAGCGTGACATTCTGTTTGCACTGTTGGCTTGGTTTTCTACTTCAGTTTCCCAGCAGATACTAACTTTAACTCTTTCTCAGCTTTTTTTTTTTTTTAATGTATTTATTTCTTTATTTGGCTGTGCTGGATCTTAGTTGCTAAAATCAGAATCTTTGATTTTCATTGTGGCATGCAGGATCATTAGTTGTGGAGCGTGAGATCCAGCTTCCTTGACCAGGGATCGAACCCAGGCCCCCTGCATTGGGAGCATGGAGTCTTAGCCACTGGACCACAGGGAAGTCCCTCTCCATGTTTTGCAGGAAGACTAGTTATTTCACCATGGTCACGATGACTCCCAACTCTAGGCCTTAACCTGAAACCTCAGAGATGAGTCTGCACAGCTGAGGGGCCCCTGGAACACAGAAGTCAGAACAGAGGTCTATCTGGGCTCCAGAACCCTTTCACTGCTCCTCAGGCTCACTGGTGCCCTCTGCTGATACTAGGTCAGGAGGCTGTACCGCTCCAACCTAAAACCGATTTTCTCTGGAGTTATAAGACCTTCACTTGAACCTGTAGAAGAATTGGAATTGAGAAATAGAAACAGGAAGTCCAAAAATTCTGGGCTCTTGGAATTGAAAGAACATGTCAGTTCGAAAGGCTTAGACGAACATCTTGGGGATATGTGTTTGTCTATTTGATTCTCTTCTCTAGCCACAGTGCCTTGAACAGCCTTAGTCCATGGTAAATATTCAATACATATTTGCTGAGTGACTGTGCTGATGAGCAAACGAAGGGCTGGTCTGCGGAGAAAGGCATGGTTGACACCCTTTATGCTCCTAGAAAGATAAAAAGAACAGTTGCCTTGGTTCCTGACAAGTCCCTATTCAAGATCCTGCCTTCAGGTTCCATGAGACACTCCTGTATTTGTATAACAAATCTGTAACTGAGCAAGACCCTAGGGGGTCTTCCCTGGACAGATCCCCCACATACCCTCTGCCTGCCTCTTGTCTGTAGAAAACTTCAACCCTCTAGGTCTTCTCTGAGTTTCAAAGATTAAATTTAATCAGAGAAGTGAGGACTTCCCTGGTGGTTCAGTGGTTAAGAATCTGCCACTCAATGCAGGGGACGTCGGTTTGATCCCTGGTCCAGGAAGACTCCACGTGCTGTGGAGCAAGTAAGCCTGTCCACCACAATTATTGAAGCCCGTCCACCTAGAGCCTGTGCGCTGCAACAAGAAAATCAACCGAAATGAGAAGCCCAGACACCGCAGCTAGAGAGTAGCCCCTACTCACTGCAACTAAAGAAAGCCCACACACAGCAACAAAAACCCTGTGCAGCCAAAAATAAACAAATAAAAATAATTTTAAAAAATCAGGGAAGTGAGAAAATGCAGAAAGGAAGGAAAACAAGAGAGGCAAAATAATAGTACTTTAGCCATTAAATGCGTCAAGCACTTTTAGTTCCTCCCCAAAGACTATGGATAATATTCTGAGTCATGTCCTTTGAACTGTTTTGCAGAAACTGGAACCCCACCCGGTGCAGAAAGTTAACTGTATGCTGCCTACAGGGCTTCCCTGGTAGCTCAGCTGGGAAAGAATCTGCCTCAATTCAGGAGACCCCAGTTCGATTCTTGGCTGGGGAAGATCCCCTGGAGAAGGAATAGGTTACCTGCGCCAGTATTCATGGGCTTCTCTGCTTGCTCAGACAGCAAAGAATCTGCCTGTAATGCAGGAGACCTGGGTTCAAGATCTGCCTGTAATGCAGGAGACCTGGGTTGGGAAGATCCTCTGGAGGAGGGCATGGCAACTCACTCCAGTATTCTTGCCTGGAGAATCTCCATGGACAGAGCAGTCTGACGGGCTGCAGTCCATGTGATCCGAAAGAGCTGGACTCGGCTAAGTGAGTAAGCACTAGCACACACTGCCCACAAACATGTAGACCCAAAACAGGTCAGAACCAAGTTGCTTTTTAATACACTGTCTAGGTTTGTCATAGCTTTTCTTCCAAGCAGCAAGTGTCTTTTAATTTCCTGGCTGCAGTCACTGTCTGAAGTGATTTTGGAGCCTAAGAAAATCTGTCACTATTTCCACTTTTTCCCCACCTATTTGCCATGAAGTGATGGGACTCAATGCCATGATCTTCATTTTGTGAAGGTTGAGTTGTAAGCCAGCTTAGAGGGTAAGGTTTAGAGGCTGGTGATTACCTTCCCAAGGAAATGAGGCACATCCCCTATTGCATCTGATCCTCAAACAATCTGGAAGAGTTCGATTGACTTTCCGCAGGCTTAGCTTTGCAAAGAGGATGAGGCACAAAATGCAAGTGTCTCTCGGACACACCCAGTATCTAAGCTCTGTAGTTGATTAGTTGTTCTCATACAGCCTGTAGAATCATTCACCTTGTCTCTTCGAGAAATGTTTTTAAATACAGAAAAACATAGAGAGTAGTAAAATGAACACCTTGTCCTTACTACCAAGGATTGAAGATTGTTACCATTTTTGTTATACTGTTTTGTTCTGTTTTAAATAAAAGAAGAAAAATATCACAGATGAATTTGACGTCCCTTTACCTCTCATTAGGCATTCCAGAGTGTTATGACCTATCTCCTCTCCTCCAAAAATATCACTGCCTTGATGTGTTTGTACTTTTTCAGTGCACTTCTTAGATTTTAGACACCTTAAATTACCTTTTATTTTCTATATATTACCCAAATTGTATTACCTTGGCAATATAAAGTATTGCCTTACATGTGTTCAAATTTGTATAAACAATGTGCCATGATCATATCAATTTGTTTTCATTTAACAGTATTCATTTTATATCTTGTAACATGATTTTTGGTCTTCCCAGGTGATGCAATGGTAAAGTACACCTGCCGGTGCAGGAGGCACAGAAGACTCCTGGGTTGGGATGAGCCCCTGGCATATGCGTGTGTGTGATCAGTTGTGTTCAACTCTTTGTGACCCCATGGACTGTAGCCTGCTAGGCTGCTGGGGTAGGAAATGGCAACCCATTCCAATATGGTTGCCTGGAAAATTCCATGGACAAAGGAGCCCCCTGGTAGGCTACAGTCCAGGGGGATGCAAAGAGTCAGACGTGACAGAGTGACTGAGCACACACGCGATCTACTTTTGAGATGTATCCATATTGACACAGCATACCAGTTAGTGATGCTTCTGGCTGAGAACAGTATAAAGTCCAACCAAGAGTTACTTCCCTGAAAGCTCAGTTGGTAAAGAATCTGCCTGCAAAGCAGGAGACCCTGGTTCGATTCCTGGGTCGGGAAGATCCCTTGGAGAAGGGATAGGTTACCCACTCCAGTATTCTTGGGCTTCCCTTGTGGCTCAGCTGGTAAAGAATTCACCTGCAGTGCGGGAGACCTGGGTTTGATCCCTGGGCTGGGAAGGCTACCTACTCCTGTATTTGGCCTGGAGAATTCCACGGACTTTATAGTCCATGGGGTCGCAAAGAGTCAGACATGACTGAGCGACTTTCACTTTAAAAAAAGAGTCACTTAAACAAGGATTTTTTTCCCCCACATAGCAAATAGTCTAGAGGTAAAGAGCTGTTGGCATTTTTTTCCATGGCTCAGTAATGTTGGGACCAGAACCTCTGTATTTCTCTTGGCATTTCCTTTCTTTTCTGACTGTATGCTGTGGGGAAAGGCAGTGCCAGCTACATTTGTCTTCAAATCCCCCAACAAACTTCCATTTATATTTCATTGATTTCATTAAAAAATATTTATTTATTCATCTGACTGCACCAGGTCTTAGTAGGGGCATGTGGGATCTTGTTCCCTGGCCAGGGGTTGAACCTAGGCCCTGTGTATTGGGAGCATAGAGTCTTAGCTACTGGATCACCAGGGAAGTCTCTATATTTCCTTAATCGTTATTATCCCAAGATCCAGGTGCAATGGAGTTTAGGGAGGGAGTGTTGAGCTTTTATATCTTCTACAGAGGAGATGGCAAATGGAGACAGGAGTTAGGAATGTTGATAAGTCAGTCAAATAATGTCTGACACACTAGTCCTGAAAGAACATTCCTTCCAACTGCTATCACAGTCATATAAGTACACCACGTACTCTTATCTATTCCATTTTTAATGGATGTTTTTGATTTTTGCTATTGCAAACAATGGTGCAATGAATATTCTTGCATTTGTGTTCCAAGTTTGTAAAATCTTTATCACCTTCATCAAACACAAAAATTGTTGTTTTAATTGCTAAATCATGTCCAACTCTCTGTGACCGCATGGACTGTAGCCCTCCAGGCTCCTCTGTCCATGGGATTTCCCAGGCAAGAATACTGGAGGGGGTTGCCATTTCCTTCTCCAGGGGATCTTCCTGACCCAGGGTCCAAACCCATATCTCTTACACTGGCAGGTGAATTCTTTACTATATGGCCACCATGGAAGCCCACACACAAAAATTGGCTCTAATGAATAATATATTTTTGCTTAGTAAGGATTTTGAAACAAAAGTTCAATATTTAACTTTTTTCCTCATCTAGCATTACTTTCCTGAGGTATAAACTCGAAGTGAATGTACGAGTTTCTGAATGAAGGGTCTTGGGGTAATAGGAGTTTCTGGAGGTAGAAAGCCAGTAAACATATGAAAAATTTCCTGCTACACATAAATCAATAAAGTCTCAGTGTATAAAGACTGTAATTTGAATTAGTCCATAAGGAAAAACTAGGATATATCAGAAGGAAACAAAGCGAATCAGAAATCTCAGAACAGAACATATGGGATGAAAGCAACACTGCAACATAGCAGAGGGCAGGTCGGTTCAGAGCCCAGACAAACAAGACAGACCACACTGGGTAGAGGCCATCCCCAGTTCCCTGCGGAAGAGGAACAGGAGATTTCTACTTTTGTCAATGGAGATTCTTCACATTGCAAGTGAAGAAAAATTCAAGAGAAACTGATTTCACTAAAAAGGGAAACTGAAGAGACCACTGGTGGGTCCAGGGATAGTCATAACTTTATTCAAAGCTTGATGCAACAACTAATACTCAACACAGCCAAAAATAAATAAATATTTTTTTTAAAAACCCACAAAGTTCAAATACTGTCACCAGACCTAGCTCTCAGATCTTGTTCCTCTTAGTGTTAAGCTTCATCTTCAGATTGGTTCCCATTCAATCCCTGGTCGGGGAACTAAGATCCCACTTGTCAAGAAGCAATGAAGCCTGAGCGCTGCAACTAGAGAGTCTGTGTGTCACAACAAAAGACCTCACAAAGACGGAATAAAGATCCCAAGTACCGCAACTAAGACCTGATGCGACCAAATAAATAAATATTTAAAAAAGAGTGTTGGAAGATATTTCATTTTTATTGTTTACAATAGTTTATTGCAGTAAGTAAGCAGAGTAAGCTATGTTATTCTCATCAAAGCCAGTCTCAGTCATTTTCTATGAATTCTTTGACTTTGCCACCTCATTTTTCATGAAAGTTCTTCCAAGAATAATTACACAATAGAAGCTCTTTCCACCACTTAACACCACTTACCTGATTAATGAGTGCTCTCCTCTGCCTCCAGAGAGAACACTGATGCCCAGATGCCCACTGCACACTGAATCTTTGGGTTAGACTTTCATTCTGCTAGACATTCTGCTCCCAGGTGTTGAGTCAATGCTGGTTCACAAACCTGCTTGTTCCAGTTGTTCTAGTTTAATTAAATATTGCATAACATGATGAAATATGAGTGGAAGAAAAATAAAGTTCTCTCTATGAGAATTAAATGGAAAGCTTTATTAATAACAAAGGCAAATCAGTTTTAAAAAACTGTTGTGAAAAAAAAATAAAATAAAAAACTGTTGTGAATTAGGTGAGGGTGAGAGAGACAACTGGAAAAAGTGGATGGTGAGTTGGGTAAGTTATAAAACCCAGCAGAATTCTGCATTGAGAGCACACTGTACCAGTTTTGAAGGGCTCGTTCCACTTTAAAGAAGTCAAAACTGAAAGTCATAGGTGATACACTATTGATGTGGTCTATGGCAGAAGGAGGGGTGCTGAACCCCAAACAGTAGACTCATATTCAAAGTAAAGGTCTTGGCCCTACATCAAAAGACTGGCAGATGAGTATATGGGAGTGTAAGTTAAAATGTTTAAAGTACATATGTATGTGTGGCAAAAGCTACAAATCAAGCAGAGAGGTCAATGAGCAAGAGAAATGGAATTGAATTAGTAACTAACAGGTAAGAAGTAGATGGTTCAGGAAAGTAAAGAGGATGGAACTCAGATTATAGGAAAGTAAGGTGAAAAAATAAAACCACTGAGAAAATTTAATCAAGAAGTTTGATAGAAATAAATCACTACTAACGATGATAAGAACTAACATTTATTGAGTGCTTATTGTACGCAAGTACTATCCTAGCATTTTCTATGCATTATTTTTCTTTTTTATACAACACTTTAGGAGATAGTACTAAGTAACTTGTGGCAGATTAAACCGGGAGAAAGTGAAACTGATTTTTCTGGTAAAGCACATGCTGGAGGGGAAAAGCTCAGGATTTTTCTGATGCGAGGACATTCCAGAAATAAAAATAAAAGGATTAAATCAAAAGCAAATTAGAAGTATTAAGTGTTCTTGCTAGTTGACCAATATTCATTAAAAAATACAAGCTTCCTGGACTTGCCTGGTGGCACAGTGGATAGGAATCCACCAGCCAACACAGGGGGCGTGGGTTCCCACCCAGTGCTGGGAAGATTCCACATGTTGTGCAGCAGCTACGATCGATCGTGCACCACAACTGCTGAGCCCAAGCTCTAGAGGTCGAGAGCCACAACTCCTCAGCTCACACACCGCAACTACTGAAGCCCATGTATCTGGAGCCTGTGCTCCCCAACAAGGCGAAGCCACCGAAAGAGAAGCCCGTGCACTTCAATCAAGAGTAGCCCCTGCTCGTGAAACTAGAGCGAGCCTGTGTGCAGCAACAAAGACCCAGTGCAACCAAAAAAATACTAATAAAATAAAATTTAAAAAGGCATTAAAAAAAAAAGATAGACAAGAAGGTCCTTCTGTATAGCACAGGGAACTATATTCAATATCCTGTGATAAACCATAATGGAAAAGAATATGTGAAGAATATATGTATGTATATTACTGAATCACTTTCCTGTGCAGTAGAAATTAACACAACACTGCAAATTAACCGTACTTCAATGAAATAAGTTGTTAAAAGTAGCTTACCTTTCAAAATCAATTCTGAACTCCTTTCTAAGTTCACTCAAGTCCCACAGACTGGACAGAAAAAGAAAATCTGGGCAAAAAAAAATTATGATATACCTTACAAGTTCTGCTCAACACAGAGGAGGCAGTGAGTAGTCTAAAATGCTCTGTTCCTACCATAGCTCAGAAACCAAAATTATGATATTAGCACCTCTAAATAAATGAATTGCTTAATTTTTGCTAGTTTCTATCTTACAGTGGTCTTCTCTGATTTTGTCTCTAATTATGAAGGGCGCACTATTTGGAGGTTGAAACTTCCAACAGAAGCATAGTAAGCAGTTGTTGTTCAGTCGCTCAGTCATGTCTGACTCTTCCACACCGTGGACTACAGCACACCTAGCTTCCCTGACCTTCACCATCTCCTGTAGCTTGCTCAAACTCATGTCCAATGAGTCAGTGATGCCATCCAACCATCTCATCCTCTGTCGCCCCCTTCTCCTCCTGCCTTCAATCTTTCCCAGCATCAGGGTCTTTTCCAGTGAGTCAGTTCTTCACATCAGGTGGCCAAAGTACTGGAGTTTCATCTTCAGCATCAGTCCTTCCCATGAATATTCAGGGTTGATTTCCTTTAGGACTGACTGCTAACTAAAACTAATAGCACACAGTACTTCAAGGGGAAAATAAAATGCATTCCTCAAAGTATTAAAACAAATAACTTTTGTTTAACTTTTCAGAAACTGATAAAAATGGAACTTTTCATCAAGGAAAAACAGTAATCAATCCAAGAGGAGGCTATATCTCTTTAGAAGAAAAGCCTAAGTGTGTAAGTAGATCTGTCTAAAGTGAAAAGGTATGAATATTCTTTCCACACTAATGACAGCAAAACCAGTTAGCAGCAGAAAACACGACAGATTGAATGTCCATGGCTGATTAAGAACACATACAAGTTTGACACCTTTGAGACTCTGACAGCCGTGATTCTAATTTTGTGTCTCCTACCAATTTACATTTGCACATGATGAATGAGACAGTGGTAGCGAGATTAGACTGTTTATTTTGTTAAACACTGAGTTGCAAAAACAACAGGGTCAGAGTAAAAGCAAGTTTAAGAATTTAACCTCTTGAGACACAGTATCTCATAACTCCAATTACGAAGGGTGACTATAATAGGTGAGCAATGGACTATTACTTAGCCATAGGAAGAAACAACAGCAAATTAATTACTGTCTTATTTTTCTTCTAAGATTAATTCTTACAGTATATGTTTGAAGATTTTGAGTTCAGTCATTAAAAGCAAGATATGGGGATTTCCCTGGCGGTCCAGAGGTAAAGACTTTGCCTTCCAATGCGGGGGATGCGGGTTCAAACCCTGATTGGAGAGCTAAAATCCCACATGCCTCATGGCTAAAAAACTTAAAACCAGAAGCAATGTTGTAACAAATCCAATAAAGATTTAAAAAAAAAAAAAAAAGCAAGATATGACTCCCAAGTCGACAAATTAGTAAGAATAGTGAACACTGAAATAGATACAAGTATATGAAAGTATATTCCTGTTTAATAATGGGAATATCACTAACTAATATATCAAAAAATAAGGTCACTGCACAAAAGACATTGGGAAACATACCTATTTGAAAAAAATTCAAATCCAATTCATGCCAAACTAATTTCAAATAATTGTGAATGTAAAAACACATTTTAAAACATAAAAATACTAGAAGAAAGCATGAGATTTTAATCCCATTTAACTGATCTCAGAAGTGAAAAGGACATTTTAAGCACAAAACCACTGGAAATATAAAAAAGCTCAAGTTGTCTTAGTATTTTCTATCCCATCTTTTATTCTAGCATTTAAAAAATATTTATTTCTTTACTGTTATGAACAATGCTTCTGCAGAAATCTTTATATGTGTACCTTTTGCAAAGATACTCTGTGATGAATACTCTAGAAGCAGTGGAGCTTCTAGGTCAAAGCATAGATGTACTTTAAATTTCCTTTGATATGGACTGAAACTAGAAATAAACTAAAGGTTTATGAGAGTCTCCACATATTTCCCACCCCTGATTATTATCAATCTTAAAAGGATTTTGCCTGTCTGATAGGTAAAAAATTTCATTGTTTCTTCTTGCACTTTCACATTTCCCTCCCTTAATTTAGCTTTTTAATCCATCTGCCATTTTATTTTAGAGCTGGTCAGAGTCAAGGGCTTCACCTTTTTTCCTCTTCAAAGATGGTGAGTTGTCCCAACAAATGGATAGCCAGGTGTCCAAATATCAGTTAATGAATCATCAGGCCTTTATTCAACTGTTTGAAATGCCACATCCATCATATGTTCTTTCCGAATGTATATATTGATCCTTTTCTGGACTCTCTCTGTGCAACTATTGGTCTATTGGTCCATTTGCCCTTTCTCTGCCACTCCCAAATTTATAGAATATTCAGATATCTTCAGGACAATGAATCATCCTAATATTCTTCATTCTCAATAACATGTTGGCTATTCTTATCCATTTTCTCTTCTTGATACATTTTATGTTTATTTTTAAAAACATATTCATTTATTTATTTATGGCTGCACTGGCTCTTTGTTGCTGCACTCAGGCTTTCTCGAGTTGCAGCGAGCGAGGGCTACCCTCTAGTTGCAATGCTTGTACTCCTCATTGTAGTGACTTCTCTGGTTGCAGAGCACAGACTCTAGAGGGCTTCAGTAGTTGTGGCACATGGGCCTAGTTGCTCTGAAGCATGTAGAATCTTCCCACACCAGGGACTGAACCCATGTGCCCTGCATTAGCAGGGGGTTCTCAATCACTGGACCACAAGGAAGTCACTGGATAAATTTTAAAATCAACTTGTCAAGTGAAAAAAAAAAAAATCCAGTTAAAATTTTGATTCAAATTTATAACAAATGTATAGAATGAATTATAACAAATTAAATGTCTAATCTAGGAATGTGACATGTTTTTCCACTTATTCAGGGAATTATTTTTTCCTTTGGTAAAGTTTCATTGTTTTTGTCACATAAATTTTACACATTTCTGGCTAAATGGGCGAATTAACCAATTTATATAATGACTTTTTGTTCTAGACTCAGGGGGATATAGAAATGAACAAGACAAGTTCTCTGTTCTTCTGGAGCCTGTATTCTAATTGAGAGACACAGCCAATAGACAAACAAACAAAAAAGATGACATAGAATTTTCTCTGCAGAGAATTAGAGTTATATGATAGAGATATAGGGAGGCTAGGGACTTCCCAGGTGGCACTAGTGGTAAAGAATCCACCTGCCAATGCAGGAGAAGTAAGAGATGCAGGTTTGATCCTTGGGTCAGGAAGATCCCCTGGAGGAGGGCATGGCACCCACTCCAGTATTCTTGCCTGGAGGATCCCGTGGACAGAGGAGCCTGGTGGGCTATAGTCCATAGTGTTGCAGAGAGTCAGACACGACTGAGCGACTTAGCATGCGTGCACAGGGAGTCTATTTTAGATAGGATTAGTAAACTGAGATCTGAATAGCAAAAAGAAGCCATCCTTTTGAAGATGGTAGAGTGGAGATAGCATTCTAAGGAGATGGAATGCTGCTGCTACTGCTAAGTCTCCTCAGTCGTGTCTGACTCTGTGCGACCCCATAGACGGCAGCCCACCAGGCTCCCCCGTCCCTGAGATTCTCCAGGCAAGAACACTGGAGTGGGTTGCCATTTCCTTCTCCAATGCATGAAAGTGAAAAGTGAAAGTGAAGTCGCTCAGTCGTGTCTGACTCTTAGCGACCCCATGGACTACAGCCTACCAGGCTCCTCCATCCATGGGATTTTCCAGGCAAGGGTACTGGAGTGGGTTGCCATTGCCTAAGGAGATTGAATAGCTAATGCAAAAAGTCTTAAGGCCCTTAAAAACTTGGCTGTTTCAAGGAACAGAAAGGTCACTGAGGCTGTGAGGATAGTGCAGAAGGGGGAATTAAATGTTATTAAATGCTCCAAGCATTTAGGGACAAAGAAGATCATGTAGACCTTCATAAGGAGTTTGTATTTTATTTTAAACGTGATGGGAAGTCACTGAGCGCAGTGAGTAGGGGAATGACTTGATCTGATTTATGGTTTTGAAAGATCATGATAGTAGCTAGTGGAAAAGGGATTGTAGAGGTGGTTGTGGTTTAGTTGCTAAGTCGTGTCTGACTCTTGAGACTCATGGACTGTAGCCTACCAGAGTCCTCTGTCCATGGGATTTCTCGGGCAAGAAATGGAGTGTGTTGCCATTTCCTTCTCCAGGGGAACCTTCCTGACACGGGGATCAAACTCACGTCTCCTGTGTTGCAGGCGGAGTCTTTATAGCTGAGTCACCTGGGAGGCGCTTACAGAGGTCTAAGAGTGAAAGAAATAAGACTTGTGAGAAGACTGCTACAGTGGCCTAAGTGAGAGGTGATCGTGGCTTAGAATGGAAAGGTAGTGGTAGACGTAGTGAAAAGTGCTGGGTTTGGTATTGATTTTTTTTTCTTTTTTTTTTTTTTCCCATTTATTTTTATTAGTTGGAGGCTAATTACTTCACACTGTTGTAGTGGGTTTTGTCATACATTGACATGAATCAGCCATGGATTTACATGTATTCCCCACCCCGATCCCCCCTCCCACCACCCTCTCTACCCGATTCCTCTGGGTCTTCCCAGTGCACCATGGTATTGATTTTGAAGATTTAGTCTAAAGGATTTGCTGATAAATTAGAAAGATACGAAAGCAGGCTGAATGCGGAAGAATTGATGGTTTTGAATTGTGGTGCTGGAGAAGACTCTTGAGAGTCACTTGGACTGCAAGGAGATCAAACCAGGCCATCCTAAAGGAAATCAACCCTGAATAGTCATTGAAAGGACTGATGCTGAAGCTGAAGCTCCAATACTTTGGCCACCTGATGCAAAAAGTCAACTCACTGGTAAAGTCCCTGATGCTGGGAAAGACTGAGGGCAGGAGGAGAAGGGGGTGACAGAGGATGAGATGGTTTGATATTATCACTGACTCAGCGGACATGAATTTGAGCAAACTCCGGGAGATAGGGAAGGACAAGGGAGCCTGGCATGCTGCAGTCCATGGGGTTTCAGAGAGTCGGCCACGACTTAGCAACTGAACGACAACAAAAAGGGGGACGGAAAATGGAGGAAAGAGAGGAATAAAAAACTCCATTGTTCTTTGACTTGAACAGCCTGGTGGACGATGATGCTTTTTGATATTGGTAAGACAAGGAGGAGGAGATATGGAGAAGAAATCAAGAGTTTGTTATTGCCATGTGAAAATGAAATGCCCATTAGACACTCATGTGGAACTGTCAAGTGTGCAGACGCATGCAGAATCTGGGATTCAGGGTAAAGTTCAGACTGGAGATACACATTTGGGAGTCATCAGTGAATAATAGTTTTTAGAACATTGGTCCTGAATGGTGTTGCCTGGGAAGAGTGTACAGGAAAAGAGAGGAGCCTATGACAAAGCCCTGAGTGCTCCCAACAACCTGAAGACTAGCTGGGGTTAAATAAGCAAAAGAAAATGAAAAGGGGGGGGGTCCCTTAATGAGGAGAAAGAAACCTAGTGTGGTCTCTCACAAGCTAAGAGAACCAAGTTTCCAGAAGGAAGCATATTAAGTTTCAAGAAGGAAATAGTGTCTGCACTTGCTGCTTCAGTTGGAACAGAAGTAAGTTCAGAACAGTCATCATAAGCTTTGGAAACAGAGAGGTCTGGTTATGACATAAAAACAGTCTTAGCATTAGTGGGATGGTTGCTTAACTGGATTGGGTTAAGGAGGAATTATGAGGTAGGAACTGGAAGTAGACTCTAGAAAGAGACAAATCTTTAAAACTTTTTTTAAGAGAGGGAGCAGAGAAATTGAGTAGAATGAGTCAAGGTAGCTTTTGTCATTATTATTTTTGTTAAAACACAAACCAGAACATATCTGTACAAAGATGGAAATAATCCAGTAGAAAAGGAGAAAATGATGAGGTAGTAATCTCGGAGAGACAGCAGTGACTGGTCTTGAAGGGCAATCTTAGCTCCTTGTCCAGGAATTGAACCTGGGTAGCCTGTATAAAGGAGAAGGCACTGGTGACCCACTCCAGTACTCTTGCCTGGAGAATCCCATGGACGGAAGAACCTGGTAGGCTGCAGTCCATGGCGTCGCTAAGAATCGGACACGACTGAGCGACTTCACTTTCACTTTTCACTTTCAGGCATTGGAGAAGGAAATGGCAACCCACTCCAGTGTTCTTGCCTGGAGAATCCCAGGGACAGGGGAGCCTGGTGGGCTGCCGTCTATGGGGTCGCACAGAGTGAGACACGACTGATATGACTTAGCAGCAGCAGCAGCCTGTATAAAAACCAGGAATCCAGGGCTCCCTCTGCAATGCCCAGAAAATGATGCAAACCTTGCTTACAACCCCTTCAAAGCACTCTTCTTAAGTCTCAAACTTTCAAAAAAAAAAAAAAAACAAAAACCAGGAATCCTAGCCACCATACCAGCAAGAGCTAGAGGCTAGAAGCAAAGTAGCCCTGGCTCTTTCCCACATTTGAAAGCAAGAATGTTTCAAGGAGGCAAAAACTGTAAAAACAGGAACAAACTTTATTACTGGAGACACAGAACAGTGTATGGGAGAGCATACAAAGAAACAGTTTATGTCAGAAACTAGGCAGAAATACACACCCAGAGAGGAGTGTAGGCATCCTGAATGAGGAGCCCAGTAAAAAAGTGACTTAAATTACTTACATAAGACACTCCTTCTGGGTCTTTGTTTGCACTGGCTAATTATCTTGTTTCTTTCTTCACACGTGACTGGTCCTAGGATCCTCCTCAGGACGCATGCACAACATTTTTTAAGATGGATCCTATTGCAGAGGCCTACGGGTGCAAGTCCACACTTATTCTGGGGTGGAACCCTCTCCCTTTTCAACCTCCAAGAAAGCCTCCCTGCTCATGTACAGTCTAGGAAGTCTTCCTTGACCTCAAGAGTGGCAACCTTATCTCTTTAGCAGAGCTCAGCTTTGTCACTAGCTTTGTCCTTGGAGTGTCTGGGTGAGAACAGAGCTTGGATCTTACTCCATTTGACAAACACCAGCTGTCCAGCCTAGCTCAGTTCCGTTCAGTCGCTGAGTCCAACTCTTCAGTTTCCAACTCTTTGTGACCCCATGGACTGCGGCACACCAGGCTTCCCTGTCCATCACCAACTCCCAGAGCTTGCTCAAACTCATGTCCATAGAGTTGGTGATGCCATCCAACCATCTCATCCTCTGCCGTCTCCTTCTCCTGCCCTCAGTCTTTCCCAGCATCAGGGTCTTTTCCAATGAGTCGGTTCTTCACATCAGGTGGCCAAAGTATTGCAGTTTCAGCTTCAACATCAGTCCTTCCAGTGAATATCCAGGACTGATTTCCTTTAGGATGGACTGGTTGGATCTCCCTGCAGTCCAAGGGACTCTCAAGAGTCTTCTCCAACACCACAGTTCAAAAGCATCAATTCTTCAGTGCTCAGCTTTCTTTACAGTCCAACTCTCACATTCAAACATGACTCCTGGAAAAACCATACCTTTGACTAAATGGACCTTTGTTGGCAAAGTAATGTCTCTGCTTTTTAATATGTTGTCTAGTTTTGTCATAGCTTTTCTTCCAAGGAGCAAGTGTCTTTTAATTTCATGGCTGCAGTCACCATCTGCAGTGATTCTGGAGCCCAAGAAAATGAAATCTTTCACTATTTCTATTGTTTCCCCATCTATTTGCCATGATTTCCCCATCTATTTCCCATCTATTTGTCCAGGCCAGGGGCCCACCTATCTCCTACCTTTGTAAGAGCAAGAAAGGATAATTGGTGGAGCAGAGCTCTTGAGAGGAGAGGAAACAGGAACTAGAATACAAATTGAGGGGATGCGTTTAATGGTAACATGCCTGTAACGGTAACAAGGAGGATGAGGTATGGAGAAGCCAGGGTGTTGGATGGAAAACATGATTAATATTTTGAAACATAAAGTGGCTGAGAAGTGATAAAAATAATGGAAGATGGGAAGACAGTGATCCATGAACAAATGAAAGGGGAGTTAACAGGGATCAGTTGGTGACAACATCTTGGCACGGTGGCAGTTGGCATTACCTTTAAAAGAGTTTGTGTAGTGTTGAGTTAAAAAAATAGTCACAACCTAAAAGTTGACACTTCTGTTTTATTCAGTGGGAATTTTTAGGACTTCAAGCCTGGGAGAGAGCATTTCAAGTGACCCTGAGAGAACTGCTCTGGGCAGGGGGAGGAGTCAGGTTATATAGAAGTTTGCAACAAAGGGTAGGTAATCTGAACATCAGAAGTATTTTCATAAATTAAAGAAAACCAGATATCTCAAGTTTAGGAGTTTAGCACTTTTCTATGTATGGCAACATGCAAGAGTCTAGGCTCACTTTTCATATACATCTTGGCTATCTGGGGCCAGTATCGCATTTCTCCTCAGTGCTCACCATAGGGAGTGGCTGCAGCCTGAAAGCTGCCGGATGCTAGGTGTTGTTCTCCTTCCTGGTTGCCCTGGAAGGCTGGAATTGTTGATGATTATGACACCCTTGTTTATTGATATGGCAGGAAATACTCCTTTTCTCAGTTGGGATTTCCCTCGTGTTCTAGAGGTTAAGAATCCACCTGACAATGCAGGCGATGGGGGTTCGATCCTGGATCTAGGAAGATCCCACATGCCACAGGGCAAATAACCCTTGTACCACAACTATTGAGCTGGAGTGCCCCAACTACTTAGCCTATGCTGCAAATACCAAAGCCCACATGCTTAGACTGACTGCAATGAAAAGTCTGAGCACCACAACTAGAGAAAGAAAGAAAAAAAAATAGAGCTTGCGGGTTTTAAGGAGAAAGGAAGAGAAATGATTAAATGATTTGGGGCAACATGAGAAGTTGGTTCAAATATAAGAATACCTATGAGAGGAATAATATTCTCCTGTACTTGAAATGTTGTAAGGGAGGTAGAAATGTTGTAAGGGAGGTGAGAAAAGAGAAGTTAAAGACAAAGGAGAAAAGGAAAGATATACTCATCTGAATGCAGAGTCCCAAAGAACAGTAAGGAGAGATAAGAAAGCCTTCCTCAGTGATCAGTGCAAAGAAATAGAGGAAAACAATAGAATGTGAAAGACTAGAGATCTCTTCAAGAAAATTAGATATAACAACAGCACATTTCATGCAAAGATGGGCACATTAAAGGACAGAAATGGTATGGACCTAACAGAAGCAGTAGATACTAAGAAAAGGTGGCAAGAATACACAGAACTATACAAAAAAGATCTTAATGACCCAGATAACCACAATGGTGTGATCACTCACCTAGAACCAGACATCCTGGAATGCGAAGTCAAGTGGGCCTTAGGAAGCATCACTACAAACAAAGCTAATGGAGGTGATGGAATTCCAGCTGAGCAAGCTATTTCAACTCCTAAAATATGATGCTGTTTAAGTAATGCACTCAATATGCCAGCAAATTTGGAAAACTCAGCAGTGGCCACAGGACTGGAAAAGGTCAGTTTTCATTCCAATCCCAAAGAAAGGCAATGCCGAAGAATGTTCGAACTACTGCACAACTGCACTAATCTCATGTGCTAGCAACGCAATGCTCAAAATTCTCTAAGTGAGGCTTCAACAGTACATGAACTGAGAACTTCAAGATGTTCAAGCTGGATTTAGAAAAGGCAGAGGAATCAGATATTAAATTGCCAACATCCATTGGATCATCAAAAAAGCAAGCGAGTTCCAGAAAAAATCTACTTCTGCTTTATTGACTACGCCAAAGTCTTTCACTGTGTGAATCACAACAAACTGTGGAAAATTCTTAAGGAGATGGGAATACCAGATCACCTTACCTGCCTCCTGAGAAATCTGTATGCAGTTCAAAAAGCAACAGTTAGAACTGGACATGGAACAATGGACTGGTTCCAAATTGGGAAAGGAGTACGTCAAGGCTGTATATTGTCCCTGCTTATTTAACTTATATGCAGAGTACATCCTGCTAAATGCCGGGCTGGAAGAAGCACAAGCTGGAATCAAAGAATGCTGGGAGAAATATCAATAACCTCAGATATGCAGACGATACCACCCTTATGGCAGAAAGTGAGGAGGAACTGAAGAGTCTCTTGATGAAAGTGAATGAGAAGAGTGAAAAAGTTGACGTAAAACTTAACATTCAGAAAACTAAGATCATGGCATCCTGTCCCACCACTTCATGGCAAATAGATGGGGAAACAATAGAAACAGAGACAGACTTTATTTTCTTGGGCCTCAAAGTCACTGCAGATGGTGACTGCAGCCATGAAACTAAAATACGCTTGCTCCTTGAAAGAAAAGCTATGACCAACCTAGACAGCATATTAAAAAGCTGAGACATTACTTTACCAACAAACGTCCTATAGTCAAAGCTATGGTTTTTCCAGTAGTCATGTATGGATGTGAGTTGGACTGTAAAGAAAGCCGAGCACTGAAGAATTGATGCTTTTAACTGTGGTGTTGGAGAAGACTCTTGAGAGTCCCTTGGACTGCAAGGAGATCAAACCGGGCAACCCTAAAGGAAATCAGTCCTGAATATTTATTGGAGGGACTGATGCTGAAGATCCAATACTTTGGCCACCTGATGCAAAGAACTGACTCATTGGAAAAGACCTTGATGCAGGGAAAGATTGAAGGTGGGAGGAGAAGGACGACAGAGGATGAGATGGTTGGATGGCATCACCAACTCAATGGACATGAGTTTGGGCAAGCTCTGGGAATTGGTGATGGACAGGGAGGCCTGGCGTGCTGCAGTCCATAGGGTCACAAAGAGTCAGAAATGACTGAGCAACTGAACTGAACTGAAGGGAGGTAGTTCTGCTAGGCAATAAACCAGTCTTCCCAGGTGGCTTAGAGGTAAAGAATCTGCCTGTTAATGCAGGTGATGTAGGTTCAATCTTTGGGTCAGGCAGATCCCCTGGAGTAGGAAATGGCAACTCATTCCAGTATTCTTGCCTGTAAAATCCCATGGACAGACGAGCCTTCTGGGTTACAGTCCATGGGGTTGCAAAGAGCTGCACACTACTGAACACACACACACCAGCTTTCTGTCAGAACAGGAAGTTGATGGGAAGATTTAGAGAAGAGGTGAAGCATAGAGGAAATGGGTGATAACAGATGTTGAAATCTAAAGGGTGGAGTGAAACGTTTAGGATGGTTGATGAAGAGCAGGGTACTGAATCAGATTAAGAGAGAGAGAGAGTAGCATGGAGATGTTAATCAGGGTAATGACAGATGACCCTGAGGCTATCCGGTTGTGATTGAATGAAAAGGATTGTAGAACGGAGAGATTATCTATTTTGTAATCTCTTAGAATGGAAAGGAAGGTTGGTAAACTGTTTAAGAAGAGTAATACAGAGCTACACAAAGTGTTCTTTCAGTTGTTGTGTTATGGAGGATACCAGACTAGAATAGCTGATATTTCTCTTGGGTTTTTTTCATTTATTAATAGTTATGAAATATAGGCTATAATTTCCTTCCAGTATTATAATGGTCAGGTTTTGATGACAGGATTATGATCATCTTTCAGAACACGCTGGGATTTTTTTTCCCCGCGTGTTTTTACACCCTGGAACCACCTGGCCTAGTGCATTTTGATGCAGGGTGTTATCTTTGAGTACATTTTCAATTTAATTGATCTAGTCAGATTTGCTACATTTTGAAATGGTTTTTATTTATACCTTATTGTTAGAAGGATTTTCCCGATTTTATGTCTTGTGTCACATGTCCAAAAATGAACATTTTTCTCATTCCCAGAGCTAGCATCATTCTACTTGAAAAATCTCCAAGGCTCTACTGGAAAGAACACACAGGAGAGCTGATGGTGAAGCGGCCAAAAACTGACAAAGTGAATTTTAAATTGATTCCCAAGAACGTTTGCTGTTGACAACATACCAACCTGCCCACTCCGAGGCTTGCTTTAGTGCTGTTGAAATCCGTGCAAAGATTTTAGCTCATAGATTGTAACTTGCTGGGAGAAGACGCGGGAAGGTAACCGAACTGTTGGAGCCCTGTAGCGCTAGGCAGTTTAACCTATTTTCAAGTGATCCCACCAAAGGAGTAAAATGCTTGCACCCAGGGCTCGTGGGAAAAACTACTACTTTCAACAAAAGCTGAAAAGATGTTAAAGAAAAAAAAAAAAAAAGGAAAAATATAAGCCTTTCAGTCTCCAACGTACGTGAAACGAGACTGGGTAGCCGACCAGATGGAAATCCCGTTTTCTTAACACATTGGATTTGCGCTGTCAACTCCTGGTCGGATCCATCCCACCCAAATCCAGCTCACTGGTGGCATGCTTTATCTCCCCAGCCTGTTCCCAAACCACCTTCCGAAGTGAGGTTTCCCGCCATTTCAGTTAAGAAATGGAAGGTCTCTTCCCGGCAGATTTTCCGGGCTCGCTGGAGGCCCGAGCCCACACGGCTTTCCCCGCAAGGCAAGCAGCGGCACGCCCTGGGCGGCCGCAAGCATCGTGACCCCGGGGGTTGAGCCAAAAGGTGACAGCAGACTAGCAGATAAAGCGTTTTAGCACCCGCCGAAAATGCCGGAGGGCGAAAACCGCCAGCTGTGGCGAAGCGAACGCCGGGCGGGTAGGTCGCGGGCCCAGCGCCCGCGCGGGTCAAAAGGGAGGAGCGCGGCCGTTGTAGGCAGGAGCGAGGCTTGGGGGCGGAGGGCGGGCGCGCGCGTCAACTCGACTCTGGATTGGCCGGCTCCGGAGAGCCGAATGACGTCAGCCGGCGAGAACGTCGGATTTGTGTGGTGGGCGCGGGCGGGCGGCGGGGGAGGCCTACTGCGCAGGCGCAGCGGCTGGGCTCCGTCCGCCCCCGGCTTTCGGGCCCAGCTCTCGCGGACAAGTCCCGACATCGCGCGCGCCCCCCGCCCACCCCAACCTCCGCCCTCCGGGACCGCCCCCTCCCCCGGCTCGGCCTCATCGGAGATAAACAATAGTTGGCTGGCGAGCGCCGAGGGTACCTCCCGCCGCGGGGACTCGGCGGGCCGCGCGGGACCGGCGGGATCGCGGCCAGCCGGCCATGGCGGGGCTGTACTCGCTGGGAGTGAGCGTCTTCTCCGACCAGGGCGGGAGGAAGTACATGGAGGACGTTACTCAGATCGTGGTGGAGCCCGAGCCGGCGGCCGAAGAAGAACCCTCGCTGCGGCGATCGCCCTCGCGGCCGCCGCCTCCGCCGCGGTCACCGCCGCCCCCGGCCGGCGGCGAAGTGTCGGGGAGAGGCGGCGCCGAGGCCGCCCGGGAGGCTCTTGCGGCGCCGCCGGATGCCGGGGCCTCGCCGGCTCCCGGCCGCTGCTGCCGCCGCCGCTCCTCGGTGGCCTTCTTCGCCGTGTGCGACGGGCACGGCGGGCGGGAGGCGGCGCAGTTCGCCCGCGAGCACCTGTGGGGTTTTATCAAGAAGCAGAGGGGCTTCACGTCGTCCGAGCCGGCGAAGGTGTGCGCCGCCATCCGCAAAGGCTTCCTCGCCTGTCATCTCGCCATGTGGAAGAAGCTGGGTGAGTTCCCCTGCTTGCTGCGGCCGCCCCCCTCCTCTTCTCCCAGCAGTTCGGGGCTTTCTGTCGCGCCGGCCCCGCGAGCCCCCCAACTCCCGGCCACCGAGGGCGCTCTGTCTGTCCTTTGACGGGAGGGAAAACTCCTGGGTCTCTCAGCGCGCTTTCCAGGATGGGGGGCTCCGGGCAAACGAAAGTGGCTTTTCGGAAGGAGAGGGTTGAGGTCTCCTTTCCGAAGTCCCTCGCTTTATTTCCACCGCTCCCCGCCCCCCGGCCAGGATCGGTGGGCAGCCGTCCCCTCCTCCCTTCGCTACTCCACTCTGGTGGCAGCCAGCCGGAGAGCGTGTTTGAAACCTGGCGCCAGATTTTGGCCAAAAGATGCACTGAAGACGTGTTGCTACCCAAGACGCGCGAAGGAAGCGGGAGATGGCCAAAAAAAAAAAAAAAAAAGTGTCTCCTTCGAATCTGTCATAATTTTGCCTTTGAAGGGCTTGTTCCTATCGGTGGCCTCCTACCGGCGGTGACAGGCCTCCAAAATTGAGCCCGGGTGACTGGTAGTTGGAGTAAGCTGTTGGCTATAGTAGAGAGGCTAAAAAGTTATCATCCAGCGACTTAGTCTTGGAAAGGAATTCGGTATGGTGGTCATGAAATGTTTCTAGAATCTTTACGCTTGTACTGCTTATGAAAAACAAAAGCGCAGAATGGGTTCTTACCACTTAAACTGGCCCCGTTACCGGGATGTGTTAAGTTCAGCTTAGGGCTTTTCAAAAGTGCCCCCCACCCTTTTTTTAACCCTTTGGTACTTGCCTTAGCTAATTGATGTCAGAGAGTTCCCAACAGTGTCCACGTAAAAGTGCTTGTAAATTGTAGATACCCATCAAAGTAGGAAGAGATAAAGAATTATTGATGTGCCAAAAGGAGTTGGAGACCCTAATTTCTAAAAATTCGATGTAGTTGTAGTTTCATCGAAGCTTTGAATGTGTTCTAAAGCAGCCGATGTTTCTGTACCCAACCTATGTTACCATACAGAGTTGTAGGTGCTTAGGCTTTGCTGTGAATGAATGGCTTGAATCTTTTTTTAGAGAAAACACAATACCGCTTCTGTTATTTAAGAAAGTCCTCTTGTTTAAGGTAGCATAATGTTGCTTTATTTTCAGCAGAGGGACAGAGACATAAAGAAGAATGTAAAGGTTAATCAAATACAGAACATTTTTAAAAGGTATTGTCATAGAGTTGTAGACTAGCTTCTTTCAAAGTCTGTTTTCTATTTGCCTGGATTTCTGCCAAGAATTATTTGATTGACTCATAGAACCTCCAGTCTGCCTGTGGGAGGCTGTTTCATCCAATCCCAGAGGCCCCTATTATGGATTTGTTTTGTTTTTGTGTAGGCAGAGCACAGCTGAAAGCACCAGCAGCATATTCCAGAAATTTGTCATTTCATTGCTTGCAGGGCAAGTGGGAGTGGACAGCAAGACAAGATAGAGGAAAATTAGACACAGAGAATATTTAGAGTCCTGTGTATTTTGCCTTACACTTGGAGCAACATAAATTTGCCATGTGTTTTCACTGAAAGGATAAAATATAAGCCCTGTTACTTGAACATTTTTTTAATAAAGCAGAAATCCTGCTGTTAAATGTGAATGTGTATGTCTTTTGACATATATGTACTTTTTGAACCAAGATTTATACACCAAGTGTTAAAGCTTACTTTGTACCCACAGTTAACCTTATACTCCATCATCGAAACTTGAAGAAAAAAAGAGTAGGCTACATGTATGGAAGTCTTGACAAACACAGTCTTCCTGTGTGTCAGATTATAGTAGTGGTTCTCAAACTTTTTGCTATCAGAACGCTTTGTACTCACATGATTCAGGGTTCTAAGCAGCTTTTGTTTATGTGGGCTACATTTATCATATTTTACTGTGTGAGAAGTTAAAACTGAGAAATTTAGGGGCTTCCCTGGTGTGCCAGTGGTTAAGAATCTGCAAGGGATGCCAGTTCCATCCCTGGCCTGGGAAGATCCCAAATGCCATGCAACAACTAAGCCTGGGAGCCATAACTACCTGAGCCCTGCGCTGCAACGGCTACAGCCTGGATGCCTAGAGCCCAGGCTCTGCAGCAAGAGAAGCCGCTGCAATGAGAAACCCAAGAACTGCAGTGTTAAGAGTAACCCCCTGTCGCTGCAACTAGAGAAAGCCCGCATGCAGCAATGGAGACCCACCACAGCCAAAAAACAAATAAATAAATCTTAAAAAAACCCACACAAACCCCAAACCGAGAAATTAATGAAATTTAATCTCTTAAAAATAAGCTTATTGTGTATTGACATTTTAAAGTGAAAAATCACTTTTCCCCCTAAAATAAGAAATATTGAAATAAATATTCTAATCTTTTGCCCATTTTTTGTTTCTTTGAGTTTTGAGAGATCTTAATACATTCTGGATACAAGACATTAATTAGATATACAATTCAAAAACATTTTCTCCCAGTCTGCAGCTTGGCTTTTCATTATTTTAGCATTGTTTTTTAAAGAGAAATTTTTAATTTTGGTTAAATCAAATTTATCAAGTTGCTTTATATGGACTATGTTTTTGATATCCTAATAAAATTTTTTTTTGGTCTAAAAAAATAATATTCCTGTATCTGCCTCTACATTCAGTCTGTTTTGGTTAGTGAAGTATGTAAAGGAAAGGCAGTCTCACACACATGTAGTAGAAAAAGGGAGGAATAGTTTGTGTTTTCAGATAATTGTGGATATTCCACCCCAAAGTGGTAGTTTCTTAAGATTAGTCAAAGTGGAATCTGAAACATCATCAATGAACTTTTCTATTTTAACAGTAAGAGCCATTGGTTTCTCTTGCACTTTGAATCAGCCTTTTACCCACATGTGTTCTTGTGGCATGGCACATGAGTCATTTGGAAAATAATGGTTCACTGGATTATGTAGATCTTCCAAGTATTGATGCATTTCATTATACAATATTAAAGTACCCACATTTGGTAATATCACTGATCTCATCAGAAGAGTCTTAAGCTTGGGAAGTTATCAAGTTTATTGTCGTCACTACAAGGTAGTGGATACACACATTCTAAACTATGAGGTTTGGGGACATCCCTGCTGGTCCAGTGGTTATGAATCTGCTTTGCAATGCAGGGGACTCAGGTTCCATCCCTGGTTGGGAAACTAAGATCCCACTTGCTTCAGAGCAACTGAGCCCACGGGCCTGTAAGCAGTGAGCCTGCATGCTACAACTAGAGAGTACATGCACCATGAGGAAAGATCCCACGTGATGCAATAAAGATCCTGAGTGTTGCAACTAACACCCAACTCAGCCAAATAAATATGAGGTTTTAAGCAGCAGTTCGAAGTTTATCACTGGCAACAAATACTGTCAGTTTTTCTTGAAAAACTTCATTTTGAAAAAAAGTATGCCAAATGCCCAAGTCTTTCTTTTTTTTGGCTGTGCCTTTTGGCTTGCTGCATCTCGGTGTCCTGACCAGGGACACAGCAGTGAAAGGCCACAGACCTGGGATTTCCCTAGTGGTCCAGTGGCTAAGTGCCTTCCCAGTGCACGGGGCCCAGGTTTGGTCCCTGGTTGGGGAACTAGATTCCACATGCCAAAAACTAAGCGTTCTGGAGACTAAAAAAGATTCCGTGTGCTACACTGAAGAGTAAAAATCCCACGTGCTTCTACTAAGACCTGGAGTGAAAGTGTGAAAGTCGCTCGGTTGTGTCTAACTCTTCGCGACCCCATGGACTGTATAGTCCATGGAATTCTCCAGGCCAGAATACTAGTGTGGGTAGCCTATCCCTTCTCCAGCGGATCTTCTGGACCCAGGAATTGAACTGGGGTCTCCTGCATTGAAGGTTGATTCTTTACCAACTGAGCTATGAAGAATGAATAACTAAATAATACCTGGAACAGCCAAATAAATAAATATATATAAAAAGAAAGGCTAGAACCCTAACCACTAGACCTCAGGGAATTCCCTGCTTAGGTCTTACTAAGTCATTTTTATCAGTCTTTCAAGTAAAACTGATGGTCTGTGAAAATTGTGGCTACTTCTTTCCATAATTCACTCAATCACAGTGCTTTTCCTCTTCACAGCCATACTATGCAACAGAAGCTGTTTATGCACCTTCCCTTCTTGCCTTACAGAATGTTGAAAAGACATGTATTTGTGTGTGGAAGTTTAATAAAATTAATTTTTATTGCATCATCAAGGACATTCATAAGTTAAAATGGTTCCCCCCCCCCCCTTTTTTTTTAAACCAGCTGAGCCACAAGGGAAGCCCTCCCTTTTCTTTTTTTAAACTGTAAGAGAGTGGCTATATTTTTCTGACTTTGAGGCATGTGGAATCTTTAGTTTCCCAATTAGAGATCAAATCCAATCCCCTGCATTGGAAGTGCAGAGTCAACCACTGGACTGCCAGGGACTTCACTGGTTATAGAGCATAGGGGACTACTAGTTCACTTTGGTATCACTGCCTTGATTCCTGCTAAGGCAACAGCAGTTTTACTAGCCACTGCTTTTCAACCATCAGTACAGATGTCAACACAGTGAAAAGGGCAAATAAACTCAGAATTATTATGAAAATCGTTTTGGTCTCGTGGAATTCCTGTAAAGATGATTCGCACCATTGTGAGATAAGTGCTGTGTTTTGTCTTTTTCTCAGCTAAATCTTGGGGTCTTTGGGAGCAGAGATACTGCCTTACACATCTTATAGTTAATGTTTTAAGGCTGACCATGCAATTCGTTGCCCAAAGTGGCTGCTAGTTTGGTTGAATTTCTGTGGGTGTGATGGTTAAATTGGCATTTTTACCTTTTTTTTTTAAATTAAAAAATTTCCCCCTTTAAAAATTATAATGTGTATGCATAAGATTTACCATCTTAGCCAGTTTTAGGTGTATAATTCAGTGGCATTAAGTATACTCATAGGATTGTGCAACAATTACCACTCTACATTTTCAGAACTCATCCATTACCCAAATGTAAATTCAGTACTCATTAAACAGTAACTTCCCATTATCCTCTTCTCCAGCCCTGGTAAACCTCTATTTTACTTCCAGTTGCTATTCACCTTTTCTAGGTATCTCATATAAGCAGAGCCATATAACATTTGCCCTTTTTGAATTTTATTTCATTTAGCATGATGTCATTAAGGTTTGTCCAAATTGTAGCACGTGTCAGAATTTTCTTCCTTTTTAAGGCTGAATGATATTCCACTGTATACACACACCGCATTTTATCCATTCATCGATTGATATTTGGGTTGTCGTCACTACAAGGTAGTGGATACACACATCTTTTAATGGTGCTGTGAACTTGAGTGTAGAAGTATCTGTTTGATTCTCTGTTTTCAGTTCTTTGGGATCTAAACCTGGAAATGGAATGGCTGGGTCATTTGGTAATTCTGTATTTAACTTTCTGAGGAATCACCAAACTGTCTTCACAGCAGGTGTACTATTTTCCATTGCCACTAGCAGTTCTCCAAGGGTCCCCATTCTTGCCAACATTTGATATTTTTCTTTTCTTAAAAAATAATAGCCATACTAATGGGTGGGGAGGGCTTTCTTATATTTTTGAAGAATGCCTTCTCTGTCTTCCTTCACCACACCCCGTTACTTTTTTTGGCTGCTTCTGACCAGCGCCATCTTAGTGTCCCAATCAGGGATGGATTCCACACCCCCTGCAGCAGAGGGTGGAGTCTTAACCACTGGACCGCCTGGGAAGTCCCCTAAGTCCTTCTTGATTTATTTAATTACCATTAAGCTTGACCTCTCTGGCATTGTTCAAGTGCTTATATGCCCTTGCCAAATTTACAAAGGAATACTTGAATTATCTAAAAATTTTTATATGACTTATTTTTGTCTTGAGGCAGAGGGACTTAATAAATATAGCATAGAGTGAGAGAGAATGTGAATATATCCTTTTTTTTCTTGGCCATGCCATGTGACTTGTGGGATCTTAGTTCCTCAACCAGGGATTGAACCTGGGCCCCCAGCAGTGGGAAGCTTGGAGTCCTAGTCACTGGACTGCTAGTGAATTCCCAACATATCCTCTTTTTGAAAATTACTTACTTGGGCTGCGCTGGGTCTTGCTGTGGCTCATGGCCTCTAGAGCACACAGACTCAGTAGTTGCAGCACGGGCCTAGTTGGAGTGTGTGGGACTTTAACTCCCCCACCAGGGATCGAACCCAGGCCCCCAGCATTGGGAGCCACCAGGGAAGTCCCAACATACTCTTTTAAAAATTTTTTTCACATTATTTTTACTTCTTGATCTTAAGTTACAGTACATGCCTCATTTATGTGTATTCCTATGTGTGGATTTACTGTTCCTGTGCTATGCTTGTGTTCTAAGAAATAATGTTTCAAAGTTTATGTGTGCTTCTTTATAGGTTTATTCATTTGAAATAATGTTCTTATTACCCTTTCCTCTTGATAGTTCAGAGAAGACAGTGAACAACATGCAGCTTTTATTCCTTTGAATCATAGTTCATTGACTTACGTTATCAAGAGAACCTTTAGAAAGGTAACAACATACCCTTGAATGAAGTGTGATCCCTGATGTGATTACAGGAAATTTGCCACAGTATTTGTAAAGGAAGATGAAATATGGGAAGTTTTATTTTTTTAATTTGTTCAGCTGAAAATCAGAGCATTTACTTAAAAGGATATGGCCAAAGGAATGAATTATGAAGAAACTGGTCTTAACCTAAATTGTTGATTCTGTGTTTGGCAGGTAGTTTTCATTATCTTAAATTTAAAGACAGAAACAGAGATGGACAAATGCAGAAGAGGGGCAGAAGGGTAAAGGGAAACAAGAGAAAGCGAGATAGAACTGGGAAGTGTTTATCACTCTGTCGTGTCCCACTCTTTTCAACCCCATGGACTGTAGCCCACCAGGCTCCGCTGACCAGGCTCCAGGCAAGAATGCTGGAGTGGGTTGCCGTTCCCTTCTCCAGGGCATCTTCCAGATCCAGGGATTGAACCTGGGTCTCCTGTATTGCAGGCAGATTCTTTACCATCTGAGCCACCAGGATCTTCCCCAAATTTGAAGAAAACTTTTATTAAATCATGGAATTTTAAGCTTGTATCATTAGTTTCATATTTTTCAGTTTTTACTATCAAGGACCTTCATCTTCTCGCTCATCAAATGTGCTGAACGAATTTGCTATATTTATCAAGTACCAGTTTTTTCTATTTCTGTTAATCATTCATTACTTTCCATCAGTATTAGATAATCTCTGCTACCACATGTTGCATGTATCAGTTGTTCATTCCTTTTTTTTCTTCTGAGTGGTATTCCATTGTCTAGATATACCACAGTTTGTTTATCCACTCACCCATTGATAGGCATTTGGATTGTCCACAGCTTTTGCCAGTTACGGATAAAGCTGATGTAAAGCTTTTCTTTACAAGAGTCCACTCATGAATGTAGAAAGAATGATGGAACTAGAAAATTTCATTTGGTAACCATCATAATAGTTGATTCAGCCAAGAAACATCAATAGATATTAAAACTAGTAGGTAAAACTTTGAGGAACAGAATTGCTATAATTAGTTCCCTAGGGGGGCAGTTAGCACACATTGGATGTCTTAAAACAACGTAAATTTATTCTCTTATGGTTCTGGAGGCCAGAAGTCTGAAACCCAGGTGTCAGTAGGGTTGATCCCATTTTGGAGGCTCTGAGGGCGAATCTGTTTCATCCTCTCTTCTAGGTTCTGGTGGCTGGCAGGAATTCATGGCATTTCTTGGCTTGTCAGTCCCCACTGTCTTTATATTGCCTGTGTCTTCTCCCCTTCTGTCTTAAGGACACTTGTCTTTGGATTTAGGACCCACTCTAATCCAGGGTGATCGCTTCTTAAGATCTTTAACCTAATTACATTTGCAAAGATCCTTTTCCCAAATTAGGTCACATTCACAGCTTCTGCGTGGGCATATCTTTTATTGGTATGGGGGGGGCACCATTCAATCCACTCCAAAGGATATTTATGTTGTCTCAGATAATCTCCCTGTGAAATGTATTAATTACAAAAAGAAAAAGATTATAGGGAGAAACCTGGCAGACACAACCTTAATTGAGTGATTCAAAAGTAGCATCACTTTTCGTGGGACAAGTTGAGATAGTATACTGCCTGTAGGGAGATGATCATATTCCTGTGATGTTCCTGCCAAAAATGCATAATCTGGTTACAAACATGAGGAAACATGAAACAAACCCAAACTGAGACATTCTTGAAATGACTGGCCAAGTGTTCCTAAAATGCATCAAGGAAACACTGAGGTTCCAAGTTGGAAGTGACTAAAGATACATGATAAGCAAATATAACAAGGGATCCTGAATTTTATCTTTTATTATAAAGCATATTGTTAGGCTAGTTGATGAAAATGAGTGAGATCTATAGATTAGATGGTAGTATGGTATCAATGTTAATTTTCTGATTCTGATGGTGTAGGAATTAGGGCTTCCCCTGTGCTTATATTACAATCTGTTTCTCAAATTTCACCCTCCACGCAAGGAATCCACCTGTAATGCAGGAAACACAGAGACTTGGGTTCGATCCTTGGGTCTGGAAGAATCCTGGAAAAGGAAATGGCAAAGCCATTTCAGTATTCTTGCCTGGGAAATCCCATGGACAGAGGAGCCTGGTGGGCTACAGTCCATGGGGTCGCTGAGTTGGACATGACTGAGAGACCGGAATTAGATACTATATACACAGGAATTAGATACTATAATAGTATTTGGGAGTGATGGTATATTTTGTTGGCAGTTGACTTTCTATTGGTTCAAGAAAAAAGTTCTTTGGATTATTCCTGAGGGGGCGGGGAAGTAAACCTGAAGAAGCAGGTGTCCCACCCGAAAAGGAATCTAGGAAGCAGCTTCATCAGAGCCCTGCAGTTGGATGCATCCCAGATGACCAAGGCTGTGTTTATTTGTTTCAGTAAAGAGGATAAATCAAAACTGCAGCAACATTTGGCATCACCATTTGATTAATTTGATTATAATCCCCTGTCATTTTCTAAGAGCTGTCAGGCTTTTGCAGTAGTCAGACTATATCAGATCATCACCTCTGCTCATGTTTTAATGGTGACACAAATCTTTGTGGTTCTTTGAGAGATGTGATAATGCTTTTAATTTGCTATTTTGGAAGAGAGTACTATTGGTGGTCTTGCGCTTGGCCTTTTCTCCCGTAATAGACTTTCTGACCAATTACTGAAGAACCATGAGAGGAAGCTGTTAGTGGCTGAGGTTATTTGGGGACCAAAAGCTGTGGGGTAGGTTTGGGATTCCATTGGGTCTTAGGTAGACTGGATTGAAAGTCTGTTTAGAACCTGACCTCCATGGGCCTTAGCTCTTATTTATCAGTGGACTGTGGCTGTATTCTGTAGCTCCAGAATTATTATTATTAGTTTTTTCAGAATTATTATCTTAGAGCTGTTGTTCAGTAGTTCCTCAGTGTTGTGGGCATCTTTTTCCTAGGTGTTTAGCTGCGTGTGAAAATGGCCACATACCACTTTGAAGATGGCTAACAATTCTTTAAACTTGGAAGATTGATTTGTTTCTTGTTTTTTGTTGAGAGACCATTCTGGAGATCCAGTTTTTCTTTTCCCCTGTTGTCAGTGAAGTAACCATACCAGATTTTCTTTGGGTAATTAACTGCTCTCATCTGATCTCCATCATCTCAGGATTTTCCCACCCGCAGAGATCAGGAGCATTTTCACTGCAGCCTCTTCCCTTTGCTTAGAGAGAAAAGTGAGTAAAATGTGTTGAAAAGATTTTGGTGTACCATATATAAAATAGATTAACAGTAAGCATATCTGTATAGCACAGTGAATGCATTCAATATCTTGTAATAACCTATAGTGGAAAAGAATAAAAAGAATATATAGGAACTTCTTTGGTAGTCCAATGTCAAAGACTCCAAGCTCCCAAGGCAAGAGGCCTGGGTTTGATTCCTGGTCAGGGAAGTAAGACCCCACATGCCACACAACATATCCAAAAAAGAAAGAAAAAAGTATATAAAAATATGTATAACCGAACCACTTTGCTGAATACCTGAAACTAACACAATATTGTAAATCAGCTATACTTCAATTAAAAAAAAGGTTTTGGTGTTTACTTAATTATTTCCTTAAGTATTGAAGTTGAAGAGAGTCTTCTCAACTTTTCTTGGGGTGGATAAGTGGGATGCATATTTGTATAATAGATTTAATCTAAAGTCCCTATTTCCCTAAATCTTTGAATTGTTTCCTTTATATCATTGTGTTTGTTTTCTGGAACTTCCATAATAAAGTACCAAAAATTGGTTGACTTAACAGAAGTTTCTTGTCTCACAGGTCTGGAGGCCCAAGGTCCAAAATCAGGGTTTTGGCTGGGCCATGCTGTTTCTGTACTCTAAGCTCTGAGAGGAAATCCTTTACCTCTTCTAGCTTCATGTTTACCAGGAATTCCTGGCGTTCCCTGGCTTGTAGAAGCAGCCCTCTAGTCAAATGACTCTTTTCCTTATGTGTTTAACATCTTTTCTCTGTGTGTTTGTCTGACTCTATGTTCATATTTCCCCTGTCTATAAGGACTCCAGTCCTGCTGGATTGGAGCCCGCCCTCATGACTTACTTGAACTTGATTGTCTCTGTAAAGACCCTCTTTGCGAATAAGATCATGTTCTGAGGCACTGAGTATTAGGATTTCAGCATATCTTTTTTGGGAGGACACAGTTCAGCTCGTGAACAGTCATGCCAAATTGTTTGTTGTTTCTCAGTCATGGAATCTTAGGCCGGAGTTGGATCTGTGTTTGCAGAGAAGTTTTATCACCCTAATTCTAAGCTAGTATGCTCACTGTAGACTATCCACTTACTGTTTATTGATAAATTCAGCCCTGTCTCACCACTGGTTGCTGTCTGAAACCAGTGAACTATATGAACAAGAGACTCAATGTCTTCTACCCCTCATTGGTTCCATAACTAATTGACATTTTTCTGAGAATCAGTTGCCTGCCGCCTACTCTGTGGTACTCGTTTTGTATTACAATTCTTTGAAAACAACACAGTGACTCAGTCTATAATAAGAAGGGAAAAGAACATGGGAATTTATTAGAAGGATGTTAGGTAGCTCACAGAATCAAACTAAAGGCTAAACCAGATTTCACAGTGGACAGAAGCAGGTATCTCTGGGGCTCTAGGTGATAGGAGCTAGTGGACAATCATTGAAAGGTTTTAGTTTCTGGGGTGAATCAGCTCCAATAGTTGGCTTTATGCCTTTGTATCTAAAGATGCAAATATATGAAAGAGGGACACAGGTCATTTGCCTACACCTAGGCCAGGAGCAAGCAGGTTTTTCAGTTCCATTCCTAAAGACTGCATGCAGTGGAGGCTGTGAACTCCAGAACAAAATTGGGATGCTAGTATTAGAGGGGGGAATGTGTGTTAGACAGGTGTGTACTGTATTTTAATACTCTAAGTAAAGACTAAAGTAAAAGCAACATAAGGACTTCCCTGGTGCCTCAGTGGAAAAGTATGCCTGCCAATGCAGGAGGCGTGGGTTTGATCCCTGGTCTGGGACGATCCCCTGGAGAAGGAAATGGCAACCCAACTTCAGTATTCTTGCCTGGAGAATCCCATGGACAGAGGAGCCTGGTGGGCTGCAGACCATGGGCTCACAGAAGAGTTGGACACAACTTAGTGACTAAACAACAATGACAAAAGCAATGTAGCCTTTTCCTCCATTTGGATTATTTCCTCAGGAAGAAAAATTTCCGAAAGCTGAATTATTTGGTTGAAAAATATGTTTTATCTTTTGATGACTATTGATACATGTCTTTCAAATTGCTTCCTGAAGGCTTTTACTGTTCTGTACTACGTTGACACTAGAATGTTGTAAAAACTCTTAGTGCAGTGATTAGGACTCTGTTGAATTGCTTGGGTTTAAATCCCAGTTTCTCCATTTACCGCCTGTGTGACCTTACCTCTTGGTGCCTGAGTATCCTCATCTTTAAAATGGAATCAAGATAGTACCTACCTCGGACTTCCCTGGTGGCACAGTGGATAAAGAATCTGCCTGCCAGTTCAGGGGACACAGGTTCGCTCACTGGTTCAGGAAAATCCCACATGTTGAGGAGCAACGAAGCCCGCGTGACCACTACTGATGCCTTCACGCCTAGAGCCCGTGCTCCACAAAAAGAGAAGCCATCGCAATGAGACCGTGTACCACAGCTGGAGAAAGCCCTGGGGCAGCAACAAACTAAAAGCCAGCAGTCAAAACTTAAAGTAGCACCTACCTCTTGAGAGTTAAATGAGTCTCAGTATATATTATAGGTATTAATACATGATAAGTATATAAAGTGTAAAGTGTAGTCGCTCAGTCATGTCCGACTGTTTGCGACCCTCTGAACTGTAGCCCACCAGGCTCCTCTGTCCATGGGATTCTCAAAGCAAGAATACTGGAGTGGGTTGCCGTTTCCTTCTCCAAGTATATAAGTACTCCCAAGTTGAAACTTATTATAAAGAACATATGCTTTCTATACATGTTTATCATAGCTTTACTTCATCCAGAAATTTTATGTTTTTGTGTTATAAAATTTATTAGTCTTTGTTTTAATGACTTATGCACATATTCTAAAGGATGCTTAAATCAGAGTTCATATACTATCTGATACTGTTTTTAATATGCTCCTAGTTTTAAGTCATTTTGGTTTTTTGATTAAAATGTAAAGTAGAAAACAAGAAAGTCTAAGGAAGACATTATAAAGAGGCAGGTTCCTTAATACATAAAGTCATTGCAGTTTCAATCAGAACCTCCACAGGGTGGCTGTTGCTTCTGAAGTTCATATGGAAAAATACTTCAGAGAATATTGAAAAAGAAAAATAATTGGAGGATACTTAAACTCCCAATTATTAAAAAGCACCATAAATAGATTAGTAGGATGAGTCCAGAAATAGATCTGAGGCAAGATGTAACGTATGATAAAAGGTGACATTTCAAATGAATAGGAAAAGCATGGATTATTCAGTATTTTTAGATAATTGCATGCATCTAACATTTCTTTGAATATCCTTTTTATTTTTAGCTTTTTTCCTCCCTTTTCAGCTCATTTTAGGTGCTTTTTGCCAACAGCTGAATTACTTGTATACTGTAGGTAAATTCTGTTTTTCTGAATGTGCTTAAGAACTCTTTTTTCTGGGAGTTCACTTCGTTCTCATTGTATTTAGCTGCAGAAAAGACTCTTTTCCAGTTTCTTTTTTTTAAAAAAAGGAAAGGTTTTACCTAGAGCCATAAAAGAAGGGCTAAAGAAACACACACCATACTCTAGGCTGAGCTTCTAAGGAATGATGTCTATAACCAAACTGCAAAACTGCATGGTCTATAGAGCTGTCTCCTGGCATCTGTGTTTGCAGAATTGATGCCTTTTTCCTGCTACTTTTTTTTCTTTTAACTTAAAAAAAAAAACCGTGAAATATAGCATGCATACATAAAAGGCCATAAAACATAAATGTACAATATAATAATCATCAAATGAACACCATCCAGTTAAGAAAGACAACATAGCCTGCACCCCAGTAGGCCCTTCTGATCTCATATTCCTCGCTTCCCCCAAGGGTCAACCAGGATCTTGACTTTTGTGATTATAGTTCTGTAGTGATTTACTTATTTTTCTTAATAGTTTTGCCTGTTGCCTGTAAACATGATAGTTTTTTTTTTTCCTGAAGAAAATCATGCTGTATGTATTTTTTTATCTCGTGCCTCTTGTGAGATTCTTACCCATGGTGTGTAGTGTAATCTATTGTTATTTTGAAGGACATTTGAGTTGTTGCTCATTTTAAGCCCAGATGAACTGTGCTGCTGTGAACATTCATAGGTATTGTGTGCACATGTGCATTAATTTCTAGTGTATACCAAATGAACAGTCAGGGTATGCCCATCTTCACCTTCACCATATAATGCATAAGATGTTTTCTAAATTAGTTGTACCAGTTCATACTCCTACCAGTAGTTGATGATAGAACATGTTATTCCACATTCTTAACTTACTATTGTCAAACTTTATGCAATCTGATAATTATGTGTGGTATCTCACTGTGGCTTTTAATTTGTATTTCCCTGGTGATTAAAGAAGCCAAACATCTCTGCATGCTTTTTGACTGTCTGCATGTCCTCGTTTGTCAAAGCCTGTTTAGGCTCTATATCTGTTTTTCTCTTGAGTAGTCCTATTGATTTTATTTGTTGGAGCGTTTTATGTATTCTGGATACTATTCCTTTGACCTATATATGTTACAAATATATCCTCTTCCATTCTGTGACTTGTCTTTTCACTCTAGTATCTTTTAATGAATAGAAACTCTTGGTGGTAGTACAACTTCACAATCATTTTATATGGCTAATCCATTTTTTGTCTTTAGGAAATCCTTCTTTACCTTGAGATCATGAATGTACTGTTTTGTGCATTTTCTGAGCATTTTAAGCTTTGCTTTTCATGTTAGGTCTTTTTTAAAATGTTATTTTGGCTTTGCTGGGCCTTCATTGCTGCACGCAGGCTTTCTCTAGTTGCAGTGAGCAGGGGCTACTCTCTAGTTGCAGTGTGCAGGCTTCTCATTGTGGTGGGTTCTGAGCATGGGCTCTAGGGCCTGAAGCCTCAGGAGTTGTGGTGCATGGGGTTAGTTGCCCTACTCAGTTCCAGGAGCAGGAATTGAACTCGTGTCCCCTGCATTGGCAGGCAGATTCCTATCCACTGCACCACCAGAGAGGTCCCTTGTATTAGGTCTTTAATGTACCTGGAATTGATTTTTTGTGTTTGGCATCAGGAACTCAGAGTTACTATTTTTTAAATTTTGTCCCAGTTCCATTTATTGCATGTCTGTCTTTTCTCCACTGTTCATATATCAAGTGTCTAAATATGCATGGATCTGTTTCTGTGCTGACTGTTTTATTTGTTCACTGGTTTACTGCTTTTCCATAAATGTCTTACTAGAGATTTGTTAGCATTGTTCCCAGATATTTCACACCTTTTGCTGTTACTATGGATGGGATCTTTTTTTTAAAGTTATATTTTGTAATTTTTTCTATTTTACAGAAATAGGATTGATATTTTATATAAGTATTTATATTCATTGACCTTATTGAACTTTATCAATGCCAGCAATTTCACAACTGTTTTCTTTGGGGCTTTTTTTTTTTTTTTTTTTTTTTTGGTAACTCCACTTGGTGTCTCTCAGGCTGTTTGCTTTTTTCTTAAATACATAATGGTAATCACAAAAACTAATGTTTTTAAATTTTATTTATTTATTTTATTTTTGACTCTGCTGGGTCTTTGTAGCTGTGCGGACTTTTTCTCTGGTGGTGGTGAGTGAGGGCTTCTCATTGCAGTGGCTTCTCCTGTGTCTGAACACAGGCTCTCGGGCTTCAGGCTGTGGCTCCCAGTCTCCAGAGCACAGGTTTTGTAGTTGTGGCTCACAGAGTTTAGTTGCTCTGTGGCCTCTGGGATCTTCCTGGGCCAGGAATCGAACCCATGTTCCTGCATTAGCAGACAGGTTCTTAACTACAGAGCCACCAGAGAAGCCCGCAAACCCATGTTCATTGAATACTTACTATGTGTCTGTACTGTTGCAGATGGTTTTACTTGTGTATGTGGTACATGCACATGAATTTCTAGCTTCATCAATATCGGTAGCTGTTCTGGTTTCCCTCAGCAGTTATTTCCTGTGCTGCAAGAAGCCCTCTGTTGTGAGTGACAGGTCACTCTGAAGGATGGATTCCATCTATACGATGGGGTGGGACGGGGAGATGCACTGTAGGGTTCACGAGATGGCTTTTTGGCATATGTAATTTTGGAAAAGAAAAGAACTAGTTAGCCTAGATATATTAGAGGAGGTTCATGGCTGTAAAAGTTGAGTGGCACCCCATCCACTTGGCGGGGGCGGAATTTATTTCTTCTCCCACATCCCCTTTGAGATCCTATTGTTCCCATCAGCAGATGCACCACTTTCCTTAAAAGACAGCAAAATTGAAAGAGACACATGTACCCCGATATTCATGGCAGCGCTATTTACAATAGCTGGGATATGGAAGCAGCCTAGATGTCCATCGCCAGATGAGTGGATGAGGAAGTGGTGGTACATACACACAGTGGAATATTACTCAGCTATAAAAAGGAACACATTTGAGTCAATTCTAATGAGGTGGATGAACCTGGAGCCTGTTACACAGAATGGAGTAAGTCAGAGATAGACAAATGCTGTATATTAATGCATACATATGGAATTTAGGAAGATGGTACCGATGGTCCTACATGCCGGGCAGCAAAGGAGACACAGACGTAAAGAACAAACTTGTAGACTCAGTGGGAGAAGGCAAAGGTGGGATGGTTTGAGAGAATAGCTTTGAAACATGCACATTACCACATGTAAAATAGATGCCCAGTCCAAGTTCATGCCCTGCATGAAGCAGGGCAGCCAAAGTCAGTGCTCTGGGACAAGCTAGGAGGACAGGGTGTGGGGGGAGTGGTGGGAGGGGAGGGCAGGGTGGGGAGGACACATGTATCCCTGCCGTTGGTTCATGTTGATGCGTGGCAGAACCATCGCAATGTTGTAACTGTCCTCCAATTAAAATAAGTTAATTAATTAAAAAGAAGAGAATTATTATAGTTAGTACTGGGGCTTCCCAGGTGGTGCTAGTGGTAAAGAATCCACCTGCCAATGCAGGAGACATAAGAGATGCAGGTTCGATACCTGGATTGGGAAGATCCCCCGGAGGAGGGCATATCAACTCACTCCAGCATTCTTGCTGGAGAATCCCTGGACAGAGGAGTATGGTGGGCTACAGTCCATAGGGTCACAAAGAGTTGGACATGACTGAAGCGACTTAGCACGCACGCGCTGTAGTTAGTACTGGCATCTTAGGAACGTAAATGTTTCACCTTTTACCATGTGGGGAGTTTAGGCACTAACCTGGCTCCCACCATTTTAAATGAATCTACCAAGCTTCCACCATCCATTCCTTACTTCAGCCTTTGCTGCTGCCTCTGAGTTTGAACTTTTCTGGAACTCTTTTAACAGGGAATACTGATGTACTGCCTTCTTTACTTACTGCTTTTTCCTCATGTTGAATTACAAATTTTGCATTCTGATTTTTTCCCCCTCAATACAATTCCATTTGTTTAAAATTTCAGGAATTCCTCAGATTTTCTTATGACTCTTCTCTGTGTTTCATAATATTTGTAATCTGTCCTTTCAGTAGGATTTTGTGGGGAGAATATGTCAGTGTTCAGACTTTGTTTGCTATCTTGAACTGTAATTTGTTTAATGTCACAGAATATTTCATTCTTATAGCTCAGTTGATAAAAAAATGTGCCTGTAGTGCAGGAGACCTGGGTTTGATCCCTTGGTTGGGACGATCCCCTGGAGAAGGAAATGGCAACCCACTCCAGTATCCTTGCTTGGAAAATCCCGTGGACAGATGAGTCTGGTGGGCTGCAGTCCATGGGGTTGCGAAGAGTTGGGCACGACTGAACACTTCATTTCATAGAATATTTCAGAAGTTTTAAATGATAGTGAATATAATCAGTGTAGGTTTTGGAATTAGATACATGGGATCTGTGCTGCTTAAAATACTTGAGTTATTTTGAGCAAATTTCTTAACCAAAGTTTTGGTTTCTTCATCTGCAAAATGAAAATAATGGAACTGATCTTCGCTTATTGTTAGTGTTATGAGATAATGTATACAGGTAAAGCTCTTAGCACAGGTAAAGTTCTTAGGAAGTGGTATCCAGTAGGTGCTTGGTAAATGTTATTTATTAGGTTATGAATATTCAGCAGAGTTATTTTAAAAACAAATCAAGTAGCTTTTTCTGAAAATCTTTTTGAATAAAAATTAATATAGATGATAAGCTGCTGCCAGTATGGTATCAAAACTTTTAACATATCCTTGCTACTAAATGTGGTTAAGACTAAGACTTACGTGGAATTACTAAACCTATGATGTAACATTTTTCTCCTAAGATTGCCTTGATGGTCACAATATAATTGCATTATCTATAAAATTAATTTATTAATGTAAGAATGAAGGGATTAACACAAATTCTTCTTTAATAGCTTTCAAAATGTTTCTTAAATATTTTTGTGTGCTAATTCAGATTTTAACATGCTAATTCAACATAAGTTGCTGATTTTATTCTGCCACAGTAGTTATGTGTACACCTGAAAGTAAAATTTTTTCTTTTCTATTACAGCAGAATGGCCAAAGACGATGACAGGTCTTCCCAGCACGTCAGGGACAACTGCCAGTGTGGTCATCATCCGAGGCTTGAAGATGTATGTTGCTCACGTGGGCGACTCAGGGGTGGTTCTTGGAATTCAGGATGACCCCAAGGATGATTTTATCCGAGCTGTGGAGGTGACGCAGGACCATAAGCCGGAACTGCCCAAGGAGAGGGAGCGAATCGAAGGGCTCGGCGGGAGGTAATGACCGCACTCTGCCCCTCCTCGCTCTGTGTAGTCCTTTCTGCTTTACTTACCACATTGACCTACTTCTCCCTTCTAGTGAAGTCACAGAGTTTTAGCTTGCCTGGTAACGTATCCATGTATATTCATGTTTATTTTATTATTTTGAATTGACCGATTTATTTCTGATAAATGGCTCCAAAGGGAAATAATATCTTAATGGCACTCAAGTAACAAAACATCAAGGATTTATTTAAAGCCTTTTGTATAAGCACTAATCAGCATGCCCTTCAGAATCTGGACAAAGCAGCCCTCAGAGTTCCAGAACAGAACAATTTTAATCTATTTTGGGGAATAGAGTTTTGTTAGAATTAGCTTTCCGTTTTCCCCTTTGATTTCTAAGTCATGCACGCGACAAACCTCTGTGCTGTGTTCTGTGTGTTTTGAGACAGTTTGTAGACGATGAAGTGAATTTGACTTAAGCATAGTATCTTTATGTTACAAACTAAAGTGCAAGGTTATTCTAAAAAGCAGAGGAAGGAATAAAGTAAGAAAATTTAAAATTCATTCCAATACTAGTTTTTTAAAAATCAAGGATCTGAGGCAAGTTAAATAGAATGCAGTGTTTTCTAAATAATTATTTAACTCAAGTCTTACCATAATGTTGTTACTTTTTTCTCCTTTCTTGTTTTTATTAAATAAGAAAATTTTTTTTCAGAGAAATAATAAGCTGAAGGAAAGAATTAACATCCTTAAACTACCAAGAGTTCAAAAGATCAGTAAGAGTAACAGTAAATTCTGCCACCTTCAGATGGCATAAAGGAGAAGTTTGAATGACAGGAAAAACTAAAAACAGTAGTAGAAACATTTGAAAAAATATTTAACATTGAAGTGAAGTTCTATTTTTTGTTATTGAGTTAGCAATATTTTAATTGTAATGGGTATCCTGTTGCTAGGATTATATATTGGTATGACCTATACAAAATACAACATACCACTAACTTTAAATGTATATAGGCTGAATAATTTCAGGAATCTCCTCTAAAGAAGAAATATGAAATGTGGATCAAAATGTCTAAATAGAGTTATTGATTGCAGCAGTGTTTATTGACTGTTAATTTAGCTGAAAATAACTTGAAGGCCCAACATCTGGAAAATGGTTAATTACATTTAATTATATTCATAACAGTGGATATGATGTGAACAAAATTTTTAAAAATCATGGTATTATGAAAATTTTCAAACATTTAAGTAAAGGTCAGGGAATTCCCTGGTGGTTCAGTAGTTAAGACTCTGCACTTTCACTGCTGAGGGCCTAGGTTCAATCCCTCCTCAGGGAACTAAGATCCTGCAAATTGCGTGACATGACCAGAACAAACAGACAAAAAAGTAAAGGTAGACTAGTATAATGACCTCCAATACATATGAGGAATTTTTTAAAAATATACCATTTTTTTGCCTCTTTCACTGAGAGATAATTGACATGTCATTGTGTAGATTTAAGACATACTACATGATGGTTTGGTTTAATTATATTGTGAAATATTACCACAATAGGTTCAACTAATCTCCATCTTCTCATATAGATACAGTTTTTAAAAAGAGAGAAAAAATAAAGGGAAAAAAATTTCTCCTTGTGATGAGAACCCTTAGGATTTATTGTCATGACAACGTTTCCTGTGTATCATATAGCAGTGTTCACTATAGTCATCATGTGGTACATTACATCCATAGTACTTATTTATAACTGGAAATTTGTACCTTTGACCAATTCCCCCTTTCCCCTGCCAGGAATTTTTAATAATATAGGAGAATGCTTGTTGGTCACAATAAGCAGGATATAAAATTATATTGGTAACTGTTTGTCTCCATGGAGGTTGTATCTTATGCTTCTATCAGCAAAATATGTGAATGACCCTGACAACATAATTACAGAACTTTTTGATCATCACCAGTTGTAGGTTAAAAGTCATCGTGGTGATGTTTTCATTTGAATTTATCCTGAGAAAAGTTGAATTTTTTTTACTTGTTGAAAAGCCATATAGACTTCCTTTTCTGTGTGTTTTTGTGTATCATCTTTGTTCATTTATGGGGGAGAGTAGTCAGCCTTCTTTCTGTATTAATGTATAGGAGCCACATACACATTAGAGAAATTAGACTAACGTATGTGATGAATTTCAGATGTTTTCACAGTTTGTCTTTTGATTCTGCTCCTGGAATTTTTTTTCCATGTGGAAGTTTATTTTAATGTAGTTAAATTTATCAGTGTCTGCTGTTATGACTTTTGGTTTTTGTGCCATATATATAATTCCTTCACTCTGAGGTTGTTAAAAAGTCTATATTTTCTTCTCATACAACAGTTATGAATACTTTGGTCTTAGGAACACTTTACATTCTTAAAAATTGAGGCCCTCAAAGAGCTTTTTTGTTTATATGGGTCAGATGTATTGACTTAACCATATTAGGCATTAAAATGGAGATGTTTTCAAATATTTGTTAATTTATTGAAAAAGAGCAATATTAAGCTCATTATGTGTTAACATAAAGAACATTTTTTAATGAAAATACAGCTGTTTCCCCAAAACAGACATTTGAGAGGACTGGCAGTGTTTTACAGTTTTGTAAGTCTCTTTCTTGTCTGGCTTAGTAAGTGACAGCTAGATTCTTACATTTGCTTCTGCATTCAAACTCTTGTGATAAGGTATTTTGGTTGCAGTATCTAAAGTAAAATCAGATTTTACATAGATATATAGGTGGAAAAGGGAGACTGTTTTCAAAGCTTTTTCATATTTTTCATATTTTGGGGGTATTTTACTTTGATACTGTTGTAAAATTCATGAAGAGGGAATTTCTTAAAGGTTGATAATGTGGTGTCTGAAATCTTATCAGTAACTTTTTTATATTCTTTCACTGAGAGCCACTGGTGTATCAGTTAAGAGCCATTGGTTAAATAATATCTTTATCCATGCATGATCTTTTTAATAGACTTTTATTTTTTGAGCAGTTTTAGATTCATAGCAAAATTGAGCAGAAAGTACAGGAGTCCCTGCCTCCTTTGCGTGACTAGTCTCTTCCACTATCAGCTCTTTTCCCAAGTGGTTCACTTGTTACGATTGATGACCCTACATTGACACCTCATTATCACTCAAAGTCAGTAGTTTACATTTGGGTTGCTTTTGGTGTTGTACATTCTAGGGTTTGACAGATGTGTCTACAGGTGTCTACCTTTATAGTTTCATACAGAACAGTTTCACTGTCCTAGGAATCTTCTGTGCTCTGCCTGCTTTCCCCTTCCTCCCTTTCTATTTCTGGCAACCACTGGTCTTTTTTATTATCTTCATAGTTTTACCTTTTCCAGAGTGCCACATAGTTGGAATCATAAAGTATATAGCCCTTGTGCATGATTTTGAAACCTGGTATTGGTCATTTGTAAAATATTGGTTAGCCAGGTTATGCAGATCATCCAAATATTGACATCTTTGATCATACAGTATATCAAGTTCTGTAGCTGTTGCAAAACTCCACTGTATGCACATGGTCTTAGTATTATTAGGAAAATAATTTTGACCTTGTAGATCCCCTGAAATTGTCTGGGGGACTCCCGGGGGGTGGGGGGTGTCTCTGAACCATATTTCAGGAGCCATTTTTCTAGTATTTGTATGGTTTTGTCATTTACATTTTAATCTTATAGCTCTGGAATTTTAAAGTTGTGTAGTAGGGATTCAAGTTAATATTTTTTTCTAACTGGCCGTCAGTAGCCACTTGAACAATTCTGCAGCTATTCCTTGCTGATTAGAAGGCTTACCAGGCATAAAACCCTTCTATAGTGGGAAGATGACCTGGAGTTTATCCTCTTGTAGCACTCTTTCCCTGGTTAAGATAACTATGGAATGTCAACTCTGTTACAAGGCAATGTTGCTTGTTGTAGAAGGATCCTCGAATGGAACTGCAGGTGGATAGGAAAGATTTCTATGGACCACAGATTTCTCTTGGAAAGCAGGGACCTTGGCTGCCCTGTGTACATGTAGTTGGACTTACGTGGGGACCAGGAAGTCAGGGGCCCTTGAGACACAGATTCCTATGGCCTACGAAGCTCACTTGTGGTGGCTGGAAATTGGCTCCTGGATTTCTGTAAGGATCACTGCTGAAGGCGGCACTCCTGGAGCTGCGGTTCCGGCAGACTGTGTTTCCTTTCCTGTATCCTACAAAGTTAAGTGAACCTGGCTTCATGCTGTAGTTTATTAGGTCCTATAAGTGTGAAGGTCAGTATGTATCTGAAACCACTACTGGTAGTTATGCAAAGTGAGCTTTGCAATCATATATATTGGGCTGGCCCCCCAAAAATAGTTCCTTCATGTTTTCCCATATCATCATATTATGGCAGAACCTGAACGAACTTTTTGGCCCACCCAACATTTGGACCTTTTTCTGGGTGTTCTTACATACCAGTACCATACTTTTTAAAGATCAAGGCTTTATTATAATTTTTAATATTGGTAGGCCTGATTCCTCTCATTAGTCTTGTAAAAAATCTTTTTCTTCACTATTCCTTTATTTTTCTCTATGAAATTTTAAATTATGTTATTTGTATTTAATTTTTTTTTTCTTTTTTTTTTTTTAGTTAATGGTTTTTGTGCTGTTACTTAAAATACCATCTGGACAGCTGGACGAGCTCTTTGCCATTTGAGAGCAGGTGTCTCTTTGCACAAATTGAGCTGTTTTGTTATAAGTCACTTCCTCCTTTCCTTCTGTCCTCACCCTAGGCAACTGGCCAGTGCTCTGTTTTCCCAGCCTCCTGTTGCTTCTCAGTCAGCCCCTGCATATCAGGCTGATCGTTTGTGTATGCCTTTTAATCACACAGGACAATGGCAGGAAGTGCAAGAGAAACAGCATCTTTTACAACACTGCTTTGGGTTTTTGATACTGGATGTAAAACTTTGTTTTAGCCACTGCCCTTATTTTGTCATTTGTTCCTCTGTTGGTGTTTCTACACAGAGACCATAATAACTTTGAAAGTAATAACTTTGAATATTAACGTGTCAAGAGAGCTCCTAGGAGTGTTATCTTGAAAGCAGTGTGGGTAGCTCCTGTAATTACTTAATGGGGATTCCCTGGTGGCTCAGTGGTAGAGAACGTTCCTACAATGCAGGAGCCACAGGTTTGATCCCTGGGTCTGAAAGTTCCCCTGGAGGAGGCCATGGCAACCTACTCCAGTGTTCTTGCCTGGAGAATCCCATGGACAGAGGAGCCTGGCAGGCTACAGTCTGTAGGGTTTGCAGAGTTGGACATGACTGAAGCCATTGAGCATGGCACGCATGCAAGCCTTACTTTTTAGGGAGCAGGTTTAGGAAAGAGCTATAGGGCATAAGCTGTTAAGAAGGCAGAATGTTGGCATCTCTTTTCCCATAACTCTTGTGTTTCATAGATTCTTGTGAATGGTATTTTGGTTGGATATTAGCAAAGATTTGGACAGCAACAAACACTTTTTTGTCTCTCTCTCTTTTTTTTTTTTTGGTCACACCACACAGCCCCGGGGATCTTAGATCCCTGACTAGGGATAGAACCCAGGCTCTCTGCGTTGGAAGAGCAGTCTTAACCACTGGACTGCCAGGGGAAGTCCATTAATGGTAGATTTAGTCTTTACTGTTTGCTTTTTGAGGGTCAGCTTTGAAGAAAGCATAAAATAAAAAGTTACCGCCCCCCAACTCAGCCCTCCGTCTCCCCAGGGGTTTCCATCTGGGTGAGGTTCCCCCAGCCCCATAGACCAGCCCCACCCACCCCCAGCCCGACCTGCTGGGGCAGCGGACGGAGCCCCCAGGAGCAGGGCCTCTGTCTCTAGGACTGACCCGCTCGCTTTGCGGGGGCGGCTGCGAGTCCCTAGACCCCTGGGCTGCTCAGGAAGCCCCTTCCCCTCGGGAGGGCGAGGTCCCCGGGCAGACCCAGCCGGCCCAGGCCTCTGGCTTCAGCCGTCCAGCCTCAGCTCCCTAGTAAGTGCCTGCTGTGTGCCCGTTCGCACCCAGGCCCGAGGGATGCAGACCTGGGGTGGGAGACAGACCCTCCTGGTGAAAGGCTCGCCACTGCCCAGCGCTCAGGCGTGCCAGCCAGCTATGGCGGGGCCCCCTTAGGCTTCTCCCCCCCGAGGCCTGCGGGGCACCCCTCCGCCGGGTGCTGCCTGCCTGCCTCTCCCAGGGAGCCTCAGCCCCCGAGTGGGCCGGGACGCCGCCGGGGCGGTCCAGCGGGTGCTGCCCGCTCCTGCTCCGTCTCCCCGGGGCCCTGGCGGCTCTGCCCCCGCCTCCACCCTGAGTGTTCCCCTCGCCCGGGGAGGTGGCGCGGAGGTGCCCGGCTTCGCCGCCTCCGAGGGCGGAACACTCACCTGACCACGGTGGGCCTGCCGCCCTCGCCCCAATGAAAGCAATTCCAGCCTCAAAAAAAAAAAGGTAACCACTTTTGCTGACTCTTACTGTGATCTGGAACAATGTTGCTTTCAGCATTACAAATTAATTCTCAAAAGGGAGAGTAAATGAGCAACTCTCTTGATATTCCTCTTCTGTGTTAACATTGAGCAAATTTTCTACCATGTTCTTCACTTGTTTCATTCCCCTCCTGTTCTATCTGGTTATTGTAGCCCCATGTGGCTGTTTGAACTTAAATATAAATTTATTAAAGTTAAATTAAAAATTCAGTGCCTCATTTGCTCTGGCCACGTTGACAGAGCTGGGTAGCTGGGCATGGCTGGTGGCTGCTACATGTTAGAATGTGAGGAGTGAACGTTTCCATCACGGCAGGAAGTCTGGTGAGACAGTGCTGCTTAAGCCCCCTGGCCTGCCCTTGTCTCATGAGGCTTGTTTTCTACTTTAGAAAGATGGTTGAGGCTGTTCTCCTTCTGCTATATTCATGTTTCTCTGGGCTCAGAGGAAGATTTTTTTCTCATTTATAAATATTTTTATGCCTTTGTTTCTGTTAGAACTTTTATTCCGTTTGTTATCTCTTCTCTCTAGTACCTTCATTCCTTTGAAGTTAGAGTAGTAGAAAAGCCGTGATGGAGGTGAACTGGCTGTTGACATCCACAGAGTTTCTCAGCAACATTCCTGTCGAGATGGTCACCATTATCTGTCCGTCTTCTGCTTTGTGTTTCTGGAAGCCAGTAATTTCTGAGTTTATCAAGTTTAGGGGGACAGAGTCATGCTACTCACAGTCAGCATAGTTAACTATTAAGAGACTCACGCATACATCAGGATGTCATAGTACTCATTAACAAGAAGAGTAACTGACAAGAAGCCCACAGATGATTGTCAGCCGACCTGCTGTAGACGAAATGAAATTTCAGACTATAATCAGAGGCTTTCAGTGTACACGTGGGACCTGGGTGTAAAGACTTAATTTGATAACCTTAATGTCATCTATCGTTGCGAGTCAGGAATCTGGTCTTATGCATGTATCTATCCGTCAGGTAAACCTGACATCAGGCAGGCTAATATTTGTTTCTTGGAAATGCTCTTTGCCACTCTTCCCCTCAACTATTTTAAACCTTCTAAGGAAACATTTTTCTTTTATTTATTTATTTTTTTAATTCCAGGCAGATTATGGTTAAATTGATTTAAGGGCCAGTTTCCCATTTCAGTCATTCGGGCATAGGTTGAGAGACCATCTCTACTGTGTTTTTAGTATTACTTTTTTGCTGAAATATTTGATCATATTTCAATATGTTAGGCACCCTGGAGTGTACTAACTACTCTGTGTATTAATTACAGATTTCTCTTGCTCCTCCACCAAATTTCTAGGAGGGTTTTCTTGTTCTCTAACTTCCAGATCTCTCTCGCTGCAACTGATCTGTTTCCAAGGTCTAGTCTCACATTTCTAAATACAGAAATATCTAAATACATAGGTATTTATAGTGAGGCATTTCTTATTAATTCCTCAGATCAAAAATACTAAAGCTGAAGTTCTGTTTTCAGTACCCTTAAATCCTTCAGAAACTATACAACCTTTTCAACTTCTTTTATGTATTCCCTCTTCTTTTATAACCACTTCTTCCTCCCCTCAGTTTTCTCAGTTATCAAATTATCTTGCTTTTATATATATGCTATTTACTCATTTCTGTTCCTCTGTGCTCCCTAAATAATCTCCAAATTCTCATCTTCATCTACCCTATTTTGTCTTTGCCTTATGAACAGGAACTTTGGTTTATGCGTCTTCGTGTCTAAAGCAGATAAGTCATTATTTTTGTGGTAATATAATCTGATTGTAACAGTTATTTAACCTGTGAAGCTACTTGAGTTGCTATATTGTGATCCCTTAGTGTGTTTCTGTGAACTCTTGTCTTTCAGCGTGATGAACAAGTCTGGGGTGAACCGTGTGGTTTGGAAACGACCTCGGCTCACTCACAACGGACCTGTGAGGAGGAGCACAGTCATTGACCAGATTCCCTTTCTGGCAGTAGCCAGAGCACTTGGTAAGTAGGACTTCTGTTTGGTGAAACCATCTTGGATGTTGTGCAGCATACGGTGGTAAAATAAAAGACAAGACTGAAAGTTAAACCCTCATTGACACATACTGAGTGTGTAAATATGATACTGTAGTAAATGATTGAAAACCTAATTGAGGGGAAGGTTAAAGTATGGATTTCAGTGCCATTTGCTCTTTGATCCTGAGTTGTGTTCAATGTTCTGATAGTTTCCATTTATTCCTAAGGAAGTAAATATATGCCCAGGCTTGATGTTAGCCTTAAAACTATTTCTAAATGTCCTTTCTTACTTCAGCCTTCAAATTTCTCTTAAGAGCCTTCAAAGCTCTTTTTTCTTTTTCATTAGCTAGCAAAGTAGATTATGACAAAATTGACATACTTATTTTTTGTTCCATCTTGTTTTGGAAGGAAGGCTAGAGGGTTGTAACTATAGAAATATCTTACTTTGGATGTACTAGTTAAGTTTTCTTCTAAAGAAAATTTCTCTTAGAAAACACCACTTTTTTCTTCTCGCCTTCTTCCTCTAAAGACACTTGAGCACTGACTTGGTTCCGGGTACTGTATTAGGGTTTGGAGTGATGATACAGATACACTCTGCCCTCAGGGAACAAGAATAAATAGTTGGGGAGATGGGTGATAAAGAAGTAAACCTGTCCTGAACCTAGTATAATATTGCAGGTCAATTATATTTCAGTTTTTTTAAAAGGTAAGCTTGTACATTGTAAAAGGTACAATTATACATTGTAAAAGGTAAGCGTGTACATTGTAAAAGGTAAGCTTGTACACTATACTGTAAACAGTGAGAAGCTTTCTTTTTTTGGACTCCCAAAATCACTGCAGATGGTGACTGCAGCCATGAAATTAAAACACGCTTGCTCCTTGGAAGAAAAGCTATGACCAATCTAAACAGAGTATTAAAAAGCAGAGACATTACTTTGCTAACAAAGGTCTATCTAATTAAAAGCTATGGTTTTTCCAGTAGTCATGTATTGATGTTGAGAGTTGGACTATAAAGAAAGCTGAATGCCGAAGAATTGATGCTTTTGAACTGTGGTGTTGGAGAAGACTCTTGAGAGTCCCTTGGACTGCGAGGAAATCCAACCAGTCCATCATAAAGGAAATCAGTCCTGAATATTCATTGGAAGGACTGATGCTGAAGCTGAAAATGCAATACTTTGGCCATCTAATGTGAAGAACTGGCTCATTGGAAAAGACACTGATGCTGGGAAAGACTGAAGGCGGGAGGAGAAGGGAACAACAGAGGATGAGATGGTTGGATGGTATCATCGACTTAATAGACATGAGTTTGTGTAAGCTTTGGGAGTTGGTGATGGACAGGGAAGCCTAGCATGCTGCAGTCCATGGGGTCACAAGGAGTTGGACATGACTGAGCAACTGAACTGAACTGATTTGTACATGAAATCATTACAGATTAGGAAATATGAAAGAAAGAAAGAAATCACTGGGGTCCTGTGATAAAGAATAATTTAGAAGGGAAAAATCTATCTTAGGTAGTGTGATGGAAATGTTCCTTTTAGGCAGTGTTATTTTAGCTGAGATGTGATGGCTGAGAATCAGGTATTGTGAAGAACCTGTTGAAGAATATTCTAGGCATGGATCCTGAATTGGGAAAGAGCTTGCCATGTTCTAGGAATTATCAGAAGTTGGGAGTTAATTGAGGCAAATGTAAACATCGGATATTTTTGTTCTAGACTAAGGTTACTGGGAAACATTGAAGGATATTAAGCTAAAGAGTAATATTATCTTATTTGCATTTTTTAAAAGATTGTGCTACTGTTGCTTGTTCATCTTTGGTATTTGATCAAATACATGTAGTCCCAACCTTCATGAACCCTATAATCTAATGGGGGGAATTGATAATAAGCAAACAAATGAGAAAATTCTTGTAAAAAGCATCAAAAAGGAATTAAGCAATATGATATGCCTGTAGTTGGTGGGAGGGATAGGTGGTGGCCAGGAGAAGGGTACTTTGGAGAGGATGATTAAGGAAGATTCTTTTAAAAAGTGGTATTTGAATTAGACCTGAAGGAGGAAAAGGGGCCAAGTCAAAGAAAAGGCATAACCTTTGCAGAGGCCGTTAGGCAGTTGGTGGACATTTGATTTGGGAGGAACGGTGGGGGTTGTTTAGCACGTATTCTTTTTTCCTACTAAATAATGTCCTGACTCCCTTTTGGGAAACTATCTCCCCTACTCTGTGCAGTCTTGGTTTAGACATTCCTATTCAGGGCCCTTTAGTAAAATATGAATGGTCAGGGGTATGACCCCAGCTGGATCAGTTAGATTCCCTTTTCCATGATTTTGAATTGTGAATCCAGTAAGGATCAAAATTAAAGACCAAGAAACCTGGTTGGAATGAATACATCCAGGTGATAATTGACCTCCTTTGGCAGTACTCATTGAGGTGATTGGGTTTTCCTGCCTAATTGTTTGGAAGTACCCTGACCTAAGTTAACCTGAGCTGGAAATTGTTGTTTGTATGCAAAGAACCCTAATGCTGGAAGGAAAGGATTCCCCATCTTTAGTGAGAGAGAGAAGGTAGAGATTTAAGATGAAGGTGGAGATGAGGACGCTTGCCTGATTAAGAAGGGTGGTACAGACTAAGGTAAGAAGTGTGATGAAGACATCATGGGTGGTAGGCAAGGACTAAATCCTGCCAGGCTTTTTAGAGCATGATAAGGTATTTTATTTTAAATGATTTTGGGAAGGGATTGAAGAGTAGGAGAGGAAACAAACTCCAGTGGTTAAGAGGTAGACTGTCGAGCCACAGTTCCTAGGTTCCAATCCCAGTGTTGTCATTTACTGTACAGACTTGGGCAAATTACTTAATGTATTGTGACAATTTTTTCAGCTGTAAAGTGGGGCCAGCTTCATACTGTCGTGGGTATTGGGTAACTTAACACATGCAAAGTGCTTAAAATAGTGACTGGCACATAGTAAATGCTCTGTAAATGTTGTTGTTATTATTGTTTACTGAAGTAGGGCAGTGACATGAATCCAGCTTGTTTTTAAAGGATCATAATGGCTAAAATTATAGGGTAATAACATTGGAGGCCAGGGTGCCATTTAGAGGGCCTGTAGCAGTTTCTAAGCAGTTCACCTATTTTATAGATTTTTGTCTTAGTTACCCAGGCCATTCACTCATAGTATATATGTGATATAATTGACCCTCCAATTGTTAGCAAGGAAAAAAGAGGGGGGGAAAGTGATAGCTTCTATTTGCTTTTCAGGTAGATGGTAAATTTCAAGTTAACTATTGCCATTTGTAGCATTAGTGAGCTCCCCGGGGGCATGGGAGGCAAGGAATTAATACTACTGCAGAATAGAGGGGAGTTTCGTGGGGAACTCAGCATGGACTGAGGGCAAGGTTTCACTCCAGGGTCAAAAGTAAGGTGAACTTCAGTTTAGAAAAGCAGATGTCAGTTTATCTGGTATAAGTGAAGTGTGTGTGTGCCTTGCTTTTCACATAAGCCTTGAAACCCTGAAGTGATTATAGAGAGGAGGTGAAGGAGCAGCAAAAAGAGCAGAAAAACCAACTGGTGTTCATGTTTCTAACATTCCTGCTCTGTTCAGACACAGTGCAGGAGTAATTCAGATAAGTAATTCAGCACACATGAATATCTTCAGTAATCTTTACTTTATGTTTTTAAGTACAAATTATTGCATTGTTAGACAGTACTATGAGTTAAAATCTGTCTCCATGAAGCTTTCAGACAGGGCAGCGTACTTACCTTTTCTTTTTGCATAATGACAGTCATTTACCTATTTAGAATTGGCTAGCATGTTTCTCTAGGCTAATTTCAGAGCTTTCATTAGTCTTGTCCTATCCCTCTGGATGTTTCCCTCAGTAAATGTGATTCCAGAATTGAGGACACTGCAAGATGTGGTCTGATCAGTTTGAAGTACAGTGGAAATATGTAGTTCTGCGCCCTGAGCATTGTACTTGTAATAATGGAGTTTTAGAATCATGACTCTCATTAGCTTTTAGTAATCTTTTCACATTAGTTGGCTTATTAAGCTCAGATCTCTAGATATTTCTCTTATGTACTGCTACTAAGTCAAGTTTCTCTATTACATACTCTGTTGATTTTTATTGGGATGGTGTAAGGGTGGGGAAATGGCAGAGAGTGAAGAGGAACTAAAGAGCCTCTTGAGGGTGAAGGAGGAGAGTGAAAAAGCTGGCTTAAAATTAAATATTAAAAAAACTAAGATCATGGCATCCGGCCCCATTACTTCATGGCAAATAGAGGGTGAAAAGGTAGAAGTAGTGACAGATTTCCTTTACTTGGGGTCTAAGATCACTGCGGATGGTGACTGCAGCTGTGAAATCAGAAGACGATTGCTTCTTGGCAGGAAAGCTATGACAAACCTAGACAGTGTGTTGAAAAGCAGAGACATTACTTTGCAGAGAAAGGTTCGTATGGTCTTCCCAGTGGTCACGTACGGTTGTGAGAGCTGGACCATAAAGAAGGCAGAATGCCAGAGTTGATGCCTTCAAACTGTGGTGCTTGAGGACTCCTGAAAGTCCCTTGGACAGCAGGGAGATCAAATCAGTCAACCTTCAGGGAAATTAACCCTGAACATTCGTTGGAAGGACTGATGCTAAAGCTGAAGCTCCAGTATTTTGGTCATCTGATGCGAATAGCTGACTCATTGGAAAAGTCCTTGATGCTGGGAAAGATTGAGGGCAGAAGGAATAGGGGGTGTCAGAGGATGAGATTGCTGGATGGCTTCACCTATGCAATGGACATGAAATTGGGCAAACTTCGGGAGATGGTGAGGGACAGAGAGGCCTGGCTTTCTGCAGTCGGTAGGGTCACAAAGAGTCGGATACGACTGGCAACTGAACAGCAACAAAGTTGGGGAGGTGGAGGCTGAATAATACCATTAGATGGGTTTTTTTGCAGGATGTATTGATCAGTACAAAATTAACAGATTAGTGTGTATTTGAAGAGATCTTGAGTGATGTGATTTTTTTCCCCTTATGTAGCTTAGTTTCAACATTTGTTAACCATCTAGAGAAATAATATGTGTAGTTCTCAGTTTTGTGTATTCATATTCAGAAGTACATAAGCAACAGAATATTATTAGCATTGTTAATAACTATTTTTAGTTGCCAGAGAGAAAAAATAGTAATTAGAGAGTAGAGAAATCAGGCAATACATTGGATGATGACAATTACCATCACTAATGAGGACATTGTATGCCTCCAGATGTGTGATACACACATCCCCTAGGTAGTACCCTGGTCAAGAATGCAAAGCTGCAATCTAGATGAAGGAGGCTAAAGAAACATTCTAAGTAAGTGCTATTCCGGCTCCTCAACTGGATTCTATAAAGGATATTATTAGGCCATCTAATAATTCAGAATATGAATGGTAGGTGGTATATTAGGTATATATTAATATAAATTTATGAAGCTGATAGCTGCAGTGTCCTTATTCTTAGAAAATACACTTTGAACTATTTAGGGATAAAAGACCATTGTTTAAAACACTTTTGTTGCAAGGTTACATGCACAGAATCTTTATACATATGTAGATCGAAAACAAGCAAATGGGGCCAAATGTCAGCAGTAATGAATCTGAGTAAAGATGGGGGTTCTTTGTCGTGTTTTTATTTTTATCACTTTATACATTTGAAATGATCTCCAGATGAGGTTTTTTTTTTTTTTAAATAGGCTGGCAGTAATAATATGAAGTTCAGTAAAAGTAAATAAAAAGTGCTAGGTTTAAGCTCATAATATGCTTTGGGAGATTATCTGCTTTTATAGCATTTCATTTGAGAGAGAACTAGGGTTTTTGTTTTGCTTCTTTTCCATTGATTGCTAATGAGCATAAGGTAATTCTGCGGTGTTAAGTGCATGCATACTCAGTCACTTGCTCATGTACAGTTCTTGGCAACTCCATAGACTGTAGCCCTCCAGGCTCCTCTGTCCATGGGATTTTCCAGGCAGAAAACTGGAGTAGGTTTCCTTCTACTTCCATTTCCTTGTCCAAGGTGTCTTCCTGACCCAGGGATCAAATCCATGTCTCCTGCGTTGGCAGAAGGATTCTTTACCACTGAGCTACCTGGGAAACCCCTAGGTGTAGTTTAGCCATAAAAAGTTAGTATAGTCTTAGAATAGTAGACTGTCCTACTTATCAGTTAAAAAACTGCCTTTCCAGATTAGTCAACTGATCAAGCGTACAGCTTTGTTTGACTTACAGGTATTAAGTTTGGACCTTCCCTGGTGGTCCTGTGATTGAGAATCTGCCTTTCAGTGCAGGGGACACAGGTTCAGTCCCTGGTCAGAGAACTGAGATCCTTCATGCCGTAGGGCAACTAAGCCTGCGAGTGTGAGTAAGACCTTATGCAGCCATAAGTAAACATTTTTTTCCACTCTTTCCACCTGATGATGCTGCCACTCTCCTAAACTTAAACAGAATAATTGGGCAGAATATAGCCTGGAATCAAAATACTGAGGACACTAATAGCTGGATTAGTATTTGTGAAGTTTTGTCATCTAGAAGAGAAATTAACCTGATCTAAAAAAAGTGTGGAGAGTTCCCTGGTGGCCTAGTGGTTAGGATTCTGGGCTTTCACTGCCGTGGCCTGGGTTCAGTCTCTGGTTGGGGAACTGACATCCCACAGGCTGTGCGGCTCAGCCAGGCGGGGCAGGGGGCCTGGTACATTCCACGTACTGAATGTTTCAAAAAGCAGCATGCAAAAATGAGAGCAACAGGTGAGCATTCTCAAAAAGAAAAAAGGTGTGAAGAACTATAAAAGGGAGAACCATATTTTAGCTCAGTAAAACAGAATTATTGCAGATGATAATAATAAACATTATTTTGTGAACTATAGTGAGCCTTTCCTTCACTAGAAGCGCTTGGGTGATTGACATCGATGTCTACATTGGCTCGGAAGCTAGAGAATATAAAACTGGACTTCTTATAGTTCTGAGAATGCATGATAATGTTAAAATTGTTGATACTTGGTTAGCTTTCCAGTGTATTCAAAACAGCTTTTCCAACTAGCTATGTTTTCACTGTGTATTGTTTTTAGATTTATCCACATTTATGTGGTTCTAGTTCATGCATCAACTGCTGTACATTCAGTTCCAATATGAAACTATATTTTTTTTCTCTCTGTGCCCTGATTGGTGGACATTTAGGTTATATGCACACATTTGCTATTATGAAAAATGTTGCAGTAAATACCTTCTTGTGTACATCTATGAGATTTCTTTAAGACACATAACTAGAAATGGAATTGCTGGGTTACATTACATTACTCACCAACTTTTAAAATACCATGACACACAAATAATAAGATTATATCTTAGGATAAACAGGGAAGGCTACTCAAGGCTGTGGGCAACTGACCTAAAGGTTCTAGCCACTCAGGACCCACCCTGCTGACCATGGTCATACTTAAACCATCCAAGGCATATCACTTGGAAAGCTCAGTCCAAGATGTATAAAGATATGTATATCTTTTAGCATTATTATGTAACACCAAATTTCTTCCCCAAGTGATTATACTAGGCTATTAAAATTCCGCTGTATTAAGAGTCTATTGCTGTCTTAACAAAATATTCCCAAACCTAACAGTTCAAAACATTTATCATCTCACATGGTTTCTGTGGCTTAGGAACCTGGGAATGGCTTAACGAGGTGGTTTTGGCTCAGGGTCTCTCGAGTGGTTGCAGTCAAACTGTCCAGTATGACTTTGTTCTGAAAGCTTGAATGGCGCGGGGCATTCACTTCTAGGACAACCTACTCACATGGCTGTTGCCAGGAGGCCTCCATTCCTTGCCCAGGGGGCTTCTCTGTAGGGTGTTTGATGCATCTTCATTCCATGGCAGCTGGCCTTCTAGGAGCGAGTGATCTGAGAGAGAACAGGGTAGTGGCCACAATGTACTTTTATGATCTAGTGTCATAAACAAGTGACATTTTATCACCTCCTCCATTTTTTTTTTTTTTTTTGGTTAGCAGTGAGTCACTCAATCTCTCCTACCCTTAAGTGGAGGGGAATTAAGCTCTACTTCTTAAAAAGTATCAGTATGTGCAAATATTCTAAAACCACACACAGAGTCCCCACTTCTTCATGATTGTTTATTCATTCACCAAGTATTTACTAAATGCATACTATGTTACAGGTACTGCTCTAGGTTTTGAGGATTCTGCAGTGAAGGAAACCAGTGAAGATTTCTTGACCTCTACGGATCTTACTTTCTAGTAGGGGGAAACATGATAAACTAATATAAATAAGTAGCATATATATTGTGGTATACAGTGAAAAGTGCTGACATGGAAAATAAGGCAGGAAACACTGGGAGGTGGGAGTCATAATTGTAAATGGAATGGTCAGAGGAAGTCTGAAGAGATGACACTGGCGTGAAGAGATGAGGGCATGGAGGCCGGTGGGAGACTGGAGCATGAGAATTCAGGTAGAAGGAACAACAATCTGGAGTGTCCTTTTTATGATTTTTTTTTTTTTTTTTAACTGAGGAACTTGAGAGGAAGATTTGCCATTAACCGATGGAGCAAAGAGCAGAGTGCATTAGTGGGTGGCGGTCAGGAGTTCAGCTTCGGACAAGTTACCTTCAAGGTGCTTATCAGATACTGTAGCGGTGATATCCATTTGGCTTCTGGTTATGAGAATCAGTTAGTGAGAGCTAGGCTAAAGACATCAGTTTGTGGCTGAATCAAGGGATTGAGTGTAGGTAGGAAAGGGGAGGGGAAGGTCCAGTGACTGAGGCCTGAGATGCTCTCCCTGTTAAGAGGTAGGGACGTGAATGGAGGAATGAGGTAAGACAGGACAGAAAGAGCCACCAGTAAAGTACAGGATAGCCCAGGAGAGTGTCCTAAAAGCTAAGAGAACTTTCAAATACTGTTGAAAGCTCAGGTAAAGCAGACTTGAGAGGTGATGTGAAAGTCATTGGTGACCTTGACAAAGTAGCTTTTGGTTGGATAACTCCAGTTGTGACTGGAGTTGGTTCAAGAAAGAGCAAGAAGAGGAAATTTTGATATAACAAGTTTTAGACACTCTTCCTAGGAGTTTGGGAAGGAGAGATGGAGCTGTAGCTAGAGTCGAAACCCGAGAGAGGGTTTGCTACTGTTGTTTTAAAAAGGGAAGAAATAAAAAAAAATAAAATAAAAAGGGAAGAAATAATCACAGTTTCTGGGAAAGATCCACTCGACCAGTGCAAACACCATGTAGGAGATAAAATACAATTGTTATGGTAATGTCCTATGACAATTGCATTAACATAACTTTGTAAACAAATACATGGAAATAAATGGATCTTTTCATATAAAAAGTCATATGGGAGAGATGATATTGTTTCAGTAATGAAAACATCAGTTCTGCTTTTTCTCTTGATATTATTTTTCTATCACATTTTCACCTCAAATACCTTTATTGAGATTTAACTGACATACAGCACTGTATATTAAGTTTAAGGTGTATAGCATTAAAAAGATAATATCCTTTAGATTTGAATATTTAAGCTAAAAGAAATGCTTTGTTATTATCACTTTACCTGTCTTTATTCTGGCACATGGGGGAAAATATAAGAAATTAAGTTCTAGCTTTTGTTTTTTAAAGTTTAACTTGTTGCATGGTAATTCTTATTGGCCCGTAGTAAAATTGAATTATAGTATTTAGCACCATTCTTATGGTAAACAGTCATTTTTCTTCTAGCTTTTTGGGAGAGAAGTTTGCTTATCAAAATTTGTACTGTTGATCAAAAAAGTAGTTACTTGAGTGCAAATGTAGCAAAGGTGCCTCCTAGTGTCGCCCTGATGGAATTACATGTGAGTCTTACAAATCATTTATTCATTGTACAGATATTTGAGTGCAGACACCGTAATGCTGGGAACGACTGAGGACAGGAGTAGAAGCGGGCAACAGAGGATGAGATGGTTGAATAGTGTCACCAACTCAATGGACGTGAGTTTGAGAAAACTCTAGATGATAGTGAAGGACAGGGAAGCCTGGCGTGCTGCAGTCCATAGGGTTGCAGAGTCGGACCTGACTTAGCGACTGAACAACAGTGTGCCAAACACAGGGCCTTTGCCTTCATGCAAGCTTATGGTTTAGAGACGGGAGAGGCGTTCATCAAGTGATCACAGAAAGAAGTGAAAAATGACAACTCTTTATTTGTATGTCTGTTAAAGAGAACTTTAAGTAGGAATATTTTATCTAGCTGGAGAGCCACTGAAGTGATGTTTGAACTGAGCTTTGAAGAATTATGGAAAGCTAATAGAGGAAGAAAATGTGTTCTTGGCATAAGAACTGCATTTGTGAACAGCTCTGTGATAGGAGGAGGCCTGGCGAATATAAGGGACTCTGAATAGGGTATGTGGAACAGAGGTATGAGAATAAGAGACATTGATCAAGTGAGAAAATACTGCACTTTTCTAGGCTGTGGTTAGGAGTTATGCAAGAGTAAACTATTGCAGAGTTAGGGAGGGAAACAGCTAGGGTGTGTGTGTGTGTGTGTGTGTGTGTGTGTGTGTGTGTGTGTGTGTGTGTTTTAATTATGGCAAAAGACCTATAACAAAATCTACCATTTTAGTCATTTTAAGTGTTCAGTTCAGTTGAAGTATATTAAGTACATTTATATTGTTGTGCAGCCATCACCACCATCTGCCTTAAGTCTGTGTTTTAAAGGGATGATTTTGGTTGAGTTTTGGGGATGGATTAGGTGAGACAAAAGTCGCTGGGAACCTCTTCGTGGGAAGCCACTCACGGAGTGAGGGTGAGGAGGTGATGCTGAAAATTCCCTAGGGGTAAGGCCACAGTGTGCCTCAGGAGCGAGCAGAGAACACACTGAACCCAGAAGAAAGGTCTCGTTCTCATGTTATCTTTCCAGTGCCCCTGGTGAGAGCAAAAGGGAAATGGCCGTTGGACAGGCAACCAGCAACATCTGCCACGATGTCTCCCTCCCTTCAATATGTAGAGGAAGAACATTCTGTGCCCATATAATGGTGTACAAACCCTAGACCAAGGATAAAAACACTTAGCTCGATTCTGATTCCTACTCATTTATATCAGGTAAAACCATGGGAAATAATGGAGACAGTGAGAGACTTTATTGTCTTGGGCTCCAAAATCACTGCAGATGGTGACTGCAGCCATAAAAATTAAAACACGCTTGCTCCTTGGAAGAAAAGCTATGAGCAACCTAGACAACATATTAAAAAACAGAGACATTACTTTGCCAACAAAAGTCCGTCTAGCCCAAGCTATGGTTTTTCCAGTAGTTATGTGTGGATGTGAGTGTTGGACTTTATAGAAAGCTGAGTGCCGAAGAATTGATGCTTTTGAACTGTGGTGTTGGAGAAGACTCTTGAGAGACCCTTGGACTTCAAGGAGATCCAACCAGTCCATCCTAAAGGAAATCAGTCCTGAATATTCATTGGAAGGACTCAAGCTGAAGCTGAAACTCCAATACTTTGGCCACCTGATGCGAAGAACTGACTCATTTGAAAAGACCCTGATGCTGGGAAAGATTGAAGGCAGGAGAAGATGGGGACAACAGAGGATGAGATGGTTGGATGGCATCACCGACTCGATGGACATGAGTTTGAGTAAGCTTCAGGAGTTGATGATGGACAGGGAAGCCTAGCGTGCTGCAGTCCATGGGGTCGCAAAGAGTCAGACACGACTGAGCGACTGAACTGCACTGAAAGCCATGTAGAAGACTTCTCTGGTGGCTCAGTGTAAAGAGTCCACCTGAAGTGCAGGAGACTCCCTAAGTCCATACTGATACAAAAAGATTATAAAGAAGTAGAAGAATGGAAAGCTTTTCTTTAGACAAGATAACTAGGGGCTTGCTTGGTCGTCCCGTGGTTGAGAATCCACCTGCCAGTGCAGGGGACACAGGTTCGATCCCTGGTCCAGGAAGATTCAGCATGTTGCAGAGCACCTAAGCCTGCGCGCCACGACTCCTGAGCCCAGCTCTAGAGGCTCTGCTCCGCAACAAGAGAAGCCCCCGCAGTGAGAAGCCCGAGCACCGCAGCTAGAGGCCAGCGCCCACTCGCCACAACTAGAGAAAGCCCGTGTGCAGCATCGACCTGGTGCAGCAGAGAATACATAAATAGGGAAAGACAGCTAATAAATGTTAGTGTTCTGTCTTCAGTTTACAACCATTACAATAACATGTGATTTGTGCAAGAATCATTAATGGATGCTAAAGCCTGGCATATTTTGGTAAAGAACAGGATATTTCACACAGTCTCAAACTATCACCCTACAGATTACTTGGGGATACCTTTACAGGGCTGGTGGACAGCAGTTTAACTGAATGATCAAACTCGGCAATGCCAATGGGACAGACTGACACTGTACCTCCTCATGTGATTAGCTGAGAAAGATGTAGTATTCTGGCCAAAACCAAATTTAACCTGAACACAAGCCTTTATATCTTGCAGAACACAAAGAAGCAAACAGAAAGCAAAACCCTAAATCACGGGTCATTCTGCAACACAGCTGGCCTGGAGCCTTTTGACAATCGTCTGTCAGTGTCATGAATGACAAAAATCACAAAAGCTAGAGAGTTGTTCTGGGTTAAAAACAACTAAAAATATGCCAACTAAATGCAATGAATGATCCATGAGTGGATCCTGGACATTAAAAAAAGGGTTGTTGGACTTTTCCTGGTGGTCCTGTGGTTCAGAATCTGCCTGCCAATGCATGGGACCCAGGCTCGATCCCTGGTCTGGGAAGATCCACATGCTGGGGAGCGATTAAGCCTGTGTACCACAACTGCGGAGCTCACACGCTGCAGCCGCTGAGGCCCGAGAGCTCTAGAGCCCATGCTCTGCAACAGGAAGAGCCACTGCGGTGAGAAGGCCCTGCGTGCTGCAACTAGAGAAAGCGACAAAGACCCAGCGCGGCCGTAAATAAATGTTTCTTAAAAAGAATTATTGCGAAATTCCCTGGTGATCCAGTGGTTAGGACTCAGCACTTTTACTGAGGGGGCCTGGTAAGGTACTTGATCCTTGGCCAGGCAAGACACGCAGTGTGGCCAAAAAAAGAGAGACGTTATTGAGATAATTGGAAAAATTTGAAGATGAGTTTTATATTACACAATTCTGGATCAGCATGACATTTTCTTTTTTTTTTTTTTTTCATTTATTTTTATTAGCTGGAGGCTAATTACTTTACAATATTGTAGTGGTTTTTGCCATACATTGACATGAGTCAGCCATGGATTTACATGTGTTCCCCATCCTGATCCCCCCTCCCACCTCCCTCTCCATCCCATCCCTCTAGGTCTTCCCAGTGCACCAGCCTTGAGCACTTGTCTCATGCATCCAACCTGGGCTGGCGATCTGTTTCACACTTGATAATATACATGTTTCAATGCTATTCTCTTCAGATCATCCCACCCTCGCCTTCTCCCACAGAGTCCAAAAGTCTGTTCTAATATATCTGTGTCTCTTTTTCTGTCCTGCATATAGGGTTATCGTTACCATCTTTTTAAATTCCATATATATGTGTTAGTATACTGTATTGGTGTTTATCTTTCTGGCTTACTTTACTCTGTATAAAGGGCTCCAGTTTTTTTTTTTTAACCTAGATTTTAGTTTTAGACATAATAGGGATTCTGCTGTATGGAAATTTATGTTCTTACTTGGAATGGCAATATTAATTCCAAATATTGGGGGAAAACTACTTTTGAAGGCTTTTAACATCATGTATGAACCCTGTAATTGCTACTTTAATATTCATCCTAACTCTTTTTCCATCCATGTTCATTTTTATAGTTTCAGCCAGGGAGTTTTCTTTTACTGGTATAAAGAGATGACTGTGTCTTTGTGAGCTGGCCTGGATTATAACTGGCTTTTAGTGGTCATATGTGGTCTCTTTTGTTACTCTGAAGAATGAATTGCCCCTTTCAAGAGGCTGGTTTAGCAGTGAGTTGCTATTTTATATTAGAGTAATTGATTCGAGCTATTCTTTCCTTGGGCTCTGAGCATATTTGAAATGACCAGTATTTCTGATGGGAAGGTATGGTGAAGTTTGAATAAGGAGAGGACAAAGAACTTCCTCTTATTTAGCAAAAGTCAGACCTGCTTAGCAGCGGCAAACACAATTTATCCTCTTGTCTGAAAACTTTTTGCTCTTAATTTAAGGTCTTTCTCCAAAGAATATGACAACAAACAAAAGAGGCAGAAATTTGTTTCCTCCTTTCTGTCTGGAGGGGACAGACAGGAGGTTCCTGTTTCAGGGAGCAGAAGAGTTTATATTGTCCTCCTTAGTTATCTTGTGTATCACGAAAGAATAGATGGCTTCTATAAATTTTCTTCCTATTTCAGTTTTATTGATCTTGTTGATGACCTGAGTCAACTAAAAGTTTTTTTATGTTGAACATTCTGAGGTCTACATCCAGTGGATCTGAAAGGCAGAAGTTTTAGGTGTTGTTTTATGTGGAGCTAATCAAGGAGAAGATAACTATGTAAGAAATCTTCTTTTGTTGGTTCACTGAAAGGGTGAACTATTGATTTCCAAAGACTGATTAAAACTTTTTAGCTTCCAAAGATAGGTTAAAAGCATAAAAATGCTCATTTTTATCTCTGCAATTTTCTTCCAAGTGACTGGCACTCATCCTTTCCGATTTGATGTAGGGGGTTACATCAAATTTTCTTGACCTAGGAGGTTAACAGGTTTTCAGTTAGCCACTAGAACTCCTACTTATAGAGCAACTTCTCCCCATTTTATCTTTTCTTCATAGTTATCTTAGTTAATCTTGGCCATTTGCTCTTCCCTGTACATTTTATGTTTCCACTTTTCAATGTATTTTTAAAAGTTTTTACTGAAATACAGTCGATTTGCAATGTCATGTTAGTTTCTGCTGTACAGCAAAGTGAATCAGTGATACTTAAGATTCTTTTCTCATACAGATCATTACAGAGTATTGGTTCTTTCTCATATCAGTCATTACAGAATATTGAGTCGAGTTCCCTGTGCTATACAGTAGTGCCTTCCTATACGTTTTTGAATCAGTTCGTCAAATTCTACAATAATCCTTTTGGGATTTTAGTTGGAATCACACTGATATTATAGGTTATTTTTGGAAGACTTAACATCTTCATGATCTTCCTATCTTTGATTAGAATTTATTTCTCTGTGTATTTAGATAATCTGGAATCTAATTGTATAATTTTGTCCATGATAGATTTGCATACCTTTTGTTAAACTTTGCAGTACCTTGCATTTGGCTCATTGTTGCATTGTTGTAAATGGAATTGTTTAAAATTTTATATTTTCTGTTTCTTGCTGTTACATAGAGATACTGCTGACTTTTATTTATTGGGTATTTAGCAACCTCGCTAAGTGTTCCTGTTCTGATAATTTATCTAATTTCTTTTTGATTTCCTATGTAGAAATAAAATTATCTACAAATAATGATAGTTTTATTTTCTCCTTTCTAATACATATATATGATATATTTTTATTTTCTTACTGTGTTGAGAAGGATCCTTCGTATAGAACTGGAAGAAAAGTGGTGATAGAAGACATGCTTTTGTCAGGTTAATAAGAGAGTTAATTTTTAAAATTTCTAGTTTGCTAAGAATTTTTCTTTTTTAAAATCATGAATGGATTTCAAATGTTATCAAATGCTATTCTGCATCTTTTGAGATGAACATGTAGATTTTCTTCTTTAATCTGTTGATGGGATACTACTCTCTTGGAAATAACGCTTCTGGCTTTTTCTGCCTCCTGCTCCCCAGGTGATTTGTGGAGCTATGATTTCTTCAGTGGTGAGTTTGTGGTGTCACCTGAACCAGACACAAGTGTCCACACTCTTGACCCCCAGAAGCACAAGTATATTATCTTGGGAAGTGATGGACTTTGGAATATGATTCCACCTCAAGACGCCATCTCAATGTGCCAGGACCAAGAGGAGAAAAAATACCTGATGGTGAGAAGTAACTCAATTCAATATTATCACCTGTGCATTGTTCTGGTACTTTCGTCAGGAGTCTTGAATATGAACTAAGTGTGTTCCCCTGGAGTAGGTCTTTGCATTTGCCCTGGCTGGAAAAGAAGTAAAGTATAGATTTCTGCAGCTCATTAGGGGAATGATGGATCCTTGAACTGTTTCCATTTTTTGGCTATTTTGAATGCCGCTGCTATTAACATTCATGGACAAGTTTCTGTGTGGACATGTTCTCAGTTCTCTCATATCGACCTGGGAATGGAATTGCTGGGTCATATGGTAACTCTGTTACCTGTACTGCTTTATTCAATTGCAAACCTTGAAACAACCATCAGTGAGAAAATTCTTTTCTTTCCTTCATGGCTTGCTTGAAAATTGATCTCTTCATTCTGAGCAATGACAAAGCAAGGAGTTTTGGGAAAGTGTGATGTTATTGAAGGCAAGGAAAGAGTGTGTTTTTGGAGCAGTAGCCTGCAATGTCAAATTCTACAAAGAAGTAGAGGCAGATGGATGAAAACAGGGTATTGGGTTTTACAGTTAGGATCTTCTAATATTAGTGATCTTCAAGGATGCAGAATTTCAGTTGAAGTGATGGGAGCATTAGCTGACAGGTTGGAGTGACGATGAAAGAGTACTTTGTGAGCCTAGGAAATAGATGTAGTGAGTGTTCAGCAAGACAAGGGAATTGCCATTGTTATCTTGAAAAAACAGGATCTTGAAAGCAGTTTTATAGTCTTTACAAGAAAGATTGACAGAATAAGAGAAATAAGAGATGACGGTCCAGAGCACATGGAACTAACTGGAATCAATGGCTCCTTGGAAAAGATGATCTTTTCCTAAGATGAGAGGATTGGTGAAGCTAACTAAGGAGACAACATAAAAGAACTTGTATTAAATTGCCTGCATTTATTCCGTCAACTACTGTGTTAGGCACTCGGTACACAGGATGCAAAGGTAAATAGAACATGGCCCTTGCTCAGCATTTGCCATGTTATTGTGACTAGGATGTGTAGATAGCTATCAGTACCGTTTGATTGTGAGTTGTTTTAATGATAAGTGCATGCGTACATGCTCAGTCATGTCTAACTCTTTGCGATCCCATGGACTGTAACCTGCCAGGATCCTCTTGTGGAATTTCCCAGGCAAGTATACTGGAGTGGGTTGCCATTTCCTACTCCAGGGGATCTTCCTGACCCAGGGATCGAACCTGCATCTCTGGCATCTCCTGTGTTGGCAGGCAGATTCTTTACCACTAGTGCCATCTAAGAGTCATGTTTCTATTTAATTCTACAAGCTCGGGTCTAGCATGATGCATTTGGTCAGTGATGTTAGATGTAAAAGAAAGATTAAATAAAATAAATATTATTTTGTTTGGTTGTGCTAGCTTGCAGGATCTTAGGTCCCTGGCCATGGAACCTGGATCCTTGATAGTGAAAGCATGCAGTTCTAGCCACTGAACTGCCAGAGAATTCCCATGTCTGTTGGGTTTATGGTCCTTTTTTTTCAGTTGTGTCAGGGTTTGGTTGTAACCTGCCAGCTCTCCAGTTGTGGCATGCCAGCCGGGTAGTTATGATGCATGGGCTTAGTTGTCCCGAGTCTTGTGGATGTTAGTTCCCTGACCAGGGGTTGAACCCACGTTCCTTGCATTGCAGGGCAGATTCTTAACCACAGGAACTACCAGGGAAGTCCCTGGATTTATAATTCTTTAATGATGAGAGAAAAAGAAACATTTCAGTGGTATGATGAATCCATAAGCCAGTTTTATTGGGCTAGAAGAACCTATTCATAAACACCTAAATGAGTATTGAAAGAGCATCTATAGAACAATATTTAGATCAGGAGTTGAGAACTGAGAGAGAAAGGATAAGAAACTTGAAGATTGCATAAGGAAGTTTCATGGGTGAGACTCGTATTTGAGCGTGTCTTAAAGGTGGAGTTGAATTTACGAGGTTAAGAAATCAAGGGAGGAGAGTGAAGCTTTCCAGACAGACGAATAGAATGTGTAAAGTCCAAGAGACAGTCTCCAACACATTCAAGTTTCACAAGTAACTTGATGTGATTGGAAAACAAGAGGCAAAAAGGTTTCGAATGGTCTGTTATGAAGTTAGGTCTTTGTAACCAGGTAGTGGAGAGCATTGAAAAGCATTTTAGAAAGCATACTCATTGCAGAGTGGAATATAAAATAGAGGGTAGATGATAATGGATGTGAAGATTGTATTTATTAGGATGTGCAGGAAAACCGTCTCACCCCTTAATAGAATTAGACCAGCAGAGTTGGCAATGAAAGAGAAGACGTGTCAGCAGTGATTAGTGAAGAATCCCCGTGAGAAGGTGAATTTCGATGAATAGAGTCATATTTATAAGATCTGTCTTCATCTCTTTTTACATGTTGATTTTTACTGCCAGTGTATTTGATTTTATTTTTCTTAATGAGTTTATTAGGCTTCTTCTATGGATGCTGCTGTTACGTTCCAAATGAAAATTTTTGCAAGCTTGATCTAAGGCAGCAATGGAAAAACAAAAAGACTGTATACACTGCACACACACAAGCAAAAAAGAAATACATTAAGTGATAGGATTGACAGAACTTGGGTTTTAAGAAGGGAGAGTATGACACCCAAATTTCTTAGTGATGGCTGGAAGCTGTTATGAAGAAGCAGCACATCGTTTTGTGAGGAGGGATGATTAGTTCATATGTAGGCATGTTGAATAGGAGGTGCCTTTGGTTCATCTAAATAGATATCTTCAGTAGGCAGTTACTGAAAGGCAATGCCTGGAAATGCTAATTTCAGTGTTAACAGGAGTAAAGTAAAGCCACAACAATTTGTGACCTCACCTAGTGAGACAGTATGGTGGAAGAAAAGGACACAGTATTATGGAGCGGCCCAAGTCAACAGGGGCTTCCCTGATGGCTCAGTTGGTAAAGAATCCACCTGCAATGCAGGCGACCCCAGTTCGATTCCTGGGTCAGGAAGATCTGCTGGAGAAGGGATAGGCTACCTACTCCAGTATTCTTGGGCTTCCCATGTGGCTCAGCTGGTAAGGAATCTGCCTGCAATGCGGGAGACCTGGGTTTGATCCCTGGGTTGAGAAGATCCCCTGGAGAAGGGAAAGGCTATCCACTCCAGTATTCTGACCTAGAGAATTCCATGGACTGTGTAGTCCTTGGGGTAGCAAAGAGTCGGACACGACTGAGCGACTTTCAAGTCAACAGAATCAGTGAACTGAGGGAGAATGAAAGTAAGGTAGTAGAAACGGCTGATATAGATTTCCTTTTTGTGGAGCTTTGCTGGGAGGGAAACAGGCACACAGAAGTGAAAGGTGGAATCCGTCAGCGAGTTCTCAGGGCACTAGTGTTGGGCGAGTGGTGCGACATGCATGTACACTGGGGGATGGGATAGATTGATGAACTACAGATTAATGCTGCCTTTCATCAATTGAGGTACATATTTTTCATATTAGAAGGGGGGCAGGCAATGTTTTAAAACGTCATTACACATGATACTTTTCTTAGGAATGCAAGGATGGCTTAATACTAAGATTTTAAAGCCGCTGAGATGAGTTTTTGCAGTTTGCCATCATTAATGTATTGAATACTGTAATATGACCAAGATCAGACAACCCCAAATAAAATTGATTACCTGTTTCCCAAGGAAAGAATGAACAAAAACCCAGTTCTTTATTCAGTTTGAATATATAAACTTTAGGGGTAGAGCTGACAGTTAAATGACATATGTGTTATATATATTTTAATAAAGTATGTATAGTACTGTAGTACATTATATATTATTATATAGTATACATTATAGTATGTTAATATTTAATCTTGCAACACATTATTTTATCGCATTAAGTAAAAATTTTTTCTGCTTATAGTTCATGGCACATTTCTTTTTCAGACATTTCTACTCATTTTCATTATTCAGCTGTTTCTAGAGGTACTTTGAAAACATGTAACTTTTCTGGAGCACATCATTTTTCTTTTCTGTTCTTTGAAACTTAACAGTTATAAATCCATTGTATGATGCTTTGGGGCTTCCCTGGTGACTCAGTGGTAGAGAATGCACCTGCCAATGCAGGAGATGCGGGGTTGATCGCTGGGTCAGGAAGATCCCCTGGAGAAGAAGTGGCCATCCACTCCAGTATTCTTGCTTGGGAAATCCCATGGGGCAGAGGAGCCTGGTGGGCTACAGTCCATGTGGTTGTAGAGAGTTGGACACGACTTAGCAACTAAACAACAACATAATGCTATTAGTCTTATTCTAAGCCACGTTTATTTGTATAACATGAGATTGTTTAATTTGTTTTTTTCCTTTTTTACTGTTTCTGTTGGTATATATTTGATCTCTATACTATAATGACTTGTATTGCTTTTTTCTTCATATAAGTGACATTAACCATTTATGTATGTCTGTCTGTATGTATGTATAAGCCTTTGACTGAGTGAATCACAACAAACTGTGGAAATTCTTAAAAAGATGGGAATACCAGACAACCTTACCTGCCTCCTGAGAAACCTATATGGAGGTCAAGAAGCAGTAGGTAGAAACAGACATGGAACAACAGACTGGTTCAAAATTGGGAAAGGAGTACATCAAGGCTGTATATTGTCACCCTGCTTATTTTTAACTTATATGCAGAGTATATCATGTGAAATGCTGGACTGGATGAATCACAGCTGGAATTAAGGTTGCTGGGAGAAATACCAGTCACCTCAGATAATGCTTTTACCCTAATGGCAGAAAGTGAAGAGGAACTAAAGAGCTTCTTGATGAAGGTGAAAAGAGGAGAGGGAGAAGGTGGCTTACCACTCAGCATTCAAAAAACTGAAGATCATGGCATCTGGTTCTGTCACTTTCTGGCAAATAAATGGGGAAAAAATGGAAACAGTGACAGATTTTATTTTCTTGGGCTCCAAAATCACTGCAGACTGTGACTGCAGCCATGAAATTAAAAGATACTTGCTGCTTGGAAGAAAAGCTCTGAAAAACCTAGACAGTGTATTAAAAAGCAGAGACATCACTTTGATGAGAAAGGTCCATATAGTCAAAGCTATGGTTTTTCCAATAGTCACATATGGATGTGAGTGTTGGACCATAAAGAAGACTGAGTGCTAAAGAATAACTGCTTTCAAACTGTGGTGCTGGAGAAAACTCTGGAGAGTCCCTTGGACAGCAAGGAGATCAAACTAGTCAATCCTAAAGAAAATCAACCCTCAATATTCACTGGAAGGACTGATGCTGAAGCTGAAGCTCTTGACCACCTGATGCAGAGAGCTGACTCATTGGAAAAGACCCTGATGCTGGGAAAGATTGAGGGCAGGAGGAAAAGGGACTGACAGAAGATGAAGTAGTTGGATGGCATTGTCAACTCAATGGACGTGAGTTTGAGCAAACTCCAGGAGATAGTGAAGGACAGGAAAGCTTGGTGTGCTGCAGTCCACGGGGTCGCAAAGAGTTGGACATGTCTGAGTAACTGAACAGCAACAGCATACATATATACATATATAGCTAAGAACCATTTATATTTCTCTGTCTCTGAATTTTGTTCATGTCCTTTGACATTTTTTTATGTTGGTGTTGTCTTTGATTTGCAGAATCTCTTATTTTAGGAGGAAATTGGCCCTTTGCAGTGTGGGTTTTTTTTTTTCCCATGTATGATTATTTCATTTGTGAATTATTTATTGTAATACTTTTTAAAATTCATTTTCATTGGCGTACAGTTGTTTATCTGTAATATCTTGATGTTTACTTCCCCCTTTTAGATAACTTCTGTATAACCTTTCTTAAGTAAGGTTACAATGAAGACCAAGTTTCTTGTTCCCAAAAAGATAAAAATACAGATGAAATTTAACCACAGGATAAGACTTTATTTTATTGATTTATTTTTTAATTTAGAGCAATGCTGTCTTAACATAGTTATAGGGATTGTGGAGAAGGTTTGAAATTTTAATTATTTATGTAGGCCTTGTTGAACATTATTAATTTGTATTAATTTGGTACAACCATAGTGGTAACGAAGTGTGAGTTAGCTTCTTTTTTGTTGTTTTACATACAGGGTGAGCATGGACAATCTTGTGCCAAAATGCTTGTGAATCGAGCACTAGGCCGCTGGAGGCAGCGAATGCTTCGAGCAGATAATACTAGTGCCATAGTAATCTGCATCTCTCCGGGAGTGGACAGTCAGGGAAATTTCACCAATGAAGATGAGCTCTATCTGAACCTGACTGATAGCCCTTCCTATAACAGTCAACAAACCTGCGTGATGACTCCTTCTCCATGTTCCACACCACCAGTCAAGGTATACAGTTCTCTAGTATTTAAGTTGTAATAGATGGAATTTCTCTGGTTAGTATTACATGAAAACAGTTTTCAGATTCTTTATAAAATAGGATTTTGGATTTTGTTCTGTAACTTCTTATCAGTATTTCTTATTTAGTGCTTCTTCTTTAGTACCCATAGGTACTAAACTGCATGCTGGATCTCTGTAGAGCACCTAATAGACAAGTGACTAGATGTGGCCCCTGAAGACTATTAACAATATTAATATTTGGAACATACTGATTCCCTTCTAATGTTATGCACGTTTGTAAGCATTTAAAAGCTTACAAGCAATAAATGCTGGAGAGGGTGTGGAGAAAAGGGAACCCTCTTACACTGTTGGTGGGAATGCAAACTAGTACAGCCGCTATGGAAAACAGTGTGGAGATTTCTTAAAAAACTGGAAATAGAACTGCCATATGACCCAGCAATCCCACTTCTGGGCATACACACTGAGGAAACCAGATCTGAAAGAGACACGTGCACCCCAATGTTCATCGCAGCACTGTTTATAATAGCCAGGACATCGAAGCAACCTAGATGCCCATCAGCAGACGAATGGATAAGGAAGCTGTGGTACATATACACCATGGAATATTACTCAGCCGTTAAAAAGAATTCATTTGAACCAGTTCTAATGAAATGGATGAAACTGGAGCCCATTATACAGAGTGAAGTAAGCCAGAAAGATAAAGAACATTACAGCATACTAACACATATATATGGAATTTAGAAAGATGGTAACGATAACCCTATATGCAAAACAGAAAAAGAGACACTGAAATACAGAACAGACTTTTGAACTCTGTGGGAGAAGGTGAGGGTGGGATGTTGTGAAAGAACAGCATGTATATTATCTATGGTGAAACAGGTCACCAGCCCAGGTGGGATGCATGAGACAAGTGCTCGGGGCTGGTGCACTGGGAAGACCTAGAGGAATCGGGTGGAGAGGGAGGTGGGAGCGGGGATCGGGATGGGGAATACGTGTAAATCCATGGCTGATTCATATCAATGTATGACAAAACCCACTGAAAAAATAAATAAATAAATAAATAAAAACTAAAAAAAAAAAAGAAAAAGAAATGATTTTTACAAAATAAAAAAAAATAAAAATAAAAGCTTATGGTGGACTTTCATATGTGATATTTCATTTGAATCTCATAACCCTGGAAGCTAAATAGTGCAGATAATTAACTCCATTTTATAGATAATAAGACCGAGATATTAAGCAGTTTGAATAAGATACAGAATCAAGGCTGAACTGGACCTTAGGATATCAGCCTTTAGAATTGGTTGTCTATTAACATGAATAAGAAACATCATTCCTATTTCTTACCCATATTAATATTGAATGAATTTAAGATGTGCTCAGGAATAAGTTTAAATGCTATCGTATTTCCCTTCCTTCTGATTTCATCCCATTTTTTCCCTACTTTTTTCTAATTTTCTACTAATAATTAGTAATATTGATAACTGCTGTGATATACCTGGCCTTCTGAGAATGTGCTTTCAGAAGAATGACCATTAAAATGGGAAACACAGTGGAATTTTATGTCAGGTATTGAGGCAGTTTTTTAAGATGATCAAAGCTACACAGTACAAAGAATTTATTTAATTTTGGGTATGTGATCCTGTATAGAGTACTTGGAAGTTTTCCATTATTGCTTTCCTGTCTTTTACTTCACATATATATGGCAACTTAATTTTCCTTACATGGACTTTTCATTTAGAAATTGACAAATTAATATTTTATGCTTGTTTTCTTAAAAGAATTTCTTGTGGAAACTTTCTTTTCTTTGAAAACTCTTGAATAATAATGCAGGTTGAGATCTTTTAAAGTCTCTTGATTCTCTTTTAAGAGTGTTGTGAAGGAGGTTATGTTCACTTTAGAGTTCACCGGTTTCTGTATTTGAAAGTATTCATTACTTTTGTGTTCCCTAAAGTGTTCGTATTTGTAACTGAACTGTAGGTAGTATAGAGATGCCGTAGGATGGAGGTAAGAATGAGGGGAGAGAAGGTACTGTAATAGGACATTCTTAATTGTTAATCTGTGGGTTGGCATTAGTAAAATTGTACAGAAATTACACCAAGGCACAAGTTTTAAGGCGTATTTTCTAAAGATTGACTTCTGGCTGTCCTGGGTCTTGGTTGCTGTGCAGGCTTTCTCTGGTTGCCGCAGGCAGGAAGTACTCTTGGTTGCGGTGCGTGGGCTTCTCATCGCGGGGCAGTCTCGTTGCAGAGCGCAGGCTCTAGGCACGTGGGCTTCAGTAGTTTTGGCTCATGGACTTAGTTGCCTTGCGGCATGTGGGATCTTACCAGACCAGGACGGAACCCTGTCCCCTGCATTGGCAGGCAGATTCTTAACCACTAGACCACCAGGGAAGCCCTTTAAAACATATTTTAAAATTCTGAAAAATAATGATCTAATAATTACACTAAAGATTAGGAGATTTATCTATGGACTAACTTCTGTATAGGCATGGTTATTTGTTAACCATTTAGCCACACCTTAATATGAAAAAGTATTTAGAGCCATTCAGAATAATCACTGTTGTAGGCTCTGGCCCAACAAGTAAATAAAGACATATTTCTGCTCGAGATTGTGTTCTCTTTTGTTTCTTTTATCTTAGTTAACCATGGCTACGCATGAGTATCTCTGATTTATTTCATTGTTATGATAATAATCCTGTGTTTAGTAGCATGTAGATGAATATAATGACATTTTGGTTGATTTTGAGCGATTTTTAAGACTTACCCATATTTAGATTAGGCACTTGAAACTAGGTTAGCCATCTACAGACACACCAGCTTCCGTTTGAATCGTCAGCTAAATCGGTGCTCACATCTCTGTTTTGGGACAAAGATAGTAGAACTGCTTCTGTTTAAGTGATATGTTACTATGGCACACCTTTCTTTCTCCATCTTTCTTTAGGGCAAAACTAATTTTAGCTGTTTTTTTAAGTAAGCCAAGAGCTCTAGGAAGGAGGAATGAGGAAGAGAGTTCTTTCAGAGGATTAGCACTTAGTTTCAGTTGCATTCTAGGTACAATTTGTAATTAGCTGTTTACGGTTGGATTGTAAATATATGGAGCTCTCAAAGTGGATCTCTGAAGTGAAACTTTGCAAGTGTGAATTTTTAGGATGTAAGCTCTTAATATCACGTGTTTAATGAACATGTAAGAAGGCTTAGCAGTACAGGTGGTAATTAATCTGAGATGAGTCTCAGAAGTCTAAGCGGTTGGCTGTGCAAACAGATGCAGTGTGTTCCTGTAGAATGCCAATAAAAAGAGAAGGAAATGGAAAAGTTAAAGGAATAAGTAGGGGAAGAAAAGCCAGTGCACCTGTGGTATCAGAATAATAGTTTGTGAGTTTAAAAGAACACAGCACAACAGAAATTCCAGTAAATTTTGTTAACTCTAAAATCATCCCATTGTTTTTCTTTTGTAAAGAAATTCCATCTAATGTCTAAACCTTGTTGTACAAGCTAGAGCAGTTATGTTCTGTTCCTATAAGTGGCCTGATTAGTATCTTTTTTTCTGGTCCCTAAATTAGTAATGTGCTTGTTTGATAGTAGGAAGTCTTCTGTTCACAGAATTTATCTGCTGCCTGGTCTTGTTGCAAATCCTTTTTCTATATTTAAGCAGATGAACCTTTAGTCAACAGTTACTTTTGGTGAGGTATAGTTTTCTGTGATCAGTCAGTCCATGCTTGTGATCAGGGTAGGCATTGGAATCAACCTAATGCAGAGGGGATAAATTCACAGACAGGTTGTCGTTGATATTGCTGAAAGCCACATGTGAATGTTCTAGAATAGAGACTGTTCTGTTATCCATGCTCAACACCGGTACTTTGAAATAAGATTGCTGCCCAACATCTAGTCAGTGTTAAAATAGATAAGAATTGGGCTTTCAATAAACCATGCAATGTAAAATAAATGAATGAACCAGTGACCCCAGAAAGAAAGAAATATACTTAGGTGTGTTGTTTTTTTTTTTGTCCTTAAGGGTCTTTCCTGATGGTCTAGTGGCTAAGACTTCAGGTTCCCAATGCAGGGGACCTGGGTTCAATCCCTGGTCAGGGAACTAAATCCCACATGCTGCAGCTAAGAGTTTGCATGCTGCATCCGTCCTGCACGCTGCAACTAAGACATAGCACAGCCAAACAAATAAATAAAAGCGTTTTAAAAAGCTTAGCAGTATTCTCTTTGGGGCAGTACTGCGTTAGGAACTTAGAGTTTCTCATCTCTAGCCTCCAGTGGACCTAAAGTTGGTTTATTTTTCTTAGTAAAGCGTGTTCATGTTTATGGTTAAATTGAAATGCTTTTAGACTCCTCCAGTTTCCCTTTTTCTTCTTAATTCTGGAAACATTAAAGGAAAATTACTTTTATAAATGTGCCTTTTTATAAAGCACTTTTTCTTTTTTTTTTTTAAGTTGCTGTCACCTCTTTATTTTTTTTTTTTTTCTGTTTTATTTTTTTTTTTTTATTAGTTGGAGGCCAATCACTTCACAACATTTCAGTGGGTTTTGTCATACATTGATATGAATCAGCCATGGATTTACACGTATTCCCCATCCCGATCCCCGCTCCCCGCTCCCACCTCCCTCTCCACCTGATTCCTCTAGGTCTTCCCAGTGCACCAGCCCCGAGCACTTGTCTCATGCATCCCACCTGGGCTGGTGATCTGTTTCACCATAGATAGTATACATGCTGTTCTTTTGAAATATCCCACCCTCACATTCTCCCACAGAGTTCAAAAGTCTGTTCTGTATTTCAGTGTCTCTTTTTCTGTTTTGCATATAGGGTTATCGTTACCATCTTTCTAAATTCCATATATATGTGTTAGTATGCTGTAATGTTCTTTATCTTTCTGGCTTACTTCACTCTGTATAATGGGCTCCAGTTTCATCCATCTCATTAGGACTGGTTCAAATGAATTCTTTTTAACGGCTGAGTAATATTCCATGGTGTATATGTACCACAGCTTCCTTATCCATTCGTCTGCTGATGGGCATCTAGGTTGCTTCGATGTCCTGGCTATTATAAACAGTGCTGCGATGAACATTGGGGTGCACGTGTCTCTTTCAGATCTGATTTCCTCAGTGTGTATGCCCAGAAGTGGGATTGCTGGGTCATATGGCAGTTCTATTTCCAGTTTTTTAAGAAATCTCCACACTGTTTTCCATAGCGGCTGTACTAGTTTGCATTCCCACCAACAGTGTAAGAGGGTTCCCTTTTCTCCACACCCTCTCCAGCATTTATTGCTTGTAGACTTGTGGATAGCAGCCATCCTGACTGGCGTGTAATGGTACCTCATTGTGGTTTTGATTTGCATTTCTCTGATAATGAGTGATGTTGAGCATCTTTTCATGTGTTTGTTATCCATCTGTATGTCTTCTTTGGAGAAATGTCTGTTTAGTTCTTTGGCCCATTTTTTGATTGGGTCATTTATTTTTCTGGAATTGAGCTGCAGGAGTTGCTTGTATATTTTTGAGATTAATCCTTTGTCTGTTTCTTCATTTGCTATTATTTTCTCCCAATCTGAGGGCTGTCTTTTCACCTTACTTATAGTTTCCTTTGTAGTGCAAAAGCTTTTAAGTTTCATTAGGTCCCATTTGTTTAGTTTTGCTTTTATTTCCAATATTCTGGGAGGTGGGTCATAGAGGATCTTGCTGTGATTTATGTCGGAGAGTGTTTTGCCTATGTTCTCCTCTAGGAGTTTTATAGTTTCTGGTCTTACATTTAGATCTTTAATCCATTTTGAGTTTATTTTTGTGTATGGTGTTAGAAAGTGTTCTAGTTTCATTCTTTTACAAGTGGTTGACCAGTTTTCCCAGCACCACTTGTTAAAGAGGTTGTCTTTTTTCCATTGTATGTCCTTGCCTCCTTTGTCAAAGATAAGGTGTCCATAGGTTCGTGGATTTATCTCTGGGCTTTCTATTCTGTTCCATTGATCTATATTTCTGTCTTTGTATAAAGCACTTTTTCAAAAGGTGTTTATTCATAGGGAATTTTATATCAGAAGGTGACTAGTAATATATCTTTAGTTACCATTCTAAATACAAAAGGATTTACTTAGGCTTTTCAGAAAATATTTTAATAAATTTGATTTGATTGAAAGAGGAAAGATTGAGGGAAATGATACACACTTCGGGAAGAGGAAGTATTTATGCTTAAAATTTGTCCTTGGAAAAGTTATTAAAATAGTAATTTTATAAAATATTAAAATAGTGGAAGATTCCTATTTGATAGGAAGAATGTTCTTGTCTGGAGATGGGAGGGTATTCCGAAAACATTTAGATTTGGGGCTCTATACCTAAAGTAGTGCATATCTGTACCTCCTTGTGAAGCTTTTAAGAAACAGCACCTGAAAGTTCCATATGATTTCATTTGTATCTTTGCAAGTTGCCCTAGCCATTCCCGTATATCCTATTTTTTCAAATCCCAGACTTGCCTGTATGTCCTATTTTCTCAAATCCCAGACATTCCCGTATATCGTATTTTCTCAAATCCCAGAACAGCATCTAGTGTTCAGGAGATGGGTGCAAAGCAACAATCTGAATTTCCCTTGTGACAGAATTGCTTTAATGTCGCACTTTACCTTTTCCACACTACTAGATATTCAGAAATTAAGTCTAGAAAGTAGGAAATAAACCCCCCAAGTAAACAGTTTTGTCATTTATTCTAATGAAACCCTTTCATTTCCCCAATGGTTAAGCTGAATTCTAGGATAAATTATTTCTCACTTGGTCTTACCTTCTTGTTTTTCAGTCCCTGGAGGAGGACCCATGGCCAAGGCTGAACTCCAAGGACCATATACCTGCCCTTGTCCGTAGTAATGCCTTCTCAGAGAATTATTTAGAAGTCCCACCTGAGCTAGCTCGAGGGAATGTTCAGGCTGCAGTGATTTCCTCAAAAGATCCAGAGCCACTGGAAGAAAATTGCACTAAAGCCCTGACTTTAAGGATACATGATTCTTTGAATAATAGCTTGTCCGTTGGCCTGGTGCCTACCAATTCAACAAACACCATCATGGACCAAAAAAATGTGAAGATATCGACCCCAGGTCAAATGAAAGCCCAAGAAGTTGAAAGAACCCCTCCGGCAAACTTCAAACGGACATTAGAAGAATCCAACTCTGGCCCTCTTATGAAGAAGCACAGACGGAATGGTTTAAGTCGTAGTAGTAGTGCTCAGCCTGCAAGCCTCCCCACAGCCTCCCAGCGCAAGAACTCTGTTAAACTTACCATGCGACGCAGACTCAGGGGCCAGAAGAAAATTGGAAATCCTTTACTTCACCAGCACAGAAAAACTGTTTGTGTTTGCTGAAATATGTCTGGAAATTTTTTCCAAACTTCTTAAAGAGGGCTTTTTTGAATTTGGTGCCGACGTTGAACTTTTTTTAAGGGGACAAAATAAAAATAGTATGAGTTTGACTTTTTGGAATTCAACAATTTTAGCCTGGCCTTGTACTTGCTTGTATTATAAATGTGAATTTTGTAGATGTTAGGGTGTAAGTTGCTGTAAAATGTGTGTAAATTTGTATCCTTCACACAAACTCAGTCTCTTACTCTGATACACAGTAAATGTAACAACAGGGCTAAAGGTTTAAAGAAAAAAAGAATCTATTAGATTTTAGAAATACATTAAAACTTTTAAAAATGATTATTAAGAAATTTGTATGTCACTTGTGATGAAAACTACACAACTTTTTAAAGTAAATTATTAAGCAAACTGGAAAAGTGATGTATTTTCATAGTGACCTGTGTCCCACTTAATGTTTCTTAGAGACAGCTAGTGTCTTTTTAAAATTATTTTTTATTTCTAATTTCATAATCCAGAACTAAATTTTTCATAGAAGCCGAAGTGTTGAACCATGCAAAAGTAGCTGGGTGTTAGTCTCCTTGTCCTAATTAAAATACTATGCAGTATCTCTTATTTCATTTAGTAGCATTTTTTCTAAAACATTAACCATCAGATTTGCTCACCAGATCTTTGAAGTAGAAGGAGGTATGTTTGCCTAAAGAGATGCCCTTTTCAATCATCCCAGACATTCAGTGGCATTAATAAGTCTTAAAGTAGTTATATCCTCTTCTCGTGTTGGATAAAATATGTGAAGTTTTTCTTGCTATTTCAATAATGGATGGTGCTGCTAATTCCCAACATTTCTTAAATTATTTTATATATCGTACAGTTTTCATTGATTATATGGATATGTTTGTTCATCTAATAAATCAGTGAACTGTTACTGATGTTGCTGAATTATTGTTATTGGTTTGTTTTAATGATATATATTAACTTTGTGTTATGCCATGATCAAGCTTTAGAATAACAACTTAAACTGTATGTAATGTTCATTTTTGCACTCTTTAATTTTAACGGAGAGTACATCAACTCAGGCTAAATATCCAATAATAAGAATATGATTAGGTCAGTTATGGTTTGTAAGAATTTGATGAAATATTATGTAGCAATTGAAAGTGAATAAAACTATTATTTGAAAAAAACTAAAAGGAACTAATACTGAAATATTAAGAGTATGTCGTTTTGGGGTGATGAGTTGTTTTAAAAAGAGAACTTTTTAAAATGTAACAATTTAGAATAGGACTCTAAATGAGACATTGAAGAGTTAATTCATGCATTCAACATTGACCATGCATCTACAGTATGCTAGGAACTGTGTAATTGGAAGCATACTAGCTGTCTGTAAGAGGATTGAGAACAAGTGCTCCAGGTGAAACATTAATTTTGGCTAGTTTTTCAAGACTAGAGATAGATCCTGGTGGCTCAGACAGTAAAGAGTCTGCCTGCAACGCAGGAGACCCAGGTCTGATCCCTGGGTCGGGAAAATCCCCTGGAGAAGGAAATGGCAACCCACTCCAGTATTCTTGCCTGGAGGATCCCGTGGACAGAGGAGCCTGACAAGCTACAGTTGATGGGGTTGCAAAGAGGTGGACGTGACTGAGCGACTAACACTTTCAATTTCTTTTTTCAAGACTAGAGTTTGCTTTTCAGATCTTTCTGAGAAAATGATAGCAAGTACCAAACGCTTTTGGACTCACCTTTTTGTGAAAGACTTTTTCATCTTTATTTTTCCGATCAACTTTTTAATGTAAAAATACTGGAATTTTTCCTAAATTATATTTTTAGTATAATAGAGTCCAGTTTCATACCATACTAGTAGCTATCTAATTAATACTGTAAACATTTTTGGTTTGAGATACATAACTGAAAGAAAAAATTAACTTGTTTTTTTTGGTATGTGTTCCTAGGGCTGTTTTTAGGCCTGTTCTTTAAGGAGGTAAAGATGTCATGCAATCGCATATAATGTTTTAATGTTTCTATTTTTATTAAATTTTATTTGCTTATCACATAATAGATCAGAAGTGTAATGCATGATGGAAGCTTCATAATGTCTAAAATGGGTACATAATAAATATACCCTCACTTTAGTCCTCAGGGTAGCCAACAAGTCTACACAAAGACATACAGCTATACATGTATTTTTCTCTTAATATTGTATCTTGAAGATTTTTCCGTATCAGAACATCACAGAGCTCCTCATTCTTTAGTATTCTACCCTGGCTATGTTATTTAACTATGCTACTACTTAACTGGGTCTTCCCAGGTGGTTCTTAGAAGGCAGGAGATGAGAGTCTGACTCCTGGGTCGGGAAGATCCAGTGGAGAAGGAAATGACAGTCCACTCCAATGTTCTTGCCTCAGAAATCCCATGGACAGAGGAGCCAGCAGGCTGCAGTCCATGACTTCACAAGAGTTGGACATGACTCAGTGACTAAACAACTACTACTTAACCATGTCCACTGAAAGGAAAACAAACACAATTTCTTCCTTTACTGAAGGTGCCAGATGTGTGGGTTTTCCTACACCAAGAAATGCTCCAATATTCTGCAGATACCACCTGGATGTCCTACAATTTAGTGTAACACTGTCCATCTGGTCCCACAGGGGCTCAGTCTCATAGTGCTGCCAGCACTTAAGATACCATTTGCAAGTCCCAGATTGTCACCTACATTTCTCCTTTGTTGTTCAGTCACTAAGTTGCATCCAATTCTTTGCGACCCCATGGACTGCAGCACGCCAGGCTTCCCTGTCCGTCAGTATCTCCCAGACTTTGCTCAAACTCACGTCCATTGAGTTGGTGATGCCATCCAACCATGTCATCCTCTTGTTGTCCCCTTCTTCTGCCCTTCATCTTCCCCATCATCAGGGCCTTTTCCAATGCGTCAGTTCTTCGCATCAGGCCAAAGTATTGGAGCTTCAGCATTAGTCTTTCCTATGAATATTCAGGACTGATATACTTTAGGATTGACTATTTTGAGCTCCTTGCTGTCCAAGGGACTCTCAAGAGTCTTCTCGAGCACCGCAGTTCAAAAGCATTTCTTCAGTGCTCAGCCTGTTTTATGGTCCGACTCACATCCATAACAGCTCCTGGAAAAACCATAGCTTTGACTATAGGGACCTTTGAGGTGGTTGCGGCACAGGTTGCTGCGAGCTCTTCCTGCACTAGACCCTTTCTGACCGTTGGAACAAGGAGGGTGAGGGTCCTGGCGCCTTTTCCCTCTGGTGCTGGTTTTCCTGGAGCCTTTGCTGGCCAGGCCTTGTGGCCACCTCCATGAAAACTGCTCCCGGGTGCAGCCCCATGCAGGCTGGCTGTTCTGTGCCCCTGGGCCAGACAACGGCCAAGAAGCTGCTGCTGAGCGCCCCCGCTCTCCGTGTCCTCTGCTTTCCAAGCCTGCCCTGCCGCCTGCCAGGTCGTGAACACCCGGCGGCACTGGCTACCGAGTCTTCTCCATCAGCTCCATGGCCGCCAGAACTGGGGTAGCCAAGTGTCTCGGTGCTGACTTGGCGGAAGCCTATGGTTTATCAAGAGAACAATGGAACCTCCAATCTAATAAAACGTGGTCCACTGGAGAAGGGAATGGCAAACCACTTCAGCATTCTTGCCTAGAGAACCCCATGAACAGTATGAAAAGGCAAAAAGATACGACATTTCTGCTGGCTGGTATAAATCAGTGTACCCACCATCACCATCTCAGGTTTGAAGCTTTGCTAGACCAGCAAAGGAAACCGTGTTCACTGGTTTAGCATATAATAAAGGCTATAGATGAGCAGATGAAGAAACATCAGGGAAGCCCAGAAGGGTCCCAAGTGTAGGAGGTTCTGTCCCAAGGATTTGGGTTGCACCACCCTCCTAGAAAGTTATGATCAACCTAGACAGCACATTAAAAAGCAGAGACATTACTTTGCCAACAAAGGTCCATCTAGTCAAGGCTATGGTTTTTCCAGTAGTCACGCATGGATGTGAGAGTTGGGCTATAAGGAAAGCTGAGTGCCAAAGAATTGATGCTTACGAACTGTGGTGTTGGAGAAGACTCTTGAGAGTCCCTTGGACTGCAAGAAGATCCAACCAGTCCATCCTAAAGGAGATCAGTCCTGAACATTCATTGGAAGGACTGATGCCGAAACTGAAGCTCCAATACTTTGGCCACCTGATGTGAAGAGCTGACTCATTTGAAAAGACCCTGATGCTGGGAAAGATTGAAGGTGGGAGGAGAAGGGGACGACAGAGGATGAGATGGTTGGATGGCATCACTGACTCAATGGACATGAGTTTGAGTAAACTCCGGGAGTCGGTGATGGACAGGGAGGCCTGGTGTGCTGCAGTCCATGGGGTCATAAATAGTTGGACATGACTGAGTGACTGAACCGAACCCTCCTAGTGCATCAGTAAGTCAATCAACCTGGAAGCACTCCAAAGCCCACAGTCCAGGGATTTTCATGCTTCATAATATAGGCATGATCAGTTATCTCAATCTCCAGCCTCTTCTCCTCCCAGGAGGATGCTAGTGCTGTTACCGAACTCAGGTTCGGCAGCTTGATGCTTGAAAACTGATACTTAAGAGACGAGTGTTCATTGGAAAGGAAAAGTTGATTTATTCAGAACGTCAGCAACCCGGGAGAAGGCCGACTAATGTCTAGGGTCGAAAAGCCAACTCCGAAGATTCTGACTGACCATGAAAGTTTTTAAAGGGAGAATCATTTGAGGAGGAGGGATAAGTGTCTTCCTTATCGTCCCCTGTGCAGACTTTCTTCTGATTGGTCAGTGGTGAGGCAGAAGGTTCCAGGAATCTTGTGTCAGCTTTAAGATACCATTCTCCACCCAGGTGGGGCCTCATTCCTACTGAAGAACTCAAAGGATATTGTTATGAGCCTTGAGGAGGAGCCACGACCCTGCCCTGCAGCTGCACTATTATTTCTTGACTCTTCCCCCTTTGTTTCTGCTTCCCTGCCCTTCCCTGATAATAAGCACCTGTTTAAATTTTCGGAACTCAGGGAAGGTCAGGAGGCTGAATGAACTCTGTTTCCTGCAAACAAGAAATGGGGGACACGGAAAAGAGTGTATCAGAGGGTATGTATCAGGTAGATATATACGTCCCTCGGGGAGGAACTAGGACTCTTTCATCACTGAACTATTGCATCTTGACTGCTTTCCCATTGTTCCTGTATTCCCTTACTTCCTTAAATGTCATTAGTTACTGACACCTGTTCAAGGGCACGTATTACAGCCAGGCTTAGATTACAAAATGGCTTAGGCCAAAACGGCTTCTCTTCTGTTGAGAAAACCAGGCCTGGTTCTCTTTCTCCAGGGACTCTCTACCTTTTCTGTTCTTCTTTGTATCCTCTCTTTTTTGAGATTTTCTTTTTTTCCATTCATGTCAAGAGTGTTCATAATTGCTTGCAAGAGCATTTGTGTAATTTTGCTTTAAAGTGTCAGATATGATTCTTTGTCATTTAAGTATTGGCATCTGTTGATTTTTGCATGTGAATTGAGATTTTTCCTGGTTCTTTGTATACCATGTAATTTTTAAAAAATAATTTATTTTTGGCTGTGCTGGGTCTTCATTGCTCTGCATGGGCTTTCTCTAGTTGCAGCCACGGGGGCTACTCTTCCTTGTGGTGTGCAGACTTATTGCGGTGGCTTCTCTTGGTGCAGAGCATGAGCGCTGGAGTGCATGGGGCTCAGTAGTTGCTGCATGTGGGCTCAGTAATTGCGGCTCGAAGGCTCAGAGCGCAGGCCCAGTGGTTCTGGCCTGGGTCCCGGACCAGGGAATAAACTGGAGTCTCCTGCATTGCCAGTGGACTCCCAACCACTGGGCCACGGAAACCCCTACCATGTAATTTTGGATTATATCCCAGATACTTGACTATTATGACACCTTATTTAGCTCTTATGGAGATCACTGATATTTTTGTTTTAATAGGCAATCAATCTGGTTAATTCATGCTGTTACAGGAAAGAAAGTGGGGCATGAGAGAATGATCACTTGCCACGTCTCAGGCAAGTCCCTAGGATGGCTGCTAAATGTGGGTTCTTGGCTTCATGAGGGAAAGAACTCAAGAGCCAGTCACAGTAGAATGAAAGGTTTATTCAGGGAGATACTCCACAGACAGAAAATGGGCCATCTCAGAAGGTGGGAGGTTGTCAGTTTTTATTAGGGTGGGTAATTTCATAGGATAATGAGTGATAGGATTATTGTAACTGTTTTGGGGAGGGGGCAGGGATTTCCAGGAATTGGGCCACTGCCCACTTTTTGGCCTTTTATGGACAGCCTTGGAACTCTCATGGTGTCTTTGAGCAAGTCATTTAGGTCACTGATGTATTGTGCGTGTTTGTGCTCAGTCGCTTCAGCTGTGTCCGACTCTTTGGGACCCAGTGGACTGTAGCCCACCAGGCTCCTCTATCTATGGGACTCTCCAGGCAAGAATACTGGAGTGGGTTGCCATTTCCTTCTCCAGGAGATCTTCCTGACCCAGGGATCGAACCAGCAGCTCTTGTCCTGCATTGGCAGGAAGGCTCTTTACCATTCGCACCACTTGGGAAGACCCACTGATGTATTACGATGAGCATATACTGAGGCTCAAGGTCTAGTGGAAGTCAGTCATTCGCCATCTTGAACCCACCTTGACTCTAACTAGATTATATTGAGTCTTCAATGGCTGTCATTCTTTTAAAGGTTGTACCCTCCCCATCCCTCTCTCAATGCTGCATATTTTAACACACCTTCTGTGGGCTGTGGTTTTAGTGTCCATTGATTTTCCAAATTCTTTGCCATTGTGTAATTTGATCTGTCCCTTGTGTATATCACCCAGGGGCTAGTTGGGGACCTGGGCAGTGATCTGTCTGCCAATTTAGTTCTCAAAGTCTTTGATATGCTAATTAGGATAAGATTCATGCCTAATGTATTCAGTGGGATCACTTTCCAGAGCTGCCCCCTCTCTAGAGTCTCCATGTACTTTCCCTTTCTTTGGGGGGTTCCTCTTTTTCAGGCAGAAAGCTGAGGTTCAGGGCCCATGCACTTCTGTCACTGTGCCTGCATTTGGTGTTTAAATGGATTAACATCTTTGAGTTTGGGTCCTCACATTAAAAATGCAGATAATATACTATAATGACTGCTATATAAAGCTAAATAAGTGTTTCCTAATATTAAATTTTTAGCTTCTCAAAACTGTTACTACAGATTCAGTTGTCACTGATTTAAGCAATCTTTATCCAAGTTTACGTATGTGAAGGGAAAATAAATTATGCCATGGGCATCAAAAAAGAGTTGATGAAACTAATTTTTGGTTTTCAATCAATAGTTTTGAGTATCTTTAAGTATAAGTGTGTGTGTGTGTGTGTGTTGGTAAGTCGTGTCTGACTCTTTTGCGACCCCATGGACTATTGCATGCTAGGCTCTTTTGTCCATTGAATTTCCCAGGCATGTATACTGGAGTGGGTTGCCATTTCCTTCTCCAGGGGATCATCCCACGCCAGGGATCAAACCTGTGTCTCCTGCATTGGCAGGTAAATTCTTTACCACTGAGCCACCTGGGAAGTCCTTAAGTATAAACACCAGCTCCAAACTGTAAGATTAATTGTTGGGGTTCTGACACCTAATTTTTCCTGTTAGTGAATAGAGTCTTAAGGGGAATAGAAATGAAACACAAACAATCCCTTCTGTTAAAGAGTTTACATTTTAGCTAAATAGACAATGCAATTATACATTAATCGTGTAGAAAATAGTTACAGAGTAGTACTAATGTGTCAAAGATAAAGGGCAGCCATACTTCATGGTTTACCTTATTTTTCTTTGGCTTATTTATTTTTTCAGCCACACCATGTGGCATATGGGACCTTAGTTCTCTGGCCAGGGATCGAATCCATACCCCTGCTTTGGAAGCACAGAGTCTCAACCACTGGGCCACCAGAGAAGTCTCACTTCATGAATAGAGCCTCACTTCATGAAACTTTCCTAGCTAGGATGCCAAATTACATGACCACTTTATAGATAACAGTTTTAAGAGAATGACAAAGCAAAAGAAAATTATCACTGTATTTTCAGAAAGTTGGCTGGGCCTGCGAATGAGCAGAGTGGGCTAAAAAGATCTATGGGTTAGGTTGAAGGGACCCAAGATAATAAACAAATACTTGGAATTTTGAATAGCAATGTGGGAAGTGGTGTTTTAGAAACCACAGTTATCTAGTAATATCCAGGGCAGAAAAATGGCAGGCACTGTTGTAATTAAATAGATATGAGGTGATATAACCTTGGATTATGTCGGTTTTGCAATTCTGAAGTTTAGAATTCTAATTTTTAGAGATTACCACAAACCATAGTGTGCAAAAGTCTCAGCCTAATGAACGCATCACAGAATGCCCATGGAGTGAATAAGTAATGTACTTGTACTCACAATTGGAGGATTCTAGAGAAATGTAATTTTTTATTTTAATTTCATTTAATTTTTAAATTGATTTTTTAATGGGCATGTATTTGCTTTACAATGTTGTATTAGTTTCTGCTGCACAACAGGAATCAGCTATAAGTATACATATATCCCCTCCGTCTTGAGCCTCCCTCTTACCTTCCTCCTACCCTCCCCAGAGAAATGTAATTCTTTTAGACATTCATTAATTTTATTTATTTACTTATTATTTTTGGCTGCACTGGGTCTTGGTTGCTGTGCACGAATTTTCTCTAGTTGTGGCGAGCAGGGGCTACTCCTCTTCGTGGTGCTTTGGCTACTCATTGAGGTGGCTTCTCTTGTTGCCTAGCACAGGCTCTGGGCTGCGTGGGCTTCAGTAGTTGCGGCACATGACTTAATTGCTCTGTGGAATTTTCCCAGACCAGGGATCGAACCCATGTCCTCTTCATTGGCAGGCAGATTCTTAACCACTGGACCACTAGGGAAGTCCAAAATGTAACTTTTTTGATAGACATTTTTAAGAGCAGTTTCAGGTTCGCAGCAAAATTAGAGCGGGAAGGTACAGATTTCCCATATAAGTCCCCTACTGTTGTTCAGTCGCTCAGTCGTGTCTGACTCTTTGTGACCCCCATGGACTGCAGCACGCCAGGCTTTCCTGACCTTCACCAACTCCCAGAGCTTGCTCAAACTCATGTCCATTGAGTCGGTTATGCCATCCAGCCATCTCATCCTCCGTCGCCCCCTTCTCCTCCTGCCTTCCATCTTTTCCAGCATCAGGGTCTTTTCAAATGAGTCAGCTCTTCACATCAGGTGGCCAAAGTATTGGAGCTTCAGTTTCAGCATCAGTCCTTCCAATGAATATTCAGAACTGATTTCCTTTAGGATGGACTGGTTGGATCTCCTTGCCATCCAAGAGACTCTCAAGAGTCTTCTCCAACACCACAGTTCAAAAGTATCAATTCTTTGATGCTCAGCTTTCTCTATGGTCCAAACTCTCACATCCATACATGACTACTGGAAAAACCATAGCTTTCACTATATGACCTTTGTTGGCAAAGTAATGTCTCTGCTTTTTAAAAAGTCCTCCACATACAAATTCTGTTGTGAGAGCATGTTTATAGGTCCAGTTTGTTCATAACAACAACTCAACTAACACAGCTGGCTATACAGTACTGTACTGTAGTATGTTTATAATACTTTTCACAAAAATAATACAGATAAAACAAACACAAAAAATAAAGACAACATTTTTAAAGTTATAGTCCAGTACCTTGGAAAGTATGGTAGTACCAGCTACATCCCTGCTGCTTTCACACTTGTTTCCAGACTTGCTGGGTGTGAAATAAAGATACTGTATTACTGTATTCTATACAATACTGTGCAGTAAAGTATGCAAAAGCACAACCGCTTACAGAGGATGCACACACACACAATGTACACCAGGCACGTGAACGAACTTACCTTATTAGACGTGCAAATGCACATTTGCATCTTTGAAAGTTCACAACTTGCAGGTTTGTATGTAGGTGATTTACAGCGTGGGTCCTGCCTAAACACATGGACAATCACCCTTGCTATCAAGATGCCCAACCACAGAGATAAAACTGATGATCATGATTTTTTTTTTTTAACCTCTGTGTTTCTTTTTTTTTTTTTTGGCCCCTGCTCCAGGCTTACAGGATCCTAGTTTTCCTCCCAGGGACTGAACCCGAGCCCTTGGCAGTGAAAGTGTGGAGTCCTAACCACTGGACTGCCAGGGAATTCCTTCTTTGTTTTTCCTTATACTTGACTGACAATTAAATATTAGTGTTCACCATAGTTCTATGTGAAATCAGGTTATTTCACCACTGCTTAAATCACATAAGTATTGTCCAAGTGTTTTTGTGGCCAAAGCAAATGAGGCAATGGCTCGTTTGAGGCTAAAAAAAGAATTCTAATCCTACTAAACAAAAATAGAGGAGAAAATATTAACTGATCTTGATGTTTGGTTTGCTTATGGATAGTTCCTTGACAAATCTCAAACTTTTGATTCTGGACTGCAGGGCCACGGGATTTTAGTAATCAGTGATTTATTACAATGGACCATTATGGCACGTGGAAGAAAACAGGACTCTAGCTTGAAGTTACTTTTCTACTGAAAATGAGTTTCCCAGCTGGGATTGCTTAATCCAAAGAAGAGACTATTGAAAAGTTTCTCCATGACCCAGTAATCTGAAATGACTCATGAACTAACAATATGTACTAAGCCCCCCACAAGTCATGTTCATTCAAAAAATGATTACCACAGGACTTACCTGATGGTTGGGTTGGTTGTGAGTCCTCCTGTTAATGCAGGGGACAGGGCTCAATCCCTGGTTCGGGAAGCTTTCACATGCTGTGGGGCAACTAAGCCCAGGTGCCACAACTTCTGAGCCTGCTTTCTAGAGCCCGAGAGTTGCAACTACTGAAGCCCGAGTGCTTTCGAGTCTGTGCTAAATAACAAGAGAAGCTGCGTGCTGCAGCTAGGGACTAGCCCCCATTTGCTGCAGTGAGAGAAGGTCCAGGCTCAGTGGTGAAGAACCAGCACAGCTAAAAAGTTAAAACACAATCACCACAAATTCTGTTTTCTATTTGAGGCTCATGAGTGAATTGAACACCATCTCTGTGGAGAAAAAAAAAATGGAGTAATTCAAAATAGCTGATTTTTTTGTTGTTGTTTTCTTGGTTTACTGTAGCACTTTTATCTTCTGGCAATGACGCGTTGCTGGGGCTTAATGTTCTCACATAACAGTGGAAAACCAAGTCTGTTGTCATCTCTTAAAGAATTGAGACTTGCACACCAAAGTCTTACATAAAAGGATGAATAAATATACAGGTGGGAATGCAAACTGTTTTCCAATTCAAGGCAGATAACAAGCTACTGTGTTCTGGCAGGAAAGCTTCAATAAGAAAGGAAAGTAGGTCCTAAGGCTTGGAACTTTCTAATCCTGTAAGACTGACAAGAACTAGTTAATTTGTACACATTTCTAACTGACTCTGAGAATTTTATTTTTTAAAAAAATATTTATTTATTTATTCGGCTGTGTTGGGTCTCATTTGCAGCACACGGGATCTTCATTCCATCATGCAGTGCACAGGGTCGCTGGTTGTGGTTTGCAGACTTAGTTGCCCTGCAGCATGTGGGGGTCTTAGTTCCCCAAACAGGGATCTAACCCGCGTCCCCTGCATTGCAACGAGGATTCTTAACCACTGCACCACCAAGGAAGTCCCAAGAATTTTAAATTTACACCTCATAAATATCCCATGAGGCTGATGCTTGCTTAGGCAACACATACACTCTCTTTCCCTTCTCTTATACATCCAACCCATTATCAAGTTCTTTCAAGTCTGTCTTCCAAAATATTCTGAAATTGATTACTTTTCACCTCTACTGTTTCACTTCTAGCCCCAGTTCTAGATAGCTCTCCCATCTGGTCTCTTGAAATAGCCTCCTTACTTGACCCATTGCTTCCACTCTTGGTCCCGCCGTAAAGACAGTTTATTGTCTGTTTAGTAGGTATAATGGTCTTTTAGCTATGTTTAAGTGTGATCATGACACTTCCTAGCTGGAAGTGTTCCAATAGATTCCCACCCTAGGATAAAACTAAAACTCCTTGTAATTCTATACACTATACTCCATTTGGCCACTGCTGACTTCCCTGCTGGCTCAGACAGTAAAGTGTCTGCCTACAATGCGGGAGACCCGGGTTCAATCCCTGGGTCGGGAAGATCTCCTGGAGAAGGAAATGGTAACCCACTCCAGTATTCTTGCCTGGAAAATCCCACGGACGGAGAAGCCTGGTAGGCTACAGGCCATGGGGTTGCAGAGTCGGACACGACTGAGCCACTTCACTTCACTTCACTTTACCTTTCCTAACTAGTTTGCTATCATTTTCTACTTAATCTACTTTGGGGTTTTTTGAACACATTTATATAGCTATGCTGGATCTTAATCGTGGCACGTGAACTCTTAGTTGCAGCCATGTGAACCCTTAGTTGTGGCGTGTGAGATCCAGCTCTCTGACCAGGGGTTGAGTCGGGGCCCCTGCATTGTGAGCACAGTCTTAGCCACTGGACCACTAGAGAAGTCCCAATCCACTTTGTTTAGCCACGCTATTTTTCCCATTCTTCTTTAAAATGCATTCCTTTCTTAAGGCCTTTGTACCTGTTGTTTGTTTTGTCTAAACTGCTTTTCACTCAGAGCTGCTTAAAACCTGCTTCATTGAAATCTTGGTTCAAATGCCATTTCCTTAGAGGTCTTCCTTTACCACATTACCTAAAATAAGCTATTGCTTATTTCTATTTATCTGGCTTATTTTTTTCCCCATAGCATTTTACACTGTTTGAAGTTCCCTCTTTGTCTGTGTATTTCTGTCTTCCTATCAGAGTGGAAATTCTTTGGTTGAAGACAGACACATTGGTTGATTTATTTATTGCTGTATCTCCAGAGTCTAGAACATGACTAACACTTAGGAGGTGTTCAGATAATTTACTGATTGAATGAATTTGTGTTTATCATTTTTGTCTCCTTGTTTCTCCCATAACTGAAGAGGAATAGTGAAAGAGTTATAGAGTTTAAAAATGCATATGCAACAGTTATTTAGACTGAAACACCTGTACAAATACTAGTTATTCTACTTGTGATTGTTACCTATTGGTCTCCTCTGGATTTCGTCTTTATTCCTTTTTGTGGGTCAGAGACAACATGAGAATAATAATAATTTAATTAACTAACTCTGAATTTTGAACTATCTGTTGTATTCAGGCTTGTTAGGTGTTAAGGGGAATTCAACAATATGAAAGCCTTAGTCTACTCATGCCTAGGCAGAGTTTAATTTTCCGTGGGAGAAAATAAGACATGCCTTAGGAAAATAACCAAAAAAACATTTTCAGAGACAACAAGTAAGCCAGGGATAGTAAAAGATCAAAAAGAATTCAAAATATTGGGAAAAATTCCTTCCTTATAGGGTTTCATGTAGAAAGCAAGTCATAAAAGACTGATGGTGCTGGGGATTTGTGCAGTGGAAGATGATGAATTTTCTCAAAATCTTTCATCAGCCTAATGTTCAGACATTAGGCTGATAAATATCACTTTGGGTGTCCTTTTTTACTGGCACTAATTGAGCGTCATAATCAAATGGGTGGTTTCTTGGCTATATCTATATTTATCTCTCCAGCACCTGATTAACTGCATATTTCCGGTGAGACAGTTTCTCGACTAAACTTTTTCCTTCTCACGGTGCTAAAACCTTTTTAAAATTTTTACTGTGGTATCAACAGCTCTGTTACAAACCCCACGGCTATTAATGATCCATAGTCTCAAGGGGCTGTCAGAGGTATTATATTTGATAGTGTTTATGAAGTACTTAGGTCTTCAGCATAACAATAAATGTTATCATTATTATAAAAGAAATGTCCCTGACGGAATGACACCAGGGAGATCTCCATCTGTTCCTTACGGGAAGTGTAAACAAGTGAGGAAGGAGTCAGGCGTGGTCCACCACCTACGTCAAACAGACAAAATGACAGCCGCACCCCTCATTCAGATCACCACCCCGGCTCCCGGGAGCCCACCGGGGGAAAACCAGCCTCAGCTCCCGGAAGGTAAACACATCGAAAAAGGCGGGGCAGAAGGCGGGTTCGGAATGGCTGAGTGGCCAGCGAAAAGTGATTGGCAGCTGCCATGTCCACGTGCTTTGAGCTTCGAACCAGCTGTCGCGAGAATTCGATGTAAACACACCCGTCCCGGTGTCGAGTCTGACTGCTAGCCTGCGACGCCCGAGTGAGGGGCACAGGCTTCTGCGGCATGACGCTTTGTGACTGGGCCACTAAGGCGCTGGGCACAGAGGAAAACAGACGTGTTTGTAACTCCCCGCCACCTGCCTGCGTTCGCAACCGAACCTGACACCTCGGCTTCACTCGAACTCGACATACTGTTTTGTTTTCCCTCGAGCCCCAGCGGATTGGGTCAATTCAGGAGGCGGGCCCGCCTCTTTCCTACTTGCTGGTTGGCGAAGCTGACCCCTGAGGGCGGTGCCCGGCCGCGGCCGGTGTGCTCCTGGGATTGGCTGGAGAGGTAGTTCCGCTGAGGCGTGGTAGGAAGTGGTAACCGTCAATCACGAGGGGGAGACTCCAAACACTGAGCTTTGAGCTGGAGCGCAGCGTTTACCGGCGGTGCGGCCGGTGAGAAGGCTGGCGGTGCGGTGTGGCTCGGGGGAGGCTGGGCGAGGACCAGGGACGGGCAGCGTGAGGGCAGGGGGTTTGGCTGGCGGGGATCCGGCGAGGAGGGGCTGTGGAGGTCGGAGGGGGAGGGGAGGCAGGGCCAGGGGCCAGAGGGCGGCCGGGGGCAGTGGCGGCTCGGTGTTGGAGGTTAAGTGGGTAGCGCCGCGCTGATGTCTTTCAGGAGAGTGGGGCCTGAGGGGCTGGCGAGGGTCGTTCTCGGGAGACAGGGTCCTTAAGGACAGTTTCTCGGGAGGCTGTGTTTCGAGAAATAAAGGGTGGAATGGAAATGAGAGGGCTGAGAGGCTGGAGGTGAAGGTACCTTCTGAGGAAGGGGTCCCTGGGCTAGGTGGGGCGGAGGGTCTTTTGCTTGTAGCAGATGGGAATCGTCTGTGGCGAGATTTCCATTAAGGTGATAGAATGCCCCTTATTTAAAAGAGATGGCTTTAGGGGCTTTCAGGATTAGCTCCAGGCTGTGTGCTGTCTCCTAAGATCTTTCACATTGCTGTCTCTTTTAACCTTAACCAAGTGTGTTCCATGCTTTTAAAACCTCCCAAGTGATTCAGATGTTTGTTCGATATTCAAGAATCAGGATTCAGTGACGGGACTGGAAAGGATAAGGGCCTTCTAATGTCATATAAGTTTTTATTACTTACTTAGACTCTGGTGATTAGGTTACAATAGCAGAGGGGTTAACAGATATGATTTTAAAAGTCTTGTTAAATTGTGACCATGCAGTCTCTTTTTAAATATATAATTGACATAAAAGATTAGTTTCAGGTGTATCCATAATGATTCGATATTTGTGTATATTGTGAAATGATCACCACAATAAGACTAGAAAACACCCATTAGGATACATATGTAGTCTTACTCATAGATTATCAAAGGTCTTATTTGGAAGGTGTTACCTCACTGCTCCATTTGGTCTTAAAATACTGTACCTTGTATATTTTTTATTATCTCAACATTAGAGTTCAGTAAATTCTTTAATTTTGGCTCACAAAGGTAGCACATTTGGTTTTATAAAGTGATCCTGTGCTAGACTTTCCATCCCTTCCTAGTTTATGTTAACAGGAGCTCAGCAGGTACTACAAGAGTTTTAACTAGTTTTGTGGTTCTGAGGCTTGGTCCAGATAAGAAGACCTCACAATAGTTTGAAAAGTAATTTTGTCTACTTCTTCGTATTCTGCCCTCTGCCCTTTCAGATGTAAGAGGAATTGCTGGGAAATTTTCCTGTATTTTATGTATTTTTGACAGTGGATCTCTAGCAAGCAACCATATATCTTTCTTCCTATCCTGGACAGTAATGATCCTTTTTTTCCCCTGTCTGTCTCTTCATTCTGGAAACAGGTTTTGTGAATGAAGCAATGGCTACAGACTCCCCCAGAAGACCCAGTCGTTGTACTGGTGGAGCTGTGGTTCGCCCTCAGGCTGTCACGTAAGCAAATTTCAGATGAATCTGATATGTGAAAGAAAGATTACTCAGAATAGTAACTAGCAATTGGGTTTCTTTCCTGAGCAGTGCTTACTTTTGAAAATCTGTTTAACTTGGCTTTACAGGATGACAGATATCATTGATTGCCAAAGCCAAATAAAAGCAATAATTGGAGGGTCAAGTTGATGTGTTTAGCACATTTATAGAGTACATGAAAAACGCATGAGTGCTGTTTTTTCAAACCTCAGTTTTAACAGTTAGTGGGTCATTATATCACCAGGGCTTCCCTGGTGGCTCAGAGGGTAAAGCGTCTGCCTACAATGCGGGAGACCTGGGTTCGATCCCTGGGTTGGGAAGACCCCCTGGAGAAGGAAATGGCAACCCACTCCAGTACTCTTGCCTGAAAAATCCCATGGACGGCAAAGCCTGATAAGCTACAGTCCATGGGGTCGAAAAGAGTTGGACACGACTGAGCGACTTCACTTTCACTTTTTTGTGGACTGTAGCCCACCTGGCTCCTCTGTCCATGGGATTTTCCTGGCAAGAATACTATATTGTGATGTAAAATATATCACTCTAGGTCTCAGTCAGAAAGTTTCAAAGTCAATGTCACAGAGAGTACATTTCTGTATTTTAAGCATTTTTTGACAAAGCATGTCTGTACTTTCTAGGAGCTTATAATCTAATGTAGTTTAAGATGTGTATACTTGTAAGCACTATAATGAATAAAAAAGATGCCAGCAAAATAGCATGAGAATTTAGAGGGAATATTTTAGTGGAAGTATTTAGTTGGAGTACTTTAGATCTGAAAAGGTTTTGTTAAGAAGCTAAAATTTATAGCATACTTTAAAAGTAGAATATAATTTGGGCAGTTAGAATCAAGGGCACATTTTCAGCAAAGGGGATGGAGTGAGCAGATGTGGGAAAGGCAAGCTGTTTTCATAAATGAAATCTTAGGGAAGTTGACCTATTTAAAGGAGGTTGGGGTGGACAATCAAGACCCTTGAATAGCTGGCTAAGGAGATGAAATTTGTTTTCAGTCTTTCAGAAATGTTCATAAGGGAATTGTAGCATTTTGGATTATTTCCCTTGGACAGTTTAGCATGTTACATAAAGATTGCCTTCATAGATTAACAGAAATATATACATACTATGATAATTTACCACTAAACTTCCTTTCTTTTCCTCTTGTGTTTCCCAGGGCTGTCTATTCCTTCACTAACTAAGGACCATGGCAATAGGTTAAGCATATTATTAGCTATGAGTTAGGTACTATTTCAGTCTTCGTTTTACAGGTGAGGAAACCAAAGCAGAGAGATACCAATTTTCCTTGATAACAGCCAAGAAAGGAAACCTGGATCAAACCCAGGCAGTTTGTGTCCAGAGTCTGTGCGCTTTATGCACTGTTCTTGCTGCCTCACCATATGGTATTCCACATATATTGCTTTCGTTATGCAACATGTAATTTTAGTGTTTTTTGGAAGTTCTTTAATTTATTCAGTGTTCTTTTAACAAGTAATGCTTGAGCATCTACTCTGTGCCTAAATATTGACTTAAAGATTCTGGAGATAACAGGTAGATATGAGAGAGGGATTCCTTTCTGTAATAGAGTTTACATTCCAGTGGGGGACCCAGTCCATAAAGTAATTACAGGCTGTGATCAGTGCCCAGTGTGCTCTGATGAAGAGTGACATCGGAGGGTATGATTTAACGCCGTCAGGGAGGGCCTCTCCGAGGAGGTAACACTAAGGCTGGAGATCTGAAAGACAGGGAAGAGTTTGAGAAGGAATCCATGGAGAACAAAAGCTGATGTAAAGGTCTTGATTCAAAGAAGAGCTTGGTGTGGTCTAGGAATTGAAGTTGCATGTGACTGAAGCAGGCTAGGTAAGGAGACGGGGAGAAAAATGAGGTTGGAGAGGAAGGCCTGACCAGTGTTTATAGGTATCTAAGGCATGTTACCTTTTTAAAAAATAGGATTTAGGATAACTCACATTGTTTCCTTCAAATGTAATTTTTCACATTTCTCTAAAATGAAGTTGATTTGGTGTTTTGAATAATTTTTTTTTCTCCATTTGCTGATACCCATATATTTCATATTTGAAATATCTTCAGGATCCTTAATATGGGCTTCCAGATGTTTTAGTGGTAAAGAATTTGCCTGCCAACAGAGACACGGGAGACGTGGGTTCAATCCCTGGGTTGGGAAGATCCCCTAGAGGAGGAAATGGCAACCCACTGAAGTATTCTTGCCTGCAGAAATCCTATGAACAGAGGAGCCTGGTGGCTACAGTCCATGGGGTTGCAAAGAGTTGGACGTGACAGTGCACGCGCGCACACACAAGCAGTGTCCTTAGTAGTTCTTCACTTTTATGCATTTTGATGTTTTCCCATGTCTTACCGATGTCAAGAATTCTGTGAGGATTTCTTAGTAACTCCTAATGCCTGCACCTGCATCAAAACAGATTCATTTTGCTGTACACAGGTAAGGGATTAGGATTAGGTTCATAACCAATTTAAAGAGAACGTCATTGAATACTGAGTCATCAGCAGTAGTTTTTCTTGCTCTAACTAGGGCATTCTTCTGCTCTGACTTAGGAAGATCCTGTTTAGTCAAGTCTTCTGTCATCACTCCTTTGGTACAAGTTAAAAGTTGTATCTGTTGGGTTGGCCAAAAAGTTCATTCGGGTTTTTTCTGTAGTATCTTATGGAAAAACCCAAATGAACTTTTTGGCCAATCCAGTATATCAAAATAAGAGACCATGTGGCCATAAAAAAGAATGAGATATTGCCATTTGCAGCAATATTGATGGACCTAAAGATTATCGTACTGAGTGAAGTAAGCCAGGCAAAGAAAGACAAATCTATGGTTGCACTTATATGTGGAATCTAAAAGCAAATACAGATGAACTTATTTATATTACAGAGATAGACTCACAAATAAAGAAAGCAAACTTATGGTTACCAAAGTGGAAAGAGAAGGGGAGGGATAAGCTAGGAGTATGGGATTAACAGATATAGACTAGTAAACATAAAGTAAACAATAAGGATTTAATATGTAGCCCAGGGAACTATATACAATACCTTATAATAACCTATAATGGAAAAGAATTGGGAAAAAATAGAAAACTGAATCACCTTGCTCTGTACACCTGAAACTTACACAATATTGTGATTCAACTATGAAGTGAAGTGAAGTGAAGTGAAAGTCACTCAGTTGTGTCCGCCTCTTTGCGACCCCATGGACTATGCAGTCCATAGAATTCTCCAGGCCAGAATACTGGAGTGGTAGCCTTTCCCTTCTCCAGGCGATCTTCCCAACCGAGGGATCAAACCCAGGTCTCCCACATTGCAGGCAGATTCTTCACCAGCTGAGCCACCAGGGAAGCTACTCTTTGTGACCCAGTGTTCTGGAATTCTCCAGGCCAGAAGACTGGAATGGGTAGTCTTTCCCTTCTCCAGGGTATCTTCCCAACCCAGGAATGGAACCAGGGTCTACTTCAATTTAAAAAAATGGAGCGAGTTCCCTGGTGATCCAGTGGTTAAGACTCTTTGCTTTCATTGCAGGGGGCACAGGCTTGATCTCTGATCAGGGAACTGAAATCCTGCATGCCATTTGGCACAGCCAAAAAAAAAAAAAAAAAAAGCATGACTTTTAAGAAGAGTTAATGTTTGAAAGAAATTTAAAGTTCATTTGCATTTGAAAACATATTCAGAAAAATTAAGAAAGCAAGTTAGCAGAATTACCAGGTGATGAAAGTTGCTTTTTTCTTTTTTAAGTATTATGAATAACTTTCTTAGGGCTTGTAGAAAGAGCTTTTCCTTGTTTCATATTTAGCTGTCATGTTAAATTTTCTCCATCTCGCTCTTTTTTCAGGGAGCAGTCCTACATGGAAAGCGTCGTGACTTTTCTGCAAGATGTTGTGCCTCAGGTAAGTATCTCTGTGGTTTCGGAAATAGCGTGTCTTACTCTTGGCCAGGGAAATTCTGAAATATTCTGTTCCCTGAGTTTGACACCAGTATCATCAACTTAAGAAAGACTTTTGATGTTTTAGCATCGTGAGCATTGGTAGTGTGGAACTATTCCTGCTGTTACTATTAGATATGCCTTAATTTTGTGCTGATGTTGTCATAATTATGTTTCTTTAGGACTTGATTTCCTAAGAGGAATCAAGGTGAGGTACTAGTTGAGAGATGGGGCTTGGGACTGCCTAGTGGGGTTCTGTTTCGAAAATCTTTCTCTTGTCTTAGTTAAATGTTGCCTGTTGAAAGTGAAATAAGCAATATGTGCTTTGCATTTGGTTAACGAGATATTATATTAACCAAATACTGAGTGCAGATCTGTATCACTTTCATATTGAAGTAGTGTTGTGCCAGTTAGAGCTTGTCTTGTTACTCTGGGGCTTCCCTGGTGGCTCAGATGGTACAGAACTTGCGTGCAGTGGCGGGAGACCTGGGTTTGACCTGGGTCAGGATCCCCTGGAGAAGGGAATGGCCACCCACTCCAGTGTTCTTGCCTGGAGGATTCTGCGCACAGAGGAGGCTGGAGGGCTGCAGTCCATGGGGCTGCAAAGAGTCGGACACAACTGAGTGACCGACAGTTTGTTACTCTAAGAGAGTAAGCCCTTTACTGTTTGCTCTGTAACTGGGAGAATAAAGAATGAGAGCAACTCTCCTGGGATCATCTCTAGTGCACCGTCACCCAGACTTCAATTAACGTAGGTAACACTCGGCACACTTGTTAAAAATAATAATTTCCAGGCCCATCTCCCAGTGAGTTTGTCTCAGGGGATCTGAGGCGGCCTCCAGTAACTTGTGTCTCTAGGAAGAATCTCAGGTGATTCTTGGGAAACCGTATCTTTGGGAAGTTGCTGGTTAGTGGACTTCCTAAAGGGGGAGGGTTCTGGTTTTCTCTGGTGCTGTCAGTGCCATGGTATCTGTAATTGCAGTGATGAAAAAGGGCATTCATAGATCCAGTGTCCCAGCTTTAAGAGAAGGTCCTGGAAAAGTCTAAAATCCAGATTTCAATTTTATTACACCAATTGTATTCTTCAAATAAGGGAAAATATTAAGGCATATTTGGTCTTCCTTTATTGTATTCTGTCAACTTTGATGCAAATAGGTCATGACGGCAAGATCTCTGGGGCCTGTAAGGCAAAATAAATGCTTTCTTTTCTTGAGGAACTTGGTTAAGTCGGGAAGTCAATGGCTTGAAACAGAGGTAGTAGTAACATATCAGTAAGTGCTGCACCTGGTAGTAACAGGCTGAATATTTAATTGCTCAGGGAATGCACAGCAAAGGAAGAGTGAAAGAGTCAAGTTCCAAAGGACATTGGAAGTGGGGTCAGTTGAAATGAATGGAAATGTGATGGTGAATGAAACTGTCCAGCTGGATATGGTAGGCAGCAGAGTTGCTGTGGCTGTGGAGACTCTAAGCCCAGGCTTAGAGAGCAATCAGGGCCAAAATCCAGCTTGGTCTTCTACAAACTATACCTTTATCTTAACCCCTGAGCCTTGATATGAGGCTAGTTCTAAGGAAGGAGCATTTGAACATCTTGATAATCTGCCTTCCTGTTAGAGTGCCCCTATATAAAATTTTTCAAAGGCACCTTTTGTGCTTGTGGAAATCCTGTGTAGCAAGCAGTTTTTTGTCAGCTGGAAGAGAGAGGCTGTGATCAGAGGCTTTGAGGGACTAGTTGGAGAGTTTTCTATAGAAATAAGAATACTGGACTGAGCAATAGATTGAAAATAGGGGGCTGCTAAAACTGATTGGGTTTTAGCCAAGAATGTTATGATGGTGCAAGGTGGAAGATTAACTTAGTTTTTAATGAGGATTATACATCAGGAAGGGGGTAAGCTATACAATTGACTGTGAAGATTGGGATCAGAGTTAGGTACCTGTGGAAGTAAAGATGTAGTTATGGATCTAAGAAACCGAATAGTCATTTAAGAAGTTTGCATTGTGTAAGTCATTATTCTAGTGACTATGGAAAGAAAGCAAAAATTCAGGCAGCAGACTTTACTCAGCCAGGTGCCACCGATCGGGTGCTGTGTTAAGGGATGCTCAGTGCCTGTCCTAAAGGCTTCATAGTCTAGAGACTTCCCTGGTGGTCCAGTGGCTAAGACTCCATGGTTCCAATGCAGGGGGCCTGGGTTCTATCCCTGGTCAGGGAACTAGATCCCACATCCTGCAACAGAGTTTATATTCTTCACCTAAAGATCCCGTGTGCCTCAACTGAGCCTGGAGCAGCCAAATTTAAAAAAGAAAAAGCTTCTTGGTCTTGTGCAGTCGTCAGGCAGACCCTTTCTTTTAAGGGCCAGAGAAGTTTTGCAGCTCATATAGTCTTTGCTGCAACTGCTCAGCACTGCATTTTACATAAAAGAAAGGGTATGGCTGTATTAAAATAAAGCTTGATTTATGAACACAGGTTGTTTAGTCACTAAGTCGTGTCCTACTCTTTGACACCTCATGGACTGTAGCCTACCAGGCTTCTCTGTCCATGGGATTTTCCAGGCAAGGATACTGGAGTGGGGTGCGATTTCCTTCTCCAATGAACACAGGTGGTAGACCAGATTTGATGACTCATGGTCCCTTTTTTCCACATTTAATCCAGAATAGAATGGGAAAGACTAGAGATCTCTTTAAGAAAATTGGAATTACCAAGGTAATGTTTCATACAAAGATAGGCCCAATAAAGGACGAAAATGGCAAGAACCTAACAGAAGAAGATGTTAAGAAAAGGTGGCAAGAATACACAGAAAAACTGTACAAAAAAGCTCTTAATGACCGAGTTAACCATGATGATGTGGGCACTCAACTAGAGCCAGACATCCTGGAGTGTGAAGTCAAGTGGGCCTTAGAAAGTCTTACTACAAACAAAGCTAGTGGAGGTGATGGAATTCTAGCTGAGCTATTTCAGATCTTAAAAGATGATGCTGTCAGTGATGCACTCATTATGCCAGCAAATTTGGAAAACTCAGCAGTGGTCATAGGACAGGAAAAGGTCAGTTTTCATTCCAGTCCCAACGAAAAGCAATGCCAAATAATGTTCAAGTTACCCCACAACTGCACTCATTTCACAGGCTAGCAAGGTAATGCTGAAAATGCTTCAGGTTAGGCTTCAACAGTACATGAGTGGAGAACTTCCAGATATACAAGCTGGATTTAGAAAAGGCAGAGGAACAAGAGATCAAATTGCCAACATCCGCAGGATCATAGAAAAAGAAATGGAATTCCAAAAAAAAAAATCTACTTCTGCATCATTAACTTACCTGCCTCCTGAGAAACCTGTATGCAAGGATAAGAAGCAACAGTTAGAAGTGGACATGGAACAAAGGACTGGTTCCAGATTGGGAAAGGAGTACGTCAAGGCTGTGTATTGTCACCCTGCTCATTTAACTTATATGCAGAGTACATCATGTGAAATGCTGGACTGGATGAATCACAAGGTGGAATCAAGATTGCTGGGAGAAATATCAACAACCTCAGATATGCAGATGATACCACTTTAATGGCAGAAAATGAAGAGGGACTAAGGAGCTTCTTGATGAAGGTGAAAAAGGAGAGTGAAAAAGCTGTCTTAAAACTCAACATTCAAAAAACGAAGATCATGGCATCCATTTCCATCACTTCATGGCAAATCAGTGGGGGATATGTGGAAAAAGTGTCAGATTTCATTTTCTTGCGCTCCAAAATCACTGCAGACAGTGACTGCAGCCACAAAACTAAATGACTCTTACTCTTTGGAAGAATAGCTATGTCAAACCTATACAGTGTTTTTTTTAATTTTTTTTTTTATTAGTTGGAGGCTAATTACTTCACAACATTTCAGTGGGTTTTGTCATACATTGATATGAATCAGCCATAGAGTTACACATATTCCCCATCCCGATTCCCCCTCCCACCTCCCTCTCCACCCGATTCCTCTGGGTCTTCCAAGTATACAGTGTTTTAAACAGCCAGAGACATCACTTTGCTGACCAAGGTCTGTCTAGTCAAAGCTGTGCTTTTTTCAGTAGTAATGTACGGATGTGAGAGTTTGACCATAAAGAAGACTGAGCGCCGAAGAATTGATGTATTTGATCTATGGTGCTGGAGAAGACTCTTGAGAGTCCCTTGGACAGCAAGGAGATTAAACCAGTTAATTTAAAGGAAATCAGTCCTAAATATTCATTGGAAGGACTGATGCTGAAGTTCCAGTACTTTGGCCACCTGATGCAAAGAGCTGACTCATTTGAAAAGACCCTGATGCTGGGAAAGATTGAAGGCAGGAGGAGAAGGGGACGACAGAGGATGAGATGGTTGGATGACATTACTGACTCAGTGGATATGAGTTTGAGGAAACTCAGAGAGATAGTGATGGATAGAGAAGCCTGCCTTGCCAGAGTTCATGGGGTCACAAAGAGTCAGACACAACTTAGGGACTGAACAACAACAACAAATCCAGAATCTGCCATTTGGCATTCAACCACTTGGAAAATGGTACATCTTTGCTGAGATTATGTTCCAACTCCTGCTTTATCCTGGGAATCACTGAATTCATGGATCCTGAAAATTATTCTCTGGGTTTCCAAATATCCCTAAAAGGGAGAAAATGTGTTGTCAGACTTATATCAGCTTCTTCAGCTGTCACAAATAGTGTGAATTCCCACTGTGTTTAACAGATGTCATTGATGGCTGGTAGAAACCCTAAGCTGTGCCCTTTGATTTAATAATTGTACTTAGGAAAACTTATTAAAAAATTCTCAGGAAAAAAAGTTATAGCCCAGAACTTTTCAGTGAGAAATTTTGACATTTTTCAGTGTGAAAAATTGTAGCCACAGGACTTTCCTGGTGGTCCAGTGGCTAAAACTCTGTGCACCCAGTGTAGGGGGCCAGGGGCCAGGGTTAGATCCCTGGTCAGGGGACCAGATCCCACAAGCTGCAGTGAAGACCCAGGGCAGCCAAATCAATCAATAAAATTATAGCCTGCCCAAGTGTCAGTAATAGTCAAGCAAATTATATGTGGTCTCTGTAGAATAATTTGCTAAAATTTAAATAATACTTTTGACAAAGGGCACGCAATAGAAGTTATTTTCTCTTCAGTGAAAAAACAACACACCTACAGTGATTGTTGCTGTGTTTTTTTTAAATTCAGTAATAGCTCTGTGCTTATGACTGTGTATATGTTTTAGAAACCAGATAAGGAATAAAAGGAGAAATAACAAGTCCTGTATCAGTAGTGGGATAAAAGCTTAAAGTCTAAATAAGAGAGCAGTGCTGTTGGATCTTGATTGAAGGAGGGCTAAAAATCAGTGCTGGGGGAGAAATTATGTGGTAGTACACTGACCTACAGTAAGATAGCAGATAAACCTGAATGGGGGCCTTCCCTGGCGGCATAGTGGTTAGGAAGCTGCCTACCAATTCAGGGGACACCAGTTTGATCCCTGGTCTGGGAAGATCCCACATGCAGTGGAGCAAGTGAACCCGTTCACAACTGCTGAAGCCTGCACTCTCTAGGGGCCTCTGGCTACAACTGATGAGCCCCTGGGCCGCAACTACTGAAGCTCGTGTGCCTAGAGCCTGTGCGCCGCAGCAAGAGAAGCCACTGCAGCAAGAGCCTGCATACTGCAACTAGAGAGTAGCTCCACTGTCCACAACTAGAGAAAGCCTGTGTGCAGCAGTGAAGACCAGTGCAGCCAAATAAATAAAGCAGTGTGTACGTGTCAGAAAAAAAAAAAGAAAAAACCTGAATCAGCACCCCATGAGTCTGTGCTTCACTGACAATAAAATACTCAAACATGAATAAAGGATATCATCGAAAGCTGGGAGGCAGAATGACATGATGTCACATGCCTTCTAGATGCCAACCTGCAAGAAGGCACACAGGACGCTTCAGTCAACTTCATAGAATTTTCTCAAAAATGCTTAGTAAAGAGCAGTATGTCTGCTGAGGAGAGATGAAAACTTGAAGACGTAGCAAAAGTATGCAAGCCTTGTGAAAGTCTTGTGTCTCCCCGAAGGGGAAAGAGAAGAAGTCTTAAGAATCCCAATCCACTGAAAAGCCTCTTTTAACCTTGTTTCATGCTGCCTGTTGGCCAGAAGTCAAAGGAGAGCATCGTGCAGATGTTGCAGAGGAATTGGGAGAATGTTGATTAAGGAGGTGATAAGCTGCCTTAAGGGTTCCCTGGTGGGTCAGCAGTAAAGAATTCGCCTGCAGTGCAGGAGAGGTGGGTTTGGTTCCTGGTTTGGGAAGATCCCCTGGAGGAGGAAATGGCAAGCCACTCCAGTATTCTTGCCTGGAGAATCCCATGGACAGAGGAGCCTGGTGGGCTACAGTTCAAACTGAAGTGACTTAGTGCACACACCCAAGCAGCTTTACGCCAAATGGAAGAAGATTTGGAAATGTGTTGTCACTTTACCAGGTTAATGGAGAGCCTGACAAGGAAAAAAGGGTCGTCCTAAATGCAGCGTGGTATCCTAGGTTGAGTCCTGGAGCAGAGAAACGACATTAGTGGAAAAACTGCTGAGATCCCAATAGCGACTGGGGCTTAATTAGTAGTAAAGCACCCGTGTTAGTCATTGGTTTTGACAGAGGTGCCATGGTAAGGTAAGGTTTGGTTAGATTAGATAGTTAATCGTAGATGAAATTGGTTGACTGGTATATGAGAACTCTTGGTGCTATGTTTAATAATCTAAAATTATTCCCAGGTGAGAACTTTATTTTTAATAGGGAAAGTTTTTTTTTTTTCTTTTTTCTAAAGATTTTTTATTTTTGGCTGCACTGAGTCTTAGTTGCCGCTGCAGCATGTGAGATCTTAGTTCCCCAACCAGGGACTGAACCTGCCTCTCCTGCATTGAAGGTGGTTCTCAACCACTGGACACCCAGGGAATTTCCAAGAAGAGTATTCAAGGATAAGAGAGCAAGACAGAGGAAGAAGAGGAAGATGAGGATGAGATAGTTGAAGATAAAGTAGATGAATTAGTTGGTTCTAGTACAGATTTTCCTTTTCTTCAAAGGAATTAATTGTACTATACATATCTCAGGTTTTTTTTTTTTTTAAACAAAGACAATTGAAATCACATGAATATGTAAGATAACATTTTCTTTTTGTTTACTAAACCTACTGTTAAAATGATCCTGTCTTTTAGTAATATCTTTAGTGGCCAATAACATTGTATAGTACAGAAAAAGTCTGTAAAATGACGTGGAAATTTAAAGCAAGTCGTGTATAACACAGATTACATGTGAGATAGTAGTTTTTGTAAGCTTTCGATATAGTTTATATTAAATAACTTCTGTGAACTGAGTAGAACTTTATAACTGAATGTGTTGCAGCATTCTATTGACATCATCAGTGCTTGCAAGTATATACAACCTAGAAAATCTAGGTACTTTTAAATAGAAGCATTTGCTTTGTGGAGCGATGACTCCCTTTGAATACTGACGGGAGACTTCCCTGGTGGTCCGGTGGTTAGGACTTCACCTTCCGGTTCAGACGGTGCAGGTTCAGTCCCTGGTCAGGGAGCTGAGATTCCCCTTTCCTCACAACCAAAAACCAAAAGATAAAACAGAAACAATATTGTAACAGATTCAATAAAAACTTTAAAAATGGTTCACTTTAAAAAGAATGCTGGTGGATACTGTTGATACTCTCACAGTGACTTCACAGTCGTTTATGCTTATCTTTGTGACCCTTGTGGGCTTGTAAGAAAGCTTATGGGCTGGGTCTAGAGGCCAGATAAGAGACTGAAAAAGTAGTATGTTTTTTCCATCCCCAACTCTGGCCTGCACCCTCCACCTGGAACTGGTGGTTAGCAGAAAGTAATGATCTTGACAATTTTAGGGAGAGTATAATTGCCTGATCATAAACACTTGGAAACTAAATCGATATGTGTGGTAGTTTGGTTTATTTCTTCAGCTTTATTTGTTGACCAGAATAGGAGATTAGTTTTTTGAGTGTCTTTGAATTATAGTGACACTTTCAGTAGACTCTGATCATTGTATTTTAGGTTTCTGCAGTTCTTAGGCTATAAACCCTTTCCTGACCAAGATTATAGACTCCTGGATAGCTTTCTTTGAAAATAAAAATATTACAAATGTGCCAGTTCTTAAGATGTAGAATTGGTGAGGTTGGAGGGGTTCAATTACTCTTTGTTTTGAACATCAGTAGTATTCGTGCTATAAAACATTTTCATTCAAATGTTTCTGTTTACTATACAGGCTTACAGTGGAACACCTCTAACAGAAGAAAAGGAGAAAATAGTCTGGGTCAGATTTGAAAATGCAGATTTAAATGGTATGCTTTTAACTTTTGGGGGGCATCTGAATTAAATGTTTGAGGTTGACCTGATTCCAAGAAGAGAACCCTTACCTTTTGTCAGGTTACTTTCTCTTAAAATGACTTTTTAAGTTTTCAAAAAACATTTATTTTTAATCTAAAAGTAATATTCAGCTATAGAAACTTGATTAGCATTAATATTGTATTGTAGAAGTCTTAGAGTCATTGTACATGTAGTACCTAGCCTTAAACTATTTTTTTTTTTAGCCTTAAACTTTAAATCCAAGTAAGATAACAATTTCTTAGAAAAAAAGTTTTGTTAATTCAAGTTTGGTCAGTTGTATGGGATTTATAACTGCACAGTAGTAATTAGTGTTGAACTTTTTAGACTTTCAAATATTTTTCTGGACTTCCCTGGTGGTCCAGTGGCTAAGACTCTGTTCCCAGTGCAGGGGGCCGGGATTCAGTCCCTGGTTAGGGAACTAGATACCACATGCTGCAACTAAGAGTTCGAGTGTCATAGCTGAAGATCCTGCATGCTGCAAGCAAGGCTTGGTGGTGGTGGTAGTTTGCTTTAGTCGCTAAGTAATGTCTGACTCTTGTGATCCCATGGATTGAGGCTCCTCTGTCCATGGAATTCTCCAGGCAAGAATACTGGAATGGGTTGCCATTTCCTTCTCCAGGGGCTCTTCCTGACCCAGGAATCGAACCCAGGCCTCCTGTGTTGCAGGCAGATTCTTTACCAAATGAGCTATGAGGGAAGCCCAAGCTTGGTGTAGCCAAATAAGTAAATAAACGGGAAATTAGTTTTTTAAAACATTATATTCCTGAGCAGAATTTATGCCCGTCTAAGGCCTGTTTGTTCTCAGACACCTTCCTTCCATGTCATTGCTCCTTCCTGCTCCCTCTTGCAAAGGGCTGCTTCTTGTCTGTTCTCTCCTGGCTGAGTTTGGGGGGCACTGGTAGGAGATCGAAAGGGAGGATGGGAGAAAGGGAGAGTATTATCCCCTCTCCCTCTGTTGGCTGCCGCATTTCCTCTGTGCTTCTCTCTTGCTCTGGGCAGCTCTGCTTGCCTTTCTGCGGGGTGACCCCGGCACCCTGCTTTCCCTCCCTGTTTTCCTAGCTTAGGGGTGGAATTGGCTTCCTGCTGTTGCTAATTCAGTAGGCCACCATCTGTGTAACCAGTTGTCTGTATTAAATTCCCAATTATGAATACCCTGAGTTGTTTTCATTTCCTAGTTGGACATTGATGGATACCTTACTCTTGAGTCTTTGTCTCCTCTGAGACGTTTAAGATTCCGCATTTTCCTTCATAAACTACTGTCTAGGATGCGGGAGGCTGTCACTTCTGCAAATCAGTTTCTTTTGGATTTGATTCTCTGTCACGTGGTTTGTTTAAATGGCAACTTGTTATGCCCTCTGTGGGGAATAACACATTCATTAGTATAGGTGATTATTTATGATATATAACCTTTTGCTACAGTATTTCTCTCTGAAAGCTTTTTATATTTAAAATTTCCTTTCTCTTCATGACTGTCAAATTTCCTTGTTACTAGTATATTCTTCTTCCTTTTCTTTCTTCTTTTCCCTTCTTTATTAAGAACTACTTACATGTTTGTCGTCTTTTGTTTCCTGTCACCATTTCCTGATGAATTCAGACTCTTTTCTCTTTTGCAAGTGTATTTGCTTTGTGGATGTCAGAATGTATTAGAGGACTTTCTTGATTTAATAAGAAAAGAAATGTGGTCATGGTCTTGAAAATATTAGACAAGAGCAAAAAATTATAAAGCATATGCAGAATGTTAAAAATAATTGATTTTTAAAAAGTTTATGTCAGCAGTAAAATGACTTAAAAAAAAATCACATAATTGGGACATTCCTGGCAGTCCAGTGGTTAGGGCTTTATACTCTCACTGTCTGGGGCCCAGCTTCAATCCCGGGTCAGGGAAGTAAAATTTTACAAGCCTCATGACATGGTTAAAAAAAAAAAAATTCACAAAATTAACTTTAAAAATGTCATCAAAATAATCTTTAGGAAAGTTTTTTTTTAACAGCAAATAAGAATTGCTGGGGTAATAATACTTTATAAAGCCTTTACATTACTGAAGTACAATGCATTTGCATCTGGAAATGTAGATGGATATCACTTGTTTAGGACTTTGTGTTCTGTTGAACTTAAAATGGTCGTCCTTAAGAGTATCCTGTATCTTAGTTGATTTATTAAGCTTTTAAATTTATACATCTTCTTTTTAAATACTTTAGCACGCACCCATATACTTTGGCCTCTCCTTTCTATATCATATTGATAGTGTATGAAAATTTGTCCGAGATTTTTATGGATATTCTTTTTATCATCTCAGGCCCTAGGGGTGTCTGTGCATGTGCACACATGTATGTGTGTGTTTTAAAGCCATAGTAAATATTACCAAGATATTTGATTCTCCTTAACTTCCCCAGTCTCTTACAGCATTTCTTGGATTTGTGTTCTTTGTTTAGGAATGTTTTATTTAGCTGTTTGTGTGGCAGACCTTCTGAGATATTTATAATTGAAAGAAAATTTGGCATGGGAAGGAAAAAGTAGGGCTTACTGGCTGCAAGTCCAGCATCTCTGAAGAAGGCCGTGTGTGTGTGCGCTAAGTTGCTCCAGTTATATCTGCCTCTTTCAGAGTATTTGAACTGTAGCCCTCCAGGCCCCTCTGTCCATGGGATTCTCCAGGCAAGAATGCTGTAGTGGGTTGCCATGCCCTCTTCCAGGGGACCTTCCTGACCCACAGTTTGAAGCCACGTCTCTTATATCTCTGGCGTCAGGCAGGCAGGTTCTTTACCACTAGCTCTACCACTTTTCCATCGCATTAGAGATTCTTGATCAGCCAACCTGTCATTCCCTGCTTTTATCTTCTGCAGCTGGGATGCAATTCCTTGATCATTGCCTTTTGTCTTTCATGACACCATAAGGCAGACAGTGGAGAGGCTGCTTCTGGCTGCAGCCAAAGTAGCTCAGCGGCCTGTTTCTTTGTAGAGCAGTTGGGTACCCAGAGATTGTGTTAGGTATTTAGGCTTCTCTTTGCTAGACTTGGAGTTTTTTCTGGCAAAACAATTTAGAAGTCTTTTACCTGTCCATAGATTTAAGTTATTTTATAATATTAATGAAACTCTATTAGCTATTAATTTAAAACTTGCAGTCTTTGAATTGAACTGTGCTCTGGTGATTCCTTTCTGTTTATTCCAACAGGCCTGAGAGCTCTGCTTTTCTTCATGAAATTACTAAGTGGTGCTGCTTGGCCCCTTTCTGCAGGGTTGCAGCCCATTTGATTATGGGCTTATCAGAGTTGGGAGTGGAGTAGGCAACAACTTATAGGAGAGATACTTCTGAGGAATCTGGGTTATTGGGATTCTCCTTTCCTGAATCCTTTTAGGTATCTCCATTCCTAATCTGGCTTGGTGTCCAGTGGAAACTGCGACTGTTGGAGTTTAATAGAAAGGAGGATTAAGGCGCTTTGTGTCATGGTTATCGTTTTGTTTCCGCTTTCAGGCAGTCTCGTTTATACCCAAGATTGTTTTTCTTGAGGCACTCACTGTACTGAAAAAGGTGTAAGAAGTAGCCAAAGCAAGTTAATATCCTGACATTTTCTGTCACATTCTCTAAAGGTCCGCATGTGGTGTGAGTCCCAAAACACATCAGGTTTAATCAGCTGGTTGGCTCCAGGATAGGAGCTGCCAACTTTCTAGCCTGTGCGGGGTAACTCTTACCATCCTGAGGTGGTCAGTTCTAATATCAAGGTTTAAGAATATACTTAGATATCAAGTTTTCTATTCAACAGGATTTTTTTTTTTAGTTGCATGTGATCAGTTTAAGGAAAAAAAAGTTTTTAATTGTGGTAAAATGTGCTTAACATAAAATTTACTGTCTTAACCATTTTTGAGTGTACTGATCTATAGTTGTAAATACATTCACACTGTTACACAACCAATCTCCAGAGCTGTTTTTATCTTGTAAAACTGAAACTATACCCATTAAACAACTCTACATTCTCTCCTTCTCACTAACTCCAGGCAACCACCATTCTACTTTGTCTCTGAGTCGGAGGTACTTAAGCCACTTCATAAGTGGCATCATTCAGTGATATCATGCATGTGTCTAAACTTCCTTTTTTTTTTTTAAGTCTGTGTGAAATTGTTTTTTTTTTTATCATTTTATCTTTTCATAGGTGATCATTTGGGTTGCTTCCACCCTTTGGCTTTACAAAGAATGCTGCTTTTAACAATTATTTTTACAAATAACTTTTTGAGTCCCTGCTTTCAGTTCTTTTTGAGTAATACCCATAAGTGGAATTGTTGGCTCATAAGTTCTTTTTAATTTTTTGAGAAACCACCATGCTGTTTTCCATAGGGAATTCTTTTTTTTTTTTTCCCTTTATTTATTTATTTATTTTTTTAGTGGGTTTTGTCATACATTGATATGAATCAGCCATAGATTTACACGTATTCCCCATCCCGATCCCCCCTCCCACCTCCCTCTCCACCGATTCCTCTGGGTCTTCCCAGTGCACCAGGCCCGAGCACTTTTTTTTTTTTTTTTTTACGGAATTCTTTTTAAACTTACTCTGATGGCTGGGAAGCATAGTGGCTCAATCCCTTGAGTCTTTCACTTCTCACTGCTCCTCTCTGATGCTTACTTCTCTTCTCCAACTTCTCTAACGAGGTTGGAGCAGTGATTGCTCAAAGCTCTCAGTTCATAGCTTTATGATCAGAGAGGGAAAAAGAGTCCATTGGGCAATCCAGCATGCTCAGTCTGGATTACCTTCCAGTTACTGGAATGGCCGCAGTGGCCGAGGATGTGGCACCGGAATCGGCTCAGCAGGTGTGTGCCTGTCCCTGTGCTAGATGCAGGGGGCGGGCAAGATCAGTTATCAGGAAGGGAGGAGCTATAGAGTAGGAAGTGTGTGAGGCATGCAAAGACAGTAGAGGCTGTAAGCCTCTGTGGCTCTAGTGTGCCTGGGTCCCCATTTCAGCTTCCTCCTGGACATCTACACTTAGATGTCCCCAAATGCCTCAAACTCTTAATCATTTCCCATCTAACTATGACACTTCAATATCTATACTTTAACCTCACTTGCCTTTCAAAAGTCACTAAAAGCAGAGAACTTTTTATACCTTGGAATCTTTGCACACGGGATCTTCTGGCTAAAATTAACATTTCAGCCTTGATCCTCATTCAGCTGTTGTGTGCACGGGTATGCTCTCAGTCACTCAGTTGTGTCCAACTCTTTGTGACCCCATGGACTGTAGCCCGCCAGGCTTTTTTGTCCATGGAATTCTCCAGGCAAGAATATTGGAGTGGGTTGCCATTCCGTCTTCCAGGGGATCTTCCCGACCCAGTAATCAAATGCATACCACCTGCATCTCCTGCATTGGCAGGCAGAATCTTCAGCGTTGCGCCACCTGGGAAGCCCCTCATTCACCTATTAGCATCTACTAAAAGTGAATTTCCAGTTTTTAGACTATGTGTTGGTAGAATATTGCTGCTGTCAACATGCATGTGAAATACAGAAGAAGCTGGTTTGGGAGGAAAGATTTTATTTCACTTTACACCTCAATTTTTGAGGCGAGCAGAAAATCCAGTATCCCCCTCTCCCCCTCCCACGTGCAAACATTTTTCTAAGGAGGGAGAGTGTACTGAGTGTGCTCATAGGTGAGGTTAACAAATAAGATAGAGTGTGAAAAAATTTTATAGAAATATAGTTGATTTACAGTGTTGTGTTAATTTCTTCTGTATAGCAAAGTGATTGTTATACATATCTATACATTCTTTTTCATTTTCTTTTCCATGATGGTTTATCACAGGATATCGAATTTAATTCCCTGTGCTATAAAGCAGGACCTTATTGTTTATCCATCCTATACATAATAATTTTCATCTACTAGTGCCAAACTCCCAATCCTTTTCTCCTCTACCTCTTTCCTCCTTGGCAGCCATAACTATGTTCTCACTGAAGCGAGACATGTTGTTGAAGGATGAGTGAATCAAAGGAGAATGTTGTAGTTAACTTAAAATCACAGAGGAAATGCTACATGTCTCTATAGGAAAAACTGTAAAGTCCATATTTAGGGGAGAAAAAAGAAACCAATGAGAAAGGTAAAGAGCAGTTATAGAATAACCAGTGATGGTATGATAGAAGATATAAAGTCAAAGAATAAGGATTACTTAAAGCTGTAACAGTTTTGAAGAATAACCTAAAATTTTTACAAAATTAAGAGCTTCACTCAAAAGTAATGCAGTCTGCGCTACCACCATCCAGAGAAAGAAAAATAGCTCAGGTGACTAAGCAGAACCTAAAGGAAGAGAAAGGCGATTTTTGTATAATGACCTCAGGGTTTTATATGTGACATTTGCGCCCCTTCTGAAAGTGACAGCCTGTGATCAGGGTGGTAGCTGTGGTACAAAGATGCCTAAGTATCGAGTCCTGAGATTGCTCTTCAGCTTTGAAGAAATTATCCACACCTTGTTCTTTTCTGTGGGGGAGGAGGGCTTCCCTGATTGCTCAGTTGGTAAAGAATCTGCCTGCAACTCAGGAGGCCCTGGTTCGATTCCTAGGTCAGGAAGATTCACTGGAGACGGGATAGGCTACCCACTTAGTATTCTTGGGCTTCCCTGGTGGCTCAGCTGGTAAAGAATCCGCCTGCAATGTGGGAGACCTGGGTTTGATCCCTGGGTTGGGAAAATCCCCTGTCCTTTTTAAATTTTTTTCTTTAAGGCCACACCACATGGCTTGTGGGATGTTAGTTCCCTGACCAGGCATTGAACCTGGGCCCTCAGCAGTGAGAGCACAGAGTCCTAGCCACTGTACTAACCCGGGAATCCCCCTGACTTGCTCTTGTCAGTGATAAAATGAATCTGCTCCTGCTCTACATATAAAACAGGATTTTTGTGCATCAGATTAGATAATGTGTATACAAAGCACATGGAATATTATAAAAGAACATTTAAATGTTAGATGTAAAGAGAATTGGGCTTCTCCCATGGCTCAGTGGTAAAAAGTCCACCTGTATTGCAGGAGATGCAGGTTCAGTCCCTGGGTTGGGAACATCCCTTGGGGAAGGAAATGGTAGCCCACTCTAGTATTCTTGCCTAGGAAATCCCTTGGACAGAGGAGGCTGGGGGGCTACAGACCATGGGGTCACAAAGAGTTGGACACGACTAAGTGACTGCGATCCCATGGACTGCACCACACCAAGCTTCCCTGTCCTTCACTGTCTCCTAGAGTTTGCTCAAACTCATGTCCATTGAGTTGGCGATGTCATCCAACCATCTCATCCTCTGTAACCCTCTTCTCCACTTGCCCTCAGTCTTTCCCAGCATCAGGGTCTTTTCCAGGGAGTTGGCTCTTCACGTCAGATGGCCAGAGTATTGGAGCTTCAGCTTTAGCATCAGTCCTTCCAATGAATATTCAGGGTTGATTTCCTTTAGGATTGACTGGTTTGAGCTCCTTACTGTCCAGGAGACTCTCAGAAGTCTTCTCCAACACCACAGTTTGGTGCTCAGTCTTCTTTATGGTCCAACTCTCAGATCTGTACATGACTACTAAAAAAAACCATAGCTTTGACTAGATGGACCTTTGTTGGCAAAGTAATTTCTCTGCTTTTTAATACACTAAGTTTGTCATAGCTTTCCTTGCAAGGAGCAAGCGTCTTTTAATTTCATGGCTTCATTCATGAAACCATTCACAGTGATTTTGAAGCCCAAGAAAATAGTCTGTTACTGTTTCCATTGTTTCCCCATCTATTTGCTATGAAGTGATGGAACTGGATGCAATGATCATCTTTTGAATATTGAGTTTTTAAAAAGCCCACATTTTCACTCTACTCTTTCACGTTCTTCAAGAGGCTCTTTAGTTCCTCTTCGCTTTCTGTCATTAGTGTGGTGTCATCTGCATATCTGAGGTTTCTGATATTTCTCCCGGCTATCTTGATTTCAGCTTGAATTTCATCCAGCTCTGCATTTCCCATGATGTACTCTGCATATAAGTTAAATAAGCAGGGGACAATATACAGCGTTGTTGTACTCCTTTTCCAAGGTTGAACCAGTCCATTGTTCCATGTCCAGTCCTAACTCTTGCTTCTTGACCTGCATACAGGCTTCTCAGGAGGAAGGTAAGGTGTTCTGGTATTCCTGTTTCTTGAAGAATTTTCCACAGTTTGTTGTGACCCACACAGTAAGAGGCTTTAGTATAGTCAGTGAAGGAGAAGTACATGTTTTTCTGGAAATCTCATTTCTTTCTCTATGGTCCTGTGGATGTTGACAATTTGATCTCTGGTTCCTCTGCCTTTTGTAAGTCCAGCTTGTACACCTGGAAGTTCTCGGTTCATGTAGTGTTGAAGCCTAGTTTGAAGGATTTTCAGCATTACCTTGCTAGCATGTGAAATAAGTAAAATTGTAGGGTAGCTTGAACATTCTTTGGCATTGCCCTTCTTTGGGATTGGAAAGAAAACTGACCTTTTCCAATCCTGTGGCCCCTATTGAGTTTTCCAAATTTGCTGGCATATTGAGTGCAGCACTTTAAGAGCATCATCTTTTAGGATTTGAAATAACTCAGCTGGAATTCCATCACCTCTACTAGCTTTGTTTGTAGTAATGCTTCCTAAAGCCCAGTGACTTCATGCTCTAGGATGTCTGTCTCTAGGTGAGTGACCACACCATCATGGTTATCCTGGTCATTAAGACTTTTTTTGTAAAGTTCTTCTGTGTATTCTTGCCACTTCTTAATCTCTTCTGCTTCTGTTGGGTCCATACTGTTTCCGTCCTTTACTTTGCCCATCTTTGCAAGAAATGTTCCCTTGGTGTCTCTAATTTTCTTGAGATATCTAGTCTTTCCCATTGCGTTGTTTTCCTTTATTTCTTTGCATTGCTTGCTTAAGACTGAGTGACTAAACAGTAACAAAAGAGAATTAATTATGCCCTAAGTTAAATAAGCTTATGATTCTGAATTTTGGTGGATATGGAATCATGTGCTATTAATTTTATGCTAGTGAATTCCTGTAAAAGGAAAATCAGCATAAAAAGTTACTGGGACTTCCCTGATGGTCCAGAGGTTAAGACATTGTGCTTCCACTGCAGGGGGCATGGATGTGATACCTGCTTGAGGAACTAAGATCCCCCATGCTATGCCCTGTAGCCAAAAAATAGGAAGAGAAAATTACTGATTATGAGCTGTGTTAAAGATTTTGATCTTTATATTTGAGCGATGAGAAGTCACTAATGTAGAGGCTGGAAGTGAGTAGGTATACCATTATTTGTTTTTTTTTTTTCGGCTGTGCCTCTTGGCTTATGGGATTTTACTTCTCCAGCCAGGGATGAATCATGGGCCGATGGCAGTGAGTACCAAATCCTCATTGCTGGACTGCCAGGAAATTCCCCATTATGAGTATTTTGAAAAGATCACTCTGACTCTAATAGAGAGTTTGGTGGACAGTGGTGGAGGCAGAAAGCCACGCAGGCTTTTGCAGTAGATGTTGTAGACAGAGGTGGTGGTGGTGTAAGCAGAGAGCTATTTAGGAAGCTTGCTCATAGATTTATTGCTGGAGGGAAGGAAGAAGGCGGTTCGTGATTTTGCTATCTGGATAGATAATCATGCTGTTCCCCAAAATAGGAAACTCTGGAAGATCATGTTTGGGGAGGAAATCCTGATCTTTAAGTGGAATTTGATCTTCTGTTGAGACATTCAAAACCCATACTGAGGAAGTCACTAGCAGAGAGTAACTTAAGCAATGGTTGGAATGAGGTCACTTAGGGAGGGTTACTGTAAGAAGAAAACGGAGTTTAGGAATTCGCTTTGAGTAACTCTGATATTTCAAGAGCAGTTAGAAAAGGATGAGCCAGCGGGGAATATGGTGAGCATTGGTTATAGCTGCTGAATAATCTTAACAAGATGTTCTTAAAAAAATCATAGTGGATTCAACAACTTGAAGGTTACTGATGACCATAGTAAAAGTCACCTGGGAGGAGTGTTGGGGCAGAAACACGTTCTGAAATAGATTGGGGGTGAGTGAGAGATGAAAAACAGATGGCAGTTATAAATAAGGAATTCAGCTCCTGGAAAGAGAGGAAATAGTGAGGTCAAATAAAGGGATAGGGATGTTACTGGTTTATGATTTAAAAAAACCCTTATTTAGGGACTTCCCTGGTGGTCCCTGGTGGGTTAAGATTCCAGGATTCCTTTGCAGGGGTTGTAGGTTTGATCCCTATTCAGGGAACTAAGATTTGCACATGCTCCCTGGAGCAGCCAAAAATATAAAAACAAACCCACCTTATTTATTGTGCAAATATATCATGATAAATAGCACAAAAATATGGATCACTGAATTTTTACACATTGTAAATCTGTGGAGCCATAACTAAGGTAGAAAATAGAATGTTGCTACCTAATTGCCTAGTGATTCTGAATTTCATATAAAGAGAATCGTTCAGTATATAGGCTTTTGTGTCTGGCTTCTTTTGCTTATTATGTCTGTGAGGTTCATCCATATTATGGTATATGGTAGTAGGTCATTTTTTTCCTGTGCTGAGTAGTGTTGTATTATACATTGTATCCGTGTACCACTGTGCTTGTCCTTTCTCCTCTTGATGGAGTTTGGGTTGATTTCAGCTGTAACTACGTTGATTGCAGTAATATTGTGGTAGGTATTCTTGTCTCTTGGTATATCTGTGCTGAGGCTTCTAATGAGTTTTTATACCTAGAGTGGAACTACTTGGTCAAAGGGCATGGGATCTTCAACCTGAGTATATATTGTCTGTTTTCCCAAGTGGTTATACTGATTTATATTTACTAGCACTAAATAAGCAGCCTCTTCACTCCATATCCTGCCAACTCTTGGTTTTGTCATTGTGGTTTTAATTAACACTTCCTTGATTACAAATGAGGTTGAGCCAGTTTTCATGTTCACTGATGATTGATTTAAATATCCTATTTTTGAAGTGTTTTTTTTTATGTCTCCTGCCTAGTTTTCTAATGACCTGCCTTTTTCATACTGATTTTTAATTTGTTTCTTTATTTTTTTTTATTTTTAATTTGTACATGACTTAGCAACTATATGTATGTATGTATGTGAATTAGACAAATCCTTGTGCGGTTATAATTGTCTCTTCTCCCAGGCTCTGACTTGGCTTTTCACTCTCCCAGTCAGGGTGGCTCATGAGAAACAGAAATTCTCCGTTTTAATGTAATAAACTTAATGTAGTAGAATTTGCCAGTTTTTTATACTAGGAATTTTTTGTGCCCTGCTGTGAAGTTTTTTCCTTGTACCATAATCATGAAAATACATTTCTACAGTGTTCCTCTAGTGTTTTGTTAATTTTAGCTTTGTCATTTATATCTAAAATTCACTGGTATTGATTTATTTGAAAAATTTTAAAAGATTGGAGATACTTTATCATGTTTAAATACTCATTGGGAGTATACAGTATGTGGAAAGAATGGGAGATACAGGAAAGGAAGGATTAGATAAAGAGCCCTGAGAAGATGAGTGAGAATGGGATCCAAAGCAGAGTGATTTACTTTATTTTTGTTTGTTTGGAAAAGTTCTATTCATCTTTTAAAACTCTAGGTCATTGAGGCTCTGTGAAGTCTCTCTTTGTACTCCAACTTTATCATCTCTCCATGACGGTAGTCTCCTCTGCCCTACATTTATTGTTGCCTTTTTCATGCTGTTTTAGAGCCATCAGCTTGTACATCTGTCTCCCTCGTCAGACTGGAGGTTCCTCACTTTAAACATTACTGGAGTGTAATTGCTTTGCAGTGTCGCGTTAGTTTCTGCTGTGTAACGCAGTGATTTAGCGATATGTTGACATGTATCCCCTCTCTCTTGAATGTCCGGCCCACACCCCCCCTCTCTCCACCAACCCACCCTTCTAGGTCATCACGGAGCACCCAGCTGAGCTCCCTGTGGTACACTGCAGTTTCCACTAGCTATTTTACACATGGTCGTGTATTTATGGGCTTCGCTTGTGGCTCAGCTGGTAAAGGATCCGCTTGCAATGCGGGAGACCTGGGTTCCATCCCAGGGTTGGAAAGATCCCCTGGAGAAGGGAAAGGCTTACCTACTCCAGGATTCTGACCTGGAGAATTCCACGGACTGTATATGTATAGTCTGTGGGGTCGCAAAGAGTCCTAATCTCCTAATTCATCCCACCCTCCCCTCCCCCCTCGCAGAGTGATTTACTTTAGACAAAAGGAAAGACAATTGTGTGTCATAGAGTGGAATGAGAAGAGAGTGAGTGTTACAGATGCATGTAGGTCTTTGGCAACAGAAAGTTTCTAGATTCCTTGTGCCGTATATGAGACACATTATCTGCTGAGTAAGGAGAGATTGGGTGGAGTCAGGGCTTGGAGAACACTTTAAGAAAGTCATTGAAATTGTAAAAGAAGTTTCAGAAAATTGAGTACATTCGTTGTGCAGTTTTGAAGGCTCAGTTGAGGTTTGTGGAGATAATTTATAGTGGTGACAATTGTGTCTCATTGTGTGATTTTCTCTAGTGATTCTTGGTTGCCGTGGAGTATACTAGGGTGGTGGACTGGTTGGTTTCATCTAGGATTGAGGTTTTGCTGGTTGGGTGCCATGCAGAGATCTCACAAAGGGATAAGAGAATGTGGATGACTGACAGAAGTTACTGAGATGACTGACCAAAGACTGCTAAGGCAGGAGGAGACTAGATATACAAGAGGGGCCTGAAGAGGAGGGAGAAGGCAGGGCTTCAGTGGGTTGGAGGTCCTAATGAAGTTAGAGAGCGAACCACAAAGCAAATAGTTGAGCACGCTTGCTGGAAGATAAGGTTGTGATCTGAGAAGAAAAGAATTGATTAGTGATGTTTTGAGGTGTAATAGTTTTGTTCAGTAAGGATATAGTGTATAATACTGATAACAAATGCTTAATATTCACTGATGTGAACTGGAAAAGTTGATTAGAAAAGTACACATAATTCTTTTATTGTGGACCATATGTCCAGTGTGTTCAGATGTATCAGGATTTACTATCCCCTGTAAGTAAAGGAACATAATTTTTCTTCCATTGCTAAATTTATACATATTAGAATTCTAGATGGTTACACATCATATTTGTATTTAGTTAATTTTGGTAAAATATTTTACTTTGATTTGCCTTTATAGGTGGTTGTGTTCTTGATATTGGTATTTCCTGGGTATCTAGTGAGAATTTGATTTTTATTTTAAAAAATTTTAAATTTTTTTAATGTAGCATGATTTTATGACAAGAGTAATCATATCGGCACAGTGCTTCTTGTGCCAACTTACACAAGCCCTCTAGCTCTTTGCAGAGACCTTTACTTCATCTTTTTTTGGCCCTACCATGTGGCACGTGGGATCTTGGTTCCCTGACCGGGGATCCAACACACGCCCCCTGCATTGAGAGCACAGAATCGTAACCACTGGACCTCCAGGGAAGTTCCCGCACTCCTCCCCGTCTTGCATCTTGCTCTCCTCATCCTCTGCCTGTTGATTCTCAGAGTGTCCAGATACCCCCTGTGAGCCCGCACAGCTTACGTTGCCTGCCTCTGCTGGGCGCTGCCCTGCTGTCCTGCACCCCCGCTGGTGTTTCCCCTGGCTACTTCTGTCACCGGCAGGTTCTGTGGTCTGCTCTTCATGAGTGACGGAGTGGTACTTGGTACTGGTGCCCTCCTGAGAGAGTTTGATTTTTAAAACATACTTGTGCTGATAATTATATGTACTGTTCCCTGGTGGCTCAGTGGTAAAGAATCCGCCTGCCGATACAGGAGACGCTGCTTCTGTCTCTGATCCAGGAAGATCCCCTGGAGAAGGAAATGGCAGTCCACTCCAGTATTCCTGCCTGGAAAATCCTATAGACGGAGGATCCTGGCTGGCTACACAAATAGTCCATGGGGTCACAAAAGAGTCAGAAACGACTTAGCAACAAAACAACAATGACAAACAAAAAAACCTACTAGTTTTGTGATTTCAGCTTTCTATTCACTTTCCTTTAAATGTTTTCCAAAACTTCTCAATTTTTTTTTAAATTAATTAATGTATTAATTTTTTCAGTGGGTTTTGTCATACATTGATATGAATCAGCAATAGATTTACACGTATTCCCCATCCCGATCCCCCCTCCCACCTCCCTCTCCACCCGATTCCTCTGGGTCTTCCCAGTGCACCAGGCTCGAGCACTTGTCTCATGCATCCCACCTGGGCTGGTGACCTGTTTCACCATAGATAATATACATGCTGTTCTTTCACAACATCCCACCCTCACCTTCTCCCACAGAGTTCAAAAGTCTGTTCTGTACTTCTGTGTCTCTTTTTCTGTTTTGCATATAAGGTTGTCGTTACCATCTTTCTAAATTCCATATATATGTGTTAGTACGCTGTAATGTTCTTTATCTTTCTGGCTTACTTCACTCTGTATAATGGGCTCCAGTTTCATCCATCTCATTAGGACTGGTTCAAATGAATTCTTTTTAACGGCTGAGTAATATTCCATAGTGTATATGTACCACAGCTTCCTTATCCATTCATCTGCTGATGGGCATCTAGGTTGCTTCGATGTCCTGGCTATTATAAACAGTGCTGCGATGAACATTGGGGTGCACGTGTCTCTTTCAGATCTGGTTTCCTCAGTGTGTATGCCCAGGAGTGGGATTGCTGGGTCATATGGCAGTTCTATTTCCAGTTTTTTAAGAAATCTCCACACTGTTTTCCATAGCGGCTGTACTAGTTTGCATTCCCACCAACAGTGTAAGAGGGTTCCCTTTTCTCCACACCCTCTCCAGCATTTATTGCTTGTGGACTTTTGGATAGCAGCCATCCTGACTGGCGTGTAATGGTACCTCATTGTGGTTTTGATTTGCATTTCTCTGATAATGAGTGATGTTGAGCATCTTTTCATGTGTTTGTTATCCATCTGTATGTCTTCTTTGGAGAAATGTCTGTTTAGTTCTTTGGCCCATTTTTTGATTGGGTCATTTATTTTTCTGGAATTGAGCTGCAGGAGTTGCTTGTATATTTTTGAGATTAATCCTTTGTCTGTTTCTTCATTTGCTATTATTTTCTCCCAATCTGAGGGCTGTCTTTTCACCTTACTTATAGTTTCCTTTGTAGTGCAAAAGCTTTTAAGTTTCATTAGGTCCCATTTGTTTAGTTTTGCTTTTATTTCCAATATTCTGGGAGGTGGGTCATAGAGGATCTTGCTGTGATTTATGTCGGAGAGTGTTTTGCCTATGTTCTCCTCTAGGAGTTTTATAGTTTCTGGTCTTACATTTAGATCTTTAATCCATTTTGAGTTTATTTTTGTGTATGGTGTTAGAAAGTGTTCTAGTTTCATTCTTTTACAAGTGGTTGACCAGTTTTCCCAGCACCACTTGTTAAAGAGGTTGTCTTTTTTCCATTGTATATCCTTGCCTCCTTTGTCAAAGATAAGGTGTCCATAGGTTCGTGGATTTATCTCTGGGCTTTCTATTCTGTTCCATTGATCTATATTTCTGTCTTTGTGCCAGTACCATACTGTCTTGATGACTGTGGCTTTGTAGTATAGTCTGAAGTCAGGCAGGTTGATTCCTCCAGTTCCATTCTTCTTTCTCAAGATTACTTTGGCTATTCGAGGTTTTTTGTATTTCCATACAAATTGTGAAATTATTTGTTCTAGTTCTGTGAAAAATACCGTTGGTAGCTTGATAGGGATTGCATTGAATCTATAGATTGCTTTGGGTAGAATAGCCATTTTGACAATATTGATTCTTCCAATCCATGAGCATGGTATGTTTCTCCATCTGTTTGTGTCCTCTTTGATTTCTTTCATCAGTGTTTTATAGTTTTCTATGTATAGGTCTTTTGTTTCTTTAGGTAGATATATTCCTAAGTATTTTATTCTTTTTGTTGCAATGGTGAATGGTATTGTTTCCTTAATTTCTCTTTGTTTTTTCATTGTTAGTATATAGGAATGCAAGGGATTTTTGTGTGTTAATTTTGTATCCTGCAACTTTACTATATTCATTGATTAGCTCTAGTAATTTTCTGGAAGAGTCTTTAGGGTTTTCTATGTAGAGGATCATGTCATCTGCAAACAGCGAGAGTTTCACTTCTTCTTTTCCTATCTGGATTCCTTTTACTTCTTTTTCTGCTCTGATTGCTGTGGCCAAAACTTCCAAAACTATGTTGAATAGTAGTGGTGAGAGTGGGCACCCTTGTCTTGTTCCTGATTTCAGGGGAAATGGTTTCAATTTTTCACCATTGAGGGTGATACTTGCTGTGGGTTTGTCATATATAGCTTTTATTATGTTGAGGTATGTTCCTTCTATTCCTGCTTTCTGGAGAGTTTTAATCATGAATGGGTGTTGGATTTTGTCAAAGGCTTTCTCTGCATCTATTGAGATAATCATATGGTTTTTATCTTTCAATTTGTTAATGTGGTGTATTACATTGATTGATTTGCGGATATTAAAGAATCCTTGCATTCCTGGGATAAAGCCCACTTAGTCATGGTGTATGATTTTTTTAATATGTTGTTGGATTCTGTTTGCTAGAATTTTGTTAAGGATTTTTGCATCTATGTTCATCAGTGATATTGGCCTGTAGTTTTCTTTTTTTGTGGCATCTTTGTCTGGTTTTGGAATTAGGGTGATGGTGGCCTCATAGAATGAGTTTGGAAGTTTACCTTCCTCTGCAATTTTCTGGAAGAGTTTGAGTAAGATAGGTGTTAGCTCTTCTCTAAATTTTTGGTAGAATTCAGCTGTGAAGCCATCTGGTCCTGGGCTTTTGTTTGCTGGAAGATTTTTGATTACAGTTTTGATTTCCTTGCTTGTGATGGGTCTGTTAAGATCTTCTATTTCTTCCTGGTTCAGTTTTGGAAGGTTATACTTTTCTAAGAATTTGTCCATTTCATCCAAGTTGTCCATTTTATTGGCATAGAGCTGCTGGTAGTAGTCTCTTATGATCCTTTGTATTTCAGTGTTGTCTGTTGTGATCTCTCCATTTTCATTTCTAATTTTGTTAATTTGGTTCTTCTCTCTTTGCTTCTTAATGAGTCTTGCTAATGGTTTGTCAATTTTGTTTATTTTTTCAAAAAACCAGCTTTTAGCTTTGTTGATTTTTGCTATGGTCTCTTTAGTTTCTTTTGCATTTATTTCTGCCCTAATTTTTAAGATTTCTTTCCTTCTACTAACCCTGGGGTTCTTCATTTCTTCCTTCTCTAATTGCTTTAGGTGTAGAGTTAGGTTATTTATTTGGCTTTTTTCTTGTTTCTTGATGTGAGCCTGTAATGCTATGAACCTTCCCCTTAGCACTGCTTTTACAGTGTCCCATGGGTTTTGGGTTGTTGTGTTTTCATTTTCATTCATTTCTATGCATATTTTGATTTCCTTTTTGATTTCTTCTATGATTTGTTGGTTATTCAGAAGCGTGTTGTTTAGCCTCCATATGTTTGAATTTTTAACAATTTTTTTCCTGTAATTGAGATCTAATCTTACTGCACTGTGGTCAGAAAAGATGACTGGAATGATTTCAATTTTTTTGAATTTTCCAAGACCAGATTTATGGCCAAGGATGTGATCTATTCTGGAGAAGGTTCCGTGTGCACTTGAGAAAAAGGTGAAGTTGATTGTTTCGGGGTGAAATGTCCTATAGATATCAATCAGGTCTAGCTGGTCCATTGTGTCATTCAAGGTTTGTGTTTCCTTGTTAATTTTCTGTTTAGTTGATCTATCCATAGTTGTGAGTGGGGTATTAAAGTCTCCCACTATTATTGTGTTAGTATTAATTTCCTCTTTCATACTCGTTAGCGTTTGCCGTACATATTGTGGTGCTCCTATGTTGGGTGCATATATATTTATAATTGTTATATCTTCTTCTTGCATTAATCCTTTGATCATTATGTAGTGTCCTTCTTTGTCTCTTTTCACATCCTTTATTTGAAAGTCTATTTTATCTGATATGAGTATTGCGACTCCTGCTCTCTTTTGGTCTCCGTTTGCGTGAAATATTTTTTTCCAGCCCTTCACTTTTAGTCTGTATGTGTCTCTTGCTTTGAGGTGGGTCTCTTGTAGGCAGCATATATAGGGGTCTTGTTTTTGTATCCATTCAGCCAATCTTTGTCTTTTGGTTGGGGCATTCAACCCATTTACATTTAAGGTAATTATTGATAGGTGTGGTCCCGTTGCCATTTACTTTGTTCACGTTTGGGTTCACGTTTATACAACCTTTCTGCATTTCCTATCTAGAGAAGGTCCTTTAGCATTTGTTGAAGAGCTGGTTTGGTGGTGCTGAATTCTCTCAGCTTTTGCTTGTCTGTAAAGCTTTTGAATTCTCCTTCATATCTGAATGAGATCCTTGCTGGGTACAGTAATCTAGGTTGTAGGTTATTCTCTTTCATTACTTTCAGTATGTCTTGCCATTCCCTTCTGGCCTGGAGGGTTTCTATTGATAGATCAGCTGTTATCCTTATGGGAATCCCTTTGTGTGTTATTTGTTGTTTCTCCCTTGCTGCTTTTAATATTTGTTCTTTGTGTTTGATCTTTGTTAATTTGATTAATATGTGTCTTGGGGTGTTTCGCCTTGGGTTTATCCTGTTTGGGACTCTCTGGGTTTCTTGGACTTGGGTGGCTATTTCCTTCCCCATTTTAGGGAAGTTTTCAGCTATTATCTCCTCGAGTATTTTCTCATGGCCTTTCTTTTTGTCTTCTTCTTCTGGGATTCCTATGATTCGAATGTTGGGGCATTTCACATTGTCCCAGAGGTCCCTGAGGTTGTCCTCATTTCTTTTGATCCTTTTTTCTTTTTTCCTCTCTGTTTCATTTATTTCCACCATTTTATCTTCTACCTCACTTATCCTATCTTCTGTCTCCGTTATTCTACTCTTGGTTCCCTCCAGAGTGTTTTTGATCTCATTCATTGCATTATTCATTTTTAATTGACTCTTTTTTATTTCTTCTAGGTCTTTATTAAACATGTCTTGCATCTTTTCAATCTTTGTCTCCAGGCTGTTTATCTGTAACTCCATTTTGTTTTCAAGATTTTGGATCATTGTTATTATCATTATTCTAAATTCTTTTTCAGGTAGATTCCCTATCTCCTCCTCTTTTGCTTGACTTGGTGGGCATTTTTCATGTTCCTTTACCTGTTGGGTATTTCTCTGCTTTTTCATCTTGTTTAGATTGCTGTGTCTGGACTGGGCTTTTTGTATTCTGGAGGTCTGTGGTTCCTTTTTATTGTGGAGGTTTTTCCCAGTGGGTGGGGTTAGACGATTGGCTTGTCAAGGTTTCCTGGTTAGGAAAGTTTGTGTCGGTGTTCTGGTGCGTGGAACTTGATTTCTTCTCTCTGGAGAGCAATGGAGTGCTCAGTAATGAGTTTTGAGATGGGTCTATGTGTTAGGTGTCACCTTGGGCAGCCTGTATGTTGATGTTTAGGGCTCTGTTCCTGCGTTGCTGGAGAATTTGCTTGGTATGTCTTGCTCTAAAACTTATTGGCTCTTGGGTGGTGGTTGGTTTCAGTGTAGGTATGGCGGCTTTTGGACGGTCACTTATTACTTAAAGTTCCATGTAGTCAGGAGTTTTCTGGTGTTCCCAGGTTTTGGGCTTAAGTCTCCTGCCTCTGGATTTCAGTTTTATTCTTCCTGTAGTCTCAGGACTTCTCCAACTACACAGCACTGATAATAAAGCTTCTAGGTTAATGGCGAAAAGATTCTCCCCCGTGAGGGACACCCAGAGAGGTTCACAGAGTTACATGAAGAAGAGGAGAGGGAGGAGGGAGATAGTGTTGAGCAGGAGGAGAAAAAGGGGGACTCAGGAGGAGAGAGACAGATCTACGCAGTTGTCTGTTCCCAGAATGTTCTCCGTAGCCCAGACACCCACCAAGATTCACAGAATTGGATTGGGAAGAAAAGGGGAAAGGAGGAAATAGAGGTGTTCTGAGGTAGAAAACAGAGAGTCAAGATTGGGAGAGAATAATCAACACACTCCTGAATAAAAATGGGAACTGAATATTGGATTCTTAAATGTTCACAATTTATATCATATATTGAAAAACAAAAATTAAAAATCTAGAGTAGAGATTAGACTCTTAAAAATACTATGTTAAAAACAAAAACCAAAACACACACAAAAAAATTTTTAAAAATATATATGAAGTTCAGTTTAAAAAATAGGGCTTCTCTTTGTTTTTTTGGTAAGGTTATAGTGTATTGAAAATGAAAATTAAGGAGTAGTAGAGGAGTACTAGAGGACTTTAAAAGAAATAAGAGAAAAAGAAAAATAGAAAATAGAAGAGAAAAAGGAGGAAAAAAGGAAAAAAAAAAAAAAGAATTTTCCCTAATTAAAAAAATCGTAAAAATCTATGAAAATGAAAGTTAAGGAGTGATGGGGGAGTAATAGGGAATTTTAAAGGAAAATAAAAGAGAAAATATAAAAAAAAAATTAAAAAAAATTTTTTTTCTTATTAAAAAAAAAAAAGTAAAAATATATCTAGGAATTTCTCTGGAGCTGTTGCAGTCAGTGTCGGTTCAGCTCAGTTTCAGGTATCTCCTCGTTCCAGCTTACACTTCTCGATATCTACAGGCCTCTTCCGGTGTAATCGGTGTTTTCTACAGGGATTTTAATCTGTTGCACCGCTCTCTCCTGAAGCGGTTCCCTTTGTTTATTTGGCTTCTGTTTGCCGGTTTCTTCAGAGCCTCATTTCCGCCCTGACACAGGCGGGCGGAGGTGGACTCTTATTCAGGTAGCTAGTTGGGTCGCGCTGCTGGGAGGGGCTGGTGCTGCGGGGAAGGGCTGGCGCTGCGGGGAGAGGCTGGCGCTGCTTTCTCGGTCCGCTGCTCAGGCTCCCGGCTGCTCTATATGGAGCGCGCCGCGCGCAGCTCCAGCCCTCGGGTGTTCCACAAAAGCGCAGAACAAAAGGCTGCGCCTGCTCTCTGTGCCTTCCCCGTCAGAGCGGTCCAGGCAGCCAGGGGCTTGACAGGCGCACTCTCTCCGGGTGCGGCGCACCCACTCCCTTCCATGGTCCCAATCTCGGTTTCTGCCGGCGCGAGTCGGGTGCGTGCGCCTTCCGCCCTCTGCGTCCACAGCCCCAGTCCCCCCCCCGCGTCGGTCGCAGCGCGACGTGCTCCCGCCTCCGGCGGGTCCGGGCCGGCCCGCAGCCTGCGAGCCCCTCTCCTGACTCTCTCAGTCCCCCGTTCCGCAAACGGCCGGCAGCGTGCTCGCGCCGGTTAATTTTCTCTCTCTTCCCTGCTCTCCCACAGTTCAAGTTGGTAACTCACAAAAGCTCCCTCCGATTGTCCTCAGGGCACTCAGGCCTGGACCCTGCCCCAAACAATGCCGCCCGCTTCTCTCCGTGCCGCCCCCACTTGCTGGTGGCGGATGCGGGTGTCTGGGGCACTTTTCTGCTGAGAGTTGCTTTTAGGCACGTAATCTGTGGGTTTTATTTATTGTTTCCCTCCCAGTCAGGTTGCCCTCCTAGATTCAAACACTTCCCCCAGGCCCGCCAGTGCGAGGGTTTCCCGGTGTCTGGAAACGTCCTCTAAAGACTCGCTTCCCGGGACGGATCTCCGTCCTTAGCTCTTTTGTCTCACTTCTTATCTTTTATATTTTGTCCTACCTCCTTTTGAAGACAATGGGCTGCTTTTCTGGGCGCCTGATGACCTCAGCTAGCGATCAGAAGTTGTTTTGTGAAGTTTGCTCTGCGTTCAGATATTCTTTTGATGAATTTGTAGGAGAGAAAGTGGTCTCCCCGTCCTACTCCTCCGCCATCTTGGCTCCTCCTCCCAAAACCTCTCAATTTTTAAAGAAGGTATTTATTTGGTTGGGTCGGATCTTATTTGTGGCAGCCGGGATCTTCCTTGCGTCCTGTGGGGCCTTTCATTGCGTCGGTCTCTCTAGTTGTGGTGCTTGGGCTTAGTAGTTGTGCTGCTCAGGCTTGGTTGCCCCGCAGCATGTGGGATCTTAGGTCCCTGACCAGGGATTGAACCCATGTCTCCTGCAGTGCAGGGCAGATTGTTAACCACTGGACCACCAGGAAAGTCCCGAAACTTCTGAACTTTTTATTGAAAAATAATTGAAGCAATCGTTATGCCAATAGCATTAAAGGAGAGTCGTTGTTTTTGTTGATTGACATTGTGTCTTTTAAATTTCCTCTTCTGTTATTTAATTCTAATGCAGATACATCAAGAAATCTGGAATTTCATGAAATTCATAGCACAGGGAATGAGCCGCCTTTGCTGATTATGATTGGCTACAGTGATGGAATGCAGGTCTGGAGCATCCCTGTAAGTATGAAGATGCTAACACCCTGAAATATAAACCTTTGCAGCATGCTAGCTGGTGGCCATATTTTCTCTAAGGATGCCTCCATTTATTTTGCAAGCAGTTGCTCAGAGACTGCTTTGTGTGGAACCCCATAGGAGGCCCAAAGAGTAAAGGGCAAGTGGGAACTGAACCATGTGGTAAGTGGTTTGTAAAGTAGGCCAGCAATTGTGGGGATCACTTTACATGGAAGATCTCACTTCTCATCATGGTAACCCTATGAAGTAGGTATTATTATTCTCTTTTCCTGCAATTTTTACGAAAGAGTAAAGTCTAACCCCTGGAGAAGGAAATGGCAACTCACCCCAATATTCTTGCCTGGAAAATCCCTTGGACCGAGGAGCATGTCCATGGGGTCACAGAGTTAGACACGACTTAATGACTAAACAACGATAAAGAAACTTATAGAAAGCTTCAAAAAAATTAGCAATTATTAAAAAAAAATTAGCGATTATTAAAAAAAAAACATTTTGAGTCAGTTAAAACATCCACATGGTACAAAATTCAAGAGGCCTAAGTGGATAACAACTCCCTACCTCTGTTGTCCTCAGTTCCCCTTATCTTGAGTAGTTTTTAGTTTCCTGGGATTTCTAGTTTCTTATGTATCCTGATTTTTTAGGTAAATAAGAACATATATATTTCTCACACCCTGCCCTTCCTTAACAGAAGGGAACATACTATACAGCTGCCTGTACTTTGCTATTTTTTCCTTATGAATTAGTATTCCAAGAGCTTCTCTATGGGGTATATAACCATATATAATTCTCTTATTTGGACTTTCCTTAATTTATATAACTTGTTTCCAATTATTGGAAACACTTGAGTGCACCCTCCCCTCCCCTTTTCTGATACTAGAAACACTGATATAATACATGAACTTGAACTAAGGTCATTTTGTGTCTGTGTATCTGTTTAGGATAAATCACAGTTTTGATAAATGTTTTTAATTGCCTAATACTGGTCGCAGTTTCCATCTTCAGTCCTACATGTGCTTCTCTGGGATGACCAAAAGTAAATGTACTAGAAGAGGAAGAAGCTTGGTGGGATCACAGCTCAGTGAAGTGTAGCTGGGACTACATACTTTGGCTTATACCTAGCTATATTCTGGTGTTTGGCATGGCCTAGATAGCATGCCTTTCCTGTAGATTGGGGTGGAAGGCCTAGTTGGCCGGTGGAACATCTATTGTGTAGTGTTTCTTTTTTTGCAGTTGGAGACCTGGGGCCAATATCTGTGCCTTTAATAAAGGCGTTTACTACATTGTTTGAAGCCTGTTTTGTATGGGTGGTTCAGCTAGAATTTTTTTCTCTCCCATTTCTGGGTTACTTCTTAAAAGATTTATAAGTAAATATATATTGCCTCAAATTTAATGAAATGCTTGATGTTCTTGAGTATAGAATTTGGCTTAAGGATTATTGAGTAATGAGTACATTGATCTTCATAATTCTTAAATATTTTAAGAATATTTAAATAATTAAATATAATTTATATAATTAAATAATTTAAGAATTTTAAGAATATTTAAATAATTTAAGAATATTTTAAAAATATTGTTTATTCTTATATTCTATAAATCACTTATAATGAACTATAGTCTTCCCTCTAATCTTATAGGGGGCTTCCCTGGTAGCTCAGTTAGTAAAGAATCTGCCTGTAATGCAGGAGACCCAGGTTCGATTCCTGGGTTGGGAAGATCCCCTGGAGAAGGGATTGGCAGCCCATTCCTGTATTCTTGCTTGGAGAATTCGATGGACAGAGGAGCCTGGCAGGCTATATAGTCCATGGGGTTGCAAAGAGTTGGGTACGACTGAGCGACTAACACACAGACACATTCACGCCCTAATCTTATAATAATTATGTATCATATTATTAAATATTTAGGATTTGAGGCTTTATATGTCTTATTAAAGATTGGCTTTATTTTGCAGAGATAGAAGAATCCTGTTGCTATGTCATGGATCGAGTGAACCTGTTTTTTTGCCTTTGGGGATGTGTAGTTGACATTTTTTCAAGACCTTGCAATGTTGTTTGTAATTGAAGTATCATGCCAAAGGCATAGACAAAGGACCTAAAATGTAACAGTGTTTTGTTTGTTTGCTTTTTTCTAGCAAGAGAAATAATTCTAGGTTGTGTTCAGAGGAGAGGATTTTGTAAATGTAACCTTTTCTTTATTTCGAGTCTTAAAAAATTTTATTTTTTATTGATTGAGTGATTGGAGTATAGTTGCTTTATAATGCTGTGTTAGTGTCTACTGTACAGCAAAGTGAACCAACCATATGTATGTAAATGTATGTATATCTTCTTTCTTGGATTCCCTTCCCATTTAGGTCACCACCATTTTGATTCTTTACACTGTTGACAGACTTGAAGGCAAAGAGGAAGCTAGAGCCTTAACAGGGTTGGGCCTTGTGGGATTAGGGGTGTTGACCAGATTGAGCACATTCCTTTGGTGGTACTCAGGCTGCCCACTTGCTTTGCTTATAATTAGAGGTATCGCTGTTAATAGTTGACTTATGTCTAGCTCTGAGTAACTTAAAGGTCTTCTGAGTAATTTTAATTACTTCTTTAAAGTAATTCTTATGCCCAGATTGTATTTTGAGAGAACTGAATAATCTTTTCTTCGTGGAATTTTCATTGACTGTCAGTTGTTTACTATTGTAGTAGTATAGCCCCCATGAGGACTGGTTCAAGAATTAGGAGGCAGTTTGGAAAAATAAGCTCCTTCTGTTGCACTGATGGAGCTCTTCCTGTGTTCAGAGAGCTTTATATACACATTGTCTCATGTGTTGTGTACTGTGAGGGAGAAGTTATCCTATTTTATAGGTGGTAAGGTCACACTACTTATAAGAGGAGGAACCAGAATGCAAACCCAGTTCTGTCTGACTTCACATTCAAAGCCCACTGTCTAAGGGCTCTACTTCCTCCCTGCGGTAGCAGAAGATATGCCATGCAAGTGGGATGGCAGCTTAGTGTAGTTTTCAGTGTAAAAGGTTATGATGTGTCTTCACATATTCATCCTTAGAGACTAGTGTGAGTTACCTATTACTCTAACTAACCCTTCTGAAACTTGTTTATCACTAGTTAGCCATTCAGTAATCATTTAAGTGTTACCATGTGCTAGACCGAGGAGCTTATGTCAGTCAGTCTAGAAATAAACCTGCTTCTAAGGAACCTTTGCAGACTGTAAATCGTATTTGCTTTAGAGTTAAGTGAGGGTGGGCAGAAAGTCAATCCTTGCTGAATTTCAGCTCGGTTTTTGCTTCAAGTTTGTGCCCAAGGTTGACTTTATATAATTGTCCCACCTCTGAGTCTCAGGTTAAGAAAATAAACATCCTGGCTAAACATTAAAAAAAATTGTTCATGAAGTTTGTTGTTGTTGTTCATCCACTAAGTCATGTCTGACTCTTTGCGATCCCATGGACTGTAGCAAGCCAGGCTCCTCTGTCCAGTGCTATCTCCCAGAGTTGGCCCAAATTCATGTCCACTGAGTTAATGATGCTTTCTAACCCTTCTCTTCTCTGACGTTCTCTTCTCCTTTTGCCTTCAGTCTTTCCCAGCATTAGGATCTTTTCCAGTGAGTCAGATCTTTTCCAGTGAATTGGCTCTTTGCAACAGGTGGCCAAAGTATTGGAACTTCATCTTCAGCAACAGTCCTACCAATGAATATTCAGGGTTGATTTCCTTTAGAATTGACTGGTTTGATCTCCTCTCAGTCCAAGGGACTCTCAAGAGTCTTTTCTCCAGCACCACAATTCAAAACCATCAATTCAAATCAACCTTTTTTATGAAATGCACAAATGCACTTGAGGCTTAGATGATATCTCAGAATCTAGCTAGGGAGAGTTAGCTCAAAACTGTGCAGAAGGAGCATCTCTACTGCCCAGTTCCTACGACTTTGGGTGTGAGATGCCTGCAGGAAACAGCAGTAGTCAGAGCTTTCCCAAGCTGTCAGGCGCCTCTGTCAACACGTCTGATGTAACGTGAGAAAGAATGATTATTTATGTTGTTGTTCTGGATAAATAGGTCCCTTTCCTACTCATGCCTAGCAATGTCATTACCTCTTTTTGATAATGTGAATATTGGTGCTCTTGCTTAAAATTCCTTTTTAAAAAATTTATTTTATTTTACTTTTGGCCATGGCATGTGGCTTGTGGGATCTTAGTTCCCCAATCAGGGTTTGAATGTGGGCCCTTGGCAGTGAGAGCACGGAGTTCTAACCACTGGACTGCCAAGGGAATTCCTTTAAAATTCTTTTTAAAATTTTTGTTATTATTTAAAAATTTTTTTAAATTTATACTTTTTATTTGAAGGGTAATTGCTTTATAGAATTGTTATTTTCTGTCAAATGTTGATGTGACTCAGTCACAGGGATGCATGTGTTCCCTCTCTCCCTTCTCACCCCTCTAGGTGGTCACAGAGCCCTTGTTTGAGTTCCCTGAGTCACAGAAAATTCCCATTAGCTGTCTGTTTTACACATGGCAATGTAAGTTAATTAAAAAATCAGCAGTACACGGACTAAAGACCCAATGGGTTTATGGGATTTGTATGTACAGTAGTTCTGTACTTCTCCTTTAACTCCCATAATTCTTTTAGCTCTTGTTACCTTAGTTATTTATTTCAGTTATTTTAAAATATCTTGCTTGCATTCTTGATATATGTATATATATATATTCTTGATATATGTATATACTTGATATATATATATATATATATATATATATATATATTTTTTTTTTTTTTCCAGCCAGTCTGACACATAGATTGACTGGGTACCCTGAGGTATGAGAACTTAAAAAGTGTTCATTTATTCAACACAAGTCTGTAATAAAGTACGTATTTTGAGCAAAATAGAGTCTTTTCTCTAATGGAGCTAGTAGAAGAACTGGATTTAAATAAAAATAAATGAAGACAAATTGTAATATGAAGAAAAAAGAGATTATAATAAGAAAGTGGAACGGAAGTAATTAAATTTAGCCACAGTATGATTGGAACAGCAAATAGTAAAGTCAGAGGTTCTGAGGTGGAAATGTTCTTTTCTCTATAGTTGGACATTGATTGAGATTTCTTAAGTTTTTTTCTTCTTAAGAATATTGAGATAAATATCTTTATGATCATGTAATTTAGAGAGATCAATAAAAGGTGTACTAAGGCTCTTGGTAGATTTGCCAAATTGCATTCTTATAAAGCCATGCCATTTATACTTGCCTCGTTCATTCACCCAGCAAAGATTTATTGATTGTCTTTTATATGCCAGACCTTGTTCAAGGTGCTGGGAAAACAACAATGAGCTAAAGAAAACCATTATTCTTACGGAATTTCTATTCTAGGTAGGTGGGTTGAAGAGTGGGGAAGATGATATTAAAACATGTACCATGCTTTCATAATAGATAAACACATACCAAGTGTTATAGTGGGGTGGTTGATGTTGTTGTGGGTTGATGTATTATGTAAGGTAGTCTTTGAAAGCCTCTCTCAGTGACTTACAGAGCAGAAGTGTGGAGGAGAAAGTCTTGTGGGCATTTGAGGAAGGGGCATTACTCTCTCATATAGATTCTTAAATATAGATTCTGTTTTCTATATTTAAAAATAGCAGGGAGACACCTTGGTGGAGCTTGGTGAGCAGGTGAAAAATGCTGGGTGTCTCAGAGGTATTCTGGGCTACAGTTTTGCAAGGTAAAACTTACAAAATGAGCTTTGTACCATTGTAAGAACTTCAAAAATTTTGAATATAGAGCAGAGTTGAACCAATTTATGGAAAATATATATACTCACCACCTCGATTATACCATGAAAATTTTTACTATATTTGCTTTATTTTGTCTCTATCTATAGATCTTATTGGGTGCATTTCAAAGTAAATTGCAAAATCAGCATAGTTTCCCCTAACTACTTTTGCATGGCTTATCATTAACTAAAGTTGAATATTTGATTAGTTTTTAATGTAAAATTTACCCACAGTTAAATATACAAATCTTAATATGTAAACTTCCTGAGCTTTGATAAGTACATGGCAGCACAAATCTGTGTCAAGATAAGATCATGACTGTCATTCAAGAAATTTCCCTCATGGCTATTCTCAATTTTTCCTCCATCCCATTTGTGAAACAGCCACTATTGTTATCTTATTTTCCACTGTAGATTAGTTTTGCCTGTTTCAGTTATGGCACTCAGGCTTAGTTGCTCTGTGGCATGTGGAATCCTCCCAGACCAGGAATCAAACCCATGTCCCTTGTATTCGCAGATGAATTCCTATCCACTGCACCACCATGGAAGTCCTCTCATCCTCTTTTGAAGTGCTGAATATCTTAAACAGATCTTGTTTAAACAGAAAATGTATTCATTACAGTACCTAAAAGATGAGAATTATATGAAACAGTGTATTTGAGGTTCAATAAGTTAAGACTTATTAGGGAAAACCCCTAGACCATTCAGGTATGACCTAAATCAAATCCCTTATGATTATACAGTGGAAGTGACAAATAGATTCAAGGGATTAGATCTGATAGAGTGCCTGAAGAACTATGGACGAAGGTTCGTAACATTGTAGAAGGCAGTGACCAAAACCATCCCCAAGAAGAAGAAATGCAGAAAAGCAAATGGTGGTCTGAGGAGTCCTTGAAAGTAGCTGAGAAAAGAAGAGAAGTGAAAGGCAAAGGAGAAAAGGAAAGATATCTCTATCTGAACGCAGAGTTCCAAAGAATAGCAAGGAGAGATAAGAAAACCTTCCTAAGTGATCATTGCAAACATACAGAGGAAAACAATAGACTGGGATAGACTAGAGATCTCTTCAAGAAAATTAGAGATACCAAGGGATCATTTCATGCAGAGATGGGCACAATAAAGGACAGAAACAGTATGAACCTAACAGAAGCAGAAGATGTTAAGAAAAGGTGGCAAGAATACACAGAAGAAATGTACAAAAAAGTTCTTCATGACCCAGATAACCACAATGGTGTGATCACTCACCTAGAGCCAGATATCCTGGAATGCGAAGTCAAGTGGGCCTTAAGAAGGATCACTATGAACAAAGCTAGTGGAGTGATGGAATTCCAGTTGAGCTATTTCAAATCCTAAAAGATGATGCTGTGAAAGTACTGCACTTACTATGCCAGCAAATTTGAAAAACTCAGCAGCGGCCACAGGACTGGAAAAGGTCAGTTTTCATTCCAATCCTAAAGAAAGGCAGTGCCAAAGAATGTTTAAGCTACTGCACAATTGCACTTGTCTCACATGCTAGGAGAGTAATGCTCAAAATTCTCCAAGTGAGGCTTCAGCAGTGTGTGAACCGAGAACTTCCAGATGTTCAAGCTGGATTTAGAAAAGGCAGAAGCACCAGAGATCAAATTGCCAACATCTGCTGGATCATCAAAATAGCAAGAGAATTACAGAAAAACATCTACTTCTGCTTTATTGGCTATGCCAAATCCTTTGACTGTGTGGATCACAGTAAACTGTGCAAAATTGTTAAAGAGATGGGAATACCAGACCACTTTACCTGCCTCCTGAAAAATCTGTATGCAGGTCAAGAAGCAACAGTTAGGACTGGACATGGAACAACGGACTGGTTCAAAATTGGGAAAGGAGTACATCAAGGCTGTATATTGTCACCCTGCTTATTTAACTCGTGTGCAGAGTATATCATGGGAAATGCTGGACTGAATGAAGCACAAGCTGGAATCAAGATTGTGGGGAGGAATATCAGTAACTTCAGATATGCAGGTGACACCACCCTTATGGCAGAAAGTGAAGAGGAACTAAAACGTCTTTTAATGAAAGGGAAAGAGGAGAGTGGAAAAGCTGGCTTAAAACTCAACATTCAGAAAACTAAGATCATGGCATCTGGTCCCATCACTTCATGGCAAATAGATGGGGAACGGTGACAGACTTTATTTTCTTGGGCTCCAAAATCACTGCAGATGGTTACTGAAGCCATGAAATTAAAAGATGTTTGCTCTTTGGAAGAAAAGCTATGGAAAAAAAAAAAAAGGCTATGACTAGCCTGGACAGCATATTAAAAAGCAGAGACTTGACTTTACCAACAAAGGTCTGTCTAGTCAAAGCTATGGTTTTCCCACTAAACATGTATGGATGTGAGAGTTGGACCATAAAGAAAGCTGAGTGCTGAAGAATTGATGCGTTTGACCTATGGTGTTAAGAGAAGACTTTTGAGTCCCTTGGACTGCAAGGAGATCCAGTCAGTCCATCCTAAAGGAAATCAGTCCTGCATATTCATTGGAAGGACTGATGCTGAAGCTGAAACTCCAGTACTTTCGCCGCCTGATGGGAAGAGCTGACTCATTGGAAAAACCCTGATCCTGGGAAAGACTGAAGGCAGCAGGAGAAGGGGACAACAGAGGATGAGACGCTTGAATGGCATCACTGACTCGATGGACATGAGTTTGAGCAAGCTCTGGGAGTTGGTGATGGACAGGGAAGCATGGCGTGCTGCAGTCCACGGGGTCGCAAAAAGTCGGACACGACTGAGCGACTGAACTGAAGTTGAGATTCGGAGTTTTGTTGGATGTGCTGCAAAGAAGCAACACTAGGTGTCGCTAACACATTGAGCTAAGTAAAGTCCAGGCGTTCTCTTGAAAGAAAATGTTTTCCCTAAAGCTTTTAGTGTGGCTTTTACACTTTTTGTCTTGCCTTTACACTGAAAACTTCAGAGAAAACCTGCAAGGACATATTTGAGGTGAATACCAATTAGCTTATTATTTGTTAGAAGATGGGTGCCAACTTTGCCATGTCAAGATTGCAATTTTTACGGGTTTCATTTGGGAGCAATATAAAGTCAGTGATTTGGGTAACTGGCAAGCAGAGAAAGTTTGAATATGGACCCAAATAAAAAAAATTGCCTTTGTTGAGAGTAGAGCCTTATTTTGTTTGGTTCAGTCTCTTATTACTGGAAAAATAAGTAATGGATGGCTCTTTAGTCACTTGGCAATGGACGATCTTCGGATGTCACAGAGTGAATAAAGGCAGAAATGAAGAATAATATTGAAATAACTTGTGGAATTCTGCCAGGCTCCTGTGTCCATGGGATTTCCCAGGCAAGAATACTGGAGTGGGTTGCTCTTTCCTACTCCAGGGGATCTTCCCAATCCAGGCGTTGAACTCAGGTCTCCTGCTTTGCAGGCAGATTCTTTACCATCTGAGCCACCAGGGAAGCCCTAATAAAAGCAGAAATGAAGAATAATATTGAAGTAGCTTGTGGAATTCATTAAGATTAGTAGAGGAAAATATTTTCTGTGGAGTATATTTCCTAAGATATTACTTTAAACAAGTCTGTATCTAAAGTTTAGTCTTCCCAGTGTTTAAATAGTGGCTTTCTGTGACTTTTGTTGATTTGAAAAATGAGTTCGAAATTTATTATTGTAATTTGGAATCTCTTGTCTGAAATATTTTTGATATTTTTCCACTCCAAGATGGAAGATCCTCTTTGGACACAAGCTGACCAGTGAGGGTGTGGAAGGCAGCTGTTTTCCTTACGCATCTCACTGAGTGTGCTAAATACCGTAAAGTGCACACGTCGTCAGTGAGCAGACTGAGTTTTTGATGTGTGTGTATAACTCTCTGGGCACTGCTCAGATGAAGACATAGGCCATTTCCAGCGACTCGGGAGTCCTTCAGGCCACCTGCCTGTCAATACTGCCCTCCTTGTACCTCCGAGTAACTGCTATTCTGACTTCTATCACCAGAGATTAGTGTTTTCTATTCTTGAACTTAAAAAAAACAGGGCGTGTGTGTGTGGGGGTGGTCAGAGATAATCCAGTCTATTCTTTTGTGTCTGGCTTCTTTCTCTCAACAGTGTGACTATGAGATTCTTTCATGTTATTAAATGTAGCAGTGATTTGTTCTTAATTTTGCTGTATACTATTTTTAGTGTCCAACTCTTTGCAACCCCATGGAAAGGCACTTCTGTCCATGGAATTCTCCAGACAAGATTACTAGATTGGGTTGCTATTCCCTTCTCCAGGGGATCTTCCTGACCCAAAGATTGAACCTGAGTCTCTTGCATTACAGGCAGATTCTTTACCATCTGAGCCACTAAGGAAGCCCTTCCATTATACAACTGATTAACATTTTTTTGGTTCCACTTTTTGAATATTATGGATAAAGCTACTCTGGTGTTCTTGTGTGTGTTCCTTGGTGGATATATGCTGCATCCATTTCTCTGGAATGTAGACTTAGGAGTGGATTTGCTGTGTCCAAGTGAAAGTGTACGTTTAACATCAGTAGATATTGCCAATCAGTTTTCCTATGTGGTTTTACCAGTAGGTACTCCCACCGGCAATTTACGAAAGTTTCACATGCTGCACATTCTCATTTGCTCTTGGTATTGTCAGTCTTTCTAATTTTAACCATTCCTGTGTATATGGGTTGGTATCTTATTGTGGTTTTAAAGATGCTTTTATTTTGCAATAATTCAACTTTCAGAAAATTTTGTACTAGTATAAGGGACTCCTGTTACTCATTACCCAGATTTACCAGTGAAGGATATTTTACTTTTTCTTTATCATTCTCTCAATTTTTTCTGTGTGTGAAGATTTTTTTTTCTGAACCATTTATCAGTAGGAGAATTTTTACCCCCCTTCCGTAAATAATTCTGTATATGTTTTCTGGGAACAAGCACATTATCTTTTATAACCATAGCACTGTTATCAAAACCACCACCTTTAAATTTGATACAAATAATAATCTGGTCCCTTTTCTGATTTCATCATTTATCCTATTAGTCTTCCGTATAGGTTTTCTTATATTTTCACTTTCTTAATGTTGTCTTTTGATGAAGGAAATCCAGATCAAATTTTAAGTGGTTTACTGTATTCTTAATGCTTTTTGTATCCTTGTTTATTCTTAGGCTGTGAAAATATTGTTATGTTTTCTGCTAGAAGATTGCTATTATTGTTAGATTATAATCCTTTTGAAATTTTTGGTATATGGTTTGACACAGGGATCAAGGCTGTTTTGAATTGAAAAAATAAAAAATGTTATTGATTTAGCACCATTTCCTGAAAGGACTGACTTCCCAGGTGGTTCAGTGGTAAAGAATTCACCTGCCAATGCAGGAGACTCAGGAGACATGGGTTCAGTTCCTGGGTCGGGAAGATCCCCTGGAGGAGGAAAGGGCAACCCACTGCAGTATTCTTGCTTGGAAAACCCCATGGACAGAGGAGCCTGGCGGGCTACAGTCAGTGAGGTCACAGAGTTGTACATGGCTGAGCACGCATGAACTCAGCACTCCTGAAAGGACAATTCTTTGCCCACCAAATATGAGTACGTAATTTTGACCATGTGTATGTTTTTGCTTTTTTTTTTTTAGTCTATTTTCAAATTGATTTTAAGAACCTTCTAATTTTGAAAAAATGATAGACTCATGGGAAATTGCAGAATATTAGAGTCCTGGGTGCATTTCCCTCAATTTCTCCCAGAGATGACATATAAATTATAGTACCATATCAAAACCAGGAAATAAAAATTTACAATGATTTAAAATTTTTTTTATTGTTTGTCTTTTCCAGTTTTATTTAGATATAATTGACCTACTACACTGATCTTTAACACAATGAATTATGGTCATTTTGCCTGTCTTGAACTTTATGTTGATGGATTCATAGTATGTGAACTCAATCAGATTTTCATCTATAGACACAATGACTAATCTTGAGATTAAGTCCCATTTTTTTTTTTTTTTTCAGTTTGCCATATTTGAATATTCTTCACCTTGGCCTGGGGATTATTTGTGGCTAGACAGAGTGCATTGATCTCACGGTTTTCTCTTATGCCTTTGCTTTTAATCTTCTCCCTTTCCTTTTTTAAGATTCATTTAAGTAGATTTACTATTGTATTTATTTATTTATGATCGTTCTGGGTCTTTGTTGCTATGCGGACTTTTTTCTAGTTGCAGCAACCGAGGCTGCTCTCTAGTTGCGGTGCATGGGCTCAGAAGTTGCGGTTCTGGGGCTCTAGAGCGCAGGCTTAGGATCAGGGATTGAACCTGTGTCTCCTGCATTGGCAGATGGATTCTGTACCACTGAGCCACCAGGGAAGCCCTGTCTTCTTTCTTTATGTGTATGTTTCTGGTTTAAAAAGTACTGGTTATCTTGATGTGAACTATCAGAAGTGATAACAGAATTAATAAACGATTGTTTTAAAAGGCTGATACTTTTTAAAATAGAAATTAATTAAAATGATAACACATAAAAGTATGCAAATACAAGTTATATATATTTGTGACTCATTCTTGCCAATATTGGCATTTTGAAGCAGGTGACTCTTTCTTATGGGAGATTGTTCTGTACATTGTAGCATACATAGTCACATCTGTGGCCTCTGTCTACTAAATGCCCAAACCAGCTCCCTTAATTATGACATTAAAAATGTCTCCAGTCATTGTCAAATGTCCTCTGGTTGAGAACCACAACTTCAGAGAAAGTTTTGGTCAAAACTACTGGCTTAGATACATATAATTTGATGGGAAAAGTTGTTGAGTGTAGTTAAGAATATGAAAGATTTATTGTACATGTATACGTGTACACATACACACACTTTAGTGAGAATTGCTTTAAAATGGAACTGAAATATCTGTATTTTTTTTTTTGAAATATCTGTATTTTTAAATACTAAAATTATTAAAGTGCTATCCATTATATGCCTGTTCTTTCACTTAATATTCATTCAGGTTGATTGGTAGTAATCAACTGTGTTGTCATTTTTTTTTGGATGGGAAAGGTGAGATAATAGAAAATAATAGGTTTCTGGGGACTTTCTTATTGGCTGTACCAGGCGGCATGTGGGATCTGGTTCCCTGACAGGGACCAAACCCGCACCCCATGCAGTGGAAGCGTGTTGTCTCAACCACCAGACCACCAGAGAATTCCCCTCTGGGGGCTTTAAAAAGAGAGTGAACTAGTATTTCTATCTTCTAAATTTTGTTCATAATCAGTTTAATGTTTGAATTTTGAACATAGGCCCAAAGGAATGAAGTGAAGATTTTCTGATTTTATAATTTTTAATTCAGTTTTCCTGTGTGTTTCAGTATTTTCTGGAAATCTTGATTTTACATTAGCAGTTGGGAAAATTCTTTTTAAGTGTCTCTAGAAGGATTGGCGGAGCCTGGTGGGCTGCTGTCTACGGGGTCGCACAGAGTTGGACACGACTGAAGCGACTTAGCAGCAGCAGCAGAACTATGACCAGGTTTTCCTGGTCTATATCTCTGGTGCCAGGTACATTGTCTGGTAGGATATGTATGTGTGTGTATTCACATATATATTTTCATATATATGTGCACATATATATATGCACATGTATATATGTTAATAAATGTGTTTCAAGATTTCAGCCTTTTGCTGGATATTCTGAGTGTGCTAGAGAGTCAGTATCAGAAAGAATCAAAGTCAATTTTGTAGTCTTTTGCTGTTTCCTTTCATTCTATTTCTGTTCCCAAACTATCCCCTTTTCCTAAAATCTCTTTTTAAAAATATTAATTAGCAGAACTCTCATTTTTCCCTTCAGCCACACTGGAACCTCAGGTCTGTGCCACGTATCAGGATGTATAAATGGAGCTGAGGGCTGAGCCCTGCCTCGAGGAGATCGTGTTTTGCGTGTGCGCGATGTCACTACGTAATTGCAGTCTGTGTCTGTGCTTCCCAAATGGGAGTGATTTTGCCCCCAAGGAAGCATTTGTCTTGTTTGCAGACATTTTTTATTGTCATCATTAGGAGTTGCTACTGGCATCTGGTGAGTAAAAGCCAGAAATGTTGTTAAATATCCTACCGTGTACTGGAAAACCTCCCACAACAAAAATTGTTGAGCCCAAAATGTCAGCAGTACTGAGTCTGTGAGATTCATGTCACGTTGGGGTTTGAACAGAGTGCAGTAGAGCCCTGAGCAGTGTTGGGGTGCTTTGGGGAAATTTGACGCTTGTGCTGCATAGTGAAATTTCATAATATAAATAGTAACAACTATTAAATCAGAATGTACCACACATATTATTTTAGGCACATTACCCTTTATTGTCTTATTACCCTATCAATTTAACTAGTTACTGTTATCCCCAGTTTACAGAGAAAAAAAATTGAAGTTCGTGTTTAACCAGCTCAGCTTCTTTGATAGATACCTTAAAGAAAAAAGAAAAAGTATTTTTCAGAGCAGTTTCAGGTTCATAGCAAAATTGAGCTGAACGTACAGAGTTCCACATCCTCTTGCCCCCACAAACACATAGCCTCCCTATTAATCAGCATTGCACATCAGAGTGGTGCCATGTTTGAATTGATGAACCTATGCTGACCTCACATTATCGTTCAGAGTCCATGGTTTACATTAGGTTTGCTTTCAGTGTTGCACATGCTGTGGATTTTGACAGATGTGTAATGACATGTCCCCACCATTACAGTATCACACAGGATAGTCTCACTGCCCTAAATGCCCTCTGTGCTCTGCCTGTGCCCTGATGTAAAAATCTTGAGTGCTCCCTCCTCTGGCAACTGCTGGTCTTTTTACTGTCCATGCAGTTTTGCCTTTTCCAGAATGTCACATAGTTGAAATCATACAGTATGTAGCCATTTCAGATCAGCTTCTTTCACTTAGTAATATGCATTTATGTTTCCCTCACATCTTTTCATGGCTTGATAGCACATTTGTTTCTAGTGCTGGATGATATTCCACTGTCTGGAGGTACCACGGTTTCTCTATGACGTATACCTTTAAAAATTACCACAAAATGTACAAATGTCAAGTCTGTAGTTTGAAGACTATGTGTGTGTTTTATGTATGTTTATGTAAGTGTGTATGTATGTGTGTTCACATGCAAATAAATGAAACTACCATTGAGAACAAAATGTAGAACATTCTTCTTACTCAGAAAGCTCCCCGGACAGCATTAACCCCAAGGCAGTCACTGTTGTGACTGTACACTAGCTTTGCATCATTGAGCTCTGTGTAAGTAGAGGCACACAGCATGTCCTGTTACACTTTGTGTCTGTCTTTTGCACTGTGTCTTTTTAAAAATTCATCCGTGTTGTTACATTTTGTAGTAGCTTGTATTTTTTATTTTTTTCATGACTGTATTTCATTCTGTGGATTGAATATACTGCAGTTTCTTCAACTATTCTTCTTTTGATGGGCACTTGTGTTTCTGGTTTTTGGCTATAGTGAATAAAGCTCCTATGAACATCATTGTAGATCTGTGAATAATTCTCTGTTTTTGAGTATCTACCTAGGAGTAGAATTGCTGGGTTATAGGTTAGGCATGTATTTAACTTTATTAGAAATTTCCTGGAGTTTTCCAAAGAGCCTGTACCATTATACACTTAACATCTGCAATATCTAAGAATTCTAGTGGCTCCATTTCCTGTACCTTTTGGCACTGTAAGTCATTTTTTATCATCCTGTCAATCTTACAAGTTTGTATGATACCTATTTTACAGAAGAAAAACCTTAGCCTTCTCTTTGATATAATCAGTTTCTCTTTGGTTAGATATCTGCTGCAAAACTATCTTCAATCCACAGATTATATCAGGGTAGGTTTACAATGCCAATAAAATATGACAAGCTCAGTCTTTTAAAAGTGGAAAAAGGCTATAAGCCAAAATTGGCTTATCTGTAGCACCATTTTCTCTCTTTCCTTTTCAACTGGACATGTACTCAGCATGAAATAAAATAACGAGTTAAGGGGAATCCAGTTTGTGTGTCTGAGTGATTATGAAGTGTTTATGACAGCTCCTAGGCTGACACGCTCTGTAATGGTGTTACATTGACTTCTGAACACCTTCCAGTCTGCCTCCAGGCGTGTGTGTCTGTGTAGTCTGAGTGGTTTTACATTAACATCCACCCGGGGTAAGATCTTTTGACTACAGAAGTGTTACTTGCAAATGGAAGATACCATTAGGGCCGCTTCAAAGCTCCGCGATGGTATTTGGACTGGTGGTGCTGAAGTAATGGCTGGGGTTTTGAAGTGTAATGTCTAAATCTGCGTTGCATAACTGGAGGAACGTGTGAGTTTAAACTGCTTTTCTTTGATCTTCCTTTCAAAAATCAGGATAAAGGGGAAAGGTTAAAGTTTCCTTAAGATACTCCTCTCTGTGTGTGTAAAAAAAATTTGGAAGTATGAAAATATGATTACAAGTTCCATTCATTATTTATGTTCTGCGGTTTTCATATTGTTCTTGAAACTCACTTCCTTCTTGCCTCAAGTTTTGTATTTTGAATTTAGTGTTAAGACCAAAATACAGACTTGGTTGCTGTCTGCTTTATGTGGTTAGCGAATATCTGTTCTATAAGTTGTTAGTCCTCACAAATATGCGTTTTAGGTGGTTTTTGTGGTTTGCATTTTTTTCTTGATGGCATGCAGAGTAGGTTACAAAGATACTGACACTCTGACATTAACTGAATCATTTGTGGTTAGCTAGGCAAAAAATAAAACAAAAAACTTGTCCCCTATTTCCTCCTACTTTTAGGAGCTTTCAAAAGAATTACTTTTTTTTTTACCATTAGGAATAGTTTGCTCAAAGTGTGCTATCTTAAGTTTTTTAAACTGTTGGAGAAGAGTTGTACCACATAAAATGACCGCCTGGCAGTATCTTGTTCGAGGGAAGGAAAAAAAAACAACTCGAGTTTAAAAACTGTTTTTGAATACAGTGTTAACAGGAGCTTCTGATGCCCCTTTGATCTGGACAAGTTTTCCTTTGTTTCCTTATGTCTAAAATGAAAACATACCATCAGAGTGGAGAGAGCTTGCTTTGTACTTGTGATTGGCACTCATGTAGCTAGGTGCTGTCCTTCTGTTGCTTAGGACCCAATATGTTAGTGTAAGGTGACACTTCCATCTCCTACCCTGTCTCTTGTTGTATGTTTTTACTTTTACCCTTTTTCTCTAACTAAAGAAGTTGTGTGTGTATGTATTTACCTTTCCTCCTCAATTAAAAAAATTATTGTTGTTACTCGGTAAGTTAAAAAGGCTATTGGGAATTCCTTGGCTGTCCAGTGGGTAGGACTGTGTGCGTCTGTTGCAGGGGGCATGAGTTTGATCTCTGATCCCTCAAGGGGCATGGCTTGACCAAAAAAAAAAAAAAAAGAGAGAGAGAGAGAAAACACACAACAACAATGCAAAAACTGTCATGAACCAGTCTTCATTTTAAAGAACTTCATAAGTTCAGTTGTGCTGTATGTATGTGAGAGAACTAGCAGAGTGATAACTTATATGCTTGTTTATTTAAATAGACCAAGTAAGGGCCTTTTGTTGCTTGAGGAACTGAATTCTTTAGTGTAAGACTTGATCGCCTCTTCATTCCTCCTTTCTCTCTGTATATTTTTACCTTTAGACTTTGCAAGACCTAGAGGGTTGTTAATGGCAACTGGAGACCTAGTTCCCATTAGCTGGCTAAGGGGCCATGCTGAAGACCTTTCTCTCTATATTTTTACCTTTTATCTCCCCCCCCCCCCGCCTTTTTTTTTTTTGCATGAGGGGCTGGGAGGGTATCAGAGAAGTTTAAAATTTATTTGTGGAATCTCCACATTTTCCATATATATTGAGATAAACATTAATAGACTATTTTCAAAGCAGTTTTAGGTTTACATAAAAGTTGAGGAGAAAGTACAGAGAATTCCCATGTATCCCTCAAACATAACTGCCTCCCTGCCCTGTTTTCCCCTGTTAACATCTTATATTAATAATGGCAACGCCTGGCTTACAAGATCTTAGTTCCCAGACCAGGAGTTGAACCTGGACCCATAGCAGTGAAAGTGTGGAGTCCTAATCACTGAACCACCAGGGAATTCCCGAGGTACTTTTTTTTAAATTAGTGAACCAATATTGACACTTTATTAACTTAAGTCCATAGTTTACATTTTTCTCCTTAGTGAAAAAATTCTGTTTGATATTACTTTTAACTCTAAGACTGATGAAGCAATATTTACTTATTAAGGACTTCATTTCAGTTGTGTCTGTATGGCTGCTACACGTGAGACAATTAGAAAAGATTGATGTCTACATTTGTTTATTTAAGTGGGCTGTTTTTACATCATTCTTGGTAAGAAACCCTGTTGCAGGTAAAAACTTCACATGAACACGGAACGGTTGGAATGAGTGTGGGATGTTCGCCAGGTGGAGTGGCCCTTGATCTTGAGCAGGAGTGTGAAGACCAGTGTGATGAAACGCGCTGCCCAGAGGAGGTGCTGTTCGTCTCTTAGGCATTGGTCCTTCTCTTGAGAGCTGGAAAGCTTAGGAAGTGTTACACCAGTGGGTTCAAGAATGAGTTGTACCTAAATGTATTTCATGATATGGTATAGCAAATTTCCAGATATTAAATATTAACATGTTTTGAAAACAAGGGGGCAAAGGCAAATTATGCTAAGTACCATTAAGAGTGAATGATGAGGCCAATATAGACCTAGTCAGTTATTTATCAGTTCATTCATTCAACCAGTATCTTTTTAAAAAATATTTATTTTTGGGTGGGTGGGTCTTAGTTGGGGTGTGCGGGCAAGTGTGTGGGCTCTGTAGTTGTGGCTTGTGGGCTGTCAAGTTGTCACATGAGGGTTCACTTGCCCCTTGGCATGTGGAATCTTAGTTCCTTGACCAGGGATCAAGCCCCTGCCTCCCCTCCACTGGAACGTGGATTATTAACCACTGGACCACCAGGGAAGTTCTGAAAAGCATCTTCTTGATTTAACTCTCTCTTGTGTGCCAACTATGTGTTTTGCATAATTTATTTCAGTTAGTTCAGTTGCTCAGTCGTGTCTGACTCTGCGACCCCATGAATTGCAGCGCGCCAGGCCTCTCTGTCCATCACCAACTCCTGGAGTTTACTCAGACTCATGTCCATTGAGTCGGTGATGGCATCCAACCATCTCATCCTCTGTCATCCGCTTCTCTTCCCGCCTTTCATCTTTCCCAACATCAGGGTCTTTTCAAATGAGTCAGTTCTTTGCATCAGGTGGCCAAAGTATTGGAGTCTCAGTTTCAATATTTTATTGATAAATAAAACATTTTATTAAGAACTATGAAATTTAGTACCAGTACTTTGTTACATAGATATGTTATTACACTTATTTTAAAGCCAAACTCAGATTTAGCCCACTTAAATAGTTTATAAACACAAATCCAGCTTATTTTCTGCTGTACTAAACTTATGTTGGAATCCTTGATGTTGTTGATGTGGTCTTTGTAACTGATGGTCTCTTGTACTGGACTCACTTGGCATTGTTGCCATAGGCCATGATTTCGGAATAAGAATCCAACTTCTGGGGTCCTACCTATTGGGTGCTTTTGAAAGTGCAAGTGTTAGTTGCTCAGTTTTGTCTGACCCTTTGTGACCGCATGGACTGTAGTCCACCAGGCTCCTCTGCCCATAGAATTCTCCAGTCAAGAATATTGGAGTGGGTTGTCATTCTCTTCTCCAGGATGCTTTTAACTCTTTTAGATTTTCTAGCTGGAACCACAGGCAATGTTCGGAGAATTCAGATGTGAAAGATATTTTTGACTGGCAGTCAGGATGTGCTTGAGATAAACATGAGGAATTCTATTTCTCATGTCTTTTATGTCTGATGCCTTGGCCTTTTAATTTATATTTCCAGTCTAAATTTGGTATAGCCATTTTGAAAAATAGGTAAATTAATGCCTCTATTTAAGTTTTTTAGAGATTGAAACTTGCTAAAGTGTTTATCAAAGAAAAAGACTACTAATCATTATCTTTTGTGTTTGAACTGCTTGAGTTATAGGGGGGAAGATACAGTAATTTTTTATGTTTCCTATCTTTAATAGGGACTGCATTTGCTTTGAGTGTTTGTGTGAATTTTTACAAATCAACATTTTTCCATTTCAAGGGCTATCACTTTATTATAACCCAGTCATTTTACCTTATATGGGGAGGAGAGCTTGCTTATTACTGGATTTGGAATTAAAGTGTGAATTCAATCATGGACCAAAAGCTCTAGTTTTTCCAGAGCTGCTAAATAGAATCTCATTCATATTTTGTGCTGATTAGCATACATAATGCTGGGAATCAAGGGTCCTTCAGGACAGAACTCTTTATTTCATGTGCCCTGATAGAGGACCATTATACTAAAGGTTGTTTATTTATTTAGATTGAGGCAGCATTTCTTTGCCAGAGAAGATTGATTTATGCCTTTCACTCACTGCTGCATAACAGAGCTAAATCCACAATTTTTAGAATCAAGCAACTGTATTGGGCCAGAGACTATCAGGCCATCCATGAAATAGTATAACTGAATTCCGATAAGCATGTGAAAAAGTGTTCAAGCACCTTCTTTGAAGAAAATGCAAATTAAAACCACAGTGAGAATCCCACTGAACATCCACGAGAGTGATACCAAGTGTTGGATGTGGAACAGGTAGAGAACTCTCTTACACTGGTAAGTTGTTCAGTTACTGTTTGATTAAAAATCTCCAAAATGTGCCCATATTCCTAGTACAAAAGCAGTTTCAGTAGTATGTACTCAAATAAACATGTTCCCTAAATGCCATGTGCAAGAATATTCATAGCAGTATTCCTTATGATGTTACCATTTTAAAAATGGTAAAAATGTGACACTCATACAACTGTAAAATGGACATGTGTCATAGATTTTATTTAACTTGTTAATGAGGTGTTAGGCAAGTTATCGCTGGTTCAAAGGAGAATCTGAAGAACGGTATAAGCAGTTAGGAATGCTGAAATGAACCTGTTAAGAAATGTGAACCTACCTCATATCCTGTTGGGACAAAAGTGTACTGCTTGGGATCTTCTTTATGAGTGGAATTCAATTGCATCTCTGCTAGACAAAGTTCATTTGCATTTCTGTGGGCAAGCGTCAATTGCCTTACTATCAGTTTTCTACAACTTAAAGTATTGTAAGATAGCCTGGTCAAGACAAAGGTGCAGGTTCTTACAGAATCAAATTACCCCAAAGGATCTACTGTACAATTCTTGATAATCCATCGAAAGAACACTCGGTAATCTTTTTACCCTTTGAAAGTTTGTGCAGTTTTTCCTGATATTTTGTGAGCCCAAACTAGAAACAACTTAGACGTCCACCAGCCAGTGGTAGAATGGATAAACTGTAGTACTTTTATGCAATGGAAATCTATGTAGCAACAAAAATAATCATATGCAACAATACAAATGAATTTCACAGGCATGTGATGTGTAAAAGAAGCCATTCACGAAAGAGTGCATACTGTGTGTTTCCATTTAAATAAACTTGAACAAGAAAAATTTAAGTGTTAGAAAAATCAAGATAGTGGTTATTGTAGTGACCCAAAGATGAAAAGAGCAGATAAAACCAAGGAGGGTCTTAGAATGCAGGAATGGAAAAACCAGACCCTTATTGTCTTTCTCTCCCGCATGTTGTAACTACTAACAGATTTCAGGTCTTCCTGAGCAGTATAACCTATCTCTTCTCCTATCCCATCAGTTCAATTCAGTCGCTCAGTTGTGTCTGACTCTTTGTGACCCTGTGGACTGCAGCACGCCGGGCCTCCCTGTCCATCGCCAACTCCCAGAGTTTACTCAAACCCATGTCCATTGAGTCAGTGATGCCATCCAGCCATCTCATCCTCTGTTGTCCCCTTCTCCTCCTGCCTTCAGTCTTTCCCAGCATCAGGGTCTTTTTTCAGATGAGTCAGTTCTTTGCATCAGGTGGCCAAAGGATTGGAATTTCAGCTTCAGCCTTAGTCCTTCCAGTGATATTCAGGACTGATTTCCTTTAGGATGGACTGGTTTGATCTTGCTGTCCAAGGGACTCTCAAGAGTCTTCTCCAACACCACAGTTCAGAAGCATCAATTCTTTGGCGCTCAGCTTTCTTTATAGTCCAACTCTCACATCCATACATGACTACTGGAGAAACCATAACCTTGACTATAGGACCTTTGTTGGCAAAGTAATGTCTCTGCTTTTTAATATGTTCTCTAGGTTGGTCATAATTTTTCTTCCCAGGAGCAAGTGTCTGTTAATTTCATGGCTGCAGTCACCATCTGCAGTGATTTTGAAGCCCAACAAAATAAAGTCTGTCACTGTTTCCACTGTTTCCCCATCTATTTCCATGAAGTGATCGGACCGGATGCCATGATTTTAGTTTTCTGAATGTTGAGTTTAAAGCCAACTTTTTCACTCTCCTCTTTCACTTTCATCAAGAGGCTCTTTAGTTCTTTTTCACTTTCTGCCATAATGGGTAGGGAGAGGGTATTTGCCTTACTCTTCCCCCACCCAGTATATGTGCCTCATCCAATCAGCAAATGACCTGTAAGACCTGTAAGACCCCTATCCTACTCCTGGTCCCTTGGACCAAGGACCCCTGTTCAGGGTCGGTTCTCCCTTGAGCTGGCCTGCTGTTCTAACAGTGTCTCCTACTCTAATAAACTTCATTTCCCTCTCATTCTGTCTCATATCTGGAAATTCTTTTCCAACCCGTGCCCGGACCACGAGAGTTATGGTTGTTGTTGCCTTGGGTATGTGACTGGGAATGGGTGTGGAGGGACCTTCCGAGTGTCCATAATGTTCTGTTTCTTGATGTCTGTGCTGGTAACAGATGTGTATTTACATTGCAAATTAATTAAGCTGTACATACACCTAAGATTTCTGTATTACTTCTGTGTCTGTTATCTTTCAGTAAAGTTTGCTAAGAAGAATCAATGGCACACCATAGTTCTCTATTTGCAGTGTCTCAGAGGGAAGCTGGGGGTATAAATATGTACTCTTGTCCTGATTCTGTGTCATTGTAGAGTGTTATTATTATTATTATTGTTCTTTGTGTTTGATTGACTTTTCTATTTTGTAGTCAGATGTCTTTGAAAAGTCATCAGGATTTCAGAGGCAGGTTTGGTTCTGAGGGCTAGATGACCTTCATGTGCTTTTAGGATTCTCTGAAAGCACTTACAAAGCTCCCCCACTACTTTACAGCCTGTTTTGTGTGTATGTGATTGTCTCGGCTGTTATAATTTCCTTTTGCCTTCAATTTGAGTTGTGAGATTCTAAACTTGTCCTCCCCTCCACCGCTTTTTGGTTTGGTATGTAATTTGCATATTTTCACCATGCGAAAGCTATTTTCTATGGTTGGAAAAGATTTTTTTCCAACAGTGTGAACAAATCATTCTTTGTTCTCCTTATTGTGCCTCCAAACTGGTACGTCCGGTTTACGCTCCAAACAACAAAAGTCTGTCATCAGAAATTAAAATGCCAGTAAGAACAAAGGCAGAGCCCATGAGGAGCTATTGGAGAGGTTTCCTCCCTATTTGCTCCTCTCCCCAAGTTACTGCAGTTGCCAGCAAGTTGGAACTTTGCTTGGTAAACGCCTTGCTGGTAGTTCTACCCTTGTATTTATTATTAGTGTTGGTTTAAAAGTGAACTTAGAGCCCCTGGTGATTCTGCCCAGGATCAGTTAAAATCCTCATCTCTGAGGATTTTATTCTTTGCTGTTTTCAACGAGTTTTTTTTTTTTTTTTAAGAAACCTAAAAATCAGTTTGAAAGGCTTAAAAAAATCAATTTGACACTCATTTATTTGAGAGCAATATTGCCAGTGAACATGTTGTATAAAATGATTAGAGATAATTAAAGACGGCAGCCAAAGTGTAGCCTGTAAGACCATATCCATTTTCTCTGTGTCCTCCCTAAATTGTGCACATCTTATCTGTATACACATTATTAGCACTTTTTCTGTTCTGAAATTGTATTCCAGTGTAGAATTTGCTTATATTATTTGGAGGGTTCTCTCCTCCAAGTGTCATGCTTGACATTTGTGACTCTTTAGGAAACTTTAAATTTGTGACTCTAAAGGAAACTTTAGAATTCCGCTTCTAACAATTTTGATTTTAACATGTTCATAAATTTCTATCACTATTTAGTAAATAGTAAAAGCTTTTCCTGCTTCCTTCCCTGATGTTTTAATGAAAGATTCTAGGACCTTAACTTAGACATAAGAAGGACGGGGTAATGAATATAGGGATGTATTTTGTAATCAATCCTAATGTTTTTTCTTAACCTGTTGCTGTACATTTAAAGAGGGATTTAGAGTAAAAGCTTAGAATAGAATAAGGCATTTCGGTTTGTTTTAAAAGCTGTTATGCTCAAAAGCGTGATGTGTTCAGATTTCAAAATGTTTTTGTTTATCAAAGTAAGCTCTTGGGTATTAAATCCAATGATGATAAATGTGTATCATATTGTGAATGTGCCATGATAGGTTTGTTATATTCTTTATTATAATTTAGTATAGCAGCTCAGGTAAATATGTTTAGACTCTTTTTTTTAAACTTTAGAATTTTTTTTAAACTTTTTTTTTAAAGCTTTATTTGATAGAACCAAAAGCTAAATGCTAAACTTGTGGCATATGGAAATAATATTACAGAGCAGTGGATTTTGTGTTAGAATACTGTGATTTGTTATAGGTATAATAAACCTTATTTGTGAGAAGTGGTTTTCATTACTCTGAATTATAACTTCAGTGCAATATCTACAGTATTGTTTTACAGTTTATTTTTCATTTCATTCTTGGTAGAAATAGTATATATATTGAAGAATACTATTTATCCATTGTCCACCAAGCAATTTATTTTCGAAAAGTAAATGGCTTGGCAGCTTTGGAGATAGCCAGTAATGTACTTATAATGTAATTGGACTGTATTAGTGATATACCATTCGGTGAAAGTGTTCTTAAAATCAAAGAGATGATGGTAATTATTAGATTTCAGAGAATGTGTGATTATTTGGTGGGGTGGAAGATTGGACAAAATGACCCTTTAAGGAATTTTCTAAATTTAAAATTCTGTTCTATAAGAATAAAATATAGATTTAAGAGCTGTAGTTATCTAATGGCCTTCATAGTTCATTTAGAAATTTAATGTTTACAGAGGAATTTGTAGAGAGGTAAACTCTTTTAGTTTGCTGTCCTGAGTTTGTAGCTTTTGTGTGTTTAATTGGTGGTAGGTGGTGCTGTTGTTGCATAGTTGGTGGGAAGAGTCTTGCGTTCCTCATAGCTTTTGCTTCCCAAGAGTGCTGTAGAGGGATTTGCCACTGTGGTCAATAAATACATTTTAATTATTTTTGTATTCTAAATGAATATGATGGCTCTTTGGGCATTACCATAATTTAACATTTATAAGAGACAAAATTATTTACAGTATGAAGCACTTCAATTCAGGTAGAAGAGAAGCTGAAGATCAAAAAAGTGTTGATCTAAAAGGCAGCTCTGCAGATTTATTGCTTAATATGGGAAGACTGATAAACCTTTTGTAATATATAAAGTGTTGATATTTTAAACTCCTTGTTTGGCAGGCCTGTTTTTAAAGAAATACCATCGGCGTGTTTACTTTATGGAATGTTTACCATTTTTACATCTGTTGTAAGTTTTTGGGTTTATAGAATGAGTTTTACAATATTTGCCATTTTCTTGATCTGATATAACATATTCCATCAAACACCTGACAATTAAGAAAATGTATTGGGAATGACATTACCACTTACAGTACTTTGGAAATACTTTCTTAACTAATTATGATTTAATCTGTGCAGTATTTCAGTTAGCAACAGATTGTCCTTTTGAACTACTAATTTTGAAAAGCAGTTGTTTTCACACTTGACACATATGTTAGTCTACCTCTTTTACTTTTGGATTAATAGGCTACTATGCTCTTTATATTTGAGGAACAAATGTGATAATGACTCAAAATGAACAGAGATTCATATAGTGTTTGATCTTAGTGTATAATAAAAATGAAATTTAAGGATGCATACATTTTTAATGAATAGAATATTGAAACTATATTCATTTTGAGTTTGTTTAGCATCTCTATCGTCTCAACTTATAAATGCAAAGAATATAGGCTCAGAGGAAGTAGAGGAAATGTGGAGATGTTGGTCAAAAAGTATAAAGGTTCAGTTTTATAAGTTGAGTAAGTCAGGAGACCTAATGTTTAGGCATGGTGACTGTAATTAATTACATTGTATTGAATACTGAAAAAATAGATTTCTTGACTTTCTTTGGTGGTCCAGTGGTTAAGACTCCATGCTTCCACTGCAGGGGCTGTGAGTTTGATCCCTGGTCAGGGAACTAAGATCCTACATGTCATGCGACATGGCCATAAAAGAAAGAAAAGAAAATTAGATTTCAGGTACTTTTATCACATACAGAAGGTGACTCTGAGAAGGTGACATATATATATACAGGTATATGTATATCAAATCTTAGTGTTGTACACCTAAATACATACAATATTTACTAAAATATATTTAGAGAAGAAGATAAGTAATAAAGGTTTATAGAGGTCAAATGATTTACTCAAGGAGGTTAACAGCTAGGGTTGCAGAACCGTAACTGGCACCCAGGTCATTCACCCTCCACCTCAGTGTTCTTTGCAACATGTTTTGCTTTTTCTCATATACAGCACATTTGTGAAAGTTACTATAGCATTTAAGTTCTGCTTTTCAGAATGCTAAGAATATTTATTTTCATACATAGAAAGCTGAATACTAATAAAAATCCTAGCTGCTTTGCTCTAAAATGGAAAGCAGTCATGTAGGAACTGAACAAACTTTAACAAACTTGTAGTTTATTAAAGATAAAAATTCTAGGCTTCCAAAACAGACCTTTTATTTTCCTATTCATATGAAGTGCATGCTTTTAACATTTTCTAAAAATATTTATGATAATTTAACATATCAATATGCTTAATGTGTATGATCACCATAAGTGTGTGTGTGTGTGTGTGTGTGTGTGTGTATTACATTTGAGACCAAAAATCATGGTGAAAATTTAGGAGATCTTGTTTTTGTATAATAATGTTCTGACCTTTGTTTTCATTTCCTGAATTTTTTCTGTCTCCTTCTGCAGATCAGTGGGGAAGCACAGGAACTTTTTTCTGTTCGACATGGCCCAATTCGAGCGGCTAGAATCTTGCCTGCTCCACAGTTTGGTGAGTGTAGCCCTTAAGAAGAAACAAATCATTCAGAAAGAGGTATCTCTTTTATGGTCTTGGACACAGACAGCAAGAATGATAACTAAAGCCTGTTTTCCTCCAAGTGTCCATAGCCTTCCCCTCCTCCCTCCAAGATAGTCTTAAGTTCTGTCAGTTGAGATGGAAATAGGTAATCTTAACCAATTCAATATGGCCATTCACTTTCTGCTGTGGTTTTGATTTATCTTCCTCCCTTTGATCTCCATTTAGTCTCTGACTTTGCTGGCTCTTTCTTGAAGCCCTCTTCTCTATTGGTTTTCATGGCAGCGCTCCTCCCAGATCCCTTCCTTGCTGACTGTGCTGCTTTTGTTATGTTGCTCGTTTAGCTTTCTGCTCTGGGTGTTCCCCAAGTCTCTGATGTTCTCAGGGTCTTTGCTCTTCTCAGTTTTACTTACTGCCTTGGAGAGCTTGGTTTTCACCATTATCTTGATTGCAGATGAGTCTCTTGCCTGTATTTATAGCGATGGCAGAAGTACAACTTTGAACTTTTGGCCTTGAATTTCTGCTTTACTAATGAAAACTTCTTAATGTTGTATGTAAATATTAGGCATTTTTTATTAAAAAATTAATATATATGTTTAAATTATATCAGTTGTTTAGAAGCCTAAATAACTCCCAACTCTTTAATGATCTGAGCTTTCTACATACTGTATTTTCTCTTCAATTTGCCAGTGTTTGTTCAGTAATGTTTTTGCATGTACATTAAAAACAATAATTTCAATACCATTTGTATACTTATAAAAGAGAATATTAAAATATTCAAATTCTGTTATATTTTTAAAGTTTGTACAGAAGTTGGGAAATCTTCCTAACACTCTCTACAGTTTCTTCTCTAAATTGGTGAGAATGATGTTTATTTAAACAGAGTTTATTTAAACTCTGCCTAAGTATTATTAGACATTAATTTAATTATTAAATCTGCTTAATTGAAATGTTAAAGGTAGAGGTAATAAGGCAATAATATCCTGCAGTCATGTGAAGATATTTCCTTGTTATTGAAGTATGTGGCATTATACAGTTATCAACTCCGTCTCTGCTTCACACACACTCTGTTTTCTGTTGCATTTGTGTTTTGGTGAAAGTTTTGACAAAGAAGATTGTTTCTGGAATAGCCAGCGTTCTCTTTGGATGATTGGAATTAAGAACTTTATTACTAAAGGAGTCTACTGTGTCTTTGTTTCTTTTGTATGTAATTCACAGGGGCAGATTTTTCTCCTTTCATTTCATTTATGAAGTTCTTCTCTTTATATCAACTATTTACTATTTATTAAAAAATTTTTTTTGGTTGCGCGGTGTGGCTTGTGGGATCTAGTTCCATGACCAGGGATAGAATCCAGGCCCCCGTCAGTGGAAGCATGGAGTCCTAACCACTGGACCACCAGGGAATTCCCCTCTTTGTGCCAATTACTAATGTTCAACTTTTCTCAAATTTTTTACTTTGGGCAGAAATACTTCATGGGAGAGTATAAAACTTTAGAAGTTAATATTGCTAGTAGGATTTGAGTTTGTTTAATTTACTTTGTCTAATTAAAAGAAAAATTTCTCCATCCACTGTAATATACCTTTTTAATATACTTTAATTTTAATATTTAAGATGTAATTTCACAAAGCTAAATGTCTGACTTACAGAAAATGCATGTGTTGGTTTTATTATTTAATTTTTTAGATTTGTTTTCGTCAAAGCTATACATGCAACTGATTAGATAAATTTTGTAATGGAAAATAGACTACCTAATTCCTCTCTTTTGCCCATTTTGCTTCTGCAAGCATTTTGGTGGATTAAGTCTTTAATAGTTTCCGGAAAAAGGATGTCTGGTGGATCTTGTTTTTCTGAAGATGTCTTTATTCTTCCTTAATTAATTCTTGATTGTTAATTTGGCTGGATAAGAAATACGTGTAAGTAATGTTACTTCAGAAATTTGAAGGTATTAATCTGGTGTATGGTTGAAGAATCTTAAGTCATTTTGATACCTTTTTCTTTGTAAATGGCTTGTTTATTTCTCTGGGACCTAATAGAATGTTGGCTTTATTCCCAGTATTCTGAAATTTTGCAGTGTTGTTTGTTGGTTCATATATTATTCTGGGCCTCTTCAGTGTAGAAATGCAAGTAGTATAGTTTTGAGAAAGTTCCTTGAACTACTTTTTTGATGATTTCTTTTCCTAAATTTTCAATGTTCTCTCTGGTACTTGTATTTGACTGTTACACCCCCAGAATGATTAATTAAAAAATAATTTCATCCCTGTTCTCTTTGGGATATTGTCTGAATGTGGGTTGCTAACTCTTCTTGAGTAATTCTTTGCTGTTACCCTTTTTTCTTAACTTCACCTTCTCATACCCAACACATCCCTCCCTCCCTTCCTCTCTTCTCCCTTCCCCTTGCTTCTGCCTCTCTCTCTCCCTTCCTTTGTCTTTCTTTTCATTTTTCTCCCTCTCTCCTTTCCCCCTCTTTCCCTTTCTTTCTTGGTGTAATTTGCATGTAAATATTATCAAACAGAATCCAGTGATACATAGGAAGAATTATATGTCAGGACCAAGTAAAAGATATTCCAGGTATGCAAGGTTGGTTAACATTTGAGAATCAATCAGTGTAATTCACCATATTAGTAGAATGAAGAAGAAACACAAATAATCATTTCAATAGAAATAGAAAAAACCTTTATGATTAAAAAAACTTTTAGCAAATTAGGAATAGAAAGAAACATCAGTATGCTAAAGAAAGTCTATAAAAAATGCTGTTAATATTATAATCAATAATGATATATTAAATATTTTCCTATTGAATTTGGGATGGATTTGCCATTGAACTCAAGTCCTTGCCATTACAATAAGATAAGAAAAATAAAATATGTAAATATTAGAATGAAAGTTGTAAAATCATCTTTATTCATAGATAATTTGAATGTATATGTAGAAAATACAAAGAAATCTCCAAATGGTTAGAATTAAGAAATCAATAAGAACGGTTGCACAGCAGAATCATTAGGTCTTTGGTGAACTGATTCCCTTACAGTGTGTTTTTCCAGCATTATTTTTGGCCATCACCAGTGTTCCCTATCTCCACCTTCTTCTCTGCAACAACACTCCTTTGTGATAGTTTTATTGAGCTTCCATTTCCTAGGATGATCTGCCTTTTTTCTATCAGGTCTCTCATTTTCTACTTCCTCTTCTAGAATATACATGTCGTAACTCCTCTTGGGTTAGGACATTATTCAACTTCTCTTGAGTTAGGACATTATTCAGCATCAGTAGTATGTGTTCCCATAGGATTTATTGTTTTTTTAATTTTGGTTGCTCATTGCCTCTTACTTGTAGGTTTGTAGGCTGTTTTCAAATCTTCAGTACGTCACAGAGTACCTGATACAAGGTGTTAATATATATTTGAATGTTCCTACATGATATAATCTTTTGAAAGTTATTATCTAGAAGAAAAACAAGTTCCCTTTCTGTAGGTGTTACTGTGCGAAGTCTGTCTCCTAACGAAAGTGAAAAACTGAAAGAGTCGGACGTTCTTTCACCCCATAGAAGGTCATTATTATATTTAATGGGCATTTACTAGTATCAGCACAGTTTGTGCTTCCCTAGTTTTTCATGGTCACTAAGAATAATTGATTCCTTTCTTAATGAACCTACACCTGCTTTAAAATTTTTATCAGTGCAGTCTTTCAGGAAGCTATGACCAATCAATTGGTATTTTCATGTCAAATAAAAGCTGTTATTTATTATCTTTCAAATCACTCATTTTTAGAAATTAATTTCAAGTCAATTCTTATTACTCTCAATGACTCTAGAGGTTTTAAGCAAATCAGTACCTGATTTGTGAAATAAAATATAGCAATATATGTGATTTAATGTATAAGTTAAAAATTTTAGATAGCTATGGATATTGTGCTAATGATTATTTCCAAGGAGTGGGATCAGAGGCCACATTTGCCTTAATATGTTTTAAATTTCTTAATTTAAAGACCATACAATTACTTCTAACCACTTAAAATAGTCATTATAAGAATCAAGAAATGCTGAAATGTAGAAAGCGAAAATTCATGTGATTCTATGTTATTAGTGATAAACCCAGGTTGCCGCTTTACTTCTTTTATTTCTTCACTCAGATACTGAGGGTGTATTTACAGCTTACAGTATGCATTTCCTGTTTTTTTTTCACCCTTGAACTATTCATACATTCTTGAAATTAACTTGTATTATATACAGTACCTGATTCAAGTTCTTTACATGTATTATATGTATTTGCTTTTGGATGTGTATGTATGTAGAACAGTTAATATTGTGAACATCTTTCCATTTCAAAAGTTCTTTCAGCATTGCCAAAAATTATGTTATTCCATCATATGATCATTTATATTAATTTTAAACCTTTGCCCTATAACATGTTACATTGCTATATACGTGTGTGTGTGTGTGTGTGTATACATTTAAAAAGTACACAAGGAATTATTTTTAGGATAACTCCTAGAAGGAGAATTACTAGGTAAAAGAATGTATTCATGTAAAATTTTGACAGATATTGTAAAATTGCTTCTCAAAGAAAGTATGCTGTCATTTATACGTGTGAATTCCCTTTTCCCAGTTCTGTGCTTTATTGGCTATTATGCCTATGTGGTGGGGGAAAATCCTATTCTTTAGCAATTTTTTCTGTCTTTGAGTTCTAGGGACAGTGGATAGTCATCATATTTTTGCTGTTTATTCTAATAATACCATGCTTGTTTGTGCTACTTATTTCAACTCTTTACTAGATTATTAGTGATATATTATTGTGTATGTGGGTCTGTAGATGTCCTGTATTGTTGTTCAGTCAGTAAGTTGTGTCTGACTCTTTGCCACCCCATGAATTGCAGCACACCAGTCTTCCCTGTTTTTTCACTATCTCCAAGAGTTTGCTCAAACTCATGTCCATTGAGTTGATGATGCCATCCAGCCATCTCACCCTCTGTCACCCTCTTCTCCTCTTGTCCTCAGTCTTTCCCAGCATCAGGGTCTTTCCAATGAGTCGGCTGTTTGTATCACAGGGCCAAAATATTGGAGCTTCAGCTTCATTATCAGTCAGTTCAGTCGCTCAGTCATGTCCAGCTCTTTGCGACCCCATGGACTGCTGCATGCCAGGCTTCCTTGTTCATCACCAACTCCCGGAACTTTCTCAAACTCATGTCCATCGATGCCATCCAATCATCTCATCCTCTGACGTCCCCTTCTCCTCCTGCCTTCAGTCTTTCCCAGCTTCAGGGTCTTTCCCAGTGAGTCAGTTGTTTCCATCAGGTGGCCTAAGTATTGGAGCTTCAGCTTTAGCATCAGTCCTTCCAATGAATATTCAGGACTGAATTCCTTTAGAATGGACTGGTTTGATCTTCTTTCAGTCTAAGGGACTCTCAAGAGTCTTCTCCAACACCACAGTTGAAAAGCATTAATTCTTTGCCGCTGAGCCTTCTTTATGGTCCAGCTCTCACATCTGTACATGACTACTGGAAAAACTGTAGATTGTGTATGCAGACCTTTGTTGGCAAAGTGATGTCTCTGCTTTTTAATACGGTGTCTAGTTTTGTCATAGCTTTTCTTCCAAGATGCAAGCATCTTTTAATTTCATGGCTGCAGTCACTGTCTACAATGGTTTTGGAGCCCAAGTAAATAAAATCTCTCACTGTTTCCATTGTTTCTCCATCTATTTGCCATGAAGTGATGGGACCAGATGCCGTGATCTTTGCTTTTTGAATGTTGAGTTTTAAGCCAGCTTTTTCACTCTTCTCTTACACCTCATCAAGAGGCTCTTTAGTTCATCACTTTCTGCCGTTAGAGTGGTATCGTCTGCATATCTACCATTGTTGATATTTTTCCTGGCGGTCTTGATTCCAGCTTGTGCTTCATCCAACCTCCCATTTCTCATGAGGTACTCTGCACATAAGTTAAATAAGCAGGGTGACAGTATACAGCCTTGATTTCCTCCTTTCCCAATTTTGAACCAGTCTGTTGTTCCATGTCCAGTTCTAACTCTTGCTTCCTGACCTGCATATAGGTTTCTTAAGAGGCAGGTAAGTTGGTCTGTAGGAATTTTCCACAATTTGTTGTGATCCACACAGTCAAAGGCTTTAGCATAGTCAGTGAAGCAGAAGTAGATGTTTTTTTTTTTTTGGCATTCTCTTGCTTTTTCTGTGATCCAGTGGATGTTGACAATTTGATTCCTGGTTCCTCTGCCTTTTCTAAATTCAGCTTGTAACACCTGTAAGTTCTTGGTTCATGTACTGTTGAAGCCTAGCTTGAAGAATTTCAAGGACTATATAGGACATCCTATATAGTTTGCAAGTTATCCTGTTACTTGTGATGTTTATCAGTTTTTTATGTGTCTTTAGTTTCATACAAAGAAAATCTTTGCGTCTCTTTACCATATCTAGTTTTAAATCATGACTGTTTTTGAAAGTTGAAGTTTTTCTTTTTCTATTATAGCTTCTTGAATTTTTTTTTGCCAACCTCTGATTTTCATAGCTTTTTGGGGGAAAATCCTCCTTTGTTATATCTTCCTTTGGAATCACAGGTACGGTTGTTTGTTAATCATTGCATTCTCTGCAGTGCCTTGTGTAGTATGTGGAATATCTATAGGTGGTACCCACCAAATGGATTTATGCAGTATTTTGCCAAAGAAAAACTAAAACTCTGCTTCAATATAATGTATTTTTTAAAGTCACTTATCAGTGACCAAAAGGATAGCACCATTTTTGACTCTAACAGAGCTTGTAATTCTGTTAGGAATTATATTAGCCTTGTGCTTACGCCGTTTGCTTATTGCTTATGGGGTAGACGATCAGTTTGGCTTCTCACCTGAACCAAATTTTTTAGAAATCCAGATTGAACCTTATTTATTATCCTTAGGAGTCTAATATACTGGGTGTCTTAATTTTCTTGTTGTAGAGCAAATTCTTATAAACGAGGGCTTTTACTCTGAGAGCAGACGGACTGTGGAGATACAGTTTCCTCAAGTGTCTATGAGCCAAAATCCTGTTTCTCATCTAAAACACTGGGTGGACAACTTGGCTTATTCCTTTTAGGTTATTTTATTATTACTTACTGCTGGAAAGTTACTATTATTTTTTGTTCTGCTATGCATGGAATTCACAGTTCACATCTTAAAATATTAAAAGGTTTTTAAAAAAAACCCCAAGGTCCAACCCATTTTTCCCTACTCGAGTGTAAATGCCTAGTATTTTTTGAAGCTTATGATATTGCAAACAGCCCACCCATGCAGTCAGACACACTGATTGTTGCTGCTGTTTTATGGTACGAATGGCTGAAGTTATCTTCTAGAAACAAATATGAGCGGAACACCTTCAGGATTGTTAACCTTTTTCTCATTTCCCTTTTTCCTTTTTTGCAAATTTTTGAATAGGCTGCACTTTCTATGAGTTGAATTTCGTTATTTTTTCAATGTGCTGGCTACCCATTTCATCCTTTGCAACCAAGCTTTATCACAATCGAGGAAGAGCTGTTTGATTTGTTTAGTCACATGAATTCAGAAATTCTGGTTAAACTTTTCCAGAAGGGCTTGTCATAATTTTTTTTTTCTGCAAAACTTTAATAACTGTGGTTAAACAAATAAATCCTATAAACACACACACACTCACAGTCTGTCCATCCAAAACACTAGCGCCTTTCGGAAAGTAGGCCAACTGACGTTTGCTTACAGTCCTCACCAGTATTTTGCAAAGAGGAAGCAGGCTTATCGACATTTTAAATGGCCAAACTATGAGATTTAGGGCTTCCCTGATGTTTTCTGCTCTAATTACTTCTCAGTTTGCTTTGTGTAGTTTTTTTTCATAACACCTAGTCCTTATCACTGGGACCTTTGTCACTTGGGATCATTTAGATTTTTACGAAATTTTGCGAAGCCTGTGATTTAGGTGAATTCTAACTTGAGAACATATGTTCTGTTCACTTTAAATTTTTTTTAATGTTTTTGGTCAGAGAAGCAGTGTTTTTAAAGGAGAATGTTTGTTTTAGAAATACTGTTTTTTAGTTTAAAAATCCTTTTAGTTTTTGGTGATGCCGTGGTATTGAGTTAGATAAATTGATCTAAGCGTATTCTTAGTTCATACCTAAATATTTAATTCCTGTAGTTTGGGACTTTTCCTATGAGGGCTGTAGTGAGTAGGAAGTATACTAAAGAGAAAAGAGGAAGTAAATGTATAATATTGCTTTGATACTCTTTAGATAAAATTCTAGGTTGATTATAAACATTATCACCACCTTACCATCATTTTGCAAGGTGAATACCATTACCCTATTTTATAGGTGAGGAAGCTAAGCTTAAAGAGGTAGGTGACTAGCATCAAGATACATAGTTGTTAAGTGATCCAGTTGGAATTTGAAGTTTCAAGCTTACCCTTAACCATTTAGGTCTCACTGTCTTCCATTATATGATTTTTCCTTTATTACAGGAAAACAGTTTTAACAAATTCAGGTGTTTCTAGGCTATGACTCTGACAGCCGAAATCAAACAATTTTGTATTCATTGAAATTTGTAAAAGTAGTTCTATTTTTCTGTATTTTCATTCACACTTGAAGCTCTAAAGTATCTTCAGTTGTGTCTTCATTATATTTGAAGTCCTTGGCTTTTAGTCTAACAGTGAAGAGCAATGAAGATAGTCAATATTGGGACCCATATATAGGTAATCTATTTCCCTACATTAAGTACATTGAAAATTTTAAGCTGTTGGGATGAAGTATATCACAAAGACAGCTGTAATGTATTCAAGGTACGTTCACTCTAAGTTAAATCAACCCTTTAAAAGAAATGTTGATTCCTTTTACAGGACTTGGTATAAACTATTAAAAGTACATCAGAAGGGTTAGTGACGGATATCTCAAATCAGATAAAAACAAAGGTGTAACATGAAGCAACTAAATTACATGTGAACTTAATGATTCTGACCCAAATAAACAGACTTGTAATGGAGATGCTGATCCTTATCAGTACAGCTTAAATGCCTTTTTTTTTTTTTTTTTAAACTGTAGAACTGTAAAGAAGATTGTAGGTGTCTTAGTGAATTGGACAAATTATGGTCTTGGAAATTGTTTATTTATCCCTACACATTCCTAGGTGTGAAAATGAAAACTCATAATTTTCTAAATAATAGATATTTTAAAGTAAGTCTTTTAAAGGATTTATCTTTATTGAGAAATAATTTTCATGCCATGAAACTCATCAATTTTAAGTAGAAAATTTGATGAGTTTTGCCAGATGGATATTGTTATGTAGCTATCAAAACACAAAACCTTTTATCACTGTAAGAAGTCCCCTTTTCCACTTCACACCCACTAAAATGGCTGTATCCATAAGAGAGATAATAACAGATGTTGGTGGGATGTGGACTAATTGAAACTCTCATACATGGCTTCTGAGAATGTAAGATAGTATGGCCACTGGAAAATAGCTTGACAGTTATGAAAACGTTAAATACAGAGTTGTCATATGACCCAGCAATTCCACACCTAGGTGTATAGCCAATAAAAATGAAAATGTACATCTACACAAAAGCTAGTATGTGAATAACAGCATTATTCACATTAGCCAAGAAGTAGAAACAATCCAGATGTCTGTCAGTTTACAAATAGAATGTGGTTATAATGGAATATTATTTGGTCATAAATAATTGAAATTCTGATAACTACTATATCCTAATGAACCTTGAAAACATTATGCTAATTTAAAAAAACAGCTATAAAAGGCTGTGTGTGCTTAGTGACCTAGCACACACATAGTAAGTGTCGATTTAGCTTTGTAAGAAAATGCTAAATTGGAATTCCAAAGTGGCTATTCTGATTTTCACTCCCACTGGCAATGTTCCAGTTTTCCTAATGACTAATAATATTGATCATCTTTTCTTGTGATTATTTGCCTTTTTATTGTTTTTATAAAATTGTCTATTCAAATCTTTTGCCCATTTTTAATGGTGTTTTTATTATTGAGGTGTAAGAGTCCTGTATATATTCTAGATAGAATCCCTCCTTTAGATATGTATGTGTATATGTATATAAAATATGTACAAAGATGTGTTCCTTCATGTGACTTACCTTAATGGGCTTTGAAAAAGAAAGACTTTACATTTTAGAGCAGCTTTAGGTTCATAGCAAAATTGAGCAGAAGGTACATATATTTCTCTTATACCCTCCTGACTCTGTACATACTTTTTCTCTCTCATTATCAGCATTCTCTCAGAGAGAGTACACGTTTTTTGAAAGTTTTTACCTTTCAACTTTAATTCACTTTTATTTACCAATTTGCTGAATTTTGCAGTTTTTTTTTTTTTTTTCTTTTACACATTGTGATTTTGGTGTTTCTTTTTTCATTCAGTTTTTTCCTAGGTTTCCTTGTGATTTTTGTCCTTGAACCATGAATTATTCTTTTTAAATTTTGAGAGATTTTCCTGATACCTTTGTATTATTAATTTCTAGTTCAATCTCATTGTTATTAGAAGGCATAGTTTATGTGATTCTAGTCCTTTTAAGTGTTCTGAGATAGGTTTTATGTCCCAAAATATTGTCTGTCTTGTTCCTTTCTTCTGTATCCTTACATATCATCTTTCTGCTTATTCTGTGAGTTACAGGAGTTGGTTGTTGAAATCTTCCACTGTTAGTGAATTCTTGTAATTTTATGAGTTCTTGCTTTATGTGTTTTGCCATTCTGTTATTGGGAGCAAAACATTTAGGATAGTAAAGTCTTCTTTATGTATAGATACGTTTTTAATGAAGTCACTGGTAATATTTCTTGCTCTGAAACACTCCTGCTTTCTTTTGAGTAGTTTTGGCATGGTATATCTCTTATGGTCTTTTTACTTTTAACCTTTGATTTTCTTTATACATGAAATGCATTTCTTGTAGGCATCATGTAATTGAGTCTTGCTTTTTTATCCAATATTTTATCCTATTTATCGTTGTGTTTTAGACGATTTTGTTTAATGTGTGTATTATGGGATTTAAATCATAAAATAATTCCATTTTATCTCCTGTGTTATATCTCTTAACTGTGTCTTTTTATCTTGTTTTGTTTTTTAGCACTTCTTTATGATTTATAGTATTTATGTTTAATTCATCACAGCCTACCTTCAAGTAATATTATACCATTTCATGTATTATAAAAAATCAGAAATACTTGATAACAATAGCAAAGCAAGCCCATTTTGATTGAAAAATGGGCAAAGATTTTGATTAGACGTTTCTCCAAAGAAGATATACATGTGGATTATAAGCACATGATGCTCAGCATCATCATTAGGGAAATGCAAATCAAAACCACAAAAAGAGAACACTTCACATCCATTATATAACACCCATTATAATGGCTAGAATAAAGAAAAGAGAAAAAGCCCCACAGAAAATGAAGTATCGGTGAGGATGGAATTGGAGAAAATTGGAATCCATGTGCTCTGCTAGTGCAGCCACTGTGAAAAGCGGTATGGTGCTTTCTCAAAAATGTGGATTTGTGAAGAATTTTGGGTATGGAATACTAAAGAAGTAAAATACATAGATATATTTGTTTTAATAGACTTCTTTTTTTTTTTTTTTTAAATTGGGGCTTCCCTGATAGCTTATTTGGCAAAGAATCTGCCTGCAATGCCGGAGACCTGGGTTTGATCCCTGGGTTGGGATGATCCCCTGGGGAAGGGAAAGGCTACCCACTCCAGTATTCTGGCCTGGAGAATTCCATGGACTGTATAGTCCGTGGGGTCACAATAATTAATTGTAATTGGAGGCTAATTGCTTTACAGGATTTTGGTGGTTTTTGCCATACATTGACCTGAATCAGCTACGGGTGTACGTGTGTCCCCCATCCTGAACCCCCCGCCCACTGCCCTCCACATCCGATCCCTCTGGGTTGTCCCAGTGCACCAGCTTTGAGTGCCTTGTTTCATGCATTGAACTTGGACTGGTGATCTGTTTCACATATGGTGATATACATGTTTCAGTGTTATTCTCTCAAATCATCCCACACTCACCTTGTCCCACAGAGTCCAAAAGTCTGTTCTTTTTATCTGTGTCTCTTGCTCTCTTGCATATAGGGTCATCATTACCATCTTTTGAAATTCCATATATATGTGTTAATATGCTGTATTGGTGTTTTTCTTTCTGCCTTAACTTCAGTCTGTATAATAGGCTCCAGTTTCATTCACCTCATTAGAACTGATTTAGATGTGTCCTTTTTAAATAGCTGAGTAATATTCCATTGTGTACATGTACCACAACTTAGTTATCCGTTTGTCTGCCGATGGCTATTTAGGTTGTTCCATGTCCTATGTACTGTAAACAGTGCTGTGATGAACTTTGGGGTGCATGTGTCTCTTTCAGATCTGGTTTCCTCAGTGTGTATGCCCAGAAGTGGGATTGCTGGGTCACATGGCAGTTCTGTTTTCAGTTTTTTAAGGAATCTCCACACTGTTCTCCATAGTGGCTGTACTAGTTTGCATTCCCACCAACAGTGTAAGAGGGTTCCCTTTTCTCCACACCCTCTCCAGCATTTATTGCTTGTAGACTTTTGGATAGCAGCCATTCTGACCGGCATGAGATGGTACCCCTCATTGTGGTTTTGATTTACATTTCTCTGATAATGAGTGATGTTGAGCATCTTTTCATGTGTTTGTTAGCCATCTGTATGTCTTCTTTGGAGAAATGTCTGTTTAGTTCTTTGGCCCATTTTTTGATTGGGTCATTTATTTTTCTGGTATTGAGCTGCGTGAGCTGTTTGTATATTTTTGAGACTAATTCTTTGTCAGTTGCTTCGTTTGTTATTGTTTTCTCCCACTCTGAAGGCTGTCTTTTCACCTTGAGTATAGTTTTCTTCATTGTGCAAAAACTTTTAAGTTTAATTAGGCCCCATTTGTTTATTTTTGCTTTTATTTCCAATATTCTAGGAGGTGGGTCATAGAGGATCTTGCTGTGATTTATGGCAAAGAGTGTTTTGCCTATGTTTTCCTCTAGGAGTTTTACAGTTTCTGGTCTTACGATTTATTTTTTAAGAGCAATTTCAGGCTTACAGAAACATTGAACAGAAAATGTAGAGAATACCCATATATTCTATGAAATTAGAGTTCCTGTTGCTCCACATCCTCTCGAGCATTGATGTTGTCAGTGTTTTGCTACCTGTGTTACGGTATTTCTTTGTTGAATTTGTCTTCCCTAATAACGTGATGGGACACTTCTTTTCATATGCTTATTTGCCATCTATATGTCTTCTTTGGTGAGGTATCTGTCAGGTCTTTAGCCCAGGTTGTTTATTTTCTTGTTGAGTTTTAAGAGTTACTTGCATATTTCAGATAACTGTGTTCATGTATATTTCTTCAGTCTTTTTTCCCCTTTTGTGTTTCCATTACTTTCTATTGCTGCCTCTTCATGTTTACTAATCTTTTCTTTTTGCAGTATCTAGCATATTGTTAATATATCCTAGTATATTTTTTATCTCAGACACCATGTTTTTCATTTTTAGTAGTTGTGTGTGTGTTTATATGCTTCTTTATGGAGAGATCTCCCATGTCTTTTTTTAAACATGTTCACATTCTCTTTTACCTTCTTGTGTAAATGGAGTATGTTTATCACAGCATCCAGATGTTAGTCTATCCTATGGAAAGCTATACTGTGTTTGTAGGTTGGAAGGATTAAAATTGTTAAAATGACCATGCTCCTCAGACCAATCTATAGATTCAGCGCACTCCTTGTGAAAATGTCAATGATGTTTTTCACAGAACCAGGACAAATAATTTTAAAATTCATATGGAAACACAAAAGACCTCGAATAACAAAACAATCTTGAGAAAGAATGGATCTGGAGGTATCACATTTGCAGACTTCAGACTATACTGCAAAGCTTCAGTAATCTCAACAATGTGGTACTGGCAGAAAAACAGACATAAATCAATGAAACAGAATAAAGAGCCCAGAAATAAACCCATGCAGTTTTAGTCAATTAATATGACACAGGAGGCAGGTATATACCATGAAGTAGAGACAATCTCTTCAATAAGTGGCACTGGGAAAACTGGACAGCTACATGTCCAGAGTGAAATTAGAACATTTTCATGTACCGTATACAAAAATAAGGTCAAAATGGGTTAAAGACCGAAATAGAAGACCAGAAACCATAAACACCCTTTGACATAAATTGCAGAGATATTTTTTTTTTTGAATCTGTCTTCTCAAGTAAAAGAAATTAAAGCAAAAATAAACAAATGGGACCTAGTTAAACTTAAAGGCTTTTGCACAGCAAAGGAAACAATTGACGAAACGAAAGACAATCTACTGAAGGGGAGAAGATTCAGTGATATGACTGATTCATATCTAAAATATGTAAACAGCTCATATAACTCAACATCAAATAAAACAACTCCTTTAACAAAATGGGCAGAAGGTCTGAATTATAGACATTTTCCCATAGAAGCTATACAACAAACACATGAAAAAAAGTTAGCATTATTAATCATCAGAAATGCAAATCATAACTTCGTGCCTGTCAGAATGACTGTCACCAAAAAGGCCACAAATAACAAATGTTGGAGAGGATGTGGAGAAAGGGGAACTCTTATACCCTAATGGTGGGAATGTAAATTCTTGCGGCCACATGGAAAATAGTATGGAGGTTCCTCAAGAAACCAGCAATAGAACTACTGTATGATCCAACAGTTCCACTCCTGTGTATGTATTCAGAAAGAAAAAAAGCAGAAGCACTAGTTCAAAAGGACACATGTACCCTGTTGTTCACAGTACTGTTGTTCAGTTGCTCAGTTGTGTCCAGTTCTTTGCGACTCCATGGACTGCAACATACCAGGCTTCCCTGTTCTTTCCTATATCCCAGAGTTTGCTCAGACTCGTGTCCATTGAGTCAGTGATGCCATCTAACCATCTCATTCGCTATCATTCCCTTCTCCTCCTGCCGTCAATCATTCCCAGCATCAGGGTCTTTTCCAATGAGTTGGCTCTTTGCATCAGGTGGCCAAAGTATTGGAGCTTCAGTTTCAGCGTCAGTCCTTCCAATGAATATTCAGGACTGATTTCCTTTAGGATGGACTGGTTGGATCTCCTTGCAGTCCAAGGGACTCTCAAGAGTCTTCTCCAATACCACAGTTCAAAAGCATCAATTCTTTGGTGCTCAGCCTTCTTTATGGCCCAACTCTCACATCCATACATGACTATTGGAAAAACCATAGATTTGACTAGATGGACCTTTACCGGCAAAGTGATGTCTCTGCTTTTTAATACACTGTCTAGGTTTGTCATAGTTTTTCTTCCAAGGAGCAAGCGTGTTTTACTTTCATGGCTGCAGTCACTGTCTGCAGTGATTTTGGAGAACCCCAAAATAAAGTCTGTTTATAGTAGCCAAGATATAGAAGCAATTTAAGTGTCCATCAACAGATGAATGGATAAGAAAGATGTATACACACACACACACAGACAATGAAATTTTGCCATTTGCATGGTTGGACTTGGAGGGTTTTATGCTCAGTGATTTAAGTCAGAAAAATAAGTCATACAGAAATATTGTATATTACTTATATGTGGAATCTAAAAAGTGCAGTACACTAGTAAATGTAACAGAAAAGAAGTGGACTTCTAGAGAACAAACTAGTGGTTGCCAGTGGGGAGAAGGAAGAGGAGAGGGGCAAGGTAGGGTCAGGGGACTAAGAGTTATACACTGTTAGGTGTAAAATAAGCTACAAGGAGATACAAACCACTGTATAAAAATTAGATAACAGGGTCTTACTGAATAGCAGAGAGAACTATATTCAGTATCTTGTAAAAGAGTGTTTGTATATGGGATCACAAGGAGTTGGACATAGCTGAGCAACTGAACAACAGCAATGTGTGTATATATATGCGTATATAATTGGATCACTTTCTATACACCAGAAACTAACATTTCAATTAAAAATAAGTAAAGTACAAGGCTGTATGGTACAGCATGGGCAGTACAGCCAATATTTTATAATAACTATAAATGTACTATTGCTTTTAAAAATTGTGAATTACTGTATTGTGACTCACTATGTTATATCCCTGAAACATGTAATATTGTAAGTCAGCTATACATCGTTAAAGAAATGTCAGTCTGTTCTGTCAATTGATTGCTCTTCTAATTATGAATCAGATTTTCTTGCTTTTGCCTGCTTTGGGACATTCCATTGGATGCCCACACTTTGTGAATTTTATGTTGCTCAGAGCTGATATTTTGTATTCCTTTAAATATTTCTGGGCTTGATTCTGGAATATAGTCAAATTACTCAATTTTTGTTCGGTATGTCCGAAACAGCCTTCAGTCTAAGGCAGGAGTGTGCTAACATTTTCTTAAAGGGTCAGCAAGAAAATATTTTAGGCTTGTGGGGTTTTTATTTGTGAATAAAGAAAAATAAATTGGGATTGGACTTTGTTTCAAGAATAGTTTAAATGTGTCTTTGGAGAAGTTGAATATCAGATCATTTAAAAGGTGCAAGCAAAAAAAAAAAGGTGCAAGCGTTTTTAGTTATTGTAGTTTTAGTTGTGCTTTCTTCTCTCTGGTACTAGATGTAGTAGAAAAAGAAAATGATAAGAGCACTGAGGGATTCTTTTTCCCTTTTGATTTCATGAATAGGTAAAGGAGGCTTGAACTTTCTCTCTTGCCTTACTATTGTCAAGGGATTACTATGATTCTTGCCTTTTAGAGAATAGCATTTTTTCCCTCTTTGCCTGTGATGCTTTTAATCTTAAAAAACAAGAGGATTGGGCCTCAATTATCATTTGAATATCTTCTTGGCACCTACTGTTTAACCTAGTTTTCCCTGAGATTTTCCCTCTTGTCATTTTTAGTCTGTCTGTCAGTTTTTATGTATATGTTTATTCCCTTTGGGAATATTTTGGAATTTCCATTATTTCACTTGTGGAACATGGAAAGAATCTAATTTGAGGTCAGGTGAATTTATATAGCTTCACAGTTAACAGCAACAACCAGACATACAGACTAATCAAAACTCACATTTTATAATACAAAAATGGAAAATACAACTCTGTGTGTGTGTGTGTGTGTCCGCGCGCATGCGTGTGTGTGTGTGTGTGTGTGTGTGTGTGTGCAAAGGAGTGAAGAGCACAAAATTTAGAAGACTGGCTACCCAGTAGTGGGTGAGTGACAGGGTTTAGGGTGTATGAATCTGTGTTAGTAAATGGAAACTACTGGTAATGTTTTACTTCTTATCTTGGGTGATAGGTTAATAGGTATTTCTTATATTATTAAAATGTAAAAACGAAGTCCAAGCATTTAATGTTAAAGTGAAGCAAGAATTGAAAAAGTGAAAGTGTTAGCTGCTCAGTCGTGTCCGACTCTTTGTGACTCCGTGGACTGTAGCCCACCAGGCTCCTCTGTCCATGGAATTCTCTGGGCAGGAATACTGGAGTACTTCTCCAGGGGCTCTTCCTACCCAGGGATCGAACCTGGGTCTCCTGCGTTGCAGGCAGATTCTTTACTGTCTGAGCCACCAGAGAAGCCCCCCACCAAGGATTATTAACGGTCTGATTCTTTGTATTGGGTGCTGTAAGTGGAGAGGAGAAAGGTGCAAGCAAGAGAAACCATATTTGGTCAGAAGTGGGAATCAGAAATGAAAACTAAAAGTTTGGAGTGAAGAAATAAGAAGGAGGGATGTTTTTCTTTGTATATATTTTGTCTTGAGAGATTTTCTTATATAAAAATGTATTCTTTAAAGGGTCTAATGTTTTAAATTTAACAGTATTAAGTCACTTCTGCATTTTTAAAGTAGTGTATTTATATATGTTTTCTCTAACCAGAATATGACTGTGGCTAACATCTGTGCTTGGTATTTTTATTCATATATTGAACAGGCCAAGGTAGTATGATCTCAAGTTCATTGTCTAATATATTATATTTTTATACCATAGTTTTATAGTCTTTCAAGTGAAAATGATATTCTCCTTTAAAAATCTTTTTTAAATTGAAGCGTAATTGATGTACAATATTGTGTTAGCTTCTGGTATACAGCAAAGTAATTCAGTTATATATATGTTTATATACATATTCTTTTTGTCAGATTATTTTTCATTATAGTTTATTACATAATATTGAATATAGTTCCCAGTGCTATACAGTAGTACCTTATTATTTACCTGTTTTACATATAACAGTTTGTATCTGTTAACCCCAAATTCCTAATTTATGCCCCATCTCTTTTTCCTCTTTGGTAGTCGAAAGTTTGTTTTCAGTGTCTGTGAGTCTGTTTTATCATTTATGTAAGTTCATTTGTATCATTTTTTGTGATTCTACATATATGGTATTTGTCTTTCTCTATCTGACTTTGATTAATATGATCATCTCTAGATCCATGTTGCTGTAAATGGCATTATTTCGTTCTTTTTTTATGGCTGAGTAATATTCCTCTCTCTGTGTGTGTATGTATCACATCTTGTTTTTCCATTCATCTGTTGATGCACATTTAGGTTGGTTCCATGTCTTGGCTATTGTAAAATACCGCTGCTATGAACATGGGAGTGTTTGTATCTTTTGAATTATAGTTTTCCCTGAATATATGCTCAGGAGTAGGATTGCTGAATCATACAGCAACTCTGTTTTTAGTTTTTTGAGGAACCTCCATACTGTTTTCCATAGTGTACTTGGCAGATCTTGTGTATGATGTGAGGGAGTATTCTAACTTCATTGATTCACAAATGGGTGTCCAGCTTTCCCAGTACCCTTGCTGAAGAGATTTGTCTTTTTTCTGTTGTATACTCTTATCTCTTTTGTTAAAGATTAATTGACTGTGGGCATCAACAATATCTTTCTTTATCCTATCTCACCAGGACAAATGAAGTAAGCTCTCTCTCTCTCTCTCTCTATATATATATATATATATAATTTTTTTTTTTTTAAATTTCACTGAAATAGTGCCTGAAATGAGCAGTTGTGAAGAGGGTGCCCCATGAGCTCCATTCCACCACTGGCAGGATGGAAACAGTGGCTCTAGAATTCTGGTGTCCTCTCCCATCTCCCTTTCTCTCCCTCCCATGCTGCATTCAGAGTGTTGCTATGGGGACTTATATCTTTTATCCTTGTTGACGTTAGTCACCATAAGAAACCTAAAGTTTATCTGTCATCCTTACAGTCTCCTCCATATATTCAGTTGCCAAACCTTTGGAACCTCTCTATGGATTCCCTTCCCCCTGCCCGCCACCGCCCCCCCCCCCCCCCCCGCCCCCGCCCCACTACTACTCACCCCAACTCCTGAAGTCTTTTGACTGAGTCTCTGGAAGTCACTGTTGTCTGCAAAATCCCCTGTATCCTCAACCTCTATTGGATGTTCTTTTCCTTTCCCCTTGTTGCACTTTTTCTTAGTTACTGCCTTTCAGTTTTTGACAGTTAGATTTTTTTTTTAAAGCTCATGGTTTTCTGTTTTTTAAAATCTGCTTTCTCTGAAGCGTACTTCCTAACTATGCATGAGTGCTTAGTCGTGTCCAACTCTTTGTGACCCTATGGCAAGAATACTGGAGTGGGTTGCCATTTCCTCCTTCAGGGGGATCTTCCTGACCCAGGGATTGAACCTGAGTCTCCTGCAGCTCCTGCATTGGCAGGCAGATTTGTTACCACTGAGCCTTCTGGTGAATCTGCCTGCAGTGCAGGAGACCTGGGTTTGATCCCTGGGTCAAAAGATCCCCTGGAGAAGGGACTGACTACTCACTCCAGTATTCTTGCCTAGAGAGTTCCACGGACAGAGGAGCCTGGCAGGCTACAGTCTGTAGGGTCACAAAGAGTCAGACACTTCTAAGTTTGATGTACATCTTTATGACCGTTACTTTTAAGTCTTTATTAGTTTACTTATCTCCATATCATTAAGGTCTTTTTCTGAAGTTTTATTTCATTTGGAACATGTTTTCTATGTTATTCAAAACAGTGGTCTCTCTCAGTCTTGAAGGAGTGGCTTTGTGTAGGTGATGAACATTCTCATTCAGGCTTGCCTAGCTCTTGGTTATCTTTTGATTGTCTCGCTCTTGGTTGTGATTGTCTAAACTGCTTGATTTATTCTGGACTTACTCTTGGAGGCTTTTTGAGGGAGTGCTAAGACCTATCAATGTTTTAATAGGAGGAATCTCATTTAGCACCTAGTTTCAGGCTGGTTGGAAGCCAGATCCCCAGGCAGGATCTTTTAAAGTATAGAAATATATACAGTCCTGTGCATCACATTTGTAATTCCTGCTGGCCTCCACTCCAAGAGAGCTGTAGTTCCCTAGGTGACAGAAAAATTGAGGCTCTAGACAGTTGTGCAGCTCCTTTCTGGAAGGTCTTTTAGAGCTGCAGCAAGGTCAGAGGAGAAGCTGGCGTCTCCTTGGGAGCACCTCCTTAGCTCTGGGTGTGTGGGAAACCCGAAACCTGTCCCTCAGGCTGAAGCTCCAGGCTAAGTAAATGGGGCCTTTTCACAGGCAGACTAGGGTTGAATTTCATTTGACTTTCTGTGCAGTGCCCTGGGGGTGGTGGCCTGCCAAGAACTGTCTTTTCAATTGTTATAGTCCCCTAGAGCTCAATAATGTTGGCCTCTGTGTCCAACAGGGCCAGGCAATCAAAGGGGTGGCCCTTGTGTGGATTGCACATGCCTGCTGGCTTTAGCAAGTCAGCTGGAGAGTGTCAGTGGCAGGCCTTCCAGAGACAGTGGGAAAATGTCTTGAGTTCACATGCTCATGGTTTCAGCAGTGCAGCAGGGGATGCCTTTCCTGTGTACCCCTGCCAGCTTTGGTCTGGGGGTGGGAGAATGCTGCCCGGCTCATGCTTGTCAGCCTCAGCCTGGGAGTGGCTAAATGTAGCCCCGGAATTTAGCTAGGGAGCGGTAGAATGTTTGTCTGTTCTGCTCATCCACTCCAACCAGTAATCAGGGAGTGCTGCAGCCGCGCCCGCCCCCCCCCCCCCCCCCCCAAACTTTCTGGCTTCAGCAAGGCAGTGGTTGCCACCACCTTCCTTTGTCTGACTTAGCAGGGCTGGAGAGAGGCTGCTGCCTCTGATTCAGCCCAGCTCTGCTGACAGGCTAGCAGGAGAGTGCAGTGACGGCATCCACCAGTGCTCCAAGGCGAGATTCTGCTGTTCTCTGTCCCTCCAACTGTTGCTCTTAGATGAGCAAATGAATCTCCTTCACATATAGTCTAGGCACTTTCTAAATTGCTAGTTTTTTTCTTTTCTTGCTTGGTCTTAGTTTGAGTGAGACTGCATGCAGACCCATTGGAAGGGGAATCCAAGTTTCATATGGTGTTTTGGGTCCCTTGGATGTCAGCCCCGTTGGTTTTCTAAGCAGACATTTGGGGGACTTGTCTTTCTAGTGCAGATCCCGAGGGTTCGGATGCCTGATGTGAGGCATCAGCCCTGCTCCTCCAGGAGCGGCTTTCTAGATTGGTGAGTCTTCCCTACTGGTATTGTGGAGCCAGGGGTGGGGTTTTTGCTGAGACCTTGTCTCTGCCCCCCTTTTTTTTAATTAAAAAAAAAAATGGTGAAAAAAAAAAAAAAATGGCCACACTGTGCAGCATGTGGGATCTTAGTTTGCTCATCAGGGAGCAAACCCTTGGTCCCTGCATTGGAAGTGTGGAGTCTTAATCACTGGACCACCACAGAAGTCCTGTTTCTGTCCTTTTACTTGTCTGGTTGTGGTCTTTTGTTGTGGGGAAGCAGTTCATCTAGTTTTTAGATAATTTCTTGGTGGAAATGATCTTTGTGTAGCTGTAGATTTGATATGTCCATGAGAGGAGGTGAATTTAGGATCTTCTTGGACTCTTGTCCCCTACTTTATTTTCTGTTAGTCAGTTGGAAAAGTCTTTCTCTGGCAGATTATACATACTTTGGACTTTAATCTTAGTTCATCTGTATTTTCTTGTCTCCATGTTTGATTTTTTTCTTAGTTCCTTTATTCTTCTTCTCCAAGGAACCCTAATTCAATTTGACATTCTCCATTGAGCCGTTCTTTTCTTCTTCTTTAAAACAAAAAATTTGTTTTTGTCTGTGCCGTGTCTTCGTTGCAGTGAACAGGGGCTCCTCAGGCTTCAGCCTTCTCATTGCGGTGGCTTCTGCTGTTACTGAGCACGGGTTCTAGCACACATAGGCTTCAGTAATTGTGGCTATGCAGTTGTGGTGCCTGGGCTTAGCACCTCCACAGCATGGGGGATATTCCTGGACCAGGGGTTGAACCTATGTCCCTCGCATTGGCACATGGATTCTTAACCAGGGAAGCACCTCCATTAAACCTTTCTGATCGACCAAGGAAAGACTATGTACCTGAGCTTTTTGGGTGCTTTAAAAGAGAGCTTAATGCCTGTTATTTACTTTGCTTTTCATAATTTCTTACTAGTTTTCTCCTACTCAGGAGAGATGACTTTGTTTATCTGTTTCATCCTTTCAGATGTGGCCCTGTAAGCCTCATAATTACTACTTAATAATTGCCTGCTATGTGTAGTTTATGGTTAAAAGTTTATTTTACCAGCTTTTTAACATTAGGTCCCACAGAATTCTTTCATTTTAGTCTTACTTTATTATAATAGCTACTATTTTTGATCACTTGCTATGTTCAAGTAAGGTAGAATCTCCAGTTTACAAATGTGGGACTGAAGTTCAGAATTACAGTCATAAACCTTAAGTCCATTTGTGTTTGACTTCAAACTCCTTGTGTTCAGATCAGTTTTTGTGACTATAAAACAGGTTGTTTGGTCTTCAGACATTTGAAATTAAGGCTTAACATATTATGCTAGTTAAATTCCTTCAGTGATTATATATTTATTTTTACATATTTGTGTATGTAAATATAGATGATTTCTAAGCAATTTAAAATTTTGGTATTATAGTTTTCTTCTTCCAGTTTCAATAATTGCCAGAATTAATTTTCAATTACCTGAGCATATTTGTTCAAAACAAAATATTCTTTCCTGGTATATAGAGTTTCCATATTTATAAACTATGGTTTGAAACTGTTTCTGACTTTATTGTTTCTCATTTTATGTTTGACGTCCCTAGATTTCTTTCTTTATCATATTATAAGAATTGTGCCATGTAAAGTGTGCTCAAACTTGGGGAGGTTGAATGATATGTGGCTGTGTGAACATAGAAATTGAGTATAATATAAAATATATACTTTGTAGAATTGGTGTCAGGAAAGTATGTCAACTTCTCAAATGTGGTCAGAATTCTGTATTACAGAATGCAGTCAAGGCTTATAGTAAGCCAAAATTCGAAAGGTGTTTGGCTTATGTTTGGTTTTCAGACTTAAGATCTTTAATCCATTTGACATTATTTTTGTATATGGTATGAGGAAATGTTCTGATTGCATTCTTTTACATGTAGTTGTCCAGTTTTTCAGCACCACTTATCGAAGAGATTGTCTTTTTTCCATCATATATTCTTGCTTTCTTTATTGTAGATTAATTAACCATGAATGCTTGGGTTTATTTCTGGGCTCTCTGTGGTTTCTTTGATCTATGTGTCTCTTTTTGTGCCAGTGCCATGCTGTTTTGATTACTGTAGCTTTGTAATATAATCTGAAGTCAGGTCGTAATATCTCCCACTTTGTTCTTTTTTCTCAAGATTGTTTTGTCAATTCAGGATCTTTCATGGTCAAATATAAACTTCAGGTTTATGTGTTCCAGTCCTGTGAAGAATGTCATGGGTATTTTGATATGGATTACATTAAATCTGTAGATTGTGCTGGGTAGTATGGACATTTTAACAATATTAGTTCTTCCAGTCCATGAACATAGGATATCATCTTTCCATGGCTTTATGTCATCTTCAGTTTCTTTGATCATTGTTTTATAGTTTGCAGAGTACAAGTCTTTTCACTTTTTTGGTTAAGCTTATTCCTAGGTATTTTATTCTTCTTGACGTGATTTTAAATGGGATTGTTTTCTTGCTTTCTCTTTTTGATAGTTTAATATTAGTTTATGGAAAAGTAATAACATTTTAAATGTGTTAATCTTGTATTCCTGCAACTTTACTGAAGTCATTTTTTAGTTCTAATATATATATATTTTTTTTGGTGTCATCTTTAGGATTTTATGTATGTAATACTGAGCCATTTCGGATAGTGACAATTTTACTCCTTCCCTTCCAATTTGGATGCCTTTTATATCTTTGATTGCTGTGGCTGGGACTTCCAGTGCTATAAATAGAAGGGGCAAGAGTGGACATCCTTGCCTTGTTCCTGATATTAGAGGGAAAGCTTTCAGCTTTTCACCATTGAGCATGATGTTAGCTGTGGGTTTGTTGTAAGTGGCCTTTATTATGTTCAGATATGTTGCCTCTGTAACCAGTTTGATGAGAGTTTTTATCATGAATGAATGTTGAATTTTGTCAAATGCTGCATCCCATAGATATTAGAAAGCTGTGTTTCCATTTTCATTTGTCTTGAGCTATTTTCTGATTTCCTCCTCGATTTGTTCATTAACCCATTTTGATTTTTTAGTAGTACATTGTTTTCATTTTCCCCATTTTTCTTCCTATAATTGCTTTCTAGTTTTATACTGTCATGGTTGGAGAAACTGCTTGATACAATTCCTGTTCTTTTAAATTTGTTGAGAGTTATTTTTGGCTTAGCATATGATCTATCCTGGAGAACATTCCATGTGTACTTGATAAGAATGTGTATTCTGATCTTTTGGGATGGAATGTCCTGTAGATATCTATTAAGATTAATTGGTCTAATGTGTCATTTAAGATCTCTGTTTCCTTCTTGATTTTCTGTTTGGATGATTTGTCCATTGATATAAGTGAGGTGTTAAAGTCCCCTACTATTAATACATTATTGTCAGTCTCTCCTTTTGTGTCTGTGTTTATATTTGCTTTAAATATTTAGATGCTCATGTGTCAAGTGCATGTATTTTAAAGTGTTATAGCCTCTTCTTATATTAATCCTTTTATCATTAAATAATGCTCTTCTTTGTTATTTTTTATGGACTTTATTTTAAAGTCTGTTTTGTCTGATATGAATATTGCTACCACTGCCCTTGTTTCCATTTGCATGAAATTTCTTTTTACTTCTCTCCACTTTCAATTTGTGTATGTCTTTAGTTCTTTTAAGCAGAATATAGATGGGTCTTGTTTTTTAATCCAGTCACCGCACCCACCCCCGCCACTGTGTCTTTTGATTGAAGCATTTATTCCATTGACATTTAAAAGTGTTTGTGCTTATTGCCATTTTATTCCTTTTATTCTGGTTATTTTTATAGTTCTTCTCTATACTTCTTTTAGCTTCTTCCATTGTGATTTGTTTTTTTTTTTTTTTTACTTTCTCTCTAGTTTTTGTGTATTTATTTTAGGCTTTTGATTTGTTACTACCATTGGGTTCATAAATTTTGATCTTTAACTCTTATCTCCTTGCTTTAAATTGGTAATGATTTAAGTTCTAACACCTTCTAGAAGGTCTACATTTTAACTCCCCTCCCTCACATTTTGTGATTTTGATACCATATTTTACGTCTTCATGTTAATCCTTGATTCTAATGCACTGTTGCTGTTGTTCAGTTGCTAAGTTGTGTCTGACTCAGTGACCCCATGGACGCAGCATGCTAGGCTAGTACTTATTAGAATGCATATTCCAACTTGTTTCTGCAAAAAACATAAAACTCGCAGAATGGTGAAATGAATATGACAGTAAACGCACGTATACCCGTCCCCTAGACTAACTAGATATTTTGGTCACATTTTAGATGAAAAAGAGGGAAAAGCCCATCTTTGTCCTTACCACTCTAATCAACCATTATTCATGTCTTCCACACAGTTTATTTCCTTTGCTGCTCAAAAACTTGCTTATTTGATCCAATTTCTTAATGTAGGTGTAATTTACGGTAGAGAAGTGCAGAGATTTACCTGTTACAGCTTGAGTTTTGACAAATGCATGCACTTATGTAACCCATACTTCTATAAAGATATTTCTGTTACCCCAGAAGGTCTTTATATGCCCTTTCCCAGTAATCCTCACCCCTTTGGAAGCATCTCTTTTCCCACTTTCACTTTAGAGGAGTTGTTTTCCCTGTTCTTGACAATGTTGCATGTATCAGTACATCTTTCCTTTTTATTACTTAGTCGTATTCCATTTTATGACTATATTATTCATTTTTTATTGAGTTGAATTCATATGTTTTGAGCTATTATGAGTAAAGCTGTTGTGAACTTTGTCATAGACGTGTTCTTGTGTCATGAAGTTTGAGGCACCATTTGAGTGTGTTGGAATAGGTAAATCAATTGAATGTGTATAATATGAGGCTCTGTTCAGTGCTTTAAAAAACAAGTCAAAATAAGGAGTGGAAGCATGATAGAGGATGATTTTTTTGATTGGAAAGTATTTTAGCAGTGACCTAAAAAAAGTGTGTAAGACCACTATGGGGGTGACTAGAGTATAAATTTGGAGAAGGCAGTGGCACCCCACTCCAGTACTCTTGCCTGGAAAATCCCATGGACGGAGGAGCCTGGTAGGCTGCAGTCCATGGGGTGGCTAAGAGTCGGACACAACTGAGCGACTTCACTTTCATTTTTCACTTTCATGCATTGGAGAAGGAAATGGCAGCCCATTCCAGTGTTCTTGCCTGGAGAATCCCAGGGATGGGGGAGCCTGGTGGGCTGCCGTCTATGGGGTCGCACAGAGTCAGACACGACTGAAGTGACTTAGCAGCAGTAGCAGAGTATAACTTGATAGTTCTAAGGAGATAGCTGAAAATGGAGCGTTCCTGAGGCAGGAGTGTCCTTGGCACATTCCAGTGTGGGTGAGCAGGGCAGAGAGTTAGGTCAGAGAGATACTGACACCATGGTAGAGGAGCACCGAAGGAGTTAAGGATGTGAACAGTATTTTTTTCTTACCGTGAAAGTAGATGAATGGATTCACAATATGACATTTGCCAGCAACAATAATAACTGCATAAAGTTTATTGAGTTCTTTCTTGTTACAGCACCTTGTTTAGGCCATTCCATTTATTATCTTTTTAAATCCTCACAACAATCCTATGTGAGGTACGGGTACTTATCTCCACTTTGCAGATGAGAGAATTAAAGCACCAAGCGATTAGATACATTAGCCTTTATCAGTAATTTTATTTATTTTCCAGTGGAGTTCTCAACCATAACTTTCTGGCAGTGATTTTTTAAGCGAGCCAGAGAAACAGAGAAACAAATTCTGGGCTATCTTTCTGGTTTGCATGTAGTTTAGTACCACAGGAACTTGGGAAAATGATTTAGCCTCTCAAAGTCACATCTAACTCCTTTGTCACATGTATGATTTGTGTTTGGTGTTTGTTAAAAGGTCTGGCAAGTCAAATCTGTGAAAGAATATAAGGGGCCTGATCAATCCTTGAAGAAAAATAATGTGACACTACTGTATATTAAGGGATACTTCACATACTAGAGTTTAACTTAGGGAGGAAGATAATAAAGTCAGGAAGAACTAAAAAATGTTGCTGTCAACATTTTAATGTTTTTGTGTCATTGTGGAGTCTAAAATGTATATACATGTTTTGGATATTTGAGGCAAATGCAGAGATGTACTTGGTGACCATGTTTTGATATTTAAGGCAATAAGATTTCTGTCCTGTTTTTCTTGTGGTTGGTTGATGGTACCTGCAACCTGTGTATCTGTTTCCCCACATCTCCCTCTTCATTGCATCTTCCATTTTATCTTTGTCTTCTTTGTACTAAAATATTCCTTACATTTTTCTTTTTTAGGTGAGAAGTAAACATGAGGAGTAATCTAGTTCATAATGGAGATTGTTTTATAGCACAAAATAGAACATTGTCTAATAAAATAGAACTTTTTAGTGGGAAAATATCTACCCAGAATCTGAAATTACATACAATAAGATATATTGACTACAAACTGAATAGGATCATACTTTCTACCTAAAATTTATATCTGAAAATATGACTATAGCTTGAAGCTCACATTGAGAGAAACTATAAGGAAAATGGGTTTGGACAACCCCATTGACTTAAATATTTCCTGAAAGAATTATTTCGATAAAATAAAAAATGGAATGGAAGACTTGGAAACAGTTTAACTGATAAAATGAATTAAATTGTTCAATGGAATCTTTCTGCAGCAGGCAGTCTTAGTTAAAATTCCTTAGTGCCTACCTAACATCAGTCAGTTCAGTTCAGTTGCTCAGTCATGTCCGATTCTTTGCGACTCCATGAATAGCAGCATGCCAGGCCTCCCTGTCCATCACCAACTCCCGGAGTCTACCCAAACCCATGTCCATCGAGTCGGTGATGCCATCCAGTCATCTCATCCTCTGTTGTCCCCTCCTCCTCCTGCCCCCAACCCCTCCCAGCATCAGGGTCTTTTCCAATGAGTCAACTGTTCGCATGAGGTGGCCAAAGTATTGGAGCTTCAGTCTCAACATCAGTCCTTCCAGTGAACACGCAGGGCTGATCTCCTTTAGGATGGACTGGTTGCATCTTCTTGCAGTCCAGGGGACTCTCAAGAGTCTTCTCCAACACCACAGTTCAAAAGCATCAGTTCTTCAGTGCTCAGCTTTCATCACAGTCCAACTCTCACATCCATACATGACTACTGGAAAAGCCATAGCCTTGACTAGATGGACCTTTGTTGGCAAAGTAATGTCTCTGCTTTTAAATATGCTGTCTAGGTTGGTCATAACTTTCCTTCCAAGGAGTAAGCGTCTTTTAATTTCATGGCTGCAGTCACCATCTGCAGTGATTTTGGAGCCCCCCAAAATAAAGTCTGCCACTGTTTCCACTGTTTCCCCATCTATTTCCCATGAAGTGATGGGACCAGATGCCATGATCTTATTTTTATGTAAAAATCTCTTTTCCAGGTATCATCCTCAACATCACAGAGTAGAGTTAGAATCTTAATATCATTGGATGTTTATTTGCCTCTGAATATGCTTTTGGATCCATGCAGAACTGGTTTCTGTTTGGTATCTTGAAATTCTTAAGGCTGATTAATGAACTTACACTCTCCAGTTTAAGTGAGTTCACAATGGTGTGTGTGGTATGGGGTATCATTTAACATTTTCTGACATGAAAACTATTGAATTTGTTGAGGGGGAAGGAGTTTGGTGACTTGGTGGGCAGACCCATTTTCATTACTTTAATTGTGCGATTTATTAGGATTTTAAGCTTTTTTATAAATGTTTTAGTGTTATAGGACAGAATTAAAAGGATTTAGAATAAAAGGAGTTTAACAAAAGGACTTTGCAACAGGATTGCAATAGTTTTTATATTTGATGGATTTAGCTAACCGCTTTTCATTTCAATCATCGTGCTACATTCTGTTAAATGCTGTAGAACAGGTGTGTGTAACGTCATTCTCTCTATTGTACATGCAAATAAACACAATTTTATATATAAAAAGTTAATCCTCTACAATTTGGAGGATTACATTATGGGAGGGTGATGACTCCATTAGGCATCATGGAGAGTACATGCTATTTATATTGCAAGAAAAATCAGGTTAATAGCTACAGTGTTCATGAGATTGTAGAATTTTTATACCAACACTTAAAAAAATTGTGTTTATTCAAACTGTCCACAACAACATTATTTAAGGCAGAGTTAAGGTTATGTTATATAGTTTTCCAACTTGGAAAAAAATTCAGTGGACAGTGTGCCTCAAAGAAATTTGAAGGATTTGTTATGATTTGTGTGCTTTTTGTAGACTAGTCTTTCCTATTTCTGGACAGTTTTGCTGGTACAGTGGGTACTTTTGGCTTTATGTTGTGCTTCAGTGAGGGCCTTATTTTGTAGTGTAAATTTTTTGCTTGGTTACCTTTTCTGAATATCCATGAAGAGTATAAATCTTTAGTGTCAGGTGACTGACCTGGAGAGCAAATTCGGTAAGACTGTTGTAAGCCAGTGTGTTTTAGTCACTCAGTTGTGTCTGACTCTTTGTGACCCCATGGACTGTACCCTGTCAGGCTCCTCTGTCCATGGAATTCTCCAGGCAAGAATCCTGGAGTGGGTGGCCATTCCCTTCTCCATTTGTAACCCAGTAGTTCAGTAGAAACCAAAGAGGTTCTTTAATTCAGGTTTGAAAAACACAAAAACAATCAAACCTTTCTTGCCAGTATTATTTGCACTTTAAAGGCACGATGTGCCACTCATCAGAATAGCAAATTGGTGTGTATAATACCAGGTACAAACCATAAAGACCTTGTCAAAACACCAGGAGGTAGAGACAAAATAGGTATTGTTAAAGGTGAAGGTGAAATATGTAGGAGTGAAGAATTGGCCTTGTGTAGCTGAAATTCAGTTATAATTAATTTGAAGCATAAATATCATGGGCTTTGGACTAGTTAATTTTTAACTTGTGCTTCATTTGAAAGTCATATTGTTAATTGTGAAATCTGATTTATTTGTTTAGCAGGGAGAAAAGCAGACAATCCATACTAAATTAATATTTAGTGAAAATGTAGACACTAATTGTTCTAAGCGTCTCATAATTTAAATTGGTTATGGGGAATTTTATTCATCAACACTGTGTTTATAGTTTTGATCTTTTCAAGGTGTGATAATACAGTCTGTGAATGGATCATATAACTTGTCTTAACCTATTTTGTATAATTATTATCACAATTTAAAAGAATATTATGTCAGAGCACAATATAAATGTGTAGTCACATTTAAACCTCATTATTTTTGGAGCGATCCATTAATGTAGATTATTAACATTTACATTACACTTGGTGTATGCATGCGTGCTAAGTCACTTCAGTCATGTCTAACTCTTTGTGACCCTATGGACTATATAGCCTGTCAGTCTCCTCTGTCTATGGGATTCTTCAGGCAAGAATACTGGGGTGGATTGCCATGCCCTTCTCCAGGGGATCGTTCCGACCCAGGGATCGAATCTGGGTCTCTCGTATCTCTTGCATTGGCAGGGGTGTTCTTTACCGCTAGCGCCACCTGGGAAGCCCCTCTCTTGGTGTATAACATCTAGCAAAGAAGTGGAACACTGTTAAGAGTGCTTAAGCCCCCTGTTTACCCCTCCCCGAAATTCTCTCCATCCTAAATGCCAAAGAAGATTACCCTATCCTGAAATTGATGTTTATGTGTTTTTGTTTTTAGCACTTAAGGTTGCTAAATATCGGTCTGTGTATCTGCCTAATGACACACAGCCAATAGGCACACACTTGTGCAACCACATAATTTATTTGTACCTTTTTCAAAACTGTGGTAAAAATCACAAAAGATTTACTGTCTTTAGATCTTTACAGACTTCTTTTTGGTGGGGGGCGTGCAGTGTGACATGCTGAATCTTAGTTCTCTGATCAGGGATTGAACCCATATCCCCTGAAGTGGCAGTGCGGAGCCCTTATTACTGGATGACCAGGGAATTCCTGGTAAACTTAACTGTAAAGCTTGGCAGTGTTAAGTACATTCAAAGAACTCCATATCCACTGAACAACAGCTCTCCATTTCTCCGTCTATCACCAGGCCCTGGTAATCACATTTTTCTTTCTGTTTGTAGGATTTGACTACTTTCAGTTCAGTTCGGTTCAGTCGCTCAGTCGTGTCCAACTCTTTGCGACCCCATGGACTGCAGCACACCAGGATTCCCTGTCCATCACCAGCTCCTAGAGTTTACTCAAACTCATGTCCATTGAGTCGGTGATGCCATCTAACCATCTCATCCTCTGTCGTCCCCTTCTCCCGCCTGCAGTCTTTCCTCGCATCAGGGTCTCTTCCAGTGAGTCAGTTCTTTGCATCAGGTGGCCAAAGTATTGGAGTTTCATCTTCAGCATCAGTCCTTCCAATGAATATTCAGTACTGGTTTCCTTTAGGATGGACTGGTTGGATCTCCCTGCAGTAAAAGGGACTCTCAAGAGTCTTCTCCAACACTGCAGTTCAAAAGCATCAATTCTTTGGCGCTCAGCTTTGTTTATAGTCCAATTCTCACATCCATCTATGACTACAGGAAAAGCCATGGCTCTGACTAGATGGATCTTTGTCAGCAAAGTAATGTCTCTGCTTTTTAATATGCTGTCTAGGTTGGTCATAACTTTTCTTCCAAGGAGCAAGCGTCTTTTAATTTCATGGCTGCAGTTACCATCTGCAATGATTTTGGAGCCTCCCAAAATAAAGTCTGTTACTGTTTCCACTGTTTCCCTATTCATTTGCCATGAAGTGATGGGACCAGATGCCATGATCTTAATTTTCTGAAATGTTGACTACTTTAGATGCCCCATATAAGTGCAGTAATAGAGTGTTTGTCTTTTCATGACTGATTTATTTCATTTAGCATAATGTCCTCAAAATTCACCCATGTGTAGCATATATACATTTTACATATATACAGGTATGCATGTATATATGTATATACATATATTTACTATATTATATATTTTATATATATAATATATACACTACACATGTATATAATGTATATTATGTGTAGTATATATAGTGTAGTATATTATGTATACATGTGTAGTATATATACATATACATATATACATTTTCTTTGTCCAGTCATTATTTGATGGGCATTTGCATTGCTGCCACCTTTTTCCTGTTATGAATGATTCTGTAGTGAACATGGGTGTCCTAGAGCTTGCTATATCTTTTTAAAATTAATATTTTAAGAGCATCTTTTAAATGGAAGAGGTGAGCAGAAAGTACAGAGAGTTGCCATATATCTTCTGACCCCACTCAAGGCAAACTTCCCCCACTTTTTGTACCCTGCCCCACAGTGGTACCCACACTGACATCATTATCAGTCAAAGTCCATTAATTCTCATTTGGATTCCCTATTGGTGTTGTACATTCCATTGATTTTCACAAACACATAAAGACATGTAAGCGCCATTGTTGTTGTTTAGTTGCGTCCAACTCTTTGTGACCCCATGGACTGCAGCACACCAGGCTTCCCTGTCCTTCCTTCAATTCACTGTCTCCCAGAGTTTGTTCAAACTCATGTATTGAGTCAGTGATGCCATCCAACCATCTCATCCTCTGCCACTCTCTTCTTCTTTTGTCTTTAATCTTTCCCAGCATCAGGGTCTTTTACAATAAGTCAGCTCTTCGCATTAGGTGGCCAGAGTATTGGAGCTTCAGCATCAGTCCTTCCAGTGAATATTCAGGGTTGATTTCCTTTGGGATTGACTTCTTTGATTTCCTTGCTGTCCAAGGGACTCTTGAGAGTCTTCTCCAGCACCACAGTTCAAAAGCATCAATTCTTAAGCACTTCAGCCTTGTTTATGATTCAACTCTCACATCCGTACATGACTACTGGAAAAACCATAGCTTTATACATACTTTTATTGGCAAAGTGATATATCTGATTTTTAATACTTTGTCTATGTTTGTCACAACTTTTCTTCCAAAGAGCAAGTATCTTTTAGTTTCATGGCTGCAGTCACTGTCTGCAGTGATTTTGGAGTCCAGGAAAATAAAGTCAGTCACTGTTTCCATTTCCCCCCCATCTGTTTGCCTTAAATTTATGGACCAGGTACCATGATCTTAGTTTTTTGAATGTTGAATTTTAAGCCAGCCTTTTCACTCTTCTCTATCACCTTCATCAGGAGGCTCTTTAGCTCCTCCTCACTTTCTGCCATTAAGATAGTGTCATCTCCATATCTGAGGTTATTGACACTTCTGGCAATTTTGATTCCAGCTTATTCTTCATCCTGCCTGACGTTTCACATGATGTACTCTGCTTAGAAGTTAAGCAAGCAGGGTGACAATATACATTCTTGACATACTTCTTTCCCAATTTGGAACCAGTTCATTGTTCCATGTCTGGTTCTAACTGTTGCTGCTTGACTGCATACAGGTTTTTCAGGAGGCAGGTCAGGTGGTCTGGTATTCCCATCTCTTTAAGAATTTTCTACCGTTTGTTGTGATCCACATAGTCAAAGGCTTTAGCATAGTCAGTGAAGCAGAAGTAAATGTTTTTCTGGAATTCTCTTGCTTTTTCTATGATCCATCAGTTCAGTTCAGTTCAGTTATGTCTGACTCTTTGCGACCCCATGGACTGCAGCACGCCAGGCCTCCCTTGTTCATCACCAACTCCCAGAGTGTGCCCAAACTCATGTCCATTGAGTCGGTGATCCCATGCAACCATCTCATCCTTTGTCGTCCCCTTCTCCTCCCCTCCTCATTCTTTCCCAGCATCAGGGTCTTTTCACATGAGTCAGTTCTTTGCATCAGGTGGCCAAAGTATTGGAGTTTCAGCTTCAGCAACAGTCCTTCCAATGAATAATCAGGACTTTTTTCCTTTAGGGTGGACTGGTTGGATCTCCTTGCAGTAAAAGGGATTCTCAAGAGTCTTCTCCCAACACTGCAGTTCAAAAGCATCAATTCTTCGGCGCTCAGTTTTCTTTACAATCCACCTCTCATATCCGTACCTGACCACTGGAAAAGCCATAGCCTTGACTAGATGGACCTTTGTTGGCAAAGTAATGTCTCTGCTTTTTAATATGCTGTCTAGGTTGGTCATAACTTTCCTTCCAAGGAGTAAGCGTCTTTTAATTTCATGGCTGCAGTCACCATGTGCAGTGATTTTGGAGCCCCCCAAAATAAAGTCAACCACTCTTTCCACTGTTTCCCCAGAGGGCAGACAGACTGGAACCACAATCACAGAAAACTAGCCAATCTGATCACAGCCTTGTCTAACTCACTGAAACTAAGCCATGCCATGTAGGGCCACCCAAGACGGACAGGTCATGGTGGAGAGTTCTGACAAAATGTAGTCCACTGGAGAAGGGAATGGCAAACCACTTCAGTATTCTTGCCTTGAGAACCCCATGAGCAGTATGAGCAGTATGATCCATCAGATGTTCGCAATTTGATCTCTGGTTCCTCTGCTTTTTCTAAATCCAGCTTGTACATCTAGAATTTCTCGGTTTATGTACTGTTGAAACCTATCTTGAAAGATTTTGAGCATGACTCTGCTAGCATGTGAAATGAGTTGCAGTTGTGCTGTAGTTTTAACATTGTTTGGCATTACCCTTTTTTGGGATTGAAATGAAAACTGACCTTTTCCACCACTGTTGTGTCCCTATAGAGTAGTTTCTCTGCCCTAAACATCCTCTGTGCTATACTTATTCATGCCTCCTTCCTTTTAAACTCCTGAACACCACTGATATTTTTACTGTCTCAATATTAAAAACTGACTTTTGCCTTTTCCAGAGCCATGCAATATATATTTAAGCCTTCATGGCTTGATAGCTAATTTTGTTTTAATCCTGAGTCATATTCCAATGTCTGGAGGCACTATAGTTTATATATTTTTAATTTATTTTGAATTTTAATTTATTTTATTGGTTTCTGCCATTTATCACATGAATCAGCCATAGATATACGTATGTCCTCTCCCTCTTGAATCTCCCTCCCACCCTCTCAGTTGTCACAGAGCACAAGATTTGAGGTAGGTACTGTCATTTATTTATCCACCCATCTACTAAAGGGCATCTTGATTGCTTTCACGTTTTGGCAGCTGTGAACAAAGCTGATGTGCAAGTTTCTGTGTGAGCAAGGTTCTTAGCTCCTTTGGGTAAATACCAAGAAGCATAATTGCTGGATCTTGTAGTAAGAGTATGTTTAGTTCTGTAAGAAACTGTCCACTGTTTTCCACTGTGACCATACCATTTTGCATTCCCTCTGGTGATGATGGAGAGTTCTTGTTCCTCATCCTTGTCAGCATCTGGTGCTGTTGTTGTTTTACATTTTGGGCAGTGTGATGCTTGTGGAATGGTGTCTTATTGTTTTGATTTGAATTTCCCTGATGACCTGTGATGTGTAGCATTTTTTCATCTGCTTATTGCCCATTTCTATATTTACTCTGTCAGTTCAGATCTTTTCCTCATTTTTATATTAAAAATTTTAAAGGTATATTTACTCGTTTATTTGGCTGCATTGGAGTTTAATTGTGGCACGCTGGATCTTCATTGCATCGTGCAGCATCATTTGTTGTGGCGCCTTAGTTCCCTGACCAGGCATATGTCCCCTGCTTCGCAAGGTGGATTCTTAACCATTGGACTATCTGGGAAGTCCCTAGAAATACGTTGATTTTTGTATGTTGATCTTGACTCTGGTAACCTTGTTGAGCTAACTCACTAGCTCTAGGAGTTTTTGTTTTTGATTCCTTGGGATTTTAGATGTATCAGTTGTGTTGTCTGCAAATATATGTGTGTGTGTGTGTGTGTGTGTGTGTGTATGTGTGTGTATGTGTGTATCTATCTATAAAAAATCGCTCAGTTGAGTCTGACTCTTTGTGACCCATGAACTATAGCCCTACAGGCTCCTCTGTCCATGGGATTTACCTGTACTGGAGTGGGTTGCCATTTCTTCCTGCGGGGGTTCTTCCTGACCCAGGGATCGAACCCAGGCCTCCTGCATTGCAGGCACCTTCTATAGTGTCTGAGCCACCAGGGAAGCCCTGCAAATTGGGAGTTTTATTTCTTTCTTTCTTATCCATATGACTTTCCTCCCCATTCTTTTCTTTTTATCCTTGCTCTTTAATTCTACTTTTTTTTTTTTTTGCAGTTGTTATTATTTTTTAAACTTACTTTTGGCTGTGCTTGGTCTTTGTTGCTGCACGGGGACTTTCTCTGGTTTCCGTGAGCTGGGGCTACTCTCCAGTCGCGGTGCACGGGTTTCTCATTGTGGCGGTTTCTCTTGTTGTGGAGCACAGGGTCTATCTAGGTGCACAGTCTTCTGTAGTTGCAGCATGGCTCAGTAGTTGGCGCCTCTCAGAGTCTAGAGTTTGGGCTCAGTGGTTGTGGCCCTTGGGCTTAGTTGCTTTGCGGCCTGTGGAATCTTCCTGGACCAGGGATCGAACCTGGGTCCCCTGCATTGGCAGGTGGATTCCAGTGTACCACCAGGGAAGTACCCCCCCCGCCCCAACCCCCTTTCTTTTCTGTTTTGTGTAGAACTTCCAGTACCATGTTGAATAGCAGTGGTGAGAGTGGAGACCTTGCCTTGTTCTTGACCTTAGGGGGAATGCAATCATGGTGTTAGCTGTAGGTTTTTGGATAAGTAGTGTAGTATCTAGGGCAATCATTTAAATTCCTGATCCTGGAAACAAGCTTTTTATTTTCCCTGGAGCTTCTATAGAAAATTCTTTTTAGGGCTCAATGTCCTGAAATGATGGACATGTGGTTCAGCTATTGAATTCATTGTATTAGACCTGCAAGGGGCTTATAGGCTCATATTTGTTTGTTCTATGAAAAATTTTGAAACATTTCATGGATTCTTCCCTCTATTTTCCTCTATTCTTTCTTTTTGGAATTCCTATCAATATGTTGGAACTTTGAGATGGTCCTTTAACAGTTGTCTTGTGCGTGTTTGTGTTCAGTTGCTCAGTGCCTTCTCACTCTTTGCAACCCCATGGGCTGTAGTCTGCCAGGCTCCTCTCTGGGTAAGAACACTAGAGTGGGTTGCTATTTCCTCCTCCAGGAGATCTTCCTGACCAGGGATCGAACCTATCTTCCCTGCATCAGCAGGTGGATGCTTTACCACGGAGCCACCTGGGAAGCCTGTTTATGTGTATATAAATTAATGCTGTTTTTGTCTTTTTTTGCGGGTGTTTTTTTTTTTTTTTTTTTTCTGGCTCTGTTCTCTAGGAAATTTTCTCTTATCCTTGAGTTGAGTTTTTAAATAATATCCAACATCTTTTTAATTTCCGAGATCTCTCTTTCATTTCTAAGCATCAGTTTTTCTTTGCATTATTATTTTGTTTCATTCTTGAAATATGTTCTTATATTTTAAAAAAATTATTAATGATAGTTTCAAAATTTTTGGTATTTTTAGCCACATTTCCGGGTGATTTTACCTATTTGTAAGCAGCAAAGTAAAAAGTTGATTGCAAGTGATGTGTGTTTGCATCCTCTGACTTCATTCAGGGTACTTTGCTTGTGCTGTTTCTTGGAGCTCTTTGCTTGACAGTGTCTTTCTTTCTTCATGGTCTGACTGATTTTTATTTTCTAATACATTGCTTCTCAGTTTACTAGTCTTTTTTCAGGATTTTACACTGCTGTACATTGAGAATGGCCTGAAATTTTGAGGTTTTTAAAGTTTCTGTTATGACCTTCTTTTATTTAATTTTGACATCAAAATTATACAACTCTTAGGTAATTAGTTGGTGGAATTAGGGGTGGTTTTCTGATTGCATGGAGAACATGTGTAAAACTGAGTTTGTTGCCAATTTAAAAAAAGGTTTTAAATGTTCGTTAATTTTTAAAGTAGTTATAGGTTTATTTATAGCTTTTCTATTTTTTGTTCAATTGTATAAATGTATTGATTTAAATGAATGTTTTGCTGTCTCTTTAACCATAAATATTTTGAGAGAATGAAAATAATAGGGATATACAAGAATACTTTTTGAAGTTTTGTTTTACATTTCACTTCATTTTCCTTATCAGGTGCTCAAAAGTGTGACAACTTTGCTGAAAAAAGGCCCCTTCTTGGTGTTTGTAAGAGCACTGGATCTTCTGGGTAAGGAATTTAAAAAAAGTTTTTTGAACCACTATTAAAATTTTGTGTTATTTCAGAGGGGGATCTTTGATGTCTTCAAGTCTTTGTTTACCATAAGACTATGCTTTTACAAGAGGGATGGGACAGGACTTAATAACATATTTAGGGTTTTTGCCACACAGGCCACTTTATTTTTCTGCTCAACTGTTTTCTTTCAAATGTAGGGTGATAGCAGTACATGAAAGAAAGCCAGCAGTGAATCATAATTCATGAACGATTAGCATCATTAAGAAAAATACGTTTCATTTTGTTTATTTTTTTAGTATTTATACTGGCCTTTTCAGTGGATTAGAAGTTACTATTATGTCATCATCGTCAACTGTTATTAACATTTTTTTTACATTGTTTTGAGGATCTTTTTAAAAAATTTTTATTTTATATTGGAGTATAGTTGATTAACAATGTTGTGTTAGTTTCAAGTGTAGAGCAAAGTGATTCAGTTATACATACACATATATCTTTTCTTTTTCAGATTCTTTTCCCATATAGGTTATTACAGAGTATTGAGTAGAGTTCCTCCTTTGCTATACAGTAGGTCCTTGTTGATTATCTATTCTCTATATAGTAGTGTGTATTCCATCATGCTTTTATATTTATATTAGAATATATATTATGATCCTTAGGTAAGATGTTAATGGAAGATAATTTAGTATATCTTAATGGTAATAATATATAGCATAGTGTATATTGTGTATTAGCCAACAATTTATTGTTGTTGTAGCATGTGCCTAACACTGTTCTAAAGGCATTACATGAATTTTCTCTTTTATTTCTGTTAGCAATACTTTGAAATAGATACTGTTCTTATTCCTATTTTGTAGTTTAGAGAAACTCAGGCACTGAATTCTTACAGTGAAACTGTGGATTCAAACCCAAGCAATCATACTTTTTTTTTTAATTTTTATTGAGTATAGTTGATTTTAATGTTAGTTTCAGGTGTGCAGCAAAGTGAATCAATTACACATCTACAGATATTCTCTCTTTTTCTAGATTCTTCAAGCAGGTGTACTCTTAGTTCCGTGCTCATTGCATTTGTGACAATGAGAGGCTTACTAAGATGATTAATTGTTATTGCTCATGAAGTCAAGTTTTCCCTACTTTCTCTATATATTAAATGAGAACAATATTCTTCATAATGGCTTGTAGTGATTTAGTTATCAGATTTGTAGTGACCTTTTCACCATATAATTCCAGTTAGGAATTATTTTCAACTGCTGGTAAAGTTTCAATGGCCTATACAAACCTTGGAAGTGAATTACTGGGTAGGCAGTCCAGGGCCAGTGAAATGTTTCTGCCATGAGTCATTAATGACCTAGATTCTTTCCATTTCTAGCTTTGACATCTTTTAGAATATGACCCCTTCCCTTTATGATCTCAAGAAGGCTACTATCTTATCAGTTAGTATCTCCTCATCTTGAACTCCTAGCTACAAGGAAATCAGGGATATTACTGTGGTTTTGTTAGTAAGGTAACCGGTAGTCCTTGCCATGTGTTTTCAGCTGATAGTGTCTGGGTCATGGGTGCAGTACACAAGGAAAGAATGTGCTGATGGTGTAACATGACTGATCTTGGAGTCTTAATTGTTGCATTCTGGGGAAATGGTTTGACTCCATGTGTTACAAGGCAGTTTTCTTCCAGTGTAAAGTTTTGGGTTGAAGTGAGCAAAAATTTACTGTGTACTCATCACTCTGCTAGGTATGGGATAAGGATACAAAACATGAAAACCTAACTCTGTGTCCCACAGATTTAAGAATGTTGTTGAAAGCGAAAACATAGCACACAGAAAATGATTATGGGATAATGACATCAGCGTGCACGTGCATGTGCGCTCCGTCATGTTCGACTCAGTGTGATCGCATGGACTGTAACCTACCAGGCTCCTCTGTCTGTGGAATTTTTCAGGCAAGAATACTGAAGTGGGTTGCCGTTTCCTACTCCAGGGAATCTTCCTGCCCAGAAATTGAACCCTTGTCTCCTGCATTGACAGGCAGATTCTTTACCACTACCCCACCTGCAAAGCCCAGTGACTCATTGGAATTCAAAGAAGATAGAGGTCAGTGTACCTGGATTGACAGGAGAAGGCCTCGTGAAGAAGGCACAGCATGTGCTGGACCTAAAGGAATAAGAAAGTTTGGCAGCGTTATAGAAGACGAAGAACTTCCAGAATAGGTTATAAAGGTGTAGCTGGGGAACAGAAACTGGTAGATATATTCTTAGGAAAGATGGAGGTTTGTGACTTACAGTGAAGTTCATCTGCAAGATAGGTAATAACAACCGTTTCATTGCTCTAGAACTCAACTGAAGGCTTCCAACAATGTGAAAAGTGTTTATGTTTGAGAGACTGGTAAATGTTAAGTCATTGCTGTGGGAATCTGTGGCATCCATGCCTAGGGCTGCTTGAGTCACTCCACCGTTTCTGTTTCCAACGTGGTTGATTCTTCCACGGTGGGGAATGTCATGGCCGTGGTCAGCAGCATTGTCCGTGGAACTTATGGTCGTGGGGTTGTGTGGGCCCATGGCTCTTTTAGCCTAAAATCATGATCAGCTAAGGCTTCATGTGTGTGCAAAGGAGCCATGAAAGCATCTAAGGGAAACTAAAACCTGGGAGACTTGGAAATACCTGACTGTTGAATGTGTTCCTTTGCACACACAGAGACCCTTTTGGAAAGAATGACAGCCTTTATTGACTCGGGTGGTTGAATAAATTCTCTGTTGAACCTTTGGCTAATCATTAAGCTGCATAGACACAGGGGTGGCCCCCAGGAAAGCAGGCTTTAAAATGAAAGCAAGAATTAAAAATAAAATCCAGCAGAGGCATTAGTAACTGTATATTGTGGAGCAAAGTAGCTTTCCAGAATTCTTATACCATACTATAAAACATGTCTAATTTCCAACATAAAATTATGACACATGCCAAGAACTAGCAAAGTATGGTATATTGAGAAAAGGAAGTAGGTGATAGAAACTGTTGCTGATTGCTTCCAGTGTTAAATTTTGGAGACAAGGCTTTTAAAGCAGCTGTTATACATATGTTCTAAAAACTAAATGAACCGTGTTTATGGAATGAAAGGAAAACTTGGTAACAATGACTGAACATATAGAGAATCTCAGTTAGAAATAAGAAATTATAGGAAAACCAAATGGAAATTCTAGAGTTGAAAAGATAAAAGTGAAACAATAAGCTATATCCAGGTCAGCACATGGATCAGAGAACTGTTATGTTAACAAGAGAGGTGAAAGGGAATGGGTGGGCTTGCTTGGTGGTACAGTGGTTAAGAATCCACCTGCCAATGCAGCGGACAGGGGTTCAATCCCTGGTCCAGGAGAATCCCACAGGCCACAGAGCAGCTAAGCCTGTGCACCATAGCTGCTGAGCCCACACACTACAACTACTGAACCTACGTGCTGCAACTACTGAGACTTGTACTCCACGGCAAGAAAAGCCACCGCAGTGAGAAGCTGCCATGTGCAGTGCACTTCACTGGAGAGCAGCCCCTGCTCTCAGCCCCTGGAGAAGGCCCATGCAGCAACAAAGACCCAGCACAGCCAAAAACAAAATAAATAAGTAAATCTTTAAAGGGAAAAAAAAGAAAGGGAATGGAAGCCGCAGAGAAGAGTTGAAGAAGTACCTGTGGTGAAAGAAACCTTCCTTGACTTCACTTTTCCTGATGTTTATTAAGCCTCTGCGATTCAGGCACACCCAGTCCCGTTGAATGAAGCCCCACAAAAAGATGTGTTTGTGGAAGATAGTCAACTATTTGCTGAGTTTGGTTTGCAAGTGTTGAAAGTTTTTCCATTCCTTAGCAACCCTACTTAACTGTGTGATTAAGGTTTTTATTTTTTTTTTGCCTCCCTGTGTGGCATGTGTGATCTTACTTCCCTGACTAGGAATCGAACATATACTCCCTGCAGTGGGAACATGAAGCCTTAACCACCAGACAACCGGGAAGTCCCAAGGAGATTATTTTTATTTTTACAGGATTCATTTATTGAGGTGTCACTTGAATATATATATATATATATATATATATATATATATATATATATATATAGTAGGTGATGAGATTATTTATTGAGAGATGACTCTGATGGTATGTGGGTTATATTAGTCTAATCTAGAGAATTAGAACCAGTGGGAAGTGGGATTATATATATGAGGAGAGAGGGAAGAAGGGAATGGGGGTGTTGATTTTGAGAAATTAACTCATATGATTGTGAAGCCTGAACATCCAAAATTTGCAGACTGAGGAAAGAGTTGCAATTTCTAACCCTCTTCCTCCGAGGAAGTCAATTTTTTGAAGATTTTATTAAGACTTTCAGCTGATTGGATGAGTCCCATTCAAGTTATGAAGCATCACCCACTGTACTCAAATTCTGCTGATTTAAATGTTAATCTTATGTTAAAAAAAAAATACCCTCACAGAAGTATCCAGAATAATATTTGACCAAATCTGATTTTTGTGGCCTAGCCAAGTTTACACAGTAATCACCACAGGGGTGATGAATATAGTTCTGATTAAAATAGCATTTGTCTACTGGAAAAAATCTATTGTAGACACTCATTTCCCCACTCCCATGTCTCTCTTTAAATTTATTTCATAGTAGGAGAATCATTCTGCAAAGAGATGGCTATATGTCTGTATCTTTTGCTGGGTTGTTTTAAGAATTGTTATTGATAAATGAATGTGAAGACATTTCCTTCTTGGTTTTAAGCACAGCACCTTCTAACTAGCAGGGCCCCAAACTATTTATTTTTTGCTTAATGAATTTTAATAAGTTTCCTGTACAGTCATACTCATCCTTTATTTGAATATTAGTAACACTTTTTTTTTTAATGGTTGAGGAAATGTCTTAATCTGAGGAACCACATGTCCTGAACCTGGGTGCTGATGTCTTCTTCAAAGCCTGTGGTGCACAAAATGTAGGACCCCCTTAACCCTTTGGGACATACGAAACATGTCTGTTGCCATTCATTTCCATGACAAATGCTTTATTGAGCACAAGGTGCTTTGGACACTTGTCAGTTGCTTATATTCACAATTAATACCGCTTAGTAAGTTTATCTTAGGGAAGTTCAGTAAAATTTCCTTTTGATGTGTAAATTTTCTTATTTATAAGCTATATAGCATCACTGACTCAACAGACATGAAGGAGTAAACACCAAGAGATAGTGGAGGACAGCAGAGCCTGGCATTCTGTAGTCCACGGGGTCACAAAGAGTCAGACGCAACTTAGTGACTGAACAACAGTCCCTTTTCAGAGAAAGGGGGGAATTTGCTATGGAAATAATCCTGGTCCTTCCCCATATTTTATCCTTTAGATATTTACACATTACACCGAGCCGACAGTTTTTAATACAGAGTCTTACTATGTTTATGACAGTCTTTAAATGCCATTTATTTTTATATTGTATTATAGTGATGTTTTCCTTCTTCATGTTTATATGTCTATGTAGAGAGAGAAGAAGAGGGAGGGAGGAGAGAGGAACAGACATGCTGTTCCATCTTCCTTTCAGATAAGCCATTTAAGGTCTGCGTGGGAGGGAATGTTTGTTGTGTTACTGATCCAGGGATTAAGTCAGTGTCTTGTGTAATAATTTGAGGGAGGGAGGGAAAGTATGGACAACATACCAAGGAATGTACACTTTCTTAGGAAATGAAAATGTGTTGTATATTACATGCTAACCTGTTCTAGTAATGAAGTTGTTCATGGTTAGGATTTTGTTGGGTATTATGAATAACTGCAAAAGAACATGATTATTCAGCAGCTGACTGCAGACCTTGAAGATTGTTTAATCCAATATAATATCATCACATTATACACATTATTGGAGTGGAGATGTGATCTTTACATAGAATCATAGAATGTTAGAATAGAAAAAAACTTGAAGATCATTTAAGATAAAGTCTTACGTGGAGACTCATACCATACATCTGTTTGGTGGTGGGAAATTCTTGTAAGAGTGAGAAAATTTTCCCCAGAAACAGACTCACGTATACAAAGAATAAATCAGTGATTACCAGAGGGGAGCAGGATGAAAGGAGGGGTTGAAATAGGTGAAGAGGATTCAGAGGTACAGATGTTGTAAATAAAATAAGATAGAGGGCTGTAATAGACAACACAGAGAATATAGTCCATATTTAATAATAACAACTTTGTATGGTATATAATCTATAGAAGTACCAAATCACTATGTTGTACTCCTGAAACTAATCTTATAAGCCAACTATACTTCAAAGAGTGAGAAAATGTCTTTATTTCAGTTAGTTAGGAATCTCTTACCTCTTGTTAAATATGTACTCGATGGCCATATTTCGAAGATTGAATTTTAATAATTAGAAAGATGAAAATTTTGGCAGCCTCAGACATCTTAAAATTACCTTGAAAAAAAGCAAAGTAATTTTAATAGTTGAACAGGAATAAAGACTTGATTTCAAAATTAAGGACTTTTATCAAATAAAATACACTTAGTTCACAGTGTTAATAGTTTGGCATTTTTGCTACAGATTGCTAACAAAGGTCACGTTGGACTGACAGAATTCTGTGAGACTGGTGTTTGGTAGCCACTGAGCTAAAACAGCAGTTATTTAGGTGGAGGTTAAGCACAGTTTCACCACCCTGAAGTGTTACTGAAGAGGCTTTATTTCAACTTGTGTCTAAAATAAATAAGGGTTATGTTAAATAGAACCAAAAGGGAGGCTGCTTGGGATAGTGTTCTTTTTGTCATAAAATATCAGAGAACCCTTACATGTGATGCTAACTGTTTCATTTATTTCTTCGCTTATTTTCTTATTGGCTGTGCTGGTTCTTGGTGTGGTGCACAGGCTGTCGCCGCCGTGTGCAGGCTTTCTCTGGTTGCAGTGAGCGGGGGATGTTCTTCATTACGGTGCTCGGGTTTGTCACTGGGGTGCGCCTCTTGTTGCGGAGCTTGGTTCCTAGGATGCGCAGACAGTGGTTGTGGCACGTGCATTAAGTATAGCCCCATGAGATGTAGAATCTTAGTTCCCGCAGCAGGGATAACGATAACCCTATATGCAAAACAGAAAAAGAGACACAGATGTACAGAACAGACTTTTGGACTCTGTGGGAGAAGGCGAGGGTGGGATGTTTCGAGAGAACAGCATTGAAACATGTATATTATCTATGGTGAAACAGATCACCAGCCCAGGTTGGATGCATGAGACAAGTGCTCGGGCCTGGTGCACTGGGAAGACCCAGAGGGATCGGGTAGAGAGGGAGGTGGGAGGGGGGATCGGGGATGGGGATTACATGTAAATCCATGGCTGATTCATGTCAATATATGGCAAAAAGCACTACAATACTGTAAAGTAATTAGCCTCCAACTAATAAAAATAAATGAAATAAAAAAAAAGAAAAAAAAGAATACTGGAGTGGGTTGCCATTCCCTTCTCCTAGGGATCTTCCTGACCCAGGGATTGAACCTGGGTCTTCTACATTGCAGGCAGATTCTTTACCATCTGAGCCCCCAGGGAAGCCCAGGGGGCCTTATGTACCTGCACAGATGCCTTTGTAAAAATATTTGGGTTGTATTGTTCTCATCTGCACCTTGCTTTTTCTTGCCTCTTACTAATTTATTATGGCATGTTTTATTTAACGATGAATATTGGTGCTACCTTATATATATTATCCTACTTAATGCATATTCCTTAATATGGAATATTAATACACATATTTAATATACACAGTTTAAAATATTAGTCACAAATGGAAAGAGCTTAAAGCTTTAAATAGGCCATCGTATGCTGCCACCAGATCTAAAACTTTCTTCTTTGGCTTTTTAAGATTTTGTGTCAGAGAATGATGTAATCAAGAAGAAAGCACTTGTGAAAGGTTTGTTTCCTATACTGTCTGATTTGAAACTTGTTGAGAACAGAAATTAGCCACAGATTTTATTTAAAATGGGGCCATCTCTCTCTTCATGTAATTGCTGCTTGCATTTCCTGTGGCCATGTTACAAAGAGCTACATCTAATTCTTGTTCTGTGGTTCTACCTGATTTTAATATAGGTTCTTAGGGAATGCATCCACATCCATTTTTGAACCTTTATTCAGAACGTAAGTATTGAAATGCTGCCATTACAGTGAATTGGGAACATGGTGATGTCTCTTTCCTTGGGATGTGTTTTGTGTGTGACCACTTCTCTATAGGATTTATGCGCCTAAATTCTTAGCTGGTTAGATAGTCTCTTCATGTACTCTTCAAGCAGATTTGGCTATTGAGCAATTGAAACATGGTTGATGCCAATGAAAGTGCTGATATTGCAAATATATTATGTTAAATGTATTAAAATTGATTTCACTTATTTCTTGTTTTTAATGTGGCTTCTAGAAAATTTAAAATTACATAGCTCAATTTGTCTTTCTATTGGACTCTGTTCTCGGCTTCCTGGATGGCTCAGTGGTTAAGAATCCACCTACAATGCAGGAGAGTCGGATTTGATCCTTGGGTCAGGAAGATCCCTTGGAGAAAGAAATGGCAATCCTCTCCTGTACTCTTGCCTGAGAAATCCCGTGGACTGAGGAGCCTAGCGGGCTACAGTCTGTGGGGTTGCAAAAGAATTGGACACGACTTAGCAACTAAGCAGCAATAGCAGAGTTGTTCTTACCTTGCTTCGGGCTACAGGTGTACATTTCTGACTACTTCTGAGTGGAAACCCATCACGGTTTCTTATTACTTGTGCAGGTATATAGATTTATCAATCCAGAGCTCCTAGCCAGGAAATTTTAGTTTTGACAAGTGACAGATTTTGACATCATGCTATCCTGGCTGACAGTGGAGTGGGCCTTCAGTGGCAGCTTCTGTCGTGCTGGTCTAATGGGAACTCTACCTATAGTGATATTTATGTTTAATGGATCTGATTTTTGTTTTGGGCTCTCTAATATTCTTTGTATATGCATTTAGCCTAAGGTTGGTACCCTGTAATGTTCACTGATACCCCTGAATCCGTGGATAAGTATAGAATAATGGGAAGAACAGAGACTTGGGGTCACACAGACCTAGATATGAATTCTTAGACTGAAATCATTCAGTAGTTCTCAGTCTCGGTCTCCACATGTGTAAGATGGTGTTCATTTACAACTCCTCTGCAGTGTCTTTGTGAGGATTAAGTAAGGCAGTGTTTTCAGGTTTTTGGTACAATGTCAGGCCCCTATTAGATGCACCTTGTATTATTTGGTTAGAAAGATAGTAAGGGCACCCAAGGAAAACTCTTTACTAGGAATTTCTTTTCATACATATATGAAGAAATATATACATAATATATATTTATACATAAATTGAAAGTGCTGTCTGTATGACTGTTGGAAGCATGTGCCCAGTTTGTCTCGTGTTCGTGCTACAGGTTTGTAGGCTTCATGTCCCAGCCCAGTACTGTGTCTGTTAGTATCTCTGATGAACTGGAGCCCTTTACGTTCATTGGAAAATGGTAATTTGTTTATATTCCCCAAGAAAGCCCATGTTATTTTTATCTTTATTGAGGTATAATTGAAACATGACAAATGGCACATATTTAAAGTGTATGTTATGATAAATTTTGACGTATGTGCACACCCATGAAACCATCGTTCTGATGGAGGTAATGAGCATGTCCACCACCTACAATAGTTTTCTCATGCCCCTTTATAATGCGCCCCTGCTGCCCCTCCCAGGGCTCAGTAGAAGAAGCACATTTCTACGTAGTAAGTCTCTCCCAGTATCATTGAGATCTTTTCTGAGGGGAGATAACTTTGCTGCCATGTAGTTTAATGTGACTGTTTATTACATAGTTCAGAACAAAAGATGGGAATCTTAAATGCATAGTTATTTTTTCTTCTGCTCTGTACCTTAAACTAAAGGCCCTTTAAAAGAAACATTTTCCCTCTAGAACTGGTTCACAAAACAACTAAAGGGGTTGCAGTTTTCTGTGTAATCATTTCAAAACAACAGTTTTTTCAGCCACCAAAAGGATGCAGTCTTGACATATAAATAGAAAACAGATTGAGTTTTTGGCTGCTATTGCTGTATTGGTTTAAATGTTGGTTCAGTCAACTTCAGGCTTAGATTACAAGATTTGTAAATTAAAGGAAAACCAAAAGGAAAAGAACATCTGCATAGATTCTGACTTTGTGGAATTCCGTCCAGGCATGCTTCCTCCTGGTAAAACAGGACATGTGCACATTGAACAAGCCTTGAAAAGAAATCACTGTTGTATTTATCCCAAAGACAAAATTGTTGCTGAAAACTAGGTAATTCATTATGAAGAACTATGTTAGTTTTCAAATCAAGTATTATTTCACAATTCTGGTGGAAATAGTTTAGTGATGTAGTTGTATGGTATTTAGCCATAATGAAAATCTTGCTAAATCTCATAGTTCTATTACTTGAATCAAAGTATTCGGAATTGAGAAAGGTAATTTGCTTTAACTAAGACTTAAATATGTTATTGTCAAAGAGTAAGCTAATTAATTGATAGTAAATTCATCACTGCATGCCTCTGTAAGGTGTAAGGAATCCTTGTTTGCTACTGCATAAATCATACCTGTGTGTGTGTTTTGAAAATGTTTGCTATAGATTACCTATGCTGCTATCTCAAAAAGTGCTTTAATGTTTTTCCCCCTTTTGTTCTAAGAAAGAATTTTATTATTCTTTCAAGAAATGTTTATGGGTACTTACATTATGGGTCCCTACTATATTTCAGATGCTTTTCTAGTACAGTAGTAATCTAAGGCAGAGGCTTTTAGGTGAGGAGATGAGAGGGGTGGTTTTGACCCCCAGGAGACACTTGCCAATGCCTGGGGCACTTTTGGATGTCATATCTAGGGACTGGGATGTGCTAGTGTTACGGTAGAGTCAAGGTTGCTGCTAAACATCCTATATAGTACAGATCAAGTCCTGACAACAAAGAATTTTCCAGCCTATAATGTCAATAGGGCTAAGGTTGAGCCCCTTGGATCTAAGGAGACAAAAGATCTATGTACTGACCGAGCTAACTTTCTAGCAGGGAGAGAGAAACAAATAAATAAAATATATATCGTGGTGGCAAGTGATGTGTAAAAAATACTAGAGAATGTGGTTAGAATGTTAGGGCAGTGTTCTGAGTTGATGGACATTTGGATAACTTGCTGTTTTGGGCTGTAGTGAACATTGCTGATATGAACATTTGTATATATGTGTGTACAATTTTTGGTGTCCATTTCTCTTTGGTATATGTACCTAGTAGTGGCATTGCATGGTCATAAGTTATGCTTTGCTTGATATTACCAAGTAGGTTTTTAAAGTGCTTATACCAGTTACCTTCATAAGCCTTCCAGTTGCAGTACTTTGTGTGAAAGCTTGGCATTGATAGTCTTCATTTTAGCCATCTGGGTGAATATGCATTGGCATCTCAGATGGTTTTTGTTTTTATTTTATTGACAGCTATGGAATTTGAATACTTTTATATATATTTTAATCTATTTCAACATCCTCTGAAGTACATGACCAAGTTTTAAGCCTATTTTTCTTTTGTGTTAAATGACCTTTTCTTACTCATTTGTTGGAGTAGTTTTGACACATTCCCTGTCCATGCTTTTAGGATTAGTATATCTTATATTCTGTTAACCTCAAGGTCATGAATCTGACTCCAGAATGCATATGGTTATCAATACAGAGGCCCAGGAATGGCCCAGATAGTTCTAAAGAACAATGTTGATAGGGTTACACTGCTTGATATTTATAAAGCAAGGTGTACTGGCATAAGGGGAGACCATTAGATTAGTGGAATATCTAGGGAGTCCAGAAACATATTTTTATAATAAAAAATGGCTCTGTAGTACAGAGGTGGTTTATGCATGGTTTTGGGCCATTTGGGTATTCATATGGAAAATGAAGAAACTTGTTTTCTATCACATATCATGCAAAAATCAACTTAAGATGTATTGTAGGCCTAAAGGTCAGAGAAAAAAGGAACAAAATATTTTGAAGATGAAGAAAATATCCTCATGATTTTAAGGTGGGCAGATATTCCCTAAACAGAATATAATATGTACTCATCATAAAGGGAAGCATTTATATTCTTTTGGTTTCAATATTATATAGAAAATTGCTTCATTATTGGTATATGACTTATATATGGTATCCTGTTATGTAAATGCAATGAAAAGCCAGGATTTTATTATTTTATGATCCTTTACTTAATGTCAGTATATGGAGAGGGGATATATGTATAATTATGGCTGATTTGGGTTGTTTAATGGCAGAAACCAATACAACATTGTAAAGCAATTCTCCAGTTAAAAAATAAATTTAAAAAAGAAAAAATTAGGATTTGAAGTCTTAAGGTTTGCTTTTTCTCCTTTGGTATTCATTTAAAAATTCTTCTCTTTGTTAATTTATTTTCCTAGTTTAATTCCAATTATAGAATACCTTTAAATAGATCTTTAGTGTTTGAGAAATGTAAATCCAACTGTAACGGTACAAAGCCTGATATTGTTCTATAAGTCTAGTTGGAAAACTTTCCTGAAAGATGGCAGAAATTCTTGAAGCCATCCATATCATGATGGGGGGCAGGGAAGGATGGACCAATAGGAAGTCCTGAATAGTTCTTGGTGGAAAAGAAAAATGGTAGAGGAGATTGGTTGATTTTTTTTTTTTTTTTTAATGTGATAAGATCCTGAATTTATATTCTGTGTAAGATATTACAGAGGACCATGATTTTCTTCTTTATTTCAGTTTGTAAAGCTGAATATACCTGTGGATATCGAGGAGCAATACACAAAAACTCCTTTGGACTTACACTCTGCTGAGAAACTTAAAATTACAGATGGGTTGAAGTATTATTTTATGTTTAGAAGCAGATTACTGTTATTTTAAAAATAAATCTGGCCTAAAGGTGGTTGTCACAAACAGTATGTTATCCTAGAAGCAAGATTTTTTTTTTAAAGTATTTTGAATGTGTTATATCTTAATGTTAACTGCTTTTGTCTTTGTTAGTAACTTTTGGTATAACAAGTCTTTTTTTCTTGGCATTCAAGTAATTTTACTAACATCTTATTTTTCAAACACAGTATCCAAAGGCTAAAACAGTTGTTGTTATACAATAACTGGCATGTTAATTAGAGCCTCCTGGTGTGGGGGTGGATTAATGTGCTTGTGGAGAGGAATGAACAAGAGACAGAATTTTGAGTGTCCCTTTTGGAGTGTCCTCTTTTAAAAATTTTTAAAATATATTTTAAAATTTATTTTTAATTGAAGGATAATTGCTTTACAGAATTTTGTTCTTTTCTGTGAAACCGCAACATGAATGAGCCATAGGTATATGTACATCTCTGCCCTTTTGAACCTCCCTCCTTAAAGTTTTAAGTGCTATATTTAGGTTTTATCACTTATTTAAGTGTAACAGTTCTTATTTATCTCTGTGGAAATAATGAAATATAATAAATTTGTGTTAAAGTAACATATATTCACTTATTAGTCTTCATTTCCCTGAAAAATTTCAACGAACGCATACTGAACGCATCTGTTGTCAGTTTCGTCCATGCACCTTTTTCAAACAAGGAAATAAAAGTAAAGTTTATGATGACCAGAGAGCTTGATGAAAACAGCTGCACTGCATACTTCTGTGAGTCACTTGTCCAATGAAGCCGCAGTATAGGAAAAATGATAATGCACCCCTCCACTGTTAAAAACTGCTGCGATGGGGGGACGTTTTAAATTATTAAACACTGTAAACGCCATAACGTTAATTAGAAGAGGAACAGACTCCACAAAGATAAATGTGTTTTCAATATGATTCTTAGGGAGGGTACAGTAGAAACCAGTGAACAGAGAGGAAATTTATTTCTGGCAGGACTCTAGACATGGAACTGTGGCTGAACTTTTTACCCTAATTACCTCCTGCTAATGCCTGCAGCGGTCTGGAATCAAAGTGGTGCTTCGGGCCCTGGAAATTCTCTGATGTGGCAAACGTTTGTTGTGTGAGGAGGGTTTCTTAAGAAAAAGCAGAATATTGTGACAGGATTTTAAAAAAATTTCTCAGTTACCACCCACCTCACTTGTTGCCTACAAAAATAGAGTAATTGTTTGCATCTGTGTGTGCCTTTTTCCCCCTAAGAAATAACTGTTATAAATCAATGTGACATAGATCCAGTGAACTGAGGCTTGCCCGAGGTACGATCTTTTTTTTTTTTTTTTAAGTCTCTCCTTTATTTAAAAATCTAGGTTCAAAATGTAAAAAAGTTATTTTTGATAAGTGAGAAGAAACATTCTGCCCATTTCTTAGGAGAAGTTAGATCTTAAAGTATGCTTTTCAAAATAAAGCTTTTTGGAGGCTTAAAAACTTTTGGAGCATATAACCTTTTGGAGCATCAGACTGATGGCTATTTAACTGCTTAATCCTGGAAGCTGAAATGGGAATTTCCAGTTTCCATTTTTAGCTCGCACCAGAACCTTAGAGATTCTTCCCTTTAATTTCTCTGAAGCTTTACTTGGTTCCATTCATCTGTCACCACCTGCTTTTCATCCTTTTAAAATCGGTGTTTCTATACTATATATAGGATAAATACTTTGTATTTTATGTATTCTGAAAGAATCTAAATTTCAATTAGTCTGCCTTTGTGTCATATGAATGTCTGTGCTAACTTTTGTCTCCTAGTCTTCTTAAATATCTTTTATATAATTTTTGAAAAATCTAATTGCACTGCTGTTTTGTAATGCAAATATATTCATGGTTTCACTTGGGAAGAAATTTATTTTGGCAGTCTTTTATTTAGGTATTGTATAGATAGCGTTAATTTGTGAAGGCAGTATATTATTAGTTTTCTTGATCCTGGGCAATAAGGACATTTTTATTCCTCATAATGAAATCTAAATCTAAGATTTCTTACAAGGTTGGATCAAAAATTCACATCTTGCTGTGGTTAGGCTGTGGTTACAAATTGCTCCACTATAACCTTAGTATTTTGTATTTAGTATAACTGCATCTGTGACCATTCATATAGTAGTTTTATTTGTGAACTGTGACTAAGGATTGTTCCTCTGAATTACCAGAGTTTCAAAATTATATTACAAATAATTTATTTTCACTTTCTTCACTATAGGTGTTTATAAAAACATTTTTGATTAGTGCAAGGCAGTTATACATTTCACTTTTAACATATTGTTTCAAATTTATGATTAGCCCCTTTGGATGTAATATGTGCATTTCACAGCTTTTGTTTGTTTTCTGATCCCTCTAGACCACTCCTACTTCCACCTACCTTTATAAGAGCAGTCAAATTAGAAAAACATTTTTCTTCTATTAAAAAAAATAATCTTTCATAGAAATAATGCTGTTCAAAATGGAAAATAACTCTTAAGTTTTAACTATATCTGTATCTTAGGCATATGGTGTTGCAATTTAGTTTATACTTCACTATAAAATAACTTTTCATGTTATTATAAGTATGTAAAGTGTCATCTGCTTATTTTCTAAACCTGATACCACAGGAACAGAAAGGACAATCATGTGGCTTTATTAGGTATTACAGATTGTAACTATTCCTCATAGGTTTCAAACAAACATCCTCTATAGTGTACAAATAATGATTTTCTTGTGTTTTAGTAAGTCAAATTAGAAGAATTGATTTTGAACAATATAGTTGTGCTCTAAAAGTGTGTGTGTGTGTATAAACAAGTACTCAGATTTTTGTTGTCATTTTAAGTATGAAGAAGGGAAATAATAGAAGTAATATGTTTTTACACATATTCTTTTCTAAAATATCTTTTGGTAGATTTTGATATGCCTTGATTTTTGAGAAATAGTTTTCATATCATCTGTTACCTTTGGCTTTCTTACATTTCTCTCCTCAGTGTGTCTCAAATGATGTTATCATCTGTTGGCTTCATTGACATGTTTAATATGTTGTTTTGTATTGATTTTGTACTCAAACCTCATGCACACTGGTAAAGGTTTAGGGTAACACTGCAATAATAAAACCATGTATACTTTTACACAGTAGAGCATATTTGGCATCTGTGCTTGCTTGGCAGAAGTTGGTGTAATTAACATCTTTTTTGTGAATCGAACCAGACTTGGTGTTCTCATTTCAAGTATCTTATGTTTTTCAGTTAAACTGCAGTTATATTTATCTGTCAATATACAAAATGATTCTTTAAACACTTTATCATGACAGATAAGCATTTAATAAATTAGTTTGCTTTCTGAGGAAATAAATTCAAGCAAGATTTTGCTTTGTTTTGTTGGAGTGTTACTGCTTGTACCTTAAAGAACACACAAATTTTTCTAAGTGTATTTTTCTAGTATTCAAAGTTTCTTTATAATATCATGACTCAAAATTAGCTTCTTTCTTTAGGGAACTGCCTTATAATCCATTTCTTAATCATTAAGTAAAATTTTAATTTTTAAATTACCCTTTTGCCTCTGTTGTTTGGTATCCCTCTGCCAATGGCTTCCCTTACGTTGTCCATGAAAAGGAAAAAAAAAAATCATAGTAGAATTTAGACTCCCCAAGTTCATATATCTTCAAAATTTATAAAACAGTAAGCAATTTATTAACATTTCTGCTGTTATCAAGAAATACCGATTTTCTTCTACATTGGGATTTACAAGGTAAGATTTTATTTTTTTTAATTTTATTGAAGTGTAGCAGATTTACAATGTTGTGTTAATTTCTGCTGTGTTACAAGTTTATTCACTTGAATATTTCTTTTTCATCATGATTTATCACAGAATGTTGAATATAGTTCCCTGTGCTCTATAGGACCTTCTTTATTCATCCTATGTATAATAGCTTGCATCTGTTAATCCTAAACTCCCAGTCCTTCCCTGTTCCATACCCAAAGTAAGATTTTAGTATCCTGAATGATTAATTTTGAAGAATACAGTATAACACATACTGTAATTATGATTAATTATAATATCTACTATGTGGATACCAGAGTCAGATTTATTTGTTTTCTGTTTGATTTTTTGGAAGCTTGATGCTAGTGGAGGCGTGTTTACAGTTTTCAGTCTTTGTTTTCTTTGCATCCTGTGTCTGTAAATCATTTTCCTAATCAATTAGTAAATTAATATGATAAATTTAAAGCATTAACTATTCAGTATTTGAAGTCTTTGCTGTTGATAGAAACGTTTTCATATGATCATTTATTGCTGAAAAGGCTTAATGAAAAACCTTCCTCTATAAATAGATCACATAAGGGTTAAAGGAAATAATACATTACATTATCTTTGTAACAATGGCTGGTACTTATCAAATGCACAATAATAAAAATTACAGAGCAGCCACAGCGTGGCACTTTCTTTTAGAAGAGTGAAAGTCAAAAGTAGAATGTCAAACAATTTCATATCTTCATAAACGGAGTTTTACCAAGTATCTCTCTTGAGTTTGTTCAGTAATGCATTGTACATTCTATGGTTTTGGACATCTATATATATATTTATATACATATATGTATTTGGACAAACATATGTTTTTTATGTTTTGTTATGGACAAACATTTGTTTTGTGGTTTTGGATAAACATGTATACACCATTATAGTATCATAGAATCATAGAGCATTGTTAATTGATAGCAAGTAGTTAATATTCTTTTCTTAATTCTTAATAAATTCTTTTAACAAATAGTGTTATGTTCAGTGTTCAGTGATAAAGTGTATTTTCTGCCCTTTAGCAGTTTTCTAGTTCTTTTGAGTGAAAGGGCATGTAAATTCATGAAATGTATAGATGACATTTACTAGATTCGTTTAGTCAGAGGAGGCAATGGCAACCCACTCCAATACTCTTGCCTGGAAAATCCCATGGACGGAGGAGCCTGGTAGGCTACAGTCTGTGGGGTCGCAAAGATTGGACACAACTGAGCGACTTTACTTTCACTTTTCGCTTTCATGTGTTGGAAAAGGAAATGGCAACCCACTCCAGTATTCTTGCCTGGAGAATCCCAGGGGCGGGGGAGCCTGGTGGGCTGCCGTCTATGGGGTCGCACAGAGTCAGACACGACTGAAGTGACTTAGCAGCAGCAGCAGATTTGTTTAGTACCTTTGTTTGTATTCCTTCATTAAGAAAGCTTTAATATCTCCAAATGATTTAAAAAAATCATGGAAAATATTTTAGCAGAATTAGTGGACAGTTCTTTTCCTTATTTGTTAGAGAAATTCATTATATGTTTTAAGTGTTATTGTCATTGTACTTGGACTAGTTGGAATTTATTAATATGGTTCATTGTTATTTGTAAATATCTCACGTGTATTATTATGAATTGTCATATATTATTTTTGGAGTTTGAAATGCAGTGTTTTGTATGTGTTAAGGTTTTGGTTTTTGTAACCTCTCATAGTTAGGTACTACTTTGTGTTAGATCATGTTATGTAGAATGGTAATTAGGATATATTTCTCCTTTACCTCTTTAGCCTAGTTAAAACCAGTTGAGAGGCTTTAAAATGTTCTAATTTTTATTGAAATTTTTTTTGAGGGGGTGGTAGATCCTCAGATTTTGAGTTTTGAAGAGATGCTTGCCAGGTTGACCAACTTCTGCCTTGTGTTATTGGGAAAAGAGATTTGATGATCTCTTGGAGATTTGGAAGATTTTGCTCTATTCTGAAGCGACTGCATGTTAGCTTTCTATCTACTGAAAAATTTTCTTAACAGATGACAGAATAGTTGAACTATTTAGATTTGGATGGTATATTAAATAAATAGATGTAATAGAAGTTGACAAATTAGCTGTTCTAAATATTCATAACTTTGTTTAAAGATCCTTTATTTCCTGCAGAGTACCATACCTCCTACTTCACTAGAATTTTAATCCAGTTTATTTGTAGTTGCCTTAGATTCTTACCCCTCTGTCTCTAAATTTACCCATACTTAAATACTATAAAATGGGCTTCCTTGGTGGCTCAGATGGTAAAGAATCTGTCTGCAGTGTGGGAGACCTGGGTTCAATCCCTGGTCAGGAAGATCCCCTGGAGAAGGGAATGGAAACCCACTCCAGTATTCTTGTCTGCAGAATTCCATGGACAGAGGAGCCTGACTGGCTATAGTCCATGGTGTCACAAAGAGTCAGATATGTCTGAATTGACTAACACACTATATACTATAAAAATACCTACTCATGTGTAATGAGTATTTTATTATTTAATATTTCTTTCTTTAGTGGCAATGACTGGCATACATTTGTTCTTCCTTGAATATGTTCAGTCTTTTAAAAAATGACTTTTCAATTATGTTTTAAAATACATGAAGCAATGTTACAGCTGAAAGGAAAATAGCAAAACAATTAAAGTTAGAGATGAGCAATCCTCTTTTAGTAAATGGTGGAACTAGAAGATAGGAAAATCAGTCAGAATATAGAAGACATCAACTTTTAGTACAACATCAATTTGACTTACCTGATATGTGTAGAATACTATATCCACATACTGTACATACAGCATTGACCAAGACTGATCATATGCTGGGTGTCACAGCAAGCCTCAGAGTATTTTTTATAACCACAGCGCAACTAAGTTAGAATTCAGTAATAAACGTGTCTGTAAAACCTGTACAATGTTTAGAAATTAAAGAATGGTCAAACAGAGATCGGGAGAAAATAGAGCAGGTTTTGAACTGAAAGATTGAAAAAACACAGCATATGGGATGTAACTAAAGAAGGGATGGGGATATTTATAGCACTAAGTGCTCATGTTTGGCGTGAAGAAAGGTCTAAACCTTTCACCTTAAGCATCTAAAAAAGAGGAGCAAGTTTACCTAAAATAAGTAAAAGGAAGGAAATGATAAATGGAAATTAATGAAAAGAAATGGACAAACAACAGAAAATCAGTTAAGTCAAAACTAGTGTTTTTAAAATATCAATTGATATTTGATATAAGTGATAACCTTTTAGTATGACGATCAAGAAAAATAGAACATAAAAATTATAAATATCAAGAGTGATTGAAAGGCATTACTGCAGATCTTATGGTCATTAAAGATAATAAGCAGTATTAGGAACAACTTTGGGCTTCCCTGGTGGCTCAGATGATAAAGAATCTGCTGGCAGTGCAGGAGACCTGGGTTCAATTCCTGGGTTGGGAAGATTCTCCAGGAGAAGGGAATGGCTACCCACTCCAGTATTCCTGCCTGGAGAATCCCATGGACAGAAGAGCCTGGCAGGCTGGAGTCCATGGGGTTGCAAAGAGTTGAACACTACTGATCTTGGAAAATGTAACATGAAATGTACAAATGGAAAGTCCTTAGAGAAAAGTTATTGGTAAGTGAAGACCAATCAATAGAATAATGCTGCCATGGAGTAGTTCATAATTGCAAATAGATATTTCACAATTATTTCTATAAAGAAAGAGCACAAAGCAGAAATACAAGAATTTAGGGAAAACAGGATGAGATAATATGAGAGACATGATCTACAGGAAGAAACGAAGGAAAAAGCCTCACACATTCATCACAGAACTGACAAAAGAAATTAGAAAGTAGAGAAGGAAGACTCGATAGAATGCTGAATAAAATGAGAGCTTGGGCAAAATGGGAATAAAATTAGAATATTTGTATAGTTCCTAAATGAAGAGAAGCAAATTAATTCAGTGGAGGAAATGTCAGGCATCAAAATGGTTAATCCCAAAAATATCATTGTAGAGTTCTATATTTCAGGAACTCAGGCTCACTTTAGTGTTTAGTGGACAAAGATTGTTTAGGCATAAATGAAAAACAGTATCATAAATGTGTAAATTATATAATGTTTACATTGTTTGTATATGGATATATGAACTAATCTGCAGATTTTTTTGTTCCCTGTAACATCTCTTTTATAGTTTGAATTTCTATTGCACTTTTTTCCATGGTGTGGTATATTAAACATATTTCCTTGTGTTAAAACTTTATTTTCTGTCCTTAAAAACAAACCAGTTGATTGTTTTTGAAATCTCCCTGAAGATAGAATATTCCTAACTGATCTTTGTATTTAATTGCAAACAACAGAAACTTACTTAAAAAAATAGTGTGTTACGTCTTTGCCTCTTATTTAGTGTGTGACCCTATTGAAGCACATCTGATTCCAAGCCCAGTTTTATGTTGCCTCTTGCTTTTGTATGGAGACTTACTCCTTGCCTGGGTACCGCCCCATGTAAAAGTAATACGACTTTGTCAACTTATAGTAGTGTTGGAAGGTTTAATTATCCAGTGTTTATTCTGAACTTTTCAGAAGAAAAAATGTTATTATTAACTAGGCTAATCAAAAATTTAGCCTTTAATATGGTCAAGTTTCCATTTACTTAGCTTTTTCTTTTTAATTACTTAATAAATAAACACTACCAACTGGCTTTTGTTCTTTAGGAGCAGGATAAAAATACAAATAATGTAATACTATCAAAATTTTTCCTCTTATATTTAAAGGATTAGATTCAGTAACACATGTTGAAGGTTGTGCAGCTTTTTCCCATTTAAAAATAAGTGTTTCCATGCTTCTTGCAATTTGTGGTAGATTTAAAATGTCTTTGCTATTTTGTGTTTTACTTATACATGCACATTCTTGGAAAATGTCACTTTTTCAAATACTTTGTTCCGCTTTTCCTAATTTTGGTTCAATCTGTTAAATATAATGAATAAAAATAATAAAAGTCTTTGTAAAGGAAAATGGTATTAATATTTAGAACTTTCAAATTGTAACATTGCTTTAGCGTGATGCTTATTGTATCACATTATAAAAAGACTCTTTTTAAAACATTGTCCAGAGTAAGAGATGGCTATCATTTTAATAATATATATGAATATTAAGAAAAAATATTGCTAAGAAACTTTAAAGTAGACTCTGAGACTCAAAATTTAAGTATTTTTGATAGAAAATCATAAGTTTAGAGGCTTAATATATATTATTTGTGATTCTTATTTCTGTCAGGCATAAAAAATAATTTGCACCTAGGTAATATATTATTTTCAGTCATTTTAAATTTCAACGATATAAGTGTTAGATCACCATCATCATTCTTCTGTCCATTAAATATATATATATATATATACATAAAATTTACATATGTTTATTGTATACTTACTAATTATATAACTAAAAAGAAGCTCAATTACTCAGCATTATTCCAAGTCTTCACAGAAAGCCCAAGATATCTAGGTCATTCCTCATTTTCTGGATGCTATTGAGTGAGTATTTGACATTAGAAAATGGATTATTGATTCTTCTGTGAAAAGATGTACTTCGATAGAAATACTTAACCACACACACCTAAAACTCTTACTTAATTCCTGTTCTTTGACCAATACATACTCCTTGCTCCATTTAATGGTTCATTTAATTAGGCCTCACTATATTGCTGACTTTTGCCTTAAATAGCAATTGTTAGATTTGAAACAGACTGTCAGAATATTTCACCATGTTTACAATATGTATAGCAATATCTATATATAAAACTAACTGAAAAGGACACCAACAATTGTAGTGTGATACGGAAGAACATGAGAAATGGAAGCCCACTCAGATTTGTTTCAGAATAGTTTATAATAGTAAAAATTTATTTACATGTGTGCTAATTTAACATAGTTGTCCATGTATGACTTAAAGAAATTAGATAGATTGAAAGCATAAACAGTAAATTATAACTCTAGATTGCTAAAATTTAATATTCAAATAAGTAAGTGAAAAGGCAACTGAATGTTATTTTGAAGTAGTAGTACATCTTTTTACTGTCGCCACAGATTTGCCTTTTCTAGAGTGTCATATAGTTGGAACTTCATTCTTTTTAAGGCACAATAATTTTACATTGTATGTGGATACTACAGTTTGTTAATGCACTCATCATTTAAAATGACATATGGGTTGTTTCCACTTTGTGGTTATTATGAACAGTGCTGATATGAATGTTCATATACATGTTTTTGTGTTGACACATGCTTTCATTTCTTGGTATATACCAAGGAGTGAATTTGTTGGGTCATATGATAATTCTATCTTTAGCTTTTTGAGGAACCACCAAACTGTTTTTCACAGCAACTGCACCATTTTACATTTTCACCAGTAATGGACCAGAATTCAACTTTTTCTGTATCCTTACAAACATCTCCTCCTTTTCAATTGTTTTGTTATGACCAACCTAGAGGGTTGTGAAGTAGTATCTCCTTGTGGTTTTGATCTGCCTTTTACCACTGATCAGTGATTTTGATAACCTTTTCATATACTTGTTGGCCATTTGTATATCTTCTTTGGAGAAACGTCTGTTTGTGTCCTCTGCTCATTTTGTAATTGAGTTGTTTGTCTTCTAGATGTTGAGTAGCAAGAGTTCTCAATACAGTCTGGATACTAGACCCTTATCTGATACACAGTTTGTAAATATTTTCTATTTTTTGATTGTTTTTTAATTTTTTAAGGCAATGTCTGTGATACACAACAGTTTTAAATAGTAGTATAACGTAGTTTTTTTTGTTGTTACTTGTGCTTTTGGTGTTATGAAAATATTGTCAAATCGAAGATCATGAAGATTTACCCTTATATTTTCTTCTTGTATAGTTTTAGCTCTTATGCATAGCTCTTAATACATTTTGAGTTAATTTTTTTTAAGTTAATTTTAATATATGATTTAAGATAGTAGTCCAAGTACTTCCCTGGTGGTCCAGTGGTTAAGACTTAATGCTTCCAATGCAGAGGGAGTGGGTTTGATCCCTGGTCAGGGAACTAACATCCCACATGCCTCATGATGCAGCCAAAGTAAATAAGATAGTAATCCAAATTTTGCACATTAACTTCAGTTTTCCCAACCCATTTATTGAAGATATTTGGTACCTTTTTGAAAAATTAATTGATCATACATATATGGGTTTATTTCTGGACTCTGAATTTTATTCCATTGGTTTATGTGTCTAATGTCAGTATCACAGTGTTGTTTTTTTTTCATTTATTTTTATTAGTTGGAGGCTAATAACTTTATAATATTGTAGTGGTTTTTGTCATATGTTGACATGAATCAGCCATGGATTTACATGTATTCCCCATGTTTTGATTAATATAGCTTTGTTGTAATTTTTTAAATCAGATAATGTGAGTTCAATTTTTTTCTTTTTTCTTTTGTTTGGCTTTTTGGGGCCTCTTGCAATTTCATTTCCTTTTAGGTTGACTTTTCATTTCTGCAAAAGCCATTGGAATGTTGGTGCAGATTGTATTGCTATTGTAACTAGAACTGCTTTCTTTTATTTTGGATTGGTAATTACTGGTTTATATATGTTGATGTGTACTCTGAAATTTTCCTGAATTTATAATTTCTAGTACTATTCTGTGACTTCTTCAGAATTTTCTATATATAGGATCATGCCTGTGAATAGAGAGTTTTATTTCTTCTACAACTTAGTAGTTTTCAGTTTCTTTTTCTTGCCTAATTGCTTTGGTTAGATCTTTCAATACAGTGTTAACTATAGGCATCCATTTTTTGTTTCAGATAATAGAGGAAAAACATTCAGTCTTTTGTCCCTGAGTGTAGTGTTTTGCAAATGCCCGTTATCATATTTGGAAATTCCCTTCTATTCCTAGTTTTCTGTATGTTTTTTATCATGAAAGGGTGTTGAATTTTGGCAGTTATTTTTTCTGTATCAGTTGAGATGATCATGTTGTTTTTCCCCCTTTCATTCTGTTAATGTGATGTTGACTGTTAAGAGTTTATTATTTAATTCCACATATTTGTGACATGGTTATTGTTTGAATGCTATGTTTAATGTCACATATTTGTGAATTTCCAGTTTTCCTTTTGCTTTTGATTTGTAACTTCATTCCAGCTTTGTTAAGAGAGATTGTTTTCATTGTTTTTAAATTTAGGGAAACTTGTTTTGTGGCTAACATAGAAGAATGTGTATTCTGTCATTATTGGGTAGAGTCTTCTATAAGTTGTTTAAGTTTAGTTGCTATATATTGTTAAACTTAAGCTGTATTTATTTTTGTTTGTTTTCATTCTGCTACTCTGATGTGTAATTTCACTCATCTTATTTTCACATTTGGGAATTCTTTCTTTTGGCTATTCTGTTCTTCAGGTATACTTTGGTATACTTTGGTCTACTTCTTCTAAACCTTTGGTGCCTTTTTCATTTTAGTTTTTTGGCTTCCCTGGTGGCTTAATGGTAAAGAATTCGCCTGCCAATGCAGGAGATGCAGGTTTGATCCCTGGGTTGGGAAGATCATTTGGAGAAGGAAATGGCAACCCACTCCCGTATTCTTACCTGGGAAATCCCATGGATAGAGGACCTTGGCGGTCTATAGTTGCAAAAGAGTCAGATGCAGCTTAGCAACTAAACAACAACAAACTGTTCTGTTCCATTATTTATTTGTGATTCCTTTGTCCTAATGTACCAATGTCTTATTGATATTATTAATTTGTGAATTTGTCTTTCTCCTTTATTCTTGGTCTGTAATTTCTTTCAGCTCTTTGAGCTTGTTTACGACAGTTGATTTAAGCTCTTTGTGTAGGTTCTTCAGTGTCAGCCTCTCACAGGTTATTTTTGTCCTTTGGATGGGCCATACCTTCCTGTGTCTTTGTGTGCATTGCAATTTTTTATGGCACAGTGGACATTTTTAATATGGTAATGTGGCAACTTTGAACATCATATTGTGCCCCTTTCCCAGGGTTTGCTCTTTTGCTTCTTGAGGTCTATAGCCACGCATCGTTTATTGACTTTTTCAAGCTCCTTTTGTAAAGGCTGTATTTGGGACAGCCCTTTGAATGTGTCGTGATACCAGCTACCACTCTGCCTTAGCCTTTACCTTGGCTTGTGCAGTCAGAAGTTTGGCCAGGGATGTAAGATTAATATCTTCACAGTTCTTTGTTGAGCAAGCATTGACTCTGGTCATATGTGCTATATTCTAGATTCCCCAGCATATCATTCAGTAGACACACACACACACAAACACATGTGATTTTCATTTCAAGGAATTGGCTTATGTGATTGGGCTCATAGAAGAAGCAGAGAAGGCTAGCATCCTGAAAACTATCAGGTAGAGATTGACAGTGCAGTCTTGAGGATTATGAATTTTTATAAGTCAAATCTCTATGTTCAGTTCTTTTAATCTGCTGTCTTTCATTTCCTCTTTTATTTGTTTCTTCATTCTGGAAATTTTTCTGAGGTTTGTCCTATAGAGATTCAATTTTCTGAATAAAACTTGGACTTCATTAAAATTACATACTCCTATTCTTCTAAAACACAGACTGGGAGAAAGCACTTAAAAAATACATATCTGATAAAAGGACTGTAATCCAAAATACACAAAGCTCTTAAAACTCAAAAATAAGGAAATGAACAGCCTGATTAAAAATTGGGCAAAAGATCTCATCTGAAGGACAGTATACAAATGTCAGATAAAGATATGAAAAGGTGCTCCGTGTCTGTCATCAGGAAAACAACAAGGATATACTGCTATGCCACTGGTCAAAATTCAGTAAACTGACAATATCAAATGCTAATAATGGGGAACAATAGAAACTGTCATTAATTTCTGGTAGGTAAAAACCACTTTGGAAGACAGTTTGACAGTTTTGTATAACCAAGCATACTTTTACCGTACAATCCAACAATTGTCTTACATGGTATTTACCCAAAGATGTTACATCGGTACAAAAGACTACACATAGGTGTTTATATATGCTTTCCTGATAATTGCTAGAATTTGGAAGCACCCGAGATTTCCTTCCCATCAGGAAGCTTCCATAAGCCTCATTCTGTCTGAGAGGGCAGACAGAATGAAAACCACAATCACAGAAAACTAACCAATCTGACCACATGGACCACAGCCTTGTCTAACTCAATGAAACTGTGAGCCATGCCATGTAGAGCCACCCAAGATGGACAGGTCATGGTGGACAGTTCTGACAAAACATGGTCTACTGGAGAAAGGAATGGCAAACCACTTCAGTATTCTTGCCTTGAGAACCCTATGAACAAACAGCATGAGAAAGCAAACAAATAGGACACTGAAAGATGAACTCCCCAGGTGGGTAGGTGCCCAATATGCTACTGGAGAAGAGTGGAGAAGTAACTCCAGAAAGAATGAAGAGACAGAGCCAAAGCAAAAGCAGCACCCAGTTGTGGATGTGACTGATGATGGAATTAAAGTCCGATGCTGTAAAGAGCAGTGCTGCATAGGAACCTGGAATGTTAGGTCCATGAATCAAGGCAAGTTCAGTTCAGTTCAGTCACTCAGTCATGTCTGACTCTGCGACCCCATGGACTGCAGCACACCAGGCCTCCATGTCTATCACCAACTCCTGGAGTTGACTCAGACTCATGTTCAGTGAGTCGGTGATGCCATCCAACCATCTCATCCTCTGTCCTCCCCTTCTCCTCCCGCCTTCAGTCTTTCTCAGCATCAGGGTCTTTTCAGATGAGTCAGTTCTTCGCATCAGGTGGCCAAAGGATTGGAGTTTCAGCTTTAGCATCAGTCCTTCCAATGAATATTCCGGACTGATTTCCTTTAGGATGGACTGGTTGGATCTCCTTACAGTCCAAGGGAATCTCAAGAGTCTTCTCCAACACTACAGTTCAGAAGCATCAATTCTTCAGTGCTCAGCTTTCTTTATAGTCCAAATCTAACATCCATACATGACTACTGGGAAAACGATAGCTTTGACTAGATGGACCTTTGTTGGTAAAGTAATGTTTCTGCTTTTTAATATGCTGTCTAGATTGGTCATAACTTTTCTTCCAAGGAGCAAGCGTCTTTTAATTTCATGACTGTAGTCACAATCTGCAGTGATTTTGGAGCCCCGCAAATAAAGTCTGTCACTGTTTCCACTGTGGTCAAACAGGAGATGATAAGAGTGAGCATCGACATTTTAGGAATCAGTAAACTAAAATGTACTGAAATGGGTGAATTTAACTTAGATGACCATTATATTTTCTACTGTGGGCAAGAATCCCTTAGAAGAAATGGAGTAGCCATCATACTCAACAAAAGAGTCTGAAATGCAGTACTTGGATGCAATCTCAAAAACGACAGAATGATCTCTGTTCATTTTCAAGGCAAACCATTCAATATCACAGTAATCCAAGTCTATACCCTGACTAGTAATGCTGAAGAAGCTGAAGTTGAATGGTTCTATGAAGACCTACAAGACTTTCTAAAACTAACACCCAAAAACATGTCCTTTTCAATATAGGGGACTGGAATGCAGAAGTAGGAAGTCAAGAGATACCTAGAGTAACAGGCACATTTGGCCTTGGAGTACAAAATGAAGTATGTCAAAGGCTAAGAGTTTTGCCAAGAGAATGCACTGGTCATAGCAAATACCCTCTTCCAGCAACACAAGAGAAGACTCTGCACATGGACATCACCAGATGGTCAACACCAAAATCAGATTGATTATATTCTTTGCAGCCAAAGATGGAGAAGCTCTATACAGTCAGCAAAAATAAGACCGGGAGCTGACTGTGGCTCAGATCATGAGCTCCTTATTGCCATATTCAGACTTAAATTGAAGAAAGTAGGGAAAACCACTAGACCATTCAGCTATGACCTAAATCAAATCCCTTAGGATTATACAGTGGAAGTGAGAAATAGATTCAAGAGATTAGATCTGATAGACAGAGTGCCTGATGAACTATGGATGGAGGTGACATTGTACAGGAGGCAGTGATCAAGACCATCCCCAAGAAAAAGAAATGCAAAAAGGCAAAATGGTTGTCCGAGGAGACCTTACAAATAGCTGAGAAGAGAAAGGATGTGAAAGGCAAAGGAGAAAAGGAAAGATATACCCATTTGAATGCAGAGTTCCAAAGAATAGCAAGGAGAGATAAGAAAGCCTTCCTCAGTGATCAGTGCAAAGAAATAGAGGAAAACAATAGAATGTGAAAGACTAGAGATCTCTTCAAGAAAATTAGAGATACCAAGGGATCATTTCATGCAAAAATGGCACAGTAAAGGACAGAAATGGTGTGGACCTACCAGAAGCAGAAGATATTAAGAAGAGGTGGCAAGAATACACAGAAGAACTGTACAAAAAAGATCTTCATGATAACCAGACCAGATAATCACGATGGTCTGATCACTCACCTAGAGCCAGACATCCTGGAATATGAAGTCAAGTGGGCCTTAGGAAGCATCACTACGAACAAAGCTAGTGAAGGTGATGGAATTCCAGTGAGCTATTTCAAATCCTAAAAGATGATGCTGTGAAAGTGCTGCACTCAATATGCCAGCACATTTGGAAAACTCAGCAGTGGCCACAGGACTGGAAAAGGTCAGTTTTCATTCCAGTCCCCAAGAGAGGCAATACCAAAGAATGTTCAAACTACTGCACAATTGCACTCATCTCATTCGCTAGCAAAGTAATGCTTAAAATTCCCCAAGTGAGGCTTCAATAGTACGTGAACCATTAACTTCCAGATGTTCAAGTTGGATTTAGAAAAGGCAGAAGAGCCAGAGATCAAATTGCCAACATCCATTGGCTCATTGAAAAAGCAAGAGAGTTCCAGAAAAACATCTGCTTTATTGTCTACGCCAAAGCCTTTGACTGTGTGGATCACAACAAACTGTGGAAAATTCTTCAAAAGATGGAAATACCAGACCACCTGACCTACCTCCTGAGAAATCTGTATGCAAGTCAGGAAGCAACACCTGGAACTGGACATGGAACAACAGACTGGTTCCAAATTGGGAAAGGAGTACATCAAGGCTGTATATTGTCACCCTGCTTGTTCAACTTATATGCTGAATACATCATGAGAAATGCTGGGCTGGATGGAGCACAAGCTGGAATTAAGATTGCCGGGAGAAATATCAGTAACCTCAGATATGCAGCTGATACCACCCTTATGGCAGAAAGTGAAGAAGGGCTCAAGAGTCTCTTGATGAAAGTGAAAGAGGAGAGTGAAAAAGTTGGCTTAAAATTCAACATTCAGAAAACTAAGATCATGGTATCCAGTCCCATCACTTCATGGCAAATAGATGGGGAAACAATGGAAACAGTGACAGACTGTTTTTTTGGACTCCAAAATCACTGCAGATGGTGACTATAGCCATGAAATTAAAAGACGCTTACTCCTTGGAAGAAAAGTTATGACCAGCCTAGATAGCATATTAAAAAGTAGAGACATTACTTCGCCAACAAAAGTCTGTCTAGTCAAGGCTATGGTTTTTCCAGTGTTCATGGTATGGATGTGAAATTTGGACTATAAAGAAAGCTGAACACTGAAGAATTGATGCTGTTGAACTGTGGTGTTGGAGAATACTGTTGAGAGTCCCTTGGACAGCAAGGAGATCCAACCAGTCCATCCTAAAGGAGATCAGTCCTGATGCTGAAGCTGAAACTCCAATCCTTTGGCCACCTGATGTGAAGAACTGACTCATTGGAAAATACCCTGATGCTGGGAAAGATTGAAGGCAAGAGTAGATGGGGATGACAAAGGATGAGATGGTTGGATGGCGTCACCGACTTGATGGACATGCGTTTGAGTAACCTCCAGGAGTTGGTGATGAACAGGGAAGCCTCGAGTGCTGCAGTCTCAAAGGGGTCACAAAGACTCAGACACGACTTAGTGACTGAAATGAACTGAAGATATCCTTCAGTGGGTGAAAGGATAAATAAAATGTAGTACATCCAGATCATGGAATATTATTCAGGACTAAAACCAGTCTATCCTAAAGGAATTCAGTCCTGAGTATTCATTGGAAGGACTGATGCTGAAGCTGAAACTCCAATACTTTGGCCATCTGATGCGAAGAACTGACTGACTGGAAACGACCCTCATGCTGGTAAAGTTTGAGGGCAGGAGGAGATGGGGGTGACAGAGAATGAGATGGTTAGATATCATTACTAACTGAATGGGCATGAGTTTGAGCAAACTCCAAGAAGTAGTGGAGAAGAGAGGAGCTTGGTGTGCTGCAGTCCATGAGGTCCCAAAGAGTCAGACATGACTTAGTGATTGAAAAACAACAACACAAAATGTGTTAAGCCATAAAAGAAAGTTGAGGGGGGTACTGTAGAAGCATATTAGTAAGTGAAAGAAGCCAGTTTAAAAAGGTTACATACTGTATGGTCCCAAGTGAACAACATTCTGGAAAAGACAAAAACAGTTTAAGACGTAAGAATGTGAGTGTTAGGAGAGATGCATAGGAAGACAAAAAACGGTTTTTAGGGCAGTCAGACTGGTATGTATGCTGCTATAATGTTGGGTATATGTCATTGTAAGTTTGTTCCAAACCCATACAGTGTACAATACCAAGAGTGAACCGTCCTGTAAACTGTGGAGATTGGTGACTATGATGTGTCATTTTAGGTTGTAGCAAATATCCCACTCTGGTAGGCAAAGTTGGTGATGCAGTAGACTGTCCATGAATGGGAGCAGAGACTGCATGGAAAAATCTAAGCTTTCTGTTCAGTTTTGTTGTGAGTCAAAAACTGCTCTAAAACATCAGGATGTTAAAAATATTTTAAATCTGATGAGAAAGATTACAGAGAAATTAAGAAATAATAAAATAGGCCACATATTTAGATGAAAATCTTTAGTCTTTGCCTCTTGGTGTTTATCTTCTGTATATTTTCAGGATTTGCTTTTAAGAACATCCAATTTGGCTATTTTATTTTATATAATTGCTTAATTTAGCTTTTTTATTTTCAGTAATGGAAGCTTTAAAAATTTATTCTTTCAATATTTGAAGCAAACTCTCTTCGTGAAATGAATTAAGTGTGTAAATTCCATACCTTTGGCTCAGGGAGGACTAGGCCTTTGCTAATAAAAACTTTATAATTTCCTTTTTGTGTATAGGTCATGTGTATAGCAGGTAACAGATTTCTCCAGTGCAAAAAATTTTAATGTATGTTCTGGTTACTCACTATAAAACAAGTTGCTTAGGTAAAGGAAAGGTCAGTTAAGCAGAATTTGCATTCATTTCTATTTTATATTTCATTAAAAGTACTAAATACATTACCCCTGTTGGTTATTTATATGTTGGAAAGGCAGTGGTGCCTGGGCACAGTTTAGAGTCCTTTAACCAATCATTTAATAGGACAAATTACATCATTTCTGCTTTTCTTTCCCACTCTTGTTTTGCTTGCAATAGGTTCAGTTACATTCTAAATTAGATTCTCTACACTTGTGTGTGAATTTTTTCTCCTTAAGGTATTAATTAGGTTTATCTTAAAGTGAAGTCACAACTTTAGGTTTAAATGTCAGATGCAAACCAATAGAAATGTTAACCCATTTGAGCTCCAGAAATCAAATGAAGACTTCTATGTACAGCTTTTGACACTGCTTGGTGTACGTTAGTAATAAAGTGAAAGCTTATTTTCTTACCAGTATATTTTAGCACAACACACGTCCTTTCTGTTACAGGGCTTGCATACTGCTGATGTTATGGAAAGCTTTCTCATCAGCCTACCCATGAGGAAAATTAAGATTGTCTTGCTGTGTCCTAGGGAAATAGTCAAGGCTTTTAAAAAGAGAGAAAATAGAGAACAAAAGGATATGTCAGGCGTGTACGCAACTGTCTTATTGGCAGATAGCGTGACTCCTTTATGAATGTGTGACTTTCTGAAAAATGATTTTAAATGAATTACCTTTTTCTATTAGGCATTGAAGAAGAGGGTTTTTTTCATATATAAATAGAATTTTTAGCTCTACCTTGTCCTGTTCACTCAACTCTAAACTGAACTTTCATAGCGTTTGTTTTGTCTACTATTGAAGGCTTTCTGCAGGAAGACTCTCAGTTGTGACATTGTATGGATGCCAGCAAAATGATCAGAATTCAAGTTTCTAGTGTACCATGGCTATAATGAGCTGCTAATTGAAGGTGACAAGCTGTTTTTTCCTTCCCAGTTGGTCTGGCAAAATGTTAGATTTCATTCATTATTAACTCATTGCTTCTCAGCAGAGGACTGGATTAATTAGTTGGGAACATTAAGAAAAGAATTTTTGCCTTGTGTCCGTTTTGGAGTTGGGAGTTTAGGTTTTACAAGATTCTCCTCCATCTTCAGTTTTGCCAGTTGTGTGCAGTTGTGTAAATCTCTAGCACAATCAAGATCCAGCACCGTTTCTCTCATCCTGTAAGTGGGCACCCATCATGCCACTTTGTGCTCTGTAGCTCCCTTCTCTGGCCGCTGGCAACCACTGATCTGCTTCCTATTATTACAGTTTTACCTTTCTAGCTTTTCATTGAAAGGGACCCATAGAGTATGTGGACTTTTATGTTTGATCTTTTTTTCCCCAAGAACTTCATGATGGTTTTGAAATTCATCTGCGCTGTTAGGTGGATAGTTTCCTCTGTTATTAATTTTCTGTTGCTTGACTGTATCACAATACATTTAGCCATTCACCTGTTGATCAACATTTAACTGTGCATAAAACAAAATTATGAATAACAGAGTACTGCAGCATGACTTAGATATGTTTATGTGAAGCTGCTAAACTACTTTTCAAAGTGACTACCTTTTTGCATTCCCAGTAGCAGTGTATGAAAGTCTTGCAATCTTGAATTAACAGTCTTGTAAAATCCTAGCTGTTCTAGTAGTGGTATCCCTTAGTGGTTTTACTTTGTATTTTCCTGATAATTAGTGATATTTAACATTTTTTCCAAGCCCTTAGTTACTCTATTTGTATCTTCCATGGTAAAGTATGTTTTAAAACATTATGGCCAGAGACTTCCCTGGCAATCAAATGGTTGAGACTTCACCGTCCAGTGCAGGGGGTGTGGGTTCAATCCCTGGTCTGGGAGCAGGGATTCCACATGCCCTGCAGCCAAAAGACCAGGGCATAAAAAAAAGAAGCAGGTTTGATCCCTAGGTGGGGAAGATCCCCTGAGGGGGAAAATGGCAACTCACTCCAGTATTCTTGCCTAAAAAATTCCATGGACAAGAGGAGCCTGGCAGACTATAGTCCATGGGGCTGCAAACAGTTGGTGCACAAGACTGAGCACCTACACACATTGTTAGCTGTAGTCACCGTGATGTACATTACACTCTCAGGACTTACTGATCTTACAACTGGATGTTTGTACCTTTCTACTATCTTCACCTCTTTCATACCTCCCCACCTGACCTGGGCTCTGGCATCTACTAATCTGTTCTTTTTTATTAAAAATTTTTAAATTGGATTTAAGAAAAACTTCATTTGTTTTCTTTGGTCATGCTTCCTGGCATGTGGGATGTAGGTATCAAACCCATACCCCCTGCATTGGAAGCTCAGAGCCTTAACCACGGGACCTCCAGGGAAGCCCCTGTTCTTTTTTGTATGAGTTGAGTTTTTGTTTAAATTCACTATATAAATTAGATCATACAGTATTTTTCTTTCATTTAACCTAGCATAATGCCCTCAACCCATGTTGTTGTCAAGTGGCAGGATTTCCTCTTTTCTTATACATTTAAAGTACCCCAAACTATGTTTTATGAATTTTCATAAAGATTTAAAAATTAGGTTGTTATTGTTGAACAGGAGTGGGAAGAGTAGGTCAGTTCAGTCACTCAGTCATGTCCGACTCTTTGCGACCCCATGCACTGCAGCACACCAGGCCTCCCTGTCCATCCCCAACCCCCGGAGCTTACTCAGACTCATGTCTGTTAAGTCAGTGATGCCATCCAACCATTTCATCCTCTGTCATCCCCTTTTCCTCCTGCTTTCAGTCTTTCCCAGCATCAGGGTCTTTTCCAATGAGTCAGTTCTTCGCATCGGGTGGCCAAAGTATTGGAGTTCAACTTCAGCATCAGTCCTTCTGATGAACACCCAGGACTGATTTCCTTTAGGATGGACCGGTTGGATCTCCTTGCAGTCCGAGGGACTCTCAAGAGTCTTCTCCAGCATCATGGTTCAAAAGCATCAGTTTTTCGGTGCTCAGCTTTCTTTATAGTCCCAACTCTCACATCCATACATGACTACTGGAAAAACCATAGCTTCGACTAGATGGACCATTATTGGCAAAGTAATGTCTCTGCTTTTTAATATGCTGTCTAGGTTGATCATAGCTTTTCTTCCAAGGAGTAAGCGTCTTTTAATTTCATGACTGTAGTCATCATCTGCAGTGATTTTGGAGCCCCCCAAAATGAAAGTCTGTCACTGTTTCCACTGTTTCCCCATCTATTTCCCATGAAGTGATGGGACCGGATACCATGATCTTAGTTTTCTGAATGTTGAGTTTTACGCCAACTTTTTCACTCTCCTCTTTGACTTTCATCAAGAGGCTGTTTAGTTCTTCACTTTCTGCCATAAGGGCAGTGTCATCTGCGTATCTAAGGTTATTGAAGTTAAGAGTAGGTAGTTTTGCCTTGTTCCTCATCTTTCAGGAAAGTGTTGATCTTCTATCTGTGGGTTTTTTGTAGATGCCCCTCATCAAGTTGAAGAAGTTCTCTTCTATTCAATAGTGTTTTATTTCTAGGAAGAATCTCATCTAGTTTTGTTGCTGGATTTTACTTATTAATATTTTGTTGAGAATTCTTGATGTATATTCATGAGACATATATAAATTTATATGTAGTTTCTTGTGAAGTATTTGTTTTTTGGGGGAATCAGGTGTTATGGCCTCATAAAATAAGTTGGTGCCTGCTCTTCTACCTTTAAAAGAATTTGTGTAAGATATCTAGACTTGTTTCAAGGATTGGTAAAATTTACAAATGAAGCCATTTTTAAGAAATTCTTTGTAAGAAATTTTAAGTTATGAGTTCAGTTTCTTTGTAGATACTGGAATATTCAAATTATCTGTTTCAAGAAATTAGGTTTAGTTTCATTCATTTTCTTCTTTGCTTTCCCAAGTTTTATTTCATTGATTTGTTGTATTAATTCCCTCATTCCACTTTGATTTAACTTGCTCTTTTCCTCCTTTATTAAGGTGGAAACATTGATCTTGTCATCTGTTTTAGTGTGTTTATAGTTTAAATCCTATTGCAATGTGTATTTATGGTGTTTTAGGATGAGATCCATCCCTGGTGGATTCTTGATGAGGGCTGAGTCGCATCTGTCAGGAGCTGCCAGCCGCGGTGTGCGTCCCTTCATTTCCGCCTTTGTTGCCTTGCTTTGTGCCTTTCCTGTTAATGTAGTGAAACCTTTCCTTTGGAGACTGAACTGTTTGAGGTGCTCAAATACTTGTATCTTTGACCTCACTTCATAATTGTTTACCCTTAGTTTATAATAGTAGACGTGATGTTTTATCTAGTGACCTTGGTAAACCCATGTATTAACTGATAATCCATAGTAATCATCAGTTTACATATTAATGCATATATTAATGGTTAGTCTTTTATTATCAGGTTTGTCTATATATATATATTGCAACTTTGTGTTACTAGGTTTTATACAATCAAATTCTCAGCAAATAATGGTAGCTTTATTTCTTTCTTACAGTAATTTCTTATGCATAGAGCTCCTATACTATGTGGTGTACAGTGCCATAGTCTTCAAATATTATTTTCTAATTCCTCATTTTGGGGTACAGCGTTTCAGTATTTCACAATTTTGTGATTGCTAATTTTGTTGATTAGTTTTAAGGTTGGTATGCTTTATCAGATTAATGAAATATTTCTTATGAACTGGTTTTAATTCTCTCAAATGCTTTACTTCATTTATTGAGATCATCTTATAATTTTCCCATTTGTTGATTAGTTTTAAGGTTGGTATCCTTTATCAGATTAATGAAATATTTCTTATGAACTGGTTTTAATTCTCTCAAATGCTTTACTTCATTTATTGAGATCATCTTATAATTTTCCCATTCTACAGTATTAATTGAGTGATGTTTCATTATTTGTTTACATCTGACATTCCTAAGATAGATTGATTCGAATATCTATATATATATAAAATCAGTTTGCGTGTATTATGTTAATAAGAAAAGTTACTGGCCTTCCCCCCCCTTTAAAGCATAATGACTCTTGTCTTTTTTGTTTGTTTTTGTAGCACAAGTCCACCTTACTGTTGTGTGGATTTATATTCACTTCGTACTGGGGAAATGGTCAAGTCCATTCAGTTTAAAACGCCTATCTATGATCTCCATTGCAACAAAAGGTAAGCAGTTTTTCATGTGTTTCTTGTGCAAGATAGCATGTAGCAATACTCTAAAGTAACTTCATTTTGGATGCATTTTAGTTTTGAAAACTTGTAACTTTTTCCTCAGTTCAGTTCAGTTCAGTTGCTCAGTTGTGTCGACTCTTTGCGACCCCATGAATCGCAGCACGCCTGGCCTCCCTGTCCATCGCCAACTCCCGGAGTTTACTCAGACTCATGTCCATCGAGTCAGTGATGCCATCCAGCCATCTCATCCTCTGTCGTCCCCTTCTCCTCCTGTCCCCAATCCCTCCAAGCATCAGGGTCTTTACCAATGAGTTAACTGTTCACATGAGGTGGCCAAAGTTTTGGAGTTTCAGCTTCAGCATCAGTCCTTCCAATGAACACCCAGGACTGATCTCCTTTAGGATGGACTGGTTGGATCTCCTTGCAGTTCAAGGGACTCTCAAGAGTTTTCTCCAACACCATAGTTCAAAAGCATCAATTTTTCGGCCCTCAGCCTTCTTCACAGTCCAACTCTTACATCCATACATGACCACTGGAAAAACTTTTTCCTAATTATTTCTAAATCTTGGACTTTGGGAGAAATACAAATTCTGATTAATTTTAATATATCCTTAATCAGAAATATCTCATTTACACTGAATAACAGTTGTCTGAGTTTTCTTCCTCCCTCAGTCCTTTCCTTCCTTCTTTTCTTTCTTCCTTCCTGTTTTCCCTCCCTCCCTCTCTTCTTTGGCTCTTGTGTTGGGAAATTCCGCAGTCATTTTAAGTGACAGGTTGTATAAATCCATTTTATGTTTAATTCCATGACTTTGAGCCAGCAATGGAAAAACACTTAGTAAATAGCCAGCAGTTTATTGATCTCATTTGATTTATAATGAATTAAAATATGATAAAAAAAATAAAAATAAAATTTTATTTTGAGGTGTGGTTCTCCTATCAGTTTTCTTCCTCTAATCTTGTCTGTCTTGATCATATTAAGGATTTTGTGGTTATATTTTTATATCTAAGAAGCAGATGTTTCTAGCTTATATGTTATAAGATGTGTTTGATCTTTAAAAATTGCTACGGTAGATACTGCTTTAACTTATTTATGATTAAGTTTATAGAACTTCACATTAACATTTTCTTTTATGATTTTTTTCCCCTCTAATTTTAGGATCCTTGTCGTAGTATTGCAGGAGAAAATTGCTGCCTTTGATAGTTGTACTTTCACGAAAAAATTTTTTGTCACAAGTATGTATCAACTTGATTTATTTCCTATTATGTGCTTTGAGTTTATATTATTTACTTGATAGAATCAACAGACTAATTGGAATCATGACATCAATATTTCATGCTTCTTCAGTTACTGTATTTCTCTGTTTCTGTGCATGCCTTATTTAGTAATACAATTTTATGGTATATGTGTTCCACACACAGCATGTTTTCTTCATGTTACTGTAGACGCTTTGTTGTATACTCAGTTTTTCCTTGTATATTCTCCTTGAGTAGTTGTGACTAATTTAGATCTGTGTAACTATGTTGTTAAATTATTTAATTAACATAACATACTTGTGGATGTAACTGTATTATCATTCATGAGGGAAATGTGTCAATCTTTCACTCTTTCTTTCCCCTACCTGTCACAACTCTGCCTTGATTTGCAGAAATAAGCCCAGATTCTGCATCCAAATACACACACACGTAGGGCAGTCCATCAGGCTGGAAATTCCAAGGGCTGAGTCTGTAGGAAGTCTGGAGTTAGATTTCTTTTTTAAATACAGTCTAGTGAAGCAATAGTTTTCCCTCGTTTACATTTTAACGTCTAGCACTCACCATCAAAGCTATAGCTGTTTTTTCAGATACTGTCAATGTGTATGCTACAGAAATACTCCTTTTGGAACAGAGCTCAATTTTGTTATGTATAGGGAATCCCGACTTCCCTGGTGGCTCAGATGGTAAAGCCTCTGCCTGCAATGCAGGAGACCCGGGTTCAATCCCTGGGTCGGGAAGATCTCCTGGAGAAGGAAATGGCAACCCACTCCAGTACTCTTGCCTAGAAAATCCCTTGGACGGAGGAACCTGGTAGGCTGCAGTCCATGGGGTCACAAAGAGTCGGACACAACTGAGCGACTTCACTTTATAGGGAATCCCAGGCATACTACTGCATCTCCTGAAATATCGAAACTCATTACACACTTACTTATCAGATGTTTATCCGTATATTAAGCCCTGGAAGTAGACATTATTCCTTTCTGATAAGAGCTCATGTTCTTGATAATTCCTGTAGTCTGTATGTAATTGCATGGAATATATAATATATACTGTACATAGCAATACATAATAATTCATTGTAACATATAGTTTATCATTTTGTAGCCTGTGAAGAAGAATACAGTATACAACTCATCTCCTTAATCTTGTAGTCATTTCTCTCAGAGATCTACAGAGATAATAATAGAGATCATGTTCATTGAGATATTTTTGTTTTATGACAAGGTGTAATGTACACCATTTACCAATTTACATTGCTGTCTCCAGCACCTAGGACATTAGCTGGCACAGTGTAGACTCTCGTTAAATATTTCTTGAATGATGAATACATTGACTGACTTATCAGTCAGGTATGTTGTGCTGATCAGAAATTTACTGATGTCTTAATAATTGTTAAATATAGATTCCTAGAAAGGATCTTTTATTGTTTTATCTATTAATTAAAAGTTTTGGGGGAGCATAGATTTGTTACTAACATCTTCATTCACAAATGTTATATACACATAATATAGTAAGCTTTGGATATTACATGGTCTGTTTTAGCATATTAATTCTTTGTTCCTATACAAACCTTATGCATTAATATATTACTTTATAATTATGTCACTCATTGTTAGAATTAAAACAAGCAGAGAAATAGAGGAATCATATATAAATCTTTCCATTTCTTCCAAGTTTTTGGGCTACAGAGGAATAATTTAGAACAGAATATGAATATTTCAGCCAGATTAAGATGCCATTTTTTCCTGAGCATTTGTCTTTACATCTTATCAATACTTTTTGTTTATCATTGATTAAAGATACGTGTGCTTTGGCTTCTGAAAAGTTAGATCTCTCTATTGTGAGTCCATTTTAATTTATATTTATGGATAGCTCTTGCTGCCTCAGCTGAATATCAAATTGGGGAGAATAATTATTTGTTAAGATAGTTTATTAAAATGACAATGTATGTTTTGAAATTTAAGCCTTATTTAAACAAAGTCAGTTGTTACAATGACTAGAGGGAAATTAATATATGTAAATAAGTTAATAATGGAGAGTTCAGTCAGTTCAGGTCAGTCAGATAGTTGTGTCCGACTCTTTGTGACCCCATGAACTGCAGCATGCCAGGCTTCCCTGTCCATCACCAACTCCTAGAGCTTGCTCAAACTCAGGTCCGTCGAGTCGGTGATGCCATCCAACCATGTCATCCTCTCTTGTCCCCTTCTCCTCCTGCCTTCAGTCTTTCCCAGCATCAGGGTATTTTCAGATGAGTCAGTTCTTCGCATCAGGTGGCCAAAGGATTGGAGTTTCAGCTTCAGCATCAGTCCTTCCAATGAATATACTGGTTTCCTTTAGAATAGACTGGTTGGATCTCCTTGCAGTCCATGGAACTCTCCAGAGTCTTTTCCAGCACCACAGTTCAACAGCATTCCATATTTATGCTGTTATGTTTTTTTTTTATAGTGTACAAGTAAACAATATAGATTTTTCATTGATTAGTTTAATACCCACTACAGAATTTTAAAAGAAAAAATTAAACTTTATAATAGATAGTTAAAATAATTAGATTTCTGTGTTTCATAGTTAGATTCAAAGGTTAGGCTTTGTAATAATTTTGATACATTAGAATCAGTAGGCTTTTCATAGTACTCTGTTTAATTGGAGAAAATGTGCAAAATTTATCATAGTAATTTTTAAGCTTAGATGGTCTAATTGAATTTTGCATATAATCATGTACATATATATAGCCTGTATCTTTAATTGTATATATCTACATATGAGTGAAATTTGTTTCAACTAACATGTGTCTGTTATTTACTAATGAGTGATGGAAATGTATAAGGATCTATAAATAAGATTTAAACAAACTCCTCCCTCACTGTAGGCTGTATTTACAGTTTTTTTAAAAAAAAGTTTTGTTTTTGCACATTAATGATATTTGCAGCTTTTCTGGGGGAGTGTTTTGCAGTCTGAGATTTTACAGTAGGAGAGTTTGTTTTTGGAATATCCTTATTTGGGTCATCTTACAGCAGATACGTAAAGCTCTTGAATCAGTTGACAGGATCAATATAGAAACTGGCACATTAAAGAAATTCCATATTTTCATGGGGTTTTACTGTACTTTCTCAATTAAACCATTTATAGTAGAAATAAGAGCAAAAATACCTTTAAGCAGAAAAAGAGCATAATATGTATTATTTTTCTTATTTGAAATTATGCAGTTCTTGCAGAAAGGTGAATTTTTAGTCACTTTTGATTTTCAGTAAGTTTGCATATTTGACAAATGTAGTCATTTAGTGATATGGCAAAATATTATATTTTATTTAATTACTGAAGTCATAGATTTACCTTTTCATTTCCTTTGACTGTTATTTTTTTTCAAAGTTTCATTTCAGGAAACATTTACAGTTGTTTAAAGACAGCAGTGTAATGAACCACCATGTACTTATGATCTGGTTTCAATAAGTCCTAAGTTGTGGACAATCTTTTTCATTTATACCCTTCCCAAATTATTTCGAAGCATATCCTTGACATACAATTTAATCTATCATCTATGTTTAAATGATAAGAATTTACAGAATCAGTATTTCTGTGTTGCCAAATGATCAAGTAACTTGTAATCTAAACTGAAGTCTTTTGATTTGAACAAAGGCCATACTTGATTTAACTTTGGTCAACAAGTGTAAACTTGTGCATGCATCCCTTCCAACTGAAATCCCAAGGTTTTTAACATAGATAAACCTTCTTTACCAAAATCCAGTGTCCTTGCTACATCTTTTATTTCTACAATCCATCTTCATGCCGCTTATACTACATTCACTTTGAGTCATTCATGTGTCTCAGTTCTTTGGAGATGCTTTGTTGCTTTGCTTCCCTGCCTGAAATGGCCTTTTCACTAGCATCTGTCTCCCCATGTGACTTAATCCCATGTGTCTTTCTAGCTCCAGTGTGCATGTTAGTTCTCATATGAAGTATTTCTTGATCCCCTTCGTTTAAAGTAGCCTCTCCTTCTAAATCCCTGAAGATAGCAATTCCCAAATCTGTCTGCAGAACAGTAGACCTTCAACATGCTGTGTAAATCAGGATGCCCTGGTAAAATAGACTTAGGAAATGCTGCCTTCTGTTGGAGGATACCAGTGGTGATTAACATTTTAATCTGTTTAAATTTATTTACTACATTTCAGTATTTCCCGGATTTATCTGATTAGAGATTGCTTTTGTTACCCAGTACCCGTTGGGAATGCTTTTATAGAGTTATCTCTCCCTCTGTTAAGACACTTACCTTCTGTCTTATTGTATGTGTTTTCTGTCCAGTCCTCCTTTCTTTGACACCCTGTAGTAATCTTCTTGAGAACAAAGTTGTGCATCTTGATTTGGTTTAAGAAAATAAGGTCCATCATGCAAGGTAAAATATATCCATTATGTTCTGGATAACTTAAAAATATTTCTGATGCTTATTTTTGCTCCCTGTAATATGAAAACATTTATCACAACTATTTCAAGTTTCAAAGCATCAGTGGTTCTTTTCCAGGATGTTTAGTTAGCCAAAACGGTTGAGAATGTAGTGCAACTCTGTCAAAAGTAATCAGATGAGAAGGAAAATTATTCACAGAAGATCAGTATTTGTCTCTTGAGAAAGTGATACAGGTTTGATCTGGGAATTATAAATTTGGCGACTGTTTAAAGGAATAAATATATGAATGCTTATATGAATGAAGTTTCTCCCTCTGGTTGGAGTAAGGACAAAACTTTTTTAAAGTATGAGTTTATTTGAAAATTTATATTTTTGTAATGATCAGCTCTTGAGGCTCTCTCCCATATCTGGAGTATTGCTTCCCCTTTCAGGAATAGGAGCTTCTGTTTTGTAAGCCTTTGCTGTTGTTTTAATCTCTAGGTTGTGTCCAACTCTTTTGCAACCTCCTGGACCACCGGGCTCCTCTGTCTGTGGGGTTTCCCAGGAAAGAATACCAGAGTGGATCGCCATTTCCTTCTCTAGGGGATCTTCCTGACCCCGGGATTGAACCCCTGTCTCCTGCATTAGCAGGCAGATTCTTTACCACTGAGCCACGTGGGAAGCCCTTATAAGCCTTTAGGAAACACAAAAATATCAATTGATTTTGATAAAAATGAATGGGAGACTGAGATGTTATTACTTTCTGAATGCTTTTATTCTTTTTATTTAGTTAGTTTTTTTAGAATCTTTGTTATGTAGTCCTAAATGCTTCCCTCTGTATTGCTGGACCACTGAACAAGTATTATTAAAGTATTAGTTGAACAAGTGTTATTAAACTATTAATCTCTCTTGTATTCCATGAATTGTTCATGATGGGAAGAAGACATATGGAAGGATCACCAGATTTTTTAGTGTTGCAGTCAGATGCTTTATAAGTGGCATGCAGCTTTTAAGTAAAAGTCCTGGTCAAGCAGGGTGGAGCCTCCAGTAGTGAATTTTCAATCATTTCGGATCCATTAGGATTATTATATCTTTTGTTTGTGAAATGGCTTTCGTGGTTTGAAGATGCCATGAAGTCTGTTTAGTCTACTTAGTTGCTCAGTTGTGTTTGACTCCTTGCAACCTCATGGGCTGTCGCCACCAGGCTCCTCTGTCCATGGAATTCTCCAGGCAAGAATCTGGAGTGGTGGATTTCTTTAAATCTGAAATGTATGTTAAGTGTTGAAAAGTGGGGTAGTGTAAAAGTACAGCTGCCATTTCTTGGTGATAAATGATGGATATAAATGTAATAAATTGTGTACTAAAACCTGCACGGCAGGTGATTCTTTACCATCTGAGCCCCCAGGGAAGCCCCAACTAGTTGTCAGAATGCAGAATGCTGCATAACCGGGAAAGACAGGCTGTGAGAAGGGGCTTTTGGGATTCTATAATCCTGTCTGTCTTGTTTTGAGTACTGCTTATGTGTATGCATATGTTTACTTGGTTGACGTGGGTACTTCTTTATATCATATTTAAATATGTATTGTAGTTTACATTAAAAAAAAAAAAGACTTCAGAAAGCATCAAAAATGACAAAAGTTTGGGATTTCTCTCCTCACACTCCGATTGCTATTTATTGTGGCATTTCATAACAAATCCCCCCAAACCTTTCATCTTGAATACTCTGGCCAGTAGTAGTTATATACCACTTCCATTAAGAAGTGTTACACTCTTGGTTACATGTTATTTTATTTTGCTTGAAAACCCTGTAGACCAGATTTATTCGAGTAATGTTAGGTTTGTAAGATTGATGATATTTGACACATGTTTGTCTGAAGAAATTTAGCTTCTTTTCTTTGAAATGCAACTGCACCTTAAGAAATTTTTATTAATATTTGAGCAGAATTGAGCAAGACTTAATATTTAAAATCAACGAACAAATGGAGCCATTTTCTGACTTGAAAGAAGCTTGTTTTCGTCCAATTTTTGCAGTTTCCCCTCTCCCCCATTCCTTTAAGCAGGCTGAAACTTTTGGCAGGTCGAAAGAAGCATGGTATAGGTTATATGTATTTCTCCAGATTTGGGTTGTTCATGCTTGTAAGCCAGGATATAGGGCCTGGGGGACAGGCGAGCTGATGGGCGTACTGAGAATAGCATTTGTGGCAGTCCATTTGCCTGCGCTGTGTAGCCCTCTCCCCCCAACCCCATTGACTGGTTTCTAGTTCTTAAAGAACTGGTACTAAAGCCCATGTCGAGTGACAAATTCTTAATGAGGATATTGTTTTGTTCATGCAAGCATTTAATTTCTCAAAGAGTTTGAAAAGCTCTTGTGTAATACAATCGTGATTGCCTGAGTTGGGTATGAATACAATGATGAGTCTGTAAAATAAGTAGACACAACTGTGTTCATCAGAGAAAGCATCGTGGGGATTTGTGCCAAAGGGTGGAAGGGTCAGCTAAAGAGAGCCGATAAAGAGCTGGAAAGGGAACACAGCCAGTGTGATGAGAAAGGAGACGCCTTTGTATTTGGCTCAACAGAAAAGGTGGCCTTGAGCAGCTGTCTGATGTGGAAATCCAAAACCCACGTATGATTAAGAAAACAAAAGACAAAGACTGATAGATGTCATTAGCAGTCATTTCCAGTGTGCTTAAATTTAAACTCAGATATGCAGTCTCCTGAGAGACCAAAGGATTGTGTAGTAAGTAACTCTTTCCATTGGCTTCTGTTTTTTCTTTGAGGAGGAAAATTTATTCCTTACAATCCTATTGTTATTTCTTAGTGTTACAGTGTGTATTCTTCATTTATGTTAGTGGTGAATAATATATAAGGAATGTATTTAAAGGATCTTAAAAATGCAAAATTATTTTTAATTTTGAGAAGAGGAGCCTTTCTTTTTATGCTTCTAAGGAAGCTTGTAACTTCCGTAAGGAGAGATTGGCAGGTTAGTGTGGCATCTAAGACCAGTCCAAGTTAAAGCCCTGTTCTTTTGAGTTCCCATCAATACACGAAAGTCTAGGCTACCATGATGTTTTTATAGCCCAGGCAAGTGTGCAGTATGAAGTGGATTCTAAACATGTGTGCCATGAAATCACATGGCTTCCCTATTCTCTGCACATATTGATAATTCTCACCCATTGAGCCTTTCAATGGCATTACTGTTTTGTATACATAAAAAATAAAGTGAAAATAAAATCAAGTTTTAAATTCAAAGCTCATGGAATCTTAAGAGGGTCAATAATTGGCAGTAAGATGGTCAAATAAATCTCAGAAGTGGTATTTAATATTTTATGTCCTTATGTCTTTCTGGAAAGTTTTTTATAGTCCTTTCTGAACTTCATTCAGTGTATGGTCTTTTGTGACTTTGTGTCCTTCACTCAACATAGTAGAATATTACATTTTTAGAGTGGTTTTATGTTTGCAGCAAAATTGGGCAGACGGCACAGACATTTCCCATGTGCCCCCAGCTCCACACATGCATAGTCTCTCCCATTGTCAGCGTCCCTCACCAGAGTAGTGTATTTGTTGCACTTGATGAACCTACATTGACACATAATTATCACTCAAGTCCATTGTTTATCTTAGGACACACACTTGGTATTGTACATCACTGGACTTCGATAAATGTAGAATGTCGTATATGGTTCCCCAGGTGGCCCCAGTGGTAAAGAATCTGCCTGCCAATGCAGGAGAGACGAGATGTGGGTTCAATCCCTGGGCCAGGAAGATCCCTTGGAGGAGGAAAATGGCAACCCACTCCAGTACTCTTGCCTGGAAAATTTCATGGACAGAGGAGGCTGGCAGGCTGTAGTTCATGGGGTTGCAGAGTCAGACACGACTGAACACACATGTGTGCATGCATATCGCTGTATATACATCATTGTAATATCATGCAGGATATTTTCACTGTCTTAGAAATCTTTTGTGCTCTGCCTATTCACCTCTGCCCTCCCCAGCCCCCTGCCCCCAGCAACCATTGGATTTCTTAGAATGTCATATAGATGGAATCATAGCATATAGCCTTCTCAGATTGGCTTATTTCATTTAATAATATTAAGTTTCCTCTATGTTGCTACCTAACTTTAGGATTTACTATAAAACTACAGTAATCAAGACAGTGTGGTTTTGGCAAAAGGACAGATAAATAGATCAACAGAACAGAATAGAAAGCCCGGAAATAAATATTTGATGAAGGAGCAAAGGTAGCATAATAGAGGAAAGATAGTCTCTTCAGCAGATGTTGCTGAACAACTGGACATTCATAGGCATGAAACTGAGTCTAGACACAGACTATTCATCCTTCACAATCATTAACTCAAAAAGGATCACAGACCTAAATGTAATGGGCTCATATGCTAAAGAGTCTATCTGCAATACAGGAGACCCAGGTTCAATCCTTGGGTCGGGAAGATCCCCTGGAGAAGGGAGTGGCAACCCACACCAGTATTCTTGCCTGAGAATCCCATGGACAGAGGAGCCTGGCCGGCTGCAGTCCACAGGGTTGCAGTGAGTCGGACGTGACTGAGCACGCTTGCACTAAGAAAGCATTGCCTGTGGTTATGAAGATTTACATGGTTTTGTTCCAAGCTTTAGCTTTAGTCTTTTCCAGTTTGTATGCAGTGTGACGTCAGGGTTCCGACTCATTTGTTTGCACGTGGATATCCAGTTGGCCCATCATCATTTGTTGAAAGGACTATTCTTCCCTATTGACTTGTCTTGGTAGCCTTGTTGAAAGTTGATCATAAATGCAGACATCTGTTTTTTTCCAAAAAGGTGTGAAATTTTTTGAGTTGTTCTTTTCAAGGAAGATAAAGCAGGGTGTTACAGAGAGTAGTTAAATCCTTTGTATTTCAAAATGAGTTCAGGCCTTCTCTCCACTAGGGCCCCTATTCTGCGAGAACTCCATGTAAAATTGCATTAGTCTTTTAGTTATGGAATCATCTTCATATAGTGGAGCTTTTCGTGGATCTTACCTTTATTTAAATTTGTAAACTTGAGGTTTTTTACTATCCAGTTCTCTTTTACTTTGTTCACAAACACTGTAAACTTGTTAGAATTAGTCCTAGTATTGTAGAGATTTAGGTGGTGGTGGTGGTGGTTGTTTTCCTTCACTTGTTTTCAAAGTTTAGCTGGAGGCAATGGTTAATGTTTAAAGGAGTCATGCTTATAAAGTTGGGATAGTGCTGAGAGGCTGATGGTCTGCTGATTCTAGCTGTAAAATGTGTTTTGGAGAGCAGAAAAACAATTTGCTTTCATTCCAGGACACTCTAATTCTTGAGGTCCACTGGCTTTCTAAAAGCATTGACTCAAAAAGTGAAATGAAGAATTGTGAACTACATTTTCCTTAGTATTCTTTAGTGTTTGGAAAGCAAATATACTTATTAGGGTCTGTTGAGGCAAAAGTGTTATCAGAATTTAAGTTAGATGGTGTCTCAGATAGTAAAGAATCTGCCTGCAATGCAGGAGACCTGGGTTCCATCCCTGGGTTGGGAAGATCCTTTGGAGGAGAGCATGGCAACCCACTTCAGTATTCTTGCCTGGAGCATCCCCATGGACCAAGGAGCCTGGTGGGCTCCAGTCCCTGGGGTTGCAAAGAATAGGACTTGGCTGAGCGACTAAGCACATGTTGACTTTAAAATTCAAGAGATTAGTCGCCTCTAATATAATGCCACAATCCACAGGTATTTATTTCTGGTTTTCATTTGGTTCTTTTTTTACATTACATTTTAAAAGGGGAAATTTTCTTAGAGACCATGTTTATGCTCTTTTCTCCAGTTCTGAAAGTGTATGTGGAATATGTATATTTGTTGTTTAGTCACTAAGTTGTGTCCAACTCTTTGGCAGCCCCGTAGACTGTAGCCTGCCAGGATCCTCTGTCCATGGGACTTTTCAGGCAAGAATATTGGAGTGGGTTGCCATTTTCCTCCTCCAGCGGATCTTCCCAACCCAGGGATCGAACCTATGTCTCCTATATTGGCAGGCAGATAAAGTATGTTTTGGTATGAATTAGATGGGAGAGTAATAATGAAACCTACTATGTAAATACTGTGTGCTATATATGTTAAAGTATGTTGTCTTTATAGTATATTGTATACTAAGTCACTCAGCCATGTCTGAGTCTTTGTAGCCCTTTGGATTGTAGCCCACCAAGCTACTTTGTCCATGGGATTTTTCAGACAAGAATACTGGAGTGGGTTGCCATTTTCTGCTTCCAGGGGATTTTCCTGACCCAGGGATTGAACCAACATCTCCTGTGTCTCCTGCATTGCAGGTGGGTTGTTTACCCGCTGAGCCAACAGGGAAGTCCTTTTTTCTATGTATATGTCCATAATATTCGTTCAGTGATTATAGTAACATCACAGTTACCCAGAAGCAGATTTTTCAGAAATCCAAAGTTTTCTAGACACCATCCTTTAAACTCTGAAATACACAGAAAAGATCTCTTTTTAACAGTGAGCAGCAAATTAGAAAGCTGGTACCTTGTATTTTTATATGACATATGGACTTTCTCTTAGGATCATATCTTCTTTATAAGTTCCTCATCTTCTTTAAAAATGAAAACTCAGGGAATTCCCTGGCAGTCCAGTGGTTAGGACTTCATGCTTTCACTGCTCAGTGCCCAGATTCAATCCCTCATCAGGGAATCGAGATCTCACAGGCTGCTCAATGTAGCAAAAAAAAAAAAAAGAGAGAAAAGTAAACTCAAAATTGATGGAGTTGAAGGAGCTAAAATGAAAACTAAAGGGTATCAGAAACAACAGTGACTTGAGCTTCTCTAGTGGTTGTGAAAACAACAGCGTTACCAGTTCAGAAATTGCTACTCAAAGGCCTTCCTGAATTCAGGGAAGCACGAATGTACAGTTAAGGAAGATTCTGTTAAAAAAAATGGCTTTAAAATGAACGCAGAAAGCCTAACCTAATGAGTAGGCAAGCACACTGTTTGAAAAATTTTCTTCAGTAGATGACTTTTTTTTTTTTTTGCCTAGGCGCCTTATAAATATTAAGGTTGGTTAATATTTAGGTACATTGTTTAATTTATTCAGCATATTTATTAAGCTATTTGTCAGGTATTATTTTAGGCAGTAGAGATTCAGCTGTGAACAAAAGACACAAACGCTTGATCTTTATCAAGTGGGAGGAAGATAGAAAATAAAGCAAAAAGATAATAAGTATGTTACTGAACATATAAATTCTTTTTATTTTTGACAGTACAAGTCAAAGTAGTTAATTATTGTTCATGCCTTGATAGCTCTCTTCCTCTCAGGATCAGTTACTAGACTGAAACTTTCTGCTGGTAGGATATTTTCAGGTATGCTGTTCCAATTATGCTGTTTTTTCCAATTATGCTCATGTGTTTCATGCAGTTTGGCTGTTTTTTTCCTTTTTTTTTTTTTGGCCGTGGTAAGAAAAGTTATTTTTTTATAAAAGCCTGTCTGTCTCATTATATTAATTTAGATTCCAAATAGAGACCCAAACTATGAAACAGATAACCTCAGTTTGATCTTCTAGTGCCCAACATTGTTGGCACCAGGGACCGTTTTCATGGAAGACAGTTTTTACATTTATTATGCACTTTATTTCTATTATTATTACATCAGCTCTACCTCAGATCATCAGGCATTAGAATCCCGGAGGTTGGGGGCCTTTGCTCTAGTGTACATTTTAGGGAAAAGTATTTGTAAAATATTAATGAGATACTTGTGGAATGATAGACCTAAAATTCTTTATGGTAGGCTTTTTGTGTCCTTTGATTCTCCAGTCTCCTTTGAGTAGTCCTTTAAAAGCAGTTCTGTGAGACACTGAAATATTGTTTTGTGTAGTTGATGGATGACGGCATTTTGCCCAGAGACCTTATTGGAGTAGTCAGGAGGGGAGATGAGAGCCTCATGGATGACAGATACCACTTTGACTGAACTGTGTTATGTCTTGTTCAGTGGAGTTCAGGAAGATGGCATTGGTGTTTCCATGGTGTGGGTGTCCACTGTCAGGAATATGGGATTAATTTTTTTTAGGAAGAGAACCACAAAATAATCCTTTCTACCAGTTTGTTATTGGCTTGGCTGAAAGCAAGAAAAATGAAGTTGGATGCTTAAAGGAAATGCTCAGGATTGTGTAAATTAGTTCCCCAGCATCTACTGATGCACCCTTTGTGGATTTCTTGTCCCCGTTGGCCCCATACCTAAGTTACTCCTTCTACCTCCTTCCTTCCATATTTTTGTCATTTCATTATAGGTGTACATATTCCTTTTCTTTGCCCTTAAATTCCAGAGTCAATTGTATACTTTCTGTTTCTTCTTCAGATGATTTTGCTAGACTTTTGAAACTGTAGGGTTATGAACTTCACATGGTTCTTCTTGGCTTCTCTCTCTTATTCTAGGAATAACTAAAAATGCCCAATTTTTGTGAAAAGCGAATACCAGTTCTTCCCAGATTTGTTTCTTATTGTAACGGAGTCAAAACCCAAAGGAAACTGTAGAGGAGGACAAAAAAGGAACCTCTTTGAGCTATTAAAATAATAGCTAGGTTATGAGAATTTTATGTGAGATTTGGAAAAAAAAGAAAAGCACTTGATTTTTCTGTTTTTATGGCATCAAAATATGATGTACCAACAGAAAATTTATTAAGAAATTTCTTAATATTTCCCTTTGATAAATTTCAGGCTGCTACCCTTGTCCCGGACCCAACATGAATCCTATTGCTCTTGGGAGTCGCTGGCTTGCTTATGCAGAAAACAAGGTAAGCAGAGCCCATGTTGGAATATTTGTTATGGAGCAAATGTTGAGTTTTCCAAACGTAATTCACAACCAGTAATGAATGTTTACCTTACTAGTTTGGTTTTGTTTTAATTGGGTGCCGCAGAATCGTCCAATAAGCAGTACACATGTACTCTCGACTCAGCTTGACCTCTGAACCATTTCAGAGTAAGTTTCATATATCTCAGTGCCTCCAAAATACTTGTTATCAGCCAATTTAATGTTGAAAAACTACTTTTATCGGTTATACTGTCCCTATTCCAATTTTGTCAATTAACCCTATCTTGTCATTTGTAAAAAACTTCTTTCCTGTGGTGCAGAATCCAGTCTGGGAGCAGGCATTATATTTTGTAGGAGTGTCCCTTTCTTTCTTTGTCTTTTACAAGATTGGTAATTTTGAAGAGCATAACCCTCTACCTCTACCCCTTATTCTTTTTATTTTAATAGAATGCTTTTTCTTTTGAGCTTTTTGATGTTTTCTCTTGATTATAACCGGGTTCTGTATTTCTGGCTGGAACAGTGCATGAGGGTTGTTCTGTAATTCCCACAGCATCACATCTGGAGGTACACGATACACATCTGTTCCTTGTTGGTGATGCTAATTTTGTCAGGGTCTTGTCCAATTTCCGTACTGAATAATCACAATTTTTTTTTCCTCTGGTAACCAATAGATAATTTGGAAAGAGGAGGGTTATATCCTACTTTTCATCAAAATCTTAGCTTTACCTAATCTTAGCATCCATTGATGATTCTTGCCTAAATCAGTCTTTCCTACGAATATTCCAAGTTAATGATTTTCCAGTTCCACTCTCCACCAGTGGGTATTTGGCTCTCTGTTATAATCAAGAACTTCCCCATCTTTTTAAAATCTTACTGTATCTGTATTTTTGATATGGGCTCATGGATTCCTATTTTTTTCAGTGGTTTTTAATATTTTTCTGTCTAATTATTTTGGTTTTCAGGTTGTCCCAGAGTCAATCAACAAGAGCCCCTTTAGTCTGCTTCTTGTGACATTGTGTTGTGGCTTCATCAAAATTAAAAATACTCTCCTTACCTGCTATCATAAGATTGTGTCCAGATGCATCTTGTACTTGCCCTGTCTGAGCCCTGGAATCATCTGATTTTACTGGTTCTTTTAAAATCAACAGTGATATTAGATACTTAAACTTTGTCCAGTAGACGTGTTCTCTGTACTGGGGTCTTTTTGCTTCTAGACTCTTCCAGTGGACAGAGTTCACAAACATGCATGTTATAAACCCACACATATTTCTATATATACACATAAATAGGCAAATATACATAGATGCATATTTGTGCACCCATGTATTTCCATATGTACATAATACGTTTTGGAAATGAGTTCACATTGGCATTTCCACAGGATTCTTTGTCCCCTATTTCCTATTTATATGTCCTTTGTTTTGGATAGGAGACCATGGCATCAGCATGTTTTCTTCATCTCTTCGATTCTATAATAAAAATAATTGCAGAATTGCTTGCTCACACTGCTACAAAAATCAAACCAACTAAAAAGAGTTCAGGATTTTCTTGCAATTCTCTCTACTTTATTACTTCCTAAGACTGAAGATATAAAATCAAATGCTGTGTTCATAGGCTGTTTGAGTTAGTTTGTCCTTTGTCCATTTTTTTTTCCTTCCTCCATTGTTGTTACATTGTATTATTCAATTATGTATTGTGTATCAAATAATATATAATGTATAAATAATGTATTATTTGGTAGGTAATTGTGTATGTTTGTTTTTATATTTGTTTTATTTATATGCTTATATATTTTATCATGTGTTTGAGATATATATATATATATTTCCCTTTCTTTTCTAAAAGATAACATTTTATATGTGTGTGTGTGTGTATAGATATATATGTTCTTTTGTACACTGCTTTTTTCACTCACCAGTATTTCCTAGAATTTGGGCATGATAAGAGTTTTGCACTATAGAAATTTCTGATTTATCTTTCATTTTGATGTACCTCAGATGCAAATATAATTTTTGCAGTGGGTCTGAGTTTTAAATAGAGTTTTGGCTTAGTTATGTTTATGTAGAAATGCTGACTCAGATTTAGTTGAATTGAAGAGGTATGGCCTGTTTTCCTTGATGATTTTAATTAGCAGAGACTGGGAAGAGATGGTGGTTTCTAAGATAATGTCTTTCCTTGCACGTCCTGCAGGAGGCAGCAGAGGGATAATTTTCATAATTCTAGTGTGTATTTGTGAATGAATGAGTGAGTGAGTGGGTGAATGAGGCAGATTCTTTTCATTAGCTAAAATGACTCTTTCTTTTCCCATGTGTGGAATTTTATTTACCAGTTACCTGTGATTTGGGAAATAGCTCACGACTGTTGTCTTAAGGGATTGTTTCTTTTTAATGTTAGAGATGAAGAAAATTTCGATTTTAAAATAAAAGAATAAAAAGTTCATGTATTTTTATCGGGTGAGGTGGTTTTAAATTATCTAAGGCATTTTTTTTTAATATTTTGGGAGAGGAAGATTCTGGTTTCTATAGGCTTTTAATAATTCATGTCACAATGTGGAGTTATTCTAATAGTCTGTTGCCATTTTATTAAAAAGTTTTAAGTGTAAAAATATGGCTAATGATTTTTATATTTCCCTTTCTTTTTTTTAAACCTAAATTTAGAAAGTGTAGGGGCAGTGGAGGCTTCAGTCCCGGTTTATTGCTCAACACATGAGAGAATCGTGCATGTGAAACTAGTGATTCATTTTGAAAATTGGCAAGTTAGTTATTTACATTAGACATGAATAAGGACATGTCTCTTTCATTCCGATGTTAAAACTAGTGAGCCCTCTGAAGTGGACGGCTACTATATGTGTCATAGTTGATTTATGCATAATTTGTGCCACTTTCCCACAAACACAATTGAAAATGGAAATATGGCACACTCTTTTGTCTGTTTTTTAAAGTTTCCTTTTGCTATCTTTATGTAGGAATTAAAAGGACAAAACCTCCAATTTGCTAGCATGTTAAATATTTAATGTTAGGAAGTCATGGCTAAGTCCTTTGATTATGTTTCTAAAATTTATTTGTGGAAAGTCTGCCAGATCTCAAATCCTACCATTTCAGTTTATGAATTCTTAAAGACTATTCATCTTGTAATTAAAAATTGTATTTGAGCATGAAACTGCCTGAGTGGCACCGATAGATTATAAAAAGGGGTAAAAGTGTCTCAGCAGGGCTTTTAGCTGTTTGTCGAAAAAGGGCTCATGCAAACATTCCCACCCATCACCATCATTCTGTGTGGTAAATAAGCTCTATCCTAAGAGCCTGTAGAGTTAAACAGTTTAACAGAATGGTCACTCTCTCTCTCTCTGCAGTTGATTCGATGCCATCAGTCCCGTGGTGGAGCCTGTGGAGACAACATTCAGTCTTACACTGCCACAGTCATTAGTGCTGCTAAAGTGAGTAGCCTGGAGCTTCTGGGAGGTTTGATTACGCGGAGTAATTATCACATTTCTCTCCTGAATTGTATTGTGATTGTCCCTTCCCTTTTCACTCACAAGTATGGAACAAATTTAGGAAGTAAGTCAGAATTATTTTGTCACCCGAGAATTGGTGCCTAAATGATTAGGTATTTCATCTCTTAAGGTTCCTAAATCACCCTTTATTGTCCCTTGTAATGATTTTAAGGTTTGCATTTATACAGTTTAAAATATTTATGTCTGTTTGCTAGGTCAAAGTCTATAATCTAATTACTTTGGAAAGAAGCTTTGCATATTTTAAGTAGTGACTTCTGGATTCTATTTTTTTGTGTGTGTGTGATTTGCATCATTCTACCCATACTGACATCCCTTTGCATTTTTGAACATTTATGAATCTTCTTGACACAAAAAGAATATTACTCATTAAGAAAACTTGAGTGAAGGCCCTGGTGCATTCAGAGGTTCTTTGATGTCACAGAACTGCCCCCCGGAATGTTTGTTAAGTGAGTTCTTTTTGTGTATGCGCGAGGGTTCATTTTGATGATGGCTCATAAACTTTATGCTGATTATAAGGTATCCTTATAATCACCGTTCTTTTGAATTGTGAAGTATACAACAAAACAGTTCTAATAATAGGTATGACATAGTGAATCTGAATGACAGCATGTAATAGAAAGCACAACTATTCAGAAAAGAACAACAGTTTAAAACAAACCACAGGGAGGGAATCAAAGGTCACACTGTTTTATGTAAAACAAATACAGAAATACTTCAAGATTGATCACAAATGCTTCCATGATGGGGTTTGATGAGAGAAGCATTACTTATTTTTCAGTCAAAGGAAAATACTGAATGGCTTTTTGCTTACAGCAGCGTATATTAGATTTCAGAATCTTTGTAGGAATGGCTTACTTTTCTCCATTGCGTATGAAAAAGTTATGATGGTTAGCTCAGTGAAGAGAAATCTGAAACACAGTAAAGGCAGCATCAGTGTTATTTAGTTAATTTACAATATACCAATGAGATCTAGTTCTCAAGTATTAAATTTCTTTCTGACTTATCTGTGTCACACACTTTGGTCAGGATAGCTCACTGTATTGTTATTCTGAATAATTTTTAGTTGTGTGACCAGGGGTAATTTTCCAGCTCTTCTTTGGTATAATTGTGTGTTTGTGTGCCTACTTAAAAGGAAAGTGACCTGCTTCATTTAGTAACTGTTTAGCTGCTTAACTGTTAGCTGAAAATAGACTTACTGGAATGAGGCTAGACTTGATGTGCTTTGAAAAACACAAGTCCAAACTCCCTAATTTTCTGCACCACAGCATTGTGAACTGTGAGGAACACACTCATGTCTTCTACACTGAAACTCTACGAAATTGTGTTGATGACAGCACCTTAATGGGCCATTAGTCACCAGTGAAATTGGTGTTGATTGCAATTCACTGTTACCTCTGACAAAAGAGAAGTTTCTGCCATTAACTCCTAAATAAAGTGATTAATGTTTAATTTTTGTTTAACTACTTTACCCTGATTTTAGTGCTTATTCATGTTCTTGCTTATACATTTATAAAATGAAGGAAAAATATAGCCATGATGCAAAAGTCACTCGTTTCTTGCTGGTCTCAACATGTCCTGTCATCTGTTGTACCCTACTCTTTTAACTCATGTGCTTAAATGTCATGAAATATTTTAAAAACATTTTTCTTATATTTATGTAGTCTTTTTCTGTGCATTTATGGGTTCCTAAATTAGATAACATGAGTATTTTAAGATTTCTTTGAAAATACTGTTGAATTGTTTTCCTAAAATGTTATCAGATCTAGAATGATTCTTTGTTTCACATTCAAAGTGTGGATATTTTATATGGGAAAGATTGGAAAGTTGGGATGAATTTTCCCCCAAATGTAATTTCTTCTAGTAAGTTGCTCAATATTAGAAACTTGTGGGTAAATTAACCTTCTGAGATATAAGCAGTTCCAGTTTTCCATGGTAAGAACATAAACATTACTTCTATTAAGTAGTATAATTTGAAATTTATTATTTTACATTTTTTACATGACAATTCCTGTACTTTGTTGTTTAAGTGGTTATAAAAACTTTACTAAAAGAAAAGTAAAACTTCACAAAAAGATATCTTCAAATCTAGAAACTTTCATCAGAGAATTCTAGCTAATGTTTACAGATGAACAATGGGGTAGATAAATAACAAAGATTTACTTTTTAGCACAGGGAACTTTACTGAATATCTTATAATAACCTATCATGGAAAATAACCTGAAAAATGTCTATAACTAAATCACTTTGCCGTACACCTGAAACTAACACAATATTGTAAATCAACTATAGTTCAGTTAAAAAAAGAATCAACAATGGCAATATTGCAAAGACTCATATAGAATAAAAAGGTCAGATTTTGCCTAATCTTGTTTCATAATGCAAGATCACCTTGATGTTGAAACTTAACAAGAGTGTTAAGAAAAAGGAAAGCTATAGCCCTGTCTTACTCGTTAAATCATTAACATAGATATGAAAAATCCTAAATAAACTATTAGCAGAGGGGTAATGTGTCACAATTCATTTGGGATAATTCCACAATATAAGACTGGTTTATTACTCAGAATCAGTGAGTCTCATTGCCACATTAACGTAATAAAGGAGAAAATGATATAAATTATCTCAATCTATGTACCAAAAGGGTTTGATGAAATCGAACATGTGTGTATTGATAAAACATTTTAGTAAATAGTGATAGTCTTTGGTTCTCATGAATTCAATTTTTGTCAAATTGCCAAACTGTTTAAACACAGTAAACATGCTCTGTTTCTGATCATTCCATTATCTGGCTCCCTTTTTGTTGTGTTTTTGTTGTTTACTGTTTCTCTTAGTTCTCATTTATGATGTCTTGACTCTTTGCTAAAATTTATTTAAAAGATCTTTAGAAAAAGTTCTTAGTTTGAGATGATATCAGAGTTCTGTGACGCTCTCAGGCTTGGATCATCTTTATCCAATTTCATGGATTGAAAGTACTTAAATTATCTAAATAAGGTCACCTGAAATAGCTGTGAGATCCTGATTAGTACACGTTCACTCTTATTTCTGTTGTGTGTCCCTTTATATTTCAACCTGAAGCATGCAGGGAAAGTAGACCCCGTTGGACATGACCACCTAGTTCCTACCACAAGTCTATCAGAAGTACTACTCAATCTCTTAGTTGTTGTTGTTGAGTCACTAAGTCATGTCCGACTCTTTTGAGAGTCCATGGACTGTAGCCCGCTAGGCTCCTCTGTCCATGGAATTCTCCTGGCAAGAATACTGGAGTGGGTTGCCATGCCTGCCTCCAAGGGATCTTCCCGACCCAAGGATCGAACCTGGGTCTCTTGTGTCTCCTGCATTGCAGGTGGATTCTTGGTGCTGAGCCACTGGGGAAGCCCATTATCCAGTGCATTTAGGCCTAAATACCAGCTCGCATAGCTGAATTTCCCTGTTCGCTTGGATTCGGACCTGATAATTCATCACTATTTTATTAAATATTCAGTATCTTCAAGCAGAGTTTAAAAAAAAAAACTCTAGTTTTCCTACTTGTTTTCATTGGTAGGATTGATCTAATTTACCTAGCCTATCATATTGAAAATTGAAAATACAATTTCTTATTATTATTCTTACCATTTGAATAATTTCTAGGTAATATGATATTTGTTGAGCTGTAATATGAAAAAAAAATTTAAAAGCCATGCAGTATGTGCTCCTTAAGAATATACTAAGTCACTTTCTCTGACAAAGTAATCATTGATATTTTTCTCTCCCTGACGACAGCTTCTTAATGTGGCTTCATAGAGGTTACCTCTTTGTTATATAGAAAGATTAATTATTAAACTTTTCTTTTTGATGTCTCATATTACAAATGTAAATATAAATTGTATTAATTGTATATGTGCTTGGATGGTTGTCAAGGAAATAATCTTTTTTTCCCCCCGTATTTTCAAATAGCACTTAAAATTCATCTTTCCAAATAATTTATTTGGCTTTCCTTATAAAGAATATAATAATAATAAATTCTCTGAGGTCATGTTGAAAGAAAAATTTTAATATTGAGATTGTTCAAATTGGATTATTTTGAAATATTTATTAAATCTTGGTCCATATATTCTAGTTACCCTGTAACTGTCCTGTTTGCGTTTTCCTTTTAATGTGTTTTAACCCCAGCATGGTGAATTGATTAATAAAATTGATTAATAAAAATGCCTCTGCTTTCTCTGTTATCTGATAACTTCTTAGGACAACTAACAGCTTTTGTGAGAGCAGCACCATTAGTCCTAATGGATAAGGAGGACAACTGATACGGCCTGAGAAAGGTTAAAGATGACTAGTGACCTTCAGCAAATCTCTGTGCAATAGAACAGAATAAGTACCATGCTCATTTGAAGTTTTGGTCACAGTAGATTATCTGACACATACATTATAGTCTTAGGTTCAGCACTTTACAGCCCAGATTAGTTCTGTGAGTATTCTTGTAATATTCTTCAGATTGTGAGGATAGTAGTGCTCATTGATACATGTGATTCTAACATGGAAACAAACTTCTTCCCAAGGTAAAGGTCCTTACTAATGTAGAAAGCTTTCAGTACCCCTCTTTTACACCCTAAGACCTTATTTTGAAAGTTAATGAGCTATAAGAGTACTTTCCTGTCACTTACTATACAGATTACAGACTTGAGGCTGTTAAATTTGGGCTTTAGATTTTGGTCCACTATTAAGAAGGTGCCTCCAGTGGCCGTAAGTTTTTTGGGGGGGTGAGAAACATCATTACCTCCTCCTGTGATACTTTATTCACCTCTGACTATGAAATGTACTACTCTGTTTTCCCCCTTTCTGGAGTGTTTTCCCAGGTCTCTTGTACTGTCGCCTTTATCTTGTGGTTTGCTTTGGGTGCATTACTGCCCACTTGCTGTGTGCTCCAGTTATTTTCGCTTTATTCCTTTTCATTGGTGTAAGAGCATGAAATAATAAGCTCAGGGGCAAATGGGGAGGATATACAAGCAAAGACTTCAAACCTGAAAGGCATTCCTTTGATAAAGGGGATAGCTCCATCGAAGTGGGAGCATCTCCATTAGCATTAATGGAGTGAGGACATCAGCTGAGGCATCTCAGAGGTTAATCAGGCTTCCTGGCCAGCTTTTGACATCAATACACTGTGGCGCCTGGTTTTGTTGGTCCTTTGGAGGCTTTCTTGACAACACCCTAACAGACTTTGTGTAAGTCATTTCTTGTGAATTATTGAAACAAATGTTTGGCTGCTAATTGAAGAACACTAATGTGTTTTCTAATCACTACAGTTTGAGTTTTTAGCACTAAACAAAACTGTTACAATTGATTTGTGGCTTTTTCTTGGTTTCAGTCAGCTGTAAGTTATATCATTTTGCTTGAATTCTGCAAATGGCTCTGCTGGTCATTTTATTTAAGTATTTATTAGGAAACACTATGATAGTCTTTATTTTTCCTTTTTTCCTTCCCAGGATACATTTGTGTCCTAAATTCATGAAGTGTCAGATCACAAGTAGCGTCAGGAATAGATTACAGAGCAATACTGGATAGTGGTTTGGAGCAAGTCCTGGTTTTGAGTTCTGGCTTTATTATTGACTGGCCGTTTGAACTGCCATTTTCCTTAACTTCTCTAGGCTCAGTTTTCTCTTTTATAAACCCGAGGTGTTTGAGGAAATCTATCCAGATCTTTTTTGGTTAAAGAGCCTTGACCAATTCCGAGTTCATAATAAAGGTTCCATGGAACATATTAATAGCTACAGTAAAATAATACATATATTTTGTGCTTTTCCTTTTTTTAAGTTCCATCTGATTGTTGCTTAAATTGCATTTAGGCCTTTATAAACAACCTTTGCCTATCATTTATAAATTAATAATTTATATGCTGTGTAAGCAATATACTTTATAAAATTTAGATGTAGCATATGTCAGAATATAGGTCCATAATTATTTTAAAAGAGCAAGTCACATTATTGAGGATTAAAGTATCTTAATAAAGACTTTTCCTCACAATAATGAGGATGTGTCTATTATAGTGTACATAATTTTTGATATGTCCATGTAGACTGGACAGTTTATTTTGGCTTTAATGATTAGAGTTAATGTGTGTGAATCACACAGTTTTCTCTTTGTTTTTGCTTTCTTCCCTTTCAGAGAAAACGAAAAAGTCCCATTAGTTAACATGATTGTTTGTTAATAGTTATGAGAATAATCAGATGAAATTCACATAAAAGAAAACATACAGATGAGTTAGTTTTTTTATCTTTGTTTTGAATGAAATGGAACTAAAATTAATTATGAAACATGTCTTTAATTGAAATAATATATTAGAAATATTGCATTAAATTGTTTTCTGTCTCTAGAGAGAAAAGAACCCTTTTAACTAATTTTATGACATTTCATTCATGTAGTAATTGAAGTATCTTAGATGGAGTCTGCATTACCTGCATACCAAATCTTGATATACAGTATTATATAGCATCATGTTATAGATTTAAATGAGAAAGTCATTTTCACGTATGGATTCTATCTGTATCTTAGTCTTTTTTATGCTTAAAAGTAGACTGAAAATTAGGTGTATACAGTTTTAAAAAAATAGAACATCACATAGTTCCTATTTCTTAATATTTCACATATTTTAAGTTACATGAATTGAGAAGGAGAATATAAATATTTTTAGTAAAAATATAATTGTATTCTCATGTGGAACAAACTCTGTAATTGTTTACCTATGGCCTGATTCTCACCATGCTGACCTGGGGGTACCTACTGATACCATTCACTCAAACTAATACCAACCTTCTAACTAAAATTTAAGATTGTATAAAAAGTCAGACTGAATTTCTGTGACAGTGAATTGCTACATATGAGCTTATTAGAAAATAAAGAATTTAATGTGAATTATCAAAACACATATTTCTATTTAGAATCCAAGTACTGATGCAAAATGATACATTTACCTTTCATTGTTTAGACTCTGAAAACTGGCTTGACAATGGTTGGGAAAGTGGTGACCCAGCTGACGGGCACGCTACCTTCAGGTGTGACGGAAGATGAAGTTGCCATCCATAGTAATTCAAGGCGGAGTCCTCTGGTCCCAGGCATCATCACAGTCATCGACACTGAAACAGTTGGAGAAGGCCAGGTAAGAGCCTGTGATGCCTGTGATGTTCGCTTTGTGCAGAGGATGGAGCAACTAAGAGTATCATTTGGGATCAAGATCATACAAAATGTGTTTGGCCTTGGAGATGTGTTCATTTGGAATTGTAGAAAGTTAAGGTTATTTCAGGTTAGAATTTTTTTTTTTTTTTTCAAAAAATGATGAGTAATTATTGTACAACACAGGGAATATAGCCAGTATTTTATAATAATTATAAATGGCATGCATGTGTGCTAAGCTGCTTCAGTCATTTCTGTCTCTTTGTGACCCTCTGTAGCCCTCCAGGTTCCTTTGTCCATGGGATTCTCCAGGCAGGAATACTAGAGTGGGTTGCTGTTTTCTTCTCCAGGGGATCTTCCCAACACGGGACTCTAACCCGCGTCTCTTATGTCTCCTGCCTTGGCAGGCAGATTCTTTACCACTAGTAGCATCGAGGAAGCCCCATAAATGGCATTGTTGTTGTTGTTCAGTCACTTAGTCGTGTCCTACTCTTTGCGACCCTGTGGACTGTAGCCCACCAGGTTCCTCTGTCCATGGGATTCTCCAGGCAAGAATACTGGAGTCGGTTGCCACTTCCTCCTCCAGGGGATCTTCCCAACCCAGGAATTGAACCCCTGTCTCCTGAGTTAGCAGGCAGATTCTCTACCAGTGAGCCACTTGGTAAGCCCACTATAAATGGTATAGAACCTTTTAAAAAATGATGTTGCTATTTAGTCGCTAAGTCGTATCTGACTCTTTTGTGACCCCATGGACTGCAGCCTGCCTGGCTCCTCTGTCTGTGGAATTTCCCAGGCAAGAATACTGGAGAGGGTTGCCATTTCCTTATCTTGGGGATCTTCCCGACCCAAGGATCAAACCTGTGTCTCCTGCTTGGGAGTCAGATTCTTTATCACTGAGCCACCTGGGAAGTAATGTGTTAAAACCTGTTATTTCAAACATTGTTAATATATCAAACCTGAAGTTAAAATAGAGGTTCTATAGAATCCTCCTGTTATCTCTTCATTAGGACATTTGTTCCATAAATAAATAATTATATATATCTTTTATACCGTTTAATACTGTTCCTTTTTAAAAACATGACACTTAGTATAAGCTGAATCAGTCTTAATTATAACTAATTACACTTCCCAGGTGGTGCTAGTGGTAAAGAACCCACCTGCCAATGCAGGAGACACAAGAGATGTGGGTTCGATCCCTGAGTTGGGAAGTTCTCTTGGAGGAGGGCATGGAACCCACTCCATTATTCTTGCCTGGAGAATTCCGTGGACAGGGAAGCCTGGAGGGCTACAGTCCACAGTGTGGCAAAAAGTCAGACACAACTGCAGTGACTTAGCATGCGTGTATGTGGTGGTTATAAATGACAATAATGTTAATGAATTTTATTGCAAATTTTATTACCAATACTTCCTGGCAGATATGAAAAAAATACACAAAATCTCAAAGAGTATATTAGAATATGTAAATGGTAATAACTTACTATATGTTCAGATGAGAAATAGAATATGTTCAGGTAAAAAATATATCTTATATGTTCATATAAAACAGATTTTTACAGTCTAGGTTTAGAAACATTTAAGACAGAGGATGAGATGGTTGGATGGCATCACCTATTCGATGGACATGGGTTTGAGTAAACTCTGGAAGTTGGTGATGGACAGGGAGGCCTGGTGTGCTGCGATTCAAGGGGTCGCAAAGAGTCGGACATGACTGGGCGACTGAACTGAACTGAAATGAAGAGTGATGATAAACATGGAAAAATATGCTATGCTTATGTAAGTCTTGCTAGAAATAAGCCAATTTGGTTTTGTTTTTCTCCCCCATGCACTTATAAACAGTATTTTCTTTTGAATCATAGTTATGGATTTTAAAATATATTTCTGGAAGGAAGGTAATTTTAATGGCTTGTGATCTTTGCTGTAAATATCCAATCTAAAGTTGATTACCAGAATGAGATAGGAGTAGAGCAAGATTTGGAAGTACAAATTATTTTAATTTATATTAAATTATTTATTTAAATATTAAATATAAACATAGAACTTATATTTAATTCTGTTTTCAGAACATAATTATGTGAGCCATTAGAATATTAACCCCAAGTATTGCATTTTTTTTTTTAGAAAATCTGCTTCCAGTATATATGGTTCTGCATCTTGATGAGAGATTACATTTGGCTGGTACTCATATACTAATTCCTATAGTAAGATCAAGTGGCATTTAAAAAAAATACAGACTGTGCTGCAGTGAAAAGAAAAAATCTTTGAAATTCTGGCTATTATTGAATCTGGCTATTATATTTTATTTGAAATCTGAATAATATACTTCTCTGCCTTTCCCATCTTAACTTTGTGGTTAACCAGATATATTACAGGCTTGTATTCCTGTTTAAAACTCTATTTAATGAAGTGCTAGCAAACTTTTCAGTTGACTGTAATGACTTTTTTTTTTTAAGTTGTGTTAATTAGCTCGAGTTGATAGACACATACAGATGTTCTCTTTTTAAATTGGAATTAAATATTTAAACGCTTAGTGTTTTATGAGTGTTAACAAATATTTTCTTTTGTCCTTTGATTCTTAATTAATTCACCTCCAAGGCCACCCACATTTACTAAGTAGTAACAACCCTCCTCAATATTGTCTAGTTTGGCCGGTATACCTAAGTCTGTTAAACATCTAGCATTTGTTGACAGACTGATGTGTGGTGATTTAAACGTTGAAACTGTTATCTCCTATTATTTTTGATGAAATAGAGGTATAACTCATTAATTTATATAATGAGTAAAAAGAATTTAATTTATACAAAAAGCATAGCCTTAGGTCTTGTGTTTTCAAATGTGGTTTGTTTTTTTTCCCCCTAGTTCTTTGTTAGCTCTTTATAACTTTAAATTGGAATTCTCACATTTGGAATATGGAAATGGACTGTAGATTATATGAAAGTATTTTTTCTGTGAGAAGTGCATTGTTAACATTGGAAACAACTGAAGTTGTTCATTAGGAAATAAGAATAATAAAATGTTAGCTTTTAAAAGTTAAAAAATTGAAAGTGTTGCTCAACCTGAGAAATTTTATCTTTTCTATCATTTGTTGGGACCATAATGTCTTTCCATTCCTACTTATAACATATTCTGAAATTTTTATTGATTTCAAAATTCTGTTAAAAGACAGGAAATAAATGAGAAGTTCCTACGTACATTTTTAAGGAATCATAAGTATTTTTTCAAAGCAATAAGATTTCTTCAGTGTAATACTGCATCCTTTTATTGACATGAATCTGTTTTTTGTCAAGAAGACATTTTTGTCTCTGATAAATAGTTCAGTTGGAGTACAGCGCTGTTTTTAAGTTATGCTGGATTGTATTAAAAAGACTGCAGTGGTTAATGTCATGGATTTATCACTTTAAGTCCTTTCCCACTGATGTTTGACCTTAACTGTAGTGTTTTTATCTTGTCCATCTCCGTCTTAGGAACTAAAGCTGACATTATGTTCACTTTTGCTGTTTAAATCCATTGAGACTTCACTAAAGATATTTTCATGTTTACAGGGATAGTATATAAAATTTGATTCACCATCTTTCTGATGCTCAATTGACTAGTATTATTTGATGGTGGCAGGATCACTGTATGGTAACTGCATTAAAGAAGAATAGATTTGGTTGACTGTCCATTTTGTCTGTGTTACTGCCATGTTTTATTTAAAAACATAAGCAGTTTAATTTGCCTTTATAAATTTACATAATTTAAGTTAGCAGGTGGCAAAGTCTCTAATCAAAGAAAAATGCTCCAGAATGATGACATAAACTAGAGCTATTCTTGTCCTGAGTGTAAATACAAGTGTAATTCGTAATAATTTAGTGGTTCCTGTGGTGTTTGTCTTTTTGTTCATATAATGAAGCCTTATCCACCTTGTATCAATTAAAGTGCTTTGCTTTAATAATATCAAATTATTACTCACAGGATTTTAGCCTGTTTAGATAGTGAGTGAAAATAAAGTCTTAGGACAACTGATTTGGGATATCTTTGGTATTAATTTGATATTTTAGGCAAGGTGATGGTGCAGTGGAGAGAATCTGTACAAAAATATCTGGTGGTTGTTATATTTGTGAAGCTCATAAAAAGATGATTCAAAGAAGTCTGTATATTTTTAGGAGGTTTTGGTACTCACCAAGATGAATGAGCCCTTTTGCTTGATGGCTTGTGTATTAGCACCATCAAATAGAGCACTCAGTACTAATTGTATTGCAAAGAGAGGTACAGAGTTATAATACATGAAAGATAAGAGGCTCTGATAAGAGATTGGTTTGACATAGAAAAATGGGCAAGGATAAAATATTTAACAGAAAAAATATATACAACTGGTATAAAATGTATAGTTTTAACTTGTTATCAGAGAAAGACAAAACTGTACCAAGATACCACTTATCACCTATCAGTATGAGAGAAATTGAAAAGCTTGTGGTATACTCTACATTTTTAACTTTTAATTTTGAAACAGTTGTAGACCCACAGTAAGTTGCAGATACATCCATGTGCCCTTCACGCAATTTCCTCCAAGTTTTCCCAAGATGTCTGTCTGTGACATCTTACATAGTGGTCATAAAACGTTAGAACCAGGATATTGACAATGACACCTTACTGTTAACTAGGCTTTTGACCATATTTAGCTCTCACCATTTGTTTTTACCTGCATTCATTTGTGTGTGTTTTCAGAATATTGAAAGAACTCCTACAGCTGGATAATAAAAAGATAAATAGCGTTATTTTAAAATGAGCAAAGAATTTGAATAGACATCTTTCTGGAAATAATACACCAATGGCCAGTGAGCAGAAATGAGAGCCCTGACACACTGCTGGTGGGGACGTAAAACAGTGCAGCTGCTGTGGAAGAGTTACCATTTGATTGGGCAACTGTCTCCTAAGAGAACTGCTCTTAGGAGGTATATAACCAAGAAAAGTGAAAATTTATGTTTGTGTAAAAATTTGTACATGAATGTTTATAGCAGTATTATTCATATAGCTAGAAAATAGGAGCAACCCAAATAAATATACTTTAACTGATCAGTGGATGGGTAAATAGAATGTGACATAGACATACAATGTAATATTATTTAGCAGTAAAAAGAAGTAAAGTATTAATGCTACAAAATGAGTGAACCTTGAAAATATTGTGTTTGGTGACAGAAGCCAGTTGCAAAAGAATACATATTGTATGAATCTATTTTTATGAAATGTCCAGAACAGGCAAATTTATAGAAAGAGAAAGTAGATTGTTTGCCTAGGGCTGGGAGTTTGAAGAAAACAGAGGGTTGCAGGGTGACTGTTAATGGTACGAAGTTTCTTTTAGGTGATTAAAATGTTCTAATTTGATCGTCATAATGGTTGCACAGCTCTGTGAATATGCCATGTATCCTAAAGCAAATCCTTAGTATAGTTATCAGACTTTCCTGGAGACTGCTCCTGTAAGACTTCTTTTTCTTGTGTTCCTCTCTAACATTTTTGAAAATGGAATGGAAGAATGGAAAAGAGAGATGAGAGAAATAATTTGTAATGCATGCTCCCCCCCCCCAACTTTTGGTAAAATATATATAATGTAAAATTTGCCATTTAACCTTTTTTTAAGTTTGCAATTCAGTGGTATTAAGTACATTCACAATGTTGAGTAATCATTGTTATCATCCATGTCCAGAATTTTTCATTATCTGTACCCATTAAATAATATCTCCCCACCCCTCTGTTCTCACAGTCCCTGGCAACCACCATTCTAATTTCTGTCTCCAATAGATTGCCCATAATTAAAAAGACATACAGTATAAAGTGTTGGAAAAGATGTGGGGAGATGAAAGTATCTACTTTGGAAAGCAGTTTTCTTAAGTTCAGTATACATTTATCATATGACCAAGCAAATCCATTTGTAAGTATCTGCCCAAGATATAAACATGTTTGCAAAGAAGATGTGTGTGCAGATATTCATAGCAGCATTATGCATAATAGCAGTCAATTGGAAATAATCCAAATTGCCAAAAATTGATCGCTGAGCTCACATGTTGTGGTTCCTCCATACTGTGGAATACAAGTAAGCAATGCAAAGAAGTGAATGATACCTGAAACAACGTGGTTGAACCACAAAATATGTAAGTGAAAGAAATGGAAGATGAATTGCATGATTCTATTTATTTGAAAAAATTTGAAAATTTTTAGAAAGGGCAAAAGAGATGAAATACACTCTAGGGATTGTCTGGGACTTGGTTTTCTGCTGTAAAGTCATCATGAAGAAACTTTGGGAATGTTAGAAGTATCCTAAATGTAGAATGTGGTAATGGTTATACAACTGTATAAGTTTACTGAGCATTATCCACTTATATGGGGTGATTTGTGTGTATAAATTTAGCGATAATTGGGGAATGGCTCCCAGCTATGATGAAGTGAAGAGATAAGCATATATTTTTCCCAGATAATAAGTACATTACAGACAGAAGTTTCAAAAGTAACTATTTTGGGGGTGAGGGCTATAGAAATCGATCAGAAAGCTAAGAAAGAAGTGATAAACATGTATTCACATTTCTTGTATCTACATCTGCCAGGGGCTTGGTGAGTGTAGTAGTTTAACCAGAGCAGAGTAGGCCATATAAACAAGCAGTTCCCTTTTAGAGGGTGGATTTACTTGATTTGGAATAGAAGGTTAAAAACCTGTGTCCAACAGTGTTTTTCACTTGGTTCATTAGACTTGGTAGGTGAATAGGATAATGTGTGCTCTTGTAGCCTGGGCTTGCGATCTCAGTTTGGGGCCGATTTGAAAAGAATAGAGAGGAAGAATTGATGACATGTGAAGAGTCTCAGAGACCTTTGGGACAGCAGCAGACCTACCAACATACATATATATATTTGTTTTAGGAAGATTATTTTAGGGAATAAGATGTCTCTTAGTTGACAATTCACGAGGCAGTAGTATCTCAAAGGGGTGGGAAAAGAGATGGAGCTGTGTTGGAGCAAGGAGCTGTAATTTATCACAATTAAGTCTGAAATTAACCTGTAATCCTGTTTTCTATAAAGCACCTTGAACCTATATAGCAAATCACTAAGAAATTGCTCCTAAAAAATCAACAGAAGATAAAAATAGTAAACATTAGGAATAATTGTTTAATACGAAGGAAGAGGATCAGAGCAACAAACACCTGAGACGTAAAAGTAAATGGAAAATGGCAGACCTAAATCCAATTATGTGTGTAATTGTATTAACTATAAATGGACTCCAGTTAAAAGTGAGTGATTGTCAGACCAGAATCACTTTAAATTCAAGGACATAATTGGCTGAAGTAAAAGGTTGTAAGAAACGTACCATGCAAACAGTAATGGTAATAGAATTGGAGCGGTTATATTAATATCTGATAAAAGATTTTGAGTCAAATATTGCCAGATAAAAAGGACATTTTATAATGATGAGAGAGTCAATGTAATAGGTAGATAAAATGATAATGTATAAACACAACATATAACAACATAGGGCAACAACCATTAAGCAAAATCTGACAGACTGAAAGAAGAAATTCTAGCTAACGTTTATAGTTTTGAGATTTGAATACTGTGCTTTCAATAATTGATGGAAAAACAGTACAAAAATTTTAAGAGATTGATAGATTTAAAGACTTGATTAGCACTATCAACCAATATGATCTGAAACTCCCCACCCTCCAACCTACAGACTTCACATTTTTTTCAAAAATATCTGGAATATTCTCCAAGATAGACCATATAATTGGCCATAAAGCAAATCTAAAGCATGGAAATCAATAATAGAATGAAATTATGATATGAAAGAATCTCAAGGATATTAGAAAATATTTTGCATGCAGTGAGCATAGAAATAGAACATATCAGAAGTTATAATTGTCGCTATATTATTCTTTAATGGGAAAATTATAGCTTTAAATTCTTAGAGTAGAAAAGAAAAATGGTCCTAAATTAAAAACCTTAGCTCTCCATCAAGAGAATTTAAAAACAGCAAATTATAATGAAAGCAAGACAAATGAGGTAAATAATAGAAATATGAGCAGCAGTCAACAAAATAGCACTGAAATGATGGGGAAAATCAATAGCAGTTCTTTGAAAATATTAACAAATTTGATAAATCTGGTGGTATAGCAAATGAGATTGTTTTCTTAATTTCTTTTTTTTTAAATTAGTGTTTGTTAATATATAGAAAAAACTGATTTTTTAAAATTCTTACTTTTTTAAATTAAGTGTTAATTTTGTATCCGGCAACTTTGTTGAATTTTCTGTGTGTGTGTGTAATCTAGAAAGGAAAGTTTCTTTCTTTAACCATTTGTATGTCTTGTATTTCTTTCCCTTTTTTCCCCCTCTCTTTTGAGTTGGTTGCTATGACTAGACCTCACAATACTGTGTTGAACAGTAGTGTTGAGAGAGGGCATCCTTGCCTTTTTAGTAATCTTAGAGGAAAAGCTTCCAGTCTTGCCCCACTGGGTGTAATGTTAACTTTGGACTCTGTATATGTGACTTATTATATTATTAAAGATGGTAATTTCCCAGTATTCCTAGTTTGTTGAGTGTTTTTGTCATGAAAGTGGTTGAATTTTGTCAAATGCTTTTTCTATACTGATTGAGATGATCATGTGATTTTTGTTTTTCAGTTTGTTAATGTGATTATGTATTACATTGATTGATTTTTGTATGTTAAACCATCCTTACATTCCACGTATAAACCTCACTTTTCTTGGTGTATAATCCTTTTAATATGTTGAATTTGGTTTGACTCCATTTTCTTTTAGATGATTGCATCATTATTCTTCAGGGATATTGATTTGTAGTTTTCTTTTTGTCTTTGGTATCAGGGCAATGAGGGCCCCATAGAAATCTTTTATAATCCATTTTATGTCTGTGGCATCAGTTTTAATGGCTCCTCTTTTATTTCTAATTTTAGCTATTTGAATTTTCTCTCTTGTTTTTGTTAGTCTAGTTAAGGGTTTGTCAATTTTGTCTTTTTTTTTTTTAAGAAAGCAAACTCTTAGGGACAAACTTAACCAAGGAGATGAGAGACTTACACACTAAAAACTATAATATGTTGTTAAAAGAAGTGAAAGGCATCTTTCAGGTATAGAAAAGTGGAAAGACATCTCATGTTTGTGGATTTTAAGACTTAATGTTCTTAAAATATCCATAGTACCCAATGTGATATTAAGTGCAGTACCTATCAAAGGCTCTCTGACATTTTGTGGCAGTAATAGAGAAAACCATACTAGTAGTCTTATGGAATCTGAAGGGACCCTGAAAAGCTGAAACAGTATTGGGGTAAAAAAAACACTGCTTCACTTTAAATCATATTACAAAGCAATAGTAATTAAGATGAGGTGATACTGGCATAAAGATAGACCAATGGAAAAGAGTAGAAAGTGCAAAAATGAACCCATACATATACATCCAAAATATTTTTGACAAAGTTGAAAAAAACTACACAGTGGGGAAACACTCTCAACAAATGAAGTTAGGAAAACTGGATAGCTAATGCAAAAGAATCAAGCTGGGCCCTTACCTTATACCAGATACAAAAATGATTTTAGATTCAACCATGAGACCGGAAACTATTAAACTCCTGCAAGAAAACAGGAGAAAATCTTTAGTACACTGGATCGAGCAATGATTTCTTGCATATAATGCCAAAAGCACAGGTAACAAAGTAAAAAATAGACAAATAGAACTACATCAAACTTTAAAAGTTCTGTGCCTAAAAGGAAATAGCCATGTGAAAAGGCAACCTATGGGGTGGAAGAAAATCATGGTAAATCATATATCTGATAAGGAGTTAATATATAGTATAAGGAATTTCTGCAACTTGACAATTAGAAAAAAAATTAACAAATGAGCATAGAACTTGAATCAAGACACTTCTCCAAAGAAGATGTAGGCATGTCCAATAAACATATGAATAAATGTTCAACATCTCTAATCATTAGTGAATCACAACCACAGTGAAGTATCACCTCCCACCTATCAGGTGATGACCACTATCAACAGAACAGAAAATAACAGTGTTGTCAAACATGGGGAGAAGTTGGCACCCTTGGGAACTTTTGGTGGGAATATACAATGGTACAGCCATTATGGAAATCAGCATGAAACTTTCTAAAAACATTGAAAATAGAGTTACTTCCATCTTTATATGCAAAATAATTCAAAGCAGGATCTTGAAGCGATATTTACACATCAATGTTCATTGTAGCATTATTCACAGTACCCAGGAGGTAGACGCTATCCAGATGTCCACCATCAGGTAAGTGGATAAAGAGAAATGTATATATGTGTGTGTATATATATATACATATATACACATATACATTATATATACATGCACACACATATATACACACACATATACATTCACACACATGCACACAGTGTAATAACATTACATAACCTTTAAAAAGAAGGAAATCTTCTAACATGTTACAGTGTTGATAAACTTTGAGGCCATTGTGCTAAGGGAAATAAACCAGTCGCAAAGGTACAAATACAAAATTTTTCCTTTTATTTTGAATTTCTAAAATAGTCAAAGCATAGAAACAAAGTTGAAAGGTGGTCACTAAGGGTGGGAGGAGGGAAAAAGAAGACTTAGTGTTTAGTGGGTATAGAATTTAAGTTTTGCAAGGTGAAACAGTTCTAGAAATCTGTTAACAATGTGAATATATTTGACGGTACTGAACTAAATACTTAAAAATGGTTATAGTGGTAATAAAAAAAAGACCTATAGACAAAAAATTTGACAATCTGCAGCTTGACTGAATTGCAGGTTCTAGCTAGAACAATAAGGCAAGAAAATTAAAGCATTAATCCTAATCCCTAAAGAGAGGGAATGGATGACAAATCAGACATTTCTATAAAATGGATTGTTGTAACAGTACTGTCTAAAAATATTGACTTGTAAACATAAAATAAGTAACTTTTATTGAATGTAAATTATACCCCTGTAAAGCTTTTTAAGTCTAAAAGAAAAATTAATCTTGCCAGTGTAGGACTGCTTTCCTGGATTACTTTGGATTAAATTCTTTGTCTGAATATCATGATGCAATATTGGTATAGTAGGTGTTCCCTTTGTAACATTAGTTATGTAAAAGTTTTAATTTAGTGAGTTAATTGCTTGCTTTGCAAAATGAATACATGCTATTTTAAAGCTTTTTTCTCTCGGGATCATTGAATAGTGCATTTTCAATAGGCAGATTGTATGGAATGTAAATTATATTTCGATATGCTTATAAGAAAATGAAGGGGAATGAATTTGACATACCAAACTGCCTGTTCTACTGGTAGTATTTTCAAAGAAGTGTTGTGTCTGTCTAAAAACTAGAGGTTAAAGACCACAGTGTTTGTACTATAAGTAAAAAATATTTGTTCATTCCCCTAATATATATATGCCTGTTTGTATTTAACTTGTGGTGGGTTTTTTGTTTTTTTTTTTTTTTTTGCTGTTCTGTTCCAGTCATGGGCAAGAGTTTTTCAGCAGGCCATAACACAATAAGAACTCCTATTCCTATTTTTAGATTAAGCTGTGTAGAGCTGATTTTAGGCTTTTCATTTTTTCTGAACTGAAGCTTGAAGAAATCATTGTCCTCTGCAGTCAGGTCAACCAGTTGTTTTTAGAGGTTATATGATTGATTCGCTGGGGGCGTTTTACATCTTTCCCTTATTTCTGAAGTGGCATTCTCACCTTGTATTATGAAGAATAATCATCAAATGTAGCGGAAGCCTGTTACTTGGTCAGGATGTAGTGGTGGTGTGTATCTTCAAGGTCGGCAATTGGTTAACTTCCATTTGTCTTCTTCCTTTCTGTAAAGGTGCTTGTGAGCGAGGATTCTGACAGTGATGGCATCGTGGCCCATTTCCCTGCTCATGAAAAACCAGTGTGCTGTATGGCTTTTAATACAAGTGGTATGTCCTTCCCCTCGCCCCTATTTATAGTATGAGTTTTCTACCCAATTTTTTGGAAATGGAAAATATGAAATATATGTGTTATGGAATATATGACGTAAGTTTTCAGTGATTATTGAATGAATGAATTTATACTAAAAATTTAGAAACCCTATAAAGATTAATTTTACTGAGTAAAGTTGTGATTGAGTGGTAAAAATAAATAATAGATATATAAACAAATAATAGATATATAAACAGTGCTGTTGAATTGCATTTATTTCTGTGTTATAAGGTAAGGACTTTAATATTTGAAACTACTTATGTATGTGAATGGCATTTTCTCTGTAACTACATGTTTCTTTTAAACAGTACAATGACATGTCATGTTGATTAAACAAGTCTTCCCATTTTATATAATGTGTGTGTATGTATTTTGCTAAACTGTTTGAATGTAAATTACATATGTGATGACATTTCACCAACTACAAATTAAGCCTACATTTTCTAAGAGTAAGGCCCTTCTTGTACTTTGTAACCAAATAGTATATTATGTTCAGAAAAGTAACACATTGTATTATCTAAAATCCAAGTCATAATTTAAAATTTCCCAATGAGAAATGAGTTCAACAGTGAGTTCTCTAACTGATTCAAATCAAGATCTAATTAAAGTTTACTCCTTATGTTGTATGTCTCTTTGTGAGTGAGTGAAGTCGCTCAGTCGTGTCCGACTCTTTGCGAGTCCATGGACTGTAGCCCGCTAGGCTCTTCTTTCCATGGAATTCTCCAGGCAAGAATACTGGAGTGGGTTGCCATTTCCGTCTCCAGTTTATCTCTTTAGCTCTTTTTAATCCAATTTATAGCTTTCACCTTCCCACCCCCCACCCCCAAGTTGCAGTGTCCAGACTAGTTATCTTGTCCAAGTTCTGCATTTGTCACATATTTTTTTCATTATAATAATGTTTTTCTTTTTTTCCTTAAAGACTTTTAAATACATTCAGGCCTGAAGATTATTTTTTTCAAACTTCCTATATATTGTTGTCTACATCCTTTCATCCTAGCAGGAGATGCATTATATCAGGCTGTCTTGTAATTTATGATACCACATTTGATCACATGAATAAGTTAGTGACCATCAAATGTTTATATTTTGAAAACAGGTTCTCACGTGGAGATTAGCAAGTGCAGAGTATTATTTTGGCCTCATTTCTTGCTTTCTTTTTTTTTTTTAAAGTAATTTATTTATTTAATTTTTGGCTGTGCTGGGCCTTCGTTGCTGCACAGGGTTTTGTCTAGCTGCAGTGAGTTGGGGCACGGGTTTCTCATTGCAGTGGCTTCTCTCGTTGCAGAGTACGGGCTCTAGGCTCGTGGGCTTCAGTGGTTGCAGTTCCCAGGCTCTAGAATACAGGCTCAGTAGTTGTGGCGCACTGGCTTAGTTGCTCTGTGGCACGTGGGATCTTCCCAAACCAGGTATCGAACCTGTGTCTCCTGTATCGTCAGGTGGATTCTTTACCATGGAGCCAGCAGGGAAGCCCCTGGTCTCATTTCTGAAACAACTTTTTACTAAATGGTTTTGTTATTATACATTGAAGGCTATAGAATGGTGATTTTTCTCTCATCTTTTCAGCATTGATTAACTTCTGTTAACTCTATTTAAAGAAAGTTTTCTCTTATTAAGCAGAAATGAGCCACAGTTTTCCTGGATGTAAAAGGCAGGGTAAATATGTAATACTTCCTCTTTAACTACCAATTTTCATAGTTAGGAGTTGGTTTAATACTTCCAGTGGTGGAATTTCACTCCAGTGGACTTATTTTAAAAGCACTTTGGTTATGAATAAAAGATAAAATTGCTCTGATGCTTTCAGAGCTGAAATAGTCTTCATTAGTTTGTGAACTTTTCCTTGCTTGGTGGGTCTGAGGAGACTGCCATTTCTTATTCTGCAGAATATTAGTTAAAACTGATGGAAAGACCCATCTTTTTCCTCCTTTTCATCTTTTCAGATCAAGAATGATCATAAGAGGATAATATTTGAGTAATCTTCCTCCTCTGAATTAGCCATGTTCAATGGAGAGGAAGATTTTATAGTAATTGTTGATCAGTGCATAGATTTAATTAATGAAGACAAAGTTTTATTGAAATGCTGTGAATGTTGTGGGATTTAAGTTGAATTTGAACAAACAATCTGGAAGTTATGTCACTTATAGTACTCTTCTTAGAGTAACCAGTATGACTCATTTTTGATAGGCCATCTGTTATGTCAGATATCCTTTGTGTTAATCTATGTTTCATATGGCCAGAGTTGGGATGCTTCGGACATTTGAAGCTGTGTTTTTTCCTGTCTGTGAATCTCCACTGTTATAAAAACAACTTATATAACTTAGAGCATATTGTAGTTACCTCTGTCATTGTGTAGCAGTTGGTTCTAGAAGACCATAGATTTCTGTGATTTCATAGTTTTGTTCTACATTTGCCATTTGATTTCTGTTTTAACTCCCAAATGTATGTTTTAATGGAAAGGTTAAAATTGTTTATGTTTATACTTAAAATTTTATTTTATTTTTTTATTGAGGTATAGTTGGTTTACAGTGTTTCAGGTACACAGGAGAATTATTCAGTTGTATAATATATATATTCTCTTTCAGATTCTAGTGTAGGTCATTACAAGATATTGAATATAATTCCCTCGGCTGTGTAGTAGGTCCTATACTTTTCTGTGTTCCTAGTATGTTAATTGTATAGCTGTATAATTTATCTTACAGTAATCATTTCTTTAAATATTTGCTAACCTGTCTGTTCCAGTTTATATTAGGATTCACTCTTGGTGTTGCACATTCAAGGTTTTGATAGATAATGGCATGTAGCCGCCATTATAAGGGCTTCCCTGGTGGCTCTGTGGTAAAGAATCCACCTACCAATGTAGGAGACCTGGGTTTGATCCCTGGGTTGGGAAGATCGCCTGGAGAAGGAAATTGCAACCCACCCCAGTACTGGTTCTTTCTTGGGAAGTATACGGACAGAGGAGCCTGGTGGGCAGCAGTCCATGGGGTCGCAGAGTTGGCATGACTTAGTGACTAAACGGTGACAGCAGCAAGAATCCATTGTTATAGTACCTCACAGAACAGTTTGAACAGTTGAACCACATCCCTGTTGCTCTGCCTGTTCATTCCTCCTCCTCTCAATTCCTGACAACCACTGATCTTTCTTCTCTTTCCGTAGTTTCAGAATGCCATATAGTTGGAATGTTACATGATTAGCCACTTCACATCGGCTTCTTTCACTTACTAATATGCGTTCAAGTCTCCTGTGTCTCTTCATGCCTATATTGCTCATTTCTTTTTAGCATTGAATAATATTCTATTGTATCATACTTTATTTGTCATCTGTATATATTATTTACTGAGCAGTCTGTATCTTTTGTCCATTTTTAAATTGGTTTGTTGGTTTTTTGATTGTTGAATTTTAAGTGTTCTTTGTATGTTTTAGATAACAGTCCTGTATCAGATACGTGTTCTATAAATATTTTCTCCAAGCCTGTGATTTGTTTTCTCATTCTCTTGAAGTGGTTTTCGAAGATCAAAGTATTTAACTTTAATGAAGTCCAGCATCAATTATTTCTGTGACTGATCTTTCCTTTGGTGTATAATGCTTCAACACATGTAAATTGACGTTTTTGTACTGTTTTATCTTTATTCAGTCTCACGCCGAATCTTATAATTTCTTGGAAGAAAGAGAATTTTATGAGACTTGTTAGTATTCTTTAAAAATTTATTTATTTGGCTGCTCTGGGGGTTTGTTGCTGCGTGTGTGCTTTCTCAAGGTGCAGAGAGTGAGGGCTCCCTTCTGGTTGTGGTTGTGGCTTCTCATTGTGGTGGCTTCTCTTGTTGAGGAGCACGGGCTCTAGGGCGTGCGGACTTCAGTAGCTGTGGCCCACGGGCTCTAGGTTAAGGCTCGGTAATTGTGGCACACAGGCATAGTTGCCCCTCGGCACGTGGGGTCTTCCCAGACCAGGGTCTGAACCCATGTTCCCTACGTTAGCAGGCGAGTTCTTAACCACTGGACCGCCAGGGAAGCCTTGATATTTTATGAGTTTTAGGATCTCTTACATTTCTTCTTAAATCTAAAATACAGCTTCTTAACCTGGGTCTGAGAGGTCCATGGAGAATATTTAGAGAGTTATGTGAACTTAGGAAAAAAATCACATCTTTATTTTCTTTACTGAAAGTGAAAAGTGAAAGTGTTAGTCCCTCAGTCATGTCTGACTCTTTGTGACCCCATGGACTGTGGCCCACCAGGCTTCTCTGTCCATGGGATTCTCCAGGCAAGAATACTGGAGTTGGTTGCCATGCCCTTCCCCAGGAGATCTTCCCAACCCAGGGATCCAACCCAAGTCTGCTGTACTACAGGCGAAATCTTTACTGTCTAAGCTGCTTTCTTTAACCTTTAATGAAAATTCTTTCACTTATCAATATGTACAATAAGCTACTGAAATATTAGCTTTTTTTGTGAATTTGTAATATAAATAATGGGTATTTTCATACCATTTTGATGTTATTTATATAATTCTCTAATTAATGCTTATGGTTCAAAATCATGGCAGAGCCTGTATTTTAACATATTACTATTAATAAAACATATATTCTACTGCATGTCAATGTTAATAACCCTAAGTATTTTACCTTGTCTTTAAAAAATATTCTGAGAAAGAGGTTCTTAGGCTTCATCATATTGCTGAAAATTTTCATGGCACTAAAATGTTTATGGGCCCATTTATGCTTTCACTTGTTTCAACTAAACACATCGGAAGCTAGACTTCATTCACAGTGCCTGGTTCAGTCCCTGCTTATGGAGTCTGCTGGTGGAATAGGGACTTTAAAAAAAAAGAAAAAAGGAAGACAAGTCCTTTGTGGGGCAAGGAAAGAATGCTAGGAGATTCTGAATTTTAACTTGGTATTTTGCTTTTAGGGAAAGTTCTTCAAAAGAAAGCCAGTTCTAAATGGGAGCCAAAAGATGATTCATTAGGAAATAATGATTCAGTCCCTAGTAAATACATAAATATTAGTTGAATGAATGAGGCAAGAAAAATATGGCACGGCTGGCATAGATTTTGAAGTAAAGGCTGTGTACAGTGGACTGATCAGTTTATTACTGCTTTGTATCTGTTTAAAAGTTTGAATGAAATGGTGGGTTCATAATTTAGCAAGCACTCAGAAAATTGGTCTGCAGAATCTTCTATAGAAGCTGATAGGCACAGATTTCATGCCATTGCTTACAGTTCATCTTAATTATTTACTGTTTATTTCTGAGTATTTTTGCTGTTCAGAATATGAATTTTATTGCTTGATATGAACAAGTGTATGTATAAAATATTCAGTTCTCAATGATTTGAAAGTCTTGATTTTGTTTTAGCTATTCAGTAGCTGAACAGCTTCTTGGAGAAAGGCTTTGGCCTCAGCTGTGGCTACCTATTATCCAGCTCCTCTTACTAGGTGACATTTTATTTTGCTTGTTTAATTTCTGTATCATATTTCTGGTTTATTCTAACACTCTTGGACTGAGACATTCATAGGTACAAAATACTTGAGTCAAGAGGCTTCTCTGCTGTTTGTAAATACCTTAGTAATTGTTTTCCTCTGTAATTATTTTTTAACACTTAAAAAATATTTGGGGGAGATCAAATGTATTTTCTATCAAGATTTAAGTTCTCTATAAAGAGTTGGAATGACTGAAGTGACTTAGCACACTCAGCATGGACGCACAATGGCATCTAACTTAAATGGCCCATACCACACATTTTTTTTTTTAATTAAATTGGCCCTTTCAAAATATAACTTGTGGATCTTCCAGTAACACCCCAGTTTTTCCTTACATGGATCCAATATATATTTCAAAATTTATTATCTTCAGCAAGTTTTTCTCTATCTGGTTTAAGATCTTCTCATTGGGTCTGTAAATGTGGCCAATAATAAGAGTAGGACCTATTGGTACTACTTAGAAAAGTATAGGGAAGTTCACTTAGAAAAGTATGTGAAACAAAACAGATAAGAAAAGTTGATTGCTTGTCTTTTGTTGGTAAACCTGATTTTCTCTAACTAGTTTACCTGTATATATCTCACTGTTAAACATTTTTATTTAGAGAGGCTCATCTTTAGATCAAAGAGTATTAAAATGTCCTGGATATCAAAATCCAGGATTTAAACCAGGAATGTTGTCCAACTCCTGAGAAATTTTAAAAACAATTTACATGGTGGAAAAACACTGCAAAGTGAATTAAGGAGAAGATGTAGATTGCTTGACTGGGTGGCGTGCAGTTCGGCCTTGTGTGGAACCTATTCAGAAAAGAAATTAGGGGATACCATTAAATAGAGTTGTGAAACTTTTAGTTCAGCAGCTGCATTCAGTTTATTTTTCAATTTCTCCTTCCCATTCTTGTTTATTAGCTGTGACTCTGAGTCCTGAAAATATTTTAATGGCAACATTTATGATTTGTTTAGAAGTGCCAGAGAGACCTGGTGCTTAGATCAGGCAGCTTCAATATGGGTGGTGGTAGTTTGTTGCTTTCAATTATTTAGATACACCATGAGTAACATTTTCTAGGGAGCTTATTTTTTTAATTAATAAGCTTTATTTTTTAGAGCGCTTTTAGGTCCACAGCAAAATTGAATGGAAAGTACAGAGAGCTCTCATTATTTCTGCCTTCTCCCTCTCCACCCACATGCCACATCCAGACACATACAGTCCCCACACTATCCACCTTCCACCTGACAGTGATCATATTCTTACAACTGATGAACCCACACTGACACACCATCATCAACCAGCGTCCATAGTTTATGTTAGGGTTCACGCTTGGTGTTTTATTTTCTGTGAGTTTGCGAAATTAATATTGACATGTACCTACCATTATAGTATCATACAAAATAGTTTCACTGTCCTAAATGTTCCTCATGAAATTTGGGTCTTCTCAGTCATTGTTTCTGTCTGTCTCTTTCCCCTTCTTCTTTCCTTCCGGGACTCCTGTAGATTTACCTCCCACAGATCTCAAAGGCTCTGTTCATTTTTCATCATTTTTTTTTTTTTCTCTCATTCTGGATAATTTCAGTTGACTTTTTCCTGCCATTTAAATTTTCTCTTTGGGCCCCTTTATTGAATTTTTCATTTCAGTATTGTACTTTTCAACTACAGATTTGTGTTTGTTTCTTTTTATGATGTTATCTCTTTATTGATGTCCCCTACGTGGTGAGACATTGTTCTCAAACTTCCCTTTAATCCTCTCGACATGGTTTCTCTGCATCCTTGGCCAGCATTTGGTTGTCTCATCATTTTCTATTTTATGGATCTTCTGTAAGATATGTGATGTGGAAATCTTTTTTCCCAGCGAGAAGTTTTTCCTTTTATCTTTTTCGTAGGGTCTTTTGCAGAGCAAAATTCTTTACTTTTTGTCAAATGCATTTTTAAAGTTTTGTTAGTTGTGATTTTGTGTTCAGGTCTAAGAAATGGTCGTCAGTCTGGGTGGGGCGCAAGGATTTTCTCCTATAATTTTCTAACAGAATTTTAGTTTCACATTTATATTTAAATTTCTGATCACCTTTGTGTTATTTTTTTGTATAGTGTATCAGGTTTAGGTCATGGTTGGTCTCTATTTTTCACTACTTCATCATTTTTTCCAAGATACTATCCTTCTTCCTTCGAATTACTTTTGTACTTTCCTAAGTGACATACTTCTGTTGGCTATTTCTGGTTTCTGTGATGAAGATGACTTCTTTCAGCATTTTTCTGACTGTCAGCATCTGTATTTTGCCCATAATTTTGAGGACTATATCAACTAGATTTGATAGTTTCTTCTTTCAACAACTGTCAGCTCTCTTTGTTCAAAGCTTTTGGAGTTATTAATCTTAACCCTCTTGATTAATTGGGTACAGAGTTGTATTTTTGTGGAAGCAGTATTCTGATCTGTCACATGCTCAAATGGAGCTCCTGAAAATTATTCAAAAGGTTACTGAGTTCTCCTTACCCTCACCTGTTTGAACTCTTTTTCCTTCTGTTCTGATCAATGTGAGTGCAGCTACTTTGACTTACTTTGTATTGAACTTACTTTTCAGTAGTATATTTTTATAACTTTGATTTGGTTTTTCATCAGTTTCTCATAGAGCAAGAACAACAGCCTCTTTTTATTTTATAAATCCAGCCCAAAAGCTTATTTCCTGGTCACTTGAACATGTAAAATGCTCTCTATGATACGTGGTTTAGACAATAACCTGTGAACATGTATTAGCTCAGGCTGCCAGAAGGCAATACCGTAGACTTGGTGGCTTAAACAACAGAAATCTCTTTTCTCACAGTGTTTGAAGCTGAAAGTCCAGGATCAAGGTTTGGCTGATAGTTTCTCCTGAGGTCTTTCTTCATCACTAACGAATGGCCACCTTCTTAACGTGTCCTCACATGGCCTTTCCTTGATGCAAGGGAGCAGGGAGAGAGAGAAAGAAAGCTATCTCTCTAAAAAAAAGCTATCTCTGTGGTGTCTCTTCTTACAAGGACACTAACGCTCTCACCTCAGGGCCTCACCCATATGACCTCTTGTAAACTTAATTACTTCCATAGATAACCCCCCCCCACCCCACTCCATGTTTAACTCCCGCCCCCAACTCCACATAAAACCACACTAGGTTTCTGGCATTTCATTACAGGAATTTAGGGGCTATACAGACATTTATTCTATAACCATATATATGAGAATCATTCAGTTACTCTTGTTTTTAAAAAGTCTTATTTGATCCCAGCCCAATTCTAGGTTATTCTGTTCAACTATGATTGTTGTATCATGTTCCATGATGACTTCCATTTTAAGGTATTCAAATGTTTTGTAAGAAATGTTAAATGTTAATGATACAAACATTTTTTGACAACTTTATTATTATTGAGTGTATTGTCTAAAAGTATTACAGCATGGCACAAGTTTACCGCTTCAACCTGATCGACATGTTTCCTCCCATATTTGGCCATTCTAGTTATTTTTCAGCTCCTTAAACATGTTACATCATTTTACCTCTGCCTGGAACCCTCATTTCCCTGCCTCTTATTTATCTCTTGAAAGTGTTAGTTGTTCAGTTGTGTCTGACTCTTTGGAGTTGCAAAGGAGCCACGAGGCTCCTCTGTCCATGGGATTTCCCAAGCAAGAATACTGGAGTGGGTAGCTATTCCCTTCTCTGCAGCATCTTCCCGAGTCAGGGATCTAATCCGGGTTCCTCCGCATAACAGGTAGTTTCTTTACCATCTGAGCCACCAAGGAAGCCCTATTGTCTCTTGAGTCCCATCTTAAGTATCATTTTGGGAAAACTTACCTGATCCTATGTAAGATACCATGTCCCCCCTTCACATGGCTACTGAATAGGGCAAGTTAGTTAATCTGCTTGGATCACTCCCAGTACTTTCGTTTCCTCATCAATAAAATGAGGGCTGTATTGTCATTTAAAACAATACCTAAAGTATAGTGAGACCTTAATAAATATTAACTGTTGTTGTTGTATTTTTGTTAACCTCCCTCATCCTAGTTTTTAATTTATTTACACTTATCTAGAATATCCTTTCAACATGTTTTCTGTTAGAGGTATGCTTTTATTTCATTCCCAGATATTATTAGTCTGGTAATTTTCACATAGTTGATAGTAAGTGTACATTGAGTAGTTACATTAATTGGTTGTCTTAGATATCTGTCTTTATAATCTTGGAAGTGTTAGTTGCTCAGTCGTGTCTGACTCTGCGACCCCATGGATTGTAGTCGACCAGCTTCACTGTCCATGGGATTTGCCAGGCAAGGATATTGGAGTAGGTAACCATTTCCTTCTCCAGGGGATTTTCCCGACTCAGGGATCAAACCTGGGTCCCCTCCATTACAGGCAGATTCTTTATCATAGTCTGAGCCACCAGGTATAGGAGGCAGTGACCAAAATCATCTCAAAGGAAAAGAAATGAAAGAAGGCAAAGTGGTCTGAGGAGGCCTTGCAGATAGCTGAGAAAAGAAGAGAACTGAAAGGCAAAGGAGAAAGGGGAAAATATACCCAACTGACTGAAAGTAACATTCAAGAGAATAGAGAGGAGAGATAAGAAAGCCTTCTTATGTGAACAGTGCAAAGACATAGAGGAAAGCAATAGAATGGGAAAGACTAGAGATCTCTTTAAGAAAATTTGAGTTACCAAGGGAGCATTTCATGCAAAGATGGGCTCAATAAAGGACAGAAATGGTAGGGACCTAACAGAAGCTGAGAAGAAGAGGTGGCAAGAATACACAGAAGAACTGTACAACAAGGATATTAATGACCTGGATAACCACAATGGTGTGGTCACTCAACTAGAACCAGACATCCTGGAGTGTGAAGTCAGTTGGGCATTAGGAAGCATTACTATGAACAAAACTAGGGGGGATGATGGAATTCCAGCTGAGCTATTTAAAATCCTAAAAGATGAAGCTGTTAAAGTGCTCCGCTCAGTATGCCAGCAAATTTGGAAAACTCAACAGTGGCTACAGGACTGGAAAAGGTCAGTTTTTATTGCAATCTCAAACAAGGGCAATGCCAAAAAAATGGTCAAACTGCTGTATAATAGCACTCATTTCACATGCTAACAAGATAATGCTCTAACTCCTTCAAGCTAGGCTTCAGCAGTATGTGAACTGAGAACTTTCATATATACAAGCTGGATTTATAAAAGCAGAGGAACATCCATTGGATCACCAACATCCAACAGATCATAGAAAAAGCAAGGAATTCCAGAAAAACATCTGCTTCATTAACTACACTAAAGCCTTTGGCCGTGTGGATCACAACAAACTGGAAAAATTCTTAAAGAGATGGGAATACCAGACCACCTTACTTCCTTGCTGAGAAACCTGTATATAGGTCAAGAAGTAACAGAACTGGATGTGAAACAACCGACTGGTTAAAGATTGAGAAAGGAGTTCATCAAGGCTGTGTATTGTCACCCTGCTTATTTAACCTCTGTGCAGAGGACATCATGTGAAATGCTGGGCTGGGTGAAGCACACATTGGAATCAAGATTGCTGGGAGAAATATCAACAACCTCAGATATGCAGATGATACCACTTTAGTGGCAGAAAGCAAAGAGGAACTAAAGAACCTCTTGATGAGGTGAAGAAAGAGAGTGATAAAGCTGGCTTAAAACTCAGCTTTCAGAAAACTAAGATCATGGCATCCAGTCCCATCACTTCATGGCAAGTAGATGGGGAAAAAGTGGAAACATTGGCAGACTTTATTTTCTAGGGCTCCAGAATCACTGCAGATGGTGACTGCAGCCGTGAAATTAAAAGACACTTGCCCCTTGGATGAAAAGCTATGACAAATCTAGACAGCATATTAAAAAGCAGAGACAGTACTTTGCTGACAGATGTTGTCTAGTCAAAGTTATGGTTTTTCTAGTAGTCATGTATGGATGTGAGAGTTGGACCATAAAGAAAGCTGAGTGTCAAAAAATTGGTGCTTTTGAACTGTGGTGTTGGAGAAGACTCTTGAGAGTCCCTTGGACGGTAAAGAGATCAAACCAATCAATCCTAAAGGAAATTAGTTCTGAGTATTCATTATAAGGACTGTTGCTGAAGCTCCAATACTTTGGTCACCTGATGGGAGGGCTGACTCATTAGAAAAGACCTTGATGCTGGGAAAGATTGAGGGCAGGAGGAAAAGTGGGCAATAGAGGATGAGATGGCTGGATGGCATCACAGACTCAGTGGTTTGAATTTGAATAAACTGAGTGAGATAGTGAAGGACAGGGAAGCCTGACATGCTGCAATCCATGGGTTGCAAAGACACAGCTGAACGACTGAACAACAAGAACATAATCAGGGCCATGATAAGGGATTAATTTAATGTACTTAGTCGTCTGTTGAATAAAACCAACTTATTTCCAATTTCTGATTTGAACAAAAATTGTCTCCCTCTCTCAATTGTGGGATTGTTCCATGATGCAAATTATATTAAATGCAGGTGCATATCCCACGTAATTAATATTGAAATTAAAAGTATCTTGTGGAAACTATGTTACATTTTTGTGACTTGTTACTCTAGATGGGAATATTATTAGTTTCATGACATTTGACATCAAAGAAGATATGTATTTTTTAATTAATCAGATTAGAAATTAGAAACATAAGAAATTCTCAGCTCTCTGCAGTGTGGCCTGATGTTTCTCACACAGACCTGTTGTCTTTAATTCAGTAAATAATTGATCTGCTTTCCAGAGGTGTTACTTCTGCCAGCTGAGTAGCCTAGAGCTGTGAAGGGCAACACATCCACTTTTTAAATAATTACCCTTCCTTGGCAGGGAAATTGCTTTTCCATCCATTAATAAGAGGAAAATGAATGTTGGGTCTCTAGTAAAGTAGATTAAACATGAACCCCTCTGAATGCTTGGCTGCATCTTTAACAGACTTGGCATTTTTCTGGTTATTTAAATGCTATATATTGAAAGGTGCTGGTGGTCTTGGGTTAATCATTTAAAGTTGGGTTTTTTTTTGTTTGTTTGTTTTTTGCAGTTTTCCCCATTGATCATAGCAAGTGGTCAGAGAAATACCTTGTCTTGATTTTCGTTAACATTTACAGTGTCTTCTCAATTTTCCCTCTCACCTGACAGTTTTAGGTTAGTCACTTACGCTCTATCGCTAGCAATGCAAAAGCAGCTTGAAGAGTTTATTGCCTCCTCCCCGACCCTGACATGGGGATGTTTCCATTAGAAGTCTGTAGTTATTCTTCTGTTTTTTCATCTTGTAAAGTGATATCTTTTACTCACGTAATGGGTTACTCCTTGAAGAATTTGTTGTGTTTGCTTTACATTCATTGTGGCACTGGGCTTATATGAGAGTCAGAGGGAATTTTTCAGGTGTGATTTGCCATAAAGTACAGTAGGCACCATGCCCACAGTCACTTAATGTCCAGGGTCTATGAAAGACCTAATGCAGCCCTGGATTCTGAATGTCCATCAGTAAGAAGGAACCCGGCTCCTTCGCTATCACCACTGCCACAGCAAAGGTGCTCAGTTAATACTGAATGAACTAGTGAAAGATGAAGACACTGAATACATACAATGGCATCTTTCATACTAATGAAAGATGTGAATATATACAGTGGCTCAGTTAATACTGAATGAACTAATGAAAGATGTGAACACATGCAGTGGCCATAGCAAAGGTACTCAGTTAATACTGAATGAACTAGTGAAAGATGAAGACACTGAATACATACAATGGCATCTTTCATACTAATGAAAGATGTGAATATATACAGTGGCTCAGTTAATACTGAATGAACTAATGAAAGATGTGAACACATGCAGTGGCCATAGCAAAGGTATTCAGTTAATACTGAATGAACTAGTGAAAGATGAAGACACTGAATACATACAATGGCATCTTTCATACTAATGAAAGATGTGAATATATACAGTGGCTCAGTTAATACTGAATGAACTAATGAAAGATGTGAATACATACAGTGGCATACCTACCATGTAAAAATGTGAGGTAAATATAAATGCCCATAACACTGCAGCTGCAAGTATTATATTAGATCCAGTATTAACTTTTGAAAACGGTAAAAAAAGGATATCTATAACCAAGTAGATACAGGCGAAGTAGCCAAGGTTGAATTGAACTTTTACTTATCAGGACAACTTTAAAATGGTTAAGCACTTGAATATCGTTGTCCCTTCTCCTTTCCACTCTTCCACTCTGGCCCTTCCCCAGCTTCAGGCTTACTTGTTTCCTCGTTCAGCTTGGTCTGTATTCTTGCCGTATATTCAGTTCAGTTCAGTTCAGTCGCTCAGTCATGTCCAACTCTTTGTGACCCCATGAAGCACAGCACGCCAGGCCTCCTTGTCCATCACCAACTCCCAGAGTTTACTCAGACTCATGTCTGTCGAGTCAGTGATGCCATCCAGCTGTCTCATCCTCTGTTGTCCCCTTCTCCTCCTGCCCCCAACCCCTCCCAGCATCGGTGTTCTTTTCCAATGAGTCAACTCTTCGCATGAGGTGGCCAAAGTATTGGAGTTTCAGCTTCAGCATCAGTCCTTCCAGTGAACACCCAGGACCGATATCCTTTAGGATGGACTGGTTAGATCTCCTTGCAGTCCAGGGGACTCTCCAGAGTCTTCTCCAACACCACAGTTCAAAAGCATAAATTTTTCAGTGCTCAGCTTTCTTCAAAGTCCAACTCTCACATCCATACATGACCACTGGAAATATCATAGCCTTGCCATATATTAAATATATGTATATACATATTGGAGGCTTCACTGGTGGCTCAGATGGTAAAGAATCTGCCTGCAATTCAGGATACCGGGGTTTGATTCCTGGGTTGGGAAAATCCTCTGGAGAAGGGAATGGCAACCTACTCCAATATTCTTGCCTGGAGAATCCCATGGACAGGAGAGTTTGGCGGCTGTAGTCCATGGAGTCACACAGAGTTGGACATGACTGAGTGACTAACACTCTGTCTATACATATTATATATATATATATATTTGACCAGTACTGTGAAAAATTTTCAACGATAAATATATTTCAAAGAACATTATTAAATTCAATATGATGAGTACTTATGGTAGGGAAAGGATGGCAATGGGGAATGAATTTAGGAATGGAAGATGAAAAAGAAAACAAAAACATCAGTCTACTCAAACTTGGAGAGTGAAAAAGTTGGCTTAAAGCTCCACATTCAGAAAACTAAGATCACGGCATCCGGTCCCATCACTTCATGGCAAATAGATGGGGAAACAGTGGCTGACTTTATTTTTTGGGGCTCTAAAATCACTGCAGATGGTGATTGCAGCCATGAAATTAAAAGACGCTTACTCCTTGGAAGGAAAGTTGTGACCAACCTAGATAGCATATTAAAAAGCAGAGACATTACTTTGCCAACAAAGCTATGGTTTTTCCAGTGGTCATGTATGGATGTGAGAGTTGGACTATAAAGAAAGCTGAGCACTGAAGAATTGATGCTTTTGAACTGTGGTGTTGGAGAAGACTCTTGAGAGTCCCTCGGACTGCAGTCAGTCCATCCAGTCCATCCTAAAGGAGATCAGTCCTGGGTGTTCATTGGTAGGACTGATTTTGAAGCTGAAACTCCAATACTTTGGCCACCTGATGCAATGAGCTGACTCATTGGAAAAGACCCTGATGCTGGGAAAGATTGAGGGCGGGAGGAGAAGGGGACGACAGAGGGTGAGATGGTTGGATGGCATCACTGACTCAATGGACATGGGTTTGGGTGGACTCTGGGAGTTGATGATGGACAGGGAGGCCTGGCATGCTGCGCTTCATGGGGTCGCAAAGAGTCGGACACGATTGAGCAACTGAACTGAACTGAACTCAAACTTAATAAATATAATCTAAACAAAGTCATACCAACAGCATAGAAGAAATAATGTTATTATTTAATCAAAAATAAACTAGGTTACCCCCACTCCCATGCCATACCTTTGATTATTTCATGGGAAGTTTTTGATTGTTTCTTTTAATTGTTGTTAGTCTTTCTTTTCAAATCATATCTTTCTGATGGGCTAAGAAGAATATTTGCTACATTTGCAAATATTCCTAAAGTGAAAGTGCTAAGTGATGACCCAGTTTTATCTTCCATCTAATTGTTATATGTTACATAGTTTCTGATCTCCCCTGCTAGAATTCTGAACTAAATCTGTTGTATTTTCATGTATACAAAGTGGAATTCATGAATAATGGTACTTTGACCATCATTTGGCCAAGTTGCACATCTGAGACTTGTAGACGTCTTTCTTGACTCCTTACTATGTATTGTCATTTCACATACATCCCTCTGTGACTGCTATGTTTTTTGTTTATTTTTTGGTGTGTCTTTTTTTCCACTTATAGGGGTAGAGTTTTAACTTTCTAACTGCTGTATTTAGCATGTTATCATCTCTCTCTTCTTTTACTCTAGATAAAGCCATAAAAATTATCTCGTTCCCTCATATTTGTTATTGTTTTGGTTCATCTTCACTTTTCTTGAGCTGTAATTATATGATACAGATTGTGTGCACAAATCTTAAGTGTATAGCTTGGTGAATTTCTACACACACATACATTCACATTTATCCACCTCTGTATAAGCTCCATCTGGGAAATTTAAAGTTTATGTTTTCATGCGTCTCTGAAGTTCATTGAATGGCATTCCTTTGGAAATTCCTTAATTTCCAAATTTACCTTTCAAATTAAATCTTACAGTCTCAATATATAAAATATGTCCTCTAAGCAGACTGATCTGTCTACCAAATTCCTGTTAACCTTCATTCAAATTGTATTTTGTTATGAACTTGTGGCAATGATTGTGACATTAATTTAGTACTGCTTTTGTGTTTGTGTATGTGTGTCTTTATAGGACCATAGCATTGTGTTGGTACATAATAATGTCCCCAAGATAACTACTTTATCTAAAAATTGTACATTTTTACCATCCTAGTGACCTCTATGTTGTGATGATTATAATATTGTATGATAAGAAAAATCATATATTTAGTTATGAGAGAAAACAGCATTTTCATAAAGGTATTTTATCACTTTTGTGCTTTGATATCCTATTAGAGTTTTGTGTTAATATTGTTCACTAATAGTTAACTTTATTAAAAGTGAATGTTTAAAAAAAAAAAGTGAATGTTTAAACCAGAAGTAATCAACAGAAGCTTATTCTAAAATTATATGGAGATTCAAAGGATCTAAAATAAAATAGTCAAATCAATCTTGAAAAAGATGAATAAATTAAAAAAACTGATACTACCTAAATTTCTGACTTACTTAAATATATACTTTCTTAAATAAGTATTTAGTAATGTAGAAAGGATGGTTTTGGGTAAATATAGTCATAGATGGATGGAATAGAAACCAGGAATTGATCAAACTCTTACAATGATTTGATTTTTGACCAAAGTGTTAAGTAATTCACTATAGGGATAGCGTGATTTTCTCAACAGATGGTCCTAGAACAACTGGAACATCCATTTGGTGAAAAGTAAACTGGTTTTTCCAGTAATCATGTATGGATGTGAGAATTGGCCCATGAGGAAGGCTGAGTGCTGAAGAATTGATGGTGTTGAATTGTGGTGCTGGAGAAGACCCTTGGACAAAAGGAGATCAAACGAGTCTACCCTGAAAGAAATCAACCCTGAATATCATTGGAAGGACTTACGCTGAAGCTGAAACTCCAGTACTTTGGCCACCTGATATGAAGAGCTGACTCCTTGGAAACGAGCTTGATACTGGGAACGATTGAGGGCAGGTGGAGAAGAGGGTGGCAGAGGATGAGATGGTTGGATAGCATCACTGACTCAATGGACATGAATTTAAGCAAACTCTGGGAGATGTTGAAGGACTGAGGAGTCTGGTATGTTGCAGTCCATGGGGTCACGAAAAATTGGACACAACTTAGCTACTGAACAATAGCAAAACTTTTCCTTAACACCATACACAAAAATTTAACTCAAAATCAATCATACACTTAATTTAAAACCTAATACTATAAACCTTCAAAAAGAAAATGTAAAGATTATATCATTGTAACCCAGGAGGCATAGAGGATGGATTTCTTAGATAGGACACCGAAAAAACAAACCATCAGATTGGTCTTCATTACTTGGGAAACTTATGGTTAAGCAAATGAACTGGGATATATAAGTTATGAGTATATATCTGGTATATACACACACACACACGTGTGTGTGTGTATATATATATTAATATTTTTATAATGTAATATAAATATAATTTTAATGTATATAAAATGAAGACAAAACAATTTAAAATAAGCAAAGAATTTGAACAGTTAAGTCAAGGAAATATGTAAATAACTGTTTAGCACCCTAGCATCACTATCACCAAGGAGCGTAGCATTTTTAAACCATAAGAAACCAACCAAGTACTCACTGAGGTGATTAAATTTAAGAATATCAGCAACACCAAATCTTGCAAAATCATGGAGTTCTTGGGAAAGTAAAATGATACTGCTGCCTTGAAAAAACATTTTCTCAGTTTCTTATCAAATTAAGTGTACCTCAGTTCAGTTCAGTCGTTCAGTCGTGTGTGACTCTTTGTGACCTCATGGACACAGCAGGTTTCCCTGTCCTTTACTATCTCCTACAGTTTGCGCAAACTCATGTCCATCAAGTTGGTGATGTCATCCAACCATCTCATCCTCTTTTGTCCCCTTCTCCTCCTGCCTTCAATCTTTCCCAGCATCAGGGTCTTTTCCATTGAGTCAGTTCTTCGCATCAGGTGGTCAAAGTATTGGAGCTTCAGCGTCAGTCCTTGCAAAGAATATTCAGGGTTGATTTCCTTTAGGATTGACTGGTTTGGTCTCCTTGCAGTCCAAGGGACTCTCAAGAGTCTTCTCCAACATCACAAGTCCCTCCTTCAGGGGATTTTCCTGATCCGGAAATCAAACCTATGTCTCCTGTGTTGGCAGGCAGATTTTTTACCATTAATGCCACCATTAATTTGTAATGACAGAAAGTCAATCAGTGGTTGTTGGAGCCAGATGATGAGGAGGGGCTGGACTGCAAGTGGACAGAAGGGAATCTTTTTCACATGCTCTCTATCTTGATTATGGTCTTTGGATGTGGCCTTTGGATATGGCCAAAGATATCTTCAGAACGGTAACAATTTCATGTGATGTAAAGTGAAAGGAAGAAAGTAATTATTTAAATAATGGTGTCAGGATGTTTGCAAATTACTAACTTTAATAACTTTTAGGTTTTCATCTCTACAGGTGTTGACGGGAAAGTATTAAATTTTCAATAATTAATACTAAAATGTACAGTTATTTATGAGTGATGATAATCTGAATTCCTGTAAAGATTTCCATTTGACCTAACATATCAGTGGTTATGTCTGTTTTTGGAGGAGAGTGTGAATAAGCTGGTAATTTGTCTTCCAGTTCATATGTGTGCATGTGATAGAGAACCATACAATTAGGTAGGTGTTATAAATAGGATATGGCAGAAAAGACATCCCTACTCAGGTTTCCAAGATTTTATAGCATATGCCCAGTCGAGGTTTGCTACTCTTTAATTTTGCCTTTTGGGCTAACCAGCTGACGCCCAGTTGAAAAGACTTATGTTCTTATGAGGCCACAAAAGCCTTAATGTTCAGTCTTCAGCTACCTCAGATTTTGGGGAACGCCATGTACCATCAGCAGCTTTAGTCCCCACCCTCTAATGCTAGCGCTCATCTATCAAACTTAAGGTTGAGAGTGAAGGAAAGGAAGCTTCCAGATAAACATACAGCAGCGCCTAAACAGCTAATCACTCTAGGCTTCCGCTTCCAGGCCCTATAATTAGAAGTCCTTCTTTTCCTTGTATTCCCAGATGACGCAAATGCTTTTTGTGGCTTGGCACCTCATTTGGGGCGTGGGTTTAGTTTATGGCCAGGCTGGAGTCTGGTTTAGTCTTCTGATGCTGCATAAATAGTTCTCAAGCCACAGTCTACCCTGTACAAGTTTTTCCTTTTATGTATATCTGCTTTTTAACTTGTTTTCTAGAAAAAAAAAAAAAAAAAGCTTGTCATTTCTTCCTGCAGAATGTGTGCAAAAGAGGAAATTATAAATTCAAAGGAAGCATGTTATTGGTATAGTACTACACTAGCTATTTCCTCCTTTCCTCTCTATAAAGTTTTTTAAAAAAATTATTTTAAAGTTTTGTCAAAAAGTTTGGCTTATTTCTGAGTTATATAAGCTGTATTTGTATGAATAAGTGGAAGAAAACTTTTTGAGACAGGATACAAGAAGATAATCAGGATAAATTTTGAATGGCTAATTCTCTTAAAATTTGAAGTTGTTTTCCATGTTAGAAGTATTGATGCCAGTCTGAAAAACTAGGAGCATGTTGAAAAGTTTTTATTTGTGATTATCTTTTATATGCAAAACAATAACAGTCTTGATTTGGCTAATAGGGACTACTACGTGAATGCTAATTATGAGTAAATCGTTGATACGCTAAGAAAAGAAAGTGAAGTTTATGTTCGGGAATGAGTAATCTATTTGTGCTATAAATACAAATGCATCACATTTCCTGTCATAATTATGTTTCCACTGAATTGTTTTTCATGTGCAGAAATAATTTTGTTGTGAGAATGCGGAGTCAAAACATAGTAGTTGAATTGTGATAATTCAGACTTAATATAACTAAGCAAAAAATAGGAGTCAAGGAATACTGTCTACAAAAAAGAACATGTCCAATCTTTGAAATTTATTGTATGAATAACAACAGTATTTATTGACCTCATGCTGATAGCTATGCACAGAGTGGGTGGCAATGTTAAATAAATTGTTATAGATCTCAATAAATGACACGGTTCATCATCTACAATGTATTCTCTTGGAAATAGCCAAGATACTGGCATCTAATATCCTATTTTTTAATCAAATATAATGACTGGAGCTGTACCATATGTTAGCCAATAAATAGAAAACTCATATATACTTCATCTTCCCATATAAATGCCTACTTTATCTTTCAATAGGTGCTTGATACTCTTTCAACAAAGAAGTTTTAAGAATTACAAAATAGGATTTTGCTTCTCTTTCTCACAGAAAGCAAATATATTCTGGACAGAATATTAACAAACACACAAATGTTTTAATATGTATATTTTAATTTCTGGAACAACCAGTAAAACCAGTAGATGAATTAAAATTTGATATTAAAAATAGTGAAATTATCTAAAAAAGGGAAGGAAGCAAGAGCAGATAAATAAGCAAAAGTAAAAACAAGGGTGAAATTTAAAAGAGATAACCAGTAAAGACCTACTGTATTACACAGAGAACTCTATTCAATATTCTGTAAAATCCTAAATGGGAAAAGGACTTGAAAAAGAATAGATCCATGTATAAGTATAACTGAATCACTTTGCTGTACACTTCAAACTAACATAGCATTGTTAATCAACTATACTCCAATAGCAAGTAAAAATTTTTAAAAAATCAAGGGGAAAAAAAAACATGGTACAATCAGAAAAATAATAAAAAGTAGGAAAATGGTAGATGTAAATCCAACCTTTCCCACAAGTTACACTAAATGTGAATGATCTATAAACACTAATTAAAAGTTTGAGGTAGGAATTAAAAAAACCCAAAACTGAACCCCAGTTATTATCCAAAACAGAGTCATTTTATAATTATATTGACTGTGAAAGTAAATAGAAAAGTATATATTATGCATACATCAATCAAAGCAAAGCTGAGGTAGTGATATTAACACCAGAGAAACTTGGCTTCAGAATAAAGGAAATACTAAGGTCAAAATGGGACATTATGATAAAAGAGGTGATTCACCAAAAAGTCATAACAATCCTAAATTTGTATGAACCTAAAAAAATAGGGCTAAAATTTAGGGAGCTTATATAACTGAAAAAAATATCCATATTTATGCTTGGAGATGTTAACTTCTACTCAATAATAGAACACAAAAGTAGGCAAACAAGTGAGGATGTTAAAGATTTAATAATGCTATCAATTAACTTAATTTACACTGATAGAATACACCAAATGTTCAGGTGTACATGGAACACTTAGCAAGATAGGTTGTTCTGAGACATAAAACAAACTTTAATTTCTTATCATAATGGAATTAAACTTGAAATTAGTATATGAATGATGACTGGAAAATACCCAAACATTTGGAAACTGAACAACATATCTTCCTGACACGGTGATCTAAGCTTCAACTTTTAAGAAACTTGAAGAAATAGAAAATAAAACTAAAGCAAGGGCAATGAAGGAAATAGTAATAGATGGTCATGATAGCAAAAGAAGGAAGATAAATCAGTGAAATGGAAAAGAGAAAACCAGTGACACCATAATGGTTTCTTTGAGAAGTTCTAGCTAGACTGACCAAGAAAAAAAGAGAAAGGATACAAAATTTCAATATCCTGAATGAAAAGGTGGACATTACTAAAGACCCTACAGACTATTTCCTTGAGTTACAGAGAGTAATTCTTCCAAAAAAATATATATATATTTTACATTATAAAAATTGTTACATTTTATATTAACAAAATTTAAAGAGAAATTACTGTATCTCAGAGTCTTCACACAAACACAAAAAAAGGCCCACATAGTTTCACTGGAAAATTTTACCCGGTATTTATTAAAGTATTTCCTCTAGAAATAAGAAAAAAGGAACATTATGCACCCAGACCAGCTTTACCCTAATATCAGAAAAAGACAAACAGTATTAGAAAATTACAAACCAATATCCCCCAGGAACACATTCAAAGCAGCAAAATATTAGCTAATTCAGTGCAGCAGCATGTAATAAAGGATTCTGACAAAGTAGAGTTTATCCCAGAAATGCAAGACTGTTCCACATTTCATAACCTTTCATTATTAAAATGCACCATACTAACTGACCAAAGGAGAAAAACCACAGAATCATCTCATAGGTGCAGAAAACCATTAGACAGAATTTGATATCTGTTTATTATTAAAACTCTCTCAACAATTTAGAAGTAGAAAATAATGTTCTTAAGTTGATACAGAGCATTTACAAAAAATCTACAACTAGCGTCATACTTAAAAGATTGAATACTTACTTATAAAACATGGAACAAGGTGTTAATATTGCCTCTCATCATTTCCGTTTTCCTCAGCAAAAATAGCAGGTCAAGAGAAAAAAAAAGGCATGTAGTTCATGTAGTGTGGAAAGGAGAAAAATCAAACTATGTCTATTCATGTACTGTGTGTTTAGAAAGAAAATTCCATGTAATCTACATGAAAGCTCCTAGAATTTGTACAGTGTGTAGGTATGCATACAGTTCAGTTCAGTTCAGTTCAGTTCTGTTCAATTCAGTTGCTCAGTTGTGTCTGAATCCTTGCTACCCCATGGACTGCAATGCGCCGGGCCTCCCTGTTCATCACCAACTCCCAGAGCTTACTCATACTCAGGTCCATCAAGTCAGTGACACCATCCAACCATTTCATCCTCTGTCGTCCCCTTCTCGTCCTGCCTTTAGTCTTTCCAAGCATCCGGGTCTTTTCAAATGAGTCAGTTCTTTGCATCAGGTGGCCAGGGTATTGGAGTTTCAGCTTCAGCTTCAGTCCTTCCAGTGAATATTCAAGACTGATTTCCTCTAGGATAGACTGGTTTGATCTCCTTGCATACAGATATTTATGTAAATAGCAGTTATATCTCTATATACTGCCAAGGAAAATTTGGTAATTGAAATAGAGTATGATTTATAGTTTCAGAAAACATCTATTTCTGCTTTATTGACTACACCAAAGCCTTTGACTGTGTGGATCACAATAAACTGTGGAAAATTCTGAAAGAGATGGAAATACCAGACCACCTGACCTGCCTCTTGAGAAACCTGTATGCAGGTCAGGAAGCAACAGTTAGAACTGGACGTGGAACAACAGACTGGTTCCAAATAGGAAAAGGAGTAAAGGCTGTATATTGTCACCCTGCTTATTTAACTTATATGCAGAGTACATCATGAGAAATGCTGGGCTGGAGGAAGCACAAGCTGGAATCAAGATTGCTGGGAGAAATATCAATAACCTCAGGTATGCAGATGACACCACCCTTATGGCAGAAAGAGAAGAAGAACTAAAGAGCCTCTTGATGAAAGTGAAAGAGGAGAGTGAAAAAGTTGGCTTAAAGTTCAACATTCAGAAAACTAAGATCATGGCATCTGGTCCCATCACTTCATGGCAAATAGATGGGGAAACAGTGGCTGACTTTATTTTTCTGGGCTCCAAAATCACTGCAGGTGGTGATTGCAGCCATGAAATTAAAAGACGCTTACTCCTTGGAAGGCAAGTTATGATCAACTTAGACAGTATATGAAAAAGCAGAGACATTACTTTGCCAACAAAGGTCCACTAGTCAAGGCTATGGTTTTTCCAGTGGTCATGTATGGATGTGAGACTATAAGAAAGCTGAGTGCCGAAGAGTTGATGCTTTTGAACTGTGGTGTTGGAGAAGACTCTTGAGAGTCCCTTGGACTGCAAAGAGATCCAACCAGTCCATCCTGAAGGAGATCAGTCCTGGGTGTTCATTGGAAGGACTGATGCTGAAGCTGAAGCTCCAGTACTTTGGCCACCTGATGTGAAGAGCTGACTCATTGGAAAAGACGCTGATGCTGGAAAGATTGAGGGTGGGAAGAGAAGGGGACGACAGAGGGTGAGATGGTTGGATGGCATCACCGACTCGATGGACATGGGTTTGGGTGGACTCCGGGAGTTGGTGATGGACAGGGAGGCCTGGCGTGCTGCAGCTCATGGGGTCGCAAAGAGTCGGACTTGACTGAGCGACTGAACTGAACTGAACTCAACCATTTATAGTAGCACTAAGAAAATATAATCAATCTGCTAAAAGAGAAAAGCAGGACATATCAAGAAATATGATATGTTCATACATCAGATGACTCATTATTGTTAAGATGTTTGTTATCCCCATTATATAGATATCGAAAAGCTGAATCCGTGTTTGGAAAGGCAAAGGAATTGGAATAGTTAAAACAATCTTGGAAAAGGCCAGAAAACAAGGACTTGCTCTATGGGATTTCTAAGTTATAGTAAGTTAAGAAAGTGTGATATTAGTGAATGATAGACACAGATACCAATGGAACAGAATAGGACTTCCAGAAAAACACAATATGGCCAGTTGATCTCTGGCATGTTGACATTGATTGTAGAATAAGATAAACAGTTTAATGGATAAAGATTAGTCTTCAAGAAACCCTGCTGAGACAATTGAACATCATTTTCAAAAAAGATAATTTCTAATACCTCACACTTTGTACAAAAATTAACACAAAATTGATGAAAGACCTAAAGGTAAAACATAAAACTGTGAAATTGAACAGGAAACCAAAATTTTTGTGACCTTGTGTTAGGTGCATAATTCTTAGCTATGACATCTCATCAAAATTTGCTTTGTGAAAGACAGGAGGGAATTTAAATAGGCTAGAGTGGAGACAAGTTTTAAACTGGTGAATTGAGTAGGGTGTTATTAGTTGTAGTAGTACTCAAATTGGAACTTAGAAATCAGGTTTTAGAAATGGAAAAAGTGAAAGTGGGTTTTAATTCCATGGGGGAAAGTCTTTCACATGCTTCGTTATCAGATTTGCTATTTTAAAATGCTTGTGAACTCGGTGATTCCAGCATTGTAAACTTTTCTTTACTAGTTTTATGAGAACATCATAAAACCTTGACATGTAAGTATGTAACTATGCATGAATACTGATGTGACCTTAAGGTTTTGTATTCACACAGGAAAAAATTCCTGTGTTTTAATTTTTTTTTTTAATTGTAGGAAGTTCTTATATATTTGGTCACTTTTTCCCTTCAATAATATTTTAAACTATGATGAGTGCCTTGTGAAAATATTTCATCCACATACATAATGGTGTTTATTTTCACCCTTTTTTGGTGTGTCCTTCAGGAATGCTTCTAGTCACAACAGATACCCTTGGCCATGACTTCCACGTCTTCCAAATTTTGACTCATCCTTGGTCCTCATCACAAAGTGCTGTCCATCATTTATATACTCTTCACAGGGGAGAAACTGAAGCCAAAGTAAGTAGTATATTTTTTCAGAAGGTGTTTTCTCTGTGTAATATGATATCTAATCCAGAGGTTATTTGTATCATATTGGAGCTTAACTTTAGTGTTGGTGAGTTCATTGTTTTTTTGACTGGGCCAGATAATTAAGAACTTTATACTATTTTGACCCAGTTTATATAAGCAGTAGGTGAACAATGTTGATAAAACAGAAGTTCCAATTTATTCTTCTCTTCCTGTGCTAAAACCATTTTTTTGTTTGTTTTCTTAAAGTCCAGTCTATTAGGCATATATCACACAATCATGCTGAAGTAGTTATGGATGAAATGATATGATTCTGTTTGCTTTTGAATGTTCTGGCAGAACAAAACAAAGACATATGTTGAAAACAATATGCAAAGTGTTAATAATTGTCAAAGCTGGGTGATGTTGATGTTGGTGGTTCATGATACACACTAAGTCTAGAGACTAAGTCTCTAGACTAAGTCTCGAGACTTAGTGTGTATTAAGAAATTCCTCTAATAGAAAGTAAAAATAAAGCAGTACCTTTCACCAACATTATGTTGTTTTACTCATTTTTATTGTTTTATAGCAGATTTATTGTTCATTTTTTTAAATATTTTCAACTCTTCTTGAGTATTTTCTCAGTGAAATGCATTTTAGTTATGGGGTAATATAAAGAATATTGAGTTATATAAAAGTATTTTGAAGTTATATAAAGAATATTTTGAAGTTTTTAATTTGAATTGCATTGAAATTACATTTTAATACAGTTAGAATTTACATTGTGTATTATAGAATTTTTGCATCTAGGAATTATTACATTTTAAAATTATTATTGCTGAGGTATAATAGGCTATAGATTGTTTTGTGTTAGATTTGTGTCTTCCTGCTTTGCTGCACTCTACTTTGAGATCTAATAATTTTTCAGAAAAGTTTTTCTTGGATTTTATATATAGAACATGAAAGTGAAAGTAAAAGTCGATCAGTCGTGTCTGATTCTTTGCGACTCCATGGACTGTCCATGGAATTCTCCAGGCCAGAATACTGGAGTGGGTACCCTTTCCCTTCTGCAGGGGATCTTCCCAACCCAGGGATCAAACCCAGGTCTCCTGCATGGCAGGCAGATTCTTTACCAGCTGAGGCACAAGGCAAGCCCAAGAATACTGGAGTGGGTAGCCTATCCCTTCTCTAGGAAATCTTCCCGACCCAGGAAATCGAACCAGGGTCTCCTGCATTGCAGGCGGATTCTTTACCAACTGAGCTATCAGGGAAACCCTTTTATAGAACATAATTTCTGACAATTATTATGCTAATTTTTTATAGTTTTCAATTTTATTTTTCTTATTGCATTAGCTTGGAACTCTAAAACAATATGTAACTAAAAGTAATAATTGTGGTCTTTTCTTTGTTAATGGTACCTCCTATTTTTAAACTTTCTACCATGCTGTTTTGATTACTTTAGCTTTATAATATAGTTTGACATCAGGAAGCATGTTGCTGATACTTCCAACTTTGTACTTCTTGGTCATGATCGCTTTTGTTATTTGGGGTCTTTTGTGGTTCCTACAAATTTTAGGATTGTTTTCTAGTTCTGTGAAAATGCCATTTGAATTTTGATAAGAGATTGCATTGAATCTGTAGATTGCTTTCAATAGTGTGGACATTTTAACAGTATTAGTTCTTTTAATTCACGAGTATGGAATGTTTTTTCATTTATTTGCGTCTTCTTCAGTTTCTTTCATCAATATCTTATGGTTTTCAATGCACAGGTTTTTCACCTCCTTGGCTAAATTTTCCTATGTATTTTATTCTTCTTGATGCAATTGTAAATGCTTTCAGCTTTTATGAAAGAGCTTTCAGCTCCTCACCATTGAGTGTAATGTTAGGTGTGGGCTTGTCACATAAGACCTTTATTATGATGAAATATATTCCCTCTGTACCCACTTTAATGAGTTTTTATCATGAATGGGTGTTGAATTTTGTCAAATGCTTTTTCTGCATCTTTTGGGGTGGTTGTATGATTTTTATTTTTCATTTTGTTGATGTGGTGTGGATCTCAGCACCTAGATGCAGACTCACTGGGAGCTGGGCTGTCAGACAGCAGCTTTTAAAGTATGCAAATATACTTCTTTCAGGGGAAGACTGGGAGAAGGACATTTTTAGTCTGCTGTCTCTGCTGTGGCCTGAGTGGATAGTGAGCTAGGAGAAGTGACTTAAAATAAATATCCCATTCCTCATCAAACTTTTTATTACTTCTTTTATTTACATATATCATTTGGTTGAATAGATTCTTTGTTAAACGGGTTATATTCATTCAAAAATTATTTTAATACTCAGAACAGTCCAGATTTGGCCAGTTGGAGCCTATTAGTTTGACATCTGTTAGCTTGACATCTTTGACATCTGTTAGCTTATAATATGTACATTATTCTTTGACAGTGTCCTTACTTTCTGGCACAATGAAGTTGCTTTCTCCTGTTTAATAACCATTTGCTGTTATTGCTTTCGTATGGAAGTTTTCAATTAGATGAGCATTTTAGGTAAAGATTTACTATTTTCACTATAAAATGTGCTGCCAGGCACATGTTATTTCTTTAAAAAGATTTTTTTTCATTGATATATAGTTGATGTACAATATTATATAAGTTGCAGGTGGACAGCATAGTGATTCACAATTTTTGAAGGTTATATTCCATTTATAGTTACCAAAAAGTACTAGCTATATTCCCTGTGTTGTACAATACAGGGCACATTTTATTTCTTTTAATTTTTTAACAAGCAATTTTATTTATTTATCTTTGGCTGGGTCTTCATTGCTGCGTGGGCTTTTCTCTAGTAGTGGCAAGCGGGGCTACTCTCTAGTTGTGGTGTGTGGGCTTCTCATTGCAGTGGCTTCTCTTGTGGAGCACAGACTCTATGGCACACAGCCTTCAGTAGTTGGAGCACGTGGGCTGAGTAATTGCAGCTCCCAGGCTCGATAGTTGTGGTGCATGGACTTAGTTGTTCCATGGCTTGTGAGATTTTCCACATCAGAGATCCAAACTGTGTCTCCTGCATTGGCCGGCTGATTCTTTACCACTGAACCACCAGGAAAGCCCCACATTTTATTTCTTTTCTCTTTTTTAATCCCTGTCCTGCCCTCCCTACTTCCTGATATGCTCTACCTCAACTATAATCTCCAGTAATTTGAATATTTTAAGCACCCACACCTTTTAAAAAATTTACCTCTTTTGCATTAGCATTATTTGTCATTCAATTTACCTTTATTTCTAACACAGAAACAGAGGTCTTGCTTAAGCTTCTTGGGGTCTCTTATCCATAAAACAGTGCCCTGCACATGGACAAATGTTTGAAGGTGCTAATATTTGCTAATGCCAATGCTATTCCTATTTAACAGGTAGGAAAATAAAATAGACATTATTAAAATTGTTTTGTTATATGTCACACCCTATAATTTAGGAGATTGGAAATTTTTAAACCTTAAACATCAAGATCTAAGGAAACACAATTGATAACCATAAAATTAAGTTTTATAAGTGTATACTGAAAATGATTTTGAAATGATATATAAAATTTAACACTGATGATGAAATTTGTATGGCAAGTAATCTGTCTTTGAGTATTTTAAAATCATGTCATTCTGGAATCTTCCAAGAACTCTGAGGATACTTTAATCATGCAAGGAAAAAAGGATCAAATATGTGGATCTAATTATGTTGAATTAAGTTGTTTTATGATCTATGACTTGGGATATCCTCTGCATCTGACAGTAATTTTCCTCCTAAAGTACATGTGTAGTTAGCAAAATATTCTTAGTTTTCATCAGTAAAGTCATATGTAGTAAAATGTTACAGTATTTAAAAATATACTTCTGTAAAGTCTTACCGAAGCTGACACTGGTAGTTTTTGTAGTTAACATGCTAATTTTGATAAATGATACACTTTCTTTGGAAACTTCTGCATATCAGAAACATGTTACTTCTACTTTATCAGAGAAATCCTGCAAAATGGTATGATTAATATGTTTAATTCTCAAGGAGAAATGTACCTGTGTGTAAATGCTCAGTCGTGTCTGACTCTTTGCAGTCCCATGGACTGTAGCCTGCCAAGCTCCTCTGTCCATGGAATTTCCCAGGCAAGAATACTGGAGTGGGTTGCCATTTTCTTCTCTAGGGGATCTTCCCTACTTAGGGATTGAACCCACATCTCTTGTGTCTCCTGGATTGGCAGGCGGATTCTCTGCAGTGGTCAGTTCAGGAAAAAACAGCCTATAGTACAGGAAAGGGGAACCCAAATGGAGTCTAGACTCCCTTTTTTGATGAGATATTGGTGAGTCTAGGAAGACCAAGATCATGGAGTTCTCAGGACTGACTATCAGAGAGATGAAAGGTACAAAGAAAGAACCCTTGAGATCTGCTAAGAAATCTGCAGCCATGGGAAGAACCACCATCATACCAGTAGGAGGAAGTAAAATTACATTAAAGATGACATTCAGAAAATCTAATGGATGCCACAAAAAAGTTAGAACTAATGGGTGATTTTAACAAGACTTCTGGGTACCGTATACTAGAAACAAACAATTGTCAATTTTTAAAAAATTGTTAAGTTTAAAAACAGTGAGCACATCACATGTAGGACTGTATTCTAAAACTGTAAAACATCACTGAGAGTAAAGATCTGATTAGATAAAGAGTTAAGCCATATTCTTGGGCTGGAGTACATAATATTGTTAGAATATAATTTCTCTCCAAACTGATTTGTATATTCAGTGCCATCTCCATTAAAATCCCAGCAGTATTAAACATTTTTGATAGAAATTAATAAGGTACTTCTCAAATTTATATACAACTGCATAGGACTTAACACTGGGCAAAATAATATTGAAAAAGAAAAAGTTGGAGCATTACCTGGTAATTAGACTTATTAAAGCTATAGTAACAGGCACATTGCCATCAGTTCAGTTCAGTTCAGTTGCTCAGTCATGTCCGACTCTTTGTGACCCCATGAATCGTAGCACGCCAGGCCTCCCTGTCCGTCACAAACCCCCGGAGTCTACTCAGACTCATGCCCATTGAATCAGTGATGCCATCCAGCCATGTCATCCTCTATCGTCCCCTTCTCCTCCTGCCCCCAAATCCCTCCCAGCATCAGGGTCTTTTCCAGTGAGTCAGCTCTTCACATGAGGTGGCCAAAGTATTGGAGTTTCAGCTTCAGCATCAGGCCTTCCAATGAACACCCAGGCATTATCTCCTTCAGGATGGACTGGTTGGATCTCCTTGCAGTCCAAGGGACTCTCCAGAGCCTTCTCCAATACCACAGTTCAAAAGCGTCAATTTTTCGGTGCTCAGCTTTCTTCACAGTCCCAACTTTCACATCCATACATGACCACTGGAAAAACCATAGCCTTGACCAGAGAGACCTTTGTTGGCAAAATAATGTCTCTGCTTTTTAATATGCTATCTAGGTTGGTCATAACTTTCCTTCCAAGGAGTAAGCGTCTTTTAATTTCATGGCTGCAGTCACCATCTGCAGTGATTTTGGAGCCCCAAAAAATAAAGCCTCTCACTGTTTCCACTGTCTCCCCATCTATTTCCCATGAAGTGATGGGACCAGATGCCATGATCTTAGTTTTCTGAATGTTAAGCTTTAAGCCAACTTTTTCACTCTCCTCTTTCACTTTCATCAAGAGGCTTTTTAGTTCCTCTTCACTTTCTGCCATACATATATGTACAATTGATTTTTGACAAAGGTGCAAAATGAAGACAAGTTAGTCTTTTCAACAGTGGTAATGAACTGACTGGGTATTTATGTGTGAAAAATGAGTATTAGCCCATGTCTCATCCCATATACAAAAATGAACTCATACTAGACCATAGATTTAAATATATAAAATCTATGATTGTAAAGCTTTTAGAAGAAAACACAGGAGAAACCCTTTGGCTTAGAGACAAGTTGTCTGGTATCAACACCACATTTTAAGGGAACTCTCAAAAAGTGAATGAGTGGAGGAACTGGCTCTTCCACACAGTGCTGTTGGGAATGTACAATGGTATAGCGACTCTGGAAAATAGTTTGGCAGTTTCTGAAAATCTTAACATAAGCTTGCCATACCACCCAGCAACTTCAGTTATGGGGAGTCCATAACATAAAATTCACATTGTGTACAAATTTACTGCACATTTCTTTCCTGTGGTTGTCATAACAAATTACCTTAAAATAACAGAACAAAACCAAATGGCCTTAAAATGACAGAAATCTATTTTCTCTCATTTCTGGAAGCCCAAAGTCCAAAATCAAGGTGTTGGCGAGGCTGCACTCCCTCTAGAGTTCTAACAGAGAATCTCTTCTTTTCCTTTGCCAACTTCTGGTGACTCAGCATTTCTTTGCTTATGGCTAGATACCACTCCAGTATTTACCTCTGTGATCTCATTTCCTCCTCCTCTTCTCTGTGTCTTGTCCTCTTCTTTGTATCTTTTAAGGGTACATTAAATAATCATTTAATATCATTAAATGACTCCATTTAATATCGGCACTGATAATCCAGGATAACTTCTCCTGATCTAGAAATTAATCACTTATTTTGTCATATAAGGTAATAGTAACTCTTTGTACTATAATGTACTGTATGTAGGTTCCACAGAGTAGGATTTGGATATGTCTTGTTTTGAGCCACTGTTTACTTCATTACAGTCCACCCTCTCTGAACCCTCAAATTCAGGATAATTTCATGTTCAAAATACGTTTACCCCATACAAACATCCCTGGGAATCTCAGCACATTACAACATTAGTTCTTAACAGTAAAATGTCATCAGACTCAAAGTTCACATCTCCTCATCAAAACTATCTAAATTAGGTATAGTTGTCACCCTATGTATTATCCATCCTGGAGCAAAATTCCTTTTGGTCTGTGTAGGAGAAGGTATAGAGAGAATGAGGCAGAAAAAAAATACATGGAGAAATAAAGATGGGAACTATTCCAGATTTATTGAAAGACAGATTTTGAACATGACAAAGCTGAAAGGTTAAGAATGACATAGTCAACTTCCTGAAAACCAAAGCAAATCTTGAAAGTAGCCAGAGGAAAATAACATATACAGAGAAAAAACATTTTCAAACTGTTGACTTCCTATCAGAAACTGTGGAAGTCAGAAGGCAGTGCAATATCTTGTTTAAAGGACTAAAAGAAAAAAGTACTGGTAATCAAAAATTCTCCATCAAGAGCATCATTTAAGAATGATGACTGAACAGTAAACCTTGCAAATCCACACTGTTGTGCAGGGAGAAATGATAACCAGAGCAAACTTGGATACTTTGGAAGTAATGAAATATCTGAGATTAAAGAGGATTTCCCCCCCTTCTCAATTCATTTAAAATATGTAGGAATGTTAAAATTTTAAATTTAATGTTAAGATACTTTTTATATGTAAGAAATTTAAACATTTTCTGAGGCTTATATTGTATACATGTAATACATATGATAACTATAGCATAATACCACTGGTGGCTGGGTGGGAGCAGGTAAATGGAATTATACTGTTCCAAGGTTCATTTGTGCTGTACCTAAGAAGACAAAGCCTCATTTAAAGTGGAATTCTAAAAAAATGTTTAATTAATTCAAAAGTAATTCTGCCGAAAGGGAAGAACAGAGACTTAAGACGCAGAGAATAGATAAACAGAAAACAAAATTAAATAGTACATCAAAATTCAACCATATAAATCATATACTAAATAGTAACATATTTCAGCCTAAAGAACTCCAAACTAAAGGGACAGATTAGCTACTAAAGATTGTCTTTGAGTCTTTAATATGGTGATAGTAAAAACATGTTAAAAGGTATGTCATGCAAATAATAAACATATGCATATTAAAAATTTGACTATATTAATATCAACTAAGAAAGAGGTTAAGACAAAAGACTATTACCAGAGATATTTCACAAGGTTCAAGAGTCAAATTATCAGGAAGATTTAAACGTGCACCTAAAACTAAATTTAATAACACTTTCTAAACATTTGCTGTGGCTCAGATGGTAAAGAATCTGCCTGCAATGCAGGAGGCCTGAGTTCGATCCCTGAATTGGGAATATCACCTGGAGGAGGGCATGGCAACCCACTCCAGTATTCTTGCCTGGAGAATCCCCATGGACTGAGGAGCCTGGTGGGCTACAGTCCATGGGGTTGCAAAGAGTCATACATGACTGAGCAACTAAATACATAAGGAAAAAAGGGCAAATCTGTGAGCAATCCTGTTAACTATATTGTCCTGAACAGCTAACCCCCAACACCTGTAGTATATTTATGCTTTTAAATTGTGACATCTTGTATACTTTATATGATATGAAGCAATGGACAGTAGATGGGCAAAGATGTATAACTGATGAATTTAGATGGAAATCACTATGCAGGGCAGGACAAAGCAGATATGATGAGTGGCTTGATTCTAGCTTTTCTCATCAGTGGGTGGATTCTCACCTGGGGCCTTAGTGACCCAGATTCTTCAGTTACCAGCCATGATGTGTTTGTACAGCTCCTGGCCCTGAAAGAGGGACATCTGCAATCTGCTAGTATATAATCTCCTTCATCAGACCATCTGATGGATGGATTGCACACCAGACCATCGGCAAGGCCATTGACAGATGCCCAAGTTTCAGTATAAATATAGCATTTCTATTAATAATCCTTAGGGGAATTATCTAAAGCAGAATCCACAAACTTCTTTTAAAAGCCAGAAAGTAAAATAGCTCTGCATTCTATATGTTCTCTGTATTACCTGTCATTGTAGCACAAAAACATCCATACAGAAATGAACGGGCATCACTGGCCCACAGTTACAGTGAATCCTCGATTAAAGCAGAGGCGACAGCTTTCCATTATCCTGCTGTGCTGATTGATTCTCATATTTGTCTATCCCGAGTTTTTGTTGGTGCTGTGCAGCTTCCCTGGGCCTGTGGACACCCTCACTATTCATCTTAGCCAAACCATCAGTGAGTCAGGCATCCAAAGGAAGCTCTGTGATTCAAGGGCTTATTGAACCACTGGCATGGCTTCAGGCAGTAGAGTAGGTGATAAAGTAGTTGTAAAAACAAGGTGCTCCTGGGGGTGTTCTGGAACACATTCTGGAGTATACCCTTCCCACTTGACTAGCAGTCCCTCTTGGGACCTTCCCACCATGCTCATCATTGGATTGGAATTGACTTGTCCCAATATGGGTCTGGAAAAATCACAGAGCCTTCATGAGTCAGTTGTTGAGTTACAAGAACCCAGAAGCAGATTAGTAGCTGCCATCTAAAAAAGGGAGTGTACTTGGATGCTGGCTCAGGCAGGTGGCGATGTTGTACTGGGATAACGCCTCTGCGTGCTTTAGCAGCCATTACGTCTCCACCTTCACTTTCTCCTTGGATTCTGGTGTGTCTGTTACATAACATGGGAAGAAATGGAAAGCCTAGCAGGCGAGCCGCTGGGGGCTTCAGTCTTCATGGCAGAGGATACCCCCCAACACATAGAAGCATGTAAGTACAACCATCAAACCTTTAATACTAGTTGTTCAGTTCAGTCGCTCAGTCGTGTCTGACTCTTTGCAACCCCATGGACTGCAGCACCCATGGCCTCCCTGCCCATCACCAACACCCAGAGTTTACTCAGATTCATGTCCATTGAGTCAGTGATGCCTGTGATCTCCTTTAGGATCGACTGGTTGGATCTCCTTGCAATACAAGAGACTCTCAAGAGTCTTCTCCAACACCACAGTTCAAAAGCATCAATTCTTTGGCGCTCAGCTTTCTTTATAGTCCAACTCTCATATCCATACACGACTACTGGAAAAACCATAGCTTTGTAGGCAAAGTAATGTCTCTGCTTTTTAATATGCTATCTAGGTTGGTCATAACTTTTCTTCCAAGGAGCAAGCATGTTTTAATTTCATGACTGCAATCACCATCTACAGTGATTTTGGAGCCCCCCAAAATGAAGTATGTCACTGTTTTCCCATCTATTTGCCATGAAGTGATGGGACTGGATGCTATGATCTTAGTTTTCTGAATGTTGGGTTTTAAGCCAACTTTTTCACTCTCCTCTTTCACTTTCATCAAGAGGCTCTTTAGTTCTTCTTCGCTTTCTGCCATGAGACAGAAACTGCCACTAGTTGTATTCATCAACATAAACTACAATAGTACACCCACCTGTGGCTCAGTGGTGAAGAATCTTCCTGCCAATGCAGGAGACGCAGATTCAACCCCTATTTTAGGAAGATCTCCTCGAGAAGGAAATGGTGACCCACTCCAGTGTTCTTGCCTGGAGAGTCCCATGGACAGCAGAGTCTGGTGGGCTAGTCCATGGGATCGCAAAGAGTTGGACACGACTGAGCATGCACACACGCATGCACAAGGTCACTTTAGTTCTTCTCTGAACTGTGCTTCCACTTTGTTCTAGGATATTTTTTACTTCTCTGAGGGTGTGGGCTGTTTTCCCTTACATGAGGACATGGACTAGTGTGTTTAAGGTGCACATGCCAGTTTTTCCAGTGACAGCTGCCAGGTGATTTCATTATCCCCTATCTTGGTGGCGGGGGAGGCAAGCCTGCAGATACTATGGGAGCAGCCAGGAGTGTTAGCCTTTTTTCCTCACTTGGCTAAGTGTTCGTGCCAGTTATTTCTGGATGAGCAGCGGTGCTGCTTGCCAGCGTCCAGGGAGGATCCAGGCACAGCAGCCCCTTCCTTTCTGTCCCCACTCCTGGCACTGCCCTGGTTCACACTGCAGTCCTTGGCATTTTGGGGCCACCCCTCATCCTCGTCTCCACTCAAGCTCCAGCTTCAGCAGGAGTCAGCTCCAGTGGCACTGCTGGCACCGTGGTGGTCCCAAGGTGTCACATCCTCATTTTTTGTTTTGATTTTTATTGAAATAATCATAGATTCATGTGCACTTACAAGAAATTGTACTAAGAGATCCCATGTATGTTTAACCCAATTAATCCCAGTGCTAGCATTTTGCAAAACTGGAGTATATGACAACCAATATACTGACATTGGCACAATGCATTGATCTTTTTCAGATTTCACCTGATTTACTTGTGTTCATGTGTGTGTATATGTGTATGTAAGTGTATATATTTTAATCATATGTGTTGGTTTGTGTATTCTCCACTGCTGTCAAAGTACTGAATAGTCCCCTTATGTTACCCTTTTGTAAGTGACCTAACTTTCACAGTTGGTTTAAACATTCACCTGAACTATTTACAGTTTACACTATTATGAATATGTTATGTGAACATAGTTTTCATTTCTCTGGCATAGATTCCCAAGAGTTTAGTGTGCTACTTATTTTAGCTCGTTTTCAAATTTTTAGTGCCTAGCAGAGTGCAAGCTTGTTATAGGCTTCCCCTGAATATGTTATTGAATACATAAATGAATCTGAAGAATCGATATGGGGAGGGAGTAGGCAGATGAGTTAGACGCTATGTATGGATTATCATTGGAAGGACTGATGGTGAAGCTGAAACTCCAGTACTTTGGCCACCTCATGCGAAGAGTTGACTCATTGGAAAAGACCCTGATGCTGAGAGGGACTGGGGGCAGGAGGAGAAGGGGGCGACAGGGGATGAGATGGCTGGGTGGCATAACTGACTCGATGGGCATGAGTTTGAGTAAACTCCGGGAGTTGGTGATGGACAGGGAGGCCTGGTGTGCTGCGATTCATGGGGTCACAAAGAGTCGGACACGACCGAGAGACTGAACTGAACTGATGGATTATCTGTCTTTACCACATCTCCATTTAAGCAACTTATTCTCACGCCATCTTACTGCTTTTAACCTTGTTGCTTTGTCAGAGTTAGACCATTTTTAACAAAAGTGTATTTATCAATTTTGAAAGAGAAGTCATTGAACTGTTGGGTTGGGAATGTCTATGTTGTTTTTAGTTGCTAAGTTATTTCCAACTTTTTTGGGACCCCATGGACTGTAGCTCACCAAGCTCCTCTGTCCATGGGATTCTCTAGGCAAGAATACTGGAGTGGGCTGCCATTTCCTTCTCCAGGCGATCTTCCCAACTCAGGGATTGAACCTGCATCTCCTGCATTAGCAGGCAGATTCTTTATCACTGAGCCACCAGGGAAGCCCATATTAATATATTGTGTATTGATTAATTAATGTTATATATTCATTCTTGGGCATATAGCTCATTTTAAATATTTTCCTTTGTTTTCATTAAACATAACCTCATCTGATGGCTTGGACCTTGACCAGTTAGCGTTTGTGGTATGGGACTTGTCTTTATGGTTTGATTGTCATTCTTAGCAGGCTTCTGAAAGATAGTAAGTACTCTGGGATTCGAGATTTTTTATCTGAGTACTCTCTGCTTTCAGGTTTTCTTTCTTTTTAAAAGGGAGTTGGAAAGGGAATTGGTAATTGAATCCTTAGGCATATATTTGTCTACAGAAATAAAAACACAGGGTTTATTTTTCTCACCTTACAAGAAGGCTGCTGCTGGTTTTGGTACAATGTCTCAGTGACTTTCTTTTTCTTGTGATCACTTTGTAATTGCCACTCCACTGGGCATCATTTCTGAATTCAAAGCAGTAAGATGAATTCACGCAGTAAGGACAGCTTCAGTGATGTTAATTCCTTTTATCAGGAAAGTGGATACTTTCCCAGAATACTGCAGCAGCATCCTGCTTTTGTCTGGCTGATCATAACTGTGTCAGCGCCTGCTCTAACAGAGGCTGTGGGCAGTGTGTAGGAAGCATCTGTAGTGGTGGCAGGTGAGGTAGTGAAGGCTGGAGGTTGGGTGTTCCATGTGCCATCCACTAGTTACCTCTGTACAACCATAAATCAAAGTATCGTGCCTTTTCATCATCTCAGAACGTTTCCTCTGGCCCTTTTCAGTCAATCTACTGCCCCACTCACACCCTGGGAGATCATTGCTTTTACTTAATTTTTTAAAAAAGTATCTTTTACATAATTTCTAAGATTTGGTATGGGGCTACAGGGCTGCTATTTCTGGTCAGTTTATTAATTTTTCTAGCTCCATAATACAGACTTAAGGTCAGTAACAGAGTCCTTATCTGAGTGTTCAAAAACTGCAGATTTCTTGATTGTGTCTCCCCCAAGACCTCCCAACATCTCCTGAGTTGTAATTCTGAATGTGGGACCAAAGATCTGTGTTTCTTACAGATAATCTAAGTGCTGCCTAGCACACTGAAGTTAGGGAATATCTGCTTTAGATTTTAGGGTGTTAAAATAACCCTAAAATTTTAAACTGCTGTTACTGGCTAATTGAGACCGTGGAGTAAATTGGTGGCATAAATTTAGAGCCTTGTGTGATGCTGATTGCTGTATCTTAGATTCTTGAATGTAATAACACTTAATTCTAGTGCTCAAATACTGTTGTTTTATATGTCATTTGAATTCAGCCCGTTCTGTGAATGAATATACACTTGGTTTTGTTTTAATAAAATGTTGGCCGTAATCATTCCATATATGTCTGCTATATTAGATTTTTGTTGCCCCAAATATTGTTTGGGTGAGTAAATCAATGAAATTCATTTAGATTGCTGATAAAATGTTTTTATAAATTAGAATTACTGAAATACAGCTGCACTAAGTTTTAAGAAAAATTTAGTTTTCTACAGGCCTAATTGGTTTCTCATAGCCAAATTTTGCATCATTACAATAAGAAGCAAGTGTGAGATGTTATAAATATGCCAAAAAATGCATTTAAAGAGCAATAAATTATGTGACCCAGTAGAAATTTGCAAAACAATTAAGCACTGTGTATTTCTCATTTATATCTTGTTAAGCATGCTGACATTTGCTTATTTAAAAGCTCAGAACTGATAATAATGAGTGTCCTAATGAGGGTTCCCCGTCTTTCTTGTTTTTAACAATATGTGAAAAACCACCCAACTTGTTTGATAACATGGACAATTACATCATTTTGCATTTTGTGGATAGGCGACTTGTTATCCTCTGTAACGTTATTTAAAGGATTAAACTTTCCCTAGTTTCTTGACTGCTGACGTCTTCAGCAACTCGTCTCTGCTCATTTATGTATCCCGATGTGTCTTTAAGTTCATAGAGTAGAATCACTTCTCTAACAGCAGTTTTCTAAGTAAGCATTTAGTGGGATTCTGTCTACTTGCCTTGATACTATTTGTTACCACCACCTCATTTCAGAAGTATTCTTAAAATAAAAGAAGGAAACTTCTTTTCCTTGAGAAGACCAAGAAGTCGTCTTGATTATAAGTGTCTTGGAAAAAGGTTTTAGATAACATGTTTTAGTTCTCCTGATGATGGAACATAAATTACTCAATAAGCCTAAAGATTTTTTTATTTATTTGATTCTGGCTGTGTTAATGCGTATGAGACGATAATATTAAATTCGTCCGGTGCTGTTTCTTCCCTCTGGCTTCTGCTGTTTACCCTTTTCTTTGTCCTGCTGCTTCCTTTTCTTTCGCTTTTCTGTTAGTCATTTAGCTGAAAGTTATTGTAGGCGAAGAAGACAGATGAGACACTTGAGGAATGACTTTCTATTTGTAATTCTAGACTCGCTGGGAGTTAAATTTCTCAGCATAAAGAATCAGGAGATTCTTTAATTATAACATTAATGTGGCATTTGGATGTGTCACAGCAATTGAAATGGGTGGACATGTGGTTCAGTTTAGGGTATATCTGTGTATTGATTATTTTTGTCTATCAGTCATCTTGCAATGAAATATTTGTTTGATGTATAAAACTAAAATTTCTTTTTTATTTCAAAGGTTCTAGGCTCTTGTACTTTGATGAATATTTATAGCTTTTATTTGTAAGGTATTTCTGGAATGTTAGTCAAGATTTTGAATTGAATTTAGGCTTATCAAAGATTTAATATATTGAAAATTAGCTTCTTGGATTGCTTGAAGAATTTTACTTAGTTCATGTTGCTATAATGTTAGCTAATATTTTTCATATTCATATATATATATATATATAGACACGTGCATTTTTCAAGTTAAATCCTACTCATCAGCATCTTTAAATTATCATACTTTTGTTGTCTGGCTTATTTTTTAAAATACTATTTGACAGTTGTTTTATGTGCTGGAAAATTAGTTTATCATTTAGTCAGTGTAGAAATCTTTCTTATGTACCTGTGACTTGCCTGTTTTTCAAGAGATTGTGGTTAAAACAGTATTGAATTTTACTTGGCTATCTTTTTAAAGTATAAAAGTAAATAGAGATTTTTGTTCAAATTTTCGCCATTAGACTGGTTTCAAGATAAAAGTATTAAATTCAGTTTGTCAATTTGAAAATACTGGAAATTCTGTATTAGCATCTGATAAATGTCATACAATTTAGTGACTAAGTTTACCTAGATCAAGTCTGTGGCCAGCCAGTTGTTTCTGTAAAAAGTTCTTTTTTTTTTTTAATGAACATAACTGCATTCATTGATCTATATATGTCTTCTATGGTTACTTTGACACTGGAAGGGCAGAGTTGAGTAGTTGAAATAGCTGAGAGAAAAAAAAAAAACAAATAGCTGAGAGAGAGCATATAGAGTTGGCCTATAGTGTTTGCCGACCACTGCAAATACATAAGTTTTTATGTTTTTAAATTGTTATAAGAGTGATTTTTTAAATTGAGTCTTTGACATGCAGTATGCAGATTTAAGGTATACAGCTTGTTACTCTGATACATTTATATATTGTAATGTGATTGCGTGTTGTAGCCAAATTTATCACTTTACATAACTGTGCAGTCGTTGTTGTTGAGTCACTAAGTCGTGTTCGATTCTTTTGTGACCCCATGGACTGTAGCCCATGAGGCTCCTCTGGCCACGGTATTTCCCAGGCAGGAATAATGGAGTGGGTTGCATTTCCTTCTCTAGGGGATTTTCCTGACCCAGGGATCAAACCCGTGTCTCCACCATTGACAGATAGATTCTTTGCCACTGAGGCACCTGGGAAGCCCAAATGTAAAGTATTATCATCTATATCATTATACTGTACGTTAGAGCTCTGTGGTTTGTTTACTACTTGTTACAAGTTTGTACCCTTAAAGACCATCAGTCTTATCCCCACCTTGCATCCCCTGGTAACCACCATTTTACTTTTTTTTTTTTTTTATAAGTTTGCTTTTTTATTTTTCACATTTAAGTGATACCATAAAGTACTTTCTCTGTCTGACTTACCTGGTTTAGCATAATGGGTTCAAGGCACATCTGTGTTGTCACATATAGCAGGATATCCATCTTTATCATGGCTGAAATATTCCATTGTGTATATGTATGTATCACATCTTTTTTTTCCTGTCTTCTGTTGATGGGCATTTGGGTAGTCACTAGAGTGCTTTGAGACATTTTCTCTTCCTGCTTCTCTTCAGGGTCCTTTAGCTGCCGTGTTTATTGAAGGGACTCCTCCCTAACTTTCCTTCAGCTACCCTTATCTCCACCACAAATTCACTCCCCTTCATTTCACTCCCACAGTCATCCTTCAAGAACTGAATGCTCTGTTTTCCTTTGGCTGTGCTGTGCTGCTTGTGGAATCTTAGTTCTCCACCAGGGATGGAACTCGGACCCGCAGCAGTGAAAGAGTCTTAACCAGTGGACTGCTAGGGAGTTGCTCAGAATTGAAATCTTTACTCCACTCTTTTCTAAATAAAATCCAGACACTGCTTGCTCTGACTTTCATGTTGTTTCTGACATACTAAAATACTTGCCTTTCATTTCCATCTTGAAAGTGAAAGTGTTAGTAGCTCAGTCGTATCTGACTCTTTCCGACCCCATGGACTGTAGACCACCAGACTCCTCTGTCCATGGGATTCTTCAGACAAGAATACTGGTGTGGGTAGCCATTCCCTTCTCCAGGGAATCTTCCTGAACAAGGGATTGAACTTAGGTTTACCATCTGAGCCACCAGGGAAGCCGCTTCATCTTATGTCTATGCATTTATATCCAAAGTAGAATATCTTAATATGTCTAAATTAGAATGCCCTTCTCTCCTTTCTTTGTAAATATAGCCTACTTCAAAACTCATTTCCAGAACCCAGAACTATTCAGACCATGTTTTTGATGCCACTCCTGAGTCTCTGCTCTCTCGAACATCTCCTTTTTGCCTGTCACAAGCAGACGTTGTATATTCCTTCTTTTTTGTTACCACTGTGCCTCATGTGTAAGAGTTATTTCACTTTTATATGTTATATTTCTGTTAATGTCTTTTCTTCCTTGTAGGCTGTAAGCTCAAGGATGATTTTATCTGCCTCTTGTTCTTAGTGTTTATTAGCATGTTACCCAGCAGGTATTTGTTAAATAAATGATTAGATTAATAACTTAACCTTGTATACATTGTATAATGTATGTTTTAATTTTTCTCTTCTATGCTTTTTGGAAGGCAGATGCCTTTAAATAAATTAATATGATCCATGTACCCTTTTTTTTTTTTTTTAAAATATAGGTTTATAGAGCGAAACCACCTAGGTCTTGTTTTCTGATTTGGCACTCTATACAGCAAGGGGTAGAATTCCCTTTAGAATATCTAAATCTTATCAAATCCCTGATGTGAAGTTTTGATCACTATTCACAATGACTCTAGTCTTTAATATAAGCATTTTGAAAATATAACCTGATCTGAGATAAATTTGGTAACCAGGCAAGCATTTCTGTTTGTATTTGGAAATATGTGTGTGATATTCTTCATTAAATCTGAATAGTTGCAGTCATTTCTGTGTTTTTCCATGTTTCATTTCTAGGTGCAAGACATATGCTTCAGCCATGACTGTCGCTGGGTTGTGGTCAGTACACTCCGGGGCACTTCCCATGTTTTCCCAATCAACCCTTATGGTGGCCAGCCTTGTGTTCGAACACATATGTCACCACGAGTCGTGAATCGTATGAGTCGTTTCCAGAAGAGTGCTGGGCTGGAAGAGATTGAACAGGAACTGACATCTAAGCAAGGAGGTCGCTGTAGCCCTGTCCCAGGTCTATCCAGCAGCCCCTCTGGATCCCCTCTGCACGGTAAACTCAGTTTTCTCTCTCTTCACTGTTCCCAACAGTCCTTCTCCCCTTTACCTTTAATTTTTGAGATCTGGAATAAAATAAGCCCGTTTTTCTAATCTGTTCATACAAAGAAGATCTTGGGTTCATTTGAGGACATTCTGAATATATTAAATCATTTAATAAATTGAAATAATGGTGATGATGATCATTACCATGATATTTTAACTCCCTAACTTTTTCACTGTATAAGGATTACTTGATGCCATGTATATGGAATATGGTGTTCAAGACCATTTTCATAAATTTAGAGATAGAATTTTTTATCTGTAGATCTTTTCCAGAAAACTCTGGCTTTAACCAGAGTCAGTACTATAGCTCATTAAGAAATATCTGTTGTGGGAGAGGGATAGTCTTGAGTCATCCATATTTTAGAGCAGTATTTGCATTTTATTTTAATATATACCTCTGTGGGATTTCTATTAATGTATTGCAAAAAGAGCCCCCCAAATCCCAAAGACACATATAAGTCTATACTTTAGAGAAAATACTTGTATAACCATCATCCTAACCAATAAATGAAACATCAGAACTCCATTTTTGTGCCCCCTTCCTTTAAAAGCAAACCATGATTCTGACTATAGGGTAATCACTTTCCTACCTTTAAAAAAGTGAACTTTTGCTCACTATTGTTTGTGAGATTAATTCATTTATTTTCATTTCTCTTGCATATTCCATTTGTATAAGTATATTTCTACTTATTTATTTATCCTTTCTCCAACTGTTGATTTATATTTTGGTGGTTTCTTGTGGAGTTCTTATGTATAATGAAGATATGAAAATGTTGGTACTTGTTTCATAGTGCAAATGTGTGCTCATTTTTGAGTGGAAATACTAGGTTTTAACATATGCAAATCTTGACTTTGGTAGATATTACCAGAGTGGTTGTAGTTATTTTCTTGGACTCCAAAATCACTGCAGATGGTGACTGCAGCCATGAAATTAAAAGATGCTTGCTCCTTGCAAAAAAAGCTATGACAAATCTAGACAGCGGAGACATCACTTGCTGCCAAAGGTCTTTGTAGTCAAAGCTATGGTTTTTCCAGTAGTCATGTACAGATGTGAGAGTTGGACCATAAAGAAGGCTGAGTACCGAAGAATTTATACTTTCAAATTGTGGTGCTGGAGAAGACTTTTGAGAGTCTCTTGGACTGCAAGGAGATCAAACCAGTCAGTCCTAAAAGAAATCAACCCTGAATATTCATTGGAAGGACTGATGCTGAAACTGAAGCTCCAATACTTTGGCCATCTGATGTGAAGAACTGACTCATTTGAAAAGACCCTGATGCTGGGAAGGATTGAAGGTGGGAGGAGAAGGGAGTGACAGAGGATGAGATGGTTGGATGACATCACTGACTTAATGGACATGAGTTTGAGGAAACTCTGGGAGATAGTGAAGAACAGGGGAACCTGGTGTGTTGTAGTCCATAGCGTTGCAATGAGTCGGACATGACTTAGCAACTGTACAACAACAACTTCTATCTAGTTCCAAATATATTGTCTTCACTCCAGACAAAAACTGCATATTCTTTAAGAAGTTCCTCTCCATTCTTCTGTGTCCAAGTCTCTAGCAACCACCAATCTGCTTCCATCTGTACAGATGTACCTGATATGGTTATTTCATATAACTGCAGTCATAAAATATGTGACCTTTTGTCTGGCTTCTTTGAGGTACAGCCACATTGTAGTCTGTATCATTACTTCATTCCTTTTTATGGTTGAATAGTATTCTGTTATGTGTATGTTCCACAGTATTTTATCCATTCATCCATTGGTGAGTACTTGGGTTGTTTCCGCCTTCTAGCTTTTGTGAATAGTGGTACTATGAACATGTGTGTACAAGTGCTTGTTTGAGTATACCTTTGTGGTTCTGGGTATATCCTTATCCTTATTTGTTTAGCTCCTGCTTGAACACATGTGCTTTTGTAATACCTAGTCAATTAAAGATACATGTAATAGATAAATTTAGATATATTTTTTCCTTGGAGGAAATTTTAAGATAGACTGAAAAAATATATTTGTAACTAGAATCCTGAGGAGAAATTCTACAACTCAGAAAAGTTTGGGCCCTTTGTTGTTTTTGTTTTAAGATTTTTTTGATGTGGACCTTTTTTTTTTTTTTTGATGTGGACCATTTTTAAAGTCTTTATTTAATTCGTTAGAACGTTGCTTCTGTTTTATGTTGCTTTGGTTTATGGCCACAAGGCAGGCATGTGGAGATCTTCTCTTCCTGACCAAGGGTGGAACCCACAACCCCTGCATTAGGAAGTGAAGTCCTCGGGAAGTCCCAAGTTTGGGATCTTTGTTTTCTATCTAGATAATGTTTTGTGCTTTGGTTCTATTATTTTTTATAAGAATAGTTTTGATTCATTTATATTTAATTAGTGATCCATGAAAATCTTTTACAATAAGTCTTGGGTGAAAACAGTCATTAAAAAAAGTATTTAGCATGTTTAAAAGGTTTAGAAAGCTTTGAGATATTTATTCATATTTTCAGCTATTTGTAGGAAATTTACTTCAGAAATGATTCCTCACATTTTTAGGTGTAACTTTTGTCACATTGAGTTCCCTGTTGGCTCAGTAGTAAAGTCTACCAATGCAGGAGATGTGGGTTTGATCCCTGAGTCAGGAAGATCCCTTGGAGAAGAAAATAGCAACCCACTCCAGTATTCTTGCCTGGGAAATCCCATGGATAGAGGAGTCTGGTGGGCTACAGTCCATGGGGTCACAAAAGAACTGGACATAACTTTAGCTACTAAACAACAACAGTACAACTTTGTTCTATAATTAGGTGGTGCTATAGACGGAGCGCCAAAAAACTAATGCTTTCAAATTGTGATGCTGGAGAAGACTTTTGAGAGTCCATTGGACAGCAAGGAAATCAAACCAGTCAATCCTAAAGGAAATCAACCCTGAATATTCATTGGAAGGACTGATGGTGAAGCTGAAGCTCCAATACTTTGGCTACCTGATGTGAAGAGCCAACTCATTGGAAAAGACCCTGATGCTGGGACAGATGGAGGGCAGGAGGAGAAGGGGGCAACAAAGGATGAGATGGTTGGATGGCATCATTGGCTCAAGAGACATGAGTTTGAGCAAACTCCAGGAGATAGTGAAGGACAGGGAAGCCTGGTATTCTACAGTCCATGGAGTCACAAAGAGTCAGACACAACTTAGCGACTGAACAATGAACAACATAGGTTCTTCAAGGGCTTTGCTTTTTGTGTTGCATATTTTTCTTAACTTCACTTTCACCATAAACTTTATGGAGAGAGATTCAGTATGCACACTGGGTGGCTAGATTGACCAGAGAACCAGATAGATTAGTAGAAAAATAGGGAGAATTTATAGTCTTTCCATGTATGCCTTTTCAGAGAGCATTCTTCTGAGCTCCTCTTTTCTTCCCACTCTTCCTTCTCTAATAAGATACCATATACCAGGTTCTGTGTTAGACTTTGGGCATAAGATGCACAGAAAATTGAGGTCATCTCTGCTCTTGTCTCAGGGGAAAAAGCACATACTGAATGCTGACCAAGTACCTTTCCATGTATTTTTGCTGAAGAGTGCGAAGTGCCAGCCAATTAAGGATTTGTCATTTGTAAAAGATCAGACCTTTGAAGAGTAATACTTGAATTCTCTGTCAAAATATATTATTTTCCCTCAGCATTATTTCTTTCACAAGTTTCTTAATGTTTTTGCATAAAGTTAAGAGAAGACATCTCAGAGAGGAGATTATGGGGTTTTGGGCAACACAGCTGTTCTTAAATTCCCCTTTGAAAGCAAGGAATTTCAGGGGACATTTTCCTCCTCATAACGTGTGCTGAAGTTTAATTAAGTTGGAATTTCACCTGCTTTTACTCCATCGTTTTTTCTCATTTTTAAAGTGCAGACTTTAGACTGATGGTCATTTTTCTTTATGTTCTTTTTGTATGGTACATGTCAAAACAAAATGGGCATTGTTGTTGGTTAGTTCTAAAAATGATGTATTTACAGTTTGTGTGGATAAACAATCTGATGCTAGTCAAAAACAATGTAAACTTTTGAACGGGGAGGGATTCATCTTGAAAATGAATCATGCTTTGGCGGTATTACCGTTGTTTGTCTGTGCTCTTTTTAGCAAAGTAAAGGAAACTGTTAAATAACAGTTGATATAGGGATATTTCCTTTTTACTTTCTGGAGGCAGTCCAGTTTAAGTTAGGATTATTTTATCTATTTGCCATTTTTTACTGAACAGAGGATGTTTATTTATTTGAAACATAACTCTCTCTAAATATCTCTTTCATTTCTAATCTTGTTGCCTGGACCTTAGGCTTTGTAAGGCATTCTTAAGATCCATGAACGTGGATAGGAAAATATCTCAACTTTAGGTTTATGATCCCCTACCCAAAGTTAAATGTTTTCTTTCACTATGAATATAGACAACACATGCCAGTAATAGCAGTTCTTGTAACACTGTCACCAGTAAAAAAAAAGATGCTTTTGTGTCATATACAAAAAATATATTTTGAAGTCTTTTGAATTGTTGATATATTTTGAAATATGGTTTGTGCTCATCATTGCTTGAAAATTTTTATATATTATTATGTAATATTACTGCTTTTAATATTTATTTACATGCATTACTCTAGCAGAACTTAATTTTTAAAATAAATTGATAGCTTTACTTCAATATAATAATACAGTTTTCTTTTGTAATTCTGTGTATTGTATCCCACGCATTTCTAAGTATTATTCTGAGAAAGAAACCACAGACTTTTCTGGGCTGTTGAAGTAGTCCACGACAGAAATGATTAAGAACTTCTTGTCATCATTTCTTACCTCATCTGTTTCAGTAGCTTCTAGCCTTTTTTTTTTTTTTTTTTTCTTTTAACTATTGGAAGCATTTTCTTTGTTAACCGTAAATACACTCTTCCACTTTCCTACTTTCAGTTTTTCAGTGTTTCACTATGCTTTTGGGATGTTCTGGAAGGTTCTATTTTCTTCCCAGCTTCTTGTCCCACCACACCTACATTTCCAATACCCTTCCCTGAAAAGGCCACATATATTCGTTTCTTGACATACTCTTCTAGAAATAATTTTTATTCCCTGAATGTTTACTAAAACCCTCTTCATTCTGACCTAGTTAACAGTGGCACTTCATCTCTTAAACCTTTTTTAACCATGTCTGAATGTTGTGTACTTCTGTATCAGGTGTGGTCTTGGCACTGTGCACATAATTTTATTATATTTTAGTATGTTAATTGTTCATTGGCATGCCTGTGTCTCCCAGTAGATTGACCTCTATGAAGAGAGGATCTTTTTCTTATTTATATTTATATCTTGGTACCTCATGTAGTATTTGGTAAAATGTAGATTCTAAGTCTTCAAATGAAAGTTTTCAAACATCTATCAAGGTTTTCTAATAAAAACAACTCATTACTTGTCAGAATGAAGAACTTTTCATTCATGGTAATGTTGCTTCTCATTTCAACATCTATAAGATTCTTTCATTTTATTCAAGAACTTTTCATTAATGTTACTATGTTCTGAGCTCTAAGGATACAGCAGTGAATAAAAAAGGAAAACATCTGTGTTTCCATGGAGCTGACTTTCTAGTGGAGTGATGTGTATGATGCATAGGATAGACGGTAGGTGGATGGATGGATAAATAGGTAGTTTTATGTGCTGTGGGACAGAGTAAAGGAAGGGAGGTAGGGTGTACTGGTGAGGATTGCAGTTTGAAATTAGGCTGCTTCCAGCAGGCCTTACTGAGAAGATGACATTTGAATAGAGTTCTGATGGAAGTGTGGGAGGAAGTCATGCACATACCTACAAAACGTGTTCCAGGCAGAAGAAACAGCCAGTGGAAAACCCCTGAGCTGGGAATGTGTCTGGAGTGTCCCTGGAGAGGCAAGGAGACCCATGTGGTTGAGAAACATCATGCAAGCCGCAGAGTAGAAGATGCGGTCAGAGAGGAAGTGCAGCCAGGTCATGTCAGCCTTTGACTTTTACTCAGAGTGAAGTGGGGAAGTTGTGGAGGGTTTTGAGTGACGTGGCAAGACTGCAGAAAGGAGATGTGTATTGAAAATGCACCATCTGCCATCTGACAAGATGAGAACCCTACCGAGACCAGTGAAGAGGGTATCATAGAGATCCAGGCGAGGGAAGAGAAGTCAGGGTGACTAGTAAGGCTTTTAGCCTGAGCACCTGGAAAGGTGGGACTGCTGTCACAGTGAAATGAGGATCACAGGGGTAAAGCAGGTTTGGGGATAGAGACAGGATCAGAAGTTTTGGACATGTTTACTTTAAGAGGGATCTTGACCTAGTGATGCTAGGTAGGTAGTTGGTTTTATGAATCTGGAGTTCAGTGGGAAGGAATAGGTTGAGAATAAATGTTGGGAAGGCATAGATAAAGAAAGCCAAAGCAGGAGGAGATCACCTAGTAAGTGAATGAGTATGAAAAGATGGAGATGTCCCAGGTCTGAGCCCTAGGGCCCTCCAACTTTAAGTAGTAAGTGGCATAGAAAGAAAGTCACACATGAGAAATCCTAGAGGCCAAACAAAGACATTTTTTTTTTTTCCTGAGAAAAGGGAGGGAGTGATTAATGTGTTAAATTCTGCCAATAGGACAATTAAGATAAGGACTGAGAAAAACATAGAATACCTTTGCATTTAGTCAAGAGAGGACATGTGGCTTTGATAAGGGCAATTTTGGTGGAGGCATGGGGGCCTGATAGGGGTGGATTTTATTAAGGATGGGAAGAGAGAAATTGGAGGCCAATATTGACAGGCCTTTCAATGAGCACTGATGGAAACTGGGGAAAAGTTAGAGGGCAAAGCTGGAGTGGGAAATGGCAACCCACTGCGGTTTTCTTGCCTGGAAAATTCCGTAAATGGAGGAGCCTGGCGGGCCGTAGTACGTGGGATCCATAGAGGGTCGGACCTGACTGAGCATGCATGCACTCACACTAGAGGGCAAAGAGAAGACTGCTTCTGTTTTCTCATAGAAATAGGAAGTGAATGTGGTTGCGGGTATTGGGAGCTTCAAGGAGACAGGCAGATAGTCCTCTGGGACATGAGGACTAACCTTTACCAGTTAGGAAGTTTTTGCTGAATGAAGAAACCCCTTCTGCCACTATTATTTATGCTTCAAGCAAATTTAATTACTTGCTTTTGCTTTTCAGCTTCAGTCGACACCTTGTTTCTGTACCTGAATTGCTTTCTGCTTATTTCTTCAGGTAAATGTTGAATACGTCTTGGCAGCTCAGCTCTTAATGTGCTTTCTCCCTCTTAACATAAAGTGCCTAACTCCGCTGTTTGTTTCTTCTGGAAGTTCTTTATCTGGATTTATTGCTTACTGCTTTCTACCTATTATTTTTGATGATCTCCATTATTAACTGTGACTTCCTTCGGGAGTCAGTTGGAGGACCTGCAGTCACACTTCCTGTGGTGGAAGCTGGGTGACTTTCTGACTCCGTTAATTTAAACATAGTACTTGCTCTACCTGTGCCTTAATTCTCTATCAGTAAAATGGGGATAATAAAATTACCTCCCTTAAAAAAAAAAAAATTACCTCCCTTAGTTACTGTGAGGATCAAAGCACTTTGAATGGTGTCTGGCACATATGAAATAATTCAGGAAAAGATTAGCTGCTGTGATTAGTTTCATTATTGATTTTGTTTATTATTGAGGAGGTATATAGGACCGATTCACTATTCATATTTTTTTATAGTACCTTATATGCAGAAAAGAGAGTAAATGAAGAATTCATCCAATAATAAGCGACTGAAATATAATTGTGACCTTATTTGTGTATAGGATCTTGTAGCATTATTAGACTCAAAATTGATAAGTTGATTTCTGACGTTGTTTCTTAATGTGTCTGACTCTTTTTGACCCCATGGACTGCAGCACACCAGGCTTTCCTGTCCTTCACTATCTCCTGGAGTTTGCTTAAACTCATGTCCATTGAGTTGGGGATGCCATCCAACCATTTCGTCCTCTGTTGCCCCCTTCTCCTCCTGCCCTTAATCTTTCCCAGCATCAGGATCTTTCCCAATGAGTTGGTTCCTCACATCAGGTATCCAAAGTATTGGAGCTTCAACTTCAGCATCAGTCCTTCCAATGAATATTCAGGGTTGATTTCCTTTAGTATTGACTGGTTTGATCTCCTTGCTGTCCAAGGGACTCTCAAGAGTCTTCTCCAGCACCACAGTTTGAAAGCATCAATTCTTTGGTGCTCAGCCTTCTTTATGAATGTGATACCATACATAAGGAAATATAGTTGGATAAATTAATCCATCCATTCTCTGGCCTTTGCATTTCTTTATTTTGCAAATTTTCCAGTTTAGATTGAAGAATATGGTGGTTACTATGTGATAGGGCTTTCAAGGAATTTATTTTTTCCTGTTTTTTTCCGTTGCATCAACAGAGGGATTTTGGATTCACTTCTGTGGTTCTCAGAGGTGTCTCCTTCCCATTAAGTCATAGGTCCTCAAGGGAATCATAGCTTCAGGCATCTGAATTCCAGATTCTGCTTCTTTCAAATCAAGTAGTTGATGAGACTCTGAGTCCTGTAGATGGGGCCTCCTTGGACTTGAAGTCTCCTTATTTTAATAAAGTGCTTCTAAGTAACTGGTAGCATCACTTTTCTTCTTGGCATCTATATGAGACATTCTTTGTTTCTGTCAGAAACTCTGTTTATAGCCTTCATTTGATGGTTTATTGTAATTACTTACTTTTGTTGATCGGTAGTTTTCTTGATACAGACCACATCACAATTGTAAATACAAAGCAACCACACATTTCAACCTTATATAGTTTCACCTCCTTAAGACAATCAATAATAATGTGATGTTTCTTGACTTCTCTTTCCGCATCACTGTTTACTTGTGGATTGAAGTTTCCATTTGTATGTTTTAATTTTTGCCAAGAAAAATCAATCATGTGCACTGTAGCTATGCTTTAAATTTTATGCCTCATATGACACAGAGTATATATATAGTATATACATGTTAAATGGATGAAAATCTTGTTTTAGGCTATCATAGTTTAGTACCTTTTTTTTTTTAAACTGGTTGCATGTACTTTCTTGTAGTTCCTGTGAAGTTTCTAATTTGTTTTTTTAAGTCTAATAGTTTTTCTAGTGAGTTTTTATCTTATAAGTTATTTGATCATCTTTGTTTTTACATTTCTATGCACAAAAATTATGTATACTTAAAATATTTTCATGTCACTTCCTCTTGTTTCTCAGAGAGGGCAGATGAGTTCTTTAGGGAAAGTAGATTGAAAAGAGAGGCCTTATAATAAATACTGTCCTGAAAACAAAGTGCTTCTATTTCAGAAGCCCTAATTGAAGAAACCATCTACTAAATAAAGATAGCATGATTTTTTAATAGGTTATTTTATAGAGTAGTTATAGGTTCACAGCAAAATTGAGAGGAAGTTTAAGATAACATAGTTTTGAGAAAAATAAAATTACCTATGGAATATCTTTAAAAGCTCTTATATTATCTCTAAATTTTACTTTATATTAAATTTAATACAATAAAACAAGTCTGTTTGACTATTTTTTCTTTATATCATTTGTAATATGGCTTATTTTTCTCTTTTTAAATTTTATTCCTTAAAATAAATACTGGCTTAAGTAGTTATAAATTGAAGGTAAATTGGCACTTTTTGTTTTGCTCTTTACTGTTTATGAAATATTTTGTGTTTTCTCTGTGTTTTTAACTTTGGCACGTCAGAGACTGCAGGTTTCAAATTTTGTTTTAAAATGGTTAATGAGACACGCCTCTAGAGGGCGATCTTTTCTAAACTTTCCCATGATTTCAATCATGGCCGCCCTGGCTTGAACCTGGTGTTCTATGGATATTGAAGCCGTCTAAAATTTTGTAATAACTTAGCTTCCTTTTTATTATGTTTTCTATGATTTATTCCTCAAAGTCTTATTACAGAATTGAATTTTTGAAATAAATTACTGTCATTTATTATCTAGTTTTAGTATCTCATCCAGGTACCTAGCTCCTGTGAATGAATTTAGGGAGTTGAATGAAGGCAAATGTTTTAGTTAATCATCGGAGGGAGTGGTTTCTGTGTGTGCTAACAGTTCCTTTCTTTGTTTCTCTACATATTGCTATTCAAGGATCTATCTCTGTACTTTATGGGAGCAGTGATTACACTCCACTATTGCGGCATCAGTAGGCCTGATACTTTTCTGCTAACATTTGGAGTTTTATTTTTGTTTACCTATTCAATAAAATTTTTGTACTGAAGCAGTACATACATTTATTAAAAAGTAACATGATATCACAATTTTATAATGAAAAATTACACTCTCCTGCACCCACTGCTCCCACTCAGAAGCTTTAATTCTTGATAATTTATTTCTTGCTGTCTTGGGTTTTTTTGCCCCTTTCTCGAAATCATGTCAGTTGGGTAATAGATATCCTACACTGAACCCCTAACTTCCTTTTCTATCTCTTTGTCTTTTTGTTTTACTTTAAAACAATATCCCCAACTTTATCTCCTAACCTGCTTATTGCATTTTAATTTCTACAGTATGTTTTTTTATTTCTCAGGTTTTTTAATTTCTGCAATATGCTTTTAATATCCTTTTCTGTGAATGTTTCTTTATTAGCTCACCCTTTTCTTATTCTATAGTTGTAAAATTGTTTATCTTTTTTAAAGGTAGTTATAATTTCTGATCCATTTCTTTGCTCCTTAGAGGATTTGGCTTCTCAATTTGCAGGTAAGCTTAGCCTTAGTTTTCCAGTGAGGAAGGTAATTAAGTAGGAAAATTCTGGTACCCAATGACCAGTGTCTGCAGGAGTGACCCAAGTAAACAGATTTAGAAATTATGAGACTTGGGAGTAGCAGCCATGAGCAGTCTTGAACTTAAGAATCTGAGCAGGAAGTAAAAACCTGACTGGTGGCTTAAAGTTTGCAAACTGCAGAAGGGGACGGTGAGTGGGGTCGGCGCTGTGCCGGGGTTACACAGAAATAGAAACCATAATGGTTTCTGTTGAGAAATAGAAACTATAATGGTTCTTAGCATAAAATGACATTTAGAATTTGGAGAAGGATGAGAAAAGGAAAGGGATTTAAGGTTCATTGAAAGAGTTATTAACATTGGATGATGTGTTTTTGCAGGTGAGAATATTGAAGCTAGAATGAAGCCCAAGAGTGAAGCTGTTTCAGAATGGCTAGAGTGGAGTTAGTGTGGGCATTTTCATTGTTGGCTACTTCAGACGAGACAGGCCATTCCCTTTTCAGTGCTGAGAATCTTTCCTAGTCAGGAATTAACAAATGTTCAATAATATTTCACTCCTGTCTAATTTGGAGTGGATTAAAGCATGTACACTTTGATAAAATCATGGACGAAAGAAAATATAAAGCGACAGTACTGTTAATTGAATATGGTTTTCTGGCAGCAATCCAGCTGATTAAGAAAAAGTGTTTCTGCTAAGGCAGCAGAGATACAAGGAAGGTGATAGAGTCTTCGTTCTCAGGTGCCCAGGTAGGGTCAGGTGTCACTCTTCTTTGTGATTTTCTCCATCAAGGACTTTCTATCAAAAGTAGTTTTTAATATAAACAGGTAAATTCATGGTTTTTGCTTTTGGAGAAATACATGTAGAAGACAAAAACTTGAACTGTTTACTAATGTTCCTAAGGTATACTTGGACTTACTTCTTTTTCTTTTTTGATTGGTGAACAGTTCTCTCTCACACATTGTTGATAATTTAGGCAGCTAAATTGAGTATGGGTTTCCTGTTTTCTTCTTGAGCAGAACATGTAAGCATATTTTAGATAGAATGCTATTTAAGTGTTTTTAAACTGGAAATAAAATATATGTGAGTATAAAAGGTTTTATCTTCCCTTCTGTCAAAAATGCTGATTTGGCTCTTTTGCACAGTACTCCCATCTTTGTATGGTTGTTAAAATCTGTTGCTCTTTCCCATCTGAAGGAAATGCATCTTTGACACTTCTCATGACCTGAGTCATGATGCTGAAGTACAGCCAGAAAATATCCTTAATGGTCATGAGTTAAAGAAGGAAGGCTTCTATGGAGTGGGGGTAGGGGAGCGAGAAGGAGGTTGTGGGGAGCATCTTTGCTATTGCTATTTTGAATTATGTCTTTTTGATTATTGGGAAAGTTGCTTCCAGTTACTACGATAGTTGTTATTCAGCAGAAAATACTTGGATTTTAATCTTTAGTTCTTCCTTCAGTATACGGTGTTTAATGTACTGGAAAAAAGACTAGTTCTGCAAATGTTTAATTATTTTGAGTCCTCCGAGTCTAAGAACATTACACCTTAAATCTGGCAATTTATTCAGTATTTTATCTTATTACAGTGTTTGTTTTTATTTCATTCCAATTCCCATTCTTCCACATCTTATATGTTCAGTTTAAATAATAGCATTATATTTACTGAATGATGCCAGTAAGTTTCTGTAAGATTTTTTCCTTTATCAGTTAAGTGCTTCTGTTTGCTCTGTTGACATGATACAGAATTCATTGCAAGATATTTAAGTATGAGAGATATGGGTGTAGTATATTTTTAAAAAACATTTCAATGAGGATTTATTTATACTTTGGAGAACTCATTTAATCCCAAATTTGGTTTAAGTGATGTCAGATTATGGGGTTTTTAGTTCTGGGGATTTTTTTCACTAAGTTTATTAAAAGTCTTCACTTCTAAGCACTTATTCCCAAAACTCTGCTTAAGCTCAGTTCAGAAGACTGGGAAATTTTGAGGTTGCTTAAATTTGTTAGATTTAGGAATAATGTGAATCTTAAAGCAAAAGTCCCCAAATCTTTTTCTTTTATTCTTCTTATTTCTACAAAGAGTTTGCCTTGTTCCCTCTAGTGTTAAGTATTGTCCATTGAGTGTTAAGTATAGTCCATTTACTGTTTTGATTTTTCATTGTTGAAAGAGTGGTAAACTACTATCCTAATGTTTAAAATGAATTAATAATTTCTGAAACTTCTGAAATACTAAGAGAACCAGCTCTTACAAATTTTCTTCGTCTCAAATCTTAGAATGCTGTAAGAATAATAAACTAAGGTAATGAACTTCCTAATTATGGGGAAAGATTTTAAAAATTCATTTTGTAAATTTGGGTTGGCCCTGTGAACAGATTGTGCCAGAAATAGAGTGGAAAGGAAATGTAGACAAAACATGTTCACACAATATATTTAATTGCCTGTCCCCATACACATTTTATCTCTGAAAATTTCTGGAAATATTTCTATTTCCCCACATTTGTATTTTTATGAATGTTGTTTCTAACTCTTGATCTCATCTCCCTTTCTAGGCTTATTTTTGCATTCCAAGGCTCCTTGTTCTCAGACAGCTTTTGTATCTTTTAAGAGTAGTGTAGACTGATCTTGTTCTACGTATAGTTTTAGCAAAAGTTCCTTTTGACTTTTAATTTTTACATATACATTTTCTAAATTTAATGAGTTTTAGATTTAAGGGAAGAAAAACACATTTACATGTAACAGTTGTGAACACATTAAGGTAATAATTAACTGATGAAAAAGTATTCAGACTGGAAAAGGAAACCACCTGGCAAATTGTATATTTGATTATTTGTAAATTTATACCTTGATAACTATTTAATAATTAGTGCAGTTTTAATTCTCCAGAATGTGAAGCTTTAATTCTACTGACATTTGATAAGCACTAGTGCGAAGTCCCATGCAGCTCCTTTGTGTGTGATGGGAAGAGTGATGACAGTATCATTAAAAACCTCGATCACCATCTTGCAGAAAAAAAAAATTGGATTCTTTTTTCAAGTCAATTTTGTGGGGTTTTCTATTTTCTACCCTCCTGCCCCTTCCCAAAGTACCTATAGTTATGTCTCTTGTCCTGTGAACTGGCTACTTGAAAAAGCAACAAGTGTTTTTGCTTGAAATGCATAAATGTTTTTACAGTATCTTTGCTTCCCCACCTATTACTCTCCAAAAAAGTTACAGGGAGAGCAAGTCAGTACCTAATCAGAATTGGCCTTGGATACTTCCTATCTTGCACTTTGTCACCAAAGCTGTTTGCTTGTTCTGTTAACAGTCTTTTAAAAAATATGGATGCATTATTCATTTTCTCTTAATTGTGTGTGTTCTGCTCGCCTTGGCTCCTGTGAACAAGCATTGCTTCCGCCCAGCTTGGTATGTGGGTCAGAAGGCACTGTTTCTCACCAGGGCGCTGCTGTTTCCTCTTCCTACTCGAGTAGATTACAGATTATACTGGAATACGCCTGAGAAAAGGTCAAAAAGGAGGCGAAAGTCCTGGAACTGCAGCTGGGAAGCTTGTCATTCTCATCTAGGAAAGGGGAAAAAAGAGAGAGAGAGAGAAAGAGAAATAGACACTTTTATGTCAACCCCAAGCAACCCAAAGTCAGGAAATTCCCATTTGCACAGGATACTTTTTATATATTCAGAAAGGACTTTATTTGGTTTTGATTAAATAATTATCGAGTGTTTAACTGAGAAAGCTTTAATGTTAAATTAGATGGCAAGCCAGAGCTCAGTAGTGTTTTTAACTTTTCAGAGCCTAGATTTCCAGTGATTGTTTCAAAACAAGCTACCATTGTACTCCCTTTGACAGAGTCAAGAAGCTAGGAGCTTTTCAACTACAGAGTTAACTTGGTTAAACTCATTGGTATATTTTGGATTTTTATCCCTGTCGATTCCACAGCAGGATATTAAAAGCAGACTGGGCGTCTTGGTCTTCTGTGGAAAGCCAAAGCACCAAAAAACAGGCCCCATATGAACTTACTGCCAGTTTTTATTTTGGAAAGACGTGATGTTGAGTGTGAACCATCTATCTTCGTGAGGTCTTAGAGCAAGGACGTTGTTGGAAGGAGGACAGTAATGGCATGTTTGGTAATAGGGTTCTTCCTGTAGAATTGTCTTCCAGGATTGGCAGCCTGTCACATACACATTGGTTCTCAGTATGCCTCATTACTCCGGTTTCACAGCGTGAGAGTTTAAAATATCAGGGACCAAGGATGCTGATTGGGAGGCTTGTATCCCAGAACGAGTGGGTCCTGTGAATGGGTGATGAGAACAGAATTTGAAACTCTTGTCGGAGTCCCATTTTGTATATGTTTGTGTTGTAAAGCTTCAGAAAAATGGAGTGCCTAAAGGAGAGTATGTCCATGGTACGGGTCAAAAAGTGAGAGGATAATGCAGACCTCCTAAAAGCTGTGCGCTCCCCCAGGGCATCGTCAACTCCGCCTAGTGTCCTTTTGCTTTTTCCCACATGAACCTCTGCCATTTTTATATTTATCCCTGCCTCCCCAATGACAACAAAAGACAGTGCTTCTTTATCCTACCCCCTCTCCATTTGGTCCACTTGTTTCCATTGTAGTTCTTAGTTTCTTACGCCTCTTGTTCCTAGAATCTTCCTCGGAGCCTCATTAGCAATAATCTGTAGCTTGTGCCTCTAGAAACCGGAAACAAAAAGTTTTCTCTTTCTCACTGATGTGATACTGTTTTCAGGTACTTTCTTATCTATAGCTCTGATCCCCTGATTCCATAATGTTATTTTAACTGCTCTTATTTGTCTTCATTCACAGCATGGTAGGATAGGGAAATTTTTTTTAAAGGATGGGAAGGAAGCCTGTAATTGCACCTATGTCTTATTTTTCCTCTTCTGGTTTGCATTTAAGAAGAAATACATGGGTACACACAGATACCCTGGTATTAACTTTAATATTTAACATAATCTGAGATGGTCAATAATTTCAGCTCTTGCCGGCTTTAGAGATTTCTTGTGGCTGGCAGTTTGCCACATTCACATGTTCTCACATCACTGCGTTCAGAAGCTAAGAATACCAACCTGGCAGCCTGTGCAGGGAGGGTAAAGATAAAACAGAAGGGAGTCCAGCTTCGCAGCCACATACCTGGGAGTTGTTGCTGATGTCTTTTCCACAAATGTTCAAGTTTGTCAAAGCCCAGTAAATCTTGGAAAGTTTATTTTCCTTGTAGCATCTGTGTTTTATAATGGGTCTTTTAATTTGTTTTTACTTTGTCTGCAGGGATTTCTTTTGTCCGGAGTTTTCAGACTCTGTCTTTTTTTTTTTTCCTGTGGAAACGAGTCCGTTAATGATGACTGGTTTGGGAATATACCTCCGCAAAGCTGACCTGACAGGCAGCCGCTCCAGTGTAGCAACAAAGACCATTGTTATTTTCTGTCTTTACTTTTATCCTTAACTTCATCCATTTTTCCCCTGTGATTTTATAGTGTAGAGTGTGTGGGAAAACATATTTTGGGACCACGCACACATGATAAGGTGGCGTTTTGAAGTTAGCAGCATTTTTTAGTAAACAGAGATCACACCCTGTCCACCTCACACACGGACGGTGGTGCTCTGTATTCATGAGGAGCCTGAGAGTTCCTTTCCCAAAGTACTTGCAGGTATTCTTCATCCAGAAGGCAGAACGGGAGGAAGAAAAGAGCCCACAAGGTTGTTTTCATAATTCCTTTTTCAAAAACGCCAACTTGTACAAGGATATACAGAAAGTCAGTAGTGAAACCCCAATGTGAACTGTTCTGGCTTAGGACTTTGTAACGTTAAAAACAATAATAACCATAAACAAATAAACAACTGAAAACAGAATATCATTTCTTTAAACATCAAAGGATGTTTTGAACCTTCTGATTTTTAAATGATTTTCTGTTCACAAGTAGAATTCCTGCTTTGAGAAAACCACTTTATTGGAACTTGGGATTTTTTTTTTTCCCCCCAAGAGAACGCCATCTATCTTGGGGACTGGTAAACCTCTAAAGGATCAAAGCTCTGGTGGATTTGGTTAAAGACCCAAAAGCCTGAAGGCTTATGGAAGTTTATCTATATAGAGTAAGCCCAAAAAACTGGGATGAGAGTTTTAGAAGAGCTTATTTTCTCATGAGATTTTTGGGACTTCCTCTGTTTGGATGTGCCAGAAATACTGTGAGAATATCCATTCTCATGGCATTTGTCACTTACAGGTCTTATCCCAGCTGGGGTTTGTAAGTAGAATGGTGTGTGAAATATTATATGTATTTTAAGGTTTTATGAAGCCTACTACTGAAGCTGCAGTTAAACAACCTCTACTATTTTCATTATACATAGTAAAGTATGGTTGGTGAAGGTGACATTTAGAATTGACATAGTGACTCTTCACTGATCTCAGGCATTTTAAATTTCATGGTTACTATCGTATGTGTGCTCAGAAGGTGAAATAAAGCAAGGGGCACCGCTCTCCCTCTCTGTCCAAAGGGAAACTGAAGCATTGGATGGAGGGGCACACTTAAGCTACGTCCAAGGTTTAGGATACTATGAGTTTCTTCTGCTGAACCTCATTAGAGTAAGAAGCCTCAGGCTTAATGAAAAATCCTGGCTCGGAAGTTTAGGCTTGATATAACCGTAAGGGAGTGGCTGAAGAGCTATTCTTAAAGTTACCAAACCTATGCTCCTGGTCGAGTCAACCTGAGACTCAGGCGAGTAGTGAAAGCCGTAGATTCCAGCACCTCGCTCTCTTCTGAAGTACTTTGGGTCCCCTCCAAAATTAATTTTTTTTTCTATAGGTCATAGGGTTGTATTTTTCTGTACTTCCTGGATATGAGAAAAAATATATTTCCTTCCTTCATTCAGCAAACATCTGTTGAGATGTCAACAATTAGTAAGATGCTGATACTACTCTGGAGGAGTCTTCAGGTTTTGTGGGGGATAAATCTGGAGGTTTGTTAGATTCAAGCTGCATTTTCCAAGAAAATCCATGACACAAGGAAGTGACAGAATCATCTTTAAATAAAGACTTTGAGCAATTGAAAGGGGAAGAAAGGATCATTATACTATTTTTGTGTATTTGATTCAATATGAACTTTCATTTTAAAATTTGGTGTATTTTTATGTATGAATCATTACATGTGAGTTGATGAGATTTTTTGTCTATGTGAGTTCCTTCATTTTACTAATTCCTGAATTAATTATTCACACATCTCTCATCCATTATTTTCTAGTTGGAAACGAAAGATGGGAAGATACAAGTTCCTGCCTCTGTACTCAAAATTTGAATATTTTCCATTTAAAACAACAATAATAAAGATATCTCCTTCCTTTTTTTCCTGGGACATTTTGAGGATGTCTCTCATAGCATGCCTACTCCCTTTAAATTCTTCAAAGTCTTTCTATCTTATTATGTTATGAATTTTAGGAGTCCTGGGATTTGTTCAGCCAGGCATAGAACAGGGCCTCCTACCAATAAGGCTCCAAAAGTGTGAACTGAAAGAATGAATGTTGAATGAGTCCTTTGCCTGGTACATTATCTCATCTTGTTAATGTCTTTTTAGCCTCAAAGTCCTTAAGTCTGTTTTCTGTATCCATTACCGTGATCTTTTCCTGTCAGTGTACCCATTGTTTATCCCTTTCCAACAACAACAACAAGTCTGATTTTTCGCCTCTTTAGTGAAGCTACCCTACTGAAGATTGCCATGCTGTGCTTGGTCACTCAGTCATGTCCGACTTTGCGACTTCATGAACTATGGCCCGCCAGGCTCCTCTGTCCATGTGGATTCTCCAGGCAAAAATAGCAGGGTGGGTTGCCATGCCCTCCTCCAGGGGATCTTCCCAACCCAGGGATCAAACCCAGGTCTCCTGCATTGCAGGCAGATTCTTTACCGACTGAGCCACCAGGGAAGCTCTTTGTCTTCAATAGAAGATTACCAGAGTTAGCAGCTTTCTCTCTGAGTTTGCCTTTCTGAACCTTGGCATTGTTGAACACATTTATTCTTTCATTAAAGCTATTTTAAATAAATTACTTGCCACATAATAAAACATAAGTCAGACACTGCCCCTATTCTTACGAACATAAAATCTACCCAGCTTACACTTTCAGATACACTGGGTTTCAGAGGCTCCATCATGAATATAGACACCAAGAATAAAAACTCATAAATACTTGGGTGTCCCAGAAGACTGAGAAGGATAAGTGTGATGTACGTTGAGGTTGTTTTTATCCTGGTGGGCCAGTGAAGGATTTTAAGTCAAGGGTAACTAAACTGCAAGATTTGGAGCTTCTCAGTGAAAAGCTTCACTTTTCTAGACTTCTCATTGTATCTCGTCTTAAGTTCAGTGTTCTCAAAATCCGTGCTGTTCCCTTGCTGAAGAATTTAGGTACCTAAATTTAGGTATTTCCACCTCAATTGAAGTATTTCTTTTAAAACTGAAATATATTTTCTTCCCATTGCTTGCCTTTATAATTCTTTCCTCTAGTTAAGAGATTTCGTACTGTTGCTCACATCTGTGGCATCACTTTGCAGTCTCTGCTCTTCATGTTATCCTTCATCCTCAGAATATTTCTTCTCTCCTGTTCTTACCCATATTTTATCCATCTTTCAAAGCCTAGGTCATGTCCCATCTGCTCCGTGATATCTTCTCCAAATAATTGATCCCATGTGTACTTATCTTTAGTACTAGGCAATTAGCACTTAATTATTCCTGTTTCATGCATATTAGACTGTAAGCTTTGCAACAACAAAGAATGCAGTCCTCACAGCATGTTATCTTCAGCTGAGGCACTCAACAAATATTTGACTGCTGTTGTGAAATGTGTGTGTTAAACATAGGCCTTGAATTTCATTAGCTTGTGACGTATTTCATGTTGTATGTAGCCTGATTTCAGCTCCAAACAGTATTCAAAGAAATTAAAGGATACCTGCATAAATGAGAAGACATCCCATGTTCTTGGCTTGAAAGACTTAATATGCTTAAGATGGCAATACTTCCTATACTGATCAACAGAGTCAGTGCAATCTCTATCAAAATGTGAGCTGGCATTTTTGCAGATAATGACAAAATATAGGTAGAAGCAGAAAGTTTTGTTGGATATGATGATCCATCAAAGATTTGTAACAGACCACTGACTGTCTTAGAAACAAAAACAACTCAACCTGATGTTACTATTTTTTCCTATCTTAAGTCCCTGTGAAAAACAATTATTTGCTGTGACAGAGATACTTCACAATCCTTATTCTTTCTTGGGAAAAGGTTTCTTGGAACAAGGGTTTTTGGAGTTTTGAAAGTTAAAGTATTTTCTTCACTGAGTTCTGTGTGTCTGTATTTAGGCAAGGATTTATGTAATGGCTATTTTAGAAACCATCCTGATATGGCAGAATTTCAAAGCATTACAGAAATCAGAAAAACAAACACACTGATCTAAATTTTCTAATTCCATGTGGCTTGTATCTTGAAGAGGATGTTGCTAATGTTACCCTAACGTCTGCCTTTACATTTCATACTCTTCTCTCTGGGAGATTTGTAGCTTATTTGAATTTTGTAGCAGTAGGCTTACAGGGTGGTGACACCAAATAATATAAAAATAATAAATGCCCAAATGGGTGCTTCTGCTCTGCAGTGTAGCATGTTCCCTTCTGATATTCTCGTCTCTTATTGGTGACTATGTATATTTTACTTTTATTTTCAGATAGCAGAACACATTGGTATAACATACCAGCTCAACAAAATTTTGCTCAATTTGTCTTTAGGCCAGGATATCAGTTGAATGGAAAAATGAGAGATCATGAATCCCGCCTTGCCTCAGACTTAAAAGTATCTCAGTATTGAAGTAATAGACATTGCCAGTACTATTTTGAGGATGCTGGTTAAAGAAAGAAACAAAAGAAATTGAAATGCATATTTGTAAGGTTGTAGTAAATGTCAGTTAAACTTCAGAGATTTTGTTTCATTTCCTTTCATTTGTTTCATTTCATTATTCTGTTTAAAAAATCATATTTTCTACCTTACAATAAAGTTAGCTATATCATATAATATAAATACTATGAATCATAAAGAAATACATATGTTTCTTTAAGTTATTTATTTTTGGCTGTGGTGGGTCTCTGTTGCTGCTTGGGCTTTCCTCTAGTTGTGGCAAGTGGGGGTTGCTCTCCAGTTGCAGTGCGTGGGTTTCCATCTCAGTGGCTGCTCTTCTTGTGGACCACGGGCTCTAGCGCGCGCAGGCTTGTGCCATGTGGGCTCCAGAGCGCATGATCAATAGTTGTGACACGTGGGGCTTAATTGCTCTGTGGTATGTGTGATCCTCCCGGATCAGGGATCGAACCTGTGTCTCCTGCATTGGCAGGCAGATTCTTTCCATTGAGCCTCCAGGGAAGTCCTATTATATTTTTGTAAGAGTAAAATATAAAAATTAAAACGTTTTTAGGTTGAATTTCTATGTACAAAACAAATTCATGAAGTGGAATTTATTAAAAAAAAAAATTCCGCTTGTTAAAAGATCTGTAAGAGAACAAAAAGACAAGTCAGAACAGGGTAAGAAAATACTTGAAAATCGTATCTAATAAAAGGTTTGTATCCAGAATATATAAAGAACTTTTAAAATTTGAGAATAAGATCCATAAATAGTTTCTTTCATTTTTATAGTCATTTGATTTTCAGCAGGGGTGCCAGGATAATCCTCTGGGTTGGGAAAGGATATCTTTTCAATAAGTGATGCTGGAACAAGTGGATGTTCAGCATTCAAAACAAGTGAAGTTGAACCCCTACCTCACATGATTTATAAAAATTAATTCAAAATTAGTCAGAGACCTAAATGTTACAGCTAAAAATATAAAACTCTTTGCAGAAAACATAGCTATAAATCTTTGTATATTTGGACTGGGTAGTGTTTGTTTTGGTATGACAACAAAAGTATAAGCAACTAAAGAAAATATAGATAAATTACACTTCATTAAAGTTAAGAACTTTTATGTTTCAAAGCATACCATGAAGAAAGCGAAAAGATGACATAGGAAAGGGAGAAAATATTTATAAATCATGTTTTTGCTAAGGGATTTACATTCTGAGAATATGCTTAACTCTTACGACTGAATGATAAAAAGACAACTCAATTTTGGACAAGTGTTTTGAATAGACATTTCTCCAAGAAGGTATATAAATTAACTAAAATACACATGAAAAAGGTATTTAAAAAACGCAAATCAAAACTACAATGAGATACCTCTTCACACCCACTAGGATGGATAAAATAAAAATGATAGACTATAACAAGTGGTGTTGAGGTGGTTGAAAATTTGGGGCCCTCATACACTGGTGTAGCTTTAGTTTATCAGTTCCTCAAAAGGTTCAATGTAGACCTAACTGTCCCACTCCTAGTCATAAGTACCCAAGAAAATTGAAAGCCCAAGTCCACATAAATATACCCATGTACTAATGTTCATAGAAGCGTTATTCATAGTATCCTGTTAGAACAACCCAAATATTCATCAGCTGGTATAAATGTGGTATATCCATACAGGGCAATATTATTCAGCCATTAAAAGGAATGAACTGTGGACACATGGTACAACGTGGATAAACTTTGGAAACAGAAGTGAAAAAAGCACTCACAAAAGGCCACACTGTATGGTTCCCTTTATGTGAACTATCCAGAGTAGACAAATACATACAAACTGGACAGATTCCTGTGTCAAAAGCTGATGGGTAGGGAAAAAGAAGAGTGACTGCTAAGGGTATGGACTTTCTTTTTGGGTGATGAAAATGTTCTGAAATTGCGATAGCGATCCTAGTATCATTCTGTAGAATCTACCAAACACCATAGAACTGTATACTTCAAAAGGATGAATCTTATGTGTATGAATTATATTTCAGCAAAAATACTAACCCAGTTCTTAAAATTGGCAAGAGCTTTACATAGGTATTTTACCAAAGAAAATAAATGGATGACAAATAAGTTCATGAACCACAACAACAGCAACCTAAGCATATTTGGCCAGAATAGCTGAAATCAAAATGAGTGACAACACCAAATTCTACTGTGGTTACAGAAGAACTGGAAGTGTCATATTTTGCTGGTGGGAATATGAAATGGGTCATCTCCTTTGTCAAACTGTTTGGCATTTTCTCATAACCTTAAAAATACAGTTATTATCTCCATGCAAACATTCATGTTCTATGATCAGCAACTCCATTCCTAGATATATATTTTAAAAAACTTCAGTCGCTCAGTCATGTCCCACTCTTTATGACCCCATGGACTGCAGCACGCCAGGCCTCCCTGTCCATCACCAACTCCCAGAGTTTACTCAAACTCCTGCCCATTGAGTCGGTGATGCCATCCAACCATCTCATCCTCTGTCGTCCCCTTCTCCTCTCGCCTTCAATCTTTCCCAGCATCAAGGTCTTTTCAAATGAGTGAACTCTTCGCATCATGTGGCCAAAGGATTGGAGTTTCAGCTTCAACATCAGTCCTTCCCGTGAACATTCAAGACTGATTTCCTTTAGTATTGACTGGTTTGAGCTTCTTGCAGTCCAAGGGATTCTCAAGAGTCTTCTCCAACACCACAGTTCAAAAGGATCAGTTCTTCGGCGCTCAGCTTTCTTTATAGTCCAACTCTCACTACTGGAAAAACCATAGCCTTGACCAGATGGACCTTTGTTGGCAAAGTAATGTCTCTGCTTTTTAATATGCTGTCTAGGTTGGTCATAACTTTTCTTCCAAGGAGTAAGCGTCTTTTTATTTCACGGCTGCAGTCACCATCTGCAGTGATTTTGGAGCCCCCCAAAATAAAGTTTGCCACAGTTTCCACTGTTTCTCCATCTGTTTGCCATGAAGTGATGGGACTGGATGCCATGATCTTAGTTTTCTGAATGTTAAGCTTTAAGCCAGCTTTTTCCTCTCTCCTCTTTCACTTTCATCAAGAGGCTCTTTAGTTCTTCACTTTCTGCCATAAGGATGGTGTCATCTGTATATCTGAGGTTGTTGATATTTCTCCCGGCAGTCTTGATTCCAGCTTGTGCTTCATCCAGCCCAGCATTTCTCATCATGTACTCTGCATATAAATTAAATAAGCAGGGTGACAATATACAGCCTTGATGTTCTCCTTTTCCTATTTGGAACCAGTCTGTTGTTCCATGTCCAGGTCTAACTGTTGCTTCCTGACCTGCATACAGGTTTCTCAAGAGGCAGGTCAGGTGGTCTGGTATTCCCATTTCTTTCAGAATTTTCCACAGTTTATTGTGACCCATGTAGTCAAAGGCTTTGGCGTAGTCAATAAAGCAGAAATAGATGTTTTTCTGGAACTCTTTTGCTTTTTTGATGATCCAGAGGATGTTGGCAATTTGATATCTGGTTCCTCTGCCTTTTCTAAAACCAGCTTGAACATCTGGAAGTTCATGCTTCACGTGTTGTTAAAGCCTGGCTTGGAGAATTTTGAGATTTACGTTACTAGTGTGTGAGATGAGTGCAATTGTGTGGTAGTTTGAGCATTCTTTGGCATTGCCTTTCCTTGGGATTGGAATGAAAACTGACCTTTTCCAGTCCTGTGGTCAGTGCTGAGTTTTCCAAATTTGCTGGCATATTGAGTGCAGCACTTTCACAGCATCATCTTTTAGGATTTGAAATAGCTTAACTGGAATTCCATCACTTCCACTAGCTTTGTTCATAGTGATGCTTCCTAAGGACCACTTGACTTCACATTCTAGGATGTCTTGCTATTGGTGTGTGATCGCACCATTGTGATTATCTGGGTCGTGAAGATCTTTTTTGTACAGTTCTTCTGTGTGTTCTTGCCACCTCTTCTTAATATCTTCTGCTTCTGTTAGGTCCATACCATTTCTGTCCTTTATCGAACCCATCTTTGCATGAAATGTTCCCTTGGCATCTCTTAATTCTTGAAGAGATCTCTAGTCTTTTGCATTCTATTGTTTTCCTCTATTTCTTTGCATTGATCACTGAGGAAGGCTTTCTTATCTCTTCTTGGTGTTGTTTGGAACTCTGCATTCAAATTGGTGTATCTTTCCTTTTCTCTTTTGACGGTAAAAAAATTTACATTCATACAAAAACTTGTGCAGAAATGTTTATGACAGCTTTATTTGTAATAACCAAAAGCTGGAAACAAATGTCCTTTTGCCAATGACTGGGTAAACAAACTGTAGTACTTCCATACAATGAGATTATATTCGGGAATAAAAAGAAAAGAATTGATACCTGTAGGAAAATGTAGAGTGGTTGAATCTCAGATGCTTACTGCTAAGTGAAAGAAGTAAGACTCAGTACGGTACGTACTTCATTTATAGAACATTCTGGAAAATGCAGAGCTACGGAATGGGAGAAAAAGTAAGTACCTGAGAGGAATTTTGCTTATTGGTGAGATGAGACTAATTTCTCTCTATGCAGATCAGATTTTACTTCAGTTTGTTTTTCATGGTTGTTAATGAGCCATAATTCTTTTTATTTTTTTATATTAATGTGGTCATAAAATAAAGGGTTGATTCATGATTTTTAATTTTATGGTGCATAGTGGTACATTTTGGGAGGAAGGCAATATTTTTGCCTGTTGATTTTGGTCAGTTTCATCCTGTGTCTCTCATGCTGTTCTCTGTGGATATACATCCTTGTGACTCATGTTTCTTCTGCCCTCTGAGGCTTTATAGGTTGTCATGGCTGGAATATTTTCTCTTAGTGATGCTTTTCTTTTCTTTTCTCTCTTTATAGGGAAGCTCAACAGCCAAGACTCCTACAATAATTTTGCCAACAACAACCCCGGCAACCCTCGCCTCTCTCCTCTCCCCAGCCTGATGGTGTTGATGCCTCTCGCCCAAATCAAACAGCCAATGACACTTGGTACCATCACCAAACGAACAGGGTAAGGCCTCAGGCTTAATACTTTTTTAATAGCTATTTTAGAGGATTAAACACATAAAAATAAAGCATACTTTTTCTTTGGGTGGTTTTGATTATGTTCTTCATTCCCAGCCCACATGAGACTTAATGGCAGCTGATTAAGTACAAAGTATAGAACATGCACAAACATGTTCATGCACAAGCATGCACACACATAGTCGTAGAAAAAAACAAAGCAGTGACAAGTTGTGAAAACTAGTATTGGCTAATGAAAACCAGATCCATCTACTCAATCTTGTAGTTCCTGCCTTGTGGCTTTGTCCGAAAGTAGTAGTTTCATTTTCTTGATTTTTGTGGACATAATCTAGATTTATAATGGCCCCCAAATTTTGACTAAGGAGAGAGAACTTAATATGACTACCATGCTTCTGACACTTTGAAAAAACATCTATATTGAGGTACCATTTACATATAATGATCTGTCATTATTGTTGTGCTAGGTGGTAAAGTGCTGACATGAGATACTTTTGTAAGAAGAAATACTTATTCTCAGGGACCAGGCCTTTGAGCTCCAGATTTCACTGTGACACTGAAATTGACCCTCTGTCTAGTGGAGTGGTGTTTTCCTATAAAGTGATCCTATTTTGAAAGTAGAAATTGAGGTTGTGTTGTATTAAGGGGGGAGAAAAAAGAAGCTGGGAAAGAGCAAACCTCACTCCAAAATCTGACATCTTGTGATACAAATCTTTTGGCTGTGTTTTTAAAAATTGATTTTAGCTTTTTAACCCTTTGGTAGTAGTTTAAGTAGAATTTTTACTTCCCTTTCCTCTTTTAGTTTCTTTATTTTAAAATAAATAAGAGTGGCTATGAATAGTAAAGGGGTTATGAACTTATATTTACAGGTAGTTGGCTTTTTTCTTTGGATAATGATACATTTCTGGGATATAGAATCAAATAAAAATGGGAAGTAGAAACTTGAGTCTGGCGCCTCAGACCACTCGACCATCCTGGCATGTTTCAAATAAAAATGGGACTCAATCTTGAATCATAATCTTAGTATTTTTTCATTCACAGACGTCAGTACATAATTGTACCTTTTTTGGTCTGTCTTTCCTGAATATAAGTGAAAGAACACTCAAAATTGTTCCTTGTGATTTTAATTTTATTTCTAAGATAGTGACTGAAGTTCTGTGCCTGAAATTGTGTGATGTTAGAATCGAATTCAAAGTATTTGTGGGGAGGATTAGAAAGTGAGTTTTCTGGGATCTTCCCTGGTGGCTGAGATGGTAAAGAATCCACCTGCAGTATAGGAGACCCAAGTTTGATCCCTGGGTCAGGAAGATCCCCGGGAGAAGGGAATGGCTACCCACACCAGTATTCTTGCCTGGAGAATTCCATGGACAGAGGAGCCTGGTGGGCTATAGTCTCTTGGGTGTCATAGAGTTGGTTATGGCTAAGTGACTAACACTCTCTTAGAAAGTGAGTTTACTTTTGCAGATCTTTGAAACTTTCCATGATAAAAAGATAAACTCCATCACACCTCTTTTACTCTCTCTCTCCCATCACACCTCTTTTACTCTCTCTCTTGCTATTCTTTCTGTCTGTCCTTAGATGGGTAGAAACTATTAATCATCTAGTCTCTTCCCAAGCTACCATACTGTGTGAACTTAGATAACTTTTATATTTCCTTTTCTTTTTAAAAACTTGGTCACAGTTCCTAGATTTTTTAGAGCATGTGTATTATGTTCCTTGTATCCTAGATAATTTAATAATTATTTATTAATGAATTAAGTGGCAGGAATTTTAATTGTGTGCTTTGAAATTAATATTAGTTTATGATACATGTATCATTTTTTGGTGGGTTTTTATCTCAGTTCTTAAACCCTTTTATTTTTGCCAACTTTTAAAATTCTTTTTGGCATGTCCTTTCTTAAAGTGTTTAGAGAGAAAAATTAATATTTGCCTCACAATGAGTACTTGGATTTTAATTTCCAGAATTTTGATAGAGATTCATTTAGACTTACTGGAAACAAAAAAATGTTATTAGACCAGTAAAAGGAATTCCTGGGGATGGATGTGGGACGGGGGTTCAGGTTTGAGGGTCACATATGCACCCGTGGATGATTCATGTCGATGTATGGCAAAAACCACCACAATATTGTAAAGGAATTACCCTTCAATTAAAATAAATAAGTTAATAAAAAAAGGGAATTGCTGCATGCCCAGATTTTCCAAATGTTAACAGTTTAATGAATTTGCCTTATTTATCTTTGCTCACTCCATATACACGCACGCACATACATATACATGCACGCACATACATATACATTCACCAAAAACTCATTTTATTAGTTTTTTTTCTTCTATATGTCTGTTGTCTGTAATGAATTCTTTACTTGTGGCAGAGCTTTAGTGCTCCGTAAATTACCCCATCCACTCTCTTTTTTTTCCGTCCCCTCCTACTATTCTTTTTTTCTCTTCCTGTTAACACAGATTACAGTAACAAAAAAAACCACTTTGATGATAGTATTCATAACTTATGCTGGTTACTGCTAGATTATAAGACCTAATACTCTTAAACCATTTTCTGCAGGGTTTGTTGACTGTATTCAGAAATTGCTATTGTGACGTTACTTATAATTCTTTGCTGTTGTTCAGTCTTCAAGTCGGGTCTGACTCTTTGCAACCCCATGGACTGCAACATGCTAGGCTTCCCTGTCCTTGTCTATATAATTCTTAGAATACTATTTGGTCATAGAATTTTCAGAATGTAGTTTGTGGTTTTACTATCTCAACGCTTAGCAATTTCATTGACTACATGTATTTTGACTAACCAAAAGTAGTACTTGTTTTGGGAGAGTAAGGTATTCCTTGAATTTCCATTTTTGACATATGCTGAGATTTGAAGCACATCCCAAAGCACATCTAATGATTTGAATCATTATATTTCTCCCATTAGATTTCAAGGTTATAGTCATTTCATTTTTATTTAAATTTTTTTTTTTTTTTTTACTGTGACCAGTTCTTAAGCTGCAGTTAGCACACTTGCATTATTTCCATCAAGTTTTATTGTGTTTCCTGAGGATTTTGATTACCACATTAAGGTAATCAAAGTGATGAGCAAATAGCCTTTTAATTTTCCAAGTCATTGTGGAAATCCTAATTTACTCTAACCTTGCTTCAATGAAATGAGTTTTCTAGCATTTAAAAAATAAAATTTACAGAAGTATTTGACATGAATTATGTAGAAAGAGAACACAGCGCTGACTCATTTATAGGCATTAAGTTCCAATTCACCTGATATTATATCTAGTTACATATATATTCCATGTCCTGGATATTTGCCATAATGGCATAAAATAAACATTAAAAAATACATTTCTAGCATAGAGATTTCCAAGAATTGCTTAGGATCCTATATTTAAATAACCAAGTTTAGATGGGAACCTCAACCCAAACCTTCAGGGGATAGACGTGTGCTTACCACGCTTCACATCTGCCCTCTTATTTATGGAAAGATACATCCCTGAAAGCCTGTGCAGTGTCAGGGACCATCTGTCTTACTCAAAGACATTCGCAAGGCCAGTAGAACTGCAAATGGCAGAAGACAGATGTATTTACACCTTCATGTTCTGTACCTTGAAGCAGCACTGGGAGGAAATAAGGCCTATTTTGGCAACAGCTGTCGCTCAGCTCAACTGTGGTATACACTGATGAAGGCAAAAAATGTGCTAGGAATCACTTGGTTTAATAGCCGCTCATTCAAACAAAACCCATTCCTTCCAGTCTAAGACTGGAGGAATGGAAAGGCCTCCATCCTGTTTTTATCATGTGTAAATCAGCATAGTTGTCATCTATTAAAAATGAAAGTGGGTGCCAAGGGATCACTCCTTGTTTTGGAGTGTGATGTTTTTGTAGTAGGGACTTACGAAGCAATAGCTCATAGATGTTTGACTGAATTAGTGAATCAAGTAAGTGATGAAGGTTTTTTTTAAATGCTTCCTATGCAAAAATTTACTAGACAATTTTTCATCAATATGCTTAATTTTACACATATTAAATCTAAAATTATTGACACATACAGCATTTTTTGGGCACAAGCAGGGAACAGTACATTTCAAAAAGTGGTCAGAGAGATTTCCCTGGTAGTCCAGTGGCTAAGATTCCACACTCCCAGTGCAGGGCCCCGGGTTGGATCCCTAGTCAGGGAACTAGATCCCACATGCTGCAACCAAGAGTTCACAAGCCACAACTAAAGATCCCGCGTTCTGCAACCAAGATTGAAGATCTCAGATACCTCAACCAAGACCCGGCACAGCCAAATAAATAAACAAATAAATTTTTTTTAAGTGGTCTTAGTAATTTCATGGGAATAAAAAATACAGAAATTGGTGGAGAAGGAAATGGCAACCCACTCCAGTATTCTTGCCTGAAGAAGTCCATGGACAGAGGAGCCTGGCGGGCTGCAGTCCATGGGGTTACATGACGGAGCATGTGTGCACGAGGGTTGAGGGAGATGGGTTGGTAGCAATAAAGTGGTAGAACTAAAAAAAAAAAACGCTAGGCTTAAAGAATGTTTACATATTAGAACATGCAGAAATGTTGTGTAATCAATACAGAAACAGGATACAGCCAGTGTAGGAAGCAAGCCTATTTTATCAAGGCAGCAAAGACCAGCCATGTCAACAATACTCCTACTGAGCATGCATTTGTAGCCTTTGCAAAGGTATGGCGCTCAACAAAGTCATGTTGCAATTGATGAAGACCACTATTGTTTTTTTTTGAGTTTTGATTTTTGTCATGTATTTGAGGAAAGAAAAATATATATATATATATAGAAATTGGGAATGAAGTTACTTCCTTGCCCTTCACTAGCTGACATGTTTAGTGAAGTAACCTGATACGATTTGTTGTCTTTCACTGGTTTTCTTTTTCTTAAATCGAGCAGCTTCCTGCTCCTTCCTCCTTCCACCATGTTTGTATGTATTCATTTTTTTGTGAACAGTTTGAGCTAGGTATTAGGAACCTTGGGCCTGACTCTGGAGAAGTAGGCTAGGGAATATAGTGGAAGAATATCATCTTTGGAGTCTGGAGCTCCGTCTTATCTTGGTTCTGCCATTTCCAGTGTGTCTACATGAGTTTCTTCATCCGAGGTGTATTTGTATGTATGGATTATAACCTGTCAGCCTTACAGTGTATGAGTTTCCACCCGGTGTTCTATTATGTACTTTCCAAGCCTCATTCAATTGCTGTTCCCTAGGCCAGTGCTTCACAGGAGCTCCATTTAGGAAACATAGATGATTGTTCTTCTTTAGAAATGGAAGCATTTAATAGCATTTATTTGTTTATCTCTAGTTGAAATTTGTAGACCAAATCTGCCATCAGAGTTTGCTAAGTGAATAACTGACATTGGCATATAGTCCTTGAGGAAGGTCTGTTCCTCTTTCTAATTCACTTTGGTCTGCCTTGCCCTATTTAGACACTTTGACCTAAGCCTCAAATCTTATAGGTGAAGTTTGAAGAATTAAATGGGAAAGATTTGGAAAAAGACACCCCTCCCCCTGCCCAGTTCCAGTGGTGGTGGTTTTTCAGTCTCTAAGTTGTGTCCCACACAAAGAGAGTCATGGTCAACTTTGTGACCCATTGGACTGCAACATGCCAGGCTCCCCTGTCCTTCACTATCTCCCAGAGTTTGCTCAAACTCAGATCCATTGAGTTGGTGATGCTGTCTAACCATCTGATCCTCTGCCGCCCTCTTCTCCTTTTGCGTTCAGTTTTTCTGAGCGTCAGAGTCTGTTCCCATGAGTTGGCTCTTTGCATCAGGTGGCCAAAGTAATGGGACTTTAGCATCAGCATCAGTCCTTCCATTGAACATTCAGGGTTGATTTCCTTTAGGATTGACTGGTTTGATCTCCTTGTAGTCCAAATGGCAATTCTCCACTTCCTAGTCCTGTCTTATCTATGTATTATTTCTTGATAACTAAGCTATAAATATTTCACTCCAGATATAAAATAACTGGCAATGTATATTTTCATTAGGATGGATATGTCTACATGTTGCAATGTACATGCACAGTTTGAATTTCCAGTTTTTGTACTGAGTCAGTAGAGTACTTAAGCCACTCCATACTTTGTTCCCTTTTACCATAAATCTGTGAATTTGCTGGAGTGGGAGTGGGGAGGAGATTAAGTCTCCTGTATAATGTATTACAAGTCAGCAAGCATTATTTTCTATGGAAATTTGGAAATCTATGTGTGCTAATCTAGCCTCTCTTCTGCCACATCTGGCGGAAATTGAACATGAGAGTTTTTTCTGATGAAAATCTTGAGCTTATAATTTAAATTTGCATGTTGAATATATCTCAGATTAGAAAATTCGCCTGTATATTTCAGCTTGAATTTGCCTTCAGAACAATAATTTGAGAGCCAGTAGTGCCATAGGTCTCTTTAGTAGTTAAATGAATGAAAAATTTAGAGTAATACTTGAAAATGATGTGAGGACTAACTTGCTTGTATGCACATGGGGAATGTGAGGCCATCAAAGTTACTGTTTAACACGGGGGTGTAGAGTGTAGCAGAGTCATTGGGGTTCCTGGAATGTGGTGTTAGACTATATGGCTTTTCTTTACTATTTTACACATGGTGTTGTATAGCCCTTTCTCTGTTCAGTGTATTTAATATTTATATGGGCTCATTCTTTTGTCTGTTAAGTGACAGTGCTTGAATTCTCATAGGACATGATTAGTTGGAAACTGGAACTTTCAGAATATGTTTTTTTTAATTTTTTGTTTATTTTTAATTGGAGAGTAATTGCTTTACAATGTTGTATTCGTTTTTGTTGTACAACAGTGTCAGTCAGCTATAAGTATACATATATATATGTATATGGGGCTATACATATATATATATTTATATGGGGCTATACACACACACACACACACACACACATATATATATATATATATATGTATCTCCCCTCTCTCGGGCCTCCCTTCGACACCCCTGTCCCGCCCATCTAGGTCATCACAGAGCACAGAGCTCCAGGCCAAGCTCCCTGTCTTATATCGCAAGTTCCCACTAGCTGTCTCTTTTACACATGGTAGTGTATATATGTCACTGCTACTCTCTCAGTTCATCCCACCCTCTCCTTCCTTCGCTGTTTTTTAGATGCCAACTATTCTTTAACTCTGAAGATGGTGAAATCTAATTATTATTACTGCCTTTTAGCACCAGAGTCAGGTTATAAAGGGTTTTACCATGTTCAAATAAAATCTGATTTTATTTCCCTCTTCACATTTGAATAGTCTTTACATTAGTCTTATTTTCAGCTAGGAAGACGAAAGCTTTTGTGGTACTGTGTGGCCTTTAAAAAAATGAATCAGAGTTTAAAGAGTTGCATAGTATTAATGATTTGATATGGGACCTCCCAGGTAGCACTAGTGGTAAAGAAACCCACCTGCCAATTCAGGAGACATAAAAGACATGAGTTCGATCCCTGGGTTGGGAAGATCCCCTGGAGGAGGGCGTAGCAACCCACTGCAGTATTCCTGCCAGGAGAATCCCATGGACAGAGGAGCCTGGTGGGCTACAGTCCATGGGGTCAAAAAGAATTGGACACAATTGAAGTGACTTAGCACTCAGGCACACAGTGATTTGATATAAAGCCCAGTTCTTTCTTGTCTTCTGAAAATCTCCAGAAGAAACCCTTTGAGAACCAATGGCAGTGTCACTTTACGCTGAATTAGTATTTCTGATTTTTAGTCTCTTGGCCAACCCTAATGTTTTTCAATCAGAATTTCAGCTTCAAAAGGACATAATCATGACTAAGTGGATAGTTTTAAATGGCAGGATTGCTCAACCTGCTGAAACTTAATAGTGCTCGGAAAATACATAAATTCTTAATACCTGAATATGATAATTGGAGTTGCATTTGTTAATACAGACCATTTTAATTCAGCATACACTCTGACTCACATGCTCTCTTCCTCCTTCAAACCACCCCTTGTAAAACTACAGCTGCGGGATTTTGGAGGGAAGGGGAAAGCCATAGGTGAAGACAGCTGGATCATGGACTTGGCCTTTGTGACTTTTTATTTTCATTCTTTCACTACTGAGAAAAGATGAGGCGGGCACATTTCAAAAGAACAGCTGACACTACCCATACCAAGTCAGTGATTACATCAGTCACTCTAATTCTCTGGTGTTTATGGGTCTTCTTTTCCATGTATGTGGCAGAGATCCAGTTTGTAGGAGCGGGTAAGAACTGGGTGAGTATAGATTGGGACCATGCCAGAAAGTGGGTCCTCACCCTGTTTCCCCCATCCCCTGTCTTCTCCTTGAGCTGGGCCAGTCTGTAGATTCTTATTTGGCCGAAGAAGGATAACTTTTAATGCATACAGCTGAGTTATACTGTGAATAGCGAGAGCCGTGTTGTCTTTAAGCTTGACCATGCTGCTGCGCAGCGCATGCCTGTTTATTGCAGTGTCCAGAGAGGGGGAGTTAACAGTGCAGTTTGCGATTGTGAGGTTGTGGGAATCTTGTTGGTAACATGCTGCTATTGCCTGGGAAGGAGAATCTAGCAGATTTTTTAAAAAAAGTGTTTAATTTGTTTGGCTAATATGTTACTTTTTATACATAAGGAAATTTAAACTTGGAAAAAAGTATTTACTAGTTCTGTAGGTGGGACCTTCAACTGGTCTCTTGAACTGTAGAAAACTTAAAGTTTTGTTTCATTTTTGTTTGTTTGGTTTTGGGGGTCACTCAGAAGCCGTTTAAGGCATAAAGGACTAAGATAAAACTTTCAAATTATTTGCAATGAATCAGCATTATTCTGATGTTAGGGTTTTTTTTTTAAACTTTTTATTTTGTATTGGAGTATAGCTGATTAACAATGTTGTGATGGCTTCAGGTGGACAGCAAAAGTACTTAGCCGTACATACACATGTATCCATTTTTCCCCAAACTCCCTTCTGTCCAGGCTGCCTCATAACATTGAGCAGGCATAGTTAGGGAGTTTGGGATGGACATGTATACACTGCTGTATTTTAAATGGATAACCAGGTTCCATTGGGAACCCTGTATTCTGATATTTGGAATGAGGTGTGGGAGACTTGTCCAGCTTCTATACAATCTGTGCGAAACAGCAACTCATGCCCAGACATTCCAGATCACAAATGTTTCTGTCAGAATTGTTTGAATTCAGGTGTCTGCCTAAGGAAGAAAATGAGAAGAAGTTGGATAGTATGTGTCAATGATAACTTCTTCATTTAGGCAGTATCTTTGGTAAAGAACCCACCTACAATGCAGGAGACCCCAGTTCGATTCCTGGATCAGGAAAATCTGCTGGAGAAGGGATAGCTACTCACTCCAATATTCTTGGGCTTCCCTTGTGGCTCAGCTGGTAAAGAATCTGCCTGCAATGCAGGAGCCCTGAGTTCGATCTCTGAGTTGGGAAGATCCCCTGGAGAAGGGAAAGGCTACCCACTCCAGTATTCTGGCCTGGAGAGTTCCATGGGGTCGCAGAGTTGGACACGACTGAGCAACTTTCACTTTCACTTGTGGGCATGTGGAAATGTTTTGAACCTTCCGTTTTCTGATCATTATTTCATGGCATCACAATGGCATTGAGAGATTGGTGTCTTCACGTGGTCACAGTTATTTAAATTGGTGTTGGTCAAAGTGCAGGATGAGTTCCAGTAATCTTTTGTTTCTGATGTAATCAGTGAATCATAAAATCAATGGACAGGGGAATCATGGCTAACTTTTTTTTCATTAATGAAATAGAATATAATAAAATGTAATTTTGCTCCTGGTTCTTCAAACTTAACATCCTTGTATTATCTAGGAGCTTGTTAGAAACAGAGAATTGAAGGTCCCACCCAGACCTACCTACCCTGTCATAATATGCATTCATCATCACTGTAACTAAATCTCAGAATTGATGTTTATAAAACATTGAAATGGAAATAGTAAAGTTGATTACAAACAAAACCCCTCATATTCATTAAATTATTTCAGTTTGTTGTGTTCAAGTACATATGAGCTTATACTTCAGTACATTTATCCCTCGGTATCCGAGGGGGATCGGTTCCCACTCTGTGCTGAAATCTGTGGATGGTCAAGTTCCTTATATGAAACGGCCTAGTATTTGCATAACCTACACACATCTATGCATATGCTTTAAATCTTTTCTAAGTTGTAAATAGTTGCTGGTGCATAGTAAGTTTTACCTTTTGGAACTTCCTGGAATTTTTTTTTTCTGAATATTTTTGATCTGCGGTTGGTTGTAGATATGGGCCCTCTGGATACGGAGGGCCAACTGCATATTTCCATGGGTCACGGTCAAAACAATTTTGAAATGCATTGTTTTAGATGTGAGGGATGAAATCACATCTCTGATTGTGGTCTTATCATTAACTGTGGGAGAGATTTCCTTGCTTTGTATTTGAATCATCTGTCAAGTTTTCTTTTTTAATACGTCTGTCTTCCAATTCAGTTTCTTCTAATATTAATAGTCTCTTGCTTTTCTGTTCTCTTCTTCATATCTTCTGCACTTCAGTCCTCAGAACTGTACCCAGTGTTGTGTGGCCACTTCACTGGGAGATTGATGCTAATTAGCATGAGTTTTCTTTTTTAATGTTCTTGGCACCAAAGTTGAAGAAGAGAATTACCAAGTTATGCAGTGCTCTTTCTTCCTCAGTTTGTTATGTCTTCCTTCCAAATGTTAGATGCAACAACAGTATTTTGTTCTGGATATAATTAAGTCAGTCTTCTTTCTGTGCAAGTATGCATAGCATGTCCTAAATGCTATGAGCAGAATATTAAGAAGAAATATGTAACATGGAAGTCTGCCTTTGTATCCCCAGCTATATTTAAAACAAGCAATTGTGGCTTTAGTTTCCTCTATTCCAACCTAGCCTGGTATAGGCCAGATAGGGGAAGCTAACCTCTTCTGTCATTATTAAGAGAAATGCTGATTTCCTGGAATGTGGCCCTAAAATGGAAGTAAATCGTACCACAGACTTGTATTTAGTGTTAGTTCCTTTGACCAGCAGTATGCAGTACAACTTACTGTAATTAAGCAGCTTAGAAAATACGTTACTTTCTGTGGCTCTGAGACAAGTGGTGAACAGCAACAGTGCTTATCAGATTTTTATCAAGCCCTCTTTCACTAGTGTTAAACATTTCGTGTCGCACAACCACACATGTGTTGCTACTGGTTCCACTCCTTTCTCCATCCAGTTATTCCATTTAACTTGTACTTTGTTTTAAAGGGCCTCTGAAGTAAATTTTATTTTACCTTAGGAACCCTACAGGGGTGCTCCAGAAAAGGGGGAGAAACAGAGCATTTTGCAATCTGTAACCTTATGAAAATGAAGGGACTTGTTACTACACATCCTTCTGCTCAACGGTTATATCAGACTTGTTAGTATTGACAGCAGAATTGCAAACGATTACTAATTTTTTTTTAGCTATTTTATCCATACTCTTTTAACAGTATGATCAACATGTATTTGTTAATATTAAATGAATTTTCCTCTAATATTTTTTGTGCATTTTCCCCCCTTTTCCATGAAGGCCTTATCTGTTTGGAGCGGGGTGTTTTTCCATAAAAGCTCCATGGTGAGTCTCAGTTCAGTCCCGCATGCCTAATTCATTTGCTGTACTCTCCGAAAGTGACTCTGTTTTGTACTTTGTTTTCAGTTGCATGGCCTGATCACAGATAGATGCACCGAATTACTGAGTCATTGGTAGATGTTGGTATTTAAGCTTGAAAAGATTAGTTTTCTTGGTTTCATTTCATTTCTTGAAAATTCACATTAAAAAAAATCATAGAATAATATTTTTAAAAAAAGACAAAGAATTCTCTCATAATAATTCTGGTGTATAAGACATGGCCAACACCCACATTTGAAGCTTTTAGTATTATAGTGCTAGAAGATAGAAACTCCCTATATGACATGCTGAACTGCTGAAGACATGATTTATATTGAAATATAAATATATTTAAGTTATACCAAAAATACCCTATAAATTTTTACTGCATTTTATTTGGTACCAAAGGAAAAAGAGTCAGTTCTGTTTTGAATAGTTGAGGTAGTTAAGGATCTACATGGGGAAATTTGGGTTTTACATACCAACTCCTAAATTCCTTAATAACTTATTATTTTGAGTTATTAACACCTACCCACTATAACTCGTTTACATTCTTATGTAAGAGTGCATAAAATATAACTTTGTCAGTCTTAGCATGATGATCATAGAAAAGAAACTATTTAATGCTTTTATGTAAAGATGTGCAATAAAATGTATTTAGAGCTTGGTGTAATATGTTTAACAAAATAGTTAAGAGCCAGAGCTCCAGAATCAGACTGTCTAGGTCTTAAATTCCAGGTCACACACTTACTACCTATGTGATCTTGGGCAGTTTTCTAAAGCCTGTCTATATCTTGGTTTCCTTATTTCTATTAGAATTACCAGTAGCACCTACCTTATAGGTTCATGATGAGGATTCAATGAACCAATATATAAATTACTTAGAGCAGTGCCTGGCACATAATAAGAGCTCAGTAAATGTTACGTGCCATGCTATGATTTCTTTTCTGGTTTAAGGGGGAAATTCAAGTTTTGAGAAGAAGCTTCTTTAAGTTAGATCATGGTTTTGTTGTTTTGTTTTGCTTCTAAGAATGAGTGAGCCCAAGAGACATTTTGGTTAATGTAATTTATATCAATTTTATAAATTTAGTCAGAATACATGTATGTGCAATTCTCATAACTGCTTCTGAGACTTGTTCATACTGTCTTATGGCCCTAGGGAAAAGTCTTAGTCTTTTTTCCTCTTGGACAAAAAGAAACTTAAATAATTTGACACAAACTAATTTCAGTGTTCATACGCTAATAGGAATATCCGAAAATTTCATTATTGTATTAGAATAGGGTGGTAAATCATCATAAAGATTTCCTCTTTAAAATGCAGTATCAAAATTAGTACACAGATTGTGAAACTGTGATAAGCAAATTCAGGGTATACATGAGTAAAAATTCCCTGAAAGTCAATCTTCATTCTTTGTGTTAACTAGATTTTCTTCCAAAAACAAATACGCTACATGGATCTTACTCAGGAGCTTGTAGCAAACAGTGAAGTTTTAAATGCCAGATTCAACATTTGACAAGATTTCTTTGTAGACTCAATTTAGAATTGAATTCCATCTCGGGGTAAATTTCCCATTTTAAGTACAAAGAAAAGAGCTTTAGTATGTTAATAAAGTTTGAAGTTTTAGCGTAGACACAAAGATGGAATGACAAATGTTGTATGTGAAGTAAGAAAAGCCCATGCCTTCAACAGCTTATGTGCTCCTCAAATTTAAGCAAAAGCACTTGTCAACCAGAAATGATTTGAGGTTGAAACAAGATTAAAAGAGCCAGATTAAAGAAAGGGATGTATGAAATATAGTAGACTTTTAAATCATTGCCTGTCTTTTAGAAGACTGCTTTGTGGTTTGTTTGATGCTATCGTTAGCTAGCAAGAAACTCGTTTTTAGTCACTTGTACTAGCCTAAAAGATCCTCCTTTAAAATACGTCTCTTTACTGGTGGTGCATGTTTTTCCCATTAAGATCTTAATGAAACCTCAAATTAAGGCAGCAAAATGAATATAAATTTGACAACTTCTTCCATGTTGTTTATAAAAAGCTTCTTTGTTTTTACTGTTTTTCCATGTTGTTTAGCATTCAACCTGAGAATGTTTTTATTTACTGTTTTGGAATAAATATTATGTTATATAAAGTTATTTCTTTATTTCGTCAAATTTTTAGGACTTTCAGTATAGGGTAGGACTTGTATTTTGGAAGAATATGAAACTTTTGTAGTTCCTCTTAAAATGTTGTATAAATTTCATACAAATTTTTTATTATTTTTCAGTTGAAACATTTATATTTAGCTGAGATTTTGCTTTTGATCGATCACAATTTCTGCTAATTTCTCCATTCTTTGATAAACTGTTTTAATTGTTGAAATACATGCAGTTTCAGATGAGTCAGTTTATAATAATTTCTTTTCCTTTGACAACCAAATAAGTTTGTTGGAAAGTTAACTATGCAGACCAACTTCAACACTTTAGCCATTTTATACATTCTGAAGATTATGTATTTTCTAGGATTTTGGAATTTAAATGATGGTATAAATGATGTAAAAGAATCACACACATGATATACTTTTTAAATACAGAAAATTTAAAAGAAATACAGTGAAATTTTAAAAATGAATTTTGCTTTCATTATTACAGATAAGTAATAAGTTGTTATGGAGTTCCTAATCTGCATCTAGTAAACTTTCCTATTCTTTGAATTTCTTACTGAAAGAAAAAATATATGCACAACAGTGTAGACCAAAGGTAGTTCATTTGAATATATCTTTATAGTATATAAGGTTAATTTTAAAGAAGAGTTAAAATTTACATATTAAAGTATATTTAAAGTTTTAATTAGTGCCAACTTTTCAATCTGTTTATAAATAGTTAATTTAAGCTAATCTAGTTATTCTGACACTACTGAAAAAAATATGAATTCATTTTCAGAAGGAAAGATTTATATGGAGAGGAGAATCTTATCTGCCAGGTTCAAAGAAAATCTCTTAGGTCTTTAAGAATAATTTGTGATAGAATACTTTTAGATACCTGGTTAATATCTTTTTAAAAAATAAAATACTTTCATTTTCCTTATTAGTTTCTATTTTCGAAAATAAAGCTGAGAGTGAGGGAAACTTCTAAATTCCTTTTGAAAGCCTAATCACAGTGAGGAATATAAAAAAAGCTTTTTCTCTTTAACACAAGGTACAACACCGCTTGTAATTCTTACATAAATATTGCCTAAGATTTGAACTGAAGTATTGACTGTACCCTTGTGATTTAGGGAATGAAAGAAACGGTGCTTCTGTCTCAGCCTAGCCCTTTCCATGCTTGTGTCCTAAATAAGGCCCCAGGCCTCATTGTTGCTTTTCATGCCCTCCACAGATTTACCACTTATATCCTATTTTATAGAACATAGAAAATTATCCAGATGCACATAATTTTGCTATAATTTTAAAGCCTATATCATTAGAGTCTTTTTTTTTTTTTTTGGTTTGTCTGTGGTTAGAGTGTGGAGAAAAAAACAAGCAGAGAAATTTAATATGTTTATCTGATTGAATTACATAATACAGAAGGAGCCAATGGGTAACTTCAATAGTCTTTGTAAATATTTTTAAAGATGTCATCATGTTAATGTCCCTAGAACATCTGATGGCATTAAAAATGATTCTCATTCTATGGTTAGATGGTTAGGTCTCCCAGAATAAATGACGAAATGTTAAAATCCTGAGTTTCAATTTAGCACCTTATTTGTTGTTGTTTTTTTTTTTATCATATATTACTTTTGGTTACATTGTCTCTTGTATTAAGTTTTGTAAATGTTGATGTTTTCTGATATGGTGAAGGTTGAATTCATTCTATAGTCTGTTATGTTTTGCTCATAAGTGAAGGCAAATTTTTCTTTTAATTTTTGACCTTGGAATTATTTATGGCACAGGAGAGTATAGTGTAGGAGTTGTTAATGGATAGGAGTCCACCAGCTCTATCAGTATGTTTTGTATTCATTTGTAACGATGACACAACTGAATTTCTGGACCCCCATATGCACATAATTTTTTTTTCTATCAACTACTAATTGAGTAAATTAGTTAAACAGTGAGAGACGTTTGTTTTAAACTTGCAGATGTCTTATAATAAAATTTTTAACGTCTCTTTCGGAAGATAAAGGGAGATATTGAGAAGAGGAAAGAAAAGAAGGCTAATATTGGAGTGCTTTTTTAAAATGGTTGAAACACTAGTCTATAAATACGCATGAGTTACAAGGCTAGCACTTTTCTGTTTTATTCTTTTCACATATGTATCGTTTTTCAATATTTTATCTTTCTGCCAACAAAAGGTGATTTTGCAATAGAAATATTCTAGGTCATTGGGAAAAGTTCAATTCTGCTTCCACCCAATATTCCACCTGGTCTTGGTCTTTTAAAATTTTAGGATAAAAGGGAAATTGAATCAATATAAAATTTTCTTCCTTTGGATATTTCATATAGAAAATACTTTATTAATAATAATATTTTCTTTAGATTATATCTCTTTTCTATTTTTCTGAAAATCTTGTACACATATACTACACATATTTAAATTTTCTATTTTGCTTAAATACCATAGTCATTCCAAAGGTCGATTGATGATAGAACTAACTTGTTATGACTATGTTCACCAAATATGCTAAGTACCTAATACATGGCATTGTGTCATGCAGGAGGTGGCAAGTTATTTTTAGGGATAAAAACTTTTAATATTAAACACAAACTTTTACTAATGTGATTTATGAAGGCCCTATCAGAAGAATAAGAAGAAATGATGAAATATAAGAATAGAAATGATAATTTTTTCATAATTTTAAGAATATTTTTAACATAAGGTACTTATTCTCTGCAGGAAATAATGAGTTTAGGTAAAATGATACTATATTGATGCATTTTAATCATGTGTTCAGAAACTGAGTTATGTATAACTTATGTTATATAACATAACATATAACATATAACTTATGTATGTATAACATTAAAGAAGTCTGAGACTTCAGCTTTTGATGTTGAATAATTAGACTGTAAGCCAGTAGACATACATAATATATATTTGCTTGACTAAAGACTAAATTGATTATTATATTACAAAAGTAGCCAACTGGCCCAGTAGCAACTTTTAAAATCTATTTAGGATACATAGCTTAGATGCACCATGGACTCTCTTAAGAAGTGGCATGCTGCTTGTTTTCTGTCTTGTTGCTTCAGTTCAGTTCAGTCGCTCAGTCGTGTCCAACTCTTTGCGACCCCATCGACTGCTTCACGCCAGGCCTCCCTGTCCATCACCAGCTCCCGGAGTTTACTCAAACTCATGTCCATTGAGTTGGTGATGCCATCCAACCATCTCATCCTCTGTCATCCCCTTCTCCTCCCTCCTTCAATCTTTCCCAGCATCAGGGTGTTTTCAAATGAGTCAGCTCTTCACACCAGGTGGCCAAAGTATTGGAGTGTCTGCTTCACTCCTGTTGCTTACCACATGACTTAAACATGTGGTATTGGAGTTTCAGCTTCAGTCTTGTTGCTTACCACATGATTTAAACAACAAAAACAAAAATAACTTTCGGGAATTTGCAAAGAACTTTGAATTTGTACATTTTGTACTGTCATTGCTCCTTGATGGTGATTCTAGTAAAAAATTGGTCATACAGTTGAAACACCTTTCAAAAAAATTCTGGAATCTTTTTTCCCCCTCTCTCCTCAGCCTTCCAGCCTCCAGAAACTAACCAATGGAAGTTAAAAGATGCTATTAATAGTTACAAGAACTTACAGCTCCCTGATAGCAGTTCAGTAAGAAACAAGGGCTCCTTGGTAAAGAATCCACCTGCCAGTGTAGGAGACAGAGGAGACGTGGGTTTGATCCCTGGGTCAGGATGATCCCCTGGAGGAGGAAATGGCAACCCACCCCAGTATTCTTGCTGGGAAAATCCAAGTCCATGGGGTTGCAAAGAATCGGACATGACTGAGCACACACACAATGGAAATAAAGACTATGAAGGAACCTTACAAATAGCTGAGAAAAGAGAAGCGAAAGGCAGAGGTGAAAGGGAAAGAAATATGGAACTGAATGTAGAATTCCAGAGAATAGCAAGGAGAGACAAGAAAGCCTTCTTAAATGAACAATGCAAAGAAATAGAGAAAAACAGTAGAATGGAAAAACTAGAGATCGCTTCAAGAAAATTGAAGATACCACAGGAACATTTCATGCAAAGAAGAGCACAATAAAAAACACAAACAGTAAGACCTAACAGAAGCAGAAGAGATGGCAGGGGTACACAGAAGAACTGTACAAAAAAGGTCCTAACGACCTGGATAACCATGATGGTGTGGTCACTCACATCCTGGGGTGTAATGTCAAGTGGGCCTTAGGAAGCATTATTATGAGCAAAGCTGGTGGAGATGATGGAATTCCCACTGAGCTATTTAAAATCCTGAAAGATGTTGCTGTTAAAGTGCTGCACTCAACATACCAGCACATTTGGAAAACTCAGCAGTGGCCACAGGTCTGGAAGAAAGTCAGTTTTCATTCTAGTCCCAAAGAAGGGCAATGCCAAAGAATGTTCAAACTACCGTACAGTTGCACCTATTTCACATGCTAGCAAGGTAATGCTCCAAATCCTTCAAGCCAGGCTTCAACAGTATGTGAACCAAGAACTTCCACATATGTCAGCTGGATTTAGGAAAGGCAGAGGAACCAGAGATCAAATTGTGAACGTCCGTTGGATCATAGAAAAAGCAAGAGAGTTCCAGAGAAACATCTACTTCTTCATTGACTACATGAAAGCCTTTGAGTGTGTGGATCACAACAAACTGTGGAAAATTCTGAAAGAGTTGGGAATACCAAACCACCTTACCTGCCTCCTAAAAGGCCCGTATGTAGGTCAAGAAGCAACAGTTAGAACTGGACATGGAACAACGGGCTGGTTCAGAATTGGAAAAGTACATCAACGCTGTATACTGTCACTTTGCTTATATAACTTATATGCACAGTTAGTACATCATGCAAAATGCCAGGCTGGATAAATCATAAACTTGGAATCAAGATTGCTGGGAGAAATATCAACAACCTTTGATATGCAGATGATACTACCTGATGGCAGAAAGCAAAGAGGAACTAAAGTACCGAGGAGCTCAAATGCTTCTTGATGAGGGTGAAAGAGGAGAGTGAAAAATTTGGCTTAAAACTCAGCTGTCAAAAAACTAAGATCAGAGTATTCAGTCCCATCAATTCATGGCAAATAGATGGGAAAAAAGTGGAAGCAGTGACAGATTTTATTTTTTGGGGCTCCAAAATCACTGCAGGTGGTGACTGCAGCCATGAAATTAAAAGATACTTCCTCCTTGGAAGAAAAGTTATGACAACCCTAGGCAGCGTTTTAAAAAGCAGAGGCATCACTTTGCTGACAAAGGTCCATGTAGTTAAAGTTATGGTTTTTTAAAAATAAATAAATAAAAAGTTATGGTTTTCCCAGTAATTATGTATGGATATGAGAGTTAGGCCATAAAGAAGGCTGAGCACTGAGGAATTGATGCTTTCAAATTATGGTGCTGGAGGAGACTCTTGAGAGTCCCTTGGATTGCAGGGAGGTCAGACCAGTCAGTCCTAAAGGAAATCAACCCTGAGTACTCATTGAAAGGACTGATGCTGAAGCTGAAGCTCCAGTACTTTGGCCACCTGATGTGAAGAGCCGACTCATTGGAAAAGATCCTATGCTGGGAAAGATTGAAGGCTGAAGGAGAAGAGGGTGGCAGACCATGAGGTGGTTATATAGTATCACCAAGTTAGTGGACATGAATTGAGCCACCTCCGGGAGACAGTGAAGGACAGAGGCTTGGCGTGCTGCAGTCCATGGGGTCGCAAAGAATCGGACACAACTGAGCGACTGAACGGCAATAGCAATGTTGCAGCTGTGGCAAATGCAGCAAAGATATGAAATTGTTGGTGGAAACATTCATTTTATCACAGAATCTTACACACACAGAGCTATTATTTTATGCCCTGTCAGTGAAAGTCTTTGGTGTTTTAGGCATGGATGTGATTTTTATGGGTAATAACTTGGAGTGTTTAGAAAATGTTAATGTTGGAAAGAAGAGGCCTTTTCATATATGACAAGGTGCCTCGTATGGATTTTGTCAAAGGCAGACACCAAAAGGACCAAGCAGAGTGGTTTCTGATCCAGACATTTTGCTCTCCCTACCAGGAAGACATCAAAACAGAGGGCTCAGGAAATCAGATATGTGAGATGTTGTTTCAGGTGTCATAACACCTGGAAACTGAGATTACTAAACTGAAGTCTGATCTTTTAAAAACTTAGTTGAAGACTGTGTGCTTTATAGGAGATAGTTAGCATTAAGAACTAAGATATGGGAAGACTCTGCCCTGAGCGCTTTCTGCACATTATAAAATCAGTGGTTCTTAAACCTGAGCGGTTGCCAGAATCTCCTGGAGGGTTTGTTAAAACAGATTGTCAGAGTGGGGCATGGCTTGAAGATTATTTGCATGTCTAAGAACTTCTCAGTGTCAGGGTCCACACTTTGAGAACACGTGTAATATGGTAATCCTTAAAATAACCCTACAAGGTAGGCATTACCATCTTTCTGTTTTATATATTAGTTGCGTGAGCTCTGAGAGGTTAAGTAACTTAAGTGAAATTCACACAGGTGCTTTTGTACCTGGGATTCAGATTCATGTTTTTACCTGACCCCCAAAACCCAATCTTTCTTCATCTAACCTTACTTCATTAAAAGACAAAGAGATAAAGGATAATGAGCAAAGGAAAGTAGAAATAATGTCATTTGACATTGGAGACTGGTCCCTGGTGAAATTGCTAAGGAACTTTGGGGCAGACTGTAGAGAAGCGATACAGGATGGAACGAAGACAATAGGTTGTTATCAGAAGTTGATTGTACTAGAAGCTGGAAGCTGATTTGGGGAAAACAGAGGAAAGCTTGTACTTTTCTATGGTAGTTTCCTGAAGTAGCAGAAGTTACTTAATGCATTCTTAAACATTAGAAGAAACAAAACAAAAATAGACCTCATTTCACAAATCCACAAAGAAAAAGTAAGAATAGGAAGATCAGTGATTATAATTGCATTAGATCATTAGATCTCCTCCCCAGACATTGCCTAACCATACATCGCATGAGGCTGTGAGCATTGTCAGAGTTCCATTCTGTATCATCTCGTGTTTTCATACATGCTGTCTCCACTCAACTGTATTGTCAGTCTCATGTTTTATATTTAAGATGAAATGATAAGCTATTTTATTGTTATGAGAAGTTTATGCTGGTTTTATTGTTCCACTCTGAAATATCCAGGAAAATATTACCCACTTCAAGTAAGTTGACTTGGATTTTAGCAGCACATTCTTCAAAAAGAAGTCAATTCTTCTTGATCTTATAAGTTGCTATTCTGATAATACCCTGGAACTTTGAACTAGTTTTGCTGCCGATCACAGTCTCACAACCTCCAGTTCTCCTTAAGGCAAAATGCATGTCTACGTGGGGCAGAATTTAAAGGGAAATATGTCATTATCTTGAGGACTGTGATTTCATCTTGGTAATTTTTTTTCTATCATTTTATCTTTTAAGCAAAGTTAAACCACCTCCACAAATTTCACCAAGCAAATCAATGGGCGGAGAATTTTGTGTGGCAGCAACGTTTGGGACATCCCGATCGTGGTTTGCAAATAATGCAGGTCTGAAAAGAGAAAAAGGTATGTGTTTTTACTGAAGTTAAACTTACCATATGTAATTTGTGTTTCTTGAAGAAAACTCACAGCAGTTCTCTTTGAATAAGCTTCAGCCCAATAATAGAATTTCCCCCACTCAGTTAGCATTGTCTTTCCTAAACCACTCAAGTCTCGTCAACAGGAAAGGCTGTCCTCTCACTATAAATGTGAAATAAATTGCCCACTGAGTGTTTTTGTTTTGCTGGTGACAATACACAGGTGACCTCAAAGTTGTCAGTCCCATATCATTATATGTAGCTTTTACATTCTTCTCAAACAATTTTCATGCCATTGTCTATGAAGTGTAGAGAGGAAAAATGCTGTTATGCCTATTTTAGAGATGAAGAATTTGAGTTTAGCGAGTTTAAGTAATTTAGCTGAAAATGCTAGTTAGTAGGCAGTGGTATCAGTTTGAATCCAGGTTTTCTGATACATCTCTAAGAATAATCAACAACAGCTCTGCCATGTTCTAAATTAAGATATAAAAGCAGGCTCCCACTCAGAAATAAGAATCATCTTTTATGGTAACCAGTGTCCCTTTGAACTTATATAGTATTGTTGTTTTTTTAAATCCCATCTTTGACCACCAGAATCAGCTTACAGAAGTACTGTATATGATCCCTTATTGTTCCTATGTAGAAAAGAGTGCCTACTTTCCTGGACCAAGTGTTTCATTTTGAAAGTTAAAAATTTCCTCTTATTATTGTGATCCAATTGAAGTAGGTCAGAAACTGAATTGTTAGTGAAGCCCTCTTCTGATGAGTTCCACAGGCTGTATTGTTCTTGGCAAAACGGCTGTCCTTGACGCTTAATACTGGCAGTCAGACATCAGCTCTTTCCCTCGTTATCGCCTTTCCGTGGCCCTTTCCTTGGAAATAGGATCCCAGGCACAGCAGGCTCTTTACCTAAGCGGGAGAGGTCACAGTGGAGTAGGCAAGCCTTCCATTTTCTTATCCCATCTTTATTTTTTTTGTTACCTCCTTTGCTTTAATGATGCTATCGAAATGACTTTTTGTTGCTAGTTAAAACCCTCTGTGAAGCTCCATTTCAAACGCTTCTCCCTTCTGGTCTGATTACCCTTTTAGCTTGCTACTTCTTTGTGTCCCACTGACTGGTCATTGGCCATGTTCTCAAATCAGCTGTAATTGAGTCCTTTGGCAGAGAGATAAGGTGACCCACCCAGCACTCATGAGGGATTCTCTGTGCTCCTAGGTTTACTGTAAAACCCAAGATAGAGGACTAAACCTGTCTTGGTAATGAGGACATGTGTACTTGTTATAAAGTCATTTGATTAGATCCATATTCAACACCTGACCTCAAAGCATGACTGCTCTTCGTTTACTGTGGGGGCCAGTGAGCCCACCGAGAGCAACGAAGGGAGAAGCTTTGGGGGAGGAGGACTTGCTCCTGTATTTCATTGTTTGTTTGTTTTAATCCAGAAATTTAAAGGAGAAAATTTTCCGAGAGGGAGTATGTGAGAAGTTCGGCTGATTCAGGCAGACAGTCTCTCATACAGTTGAGTTGGTACCTCCGATATAACTAAATCTTAGTCCCTGCAGGGTTCCTTTTCTGTCAGTCCTCCTATCTCTCACCTGGTATTCATTTTGCATGTTGTGGGGCAAATTACTATACTGTAGGCAAATGCAAAAGATTGTATAATATTGTTTCAGCATACTAGAATTTTGAATATATTTGTGTCATTCTTGAAATAAATTGCTTAAAGATTTAAAAATATTTTGATAGCAAAGAGCTTTTCATGTTCATTGTTGTTGTTGTGCTCAGACGCTAAGTCAAATCCGACTCTTTGAGACCCCATGGACTGTAGCCCACCAGGCTTCTCTGTCCATGGGATTTGCCAGGCAAGAATACTGGAGTGGGTTGCCATTTCCACCTCCAGGGGATCTTCCCGACCCAGGTATCGAACCTGCATCTCCTGCGTCTCTTGCATTGCAGACGTATTCTTTACCTGCTGAGTCATCTAAGAAGCCCTTCATATTTATTAGCATCTACTTATAAGAGATAACCTTTAGACAAGGAGCAGGCACCATGTGAAAAAGTTTCTGCCTTCTTATTTTCGCAGCCAGCCTCAGGAACAGATTGAAGGGTCAGTAACTTGTAAAAATGAAGCTCTTGTCCTTTTATGCCGTTATCGCACATCCAGCGTCTGTTTTTCTATTTGTAGATCAGTCCAAACAAGTTGTGGTTGAGTCCCTCTACATTATCAGCTGCTACGGGACCTTAGTGGAGCACGTGCTGGAACCACGGCCGCTAAGCACCGCCCCCAAGGTCAGCGATGACACCCCGCTGGAAATGATGACATCTCCCCGAGCCAGCTGGACTCTGGTCAGGTAGTATCTCTTTTTGTTTTTTATTACAAAAACTCAACTTTGTTGAGGTATAAAAGATTAAAAGTGTACAGTTTGATAAGATTTGACATAGGTATACAGCTGTGAAACATCACCATGATTAACAATATAAATACATTGTTGTTTAGTTGCTAAGTCATGTCCAACTCTTTGTGATCCCATGGACAGTAGCCCCGCCAGGATTCTCTGTCCGTGGGATTTCCCAGGCAAGAATACTGGAGTGGGTTGCCATTTCCTTCTCTAGGGGATCTTCCCGACTCAGGGATCAAACCTGTGTCTCCCATATCTTCTGCATTGCAAGCAGATTCTTTTACCACTGTGCCATCTGTGAAGCTCCACATTATGATTATATCCTTACTTCAGATATTCTCTTATGCCTCTTTGTAATCTTTCCTCTTGCCCCTCTTCATTCCTACTTCACCCACTGAGCCCTAGGCAACCACTGGTCTGCTCTCTGTCACTGTAGGTCAGTTTATTAATTTCCAAAATTTTATATAGAATCACAGTGGATACTCTTTGTCTTCTTTCTCTCAGCAAAATTATTTTGATTTATCCCTCTTACTGTCCAGTCAAAGCTGTGATTTTTCCAGTAGTCATGTATGGATGTAAGAGTTGGATCATAAGGAAGGCTGAGCACCAAAGAGTTGATGCTTTTGAACTGTGGTGTTGGAAAAGACTCTTGAGAGTCCCTTGGACTGCAAGGAGATCAAACTAGTCAATCCTAAAGAAAATCAACCCTGAATATTCACTGAGAAGACTAATGCTGAAGCTGAAGCTTCATTACCTTGGCTATGTGATGCAAAGAATTGACTCATTGGAACCCTTATTGCTGGGAAAGATGGATGGCCAGAGAAGAAGGGGGTGACTGAGGATGAGATGGTTGGATGGCATCACGGACTCAATGGACATGAATTTGGGCAAACTCTGGGAGGTAGTGAAGGACAGGGTAGCCTGGCGTGCTGCAGTCCGTGGGATCGCAGAGTTGGATGCAACTGAGTGACTGAACAAAAATGCCTCTTGTTGCATTTTTTTTATAATTCATTCCTTTTTTAATTGAGATATAATTTATATGTAATGCGTATAATACAATTCAGTCACTTAAAGTGAATTTTCACTGGGTTTTGCACCCATCACCGCAGTCAGTTTTTTGAGGGTGGTGGGGTCTTTGTTGTGGCACGAGGGCTTCTCTTGTTCTGGTGCATGGGCTTGGTTGCCCTGCAGCATGTTGGATCTTAGTTCCCGAACCAGGGATCGAACCCACATCCCCTTCATTGGAAGATGGATTCCTAACCACTGGAACACCACAGTCAGTTTTCATCAACCTCCAATGAAACCCCGTATCTGTTAGCAATCACTCCCCTCCAACCATTTTCCTTCAACTCTTCAGCCCTAGGCAACACCAGTTTACCTCGTGTCTTTGGATTTGCCTACTCTGGACATTTCACGTAAATGGAACCATACAAAATGTGACCTGTTGCATCTGACTTCCTTCGCTTAGTGCAGTGTTTTTAATGCCCAGCGATGTTAAGCATGTAGTGGAACTTCATTCCTTTTTTCATGGCCAAGTGATTTATATGGATAGACCACATTTTGTTTATCCATTTATCACTTGATGGACATTGCCACTGTTTAGCTGTCAAGAATTATGCTCCTAAGAATATTAGCCAAGTAAATAAATATTAAAATAATAATAATAAATAAAGTGATTCCCCAAGATAAAATGGCTCATCACAGTAAAAATGTTTATTAAAATCAGAGTCCTCCTTGAGAGTACATAGTCATTAGAATTTTTATAATCTAGCATAAAGAGGGAGAAATAAGATACAGGACAAAACCCAGTCCATATAGTGTATACTGGTACAGGAGAGACAGAAAATTGGTCCTGATGTGTGTGAAAGTATTAGTTGCTCAGTTGTGTCTGACTCTGAGACCCCATGGACTGTAGCCTCTCTGTCCATGAGATTTCCCAGCAAGAATACTGGAGTGGGTTGCCATCGCCTGCTCCAGGGGATCGTCCTGACCCAGGGATCAAACCTGTGTTTCCTGCATTATAGGCAGATTCTTTACTATCTGAGCCATCAGGGAAGCTATGTATGTAAGGAAACAGACAAAAATGGATATGAAAATCATCTCTCTCTTTTTGACATTTAAAAATATTCTTGTATTGATTTTTGGTGGCTCCAGCACTCTTTCCTACTACTTGACTGCACTGGATTGACCTGATCAATATATTACGTGTCAAGCTATTTAGGAGTGGGCAGATCTAATTAAAATTAGTGCACCATCATTGAAATAAGTGGCTTATTTTGGAACTCATGCTAATCAGGTCTTTAATAAGTCTAGCATTAACTGTGTTTTCTTAACCATTATTTTCTGCTTTATTTTATTTTAAAATGTAAATATATTCTAAGAATAGAGGGTGCTAACAGTTGTCAGAAATGCTAACAATTGTCAGAAATTAGGTAAAAATTAGTTGTGGCATTTGAGTTTCACACTTCCTCTCTGTTCAGTGTTTTGACTGTCTTGTCTGTTATGTTGGAGGGTCGTCTGCTATTAAACTAATATTGACTCTATGTAATTTGTAGACTCACTGCCACCTTTTTATTCTTCCTAAGCAGATGGCTTTGTGTTTCAGGTTTCAGCACTCCAGCAAGTTCATTTTAATGATTAAAATGATAGTGTGAGTTTATATTAGTGTCTATAAGTGGTGACAGTGATGATTTATATTCCATCTATTAAGCCTGAGTCTTAATAATCTTCTGTTATTTCCTTAGAACTCCTCAATGGAATGAACTGCAGCCACCATTTAACGCAAACCACCCTCTGCTCCTCGCTGCAGATGCAGTGCAGTATTATCAGTTCCTGCTTGCTGGCTGTGAGTAGTTCTTAATTTTTTCCTTCCATACACTATTTTGAGCTTTCATCTTAAAATGCTCACTTTTAATGCAATCATGCATATTACCAATGGTCATATGGCCAGAGGCCATAAACAATCTGATGGAGGCAAGGAAGATATTTAATACAATACCTCATAAGCTTTAGCACACATTAATTGTGCTTCTGGACGTTCATGTTCCCTGGTCATGACATATACCCTTACTTTTATATAAATTGATAGAGAGTATCTATGTGGTGGGTATTCTCAAAATTTTTTTAAAAAAATAAAGATTCTAGGATATAATAAAGTTTCATAAAATTGGAATCTATTTCTGACATAAAAAAAGTTACATACTTTTTGCTGTGGAAATTGTATTAGCAGGCTTTTTGCTTTGTAGGATTTTTTTTGCAACATTGAAGTAGTGATTGCAGCTCCATAAGGATTTTGTTTACTTTTGATCTGGGTTCTTTTTTTACTTAAGGAGAAAAAAGTATACATTGAACTAGAAACAGCCTTCTTTGTAAGTGAGACCGGAAAAGATAATGTAATATTTATTATCCAGCTTACGGTCATGGAATTAAAAATTCTTTACAATTATAATGTAAATCTGTAGAATTCACTGAATCCTTAATTTAACTGGATGGCTCTGAGTACTGTATGCTTTTAGGAAATTTTCTGTAAATCAACACTGACATGTTTTTAATAGAGTTTTGTTCTATCAGACTTATTTTCTTGCCTGGTTGTATTATGCAGTATGAAGTAAAAAAATTTGTAAAACAATTTTATGTTTATAATGTGTTATATGTTATACTAGAAACAGAGGAAGTGTACTGACTTTGCACTAAAGTTAGGAAGCTCCGTAATTGTAACAAAGAATTGGTGGTTTCATTTCTCTTGTGTGATTGAATTCACTGATTCTTCTAGCATGTATTTATTGAATGACATCTCTGTGTCAGTAGCTTGTGGTTGAAATGAGAGTAGTATGTTGCTTCTGTCCTCGTGAATTCAGTATCTAATTTAGGAGACAGATGTTTTATCAAAACATAGAAGAAAGTGAGACAGGTCATCAGTGAAGGGTTACACATGGAATTGTGAAGACAATGGCTTAAGTTGCTAAACTGTTTACAGAGGGATAGTAGGTAAGTGGTTTTCTGGTTTAAGAAGCAGAGTATGTAAAAGTTCTTAGGTTCTTGGTTATCTCAGCATATATTTAACTCTATCATATGACTTGGAAAAAACATATATTGATATATAATGCCAATGTTTATAAGAACATTTTCCCATACCTCTCTACAGAGGTAAAATAGTTAATTGTTGAATTAAGTATAGTTGACTATTTCAGCATTAATACCGGGTTTCTTTGTTTAGTTACTTTGTAATATACTTTTTATTGATTTGTTTTTGGCTGCACTGGGTCTGCACCGCTGCAGGCAGGCTTTCCCTAGCTGAGATGAGCAGGGGCCACTCTCTGTAGCCGTGTGCAGGTTTCTCGTTGCAGCGGCTTCTCTCATTGCAGAGAGTGGGCTCTAGGGCATGCTGGTGCCCTAGTGGTTGTGGCACATGGGCTTAGATGCTCTGTGGCACATGGAGTTTTCCCAGACCAGGGATTGAACTCGTGTTCCCTGCATTGGCAGGCAGATTTTTTACCACTGGACCACCAGGGAAGTCCTCTTTAGTTATTTTGACAGGTCTGTTACAGTAGACAAACAGTAGCAAGTTCCAAATATGTAGAAAAAGATACGGGCCCCCCCAAAAAAAAAATGCAGCTATCTCTATTCCTTGACTTATTTGTTCCAGTGAGTTAAGCGAACTTTATTTTAACAGCTCTAAACACCTTTGTTCAATTCTTAGAACTACAAAACCCCCCAGGTGCATGGCTGAAGAACCACCACTGTAGCCCAAGCTGTCAGTCGTTTTCAAACATTGCAACAACACCATCGGAATTTCACCTTAGAAAGAACACCCTGGCAGTGTTGTAGAAGAGGTTCAGGAGTAGGGAAGAGGTGTGGCAGCTACATGATACTAGAGCGAGATGGGAGGGTGTTAATTAAGGCTTTTACATAGAAGACAGAATAAACCTGTGAGATGTTGCACAGCTGAACTAGAACAAAATTAGGCAATTTGAAATAGTCACTGGTGATTGTTTGATTTCTGAATAAAATATGTAATATAATGCATGTCATGTTAGATGTTTTTGAATTCTAGATGGATTAGCATAGGAATAAGGATGAAAAGGCCAAGTTTCTAGTTCCAGACCACCTCTCATTAACTTGATAAGTATAAAGTATCAGTAATAATACTTGCTCTTATAAAGGGGTTACTGTGGTCAGTGCAGTGATGCTCAGCATCATTCTGAACCTTACTTTCTTATTTCAGAAATAAATAAGAAATATTTTCAATTAATAGACTTCAGGGACTTAACAATGGAATACCTATTTTGAATCTGTAATCTTGACCTTGTTGCCAGATCTGTTGTCTAAGTGACAGACTTCATATGTGTGTCCTATATCTTGGTTACATAATTGTTATGTTTCCTCTTATCTAGTGAAATGTTACTATAGATATAACTTAATTTAAAAAACACCTCAGAAATAGGTAATTCTGTAATAATTATTATACTACTTCTTTACATTGGCAGCAGAGACACAGATTTAGCCTGAATTTTGAAGTCACATTTTCTTACATAAAGAAAGGCTATTGGGGGACATCCCTGGTAGTCCAGGGGTTAAGAATCTGCCTTGCAATTCAGGGAACATAGGTTTGATCCCTGGTTAAAGAAGTAGGTTCCCATATGCCGCAGAGCAGCTAAGCCCACAATACCGCAATTACTGAGTCTGCACTTCACAACCATAGTCTGTGTGCCGCAATGAAAGATCTAGAATTACACAAAGATCCCACCTGCCACAGTGCAGCCAAATAAATAATTTTTTTTTTTTAAAGAAAAAGGCTATTTGATTGAGAGTCCTGGACAAACTAGTATATTTCATGACTAAAGAAATTAAATGTTCAAAACATGGACATCTGCATCAGAGGAGTAAAAGCTGAAATATAATTGGTTAAAGCAATGCTGGAGCCGGTTTAGAGAGAATACCTTTACCTGCCCATCTGTTGAGCCCTTTATGCAGTTTATAACCTCCTGAAGACTTTCTTACTACCTTCTTGCTTTCTCTCCATTTCCCTTACTGAAACCATTTGAAAAGATGATATTGTACCTGGTGGCAGGAAGTTTTTGTTTTACTTGACCATGTTGAAAATCTGCAGACTTTTCATAATATAGTACTGAAAGTATCTTCAAATATAATCATTTGGAGTAAAACTGTAATGCAGACTTCACTAGTGTCGCCAGCATTTTCTTTGGTTGTGTCTGAATCTGTGGATCAAGTGAAGTAGACTTGTACAAACTCCGGAAGTTGTAATAATACTCAACAAAGAATGATGTAAATGGAAATGCAAAAGACACTTTGTCGCAGGGAGAAGAGACTAGGAGAGCAGGATGTTTAGCAAGGAATCCCCACCTCCCCTTCCAGCCCTGTAATCATAACAAGTACACTGCTAGTTGATAAACAAAAGTTCTGCATATGTGGCCTAAGGGTCACTGGTGGGCAGGGAAAGGGAAATGCGCCTGAACATTAAATATTTCTTACCTAAATATAGTGAAGTAAGTGAAAACTCCAAATTTTATATTCCTAACTCTAGTCATGTTTACTACCCATACTAATTGAATGGAATGATTCAAAATTGAGCAACTTTGATGTATGAATTGACTCATATGAGCCTGCCCCTTACAAAGTCACTCTGGAGGTGGAATTTACTTCTTTGTTATTAGGGTGAGCCATACGAAATTGCTGTTTAGAATAAGCCCAAAAAGTCATATGGTTTGAGTAGATTGATTAGTTTATGTGTGTAGAGAAGATATGCAGATGGTAGTCTAATTTTGCTATCTAGCTCAGTGAGGATGAAAGTTAAGAATCTAATATTAAAAAAAAAGTTTTGCCTGGGTCATAAGAAATCTTGGGAATTGTTTATAAAAAGATTACAGTAGTGATGATTAGTGATTTTTGTGGTAATAGTATTTTTTTTCCCTTCAAGAAAAATGCATAACTGTAGTTACCTTTTCTAATATAGTCATTTTATTTTAGTGTATTCCTTTGCCAAAAACAAAGATGAGACTAACAGATATCAACCAGCTTTGAATGTGATCTCAAAGTAGATAATACTTTTTCTTTAGTCTGTTTCCGAGCTTCCCAAATTGTAAATTAAAAACAGGGCTTACGGAGTTAAACTGGGGAAGTTTTATTTGGGCAGAAAATAATGTTTCCTCCTTTTCTTTCAGGTGATTTGGCAGGAGCAGTATTTTTAAGTTGCTGACATTAACTAGCTTTGCTGGGGATAGGTCAGGCTTTGAACTTCTAAGATAATCCATGGGTATGTGAGAAGTTCCTCCCTAAGTTTACTGAGTTTTCTTTGTTAAATGTTAACAAAGGATCATGCAAAGGAAATACAGCTCTGATACACACTGAAAATGGCTAAGGCGTATATATGGGGGTTTTTGTTAATTTTTAACTATCTTTCAAATATAATTGACAAAATATTGACAAAAATTGACAAAACACAGAAATAGTGTGAATGTACCGTGGTCTTTAAAACACATGTGTGTGTGTGACAACAGTAGTATAAAAACCAGGAGAGTGGGAAATGGAACTTACTGTTGTAAGGTTTTTATTGAATGTGTGACTTCAACATCATTTGGAGGCAAACTGTGTTGTTAAAGATGTATGATGAAATAAAAAACAAACCTAAGTGCTGAAAAAAGGAAGTAAAGTGTTAAGAATAAGCAAGTTGATGTAACTCTAAGCAACATCAGTACTCATGTTAGTTATAAATGGCCTAAATACTGGACAAGTCAGAGATTGTCAAGTTGGGTCAAAAAATAAAACCCAGTTATATGCTGCTTAGGAGAAACTCACTTTTTTTAATCAATATTTTTTTATTGATATATAGTTGATTTTTATTGACATGTATTTGCTGTAGTCCATGGGGTTGCAGAGTCAGATACGACTTAGCAACCGAAGAACTGCAACAGCTGTTGCTTTATAATGTTGTGTTAATTTCCGCTTTATAGCAGAGGGATTCGGTTATATTGATACATGTATATATACATTCTTTTTTAAAATATTCTTTTTCATTATGATTTATCATGGGATCCTCAATATAGTTCTCTGTGCTCTCGAATAAGATCTTGTTGTTTACCCGTTTCATATATAAAAACTTACATCCGCTAACCCCAAACTCATACTCAATTCCTACCTCAGTCCCCACCCCCTTGGCAACCACTAGTCTGGGAAAACCCACTTTAAACTCTCACTTGTTACATTCATATTAGACGAAGTAGAGCGCTCCACCCAACAACAGTAGAGTGTGCATTCTTTTCAAGTGCACAAGGAACATTGACAAATACAGACCTTCTTCCAGGCCATAAAACAAGTCTCAATAAATTTAAAAGCTTTCAAGTTATACAAAGTATATATATTCTGGGACCACAATGGAATTAAATAAGAAATGATTAACAGATCTCAGGAAAATCTACAAATATATGGAAAGTAAATGATACACTTCTACATGATATATGGTTCATAGGAGAAATCAAAAGGGAAATTAGGATATTTTTAGCTGAATGAAAATAAAAACAGAACACATCCCTATCTTAGACTACTATTCAGGGAGAAAAAAATAGTATGTTGAAGTATAAATACATGCCACAAGTTGGATGATTCTCAAGGGCATCCTGTAGAGAGACCGTATGAGGGAGGGTTGAATATGACCATGAAGAATTCAGTAGATCTTTGATGGAACAGTTCTGTATCTTGACTGAAGCTGAGGTTATACAGATAAACGTGTGTGACAAAATGGAATAGAATTACATATAAACACCCCCTCACACTCTCACCACAAAATAAGTGTATGTAAAATTGTATGTGTAAGACTAGTGTAATCTGATTAAGGTCGCTGGATTGTACCAATGATACTTTCCTGGTTTTGAAAATAGGTGAAGGGTGTGCAGACCTTCATTGTACTATTTTAGCAACTTGATAGGAATCTATAGTTATTTAAAAATAAAAACTTTGGAGAAAAAATGAAAAATTTGTGGGATGGCACTAAAATGGTACTCAGGGTGAAATTCATAGAACTAAATGCCCATGTTAGAACATGAAATCAGTGGTGTCAGCTTTCATATTCGGAAACTAGCAAAAGTAGAGTGAATTATAGCACAAGAAAGGAAATAGTTAAAGATCAGAGTGGAAAGTAATTAAATTGTAAAATTGTGGTATGGGGTTCTTCTCCTTGGAGATTCTTTGATTTGTGGGATTTTAGTTTTCATTAGATTTGAAAATTTTAATGCAGTTATATCTTCAATTTTTTTCCTATCATTCCTCTTTGCTCCTTTTCTGACTGCAATTATATATATGTTCACAACTTGATATTTTCCCAACTCACTGATTCTTTGCTCAGTTAAAAAATTCTCTTTCCCTCTCTCTGTTTGATTTTGTATAGTTTGTATTTCTGTGTATTTATATATCTATATTGTCATCTCTTCTGCTCTGTCTAGTTTGCTATTTTGTTCAACACATTTGTCATTTCAGATACCATATTTTTCATCCAGTGCCATCTGGGTGTTCTTTTATATCTTTCATTTCTTTCTTCATCATGTACATATGTGAACATATAGAACATTTATTTTGTAATAGTTGCTTTAGAATCCTGGTGTGCTCTTTTCACCCTGGTATTGTTGGGGAGCTTTTCTATTGACTGGTGTTTTTCTTCTTGGTGTGCCTTCCTGCTTCTGTGTGTACCTAATGATTTTTGATAGGATGCTGGGCAGTTTTAGTTTCACATTACTGACTAGTGGTTTATTCTCCATTCCTGAGAGGTACTCAAGCTGTTGTTGTTGGTGTTCAGTCACTAAGTTGTGTCTGACTCTTTGTGACCCCATGGACTGCAGCGCACCAGGTCTCTCTGTCCATCACCATCTCCTGGAGTTTGCCCAAGTTCATGTCCATTGAATTGGTGATGTCATCCAACCATCTCATCCTCTGCTGCCCTCTTCTCCTTTTTCCTTCTCAAGTTACTTGGAATAAATTTTGTTCTTTCTTTATTTTTAAGCTTTGTTATGGATGATTCAAAAAATAGCCTTTTGCTTAGGGCAGATTAAAGAAGGAAGAAGTTAATTCTTGGTGGGGATGAAGAGAAGTGGCTGAATTTTGGAGAAATTGAACAAGTTTCATCTGTAGGATTGGGGACTATATGAGGTTACTGAAGAAAAGTAAAGAGAAATGGATGACTGGTGTGAACAAAAGGTTATATCATTCACTGAAACACTGAGAGAAGTATGTTGCCTAGAGTAGGAGAGAGAATTGCTGATTACAGCGTTGCCTTTCTTTGGGTGCATGTAGTATATTTGTTGTTCTGTCATTCAGTCACATCTGACTCTTTGAGACCTGTGGACTGCAGCATGACAGGCTTCCCTGTCCTTCACTATCTCTGAGAGCTTGCTCAAACTCACATCCATTGAGTTAGTGATGCCATCCAACTATCTTGTCCTCTTTTCCTCCTGCCTTCAGTCTTTCCCAGCATCAAGGTCTTTACCAGTGAGTTGGCTCTTTGTATCGGCCGGCCAAAGTATTGGAGCTTCACCCTCAGCATCAGTCCTTCCAATGAATATTCAGGACTGATTTCCTTTAGGACTGACTGGTTTGATCTCCTTGCAGTCCAAGGGACTCTCAAGAGTCTTCTCCAACACCACAGTTTAAAAGCATCAATTCTTTTGGCACTCAGCCTTCTTTATGGTCCAGTTCTCACATCCATACATAACTACTGGAAAAACCATAGCTTTGACTATAAGGACCGTTGTTGGCAAAGTAATATAGCATGGTGGTAATATTCAGTAGGTTCTTGGAGATAACTCAGAAACTCCATCTATACATACTCCATATGTGTATTTATAGATTTGAGCTCCTTTCTGAGATTTTTTGGATTATAATCAGTAACTGATGTAAACTTTCTCTGAAATAATTTTATCCCAAAGAGAGTTTAGAAGGAAGAGATGAGGTTCTATTATGGTATAGAGAGAATAACATTTAAAAACTCAATGTAAATCACTCAAAAAATCCACCTGAAATGTTACTTTTGAATAGCTGGACTGTCTATTGATATATTGACTTTTAAAAAATGTTGTTTTACTGATCACTTGGACTTCACTAGCACTTTTGTTTAAGTCTTTATGTGATAATGAAGTAGATGATACCTAAAGCTAGTATTGACATTTGTCTTTTACCTAGAGCTGTGAAGGGCTTGAAGTACTTTCCTGGTGGCTCAGATGGTAAAGAATCTGCCTGCAGTGCAGGAGTGCCAGGTTTGATCCCTGGGTTGAAAAGATCCCCTGAAGATGGGAATGGCAACCCACTTCAATTTACTGCCTGGAGAATGCCATGGAGAGAGGAGCCTGGTGGGCTGCAGTCCATGAGGTTATAAAGAGTCGGACATGACTTAGCAACTACCACTTTAGAACTACGAGGAGCACAAGTAGGCAGCATATTTAAGGTTAGATTCTAGAGCTCTTGATTTTGAGCTAAATTTTGTGCTGTTGGCCTACCAGCTACAACCGTGAGAGTAAAAATAGGAAATGTTTTTCTTTGTAATAAAGTCACACTTCAAGGTTTAGAGAGAAGACATTTTTAGAGTATTTTACTATCTTGTTTTATTGGTTTTATAATACAATGGTGTGATCTATTTTGAAGATACTGGTACAAAAAGGGTGAAAAAAGTACTGGTCTCCTCTACCATGGTCATCATCAGTGCCCTGGAAAAACAATTAAACAGGCAGCAATTTTCTGAGCCGCTCTCTTTAGAGTGTCACGTTAGATTTACCCTAACATCCTGGATTGCATCGCTGTTGTGGTATGTACCAAGTATGGCAGAGGTACTCAACAATATTTCCTTGCATTGTCCATAATAAATATTTGCCCAAGAGTTGGTAGGGTGGAAGGGGAAAGAAAGAAATGTTTTTCTACTGTAGAGGAAACTTGTAATGTAGAACTTATTTATAGAGTATTTATAGTCCATTGTTGGGTCATTGGGTGTGTCATACTGCTCTATCTAGGTCTGAATATCTGTAGTACTTAAAACACCACTTCATATTGAATTATATTCGCTGGATTCTCTGATTTATACTTAATTTTATCAACTGACATATGTCCTTCCTTAGAGAAATGATTTTAGTGAAATGGTGTTTTTCTCCAAGAGACATATTATCTGTTTGAGAAATATTGATCCTGAATTTAGCTATATGTATGCTGTTTAACTTGAGGAACATTATGAAATTCAATACATTTTCTTCCTCAATGAAAATATATAGTTTATCAAAAAGTTCAGTTTACTTTCTTTCCCTTTGTGTTCATGGGATACATGCTTTTTATTGATACTCATATCTTTACATAGATCTTCACACCTGTGGAATAGTTGGTTGAGTTTCTCTGTCATTGTTGATTTGCTGCTAAGAGGTTTCAGCACCAGAAGTCCTTTCTGTTACAACATAATGACCTAGACTTCATTTTGAATTAAATCTTATTATTTCTGTCATTTGCTTTAGTGTTCATCATATGGGGAGAAAAAGTTCTTATGTTCACAACACCATCCTGTTGTAATTGTTTTTTAAAATTGAAATGAAACAAAAGAAAAGTTATTATAGAGGGTTGTTTTATTCTTTTAGATGTCTTTTTTCATTTTACAGAATTGTGAGTGTTATTACAACTTACTATTCCTTTAAGTTTTTTTATGACATGCTTTTTTCCCCAGGTACAGTTGAGTGTATTTGTTTCCATTTATGCTGTTAATATTCATTGCCATTGAATTGGCAGATTTGGCTCGGGTAGAGCATTGCTTCTGATAGATTAAAGAAAAGTAATCTATTGGTCATAAAGCCTCTAGTCCATGAGTACCACTGCTTCTGATATCATTTACTCTGTCCCACCAGAGTTTAGTGGCTCAGTTGGTAAAGAATCTGCCTGCAACGCAGGAGACCCAGGTTCAACCTCTGGGTTGGGAAGATCTCCTGGAGAAGGGAATGGCTACCCACTGCAGTATTCTTGCCTGGCGCATTCCATGGACACAGGAGCCTGGCAGGCTACAGTCCATGCGGTTGCCAAGAGTTGGACATGACTGAGCGACTAACGCTTTCACTTCACCAGAAGTTTAAGGTTCTTCTGTTCAGATACTGATACCTCTGAATGTGCGTTTTGTTAATTGGGTAGTAGGGATACAAGATGGAGGGTGTGGGGGTATCTGTTTGCCCTTTTTTCCAAAAATAAGGGGCCAAAAGAGAATGGTCTGTGTCTGCTTACCTGCAGTAATGTAATGGGTTGATATCGGTGGAAGCTTGTAGTTTGATGCGCCATCACTTCCATCAGGAAGGTTAATTGCTAACAAATGACTAAATGGGAATTTAGGGGGAATGGTACAGCAGTCTGCTGTGTTGTGGTGAGGGGAGTTCTGGCGCCATTTCAGGGTCACTATTTGTATCTGTCTATCAGAGTTAGGATACAGTTGTTTCTCCCAGTTTCAGCCTTCTCTATAGAATTTCTGTCAGTTGTTTGACTCCATTAAGTGTGCAGAGGAAATAAAAGCCTGAATGACCAATCCACCAGGGGCTATGGATAGACCCTTTCATTGTCCATACTTGGAGCACTGCATTAGGTCTCATTATCCATTTATAATAAGCGACCTCTGCCCCCTGGATCATTGAAAAAGATTCAGTGTGCTTTTCTGACACATAGGGCACCTTTCTCAGCAGACACATTGAACAATGGGACGTCTGGTAGTCTGGAGGACTAGTGTACATGGCAGGTTTTTAAATACACGGGCTGTGCCAAACCACTCTGGCAGTTTGCTCTCTCATGGTTCAAAAATGGGCTAAGGGGAGCCTAATATCTGGAATATGAATGCAGTATTCCTTTCCTCTTTTCTTTCTTTCTTCTTCTGTTTTTTAAAAAGTTAAGTTTTAATTGGATGATAATTGCTTTACATGTTGTGCTGGTTTCTGTCATACAACAACATGAAATTTTTTTTTGCCTTGTTTTTCAGTTTTGTGTTCTAGAAAGGATTTGCCTTCATCTCTGCTTGTGCATTTCCTGATAGAGAAATATGGAAAGATTTGGATACAGTGAATGGATAGATGCATCATTTTTGGAAAGTATTTGCCAAACATGTCCATGGAAATTATCTGTGATCCACTGAAAATCTCTCTTCTATTCCATGCTCTGCCCAAACTGGTAGGGACTGAATATCCCACTAAAAAGTTGGAGAAAGAATTTGATCCTTCCTTCATCTCTCTAACCCAGATTTATTCTATCATATAAATTTGGGCCAGCTACTTGAAATCTCTGCTCATCTTTCTCCAGCCCCCGGTACATAGACAGATGTGGGGAAAAGATGAAGATAACATAGTGACTATTGGATGAAATATATATTTATATTTTATCCATTAATGAAGTAAGAAAACTGTCATGTTCAGAGCATCACACTGTGTCAGCTGAAGGTGGCCGTCTAAGAATCTTGACCTCTCGTGCCTATGTGGCCCTAGTACAGTGTCTTGTTAATCAGTCGTTTACCTGAAGGATATTGGGATAGGGAAAATAAAAGATTGAGAGCCACTTCTTTACCAGTTCATGTGAAGAAACATTATAAAAGTATTATTTAAGTTTAAGAAGCATACATTTCATTAATAAAGCCTTGTTCCTCTTTCAGAAGCTTACTTTGCATTTAGTGTCACGTATGTTGGCTTGATCAATTTTTTAAAATATATGAGACACACAGGCACTCAAAGAAACCCAGTTTAGTGCAGTGAACTGGCAGCTACGCTCTCCAGTCGACCCCAGGTGTCTAGTTCAGCAAAGCAGTTTTCCTGTTAAGTGATGAACTGTGCCATGCTCCCTGATGCCCGGACACAGAGGTGTCACCTCCAGAGAGTAACCGTTGAGTTCCAGCACAGATTTTTCACTCCACACCAGCTATGGAAAACCATGTAGATGGCAGAGCTCTCTCCATGCCAAGAATTAATATATTAACTGGATTATAGCACCATTTGACAAATTGCTTACTAAATACATCAAAATTGATTGGACATTCTGTATTTGAATTGACAAATGGCTGCATTAGGAGAAGGAGGGAAATCCATTAATTATAGCTGCTCTCAACCATAGGAAATATAATCATATAAATATAGATTTTGTTAAAACAAAAATCTCTACTTCATGGTAGCATTGCTTATGTGTTTACTTGCACCTCTTTGCTATTAACAGAAGGGCTGCTCTTGGCCACTGCCCTTTAAGTAATAAAAAAATAGTAATTTCTGCTGTGCTTTATGTGCCAGTCTTTTATGACTGCGTGGTAGCTTTTAGTTCTTAGTCCCGAAGAATAGAAAATACAAGAGAAACGAAGCCTTTCTGCTCAGTTCTCAGCTGCACCTCTGTCTGTCTATCTTGCCCTTTGTATTCTCATATTATTTAAGTCAGAAGCTTTACTTTTGCTTCAATGATATGAAAACCGTGATCATCACTCAACTTCGTTGTAGAAACAAATTTTTTTCTCACGATCTTTCTTACTGAAGGTAAGAGAGACCACAGCACAGGCTGGTGGGTGAATGCCCTCGATTGTCCCTCTCCCGTTTGAATCTGTTCTCCTTATTGTTGTCATATGACAGGAAGCTTTCTGCCATGTGACTCTATGGAAGTTAGTGGAGAGATGAGAAACACTGAACTGCCTTTATTGCCTTTATGCCATTAGTTTCTTGCCTGTTCTACTATGCTTTCTTTGTATTTTAAAACCACATGAAGAGCCTCAGAACTTCCCTTATGTGATGTCAAGTTTGGGTCAGAGCTGAGATTATAAGGAATATTTGGGGGTTGGGCATTCTGCTGCCTTCCAAGGCTGTTTTCTAGGTGCCAGTGGTCCTTCTATGGTTATGCCATTTATACCTTTAAGTATGAAACCAAACCAGTATTTTCTAAAATGAAATCTTCTAATTCCTCAAGGGTATTATAGAGAATGTAAAGTGTGGCCCAAAGTACTTTCTTTTCTCTTGCTGCATGGAAGGCTTCCTTGAATGTCTATAACTTGCTTATGTTGAGACTTCTGGCCAAAGTTATTTTTTCCCCATTGTTTGATAGTTTTGTATGGTACCTCTGATCAGGATGCATAGATATTTATTAAGATGAGAAAATGACTATATTAAGATATGAAATAAAGAAATCGTGGAGACTAAATCAGTAATATAGTTTATATTTGTGGATAAACAACCCTCAAGATGTTTTACATGAAATTTTTAATTTAAAATACTTACAGGTAAAGACATCATGAATTGGGAGCTTCCCTTATGGTCCAGTGGTTAAGAATCAGCTTCACGATGCCGGGGACACAGGTTTGATCCCTGGTTGGGAGCTAAGATCCCAGAGCGGCTCAGCTCACATGCTGCAATTAGAGTTCATGCACTGCAGTGAAAGAATTGGTATGCTACAGTGAAGATCCTACGTGCTGTAACTAAGACCCAATGTAGCCAAATAAATAAATAATCATAATAAAAATACATCATGAATTGAAGTAGTTCATACTTCAGGTTAAGAACATGGTCTTTGGAGTTTGCAGTTCTAAATTCCATTCCTGCTGTTTGCTAGCTGGGTGATGTTGGGCAAATAACTTAACTGCTCTGGGCTTTAGTTTACCTACCATTAATGTGGGAATTAGTAATACCTACCTTATAAAATTGTTTTTAGATTAAATGAGGTAATTCATCCAAAAAGCTTCACACATTATCTTAGACAGAATGAAAAATAACTATAGATTAGCTTTGTGGGTGGAGTTTACAGAAATAGTATTCTTATTCTCCTTTGAGGCCTTTCTTGCCTCTCTCTGTTCCAAGGGCTTTATGACTGAGATACTCCCAGGTGGCATAGCTTTATTCTTAACAAGCAATAGGAACTTTTCTGGTGGTCCAGTGGTTAAGAATCCACCTGCCATTGCCAGGGACACAGGTTCGATCCCTGGACCTGAAAGATCCCACGTACTGTGGGGCGACTAGGCCCACGAGCCACAGCTGCTGAGCCTGTGCACCCCAGCGTCTGTGCTCTGCACAGGAGAAGCCACTGCAGTGAGAAGCCCGTGTGCGGAAACGAAGATTCAGTGCAGCCAAAAGTGAAAATACATAAATCAATTTCAAAAAATTGACAGTGAAGAGAAAGCATTTGTGGTAAATCCTGTCTCTTCTGTTAAGTGGTCATCTGGACAAGTAAGGTTTTAATGTGAGTATTTTCAAGGCTATAAAAGGCAATTTTACTTAGTAATTCTAATTGAAGCAAATTGAAAATTTCTCTTAGACCTGTTGGTTTTGAGCATCTCCAATCCCTTAGTAAACTATGGGAACTGGGATATTTCTTGGTGTCCACTGAAAGGCTTTCCTCTGGAAGTTCTTTCTGATAGTTAGTTGCCTTAAGACTCTGAAACCCAACTTGTGACATGTCAGAAGTGAAGTGAAGTGAAGTCGCTCAGTCATGTCCGACTCTTTGTGACCCCGTGGGCTGTAGCCCACCAGGCTCCTCTGTCCATGGGATTTTCCAGGCATGAATACTGGAGTGGGTTGCCATTTCCTTCTCCAGGGGATCTTCCCGACCCAGGGATTGAACCCAGGTCTCCCGCATTGTAGGCAGACACTTTACCCTGTGAGCTACCAGGGAAGCCCATGCCAGAAGGACATTTGATTTTCTGAGATTATCATTGAAATCATTGTTCACAATTCTGGTGAGCCTTTTGTTTTTTACTCCGTATTTTTTGAAGTTTATAATGAACATGTGTTCTTATGGCAGGTGAATTTCTTAGAAAAGGAATGAGAGAGAGTGGAAGAAAGAGGAGGGAGGGAATAAAGGAAGGAAGGAAAAGGATGAAAGGAAAATGGAAGGATGAACTACACAGTTTGTTACAAGGCAGGGAAATTAAATGTTCTACAGTAAAGTAAAGTTAATATGGCTGATTCTCACATATATGATGCTGTGAGAAAACAATACAGTCCTGAATACTTCCCAGATTTCCTAGTCTTGCCGTGAAAGAATCAAGATGACTCTTTGTCCATCTGCAGGTCAAAAAATAGTTGCTGTTTTTTCCGTTCATGAAGTGGTCTTAAAATTTTTTTATCATGGAAATGTTCAAACATACACAGAAGTACAGTGACTAGTATAATGAATCTGCGTATTACCCAGCTTGAAGAATTAACAACATTCTGCCACTCTTGTTTCTGATGTTATCTTAAAATTTTATTTACTTATGGCTACACTGGGTTTTCATTGCTGCCGTGGACTCTCTCGTGTGGCGAGCGGGAGCTACTCGCTTTGCGGTGCACGGGCTGCTCACTGCGGTGGCTTCTCTTGTGCAGAGCAAGGGCTCTATAGTGTGTGGGCTTCAGTAATTGTGGCATGTGGGCTTCAGTAATTGTGGCATGTGGGCTCACAGCTGCAGCCGGCGGGCTCTGGAGCACAGGCTCAGTAGTTGTGGTACGTGGGCTTAGTTGCCCCGCGACATGTGGAATCTAGTTCCCTGACCAGGGATCAAACTCTTGTCCCCTGCATTGGAAGGTGGATTCTTAACCACTGTACCACAAGGGAAGTACAGAAATCTTTTTTACTGTTGTTGTTTTTTAATGTATGGCGGATAAAGTGTTATGAGAAAGCCACCCACTGTTGTATCTTTTTACCTATTTAATACTTCCATGTATCTGTGTATATATATGAAGCTCCAGTACTTTGGCTACTTGATGCAAAGAGCTGACTCATTGGAAAAGACCCTGATGCTGGTAAAAACTGATGGGAGAAGCAGAAGAGGGTGGCGGAGGATGAGATGGACTGACCCCATGGACATGTATTTGAGCAAACTCCAGGAGATAGTGAAGGACAGAGGAGCCTGGCCTGCTGCAGTCCATGAGGTCACAAAGAGACAGACACAACTTAGCAACTGAACAACAATAGCAACACTTGCATGTATCTGATGACAAAGACTTAATGATAAGGGGATAGCTCTTTCTCGTAGTTGTATGTTGTGCAGTACGGGAAAGAACAAGCCTTCAAAAGTGTTCTCTTGTGTTTGGAAGGATAGAGAACCCTGTGGTGCTTGTAGGGTAGTATTTTCTGGTTCATTCTTTCCCCAGTCCTCTTGGTTCTATGGATTTTCTGATTTATTTAGAGGTAAAAATCTTAATCATTTCATTTCTCTATTTCATGGAACACATCATGGGTCCTTAATGATTGTTTGAAAAGATTTTAAATTATATTCTAAAGTATAGGTTGAAAATGTTGATGTCTTCCACGACTAAAAGCTTTTAACTCTCCATGCCAAGAGAACTTTGCTCTTCTGCTTAGGCATGGGAAAATCTGCACTTAATTCTTCCTGCTGTATAATGATCTGGTCTTATCAGGAATGTAACTGGATAATAAATAAGGGAAGCATGGAAGAAGCTGCATTAACTCTTTGCAAAAAAAAAAAAATGATTTTTGCCATTTTTCCATTTCCAAACAACTCCCCCTCCCTCCTTTTAAAATACTTAAAAAAATTTATTTATTTGGCTGTGCTGAGTCCTAGTGGCGGCATGCAAACTCTTACTTGTGGCATGTAGGATCTAGTTCCCTGGTCAGAGATTGAACTCAGGTCCCCTGCATTGGGAACGTGGAATCTTAGCTACCAGACCACCAGGGAAGTCCCACAATTCCCTCTCCTTTATTTTTGTTTTGTCGGCCTTTGTTGTGGAGGCTAGACTGAGTAATTAAACTCTTTGCTCTTCAACTGTGCCATTGTAGGTGAGATGGAAAACTATAATACATTTCCAATACCTGGCCTGTTGCCTACTTGTGTACATTGATTTTTGAATGCAGCTTAATAATCCGAAACAGTGATTTTTTTTTAACTGTCTGAGACATCAGTTCACAATACTTTCCTTATAAGCTCTCCCATCTTAGTCTCTTATAGAGAATATTGTATTTCAGAGTGTTTGAATTGAGAACTGATTATTCCTGAAAGGAATGCAGCTAACATACAGGCAGGGGTAGCTGTGAGAATACAGTTGCCATTATCAAGAGATTACAACTCATAATTCTGCACAGAATTAGCACCAGCAAACAGTCATTTCTCTCAGTAAGAACATACACTATCTTGTGTACTTGATTGGATTGTTTAGTTGCTAAGTCGTATCTGATTGTTTGCAATCCCATGCAATCCACCAGCCTCCTTTGTCCATGGGATTTCCCAAGCAAGAATACTGGGGTGGGATACCATTTTCTTCTCCAGGGAATCTTCCTGACCCACATCTCCTGCATTGGGGGGCAGATTCTTTATTTACCACTGAGTCACCAGGGAAGCCCATGTGTACTTGAGTAGTTGCTAAAAGCTGATAAAGATGTGTACAGTGAGTATGAGAGAAAGCGTATAAAACCACGTCCATTTCCCCTTTAAAAGAAAATGTCACAAAGCCTAAGGAAATATGGGGGGAAATGCTATAAACTCAACTTTTCGTTTCATGCATTGGGTTTCCATCATTCATTGAAGTGCTTGTGATTTCTCAGTTTTCTTTTCTTGACTTGTTAGGTTGATTTCACTAACCATATTACTTGTATTGTGCTTATTCCTCAACTTTTATAATGACCAGATTTTAAGTTGGTACATAGTATACACAATTTAAATGGTGCTAAGGAATATTTAGTGGAAAACGAGTCATACCTTCATCCCTTTCTTCCCTGAGGCAACTGTTATGTAAAGGTGAGCTTTGACAAGATTGGTTTTGTTGTTTTTAGACTTATTTTTCTAAGTAGATCATCTAACCCTCGGCAAGACAAACTTATCTGTAAGCTACAAGCAAGGTATTATACAGACACACTGTGTTCCTTTAAAATAGCCAGTGTGGACTTTTCTAGTTATCCTGCTGCTGGTTTAATGTATATACAGTGTGCTTGTACTGTGAATTGAGTTGCCATAATACACATTAAATTGTGTGTATCTTTCCAGGTGACCTTAACTGCAAATGTTTTGAAGGGACTGTTGCAGCCTATTCATTTCTCAGAAGTGTGCTGGGACAGTTTGAACTTTTCAATGGAGTAGCTTATCTTGCTGATAGCATGAAGCCATTATGTTTTATTCTGTCTGTCCATTTTTATGACATTTAGAGTTACATGGAGGAGCAAAACTGAACTGTGAACCCTTCCAGACTACCCCCAGGTATAGCTTGTCCAGATGCAAAATGGCAGTGGACTATTATGGTAGCATGAATAACCAGATGAAAGCTCCTTAGTTTATGTCTTCTGTTGGGAATATTATGTGATGCTTTGGGGGTGGCAAGGGAGAAGAGCAGGGTGGGGCAGAGATGTACCCTGTGTTGTCAGTTATCCAATGAAATCTGTCATCTCGTAGGCAATGAGGATACGTCATTTTTCTAATTATGTATTGCCTGTGACTGTTCTTCTGGGAATGTGGAATAAAAGGAAAGTGAAACCAGAGATGTACAATGACTGACTGTTAGAAAACTTTAATAATTTATTAGGGAACATCTATGGTACCGCAGGGTCAGGGTGCAAGGAAGATCATTGATCCGTTTAATATACAGCGTAGGTAAAACCTGTTCCCTTTTATATGTGTTGTAGTGCTTCAGCTGTTGTTGCACTGGTAGGAGATATGGCTCCTAATGAGCAGAATAGCCAGTAATATGTCGTGCTATTGCTTGATTGTTCTGTGTGTGAAATTCAGCAAACTCCTTTACATTTAAATTGAAACATTTATAAATTAGAAAACTTTATTCTAGACTTCCATAGAGATAGTTAGGTGTGTTATTTTTGACCTGAAAGCCTTCTCCTCTTTAAAAAATTATTTTTAAAAAGTCCAGAGTTTTATTTTTACCAGTTTGATAGTATGAAAGCATAACCTGTAAAATTTTGCAAATCTCTGATTACTACTATTTATATGTGTTTGTTGGCTGTTGTATTTCCTCTTCTGTGAATTGCGTGTTCATTAGGAAATGCCTTAGTCCATTTTGCTTGTGGATTACTTGTCTTTGAGCCTTTCTTCTTAAAAGGCAAATATTATTTTCTGAGCTAAGAAACTACCTTTCCAAGCAGAATTTCTTCCTCAGATCCTGAGTGCTTTCTGATCAGAAACAGAGTTTGGTCAAGAGCCTTCTCTTATTGTATGGCTGCTCTATAAATGCTGTTTCTAATAAGTACCAAAAGTATATTGAAGTTTGTCCTTGGATGAGGGTTTATCACTGCTGGCCTTTGGGTGAACTTTGAGCCTGAGCTGTTTCATTCAAGGCAGCATGATGTCATTTAACTCACAAATTTCTCTGTTGCTAGAAAAAGGAATGTTGTTCCCCTAAATAACCTGAAGGACTGAATAATGCTGGCACAACATTATTCACCTCTCAGGTCTCCACTAAAGACTTCAGCATGGTAAGGGTTTTATTGTTCACAGAGGATTTGTGGGGATGTGTTAAGGAGTAGGGGCAAGCAAAAATTGAGTCTGGTCCTGAATCTGGAGAATACTTTATTCTGCAGCCCACTCAGCTGCCAGTATGACCCAGCTCACACTCAAACTTTTCCAAATAAAAACCTTGGGATCCGTTTTTGTTTCTTCATATTGAAAGTCTCTCTAAGTTTCTTTCTAGTTCTGTTTGTTCAACATATGAACTTATTCTAGGCTTTGCAACAGCAGTTAAAGCCGAAAGTTGCATCTCAGATAAAAAAGTAGATGCCATTTGGGTCAGCCCCACCCCACACCCCCTTACTTGAGAAGTAGATCTCCCTGATTCCAGTGGCATTGAGATTCCTTTCAGGAAGTATAGCAGTTTTTTTTTAGCATCTCCTAAAGTTGGGAGCTTGGAGTTCGCTAGCAGCGGAGCCTGTGCTTGATTAGCAGCTGTGTCCTCTGAAGCTACGAGAATTTATTACTGGGAGTTCAAGAGATGCAGGAAAGACTAGAACAAGAACGTAACAGAATCAGATAGATTGTCCCTTCATTGAGTTTATAAATAAGCACGGCTCATTGTGCAGCAGTATGCCTTGTGTTAGTTTTTAGAAAAACAATGCTTATAACCTGTGTGTGGTTAGTCTCTTTTAACTTTCAAATGTATTGTCAACTCTTTTTCCTTTCATTGCTTTTAAGGATGAATGGTGCTGAGATCAAATAGTTATTCCTTTCAGTTTTTTAATAGAGTATCTAGATCCTCTTGTTGCCTATTGTAAATTTGGTAGTTAGGAGATCTAATTTTTTTCCTGAGTATCCAAACTGTGGCCAATACACTTAAGAAAAGTAATTACCTGTTCTAATATAAAGTGTATTAATATTAATGATAAAAATGTACTTTCTCTCTTTCAACTGGAAGACTAGATTTGTTGCAGATGAACTTAGGTTATTGAGATCTAGCTGTTAGTTTTGGGGTATTCTAGAAAGAATTTGATTCCTTGGAATTGAGGATATACAGTTATTACTTTGGATAAAACAGCCTGAAATGTCAAGAGAGTCCTACCTTTCTTTAGGACTGGTAATAACTCATTCTTGGAAGCTTGACTCAAACCTATATATCCTAACCTTTAAGTACTCCATTAACTAGTGTTAAAAATGAGATTTCAGAGTGTCATTTTATATATCTGTTAATACAATAACTCTTTACTATGTTTTATGTGGGTAATTTGTAAAAATTGTATGCTCATTGATCCCCTTCCTAACTACTTATAGATTTGAGAAGCTATACTATGAATTGACATTTTCTGTTTTCAGATTGAGAATTTTGTTATGTGGCATTCAGGCATAGGGGTATTTTCAAATGACCATTCAATGTTTCTGTTCATAATTTTACTTCAGTTGTTCTACTGACTTGGAAATTTTGGGGGGTTTTGCTTAACGAGACTAACTTGCAGAGGTCAACATTGAAGATTTTTTTTGTTTGCTTTGCACATAAACACATATAAAATATAAATATATTCATAGGAATACACACATACATACATACACATACTCATATATCACTGTAAGACATTAAAATACACTTAGTGGTTTTTTTTTAGCTTTTATTTATTCACTAGAAGCATGATCTGCTTTCCTGAAAACACAATATAAACAAAGTCTAACTCACAGTTACCTCATAATGATCTGCTCAGCCTGCCCTGGGTTGTTGATCTATATTTATCAAATGCCTGTGTGTACAGGCAGTACTTTTGGAGTTGTATGCTGTAGAAAAAATTGACAGTATACCTTTATAGTTAGATGGATAGACTTGTTTTAAATTACTGTATTAAAGGTAGGGGATAGAGCATAACAGAGATTTTTATTTCAAAATTCCATATCCCTTTTCTAACCCAAGATCATTAACTGTCTAAGAACAGTGTTGTGCGTGCTCAGTCATGTCCTACTCTTTCTGACCCATGGAGCCCACCAGGCTCCTCTGTCCATGGGATTCTCCAGGCAAGAATACTGGAGTGGATTGCCGTTTGCTCCTCCAGGCGATCTTCCCGACCTAGGGATTGAACTGGCGTCTCCTGCATTGGCAGGCAGATTCGTTATCACTGAGCCATCTTGGAAACCCTAAGAATAGTTGGTAAATGAAAAGATACTATTTTTCTTTAGCTAGAAGTTGGTTATGTTGGTCCATTAAACTCAGGCTTGCAATATATGTAACTTTATTTTTCTATAAATTCTCTTTAGTCCTCTTTTGTACCTCTATCCTAACAAATATGGAAAAATTAATCTCAGTCAATTATAACCTCCTACATAGTTGCATCTAAATTCTATAGGGCTTACAGGTACGAGATGGGATTGCTAAAGATATTTTACCTCTATTTTCACCACTGAGATGTCCCAATTCCTTACCAGATTTAATCGTTGGCTGTTGTATTGGTTCATGGGCTTACCTGATGGCTCCGATGATAGAGAATTTGCCTGCAATGCAGTAGATTTGGGTTCAGTCCCTGGATCAGGAAGATCCCCTGGAAAATGGAATGGCTATCCACTCCAGTATTCTTGCCTGGAGAATTCCATGGACATAGGAGCCTGGCAGCGTGCAGTCCGTGGAGTTGCAAAGAGTCGGACATGCCTGAGCAACTAGTTAGCACATTGGTTCACATAGGTCTTTGTAGCATCCATCCTTGTTTCAAAGCCTTTGCAAAGCCTGACAGTTGCCTGGACCTTGTCCATATTACTCTTGAATGTACAGTAAATATTCACCACCACATTCACAGGGGACTTGGAGAGGTTGTCACAGGCTCAGCTGTGAAAACACACTATGTGCACACCTTCTCTACTGTAGAGGAGCAAAATCCCCATGCTGCTTCCCAAGTGGAACCTCCTGCTACTTGCCAAAACTCTACCCAAGAATCAAATTAGGATTTTTCACAGTTGTTCATCCCTAAAACTCTTTCTGACATCTGTACCCTTCCTTGGGAACCCTCTTTTTTCCCCTTTCTGTTTGTGAGGCTCTTGTTCCAGTTTCTGCATGTCTTTCCTAATAGCTGCTTGGACACCATGGGAGCTTTGCTCTTAACTGTCATACTTTTAATCTCTCTTTCTTATCCCAGGGTCAGGGTTTTGAATTCCTGACCGGGTTTTGAATTCTTTGTGACCGGGTGTGTCATTGTTTCCACCAGCTAGTAATCATGGAGTGTTCTTCCTACCTGATTGGAGAAAGTTTTAAATGTAAAGAAATGTGAGGGAGAGGGAAAGGATATTTACATTATGTTGAAAAATATTTTTCCACCACACATATTTTTATACTGTGAATCTTCTGAATGCTTCCAAGCATTCTTAATTGGAATACTGTTTTTTAGTGAACATAAAGTATGGTAACTCTTCTCACAATCTCTATTTAGAAATTTAGGATTCAGATTTAATGTTTCATAGATATATGATTGGTATTTTGACCAGTTCCTTTGGGAAACAGGATGGGTGGGAAGAAGAGGAGGAGGAGAAAGAGATTTTTTTTTTCCTCCTTGAGAAACTTTTCACTGTGGAAAATCTCAAACATACACAAAATTAGAAAGAAATTGTGTCAGTATAATGACTCTCCATGCACCTGTCATTCTCAACCGTCATCAACTCACGACTAATGTTTTTTTCAGCTATAATCCTCTTCCTCACCATTCTCTGCCATTGGATTATTTTTAAATTTACCCTTCCACACACATCTTTTTTTTTTTTTTGCTATGCCTTGCAGCTTGCAGGATCTTAGTTTCCCAACCGGGAATTGAACCTAGGCCCTTGGTAGTGAAAGCACAGAATCCTAACCACTGGACCACGAGGGAAGTCCCAAGTTTATCCCCATTTTGATGATGGGTGAATAAGCATTGTACCATCCTGGTATCCTTCATTATTTATTCCAGAATCCAAAGTTCCGTTCATTCATTTATTTATAAAGTGTTTATTCTGCAACAGGTAGTAGGCTGGGCTCAGCACATGTTGAGTATATTACAAACTCTTGGGGAAAGAATCGCATTAGGTACTAGTTAGTAACAAGGGTATAATTTCTCACTTCTCTTGCAATTTTTCCAGTTATCTGTCTACCCTTTATTTAAAAAAAAAAAAAAAAAAAAAAGTCCTAAACCATCTGCCGACCCTCCCTCCCTGCCCTCTTTGCCTTCCTGATTCATCTTACACTCTCAGCTTGCCTCACCGCACCTACCACACTGGCTTCCTGACATGACTGAAACATTTCATGTTCCCACTTCAACATCTTTGTAATTGATATTTTCTGTAACACTTTCTTCTCAGATGTATGCATGGCCTATTCATTCACCTCTGTAAAATTTTCTCTGACCTCAGCTGCGTTCCAAGGTGTGCTGACCTCTAACCATGTGTCCTTAGCTGCCTTCTTGATTGGTCTTTAAGGAGAGGGCAGTTTTGAGGCATACTCTTGCTCTGTTCTGTATCAAGAATTTCAACTTTATTAAAAAATTACAAGTGGTTGGGAAACACCTAGCCTTTTGCAAACATAAATTTACTTACCAGTTTTTATCTAAAAGGATGCTTCAACATTAATTGGTTATGATATTCTTTTCTTCATGATATTCAGAATCCTAGGAAATTGTTTTGCTTTGGTGGTCACTGTATTTTGTGCCAGTTGCCAGCCTGCATCTCAGCTGTAGAACTAGGATTTTGAAGAACTCACAGCTAATAGTTTTAACCATTGCAAATCTTATATTTTAATACTATTTATCTCCCTCTGATGAGTGATTGACTGGTTTAAGTATCATTTCTCCCCTCCCAGCTAGCTAAGATAAGGTTTTTGTGAGTATGTCTTCTTTAAATCTTGCCCTACGTTCTGTTCTGTCTACTTCACTTACACCTGTTTTGTTGAGTTAGTTCATCAAAATACTTGTTCTGGCAAGAGTGTTGTGTGATTGGCTTGTGAGTCACTCCTGGTGGAAATATATATCTCTTTCTGGGAGTATGCATTAAGAAATTTAGATATGTTCATATCCTCTGATTTCAATTTTAGAAATGTAGCCTATGGAAAATATACATATTGAAGTATATAAACATATCTCTGGGTGGTAGAGATTCTGAGATTATTTTCTTTCTCTCATTCTATTCTATTTCTTCCAGGTTTCTTTAATACTCACAATCTTTCCTTCCTCTTTGGTTCTCTTTTCTTTTCTCTATTTCCCCTCAGTACTTTATTGCTTTATTTCTCTTAGTATTAAAGTGTATAATGAGGGAGAGAATGTATGAGAAATCTCTGTATCTTCTTTTCCATTTTGTTTTGAACCTAAAATTGTTTTAAAAAAATTAAAGTCCTATTTTATAATAAAAATAAGCAAATAAAAAGTATGGGACTTTAAGTAGAGGAGGCTAAGTTTTTGTTGGGATAATATTTGGTTCATAGTAGGAACTCAATAAAATGTTTACTGAATCATTTTATTGCTTTGACTAAGCAAAGATTAGTCACTCAGTCATGTCCAAGTCTTTGTGACCCCATGGACTGTAGCCTGTCAGGCTCCTCTGTCCATGGAATACTCCAGGCAAGAATACTAGAGTAGGTAGCCATTCCCTTCTCCATGAGATCTTCCTAACCTCGGCATCTTTACTATTAGGAAAGAATCTTCCTGCAATGAGGGAGACCCAGGTTCAATTCCTGGGTCAGGAAGATCTCTTGGAGAAAAGGGCTACCCACGGCAGTATTCTTGCCTGGAGAATTCCATGGACAGAGGAGCCTGGTGGGCCACAGTCCTGGGGTCACAAAGACTTGGGCACGACTGAATGACTGACACCAAGCAGAGGTGGTTCTGTTTATGAGAAGCAGGCTGTTTCTGCTTTAAGCCTGTCTCCTATGACCTAAAAATTAGGGAAACTATGGAAGCATAATAAAAAAGAAAAGAAACATTTCTTTTGATAAATCATTGTTTTAGGAACTAAAAGTGTTTGTTTTTTTTTTTTTTTCATTTTTATTAGTTGGAGGCTAATTACTTTACAATATTGTAGTGCTTTTTGCCATACATTGACATGAATCAGCCATGGATTTACATGTGTTCCCCATGTTCCCGATCCACCCTCCCACCTCCCTCTCCACCCAATCCCTCTGGGTCTTCCCAGTGCACCAGCCCCGAGCACTTGTCTCATGCATCCAACCTGGGCTGGTGATCTGTTTCACTCTTGATAATATACATGTTTCGATGCTGTTCTCTCTAAACATCCAACGCTCGCCTTCTCCCACAGAGTCCAAAAGTCTGTTCTGTACATCTGTGTCTCTTTTTCTGTTTTGCATATAGGGTTATCGTTACCATCTTTCTAAATTTCATATATATGCGTTAGTATACTGTATTGGTCTTTATCTTTCTGGCTTACTTCACTCTGTAAAATGGGCTCCAGTTTCATCCATCTCTTTAGAACTGATTCGAATGAATTCTTTTTAATGGCTGAGTAATATTCCATGGTGTATATGTACCACAGCTTCCTTATCCACTCGTCTGCTGATGGGCATCTAGGTTGCTTCCATGTCTTGGCTATTATAAACAGTGCTGCGATGAACATTGGGGTGCACGTGTCTCTTTCAGATCTGGTTTCCTCAGTGTGTATGCCCAGGAGTGGGATTGCTGGGTCCTATGGCAGTTCTATTTCCAGTTTTTTGAGAAATCTCCACACTGTTCTCCATAGTGGCTGTACTAGTTTGCATTCCCACCATCAGTGTAAGAGGGTTCCCTTTTCTCTACACCCTCTCCAACATTTATTGCTTGTAGACTTTTGGATAGCAGCCATCCTGACTAAAATTTAAAATGTTTTCATGGCTTCCATTTATGTGAAACTATTAAGTAGACTCTTAAAGACTCTTATATGATACTTGTTTTTAAAACCCCTTCCCAAATTATAAGAAGTGCATCAACTTAATTTCTTTGTTAGGTGGAAGGCATTGAAGTGTCCTGAGATATAGGAATTACATTGGTGCACAGGCAGTGGAATTGTCACTGCTTCTTATGTACTTGTGCTGTTAAGATGCAGCTAACTGTTTATTTCTTCAACAATGATATATGTAATGATTAGATCCCCACAGGTATTTTTCAAGGTGTGCTCTTAGTTGGAGATTTTTCTTGCTCCTAAAAAATTTAATCTTTCTTCTTCATTAGTTATTTGAATTGTGTGTTAAGTGTCTTATTTTAGCTTATAAATCACCACAGTATCCAGGATGGTTATGCCCGTATTCATTTTTTTTTCACGGCATGGATTAAAGTTGTTTAAATATGTTTTCTTTCTCCTTCAGTGGTTCCCCCTGGAAGTCCTGGGCCCATTACTCGGCACGGGTCCTATGACAGTTTAGCTTCTGACCATAGTGGACAGGAAGATGAAGAGTGGCTGTCTCAGGTGAGACTCTGAAACATTGGGTCTATTAAGGTGACAGAAAACAGAGATCCATTTATCTCTTTTTATTAAAAAAAATTTTTTTCCTTAGAGGAAAATGGGCAGAATTTGGATTATTTTTAGGGTCATCAAGAATTGATCATCTTTCCATATTAAGAATTTCTCAGAAATACTGCTGCAGGGCTACATATACATATATTTTATACACACACATATACATATACATATATGTGTGTGTACATTAGCTTTCATGCAGAGAACATAAAGTACTCATATCTTTCAAACAAGCCATTTATATCCCCCAGAACCCTGGATTTCAGGTGGACTGTTTGGATTAAGATAAGAACTGACCTGGTTAAAATGGTGAAGCCATTCAACAATCTTTGGGCTTTCTTTTGTGGAGGCAAGATTTTCTGAAGACTGGGCCCAGACTTTGATTAGGGAAGTTCTGCCTCCTAATTTGCACAAGTGCCAGCCTGGCCTTCCTTTCCTAAGCTCCGGTAATGTGGCTTCCAAGGGTCTCCAAACTAGTCCTGAAACAGCTTCCACTGACCCTTCCTCCCCTTGCCAGGTGAAGCTGTCTTCATCTGCAGGGCTTTGAAATAAAAGATACTCAGGCAGATTTCAAAATGATGAGATTACAAGTGACTTCATTACAGATGCTGTTATGTCTGTTTCAAGTCTGACATCACTGGGTGAAGTTAATGACTGGGTCTCGGATTACCAAATCCCCTCAGCTTTTCAGCAGACAGGTGCCTCCTAGGGGCCCGGGTGCAGTTTCACTGCTTTCTCAGGGAGGAGAGCCCAAGATACTAAAGGGAATCTGGGAAGCAGAGAATGAAATTGTTTCTAGGTGACATACTTTTCATCACACTGAAAATACTCACAGGAAAAGCTCAGTTAGGTTGCACACGGAGATGCATCCTTTCTTGAGGATACCACAATGAAGTTTTTTAAAAAAGGATGCTGGCAGAGAAACCACTGTCCTTCACTTCAACTTTTCAATTAGAAAAAGGGGTAATGTGTGCTGTCAGTGTGAAAGTATACACAATATGTTTGTACAGCACACAACAGAGGGTGAGCAGGAACATCTGGCCATCGCCTCAGTGAAATTGCACAGGCATCTGTTTACCTCTCGGCTCTGTGACACTGATGGTTTTGAGCTTAAAATACACAGCATGCTTTATCTGTGGCCTCATTTATGTTGCTGAATACAACTCCTTGAATGAGAAATCACTCTCCTAAATCTGAGTCGTTTTCTCCCCATGATTAGCGGGAATGTGAATATTGTTCCAAGACCATGATGCTTTTGCCCTTTAGGACTTTACAAACATGGAGCTGCACTCTGTGAACCTTTTCAGTTGTGTTTTGTTAAGAATTAATCACCACAATCAGAGAAATGTGATTAAATATAAAAGAACTCAGGGCAACATTAAGGCCCATGGGAAGTCAGTTCTATGAACTGTGTATATAGACGTGAATGTAGCAATTATAAGACATTGAGAAATAGTGTCTCACCAAAGGTTTGCATATTTAGTCTCTTATTCAAGTCTCTTGTTTATAAAATCACGTTTATTTTTAGGTTTTACCGTGTGTCCTCCTCTCTGCTTTGTCTAATATTGGCAACATTCCCTGCCTCTTCCATAGAGCATGAAATTCATAAAGCATTTTGGTATTACTGTTCTGCAGCATTTAAAATACCTATGTCAACATTCATGGGAGCTGAGGAAACACTGTAGTTAAGAAATGGTATTTTGAAGACAAATCTAGTTTGAAAGAAAATTTGTAATCCTGTCTTCCTTTAAAAGTGAATTTGGGGGAATTTTGAGGGAAGTATAGTAAATACTATAATATTTAATTGTGGAAAGAAACTGGCTGTGAGTGTTAAATTATTTCAGACCTTTTCTTTTCCTTGGATAGTTCAAGAACAACTTCACATTTGTTATGAGCTTAGTCCTCAGTGAAGGAATTACTTTTAATATGTGGATTGACAAGTGTAATATTCATTGCATGCCCACAGAGTGATAAGGACTGTCTAGAATGAGTGAAAAAGGTAGTCCTTAGGCAGCCAATGCTAGGTGTTGAGGCAGGCAACTGGCCCTTTATATTCATGTGATTTTTGTGTTGTGTGTGGGGGGTGTGTGTGTGTGTGTGTTCTCCGGTTTATACACATACAAACACTAAATGAATTTTTATTATATTGTGACAAAAACCAGTAGATGGATGTAGTGAATGTCTATACAGGCTGCTGTTGTCACAACTTTCTGATTGTGGATGATACCCTCTCCCTCTCCCACTAGGTTAAGATGGGCTTCTTGGAGAATGTGAGTGTTCAGAGACGAGATGGGGGGATGATGAAAGGCTCTCAGAAGGAGGTCATGATACACCTCAATCATGATTCCTGGTCTGTTCCAGGTAGAAATTGTAACGCATACCGGACCCCACAGACGTCTGTGGATGGGTCCACAGTTCCAGTTCAAAACCATCCATCCCTCAGGCCAGACCACAGTCATATCATCCAGTTCATCTGTGTTGCAGTCTCATGGTCCAAGTGATACTCCACAGCCCCTTTCGGATTTTGATACAGATGATCTTGACCTCAACAGTCTCAGGTAAGAAATAAGAACTAGAGAGTGGTTTGACCAGATTAATATGTTCATTTGTAGTGAACATCTTAGGTAACTTTACATTTTCCCCTTTTACACCGTATCATATTGCAGAACACATGCACTGTAACTTGTGGTTCATTATTAATCACCGGGGATCTTCCGTGAGATCTCATCACCTCCAATGAATATTTGTGTTCTAGACTGTACTTTCCTGGATCTAATATTCAGTGCACTTTTAAAAGCCGTCCTATTTTATGTTGCCTTTCTCGTATTTCCGATTATCCTCTGTGTTTTCATCATACATATTCTTTGATCCTCACTTGTAAGAATCATTATACAAAGTTTACAGAGTATGCTTTTTATTTTTAGGGTTTTTTTTTAAACGTAATTGAGAACTTTTTGACTTCTGCAACTTGTTTGCTTAGCAGTTTAATTTGTTATACCAAGACTTGACATATCAGGGTACAACAGATGATGAAGGGCCCAGTCTAATGCAATATAATTTCCTTTCTTTGTGTTCTTTTCAGGAAAATTTCTACAGTATATGTTTATCTGAATCTAAAATAACCCTTTTACCTTTTTCTTGAATTTCTTTTTTAAAAAATTGTTTGAAAAATATGTTCCAATCGTATGTTGGGAGTATGTTTTTATTCTACTTCTTTGTCAACATTAGTAACAAATTTTTATACTGTAAGTATACAAATATATAACAAATTTTTATTCTTCGTTAAGGCAAAGGCTGTTGTAGAGGTGAATTAGAACTAGTTTCTTCTTTCTGTTCAGTCGCTAGGTCGTGTCCAAATCTTTGCAACCCCATGGACTGCAGCACACCAGACTTCTCTGTCATTCACTATCTCCAGGAGTTTGCTCAAATTCACATCCATTGAGTTGGTGATGCCATCCAACCATCTCATCCTATTTAAGAACAACTCATGAAAAAAAAAAAAAAAGAGCAACTCATGTAATGCTTCCCAGGTGGCGCTAGTGGTGAAGAACCCACCTGCCAATGCAGGAGACATAAGAGACCCAGGTTCGATTCCTGGAAATGTTCCCTGGAGGAGGAAATGGTAACCTCCTCCAGTATTCTTGCCTAGAGAATCCCATGGACAGCGGAGTCTGGTGCGCTGCAGTTTGTAGGGCTGTAGAGGGTCAGACACGACTGAAGTGACTTAGCACACACGCACGTGTAATGAAACATGTCTCCTGTAATACCTTTTCAAGTATTTTAGGTTTTTATTTTAGTTTGCTTTCCTTTATTTCTTCACTTTTTTTTTAAACTTTTTAAAAATTCTTTTTTTTTAATTAATTAATTTATTTTACTTTACAACATTGTATTGGTTTTGCCATACATTGACTTGAATCTGCCATGGGTATACATGTGTTCCCCATCCTGAATCCCCCTCCCATCTCCCTCCCTATCCCATCCCTCTGGGTCATCCCAGTGCACCAGCCCCGAGCATCCTGTATCATGCATCGAACCTGGACTGGCGATTCGTTTCACATGTGATAATATACATGTTTCAAAGCCATTCTCCCATATCATCCCGCCCTCGCCCTCTCCCACAGAGTCCAAAAGTCAGTTCAATACATCTGTGTCTCTCTTGCTGTCTTGCATACAGGGTTATTGTTACCATCTTTCTAAATTCCATATATATGTGTTAGTATACTGTATTGGTGTTTTTCTTTTTGACTTACTTCACTCTGTATAATAGCCTCCCACTTTTTTTTTTTTTCTTTTTGCTCTTTTGGGTCTATTATATTTTCTTCAGCTTTCTAGAAGTAGAACTTTTCTTCAGTGGTGAGGCAACTTGGTGGATGCTGGACCATTTTTCACAGATACCAATTGTAAAGTATGATCCATTTTCAGGAAGTCAAGCAGAGTCAGTTCTCAGCTTAGTGATTCAGTGCATACTCATCTGTTTTTGGAGGTTATTCTGTTACTTAAATAGTATTTTTATTTATTTGGCTTTGCTGGGTCTTAGTTGCTGCATGCAGGATCTTTATTTGCAGCATGCAAACTCTTAGCTGTGGCATGTGGGATCTAGTTCCCTGAACAGGGATCGAACCCAGGCCTTTTGCATTGGGAGCACAGAGTCCCAGCCACTGAACCAGCAGGGATGTCCCTGTTCCTTTGTTTTTGACCTCCTCTAGCTTTCTTAGTTACCCCTTACTTCAGACGCAGGTCTTTGTCTAAGAGCTCTCTAACTTGCTTCTTCAGACAGAGCTTTATTCCTGAAATCCTCTAGAATTTTCCTCAGGGATTTTTCCTTTTTCTTATACTAAAGAGCTCCCAGTATTTATCTTTAAATTGTTTATGTCCTATTTGTTGGGCATATATAAATACTAGAAACCTTTATATTAGTCCCAGGTTTATAATTTTGTTGTATTTCGCTTGCAGTTTATATTTAAAATTTTGAGCATGTAGGCCCTTGGTTAAGATCTTAACCCCATGAGAACACAATTTTGATGAAAAATTCAGATTTATCTCACATTGTTTCAATCATGTGTCCTGTTTAGTACCATTTCCCGCCCAGCATCCAATTAGAAATCCCACTCTTGATAGTCTCCTCATCTCTGTGCACCATCACTTTATCCCGACTTCTTACATCTGGTTCTACAATTCTTTCGGCTTATGCACAATGGCATTATGGCTGCTGACTTTACTTTCTCCTTTAAATTGTGAAGTCTTGTTGAGATTTTTCGGTGCAACTGACCCTTCACATTCAGTGCCTTCTCCTGTTCCACAGATCACTGAGAATTAATATGATGCTGTGATAGTCTGCCTTCCTGTATCCTAACCAAAATGGCAGCTGTCAGGTGTGTTGTTGGCTGTCATATCCATAAGGGGATCAGGCATGGCTAACCTCGATGTTGTTTTGTCACTCAGTTCCGTCTGACTCTTTTGTGATCCCATGGGCAATAGCCCGCCAAGCTCGTCTGTCCGTGGGATTTGCCAGGCCAGTACATTGGAGTGGGTTGCCATTTCCTTCTCCAGGGGATCTTCCCGACCCAGGGATCGAATCCATGTCTCCTGCATTGGCAGGTGAATTCTTTACCACTGAGGCACCAAGGAAGCCTGGCTCACCTCATAGCAGCTCCTTATTTGGAATAGGGATTTAACATGTAGAAAAAGGTCAATGAAATATTTATGAATAGACCTGAGAAATAGATAATGTAAAAGAAACTGAGATATAAAACCTAGTTTTCCATTTGAGGTTAGCTCCTGGGAAACCAACTTCATTTCATTTTTTCATCTAGTTAATTAATACATCCATTGTTTGATATATTTTACATATACATGTTGTGATCTTTCTGTGTGAGAACATTTAACTTCTGCTCTTTTAGCAAACTTCAGTATTATCAAAACCATAGTTACTGTGTGATACATTAGATCCTCACACTTTAATCATGTCATTTTAATTGATATGTAATTAATATAACATGAAACATAGTGTACAGTTCAGTAGTTTTAATATAGTCACTATGTTTTGCTGCATCCTCCTAATTCTGGGACATTTTCATCACCCCTACCAGTTTGTTTTTATTTTTTTATTTTTTATTATTATGGAAGCATTTCAAGCATATATAAAATTTGTAAAATTAGGAAGAATAATAGACTATACCCCTGTGTGTCTGTTGCCCAGTTTCAATCCATCAGTTCTTGGCCAACCTTCTTTCATCTCTAGCCCAAACCACACTCCACCCACAACTGTGGTTGATTCAGAAACTCCAGTGCTGTAAATTGAATTAATAATAGGAAATTTATTAGCCTACATAAGTTATTTAGACTGGGAGGTAGCTTTAATTTGCATGCACTGAACATATCTAACAGGCTAGCTGCTTGTTTTTCATTAAGACCCAGAAAACATCTCTTCTAGAAACGTCAAGTAAACTCTTCCTCTTTTCTTATTGTCCCACATTTGCTTAGACTCACTCATCACAGACCTAATTAATCTCACCATGAGATGCCGGGATCACCATGACTGGCTTGGGAAAATAAGCTGGTATAGAAGGGCTACTTGTAGTACAGCACTAGAGCAGTGGTCAACATTAGTACAGCAGCATTTCCAACCTCCAGTGCTAGGTCAAAGGCAGTTTTCACCTCCCTCCTATTTCTGCCTTTCATACAACAAGCACATATACATTCCTACTGTGCTTTCAGTGAGGACCCTTTTTCTACAGTCCGTAATTGAAATGTCAGGCTTCTGTAATGTCCCATGGTGCTTATCAACTTCTTATCTTCATCAGTGTCCTCTATAAACTCTATGCATAAGCCAAATCATGCTCGTCAAGATGACCTGCATTTATCATGCTTGGCTGCAAATCCACCGGTTTGCTGTTTCTACTTCTGTGTTTAAAGAGATCTTCTTGCTCCTTTGTATATAAATACATCATCCTAACACTGTTTAGAGGTCCAATTTCTGTTCCAGTTCCACAAGATCCTCTCACTCTGCTGTGGACCATGCTTTCATTCCCTCATTTCCTCTTTCCGAGCTCTTATTACCTATTTCATTCATTTTCACACTAGTTTTCCTTTGCATCAGTCTTGAATTCCCGTGTACTATACCATATATCTGCACACAGACTTTGCATTTTGTGTTTTGTTTCTGCTTGTTCCTAGAATACTGCTGACACATGACTAAAACTCAACAAATACTTATTGAATGAAAGCATTGCCAAAAAATGCACACTTAGACTATTATAGTAAGTCTTTATTCCTTTAAGTTGCCTGGGCCTCTCGGCTCTTTTAGCGATACAGAAATCCTTCAGTGAATAGTACAGAACTACAGCTGGAACTAGACTCTTAGCATTAATAGATTCACCATTTCCAAGCAACTTAAACTCATATGTAGTAAATTGAAGTTTTGCTGACATTTTAATTGATTCTTACATGCTAATTAGTGATATTGTGGTGGTAACTCAGTTAGATAGTAGAGATTTTAGCTAACCACCTGGCAGCCACATCCCAACACAGCTGTGTTATCCTATTTTGTTGTTCAGTCGCTAAGTCATATCCTGACTCTTTGTGACCCCATGGACTCCAACACGCCAGGCTTCCCCGTCCTTCACTCTCTCCTGAGGTTTGCTCAGACTCATGTTCATTGAGTCGGTGATGCCATTCAACCATCTCATCCTCTGTTACCCCTTCTCCTCCTGCCCTCAATCTTTCCCAGCATCAGGGTCTTTTCCAAGGAGTCGGTTCTTCACATCAGGTGGTCAAAGTATTAGAGTTTCAGCTTCAGCATCAGTCCTTCCAGTGAATATTCAGGACTGATTTCCTTTAGGATGGACTGGTTTGATCTCCTTGCAGTCCAAGGGACTTTCAAGTCTTCTCCAGAACCACAATTCAAAAGCATAAATTCTTTGGCACTCAGCCTTCGTTATGGTCCACCTCTCACATCGGTACATGACTGCTGGAAAAACCATAGCTTTGACTGTATGGTCCTTTGTCGGCAAAGTGATGTCTGCTTTTTAATATGCTGTCTAGGTTTGTTATCCTATGCTTGTTGCCACATGTAAAATAATTTTCTTTAAGGATTTTAAGAGAGTGACTCAAATTTTTGTATCAACTGATGTCTTTTAAGGAAGGCAACAATTCTATTCATGAATTTGAAGATTCTTAAAACTTTTCATCTCCCTTTTTTTAACCTTTTTTTCTGTGTTTGAGTATAACTAAAATAGAGAGTTGTGATAGTTTCAGGCGCACAGCAGAGCAGCTCACTCATGCATATACATGCATCCATTCTCCCCCAGACTGCCCTCCCATCAACTCTGAGCACAGTTCCCTGTGCTATGCAGTAGGTTCTCATTAGTTATCTGTTTTATACATGGTACATATGTCAGTCCCTGTCTCTCAACTCACCCCTCTTCTCCTTCCCCACCTTGGTGTCCGTATACTTGTTCTCTTCATCTGTGTCTCTACTTCTGCTTTGCAAATAACTTCCTATGTACCATTTGTCTCGATTCCACATATACTCTTCAAATGCCAAAGGGTTCGGCATAATGTGTTTTGTGTCTTCTCTCATTGCATTTCATTTGTCCCTTTGTAAATGAATGTCCGTTTTTCAACCCCTTGTTTAAAAGCTGTTGAAAATCACAAAAAGAGAAGAAGGGATCCAGAGTGTAGAGAATGCTATGCTTTAAATCTTTTGAAAGAACCTTAGGGACTGCAAGTTCACCCATTTGCCTTATTTTAGAGTGAATGGTTCTTTAATGGACTGGGCTGTTCCAGCATTGCTGATTTAAGGTCTGTTGTAGCATGGGACAGTTTTGATGCTGGTAACATATGTGAATTAAATTCAATTGCATTGCAGGATCCAGCCAGTCCGCTCTGACCCAGTCAGCATGCCAGGGTCATCCCGTCCAGTGTCTGATCGAAGGGGAATTTCCACCGTGATCGATGCTGCCTCAGGTAGAAGACTACATACAAAATGTTTAATGTTTTTTTTTCCCATGCCTTTTTAACTTCGTTTTTTGCACAATGTAGATACTGTGTATTTCTTGCCATCTTTCTCTTCTCTTGGGGAAGGAGGGTGAGGAGGGATGGCTGCATGTGAGCAAGCAAGTGTGCGTGCACATGAGTGTGGGGAGTTGCATGTGTGTCTGTGTATTAAAACAATACTGTGCCTACATTTGCTGCTAAACAACGCCATGCATTTAAATATTGTTAAGGTTGGTGAATGATACCATGGAGTTGGCACTTGATTAAATGTAATGAACACAGTATTGAAGGCTACAGGGTTGATGACTGTTTTAGCCTTTGATCTCTCAAATGTGGAGAAGCAACCTTGACAGAGAACGTAAATACAATATATGGATTCAATTTACTCAACCTGTTGAGTATCAAAGTACCTGATCTGTGGAAGCAGAGAGTCCAAATGCTATAGCTTAAATTAAATGGCTTTATTATTGAAAGCATGAAGTTTAGAAATTCATTAACTTAACTCTGTCTATCACAGTTATTAACTTCCTATCCTTGAAACCCAGCCACGAATATGTATCATTGGTACCTGGAAATAGGTCTTTGCCTCTATAGGTGGTAGTTGCTAAATTAATATTGTAAAATTGTTTCAGCCCCATCTTTAACAGAACTGTTTTCCATGATACATTTTCTCATCTCTAAATGCAGTGATAACAAAAGTAAGGACAGTGATGCTTTCTATATGGCGCAGCTGTGGCGCATCTGAAACTAGCATACAGCAGGGTTTCATCAAAAAAAGTCTCTTACAAGTAGAATTATTAAACACCCGGCATTAGTCAAACAGTTGAGTCAGAGAGGATTTTAATCTATAGCAATTTCAAAATCCCTGGAGACAGCTGATCTGATTGAGGCTTAAACTGTGAAAGAAAATGGAAACAAACACAAAACTGGTTTGTGAAGACCACTGTTAAAAGACCAAAGCTTCTGTTTCTGATTCTGTCTCTGGATGTTTCGAAGTTTGAAAGCTGATGGGTTTTATACTTGTTCTTGGCTTTCTGAGCTGTTGCCAGCAGATTGCACTTTGTGTCTGATCGCATGGTCCACGTGAGCACTGAGCTTTCATTCTTAGTGTAAACTTGTATTTTGGAGGACACATACTTGTTCCTCAGCTTTAACTTGGCAACCAGGGTTGTCCCCTGGAAACAAGCACAGCAGTATCTAAGGTCCCTAGACTTGCACTGCAGGAGTTATTGAGATAGGTGATTTAATAAATCTTTTTGATAGTTGCAGTCTGAGAATGCTTAACGGATCCTGTTCATATGGAATTATCATTTACAACTGTGAATCCTGGAAATGATATATTTTAACCTGAAGTGTTTTATTCGAGATTACAGTAGCAGGCCTTGTTGATTGGGTTTTTTATATATATATTATTAAACTGCCATATTATTAATGTCTTAGAGTCAAGTAACTGGCCATTGGTCAGATGAAATGCACATCATTAAAGCAGTTACCATGTGTATTATTAAATGTGCCATATTCAAGCTATAATCTGGGGAAAGACTGTATATATCATATAGCACTATCTCAATTTTAGCTCTTTATAAAGTTCTTTCATGCCATAGAGAGGAACTTCAATCAACTATTGAATCCATAATTTTGTTTAACTCTGCTGCAAGAAGAGTTTCCTGTTGATGTTTGAGTAAGGAATAGATCTTACATCTTTGATTTATCGACACTTAGGTTTCTATCAGTGAAACACATGGCAGTTTCTCAGATATTGTTCTCCAACTCTGAGCCTCTGCTTGACTTGTCTTTTTAAGTAGAGAAGGACTTCTTAGTGACTAAGTTCCATTATTTTTCTCAGCCTGTTTTCATTGCAGAAAATCATTAGCCCCTTTCAGAATGACAGCCAGAGCAATGAAATGTGTGTGCTATCTCTAGCTGAGCTAAAGAAACACCGTAGATGAGGAATTAGACTTCTATGAGTTCTTCTCCACCTCTCCAGTGGTCTGGATCTCTTTTGTTGATCACGTTTTTTAAGTGGGTGAATAATATTTTGTTGGCAAAACTTCATCTATTTCATCTAGTGGGACCACTGTTGTAACAGTGTTACTTTTCTATTGATTTAACAAGATAAAGCATAAATGTTTTGGGTTCTTTTTTAAAAATTTATTTTATTGAAGTACAGTTGATTTACAATGTAGTGTTTATTTCTGCTATCCAGCAAAGTGATTCCATTGTACATTTATTTTCTTTTTCATATTCTTTGCCATTATGCTTTATCACAGGATATTGACTACAGTGCCCTGTGCTTTGCAGTAGGACTGTTGTTTATCCATTCTATATATAATAGTTTGCATCTGCTAATCTCAAACTCTGATTTGGGTTCTTTATGAAAAGAGGTTTATAGGGAAATTCTGTTTTAGATTCTTCTATTAAAAAGAGTCTAGTTGCTCTTGAACCCGGAAATACGTCTCTGATTATGACCCATGCCTTGGAGTCAGTTGCTTGTTATGAAGATGCTAATCTGGAGCTTTGATTGCCTTTGCTTAGAGAGGTATGACCAGTGTGGCGCCTCCCCTTATCGGGGCTCACTGCTTTGTGTCTTACCTTTAAACAATTTATACAACTAAACATATTATCTTTTTAATTGTTCCTGTGGCAAACTTTGTAGCTATCCCTTTACTATAGTGACAGCTCTTGCTCTGTCTCAACTAGTGGTGGTGTAATTATTTTTCATCAAATTACTTTTCAAAGGAGTAGAATTTAAAAATATAATTTGATATGATCAAATCTTCTGATGGCTGTGACAGTTTTCAAAGTGAAAATATTATTTAAACCTTGGGTCTGTATGTTCAGTTTTCAGTATCTGTGTATCTTGCAGTGTTATTCTACTGAAACTAAAATCAGCAGAGCATTGTGCCACTCTAGCTAGCAAATTCTTAAAAAAAATTCTTAACTAGGTAGTACGTTTGTGCTTCACTCCTTCACATAGAAATGTATTAACCTAAACTACAAGTTTTTCACTTATTAACTTTGATGATTTAGGCATAGTACAAATTCCATACCTCTAGGTACCTGTGAACTAGTTTCTTGCTATCTCTCTATCTCTGTATATTTTAGACTCAGCAGATCTATAATTGCTTTATATGTAGATGTTACTTCCCATGACATGTTTCCGCTGATCTTTGGAGGCTGAAAAAAATAATACCCTTCCTCAGATTTCGAAGTTAATTGTCAGTTTCCCTTCTTGACTAAGGAGAATGCCATTCTGGAAATGGACTTCATAGATTTACCTATACACACAGGCTACCCAGAAAAACGAGATCTGAAGGAGCTGCTCAGTTTCTCCTATCCAACTGATCAACATCAGCGTCTGAATCAGACAGTATTTCTAGACAATGCATGGCATGAATTACTTACTTTTCCCCCTTTGTACTTTTCTTTTGATTAGGTATCTAAGAATTTCTCCTACTGTTTGTCCTTTATAACATATGTCCTTCTTTTGGTAAAGGTGTAGGGCTGAAAGGGGGGAAAAGGTAGAAATAGTGTCAGCGTCCTGTTCAAACTTTGTTTCCCACATTGGTGGCTGAAGTTCTTGTTCCAAGATGTGCAGGCTGTACTTGTTGGATAACTTAATAACAACTCTAATTGCTTGTGACTCATCCATACAAAGAGCCTAGAAAGATCTGGTTCATCCTAAGTTTGTTTGTCCTCGTTTGTAGTTTTACTATGGAAATTGGTGTTTACCAAGAAAGAACTCAAAGCAACTGAGATTTAAAGACAAACTTATGCCCCACTTGTATGAAGAGCAGACATCTTTGTCAAACTCTACTAAAGTAAACATTTTATAGAGAAAATGTTATTAGAAGTGGTGAGAGCAGCTTGGGTGTACATTCCTGAGCAGATGACAGAAGGGGAAGGGAAACTGACAAGAGAAGTAAAACAAGTTCTTATTCTTCAGAGCAGGCTTTGATACATATTTGTGCTACATCACATACTCTACTAAATAGGGACAAAGTTGCAGATCTGGTATTTGTTGCTGTTTTTGACTCAAGAGAAATGTTCTTCTTTTTTGTACAACTGGAGTCATCTAAATAATTTCTAAGCACTTAATTAACTCAGGCTTTCAGCACCCAATTCTTGGAGATATCTAAATAATTTGTTTGCTTGAAAAAAATCCAAACTGGTTTGATTTTATTGATTTTATAATGATCAATTGTGCCTACTTTGTGTATTTGGCATTTGGTATGTCAGACCTTAAAAAAAATTATACCTATTAGAAAAGTATGACTGGGTAAACAACAAGAATATTATTCTAGCAGTCAAATCTCTGCTGGAGAGATATTCTTATAGAGGCATGCTTTTATCTTACAGAGATTTCTCTGATGCACTGGGGGAACTATATTCCTAAGGGCTATATTTCATGTATCTATAGTTGCCATTCCAATCTGAGGCAGACAAATTTCGTTATTGTATCTTAAAGTCATCAGGGGCACAAGAGATGCTGGTGGTAAGAGCAAAGGGATTTATAAGAAACACCGTTCAATCTACTGTGGTGAGGTCACTTAGCTCCATGATTTTATAACTAGAACAGAGATAGATGCCATGGTGTTACAGTCATGGTCTTGAACTCTTGCTGAAGCCTTCAACAAGTCATGTTTCCTACCTCGCCATTCTTCTCTGCCTCTGTAAAAATAATCTAAGGGACTTCCCTGGTGGTCCAGTGGTTAATACTCTCTGTTTCCACTGCAGTGGGCACAGGTTCAATCCCAGATCAGGGAATATGACCCCACATGCCATGCAGGATGGCCAAAAGACCAAAAAAAAAAAAAAAAAAAAAAATAATTTGTTTCCCTTTATAAAAATTTGTCATACCTTTTTGGGCAGGAATATGTTTAAATTATTTCCTAAAATAATTCCCAAATATAAAGGCTATAAAGTTCTTTTGAAATGTTGAGCTATTTCTTTGAATAAATGATATGGTTTTTTCATTTAATAGAGTTCCAGATAGTCTTTGTGATTATAAGGTGACGAAAACTCCAGGCATACTTGTACCTTGGGTATTCAAAGCCTTTGTGGAATCAGTAAGAGGATTAGAGATGAGGGTGAAATTAAAAGAAGGCTTAGTCCTGACCTGTGAACAGAGTCCCTTAGAGGGGGAAAAAGGAGGTCAGTAATTTTACTGTGACACTATTTATACTTGGAACAGTAAATATTCAAACTAAGATAATTAAGATTGGCTTTTTAATTAGAAAAGAGGAAGTCTGTGCCTTATTTCAGCTCTCGTCTAGTGAACACCTACTGCCTATATAGAATCAAAAGTAAATTAGAGAGATTAAGAATGTAGGGAAAAGAGTTGATTTCCCATCACAAAAGTGCTCGATCACATCTCTCTCCTCCTGATTTAAATATTCCCCTCATTCTTCTTTCTAATATTTATAGGATGTTAGAAGATGAAATTCAAGTTAACAGTGTGGAAAATTTTAGCTCAGTACAATTAAGGAAAAAATGATTGCCCCACTTGCAGATGAAGAAACTGTAAACAGGAGTGGAGAAGCTGTTGGGAGAGTTTTTTCTGATGACACGTTGCTGCTTTGAATAAATCTCTGTGTCAGCTGCAACCTCGCCTTGGCTTTCTCTGTTGCAAGTACCAAGTCCATGACATGACTTTAAGTCTTTCCTAAACATTTGGAGAAGGAATTGATGGTATTCTCCCTGCTGTTGATATACCAGGGTACCACATATTTACATGAGACTTTTGGGCCAAAAGACCCAACTTTTCTTTTTTGTACCGTTATTACTACAACTTTAATATAAGGCGGGACTGTTTATGTAGTCTGTTGCCTGAGACTGTGGTGGCAGAGGGACAATATTGGGGGCAGTATTAGAATTTGTTTAAGTCTGAACCGGGGATTCCATTTGTCTTAGTGACATTAGCGTCAAACTGTTAGTGCCACACTATTTTAAATTGTGTCCAAGAGCCTGAGAGGCTTATGCTTATAGGTGCCATCTATAAACTTAGAAACAAACAAAAGAGCCTCTCTCCATTGATTGTGGAAGCCCAGTGAGCAATTAAAAAGCAGCCTGGGACCTCACCCGGGCAACTAGTCGAACCAGAGCTCGTGGTATTCCCCTGGATATTGTTGAAAACTGTCAGAGAAAAACTAAAGCAAATAATCAAAGTGGAAATAATTGTTCCTGGGAACAGTTTTGTTTTTGAAGCTTGGGGCAGTGGAAGGAATTGTGACTAGTCACGTACAGATCTTTGGTTCTAGTCTCAGCTCTGCCTGGAACTAGCTCTTTAAGAAATGGCTTCAAAAATCCAAGGCTTGCTTCTATAAAATGAAGAAAAGAATTGAAGTAGGTTATTTGCAAAGTTCCTTCTAGCTTGAAAAATTGATACGTCTATACTTTAGATCATCTTTGAAGATTTTTTTTTTAATTAGGGTACGGTTTACATATAGCAAAAATGCACATATCTTAATCATACAGCTTGATCAGTTTTTATACCCAGGTAATCACCACTCAGATCAAAGTTAGAATATTTTCATCATTTCAGAAAGTTCTTTTATTCTTCCTCCAGTCAAGACTACCTTTGACCCAGACTATGACTTTTATCATCGTAAATTAGCTTTGTTTATATTGAACTTCAAGTAAATAGAATCATTCTGTACATTCTCTTGCATCTGCCTTCTTTTACTTAATTTAATGTTTTTGAGATTCATTCAGGTATTACATGTGTCACTAGTTCATTTTTTTTACATTGCAGCGTAGTTTGAATATAACACAGTTTATGTATCCATTACTCTGTTGTTTTTAGCTTTTGGCATATTATTAACAAAGCTGCTATAACCTTTGCTGTATAAGTCTTTTTTTGACATATTCATTCATGTCTTCAGGGCATGTACATAGGATTGGAAGTGTTGGCTCAGAAGGTAGGCATGTGTTTAACTTTGTTAGGAACTGCCAAGGAAGTATTCCAAAATGACCATATACCATTTTTTCATTCTTAACAGCAGTGTGTGAGCCATCCTAGTGAATGTAAACTGTGGTCTTGATTTGCTTTTCTCTGATGAATACTGATACTGTGCACCTTGCATATACTTACTGGAGATTTGGATATCTTTTGCAATGTATTTGTGAAGTCTTTCACCAGTTTTTATTGGGTCTGTTGTCTGTTGAATTTCAGGGGTTCTTTATTCTGGATAAGACTTTTTGTTGGATATTTTGCCAGTATGTCCTTTCAATTCATTGTCTTTTCACTTTCTTATTGGTGTTTTTTGACAAGCAGGAATACAATTTTTCCATTGTTTTTCCTTTTATGTGTTTCAATGCTTTTCTTTAATAACTATATGGTTTTGGCTTTTGCATTTAGTCTGTGAATCTTTTCAAATTATTTTTTATTATGAGATGAGGCAAGGATCAAGGTTAAGTTTTTTCGAGATAAGTGTGTTCCAGCACTGTTCAGCAAAAAGATCTTTCCCCCAATGAATTTTGATGATGCTTTTTAAAAAAGTCATATTTTTCCTGGATTCTCTATTTTCTTCCATATATATATATATATATATGTACATATATATATACACACAGCTGTCTTTTGTACCACTATCATACTATCTTAATAACTAGCTTTTTAGCAAGTTTTGAAATGTAGCAAATTAATGTGTCTACTTTTTCCTTTAGTCATTGCTTGGCTATTCTAGAATATAAAATGTAGATTAATGTATGTCTTTACATTTCCATGCACGTACATTTGCACAAACATACCAGCAGATGGTGTGGCCCGTGGACCTCTCTGAAAATGTCCAGTACACTTCCAAGGGGTCAGTGAGTGAAAACTATTTTTATAAATATGAATTCATTTTTTTGTCTTTTTTATACCATCTTGACATTTAGTATAGATGATGCCAAAGCAGTGGTATATAAACCTGATGGCATCTTAGCATGGTAAAAAGCAGTGGCACCAAACTCTGCTCATGACAGATGCAACTTGCTCATAGTTAAAAAAAAAAAAAGATATCATTACTTAAGGCTTTCTTTGATACAGTAAACATTATTAATTTAACTAAACTTTAGAAGCTAATAAATTTTATTAAATTTTCATGTTTATGTACTTTTTAATATTCTATATATCATAATTGAATTAATGCATACTAGTTATTTTGAGGGAATTGCACTTGTGTGTTTGTTGTGCACTGAACTAGCAACTGTTTTCATGGAATGCCATTTTACTTAAAAACTGAAACTTTGTTCATTCAGACATTGTTATTTGGCAGAAATTTTCTCAAAAATGAACAAAGTAAGCCTGTCATTTAAAAAAAAAACTGACAAATATTTACTACCAATGATAAAATTCTAGTCTTCAGTTGAAAATTAGAAATTTGGAAACCATATATCCACCAGTCTGCATAACAGGTCCCATACTTAAACACATTTCTGATGAAATAGGTAGTGATATTACCTAGTGTGATATTTTATATCATAAAATAAGTCAACATTTGGAAGATATGCAGTATTTTCCAAATGACTGGTCTTATGATAAAATTATGTACGGTAATGGACTGATTTCAAGTGCAAGATAGAACAAAGGATTTTAATATGACAGATTGCAAAAGTTAATTGGTATGGCTTCAGATATCAGTGTAACTGACATGTTAAGTGTTCTATCAGGGAAGAATATCCCCAGAATCTGAAAAAACTCAGAATATGAATACACGCACTCCTTTTCTAGTTCCGTTTCTGACTTACACCAATAGATGGAGAAAAAGCTTTTGACAAAATCCAACATTCATTCATGATGAACTGTCATCAAAGTGGGTGTAAGAGAAGCGTAAAAAAGGCCAGTTTTGAGAAACCCTCCAGTTACATCTGTTCAGTGGTAAAAAGCTGAAAGTCTTTCCTTTAAAATCAGGAACAAGACAAGGATCTCCACCCACTCTTACTACTTCTATTTAACATAGTGTTGGAAGTCCCATCCACAGAAATCAGACAAGAAAAAGAATTAAAAAGCATCCAAATTGGACGGGAAGAAATAAAACTGTCACTGCAGATTACATGATACTATGTATGGAAAAACCTAGTCTCCATCAAAAACTATAACTAATAAATGAGTTTGGTGAAATTACAGGATACAAGATTAATATACAGAAATATGTTGCTTATTCTGTACACTAATAATGAACTATAGAGAAATTAATGAAACAATTTAGAATTGGATTAAAAGTAGTAAAATGCCTAGGAATAAATTTAACCAATGGTATGACCATAGTGGTTAATATCCGAAATATATACATAGCTCTTACAAGTTAATATAAAAACACAATTTAAAAATGGCAATAATTAGCCTCCAATTAAAATAAATAAATTAATTTTTTTAAAAAGAAAGAAAATGGGCAGAAGACCTGAATAGGCATTTTTCCAAAGAAGACATACAGATAGTCAACAACCACAATAGAAGAAGCTCAGCATTGCTATCAAAGTGTAAGTCGCTCAGTCATGTCCAACTCTTTGCGATGCCATGAACTATAGCCCGCCAGCCTTCTCAGTCCTTGGGATTCACCAGGCAAGAATACTGGAGTAGGTTGCCATGCCCTTCTCCAGGGATTCCAGACCCAGAGAGTGAATCCAGGTCTCCTGCATTGCAGGCAGATTCTTTATTGTCTGAACCACCAGAGATCAAAGGAGAAATTCAAATCAAAACTACAGTGAGATATCATCTCACAGCTTTCAGAAAGGCTATCAATGAAAAATCTAGTCAACACATAACAAATGTTGGTGGTGATATAGAGAAAAGGGCACCCTAGTAGACTGCTGGTGGGATTGTGGTTTGGTGCAGCCACTACAAAAAAATAGTATATATTCCTGAGAAAACGAAGAATAGAACTGATCCAGCAGTTCTATTCCTGGGTATATATCTGAAGAAATGAAAATACTAATTCAAAAAGATATATGAACCTCAATGTTCATAGTAGCATTATTCACAGTAATCAAGATATAGAAGCAACCTCAGTGCCCATCAACAGATGAGTGGATAAGGAAGATGTAGTAAGTATGTAGAATGGAATGTGACTCAGCCATAATAAAGAATGAAATTCTGCCATTTGCAGAAATGTAGATGAACCTGGAGAGTATTATGCTTAGTGAAATAAGAGAGACAAAGACAAACACTGTATATCATCACTTATATGTGGAATCAAAAAGCAAGGCAAATGTATATAACAAAACAAAATTAGACTCACAAAGAATAAAATAGTGGTTACCAGTAAAGAGAGGGAAAGGGAAATGGGCAAGATAGAGGTAGGTAGGGAGATTAAGAGACACAAACTACTATGTATGAAATAAACAGCAAGTATATAGCCATTATTTTGTAATAAATTTAAAGAGTATAAAATATTGACTCACCATGTTGTATACCTGAAACTAATATAAATCATCTGTACTTCAATAAAAATTTATGTAATATACCTCAAAAAAAGAAAAGCTGACTATCATTATTTGTAATGTTTCAAAATTAAAATGTTAATGGATTAGCACATAGTGTTTTCAATATTGATAGATATAATCACATACAAAAGCTCTTAAGGATTCCTATCTTTAAGTACACAAAACGGTCTTAATTCCCCCAAAACAACCATCATATTTATATAAAATATATACATGTATATATGTATTATATGTATATATCTATATTTACACACATACTACAGATTAAATGTATATTCATCTCTAAAAAAATTTAGATGAGATTTGATTCATTTTTCGTTGAATCTGTGGGTCAAATTTGGGAGATTTGACATCCTAACAATATGGACTCTTTTAGTACATGAATCTTTTACAGCTATCCATTTATTTTGTTGTTTAGTCGCCAAGTCATGTCCAACTCTTTTGCATCGTCATGGCCTATAGCCCCCCAGGCTCCTCTGTTCATGGGATTCCCCAGGCAAGAATACTGGAATGGTTTGCCATTTCCTTCTCCAGGGGATCTTCCCAACCCAGGGATCAAACTCGGGTCTCCTACATTGGCAGGGGGATTCTTTACCACTGAGCCACCAGGAAAGCCCAGTGGTCGTCTTTTGTTTCTCCTAATGTTTGTTAACTTTTAATGTAGAAGTCTTACACATATTTTGTAATATTTATTTCAGTCATTTCATGCTTTAATGCTATAATGAATAGCATGCTTTGTTTTTCAGGATTTTTCCATAGTATATAGAACACAATCTTTGGCGGGGGGGGGGGGGGAGGGGGATATTGAACTAGCATCCAGAATCCTTTATAAATTCATGTATTAATTTGAGTAGATCTGTTTGGATTTTTTCTCAGCAGTCATCTCATCTACAAATAAAGATGGTTATATTTTTTTCCCATCTTTACACCTCATTTCTTTTCCCCTTTATTGTATTTGCTTAGATCTCTAGTACGTTGAGTAGAAGTGATGATATTGAAAGTCTTGTCTTCTTAATCTTATAGGGAAGTGTTTAACATTTCACTGTTACATAAAATGTTAGATGTAGTTGTTTTTTTAAATGAAAACTTAACATTCCTCTATTGTGTCATTCCTATATTGAAACACCTGCATCCTTATATTGTATTATTCCTACATTGGAATAACAAAAATTGGACAAAATCCATAAAAGAGCCCAACTGACTTTCTAAAGCTGAAAAGTATAATTTATTAAATAAACAAATTATCGAATGGGCTTAGCAGCTGACTGTATGAAGAGGAAGAAAGAATCAGAAATTCAGAAACAAGTCAAAACTTATCTAAACTGAAGTGAGGAAAGAAGAAAATGAAATACAACAGAACTCAGTGTGAGAAATGTATGGTGTGGTATTTAACTGCCTAACGTACGTGCAGTTCTTACAGATGGATGGAAAGAAAGCGAGGATAAGCAAAATAAATAAATGAAAGGCTGAATATTTTCTAAAATTAATTAAAGACATCAACTCCAATTTCAAGAAGGTTAGTTTGCCCCAAGTAGGATAAATACAAAGAAAACCATATCTTGTCATATCAGCACCCTAATCCTGAAGTCAAAAAATCACAAAGCAATTTTAATTTTCAGCCTACCATGTTTCTTTATTTCTTAGGTTCTTATTTGGGTGAGGGTTTAACATTTTGACAAAATTAGAATTATTTTTAAGTTTCTTTGACAGTATGAGATACCTGTCTCCTAGTGCTCAATGAGGAATCGTCAGGATGTTTACCGTTAGATGGAAGTAAGAAAATGGGGAGCCAGTATTTATTTATAAACAGCTATGTGCCCAGCAACATGTTAGGTGTTTTCACATGGTTTATCTCATTTAATCATATTTCATTAGGATCACAGATCCATTTCAGAAATATGCAAAGAGTGGGACTTAAGACACCTAGTTCCTGATACTTAGAAATACTTAAAGTGCATTATGGTGACACCTCAGATAAGTCCAAACCTCTTTTTACCCTGTCTGATCAAATATTCATTTCAAAACACTGTATACTGAAATGAGACACGTGGGAGTTGAAGAGAATCAACTATTCAGGTGGTGAAAATGTGTGAATGCAGCTGGCAGATGAAGTTCTAGTGTGATGAATTCCCAGCTTGTCCTTATTGCTTCAGGCAACGACTGACAGGCCTGACTGGTCATTGGCTTTCCATTTCTGGCATTGATAGGACTGAAAATACTTAGTGTCACAGATACTTAAAAGCCGTCCCTGTTAGAGTGGATACAAACAGTGCTGGAGGGTCCTTCTTGCATAGAGCTGTAATCAATATGGTCTAGAGTTCTTGACCTGAGCCTATAATTATCTGGTTGTTGTAAAGGTGGCTTATTGTTACAGAAAATGCTTATATTCAGAACTTTGGGGCTAAGTTGTGAATGGAGTGAAGGAAAATAGAGGCTTTGTCCCTCTTTCTCTACTTGCTAGTATTTAAGAGGCTATCATAATAACCACAGATCAGGGCATTCTTAAAGGATTAGAACATTGTATCTCTAGGATTTTGGGGTGCCAAAGTTTGAATTTTACCTCTGATGTGAAAGTCGTGACTTCAGTGTTTGCAGTTTGTGATTTTTCAAATACCAAAATAGAATTTCTTCTCACTGATTCAAATACTTGGATTAGAAGTGCAGCTTAAATCATAACACATTTGAACTTGATCTTTTCCTGCAGCTAAGCATATGCTGAAAAATAGAAATTGGGTAAGCAGATGTTACAGCATCCATGATCCATGGATGTGAGTTGAAGGTGGTGACACTGATAGCAATTCTTAAGTTACTGTTCGTACCAGTGTATGTAAGTATGTTGTGATCAAGGTTAACTTGCCATGTGAAAATGTAATAGTACAGTTATAAACAGTCACTGTGGGTCCTGATCACTGTCACCGCTTGGCTAAGATACCTCAGACAGGCATTACTGGGGCTTCCTTGGTGGCTCAAGCACTAAAGAATCTGCCTGCAATGCTGGAGACCCAGGTTCAGTCTCTGGGTCGGAAGATGCCCTGGAGAAAGGGAATCGCTACCCATTCCAGTATTTTTGCCTGGAGAATTCCATGGACAGGAGGAGCCTGAAGGGCCACAGTCCATGAAGTCACAGAGTCTGGGTAGGATGCCTTGAAAAAGAAGGAAAAGGTAATACCATATAATAGAGGGCTATTTGAAAACAAGGACTGTTTTTATATTTCCACATGCCTGGTATTGGTACCTGCCACAGAACAGATAATCAATATGTGTTGCATTATTGATTTCTGATAAAACATAAGCCTTTAAATATATCACAAAGTATTTAAAACTTAATAATGTTGCATCTTTGTGTATATATTACCTCTTTAAACCCAGAAAAGAGAATCTTGACCTAGAATTCGTTGTTTCAGTTGCTGTTATGTCTAAGATCACTATTCCTTTGTTTGAGCCCTGGGTAAACTGTGTGATCAGTTGGCATATTTTGTAGACTGTTTCAAATGATCTTTCATGTCAATTTTTTCTTAAAAAAACAGCATTATGTTTGCATAATATGTTTCCCCTCTTTGATAGCTTTTATATAAACAGATAATAAAATGTAAGGGAATTATGACCCTCAACTCAGGTTTGCTTTAGTTTTGTTAGGCTGGCATGGAAATTTGTGTTTGAAGGCTGTCTTTATAAAACATTAGCTGACCAATTCCTGCATCCTTACATCTGTTGTCAAGCTTGTAAAACATCTACTGAAAGTAATGGAGTTGACTTTGGTCTTCTGGTCATACTAGGCTAACTTCCACATATGTTGCTGTGGGGGTATTTGGGACTATCTTTTTAGCTAGCTCATCTTGTATATGGGCCCAGGATATTCACATATAGGGATTTGACCTAAATTCCATTTAAGAAAAAGGTTTGTTTTGAGTTGCTACCATTTCGGTAATGCCGTTGCAGACCTGTGAGTTGTACTTGAGCTCTCGGCAGTCCTATGAGTCTTCAACCTATCTCGACATTTAAGAATATTGAAGGGACCCTAGTTGTCTGTAAATGCTTGGTGTTGCGATTGTGCAGAACACCGAAAGTTGCACTTGAAACCTGAACTCTCCAGTTAGTCATCCGTTACCCTCTTCTCGGGCTCCAAAATTACTGCGGACAGTGACTGCAGCCATGAAATCAGAAGATGATTGCTTTTTGGCAGGAAAACGATGATGAGCCTAGACAGTGTGTTGAAAAGCAGAGACATTACTCTGCCGACAAAGGTCTGTATAGTCAAGGCTATGGTCTTCCCAGTGGTCACATCTGATTGTAGGAGCTGGACCACAAAGAAGGCAGAGCACCAAAGAATTGATGCCTTCGAATGTGGTGCTAGAGAAGACACCTGAGAGTCCCCTGGACAGCAAAGAGATCAAACCAATCAATCTTAAAGGAAATCAACCCTGAACATTCATTGGGAGGATTCATGCTGAAACTGAAGCTCCAGTATTTTGGTCATCTGATGTGAACAGACGACTCATTGGAAAAGTCCCTGATGCTGGGAAAGATCGAAGGCAGAAGGAGAAGAGGGCATCAGAGGATGAGATGGCTGGACGGCATCACTGATGCAATGAACATGAACTCCAGGAGATGGTGAGGGACAGTGAGGCCTGTTGTGCTGCAGTCCATGGGGTCACAAAGAGTCAGACGTGACTGGGCCACTGAACAACAACAACATACAGTTTTCAAATAAAGAATGTATGATTGGGAAAAGACTCTTTCACCCTTCCGCTTCCTACTACCTAAAGAGGACACTTGGTGCATCCGTGATAACCCCTTTGACATTCCTCCTATGAGGCTGACTTTTCTTATGTCAAAGATTTTTAGCCACAAGTGAATACCTCTAAATAAGAGTTTTTAATCTCCATGATAGGGTCCTAACGCCTGAATTGGAGGGCCTATGCCAGAGAGACCTTGGGAAAATGTTGGTATGGTGCCTGAAACTTTTCATTTGCCTTGAAACATGTTCTTAATTATACTTTTTATTCCAGTCCACCTCACTGATTAAATTAATTACTTTCTCCTCTGTTCTTAAACTTTTACTGTTGTGTTTATCACCTCGTATTAAAGTTAGTTGGGAACCATTTCCCTTTCAAAACCGTGAGCTCATCTTTGAACTCCCCACAGCACCCTGAATGGTTCTGACACATAATAGGCACTCAATAAAGGTTAATGAATTCAATGTTTCAGCATGGGATATTGAAACCAAATTTTTGAAGTTGAGTCGACATAGTAGTTGCCTCCTAGGAGGGGAACTAAGTGCCTGGGGAACAGCAGTGAAAAGACTACTTTCTTTTCATTTTAGTCTTTTAGACTACACTCATGCGTTATCCTTGCAAAACATAAATGAAGCTTTTAACATCAATCATTTTTCAGAATTTGACAGGTTACCATGGCAAGATATTATTGTTTATTTATTTATACAAATAAACTGAGGTTAAATGGTGGTTAATAACTTTTATTTTGTTACCTTGTTAGTGATAGAACAAAGATATGATGCCGTGAAACTTTCAGTTTCTCCAAAGTATTGTACACCGTCTTGACCACAGTAGCCTACCCCTTTTTTTGAAGTATAGGAAAGTGAAGTGGCTCAGTCATGTCCGACTCTTTGCAACCCCATGGACAGTAGCCCATCACGCTTCTCCGTCCATGGGATTTCCCAGGCAAGAGTACTGGAGTGGGTTGCCATTTCCTTCTCCAGGGGATCTTCCCTACCTAGGGATTGAACCCGGGTCTCCTGCATTGTAGACAGACGCTTTACCGTCTGAGCCACTGGGGAAGTCCTTTTGAAGTATAGTTGATTAAAAAAAAAATTTTTGTCACTCTATTTATTTATGTAATTTCTGACTGTGCTGGGTCTTCCTTGCTGCTTACAGGCTTTCTCTAGTTGCAGTGAGCGGGCCTTCTCTAGTTTTGGTGCGCAGAGCTCTTCTTGCGGTGGCTTCTCTTGTTGCAGAGCAGCTCTAGGGCACACGGGCTTCAGTAGTTGTGGTGCGAGGGCTCATCCATTAAGGCCGGTGGGCTCTAGAGCACAGGCTCAGTAGTTGTGGCCGCCGGGCTTAGTTGCCCCATGGCAGGTGAGATCTCAGTTCCCCGACCAGAAGAACCCATGTCCCCTGCATTACAAGGTGGTTTCTTAGCCATTGGACCGTGAAGGGAGCCCCAGCACAATAGCCTACCTTGATTTTGTTCATACAGTCAGCAAAAGGCATACATCTGACCTAGAACCATCTTTCCTTATTCTCATGCTGTGTACATCACAGAAGCCACAGAACACAGCACCCCCACTCTTTGAGGGGTTCGTCTGTTTTAAGAGGCCATTGGCACAACCTCTCTGATAAGGTTTTGTTGTTTGAAAACAATTGTGCTCATGGTTCACCTAGGTAGCCCTGTAGCTCACAGAGAGACTCTTAGCCTTTAAGCAGTCACCATTTCTTTTCAGCTAGGAAAGCCACTACCAATCAGGTAATGTTTTCTCAAGCTGAAAAAGGCTTTCACTAAGGCATGGAGATTGCCCAAAGTCACATTTCTTTCCCCATCTACTTGTGGGAAAATGCAAACTAAAGGAACACTGGTGTTTGTAACTCCCAGTCTGTTCTACATTTGCGGGTGGGAGAGAGAGAGGCAAAGGGACTGTATTTCTCCCGGAAATATTGTTAATTGCTTTTTCACAATATAGATTAAAGCATAAAAGAAGCCCCCAAAGCTGATTCTAAATGGACCTGACACCTTGATCTTCTATCATGGCATAACATGTGAGTGGAGATTCCCAATGGACCTTGATACACTACAATATTTATTACTATAAAGATCTAAGAGTTCTTAGTCACTTTGAAACTTGTAAGAGCTGTTCAAATCCCATACACTGGACTTGTGCTTTCACATGGTAAAGTTTTTCTGATTTGTTTGGTGTAGTGTACTCAGAAGTACCTCCCCTGCCTGGTTCTGAATAATAAAATTAGGCTTTTCAATAAACTAAAAAAGGAGTGCTCAGATATGAAAGTATATCTGGGAGAAAAATGTTTTTGCTTCTCTTTTCTTGTCCATTAATATTTAGGGACTACAGGGTCTTCAGCTGACCCATTTTATGCCTTTGTATTTTTATGTACAAAAAGGTACTAAATTTTGCCTATTGCATTGATATGATCAGAGTACTGATAAATTGAAAGGTACTGAGATGATACTTCTATCAGTTTCTGCTGTTGATGGTGAAATTTTCATTGTAGTGTGCTTTAAAACTATGGTGTCAGGAATCAACAATGGTTTATTATGGTTTAATTTTAATAATACTTTTTTGTGGGGGCTGGGAGGAGGCCATGCAACATGGCATGTGGGATCTTCCCGAACCAGGGATCAAACCTAGGCCCTCTGCACTAGGAGCATGGAGTCTTAGCCACTTAGCACCAGGGAAGTCCCAATAATAGGGTTTTAAAAATTTTTAAATTACTAAGGAAAACTCTATAGTAATATTTACATTCACAAAAATAGTAATATGCAAATTAAAAGATATACTTATGTGAGACAAAATTGTTTTGAGGTTGTGATCATCAAAATTAATGTAAATTAATATAATTTTGAATTATGTGTCCTTACTTATGAAGGAAACCTAACTACACTGTATGAGGAAAGTTATAGAAGTAAAGGGAAATAAACAGGATACTTAGCATCTCTACTTAAATACTGAGTTATGTGTAGCCCATTTGGTTTCTGTGCTGCATATTAAATTCCATGCATAATGAATAATAGCGGGTTTTGGTAACATTTGATTGCTTAACATACTCTGCTAAGCATTTCACATGCATTACCTTCTTTATTCTTCATAGAGATCTGTTGAGGTACATGTATTATTAAAATTTGCCTTTTTTTTAGAGTAAAGGGGTACAGCTCAGAGAAATTATGGGTACTATACTACTTCCCATTTTGACAGTGCCATCTGAATTTCTTTATTGTGAACATGTTTTGCATAGATTTTATTAAAATATATTTTTGATAAATGCATTTTGGGGATGGACAGTTGTGTAGCAGAAGTGCGTGAACTTAGTGATCAGATGGGAGTGTGATGTCATCTCTGAGTCAGACACGACGGGAGTGACTTAGCAGCAGCTGTAGCCAACCAGGTGTATTACCTTCGGGCTCTTTGTCCTTCAGAATTGCATGAAAATACCTGCTCCCGTGGTATGAGAGTCAGTAGATGTAACATCTGTATGTCTTCTGACCATGGTTTGAATACATAACAAGGATTCATTAAATATTAGTTCTCTCCTTGTTTTATGCTTAGTCGCTCAGTCGTGTCTGACTCTTTGTGACCCCAGGGACTGCAGCCCACCGGCCTCCTCTGTTCGTGGGATTCTCCAGGCGAGAGCACTGGCGTGGGTTGCCGTGCCCCGCTCCAGGGGGGTCGTCACAGCCCGGCGACTGAACCTGAATCTCTTATGTCTCCTGGATTGGCAGGTGGGTTCTTTACCACCAGTGCCACCTGGGAAACCCCTTCTTCTCCCCTTGTTTATTTCAATAATAGAAGGAGGAAGAGAGATTTTTACTATATCCCAGTGATTTTGTTTTCCTCTTTAGTATTGGATTGGCAAAAAAAAGTTCGCTTGGGATTTTCAGAAATATATTTATGTCTGTCATGTTTCCCATGGAGAATGATTATGCTGTTGTCCTTATTTTATACGCAAGGAAGAAGAGAAGTGGTTGATCCCAGCTTGGAGGCCAGGTAGTCTAATTACAGAGCTTGTATTTTTCTTTTTTAATTGAAGTATAGTTGATTTACGACAGAGCTTGTATTCTTAGCTAATATATAATTTTCTTGAAGGATATATATAACAGTGTATTAGATGGGATTCTAATATCTCAGGTCTTAACCATAGAAATTATTCGCCCACTCATTCCTTCCTCCTTCATCCACTTCTCCCCTGTTTAGATTGTGACAGTATGACTGTTCATTTCCTGATCTTCTCAATTGATTCCTACAATAAATTTGTTCAATTAAATGTTCAAGACTCTTCTGATTCTAAAATCTGTGATCCTGTACTGTATGGATACACGTGCCTTACGCTGAGGCAGCTCTGACAGTCCTTTCAGGGAAAGGTACTCATCACTGTGGCCTAATAGGGAAAATGGTGACTTAAGTACTGAAGTGAAATTAGCCATTTCATGGGGCTTTTGTTGGGAATGACAGAACACAAATTAACTGCTCAAGCCTCTTCATCTCCTTAACAAAGACGAACCTCAAAATAGTTTGGCCCAGTTGGATTTGACTTGAGTTCTATTTGTTTTTGTGCATACATACATTTTGCTCAGCCTACAAAAGATGAAGAAACAGAGCCATTTTGTTTGCCTGAGGAGCAGTCATTCTCCTAATTGTGTTAGACTGGCTGTTTACATTTGTTTCGGACTCTGTCTTGATATGTCATTGTCTCCGTTGCTTTCTTTTTTCCCCTTCTGTCTCTGTTTCAGTTTATCTTCTTGTTTTGATAATTCTTTTTTTTTTTTTTTTCCTGTAAATGAAAATCTCTCCCAGGGATGCTGAATAGGGCATTCTTTTTTATAACACTCCGTATATGCACAGAAGAATTTAGCTTGGCTGTAAAACTTGTTCTTGGCATAAATTTGGCAGATAGTTTTTAGCCTGGGTGAGACTTTTCATTGGGATCATGAAAGTGTTGGGGCGTCACTGCCTTCCACTCTTCCTTCTTCAAGTATGACATTAGTGGTTTTAGCTCTTGTTGACCCTTCTTTTAACCAAAGTTTTATAGCCTATTAGAGCACAGTGTGGATTTTTTTATGATATGTTGGAGGAAAAGAAAAAAAAAAAACCCTCTAAAGTTACAAATGGTTTCATTTACCAAAATGACTATTACTCTTGGAAAGTTTTGCCTTTTCTTTAAAATTTCCAGGAGTTGGGTGGGCTTGCTGTCCTCTGTCCCATTCCACCTCCCCACCCACACATTCATGTTGGCCAAGAGGCTGAGAGCTTGAAGCATAATTCCAGGCTTCTAGGAGGTAAATCATTTACCAGGGACTGAGCAAGACACACTTTCCTGCTATTATTTTAATCTCATATTTCATCATTTATTGGATCAGATAACAGTGTCATTTACTTAGGATCCATGTCAGCACCTTGAACTCCAAATCATGTATTACACGTCACCTTGTGAGGGATTCTGTGCATTGTCCATCTGTAGGCCTGCTTCATTAAAGGGCTTTATTTAAGCATCTTCATTTTTTTCCAGGGTATCTGAGGGCTTCAATGTAATGAAAAATGTTTGCCCTGTTCGTAAAAATAATACAAGAAACCACTGCAGAAACCTAAGGATTTCCTGTCCAAAGCAAGCAGTATCCTTCAGTAGGTTATCTTGTACATTAATTTATACGTAAATGTAGTCGTAGCTTAGAAGAGTAAAAGTTGTGAATCTTTTATCATCACAGATTAAATAACACAAACTTCAGGTAACCTCCTTGGATTTCCTCCTTGGGTTTTGGCTCAGCTCTGGTTTATATTGGAGCCATATCTGCACCTCCACTCTTTCAACCCTCTCTTTTTATGAGACTAAAAAGTAAATTGGGTGCTATTTAAATACTTCCTACTTATGTTTATTGAAAACTACCCTGCCGCAGGGCATAGCACTTTGAAAAACTGCTTTGCACCAGCCCAGTTTTCCAAACCCACGTGGTTTACCCAAAAACCTGGACTTTGCTTTCCTCAGACCTTTAATTTCTTTAAACCAAATGATCACACAAAAACTTAGGAGGAGCCTAGTTTCATTTGTGAGGTTTTCAATAAAAGTTAAGTGGAGTGTGGCTAGAAAACCAGACCCTGAAAAGCCATGACTATGCTGACACTAGAGGAAAAACCTACAGAATTCTTATACTTCCTGCTTTCAGTGTTGGGGAGAAGAGAAAAAAACAAGAAAGATGGAAGAGCTTTAGTACTGGTCCACTTTAGGGAAAAAGGGGGATGAGGGAAGTTTGGTTGAGTTCATCTGTTACTTATCTGGTATTTTATTTAAAGTTTGCCCTATTTCTAGAAATTTTTGAAAATTCAGAAGAGTATGAAAAATAAAATTTAAAAACTAATTTCATTCCATAGATATAATTATTCTTAACATTTTGGTATATAACTTCTTAGTGCTTGACCTTTTAAAATTTATATTTTAATATTGACCTAATATTAAACAATATTTTGTAGCTTACCTCATCATCATCATCAGATTTCCTTCAAGTTGTTCAGTATTTTCCAAAATATAGATATTTTACTGGTTGTATTCTCTGAATCATTTAATTGTCTAGCCTTCTATCCTTAAAGTTTTTAGTTTCTAATTTTTTCTAATTTTTTTTACCATGCTAATTAAGAATAAAATTCCCATATATAGATCTTTGGTTTATATGTTTCTAAACATTTAAAGAAGAAATAATATCAACACTTTTCAACTATTCCAAAAAACAGAAGAGGAGGAAATACCTCTAAACTCATTTCATGATGTCAGTATTATCCTGATACCAAAACCAGTCAAGCACACAACAGGAAAAGGAAATCAGGCCAGTAACCCTAGTGAACAAGAGCTAAAGATCCTTAACAGAATTTAACAAAACAAATTCAATAATACTTAAAAGGAGCCCCCACCACGTTTAACCAGAATTTATTCCAGTGATGCTAGGATGAGTTAGCATCTATAGATCAATCAATATGCTATACCACATTAATAAAATTAAGGATAAAAATCATATGATCATCTCAATAGATGTATAAAAAGCATTTGACAGAATTCAACATTCATTTATAAGAAAAACTCTTATTAAAAGAGGTATACAGGAAACATGCCTCAACATAATAACTTGTCCGTATACAATAAGTCCATGTATGACAACTCAGCTTGTCCATGTATGACAAGTCCACAGCTAACATCATACTCAGTTGTGGAAAGCTGAAAGATTTTCCTGCAAGATCAGGAAGAAGACAAAGTTGTCCACTCTTGCCATTTTTATTCAGCATAGTATTGGAAATCCTAGCCAGAGCAATTAGGCAAGATTGCATCAAACTAAAAAACTTTTGTATGGCAAAAGAAACAAAAGAAAAATAAAAAAGTAGTAGGTATCCTACAGAATGAGAGAAAATATTTGCAAATCATGTATGTGATAAGGGGTAATAATCCAAAATATATGAAGAACTCATATAACTCAATAGAGGGAAAAAGTCATTAAAAAATGGGCAAAGAATCTGAAGAGACATCACATAGAATACATACAGTTGGCTAAGAGATACATGAAAATGTGCTCCACACACTAATTATCAGGGAACTACAAATCAAAAGCACAATGAGATACCATCTCATGCCTGTTAGAATGGCTATCAGGAGAAAGACAAGAAATAACAACTGTTGGCAAGAGTGTGGAGAAAAGGGAACCCTTGTGTACTGTAAACTGGAATTACAGAATGTAAACTGGTGTAGCTACCATGGAAAACAGTATGGCGGTTCCTCAAAAAATTAAAAATAGAACAATCATAGGATCTAGCAATATGTACTTTTAGAAACACACTAAGTCACAAAGATACCTATGTCTCTACGTTCACTGCAGAATTATTTACAATAGCCAAGACATGGAAACAGTCTAAGGGTCCATTGATAGATAAATGGATAAAGGAAATGTCACACACAAACACAGAGTAATATTCAGACATAAAAAGAAAATTCTGTCACTCATTACAACATCAACAGACCTTGAAGGCATTATGCCAGTCAGATAAAGAAAAGTACCATATGATCTTATTTTGTAAGTGGAATCTAAATAAAAACAAAAACTCATACATGCAGAAAACAGGCGGTGGTTGATGGTGGGGGGTGATGTAGGTGGAGGGATATGGGTGACATGGGTGAAGGTGGTCAAAAGGTACAAAATTCTAATTTAAAAGTCAGTCAGTCCTGGGAATGTAAAGCATGGTAACTATAGTTAATAATACTGCATTGTATATTTGAAAGCTGCTAGGAGAGTAGATCTTATAAGTTCTCATCATAGGAAAAAATTTGTAACTATTTGTGGTGATATTTCCCAGTATATATGTATATGCAACATTATGTTGTACATCTGAAAGTAATATATGTCAATTATATTTCAGTTAAAAGTTTTTTCTTCTAGTTAGTGTTTAGTTGCTTAGTGGAGTTTTCTTATTCTCATTGATTTTAAGATCATGTACTTGTTTTTCCAAATTTTACTTTCCATCTGTGTATACTGTTATGTCTTACAATGAATTTCTCATAGACAGCATATAGTGTATGTTTTTTATTCTCTTTGCCAACCTCTGTCTTTTACTTCATTTTTCTAGACCATTTATGTTGAATGTAAATATTTATATATTAAAGCATAAGTCTTCTCTCTAATTTTTTATTCTCTATTTGTTCTGTTTTAGTTGTTTGTTGTTTCCTTTCCCTTGACTTCCTGTGGGTTGCCTGACCATTTTATAAAATTCCATTTTGATTTATCTATAGTGTTTTTATTATGCTACTTTATATAGCTTTATTAGTGGTTGCTGTAGGTGTATTACATTAGCTATGCATAATTTAGTCACCGTTTCCTGGTATCATTTTGCCAGTTTGAGTGAAGTCTCCTCCCTTTATGTCCCTTTGCTCTTCATGTTTAAAGTGTTGCTGCTGCTTAGTCCCTCAGTCACATCCAACTCTCTGCAGCCCTGTGGACTGTAGCCCATCAAGCTTCTCTGCCCATGGAATTTTCTAAGTATGAATACTGGAGTGGGTTGCCATTTCCTACTCCAGGGAATCTTCCTGACCCAGGAAGCATCGAACCTGCGTCTCCTGTGTCTCCTGCGTCTCCTGCATTGGGAGGCAGATTCTTTACCACTAGCACCACCTGGGAAACCCCCTATTTAAAATATAATTATCTTAAATCTTTCTTCTATATACATTTAGAACCACATGTGTGGTTGTTATTTTTTGCTTCAACTCTTAAAAATAAAAATTATTTATTTATTTATGGCTGGGTTGGGTCTTTGTTGCTGCACGCGTGCTTTCTCTAGCTGTGGCGAGTGGAGGCTAAATCTCTAGCTTCGTTGTGTGGGCTTCTCATTGCAGTGGCTTTTCTTGTTGAAGAGCATGGGCTCTAGGGTGCATGAGCTTAGCAGTTGTGTGACTCAGCTTGTGGACCCTAGAGGGTGGGTTCCGTAATTGTGGCGCATGGGCTTAGCTGCCCTGCGGCATGTGGAATCTTCCCGGAGGCAGGATCGAACTCTTGTCCCCTGATTTGACAGGCAGATTCTTAACCACTGGACCACAAAGGAAGTGCTACTTCAACTCTTAAACATAGTTTAGAAAATTCAAGAGAAAAAGGACAGCCTGTTATATTTACTCACATTTCTGTTCACTGTATTTTTTCTTCCTTCCAGTATTCCAAAGTTCCTTCTTTTACTGTTTTCTTTGTCTTAGGAGAACTTCCTTTAGCTATTCTCTTAAAGTATGTCTGCTGGCAACAAGCTGTCCTTGTTGTTGTTCATCTGACAAAGTCTAGATTTCCCCTTCATTCCCAAAATATATTTTCTCTGGGTACAGGATTCAGGGTTGACAGTGCTTCTCTATCAATATTAAAAAAAAAAAAAAAAAAAAAAAGTCAATTTCTTTTAGCCTCTGTGCATTTTTGATGAGGAATCTGCTCTCATTTGAGATGTTTTTAGGTAAACTGTTGTTTTCTTTCTGGCCGTCTTTAAGTGTTTTTGCCTTTAGTTTTTAGAAGTTACACTATGACATGTCTTTTCATGGGTGTCTTCGAGAGTGTCCTATTAGGGGATCATTCAGCTTCTTCGGTGGCTCAGATGGTAAAGAATCCTCCTGCACGAGAGGGTTTGATGCATTAGAACTGTGTTCGATCCCTGGGTTGAGAAGATCCCCTGAAGGGAAAGGCTATACCCACTCCAGTCTTCTTGCCTGGAGAATTCCATGGGCAGAGGAGCCTGGTGAGCTACAGTCTTTGGGGTCACAAAGAGTCAGACACGAATGAGCAACTAACATACACAGCTTCTTTAATGTGTAGATTTATGTCTCTTGCAAAATTTGGTTAGTTTTCAATCACTGTTTTTTCCAAATACTTTTTCACCCCCATCTTCTTTCCCCTCCCTTTCTGGCCCATCATTACCCAAATGTTAGGTCATTTAAAATAATCCCACAGATCCCTGAAATTCTGTTAATTTTTCAGTCTGTTTTCTCTGTGTTGGTCAGACTAGGCAATTTCTGTTGTTCTTTTACAGCTTGCTGATTTGTTTTTACTGTCCCTCCATTCTGCTATTGAATCCACCCACTCAACTTTTGATTTTATTATATTAGATGTTGAAGGTACAGAATTTCCACTTGATTGTCTCTACATTTTCTTTGCTGAGAGTTTCTGTTTCATTGCTGAAGCTTTCTGTTTGTTTCTTTTGTTTCTAGGATGGTCTTAAGTGCTCTTTGAGACATTTTTGTCATGGCATTTAAAAAAATCTTTCTCAGATCATTTAAACATCTTTGTCATCTTGGTGTTCGTGTCTATTGATTGTCTTTTTTTCATTCAGTTTGATATCTTCCAGATTCTTGGTATGTCCAGTGATTTTCAATTTGAAACTGGGTATTTTCCTGAGATTTGGATCTTAAACCTGCTTTTGTTCTGTTTTTAAAGATTTCTTTTGATGTGGGCTATTTTAAAACTCTTTGTTGAATTTGTCACAATATTGCTTCTGTTTTATGTTTTGGTTTTTTGGCCGCAAGGCATGTGGGATCTTTGTTCCCGACTAGCAGTCAAACTTGCACCCCCTGCATTGGAAGGCGAAGTCTTAACCACTGGACCTCCAGAGGAGTCCCCAAACCTGTTGTTTTAACTGGCTTTCTTGACACCACTGTGGTAGGGGAAGTTGGCCTTTGCTGGCTTGGGTGGTGGTAGAACCACAGTTTTTTCCTTTGGTGCTTGTCTAGAATAAAGCAGTTCTTTTTCTAAAAGTCTCTGCCTTGCAAGGCTGCCCCTTTCCTATTCCCTTGGCTAGAGATCAGGCTTTTGTTCAGACTTCTTTTATTTTTTTTAATATTTCCATTGGCGTTTTCAGGTTGCCGGCTTCTTCAGCTCCAAGTCTGAGATATTTGAGGCAAAAAGAAACCCCAAGGATTTCTTCTTGTGTTATTCTTTGTGTCATGAAGGTCCTAGCCATTCTGCTGCCTTTCTTCAACCCTTCAAAGTCTTATGTTTATTTTATATATACAACTGACCCCTGAACAATGTGGGCGTTAGGAAATATACAACTGACCCCTGAACAATGTGGGCGTTAGGGGTACTTACCCTCCGCAGAGTTGAAAATCCCTGTCCACAGTTCCCATTCTGCATCCACAGATTCAACTAACATGGATTGCATAGTATTATAGTATTTACTGTTGGAAATTAAAAAAATCCTGGTGGAAGTGGACCTGCCTAGTAGAAATGTGTGTTTTTCTAGAGTCAGCTATAGTTCATGTCCAGGGTTTTGTGTAGCAGATTGTACAGTATTGTAGTATTTACTGTTGGGGAAAAAAAAAATCCCTGTGCAAAAGGACCCACTCCATTCACACTCCTGTTATTCAAGGGTCGGCTGTAATTAATATACAAGGGTTTTTTGGCTTCCCTGGTGGCTCAGCTAGTCAAGAATCCACCTGCAATGTGGGAAACCTGGGTTCGACCCCTGGGCTGAGAAGATCCCCTGGAAAAGGGACTGGCTGGCCACTCCAGTATTCTGGCCTGGAGAATTCCATGACTGTATAGTCCATGGGGTCGCAAAGAGTTGGACACAACTGAGCGACTTTCACTTTCACTTGGTTGTGCTTAGGTAGAGAAACATACGTCTACTGTATTTTCCATTAGTTTGTGTAATTTACTCAAATCTTTCAGGAAAAAAAAATATATATATATATATATGCATATTTCTGTCTGTATGTGAAAATACATTGTATGTCCCTGATTTGGTATCAGGAATCAACAAGCTTTTTCTCTTAAGGAGCCGAACAGTAAGTATTTTAGACTTTGAAGGCCATAATATAATGTTAGGTACATTTGAAACTTTCATTTCTCCCTTGCTTCCTTTTACTTTACCAGCATTCTTAGAGCATCATGTTCAGTATTACACAACTTTAAAGCCAGGCTAGGCATTTTATGTACATTCGAGTAAGCTAAAATTTTGCCAGTGTAGTTTCTCATTTGAAACATGTTGCAAAAATCCGGGAGGGAAAAACATTGAAATATGGACGGCCATAGAATGTGCCTTGACTGAGTATGATGTGGGCCTTTTGTGAGGATCCTTGAGTCTTGCTAAGTCTGAGCACAGCTTTGCTTCCCCTCCATCTCTCTTACAAATAGAATTTGTCGACCAGTCTCCTCTCTGCCAAAGACCTTGCTAGTAAATCTGTAGAGACCTCAGGCTTGGGCTTCTCTGGAGCTGGTCTCTACAGAAAGAGGTAAAGATGAACATGGAGCTCAGTAATCTGCTACGAGTCTCATATGGTAGGTGACAAGTTACTGCCTTCATTTCATTCCTTTGTGTTCTGAATCTCTTGGAGTTGAAATGTCATCACTCAAGAATAAAGAGTGAAGAGTTCTTATAAAATAAAGAACCTGTGCTTTCTCCAAGTCACTATGTAAATTCTGTCATAAACTCTTGCAAACTAGTACTGAGGACCCCAGAGAGTTATAGAAATGTTCAGTAGTATTGACCAATATCGGCACTCGCTTCTCAAGATTCTGGTACTACAATTTAGAAATGAATAATATTTGTTTCTAACCTGGCTTTCTTGTTTCTTACTCCATCGTAACATTACAAAGAAAAAAAAAGGACCGTTTTTAAGCTACCTTCCAAAATGTTGACAGTTGTTGTGTTTGTCAATTGCTTTAATACTCTATATATTTTTAAATGGTTGCTTGGTTGGGAGTCTCTAGACACAACACTTCACACTAAGGAAGGCTGACAGTTAAGTGATGTGGAAGCCATTATCTCACCTTTGTGCTTGCAGGCTGTGGCCTCTTCCCTTTTCCTATTTCATAATAAATAGCATTAGCATTCAGGAACTTTTTAACACCTATTGAGGACAGGGTTTTTCTAATTCCATATAAGAAAGAATTTTGAAAATGAATGACTAAAATCTAACAAACATAGCATAAAAAAGAAAGAGAAATATGTATCATTCTTCCATTGAATTTAGGTTTATAAATATCAAGTAAAATACCAACCAACCAAATTGAACATTACAGTAAAAGACTCATGAACCGTGACCCAGTATGAATTATTGTCACATTAGGAGATCTGTTGTTGTAATATATAATACTGATTGGTCCAATAAGAGAATATGATCATCTCACTGGTTGCTGAAAGAGTATTTGATAAAACTCAGCATTTATTTATGAGATTTACTCTGAGATATCTAGGAATAGAAAGGTAAATTCTTTAAATACTAAGGAATATCTAACTTAAACCAAGCACCAGCATCCTGTTCAAAGCAGTATACTATTGGCATTCCTTCTAAAATCATGAAGGCAGTCATACTGTGACCATTATTATTTAATTACTCTAAAAATTCCAGACAATGCAGTAATATAGAAAGCGTTGTGAAGACATATATTTACAAAATCAGCATTTACAGATAATATAATTTTTTATACAATATGTTTTTTGTAGAGAATTCAAGAACATCAAGTTCTAATGAGTTTACTGATCAGAGACTTAATGAATGTATAAAACATCCATACTCTTTCTGTGAAAGTGAAAGTTGCTCAGTCATGTCCGACCCTTTGCATCCTCATGGACTGTGCAGTCCATGGAATTCTCCAGGCCAGAATACTGGAGAGGGTAGCTGTTCCGTTCTCCAGGGGATCTTCCCAACCCAGGGATGAAACCCAGGTCTCCCACATTGCAGGCAGATTCTTTACCAGCTGAGCCACAAGGGAAGCCCAACTCTTACTCTTTCTGTAAAACAGTAAAAAAACAATTAGATGATCTAGTTCTTTAAAAAATTTACTCATGATAATACCAAAAAGCATAAAATACTTAGGAATAACCCTAAGAAGAAATACAGAAAATGTACAAAAGAGGGGGAAAAGTGAGACTCTTCAGTGTAATATAATTTACACTAATTAACAATACATGATATTTCTGGAGAAGGAAGTTGAGTAATTGTAGAAAATGCAGTTATTCCAAAATTAGTTCAGAACTTTCTTATAATCCCAGTCAAAATACCAATAGTTGTTATTTGAGTCTTAAGATTATATTTGAAAATAGAAACAGGCAGGAATTGCTAAGATAATTTTTTTGTCTTGGTAATGAATAGGAAATTTACTTCACAGTTTTTTTGTGTGTGAAAATTTTCTAACTTATAGAAAAAGTTTAAATAAATATATAATGTAGCAAATATGTACGTACTGTCACTAGATTCAGCAGTTGCTAATATTGTGATCTCTTGCCACACAAAGTTGAACTTTAATTAGAAATGAATCAACTATGAGGCTCATTTTAAAAGCAATATCAAGGACTTCCTGGAGTCCAGTGGTTAAGATTTCAGGCTTCCACTGCAGGGGGTGAGGGTTTGGGCCCTCTTCAGGGACCTAAGATCTCACATGCCGTGTGGCACAGCCAAAACAATTTTTTTAATAAAATAAATAAAAGCAATATCAGCTATAGACCCATTTCTTTCCTTTAAATTATAACTCCTCAGAAGAATGATCTGCCCTTGGTATCATCAATTTCTGTGTGTGCACACATGTGTAAGTTCACAAACACACACATGCTCTCTCTTCCTTTAATGCCTTATCATACAAAATTTCACGTTTATGCAAACACAGAAGAAATAGCATTACAATCCCCCAAACAATCAAATAACTTCAGCAAGTAAGAATTCATGACCAAACTAGTTTCATTATCTTACCCCACTACCCCACCAAATTATTTTGAAGCAAATTTCACACATTATATTATTTCATCTGTAACTATATCTGCACATAAAATAAACTTTTTTAAAGCAAAGTATTATCACTTCTGAAATAAATTATCAATAATTCTTTAGTATCAAATTTCCAATTCATATTAAATTCTCTGATTATCTTGTTTTTAAAAATCCCATTCCATAAGACACATACATTGCAATCTCATAAGATTCTCTTAAAATAGAGTTCTCTTCCATCTCCTTTTGTCACTTTCTTATAGTTTTTAAAAAGACATTTATCCTGTAGTATTTCTCTTCCCACAAATAGGATTTTGCTAATCATATCCCTGTAGTGTTCTTTTGTCCCTGAAATTTCCTGTAAATCGTTCGTTAGATCTAGAAGATTGCTTAGATTGGATTTTATTTTTTGGCAAAAATACTTAATTTTTTATGAGTTTACATTGTTATGGACACTTGAAAAGGGATGTAGTCTTCATTTTCAAGATAAAGTTGCATTTATATCAAATTTACCTCATTAATTATGTTTTTGTGTCTTTTGATGCCATACATGCCCCATCCTAGGCTGAGAACAGTGAATTAAAACCTCATGCTACTAATACTTCTCCTTATATTTCTGCAGCTTTGCTATATAATGTCCATGTTACATGACATATAGATATCCATAACTGTTAGGGCTTCACCGCAGGATGGAGCATACTAGGTGTCCTTTTTAACATTTCTAGATTTAATGCTCTTTTGGTTGTTGTTTAATGCTTTTTGTCTAACTCAGATCGTGACTACTGCTTTTCATTTCGCTGTTATAAATGTAAAAGGAGACAGAACTGCATTTTATACTTTTGAGAAACTAGAAGGCAAAGGACCAGAATATAAAGAGTATTTAACCTCTCAGTGGTGGGATGTGGGGCATTTTTAACTTTCTTCTTTAAAGTGTTGCCAAAGTTTTCTACAGGGAATTTGTGTTACTTTTAGAAGGCTTAAAAATCTATTATTATTTTTTTTAACAAGAAAAAATTTTAAAGAAAGTATGCGAAGGTAGTTTGGTTTTGTTAATGTTCTCAGCCTGTTTTTTAGCCATAGCTGAAATAATGAACTACTGGCAGTGTTCAACATGCCCCCGTTTTAATCACAGCCAATAGTCGAGTACGTGCCTCTTCCAGTGATGGATTTGAAGTGGGAAATTGTTACATGAGCAAGGAAAAATTCCCAGCATCTCTGATAGAATGGGAGGACAGGGCGTGGAGCAGGGGAGGGCTCCTGAAAATCTGTGTCACATTCGCTCGGGCTCCTCTTGGTTCTGAGCCAGAAAACAAACCCTTCGGTTGAATTTTTCTGTCCAGACACTGGCTTCAATGAAGGTATACTTAACTTGGAAATATCATTTCAGCTTTTGGCTGGAATAGCTGTTGCAGAGGCGCTTCTTCAGATGTGGAGCCGTGAGGGAGTTCTCAGAGTACACGCGTTTTCACACATCTGCTAATGCAAGAGCCCCGGTGTGAGCATTAGTACTCAGGAATGCGGCGCGGATTTGAGGTGATCGCCCCAGGATTTTGGCAGGTCAGGCCAAACATTATCTTGCTCCCATATGTTTTTGTAGGGTCTTGAAAGGGAAATCATATACATTTCCTTAAACTGACATGCCGAATTTTCCCACATACACCAAAGAACCCTCTCAGCGAAAATAAATTCAGGAATATGTATATATGACATTCATCTATTTAGCATCTGTTGTCAATACAATAATATAAGCTGATGGCTATTGGGAGTCACAGACAGTTTACATTTACTTTGATTTATGTTTAAATGGCTGATTTCAGAAAACTCAGCCCAACAGATTAAAAAAAAAACTATGAAAGATCCCATATTTTGAGTAAGTCTTTTGTAGTTTTTTCTACTCTGCTCTTCCTTAGGTGCAGTGTGTTGAACATGAGGCTCGAGTCCCCATTGTAAGGATTTTCCCACTGAGAGCTCTGTTGTCCTATATGCACACCTCCCCCATATATACATACACAGTATGTACATATTCAGTGTAAAAAACAACCAAGGAACCCTTGTGAAGCTAAGAAATTCCAGTGTCATAATACTGATAACACATCCTATGTACAAAGATCGTATCTGTTTTTTATCACCCTTGAGCAAACCCAGTCCTGTTTCCTATGGGATTTGACACACGGTAAGCATGCGTTAAGTGTTGACTAACCCTTTCCCTAAGTCTTTCCATTCTTCGGTTTCTACTTCTGCTAGAGAATGACATATAATCTGCCCAATAGTTTGGCCCCCTTTCTCAGTGAGTGTATTATTAAAAGTTGAATAAAGTTTACACCAGTTTCAGCCACGTAGTGGCCTCTTGTGCCAAGGATCCTACATTGGTTGGTCCTCATGGGCCCGAAAGCTGATAGATTTAGTCTTACGTCATTCTGTGTCACAACTAGACCCTCTCGTAGGCTTGAACCTATGTGAGGTAATAATCCCTAACCACTGTTTGTTTTCATGTTTTGTCTAAGTGTTTGGTTGCTGCAGTGTCTTGTACCAAATCAAATCAGTCCTCTGATTGTCCTACCTGCTTATCCCACTTGATTCTTAAGCTATCAGCTATTATTTGAAAGTAATATCTTGGGACTTCCCTGGTGGTCCAGTGGTTAAGACTTAGCCTTCCAGTGTAGGGGGGTGCAGGTTCAGTCCTTGGTTGGGGAGTTAAGATCCCACATGCCTCACAGCCAAAAAACCAAAACATAAAACAGAAGCACTATTGTAGCGAATTCAGTCAAGACTTTAAAAAATGGCTCACGTTAAAAAAATCTTAAAAAAGTAATATCTAGGATATATTTCTTCCCCTTCCCCCAACATCTGGAGAGAGGTCACCTGTCTTTGACCTCATTTTTTTAACTTTTGTTTTATGTTCATTTACTACCAGTTGTTTCCTATTGGATTATTTAGCTGGAAAATGATTTCTATATGGAAGTAAATTCTATTTACATACTGGGATTCTGTTCCACAAAGGGAAGCATTTAGAAGCAGTGTTTTCAATTTAATGTATTAACAAATAATTTTCCTGGCATCTTGATAAACTACTGAGGTCATGTAGCCTTATTTGGCCTGAATTTATCAGGTAGGGATTATGATAATGTATTTTTAAATTTAGTTGATCATATTCTATCCTGTATATATATGTATGTATGTATGTTTTAAGATTTTTGATTCATAAAAATGGTGTTGTATCAGTTCTTATTTCATTGCATGTTGGCACTTTGACATTGGTTCTTGCATCCACTGTTGGTTTTTAGGGGAAGTCATGGAAAACTTGCTCTAGTTTTCCTTGGTAATGTATAAAGTTAATTTCGTAAGAAATGTTCTTCTTCTAAAATATGGAAGATTTTCAGTCCTTTGAAAAAATGGTTATAGTCAATTTTCCATACATTACTCAGCATTAAAGATCTACCTGCCAAGTGATCCCGGGTGTGGGATTGCAGCAGGTAATTTCCTGAGCTGTATGGTACAGGTGAATTTCTGTGTCAGAAGATGCTATCAGCTCACCTGGCCTCTAGTGACAGAGAAATCCTTTGTTTATTCATTTAGTAGGCAGATTAACCCTAATGAATCCTAGCTTCCTGGAAATAGATACAGGTGACAATGGCGAAGTGAGGAGTGGGGAGAAGTAAGACAAATTCCCTTTTCTTTCTTCACTTATAAATAATGGTGGCTTTCATTAGAGAGTGTTTTTTAAATGGGCCAGGAATGCAAAATATTTTAATTTAAAAGCAAAATTTAAATAATCAGCCTTTAATTTTTCAAACATTTGTATATGTTTCGTCTTTTCAGAAGAAATAAAGATTTTCTAATTGTGGCAACAAGTTAAAAATTTTGTGTCTTTCAAGTTATGGTTAAATGGAAATACTCAGTGAAACACTTCATGATGGTTTGGGCAGAACAAGTCTTCTGAACAGGAAAATGCAACTCTAGTATAGTCTTACATTCAGTTAAAATTTTGTGAATTAAAATCATATCATTCATTGGTCTCTCCTAACACAGGGAGGAAGATGTGCATTGTGCTGTGTTCATTGCTATAGTCTGTTCATGCTGCTTCAGTGACATACTTATTTGTTTTCTCAGGAGCAAACGTGAAGGACTAATATAGCCATTAGAAGATTATTCATAGAGTTACACTGTAATTTGTAAAACATTTATTGAATTAATCTACTTAAAATTCTTTGCTTTGTTATAATTTTTACTAGTATTGGCAGGAATCATTTCTATGAATATATAAACATGGATATTTGGTGTAATTCTCAATAACATATGGTACAATGAAATGTTTGTGATTGCAACTCTTAAGCTTTGCTTTCTGAAGGAAGGAGTACTTGACAACATTTTTCTGTGAATGGTTTTGAAGATACATTATTCCCAAGACATGAATGTATAGACACAGATGTGAAAATCTCTTAACGTTCTACCGAACTTTTCCAGATCTTACAGCAATAATTTATTCTGCACTCTCCAAAGACTCCTCAAATGTCTTCTTTTACATAACTTTATTCATTGGAGGAAAAGTTAAAGTTCTTCCCCTCCACACGCTGAATGTTGAAGATAGGCTTTTCATGATGCATTTTGTAGCTGACCATAAAAGCTCTAGAATTTCAAGGGAAAAGTGAAAAAGCAGAGTTTATCTTTCTATGAAGATTTACAATTTATGGTTTTTTCTAGCAATAGGTTCAGTAGTCTGCTTGAATTGTGTTATGAAGCATTCTGAATAATCTGAGATACATATGAATCAGAGGCAGTAATAAATTCTGAATGAATCTTTGGTTTTTACTTAAGATTACTTTATCCTTAAAACTAATGTTTCTATAACCTCTGACCGAATACTGAGGATCCAAAGTATTTCCAAGGGTGAGAATTTTTCCTGGCCTCGTGCGAGTAGTTTAATTCATTCCAATTGTGTGGCATGTGATGGAACACGTCGGAGGTATATTTACAAATCTTAATTTACATACCACTTTGCCAAAATATGATGCAATGCTTTACTGATTTGCCAGTAATATTTATTTTCAAAAACGTTGGAAAAAGAGAAAGCAATATATGTGTGTCTTATTATCTTCACAGGAACTACTGCCTATGTTAACTGGATTTTCCTTTCCTTTTACTGAAAAACCAAAGGACAACAGTCATTAAATGATTTTGTATTTTAAGTATTTTCATAATCCAACATAAATTGGCCCACCCAAGGATTATGTCTGTCTTATAAAGATGTGTTTACATAGTCATTGGGTGAAAGATTGCAGAAGTTGAACCACTAGTTTTGAAAGTTGAGCCAGACCAGGAAAAATCAGGATACAATTTGGCACTTATGGAGACGAAATGATTTCCTTTTTAGCTGCTGATTTCTACTGGGAAATGTATCCTTGGACTGAAAATTGCATCCGGAAAAATGTTTATGTAGTGTTTTTCAAATGACTGATTATTCTTCTAACCTTTAACATGAACTGTGTCTAATTTTGGTTGCTTTTAACTCTTTCATGACTAGGGGATTTTTCTCTTTGTGGGAAATTTTGTTGCTCAGAAATATATTTTTGCTGCTTTGAATACAAAAATATCTTCCATGGCAAGAGCAACATAATATGTGTTAAAATTTTCTCTTGTGTTATTTTTCTGAGCCGTTAGTACAATGTCTTAAGTCATACACCCTCTATCACAGGCTCTTAAGTTTTATATTATGTTCCACCTTTAGGAGTAGTTTTAGGCTGATTGAGCAGCTGCCTTTCCCTTTCTCATTCCACCACCACCTGTACATGTGAAGCAGGAGCTTCTTGAGCTTTTTGTGGATAATATTTGACCCATACGGTCTTCACAAAGATCAGTTCTTTCTCTCCTTTTTTTCTTGTACATTTTGTGACTTTTCTGGCTAAATTATTGCCCATCAGAGGTTGCAGGAGTCTCTGCTTCATGCTGTCTCTACTCTTGGAACTTGATTAACTAAAGCTTCATTGTCAAATTATTGCAGGTGACCATGGCAGGGGAGAGGGGACATTGGAGGTGTCACACTAGTCACTTCTGCTCACAACTCGTGGGTTAGAACTGTGCTGTCCAATGCAATAGGCACTAGCTGCATTTGGTTATCTAAAGTCAAATTGTGTGCTCCGTCATGTCCGACTCTTTGCGATCCTATGGACAGTAGCCCGCCAGGCCTCCCCGTCCATGAAATTTTACAGACAAGAGTACTGGAGTGGGTTGCCATTTCGTCCTCCAGGGGATCTTCCCAACCCATGGATCAAACCCACATCTCTCTTGTCTCCTACATTGGCAGGCAGATTCTTTACCAGCTGAGCCACCAAATTAATGAAAATTAATTGAAATATATACTATTAAGTTCCTCAGTGGCACTAGCCGCATTTTAAATCTACTGTACCAGACAACACAAAATGTAGAACATTTCCATTATCACAAAAAGTTCCGAGACTGGTGGATTAGAGTTTTAAGGGGATGGGGAAGTAAAATCCTCTTCTTAGCCCAGAGGTGGGAAAGAAGCAAGTAGTACTAAATTGCGGTAACATCTAACACTGTTGGTAAATGATGTACTTGCAAATATTCCTAATATTCTCTGAATCCATTTCCTCCCTGGTTTCTTTTGAGGGTTGGATGAGGTGTGAGGAGGGTGATATAAATATGGCATTATCGACTCAATAGACATGAGTTTTAGCAAACTCTGGGAGATAGTGAAGGACAGGGAGGTCTGGTGTGCTGCAGTCATGGGGTAGCAAAGAGTTGGCACAACTGAGCGACTGAATACAACATGCATATATATATACATACACATATACTGCTTCAAGCTGTGTGAAACTGCATTGGAGAAGGAAATGGCAACCCACTCCAGGGTTCTTGCCTGGAGAATCTCAGGGCCAGCGGAGCCTGGTGGGCTGCCGTCTATGGGGTCACACACAGTCGGACACGACTGAAGCGACTTAGCAGCAGCTGCTGCCTGAAACAGACAAGAAGCATACACTTGAAACTAACATTGTGCCAAGGGGGAGTCTTTATGTTGGATTTCCCTTTGGACAAAGAATTTGTATTACATTAATGTGGCTCTGGAGAAGATATATAGGAAAGAAACACCACAGTTCCCATTGAGCTCAGTTAAGGTGATTAAGGAATTTGAATGTAATTACCCAAAGTTTGGCTTTTCTTTTAAGGAACCCATTCATTTGAGACACTTTTTTTTTTTTTTTTTTTTTTGGATATTGCAAATCTGACAACTAAATCTGGATTTTGAGGGGAAGGCTTCCACCAGGAATAGTGTGAGTCAAGGATGAGTCTATAAAAAGAAGCAGATGCAGCAGGGGCAGGCCAAGTAAGATTCTGTTTTGACATGATTTTATCTATGGCTGATGTACGAAGGGGATATTTGGCGGAATGTGCAGAGCTTTGCTTCAGATTTGTACCTTCTATGGTTGGTGTACAAGCTTATTTAAATAAAAGGTATGGCAACAATAAATATGTTTGTGCATGCTAAGTCACTTCAGTCATGTCTGACTCTTCGTGACCCCATAGACTGTAGCCTGCCAGGCTCCTCTGTCCATGGGATTCTTCAAGCAAGAATTCTGGAGTGGGTTGCCATGCCCTCCTCCAGGGGATCAAACCTGTGACTCCTCCCATCTCCTGCATTGGCAGGCGGATTCTTTACCACTAGCATCACCTGGGAAGCCCAACAATAAATACACATTTGAGTAAATCACACTGCAGTTATTTTTGATCACAGTAGTAATAACAAATTTGGAAAAAATTTTTGTACAGAGAAAAATCTTTGTTCAGAGACAAAGTTCTTTTTACCCAGAGTCAATGGATTAGAATTTGACAAGTAACAAGAAACCTTTGGTTCTTCTTTATCCTAAATGGTTTGACAGCTGTGTATAGTCCCCAGAAAGCAAGTAACCAAGCAGAGTTTGTGACGGAAACTCTTTGCCTTCCTTTTTGGTGTTTCTGCATTATCTTGTCAAACATCTGGAAATCAGCATGTTTGCAGTCATCTCACAGCATGATTTTGCATTTACATCATTGTGCTAGCTGATAGAAGTTGTTTTTTTCTTTTTTTTAAGGAAAAAAATCAGCAACTTTTGGTCTGTCACAAGGTCAAGTGATGATTAGTGATGCCGTCTCTTCTAAACACATGTTTAGCTCAGGAAAGTTAAATCAGTTTCCAAAAATTTGGTAACCATTAGAGTACTTCCTAAGTCACTTCCGGATGTCAGACCTAAGGTGGAGGGGGGACAGGGCTATATTGAGTTCCCTGCAGTTTTGTTTTTTTTTTTTCCAAAGGTACTTAATTTGGCAGCTGATCCAGCCAAGGAAACACTCACGCAATGGCAGAACTAGACAGGAAACACTTCTGAAAGTGCTGTTTTGATAGAGGATCATGAGATCAGGCAAAGAGCTGTGAACTTATATGTAGCCTAGGCCATGTAGCACCAAGCTAGCCACCTGAGGGTATGGAATAAGAAAGGAAATTAAAGGAGGAGGGCCATATAACTTGCACGCAGCTTTCTTTTATCCAGAGAGGAATGCTAAGAATTATGAAATTCTTTGAAGTAGAAGGACATAATTAATGAATTTTGTTGTCCTTATTGTTTAGGGGTTTTGGTTAAGCATTCCACCATCGTTATTCACCTTTACATTTCTGACATGATTGTTAGTTCAACTACAGGAGCTTACCTCATCAATTCTAACTACCTTTTTATAGCTCTCAGAAGAGCCGTCTTCCAAGGAAAACACTGTGTTGAGCAGAGGTTGTAGTTTTAGAAGATGGACGTTTTATAATGATAAGTTTTGACAAGTTGCTCTGGTCGCCATGTGTCTCCCAGGCCTGCTGGTGGGTGGGTATTTGTCAGGAAGGAGAATATATCTGAGAGGGGCTGCTTTTTAGCAGCCAGACTTTACTTTCAACTTTCAAGGCGCTCCTCACAGCACCTCAGTTCCTTACAGAGGAGGAGCTTTGCTCTCACGGGCGAGGTCTTGTACAATATAAGGTGCTGATCCTCAGTTTTAGAACCTCTCTTAGACACCTTTTGTTCTCCCATGAACTTCTGTATGTCGTGTTCTGCACATATTTAGAAAACATACCTTGATTTATTTCTTCTGCTGGGCTACTCTTCACGGTCTATAGAAGCCATTTTTCTGTGGTGGTGTTGTTTTGTCGCTAAGTCGTATCCAACTCTTTTGCGATTCATGGACTGTGGCCCACCAGGCTCCTCGGTCCGTGGGATTTCTCAGGCAAGAATACTGGAGTGGGTTGCCATGTCCTCCTCCAGGGAATCTTCCCAACCCGGGTGTTGAGCCCGTGTCTCCTGCACTGGCAGGCAGAATCTTTGCCACTGAGCCCCCAGGGAAGCCTATTTTTGTGTGTAAAGGCAGACTGATTCATTTCTCACAGTGCAACATTAAATTATATCTGGCTTAATTGCAACATTTGAAAGAAAAATACAATCCATATCTGTACTTAACAAATCTGTTGTTGCTCTTCTTCAGACCACGAGTGATTCTTGGTCTGTTGTTGTTCGTAAAGGCCATGTTGGAGTCCATGGCATTATCACCCACACTCTGCTTCTGTGGCTTAGATAGCTGGCACGTCCCCCAGAGCATGTGGATGATTCCCTAATAGCATCTGTCCAGTTGTTCTAATCACATATTTGGTAGGCAGCTGAAAGACCCACACTCAACTTGACTGAGTTCATAATGAATAATTCTAAATTTACAGTCAATAGTTTTTTATCTAAAGCTCTTTCAGATTCTTAATAGTACTTAATAACAATTGCATCAGTATTCCTCTTTATTCTAACTTTCACAGCTCCTTAAAAACCAACAAATAGAATATCTTCCCAGTTAGCTATGAGAAACTAACCTGTATGATTTCCTTAGCATTAATACCAAATGCCAGTTTGTGTGCCCAACGCACAGTGAGACCAAAAGATACCAAAATAACATCTGAGTTTGGAGCAGAGGAAGGTTTACTGCAGGGCCATGCGAGGAAAATGGGTGGCTAATGCCCTGAAAACCCTGTAGTCCCCAAAGAGGTTTCAGGTAACTTATTAAATTAAAGGCAAGGTACGGGAGGGTTCCGGTTGGGTGCCGCACACTTCTTGGTGTTGGAATCCTTTGTTCTCGCAGCTGTCTTCATAGGTCAGGTCACAATGTTCCTGTAAAACTCCAACAAGGCAAATGTTATTCTCTGTTCTTTATCTTTTAATGTCTCCGTGAATGAAAAAATGTTGCACCCTTAGAGATCAGAGTCTTGAGAATGGGCTATATTATATGTTAATATTTCAGACTATAGGCAACATTCTTCACATCAAGCAAAAGTGATAGATTATAAAGATTAAAATAAAAGAAACAGATCTAATATGGAGTGAGATTTGTTCTTTGCTATTACAATATCATTAATTCTCTTCTGTCCAAGAGAATAGTCAGTACAAGCCTTGTCCCCATTCATCAGAATAACCACAAAACTGATTCTTAATCTCTTGCCTGGAGCACTGCAGCAGTGTCCAGATTGGCCCCCTAAATATTAGTCTTTCTGGCCGTGCCACTTCTCCCAGTTTACTCTGTGTGTGTGTGTGCGCGCACGCGCGCGTGCGCCTGTCTCTTTGCAACCCCATGGACTGTAGCCTGCGGCTCCTCTGTCCATTAGATTCTCCGGGCAAGAATACTGGAGTGGGTTTCCACTCCCTTCTCCAGGGGATTTTCCTGACCCAGGGATCCAACCTGGGTCTCCTGTATTGCAGGCAGATTCTTCACTGTCTGAGTCACCAGGGAAGCCCTGCATACGCTGATAGAAACTTATTCCACAAATACTGCTTTTCTCATGTCATTATTCCCATTTTACAATATGAAGTCTAGTTTTTTGAATGAAAATTCACAATTCCAGCCATGCTTCTTGTATGTCCCTTCTGCAAGCACCTGCAGTCTAGTCAAATTGTTCTTCTTTTTAGTTCAGTTGGGCTCCAAGCAGTTCCAATTCTGGCTCCTAAGATCACTATCAAACTGTTTTTCCTGAGGTTTTGTGAGAGCTTTTCTTCATGAAGTCAGTGACAAACGAAGTTTCTGGTTTCAAGAGGAAAAGCAGGAGGCTGTTTTATGCAGTTAGATGCGGGAAGCGTTTATCACTTTGATGGATGCTCATTCGTTAGTTATATTTTAATGATATTTGAGTGGAGGAAAACTAGCTTTTTTGGATCGCTATGACTCTGCCTCATAGAGTCATTGGGCCTCCTCTTTGCTCTGTGTAAGGACAGTATCCATATCTGTCAGGCCATGCTGAGATGACGTTATCATGCCGTAGCTTTCACATGCAACAAGAAATGAAATGCCAGCAAAGCTGGAATGGCACCAGGTTCTTGGCTCCTCAGCAGGTGTTTGCCTTTATTGCTGCTCAGCGTCATGTATGTGGCAAGTGTCACCTGTGATGTCTTTCTGGGGTCATAGGCAGGTGGACATAAAGTAGGTCTTAGGTTTCCCATTAGAAAAGTTAGCATCTATTTTGGAAGCCGTGGCTCAACTCTTGACTTGCGAGTTTGCATGCCACAGTGCGGTCTGATTTTATATCTCAGGAGTGATTTCGTATCTAAGCTTGTATCCTTGGGTCCTGGAATTATTTGCCAAATCTGGATGGTATTCCTCTGAAAAGTGAATTTTCTCAGTTTTATATCCTGTTAGCTCTTAAGTCCATTTAAGCTCTCAGGAAAGTTGTTTATAGTAATTAAATAACACCTTGTATTGGGTTAGCCAGAAAGTTCTTTTTCTGTAATATCTTATGGAAAAACCCAAGTGAAATTTTTGACCAACCCAGTGTATATGTTGCAGCAGCCCTATAGTATATTCGGGAAATATGTAAACCCCATTTCACAGACAAAGAAATTGAGACTCATAGTGTTCGGTGATTTAACGAAGGAAAGTGGTTAAGTGGTGGACATAGGGCTGTAGCCCACATTTCCTAAGTCATATTTTACTTTTCACTTGTCTATCTTTGTTAAGTGGTGTTTTTTTCAGTATTTGAGTCATGCATGAGATCTATAGTTGTATAAGGTGTTTGGAATCCTGGTTTCTAGAGGAAACTCTGCTACTAACTAGCTCTAGTGACTTGCGGCAACTGCATTTAATCTTTTTTTAAGATTATTTCTAAGATCCTTTCCAAAGGAAAAAATGTAATATGTTCATAATTTATTATTCTAATCCCATTTAAGCAAAGTCAAGTCATATTATAGATATTAGAGTTCTCACCAGGAATTTTTTTATTTCCTAATGACATCTGTGGATTAGGTATGGAAATCATTGAGCCTGGGGTCCAGATTCAACTTGTTAATAAGCAAACGCATACATAATCTCCCTTACATTGCTGAAACGAAATTATCTTCTAAACTTTTACAACTAAGTGTGAACAATTCGCGTTTGAGATTTTGAAATAAGTCCTAGGCACTGGAGTCCGCGTCCGCATCCACTCATTTATTATTTCTACATTAGGGCCTTTCTTCCTGGAGGCCTGTGAGCCCCCAGGCCTTTTCAGCATAGTGGTCTGCACTTCTCTGTTTTTCTTTCCCTGGGAGTGCTGATTAGTGACTTGCGGTGTGGACTCTGATTTATCGCAGACCAGAGCTGCCCCTTAGGGGCTGAGCAGAAACACTCATGAAGGAGCCCTGATTAAAAAGAGTGGTAATGAAGACAAATGTTTCAGAGGGAGTTGAGAAAACCAGTCCTTGGCATTCCCCTTAGCTCCTCAGAGCTTTTGAAAAGGACATAGTGGTAGCCAAAGGAAATATTCCTCCTTTGTTGTTTATTTCTTATGGCACTGGAAACATTTTTCTTTTCCTCCTGGGTGTTCTAATTCTCACTTGTTAACTGCTTTTCATGCAGGGTTGCAATTAACCCCTGGCAGATTCCTCACTGGGTTCCCCTTATAGCCACTCCATTCCCAAAGTAGTTTTAATGCTTTGACCTATAGCCATTTTTAAATTCTTCAGATTTGACGCTTTTGCCTAATTTCTTAGATCATTAAATCACACTTCAGGTTTTTTTATCCAGTGCTTTTTACTAAATTTGATTTTTGGTACCTATAATCACCTCCCCTTCTTCTTTTTACAAGATAGAATGCCAGTTAGCACAAAGTCCTACTCACTTGCTAATTTTAATTATAACTAGGTCATAAGTTCCAAATCTAGGGTTATGTCCATAACTCAAGACACTGTTCCAAAATGACTTGAGTCTAGGTGGAGTTGTTGCAAGTAAGTGTCACTGCTTGATCTGGGTCTCTGGTCATCTACCAAATCAGTAATCTTACCCTCTGTGGCCACGTGAGCTGTAATCCACTGCCCTGGTTAAACCCAGCCAAAATTCTGTGTCTTTTCAGAAGATCCTGTAACATTGGAATGCATGTTAAGGATATAGATTGTTAGTGACAGGCTTACACAGTGAGTTTCTTCACTCCAATGACTGGTCAAAATACCATATCCAGAACTAAATTTAGGGAGTGAGAGAGACAAAGCACCCTGGATACCATGAAGTATTGTGGTAAGAGCAAATCAGTACACATGTACCTGGTTAGTGTGCTGCATACTTTGTTCAGTGCTAAGGAGGCAAGGTGGAGAGAAGGAAAGACAAAAAGTAGGAGATACAGCCAGAGCCCTGCCCCCGTCAGTAAGAAGTTCCAGAGCAGATCTACATGGGTTAACAGGAAAATATCAAAGAATTCAAGCAAAATTCAGAAAATGCCATCACCCTGATTTATCTGTCTCTAGTTAAAGTTTCTGTTTCCAGAAGTAGGTACTGGTTTCCAATCCAGTTAAGTGGATTCCTTTTTGTGGAAAAAGTCTCAGTGTGTTTAGGAACCCGTCAAATATCCACATTTAAAGGAAAAGTTAAGTAGCATTCAATCAGATGAACACAACTGATAAAAAGAATCCTTAGAGTGAGAGGAACCTTTCAGGTTACCCTTTGTACTTTTGCCTTAAGGCAAAAACAAAAACAAAGAAACACGAACAACAAATTACTAGCTTCACGTTTCTCAGATACAAGGGGGAATTTGCAGCTATCCCATTCTCTTGAATTTATGAGATTAAAGATCAATGTTAAAGAGCACTCATTGAGAGAAGCCTTGGGTAGAACCTTTCACACTTAAGACTGTTTCTGTTGAGGTTTGGTCCCTCTGAACTCTTCCCCAGCTATCAAGGCAAGGTCAAGGGCTGAGTCTAGGCTAAATGATGTCAAGTGCAAGGGCTGTAAGGCAAGGCCAAAAACTGTTGCAGCTTATCTGGCAACAGAGGAAGATTTAGGCTGTTGGAGTAATTGCCAAGTTCGTAGGATGGCTTCAGGAGCATGCTTCAGGGTTGTGGAATTCCATGCAGATTTAAGCCATCTGACATGACTTCCATGTTAACCGCAGAAGAAAGACTCTTTCAGCTTTCAATAATTTCCAAGACTGAACCAAATTCCCCCTCAAGTACTGATGGACTCTTCCTGGTCTTAAATATGGGCGTACTGTTCTTTATTTTTTCTGGCTTCAAACAGGCATATTAAGATTTCATGGATATCTGAATCTTTCTTTGAGTATCTGGGAACACATCAGAGAAACCAGATAGAAAAGAGGGAAAAGGAAATAGGTTATTTCCTTAAGCCTTTGAAGCAAATGAATCGGAAGGGTGCTTTCTGTTACATTCACTGGCCCGCAACTGCTTGGAATCTCCAAAAGCACCATCTTTTGTTCCTGATTGTGTAATCTTTAACAGAGCATTTCACAGACATATTTAGCACATACGTATTCCCAAGATCCATGGAGTGGAGTTGGAAAAATGGAAGCTTTGGAAGACTTATTAAAATATTTTGAAGTTGCGGTGTACACTAACGAAGGAATCACACAAAGAAAGGAAGAGGTAGTTTGCCTGATTTGGAAAATAAATATTTTAAATGGTCTGCTTCAGTCCGGTGTGGCCTGTCAGTATGGTTAGATAGGAGTCACATTCAAAACAAATATGGGGCAGCTTACACACATTTCTTCAAAAGATGGAAAAAAGAAATAAAATTTCATGGTAGGAAGATCAAAATCAATAGTAATAGTGAATGTTTATTGATTTTAAAAGTATGTGCTGGTCACTGAACTCAGCACCTTACAGCATTATCTTATTTAATCTCCACTTTATAAATTAGGGAATCAAGGTTTTGGCAGAATTAACTGAGCTAATGGGCTGGTGTCACCAGGACTTAAAACCAGGCATGTTCAACTTCAGTCAGTCTATCCACTTGTATGGTATAGAGCTGAATCATGCAATTTCTAGATTCTTTTGGTTCTTGAATTTTTAAAAAGTATTTAAAGTTGGGAGAATTCTGTTTGGGTAAAGCATTTAGAGAGAAGCTGAAGTAGTGACTGTAAAATATTTCATGTTAATGACACCTAACCTCAGTTAGGGCTTCTCTGATAGCTCAGTTGGTAAAGAATCCACCTGCACTGCAGGAGATCCTGGTTTAATTCCTGAGTCAGGAAGACCCCCTGGAGAAGGGAAGGACTACCCACTCCAGTATTCTTGGGCTTCCTGGTGGCTCAGCTGGTAAAGAATCCGCCTGCAATGTGGGAGACCTAGGTTCGATTCTGGCCTGGCGAATTCCATGGACTGTATATAGTACATAGGGTCACAAAGAGTTGGATACAACTGAGCAGCTTTCACTTTCAACCTCAGTGAAGCATATATTATATACCAGGCACTATATAATTAAATTACAAACAAATCAATTAATACTCAAAACAATCCTTTTGACATATGATTATTGTCCCTAAGAAAAATCATAATTATCCGTAAGAGTCAACCACGTCAAAATGTAAATGACAGTTGTTTAGATTTGAAATGACTTCAGTTGTAATAGTACACCATTGTGGCTATTAAAAATCATAAAAAATTGGAATCAGGAAGAAACAAGTTTTTTAAAGAAATATTTCTCCAGGTTAGTATGTTGTATATTTCTCTTACAGTTTTTTTTAAATAAAAGATTTTTAAATTGAGTAAAAGTGACATATTTTCTTCACAATTGAATCTATGTTCACAATTGAATCTATGTTATCAGACCTCTCTCTCTTGAAAATTAAAGGTAAGTGGTTTCCATTAGTTTAAAGTTTCTAGAATTTGCCTTGGAATAATATCAGGACTAAGATAGTGAGAACTCCTAACCTGTGTTTCAAGTGCCCTGTGTCATACCTCTCATATTGAAACTGTGAAGTATTTGGGTTTTTTTCCTTCATTGTAACAGATGATTGTAAATATGGGGTTGTTTCTTAATAGCTGGTACTTTTTTGTCACTTAGCCCTAATTTGCTTATTTCAAGGACATACTCTGTCAGTACTGGGGAGTTAGTTTAAGGATGACTTTGCTGCAGTAATCAGATTACATTAGTGTCAAGTGCCCACTAATTATGGAGAAATTTATATCTGCATTAGGTAAATGTCATTTCACCACAGTAGCCTGAAATGAGCTTTTCATTCCTTTAGTTAGCATACCACCTCATTGTAAGTATTACAAGCAAGCAGTGGACAAAACTTAGGCCCACATCCATTTATTCTTTAGCAGGAATGGCTAAAAGATGGTCAGTCCTTCCAGAGATCTCAAGAGAAATGTTCTGTTTCATTTTTTATCCTATAAGCTGACTTGTCACCTTGAAGTCCTGTGTATTCACTCTAGCAGGACTTGGCAAACAACTGTCACCACCTGCTTATGTACAGCCCACAGGTAAAGAATGGTTTTCACAGTTTTATTAGTAGGAAAAAATTACAAGGAGAGTAATATTTTATTAACCCAGAAAATTATGACTTTCAAATTTTAGTGCCCAAAAATAAAGTTCTAAAGGAAGCCACCTTCATTTGTTAGCTACCTTCGTTCGCTTATGCATCATCAATGGCTGCTTTCTCCCCGCTGTGATTACAGAGCTGAGTAGTTGTAACAGAGACCATATGGCCTAAAGATATTCCTGTTTGGCTCATTGCAGAATGTGTGTATTGACCACTGATTAAAAGATCAAGGCCAAATTCTTTCCTAGCATGGCATACAAAATCACGGTGATCCGGCTCCCGTGTGATCTTCGATTCTCTCATTCTCTCCTGAGCTCTCACCATTCTCAACTCCTAGAATCTTCTTAGACTCCAACAAGCTTTCTGCATATCAGCATTGTTTCTGTCCTGTTCCCTCTCCATGAAATCACTCCTTTCCATCTTAAGTACTCCTGGCAGATTTCTGTTTGTCTTCCAGTGTGTTTTGACTTAAGCATCCTCTTCTCTCTGCAACCTGAGCATCCTGTGGTCAGTTTCCACCTTGTAGTCTTTCACCAGACAGTAAGCTTCAAATAGATACTGTCTGTTGTTCATCTTTGTATCCCAACAACAGGTTTCTTAACATAAATGATATTGGCATTTTAGATTGGATAATTCTTTATTGTGGGGCTGTCCCATGCACTGTAGGATGTTTAGTGACATCCCTGACTTCTATCCATTAGATAGCTTGCACCTATCATGATAATCAAAAATGTCTTCAAACATTGCCCAATGTACCCTGGTGGGCAAACTTGTCCCTGTTTGAGAACCACTACCCTAGAACCTTACGTAATCATAGCCCTTAATGGGTGCTGGATAATGTTAAATTATGTATTAGAAGACTTGATGCACATTGATTTATATACTTCAAAAGGATGATTTGTATAATGTGTCAGGTAAAGCTCAATAAAGCTGTTTTTTTAGAAAAGAGATTCAGTTTTCTAATAGCTATTATTAGTGGCATTATTATTGTGAGGGTTGTCTTTTTTTTTTTGTCTTCTATAGAAGACAGAATAGAGTAGTTGCCAGTGCAACTGATTGTGTCACATACTGTGCTAGTTAATGCCAAGTATACATTATCTTCCTGTTTTTAAAAAAAATTTTTTTTATGTGGACCATTTTTAAAGGCTTTATTGAATTTGTTACAGTATTGCTTCTGTTTGTTTTGGTTTTTTTGGCTATCGAGGCATGCAGGATTTTAGTTTCCCGACCAGGGATCAGTCCACACCCTCCACATTGGAAGGTGAAGTCTTAACCACTGGACTGCTGGGGAAGTCCCACCTTGTTTTCTTTGATACTGATCATGATGGCTTGGGAAGTTGACCTGATTTTTGCTTCTTTCTTTTTTTGGTACATTCAGATGCAAAACGATTCAGTAACTTGCTCATAAGTCATGTAACTAGTGAGCATGTGTAAAGGACTACAGGACTCAGCTCTCGTCTGGTTTCAAAACCCATGTTTGTATCACTTGACCATGTTGCATACACTAGCCAGTTTTTAGCCACAGGAGGTAGATCTTCTTGGTTAGGTGAAAGTACATGTATCTACTCAAGACAGTATGTTTGTATAGCAGATGTGATGAGCAGTTTCTAAATAACGGGAGGATTATTTTTGTTCATCATGTCAATCACTGCGTTCCTCATAGGGAGAACAGCCTGCGTGCTTGATGGACCTAGGTGGGGTTTTTGTCTTCTCGTAGTTGTTGTAGTTTTGTTTTCTTTGATTCTGCCAGGGGACCACTTTTTTTTCTTTCTTCTCTTTGGATCCAGAGGCAGTGGGAAATCTATCCTGAAACATCATACAGATTTGATTTTCAGCCTAGGGGAAAAAAAAAATGAGAAAACTGATAGGTGGCAGTATTAATTTTTTCACTTTGCCTTAAAACAATGGAACTAAAGCAAATATGACCTGTAAGACTGGTCATCCTTAGACTGGAACTGTACAGTAGAACTTTCTGTGATGATGGAAAAGCACTAGATTCAATGCTGACCAATATGAGAGCCACGTGTAGCCTTTGAGCACTGGAGATGTGATAAATGTAACTGAGGAACTGAATTTCAGATTTAATTATGATTAATTGAAATTTAAATAGCCATTTGTGTCTATTGGCTATCAGATTGGACAGCCCAGCTTTAGAAGTCTTTGCTTTGATAAAACCACAAACCTAAGCTTAACCCCAGCAAATGTCTTAGGGGTCAGGGACCCCAGTTTCAGATTGAATAAAGAGAGTCCACTTTTAGGTTGAAAATTTACCAGTGTCGAATAATATGGAGAGTATAGGAGTATCTACTTTCATGGTACAGTTGAAAAGGCTGTTGTTATACTACAGCTGTGTGGCTTGCAGAAGGACAAAATTACTGTGTAGGGGATATACTTGGAGTATTACTTCAACATTTATGAACATTTTCTAGTAAGCAATTTTCAGTTTTTATTTGACTTTATTGTTAATAAATTATCCATCTAGGGGTAATGTTGAGACATTAAGAAATAAAATGGATCATTTGGTGTGTTTGATTGTTTTAGGTGTTTAAGAATTATTGTTGGAATAAGAGACTTGCATTGTTGAAATTCTAGAATTTTTACCATAATCTTTGTTTTTTTGGCTCTTGGTCCAAATGACAGTTATATTTAGGAATACAGCAGGAAACTAATAAAATTTTTCTTCTTTGGGTATATTTCTTTCAAAGATGCATTGTTTTGGAATACTTTTCATACTCATATATTATTTTCATCATGATGTGGTAGTGGTGGTTTAGTTGCTTGGATGTGTCTGACTCTTTGTGACCCCATGGACTGTAGCCCGCAAGGCTCCTCTGTCCATGGGATTTCCCAGACAAGAATACTAGAATGGGTTTCCATTTCCTTCCCCAGGGGATCTTCCCAACCCAGGGACTGAACCCAGGTCTCCTGCATTACAGGCAGATTCTTCATTGATTGTGCCACCAGGAAAGCCCTAATTATGATGTTGAATATAAAAATATTAAGTTGTAACATTTTCCTCAGCAATAAATTTATAAAAAGTAGAACACTTTATTTCAAACACCACCCTAAATCACCCTGTAATTTTTGACAAGTTATATTTAGACTCATCTTTTGCTTTTGCTTATGGGTGTTCATTGCATCTATTAAATCTAGGAAAAAAGCAACTCAGTTATAATGGCGACAGAGATGAGTTTGATTTTTGGACTTTCAAGAGTTATTATTTTCTTTTTTTAACTTTTAATTTTATATTGGAATATAGTTGGTTAACAGTGGTACAGTGTTTCAGGTGTACAGGAAAGTGATTCAGTTACACATACACATATATCTATTCTTTTTCAAATTCTTTCACATTTGGTCGTTACATAATACTGAGCAGAGTTCCCTGTGCCATACAGTAGGTACTGGTGGTTATCCGTTTTAAATATAGTGTGTATGTCAGTCTCCAGTGCCACTTGAGAACTATAACTGGGAGGTGGTGACAGAAAGTGGTTCGTGGTGTAGGAAGGACTGAAGCCTGCACATGTGCTTTGGCACATGTGTGTTTATAGCACTAATGCTTAGATTTCCCCCGAGGTCGGTTGTATTTTGAAAGTACATAGAATATGCATTTCTGCTATATTTAAAATGGATAACCAGCAAGAGTTATGATTAGTTTTTTACTTACATCTATTTTGCCCTACCTCTGGAGGAGGAAATGGCAACCCACTTCCAGTATTCTTGCCTGGAAAATTCCATGGACAGAGGAAGCTGGCCAGGCTACCATCCATGGGGTCGCAAAAGAGTTGGACACAGCTAAGCAACTGAGCATGCCCCCCACGCACACATTTTGCCTTAGCATTTACCTCGTGTTAATTGCTAGTGGTTGAAGTTTTAAAATCTAGATGCGTTCTTCACCTGATACTAGCCAAAAGGGCAAGAAGCGTTAGATGTGTTCTCAGAAATTGTAGATTATTCTCCTTAGAGTTACAGATAACCTAATCTACAAATTTGGAAGACTTTTAAAAAAAAAAAGCTTAAAGATTTTTTTTTTTTCTTCTTCCCTGTTTCCCAACTTGTTCCTTTTAAGGAAGTGTGATGAAATTAAGGATATCTGTGATCTGGCCCAAAGAGGTTCACAAACAGTTTCCATATTTGTGGTTTTGGTGTTTCCTCCTGCACATGTCTGCCTTCTTCAGTTTCTTACTGGGTCGGGAGAGAATTGGCTGCTCTTTTTAGGTAATGTGTGTATATCAAATGGGCTCTGTGGGGGCTTCATCTATAGCAGAAACCATGAAGTCCAAGAGTTGGTGAACCAATTAAGAAATTCTCCTTGAAGGATTCCTTGTGTGGATTGCTTATCAGAAAAGGTGTAAATGCTATTATTGATGATTTTCTAGATATCAAATATGCAGTACAGTTCAGTGTGATTAAAAGTCACCATGCTTCATGCTCTGAGGGGTACAAAAAAAAGTGAAAAGGGGATGATCTTTAGAAACTTGGAATTCAGGGGATAAAGATCCGAACTCTAGTGACCATAGTTCAAGACATCTCAAGTCCAAAGAAGGGAAAGACGAGCTCTAACTGGGTTGAACAGAGACAGTTGTATGGAGGAAAAAATGGTCACTTGAGCTAAAATTTGAGGAATAGGTAGAATTCTGATGGAAGAAGATTCAGGAAAGCGACTCCTATTGACTAGAAACAAAGGTACCAAGGCAGACACATACTGAGTAGTTTGAGGACAGATTAAAATCTGCTTTGAATATATAGGAAGGGACATATGAAGGGAAGTTTGGAAGCTTCAACTGTCTAGGGAGGTTAGAACCAGACTGTGAAAGGAAAATGCCCGTGAAAGAGTTGGAATAGAGAGCAAGGAATGAAAAGTTTTTGAGGTGGTGAGTGATGCATTTAGGAAGATTATTCTAGCAGCGGGATTAAATAGATGTGGTAAAGACTAAAGAGAAGTAACCCTGTTAAGTCGTTACCACAGTCAGCCATTTACCTGGTAATCATACCAACAGAGGCTTGATTTGTTAAACCACATAAAAGTTGCTAATCTTCCCCTCTTTTTTTTTCCCCTGAAAAACTTGCGCTCTGGCATTTGGCCATTTTAGCATAACCTTTGTATAACTTTGGAATGCAAAAACAGAGAAAAGCATACACTCACTTAAAAAGTCAGCAGAAAACTTCTAGTTTGTGCTTTTTGATTAATAGGTAGAGAGTTCTTACATAAGATGTTGATATCCGTTCTTTTCCTTATTAAATGACTGTATGACATTGGGCACATTATAGATCATAATGTAGTGATTTGATAGTGCATGATTTAAGATACATTTTTGTCCCGATTTGCAAGTGTCCTGACAAATGTTAAGCAAAAAAGCATGCCTTTCCATGCCCTTTCTTCATCTGAGTGATTTTTTTCAAAAGCATGATTCTGAAATGGTTCAGGCATGAAGCCGAGTGAGAGACCATTGCCACCACTGCTACTTTCCATCGTGGGTACTGTCACTTCTTGGCTTAGCTGTGGTTCACCTGAGCACAGGTGCTGTGCTGGTTCATTTAGACAAGGCAGCAAGCGTTCATCCCCCTCTCTCCTGAGTCCTTACCCTGGTGTATAAATATTACACTCTTTAACCAAAGCTGTTTACATTTGTGTATGAGACATTTGATTTTTAAAGGATCAGCAGTTATAAATAGATTGAAGCACCTTTATTTTAGATTATGAGCTGATGGCAAGTTCCCATTAAACAATTACACTGATACACTTAAGTTCTTAAACGAAGTTTGTTGAGGGTTGTGATTTATAAAACTGGAGTATTTTTACTCCGTCTCTCCCTTCACTTCCTCCTTCTACTTTGTATGTAACCTCCTGTCATTATTGATACTTATCACATGTAAAATTCTCTTGCTTAATTCTTTAAATGAGTTACCATTCATTAGCTCTTCTTGGTTAAGCACTCTATACATATTATTTCATTTAATCTTCTCAACAGTTCCATGAGGGAGTTATTGTTATCCCAGTTTTTGAGGTGAGGAGGATAGGGACTCAGAGAGGTTAAGTAACTTGCCCAGAGATACAAAGCTAGTAATTGGCAGAGCCAAATTTAAAACCAGATCTGGGACTTTCCTGGTGGTCCTGTGGTTAAGAATCTGCCTTGCAATGCAGCGGACACAAGTTAGATCTTTGGCTGCGAAATGAAAATCCCACATGCCACAGGGCACCTAAGCCTGCGCACAGCAACTTCTGAGCCAGCGTACTCCGGAGCCCATGCGCCTCGACAGAAGACCCTGCCTGATGCAGCAAAAATCTCGTGTGCTGCAACTAAGACCCGATGCAGCCAAATAAATAGATATTAAAACAAAATCAGATCTGTTCAATTGAAGCTGATGTGTTAACCACTATACTTTCTTGACCACTGTCTTCCTTGGTGCCAGAAGATGATGTGGTCCTGTTTTGGTAATGGAAGAACCCTGGTCCAGAGTGACTGTTTGCATAAAGGAGCCTTGGCCTTTTAAGAATGGAAGGGTAGGTGAAGAGCATGAGCCCACACGTAAAACAGAAGTCTCCTGTGTATCTGGAGATGTGCTCTCTATTCAGCTAGGTTCATATAGTGCCCTGGGTAGTTAGTGTACTAGTAACAATGTCCTCTGGGGAAAGGGAGAGGTTTATCATTAAAAAAAAATTTTTTTTTTTTGTGGTGGACGTAAAGGCAGAAAGAGGCATTCAGTGTGGAATAAAGTACTTGAAGGATTTCTGCTTTTTCATGTGCGGTGTCTGATTTGATGACATCTGTAATTTGCCTCAAAATAATACAGGAGGAGAGAAGTGGATGTGGATGGGGCTGGATTGGCCATGGTTTTGATGGTTGTTGGGTTGTGTGAAGGATGCTTGGGTTTTATTGTATTTTTCTGTCTATTTTGGTGTATGTTCAAAATCCTCCATAATAAAATGTTTTAAAAATTTTACTTGAAAGCCCTGTTTTCATGATTTTGTAGTGGTTAGATTATGTATATGTTTTTGTATCCAAAAGTGTCTCAGATAGTTTAGTCAAAAACAGTGTTTTTTCCCTAGCATTTGGTCCTTCTTAGAATCTCCTCTGTCTCTTTTTCCGAATATTTGTTAAAAAAAAAAAAGAACTCAACTTTTTCAGTGTTGAAGGTAAAGTTAACTGTCAGCTGCCTATATGGCTGCAGCATTGGGATAATTTATCTAACTTCTCTTATGGGTAACTTCTCGTTGACATTTATTTTTGAACTCAAAGACTTGCTTGCATTGTTCTTGTTAGTAAAAAAAAAAAAAAATCGCTAGGATGTACTTAGTAATTGGAGTCAGCTGCACTTAAGACTGTTCAGCCAGACTGTTATTTTAGCCTTCACTAGTAGGGTTTTTAACACCAGTTTGACCTTACTTTGAAACATTCTCAAAATACCATACTTTAATATCGATTTATATACTTTCATACTAAGGCAGGGCAGGGTCCCTGGGGAAAAAAATAATGAAACTCTGACTTCCCACAAATACAAGAATAAAGGTAGATTTTCCGATTTTGTTTTAGAAAGAAAAATGGGGAAGACTGGGTAAAGTTTTCCTTTGGGTAGGGCATAATGTTTGCAAATGCATTCTAAGCATACAAGTGACGGAAAGCTCGGACACCTTACAGCTCGGATTCCCTTGGCCTATGTGCCTTACAACTGCTTGAGGATGGAGACTGAATCCTCAGTTTATACCCCCAAGCAAATGCTCTATGAATTTGTTTCTGAGTGCTAAATACTAATTTTCCCAGCCTTTATGGCAGTTATACTTTAGGCAAGGAAAGTGCAAATTTTATAAAGTTTGCTGAAAATACCCTCCACGTATTTGTTCATTCCAGAGGACTCCTTCTTTCTCTTTGCCATAGTCCCTCCTTTCTTAGCCCCTGGTTAACTCCCATCTAGTAGAATGTCAGAGGCAGAGTAAATTTAGGAGTGCAGATATTCTGTTTTAACATGCGTGCCTAGGGTTATAGTATTCTCAGGACTTCAGTGCTTTCTCTGAGGACGCGACTATCAGCAGACCCATATAAGGCAGCTGGACTGCCTCCCCTCTCCTCTGAGCCTTCTGCGTGTACGTCTAGATACCGTGATAGATCCAGTGCCTGTGAAGACCTGGAACGTTTCAGACAATAACTCAGACTTGTTTTCTTATGCTATATATAGGAATTGAGCAAGTGTTTTATAATGAAATCTCCCTACAGGCACTCCACATCTCCTGGTGGAGTGATGCAGAACCCTCAGACACCCAGTAAACAGTGCTTTTCAAGTTTAAAATTCTTTCGGCCACTTTTTTTCTCTGTTACCTTTCTGAAATATTTGGCCCTATATTTTTCATAAAATAATAAAATCTGTGCGAGATTAAAATTTTCTGATGGTTGATCCTCGGTAGCTAAAAAACAGATTCCGTAACAACGCAACGTTTCTCTGCAGGTTCTGGAGCTTAAGTTCTTGGACTGGTACATTTGCTCTTATTAACCCTTTATTTCCTTGAGTGCTCCAAGTCAACGATTGGAATTGTTTTCGAGTGACGGAGAAAGCTAAAGGTTAAAGATAATTTCATAGTAAGTTGATTTACATCAAAGAATTATTTCATCTAGATTCACGGAAATGATGATGCTGGTGAGATTTCCAGACCAGAATCAGGCCAGCATTTGGAGTATTTTCTCAGTGGCTCTAAACTTGTTTGGCTTACCCCCCCCGCCTCAGGTTTAAAAACAGAAAAAAAAAAACAAAAAAAAACCATAAAAGTGTTTAAATTTTTCTTTCTCTTTCCTTATCAGAAATATTCATTTAGACCATAACAACTGTTAGAACAAGATAACAACTCCAGGCCAGCTGTCAAATGTTTACCATTATCAAAACTCTCCCTGGAGGGAGATGCAACTTTGGCTCGCCTCACCGGCAGTAATTTAATTTTTCCTTCATTCTGACTCGGAAATGGCAGCATTTTTCAAAGCTTCCTCCCACTGATGGCTGAAATTTTCCTTGTGAAATGATTTCCACCAGTCTTGAATCTTTCTTGTTTCTGCCGTCTTCACCTTTGCTGATGGTTCTGCAACTCATCACCAGCTATGCAAACTGACAGTTCACATCCTGGGGCAGCAGCGGGGTCTGGCCTGCAGAAAGGAGCAGCCTGGCCGAATTTACGCTCACAAGATCTCTTAATTCACAAAAGCATTTGCTCTAGTTCCTGTTCTCTGCTGCAGGGGCTATGGAGAGGGAGTGGGGGTGGGGGGCAGGACCACTGGGAGAATGTGCTGAAGAAAAGAGAGGCTCTCTTCACACTCTACTGAGTACACAGACTTTGGAGATGAAAAACAGACGGAGAGAGGCATTTCCAACCATCTTGCTGATCTGGGGGGGGGGGTGGGGGGAGTTCACTGAACTGTACAGCGTAGCACCAGACCCTCGTGTCATTTAACGTTCCTTCTGAAAAATCGCGCTTAAATGTTCAGCACAAATAGCCCTCCCCCTTTGACTGAAGCTGACAAAGAATAGCAAAATTAAAAAGGAAGGAAAAAGCAAAAATATTGCCATGAGAATGACCAGACATCCCTTTGCTCGCTCCCAAGAGTTCTGCCGAATAGGAAAGTCCTCTTAACGAGAGTGGACAGGGGAAGTTTTAGGTTTGAGCTGAACTTCATGTACATGACAGATTTCATTTTTTTGTTTTCCTTCCCTCACAAACTTCAACCCGGGACACTTGTTTTCAGAAACTGCCAAATCTTCCCTGGCTGCTGCTAAGACACTCCTGGAATTTGAGATTGCCTTTTATCTTCTCCCTGGTAGAGACATATTTTTGTCCTTTGCTCTGCAACTCCTCGACTCCTCTACAGAGGACTCACTCCTCCCTGCACAGTGTACCCCAGACGGACAGCTGCTGCATTACTGTTCGTAGCACAGGATCACTTATGTCCTGTGAACCAGTTTGGGTCTGTCTGAAAATTGCTTGTGAACACAGATTGTTTATAATGACTGACCTCATCGGCCTTTTCCAACCCACTCCCTCCCCGGCTGTCTGAGACAACCTAATCAAGATGGTGGGTTGTTTTCCTGGCTTTGAGTATGGGACTATAATTAAAGTAAAAATGAGAGAATCCTGCACTAGAGAGGCAGCTTTGAATCCTAAGCTTTGTTCTTCTACTATGTTCTTCAGTTTCTTTCCTTGCAACCCACCCTCTTATGGTTACACCCAGTGAAAGAGTGATAGCACCATCAAGTTCCTGATTCGGATCCCACTGATTTGGAATGTGTGATGATGTGGAATTGAAATTGATCTGTGAACTGTCTAGAAGTAAAGTTGGTTATGCAAACTGGTATCTTAAATAGTATTTCGGAGAACATTTCTTACTGAAGAAACAAAAGCATGTCAAACACTTGTCCTCATAGTTAGTGGTGTCCAGCACTCCTAATTACACACATCTCTTTTATCAAAGAAGAAGTAGACTTCTTCATGTGCGTGCATGCTCAGTTGTACCTGACTCTTTGCAACCTGATGGATTGTATCCCACACCAGGCTCCTCTCTCCATGGGATTCTCCAGGCAAGAGTAAACTGGAGTGGGTAGCCATTTCCTCCCCCAGGGCATCTTCACCACCCAGGGATCAAACCCGCGCCTCCTGTAGTTCCTCCATTGGCAGGAACTACCAGTGGCTTCTTTTACCACTGAGCCACCTGGGAAGCCCCAACAGACTTCTACCTCTTAGCAAGTATTCTTCTTAAGTAGCACTCAGCTGCTTCCTTGAGACTAGCCATTGCCTGAATTAGAGGTATTTTGATAGTCTCAGCATGCTTTGGGAATACATACTTGAGGAGCTTACAAGTTGGTTGGGGATGCAGATACAAATACTAGGATCATATGTGCTAAATTCCAGAAGAAGCATGATGAGAAAGTACGTGCTACAGGAGCTTTAGTCAGCAGAGATATTTAGAAAGTTCTGAAGACAGCACCTATACATATATATGTCATTTTCAAAAAGACCTTCCAAATACATGTAAAAATAAACACGGACATTTTCAAAAATTATTTCTAGGACTTGATATTTTCTCTGCCCCATAAAATGTTCAGCTGATATTTATGAAACCTCTCACAATTTTGTAGTCAACGGATTTTATTTGGTGTAGTAGTTCTCTTATTGAGTACTTACTGTGTACCAAATATTGTGTCCCAGACACAGTTCCAAATTCTGTTTTAAGCTATTCATGGAGGGTTCAAAAACTCAGATGCTTCAACGGCCAGGTTTAAGCCGCAGGGGCTATCTATAGCAAATTACCTGCGTTTAAAGTTCTGTCGCTACTCTGCTCCGTGTTGCTGTTGCAGAAATGTGGGCTTGGAGTTGCCAGACCTTCCATTTAGTCAAGAGAGACAGGAAATTCACATTTTTATGGATATTTCCTGATTTTTAAAACAGTATGGGCCAAATAAACGTTTGTGACTTGTGCATTATAGACTCAACTCCACTGTTTCCTCACAGCATCCCTCAAGATACAGATAATCAGTTGTATTTGCCCACTTTTCAATGCAGCCGATAGGTAGCAAAAGTAGAATTTTGCCCTGGGTCTGTCTGACTCTAAAAACTACAGCGCTACTCTTTCCTCTCTTTTCTCCCCTAGATTCTTGGGAATGGTGCTGGGGATAGTTTTGGCAGAAATGCACTGTTTGGTTAAAGCCAAACCCTTCAGAAAACCGTCACATCCTATAGCACTGTACTGCAGAACGTCATCTTCCAGAGAATAGTGACGTATGACTTTGGGGGGAGTAAATTATAACATGAAGGTATTGGGTGACTAAATTCCAAACAAAAACTCTTATTACCTTTCCTGCAGATTTATTATTTAACCTCATTCTATTTCTAGAAAAGCTGCACAAATACTCTGAACTGTCTGCAGAGCTCTCTGCTTCACAGAGTGGCAGAAGCATTAGCGGCAGTTTTACAAGGCCTGACCTTGCCAGAGACAGAGAAGAAATCCGTCCTTCTCAGGATCTCCACAATATTCAAGCACTTTTGTTAAAATTCTGACATGAACTTTGTGGCCTGAAGGAGTTAACACACCTCCACAAACCTGCCTTCAGCTGGTAAGATCAGGCCTGTGATTATTATTATATACAGCTGTAAAAAGCTGGTTACATAGCATAAATTGCATTGAAACACTTAGGCCACAAGATTACTCAAGAAGAATTGTATTGCTTGTTCAGTCATATATTTTGATCTTTATTGCTGGTAGTTTATTCTCCTGAGAGTTGGGGATTAGCCTTGCTTTTAATGTAAAAAGTGTATCTATGAGGGTAAAAATATAAAATGAAAATAGATTTTTAATGGCAACTTTGGTTCTTAGCATTAATTTTACATGCCGTTTTCATTCTGAACTTTTAAACAGTTTGGAGAAACATATGAGAGATTTGTGAACAGGGGCAAGAGAGGGTCAAATGTATCAAATCCTTGGATTCCAGCAAATGTAGGATTTGTGGACGAGCAGAGAAGCACACATGTGTTGGGAATGTAAATTAAAATAAAACCTCACTTTGTGGAGACTTGGGAGAAGCGAACACCCCACGTTATGGCGAAATGTCTGAGGCGCGTTCGTCTCCTTAATAAATTAACCAGATATTAAAATAAACATTCGTTTTTATCAGTCTGCATTTTTTCCTCTCTGGATGAAAGTGTTTCAGGAAAAATCATAAAAGAATCTATGGTAGCTCAGAGAGGTTAAACTCAACAGTTGTTTTCTTTGAAGTCCCTGGCCATGAGGTTAATTGCCAAAACTGCTTGTGGAAAAGGTGGTAACAATTTAACAAGACTGTACAACTGCAGAGACTTAGATGAATATCAGGTGTTTGCAGATGGTTTTTTTCCTCACAGGAAAGGGGGTGGGGAGGAGAGGAACAGAATGAGAAACAGGGGAAGAGCGAGGCCTGAATGAAGTCCCAGCTAAACAGCCAATAATTCTTTGTTTGCTTAGCCAATCATCCTGTAATTGGCCGGGAGGTTAATAGGACTCTATTGATTGGCCGGGAGGAGTGCTTACTGTGGCTGTTTTTACTGTATGCTCCCAGACAGAAGGCTGCAATTACTGGAGCTCTCATTCCCACTTTTTAGGGCCTGATTTATGAAACCCGATCAGGTCGCTCTTGGCAGTTTGTGTTTTAAGTGTTGCCTTCTGGGTCTTTGCTGCTTAGGGGTCAGTGTGCTATTTCTCATCATTTATTGTGGTCATTTGAATAGGTAAGCTTCTTTATGACTTATTGAAGGAGGAATACATTAAAAATAATCACTACCACCCACGTGGACTGAAAAGTGGGAACTCATGGGACAAGCTGTGTGATAGAGCCCAACCTGCTCTAGAAATCGAAAATTCTGCCCTCGGCAGAGAGTTCCCTGAAGATCACGAGATAAAATGCCATGGTCCTCTCTTTATCTTCCTTCCACTGACAGGTTTCTCAGCTCTCCCTGTTCCTTGGCCTTCCTTGATTACATTTGGATTTGCTTTTGTAGAACTTGTAGTAACTGGATTTGGTGGGTGCTGTTTTAGAGCTCCAGAAACTGAGGCCACGTCCAAATGCCTCGCACCATCCACTCTGTTTCCAGGGCTCCCGACAGGGCCCTTCCGTCTTAACCCATCCTGACCTGGTCCTGACCCGAGCGTTACTAATAAGGTACTTACCTCATCGTTTCATTTCTCACTTGCTAAACGTGACTATAAATCCTTCCGTTACTCAAGATTTTGGTTTTTCCACCCTCACTCAAACCTTTTGTAGTTCAGCGTTCCCTAGGAACCCATCTAAGGGGAGTAAATCTCTGCTGTTGATAAGGCCCTGAGCCACAGACTTCTAGAGAGCCACATCTAGACAACTAGATTTCACCTTCACTCCAGCTGGTCACTGCAGGCTGTGATGACCGCAGTCACTACTGCTGCTACTGCTGCCTCCTGTTTCTCTACTTCTTTACTTTTACTACTATTATTAAAACAAACAAAAATAATGTTAAGGACTCCTGCGGATCCTCGCTTTGCTTCTAAAGATCTCCATCATTTAGCATCCATGTTTGAACGACCGCCGCATTCTGGGCACCCTTGCAAGTCCTGCGGATACTGGGGTGATGACAGTAGACCACAGCTTTCCATTCTGATCTCGCTCCCCCAAACATGGCAAACGTTGCTAACACCACCCAGCAAACTTTGTGTAAGACGTGGGACGAGCCGCAACCCCGCAGAGTGACCCAGTACGAGAAGGGCAGGGGTCCTTTCCCTCCTGTGGGCAGCAGCATTGTGACAGGAGGCAGAGGCCATGGCAGAGAGTCAGACACGACTTAGCGACTAAACAAGAAGCTAAGGTGGGCAGACTAGGTTATCCCCTCCTTGAACTGGGAGGAGATACGAGAGAGAATCAAGGGATCCAGTTCAGAATTTCATGTTTCATTTTATTATGAAGAGCGCAAGATCTTGAGATTATGGGTATTTTTTTCTTTTTTTTTTAAAGACCACTACTAACTGTGGGGCTTTCCTGGTGGCTTAGTGGTAAAGAATCTGCCTGCCATTGCAGGAGACGCGTGTTCGATTCCTGGGTTGGGACGATTCCCTGGAGGAGGAAATGGCAACCCACTCCAGTATTCTTGCCTGGGAAATCCCATGGACAGAGGAGCCTGGTGGGCTATAGCCCACGGGGTCGTGAAAGAGCCGGACACCACTTAGCGACTAAAGAACAACATCCCAAGACTGCAGATTCCTGGTCATTTTCCTTTTGGAGGGTAAAAGGTGCCCTCGAGCTTGGTGGGTGCACCTCCCTCTCTGAGGTGGTGAAGGATAGGATGGCCCCACCTGTAGCAGAGAAGCTACCAACAGCCTCCCAGAGGTGTTTTTTCTATCACTGAACCACCTGTTACTGAATTTTCTTACTTATGATATCTTGACATTGCAGGAGATAGTGCCTTTCCTTTGTCCTTTTTAAAAATTTTTCTTCTATCATCTTACTCTCACAATTATTCTTCTAATCCTCCTGAGTTCACTCGAGCTCAAAAGAGCCTTGATGTTTTCCCCCCTGCTTGTCAATTGTCTGTAGAACTCTCTGTCTTCCTGTTCCTACTGCAAGTAAGAGTGGCCCTTTCCTGTCATGCCCCCTCATTACCTCACTTTAGAAGTTTGTTCTGATTAGGATTTCATCTTTTGTGAGTTTTTTTCAACTATTCTATGTTGTTACCATAATATCATGAGGTAGAAGAGCGTTCATCTGAGTGAGTGTTCACACAGTGCTCTCAATGTGACTATTTCTTGTGTAACTTCTCCTAATTGGATTTGGTGGCTGATATTTTAGAGTTAAGGCAATGGAGTCCATGTTCAAGGGAAGCAAAATGTTAGTGGTTAAATATCCCATAGGGTAGTCTGCTACCAATTCCACTAAAGTTTAAGGATATCGCTCCTACCTCTCCCCCTGCTTCATATCTAGGCAAAATTATATTTTCTCTCCGTTTTCTTGCTGTGTTACACTTTTTAGCATGACTCTCATAGGGAAAGAGATGACTTAATGTGCTTAAAAGATCTGACCTCACCAGCCCCTCCCCCACATTGTAATGTGACAGCTCTTATTTTCTTAAATTTGGAATTCATAAGAGAAAGTACTTGGTACTTTTAGACAGACCACATGTTCTTTATCCTTTGCTTTTACCATAATCCTGAAATCTCAGAGTCCCAGTGAAAGGTCCCTGAAATGCATTCTCTGCACCTTTAGAATCCTTGTACTGGCTTTTCTTTCTTTTTTTGCTAAACTTCGATATTTAACTCCATTATCAACTTTAATATCAGAACTCAGTAGCATTTATAAGATTCTTTAGTAACATGGTGATGCCCTAACTCTTATCTTTCTATTTGTGGGTAGAGTCTGCTACTGTTTGTTCCAAAGGAATTGACACACCACCACCAACAGCAAACATTTCAGAACAATCCATGATCTGGCACTCGCCAGTTTAAAGATCTCATCATTGAAGTATCCCTTTGCTGGTGATAAAGGAATTATGAGAAAGGAGAATAAACAGATCCATTCTTTTAAAGAATGGAAGCAAGGGCTGAGTAAGTAAGCTTGGTGTTCATTCCCTGGGACCACTTGGTTCCCTCGAAGGACCTTTGTCTGAAGATGTTTGTCACACGGCCTGTCTTCTGTTTTGTTTCCTTTTGACCAGCCATCTCTTTTGCTGGATAAGCATGTATGAAAAGGGAAGGGAGGGTGGGAAGGAAGGAAAGAAGGTAGAGAAAAAGGGATCGAGGGAAGGAGAAAGGAAGGGGAGGAAAAAACCCATGTAGTGAAGCAGAGATTTTGAACTGAGTGTTGGGAACAAATGCAATATTTGGAGATAGAACTATTTATAAAACTTTGGGCACTGACTCAGCCATGACACATTCACCTTTTTGGGAAAGCTCAGGGAGATTTTTTGGCAAAACTCTTTCATTTTGTTTTCATAGTTCTGGTATAAAACTGCCACCACAGGTTTTTTACATTCTTAAGAACAAAAACATGACTTTATTGGTTAATCATCAGAATATTTATTATTTAATGAGTTTAACGTAAAAAGGAATAAAATCTATTGTGAATGAAGTAACTGGCACGAAATACAGTTTTATTTTTAAAATGTAAACTTAAAGTGTTCTTTTGATTAAATGCAACTGTTTCTTTGGCTTTTTTTTTTTTTTTTTTTGCTTGCAAAAGGCAAAAGAAATCATTTCAGAAATGTGTTCCTGTCTGCAGTTTTCCTTGAAATTGTCTTTTGAATATAGAAAAGTGACCAGTGCTCAATACACAGAATTTGTAGTGAGACCTTTCAGGCTCAGGCATCATGGCAGGTCTCTACATGGTTTTCTCATGTGAGATGACCTCAACAAACTCAATTTTGCTGTTTAATGGAAAAGAAAAAACCATGAGATACTTACATATCATAAGAATACATGTAAATCCATGGCTGATTCATATCAATGTATGACAAAACCCACTGGGAAAAAAAAAAAAAAAAATCTTCTCCATCGTAGAGCATAGATTAAAGAAATTTTAATAGGGAGTAAGAAAATTGATATGCATAATCTGATATGAATTTCTGAGAATGTTATCAGAGGCAAGTAGTAGTAGGTCAACTAAATTGGTATCGTTATAGGAGAACTTGAACTTAAGTGGCTCCTGAGGCTTTGGTGGCATCATCAAGGATGTGTGCTTTATTCTTTGTGATACATTGTTTTTACCAAGAGAAATGAGCATTTGTGTTCAGAAATGGATAATTCACACATCTTGTTCTTCTCTATTTAATCAAACTTAAATTACAGTTTGAGTGGTGGCAAAAAAAAGCTCTAGGAAAAAGTGTATTATTTAACTTGAATTTTAATTTAGATGTGTCACCCAGTGCTGAGGTTTTACATCTGTCTAGGGGCACACGCTGCTGGTATTTGTCAATAAGCAAAAGAAAAACACTGGCTCTCAGATAATAGGCATTTGGTGAACTGGCGACAGTCATGCTAGCGAGAATGCTCAAATGACTTCAGCTCTTTCTAGCTTCATTATGTCAGGCTGGCAGATCACATGTGGCATTATGGAAATCAGCAAATGAAAACCATATTGATCAGCACTGAGAACAAATGTAAAAAAGGTGGTCTCGAGGAGGAGCCGAGGCGAAGAATGCTTTCCTGGTCAACCTGATAGGCTCTTGTTAAGGCCTTTTAATCATTTATTAACGTAACCCTCCTCCTTCCCTTTCCACTCAGATTACCTCAGCCACAGAGCATCCTGCTCCATTTACCTTTTAATGTTTCCTTTATTTAATTTATTTTTAAGCTCTAAGTTATACTCTTATTTCAGAATTGAGTTTTACTTTTCATGGGATTGTTTTAAGTGACTTAAATGACTTTTCCCAACAAGCTCACCAGGCATTCAAAGGAAGAAAAAGCCTTTGCTGAGATTCACCTATCAGCAAATAATTTACTTGGTATGCACCACAACCAAAAGCAGAGAGACAGAGAGAGAGACAGTCAGCCAGACACATTAAAAAAAAAGAGAGAGAGAGTGTGTGCACAATCTGAGTTGTTCCTAAGCCTGATTCTCTGGTTAAGATTTGAGTCAGTGTTCCAATTTTAAAGTTTTTGTTGTTTGTTTTCTTTTTTCCCAGAGTTTGGAATTTAGCTTGGTATAATTACTTCAAGCCTAAAACTGAAATCTCAGTCTTCTTTCCTTTCCTTCTCTACCCTGTGACTGAAGTAGGAGGCTGGAGTTGTCATTCATCTTGTTACTTTGTGATGAAAAATGGGAGTAATATTGGGTCTGTGTAAATGAGAGACGGAAGTGCACGTCTGGGGTTTGTGGAGGGTTCTGTTTGCCTTGAGTTTGCTCACTGAAGACACTTCTTGGGTTTGCAGGCTTTGCTGTTTTCCTAAATCACATTTGAACCTAGATTTGACCAGCCTGTCTTTCCCCACCTCTTCCCTCCCTCCCTCTCTCATCCCTTCCAGCCCTGACCTCCCCTGACATTTTTATGTGCAGGTTCATCATTTAGTAAGAAATTTCAAAGGTGTTTTCTCATATGGAACCGTGTCCTTTTGTGGTTGATGAGTAACCTGTGGACGTGATCCTTTGGAATACTAATCGGCATATGACAATAGTTGTTTCTATCCCACCTTGGGGCATAAATCACTCCTAAGCAAAACTGATGCACAAAAGAAACTCGGAATATAAATATAATTTAATGCCCTGAAACTGATGTGTTCAAACCAACTCTGTGATGGACTCTTTTTAAGAGTTATTTAGCTAGTTGACAAAACTGAATGTTTTCTGGTTTTTTTTCCTTTTGAAGACACCTTAAAAAAAAAAAACAAAAACGACCAACAGACTCTTTAACATTAAACAATTGAGGTATCACTTTCCTGTAAATTTAACTTTGAATTCTGAGATGGCTATTCCTTAAAAATGTGTTTCATCCCTGGGTGGTGTGGGTGATCAGATCATTGAACTTTCTCTGTGTCCTGGACTCCTTGTGTGTGGCCATTTGGGCATCGTTCTTTTTATCTTTGCTTTCCTGTGTTTCCTTTACTTGCCTGGGCATTTTGAGGGAGTATCTCTGATTGATTTGGATATCAAAAGATGTGCCATATGTAGACCTAATTTATCTAAATAGAATCAGAACTTTTATTTTATTTTGGTGGTCCCCTGGGACTCCAAAGATCTATTCAATAATGGATTTGAAAAATCCATGTATAAAATCTATTTTATGTTTTCTTCTTGCATACTCATTGATTCCTAAGTGCTTTTCCTCATAGACTCACATTACTGTCCCACGCTCCTCTCTGGGCTTTACATCAAATAGTGGAGGAATTACAGCAGGAGTGCTATCTGGGGAAGAGTTACTCCCCTTGTTTGTTGCAGAAGAGCAGAACATTAAACAGTGAGTGGACTATGCAGAAACCTCTCCCTCTCCGGATCTTTTTTTTTTTCCTCTGCCTCCCTCCCTTCCTCTTTTTTTTCCACTGTTCCCTGTCCTTCTCTTCCTCCCTTTCTCTCTCTCCCCATTCCCAATGGGAGTGTTGTTTATAGAGCATTATAATTTATAACTGAAGAGAGTGGATTTAATTTCAGTGGAGAGGCTCGCCAGCAGGGCGCCAGCCTGCAATCATATGAATCAGCAAGCTGCAAACTCTATTGAATGGAAAGTATTATCGCTGGCCACAAACGGACACTGTTTCTCCTAAACAACTCCCTTGGTGCAGGAAGACCTTGTCTTCATTCATCTATTTTACATATCTACTTCTGTTTTAATTTTGCCATTTCCTAAAAGTGTTCTCTTTAGATTGCAACTTTTCTCTACCTTATTTCCTGACCCAACATTGGAAACTGCTATTGTATATTTCTGGCTGATTTGATATTTCTTCTATCTCCATCCTTACCATGTATGGCTTTAGTTTTCCCTTCCCGTCTCCTTCCTGCATACACGTCTTTTTTTTGTTTGTTTTAATGGGAGCTGTTAAAAATGCAAAGAAGACAGTGATGAACCATTAGCATTAATATTGTAAAATGCTAGTCAATTTCATTCACCTAAAATTTTATTTAATCATGGATATTTAGCTTATACTCAAATTATTTTTTCCTACATGGCAAGATTTATTTTCTTGTTCTTCAATCGTCTGGGAGGTGATTTCTTATTCTTTATATGACCCATCAAAGCTCTTGCAATGTTAGTACCTGCACCTTTATCCAAGTTTTTTTTAAGTGTTTCGGTCATTTTTCAGAGTGCTAGAATATGTGCATGACTTTTTGTGGTTGGTATTTGTTTTACTCCAACATCGGCTGCTTCCATGTAATTAGGCTAAATGTCTGAGTCATTTTGAAAAATCAAATTAGACCTACAAGGCTGGTACCTTTTTCAAAAGTATTTTACTGAATTCGCATATTGTAATTGTTGGTAATTTTGGTGTTGAATCTTTAGCTGAGATGAAGCAAATTGCATTAATTTTGCATCATGTATCAGGCTGTCTTCATCCAGACTTTAGAATAATTTCAACATTCATGTCTTAACAATGAAATTCAAGTTGCACTAATAGCATGATTCTGGTGTTTGCTTTAAAGAGAGAGAGGAACAGCACATGAGGCCGTAAGGAAGCTGCTGTAAAGGAATTTTATTCAGACATCAGTGGGAAAACCAGGCTAGTCCGACTGAGTTTGTGTCAAATAAAGGTCTTATCTATTGAGAAAATGCTAACAAATGCACAAGTTGCCAAGTAATGAAAATGCTAAAAGCTCAGAAAATTGATATGAAGTTCACATATTCTACTGTCAGAAATGTATTTATTTTCTTACAGGTATAAAGGAGAGAAATTATTTATATACCAGCTTGCATATTTTCTTGACTCAGTATAACATCAACAATTCAAATATATGTACATAATTTTTCTCATTTAAAGGACAAACTTATGAATCCATATGTATTCATAAAATTTATCCTTTAAAGCCTGAGAAGAGAGTTATAGTCCTCACTGTCTCAGCTAGAATTTTTTTTTTTTTGCCTTTGATTACTCTATAAGAATTACACATAGAAACAGAAAATCAATATGTCTACTTCTGCTTATTTTCAAAATTGAACATTGCTCTGTATTAGTTTCAGAGAAGGTATACCCAGCGTCAGCTGAGAGAGGTGCCGTTTGGTTTAGTTTTAGATTCCTTGTGGTGATAGTTGTCACCTCTAACAACAATGAACTATCAAGAAAAGTGAGATTTCTTATCAGTCAGTTTTTATTCCGAGAAGCAGTATGTGAAACGAGGAAGAAGACTGTGGATCGCTGGTGAATGCATTTCTAACCCCTTTTATTCCTGACTTAAAATCAGTTGGTAAACCTGACTCATGATATGTGTATTTTTATTGAATTAAGATTAGAAAAGGTCCAGGCAGCTCCATAATGAATATCTTTATACAGAGATCTTGTGCATTTTTTTAACATCTTCAAGGAGGTGGGTGGGCACAAACATTTGGATAAGGTTGAAATGAGTCAACAGTAGTGAAAAGGCCCTTGGCTTCATCCGTTTCTTTTCAGAGTCAGGGAAAGGGAGGGTCTTTGTCTTTTCACTTGAGTCTCCTGGGTTTAGTTACTCTGCCTTGTTTGTTGTATTTTTAGTGAAAAGATGCCCTCCTCTCTACCTGTAATGTATTGTAAGGTTGCAGACAAACATGGTATGGTTGTGTTTTATTCTGATTAATTCCTACCTTTAAAAAAGCCCTTTCTATCATAAGGGCTCTCAAAACCCAATCCTAGAACAGAAAAGTTCTGTGTGCCTGTATATTACACGCAAAGGATTTGTTTCTGTAAATTAGTGCCCACAGTCAAATTGATTCCTTTGAGAATTTTCTGCAGTTGAAGTCAAAGAAGAACAAATAAGGTAGTTATGATTCAAATAAAATATTTATTGACAGATCATCTATAAATACCTTTGCCCAAAATGCTTATATGCTACTAGAATCAAAAATAGAAATGAAGTGCAGGAAAGTACAGTTCACTGAAAGTTTGTTTTTTATGGTCTAAAGCAGAGTTGTTGTTTGGGTTTGTTTTGTTTTGCAGTTATTGCACGTTATAGTGACCTGACTTCTTAACACATAATCTGATTCCTTGATCAGAAAGCCTTTATAAAGTCCGCTGAGTGGATTTTTTTCAAATGTTACTAGGTGACCTTGTAGAAGTCCCTGCTCTGGTCATACAGGAAATATGTGGCATTTACGTAATTGCTGTTCGTTTCCTTGATTGTTCCTATCCAAAGTTTCCATGCGTCGCTTTAATAAAGTGCGCTCAGGCATCGGGGCGACAGCTCTGTTTCCCCCTCCCTGTAACTCTGCTTCTGGACCGTGTGCTTGGCCGACTTAGCAAAGCTTAGAAGTCAGCTGCATCTGTGTGAGCCGGCTCTGCTTTGACTGGGAGCAATCGAGAACACCATTTGTTTTCTTTTCTAAATATCACAAAAGTTTTATTTTCCATTCACCAGGGCTTTTTTATTTTTTCCTGCTTTGGGCTTAGGGTGCACCAATTTCCCTCACATCTATACACACTTCCAAAATGTAAAATAGGCCATGGCCTTATTACTGATTGTAGTGGATGGTGCTGCTGTCGCTCGCTGAAACTGTGACCTTGGTTGGGGGACGGGGAAAGGCCCTTCTGGAGGCTGCTTTCCTCACTTTTTGGAGCTTTGATGTATCTCTGCAACTGATAGAAATGTAGAGGGGTGTTCAGGGAGAGGCAGCTGGCTGGCAGCGTCAGATTAAAATATTTCTGACCCACAAAAGTAACCAAATGCCCATATTTCTTCATTTAACATAATTAATACCTTGTATTTCCAATGACTTTGATAAAGTGGCCTTCCTCCTCCCACACCCTCCCCCTCCCCTCTGTCAACTTTGGGAAGACTGCAAGAGATCTGTAGTTAAAGCACTCTGTAGATGATGAAGGATAGCGTGTCTTTAAAAAAAAAAAACTAACATCAAAAGTCTCAATTAGGTTGCTGCCTAGCAGGAAGCTTATAACCACATTAAAATAGAAAAGTTATTTCATTTTTAGTATACTGTATTTCAGCAGTAAGGGTTGCAATCGAAAAGCAATATGAAACACTTTGGTTTGGCTGCCAAGTAAATCCACATTTTGTTATAGATGTGTAATTACAGGAAATATATGAAAAGAAAAGTGTTAAGCATTTCTTATCAAATACTGGTAAACAGGAGTTTGGTGCCTTTGGAATTTAGGAAAAACCTGGGATGGATTTTGGCCCTGTTACCAGGCCTGCTTGTTGCATTTAATTTAAAGCAGTTGTTCTTCTATCATTATCCCAGAGCCCACGGCTTTTCAGTACTTTATAAGACAGAGACGGTGCCACCAAATGTGCCTACGGGTTTAAGCGATATTTGATCGATCACGTGATTTTATCAGTGAGTTTTTCTTTTCTTGCCTTCTGCACCTCAGCATACACATTTTAGAGTGAAAACACAGGCGATGTATTTATTTTAAACAATCTGGCAGTGGTTGAGCCAGCCATCTGGAAAGGTGATGTCAGCCAAGGGCAAGGGTGGCTGCTGGTTGAGGGTAGTCATCTGTCCCTTCCCCTGCAACACACACACACACCAGCCTCCGCAAATCCAGTTTCATGGTGCCTGAGTTACTGTTTGGTTGGTTGAACTCATTCTCCTCAGCTGATATTTAACTAGTAGTTTGTACTGGAAGAGTATCACTACTGCTTTCTCTGGCCTTCACAGACACAATGGCTGGACAAAGATGAGCAGCCCTGATCTGCTATGATGGACAGAATTCAATTATATTACTCCCTCTCAGAAAGGAAAAAAAGCACACATTTAATGCCATGGCTAAATTGGATTCCTTCTACTAAGAAATCCTAAATTTGTGCTTAATAGCCAGATAAATGTAGAGCTGATTTACATTTACAGGCTGATTGTAGATTTGGTTCATTGAATATAAAATTTGGTCAGTATGTAGATGGTTTTACTCCCCCAAATGATATGTATGTATCTGGTCCTGCAGTGTTTTTTTCTTAAGTAAAAATTGAAGACCTCTCTTTGGAAAATATCTTGGGTAAATAAACTTGACAGTGACTGCGATGTGTATAGAGTTGCCGCTCTTACAGGAATATGTATGGTTCAGGAAGACTTTGATTCTCTATGGGATGGGAGTGAGTGAGGGTCACTCTGTGAGGGAGGGCTTGCGATAGAATTGTGGAAGTGTTCCTGACGCCTGGGTGTTTTTTTTTTTTTTCTTCTTTTTTAATTCCCAACAGAGAGATGTTTCAAATGTATTTGCCTCCACAGAAAGAAAGTTTTCTGCTGTTACATGGTTCCAGGGAAAGGACAGGTATGCACACGTATTTTATATGGGGATGTCCTGAGAGAATCCCTCCCTGCCTTCTTCCAGGCTGCAGTCCATTATACAGCGGCAAGACCAAGATGATCCCAGTAATAAACCTTATTGGTATGGTTCACTGATTTTTTTGGACTCTGCATTTATTTCAGCAGACTTCTCTGATAGCATTTTGCAGTTTTCAGCTTTTTGTTGTTGAAAACAAAAATAATAAGTAAACCAGTTGAGGGCTACACTTCTTTCTCTGAAACTGATTCCCTTAGTGCCCTCCATGGGGGAGGAACTGGCTCTCTAGCCAAGGCAGAGGAGCCCCCCCGACGGAATGTGAGAGAGGAGGGAATTATTTACATGCTTAAAGTCTTATTATTTGAGACATTCAAGAGGATCAACATGGTATGCAGATTTTTTCCTTAAAAAAGTTATATACGTACATATCTTGTTCAGGTTGTAAAATAGGTCTGTGAGTTTGGTCTTACTCTGTGAAAGGTCAGGGCAGTGTTTTATTCACATTGAACACATTTTGGTTGAACACCTTTTGTGTAGTCCAGTAGTGAATACTTAGAATGTGTTTGCCACCAGAGTAGATGATGGTGTATCTATTAAGAGTGAAACAGTGCAACACACATGATAAATATTATTGAACAGGACATTTCTCCTACACTAAAATGTAGGGGGTCAACGTTTCTCAACTCTAAAGAATCAGGATAGTTTCTTTTAACACTTGACCATAAGATGTTTTATGTTTGAAGGAATAATGACAGTATATTGTTCCAATGCAGAGTCACTCAAATTCTTTAGTAGTTTATTATTTTAAGTAAAATTTTTTTTAATTTTAATTAAGATTTATTATTTATTTTTTGCTGCACTGGGTCTTTGTTGCTGCAGGGGCTACATTCTAGGTGTGGTGGTGGGCTTCTCATTGTTGCAGAGCACAGGCTCTAGAATGCACAGGCTTTAGTAGTTGTGGCTCATAGGCTTCGTTGTTCTGTAGCATATGGAGTCTTCCCATACCAGGGATTGAACCTATGTCCCCTGCATTTATTGGCAAGCAGATTCTTAAACACTGGACCATCAGGGAAGTCCTCTTTAGTGATTTAAAGTTTTCATCCCAGAGTCTTTCTGGAATATAGTTTAAGGAGTGGTCATATTCCATTTATCCAGGAGTCAGAGAAATAAACAAAACTCAAGTAAACCAAAGACTTAACCGAAGTGATCCTATTTCAGTTAGTCACTGAAATCAATGATAAAGACATGACTGTTTTGGGGGGGTGATGGAAATGTTGATATTGGAAAATTTATAAAACCCTTGAGAGAAAGAAAGCACTCACAGTACCATGGAATCATGTATAGAGCAATTCTGCAACAGTGGCAAGATATTGAACTGTCTTCTAAATCAGCAAAGAAATATTAAATTATGTCTGATGTAGTTTTTATATTAAACTTGGTTCATAATTTTCTAGGTCCTTATAAGCTAGTATCTTACGGATAGTATATGATAGGTATGATGCCTCTTCATTGATAAGAATGTTCTCTTAACCCCAGCATGGAATTTCCTGGTTAGACCACTCTGCTGGTCTGTTGTGAGAAGGCTGAACCAGACAGACCCCACAGGGACACTCAGACTGAAGGGTCGTGAAGCCCCTAGGTGTCGTCCAGGAAGCAGAGCGCCGAGGGGGCATCCTGGGACAGCACACAGTGACAGCCTCTACCTGTGCGAATCTGATTCCCTTCAGTACCCTGTCTCTTAGTTTCTTCAATTATCCGACATGTCCCAAAGGAAGCCTTGTTAGGGCCCAGAGTGCTAAGACTTTTCTCTCAGAGGGAGTCCCAGGATCCAAAGGAATTAGGGTAAACCCACCTGAGCGCCCAGATGCTGTCTAGAATATAGGAACCTTACTGCCCACCATGGTTTAGCTTGACCACACCTACTTCCAGAGTGTCAAGCACTCAGAGGGCATTGTGTGATTTTGTAAAAACCATTCTAAGTTCTAGAGGACTCTTTACTTACATAGTTTACATTTCCTTTTTAAAAATAATTTTTATTGGGATATAGTTTATTTACAGTACTGTGTTAGTTTCAGATGTGTAGCAAAGTGAATCAGTTATACATATATCCACTCTTTTTTAAGCATTTTACCCCATAGAGGTCATTACAGACTATGGAGTAGAGTTCCCTGTGCTATACAGTAGGTTATTATTATTATCTATTTTATATATATGGGCTTCCCAGATGGTACAGTGGTAGAGAATCCACCTGCACATGCAGCAGACATGGGTTCGATCCCTGGGTCAAGAAGATCCGCTGGAGTAGGAAATGGCTACCCACTCCAGTATTCTTGCCTGGAAAATTCCACAGACAGAGGAGCTTGGTGAGCTACTGTCCATAGGGTCACAAAGGATTGGACATGACTAAGCGACTAAGCATGCACACATATACTTAGATTTTCTTGATTCTTTCTTTTTTTTTAAATTGTAGTTGACGTGCAGTGATATATAGCAAAGTGATTCGGTTATTCATATACATATATATCTATATCCTTTTTCAGATTCTTTTCCGTCATAGGTTATTGTAATACTTCCCTGTGCTGTCATGTAGGTCCTTGTTGATCTGTTTTATATATAGTAGTCTGTCTGTTAATCCCCAGTTCCTAACTGATCCCTTCCCCTCTTTCCCCTTTGGTAACTGTAAGTTTGTTTTCTGTGTCTGTGAGCATGCCTCTGTTTTGTAAATAAGTTCATTTGTATCACTTTTTAAGATGCCACATATAAGTGACATCATAAGGTCTTTGTCTTTCTCTTTCTGACTTGCTTCACTTAGTGTGGTCATCCCTAGGTCCATCGATGTTGCTGCTCGATTCTTGAATGGACTCAGGCAGCAGTTATTATTTTATATTTTATACATGAGCAAAATGAGACTTAGAGATGTTACTTAATATCAGCACAGTTACCAAGTACTAGAGCTGGAGTCAAGGTAAGGTCCTGTAAATCCAGATACTACCACCATGGGAGCTGCCTAATTCTTTGTGATGGTAATGATCATTGCTAAAGTAGATAATTGCTGCTTGGACTTATCAATGAACAAAGGAAACTAAGTTTCATGATGAGTCTTTCCCTAGTATCTGCTAGTTAGGGAGATGCCCCTGCTCAGTTCCTTTTCATCCTTGCAAAACAAAACACCTTTCCCGGGAGCTTCTTTTGTCGGGTTATGGCTAGATGGCATCACTGATGCAGTGGACATGAACTTGGGCAAACTCAGGAGATGGTGAGGGACAGGGAGGCCTGGTGTGCCGCAGTCCATGGGGTCGCAAAGAGTTGGACACGACTGTGTGACTGAACAACAGCAAGCAAAAAGCCTTGACTTCCTTCCTGGCCTATTTTTGTCCTGTAAAGAAGCTTCTGTAACTGACGGCTTCAGTCTTCCTTCCCAGTTCCTTCCAGTTAAAAGGCAACTTGCAACAGAGCTCCCAAACACTAGGTGACAGCCCTCTGAGCATTTTCTTACAGAATCTATTCATTTTATGAAATAGGTTAGTATTTATTGAATGCTCTCTGTGTCTTTCTGTTATTAACAGTGTGGGAGATGAGAAAACTGTGTGCCTTTCTCAATTCAAGGAGCTATGGTTGGGAAAGATGAGACATAAATGCATTTGAATTACTTAAAAGATGACGAAATACCACAAGGCATTCTATGATCAATTGCAAAATTAATGGTACAGATAGTAAATGCCTTGAGTTCAGGGAAGAGAGGATCATCATCTTAGGATGTGTAATCCTGCCACCTTAAGAGAAGGTAGAACTCAGCAAGATTAATATACAGGCATAAATTTATACAGCACAATGTTGTCATATCTGGACTTCAAATTCAGATCTGTTCATGGCCAGTCTCTTGCCAAAACTACCCTCTGTCCCAGTTGTATAATCAGTTGGATTTTTGAAAGAGAAATGAAACCTCATCATCAGTATTTTGAAGTTTCTGACATGTTACGGTAGGTATCTACCCAGCACTCTGGGCTTCCCTGGTGGCTCAGTGGTAAAGAACCCGCTTGTTAATGCAGAAGTTGCAGGTTCAGTCCCTGGGTCAGGAAGATCCCCTGGAGAAGGAAATGGCCACCCACTCTGTATTGTTACCTGGGAAACCCCACAGACAGAGGAGCCTGGCGGGCTACAGTCCATGGGGTCACAAAAGAGTCAGACAACTTAGCAACTAAACAACAACAAATCCAGCAGTCTTCCATGTCCTGGGTATGAGGTACTAGAAACTATGAAAAATGATCCTTAAGTTTATGATCTACTGGGATAGAAATATGTATAGTTAACTGGACGAGAAGCTGAACTTAAGTAAGTGCCACAGAAGAGCCTTCAATGAATATAATGCTGTGGGTGCCCAGTGGTGGGGGGAGAAATCGGGTTTATGAGGACTAGTGTTTCCCTGGTGGCTCAGATGGTAAAGAATCTGCCTGCAGTGACCCAGATTCGATCCCTGGGTTGGGAAGATTCCCTGGAGAAGGGAACAACCCAATATTCTTGCCTGGAGAAGTCCATGGACAGGTGAGCCTGGCAGGCTACAGTCCATGGGGTCACAGAGTCGGACATGACTGAGTGACTAACATCATCCTCGTAGGGTTTCTTGTAGGGGGTGTGTTTGAACATATAGCAGTATTTGGAAGGGCACTCCATGTAAAGGGAAGTGGCTATGGTTTGTTCTCTGTTTTTAGTGCTTTTACAATTAGTTGCTATTTTCCTATTCTTCTCTGTTCCTTTATCCCATCTCTGTTCCCCATGTCTGTTTTTCACCATTGTGGCCACTTCTGCATGGGATTTTACCTTGCTGCTAGAACATACTTTGTGATATTTGCACCAACTATAGGTTTGTTTTCTTTTCTCTCTGGTATAACATGACACTGCCTGTCTCTTAATTCTAGAAGTAATTTGATTTTCCCATTGGTTTTTATCATTCATTGGAAACAACTGAAATTTATGCCTATTGACAAAATTCATTATTAGGTTATTTTATTTGGAAGATTAAGCTTGACTTTTCTTTTTTCTTATCTGTCTCTCTGTGTCTTCCTTTCATTTCTCTAACTCTAAGCTTTTTTCTGTCCTTCCACAGTTTCTCCCATGTAACTTCTACACTCTGGAAGATCACCTTGATGACTCTTAGACACCACCTCCCTATCTGTTTACACCTGTCATGTGGAGCTGTCTTGTCCCTTGAGCCTTTTCTCTTTCTTCCTTCTCCTTTGTTTTATGTTTGGCATTTAATTACTGTGCTGCAAATGGTTGGACATCGTTTTGTGTTTAAAAAATGCAGTCAAACAATATTTTATTTTGAACAGCAATTTTGAATATAAATAACCCCACGGAGATTAGATAATAATTTTCTCACCTTACTCAAATATTTATCTCTGCTTTTTCTCCTGCCAAAGTCTAGAATTCCAAAGTGTCTTTCCTCAGTAATTTAATTAGGCCACAAGTTTGAGGCTTAATGATGGATCAAAAAATGTATGATATGCTTGAGAGATCAAGACGGCAAATTGATTACTGTTGTAGCAGAGGTTGGCCAATGTGGGAGAGGGAGCAGGTACTGCCCTGTGCTACAGGATCTGAGTCAGTGATCAAGGTCAGCCTCAGTTCATTAACTTCTTTTGAGGGCTTATAGTTACTGTAAATGTAACTGCTTATACCTTATATTCTAATTACAGTATAGTATGGTTTTGCAAAGACTTAGATTCGCATCAGTAATGTCCTAGGATGTTGAAAGATCCAGAGTAGTGAAAGCTGATTTCTGGTCATTTTGCCTAGTTTCTTAGTGCCCACAAACAGAAAAATCTCACCTCTCAAGATACTAGTGTGGATAAATATGCTCCCTTCAATGGACACATTAGGTAGGAGCCTGTTCTTTTCTTAACCATCTGAAACCATCATCTATTTTAAGGAGCAATATAAGGGATTCTTATTGTGCTTTGATCTAACACATTATTTAAAATTGGAATATGTTTCATGGTAATTCTTAAGATCTCATAAACAAGAAATGTGTTCAACAATTATAATACCCAGTTTCATTCCTGTGTTTAGGCAGTGCCTTATATTGCTAATAAGCCTGTTTTTAAATGACTTTTAAAATGTTTTACTTGAAGCAAAATAGTAAATCATTTTAAATTTAACAGATTTTGTGTGGGGGTGTGTGTGTGTGTGTGTGTGTGTGTGTGTGTGTGAAATCTAGAATGACGGTAACACGTGTCCAGTCCTTTACACAGAAGTGTAATAACTTAGTTTGGGGTTTTGCAACTGCTGTGAGAGGATTCTTTTAGTTAAGGATTCCTCAGTATACTTTAGAAACTCTTAACACCAATCTTCATAAATAAACACAAAATCAGAAAAATCAGCATATTTTTTCATTTGTTATATAGATGTTAAAGACCATCTGAGAAGCAGAAATTGGTGTTGGTGATAAGATCATGAATTGGAGTTTAAGCTAAGGATATTCGTGGACATGGATCATTTTTTAGTAATTTAATTTAAAGTAGATTTTGTTCCTTTCGATTTCTCTAAGTTGATTTTCATAAAGGTGAGATAGTTGGCATTCATTTTCTAAACATTAGTTGGATACACCATACATGGAATTTTACAAGGCCTGCAATAAATGCATGTATCAAACATATCCTTCCACCTGATAAAAATAAGGTAGACAATTGTATAATACAGTGGTTTTCGAGATATTGTGTATCAGGCAGTTACCCTGAGAGATGCGAAACAAATGAAGTGAGTCCTACAGTTGTCCTTGCTCACGACCGGCACATTGTAACCAGGGAGGGGGAATCCACATAGAGCTCAGCAGCCTTTCTCGGTGGAAAAGATGAAGCTGGGAGTTTGGGGAGGCCAAGAAGCTTGTGTTCACAGAGCTCAGTGCTAGAGAGCAGAGAGCTGTACAGAGAGCTCGCTCTAGAGATCTGCAGAGGTCATCCTGTAAGTCTGCACCTGAGTGCTGATCAGCACGTGAGAAGCCACCCAAGACCCAGGAAGGAGCCACTTCCAGGGTGCTCTCACAGGACTGGGGACCCTCTGTTTCTATTGGTAAGAGTGGGAAATCTCATAATTTATAGGCAAATGGGGATAATACGCAGAAAATTTTTTCCTCCACAGTGAGGCAAAATTTCTCCTGAACTATTGCAGGTTTGCCTAACAGAACTTAAAAGCATGACATAAGGCACATCATAATTAAACTGCTTGAAGGCAGTGTTAAAAGTTATAAGGTTTTTATACTGTACATGAAGTGGTATGATATTCCTTAAAGGTAAACTTTAAGGATGAATTAAAAATATATGCTAAATCCACCACTAAAATGACAAGTTATATAGCTCATAACAAATAAGATAAAATGCAACCCTAAAAATATTCAGTTACTCTGAAAGAAGTCAGGGGAAGAGTAAAAAGAACCACCCCCCAAAAAAACATACAGACAAATAGTAAATATACAACATCATGTTGGATTTAAATCCAGCATACCAAAAATCATATTAAATATAAATGGCCTAAAGACCCAATTAAAATTAGAAATTGTCAGATTGGATGAAAGGGGAAGATTCAACCATAGTTTGTCTACAAGAAACCCAATTAAAGATACAAATAGGATAAAAGTAAAGGGATGGAAATAATACACCAATGAAAACTGAAGAAAGCAGGAACTGTTAATAGACAAAATAGACATCAGAAAAAATATTATTATAAAATAAGGGGACATTCATAGCATTAAGGGTATTAGTTAATAAAGACATATCCATTCTAAAGGTCTAAGTGTCTGATTATAGTTTCAAACCATATGAAATAAAGCTGACTACAAGCAGAATTAGGCAAACACACAATTATAGTTGAAGATTTCCACATCCCTCTCTCAATAATTGATCAACCAATAGACAAAGAATTGGCAAGGATATAGAAGACTTGAATAACACTATTAACCAACTTAATCTTATAGACATTTATTAAAAAAAAAAAACAACCAAAAATCCAACCACCACCAACAGCAGAACCACCTTTTTATGATAATTAATATTCTGGGCCATAAAAGAAGCCTCAATAAATTTAAAAGATTTGAATCATACAGTTTGTTCCCTGACCACAAGGTAATTACATTAGAAAGCAATACCATGAGATATTTGAAAACAACCCCCAAATATTTGAAAATGAACACTTCTAAATAAGTCATAGTTGTAAGAAGAAATTTTTAAAAATTATTTTGATTGTATATTCTTTCCTCCTTTGTCGAAGATAAGGTGTCCATAGGTACGTGGATGTACAGATGTACAGAACAGACTTTTGGACTCTAGGGGAGAAGGCGATGGTGGGATGATCTGAGAGAACAGCATCGAAACATGTATATTATCAAGTGTGAAACAGATCGCCAGTCCAGGTTGGATGCATGAGACAAGTGCTCAGGGCTGGTGCGCTGGGAAGACCCAGAGGGATGGAATGGGGAGGGAGGCGGGAGGGGGGTTCAGGATGGGGAACACATGTAAATCCATGTGTTCCATGGATTCATGTCAATCCATGCTGATTCATGTCAATGTATGGCAAAAACCATTACAATATTGTAAAGCAATTAGCCTCCAACTAATAAAAATAAATGGAAAAAAATTATTTTGAAGGGAGTAAAAATTAACACACAACATATCAAAATTCGTGGGATAAATGCTTTAATAGAGTGCTTAGAAGAAAAGTTATAGCACTAAATATGTAATGAGGAAAGGCTTCAGATCAGTGACTTCAGCTTTTCCACTAGGATAAGCATCAAAGTGGAAACCAAATAAAAACAACAACAATAACAAAAAATAGAGAAATTGATTTTTTCTTAGTTTTGATAACAAAAGTATGATCCATAAAAAAAAAACACTATAGTTTCTTTGCTTTGATAACAAAAGTATAGTCCATTAAAGAAAAACTATAGCTTCTTAGTTTTCATAACAAAAGTGTGATCCATAAAAGAAAAATTGACAAAGCAGACTTCATCAAAGTCTAGAACATCTGTTCTTCTACTGATACTGTTAATGGAATGCCACACATTGGGGGAAAATATTTTCGATTTATACAGCTGATAAAAGGCTTGTGTCCAGATTATGTGAATATATAAAAACTCTTAACTATATTTGAGACACTACTACATACTTATCAGATTGTCTAATATTGACCAAAATATTGTCCTTGTCTTGACAAGGACATAGAGCAACTGAAGCCCTCATATACCATTGCTGGACGTACAGAATTTTACAAACACTTTGGAAAGCAGTTCAGCAGTTTCTTAATTTTATAATATATCAGAATTCAATAACAGCCATGTTTGTAGTAGCTGAGAATTGAAAACAACTCAAATGTCAACCTGCAAATAAATCTATAAACAAATTGGTATTTATCCATGAAACTGGATACTACTCAGCAATAAAAATGAATTTGCATTAACATGGATAGATCTCAAAATGTCAGTGGAACCTGACCAAAAAAAATATGTACCATTTGGTTTCATGTATATAAAATTCTAGGAAATGCTAACAAATCTGTGGTAATAGAAAGCCAATGAATGGTTTCCGATACAGAGGTTGGGTGAAGTGAGAGGTGTTATCATGTGAGAAAACCCTTGGCAAGGAAGGACACAGTCATTTTCTTATTTGTGGTGATGGTTTCATAGGTGTGTACATATGTCATAACATCAAATTGTACCCTTCAGTCTACACAGTTTATTGTATGCCAATTAAACTGTTAACTTCTAAATGACAGTTTTTACTTCAGGTTGTATTTTCATTCGAAGTTCTATACATTAATTCTATTTTGAGAATTTTGGTCTTGTGTTCAGTTAATCCAGTAGGTCTTTCATCTGAAAGATGAACAATGTCTAGTCATTGTACTTGACTTATTTTTAAACTAATGAGTATTTAATGAGGAGACCAATTCTTGATACTGTACTAAACCAATAAAACTTTTTATATTACATGAAAACCTATATAAGAGCTACTAAATGGATAATCTTTTGTCTTAGCCTTCTGCATCCTAAAATAGAGTAAATATTAGACACTTGTATCTTTGAATGTTTGGGTTAGTGTTTTGCCTTTGGGCTCTGAAATACGAACTAAAATCCTAAACATTTTTTTTTAATTACCTCCCAAATTCACAGGTTCGGGCTCTTATGTATGTCGTGGGCTGTACACACCCAGCCTGCCATCTTATTCCACGGAAGTCCTGCTTGGACATTATATTTTGAAATCTGTATTACAAAGTCTTTTATCCTTTTATTAGTTTAGTACTTTAAGCCTTAGACATAAGAAAGAAGACTATCAGTGAAAATCAATTGAAATGCGGTTAGATAAAGATCTGTTGTACTAGCAGAAGGCTTAGTTGCAGCACAATATAATCAATTAGGACCCTCCAGCTGCATACAGAGTTTTACCCAGCCAATCACTTTTCACACGTTTCTTCCATTAGCTTGACTAGAGTTCTTTTTCTTTTTTTTTTCAAATGTGAATTATGATGAATGAGATTGTTGTTATGAATATAGAGATGGGTCATTACCCTACAGAAACCAGACTGTGCTGGCGTTTAGTGATTAGGCTTTCTGCTCCTGCTATCAATAAAGTATAAATTTATCTGTCTCAAACTATAATTGGGAAGCTGTAGTCATTGTTATCTAATTCATTTAACAACATTATAATCGTAAATTGTTTTTGTTCATCTGGATAATTTACATAACTTTTAAGTTAGTGGTAAGGATGAAGGGATGTAATTTATCAAATTGAGGTGGGAAATTTTTCATGACTTCAAATCAAATAAATATCCCTTAGGAATTAGTACCCTTAAATTGAACAACCTGGGTATAGCCCTTCCAGATGTCAAAAGTAAAAATACGAGCGACACGGCCGCCCTGGAAAAAAAAAAAAAAAAAGTAAAAATAATAAATGAAGATGCTGGAGGTTTGCAAAATAATAAGCATTAGCTTATTACAGAAGTCCTATAGTTGCTAAATTCTAAAAATGATGTGACTGTTTTTCCCTAGGTTCCTTTCAGTTCAGTCACTCAGTCGTTTCCGACTCTTTACAACAATCCCATGGACTACAGCGCGCCAGACTTCCCTGTCCATCACCAACTCCCAGAGCTTTCCTAGGCTTAGGTTGTGGAATTGGAGGGGGAAAGGAGTTGTTGGGTTTTGTTTTAATGTACTCAAAGACTGAGGTGCAATACTGGTAAAGTGGATGCATAGGGCATCCTGCCTAAATGGCTGGGGACTGCTGTTCTAGAAGATGGCTCCCCCTCGGCCTAGAAGAAGCTGGGATACAAGAGAAGCGGCCAGGCTTCCCTGTGCATCCTGGTGCCACAGCGCTCTAGCTGCGCTGTAGCAGAGAGCTGGTGCCCCAGGTGTGCTTGTAAGGCAAGATTGAGTTAGATCCCCAGGCTGTGGAGGTATTCCTGGTAAATACCTCACATAAGCCTGTTTTATGGGAAAAAAAAGAAAAAATTAATCCTTAGGATACCTCCACCAGAGTAGATTAGTGGAGCAGGTCCTGCTATAAACCATTGAATTGTAATCTAAAGTGGTATTTTTTTTTTTTTTTTTGCTCTGAAGTTTTTTTGTTTTGTTTTTTCTTATTTTAACTTTTTCCTATTACAGTCTCCTGTTCTCACAGAAAAAGGCCTTTTATGTGTCTGCGTGTGTTAGAAAAAGGCCTCTGGGGAAAAAAACGTCTAGAATATAGTGCTTACAGTACATGTGTAGAAAGATCTCATCGTCTGCAGGCATGAATAACTCTAATGTTACATGGAAAAACAGGGACTGTTGCCTGACTGACAGATACCAAAGAACACTCCAATAGAGATGCTGTACTTGGGAGCTTAAAGCAGGCCTGCCTTTGAGGTCCATTGATGAAAAGACCTTTGTGATTTGTGCCATGAGGGTGGGGGAGGAGTGCTCAGTACTAGAAGAGTTAATAAACACCAAGAGCTGTGCTCATCTTGTAGCTTTAGTAAGCTTTAATCTGTAAGCTTGATTACCTCCTAACCCCTCTTATCTCTTGCCTCCCCCTTCAAGCACTGTGGGGGCTTTATGGTGGTATTAGTGGCATTTTGCCCAACACTGGCTTTAGGGAAATCATTCTACAAGAAAGAGAAGCAGAAAGACTGGCTCTGTCTGCTGTGTGAGGTCATTAACACAAGAATAACCCATTGGGTTCCAGAGGGCAGGGGGGAATGTCTGTACTTACTAGAAATTTGCAGGTGGAATGATACAGTCCTTTTCTTGTAGTCCAATTTCTTCTAGGCCTAGGGGCATCCATCTTCCAGAAGAGTGGTCCCCAACCTTTTTGGCACCAGGGAGTGGTTTCATGAAAGACAGTTTTTCCATGGACTGGGGTTGAGGGGGATGGTCCTGGGATGATTCAAGCACATTACATTTATTGTGCACTATATTATTATTATTACATCAACTCCACTCAGATCATCAGGCATTAGATCCTGGAGGTTGAAGACCCCTATTCTACAAAAACTCCCTTTAGATACTTTCAGTAGGATATTCAGTTGTATATCATGGAGAGGCCTTTGTGTTTGCTGTGATATTTCATAAAAACATCTTTGTAAGCTCTAGCTCTCTGAAACTTTTTTTTTGTTTTAGAGAGATATATTAGCATAGAGTTGCTATGTAATTAATTCTCAGTATTAAAGATATTCTAGTGTCTGAGACCAGATTCAGTGCTCTGTGTTTTGCCAAACATCATTAAGTCATTAGTGTAGGGGACTTGTTGTGAAGGACTGATTAAAAGCTCAGAGAAGCCCTTGTACATTTTTATATTAATCCCAAGAGCTTTACAATATTCTCTTTTCTCTTTATAATGAGTGGTTTGAGAAGATGATACATCATTTCATTAAAAATATCTTGGCAGATAAACCAAGACAGAAAATGATTATAGCCATAGATAAGCAATTAAACTATACAGGCAACAAGCTGTGATAAATAAATACTGAGCCCATATTCTGTTAATCTGGAAACCACTGGGTAGAAATAATTTGGCTTAAATGTTGACCCTGTGTTGTGAGAGGATGTGAGAGAGCTAGTGAATGTTGTCAGTTGCCTCCAGGGAATCCAAGAGTTGATTGTCAGGTACTTGGGTAACAGGTGTGCCTTACAAGTATGAGGAAACAGCTCAGAGGGAGTGTTATAGCAAGTGATGGGCCTTGACAGCACATGGGAACTGATGATACTTGCCACCTTTATCAGAGAGCATTAGCCCCCTTCTGTGTGTCTCTGTAGTGGAACAGAAAGCATCAGTTTACCTTCACAGATGGCATTAACTGCAGGAGGCTTTGTTATTTAGGCACATAAATAAAATTATCCTAGTCATGCTGCACTTGAAAGGAGGAGAAAATAAGACAGCCATGTAGAGCCCAAAGATAGAATATAAGCTCCATGAGGCCAGACTTTCTCTTCTGTCATTGAATTTCCAGAAGTTGGCAGAAAATTGGCAATTTGATAGAAAATTTTATTTAATTAATTGATATGACTGGTAAGGGACAAGAGATGATTAGGTCTTGGCCTGAGCCCATGCTTCTGTGGTAAGGCCTGAAACTCTTCAGGCCCACTGGTTGTGCGCAAATGGCACAGATCAGAACAGAATATGGATTTGCCATGTTTGTTTGAGAAAGTCTTTATTCCTCCTTCATTTCTGAAAGACAGCTTCTCTGGGTATAGAATTCTTGGTTGGCAGTTCCCCCCCCTCCCCACTCCGACCCCTAATATTTTGAAGATGTTTATCCTCATTCTCTTCTGAATGTTTTGTGCTGAGAAATCTATGGATGGTCTATGAGACTCTCATGTATATAACTTCTCTGTTTTCTCTTGCTGCTTTCAAAATTCTTTCTTTGTCTCTGACTCTTAATTTAATTATCACATGTCTCAGTATAGCCCTATTTGGGTTCAACCTATTTGGGATCTTTTAGGCCTTATGGATCTGGATGTTTATTTCTCTTTCCAGGTTTGGAAAGTCTTCAGCCATTATTGCTGTAAATGTACTTTCTGTCCCTTTCTCTTTCTCTTCTTCTGGAAAAGAAATACTGTATTTTTTTTTTTTCCATTGTGTCCCATAAGTCCCATGTGTATGCTGAGTTACTTCAGTTATGTCCCACTCTTTGCAACCCCATGGACTATATATAGCCTTCAAGGCTCCTCTGTCCTTGGAATTCTCCAAGCAAGAGTACTGGAGTGGGTTGCCATGGCCTCTTCTGTGGTATCTTTCCAACCCAGGGATCAAACCCACATCTCTTACGTCTCCTGCATTGGTAGGTGGTTCTTTACCACTAGTGCCACCTGGGAAGCCCCCGTAAGTCCCATAGACTTTCTTTACTCTTTTTCAGTCTTTTTTCTTTGTAATCCATTGACTGGATAATTTTCAATATCTTATCCTGCAGGTTACTGATTCTGTCTTTCCTGTGGTTGAGTCTGCATTTGAGTTCTTCATTTTATTTACTGTATTTTTCTCAACTCTAGCATTTCTCATTTCTGTTTGTTGGTTTTGGTGGTTTTTGTTTCTTTGTAAAACTTTTCATTTTGTTATCTGTTGTTTTCCTAGTTTCATTTAGTTGTCTGTATATTCTCGAGGCTCACTGAACTTCCTTAACACATTATCAACCAGAGACATGGTAACACCATAGGCATTAGTTTCTGCAAAAAATCCACCCACTGTCTGATTACTATTGACTAGGACTGCTGGCTTAGTTTCCTACCCAAGTGTGGCTGTAGGAGGTTCCCTGGTTGCCTGTATTCTCTGGTCAGGCTTACTAGATAGTTGGAATTGAATACTATATTCAGTAGTTGACAGGGCTATGATCGAGCTTCCCTGCTCTGGCAGGGCAACAAGATGGGACCCAGGGCATGTATGGCTCATTTTTGGGGACCTGGAATCAGGCAAGCCTGTGCACTGAATTCCCTGATCAAGTGAGGCCACCAGTTTTGCCCTGCAGATGGGGAAAGCCATGGACTGTGCTTCCTTTTCAAGTGCCCCTGTAGGCAGGCTTTTGGAGGGGCTCCACAACTTTCTGTGTTCTCTGGTTAGGTTCTTTGGTTGGTCAGGTTGAAGGCTATATTTAGCAACAGGCAGGGCTATGAATTAGTTTCTCTGCCCAGGTGTGGTGGGAGCATAGAAGCATGAATGCTCAGTTGTGTCCAACTCTTTGCAACCCCAAAGACTGTAGCCTGTTAGGCTCCTCTGTCCATAGGATTGTCCAGGCAAGAATACTGGAGCAGATTGCCATGGCCTCCTCCAGGGTATCTTCCTGACCCAGGGATCTAACCCTCATCTCTTACATCTCCTGCATTGGCAGGGAGATTCTTTACCACTGCTCCATCTGGGACAGGTGAGAGAAGCAGCTCTAAAGCTGGTAGATCTCTTTATTTGGTGTCTGAACTCAGGCTGACCTGCACCCTAGGTTCCCTGACTGAACAGAGCCACTGGCTTAGCTCTGCAGACTATCAGTTCTGCCTGGCCATTTCTCAGCTCAGGTGTTGCTGGGCTTATGCAACTTCCAGGTTTCTCCTATCCTTTCTGATCACACAGACTGGGAGACACTCCACAGAGGCATAGTTTCAAAAGGGGACTAATATGTCTCAGTTCCCTTGCTTGTGCACGATGGGGAGGGGTCCCCACAGTTCAGGTCAGTCGCTCAGTTGTGTCCAACTCTTTGCGACCCCATGGACTGCAGCACGCCAGGCCTCCCTGTCCATCACCAACTCCCAGAGCTTACTCAAACTTATGTCCATCGAGTTGGTGATGCCATCCAACCGTCTCATCCTCTGTTGTCCCCTTCTCCTCCCACCTTCAATCTTTCCCAGCATCAGGGTCTTTTCAAATGAGTCAGTTCTTTCCATCAGGTGACCAAAGGATTCGAGTTTCAGCATCAGTCCTTTCCAGTGAATATTCAGGACTGATTTCCTTTTGGGTTGACGTGTTAGATCTCCTTGAAGTCCAAGGGACTCTCAAGAGTCTTGGCTTCAAGGAGATCCAACACAACATTTTAAATCAACTATATTTCAATAAATTTTTTTTTAATTAAAAAAAAAAAAAAGAGTCTTCTCCAACACCACAGCTCAAAAGCATCAATTCTTTGGCATTCAGCTTTCTTTATAGTACAACTGTCACATCCATACATGACTACTGTAAAAAAATCATAGCTTTGACTAGACGGACATTTGTTGGCAAAGTAATGTCTCTGTTTTTAGTATGCTGTCTAGGTTGGTCATAGCTTTTCTTCCAAGGAGCAAGCATCTTTTAATTTCATGGCTGCACTTATCATCTGCAGTGACTTTGGAGCCCAAGAAAATAAAGTCTCTCATTGTTTCCATTGTTTCCCCATCTATTTGCCATGAAGTGATGGGACCAGATGCCCTGATCTCAGTTTTCCGAATGTTGGGTTTTAAGCCAACTTTTTCACTCTCTTCTTCCACTTTCATCAAGAGGCTCTTTAGTTCTTCTTCACTTTCTGCCATAAGGGTGGTATCAGGCCCCACAGGCGTCTCTTAATTTATTTGATGGAAATGTTGTAACCAGAGGCTCACTTTGTTTTTCCCCAGAAAATTTCATTGATTTCATTAACTCATTGTTCATGATGACTTTATAGAACATAAGTACCGCAGATAGCAAGAACTGACCCTATTTAATAAAGAAATCAGGGCTTCCCAGGTGGCATTAGTGGTAAAGAACCTACCTGCCAATGCAGGAGATATTAGAGATGCGGGGTTGATCGCTGGATTGGGAAGATCCCCAGGAGAAGGGCATAGCAACCCATTCTGGTACTCTTGCCTGGAGAATCCCATGGACAGAGGAGCCTGGCAAGCTATAATCTAATAGGGTCACAAAGAGTAAAGACATGACTGAAGTGACTTAGCTTGCATGCACAGAATAAAGAAATCATGTGCAAAATATGTAAAGAACTCTTATAACTCAGTAATGAGAAAAATAACTCAAACTATGGGTATTTGAACAGAGACTTCACCAGAGAAGATAAAAAAGTGACAAGTATGTGAAAAGATGCTCTGACATTTGTCATTAGGGAAATGGTACTGTAACTGTAAGTATGGCTGAGTATTATACTGAGTATTAATGTTAATATTCAGTGTTGATGAGGATGTGGAAAAACTGTGGAACCCTTAAACATTGTTGTTGGAAATGCAAATTGGTATAAGCACTTTGTAATATAGTTTGGTAGTTTCTTATAAAGTTAAACATATACTTACCTTATGATTCCATCATGGCACTCACATATATTAACCCAAGAGAAATGAAAACATATGTTTATACAAAGACTTGTACTTGCAATGTTTATTGCAGCTATATTCATAATAAACAAAACCTTTAAACAAACCAAATGTTCATCTGTTTATGATGAGAAAAAAAATTTGTATTATATCCCTACTTAGCAATAAAAAGAAAGGGGCTACTGACTGATACACATCGCAGCATGCATGAATCACAAAAGCATTGTGCTAAGTGAAAAGACACATAAAATACTATTACTGCATGGTTCTATTTATATAAAATTCTAGAAATCGCAAAATTAGTGCCAGAGTGTAGATCAGTGATTTCTGAGGACCAGGAGTTGAAAGAAAGAAACTGACTTCCAAGGGATGTGAACGGACTTTCTGAAGTGATAGAAACGTTGTATATCTTCATTGTGGTGATGATCACATACTATATGCATTAAAAAATGAAATCTCAAAAAAAAAAAAAAAAATGAAATCTCCTGAAAGGCAACACTTAAAATGGGTATGCGTAATTAAAGGTAAATTAATACCCCTGTACAGCTAATTAAAACAAAACATCTTACCAAAACCTGTAAGACCCAGCATAATAAAACTTCTGCCTACTGTTTCAACTTACAGAAATAAAAGTTTTATCGTATTTGTATTCATATGCCTTCAGAATGACAAAAGCTACTTCTGGAGTTGAATTATCACTGTACAAGCCAGTAATAATTAAAAAAATGCTTTCTTAAAATGGCTAATGGACTAATGGTTTAAATACTTACCCATATTCTAATATGTTCTTCTCATTCATGACCATGCTGTGACCTCTCAAAACAAAAGTTAGAAATCGGAAGTAACTAACTGACAATTACAGTGGTTGATACACTCCAGTTTAAATAGAAGTGTCCTCGGTTAAAATATGGTTCATTCATCGGTCAAACTGTCCTTATTTCCTTTAATTGAATTAAGATGGACAAATGAGAGATGTGTGCAAGACAGAAAGAAATCCTTTTCACAAATCACTGTTATCCTCCCTCTGAGTGTAAAACGAATCAATTAAAAGCATGTCAAAGCATCTCTCACTCTTGAACAACTTTAAAGCAGGAAACATTTTATAAAAATAAAAAAATTTGAGTGAGAAATTGAGAGAAACTGGTTACTTTCTGCAGTTAAATATAATTTAATTTATGAGAAGTGTGCGTTATATTATTTTATATGCTCTTGTTTGGTTACAAATTATAACTGTGCTAAAAAAGCCTTTTTCATTTCATCTTCAAATGACAAATTCCTAATAATAAGAAAGTACAAAATGTAAGAAAATATACAATGCAAAACTGTGTGTATACAATTTGGTTTCATCTGTACACGTAACTAAATAGTATTTCTTTGGGAGAGGTGTGCGGATGGGGTGGAGGATGGAAATATAATTTGTATTTTCCAATTACTTTGAAAAATCTAGTTTTCCAGTTCTCTCTACTTGCTTAAATTATTATTTAATTCTACTATATATAATGTGTGGATTCATACACATTCTATACTATCATTTTAAACCTGTGTATTAAGGCTTATTTTATTAAAGTTGGTTATCTGTCCCTACATCCGCCTGTGCTTTCACTGTTTACACACATGCTAATTGATACTGCTACTCAGAGCTGGCTTTCCGTTTGTTCATTCTTGTATGTTCTTTCCTGCTTTCTGAATTTGTTCATAGATATGCTCATAATTTGCATGATTCATTTGAATTTTTGTTTTACTTTTAATATTTCAAAAATTTTAATAGGTTCAAATTTCAAAACATACAGGGTATGAAAGTGAAAACTCTTTCTCTCCCATAGTCCCTGGTCACCTAATTCCTGCCTTTGGAGGCCAACAATATTATCAGTTTCTTTATCCTTCCAGAGTGTTTTATACAGTATCTATTTGGGTGGAGGGAAAAAAAACTGAAGCAAAACTTAGTTATAAATTGGGTTCAAAATTTCAGAACTATCAAAAGTGTTATCACTTTCCATGTGTTGGTTTTTATAGAATCAACTTGCCAACATCAATCAAACCTCAGATTTTAAGTGTTATCAGAACAGATCAGTCCTTCACTAAGAGACTCTAAGAACTTAAAATGCTCTGAATACCAGGCTTTTAGAGTTTCCTATATCTAGACTTTATGTCTGTGACCTGTGTTCTAGGCCAGAATTTTGGGATGTCCGTGGAATGCCTCTTTCACCCTTGGTCTCTTAGCGTGGACCTTGCTGGTTAAAGAGCGTGGGTGTGAGTTACTGAGTGGTGCTGATGATCAGCCCATCTGCCCATGTGGTTTTCCCCCTACTTTTATAATCAGTACTTTAAAAAATTTCCTTCTAAAATCCTTAGAGATCAGAATAATAATTTTGCCCTCCCTCTTCCATAATAAATAAATAACTAAAAAATGTAAAAACACAGGAAACTACAGTCTAGAAGGATATTGGCAAACGTTTAGAGTTATTTATTGATGGCTTGCTCATTGGCAGTATAAAGTGTGTGTCACTTGTCATTAGCAGTAACAATTTCAGCACGTTATGTTCTCTTTTTATTTACTCTGGTGGCAACATGTTTCTGAACAGGGCCACTGGCTGTGGGTCAAGAGGTCAGTCTTTGAGGTTAACAGTGGATGGGGTCATTTACTATTAACCTAAGATTAGCAGCTAAGTTTTTCCCTCTTTTTTCTTTTTAGCAGATTTCCTCCTATTTGTATAACATGCCAAGTTAATCTTGCCCACTTTAGAAGAATTTCTCCTTTCTCGTTTGAATTTTTTTTTTTTTTAATTTTATAAAATTAAAAAGAAATTCTCTATCCAGATCTCTTTCTGGCCCCTTTTCCTAGTGCATGAAGCAATGTGAACTTTTTCTAAGATTTAAAAAATTTTGTACATTTAACATTCATTTCCTCATGTGCATACAGCTGTTTTTTAAAAACTATTTTTGACATCTTAAGATCTGTTTCCTGCACACCGCACCCCCCCCCCCGACATATACGCATACCAAAAAACCCAAAACATATGAATCAATACACAGCAGAATTTTAGTATTTCAGGGATGGATTCTTCCCTAAACCATTTTGGCTTTTTTCCTTTTTGCTATTCTTGCTAATAAACAGTATCCAACTCTTAAACTGGCAAGTTTTGTTATTGTTGCTTAACTTTAGGGACCTGTTTAGTTGGTGCCATATATTTGAAACATTCTTCTTCTCTCTACTCTTCAGCAAAAAGATCACCTCTTACAATGTAGTTTTATTAGTCATTGTGTAACAAGTATTCTCTGTGGAATTTCCGCATGAGAATTTCCACATAATTCCTAGTTTACATTCTGATATGAACCACAAGACTGCTCTGGAAGCTAAGTTGATGTTAGGTCTTCTGTAACAGAGTTGTTTCTCTTATGACATTGCTGATTCAATTACTAGTAGGAGATTTTACTTACTTTTAAAGGCCTGTTGCTATAGGTGATTTGCTTTCTTTTTCTCCTTAACCTTAGGAGTCACCCTCAGCCCTTGAGTAAGTATGTAGTGAATCCCCTATCGGTACAAGGTGAAGCACGCAGGGAGAAGTCCTTAATGCAGACCTCTCAGAGTGCGGTACCAAGCTTTAATGGGTAAAAGAAGGAGAGGAAAGTAATGTACATACATAGAAAACTTCAAGTATATGAAACCTGTGATAAGGAAGAGATGAAAACCAACTGGATTTTTAATCCTGTTACACTGTGCATGCCGTGCCAAGTCGCTTCAGTCCTGTCTGACTCTTTGTGACCCATGGACTGTAAACTGCCAGGCTCCTCTGGCCATGGGATTCTCCAGGCAAGAATACTGGAGTGGGTTGCCATGCCCTCCCCCAGGGGATCTTCCCAACACAGGGATCAAACCCACGTCTCTCAAGTCTCCTCCTTTGGCAGGTGGATTCTTGACCACTAGCGCCACCTGGAAAGCCCCGTATTATACCATAGAGAACAGCTGACTTCAAAGGGTATGATCTTTGTTGCTGAGTTCCGTTCCATGCTTGGAGTTAGTTGAGGGAGAGAATTTTTAAGGAAAGCTTTTTAGAGATATGACACCCCAGATGAGGAGGTAGCAATCCAGGTAGAGAATATAGTATAAGTTGAAGGTATAGAGGCAAGAAAACCCATGGTATCTTTCAAGGTCTCACACAGAGGTTGTCATAATATAAATTCCTAGGCAGGGAGTTGTGAGAGATGAATCCTGAACAGTGTGTGTGTTAGTTAAGGAGTTTGGACTTCATTTTGTAAGGAATGGGCAAGGATTTTAAGCAGAAGATGAGTGATATAGTTAGGCTAGCATTTCAAATACAATTTGGTAGCTGCAGAGAAGGCAGATTTGGAAAAAAGATTAAGACTGGGGTCAGGGAGACCACTTAGAGTGTTGACCTGAACTAGGGCAGTGGTAAGTGGAAATGAAAGGAGAAGAATGAAGAGAAGTAGGAAAACAAGTTGAGAAGTGTTGAAGAGTAAAAACTGTCAGGCATGATGATTGGATATGAAGCATGAGGAAGAGGGAGGAGTTTAATATGAATCCCAGGTTTCTGTCTGTGTTGATTGAATGGAAGAGAGGCTATAAGAGGAGAGCAGTTTAATGGGGAACTTAATACTTTTAATTTTAGGAACGTTGAAATTGATGTACTTTTGAGACAGCCAAGGCAGCCCACCTGGCCCTAAGTAAAAATTTGGAAGTTATCAGTGTAGATGAAAGAGAAAGTGCAGGCAGTAAGAAAGATGGGGAGGTCAAGAACCTGAAAATCAGCAAAATATTATAGGCCTACAAAGGGTGATTTGTTCAGAAAGGGCTGAGAAAGAATCTAGACTAAAACTCACAAAGTGCAATGCCACCAGAAGTCATGGAGTGGGTGTGGGGTTTTCAGTCAGCAGTATCATTAAGTATAGGGTTGTGCGATGTTCCTGGATGACAAGGATAGAAATATATGTATTGAATTTAGCCACTGGCAAATCATGAGAGGTGTTAGCAAGGGCAACTTGAATATAGCAGTAAACATGAGAGCCACACTGCCACAAACGATGGTGTGAATAGGAATTAATAGGAAGTGGGAAAACAGGACATGGGATGTCTCTTTTTTGATGTTATTTTCAAGAGAACATTTGTTTTTTCCTTTAAAAACCTTAAGCAAATTTATGGTCTGAAGGGAAGAATGCAGAAATGAGGAATGAATCAGAAATGGAAGAGAGATTGGATGCCTGACAGAGCAAGATCCTAAACAAGGAGGAGATTGCACTTGATCTTAGCCAAAAGGCTGAGAACCAATCAAGGAGGAGATTGGATTGGAGGTGTTGAAAGAAGGAGAGCTCAGATTTGTGTAATAAGAAGAAATAACCCTGGGCAAGTGGGGATATATTTGCATTTATAGACAATCAACTGAGGGATTTAGTTCCTTGGCCTCAAGTTCACTCTTGCCCTCTGTACGTTTAGGAGTAATTATACCCCCATCTCTACATAATTTTTACAGAGATATACATACATAGTCCTATATCAATAATACCATAACTACAAAAGAAAATATAGGTTACCCATTAACATACTTCCAGAGATAACATTTTGGTATAACTTTTTGCCTCTCTTTTGTGTACATGGATGCATTTTTAAAGTGACTGTGTGGTATTCCGTAACTTATTTAACCAGTCTCATGTTAATGAATAGTTTATCCCTTTGCTTTTGTTTGTTGTGCTATTGTTGGTTTGGTTTTTTGCTTTTATAAACAAAGAATTCCTTATACATTTTGGTATATATCTGTTATTGTTTCTTCACAATCAATTTCTAGAAGTAGAAATGCTGTCTGTTGAGTATACATTCTCTTTGGGTTTTTAAATATATATTGGTCAAATCACTTTTCAAACGGATTGTCAGGTTTTCACTGCCATGTAAGAAATTATTTCTTTTTACTTTATTAACTCTCTCTTAACTCTGTCTTAACTCTAGGAGTTTGGCAATACAGTATTCACAAGTGGTATCTTTTGCCTTAGGTTTGCATTTCTTTGATGTTTCTCATTTCTTTTGATATTTAAGAGAATGTTTTTGAATATTTTCACTCATTACTTTAGTAATTAAGTATAAGAAATTAATTATAATTAAAAACTATAAGAAATCATTTGAATATAAGAAATTGACAGCCTGGCTTCAGTATATAAGTATCTGTGACATAGCAAAAATAAGGCTGTTTGGCTTAAGGGAAAATCAAAAGGTGGATGACTTAGAGACTACTAACAAGTTGGTTGTAGGAACTCTTTGAATAAAGATGATGTTACACGTCTGTACTTTTTTTTTTTTTAACGCACACTTCAACAGATTTACTTCTTTAAAGGAATGGATTTTGAAGAGAAAAAACATGGGGCAGAGAGGTATGGAATAGAAAATAAATACAAATGTAAGCTGTTTTACTAATTGCTTTATAACCACAAACTAGTACAGAGAATGCCCTGTACAAAACAAAATAAAGGTTCAAAGATGGAGGTACCTGTTCCCTTAGGCAAGGCTGAAGACTTCAGTCTCTGGTATTTGGAATTTAGGCTGCAGTCCTTGTTTTTGAGTGGATCACTGGGTGTGTGGCACAGTTCATGCTTTTAACCAGATTTGAACAGGAGAATGGCCACTTGGGCCAGGTAGAAGTAGATGAAGTGTTTGGTTTCATGTGTCCCATAACTACCGAAGCTCCTCCCCACGATGCAGTGCCAGGTGGGGTTGTACTTCTTGTCAAACTCCTTCTTGATATGGGCCGCAATGTCCTTCTCTGTATTATACTTCTCCAATGCCTGCGTAGCACATTCCACCGAGTCCTGTTGCATCTCCTCCGACATATCGGCATTCTTGATTACGGCCTTTCGGTCACACATGGTTACCAAGGACCAGGGGCTGGCCGACTGCAACGGTCTCCTGGGGGAGGGCCTGGCGAAGCTCACACCCGCGTAGAGAGGCGGTCGCTACCGAAGCCGTGGCGCATCTCTCTACACGTCTGTACTTTGATCACAAACTATTGGAAAAATAAAACAGAAAAAATAGAAAAGAAAATTTAGGAGACATGGCAAAGCTAAATAGTAGTAACAATAAAATAATAAAGATATTGAAAACTTAAAACTCAATAGCAGTTTTAGACTATTTTTGGATAGTAGTTCTTAGAAAACAGCACAGAGATGTTTAAAAAAAAAGTGAAATAATAGTTAATAAATAGTAGCTAAAAAAATAAGGAGTTTAGAAACTCTGGTATATAACTAGTAAGAGTTCCAAAATAAAATAGAGAAAATGACCAAGAAGTGATGCTCACATCTAGAATTTCTAGAATAAATGAGATTTAGCCATCAGTATAGCTGAGTATTGAGCTGAGTATACAAATAAATTCATATCTACATACTTTATAGTAAAAGTGAAGACCACTGATTTTTAAAAGTTATCAGAGAGAAAAGATATATTCCCTAAATAGGTATGAAAATTAGATAGGCAGTAGACCTTTCTTTGAGCACTTTAGATGCTAGAAGACGATGGAGCAATACACCAAAGTGCTAAGCAAAAGTAACTCTTGAAGTACAATTCTATACCCAGCTAAAATTTTCATTTAGTATTTTCACAGGGTAGTAAGTGTTTACTACTGACTGGACTTGTTCTTGCTGGAAAAAAATATCCTTGAAAGATGTACTTCATCATGAAAATGTGAGTGCAGAGTAATGTGCAGTTAACTGCATGTTATGATAACAATACCGTTCATGAAACTTAAATGCCAGACAATAATGGAAAAGAAACTGAGAGGGTGTTCAGTGGCAATTAAAGCATACTTTGGACAAATATTGTGATATTGAGTAACTTAGGGATTTTTATATTTGTATATAGTGTGATAAAAAATTAAGGGTAAACCATTAACAGAAATATAATCTATAGCATACAAACGTATAGAGAAAAAATGATTATAAAAAACTATCAGTGTCGTAATAAGCAAGGGAGAACAGATCTTACAAAATAAGATGGTAGAATAAGCCCCCAATACATCAGTGATCAAAATAAATGTAAAACACAGGGATATAATATTAAACTTAAAAATCTGGTCATACTCTGCTTACAAAATAATATGGAGATTGTGCTGTTAGCTTGTACCAATGGTATGAAAATTTTCAGTCAGAATCTACTGTTAGCAATATATGGTTTTATTTTCTTTTCCCCATTATTACAAATATATTTGCATGAGAGGAAAAAATATCGCCTTATGATTTCACAGATTTTGTCATTAGTTAATCAGAGTTCATAGAAGCTTCAAATATCCCATCAGTTAATTCCCCCAGCACTTGAAATTTTCATTGTGCTAAAGCTGATTGAAATTCTGAGCTGCCTTTAAAGCAATTCCAGACCTCCAGCTTCTGAGGATTTTTTTTAAAAGATATACTAAGTATGTGACGCTTAAATTCATGGGCTATATTTCCTTTTGGATTGTTTTTCAAAGACTGAAAATGCTTATGTCAGGAAATATTTCTTCTTTCCATCTCCCGGCTTCCCTGTTTGTCAACTAGTCTATTCTGACCTCTAAGATGGAGTTCACATTTTAATTACAGTTATGTATGGCAGACTCCATCTGCCATAGCCAGCCAGCCTGCAGGCTTGCAGAGAGAGGGAACATAATACAGGACTTCTTTCTGACAAGCTAGCTGTCTTGCTGTTCTCTCTTTACAATTAGACTCTCAAAATAATAATCTGTTGCAATGACTGACCTGTAAATTATCAAATATTAAAAGTCTTCTAAATTATCAAATTTAGAAGTCTTAAAGTGTATCACTTTAAGCATTAACAGTCTTTTTCTTTTTAATTAAACTTCTTTATTCTTCACATATACATTTGTGTTTGTGGACAGAAGGACTTAAGAAAATTTATGAAAGTTGTAAAAATTGGCTGTTTATTCTCTTGTTCTCTTTTAGCTGCAGATGAAAACTGGTTGTTCAGGATGCATTATCCATTATGGAATATTCGCCCCTCTGGGGCCCCTCCCCCAACTATACTCGCCCTAATAATATTTCTAAACTTTCTAGTTTGCTGTGACTATGGTTATCCACAGATTAAACATAGATTTTTTTTTTCTGGTTGGTAATATGCCTAAGAAATGATCAGGTTGGATCTTTAGGAATGATTGTATATGTAGGTCGTAATAATTAGCAAAAGCCCAAACTGATTTTTATCTTCTCGTCCTATTAAGGTACAAGGACCTTTTTTTTATTCTTTTTAAAATTATGGACATTAGCATCAGAAGCATTTGTACATAGGTTTAAAACTGAAAATATAGCTTTTCTTTTTTAACCTCTCATATAACTATAGAGACCCCTGCCTCTGCAGATCTGTCTAGGGCACTTCTCAGATTCATAGGTGGATAAGAGAAAACTCATTTGTTGCTGCTGATACATCCCTGCTATGACACTAGCCGAAATCTCTGCAGTCTGAATAACTGAAGAGAAGCTGTTCCGTAACACAGTGCATCTCAGAATTTATTTTTTCAACTGATACTTCCAGCTCTGGATTCTGTGACATTTGCCCAAAGGGAAACACCGGTCCCTTGGATTACACTGTGCATCCATTGTCTGAACTGTCACTGCAATAGCGCGTAAAGCTGTTTGCATAGCGTGCTAACTCTATCAGGGTCAGTTCCAGTCTGTGGCCGCTAAAAATGAAAACCATGCCCCAGCCGGGACAAGAGCAGGGTCAACAGCTGGCAAAGGATATGGCAATCATTTATATAAATATGCTTTCTCAAGCCCACAAAAACAAAAAAACCCCAACCCAACAGCTGGGAAGGGTTGGAAGTAGCCCCAAGGCTGGTTAGTCCCCTTCCAGATGGGGAGGTTAGACTGGGGCTAGCCAGACTGCTCCACATAGACTTCCGATTCGCATTAGAAATGAAAAGAGGAGAGGAAAGGGGAAAGGAAGAAAGGCTACAAGCATGACTGCTCTGTTTTTCACCTAACTTAATCAAATAAGTGAAGACTTTCCGAGACGGAAGGCTTGCATTTATGGGTATTCACGCTCCGTTTTTTCTGTTTATCATAGTGTCTGATACACTTCTTAACTGCTTAAACAGAAAGCATATATGCTCTAAAGTATAGTTTATATATAATGTCATGGTTATTTGTAGACAGATTGAAGAACCGATCTCAGATTTATGTCCTGTTTACATCTTCCAAACACTTATGTAGAACATTCAATGCTAGGGAAGATAATAATTGTGGTGTTGGCCCACTCCCAGAACTTTATCCAAGGGATAGGGTTCATTTTTGTAATTTGATTTACTTTATAATACATCGTTATTGCACATCTAATATATCCAACAGAATAACGAATACCATTTTCCCCGAGTTCATCTTAAGGTTGCATACCATGAGACAAAGTATTATTTTTATAACCTGTTGATGCTACAAGAGGCAAAGGTGGAGAGTATAGGACGTTCAGACCCTTCCAGAGTGACATAGTGAAATGAAAGGCACCACAATGATGATGAAAAATTTGTCCTCATTATCTAAAAATGGGCAGCCTCCTTCTTAATAATGGAAAGTTCTGCTGACGCCAGATTGAATGGCAAACAGCATTTTCCTACTCTCTAGCCTTCCATTTGCTTAAGAGAAAGCTTACATAATGAATGCATTTTTTTTTTTAGGTATAGGATGAGCTCATGATATTGGAAATCATAAAGAGACATAAATTAGGGTCTTTTGCCAAAATTGAGACATTGTCTTAGAGAATGTGCTGGTCTGAGACAGAAGCTAAATAACGTGTTTTCTTTCTTGGAATGATCAAATTGAAAGAAACATTTTAGCTTTGCTCACAGAATGTCATGTCTAGAAGGAACTTCAGTGAGCCTCTCAGATAGCTCTTCTCGTCTTACTGCCAGTGTAGTAGAGATCATGGTTGGAGGATGGCGGGGACCCCTCAGCAGGTATGCACTTCCCAGCTGCATTATACAGAAGACCCTATCCTGAGAAGAATAGTGCTAAGCCAAGCTGGATAAAGACCTGCAGAAGACTTGAATTATCAGCTCTGTTGAGCCCAGATTTACCCAGATCTGCTGTGTAATTGTACTTACTTCCCACTTGACTCTGGCTCTGCAGTATCAAAGCAAGTGTCACTCAAGCATCAACATTTTGTTAGATATTTTGACAGTTTCTAGATTGTTTTACTCAGATATTTCCTTGGAGAAGTAATAAATGTGTGTGTTGGATGTGTTAGGAGTATGTTAGGAGTCTGTCTTCTCTGTCTTTGTCATTCTAGATTTTAAGCATTTTGAGGGCAAGAGAGAATAAAAGAATAAAACTGGGTTTTCTTCATGGTTTTATCCACTGAGTCTTAGACATGAAAGTGCCCAGTAGGTGTTTGGTGATATGAAGGTAAATAAAGGGTAGGAAATGCTGATGTACAAACCATTCAGTCATTTAAATGTTTTCTTCTAATATATCTGTAGCCATTTTATGCTAAAAGTTTTTTTGGGAGGGAGGCACTATTTATTACCTTAGTTTCTATAGTAGATCAGTCATGTTTTGCAGGATAGTGAGTATGGAAAAGGTGTTTTTGACAAATTATCATTGTATTCCTGTCCCTTTGGTTCCATTAACCTGGCCACTTTTTTTCGTTTCTGTGCACTTTTGATTTGATTTGAATACACTGTTTGTCTCGAGCATTTTCTTAGCATTTATCTACAAACATTAAGTACAAAAGCAAGACAGAGGTGTGCTCTGAATTTAAGAACTAGTGGCTTAATTTCCTGACTCTGAGAGTCTAAATGTTTCCTTAGATTGATGCAGATTAGTTTAACTTAATTGGAAGTTTGAAAGGTGCATGTTTCTAAAGCTTTTAAGATAATGATACTTTGAAATCACTGATTCTTCCCTGATGACTAATGTCTTTAATATATGTTTACAAGGTCCAAAGACTTTTAATGTATTTTACCATACGCTGATGACTAATAATATATAATTGAAACAAACATTTTCTCTATCTTTTAATTCTTAGTGAAAAAAAGTGTTCGGTAGAGGCTGTCCTTCCTGAATTTAGTTAATGCAGTTCTGCATCTTATTTTTATGATTCTTAAAACTTTTCCTATCCATAATACATTGTGGACTTGCTAGAGTATAGCCCGCCAGGCTTCTCTGTTAGTGGAATTTCCCAGGCAAGAATCCTGGAGTGGGTTGCCATGCCCTTTTCCAGTGGGTTGCCATTTTCCCTCTCCAAGGGATCTTCCTGACCCAGGGATCAAACTCACCTCTCCTACATCGGCAGGCAGATTCTTTACCACTGAGCCTCCAGGGAAGCCCACAATCACATAATATATATGTGTATTGGTATTCTATTGTATAATACATGTGCAACCAGTCAGTCTTACTGTATCCACGCTGCCGCAGCTACAACCACTTTCTATCAAATATTAGAGCAAACAGGGAGGAAGCCAGTGTGTGGTGTTACATTAATGATAGTATATTGACTGCATTTTTCCTCTCTTAGTTTAAAGGTGAGTACTAGCTATCACAACCAAATTTAGGTTGCAGTTAGCACCATTGTTTAGATGTCTATGTGATTCAGTGTGGTTATCTAATCACATATATTTTTCCTTCTAATTTGTAGTCTGACTGCGCCATATCAAAGGTTTAGGACAACGATGAACAAGGTAAAAGAAGTACTTTCAGGCTAGACAAATGCTGATTTTAAACAGCGAAAAGAGAGGGTAGAGCTCCTTTCTCCAACCGAGGCAGGTTGGTTTTGAATGGATCCCTATGATCTTTGTAAAGGGTATTCATGCCAGTAATCTTGTCCTAAGCATTAGATTCTATCTCTATGGCTTTTCAAACAGCCCTGTAAAGTTAGTTCCCTAAACGTACCTGAAAACATCTTTCTAGACTTCCCACCTTACTTAAGGGCCCTAGGGTCATAACCTCTTAACCTTACAGGTTATAGGTCTCTTGCTTTTTGATCTTTCTTGGTTCCTTGGTTTTTGGCTACTTCCTCCACAACATTCAAGCCTTGTTATATAAGGAAATTGGAAACACCAATTTTGGATGAGATAAGAGTTACCCTCTCTTCCAGAATAATGCAGAAGGATGATTTTAAGTAGAAACACACTTGGGCAAAAAACTTAACAAAACTACAGCATCCTGTCTAAGCCAGTTTGAACTCAAGCCCCTTCATTTCTTGTCGTCCAGAAAAACAAAAAACAACAACTTAGAATTGACTGTTGACTTAGTAGATAAAGTTTTCATTTAGGTCACAACGCAGCTTGCAGGAGACATCAGGGGGATTCAAAGAGTTTTGAGTGACTGAAAAGTAGATTAATGAAAGCAGCTGGTTAACTTATTATTCTTGCCCTACTGGGCTTCCCAGGTGGCTCAGTGGTAAAGAATCCGCTTACTAATGCAGGAGATGCAGGTTCGATTCGTGGGTAGGAAAGATCCCCTGGAGGAGGAAATGGCAACCCACCCCAGTATTCTTGCCTGGAGAATCCCATGGACCGAGGAGCCTGGCGGGCTGCAGGCCACGGGGTCTCAGAGTCGGCCACGACTGAGCTTGAGCACGAGTGACAGGTGACTTGTCAGTGTGCTGTTTGAGAATAGTAATAACCAGCGTCAATACGGCACTTCCTATTGACAAAGCATGGTCACATTGATCATTTTATAGCCACACCGATTTAGTGAGAGAGAGAGAGAGATTGTCTTCATTTCACAGTGAAGGAACTTGAGCTTCAGGAAAGGTCCTTGACTTGCCCAAGGCCAGGGAGAAAATACATGGCAGAGCTGGCGTGCAGGGTGAACCTCCCGGGTCACCATTCTTTGTGGCCAACCCGCCATCCCTATTGGAGAGGCTTTAGGAGTGGAGCAAATTTCTGTTGATTCTCAGCTTGGGTGGTGGTAAGATATCTCCAGGTGTTTGGCCGCCCAGCTGGCTCTCTCATTTTTGTTAATACGTTTTTATTATAATCTTGTTTTTGCTTCAGCCTGCATTTGGGTTTTATTTCTTTGCCACACCCATACTGCCAGGTACGATGAGACCGAATTTTTATTTCTCCAAATGAAGAAGCTTCTCTGAGCCTTATAATTGAGTACCGAAACTCCAAATAGAATTGGAAAATGCAGTTTTTTGATGGGATGCGTCTCTCCACCACTGCCTGAGCTCAGTAATATCTCCATTAGTAAGAAAGGAGAGGACGGGGAGGGGAAGGGAAGAGAGGATGGGAGAAGAAGGAAGGATGGACAGAAGGGAAGGAGGAAGAAAGAAACCCTCACGTAGGATTCTGAAGCCAAGTTAGAAGCTCTGAGTCATTTTTAACAGGGCAAATGTTTGTCTTTGATCCTTAGAAAGTATCCTTCACCCACATACAGTGCAAAAGCGGTAAAAAATGGTAAAAAAACAAAAAAAAATTATAGATCATTATTCACTTGTCTTTCAGTCCCATTAAAATGATGAGATCTTGCTTTTAAAAATCAGTAAGCTATATTGTAGCTTAAACCTGAAATCAAACAGTGACAGCAATATTTCTTCTCAAAGGCAGACTACCTGACATGGGCAAGTACCTTCTAGTAGCAAAATCAGAACCAGGAGGCTTATTAATGATAAGCGTATCTTTAACCCGTACTAATCACCTACTTGTCTATCTCACAATAGCACTGAAGTGTGTGTGTGTGTTTTCTGAATTTATTTTTATTTTATCTGTCTTGCCAGCTGAATAAGGGGGCAAAGAATGTAATGTGGAAGCCATCCATTGCCACTGGAGACAGAATCCAAGAGGAATTCCTCAAGCTGAGAACATGAGCTGTGAACAACATGTTTAAATAGCTACATATCCAAAGTTTGAGTCAAGGCCATTTATTTGGGGGGGGGGGGGGGCACTCTTTTCTTTGAGGCTTAAAGGAGTCCTTTTGACTCAGAGTATAACAGATGTGGTGCGGGAGGAGGTGGGAGACTAGAGGCCTATGGAGTTTGCACAAGTTCCAGTTGATGGTGAGAGAGAGTGGTGCGGCTCCATGTATGTGACTTATGGTCCATGTGCAATCCAAAAAAGCCAGGGACTTTTAAAGGCTTTTCTGTATACACCAATGAAATGAGGGGAGAGCTAGGGGGAAGGAAGCAAACATTTTCAGTATTTTTTATGTGTTGGATGCCATTCCAAGTATGTTCAGAAGTATCACATTTAGCTCTATCAACACTTTTAGTACATAGTGATTTTTACCGCCATTTTGCAGAGGAGGAAACGGAGGAAATGACTGGCCCAGCCCAACAGAGCTGTCAAGGTTAAGGGCAGGATTTGATCCCAGAGCTGGCTCCAAAGCCTATACTTTTCCCAGTTGCCTGGAAACATTATTCAAAGCGTTCACTAGCCCTCTCAAGCAAGAGTTTACTCTCCTTCTGATATTCCTTGTTTTTCTGCCCTAGGCTATCTGGGCTAATCACTCCATTAGTTAGAATAAGAATACATTGGGCCGAAAATCTTGTTTGATCTCTGAATGGGCCAAATGAATTTTTTTACAAAGCAAAGCTGAGGATTCTATAGCATCACCATTGGCCTGCCATTGCGACAAAAGTGTGAGAGATGAGCTAAGAGTGTGCCTGACTCAGTGCCAACCCAGAAAAACAGCTCAAAAGCGCATGTCCTGTTGCTCTCACAGGGTCTGTTTAAAAGGAGTAAAAGTAATGTGTCAGTAGTAGAAATAAACAGCCTGCATAACTTATACCAAGTCAGTAGTTTTTCAACAGTAAAGCTGACTCTAATGTATCTGTCTTGTTTCAATTTAGGTAATCAAGGTACCCAATTTTCTCTTAAGCAGTTTATAGCATCAACATCATGATGAAGATTTTTTTCATCCTCTATTGTGAATCAGGGTTCATATTAAGTTATGTGTAGCTGCTGGAGAAGTTTGCTAATGCCTGTGCTTTTTACCTCTTTTTTCAAAAGGAAATATTTTGGTGCCTCCAAAAGAGGTGTGTGTGTGTTTGTTTGTTTACAATTTCAAGACTTCTTTTTTTTTTTTCAAATTATTTTTCAGATGGAAGCACTGCACCTTACTTTGTCCATCTTTGGTCTCTGTTGGTGGTGATCAGGGGTGCCCACTTTTTTGTCTGTCCCACCTTCTTTTCATAGCTCAGTTGGTAAAGAACCCACCCGCAGTGCAGGAGACCCGGTTCGACTCCTGGCTCAGGAAGATGTGCTGGAGAAGGGAGGGGCTGCCCACTCCTGTGTTCTCGGGCCTCCCTGGTGGCTCGGTGGTAAAGAATCTGCCTGCAGTGTGGGAGACCTGGGTTCAGTCCCTGGGTTGGGAAGATCCCCTGGAAAAGGAAACATTTACCCACTCCAGTATTCTGGCCTGGAGAATTCCATGGACTACAGTCCACGGGGTCACAAAGAATCAGACACAACTGAGCGACTTTCACTTTCACCTTCCTTTCATTCAGTATTTGAAAATTAAACATTTTCATCTATCACCATATTTTCACTTTAAGAATTTTTAAAAACCATTAATAATTATCCTTCCTTTATTCCATAGTTTAAGTGCATAGTGACAGTCTCTGTGTGGGCAGATAGACTTTGGTATAGAGAAAGAATAGGCAGTCTTCAAAAAGTCATTTTTGGAGAGTAAAGATGAATGAAGAGAACTAAATGTCAATCCAGCCAAAAACAACTTTCTGCCCAGAGTAGTTGAGAGGAGTCCTCCAGACTGTATGTTCCCTTCTCTTTCTCCCTTCATTACTATTCTTATTTTATTTTTGTCTTCCTGACTTCTGGGGGACAATGGGGCACAAAAAAGACAGTTTATGAAGGACTTAACAGTTTCCACATTTTCATCTGTGTAAAATCAGGGAAAGAATAATTAACAGATGTATCACAGAAGAGTTAGGGAGACTAGTGATCAAAAAGGGGCTTGAAAAGAGATTTCGAAATCCATGGAAACTTCCAGCTACATATTTTGCCTCCTGTTCATCTTTGTAAGCTTTTTTTTTTTTTCCCCCCAGGTTGAGTGTGATTCTTTTTTCCCAGCTGGAGCTTCCAGCTTTGTCCCTAGGACCAAAGACTCCATCAGTATCACTCTGTTTTCAGTGTGCCAGGGACCCTCACCTTGGCACTTAATAGGGGATAGTCAGCAGTGCCCTGGGCCCGAGCTCATTAATCGCGGAGCCCTCCAAGCTCTGAAGCGACACGAGGGGGAGGGCAGAGGATGGAACTGGAGAGATCATGCAAAATGGGGTTCAAGCTGTGAAGCCATGCCGGGCCCCTTCTTTCACAGCTGGGGTTTTGGCTTCGAGTCCCTCGGCTTGTTCAGCATGGTGACCCTGGCTCCTTGTGATTTACTAACTGTTTTACAAACATTTCCTCACTCTGGGAGGTTTGATACACTCTTCATCCTCCTCAGCTCACCAGAGTCACTCAGTGTCTGAGCCAAACCTGACTTTGTTTACAGCTTTTCCGGAAATTTTCACAGAGGGGGGGAAGAAAAACCCCTCCCTCCTCTTCCAGTGTTTTATTTTTAAGTCAACACTTTCCCCAAGTTTATTTGTGCTAAATCAAGCTCTCCTACAAGGTATTGCTCTATATTCAAATGGGAATTGCTGCACTTCTATAAATAGAAGGAAGGTCATGTGAACGAGTTCAGAAAAATCTAAATATCACATTTTACTGGACCTTTACATTTAGTTCACTATTTTTTGAGAAGAATATTCCATGTTTGGATTTGTCTTTTTTTCCCACATTCATATTAGACGGACCATTATGTGAAACACTGAATTTGGGAAACACTGAGTGGAATCTTTTTTAAACGAAAATACCCATGTTAAAAATAACAAAAATTGTTGTTGCTTCGTCACTGTAACTTTCTTTAAAACAGTTTATAGCCCTTACATTAAGTATTTCTGGAATATAGTTACCTTTGAAACATAGTTCCAGGGCTTTTTTTTTTTTTTTTAATCTGATTCCTCTTGTATTATTCAGTCTTGACATTGGCTGAGAATGAAACAAATGCCTTGGAACTTATTAAATATCAGGAATAATTGGAAGAAAAAGAGTAATAGGATAAAAAATTAAGAAGTCCAGCTCTATCTGAAATCAAAGGCTAACTTCTGATTCACACTAAGAAGAAGTTAAGTAGCAATTTCTGACAAATATGCAGTGGATTTCTCCCACTCTGTTCACTTTTCCAGTCCACTGTTAAAATGAAGAGAGTTTTAAGACTCTCTTATTATTAAAAAAAAAAAAAAAAAAAACAGTGATTTTCTTCGGAACTTTCCTGTCTGGGAAATACAAGAAGTGAGATTTTTCTCCTTTCTACCTGTCCAAAAAGGTTGAAGGTGAAAGGGAGTAGGGGTGGAGGGGAAGACAAGGTATCATTTCTTTCCTCCTTTTCTGTCTTCTAGAGGTAGAGCAGGCAATATATCCTAAGTGGGATACAGTCAGAGAGACCAGTTTCCTGATAAAATGTGTTTCAGGAAGGAAAAATTGTTTTACTTCAACAAATCCAGCTGGACTTCCTGGTGGGCCTCCCGCCTTGTCAACATCAATAATAGCATGTATCTCTTGACCAACAGAAGAGCACCAGAGTGAGGTATTTCCATTTCTACGTATGTCTAAGTCTACAGGAAAGATAGCTGTTGAGAGCTAGTGTGGAGGAAATGGCAAACAAACACCATAGGTGATCCTGGGTGACATTCAGGAACTGTTGCAGACTTCCAATGCTCGAGACAGTCTCCTCAGCCATAATGTCATTGACCTTGACATGCTCAGAACAAATTGGTCTTTGTGATTGCTACCACATGCTGTCCAGCTTGCTAACCCCACTATTGGTCTAGAGGGAAGAGGGCAGGAGAAAGGACTGCTCATCAGAGAATGTGCTTCTTTTGTATTCTCTAGACTCTGGTTCAGCCGGCTTTTCCCACTCGGCTCAGTCTGAAAATGGCCAATTTAAAGAGGCCTAAGTGGTGGCTCAGGGGTAGAGAATCCGCCTGCAGTGTAGGATACCCGGCTTCGGTCCCTGGGTCAGTAAGATCCCCTGGAGAAGGGGATGGCAACCCACTCCAGTATTTTTGCCTGAAAAGTCCTGAGGACAGAGGAGCCTGGTGGGTTACAGTCAATGTGGTTGCAAAGAATCAGAGGCAACTTAGCGACTAAACAACAAAGCTTTGTAGGGCCTGTGGAATGGACCTAGTTTTATGCAAGTTCTTAATAAATGAATAGTCTTGGTATTCTTAGGGTGTGAAACTATGTCAGGAGCAGCATTTAAGGCAGACGTGATCAGAAAAACAGCCTTTGTGGTCAGTTAGGAAGAGAATTTTTGCCCCAAAGCCCTTTATGCTATCTGTACCTGTCCGATCAGTAGAATCTGAGCTTTTAAAGGAAAAGCAATTACCTGTGTCTCTTTTCCAACCTAATGAGCCAACTGAGACTAGCATATCCCTGCATCATACTTCTCCTTTGCTTCTATAAGTTTTTCGTGTATCTGAGGAACATAGATTTTAGCCCAAGTTTTAGAGGACTGTTTCTAGCACTCTAGTTTATAGACATTTAATAAATGTTGCGTGAATGAGTGACTCTTGCATGATTCAGAATGTGTGGGATAAGTCATAATCTTGGCAAAAGCCTTACCTAGTTCAATCATCACCTTTGAAAAAGGAATTTAAACCATGCCTTTGATTTTTAGCTTCAGACTGATGCATTAGCTTTTGTAATGCTGTCACCTTGACACATACACTGGAGTGACTGCACGTTGGAACAGCCAGGGAGCTGGGGGCCTCCTCAGGCCTTCTTGGGGCATCGTATGCACAGCTGTCCCTATATTCCGAGTCAGAGGTGTCTAGATAATTCTTGAGTTCTGGGAATAACTTTTTTTTTTTTTTTACAATAAGTAAGGCATATTTTATCTTGCTTTGTGTGTGTATGTATGTGTACATATATATATACATATATATATATAATTTACAATTTATGCTGGTTTTTTTGTGACACTGTGAGTAACTATAGTATTAACTAAAACTACTTTTTTATGTTAGAAAATTTATGAGGTGGTTTTCCCCTCTGAATATAACAATTTTTGCATTGAATCAATCTAGGTCTTTTTTTTTTTTTTTTAGTTTGAAGAATTCAATATCAGTTCAGTTCAGTTCAGTCGCTCAGTCGTGTCCAACTCTTTGCGGCCCCATGAACCGCAGCACGCCAGGCCTCCCTGTCCATCACCAACTCCTGGAGTCCACCCAAACCCACGTCCATTGAGTTGGTGATGCCATCCAACCATCTCATCTTCTGTCGTTCCCTTCTCCTCCCGCCTTCAATCTTTCCTAGCATCGGGGTCTTTTCCAATGAGTCAGCTCTTCACATCAGGTGGCCAAAGTATTGGGAGTTTCAGCTTCAGCATCAGTCCTTCCAATGAACACCCAGGACTGATCTCCTTTAGGATGGACTGGTTGGATCTCCTTGCAGTCCAAGGGACTCTCAAGAGTCTTCTCCAACACCACAGTTCAAAAGCATCAATTCTTCAGTGCTCAGCTTTCTTTATAGTCCAACTCTCACATCCCTACATGACCACTGAGAAAACCATAGCCTTGACTAGACGGACCTTTGTTGACAAAGTGATGTCTCTGCTTTTTAATATTCTGTCTAGGTTGGTCATAACTTTCCTTCCAGGGAGTTAAGTGTCTTAATTTCATGGCTACAGTCACCATCTGCAGTAATTTTGGAGCCCAGAAAAATAAAGTCATCCACTGTTTCCCCATCTATTTGCCATGAAGTGACGGGACTGGATGCCATGATCTTAGTTTTCTGAATGTTGAGCTTTAAGCCAACTTTTTCACTCCACTCTTTCACTTTCATCAAGAGGCCTTTAGTTCTTCACTTTTCTGCCATAAGGGTGGTGTCATCTGCATATCTGAAGTTATTGATATTTCTCCCTGCAATCTTGATTCCAGCTTGTGCTTCCTCCAGCCCAACGTTTTTCATGATGTACTCTGCAAATAATTTGAATAAGCAGGGTGACAATATACAGCCTCGACTAATTTTGTTTTGAAGGAATAGAGGTATTAGGGGAACAACTGATATGTAAGCTACAAAGGAGTGTGTTTTTCAAGTCTCTTTTTTATTTGAAGACATAGAATTAATATTTGTTCTTAGACCTTTTGTAGGTTTCATGCACATAAACTCTGGTATAATGCCAAAAATAGCAGATATCTCTTTTTATTTTTTAATTATTTTATTTAATTTAATTTTTTTAATTGAAATGTAGATTTACAGTGTTGTGTTTGTTTCAGGGGTATCACAAAGTGATTCAGTAATATGATGTGTGTGTATTCTTTTTCAGATCCTCTTCCATTATAGGTTATTATAAGATATTGAGTATAGTTCCCTGTGTTATACAGTAGGTCCTCGTTAATATTATACATAGTAGTATGTATCTTTCACAGTATGTATCTGTTAATCCCAAACTCCTAATTTGTCCCTCCCCACCCACTTTTCTCTTTGGTAACCCTAAGTTTGTTTTTTATGTCTGTGAATCTGTTTCTGTTTTAGAAATAAATTCATTTGTATCATTTTTTTTTGTTCCACATATAAGTGATACCATCTGATATTTGTCTTTGTCTGACTTACTTCACTTTGTATGACTCTAGGCCCATCCATGTTGCTGCAGACGGCATTATTTCATTCTTCTTTATGGCTGAGTAGTATTCCGTTGTGTATACACATTACATCTTTTGTGTCCACTCATCTGTCAGTGGAGCAGGGATGTTTCTTAAACTTTTATCTGCGATATGCATGAAAGCATAGAAATTCAGATTTTCTTCCCTGTTCTCATACTACTCTATCTGCTGCTCTCCAATTGGTGTTTTACTCCCACCAATTTCTAACAGATACTGTCTCCCTGTCAGTATATATTGCACTTGTAGATTTGCCTTATTCTTTTATTTTCTGTATATTAATAAGGATGGAAACTGTTTCCCAAGGCAGATGTGTGTTAATTCACTTAATCCTCACTATAACTTTAGGATATAAGTATTAATAGATGAAGAAACTGATTTAAAGAACATTAAAGTTGTGCCCAAGGTAACAAAGATAGTAAAAGCTGAAGCCAGGGACTTCCCTGGTGGTCCAGTGGCTAAGATTCTGCATTGTCAGTGCCAGGAGCCCAGATTCGATCCCTGGTCAGGGAACTGGAGAAGTTTGCATGCCACAACTGAAGATCTTGCATGCCACAACCCAGATTGAAGAAGATCCCACATGCCACAACTAAGACCCAGCACAGCCAAATAAATAAATAAGTTTTTAAAAAATAAGACTAGATTCAAATGAAGGTATTCTGACTCCTTGGCCTCTGCTCCAGTTCCTTGAGCTCTTTCCAGTAGCATTCTGCTGTGTGGAGATGTTATAATCTATTTAACTGCCTCTCTATAGCAGTTGGTTAAAAGCATTTGCTTCTGCAAGCAAAACTACACTGAACATCTTGGTACATATTTCCTTGTGTACTGAGTAACATCTTAAAAGCATGGATGTAAGTGCCTTCTCCAACCGCTCCTACCCCATGCAATCCCTTTGTTGCTCCAAAATCCAGGAGAGGAGCTCTGCCCTGTCCCAGAGCTCAAAGAAAGTCAGCTGGCAAAGGGTCCATTTTCCAGAGTTTTCCTGGAGCTGTGAGAATTAAGCTGAGACAGAAATAATGCATATACATATTTGTGTCTTGGCCTCGATGGTGGCTCAGACAGTAAAGAATCCACCTGCAATATGGGAAGACCTGGGTTCAATCCCTGGATTAGGAAGATCCCCTGCACAGCAGCCCCCTCCAGTATTCTTGCTTGGAGAATCCCCATGGACAGAAGAGCCTGGTGGTCTCCAACCCGTAGGGTCATAAAGAGTCGGACATGACTGAATGACTAAGGACATATTTGTATCTTGTTTGGTGAAAGTGGTGGTGAGGAATAGTAGTTTTGGTTTTGCTGAAATTGTATTAGTAACATGGCTAAACACATTGGCTTTGTAAAACTCTCTGTAGGATTCTTGCACTTGAGTGGAATCAGAGAAAGAAAAATACTGTTGGTATTATTAATCTCCCTTTTATGTAAGAACATGGATGGAGAAAAAAATCTTGGGAATTAATATTGATCACCTCTTTAAGTTATCTTTGAAGTGTATAGTAATGATAATAAGGAGGGCTATTTTAAAAATCTTCAAAAAATATATCTAATGACATATACAGAAACTTATAGAGATTGGGACATTTAGGATCTTGAGTTCAAAGAAATGCCTTTCTGAATCTAGGGTAAAAATAACCTGTTTTCACCTACAGTTTTTACCTCTTACCTAGTTTATCTTAATAAGTAATTCTTATTTTAGAAAATGACGTATAAAAATGTATTGACTTCAACTTATTATTTCAAAATCTAAATTCAAAATGGGAGGTTTCATGAGCTCTCAGGCTTTCCAGAAGCTGGTAGCTTCCTGTTCCACTCCCCTGCACTTGGTATTTGACTTACTGTATTGCCTATTTACATATATTTGACTTTTCACTGCATTTCATTTCTTCTGAAGTTGAGCTCTCATCTTCCAGGAACAAGAGACTCTTCCTCCTGATGCAGTGCTAACATCTTGCTAATGCTCTGACTCAGCCTGAGTTGAAATCCATAGTTTCGTTTTCTGACATTGCATGTATGCATCCTTAGTCCCTCAGTCGTGTCTGACTCTTTGTGACCGCATGGACTGCAGCCCGCCAGGCTCCTCTGTCCACGGGGTTCTCCAGGCAAGAATACTGAAGCAGGTTGCCATGCCCTCCTGCAGGGGATCTTCCCAACCCAGGGATCAAACACAGGTGTCTTACATTTCCTGCACTGGCAGGCAGCTTCTTTACCACTAGCCACAACATTATTAATGATTAATATTGAAGTCTTGAATTTAAAAGAAATGTGATAATAAGTTTCATGAGAGAGCTGAGATAGTAAGTTTTGTGAAAAGTTCCTCGGTTTAGGACATTTCTCATCCTCGGCATGAATTTAGCTTGAATCTCACTAGCCCAGCTTCACATGAGAAAGTTCTGAAAAGCAGAGGGGGGAGAAACACAGCATCTGGTCATCCTGACTGTGAATATCAGAGCCTCCTCTTTTATACATCTGTTAGGTCCAGGCTTCTGGGAAGAAAATAGGTATCCATATTGTTGATGTGCCCTCAGAGGGCCTCAGACACATTTTGTTCCCAAACAGAATTAGAAGGAAAGAGTCTGCTTAGCTGTCTTTTCCTGTTTAAAATACAGCTGCCCCTGAAGCAGAGCCCCACTCAGCTCACCAGTCTCTGCGAACTTGTGGTGCGAGTGTGTGATGTAAGTGGTGTGGAGTGGTTTTTTTGCTAAGGGAAATGCGCTAAAAAAGGAAGCGGGGGGTACCGTATCTCTTGTATGGCGGGGATCCTTTGGGTATTTAACATACAGTTTCCAAAGAGGACACTCAGAATTATACCTCTGGTTCAAAATTGCTTAAATGTTGAAACATATGGTCTCGTGTTCCATTCGTTAGGAAACAACCAGCTGTTCTCAGCCTGCGAAATCCAAGTAAACATCCACTGTGTGGAAGAGTGAATCCGAAGTGGTTCAGTAAAAACATGAAAGCTGTTTTTGCTGCAGAAGAAGATGGGGGGGGGAAAAAAAGGGCTACCCCGAAACAACAGCTAGTAAAAAAAAGAAAGAAAAGAAATCCTGTCCTGATAACAGGTTTTGCCAGGCTTGCTTGCAGTGGACTATGGAACAGGAAAGACTTTGGCGACATTTCAATGAAAGAAAGGTTCATAGCGATCCTTGTTGTCTCCTAATGGTGGAAAATTGTGCGACTGTGTCTCAATGCCAGTGATTATTTTAATAAAATGCAGTTATCTGAATAATTAATTTATTTGACTACTCCACTGTGTCCTCCATTCACAGAGGCCAAAATGTCAAAGATCAAGTAGATTGGGAGAATAGGAAAATTCTCATTATAGAGGCGAAGGGAGGGGGGAGAGGATGAAATACTTGGAATTTCAGCGCCGTGGTTTCTATTTATCCGAAATGTCAAGGGCAGTGTAAAATGTATTTTTAAAATGTGTTTCTGTATGGTTTGTGCCCATTCTTGGCATGGCTGTGGCTCTACAGAGGCCATTGTTCTTTGAAGAGTATGAGGGGGTGTCTTTGTCCAAAGTGACAAAAAGAAGACTTGGAAGACTGGGCTTCCTTTGTTCCTGTGCGGTGCTGTAAAATTTGGTTTGAAATTAGGACCTCAGGGAAGGACCTTCAATAGAGAGCTTTCATTTCCTGCCAGCATTTTAATCACTCTGGGGTTTAAAGTGGATGGCCGGCCAGCATAATGGCCCTATGTTTAATAGAACAGCTCGTTTCTTGAAGGGCCAGTTAAGGGATCTGTCACCCACCCAAATATTCGTCTTTTCTGTTTCCTGTCCATTTACGAAGATCACCCACCCTTTTAGGTGGCCGCCCTGGACCATTTTGTAGGAGAGCTGCTGCCGCTGCTTTTTAAAGAGACTGAACAGAAAGCCAGTTGAATGTGGTCCAGTCTTCACCTTCTACAGGAAAGGTCTGAGGAGTGCTCTAATTAGACACAGAATCCATCAGATCTGGGAGCCGATCCCATCAGTTGCAGAGAGAAAGTGTCAGGGTTCACAAGAGGATAGAATATGAAGAAGTTTAAAATCGAGCCAGATCTCATCAAGAATATTGGCACCTGCTGGTTTGATATGTGACTGCCACATCACCTCCATGGAAGTTAATGTCATCCCATCAGGTGGAGGATTCACAACGGATTTGTTCCTGTTGTGTAATAAGGAAGTTTGTAGCTTTTGTGATGGAGTGGCTTTTTAACTCCTGAAAGCTCCCTATAGAGCCATTTAGAGATTTACCTTTATAGTCTATAAGATGATATCCAGAACTCCTAAAGGAGTGAATATTGGAGTTAAGTCCTGAAAGATGGGGTCAGCATTAAGAAGCAAGTGTTCTGGGATTTCCCTGGTGGTCCAGTGGTTAAGACTTTGCCTTCCAATGCCGGAGGCCAGGGAGCCAAGATCCCCACATGCCTCGCGGCAAAAAGAACAAAACAGAAAACAGCAATGTTGTAACAGATTTTAAAAAGACTTTTAAAATGATCCACATCAAAAGTTTTTTTTTTTGAAAAGCAAGCATTCTGAATTTCTTACCTAATTCGTACCTGGTGGCCAGGAAGAATATTGGTGAAAGGCTCATATTCACTAAGTTCTCATCTAGGACCTATCGCTGAAATTGCTCTGTGACCAAGTGCTAAGCATCAGATCCTCACGATGTGGTAAGCGTACTAGTAAACTAGTCAGCAGAGACAATTTCGGGGGCCGCTATTAAATAGGATCACAAAGTGGTTCCCTAACTCAGAATTAAAACAGACATGAATGGAGAGCGAAAGGAAGGGACTTTTTCAGCTACTAACATGCTCTCCCATCTGAGGGAGTCAGGAATCCTGCAAAAGAAACAGGAAATTACTCTCCACGGGCGTTTGCTTCTTTGCAGGTAGGGATAGGTTATAGTGGGGAAATGAAGGCATGTGTAAGCCTCCTTCAGCAACAGCTGAAAGCATCCTGTCTCTAGTCTGTCCCAGGCCAAGCTGGACCCACACCCCTAGAGATGGTGGAAGTGAGCCAGAGTCCTAGCTGCCCACAGCCTTCTCTGAGCCAGGGTCTTGGCCCTGGGTGGAAAAAAGAATAAAAAAAAACCTGGGGTGAGAGTGAAGCGTAGTCTTACTTCTTCAGAAGAAATGGAATGACATTAACATTCTCTGCCTTCCCCCTTCACAATTGCTAGAACCGGCCCCTCTTCCCTTTTCCCCTCTGTCATCTGTAATCATTGCCTGGTTAGTTCATACGATAGCCCAGTTGGCCACCAAGTGACTTTGCTTCTTTATTGACCATACTTGTGACCCGAAAGACTTTCCAAACAAGAAGGTAAACATCCAGTAATTCTCCTGTCCCTTTGAGAGCCATCCTCTCCCTGGTCCCTTCTGACCTCTTCTGTCATGTCTCTAGACACAGATTTCTTAGCTGCCTGGTTTGATCCCTTTTGAATTGTCTTCCCTTGGATGAGCAGCTGTTTGAAAGGTGATTTAAAGTGAGTGTTGCTCCATGTAAGAGCTATTGGCTGAAAAGAGCGCTATCTCGAAGCAGCGGAGGTGTCTGCATAAGGCAGGCAGGCTCTCCTGAGGTTGGTATTCCAGATGTGCATTGATCTAGGAGGAATTATGCATCATTAGACTCAGGATCTTTTCCTTGCATCCAGGTCATTTCTCCAACGACAACAGCAAAAAGCTTCTGACATTTCAGCCAGGGAGCCATCACTGTACTTACACCAGGAAATGTTCCTACACAGGAAATGTTTCAACTCAACCACTCAAACAGCTCTTCTGCAAGTCTAGGGTCTGTTTCTTGGGTAAAATTTTTCAGGCATAGATTTGGAGGGAAAGCTGCCCACCAGAGTAGGGCCTTCGCATAAAGTTAGGATCATCAAAGATCTGACTATAATCCTCTTCATTCACTGTAGCAGTTTGTGTGGGTGTATCCACCATGTGGGAACCTCATTTCATTGAAGAATCTGAATATTTTGTAAGGATGTGAAGACTTGCAAACAATCTTTTCTGTAAGGCCGTGAGAGGAACAAAGCAGCTAATGTTAGAAAGAACTGGTACCCTATTGTTTTCTGCCATTTGTAAAACTCAATAGGAATATTCTAGACTTGACAGATTTATATCCTCAACTTGTTGCTCCTTAAAGAGTATACATATCCTGTTTACAAAAAGCCTACCTGTGAAAGAGGTCTGTTCCATTGGAAGGATATCCTCTTTTGGAGCTCAACTAGTCTAAAAATAAGATGATATATGTACTGGGCTGTGCTTAGTCACTCAGTCGTGTCCGATTCTTTGCAACCCCATGGACTGTAACCCGCCAGGCTCCTCTGTCCATGGGGATTCTCCAGGCAAGAATACTGGAGGGCGTTGCCATGCCCTCCTCCAGGGGATCTTTCCAACCCAGGGATCAAACCCAGGTCTCGAGAATTACAGGCAAATTCTTTACCATCTGAGCCATCAGGGAAGTCCAAGAACTCTGGAGTGGGTAGCATATCCCTTCTCCAGGGGATCTTCCCCACCCAGGAATCGAACCAGGGTCTCCTACATTACATGTGGGTTCTTTACCAGCTGAGCTACCAGGGAAGCCCAATATATGTACTAACCCCTAAATTACTTGTTTATAGCAAAGAACTTGTCTATACCTTCAAAGAGCTATCTGAAGTCTGCAAAAGACAATGCATGGAATAAAGTTTTATATACATATACACATACTTTATTTTTATATGTACACCTGAATATATAAAATTATATATAATAATATATTTAAAACAAATATAATAGATATGAGTGTATAAAATGTAAGTATGTATGTGTATGGGCTTCACGGGTGGCTAAGATGGTAAAGAATTCACCTACAATACAGGATCCCAGGTTCGATCCCTGGGTTAGGAAGATCCCCTGGAGTAGGAAAATGGTTACCCATTCCAGGATTCTTCCCTGGAGAATCCCTGGACAGAGGAGACTGGTGGGCTAAATCTACAGGGTCGCAAAGAGTCAGAGATGACTGAGTGACTAAGCAAGCACACATGCACAATGTATGTATATGCAAGTCAATGAAAGTGAAAGTGTTCACTCAGTCGTGTCCAACTCTTTGCAACCCCATGGACTGTACCCACCAGGCCCCTCTGCCCATGGAATTCTCCAGACAAGAATACTGGAGTGGGTTGCCATTCCCTTCTCCAGGGGATCTTCCCAACCCAGGGATCGAACACAGGTCTACTGCAATGCAGGCAGATTCTTTGCCATCTGAGCCACCTGGGAAGCCCATGCAAGTCAATGGATTTAGCCAAGATAGCTTTATATTCACGTTGCTTTAGGCAGATACTGCTGTTGCTGCTGCTGCTAAATCACATCAGTCGTGTCCAACTCTGTGCGACCCCATAGACAGCAGCCCACCAGGCTCCCCCATCCCTGGGATTCTCCAGGCAGGAACACTGGAGTGGGTTGCCATTTCCTTCTCCAGTGCTTGAAAGTGAAAAGTGAAAGTGAAGTCGCTCAGTTGTGTCCGACTCTTAGCGACCCCATGGACTGCAGCCTGCCAGCCTCCTCCGTCCATGGGATTTTCCAGGCAAGAGTACTGGAGTGGGTTGCCATTTCCTTCTCCATTAGGCAGATACTACTCCAACCTTAATTGTAACCAAGGCGATTATTAGGCTCACTGGTGTTAGTTTCCAATTTCCATTTTTCAGCCTCTCTTAGAAATCACACTAGAAAATGAAGTGGCCTTTGTGGAGGTCCCATTTTGGGGCAATGACGTTGGTTAGCATTGTTCCTATGGACTTCCTTTGCAAATTTGTCTGTATCTGTATGTTTTTCTGGTCCTTTCCTCCAAAGCCTATCCTGAGAGTTCTTCCCTTATTTAGTTAATACCTCCTTTATTATTCTGTGTGCAGTTGTGCTAATGTTTTAGAATTGAATCCCTGTCAGACAGTTAACTTCTCTGAGGCAGGATCTGTGCCGCACTTGTTCTGTGTTCCTCAGAATTTAGCCAACTGTTCAGTGCCTTGGAAAGTGTTAGTTTCCTTCCTTTGTTTAATTCTTATCCATAAATTTTTCATAGGACAAAAGTTAGGCATCATGGGAATTTAAAGCAAAAATCATACAATAACCAAGTGGAAAGGGTTGAGTGAGGCCTTCTGGCAGCCAAATGCCTCCTTAAGTGAAAGGCAGGAGAATGATTGTCCAGAGTGGTGGTTTGATTTTTTTTTAATGTGGCTCTCTCTCTTTTAAACATTTTATTTATTTTATTTTTGGCCGTGCTGCGAGGGCTTTTCTCTAGTTGTGGCGAGCGGGGGCCCCTCTCTGGTTGTGGTGTGCAGGCTTCTCATTGCCATGGCTTCTCTTGTGGAGCACGGGCTCCAGGACGCACAAGGCTTCAGTAATTGTGGCTCCTGGGCCCTAAAGCACAAGCTTAATAGTTGTGGCACGCAAGCCTCCTCACTTCACAGCATGTGGGATCTTCTCAGATCAGGGATCGAACTTGTGTCTCCTGCCTTGGCAGGTAGCTTCTTCACTACTGAGCCACCGGGGAAGCCCGGTTGCTTGAGTTCAAGTGGGGCCGGAGATACTAACTAACCTCACAGGAGGACTCAGTAGGGCTGGTTTCAAAGAATTACATTCCAACTAAAGGCATATTTTGATGGAACTACTTGGGATTAACAGTGACTTTCCTGGAAACTACTGAAAGATAACTATTCAAAAGGGCAGTCTCTGGCTATGAATGAATGTACCATACAGGTGCTGACAAGTATGTAGCAATAACAAGTCTGTTGTTGGTTTCATCTCAGAAAATTTGCCACTTGCAAGGTTAATGTGCAGCCTTACCCTATAAATGCAACCTATGTTTCTCTTACATCCATTAGATAAAATATGAGGAACTAATCAGTATCTCTCTTTTGATAGCAGGAGCAGATAAGCAGGAAATGTAACTAAGCAGGATTAATTTCATATATTGTCTATTATTATGATTTTCCTTAATCTATTTCTTGGCTTGGTCTAATATTTTTCAGCTCAGGGGAGCTAGCTTCTTGAGAATAAAAGACAAGGGTATATTTCACTGATGTCTAATTTTTTTTAACTCTTTTGAGAGGGAAACAAATGTCTCTTGAAACCCATCAGTTAGAGAAAATATTTCAGGCATCAAAGTACCAGAGAAAAGAACTTGCTTAGCTGATTCTTCTTTCTCTGGATGGAGAATCTGGTGGTCTTGGTTTTTATTTGTCTCTAGTACTACCTAGGTCTCTTTTCTCCTAACGCTTTACCGTTCTCTATTTCAGTTTAGTATTTTATGAAAGACCTAAACTAGAGACATGCAGACACTTGAATATGTCTCCCAACTTGCATTGCTACCTTGCATAGAGTGGAAATCAGTGTCCATTATGCTGCAGACTCTAGAATACAGAGGAGTATATTTGACATATTTTTAAAGTTCCTTAATCTCAAAGTAAATTGTGATTATTTACAAGAAGTGTGAAAGATTAACATTAGTCTCTCCCAATTTCTCTTTCTTTCATATTCACCTCCTTCATTTGCTCACTGCCCCCAGTTCAAGACATCCAGGCTTCATTAGGTATGGACACCAGCAGCTCTTATGCAGTGATTCTCAACCTTGGCTGCACATTAGAATTCTTTGGGAACCTTTTAAAAACTCCCTCTTTCCAGACCGCACTCAGAGCAGTTGAGAGTGAAGCACAGACATTAGTATTTTTTAAACTACCTAGATGATTCCAGTGTAGAGCCAAATTTGAGAACCTTTTTTTTTGTTTGTTTGTTTGTTTTTTAATATTTATTGATTTACTTATCTGGCTACTTTGGGTCTTAGTTGGGACATTCAGGGTCTTCATTGCATCATGTGGGATCTTTCGTTGCGGTGCACGGGACTCTCTAGTTGTGGCGTGCAGACTCAATTGTTGCAGGCTGCAGAACACTCGGGCTTCGGTGGTCGTGGCACGCAGCCTCTCTCGTTGTGGCACACGGGCTCTAGAGTCTGTGAACTCAGTAGTTGCGGCACACAGGCTTAGTTGCTCCATGGCTTGTGGGTTCTTAGTCCCCAGAGCAGGGATCAAACCCAAGTACCCTGCATTACAGGTGGATTCTTAACCCCTGGACCACTAGGGAAGTCCCAGAAAACCTCTGTCTTGGTTGAATCTCTTGCTTTAACGAGTGTAATATATAAGTCCATTTTTCTAAATTATGAAAATATATATTTATGTTGGTTCTCCTAGCAATAAATCTCTTATATTTCAGAACGTTTTGCTGAGTATCTTGCTGATTGTGTATTTTATTCCATACTAATCTCTCAGCCATTTCCCTCCCTGTGGAGGTATAGCATCATTTCAGATTAGGCAGCTGATGTGAACTGTCTATTCCCATTTCCTATAAATTAAATAAGTGAGGAGAGAAATTCCTAGTGTATCATGGGATGTCCAGAAATTGAGCATAGTGGATTTAGAGTGATGTCAATATGTGTTTAAATACAACAGAAGATACTCCTATTGGGATTTCTGTCACTCTTTTGTCTGATTTGCCTTAACTCAGGTTTACAGAGTATTGAGGGAGAAGCTGTTTTCTTCTAGAGTTCATCCTACCCTCAACAGAAGTTTAAAGTAAAACACCAAAAACCTAACTGTTCAAAATGAAGAAAGCAAGTTAAAACACAGATAGGATTTAGCCTATGTCATAATGTTGGTAAAGAATCTGCCTGCGATGCAGGAGACCTGGGTTTGATCCCTGGGTTGGGAAGATTCCCTTGGAGAAAGGAATGGCAACCCACTCCAGTATTCTTGCCTGGAGAATTCCATGGACAGAAAAGCCTAGCAGGCTACAGTCCATGGACTTGCAAAGAGTCGGACGCCACTGAGCGGTTAATACTTTCTTTCTATTTTACGGCATCTACGAACTAGGCAATTCAGTAAATACTTGTTGGTTTTATATGAAGATAATTCTCACATAATAGAGAAGGATATTAGAAGAATATACATATGTATAACTGAGTCACTTTGCTGTATTGCAGAAATTAACACAATATTGTAAATCTACTATACTTCAATAAAAAATTTTTTTAAAGATAATTTTCAAACACATTCTTCTAAGATAGCAGAATTGAACGTGCACTTGTTAACAGTGAGTTTGGGTACACTTGTGCAGGTTTTCCATTATCTAAATATCAAGTCCTCAATCTGCATAGTTGTTTGTCTACCACGGAGAGTTTAAAGTTAGTGCTAGTTTTAAAGTGTCCTATGCCTTTTGTGAACCCACTCCAACATTCTTGCCTGGAGAATCTCACGGACAGAGGAGCCTGGTGGGCTGCAGTCCAGTGGGTTGCAAAGAGTCGGACACCACCGAAGCGACTTCATATGCACGCGTGCACGCTGCCTTTTGTGATAGTGAAAAATCTGGATTCCTGAAAAGAATAGATTCTTTTCCCACCTGGATGATCTCCAGTCCTTACAATGGTTTGGAAGTATTTGGTGAGGATATTGTGACGGGGAATCATTGTGGCTTAGTTTGGCTTGCCTTAGAAATGTAAATTATAGGAAATCTTTCCTGACAAAGATAAACAGGAACTGAGAGCAGAAACACACGCCGCACCCCCCCCCACCATGGTTATTTGGAGCGATTGAAGGAATGGTCAAATAAATGACGGGCATATTCCCAGGACCTAGACACCCTCCAGAATCCCTCTCCCTTTTATCTCAAGTTAGGTTTTACAGATCTGGTATCATCAGGCAGATTCCTCTCACTCGATTTGCTTGAGAAATCTTTTTCTTGATCATGTAGTGACTCATACTTGCTCTGCTGAAACTCCTTGAAGCCTTAATTTCTCCCTTCCTCAAAATGGTTTTTAAAAACTGTCTAATGCCAGGCACAAAATAAACTATGCAAGTAAAGTGTCAGACTTCCTCAGAGTAGTCTGGTTACTGAATTTATGGCTCTGAGATGCCTTTGTGTTTTGAATGAACAGTTATAATTGGCCACTGATGATTTAGGTAGACTAGTGACTGCCAGAAATCTTGAAATTAGCAGACCTTTTCCAAGTAGGTCTTTACTTAATATTGCTTTGCTTCTAGCCTGGTTGGGCTTTCATGGTCTCCAGTCAACTTGAATAAGGAGAACTAAGAAGGTTAAAAGAAGAAATGCTAAGTGTTGGGTCATGAGAAGTTGAATTGAGTGTTTTATCTCTTGTTCTTCGTGGAGCTGGCTGCACTGGCTTTCTCAGTCTGGAGTCCTCTTCTACCTTCCGTCCTCTAGGGTCTGTCCTTTGGGGCTAGAGAAGAGGACCCTAAGACTAGCATGCTCTTGGCTTCAGGTAAATTTCCTGGAAACATGTTGCTGGCCGTCTCAGGACCCTGCGTGTGAAAGTGCAGCGGGTAACTGTGACTACATTGTAATCATGTGGTGATGCCCCCGCCCTCACCAAGAAGTCAGGGTTGAGTTGGCACGGTTGTCTGCATGAACAACTGTGGATCAAACAGCCTGATGTTTGTTATTAGGCAAGAAAGACATCCAGCTGGTGAGCTGAGCATCCTCATTCCAGACTGCTGTTCGTTCTGTGAGGAAATAGCTACACTTATTCACTTCCTATCCCATCACACAACTTTTCAAGCCTTGATTTACTGTGAGGACTCAACCTGGCTAGCCATAGGTCCCAGTCTCCCCAGATCTTGCTTGCACATATCAGTTTATTTATCAGCGGTGCTCACCGTTTCACCCTTAAAAGTGCACTGGTATGGATGACAGCCACTCTGTTTATCACCCTATGTTGGCCAAAAGAAAGAGCCACCAAATAGAAGGATACCAGGGTGTGTGCTTCTAAAACAGAGGGATTCATCTCTATAACCTGCTGTTATAAACTCAGATCCAAAACAGATAGCTTCTTCTTGATGTTTGCTGACAAGGAAAAGTGCTCGGGAATTAGGATTCTGGCCTCTGTAACTAATACTGTTGTAGGAAATCAGAAGCAGGGCAGTGAAGTGAAATGCAGCAGATTCTGTAGCCTTTTCGATACAACTGGACTCTTCTCATGAGGAACAAACATGGGTGGATGTTGATACAGCAAGTTGTCTTTTGAACGTACTAAGACCTCTGAGAAAGGAACCTCATCCAGAAATCCCATGTCTTAACTGGTGCCCAGGGGTGCCCGGGAAAGGACCATTCATTCCAGCAATTCCTTTCTGGGCAAATTTCCTAGGGAGTGTTGTAAGTTCAGTAGTTGTGCGTAGGTTCAGGACTTTGGGGCCAGATCTGGAGACAAAGGTCTTTTTTTTCTCCCCAGGGTGGTCCACTAGCTTGGTCTCTATGTGCCCACATGGTGTGCTGCCCGCTGAGGGAGTTTATGAAATTTTGATGTAGAAATTAGGTTGTTGCTTATCTTGTACCTTCTTGCTCATAGTATTGACAGTACCATTGAATTGCTCGAGGCAGATAGCATCTCAGAGATCGCTGTGGTATTTCAGCTCTCTGCTGCTGACAACATCAGAAGTGTTTTAACAGGGTTTTAATGGGCAGCCTCTGAAGCTCCTTGGAGGGTTGCAAATAGCTGCCGTGAGAAACCCTCTCTGCTGCTCTGGGCTGACATGCCCTCTTTTCTCGTCCAGCTGCTGCATGTTCAGATGGCCGCCTTCCTGGTGACAAGCACTTCTTATTTGGGCTGAGCCGTAAGAGGACTTGAATTCCAGAGATGAGATTGTGTAATATAAAAAAGGAAAGGTCTCCTAAGGACGTTTTCTTCCCATCCTGTTGGGGGCAGGAAAAACAAGACGGGTTATGGGGGTTAGGGCGAGAGAGGGGGTCTAACCAGGAATAAGTCTGCCATTCCCAGAACCTTTCAGAGAAAAGTCCTGGTGTGTCGTTAAAACTAAAGTGTTCTCATTTGACGGAGTCATAAGGATCTCTTTGGAGAATGCCATGCCCAGAGCCCCTGTTTTCTAGCTTTCCCACATTTTAGAGTTTTATTTCACAGCTGACAGGCACACCAGAGAAGAAAACACCTTTCCACACATGAAGACAATTTTTGACTATTTCATAATACTCGGATTTTTATGAAATACATCTCTAGGGTAAAGCAGAGTGAATTAATACAGTTTCAACTTGGCTTCCATTACTTGATCTTTGAAAATTAAAAAAAAGTGAAAGTTCCATTACTTGATCTTCAGATGCAACAAAGTGACTGAATTCCCAACTAGTGACTTAAAACCTCAAATCGTAGGATGAAAGGGGATGGAAATCCACCTCTCCTAGAATTCTCTTAACTAAGACAATGAGGTGAAAAATGATATGACTTTGACCTCCTAGCTGTGGCACCAAAGATGGTCCTTGATTATCTGTGCCCGAGGTCAACAGGGCACCCAAAAGGGAACTGGTGATAAAAATGGAAGAAAAATATGATGGCTGGAATAATAAACTTTTTAGTGAAATGCAAGAACTCAGTCTTATCAGGAAGGCACACATCCTACCCCTACCCCACCTCCCACCCCTGAGGAAAATGTCTGTGTTTCATTTAAAAAGTGTGGTTCGTAGTAGAATCTCAGTGTTTGGAAGTGTCAGTGCAGACATCAGCAGCTTTGGTTGTCTCTCTCCATCAATTTCCCTTCTGAGGGAGTAGAAACAATAGCTTGCCTGGCTCTTTTTAAAGAAGATCTAAGAATACTTCCTTCTGATGTCAGAGAGAGACTGCTTTTACTTCAGGCTCTACCTGCTGAGAATTGGCTTTTATCATTATCACCCTCCACGGATTTTTCAGGCTGCCTGCGAAGATTCTCCTATCAGACACTTAAGGCCATTTCACAGCCTTCTCTTTCCAAACCAGATTGATAGTACTAGGCTGTCATCTGTCCCTCAGAGATTTAAGATTCTTAACTTCTTGTCACCAGCAGAGGCATGACTTTAGCTATTAAGGGATAAATTTGATTATCAAGGTTGGAAGAAAAAAAAAAAGAAGTGCACCTCTGGGACACATTCAGAAATGGATTCTTGGGAAGGCCCAAGCCTGTTTTGCTTTCTTACAGCTAGCTACCTTTCCTGAAACTGCTGTTAGCTATGCTACTATTGGGACTGTTACTCCAACTAAGATCATAAAAATGGCTTTATTACCTGTGCCTGTATTTGGGGTCTTCAGCAAGGCACTGAATAAAGAAAACTGCAGGAGGCTACGTAATATGAAGGGAAAACCACAAGAATATGGCCTATGGGAGAATGTAATGGTGAAGAGTATAAATTCTAGAGTCGGGGAAAAGCTAATCACAACACTAACCAACAGTGGGTCTACCTCCCTCTGCCTCTGCTTCCTCATTTGTAAAATAAAAATTATAATGAGAATTGTAACCTACTCATATTGTTGGGGATTAAATAAGAAAATGTACAATTATAGCACAGTGCCTGGCACACAGTTGCAAGTGTTTGGTTAACAGGGATTGACATTACTATTTCTGTTAAGAATACACATGCCCGGTACTCAATGAATGTATATATAATCCCTGCATACGTTCAAAGTGCCTAGTTTAGGGAATTTATTAGCAGTCGTAATATAGTACAAACAGATATAGATACAAGTGTAGAGGATATAGAATGGCAGAAGGAATCAGTTAACCAAGATATGAAAGAATGGTGAGGAGCTGTAAATAAATGATAAAAATATCCAGTATAAACCTTTGAGAGAAAGAGCATCCCTAAACTTGTCAAGCTCCAGATTTCAGTTTTGAGAATCTATATTCTCTTTGACAGTCTTAAATCAAGATTGGGGGACTTCTCTGGTGGTTCAGTGGCTAAGACTCTGCTGTCTCAATGCAAGAGGTCCAGGTTTGATCCCAGGTCAGGGAACCAGATCCCACATGCCCCAACTACCCTACAAGTAAAAGATGCCACATGCCACAACTAAGACCCATCACGGCCAATAAAATAAATATTTAAAAAACAGTAATAAAGTCAAGATTAGGCCTGACTACCTACTATGGTCTTGGGATGGTTTTTCCTTTCTTTAAGGCCTCATTTTTCTCTAAAGTAGGAGAGAATATTCTGTTTTCCTGATGGCTCAGTGGTAAGGAACTCACTTGCCAATGCAGGAGACCCAGGTTCGATCCCTGGGTCAGGAAGATCCCCTGGAGAAGGAAATGGCTCCTGGCCTCAAATTTTAGAGGTTTACTGAAAAAGAAGAGAGTTGTGGCATTCCTGTTTTCATAGTTGCTCAACTGTATTTTCTCTGAGGTAAAGATGTGTTGTGGATCCACCCTGATAGATCTTTCTGTGAAATTCTGCACTCCTGCCTTACATGTACAGCTTACCAGTGAGGCAGTATAGTTAATTTTTTCTGTGCTATGGCTGATTTTGTAAGTTATATCATGTGATCAGCGGTCTTGGTCAAGGTGGGCCATTGACTGGTCCACAGGTCGGGTTGATTCCTCTGCCCATTGGCTTTGGGGTTTGCTTTGAAATTCCTTTTTGCTTCACTGAGGTGCCTGCAGCAAAGACATTTGCTACTCCTGGTGCATGCACCTTCCCCTGCTTTCATCCTTGTGCCCTCTCTGAAAAATGGGACCGTGTAACCTAAAGCTAGCCCTTCAGGTTTCCCCCAGTGATAATATTACTCCACCTTGGACTTTGCTCATTTCCTGCTTTGCTTGGCCCCAACTTCAGTAGTTTAATCCTCCACAATGGAAGATCACCAATACAGTATCTCCCTTTCCTTAGTCATAACTGTGGATGGTAATTGTGGAATACATTTCTTACAAATGTTTGTTTTTGCTTTCCACACGTGACAGGATTCAGAGCTGTTGTTTTTACAAATTTTTTTTTTAATTTTTAGTTCATCTTTATTAAAAAATTTGAGATAATTAAAATATATTTACAAAATAAAATGAAAAGTGAAGAGCTTTGTAACAGTCCACTAATAGCTTTATACAGACTCTCAAAATGTTTTTATTTATGTTCATTTTCATGCAGGTTATTATATTTTGTTTGAATTATAAGACACAGTCTGGTTTATATATCAGCAAAAGTGAACATTAGAAAATATTAACAAAGAGTAGCGTATTTAAAGAAAATGAAATAATATGAACACAGTGAGTAAGTGAAGTTGCTCAGTCATGTCCGACTCTTTGCGACCCCATGGATTGTAACCTACTATGCTCCTACGTACATGGGATTTTCCAGGCAAGAATACTGGAGTGGGTTGTCCCTTCTCCATACAAATATTTTAAAATGTTACTTAGTAGAGACACCTCTAATCAGGTCCTGGATGGCTGGCAAGCTGCCTCATCTGGTCAACTTGGGTAGTGTCTCTCTTCATGGTCATGCATTTCCTTATTTTATATACCACCTGCCAACATCTCACTAAAAGATGTCTTTAACCATGAGTCATTATAAAGGGCTACATAGTGTCTTTCCAGGATGTCAAGTTTTAAAAATTTAAAACTGGCAATTAGGATACACTTGCCAGAAGGAATATCTTGATTCTTAGAACACAATATGGAGTAATTTCTATTTGCATCTCTGAGAGCCGTTGACAAGGTGGCCATGTGATGATGAAAGAGCACAGGTATTTTCAGAACAGCTGATTTCCTAAGTCTGGGTTCTTTGTGATGTGTAAAGTTGTTGCTACAGATGTCAACCAGGCAGCATAGCTAGAACTCAGTTACAGCCTGATCGTGTCTGAAGGATGTCTGCCAAGTATTGCCATGTGCTAGGATTTGAATAGAAGGTGAGTGACGTTGCCATTCTTCAACTCCCTTTGACCTCCTCTAACTGGGGAGAGAAAAGCATTTGCTTTGTATCAGTCAGTTAGTCCGTCTTTCCTCCTGTACTTGACTGTACACCTTTTTGAGGATAGAAAGCAGTTTTAGTTTTTATCCTGTATCTTTAACTACTTCAAATACTCATTCATTTATAAAAGGAACTTTTGAGCACCTATTATGTGATCTCTGGTCTAGGAACCATAGGTGATCTAAATATGCACAAAGCCAAGTTCTTCTTAGCAAGAAGATAGACTAAATACATCTATGACTAAACAGTAATACAAGAAAAAGAAATCAGTTTCCACTTGAAGTTCAGGAACAGCTTCATGGAAGAAGTGTCATGTGAGCCGAGTTTTGTTATATGGAAATAGAAAAAGGGAAGTCATTCCTGGCGAGCAGAACAGTACCCTGAAGACATGATGTGCAGACAGGGAAAGTAGGTGGTTTGGTTTGCCTGCAGGACAGGGTGTGACAGAGAAAGGGGGAAGGAGAGACCATCTGAAAAGTGAGTTAGACTGGAGAGTATGGGGTCTTGAATGTTAGTCGGTCAGTGGCCTTGAATCTTGTTTCCTCAGCTTCTTACCTCTGTGACCTGAAATTCCTTAAACTCTCTGTCCTTCAGTTTCCTGGTGTGTAAAAACAAACAGCTGAAACGAATTTTAATAATATGTTTTATTTAACCTAGTATATCTAAAATACCATTTCAAGGCTTAATCGATAAAAGAATGATTAATGGAATATTTGACAGTCGTTTTTCCCTGCTAAGTCTTGGAAATCTACTGTGTATTTTGTACTTAACGGCACATCCTGATTCAGACTAACCATCTTTCAAGTGCTTGACAGCCACACCTTGGCGGCACAAATTGACGACAGGTAGAACCCTTTCTTCTACTCTTCTGCCTTTGGTTTTATGAACACACAGAGTGAAACGTTCGATTTGAACTCCAAATTCATGCCATGCTGATAGCCATAGCTACCACCTACAGATGTTTTTGACATGTCAGAAGTTAATCTAAATAAATTCTGTTCTTAATTGACCATAAGAAATTTGTCAACAGTGATCTAGAATGAAAACAGTCACTGGTAGCAAGTCCGTCCTGGTGAACATGTGAGTTTTGCTCAGGCATTTATTTAGAGAAATAAGACTCATCTCTCCTTTTCTTCTTTCTTGACCCAGCCTGCCTTTGTTTTCAGGCCTAACAGTCTTGGAAGAACACAGATTATGTGCTAAATATAATAGTTATCCTTTTTCACTTAAGAAGCGACTATCTGAATTCCCAGCACTGATCTAATTCCACTTGCTTCTGAAGTTTACCTTTTTACACTTGTGTTGGTTTTAGCCAGTGGCCACTGTCAAAGGTCATGAACTTGTACACTTCCTCCCCAAAGATTCACTGTATCCGTGTTCAGTTTGTGAAGATCCCTCTGGATTCGTTTATTTAATTTTGTCACCGTTGTTTAATTCATGAAATCATTCACTCTTTTTTTCTTCTTTCAACTGGATTGCAAATAAAGGAGGGAAAGGAAAGGAATGGAATTCCTTTCCTCAGCATCTTAATTATCTTAGTTTTAAGTTCTTCTATAAGAGTGTATTTATGAACGTAGTTTCACTAGCTTAAAGCATCTAATTGAAACCAGACCCTTAAATCTCTCTGGATCAAGGAGCCCTAATAAGCCCCGAGCATCTTATCCCTACAATCCAGAAGCATTTATTTGTGCTTGTGCTTGATGCATGTGTAATCAGGTTATTCTCCCAGCTTCATTTTCCGCCTCAGACTTTAGCAGGATCTAGTATGGTGGTGAAGGGGATAATTATTCCTATTTCCAGTGGGTACAACCAAGGAAGAGAGGGTGAGAGCTTAAGTGTTAGTGATTCTTCAATGGATCTATTTTCTTTACATATGGTATTATGGACACTACACATATATTTTCAGCTACAGAATATGTGATCGTCTTTTTGCAAATTAAGGTTCACATTTTTCTCTATCACATGATGATTCTGATTTAATTCTTTTTTTCATAATTGAGTCTTCTTAAAATAAATAATTGTATTTATTTTTGGCTGTGCTGGGTCTTTGTTGCTGTATGGACTTTTCTCTAGTTGCAGAGAGCGGGGGCTGCTCTCTGGTTGCAGTGCTGGCTTCTCCTTGTGGTGGCTTCTCTCGTGGAGCACAGGCTTAGTTGCTCCACAGCATGTCGGATCTTCCCAGACCAGGGATTGAACCTGTGTCTCCTGCATTGGCAATAGGATTCTTTTCCACTGAGCCACCAGGGGAGCCCCTGATTCTAATTTAATTATTGTTGTACATTAAAAATACAGTGTGATTTCTAAAATGCCTGCTGACCACAGTAGTGTCAATCATATGCATTTTAACGTTCTTGCTGTTAGGTTCATGATCCTTTCTATAGTGGTGAATTTGAGAAAAATTTGTCCTACGATACCTGTAGTTTGGGTAACTCCAGCATGTCAGAAAAAAGGGGGGGGCCATATTTGAAGCATTTAAATTACATTGACACTTTGTCTTTTTGTGCATATTTGGAGAAGAAAGTGTTCAGATAATTATTTTAAATGTTTTAACCCTTTGGATGGAGATTTTCTCAAGTGGATTCATGCTTGCTTGCTTCTTACGGACCCTTTGAGCTAGTATACAACCTAGGCATGCAGTTCTTAGTTGTTGAATAACTTTTTTTCTCTTTATGTATTTTAAATTTTAATTATGAAATATTCCAAACATATAGAAAAGTACAGAACATAATAGTATCCACATGGACCCACTGTGAAAATTTTAAAACTAATAACAATGTGTAGAATTTGTTCTCACCTTTTTCATGAAAGAAACTAGAGCCTCCTAATTACTGCTACCAGAGGTAATCACTGGCCTCAATTTGGTATGTATCATCCTATCTATGCATGATTTTATACTTTTTCTACGTTTGCATATGTGTATATGCAATTTAGAAATACTGTGTTTAGAGTTGTTGAATGACTCATTGTTATAAGCATATAGTGTTGCACTAGGTCTTACATCTTAAAGGTTGAGGTTATTTTTAAGTGTCATATTCTTTGCTCAGATGCAGAAGAGCTCCAATACTCATGTATTAACTGTGACTTTTATTTATTTTTCTGCTATCAAGACTGACAACCTTACTGACTGACAACCAATCAGTAAGAAACCTCTTACTGACTATGTAATATATGCTAGGTGCACATAACATTACACTGGAAACTTCATTTAATCTTCACAGTAACCCTCTGAGCAAGCTCTCGCTGTATCCATTTTATAGATGAGGGAACTGAGGCTCAGAGAGACCAAGTTTTTTCTTATTGCTATCAGTGCATCTACTTATATTATCTCTTTCCTTTTAAATACATTGCTTCTAATTCTGAGGACCAGAAATCCAGGTAACTAGATTATGCATGAAATAGAATATGCTTTCCTCTGGGGAAAGAATGATGAAGACTGGGAGAGGGGTTCCAGGTTGGGCATTTATGAGATGGTGTATGTGGGTGTTAGTGCCCCTTTCATACAGGTTGGAGTTACTCTTTGTGAAGCTAATGTTACACTGTTAGCCAGGATGGATAGAGACTGTCTTTGTTTAGGGGTAGTGGTGGTTGTTGTTCAGTTGACAAGTCGTGTTAGACTCGTTGCGACCCCATGGACTGTAGCATGCCAGGCTTCCCTATCCTTCACCATCTCCCAGAGTTTGCTGAAACTCATGGCCATTGAGTCAATGCTGCCATCCAACCATCTCATCTTCTATCGTTCCCTTCTCCTACTGCCCTCAATCTTTCCCAGAATCAGGGTCTGTTCTAATGAGTCAGTTCTTTGCATTAGGTGGCTAAAGTATTGGAGCTTCAGCTTCAGCATCAGTTCTTCCAATGAATATTCAGGGTTGATTTCCTTTAGGATGGACTGGTTTGATCTCCTTGCAGTTCAAAGGATTTTCAAGGGTCTTCTCCAGTGTCACAGTTTGAAAGCATTAATTCTTCAGCTCTCAGCCTTCTCTATGGTCCAACTCTCACATCCATACATGACTACTGGAAAAACCATAGCTTTGGCTCTATGAACCTTTGTCAGCAAAATGATGTCTCTGCTTTTTAATATGCCATCTAGGTTTATCATAGCTTTTGTTCCAAGCAGCAAGGGTCTTTTAATATCATGGCTGCAGTTAGCAACCACAGTGATTTTGGAGCCCAAGAAAATAAAGTCTGTCACTGTTTCCATTTTTTCCCCATATATTTGTCATGAAGGGACCAGATGTCATGATCTTCATTTTTTGAATATTGAATTTTAAGCCAGCTTTTTCACTCTCCTCTTTCACCTTCATCAAGAGGCTCTTTAGTTCCTCTTCACTTTCTGTCATTCAGTTCAGTTCAGTTCAGTCAGTCAGTCATGTCCAACTCTTTGCGACCCCATGAATCGCAGCACGCCAGGCCTCCCTGTCCATCACAAACTCCCGGAGTTTACTAAGACCCATGCCCATCGAGTCGGTGATGCCGTCCAGCCATCTCATCCTCTGTTGTCCCCTTCTCCTCCTGCCCCCAATCCCTCCCAGCATCAGAGTCTTTTCCAACGAGTCAACTCTTCACATGAGGTGGCCAAAGTATTGGAGTTTCAGCTTCAGCATCAGTCCTTCCAATGAACACCCAGGACTGATCTCCTTTAGGATGGACTGGTTGGATCTCCTTGCAGTTCAAGGGACTCTCAAGAGTCTTCTCCAACACCATAGTTCAAAAGCATCAATTTTTTGGCGCTCAGCTTTCTTCACAGTCCAACTCTCACATCCATACATGACCACTGGAAAAACCATAGCCTTGACCAGATGGACCTTTGTTGGCAAAGTAATGTCTCTGCTCTTTAATATGCTATCTAGGTTGGTCATAACTTTCCTTCCAAGGAGTAAGCGTCTTTTAATTTCATGGCTGCTGTCACCATCTGCAGTGATTTTGGTTCCCGAAAAAATAAAGTCTGACACTGTTTCCACTGTCTCCCCATCTATTTCCCATGAGGTGATGAGACCAGATGCCATGATCTAAGTTTTCTGAATGTTAAGCTTTAAGCCAACTTTTTCACTCTCCTCTTTCACTTTCATCAAGAGGCTTTTTCTGTCATTAGGCTGGTGCTATCTGCATATCTGAGATTGTAGTGGAATGACCTCAATGACTCCTCACAGACTGTTCCAGAGGGGTGCAGATTCCAACACCTAAATCTGGAAAAGCTAAGTCAGTGGTTCCTAATATTTTGGGGTCACAGGTAGAGCTGAGAAGCTAATGAAATTTGTGAGTCCACTCCAGAAAGAAGTGTGTGGGTACTCTGAGACATACAATGTTGTATATGTTTTCAGGGGCTTCAGAATGCTCAGAGGCCCATTTCTGGATCCTAGATGAGGATAACTGACTTGGCCTCTGCAGGTTGGGTGGTAGTCACTGCCGCTGTGACTAAACATATCCTGCAGGCCAGAGACAATCATGATGGCAGAGGCTCCCTTGGGATGGGGAGATTTGAAACAGAAAAGGGGAGCACTCATGTTTGCCCTTGAGGGTTCAAGGTGAGATGAGCAGGTGGTCAGTAGCACCAGTCCTGAATGTGGGGGAGACCTCGTGTGCTGGTCACCTGACTGAGAGAAGGGCCGGAAGCCGAGCGAGAAGAAACCAGGCACAGGTCCGGCGGGTCATACGGTCCAGCAGAGCACCTGCGCGGTCAGGAAGGCTTCTGCGGCTCTGGGAGAGATTTTCAGAACCTGAAACCTTGGGAAACATAGCTTTCGATGCTGTTTCTCTTGGGGGGAGTGTGATTGCGTCACAGTGCGGTATTAAGTTCTGCCGTACAGTGAAGTGAATCTGCCTGTGTGTACACATGCAGGCCCTTGCATGCTCGGTCATGTCCGATTCTTTGTGACTCACGGACTGTAGCCCACCATGCTCCTCGTCCAAGGGATTCCCCAGGCAAGAATACTGGAGCGGGTTGCCATTTCCTTCTTCAGGAGATCTTTCTGACCCAGGCGTCGGACCGAGGTCTCCTATGTCTCCTGCATTGGCAGGAGGATTCTTTACCCCTGAGCCACCTGGGAAGCCCATCACCTCCCTTTTGGACCTCCTCCCACCCACCCCACCCCCCCAATCCTGCCTTTCTGGGTCATCACAGAACACCATGTTTATTTTTTCTATAATGATTTTTTTTTCTCTCTCTCAACTTTATATAAAATTTGCACTGAGGTCAACATAGAAAGAGAGATTTGCAGATAAATCCTTGAGCCTTTATAAAGAGAAGAACAGCTCCTGCAGTGGCGTTAGCATTACTTTTCCTCTTTCTTGAGAGTGAACCCCAGGGAATTCGAGAGCCACGGGTGTAGACACAGACTCCTTTCCCACCTGGAGGCTCTCCCTTCAGATTTTCAGCCCTGAAGTTTTTCACATCTCCTTCTACTAAGAATGCCTTTTCTTTTACACTCATTTTTGCAGATTCTTGCATCATCCCCCTAGGCCAGTAGAATCCAGCAGGAGGAACTTCCTCATTTTGCCAAGCGTGACTCCTGTTTGTGGGACCAGTCACCTGGCCCTTCAGAGAAGCCTTGAATGGTTTCAGGAGCCCTTTATTATTTTTCTTTGAGATGCTCTTAAGCCCCGGTAGTGTTGAGAAATTATGAAAGAGGCTGTAAACAAGTTGAACTCTTTAACCAAAGAAGCTGCCTTTGATAAGAAACCATAATTAATAGTGTACTTTTAAAGGATTTCAACACACTAAAGTAACAGGTCCAATAATTACAGTGTTTTCCAAAATCATTGGATGTTATTGTAAAGAATGAAAGTTGTCATCTTTTAAATCACAGATCAGTCTTTTGTGTCTAAATTCAACAGTGTTTTTCCTCGACAGCCGCAGTCTCAGTTAGTGAACCCCCTTCTTGTGCTTCTAACACTTCTCTACTGAAGTACCTTGAAAAGCAGAAAAAAGGTGCTTATGTGCCCCCCTTGTTACGTCCTCGGTTCTGGAGCCGCAACCTTGACTGTTACTGTCTTAAAATTTTTCTTTAAGCTATGGCTTTATCCCAAAATTAGTGTTGATATTATATTCTCATCCACAATATGTATGTTTGTCTTAACATGTGAATTATTTGTCAGTTAAATTACTTCACTTCTCCCCCTAAAATTTTCAAGCAGTGCAGCTCTCCCTGGCCTACCTACCACTGGATAACCCTAGAAATTCTGCAATATCACAAACATTGGCAGAGGGTTTTTTAAAAATTGCTTTTGTTCCCATTTTACAGATAATTAAACAGGTTTTGTGTAAAGTTCAGGCATTCACACCAAGGTCATAAAGTGGCAAAGCCATTCCTAACCCATGTTAGAAACTTTTTGAGTTCCAAATCTATAATACACAACCATACTGAGTGTTAAGGCATCTTATTTTCAAAAGAAGTAAGAAGGTTAGGGTTTTAAAATATTCCAGAAAGTTAGTGACTCTGAGTTATTCATGCACAGCATGCTTAGTTTCCCAGATAGCTTAGAAACAATTAATTTTGGATAAGCATGTAGGTTTTATGTAACTGGAGCTACTGGTGGTAATGTTTCATGACTAATGCATTTTGGCAAAAAAAAAAAAAAAAAGTAGGGGGCTAATTCCCTTCAAAAACACTATCTGGCATGGTAAGGAGGGGTTGTTTCCAGATTCGAACAGAGAAACAAAGACTCTTGTGGGAATCTTTGTTGCATTTGTGGCACTTGGACAGACCCTTGAAGATAACCGGTTCCATGGCCCATGTGCTAGTTCTGCCCTGAAAATCTTGTTCGTGGCGAAAAACTTTAAAACCTTAAGTCCCTGAGTTTCATCATGAGGATTCAAGACCCAATTTGCTCTTTCTTAAAAGGAAAAAAAGAACCAAAATGGTGGGAAATTCTTTTAAGTGCTATTTTATTCTCAGTTTTTGTGTCTCTTCTCCACTGCTGCTTTGTTGGCATCTTCAGCTGTTGTGAATAAGCATGTTGGAAAAAAATTATTGTTATGATTATTAAAATAACTTTTTCCTTTATCATCATTTTAGAGTCATCTATCTGTTTAGCAGACCACAGCAGCTAACCCAAGCTAGTATTGTAAGATACAAAATAATGTTGCTTGCATCAGTTGGGAATTTCATGGAATTTGCTTCTATTTGACTATATTTCCAGATAGAACCATGGGCCTAAGTGTTTGTTTTAGGCCTCCAAGAAGTCATTCCTTTGCAATGATCTGTAGCCAGACTGCTCTCCCTTGGGACTAACCTGTATGACTAATTTGAGTAGGAGTGTGATAAACTTAGTCACCACTTAAAAAGAGGCTAAAAATACTTCCTTTTTAATTTAATTTAATTTTATTTTTTTTGCCTCCATATTATCTAGCAACACCCTTCCAGGGATAATCAGAAGGAGGTGGTGAAGATTAGAGCTGATTGGGAAGGTTCTGAAAGCCCAAGAAGCATTTCGGAAGCTTCACACCTTTAAGCCCCAAGGGAGAAGCTTTGACCCCCCCCCCCCAGCTTTTACGGGTTTTGTTGTAAAACCTGAGCTGCCCAGAACACTATGTAGCTAATGGCTTTAGCAGAAGTGATTTTACAACTAAAGATGGCCATCCCCCAGATTTGTCTTACTTCATTGTCCAGATCTAAAAATGATTATTGATTCGACTTACAGTGCCAGTTAAATATTGCTGAAAAGTATTTCTTTTGAGGTTGCAGTCTTGTGATCCAAACATAGTGAATGGAGGGAGGGTTTCCCTAAAAGGTGGAGAGACAGACCCTGATTGGAGATGGAGTATATATACTGAGCTGGGGGCTGCAGAAGGATGCTTGTCTTAACTCTGTTTTCCACTCACTGGGCATCTTGGACACAACCGTACTGTCCCCTGTTTCTTTAACTTTAAGATGAAAGATTAGACCGGCTCTTTGGTTTTCAAACCTTCTTCTTATACCCTTCTCCTCAACAGCAGAGCCTTTTTTTTTTCTAGTGAAGTTTTTTTAACATCAGAGCCTTTTATTTTCTAGTGAAATCTTTTCAGGACCCCAATACAGAAAACAGATCCAAGTGGAGATATTTTGTTCATGGAGTATACATGGAAAATCCTTCTCTGGCCTCACTTCTGGCCCCAAGACACTTCTCCTTCAATTTTTCTTTAAGCGCTCTTTGGCCTGTGACATTCTAAAATTCTCATTAATGTGAACTGAGCATTATTAATAACAGTGGGGTGTGGTTTTTTTTTTCACGCAATACCCACAGCAGGGAGGAAAAACATGGTCTTAAATTTCAGCATGATTTAAGTGAGTAAAAGATGTAATTCGTGAATGTTAAAGATGAGTACAGTCTAACATGCAACTGTTAGAAGTTGTGGGAATTCACAATAGACTTGCTCTTCTTTGCCCTGGAATGCTTGGAGCAAGAATACAGAGAAGTAGATACGTGACAGGCTTCCCAGATGGCTCAGTGGTAAAAGAGTCCACCTGCCAATGCAGGAGACGCGGGTTTGATCCCTGGGTCAGGAGGATCCCCTGGAGAAGGAAATAGCAACCCACTCCAATATTCTTGCCTGGAGAATCCCATGGACAGAGGCGCTTGGCAGGCTACAGTCCATGAGGGAGGGGTCACAAAAAAATTGAATATGATTTAGTGACTCAACAACAGATACATAATAAACCTTTCAACCATTAGACTTCACTTCCTGTCCATTTTCTATTGCATCCTAGTGCCCAGCTTCCTCTTTTTTCTTCTTCTCATCTCTCGAATCCTAGATGACCACGTAGTTTGGAATTTTGGCCCCAGAAGGAGTTTTTCTTGTTTCCTTGTGTGTGTCTCTCTCACTGGAGCAGGTCTGAAGTACTCTAATTTCTGCCTGTCATCTCAACTAAGACTTTGCAGATCCAATACCAAACTGTATAGGATTAAATTCTGAGCCTTCCAGGGAAAATTTCAGAAAGCGCTCCTTTGCTGTTGCTAATTGTAAAATAAACAGATCTCCCTCCCAGGGATGGGAGTTTCCTCCTCCTTTGGTGGCCTTCCCTCTAGCAATGTAGGAGCTGCGAGGACCAGATTTACACCTCCAATTCCAGACCAGCTGAGAGCGCCGACATCAGTTTCCCGGTTTGTAGCATTTCACCCAGCCGTGCACCAGTCATTCCAGCCTTTTCTGAGCCATGGTCTTTCCCTGCCAGCAGTTTTCCCACTGATTGCTAGAACTATACCCTTGAGTCAGGATTTCTTCCCCCAGATTCTCATAGCAAATACCGTCTGGCATTTTCTGTCAGCCAGCCTCTGTCCTAAGCACTGTAAATGCGTCAGCGCATTTGGGCTCTTTGAGAATGGCCAGACCAAGGCCCAAGTGACAGGATAGGTACAGAGTTTCCAGAATCCTTCTTGGCTCGTTAGAGCCAGATGACATGCAGACAGGCAGGGTGGGCAGGTCCCAAATAAGTGTCTTTCAGTTAAAATGTACCACTTGGAGAATTTGGGTTTTTTTTTTAAACAAACAAATGAGCCACTTGAGTTGCTTAAGTATGAAATGATTGTTTGGTAGGTGAAATTATTATTAATATATTATGTTAAAAATTATTAACAAGGGCTTAATTTCATTCCAAACAGATTGTGTCAAGGCGAGTGGGCGCTGCAGAAGTACAGTGAAATATGAGCTTCTTGAGCCTTGAGTAGAGGCTGAGCAAGAGAGACCCCAGCTAGTCCTACCCTTCTCTAAACAGCCACAGCCATGAAACTTTCTTGACCTTTTCACCTTTCAACTTTGGTTGAACTTGGAAAGAAGACTTTTGAATTATTAAAAAAAAGAGAGAGAGAGAAAAGAGAGAAGAAAAAAGAAAGACAGGAGTGGGGGTCGGTGGGGAAGGTTGGAGGAGGAAGGTTGGGGGAGGCTGTGAAAAAGATGTGGAGACTGGGAGAAAAGGGCTGATTATATGTTAGCGTAACAGTAATACTAGGAAAATAATCCTCCTCTTGTGTATGAGTTTCTGCTACTGGGAGCCACAGGGTAATCAGCTCACATGACATACCCAGAGGCTAATGCTAGCCTGGGCTGTTTTTGAACATATTCAAACAAAGACTGATTATCCAAACAAGAATTTGGACTGCAGCAGTCGGACCAGTTAAATTATAGTTAGTAAAACTTGGCGCCTTATGAGCCTGGAATGTTACAATTGCAGCTGGATCTTCGTTTGTCAGGCATTCTCACTAAACAATAAAAACCAGAGATTTTTATCTCCCGGGGATTCAGTTTAACTCCTTGAAGGCAAAGAGCAAAGTGCCAACGCTCACAGCTCAGGCTCCTGGCATTGTCCGTCTCCCATCCTGCCAGAGTTAAGGAGGCAGCGGCATTTTCGTGGGGTTCTGGAGGAAAGTGGGAGGGTGAAGGCAAGTTGCTCCTTTCCTCAGATCTAGCAGAGAGAGAGAATCTTGTTACTCCTTTATTCCTCTAACCAACATTTGTTAAGTGCTACTGTGTGTAAGTATCTAAGCCTTGTGCTAGCTGCTCTGTTTATATACAGCAGGCTATAATAGATGGCATAAAGTACTCAGTTGTCAGAAGGTTGTAAGATATGAGTAATTTAGTGGAAAGGAATGGGGAAGATAAAAAAGGCTGTTTGAAGCGGGTATTATTTGAATGGTAGGCTCAAATCTTCAAAAGTGACTGTAACAGTGCTTTTACTCAGAGGGAACCACACAGATAAAGGAGTAGATCCAGGAAAGTTGGATCGTGGCTGTGAAGGGACGTAGCAGAAGTGAAGGCTGAAAACGTTGAATGAGACTAAGAGTAGGTTGGGAATGTCAGGCCCAAGAGTGTGGCCTTTAAAAGTTATCTTTTATTTTTACCTGTCTTTAATCATTTGCTGTTCAGTCTCTAAGTCAGGTCCTACTCTTTGCGACCCTATGGACTGTAGCATATCAGGCTTCCCTGAGTTAATGCATATTGAAAGTTTACCTTCTTTTGGATGTTGAGTGCTCATAATAATTTTCTGAGGAAACTGCATTTCAGAGAAACTAGTAACTTTCCCAAGATCACACAGCCCATAAGTAGCAGAGTCAAGGTCAGATGCAGACGGACTATAAACACCCACCACCACCTCTTATCTTCTTTTCTGTCCCACTCTCTATGCCTTTTAAGTCTCTGAGTTTATGGTCACAGTGCAGAATGGATCAGGCATGTTTTTATATGGAGGCAAGAATAGATTATCACTATTATGGAGTTAGATGGTTCTAGTGATAAGAGTCATTTTATGTGGATGATCTTTATATCAGAAGTCAATATACAGTTACCATAATCATCACTCTAAGTTGGTTTAAGCGTATGGGTTATAATTGCAAGTTCACGTGAACTGGAGTGTGTTTTCTAACCAACCCCATCATAATGAGACAATCTGCTCTCCTAGTTGTGTCTAACAGTGATTTTATGGTCGTACTGGGCTGACTTTGGCAGTCAAAGTCCTATGCATTTATTATGCTACCTTTTCTAAGAAACATATTTTAATACCATGAATATGTGGCTCCCCCTTCCCTGACTCCACAGGGCATCTTCACCGTGTTCTTATCCTCTGCTGACCCTACCACTGTCTTGTTTTCTTTCCTGTCCTCTTTGATATACTCTGTTATTGTAAGCCAGGCTTGTGGCTTCTGGGAGGGGTGATTGGCAGGGTCAGTCAGACATAAGCGCTGAAACGTGTGTCCCAGAGGTGGAAGCCAGATTTCCTCTCCCCGCCCTGAGGCCAACTCCTGATGGCTTCGCAGTCAGAAATAGCAAAAATCGAAATGGATATTGCAGATAGTCCAGGCGGGCAAATAAGAAATCCAAATGCTTGGATACTTCAGATTTTTAAATTTACTTGGAGATGTTTTTAACAGTGGAAGCAACATAGCCTATTTTTGAGTCAATTTTTTTCTACATACAGAATAGGCTTACTCTTCTTAGGAAAAGATCAGGTGCTGATTTAGTGAGTTTATTTTTGAGATGCAAAAGCAAGAGTGAATTAAATGGGTTACCCTCTTTTAGATAATGGGAGTTGATTGGCGCCAACATCCTTATTTAGCTTGGGTTAAAAGTGAATTTGGAGAGGAGATACTAGCTTGAACAGAATCATCCTCGAGGATAGTTATATACCCAGGAGGAAAGCCTAGATTTGAAATATTGACAGATTTGGAGAGTGGTTATTCATTTGCTTTATTTTTGTTATTTAATTCAGTTTGCAAAACCTCTAGTAGATAGCTCTGAAACCTTTGAGAAAACTGTTGAAATTCCAGAGATGAGCTTTGTATAACTTATGATGCTTCTGGAAATTTGGGTGGCCTAGTGATGAACAATTCTTCCTTTCTGATGTTAATCATTTGCATTTTTATCAGTGGCCCTAAAATTAATATAAAAAGGGAACTTCGTTTACTTTGGGCAGTCATGTTTCAGGAGTAGCAGAGGATAACATGCTACAGTTAAGATCTAGATCATGGTAGAAGTATTAAACTTGGCTTTTGGAGATTAGGTTTTCCCTACTTAAAATTAAGAACTTAAAGATTTTAATCAAGATAATCTTAAAATGTCTTAAGGTGCAACTTATTTGGGAGGTGATACTACTTGGAATAGTAAAGACCAGAGGAGAAATTGTGAGTTAATGTTTACTCTTTTATTACTATTTTAATCAAATGGCCTTACAACTTGACCTTTTCAATGTGAATATTTTTTTTTTTTTAAGAACACTCAGGTATGTGAAGGCATAACTGTTGGGTTGAAAGTTCACAGGCCTAAAAGTCTTATACTTGAGTTTTAAACATGTATATGTTAAAAATATTTTGATTGGGATTTTCCATTAGGACAGTTACATTCTCCTTGTGACCTACATTTTGGTGTGGCTCTTCAGATGTTTGGGAACTGTAACCATGTCACCTCAAATAATAATAATAGTAGGAGTAGTAATATTGATAGCAAGAACAATCATTTATTGAATGCCTACTCTCTGATAGACCCTGTATATACATATTTTCTTACCCTCACAACTGTCCTGCCAAGTAGAATAGCATTTTTAAGAAAACTGTGTCCAAGAAAAGATAAGTGATTGGGACAGGCCTTGAACCCAGGTTTCTCTGACCCCTAAAGTCCATATTCTTTCTGCTACATCATGATGTTAAAAAAGGACTGAATGCAGCTGATGCTCATTTAAAACTTACTTGTTTTAGCACACATACCCTAAGAAGTTCAAGCCTGATCTTATCTCGTTCATTTACCTGTGTCACAAGCCCTGGGACTAAGTTTTAAATTAAACTCAAACTGAAGTGCGTCTTAACTAAAACCTTCCCCTGAAAGAAGCATTCTTGAAAGGTACCAAGGGTTGTTGTTCTTGAGACAGTTTTGACGAATTCAAGGGCAAAAATAGGCTAGCCATTTGATTAGATTTCAATATGCCACTCTTACTTGGGAATTTTCCTGTATTTGGGCAGGAGAGGATTCTTGCCATGAGAACCCATCAGCTCCCTCCCCCGCAACTCTCGCTGGCTGTCTCTCACCCTTCCGAAGAAGCCAACACAAAGTTGCAGTCCTTTCTTTGGGGGCCTCTCAGTACTGACGCACTGAATTGGTAGATTTGACCTTGGAGGTTTGACTATTTGAAAATGATTCCAGAAGTCAATGAGGAAGTTGCTGTTACTGCGGATTTCCAGATTATGTATAGAAGTGAGTGGCAGAATCAGCCTGTTTGACCACTCTGCGCCTGCATCGCCCTTTGCTCTGCTGTTCTCTGTTTGTCGTGTGTCAAGATTTAATACACACACACACCAGCAACAACAATTTAGCTGTCTCTTTATGCTAATAACAGAAGGGAAAGTAAATAAGCCTAATAAAACAATAGTTTTAAGGTAAAAACAGCTTAAGCATTGTACTTTTCCTCCTCCTAATAGTAAACGCATAGGGTTTAAAAAAGGTTTCTTGAATAAATGCTTAATTTGGTAAGAAACCTAAGAGCCTTCATGATAATACAGTGAGATTGAATGTGCGTGTGTGTTTTAATTAAAGGAGAATGCTTTCCCAGTGACAAGTATATCTAGAACCAGAATGGTTCTTGTTATTCAAGATTAAGAAGCCAAGAACATGAAGAAGACAGTATAAATATCAGAATTTGACCCAAAAGAGACTCCTAGATATGTCCTGAATAGCCCTAAGTCACTAAACCTGTTAACACATAAAGACGTTTAAAGTGGTGTTTTAGTATCTTCTTTTTGGAATCAGTCCATATTTGGTTAATGTTGCCAGACCCAAGACCCAAGCCCTCCTCCCTTTGTATTTTTGATGCTTTAGCCATGATGAAAATTTTCTCACTGACTTGCCCATACATGCTTAGACCCTTCCTCCAATTAGAAAGATATAACTGGGAACTTGCCTGGCAATCCAGTGGTTAAACTTCAAGCTTCCACTGCAGGGGGCTTGGGTTCTATCCCTGGTCAGGGAACTAAGATCTCACCTGCCTCACTGTGTGGCCAAAAAGTAAAACAAACAAACAAACAGTTGACTCATGTGTGTATTAAGAAAAAGAAAGACATTACTGAACACAGGTCATAGCAAAGAGCAATGGCAGAACCTGTACTTAAAGTCTCATGAGATGAAGAGCCTGGAATTCAGAACGCTAAAGGAAAAATTTACCTTCAGAGCCTTGCTTCTGAGTCTGCTCTTTTAGAGGTTTATCCCACTTTTCTGAGCTAATGTTGAGGAGAATTAATAGTTTTGATCATAGTTCTCCAAAGATTATTGCATCTCTCTCTGTTTTTACAAACTAATCCCTAATCCCAGTTTCTTCCAGACAGATTGAAAACTTTATTTATAATCTCATATAATGGGGTGCATACTATCTCATCATTGGATGTATCAGGATTTATTTTTGCCAATTCTTTAGAAAGTAGTGCCTTTAGAAGACAAATCAGTTTTCAGCAGGTTAAAAAAAAAAAACTAAGGAAAGTCCATTCAGTTTATAGAAGTAACATCAGGAAAGGCATCAGTTTGAAAACAGGATGACTAGAAGTTAGCAAAATATGTGTCATAAAAGAATAAACGGGTAAAATTCAGATGATTATTTTCATTTAGTATTAAAATTGCCTGATGCTCACAGACTTCTTTGACTCAACATTTTGCAAAACAGGATATACAGGGACAACACGGTGTTTTTTAAGACTTTACTGAAATGCCGTTGTATTTGTGGTTTCACTGTTTGTCATCCTAAACGCAGTATAATGGACTGTAATTGTAGACAATATTTAAGCAAATATTATTGATAAATCAATAAAATCACTCATTTTAAAAGCTGATACTATTGGATATCAATCAGTTTTTCTCTGATTTTCTGATCAAAATGTTATATGTCCAAATCAAAGTTATAGAGGTTCTCTGACTATTATTCAGTTGGTTCAGACTGTAGACTAATGTTACAACTATGAGATGTTGGGCTACTATAAAAGCCATTCCTTAGGGAGCACCTGAATTTAGTACTTTTTAAAAATGATAGGGAAAGTCTCATTGAAAGAAAAAAAAACAACAGATTTTTAGGTACTTCTTATTGCCTAGTTGTGAAGGCTGTGAAAGTCACGGAGCCCCTGTTTAGAGTCTAGAGGATCTGGGATCTTTGTGGACTCAAAGTAACATCAAAACTGGAAGCCCTCCTCCTCTGACTTGTCTAAAGCTCTAAGGGTTCGAGTGATCTACACGCAATGACTAACAAGGCTGACATTTAGAATCCCAGCCTTCTAACACCCAGCTTTGGTCTGCCTTGCATGCCAACCAGGGGTTCTTTTCCATCCTGGGAGAACCCTGGGCCTACCATGACCCTAATCTGATTAGAGGTGGTGTAGTAGAGATGGTCGAGTCAGAAATAGGTCTAAAGTTGGTTGAAATTGGTCCCTGAGTTTCTCCCTTTACTCCCAAAACATCTAAGGATGTTTTAGGAGCCCCGGCAGTAAGGGGTACACTTAGGGTGTGTGTGTTAGTAGCTCAGTCATGTCCGACCCTTTGCGACCCCATGAGCTATAGCCCACCAGACTTCTCTGTCCATGGAATTCTCCAGATAAGAATACTGGAGTGGATAGCCATTCCCTTCTCCAGGGGAATCTTCCTATCCAGGAATCAAACCCAGGTGCATTGCAGGCGGATTTTTTTTTTTTTTTTTTTTTTTTTACCATCTGAGCCACCAGGGAAGCCCCGGGGTTGTGTATCCAGTAACATTTTGGACTTGGCTCACCTTGTATGGCCTCACTGGAGCTTGCATACCTGAATTACACCAGCCGTTACAGGTTAGCTCTCTTGGTTGGCAAGAGCATTTCCTTTTCTTTTTTAAAATGCAAGTCATGCTTTCATTTTAATATAATATCAACCATTCAGCCTTGACATGATTTAAAATGAATGTGGCTAGTTTTGTCTTTGAATGTGTGTGTGTAGAATAACTTAATTGACAAGCAATCATGACATTCTCTTTGAGGTTGATGTTATCCCATCATTCGGAGACCTATTTTGGTTAATTTGTTTTTTTTTCATATAGTTTCTGGTGGGAAAAATGCATTGCTCTGGTACTGAAATTAACTTGATTGAAATATCTTAGACTTTGTCATTTTCCAGTGGCTCGAGAGGTTATTTCCCAAGTGTTTAATTTTTTAAGTACAGTGTATATTAATTTAACTGCTACTTTCTGACATTCATCATTCTGTAGAAAAATTATCAACTGCATGCCTTGAACAGATTTTTATTTACACTCCAAATTCCCACTCTGTGCAGGGTTTATTTAACTTTGAAGGTATCATGTAAATCTGATAAAGATGAGGTTTTTAAAAACGTGTACTGTTTATTGATTTGCTCAATATAATTTTCACATTTTTCTTTATAAAGTATTCTATATCTGCAAAAGGAAACACTTAAAGACTAATGCAATCTACAGGAACTGTTCAATCAGAAATAATGAGTGGAGAGGTCACTTGTCAAGAGCATATTGTTTGAAATACTTATGTTTAAGGGTTTCCAGTCTTTGAGGTAACAAAAGTCCTTCCATGAAAAATAGGGACTATGTTGGGCTTCTGAATTCTGTACAGCATGTCACGATTTTTGCTCCTGGGCTAAAGATAGAAAGTAAAATAAAATGTTCTTTGTCCATTTAGTTATCCTTGACTCCATGAAATTCTCCAAAGTAATTACTGGTGACCACAATACCACCTACCAGCAAGAACAGCATTGACCCTGTGCCAGCTGCCTTATTGCTGACCACAGCTGCTCTTGAGTATAGCAGATGTTTCTCCTTTTGCCTTGCCAGTAAAATTTTATTGAGCAGTTTTGCAAATAAAGAGCAGCATACTCTGCCTGAAGAGCGGCCAGAGATCTTTGCCACCTTGTACAATAAGGTTAGATTTCTCCTCTGGACTAGGAGGCCCCCACTCCTAGGTTCTGTGCAGCCTACCTCTCAGGCCTCGTAAACTGCTGTCCTCTTGGGTTTGCTTCCCTTCCCTACCCACCCATGTAATTTTCCCAAAGGAAATAATGTTGGAAGAGCAACCACACTTGTGGTTGCATCTTGCTGCTTTAAAAGGCTGTCACATTAGAACTTTGCTCCTACCCGTTGTGGGTTTGCAAAAAGGAGTTAGGGTACTTTGTCAGGATGTTTTGTTAGGATGCTTTTGTGAATTTTTCCACATCTCTTTGGTTTGGATGTTGACTTGGAAATGTCTTTCGAATTAGCTTCTTTTGGAACGCCTTCTGCCTTCCTGAGCACTTCTTGAATCCTTGCCTTGTGAAGGCAGCCAAGGGAACTTCTGATCCTTCTTCTTTGTACCTGTCATGGATGACACCCCATTTGAGTCCGAAGTCCTTTAAAATATTTTAAAGTCCTATATTTTCCTCTGGATGATTTAATACAATTTCTCTCTGTGCTCCTTGTCCAGAGGTAAAGGAATAGATTTTGGAGTTGAAGCTGACACTTTTTTTTTTTTTTTTTAATGGAAATCTAAAGCGCCTTCCCTGTAATGATTCCAGCCTAGTTTCCATGAACTTTCAAAGAAATCAACTCATAAAGATTATAACAATTGAGGATCCAAGCGTCAGCTTGTCATGAATTCCCACAGAGCCCTGGGCCTGGGGAGGACAGGTAAGATATAAGATCAGAGGGCAGAGGCCGTACGGTGAGAATTTGCCTGCCCTGTGCTTTCATAGCAGGAAGGAGCACTGACCTGAATCCCTTAGTGTTCATTCCAGGAGTGTGTCATTGTGGGAATTTATCTAGCCCGCTCTGTGGCAGATGACCAATCTGATAGCCTGACTTCAAAGCTCCTAACACATATGATACCAAGACTTCATTTAATATTCTATGTGGTCCTTATTAGGATACCTAGGTCACGTTGAGTGACTACTCTTAGATCTCTCCGTCAAGAAGTTTGAAGCACATTTAATGCTTTACACCACTTGGAGTAGTTTAAAGTAGTTGTATACTCTCAAAAACTTGTAACAAAACTTGATTCTTCTTTGATCTTAAAAAGAAGAGCTTTTGTAGATTCTTTTTGCTACTTTCTCTGCTACTCCTGTAAAAATTTATTTTTAAAATAAGAACCTTGAAAGCAATATCAGCATTGCTAGACTGGTATTTGGCACAAGACTCAGGCTTTTTTTTTTTTTTTTTTTTTTGATGTTCCCAGAGCAGAGTACTCTTTAAACTAGGATGAGAAAAGTTAATTTTAATCCTCCAAAGGCTTATTTGCTAGCACAAAAGGTCATGAAACACACCCAAAAACTATATTGCTGAGATTTTAAGGAGAGAGACAAACTCCAGTATCCCAACATAGAATTATGTCCCTGGCTGAAGAAACAGTTTGTTTTAGGAGCACCGATTAATACAAAAACAACTGAATGGAAGGGCTTTCAACCTGTCTCAAGGAGAACTCTTGGTTTCACATTATTTCATCTCAGAAGAGAACTCTTTAGAAGCAGTTGTAAAATGGGGGTAGAAGAAGTTATTCTCAAGGATGTTTTTAAGTAGCTGTTCTCTGTCCTTTCTTTTTATAATTATTACCCTTTAATCTGTGATCTGTCTAAAGAGAGAAGGGCCTGCCGTATCTAGCTGATAGACCCCTGGAATACTAAAATGTGATGACCCAGTTTTTCAAAGCTTTCTTTTGAGCTGATTTCTTAGAGTATTAAAATGTCACCTGCCCCAAGGATTAAGAATCCAGAAATTGAATGAAGCAGGCTTGAAGAGGATCAAAAAATAAGGTCCTGAATAACAGCATCCATTGTAGAACTAGAGAGAGCTGTGGAATGGCCTGGCTCTTCCATAAGGAAGGTCTTTTCCTTGGGTTTGCTTGGTGGATGTTTTAGGAGGTTCATACCCTGGACCCAGTAGATAGCTTTGCCTCATGGTTGTTAGCGTGCAGCGAGACTTAAGTATGCCTAGTTGTTTTCTCTCCCTTAGCCCATATACGAAGTAAAAGACTATTGAAGGGAGGGTAGGAAAGAAAACTCCAATTTAAAATTTCAGTTTTGATAGATTTATAAACAACCGCTCCTTCACATTGTGGATTCTGACTGACATATTATGAAAACAGAGCCTGGTAATGGTAAGCCATTGCAAGAATTCTCAATGTGTTGTGCAAGTTTTGATGGCAAAGGGACTGAGAGAAAGGCTTGTTTTTCATTAAAAGAAAAAAAAAACATTGCTTTAGAAGCTAAGGTTGTAACTGAGCACCACTCTGTACTGTATCAAGCCATAATATCCAGTGAGTCATGAAGACATTAGGGAAACACTGGAGACAGAGTAAGAAACATTTGAGTTAATGTTTGAGATAAGAAAGATGACTATCTCTGAAAAGAAACTGAAATTAAAGGGCACAGGCTTCCATTTTCAGATAACTAAAGGGGATTCCTTCTAGGGATGCTTCGTTTACTCAGCGATGGTCATCCGGTGGGCGGTGAAGAGCCAGGCAAAGAACTAGAAGCCAGGTTTCTGAGCTAACATAGGCCACAAGACCTCGGGTCAATAACTTGCCCAACTTGGCTTCAGTTCCCCACCTGAAAATGACTGATGGACCACATCATCTCTATGGACCATCTGGGCCAAGGAGTCTCTTTGAATCTGGTTTTGGGGAACATTACCTTACATTGGATGATCCTGGAAAGGTTTTTATCAATTGTGGCTGCCGTAGCGCATCACTGGAGACACTTAATATACTTGGACCACTTGGAAGACCCCTGGCAAATTCTGCAGTTTTCTGCTGACCAGTAATCCGGATGGCCAAATGTCCCCATGCCCCAGCCCTGCTCCAGGAAGCCCTGAGCTGAAAAAGGTCACTTCATTTCCTGTGAGCCTGTGATTCAGGTTTATGTCATTGGTCCACGAGCTGGGCGCTGTTCATCCAGCTGGAGGGTGGGACAGTAGGCACCTTAGTCCCTTAGACTCTTGTCAAATGACCCAGTCTTCCTGGGGTTTGTCAGCTGGTGGAGAGGCCAACCCCTCTGTTAATTTCAGGCCTAATTCTAATGAATTTGGGATTCTTTGCTGAAAAACAGACTGGATCTTGGTATGGCCATGACTCTGCCCTTGAAACCTCTGGGCTGATGACGGATATGTTAGTCTCCTGGGACAAGGCTGTACAGTTGAGAAAAGTAGCAAGGGCATCAGATCTCTGTGGGTCATCTGGCCCCCATAAAAAAGCAGGAGCAACTGGGAAAAGGCTAGCCTGCCCGGTTCCCAGCCCTACTGGACTATTAGACAAAGCCATCCACTCCGTCTTTGTTTATAGAACTCATTTTCAGGAACAAGTGTTTTATAGTGAGGTGGAGGTTGTTAAGAAGCTATTTATAATGGAAGATCTCAAATATGTGAGCCCCCTATCAAGCTTGATCTAAGGGAACTTTGCATGGGTGGCAGTTCAGGAGAAAAAGGGAGAAAAGGATAAGGGGAAAAAAAACTAATAAAAATAGCTGAGATCACTCAACAGTTATCAAGAAACAGATACTACAGTTTTATAACACTAAGTACTAAAAGTATATGCACTCTTAAAAGGCAATTAAAACGTATGCTCTGAAACTATAAAACATTTTCTTTTCATCTGCAACATAGAGGGCAGATTACAACACATTAATAACGTTTTGTTTAGAGTTCAGTTTCTGATGGTTTCCAAATGTAGTCTGTGTAGATTAACCAGAAGGAGTCCAGTTCCCTTTTTTTAAGAGCGCTTGTAAAGGAAAGCAATGTGGTAAGATTGTTATGAAAAGAGAGTGTATTTAGGAAATAGCACTTAGCAGGGTCTCTCTGAATGGCTGCCAGGTCAGGAAGCTGAAGTGCAAGGCTTGGCCCTTGTTCAGCCCCCCCAGTTCCAGCTCCTTGACCACACAGTACGTCAGGAACATGTCACAGGCCAGCCAGGAAGCCTCGGCCCCGCCCATGGGCCAGCTTGGCACGGCCGCTTTCACATAACCCAGGGCTCCAGAGGGGCCGGAGGCAGGCATTCCAGGGCCACGGGAACATGCAATTTTTTAAAATAGAAATGAAGAACTTTTGGGGGAAAAAAAAGGGCCTGGGAATCAAACAGTTGCTGAGTCCCTATGGGACACGGTCCCTCATGGAGAATGTCAGAGCTGAAAAGGGCCTTGAAGGTTATCTCTTCCTCTGCCCTTGTCCTACAGACAAGGAAATGGACTTGGCTTAACTGCAGTGGTAGAACCAACACAGCACCCACATGTCCCAATTCTCAGTCAGCTAAACCCACTGGCGCCGCCTCAGTGGGCCGTCTCCCGTCTTGGGAGCCCTGTCCTGTCCTTAGCATCCTGCAGTGTTTTGCGGGAGCCCTGTGGTCCCTTCTTGGATCTTGGGGATCCAGTGATTTGTCACTGTATCATTTGCTCTCTGCTACTCGCCTAACCGTGCTATGCCCCAGCCTCAGTTTCTTCATCTGCAAAATGGAGACAGATATCAGGGTTAATTCCTCACAGAGTTGTTACCAGGATTGACTGAATAAATTATTGTGACATTTCTGGTGCCTGGCCCTTAATAAGAGCTAAATGATGTTAGCTATTATTATCATTCATAATAGCATTCACTGGCCTTAGCTCTATCACCAGGAAACTGTCATACCCAGGATTGATGGGTTTTGAATACCTCTGGGCTAGTGCTTCATGAAGTTCTGCCATCAGATTTCAGCTGAGGAGCAGAGGTTTAGAAGCGTGTGTATTTGGGGGGTATTGGTGGTCCATTTCTAGTTTCATTATGTAATTTTAGTTGAAAAGGACTCTGGGTATGTCTGAGTGATTATATATTATGGTTCAGTCTCCTCAGTTTACCTGTGGAAAAACCAACGCTCAGAGAGACCAAGTGATTTGCCTCATGTTTTGCTACCCTAACTTCACAGTTGCCTAGAGCCCTTGTCTTATTTATATATAAAAGGAAAATAGGAGGAGAAAGAGCCTTAGGATAATACCCATAAGACCTCAATCCCTCAGCTTTTCTACTACATCAGGCCCACTGGGACCCTATTAAAACCCCAGTCATGACTGTATTCTTTAGCATAGAAACAACCCTATAAGAAAAATTCAAGAGAGCTGACCCCTTCCTTAGGTATTGCATGCATGCGTGCTAAGTCGCTTCAGTCGTGTCCGACTCTTTGTGACCCCATGGACTGTAGCTTGCCAGGCTTCTCTGTCCATGGGATTCTCCAGGCAAGAATACTGAAGTGGGTTGCCATGCCCTCCTCCAGGGGATCTTCCCAACCCAGGGATCGAACCTGCTTCTCTTAACGTCTCCTGCATTGGCAGGCAGATTCTTTTTACCATTAACATCGCCTGGGAAGCCCCTTTGCTTAACTTAAGGCTCACTGATTTAAAAGGTAAGATTGGTTTCTTAGTTTATACATCAGTTGTCTTTTCCTTGTGCTTTTATCTCTCCTTTGCCCTAGTGTCAGATCAGTTTTCCTGTTTTTCTAAAATGTTTGACCAAGTACTTAGTAAGATTAAAAAATGTAACTACCCCACTTTAAATAGCAGATAATTAGAGTATTTGATTGCTGGAAAGTTCTTGCATCCTTACCAACAGCAATACCACAACAACACTGATCATCATTTATCTCGAAACATCAACTATAAATTCATTCCAACTTTCAATAAGAATATTTTATCTTTTCCCTTTTAAAATTTTAATTAATTAAGCTCTGGGATTGCCTTGGCTATGTTGAAACACCCCTATTGTGACATCCCACTCTTTCCTGGTACCTTCCTATCTGGGACTCTTTTTTAGTTTCATTAATCTCAATTCATTCTGAAGGCACTGAAGCAGCTTTTCTGAGGGCTTTCATCGTCACAGAAGGAGCACAATGACTTACTGAAGTTTCAGATTTTGCTCTGTTTGGAGCTACTGGAGACTGGAACCAATTCCTCATCCTCCTTTCTGCCCCAGAGTTGGATGAAAATATCAGAGCTTTCCCTTCTCTGATGGTTGTCAAACATACCCTTCCATCACGTTCCTTGTTTTCCAAAGAACAAAACTGAATCTCTAGAGGTAACTATTCATCTCAGGGTCACCTGACAAGGTAGGAAGAGAGCTTGGATGAGTACACCCAAGTTTCTTCCCCTTAGAGCCTACAGAAGACCTCCAAGCCTCACGCTCTTCAGCGTCCACATCCCACTTGCCTACATTTCTTCTTAGTCAGATGATGTATGGAAAACATCATGGGAAATTGGTGATGACTTCCAATGGTCAGAGACTTTTGAATACCATCAGCACCCAGAAGTCTTCCCATCCTTCTCTGAAACCCCAGGGCCCACATCTTTGCACCCAGAGATGTTAGTAGGGGCCCTGGAATCAGACTCTGATTTGACTTTTGTGCTTCTTGCTAGTTGACTGACAAGTGCCAACTGTGGGTATTGCGTGGAGTTTTTCCATCAGAATGCTCATTTGGGGAAGACTTTTCTAAATGTTTTTTTGCTTGGCCACATTGTGTGTAGCATTTTGGGGCTAAAGCTTTTCTGATTGAGCTGCTCACATGAAGAGCCTTACCACAGCTTTCCTTTCCCTGAGCTATTCGTAGTAAAGTCCTGGCAATTTGTTTATGTGTTCAGTGAATAACACCTAATAAAATAATGAGTGGATGGTGTTTGGCTTTCAGGAATTTGGGTCCCTTGCTAGTTTTCTTGCCAGGCTACCCTGTGCAACTTTGTTCCTAAACTTTAGGGTTGGGAGATGCCACCTAATCCATTTTCCCCTGAAAATTGAGTCTGCTCAAACTGAGAGATTATTTTCTGAAGCTCCAAAGTCCCAAGTATATCATATTTATTTTCTGACTTTGATCTTCATTTTTTACAGTTAATAAAATGTTTCCCACCCTTTGTCAACCTCTGTTGGTAGTCATAGGCTAATCGAGCTGATGACTCATGATTTAATTGAGGCTTCTTTTTTAACTTGAGAGTGCTGTGTTTCCAAGTGCCTTCAAAGTGACCCTGAGTTGGATCAGACAACATTGGGTCATTAAGCCTTCCTTTTTCAAGCCACGAGGTAGTTTTTTGTTTTGAAGATTTCTTTAAATGGAATGTCTTTGTCTGTGGAATGCTATCCATTTAAGATTGTTGTTCATGTAATACCTTTAAAACCATTGAGTCAGGGGCCCAGAGAGAGATGAGTAGGATACAAAGGTGAACAAGAGACAGAGCCACACAAAAATAACCATTAAAAAGGGACCTAAGTGTTTTACTGCTCTTTGTAGCCCATCACACAGGAACCCAAAGTAATTTTCTCAGCCTTAACCCCAACCCCTGCAGAAAGTGTTTGAGCAAGTAAGGGGTGGACCTTATTATCAAGTGTATGTATGTCTCTGAGCAGTTTCTGGAGGTGAACTCAAATTATGTTTAGGTATTTTCTCTACCAAATCAAGAATGTTGGATTTTTGAACATTTTTTTCTTTATGCCATGTAGTTATAGAGCATTTCTACCCACTTTGTGTGTGTTCTAAATATAAACCTGTGAGACAGGTGTCGTCATCCCCATTTTGCCAATAAGACTTAGAGAAAGAAACTCATCTGAAGTCACATTGCCATATTATGTGGCAGCTTGGATGGGGAAGGGAGCTCGGATGAAAATGGATTGATGTACATGCATGGCTGGACCCGTTTGCTGTCTACCGGAAATGATCAGAACATTGCTAATTGGCTATATGCTAATATAAAATAAAAGGTTAAAAAAAAATAAAGATTTAAAAAGAAATCAATCACATTGCTAATAAAGGCCAGAACCTTAGTCTTCAGTCCATGTCCTCAAGTCATTCCTTCAAGAAAACTTTTTTCCAGGTTACCTTCCTTCAAATGGGAGACTTCAGTGGTCCAGGAGAGTCTCTTTGTTTCCCCAAATAGCAAATAGTTTGATCATGTTGAAATAGTTTTCCCCTCAGAAACTTCAATGTTGTGTTGCCACCTTCAGATAATAGAAATCCAAGTTCATTAATTTCTTGTCTAAGGTAACACAGTGGTAGTGGTGGTGGTGGGGAACATGAAATTGAGGAACAATCAAATAATTCAAAAATATGACTGTTCTGCCATAAACGTGGGACCTTCCCTTAGCCTGTTTCTCCTTCTGTACACACATGAATAGCAAACCACCTCAAAGGAGAGTCTGTCATCTAAAGGAAGCGCCAGCACCTTGCCTCACAGTCATCACCGAGTCTCCCTTCCCGTTTTCAAACTGAGCTCCCTTTGGTTCAAACTGACCTCTTCTATCTGACCACCCACTCCTTCGTTAAATGGACTGTTTGTGCTGAAGTTACTTACTCACCATCTCTTAAACACACCTTCTACCTTGCCACCTTCATTGTTTAAAAATCTTTTGGTCTTGCCACATAGCACGTGAAATCTTAGTTCCCTCACCAGGGATCAAACCCATGTCCCCTGTGTTAGAAGTGTGATGTCTTAACCACTGGACTGCCGGGGAAACCCCTCCACCTTCGTGTATTTGTGCACACTGTCCTATTTCTCTGAAAAGCCCTCCTGTCATCAGTGTCCCTTTATACATACTCTCAGAGAAGTTCTATTCATCTTTCCAGGTTTAGATCACATACCACTCCTCCTCATAGCCTTTTTTGATGCTCACCCGTTCTGCCATGATTTTCTAAAGAGGAGATTTACTACTAATAATTTTAGTATATTCATCTAATATAACAAGACCTGGTAAACATACTCTGTAGTTTGTTTGGGAAGCCACGTGTTACTCTGTGGAAGAATCACAGGACACTAGCTAAATATTGACAACCGACTATCCCATCCCCTTCCAGCATATGGATTTGGATTTGTAATTCCCTCTAGATAAGATTTTGCCATCCCTCCTAATTTTATTAATCCATTCTAAACTGACAGATGTTGCAGCGAGACTTGAGCTCTTGGGGATTCTTATTTCATTTCTGATTAAAAGATGAGTTTCCTTCTTAAACCCAAGGGTCTAAGTATACAGTGCCCTTCTCTCCTAAACAGCTTATTTGAATGTCAGAGGTAACCTTGTTATTCTCTGTCGGATACTGAAGAAGCTTTCTAGTAGCTGAGCCACTTCTAAAATGTTTCTTTCTAGCAGGCAGATGAATGGTATGGATTAGCAGTAGTACCTGGTACTTTGTAGTTGCTTAGTTAATAGTTCTTTACCACTAACAGTAAAGAACCTGTCTGCCAATGCAGGAGACATAAGGGACACAGGTTCGATCCCTGGGTCAGGAAGACCCCCCAGAGAAGGGAATGTCTACCCACTCCAATATTCTTGCCTAAAGAATCCCATGGACAGAGGAGCCTGGCAGGCTACAGTTCTTGGGGTCTCACAGAATCAGACATGACTGAAGCGACTTAGCACACAGTTAATAGTAGTATGATCTTTACTTTTAATTTACTTTGGAAAAGGCCGAGGGCAGTAAGCAGAATTTAAGGACTAATCTGTGTTGATCTCTGTTCTTGCGGGCGCGTGGAATTTGAGAACACTAGAATTCAGCCCGATAAGAACCCAGAGTCATGGTTGGTGTTCCAGTATGCTTTGTGCTTTGTTCTGACGGGAGTCTGGCTGACTTTAAGGGCACAGCAGTCGTCAGTTCCTGTCCATGGGGACTGAGGACACCGGTTCATCTGTTCAACTCCAGAGAAGCCGAAGGTGCCTAACTTGTGGTCCGTTCTTAGGTTCCTGGCTACTGTGTGAACTGCTACTCAAGAAGGCAAGTGGGTCAGCATAAGAATTTTAATGAAGCCATTTATGTTTCTCCCCATGGGAGCTGGTTCTCTTGTTTATTTCCCTTTCATCAGCCTACCAGCAAGAAGAAGCTCATGTTCTTTCCCAGGGCACCAGCCCTGGGGTGGGCAGCTGTCCATTACTGGTCTGGGACAATCATATTGGAGATCTCCCTGACACCAGACACTTGCTATCACTTCTGCTCCCGCATTGGCTGATCCTCCACGTGCCCTTAGGGCCACCTGAGGTCATCTTTTTCCTTAGGAGGTATCACTCAGTGGCATCTTTACTGTAGATAACTGTGAATTTGCCGTCTATCACTTCAGATTGGCAATAGGTAACATTTATTGAACTGCATGACTTAAGCACTGAGCAGGTTGCTTAACCTTGAATGTCATGAGTCCACCCAGCCTTTAAAGAAGGTGTTATTACACCCATTTTACAGATAGGTATTGGCGACATTAAGTAACTCAGCCAAGTTACTAAGTGCTGAAGCCGACATAACTTCAAAGCCCTGTTTTTCCGCTCTGTTTACAAAAAGCTCATAATAAAAGGCCCCTGAAACTGAGATCACTGTAACATTTCACACTAACGTTACCAGTAGTTCCCAGGACCTTAAGGCTTGAATGTGTAGAGGCACTAGACAACTGACAACAGTAGATGCCCACCATTTTCTAAGAAAATCCAGAGAAGCCCAAGTACATTAGGCACATTTGAATTGAAAAGCTTAAGTGAAAAATTCATTTTAAGGTCATCCGTTTATACTGACACGAGGTCTATGGAAAATGAGGGAGCCAACATCATGTTTCTGAAATATGCAATTTTACAATGGGAACGTGTTATAAAACACCCTGCCACTGTTGTTTGCCTTGGGATTTAGAGTAAGAGACATGAAGGCTGACAACTCTCTTCCTGTTGTAGGTCAGAGCTTCAAGGAACTCTGTAATCTTCCCACCAGCTTTCCTCTCTCCTGGAACTCACGGGTAAAATTAGATGCTGGCTGGACTTCAGTAGCTGAGTTTGAAAGCTTTCAGAGGCCCCAGTCAGACAACTGTAGCAGATTGCTTTCTCACAGGACCATTCTGAGAGATGCTTTGTACAGACTAACATAGTTTGGTAAACTGATGAACGTCTGACAATTCTTCCATAAGACACCATTAATAACAGTGCCCACAGGAGCAGGGGGAAAAATTATCTCTGTGTGGTTAATCTCCTTGGAAACAGGATAAGGCTTTATCTTTCTTTTATCAATATGCTGCATTTGCCTCTTAATGTTGCTTTACTATATGTATACTGTTAAAGTTCAAAAAAACAAAACAAAAAAAACCCTCTACTTGAGGATTTGTATACCCTCAAGTTGGAATTCTTTGAGTATACACATTCTAATTGACTCTAGAAGGTGAACATGGTGAACAGGGTGTGGGAAGAAATCAGAGAAGGAGAGCACCCCCAAACCAGCATCACACACATTTATCTAATTGGACACATTTTTTTGACTGGAAGTCATATAAGGAGACTGAGGTGCCCCCGTTCAGAATATAAACAGCCAGAGACTAAATCCAGACTGAAAAGGGCCAACCCATTAGGGAAGTCCCTCCCTGGGGAGCGGGTGGATAGGAGAAGGAGGTTAGATGGCAGTTATTAAACCCGGAATCAAAAATATGTTCAGAGAGGCTGCTGCATGGGAAAAAATCCTCCTTCCTGGACTCAGCTGGGCAGGAGACAGTGAAGGAGAAGGAGTCCTGCTTATTCTCTTGCTGCAGGATGCTACCCCCTGACCCTTTATAAGTCAGCCTTGCTTGATTACTCCTTTTAATTCAAGACTCAAAACAGCTTGTAAAGTTGTTTTTTTTTTTTTTTTATCATTCCTTTCCAGATTGTGTGGGCCACACTGTAGCATGCGTTTTCCTTTTGTCCACATCTGTTTTCCAACCTCATTACTCTTCTGTTATTACATTCATTAAAAGAGAGAGAGCACGCTGTTTATTTCTGTTTGTTTCTTTTCTGCCTGTTTTCCCCCCAGTTTCAAAAGCTAACATGGTAAAAATCATGCGATGTTTGATGTGATCATCTCCGCAGTTTCTGGAATCTGAACTGATGGTGGCTTATGCAGGAATTGGTTGAACCTTATTTTGTAAATAAGTTATACCCTAGCCAAGGCTCACAATTCATGTAAGGCTATTTCATTGTATACTGTGGTTATCAAGGCTTGTCATTTCTTTATTAGAATGTTACATCATATGCTCTGAGGCACATGGTAGTCACATGACTCTTTTGGCTAATGTGACTCCTCTAATTTGTATACAGTTACTTATACAAATGGAAGCTGGGAGGCATAGCTTTAGAATTTATGGTGGTTTTACTCAGGAGAGAGCAAAGAGAAATGAGACAAGGATGCCCATTAATACCATTTCTATTTAGCATTATTTGGAAGTACTAGCCAATGCTATAAAGTAAGCACAGGCATTAAGAAATGTAAGATTTGGAAGGAAAGAGAGATAACTGACCTTATTTGAAGATGATATGATTTACTACATAGACAATCCAGGAGAATCAACAAACTATTAGAACTCATAAAAGAGTTCAGCAAGGATGCTGGATACAGAAATTGATGGTGTTGCTACAGGCCAACAATAACCAACTAAAGAAGTGACCCTTTTTGCAAATTCAAAGAAGCACAAAGAAGCTAGGAATAATTCTTAGGAAAGATATGTAGAATGTTTACGGAAAATCCGTAAAAGTAAATTGAAGGGATGAAGAACGTCACTGGTGACCCAGTGGTTATGACTTCACCTTTCAATGCAAGGGGAGCAGGTTCGATTCCTGGTCAGGGAGCCAAGATCCCACATGCCTCAAGGTCATAAAAACCAAAACATAAAACAGAAGCACCACTGTAAGAAATTCCGTGAAGACTTTAAAAATGGTCCACATCAAAAAGATCTTAAAAAAAAATTGAAGAGAAGGAAGAAGATCTAAATAAATGAGTACATGTTCATGGATAAGAAGACTCAGAATGTTAAAGGTGTTCATTATTCTCAAATTAATTGAGAAATGAAATTTTAACCACAATTATAATAGATTTTAAGTCAGTCAAATGATCAAGGAACCAATGGCACACACCAAAGGGTTTGCTAAAGAGAGGCATTAATGGGCTTATTTACAAAGGTCCAGACAAAGCTATAGGAACAGCCAGTGGTAATTGTGACCCCTGGCAACAAAGCCAATGAGGGAAGATACCCTGACCTGTTTTCCCTCTTGCTCTTCCTTCTCCTGTCATTGACTCTCAGTAGCTGAGTCCAGGATGAAGGGACCCAATTGATGCTGTTTTTCTGGAGGACAGCCTCATGGAAATGGAGCAAGGTGAAAATTAGAAAGGGAATCTGAAGAAACAATCAGAATATCCAGCACAGATTTCTTTCCATAAAAATTTTCAAGGTGATCTTGAACTTCACGTGGAAAACCAAGGGGTTGAAATTCTGAAAGAACAAGTTTGGAGACCAACAGAGCTATTATGATTTTCATTAGATTCTCAATTTCTGTCCTGCCAGATATTAAAATATATTTATAAACTGTAATAATTAAGGCAGAATGGTATCGTTACAGAAGCAAACAGTAGAACGGAATCCATATGTGTGGCAACTTGAAATATAGAGATACCATACAAATCAGTGCTGTAAGATGGACTATTTATTGGTCAATAAATTATGCCAGGAAAAACGGTTATCCATATAGGAAAAATTTAGTACGTCATGTTTGGATAGCACAAGTTAAAAACTGATCACAAGTGTTGGCAAGGATGTTGAAACTCATACACTGATGCTGGAAGTATGAATTGATATAATCATTTTAGAAGGTATAATTAGACTACATGATATGTAGTAAAGTTGCATAGATTCTAGAATCAGACTACTTCCAGACTGCTTCCCTTTCATTGTAAATAGAGATAATAATAGAATCCTTATAAGGTTATCATGAAAATTAAACGACTTAATATATATAAACCACTTAGGATAATGTTTGGCACAAAATAAGCACTGTTTAAGTATCAGTTATTATCATTATCATTTCTAAGATCCTGCTGTTCCATTCCTAAGTATGTAGTCCAGGGGAAGTTCTGACTTATGTAAAAGAAGACTCGCATAATAATGTTCATTGCAGATGAGCAAAAGAATGGATTTTTAAAGAAATCATGGTATGTTCATTATATAGAGTAAAAATGAATGAACTGAAGCAACATAGATAAGTCTTAAAAAGCATGTTGAGGAGGGACTTCCCTGGTGGTCCAGTGGTTAAGACTCTGCTTCCAATGCAGGGGGCATGGGTTTGATCCCTGTTGGGGAAATAATATCCCGCAGGCACATACCACACGGTTCGACCAAAAACACAAAACATGTTGAGGAAAAAAACAGATTGCAGAGGAGTAAGAATAGTGTGATACTGGGCTAGAAAGAGACATGGGATTGGGATAAGATACACAGAGATTTCATCTGTATCTGTAATATTTTATATATTTAAAAACATTTTTAAAACTCTGACTCAAAAAGGAAGAGAAGGCTATATGGTAAGTTATTGTCAGGTTTTGAAAATACAAAAGGGCTAGTGCAAAATCTCATGGACAGAGGACCCTGAGGCTACAGTCCATAGGGTCGCAGAGTCAGACAGGACTGAAGCAGCTTAGCGCAGGAGAGCACAGTAGAATACGGTAGAAAGAAATCGCCTGTAGAAGGATCTAGTCTCTAGCGGCAGACAGCCCAGGATTCCATTCCACTTTTTTTTTTTTAATTAGCTGTAAAACCTCATAGAGCTACTTAACATTAGTTATCTCACTAGGTTATTTTGAGGACTAAATGAGATACTGCATATAACATAGCATAGGACCTGATACATAATATTCAATAATCTATTCTTTTCCCTCTTGTACAAGGAAGAAAAATGTCCAATCAATATTTTCCTTGGAAAATATTCTAGACCAAATTTCTGCTTCCGTGGGCCTGGTTTCTCTAATCTTTTCTTGGCTTCAGTTCATGTTGACTTTAAGTAAGGATTGCCAAGACATACCCAAACTTAGCGAAACAAGCTCATTTGATAAAGAAATGAACTTCAGGATCTCATTGCATAAAATCATCATTCTTTTTTTTTTCCATCAAGTGTTCTATTTCCCAGTGTTTGGGTATGCACTGCTGTCTTGGGCTTTGTGTAAAAAAGAGCAAATGACTATGTTCCTTCCCTTTATCCTAAAGAATATTTAACTATATTTTTGTAATAAGTACTTGTGAACTTATACCTTCTCTTGCTAACCGAACTGGAGAATAGTTATTCCCTCCCACCCCATAAAAGATAAGTGTCTTTCTTGTTAAAACCAGTATGGATACTAAGCTGTTTCCCTTCCTCATCTCTAATGAATTGCTGTTTGATTATTGTTTTTATAAAGATACGAAATTTGTATGAAAGTCCATGTAGTCAGGGTCAGCTTCTACATGGGGGAAATTTGTCCTTACTGTCATTAAAATGTCTCTGGTTAGGCAGACCCTTTTTGACCATTAATAAGCAATTTGATGTTTTTCATATGAATACTTCTTTAACAACCAAGATAGCAAATTAGGGACTATGGTTTGGAGTTAGACCTCATTTTTACTCTAGCGTTTGAGGAGTTTAATATGAAATTCAGTGCTAAAAATAGAAGCAGTGCAATAGGCAGAGGAGACTGATGGCTTTAAAAAGAGAGAGAGACAAACAGAAAGAGACAGACCTTAGCCCTTTGGGTGGACAAAGAAAATGACTGGTGTGTGAATTTTTAAAGGCGATCTTTCTTGCAGGCTTCTCACAGGAAAACTTGCTGTGAGCAAAGCCATTTAAGGAATGACTTAGGAAAGGAGAGTTAGTTTCCAAAGGAAAGTGTGAGAAGCACCTTGAGCTTGAATGATTTAACAACTAAACTAAGACCTGTATCTGAGAAGCTCTATCTAAGGCTGGAGAGAGGAAACAAGAGGCCTAGGAAAATTTCCCTGTCGGGTGTCCCCAGGGTTTACTAACGTGACCTTGCATGTAGATGCAGTTTTCTGAAACTGACAGACTTAGGAAATCTTCTAAAGGATCTAATTGCTACAACAAGTATGACTCATAATCCTTTGCACCTTCTGTTGTTGTGGAGTCCATCCCATGCCGTGTTAGAAATTTTCTGTCATCTAAGCCTATTTAGTCTATTTTCTCCCACTTTGTAAACACCCTTTTTTCCATAGTTGCAAATGTCTCCACCATTATTTGTTTCAATTTGTAAATTGCAGAAAGTCTAGAATAAACAGCATCCTCATACACGCACATCATCCATCGCCAGAGATTAACTCTCTCCGGCCAGAGATTCATTCAAATGGGGACATTCCCTATTTTCTTTATAAAGCCAGAATTCCAAAAGTAAGGTTGTTTTCTTGTCTCTTGTCTACTAGGATAGGAAAATTAGTTTTTAAATTTCTGTAGTGGTTGGTAACTTCAAAGAGAATAAGTAGTGATGCCAAGGCTTTTATTTCTTTGGAAACTTAAATGAGAGATTGACCAGTCCCTGAAAAACATTAAGGGCCCTCACTGACAGCTACCGTAGTAGAAATTATCTTAGCTGTTGGTGAGTGAATGAGTGAGCGAGTGAGTGAGTAAATGAATGAATGCCATGTTGCCAAAGCATATTATCCCTGGCAGGTAGCCTGGGTTGCCCACAGGCTTACAGTCTGATTCTGAATTCAAAGAGGAAGGAGGCAAGCAGGTGAAACATGGAATTTTCCAGAGCAGAGCTAGGAAGGGAGGACTGCTTGACCTGAAACATGACCATGGGGGTTAGAGACCGCTCTCTTTTGCTTTGGTCTCCTCTGTGTCCACAGACCTGTCCGAATAGTTCTGTGTATGCCCACAGCTCACTGAAAACCTGACACCCCCTAGCCCCCCCAAAAAACTAGGTCACGTCACTCTTGAATATTTAATATCATGTCCTACATTTTGTGCCTGGAGAGTAACTGTTGTGATTCACTGGTAGATGTCACTCAGGCCGAAGTCACTCACCGAAAAATCACCATCTCCAGTCATCTATGACCTTGTACACCTTTATTTTTTTTCCATCCCTGCCTCTTCTGCATTTATTCATTCATTCATTCAATACTTTTATTAACTAAAGATTCTCTTGACCACTCAGACACAAAAATGAATGAGCCATGAACTTTGTCCTCGAGGTGTAACTCATTCCACATAGGAGGACAGAATTTTATAGTAGTGTCTGTCTGTCCGTCTCCTTTTCTATCCCCACCACCACATTTTAAAGTTTTTGTTTTTTTTTTTTTGCTTTCCCTTTACCTGATATAGATGCTTTGTGTGTGTGTGGTTTAAAAAATATGTAACATACAATTTGCCATTTTAACATTAAAAAAATGTTTTACCCTTCTCTCTTCCAGTTTTATTGAGATATAATTAACATACGGCACTGTATAAGTTTAAGATGTACAGCTTGATTATCTGACTTATATACATCATGAAGTGAGTCCCACAATAAGTTTAGTAAATATCCATCATCTCACATAGACACAAAATAAAAGAAAAAGAAAATTTCTTTTTTCCTTGTGATGAGAACTCTTAAGATTTACTCTCCTAACAACTTTCATATTTAACATACAGCAGCGTTAATTATGTTTATCATGGGGTACATTATATCCCTAGTATTTATCTTATAACTGGAACTTTACACCTTTTGACCACCTTTATCCAACTCCCCCCGCCTCCAATTCAGCTATTTTTAAGTGTATAATACAATAGTGTGTTGACTTTATGCATATTGTTGTATGACAGTTCTAGAAATTTTTCATCTTGCAAAGCCTTAACTGTTTACCCGTTGAGCAGCAGCACCCCATTCCCCCTTACTCCCAGCCCCTGGTAATCACATTCTGCTGTTTCTTAGTTTGACTATTTTACACATCTTGTGGAAGTGAAATCATGCAGTATTTATCCTTTAAATGTTTTACATTTATTTTTTAACAGATACTTTTTAGAGCAGTTTTGTTGTTCAATCTCTAAGTCCAGCTGTTTGTGATCCCATGGCCTGTAGCACCCCTGGCTCATCGTCCTCCACTATCTCCTGGAGTTTGCTCCAATTCATGTCCGTTGAGTCAGTGATGCTGTCTAACCATCTCATTCTCTGCTGCCCACTTCTTTTTTTTGCCTTCAGTCTTTCCCAGCATTAGGGTCTTTTCCAGTGAGTCAACTCTTCGCATCCAAGTCAGCCAAAGTGTTGGAGTTTCGGCTTCAGCATCAGTCCTTCCAATGAATATTCAGGGTTGATTTCCTTTAGGAAATCAAATTAGGTCTTGTTTTTGCTGATGTAGAGAAAGCTTCTCCATCTTTGGCTGCAAAGAACATAATCAGTCTGATTTCAGTATTGACCATCTGGTGATGTCCATGTGTAGAGTCATCTCTTGGGTTGTTGGAAAAGGGTGTTTGCTATGACCAGGGTGTTCTCTTGACAAAACTCTGTTAGCCAGTTAGCTTTTGCCCTTCTTCATCTTATATTCCAAAGCCAAACTTGCCTGTTACTCCAGGTATCTCCTGACTTCTTACTTTTGCATTCCAGTCACGTATGATGAAAAGGACATCTTTTTTTGGTGTTAGTTCTAGAAGGTATTGTAGGTCTTCATAGAACCGGTCATCTTGAGCTTCTTCAGCATCAGTGGTTGGGGCATAGACTTGGATTGCTTTGATGTTGAATGGTTTGCCTTGGAAATGAACTGAGATCATTCTGTTGTTTTTGAGATTGCACCCAATCTAAAAAATTGTACTGCATTTCAAACTCTTTTGTTGACTATGGGCACTACTTCATTTCTTCTAAGGGATTCTTGCCCACAGTACTAGATATAATGGTCATCTGAATTAAAATGGGTTGCCATTTCCTTCTCCAGTGGACCAGGTTTTGTCAGAACTCTTCTGTCTGTCTGTCTGTCTTGGGTGGCCCTGCACAGCACGGCTCCCACTTCACTGAGTTACACAAGCCCCTTCACCACGACAAGGCTGTGATCCGTGAAGGGGCTTCTACTCAATCGTAGTGAGCAAATGGAAAATGAAACCAAGAAGCCATTCCATTTATAATAGCATCAAAAGATTAAAATATTTAGGAATAAATATAACAAAAGTATACACTTTATACTCTGAAAAATACAAAGTATTAAAATAAATTACAGAAGACCTAAATAAATGGAAAGACATTTTATGTTATTGATTGGAAGACAATATCTTTAAGATGACAGTACTCCCCAAATTGATCTGTGTATTCAACTAAGTCTCTATAAAAATCCCAACCGATTTTGCAGAAGTCAACAAGCTGGTTCTAAAATTCATGTATACATTTGAGGAATGCAGAATAGTCAAAACAGTTTTGAAAAAAAGGAACAAAAGTTATAGGCATCAACTGCCCAATTTTGGAATTTACTACTATGTTACAGTAATCAAGACAATCTAGTACTGGCATAAAGATAGACATATAGATCAGTGGAATAGAATTGAGAGTCTAGAAATAGACCCTCATTTTGGTCAATTTATTCTCAATAAGGGTGCAAAGACAATTGGGGAAAGAATAGTCTTTTCAACAAATGGTGATGAAACAGTTAAAAGCCCACAAGCAAAAGAATGAAAATTGTACCTCTACCTTATATCATATACAAAACTTAACTCTACATGGATCAAAGATTTAAATATAAGAGCTAAAGCTATAAAACTCTGAGAAGACAACATTGGTATAAATCTCTGTGACCTTGGATTAGGCAATGGTTTGTTAGCTATGGCACCAAAAGCAGAAACGAAGAGTAGATAAGCTGGACATTGTCAAAATTAGAAACTTTTATGCTTCAAAGGACAGTATCACAAAGTGAAAAGACAACCCACAGAGTAGGAAAAAAATTTTGCAAATCATATATCTGAAAAGGAACTTTTATCTATACTATATAAATAAGTATTACAACTCAACAAAAAACTTAAAACAGTGAGCAAGGATCTGAATAGACACGTCTCCAAAAAAGATATACTAATGGCCGATAATCATGTGGAAAGATGCTCAACTTTATTAACCATCAGGGAAACACCACTCAGAGCCACAGTGAGGTACCACTCTGCATGCACTAGCAGGGCTGTAATCTAAAAGATGCTGATGAGGATGTAGAGAAATTGGAACTGCCTTTGGGAATGTAAAATGGTACTGCTGCTTTGGCAGACTCTCTGGCAGGTCCTCCAATTTTTAAATATAGAGTTCCCATATGATCCAACAATTTCACACCTAAGTAAAAGAGAATGAAGTGAAAGATAATGAAGTGAAATAAAAACCTGTACACAAATGTTCGTGGTAACATTAATTTCAAGTAATAATTAATAATCATTAATATTCAAGAAATAGAAACAGCTATCAACTGATTAATGGATATACCCAAAGGACTTGAAAGCAGGGATTCAAACAGATGCTTGTATGCATTATTCACAGTAGCTGAAAGATGTAACAACCTAACCCTGAACAGGTCAATGGATAAACATAATGTAGGATGTCCATACAATGGGATATTATTCAACCATAAAAAGGAATGAAGTTCTTATCCCTTCCTGTGATATAGATGAACCTTGGAAACATTTGTGACTGAAAGAAGCCCATCACAAAGGACCACAGGCTGTTTCATTCCATTTCTATGAAATGTCCAAAATAGGCCAATCTAGAGAGACAGAAAGTAGATTAGTAGTTCCCTGGAACTGGGAGATGAGAAGTTTAGAAGGTGATGGCTAAGAGGTACAGGATTTCTTTTGGAAATAATTAAACTTCTAAAATAAATGGTTATCCATTCTATGACTACACTAAGGGCTGTTGAATTGTACCCTTTAAATGGGTGAAATGCATGATAGATATATTATATCTCAATAAAGCTGTTGTTTTTTTAAAAAAAAGGTACAACCCTAGAAATGGCCACTCTTCACAGAGCAGCAGTTCTTGCTTATTTCTTCTCTTTTCCTCAATCAGTGATTCCCTTTGTGGGAAGGTTTGTGAGCAGATAGGAAGTTCCATTCCATTCCTTATTGTTTGGATTCTTTTTGAATGACAGCTTTTGCCTAGCCTGTTGGGGCTAAAGGATTTGCTAGGCATTGTTTGTATTTTGCAGATTTTCCCCTGCTGCCTTACTGAGGATATGTTTAGCAAAAATGTGTGTCTAATGTTGATCCCTGGGTCGGGAAGATCCCCTGGAGAAGGAAATGGCAACCCACTCCAGTATTCTTGCCTGGAGAATCCCATGGATGAAGGAGCCTGGTGGGCTGCAGTCCATGGGGTTGCAAAGAGTCGGACACGACTGAACGACTTCACTTCACTTCACTTCAATGTTGATGTGAGCCTAATGTCTGTTCACTTGTCCCCATCACTGCCACTGGGATATGTTACAGTCAATCTTAATCCCTTGGAGGATACTGAGTTATTCAGTCCATCCTGGTATAGACCACAAACCATGTTTAAAATAGCGGACCAAGCCATTGAGACTCCTTGGTGAGGTGTCTCTGATCCCTCTACTTGAGTTAAAAAAAAACAGCCCTCCAGGTAACCACAAGCCATGTTGGGCTTGGCTGACTCAGGGAGCTGGATGTCTGAGATGGTGTGAGTTTTGCTAAACCTCCTCTGAACTCAACTCTTTCTCCCTCTCCCAGTCTCTGTGCTAATTCTTTGTTTAGCTTAACTGCAGAAACTCTGAGTATTTTTTTAAGTTAAATGCTCATCTCTGGAATAATTCTCTCCCCACTGTCAAGCAGAACTCAAGAAATCCTCTATTTCATTGAAGAGTAGACTTGTAAGGCATCTCAGAGTGCTTGGGAGTTCAAACTCCTTACTCCACCCCTGAACACTATAGATGCCCCAAGAAAGGCAGGTTACAGTCTGTGAAAGTCCAGAAGGCTGCTGGATATCACGGGATCCAGGGAGTTGTGTAAGCAGAATAATTACTTTGTAGCTTTTAATTGGCACAGCTTGGGCATAGAGGAGGAGTCACTGATTTCTCCTTTGGAAGAGAGTGTGAGGTAGTTGACCTGGTAGAAAGAACATGTAATTTGGAATCAAGGAATCTAGGCTGGAGTCACAGATCTTCCACTTAGATTTTGCATCTGAGCTTCAGTTTACAGACCCATATAACAAAGTCCCTTTCTTAGAATGTGGTTGTAAAGATTTAGTGAAATGATGGATATAAAAGCTTCTTTTAACTTGAAAGGAAGAGCATATTCAGATGAAAAAAGGGATTTCCAGAAAGTCTCTCAGCTGTGCCCAACTCTGTGAGCCCATGGACTATAGAGTCTATGGAATTCTCCAGGCCAGGATACTGGAGTGGGTAGCCTTTCCCTTCTCCAGGGGATCTTTCCAACCCAGGGATCAAACCCAGGTCTCTTGTGTTACAGGCAAGTTCTTTACCAGCTGAGCCATAAGGGAAGCCCAAGAATCCTGGAGTGGGTAGCCTATCCATTCTCCAGTGGATCTTCCAGACCCAGAAATTGAACCAGGGTCTCCTGCATTGCAGGCAGATTCTTTACCAACTGAGCTACCAGGGAAGCCCTGTTCAGATGAAAAGATGGGTAGTGTGTGTGTGTGTGTGTGTGTGTGTGTGTGTGTGTGTGCCCAGCACCAAGTGCATTCTGAAAAGATGGGTACTCTGTGTGTGTGTGTGTGTGTGTGTGTGTGCCCAGCACCAAGTGCATTCTGAAAAGATGGGTACTGTGTGTGTGTGTGCCCAGCACCAAGTGCATTCTGAAAAGATGGGTACTGTGTGTGTGTGTGTGTGTGTGTGTGTGCGCCCAGCACCAAGTACATTCTTACAGTGGGTTAGTGCTAACATGAGCAGTGCCAGTGCCGAGGGCTCTGCCAGTTCTTCTCACGCATGCCTGCTCATCTGGGCAGCAAAGATGGAGCCATATGGGTATCTCTGGACTTTTAACAGGTCAAAGGCTTTTTCCAGCAAGTCTCAATTCATTGGCCTGCTTTATTCACATGGTATCTCAGCTTTTTGAATAGGTACCATGCGATTACAAAAGACAATTAAGTACAAAATGTTGTGTAGTGAAAAGTCTCCCGCCGCTGTATTCTAGTGTCTCCCAGAGGTAATCACTGTTACCAGTTTCTGGTGTGTCAACCCAGGGATATTCTGTGCACATACAAACATCCTTTTTTCTTTATGTCAAAGGGACACCCTATGAGGCATACTCTTTTGTTCTTTGGTTTTATCATATGTCAGTATATTTCAGATACTTTTTCTTTTTTTAGTATTTATTGAATTTCTTTATTCTTTTTAGAGACAGCATAATTTTCCATTGCAATAATTTACCACCATTTACTTAGGACTCCTATTGTTGGATGTATAAATGCTTTTCAACCTTTTTTCATTACAAACAAGGCTAAAGTAAATATCCTTTTATATTTTTGAGCATTTGTGTAGATATACAATTAGTGTAGCTATACAGTTAGTTCCTAGAAGTAAAATTCCCAAGTCATAGGGCATGTGCATTTGGGGTTTTTTTGTGAGGGGTTGTTTGTTTGTTCTTTCTTTTAAAAAAATGAAATAAAATGGGTATACAGTGTTGTATTACTTTCAGGTGAGTGCATTTGTAATTTTATTTTCTAAATGCCACATTTTCCGTCACAGTTGCTATACTATCTTATATTCCCACTAACAGTATGAGAGTGCTTGCTTTTCTATACCTTTTCAAAAAGGCATTTTATCATTTTTTTTGTTTTGCTAATCAGACAGATTCAATGTAATACTTCACTGTAATTTTAATTTGCACTTCTCTTAGCCATTGAGCATCTTTTCACACATTTACATTCTATATATATATTATTCTTTGTTCATGTTCTTTGCTCAGTACTCTGTGTTTTGGGGTTTGGTCTTACTTGTTTTGATTTGGAGAAACTTTCTTCATGCTAAGCAAATTAGCATTTTATGTATGTATTATAAATATTTTCCCATTTTGTCGATATCTTTTAACATATTTGTGACACTTTTGCCAATTTTAAGCTTTTATGTACTTAAACTTATCAGTGATTTTTAACAGTTTTGGGAGTTTGCATCACACTTAAAATAACTTTCTCCACTTTCTATTAATTAGAAAATTCTCCTATTTTTTCATGATAAATCTTCACATTCTTCTGTTACTCCCTTTTTACAAGAAGGTTCCATACTTAATGCTCAAGAAAATTTTCCTAAACAACTGTTTCCATTTAGGCTGTTGTGTCTAGTAGAAAAAACACTGAATTTGAATTTGGATTCAGAATACCTCATTGACTCACTGTAACATACAGATACCAGTTATCTACTATGTACCTGTCTCTCAGATTTGTGTAAATATCTAATATGATCAAAATGAGATAATATATGAGCAAGTACTTTTTAAACTGTAAAGGAATCATTTGGGTTGGTTTCTTAGTGAACACATTCATACATGCTTTTGTTATTTTTCTCCTTAATGGGTCTCAGGTTTGAAATAAAATGTGTCTCTAGGAAAAAGCAAACCTCATAAATCTGAAATTTCTTTTACTACTTCTTTGGGAATATCTTATCAATGTGAAGTCTTTACTTAAGCTTCCTAGTTGGAAGCTGACAAAGGAAGGGCGGACTTTGTCTTTAGTGAGAAGTTCTCCCCAAATGTCCAGACTGGTAACTTCTGAGCGTTGGATGGTTGGGGAAAGTGGACAGGGCATTTGGTTAATATGCAGAGACAGAGAACCCAGTTCATTGAGGTTGTGCCAAATGAGTTCAAAGGCAAGTCTTTGGGGAACTAGAGTTGGTTTACTCTTAGATGTGACTTCCTGTGTCAGCAAGGGAAAATTCCTTTGTTTGACCTATGAAAGCTCCAAAGACATGTTAAATGTTTAAGTTTCAGAAAGTTGTGTTTGGATTGGTCCCTGTTAATAAAATAGAAGAGCTGGATCAAATGAAAAAGAAGGAAGCCTGTGAACACAGGGTGCTGTTGACTAAACCCTTCCCAAAGTTGGTATACTTCAGTTTGAGAAGAATTTAACACTATTATTTTGGGTTCTTTTCCTGGTTTAATGAATCGGACAAATTGTGTTATCCCTTTATCTACCTAAAATGTGAATTTTTAAAACATTTTTATTGAGGTAAGTTTTATATATGTATATTTGACTGTTGTTTTTCCCTCTTTAAAGCCACTCGTGACTTCTTATATCTGCATAATACTATGATGTTGTGATGTTTTAACACTAGAAGTTGTGATGGTTATTCCACTTTGCTTTGCTCCTTTATGTGGTGAAAGCAGTTGGGCCACTGGGATGTTCAGTGATGCTGCCCAGTCCCTTCAGAGATTTTATCATTTTATTTATTTTTTAAGACTAAGGGGACCATCTGTGTTGGAAAAGTACCCACGAATCTAATTGGCTCCTACAGTTGATCCACCAGATTCTTCTTAAGCACCCACTTCATGCCAGGTACTTTCTATCTATTTCACTCTCCTTGTCTGTCCGCATTTGGCAGGAGGCAGAGCTGACAAAGGAATGGCCAAGTGAATTTAGAGCGGGATGTGTACCAAAATGAGATTTAAAAAAATAAGTTGATTTTCTGGTGAGAACTTGAGAACTACAGTTCAGGTTAGAATTTGAACTCCCTCACCTGGGCAGCTTTCATCGTATTTGGTGTTATGAGTTGACCTTGCTGCCTCGGGGCTCCTTGGAATCGCCGATGAAGTCCACAACCGCATTTCTTTTCTCGCTGCATTTCTTTTTTGTTTTCTCCAGCTGAGCTTTGGAGGATGCTGTTTAGGCTTCAACTCTACTGACTTTTTTTAAAAAATTAACTAATTTATTTTAATTGGAGGCTAATTACTTTACAATATTATAGTGGTTTTTGCCATACATTGACATGAATCAGCCATGGGTCTACATGTGTTCCCCATCCTGAACCCCCCCCTCCCACCTTCCTCCCCATCCCATCCCTCAGGGTCATCCCAGTGCACCAGCCCTGAGCTCCCTTTTCAACCTGCCTGGGCGTTGAGTTGTTCCCGTAAGGCCGGGTAGATGGCTATAAACAAGGAGAGGAGGAACCCTCAGATGAGCTGTCAGGGCATCTGCTGGGAGAGCCCCCTTGCCCCTGGTCATCATAGAGTGAGTGGATTTGCCCAGACAGGACAGGGCACAGCACAGTGAGCTCAGAAAGGGCGGCAGACGTTCCTCCAGCACCTGCTTGTAGAATGGATGGGTGAGCGACGTTCCCAAGGAGTTGTCACCAGGGCCCTCTCGGGGTCATCTTATCTGTGGGCTTCTGGAAGCCTTGTTGCCATAAATTCTTGTCCTCAGTCTCTACTCAGACAAAACTGCTCTCTCATGACCTCGGAGCCTTTTCTGCACCCTGGTGACTCAGCCAGCTACCCCGAATCTGCCTCCACCAGCAGACCAGGGACCACATGAGCCAGAGAAAAGAAAAAAGTATCACCTAAGCGTTGAACTGAGGCCCTTTGCTTTCCCATCCTCCTGGGTCATGGTTTGTCTTATTACAGTGCAGAAACAGAAGAGACACTATTACGCTGTTTGGTGCCTGGCAAGGTAGGTGCTAACACGTGTGTGTTAAAAGAGAGGACCCAGTTACTTAGTCTGGCCCAGAGGAACCCCCAGGTCTGAATACTTGTCTTTGTTTTCTGCTGATTTCCAACAGGTGTCAGTTACACTTTCTGGCCCTAAAGTGCGGGACTCTGTGTGTTTGGTTCAGTTTTCCCATAGGCTCTAGACTAGACTGGGGGATTGACTCAGTGAAAATGTTTACTTCTCTAATTAAGCAGAATTAAGGTCTGGACTCAAAACTGTGGTGGGCTGTGCTCGGCATAATTGAGATGCATGGGCTTTGTATAAATAATGTCTCTCTAATTGGCTTTGATTAAGTGCAAATTAGGATCACACTTCACTCCACTGTGATTTACATTCCTAAGCCCTTTTACTCACTGAAGTAGTGTGGGTGGCCGATAAGGCTATTTATCCAGGGTGCCCAGAGTGCTGAGGCTGGGGATCTGCAGTTTCCAAGGTAAAGAGCCTGCAGTGCCTGCCCCGCCCAGTTCTACCATTTTTCCTCCCCATTTCCGGTCCCAGCTTTGGGCAAACTGACTTAATTCTCTGAATTCTAAAGCTCCACCACTTAATTTTTCATTTTCAAGACTTGAGGAGCTTGTCTTAAAAAAAAAAAAAAAAGTCAAATGACTATTGGAGATTGCCTTCTGGAATCTCAGACCTAAAACCAGTGCCTGGCAGTAGCTGTCAGAATATTGTGACACCTTGGTTAGTCGTTGACCAGGAATGTTTCATAAAAGAAAACACCTGGTGGGAATTGTCTCCAAAGAGTTCCCAGTGTGTGGATGTGAGTCAACAGATGGCTTACAAAGCAGCTTAACCCTGCACACATCTTCCTCTTGGATTGCTTTTTTTTTTTTTTAATTATGAAGGTATGATAACACCTTCTCCTGGATCCCTTTGCCATAGTCAAAGGGAAGGTCTTTGCCATTTTTCCTTGGTGAGCCTGGATGGGGCATGTGACACATTCCTTCTTGCTCATAGATCCTCCGAATCTACATTTGAAAGTCATCACAGGAGATGGAGCAATGGTCTCTGGGGTTTGGCATGATGTTGGCTCCTACTGCAGGGCGGGTGAAGTCTAGCAGGTACACGAGAAGTCTCTGGTGAGAGCCAGCCTGGTGAATGGGCCACCAGAGAGCTGCCAGGTGTTTTTGACCCTGTCAGCCAATGACAGTTGGGCCTAGAAAGGGTTTCTCACGTTAGCATGCTGTTACTTGATGCGGGACCAAAAAATAACACAGCAAAATAGGGACTTTCAGACTAAGCGCTGACAGTGGGCCAGGGTCTGGAGTGTGCTGCTAAGAGGCGTGATGTGTTAAATGCTCACTTCCCAGCCTGATCAAAGAGTCACTCGGTGCGACTCCTTGAGCATGTCACCTTCAGAGAAGGTTGGACTGCAAAGATGTTTGGCATCTAAATTCTGTCCTGGGCTCCCATGAGTGAGAAGGCAGCCTTGTAGACAGGCTATCCTCTGGCCCAAACAAAGAAAAGCAGAGAAGGCTTTCTGGACCCTTTAAACTACATTCATTCATTTATTCATCCAGTAAACATTTGTGGGCCACCTACTGAGCCAGACGCTGGAGATGTGACTAGGAATAAGCTATGGGCTCTACCCCATGAGAGCTCTAGCTAGTTGAGGAGCAGATCTGTACAGAACTAAATTACAACCAAATGTGGTCTGTCCCGTGGCAGAAATAAGGAAGCACATGGTGGCGGCTGTCGTGGGGGAGATTGTCGGCCGCACTGCCTTGGTTCAGAGCAGCTCTGGGCCGTGTCCTGTTCCAGGAAAGTACACTTGTTATTCTTTACCCTTGGGTGGGACCAGCACGTGAATTTCCAAAGGGGGAAAAAAAAAACAGTAATAAGAACAACTACTATAAGGAAAGCTGAGTGCTAAAGATTTGATGCTTTTGAACTGCGGGGTTGGAGAAGACTCTTGAGAGTCCCTTGGACTGCAAGGAGATCCAACCAGTCCATCCTAAAGGAGATCAGTCCTGAATTGGAAGGACTGATGCTGAAGCTGAAACTCCAATACTTTGGCCACCTGATGAGATGAAGTGACTCATTGGAAAAGACCCTGATGCTAGGAAATACTGAAGGCAGGAGGAGAAGGGGACGACAGAGGATGAGATGGTTGGATGGCATCACCGACTTGATGGACATGAGTTTGAGCAGGCTTCGGGAGTTGGTGATGGACAGGGAAGTCTGGCATACTGCAGTCCATGGGGTCGCAAAGAGTAGGACACGACTGAGCAACTGAACTGAAGAACAACTACAATAATTCAGAATATTTTTTTCCAGTATGTGCCATATGCCAGGTAGCATTCTAAAGGCTTTCATTCAATATTTGATTCTGTTGAATCTTCACGGTAATAGATAGATAAATTACTATTCCCATTTTAAGAGGAGTAAACTGAAGCTTAAGATGAAATCACTCACCAAAGATAGGAACTAGGACTTGAACTTGGGTCTAAGATCTCTACAGCCCTTGACCCGTTTTCATCAAGGTATCTTGGGCTGCGAGTCTGGAGCTTTGACCTCCAGTCCTGACTCTGCCCCACTGGCTTCGAGCTCTTGATCAAGTTGCTCACAGTTTCTGCCTCAGTTCCCTCTCTAGCCTCACTATCAAGGGAGATGCTCAACTAGCTTCTTTTTTTTTTTTTTTAAATTAACTAATTTGTTTGGCTGTGCCGGGTCTTAGTTACAACATGTGAGATCACATTCCCTGACTAGGGATTGACCTCTGCATTGGGAGTTCGGAGTCTTAGCCCCTGGACCACTTGGGAAGTCCCCCAAGCAGCCTCTTGAATCACAGGAAATTTACATGATCTCTGGCTGGCGAACAGGGAAGGTCTCTTGGACCTTGCCGTCGCTCCTATCAGTGGTGACTTTTGTGTCCTTGCCTTACCATCTGCCAGCCCTCAAGTAAGGGATATTGATCTTTGTCAGTTGTCTTGACCTGGGTACTTGATTCTAGAAAGCCTCTTAAAGTAGGGCTCTGTCTCTTTCTTTGCCAGGAGTGGCCCAGGCAGCAGGGGCCCAAGATTATGTAGTGTAAGAGCTTTTCCCAGGGCCGTCTCCACTGTAGACTATCCTGGCTTTAGATCAGCCTGGGCTTTCTACTTCAGATCTCCTGTCCGGCCTTGTTGACAAGTACAAGGAGGGGGAGGAGAGTTGGGGGGAGAATGCATACATGCATATGTACGGCTGAGTCCCTTTGCTATGCCCCTGAAAGTATCATGGCATTGTCAACCTGCTATACTCCGATACAAAATAAGAAGTTTAAAGAGAAAAGTTTAAAAGTCAACAAAAGACCTTGACTTGGGTAAGTTTTCCTATATAGCTGAAGTTCTTTGAGTGGCAGAGACAAGGAACCAAACCTGAGGCAACCACAGACTGTGGCCTCCCAGAGGAGGAGCAAGCTGCGAAAGAACTTGCTTGTTTCTAGCCGTAGACCCTGTGTGTTTTCCCTGATTCAGGAAGCTGCTTGAGGGACTGCTTGGTTGGTCCAGTGGCTAAGACCCTGTGCTCCCAGTGTAGGGGCCACAGGTTTGAACCCTAGTCAGGAAGCTAGTCTCCCTTCCTTTGCACCCCTTCGTCCACTTGTTGGAACAACTCATTTCAGATTCTTCACGTTGTCTCCCTCCTTATAATCATACTCTGGAACTTCAACCTTGAGTTCTGTTTCCAGGTGCTAAGTGTCACACAGGAGAGGATGCCGCCATAACAGCCAGCTCACAAAGAATGCTGGGATTGGGGTGCGGACATGAACCCCCAAATTCTCATTCACTCCTGAAAAGGAGCTTCTCTTCCAACCTTTTCCAGACATCTTCAGGTGAACCCAGTTTGGTTTTTAAGCTTCTTTTCTTGCCTTGGCTTATATTGTCTTAGTATCAGACATCAGTGTTTACCTCCATGGGCATTACTGTGATATGAAACCACTCCATCCTCTGAAAGCAAAAAAAAAGAAAAAAGAAAAAAAAAAATGCTTTAATGCATGTGCTGGCAGCTGGCAGCTAAAGGGTTAAAAGTTTTAGCAGGCAGCCTGGCCAGCAGGAGTTACTGGTGTGGAGTAAGAGGGACGCCAGGCTGTCTCTAAACTTTTTGGCCCTCCCCAAGCTCAGAGATGAAGGAAGAGCCTCTATAAATCACTGGAGATTAGAGACCCTGTTCTTGCCGACTCTCTGGGGTTGCACTGCTTAATGTCAAAGCCTCACGTATTTCTTTAACAGCACTCCTTTTCTTTATTAAATCCACTTTGAAATAAAAAAAAAAAAATGATGATCTTTCCAGTAAGGGGGAGAAGGCTAAAAGGATTTAGAAAGTATCTGCTATGTTACATTACAGAGACTAATAACTGTTTAGGGAGTAAGTAACATTTTTGCACCATCTTAAGCCATAAAAATAAAAAGATGTATAAAGGTCTGTTCCTTAAAAATCAATTTGTTTGAGCATTCATTTTGCCCCGTGTCCTTGCCTTTGGGTTCCTTCTAAGTTGGGAGTACAGAACCTGGGAATCAGAGGCATGTGTGCTCACAACCCAAAGGTCTGGGAACGCACTCTTGACGGAATTGTTCAGAAAAGAGGGTATTTCGGGCTGTGTGTGTGTGTGTGTGTGAGAGAGAGAGAGAGAGAGAGAGAAGGGAGCATGGGAGGGAATGGTGGAAAACAGTTCTACTTTTATACTTAAAAGAAAAAATGCAAACGTTGACTGCGTTCCATTGGAGGCTGAGACTAAGCTTATCTCCTTCATCTGACTTTAATGAAGACATATTTTAAGCAGCTGCACTCAAGTCAAATGTCATATTTTGGCTCAAAACTTCCACCTTCTGAGTGGGAGGTTTTTCTCAAAACTAAAGAGTTGGTAGTAATTAAAAACTAATTGGGGGAGCTCTAGGCAAAAGCCCGATTGTCACAAAACTTATCTTAAAAACTAATTTATATACGTGAAGTAAGAGGCTATGAGTTGGTAGTCATTAAAGTTGGTGATGAATATTTAGGGTTCATTATACCAATTTCTCTGCTTATATATTTTTAAAAATTTTATAGTAACAAAAAATCAGTTTAAATAAAATACTTAGCACTCAGTGTAGAGAGAAAAGAATGCTAACCAGAATGAGCTAAAAGGTTAAGTCACCAATTTCGACCTTTTTATGTATACTTTCAGAGAGATCTTAAGATAAAGAGAAGCTGCACAGAGAATTTGGGCGCCTCTAATTTGTTTACTACCCATTAGGGCTTGAAGCATCTTTCTGTTATTTTCGTCTCTAGTCAAATGGCCATTACTTAAATAGAATTATTTCGGGTAGGTAGGATTTCCTCACTAAAAGCCCAACCGAAAGTCTTCCGAATCTTGGGAACAAATGTGATCAAGGGGCTTTTGGGGTTTGCCTAGCACCCACAAGCCAAGTCCTTTTTTGTTTTCAGAGCTTCCTTGTTTATTTAGCAAGCATTTTCTGAACGACTGCTACATCCCAGGCCGTGATTAAAAAGCTGACTAACCCAGGCTCCCACTCAGGAGGCGCTTACAGTCTTAAATGGGAATATATAAATACAGATCCAGTGTAAAGTAGGTGTGAAACCTTGAAAACCAAGGCCACTTTTAAATGTTACTGGACTTGATGTGGGAAAGGGAGCCATGCTTTCTTTGTGAAATTCCCAGGTCACAGCTGGGAGGACTGTGGGGTTTGAGATGAGCAGGGAACCCTCATTGAGCTGATTCCTAGGTTGGGATGGTGGTGTTTCCGTCTGCATTTTGAAGTCTGCAAGGAGTTCACACCTTTCAAATATGGCTCATATTGACCAACCAACCAACAGACAAAAGGCCCGGCTTATTCTGTAGTGCTTCTCTTCCAAAAGCTGACTAGTCGCAGCTTTGGATTCTGACAAACAGCTTGACGGTGTCACCTCTCCAGGCTCCCGACATGGTGGATTGTGGCTCCTCACTTACGGCAGTGTGTGCTTCGTGCATGTTCTCATGTACTTAGGAGGGTCACCCAGTTTGAAAGGAGCAGCTCGGGAAATAGCTGAAGGTGGACGCGAGTTCAGGCTCGATTGCACTGGGGTCGGTGGTGCTCGTGTGAACCCGCACGTGTGCTGGTGTGCCGCCGCAGGTCAGCGCTGGAGCAATTTACACAGGGCTCCACTGTGACCAGAAAAGCAGAGGCACGTAGGGCGAGGAGGAAGAGGGGGGAGCAGTGCATCTAGTGATCCTGGAACAGTTGCTCGGACCAGCCTTTAGTGTTTTATTAGGAGAGAACAACTCTATAAAAGGAACAAGAGGTTCAATCATTACAGAGTGGGGCGACAGCAGGCAGCTGCCAGCATGACTTTGAAAACCCTTTCAGATCCTACAAGAGTCGCCACATATAACGTGCTGCAGCTGCTGGGATCATTTAGGAGAAATGCAGAACTTGGCACCCACCCACCCCTCTAGGAGATAGGATTCTAGGATCACCCCCATGTTTTCTTTAGATGAGTTCCAATCCCACCCACCCCCACTTTCCTTCTTTGCCTCTGAACCTTCTCAGAGCAGTTCTTAGATTTCTCTCTCTCTTTTTTTTTTAATCCCCAGGTGGGTCTGCAGGGAATTGAAAGGACAGTTCCTTCGTTTCAAAAGAGATGGGCGGGGGGTGAGGGGGATCCTGTATGCTTGGGAATTGGGTAGGTGAAGCCAGGGTCGGAGAAGACAGAGGGTCTCTTAATCACACGCCTAGTGTTTGTCCTTGATGAATGAGTTACCATAGCCTTGCAAACTATCCCCTACATGATGTCATGCAAGTAACGAAGGATGTGGATTTCGTTTCTAAAAATCGGCCTTGGGATGTCTGTTTTTCATCAGGGCACACAGAATATTTGCGAAGTTGAACCCTTGGTGATTAAAATTCTCCAATTAAATCATAGAAACTTCAGCAATAACCTGTAATCATATGTGCCAGGAAAAAAAATCATTTATGGGGACTTATTTTTGACAAATGCATTATTTGATATATGTATGAGATTTTTGATAAAGATTTCCCCAAGTATAAACGCCAATTACTGCTAAATTTTGGCAGCCAGAAGAGTTTCTGGGAACTCATGTTCTATGAGCAAGCTCAGAGACCACCAGCATGTTAGCAAAAAAATATTACTGATGCAATCTTGAAAGAGATGTGATCCATACCTCACTGGGGAACTAGTGGAGAGAAAATTAGAGGATGTGGAGATAGTTATAGTTTTCTATTTAGAAAGGATATTAGAAATCCTTTAAGCTGGGAATCTCACAGTTTGAGAAAATTCCCCTGCCCTTCCAATCTGATAACGTTTTTTATTTCTTATCTTCCCTACCCCAATTTAAAAGTCATTCCCACTCTTACTCAGAGATATGCATATCTCTCAGAGATGTTGAAAGTGGAAAGTGTTAGTCGCTCAATTGTGTCCCGATTCTTTGCAGCCCCATGGACTGTAGCCCGCCAGGCTCCTCTGTCCATAGGATTCTCCAGGCAAGAATACTGGAGTGGGTTGCCATTTCCTCCTCCAGGGGATCTTCCCAACCTAGGGATTGAACTCAGGTCTCCTGCATTGCAGGCAGATTCTTTACCATCTGACCTACCAGGGAAACCCAGGTATGTTGAGATGGAGGAAAACAAATTAAGAACCACTAATTTAAGCTTCCTGGTATTTTTTCTTTATTGAAGTATAGTTGCTTTATAATGTTGTGTTAGTTTCTCATGTACAGCAAAATGATTCAGTTATGTGTGTGTGTGTGTATATATATATATTCTTTTTCAGATTCTTTTCCATTATAGATTATTATACCAAATATAGTTCCCTGTGCCATACAGTACGGCTTTGTTGTTTATCTGTTTTATATAAAGTAGTATGTACCTGTTAATCCCAAACTCCTAATTTATCCTCCTCCCCTGCCCCCTTTCCCATTTGGTAACTGTAAGTTCTGTGTCTATACTGACTCATTTTTAAGATGAGAAAACTAGAACTCAGAGAACTCCTGTAGAAAAAAAACAGAACAAGGTCTTTTTATTCCATCATAACTTGAACCAGGCATTTCTAAGGCATCATCACAACCATCATGTAGTTGCCGGGTGACTGGGGATCAGCAATGGTCAAGTAGGAAAGAAAGACTATGTGCTGGTGAGATGCTGTGAGGAGCAGCATACACTTCAATTCCATTAAGTGCAGCAGGATTTGAGAGGACTACTGAAAGTGGCCAACCAATTTTGCTGGGAAGTACCTTGTTGTGACTGCCATCCAAAGGAGCTGAGTAATAGGTGCCAGCATTTCATCCTTGTATCTTCCAGCCTCCAAAATAAGTGGCTATTGAAAAAGAAAATAAGTGTGTAGAAGGGATGCCCAAAAACTGTAGTTAAACTCATAATGGAGTTTACTCATTATGTTTGAAAGGAGACTGGAGTGGAATAACCCAGGTTTATATTCTGGGCCCACATGTGGGTCGGAGCATGAGTAGTCCTTTGCTTCTGTGTTTGAGGGACATGGAACTTCCCACCAGCCCAGGAAGAATCACCCATCCTGAGAATCTTTAAATGTTTGATAAAGCCATACAAGGAGCAGGCAGAGTTATGCTACCCACAGCATGGTATTTGGAATTCCTTTTGTTATTAAAAAATTCCACACTGATAGTATGAGTACGGGAAGCCTGAGGAGGGATAAGAAATAGAGAGCTTTTGTCTAGTGCTGTTTGAACATACCCCGTCAGGTACTAGCAGGCTTCCCGAGTGGCTCAGACAGTAGAGAATCTGCATGTGATGCAGGAGACCTAGGTTCAATCCCCTGGAGAAGGGAATGGCTACCCTCTCCAGTGTTCTTGCCTAGAGAATTCCATGGACAGCGGAGTCTGGTGGGCTATAGTCCATGGGGTCGCAAAGAGTCGGACACGACTGAACGACTAACACTTTTACTTTCACTTCAGGTACTAGTGGGTAGACTTTGAATTTGAAAGACCCTGAGCTGACTTTCAGGCCTCGGCTGGGTGGCAGAACTGCCTGGGCCCATTGGTTAACTCTTCTGCTCCATCTCCCCTGTCCGTCTTTTTGTCAGATTTCTCTAGACAGTGTTGTCTCTTAAACACAATTGGACAGCTCCATTCCTTTCTGCCAGCCTCCAATCCAGTCCCATTCACTGGGATCTAGCCTGCATTTGATAACAACTGGGCTTGGGGATAAGATCAATCTTTTACAGCCAGTTTCTCTTGAGACTTCTGGTTCATTTCTTACCCTTGAGGTTCTTTGCCCCCTAAGACAATTCTCTCTCCTCATACCATGCTAGAAGTAGGGCAGGGCAGTTCAGCATTTAAACCCTCTCACTAATTTAGAAAACCAAGACTGCCTCCACTCTTTAAAGACCAAACCCTTTAATGACATCACTACTCAAGACTGTGGCTGACAAGAAGATCTTGGTGTCACTTTACCGAGGAGACAAGCTGAGAAACCCAGCTTCTAAATAGCCCCTGCTGGGTGATGAAGTCTTGATTGGGGAATGTACTCCCTACCAGAGACTTATCTCTAAACCTTTGGAGGGCACGCTCCCTAATAAGCTGCCTGAGATGAGCAATGTGGACAAGGAACTCCCTTGAAGTGAGTCACAACATCTGGAATGATCATGCTGGATTACTGGGCAGCCTAGCCCACCACCCCTTCCTCCTTTCCTCTGACTGAATTCTCAAGTCAAGTGGTTTATAAGGAGCAGGTGATGGCGACAGGGAGGTGTTGCTGATGGAGACTTGGCCAGAGAGCAGTCTGGCTCCCGGGGGGTGGACAGGCTAGAGAACCTCTGTCTCTGAGACTCACAGTGCCCAGCACTATCCCCAAGGCACAGGGCAGGCAGGGAGAGTGTTTCAGAAGAGGAGCCGCCTCTCTGTCTCCAGGATCGTGGGGGCGCTGCTTTCCTGTGAGTTTGCTGCCCCTGCGAGCCAAGGCAGTGGCTTCCAGGTGAAGATCCGTTTGTCTAGTTCTTTCTTTGATTGCATTGTTGTTGTTGAGTTGCTAAGCTGTGTGCTATTCTTTTGGGACCCTATGGACTGTAGCCCACCAGGCTCCTCTGTCCATGGGAAAAATCTGGAGTGGGTTGGCGTTTCCTCCTCCAGAGGATCTTCTCGACCCAGGGATCGAACCTGCATCTCCTGCACTGGTGGGCGAATTCTTTTCCACTGAGCCGCCAGGGCAGCCTCGGCATGCTTATGGTAAAGCCTGTTTCTGCTACCACTCAGGTCGGGAAGAGTGTGTTGAGATATCTTTGGTTCATTTGAAATTTATGAAAATCGTGACAATTTTAACCATAACAGTTACTTAGATAGCTCTTGCACTGGCCCCAGGGGGTCAGGAAAAGTTTCCCTTTCTTCTCTGAACATGAGCTTTGTTTTCCTGATGATACGCAGTACAATATTTCCCAAAGTATTTCCTAGGGACCCAGGATCTAGATGGGTTATCATCCCTGCATCTGCCTACACCACTGCTTCATTCCGCCAATCGGATGAGGCAGCCACAACCCAGAGGTCATGTGGATAATCCAAGTTCTCCATGGTTACCTTGAGTTAGACTTAATGGCAATTTGATAGGGCAGTTGCTGGCAATATCAGTGAAATCACTCACTATGATTTTCTGATTCCCGATGACTCCAAGGCAGGCAGTGTTGTTGTCCCAGGCTTCAGGTCTCGTGTGAAGAGACTGTTCCTTATGATCCCATCTCACTTTTGAAAAGGTGATTCTGACAAAGGTACCTGAAGCAGGATGCCTCTTCCCCTGCCGTGATGATGACGTTACCTTTGGCCAACGTTCTCATTCTCCAGCCTCTATTCCCTCCTTTTCCTCGGTAGTTCCTACTGTGCTTCCATAGGAAAGAGATGTGTTTGCTAGAGCATCTTCCTACTATTTTGTTTGGTTTATTCATTTACTCAGTAAATTTATTAAGCACCAACTGGGTGCCAGGGGAAACTTCCTGGAGGAATGATTGCTTGAACCAAGTCTTGAAGAACAAGTTGGCATTAGCCAGGTAGCAGTGCAGAGGGCCAGAGTCATGGACAAGGTGCATCAACAAGAGCGTCCAGAGCACAAGCTCCATTCAGTTCAGGAAGGCCAGGCTGTGGGGCATAAATGAGAGATGAGGTGAGAGAAATGGAAAGCTGATCATGAGGGGTTTGGGTGTCATGGTAGGGGCTGAAGGCTTTCAGGAGCTTTTGTGGAATTTTAAGCAAGTCAATATGATCAGATACGTATCTCAGAAAAACCACTTTGACTACAGTGTGGAAAATGGATTCAAGTGGGGTGAGGTTAGAGCCAGGAAAACCATCAGGTATACCTGGATTAATCTGAATGATAAGTGAGGAATGCTTGAAGGAAGGTGGGGATAGAGAGGAGATGCAAAACAGAGAGAGTTCGAGGACTTTAGGAGGGTTCATGGCATATTGTGCCCAGAATGTAATTAAGAGGGGAGAGTCCACAGTGATGCTCTAGGTCTGATTGGGCAACTGAGTAGAAAGCAGTACCATTCATACAGAAGGAGGTTGGGGAGGAAGGAGAGAAAATGCATCTACTTTGTAACATGGAGTTTAAGGAGCTCAAGAAACAGCCAAGAGAAATAGGGACAGGTCATACTCCTTGCCTTTCTCTTTCTTGGCTCAGACCACCTCACTGCCCTTGACGATTGGCTTGTGTGTTTGTGATTGTGGGGGAGAGGGGTGGCGGGCATGTGGAAACTCTCAACTTCCAAGAGAAGTTAGCATAAACCCTCCTGTTGAGATTATGTCCAAAATTTGACCAGATGTTTAAGCAAATTAACAAATGATTAAAGCAGCAGTCGGCAGAGACCTAGACCCCTGTGGGGACAGACAGGGGAACAAGGCCACAGAGAAAGCCAAGCCCAGATGTTCTTGCTAGAAAGGTCAGTGAGACGCGGGTCCCAGGGGTGGGTGGACAGAGAAAACAAGGCCAGCCGAGTCTGATGGAGAGGGTGAAGCAGGCAAATGGCTAGGCTTTCAAAGATGTTTTATTCTACCCATTGTTAGTAATATATTCCGCTTTTCTCATCCCCCAAAATGACTGTTTCTAAATAGTCCAGAGAGAATAATTTCAGAGGTGGATTGGTTGGCGTGTTGGACCAGCATCTGGAGCTGACTTGGGTCCAGCTTCGTCAGCAGCTCACTATGAACATCAAGTCCATCACTCACCCACTCTAGACCTTAGCTTTTGCCTCCAGAAATTCAAGTAACACATCCCAGCTGGTTTCCAGGGTCCCTTCTAGCACTAGCAGCCTGTATTTGCATCCATTTCTGATTTGAAAAGGCCACACGTGTTGCTTAGAATGGCAGATTCTCCTCACTCACGAAAGACACAGATTTGGACATCAGCAAAATACTTTAGTCATTGGTACTTTCCAGCACACTCTGTGCCTGGTGTGTAGCAGGGCTGGAAAATTGCCACAGAGGCAGTCACTGTCGCCCTTAAAACCCGGCAGGGGTCATTTAGAATGTCAGGTTTAAAAATCCATTCTCCCTGCCTCCCTCTCCCTAAAAAACGTCAGCTTTCCAGCTAGCCTTATTGAGAGTCTTCATTCCTTATCGATCTTTAAGTAAAAGCAAAATGAAATGAAAAGGACATTGAGCTCCCCCAAATGTCCTGATCTTTCTGTCCCCACTAACACTGGCTCTTCACAGCATCTTCCTTCTCTGAGTTGATTCTCCAGTTCAAATCTTCTACCTCGAGAATGATGATGAAAAAGATCATTGATGATTAATCCCACTGTCTTTCTGAACTACTTGCAAAAGGGAGTCCTATCCAGGCCCCCAAAGGGGATGGCACTCAGGCTCCTTCAATGCCTATGTCTTGGGCTACATCCTCCCACCTTTCCCTGGTGGCTCAGCTGGTAAAGAATCTGCCTGCAACGTGGGAGACCTGGGATTGATCCCTGGGTTGGGAAGATCCCCTGGAAAGGGAACAGCTACCCACTCCAGTATTCTGGCCTGGAGAATTCCATGGACTGGGAGAGCAATGGGACTTGAAGGCTGAGCTTTAAGTCCATGGGTTCACAAAGAGTCAGACACGACTGAGCGATTTTCACTTTCACTCTCACTTCCTTATCAGAACAGAGATTTCAGTACCCTCAAGTACAGGCTACCTTCCAGGTGAGAGTTGTCACATGTAATTTGACACTTACACTGCCAAAGATGAGATTCTGATCAAGCCTGGGATAGGTATTTTATGCATTAATTCATGGCAGTTCCGAAGCATTCTTCAGAGGGTTTGGGTTACTTTCCAAAGGAAGCTCATTAATACATGTGCCACTTCTGTAGGGCAGTTAACATCTCTCGAAATGTTTATTTCACATTCAGATATCAGAGAGGTTTAGTTAGGTGACTGTGGTCACACAATAAGTGAGTGATCAGGGAGAATGAGGAACAACTCAGGTGGTAACGAAACTGAAATGTTTGGCTCTGACACAACAGTTCAGCAAAAGGATGATCGTCCTAAGATGGGGAATGTAGCTCAGCCTTCAAGTCCCGTTGCTCTCCCAGGAGAACTGTATTTTCTACTCTCCTGAATTCTATTATGACAGATTTTTAAAAATGATTTAAAATTTATGTGTATGTATGTGCATGGAAATATGTAGCTGCTCACAGATACGTATATAGAAGATGAAAGAGAAAAATGGACAGCTTATAATTGCAGATATTTTTGTTCATCTGGTATCCAGATGATCTCCCTTGATTCTGACAGTTTTGACAAATCAGTTTATTAAAATTGTAAATGTAACCCAGAGCTGTTTAGTATAGTACTAAGCAGAAGGTGCTTTCTCCTCACATTATATTTTGCTGTTGCTTTATTAGATGTAAATATGACTTATACTTGAAGGACAAAACAGCCTGTCTTCTGTAAGAAGGATGTAACTTGCCATGTGTATTTCCAGTTGGTTTCAGTGTTCTGAAACCCTAAGGATATTTTTCTAGAGCTTTGACTTCGATCAGGCACAAGGATGCCTGGTCCCCGTGTCCCCTTCTCCCCTTCAGCTTTCCCATCCTTTGAATCTCAGGTTTCTAAATGGAAAATTCTAGGGAATTCCTTTGCAGTCCAGTGGTTCAGACTCAGCACACTCACTGCCAGGGGCCTGGGTTCGATCCCTCTTGGGGGAACTAAGATCCTGTATGCAGAGCAGCATGCCCCCCCCCCCCAAAAAAAAACTCCTAAGAAAGCACTTGCTCTCTAATATCTCAGAAGATTTTGTTCAGGTGATATTTGCGGAAAGAAATCATCAGAAAGCAAGTTTCAGTTTGAGATGTATAAACTCATCGTGCTTAAGGAACAGATTTTCACTATAAACACTTCAGAAAAATGCACGACAGCAAGAAGTAATTGCATGGAGAGGCAAGATGGGGAGAGTGAGTGCTTCTTAAACAGAAAATCCCATGGACAGAGAAGCCTGGTGGGCTCCAGTCCATAGGGTCACAAAGAGTCAGACACGACTGAGTGACTTCACTTTTGCTTTCTTCTCACATTTATAATATAGTGATACATACGTTTTAGCATATTAAATAACCAAAACTAATTGCTACTATAAAGTCATAATGTGTGTACATCAGGGATTAGCAAACCACAGCCCACAGACTGTTTTGTAAGGAGAAGGAATGTACAAAAAGTGGAACTCTCTTAATGCAGTCGCATTGCACACAATGAAGAATTTATGTGTTTTTTTTTTGTTTTCTTTTTCCTATCACCTGCCACGGAATGTGCAAGGAGGTTTGGGGCTGTGCGGGGTCTTTGTTGCTGCGTGTGGACTTTCTCAAGTTGTGGCAAGCAAGGGCTCCTCTTTGTTGCTGTGAGCAGGCTTCTTGTTGTGTTGGTTTTGCTCGTTACAGAGCACAGGTGCTAGGAGAGTGGGCTTCTGCAGTTGCAGTAAGTGGACTCAGGCGTCGTGACGCGCAGACTTCACTGCTCTGCAGCCTGTGGTATCTTCCCGAACCAGGGATGGGATGTGTGTCCTCTGCACTGCCAGGCGGATTCTTATCTGCTGCACCACCAGCCAAGTCCCAGGAAGGTTTTTATCTCATATCTGATTAGCTTCAGTTGACAACGTCTGCTGCATGCTGACTTTGTTTCTCCATCCTTCCTCTTCCCCAGCCCTTCTAGTCTTTGCCCAGGAGTCATTTGTAAACAAGTACATTTACCTATGACAAGGCATCTAAATCTTTCTGCCATGGACTATAGGTAACCTGGTAAAGCCTGTGGACCCCTTCTCAGAATATTTTTCAATGCATAAAAGGTATGAGAACATAATTATTAAAATATTTTATATGCCTACACATTTATAATAGGGATTCCCTGGTGGCTCAGACGGTAAAGAGTCTGCCTGCAGAGCAGGAGACCCGAGTTCAACCCCTGGGTAAGGGAGATCCCCTGGAGAAGGAAATGGCAACCCATTCCAGTATTCTTGCCTGGAAAATCCCATGGACAGAGAAGCCTGGTGGGCTCCAGTCCATAGGGTCACAAAGAGTCAGACACGACTGAGTGACTTCACTTTTGCTTTCTTCTCACATTTATAATATAGTGATACATACGTTTTAGCATATTAAATAACCAAAACTAATTGCTACTATAAAGTCATAATGTGTGTACATCAGGGATTAGCAAACCACAGCCCACAGACTGTTTTGTAAATAAAGTTTTATTGCAACACAGCCATGCTCATTCATTTACATCTCTTCCTGCTTTTATGCTGCAGTGGGCAATTTGAACAGTTGGAGAGAGATCATATTGCCCTCAAAGTCTAAAATATTGGCCCTCTGGTCCTCTACAGAAAAAGTTTTCCAGACCCTGTGTAAATTGCAACAATAGTAACATTCAATAAAAATGTGATTTCTGTGGATGACAGTCATAGGCACTGCTAGCTACTGTATACCGCCTACATTCATAATTCTTACAAGTGCCAAATTTCAGTTAGAGGTTAGTAAAAATATGGCTGGAATTTTTTTTCCATCCAACTCCACAGATCACCTGAATGTTATCCATGGATTGCTTGGGGGCCTGTGGACCCCAGGTTAGTAACCTCTGAATGGGATTACAATTTAAAAGACCTTTCATCAGAAAAAAAGAATTCTTTTGCAGTGTGAAAAATCTGCTTCCAGACCTCCCTGGGGGGTCCAGTGGTTAAGACCCCTCCCTTCCATTACAGGGGGCGAGGGTTCCATCTTTGGTTGGGGAACTAAGATCCCACATGCCACACAGAGCAGCCAAAAAGAAAAAGAAAAGAAAAGTCTGCTGCCCTTCCCACAGATTTGTGTGTTGTAATTTCATATTTTCATGTAAGGAGTTTTAAGGGGTAAATGAAAAAGAAGCCAGACCATCCCTAGAATTAGGTGACTCAGAACCACCTCGGCCTCTTAGTACCATTCTGCAAAGACCCAGTGTCTTGCCGAGGAAAGGTTATTTCTGTCAGCTCATGCTGAGAAACATTTGCGATCTCTGCACAATGAGCTCATAACCCCTGCCCGTCCCACTTGCGCCCTGCCAGGAGGGGGAGCCCAGCGTCTTCCCCTCCCCCACTTCCATGGTCCTCTGTCCTCCCTGGTGCACACCTTGACTTTTCTCATCTTGTCTTTCAATGTCACGTCAAGACACACCCTGGGATCTGACTTCACCATTTACATGGCTATGATGTCTTATGCTCCAGAGACAGCTTCAAGTATTCAGCAATAACTCATGTCCACTTAATGTGAAAATTGGTACCATCTAATAGAATCTTCAACATGCTAACCACACCATTCCAATAATGAAATGCAAATTCTTCTCCCCCCCCCACCCAATGGTCATTTTTAGACTCTTGAGGAATGGAATATCCTCTTTATTATGAATTGAGAAATGGAAATAAAGATGCAGAGTTTTCTACACTTATTTTAATTTTTTAAATGGAAGTACAGTTGATTTACAATGTTGTGCTAATTTCTGCCGTACGGCAGAATGACACATACATACGTTCTTTTTTTATATTCCCTTCCATTATGGTTTATCCCAGGAGATTGGATATAATTCCCTGTGTTCTGCAGTAGGGCCTTGTTGTTTATTCATTCTAATTGTAATAGTTTTCAGCTACTAACCCCAAACATCCAGTCCATCTCGCTCCCTCCCCTTGGCAACCACAGTCTGTTCTCTGTGTCTGCGAGTCTGTTTCTGTTTTGTGGATAGGTTCATTTGTGCCATATTTTAGATTCAACTTAAAAGTCTTACACTTATTTTAAATAATTTCTTTACCTAGAGTCATACACTCTCATATTTAATCCTCACAACAGACCCAGAAAGTCCGTGTCATTGTTACTCCCATTTTGCTGGGATGATGACTAAGATATAGAGAGTTTAGGTTGCATTGATAGATGACAGGATTCCGGAATTCATGTATTTTTTTCCCCCCAACTTTGAGAGAAAAGACAACCTCGCTTTATGTGACTCTTCATTTTCAGGATCAGCTGTGGCCCTGGGTGTGTTTTTATCTAAGAGAATTCTGTAGTAGTTCGGACACTGAAAGACAGTGAAGTGGAATAGTTCTGACTGTAGACTTGGGGGATCTAGACTGCAGATCATTTCCCAAGTTTCTCATCTGTACCATCAGGACTTCAAGAGAGGAGCCCATTCCTCTAACCGTCTGTGTTCTAGAACATTCAGTGCAAAGGATGTTGAAGAAGCTGAGCTGGTGATGAGCCCCCAGCCTGCCTTTCACGTGGGCTATTGAAGGCAAAGGCAGGTCCGGTAATGAAACCTCGGAGGTGGTTTCGTAAGCACTGCGGCCACCGTCCTTTGCGCTGATCCAGCAAAGCAGGGCTATTACTGATTTTTCAAATAATATCGGAATGTCATCTCATTGTGACAAAATGAAAAGGATATATGGGGACCCAGAGTGCACCCTGCTGCAGGAGGCCTAAAAAAATAAAAGGAAAAAATAGTCCCTCATCTATGAGGGCGGGGCGGGGGGGCGGTTGGGGCAATGTAAACACACGCCCTTGTGCGGGGACGCAGCGGGAGCCTGGAACTTCTGAACTGCCAGAGAAACATCCAGTGGGTGAGAAGGAACACATGGGCTCCGTTGAGCAATTAGTGCCGTAGGCTGGCTGGAGTTGGAGTTCTGATCTGGCCCCGCTCTGATTGAACCCCAACTCTGCTCGGCTTCCAGGACAATGATTTGAACTGACAGCCTTACCACCTGTTGTTAATTGGACTTTGGTGCTTTCTCCTCCTGCTGTCATTTCTCATTTCTGTCCTTGACTTCTTTTCAGAGGTGTGGGGGCAGTGAGGAGTGACCAGCCCGCAGGAAGCGGGCCCAGGTATGGGATGGCGCTCCCCGCCATCCCCCGCCTGTCTCTGGCTCCACGCGGACTGAGACAGAATCCATGTGTCCCTGTCCTCTTTCGTCCCATCCGTATCCAGCAGGTATCCCAACATGCGGTAGTTTTCTGCTAACATTTCTGACCCACTTCTGAACTGGAAGCTCCTGAGCAGCAGAAGTTGAAGTCACCTCTGTGATCCCAGCATGGAATTCTGTGCCCGGCACTTGATAGATGTTCCATAATACTTGTGGCTGGCTGGCATTATTTTTCCGGCCTAACCCATCCTATCCATGCTTCCCTCTCAACATTACCACTGTCATTATTTCCCAGTCCATAGCACCACCCTGCTTTGTGTGAACAGAAGTGCAAATAGGGGGTCATCCTCGCCACGGCCTCCTCTTCCACACAAATAAGTCACCGTCCTGCTGATGTTTTTCTCCAAAAGTTCTCTGATTTGGCCGCCTTCTTTTTATTCCTGTCACTACTGCCTGGGCCGTGGCCTCTTTATTGCCATTGTCTGCTCTGGCAGTCTTCACGTTGGCTTTCATTTTTCTGTCCTGTGACACCACCCCTCTGGCCTTGTCACTGTCCTGCCTGAAGTTCTGTCTGCTGCTTGCGTGCTCAGTCGTGTCCGACTTCTTGCAGCCCCTTGGACTGTAGCCCACCAGGCTCCTCTATCCATGGGATTTCCCAGGCAAGAATACTGGAGTGGGTTGCCACTTCCTCCTTCAGGGAATCTTCCCGACCCAGGGATTGAACCAGCGACTTGTCTCCTGCACTGGCAGGCAGGTTCTTTACCACTGTGTCACCTGGGAATCCCGAGGTCTGTCTGAGGCTTCCTGTTTGCCCTCAGCAGATCTTATCCCGGGCTGAAGAAAGCCTCTCCTTGTTCTGGCTCCTGCCTGCCTGCACATCCACCGCTCCGACCACTTCCTGCCTTGAATTTCATGTTTCAGCATCACCCAAATTTTTATGCTTCCCCATGTGAGTCACACTGTTTGCTGCCTAGGGAAGTTTGGCTTTTACCATCCTCAGTCATACTGTGAAACCCAGGGCATGTGTCACTTCCACATCTGATCCTCTCTCTCCATGGAAGGAAGAGAATGAGGGAGATGGGAGAGTGGGTAGGTACCACATCCGCTGGGCTTTTACAGAACTCTGTACACACCTCAGTGTCTCAGGTACAGGAAGACACTTCCATGGCTTTTGGAACTTCCAGTATGCCTCTTCTAGTTGCTTAACACCCTCAGATCTCACCATTTCCTTCCCAATCCTTTTCTAAAGTTTTTATTCCTATTAGGATCAAAGTGACAGGTATGTATGACCTTTCTTAGGAGGATTGCCTTTTTTTTAAAATATTTATTTTTATTTCTTTGTTTTGGCTACTCCGGGTGTTAGTTGCCACACGTGGGATCTTTGATCTTTGTTGCGGCATGCGGTATATAGTTTCCCAGCCAGGGATCGAACCTGGGCCCCCTGCATTAGGAGCATGGCGTCTTAGCACTGGGCCATGAGAGAAGCCCTGGATTGCCACTTTTATAGGGCCCTGCTCCTCTCCAGATAGGATCCTGGCCTCAGTCAGTGAATGAGGAGGCATCTCTTAGGTTTGCCAGATGACCCCAGGAAAATGACAAATCCACTGCACTCTGACCCCGCTGCTCAGTTGGGTTAATAACACTTCCCTTACCACTCAGTATAGGGTGAAGAATGGAGAATGCAGCTGTGTGCCAGTCACTCACCATGAAGGGGGCCATGAGCCAAAAGCAATGCTAAGCCCAACCAATAAAAAAAGCCTGGCATTCTAGAAAGAGTGTGGTCTCTGAAAAATTGACAAGCCTGGGCTCAAATCCATCGTTCACCACTTTGCAGTATAAAACTGAACAACTTTCTTTAAACCCCTTCCTGGTCTGTTAGACGTGCATACATACTGAATTGTGGTAGGGATTGAATGAGTTACATGCTTAGAAGAGTCACCAGCACTTAGTAGGTGATCAGAAGTGAGGACTGCCTTTGTTGTCATTTTCCCTGTCTCGCTCCCGCCAGAAAGAAGTCACTGTGCAATGAGAATAACCCAATCCCTGAGGTCTACGTGTGTTCCTCTTGTTTCACCAACCTTGGCCCTGAGGCTTAGCCTGCAAATCCACCTCAGTGGGTGGCTTCTGATTCAGATACCCTCGTATGTGTTTCCAGTTTTCAAACAGTTGGTGAGAACATTATAAAGCCCCAAATCCTGTATGTGGGAAAGCAGTGTGTTTTTTTTTTTAAAAAAGGAGGTACAGCTGAGTTCTAGTCCTGGTTTCTTTTCTTGGCAGCTCTGTGATCTTGGGCAGAACCCTTAGAGTCTCTGCATCTAAGCTGTAAAACCCATGAGGTTGACATATATATGGAACTTTCTGTTGTGTGTGCTTCATTAATGTCCTTATGGACACTTACAGGTTTCCCAGGTGGTGCATTGGTAAAGAATCCACCTGCCAATACAGGAGATGTGGGTTCAATTCCTGGGTCGAAAAGATCTCCTGGGGGAGGAAATGGCAACCCGCTCCAGTATTCTTACCTGGAAAAGCTGGTGAACAGAGGAGCCTGGTGGGCTCCAGTCCATGAAGTAGCAAAGAGTCAGACACAACTCAGCACAATGAGCCCAGTGGACACTTGGCTTTACAGCTGAAGTACTTTGGCACCATAATAGTGGTTTGGTTATAACCATATAGGAGCCAGACTTCAGCCTTATAGATAGTTATTAGAGACCAGCAGGCTTTGCTTTGGGCTTCCCTGATGGCTCAGTGGTTAAAAAAAAAAAATCCACCTGCCAATGCAGGAGACATGGGTTTGATCCCTTAGTCGGGAATATCTCCCGGAGAAGGAAATGACAACCCATTCCAGTATTCTTGCCTGAGAAATCCCACAGACAGAGGAGCCTGGAGGGCTACAGGTTACAAAGAGTCGGACACAATTTAGCAACTAAATAACAATAGCCTTTGCTTTGTCTTCAGATGAAAACAAAATTCATCTTGAGAGCCAGAACATAATCAGTATTACGAAGTATTCATTTTCAAGGATAATTCAAAAAGCTCTTTTCTTTAAAATAGTTCTTGGAAAATAAGCCCATAGAATCTTCACCTTTCTTATTTATTCCTTAATGGAACTTTGGAGTTTTTCCCCAGGCTTTAGTAGAGTGGTTATTTCTAAGTCTGCTATTTCCTGGCATCAGATCTTTCTAGGAACAGCTCCGAGTCTCTTGGCCAATTTGGCGTAAGAGTTTCTGGGCCAGTTTCCTCCACTTCTGTGATTTTCTCAAAGGTCTGACAATGTTCATCAGAGAGTCGTTTCTGCTGAGTCTTTGTGGTTTTCCTTCCCCATAAGCCACAGAATTAGAAAAGGAGGGATGAAGCTAAGGACCCAGCCTCCTGTCGGGTGTGGGTTGGCACTTGCTGAATGTTGCTTCTCATCTCGTTCGAAAAGTACACTGCCATCTACCTCAGCCACGTCATTCCTCTGGGACTGTTCCCAGAAGGAAATTTTTCTGTCAGCTTTTAGTTTGCTTTTTGGAGAACAATAATATTACCTGTAATTTTTCCCATTTCCCCCTTACTGTTACTAGCATTTACTAGAGTTTCACTCGAGTTCTTTGAGAGTAATCTCAGAAAAGAATCTAAGCCATCCTTTCTTTCTCCGCCTTGCATGTCCCAGGGCTGTAAGCATAAGAAATGTTGAAGTATCTTTCTTTAGCCTCTAGTCAACATGCCCTTTTTATTTTTTCCAGCTTTACGGTGATATAATTGACACCAACATGTATAAATTTAAGTTGTACAGCATAAAGATTTGATACACATACACATTGCAAAATAATTACCACAATGAGATTAACATCCATCATCTCACATAGTTATATTTTTTTTTTCTTGTGTGAGAGCTTTTAAGGTCTAACTCTCTTAGCAACTTTCAAATATACAATACAGTATTGTTAGCTAGAGTTGTTATGTTGTACATTCCTAAGTGGCCCCTTTAAACTATTTTCTGTGTTTGGCATCTACCTGTGCGAAATATCCATAATCCCAGTCTTAGCACTGAAACATAAACATTACCATGTGTAAAATAGATAGTCAGTGGGAATTTGCCGTATGATGCTGGGAGCTCAAATCCAGGGCTCTCTGACAACATAGAGGGGTGGGAGGTGGGAGGGAGGTTTAAGAGGTTGGGGCCATATGTGTACCTATGGTTGGTTCAAAATAAAGTTCATTAAAAATGAAGATATATAAAAAAATAATCCCAATCTTTCTCAATGGGATTTTGTCCCCTTAATCCACCAAAAAAAGAACATTCAGCGACAAAAGAAATTATATAAATCCCAGAAACTATAGATAGGGTGCTAACTAATTTCATATCCGAGTGCTCCACATTGAATTACTGTTTCCCACATAAACAGTGCTCTCTAGAAGGGGTTACATGCCTGACTAAGAACATAATGGCCAACTCATTGGGAAACAACGAAATTATAAGTATTTAATGCTAACTTCTAACTCATTTGGGGAGGGCACCTTCTTTAGGCACTTCTGTATGACCTGTGTAAAATGCACAGCAAAGCATCTGACACAGAGTTACAAATGTAACACAGTTTTATGTGCATTTCCAAGTGATGTACCTTTATACCATTTATACCTTTATACCATTGAGACTTTCATTTTCCAAGTGCTAATTAAGTGGGGCAGGTAAATATCTATTTCACCCTACCACCTTCTGTTTTATCTAGTGAGCTGTGTGTGGGCCTCCTGACAAGGAGGCCCTTAGAATGAGGGTCAGAAAGGAGACCGGCCAGCAGTGGGACGGGTACAAGTGTGCAAGCCCTGTGAGTGTGGCCAAGTGTGTGGGGACTCCTGGTGTTGTTGTTTATGCCATTTGGCAAATATTTCTCCTCGAGCCATCAGCTAGTTTATAGCATTTCATTTTACAGCCCATCACGATGACAGTAACCAACCCCAGAAAAACATCAACAAGCCGTTAGAAACCATCATGTTGGAAGATGAATGTGGCCTCAGAGACCTCCGTTCCACCCACCACCCCATCCCATCCCACCCCCTTTAGCGTCCAGTGACTTTCTTGAGCCAAAGTGGTTGCCATGGTTCTTGGGTCATAGGAGGATATTTGGAGGGATTTTTCTAAACACACACATATAAATGTTGAGAAATAGGACTCAAAAAAGTAGGAGTTATACACAGACCCCAGTCCCTCTCAGTGAGTAAGACAAAAGGCAGCGTGATCCATAAATATGGTAAAGTGCCTTCAAATGCTGAGTTTTGGGGGTGGGAGGAGGGGAGGAGAGAGGCAGGGAGCATCGTGTGACACCACGCATGCCATCTACTCCCTCTGAACACAGCCTCATAAGACATTTTCCATTTTTGAACAAGGAAGCAACAATTACATTTTAAGTTGCATTGGTTAAGAACAGAAAAATATAACTTGGCACGAGTTCCCATGCTGGCCTTTTAGAGCGGGTTGGTCTGTAACACCATACTAAGTCTGTTTTCTATCAGCGATTCCTAGCCAGCTTATTAAACAGATTTATACAATGAAAGAATCTAATAACAGAAACATTCACCTCCTTTATTACTTGGCATTATTTATGGTTTGAGTTTTTTTTTCCAGCTACTTTTTTATGCACCGGAATCTGGCAACATTGTACTTATAAAGTTTATGTACCAAAGTCTTGAGTCGGGGGTGGCGGGGGAGTATTGTATGTGCCCCCTCCATCCGGTCGTATGGACTCTTCCAGCAGAGATACCAAGAACCTCTGTCCCATCCATTGAGTGTTTTTAGCATGGAATCCTGTTTCCCTTTGGATTTCATGATGCTTGACCCAAACAAGGGTTAATTTTTTACCCCCACAAGGAGTAATGTTCCTTCCAGTCCTGAGTTTAGTAATAGGGGGAAAAAGAGAACCTTAGCCCGTGTGTGAATGTTTATAGGGGAATTAGATAGCTCTCCACCGATGTGCAAACATCTTTCAAATTTTTCAAGATGAAAGAGATAGCCAGAGCCTCCTTTTTCCTCCCCATTCATTCTCAGATAATGAGGGATTAGGCAGAGATAGAAATCTTTTGAGGGAACTGGTGTGGGGAGAACCCCGGGGGTACTAAACTCTAGAGCATCACTCCCCATGTTCCCCTTTTATAGGTGATGTAGCAGGGAACCATTTACAGGGGCGTCAGTGGACCTGAAGTGGGTGTCAGATGGGCCATGGCATAGCCAGCCTGACTTCCTCACTTAACCCTCTGCATCTCAGCTTCATTGTGGCACAAAAGAACTTCTGATAGGTTTGTTTTCCCTGTGAAAACACAAGCCCCATCTCAGATAGGCATCACCTCCTTTCCCTGAGTGACATCCTTCTTCCCAAGGAAACCCGAATGTGAAGCACATTGAACAAAGTCTGGAGCTGGAGAGTGACCCAGGCGCTTTTTGGATTGTGCAGCAGCTGCTGGGGAAAGTGATGGACGGTTTCTGGGTTGAGGGGGAAGGACAGGATGACAAGGGGGAGACCAGTAGGCTCCCATGGGTCCATACACCCTCGTAAGGAGCAGCTCCTGAAGTCAAATGGCAATTTGTAAAAGGAAACCGTGAACACTGGCAAATGAGAGCATCGTGGTTAAAGATGAAGGTATAAAATCAACAGAACGGCTTAGGCTTAAAGCAGTTTCCTTATAAAACCGCAGCATTTAGGCTACCACCTTGTGTTCCATTAGTAAGGGAGCCATGTCCCAGCCACGTGGTGGGAATTAGTCCTTGGCCTCCATATGGTTAATAATAGTAAAAGGAAGAATTCGGGGGTTAATGAACTTGGTCCTGGCTTCCAGTTATCAGTGCAAATTGCCATGGGCTTGCCAGGTGAATGGATCAAAAGAGATTACGTTTCTTCCTTCTCCCAGCTTCTGGATTTCCAGCCCTGTTATACATACATGCATAGGGGTTCCCATCTCTTTGAGCCACTCATCCCTATTTTTATGGGTGTTTTGAATAATCAGAAATGAGACCATCGAAAGAACTCCCAAATCTCTCTCCAGCCTGCATGTGAACCATCTCTTGGAAACCAGTACTGCCCCCAGGGCCCAGTTGACGAGCCAAGCTATGAACCAAAAATCAGAGGTAGGAGGGACATATCAAGGATCTGAGCTCCACACGCTGCCCTCCTAGAGCTCCCAGTCTTGTTCTGTATAATAAGATTGTTCTGGTGGCAAATGCTGAGAGAGGAAAAGGACTCCCAATTCCGTTGGCCTGTGTGTGTGTTTGGGGGAGGCAGCAGGGAGGAAGGTAGAATGCAGAAGAGGGAAGGCTGTGTTCCACATGGCTTCAAAGGATCTCCCAGGACAGTAGTGGCAGCTTGGTGGGTTACAACATGGGCTTTGGAGCAGTGTTCACTGACTTCAGTTCCCAGCTCTGCCTCTTACTAGCTGTGTCACCTTGGGCAAGTTACTTAACCTCTCTGTGTCTCATTTCTTCATCCATAAAATAGCATACCCACACCTGAGGGTTGTTTTGAGGCTTCAATGAGTTAATGTGTGTAGAACACTTAAAATACTGCCTGCCTGCCCACCACACAGAGAATAATGCCTGACAGTAAATGCTGTATATAATAATTAGATATTATTATTATGGTCACATATTTTATGTGAATTATCTAAATATAATATATGTGTACCTATCCTTTCTTATTTAAGCTCCTGTTATACAGAGAGCCTAACTTGCTTTCCATATCAGTATATATTTATCTTATGACATTGATTTAAAATGAACTTTCCTTTTGAGAAAGTTTACAACTAACCCCAGAGATTGGAGATTCTAAGTGGTGGCACCTCTCTTAGGTTGGATCCTCCTTTGGTTGATGGAATTATATTTGTTTTTCAAATCTACATCCAGACGTATTATCCACTACTTGAAGGAGTCAGCATGTACTCAATAAATCCTGGGCTGCTTGAAGAATTTGTAGGTAAATTGTTGCTCTTAAATCCCCCTGAAATAGAGGGCAGAAAGGAACTTGGCATCCTGTGTTTAAAAGATACATTTTGAAGTTAAGTGTTAGGGTGAATAGGTCACTTCACATCTCAGCCTCCTAAAACGTGTACTTCTCTAAATCGTTGTGGTTTCTGGGAGTTAGAAATGAAGCAGGGGGATCTTTTGATCTCTTGCTGCTCAGATGTGGGTCCTGGGTCATCATTAAGATGTGCCAGCCCTTACAAGTGTTCCTCCTGATTTACTCCCTAAAATGATGGATCCAAATCTCAGTCAAGAATCCTACTTTTTATAAAATCCGTGTTGTATCCATTAGACAAGCCTGTCCAAGGGAATGGAAGGGAGCAAGGAGAATGGTGGTATCAGTCAGGAGATGGGCTGGCCCGTCTAGCAGATGTTAGTTCTCCCACAGGCAGATACCCTAGGTAATTCACATCTGGTACTGAAGAGCCTGGAGTGTTGCCACACCCCAACATGACACTGGCCTTGGCCATGCTATTGGGGTAAATGGACTTTCAAGATGAACTCCCTGAACAATCCCACCACTGTGGCTGGCACAAACAGGCTTTTCTTTAGCAGCAGACGTTCATGTCTTCTTGTTCCAACTTTTTTTTCTTGAACAAACATATGTATTGTGGCCAGTGCAAGGAAAATCCCACTCATCACTTTGTTCTGGGTTGTTTCTGTCCTGGAACAATAGTCCAGTGTACCCGGGGCCCTTGAAAATCTGGTTTCCATGCCCGGGTCTAGTTTTGTGAATCTCCTTGGAAGACCCCAAGGCCAGGAAAACCATTGGTATTACCGAAGGCCTCCTACTACTCCCATCCATCTGTGACATCAGTGGCTTTGCATCTGATTGGCTCCTTTTTCCATGGCCAGAGAGTGAACTTTAGCAAAAGATCCCCAAATCGAAGGGCTTTCTAAGTGCCTGTCTTTTCTCCCACAAGGTGGCCTCTTCCTTACTTCAATGAACATGACCAAGGGTTTGTCTTCTTTTCTGAGCACCCACTCCACTTGATAGAAAGGAAATGTCTCCAGGCCCTGCAGAGTCCCGGGTATCTGAATAAGCACTTTCTAAGGCCACGTACAAGGTTAGGCACTTCACATCTTTAATCCCGTTGTTAGTTTTTCAGTCATGTCTGACTCTTTGTGACCCCATGGACTATAGCCCACAGACTCCTCTGTCCATGGGATTCTCCAGGCAAGAATACTGGAGTGGGTTGCCATGCCCTTCTCCAGAGGATGTTCCTGACCCAGGGATTGAACCTGGGTCTTTTGTGTCACAGGCAGATTCTTTACCATCTGAGCCACCAGGAAGGCCCTTGGGCTCCTCAAAATCCCGTGAGGTTTTTAATCACAGACTCGATGTGTACTAATTCACAAACGTACTCTGTGTGAGGTGTAGACTATGTCATGATGGACAAATCAGACAGCCCTTGTGCACATGGAGGTTGCTGCTGAGGAGAAGGGAATCCTGTTATTCCCAAAGAAGAGGAAAACAAGCTTCAAAGAATGATGGGTTTCTCAGGGCCATGCAGCTGCAAAGGCTGGAGCCCCGATTCAGACGCCGGTCTGACTCCCCAAGACCGTCCTCCTTCTGCGGTGCCACACTGCCTTCCTGCAGGAAGCTTAATCTGTGGTTCCACTTAAAATATGAGGAAACATCTGGAATATTAGTTTTCAACCACGGAAAGCAGAGTCTAAGGAATAGCCCAGTTGGCTCCTCACTGAGAGTGGGTAAGAGTAGAGAAGAATTGCTGAGCTCAAGCATTTTGTTACCAGAATAACCCCATAGGAGAGGCCTGGCTGAACTGGGATTTGTGTGGGCCAGACAGCAGAGGGGATTTATTTCCAGAGCTGGAGGACGGGGCTGGGATTCTGGTCCAGCCCCGCAGCCTCCCCTGAGCGCCGCTCGCCCGAGGAGGCGCGGCCCCCAGAGGAGGCCTTTCCGGCCTGGGTAGAGCCCGGCGGGGCCGAGGCAGTTAACGACGAAACAAGAAGCAGCCTTTGGCTACAGGCCTCACGGTTTGGGTTCCAGGGCGCAGGATAAAAATATACAACTGGGAAGGCAAGCTCCCAATTAAGTGGAAGAGCTCGCGCAAGAGATGTTTCAGTCCGGTGTCGCCAGTGACCACACGCGGGCCTGCTGTCTCCTCAGACGGCCCCGTGCTCCCCGCCCCATACTTAGTGTTGGCTCCAGGAGTTTGTGGGGGACGTCAGCTGGAGCGCACGGGCCTTTTCTCGTTTCCATTCGAAGGAAAAAACTCTGCATGCCTTCAGCCCCGCCATGTATCTTCCTCGGCATCTGGGGGAGGGCAGATGGTCAGAACAAGGAGGGTCCTTGGGTTCCAGCTGGTCGGATCCAGCTCCCTGCCTTATATCACCAGGTGGAAACTGAGGCCCAGACCAGGGAAGGGACTTGAGCATAGTGTCTTTGTCCATGAGGTGAGGGGCGAGGAGGAGGTTTAAGTCTAGGTCTTCTGGTGTCCTCTTATGTACCCCGGCCCTCCCCACTCAGAGTGTCCCAAGCCAGCACGGTGGGCAACCTGCCAGTCCCCCTTCTTTCCTTCCCCTCACCCCAGCAAACATAAGCGTGCTCACCCTCCGTTTTTACAGCAAAGGATACTAAGGCGGGGAGTGTGAGCAGTGCCCATAGAACTGACAAGAGCAGATGCCAGAAGGGGAACCACAGGGTCGCAACCAGCGGGCCTGGGCCTTCTCCACCTGACCACACTCTCTCTCTAAGAACGTGCTGGGGGGGGCCAGCCTTGGGCTCCTCTGAGCTCTACGGTCCGTGGCTCCCTCTGGCCACTGACTTTCCCCTCCACCGCCACTGCGCGGGACAACCGTACAACTTAACAGTGACTTCGAGTCTTGCCAAGACAAGCCCAATAGTTAGTTTTCAGACTCCAGTCCTTGCCAAGCCTGAAATAGTAATTGCCTGAAGGAGTCCAAGAAGCTGGACTTTATCTGCCGCAGAGACTCAGTAAATCAAAACACAGGTCTTATCTCTCGGTTCTCCCCCTCTCTGTTGTGTGGTCTCCGAAAAGAAAAATGTTACCTAATGGCCGAAAACAGCTGGCCTGATGTTTAATTATTTCGACTTGCTAACCTGATATTCTGGGCCAATCAGTCGTACCCAGGGAGTGCGTCGGGCTCCTTCCAGCTCGGGGCTTGTCCAGGTGGCCTTTGTCAGAGAGGTTGATTCCAGCCACCAAAGGGAATTCCGGATCCAAACGCTCTCAGCCATCCCCGCGTGCATCTGGTGTTGGAACTCCCCTTCACCCACCCGTGGAACCAATGCTGGCTTAAAAAATGCCTTTAATCCTCTCCCAAACATTCCAGTGGCGCGCCCTTCTGCACCTCCGCCCGTGTCTGCCTGCACTCCCTGTTCCGAGGCCCAGGAGAGGCTCCAGAGCCACCTCAGACCGGACCCTCAGCCTGGGGATCTGTGCTCTTTCCTCAGAGCAGAGAAGCCCACGGGCCGCGCAGCACCATGTTGCCGGTTAACAACAGCACCAGGATGATGGGCCGGGCGCTCCAGGAGCCTCCCTAAGCCCCACTTTCTAGCCACACCCCCAGCTCCCCCCATGTGGGGCCTGGATTCGGAACAGACCAAACGGCTAGCCGTTCCCTGACCCCAGTCTTATGCCCCTTTGCCGTTGCTTCCGCCAGGATGTCCCCTTACTCGGCCCCTCACCTTGCCTCCTCTTTCGTCCTGTCAGCCAGATGTCACCTGCTCCTCCTCCAAGAGCTGCCTCAAGGAGGTGGGAGGGGGTGTTCAGGATGGAGGGGACATTGGTATACCTGTGGCTGATTCATGTTGGTGTTTGGCAGAAACCCATGCAGTATGGTCGAGTAATTATCCTTCAATTAAAAAAATAATAATAAAATTTTTTAAAAAAGAAAAAAGAGCCACCTCAAGTGGCAGGACTTTTTGCACAACTTTGTCCCTCACCCCTCAGTAAGCTCAGTGGTTCCCATGGCCAGTGTCTTTTTCTTTTGGCCAGACTGTGCAGCTTGCGGGATCTTAGTTCCCCAACCAGGGATCACACTCCTGCAGTGGAAGTGCAGAGTCTTAAGCACTGGACTACCAAGGAAATCCCTCCCATGTCCAGCATCTTAACTTCCCCTCTGTCATCTCCCCTTCGGTTCCTCTGTCACTTCTTCATGGGTGGGACTTTATCTTTCCATCGGGGATGCTCTGGTGCTTTGAGTCCTGTCTGGTCTATAGCAGGTGCTCGGTAAATATGTGCTGAATGGGAGCCATTTGGGAGAGGAGCCTAGAATGTCATTCGCAGAGCAGCAATGATAGGGTCCCAGAGCTGTACATACCTACTGTTGGATCCAAGACATAAAGGAGGGAACGAGGGAGGGAAGGAGAAGGAGGAAATAAATAGAAAAGGCAAATTCTTCAGAAAAGAAATCCAGGCACTGTGAATGGCATGGCCCTCTTCTCAAACACCTACTCAGGCTCACACGCAACCCTGCATGTACTGTGCTCAATTCCTCAGGGTAATAGCCAACAATTCCTGCCATTTAGGTTTATTAAATTAACAGTTTCAACTTAAATTATGTTTAGCTCTTTTCCCCTAAGGAATTCTTCATGTATTCGATCGATTGGTATAAGAAGCAAACTCTGGCCATGGCCAGTCCTTTTCTGGAAGTACTACAGCGGGAACCAAGATTCCTTTCTCACAACAGACACTGATGATGCTATCAGACCCTGGAGACTGGTAATATAAGTCTGAGATGACTATAGTATGTGCTCATCTTTAACTGCTTTCTGTTCCTAAAAATTTCAGGTTTCTAAAGAGTTTTGTCTTCTCTCTGAATTTAATATATGCATATGTATATATTATACCCACTGTATTATGTTTAGCTGTTCCCCCCCCGCCAGGTGTTTGATCAGTTGGTGCATTTCATTGCTCAGCTTTTAAAGCCTCTGCTCCACGTCTCTCTGCCACCCTCGCTAGCTCAGGACAAAGCTGGTGGACCAGTGAGAGAGAGAGAACTCTTTCTCCAGAGCCCACCCCCGGGTGCCATATATAATGGGATGTAATAAAACGACATAAAGGCCACACTGCCTGGATAACAGGTCTGGCGCTTTCATTCATTCATCTGTGGATAGTGTTATTTTCCTTATCAGCAAATAGCCTTTCTCAAACACTTGCTTATTCATGAGCCTGTGCTGAGAATTAGGCCTGATCAACTGGATGGTTCTGGTGTTTGGGCTGTGGAGCAGGGAGGTACCACTCCTGGCATCATGGAGTGATGGGAATTCTAGGAAAAAGCCCCGGGCAGACATCTGGGCTGGTGGGACAGTAGCAGCAGCAGGGGCAGCTGGCACTGGGGCCTCAATAGTGCGCTGAGAATCTCCTGAGTTGGGTGGGGAAACAGTGGGTGGCAGGGTGAGACCCAGTCTTGTTCCTAGACAGCTGACCCTGCTCAAGGCAGGGATCCAGTGCACAAATATCCCTGGGACTCTTTTCTTGGGGAGGGGACAGAAGCCTGGAGCAGAGGCACAGCCTGCCACGGGGGGCCTGATGACCATCTCCTCCCCTCCACCTACCTGTGGGCAGACTCAGTCCAAGAACCTGGATGAGGTCTGAAGGTGGGAGGAACCAGGTGGAACATGCCAGATTGCCCTGACCAGGATGGCTCTGCAGGCCTGACAAGTCAAACCAAGTGGTGGAGGGGCAGCATGGGCAGTGTTTGTGTTTGGGGCATCTCAGGATGTATGGGACACCCGGGCAGAGACCGCCCCCCCTGCTGCCAGAGCTCTGTCCTGCTCCTCTTCATCCATCACCATACTGCGGACCAGAACACTGCCTAGAAGGGACTAGAATCTGCTGGAAAAAGAATGGACTATTTCCCTGGTAGGTGGAATCAACCCTTCATTCAAGAGACTTTCTGTGTCCAAAAGTTAGCAGGGGTTCTGCAGGTGAATTCTGCCCTTCTCTGATGCAAGAGTAGAGATTCCAAAATGAACTGACCTTTCTACATTGGAACGTCCCTCCTAAGGCTCCAGGATATGCAGTGTCCAATATCTACTAATTGGTGGCACCCAAGCAGCAGCTGTCTCCTCTTCTTGTAGCAAAAATAATAGTCTTTCTTGACACCCACCCAGCAGCACATTCTCCCTTTCACATTGTCAGCAGCAGCCACACCCTCCACTAAATGGCAAACATGACTGCTTCTAGTGTTAACGAGGAATGAACAGCTTAATAACATGTTGAACCACAGCCAGACAGAAGGTTATTTCCCCTCCCTGCAGTGAAGCGGTGGCCTTATGTGGGGTTTCTGAAGAGCACTCCTGCCCCGAGGACGTGTGTGCTATTTCCAGTCCAAGTTGTCCACCTGCAACTTTCTGCTAATGTTAGCAGTTTCATCTCCCATCATTAGAGTCCAGCTGGAGTGCCTTTGAAGTCAGTCCCACAATGTTAAATGTTAACTGTCATTTCTCTTGGCCCTCGCTGGAAAGTGCCTTCCTTCTGTTGGTATGATAATAGCCATGGCTATATCGGCCATGTTCTAGCTGACCACCTCGGCTATTGCTTTCTCACCAGAGATAGAGAAAGAGCTTTGTTCTGTACATCGTGAGCCTTGGGCTTGGACTTGATTCTGCCAGGAAGCCCTGTGACCTTGAGCACATCCATCCTTTTCTCTGGTTCTCATTGTCCCGCTCTGTGAAATGATGGGTAAGGGCTTCCGCCTCACAGTCGAGATTCCAAGATTCAGAGCATGTACAGTTGATTCTCCAGTGTTTTGGCCACCTGATGGTGGCCACCTCATTGGAAAAGACCCATATTTGAGGAAAGATGAGGGCAGGAGGAGAAGGGGGCGACAGAGGATGGATGAAATGGATAGATGGCATCATCGACTCAATGGAGATCTCTGGGAGATGGTAAAGGACAGGGAAGCCTGGTGTGCTGCAGTTGACGGGGTCGCAAACAGTCCAACATGACTTAGCAGCTGAACAATAGCAACAGTAGTGACTCAGCTCCTGCTTCTGCCTCTGCCTCTAGCCTTCTTCCCTCCCCATAGTTCTCCACGTGTGTATCCCAGTAGGAAGCCATGATCAGGGAATACTAATAATATGTAGAGAACCTAGAGTTGTTCTGACCATTTGAACCTGAAATCCTCAGAGACCTTTTCATTCTAATAAAAAGGCATGATATTGGTGATATGACACCCCCTACATCAAACTCTATCACATTAAGGAAACCTTAGAACTCAGATCTACAGTCTGGCCTGATAATTTACAATTCTTCTGGGATTAGTATGAGGAATAATTATATCTATTTATTTATTCTGCTGTCAGAATGTTGACGCTAGGTTTTCATATTGTCTCTGTCACTAGAATTTATAATTAAATAATATGTCAAATGTATTGATCACATTCTTATAAATTTGCCTGCTATGCCGTAGAGGCCTTTTGTCGTTACAGTGTATCACAAGATTAAATTCAAAAGTTTGCTGGGCCATCTAGATCTGTTTAAGAGATCTCCCTTTTTTTTCTTTTCTTAATAAACCACAGATTTTTGATGGCTTGTCATTTTGACATTGACTGAGGTAATTTCTTTTTCCTCTCTTGTGCTGTACTGTATCTCTGTTTTGCCGTTAGTCAGACTATAAATAGCTATAATTCCATTTAAATGAAAAGTAGTGTGTATCTTTGGAGGTGGATTTCAAATGTCTTTTTAGACTGAACTCATAATTTTCAGAAAACATTTTTTTTCCTATGTGTTTATTATGAGAAATTTTCCATAGGAAAAAGTATATTTCTGCTGGGTTTCTAGCTTTCCAATATAGAAATATTCTATATTCTTCCAGTATATAAATAGCAAGTAAACATATGTTTATTCATCAAGTACTCTAGGAATATTAGAAATCAGAGCTGGTTCAGCTAAGGTGATGGACTGAAGATCATCTTTTAAGATGATAAGTAGGTAAGCTGGGAGCTGAGAGAGAAGAGGCATTTTTGGATGAGACTGTGAGAACAGATACGGCAGCAAAGGTGTGTTCAGAGTTGTCCTAGAGCACAAGAGGCCGAGGATGGAGGCAGGAGGAATAGGAAATGAGAGCAGATGGATAACATCTGAGGCTTACAAGACACACCTGTATCTCTGATATTTACTATCTAAACACGCTTGTTACACTCATGTTAAATGTTAAACTCTTGTTATACCAAAGCTGTCTATTATTTTATATCCAAGATTCCAAATGTTTGCCAAAAGAAGAAAAAACCAAGACATTTTCTACATGATGGGCCAGGAAAAAATAATTGGCCACTTTTGTACATATATATATATGTTTCCACATGGGCCAAAAGAAACAGTAAATGAAATAGAAAAGTCTATATAACATGTTTATGGTACCTACACAGGGAAATTTCAGACATAGTGAACTAAAAAGGGATAAATTGAGCAAATGAATTGTGCCCCGTGATTGATATTTATTGATCCCTTTTTATATGCTTGACATTGTAGAGTTTTTCCTAGTTTGGGTTTTGTAGTCTTTATATTGACAATAGAGTGCTTTTCCTGTGTTACAGATGAGGGCATTGGGCTGTTCCCGGCCCATGGTCTCGCAGCGGGTCTCAAACCTTCAAAGCCTGGGTTTTCCATGCTCCCATACCAGGGTCGTTACGTTGTTTCTCTCATAGCTACCTCCTTCAGCAAGCCAGTAGAATTTTATGACCTTTTAGGAGATAAGTAAAATGTCAGATGACTTACACAATGAACATCTGCTACAGGCCATACAAAATTTACATTAAAAATTTGCATACAAAATTCCAAATTCTTACGGCAACTCTGCACAAATATTCTCATCTTCATTTTTCAGACTAGTATTTGAAGCCTGAAGAGGTTAAGTAAATTGCTCCAGGGTCATGGGTAGACTGTGGCAGAGCTCGGACCCGAACTCGGATTGTCATTGTCCATTCAGTCGCTAAGCCATGTTCAACTCCTTGCGACCCTGTGGACGGTTGCCCGCCAGGTTCTTCTGCCCTCCACTGTCTCCCAGAGTTTGCTCAGATTCGTGTCCATTGAGTCAGTGATGCTATTGACCATCTCATCCTCTCGGGTCACTTTGACTCTAAAACCCAGTTTTTATTTCTGCATCTGTCTCTTCCTAGACAACTACACTTCAGACTGAAAAGATTTAGGTTCCTCACTTGTCCCTGACTCTCCTCCAGGGCACACGGAAGAAAGAATGTGACTACAGTTTCTTTTTTCAGCCCATTTCTTTTACTTTTCTTAAGTCATAAGAATTCACCTGCCGTAGTAACAGGACCCAGAGGATATAATTAGACATTTTCTAATATTTGCTTTGGATGTTTCACATGTTTTCTTAATAGGCAAAGAGGATTTCTTCAATCTGCCTGAGACGTGTGTAATAAGCTCTTCAGTCATAATAATAATAATATATCATAGGTGTATAATACTTTAACATTTACAGAAGGCTGTCAAAGATGTTATCTCAGATGAACCTTAAAGCATGTGGTGATATAGGCAGGGATTATTACTATTAGTTCATTCTAAAGGTGGTTTTTTTTAAGAGACCTAGAGAATTTAAGATTTTCCCACATTATATGATAGATAAGTTACAGACTAGAATTGAAGTCTTATGAATCCTTACATCTAGCCTTTTTTCTTGTGAGCTTTAAAGGCACAACTAAACATGTGGTATTTCCATTTTCCCTTTTCTGCTTATTTGTTTAAAGTAGACTCTCAGCTTCCTTCTAGTCCTGTTTTCTGGATAGATGTGGCATGAAATTGCATGGCCACACTTTACTAATCCAAGGCAGGACCGAGCAGCAGCAGCAGCAGAAGAAAGATGCTGGTTATCACTGAGAGATGGACTTACATGTCTCCTCACCCACCTCCTCTCGCTGTCTGAAACATAGAGTGTGTGCATGCCAGTCACAAACCCCAGCCTGTCCACCACCTCCCTTCTCCCCTGGTAGCCATGTTCATTCATTGTTGTTGTTGAGTCACTAAATCGTGTCTGACTCTTTGCGACCCCATATAAAATAAAATTTTTTGAAAAGAGTGAGCTCACCTGTGAAGGCACTGTGCTCATAGTAAAACCCATGCAAATGCAAGGGACTCACTCTGAGGGAATGTGCTAGTCTCTGGAAGGTTCTGTCTTAGGAGAGCTGCCAAACAGCAGTTTATAGGAGCAGAAAGGATTCTTTCCTCTCCTCACTCTTGCTGAGGACCAGGACTGCCTCCTGGGGTTATGCCCACCCCTCCAAGCCTTCGGCCATCCTCTCAGGAGGGAAGTTGTAACTCAGCCACGATTTGGCCGGGACACTTCTGCAGGCCCAAGTCTTGGCCAAGTACATGGTCTTGCCATGCCTCCCTCCCTGCTTCCCTTTCTCCTCCCTCTCTCTGGCCTCCATTTCATTTCAAACAAGTGAGTTGTGTTGCTTCACTTTTTAATGAGGTTTTTCCAGCCTCCTGTTTCTTTGTCCTTGGCCATAAAGAACTCCTAGTTACTCAAAGCTGAAAATAAAATTTGGCCAGAAGTAAGCTGAGAATATAGTCTCATTATTGGTGTTGATATTTTTAAGGCTCTCTTAAAAAAAAAAATGCTCTGGGAGAAAAGGAGGATTTGTCATGGAATGAATATCTGTTTGAGTACTCTAGAGTGAGGACTTTACATCTTTTCCTGAAAACAAGGCGCCTTCCTTTTTTTTTTCGGGGAGAGTCGTGGCTATTTTGATGCCTTTTGTAAGCACCACAATTAATTTGATTGAGCTGCTTAGCCGTTGGTTTAAAAAAAAAAAAGAAAGAAAAAGGATAATGGTCACATGGATTTAACATCACATGGGGAAATTCACTGTAACCCAGCAGTCTTTTAGACAGCTGATGACCACGGGCCAGATTGTTCATTTCACAAAAGGGAGTCTTTTAAAGATGAGAAGACTTTTGTCTAGAGCCCAAACTTCCCCAGGGGGAAGGACTCATTTATAACCCATTCTGATTATTTTTCCCTCTGAAATCTCACTGGTTAAATATGAATATATGTGGAACCCTCCACTACAACACGAAAATAAGTAATGCAGTGAGAATTTGGCCTCAGGGAGTCCTAGCCCTGGGTCCCAGTCTCAGCTCTGACACTCCCTAGAAAGCTGTAGAGACACTGGCCCTGAACTGCCTTGCGTTTTCTGTTCACATAAAATGAAGCAATGAAACAAATCCTTTCTACCTTGGAAGATTGGTGTGGAGAAAGTTAGTTGATAATGTCCAGGGCTTTCAGCAGTGTCTTAGGGAATTCGCTGGCGGTCTGTTGGTTAAGATGCCATGATTTCACTGCTGCATGGACCCAGGTTTGATCCCTGATGGGGGAACATAAGCTGCCAGGTGTGCCCCCCTCCCCACCAAAAAACAAATTCTTAGATGTTCTTAAAATTATTCACTTGAGGGCTGTGGAAGGGGTGAGTTTGGGGAGGGACTGGTGAACACACTTTACACTTCCTTCCTCCATATGGCTTCTCAGTCAAAAGGTGGGTCTCAGTTTCCTGAGTAGCCCCCTCTTCCCTGTGAGGACCCAGAGACCATTCATCACCACGGTGCACAATCCCCAGGAAGCAGGCGGGGCCAGCTCCGCTGCTCGTAAGCTATCCAACAGCTCTGCTTTTCCTCGGGCCCCCGGGCCCCTGTGTGGGTTAGTGGGCTTTTTGTTTCTCCTCTTTCCCAGACTATCTGTTCCCTTCTCATCTGTACATTCTTCCTGGAGGAGATGATAACTCACTGTCAAGGCTTGGGTGGGAGACAGGAGTCGAGCTGCTGGGGTCTGTGAAGTGTTTGGGGGTGCTTTCATCATGCTCACCCCACCTTCCAGCAGGAATTCTGACACTGCGTCAGCTCGAGCCTCCTTCCTCTGTGTTCCCAGGGCACGGGCATCTGCTAGAGCGCTTAGCGCACGGGGCCTTCTGTGGCCCTCTCTTCCTGTCAGGACTCCTCCTTTCTCTTTTTCTTAAATTTAAATATTTGTTTATCTGGCTGCGTCAGATCTGAGTTGCAGCACACGTGGGAATCTTTGTTGTGCACGGACTTCCCCCTAGTTGCAGCGCGTGGTCTTAGTTGCCCTGGGGCATGTGGGATCTTAGTTTCCCAACCAGGGATCGAACCCGTGTCCCCTGCATTAGAAGGCAGCTTCTTAACGCCTGGACCACCAGGGAGGTCCTGAGTGTTAGTTGCTCAGTCCTGTCCGATTTTTCATGACCCCATGGACTGTAGTCCGCCAGGCTTCTCTGTCCGTGGCATTCTCCAGGCAAGAATACAGGAGTAGGTATCCATTCCCTTCTCCAGGGGATCTTCCCAACCCAGGGATTGAACCCAGCTCTCCTGCATTGCAGGCAGATTCTTTACCATCTGAGCCACCAGGGAAGTCTGAAGACCCTTCCTTTTTCTCTGTCCCCAGTGGCTGACTCATGCTAAGCACTCAGAAAATGTTTCAGTGAGTGAACGAATGAGTGAGAGATGAAGGGAGCCTTGGAATCCTTACAGCCCCCAACTTCCTTTACTATACACATTGATGAGACTGAAGCCCACAGCACAGATCCTGTGTGAGTTGATCACGTAGAGGAAACTCGAACTGGGATTAAATATGTATGTATAACAAATATGTGTATTTATATATTATGTATGATTATGTAAATAATCTCAGTTCTAATGTATCCCAACTCCATATACCGGGGTTTCATGAGCACTGCATGTCCTGATTCAGCATTGCCCATGTGTTAAAAAGCAAGCTGGAATAGCCCAGAAAGGAAGGCAACACCGAACAGGAAGGCCAGAACCCAGCTCAGAGTCAGCAGCCTGGCTTCCCGCCCTGCTGGCTGACTGTATGATCCTGACTATGTCATTTCCTCTTCCTCATCTCAGGCACCTCGTGTAGAAAATAAGGATGTAGATTAGACGACCTCTGAAGTCTCTCCATGTTCAAACGTCTAATGTCCTAAGAATTTCATAAGCTTTTAAAAGTTTGAGCTTCTCGAGAAGAAATTTAAAACCATTTGAAAAATGTTAGAGACTGACTGCAAAGGAGGGTTTTTGTTCAAAATTGTTACCTTGAAACTCATTTCCATGGTTTCATGAGCACTTTGCTTGTGCTTTATTTTTTTATTTGTTTTCTGTTTTTTTTTAATTATTTTTAATTGAAGAATGATTGCTTTACAATACTGGTTTGGTTTCTGCCATACCTCAGTTAGCCATAGGTACACATATGTCCCCTCCCTTTTGAATCTCCTCCCGCCTCCCACCCTTTCCCTCCCCTCCAGGTTGTTACAGAGCCCCAGTTTGAGTTCCCTGAGTAGCACAGTGAATTTCCCTTGGTTGTCTATTTTACAGTGTTTGTTTATTTGTTTGGCTGTGCCAGGTCTTAGCTGCAGCACGCAGGTTTCGTTGCAGCACTCAGACCCTCTCATCGTGGCGCTCAGGCTCAGCAGTTGGCAGCTTGTGGGTCTAGTTGCTCTGCAGCACGTGGGATCTTCCCAGACCAGGGATCAAACCCACGTCCCCTGCATTACAAGGTGAATTCTTAACCACTGGACCACCAGGGAAATCCCTTGCCTGTGCTTTAGAAGCACCCCATCCCTCTTCCCAGCACCAGCTGAGTTACTGGTCAGAGACTTTGAGTGTTGGTGTCTCTGTGGACCACAGCTCAGGACCTAGGCTGTAGCTTAGTCATGTTCAGGGAGGGAGAGAATCCTGGTTTCTATGCTGTTTGAATAGAGATGACAAGGATCTCTGAGCCGTACCTTCTGTGTCTGTTGGTGCTTCCTCCCAGCCTCCGCCCCATCCCACAGCTGCTCCAGCAGCTTTGCCCCTCCCCAGCCTGCCCTGTTCAGTCCTTGGGTGTCACTGGGGTGGGAAGGGTGACCCTCAGCCTCAGGGCACTGGGCACTACCCGAGGGTGGTCAGCCATCCTGGGGAAGACCTGTGTTGGGCTCCCTGTGGGCTTTGCCCAGCAAAGGAGGAGCTTTGACACCAATTCATTCTTGGTCAGTGGCAGGCAGATTTCACACTGAATTCCACCCCATGGGGCTGTGTCTAATTGGACAAATTTGAACAGCAGGCAGCATAGCCACTGCAGCAAGGAACATTGATATATGGCCCAAGCAAGGGACTAGAATCTTAAAGTGACAGGGGTTCTTTTTCAAAAAGTGTCTGGCTGGATTCCAGGAGTAACAGGCCTGACTGGCGAGAGGGAGAGAGATGGGCCAACTCCCCAAAGCAGGGGCTCTTTCAAGAAGGTGTTTTTGAAAAGAGCGTCTCCATTTCTGCTGGTCTCTGTAGTAGGATAAACAGTGGAGGGTGGTCCCTAGGGACTGTCAGCTGGGAACAGTCAGGCTGAGTGCTTCTCCCACGAAAAGACTCACAGTATCTGATTAAATCTGGCTAAAATAGCCAGTGAGGAGACCTTGACAGAAAAGAATTGAGAAATCGTGTTGTCATATGTGCCTGAGCACCCGCCATTCATTAGTTCATCATCCATCAAATAGCTATTCAATGCCGCTGTGTGTACTGTTAAATGCACTGTGCTTGGACACAATGGGGCTTGTGAAGTCTATGGTCTAGGGAGGGGAAAAGACATTAATCAAATAGACTCCCAAATAAACATGATTACAAATTGTGTGAAGTCTTAGAAGGAGGCATTCCACGTGGCATGAGAGCATCTGAAAGAGCTATTTGGGGAGAGTTTTTCCTGAGAAGTCACATTGAGGCTAAGCCCTAGGGGGGTGAGTTAAGTCAGCCAAGAGGGCAGGGGTATAAGAGATGTGGGGAGTGGTCAAGGTGAAAGAAGGCCTGTGTGGGTATAGAAAACAAACGTACGGTTTCCAAGAGAGAAAGTCAGGGGAGGGATAAGTTGGGAGACTGAAATTGACATATTCACGCTATTATATATTAAATAGATTACTAATGAGGACTTCCTGTGTAGCACAGAGGATTCTAATCCACACTCTGTAGTGACTTATATGGGAAAAGAATCTAAAAAGAGTGTATAACTGAATCACTTTGTTGTACAGTAGAAACCAACACATTCTAAACAAACTCCACTCAAATAAAAATTAATTTGAAAAAGAAAGAAAGAGGTCCCATGTGGCTATAGCTCAGTGTTCAAGGGAAGAGAAGGTGGAGAACAGCATGGGTGAGGCTGTGGGGTCTAGCTGCTCACGGGAAGGATTTGAGTCTGATCCTGAAAGTGAAAGTGGAAGTCGCTCAGTCATGTCTGACTCTTCGCGACCCCATGGCAACAGGAAATATATTTCCCTCAGAGTGATAGGATCATGTATGAGTTTTGCAGAGATCACGCTGGAAAACCGACTTCCACAGAAGTCCAGTAGGAGGTGATAGAATGGACTAGGCTGGTATCAGTGACAAAATGCAGCAGGCAGACAGCAGTGATATTTAGGACATACAGTCAGAGGACTTTGTGATGGAATCAGTATGAGTGAGAGAAAAGAGGTTAAGGACACTCCCCAGTTTTCTGACTTATTTTCCTCTTTTTACTTTATTCACTGAATCGCCAGTCACATGGAGAAGTCAGCTCCGACTTGAGCTTTTATGGAGATGTCAAGATGTGGACTCCACTTCTGGGGAGTGGAATCTATGGGTCTTCAGCACAGAAGAGATGTTTGGGCTCAGTGTTACTTTGGAGAAGGATGGGGAGAGAGGTTGGGAGATGATAAAGGGCAGAAATAGAGCTCTTCTCTTCTTTAAGGCAGCCCCAGATCTATTTGGAGAGGCGGGGAGACATTTACAAATTAATACAATAAATGTAAATGTTGATGATTTTGTAGAAGTGTGATGAGACTGTGTTGAGAGTTAGATGACAGCCAGGTGTGTAGCGCTGAGGGCGCGGAGCCCATAGAGAATGAGGGAACTGACCCAGGAACTCCGGTGGGGGTGAGAGCCACAGGTCCGTTCACAGCAGTTCAGCGGGAGGCACTGACTCTACTTAATACTTGCGGTACTTGTTCAGACCCTGGCAGTGGCGTGTAAAACTCAGTCACCCTTTCTGGAAGGCAGTTAGGTAGTTCAGTCATTTTGACCTAGCCACTTATCTTCTAGGAATTTATCCTATAAAAATATCAGTCAAATTACTAAGGTAGAGGAAAAAGCACTGTTGTAATAGCAAAGAAAAACTAGTAAGTAACACAGCTGTCGATCAATACAGGCGTGGGTAACAGTCAATTTGAGTATGTACCTTATTATAGCAATAGCAGGTAGGTATGAGGAAGAACACTTTTAGACTTTATGAAAAGCAGTTGAAAAGCAGTGTGTATAATATCATTTTATTGCTAGCAAAGAAACCAGAACTATGTTAATAGTAGTTATCTGGAGAAGTTAAAAAAAGAATTCTCACTTTTATGAGGTTTTATGTGTATATATTTTGCAGTAAAAACATATATGACTTTTCTAATTGGAAATGAGAGTGAAGATTTTTAAGAAGAACGTGGCGAGGGGGCAGGAGTGCCTATTGGTGGTGATCAGGAAGATCTCTTTACTCCTACTTTCTCTTCCTCGAGGCTATCACTTATGTGCCTCAGCCACACTTGCTTATGGATCCTGCAGTTGTTGTCGTTAATTGTTTAGTCATATCCCACTCTTTTGCGACCCCATGGACTGTAGTCCGCCTCTGTCCATGGGCTTTTCCAAGCAGGAATTACTGGAGTGGGTTGTCATGCCTTTCTCCAGGGGATCTTCCCAACTCAGGGATCAAACCCGCATCTCCTGTATCGGCAGGCGAGTTCTTGGCCACTGAGCCGCCAGGGTCCTGCAAGACCATGCTCAAGTGCCAGCTCTTCTAGGAGGCTGCTCCCCGTCATCAAGTTCAGGATGTTGGTTTGATGAGCATTTCTTGACAATCTGTAGTCAACCGTCATTGGGCCCTAGTGGAGAGAGTGAATAAGGTACAGTCTCTGCCCTGAAGAAACTTACTGTTGAGGGGCAGAAATTGCCAGGGAAACAAATGAGCGTGGTACAGAGTTAAGTCTGGATGCTCTGAGGTCTCTTCCCAGTTGAAAAGCCTTCAGTTCAATGAAGGAAGTTCCTGAAATTTCTAGCTTCTTTTCACAAGTTGGGGGGAATGTCCCATGAGCAGTATTCATTCCTGAATTGTCCTCGGCTCCCAAATCCACACCTTAATCGACTGGGCAGCAGGCTGTTCCCCTCAGCAGAAGGTCTTATGGGGGAGGCAGACGCATGAGTCTGTGGCCAGTTGGCTGAACCGATAACCCAACAGCTTCTCAAAAGTCAGGCCCAAAGAGAGTCCCCCAGCCTGCCTGGTCAGTCATCAGTAACACAAGCTGATGAGTACCCAGAGGACACCTAATATTCCCTTTCTGGCCCTCAGTTTCCTCATTTGCAAGATCAGCTGCTGGTGCTGAGTGGTCCCCGATAGCTTTGACCTCCTACAATCACGGCTGAAACAATTCCACCGTCTCCGTGATGGTCCCTGAAGCCACGGTGTCAGGCACAGGGTAGGTTTTCCACATGTGTTTGTTGTTGACAGCCTACTACAAGTGCTGGGTGTGGTAGAGGTGAGAGAAGCCTGTAAGACTTTATCCTGCCTTCTAGGAGCTTCCAGACTTTCTGAAACGCAAGAGAAATATCCGTGGAGCAGCAGCAGCCCCTAGAAGCGTCAGGACAAAGGGGTGGAGATAGTGGAGGCTGGAAGTGAGAGGTGGGTTCTTTAGGCCATTTTCAAAGGTTCCTGCTCATATATAGAGAAATTGCCTCTTTCTAAGGTGTTTGACAATCCCATTGGCTTGTTTGACACCAGCACGTCCTGTTCTCTGAATCACTTTCTGACAGAGCGAATGCTGGAGCTTCTGAAATTTCCTTGGTCTGGGGACAGGTTGGAAGGCACTGAGCAGCCCCTCCTCTTTTGTTCTAGAATGCCCTGACTGCCCACCTTGGCAAAAAGGAAAGGTCCAAATAATACAACCCTTCCTACATCCCACTCCCCAAGGAAAATGAAAGGGAATTCCTGTCAAGAAACCCATGAGCAAGGAGCTCATTTCAGTGCCGTGTCTGTCATTTCTGTCCCATGCGGGCTTGTCAGCGTGTGCTCAGCACACGGCAGGTGTACGGCCTGTGTTTACTGACCCCACGTGACTACCCTTCTGAACCCTCAGCCCGTCACCAGGGCTGACAAGAGCTTTACCTGCCCATAACTTGGCCCACCATGGGCTTGGGGGGTGTGCTCTCTTTTTGGTTTGTACCAAGCCAGCCACATGGACCCTCCTGTGCCATTCTGTCTTTTTTGCACATCAGGCTAATCTCCATATGTGTCTGGTTTGGCATGTGCGTCTCGACCTCCCATGAGAGGGTGAGGCTGCCTCAGACAAACGCCGTGAGTCGCCGCCCAGCCCGCGGGGCCCTGGAGCTGAGCCACTGACCAGCTCTCTGAAGAGGGCAGCCCCTGTTAGGCCTCCTCTCTCTGGAAAGGCTCTGTGAAGAGGAACCTAGATGGGCTTCTCTTCTGAGTTGAGTGGGCTGTGAGAAGAAGCGGTTCTTTGAACAGATACTGACTGGGGGCCCCCCTGGAGCAGTCTCACCAGGACGGCAGGCCTACGGTGTACCCGGTTGTTAGCCGCGCCATGAGGCACTCACATCGGGAGCCCTCTAGGCCTCAAACTCCCTGCCCTGACTACCAGCCTCCTCTTCTCAGCTCCCTTCACCGTCCTAGAAATCCGCTTCCTTCCCCAGCAGGATGGAACCCTTGCCCGTCGTGTTTGTGATGGGGCGGGGTTTATGTTTGTGTTGGGTAGAGTTCATGGCTGCAGATTGAAGAAAGGGGAACCATTTGACAGTAGAAGAAGAAACTTCGTGTGAAAGGCATGTTACAGTTTTACAAAGTTCTTTCAGAGTCAATACCTTTATTAATTCCTACAGCCACCCTCTGAAGTAGGAATTGTCTCCTTGAAGTACAGAGAAGTCTTGTTGCTTGGTAAGAGGCAGGGCCAGAACCAAATTCCAGCCTCCTAACTCCAGATTCAGAGCTCTTTTCTAGAATTCTGTCCTCCCCCAAACTGCAGGCTGCTGCCTAGGGTCCCCTCAAGCCCTTCTGTGTAAGCCCCATCAAGGTGCTTTTACAAGGCTCTTCCTGTCTTCCTGGTGACACCTCAGGCCGATCTCTGGACCTTGGCTGGCATCTGGGTCAGGGGAGAAGCCCGTTTAAGCAGAAAGGTGAAATCCTTGTGAGAAGAACAAGCACAGTCACTGCCCAGGGACCCTCAAAGATTCTGTCAGCCACTGCTGCTCTGAAGACAGAAAAAGCTCTATCTTCAGAGGGGTTTGTACATGACCACTGGTCTCCACATGTAGTCTTCAGAGTACCCATTCTCATCAGGCGATAGTAGTTGTCTATGACCTCAAGCCAGACCCTGGTCAAACTGGAGGTATTTTGTGAGGCAGGTAGGCCTCTCAGCCTACACCCTGCTGCCCCCATCCGTCACCAGTCCCGTGAATACACACCATCATGCCAGCTCTTACGTCCTCCCCAAGCCCAAGAGCCCCTTTTATGTCCACTAGAATAGCTATACAGCTTCATCAAGTTCCTGAACCTTTCTGGTCCTTTGTTTCCCTGATTGAGATATGAGGTCAGCACACATGCTCACACTCATCAATTCGTTCCTCTGTAAAAATTCAACATATAAGTTGATGAGTCCTCAAGATTCAGATTCTAGGGCCCTGAAGCCCTGGAGATTCCAAAAGGTAATCAGACACAATCTGATTACCTCTGATTACCAAGCCTCTTCAGAGGCTCATAGTCTAACAAGGCAGACAGATGTGTAAACAGATGATCATGACTCAGTGGGAACATCAACAAAGTATTTCTCAGCTCCTGTCAAAGCTGTGTCCCCTGAGAGCTGTTGAGGGAAGGTGAACATGGGCATCCTTCTTGGAAGTCAGGGAAAGGCATGTGGGAGACAAGGGTGAGCTGGATGGCCTTGGGCACGTTCTGCAGCTTCTCTGAGCCTCAATTTCCTTGTCTGTACAGCAGAATGATAAAGCCCATGTTGCAGAGTTTCAGCGTAGGGATAATATAGAGTGTATTCAAGCATCAAGCCAATGCCTTGCACGTGATAAATCATAGAAGAAGGGCCAGAGAGATTATTGAATTGTCCTTTTTGGAAAGCATGAGTGTCACAGGGATGACTTATTGTAACAGCAAGTAGTATTCACTAGTGCCCAGTAAATGCCTGACCCGATTCTGGACCTTGGCCTTAAGAATGAAGCTCTGATGGCGCCAGCACTCTTGTTACCACAGAAGGTCCTAGAGCAGGCTGAGGCATTCTCCCTCAGACTCATCACTGCCTGCCTCTCAGAGCCTTGTATCATTTTCAGCCCATTTCTTCTTCTCACCAAGTCAACCTGGGCAAACCTTCCTTTAGTCAAGTCTGTTTCCATGAAAACCCTGTAAGTTCATGGCAGCAAGGACGTTCCCTCTGGCCTCGCTGCTGAGTCCTGCTTTCCAGGGCTGACTTACTATGTGTCCTTAGTCAAGGCACTGATTTTTTGGAACTCTCTCTTCTTCATCCCCTGTCACCCAAATCAGCTGTTCTTGCCCCATGCCCTTAGCATAGTGGGGCTTCCCTGGTGGCTCAGCAGTAAAGAATCTGCCTGCCAATGCAGGAGATGCAGGTTCGATCCCTGGGTCGGAAAGATCCCCTGAAGAACGAAATGGAAACCCACTCCAGTATTCTTGCCTGGGAAATCCCATGGACAGAGGAGCCTGGCAGGCTACAGTCCATGGGGTCCCTGAAGAGTCAGACATGACTTAGCGACTGAACAACAACTGAGTGGTATTGAGTAGCCCAGAAAAAGTTTGTTCAAGTTTTTTCATGCGATCTTGCACAAAAACCAGAACAAACTTCTTAGCCAACCGAACAAGATGTAAGCAAAGTGGACTCTGCTCTTCTTTGCTAGTCATTCAACAGATACTTTCCTCATTGCTTCTCTGAATCCCACACTAGGAGAAATGCAAAGACACAAGGCATAGGAACCATCTAAGCAGCTGTATCCCTACCACTAGAGTTCCTGTTGCCAAGTAATTAATGTTAACACATTGAGGGAAACTTAATTAAATGGCTGTTTTGCTTAATGGACCTCAGTTTTCTCATCTGGAAAGTGGGTATAGTAATAATACCTCATATAGTTCTCATTAAGGATTAAACTGTCTTTACATGAGTTTCCCAGACTGGATGCTCAGTGCTTGGTAGTTGTTGGTCACCTGCCTTTAGAGCTACCAAATATTTATTGAGGGCCTCCTATGGACTAGATAGATCCCAACAATCTGCACTTTTCAAGTTCCGCAGTGGCTCAGTGGTAAAGAATCTTAACTGCAATACAGGAGACACAGATTCAATCCCTGGGTGGGGAAAATCCCCTGGAGGAGGAAATGGCAACCCACTCTGTTGTTCTTGCTGGAGAAAATCCCATGGACAGAGGAGCCTAGAGGGCTACAGCCCATGGGATTGCAAAGAGTCGGACCGAGCGACTGAGCACACATATGGACTAGACTCTACAGGGGGCTCTGGGGATACTGTCATGCAGAGACCTAGGCAATTAGGAAGTCATTAGCCCAGTCTAGGAGGGGAAAGACATTAAACAAAGAATCATATAAATAAATATGGAATTACACATGTCCCTTCTCTTGCCCTTCAGGGACTAAGGCAGATTGCATCAAGATAGTTTTGGGTAGAAGAGAAAGGAGCAAAACGGCTGTGTTTCTAGGCTGCTGAGGCCAGCTGGGTGTGGAAATGAAGGCAAGGCCAGCCCCCTTTTCCCCTGTTCTCTGAGACTCTGAGCAGTACCCACAGGACACAACCTCTGCCATCCTTCAGGGCCGCTGCAGACTCAGAAGCAGCAGGGAGTCTGGGCGCCTGTGAGCTGGAACACGTGCCCCCTGTCCCCTGCCCAGGGCTGCGCCTCCTGCAAACACCGCCTGACTTCTGAGAGACACCTTTCCCGTGTTGGGAATTCATGGCCCTTCATAGTTACTAGGAAAAGGGAGGAAAAAAAAACCCAACTCTAGGCTGGATTTTCTTCTTAGAAGTCTACAGACTTCAGCCTGACCCGAGTCTGGGCTGGAGAGTGGGCACCTAAGCAGGCACAGCCCGGCCTGGCAGCCCTGGCTGCCTGCAGACTGAGGGGGGCTCTGGCGGCCCCCCACCTGCCTTCTCCTCAGATGTCGGTCTCGTCGGACTCCCCTGACGCGAGCGAAGCTCCAGAGGCCCTGCCCCAACGGTGCTGCTCTGGATCGAGGCCTCACTAAACTCTCAGCTCCCTGGTTTGCAAAGCAAACTTCAGCCTTGTACTATTTACCTTGGCAAGTCCGGGACCAGATTGATGATCTGTAAAGTGGATTTGTTATTTGGCTGTTTGCTTTGGCAGCTCTTGAAAGCGCTTTGCTGATTACAGTCCCAGATGTCATTGCATACATTACCCTGCTCTATAACGGGGCTTTGAACACTTTAATTTGAACTACAAATACTATTAAGCTTTTTGCACCTCTCCTGCCTTTCGTTCTCAGATATTAAATATCAGAGCAGACAGCCTGCATTCCCTTAGGCTTCTTTCCCATTGTCTTTGTCAGCCTCCTCCCATAGAGAGCTCCCAGCTTTCCTCCTGTTCTCTCTCTGGGGCTTTCTAGAAACCTTGCCTATCTATTCTCACCCCCAGCCCAGCTCCCCTGGTGGCATTCCTGTCGATTTTTCCCTAATGGGTCATCCGACTTTCTAGTTTCAAGGTGCAGTGTGCTCATTCCATGCCTGGCTTCCCCGCACTCCCAGTCCTGAGGATTTTGTCTTAATGCTCTGTTCCACTTATCCACAAGGATCTTTTGTTTGTTTTAACATTGTGTGTGTGTGTGTGTGTATGTGTGTGTGTGTGTGTGTGTGTGTGTGCATGCTCAATCGTGTCCGACTTTTTGTGACCCCTGTGGACTACGGCCCTCCAGGCTCCTCTGTCCATGGAAGTTTCCAGGCAAGATTATTGGAGTAGATTGCCATGCCCTCCTCCAGGGAATCTTTCCAACCCAGGAATCGAACCCACATCTCCTGCATTGCGAGCAGATCCTTTACCGCTGAGCCACCAGGGAAGCCCTGTTTTAGCATGACCGATGGCATTCTTTGGGGAGAGCTAGATTTGGCGCATGAATGTGTTGTGGTTTATCCCCCAGACATGATGGGGTCTCACCAAAAAGGTCCAGCATCACACAATAAGGCAGCGGCAGAACCAAAAATGACTTTATACCTTCCCAACTCAAGGCCTGGTGTAGCTGGCCGGGCTCCCTTTCTTCTACTTGATTCGCGATTGCCTCCCAGGGTGGTGTGGGGAGGAGAGCAGGGGCTGGGTCTTTAAACGGGGCAGTCGCTGCTCCGTATATCTTTGGCGTTATTGGTGGAGAGTGCCCGTGTTCCTGGCTAATGGTGGGGTAGACGACTCCATGTTCTCCAAGTTAATTGCTTCTTCCTGTTGTAAATAAACCATTAGCCAGGTCCTTGCCTCAGGAAGCAATTTAAGGCCCAGGGGAGGTAGCCAAAGAAGTCAGCCTTCAGCCTCCTGGAAGGGAGGCCCAGTCTGCCCCTTGGAGCAACAAAGTGCCTGGTCACCATTCTGCCAAGCTCCCGACGGGCTTCCCTCAGCCTTGGGTTTGCCAAGCTCCGTGTAAACCGCCTCTGTTTTTTTTTCCTCTCCAAAGAAAATCACTATTTCTAGTCCACCTAAACTAAGTATTGGTGGGATTTTTCTTCTTTTTTCTTTTGGTAGTGTTATCATTTTTTTTTTCCTTTTTCTCTTTTACTTTCACTCCTTGGAGATCATTTTCTGTCTGCTCCTTCTCCTCTGGCCTTAAAGAAATCCAAGGGTCTTAGTCGAAGCCTTTCAGCATGTCACAGGGCTTTCAAGATGGAAAAAGTCTCTCTGGTTTCAACCATTAGTGTATTATCCCTACAAGGAAGCTGGTTCTCACCTCATTTTATCATTGAGGAGGCCGGGGCTCGGTGAGGGCCTCGTCCGATGTCACACAGCCGTGGCAGGGCCAAGGTTTATGAACAGCTAGATCCTGGATCTGTGTGACCTCAAGCCAGGACTGTGTGTCTCTCCCCGCTGCTTCCATTCAGCCTCTTCTGTGGAAGGTCTGAGTTCTGGCTTGAAAACCACAGCGTCCCTTCCGTGGCGTAATCGCCTCAAAAGTAGGTTGAATGTCACGCTTCATTTTGTATCCCAGTGTCTGGTCCCGGACCTTCTTGTATTTAGATGCCCAATAAATGTTCGTTGGATGGATAACCGTACATCCACTCAAGTGCTTCTGATTTTAAGTGACCGTGTCTTCCCTGTGGCCGGTCTTTAGGTAGGGGGAGGTGGGACTTTCAACTTTGAAATATTTCAGTTGAAGAAGTTAATTCACTTTGTGAGTTTACTTTAGGAATAGAGATTATGGCAGTATTTTTGGCCACCACTCTCAAATTCTTCTAACCTTTTACTGTAATGAGCAAATCGAGCAGATTAAGGACATACTTAACTGCCAAATGCTGTTCTGAACTGTGTAAAGTTACCGGGTGGCTTCCCCCCACCCCCGACCCCGCCATGTATAAAAGATTGTGTGGGTTCTGTGAACTTCTCTGCCTTTTTTTTTTTTCTTTTTTTTTTTTTTTTTTAGTCCTTCCTGTTTTATTGTGTTTGAAGTATCTCTGTGGTGACCTGTTGGGAGTGGATTCTTCCATATGGAAGTGTTTCTTTAACTTTTTAATCATTTCTTTGGGGAAGTGGAGGGTTAGGGGTAGCAGATGTTTTTCTGGCATTGCTGGCTGAGTGGAGGTAGGGGCTTTTGGAACTGTGAGTCAGGCGAAGCCCAGCCTTGAAAGGAGAAGTCCCCTCCCCGGGGTAGGAGGCAGCCCGACACCACTGGATCTGGAAACTCAGGCCCATGGGGGAGTAGGTCCTTCTGCCCTCACGCAGACTAGTGCCTTTCCCATTTCCCAGGAAGAAGGCTTTTTTCCCTGTGATGCTAAAAAAAGTTTGTTGTGGGCTTTTTTTTTTTTCCAGTGTCCTAATGCAAATCCTTTTCAGTCCTCAAATGGGAAGCCTGTCTGGTACCCTTACACACACACACACACACACGCAAAGGAAAAATAACAAATAAAATGAACGCTTGATTCTCCCCTTCATGGTAGTCACATCCAGCTTCGTATTCAATTTCTTAATAAGGCAGTTTAACATCTTCGTTCCAAAAAGAAAGCTTGCAAAAACCCATCTGATTCTCCCATTCTCTCATGTTCTTTTGGACTCTGTTAGTCACCATTTTCAAGAAGCAACACATGACTTCTGGGGAAGGTTGTCTGGTGGAGGTTGCAAAGCTGATGGCTGGCAACCATGTTCTGAAGCTCTCAGCCTAAACACCAAGTCTAACAGTGGCCGCCGCCCTTGCCCTTGGTCTGTTTTACCACCTATCCCTCCAGGGTTCACCTCTCCTTCATCCCAAGGTCACACCAGCAAAGCTAATGGAGAAAAGGTTTTGCTGCAGCGAGTGAGCACCTAGGTGATGAGTACACAGTGGGAAGACAAGGAAGGAGCTGTAATGAGGGCTTCCCATGCCCTCTAATCCTTCTTTGAGCAGACTGTGGCTTTGCATGTGAACTTGGGCATCTTAACAGTCAGAGGCTGGAGGGGAGAATAAAAGAGACTGACAAGTAACTGCTGGAAAATGGAAGGGAAACCAGGTGAGCGGCATGTCGCGGCCGAAGGAAGAGAGGGATCGAACATGACAAATGCACATCTGACCTGCAGAGAAGTGGCCGTGGGATTTAGTAACGGGAAGGTCACCACCCTTGGAGGAAACATTTCATTGGGGAGGTGGGTGCAACCCCTTGATTGGAGTGGGTTCCAGGAGAGAATGGGAAGGGAGGATATTATAGACAGCACGTCCAGACCTCTCCTTCAAGGAGTTTTAAGGGAAGGGGAGAAATGAGGGGGCAGCTAGAGGAGGGAGGGTCCCAAGAGTCTGCCTTTCTTTGAAGGAAAGAAAAACTAGCAGCATGATGGCAAGAGGCTGTGGGGTCCAGCTCACACATGGAGGGACTGGTCTTGGCGTGTGAGCACATATGCTCAGATGCAGGGGGGTGGGTGGATTCAATTCCCTTCTCATTGCATCCGTTTTCTTAGCAAAGTCATAAGGCTTTAGCCGAAGATGAAAAAGTTGGAGAAGGTATCAGAGGTTTGAGGCTAGAGGAGCCATTCCCTTCTCCATGGGATCTTCCCAGCCCAGGAATCGAACCCAGGCCTCCTGCATTGCACACAGATTCTTCATTAGGTGGTAGAAGTAAACTAGCAGTGAGGTGGTTCAGAAGCCGAGAGGCAAAGTTGTTGGAAGGACCATCTGGGTGACTTTTGACGGGGTTTGTGATGCAGAGCATGATGGTGAACCCGGGGAATCTTTGAGGGATGGGGGGGGGCGGGCAGGACTTGGAGGAGGGGGCGTGGCTGTTTAGTCTAATAGCACCGGAGCCGAAGCAGAGCGGCTGTGAAACAGAGAAGAGATGCCTGCCTCTGGGAGGAGCCAGAGGATGCTGGCTGCATCCCAGGGGCTGAGGGATGTGGGAGAGAATCAGGAGCAGACTGCTGGATAAACCAGGTCCTCAGAGGAGAACCTGGCATTTCTCAAATTATATCATCACTTCAGGGGCTTCCCTGGTGGCTCAGTTGCTAAAGAATCTACCTGCAGTGCAGGAGACCCACGTTTGATCCCTGGGTCTGGAAGATCCCCTGGAGAAGGGCATGGCAACCCACTCCAGTATTCTTGCCTGGAGCATTCCATGGGCAGAGGAGGCTGGAGGGTTATAGTCCATGGGGTCGCAAAGAGTCAGGCACTACCGAGCGACTACCAAACACTTCTCTTAGAATTTATAGAGAGCATATATACACTTCCGATTTTATTTGATTCTTCCAACAAACCTTCACCCAGGGAGGGCAGATATTTTACACTTGAGGACACTGACGTGAAGTGACGTGTCCTTCACATGAAGTATTTGTGCAGTGACACTCCGCTAGCCGGTGATAGATCCAGGCTTTCTGACTCCAAGTCCAGTGTTCTTTTCACCACGTGGTTCTCCCTTCCTTCAGGAGGCCAGCAGTCCTTCCACAGAACCCATAAAAACACACTTGATCCAAAGTCTTGACTATTCTTCCCATGCTGTCTCTATAGCCTGAGATTTGGCACCCAAGAAAAGGCTAGGAGAAGTGGTGATCATTTGACCTATATACCCTGCCCTCTCGGGTCGACCTAGATGTTAAGGACCATTCTCCATAGAACCCAAAGTATCTTAAACGTAGCAGCCAGCAATGGGACACAAGTTGACAGGCCCCTTCCAGGAATGATTTGGAAGACAATTTCCTACTAGAAATAACACAGTAGTTTAGTTTTAAGAAATTTAGGTGTGCTAAAACATGGCTTTCTAGCAATGATGGACAAAAAATGTTACTGAGAGATGAAGGCAGGCAATTGGCCATGATGGAAATCATGAACTTAGGGTGGTGGTTTAGAGCTTGGTTCTTAAAAATGTTTCCTTCTGGCAGCAGTGGAGACGCAAACACAGAGAGCAGATTTGTGGACGCAGTGTGGGAACGCGCGAGTGGGACGCGTTGGTAGAGTAGCGTGGAAACATATAGTTATCCTATGTAAAACGGACAGCCAGTGGGAGTTTGCCGTGTGACACAGGGATCTTCACCCTGTGCTGGGGGACAGCCGAGACCGGTGGGACAGGTTGGGAGATGGGAGGGAGGTTCATGAGGGAGGGGACATATGTACCCCTGTGACCGATTCACAGTGGTGTATGGCCGAAACCAGCCCAACATTGTAAAGCAAATATCTTGCAATAAAAAAAAATAGTAATAAAAATGTTTCCTTCTCAATTCTCAGGCACAGTGAGTGGAGCTGTATGGCCATTGAGGAATCTTCCAAACGCCAAGTTACCCCACCCCTCCTCCCTTAGTGGGCTGGCCACCCACATGGGCAGACAGTCTCCATTGTTATCCATTTAGCAAGGCTGTGTTGATCACCTTCATTACAGTTTTGAGCATGCAGTGAAGAACACTGCACTCCAGAAATAAATGCAGTGGAGGGCTGGAGGTTCTTATCCATGCAGTGTATGAAGGGCTTTTTCTTCTAAAGGAGAATGAGAATATTCCTGCGTATCCCAGTCAGTCATAAGTTCTGAGCCACTTCACCCTAGTTTCCCAGCTTGCGGGGCCACTGAGGAGGGGCAATATTGTGGAGGGTGGGCGCCAAATGCCTCCATCAGTTCTCTCTGCTGTCAGGAGCGGTTGGCCAAGGCTGTTGCCCCACAGGGTGGGGATGGTCATGTTTCTGAACATGCCAGCTGGGGCACAAACTGTTCCGTGAGCGTTCTGTTGGAAATAGCACTGGGGTGGCTTCTGAGTAGAGAGAATTACAGATGTGTGTGCCCTGCTCTCTACGTGGTTATAGTCTCAGGCAGACACCCTGACTTAGACAGGAGGAGAAGCCTGGCAACAGGGAACGCCTCAGAGTCACCTGGGTTAGGGCTCAGATTAGAGGATAGGGTGAGGGGAGCCTTTCAAAGATAAAGATGCCCAGGCCCCCCAATCCTAGGCCCCAGAAATTCGGGTCGTGATCAGGGACGGGACTCGCACCTCCGTATATTTGAAAAGCTCTCCTGTTGATTCTGATGTGTAGCCCCTGATGAGAAGTACTGTTAGAGGAAGCGTATGCAGGGGTTTGTGCCAAACAGCTGGATGGCAAGATAACCAGCTGCCCACGGCCTTTCCTCCACCAGGTCTAAGTGTGATCAAATGTCTCTTCTGACAGTTCCCTTCTCAGCGTTATCCTCCAGGAACTTGTGATTATCCTCAGTCTAAGTCAAAAGCAGCTTAATTCCTCTGAAAACAGTGCCAGTTGGGCATTTTGCCTGGAATGAGACAAGCAAATCTGTGGCAGTGTGCTTCACTTGGTTCAGCTCTGCAGCCTCCATGGGGCACCCTTTCTGCATCACCTCCCCACTTTCTCTTCCTGCCACCGAGTCCAGGGCTTTGTTTGGTGCCTCGTTGGTGAAGGCAGGTTGTTCCAGCTGGTTTGAGTGCCTGGTTGGATGCAGACTTGGATAGAGTTGGCCTGGTGAAATGTGGTTGGCAGGAAGGTGCCGGGTGGGCTAAGACAGGCAAGAGTCAGTCATAAGATCAGAGAGCAGGAGATGGGGCCCGAGGGCCTGGAGAGTAGGCTGAGGGTGCAGACCAGACCAACACCCAACTCCCGTCCCAAAGAGCCCTAGGAAAGAGGCTCAGTGATAGCTGCAAGGAGCTGGAATACACACGCGCCCTCTCCAGAGAGGAGCCTGCGTCCCCTCATCGGCCTTGGCCCCAAATCCTCTGGGTCTTAAAGGGCTGACCTCCTACCTGTTTCTTCTACTTCATCAGAGACACGGGCCTCTTTATCCAAGACCCTGAGCTGAAAGTCGGAGCCATTACACCAGGAAACCAGGCAGCAGTCTACTCTGGGCCTTCTGGTCAAGACCGGTTCCCTCTTTCAGTGTTATTTTCTCTGGGACTTTCTTTCCCTTCTATGCACTGATGTTAGTCTTCTGTTAGCCTCCAAAACTCTTGATTCTCAGGGCTCAGTCTCGAGACATTGGCATAGGTAGATCCTAGGTTTTGAGGATATGGTAAAGAGCAAGACATGATCTCTACATCCTTGTGGGCTTAGGTTGTAGAAAAAAAAACAGCAGCGCCCGTGGAGTGAATGTGATCAAGTGGGTTCACGGGGCTCTGCTATGGGAGCGCATAGGAGGGGCACCGGACCTGCCCAGCTCTGTTCAAGCTGTCATCGAGGGGAGGACGTGAAGGCCCAGAGGCGAGAGGGAGGAGTCCACCCGAGGAAGTAGAAGAGGTTCATCACACGTAACCCAGGGGACAAGGGAGTCAGGGAGACAAGCCTCGGGGAGCGAGCCAGGCTGGAACACCAAGGAGCTTGGCCACCGTGGCCGGGAATTGCAGTAACACACTAGCCTCTTGTTTGCTACCTTGGATAGGTATTTTCCAAATCCGGGGATGACTCTGCAGTGAATAGACACACACACTCACACGCAAATCTCCCCGGAATGATTACTGTTCTGTCCCTCCTCGTCCGGAGGCAGCCCCGGGTAATCTGGATTATAAACCACCCGCCCTGGGGCAGGAGCTCACCCGCCGGCTGTCATCAGCTTTCCATCCACCTTAGGATGGCACTCAGCCTCACACGGCACCAGCAAGCTGACGGAGAATGGAAGTGACAAGGGCGAAATCAAAAACTCCGCAGAACGCGTTCGGTGGGAGAGGAGAGGCAGGGAGAGCTGCGGGCTTGTTCCCAGCCGACACCCCCATGCCCACTTTGTCCATCCGGAGGAGACTCTGCTTCCACTCTGCCTGACTGGCTGGCTTGACGATTCTTCAGGGGCCAAGTTTTGTGCTTGTCGCTCCTGCCCCGGGTCGCTTTTAAGAGGCATGGCCTTCTGAATCTTTAAAAGAAAGAACTCAAATGGAAATCCCAAAGGCAGTGAGTTGGCAGGTCATCTGCGGAGAGTGAGGGAGAGAGTTGTGACAGGACAGAGGAGCTTGAGGAGAGGGGGAAATCCAGGGGGGAGCCGACCAGGAACAAATGGGAAAATAAAAAAAAAAATTTTTTTTAAAGGTTGAGGAGCAGGGAGAGCCTGCCTGATAAATTTGTCATGGTGCCAGTTGACACAAGTCAACTTTCTGCAGCACAGCTCAGCAGCCCAGGAGCAGAGAAATTTGATGGTTGGATGGATCATTCTGGATGCCTCTAGCAAAGCAGGAGGGACAGATAAACCAGGAGGAGAAGTGGCAGGGGGTCAGCGATGGTGAAGTATCACCAGGAGGGAGCTAGTGGCTTGAGATATTAGGGAGGGCTTCAGGGCCTATCAGACTCCGTGAGGTTGAAAAGCATCAGTAGTATTTTGTTGTTCAGTCACTAAGTTGTGTCTGACTCTTTGTGACCCCATGGACTGCAGCACACCAGGCTTCCCTGTCTTTCACCATCTCCCAGAGTTTCCTCAGACTCATGTCCATTGAGTCGATGATGCCACCCAACCATCTCATCCTCTGTCACCCCCTTTTCCTCCTGCCCTCAATCTTTCCCAACATCAGGGTCTTTTCCAGTGAGTCAGTTCTTCCCATCAGGTGACCAAAGTATTGAAGCTTCAGCTTCAGCTTCAGCATCAATCGTTCCAATGAATATTCAGGGTTGATTTCCTTTAGGATAGACTGGTTGGATCTCCTTACTGACCAAAGGACTCTCAAGAGTCTTCTCCAGCACCACAGTTCTAAAGCATGAATTCTTAGGCGCTAAGCCTTCTTTATGGTCCAACTCTCACATCTGTCCATGACTAGTGGAAAAGCCATAACTTTGACTATACGGACCTTTGTTGGCTAAGTGATGTCTCTGCTTTTTAATACACTGTCTAGGTTTATCATAGCTTTTCTTCCAAGGAGCAGGTATCCTTTAGTTTCATGGCTGCAGTCACCATCTGCAGTAATTTTGGAGCTTGGGAAAATAAACTCTGTCACTGTTTCCATTCTTTCCCCATCTGTTTGCCATGAAGTGATAGGGTTGGCCAAAAGGATTATTCAGATTTTTCTGTAAGATGTTATGGAAAAACCCAAATGAACTTTTTGGCCAACCCAATAGAAATAAGGAAGTGAATGAAATTGACAGTTAGGTGGTTTCATGATCAGGATGCAGGGTCTCTTGCTTCAAACACTACAAGTGCCAATTGCAAGGATCCAGGTGAATGAACGGCTAGAATGAAGGTGAAGGTCATTGGTGTGCGGATGTCAGAGAATTGTGAAGCCAAGGGGGTTGGTTTGGTCAGGCACCTGAGCACCCCACATTCTCAGCATTTGGCAGGACTTGCTGAGACCGTGACAGGGGTGTAGCACCATAGTCCTCTCTGAAGTCTCGGGACTGATACTTAGGTCTGGTGAGCCCCACGGCAAGGAAGCAGTGCGCTGTTCTAGAGACTGTGTGAGCTCTGAACTTCTCCCCTGGTTGGTCAGATAATTCCTTTGGGAGAGGTGATGTCATTCACAAAGAGCATTTGTATTCCCTTGATGAAGACAATACTTCCTTTTATTGTCAGATCATTTTAGTATGATTGAAAAATCAGGGAGAAAATTTTCTTTTTAATGCCCGAAAGGATTACTATATGAGATGTCTCAAATCCTGGCCCTGAGGTCAGCTCCTTGGCCTAATACAGAGTGTCTTTATACCACAGCTTCTTTCTGAAACAGAACTTGGCAGGGTCATTTTGATAATCAGTGGGTTTTAAGCACTTATTGTATCAGGCACGTTCATTTAAGCCTTTGTTGTTCAGTCATTCTGTCATGTCCTACTCTATGGAACCCCATGGACTGCAGCACACCAGGCTTCACTGTCCTTCACTGTCTCCCACAGTTGGCTCAGGTTCATGTCCATTGAGTTGATGATGCCATCCAGCCATCTCATCCTCTGTCATCCTCTTCTCCTGCCCTCAATCTTTCTCAGCATCAGGGTCTTTTCCAGTGAGTCATCTCTTTGCATCAGGTACTATTTTTATTTATTCCTGTTTTATAGATGTATACATTGAACTAGGAGCATTAACTGATTTGCCCAATATTATATTACTAGTATATGCCTGAGCCTTTCACCACTTCCTGTCCTGCCTTTGTTGGCCTCTGAATACAAAAATAAGATGAAACACAGTGCTAAGTTGAAGGGAAGACATACAAAGAGCTCATTCGACCACAGTCCCATCACTGAAGGTATGCGTGTGCTGTGGGGACGCAGCCGAGGGACCAGTCCCCAACCACGTGACTCCAAACAGGCTTCCCGAGGAGCTCAGGCTCCGGTTGAGCCTTGTGTCTGCCGCAGGGGGCGGCTTGTTGCATCAGGTGGCCCCTCCCCTCGTGTTGGTCTGAGACATGCCAACGTGTCGTTTTCTCCGTGGGTCCTGTTTTGCCTCCTGGCCCCTCCACCCCCACACACACATCTATTCCCCTATTCTGTAAAGCTGCTCTTCAAATGTTTGAGTACTAGAATCTCGGCTGTCTGAATCTCTTCTCCAGGTTAAACAACCTCAGTTTCTTCCCTCCCTCTTTCCTTCCTACTGTGGCCCCGTGCTGTGCATTTAGGATTGTTGTTGTTGTTTAGTCGCTCAGTCGTGCCTGACTCTGCAACCCCACGGACTGCAGCACGCCAGACTTCCCTGATCATCACCAGCTCCCGGAGCTTGCTTAAACTCATGTCCATTGAATCAGTGATGCCATTGAACCATTTCATCCTCTGTTGTCCCCTTCTCCTCCTGCCTGTGTTTAGGATACAGAGATTTTTTTTTTTAAAGAAGAAGAAGCAGATGCTGCCCTCAGAAACTTATACCCTAATGGGAAAATAGACCAAAAATATTGTTCTTTTTGTAGTCTGTCACCTTTACCAAAATTCCCAGCACTCAGCACCGTGGCTGGACCATAAGTTGAAAGTGTTAGTTGCTCAGTCGTGTCTGACTCTTTGCAACTCCATGGATTCTAGCCTGCCAGGCTTCTCTGCCCATGAAATTCTCCAGGCAAGAATACTGTAGTGGAAAGCCATTCCCTTCTCTCCAGGATCTTCCTGACTCAGGGATCGAACCTAGGTCTCCTGCATTGCAGGCAGATTCTTTACCATCTGTCTCCTGGAGTTTACTCAAACTCATGTCCATAGAGTCGGTGATGCCATCCATCCGTCTCATCCTCGGTCACCCCCTTCTCCTCCTGCCTTCAATCTTTCCCAGCCTCAGGGTCTTTTCCAGTGAGTCAGTTCTTCACATCAAGTGGCCAAATGATTGGAGTTTCAGCTTCAACATCAGTCCTTCCAATGAATATTCAGGACTGATTTCCTTTAGGATGGACTGGTTGGATCTCCTTGCAGTCCAAGGGATTCTCAAGTGTCTTCTCCAAAACCACAGTTCAAAAGCATCAATTCTTCAGCACTCAGCTTTCTTAATAGTCCAACTCTCACATCCATACATGACTATTGGAAAAACCATAGGTTTGACTAGAGGGACCTTTGTTGGCAAAGTAACGTCTCTGCTTTTTAATATGCTGTCTAGGTTGGTCATAGCTTTTCTTCCAAGGAACAAGCATCTTTTAATTTCATGGCTGCAGTCACCATCTGCAGTGATTTTGGAGCCAAAAAAATAAAGTCTGTCACTGTTTCCGTGTTTTCCCGTCTATTTGCCATGAAGTGATGGGACCGAACGCCATGATCTTAGTTTTCTGAACGTTGAGGTTTAAGCCAACTTTTTCACTCTCCTCTTTCACTTTCATCAAGAGGCTCTTTAGCCACCGGGGAAGCCCCAAGGGTCTGTTGTGTAGACTGCACGTGGGGCTCTAAGGAAGGGAAGCCCAGGATGCTGGGGAGAAGACCAGGAAGTCTTAGGTTGGAAGACCTAAGTCCACCCTGGAAGACGAATGCTAGGCAACTTCCCACCTGATCTGAGTCTTCAGGGGTAAACAGGACTTGGCTTCCCGGGTGGCGCTAGTGGTAAAGAACTCACCTCCGCAGGAGGCATAAGAGACAGGGGTTCGATCCCTGGGTCAGGAAGATCCCCTGGAAGAGCGCATGACAGCCCACCCCAGTATTCTTGCCTGGAAAATCCCATGGACAGAGGAGCCTGGAGGGCTCCAGTCCATGGGTCACACAGAGTCGGACAGGGCTGAAGCGACTTAGCACTAGCACCAGGGAAGAACAGTGTAGGCAGCAGGAGCAGCAACTTCCAAGGTGCAGCGGGCAGAGCGCCTGGAGGCAGGGGGCGCGGTGCAGAGTGTGGAGAGTGGCCAGGGTCAGTGGTGCCGGAGAGATTGGGCTTTATCCGGGGCCTCGCTGAGGCAGATGTTCAGATTTGTATTGTAGAGTGGCACTAAGGAAAATGAAAAGAAGAGAAACTCTGCACAGAGGCAGGAAGACCAGTGTGAAGTCGTTGCCATTTCTCCATGAGAACTGATGAGGGCCTGAGCCCAGTGGCTGTGGAGCGGGGGACAGCTTCAGGAGGGTTTAAGAGAAGAATCTCTTGGTGGTCCAGTGGTTAGGACTTGGCACCATCACTGCCAGGGCCCAGGTTCAGTCCCCGGTCAGGGAACTAAGATCCCACAAGCCACACGGTGCGGCCAAAAAAATGAATTAACTGATTAATTTTATAAAAGAGGTTTAAGAAGTAAAACCCAGAGAACTTTCCTGGTCAACTGGCAGTGGGGGTGGAATGAGGAGGGGTTTGGCTAGGGCCACAAAGAAGACCGTGTAGCCATTGGTCTAGGGACCAGAGAGGGAAGGCCACATTCTGGAGCAGTAAGGTGATGGATCTGTTTTGGACGTGACTTGAAGGTGCCTGGGGAATGCGTTCAGTCTGACACAAGTGGCTTTAGAGACCATGAGAGAACCGAGGTAGGAGCCCAGTTTGGAAGTCGGTCGCATGTCTGTGGTAGTTGTGACTGAGAGCTGATAAGCTCGCCCAGGCACAGTGCACAGAAAAGGAAGAGAAGAGGCTTAATGATGAAACCCTGAAAAACAGCAACATTTGAAGAGCAGAGAGAGCTGAGCAAGGCCTTGGAGAGGCTTGAGGGGTGGTCGGAGAGGAAGGAGGAAAATCAGAGGAAACAGGGAAAATGCGAGCAGCCTGCAAGTTTTCTTTAGAGCAGTCACCTTTCCTTTATAGCATCTGAGTTGCCACATGGTTGTGAGTGAACTACCACGATCATGGTGCGGGGGACAGTCACCTGCTTTTTCAGTCTTGAGAGATTCTTAAGGCTGGATTTGAGCCCCAGCTTCTCTAGAGCATTGGTTCCCAAGCTTCCCAGGTAAGAATCAGACCTTCTCCCAGGGTCTACTAATCTATCTGATGTCTACTGCATTAGAACATCTTGGAGACAGACCTAAGAATGTTGTTTTTTTTTTTTTTTTACAATAAGCACCCTGGGGATTCTTCTTATTAGGAAAGTCTTGAGAATGATTTTCCAGGTTCTTCCATCATATAACATGGGTGCTTTTCCTGCTATTTATCAACCATGCCCCTGCCCTACACCCAGACTCTGACCTAAAGCTCTGAAGAGCCCCTATAGTCAGGAGCTGCTGTGACTGGTAGGACTCCTCAGATGTGTGGAAATGGAAATGCTAACTCACTGATCTGAAGGAGCGTTTCTGAACAACTGTCTGAGGATTCGGGAATCCAGTGGAAATCCTGCATTTAGACAGATAATTGATCCACACTACTTCCCTGAAAGCATTTAGACTGGAACACCCTCACTGCCCTCTGGTATAGACAGTCTGATTGGCAGTTCCACTTTGTGCAATAATGAATCTGAATGTAATCCAGTATTTGAAAAAAAAGAACACCATATGCTAAAAAACTGACCATTAAAGAAGTTTGTAAGAGATACCACATGTAGACAAAGAAGACATCACATGGCAGGAGCCGACTCTACTCACTCACACACAGGTTTAGGAACTAAAACTACTCACTGACTCAGCAGTGAAATCCATGAAATACGCTTAATACATCTATTCTCAACAGTGTATAGATTGTTGAGTGTATAGATGCTTCCACCATTGTTGCTGTTGTTTAGTTGCTAAGTCACGTCTGACTCTGCGACCCCATCCTGCCAGGCTCTTCTGTTCATGGGGTTTCCCAAGCAAGAATACTGGAATGGGTTGCCATTTCCTTCTCCAGGGGATAGTCCAAACTCAGGGATCAAATGCACATCTCCTGCACCAGGGAAACCCTGTCCCTACCATAAGTATTTCTTATTAAGCATAGAAGCTATTCAGAGGGCCTATGCCCTGTGTATGAAATTGTAAATCTATAAAATTCAAACATCATCTTTAATAAATGACCAAGCTAAATAATCTTTCCTAAACGATTGGCCTTGGGATATGATCTTTCCAGCATAGAGATACTGATTATACTTAGATTAATATTGCAGGTGGAAGGCGGCTACTGAGTTGAGGGTTCAGGAGTGTCCCTCTAAGGAGCATAGGGACCTCTCCTTTTTGGAGTTATTTTAAAAAGAAAGATTGAAGAAGGGTGATGCTGCCTGGAGGTAGGAGGGTGGCGGAGAAATGCCTTTAATAGGAGCTCCCTTTCAGACCCATGATACATGCATACTTCAGATGGAAAGATAACTAAGCCTTGTCATTTCATCCATTCATTTAATAAACATTTACTGGGCACCTGTTATGTGGCAAGATCTGTGCTGCAGGCTCCTGGCTTTCAGGTATCTCTGGGACATCAGGACAACTGCAGGGTGAGCCCGTTTGATCCTGGAGGGCAGCAGTGAGGGATCTTGTGCAACATGAAAGCTATAATAAAGACGTTACAGGGGACTTTCACATTCCTGGTTTAGAAATGAGCAACCCAGCTAAACTATGTGAATGTTCCCACACCACAGGAAGCCACACAGCTCAGACATCCTCCGTATGTCTCCAAGGAGCTGGAGGGAAGTGGTGAAAGCACCAGCCTAAGGCCATCCATCTGACTTCTGAGAGCAGAATCAGTACTTTGCAAGCCGATTACACATTATCGTCTTGAAGGTTCTGCCTCGTACCTTGTCATTTGAATCTTCACATGATTTTGAAAATTATGAATAACTAGCCATAATAACTAGCATTGTTATTCCTCTTTCCCAGTAGAGAAAACTCAGGTGCCTGGAGGTTGAGGGGCCTGCACAGAGTCACATGCGTGTGTGCGGGCTAAGTCGCTTCAATTGTGTCTGACTCTGGGTGACCCTATGGACTGTAGGCTCCTCTGTCCGTGGGATTCTCCAGGCAAGAATACTGAAGTAGGTTGCCATGCCCTCCTCCAGGAGATCTTCCCGACCCAGGGATTGAACCCATGTCTCCTGCATCTCCTGCATCGCAGGAAGATTCTTTCCCATTGAGCCACCAGGGAAGCCCACAAAGTCACATAGAACAGACCAGAACCAAACCCTGCACTTACCTGTACCCTCTGAATTTAGCTGCAACCTCTTCTCTTCATGGAGCGCTTTGTATCTTATTTTTTAAAACCAGGGGGAGGGGCTTCCCTGGTGGTCCAGTAGTTGAGTCCACTGCTCAACTAGTTGAGTTGGCCCGCTCTTAACCACATGCTCTTTCTGCCAGCAGAGTTCAGTGACCTTATAACCGCCTCATCTGTCCAAAGGATCTGGCCCCCTGCTCTCATCTCACCATGGTTTTTTTTTTTTTTTTTTTTTTTTTAATTAGTAATTTTTTGGCTGTGCCTCGTCTCATTGCTGCAAGTAGACTTTCTCTAGTAGAGTGGAGGCAACTCTCTACTTGGGGTGTACAAGCATCTATTTTGGTGGCTTCTCTTATTGAGAACCATGGCCTCTAGGGCTCATAAGCTTCAGTGGTCGTGGCACGTGGGCTCAGCAGTTGTGGGGCACAGGGCTTAGTTGCTCCATGGCCTGTGGGATCTTCCCTGACCAGGGATCGAACCACTGTCCCCTGCGTCGCAGGGTGGGCTTAGCTACTGGACCACCAGGGAAGCCCCTCCCCCTGGTTTTAAAAATAAGATACAAAGCGCCCCATGAAGAGAAGAGGTTGCCGCTAGATTCAGAGGGTACGAGTTACTGTTGGGCCTTGAAGACAGACACCGCAGGCAGGGGGAGGAGGAAGAGGGATGGTTCACCAGTCCATAGGGTACCCCCACCATCTTGGCTCTTGAGAACTAGAGAGTCACCCCCCCCCCCCCACAATTAGGAGATTATCGAGCTCATATCCAGACCTCTTCATTAATGACTTACCCAAGAGGATGTTGGTGAGTTTGCAAGTTCATTGAGCAGTGTGGTAAGTATTTCTATAAGAAAGATGGCTTGGTTTTTATTTGTTTACTTTTTTTCTTAACAGTCCCAGACATATGAGAAAGCTATTCTGGTAACTTTTCTGCCCTAACGGCACTTCTAAAACTCAGATGAAGCACAGTGAGAAATTAATTCTCTTATTCAGCTGTTAGCTCTGACTCAAGGGGGGATGACAGGGCCGTGTCTGTCTGACGTGGTAACATGAGGTCTCCAGCCCCCTCCTAAGGGCTTCTTGGTGCCTTGACTTCCCCCCAACCCTCTCCTTATGATGACTCTGCTGTTCCTCTAATTCACTGTGTACCCTAGGTCTAAAGATGAAAAGATAGGTTTCAACAAACACGCTTATTCTGGGCCGACTCTGTAAACCTTCTTGGGTGAGTGAAGCAGAAACAAAATATGTCGCTTCCTCCTCGTGGGAGGGGTTGGCGTTGCTTACACAGGGAAGGGGCAGAGGAGGCTCTGCTGGCCTTTTTGAACTCTCTTCTCAACTGGGGAAATGAATAACATCCTGATTGGCCCCAGCGGAGCACAAGTGGAGGAAAAGGAGGGGGAATCCTGGCCCCAGTCTCCAGCCACAGCATAGGAATCACTTTACCCACAGGCGCCAAACTTGGCACACAGCGTGACCAATGAGCAGAGGGGAAATCATAACCAGATTAACACACTTTGGGGGGCTTTTTCACACTTAGTAATGAAGTAGGTATTTTGCAGAGCGTGAGCAGAGCCTCCTTCACAGGTAAACAAGAGTTCCCCAGCCTTCTCCTAGAGGCAGGAAGGCCCAAGGGGGATGGACAGAGACAAACCAAGCATTGATCCCACCTGCCAACACACACACGTGCACACACGCACACATTCCCACTTGGCTCCTAGACTTAGCACAAGCTACGACCCTCTCTGTTGTTTTAATAGAGGGTTAACCCTGGGCCTTAGAACTTGTGTTAACACTTAACACAAGACTGGAACCAAGGGGAGAGACCACCCGGCCGCTGAGGGTGGTCTCAGGGTAGAAGCGTAGGGTGGGGCAGAGGGTGGAAAGGCGAGGGAGATGGCCCTCGGGCATCCGCTGGATGTGGGGGACCCAGGACAGATTTGCACAACCAAGGCTCTGTCTGCTCCTGCTCCTCTCAGGGCCTGGGACCCAACCCCTCCCTGGGCCTCCAGGCCTTTGTCTCGAAATGAGTAGCTCGACCCAGCTAGGCTCTAGGAATGGCAGGGAGACAGGGCCGGTGGTGGGGGGAGCGCTGTCGGCAGCAGCCTCCCCTTCATGGTGAGCGTGGATCCCCTAGGGGCCTGACTTAAACCCCGGTGCTGGTTAGTTCCTCTCTGGGTGGGGCCTGAGAGCCTCCCTTCCTGATGGGCGTCCTGCTGCCCCTGGTGGGGCCCACACTCCGAGAATGGAAGGTGTGGAGGCCAGTGGTTCCCCAGTCTCCTCTCTGCCACCCACTCAGCTCCCTGCACTGTTCCCTCAGCTGTGAAATGCGGACTAGTAACAGTTGTCTTGCCTTCCTGCCTGGGGGTGTTGTGTGATCTGGGTGGGGAAGGGCCTGTGAAAGCACCTTGTAAAGGGCAAGGCGGTGTGAATGTAAGGGATTATCGTCATTGTGCAGATTTCTCTGCCTCATTGCTCCCCGCTGTGTGTTCCAGCAGCCTCCCGACTTCTCCCTCCATCCTCCTTGGTCTCCAGGCCTGGGCTGCTAGTCATGGTCACCAGCCAGGGCTGAACAAATCCTGGGACATGTCAAGACAGGAAATGACATTTCCCGGGCACCCCACTGATTCAGTTGCAGAACAAGCCCCGAACACACCCTTCTGTGATAAATTCAAGAGATACCAGGTGGAGTTCCACCTCCTCCCCCATGGGCCACCAGGCCAGGAAATGAGGCCAGAAGTCAAGGACAGGGGACCCCAGCAAAACCCGAGCCAAGCTTCCGGCAAGGTGGCTCACCGCCCCCACTTTGATCCCACTGCTGTTCCCACCGCAGGCAGCCACAGTGATATTGCTGACATGTCCGGGTCTGTTCATGGACGACCGGAACAGATAGCTCCATAGCCCCACTGTGAGCAAGAGACCAAGGTGACTGAGGCAAGTCCTCGAGCCACCCTGACCCACAGTATCCTCCTCTGTAAAATGGAGGCAACAGTGTCTGTCCTGTCTACGGTACCACTGTGGAATGATCTCAGAGTCAAAGTGAAATAATTGTGAAAATATGCAATAATTCTGTGAAATTGCCTGAGGCTTCATTCTTCATGGGAGACTTCCAACTCCTGTGGAGTTGACTCATGGCCCCCACTTGAGAAACATCCCTGCTTTCATTTCTGTGCTCAAACATACACCCCCCCAACCCCTTCCCCTCTCTGGGTTGTCCACCACCCGTCTCCACCTCGGATGGAAGGCGTCCCTGGCCACCCCAGCTCCGGTCGGTGTCCTGTGTTGTCCAAAGAGTGCTTTTCTCATCTTGCTCCTCTAAGGCCCTGAGGCCAAGTCTGCTGAACAGCTTCATTGCAAGGGCCTGGCAAGTAGAGATCCTGTCATGTAATATAACTGAGTCCACATCAGAATGGCAGGCCAGGCCCAGAGCTTCATCCCAAGACGCCTGCGGCAGAAAATCTGGTTCAGGTTTACCCCATGGAGTGAGGGCTGATGGGTCTTGGTGGTAGAGATTGGTAGAAGCTGACCACATATTCCTAATGGAAATGCCAGTTGCCTGAGCTGGGGGTACCATTTTCAAGGCTACAGAGTTCGATGACTACCAGAATAACAAAGCGAAAAATGACCAGGATGTTGAACCAGTCAGGTCTGGGACCCACAGGCTCCTGCAGCACAGGGTGGGGGTGGACAGCTCCCGTTCCCCCCACCCCCAGCCTCTGCCGCTGGGGCATGCATATGTGCTAAGTCGCTTCAGTCATGTCTGACTCTGTGATTTTTCCCATGGACTGAAGCCCGCCAGACTCCTCTTTCCATGGAATTCCCCAGGCAAGAATACTGGAGTGGGTTGCCATGCCCTCTTCCAGGGGATCTTCCTGACCCAGGGATCGAACCCATGTCTCTTATGCCTCCTGCACTGGCAGGCGAATTCTTTACCACTGCTTCCAGGAGCAAATGGCAGTAGGACCCACTGTGCACACCCATCCCTCTCTGGCCTTTGAAAAGCCCTGAGGTTAGCAGGACCCAGGCCTGCAAAGCTGGGCCTCCATTCACCTCGAGCCAGCCCAGGACGCAAAGAAGTCTCATGTGAGGAAATACAGATCCTCAGGGAGGAGCAAAAATAACCCAAAAGACAAGCCATGCTTGCCTGTGCATTTATTTGAAATCCAGTCATGATAAATCTGATGGTTTTGAAACATCATCTTTAATTAATAAAAATAGAGGACGTCTTAGCCCCAGGTTCCAACTTCAATGTTCTCCTCAGTTGAGAGCCTCAAATTCGGCTTCTCTGTGGAGCACTATAATCTCTTTTAAGACAAACACAGGATTTTAGTGGGGTTGTTGCCCCCACCCCCACTACAGCTCAATTTCAAGAACCACTTTAAAATTCTGGACTAGGAAGACAGACTCCACTGAAAATACCCTTCTTGTTCCTGCAGCCACATTTTCAAAATCAAAATTCAGCCTGGATTTTCATGAGGAAAGTACAGACGTTAAAGGAAGAATCAGAATCCTGACTGTACCTTTGATATTGTCACCTTGGGCGAAACGTTACTTCCCTCTACCTCAGTTTCTTGATCTGTAAAATGGGAATATTAGCATCAGCCTCTTAGATTTGTTGGAGCAATGTCTCATCCACGTGAAGTGGCTGATCCCAGCACAAAATAGACACTCAACAAATATTTATTCTCTTCCGTTTCCTGATACCTGATCACCAAACTAATTAGATAGAGTCAGGACTATCGTAGAAAACGTAGCCTGTGTGCTTACTTGTCTTGAGAGATACAGTGACATGAAGTTTTTCCATTCAAGAAGTTGTTAGGTTTCCAAGGATACTGTTGGTCCTGCAGTGTATTCTGAGCCTTGCCTTAGGAGTCCGATGACACTAGGCTGTGTGTGAGCTTTCTCTCCACCCTCAGAAGTGGTCCAAGCATCCCGAGGGAATATTTTCATTGCTGTCGAGCTGTAAAATGATTCTTCTCTTCCCACCTGGAAGGGGATGAATCTTGACTGTGCCTCTCTTAAAGCGGAGGAGGAGAGGGTCTCTGAGATCCTGTCTGGGAAGTGCCAGTGTCAGCCTGACTCGGAAAGCTGTCCTGTTGGAGGCACCCCCGGGTCTGGTCCGAGTGTGAAGCCAGTGGAAGTTCTCCTTCCTGAAATGACTAAACCCTTCTCCCAGACAGAAGGCAGGGCCCGGCTCGGTGACCTCTTGATGATATATGAGGGGCTCGAACCTTCCTTGGCAGACATGAAAGGGTGTCTCCTAGGAAGCTGCATCCTGTTCATCCAAAGGATAGTGGGAGTTCTGGGGGGCAGGGCAGGGTGGGAACGAAAGTGACAGGTAAAGGAGCTTGATGTGAAAACCGACTCCTTCCAGGGTGCCCCCCGGCCCTCTGATCTGATGTATGAAATTTGTACAGAGGTGGAGTTGTTTGCCATTTGTCACATGCAGGTTGGTGCACATTCCTGATACGAGTTAATAAGAAACATGCCGGAGGTACACAGAATGGGTCAACATCGCGTGCAGCCAGCCAGGCCCCTGGGAGAGAAGCCAGGTGTGGGCGGCGGGGCCACGGGCCCAGTCGCCCCGGGAGTCACGCCCGTGGGCTTCCCGTCCCCGCATTCCACAGTCTCCGCATCCAGGTCCCGGCATGAGTGCTCCTGCCGCGGGCATTGTTTTCGCAGTTTTTTCCCAGCATCTGTGGGCTTGTTTTACACTGATTATGGAAGTTATAAGAAGCACATAGAAAAGGCGTAAAGTAACAGAAGAGTCCCATATAACCCAAATGCCCAGAGGCAACCACGGTTAATAACATTTTGTCAGGAATCATGTAAAGTGTTGTTGTTTTTTTTATGATTTCTTTACATTGTTTGGTAGTACTTACTATACGGTTCTGTTTTACTCTTTTAAATATATTATTTGTTTTTAGGCTGCGCTGGGTGTCTGTTGCAGCGCGTGGGCTTTCTCTCATTGCAGCTCTGGGGCTTCTCCTGTTGTGGAGTTCAGACTCTAGAGCACACAGGCTTCAGTAGATGTGGTGCTCGGGCTTAGCTGCCCTGTGGGATGTGAGATCTTAGCTTCCTGACCAGGGATCGAATGCATGTCCCCTGCATCGCTAGGTGGATTCTTAACCCCTGGACCACCAGCGAAGTCCCTGTGTTACTCTTGTAAGAACAATGAATTAAAGTTGATTTACAGTGACAGCAAGGTGATTCAGATAAGTGTGTTGTATACTGTTTTTCAGATTCTTTTCCGTTGTAGGTTTCTATAAGATATTGAATAGAGTTCCCTGTGCTATACAGTAGGTCTTGTTGTTTATCTGTTTTGTATCTAGTAGTGTGTATCTATTGATCTCAAATCATTTAACATCATCTCTTATAGAACGTCTACGATTATAAACATCATTTTTCAAGACTACCTAGTATTCTTCTGCCACAATGAAGCATAGTTTACTAACAAATAGCCTGTTTTTAAAGTGGCAGTGAGCATCTGTGTGCATGAAGGTTGTTGGCATCTTATTTACTTGGGTTAGGTTTCTGGAAGTGGCATCCCCAGGTCAGCAGTTGGGCATGTTTTTAAAAGGCTCTTTATACATATTGCCACATTGCCCTTTGGATGATTTATATCTATAATATTCCCATTTTGTTGTTGTTGTTTAGTCAGTAAGTCATATCTGACTCTTTGCAACCCTATGGGCTGTAGCCCGCCCGGCTCCTCTGCTCGTGGGCTTTCCCAGGCAAGAATACTGGGGTGGGTTGCCATTTCCTTCTCCACATGATCATCCCGACCCAGAGATCAAACCGTGTCTCCTGCATTGGCAGGCAGATTCTTCACCACTGAGCCTTCAGGGAAGCCCATATTCCCATTAGCAACAGTCTATCTCGTTTCATCCTTACCCATGTTGACTACAGTCCTGTTTATTCATTAAAGAATTTAGGGTGACGAGCATCCTGTTCCCCCCTCAGATGAGGAGATCAGAGGATGTGAAGGACCTGACCTCGAAGCCAAGGCCACCTGTCCTGCTCCCCTGTGCCCCCTGCAGGCATCCTCAGAGAAGCGGGGACACACACCCGTGTGGATGCTGTGACTCCCCATCACAGGCCCTGGATACGTAATGACACAGATGCACTTAGGTTTCACGATGGCATTGACCAGACTAGGAGCTGATATGACTGTTTTCCCCTCCCCACCCAGTATCTTCCTCAAGCTGCTTGTCTTCTGGCCTGTAAGTGCCCCCGCTCACTTTCTAAGCCTTTCACAGATCCCACTGTCCTTAAGAAGAGGTGCTCACACAGCCCCCGGTTTGTCTGCTATGTTGGAGGGGCCCGGTGGCCCTGTGCTTACACCAAGCACTCTCCTGCACTGTCTGTATTTGTTTATTTCTGGCCACACTGGGCCTTCGTTGCTGCACTCAGGCGTTCTCTCATAGTGGTGAGTGGGGGCTACTCTCGTGGCGGTATACAGGTTTCTCATCGCAGTGGTTCTCCTGTTGCAGCTTTCAGGCTCTAGAGCACAGGCTCAGTAGTGACGCACAGGCTTAGCTGCTTCTTGGCATGCGGGATCAACCAGGACCAAGGATCGAACCCTTGTCCCCTGTGTTGGCAGGCGGACTCTAACCTCTGGACCATCAGGGAAGGCCTTTCATGTACTGCTTGGTCAGATGCTCGTGACAGCCCTGGAAGGCAGATATTCATTTCCCTGTTTTATAGATGTATTATTTGCATAAGTCTGCTGTAACAAATTACTACAAATTTGGTGAGTTAAAACAACAGAAATTTATTCTTTCATATTTCTGAGGTCAGAAGTTCAAAATCAAGGTGTTGGCAGCATTGCGCTCCCACCAAAGTTTGGTGGGAGAATCCTTCCTTGCTTCTTCCAGACAAGACTTCTTTACAGGGGTGGTTGTTTGATTAGTGGAACTGGTTCACAGAAAATGAGGGCTTCCCTGGTAGCTCAGCTGGTAAAGAATCCACCTGCAATGCAGGAAACCCCAGTTCAATTCCTGGGTGGGGAAGATCCCCTGGAGAAGGGATAGGCTACCCACTCAATATTCTTGGGCTTCCCTTGTGGCTCAGCTGGTAAAGAATCCACCTGCAATGCACGAGACCTGAGTTCGATCCATGGGTTGGGAAGATCCCCTGGAGAAGGGAAAGGTTACCCACTCCAGTATTCTGGCCTGGAGAATTCCATGGACTGTATAGTCCGTGGGGTCGCAGAGTCAGACACAACTGAGCGACTTTCACTTTCACTTTTTCACAGAAAATGAAATTTGGTGCCCTTGGATACCTTAGGAACCTCAAACATCATTTCACCATTACTCTGTTTGTGCATTACTATGAATTACTTTGAAGATATTAGCAGACCCCTTAAATGAGAGTCACTCGTTTATTCTCCATGTGGTAAGTGGGGGAACTAAAGGCCTAGACTAAGCAGAAAAGCCAATAGGAGAATTCCAGTTACAGCCTGGATGTCTGGATTTGTCATCTATATTATAAGCTTTTAAAGTATGAGTTGTGATCAAACATTGCAGTTGGGCAAGTAGTTGTCAAAATGACTTTTTTTTTCCTATTCACTAATTTATTTATCTGTTTATTTTAAAACTTTTTATTTTATATTGGAGTATAGCAGATTAACAATGTTGCGGTAGTTTCAGATGGACAGCAAAGGGACTCAGCCATACATATACATGTGTCCATTCTCCCCCAAACTCCCCTCCCATCCAGACTGCCACATAGCATTGAGCAGAGTTCCCTGTGCTATATAATAGGACCTTGTTGGCTATCCATTTCAAATATAGCAGTGTGTACATGTCCATCCCAAACTTCCTAATTATCCCTTCCCACCATCCTTACCACCTGGCAACCATAAGTTCCTTCTCTAAATCTGTGTGTCTATTTCTGTTTTGTAAATAAGTTCATTTGTATCATTGTATCATTTGTATCATTGTATCATTGCTTTTAACTCCTCTATTTTACATTACAAAGAAATTCTTGGTGTCTCCCTTACTGTTGAACTCCTGTTCCCTGGCTCAAGTGCCTTTGACATGTTGGTCCCTCACAGCCGTCTGTTCACAGACCTCTGATGAACAGTGAATAGTCCCTTCCTGCTTGTGGCCCCAAGGGCCCGTGAGGACAGACGTGCCATCATCTCATCTGGACGCATCCCCTGGCTTCCAGCATCAGCCTAGGTGTTTCTGTGCTTGGTTGGTACCTTTCCCTTCTCTTCCTAAGTTCACTTCTGAACTGGAGAAGTAGAGCCTTTAAAAATGACTCAACTCCCAAATCTGAACCTCACAGCCAAATGGATGACTATGGAACAGAGGTGGTACCTGGCCACAAGTTTGGTGAACATTCGATAATCTGAGTCCTACAAGATTGCTCTGTACTCCGTCGGTGAATGTGGGTTACAGCTATCTTGGGAAGTGACTTGAAGGATTGAGAGGGACAGGTGGGGTCCTCCTCTGCCCTCAACCTCCCTTCCCATGACTGTCAGCCATGGCATAGCGCATGCTGACATAGTGAAACATGCCCGCAGCCACACCTAGTAACCAGGAAGCTAATATCTGCACCCCGTGCTTACGTGAAAGCACCTGTCGCGTAGAGAAAGCACCAGTCTGGAGCTCAGTTTGGTGAGCTAGTTTGGAGAGCAGGCGGGGAGACTCTCCAGTGGCTGGTCTCATCATACCTGGGATCATCTCTGAGTTATCATGGATGTCATGATCATCACGCGCTCTCATCCCGAGGGCTTGTGCCTTGAAGAGCATTGTTTAATGACAAGTTTTACTCTTGGTACCAGGCCTCCCTGGTGGCTGGAAATCAGATCAACAGGCTCTCATGAAAGTTCAAAGAGGAGGCTGAGCCACAGTCTCCTAAACAGTGAGGGTGTGATTAGACACTATCAGCTCCGAGGACATCCCAGCTCCCCCATGCTGCCTCACCCGCTGGTCTTCCCTGCCCCTTGACAGTGGTGCACAAAAGACAGAGCACGTGTGCCCCCAGCCTCCCCAGACCTTGCTGGCTCACCAGCTGTCATTGGCAGGCCTTTAATGGGCTTGTGAAACCCAAGAACCTGACCTATTTCTCCTCTGGGGAGACAGTATAACACAGGATGCCCAATTGGGATGAAGGATTCAGGAAACTCACCTGTACAAGCCTGACTCTCTGTTGTCATCCAAGGCAGATTGTTTTGGTTCTTCCACTTCCCAGAATCTCGGCTCTAAAATAAGTGCAGAGAAGACAGTAGGAAGTGATATTGCAGCATTTTCTTCTGCTCACTTACTTAGCTTTTTCCTTCCTCTAATTTTAGCTTCTTTTTCTGCCCACCGCCATCTCTCCCCCTCCCCGTGCTGGCCCTAAAGGCATAATCTCTGGGACAATATGCCCAAAGGGTATATTGACTCCAGAGCGACAGTCAAATTTCTCAGATGGTTGTAATCAGTCAATAAACATGTTCTGAGCAAGCGCAATACACACAGTCCGGTGCTTATTACAGACTTGTGGCTTCTGGAGGAATCCATGCCCTCAAGCGGCTTCTAAACTAGGTTAAAGAGCAGATCGTGTGAATCATGTCAGGCAGCATGGGAAGGATGCCATGAAACCAGCCTCATTAACCTGGGAATCTGAGGATGAGCTTCAGAGGCATCCATCAGTGCCCCAAAATGGCCTGTATCATTTCATGTTTGCCAACATGCACATTTGGGGGGTGGTAAGTTTATTGCTTTCACCAGCTTCACCCCAACAGGTAAAGAAATTTGTAGACAATCAAACTTCATGGAAGAGCGCTCCTGATAACTTCGATTATCATTATAACATTTCCTTGCGCCAATGGGACTTAAACTGAATCTTAGGAAATATATTCTGGGAAAAGTAGGGTGGGAGGTGGGCCTGAAGGAAGGGGCTCCCAGGAAGTATCAGGGAAGACTGTCACACTCAGGACCTTCAGTCGTCTCACCGCTGCCAGTCTCAGTAAAATGCGGATCTGTGAAATGGTGATCACGGTTGCTTCCCCGAGCTTTATGGGCCTTTTTTTGTTTGTTTTTTGGCTCACTTTGTATCCCCACCCCTCAGCACGGTGCCTCACTCGTATCACAGTGGACACGAATCCGTATTTGATGAATGTGTGAGTTCACGAAAATAACCAACGTGAGAGGGCTTGGTAAGCAGCAGAGGGCTGCTTCAGCTGAAGATCTGAGTTGCTAAGTACGTGTATTTTGTGCTTTGCCAGCAGCCTGCTCTAAGTGTCTTCATCCCCTTGAAACTGACCCTTCCCCACCATAATGGGGCTCAAAGGGCCAGCCCATCTGATGGAGTGTCTGTGGGCTGGCCAGATGAATGATGGCAGCGTCGACCACGCTGACAAGATATGCAGTTGCCTAAGAGCCCAGAGGTGACCTCACTCTCCCCAGGGCTTGGCCTCTCACCCCGGCGCCTGCTGACGCACACACACACCTGCAGCCCTTCTCTCGCTCCAGGACGAGGAGACCTCGTGAGCTCCTTTGCTGCCCTCATCTGCACTGGAGGGGTGGAAGGATGGGCAGGAAGGGGCACTGCTGAGCCTCTGCTGGGACTCCTCCTCACCCTCTAAGCAGGACCACTGAGTACATCCCCGCTGCGGCCTCTCAGGACAGTAGAAATGATCGGATGCTCCTTTGCTGAGCACTTGCTTGGGAAGGGGCTTGGCTGGTGGCTCAGCTGGTAAAGAATCTGCCTGCAGTGTGGGAGACCTGGGTTGGGAAGATCCTCTGGAGAAGGAAATGGCTACCCACTCCAGTATTCTTGCCTGAAAAATTCCATGGACAGAGGAGCCTGGCGGGCCACAGTCCATGGGGTTGCAAAGAGTCAGACACGACTGAGTGACTAACACTTCACTTCCCTTTTGTATCCCCAGCCTCCTACCCCCTGCTTCCTCATAGCACCCTTGCTAAGAGAGAGCAAAGATCCCCTATCAATTTTTCTTTTCTCCTGGGTGCCATCCAACACACAGAATGGCTCCTCAGCATAATCATGATTTGTTTGTTGTTTAGTCGCTTAGTCGTGTCTGATTCTTTGCAACCCCATGGACTGCAGCACGTCAGGCCTCCCTGACCTTCACCATCTCCTGGTGTTTGCTCAAACTCATGTCCATTGAGTCGGTGATGCCATCCAACCATCTCATCCTCTGTCATCCCCTTCTCCTCCTGCCTTCAATCTGTACCAGCATCAGGGTCTTTTCCAGTGAGTCGGCTCTTCCCAACAAGTGGCTAAAGTATTGGAACTTCAGCTTCAGCATCAGTCCTTCTAATGAATATTCAGGGTCGATTTCCTTTAGGATTGACTGGTTTTATCTCCTTGCTGTCCAAGGGATTCTCAAGAGTCTTCTCCAGCACCACAGTTTGAAGGAATCAATTCTTTGGCACTCAGCCTTCTTTATGGTCCAACTCTCATATCTGTACATGACTACTGGGAAAACCATAGATTTGACTAGATGGACCTTTGTCAGCAAAGTGATGTCTCTGCTTTTTTAATACACTGTCTAGGTTTGTTATAGCTTTGATTATGATACTCCAAGAAACTTGGGCAGGTTGGGAATGGGAGGCATGTTTAAAAGGTCATGGTTGAAGGTGACAGGAGTTCCCAGAACAAGTTAAGGAAGACAGGGGTGATTTCTCCCTAGAACAGTTCTCCAGGGCAGATGCCGCTGATAGAATGAGCTCCCAGCTAAGGACTAGCAGCCTGTGTTCCAGATCTGTCCCTCAGAGACCCTGAGCCTACCCCGGAATCTCTCTGCACTTTCAGCTCCTCTTCCGTATGCTGGAGTGGTACCCGTCCTGCCTCTCAGGATCGTGATAGTCAACATTTATGATGATGCTTCACATGGTGTAAACTTGTTATTATTAACATATACACGAGCATACCAGTTATGTGCAGAGTACTCACCATACGCCATTTATCTAACACACACCCTGCAACACCCCTGTGAGACTGTATTGTTTTTCCACTTTTATGGATGAGGAGTCAGAGGCCCAGAAAGATAATCGGCTTGCCCAGAGCCAGTACACATACAGCTCATCTGTGTGGATCCTATATTTCTGCTTCCATTCTCCACTATAACACTAACTCCTGATCTTTTTCTCCTGTATCCTGTCACTTTGTCCCTTAAAATATCACAGACTCCTCTGGCCTTCACCCTCTGTCACAGCCTCTGTCCTGCACGCTTTTTGCTCTAACACCTGCTGCATTGTCTTGTTGTCTTCATTTGGCTTCTGATATTCCTCCTGGTCCTTCTCTCAGCTTACCTGCCGTGACTTCCGAACACAGTCCATACAAACCTTAACAGAGCACCTTTCTCAAGGCAGGCACCGTGTTCTTGCAAATGAGAAAAGGAACAGTGGTTCTCTTTCCTTTCCCAGGCTCTGGGACATCTCTGTCCATTAAAAAAAAGAAGCAGCAGCTGCCACCTCGGCCCTGAGCGCAAAGGGAAGAGGAGTGTGCCCATGTATTCTTGTTAATCTCCTCTTCTGTAAATTACTAGGCATAGACGTCCCAGGCAGACCCTTCAGAGGAACACTGGTGCTGTAGCTCTTGATCTTGTCAACTAAGAGTGGGGCAATGCTGGAGGAGAGCTGGCAGGAACCTCGCTTAATCTCTCCCCTCCTTTGACACAGGGCAAAGTGTTATTAGCTCCACTTCAGAAATGGAAAAGGGACAAGCAGGGGCCTGCCTCTCCCCACCTAGTGAGTGGACTGTGGACTCCCAGACCGCTGGGTGTCATCAGTCCTTGTGTCTCCTTGGGGACTGGGCACCTTTGAGTCGTGGTTGACGCTGATACTGAATGTGGGCTCCCGGGCAAGACGAGCACAGCCCAGGCCTCTGGAGGGCTGACACTCTGAGCACTCGGGCCCCACTGCCTAGCGCCTGGCTCCCCAGGCCCATCACCTGACCCTGCCCGATGGGGAGAGGACGGTGTACGGGGCAGGTCCCCGTTCCAGGGTCCCACCTAGCAAGCTGATCCCCGGCAACCCCCGCCCCAGGTGAGCCCCTTCCCGGGGAGATGCATTTATAGACGCTGCCCATTCCTCCGGCACCAGGAATCCACCCTCCAATTAGGCAAGAGATAAATCAAAGCCAAACTTGGCTGATGACATTCAGGAGCCAGGAGTGACCCCAGCCACACATAGAAATCCCAGCGGACTGGCCAAGGGCCTTTGTCTGGTCAGGAGAGCCCAGGATTATCTGGCCCTCTTTGCTGATGTATGGAGTCACCGGCTGTCGGAGTGTTTACGAATGGTTATCACCTTGATGCTTGGGCCGTTATCAGAGGCAGGGCCGCCTGCCGGGGCTGGGGCTCGCACCCTCTCTATTACCACCTGTCATTGGCAGAGAGTGTGCGCTGACACTGCCCAGTCCAGACTGCCGAGGGAAGATAGTTTCTGACGGCTGATCAAAGAGGAGAAGCAAGGCCCGATAAAAAGAGTGTGTGTTGGTGTACTTTTAACTTTGGGAAACATAGGCATTTGCATTTTCCCCCCATCTTCCTGGTGCTGGCAGGAACCAAACCCAATAAATGTGGTGGATTCAGTTACCTAATCACTGGGGAGAGAGTATGTGCTTAAAGTAACAGAGCATGACTATAATCTCCTTCCAAGAGAGAGTGGCTGAAATAAGCTTTCACAGAAGATTTGCTGTATAATAAAGTCAAATCATTTAAAGGTAGCCTTTGAAGTGATCTTGCACGTAAAGTCTAAGCTTGGCATTCAGCAGAGCACTGTGTACTCTTTGGAACTGGGGTGCAGCTTCCGATGGAGGAAAGATCTTTGTAGAAAGGCTGTCACCCAGCCCTCCTGCTGCTGCCACCTCAAATAGTGCCCCGTGATGCTCATGTCCTGGGGAACTCTGTGCAGTGGAGGAGAATGAGGTGTAGACTGAGCTGTCAGGCCATCCAAGTCCTTGAACCAAACTGGCCCACAAACCTGCTGTTGAATCTTGGGATGTAACTTTTCTGAGCTTCAGATGTAAAATGAGGACGTTTGGTATAGGTTAGAGGCTATAGTGGCTTTGAAAACTTTTTTTTTTTTTAGTGTGGACTAGGTAAGCCATTTGAAAAATGAAGCTTTAGGGGACGCCTTGACTCTTGCATTACCAGAGTCAAGTAAGGGGAGTTTTGCTTGAACCTGGGCAAGGAGTTCGCTGCCTTTGACCTCCAGCCTGAAGTATTCCCTGAAGACTTCAGAGGAACCCTGCAGGTCCTCAGAAAACAGTTCAGGGCATTCCCTGGCAGTTCAGTGGTTAGGACTCTTTTTGGTTAGGACTGTTTACGTTTTCACTGCTGAGGGCCTAGGTTCAATCCCTGGTCAGGGAATAAAGGTCTTAAAAGCCACTCAGTAGGGAAAAAAAGAAAAAGAAAACAGTTCAAAAACTACTAGCCCCACACCGTGGAGGTCTCCATGCCCTGAGCTGGTGGCATGAGCTGTCTTGCTCTGCCCTGAGCATCTGTGTTTCATGGTGTTCCCTTCTCCGTCCTCGGGAAGGGCTGAAACAGGCCCTGGGCAGGGGCGGGGAGGTGGCGGTGGGCCAGCGCCGAGAACAGCCTGCCCTCGGCAAGGTGACTCAGGTCGGATGTCCCCGTGTGCTGCAGGTACCTTCGACCGGAGCGTGACCCTGCTGGAGGTGTGCGGGAGCTGGCCAGAGGGCTTTGGGCTGCGGCACATGGCCTCCATGGAGCACAGCGAGGAGGGCCTGCGGGAGCGGCTGGCCGACGCCATGGCTGAGTCCCCGAGCCGGGACGTGGTGGGACCCGGAGCAGGTAAAGGTGGCCTCGCACTCCTGGCCTGACTTGGTCATGAGCGGCGCCTGTGGGTGTGGAGCTTCTCTGCTGGGAGAGGGTGCGTGTGTTTGTCTTAACACCCCGTGTTTCTCTAGTTAACACTCTGGTTGCCATCCATTCTGGAAGCTGCTGGTATTGGTGCAGACAGGAGTTTCCATGGAACCAACCCCTGCTCCATGGACTGATGCCTACAGACTTGCTGTGGTTCCACCACTGTGTTGTATAGGCGGTGCCCTGAAGGCAGCCTTCTCCAGGGGAAGGGACCGTCTTGCGCCCCTAAGGTTTCAGCAGCCTCTGGGTGACGAATGCTAAGGTTGCACCTTCCTCTGTCCTGCTGTAGGCTTTATAGATTGGCGAGTTTCAGTGGGCCCTGCGAGCCCCGAGGGGGCAAGGATGAAGCAGGCAGGGTTGGTGTGACCACCGCCCCCCGCCCCCACCTGCGCCAGACAGCTTTTTCTTACGCTGCCTTTGGCCTTGGCACTGTTGTCTGCCACTGAGTCCGGCAATTGAGGGCTCGGGCAGTTTCTTGCGTCCTTAGATGATTGGGTGAGCCCTGCCCCTGGCAGGCAGCTCTAAGCACAAACACACACACACATGTATGCACTGAGGAAAGGCCACAACCCTTCCATCTCTACAGAATTACAACACAGCCTGCCTCTCCTTTTTTCTAAAGCTCCTCCTAGACTTCTGTGTGGTTAGTGACGGCTCTAGCTCAGCGTTTATGTCCGAGGAGGACCACCCGACAGGCATCTTCTCGGTGTTCTGAGGTCACCAGGGGATGGAGCGCAGATCCTCAGATCCTGGCTGTAGGTCTTCCCACTCTTGCCTGCTTGAGTCCTCTCCAGCCTGTTGTCCTTTACCGTGAACCGCTCCATCCCCGCTCCACATGCCTCCTTGGAGAGAGGATTCCCAGGGAGGAGAAACAGACATGCCTGGGGCAGGAAGCAGGACCAGCAAGACTGAGAGGCAAAGCATTTTTGGCAGAACTCAGAATGCCTGACGTTATCACGCTGTCCCAATTCCCTGGGGAACCTCTAGGTCTTTTAGATCTTTGGGTTTAGTGGTTAAGTTTTCCCTCTCTTCTTTCCCATCCCATTCAGTTCCTCTGATTCTGTCCTAAGAGGATAGAAACATATTGTCCTCAACTCTATCTCCACAGCACTAGCTTCATGCCTGCGCATAGTGCTCATGTGATAATTGGCAAACGAACAGAACAGATGCAAGAGAAGGAGTTGGCTAGAGATGGAGAGGTGCCTTATCCAGCCACGGGAGACCGCCGTCTCTGAGGACCAACCCCTCCTTCCCCCTGCTCCATGCCTCCTTCTTCCCTGAAAAGGAAGATGCAGGCCTTAGAAGCTGCAACCAACCGTGTTCTGCCCCCTTGACTCCCACACACACAGGCACACCACCTCTCAGCCCTCCTTGTAAAACCCTCTGACTTGTGAATGGCAGGTCATCACACCATTGTTCTCCCACCTGGACCCGGAGATGAGGCTCAGAGCCATTATCAGGGGACTTGAACCCCATTTGGCTTTCCTGGTGGCTGAGATGGTAAAGAATCCGCCTGCAATGCAGGAGACCCGGGTTTGATCCCTGGGTCGGGAAGATCCCCTGGAGGAGGGAATCGCTACCCACTCCAGTATCCTTGCCTGGAGAATTCCGTGGACAGAGGAGCCTGGCGGGCTACTGTCCATGGAATCACAGTTGGACACAACTGAGGGACTAACACTTACTAATCCCATTTTGCTCGGAAGCTGGCCGATAGGAAGAAAAGCTTTTCCCTTCGTGAACCTCGCTCGTGGCCCAGCTTTCCCCTGCACCCCTGGGGCTCCACTGACCCCCGCTCACACCAGCAGGGCCAGTGGCAGCGGACACACGTCCAGGAGCCACTCTTCCAGGGCCAGAGCGGCTCAGGGTCGGCCTGCCTCCCAGCCGCCTTCCCCGGAAACCCCGGAGAGCCCGGCCGTATCACCCAGCAGTCAGACGGGAAGGCGCGCTCAGGCCGGGCTGGGGAGCTTCAGCCTGGCACAGAGTATCAGTAACCTGAGAGAAGCTGGCAGCGGTTCATCTGCCGGACAGCTGAGGGGTTCAGGAGTCTTTGTGGCCTTAAGCGGGTTCATGAAATTAAAACAGAGAGAGAGAGAGAGGAAATTAAAACTGCCTGACCCACAGGTCAGAAAATAGGAGACGCCCTTTGAGAGCTGAGGGATTTCATTTTCCTCCCCAAACTGTCACCAAATGGGATTCATTTGGTTTACTTAAACATGTGTGTGTGCGTGTGTGTGTGTGTATACACACACACACACACACACATATATATATAAAACTCTGCCTTGGTTTTTTATTTTTTCAAATCTTTTATTTTTGACGTGGACCATTTTAAGTCCTTATTGAATTTGTTATAACACTGCTTCTCTTCTGTGTTTTGGTATTTTGACCTTGAGATATGTAGGATCCCAGCTCCCTAATCAGGGATTGAACCCCTCACCCCCTGCATTAGAAGACGAAGTCTTAACCACTGGACCGCCAGGGAAGTCCCATCTCTGCCTTGATTTTAAAGGTCACTAAGTAAAGCAGATATCGTGGAAGGTTAACCTGTTCCCCTCTGCCTTTGTTGAGATTCGGTCTTCGCATTTCGCAACTCCAGATAAAGTATCAGCCTAGCAGGGCAGCCGTGGGTCCTAGAAAGGGCAGGCTGACACACCCACAGCAGAGTCAGCCTGCTGCCCGGGGATAGCCAGGGAAGTACAGTGCGATGTGGTTGAGAATTTCCTGCAAGTCACCCTTTGCTCAAAGGAGCCTACCAGTCCCCGTCTCTCCTTGCACAGCCTGCTTCTCTGGGTGGAGGACAGGGTGACCCAGGCATCTACCTCTGTTGGTTACTCCGAGGCAGCAGAGACGATCAGTTCCTGTCATGCCTCCAGCAGTTTCTTCATTTAGTGTACATCTGGGACAGGTGGCCTCTTTATCAATGTGTGAATGGCGCATGCTTTCATGACCCCTGATGCCAAAACCCACTGTATCCATGTTTCACTCTTATACAGATTTAGCCAGTGATGTGCTAGTAAGTTAGAGAGGGCAGTGGCAACCCACTCCAGGATTCTTGCCTGGAAAATCCCATGGCAGGAGGAGCCTGGTGGGCTGCAGTCCATGGGGTTGCTAAGAGTCGGACATGACTGAGCGGCTTCACTTTCACTTTTCACTTTCATGCACTGGAGAAGGAAATGGCAACCCACTCCAGTGTTCTTGCCTGGAGAATCCCAGGGACGGGGGAGCCTGGTGGGCTGCCGTCTATGGGGTCGCACAGAGTCGGACACGACTGAAGTGACTTAGCAGCAGCAGCAGTGCTAGTAAGTGTTTAACAGCCGGCTCTGCAAAGGGAAGCAGGAAAGTCCTGATTTATAGCATTTGGGCATTTCCATAGCACAGAAGCTCCCATTACAGCCAGTTTCAGGCTGTCAACATGATGTCAGTCATCTAGCAGAATTCCTGAAAGTGTAACAGTCAACCAGCTCCAGCATTCCACTGGTAAGCTGCACCATAGTACAAAACAGGTCTCCCCCAAAGTAAAGCAAAACCTTTCAAAACCTTACTCTTCCAAGAACGGTATGTGAACCAGCAGCAACATCTGTGTCCGGAAGCTGATTAGAAATGCAGAATCTCGGGCCTCACCGAACCCTGCTGAATCAGCACCTGGACTTGGACGAGATCTCTGTGCATGGGGCTTCCCTGGCGGCTCAGACAGTGAAGTCTGCCTGGAATGCGGAGACCCGGGTTTGTTCCCCGCTTGGGAAAGGCCCCCTGGAGAAGGAAATGGCAACCCACTCAGGTATTCTTGCCTGGGGAATTTCATGGACAGAGGAGCCTGGCGGGTTACAGTCCGTGAAGTCACAAAGAGTCAGACACGACTGAGCGACTAACACTTTCACTTTCACCATGCATATAAGAGTCAGAGAAGATCTGTTTTAAAACATGGTTGACTATGAGGCAGGTGTTGGCTCTGTCCTCCAGGATGGCTGCTGACCAAGTAGTCTATGAATAATTAGATCACATGTGGGATTGGCAAGTCCAGCTCGAAAATAACTGACTGAGTTGCTTTCTCTCTAACATCATCACATCTCTCGCACCTGTTACCTTTCCACTGTCCCCATTCAGCAAAGCAAAATTTAGGTCAAGCCAACTCTGCTTGCACACTTCGGTGGCTGAAGAAGAGTCATGAACTGTTCAGATGGGTCTGCGCCCCTCTGCCAGTGTACGGTCTCTACTCCCCAGTGAGCCCAGGCAGTCTTTCTGCATTTCTTCTGATTCTCAGTTTACGCTCATCTTTCACAGGAGACAGCAGTGCCTAGAACAGTGTCTGGCATGTGGTGGGTGTGCAGTAACTGCTGGGTGAATGGGATCCTGCATTTAACCTCTATGTTAGCAGTTTTGCAGTAGCCCCTGCATTACTGCCGTGGTCTCCAGCCTGCTTTCATTCCCTTAGAGATTCTCCAGGTCTCTGGTCCTCTGAGAGTTTGTATTTTATTATTTGTCTCATGTTATTGCTGTCTATTAAGTATGAATTAGTCTGCTCTTTATTCAGTATGGCAATTGTGCTCCATCCATCCACCATCTTGAAATCGGTCTCTTTCCTTCTTCATGGACACTATTTCAGATTTCCTGTTCCCCTCAAATCTCTTACCCCACCAGCTTGTCTCTCCTGCTCAGAAGAGAATGGTCAGCATTTGAGAAATCCCTTGGCCTCCTGCACCCAGACCCTAAAAACCTTCCCCTTTCCTCCTGTCTAGAGGAGGAGCAGTCCCTGCCCCCAGCCTGCCCAACCACAACACCCATCCTCCCCAGAGGAACCCCTGAATATCCAAGTTGCCCCAGTGTTGGCCTGGGGAGCCAGGCCCGGTGATGTTGGAGTGATCTCCCTGCGGTTCCTGCCTCACCTCACGCCTCTGGTTTTCTTCTGCCTCCAGCTACTTCTCCATCCTTTCCCTGAGTTTTCTTCCTCTGTCACTCTTAAATCCATATCTCAAGGCCCTATCTAGACCCTTTCTCCCCTCCCTCCCTCCATCCAGGGCCATCTCCTCCGCTTCCGTGGCCTCAGTTAGTATCCATAAACCGATGATTTCCAAAACATCTCCAGGTTGACTTTCTCTCCTGATCTCCAAGCCCATCTCTCCAGGCCCCTGCCCATGACTCCTCTGCCCTCAGCTTTGTCCTTCTCCTGGATTCACAGCCTATCGTGCACAAAGTCCTTCGTGACCAGCCACTGCCCTCTCTCCAGGCTCCTGTCCCTGCTCTGGGCGAGCCCCGGCCCCGCTGAACTCCCCAGAGGGTCCCTGAGTACACGTGCTCTCTCTGCCTGCGGGGCCTCTGCACATACTTCTCCTTCGGCCTGGAATGCTGTCTCCCGCGGCCCCCTCCTTTCTCCGTCACTCCCCCTCAAAATAACTTGACTAATTCCTGCTTAGCAGACATTCCTTTCAATATTGCCTTTTCTAGAAAAATAGGATTTTTTTTTTTCCATAAGCAAAACATTTACTTATTCCAGTCGTTTTGTGTCTGAGGGCAGACATAACCTGGGCTTCCCTGGTGGCTCAGCCATAAAGAATCCGCCTGCCAACACAGGAGACATCAGAGATGCAAGTTCGATCTCTGGGTCAGGAAGATTCCCCTGGAGGAGGGTATGGCAACCCACTCCAGTATTCTCGCCTGGGAAATCCCATGGATAGAGGAGCCTGGTGGGCTATAGTCCATGGGGTTCTCGAAGAGTCAGACACAACTTAGCGACTAAACAACAACAACAAAGATAAAACAATACAAAAAAATTTTCATAAACACCTGGATACATATTAATTTCATTGTCACTTTAGACTTTAACTCTTTCAATCATTGTTTAGCTAAACCTTGTCTTTTTTTTTTTTTTTTTTTGGCTTTCTCCCACATCCAATAGCAAAAGCCCTTAGGCCTAATTCACAGGTTGTGATCAGCTGCTTTAAATATTCCTGACACGTGTCTGTTGAAGGCTGCCTCCCCTGGCTGCTGTTGACTCTTAGGAGCTCACTAAGTCAGCAGTCATGGTCAAGAGGGACCATCTCTTCCCCATGACTGTGGCTTCCTACAGTCCTGGGAACACTGTTTCATTCTCCTTTTTGATCACAGCACTCAGGGTAGGAAAGAGGCTGCAACTTTTTCTGTTCAGCATCTCTTTCTTTCTTTATAAAGTATTTTTTTAAATTGAAAAATAATTGATTACAATGTTGTTAGTTTCCAGTTACAGCAAAGTGATTGTTATACATACATACATATTTTTTTCAGATTCTTTTCCCATATAGGTTATTACAAAATACTGAGTATAGTTTGGGATTAACATATATGCACCACTATATATAAAATAACAAACAAGGATTTACTGCATAGCACAGGGAACTGTGTCCAGTATCTCTTTAACTGACTCTATTCTAGTCAAGAAGCAGTTACTCTTGGGGATCATACTAGGGGCTCAATCTTTACCTCTTACCTTCCATCAGAAATAACTTACTTCCTTACTCAAATATACTTTGTCTCAAATATTTCTTACTCAAATAAAACTTTCAGAAAACAGTAGTATGGGCAAAGCACTCTAGGATTATTTTATTTCATTCTTTTTAATGCAGTCTGGACCCACTAAATTGATTTTACAACACATTGATGAATTGTAATCTAGTTTGGAAACCAATGCTCTAGTTTATTCTGCTAAATCCTCTGAGTTTTCCTGAATGTATATTAATTACTAAGCCAAAAAGGCTATGAGATTATTTTCAACTCAAGGTCTTCCAAAGATTTCTGTCAGAAATCTTTATCTTTACTCTTCGAAAAGGTGTAAAGGTACTTTGAAAAGTACCTTTTTTCCTTCTTAACGTGGAAAGCACATTTTGAGCAGTGTGAAGTTTTTAAATGATCACAGGAAGGGTTCAATAAGTGAATTAATAAATATCCACTGACAACCTACGTTTTGCAAAAGATGACTCAAAGCACTGTGTGTGTGTGTGTGCATGCTCATAGCTTTCATTTCAGGACTGTAGGAATTCAGCTGTCAACCAATGTTAGTTATTGGTACTGGAGTTGACCAGCTAGGCACCCCAAAACACATAACCCAGCTTGCTGGACCCTGCATCCTTCCTCTAGGATTAGCCCCTTCAATTGACCTGGAACTCCTGCCTGCCCCGCTGCTGAGGCTCGGGGACGTTTTCCTGCTAAGGCAGCAGGAGCCATAATACCCCTCCCATCTCAGGTGCCAGGTGATCACGTGACTGTAATTGCAGGCATGGGGGCTGAATTAATTCTCTTAGCTTTTAAATTTTTTATTTATTTATTGTTTTTGGCTGTGCTGGGTCTTTGTTGCCGCGCGGGCTTTTCTCTAGTTGGGGCGAGCAGGGGCGACTCTCTGGTTGCGGGGCACAGGCTTCCTACTGCAGCAGCTTCTCTTGTTGCGGAGCGCGGGCTCTGGGGTGCGTGGGCTCAGTCGTGGTGCAGGGGCTTAGTTGCGCCACGGCACATGGGATCTTCCCGGATCAGGGATCAAGCCCATGTCTTCTGCACTGGCAGGCAGACTGTTTACCACTGAGCCACCTGCAAAGGCCTCTCTTAGCTATTAAACATCCCTACTCTCCAGCAAGCACATCATCCAAGCAACTTGGCCAGTCCCATGGGTCCTTCTGTGCTTTACCCAGTTGGGCCCTAGATTTTCCCTCCTTCGGTGTCTTTACAAATGCTTTCAGGGCCCCCCTCCACTGCCTCCTCTGGAGACCCTGCCATCTCTCTGGGGCTCCGCTTGTAGGCGGGCTCTCCGAGGTGCCCCTGGGCACAGTTCCTGCCCCCAGAGAGAGAGGAAGCTCCCCCTCCCTCACTTTTCTCCTCTCTAAGGCCTGGGAGAGGGAAGCCATGAAGTGTAGTCACCGTTGGCCTCCAGTTCCTTCACGTCCTGGCCGCCGCCATTCCCCTACTGAGCGCTTTGGTCGCCTCATTTCCTCCTGTCTCTTGTCCTCAAGGCCGCCACCTCCCAAACGGCTTCGACGCCTCAGGCTCCATGCCACCGTGCAAATGTCCTGTCACACCACCACTCGGCAGATGTCCCTTATTACGACGGACAGAGGAGAAAATGAAAGCTTTGATGGGAAATCATAGCTCAGAGCTGTGGGATTAAAAGGAGATGTCCAGAAAGAATTTCTGGTTCTTAATATCCGGTCACCTGAGTCATTCCCGCCCATTACTCCTGAGAGGGGAACCCCAGAGAAGGAAGGCACCCTCACGTCAGGGCCTGCTCTCCCTGTCAGCCCTCCTGGGCCCACAGCTGACCGCCTTGGCTCCTGCCGTCATATTTCAGAGTCCCTTTCGGTCTCCCGTACCTTCCCAGCCTGCTCCCCAACACCCCCTCCGCAGTCACCCCACCTTCATATTTTGTGCTGACACCCTCGCCCATCATCCCCAGCACGAGCCCTGCTGACCTGTCCAGGGGTCTGCTGCCCTCGCCCCTACCCAGCCCGCCTTTAGACCAGGCTCTAATTCCCCCTCTCTCTGGACGTCTGCATTGCGTGTGCACTGGACGCTCGGCCCAGGACAGGCCACGCATGTTGCCTTTAACATTAGTGAGCCGCGGCGTATTCCCTTCTCCAACCCACTGGGGTAAGGCTCAGCTCCGGTGGTCCTTCCAGCCCCTCCCTCAGCTAGACTGCCTGTCCGGTGTGTCTTAGCCCAATTCCGGATCCTTGGACTGAATCCAGTTCATCTTTGTTACCTCTAACCAGCAGCCTTTTCCCTGCCCAGCATCCAGCACTGGGAGCAGAGCCAAGCTGAACTCCAGTTAATGTTTGCTGAATGACTGGATGGGTTTTTGTGGCTCCTGAGAGGTCAATGAAAGCCAGTCAGAGCAATGGGAAAAGGGATTGTGTTTAAAAGACACACTTGTTGGTTCCTGGCCCGTTCTTGGTGGGTAGTTTCTCCTGCCCACCCCTTCCCTCTGCCCCCCGCCACCCCGCACACCCCTCTCTTCTCCTCTAAGGCTGTTGAAAGCCCCAGGCAAAGCAGAGCTATAATGCGGAAGTTTTGGGCTGAGAAGCATCTCTGCTCACTTCTCAGTTGCCCAAAGTCGACTCTGAATTCTTTCACCAGAGCACACCGATTCCTATCTACAAGGAGGAAGTGCCTCTGTGACCTCACTGGTGAATCTGCAGAGCCCCCTTTCCAGGCGTTGCCTCAACAGGGAAGCAGAGATTCCTGTGGGAAATGGACAGGTTTGGGCAAAGGGTAGAGAAGAGCCACTGGACCCCCCAGATAAGGGCCCTCCTCTGAAGACATGAACATGGGTAAATGGTTAACAAAAGGGAGGATTTCTCTCTGTTCCTCCTCCTCTGCCAGAGAATTCACCTTTAACCGTTGACCTTTCTGCGAGGTGTAAGATCTGAACAAAGTTGAACACAGTCATGGATGGTTAAATACCCATCTTTCCCTTCGGCCCCTACCTCTGCCCTTATGCCTCAGAAGATGGTCTGAGGTGTTTGGACCACCCCTGAGGTGGGATGGCTGGTGACGGAGCAAAGACAGACACACACAGACAATGAACGTTAGAAATGGCCCTCTGACCCCTTAGGAAACCAGACCCTGAGCTCTTAAAGCACAAGAGAGGCCCGTACCGAGAAGGCCAAGCCATGCCCATCAGACTGGGTTTAACAGAAGGAGGCATTTCCAAGCACCCACACCAGAGTCAGCTGTCTACCCTCTGACACTGGGTGACTGTTTCCGGCTCACTTCTCTCTGAAGCCCACCCCTGCACCCCCCAACCCTCTGGCCAGACACCTTCAGGCTTCCCAGACCTCTCCCAACCCCTTCACACATGTTTTATTTAGTGTAGCCCGATAGCTTGCAATCCCACCCCTCCATGTGCTTAATTGAGTTTGCAGAGAATTGACATCCTGTTGCTTCATTTGTTCAGGATGCTTTTTTTCCATTCGGTGCCTGTGCCTGCCCCGGCTGGGGGCCGGGCCTCGTCTTCCTGGCCTGTTCCCTTCATCTCCAGTTGGCCAGGACCAGTGTGCACGCCCCACTTTGATATGTGTGATGGGTGCTGGCCTTCGGGCTGGGTTAGAACCGGGAGCAGGTGGGGCCAGGCCTACCAGGGCCCCCGCCTCCATGCGGGCGTGGGTCAGGTCCTTGGACGACAGCTTGGAGGGTCTTGGGTTTCATACTTGATGTCTCCCCAAGCCACTGGGGGCTGGACGTAAGCATACGGTTCATGCATCGGGGCACGTCGGAAGGCCTCTCTAAGCAGCCCCCTCACCCTGCCCAGCAGGTGGGTACTTCAAGCCTGGTCTCTCCATTCATAGAGCCTGAGAGAAGGAAGAAAACCCAAGGGGCTGCCCACGAGCTGGCAGGACCTCCACAGCCTTCCCTGCTTCCATCCCCAGGCAGGACTGGGAGGAGGAGCAGAGGGGCGAGGACAGACCAGTTTGGGCTGGTGGAAAATAGATGAAACCCTGCAAGCGCCCAGCCTCAGAACAGACCACAAGCATCCCACACAGCTCCCAGTGATCAAACCAGATTCTGATCTCTCCTCCCCTTGATCTCGGCACCGGCTGCTCCCTGCAGGGTCCGTGTTGCAATCCTCTTTAAAGAAATATTTTATTTTCGATACAGACACAGCCCTTGACGTAGCAGTAAAAACCACCACCCCTGAGAGACACATAGCTGTGAAGTGTGTTGGTATGTAACTTCCTGTCTTTGCCTACGTGCAGGGCTTCATCCCCTGGTCTTTTTTGTACCCCCCCCCCCGGGGTCACCCCCACCCCCCACACCCCCTGGTGCTCAGGCTCTGGGAGGCATCGGAGAGAGGGCAGGAGGTCGACTCAGACGGGGAGTACCTTCTGGCCGTGGCCTGGTTTGGGGTGGGGAGTAGTCATCCTTGTTCCCCCAACAAGAGTTTCTTTGAGAACCTCACTCCCCGCCCCCCACTTTTAAGATGGAAGTCAAATTTTCGGATTCTGCAGTGCAGAGCAGAGAGGTCACTAGGCTCTAATGCATTTACCATTGACTGCCCCTCTTGTAGTGCGTCTATTAGTGAGTAATTTGATTTGTACCTATTCATTTGCAGTCCCTGCAGGAGCCTGGAGCTGGCCCCTAGTATAATTGGTGCTGTCTCTATTTTTACATCATTAGATTAGCCCCGACTCCTGGCCACTTGTTGTCTGCGCTTGTCTGTCCATTTATACAACCTAATGTAACACAAAATTCATTACTGATCACATTACTTTCAACTCTGAAGCCAGCCTTGTGATAAACATTTGGTTAACCCCTTCCTGCCCACAGGAGGGGGGGGCTGACAGAACAAATGCACTTCCACTCGACAGGCAAATCAATATCTTAATACAGCAAAGTGAAATTGCATTTCTAGATTTGTTATTCCTCCTGGAGGAGCAAATGGAAAAGCTCGTCTGAGCGAGCTGAATTGAATAATGAATAGAGCCCTGGCACCAGCAGGCAGTCTGCACAGAGCACAAAGGCTAACCCAGCGTCTGCCCACCTTCTCCTCTGCCACAGGCGGCACCGCGGCAATTAATCGAGACTCATAACTATGGGTTCAGGATCCTAGGCTGGGACCCTAACGGGGGCCGCAGAGACCTTGACCCCAGCGCCAACGTCTTGGCTAGGCTTGGCCTAGGACGGACTGATCCATGAACTGGGTTTATTTCCTTAAAACCTTCACTGATATGAAGGCACCAGACACATGGCCTTGGCGGTCATGCCACCCAGAAATTAAATTAAATCCATTACTAACCGTTAACCATTTGGAACCAGATATACAAGATTCTTCCTATTTAGAGCCAGGTCAGCAATACTGGGATTGCCGTGTGTGCTGGGCCCACCTCCCGGGTGAGCGTTCTTTGGTGTGGAAATGCCTTGTGAGCCTAAAAGTGGTCTGAGAGCTCATATAGGGATGTCGGTGAGCAACCTGGCCTAGAGTCATCAAGGGACCTCTCTTGAATCTGAAAGATTCTCGCTTACCCCCACCAGAGTTATCCCCTCCCCAGCCCCCGTTTGTCTCTGGGGAGCATCCACACCCTCTTGAAATCATTAACTCGCAGGACAGATTGTTTCAAAAAGAGTAATACCTTGACTTATTTTATTAAAAACAAAAAGTCTCATAAAGCCTATACCACAATGATTAGAAAAATAGACATAGAGGAACTAGAATGGAACCCATTATGGTGAAAGTCGTAAATCCCTAAGTAAAAAGAAGCTGTAAGCTCAAGGTGCTCAGTTGGGAAGGGAAGCTGGAAAAGCCTAGCCAGCCCAGGGAATTGTGCTTGAATTCAGGCAAGGGCTGAACAGGAGGCCAGGAGAGGCACCAATGCCTCGGGTGAGTGGGCCTCCTCGCTGTGGAAGGGGCCACCCTCATCCCACCAAGGCCAGGCACCTTGGACCGAGCTGCCCATTAACCCGTTTGGGGCTGTGACAGGCCAGAGGTGACCAGCAAGCCCCTGCCACTTGGCGGCCCTGGGGGTCCCTCAGGTGGGCTCCCTGGCTGCCCCTGGCTGACTGCATCCCTCCTCCATGCGTGGGGGGTGGGTAGCCGCCCCCCACCCCCAGGGGGCTCCAGGGCAGGCCAGAGATGGCAAGATGCTATGAGGAGCTACAGAGAAGGGAATCCCTCGGCAGGGTGTCACAAGACCCCGCACATCCAGATACTGGTGTGTCCCCAGGGCGAGCCTGGGTCCCACAGCTGTGTGCCCAGGGTGGCTCACCTCCCTGCCCCTACGAAGCCTGCAGGTGCTCTGGCCTCAGCTGTTCCTCCTTGCGGGGAGTGCCCTGGTCCCTTCAGCCCCAAGAAAACAGAGCTGAGCACAGGCCCTTCCTTGGCGGAGCAGGAGGGATCAGCGGCCGGGAGGGGCGCCGGTCAGCCACCGGAGTGCGAGACAGTGATTTCTTAACCCTGGTGGAAGGGGGGAAGCCACATCTTACCAAACTCTTCCGCTGCGTCGGAGAGAATTTAATTACATTTGGACGTTTGAATGGGAACCAGATGTGGCTCGAGCCCATCAAGCCAGCCAGGTTCGGGGAGCAGCGTCTCCCCTGCGGTCCGCAGGCCGCCACTGCGCCATCTCACAGCCCCAGAGAGGGTCTCGAGAAGACCCTGCTTCAGGAGGCAGGGCGGGTTGAGGCTGGCTGCCGGACTCCTGGCTCGCTGGGACAGTTTCCAAGCCCTGTGTCCTCCCTGGAGCCGTGCTGAGTGGCCCATTCGCGGGGCGCCATGTGCAGGCGCGTGCAGAGGAGGCTGTTCCCAGAGCCGGCCAGGCATCCCTCAGCTCCACGCCCCCCTCCACCCGCCACGGCTGTCTCAGGTACCATCTGCCGAGGTTCTGCCCGCGGGCTGTGCTGCTGGCCTGGGGCTAGAGGGGGCAGTTCAGGCCTTCCTGGGTGAGGACCGCTTCTCCAGGGGCCTCGAAGACAGCACCCCCAGCTCTCTGGCCAGGACCCCACTGCAGTGACAGTCTCTCCCACGCCCTCGGGGCTTATCCTGCTTCTCGAAACACCTTCACATCCTCCTCTCTTCAGAGCCTCACACGGCCCGTGAGGTGGCCAGGGCAGCCGCTGCCCTCCTGCCTGACAGGTGGTGAAGCGGAGGAGGGCCGTGGGGACTTGCCCAGGTCGTTCAGTCTGCGGCAGAGCGGGAGTTAGGGCGAGTTCTCGGCCGCCTCTTCCTCACAGCCACTGGGAGGGTCAGCTCCAGGCTGCTCATCCGTCTGGCTGATCTCAAGCACGTTTCAGCCAGATTTATCACATCACTCAAAACTGGGACCATGAGCCAGATGGGCTCTGCCCTTGCTGGCCCCATGTATAATATGCCAGGACAGGACTCAGTCTGCCTGGGCCAGGATTTACAGTTAGACTGATGGTAGTGGCCCCGAGAGGGTCCCCGCACACGGGGTGCTGCTGGGCGGACAGCTGGGGGGTCCTGCCCTCTTCCCCTTAAGCCAAGACTGAGCGGGCTTGGGTCACAAGGGGTTCCTGGGAGTGGGTCTCTCCCTGCCTGGAGCTGGTGCCGTGTCGTGGCTGTGGTGGGAGGGGCCTCAGGGAACGGCTGCAGCCCCCAGACCCCAGCCTACCTCCTGGGTAACCCCCTGTCTAAGGCTGGGCAGGGAGCTGCTCTGCCTGGAACTCTGGTGCTCTGCTCCCTGCCCCACCCCCAGCACACACGCATGCCCGCACACACATGCACACGCATGCGCACACACATGCACGTGTATGTGTACACAGTTACACGTGTGTGTGCACACCCGTACATACATGTGTACGCGCATACACACCCGGCTGCAGATGGAGGATGCCTTTTGAACACAGACCCTGCCTCATTCTTCAGGCCTCCACCCCGCCCCCTCTTTTTTCCTCTTTGATTATTTCTTCCCCAGCATTACAGCATGTGCCTCTTATGTCATCCCCACTGGGCCCACCAGGAACTCCAGGATCTAGCCTACCTCTCTGCCCCTGCCTCATGTATTTGCCAGACTGGCCTGCTCTCATGAGTAGGGTTTTTCCACAGGCCTGAGGACCTGTCCTCATGGAGGGAAGAAGTCTCCCCCCAAACCCTGAGGTTATTAGGCACCCAGGCCTGGCCCCAGTGGCCAAGGGAAACAATTCAAAGTACCCAAGGAGAGAGCAGCAACTATTTGCCCTTAGCGTTTGGAGCTGGGGAAGGGGAGGGGCAAGGGGCAAGGCAGGCCATGTGACCTTGGCCTCATCCTGTGATGTTCTGGGTCTCAGTACCTGCGGGAAGGTCAGGAAAAAGAGCTGGGCAGGGAGATAAGAAAGCAGGTTTGCAGGAGCACTTGGGTTGGAAGAGACTCCTGCCAGGAAGGAAGGTGTGTACCTGCAGACTGGCTGCAGGACTCGGGCAGTTGGCACAAGCTCTCAGGGACCCCAGGCTGAGTGCGCGGCGAGAGGACTGGAAGTAGGCGGCCTCAGTGCTCAGACACAGGTGCGAAGGCCCGGAGAGTCCAAGGCTGTTAGCCATCTTTTCATCTACTCCTTCATTCCATCGACCAGAGCAGGGTTCCCCTTATCTGAACATGGAAGGGCCTTTTCATCCTCAGCCCCTCGACTATAGGAAACTGCCCTCCTTCCTTCCACAAGCAAGCCTGGGAGGGGCGCAGAAACCCCTTGCTGGAAGATAAAGAGGACACCTTCTCAGCCCCACCCAGCCCCTAAGACCTGGTGTGGGTGAGGGTCCCTGGTCTGCTGGCATCTCTGCAGCCTGGTGGGGGTGCCTGAGGGTGGGACCCGGAAGGGCCGAGGGGGCAGGAAGAGCAAGGGTGTCCAAGTGGGAAGAAAATCAGGGCCCCCCTGCAGGCCACCTCTTTAACTGTGGCCCTTTTCACCTCCTGAAAGATGCCCTGGGGCTGAGGCCAGCTCCGCCCACAGTGTGGACAGAGCTGTCCGAGTTTCAGGAGGTGATCTCAGCCAACTCCCCCCTCTTTCTCCCTGAAGAGCCCCCCGTCCCACCTCCCCGAGTGACACTCTGGAAGAGAGGACAGTAGTTTCCAGGCCCAGGGCTGCTGTGAGACAAGCAGCCCAGAGCCACGTCCCCCAGGATCACCCCCTAGTTGGCATCCGGTTCATCTCTTTGGGTTCTTCCCGCACCAGAAGCTGAGCCCGCAGGAGGCAGTCAGCCACCCCACCCCCACCTCCTCTGCACCTCTGTATCCGCGTCTCAGTCTACACAGTGGGTCCCAGGCCCTCGTTGGCAGGCCCCCTGTTGATAATGTCCATTGCTTGGGCCAGAGCCCATTTGGAACCATTTGCTGAGCTCAAAGCCATCCTGTGGTCCCCTGGTCTCCTCCCTGCATATCCCCGGGGGGGCTGCAGGAAAGATGCTGAAGATCTGGGTCAGGGGATCCCTCCCGCCGCCCCCGGCCAAGACCCCTCACCGCGGAAGGGAACCCAGATCACTTCTGTTTGCAAACCTCCTCTGAGCTAGGCCCTGGGCAAGATGGGCAGTTTGGCTGGCTGCTCTGTGCTCTGCCCACCCCCATCGCTCCCCAGAGGTACCACTGAGCCCAACCCAGACAGGGGGCTTAACCACAGGTCCTGCTGACAGGGGAGAACTGGGAGGTGCACGCAGGAGGGAAAAATCAATGCATGTCAACAGGGTTGGAAATTTATTTTCCAGCTTGGAAGAGGGTACTTCCAAAGAGGCAAGGAGGGAAATGAAAAGCTGTAAACACATATCTGCCATCTTCCTCTTCAGGCCATTTCTTGATTAAAAAGAAAGACTCTCCCAGGGTTCCAGTGGGGACAGGGTGGGAGTGAGGGTCTGGATGGCAGAGACACCTGCGGGGGGAGGGAATCCAGAGGGCACCCCCAGCAAGGTCTTGTGGATAATCACAATCACTAATAGGATTGCAGCAATGAGAGTAACTCACATTTGCTGACTGGAAGCTTTAAGCACTTTGTGCTGCACTCTACATGCATTATTTAATTCTACAAGCGCACTATGAAACAGACCTTGCTAGCCTCCTGTGTGTGAAACTGAGGCACAGGGGTTGAGGACCTTGCCCCAAGTCTCCCAGGTCGCAGGGCCCAGAGCCAGCTCTCTGAACCACCCAAACCTGCCTCCCCAACCTGGGCCTTGAAGCCGAGGGGCGGGTGGGGGACCCCTCCCTTCTCTCTGCTGGAAGCCTGTGGCCAGTGCTGCCTGAGACTCCGCCCTGAGGCCTCATCCTGCTCCCTCAGGCTGCCCTGGCAGTTAGCTTGGGAATGGGGTGTGTGGCTGCAGCCAGGGCCCAATAAAAGTGCTCTGCTAATCCCTTTAATGAGCAGCATCGCGAGGCCCAGCGTGCAGAGCTGGGCTGGCTGGAGCCTCTGAGCACACCAGAGGGGCCCCTCGGTGAACGCTGCTCCTTTCGTGGTAAGAGAAGTGCCAGGGGGCTCTGGGGGCTGAACCAGGGGACCCAGGGATCCTCCTCCCCAAAGCACAGCACTGCCCTCACTGGTCCCCGAAACAGGCCTCCCTCTGAGCCCAGAGACCGGGGCTCCCCACAATGCCTCCACCCACCAGAAACCCAAGGGGCTTCCCTGGGGGCTCTGATTTTCCAGCCACCCCCACTGCCATCTGGCCTGGAAGAGGCCCGAAGGCCAAGCCCGAGGTAGTGCTTCTCTCCTGACCCGCCCTGGGGTCCCCTGCCCTCCTGGGCGCCCCAGCTCTCCCTGAAACTCACAGAGGCCCTGCGTCCTCAGTGTTCTACCACCTCCCCCGGGATGGGGGAGCCAAGACCACAGCACTTAGGAAGGTGACCGTTGCTTTTGAGAGACCTGTATCCAGGGTGTCCCCCAAAGTTCCTGCCTTGCCAGGCGTAGAGTGGCCTCGAAGGAGTGAAGGGTCTGCACCCCGGGGAGAGGACAGGCCCCAGGGAGAAGGCCCTCCAGGGAGAAGCAGCTTTGGGGACCAGCAATCCAGAGGGAGGGGCTTCCTCATGCCCCGCCCCCCGTGCCGTCTCTGGGGCTGTGTGTCCCCTTCCTGGCTCATCCTCTGCCTCTCCCCGGGTGGAGCCGGCCCTGGCCGTCAGCATCCACCCAGAGCTCCCAGGAGCCGGTCTCTGCTGCCCCTGCCTTTGCCGAGGGGGCCGCAGTCTCCTGCTGAGAGTCAAGGGGCCAGGGAAGACCGTCTCCCTCATCTGCACGGCCCACCCCAAGACGGGGGCAGCGTTTGCGGGCAGCCAGGCTCCTGCCTCCTTCCATTCCCCCTGGGTCTCCCTTGGCATACGCACCCAGGGAACCAGGGTCGCTTCTCCCTGACAAGGCCAGCCACCTCTTTGGCCCTCCCAAGACCTTTGAGATTTGCCAGGCTCCGTATAGAGTGAGGGTGACCTGAGAGCTGAGCTTTCTCGGTCCTTTGCTTATTTTGTGAGAGCTGAGGCTCCTCCTTTGGAGTTGCTGCTCAGTCCATCACCCCTTACGCCCTGTGGCTTACCCTGTCCTGGCCCGTGACCTCGAGGGGCAGCTTGGGTGGCAGGCCCCATTTTCCAAAAAGAACCAGCAGCAAACGGGTGGACACAGCCAGTGGAGGGCATTGGGACCAGTCAGAGTGATGCCTGGAGTTGTCACGTCTCCATCAGCCCAGTTCTTTCTCGAGGGGTTGTATACCTAGAGCCAGCGGCTTCCTCCTCTTCTTTGGTTTAGCTGCCTGCAAAATGGGGGGACCAGCACCCACCTCCCAGGCGCACAGAGGCTCTGGGGAACGTGAGGTCACAGTAAGATTTTCCGTCTGAGTGCAGTCCGTTATCTTAGAGGCCTGGAGAGCAGCCTCCGTAAGAGTGGGCTCTTTCCCACCAGCCGGAATCCACATACTTGTGTTGAGTGGGGAGGCTGCCAGGCCCCCACATAAAGAGCCCCCAGCTCGCTCTCCCTTGCAGGTTTCTGGTGGGCTTTCCTTGCAAGTCCACTGCAGCTGCACGACTGCTGTTCAGACCCGGGGGTCTTGGAATTGGGGGAGGAGGGCAGCAGCCCGAGCTGGACCACTGAGTCCGAACACGCGGAGGCATCATTGGAAACTGCAGGCTTTCTCTGTCTCCTGTCCTCTCCTGGGTCCCACCTGCACGGGCACTGCATGGGTCAACGGCCCGCCTCTCCCCTCCCCATAGCTGCTCCTCCTGCTCTGGGGACAGACCCTCTCCCCCTCCCCTTGACGAAGGGGGTCTCAGCTCTGCCACAGTTCCATCTCCGGGGCCCCCAGCCCCCCACACGTGCATGTCACTGCAGAACTCTGCTCCCAGCTTACCTTCTCCCGGCGTGAGCGCCCACACCTCCTGGTACCCTCGCCTCCTGCTTGCCGACATCAGTGTTCTCCATCATTGTCCGGATCTTTTCCCAAAAGGTTCCTCAATGCTTTTCTTTTCAAAAGGGAAAAAAAAAGGAAAAAAAAAACAATGCCAACCGCCCAGCGCCCGCGAACAACCCAACAGTAACAAAGCGTGTGTTCGGGATGGAGGAAGGTAAGGCCACACACTTCGGTTTGCCGCTTGCTCCGAAGGGCTGGGCAGCTGGGTGACCTACGGGGGGCCGTGTGTGCACCCCTCCGCCACGTCCACGTCTGCTTCCGCACACTCACACGGTCCTGTCTTGGGGAGCAGAAGAGCAAGGGGTTTGACGGGGGCATGTAGGCAACGGCCCAGGAGCAACCGGGCCCTGGGTTCTTACACTGGTGGCCGAGCTGCAGAAGCAGTGACCCATCCGCTTCCCTCTGCACTCATTCATTCATTCATTCATTCATTCAAGAACTGCTTTTTGAACACCCAACTATTTTGTAGGCCCTGTGGTTGGCACTAGGGAATAAAACACAGAACCGACCTCCAAGGGACCTCCCCCCCCCCACATGGACGGTGACACGTGTGTGAGCAGATGACACCCAGCGTGCTAGGGGGTCCCAGACAGGAGTCAGTACAGAGCACGGTGGGGCCTGGCCATTCCACCAGGGCGACAGCACAGGCTTGCATGCGTGTTGAGGTTCAAAGATAAGTAGGTGTCCTGGGGGCCACAGGAGCCTGGGAAGGGCTTTTCCCCAGATGAGCACACACCCAGAGGCCTGGAGCAGCCTTGCGAGGCCCCCAGACTGCCCAAGCTCATTATCTGGATTCCTCAAATCCACTTTAGTGAGGTGGGGTCTTGGAGAGGAGCGGGTCATGGAAGGCAGTTTGATAGAGGTGGGGAGTTGAGAGGCCTTACCCTCAGGACCCTTAGGAGAGGGTGAAGCTTTTAAGCTGGGGAAAAGGAAGATGTGGTTTGTGCTGCAGGCAGAGTGCTCTGGCTTTGGTATGCGGTGGCTTGGAGAGGGGGGCTCTGGGAGTCTGGAGACCAGTAGGGAGCTTTGGGAGTTATCCGAGTGGGCAGCAGCCACGGGCAAGGAGAGGAGGGACGAGTCCGGGGGAGCATCCGGGACATGAGTCCAGTGGAGCCTGGTCACCCGGGAGGCAGTGGCCATCTCCATCTCACCCGCAGACTCACTGGTGAAGAGAAAACACGAGCAAGACAGCGCAGTCTCTCCATGGCCCCGGGAGCCCCAGTCATCTTGAAATCCCTGTGGTACCTGTCCCCGCACTCTCACAGGATGGGGTACGGGGCGGCCGTGCGGACTCGCGGGGTCCCTGCACTGCTGGGGGCTGGATGCAGGAAGTGGGGGTCCCCGGCTTGGTCCCAGGCTCCCCGCGTCTCGGCTTCCGGGGCGGTGTGGACGGGCCCGCACTTTGCGTCAGGAACGCTGGGCCTGCCCCGGGCTGCCGCCTCTCCTGCTTCTTCGATCGGGGCTCTCTTCAGGGCCTGGAGTCCGGAGGCCCGGCAGCCCCTGCGGCCCTGCTGGGGCCTCGCCGCCTCTCTCCCTCCCGGCCCTGCTGTCGGCGCCCCCTAGCGCCAGGACGGCCCCACCGGGGCCAGGGCCTCCCGGCTGCGCTCAGGGGAAACCGGGGGGATGGGGAGAGCTTTCCTGGAGTGCGAAGCTTTCGCGTCGAAAGCTGGGGGTCTGCTCCCTGCTTTCCTGTCCTGTCCCTCCTGGCACAACAGCCCCCAAATGAGGGGGAGGCTAGAGGCTGAGTGGGGAAGGAGAGAGCCCACGCGGGGGTCTGGGTTTTCCATCCGCATCTAGATGACTCCCAACTTAATCTCAGGGTCGGGCCCCACAGAGCAGCCAGTGCCCCTTGGCAGTCAGGGCCCGGCGCCAGGCCTGCAGCCCGCGTCCACAGCCCCCCACCTGCTGAGAGGTTCTGGTTTGCAGGCACACCCTTCCAGCCTGGGCCCCAGACACGGCTGGTGCCTCACACCTCACACGTGGAACCAGGAGGCGTCTCTGAAGGAGGCCAGCACAGACGCCCCCAACCCATTCTGTGGCTGCTGCTGCTGCTGGGCCACCAGCGTGCTCCGGGGTCACCCACGGGGAGTGGGGGTCAGTGGTCACTTCCTGTCTGGCCAGTGATGGCCAGCCCAGGAGTGAAGGCTGTGACCCATCCCCTAACCAAAGCCAGCTGTGCTGCATGTGGAGGGTGGCAGGGGCCCTGGGCACGGGCGCAGGCTGCAGGTACAGGAGACCAGACACGTGTCACGTTTGAGCACACCTTGCTGTTTCAAATGACCCCTTTGAGAGCCTGGGCTCCCGGGGTAGACAGGCGAGACGCCCCTCCCACTCCATCCCAGGCAGTTTACCTTGGGGAAGGAGAAACTGCAGGTACCTCATCTTGGCTTGAGGCCCAGAGTTTGCCAAGGGATATGTGTGCCCACATCTCAGAGCCCACTGTGGGAGAGGGGATAGGGACTGACCACTCTCAGAAAGCCAAGAAGTAATTCTTTCTGCCTTGCACTCAGCATGCCAGGAAGTCTGTTGCCAGCCCACCCACCCCAGTACCTGTCTTGAGTCAAGAGATGGCAGGGCAGTTGAGGAAGGCGCCCATAGAGGAATGAGATGGAGCCAGGTGCCATCTCCAAGATGCCAGGGGAAGGGCTGGGAGCCTCCCGACCTGACTCCCGGGTGGACCCTGAGCACGTCCCTTCCGGGGGGTTCTCTAGGACACTTGGGAGCCCAGAGGAAGGGGAAGGGAGGCACTCCAGGCAAGTAGGCCCCTCTGAAAGCAGGCACTCCCCCCTGCAGGGGGATGGCACAGGAGGGCCCTGGCGGGCAGGCAGATGGTATGGGTGAGGATGTGTGAGCAATTGAGGCTGAGCCCGGGTCCCTGGTAGGGGAGGCGAGGGGCAGACAGACCAGACAGGGACGCCTCGGTCCTTCTTGCCTCCCGGCGTCTCCCCTCCTCCCAGACCAGGAGCTCCAGGACAGGAGCTTCTCACGGAGTTGGGAAGCAAGCTGGCTGAGCACGAGCCCACGTCAGGCCTGGGCACACGCCCCGGGAATGGCAGTGTGGTCCAGATGCATCATCAGGGCAGCCATGCTCCTGGCTAAAGGGGTTCACACGGTGAGGAAGCGACGGGAGCCCTGCCAGTCCAGGGGCTTCCCCGTTGGACCCAGGCTGCCACCTCGAGCCCCCACCGCAGAAGGATGTCAGTGGACCCAGCATGGTGCCTCATGGCAGGCAGTCGGCCCAGAGCGCACGCCCCCCCGCCTGCCCCCGAGAATGCCCCCTGACCGGGCCTGGCCCTCCCTCCTGTCTTGCAGAACTCCAGCGAGAGGGAAGCATCGAGACCCTGAGTAACAGTTCGGGCTCCACCAGCGGCAGCATCCCGAGGAACTTCGACGGCTACCGGTCTCCGCTGCCCACCAACGAGAGTCAGCCCCTCAGCCTCTTCCCCACCAGCTTCCCGTAGGTCCCAGCAGCCTTTGGGCTGGCCTGCCCACTCTCCTGCCGGAGGGACGGGGAGACACCCCCCCGTCCACTCCTACCCTTCAGACTCCGCTCCTCTTTGAACCCACCACCTTCCCCGAGCTTCGTGACGACAGCCGCCCAGCCTCCCTGGATAGAGAAGAGACCCTTCTCCAAAGCACCTTGGCGCGCGCTGACCTCTGCCCCCATCGTGGGGCCGGCCGTGGCCGAGACTCTGCAGAAGCTCCGTCCCCGCCTCCGTTTGCACACGATGTCCCGCGTCGGACCTGCTTTTGTATTTTCTAACCCAGCCCTTGCGGGGTGGGGGCCAGGGTGGGGAGGGTAGATGGCTCGGCGGGCATCTTGGCCCCGAGTGGCCAGCCCCGATCCAGTCCTGGCTTCAGCACACACTGCCCAGCCTCCCGCTGGCGCTGAACTGAGGCCCAGAGTATTAGGGGAAGAGGAAGGAAAGAGAAGCCCCCCTTCCTCTTTTCTCTCCCCTTCGGCTCATGGAAAGGATTTGTCTTTCTTGTCTGTAAGCCCTTGTACCCTGATCCTGTACTGTTCAGTGAAGGAAACCGTGGTTTCTGAGGCCCTGTCAAAAAGTGCACGTCTTGTTCAATAAATCACGCTGCAACTGGTGTCCATCCCTAAGTGGCTGGGGTCAGGGTCCTCTCCCAGCCCAGAGCAGAGTCCTGGGAGCCTGACCACGCGGCCCTGCTCCCAGCACCCCCACCTGGACAAGTGCAGGTGTGAGGGAGTCAGGGAGCCTCCTTCCTCCAAAGGAAGGAGGAGGAGGATGTTTACTCTGGAGTGTGGGTGGCATCTGACAGACCCATCCTCTGACCTCCTTGCCTGTCACCAGAGCCGTTGGGTTTTGGAGGGCACCCCGGGCCTCCCTGGCTGTGGCGGTCGGGTCCCTGGAACGTGCTGCTGGGTTGCCATGGGAAGGAGAGCCTGATGAAGACTCTGGCCTTCTCTTTGGGACAGGCTCCCTGTCATTACCTCTCTTTTTTTCAAGAATATATCTTTCTTAATTTTTAAATTTTTCTTTGCACCCTGAGGCATGTGGGATCTTAGTAAACCAACCTGGGATCAAACCCACACCCCTGGCATTGGAAGCTGGGAGTCTTCTGGACCATCAGCGAAGTCCTGTACCTCTTTTTGGAAACTCAGAAGGTGAATGGTCGGAACCTTAGATGACAAGTTCTAGATGTGGTCCCCTCCCCGCTCCCAGTCCTGGACCTAAGGTGAAGGGCAGGAAGGAGACAGGAGCGGGGGGGGGGGGGGGGCAAAGAGAGGGTGCTGAGCTGGAAGGGGATAGATGCAAGTCCCCATCCTGCCTCCACGGAGACCCTGGAGAGGCCTGGGGCGGGGGGCACTGAAGGAAACCACTGAGCCAGGCGTGCTTTAGGGTGAAGTTTAATGCAACAGCCACAGAAGAAGTGAGTTCACAAACAGGCAGGCCTTGCCTTCCAGCCGTCCAGCCAGAGCAGGGCAGCCCCGGGGCCCGGCCCTGCTCACACGCACCCCATCCAGCCCTGGCGCCCGAGGACAGATTTAATCTTCAGTGCCCAGCCAGCTGGGCGTGCTGGGGGAAGAGAGGACCCGAACCACGCTCTGCTCTGAAGGCTGAGTGGCTGGCCCTGCAGAGGGTGGCTGAAGCCAGTCCCTCCTGCCCAGGAACCCGCGGGGCGAGGATCACATGCCGTGAATGGAAGGAGGCCCGGCTGGTGGGGGCTGATGGTGACCAGCAGCTTTCCCCTTTCTGGCCCAGTTGGACACACACATACGTCGGGCACAGCCCCACCCCTCCAGAGCCATGTTTCAGTCAAAAGGGGGCCGGGAGGGAGAGGGGTGCCCCCAGAGTGCCTGTGCCTACTGGCTGGCTCCTTGGGGATGCGTCCAGAGCTCCAGGCAGGGTCAGCTCTCTGCACCCACCCTCAGGCACACAGACAACAGGGCAAAGATGGAGAGCCAGGAGTGCTCCCCAACCACTCAGGGGACTGATTGGCAGCTTAGAGTCAGGAGCCCTCCCCAGCTCAGCCCGTTCCCTCCTGGGGGTGCAAAAAACAGCTGTGGCCTCCCTCGGTCAGGGAAAGTGGTGGGTGTAGGGCTGGACTTGTCGGCTGAGCTTGCAGGACAATCTGGTTATTCATCTGCTCGCAGCCAGGGCAACTCTTGGGAGTATGTGGGGGAAGAGAGGAGGATAAGAGAGGCCAGATAAGCTGGCCCCATGGCGGCTGCCACTGGAGCTGGGGTTATCAGAGAGGCCTTGGGTCTGGCCTCCGGCTAATTGGAGAGGTTATAGACCCTGCCACAGCCTGTAATCAGCTGGAAGTGAGACTGGGCCCCCGGGTGGGGGACCTTACTGCCCACTGGCCCCAGAGCAGCCAGCCTCCCGTCCTCCAGAGATAACTCCCAGGGCAATCTCTGCCTCACCTCCAACAGCTCCCCTCCCCCACACCCCTCCCTCCCCAGGATGGCATCACCTAGGAGAACATGCATCTAATTATGGCCTGACCAGGTGACCTTGAGGAAGCCATGTGACCTCCCTGATTCTTACAGTGCTACCCGCTCGACAGGCAAATTACTATGGACTTTCTCCCAATTTGATGGAGGAAAAGAAATACCTTCATGATTTGCGCGGAGGCTGATGGGAACTGGGGTGGCAGCTGAGGGAGGCAGGGCCCTGGATTGATTAGAGCCGTGACCCAGTGGCCCCACGGCAAATTCAGGGGCACCAACCTGTCCCCAACACTAATGTCAGCTCCTCTGCAAGCAAGCCACGGCCAGAGCAGGCAGCTGCCAGCCCGAGACTGGAAATGGTTGCTCGCTGCTGATTTTTCTGATTTTCACAGATCAGAGAATCGCTAAACTGGAAGGCACCCCAGAGAGCACTGTTCAGTCCTCATTTTGGCAGATGAGAAGCGTGAGCCCTTGTCCCAGGTTAAGAAGTCACCCAGCTAATCTGCTGACCCCTGTCTGCTCCCTGCTGCCTCACATGCCCTGGCCGGTTCCCTTAGTGGGCTCTGTTCTGCATCGACCTCCCCGTCCTGGGCCCCCACACAATCCAAGGCTCTGGCCCGGTCTCCCCCATGCCCTACCCCTAAGAGCATCCAGCCCTGGCCCCTGGCTGGCTTTGAAGTTGCTCCTATGTCCCTGTGTCACTGAGAAGGCAGCCCCCTCCTGCAGACCTAGAGCTGGAAACTCTAGGGGCAAAAGGGAAGAGCATCTTGGACTGTCTTGGATTCAGAGAAACCAGAGCCCAGCCTGAGGGTTGGGGCCCAGGAGTCTCAGTATTGCCTTGTTCCCTGAGCAGGTGTAGCTAGTGGGCCAGCAACGACATCACTAACTTGCTAAGGAGTGGCCTTGCTCTCTTTTAAGGTCCATGGGTCCCGTCTCAGCTCTGCCACCGGTACCTGTGTGGCCCTGGGTAAATGACTGCCCCTCTGGGCTCATCTGTAAAATGGGGCGACAGGAGCCTACCCAGCAGAGACAAGCAACAAAATCCAAGATCCAAAAGGAAGCTGCAGGTCAAAAAAGCAAAAGGTTGGTTGGAGGCCTAGAGGTTTATGGGACAGGCCAGGTGGCTCTTTGGAAGGGAGAGGGAAGGGCGGGTGAGGCCACGCTGGACCCGACTGTTACGAACACACCTCGAGGCTGCTCCAGGGAATCCGGCAAGGCAAAGCGTCTCTGCAGAAAGCAAAGGAAAAACCTGGTGAGCCCGCGCGGGCCAGCCCCGCCCGTCTCTCGCAGGTGGGCTGGTCCTGGGGAGCGGGAGGCGGAGGGGGTCCTTCATGTGCTTTGCCCCCTCACTCAAGCCACAGAGCAGCGTGGCCTGTCCACTCTGCCACGACCCCGGGCAGCCACACCTGAGAACTCACACCTGTGCGGGTCCACAGAGGAGCACCTCGCTTTTACCGACCCCTGCGTCCCAAGCGGACCGCTGCGACCCCGGGACCTCGACCCCAGCGCATAGAATAGTCCCGGGAGCTCCCGGGATGATGGAGTCCCCCAAACTCTGGGGAAGTCGCCCAAAGTCCGGCCGGGACACGCACTGGGTCTTGGGGCCCTGCGACCCTGATTGCCCTCGAAAGTGCGGAGCGACCACCTTCGAGGGCCGGGGCTGTCCCACGCCAGAGCTGCCAGCCCGGGACTCCCGCCAGCCTGGAAGCCTGGGGACAGGACCCCAGGGGCCGAGCTGCTCCCGGGTACCCCCCAGAACCTGACCGGAAGAAGGGGCCCCGCCGCAAGGCCTCGCTCAAGACCGGCGGGGAAGAGGTCGCGCCTCCCGCGCCCCCCGCCCCGTCCCAGCCACTTGGCCCGACCCTGCGCGGGGTAATTGGGTCGGGAGGGAGGCGACGGGCGGGCGGCGACTCCAGAGAGACTGCGCGCCTGTCAGCCGCAATTTGTCTAAGTGGACGGGACAGGCCGGGCCGCTGCGGGCCGGGGTCATCGAGGCCGCGGCCCCCACCCCGGGCAGACCCGGGACTGCGGGGGAGCCGGGCCCGGCCACTGAACCGGGCTGGCTGGCGCCAAGGCTCCGGAAGGCGCGGGTCCGGTCGGGGAGACGGGGATGGGAGGCCACGCTGTCCTCCTCTTCCCTCCTTCCTGCGCACACAGCAAGCCAAGGCGAGGATGCACGCGCCCCGTGGCACCTCCACTGCGGGTCACAGGCACAGGGCCCCGCGCGTCACCCGCACTCAGCCCGGGCACACTCCTAAACCACCGCGCACTTAGTACCCGCCTCAGACCAGCACCCCGCTACCCGGGGGGGCGCGTGTCCCCTCTGCCACAGGCCCGTGCCCCTCAGGCCATCACTCCAGGCGGATCCCCGCCCAGGGACACAGCCTGAGCCACCGGCGGGACCAACCCAGGGAAGACCCCCGCCGTGGCCCCTGACCCTGCGGAAGGTTAGGGGCCAGGGACCGACGGCAGCCCGCCCAGGCTCAGGGCCGCGGCCACACCCGGCCCAGGCCGCCCCCGCCCGGTTTCCGGGTTGCGGGAGGCTCAGAGCCTCCGGAGCGCGTGCAACGCGCCGGAGGCCGGAGGCTGGAGGCCAGAGGCCCGCGCCCGCCCGACGCCCGGGCCCTGGACGGCCGGGGAGGGTGGGGGGCGCGGCTGAGCGCGCGTCCCCCGCCCGTCTGCGGGGCTCGACCGATGCGAAGTGACAGGGGCCGGAGCTTTGTTGTGGAGCCTCGGCCGCCTGGCGCCAGCCGCTCCCGCCCGCGCCCTCCCCCTCCAGCCCCGGGCGGCTCGCGAGGCGCCCCCCGGGGCCTCTTAAAGAGACACGCACTCTCAGCCCTGGGGACCCCCCGGAGGCGCCTGTTCCCTGGAAGGGGAAGGGGAGGGGAGACCCAGCGGGGGAGGGGCCGAGCGGGAGCTGAGCGCCGCACGGCGCAGCTCCGGGGCTGCCTGGGCCTCCCCTTCGCGGGTTTTCTTCGAGCCAAGGATATTCCTCGCAGGAGAGTTTCGCGGGAGGTGTTGAGCGCGGTGGGGGGGAATGGGGATGGAAGTTCAGACTATTAAGAGCGGCTGTAGCGAGACCTCGGGTTGGTGGCGGGATGGCGGGGCAGGGCGTCTGATGGAGTCCGGGCCGAGAAAGAGCCCGCGGCCGCCAGAGGGCAAGTCCTTGGCCCAGTGGCTGTGGCCAGGTGGGATCGTGGTCTCCCAAAGGCAGCCGCTGCACCGTCGCCGCGCGGTTTCTTGGGCAAACAACCTGGGCCAGCGTGTTTCAAATTGTCTGGGCCTTGGACCCCTTTACCAGGTACAGACCTTCCCCAGGAAAATGTTCAGATTGCACACACTTAGGTGTTCTCCACGCCATTCTTAAGTTTAAAAGTACGCGTACACACACGGCTTTGCAAATGCATGCGCGGATTCCCAGGCCAGTGCCCGGATTCCTGGCTACGGAACGCTGGCTGTTACCTGGTCACCCCACCAGCTGCGCAATCCTGTCCACACACATCCCTCCCCAGGGGCAACATCTCGCCTTAAGATGGAGCCGGCAGGACTTTGCCGGGGCAAAGCAACAACGGATCTGGCCCCGGCTGCATAGACTGCGCGGCGCGTGGTCAAAGATTCGTTCTGGACCGAGAGGAGGCACTAAGAGAGGGGCGACCCAGTGGAGAGCGAGGTCGGGAAGGAAAACCCTCTGGGGGCGGCGCCCTGTGGCGCGCGGTAAAGGGACGCAGCGAGATCTCTGGGGTCGGCTCAGGAAAGTAGAAAAAAGGTCGAGGAGGCCAAACCACTCCGGCCGGTCCCCAAACTGCACTGCCTGGGGTGATCAGACATTACACGCCAGGTCTGCATGTGCAGCAGAAAGATCCCCTGCGACTGGTGTGCGCAGCGCATGGACACTGTGGGTGTGGGCTGCACGCGCCCACCACGCCGGGGCAGAGTCCGCGCCGGCCGAACTAACCCTCATTTGAATCGGTTGTGCGGGCAGCCGTGTCACCCGTGTCCACCGCCTGGTCCGTCTTGCCCTCCGACCGCCGGGAGTCAGGCAGCGTCAGGGCTCCAGATTGATCCGAGGCAGGTGTGTGGCCGCCCGCCTTAAGTTCGACTCCCGCTGAGCACAGAGGGAACTACCACCTTGGGCGCGAAACGCACACACACACACGCGCGCGCGCGCGCGCGCACACCCCGAGGGCGGGAGAAAACCCTGGTCCTGCGGGAGAACGAAGTCTGGCTGCGGGGCGGGGGGAGGGAGGTTCAACCGCAGGTGCGCACAGACACTCAGACCCCCACACTCGCTACTCCGCACCACGGAACCTGGGAGACGTGAGCTTTCGAGAGCTGGGAACCAATTCCAGGAAAGTGGCGTAGAGACGATGCCGGTGTTGAGGACGGGGCATGCTTGTGTCTCTGGTACCGGATGCGACGAAAATTCGTTGGGTCAAGAACCTGTGGGCGGCATCCGCCCGCGTCTTGCCGCCCGGTGCCCGGTGGAAGGTGCGCTCACACCTTCCCGGTCCGGAGGACCGGCTCTCCTGGGAGAGCTCCGATTAGCTCGGGGACGCAAACGGATACTGGGCTGAGTCCAGGGCTTTCCCGGAACTCCCGGTTCCTCCAGAGGCTTCCTGTGAGGGGGTCGGCGCGGGCTGGGGGGGGGGGGGGGGGGTCCCCGCGTTCTCCGAGTGAAAGGCCGCGTCCGCCTCCCGCCCCCGCCGGCCCCACCAGGGCTCTGCGACCGCCGCACTCACCGGCTCCCGCCACCTGGGTTCCGCTCCGGGACCTCGGCAGCCGGCTCCTCCCGCCTCGCCCGCCCACCGGCCTCTCCTGCAGCACCCGCTGCCTCCCTCCGGAGTGGAGGGGCCCGGGCGGCGCCGCGGCCAGGAGCGGGGTCGGAGGCCAAGCCGGGGCGCGGGCCGGGGCTGCGGGGCCGCCGGGCGTGGGAGAAGGAGGGCGCCCCCTCTCCTCGCGGGGCCGTGTCAATGCTTTGCACTTGGGGCGGCCTGCGGCTGGGGGTCCTTCCCCGCAGGCCCTGGCGCCCGGGCGCCCCCCGCCTCAGGCCCTTTCGGCGGGTCGGGTCGGCCCGCCGAGCTTCCCCGGCCGGGCGCGGGCAGCCGTGGGCGCGGGCGGCGGGGTGGGGGCCGGGGCAGGGGGAGGGGTCTCGGGGCCCGCTGGCCCGTCATTGGTTAATATTTTATTCTGTTGACATGTTTTCTTACTGCTGAGGCTTCCGACACCTTCTCCCCGGGCCCCCCCTCCCGCTCCGAGCTTGGCCTGAGCTGTCAAAACCCCGCCCCCGGAGACCCACAATTGGTCCAAAAAGCGTAAAATCAGCAATCAAGGGGGGCCTGGCTCGTTAGCGCAGGGGATCCGAGCAGGGCAGGACATGTGAGATAGTCACAGTTTTCCAGAGATCACGACAAGATCTAACCAGTCGCGCGTGGTCCCCGGCGCCGGAGCGGCCCAGCCCAGCCCAGCCCCGCGCAGAGCCCCCGCCGCCCCCGCGCCCAGCGCCCCGCGTACCTCGCCGTGCGCCGGACGGGGAGCCGGGAGGAGCCGCCACCGCGCTTGCCACCCGGGTCGCCCTTCCTCCGTGCGCGCCGCCGCCCGGGCCGGGGGTCCGAGCCGCGCGCCCCCGGCCCCGGCCCCCGGGCGCCTGGGCCGGATGTCCCGATGAGAGAGCCGGCGCTGGCGGCCAGCGCCATGGCTTACCACCCGTTCCACGCGCCACGGCCGGCCGACTTCCCCATGTCCGCCTTCCTGGCGGCAGCGCAGCCCTCCTTCTTCCCGGCTCTCGCGCTGCCGCCCAGCGCTCTGGCCAAGCCGCTGCCCGACCCGGGCTTGGCGGGGGCGGCGGCGGCGGCGGCCGCGGCGGCGGCGGCAGCCGAGGCGGGGCTGCACGTCTCGGCACTCGGCCCGCATCCGCCCGCCGCTCATCTGCGCTCGCTTAAGAGCCTGGAGCCCGAGGACGAGGTGGAGGACGACCCCAAGGTGACGCTGGAGGCCAAGGAGCTGTGGGACCAGTTCCACAAGCTGGGCACCGAGATGGTCATCACCAAGTCCGGGAGGTAGGGCGGCAGGCTGGCTGGAGGGCGCGCGGGTGGGCGGGAGGGGGGTCCGACAGCACCGACCAGCGCCGAGCCCTCCGCCCGCGGCTCCCAGCTCGCGGCTCCGGTCCCCGAGCCACGCACAGACCAGCAAGTTGACTTTTCTCATTCGGGACCGAACGAATTTTTAAAAAAAAAAAAAAAACACGCGGAGCATCGAAGTCTCCCAAATGAAAACGAAAACGTACTCCTGAAGAATAGTCCCCCAGCGCTCAGAGTGCCAAAGCCGAGGAGGCCCCGCGGCTCGGCCCTGGAGGGTCTCAGCGGTCTCGGCCGCAGCTCCTCAGCCCCGAGACCCCTCTCTCCTGCTTCGGAGGCGAGTCTGGCTCGGTGCTCCGCGAAGATGCGGCGTCTCCCGCACTCTCCTCCGACCCCGGAGCCCGGAATGAGACTCTCACCCCCGCTAGGCCCAGCCCGGCCCTCTGGTTCCCGCCGGTCGCGGCCGTTCTCCGCGGCGAGCCCCGAGCCGGCCCAGCCGCAGCCTGACCCGTCCTGTGAGCCTTGTCCGGGCAGAGGAACCAGGAGCTCCGGAGGCACACGGCTCCCCAGGCCCTGAAGCCGGAAGAAAAGCTACAATCGCCAACCGCTCAAGCCTCTAGCTCAGACGCGGAGAATCCAGGCCTCGGGCTCACTCACCCTCTTCGCCCGAACTTCAGGGTCAGGGTCCTTGTTCCGCTGCTGTAACCCAGTTCCTCGCCCAAACAAACGTCCGAATGCACTTCTGAGAGCTTCGGCCCTAAGTGGATATATTCCCACGAACGAATTTCAGGGAGGTTCATGAGAAGCGAGTATATTTACAAAGGCCCTGGATCTCTTTCTTGGAGCTCGGCTTTCATCTCAGATGAGGGAGAAAAAAGGGGTCACTAGATCTGAGCATAGGGCTGAGGGCAAGCCTTATAACAGGAGAGGGTCTTGACAGGCAGAAATGGGATCTCCTAGGAATAACCACCACAGGTGGAATGGAATCTCCCAGACCTTCCTAAGAGGGCAGAGCACGGACCACAGGGGAACATGGGTGGTGAAGCTCCAGGAAACAACGGCGTGCATCAGGGGAGAGGGGTCTTCGAGATCCAGCGGGTTCCCTGACCTCTCCCTCTTTCCCTTTCCTGCAGAAGGATGTTTCCTCCCTTCAAGGTGCGAGTCAGCGGCCTGGACAAGAAGGCCAAATACATCCTGCTGATGGACATTGTGGCCGCTGATGACTGCCGGTATAAATTCCATAACTCCCGCTGGATGGTGGCAGGCAAGGCCGACCCCGAGATGCCCAAGCGGATGTACATCCACCCGGACAGCCCAGCCACGGGGGAGCAGTGGATGGCCAAGCCGGTGGCCTTCCACAAGCTGAAGCTGACCAACAACATCTCGGACAAACATGGCTTCGTGAGTGCAGGCCAAGAGCTGATGGGGGTGGAAGACTTTGCCCCTAGCCCTGCGGGGGTGGGGGGGGGAGGAGACCCCAGGGTTCCCCATAGGGGAGTGCTCGCAGAACCCCCAGAGTGCCCCTGCCCAGATCACTGCCCTGTGGCTTTTGCCGGCTGGGCCTGGGCGCAGAGGCTCTGCTCTGCAAGCCTGGAGAATGTTGGGGTTCGTGGCCACTAAGCTCCAGGCTGCCCCCAATCTCACTGTCCAAACTCTCAAAATCTCAGGCCTTCCAAACTCCCTTCTGGAGTCCAGCAGGAGGCAGGTGCAGCTGGGGCGGGTTGTGGAGCCGCTGGTCGTTGGGGTCTGAGCTTGGAAGACTGGCCCAGGACCTCGGTTCTCACCCTTCCTCAAGACTGTTCCATCCCCATCCCCAAAGGAGGAGATTTTAAAGTTCAAACAACTTCCCTCCAAACCTTTCCCTCCTCCCTCGGGGAGATGCCTGACTTGGGAGAAGGGAATTTCTGCCTGAGCCAGGGCCCCAGTGAATGGGAAGGGGTAGTTCATGGGGCTAAATCGGAGGTAGGGCAGGTCGGTGAGGCCTCAAAGCTTCCAGTCTTCTCTCCCGGGTTTACTAGGGGCTTAGCCGTGAATAGGAAGAGAAGTTAAGAGTGGAGTGGTAGCGAGTTTTATTTTATTTCGGTTTTCAGCTGGGGTAATTTTTTTTTTTAACTGGAAAGAGAAACTGTGATAAAGAAAATCGAGAGGGGGAAGAAAAGAAAAATTAATATGGGGAGATAAGGAGCAGAGAAGACAGGAAAAGGGGGGGAAGGTTTGGGGGTGAGGTGGGAAAGGCAGAACGGTGAGAGAGACAGAAAAATGGAAAGAGGTCCGGTCCCCAGAGAATAGAAAGGCTCGGGAGACAGGCCGGGGGGCTGTCAGGCCAGGGGCTGTTGGCTGACCCTCGCCCTCCTGCAGACCATCCTGAACTCCATGCACAAGTACCAACCGCGCTTCCACATTGTGCGAGCCAACGACATCCTGAAACTGCCCTACAGCACGTTCCGCACCTACGTGTTCCCCGAGACCGACTTCATCGCGGTCACCGCCTACCAGAACGACAAGGTGCGCGGGCCGGCGGTGGGGCCAGTCCCGGTACCGATGCCTTCCCACTCGGGCGGCCTCCGACCCTCCACTCACACCCGCCCGCGGCCCTCTGCACGCCCCCCGCCCCCCGCACCCTCACGATCCGCTCCCGGGCCCCCAGTCTCGCATCTGTAGCGCAGCACCCAGCGAAACCCCCCAGCTCTCTCTCCCAGGCCCACGACACGTACGCACACGCTCCCCGGGGCGCGCGAACAGCTGGGCGCTCCTTGGGGTGGGGATGTTTACTTAGCAATTAGCAGAGACTCCGGGCCCTCGCTGACATTTTTACGTTTTATTCGTTTATTTCTTGGCTCAGGGATGGGAATTTAAATGAAAAGAGGGCGCCCGAGGCAATCTGCCCAGGCTTTCCGGCTGCTAGGAACCCGGGGCCTAGTTTTCCCTCTCCTGGGGGAGCCAGAGGGGGACAGGTGTCAGTCACCACTCCCTCTCTGGGTCAGTTCAGGCCCGGGACCCCTTGGGATATGCTTGGAGGCTTTTCCTTCAAGAGAAAGGGCTTTTCCTGGCTGCTATCTTTCTACACCCTCCCTGTAGAGAGGCAAGGCAACCCCCCTGCTAAGACCCATGTCCGTGTGCACCACTCTGGGAGGAAGGACAGTGTCAGAGTGTCCTGCCGGCCGTATCTTTTTTTTCTTTCTTTTTTTCTGTCACCGTGAACAGATCTGTCCTGGGCCGGTATATGCGTGCACCATTTGGAGTGCCTTGAATCCGTGTGGAGGCGTGTGAATTCGTTTGATTCCCTGGGCGCTTGTTCTGTCTGTGTGTACTTGCGTGTGCGCGGACCCGTGCGTGTGATTGTCTACATGTGTGTCTGCTGACCTGGGTGTGCTCTGCTGTCCGTGTGCTCCTGCTCAGGCGCCGGGTTCCCTTAACTCGAATGGCTGGGTGGACCTGCATGCTCGCCCGGACAGATTTCCACTCGGGGTGCACAGCTTTGGGCTTGTGTGTGCAAGTCGAGGGATTATACCTCGAATATAGTTTTTGGAGGTCGCTTTCGTCGAGGTCCGCCCGCCGACCTCACCTTGCCTTGTAGCTTGGAGCGGCCCGGCCCAGGTGGGCGGATACCCAGGGTACCCTCCCCGGGGGCTCTCCTCTGGGGCGGGCAGCCTCTGACCTCCAGGTGCCCCGGGCCAGGCTAGAAGAGCCCACAGCTTGACCTGGCGCCGCCCCCTCGGTCCCCGCAGATCACGCAGCTTAAGATCGACAACAACCCGTTTGCCAAAGGCTTCCGGGACACCGGGAACGGCCGGCGGGAGAAAAGGTGAGGGTGCGCGGGCTGGCCTGGAGGCGGGCGCCTGGGGGGAACAGGACGAGGAGGGGGCCGGAGGGCGCGCTGCGCTCAGACCCGCTCCCTCGGCTCATCCCCAGGAAGCAGCTAACGCTGCCGTCGTTGCGCCTGTATGAGGAGCCCTGCAAGCCGGAGCGCGACGGCGCGGAGTCGGACGCCTCGTCCTGCGAGCCTCCCCCTGCGCGGGAACCGCCGCCCTCTCCGGGGACGGCGCCCAGCCCCCTGCGCCTGCACCGGGCCAGAGGTGCGGGTCGGGCTGGGAGGAGACGGGGAGGGTGTCCCCCGGGCGCCGGGCTGGCTCGCTGCTCAGCATCTGGCTAACTGAAGGCCTGGGGCGGGGGCGTCAGGGGAGAGTCTGGGACGGGCCTCGACCCCAGGCCTCCCCTGAGTGCGGTCCCGGGTGGCCCGCCGATCCTTCTGGGCTCTGGGCTAGAGCCCTGGCGCTGCGTGACTCTGCGGCAGCAAGGCCTCCTCTGCCGGGTTCACTTTCCTCCCCCTGTAAATAAGGGATATTGGATGGGGTGACCCCTACTGCCCCGAGCTTCCAGGAGTTCTTCCGACGTGGCCTCCCCGAGAGCAGGCTTGCACACGTCTCTCCGGCTCGGGCTTCGCGCCTGTCTGTCCCCGGGCGGGTAACGCCGCGCATCCTCTCTCCCCGCAGCCGAGGAGAAGTCGTGCGCCGCCGACAGTGACCCGGAGCCCGAGCGGCTGGGCGAGGAGCGCGCGGGCCCGGCGCTAGGCCGCAGCCCCGCCCTGGACAGCAGCAGCCCACCTCGCTTGACCGAACCCGATCGCGCCAGGGAGCGGCGCAGCCCCGAGAGGGGCAAGGAGCCGGCCGAGAGCGGCGGGGACGGCCAGTTCGGCCTGCGGAGCCTAGAGAAGGAGCGCGCCGAAACCCGGAGGAAGGACGAGGGGCGCAAGGAGGCGGGCGAGGGCAAGGAGCCCGGCCTGGCGCCGCTGGTGGTGCAGACGGACAGCGCGTCCCCGCTGGGCGCCGGACACCTGCCCGGCCTGGCCTTCTCCGGCCACCTGCACGGGCAGCAGTTCTTCGGGCCGCTGGGGGCCGGCCAGCCGCTCTTCCTGCACCCGGGACAATTCGCCATGGGGCCCGGAGCCTTCTCGGCCATGGGCATGGGCCACCTACTAGCCTCGGTGGCCGGCAGCGGCGGCGGTGGCGGAGGCGGCGGGCCGGGGACCGCCACCGGCCTGGACGCGGGCGGGCTGGGTCCCGCGGGGAATGCGGCCAGCACTGCTGGGCCCTTCCCATTCCACCTCTCCCAGCACATGCTGGCATCTCAGGTAAGGCCTGTGAGCTGGCAGCAGCCTGAGGAAGGGAAGGGAACCCTGGGCGGGCAGAGGAAGAAGGCATAGAGCCCGAGGGCGCTTCGGGCTCCCAGCCGGCAAGGACTCCCTCTTGGGGAGACCCGATGGGCCCTCGGAACCAAACCTGGCTTCTGGGAGACCAAGACCAGGTCCAGGATTTGGCCAGGAGATTGCTTCTGACTCCTGTGCGACCTTGGACAAGTCTCTGACCCTCTCTGGGCCTATTTCCTTCCCTGTAACCCCAGAATTGACTGGGACCCATTAGACTCTTTCTGCCCTGACAGACTGGGGCTGCCTCCAGCTTTCGTAAGTCCACTTGCCTGGCCTGCCTCAGGACAATTTCCTTGGGAAAGAATAACCACCCCTGGCCCACTGTCAGTCCCGGAAAGGCTAAAGTGGCTGGACAAAAAAAGTAGGAGAATTTGCAGTGTGTTCTGGATAACTGACCACCAAACTGACCCACCTCCCAGATGTCTTGGGCTCCTTTCAGACTCTCAGGAAGCAACCGGACAAAGGACGGGGCTTTTCCTTCCCCCACACTAAGTCTCCCAACTCCCCCAGCCACACATCTCAGTCCTCCAGGCCCAGGTCGAAATTCCGAGCTCCCAGGGGAGAGCTTATGAAACTGTGGGCAGCAGCAAAATAAGATCGGAAGGGGAGAGTGGCCTCTTTGGTTGCTTGGGTGGAATATTCCCGTAGAACGATTTGGAATCTCTACATTCATTTTCTTCCCTCTGAGGTTTCTGGCAAATTGAACCCTTAAGATCTTATCTTAAGGGAAGGAAAATAGGAGTTTAGGTCTGAGAAGGCTCCTTCGGTTCAGAAGCAAATATTTTTAAAGTGGGGGAAGGGATTCTGAAATGAGTTTTAAATACAGCTCAGTGTCAGGGGTGTGTGGAGTGAGCGTTGGAGGCACTGGCATCACATATCTGGGGCTCTGAGCTGGTAAGGAAGCCTCCAGAAACTGGAGTTCAGAGCCTGGAGGTTTAATTTGCCTGGAGGTTGACTCTGTGTGTATGTGAATGCCTCCTCCTCAGACAAATTCTGGTGATGAGCATGGGCATCGCAGAGGTCACAGGGAAGTCAGGACTTCTAGACACAGCCTGGTTAACAGGTGGAAGGCCAGGGCAAGGGCACTCAGGAGGCATCACTAGGTGTACTGCTAGTGGTTAACTTCTCGAGGCAGGGCCGCTCACCTATGGTCATCATACTGTGCTGTAGCTTCAGTCTCTATGCAACCCTATGGACTGTAGCCAGTCAGATTCCTCTGTCCATGGGGATTCTCCAGGCAAGAATACTGGAGTGGGTGGCCATGCCCTCCTCCAGGGGATCTTCCTATGGCCATCAGAAAGAGACAAAACCTTGGAGATCTGAAGTCTCCCTCCTTCCTCTGAGATGCCAAGTCTGAATGTTCAGTAGGGCTTGACCTTCTCGGGAAGGGTATTTTCTCATCCCTGACTAAGCTACTTCTCTTCCTTCTCCCTGCCTGAGCCAGGCCTGAGGCTCCCTGGAAGCCCAGCTCAGTCAGCTCCTGCCCTCCTCCCTATATACCCACATACTCCATGATCTCAAAGGTCAGATAATCCAAAAGCTGGGCCGCAGGCGGTGTTCTGTGCAGCGTTTCCCAGCTACTGGGCTTTACACAGGCAAAGACTCAGCATTCCTTCTTCAGCTGCCACTAGGGAGCCGCTGGGAGCTCTTTGCATTCAGGCTAGTTTATAAACGGACTGGCATCTGGCGCCTTCTCCTGGCCTGGGCAGGAGACCCCTGAGCAGGTGGCAGAGGAGGGAGAGTGAGCAAAGCTCCTCCCGTCCTATTCGTCTCCAGCCCTTCGGGGCACCTGTGGATAGAAAGGCAGGGCAGGACACTGTTGGAAGCGAGCGGCACCTCCCTGCCAACACAGCCAAAGTTACCTGCTGGCCATCTGGCCCCCCGCCAGGCCTGTTTCTTCCAAGGCCCTTGCCGGTTCAGCCGCCTGTGATGGCCTTCCCTTACTCCTAGAGTAATACCTGGCACAGAGCTCGGTAGGGCCCTCTCGGAATCATAACCTTAAGCGGGCTCCCCTCCAACCAGGTTTGGACATCGGCGTAGTGGCTCATGCCTACCTGCGCTCTTTGGGGAGCAAGGTTATGTGAGCGCAGGTCTTCCTGAACAGTAGGGCAAGGATTCCCAGTTGTCGCCCCGCTGCCAGCACCCAGATCACCCCCAGGAACACTCCAGGCGGGATGCCTAACCCTTGTCTTGTTTTGTTTCTTGCAGGGAATCCCCATGCCCACTTTCGGAGGCCTCTTCCCCTATCCCTACACCTACATGGCGGCCGCTGCGGCGGCGGCCTCGGCTCTGCCAGCCACCAGCGCTGCGGCCGCGGCCGCGGCTGCCGCCGGTTCCCTGTCCCGGAGCCCCTTTCTGGGCAGTGCCCGGCCTCGCCTGCGCTTCAGCCCCTACCAGATCCCGGTCTCCATCCCACCGAGCACTAGCCTCCTCACCACCGGGCTGGCGGCGGAGGGCTCCAAGGCTGCAGGCGGCGGCAACAGCCGTGAGCCCAGCCCGCTGCCGGAGCTGGCCCTCCGCAAAGTGGGGGCCCCGGCCCGCGTAGCCCTATCGCCCGGCGGCGCGGCCAAAGAGGCGGCCAGTGAACTGCAGAGCATTCAGAGACTGGTGAGTGGGCTGGAGAGCCAGCGAGCCCTCTCCCCCGGCAGGGAGTCGCCCAAGTGAGGGGGCCCGCCCTGCTGCTGCGCCGCCGCCGCCGCCGCCGCCGCCGCGCAGGCCTCCTGGGTTGCCTCCCTTGCTGCTTGGGACGTGTACAGCACAGAATGGGTATTTATTTAAATAAAGGAGAGAGAGCGGGCTGCAGCCGGAATGAAACCCTGATAGGCCAGCCGGGGCCTGGGACACTTCCCTGGGCCTCACAAGGAATCCGGAACACAGTCGCTTTGGGGCCACTGGATTTGGTCCAGGTCTGCTCCGGTGTCAAGGTGTCATCAGCGGGGCCTCTCCGGGTTCCTACAGCGCTGTTGGGGAGGCCTCGCCCCCGGCTCAGCCAGGGGCTGGCTGTCTGGGGAGCCAGAAGGTCAGGGGAGGAAAGCCCCCTAGCCTGGAGCCCCGCATTGCTGGAGAATCTGGGGTGAGGGGAGCTGAGGTCAGTGAAGATGAAGTCAGTGTAGACTTGAGCTGAGAGGGGCCTGTTCCTTTGGTCCTTCCACTTCTCTCCCGGACAGGCGGCCCTCCCACCCCTGGGTCAGCGGAGGGAGTGGCATTTCTGCCTTGAGTCCCCAGGGGGCGGGAATAAAAAGATATTTATGAAATAAATGGTAATTTGTGTAAATAAGCTTTAAGGTTCCCAGAATATGCAAATTGGTATTAATTTATTCAAAGGTGTACATTGCTGTGTACAGAATATTTAGAGATTAACTCATAGCCTATAATTTTTTTTCCTTTTACATGAGCATCTATATTGTACAGGGCTGGGGGGTGGGGAGGAGGCCCTTGGCTGCGGGAGAGGGCCCCGACCCCCGGAGAAGCTCCCACCCCGCCAGCCCCCTCGGCCCCTGCGCCCGGGCGTTTTTTGCTCGCCCGGCCCGCGGGCTCCACCTCAGGTTTTCACTTTTCGCTCCGGAGCGAGACGAAAACGACAAAAACTCGAGAAAACAATAAAACGCTGCAATGCGAAGTGAACGGCGCAGTGCGCTCTGTGGGCCGCGCGGGGCAAGGGGGCGCCGCGAGCGCGTCAGGCGGGACCGGAGGCGGGGACGGCGGGGCGGGCGCCCGGGGCTCGCGGCGGCGGCGGCTCCCCCGCGGGTGGCGGGGCGGCGAGCGGAGCCGCGAGGCCCGGCGGCGCCGGCGCGGGCTGCGGGCGGGCGGGGAGGCGCCGCGCCGCCGCGAGCCCCCCGCGCGCGTCCAGCGTCGCCGCCGCCGGGCCGGGGGCCGGGCTCCCCCTGCTGGCCGCTCTCCGCCGTCCGCCGCTCCGAGCCTGGCCTCCCGGCTCCCGGCCCGGGGCGCGCGCCACCGTGGAATTGCAGCTCCTTTCGGAGCCTCTGGTTGGGTGGGGCTGATAAGACGGGTGCTCCCCGCTCCCTCTCTCCCTCCGGAGGAGGGGTTTGGCCATGGTCCCCCAAACACCGCGAACCTAGAATCCTTTTCCATCCCTCCGTCTCCTGAACCTCCTGAAAGAACACGTTCTCTCCTGTCGGGACTGTTGACCACAGTGGCAGAGTCTAGACTAAAGGTTCTCCGGTGGAAATCATCTACATCTCTGTCGGGGGTGGGGGTGGGGGTGGGTATGAAGACTGGGGCTCACGAGGCTTTTTTCCTCCCCTTCTTTCCCCCTGTACAATCGTGGGTTCAGCTGGAGGTCGCGCGGGGAGTCGCACCGTGTCAGTCGCGGCTGGGCCTCGCCCCCCGTGGCCCGAGTCTGCCAGGACAGCTGCTGCCCCAGGAGGGCGGTCTCTCCTCCCCTCCTCACCCAGCCGACAGGTGTCTCCAGCCCCAGATCCTAGCAGTGGAAGGAATGGGGGACCGGCAAATCATTCCCTCAGACCACCACGGGGTCTACCCATCCCTCAGCATCACCCCTTCCCAGCTGCTTCCTCTATTTAAAGCGTGAGTGTCCATGATGCCTTGGCTTAGCAGGTTGCTCAACCTGGGCACTTCCGAGGCCGAGAGGCGCTGGCTTCCAGTTCACCAGGGACATCCGGGACGGTGAGACGGAGGAAGGGTGAAGGAGAACAGGCCTCCGGGCTCCCTGGACACCTTCGTGGGCTCATCCACTTGCAAGGAAGAGAATCGTGTCCTCTTCCAGGGAAGGAGCCGGCCCCTAGGCCACGCTGAATTCGGGGACGGTGTCGGCCGGTGAACCAGTGCGAGGGCGCAGAAGACTGTCCCGGCTCTGGGGAGGGTGGGCTCGGGTTTCCCTGCCTCTGACCTTCGGGCGTGCAGGAGGGCAGTTCAGGACCAGGGCGGGGCAGAAAGGCCCCTTTCTCAGCTCAAATAAAATCCTGCGTGGACAGTGTGTTTATTGGAGGTCTCTAACATTTGAAGAGGGGCGCATGGGTTTGTTCTGATTTCTCACTGTCTAGGGAGAATGGGGAGAAGGAAATGGCAACCCACTCCGGTATTCTGGCCTAGAGAATCCCGTGAACACTTCCACGGGCTGGTGGGCTGCCGTCTATGGGGTCGCACAGGGTCGGACACGGCTGAAGCGACTTAGCATGCAGGCATGCATTGGAGAAAGAAATGCCAACCCGCTCCAGTGTTCTTGCCTGGAGAATCCAGTGGACAGAGGAGCCTGGTGGGCCGCCGTTTATGGGGTCGCACAGAGTCGGACACGACTGAAGCGACTTAGCAGCAGCAGCGGCAGGGAGAGTGGGGAAGAGGCTGCGGAGCGGGCTGCTGGCGCCAGGGGGCAGCACCGAGCTGGCGCCGCAGGCGCCCCCGCGGGGAGACCCGGGCCCGGAGGAGGGTCGCGGTCACGGCCGCGCAGAGCGGCCTGGTGGCGGTTGCCTTCTCGCCGCAGGGCGGCTGAAGCGCCCCAGCGGGGTGGAGTGATCCTCCAGGGCCCCGAGACGCCCCGGGGTCCCGAGCGCAGCCTGGGGAGCCGTTCCCCCGTCACCGCCGGCCCCCACCTCACTGTCCCCCTCCTGGGGTCACCCTCGCCGCCCTGCGCTGGGTCCCAGCTGCGAGCCTCCTGCGTTCGGCTGCGGGAACCCGCGCGGTCAGGCCTCAGACAAAGGCCGGGCCACTCCCTGGCCCAATTAAGCCACCCGCCTCCCGCCTCCATTGTTCCCGGGGTCGCCAATTAGCCCAGGCGCCCGCGTCCCGCCGCTCCGGTGCCCCCAAGGCCTCCTTAACCCTTCAGGACCCGGCACCAGGCGGAGGCGGAGGGGGGGTGCCCTAGACGGCAGGATCCCCAGTGGACGAGTGAATCTGGGCATCATGGGCGCGCTGGCACGGTGGGGGTGTGGGAGGGAGTTGTGCGTGTCGGTGTTGGGGTTAGGAGCGTGATTCACAGGGGAGCTTGGAGACTGGGGTGGGGGGGCATCTCCGTGAGACCCCTAGCGGCTAGGCAGCAAGGATTGCGTGACCTGTGCTGTGCTTAGGCGTTCAGTCGTGTCCGACTCTTCGTGAACCCCATGAACTGTAGCTCGCCAGGCTCCTCTGTCCATGGGGCTTCTCCAGGCAAAAATACTGGAGTGGGTTGCCATGCCCTCCTCCAGGGAATCTTCCCCACCCAGGGATCGAACCCAGGGTCTCCGTCTGAGCCACCCTGGGAAACCTAAGGGACTTCGTTTGTTCTCCTGTCAATCCAAGTCTCCCCAGCCCTCAAGTCATTCTCCTATCTTAGGAGGAAATCTTGAGCATCAGTGGCCCGGCCCTCCCCCAACCCCACCCCAAGGGCGCAGAACTGGGACCGGCCTCCCCTAGGTACCCCATGCAGGGCAACCCCTTGGAGCCAGAGGGGTGCGTTCAGCTTGATGCGCCCCCAGGACACCCCACAGGTGAAAGCCCCAGCTCGAGGCCCCGACCCGTCCTCCTCCCCAAGTCCCAGTAAAAGGGACGGTTCAGGGGTCAGTCTCGGTGAAACCGAGGTTTAAACTCCGAGCCTGCCTTCCTCCTCGGCTTTCGAAAGTACCCCCAATCCAATCCCACTCTGTCCTCTCCTTTGCCTGGGCGCCAAAGTCCGTAGCACCAGCCCGGGTACACGGTCCGGCGAGGGGCCAAGGGCTCTGTGCTCCCGCCTGGGCAGCAGAGGGGAGATCTGTGCGCTCCCGGGGGTCAGGGGCCAAGGGGATGGAGCCTGAGCTCCGGGTCCTCTCTGGGCACTGCCCCGCGCGCGCCCTTGGCAGGGTAGCTTGGTCACGCTCGCTGAATACGTTCCAGTCTCTGTCCGGAACGCGTCGGGGACTTTGGTTTGCCCCTAGAACTCTTCTGTGTTCTCTGGAGGCGCGGACTCTCTCGCCCTACCCCTCACTCCTTCCTTGAAGCACCTGGTTCCCCGAGCCGACGGCAGCCCCTCTTTGGCCGGCTCCCCAGTCCGCAGCTCTCGGCGGAGAACGGACCTGGAGCGGGCCGTGTCCGCAGGCCGTGGCAACCCCCTACATGTCCACCAGATGGCGCTCCAGGCCAGGGGCCGAGCGGCGGCCGGACAGCCCGCCCGGGGCTGGAGCCGACCTCGGACCCAGAGCCGCCTCAAGATCCGCACAGAGACGGGGCCGCAGGCCCAGGGGATGGACGCAGGCTGCTGAGAGATCGAGACGCTCCGCGCACCCGAAGGAAACTCCGGACAGAGGAGGATGGAACTGCCCGAGGCTCGGGATGGGGTGGGGGGCTTCTTCCCTTTTCCTGGGACCGCCCTGCCGGGCCAGTTCCCTGGCCTGCGAAGCCCCACCTGCAAACACCCCCCACGCCCACCCCGCCCCGGCCCGGCCCGGCCGCCCTCCGCCTGCCAGGCGGTCTGGAGCCTTCGCGATCCCCCTCGGAGCTGGAGGCCGCCGGTCGACCGCTTTCCAGGCGTCTCAGAAGCGGGGCTATGGGCTTGGTCTCGTTGCGCGCCCGACGAAATGCTTTGCCCGCTGAGGGGCCCTCGAAGGTGTGGGGTGAAGGGACGGGCGGGACCCAGGATGCCTCCTGCTTGGAGGTCCCCCGAGGCGCCTTCCCCCAGCTCACCTCCCCCTACTCCGTCTCCAAGGTCGAGGGCGGTGTCGGGCAGGATGCGCACATCGCCGCCACCACGCCCCGCCCCGGAGAACTTTGCAAAGCTTCTCCCCCAGGGTCCTGCCCGCGTCGGCCCGGGGGCCAGACGCTGGGGAGGCTTTGGGTCTGCGTTGTACCAGTGGGAAGTGGTGGGGACTGAGGAGGGCCCAGGAGTCAGCCTGACAGTCTCTCCCTGGAGTTTACAAGCCACCGAGGTTCTGGGTCAGGTTTGAACGGGGAGGAGGGAGTGTGAGGCCCAAGTTGATTCCGGTGGCGGGGTTGAAAGGTTGATTCCACTTGATGCTTAAGGTCCCCGGAGGCGCTCTGGTTATCTCACTCCCAAGATGACCTCCCTTCTTATCAACTAAGGGTCCACAGCTAGAAAGTCAGGACACACTCGCCAGCTTGTTGTGTGATCCCGGCCGGTGTACTCGGCGGCTTCCGGCTGTTTCCCCTTCAACACAGTGTAACCCAGGAGAGGCTGGAACCCTGGAAGTTTAGTAGTTCTCTCCATGTCCATCTACCACTGAAGCTGGGAGGATAGGGACAAGGTCAAGCTCTGACTCGCTGTACCTGAATGTCCTCCAGTGTCTAATGACCTTAGACAATGGGACTTTCTCCTCTGGGCCCCAAATCCTCCTCCCGAAAATAAGTGGTTTGGAGTAAAATCAAATTGGTCAGTGAGCGACCAGGTGATCTTGATCTCCCATTGCCAAGACTCCAGCCCCCAGTCAAAGTCTAAAGATAAAAGGCTGGGACCTTCCATTTAAGGTTTGAGGAACCTAAGCCTGGAGGATGGGAGGGGTCATCCACAGAGGCTGTTGTTGATGAGATTCCTGGGAGTGCGGGCAGGGCTGGTGGCCAGAATGAATTCACAATTAGGAAATCACATTCCAGGTCCTGAACACTTCCGGAACCGGCTGGCTCCAGCTGCCTCCAGCATCCTGGTGGGATGTGGCTCCTCCCCCATCCAACCCAGATTCCGCCTTGGTACAAGCTGCAGCAGAGGCGTAGCTTGATGGAGGGTGGTTTGGGCACCCAGCACTGCGGTTTATTTGCTCACTGCGACTTCTTCAAAAGAAACAAGGGGATACTCATGGAGCACATTCAGGTACTCATGTTTAAGGGTGCCTCCCAGACCTGGGATGCCCAACAGGCTAATTCCTTAGCTGAAGGAAGGCTTTGGGGGGGGGGGCGCAGTCAAAGCACTTTTGTGCATGGGCTTTCACTGAAAGTGAAGTGTTAGTCACTCAGTCGTGTCTGATTCTTTGCGACCCCATGGACTGTAGCCTGCCAGGACAGAATTCCTCTGTCCATGGAATTCTCCAGGCAAGAATACTGGAATGGGCTGCCATTCCCTTCTCCAGGGGATCTTCCCAACCCAGGGATCCAACCCAGGTATTGAACCGAGGTCTCCTGCACTGCAGGCAGATTCTTTGCCATCTGAGCCATCAGGGAAGCCCCTTTTTCTTCTTACTACTTTTTTTTTCATTGGCAGGGTGTTCGTGATAAATCCCCATTTCACAGCTGATGACAGTGAGGTTCAGGGAGGTGAAATGAAGTGCCCCCAAGCCATCCAGTAAATAAAGGAAGAGTTCTTACACAATCCCACGGGCCTGGTCCTTGGAAATGTTAGCTGATGAAGTGATGATGGGTAAGAGTCAGCCTCGGGGCTGGGAAAGGGCAAAGGGGCCGGGTGCCCTTTTTGGCCCACCAGGCCACGTGTCCATGGGAGAAGCAGCCTGGCTCAGAGCCCAAGACCAGGACATCAGGGGAAGGGTGGCCGCCCTGCTTCATGTCAGCCCGGCAGGGTCCCTCCCCACTCCCCCACCCACCCCCCCGACAAGGGTCAGTGACTTCATCTGGTTAAAACCCTAGCAGAGGTGGCGTCACCCAGCGAGTGCTAAGCTCAGGCGCATTTGCTCTCCTCATTGTTGATATCCGTCCCCTAGAGAACAAGGTATTCTCTGGCCCCACCACACCTTCTCCTCAGCCCGAGGGGAGGAGCTGTGGAAAACCCACCATGTGCCCATGCTGGGCATGCCTTTTCTTATTTCATTCTCAGCTGGGCAGTGGATATGCTCATCCCCATTTTACAGAGGAGAAAACCAAGGCTTAGACCTGCCCAAGGTTACAGAGCTGCTAAGAAGCAAGTCTTGGGTAATGGCATGGCAAACCCCAAGCCTGGGCTCCTTCCTGGAGCCCTGAGAGTTCCTGCCCAACCCACTGGGCACTCGGTCCAGGCCACCCCCCTTCTAATTTAGCCTTACCCCACTTTGGCGCAGTGATAAAGAATCCACCAGCCACTGCAGGAGATGCAGGAGACCTGGGTTTGATCCCTGGGTCGGGAAGATCCCCTGGAGAAGGAAATGGCAACCCACTCCAGTACTCTTGCCTGGAGAATTTCCGTGGACAGAGGAGACAGGTAGGCGGCAGTCCGTGGGGCCACATATAGTTGGACACAACTGAGCACACACACTCTGTTATCATCATTTTTGGGGTCTTATTTCCTCCTTGGAGGGGCTGCCCACCCTCCCAGCTTTGGCCTCCCACAACTCTGACATGACTGTGTCTACTACAGTTCTGACGTTCGTACTGATAGATCAAGTTCTGAGAAACTCTTTAGATCCTTGCAAGTCACCCAGCTGGTCACCCTGCCACTCACACACTGACACTCCCACACATGCATGCACATACGTGGAGACCCAGATGTAACATGCTAACCCCCCACACGGACACACAAATGTAGACATATATGGACAGTCCTACATACACATAGAGGCATGCATTTAACAACCACACACAAACCCACACAGACCTGCACACACACACAGATGCACAGAGACATACAGAGAAACACACTAAGACACACAAATGCCCACAGAAACACACAGACACACCTACAGACATACCTGTACCTACCACACAGACATTCGTGCATGCAAACATATAGAGACAAGCCTACACCCCCTTGGTGGGGGTGGTTTTCCATGGAGAAAGCAGCTCCAGCCTCTCTGAAGTTCTGAGGTTCTCCCCCTGCCCCACTTTGCTGGGTCCAAGCGCTTTCCCACTCCGCCTTTTGGCCTTGCCACATTTCCTCTGGGAAGGGACATATTTGTTTAGGGTCTGTTTCCTAGGAGCTTACCTGATGGCTCAGACGGTAAACAGTGCAGGAGACCTAGGTTCCATCCCTGGGTCTGGAAGATCCCCTGGAGAAGGAAATGGCAACCCACTCCAGTATTCTTGCCTGGAGAATTTTCATGAACAGAGGAGCCTGGTGAGCTGCAGTTGGTGGGCCGCAAAGAGTCAGACACGACTGAGTGACTAACACACTTCCTATGAGGTCACTGGCTCCCCCAAGGCAGCGCTGGTGTCTGCTTTGCTTATTTCTGGGTCCCTAGACCTAAAACTGCTTAACACGTGGAAGCAGTGCAAAAAACATTTGCTGAATGAGTGACCGAATGAGTGAATGAATGAAATGCCCCCTCCAGAAGCCCATACCTGGTCCTTTCAGGCTGTGTGCCAGGCCCTGGATCAGTAGCTGCACGTTCACTTGGAGCCGACTACAGACAGCCCCTGAGGGCCAGTGGGGCCTCCTCTCTTCTCTGAGGACTGAGGCCCAGGGGGAGGGCAGGTATCTTGCCTGAGGACTTGCCTCTGCAGGAGAAGCCTCCAGGCTGCTGTATGGTCTGAACATTTGTGTCCCCCTAAAGTCCATGTTGAAACCTAACTCCCAAAGTGATGGTATTAGGAGGTGGAAACTCTGGGAGCTGCTTAAGTCGTGAGAATCGGGTTCTCTTGAATGGGATCAGTGCTGTCATAAAAGATACCCCATAAATTATCTCAGTAAAGTTAAAAAAAAAAAAGAAGAGAAAGAGACTCTCTCCTTTGCATCTGTGGCCTGGAAGAAGGTCCTTATCGGAGCATGCTGGCACCTGGATTTCGGACTTCCAGCCTCCAGGACTGGGAGAAAGAAATGTCTGTTGTTTATAAGGTGCCCAGTCTGGAATTTTGTTACAGCAGCCTGAATGGACTACGGGCCCTCCCAGCCCTCAAACCCTGCTCTCCAGCCACGCTGGGTGACCCTTCCCCAGGGGCTCTGGGGCTCTCTGGCCTCTGGGTCTCTGCTGCCACTGAACCCCTGCCTTGAGCCAAAAACATCCTCGGATTCCAGGGCAAGCCCCTCCGCCCAGGACCAGTGGGAGTCGCCCAGTGTGTCTGCCCACTGATCTTTCCTGCCTGCAGGACCTTCTTGAAATACAGACCAGATAAGGTCACTTGATGCCCTCCAAAGTCTTCCTGTGCTCTTGGGGTCAGGCCTGGGAGAGGGGCTTATATGAGTCCCGCCTAGCCACCCCCCTCTCCCCCCCGCCCAGCCCCCGCACCTCCATCCCACTGCCCATCTACCCAGGTCTGGGGTAACCCTCTGGCCTTGCCTCCGGGACTTCTCACACTCATGCCCTGCCCCCTGCCTGGAATCACTTCTTTCTCCAAGAACCTTCCCCTCGGCCATCTCCCTCCTGAGTGGATGTCACTCACATCGTTTTATAGTTGGACGTGAGTTTGAGTAAGCTCCCGGAGTTGATGATGGACAGGGAGGCCTGGCGTGCTGCAGTCCACGGGGTCTCAGAGAGCGGAACACGACTGAGCGACTGAACTGAACTGAGTCTTATTCTCTGGGGTGACGTTGGCAAATTAGGTTACTCCTCCCCATCGATTCTTCAAACTGGAGATGATAGTATTTAGCTCCCGGGGTTGTTAGAGGCTGAAGTGAGGGGCTGTTCAGAACAGCGCCTGGCGCAGTGAATGCTGGTTTCCTGTTGCTCCTCCTGGGGAGGACGCGCCCCTTTGGAGGAGCCTGGGGATGGGACCTGGGGGCCATCTGGGGGCAGGGCAAATTCTCCCCCGGCCTGGGCAGCAGCCAGGGCTGAGCCCACCAGAGCTGGGTGACCCCTTCTACCCTGGGGACCAGCTTCGGCCAGTGAGACCCTGCCGTCTGGGGTGACAGACCGCCAAGTCGCTGAGCCTGGGGTAAGTGTCCTAGACTTGGGGGTCAGGCTAGCGGGTGGTGGGAGGGGCCTGTGTGTTGGAGGGTCTGCGGCGGAGCACAGAGCCCCGACATTTGACCAGGCTGCTACAGAGAAATCCGGAGGGCAGTGAAGCCCTCTGGTGTCAGCTGGTGGGACCTCCTCTGCCTCCTAAGAGCCCCTCTCTCCTGGGCCCCTCTCACCCCAGGCCCGGATGGGCGTGTTTGTTGGTGGAGAGTGGGTCGCGGCTGACCTGCGTGGACCTGTCTCATTGAGCGGCGTGGTCCGTGCGGCAGTACCCGCCTCTCACCACTAGGTGGGGATCTGGAGTCATCCCGGCTTGGAGTCTGGGACCTGGAGCCTGGTCCCTTCAGCTCCAGGCTGGTTTCAGGACAGGGGTTTCCAGGGTCGGGGGTCCAGGCCTGCCCTCTCTGCCTCCATCCTGAGTTCTGGCTAGTCCTGCTGCCAGGCGCTGACACTGAGGGAAGTGAATACGAGCAAGGACCTTGTGCAGCCGCAGAGACATAAGACCAGCCACACCTCTAGCTCTGTGGCTTTGACCCCTTGAGCCTCAAGTGTCGGGGTCTCTGGAATAGACTCGTCTGCCTATCCTGCCTATCCTTGACGGCCTTGCACGGTGCCCCTGGGGCTTGATATGTTGCTTCAGTTGTGTCTGAATCTCTGCGGCCTCGTGTCATTGCACTTTGACCTCCAAACACCCAGGGTCGTCCAGCCCGCACCCCTCCCCGTCTTTCTGGACAGTGCCTTGTTTTCCAAGTCCTCCCCACTCTCCCAGATCACTGGGGGAAACTTATTTTTCGCAGGGCTCCCCTGCTGGCAGCTCCCATCAGCACGCGGGGAGCAGACCCTGACCTGGGCCCCAGGCCGTGGGTTCAGAGGCTTAGAAGTTCCTGCCCCGCTCACACAAAGGCATGGTCTCCTCTCATGGCATCAAGCCCCAGGCCAGGGCTGAGGGCTCATTTCCCTTTTCCCCCAGTGATGGGCAGGAAAACTGAGGTTCAGAGGGCCCAGCGCAGGTTCCACAAGGGGGAGGAAGTGAAGGACCAGTCCAATGAAGCAGATCATGGAGTTCCTTTCACCTCAGGAGTCTTTTCCTGGGATCAGGTGGCGCTTCTTCCCCAGAGCTCCTCCGTCTGTCCCCTGGAGTGGGAGGGGCTGAGTGAGAAGCCTCAGCTGTGGAGAAATCTGAACCAACCAGGCCCACAGAGAGCTGTGGCTCCGGGTTCTCAGCATTTGGGGATCCAGAGGTCTCTTCCCCACAGGGGAAAGACGGGGGCCACAACGGGGTTAATTAGTCTCGCTTTTATGTCACTTCAACAAGTACACACTGAGTGACTTTTTTTAAAACTAATTTTATTTATTTATTTTTGGCTGTGCTAGAACGTCATTATTAGATATTAAGAAGAGGTGGCAAGAATACACAGAAGAACTGTACAAAAAAGATCTTCACGACCCAGATAATCACGATAGTGTGATCACTCACCTAGAGCCAGACATCCTGGAATGTGAAGTCAAGGGGGCCTTAGAAAGCATCACTACGAACAAAGCTAGTGGAGGTGATGGAATTCCAGTTGAGCTATTTCAAATCCTGAAAGATGATGCTGTGAAAGTGCTGAACTCAATATGCCAGCAAATTTGGAAAACTCAGCAGTGGCCATAGGACTGGACAGGTCAGTTTTCATTCCAATCCCAAAGAAAGGCAATGCCAAAGAATGCTCAGACTACCGCACAATTGCACTCATCTCACACACTAGTAAAGTAATGCTCAAAATTCTCCAAGCCAGGCTTCAGCAATACGTGAACTGTGAACTGCCAGATGTTCAAGCTGGTTTTAGAAAAGGCAGAGGACCCAGAGATCAAATTGCCAACATTCGCTGGATCATCAAAAAAGCAAGAGAGTTCCAGAAAAGCATCTATTTCTGCTTTATTGACTATGCCAAAGCCTTTGACTGTGGATCACAATAAACTGTGGAAAATTCTGAAAGAGATGGGAATTCCAGACCACCTGGCCTGCCTCTTGAGAAACCTGTATGCAGGTCAGGAAGCAACAGTTAGAACTGGACATGGAACAGCAGACTGGTTCCCAATAGGAAAAGGAGTACGTCAAGGTTGTATATTGTCACCCTGCTTATTTAACTTATATGCAGAGTACATCATGAGAAACGCTGGGCTGGAAGAAGCACAAGCTGGAATCAAGATTGCCGGGAGAAATATCAATAACCTCAGATATGCAGATGACACCACCCTTATGGCAGAAAGTGAAGAGGAACTAAAAAGCCTCTTGATGAAAGTGAAAGAGGAGAGTGAAAAAGTTGGCTTAAAGCTCAACTTTCAGAAAACTTAAGATCATGGCATCCGGTCCCATCACTTCATGGCAAATAGATGGGGAAACAGTGGAAACAGTGGCAGACTTTATTTTGGGGGGGCTCCAAAATCACTGCAGATGGTGATTGCAGCCATGAAATTAAAAGACGCTTACTCCTTGGAAGGAAAGTTATGACCAACCTAGACAGCATATTAAAAAGCAGAGACATTACTTTGCCAACAAAGGTCTGTCTAGTCAAGGCTATGGTTTTTCCAGTGGTCATGTATGGATGTGAGAGTTGGACTGTGAAGAAAGCTGAGCACCAAAAAATTGATGCTTTTGAACTGTGGTGTTGGAGAAGACTCTTGAGAGTCCCTTGGACTGCAAGGAGATCCAACCAGTCCATCCTAAAGGAGATCAGTCCTGGGTGTTCATTGGAAGGACTGATGCTGAAGCTGAAACTCCAGTACTTTGGCCACCTCATGTGAAGACTTTACTCATTAGAAAAGACTCTGATGCTGGGAGGGATTGGGGGCAGGAGGAGAAGGGGAAGACAGAAGATGAGATGGCTGGATGGCATCACCGACTCGATGGACATGAGTTTGAGTAAACTCCGGGAGTTGGTGATGGACAGGGAGGCCTGGCGTGCTGTGATTCATGGGGTCACAGGGAGTCGGACACGACTGAGCGACTGAACTGAGCTGAACTGAGCTGACTAGATCGTCATTGCTGCGGGGGCTTTTCTCTGGCCGCACTCAGTAGGAGCTGCTCCCTGCTTGCGGGGCGCGGACTTCTCATTGCAGCGGCTTCTCTTGTTGCCCAGCGCGGGCTCTAGGGCACGTGGGCTCAGTTGTCATGGCTCCCGGGCTCTAGAGCACAGACTCAGTAGTTGTGGGCCAAGGGCTCAGCTGCTCCTTGGAGTGTGGGGTCTTCCTGGACCGGGGATCGAACCTGTGTCTCCTGCACTGACAGGCGGGTTCTTTGCCACTGAGCCAGCCCCCTGAGCAACTTCTCCGCTGCTGTGTGCCAGATATCATTCTCCCTCTCTCAGAGGCACTGGTCTCCTTATTTCTTAATGTCTTTTAAAAAATTGAGATTAAAATTTGCATGCTATAGAATTTATCCTTTTAAAGTATATGATTCAGTGGTTTTAGTACATTCCCAAGGTTGTGACATCATCACCACTATCCAATTCCAGAAATTTTCCTCAACCCCAGAAGAAGTCCTGACACATGAGCCGTCATTACCTCTGACCACAGCCCTTGGCACCCACCGAGCTCCCTTGTATCCCTATGGATTTGCTTATTCTGGACATTTCATATAAATGTAATCATACAACACTTGTTTTTCAGTGACTTAGTTTCTTTTACTTATAATATTTTCAAGGCTTATCCATATTGTCTTTTGCAGGGATCAGCACTTTTATTCCTTTTTAAGTCTGAATAATATTTCATTGCATGGATATACCACATTTTCTTTATCCATTCGTCCACTGATAGACATTTGGGTTGCTTCCACTTGTTGGATATTATGAATAATACTGCTGTGGACATCATGCCCAAGTCTTTGGGTAGACACATGTTCTCATTTCTTTTGGGTCTATGGCTAGGAGTGGACTTGACTGGTTCAACGGATAACTTTGTTTAACTTTTGGAGGAACTGCTAAAATGTTTTCCAACATGGCTGCACCATTTTCCATTCCCATCAGCAGTTCTTTGCCATTTCTTGAACATATCAGGCACATTCCTCCTCTCTTCCCAGTGTCTCTCTGGAGACTGTCCTTGGTCGACCTTTGTAAAAATAGTCACCCACCTTCATCCTCCCCACTCTCTCCCTCCCTTCCTCTGTTTGTTGTCATTTTTAATATTATACATGCTTTTTAAACTGTTTAAACTTATTTTTAATTTTTTGAATTTTTGAAATTTGAATTTTTTAACTTATTTTGAATTTTTAAACTTGTTTTATTGACTGTCTCCCCTCACTAGAGCGTAAGCTTCATTTTGCTCACGGTTGTTGCGTTGTTCCTAGCATGACGCCGGGCAGGTAGCATCTGCTCAGAGTTTGTCAAGCGACACCTGAATAAAGAGATGGAGGGCGCTGTGCTGGGCACCCGGGGCAGAACGTGGTGGGGGCTGGGGGTGGGGTGGCGCGAGTGTCGCCAAGGCCCCGCACGTTTCTCCACCTGTCAAACCTGCCGTGGGGGCTCAGCCCAGACTACTCAAGCTCTCACCCTCACCCACCAGGGGTGCAGGGGAACCCAGCCCACCCCCCAAGCCGAGCAGGAGGCCATGCAGTCATTGCGACTGGCCCACCTACTGGATAGAACATGGCTACGGGCACGGCCACAGTTTACTCAGAGGATTTGAGAGGTGGCTGTTGGAGCGGGCATTTGCCTGTGACATCAGTGCCCGCCATCGGCCTTATCTGTCCCCCTCTGGGGGGACACCAGATGTGAGAGCTGCTTGACAGGAAAGGAAGCCAGCCTTTCCCACGCGGGAGCCAGGCACGGACCGTCCCAGCCGCAGAGCCAACCCACTGGGTCTTTTACGGCCTCACCTCAGCTGGCCTCTGGGCATGTCAGTCAGGAATCCTTTGCTGGCAAGGGACGGAAATCCAGCTGAAGCTGAAGAAAAAGAGCAGTTTGTTGACTCGTGTGGTACCTGGAAGAACAGGCGAGGGGGCAGCCTGCCTTTCAGAGCATGGGTGGCTGGGCACACAGCTGTCCCAGGCTCTCACACTCTTGACCTTCTCTGTCATTTCTTCTCTTTGGGTTAGGTTGGTGTCATTATCTCCCACCGCAGATGGGCTTCTTTGTGGGACAGGGAGCTTGGCTGCGGGCAACTGTGGTTATAGAAATCCAGTTTTGTGGCCCAAGGGGAGAGGAAATTGCCCCCTGTGCCAAGGAAATGCTGATTGGTACCGTGGGAATCACATACTCACTTGCCCCAAACACACCATTCCCATCCGCCCCTGTTATCCATTGTGGTTCCAGCAGAAAACCAAGCTTGCTGGGCTCTCACGAAATGCCTGCCTAAGTGCCAGGTACTTGGCAGTATTTCTCCGAATCCACACAACTCTGCAGAAACCTCTTTGGATTCCTGCTGACAGAAGCCCAACTCAAATTAGCTCAAGCCAAACCTGGAATTTATTGCTTACATAATTGATAAAAGCGGGAGTGGACTTCAGGCATAGCTGGATCCAGGGAGTCAGATTAGTCCAGGATGTCTCTCATTAGCTCCAGGTCTTAACCTGACTCTCTTCTGCACTGGCTCCACTCTCGGGCACATTCTCCCCACAAAACAGGAAAGACGCCCAAAGCACTCGAGGCCCAGATGGCTTTCACATCACTCCATCCCAGGGGAAGAGAGAGGCCTGGCTCTCTGTGTGTGGAGCAGACCACTTGGGGAGACTCTGACTGGCTCCTTTGAGGGTTCCGTATCTACTTATTGGACAAGGGGAAGGCAACCATAATTGGCCAGGTCTGTAAGCAAGAGGATGAGGCTGTGGGAGTTGGCGCCCCAGACTGTCTGGGGGCAGACAGTTTGCATATGGTCAGTTATAGTCAGTATTATTTTCCCATTGTACAGATTAGGAAACTGGATCTTGGAGAGAGAAAGTAACTTGCCAGCACCGTATAGCTAGAACCCCAGCTGGGACCTACGTCTGTCTGCCGTTCCCAGACCATCACTTTGCCATCCCTTTTAAACAAATATTTGTTTATTTATTTAGCTGCATCAAGTCTTAGGTACAGCACACAGGATCTTAGCTGCAGCTTGTGGGATCTTTAGTGGTGCCACATGTGGGATTTAGTTTCCTGACCAGGGATGGAACCCAGGCCCTTGCATTGGGAGTGCAGAGTCTTAGCCACTGGATCACCAGGGAAATTCTTCACTCTGCCTCCTTTTATTTATTTATTTTTCTTCTTTTTAACTTTTTTTTGTTTGTTACTCTGCCTCCTTCTCAAGTGACATTGAAACATCACTTGAAGTAGATTCCTGTTGGCAACCACGTCATTCCCAGCATTCCTTGCAACAGCTGTCACAGAGAAGAGGCCCTGGGAGGAGAAGGGGGCCACGCTCTCAGACGGGATCTTTTATGAACCCTGCTGCGTGACTGAAAGGGTCTCTGGGGTCATTGACTCCTGTTGCCATACTGAATCAGTCATCCATCACCTGGGCCCTGTTTGGACACTGTCCATGATGGGGAACTCACCACCTCCCAAGGTGTTACAGATTTGAACTGATCTAACAGTTTAAAACTTCACCAATGGTTAGAAGCAGGATGGCCTTGACTAGCTCCAGATCACTTGTTCGTCTTCATTCATCTGTAGGGGATGCTTTTGTTTTATAGGCAGAAGAAGAGAGAGAAAGTTTGGGTAGGGTGGGCCATCCAAATATTTGAAAGTTACCATACAACCCCTTCCCAAGTGGTGCTAGTGGTAAACAATTTGCCCGTCCATGCAGGAGATGTAAGAGATGCAGGTTCGATCCCTGGGTCAGGAAGATCCCCTGGAGTAGGAAATGGCAACCAACTCCAGTATTCTTGCCTGGGAAATCCCATGGACAGAGGAGCCTGGTGGGCTACAGTCCATACAGTCACAAAGAGTCGGACATAACTGAGCGACTGAACACACACACACACACAAGCCCTTCCTCTAACTCCACCCGGTCATCTCCCAAGTTTCCTCAATTGAAGACTGTTCACTGTATATATTATCCTGTCCCTCGAGACAGTATCTGTGGTCTCTAGAGTCCTCTAGAAAAATGTGGGCCTGAGTGGGTGGAGCAGAGGTGTCAGGGCCTCTCTCCTCTTGCACTGGTTTAAACAGAGTCCAAAGTTATTTGGGGCTTCCTTGGTGACTTGGTGGTAAAGAATCTGCCTGCAATGCAGGAGACACAGTTTTGATCCCTGAATGGGGTATATCCCCTGGAGAAGGAAATGGCAACTCACTTCAGTATTCTTGCCTGGAAAATCCCATGGACAGAGGAACCTGGTGGGCTACAGTCCATGGGATTACAAAGAGCCAGACATGACTGAGCGACTAAACGACAACAAAAATGTCACTCATTCTTTGGCAGCCACGGAGCAGTATTGACTCAAGTTGCTTCTATGCCAGATCCTTCTCCAGTCTCCACTATGGACAGGTGACACTGATTCTTTTTTAGTGTCAAAAGTGATGTGTCAACAGTAGTTTTTTCAGAAATGGAGAAATCCATCCTAAAATTCATGTAGAATATCAAGCAACCCTAAATAGTCCCCTCCCCCCAAAAAAAATTTTAAAGAAGAGCAAAGTTTCAGATTTCCTAATTTCAAATTATAGTACAAACCTACAATAAACAGAACAATGTGGTATTGACTTCTAAACATATAAGCTGAAGGAATAGATTGTGAACCAAGAAATAGACCCTCAAATTTATGGTCAATTGACTTTCCATGAAGGAGCTATTTCAGTGGGGAAAAGACAGTCTTTTCAAAAAATGGTGCTAGGAAAAGTGGATATTCACATGCAAAAGAAAGGAGTTAGACTCTTACTTTACATCATGTATAAACTCAAAAATGGATGAAAGACCTAAGTTTAAAAGTTAAAACTATCATAGAAGAAATTATACAGGAAAATCTTCATGACTTTAGGTTTAGCAATGGTTTCTTAAACGTGATACCAAAAGCACAAGTGACAGGAAAAAAAAAATAGATAAACTTCACAAAATTAAATATCTCTGTACCTCAAAAAAACATTATCAAGAGAGTGAAAAAACAGCAAATAGAATGGAAAAAATATTTACACACTGGGAAAACTCCCTGAGGAGGCAGCCCTTTGCAAGGCCAGTGAGCTGTGGCTGCAGGCACCTCCAGAGTCTGACCCCCAGCCCCACCCCGCGCATCAGTGTGAGATCTACAGGGTGAGCTGCTGGTACCTCCCGATCTGAGAGCTCTTCCCATAGCAACTGACGGTCTGGAAAATCCTCAGTGTCACTTTGGTGACCTAGAGAAACACTCAGGAACAAAACGTCAGTGGCATGTAGGAGTTTACATGCCACCATGGTGAGCATAAGTCTTAGCAAAGTGGAGGCCTGCCGGTTGGACCAGCTGGAGAACTCAGTCTTCCTGATCATTCTCTGCACGGAGGAAATGGATGACATGGAGAAAAATCTGAAGCCATGCTGCCTGCAGATCTAAGCTCCCAAGGTGTCCCGGGACTCCATGATGGAGTGTGCAACGAGGGACGGTGGCAGGCAGCTATTATACACCAAAGCCCAGGTCATAGACGCTCTGCAGCCTCCCCGTGAATATGTGCCCTAGGTCTCCGACAAGGGGAAATCCACGAAGGAGAAGGACCAGCTAGCTCTTCATCTGCCGGTTGGATGTGGGTGAGATGCAGGATGTCTGCCAACTCATAGTCAGCTCTCCCGAGGATGCCTGCTTCAAGTGATGGCTGGTGCCTGAGGGAGCTAATGCAAGAGGGACAAGATCTCACCTGCCCCTATTTTTTGACCCTTGACTCAGCAGCCTCTGCTTATCATCCAGGTAGTTTCTATATATTCCATGAAACCCACACTCAAAACTCTGCCCCACCCGAGATCAAGAATCTTGCCCCAATGTGAATGGTGCTACATTAAAGAGTTTAACAGACACTTCCAGCTGTTGTAATTTTTAAAAAATAACAAATTTATGTTGCATATATTTTTTATCCCAGTAGAAAAAGGTGAACCAGCATGTTGCAAATTCATAAAATACCTTTGATCTGAATTTTTATTTTTATGTTTTTATTTTTTTTCCCAGTTATTTTTATTAGTTGGAAGCTAATTACTTTACAATATTGTAGTGATTTTTGCCGTACACTGACATGAATCAGCCATGGATTTACATGTGTTCCCCATCCTGAACCCCCCTCCCACCTCCCTCCCCATCCCATCCCTCTGTGTCATCCCAGTGCACCAGCCCAGAGCACTTGTCTCATGCATCCAACGAGGGCTGGCATTGATCTGAATTTTTAAAAGGTTCCTCTCCTTTTGAGTGGAATTAAGTGGAGTGCTGGCTGAATTTCAGCCCCCATTTAGTTCCTCAACTCAAAAGATTCACTTGGGTAATCAACAGCCTACACAACCATACATGGCAACCGTGTGCTGGATTTCATATCTATGTCTCCTTCTGATTGGTCGAAATCATGTTTGGTCCTCAATCTGTTATCTGATGTATTTGCCATCTCCCCCAGTTTGTGACACCTACCAAGCTGATGCTATGTCATCTTCCATATCATTGAGTAAAAAGTCAAACTGGGTGGACTCCTGTGGCTCCTTGGTGGAGACTTCCTGCCAGATTTGTACTGACCTGTTAATTAGCACTCTTTGGGGGTGACTGTCCAGCTGCTGTTGGTCCTACTTGTGCCTCTGGATTGAAGACACACTGTTATGTTGTACCAGCCTCCTTTCTTACTGGTTTTCTCATTTGTCCTCAAAGATTTCATGAGAACTAGATGAAAGTCTTTACTAAACTCCAGAGAGAGGCTATTTCCTTCATCTGTCAGTCTGTACATCCTATTACAAAAGAACTTCGGCCTGCCTGAATCTTTGAAGCGGGTAGGATACTACGGGGCAGTTGTTTCCAAACTTGCATCAGAATCACCTAGAGGGTGATGCCTGGGCTCTTCCCAAAGAACGTTAGATTCTGGATAGAGCCCCAGCATTCTCATGTCTGGTAAATTCCCAGGTGATGCCAAGGCCACTGGTCCAGGGACCACTTTTTGAGAACCACTGATGTATGTGGGGATAAGGGCAAAAGCTCTGGAGTCAGGTAGACCTTAACCTGTTTGAACCACAATTTATTTGAAATAGAAATAATAATCTTACCTAATAGGGTAACTGTGGATTAAAAAGGTAATGTATAAGAAGACCTTGCTGGAATTTCCCTGGTGGTCCAGTGGTTAAGAATCTGCCTTGCAATGCAGGGGATGCGGGCTCGATCCCTACTATCCCACATGCTGTGGAGCAACTAAGCCCATGCTCTGCGATTACTGAGCCCATGAGCCACAAGGAAAGATCCTGCTCAAGGTGACAAAGATCCTACCTGTGGCAACTCAGACCGGACACAGTCATATAAATAAAGAACACCTAGCGGCCTAGCACCTAAGTGATAGGTGACATTTATATTAATGTGCCTGGTAATGAATCTGTGCTGAGTGCTTTTCTAAATTGCTCAACCCCACACTGGAGCTGGAGATGGTCAGTTACTGGCCTCAGCTTTTCCTGGGTCAGTTTGGGCAATGGGTAGGTTTCAAAATTTGACGACCTGAAGACAGTAGATTGATTATCTAAGGAAGAATGGGGAGAAGAGAATAAATTCTTCGAGAGGAAGAAAGGAGGACTGGCTAAACTGGGAGAGGACCCCTCTGCCCCTTTTGCCTCTTAGCTTGTCATTGGTGGTGCTGTCAAGATTTTGCTTCCCATAGCCTGTTCCTAAATGCCAGGCCAGGAAAGTGGCTGCCTGGCTCACCCAGACTCACAGGCAGGGCAAACCTCTTCCCCAGGTGGAAGAGACGCCCGAGGCAGCCCTCAGCTGCTGGCCAGCCTCACCCTGAGCACCCTCATTCTTAACTTCTCTGGGTCTCCCGCCCCACTCTTGAGTTGCATGTTTCAAAATCACCATGTTGCCTTAACTTCTCTTCCCAGATTTTGTGTGGGGCTCTGCCTAGCTCTTCTGACTCAGTGGGAGCTCCCAGGCTCAAGGGTTAGAAGAACTCATGGGCAAAGCCAGCTGGCAGGGGATTCACTCACCACCTCTGTCCTCTTCCCAAGGGGAAGAATCTCCCCCACCTCCACTCCCCTAAGCCCTGCAAGGAGAAAGATATCCAAGACCTCCAAGAACTTTAGGGGGACGCCTGCTGCATCACCTGTAAAGTGATGCAGTGACTCTGGGGCTGGCCTGCTTATCTGCTGTGCAACTGTGACCATGTTAATGAAGTGCCTGGTACCACCCATGATTTTCTCACTGCAGCCAATGCTCTCACTTGCCTCAGAACTGCCAGGGGGATTAAATGGGAGCATTTCCGTTTGGTGTTTAGGACAGATCTTGGCATATAGGAAACTCTTAACAATATTGACTTTAATGGGCTTCCCTTGTGGCTCAGATGGTAAAGAATCCCCTGCAATGCGGGAGACCTGGGTTCGATCCCGGGGTTGGGAAGATCCCCTGGAGGAGGGAACGGCTACCCACTCCAGTATTCTGGCCTGAAGAATTCCATGGGCTCTATAGTCCATGGGGTGGCAAAGAGTCAGACCCAACTGAGCAACTTTGACTTTCACTTTCATTTTATTACTATTATTTTATTTAGCTTCTGGGCCAAAGTTTTTTAAATTCTTGGTAGTTCACCTTTTGCAGTTGATTAAATTGTGTCCACCACTGCCCTGAGAAAGAGATAACCAAATCTTATCCCCCAGTACCTGTGAAGGTGATCTTACTTGGATAGGGTCTCTGCAGATGCAGTAAGTTCAGGATTTCAAGGTGACATCATCCTGGATTTAGGGCGGGTCCTAAAGGAAGGTGGGGTGGGAGGGAAGGGGAGGGAGGAGGCCGGAAGGATTTTCCGTTAGAACCTCCAGAGGGAGTGTGGCCCCACACAACCGTGATTCCAAACTCCAGCCTGTAGAACCATGAGAGAATCCATGTCTTTTCTTTGAGCCACCAAGTTCGTGCTACACTAATATAGCTTTCTTTCTGATTGTCCAGAAATCTTACCCAGACTCACTATCCCCGGAGGGGTCTGTCCACATTTCTCTCTCCTCCCAGTGGAAACTCCCATCTCTTAGGGAAATTTACCTTGGTGTTAAGTGGGGGGGAAAAAAAAAGATAATTTAATTTAAAAGTCTTTCCCTCAGAGCTATTAAAAAACGTTCCCTCGCACACCTGCATTCCAAATGAAGCCTTCTTGGTGGACTGTGGTCTGAAGATCTTTGAGGCTCTCTTGGCCTCCTTCGCTGGGCTGGCCCCCTTCCACAGAGGCCACTTCTGCCACGGTGCTGACCACACTGAAAGGTCATGAGAGCCCTCTTTGTCCTGGCTGTCTTAGACTGTAGTTCAGGCTTGGCACATCACCATCCTAATAAATGTTTATTGACTTAACAGATGAGGGAGGGCTTTTTCTTGTGTCCCTACTCCTGGCAACCTCTACCCCAGTCCTAGAAAATTCCATGAGAAATGAAAACATATTTCCACACAAAGACTTGAACACAAATGTTTATGGAGGTTTTATTTACAACAGCCAAATCTGGAAATAATCTAAATGTCCATCAACAGGTGATTGAATAAACAAATTGTGGTAATATCCATACAATGGAATACTACTTAGCAATAAAGGTAATACATTTACCCATCAGTATGGATGAAACTAAAATCATTATGCTGAATAAGAGAAGCCAGACAAAAAAGAACACATACTGTGTGATTCTGTTTACATGTAATTATAGAGAATGCCGACAAAAGCCCATCTACTCAAAGCTATGGTTTTTCCAGTAGGCATGTATGGATGTGAGAGTTGGACCATAAAGAAAGCTGAGTGCCAAAGAATTAATGCTTTTGAACTGTGGTGTTGAAGACTCTTGAGAGTCCCCTGGTCTGCAAGGAGATCAAACCAGTCCATCCTAAAGGAAATCAGTCCTGAATATTCATTGGAAGGACTGATGTTGAAGCTGAAACTCCAATCATTTGGCCACCTGATGCGAAGAACTGACTCATTGGAAAAGACCCTGATGCTGGGAAAGACTGAAGGTGGGAGAAGAAGGGGGGCAATAGAGGATGAGATGGTTGGATAGCATCACCGACTCAGTGGACATGAGTTTGAGCAAGCTCTGGGAGTTGGTGATGGACAGGGAAGCCTGGTGTGCTGTAGTCCATGGGGTCGCAAAGAGTCGGACACGACTGAGCGACTGAACTGAACTGAGCTACCCACTCTGCCTCTGGTCAGTGAGAGTCCAAGTTTACCATCTTCTCGCCCTCCATCCCCAGACCTCACCTGTTTGCCAGAAGTATCCCTGAGTCTGGTTGGCTCTCCCCTTATTGGTCCATCCTGGGAAAAGCAAAAAACAGGGCTCTCTACTTTGCTCCCACCATCTTTCAGAAGGGAAAAAGTTTTTTTTTGAGACTGCAGTATGGACCATATATATGTGTCTTTTGATGAGACAGTGTCTGCTGCTCTGGCCTGCCCTCACTGTGTGTGGTGGGAAGGTGGGTGTGTTGGGCGGAGAGGCCACAGGAGACGCACCAGGGCTATGAGCACCCCTGCTCTGCAAGCTGCCATCCGGCTTTCACGGGCAGAGCCCCTGCTCACCAGGAAGCTGTGTGGTGCAGAGACAACATTCAGGAAGGGTCTGTGTCATGGCCAGAGATGCCCCAACGCCTCGGGTCAGCAGCTACACCCTTCCCCAGAGCCAGCTGAATTCTTCCCCAGGACACCGGAACTTTGGGTCAAGGACTGAGTTAAAGTCTTAGCTATAAGATGATTGCTGTCCTTTCTTTAAGAACAGGCCACAGAGACCATACTTTAAAACCCCCAAATTAGGACATCACGTTCTGATAAAAAATTTGTAAATCGCTGACACGAAAAGTTGCTTTGTTGTTGTTGTTGTTGTTCAGTAGCCAAGTCGTATCTGACTCCTTGTGACCCCATGGACTGCAGCACACCAGGCCTCCCTCTCCTCCACTGTCTGCTGGAGTTTGCTCAAATTCATGTCCACTGAGTCGGTGATGCTATCTAAGCATCTCATCCTCTGCTGCCTTCTCCTTTTGCTTTCAATCTTAAAAGTATACAAATCAAGTCACAGTTGGTTACATATTGAATAAATAGGAATATATTTCTGGAAAAGAATGTAATCAAGGCGGACACTATCCTCAGAACCCAGTGGTTGTCTGTTTAGGCCAGTGTTTCTACATGAGGGTGATTTTTGACCTCCCTCCCAAAGGACAGTGGCAGTGTTTGGGGATATTTGGGGTTTCCATAACCTGGAGTAGGGGATGCAAAAGGCCCCTGGAAGGGACAGGACACTGCTGAGTGTCCCGCAAAAACAGGGCCGCCCTACTACAAGGCATTATTTGGCCCCAAATGTCAACAGTGTGAGGTTGAGAAACCTTGGCCTAGACCCTCTGGGGCTGCACGTGCGGACCCCAGGGTGTCCGTCCTGCATGGGTGTTTCCTCCTGACTTTGGTCCTGTCTTTGACTGGTGGAGTCCAAGGGAGAGGCTGGGGGCCCCCCAGCGCTCCACAGCTTCCTCTTGTGTTGGCAGAAGCAAGAAGACCACTGCCTCTGAGGAGGTGGTCAAGCCGAGCACAGCAAGCGACAGGTAAGATCTTGGGTCAGCATCTCCCATCACAGAAGAGGGTCCAGGGCAGAGACCCCCCTGCAGCTAGGGAGCAGGCAGGGGCCCTGGGTTCTGAGGGAGACGCTTGGCTTCTAGCGCTGCCTGACTCTGCGTCTGGCTGGCTCCCTTAACCTCTGTGCCTCGGTTTCCTCAGTCCCTCCTCTGGGCATCGGTTCCTGCCCTTGCCCCCCTCACAGGGTCTTGTAGTGGGAGGTATTGCAGACATAGTGGTGACCGAGGTGGTGGCAGGGGGGAGGAGGGTAACTCTGGGCAGAGGATGGAGGGTGCAAGCCACCCGCTGGGCTGTGCTGGGGCAGCAGTGGGAAGGATGGGGAGCGACCGGCATCACGGTGCAGGCGGCTGGCAGTCTTTCCTCCATGGACTCTGCTGTCTTGCAGCTTTCAGACCAGGAGTGGTGACGGGGGCAGGGGGTGGGGGCTTTGCAGGAGCCCTACGGGAAACTGGAAGTGTGCCCAAGCCACTTGTGCTGTAGGAAGTTACCCGGCAGAGAGGAGCCAGTAGACAGGCTCCAGGTAGCTGGCCCAAAGCAGACTCAACAACCACATGGCCTTGGAAACGATGAACATATATCCACAGCTGCTGCTTTGAGTCCTTGAATTTTCAGTTGCTTGTGAAGTGGTATTGCAGCCTTTAGATGCCTTTAAGCTTTTCTGTACATCTTTTCAAAGAGTGTTAAACCTACATATTAATTTCTAATTTTTATAGATAATTATTTCTTCTCTATGTTGTATATATTAGCAAGCATTTGAAATAACTGCCGTGTCCAACAATAAAGTATTTATTTATCAAAGCAAAATTAGTATATAACCACAAGGATTTGTGGGAAAAACTAGATGTTCACACACACACACACACACACACACACACACACAGAGGCATGGAAAGATACCATAGCCAAGATTACTGATTAAGAAAAATTAGAAAAGTTTTGTAAGCAGGGCAAAATCTATCCAAACTCCAAAATTTCTTAAAACGGGTGTGTGTGTTTAGAGGAGACAGTGGTGTCTAATGATCATACTGGCTGCCCAGAAGTTAGAAACAGACCCTTATTCACCAGCAGTGTGACTCTTCTGCTGTGAGTCATCTTCTCCCCATTTTATTTTTTTCATTCATGGAAGGTGGATGATAATGGTCGGATGTCAAAGGGACCCAGGAGCCAGCTGAAAGAGCTCCCAATGGCCAAAATGCAACAAGGTGAGTGACAAAATAAATAACAGAGCATTGGATCATAACCCAAAGTACCACATGAATGTCGGAGAGGTTATACTGATATAACTAAGAGATTGAATAAATAAATAAATTGAGAAGAATAGAGAAATCTACTGTGAAGAATTTCAAATAACGGGATGTAATGCCCCTCCCTCCAAGAGGGGAGCAGAACGCCCCACTCCTAAAATGTGGGCTGAGCCAGTGCCTGCCTTCTTCCCGACAAAAGCAGAGAATGTCACAGTTAAAACCTGACAAACACTACCTTACCCAAGTGATCAAGGTCAGTATCATTAGTGATAAATCATCTGGGTAACACGTCCCTCTGATAGGGTGTGATGAGAAGGGCGCTTCACCTCTGAGGGTCTCCTCACTCAAACCCACAACCCTAGTCTAATCACGAGAAACACATGAGACAAACCCCAATCAAGGGGCAGAATCCACATGACTGACCAGAGGTAGCGCTGGTTTTAAAGAACCCTGCCTGCCAATGCAGGAGATGTTAAGAGATGCAGGTTTGATCGCTGGATTGGGAAGGTCCCCTGGAGGAGGGCATGGCAACCCACTCCAGTACTCTTGCCTGGAGAATCCCACGGACAGAGGAGCCTGGAGGGCCACAGTCCATGGGGTCGCAAGAGTCAGACACGACTGAAGCGACTCAGCACGCACAGTCTTTAAACCTGCCAGGCTGTCAAGCACTGGGAAAGCTGGACTGTCTCAGCCAAGAGGAGCCTCAGGAGAGATGATGACTAAATGTGAGGTGATATGCCGGATGGGATCCCGGAGCAGAAAAAGGACAGGAAGCAAAAACTAAGGAAATCTGAATCAAGTAGGGTAGTCTTTATTTGGTTTACAATGTATAATGTTCACTCACTAGTTGGAACAGATACACCATATTCATGTGGTGTAAGATGTTAACAGTAGGGGAGACTGGAGGTGAGCTATCTGGGATGTCCATCTTTGCAACTTTGTTTTTCTGACCTTGCTGGGTGACTTGCAGGATCTCAGGTTCCTGACCAGGGATTGAAGCTGGGTCACAGCAGTGAACGCCTGGAATCCTAGCCACTAGGCCACTGGGGAACTCCTATTGCAACTCTTCTATAAATCTATTCTTAAATAAAAGTTTATTTTAAAAAGTGGATAACAGTGTCTACATTATGTTGATGCACCCACTTAGGGAATTCATAGTTTACGTTTACTTAATGTAATGAGCTAATGGAGATGTGTGCGTGCATGCTTGGTAGCTCAGTCTTGTCTGACTCTTTGCGACCCCATGGACTGTAGCCCGCCAGGCTCCTCTGTCCATGGAATTTTTCAGGCAAGAATACTGGAGCAGATAGCCATTTCCTCCTCCAGGGAATCTTTCCTGGATCGAATCCTCGTCTCTTGCGTTTCCTGTATTGGCAGCAGATTCTTTACCACTAGCGCCACCTGGGAAGCCAGTGTCAACGATTTAATACATGGGCATACGATAAGTGTTTAAAGCTAGCTACTGTTTATCATTATTGTTCTTATTTCTATTTTTGTAATAAAAATAGCAAATAATATATAGAAAATAAAGCAAAAAATAGCAAATAAAAATACAAATAAAAATATTTGTAATAAAAATATAATTTTTCTCATTATAGAAAAATTTACAGATGAGTCAAAGGAAAACATAACCCACAAAAGAACAAAGTAGAATACCCACAACCCTACCTTCCCTGGGGCAACTACTGGTCACACCTTCCCATGTACTCCTGCTGAGATGTAACAAATTTTTTCTAAAACTTGGATCACACCACTCATACAATTTGGTAACTGGTCATGATTAAGTAACATTTCTGTTGTTCCCACTCTTTGCTGTTACAAGTAGCCAAGAGCACAAGTAATGAACTAAATATTAATTGGAAAGGGGATAAAACCCTGAAAACATAAAAAAAAAAAAAAAAAAAACCCAGACACCAATGCTTATATATAGGAACAAAAGGCACTCAATGGTTCATCAAAATGACCCTCATCTGAAAAGCTGATGACTGACTTTTCTAGGTCTATTTCATTAAAATTTAATACATTAAAAAATAATTCTAAGAAAGAAGTGAAGGGAATATGGTAGACTGTTGACAGTGGTTAACTCTTCTGTTCCCTCTGCAGCCTGCTGTGACTGGCAGATTTCCTATAAGGCAGATATTTGACTCTAAAGCAGCAGCAAGGGACCATGAGTGATTGGATCTAGTCTTTTTCAGTCAAATGCTATCCTGCCTAAATCACTGGGTTCACTGATTTTCTTTCAAGTAAATCTATTTACTATGTAGTGTTCTAAATGCTTTCCCAATATTTAATGATCTGATGACATAAATGGGTATTATTTTGCTCATTTTATGGCTTCCTTGGTGGTTCAGAGAGTAAAGAATCCACCTGCAATGCAGGAGACCCAGGTTTGATCTCTGGGTTGAGAAGATCCCCTGGAGAAGGGAATGGCAACCCACTCTAGTATTCTTGCCTGGAAAATTCCAGGGACAGAGGACCCTGGCGGGCTACAGTCCATGAGGCTGCAAAGAGACACAAGTGAGAGACTAACGTTTTTACTTTCTTTCTTTTTTATTTGCTCATTTTACAGATGAGGAAACTGAGGCCCAGCGAGGCTAAGTTACCCAAGGTAATACCCAAGGCTCCAAACGCTTGACCACTGCACCCAGGATGCCCCCAGAGCACCTCTGGCCAAATTGCAGAAGCCAACAGCCTGTCCCGTGCTGGCAGAGAGGCGACAACGGCACTAGGCCTGGCTTACAGGGCCTGGCTTCTAGAAGCCATCGGACTCCAGAAGTCTGCACAGGCCACTTCCTGTTTGTGTGACTTTGGGAAGATCTCTTTACTTTCCTGAGCCTCAGTTTCCTTATTTATAAAAAGGGCGTGATGATCCCACTTCCTCTGTTTCTACTCCTCAGGGCTATTGCCGGCTCAGGCATGGAAACTGTCAAGCGTGCACATAGGCAGGAAGTGGAGGAGGGAAGGGGTGCAGAGTGAACAAGATGCAGGGAGGCAGCGTGCGGGCCATCTTGAGAGAGCTGTGTTCAGGGGACTTTGGGGTCTGAGGAGCGGGGTGGGGTGGGGATTCAGAGTTAGTCTTGGAGGCTCAGCTGGCTGAGCTGGGATGGTAGCCACAGTGAGGTGGGAGGGCGGGCTGTGAAGGAGAGGCCGCCGCAGGGATCCAGGACCACAGCAGGCTGTCTTCAGCTTCTCAGCTGAGCCCTAGGCTCCTCGGTGAGTCTGAGACAGAGTTCCCCAGGACAGGCCCTCCGGGTAGGGAAGGGGTCCAGTGGGGTGTAGGGACTTACTGGCAAATTTTTGTCAATGTCCACAAGAGGGAAGGATGATACAGGAGGCACGCATTGAATTGCTCTTTCCAGAAGCCCCCGGGAAATCAGAATACTAGCTTCTCATTTGATGGGCCCCCCCCCACCCCAATTCACCTCAGCCAGCTCATCTGAGCCTCCAACAGTCAGGAGGGAGGTCGACTCTTCTCTCCCCTACACTCCATCTGCTCTTTCTAACATCCCCAGTCATTTATTCTCCTCTGTGACACTCTTGTCAGTATTTTACACTATACTGACCTCTTCCTTGCTCCAAAAAAGTTCTTTTTCTGCCAGGACTGCACTCCTTCTTAGCCAACCCTTTAACCGATTTTGTAACAGGAGAGAAAGGGGCAGGGCACAACTTTGGAAAGACTGACATGGCCCAAGGACACAACATAAACCAATTAGAATCAAACGGGACCAAGTTGGCAGACAAGACCAGGCCTTGATCCTCAATCAGCAAGTGAAATGACACACCCAGAGATGCCATGCCAGTTCCAAGGCACTGTTAAAGGACCAAGGAGTGGGTGGGGGCCCAAATCCTGGAAATCTCCGCCCCTTCCCCAAAATAGTTGGAATAATCCTCCCACTCATTAGCATATGAAATTACCCAGCCTACTAACCACACCAAATTTTGGGCCACACTCGTTCTCTGCGATGGTCCACACTCTGTCTGTGGAGCGTGGTTCTCACTGTATCTGAATAAATCCACATCTTACCTATCACTTTGTCTCTCGCTGAATTCTTTCTGCAATGAGACATCAAGAACCCAAGCTTCATTAGGTCCTGAAAGCAGGTACTGTGGGTTTTGGCTGGGTTTGAGTCCCAGCCACGTGGGTTCAAGTCCCAAGCAGGGTTTTGGCTGGGTTCAAGTCCCAGCTAGTTTCCTATCTTCTTTTCCACACCCTCCAGATTCTCTTCTTGGTCTCCTTCTTTCCTTTTCTTTCTTTTTGCTTTGAAAGAATTCTCCTTGAGTGGTCTTCTCAGCTACAGTGTGAATCCCCACCATGCACTGATGGGTTCTGAATCTTCAACCCCCCGTCCTTCCAACTACAGTCCTGGCACAACTAAAACTAAACTCATCTCTGCCCCCACCCACTGCCTCTTCAGTTTCAATGTCATCACAACCAGATAGGGTTCTGCTTTCGGAGTTGTTGAAATGAACCTGGCTGGCTTAAGCAGAGAGAGGGGATTTATTGGAAGGGTGAAGTAACTCATCAGCTCGAAGGAAAGGCTCAAAATCTAGGCTCAGAAGTGACGAAAGTTGGAGCAGCTACAGGGAGCTGAGCAGTGGGTGCAGGTGAATGGCTCCCTCAGGGCACAAAGACTGGAGAATGGAGAATAAGAACGCTACCTACCATGCTGCCAAGGGCAAAGCGGGGTGGGGAGGGATGGATTGGGAGCTATCAGTATTTCATATAGAATGGATAAAGAACAAGGTCCTACTGCATATCACAAGGAACTATATTGAATATCCTGTGAGAAACCATAATGGAAAAGACTATGAAAAATACACACAGACACACAGACACACACACACACACACACACAGGCTTCCCCAGTGACTCACTGGTAAAGAACCCACCTGCAATGCAGGAGGTGCAAGAGACGCGAGTTCAATCTCTGGGTCAGGAAGGATTAAAAACTGCCCTGTGGCTCAGTGGTAAAGAATTTACAGGAGATCCCTGGTCTGGGAAGATACCCTGGAGAAGGAAATGGCAACCCACTCCAGTATTCTTGCCTGGAAAATCCCCTGAACAGAGGAGCCTGGCAGGCTACAGTTCATTGGGTTGTAAAGAGTCAGACACGACTGAGCAATCCAGCACACATGCATGCATACACACCATGTAACTGAATCATTTTGCTATACAGTAGAAATAAACACAACATTGTAAGACAACTGTACTTCAATAAAATAAAAGAAGAATGTTACCCACCAGGTAGTATTTGTTGAATTTTATTATTATTATTATTATTATCATCATTTTGGGCCATGCCACACAGCATATGGGATCTTAGTTCCTAGACCAGGGATCAAACTCACGCTGTATACAGTGGAAGGGCAGAGCATTAACCACTGGACTACCAGGGAAGTCCATTTGTTGAATCTTAAATAAACTGTACCGGTAAGGAAGCTGAGGCCCAAAGAGGATGATTCAGTTCCTTTGCCTCTGTTTTCTCTGCCTTGACACTCAAGATTAGAATTCTAGGAAGAGAGTATCTGATGTCTTGGCTGGGGATGGGCAGAACTCCTTCACTGAAACTCTTCTCATCCCACTCTACCTAATGACAATGATTCTTTCCTCTACAATGAAACTGGGGTTCTGAACCTGAAAAAGGAGAGTCAACTGTTTGGATACAAAATCACAAATGTCTATCGTATTCCTACCCAGAGACATCCTAAACTCTAGCCTCTTTCCCTACACCACATCTTCTAGACATCTTTTGAATAATTTCCCTATCTTCATAACTGGTATCCTTGTTACCATTCCTCACCCCTAAATCTACCCACCTTACCAGCAATCAGCTTCAAAAACACAAATCTGATCAGTCCAGTTCTGTTTCCTGCTAAAAACCCTTCATGTCTACCTATTGCCCTTCAATAAAGTTTTTTGCTGTTGTTTTTGCTTGGGTTTTTGGTTTGGGTTTGGGGGAGGGAGTTGTGGGGTTTTTCTGGTCCAATTCAACTTTTATTACCTTCATCATATACAAGGTGTGTAGACAATAGCTTTTTATCAGCTAACTGTATCGAAAAGATAAACACGGTAATAATTTATGTGATCCAAAATGGGTGAAGGCAAAAGACAAGCTTCCTCTCAATAAGAAAAGTTTCAGACCTAGGAAAAGGACAACAATACTGATTTTTTAAATTGTATTTACTTAGAGGAATTCAGATGGTCAACAAAATTGCTGCAATATTTTGTTTTTGCAGTTACAGAGTGGTATTCAGTAGCAGAACAACAATTATTTTGTATTAATATAAACTTTATCAAAAACAACTGAAGATGAAAAGACTTCCATCCTCATATATAATTAATCTGTGTGGCGCACCAACAAGAGCCTATTTTATTTCTTAGTACTTTTTATTTTTTCCTTATTTATTATTGGCCATAAGACATGTGGAATCTTAGTTCCTTGACCAGGGGTTGAAACTGTGCTCCCTGCAGTGGGAGGTGCAGTCTTAGCCACTGGACCACCAGGGAAGCCCAAAAAGAACCTACTTTAAATTTCCATGCCAATTTATAACCCTCACACTGTATCAGGTTAGCAGCCATTGAAAATACCACCAGGACAGAGCTAGCTAAAGACACATTTGGTAGTGTAACTATAGGGAAAAAAAAGACACAGTACAGTGTAAAAACAAATCTTACACAGCCTTACATTTCAGTTGTTTCTTAAAAAGGAGTTGTGTATGAGGGAGTTAACTGCTTTATGCTGCTTTGTCACTCAGCTGTGTCCGACTCTTTGCGACCCCATGGACTGTAGCCTGCCAGGTTCCTCTGTCCATGGGATTCTCCAGGCAAGAATACTGGAATGGGATACCATTTCCTTCTCCATAAATGCTTTAACGGCATGAAAAAAAAAAAAAAAAAACTTCAATAGAACCAATTTATTCATCATCATCTTCTTCCTCTTTCTCCTCCTCCCCCTTTTAATCTTCTTTTTCTTGTTTTTTTTTTTTTTTTTTTTCAGCCTTGATGACTCTCTTTTTTGCTATGTCAGCTTCCTTTGGCTCAGTAGACACTAATATCCTGTCCATATTTTCCCTTCAGCCTTCTTTTTATAAGGCTGCTTGCTTGTCATCTGCTGCAGTGTTGTTCCTCATCTCTCCCAGGTTCTCTGCAACATCACCAATGGATAGGCCTAGATGCTCTCCTTTGAATTTGGGGTCAAACTCAGAATAAAATAAGAAAAAGGCTGAAGGAAGCCTCTTGGGTACCCTTGACCTTTTTTTTCTGTTTGTTTCCCCTTTAAGAGAGACATAGGTTTTCATGTCTCTTTCACAATGGCCCTTATCTGCCTTTGCCACGTCTTCAAATTTTTCTTTCTCCTTATAGACATGGTCTATTGAAAACTCCAAGAAACTGACTAAAGCATCTGGGTGTTTCTTCTTGTGCTTTTCTTCTTTTTTTTAAGATTTTTTTTTTTCTGTGAACCATTTTTAACATCTTTATTGAATTTGTTACAACATTAGTTCTGTTTTATCTTTTGATTTTTTTGGCCATGAGTCATGTGGGATCATAGCTCCCCAACCAGGGATCAAACCTTGCATTGGAAAACGAATGGTCCTTAACCACTGGACTGCAAGGGACTTCCCTTCTTGTGCAAATTGGCAAGTCTGCACAAAGAATGCATATGATGACAATTTGCCTCTCAGTTTCTTAGGCTCTCCTTGCTCATGTTTAATTATTTTTCCTCAGCGAGGCTGAGTCACTCAGTACCTGTTGAGCTCTCATTTGCGCTGTCTCTGAGGAGCTCAATGTCCTGCAATTGTTACCTAGATAGAGTAATTAACAGGGTTTACAAGGCCGTTCCCAGACTGTACCTTTCTACAAAGCTTCATTTTCTACCACTGCAGTTATGCTGCTCCTCAAACATGCCCTCTGTACCTTTGTATTGTGCGTGCTTAATCACTCCATTGTGTCTGACTCTTTGAGACCCCCTGGACTGTGGCCCGCCAGGGATTTCCCAGGCAAGAATATTGGAGTGGGTTGCCATTTCCTTCACCAGGGGATCTTCCCAACCCTGGGACTGAAGCAGTGTCTCCTATGTCTCCTGCACTGCAGGTGGATTCTTTACCGACTGAGCCATCAGGAAAGCCCCTGAACCTTTATATTGCTTTGGCCAAAACGTTTGTTAGGGGTTTTCATAAGATGGTTAGGAAAAACACAAACAAACTTTTTGGCCAACCCAATACTTGCCCTTCCGCTCTCCTCGGACTTCCTTTTCACATCCTCTATCTCTCAGGATCCTACACATATTCATCTTTCAAAGATGGACTCAGATGTCATCTCCTCATGGAAACTTGTGGAAGGATGTGAGTTAGTTATCCCCTCTTTTGTACTCTCTTCGCATTTAACATGGAAATAGATCACAGCCCTGAGCCCCATTTATTACTGGGCATTTGTTTACAAGTCTGTCTCTCCCACTAGAGTGGGTGGGAGTCATGCACCTAGAACAAGTGACCAACCTGATGGAAATACATTTGGAGGGAAATATGACAAATCAGATTGTGTTTTTCATAGTCTGGACAGTTGCTAAAGACTGCCCCCCCCAAAAGGCTGATAACCACCTACTTAGTCCCCTTGCTCTTGGGAAAATAGGGTTTAGGGAGAGTTAAGTTAAAGAAGAGGAAGGTCTTCTTGTTCCTGGGTTCTTATAGACAAAAAAGTGAGGTGACTCAGAAGGTGTGGATTTGGCCTTTGGAGGCTTTTTAAAAAGAAGAGAGGCTTTATCAGGAGCAAGCAAGAATTCCTCTTGGAAGTGGCCAAATGACTAAGCTGACCCCTGAAGAGGTTGCCTCTTGAGGAGGCCTACAAGGAGCAGAGGAACCAGCCAGAGGGCTCCAATGTCTCCAACCATGTACCCAAGGAGCTCAAGGATGTTTGGGGGAGGAAGCCCTTGCTAATTAAGCCTCTACACTTGAGCGAATGTGAGGCTAATAAGGCGGCCCCATTCCAGGGCACCTCCACACCAAACCAGCCGGTCTGCCTGTTTATTGCCCGTATGGAGATCATTAATGCCTCCTGACACTGGGGTCACTCCTGGGGTCAATCCCTGAGCCCGTTCTGCAAAACAAGGGGAAATGAACTTCCCAGCACATGTGGCTCAGGCTTGGTGGGGAGGGGGGACTCCCGTCACCCCACACCTCCGCTCTGGGAGAGATCAGCACCCCAGGCTGTTGGATCCCCAACACAATCCCTTCCGCCCAGGTTGGGCCCTTGAGAGAGTGGTTGTGGGAAGGGCAAAAGGGAGGCCCTGGTCTGGGCTGGGACAACCCCCACCGAGGCGATCCCAAACGACAGACGGACACTAATCCCCTGGCGACGGGCAGGGGTGGTGTCTGGGAGCTGCAGCTGCAGCTCGACAGGGGCCAGGCTCCGGCCGCAGGTGGCGGGAAGGCGCAGGCCCACGGCCACGTGGGCGCGAGCTGCAGACTCGGCCCCACCTCCCCGCTTCCACCGCAGTGATTGGGCCCCTTACCCTTCCGGAGTCCAAGATGGCGGACGGGGGCGGGGCTCCTGGCCAAGCGAAGCTGCGATTGGTGAGGCGCGGGCCTTTGTACCTGAAAGACGGCCTCAGTAGCCAGTCAGGGAACTTCTGGCGGGGTTGGTGGGTGCTCAGCCGCTTTTACCTCACACTTGGGCATTCAAGGCCTCACCAGTCTGTCTTTCCGAGCCTGGAAGGGGCCAAGGTGGGAACCAGGAACCCCTAGATGATCCTCTAGGCAGGCCCTTTCCCGTCTGGGGCCTCTTCCTCGGTAATGACCAGAACTGGGAATCAGCCCCTACCAGCCCCGGGAAGAAGTCGAGAAAGCCCCCAACTAGCTTGGAGGAAATCAATAGGATTATGAGGTTAATACCAGAGCAGGCTGAGTGACAGTTACCAAATAAATGATCCCAGGAGGACATGGCTGAGGTTAAATGAGGCCCAATAAATAAAGGAACGTGTTCAAAGGGGAAACTTCAGAAAATGCAGGGACGTGGGGGTCGGGCCTCTGGACGCCTTCCTGCCCTTCCCTTCGAGGGTTTGTTGATTTCTAGCGGAGCTACGGTCTGGGGCGCTGCCTCCCAGGAACGCACAGGCCGGGGTCTGTGCCCTGTTCAGTGCCAGTGTTGGCATGGCTCCTGAGCGCAGGGCTCCTTGGACAGCTCCATCCACCCAGCTTCGACTGAGGGAATGGAAACTCTTACTATGGAGGTCTGACCGGTTAACAGACCCAGCGTGCCTCTGACTGCTTAGACCCAAGAAAATGGACCCGAGTGCAGCAAGAGGGGTGAAAGCTCGCGAGCACTTTTATCTGTGTGAAATCACTTCATCCTTTCTACTACTCTATGAGGTGGCAGTTATTATTCAATTCATTTTACAGATGAGGAAACAGAGGCTTAAAGGAGATCACGCTCCAGGTCCCTCTGTCAACAGCCTGTTGAGGACATGAGTTCAGGTTTTTTAAACTTCAAATTTCAAGGGCTGTCTGATAGCCTAAATACTCTCTTATTCTTGAATTCTGATTTGTTTCAGCCACTTGTTCAGAAAAATCCTTGAGGACCCAAATTAAAAGCTGGTTTTGGATAATCTATGCTTAGGAAGGATGGAAGGGAAAAAGAGAAGGAAAGAAGGGGCAGAGGGGTGGAAAAATTAAATAATTTCTCTGAGTTAGATTTAAAAAAAAATCTAACACAACCATAGCACAGATATACTTTCCTCAGACAGACTGTAAAATAAATGTGTGTTTCAGGGAAGTCTTACCAGGGGAAATGGAAAGAAGTGGCAGTTCAGGAGCATGTAGTGTAAGGGGGAAGAAATTCGTTGGTTTTCTGCAGTGAATCCACCTACTGTTAAGGACTCTGGAACAGGAGATCTAGGTTGCAAAACTCAGATCTGATGATTCATTCTTTTTCTCTGTAGTTCCTCCAGTGAGAGTTTTAGGAGGAATCTGCCTGTATTATTGGTGAACCACTGCCTCTGTCCTCAGTCCTGAGGCGGCTCAGAGCAGCCTATCTCACCCAGGTCCAGGATCCAGCTAGTCCAGTCCCCAGTTCCTTCTAACTGGAAGTTTCCTTATTCTGTTTGTGGGAGAAGGCCTGGGAGGCCAGGGTGAGAGGTCAGGTGTGCAGACCCGTGCCTGTGGTAAGAGGGGAAGCACCTGCAGCAGCAGCTGCCACCCACTACCCAGTCTCCTTGTTCCATCCTCCAACTTCCAGAGTGAGCTCAAGCTCCTGCCCCCACAGTTGTCCTGAGTTTGATAATCCCAGTGGGATGTTGGCTCGGGAATCTGGAACCAAAAGTTGGGGCTACTGGGTAACAAGAAAGCCACAGGGGACAGGTAAATTCCCTGCTGCCTCACCCATTCTTTTTTCTCTTACTAAGGATCCCAGGCCTTAGATCATAGCACACACAGAAGAACGTGGCTGGGAAGGAGTGTGGAGGGATTTTGTTTCCTGGATTGGAATGAGAAGGTATGTGCATATACACAACAACAGATAAAGACACTAAAATGTGTATCTTTCATTATGGAACACCCAAGGACTCACTCAGCACTGAGCTGGGACCTTTGCATATATCTCAGGAGTAAGACTGTAAGCAATAGAGAGTCAGACTAACAATGATGTAAAGAAATAGAGTTTATTTTTTCTCACATTACAAGAGCAGGTTTCCCTGCTCAGTGATGGCATCGGGAACCCAGGCTCTTTCTTTTTGCTCTGATATCCTTAGCACACTGGCCTTCATCCTTTTTGCCTCAAGGTCTCTAGAGCATGAGAACTCCAAGGATCTCATCCACAGGCAAAAAGAAGACTGTCTTCCTTTTTTTATCAACAAAGCAAAAAATTCCCCACACCCTATCCTATCTCCCCTCCAGTCTTTCCCTTGGGCCTCGCTGGCCAACATTGGGTCACATGACCACTCCCAGCTCTGAAAGAGACTAGGAGAGCAGGAAATAGGATTTCCATGATTGGCACAGAGCAGTGGTTCTCAACCTTGGCTCTACTCTCAGAGATTCTGACTCAGTTGGTCTGGGGTGGGGCTTAAGTATTATTAAATGCTCCCGAACCTAGGATTTTCTAAAAAATTGTAATTGCTTTTCACTACCGTATGGTGTCATTTCAAGTAATCATCTTCAACCAAACCCACCCGAGGCTCTGAACAAGCCACCTTATGGTATTGACTAGGATTCTCCAGATTCTCCTGTAGCCCCTGCTCCCTTTGGGACTGATCATATAGGTGATGAATTAGTACCTTTTTCGGTTGTTTGTTTGTGAATTTGCAGTTAGTAACTGGTTAGCTAAGCAGCTGGCTAACTAATAGAATGCTTAGTTGGCCTTTCCTCTTGTTTATGTGTCTGGCACATAGTAGGTACTTGATAAATATTTCTTTGGGTGGATGGATCCATAAAATGGAGATTAAAAATAGAGTTAATACAGCATCAAATGAGAAAGTAGCTATGGAACCATTTTGTAAATGAAAAGACAGTGTACAGATATAAGAATAAACATTTATATGAGAATCTATTAATACTTTAATGTTTAGGGCCAAGGTAAAGTTTTCCCCCCATTCTTCACCAAGGAAATAGTGTTTCCACATTTCTGAAATGGAGAACTATCATTTTGCCCTGTTGGTAGTAAGCCAGAATTTTCTCTCAGTTATAGCAACATCACTTAGTGATGGCATATATTCTTTCTCCTTTTTCCTCGACCCTACTTTGCCCTTCTACTTGTATTATTATTAGCTTATTTTGGTTATAAATCACCTCAAGACTTTTTTAGAAAGAGGTGGGGTAAAATATATTTTAAAAATACTTGGGAACTAACCTTTATTGTCTACTTACTACATGCAAGGCATTTATATGTACTGACTTACCCAAATCTCACAATTTGCTAGTATGTTGGTGTGCACCTGCATGCTCAATCGCTCAGCTATGTCTGATTCTTTGCAGCCCCAAGGACTATAGCCTACAGGATCCTCTGTCCATGGAATTTTCCAGGCAAGAATACTGGAATGGGTTGCCATTTTGTACTCCAGGGGATCCTCCCAACCCAGGGATTGAACCCGGGTCTCCTGTCTCTTGCAATGGCAGGTAGATTCTTTATGACTGTGCCAGTTGGTGTGATTATCCCCTTTTTATGTAGGTGTCAAGGGACTTGTTCAAGGTCATACAGCTGCTAAATAGTGAGCCAGGACTCAGATCCAGATTTCAAAACCTTGGACAGCCTGACACCAAACCTGAGACTCTTCCTCTAAGTAACCCAAGGTGGTGTTACTTAGATACTCGGTTATGATCGACTTAGCTCAGCTAGTTGAGGAGAGTGTTTGTACTTTGAACTCCTCACATCTGTCCTGGGGGCGGCGGGGGGGATTGGTCTTTTTCTCTTCTCCACAGGCCATTTATCAGCAAATACTATACTTCATAAACTGTAAACTATTCTATTACTCTATGTACCACTAAGAAAAATAAAACTGCTACTTAAACTATGACACACCATTGATGTTAAGATGCATCCTAATTTAAGATATGTCAAAATGTGAAAAAATGTGTTTCTTAGAATCAACAAAATAATATATTCCATTCTAGTAATGGAGAATTTGCACATATAACCTCTCTCCTTTTCTTCCTCAATTGCTGGCTGATTTGCCCCTTCCTTTTAGTCACCAAAACCTAGCCTGTCTCTTCCATATCACACTTCTCCACATCATCATGAACTGGCCAATTTTAATTTAGGTTCTCTCTCATGAGTCTCCAGAAAGCCTTGAACTCCTAGGAAGTTTCCACTCTATAGCTTCTCTAAAGAGCTACATTAGATGGTCTCATTATGAACTTCCTCCATGACTGTCAGGAAACTCTTTCCAGGGTCTGGCCTACCTCTGGTCTTCCAGTGGTACCTGGTGATTGACTGTCCTCCCTGTTCACCATGCCACACAGGAGTTGCTTGGTTAGTCCAGATGCTATTTACCTGCCAGGATTTCCCTCCATGCTGTTGGAGAGGACATGGGAGGGAGCTTGGGCGCAGAAGCTGAGGAACGTCATCCAGTTCTCCCTAACACAGGAAACACGACTCCCCAGGCATCTCCTGAAACACCAGGGCCTTCCCTGTCTCTACTTCAGGAGGAGGCACAATTAGGGGAGGATTAAGCTTCTCCACCTCTCTCAGACCTTACTTTCCCTTCCTGGTTTAGGACTCCCCGACCAGGGCCTGCTCCATGAGAGGAGTCATGAAGGGAAGTTGGGGCATCAGGCTCTGGTACTGTGGCGGGGAGACGGGAATTCTTGGGCATTGGGCCCGCGGTGGAGCAGCATCACAGGCTCCTGACAACGGCAGCTGGCGTTTCTTGAGTTGGTGTTCTCCTTCCCGCTTTGTGTGCAGGGGGGTGGGGAAAGCCTTGATGCCCCGCTCACCATCTCCTAGCATTATAAAAGGGACGGAGCCATCCAGCAAAGGATTTTCCCTGTCCTGTTCGAACCCATGAATCTGCTTTTGAGGTCAGAATCTGGAAAGGAACAGAGGCTGATTGGAGAGCGCGCTGGAATACCAGCGCGGATACAGCCCATGCTGAGAACTGAGGGGCTTATCTGGGAATTCTAGTGACCAAGGACTCCTGGGCCTTTGCACATGGTGGGCAGGCTGGGCATGGGCTGAGGTCCACATGAGACTGCCTGCCCGTGCAGCTGCAGGGGCCTGCGGGGAGGCACAGACAGACACGGAGACGTGGAGATAAGTGAGACAGAGGCCGGGCAGGGAGGTCTAGGCGGCGGAGGGGCACTCACTTTCGAGACCCAGAGGCCGGCTGGCTCGGTGCGAAGCCGTCTGGGCTTCTTAGACTGGAGCAGGCTTTGGGTTTCCTCTTCAGCCCTCCGGGATCTCGGGGAGCTGCTGGCAGAGTCCTGGCCCTAGGCCGCAGTTTCCCCAAGAGGCTCTGCCAAGCGCTGGCACCTCGGAGCCTGGGCCTGGGCTTCGATTCAGGCCGGCGCCGCACCTCCTCGCCGCCGCCGCCGCCGCCACCGCCGCCGCCGCCGCCGCTGCAGACCCGGGCCACGGGGCCTCCTCCCCGCCTGGGCGGAGGGCCTGCCCTCACCCGTGACCCCCGCGGCCGACTGCAGCGCCCGCTGCCCGGTGGCCCGGACGAGCGCGGGCCGGTGAGCAGCGGGGTCTGTCCCAGACGAGGCCGGGGCCTGGCCGTCGCGACAGGGCCCGGGGCCCGACCGCAGGCGCGAGCGCGGGCCGGAGCGCGGAGGTGTGAGAATGTGTGGCGGGCATGGTCGGGAGCCGCCGTGCGGGCCGGCGGGGCGCGAGTGCGCGGCGGGCACGGCCCCGGGAGCGGGCTCGGACCGCGGCGCGTGCGGGCGGGCGGGCCCCGCGGCCCGCGGCTCCGCGGAGGGCGGCCGTCTGGAAGCGAGCCCCGGCCCCGCCGACCCCGGCGTGCGGCGTCCCGGGATGCGGGCCGCGCCGCCGCTCCGGGCCGGCCAGCCGTCCCGGTTGTCGAGCCTCGGGTGGGAGCCGCGCGGCGGAGCCGCTCGCCCTCTCTTCCTGCCCCCTCTAATCTAAACCATGCGGGGCTCCCAATCCCGCCCGGGCCGGCCGGCGGGGCCCGAGGGCCGCGGAGAGGGCAGCAGGCCGCGCGCTGGGGGAGCCGGCAGCCAGCTCGAAGCTCGGGGTCCCGGGGCCGCGGAGCCCGGAGACCCCGGAGCCCCCTCCCCGGGGGGCGGCGGGCGCGGACTGATTGACAGCGGCGACGTCAGCGCGGGGAGGGGGGCGGCCCCGGAGGGAGGGAGGAGGGGAGGGAGCTGAGGCCCCGAAGTACAGCCTCGGAGATCAAGGGCCCGCTCCAGAACCGGGATGCGTCCGGCCCCGAGGGCGCGGCGGGCAGCGGGACCCTGACCCAGCGGCCCCGAGTCGGAGTCCTGGCTGACCCGGGCTCCTCGGACCCGGGCTTGCAGTGGACCCCGGGCCGCGGGCACCAGCGCTTGCGGCAGAGCAGTTAGGGTGAGTGAGGGTCCCAGCGTGGGTGGGGGTGAGCAGGGTGTGCGGGACAGGGGCCACCCGAAACCAGGGTGAGGCTGCAAGGTGGAGGAGGATGAGCTGGAAAGGGGACGAGTAACGGGACCAGGGTAAGAACCTCGGGGGCGGTCAAGGCGGCAAGAGGGCGGCGCGAAGTGTTTTCCGATCTGGCTGCCGCCTCGGCCCGACTCCCAGCGGTCGTGGCTCAAGACCTCCTCTCCTCCGAGCAGCCGGGTGAATTGGGTCCAAGGACCCAAGAGCATAGGGAGGACAGTGCCAGCCCCAAAGGAACAAGGTTAGGATGAGACAAGCAGAGCGGTGGTCTTGAAATTGGTCTTTGCGGAAGAAGGAAGGCCAAGAATGAGGGCCCGGTACTTGGCGAATATCGATGTGGAAATGTGTGTGATGAGAACACTGGACTTTAGAGCCTTTGATGCAACAGGGTCGTCAAAATTAAAGCAAGGAGCATCATATATAAATAATGATTCATGATCAAGAATTACCAAAATATAAGCCATTACCCAAAAAGCAGGGCTAAACGGCATAATAGAGTACTCCGGACTTTAAAACAACAATAAAATAATAGTCATTCTCAAAACGAAGTGAAAACTGTAACCCCAAATTTGAAAGAATCATAGACAAAGTGATGGAACAATGTGAGAAACATTTTAAAATCAATAGCAATAGAATAAGAAAGAGCAATAGTGTCAAAATGATAAAACCGTAGGAAAAAGGTGAACAATGAAAATACTAATAAGGGAAATACTAATATTAGTATTGACACAATACTATAATTTATTATTGATACTATAGTGAATTATTAAAATAAATGTTAACCAAAATCTTAAGAGCAATAGTACTATAAATAGACAGCAACAAGAATTGCTGGAGTAATATGACAATTTATGACCAAGGTTTTAATAGTCCCAACAACATTATAAATAATGATGGAGTAATAAGAAGTAGTGTACCAATGTGATGAAAAATAATCAGAGTATTAAGAGCTACAGCAATATGACAAATTATGACAAAGTAACAAGAAGTAATGATGTGATGAAAAATAACTAGCGAATTAAGATCCATAACATTACAAATAATGACAAAGTAATGAGATATTGCAACAATGTGATGAAGAATACCTGGAGTATTATGAACAATCCTAACAAAACAAATAACGGTAAAATAACAAAAAGTATTATATGACTGTGAAGAAAATTAATGTGAATATTGAGAACAATAATATTATGTTATGGTAAATAAATTATCGAAACTGACCAAGAACAGAGGCTGAGGAACCAGCCACGGAAACATTTTAGGGATACAGAATAAAAATGATGATAGATTAACATGACCTACTGGAAGACTGTATTTAATGATTGCCTAGGTATTAGTAGAATACTAATAGAATTACTAACATGCCAGGAGGCCCTAGGATGATGTGACAGGAAAGCCATAACAACATATTTGATAATGACGAATTAACAAATCAAACCAGTACTTTAACCATACAATATTAAAAATAAAAAGCACTAATAACTTGTATGTGATGGGATAGTTTTAATGTTATTGAGCTGGCCAGAATACTACTCTGATAATAAAGATAATTAAAATGCTTTAAATAGTATAAACTATTAACAATTCCCCGGCACAAGAAAAGGATCACCAGTAATCTAGAAATGGAAAGAAAAATGCTATCCTTCTTAGAAAACGAGACAACTGAAAGTGACGGACCCGAGGGCACGGGGCGCGGAGCCGGCCGGCCGCGCCCGCCGAGGGCTCTAGGAGCAGGGCGAGCGCCGGCCGTGGCCCTCGGCTGGTGCCGGACCTGCTGGTACCGGCGTCCCAGCGCGCCGGGGCTCGGGGTCCGAGCGGACCGGACCTCGGGTCTGCTCGTGCCGGGGGGGAAGACAAGGAAACGAGCGGGAGCTCCAGGGAAGGCGAATCGTCGGGATGTCGGGATGTGGCTGCGTGGCTGAGAGACAAGGAAGAGGCGAACCTCGAGTTGGGGAAGCAGAGCCCCGCGCAGCACTCGCCCCTCGTCGGGACTGGAGCTCAGTGACCGCGGGCCGCGGATGTGCTCCGCACGGGGCAGGACCCAGAGCGCGGCGCAAGTCGCGGGGCGTCGCGTGACAAGTGCCGCGCAGGGACCTAGCGGCCCGGAGAGCATCGCACTGGGCGGCCCCTCCCGGCCCCGCCGGCCGCCACAGTTGGACCAGCCGACCCCGAGGCCCATCCAGGCTGACCCCAGATATAATCGGAACCAACGCCTAGGGTCAGAGCGCATAACCACCCTCCTTGTGGTTGTGCGGTGTCCCCTTGCGTGGGGTCTCCTGGGTTTCCAGGCTCGGTCCTGGAACCCGCCTGTGGCCCAAGGATCGTGCTGGCGTTGGTTATGCCCCGCGAGCCCGCCTCCTCCGTGCCTGTGGCTCAAGGACCCGCAGGGCTGTCAGCCTTATCTTTATGGGCTTTTCCCAGCCCCAACTGGCCCCGGCCCCTTTTTATCTCCTCGGTTGCACTTGGCTTGTTTACTTTGTGAGGCCCTGGGAGCCGATGTCTAGGCCTGGGATGGGGAGGCCAGTGGATGAGAGGCCTGGGCCGTGGAATGCCCAGGGAGATCCTGGGGAGGACAGAAAGAAGGTAGGAGGAGAAAGGGGGAACATTTGGTCACAAAAGAGGCAGCTGGACATTTAGAAAGCCTCCCTAGAGCTTGCCCAGATCCAGATGAAGGGAGAAGAGCTAGAAGGTAGAAAGGAGAAGCAGAGATAATGCAGGGTTGCACCCACGATGGAGGCAGGACGGGCAGGTCCTTGCAGGCTGGGCTCTCATCCTGACATCCAGGGACCAGCTTCCAGAAGGGAGCAGGCTCAGAAGCAAGAGGGTGAATAGTTCTAGTCGCCTGAGGAAGGGGCAGGACTAGGCTGTGCTGGTGAACTGGGCCCACCCAGCTGGCCTGGTCCTTAGCTGGGAGGGGTCTGGGTCCTTTCCCCAAAGCAGAGCCCTTTGTAACTAAAAATGTGAGTGACTGAGCCAGCCAGTGTGCACGTGAGGGCAAGGCTGGAGTGCCCCTGGCTGAGTTCAGGGCCTGAATCAGAGCGACCCTAGGAAAATGTGGCTCCTTGGGTGACTTGCCAGCTGCGTCCGGGTGTGAGTATGTGTGTGCATGCGTGGGTGCTGCACAGGTGGCGAGGGGAGCAGGACCCTGCAGGAGGGAAACCCTTAGGTTCAGGAATCATCTACCTGGCTGCTCTCTGAGTGGGTTAGGGAAGGGGAGTGAGCCAGGGCCTGAGAGGCCGGTCAACTGGGAGGCCCTATCTGCTGGTGTGGAGCCCGGGAACCTGGGCCCTACCCTCCTGGCCTGACTCTCCTCTCCTCCGGCTCAGAAATGGTCCTGGCTGCCCTGGGCCAAGAGGGAGCCTGGACCCCAGTAATGAAGGATCAGCCGAAAAAGAACCAGGCTTCAGGCTCCATTGGAGCCCAACAGGAGGAGGGACTGGGGTGCAGCTGGGGCCATGCCGAGAGGGCGGTCCTTCCCCCAGACCTACTCAACGCACAGCCCCACACCCAGGGGTAGGCAGGACCTTGAACCTCGCACAAACCCTCTCAGGTCCAGACCCGGAGGGAGAAAGAAAGGGTCCTGCCCTCGCGTATTCTCCCTCCTCCAGCTCAGGAAGGGGCGGGGTCCACGTGCGCCGGGGCCGAAGCCCCCCCGCCCCCCCCCCCCCCAGGGCCAAGCTCCAGAGGGCTGCGGGGTCCCAGGCGAATTGGACCGGGGCATGTGACTCGTGTGTGCTGTGCCCACAGGAGATGCTGCAGGATAAGGGCCTGTCGGAGAGCGAGGAGGCCTTCCGGGCCCCGGGAGCCGCGCTCGGCGAGGCCAGCGCCGCCAGCGCCGCCAACGCTGCCAACGCCCCGGAGCCCGCGCTGGCCGCGCCAGGCCTCAGCGGAGCCGCGCTCTCCAGCCCCCCAGGTCCCGGCGCCGACGTCGCCGTCGCCACCGCCGCCACCGCCTCTGAGCAGGTAGGGCCCGGCCGGCCGTCGGGTGGAGGTCGGGCGTCGATCTGTCTGCAGGGCCGCCAGCGTCTGTCCAACCCACCCCACTGCGGGCACGACTGTCGCACTCCCCCGGGCAGGGCGCCTTCTCTGCCTTTCGTCCTTCCTCCACTTTGCGCCCTCGAGGCTGCTCTGGGACAGGAGACGGGGGGACCCCGCGGCGCAGAGAGCCCGGGAAAAGCGTCCCGCGCCTCGACCTCTAGAGGACGAGAGGCGAAAGCCTTGGGACCAGGCGGGGAGAGTGGCCCCTGGTCCGGTGGCTGCAGGAATCCGTCCAGCTCCGGGGGCCGAGGGGACGGACGTCGCCGTGACCCTGTGCACGCCCTCTGCCTTTGCGGGTCTGCAGGCCGCGTCTGCGGGGGCGCGCTGTCGGCTGGGGGCAGGGGTGCCTCTCCGGGGTCGGTGTGTCTGCCCGCAAGTCTGTGGCCGTGTGGGGTAGAGTGTTTATGTTTGTGTAGGAGTGTGTCTTCCACCCAGGCAAGGTCGGTTTACGTGTCCTCTGTGGGCCCGTCTGTATGCAGCTCCGAAGAAGGAGGGAGATTCACTGATTACATTCACTGATGACATTTACATTTTAAAAAATTCACCCATGATACAGAACCATTTTGTGAAACGAAATCTGCCAGGACTCCAGGAGCCTGCGCTCCTAGCAGGGTTGGCAGTGTCCTGCTTGGCCCCTTGGACCTGTGTCCCCCTTTCTGAGGGCTGCGCGTGTAGCCAAGGGCCAGGCCGACACGAGTCCCTCCCTGCCCTCCCTAGACCATCGAGAACATCAAGGTGGGCCTGCATGAGAAGGAGCTGTGGAAGAAGTTCCACGAGGCGGGCACCGAGATGATCATCACCAAGGCCGGCAGGTCAGCGCTGGTTTTCCTTCGGGGTGGGTGACAGACGGGGGCAGTGGGGATCCCCCGGGGCCCTCTTAGCAGCCCCCTCGATCTTCAGCCCAGGGGACAACCACCCAGCCTCCTCCGCCGTTCAGGCCCCAGCTCCTGGTCTGTCAGAGCTTCCGAACCGGCCGCGGGCAGCCGGTAGGGAGCTGCGCCGCCAGGGAGCGGCAGGGACCGGAGGCAGGGGCGGGGCAGTGTCATGCAAATGAAATGCAAATTCGGGTCGTGCTGCCGAAGGTCCCAGCTCCAGAACTTCTGGCCCCTGGGGGCGTGGGGGTGGGGGTGCTGTTTTGCCCGCCTCCTTTTGGGGACCTGCAGATTGCTCAGGGTTTCATTGACTGGGGACTCGGAGATGCCCCTCCACAGGTGGAGGAAGGGGACTGGACCATGTTTTCCTATTTCCCTAAATTTTGTGGGGTGGGGGGTGGGCAGCGTGAACCCCAAGACTCTCATCTCACGGGAGCCGCTCCGCCGTTGCCGATCCCCTTCAGCCAAGGAGAAGGCACCTTTCGGCCCTGTGTGTATGTGTTGTTCGGGGAGCAGTCCTCGGGTGGCTGCCAGAGAGGGATGATTTATAAAGTGGAAACATCTTTAAAATGCGCTGGTGTCTGTGGGCGAGACCCGGGAGGAGAGGGAGAGAGGAGGAAGCCGCGAACCCGGGCAGGCTGGAGACATTCGCTGGGGTGGCGCGGCCCGGGTGGGGCTGGAACCGCGAGGAGGGCGGTTATCAGGTGAAGGGGGCTTGCTGCAGACCGAACCTTGAGAAAGTTCAGGTTCAGGAGTCCCTCCCCCTACCCTGCGTCCCCCACCGACTCGCACTCGATTATGGTCCCCGGGGTACAGTTTAGGTGTGAAAATGTCCCTTTGTCTGGCCGTGGGCCCCTGGTTGAGTTTTCTGAGGAATAAGATGGTGAAGCATCAGGCGCCAGGAATGGGGAGTCGGACTTGGGGCTTCCGGTTCCGCTCACCTCCTTCCATCTATGCAACCCTCCGGCCAGGTATTTTAGGGTCTCTGCTCTCTCCTCATCTCCATCTGTAAAATAATAGGTCTTTGTACAGTTGCGTGTAAAGCCCTAGCATGGCTCCTGGCACATGTAAGCACACGGTAAATGCTAGCGAATGCCGTTCACCATTAGAGAAATGTCCCGCATATACTCAGCGTTTTTCCTCTCCTTTTTAGAGAACTTCCGCCAAACCGCTTAGGGAATGATGCGTCAAAAGACATAAAAAGCTGGTGGTTTGTTGTACACAGAGTAGGCGTGCTGGGTCCTTCCAGTCTGCCCACTGAAGGCCTTGCAAATTGTCTTTTGTTTTGCTGGGGATGGGGGTCTGGGCACTTCCCTGCCCTCTTGCCTAAGTCAGGGTGGTGGCATGGCCATCCAGGGCTTCTGTCTATCAGGGGACGGAACAAGATGTCAGGGCTTGAGTTTGCTGCACTTGGGAACAGGGAGGGAAGGTATATTGGGGGACGTGGTGAGGGGGCTGCCGCATGGAGCACTCATTGAGGACAGTGGGGGCCAGGTGTCATGCAGGAGCCCTGCCTTTTCCTAGCTGTGTGCACTTGGGGTAGTCCCCAAATTTCCTGAGGCTCAGAGGTATTTGTTCAAACAGGATGGCGACTATAGACCTACCTGCCATTCTTTCTTTTTCAGTTACTCTGAGACTCAAACCAGGGATATTGTGAGCAGTGCTTGGTAAATTGCTAAGTGGATTATAGGTGTGAATGGGGGAGGTGGCTATTTCTTGTTACTGCTGGGATGTAGGGAAGGAAAGAAGAGAAAGATCCAGAACTTCCATTTTTAGGCTGCAGAAATAACCTTGTCTCTTGAAAATGAATGGCCGGCATGTTCTTTGGGCATTCCTGGCCCCCTGCCTTTTTAAACAAAAGGCATTTGTGATTCTCCTCAGTGGGGTTTCCTGCACCTGCATGGGGCCTCCTCCCTCCCTCTTCCAACACACACACCCCACCCCCCCACATTTCCAGAGGTGACTGGCTTCAGGCAGATATTTGTGCCTGATCCTAATGGAGGCTTAGAGATGGACCTCAGGGAATGATGACAATAATTTTTAAATGGCTGTGATGATGTTGGCCAATTAAGGATCCATCGCAGTCTTTCCTTTCTCTGGCAGAAAGTTTTCCTTGCACCAGCCTAGTGCTTAGGAAAGTCACTAGCCTCATCCCCTGCCAGCACAGTTCTGTGGAACCCCTGCCTAGCTGCCCACTGACTTCAGAGGCCACTTTCACCGCCCTGACCCCTGTGTCCCCCTCCTCTCCCCTGCCTCCCTCCTGCCCAGGCAGCCTTGGAAGGCAGCTTGCTTTGCTCAGGCTCATGGCTCCTCCGCGTCCTGTCCCGTGCCTCTCCCTGTTTTCTTCTTTGTGCTGTCTACCATCGGCCTTCCTGGGACACTTCTGTTTCTCAGCAGACGGCCTAGATGTTTCTCCTGAACCTTTAATCACAGAGTCCTAGACTGCCTGAGCTGGAGGAGAACCAAGAGAACATAAACCCGACCCCTGAAAAGGGGAGGCATTTGGCACTTGCCCATAGAAGCAGAGTTAGGCAGTTACCAGGTTCTACACAAGCCAAGAAGTGATGCCCCACCCCCCGAACGAAACCCCAACTTTGAGAAATCCCCTTGATTGCTTGTTTATGGGGACCTGCTCAAGGTGGAGTTCTTGTGCTGCCCTAGAGACCCTGGCTGGCTAGGGCCACTACTGCTGTCTGGTTGAAGGAGGGGGGCTGGAGAAAAGGAGCCTGAATGTTCTCAAGCCAGTGTGAGTCCTTAGTTAGGAGCCTCTTGCCTTCAGCCCTCAAAGTGCTGACGGCCAAAGGGAAACAGGGTCTCCTTCATCAGACAGTGACTTTAAGTTCTCCGACAACGCGAGTGGGTGAATAACATGCCAGCCACAGTTCAAGACATCAGATTTCTGAATGCTCAGGAAGCCCTGATGTCGAGTGTCAAATGGGGCCAGAGCGTTCTCTAACCAGTCTCTGTGCCTCTCAGAAGGCTGCACCCAGAGAGTTTATGCCCTTAGCTGCAGACAGCAGAGCCCTCTCTGCCACCTCACATCTCTGCCAAGCTTGATCCATGTGAGAAACTGCCTTTTCTCCCAAACACAGATAAAAGTGAGCTCCACAAAATTTAAATAAAAACCTCCCCAATATGAAAATTTCCTAACCGTCTGACTGCTGTACTCCTAGGTCATGGTTTTGCCACCAGATAAATCTCCACTATCAGCCTTCATAGCCTGTTGAGTTCAATGTTGCTTGTGTTAGTGACAGTGAATTTGTGTTTGAAAAATGAACTACTGATGAGAACTCCTGTTGAACCTGTATTGTTTGTTATTCTGAGGCAAGGATTTGGCCCGGCTTAATCCGGGGCTTCAAAGCCAATTGCCCTCGCTCTGTATACAGAGCGTCAGAGCCCAGTGGCGTGGGTGATAAGAGAAGTAAGGGTTGAAGACACTGGGAAAGTGGGTTGGGGAGAGAGTGCTTTGATCTCTTTCTAAAGTATTTTCTGAAAGCAAAAGTCTATCAGAAGGAAGTGTCTTCAAAAAAAAAAAAAAAAACTCTGAGAGAACCAACTGGTCTTCCAAAACAGCATCCATTCCACACACCCTCTTTTCTGCCCCCATCTTAGGGAAAATATTTCTGAAAAATGCTTTGAGTGAAGTAGAAAACTCTGTGCATGTGTGTGTGAGTGTGTGTGTGTGTGTGTGCAAAGTGGAAATAAATTATATTGCTCTGTCCATTGCTCTCAGAAATCATTTGGCTACAAAAGCTTTGGTCTCAGTATTAGATGGCACCCCCTACCTCCTGCCCCCAAGCTCAGCCTTAGTTGCTGGGCCCCAGCCTATTCCCAACACACCCAGAATTCTTCTTTAAGACCTTCAGACACTAGGGATAGAAAACGGATGGGGTTTTCTGTGGACCCCCTACCCTTTTCCTAAAGCCCTTTCCTTTCAAACCCTGGCCTCTGTATGTGTGTGTACACATCTTTATGATATATACACACATATAATTTTTAATGTCAATTTTATTGAAGTGGAACATTCCTTCAGAAAAGTGAACAAGTCTTAATTGTACAGCCCTATGGACTTTTACAAACTGAACACACCGGTGTTACCACCACCCAGATAGAAGCAGAACATTACTGACCCCCAGAATCCCTCGCCTGCCCTCCCAGTCACCACTTCTCCCCACCTCAAAAGCCCTCTCCAGGTTTCTCACCCCTTGGATTTGATTTTGCACCTACATTTTCAGGGAAGCACACATAGTTGCTCCTGGGGTTCCTGAGCCCCAGGACGCTGGGACTGCAGTGGACTTGGAGTTTGGGGTCCCTGCTGATTGGATAGAATCTGGCCAATCCCCCAGGTCCTCTCTTCCCTGCTACCCCAGCTCCTTGCAGGATTGATGGGGAGGGAACAGGTCAGCACCTTGAATCTGGCCACCACCCCCTTGGGCCAGGCCCGGGGAACCCCGCAGCTCTCTGAGCCCAGATGAAGCCTGCTGGCCCCTCTCTCAGCATCGTTCGTATTTACTGGTTCAGTGCCAAAATCCAAATGCCCCAGACCCTCGCCCCGCGCCCCGAAAGCCTCCAACACCGAGAAACGTCCAAGGAAGCTTGTTTTAGCAGTTCATTCTAAAACCATTTCCGAGTATGGTAGATAAGGCTCTAGGCCCGCACCCTTCCAGAGCCTGTTGCATGATCAGAGGAGAAACCTCCAGGCTTTCATCTCCTCACGGCCTGGCAGGACAGGCGGCTTGTTTATACCCTGGCGGAGCGGTTTCCGCGAGGTCCCCAGAGTGCCCCAGGGGGCGGGGACCCAGAGCCGGGAGGGGGCGCCAGGCCGCAGAGAGGAGGCCGGCGGTGCGCGTGCAAGGGGTGCGGAGGGGCACAGGGAGCAGGCAGGACAGAAGGCTCGCGGGGCACGCCTCTGGGTGCAGGGCTTTCCTGCCAGCCGGGTGCCAGGGCTGAGCGCCACACGGGCTGCGCAGAGTCACGTCTCCCCTCCCTGTGTGTTCACTCCTCCCACGCCAAAGGGGTTGGTTTTCGGTATCTTTTTTCCATCCTAAATCACAGAAGCAGTTCAGACGGTTTCATCTGTGGTATCATCTGTTGCAACAGAGAGGACCTGTACAGTGCAGGGCGAGCCCAGGGCAAGTCGCGGCTCCCAGGCCCGCCAGGCCCCTGTGGCCTGAGTCCTGCCCTCCTGGGGCACACTCTCATGCCCGGCCTCTGGGCTCCAAGCTCAGTCCCTCTGGAACCGAGGGGCAGATGCAGTCAGCTGGGGCAGCAGGCTGGCCGGCTGGTGTGCCTCACCTTCTGCCTTCATCTTTCGGGCACAGTAGGCCCTTTATCCTTCTGGAGCCCCTTGGGTGGGGAGATGAGGGGGCCCAGGGTCCCCAGTGCCTGCGTCCTCCTTTGGTCCAGAAACAGCCACCTCACCGGACCCTCAGAGAGATGAAGATAGCTGTTTCCCCGAAGGCAGGGGTGCTCACTGAGCCTCGGCCTGCTCATCCTGGGTCAGAGGACCTTTGAATCCGCCCTGAGACCACTGACCTCATCCTCCCTTCTGACTTCTGAGGCTGCTGCCCTCGGAAGCGGGGAAAGGGAGCCAGAGGCTAGGAGACACCTTCCTGCCCTGCCCCAACTCCCTCAGAACCTCCTGAAGGCTGTTATCAGCTGGGAACTCGGTGCACGCCCAGCTTCCAGGCAAGGCCAAATCACAGGATAGCCACCCGGGCCTTGAGAGGCTGAGCACAGGCTCCTCATCTGCCTCCTGAAAGCACCAATCATGTCAGCCTGGCCTCCTGAGCTGCTGAGATAAGCTGCAGTAGGGAGGGACTTCCCTGCCGATGTGGAGGGTATGGGTTTGATCCCTAGTCCAGGAGCTGGGATTCCACATGCCTTGGGGCCAAAAAACCACAACATAAAACAGAAGAAATATCGTAACAAATTCAATAAAGACATCAAGAAAATCTTTTTAAAAAGTGTGGTAGGGAGTAGAAGGGGAAAAATAGGATCTAGTACCCCGCTCCCCTCCAACCTAGATTATAAAGACTTTGACAGTGGCAGCGAGCCATCTTATCCGCGCCCTTTGTGGTCACTGGCAGGGGGCTGGGGGCTGGGAGCTGGGGGCTGGGGACTGGGGGCTGGGGGCTGGGGGCTGGGGGTGGGGAGGGAAGCCATGTCTGTCCTCTGCTGTTGCCACCTGGGGTGATTATAGGAGAAACAGGCTAAGTACAGGGCCCCGATGCCGGGAGAGTCCCAAGTCCAGCCAGGGCTGCCCCCATTTTGTGGCTGTTTCTGTAGCCGTTGCAAAATGGTAGCCGGCAGGGGACGGGATTCTTGGCCTTCCCTCAGGGAGGGTGGGGCGCTGAGGCAAGTGCCGCCTCCCTCCCTCCCCTCAGTCTCAGGCCCACCGGGGTCAAGGCAGGGCCAGGAACTAGGCGGGTGCAGGCTCTAGCTGCGCCCCCAGGGTTGGGCAAGGGGTTGGTAAGCAGGAAGCAGGGTTGGGTCCCTGAGTCCTCTCGCTCCGCCCATTCCTGGAGAGGGGGTGGGGTGGACATTCGAAAATGCTTTCAGTTGACATCTGAGACAAATTCTTCCACACGGTTTATAAGTCCCTAGACTTGCAGCGAGAACTTCCCTCCTCCCTCCAGGCACGCACACATGCACGCATGCGCACTCCAACGGGTCCGCACACACATGTGCTCGGGCGCATACAGGGTCACGCGGCCCCCGCACCCCTGGCCCCTGGCAAGGCTCTCAAGGGCCCCTCCTTCAGCCAGGGAGGGTGCAGAGGCCAGGGCACCCTCCGCCTCAGGGTCCTGGGCTTGCTGTAGGGTCTGCGGGCTTGCTGGGAGTCTTGATCCCTTCCGGAAGCCCTGCCCTGTCGAGGTAAGCTGGTCCCATGTTGACACAATGGGAGACTCTGGTCATCTGTTCCTGAGGCGCTTAGGACAGCTTCTCTTGAGGGTCCCTGTGCTGCCTCTTGGCTTCGTGAGGGCCAGAGGTGCCCTGATGGCTTTCCCAGAGTGGACCGCGTGGGCACTCTACCGGCTCTGGGGATCTGGGTCCCAGCTGCCTCCATTTGTTCAGTTGGATTTGAATCCTGCCTCTCTTGGGGACATCTTTGTAAACAATCAGCTAGGAAGCGGTGCGAGGGTCTGATGAGGACTGTGAGGAAGTTGCCCTCTGGGGAAGTCCAGGGTCAGGGACCTGGTGACCGCGGCGATATCCCGCAGGTGTGTGTACATGTTGTTGTAGGTGTGGGTGCGCTGAGGGGTCCGAGGTAGTGTTCCTCTCCAAAATGTTCCCTGAGCCTCGGGGTCCTGGACAGTTTCAGCATGGGCTGCAGGAACTGGAAGACTTTCTTTTTGATGAGTCTGTTTTCATGGAGGTAGGTCATACCGCTTGGTCTACAGAGGAAGGAGAGCAGTGAGGGTCAGTGGTGAGAGCCAAAAGTGGACTCCTTCAATCCACCCAGCCACCTATGACATGGGTGTATTGATAATGTCTCCACTTTGGAGTGGAGAAGGAAATAGCAACCCACTCCGGTATTCTTGCCTGGAGAACTCCAATAACGAAGGAGCCTGGTGGGCTAAAATCCACGCGGTAACAAAGTCGGACACAACTGAACGACAAACGCTTTCACTTTCGTTCACTACTTTAGAGATTGGGAAACCAAGGCGTAAAAGCATCCAAGCAAGTTACCCAAGGCATCGTGGTTTGTCAGTGGCGGGGCTAGGCTGTGGACCATGGCAGGGTGGTTCTAGAATCCGTGCTCTTCTCGTTTCCTGGACTACCCTTCCCTGACACCCAGTTGGTGTGCACAGGCCCAGACAAGGCGTTCACAGGGATAAACACCTCTGCTCCACACACGGCAGGCATCCAGAGACCCCCGCAGCACTCTCCTGCAAGCTGGTTTGAGGCTGGGGGTTTCCGTAGAGACATGACCCACATTGGGTATCTCGTGGACTGTGGAGGAAGCTGACAGGGATTCCCAGGCCTTCTGCTCTGCTCCCCTGGAATGACCCCCTGGAACTTCCATTGTGTATGGATGACAGACAGGAGGGAGATGAAGGCAGCCTGGTTGGTGCTGAAGTCCTGAGCAGGGCCTCTGTGCTCACAGCCACAGACTGTAGGGGTTCAGAGGGAGCGGCTTGTGCAGCCCTTTCCTAGTTGGGCAGGTGGGAGGGGCTGGCAAGAGAGGGAAGCGATTTACACAAGGTCAGGAAGCTCTGACTGGTCCAGGAGCTCTTGCTAAAGGGACAGTGCCTCCTAAGGCCTCCAATCCCCCGCCTGCTCTGTGCTGTCCCTCCCCGCCCCTGCCTCACCCCTTGGCTTCCCCCAGGAGGATGTTCCCCAGCTACAAGGTAAAAGTCACGGGCATGAACCCCAAGACCAAGTACATCCTGCTGATCGACATCGTCCCAGCAGATGACCACCGCTACAAGTTCTGTGACAACAAATGGTAAGAACCTGGGACCCTCACGTCACCCGCCTTCCCACTCATGCACACCCATCCCCCACCTGCTGTGTGGTCTGGGGATTCACCAGTTTGGCCCAGTGACTGGCCAGATCCGCAGGCTCGGGCACCAGGCTTGCCGAGGCCACAGGGTCATCTGCACATCTCCTGCGGATGGGGCGGGGCCTGGAGCGACAACGAGCCACGGTGTTTGGGTGTCTGATGGATCTCAAGGGTCTGCGCTCTCCTCACGGCTGTGGACACCCAAGGGTGGGTGACTGGGCTGTGGGCTGACGCGTGAGCCCCAGCGCTGGGCGGGTTTAGGCTCCGACAGGGCTGCGCTGGAGATGGGGCTACGGCAGAAGGTAGGAGCCATTTTCCTTGGGGGCCTTGATAGTCCATACTTAGAGCCTGGGCTGTGAATCTCTCTTCTGTCTCTCCACCCACTTGCTCCTTCTTTTTTTATTCTTGTGTTTTTTTTTTTAAGTAATTTTTATTGGAGTGTCGCTGCTTTGCGATGTTGTTAGTTTCCACTGTAGAGTAAAGTGAGCCGGCCAGGTATGCACACCTAGCCCTCCTCTTGGACGTCCTTCCCGTTCGGGTCGCAGAGGACAGTGCTACACAGTGTGTTCCCGTTCATTGTCTGTTTTACATAGAGCATCAGTGGGGTGTAGGTGTCACCCCCAACCTCCCAGTTCCTCCCACCCCCCCAGAACCCTCCCTCTTAAGCTGCGTGTCCCCCATCCAGGGAGAGCAGGCAGGTTAAAGGCCAAAACCAAGCCGGGGCCCAGTAAATGAAAGCGGTTTTCCCTGGGCCGGCCTGTTCATGTTCCCCACCTGCCCCCGGACCCTAGGACAGCTCCCGAGGAGAGAGAGGGAGGGATCAATGAATCCACTGCCCAGCATGTGAGCTCGGCTGTGTGGGGTAATAAGGTCGCAGAACCTGAGCCCAGGAGGCCAGGTTCGGTGGCCAGGTCCTGCCAGGAGCTCCTTTCTGTTCTCTCCCTGGGCTGGATTAGCACTCAGGGCAGATTCTCCCTGAACGGACAGCTACCATTTCATTTCTCACCATTGTTTAGGGGGCAACCAGTTTAAAAAATTGTCTCTGTCATCTGAGAAGCGAAGTTGCTCAGTTGTGTCTGACTCTTTGCAACCCCGTGGACTATAGCCTACCATGCTCCTCTCTGTCTATGGAATTTTCCAGGCAAGAGTACTGGAGTGGGTTGCCATTTCCCAAATAATGTTATTTCTAACATGTAAAAAGTGTAAATACAACCCAGACACAGAAGTGCCTAAATCTCCGCACGACACATTTGTGATTAGCCCCTTCAAATAAACCATCACATTTCTCTACAATTTCCCTTTCTCTCTCTACTGCAGTGAGATATGGGAGGTTCAGGACGGCTGTCCCTCCCCAGCACCCTCTCCTCCGCCCCCCTCTTTTACCCCCAAAGCCCTAAATGGACGGTGCGGTAGGCAGCAGCAGTGATGTGGTTCTCAGGCCTCTGGGGATTTGCTCTTGTGGGGTGGGAGACAGCAAGTCTGGGCTCCTGGAGATGGCAGGGCAATCACCGGCCGCGGCTTCTCCATGCTCTGTTGGCAGGATGGTGGCAGGGAAGGCTGAGCCGGCCATGCCGGGACGGCTGTACGTGCACCCGGATTCTCCTGCCACGGGGGCCCACTGGATGCGGCAGCTGGTCTCCTTCCAGAAGCTGAAGCTGACGAACAACCATCTGGACCCCTTCGGCCATGTAAGCAGGGGGGCTGCCTGGCCTCGAGCGTGGGTGCTGGGGCGGGGTCGGAGGTGGGGCGGTCAGAGGTGCTCATCTGGAGAATCCATTCTCGGGACCCAGTCCCAGGCGGGTTTATGGGCCAGAGCACAGGGTCTGAGTTCCACAGTAAGCATCCTTCCCCTGGCACTTACTGGCTGGGTAACTTGGGGCAAGTTTTTTTTGCGCCTTAGTTTCCTTGTCTAGAACATGGGGATGACCAGGTGAAAATTAAATGAGATTATGCATGAGGCACGTGGCGCCTAAGAGGCTCTAAATGAGTGTCAACTATGATGGTTTCCCTTTACCGTTGTAAAGAATCTGCCTGCAACGTGGGAGACGCGGGTTCGATCCCTGGGTCGGGAAGATCCCCTGGAGAAGGGGATGGCTACCCACTCCGGTATTCTTGCCTGGAGAATTCCACGGACAGAGGAACCTGTGGGCTACAGCCCATGAGGTCACAAAGAGTCGAACACACGACTGAGCGAGTAACCCTTGATGACAACGACGACTCAGATGGACCCACATCTCACAAATCTCAGCTGCGGTTTCCCCAAATCTGGCCTTGCTGGGGCCTGAGACCAGGAGATTGTCTTGAGAGTCACTGATGAGTTCAGGAGCCTCATCCCTGGCGCCCGCCTGGCCCCGCAGCCGCCTGCCCTGGAAAGGATGGCCTCGCACTGGCTCCTGGCTTGCCCGGGGCCTGGCTCTCACAAGAGCGACTCCGAAACCCCAGGGATGCTGCTGCTGACGCCCCGTCCAGGCTGCTAAAGCTCATTCTTTCCCCAGTCTGGCCCTGGCAGGCCCACAAAAAGCTCTTTATGTGGAAATTTTTAGCTCATACGTGTGGCAAACAGAAGCCTGGGGACCCGGTATCATCTGCCAGGGAGCAAGCCTCGCCCCTCTAGGTTACGCGTGGTTACCTTGGAGACACAGGGTGGGGTGTTGATGGAGTGGGTGCCGTGGGCTCCTGGATGCAGTTGCCCTGGCTGCACGCTCATAACATCTGTGTGGGGGGTGGTGGGGGAAGCAGGGGTCGGGGGCGTGCAGGCACGTGCCTCTTTTACGCCTCAGTTGTGTTTCTGGGGAGCTGTGTGCAAATCAGCACTCTGAATCATAGCTCCTTATGGAGAATGCCAGCAATGCGTCTTTTCTGGTTGATGGGTGTGTAACTGGCAAGCAGCTCTTGGTTCTAATTTTCTCAGAGTCTGTTCAGTTCTCTTTCCAAGTCGTCAGCAATCGATAAACCGACAATTAGGAGAATGCTTAGTTAAATAATCAACTCCTGACTTGTCTGTTTTGCAGGCAGCATGGGGTTTTCCCACGCAGGGCAGGCAGATGCTGTTGGGGTGTGACAGAGACACCCGGGTGGGCCCCGGGGATATGCGCCCGTGCAGCCTTCCACAGGGGCGACAACAGGCCGCCCACCAACGGGAAGGGTCAACCAAGCCCCCACCTCTCAGATCACAGGGTCTTTTATGACCAAGGGCCAGAGAGGCTGCCATTCTGGCCAAGACTGCTCATGGTCAGCTCCTTTCTGGCCTCCTCTGCTTGGCCAGGTTGTGGGATCAACCTTGAAAGATTAGCGAGGGCCTCCACGGTGGGAGGTGGAGAGCCTCATCTCTGCCCACAACTGCACTCACACATACACACTCACCCCAGGGACCGAACGCTGAGGTCGATAGAGATGGGCGGGAGCTGGATCCTTGGGTGAGTGATCAGAAATACCCAGGGATCAAAGCTGTGGCGAGAATTTTAGACGCACAGGTCACTCTCAAGGTTCCCAGCTGCAGGAATGTCTCTGAGGACCCTTCCACCTCCCCGGACCCCTGCAGAGAGGGCCAGGGGAGGGAGTCAGGTGGTTGAAAAGCGGGGCTTTTTTGGAAGCAGGAGGGTGTGACCTGGCCTTCGTTGCCCAGCAATAGGTTTCTCACCCTGGCTTGCTTCTTTGGTGGCTCCTCTGGGGTCCCGAAAGGGTTTGCAGTGGTCTTGAGCAGCCAGTGGGGCTGGCTTGTTGGGCTTGTGATGTTGGGGGTGCCCCTGGCTACACTCGCCACACCAGCCTGGGGCCCTCCTCTCCTCAGCTGGGGGGCTATTCCCTGTATTAACTCAGCTTCCTCCCCGGAGGGTTGAGTGTGGAGTATCTTCCTTCTCCCCATCCCCATGTTTTCCCAACATGTGCAGGCTGTTGGTTACTGCACCCTCTGTGGGGTGGCGGGGCTCACGGAGACAAGGCGCTTGTCTCAGGAGCTGGGAGTAACACAGCACAGATGGACCCCTGCCTTCTGATGCCTGGGCTCCTTTGGCTTCTCCCCCTGTCTTTCGGTACCCAGGGCTCCAGCTGTCAGCTCTTCAGCAATCTGGAGCATCACTGGAGAGGGCACAGCCTTTGGCCCTGCAGGGAAGGGCTTCGGAGGATGAGCTAACTTCCTAGACATATCAAGGCAAAGTGGCCCATTTGAGCCTTGGCTTTCTGCCCCTTGGTCTGTGCCAACTGGAGCAGTGAGCTCTCCAAGTCACCCTTCTTGGCTTCTCGGTGTAGAAACCTGGGAAAAGCCATCTTGTACTGTGAACTTGCCCTGGACAAGTCCTCCCGCATCGCTCGCCTCCACACTTTGCAAATTTTCCTAAAAGCTTCCAAACCTCAGGGAACTTTCTCCAGCCAGGTAGACAGTGGACTCCCCACTCAGGATCTCAGAGACATCAGCAGCTGTCTCTCATGTGCCACCCAGCCACCCAGGAGAAGGTCCAGAGTCCAGGAGCCCCTCAGGCCACGTGTTCAGAAAAGATAAGATTGATTGACTTCTGATTAGAAAACTCCTGTGGGTTTTTGCTGTGAGTCCAGGAAAGCCCTCTGCTCTTGAGAGGTGGAGTCAGGTTCTGAGCATAAGCAGGCAGCAGGGGCAGAAAGGGTCAGGGGCCTGGGACCAGGAGGTCAGCTTGACGGCCGTGGCTCCGCTGGATGAGAGGACACGGCCAACCCTTCCTCCTGCTCACTGCCCCCTGTCCCCAGCAGGGTCCTGTGTGAGGTGACCACAGGATGGGAAGAGAAGCTACTCCAGGCAGTTGAGGAGAGTCTTGCTAGGCTGGGGCCTGCGTCCTGCAGCTGGACGTGGAGATGGTTGGCACATGGGTCTTACTTTTCTCCTAATCTGGAGGCAGGGAAGGGATGGGTGCATGGTGTGTGTGTGTAGGGAGATGGCCATCCTCACCACCTCCAATGTCTCTAGACTTCCACGTTGCCGAGGAGAAAGGTTAGCTTGTGATTGCTCACATAGTCAGTCTAAGCCTTGCAGAGGCTGAGTTAGCCCCGGACTGCGGATGTGGGCTCCCCGGGCCACAGAATGGCACAGGCAGTATCCCTCAGTGTGTTTCCTCCTCCAGCCACGGGCCTCAGCCTCGTCAGTTACTCCTGAGCCTTGGGATCCAACCTCAAATGCCACGGCTTCAGGGAGACAGTTCGGGGTCCCCATTATATGCTCTCAGAGCACCTTTCCGTTGGAGTGCTTGCCACAGTTATAACTTTATACTTATTTGTCAAATCTGTTTTTAAATAGGAAATACATTCACATGATTGAAACATCAATCAGTGAACAAATGAAAAAGGTCTGCAGTGAGACATCTCCCTCCACTGGTTCCCCATCCACCTAGCTTCTTCCAGCTCTGGCACCAACTGTTACTAATTTCTTTTCTGTGTTTCTTTTTGCATATGCAGGCAGAATACAGAGTCTCAGATCCCTTCTTTTTGCCACAGAAGGTACCATGTTGTAAACACTTTGCACCTTGCTTTGTAAACTCAGTGTCTCAGAGAACATTTCATTCATATAGAGCTGCCTCATTCCTTTTACCAAGCTGCATAGAATTTCATCCAATGATTGTTCTGTTAATCGTGTAGCCAGTGCTTACTCAAGGAATTAGATGTTTTCCTATCTCTGCTCTTTCAATGAAGCTTGTACATATGTCACTTTATACCTGAGCCAAGTACTCTTTGTGATAAAGTGCCTGTTTGAGGGATATATGGATTTGCACTTTGTCAGCTTGTCCTCATTGGTGTTGCAGAGATGTGTCTTCCCACCGTCGCTGTGGCCTCACGAACATGGTGGGAGAGAAAAGTTTTGGATCTTTTCCGGTCTCATGGCTGAAACACAGATGTCAGTTTTAGCTTCAGTTTCTATTTCCTTTATTATGAGTAAACATAAGCATCTTTTTATATATATCTCTCTCCTCTTCTGTGAACTACTGTCCTTATCCTTTTCTCATTCTTAGATTTTTTTTTAAAAAATCACCTATCCATTCTAGAAGCTTTTATAAGCTAGAAAGATTTAGCTCCCATCTGCGATGTTGAGTTGCTTATATGTTTTCCCAGTTTGTCACTTGTCTTTTGGTCTTGCCTATAGTGGTAATCCTCCACAGACGTTTTCGATTGAATGTGTCGGTCTTTTCTCTATGGGTTCTGGATTTTGAGTAATTGAAAGCCCCTATCCATTCCTTACTTATAAGAGATTTTTCTTGTGTTTTCTTATAGTATTTTATGGATTTATTACTACATTTAAACCATTGGCCCTTTTTCAATTTATTCTGGCATTCGATACAAAGTGTGAATCCAACTTTTTTTTTTTCTAGAGAGCTATCCAGTGGTCCCAACACCAATAACTGACTAACCCTCTCCCCTCTCTGGTTTAGGACACTCTCTGGTTCTGTACAGTAAATCCCCTCCTGAATCTGTGTCTGTTCCTACGCCAGTGCTTTAAGCATTGAGACATCATAATAGGTTTTAGTGTCTGGCAGACTCGGTCCTCCCCCATTGGTCTTCTTTTTAAGAGTTTTCTTGGCTGGTCTTGTCTATTTTTTTTTTTTTAATATGAGCCTTAGAATAAGCTTGTGGTGTTGAGAAAAAAACTTACTTGTATTTTTGTTAGAATCACTCTAAATTATAAATTTACTGTGGGAGGGGGGTGAGCATTGATCATGATGCCTTTCTCTTCGTTGAAGTCTGCCTTTTGTCTTTCAAAAGTGTATTCAAGTTTTTCCTTCGCAAGGCCCTGCACATTGCCTGTCATCTTGTTACTGTCATCAGTGCAGTATTTCGTCTCCCAGTTTTTCTCACCACTGGTTTTTGCTTGATTTTGGGTTACCTGTGAGTTTCCCACTAGACGGTAAACCAGGAGGTTTTTTGTTTTTAACCACCATCCTGTCCTGCTGCCTGGCAGTGTGAGTGGCAGTGAGCAGGAGTGAGTGTGACTTCTCTAAGTAACCTGCCGAAGGGGGTTTACTTACAGAAGGCACTTCCTTTGCTGGGAGCTGATGTCCCCACAAAGCATATGCTAGAGGGGGACCCGGAACTACTGATCTCTTTCTTTTCCTCCCACATTTGCTGAGCCCTGATGATGTGCCAAGCCTTGCTGGGTGCTTTGGGACAGAGACTCCCCACCCACCTGTAGACCGGCCCACCCTTCGCAGCCAGGTACCGGTGCAGGTATGAGCTGAGGCTCGGAGATCAGTGCTTGATGCTGGCTCTGCCCCCGTCACTGTCTGAGGCTGGACAGATGCCTTCACCCTCTTGAGCCTCCGCTCCCTGTCTGTTACAGGGAGGCGTTAATACTTTGGGGCTTCCCTGGTGGCTCAGTGGCAAAGAGTCCACCTGTTAATTTAGGAGATGTGGGAGATGCAAGTTCGATCCCTGGGTCGGGAAGATCCCCTGGAGAAGGACGTGGCAACCCACTCTAGTTGGCGGGCCACAGTCCATGGGGTTGCATAGAGTCGGACATGACTTAACAAATGAACAACAACAACAATTAATACTTTACAGGCATGTTGTAAAGCTTGATTGTGTGCTGTGTGGGCAGGACTCAGCATGGGGCCTGGCACAGAGGCTGTGCTCTGTCCACACTGGCTGGCAGAGAAAGCGCCAAGCCTGCTGCCCTGGGCCTGAGTACTCAGGCCTGCCCGGTCCAGGCCTCTTGAGTCGGCTGACGGGCCGTCCAACTTAGTCCTAACTTGGATCTTCTTTGAGCCAATCTTTGGGCCTCTCTGGTCTCGATTTTGGTTTTCTTCTTTTTAAAATTTTTCTAAGCTGCAGATCCTGTCTCTGTCCCAGACCTCTGTGTGGGGCGGGAGAGGGTAAGAAGGATGATGGAGAAGGTCATCTCAGAAAGTACACATGTGAGGCAGAAACAATCTGGTTTTGATATTTGACAGGCAGACGTTAGCCCCAATACGCTGTGCTTGCGAGGGGCGATGGGGCCTGGTGGATCCTCGTCTCCCGCCGTGTTTAGCTGAAACCTTGTCATTAATGACCGAGCTTGTGATCGAGGGCAGTTTGTGCTCTCTCCAGGGCCATCTGGAGTCTTCTCAGGATCCAGTCTCCGACCAGCTGTGTGTCCTTGGGCACGTCATGTTCCCACTACTCACCTCCTGTTCCTCATCTGTGCAATGAAGAGATGGCACTAGAGGGATCGCTACGGCCTGCCCCTCCATGCCCTAATGCTCTGTGATTCCAGCGCAGATGAATCTGGGCCTCGTTAAGCCGAGCACGCCATGGTGATCTCTCTAGGAGATGGCTGTTTGGCGCTATCACAATTGTTAAAATAGAACAGGCTTCTGAATTGTAGCCAGAACATAATGAATCCCATTTCTGTAGAACAGTGATGATGACGGGACCAGCCGTGTAGTGGGGTTTGTTGACGTGGCTGGCCCATTTGGCCCCATGTCCTCCGCAAGAAATATAAATGTGAGACTCTGGCAAAATAGTTTAGTGTGGCGCCCGAGGAACTTCCGAGGAAAGCCAGGTGTGAGTCACCGAGCCGGTTTCCCGTTCTCCCAGGCAGTCGGGGCCGATGCTCCAGCTTGAGTCTGCATTAGTTCAGTGGATGGAACTTTCTTCCACACACCTGCCCAGGCTCCAGACTGGCAGAATCAGGAAGGGTGTTTGGGACCACATAGTTGAAGGCCTCACTGTACAGATGGGGACCGCGATGACGAGGGCGAGAGCTTGCTCAGGACCGGCAGCTGATGGGCAGAGATCCATAGATGCTTCTGGGCCCCTCTTGGCTTCCCTGTGACTGGGGTTGGACTCCCCGAGGGGCCCCCACCTTCCTTTGCAAATCTGGCAGTGTCTCTCTCCCCAGATTTCTCTGCCCGCCTGTATGGTTCACTCCCCTAGAAGGTGTGCTTGGCAGTCTCTCCACCCTTATCATTAAGGACCATGTCTGATGGATGGGCTAAGGAGTTTGACCTTTATCCCAAGGGCAAGAGGGAACCATCAAAGGTGGCATTAGGAATAGAAGTGAAGTGGCATATGAAGTGAAGTGAAGTATTAGTCTTTCAGTCGTGTCCAACTCTTTGCAATCCCATGGACTGTAGCCCGCCAGGCTCCTCTGTCATGGGATTCTCCAGGCAAGAATACTGGAGTGGGTGGCCATTCCTTTCTCCAGGGGATCTTCCCAACCCAGGGATCAAGCCCAGGTCTCCTGCATTGCCGACAGATTCTTTACTGTCTGAACCATCAGGGAAGCCCAGAAGTCATGTATTGAGCCTTAAATATGGCAGGAGTGGTGGTCGGTGGTGGTGGTGGGAAAGTGGGAAGATGGAGAAATACAAAGGGCCTTGCCTTCAAGCAAGGTGCGGTCTTCCTGGATGAACCAGAAGGTTCTAAGCAAGGTTCAAAGATCAGGAGTGACCTGATCTTTGTTTTACAGGTGGAATCACAGGGCTTGGTCACTGACCAGACCCGGAGGTGGAGGACAGTGAGGGGTGAGGGGGACTGACGATGCCCATGGCTCTGACTGCTTAGGGAGCAGAGGCGCAGGGTGGCTATGGTCTGTCCCAAGCAGTCCTTAGGGATGGCAGAGCCTCACTACTTGGGGACTGCAGCATCTGCTTTGGGTTCTGTCTGCCTCCTGTCTGTGTTCTCCCCTTGGGCCCCCCATCACCCTCACCCCCCACCCAAGGGGTCTGGAGTGACTGAGGCTAGCCCTGCATGCCAGGGGCTGGAGCATGTAAGTGATCACAGAAGGACTGTCTGTGCGCATGTTCAATCACTACTTTTGCCTGAAACATGCCTTAGAGTTTATCCTGTGGGCAAAGAAAGATGAGGGAGGAGGGGACAGAGAGTTTGTGGTTTTGACCCAGGTCTTCCTCTTCCCATAACCTGGTCTTGCACTCACTTGTTCCTGCTTTGGAGTAAAGGAGGAGCCTGGAGGTACAGAAGGAACAATAGCTAAGGCCCTTTCTCTTGAGGAGTTATAATTTAACTGAAGGGACAAGAAGGAACGGGAAGCCGCTGGAAGCAGCACCATAGCTCAGTAGACCATACTGTGGAAAGGAAGCTTCAGAATCGGGAGTTTAGAGCAGGCCTCAGGTAATCTGGGACGACTTCCTGGAAGAGTTGGGCCTAGAAGGTGAGGGAGAATGGGGGCAAAAAGATCAAGACAGCAGAGAGAACTACAAGTGCAGAGGGGCGGAGGCAGGAATCCAGCCCCTAGGTCACCTCCTGGGCACTCAGCTGCTGGGTCTTCCGAGACCTTGGCATGCAGGGTGATGGAGTAACCTCTGGGGACTGGGCAGTGTGTCCCCAGCTGCTCTCCCCAGTGCCCCTCCCCAGGCCCCTGGAATGGACAGTCCAGGGAGGCCTCCCCGGCTTCAGCCTCATTCTGAGTGTTTCCCCTGGCAGGCCCCGCGCTGGGCAGTGGGTTCCCCAGCTGCAGATGGGATCTGGGGCTGGGGGGCTCTGTGCCCCAGGAGGCTCTGGAGGTTTGTCACTGAGAGTGGCTCAGGGGAGGGGCCAGTGCGAAGGCGGAAGAGTTCCTGCTGGAGCCGCCCAGCCAGGCCCGGAGGCAAGGCCAGGGCAGAGCCGGCAGCCTGGGTGCCGGACCACCCACTACCTCATCTGAGCTTCTCCCTGGGCCGCCTTCCTTCCCAGGGGGTGAGGAGGCTGAGCCCCGCCAGAGGAAGGCTTGCCACACACGAGCCTGGCTCTGAACTCTCGCCCGGCACTCTGTCACTCAGGGGTTAAGTCTCCCACTAAGCTTCAGCCCCAGGCCAGGTCCCTGGAACCTGGGAGCGGGGGAAGCCAATCCAAGAGAGGGGTACTTCCTGATGGAGAGAAAGGAGCTCCGCCAGGGACCAGCCTCATCCAGCCAGGACGGGAGCCGAAGGGTTAAGAAAAACCCGCGCGGTGCTGATAAAATGCCCCAAATGCCTGTCCTACCTCCAGTGGGGAGGGTGTCTGGCAAATGTCAACGATAAAAAATACATTTTAATGGCACATGATGCTGCCGCTACCGTGGGGCACGGCCGAAGGAAGAGGCTTTGGGGCTGCAACTACCGTGTGCTGGTCCCGGGGCTCCGGGCTGAGTGTCCCGGGCGCTCGTCCTCTCTCCCCAGGCACCCTCAAGGGCTGGGGGGTGCCCGGGGCCTCCGATCTTCCTCCTGCCTTGGTTCTGTGAACTTCAGCCCACGATGGCGCTCCCCTCAGCCCAGGCTGTGGGCTGCCCGGGGCGGGTCTGAAGGCCGAGTGCATCAGGGTGTTCCCAGCCTCTGCTCTGCAAGCCTCCTGCGGGTGAAGGGATGGGCGCCTGCCTGCCCGGACAGGTCAGAGTTCATTTTCCTTGGCGGCCCCCTCCCCCGTCCTGCAGACCCTGGGCTGAGAAGCGGCTTTTGCTGCTGACAGTTGTGTGAGGCAGGGCTGAATGCCCACCACAGGGCAGGTCCCACATATGTGGGGAGGGGTGAGCCGGGGAAGAAGAGGCCAGGGGAAGAGGCAGCCCGCAGGGCTGAAGGCTGGGGCTCAGAGAAGCCCAGGGCCTTGCCTGAGGTCACACAGTCAGTCCGTGGCACCTGGACTTTTGCCTGCAACTCAGTTCTGCCTACTAACACTGTGCCGAGTTCACGGGAGGCCTTTAAACGGTTCCGTTCCCCATTACTACAGCGAAGGGGCTGTCATCTGGGAGGCCCTGGGACCAGGCACTGGTGCTGAAGCAGACAGGCCAAGGGGTGCCCCTGAGGTTGAGTTTGGGGCTCAGGGGTCTGGTTCTTCAGCCTGCAAGGGAGGTTTTTGGACCCTTCCGGGCTCAGCACCCTGTGGTCAAACCCTGGAGCCTTGGACATTCAGGAGAAGGAAAGCCAGCCCCGGGCCGGCTGGACAAGGCCGAAGACAAGAGGGTGGGGACCTGGAGCTGACAAAAGACCCTTCTCTTCCAGATCATCCTCAACTCCATGCACAAGTACCAGCCGCGGCTGCACATCGTGAAGGCCGACGAGAACAACGCTTTTGGCTCCAAAAACACGGCCTTCTGCACCCATGTGTTCCCAGAGACTTCCTTCATCTCTGTGACCTCCTACCAGAATCACAAGGTACAGACCCCACCGCCCCCCGCGTGGACACATTTTGGGGCCACCACGGAGGCAGGCAGTGAAGCCCCGGTGCAGCCGGGCTGGGACGGGCAGGGCAGTCGCTTCAGGAACCCGCCCAGTCCTGCAGAGTCCTGAGAAATGGAAAGACGTGCGGGGAAGGAGACGAGGCTCCTGATCCCCAGCACAGGGCAGCTGTCTGTGGTCCATGCTGGAGACTGACACAGGTGGCAACTGGGAACACTGGGAGCGTGGAGCTTGCCTTGTGGCTTCACTGGGGGGCCTTTTGCTCTGCAGTCTTCTCCCTGGTGGGATTCCGGGCCTGCGGAGAGAAGGGGTGGGGGCAGGAGAGGAGCCCTTGGGCACTGCTAGCGGTAGGGGAGCAGGTGACCGAGCCATTCGGAAGCCCTTCCCGGCACGCGCCTGGCACATCCTGGCCCACCTCCCGCCCTGGCCTGACCACCCCAGGCTGTCTTCTGCTCCCTGAATGGGCCATCCTGTTGCCTCCCTGCCTGTGCCCAAGCTGCCCTCCCCAGAAGGCTTTCACACCTGTGTTGGGAATGGTTGGGTGTGGGGGAAGGATTTTAGGCAGAAGAGGAACAGAGTCAGATTGGCATTTGGGACAGGCAGGCAGAACCTGATGTGGCAGTTGTGCGGGTGATGTGGGTGGGAAGCTGTTATAGGCCCCAGGAGAGAGTGACGAGGGGCTGAATTTAAGGAGAGTAGGACACAGAATGGGGGTCTGCCGCTAGGAGAACGGGTAAGAGCCGGCGAGAACTTCAAGGCCAGGGAGGCTCCTGCAAGATGCCACTTCCCCAGATGCTGCCCGGGGTTCTGAATGTGCCTGTGGCAGGGGCAGGGCCGGCCCAGTTCTCCCCCACCCTGCCCGTGACTCCTCTGTGCCTTCTCTCCTGACAGATCACACAGCTGAAAATTGAGAACAACCCTTTCGCCAAGGGATTCCGGGGCAGTGACGACAGTGACCTGCGTGTGGCCCGGCTGCAGAGGTGGGGACTGCTCCGGCCCTGGGGGCTGGGGCGGTGGATGGGGTTCAGGCACATGGACGCGGTGACCCTGAGTATCTCCCCTCCCTTCCCGTCTCCGGCTGACTGTCTTTCCCTCGCCTCCAGCAAAGAATACCCCGTGATCTCCAAAAGCATCGTGAGGCAGAGGCTCGTCTCCACCCAGTTGTCGTCCAAGCCTGACGTCAGCCCCCTGCACGGGGCTCACCAGGCGCTCCAGCACTACCAGTATGAGAACGGGGCCCACATGCAGTTCGCCGCGGCTGAGCCCCAGGACCTTCCCCTCAACACCTTCCCAGCCCAGAGGGACTCCAGCCTCTTCTATCACTGCCTGAAAAGACGAGGTAGCTCCCTCCTGCTCTGGATGCCCCGGAGGGTCGGGACGGGGGTGACGCCCTCCACACAAACACTGCCCCCTGCACACGTGAGCATGCGAGCATGCATGGGGGTGCGTGCGAGTACACACACACACACACACACACACACACACACACACTGATTGTTGTGTGGCCTGGAGACTGAGCCTAAAGCCTTGGGGACCATGGTCAAGCTCAGCGCTTCTTGCTTTGCATGCAGACAGCTTGTGGCCGTGGTGTCCCCTAGATCAGGATTTTAGGCAGAAGAGGGACAGAGTCAGATTGGCATTGAGGACAGGCATGTGGAACCTGACGAGACAGTCGTGTGGGACGGGGTGACGAGGATGGGGTGATGTGGACAGAGGCTGTTACAGGCATCGGGGAGAGAGTGATGAGGGGCGGAACTGAGGTAGCACAGCGGGTGGGGGAACAGGAGACAGGATCGGAGGGTCTGCCGCAAGCAGTCCCCAGTCCCAGGTGTCACTTGGTAGCCGCTGCTTTGAGCACCTCGTCGGGGTGGGCAGAGGGCACAGTGAGCCAGGCGCTGCCTCTGGGCATGGGAGAGGTGGAAGCGTCCCAGTCCGGAGGTTGTCGTTTGTAGAAGCGACCTCCATCCTAACCCTGGGAGTCCTGGCTGAGCATAGATTCCCCAGCGCATCCCATCAGGTCTGCAGAGGCTTCTTGAGAGTGGATGGGAGCTGTTGGGGGATGTAGACTAGGGTCCAGGAAGACAGGACATGGACCTGTCTGTGTTGGCTTCTTTATGAGGAACAGGAGTTCGAGCCAAGAACCAGAACATCTGTGCTGGTACGAGGATTCAAGTTTGCCCTCTATAAAATACAAATGATTAGTATTACCATGTCAGAAGTCCTCACAGGGCCACTGAAATTCTCTTGGGAATGGGTTTGGGGACTTAGCCTGCCGCGCAGAATGTTCTCTCAGCCCAGCTCCTAGGGACCACCCTGGAAGACTCCTGAGTAGCCACTGCACTAGTAACCTAAAACAAGGGCTGACAAACTGTGGCCTTTGGACCAAATCTGGCCTGCAGTCCACTTTTGTTCGATCTGTGAGTCATACGAAATGGTTTTTACATTTCTAAATAGTTGAAAAAAATCAAAAGAAGACTTTTTCCTGATATATGAACACTCTATGAAATTCAAATTTTGGTATCTATAAATAAAGTCTTATTGGAACACAGCCATACACGTTTATTTACCTATTGTCTATGGCCGATTTCCTGTTGAGAATCCCTAGGGAAGACAGAAGGATGGAGGCCAAGACAAGTAACTGGACAAGTGTTCTTAAATTTGTAGAGTGGGCTGCTGCCCAAGTCCTCAGGCCTAGGTTATCCCTGGGTCCCCGGGGTGGATGAGCTCGTCCAGAATCAATACTTGAGGATGTTGAAAGATACACATCCGTGGTCTGGGGCACTTAATGTCATCTTTCCCCCCAACAGAGTATATTAGCTTCACCTTATAAGTGCAAGTCACCTTTTACTTACTAACAGCTCCATTTCTTAATTCTGTAAACCCTGTTATGTTGGAATCTGTGTAATGACAATCTGATGGGACTTCTTTGAACATATGTAGGGTTTACTTCCTCTTCTGAAAGCAACAGGAACATGCCTGTGAGTAGCTTTGGCTTGCTGAGGCCTTCCGAATGGGAGCAGAGGATGGAGGCAGAAGCATTGTGGCTTTAATTTTCTGGCTAATTCAGACAGATTGTGGCCTCTGGGCCTGGTGTGGCCTGGCAGTCGCTTGCACTTTCCTTGGCCAGGGTGGGCCTGGCCTAAGAATGCCAGTGCACATTAAGGCCTCTTACCATCCCCAAGAGTCAGGGCAGCAAGAGATCAAAGGCATATGCCGCCTGGCTAAACACATCACTCAGTGTCCAGTGATGTGGTGTCCCCCAGTGGCCTTTGAGCACAGTCCATGGTCTGACCACTTCTGGGCTGCTGCCACCTTATAAAAGCTGTCGCTGATTAAAATGGTTCTGGGAGTGCCATCGCAGCATGGGCACCCCCCTCCCACCAATGACAAGGATAGGCTGTCCTGGCATCCAGTGGGGGGTGTTCTGGACCCTGGGCTGGCGGAACTGGCTCTTCCTGAGGTTTCTTTGTCTTTCAGCAGACAGTGCCCGCCACCTGGACTTACCTTGCAAGCGATCTTATCTGGAAGCACCCTCGGCGGTGGGGGAGGACCATTATTTCCGTTCTCCCCCGCCCTACGACCAGCAGATGCTGAGCCCCTCCTACTGCAGCGAGGTGACCCCACGAGAGGCCTGCATGTACTCAGGGTCGGGGCCCGAGATCGCGGGGGTGTCCGGGGTGGACGACTTGCCCCCGCCCCCGCTGAGCTGTAACATGTGGACGTCCGTGTCCCCCTACACGAGCTACAGCGTTCAGACCATGGAGACTGTGCCTTACCAGTCCTTCCCCACGCACTTCACCGCCACCACGATGATGCCCCGGCTGCCCACCATCTCCGCCCAGGGCTCCCAGCCGCCGGGCAACGCCCACTTCAGCGTCTACAATCAACTCTCCCAGGCTCAGGTCCGAGAGCGGGGCCCCAGTGCCTCCTTCCCCAGAGAGCGCGGCCTCCCGGGCGCCGTGTGCGAGCGGAAGCCGCCGTCGCCGCACCTGAATGCGGCCAACGAGTTCCTATACTCGCAGAGCTTCTCCTTGTCCCGGGAAGCCTCCTTACAGTACCATTCAGGCATGGGGACCGTGGAGAACTGGACTGACGGATGACTCCCAGGTCCCCTCTGCAGCCCCTGGACCATGTTAACCCAGTCTTAACCTCTGAGGGTTGGCCTGCACCCCCCCCCCCCAAGAAACCCAGCAAGGTATTTCAAAGGTTGGGGTGCAGTGTGCGACCCGCGTGCGCGCGCCTGTATTTGGAGAGCACCTATCTTCTGACAGACAACCGAGGCCCCGACAAAGAAAAAAGAAAAAATACACACTTAGCGAAGAAGAGATTTTTGGCTGCAGGATTTGGATCCAGTGTTTTCTGACATCTCTTGACATGCCCTTGGGTGGGATGGGAGTGGAGCGTTCATGTGAGTCACTTAGAGGTTTTTATAATATAATTTTCGATTAACTCAGGGGCCAGGTGGTGAAGTCTCTCTGGCAGGGCAGGTCGGGAGTGGGGGTTGGAGGGAGGAGGATTTTCCTGGCTGGGGAGGTGGGGCTCTCTGACCATCTTGCAGAGTCCTGGCTCTTGCGAAAGGCGCTGAGCATCTTCTTCAGGGAGGAGGAGGCCCACTCCTTCTGCTTCCAGAGAGTCTGTGAGACCACCTGAGAGGTGGGCTCAGCTAAGCCTCCAAGCCCGCTCAGAGAGGAGGGCTGACTGCTCAGTTAGTGGCCTGGAAATTGATCCCTGGAGCTCTGAGGTCTGAGGGACCACTTTTAGAGAGAGAATCATGGGCTAAGCATCAGTTGACAGGTATTAAAACCCTGTTTTCTTTTTTCTGAGAAGTGTGAAAAGGCAACCAATAACATCTCTGGCATCATTCAGGTTTGCTTATAAAGGACAGAGCCCTTCCGCCTTGGTCCCCAGCATACAGCCCTCACTCTGATGCGCCAGACTCTCTTCTCAGGTGCCGTCTGCATCCTACAATCAGCCGTTAGGACGCGCACCTGACCTGGTGGTGTCCCCAGGAGACCGCGCTGCTCAGCACCTCCAGAGCCTGTTCTGCTCCCAGAAAACCCTCGCCTCTGGCGCCTGAGAGCCCAACAGAAATAAAAATAAGAATTGAGAAAAAATTCCTTTCTTCCAGTGAAATCAGCCAGTGAGCTCAGAGCAAGGATAATGCTTTTCCAGGAAGGTGGACCCTGTGATCCCGAGCCCAGCTCTTCAGCATTGAATGTCCCCAGCCCATCCGTGGGGCTGGTGGGAACTCTGTAATCAAAATTTGGGAAATCACTAAACTCTTTGCATGCCGAATAGCTATTTATATATTATATAAAATAAATAAATAAATAAATGAAATATATAAATATATATATCTCACAAATGCAGGCCACATGTCAAATTCAGCTTTGCTTTTTTTTTTTAAACAAACAAACTTAAAATGACCGTTGGAGAGGGTATTTGGAAAGACATCTATTTAAATTTTTATTACACATTTGATGTTAAAAACAAAGAATGACTTAGATAAAACGTATAAATAAATAAATATATATAAACACACACACAGTACAGATTACACTTTATTAGAAGACACATTAGCGAACGGGATATGAAACGTCAAGTGTTTTGTTATATAGCATGGACATTTTATTTTACATATCGGAACATAAAGCCATTTTACAACTGTGAAGTGTGTGGATGCTCTTTACTCCTGACTTGTCATTTCTTGGCTCCGCCACAGTCTCTGCTTCCCTCTTCCTCGTTGAGTTTCTCAAGGGCCAGATGGAGCCCTTAGCACCTCTGTGCATTTGTACCCTGGAGCCTCTGAGCTTAGAGGGAAGTAATTTAGGACCAAGGGAGCAATCGTACCTTTGATCTCATGCTACTCCCCAGATGATGGGTCTGGATTCCAGGGCCCAAAAAAACCCCAGAAGGGCAGGGAGACAGTATGCAAGAATCTGTGACCTTTGAGTAGTGGACACACAATCTTGCAATGTGTGGGAGGCATGCTCACAGGTGGGAGTTTTTGGTGGGATCTATGTGGCTGCTTCAGACAATGAACTGAAGAGCTGGTTGGAGTCACAGCCTGTGGCTTCCTGGAACAACAGTCAGATGTGTGCGCCCATCAACCCCCTGCACCCCACCCCCCAGAGGAGGAATCGAGGCTTGGCAGAGACTGCTGCTTGTCCAGTCCTCTGCCAGATCCTTGAAGTTTGGTCTTAAGATGGGGTAATAAAAGGAGACAAAATCCAGTCCAGGTTCCCAGTCTTAAATGAGAAGAGAAACTGATGTCCGAGGTGTGTTGGGTCTCCCTCCTAGCAGCTCCTTGCCTCTTGCCCCCTATCCTTCATGGCTCCTTTTCCAAAACTGCTTGCTGTCACCCACCATCTCCAGGAGGGAACCAGGGAAGAGACGGCAAGGGTAAGGGGTACCCTGTAAATCCTTGTCATCTTTGAGATTAAGATGAATTTTCCTGCTGGGTAGACATCAACCTTGTCTCCTACTTCCCCAGAGTCCTCCCCCGTGGCCCTGGGATTGCTCACTGGGAGGACCTCTCCTGGCAGAAGGAGGCCAAGCTCCTTCACTTTGCTGCTGTCTTCCCTGTGGCTCAGTGGTAAAGAATCCACTGGTTAATGCAGGAGACACAGGTTCATTCCCTGGATTGGGAAGGTTCCCTGGAGGAGGAAATGGCAACCCACTCCAGTATTCTTGCCTAAAGAATCCCATGGACAGAGAAGCCTGGCAGGCTACAGTCCATGGGGTCGCAAAGAGTTGGACCTGACTGAGCACACACATACACACCCACCTTGTTGGTAACAGAGAGAAACGTCACTGAACTTGGCCTAGGGGACAGGGAAGCGGGGGCTCTTCCTAACACACACCTGCTCTGCTCTTTTCTTTCTGGGTGCAGATGGCATTCTGGAATACTCCACACCTTCTAGAACCACAGGTAGAGGGCTGGGAACTTGATGTGTGGTTCCCAGGTTCTTTCCAGACACACAGTTGCCTGAGTTCGAGGTAAAGAAAGCCGCTTCTTAAGAGAGATTTTTGTCTTCAGGCAGCCCGCAGCTTCCTACCAGCTTTTCTGGGAAGCATGAGGTCCGTGGACTTCCCCACCTGGGCAGGGCTAGAACAGGGCCTGCAGTGGGATTTGTGGAACTTTCCTGCCCCTTTGAATCAACAAGTCAATAAAAAGGGGGCACATGGGATCCCCTGGAACAAAGGGCACCATTCAGTAGCGCCAACAGGTCATACATCATCAGGCCAGAAACCTGCCACATGAAAAGTGGCTGCTGCTGCAGTGCCCTGCCTGGGAAGGGAAAAAAAAAAAAAAAAAGCCATGAACGTTCAACTGTGAGCTATAGGCAGGCAGGCTGCCCCCCCAACACCCCCCCCTGCCCCCGTCAAACTCCCCCCCACCCCCAACAGGGCCCTGCTCTCAGCCCAGGGCCAGGCCCTGGGAGAAACTGGACCAGACTCCCAGCCTCAACTCAGCCACCCAGCTCCCCGCCAACAGCAGAAGAGCCTGGGATCACTGAAGGGAGAATGCAAAGATGAAGTTGGGTCAGGCTGACAAATTGTTAAAAAACCAAACCAACTTGCAGCCTCCGCTGGGCCTCAGGGGGTCAAGAGGCCTCGCCTCTTCCCACTAATGGAGCCTCCTGAAGGAGTAGCAGTCCCAGCCATGCAGTGTCTTATCTTACAACATAAAATTAAAACCCACTTAAAAGGCCGGAGGGCATGTTAACATTCCCCCTGCTGTCTAATTGAAGTAGTTCCCAGCGCAAAGGATTTCACTTGAAAGATGCCTGCCTTCAAGCCAGGTTTCTCCTGCTTGGCGACCAGGGGGAGGGAATGGGGAAGGAGAGAGCTTCATTTCAAAGACTGGCAGGAACTTAGGCGGGAAAATCTGGGGTCCCGCGGACCGAACCCCACCTCACCCCCCACCCCGCCTTACAGACAGCAGGTGGCAACAGCAAAGGTTAGAACCGGCTGGGTGTTTCTTTCTTTTTTTTTTTTAAATTTACAAATTCATTAGCAGCAATGTCAGCAAAGGCCAGACTCCTGACAAGAAGCCCTGGTAATGATTCAAATATGGCCCCCAGCAAAACCTGGCAGTTCCTGAGGCTCAGAGATTTCTATTGGGTCCGCCCACCGCCCTCCTATGCAAATACATTACAGGTCTCTGAGGCATACGGAATCAATCAGGGACATCCTGTAAAGGTGATGAACTTGCGCTGGCCATCCTGAGTAATGGGAACCAGTCAGCCCCAAAGCCGGCTGCGACTGAAAGCCAAGGTGACAGCTATTAAGCAATTGTGTGCAGAACAAAATGGCAAAGGGGCCAGGTAATCAATTCAATTTCGCTGGGCAACCCGAGCCACAGCCGCGTCTGTCGCAGCTGATTAGAGAGGGCCCCGCTGGAGCTTTCAGGGCGAGCCCATCAGAGATCAGAAACAGGCCCGGATGAAAAGGGAAAGAACCGTCTCCTGAGAAGCAGGCGATGAAGGACTCTGTTTTATGTGACTGTGTGCTTCCATCTCTCCTTGAAGAAAGAGTTGGGGGGGGGGAGGAAAAAAAAGCGAGCAGTTTGGAGATTAGATAGTTTTCTTTTCAGTCATTTATCATGATGAAGGAAAGTAGACAGCGCAGGGGCCGAAAAATCTCCAGTGGGATTTCTGCGAAGTCTCACTAAGAAGGACCAGGTTTACGCTTTGCCGCTCCAGCAGCCCCTGGTTATTACCACAGCCAGACGGGGTCTGCAGAGCGTCCACAGTCCCTCCTCTCTAACAAGAGCAAACAGGCCCCGGTGCTCTGAGGATCACAGAAATTCTCTTGCAGAAACCCCAAACCACCAAATTGTATCATTTGTGAAAATTAAAGCCCGGGTTGGAATCATGCAGAGGGCAGGAAAATGGGAAAGATGAGACGAGGTTGTGCAAAGTGCCGGCAGGTTAGGCCCCTGCCGGGCGCCCCTCCCCAGGTACCTGGGTCCCGTGCGGGGCAGGAAGGGCCCTGCTCCGCTGTCACCACCGACCCCAGGCTGATGGCGAACCCTGGCAGCCTGCTGGAGAATTCTAGGCTTGTGCTTGGTTTTCTGGTGCAAGGGGTTTAGGGGACTCAGAGCAAGGGGACCCTCGGCACAGAGGCTGTGAGAGAGACTGGCCATGGGACCGTGGAGGGGCCGGGAGAGGCTTGTCAGCAGACGGGATGCAGACAAGCATCTGGATGGGGAGGTTGATATCAGAGCCCAGGGAGAGGAGTGAACGGCTGGGCCAGGAGGGCTCAGGGCTGGGGCAGGGCTGGAGAGGAGGGAGAAAGGGCAGGCTTGGAAGATGAGAGCCGTGGGTGCCCATGATCAGGGCATTATTTTTTTCTAATTTTTAAAATTAAAAAATAATTTTATTGGTGTATAATTGCTTTATAACATTAGTTGTGTTCGTTTCTACTGTACAACAAAGTGGATCAGCCTCATACGCATATATATCTGCTCCCTCTTGAATCTCCCTCCTACTATCTCCACCCATCAGATCACTCTTAAGAAGGACAAATGATTCATGAACTTGAACAAGAAGAACCTCCCTAATAATCGAAAATGCAGTTTAAAGTGATAATACACTGCTTTTGTCTAACAAGTAAATCAACATTTAAGAAAAGATGTGGGTAGCCTCTTTTGGCCCTTGCTGGCAGGAGAACAGATTGCTATAGTCTTTCTGGAAAAAGCAATTTGGTAGTGTGGACAAAGACTCTAAAAGTGTTCATATCCTAAAGAAAATAACCAGAAATGTGGACATGGCTTAATGCTCTATAATGTTCATTGTGGTTATTATTTTTAATAGCTCCGAATTGGCAGAGAGTAAATTATGGTTAAGTAAATTATGATACACTCAGATTCTGGAATATGATGTAGTCATTGACCCTGTGTTTACAAACTGTGTTCAGTGACATGGGGAAATGATTTAAAAACTAAGTGAAAAAAGAGGATTGTAATATAGTATATGGGCTTCCCAGGTGGTGCAATGGTAAAGAATCTGCCTGCCAATGCAGGAGACACAAGAGATACCAGTTTGATCCCTGGGTTGAGAAGATCCCCTGGAGGAAAAAATGGCAACCCACTCCAGGATTCTTGCTGGGATAATCCCATGGACCGAGGAGCCTTGTGGGCTACAGTCCATGGGGTCACAAAGAGTCAGACATGATTGAACACTATAGAATAGAATGAAGACTATGGTCTCAATAATACTAGAAAATGAAAAAAATATTGGCACAGTCAAACTATAAATCATTAAATAGCAATCAACAAGATCATGAAATATATAAATATATATCTCCATGATATGTGAAAAAATTTCTGAGTAATACGCACGGCTTCCCATTTGTGTGAAATATAAAACAAAACCTCTGCATATGTGTGCACATATGTGTGTGCAACTTATATGTGTGGTATGTGAGTCCATATGCTTGTGAGTGAGGTGTGTGAGCCTGTGATATGTATTTGTGTGTATGTGTGTGTGTTTGATGGAGCACAGGAACAATTTAGGAGGGATTGTTTTCTGATAGTTTCCTCATAGTCTCTGTTTTGTTTGACTTGTTACAATGAGCATGTACTACTTGCAAAATGAAAAGACTTAGAGAAAAAAGAAAAATAAGTTAGGGTTATCGAAGTGCCTGAAATAGAAGAGGAAAGAGTGAAAGAAACTGCGCCCAAATGCTACGGATGGAGGTCCTGGAGGAGCTCCTGCTGACTCCAGTCAACAGGACTGAGACTGCCTTCCAGACCCTTCCCTCACTCGTTTTCCTCCTGACCCTGGGATCTCCCTCCTAGACACCTGTTCCTCCGTCTAGGCCTTTAACACTGCTCTTGTGCAAGGTCTGTGGCATTAGCCTTCTCCTTTATTCATTCATGCATTCATTTTTTATTGAAGTACAGTTAATTTACAATGTGTTCACTTCAGGTGTCCAACAAAGTGATTCAGTTATATCTATGTGTGTGTGTGTATATATATACGCACACATATAGACCCTCAGGTGCTCAGTCGCTAAGTCTTGTCTGTCTCTTTTGTGACCCCATGGACTGTAGCCCGCCAGGCTCCTCTGTCCATGGGATTTCCCAGGCAAGAGTACTAGAGAAGGTTGCCATTCCTTTCTCCAGGGGATATTCCAGGTCTGATTCCTGGGTCTCCTGCATTGGTAGGTGGGTTCTTTACCACAGAGCCACCAGGGAACCCCATATGTATGTGTGTGTGTGTGTGTGTGTGTGTGTGCACGCATGCACGCTCAGTCACTTCAGTCATGTCTCAGCTGGCAAAGAATCCACCTGCAATACGAGAGACCTGGGTTTGTTCCCGGGGTTGGGAAGATCCCCTGGAGAAGGGAACGGCTACCCACTCCAGCATTCTGGCGTGGAGAATTCCATGGACAGAGGAGTCTGGCAGGCTATAGTCCATGGGGCCGCAAAGAGTCAGACACGACTGTGCAACTTTCACTTTCACTTTTCACTCCTCACTAACTGCTCTCCCTCGACGATGCTGACTATTTCCACAGCTTCCTTCATCAACAAACACCAATGCATGTCAAGTTTAACCTCACTTCCCTCTCTTGAGTCTGTCTCCTGGATGGTTCTGCTTAAGAAATGTCAGGATCTCCGACTCCCCCAGTTCACTCTTGAACCCATCACCACCCTCCAGGCCTCCCCTCCCCTTCTACTTTTGGGTAAATGGCACCCCCCCCCCCCCCCCACAGCTGACTTACCACCTGCCCACCCCAAACACTTGTGGAATTATGTAGATTCTACTTTGTAAAGAGTGCCTACATCCGTGCAATTTTTCTCTCTTCCATTAGGCCTGGCTTGTCTGCCCAGCAGCAAAGCCTTAGGTCTGGGCTTCCAGCTGTGTGAGGCTGCAGAGCTTCGGGCTGTTGTCCACCTCGGGGTGAAGGCTGTTCAGACACGTGGAGCCAGGGAACTGCCAAGCAGGAGACAGGAGGCTGCTCAAGGATAGCAATGTTGCTTTCACTGGGGACCCTGCTTGCAGCTTGGAGTGGCTTGAGTCCTCTGCTCCCGGCCACTGTCATGGGTGAGATGAGAAATGGGGCACTCCTGCAGCTCAGGTTCAGGGTCACAGCCCGGGCCCCCAGGGTCACAAGCTATCTGAGAACCTCTTGCCTTGACAGGCCCACACCCACAGTGCGATGCTCTGGCTGGCGGCTCTCTGTCGTCTTATCCAGTTACTTCCTATGGGCAAATAAGCGTCTGTAGTGCTAGATCCCAGCATCCACTCGGTTGTCTTTACATCTCTTTCTCCTTTGGGGAATTCCAAACTATCCCCAAACTCTTCCGTGAGACCACTCCGCCTCTGCCAAGAAGGGACTGGCCTTGTTTCTCGCTGAAGAAGAGAAAACCCAAACCAAGGCGAGAAGCCCCCAGACAGGGCCTCCTGCACAAGCCTCCCGGGGAAGGCGCGTGCCTGGGCCGTGATGGTGCCCCTCTGCCTGCCGGGCCCTCACTCCTGGACCTTGTCCCACGCAGGCGCTTGCGTGAGCTGGGGAGTCGTCCGCACCATCCTACGTGCACAATAAACTACGGAGCTAGACTGACTCCTCACTGTCTTCTCATCTGAAACGCCCTTTTTTGATAGTTGCTTTACAATGTTGCACTAATTTCTAATCGCATGTGTGTACGTATATCCTTCCCATTGTAGACTTCCTTCCTGTTCAGGTCACCTACCATAGTACCTCAAGTAGAGTTCCCTGTGCTATACAACATGTTCTCATTAGTTATCTATTTCATTTGTTGTTGCTGTTGCTGTCTAGTCATGTCCAACTCTTTGCAACCCCATGGACTACAGCCTACCAGGCTCCTCTATCCATGGGATTTCCCAGGCAGGACTTCCCTGGTCGCTCAGAGAGTAAAGCGTCTACCGACAACGCGGGAAACCTGGGTTCAATCCCTGGGTCGGAAAGATCCCCTGGAGAAGGGAATGGCAACCCACTCCAGTATTCTTGCCTGGAAAATCCCATGGATGGAGGAGCCTGGTAGTATACAGTTCATGGGGTTGCAAAGAGTCAGACACGACTGAGCAACTTCACTTTTCACTTTCACTCCCAGGCAGGAATACTGGAGTGGGGTGCCATTTCCTTCTCTAGGGGATCTTCCCAACCCAGGGATCGAACCCACATCTCCTGCATCGGCAGGCAGATTCTTTACCTCTGAGCCACCTGGGAAGCCCTTATCTATTTTATACATAATATCAATAGTGTATACGTGTCAATCCCCATCTCTTAATTCTTCCCACCCCCTCCCGTTTCCCCCATGGTATCAATATATTTGTTCTCTATGCCTGTGTCTCTATTCCTGTCTAATTTGAAACTTCTTCAGGCTTGGGTCTAAGGAATTGGGAGACTTTTCTAAATATAATTTAGTGACTTAATTTGTGGCACTAAAGTTTATAATTGTTTCCGCCAACCACAACCGCTCACCCACCCTGGGCCGTGAACTTGGGCAATCTGTTGCCTCCTAGCTGATAAAGGAAGGGGCTGTCATTGCATTAGGCTTCATCTTCTCCATGAGGCTGGGTCAGCTTGGTCCAAATGAACAGTCAGTAAATAATCCAGATACCTTTAAAACAACTGTTTAAAGTGTTTTGGGCAACGGCCCCAAGCCCCACATGGTGTGGGTGGCAAAGTCAGGGTGATTTCCTTGCTTTCCAAGTCCTGGTCACAACATGCTGTCTTGGGATGACCTAGAAGACAGTCACTTTTTGTTTTGGAGTCACTTTCCCTTTACACCAGGAATTCCTTGCTTAGGGTGCCTGAAGCAAGGGCTGGGTGTCAAATGACGTGGCTACATTAAGAAAGATGGAAAGTATGTGAGCTGTTTTTAATAGCATCAAATACAGCACAGCACAGTCTTCCTTCTCCTTAGATCCCATGTGCTGAAGGCCTGGAGCACGTGCTCTGTAGCCCAGCTGAAAAGTCAGGGGCTGCCTCTTCTGGGCAGCTGATGGACTGAATTTACTCCAAACACAGCACTGAAGATTCAGGCATTAAACTCCAGGCTGTCACACCAAAGACCCTAATGTACTTTCCTAGCCCAAGAAAAGGAGCTTTTGGCTTCTTTCTGCATCACTGTAGATCTGTGAAAAGGGCTAGGGACCTAGTGTGAAGGGATGTTGGTCCTGGTGCCAGTTTAGTCTCATGCTGCCTGTGTGACTTGCTCTCTTTCTGAGCCTCTTTTTCCTTTTTCCACACAGCTCCTCATATCCTTTGCAGCACTGGAAGTCTGTGATTCCATCAGTAATGTCTACAGTCATGAACTTCCTAGTTATACTTAGCACTCTGTCTGAATCTATAGTAGGACTCTCCAAAGTGGGGTAACAGAAGGAAATACTACAACTTTTTTCTTTTCTTTTTTATGGAGGGTGAGGTTTATTTTAGGGTAGGCTCAAATATTTTAAAACAATCATGCAACTATTGTATTTTTTAAATAAAAGTGCTTCTGTTTAAAGTCTTCTTAAAATATATTTTAAAGATTTTTTTTGATTAGGATCTTTTTTTTTAAGTCTCTATTGAATTTATTATGATATTGCATCTGTTGTCTGTTTGGATTTTTTGGCCATGAGTCACGTGGGATCTTAGTTCCTCAACCAGGGATTGAACCTGCACCCTCTGCATTGGAAAGTGAAGGCTTAAACACTGGATCACTAGAGAAGTCCCTAAATTTATTTTTAATTGGAGGATAATTACTTTGCAATGTTGTATTGGTTTCTGCTGCATAGCAATGTGAATCAGCTGAACTTCCTTTTCTATTTATTTTAATCTCATTCTTTTTCAAATATCTAATGTCTACGTTAGTAAGTCATACACACACATACACATATGCTTTTAAATAATAAAGAATATATTGGTAGCATGTGCTTTAAGGCTTTTTGCTTAAGAGAGGTAAGACCAAAAATCATAGTGACTACAGGGTGATAGAGGAGTTGCCATGAAGCTCTGGTTTTCGTGATCTTCCAGGAATGATTTATCAGAGCTTTAGAATGAGAGGTACAGGGAAGTAGTGGAGAGAGTGAGCCTGGATAACCACACTTGTTAGATGTTTGCCTCACCTCCCCACCTGTTGATTAGGACCAATGAAGTGCTACCTAACTTCCAGTTTATAGAAAAGATTAAATACAATAATAAAGGTAAAAGTGTGCATATCAACACATACATGTGGCCTCTGAAAAAAACTGGTATAGATAATCTTATTTACAAAGCAAAAATAGAGACACAGACATAAAGAACAAACCAAGGGGGAAAGGGAGAGTGGGATGAATTGGGAGATTGGGACTGAGATATATACACATTTTTTTTACTTTTAAAAAATAACATAACCACATTTATTTAAGGATGTATTCCAATATCATATTATATATTATCAATACTATGTATAAAATAGATAACTAATGAGAACCTACTGTATAGCACAGGGGACCCTACTCAATGCTCTGGGTGACCTAAGTGGGATAGAGATCCAAAAAAGAGGGAACACATGTATACGTATAGTGGATTCACTTTGTTGTATGGTAGAGACTAGCACAACACAACTATACTCCAATAAAATTTTTTTAGGAAAAGTGTGCTCCCAATCCCTGACATGGAATGCCAATCTACACAGATTTCATTTTTGATGCTTAAAAGATGTGAGTTTTTGTTTTTTTTTTTTTCCCTAGGAAATTCCTTTTATTGCCTTTCAGGACTTTATTGCTTCTCCTGTCTCACAGTTAAGCCTCCTTTAACAGATGCCAAAGCCGAGATCTAGGCGCAGTTCGGTACACAGTGCCAGGGGAATGGGAAAGTGATGCTGGGAAGAATCCTGCTGTCTCCCCAGCCCTCAGAGCACCTCACAGTCTCAGGGATTTGGGGCTCATCCAGGATTCAGGACAACACTCCAGGACAGTTAGGAAAGGGTGGCCCTGCAAAGGAGAAGCCGGCTATCTTTACCAGTCCCTCCAGGAAGGGATGGGCTGGATTTTCTGCCCCTTCCTTCAGAACCCATCGCCAAATTCAGTGACACTAGGAATTAACCTATTCCTCAAAGAAAGGCCAGGCTCTGCCACTATCTTGTTGGAGGCCTTGGAAAAATCCCTCAGCCTCTCTTGGCCTCAAGGTCCTCCTTTAAGAAGAGAGATGGGTCATGTCTGTGCTGCCAGCCTCCTAGGTTCGGTTCATGGGCCAAATGAAATGTTCTGCATAAAAATACTTCGTAAGAAATGAAAGGGATTGCAATTATGAAGCTTCCTGTTGGTCCAGTGAGTATCAATCCACGCTCATTTTTGTGTTTTCATACAAAAAAAAAAAAATCCACCACTGCTTTTTTTTTGTAGGTTAAGGAAGGGGAGTGACTGGCGAGGCATTGAGCAATCTCATCAGCTCTGCGGGGTGGATGATTTAGCATCATCACCTGCCTTATCATTATCCTTGCCTTGCCTGCATCCTCAGCTTTTGACGAGATCAATTTCCGGCACAGGCAGAAAAGCCTGCGGCTGTGGTCAGGAACAATCGGCCACAGTGCTCCTCTCTCCTTGTTGATCCTTTCATTTCCTCCGGCCGACTCCTGCCGGGGGACTGAGTTCTAAGCTTTATGTTACTCTTTTTGGACTAATCGTTTACAACAGTCCCGAGCACCCTGCCCCTCTCTGACTTTTGCTGTCCAGCTACTGCTCTGGATGGTAAGATTGCTAATTGGGGTGTGATCCCAGCCAAATGGCAAGAGAGATTCAAGAAGCCTGTTCTCTGGACTTTAAATATCCTGCCCACAACTTTACAGCTTAGGCAGCCATGGAGGAAGCATGACTCATACCCGGGAGGTGAGGCTGCAGCTCAGGGAAGGCCTCTGCAATGACATTTTTCACACTTTTAATAAACCGCTGTATTATTAGAACTCACCAAAGCTGAATTTAATGAAAGTCTTAGGCCCTTAGGCCTGAATTTTTCTTTTGTATCGCAAAATGAAACCAACTGGTCCATTCAAATGAACCCCAGCAAATGCATAGACTTTAATTAGATTTCTTTCATTCTTTTCCTTTTCTTTCTTTTTCTCTCCCTTTCGTCACTCTCTCATTTTCAAACGTTGCTGGTGATTACAATCTACTGGAAGAAACGGAATGTACAAGAGGAATAAGAAATAACAGATGGGAAACATGCGGATAAGTCACAAATTTCTCTACAGGCTTCTTTAAGGAAAGTTCCTGATGTGTGACACAAATTCATATGAGAAACTTTTAAAAAAGAGAATGAAAAGGGGAAAAATACAAGGTCCCCTCGACTGTATCAGAGACATATCTGATTTAAAATCCCATTTTAGGAAAGCTCCATCAGACCTGCTAAGCATCATTTCATAACAGGCTGTTCTGCGCACAACACTGGTGCCCTGCCACTCCCCACCCCCTCCTCCCAACAAGCAATCACTCCAGAAATGAGAAGACAAGTCCTTTATTTTTCAAAGTTTCTGAGGCTGAGCCTTTGGGAACTACCTTGAGGGACGCGGGTAATGAAGCGCGCGGCTGGCCTTCAACTATTCAGAAGCTTGGGCGGCAGGAAATAGCTCTGCAGCAGCTTCCGTATTTGCAGGAGCCGCTGAAAAGACATCTTTTTTCCCCTTACAGCTACGTTCACAAACAAATGTGCTCTTGCCAACCCCCACCCCAAGGGGAGCATATTTACCCAATAGAGTGGGCCTTCAAATGCCTCCTTGTCCTCTATGGAGCCGGAGGCAGCTTCGTGGCCACCGTAGGGAGCGCGCCCTTCCAGAAGACTCGTCAGCAGTCCTCCGGGGCCCAGAGTCCCCACTGACTGGACTGCAAAGTCCCCCAAGAAGTCGGCGAGGGAAACTCTTTCAAAGGCTCTGCCTTCAGCGTCGAGGGCCAGGCGGTGGGAGCAGGACTGGGAAAGACTGCCCCCCCCAACCCCCGGCGCAGAACTGGCCTTTGTCTTCGCCAGTTCCTCCTTTTGGGGGTCAGGCTCAGCTCCGATTCCTGCAGGGAAGTCCCTGCTTGGCATCAAGGCTGGCCTCAGGCATAAGATCCTAATTATTTGAATGGTATTTGTTTTCATAGCTCTCTCTCTCTTTTTTTAAATGTGTCCAGGTCGATGGCATTTTAATGCCTTATTAAATGCGGGTTTTACAGCAGTCTGTCTGTTCAGTCTCTGGGCCCATGCCTGTACTTTGTGTGGACGGATTTTATCTTTCCTGCTGGCAGAAAATATTTTCCGAATTCCCTATAAAAGTTTTCGAGATTTCCTAAGACAAATAGAGCTCCACCAGCTCTAAAATGACCTTGATGCAGTCGGAATTACATTCAGACACATGCTCTCTCCCCTGTTTACACAAAGAACTGAACTTCACTTGTACTCATTAACTGCCCTTATGAGTACACCAAATTTGCTCCACAAATGTGCTGGTGCATAAAAACACAAGTCTACCTGGGATGGCTCCCCAGAATCCCATCTTTTACTGGTTTCTTCCATCCTCTCAGATGGCCGCCTTGGCTTTGAAGGCGGCCTCAATAAAGCCTGTCCTGGACGAGGGGTTTACATAAGGAGGGTTTACGCACAGCTGAGGGGGGACGGCCAGCCGTGCAGCAGAAACATGGCTGCCGTGACGACCACAGAGCTGCCCAGGAGTGAACCAGCCCAGCCTTTTGTCTCCCTGCCAGGGCTTGCTGCTGTTGTTGTTCAGAAGGACGTTGGATGTAGCAAGTACTGAAATAAGCCAGGAGTCTGGCAACTGAGTATTATGCAAAGAACCTAGAACAGACATGGGTTCAAATCTCCGTTTGGGCACAATGTAGCATATGATCTTGGGCAAACAAAATGGGGGAAATGAGCTATATTTCTATTTGTCTATTTCTTTCCCAGGGTTATTGTGAGCACTGAAAAGAAGGGATGTATGTACATGTGCGTGCTCAGTTGTGTCCGACTCTTTGTGACCCCATGGACTGTAGCCCGCCAGTTTCCTCTGTCCATGGGTTTCCCAGGCAAGAATACTGGAGTGGGTTGCCATTTTCTCCTCCAGGGGGTCTTCCCGACCCAGGGATCGAACCTGCATTTTCATTGGCAGGGGGATTCTTCACTGCTGAGCTATCAGGTAACCCAAAAGGGATGTATTGGATTGGCCAAAAAGTTCATTCAAGTACCCTAACGAACTTTCTGGCCAGCGCGATATAGAAAACGTTGAGTGCCATGGCTGACTTGAGTGTTTGTAAACACTCCTCTCTTGTGGTGATGGGGCTACCAGAGAGGGGCCTTAGGACTCGGGTAGGCAGAGCACTATTATTGTGTGCGCAGTACTCAGGCTTTGTTACAGGTCCTGAAAGTGGGAAGGGAAGAGAGACCTCAGGGATTGGATGCCCAACCCTGGGCCAAACACAGGGATTAAACACCCAATTCTATGACAAAAACGCAGAATTTAAATCCAGATTTAATTCCAAAGCCTGGTTCCACTATCCAGCTTGGGGAAATTAAATATGGAGAATTATGCTAGCAGCCTGCAACACAACCCAAGCCTGAATCAGCCAGATGGCACTTATTTTGCTTATGTGACGTTAAAACCCCTCTTCCAACACTAACTACTTAGTCACCAGGAAAGCTTCCTCTGAATTTCTATTTTGCTGGGTCATTTCTGAGCATTACCCTCTTGGTGGTGTATCACTACAAACGCCACTTTTGACATTTAAGACAAATACCATGAAGATGAATTAGTAGGGATGCCCAGTCCATTCTGAACATTTCCTGCTTATTCCGTGTCTTCCGGCATTAATCATGTCACAACCAAAGATGAAAGGTTGCTTGATGCCTGCAGTTGGAAAGGACAATAATCGGGGTCATGTTTACGCTTCTATGATTAAAACCCATCATTTATTCAACTAAGACTTTCCACCTTCATGCAATCAGTGAATGCGGTCGATTTTAAGGAGTATATATTCCTTTCTTTGAAATTCTATGTGATTCTTTTTCAACTCAGTTTAGTCTTTTGAAAAAATATTGCTTTTTCTGTTTTCTGTTCTCTTCTTGTTATGTATTTAATTATCTTAAACATGCTTTAAAATAATCTCTAGATGATAATTTTGTTATCTAAGGTTCTTGGGGAGGAAGAGCTAATTCTGCTATTTATTGGGTCTACTGATGTTTCACGAGTTTTTTTTTTCTTCTGTTGTTTTATGATTTTTTAAGAACTCATCTTAAGCCAGGCTTTATCTCCTGTCAGATCCTTTCGAACATTTTGGGTTTTGCTTTGAAAGATTACCTTTTATGTTGATTTTTCAGCCTGGGATCTTAAACTATGCAGGAAGAATAAAGTCAGACCTGAAATTGAAAGGAGGGAAAAACTTGTCTTGTGCTGGATGAAAGTTTTTAGGGTTTTATCTATTCCTAAGTCTCAGTATCAGCTTCTCTACTTTCCTGTCCTTATATGTCAGTTAAAAGCTCAAGTCACTTACAGTGAAGCAGAACAAAACTGGAGAACTTATACTATAAGGTAAGAAGAACTGTCATAAAACTAGAACAATTAAAGCAGTTATGATACTGGTTCAAAAGTAGATTTCATAGACCAACAGAAGAGAGTCCAGAAACAGACCTACATGCATATAATACCTGAATGATGAAAAACATGGCATTGCAGTAGAAAATAAAATGGTGCTCTGTCAATTGGATATCCTTGTAGAACAAAATGATACTTGACCCTTGACTCACACCATATAGAAAAATAAATTCCAGATGGATTGTGATCAAAATATGAAATAGTAAAATGGAAAGAAAAAAGCAGACATCCCAGTAGATAAATGGGCAAAATACTTGTACAGGGTCTTTGCAAAAAAAAAAGGGACATCCAGATTTCCAGGAAATATATGAAAAAATGCCCAACTTCAGTAGTGATAGGGAAAATGCAAATTATCACCATAATGCAGTACTACTGTACTCCCGTCAGAATGGCTAAAATGAAGAAGACAAGGGAGTTCCCTGCCAGTCCCGTGGTTAGGACTGGACACTTTGACTGCTGTGGCCCAGCTTCAATCCCTGGTCAGGGAACTAAGATCCCACAAGCCATGCAGTATGGCCAAAAAAAGTGAAACTATCAACAACGCAGAGTGTTGGTAGAGTTTTCATACACAGCTGGTGAGAATATAAACTGGCATAACTGCTTTGGAAAAGTATTTGACAGTGTCTACTAAACTGTTTGTCAGTGTCCTATAATCATGTTTAGTAGGAATATGGGAACATACCTGATGACCAGTTTCCCTCTTAGGTATATATACAGAAAAGAAACGTGTGCTCGTGCTGATAAGAAGGTCTGTACAGAATGTTAACAGCAGTGCTATTCATTATATCTCAAAAGTGAAGACAGCCCAATGGCATCTGCAGTAGGAAAAATAAACAAGCGGTCATATATTCACACACTGGGCTACTACACAGTGATGGGTATGGATGAATTACAACTTACTGCAAGATTGTAGATATATCTTACAAACATAATGTTAAACAAAAGGTCAGACTTAAATGAGTATGTATTTAAAGTATATGGACATGCTGGGGCTTCACTGGTGGCTCAGATAGTAACGAATCTGACTGCAATGTGTGAGACCTGTGTTAGATTCCTGAGGTGGGAAGATCCCCTGGAGAAGGGAATGGCAACCCACTCCAGTATTCTTGCCTGGAGAAATCCATGGACAGAGAAGCCTGGCAGGCTACAGTCTATGGGGTCCAAAGAGTTGGACACAACTGAGAGATTAACACTTTCCCTTTTCAGTCATACACATTAGTACATAAATAACACATTTTCATTATATGAAGTCCAGACAGGCACAACTAATTCGATGCTGTTGGAAGTTAGGATAAAGGCTTCTCTTGAAGACGTGGACAGTGATTGGATGGGATACAAGGGAGGTTTCTGAAGTGCCAGTAAAAAAGTGTGTTTCTTGGTGTGGGTACTAGTTTACATGGGTGTGTTCACTTGTTAAAATACATCAAACTGTACAATTATGATTGTGCAAATTTCTGCTATGCAGGTTACACTTCAAAAAATTTTACTAAAAATGTTTATTAAAAAAAGAAAAAATACAATTAATCATTTAAAAAGAGAAAAAATTCCAGCCCCTGGGTTAGTAAGTTAGGTTTCTTACCCCCAGGTAGTTCAAGCATCAACTTAGATAGCTCTTCATTCCTCTTACATTTTTCCTTTTTGAGGATTTTTCTTACGTTTTTGAAAGCTCAGCTATATACTTAAGTGAAAACTGCTATATAATTCTATTGAGGTGTAGTTGATGAGTAACACTGGATTAGTTTCAGGTGTACAAGTTAATGATTTGATACATGTATACACTGCAAAATGGTCACCACAATAAAGTTTAGTTAATATCCATCACCACACGTAGTTACACACTTTTTTGATGAGAACTTTTAAGATCCACTGTCTTAGCAGAAAGTTGCTACATTTTATCCATTTTGCAAAAGGTTTTTGAACAGAAGCATTTTCAGGTTATCTATGTCATGACATTGTCAAAATCAAAAGTCTTCTATGAAAAGATAATCAACTTCAGTAGTCATCAGGGAAATGCAAATGATAACCACAATACAATATTATTATACCCCTGTTTGTTTGAATTTCCTTAAGCATTTTTACTTCTCAAGTGACTCTGTTCTAACTGAAGCAGGGAATCCAGGCTCAGTCAACTGTGAGGTAAAAGACTAGTGATTTAGAAGACACTTTTTTTCATATTCTTTTTTAAAAAATTTTTTATTGGAGTATAGTTGATTTACAATATAGTTTTAGTTTCCAATGTACAGCAAAGTAGATCAGCTATACATATACATATATCCACTCTTTTTAAAATTATTTTCCCGTATAGGCCATTACAGAATATTGTATAGAGTTTCTTGTGCTATACAGTAGGTTTTTATTATTTATCTATTTTATATATGTCTGTGTCCTCAGTCCTTCAGTAGTACCTGACTATTTGGGACCCCATAGACTGTAACCTGCCAGGCTCCTCTGTCCATGGGATTTCCCAGGCAAGAATACTGGAGTGGGTTGCTATTTCCTACTCCAGGGGCTCTTCCTGACCCAGGGATTGAACCTGCGTCTCTTGTATCTCCTGCACGGGCAGGCAGATTCTTTACCACTGCACCACCTGGGAAGCCCCATTTTATATATAGTAGTATGCATAAATATATATGCACATATATAGTCAAAGCTATCCGTACACAGTCATGTATGGATATGAGAGTTGGTCTATAAAGAAGGCTGAGCACCGAAGAATTGATGCTTTTGAACTGTGGTGCTGGAGAAGACTCTTGAGAGTCCCTTGGACTGCAAGGAGATCCAACCCATCCATCCTAAAGGAAATCAGTCCTGAATATTCATTGGAAGGACTGATGCTGAAGCTGAAACTCCAATACTTTGGCCACCTGATGTGAAGAACTGACTCATTGGAAAAGACCTTGATGCTGGGAAAGATTGCAGGCAGGAGGAGAAGGGGACGACAGAGGACGAGATGATTGGATGGTCTCACCGACTCGATGGACATGAGTTTGAGTAAGCTCTGGGAGTTGTTGTTGGACAGGGAAGCCTGGTGTGCTGCAGTCCATGGGGTCTCAAAGAGTCGGACACGACTGAAGGACTGAACTGAGCTGATGCATATGTTAATCCTAATCTTCCAGTTAATCTCTCCCGCATCATCTCCTGGTAACCATAAATTTGTTTTCTACATCTGTAACTCTATTTCTGTTTTGTAGATAAATTCACTTGTGTCATATTTTAGAATTCCACGTAGAAGTGATAGCATATGATGTTTGTCTTTCTCCATCTGACTTATGTCATTGAGAATGACAATCTTTAGGTTAAGTTAAATGATTCTTCATATATCACCCTGGATTCACCTGGATCCCCCACCTCCAGTTTTATTGAGAAATAATTGACATACAGTTCACCACTATGCAAGTTGAAGGCGCACAGCACGACGGTTCAATGTACATTAACTGTGAAATAATTTCCACAATAGGTTCAGCTAACATTCATCTTCTCATATAGTTACATTTAAAAAGAAAAGAAAGAAAAAAGAAGAAAGGAAAAGCTTTTCTCCTTGTGATGAGCTCTTAGGGTTTACTCTCAGCAAATTTACAGCAATGTTAGCTCTAGTCATCACGTTATACATTACACTGTAGTACTTATAACAGGAAATTTGTAACTTTGAGCCACCTTTATCCAAATTCTGCCTCCCCTGACCTCCGCTTCTGATGACCACAAGTCAGTCTGGTCTCTTTTTCTATGAGTTTGCCCCCTCCCAAACCTGATCCGGGACAACTGGCTAGAGCTGGTGGGTGGTGAGGGCGTTGCTTGGATGATGGGGAAAAGCAGGGAGTGTGGACTTCCAGGTGGGAGACCAAGAGTTCTGCTTAGAGTTAACTGAGGTTTGAGATGTTAGAAAATACCCAGGTCAAGAGGTGGAATGGCAGTCCAGCATGTAGGTACTGAGCTGGAAGACAAGTCCAAGCCAGAGGTTCGGTGGTAAGGCCTTGAAAGTGAATGGTGTCCCTTGGGCAAAGCTGCATGTGTGAAGGACAAGCTATAAATAAATAAATAAATTTTTAAAAAATTGTTTTTAAAAAAGACTTCAGTGCAGCACATGGTGGTTAAAGTTCATCAATTTGGCATAAGAGGAACAATGTATGCACTTAAGTTTCAAGTGGCCACCAAAACTACCCAACCTTCAGTGATTTGCAAGGAATACTCTTATAAAGCATGCGTGGCATGGACTTCCCTGGTCCTCCAGTGGTCAAGACTCTGTGCTTCCACTGCAGGGTGTGAGGGCCCGATCCAACGTCAGGGAACCAAGATCCCATATTGTGCTTAACTTTCTAGAAGATTTCAGATGAGAAGCAGAAGAGAGGCAGGTCCTGTGGTCTAGGAGTGTGCGATTTAACTGGGGACTCAGAACTAGCACATATGCAGCAACAGCAAAAGTGTGGGGTGTAATTACCTCCCATTACATGAACCATCGGAGAAGGCAATGGCACCCCACTCCAGTACTCTTGCCTGGAAAATCCCATGGATGGAGGAGCCTGGTAGGCTGCAGTCCATGGGGTCGCTAAGAGTCCGCGCGACTGAGCAACTTCACTTTCACTTTTCACTCTCATGCATTGGAGAAGGAAATGGCAATCTGCTCCAGTGTTCTTGCCTGGAGAATCCCAGGGACCGGGGAGCCTGGTGGGCTGCCGTCTATGGGGTCGCACAGAGTCGGACACGACTGAAGCGACTTAGCAGCAGCAGCAGCAGCAGCAACATGAACCATAAGAAAGAAGTTACTTGAACTTCCTTCTTCTGATCTTTATTTTTGTTTTTATTATGCATAGCGCTAGTGGTAAAGAAATCTGCCTGCCAGTTCAGGAGCCGTTAGAGACATGGGTTCAATCCCTGGGTGGAGAAGATCCCCTAGAGGAGGACAAGGCAATGCGCTCCAGTATTCTTGCCTGGAGAACCCCACGGAAAGAAGAACTTGGCAGGCTACAGTCCACAGGGTGGCACAGAGTTGGACATGACTGAAGCAACGTAGCACAAGCATATTTACTTTAATACTTTCCCATTATATTTTCTAAGTGGTTGTATCTGAGAAATAGGAGGAAAACAGCTTTTACTTTGTAAATAGGTACTTTTACTCTCTTGGTTTTAGTAGTTTTTGTTTGGTCCTCTTGGTTTTTCTAATTAGACAATCTTATCATTTGCAAACATTGATCATTTTGCGACCTTCCGCTTCCTTCCTTTCTCTTCCGACAATATCTTGTTGTTGGATAGAATTTACTTTGACAGCCATGATAAGTGGAGGGATAGTGGACCTTCTTGCCTTGACCCTGACATCTATTGAAATCCTCCTAGGGTTTTATCCTTACGTTTTCTTTTCTTTCTTTTTTCCTTATGTTTTCTTTCAATATATATTTGACTGTTGCATCTGTTCCCATTTGCTCTAGTCTCTCCAGGAGCATCATGTATCTACTGAGTTCTACATCTGTCATGTTCTCTCTCGTGTTTTCTCTTTTCCTAGAATAATGCTTGACTTCTCTTTTGGTTCAACCAGTGCCCTGTACCGCAGTGATTCCCAAGTCAAGAGATAAATTACTTCTCTCTGGAGGACCAACACCTGCATACCTATTGCCATTTGGGTGTTGTTATCTGAGACCAGAATATTTATCTGCATTGTTATCTGATGTGATTGTTATGGATATCTAGTGGTAAAGAATCTGCAATGGGGAAGAGCTGGGCTCAGTCCTTGGATTGGGAAGATCCCCTGGAGAAAGGAATGAGGACCTAACACACACATGGATACCTGAAGCTTGACATGCTCAAAATTGAACTCTTTCCCCCACACAAAAAGTTCCTCCTCCTGTGTGCCCTACGCAGAGGCTGATGACTCACCTAAGCTGGAAAACTTGGAGTAAAGTCATCTCCTTCCTTTTCCTCCCCTTTCCTTTTCACATACAATGGAAATGCAGATGGTTCTGTTAAATAAGGCCAAAAGAGTGAAATAGCAAAATCAGAGTCCCTCGTATGCAAGATGCTATGATGTGTGAAAGATATGGTCCTCACATTTGTAGTGATGGAAAATGATGCTATTTAAAAAACACCTGATTGCAGCCCCTTCTACTATAAGGAAGTTGCCAAATTGATTTTCAGGGTACATAACATTACTGTTTAGGAAAACACTTTGACGGAACTTTTTGGCTGAGAAAGGATTAGCCTAGATGTGCTCAACACAGAGAGAGCTGAGTTTCTCTGTGAAAGAAAGAGAGATTTGAATTTCTATAGAACATCAGAGCGAAAGAGATGGTGTGGGACCACAAGATAGAGAAGTCTGGAGATATGAAGAGGGAAAAGAGAGCCTAAGAAGACGCAAGAAATGGGAACCGAAGAAGAGAAAATTCCTTTCTCTCTGGGAAAAATTCTCTGTAATGGGCATGGCCTGGGGACTGTGGGATGGCCTGGGGACTGTGGGACAGGGATGTTCACTTCTGAGTTGTGTGCTGTGCTGTTGTTAGCCTGTCTATGTCCCCAGTGAAAACATGCTATCCATAACAGCTTGGAATAAGTGGTCTGCAGGAAGCCAAGCGTGAGGGCAGTAAAAAGAAGTGAAGCTTTCTCCACACCACTCCGATTGAGGCAGGGTGGCTGGTAGATGCAATGAGTGGAAGAAGAACAATTCAAGATTTACCCTTGAAATGAACGCCCCCCGCCCCCCGCCCCTTTCTTCAGGATCTCAGAAGAAAGCGATCTTTGAAACAGGGCAGGCAGACACTTAGGCTGCACTCACAATCTAGAAGGGAAGATAACACAAGTAAAATCGTAACTATGATAGAAAGCAGTGTAAAATTCATGCCATCAGAGTGGTATGTACAAAGAACAGAATTGGAAAACAGAAACGTTGAAAATCATCATATCAAAGGAGAGCTTTGATATTAATGAAAGTAGAATGAGATGGAACTATCTGAATATATACAGAATAAAATCACCGTACATACCAACGATACACAGATAAATATGCTACGCGTTACTTTAAGCTGTAGCAATGATTTCTGCAATAGTCAATATAAGAGCACATGAAAAGTTTTTAATTAGTTATTTATTTTTGGCTGTCCTGGGTCTTGGTTTCTGTGTGTGGGCTTTCCCTAGTTGCGGCAAGCCGGGGCTACTCTTCATTGCAGTGCACGGGCTTCTCATTGCAGTGGTTTCTCTTGTTTTGGATCACCAGCTCTAGAGCAGGGGCTCAGCAGTTGTGCCGCATGAGCTTTGTTGCCCCATGGCACATGGAATCTTCCCGGACCAGGGGTTGAACCCATGTCCCCTACATTGGTGGAAGCAAACTCTCTTCCACTGGACCTCCAGGGACATCCAAGAGCACGTTTTTAAAAGTAAAATATAACACTCAACATATGTTGACTAGATGAATGAATGAATGAAGAATTTGTTGAAGTAATTCAAAATGGGAAAGTGATGAGTGAAACAGGGCAACTGATCAAGCAGGAAAGATTGTAAAATAAAGGAATGAATGGCTTACAAAAAGTATCTGAGATTCTGGGCTGGTACATTTACTAAAAAGTAAACTTGACTGAAGGAAAAATGAGCAGCATGTATGCTAGGTCAGCTCATTACCATGATTACAAATGCTGGTGCCAGCTAGAGCAGGGTCAACTAATGAAAAGACTGACCAGGGAGAAAGGTCTTAGAAAACTTCCTAAATTTTATGATGAAAAGTAGTAAAGATGGAATTGGAAGCTTTTAATTGGAACACTAATGCAACTGCTTCTGAATCATTCTGATCATAACTGGAGAGAGAGAGAGAGGACAGACAAAATATGAATGAAAGTCTATGTGGCATTTGTAAATGAACTTTGAGACTACTAAAATGAAAATCAGACTGTCCAACTGTACTTTGTTGTAAGTGGCCTTCCCTAAGATTTTGTGCTTTTTTTTTTTTAGATTTTGTGCTTATAAAAATAAAACTGGCTTTTCATTTGGCAAATGCGTGAAACGTGGTGAGTGTGTTGAGTCGGAATGGTTAAGCACGTGGCGCTAATATTCCCGAGCGATTAAAAAATGAGAGAAAAATATCAGAAGTCCCAGCCAACAGTTACTTGTCTACTCTAGTTTTAACATGGGCCAAATGTACAGGTGCAAGTTTGGGGAGACTTGTGGAGGAAAGGTTTTTGGTCCAAGATCAAAGATGAGCTGAACAGGCTATCTGCCGCCGTCAAAGGACTAGCCTTCCTAACGTGAAGGGAACACATATGTTTGGGAGCTGTGTGTCATGGAGGCACTTGACCTCAGCTTGCTGGGTCTCACAAGGGAGTGAGCCAAGTGCAGTTGTCTTCGTGTAACAGACAAGACTGAGGGTTTGAGAGCTTACAGGCGGATAAGGATTGGAACTTGGTTTAGATGCCAGGTTTGTTAGCTCTATGTTGCCACATCACCGCCAACCCTAAGGAAGGGTAAGGATTCCTTTTTATAATTTCTTACTGACTTAGAAAAATCTTTCTGAGACTTGGATGGTTGTTTGACACTAAGCAGAATTCCGCCCAAACAGGTGAAAGTTATCAACAAAAGCCAGTACCTTTTTGAGACCCTCTAGAGACAGGCTCCTGCTTTGAAAAAAAAAAAAAAAATGTGTAAAATAAACCGAATCAACTCCAGATCCATCCCAACCAATACTACCCAAGAGGGACTACCAGAGCCATTTATGAAGGGTGAACTAAATTCCAGCTTATTTTTCCTCCTGTGAGAAGCAATCATGTAAGAAAAGAACAAAGATAGTAATAACAAACTGTATTAAAACTTCCGCTTATCAAAAGTCAGCATAAATAAGGGAAAAGACAAGTCAGTAACATATTTACAACACATCAAGTGACATAGAAAGAATTTCTCCCAATTAATAAGAAAAAGATAAACAACTGCATAGAAAAACCAGTTCACAGAAGAACAAACATAACTGACGGATAAATATATCCATCATGTTGAATGAATAAAGTAAATTGTGGAAGAAAGATACAGTATGACACCATTTTATGAAGCTCAAAAGATGCTTCACCTCATTGAAAATCAGGGAAATGCAAATTAAAATCAAAAGGGGTAACATTTCACATTCAAAACTTGAAATGTCAAAAAACGCCAAGAATTTAAAGGGATGTGGAGTGAGTGGAACAAATACACACTGCTAGAGGTTATATGTAAACATTTGGAAGATAATTTGACATTTTTAGGGGATGATGAAGATGTGCAAACTTTATGAGCTGCCAGGAATAAGTTTCTAAGGAAATTCTCATCATGTTCCCCAAGCTGCAGGTATAATAAGGTTCAAAGCAGAATTGTTTGCAATAGCAAACCATTGGAATCAACCAAAACATCTAAGAGGACAATGGTTAGATATATTTTAGTATGGTCAAACCATGGAATATTATACAGCACTGAAAATTAATTTAACCATATATATCAACATGGGTGAATATTGCAAGCATGTTGAATGAGTAAATTGTGGAAGAAAGATACAGTATGACACAATTTTTATGAAGCTCAAAAGGAAAAATTGAGAGTATACTTTAGAGATATGTACTCAAATAGCTGAGCCACATGCTAGAGAAAAGTAAAGGAGTAATAAACATGACAACTAGGATATGGTAACCTCCAGGGAAGAGGGAAAAGAATCTGAAATGGGGGAGGAGCATACAGGAGTCATTGGGCGTATGGATGGTGTTCTTTTCATAGCCTTGTTTTGAGCACGTGAATGTGTGCTAAGTCATTTCAGTCGTGTCCGATTCTTTGTGAATCTATGGACTGTAGCCCACCAGGCTCCTCTGTCCATGGGATTCTCCAGGCAAGAATTCTGGAGTGTTTTGAGTACATCAGCATTTACCTTATTCTTCTGCCTAATACATACTTTATATGCATTCTGTTAAATGCACAATTTAAAAATATAAAGAAAGTATTAAGGGTTTAGAAACACATTCATTTTAATAAGAATCTCACTAACTTCCCTTCCTTAATCAGTATTCACCAAACACTTTTGCTTTGCTTTAATGACTCCCTTCAGAATGGAATTTGCAGTGGATAAAAGGATTAGACAGCAGTAGGTAAAATTGTTAACTGTTGGTCGATCTGCAGTTTGCTTTTGACATCTCAGAAGTAAAAGTTAAACTTCAGGTTTCCCTGACCCCTAAATGGTCCCCAGACATCTCAGTGATGCCTCCATTAATGAAGAAGATGTTTCCAAAAAATCCCTTTGTTGATAGAAAAACCTGCTTCCAGAGAGAGAAATCATGTTGGCAGCTTGGGATTGGGGCTCAGAGTCATGAATTCCTCTCTTGGTTCCCCATCCAGGCCCCACAGCCAGACCTTCCCTCGCTCTCCCCTGAGATAAGCCTTGGCTCCCCAAGTCTCTCAGAATGTTTGGGAAGCAGGGCAACCTCCTGCCTGGGGATGGGTGGTCCCACACAGTGGCTGCCCTGCTCCTACCCTGCCCTTCCTCCAACTGTGACATATGCCTCAGCTACTGCTGTTCCTCCTCTTTCTTAGCTGCCCCAAAATCTCTGCACTTGAGAAGACCAGCCTCATCTTCTTCTTTAGTATTTTTTAAATATTTATTTGGCTGTGTCCGGTCTTAGCTGTGGTGTGGGATCCTCACTGTGTCATGGGAGATCTTTCGTTGCAGTGCAGACTCTCAAGTTGCGGTGCGTGGGCTCAGCGGTTGTGGCACATGGGCCTAGTTGCTCCATGGCATGCAGGACCCTAGTTCCCTGTCCAGGGATCGAACCCCCATCCCCTGCATTTCAAGGCAGACTCTCAACCACTGGACCACCAGGGAAGTCCCTAATATTTATATTTATTTAGTTTTATTTATTTGGCTGTGTTGGGTCTTCATTGTGGCATGGAGGATCTTCAATTGCAGAACTGGGATCTAGTTTATGAATCAGGGATCGAACCCGGGACCTCTGTGTTGGGAGTGGGGGAGTCCTAGCCACTGGATCACCAGGGAAGTCCCAAGACCAGCCTCTCCTAACTTCCTTCAGAGCAAGCTGACTGTAACAAGGAGCTGGGCTGCCTGAGCATCACTTACAGAGTTGAGTCATCTGATTCTAGCTCTCACAAGTCTCGGAGACCCCTGTCATAACCATAGAATTATTAACTCCTAGTCACTTGTCTGGTTTATCAAACACTGGAGTTTTTAAAACATCACACTTAGGAGCTTTCTTTTGGGAATTTATTTTTCAATTTACCTAATATTTTGAAAGTCTTCATAGCCTCAGTAGCCAGTGAGGGGTATTAGGGAAAGAGCAGAATGGGTGGACATATTTTTTTTAGTATTTATTGACATTTTTCTTTGACTGTGCCACATCTTAGATGCAGCATGTGGGATCTTCATTGCAACATTTGATATCTTTTCTTTTTTTAGTTGCAGCATTCAAACTTAGTTGCACCATGTGGGATCCAGTTCCCCGGCTAGGGATTGAACCCAGGCCCTCTGCATTGGGACTTTGGAAGCTCAGCTGCTGGACTATCAGGGAAGTCCCTGGAAATCTTAAAATGAAGAGGTTAGAAGACTTTTCAGTAATGACTACTCATATACTTTCCTGAGTTACCATTAAGTTTCTTCTGATAAAAGTCAGTCTGTTATATGTCAGACCCTGATGCTGGGGAAGATGGAGGGCAGGAGGAGAAGGGGGTGACAGAGGATGAAAGGGTTGGATGGCATCACCAACCCAATGGATATGAGTTTGAGAAAACTCTGAGAGATGGTGAAGGACAGGGAAGCCTGGTGTGCTGCAGACCATGAGGTTGCAAAGAGTCGGACACGACTGAGCGACTAAACAGAAAATATGTCAGATTGTGTTGACATATATTATCTTTTCTGTTTGTACCAAACCTTCAAGGGAAGTCTAAATTGAGGTGTAAATACATACCAGTCAAGAATCCAATAACCTGTAAAAATCGGAATCAATCGCTGACTCCAACCCCCTACAAAGCTGCTCAGTAGGAAATTCAAATGCCTTTTAGGACAAGAACAGCGCCATCCCCTGGTGGTGAGGGGCAGTGAAGGTCACATGACATTTTACTCGAAATATGCAGTCACCTTAGATTCCACTCACTTCCACTGTCCTCATGCAGTGTGTGGAGAATCTCTATTTCTGGTGGGACAATGCTATCTTCTCAAAACAGATTTCTCACATGTTTATAGAAGCAGGCTTTTGCTACATAGAAGACAACAGCTTAGAAACTCCTTTTTCCCAGATGAAGTTTTGGGGGTATTTCTAGAAGTCCCCCAAATGTCTGAAACTAGAAACGTCTTTACTTTCGCACACACAGGAACAGCTAAGAGACGGGTTGCCAAACTCCAGCCCAGAGTGAATTTTTATGACTTGAGCTGTAAGCCTATGAAATTAGGGGTTTTAAATGGAAACGCTGACACAATCTTTGCATTTCGTAGAAGGTTGAGTGCTGGTGGGGGGAAGCGCTATTCTCTTGCGCTGCTGGCCTCTGCAGTGCTAGGAAACTTCCCGTCCGGCTTTCTTTACTTTGGGGCCTCTTGTTTTCCTCTCTGATCTCTCAAACCTCCCTCTGGCCCAGCTCTGAAAGGCAGCTAAGATGCAGGCCCATCTGGAGATGTTCAGTGTGGGGACTGGACCAGCTGCAGAGCCCAGCCTGTGGAAGCCTTACTGGCTTCAAAGCTCTCTGGTGCCGCCTTGGACTGCTGGCTTCCAGGCCCTCCAAGCCTCAAATGTCCCAAGAGGCCCTGAGTTCATCAAGCTGTTGTCCTGGGGCCAGCCACTGCCTTCCTGTGAATCCTTCTCTTGATGCAGAAAGGTACCATTCCTGAAGCTTCCAGGGCTCCCTCTGATCTACCAATGGCTTTTGGCTGGTGCTGAGTTTACATCCTCCTGAAAGAAAACCTCTATCAGAATCTTTTTCCTTCATGGGAGCAAGAGTGAATCCTCATCACCTTATGGGTTCACTGCTTAAAAGACTGATTTTATACTTTTTAAAAGTCTCACTAGGGCTTCCCTGGTGGTTCAGATGGTAAAGAATCTGCCTGCAGTGTGGGGGACCCAGGTTCAATCCCTGGGTTGGGAAGATTCCCTGGAGAAGGGAAAGGCTGCCCACTCCAGTATTCTTGCCTGGGAAATCCCATGGACAGAGGAGCCTGGTGGGCTACAGCCCATGGGTTACAAAAAGTCAGACATGACTGAGTGACTAACACTTTCACTTAGGACTTACTATTTAAAGAAAGCATATAGCATCTCTTTATCACTGAGGACCTCAGAAACTACCTTGGACAGGTGCAATCAAGGCTTAAATGAGGGTGTAAATTTTTAAAAGGAATTAAATCAGTTGTCTAACTTAATTCCTTTTTCTTTTACACTTTCTCCAATCTTAGTTTTAGTGATTTTCTTGTCCTCAGAGACTGTTTTATAAAACCTTCTTTTCTGTGATCAGAATTAAATGAGAGAATAATACAGTAAAACAACACAAAAACAAAGGAAGCAAGTAGGAAATTTTGCATAACTCAGTAAGATATCCTTAGATAGTTGGTGTTCTCGTATCCATGGGTCTGAAATATTTAGACAGAACTCTAGTTTGCCACAGCCAGAAAGGAAAGTGTGGTATGACAGAGGATATCATTTCTTCTGCACAGCAAAGACTTCTCAAGTTGTTCCAACCTAGAAACTAGTCTCACTTTTGAAAGAAGAGACAGAGAGAGACGGTGCAGACAAGTGAGTGAGAGCAAGAGATATCGAAGCTGCATGAGATAAGGAGTGGATGGCGGTGGCATGCCTTCTGCAGGGAGCACAGTCAAAGAAAATCAGCCTTCACGTGTGAGAGCTTTCAGTGGTTCTGCTCAGGAGCAGATGCGGAAGAGCTTTTGCTAGTGCTATGGAAGCACAGTTCAAAAGGACTGTAATTAAAGACTAAACTTTGAGCCACTGCAGACAGAAAAGCTGAAAATTCTCTGCGATTAGTTAAAAGCATTTGGATAAGGTCGAAAAGTGGGGACTACAGACAGCATGGGACACAGAAGACGGGCAGACACTGTACTGCCAGACAAGGGAAAACAAGGGTCTGAACTGGACCAAGAGAAAACCATTCCCCCAGTACTTAATGTTAGAAATGTATTATTGATTACTACAGTTGTATTTATACTTATGTTTAAATTAACTATTTGATAAAATACAGTTTACTCTGTAATATATAGTTATTCTCCAAAGATCCTTTCAAAAATCTTTATGAAGACCTGAGTCCAAACAGACAAAACTCTTTAACTATTTTTTTTTTTTTTTTTGGCCACAGCATGTGGGATCTTAGTGCTGAATCCATGAGACTGAATCCATGCCCCCTGCACTGAGAAAGAGGAGTCTTAACCACTGGACCACCAAGGAAGTCCCCCCACCTTTTAACTATTGATACTACTCAAACCAATCAGATTCCAGCTCACATGACCATCAGGATCTTATGTGGAAAATTAACAGAGAGGATAGCTCAGAACAGTGCATGATTAAGAATGCAGCAGGCTTCCCCGGTCTCAGCAGTAGAGAACCCGCCTGCAGTGCAGGAGATGCAGGAGATGCAGGTTCGACCCCTGAGTGGGGAAGACCCCCTGAAGCAGGGCATGGAGACCCAATCCAGTATTCTTGCCTGGAGAATCCCAGAGGAGCCTGGTGGGCTACAGTCCACACAGTCGCAAAGAGTTGGGACATGAGTGAGCGACTGAGCACCCACACACACACATACTATGTGTCTAGGACTCCATTATCTACTGTATATCTATCTGTATCTATATATATATCTTCATTTAATCACTGTAATTCTACCATACAGATTTCATTTTCTCTATTTTAAAGTTGATAAATCTGAGGTTCAGCAAAATCAAGTAACTTGCCCAAGGTCATATAACTAACAAGTATGGGAGTTAAATATTCAGATTTGAGTTTCCCAAACTCAGATTATTTTCCCTGTACAGCTATTTTCTGAAAAGGTTTCTGGATAACCAAGATTGGGGTTACAAAGTATAAGCCCAAAGTAGGTGATCATGTATTTTACTCACATAAGGAATATAAAACCCTCTTGCAGAACTCAGTTGCTCTTGTTTTATACATAATTCAAAGTCGTGGTTGCCTGGTTTCCAAGTCCAGAGCTGATCAGATAGAAATGACAGGTTAAAAGAGGAAGAAAAATTTCTGTAAGCAAGTACTATGATTACAAGGAGAAGAGATAAAAGACATCTTGATGGCAAGACCACATTAAAAAGCAGATATAAGATTGGTTGCAGCCATTATGGAGAACAGTATGGAGGTTCCTTAAGAAACTAAAAGGAGAGCTTACCATATGATCTAATCCCATTTCTGGGCATATATCCAGAAAAGATAAAATCTCTAATTTGAAAAGATGCATGCACCTCATGTTCATAGCAGCACTACTGACAAGAGTTAAGACACAGAAATAAAGACTATACTTTCAGGGATCATTTCTATAGTTTGTTACTAGAGAAGTTTCTCTGATTGTGTAGAGCACCCGAAACCATGAGGAAGAGATGCAGTGTTCTCTCCTGAGTGTGAAGCTGGTCTTTGGTGTTGCTTTTGCAGCTGCTATTGGCCATTGATGATCGTTCTTCTCTTCCTTTGGAAGAGTAAGAGGGAGGGAACACCATCTGAGGGGAAAAAAAAAAAAAAGACACAGAAATAACCTATATGTCCATTGACAGATAAATGGATAAAGAAGATATGCTATATATGTGTATATATGTATGTGTGTGTGTGTATGAATTATACATAATGGAGTACTACTTAGCCATGAAAAAGAATTTTTAAAAGCAACATGGAATGACCTAGAGATTATCATGCTAAGTTAAGTCAGACAGAAAAACAAATATCACATGATATCACTTATATATGTAGTCTTTAAAAAGTACAAAGGAACTTATTTACAAAGCAGAAATAGACTCACAGACATAGAAAATAAGCTTATGATTACCAAAGGGGAAAGGGGAGGGGAGAGATAAATTAGGAGCTTGGGGTTAACAGATACATATTACTATATGTAAGGTAGATAAATAAGAACCTACTATATAGCACAAGGAACTATAGTCAATACCTTAACCTATAGTGGAAAAGAATCTGAAAAATATATATATATATACATACATATGTATGCATGTGTAACTGAATCACTTTGCTATACACCTGAAACTAACAAAATACTGTAAATCAAAGATACTTCAATTTTTTTAAAAAAAAAGCAGATATAAGAATAGAAGCATTAATATGAATAAAAGCTTCCCATGAAATGATGACAATACTAAACTGCTATTGTTTAAACAAAATCTACTTCGTGCCAGGCTCTGTACTAGATGCAGTGACTTTTAAAACTCAAAGCATTTCCACTTTTATTTGTTCACAGTGGGACTCTGCATAAGATATCATTTGCAAAAAGAACTGTGGGGTGAGAAATACTTAAAAACACTGTATTATATTACTTAATCCTCAAATCAGCCACTGTTAAGTTTCATTCTACCACTCTCATTTTATAAATGTGAAAGTAGAGCTCAAAAACATCAAGAAATGTGCCCAAGGTCACATAGCTCTGAAGAGCAGGAGCCAGTATTTAAACGCAGGTTTGCAGACTTTAGAGCCTGTGCTTTTTCCACTGTTAATGCTGCCTCCACGTCCATAGGCCTGGCTCCGAGTCACAAAAAGAAGGTTAACTTATAACCATTTAAAAAGCCAGAGAAATGGCATTGGTTAAACTCATGGAAAAGTGTACTTAAAGGGCAAGCACCCAGTTAAACTTAACTCTCTGGAATGACTTATATAATAACACAGGCTCTACCATACAATACAATTCGGCTTCCCTGGCGGCTCAGCAGTAAGGAAATCCAAGGGCCAGTGCAGGAGACGCGGGTTCAATTCCTGAGTCAGGAAGATCCTCTGGAGAAGGAAATGGCAACCCAGTCCAGTATTCTTGCCTGGGAAATCCCATGGACAGAGGAACCTATCTGGCTACAGTCTATGGGGTCACAAGAGAGTAGGACATGACCTAGCAACTAACAGCAACAACAACCATACAATCAGACTCCTTATACTTTCCACAACTTTATCTTTACATTAGTGTAATTTTGTAATTTTCTTGTCTGTCTTTCTAGATCTCATACCATTCTCTAAATGGTCATTTTGAGAACACTCGCTCCAGGAAGGATTTTATCACAGAAATCATGAAAACGGTACATTTTTCAGTTGGTGTTTGGTTTATCCTGCCTTTGGGGCCATGTCTTTATTGAACCACTGTTGGTTACAAACAGATAAATCTAATTTATGGATTGTTATTAATAAAAGCTATTTTTCATGAAAAATAAGCTGGGGGCTGCAGAAGCAGTATCTTTCTCAATGTCTTTCTAATGAGATTGTTGGAGGGAAAAGGACTGCAGTTGTAAATCATCCTTCAAATCCCTAAAGGTTGAAAGGTAAGTAGTAACTAGTCATCTTCAGAACTCATTGGATTTACAAGTTTATCCTTGAATAAGTTCATGACTGAGAGGGAGCCTCATTAATCTTAATCATATCAATCTGAGTACCCAGTAAAGTTAGGTCAGAAATGGCTGCTATCAGAGACAGTCAGGACATACTTCAGACAGGAATGCACTCACTTCTTAGACACACATACCCAGGCCAGATAACAGCCAGGGATTTAGGGGAGATTCGCTGGAGACACAAATAGTCTCAATAACGACAATAGCTAGAGAGAGGATCCCAGAGCCAAACACACAGCTAATAAAACCACTGAGGTGCAGGGTCAGACCACAGTTAACCGCAGAGTCATCCAGAACATTACTGGCTCTATTAAAAAAAAAAAAAAGCAACAGAAGCCTTGTGTGCAACAAGTGGTCAATTTGCGGCTCCGACAGGTAAACTCTGATTGTCGCAGGAGACAGAGATGGCTATCTTTAAGGTCAGGAAGGACTGTGCTCTGAGCTCTCCATTTAGATGTGGGGAGATCAACACGAGACAGGAGGAAACGAGAAACCACATCACCGAGATGGACTGTTGCATTTGCTGGAAGATCTAGACTGGAAAAGTTTAGATTGACCTGACCAGATATGTGAAAAAGAAACATCCATCACACCGTGTCATGACTGTAACCAGTCCGGTTAGTATTTTTTCAGTTTTTCAACCTTGTGACACATGAAACTTCATAGGAAACTTCAGGATAGAAGTTTTCTTTCTCTCCTCGCTCCATCTCTCCAGCTCAAATAGCTTGATCATTTTCTCTATCTTCTCTTCTAGAGTTTGCAAGCTCCTCATGGGCAAGGACATAGTATTTTATTCATCTTTGTGTTTCCTACAAAGCCTAGTACAAAACATACAGTAGGCTTTTAATATATCTCTGTGGGTTTCAACCACTGTCTCCATGCCCCCCAGAAAGCATTCTCCTCTTTTCCCATTGTTATCACACCTAAAGCCTTTCCATCTTGTTCAGAAATTTTTAAAATGTGAAGAAACACAGGACCTGAAATTGACAATGGGAGCCCTTGTGATATCTCAAATGATCTCAACACATTGAGTAAGAACCTATGTTAGGTGACTTGATTTTAGTCAGCCTTGATCTTGTGATTTTTCAAATTCATACCTCACCTCACTTTTCTTTTCTTTTGAGTTTAAGGGTCTTTTTTTTTTAAACATTTGGAGAAGTTTTATTTGTTGCTTCTTTGTTTGGCCTTGTACTAACAGAAGCGCTCTAATTATAATACTCTCTTTCACTGATGCATTTTTTAAAAGCTTTTTTGAGATATAATTCACGTACCATGTAATTCATCTATTTAAAGTGTGCAACTCAATGATTTTTAGTGTGTTCACAGAGTTGTTGACTATTACCATAATCAACCTTAGGACATTTTCAACACCTCAAAAAAAGCTCTGTCATCTAGCGATCACCCCCTTATACCTCACAGACCCTATCCTTGTTGTTCTGTTGCTCACTGTGTCCAATTCTTTGTGACTCCATGAACTGCAGCTCACCAGGCTTCCCCGTCCTTCACGATCTCCCAGAGTTTGCTCAAACTCCTGTCTATTCAGTCGGTGATGCTATCTAACCATCTTATCCTCTGTCATCCCCTTCTCCTCCCGCCTTCACTCTTTCCCAGCATTAGGGTCTTTTTCAATAAGTAGGCTCTTCGCATGAGATGGTCAAAGTATTGGAGCTTCAGTTTCAGCATCAGTCCTTTCAGTAAATATTCAGGGTTAATTTCCTTTAGGATGGACTGCTTTGATCTCCTTGCAGTCCAAGGGACTCTCAAGAGTCTTCTCCAGACTTTACCTTAGGCAACCATTAATCACTTCCTGTCTATAGATTTGCTTCATATAAATGCAATCAGACAGTCCAAATGGGTTCTAACTCCAACTTTCCTACTTACCAACAGCATGGACTTGGACAGTCCATTTTCTTTTCCTGGGATTCAGCTTCCCTATTTGTATAAAGAGGACCAATTTAGACCAAGGACTTCTGAGACTATAGGATTAAATTCCAGTTGTCTCATTAACTTGACTAAATCCTTTAATTTCTCTGAAACAAGTTTCTTTATTTCTAAAATGGGCACAATAACATCTTGATTTGCAGAGTTGTCTTAAGAATAGAATAACATGTGCATAATTACCGGCATGCAGTAAGCTCTCAAAAAATGAGTTTTGTTTTCTAATGATAGTTATCGATTTCTTTTTTTGTGGCCCATCAGAGAGATTCAGTAAATTCACTCTGAAGCAGATTCCCTGAAGCTGTTCTAGGAGTTAGTTTGAAATCACCTGACTTTCTCAATGGTTCAGGCCCGTCAAAACACAACAGGCTGAGTTCATCTCACACAAAAACTTCCATGTTTGTCCGTTGCCCTCCCAAACTACTAACTGATATTAGGACCCCACGTGTATTTGTGCCCCCATCTCTCAGTCATGTCTGACCCTTGGCAATCCCACAGGCAATAGCCTGCCAGGCTCCTCTGTCCATGGGATTTCCCAGGCAAGAATACTGGAGTGGGTTATGGTTTCCTTCTCCCCGCATATATAATATACTGGAAATGAGATCTCTCATGGTAGCATCAATCTGAGCCTCAGTGAGAATTTTTTATGTAATGACATTTATTATTATATATTTGATGTCTGCTTTCCTCCTTGGCCCGGACTTCCCTGGTGGCTCAGACGGTAAAGCGTCCGTCTGCAATGCAGGAGACCTGGGTTCAATCCCTGGGTAGGGAAGATCCCCTGGAGAAGGAAATGGCAGCCCACTTCAGTATTCTTGCCTGGAGAATCCCATGGACAGAGGAGCCCAGTAGGCTACAATCCACAGGGTCGCAAAGAGTCGGACACGACTGAGCGACTTCACTTTCACTTTCACTTTTCCTCCTTGGCCATCATGAAGTTTCCTAATTGTTTGCTTTGCACTTTCTAGGTAGAACTTTTCTTATCTAGATGGTGTTCAGTCAGTTTTTCTAAGATATGGAAGAGAAGCAGTCAAAGAAACCTGGAATTCAGAGAAATATTGGGACACACTAGGTCCTTAAAACTAGCACACACAAAAAAATCCTCTCAATTTAAAAGCTTTGACAGCTAAATTTTTATGAACTCCTGTCTTTAGTCAATCCTGCTGAGAATGAGGACAAAAAGTAGATTTTGAAACTCAGTCGGAAGTAAAATAGAAATTCCTGATCAGACCCTACACAATATGCAGATGTAAAATCTACCATACAATACTATACAATATATGTAAATAAAAAAGCAAAAAAGTAGAAGTGAAAGTTGCTCAGTCATGTCCAATTCTCTGTGACCCCATGGACTGTAGCCCACCAGGCTCCTCTGTCCATGAAATTCTCGAGGCAAGAATACTGGAGTGGGTAGCCATTCCCTTCTCCAGGGGATCTTCCTGATCCAGGGATCAAACCCGGGTCTCCTACATTGCAGGTGGATTCTTTACTGTCTGAGCCATCACCAGTTCAGTTCAGTTCAGTTGCTCAGTTGTATCCGACTCTTTGCAACACCATGGACTACAGCACACCAGGCCTCCCTGTCCATCAACAACTCCCGGAGTTTACTCAAACTCATGTCCATTGAGTGAGTGATGCCATCCAACCATCTCATCCTCTGTTGTCCCCTTCTCCTTTCACCTTCAATCTCTCCCAGCATCAGGGTCTTTTCAAATGAGTCAGCTCTTTGCATCAGGTGGCCAAAGTATTGGAGTTTCAGCTTCAACATCAGTCCTTCCAATGAACATTCAGGACTGATTTCCTTTAGGATTGCCGATTGGATCTTCTTGCAGTCAAAGGGACTCTCAAGAGTCTTCTCTAACACCACAGTTCAAAAGCATCAATTCTTCGGTGCTCAACTTTCTTTATAGTCCAACTCTCACATCCATATATGACCACTGGAAAAACCATAGCCTTGACTAGACAGACCTTTGTTGGCAGAGTAATGTCTCTGCTTTTTAATCTGCTGTCTAGGTTGGTCATAACTTTTCTTCCAAGGAGTAAGCGTCTCTTTATTTCATGGCTACAGTCACCATCCGCAGTGATTTTGGAGCCCAAAAAATAAAGTCTGCCACTGTTTCCACTGTTTTTCCATCTATACAAAGCCATCATACAAAGACTTAAACTTGACAGTAGGACTTAGTGCACCAGATTCACAGATCTTATAAATATGGGGTCTGGGATGTGAGGGTAGAGGAAGGTCATTGCCCATCTGGTGCTTAAGATTACCGAGCTACTGATAACAGAAAAATCAAGTCTGAATAGTGACTGCAGGTTATACTTCTTGGTTAGAATTCCTGATGTGGGGTAAAAACTCCTGGTGTGAGATACAGTAAGTCCCCTATATACCAACAAGTTCCATTCCTAGCGAGTGTTCTAAGTCCAATTTGTTTCAGAGTCCAACAAAGTTAGGCTAGGTACCCAGCTAACACAATCAGCTATATATAGTACTGTACTGTAACAGGCTTATAATACTTTTCACACAAATACTACATTAAGAAAACAAACATGAAAATAAAAAGAACATTTTAATCTTCTAGTATGGTACCTTGAAAAGTACAGTAGTACCAGCTACTTCACTGCTTTTACACTTGCTCTGGACATCCTGGGATTGAAATAAAGATACTCTATTTCTGTATTCTATACAGTACTATGCAATAAAGTACACAAAAGTCCAACCACTTTTAGAGGCTGCACACACGTGACAATGTACACCAGACACGTGAACTAACCTACGTGATTGGATATGCGAACGCACGTCTGAATCGTTGAAAGTTCACAACTTGAAGGTTTGTATGCAGGGGACTTACTGCTCCAGGGTAGAGAATGAATAAGAGAGTGGTAGGCATTATTCCAGGTGTTTAAAATATATTTTTCTGTTAACAACTCCAGTATCACAACTATGACAGGTTTTGGCAACACAGGAAAGCAGTCAAGCATAATTGATCCCTGAGAATTTACCAGGAGGCTACCAGGTACTCCATCCCACATCCCAGAGAACAGCAAATTCACTGGAGGAACTGGCAGCGACTGCAAACCTCTCCACTGGACCAGGCCTCCAAACGTGTAGCAGCCACAATGCTTTCCTTGGACCAGCCTCCGAGCTTTTATTAGCTTTTTTCTGTTTTTCTAGGTTAAGCCCATTGGAAATTGGATTCTCTTTAAAAAGAAGTCTATTTTGGTAGAGAATACCGAGCATGTGGAATAATCAAGTCAGGTAACCCCTGGAGCTTTGGATCAAGGATCCTCTTCCCTGTGATACCTCCTAGGTAGCCTTTATTTTTGTGTGACAGGCTAGTCTAAGAAACTGTATGGAAAAGTAAACAAACAATCACAACTTTTGGAAGATTGGAAATGATGTCTGACAGCTCTTCAGTGAATCTTGAGGGTTTTCGTTTTGTCCTTTTTCGCTTGTTTTAGGTTGACAGGTGTTTCCAGAAAAGCGAGTTATGTTTGTTTAAGGCCAGTATTGGAAGCCAATAAAAAGGCTGGACTTTTTGGCTCACAGATACAGTGTGATTTTGGACTTTTCTCTCTACTACATTAACCACGCATTCCTTAAAGAGTACTTAGAGTCCTGGGGAGGATGTAAAATGTCAACACTGAACTAAGATCACAAAATTCCTGGAATCAGAGCAAACATGTTGTTAAGGATCAAACTGAAGATGTGCAAATCAAAAACAATACTTTAAACATACTCTCAGCTTTTCAGTTTATCCTAAAAAACTCAACTATTGCTCCCAGTGCAGAGTATGGGTGCCTCCCTCCCTCTCTAGGTACTTCTTTGAAGAGCTCAGAGCACTTTCCAGACATGACTTCATTCACTCCCAGCAAGTAACGGTGCAGGAGAAGGGAGTGAGAGCTGTTCACTGTATGTTACATAGTGAGGAAATGTGACTTAGAAAAGAAATTGTACTAGAGTCGCATAGGCGTATAGGAGAAAAAATCTGTGTTCCTCTCGTGTCCCCTGACTCCCAAAGGCAAAGTCCATAAGGTGTAAGAGCCAGGAGAAAACAGATCCTGTCTACTGCAGTGGTTTCCAATCTTTTGTATTTTACACAACCAAATTTCAAAAGCAATTTTAAGGATCAACTACTAAAACAAAACAGTGATAGTCACTCAGTCGTGTCCAACTCTTTGCACCCATGGACTGTAGCCCACCAGGATCCTCCGTCCATGGGGATTCTCCAGGCAAGAACACTGGAGTGGGTTGCCATGCCCTCCTCCAGGAAGGAAGTAAGCCTGCAGATAAAATGCAGGACACTTGGTTAAGGTGACTCCCACTCAATATCTGGGACATATTCATACTAATTATTCATTGCTTATCTCAAATTAAAATGTAACAGAATATCCTATATTTTTATTTGCTAAATCTAGCAGCCCTAAGAGGAATGGACTTCTAGTGACTTGACTTGAAGTAACTATTGCTTAATGGTAGAATTAGGAGAAATCAGTTTTGACTCCAATGATACATTTAATACACTCTGCTATCTTGTCATATATCACAGTTTTGCCCTAATCCAACACAATCCATCAACCATACTAATTACTAACATACTGGTTACTGTTTTCTTTAAATCTCAAAGTTTCTTCTCTGTCTATAGTTTTTGGTCTCAAGATCCTTTATTCTTAAAAGTTATTGAGAACTCCAAAAACTTCTTATGTATGCAAGTTATATCTATGAGTATTTTCAGAGCTAGAAACTAAAATTGAGAAAATAATGTGTATGTATTTATTAATTGATTTAAAGATAATGTCATTATATGATAGTGTATGTTAATAGAAGTAATTTTTTAAACTATATTTTCTAAAACAAACAAAAAATAGCAGGAAGAGTTGTAATGCTTTATATTTTTTGCAAATCTCTTTAATGTTGGATTTAATAGAAGATGGAGAGATCCTGATACCTCCATCTGCATTTGATCTGCTGTGAAATGTTTTGGTAGAAGTACATGAAGAGAAGCAGCCATACAGATCCATAGTTGAGAAAGTGTCTTAGGTAGGATTTGGAAATAGCTGTGGCTATTTCTCTTTGATGCTACCCCCAAAATTGACAAGTAGTAGTTTCTTACAGGTTAGTTGCCAGGTAGGATCTACAACCTTATCAGTGAAGTTTTTGTACTCTATTACATTAAAATCATTGGTCTCTCATGCACTTAGTATGGATCATTTACCCATTTTTTAACATCAATCATTAGTAATTTGGAAAATATTGGTTCACTGGGTTAGGTAGATCTTCCAAATATTGACACTTCTCATTATACAATACCAAAAAATCACCCTTCTTAATATTACTACTTATGTAATTTAAAATATCTAAAGTTTTCCAAAATTCAATTCTTTCTTGGAAGCTGGACTTTTATCATGGTTGACAAATATTATATTAATTGTTGAAATAACTAGTTCCTTTTATTCATCATTAAAAATATATCTGCTAAACCTGAGTAACCACAACTTGTCTGTCAGTAAGTTTTTCAAGTAAAAACAAGATTCTGTGCAAAAAGCAGCTAGCTCAACTTTCAACTCAAACAGCTGCATAGCACTTTTCCTGGAGACAGCCATCATACCATAGTATCCAGGAGAAGCGCTCTATGCTTTTTGTTGTTGTTGTTACATCAACTATTCAAAAAGCCCTGTACTTAAGAGTTGAGATTTTAAAAAAATTAATCATGTTTATTGCTTCATCAAGAATTTCTCAAGTGAAACTGGCTGCCTTTATGTGTTGCTTTGTTTTTTTGTGCAGTGGTGAAGAATGCATTGATTACTATGTGTTATTAATAGCAGTTTTATCTACCATCATTTTGAGCCATCCACAAATATTTACATGGTGGAAAAGGGAAATGATGTTTAGTATTGTTAAGAAAATAGTTTTGCCCTTGTGGGCCCCCTGAAAGGATCTTGGCAACTCCCAGAGCTGCATCCAAATTGAAGTATACTGCTCTGTGCTGCCTTTATGCTGACACAGTCACAACCGATAGAAATGCTTAGCAAGGAATGTAAATCCAAAACTCATTAAGAAAGCCAACTGCTTCATGCCAACACATCACCACAGTACATAACCTGTAGGGAAGGCTCTGGAAGTCCTTTTCTCTGTTAATTATCAAAAGATAGCTGTGGTCTAGAGAAACAGACTGTGAACTCTTCCCAAACACATGTTGCTCCTTGATCCTGGAGTGTCCTTGGCCCTGCCTAACCCTAACCATTACATATTCTTCAAGTTTCAGCTGAGCATTACCTCTTTATGGAAGCTTTCTTGAATCCCCTAAGACATATTCCCAAAGCATTGTGCTCACCGCCAGGAGAAAGGGTTATCACGGGGGCAGCAAAAGAATAACATTATTTAGGACCTTATTTCAAGCATCGTGCAGGATATTTAACATTAATCCTTACAAATACTTGTGACTGGGGACTTCCCTAGTGAAACAGTGCTTAAGAACCCTCCTGCCAATGCAGGGGACACGGGTTTGATCCCTGTTCTGCAAAGATCCCACATGCCTTGGAGCAACTAAGCTCATACACCATAACTCCTAACTCCAGGCTCTGGAGCCTGTGCTCATCCCAACGAAAGAAAGCCTGTGAGCAGCAACGAAGACCCAGTGTAGCTCAAAAAATATTAAGTAAATAAATAATCTTTTAAAAAGTAAAAAAAAACAAAAACAAAAACACTTGTGGGATAATTCTACAGATGAGGAAACGAAGTTCAGAGAGGCTGAATAACATAGCTAGTAAGAGGGAGAACTGCTGAATCCAAAGCAAATGCTCTTTGTACTTGATCATTAGTTAGATTTCTACCACCTAGAGAAATTTGATTTAGCTAAAGATTTTCTCATCTTTGTATCATTTATGAAGGGGTTTAAATCAATAATCTAGGATTCCTTTTAGTATTAAGCATTTTAAATAGCATTAAAAGTGTATGAATCTTATATCCTTATAGAGCGAACAATCATTCATTTGACAATCTACATAGGGATAATCATAATTTTTTTTTACATTTTTCTGGAAATCAAAACATGCAGAAGACTGGGGTAGAAATGAAGTAGCAAAGGAGCAGAGGAAGGAAAAGATATAATCAGTGCATGTATGGCAATGATCAGAAGTCTAGAAAAGGTTATTCAAAGTAAAGTCCTACTATTAGAAAAGCAGGAATAATCACACTTTAAAAATCCAAAGACATAATTTTGAAGAAAAGCAAGATGGAGAAAAATCTTCCCATACTAAATTGAGATTTCTTATAAAACTATTGTAATCAAAGCATAAAAGGCGAAAACTGGAAAGAAAAGATGGATATATTTGACTATTTTAGATACTGAAACTTCAGTTTATCAAACAACACACTACAGAGAAGATGAAAAGAAAAGGCACAGGCTAGAAAAGACCCTTGTAATACACAGAACAAACAAAAGTTAAGAGCTCAGGATACATTACAAATCTGTATGAAAAAGACCAATAATTCCCTTCCCCTCCCCCACCCAAAAAAAGGACAAAAGGCATGAGCTTACATTACACAGAAGATAAAACATGGGTGGCCAACAAAGAAATAGATATTAAATCTCACTAAGTGATCAGGGAAATGAGTTTCACACCCATAAGATTAAGAAAACTTCCAAGCCTTATAGTGTTAAGTGTTGGTGAGACAGTGAAGCAGAACCTGCTGGTGGGAGTTTAAGTGGTTCAACCACTTTGGCAAAAAAAAATTGGCAATATGTAGAAAAGAGTGAATATGCATTTACTTTGGGGCTATGTCCTAGAAAAGTCCTCACATGTGTGCACAAAATATATGGGCAAGAATATTCTCAGCAGCCAAGTTAATGCTAGCAAACAATGATAGACCGAATGTCCATTGACAGGAAATGTCTACATAGATTGTGGTTTAACCATCAATGTAATACCTTACAGCCATGGAAATTAATGAGTCAGAGCCATATGTATCAATGTGGACAAATCTCAGACACAAAATGTTGAGAGAAAAGAGCAAGTTTCATAAGCAAGTAGGACAACACACATAGAATATTTTAAAAATGGATATTAATACTAAATATCAGTTAGGGACACATACATATGCAGTAAAAAATATATATACAGAAATGCCTAGAAATGACAAATTCCAGATTCCCTCATCTAGGGGATTGGAAAGAGGATACAACTAAGGAGATGCGTACACAGAGAACCTCAATTTTATGGCTAATGTTTCATTTCTTAAGTTAGAGCAGAAAGGGGTTTGTTGTATTATTTTCCCCTCAATTTTATAGCTTTAACAATAATTTTTGTAAAAACCCTAAAACAGATGCCTGAAAAAGTCCTTCTTTAGGCATACCAAATAAAGGGACTTCCCTGGTGGTCCAGTGGTTAAGAATCCAATTCCACCTGCCCATGCAAGGGACATGAGTTCGATCCCTGGTCCTGGAAGATCCCACATGCCAGGCAGCAACTAAGCCATGTGCCCTAACTCCTGAGGCCACTCGCCACAACTACTGAGCCTGCATGCCTCGAGTCTGTGCTCCACAACAAAAGAAGCCAGCTCCGTGAGAAGCCCATGCACCCCAACTAGAGAGTAGCCCCCGCTCGCTGCAACCAGAGAAAGCCCCCACATAGAGTAATGAAGACTCAGCACAACCAAAATCCAAAACGAAACAAACAAAAAACCAAACACATACATATGTATGTGTGTATATATATATGAAGCCAAGAACTTTTAAAAATTATTCAGGATATAGGTTTTTAACAATTAGATTATTTAAAGAATATTTTTAGACAAAATAACACAGAAACCTCATTCTCATTAGTTTAGTTTCACATTATGTGCCTTCTGGATTAAAATACTGCAATGCAGAATTCAGTTTATGTCATTTGAGGTCGGGGGAAGAAAAAATAATGTTACCTGGAAAAGAGCACAGGGAAACAGACCCTATATGCACACAGTTTATTTGTTCAGGCTTGTAGCAAGGAGTAAGGGAAACATGAAAATACCTTGGTCATAAATTGTCATGTAAAAGACAAAGAGAAACTCTGGAATATTATGAAACTATAAATTACTTCTGCTGAAAGGGTAGAATTTGCAGTATCCCCTTAACCGAGGTTTCACCTCCCCACTTTTGACAGAATAACTCCTGTTCTTTGGAGGAAAACACATGAAATAAATGTAAAACCCGAGAGGGAAATCATCTAATATGTACACCACCTGCCTAATAAAATGAGAATAAATTTGGCTTTTTGGCTAAGTAGATTTGCTTATGTTTTAACTTAGTTAGAGGCACACGCCACCTAAATTACATATATATTTTTATTTCAAAAACCCAGCATGAAGGGACAAAAAATAACTTCATAATGTTAAATGACTTTGCTTTCAGAGCGGGCATCGTGCAACAGAATTCACGCTTATAAAGTGAATAGGCCACAATCTGCTCTTAGGTAAATGTGGAACCAGGTCCATTTAGTAGTAATGCTAATAGGATTTCAATAAAGCTGGAGAAAAAAGAAATTGTAAGATTGAAAGATGTTAATGAGATTCTAAAACATCACTGCTTCGTCTCCAGCTCAGTCCTGGGACCTCAGATCTGTAGTATAGACACTGACTTTTACTCCACATTGCCAGTGGTTTAGCTCCTGTGCTAATGGCTACAGGTACCAAACAATGACTTCCCCAAAGTAAACATCTCTACTCTTTTAAAACTCTCTTTCTCCCAAATCTAGACGGTGACAGACCTCATGAAGAGCTACCTGCAAAATCCTTCCTTTGAAGAAATACACAAATGAGTCTATCCCCCGTTAAAGGATTTACTAAAAACAAAGGTCCAGGAAGCCACGTAAAAATGATTTGTGAGACTGCTTGAAGCCTTTTTTTTTTCTTTTTTTTAAAAAACCCTTTCTATGGCCCATTTCAAAAAAAAAAAAAAATGCATCTGCAGGCAACTTGGCTGCTATTTAAGACTGGATGCTGGTCTCAGATGTATATTTGAGGCGTCTATTCAATCTGGAGTTTACTATAGCCAAGATCTAAGCCATAAAAATGGAGTTGGTAATGAAAACATGGAGGACTTTAACTAGAGTCAGAGCCAGACCCCAGTCTCGACTCCGGCACCTTTCAGTGACGAGTAGTTACTGCCAAACGGAGGGTGGGGGATTGCCCGGGAGTCCCCTTTCACTGGCGGATGTGACTCTCAGACTAATGGAGCAGGCAGTGGCTTGGAGCTCTTGGTTTTTGCAGTTGCCTTGATATGTTATGAAGCTAGAACTTCAAAAATCCGCTCTGAGGGTGTTGCATTGGCTCTACTCTATTTGTTATATTGGGTGGTAGAAGCACAAATGCGTTTTCTAACATTCCATGTTCTGTACAGGAGAAAGAATAACCAATATTTGAGTGTCAAAATAGACATTTCTTTCAGATACCAATTAGTAATTACTTTGATTATGGGGTAGACAAATTACACAAAAATTAATTCAACAAGCCCAGTGAATATAATAATAGCTATGATTTTTGAGGACTTACAAGTTAGTCACTCTGTTTAGCACTTTTCAGACATCACCTTGTATAATCCTCTCAGCATTCCTGGCGATATGACTATGATCTCTGTTTTATAAATGAGGAAGCTGAGACCCTGAGAGATTAAGTAAAATGACCCAGATTAATGACTATGTAGCAAATTTGTGATTTGAACCCAATTCTAATCAAACATTAAAACTCTTCTCACTACAGTATAATTCTTCTTCAAAGGTGTTTTGTATGTGACCTACTAAAGATGCTATGAGATCAAAATGCTAGGATACATGAAACACACCCCATTCCGCTAAAAAATGGACTGCAGGGGTAGGTACCAAAATGTCTGTTCTGCAGTGGAAATCTCAACATATGAAGCGGTTAGTTATTTAGTCTAACATTACACTGTAAGGAAGAGCTGTGGTCTTGACTTGACCCTTTTGACTTTACTGCTCTAAGAAAGTTATAAACTACTCCTTATATGACTCCTCTTATTCTACTCCTGTGTTTGATCTGACAGTAATAGTTTACAAAACCTGCTTTGTTTCCAAACAAAGTTAAATAATAGAAAGGGAAAATTATAATTTTTTTCCCCTCCCAAAGTCATGCACAGTTAAGTTGGCTAAAAATACAGGGGGGAAAAAAAAAAAAGTATGAGCTCTTTTTGGAATTAATTCATTGAAAGAACCATTACAGTATCTATATCCCTTTCCATCAGCTTTCCCATCTGGAATTTATTTTTTAGGCGCTCATTGCTTCTCACAGGTTCAATGTTACCCATTTCACACCATTTAACTATTGAAAGCCCTTGAAATTCCGGGCCCTAGAAGCAGAGCCAGTGTATTTTCCTGCGATGTAGCTAATGTGTCAGACTTGTAAAATAGCTCTTAGTGGCGGGCCTCCATTTAGAGAAAGACGGAAACTAGCTTTAAATACTTAGAGCTTTAATATCTAGTCCATTATACTGAAGCAGGGTCTTGTAAAGAGTCAATTATGGGATACTTCTGATTTGATCCACATGCAAGGGAAATCCGCTGCTTTGCCTTTAAATCCCTGTTGTAAGTGTCTTGTTTAAATAATTAGTGACACTTTTTCTTTGATCATATTGATTCATATTGTTATTCTTCTATACTAATTTAAAACTTAATCCATGTAAAAGTCCAAGGCAGATTTTAATCTCTCATGAAGAAAAGCTTTCCCAAAGAATGTAGTTTTCCAGAAAACATTTTAATTTTTTAAAAAACATTGTTAATTGATTGAAAATAAACTAATTTTTCTAGAAGGGAATACAAGAGTCAAGCACAAGCCAAGATAGTAATGTTATTTTTTCGTATGTAGAGTGATGTATTTCATACACACACACAAACACATAATACTTGCTTAATAGCATGTTGAAGTAACTAATATTACTGAGACTTCTAAAGGCAATCAAATGTAATCTTAGTTTACGGCTTGGGGGCTAAAAAGTTTATGTGTTTTTGCAACACACTGTCAAAGGGTTAATATCCTTAATATTAAACTTTATTCATAATCAAAGAATTGATTAACATGAATAAAAACAAATGCTAGACTTTATTTACTAAATTCATATTTTTTTAAATTACAATATTCCAATGTTGGTCAGGGCATTGGGAAACTGCTACTCTCAGGCACTGCTGGTGGATATTAAATAGTAATTTACCAAAAGGCTTGTGGAAATACATATCAAAGGTCTAGAAGATGCACATTATATCTGATCCAGCAACAACACTTCCAGCAATTTAGGAATCTAGTCTGAGGAAATAAAATCACAATGACAAAATTGTCATAGAGGTATTTCAACACTGAGAAAAACTGGGAGAAATCTAAAAGTACAACAGAAGATTAATTAAATACATTATACTTGAACTCAACGTTGTATTCCTAGTACTTACTGAACAAATGAAGGAGAATATATCCTTTTAAAAAGGATGTTGCACACAAACAGTTTTATGTTAGTGAAGATGGTCACAATATACAATGCCATTTCTATTTTAAAATACATGTATATGAATAAACTAATTTGGCGGGCTAGACATCAGAATGTTAATAGTGGATATTTCTGGATTACAGGCTAAATTTTATTTTCCTGTTTTCCTCCTCTGACTTCTCTATAATAAACATGCATTGCTTTTATAATAATGGTATCATTTCAAACATTTATGTAAATTTAAAGTTATTTATATAAGAAATATAGTCTCATTAAATTTTTAAAAATATGCAAGTAGATAGCATAAGTATCAAAAAGTTCTTTCTTTTCATCTCTATTTCCAATTCTACTTCCTCCATAAGTTGTAACTACTCGATAGTTTGGTGTATCCTTCTTGATTATTTTTCTATACCTTTATATTTTATCTATGTTTGTTTACATATTTTCATTTTTTGTCTTGTTTATAAATGGAGAGCATATTTCATGAATCCATAGATCCCTAGTCCACTTAGCTCCGGGACTATTTATGTTATTTCTCTTTTATTTTTGGCTATTATAAACAATGTTTTGATAAACATCCTCATATATATTTCAACATTTATAGGTGCAAGGAGTTATCTAGGATAAAAACCAAGAAACTTCAGAGATGAGAATGGCTGATGAGAACTTAAAATCACCTTTCAAATTCCACTAGTTGTCAGTGATTCATACGAGTGTCTACTGTCTACACTCATCAGCAGTAACTATTACTTATCTTTTGAAAAGTTTTGGTCAGTCAAATGGGCAAAAAAGTGGCATTTGTTGCTTACATTGGCCTTTTCCTGATTACTGGTGCATTTGAATATCTTTCCAGGTGATAACTGGTAATTTTTATTTCTTCTGCCAATTGTCATTTTTACTCTTGGTTTCTAATTTCTCTAATTGCTTTATAGTACTCTGTATCTCAAGTGTTACATTAAACGAATTTATAACATATGCTGTAAACCTATGAAAATAATTGCAGGTTGCAATTATTTTCTCCCTACCATTTTTCTTACCTTTTAACAAAAATTGAGGTATAATTTATATATGGTAAGTGTAGAGTTCAAAAGTGTTTGTAAATGCTTATGGTTGTGCCATTTTTTAACACTTCATGTGTTTTCAGTTCCAGTAGTTTTCATTTACTGTCAATCTATTTTGTGACTTCTAGATTTTTCATTATGCTTAGGAAGGACTTTCACAAACCAAATTTAGAATATTCATTTCTATTTTTCCTGCTATTTTTATTTTAGCTTTCTAATTAATTTATTTAGTTTTGTACTTGGCATGAGATTGTGATATGATTTATTTGTCTATATTGACTGTTAATTACCTCAGTGGTAATTGATACCCTGAAACACCCTTTTTATCATAAACTAAGTTTCTGTACACAAACTGTTTTGAGCTCTGCATTTGTTCTATTAATTGAATTACTTATTCTTGCATGAGTGTCAGAATGTTCTAATTATCATAGGTTTACAGTATATTTTCATATCTGGTAAGGCAATTCCTCCCTCATTGTTCTGTATCTAACAGTTCTCTGATGGCCTCCTTTAGTTTGCCTTCAGTAAATGAGAATCAGCTTGTCAAGTTCCATGAAAAATACTTACTGGGATTTTGATTGGGATTGCATTAAACTTACAGGCAATTTGAGGAGAACTGACATCTTTACAATGCTGGGTCTACCAATGCAAGAACGTGGTGTTTGTCTCCATTGAGTCTTCTTTTATGACTTTCACTGAAGTTCTATATTTTACTCTATACAGGTCATTTGGATTTCTTGTTAGGTTTATTCCTAGTTTATCTACTACACGTAATTTCTGGGATATGAGAAATCTATTGATTTTTCTATGTTGATCTTCAGTTAGCTACTTTGCTAAATTCTCTTAGTTTTTAGAGATGTTGATTTTTCTAACCAGACTTTCATGTGGTCTGCAAACAATGACACTTTTGTCTCTGTTTCCAATATTTTTCTCATTTTTTTTCTTTTCATAGGGCATTGACTTTCAGTTATAACATTAAACAGTAGTTGTAGTGGGCATCCTATCTGGTTCTAGATTTTGAAGAGACTGCTAATATATTTCCTAAATATTTCTGATAAATGTCAAGTTAAGGAAGTCTCTTTCTATTCCTAATTTACTAAATTTTATATTGTTTTTTGTTTGTTTAAGGAGGAATGGGGCTGAATTATAGTAAATGTTTCTTTTTTTGAAGTGGGGACTTTGGAGACTACCTTTTTTTCCCTCCATTAATCTGATAATTTACACAATATTAAATTATTTTTGCATTTCTGAGATAAACATTAATTGGACATAATGCATTTGTTTTTTAATATATCACTGGGTTTGATTTTTGAATACGTTATTTAAAGTTTTGAGTCTTTTATCAATGACAGTAGTATATATTGGAGTACATACTGACCTCAGCTAGATTTGGGTTCAGCCTAGGAGCTGAGTTAGAGAGCTTGAGCTCATTCTCTATGCTCTAGAGCATCTTATCCACCAAAAGAAACAGTTTTCATTAAGGCTTTGTAGAAATCATCTGTAGAAACCTGGGCTTGATGCTTTCTTGGAGGAAGGCTTCTTCCACTTTTAAAATTCCTTTTACTTTTGATATTTAAAATTGTTTATTTTGTGGAGTAGATTTGGCTAAGTTATACTTTTCTAGAAAGTCTTTCATTTATTTTCTTTAAACATCTAATTTAAGTTTTTTTTGATGTGGACCCTCTGTGAAGTCCTTATTGAATCTGCTATGATATTGCTTCTGTTGTTTATGTTCTTTTGGCTGTGAGGCATGTGGGATCTTATTGCCCTAACCAGGGATGGAACCTGACAAAGTCTTAACCACTGGACCCCCAGAAAAGTCCCTCATTTCATTTAGATTTCAAATTTGGGGTATATAAGTATAACTTTATATCTTTTCCAATGAGTTTATTTGTGCTTTCTTTTTTTCTGGGTCAGATTTGCCTAAGCAAATTACTTTTAATTGATTTCTAGTTTGATCTTCCTATTAATTTCTGCTGTCATCTTGACTAGTTATTTCCTCCTTTTAGGGTTTATTTTATGTTTCCCCCTCCCCAGTTCTCTGAGTTGAATGCTTACTTAATTCATTTTTAATCTTTATTATTTTATAATAAATGAAAGTGATGCTTGAAAATTTCCTCTAAATATCACTTTGTCTGATTTCACCAGATTTTGATATGTTGTGCTTTTATTGGTTTGCATTTCTAAATAGTTTGTGATCTGATACAACAGCATTTAGGACATCGATTTTTTTTTTTTTCCCTGTACAGAGAGGTTTGGGGGCATATCTTTAATTATTAATTACTAATCATCATTTTTTGCATTATGGTCAGAGATTTGCAGAACATAGAGAGATTTTTCCATTTTGGTACCTGTTAAAATTTTCTTTGTAATTTAATACATGGCTAAATTCTAAGAATCTTTCATGGATGTTTAAAACAATAGGTGTATTCTTTGTTGGGTATAATATTCTATGTGTATCATTAAAACAGAGATGCTTCAACCAGAGATCAGGAACAGAATGAGTGAGGGAAAGGCATGAGCACATCTTTCTTACTTTCCTCATTTTATAGTTGCAATATCTCCTTTACTCCTTTCTTTCACTATTTCCTCCAGTTGGTTCACTTCTCATTTCTCTGATGGCTCATTTTCTGAGAGTTTTGGCCTTTGCCAAAGTGCAAATAAGAACAACAACAAAAAGAGTTTTGTGGTGTGTATTTTCGATCCTCTGTATCTATACTTCTTCTGTGTGCCCTTGATCATTTGATTTCTGAGAAAAGGTTGCTAGAATCTCCCACTCTAATTGTGGATTTGTCGATTTCTCCTTGCATTTCTATCAAATTTTGCTTAATATTGTATATTTCAAAGTTATGTTCTTAGTTGATAAAAGTTCAAAAGTCTTATTTCTCCTTGGTGGATTGTACTTTCGATCGATATGAAAGTCCCTCTTTGTCCCTTTTGTTGCTTTTCACTTTTTAGATTGAAACTAATCTTTTTTCTGAAATTAATATTCCTATGTCTGCTTTATTTCTGTTAGCATGTACATGAGAAACATTTTTCCATTTCTTTCTTTTAAACTTTTATCATTTTGTAAAACACACAAACATATTTAAACAGCATATAGGAAGATTTGAAAGCCCAATTGGATTTTTAGCCTTTGGTTGGAGAATTTAACCTATTCATATTAATTGTGATTACTGGTATAATTCTGGACTCAATCCTGCCAGCTTATTTTATGTTTTTTACTTACTGTGACTTCTTCCTTTTTCTTATTTATTGCCTTTTGTTGGATTGATTTAGTTCTCTATTTTCCTTTTACTGTTTTGAAAGCTATTATACTACTTTTCTAATGATTATTTTTACATTTTAAATATTAATTTAAATTTTAAAATATTTTAATAATTTTTCCTATTGGTTAGTCTATATATCAATACACTTTTTGCCCCCTACCACACTGTCTTCAGTTTAGTCAGTTCAGTCGCTCAGTTGGATCTGACTCTTTGTGACCCCATGAACCGCATCACGCCAGGCCTCCCTGTCCATCACCAACTCCCGGAGTCCACCCAAACCCATGTCCATTGAGTCGGTTATGCCATCCAACCATCTCATCCTCTGTCATCCCCTTCTCCTCCTGCCCTCAATCTTTCCCAGCATCAGGGTCTTTTCAAGTGAGTCAGCTCTTCGCATCAGGTGGCCAAAGTATTGGAGTTTCAGCTTCAACATCAGTCCTTCCAATGAACACCCAGGACTGATCTCCTTTAGGATGGACTGGTTGGATCTCCTTGCAGTCCAAGGGACTCTCAAGAGTCTTTTCCAGCACCACAGTTCAAAAGCATCAATTCTTTGGTGCTCAGCGTTCTTTATAATCCAACTCTCACATCCATACATGACCACTGGAAAAACCATAGCCTTGACCAGATGGACCTTTGTTGACAAAGTAATGTCTCTGCTCTTTAATATGCTGTCTAGGTTGGTCATAACTATCCTTCCAAGAAGTAAGTGTCTTTTAATTTCATGGCTGCAATCACCATCTGCAGTGATTTAAGACCACACTGTCTTAGCAAGCATTCATTCATTTCCCTGTACTCTCATCTTTCCCCTCCTACTGCCCATGCTGAAATTATCTGGCATTTTAGTTCCAGGTTGTTGTTAATTATTTCTTATTGTTCATGAGCTCCATTAGACTTACTTAGGTTTTGTTTCTTTGCTGAGCATTTGTTTCTCATATATTTTTTATCCCTATAAATCCTTTTGGGGGGAAAGTGGTTGAGTTATATTGTTTAGTAATTCTCTAAAGAGGAAGTTTGTGAGTGATTAACTTCCAAGTCTTAATGTGTCTGAAAATGTCTTAATTTTGCATCCTTCCACCCCTACCTAAATGATACCTTGGCTAGGAATAAGATTTTAGCTTTAAAATAATTTTCCACCTTTAACTTGAGGTATTGTTTCATTATCTTTTGGCATCCAGGCTTACTAATGAAACTGACATCTATTCTTTTGTAGATTATTTGTTTTTCTTCTCTTTATCCTTGGTATTCTGGTATTTCTCTTTGTCCTTGGTATTCTGGTATTTCTCTTTGTCCTTGGTGTTCTGATGTAGGCTTTTTCTATCTGAAGGCTTCTATTTTCCTTTAGATCTTGGAAACTTTCTTCTATTATTTCTTTATTTATTTCCTTCCTTTTATCCTCTGTAATCTCTTTTAGGGATTCTTCAAAATATCTGTCTGATGAAATTTTTCTTCATTTAACATGTTCCCTTACATTTTACATGACTTTTTAAGAGAGGAAGTAGGCACATAATCAGATTGTAGTTTTAATCTAGTTTCTCTATGCTTATAAGGTAAAAGTGTTAGTTGCTCAGTCATGTCTGACTCTGCGACCCCATGAACTATAGCCCACCAGGTTCCTCTGTCCATGGGATTCTCCAGGCAAGAATACTGGATTGGGTTGCCGTTCCCTTCTCCAGGAGATCTTCCTGACCCAGGGATCGAACCCAGGTCTCCTGCATTGCAGGCAGATTCTTTATCATCTGAGCCACCAGTCCCTGGGGTCCCAAAGAGTTGGATGTGACTGAGCAGCTAACACTTTCAATTTCATGCTTATAAAGAGAATTTTAAATGAATTTCAAATTACACCTTTGCATGTGATTGAATTTGGGCTCTGGCTATTTTCTCAAAGAATCTTTTCTACCTTTGGATGAATGCCTTCAGAGAATCCTATGAAATGTTTTACTCATCGAATCCAATTTATTTATTATGTAATTTTGGTTAATATCGTTCTACATCCTGAGAATCCAAAGTTGAAAAAAGACACACATTTACAGTCTGGCAGAGATTCTCAACCTTGGCAGTGCTGGCATTTTTGATTGAATAATTCTTTGCTGTGAGAGGTTGTCTTGAGCATTATAGGTTGTTAAGCCGAGTCTCTGTCTCCTAACCAACTGGATACCAGTAGCACTGCCTCTCCCCTGTGTGACAATAAAACTGTCTCCACACATTGCCTCATCTCCCTCTTCCCCTCAGAACTATTGGTCTGCAGGGAAAGTAACTAATATAATATGGGGAGTACGTTAGAGGAAGAATATATACAGCAGAGTATCTGCACAAAGAGGGTAGGCATATAACCATGCCTGGGGTTCAGAAAACGTTTTTCAAAGCAGTAGATGTTTGGCCTGAGTCTTAAAGAAAAAGCGAGGTGTTTGTCAGGCAAACAAGGAGTGAGAGAAGAAAGTGGTATTGGAACAACAGCACATAAAGAGAGAATGGTTGAAATAATTAGACGCATTTGAAGAACTCTAAGTAGCTGAGTATATGGTTAGAACATAGATTTGAGGGCTGTGGTGAAGGGAGTAGGAAGCAGTAAAGCTGGTAATATAGTTAGGGACAAGGTTATAAAAGAACTTGTAGGCTATGTTAAGGAAATTTGGGCTTTATTGAGTAGTGATGGAAAACCACTGAAAGTATTAAGCAAGAATATGGCATTTTAGGAAGGTGGTTTTGTAAATATGCAGGGAAGGAGGCGAGACTGGAAATAGGGAGATTAGCATGAAGACAGTTCCAACAGCTAAGTTAAAGGCCTAAACTAGAGCCATGGTGGGAAATGGTGCAAGCAATACACAGGAGATAGAACTGAAAGATATAGTGATTGTTTAGCTATGGAGTGTAAACAATTGGGAGGAATTAAGGACATTGTCGGGCTTCCCCTGGGTGGCTCAGCAGTAAAGAATTCCCTGCAATGCAGGAACCGCAGTAGATGGGGATTCGATCCCTGGGTTGGGAAGATCCCCTGCAGGAGGGCATGGCAACCTACTCCAGTATTCTTGCCTGGAGAATCCCATGGACAGAGGAGCCTGGCGAGTTACAGTCCATGGGATCCCAAAGAGTAGGACATGACTGAGCGACTTAGCATGCATGCAAACAAGGGCAAGTCCACGTCTGGATGAAAAGAAAGGGTAATTGGGGACGTTCTCAGTGAATGGTATCTATGGACAGAAAATTCAAGTAAAAAAAAAAAAACCCTGGGACAAAAACAAAAACCCCCAAAGCCTACCCACTCCTTCCTCAAGTATCTCGTAGATCCATAGTTCTAAACATAATAGACAATAAGTGAATTGGCAATTTTTAGAAAACCAGAACTGTTAACCCCTAAAACCTCCCTCACCAAATCACTGTTGTCCTTCATCTCAAGAAACTTAAAATAAAGTTTTCTCTAAATAGTTTCTCATGGTCTTTTTATTCCAAAATTTCAAGAAAATGATTTGTATGTTTTTCAAATATCCCACTATGGAATCAACTCATTTTGACACACCATTTCAGCTGTCACAAAAGACTGAAAATTTAAGCCAAGATCATGCAATGAGGACTCAAATTTTTTCATTTATTAGTGACATAAAAATAGACACTAGTATCCACAAAATGACTTAAATTCCACAAGCAACAGTAAATGCCAAGTAATTCAAGGATGGGAGAATTTTTCAGTATTTCAGTTGAAGAGATAGTTGGAGTGGCACTTAGTTGAAGCAGCACTGAGGACCTCTACTGTTGAGAATATGAAATGACTTCAACGCTAGGATCAGACATTCGCAGAAATCAACCACGCACTTGCAATCTATGGCTTGCATTGGAAATGATTTTCAGAGGGACATGGGTGTCTGTGTCACTGGAGTCTATGCAGACATGCTTATAACGCAGAATCTAGGTCTCCTCTGACCTCCTGGAACTACTTCTTCACCTTCACCGAGCCTGTCTGACTGCTCTCTTCTGGTCTGTGCTGGGTCTGATTACTACTGTGTTGTTGTTTTCTTTTCTTTTCTTTTTTTTTTTTTTTGAGGCTTACATTTTCCTGAAGCTTTGTCAAGTCACAATTACAAGCAAATTTAATATTTATACAACTTAACTCTTTTGAATCAAAGAGTTGGAAGTAAACTGCTATCTAATGTCCCCCAGTCTATGCTTAGATACTTTTAGAAAGGGGAGAGGGTGTTTTTCTTATGTCCATTCCTGCCTCTCGAGAAAAACTCTCCATCTAAAATGGTTAGTGCTTAGAAATGCGAAATGGTCAATAGAAATAGTCCCCTTTTCAGATAATGTTTCCTTTACTCAGATGCTGAAACATTGACTGGAAGCAGCAGATTCTCCTACAATTTACTCCCCGACAAAGTCTGAAACCAAAAGATGTTTGATTCTGCCAAGCCATTGAGCCTCTGGCATTCATTTTCCCTCAGGTTTTCTCATAGTTATCTCAGAAGATTTTTAAACATTACAGTTAGTTTTTAAAGTGGTGTTTTGTGAGAAGATTTTCTCAAATGTCACAACCTATAGGACTGGGAGAGATTTCTTTTGTGTTTAATTTAATATCTGCATGTGCACATCTCTCATATAATGACCTTTCCTTTTAGGAAAGCCTTAGTTCCACTATTTCCATGATACTCGTTTAAACTAACACAAGGGCCTCTCCAGGTATCAGTTCAGTTCAGTTCAGTTGCTCAGTCATGTTTGACTCTGCGACCCCATGGAAGCATGCCAGGCTTCCCTGTCCATCACCAACTCCCGGAGTTTACTCAAACTCACATCCATCAAGTCAGCGATGCCATCCAACCATCTTATCCTCTGTCATCCCCTTCCCCTCCAGCCTTCAATCTTTCCCAGCATCAAGGTCTTTTCCAGTGAGTCAGTTCTTTGCATCAGGTGGCCAAAGTATTGGAGCTTCAGCTTCAGTATCAGTTCTTCCAATGAATATTCATGACTGATTTCCTTGAGGATTGACTGGTTTGATCTCCTTCCTGTCCTAGGGACTCTCAAGAGTCTTTTCCAACATCACAGTTTGAAAGCATCAATTATTCGGCACTCAGCCTTTTTTATGGTCCAACTCTCACATCCATACGTGACTACTGGATAAACCATAGCTTTGACTAGACAGACCTTTGTTGGTAAAGTAATATCTCTGCTTTTTAATACACTGTTTAGGTTTGTCATAGCTTTTCTTCCAAGGAGTGAGCTTCTTTTAATTTCATGGCTGCAGTCACCATCTGCAGTGATTTTGGAGCCCCCCAAAATAAAGTCTGTCACTTTCCATTGTTCCCCATCTATTTACCTTGAAGAGATGGGACCAGATGCCATGAACTTTGTTTTTTGAATGTTGAGTTTTAAGCCAGTTTTTTCACTCTCCGCTTTCACCTTCATCAAGAGGCTCTTTAGTTCCTCTTTGTTTTCTGCCAAAGGGTGGTTTCATCTGCATATCTGAGGTTATTGATGTTTCTCCCTGCAATCTTGATTCCAGCTTGTGCTTCATCCAGCCGTGCATTTCACATGATGTACTCTGCATATAAGTTAAATAAATAAGGTGACAATATACAGCCTTGAAGTACTCCTTTCCCAATTTGGAACCAGTTGGTATTCCATGTCTGATTCTAACTTTTGCTTCTTGACCTGCATACAGATTTCTCAGGAGGCAGGTAAGGTAGTCTGGTATTCCCAGCTCTTGAAGAATTTTCCACAGTTTGTTGTGATCCATACAATCAAAGGCTCTAGCATAGTCAGTGAAGCAGAAGTAGATGTTTTTCTGGAATTCTCTTGCTTTTTCTATGATCCAGCAGATGTTGGCAATTTGATCTCTGGTTCCTCTGCCTTTTCTAAATCCAGCTTGAACATCTGGAAGTTCTCAGTTCATGTACTGTTGAAGCCTAGCTTGGAGAGTTTTGAGCATTATTTTGCTAGTATGTAAGATGAGTGCAATTGTGCAGTAGTCTGAACATTCTTTGGCATTGCCCTTCTTTGGGATTGGAATGAAAACTGACCTTTTCCAGTCTTGTGGCCACTGCTGAGTTTTCCAAATTTGCTGGCAAAATGAGTGCAGCAGTTTTACACCATCATCTTTTGGGATTTGAAATAGCTCAGCTGGAATTCCATCACCGCCACTAGTTTTGCTCACAGTGATGGGTCCCAAGGCCTACCTGACTTCTTACTCCAGGATGTCTGGCTCTAGGTGAGTGATCACACCATCGTGGTGTGGTTATCTGGGTCATGAAGATCTTTTTTGTATAGTTCTTCTGTGTATTCTTGCCACCTCTTCTTAATATCTTCTGCTTCTGTTAGGTCCATACCATCTGTTAGGTCTCCAGGTATAGTTTGACTAATAACTACCAGACACACTAGAGCTCGAATCTGGGCTCTGCTGTTTATTAGTTCATTACTAAGTAACTGGTTCAAGTTATTTAACCTCTCTGATTCTAAATTTTCACCTCTGTTAAAATGGGAGAAGATAATATTTATCTTGCAGGTTTTATGAGGTTTGAATAAGATAGCATTTATGAAAACATATGTCACCAAGACTGGCGCAAAATCAGTGCTCAATATTCTAAGTATCTCTTCTTTTCCTTTCCCTTCCCTTTATAAACAGCACATTAAATAATTACTTCAAAGTAAGAATTATCTATAACATTATTCATCCATTAAAAAGAATGAAATAATGCCATTTGTAGCAATGTGGATGGACCTAGAGATTATCATACTAAGTGAAGTAAATCAGACAAAGACAAATATATCAGTCATATGTGGAATCTAAAAAAATGATACAAATAAACTTATTTACAAAACAGACTCACAGAATTAGAGAACAAACTTAGGGTTCCTTGGGGGAAAGATGGGGGAGGGATAGATTGGGAGCTTGGGATTGATATGTATGCACACTGTTATATTTGATAACCAACAAGGACCTACTGTATAGCACAGAGAACTCTGCTTAATATTCTGTAATAATCTACATGGGAAAAGAAGTTGAAAACAAATAGATACATGTGTACGTACAACTGAACCGCTTTGCTATACACCTGAAACTGACACAACATTGTTAATCAATGATACTCCAATATTGAATTTAAAAAATTTAAAGTAAGAGTTATCTGGGCTTCCCCAGAGGTTTTGCAGTAAAGAATCTGCCTGTAATGCAGGAGTTATGGGTTTGATCCCCGGATCAGGAAGATGCCCTGGAGAAGGAAATGGCAACCCACTCCAGCATTCTTGCCTAAAAAATCCCATGGACATAGGAGCCTGGCAAGGCTCCTATGGGGTCAAAAAAGAGGTTGGACATGACTTAGTGACTAAACAACAACAACAAAGAGTTATTTGTGTTTAAAAATACGCCTATATTTCAGCAAGTAACCAATTTCACCTGGAAAAAAAATATGCTTAGGTGGGGTCCTTTATCAGCAACATTTTTAAAGTGAAATGTGAGTCAAACCAAATTCTTCTTCTCATCAGAGTGTATTTTTATAGCTAGAAAGGCTGTGAGACAGAGATAGATGCTGACCAGAGGAACTAGGTTTTAGAGGGTTTGGTTGTACATTTAAGTACCAAAGGCATAATCCGAATTTTTTATAAGGAATTCGATAGAATCACAAAATAGTTCAGTCAACTCCTATAGTCACATGTGAATGTGTGGTTTGGTAGAGGGGCTGATGAGAGAAAGAACCTAATGAAAGTTCAAGACAAGAGAAACTGAAGCCCCAAACATAATAAAGGAGGCTCACACCACCTCTAACATCATCCAATCACATTCACAACATGCAGCCCATGTGGTTGAACAGCCTACACAAAGAAAGCTCAGCAGCTCCATGCCTCACCCTTGAAGAATCAGAGTCAGGTCACTCTGTCACAAAGTTTTTTGTTACAAGGTATTCTTGCTCCTTGGAAGAAAAACTATGATCAAGTTAGATAACATATTAAAAAGCAGAGACATTACTTTGCCAACAAAGGTCTGTCTAGTCAAAGTTATGGTTTTTCCAGTAGTCATGTATGGATGTGAGAGTTGGTATATAAAGACGGCTGAGCACCGAAGAAATGATACTTTTGAACTGTGGTGTTGGAGAAGACTCTTGAGAATCCCTTGGACTGCAAAGAGATCCAACCCGTCCATCCTAAAGGAAATCAGTCCTGAATATTCATTGGAAGGACTGATGTTGAAGCTGAAACTCCAATACTTTGGCCACCTGATGCAAAGAGCTGACTAGCTGGAAAAGACCCTGATGCTGGGAAAAGTTGAAGGCAGGAGGAGAAGGGGACGACAGGGGATGAGATGGTCAGATGGCATCACCGACTCAATGGACATGAGTTTGAGCAAACTCTGGGAGTTGGTGATGGACAAGGAAGCCTGGCATGCTGCAACCCATGGGGTCTCAAAGAGTTAGACATGACTGAGCAACTGAACTGAACTGAACTGAACTGATGCCAAACCACATGCGAGAATTGTGTGCTACAGTGCAAACTTAAGGTAGTGCATAGATATATTTTTGTTGTTTTCAGTGCTTCAGGTGAAATGTAAAACTCAATGCCTTCTTTGAAAAATGAAGAGGGAGCAGCAATCTGGCTGAATGAACAGTGGTTTGGCAACCAGGAGATCAAGAATAAACCTTGCTTATGCCACTGCCTATCCGTGGGCCCTAAGACAAGTCCTCTAAATACAGTGCTTCAGTTTCCCTGCCAGAATGCTCTAAATAACAATTCTGGCTTATACCTCAAAGGGAGGATATAATAAGCATAAAATACTTTGTAATCTTCCTTAAGACAGTGTTACATAAATCCCAGTCATTACTACCACTAATAGGCTAGGATGATAGTACCTGCAGGGAGGTAATCATCACCTTGGAGAGCAGAGAGGGAGAGCTATTAATCACCTTAAATCCCTCAAGCTGTGTGTCAAGTCAAGGGCAACTGAGAGATATATACAGACTATAATATAGTGTTGGTGTCAGAATGATTTTGTATAGGCCTCAAGGCTACACTCTGAACAGTAGGCTTCTAAGAAAATGATGCTGAACTTCTGTAAGATACAGTCTTGACTAGTTTAACTCTCCTGAGGCTTTAGATCTTGGCAACGGTGTTGTGATTCCCAGTCAAGCTGAAGTAAATACATGTGCAGGACAGGGCTGTCAACTTTACCAGGAGAAAAGATGCTTACACTAACCAAGAAAACCATTTCCAACCAAGGATTATAAAATTTCTTCCTATATCCAAATGGTAACTTTCGTCTTTGACTTCCCCTCTGAAAATATGGTCACCTACAGATCAAATGTCTAGATTGAGAAGCATGGTTTATTTGCATAAGGAACTCACTCATTGACCAAGCCCAGAATCCAAAGGTGATTAGTCGACTAAAGAGAGAAGATGAGCGCCAGACAACCTTGTTTGTCATTTTGCCACTTAATCACATAAATCCCTTAACACGAAGTGCATCTGCATGGCAGGAAATTAAACACTGACAAAAATAAAACCAAAGCTCCCAGATCAGTTCAGTCACCTGTTTCACAAAGTAAGTGTGATAAGATTGTCTGTAGACAGTCTTAGCATTTGAATATTGGCACACATACCTGAGGATTTATTTTCATAAGTGTGGCTGCTTTATCTATAATGTAGTGTGAGCGGTGCGTGCGTGTTAAGTCACTTCAGTTGTGAATGACTCTGCGACCCTATAGACTGTAGCCGGCCAGGCTCCTCTGTCTGTAGGATTCTCCAGGCAAGAATACTGGAGTCAGCAGCCATGCCCTCCTCCAGAGGATCTTCCCAACCCAGGGATCGAATCCCTATCTCCTGCATTTCATGTGGATTCTTTACCATGAATGCCACCTGGGAAGCCCAATCTTTAATGTAGATAAGTGTTAAATTCCAGGAAAAAAGCAGACCAGATTCTAATTGAAAATAGAGTATCCTCTAATTGTGGTTACTAATTTATAAAATATATTTCCTATTTCAGAAAGAACCCCGCCCCCCCAAAAAAAGCAAGAAACCCATTTCGAGATTTCCTCTAACTGCACCAAAAAACACTAAAAGTGACTTATGTTTCTCCACACACACATTTACCTATTTGATTTTGATCCAGATTTTCCTCATGATCCTTACACTGTTCAAATGAATTCTTCAAAGGGGAGACTTGAACTTCTTAAAATCCTAGTACATGAGAGTAATATTTATAGAGTTTTTTATCCAAATGAAAAATATAAATGCAAAGACCATACTTTTTTTAAACACATACAGCCACAGTCTTATACCATCATTTGATAACCATTTCTCTCCTACGTTCCATTTATTAGTTAAAACCACAGGTATAAAAACATGTGCAAAGCAGCTAAATCTTTAAGAGAATCATAGCAAAAAACATGAAGTAGAAAATACTCTCTTCTGAGAAAAATCTACCATCTACAGGTAGATGGTAAATCAAAAATTTAATGAAAAAGTTTTGAACACTTAAAAATGATTTAAAATAGAAGATCTTTATACAGAGTTAACTTGAAGCAGAAATCAGTTTTTTTCAAATGGTGCAAATGAGCAGACAATCCGAGATGTTCAAATGCACGAAGCACCTACAGAGCAACTTCCAAGCAAAAGATAAAACTCGGGAAAAGAGCCGTGGAGGGTTTCCATGGCCACTGGAGGGAATTGACAAAGAGGACCACAGTGCCTTTCAAAACATACCAAAGTATGGAAGAAAGCATGCCAAGCACAAAATGAGCACTCGACAAGAGCTGCAAAGGAGTCTTTAACCTAATTAAAAGCTTACATTTACAGAACTTCAGAGCACTGCCGTTTCAGCTTAACTTTGCCAAAATAATCAAAGAGAATGAAGCAAAACAAATAGGAGAAAACAAGTTTCCCACTCTGGTTTTGATTTGCTGCCCATTACAGTCGAGTGGTTTGGCCTGCTTGGGCTAGACGGCTTTCAGACGTCTTCCAAATGCCTTATAATGACACCTAATTTTACATTTAACTCTTGGAGGCAAGAGTTGTTTTTCTTGTGATGGTATTTGTTCTATTTGAACTGTTATCAAACTGTTTGTTCTAATCCATTCAAAAAAACCATAATAAGGCTCATCTAGAGGCTTTTCCCAGTTAGGAAGGTGACTGAAAAGATTTAGGTCTTGAGCCTGTCTTTAAATCTTCTAAATGAAAGATGATTTACAATTAAGCTACGAACATGTGAACACTCTCAAGTCTGGAAAGTTTCAGTCTGAATGTAGGTATCCTAAATCAATGCAAAAGGCTCTGTCTCACAGAACCAAATTTTACAAAAATCAGCCTCTGTGCTCAAATCTTGTTAATAAATTATAAAGGGTTCACATACTATGTTTAAGTTCAACTAGTCTCAACTGAGACACAATCAGTGTTTCTCTGTAATGCATCATGAAAAGAATAAAAGGACTTGCATCTAGAGGTAAAATGACACACAGTGCTAGAAAATTGTCACACGAAGATCATTTTCCTTAGAAAAAATGATTTCATGTCTTTTTCTTTATTGGTGTATAGTTGCTTTACACTGTTGTGTTAGCTTCTGCTGTATAGCAAAGTGAATCAGCTACATGTATATATTTATTTGTTCAGCCACTAAGTCATGTCCGAATCTTTTGCATCTCTGCGGACCGTAGCCTGCCAGGTTCCTCTTCCCTGGGATTTCACAGGCAAGAATACTAGAGTGGGTTGCCATTTCCTTCTCCAGGGGATCTTTCCAACCCAGGGATCGAACCCAGGTCTCCAGCTTTGCCGGAGGATTCTCTACCACTGAGCCACCGGGGAAGTGCCGTATGTAAACACATATCCCCTCCTTTTTGGACTTTCTCACCATTTAGGTCACCGGAGAGCGCTGAGTAGAGTTCCCTGTGCTATACAGCACATTTCTAATAATTTAATTAATCGAAATAGGAAGATAAGATTTGTCAGGCTCTTCAGAAGACTTGTTCAGGTTGCAAATTAGGTCAATTTTTAAAAATTTTGAACAGTTTTGGATTCTTGAGTTTGGGAGCCTCATTAGCAGAAACTCTTGCTTTCCCTTCTTTTCCCTCCCCTTCTATTCAATTATTGCCCTTGTCCTTGTTTAGAGATCTTATTTCCATTCAACAAGTCATGTAAATTGTAGAAGGATCATCATTAGAATGCTGGATTTGGACCTAAGCTATACAAATTTAGGCAAGTTTTTTTTTTTTTCATTCTCCTTATCTGGAAAACAAGAGAACTAGACCAAGTATCTCTAATAATTCACTCCAGTTTAAAATTCTTGAATTCTCAGCAAAGGAGGAGGACCAGGCAAAGTTGCCCACATATCACATGACCCAGGTATGTCTGTAGACCTTTGGGTAAATGTTATAAAACTACCCAACTACCTATATGAATCTTGAAATAGGAACTAAAGGCCTAGAAACTAGGAGATTTGAAAAACATGAGGGTTAGATAAAACCCACTTAAGAGAGAAAATTGCATAGAAAAAGTTATTGTACCTGGTGAAATTTACATTTCAGATAGTGAAAGCAGATAAAGAAAAAGAGAATACAAACCCAGGAAGAAGACTGACACGAACACTAAGATGTACAAAACTGTGTCCAAAATGACAGTTCCCCAAAATGAATAAATGGAATATCTCGAAAATGAGGGTGATGCACTCAAAACGTTTTTTGTCCTAGAGGCAATAGAAGTGGTGGCTAGAACTAGGCCTCAGAAGACAGATTCTACTGCAGGTTAGACTCTGCTATTTATTAAGAATATGTGACATATCATTGGCAGATGAATGGATAAGAAAGTTGTAGTACATATACACAATGGGCTATCACTCAGCTATAAAAAGGAATGCATTTGAGTCAGTTTTAATGAGGTGGATCAACCTGCAGCCTATTACACAGAGTGAAGTAAGTCAGAAAGAGAAAGACAAATACTGTTTATTAATGCATATCAATGGAATCTAGAAAGATAGTACTGATGATCCTACATGCAGGGAAGAAAAGGAGACCCTGATGTAAAGAACAGACTTTTGAACACAGTGGGGGAGGGAGGGGGTGGGGTAATCAGAGAGAATAGCACTGAAAAATATGCATTACCATATGTAAAATAGATAGCCAGTGGGAGTTTGATGTATGATGCAGGGAACCCAAAGGGAGACTTTGGGAGTAGGCTAAAGAGGATATATGTGTATATATGGCTGATTCTGGAGAAGGCAATGGCACCCCACTCCAGTACTCTTGCCTGGAAAATGCCATGGATGGAGGAGCCTGGTAGGCTGCAATCCATGGGGTCGCTAAGAGTCGGACACGACTGAGCGACTTCACGTTCACTTTTCACTTTCATGCATTGGAGAAGGAAATGGCAACCCACTCCAGTGTTCTTGCCTGGAGAATCCCAGGGATGGGGGAGCGTGGTGGGCTGACGTCTATGGGGTCGCACAGAGTCGGACACGACTGAAGCGACTTAGCAGCAGCAGCAGCAACATGGCTGATTCATGTTGTACAGCAGAAGCTAACACATTTAAAGCAGTTATACTCCAATTTTTAAAGAAAAGAATATGTGACAGAGAAGCCACTATATCTGTCCAGATATTTCACTCATCTGTAAGAGGAAGGGAAGGACCTTTTAAGGTCTCATGCTGTGTGCTTAGTCACTCAGTCCTGTCTGACTGCAACCCCATGGATTGTAGCCCGTCAGGCTCCTCTGTGGGGATTCTCCAGATCAGAATATTGGAGAGGGTAGCTGTTCCTTTCTCCAAGGGATCTTCCCAACCCAGGGATTGAAGCCAGGTCACCCACATTGTAGGCGGATTCTTTACCGTCTGAGCCACCAGGGAAGCCCGAGGAAACTGGAGTGGGTAGCCTATCCCTTCTCCAGGGAATCTTCCCAACCCAGCAATCGAACTGGGGTCTGCTGCATTGTAGGTGGATTCTTTAGCAGCTGAGCTACCAGGGAAGCCCTTTAAGGTCCCTTAGAGATTTTAAATTTTATAATTAGACATGGTTAAACAAAAAAAAAAGGAGGTCAAACCAGTCAATCCTAAAGGAAAACAAACCCTGAATATTCATTGGAAGGACTGATGCTCAAGTTGAAGCTCCAGTATGTTGGCTACCTCATGCAAAGAGCCCACTCAGTGGAAAAGACCCTGATGCTGGAAAGATTGAAGGCAGGAGGAGAAGGGGGTGACAGAGGATGAGATGGTTGGATGGCATCAATGACTCAATGGACACGAATTTGAGCATACTCCGGGAGATAGTGAAGGACAGGGAAGCCTGGCGTGCTGCACTCCACGGGGTCACAAGTGAGTGGCTGAACAACAACAATGAAAACATTCTTCAATGAAGTTAGCTAGGAAACTAAGAAATGCCTCAAAAGTTGAGATAATAATAATATCCACTCCATCCATTTTGGAAATTTTAATGAAATGAGAGAGTTTTGGAAGCTGCAAAATGCTGTACAAACAATGGTGGTAGTGGATATTATTATCAGTATTTTAGAAAAATGATGGGTTCACATTGCTGAAAATTTCAGCAATGGCAGAGTAGGCAGTGAACACATACTTTCTGAATAAATAAATGGATTCAAGGTAACATGTCCAACCTCATAGTGAGAACAACTGATAAAATAAATTTGCTGGTGTAAGAAGGAAAGCCCATCTCTATACCATGGAGAATGTGGACAAGTAGGAAACCTAATTCAATAGCAAAGCAGGAAAATGTTTGGAAGGATGCCCCCTGCTCACCAGAATTTCTACTTCAAAGATTCTTTGGCTTCAAAACATGTTGTCAACCACGTGCAAGTCTTTGTGTTAATTTCTTGAACATGGAGAATAGGTGTTCCACGATAAAGAAGGCAATTCCTGCCTTCAAGCAGCTTGCAATTAATTTGGGAGAATGACAAATGCAAACTACCTATAATATAACCCGACAAGTGCTGTGAAAGAAACAGTACTAGATCCTACAGAACCATGAGCAGGGGAAGGAATAAGTTTGTGGGGAGGAATGGAGGGTGGGAAACAGAGAAGATTCTGTAAGAGATAATATTTAATAATATTATTAATATTAATATTATATACTATATACAATATTGTTATATCTAATTTTATTATATATATAAAATATTAATATTCCTTAGGGAGTTCCCTGATAGTCCAGTGGCTAAGACTCTGCATTCCCAATTCAAGGGGCCTGGGGTTTGATCCCCGGTCAGGGAACTAGATCCTGTGTGCTGCAACTAAAGATCTTGCATGTCATAATGAAGATTGAAAGTCCCAAATGCCATGACTAACAGCTGGTGTAGCCAAATTTAAAAATGTGTATATTCCTCGAAAGATGAACAGGATTTTATTAAGCTAAAAAGGTGAGAAAGGCATTCCAGGCAGATGACTGAAAGTGTCTCAGAGCGGGAATATAAGTGAGAACCAAAGTCCAAGAGACAAAAATTGAGTGTGAGTGAGTGACCAAACAATGGTTAAAGTTTTAATTGTGTGAGCCACGTAAGAGAAGTCACCATCTTCACAATCACAATCCATTTTAAAAGGGTACTTTCCTGAGCAGATTTTTTTCATATAATAGTATCATTAGCTCCAAAAAGTGTCAGCATAAATACATGTATTTTTCTGGCTATTTTACAAAGGAAATTAAAAAAGATAAGAAACTGATCCTTTCAGAGCTTAAATTTAGACTAAAGCAGTTTGGAGGGACATCATAAGGGCTTTGTGTGCATGTGTATGTGTGTGTGAAAAAAGTGATTAAGTTTTAATAATCAAAACAGGAGACCTATGCATAAGGGCTTTAAAAAAAAAAAAAGATTTTATGTCTTAATTCAAACTCTAAAATAGGCTTAAAGATGACATTGCCTATAATAAATTGCACCAAAAATTATATAGTTAAAGACACAGACTTAAGGCTTGGACTCTGAGTCTAAGTCAAATCACGTTTAAGAGCTCTCGCTTCTATTTTTAAACAGCATGAAGCAGGCAATGGGGCTAACTTTCTCACCATGGCTCCAGCACATATCTGACTTATTTCCATCTTTTCTCAGTGCATTTCTTAGCTCCCTTCCAGAGAGGTGGCATATATTTTACTCACCGTTCTGTCACATCTGACTGCTTGCTAATTAGCCTGGTTGAAATATCTTTCCAAACCTATCTTCACCACTAGTTAATCAACCTAAGTAGTCACTTTTGAGTGCTGCCATGTAAGGCATACTCTCCCTGCCACATTCCCAGATCCTACTGGCTTAGGTCCAGAGTTTGGAACTGGAAATTCAATCAGAACCATGCTTTCCTATGGAATTTGACCTTATATTATTTTTAACACGTAGAGTCCAACAGAAACAAACAGCCATGAGAAGGAACTTCACATGTTAAGCACGTAGCAAGCTGCTAGGTAAACATGCCATATTATATCAAGTATATAACTTCTAAGGACAACATTAACCTGTGGGTTTCTCATGTAGGAGATTCAGTTAGCATTTCTGCTGTTAGAAGATATAAGCCTACCCATCCGAGTAATACTAGAGCAGATGGTTTGCTTGTGAGATCCTTTGGAGAAGATGGTTCTGGAGAGAACCCTGGGGTTTTCTTTCAGTCCTTTTACATTTCCCATGTTCCACAAAGGTCAAACTACTTTAGGAAAAGGAAATTAAATGTTAAAAACCAGCACTAACATGAAATCACTCTATTTTGTCACCCAGCTCCACTAAAGTAAGGGTGTTTGGAAATAATATCCTCTATTCCCACTAAGCAGTGGATCCCAGTTTAGGGTTGTTTTTTTTTTTTTAATGTGTCTGTGGCTATTTTATCTGCTATAATTCTTTAGAAGAGGATATAATGCTGATATTTCTTATTTAAGAAGTAACTAATTGGATAATAATGAACTACTTAGATTTCTAAATCACAATAGAATTTTTCATTGATTTCCTCCACTAGTTACAACATATGTGTAAGTAATTTAGTATATATGTGATTCTAAATTTAAACACATGCCTTTTAAGAAGGTAAGCAAGTTATTTAAAGGTGCCAACCCTGAAAGTCCTCATTTGCAATGACAGATAATATTTCACTTCGGAACACTTCCTTTTGGTTCCAAATGGAATAAACCCAGTTTGATTAAGACACATTTAATTTCAGATACATAAAATGTAAATGGGAAGATTTATGTGGTAAACTTCACCTGTAGGGAGCACACAGTGACTGAATCTATAATAACTAATATTTGAGAGGCAGGGTCGTGCAGTTTAGCACATTGGGCTGCAGACTCAGATCGCTGTGCTTGAATGCAGACTCCACCAGCTACTGCTGTGCAATCTTTCTTTGCCGCCACTGTCTATCTTTAAAGGTGATCACAACAGTGTACTCGGGGTTAAATTAATTAATACTCTGTGTAAGTTACTTTGCACTATACACAACACCTACTAGCACTTCAAAAGCAGCAGTCATTATTATTTGCATGCTTTATGCTTTGTGGGCTTCCCTGGTGGCTCAGTGGTAAAGAATCCGCCTGCTAATGCAGGAGACACAGGTTATATCCTTGGGCCAGGAACAGTCCCCTGGAGAAGAAAATGACAACCCACTCCAGTATTCTTGCCTGGGAAATCCTATGGACAGAGGAACCTGGCGGGCTACAGTTGATGGGGTCACAAAATAGTCAGACACGACAGTGACTGAACAACAACAACATGTGCTTTTTAAAATTTTTTAATTTATTTATTTTAATTGGAGGATAATTACTTTACAGTACTGTGATGGTTTTTGCCATACATTGACATGAATCAGTCATGGGTATACATGTGTCCCTCCATCCTGAACCCCCCTCCCACTTCCCTCCCCATCCCTTTGGGTTGTCCCAGTGCACTGGCTTTGAGAACCCTATTTCATGCATTGAACTTGGACTGGTCATCCATTTCACATATGGTAATATACATGTTTCAATGCTATTCTCTCAAATCATCCCACCCTCGCCTTCTCCCACAAAAGTCCAAAAGTCTGTTCTTTATATCTGTGTCTCTTTTGCTTTCTTGCATATTACCATCTTTCTAAATTCCACATATATGCATTAATATACCATATTGGTGCCTTTACTCTGTATAATAGGCTCCAGTTTCATCCACCTCATTCTGACTCAAATGTATTCCTTTTAATAGCTGAGTAATATTCCATCAGGCATATGCACCACAACTTTCTTATCCATTCATTTGCCACCTTATGAATGCCATCCATTCATCTAGGTTGCTTCCATGTCCTGGCTATTCTAAACAGTGCTGTGATGAACATTGGGGTACACGTGACTCTTTCACTTCTGGTTTCTTCAGTGTACATGCCCAGCAGTGGGATTGCTGGGTCATATGGCAGTTCTATTTCCAGTTTTTTAAGGAATCTCCACACTGTTCTCCATAGTGGCTGTACTAGTTTGCATTCCCACCAACAGTGTAAGAGGGTATCTTTTTCTCCACACCCTCTCCAGCATTTATTGTCTATAGACTTTTTGATAGCAGCCATTCTGATCAGCATGAGATGGTACTTCATTATGGTTTTGATTTGCATTTCTCTGATAATGAGTGATGTTGAGCATCTTTCCTTGTGTTTTTTAGACATCTGTATGTTTTCTTTGGGGCAATGTCTGTTTAGTTATTTGGCCCATTTTTTGATTGGTTATTCATTTTTCTGGTACTGAGCTGCATGAACTGCTTGTATATTTTTGAGATTAATTTTTTTGTCGGTTGCTTCATTTGTTATTATTTTCTCCCATTCTGAAGGCTGTCTTTTCACCTTGCTTATAGTTTCCATCATTGTACATAAGATTTTAAGTTTAATTAGGTCCCATTTGTTTATTTTTGCTTTTATTTCCATTACTCTGGGAGGTGGGTCATAGAGGATCTGGCTGTGATTTATGTCAGATAGTGCTCTGCCTATGTTTTTCTGTAGGAGTTTTATAGTTTCTGGTCTTACATTTAGATATTTAATCCATTTTGAGTTTATTTTTGTGTATGGTATTAGAAAGTGTTCTAGTTTCATTCTTTTACAAGTGGTTTACCAGTTTTCCCAGCACCAATTGTTAAAGAGATTGTCTTCTCTCCATTGTATATTTTTGCCTCCTTTGTCAAAGATAAGGTGTCCATAGGTGTGTGGATTTATCTCTGGGCTTTCTATTTTGTTCCATTGATCTGTATTTCTGTCTTTGTGCCAGTACCATACTGTCTTGATGACTGTGGCTTTGTAGTAGATCCTGAAGTCAGGCAGGTTGATTCCTCCAGTTCTATTCTTCTTTCTCAAGATCGCTTTGGCTATTTGAGGTTTTTTGTGTTTCCATACAAATTGTGAATTTATTTGTTCTAGTTCTGTGAAAAATACTATTGGTACCTTGATAGGGATTGCTTGGGTAGTATACTTATTTTCAATCTATTGATTCCTCTGATCCATCAACAAAGACCCATCTAGTCAAGGCTATGATTTTTCCAGTAGTCATGTATGGATGTAGACAGTTGGACTGTAAAGAAAGCTGAGTGCCGAAGAATTGATGCTTTTGAACTGTGGTGTTGGAGAAGACTCTTGAGAGTCCCTTGGACTGCAAGGAGATCCAACCCATCTCCTAAAGGAGATCAGTCCTGGGTGTTCATTGGAAGGACTGATGTTGAAGCTGAAACTCCAATACTTTGGCCACCTGATGTGAAGAACTGACTCATTGGAAAAGACCCTGATGCTGGGAAAGACTGAGGGCAGGAAAAGGGGACGACAGAGGATGAGATGGCTGCATGGCATCACTGACTCAGTGGATATGGGTTTGGGTAGACTCCGGGAGTTTGTGATAGACAGGGAGGCCTGGCGTGCTGCAGTTCATGGGGTCGCAAAGAGTCAGACAATGAGCGACTGAACTGAACTGAACTGATCTATGAACGTGGTATGTTTCTCCATTTATTTGTGTCACCTTTGATTTCTTTCATCAGTGTTTTATAGTTTTCTACATATAGGTCTTTTGCTTCTTTAGGCAAATTTATTCCTAAGTATTTTATTCTTTTCATTGCAATGGTGAATGGGATTGTTTCCTTAATTTCTCTTTCTGTTGTCTCATTGCTAGTGTATAGGAATGCAAGGGATTTCTGTATATTTTTATATCCTGCAACTTTACTATATTCATTGATTGGCTCTAGTAATTTTCTGGTGGTGTCTTTAGGGTTTTCCATGTAGAGGATCATGTCATCTGCAAATGTAAATGGGTTGAATGCCCCAACCAAAAGACAAAGACTGGCTGAATGGATACCAAAAACAAGACTCCTATATATGCTGTTTACAAGAGATCCACCTCAGACCAAGGGACACATACAGATTGAAAGTGAAGGGCTAGAAAAAGATATTTCATGCAAATGGAGACCAAAATAAAGCAGGAGTAGAAATACTCATATCAGATAAAATAGACTTTGAAATAAAGACTGTGAAAAGAGACAAAGAAGGTCACTACATAATGATCAAAGGATCAATCCAAGAAGAAGATACAATTATAAATATATATGCACCCGACATAGGAATACATAAGGCAAATGCTAACAAGTATGAAACAGGAAATTAACAGTAACACAATAATAGTAGGGGATTTTAATACCCTACTCACACCTATGGATAGATCAACCAAACAGAAAATTAGCAAGGAAACGCAAGCTTTAAATGATACAATGGACACATTAGATCTAACTGATAGCTATAGGACATTTCACCCCCAAAACAATGAATTTCACCTTTTTCTCAAGTGCACACAGGACATTCTCTAGGATAGATCACATCCTGGACCATAAATCTAGCCTTGGTAAATTCAAAAGACTTGAAATCATTTCAAGCATATTTTCTGATCACAATGCAGTAAGATTAGATGTCAATTACAGGAAAAAAAACTATTGAAAACACAAACATATGGAGGCTAAACAACACGCCTCTGAATAACCAACAAATCACAGAAGAAATCAAAAAGGAAATCAAAACACGGATAGAAACAAATGAAAATGAAAACACGACAACCCAAAACCTATGGGATTCAGTAAAAGCAGTGCTAAGAGGAAGGTTCATAGCAAAACAAGCTTACCTCAAGAAATGAAAAACTCAAATAAATAACCTAACTTTACACCTAAAACAACTAGAAAAAGAAGAAATGGAGAATCTCAAAGTTAGTAGAAGGAAAGAAATCATTAAAATCAGAGCAGAAATAAATGAAAAAGAAACAAAGGAGACTATAGAAAAAATCAACAAAACTAAAACCTGATTCTTTGAGAAGATAAATGAAATAAACAAACCATTAGCCAGACTCATCAAGAAACAATGGGAGAAGAATCAAATCAACAAAATTAGAAATGAAAATGGAGAGATCACAACAGACAACACAGAAATACAAAGGATCATAAGAGACTACTATCAGCAACTATATGCCAATAAAATGGACAACTTGGAAGAGATGGAAAAATTCTTAGAAAAGTATAACCTTCCAAAACTGAACAAGGAAGAAACAGAAAATCTTAACATACCCATCACATGCACAGAAATTGAAACTGTAATAAAAATCTTCCAACAAACAAAAGCCCAGGACCAGATGGCTTCACGGCTGAATTCTACCAAAAATTTAGAGAAGAGCTAGCACAGATCCTACTCAAACTCTTCCAGAAAATTACAGAGGAAGGTAAACTCCCAAACTCATTCTATGAGGCCACCATCACCCTAATACCAAAACCAGACAAAGATGCCACAAAAAAAGAAAACTACAGGCTAATGTCACTGATGAACATAGATGCAAAAACTCTCAACAAAATTCTACCAAACAGAATCCAACAACATATTAAAAAGATCATACATCATGACCAAGTGGGCTTTATCCCAGGGATGCAAGGATTCTTTGATATTTGCAAATCGATCAATGTGATACACCACATTAACAAACTGAAAGATAAAAGCCATATGATTATCTCAATAGATACAGAGAAAGCCTTTGACAAAATTCAACACCCATTTATGATAAAAACTCTCCAGAAAGCAGGCATAGAAGGAACATACCTCAACATAATAAAAGCCACATATGACAAACCCACAGCAAACATTATCCTCAGTGGTGAAAAATTGAAAGCATTTCCCCTAAAGTCAGGAACAAGCAAGGGTGCCCACTCTCACCACTACTATTCAACATAGTTTTGGAAGTTTCAGCCACAACAATCAAAGAAGAAAAAGAAACAAAAGGAATCCAATTGGAAAAGAAGTAAAACTCTCACTGTTTGCAGATGACATGATCCTCTACATAGAATACCCTAAAGACAGCATGTGCTTTTTACAAAGTGTAGTCACTGGCATCTCACTTGGTCCCCTGATTAACCTTGCTCATGTGATGTAGCGTTGTGAAGCTGTTAAAAGTCTGAATTCTGAAATCTGACTGCTTAAGGCTAGAAGTTCAGCTATTCCACTTACTAACTATGCAAAATGGTTACCTTTCTTTTCTTTTCCTAATATTTATTTTTGGCTGTGTCAGGAGGGTCTTGTGTGAGCTCCTCTCTAGCTGTGGCTCCCTGGGCTCCAGAGTGGGTGAGCTCAGTAGTTGCAGGGCACGTGCTTAGTTGCCCCACATGTGGGATCTTAGTTTCCAGACCAGGGATCAAACCAGCGTCTCCTGCATTGAAAGGTGGGTTCCTAACCACTGGACTACCAGGGAAGTCCCTAAGTTTCTTTTTTTATGCTTCAGTTCTCTCATGTGTCAAATAGGGGTGATAATAGCATCTACCCTGTAGCACTGATGTGCACACATGCAAAGTACTTAGAAGAGTACCTGTAACATAGCAGGTGCTTAATAAATATTAGCAATTATTATCTAATTTCATCTAACAGATGAAAAAAAACTGTTACAAAGAAGCAAATAATTGGCCCAGGCAAATTAGCTAAAAAATAGTAAAGCAATATACAAGAAAGAAAATGCCTACTAAACTATTACACAGTTAGATGGTTATGCCAGAAAACATATAAATACATGCATTAAGTTTGGTATTAGGCACTGATGACCTAAAAAAGAAGACATATCCTCTCTCCATGTGTGTATAAATGCTTTCAACATACATTAGACCCTGAATAGAGATTTCCAGAGATTGTTATGGGATCATTAAGAAAGGGACTTTTAAGTTCAACCTAAGACCTCAGGAGAAAATGATGCCTGAATTGCAGTCTTAAAAGATGAATAAGAAATTAGACAAGCAAAGACTCACAGGAAAGGCAATCCAGGTAAAGAGAACATAATCAGAAAAAAGGCATCAAAGGTCTGAAATAGTATGTGTGTATCTGGGACCAAAAAAAAAAAACAAAAAAAAAAGAAAAGAAAATCTAGTATTACTAGAACATAAAAGTCTATATGGAGAAATGCAGAAGATAGGATAGAGCAAAGAGGAGCCAGAAGTCTTACGTGCACATTAAAGAACTCGTGTTTTATCATGTTGGCAGAGGAACTATTGGAGTTTTAAGCAAGCAGTTGTAGGCAGATTGTTATGGGTGCAGTACAGGTGACAGATTTAGGGGAAGGTAAGATTAGAGAGAGGCAGGAAATCGATCTTGGAGACAAGATAGGATGCAGGTTTGAATTAAAGTATGTGAGGCAGAGATGGAGAGGTTTGTCCTCAGCCTATGTCAATAGGGCTTTGACAAAACTTGATGAAAACATTTCGCAGTGTTTTGAGGTGATAACCTCAAAACCTTAATATGTTTTATAGTTTTAAAAATGGTATAGCTTTTTTTAAAAAAAAAAAAAACTTTTCTAATTGCTGACAGTTTGGCTGGCTATATTTCAGTGTCATATATAGTTTTAATCCTGAATATACTATGTTAATGTATGTTAATGTATGTTAATGTCATTCCCTCAGACTATAAGCCTCTTGAAGACAGTAACTGCCCCTTAAATTTATCTAACACAGTATATAATTTAGTCCTAAATATGTAGTAGGAATACTATAAATATTTGACTAGTGAACTTAATCATATAATTATTATTTTATTATAATTATCAGTGAAATTAATTATATTAATATAGTGTGATCTTATGAAGAAAAGGATAATTCTAACTATATTAAAGCTTAATATCAGTTAATAACAAGACTAATAACAGAAGTTAGTAAATTTATCTAAATAGGAGAGATTCTAAAAGGAGCACATGTATGCTCAGTTGTGTCCAACTCTTTGGGACCTCATGGTTTGGAACCTTATGGTTCCCGCCAGGCTCTTCTGTTCATGGAATTTTCCAAATTTTCCAAGCAAGAACACTGGACTGGGTTGCTATTTCCTACTCCATTCTAAAAGTAGAATGGCCAATACTTACTTTCCAAATTATTTTCATGGAGGTTTTTATTTTTATTTTTTTATTTTTTTTTTAACAAAAACTAATAATGGTATCAAGAGATTTCCGGAAAAGAAAGCTATACCTTTAAGAAAAGTTGCTGCAACATATCTGGGAAAGAAAACCTTTTCAGAAACATGATCAAAGGATTACTGTATTCTATTTAAAAGCAACATGCACACCTGCTGAAATATTAGTTTTCTATTAAATGTTTACATGGTACTAGACTATTTAGTCTTTTTCTTACAGCTCCTCTATAGGATGGAAAGTTGACAAAAGGTTATTTCTTTGTACCTATTGAAAATTCTACTTTTGTCTAGAGACTGAAACTTCTTTTGCACCTCTCTTTTGTTCTATTGTACACACTGGTGGATTTTAGTATAAGTGACTCACCATTGATGCAACTTGTGAAAAGTTTGGCATAACTGGTAATTAAATGAAGGCATTTTGGAAAACATTACAACTTTTGTGTTAATGGGTGTAACCCAAAAGATGTCTCTAGTGAATATCCTCTTTTATGTATTATGACTCCACCACATTAAAACCAGATGATAAGTAAACACTATACACACTTTAAAGTGCAAGGTATTATTAGGCAGAAATCATTGATCTTGTACCTAACATGTGAACAATGACCAAACAATATTACCTATGAGTAAGAGAGTGCTGCATTCTATATAAATTGTAAGTCGTTTGAGCTCATTCAAAAGTATTTTCAACTTGCCTTGAACTTCTTTTCACTGGAAACAATCATTATTAAGAACTATTATTTCTATGAAAACCAACAATGAAAATGAAGCAAAAACAAGCTGAAAAGTTCCTCAATGAACTTTTTTTTTTTTTTAATAGAGTTGGAAGGCTGTATGTTTTAAAGTTAAAGGAAGTTTCAAGGTTATTCTAGGGTGTTCCTAGATTAACACTGAAATTGACTTCTCAACCTGGTTTTGAAATGTGTTGATATTTAAGACAAGAAACTGCATGCTAGTTAACATGAGTTTCATTTCAACTGGAAGTTCAAAGAAGAAGCACACTTTGGAAGGTATTACAAAGTTATGGTGACTAACTCTACCTGAGAACTATTAAATATCTTTGTTTCCTTTTAAGTGTTTCATGTGCATATTTGTTACTCAAAAGCCAGTTTTTTCTTTCCCTGTCTTGAGTTCATGGTGGGAAATGTTCCCTACCTACCTCCACCTATCTTCTTTTTCTTTTTTGCTTGTACACTCACTACCCCCCATGAAAAGAAGCCAGATATAAATATTACAAATGTGCAAGTCATTACTATAAGCACTGAAAATTGAGTGTTTCTACAGGTTCGGATTTAGCTCATTTATCTCCTTTGCGTTTACTTAACCAACCACACCTATGTTGATATAATGACTCACAGAGAAAAATAAGAACTCATATTTAAGCATAATGATCAACAACAAAAAATACCACCCAGGAAAATGCTGTCATTGAGGGGGATCATGAGTTAGCCATGATTCATCCAGAAAGATGCGTAAATGAATTGCCAACCTAACGGCTCCGGTGCTGAAGGATATTAACTGGAGACAAACCTCTGGTCCATCTTTGAGTTCTTGTAGCCCACAGTATGAGCACAAAAAAAGGGCAGAATGGGAGAGGGAGGAGAAGCTCAGGGACTTACACACACTTCATGTCAGAATAAATATCTTTCCTGCGTCAAAAGAATGATTGCCTTTGTCTCATATACAGTTGTGAAAAACAGCCAGACTCAAGTGAGGTGTAGGAGTACCTGAAGGATGTATAAAACCATCAAACACCAAAGTTTACCCATTGATAAAATTAGTTTCTCAAAGCAAATACGGTCGAAGCCTAAGTACTAGTCTGAGATTACACTATTTTAAGTTCTGATCTAAAGATACAAACATGCAGAGCCACGTGTGTTTGATATTAAATATTGTTATGATCTAGCCCACACTTTTGACTTTATGTTTATCCGCATAGTTTTATTGCCAAGTTATCTGAATATTGGAATGTACTTACGTTTCTCAGTAATGTTAATTTTTATAAAAACTTGAATTACACATATGGCCAATGTCCTCCAGAAACTGAAATATAATTAAACAAAATTCTTGGGTACTTGCTGTCCCTTTTAACTATGCTTAAATACTGTAATTTTAGTTTTAACAGAAAAGTATGTATACCATAATAAAACTATATTTTTGGACCACAGAATTGTCTTGTATGTCATATATTACCTTGACTCATTAGAATTTTCAGCTAATGAAATAGTTAATCAGGGTTGCATGGAGATAGTGGAACACTCAACAGAGGGATACCAAATTAGGTGATATTTGTGACAATCTTTTGTCTCAAAGTTACCTAAGTTTTGTAATATATTTAAAATGTTGAGGGAATTCCCCAACAGTCCAGCAGTTAGAATCCTGAGCTCTCACTGACAAGGGCCTGGGTTCAATCCCTGGTCAGGGAACTAAGACCCCATGAGCCGCATGATGCAGCCTAAAATAAAATAAAATGTTGAGTGATAAAAGCAAAATGCAGCTGGATAGCTATGATACTTTTCATATAAAGTTTAAAAATCACATCAAACACTATGGAATGCTTACGGATTCAACATGTAAAAAATAAGTGGGACAGAGTCACTTCACATCAGGTTCAGGACAGTGGTTTTCTCTGGAAGCAGGAGGAAGGGAAATGGAATCAAGGAGGGATACAAAAGGGACTTAACCTGTAATATTTTATTTCTTGAGAAGCAAAAATAAAGCCAATCCAGCAAAATGTAACATTTTTAGAATCCACTCACTAGTTGATAGATATTTGGGTTATTTTCACATTTTAGCTATCATGAATAGTGATGCTTTGAAGATTTGTTTACAGAGTTTTGTATGAACACTTTTTTTTCAATGCTTGGGTATATACCTAGAGGTAAACTGCCGGATAATATGGTAATTCTATACCTTTCTGAGGAACCACCAAACTTCTTTCCACTGCAGCTTCACTCTTTTATATTCACATGAGCAAAGCACAAGATTTCCAATTTCTGCACATCCTTGTCAGCATGTGGTCCACTGGAGAAGGGAATGGCAAACCATTTCAGTATCCTTGCCTTGAGAATCCTATGAACAGTATGAAAAGGCAAAAAGATAGGACACTGAAAGATGAACTCCTCAGGTCAGTAGGTACCCAATATGCTACTGGAGAACAGTGGAGAAATAACTCCAGAAAGAATGAAGAGATGGAGCCAAGGCAACATCACCCAGTTGTGGATGTGACTGGTGATGGGAGTAAAATTCGATGCTGTAAAGAGCAATATTGTATAGGAACCTGGAATGTTAGGTCCATGAATCAAGGTAAATTGGAAATGGTCAAACAGGAGATGGCAAGAGTGAACATTGACATTTTAGGAATCAGTGAACTAAAATGGACTGGAATGGAATGGGTGAATTTCATTCAGATGATCATTATATCTACTACTGTGGGCAAGAATCCCTTAGAAGAAATGGAGTAGCCATCATAGTCAACAAAAGAGTCTGAAATGTAGTACTTAGATGCACTCTCAAAAACGACAGAATGATCTCTATTTGTTTCCAAGGCAAACCATTCAATATCACAGTAATCCAAGTCTATGCCCCAACAAGTAATGCTGAAGAAGCTGAAGTTGAATGGTTCAATGAAAAACTACAAGACCTTCTAGAACTAACACCCCAAAAAGATGTCTGTTTCATTACAGGTGACTGGAATGCAAAAGTAGGAAGTCAATAGATACCCAGAATAACAGGTAAATTTGGCCTTGGAGTACAGAGTGAAGCAGGGCAAAGGCTAACAGAGTTTTGCCAAGAGAATGCACTGATCATAGCAAACACCCTCTTCCAACAACACAAGAGATGACTCTACACATGGACATCACTAGATGGTCAATACTGAAATCAGATTGATTATATTCTTTGCAGCCAATGATGGAGAAGCTCTATACAGTCCACAAAAACAAGACCAGGAGCTGACTGTGTCTCAGATCATGAACTCCTTATTGTAAAATTCAGATTTAAATTGAAGAAAGTAGGGAAAAACACTAGACCATTCAGGTTTGACCTTAATCAAATCCCTAATGATTATACAGTGGAAGTGACAAATAGATTCAAGGGATTAGATCTGATAGAGTGCCTGAAGAACCATGGACAGAGAGGTTCATGACATTGTACAGGAGGCAGTGATCAAGACCATCCCCATGGAAAAGAAATGTAAAAAGGCAAAATGGTTGTCTGAGGAGGCCTTACAAATAGCTGAGAAAAGAAGAAAAATGAAAGGCAAAAGAGAAAAGGAAGGATATACTTATTTGAACGCAGAATTCCAAAGAACAGCAATGAGAGATAAGAAATCCTTCCTCAGAGATCAATGCAAAGAAATAGAGGAAAACAATAGAATGGGAAAGACTAGAGATCTCTTAAAGAAAATTAGAGATACTCAGGGAACACTTCATGCAAATATGGGCACAATAAAGGACAGAAATGGTATGGACCTAACAGAAGCAGAAGATATTAAGAAGTGGCAAGAATACACAGAAGAACTATACAAAAAAGATCTTCATGACCCAGATAACCACGTGGTTATCCAGACATTCTGGAGTGCGAAGTCAAGTGGGCCTTACAAAGCATCACTACGCACAAAACTAGTGGAGGTGATGAAATTCCAGCTAAGCTATTTCAAATCCTAAAAGATGATGCTCTTAAAGTGCAGCACTCAATATGCCAGCAAATTTGGAAAACTCAGCAATGGTCACACGACTGGAAAAGATCAGTTTTCATTCCAATACCAGAGAAAGGAAATGCCAAGGAATGTTCAGACTACTGCACAATTCACTCATCTCACATGCTAGCAAAGTAATGCTTAAAATTTTCCAAACCAGGCTTCAATAATATGTGAACCATGAACTTCCAAATGTTCAAGCTGGATTTAGAAAAGGCAGAGGAACCAGAGATCCAATTGCCAACATCCGCTGGATCATCAAAAAAGCAAGAGATTTCAAAAAAAAATCTACTTCTGCTTTATTGACTATGGCAAAGCCTTTGATTGTGTGGATCACAAAAAAACTGTGGAAAATTCTTAGAGATGGGATTACCAGAGCTGCCTCCTGAGAAATCTGTATGCAGATCAAGAAGCAACAGTTAGAACTGAACATGGAACACCAGACTGGTTCCAAATTGGGAAAGGAGTATGTCAAGGCTGTATACTGTCACCCTGCTTATTTAACTTGTATTCAGAGTACATCATGCAAAATGTCAGGCTGGATAAAGCACAAGCTGGAATCAAGATGCTGGGAGAAATATCAATTACCTCAGATATGCAGATGACACCACCTTTATGGCAGAAAGCAAAGAAGAACTAAAGAGACTCTTGATGAAAGTGAAAGAGGAGAGTGAAAAAGTGGGCTTAAAACTCAACATTCAGAAAATTAAGATCATAGCATCTGGTCCCATCACTTCATGGCGAGTAGATGGGGAAACAATGGAAACAGTGAGAGACTTTATTTTCCTGGGCTCCAAAATCACTGCAAATGGTGACTGCAGCCATGAAATTAAAAGACACTGGCTTCTTGGAAGAAAAGCTATGACCAACCTCGACAGCATATTAAAAAGCAGAGGCATTACTTTGCCAGCAAAGGTCCATCTAGTCAATGCTATGGTTTTACCAGTAGTCATGTATGGATGTGAGAGTTGGACCGTAAAGAAGGCTGAGCACCTAAGAATTGATGCTTTTGAACTGTAGTGTTGGAGAAGACTCTTGAGAGTCCCTCGGACTGCAAGGAGATCCAACCCGTCCATCCTAAAGGAAATCAGTCCTGAATATTCATTGGAAGGACTGATGCTGAAGCTGAAACTCCAGTACTTTGGCCACCTGATGCGAAGAACTGACTCATTTGAAAAGACCCTTTTGCTGGGAAAGATTGAAGGCAGGAGGAGAAGGGGACGACAGAGGATGAGATGGTTGGATGGCATCACTGACTCAATGGGCATGAGTTTGGGTAAACTCTGGCAGTTGGTGATAGACAGGGAGGCCCAGCATGCTGCTTGCTGTTCAAGGGGTTGCAAAGAGTTGGACATGACTGAGCAACTGAACTGAACTGAATGACAAATGATATTGAGTATATTTTCATGCACTGATTGACCACTGCCTTTTCAAGTCCTTTGTCCATTGTTAAATTGAACTGTGTGTCTTCTGTTGAATTGTAAGAGTTTTATATATATTCTAGATAATAGATGCTTGTCAGATATATGATTTGCAGATAATGCTTCCCATGCTTTGGTTGTCTTTTCATGTTCTAGTGTCCTTTGATCCAAAAAGTTTTAAATTTTGATGAAGCCCAATTTATCTATTCTTTCTTTTGTTGCCTACACTTTGATGTCATACCTAAGATGTATGATGTCATACCTGAGTCCATTCCCAAATCCAAGGTCATAAAGAACGACATCAAAGTTTTCTCCTAAAGTTATACTGTTTTAGTGCTTACAACATTTAGGATCCATTATGGGCTAATTTCTGTATATGCTGTAAGGTAGGAGCCCAACTTTATTATTTTCCAGTTGTCCCAGCACCATTTGTTGAAGAGATTATTCTTTCCTCATTGAATAGTCCCGGCACTTTTGTCAAAAATGAGTTGACTGTGGACACATGGGTTTACCTCTGGATTCTCAGTTCTATTCCACTCATCTACACGACTGATTTTATGCTACCATGCTTTCTTAAACACGCTATACAGAACAAATTGTAAATACTTTCTTAATGATAAGGGATCACTACTCTTAGTATCAATTATATTCTATAATATAATAATAGTGCCACTTCAAGTTTCACCGAAATGAATTGGATGTTTGGCTCCACAAATTGTCCCAGACTGGTATTTTTTAGTCCTTTATGTTTTATATGGGGGCTTCCCAGGTAGTGCTAGTGGTAAGAACCCTCCTGCCAATGCAAAAGATGTAGGTTTCTACTTGCCCTTTGCTGAGAGCTGCCATTTTTGCTACAATCACGATGCCTATCGTAACTTATAATCTCATTTTCCCCTTCCTAATTCACTGTTTTTAATGTCTCTGTGGATTTGGATAACTAAGCTTTATTTATTCAATAAACATTCTGAGTGTCTAGTATTTTAGTTTTTGAGGTTCGGCTGATGACGTTCATACTCTACGGTGAGCATGAACACACTCACAATTTAACTGGCGTACAGGCAAGCAGCTAATCATCAAATAAAATGCTAAGAGCACTAATCCAAGTGAACAGTATTGTGGGTGTAAATTTAACCCAGGGAGCTGGAAGATGATTTCACAGGGTTGGTAACATTTAAATGTGCTTTGAAAGATGAATTAGATTTGGGCAGATCATATCAGATAGAAAATGATAGAAAGAACATTTTAGGGGGAAAGAACATCCTATGTTTAGGGAACAATAAAAAAAACTCCAGTGTGACTAGAGTCTTGGTAAAAGGGAAGGGGATGAGACCAAGAGAGTGGGAGAGACAGAGGAAGAAGAACGGACAGATGGAGAGAGGAAGACAGAGGAAGCAGGAGAGACAGAGGGAGAGGAAGAGTAGGGGGAGAGAGGGAAGGAGGGAAACAGACAGCTAGACAAGCCCAGGGCCAAGTGGAAAACCTTGAAAACTGTGCTGAGCTTGAACTTTACGATGAAGGCAACTGGAAGGCAGTAAAGGTTTTTGTTTGGATAAGTGATGTGACTAGCTCTGTTTTAGGAAAATGACTTAAGCGGTATGCAGTGTGGTGCTAGTGGTAAAACTGAGGCAGAGAGAGGAAGTTAATTTTTAATCTCAGTCTGAGATGATGAGCAATGGGTAATCGAAATAGATTTGTGATTTATGAAAGTAAACCACCTGAGTCAGAGTTCAAGGAACTTTCTTATGGGTAAAGTACATAAGGAAGTTATAGTGTATAGACTTTGTGATGCTTAACTTTGGGCTCTTACAAGGAAATAAAGTGACGGGGTCCAGGACATGCTGCCCCTTGACACTGAGTATCTTGCGTGCGTGCTGAGTCGCTTCAGTCGTGTCTGACTCTGCGGGCTGTAGCCTGCCACACTCCTCTGTCCACGGGGATTCTCCAGGACAGCCACCTCCAGGGGATCTTCCTGACCCAGGGACTGAACCCGTGTCTCTTACATCTGCATTGGCAGGCGCGTTCTTTACTGCTAGCGCCGCAGGGAAACCCACTGAATATCTTACGTTAAAGGAATTTGAGATGCAGCAATTCCCAGAGGAACTTTCTGACGCCTCCCTGAAACAGATCATAAGACTCTCATGGGAGAGGAGCCCTACCCACCCTCCCCCACCGCGCCACCACCAATACCTGAAGAAGAGGCGCATCCTTACGTCTGAAGACAGAGGGACGCCGAGAGGACTCTCAGCAAATAGGCCCTATTAATTGTCCCTCAGTTTACTACACTCGGCTTATACTCTTTCTGTCCTGTCATGCTCTCCCATGACTTTCTACTCTTCATCACACTTGCATAAGATCATTCTTAGGGTCATCATTTCCTTACAAAAGCTCCCATGTTACATAAAACTCACAAATAAATTTGTCTGCTTTACTCTGGTTCATTTGTCTTTTGTTACAGGGGCCCCAGTCAAAATCTTGGAAGGACAGTGAGGGAAAAGATATTTTTCCTTTCCTGCAAAAGCATAAAAAGAACTTGGACTTTAGAGTCACCAAACCACCAACTCTGGTTTTACCATTTCCTAACTTGCTGTGGGCAAGTTCCTTAATGTCTTTAAGTCTTTTTTTGTTTGTTTGTTTGTTTCTGGATGAGGAAATACAGGAAAAATTTATTTGGGTATATAAATGACAATCGGTTTTTTTTTCTTTTCTTTTTTTTGGGGGGTTTTGTCATACATTGATATGAATCAGCCATAGATTTACACGTATTTCCCATCCCGATCCCCCCTCCCCCTCCCACCTCCCTCTCCACCTGATTCCTCTGGGTCTTCCCAGTGCACCAGGCCCGAGCACTTGTCTCATGCATCCCACCTGGGCTGGTGATCTGTTTCACCATAGATAGTATACATGCTGTTCTTTTGAAATATCCCACCCTCACATTCTCCCACAGAGTTCAAAAGTCTGTTCTGTATTTCTGTGTCTCTTTTTCTGTTTTGCATATAGGGTTATCGTTACCATCTTTCTAAATTCCATATATATGTGTTAGTATGCTGTAATGTTCTTTATCTTTCTGGCTTACTTCACTCTGTATAAGGGGCTCCAGTTTCATCTATCTCATTAGGACTGGTTCAAATGAATTCTTTTTAATGGCTGAGTAATATTCCATGGTGTATATGTACCACAGCTTCCTTATCCATTCGTCTGCTGATGGGCATCTAGGTTGCTTCCATGTCCTGGCTATTATAAACAGTGCTGTGATGAACATTGGGGTGCACGTGTCTCTTTCAGATCTGGTTTCCTCAGTGTGTATGCCCAGAAGTGGGATTGCTGGGTCATATGGCAGTTCTATTTCCAGTTTTTTAAGAAATCTCCACACTGTTTTCCATAGCGGCTGTACTAGTTTGCATTCCCACCAACAGTGTAAGAGGGTTCCCTTTTCTCCACACCCTCTCCAGCATTTATTGCTTGTAGACTTTTGGATAGTGGCCAACCTGACTGGCGTGTAATGGTACCTCATTGTGGTTTTGACTTGCATTTCTCTAATAATGAGTGATGTTGAGCATCTTTTCATGTTTGTTAACCATCTGTATGTCTTCTTTGGAGAAATGTCTGTTTAGTTCTTTGGCCCATTTTTTGATTGGGTCATTTATTTTTCTGGAATTGAGCTTCAGGAGTTGCTTGTATATTTTTGAGATTAATCCTTTGTTTCTTCATATACAGTAAAGTTGCAGGATATAAAATTAACACACAGAAATCCCTTGCATTCCTATATACTAACAATGAAAAAACAGAAAGAGAAATTAAGGAAATAATACCATTCACCATTGCAACAAAAAGAATAAAACACTTAGGAGTATATCTACCTAAAGAAACAAAAGACCTATACATAGAAAACTATAAAACACTGATGAAAGAAATCAAAGAGGACACAAACAGATGGAGAAACATACCGTGTTCATGGATTAGAAGAATCAATATTGTCAAAATGGCTATTCTACCCAAAGCAATCTATAGATTCAATGCAATCCCTATCAAGCTACCAACGGTATTTTTCACAGAACTAGACCAAAGAATTTCACAATTTGTATGGAAATACAAAAAACCTCGAATAGCCAAAGTAATCTTGAGAAAGAAGAATGGAACTGGAGGAATCAACCTGCCTGACTTCAGACTCTACTACAAAGCCACAGTCATCAAGACAGTATGGTACTGGCACAAAGACAGAAATATAGATCAGTGGAACAGAATAGAAAGCCCAGAGATAAATCCACACACCTATGGACACCTTATCTTTGACAAAGGAGGCAAGGATATGCAATGGAAAAAAGACAACTTCTTTAACAAGTGGTGCTGGGAAAACTGGTCAACCACTTGTAAAAGAATGAAACTAGAACACTTTCTAACACCATACACAAAAACAAACTCAAAATGGATTAAAGATCTAAATGTAAGACCAGAAACTATAAAACTCCTAGAGGAGAACATAGGCAAAACACTCTCCAACATAAATCACAGCAAGATCCTCTGTGACCCACCTCCCAGAATATTGGAAATAAAAGCAAAACTAAACAAATGGGACCTAATGAAACTTAAAAGCTTTGTCTTTAAGTCTTAACAAAAAATGTGCTGTGCTTAGTCGCTCAGTTGTGTCCAACTCTCTGCAACCCCGCGGACCGCAGCCTGTCGGGCTCCTCTGTCCATGGGGATTCTCCAGGCAAGAATGCTGGAGAGGATTGCCATGCCCTCCTCCAAGTAACATAAAATAGGTACATTAATATTAGTGTGATAGAGTTCATGTGAAGTGTTGAGACAGCATGAATGCTATTCAATAAATGTCAGTCTTCTCATTTTCTTTCCCCTCCCAGCCACTTAACTATATTTTTGATGGTTAAGGTTGTCATGTAAGTGTCCTTGAGATTTAGCATTATTAAAATAGTTTTTAGGTTATAGTAAGCATTGATGAGAAAACAGTGACCCTAGAATTATTTCTAAATTCTGCACTTTAGTATTAGAGCTAGATTATGTTATTTAATGTGCATATCACGCTGTCTTTGATATATGCTACCCCTCTGTGTGGAATGACCTTTCTCCATCCCTTAAAATTGACTAGTCCAGCCTATAAGATGCAACTGAAATATCATTTCCTTCAAGAAGGCTCTCTTCTTACCCCAGGTAAGATTTGCCTTCTCTTTGTTCCCATATTACCACATAAGACGACAATGTACTAAATGCCATGATAGAGTACATGGTGTTATAATCTACTTGCATGTTAGTCTCTCCCTATGGTCTATGAAAGGGCAAGAACTGTGTATAGTAGACTATATCAGCATTTCTGCAGTTCTTATCCTGGACCTGGAACATACCAGATATTTAATAAGTATTTGTCAAACAAAGGAACCAGTTTTTAAAATCACTCATCTACCCATCCTAAGCACTTGTTTACAAATGATATCCATTTTTCTGTTTTAAATCTCTCATGTCTTACTTATCAGTCCATCTTTCTCCTCAGAGAAGCAGCTGGGATGGTTCTGAAGAAACTGATCTGAGGGACTTGCCTGGTGGTCCAGGGGGTAAGACTCCATGCTCCCAATGCAGGAGTCCTGGGTTCAATCCTTGGTCAGGGAACTAGATCCCATATGCTGCAACTAAAGAGCTTGTATGCCACAACTGAGATCAAAGATCCCACGTGCCACAACTATGACCTGGTGCAGCCAAATAAATAAATATTTAAAAAAGAAAAGAAACTGATATGAAAACAAAAAAAAACCTGTATTGCAGCTTGGCTCCTCCACAATTAGTCATGAAATATGGGCAAGTCACTGAATCTCTTTGCCCTTGCTGCCTTATGTGCAAAATAAGAATAACTTGGAAGGACTAATACTGAAGCTGAAACTGCAATACTTTGGCCACCTAATGCAAAGAACTGACTCATTGGAAAAGACCCTGCTGCTGGGAAAGACTGAAGGCAGGAGGCGAAGGGGACGACAGAGAATGAAATGGTTGGATGTCATCAACAACTCTACGGACATGAGTTTGAGCAAGCTCTGGAAATTGTTGATGGACAGGGAAGCCTGGCATGCTGCAGTCCATGGGGTCACAAAGAGTCAGACACGACTGAGTGACTGAACTGAACAGGCTTGTAACAAGGATTAAATGAAATAAGACACAAAAGAGCCATACATAATATCTGTCACATAGTGAGTTTTTATAATTTACTGGCAACTTACTATTTGCTGTTGTTAAAAATTTAAGGTAGGGACTTCCCTTGGGGTTCAGTGATTGAGAATCTGCCTTCCAATGCAGGGGATGTGGGTTGGATCCCTGGCTGGGGAGCTAAGGGCACCCCCCATGCCTCAGGGCAACTGGGCCTGGACACCGCACCTGCTGAGCCTGAGTTCTGCAACAAGAAAAGCCTGTTCATCACAACGCAGACCCAGCACAGCCAAAATAAATAAACGAATTTAAAAGTGTTTTTAAGTTAGAATATAGTTGAAAGTGAAAAGGGACTTTTGGTGAAAAACGTGGGTCTTTCATGCAATTAGCTGGATTATTCTAATCATCCAGAGAACTCTGTAAAACTGCCTTTGTTTTAGGCGCTACTATTAGCACTAGCACCAGAATGAACCTGTTAACAAAAATAAAACACAGTTAAACACCTCAGCCTCAAAGTCATTGCCCGTCATAAATAACTTGCAAGTTATTTAAATGAAGATAGATTGCCTCTATAATGGGGTGCTATCCATAAATCAGGAAGAAAAACAAACAACTCAAAGACCCATTAATGTGAAAGGCTGACAAATCTGGGTTTTCAAAGGCCCTACAATTGGTATTTTCAGAAGCCCTAGTACAATACATATTCACTGTTTCTGCCAAACCCCACAGCTAAAGGAACATGCTCAAAGCTTTGAGGATGAATCTGAATGTAGTGAATTCAGAGGTGGATGCTTGTAGAATCAAGGGAAGTTTTCACCCTCGACAAAGAAAAATTGCAGCTGGTTTTAGTGAATGAACTGCAGTTCTCCGGGCACCAGAGCTCTTAGCATTTTTCTCCCAAATTCACCCTGGGAGGTTTAGAAAGGATGTGTTAGTGCAATGCTGCCATCTACAGCCAGAATTTTCCATGTGCTTTGATAAAAGAATGAAAACAACTCTAGGGCTGTTCAGTTAAATTCATACCCTGTTCATACACTTCAAATTACATTTTTGGTCACTTCATGAGATAAGCTCATTAGTTCCAAAAAATTTTTTTAGCTGAGGTTTCTTCTAATTACCAAAGCAATCTATTTTAGCTTTACTTCAAATTTCATACAAAAGATACGTCCACCTCATACGAGTTTTCCTGAATTCCCACAGCATACATGTCTAACAGATGGAATTACTAGGAAAAAAATCTTTTAAAAAGAATTATGTTCATTATTCTTCTGATGAGATGAACTCACTTCTGAGTGAAGTTATAAACTGGTTGGACATAGGCAGATGACTCAGCCCAGGGGGTGCTAATACCAGAATTTTCCAGCACTGCACCTGGACCCCTCTACTTGGGTTCTGCTCGTTCCCTCTTTATTTTGACAACAAGCAGAGGAAATAAGATGACTGCAGAGAGCATCAGTCTTTTCTCTAGAGAACAATGCTGTCTCAGTAAGTAGCATCCAACTCAGATATAAATCATATTTATAAAACACAGGCTCTTCCCAGAAATAACCAAGCAATATTACAAAAATTAAAACCATACCCACTATTTCCAGTCTCTCTTGTTTCCAAGCTTGTTTTTTCTCAACTAAGTATTCAGTCTCTGCTGTCTCACATTTTTTTCTGAATATTTCTTGTATCTCATTATGAGTCAGCTTATTTTCCTCAAGCTCACTTTGCTTCTCATAGATCTCAATGCTCACCGAAAAACAAAAGAACAAAAATCAACGTTCATAATGAAATACCATAAAAAGAGTTACCTTATTTGTTCCTTTACAATGGTTTCAGTGTACTTCAGGTTAAAGAGTTCAACTAGTTCCTCAAATATGGATAAAAGTGTCACAGAAAATGTATAGTCATATTAAAAATATTAGTTTTAATGTCTTTCTGAGGGACAGAATATATACAATTATTTGATGCTATACTTTTGATCCTCATAAGCAATCACTTAACTAGACCATTCTTTTTTAAAAATTAATTTGTATTGGAATATAGCTACTTTATAATGCTATGTTACTTTCTGTTGTACAACAGAGTGAGTCAGCTTGCTGCTTACATATATCCCCTCTTTTTTGGATTTCCTTCTCGTTTAGGTCACCACAGAACACTGAGGAGAGTTCCCTGTGCTATAAGTGGGTTCGCATTAGCTATCTATTTTATACATAGAATCAATAGTGTGTATTGATAGTCACTTCCAGTCTCCCAATGCACCCCTTTGCCGCCTTGATATCCATATGTTTGTTCTCTAGCCTACGTCTCTATTTCTGCTTTGCAAATAAGATCAACTACACCATTTTTCAGATCACTCTTTACTCTCATTTGGTGGATGATAAAAATAAGGCATGTGAGGGTTAAATGACTTATTCAAGGTCACTGCAAGTAATTTGTACAAATTACACCTAAAGAAGAGACTCTTTATCATTACAACTGCCCTGCGGTCCTAGCAAGAGTGTTAGGCCTCCTCTTTTTCACCCCTCTCTCTAGTGAGAGGTTTACTTCAAATTTTCCACAGTTGTCAATTTCTCAAAGTTAACAATGAGAGAATAATTTATGACAACCCACTCAATTCCGAAGAGATGGACTGGGGAAGAAAAGTGAGATGCTACATCTGAAAGTTTATATTGGAGTATTAAAGAGAAAAGGTTTTATCTACATTTACAAAAGTAGTATTGCATTTTTTACAGCCTGAGTATTAACGGTACAAGTTAAAAAAGTCCTTTGATGCAGTAGCAAGTTATTCAGTTTGTTTATACAGTAGTTAAGAAAAGATTACAGTAAGTTTACTGCAAAGGCTTAAGTGAAAAAAATCTACTTAACTCTTTCATAATTGATCTTATGAAATGTTTAGGATAAAAATATAAATGTCTCAGTTATTATTTAGCACTTGGAACCATACTGATGCTTTCTCAAAACATAAGCAGGGTTTTGGTTTTATTTTTCATGGCTTGAGAAGACCATATCATCCCTCTCTCACCTTGAGATGTCCCCCCAACCATCCTCTGGGCTAGGTGTTTAATCATCCGTTAGAATTCTAAGTCCACAGAGGAAGGGAAGAGTTTTAAATGACTCTAAATATTTCAAATACATTGAGAAACATGAATTCTCCTTAGTCTCTTATTCACCTTTCATCATACTACAAAACCATCAAACACATGCATTGTCAATTTTTCTATATTATGTGAACAAAAGATTTCCAAGTAGGATTTGGTAGATGCTGGATTTCAAATTAAATCGAAAATGTGCCCATAACACAATTATTTCATTAACTCTAAATAATTTAAATTCTTGCAATTGAACCATGTCTTGATTGAAAAAAAAATCTTCACATAATACCAAATCCAATAAACAGAAGCAAGCAATTGGTGTACTGTCCACACACTTCCATTTTGTTTTAAAAACACATTTATGGTGATGGTTTTACAACTCTGTGAATATACTAAAAACCACTGAATTATACACCTTCAAGGGTGAATTTTATGATATGTGAATTATATCTCAATAAAGCTGTTATTTTTAAAAAATTTAATTAAGTGTTCGGTAAGAAAATCCTGCTAGGAAATAAATTATTTTTTCCTTGTTAGCATCATATTTAAGAGTGTATACAAAAGTGAAATAAACAAAATGAATGTTCACTGCAGCCCAGATAAGGTGTTGCTACCTATGAGACAGAATATTTACTGTGCTACAGTCATGATTCCCAAATTATAATCTGAGAGACCTGTGTAAAATTCCACTGAAACCCACCATTACACGATAAAACTTAGGGCATCATTTGGCACATTGTGCAGTATACTTATATTTTTAAAGGATTCTTTGTTGTCACATTCATCTGTTTTTGTTTAACTGACAAAAGGATCAAGCAAAGGTTATGATGAGATCTCATTATGATATTTCTTTAAAGTAAATTTGGATAGAAACATGAAAGTTACCCCAGTACAGACATATAGTTTTGAACTCACTAAAAGTTTTTGGAAATAATATTTCAGATGTTTTCCACTTGGATTTTGGAAGGAGGAATAGTCAGGAGGGTCATTATTTTCTGGAAAAATGGTTTTGATAGCATCAAAGAATCTTAAGAGTCAGAAAGCACTTTAGAGATAATCTGGTTAAATCCACTGCCTTCCTAGATGAAGAAACAAAGACCCAGAGAGGTTAAGTAATTTGTGCAAGGTCGTATAGCAAGGTAGTGAAAGAGTAAAACAGAAAGTGGTTCTCTTGATTCTCTAACCCCAAATTTTCATCCTCTCATTCCCTAAACTGCTATCATCTAGGGAAAATTAAAATTTGTTAGGTGTTCCCAGTTTAAAAAAAATGCTTGTATGTAAAATAATCTCATGTACAGTAGGCATTTAAGGAATATTTTTAAATTATGAGTTATTTTCCATTTATTTTTATTTTTGTGTAAAATATACACAAACAGTTTTGTGAAATATTTTGTAATCCATCTCGTGATGAAGAAAATTTCACAAGGAGAGATTAGAGGGGTTAAGGAAAGGGCCAGAAAACAATCACATCTCTTTCCAAATTTTGCCTCACAAAAATCCCAAGAGGGTTAAAAAAAAATTAGTCATTTGAATGAACCTTGCAAATAAATAATATCACACCTCTGCTAGAGAGAGTGTGAATGGAAACAGTCATTCTGGAAAACAGCTTCACAGTTTCTATCAAAGGCCTTTGAAATTTTTTATAGTTTAAACTAATAAATCTATATCTGGAAACTAATTATATAACTATAACCATGATCCAAAAACACAGCTTTGCAGAGAAAGGTTCATTGCAGCCTTATTTATCATGAGAAGAAATGGTAAACATGATAGTATTTTCATTTGACAATTGTTATGGTAGCTAATAAAAGAAAATTTAGAATTTAATGCAGAATATTTGATATAGTAAGTTTTAAAAGCAGAATACAAAATTTTATATGCGGTGTATATTTAAAAATATAAAAACTTGTGTATAGAAACATATTGATTGCCTTTCGGCAGTAAAAATATGGGTGGTTTTGCTTATATTATCCAATTTTTAAATGAAAAATATGTATGGTTTTTATAGTAGAAAACCTTTCATAGGTGCTGTTATTAAAGTAAACATAAAACGAGGCAACCAATGAAAAATCAATTCAAAAAATAAAATTATAATCTGCCTTTGGAATGAAGTATTTATAGGCTTTGGGTTCAGATGACTTTCCACTACACCGCATTATCCAATCCCATCATTTCACATGTTGCCAAGTGCTCTTCTTTACAGAATCACGTACGATTAGCATCTATCATAATAAATAGTTCTTTGAGATTCTAAAGAATACCATTCACTCCAGAGCTTATAAATACGTCATTCTTTTGATTTGCTTGGTCAGACCGCACCAATTAAAACCAAACCACACTTGTCTCTCAAACTTAGTTCAGGTGGAGAGGCTCCCGGCTGCTTCCTGAGAGGTTCCCTAATTGAAGTCAGTCCCTCTCCTGCTGCACATGGTGAAGTCCTCTTTTCTCTCTGTACCACTGCAGTATCTGCACTCACACAAAGGCATGAGGGGCCGTAATTCCTCATCTCACCAAAACGCGCGAGTTAATCAAAGCTGTCACCTGGAGACCCGGAAGAACAGCAAACACTTTCAAGGTAATCGCTAAGCATCGAAAAGGACAATCAAACGTTGTTTTAAACAAGAAAACAGGTTCTAGTGATGTTATTCATTTTAAGAAGAGAATTGGTTAAAGGGGATTTCAAAAGTCCTGAGTCTCCCCTTTAGAAGAATTCCCCGTTGCTTACACTTTGGAATAATAAGGCCAGTTAGAAGGCCCTTTTATTTCTCTTGTCAGCGTGATTCATGCCCCAACATTGGAAATGAAGAGGATCCTTTCCTGCCTAGACCTCAGGAAGACAACCATGAAGGCAAACTGGCAACGTGGGTTTCTGCTGTCAGAGGTTTGCACATCAATCAACAAGACTCCAGATGGCATGTGTTTTCAGTGATCATGTCACTTACCATCAACATCACATTAAATCCTTGCAGTAAAAATGGGTTCTTTTCCCCATATTCACAAGCAGATGATCTCTGACTTCATCCTCAGGCCTCTCACGTTGGGAAGAAAACAGAGCAACTGCGTCTCCTGCTGCCTATTAGCGTGAAGACACATGTGCAGAGGAGGGACTCGTCCAAGTGAGAAGGAAGGAAGACTCATTCCTTGGCAGTACTTGACTTCGTTCCAGTACTTATTTTCCCCTTAGTTTAGGTGGCTCAGTGGTAAAGAATCCGCATGCCAATGCAGAGAACACAGGTTCGATCCCTGAGCTGGAAAGATTCCCCCGCTGGAGGAGGAAATGGCAACCCATTCCAGTATTCTTGCCTGGGAAATCCCATGGACAGATGAGCCTGGCGGGCTGTGTCCATGGGATCACAGAGAGCTGGACACAACTGAGCATGTAGCATACTTTCTCTACATTCAATTAAACTGTGTTTTGAATTTCGCATTGCTCATTTCTAAGTGTAAGAATACCATTATCTCTGTTATTAGAACTCTTCTATTATTAAGCAATTTCTCACATTCTTTTAATTTTTCCCAGGTTCACTCCCTTACTTGCCTGCTCAATACTTCTCCCCTCACCTAGCTGAAGCAGCTCAAGGGAGAACAGTTCTATCAACAGAAGGATCTGAGTTTTAGAAGCCGGAGAGAAAATTACTGGTGTCATGATATAGCCTTATTGTTTCTCGGGTTTGGCATAATATTCAGTAGGAAATCATTCCGGACGAATGCCACTAAAACCCACACCAATACAAGTTGGCTTTTTTAGTATTATTTCAGATCCCTGATGGAAGGGAAAAATGCATGTCTGGGAGCAATCACACTCAAGCATATATCTTCCCCTGATGCAATTTTGTGAATCCAAAGTGATAAAAAGAAGTTGTGACTTTTGACATGACTGAATGAATTCCAAGGTACTGTTTGAATCAATCAGGTTACTTTTCCCCTGAAATAAATCCAGTATGTTTACACTCTTACCATATGTTAAAAGAATGCATTTGAAAATCTCATGATGAGTTAATTTATTTTTTAAAAAGGCAGTGGGTGGAGGGAGCTCATATAGAAAAGGACACAGTGTTGCCCCAACTCTTTTTTTTTTTTTCTCCATATTTCCGATCACTTTTCTAATTTTGAAGATCTGCTCCTGGGGAAGGGCTAGCTTTTACTGAGTCTTATTTTGGAAAAATCTGACAGGCATGGCTGCACCCTTATTAGATGCTAAAGTAACTGCCTTTGAGTGCAAGGGTAGTATGTTCCATATGTGTGCAGAGTTAACTGAGGAAGGACAACTACCTTCCTTGCTTTCTATCTAACTACTGAAGTAGTTAGGGCATAAGATAAAATTGTGGTATATTAATTCCTCCTGTTCCTAAAGAGTAGCATAACTCTTTGCTCTAAGATCAACTATAGATCTGGTTTCCTCTACTCTGATTCATAGCATTTATTGTCTATTTTGGTAATCATCATTTACAATTTTGGAGACTCGTTAAATGTTGCAGAAGGGCATACCTTACTTTCAAATCAGAGTTAATTTTAAGGGTGTCTTGAACATGCTCTAGTCCCCTCAACCCAGAGTACACCCACTAAAATGATCTCTTTTCTCTTTGCTTTGGAAATCTCATGGACAACACTAACAAACTTTATAGAATTTTTACGACCAATTTGTTGGTCTTTGCGCAGCACTTTAGAAATAGACAGCACTAAATATTGCAGTGGGTAATTAGCCAACCCTTTCTAACTTGAAACTGTGTAAGTATGGACATGTTGAACTTCTGAATATTTTATTCTTTCTTCCTTTTATCGGCTTAAGCTTAATACTGAACATTCTGATGACTCAATTTGAGTGAAAGAAAAAAAGACATTTTTGGTTTGAATAAGAATTATCTTGCCATTAAATAGCATCGTTTTCTTTCAGTATACAGAATGTTTTTTCATTTTAACACGCCATTTTTTATGCCCTGAGTAGAAAGACTGTCAAAGGTAAACACTTGAGCTAATCTCTAGTTAGGAAAGCATTTGATCACTAGTTTTGCTTTACTTTTGAACAAGGACACTCTTTAAGAAGACAACCAGCCGCTCCCAGGGTGGAAAGTGACTATTCATTTCTGTTGTATACACAGTTAAACCTTCTATTATGTATCCTATTAATAAGTATATTTGCTTTTGTAGTGTGTACTGTCCCCTGATCTCTGAGCTCATTACTATTATAATCTTCTCTAAATAAATAACATCTAAGATTCAATCCCCATAGATCTGCTGTCAGAGGACATTTCCTTTCATTTTTTTAGTATTCTAGGATCCAAGGATAAGATTCTAAAATTATTTTAAAGCAAACATTAAAGTGGAATAGCAATTAGGAGTCAGTTAAAACTCATAAGAAGTTTAAATGCATTTTCTGGTCATTCTTTTCTTGGCAAGTTGTGGTGTTTAAACCATAAATAATTCTTAGCTTAAACTATGCTGAAGACAGGAAACCAGAAAATAATTGAAATAATGATTTCAAATCAATAATGAAAAATAGAAAACCTTTGATATTAAAGTTATTGTTTCATTCAACTTGCTGAATATTATTAGGTTTAATGCTGTCATTACTATAATATTATTCTTAGAGTTCATTATGTTTTGTACCCTTAGTTTTGATGCACAATTCTTGGAACAATGAAAGCATTTAATATTTAGCAAATGAGTGAGAGAATGAATGAATGAGTTAATTAATGGCAAATGCACTCTAAATATACACTGCAGTGTATGAATACGTTTCTGTCTTACCTTACCCACTGATGTTCAGTTTACAGATGTATCTGAAACAAAGATCTAGGAGACAAACACAAAGAACTGGAGAACACATTTTTTTTTTTCTGTTCTACCAGTTTATTGCTACCAACCCATCTCCCTCCACCCTCATGCACACATGCTCAGTCATGTAACCCCATGGACTGCAGCCCGCCAGGCTCCTCTGTCCATGGACTTTTCCAGGCAAGAATACTGGAGTGGCTTGCCATTTCCTTCTCCCTGGAAAACACTTTTAATCTAGACTCCTTGAAACTCATCTTAGACTCTTTTGAGAGTCAGTATTTCAGAGGGAGTTTGGTTGAAGAAGTCATTATGGAAAAGAAGAAAAGCAGAATCCTAGGTGTTTGGCAGGTTCTAAGTAGATTCTTGGGCTTCCCTGGTGGTTCAGTGGTAAAGAATCCACCTGTCAATGCAAGAGACCTGGGTTCGATCCCTGGGTCAGGAAGATCCTCTGGAGAAGGAAATGGCAACCCACACCAGTACCCTTGCCTGGGAAATCCCATGGACAGAGCAGACTGGTGGGCTACAGTCCATGAGTCGCAGAAGAGTCAGATATGACTTACTGGCTAAACAACGACAAAGTAGATTCTTAGTTTAAAGTTGGTGAGGTTTATTGCCAACAATTCTTCAGTTTTTGTTTTAAATAACTTCTAATATTATTTCACAAACCTCATTCAGTCCTATACTATATGCAAATAATATTTCTAAAAAAAGAATCATTATTTCCCTAAAGTATATTTGATTTTTAAAGCCATAACTACAGAGGGGAAAGCACATGGAAATGGATCTTCTTGCTGAGAGGGGACATGTTCAGAGTTTTCATTGAGATCAGGGTCAAGAACACCCCCAAGAGTGTGTTTATTGAGGGCAATACAGAGAATCTTGGCATGTGTTATCAATTTGGGAACAAGTACGTGCATCTAGATCGGCATCAGGCAATTTGTTAGACCCAGAGGCACGATACTAAGTGATGTACTAACAAGGCAAAAATAAGAAAACCATTTAAAAAGCACATCATTAGATTCTGAATAAAAACACTACCCGGATAGTTTATACATAAAACACACCACGTTGTGGAATGAAAGATAAATGCTTTTCTATGTTCTGCCACTTGTGGATGATGTCATCACTGTGATTACATGAAGAAGAAACTTCTTCATCCCAGATGGTCACCATTCTCTCTCAGGTAGCCCTACGATTCATATGTTAGTGTAATTTTTGTTCAATTCAATTGTACAAAAACACATTGCCTTTTCTCACTGACATGGGTGGATGAGCACACTGTTTTATCTTATTATTCACTTCAGTCTTTGCTAATGTGTTTTCCTATAGGATTTATTCTTTTACTCTAGTCATCACAAGCTTTGCCTAGATAACTAGAACAGACTTTCAGAAACCTCTTTTTTTTTGTTGTTCCTAAGTGGGGTCAGAGATTTTTTTTTAAGGATTATTAAACTCTCAAACATTCAAGCAAAGATACTGCTTTATTTCCTATCTACATTATGAGGTGTACCCATTAATTAATGCAGAAAGAAAAAAGTGGATAATTTGTTAATATTTGTAGCTAAATTATCTCAACCCTCACTATTCCAATGGAATTTAGAAACCATGTGGTTTAATATCTTCATTTTTTAAAATTAGGTGACTTCCCTGGAGGTCTGGTGGTTAAGAATCTGCCTTGCAGTGCGGGCACATGGGTTCAGTTCCTGCTCCGGGAAGATTCCTCACCTTGCTGGGCAACTCAGCCCAAGAACCACAGCTACTGAAACCCATGCACCTAGAGCCCATGCTCTGCAACGAGAGAAGCCATTTCAATGACAAGCCCACGTACCGCAACTAGAGAAAGCCTGCACGCAGCAACAAAGGCCCAGCACAGCCAAAAATAAAAATAAATAAATAACACTAAATAAACCAAAAAAGAATGAAACTTCCAATGCAGGGGGTGTGGGTTTGATCCCTGGTCAGGGAGCTAAGATCTCACATGCCTCATGGCCAAAAAAATCAAAACATAGAGCAGAAGCTATACTGTAATAAATTCAATAAAGACTTTAAAAATAGTCCACATTAAAAGAAATCTTAAAAACAAATAAAAAATTAGGAAACCAAGGGCTAGAAAGGATAAGCAAATCACCCAAATTTACATTATCAATTAATGGATGTGCTAAGCTTAAATCCCTGGCCTTTTATACCATCTACTCTACCATATGACACAATATTGCTTAGAAGTAGAGTGAAGTTTTAAATGGGTTCTCCAGATGGCAAAATTCATTTATGCTTAGTAACTAGGCTACTTTATACAAAAATTATCAATTTCTTGTGATTTTTCTATTTCATGTCTTAAAAGTAATGCTAACATTTCACTCTGATGCAAGAAAAGCTAGGTTATGTACTTCCTAACTGCAATTAAAGAAACATATACTTTGAGATTGGGTTTGATGTATATGTATTTTTTTATATGTATTTTTAAAACCAGGAAAATGGTAACACTGCTGATTTTTCCATTAGCTATAAAATCAACAATATATTTCAAGATGAGAAAGCACTGTAGGTTTTTAATCTGTTGCACATACAAATTCTTCCAGATGCTTGACTGATCCATGTTACATAAATTTGCTGACAACTGTCTTGCAATTTCTAATTGAAGGCATTTTAAGTAATTGTGCTAAAGCCATGTTCAGTGTGTATAGCACTGGAGAAGCCCAGACACCAGAGAGGAAACTTACACAAGAGCTGTTAATAGAATCCAAATTCTGGTTTTTAAAGCAGCCAGCTGCAATCCACTTGTGATGGAAGAAGAAACAGATGAATTTGATACAAATGATTTATCTGTGAAAGCAGAAACCTGATATTCAAAATCGACACTAGTTGATCTTTTAAAAAAGCAAATACATCTTTGCTTTTGGACAATCACTTGAAATAAGAACAAGAAACCTTGGGACTCTTAAAATATGAAACATAACTTCCCTTGGAAGTTCTTAAAGATGGAATTAGAATACCATTCGTGTCATATCTTTTGTTTTTAAAATCGGGTATAAAATTCAGAAAAAAATGTTTCTTGTATGATCCATAGCTAGTAAACACAATGTTTTACATCCCCAGGTGAGTGTTAAGCAAAATATGAATTCAAGTATACCAAGTTTCTTTGGAAGAAAAGCCACATATTTGTTAGTGAGGGGAGAAAAGGATCATATTAAATATCTCTTGCTAAATTTGACTTCGACTAGCTTATGTCATCATTAACTTATTCCTCTTCATCCTCCTCTTCTTCTTCTCCCCCTTGGTAGATATGGACAACTTAAAGCAGTGATTCTTTTTGTCTTCATTCATGAGATACTTATTAAAATAACACATTGAGTGGAAAAAAAATCAATACAACATACGCATCGTTACTGAAAACATATTTTTTGCTGTTTAGCCACTAAGGGGTGTCTGACTTTTTTGTGACCCCATGAACTATAGCCCACCAGGCTCCTCTCTCCATGGGATTTCCCAGACAAGAATATTGGAGCAGGCTGCCATTTCCTCCTCCATGCGATCCTCCCATGTCTCTTGCGTCTCCTTCCTTGGCAGTCAGATCCTTTACCACCAAGCCACCAGGGAAGCCAAAAACTGTATACCATCATACCAAAAAAAAAAAAAAAAAGGATTTTATTTTGGGAAATTGATTCCTAATTTATGGCAAGTTTTACTTTCAGAAATAAAACCACAAAACAACACGATCTAATTCAACCTTAAAGGCTGGCTTGCTAAGCAAGGAATGTTCTTATTTTCCTAGGAGCTCTTCCTTTACACAGTCAGGTACCTGGGTTCTGCCTTTGGGTGTGATTTCAGCCACCCAGTCATCCACAGTAACGTGTTGTAGTCCTTTTTTTTCGTTATCTCTTAATGGTGTGCCTTCAACTGTGTCCTTCCAGCCACATTCAATTAATTTGGCTTTTAGCAACTCTTTGAGGCATTCTGTTCCCTTCTCCAGGGGATCTTCCCAACCCAGGGCTCGAACCCAGGTTTTTTTTACCAGCAGGTCCACCAGGGAAGCCCTCTTTCTCCAGCTTGCTCTCATCTGTACATCTTTGCGCATCTTGCTACCTACCATCTCCGAGGGTGAGAGCTGTCCCTTCCCAGCTGCAAAATGACCCCTGCGCTGACGACCATTACCTGACACACTTCTTGTTTGCCCAGAGCAGTGATTTTCGAACTATGAATTTTGATCCTTTTATTAGGTTCTGATCAGAACTTTTTTTAATGAGATAGAAATAGCATCAAAGGTGCACTACACATAGCGAGGGTAACTACTCTAAGTCTTAAAATAAAATATATCTATTAATGTGAATCATGGTTTTAAAAGTCTGAAAGGCCCTGAGTCAGAGTAGGAGAATTATGAAAATCATTGTGAGTTTGCTTCAACACCTTGGGCACGTTTCTCTTCTTTGGTTTTCTTCTAAGTAACCCTTGACTCTCTTAGCACTGATTATCACACCCTGGAATTTATTTTTCACACTTAAAGCTTTGCAGGAGGAAAAATACATATACTAACACATAACTATACTAACGTATATATTAGTATTCTAACATGCAATAATACTGTATGCTAACAGATAACAAAGGAACATGTAGTTAGACCTCCTTAGAAATCAACATATTTTTTAGTAAATAACTAAGTAGAAGTCAGGTCATCTAAATATTATTTCTGTGATTGTCATGAGACCTTATAAAAGTCTGCTGTGACTTAGTTCCCTAGTATATTTGATAAGAATAATTCCTGATGCTAACCCTTGGAAAATTAATATTAGCAGACTAATACTACTATAGACTGTTCTAAGCAAGAGTAGTATAAATATATGGATGGAGAGACCTGCTAAAACAGCAATTTCAAGACCTCTATTAATTGGCTTCATTGCATATTCTTTTTGATTGTTCCTTAAAAAATATTTAGGGATTCTCTGGTAGCTCAGCGAGTAAAGAATCCGCCCAGCAATGCAGAAGACCTGGGTTCAATCCCTGGGTCGGGAAGATTCCCTGGAGAAGGGAACCCACTTCAGTATTCTGGTCTGGAGAATTCCATGAACTGTACAGTCCATGAGTCACAAAGAGTCAGACACGACTGAGTGACTGTCACTTCACCAAAAAATATTTGTCTTATGTAAGATTTTTTTTCATGTCTGTAATCTTCCCCTTACAATCAAAGAAGCCTTTTGAGAATACAGAACATGATTTAGAAGGTTCAACATCATTTTAAGACCCAGAAAAGAGCTCCATTAATGGATGTGACTTAAGAGATGCTTATAATAATTAAATCATGATGAAGGACAGATGAAGAGTTAAAATTTATGAGGAGCTAGAAACAGACTCTTAAGATAAATGCCATGAAATCAGTCAGGAATAGAGAAAAAAGGAAAAACACAAAACCATGAAATTAAAGTGTGCTAGCTTGTTAATAGGTAAAAAAAAAATTATCTATAGTTTGCTTTATATATTTGAATGTATTGCTAAATTTTTGACACTAAGTTTTACTTACTTACTACCCTTTTCTAATTTCCTTTAGCTGTGTGTTTCCTCGTCATTGGGCACTAAAGCTTCTTGCAACATAGTTTTTCTGCTAATTTTAATTTAGAAGACAGAGATAATGTTTCATACTATCTACCCAAGACAAATGCTTTTCTCTAAGGGCATCAAGTTAAAAGTGGTAAGTAAATTTGGTTCCATCTACATAATGGCATGATCAGGATGGAAATATGACAAAAATGTTATGACGGTCAACGTATTCTGTGGGAGACTGACAGTAGCAAGGTGAACAAACAAGTTGGAGTCTGTGCTTGGACAAGGCATAGACATCATATTTAGTAACTGGAGATGTCCCATCAACCTCCATTCCCGTTTCCCATAGAAGACTCAATATCAGGTGGCAAGAAAAATTCCCCACAAAGAAAGATTGGTGCATTAGCATTCCATAGGAAGCAAAGATCATGGAAAGTTAGTTTACATAGGGCAGGTCATATAGGCAGGATCTGAGCCCTAGTGACAACTTTTGGAGCAAGCAATGAAGTTAGAAGTTAAGCATAGCTCTTCAAAGACAGTTCCTGAGAACACCATCAGAAAACACTCAACTTTATTGAGAAGTTGAGAAAAACACTCAATAGAAAAATTTTAATACTTGTTTTGAAGAAGACTGAGTCACTGGTGAGAAGATGGGCCACAAAAAGAATTAGAGTGATAGAGGTGGGATTTAAAATGTACCGACTTTGCATATGATGGTAGCCTTAGTTCATTATGTATTTTGAGTAAAGTGGAAAGAACCGGGTCTTTGGAATTATGCAGATCACAAGTTCTTAGTCTAACTCTTCTACTTGCTAGATGTATGATAATGGACAAATTAATTAACCTCTCTTAGCTTTGGTTTTGAAATGAAAAAAAAACTTGTATATTAAGGGCCTAATTTAGCATAGTTTCTGGTATATAGTGGGGGACCTAAGTGAGATCTATTATTTTTGCTTTTAATAGGGAAGATAGATTTATTTCTGTAGTTCTGTTCTTGCCTATGATTTCCCTTGTGACCAATAATACATATTTTTGAGATGTCTGACCAGAGTCTGAAGGCACCATCTGTGGCAGTTGGTCTCACTCATTAGCTTCAATAAACTCAGCCAACCAAATCTCACAGTGGTCAGTACCCTTGAGAGCTATCTTATTTGGCAAAGGATTACCCTATATTTCATAACTTTTTTTTTAAGCTGGGAGAGGTAGTTAAAGTAGGTGGACTAAAGCAGCTTTACTTTGCAGTGCTATGTGGCCAAATTATAGTGATGATTAATTTGTAATTGCTTCGCTCATTATTAAATGTTCACAATAATGGTGATGATAAGTAACATTGACTTCACATTTCTGGGCTCTATCTACTATATCATGCTCTCCCTGAAGCTCTGAGTAAAACTTATACATAGGTAGAAGTTGTGTCTAAAGGAAACAAGAATTATTTAATGAAACAAAACATCCTTGACTGTATACATCTAAATGAGCAGTGCCCCCTGCAAAGTAGTTCCCTTGGGAAGTTATACAAACATTATAACAATCTTGCCATTGCTCAAAACATTTTTGGAACTTCTCTTCTGGAATTGCCTTAAGACCCAGTTTATGAGCCATACAAAAAAGTCAGACTCATTAATTTATAGTCACACATAATTTTTCACCTCTGATAGTGTTACCCAGCATGATTGCCCATCTTGGCTCCAAGTGATTTTGCTAATTCCAAAATAAAATCCATCCTCAAAGGGTAAATATTGAATATTTGCCACTACCTACGGTATTTAGGAAAATATATCACATTTCTGAAGGCAATTCCAAAAAGAAGTCCAGGATTCCAGATACTTGAATAACATCTTCCATGTCACTAGGCTCACTGAAGACAATTCTGCTCTGAATACAAAGTTGTAGTATATTTTTTGACTGTTTCATTCAACAAACATTTATCAAGTGCTAACTATTGCCAATTTGTTTACTCATTCATTCGCTCAACAAGTATTTATTGAGCATGACTAGGCACTGGATTATGGATCCATCAGTGAGTAGGACAAATAAGACTACTATTCTTATAGAAACTTCATTTAGCCAGGGACACAAATATTAAATAAGTAATTACAGTAAAGAGAAGTGTAATAGGTACATGTTTCAGGAAGATCTAAGCTAGTCTAGGGATAGGGTTCACTCTCATGAGAAAATGACTTTAAAGTTGAGATTTGAAAAATGAGTAGGAGTGTTCCAGGTAGGGGGAATAACATGTAAAATCTTGAGGGCAAGGAAGCATGATGTTGTAGGAAGTGAAAAAAAAATCAGCATGGCTAGAATGTTTGGGGAAATAGCAAGACCACTGGTAGAGGCTGGACCATGCAGAGCCTAATAAGCCATTTTACTAATTCAATTGTACCCACACTGAAGCCTGAGTATGCAACTTTAGTTGCAGAGTGAAATGGTAAGAAGAGAGACTGGAGGTAGGGAGAACATTTAGTAGGTTATTACAAAAATTAGGAGAGAATGATGGCAGTAAAGATGAAGAGAAGTACACAGATTTGAGAAATACTTAGAAGGTAAAAGGAACAGGACTTGAAGATTCCTTGGCTATCACAGATAAGGACAGGAAGAGTTAAAAACAATTATTAGGTTGTTGGTTTGAAAATAAGGGTGTGATGGTGCCATTCACTGAGTTGGAGATACTGAAAAATCAGCTCTAATCATTCATTGGGGGAGTAGTGATTAGTCCACTTTGCATATACTATCCTTGAGGTACCAGAGGGGTATCCAAGTAAAGATATGAAGAAGGCAGTTGGATATATAAGTGTGTGCCTCAAGATGGAGACTGAACTTGGAATTATAGATTTGTGAGGCAACAGGAATGAATCAGATCATTTAAGGTAAGTATACAGTGAAAATAATACAAAGCTCGGAAAAACCCCTGAGATATTCTTTAAGAGCTGGGCAGAAGAGGAGCGGCCTGCTAAAGAAACTGAGGAGTAGGAATGAGAGAAAGAAGATCAGGAGAATGTGGTAGCATGGAGACCAAAGTAAGACAGCATTAAAAAAAAAAAAATACATATGTCAATAGTGTCAAATATTGCCAAGAGGTCAAGTAAGGATGGCATGAAATGCATCTATGGGATTTAGAGAATATAAATTACAGATTATCCAGAATACAGTAGAAACTCTTTTAATTAATGTCTTGTGAGTGGGACCTGGGAATTGGTGGTGGTTTAGTCACGAAGTTGTGTCTGACTCTTGCAACCCCATGGACTGTAGCCTGCAAGGCTCCTTTGTCCATGGGATTCTCCAGGCAAGAGTACTGGAGTGGGTTGTCATTTCCCTCTCCAGGGAATCTTCCTGACCCAGGAATCAAACCTGGGTCTCCAATTGGTCAATAGTTAACTGAAAAGGTGATTAAATTGGGTAATCACAAACAAAATTACACTCCTTCACATATTATTTTAATCTAAAACATACAACTGTACATTTATTTGCCAATTTTTTATATAGGGTTTAAACATTACTTTATGATTTGTTATTTGAACCTGTGTATTGAAATCAGCCTCAGGTTTCTTGCATAACTAATATACATAAATGCATTGTCTGTATTTCCCTGTTTGGGGGAATTATTTAAAGTAAATCAAGAATTTAAAGACACTCATGGAGAGGATTCTGAGAAGATGGTGAAGAAGCACAAGGAATCTGTCTCCCTTTTAAACCAATTACACTTGTAGAATCTGTTTGATGTAACTGTTTTGGAACTCTAGACTCTACTGAAGCCTTGCAATCCCAGTGGAAGGTTTGGATGGTCATTTGTGGCTAATCTTGATCAATTTCAGCTTTTAGCACAGTAGCTTTTATCCATCTCCCCACCTCTCAGTCCAGAGGCAGATAGACAGCTGTGAACATATTCCAGGAGCAGCTTTCAATGCAGCTTGCAGGAGCCAAGATAGCAAAGAGAACTCTGTCCATAAACTATCAGGGATCTGTGCTCTGACTTGATTACTGGTTCTAAACTCAGAGGTGCGGACCAAGAGATGGGTGATCATTATTGTAGCTCCCCCAATTATTGCAACCTTCATCCCCTTATCTGAAGTGACCTCAGGGAATTTAAAAGGTTGATACATTTTTATATTCCCTTCATTTTTCTTTCCCTTTTGGTGAGTGAAGAAAATCAGAAAGTCATCATGCCTGGCCAGAGAAAGGTACAGGCTCAGAAAAGACCTGAAAAGAACTTAAAGTTTACACCTCAGGCTAATCCTTGGCATGAGACACTAATAATAATAATGATAATCAGTCCAGTTCAGGCACTCAGTCATGTCTGACTCTTTGTGACCCCATGAATCACAGCACGCCAGGCCTCCCTGTCCATCACCAACTCCCAGAGTTTACTCAAACTCATATCCATCGAGTCAGTGATGCCATCCAGCCATCTCATCTTCTGTCGTCCCCTTCTCCTCCTGCCCCCAGTCCCTCCCAACATCAGGGTCTTTTCCAATGAGTCAACTCTTCACATGAGGTGGCCAAAGTACTGGAGTTTCAGCTTCAGCATCAGTCCTTCCAATGAACACCCAGGACTGATCTCCTTTAGGATGGACTGGTTGGATCTCCTTGCAGTCCAAGGGACTCTCAAGAGTCTTCTCCAATACCACAGTTCAAAAGCATCAATTTTGTGGTGCTCAGCTTTCTTCACAGTCCAACTCTCACATCCATACATGACCACTGGGAAAACCATAGCCTTGCCTAGACGGACCTTTGTTGGCAAAGTAATGTCTCTGCTTTTTAATATGCTGTCTAGGTTGGTCATAACTTTCCTTCCAAGGAGTAAGCGTCTTTTAATTTCATGGCTGCAATCACCACTGCAGTGATTTTGGAGCCCAAAAAAATAAAGTCTGACACTGTTTCCACTGTTTCCCCATCTATTTCCCATTAAGTGATGGGACCAGATGCCATGATCTTAGTTTTCTGAATGTTGAGTTTTAAGCCAACTTTTTCACTATCCTCTTTCACTTTCATCAAGAGGATTTCTTCAGTTCCTCTTCTCTTTCTGTCAAAAGGGTGGTGTCATCTGCATATCTGAGGTTATTGGTATTTCTCCCAGAAATCTTGATTCCAGCTTGTGTTTCATCCAGCCCAGCATTTCTCATGATGTACTCTGCATATAAATTAAGTAGGGTGACAATATACATCCTTGATGTACTCCTTTCCCAATTCGGAACCTGTCTGTTGTTCCATGTCCAGTTCTAACTGTTACTTCGTGACCTGCATACAGATTTCTCATTAGGCAGATAAGGTGGTCTTGTATTCTCATCTCTTTCAGAATTTTTCACAGTTTGTTGTGATCCACACAGTCAAAGGCTTTAGAGTAGCCAATGAAGAGGAAGTAGATGTTTTTCTGGAACTCTCTTGCTTTTTCTATAATCCAATGGATGATGGCAATTTGATCTTTAGTTCCTCTGCTTTTCCTATATCCACTAATTATTAGGGAAATGAAAATCAAAACTACCATGAGATACCACTTGTATCCATTAAGATGATTGTTTTAACAAGGATGTAGAGAAATTGGAACTTTTATGCACTGTTTGGTGGGAATGTAAAATGGTATAGTCACTGTGTAAGGCAGTTTGATGATTCTTCAAAAAATTATAAGTAGGATTACCTTGTGATGCAACAATTACACTTCTGGGTATACCTCAGAGAACTAAAAGTAGTATCTCAAAGAAATTTTGTGCACTCATGTTCATAGCAGATTATTCACAATAATCTAAAACACAGAAACAAACAAATAGCTAAAACATAGAAACAGCCCAAATGTCTATTGACAGATGAATGGATAAATAAATGTGTTATATGCGTACAATGGAATATCATTTGGACTTAAAAAGGAATGCAGTTCTGACACGCTACAACATAGATGAGCCTTTGGGACATCATGTCAACTGAAATAAGTCAATCACAAAATGAAAAATGCTGTATGATTCTACTTACATGAGATAGTAAGTAGTCAAATTCATAGTTACCAGGGACTGGAGGAGAGGAGGAATTGGGGAGTTAGTATTTAATGGGTATAGTTTCAATCTTACAAGATGAAAAGAGTTCTGGAGATGGGTGGTAGTGATGATAGCACAACATTATGAATGCGTTTAGTATCACTGACCTCTGCACTTAGAAATGGTTAAGATTTCATGCTGTGTGTTGTTCACTATAATAAAAAAAAATTGGGAAAAAAGTGCTTGTTCACAATCTGAGTTCAGAACCCTAAATATGATTTTCCCCAATCTATTTTTGTTCACCCACCTCAATCCAATGAAAAAATTTAATGCCATTTTCCTTTTATGATTTTTCCAAAATATTTGATTTAATTTTCATAGAAGCAACTATCTTCTTCTTCCTATTTATATTTCATATAATAATAAATGATGGTTTACATAATAACCTACTTCTATAATTACAGTAACAAGTATACCTAGCATAAACAAATTGAATAGACATAATTTTTTTTTTTTTTTGCCTGCACAGCATGTGGAGTCTTAGTTCCAGGGCCAGGGATTGAAACTGCATCCCTGCAGAAAACTGGTCAACCACTTGTAAAAGAATGAAACTAGAACACTTTCTAACACCATACACAAAAATAAACTCAAAATGGATTAAAGATCTAAATGTAAGACCAGAAACTATAAAACTCCTAGAGGAGAACATAGGCAAAACACTCTCCGACATAAATCACAGCAGGATCCACTATGACCCACCTCCCAGAATATTGGAAACAAAAGCAAAAATAAACAAATGGGACCTAATTAAACTTAAAAGCTTTTGCACAACAAAGGAAACTATAAGCAAGGTGAAAAGACAGCCTTCAGAATGGGAGAAAATAATAGCAAACAAAGAAATGGACAAAGGATTAATCTCAAAATATACAAGCAACTCCTGCAGCTCAATTCCAGAAAAATAAATGACCCAACCAAAAAATGGGCCAAAAATCTAAACAGACATTTCTCCAAAGAAGACATACAGATGGCTAACAAACACATGAAAAGATGCTCCACATCACTCATTATCAGAGAAATGCAAATCAAAACCACAATGAGGTACCATTACATGCCAGTCAGAATGGCTGCTATCCAGAAGTCTATAAGCAATAAATGCTGGAGAGAGTGTGGAGAAAAGGGAACCCTCTTACACTGTTGCTGGGAATGCAAACTAGTACAGCCACTATGGAGAACAGCGTGGAGATTCCTTAAAAAACTGGAAATAGAACTGCCATATGACCCAGCAATCCCACTCCTGGGCATACACACCGAGGAAACCAGATCTGAAAGAGACACGTGTACCCCAATGTTCATCACAGCAGTTTATAATAGCCAGGACATGGAAGTAACCTAGATGCCCATCAGCAGACGAATGGATAAGAAAGCTGTGGTACATATACACCATGGAATATTACTCAGCCATTAAAAAGAATACATTTGAATCAGTTCTAATGAGATGGATGAAACTGGAACCCATTATACAGAGTGGAGTAAGCCAGAAAGATAAACACCAATACAGTATACTAACGCATATATATGGAATTTAGAAAGATGCTAATGATAACCCTATATGCAAAACAGAAAAAGAGACACAGATGTACAGAACAGACTTTTGGACTCTGTGGGAGAAGGCGAGGGTGGGATGATCTGAGAGAACAGCATCAAAACATGTATATTATCAAGTGTGAAACAGATCGCCAGTCCAGGTTGGATGCATGAGACAAGTGCTCGGGGCTGGTGCACTGACCCAGAGGGATGGGATGGGGAGGGAGTTGGGAGGGGGGTTCAGCATGGGGAATACATATGAATCCATGGCTGATTCATGTCAATGTATGGCAAAAACCACTACAATATTGTAAAGTAATTAGCCTCCAAGTAATAAAAATAAATGAAAAAGAAAAAAAAAAAAAAGAAATTGCATCCCTGCATTGGAAGCACTAGACTGCCAGAGATATCTCAATGTAACTGATTCTTGGTAAGCCTACTACAATCTAGTGAGAACAAAAATCCATAAATATACTAAGCAGCAACGTATTACCCATATGTGTTCAGTGTGCTGTAGGTATCAGTTGATATGCTTTATAACGGTAATGGAGAGTACCAATTAATTTGTATTATGTTGGTTAAATAGAAGTTAGTTATGAGAGTTTTTACTGTAGAGCCAGGAGATGATCAGGTGGAAGTTATATTGCAGTAGGCTAAAAAGGAAATAGGAGTTGAAGGAATGGGAAAATTGAATTAGACTTCTCTTTCAAGAAATTTGACTGTGAGGGAGAAGAGTGTAGTAACTGAAGACATAATTACAGTTGGTGGATAGATAAATACATATTATTCTTAAGATAGAAGAGACTTCAGTGAGTTTAGATACTAGAAAGAGTAGCTAAGTATAAAGAAAAGAGAGAAGATGATCAACAAAGGCAGGAATGAAAATCCACTGAACACTAGAATAATTAATCTTGAATAATAGGAAAGGCATCTTTTTTGTTGTAATAAGAGAGGAGGAGGAAAAGATGGATATAGGTGCAGGTAGGTTTTAGGTTTGAAGGCACAAAGTTAAAGGAGTTCATATCTGATAACATCTATTTTTTTTCTGAGAACTTAGAGGAATCATCTACTGAAAATGAGGGGAATGCAAGACAGTTAAAGGTTTATGGACAATGTAAAATATTTAAAATAAAGTTGTGTAGAAGGGAGGAAAATGATGACTAAAGAAATACATAGGATTGTGACTCAGTGATGAGGTCCTAGTTGAGACAGGTAAACACTAGGTTATATGTTGGGTTAAATAGAGTTGGAATGGAGGGAGGATGCAAAAATAGATAAAACATCATTCCTGTTAGCCAAATGGGGAAGAGGGACATATAAACAAATAGCTTTAAAAGAAAAGAATGTATAAATTTTGGTATACTGTGAAATAAATTGGCATATGATTCACATAGTAATGGGAACAAGTCTTAAAAACTTCATGTTGAGTGCCAAAGGCATGGCACAAAAAATATATATAGTTTTGAACCAGTTCTAATGAGATGGATGAAACTGGAGCCCCTTATACAGAGTGAAGTAAGCCAGAAAGATAAAGAACATTACAGCATACTAACACATATATATGGAATTTAGAAAGATGGTAACGATAACCCTATATGCAAAACAGAAAAAGAGACACAGAAATACAGAACAGACTTTTGAACTCTGTGGGAGAATGTGAGGGTGGGATATTTCAAAAGAACAGCGTGTATATTATCTATGGTGAAACAGATCACCAGCCCAGGTGGGATGCATGAGACAAGTGCTCAGGCCTGGTGCACTGGGAAGACCCAGAGGAATCGGGTGGAGAGGGAGGTGGGAGGGGGGATCGGGATGGGGAATACGTGTAAATCTATGGCTGATTCATATCAATGTATGACAAAACCCACTGAAATGTTGTGAAGTAATTAGCCTCCAACTAATAAAAAAAAATAATAAGGAAAAATAAATAAATAAAAAAATAAAAAATAAAAAAAAGAAAAAAATACATATAGTAAAATTCCATTTATATAAAGTTCAAAAACAGATTAAACTATATATTTTAATAGCACATACACATAGATGTGATAAAATATGAGGAAAAGCAAAAGAATGATTACTGTAAGTCGGGTCATGGTTACTTCTGGGAGAAAGGAAACAAGTGTGATCAGGAAGGGACATATAGGGGACTTCCCGGGTGCTAGTGATATTCTGTTTCTTGACTTGAATAATGGTGTATTTAGTCATAGTTTAATCAGGGAAGCAACTCCACTTTGGGTTAGAGAGAGGAATTTATTATAGAAATTAGACCATAAGTGCTTGTAGGAGGAGCTGGAGAAGTGACATTCTTCAAGAGGGATTTGGAGGATGGAAGGGTTTGAAGCCCAGCTCATCCAGCTGTGCAACTGTGCCAGCAAAGGAATAGCTAGTGGAGAAGTCTGTGAGAAGCTACTGCCTTTGTGAGTCTGCAGCCAAACATTTGGTAATCAACCTGGGACCACTGTGGGAAGAAGAGCTGCACGAGAGGCAGGGAGATTGAGGACAAGTTGGAACCAAAGGCCTTCAGAGAGGAACCGACGCTGCTTCGCCTCCATCTCCCAAAACTCACACAGTATGCTCTTCCGGCCAACACTAAACCAGAGCCATTCAGGGAAGGGGATTCTGGGAAATACAGTTCCCAGGTTATCAATTTGAAAACAAAATGGTCCCGCTCAGGTGGGTACATGAGTTTCCCTTTATAATTATCTGTTCAGTTCAGTTTAGTTCAGTTCAGTCGCTCCAACTCTTTGAGACCCCATAGACTGCAGCACGTCAGGCCTCCCTGTCCCTCACCAACTCCCGGAGCTCACTCAAACTCATGTCCATCGACTCAGTGATGCCATCCAACCATCTCATTCTCTGTCGTCCAGTTCTCCTCCTGCCTTCAATCTTTCCCAGCATCAGGGTCTTTTCAAACGATTCAGTTCTTCGCATCAGGTGGCCAAAGGATTGGAGTTTCAGCTTCAGTATCAGTCCTTCCAATGAATATTCAGGACTTATTTCCTTGAGGATTGCTGGTTTGATCTCCTTGCAGTCCAAGGGACTCTCAAGAGTCTTCTCCAGCACCACAGTTCAAAAGCATCGATTCCTCAGCACTCAGGTTTCTTTTTATTTTTTTTCATTTATTTTTATTAGTTGGAGGCTAATCACTTTACAATATTGTAGTGGCACTCAGGTTTCTTTATGGTCCAACTCTCATATCCATACATGACTGCTGGAAAAACCATAGCTTTGATTAGACAGAGCTTCGTCAGCAAAGCAGTGTCTCTACTTTTTAATATGCTGTCTAGGTTGTTCATAACTTTTCTTTCAAGGAGCAATTATCTGTTATAATATATTAATACATTTATGGTTAAACATCTTTTGGAAGGTATTATAGTACACAATGGGAAGACCATCAAGTTGTCAGTTAAGCAAATAAAGGAACAAGAGTGTCATTTCAGAGACCTTCCTGGTGGTTCAGCAGCTAAGATTCCAGGCAATGCAGGGTCCGGGGTCGGGGAACTAGCTCCCACAAGTCGAAACTAAGAGTTCATATGCCACAACTAAAAGATCCCATATGCCACAACTAAGACTCAGCACAGCCAAATAAATAATAAATAAAATATTTTTTAAAAGAGTATCATTTCAAATGTTACATATGATGTGTTCCATAGTGCTATCAGAGTATGTATAAAAGTGCTATGAAGTTAAAGGAATAACCCTGTCTGACAGCGTCAGGAATGGTTTTGCAGAAAAGGAAATATTTTAAAATAGTAGTAAAAAGAATTAGCTACCATTCATTGGCCATTTACAATGTGCTCTTATTTCATATAATTTTCACAACAATCCTTTGAGGGAAGCATTATACTTCCCATTTTGCAGATAAAGAAGCTGAGGTAAAGAGAAGTAAATTAACTTGGCCAATGCCACATGAGCTAACAAGATACAGAGCAGTAATTCGAACTCACATCTGGTTCAGTCCAACCACTCTTAACCACTGTACTCTATAATCTTCCATCTGAGTCCTGACAAGTAAACAGAACATGGCAAGCAGAGGGAATGGCATAAGCAAAGAATTGGCAATGTGAAAGGGTATCTTTGCTTGCAGAACACTAAGGTTGGTGCAGCTGATGAATGTCGATGTGGGGAATGGTGAGAGGGGAAAGGTAATGCTGTAATATTTGCTAAAGGTTTATTTATGGTATGATAAAGTATTCTGAACTTATCTTTCAGTCAACAGGAAACCACTGGCATTTAATTAGTGGGAAAATAGCACAATCAGATTTATGTTTTATAATTCTGGCAGTAATTACTTAGTAGTTAGATATCCCTTTGTATATGTGAATGCATAGTATATTTGGACACTTCTTAACTCTTTATACAGAATTTTTTTTTAATGGCTGCACTGGATCTTTGTTGCTGTGCCCTGGGGCTACTCTAGCTGTGGGGCACAGGCTTCTCGCAGTAGCTTCTTTTGTTGCAGAGCATGGGCTCTAAGCGCACAGTCTTCAGTAGTTGTGGCTTGCAGGCTTAGTTACCCTGTGACATGTGGGATATTCCTGGACCAGGGATTGAACCTATGTCCCCTGCATTGGCAGGCAAATTCTTAAACACTAGACCACCAGGGATGTCCTATACAGAACTGTTAATCACATTATTTCCTTTGATTCTCACAACTGACCAGCCTATGAGGAATGCAGAATAGGTATTATTATCACCATTATACAGATTTTAAAGTTGAGTCTCAGTAAGGTTAAATAATTTGTCCAATGTCTCTTAGCTAATAAGTGATGCTCTAGATGAGAAACCAGGTTTCTTTGACTCCTTGTTTTCTCTTCTTCCTCCATTGTATTGCCTAAGTTGACCCAGGCAAATTAGGTCAACAAAATGAATCTCAATCCCCAGGCATTTTCCAGTGAGCTGTAGCCAGATCTAGTGAATTTTCTATTTCCTGTATACTAAGAGCTAAATCAAGAATGCCAAGAGAAATATCAATAAGCTCCGATATGCAGATGACACCACCCTTATGGCAGAAAGTGAAGAACTAAAAAGCCTCTTGATAAAAGTGAAAGAGGAGAGTGAAAAAGCTGGCTTAAAGCTCAACATTCAGAAAACTAAGATCATGGCTTCCAGTCCCATCACTTCCTAGCAAATAGATGGGAAAACAATGGAAACAGTGAGAGACTTTATTTTCCTGGGCTCCAAAATCACTGCAAATGGTGACTGCAACCATGAAATTAAAAGAAGCTTGCTCCTTGGAAGAAAAGCTATGACCAACCTCGACAGCATATTAAAAAGTAAAGACATTGCTTTGCCAACAAAGGTCCGTCTAGTCAAAGCTGTGGTTTTTCCAGTGGTCATGTATGAATGTGAGAGTTGGAAAATAAAGAAAGCTGAGCACTGAAGAATTGATGTTTTGAACTGTGGTGTTGGGGAAAACTCTTGAGAGTCCCTATACAGCAAGGAGATCCAACTAGTCCATCCTGAAGGAAATCAGTCCTGAATATTCATTGGAATATGATGCTGAAGCTGAAACTCCAATACTTTGGCCACCTGATGAGAAGAAGTGACTCCCTGGAAATGACCCTGATGCTGGGAAAGATTGAAGGCAGGAGGAGAACTGGACGACAGAGGATGAGATGGTTGGATGGCATCACTGACTTGATGGACATGAGTTTGAGCAAGCTCTGGGAGTTGGTGATGGACAGGGAAGCCTGGCATGATGCAGTCCATGGGGTTGCAAAGAGTTGGACATGACTGAGCATCTGAACTAAACTGAAGAGCTCAGAGCTGATTGGCATCATCATCTTTTGAGAAATTAAATTTTAGTCATGGAATTTCTATTTGATTTAAAGTTACATGACTCATAGATACATTTTGATTTAAATATAATGGCAGCAAATTGGTTCATAGTGGGAATATAGTAATTCTGGACAAACATAAATTCTGTGCCTCAAAATCAAACAAAATTTTCTAATTTCACCAAACAAGGGAATGGAAATTAGTCTCAACTGCCAAATGGACACTGTGCCAGGAATTTCAAGAACAGGAAAAAAAAAAAAAAAGAAATTGTATCCAACCTGGATGCCAGGGGAAAAATGCTTTCAGGGAGTTCTCAGACTCTCCAAGGGAAATCAGTTCCTTTTCCTTAAATCTCCATATCCATATCTTTCATCAACATTGAGAATTTCCTCAATTTTCAAATTCCTGGTTTGGAATTCTTATTTCCTTTATTGAAACTCTTGTCAGTCATTGCTCTGAAATCTCCTCAGTTTATAAAGTCTGAATTTATGAAGGTCCCAAAGGTTTTACTTTCCAATGTTTGTTGTTGTTCAGTCAGTAAGTCATGTCCGACCCTTTGCGACCCCATGAGCTGCATCACGCCAGGCTTCCCTGCCCTTCACTATCTCCCGGAGTTTGCTCAAACTCATATCCATTGAGTCAGTGATGCCATCCAACCATCTCATCCTCTGTTGTCCCCAATAATATCAAGTTTTTCCCTTTAATGTTACCAGTGAGGAAGAATAGAATGTCAACAAGGGCTAAACAGAGGTCACCGACATCCAAAGAAACTGCATCTTTACTCTTATTCCTGCTTGTTGCCATCTGGATCTCTGTCTGAGAAAATGTCACCGTTTCTGTCCTGGTACCTCGGTGGGTCTGTAAAGGGACTACTGATGTGAAGCTTCCTAAGAAGGATTACACTTAATTCAGAGTCTCACCAGAAGACAGTTTTTCTCAACTCATCACCCTTCCAAAGACATTATGAATGCCTCACTTTCCCAGAAGGAGCCAGAGCAAAGTAATATGGAAGATGCCATATACAGCTTCTGTCCCTTCCAATTTGTATATTGGTTTTTTAGTGAGTGTAAGTTTGCATTGATATTATTTCTCCTTGCCAAACTGCTTAAGTTTGAAAATTTAAAAATAAAAAGATAATTTTGTTTGTTTTATATGTTTGTATAAATATATGTATATATATTGCTTAAGTCTGAAGATTTAAAAATAAGAACAAAAATTAATATATGTATATTTATTTTATTTGGATTCTCAAAGGATTCATCTCCAAAGCCATCAAAAATAAATACATTTTCTTCCTATGCACTTAAAAATGGGGGCTAGGGGACTCCCCTGGTGGTACAGTGGATAGGAATCTGCCTGCCAATGTAGGGGACGGGTTTGAGTCCTGGTCCGGGAAGATTCCACATGCCTCGGAGCAACTAAGCTCATGAGCCACAACTGCTGACCCCACGTGCTGCAACCGCTGAAGCTCACAAGCCTAGAGCCCGCGCTCCACAGCTAGAGAAGCCACTGCAATGGGAAGTCCGTGCTCGACAGCAAAGAGTAGCCCCCACTCTCTGCAGCCAGAGAGAGCTCACGCACAGCAATGAAGACCCAACACAGCCAAAATTAAATAAATACATAAAATTGAAATATGTGTAAATAAAAATATTTTTTTAAATATTGGGGTTAGGTGTCAAAGCATCATGGGATTCTAGTGTCTTATTAAAATTGGTGGGAATTTTTTTACTTATGAATATTTTCTATTTCATTATGCTCACTTGATTTGAAAATGTTGATTTATGCTCAGCCAAAAATACCAAGTATTTAAGTATCAAGTATATTGAAGTATGTGATGCTGGCTTCACCAACTATTGGCTCCCATCCATCAGAATTCAAAATGGAAAATGTACCTAATGAAGGTTTATACATAACTGCTGGGAAACCTCTCTGGGTTTAATTTTTTTAATTTTAATCCTATTATTCATTTCATATACGTGGTCTCAAAGAGATCTCCATAAGTGGCCAGTTTTAACTTATAGACCTTTGGGATTTACAGCACTATAAATAGAGGGCTGGCCCTGGTCTTAAAATGACAGCCTGCTTGGTTACAGGCAGACTGTAGTTTGACATTAGCCAAAATTAACAGAGCTATATATTCTACCTCCTGCTTATTCAACTACCTGAAAGGTAATTTAAACTGCATCTGATCACATATTCTAGCTGAATTAGATTTAATTCATTGTCCAATACCAATTCCTTATGTAGCAATAGACAAATTGTTTAAATGCCTGTCTTCTCTACACATATCAATGGAGATTACTCTCTTGCATCCTGTGATGAAATGCTAAATTCCGGCTTTTGTTGCCACCACCCAAAGGCTTAAGGCTTCTTCCTGTGTTCACAGCTTGGGAAGGTAGCCCTGTTTTCTCATGTACATCTTGTTTCAAATTGTCTGTAACAACACACTCTCAAAATGCTTATCTTCTCTGAATGGGAAAAAAATTCTTTACTACTTTGATGAGATTTATAAAAAGAAAAATAAGTATAGGCTGACATTATAGTAGGTAAAGTAGCTCCATAATCTAGCTTTTTGTAGCACAGGGACTAAACCTAGTAAAAGATCTTACTTCTGGGGGTTTCTCGTCAGCCACGTAGTCTGCTTCTCCAATCAGTCGAATCAGATCCTTTACTGGTCTTGAGAAAGAGATAATATTAGTCCAACCTTTCTTTTTTACAGATAAGAAAGAAATTGGGAGTCAGGCTTTCAGGCTTTGACTTATGCTCATCTCTCTGTAGTGATATACTAAAATCCTACCTATATCTTTAAAAATGATATTTTACATGAATAAAAATATATGTAAAGCACTTAGAACATACAAAGTACTGTAAAAACCTTTAATAGTTTTATTCTGACTTCTTTGTGAAATCTTCCTCATCCTCATCTCTGTACGGCCCTGAGTTCCTTGGGCTTGTCTTCCTGTTTATACTTATATTGAACTTAATTCTTTATTTTTCCCTCTCCCTCACGAGACAGTAAGCTATTTGAGGCAAGAACCATGAATTCTCTTTGAATTATCCTCCTCCCCAGTCCTTAGCCCTGACATAAAACAAATACGCTGCCAGTTATTTCTCCAGAAGAAAATGGATTCACTTAGGATCAACAAAGAATTAAATGCAGGGTCTGCAGCTGTGGTAAGCCACCTGCAAGTCCCCACACAGCAAGGAGAGAAGAATTCTTTTAAAGAGGGGAAAGGGAAGTTGGGCAGTCTATAGCAAACAGAGTCCATTGGGGGTTTGAGAGTTTGTAGTGGCTTTTCATTGGCTGAGTTGTGACAGTCTCTCATTACCTATGCTCTTTCCAGGCGAGAGGAGGAGGTCGTTCTTTCTCCTCTTGGGCTCTGCTATTGTTGTAGGGCATGAGAGCACCCCCTCTGGCCTCCCTACTCTTTCGTGTGTGTGTGTGTATGTGCAAGTAATTTTATATAAATATATATATGTGTATACATATATATATGAAGTATAGTTTTATATATATATATATATGAAGTATAGTTGATTTATAATACCTGATTCTATTTTAATTGAGATTTCTGTTTACTAAGTTTTACACTAGTGTATTACTTTTCAAGCATTACATCTTTTTTTTAATTTATTTTTATTAGTTGGAGGCTAATTATTTTACAATATTGTAGTGGTTTTTGCCATACACTGACATGAATCAGCCATGGATTTACATGTGTTGCCCATCCTGATCCCCCCTCCCAGGACATGGAAGCAACCTAGATGCCCATCAGCAGACAAATGGATAAGAAAGCTATGGTACATATACACAATGGAATATTACTCAGCCATTAAAAAGAATACATTTGAATCAGGCATTACATCTTTAAAGAAGTGTCCACTGATTTAATTGCAATGATGACCTTCAAAAGCAGTAGGACGTTTTCAACCACTGTGGGTTTGTTGAAAGTGTAGGTCGCAAAAAAAAAAAAAAAAAGAAAGTGTTAGTCGCTCAGTTATGTCTGACTCTTTGCAACCCCATGGACTGTAGCCCATCAGGGTCCTCTGTCCGTGGGATTTCCCAGGCAAGAATACTGGAGTGGGTTGCCATTTCCTTCTCAAGGGGATCTTCCCGACCCAGGGATCGAACCCACATCTCCTACAAGCAGGTGGATTCTTAACCACTGAGCTACCAGGATACTATAATGGTGAAAGTGAGAAATGTGAAAGTGTTAGTTGCTCAGTCGTGTATCTGACTCTTTGTGACACCATGGACTATAGCTCCCCAGGCTCCTCTGTCTGTGGTATTCTCCAGGCAAGAATACTGGAGTGGGTAACCATTTCCTTTTTCAGGGGATCTTCCTGACTCAGGGATTGAACCTGGGTCTCCTGCATTGCAGGCATCTGACCCATAGATCTGCCAGCAGATACCAATAGACACCACATTAGTTTCTTTATGCAGACAAGTTGGAGTTGCAATAATATTAAGTGAGTGCACGGTCAGATGGCAGAAACCAGGAAAAAGTGATTGCAAAATAATAGCAAAATGCACAAACAATAGGATTAACAATGGGATTAATTTAGACTGGAACTCACTAAAGCAACGGACAGGTTGTGACAAGATTAGGGACAAGGATAGATTTAGGGAAGTGAATAGGGCAAGCTGAAGCATGGTTCAGACCCCACTTACAGGTAGGAAAGAAAAGCTGCAATCTTAAGCATCCAAAATGGCTTCCAAGTGTTGCATCAATAGGTGACTGTGGGATGAGAGATAAAAAGACTATAGTCTCAAAAAAAAAAAAAAAAAAAAGACTATAGTCTCATAACCACAAAGGGTAAGTCTTTCATCACTAGTTCTGCCTACAAGATGTTTGTTAAAGGATCTCAGTTTATTAGAGTGGTTCCCATTTACCCAGGTTCATCTTCATGACAGTACCTTCAATAGTCATGTCTGGATGGTAGTGTCAATTCTTCAAACAGGACCAAAGATACAATCATGACTTAGAGACAAATTCTAATTTTCTAAGGCTTCCCAGGTGGTGTAGTGGTAAAGAATCTGCCTGCCAATGCAGGAGATCCAAGAGACACGAGTTTGATCCCTAGGTTGGAAAGATTCCCTGGATGAGAAGAGAGCAACCCTCTCCAGTATTCTTGCCTGGGAAATCCCATGGACAGAGTAGCCTGGAGGGTTATAGTCCATGGTATTGCAGAGAGTCAGAAATGACTGAGCATACACTCACTCGCACTAATTTTCTAAAGACTCCAGGAATTTCCATATGGAACTTGTTCTCTAGAACTCCTAATGCCTGGGCTTTTGACCAAAGTACTAATACTGTTCCCCCATCATGCTCACCAAGTGAAATATCAGATGCATAAATTTCTGGGTGCTGTTTGGTTGCAAGTAGAAGGTCCCCAAATCTAAAAGTTATCCCTCTCAAAAGAGTACTCTTAAGAAACACTGAATTGTGCAAACCTCAAATCCCACAGCACTGCTTATTTCAGTCAGTGAAGGAAGAAAATGCGAGGGAAGACATTGTATAGGAAGGAAGGACATTTAACATTTAGTTTGGTGTGGCAGAGAAAATAGGAAAACTGTGTAGGTATAAGGGTCACTAGGAAGCTGAAGTTAATTGTTTTGAAAATAGGAGAACTAAAGAAAGTGTTTTCCAGTCTTTAAGAGTGTTAAAGAGGACAGGCGGTGGTGGTTTAGTTGCTGAGTCGTGTCCAACTCTTTGCCACCCCATGGACTGTAACCCAGCAGGCTTCTCTGTCCATGGGATTTCCTAGGCAAGGATGCTGGAGTGGGTTGCTATTTCCTTCCGCAGGAGATCTTCTCAATCCAGGGATCAAACCCAAGTCTTCTGTGTCTCTTGCTTGGCAGGCAGATTGTTTACCACTGAGCCACCTGGGAAGCCTATTAAAGAGGACTATAAGGACCTAAATGGCCTCCAATCATTAATAAGCCCTAGGAACTGCAGGTTTATTCCCAGATTTGCTCATTTTTCCATTTGTAGTAGGGTGCTTCTCACCAATTTTTAAGGGTAGAGAGTCTGCAAAGAGGTCATGTCCTTGGGTGAAGAGGTCTTCTATATTTCTTTCATTTAGACCTTCTTAATACTTCAAAGAAGATTGTCAAAAAACAAAATTCAGCTGAGTAAATCTAAAGATCTAACTGGCTTTATTCAACAATTAATTCATGAGTCAAGCAGCATCCCATCAAGCAGCATCCCATCCCTTCTGACTAGAAGGCACTCAGAGGAATGATACAAAATGGGAAGCTTTTGTAGAAAGGAGGGTGGAGCGAGGAAGTAATTAGGAAAGAAAATAAAAGATTATCTGGGGCCAGAGGGCTTCTTTGCGGGAGAACTGGCAAGGGTTTTTATCCTGCAGACTGCATCTTCTTCCCCTTGAGGGGGTGATGGAGAGGGTCCACACGACAGATTAACCTGGTTGATGCTGACCAGAAAATTTCAAACTGATTAAGATTACATTTCTGGGGAAGGTCAAAACTGCAATTAGGTTAGGTATTAAATCTAGGTTTGATATCATGAGTTTTAGCACAAGTAACATCATTTTGTGCCCATGGTCTTTCTCTTTAACTGGATTAATCAGACATTTGTGTTTTTTAAGTCTGAGAAAAGAGGTTATCCTTGATACCTCCCTCTCTGTGGTGGGTATCTGATTTTTTTTTGGCTAACCCAAATTCAATTTTCCTTTCTAACCACACCTTAATTTTGTGGGTGGGGAGTAGGTATATCCTTCACTAAATTTTGTGCAATTTTTAGGACTGTAAATCAAGATAATGTGCCTTCCCTGTATGAAAACTGAAGTTCCCAGATGCAATTAATGCTTTCTTCCTCTCTTATTGTCTTATATCAAAAGCCAGCTAATGCTCAGCTGGTTAGAGTGCCTTTTCTGGGACTCTGAGTCACAGGTGGAGTGATACAAAGATAGAAAAATCAGTTAGACTTCTTTCATTCTGGGGGTGGTATCCTGATAAGACTGTCAATTTTTTCCTGCTGACCCTACTCCATCATTCCTAATCCTAGTTCTCTAACCTTTCAATCAATTCTGTGAGTTGTCCATAATCCTTATTTTTAAACTTCCCTTTTTGTTTAAGTCAGCCAGAGTTGGTTTTTACATCTTGCAACCAAGAACTATAACTAGCCATATGATCCTACAATCCCATTCTGGGCATATGTCTGGAAAAAACTCTAATTTGAAAAGATACATGGACCCCAGTGTTCATAGCAGCACTATTTACAGCCAAGACATGGAAACAACGTAAATGTCCACTCAGGTAAATGGATAAAGAAGATGTGGTACATATATACAATGGAATACTACTCAGACATAAAAAAGAGTGCAGTCATGCCATTTGAAGCATCATGGATGGACTTAAAGATTATCATGCTAAGTGAAGTAAATCAGAGAAAGACAAATGCCATATGATATCACTTATACGTAGAATCTAAAATATGATGCAAATGAACTTATCTACAAAACAGACTCACAGACAAAGAACAGATTTGTGGTTGCCTTTCTTGAGGGGGAGTAGGGGAAGGATTGATTGGGAATTTGAGATTAGGAGATACAAACCATTATACATAGAATGGATAAAAAACAAGGTCCTACTATATAGGGAGCTATATTCAATATCCTGTGATAAGCCATAATGGAAAAGAATATAAAACTGAATCACTTTGCTGTACAATAGAAATGAACACAACATTGTAAATCAACTGTACTTCAATATAAAAAAAGACCACTTAGATCATTTACTGGGAAACCCTCTCTGAATTGCTGTCTGAGCTAAAATTGTGTTGAAAATGAAATAAAGGAAAAAAGGTCACCTTAAAAAAGACTCTAGTTCAATATCCCTTTTTCCACATGCTTTATTCATCACTCAGTCCTGTTAATTCTACTTCGAAGATGGTTCTACATGCATATCTATACAGCCAGTCTGACATCACCCCTAATCCAACCCACAATCTCTTTTTTCCTTACCCAGATCACTGCAAGAGCTTTCATGCCTCCACTATGGTCATTCTCAAATCTACTCTATTCTTCATATTGTGACAACAGTGATTTTTTTTTTTTTTTTTTGGCCACGCTGGTGACTCGCAGGACCTTAGTTCCTTGACCAGAGATTGAACCTGTACCCTTGGCAGTGAAAGCGCTGGAGTCCTAGTCACTGGACCACAAGGGAATTCCCCCACAGTGATCTTTTAAAACTCCAATCTAATCATGTTGGTCCTCAGTCTAACTTTTCAATTGTTTCCTTTTTTCCATAGGATAAAATTAACAATCCTTAAGAGAGCTCATATGACCTTTTATAATCTGGACCCTGATGACTTCACTAATCTTGTTTTATAGAATTGTTCACAGAGCCCCAGAAACTCTGGCTTCCTTTGGCGTCTCAAGTACACTATGATCTTTATTATCTCAGGAACTTCAAACTCGGGGCTCCCTCAACCGAGACTACCTTTCCCTCTCAATTATGTGCCTGGCTGGCCTTTCCTTATCTCCTACTCCAAACTAGTTTTTGCTCTCCTCTTTCAAGGTATTTTGTTCCTTTCTTTCATAGCTGTTACCACAATTTTTATGTCTTTATTTATCCAATTATTTGCATAATATCTGTTCTCCCCAGTGCCTGTAAGTTTCATGAGGGTAGGAGCCATATCTATTTTTCTCACCAGTGGATCACCAGAACCCAGTGGGGTACCTGACCTGCAGAAGATCCTTAAGAATTATCTTCAGAACCAATGGTTAAATGAATGGATGAGAAACATCACACCGCATTCTCTTCTCTTATCTTCACCATTATTTCCAACCTAAATCAATAGCTAAATCATTAATTCCTTTTAATTAATCTCTGAAATATGCCTCTGGGGACTTCCCTGTTGGTTCAGTGGTTTAAAATCTGCCTTGCAATGCAAGGGGGACAGGTTCGATCCTTGGTCATGAAACCAAGATCCCACATGCCACGGAGCAACTAAGCTTGCACGTGGCAACTACTGAGCTGTCAAGCTCCAGAGCCCACATGCCACAACTAAGACTAGAGGCAGCCAAATAAATAATAAACTCTTAAAATAAAATAAAATACACCTCCTTTATCACTGCTACTGGTTTAGTTCACGCCATCATCATTACTTACCTGAGCCTTTGCAATGACTTCCTAACTAGTCTTCTTGTCCCTCCCTAAACTATCTTCTACACTGCAGCCAGAGTGATATCCCCAAAATACCAACATATCACATTAACTCTCTAATTACCATTCTTTGATAGTTTCCCATAACCTGCAGGATAAAGACTAAATTTCTTCTACAAAGCCCCATCTGTCTCTAGCTTTATTTCCCAAATGAAGTTATCTATGCAGAGTACATCAAGCAAAATGCTGGGCTGAATGAATCACAAGTTGAAATCAAGATTTCCAGGAGAAATATCAGCCATGTCAGACATGCAGATGATACCAATCTAATAGCAGAAAGTGAGGAGGAACTAAAGAGCCTCTTGATGAAGGCGAAAGAGGAGAATGAAAAAGTTGCCTTGAAACTCACCATTCAAAAAACTAAGATCATGGCATCTGGTTCTATCACTTCATGGCAAATAGAAGGGGAAAAAAAAAGAAGCAGTGACAGATTCTTATTTTCTTGTGTTCCAAAATCACTGTGGACAGTGACTGGAGTCATGGGATTAAAAGATGTTTGCTCCTTGAAAGAAAAGATATTACAAATCTAGGCAGCATATTAAAAAGCAGAGACATCACTTCTCCAACAAAAGTCTGTAAAACAAAGCTATGTGGTTTTTCCAGGAGTCATGTACAGATGTGCAAGTTGGACCATAAAGAAGTCTGAGCACTGAAGAATTAATGCTTTCAAATTGTGGTGCTGGAGAAGACTCTTGAGAGTCCCTTGGACTGCAAGGAGATCAAACCAGTCAATCCTAAAGGAAATCAATCCCAAATATTCGTTGAAAGGTCTGTTGCTGAAGGTGAAGCTCCAATACTTTGGCCACCTGATGCGAAGAGCCGACTCATTGGAAAAATCCCTGGTGCTGGGAAAGATTGAGGGCAGGAGGAGAAGGGAGAGGCAGAGAATGAGATGGTTAGATAGCATCACCAACTCAATGGACATCAATCTGAGCAAACTCTGAGAGATAGTGGAGGACAAAAGAGCCTGGTGTGCTGTAGTCCATGAGGTTACAAAGAGTCAGACACAACTTAGTGACTGAACAACAACAAAAAGAAAAAACAATCCCATGTTTTGCTGTCCATCTGAAACCATCACAACATTGTCAATCAGCTAAACTGCAATATAAAACAAAAAGTTTTTTAAAAAAGCAATCCCACAGAGAAAACTCTACTTTGATTACTACCTAACATTTAAGGAAGAAATAATATCAATTCTAAACAAACTTCCAGAGAGCAAATAGTAGGTAAAATTTCTCAACTCATTCTATGAGTTCATCACTTTAATATCAAAGGCATCAAAAATATTAGAAGAAAAGAAAACTAGACCAAACTAGAAAAGTAAACCAATATTACTAACAAAAATAGACATAAAAATTATACATAAAATTTTAGCAAATATAATCAATCAATATATAAAAAGGATAATACATGATAGTAAAGTTGGATTTCTCCCAGGAGTGAAAGGTAGGTTTAACATTCAAAAATAAATCAATATGAATCATTTTATTAACTCATGAAAAAAGAACTATATGATCGTCTCAGACACAGAAAAAACATTTAACAAAATCCAACAATTATTCCTGATAAATATGCTCAGCAAATGGAAATAAAAAAACTTTTTTCAAGTTGTTAAAAGGTATTTACCAAAAAAATCTATGTCTAACATCAACTGAAGCAGGGCAAAGGCTAACAGAGTTTTGCCAAGAGAATGCACTGGTCACGGCAAACACCCTCTTCCAACAACACAAGAGACGACTCTACACATGGACATCACCAGATGGTCAATACTGAAAACAGACTGATTATATTCTTTGCAGCTGAAGATGGAGAAGCTCTATACAGTCAACAAAAACAAGACCGGGAGCTGACTGGCGCAGACCATGAACTCCTTATTGCAAAATTCAGACTTAAATTGAAGAAAGTAGGGAAGACCACTAGGCCATACAAGTATAACCTCAATCAAATCACTATGATTATACAGTGGATGTGACAAATAGATTCAAGGGATTAGATCTGATAGATGGAGTGCCTGAAGAACTACGGACAGAGCTTTGTAACATTATACATGAGGCAGTGATCAAAATCATCCCCAAGAAAAAGAAATGGTTGTCTGAGGAGGCCTTACAAATAGCTGAGGAAAGAAGAGAAGTGAAGGGAAAGAGAGAAGAGGAAAGATAAATCCATCTGAACGCACAGTTCCAAAGAATAGCAAGGAGAGAGGAAAAAAAGCCTTCCAAAATGAACAGTGCAAAGAAATGGAGGAAAACAATAGATTAGGAAAGACTAGTGATCTCTTCAAGAAAATTGGAGATACTAAGGGAACATTTCATGCAAAAAGGGGCACAATAAAGGACAGAAACACTGTGAACCTAACAAAAACAGAAGATATTAAGAAGATGTGGAAAGAAAACAAAGAAGAACTATACAAGAAAGGTCTTCACGACCCAGATAACCATGATGGTGTGATCACTCACCTAGAGCCAGACATCCTGGAATGTGAAGTCAAGTGGGCCTTAGGAAGCATCACTACGAACAAAGCTGGTGGAGGTGATGGAATTCCAGCTGAGCTATTTCAAATCCTGGAAGATGATGCTGTGAAAGAGCTGCCCTCAATATGCCAGCAAATTTGGAAAACTCAGCAGTGGCCACAGGACTGGAAAAGGTCAGTTTTCATTCTGATCCCAAACAAGGGCAATGCCAAAGAATGTACAAACTACTGCATAATTGCACTCATTTCACATGCCAGCAAAGTCATGCTCAAAATTCTCCAAGCCAGGTTTCAACAGTATGTGAACCAAGAACTTCCAGATGTTCAAGCTGGATTTAGGAAAGGCAGAGGAACCAGAGATTAAAGACCTTTCTTAGCATGCACTGCAGCTAGAAACTATCAGTAAAAAGATTAACAAAATATAACTGACCACAAGCTGACATATAACATCAATCACGTTAAAGGTTAAACTTCAATATATGATATACAGAGGGTTAATATCATCACTACAAACCTCTTACTAATCAATAAGAAAAAGAAAAAATACTTAGAAGACTAGGGGAAAAGCATGCACTTCCTGGTACTCCACAAAAGAAGAAATCTAAAATCATCAATAAATGTGTAAGATGTGCTACTCCATCACATCTAATTAGCAAATATTAAGAACATGGACTCTACACAGGGTAGAGGAGGATATAGAGCACCATACAACTGTTGGTGACGCTGTAGATTTATATATTGATCGGCATAACTCTCAGAGAGCAATTTGATGAGCTATGTAAAACTTTGAAGCATCTAAACACGTAATCCAGTAATTTCAATTTTTATTAATTTATTCCAAGAAAATCATTAAACAATACAACACTGTTTATAATAGCCTCAAATTGGATACAACCTAAATGTCTGTCAATAGATTCATTAAATAAATTGTGACATGAAGAAATCACAATTCAAAAAAACATGTATATACCCCCATGTTCACTATAGCACTACTTACAATAGCCAGGATGTGGAAGCAACCTAGATGCCCATCAAGAGATGAATGAATAAAGAAGTTGTGGTACATATATGCAATGGAATATTACTCAGACATAGAAAAGAATGAATTTGAGTCTGGTCTAGTAAGCTGGACTAATCTAGAGTGTGTCATACAGAGTGAAGTAAGTCAGAAAGAGAAAAACAAATATCACGTACTAACGCATATATATGGGATCTAAAGGGCAGGAATGGAGACAGAGACGCAGAGAACAGACAGTGGGGCAGGGGAGGGTGGGATGAATCGAGAGAATAGCACTGAGATACATATATTATCATATGTGAAACAGCTAGTAGGAAGGGCTGGAAAACTCAGGGAGCTCAACCCAGTGCTCTGTGACAACCTAGAGGGGTGGGATGTGGTGGGGGTGGGAGGGAGGTTCAATGCGGGGGGGACATATATATACTAATGGCTGACTCATGTTGTTGGATGGGAGAAACCAACACGACATTGTAAAGCAATTATCTGCCAAATGAAATAAAATAAAAACAAATGAATTGTGGTTTACCTAGAGGGAGTTAACGACGACCAGAATACTATGTCATCATTAAAAATTATCACCACTACCTACATTGACATGGAAAGATACCCATGATATATGAAGTGAAAACAGCAGCTTGCAAAGTACTATGCATAGGTATATTTTTAAAGTATTTTGTTAAAAAATATCCTGGAAGGATATACAACAGAGTGTTAACAATAGTTTTCTCTGAAAGGTGAGATTATATGTAAAATTTACAATCTTAATTTTTTTTATTGTTTCATTTTTACAACACAAATCTGTTATTTAAAAATGATAATGTAAAAGTGTGAAAAATCAGTAAAGTGTTTCCATTTTAGAAAAATTTCTGTTCTAATGTTATTCAATAAGAATTCTATAATGAAATTATGAATAAAATTCACTTCTACCTAGGTTTTTCTATGTTCTAATTTGTTCACTGAAAGCTTTTAGAAAGTGTTCCTTCTATCAAAAAATCATGAACAATTTTTTTGAATTGTGATTTTAAAACATTTATAAGCAATTGTTTCTAAGCAAACAGTTTTAAGCATGAAAAGTACAAGATGTTGGACTTGTATAACCAGTTCTGAGTAAAATACATCTATCATCACTTATGAGATGACTTCCCACTAAACAAACACCTGGGGTAAGAAAATTAATGGATAAACCAATATTGCAAGCCTGGGCTACATTCATATATATTGGATTAGTTTTCATTCACATCATTACTTCTTGTTGAAAAGTATCCTATTTAAATAGTTAAAAAATTCACTTTTCACAACACATTGTCACATTTAAATATACACTGAAAATGCTCTGGGCATTGTTACACAAAAGCTATGAAACTCTGTAATCATTGTTAAAAATAATTATATATGCTGTATCTTTACACATGAAAATAAAGCATGAGGAATACCAGCTGTGAATACCAGCACATATTAGAATAATGTGCTTAAAATGAACTATCTTCAAATTTTAAAAATTCATATTAAGAAATGTTGGCAAGATAAAGGCATGACTAAAGATAATGTTAAGTCATATATCAGATATAAATTGCATTACTTCTTTGCACCAAATTTTATCACTGCTACCTATGACAATTTAAACAAAAAAAACAAAAAAAAATTTAAACACATTATAAATCAATCACCCTTATATACACTCTTTTAAGCAAAAACACCTACCAGGTATACAAATTAAACATTGGAGAGATTTATTAGCTTATAGACATTTCTAATTATTTGAAAAACTTGTCTTATGTTCAACAGCAACATCATTCAAGAGCACATTTCAGTCTTAGTAGAGGGGATCAAATCATTATAAAAGTGATCATAGAGAGGTTTATTAAAGTGACATTTTAGGGCAAAGCAAATTTTTGGCAAGTATTATGGAGTTTATTCTATAGTACATGCAATCGTGTTCAGCCTTTGTAACTATCTAGCAAGATTCCTATGCACAGAAGATAGAATAATACAGAATGTATGTATGCTGGCGCAGGGGCAACAGAGAGGGGAACAGGGTAAGATTTATTACCTTCAATTATTTTTGTTAAAAACTCTCCTCAGGGCACAGGCACATAATATATTGTACTTTCCATTACTTAGTGCAAATGTAAAACATATCTAAAAAACACATTTCATCCTCATAACATATTAAAATAACAAGTAGGATGTCATGACGTTAATTTGACAGATGGACTGTCATTTAGCAATGTTGTACGACATTAGTTAACAGCAAATTAATATCATCATACCCAATTTTTCTTAACATCTAGAAGCTATCAGATTGGGAAAAGTTCTCTAGTAAGGTATCTTTGATTTGTTTACTAATCTAATAAGACAAAATAACCAGCTAAAATATGCAAATGTAATCCACATATAATTTTTAAATAGCTTTCAAAAAATTTAAAAACAAATGGTAGAATAATTGAAAAGCTCTGATGTTATCCATCCCTCCCAACTTTATCCTTCACTAAGGTATTGATTTTCTTTTTACAACTTCACATGTACATTATGAATTGACTCATAAAAATTTTCAGCATATTGTACTAGGTTCATTATAACCACCCTTACTATATTTTAAGACCAGTGTCTTTTCATCAACACCAGCTGTTAAACAAACTCAAGTGACATAGTAGATTCATGATCAGTCCACAGAAAAGAAAGCAAAAAGAGTGACATAAATTTAATTTCATTACACTTTGGCATCTAAAACCACATTTTATGCCCCACTGACCACAAATGACTCCTCTATTGTAAAACAGTCTTGATCTGTACAATTCTAGTTAACAACAACATTCACCAAATGGATGTTAATTTTAGTTTAAAGTTTTCATATTAAAAATTTATGTTTTCTGAAATAATTTTAATAGTATTGGAATAAGATGAGGAATTATTTCCTGCAAATGTATCCCCATTGATAATTTAAGTGTTTTTGTGGACACTTTCTGTTAATATTTTTTTCTTGATCTATTCTACAAAGGGGAGGGGCAAAAAAGAAAGTAGAACTTGCAGCCTAATATCAGGATTGAATAAAAACATCAGCTTAACTCTATCTGGTTCTTGAAGCAGGAACAGGAAAGGTTGCAAAAATGTGGCTTTAAATCTTTAGCAGCTACGTTTTAGAGAAACATAAAATAGTGGTGTTTTAGCATTAAAATAGACCTACTTCTCTGTAAAAGGAACTGTAGTAACCGTACTTTTTAGCAAAGACGTTATAATCTCCTAATGAAAACAAAGAAGACCTGATTTCAGGAATGTTTGTATAAAACTTCAGGAAGGAATTTACATGCTTTTTGTTTAAAACTTGCAAATTCTACCTCCTTGGTGAAGCTAACTTATTCCACACCACTACCATATAACTTCTCTAGTTGTGCTATGTATGCTAATTCAATCCAACTCCCATTGGATTTTACGTTCTTTGAAAGCAGAAACCATGTCTTAAACTTCCCCTTCATTCCCTCTATTAGCACAGTGTTGAATATGTAAGAAATGTACTCAGCAAATGCTTGATTGTGAAATTCTAGCAATGTTTATCTGTTTAAAAAAAAAAGACTAGATGCATTTATTAGATATTAAAATTATAACAGAATATTATTTTCACGATTCTGCATCAAATAAGTTACCAGTTATAATGGATCTTTAAATCTACTTTAAATGTAGATGTAGAAATTTAAAATTTGCAACTCCCACAAGATGGCGCCAGTGGTAAAGAACCCACCTGCCAGGGCAGGAGACATGAGAGTTGTCCCTAAGGAAGATCCCCTGGAGGAGGGCATGGCAACCCACTCCAGTATTCTTGCCAGAAGAATCCCATGGGCAGAGGAGCCTGGCAGGCTACAGTTCATAGTGTCTCAAAGAGTCAGATGCAACTGAAGAGACTTAGCAAGCACACACAAGAAGAGATTTACCCATTGTGATTGATATTAATGTACTGATTATCTCTGCAAGTGAAATTTCATCAGAACTATCTTTTTAAATATCTCTTTGGGTTTTATTGCAGTAACTATTTATATTTAATAGTCATTATAATATAGAACTATGATGTAATTAAAACCTATATCTGACCTTTGTCCCTAGTTTTTGGCACAGAGCTTCAAAAACTCTGGGAATTTCCTGAGTGATAGAAATGTCTTTGTTATGCTAAGGAGGTTACTCAAGATGGGGCCCATAAAAGCTTCAGGATAAGGCTAGTCATCAGAAAGACCAACCACACGATTTGAGGGTTGAGATTTGGGGCCAGCCCAACCTTTAGGAAAAGACAGGCTCGAACATTCAATCAGTATTCTACGATTTGATCAATCTTCCCAGTGTAATGAAACTATCTGGACATCCAGGCCCGGGAGCATCCTGGCTGGTAACATACAGGTTTACTGGTGGCACACCCTGCCTCCTCAGGGACAAAAGCCCTGAGCTATGGGCACTTTCAGCCTTTTCTCAAGGTATCTGGAACTTTGTTTCATTAATATTTTTGTGAAAGTGTCTTTGTTAACTACACAATGTTAATTCTACTATTTAAAACAGAATTTACGTTAAACCTTAGATTATAAGCATTCTGCTATTTTTTGCTTTGCAATGAAAGATGCACTGCTATGAGAAAGATAGGATTACAAATTAAGAGAACCCTATATACAAGACTATACTGAGTTAAAAACCTTTGTAAACATTGGTAAATGCCACATGTTTTAAAGAATTATCAATTTTAGAGACTGATGAGAAACAGATGATGTACACAGTAAAGTGTCCACAAGGGCTAAGTAAAAGTCCCAGCCACTATTTTTGTCAACACTTAATAGTCAATAGCTCTTCTTAGAGCTAAATTTATTTGCTAAATTTACTAGAAACTAAAGTATGTGGAAAGTTACTTACAAAGAAGAATGCTAAACATTCAAGGGGACAATGTCAGTTTCTGTATGATACAATGCATTTCACAATTAAAATAATTCTTCTGGTGGGAAAATCTGAAAAAATATATTTTCCAGCACACCTATCCACTTATCATAGTATAGGAAAATAAGTGGATTTCAATTTGGTGATTTAACCTATAGCTTTAAATCTTCAATAAACAAACTTGAAATTCCAAGCTTTAATAATGAAAATGCCATAACTGAAATGATGTCAACCCTGGATATGAATCTCTTACCAAAACGATGAAAGCCCCACTTGTAGAGCTGTACTTCTGGTCAGCAGCTGCGTTTTTGTTTTAATAAAAGGAGAAAGAGTGCCAGCACACCAACGCGATCCAAGACATGGTTGCTACATAAGCAGTGGGATTAATCGCTTTTCCAGAAATCCAGAGTAAGCTCTCTTTCCACTGTCCCTACAGGACCAGCTTCCATAAAATGAGTGTAATAAGATAATGTATTACATACGCCACTAACTCCTACCAGCAGTATTCAACTGAACAAAGCTATCCATATTTATATCAATCAATAAAAACTTCATTGCTACACATATTTCAGACATCACATTCTAGCTGTCTTTTAGGTGGAGATAAGGTAGGCTATAAAGAAGCAAAAGTATATTTCTTTACTCCCTGAAGAATCTGTCCTTTCCTCTAATATCTTCCTTAGCTAATAAGATGAAGAAAAAGAAATATGTATCAGGGATTTCAGAAAAATACCTCTACCAATATGAAGGATCTGACTCACAAACATTAGAACTACAGACATTTATTTGGCACCAAAATGGTTACACTAATAATTAGTATGATTTCATAATTGGTAAGATTTGATTATACCACATATAGTCATGAGACAGTACATTTAGGTTGTGACATACCTAGATAATTTGAGGAGGAAGTTATTTCTAAATTTAAGAAAAGCACAGAAGGAAGCATGACAAAGGTCACACTCCAGCCAGAAAAAGAATTCTTTTTCTTCCGGTTCTCCAGTCAGGAGCTTATCCACTAAATCATTTGGATTTCCAGACCACAACCTAAATGTACCTTCTTATGGCTATATATGGGATAATTAAATGACCTCCCCCAAACCCATTAATCATTTTGGAAACTATTGGAGAGTCTAAAACCAATAGATTTAAGTTTGTTTCATAGGCACAAAAGTTCTGAGACCATTTCTTAAATTCTAGCCTATTTATGAAAATGACACAATATATTATATTATTGATAGAAATGGAAGGTTTCCCTTGGAGAGTCTTGTTTATTAGTTTGCTTTTTTTTTTTTTTTTTTTTTAATAAAGGAAGTTCTTTCTTTTTAGGAGAGCATATGGATTATTGTCATCTAATGAAATCTAAACCATCCCAAGGAAATGGATGCTATTTGTTGAAATGATATGAGAATAATTTAGGTCTTTTGAGCAAGAAACAAAAATAAAATTATGATTAAACTAAAAATTTTAATCTTTCATGCCTTCTTAACATGCATACATGTATGTGTAGCACTAAAAATAGGCAAAAGCAGAAATCTCTACTTTTACTCAGAAATATTCCATGATAGCTTTAGGAACAATATTACTTATTTTCAAAGCAAGCTATTGGATGCTTAACATGTTTTAACAATATCAACCCAACATTTTTAAAATTCTTAATAATTTTTTTTGTTGTAGCCTTTACCTACACTGAGAAAAAACATACAATACTATTATCCTCTATTGTGATGTCTATGATGATTTCCAAATGTTTCTTTGCTATGCAGCAGAGGTATATGATTTCTGATCCAGATGCTTCAAAAAGCAATTCTAACAAAGAAACTTAATCGGAGCAGAACTTGGCACAGATTCTAAAAACCTATAGGATGATGTTTTGGAAGCTGCTCAAACAAAAGTTGAAACAGAAATATGCATCCACAATCATATATCCCTGGCTGGTAGCAATAAATGAAGGATACAGACTTTTTCCATAGTGTGGGTGAATAGAAGTTAATGCTTATAAAATACAAAGTACCAAAACAGTATTTGAGATTGATGCTTCTTTTGTTAAAGCCGAAACATCCATTTAATTCACAGGAAGGTATAAATCAAATAAAGAAAGATTATACTTGCCCTTTGGAAAGCTATTCAAGAGCTTTGGTACTCATCTTAAGTAATGAATAATTTCTGTTATACTATGCAACAAAATTATAGCATGATTGTCTAAAAACATTAACACAGAGAGATGAGGGTATTTCTTCCAGTAAACATGGAATAAGTTGGGTACAAAAATTCTGAGACTTTTTTGAAGGAGCGGAGAGGAAGAATGGGACAGAGAAATATTTGAAGAGATGTGAAATATTGAATATTGAAATATTGAAGAGATTTGAAAATTCCTGGGAATTTTCCAAAACTCACAAAATATGTCAAGCCACACATTCAAGAAGTGCTAATATCCCAGTGCTAACAAAGAAAAGTGGACTGGGAATATCATAGTCGAAGTGTTGAACACCAAAGACAAATAAAAAATCTTTGAAGTAGCCAGGGGAAAGAAAGGACATATGACATTCCAATGAAAACGATGGAAGTCAGAAGACAATAGATTGCTATTTTCAAAATGGTTGTAGAAAATAATTAGAATCTAGAATTCTACATTCAGCAAAAATATCCTTCAAAAATAAATGTGAAAGAAGTGAATTTTCAGACAACTGATACTGAAAAAGTTTATCACTGGCAGACAAATACTGAAAGAAATACTACTATATAAAAATATAATTTATTTTTGTAATGATTTTGTATTATAAGACCTCATTAAGCACACTGATTCACTCCAGTAACTTTTTGTGATATATTCTTTATGATTTTATACACAGGTGATCATGATGTCTGTGGATAAAAACAGTTTTATGTATTCCTTTACAATCTGTATGCTTTACTTCCCCCACCAACACCCCACCCATTGCACTGGCTTGGGCCTCCAGTACAATGCTGAACAGAAATGCTAAGAGCAGATATCCTAGTGCTCCGGCCTGGTGCACTGGGAAGACCCAGAGGAATCGGGTGGAGAGGGAGGTGGGAGGGGGGATCGGGATTGGGAATACATGTAAATCCATGGCTGATTCATATCAATGTATGACAAAACCCACTGGAAAAAAATAATAATAATAATTTAAAAAAAAGAAAAAAAAAATAAGAGCAGATATCCTTTTTTGTTCCTGCTCTTAGGGAAAAGTACTCAATCTTTCACCATAATTAAGTTTATTCCTGGCTGAAGTTATTACTAATATTATTGTTGTTCAGTCACCAAGTCATGTCCGACTCCTTGTGACATCATAGACTGCAGCATGCCAGGCCTCCCTCCTTCATTACCTCCTAAACACTGTCAAACTATCTTTTAAAGTGACTTGAAAATTTTGCATTCCACCAGCAATGAGAAATTTCCTGTTACTCCACATCCTCGCCAGCATTTGGTGTTGTCAGTGTTCCACTTTATAGATGTGTGTGGTATCTCATCATTTTAACATGCATTTCTCTGATGGCATAGGATGTTGAGTATCTTTTCATATGCTTATTTGCCATCTGTATATCTTCCACGATGAGGTGTCTGCTAAGGTCTTTGGCCCATTTCAAAATTGAGTTGTTTTTTTCTTGAGTTTTAAATGTTCCTTGTATATTTTGAATAATGGCCCTTTACCATATGAATCTTTTGTGACTATTTTCTCTGAAGCTGTGAACTATCTTCTCATTCTCTTGATATTATCTTTCACAGAACATAAGTTTTTATTTTAATGAAGCGCACCTTCTCAATTATTTCTTTATGGTCCTTATCCAAAACATCATCAATACCCCAAGGTAATCTAAGTTTTCTTTTATGTTACCTTCTAGAAATTTTATGCTCCTTTTACATTTAGATCTGTAATCCATTTTGAGTCAGTTTTTGTATAATGATGATTTTGCATGCGAATGACCAGTTGTTCCAGCACCATTTGTTGAAGAAATTATCTTTGCTCCATTATACTGCTTTTGCTCCTTTGTCAAATATCAGTTGAGTATATTTACAGAGGTCTATTTCTGGGCTTTTCTTTCTGTTCTGTTGATCTCTATGTCTGTTATTTGCGAATACCACACTGTCTTGGTTACTAAAGCTTAGTTAGTCTTGAACTTGGGTAGTCTGAGTCTACTATATTATTCTTCAAGAGACACAGGTTCAATCTCTGGTTCTGGAAGATCCCCTGGAGGAGGGTATGGCAACCCATTTCAGTATTCTTGCCTGGAGAATCCCACGGACAGAGGAGCCTGGCAGGCTACCATTCATAGGGTAGCAAAGAGTCAGGCATGACTGAAGTGACTGAGCACACACGCATGTATGCATGCAGTGCTGTGTTAGCTATTCTGGATCTCTGACCTCGTCATATAAACTTAAGAATCAGTTTATTGATATCCACAATAAAATATACAGTTAGAAAATATACAGAAGAATGAAACAGAGCTGAAAAACACAATAACTGAAATTTTCAAAAATGCACAAGAAGTAATTAACAGATTTAATGATATAGAAAAATGCATCAGCAACTTGGAAGACAGACTAGTGGAAATCCCCCAAGGTGAACAACAACAAAAAAAGAATTGTAAAAAATGAGGCTAGTTCATGGGAGTTCTACAACATTCAGCATACTAACATTCACATTATAGGGGTCCCAGAATGAAGGAAGAGAGAGAGAAAGGCAGAGATCTAATTTGAAGAGATAATAATTGAAAACTTCCCTAACTTGGGGGAAAAAGTTGACACTCATTTGGGGGAAGCAGAGCGTCCCAAACAAGATAAACTCAATGGATCCACACCAAGACATACTGTGATTAAAATGACAAAAATTAAAGATAAGAGAGAATCTTAAAAGCAGAAAGAAAAAAATTCAACTAGTTACATATTGTATGGGGTATATCATATGGGGAACACCCATATGACTTTTCTTGAGAAATTTTGCAGGACAGAAGGGGATGACACAATATATATAAAGTGAAGAAAGAAGAAAATCTATAACCGAGATAATTCAACACAGCAAAGCTATCACTGAGATTTGAAGGAGAGGTAGTTTTACAGACAAGCAAAAGTTATGAGAGTTCAGCACCACCAAACTGGCTTTACAAGAAATGTTAAACAGACTTCTCTAAATAAAAAAAAGAAGAAGAAGAAGAAAGACAACAACTAGAAATATGAAAATTATGAAAGGAAAAACAGCAACAAAAATATCCTGCAAGAAACACACATGTGGAGGCTAAACAGTTATGCTACTAAACTTCAAATATGTCACTGAAGAAATGAAAGAAGAAATAAAAAATAATACTCTGTAGAGAAATTAAAATAGAAATGACATGATAGAAAAATCTATGAAACACAGCAAAAGCAGTTCTAAGAGAGTCTGGAGTGACCCAAGCTTAATACAGGAAGCAAGAAAATTGCAACCTGACTCTATATTTAAATGAACTAGAAAAAGAAGTACAAACAGAACTCAACATTAGTACAAAGAAAGAAATAATAAAGTTCAGAGCAGAAATCAATAAAATAGAAACAGAAAAAAAAGATCAGTGAATTAAGAGCTATTTCTTTGAAAAGATAAAAAAAAAACTGATCAACCTTTAGCCAGACTCATCAGGTAAAAAAAAGAGAGAGCCCAAATAAATAAAATCAGAAAGAAAAAGAAGTTACAACTGACACCACAGAAATACAAGTATCATAAGAGATTAGTACAAACAATTATACACCAATAAAAGGGACAACCTAGAAGAAATGGATAAATTCCACTTCTGCAAATTCCATAAATTCTGCAAACTCCCAAGTCTAAATCAGGAAGAAATAGAAAGTATAAACAGGCCAATTAACAATAATGAAATGGAATCAGTAATAAACAAACAAAAAGCAACTCTAAACAACAAAAGTCTAGGACCAGATGGCTTCACAGGTGAATTCTGCCAAATATTTAAAAAAGAGTTACACCTACTGTTATCAGTGTATTCCAAAAAAAAGGAAGGAACACTTTCAAACTCATTCTACAAGACAAAAGTCATGATTCTAAAACCAGACAAAGAAACCACACACACACACAGAAAGGCCAATATCACTGATAAACATAGACTCAAAAATCCTCAACAAAATGTCAGCAAACTGAACTCAACAACCCATTAAAAGGATCATATACTTTTGAGATTAATCTTTTGCCTGTTGCTTCATTTGCTACTATTTTCCCCCAATCTGAGGGCTGTCTTTTCACCTTGCTTATAGTTTCCTTTGTTGTGCAAAAGCTTTTAAGTTTCATTAGGTCCCATTTGTTTAGTTTTGCTTTTATTTCCAATATTCTGGGAGGTGGGTCACAGAGGATCCTGCTGTGATTTATGTCGGAGAGTGTTTTGCCTATGTTCTCCTCTAGGAGTTTTATAGTTTCTGGTCTTACATTTAGATCTTTAATCCATTTTGAGTTTATTTTTGTGTATGGTGTTAGAAAGTGTTCTAGTTTCATTCATTTACGAGTGGTTGACCAGTTTTCCCAGCACCACTTGTTAAAGAAGTTGTCTTTTTTCCATTGTATATTCTTGCCTCCTTTGTCGAACATAAGGTGTCCATAGGTTTGTGGATTTATCTCTGGGCTTTCTATTCTGTTCCATTGGTCTATATTTCTGTCTTTGTGCCAGTACCATACTGTCTTGCAGCTCAATTCCAGAAAAATAAATGACCCAATCAAAAAATGGGCCAAAGAACTAAACAGACATTTCTCCAAAGAAGACATACAGATGGCTAACAAACACATGAAAAGATGCTCAACATCACTCATCATCAGAGAAATGCAAATCAAAACCACAATGAGGTACCATTACACGCCAATCAGCATGGCTGCTATCCAGAAGTCTACAAGCAATAAATGCTGGAGAGGGTGTGGAGAAAAGGGAACCCTCTTACACTGTTGCTGGGAATGCAAACTAGTACAGCCACTATGGAGAACAGTGTGGAGACTTCTTAAAAAAACTGGAAATAGAACTGCCATATGACCCAGCAATCCCACTTCTGGGCATACACACTGAGGAAACCAGATCTGAAAGAGACACGTGCACCCCAATGTTCATCGCAGCACTGTTTATAATAGCCAGGACATGGAAGCAACCTAGATGCCCATCAGCAGATGAATGGATAAGGAAGCTGTGGTACATATACACCATGGAATATTACTCAGCCGTCAAAAAGAATTCATTTGAACCAGTTCTAATGAGATGGATGAAACTGGAGCCCATTATACAGAGTGAAGTAAGCCAGAAAGATAAAGAACATTACAGCATACTAACACATATATACGGAATTTAGAAAGATGGTAACGACAACCCTATATGCAAAACAGAAAAAGAGACACAGATGTACAGAACAGACTTTTGGACTCTGTGGGAGAAGGCGAGGGTGGGATGTTTCGAGAGAACAGCGTCGAAACATGTATATTATCTAGGGTGAAACAGATCACCAGCCCAGGCTGGATGCATGAGACAAGTGCTCGGGCCTGGTGCACTGGGAAGACCCAGAGGAATCGGGTGGTGAGGGAGATGGGAGGGGGGATCGGGATGGGGAATACATGTAAATCCATGGCTGACTCATGTCAGTGTATGACAGAAACCACTACAATATTGTAAAGTAATTAGCCTCCAACTAATAAAAAGAAATGAAAAAAAAAGGATCATATACCAAGATCAAGTGGGATTTAGCCCAAGGATACAAGTGTGATTCAATATTCAAAAACCAATCAATGTGATACACCACATTAACAAGGAAGAATAAAAACTCAAATGATGATCTTAATAAATGCAGAAAAATGTTTTGACAAAATTCAACATTCATTTATGGTAAGATTTCTCAGTAACATGGGTAGAGATGGAATACACCCCAAAATTAAAAGTCCATATATGACAAGCACGTGGCTAACATCATACTCAATGGTGAAAAGCTGAAAGCATCTTCTGTAAGATCATAGACAGGACAAGGATGCCCACTCTCACCACCTTTCTTCAACATTGTATCAGAAGCCCTAGCCACAGCAATTTGACAAGGAAAAGAAACAAATAGAATCAAGATTGAAAATGAAGAAGTAAAACTCACTGTTTGCAGATGGTATGATTATGTATGTGTGTGTGTGTGTGAGTGTGATCTTTAAGACACACAGAAAAGCTTAAAAACTACTAGAACTAATAGATGAATTCAGTAATACAAAATGAATTCAGAATACAAAATAAATACACAAAAATCTGTTACATATCTACACACTAACAATGAACTATCAAAAAATTAGGAAAACAATTTCATTTACAGTTATATCAAAAAGAATAAAATTTGTTGTTATTGGGCTTTCCAGGTGGTTCAGTGGTAAAGAATCTGCCTGCAATGCTGGAGACATGGGTTTGATCTATGGGTTGGGAAGATTCCCTGGAGAATGAAATGGCAACCCACTCCAGTATCTTGCCTGGAGAATCCTGTGGACAGAGGAGCCTGATGGCTACAGGGTCGCAAAAGAGTGGACATGACTTAGCAACTAAACAACAACAAATCAGAAACTGCTAATATATGGATGAAAGAAATTGAAGATGAAACAAACAAATGGAAAAATATACCATATTCATAAATTAAAAGAATCAATATTGTTAAAATGACCATACTCCCTGAGGCAATCTACAGATTCAATGCAGTTCTTATCAAAATACCAATGGCATTTTTCACAGAACTAGAACAAATAACTCTAAAATCTGTATGGAACTACAAAAAACATTGAACAGCCACATCAGTCTTGAGAAAGAAGAACAAAGGTGGAGGTATCGTGCTCTGATTTCAAACTATACTACATATCTACAGTAATCAAAAACAGTATGGTCCTGGCTCCAAAATAAGCACATAGATCGATGGAAGAGAATAGAAAATCCAGAAGGAAACCCATACTTCTATGTTCAATTAGTCTACAAAAAAGGAGACAGGAATATACAATGGGCAATAGACACTATCTTCAATAAATGGTGTTGGGAAAATTGGACAGTTACATGCAAAAGAATCAAATTGGACTAATTTGTCACACCATATACAAAAATAAACTCAAATTTGTTTAGAGATTTTAATGTAAGACCTGAAGCCATACAACTCCTAGAAAACAACGTAGGCAATATAGGTTTTAGTAATATTGGGGGGGGGGGGCGGGATTTGTCTCCTCAGGCAAGGGAAACAAAAGCAAAAATAAACAAATAGAACTAGAGCCAAGTATAAAGCTTTTGCACAGTGAAGGAAACTATCAAGAAAAGGCAACCTACAGATTAAGAGAAAATATTTGTCAATTATATATATATTTTTAAGAGAAAATATTTGCAAATTATTTATATATATATATAGAGAGAGAGAAAGACTGAGAAAGAGAGAGAAGTTAGCATCCAAAATATACAAATTATATATACAATTCAACATTACAAAAAAACAACAACAACCTGATTAAATAATGGGCAGAAAATCTGAATTGACATTTTTCCAAAGGATACCTACAGATAACCAACAGACACTTGAAAAGATGCTCAGCATCATTAATTATCAGAGAAATGAGACCCAAAACCATAATGAGATATCCCCTCACACCTGTCAGAATGGCTACTATCAAAAAGACAAAAAATAGCAAGTATTGATGAGAATATGGAGAAAAGAATTCAAACAAATTTGTTTAAGGAAGATCAATAAGCAATAAGCAGACACAGACCACTCAACAAAACCAGGGAAAACATACATGAACAAAATTATAAGTTCAACAAAGAGACACAAATCAGAAAAACCAACCAGACAGAAATTCTGGAGTTAAAGAACACAATAAAGTGAAAAATGCAACTGAGAGCATTAACAGCATAGTTGATAAGATAGAAAATATAATCTATAAACTCAAAATAAGTCATTGAAATGATAAAATCAGAGGGGGCGGGGAGAAAAGAATAAAAAAGAATGAAGAAGAACTATGCGATATATGGGAAACCATAAAATACTCTTACATGCATTATGAGAATTTCAGAAGGAAAAGAGAGAGAAAAGGGGCAAAAAGCTTATTTAAATAAATAATGGCTAAATACTTTATTGGGATGCTAAACTAAGTATCTCAGGACATTGAAGACATATCAGGGGAGTAAAAGTAAAACAAATACATATGAGAGAAGCATAGAAATGGAAAAGATAGAACAATAAGAAATGGTAAGCAACTTCTTTTTTAAAAAGTATACTTATATTGAAATAATAATGAATGGAATTCCTTTTCACTCACTGATGATGAACTGTGAGATCACTTTTTAACTAATCTTCAAATGATTTGGAAATCTAATATAACGTCAAGGTATCTATTGTTAGAAGTGCACACCGACTAATTAAATTGAATGTTTTTTCATAAAAGATAAAAAAATAATGGCTGGAAACTTCCCAAATCTTGGGAGGTAGATGAACACCCAGGTACATGAGACTCAAAGATCCCCAAACAAGTTTAACCAAAGAGGGCTTCATGAGGTCACATTATAGTCAAACTGTCAAAAATCAATAAGAGAGAATTATTAAAGTGGTAAAAGAAGAGACTCATCACATATAAGGGAATCTCCACAAGACTCTGAGGTTTTTCAATAGAAACCTTGTAGGTCAGGAGACAATACTGATGTGTTTATGTGTATATTCAGGCTCAGTGGCAAAGAATCCACCTGCAATGCTGGAGTCACAGGAGGTGCGGGTTTGACTCCTGGGTTGAGAAGAACCCCTGGAGGAGGGCATGGCAACCCACTCTAGTATTCTTGTTTGGGAATATCCTATGGACAGAGGGCACTGGCAGGCTACGGTCCATAGGGTCACAATGAAGTGACTGAGCAGGCATGCATATATATATTCAAAGTGCTAAAACAAAAAGACACCCTACTGACCAAAAAATTTGCCCATCAATGCTGTCCTTCAGAAATAAGGAGAGATAAAGTCTCTTATAGACAAACAAAAACTGAGTAAGTTTATCATCATTAAATTTGCCTCACAAGAAATGCTAAAGGGAGTTCTCAAGGTTGAAACAAAAGGATGATAATTAGCAACATAAAAAACCATATGGAGGGGTAATTCCCTGGAGATCCAATGATTAGGACTCTGTGCTCTCACTGCCAAGGGCCCAGATTCAGCCCCTGGCTGGGGAACTAAAATACCCAAATTCATGCAACAAAATCAAAACCAACCAACCGACCAACAATAAAACTCACTGGTTTCAGACTACTCTAATACTGCAATGGTAGTGTGTTCATCACTTTTAACTCCAGTATGAAAGATGAAAGACAAAAGTACTAAAAATAACTATAGCTAAAATTATTAATTAATACACAATTTTAAGAGATGTAAATTGTAACATTAAAAGAATAAAATATTGGGGGGCAGGAAAAGTCTAGGGTTTTTCTTTGCAGTTGAAGTCATCACCTTAAAATAGACTGTTATAACTATAAGATATTTTAGGTAAGCCTTGTGGTAACTACAAACCAAAAACCTATTGTAAATACACAAGGATATAGAAAAAGGAATAAAAGCATACCACTAAGGAATAATCAATGATTTACAAAGGCAAGTAGCAATAGAAGAGGGAAGAAAGAAGCTACAAAAACATTCAGAAAACAGTTAATAAGATAGAAATAGATAAAACATAAATGTAAATGGATTAAATTTTCCAAACAAAAGACACAGAATTACTGAATGGATTTTTTTTAAACGCAAGATCCAACTATATACTGTCTACAGGAGATTCATTTCAACTTTAAAGACATACAGTGACTGAAAGTGAAGAAATGGAAAGAGATATTTCATGTAAATGGAAACAAAAAGAGACCAGGGGTCAGCAATTTTTAAGTCAGACAGAATGATCTTCAAGTCAAAAACTGTCACAAGAGACAATGAAGATCACCACATAATGATAAAGAGGTAAATTAACTAAGAGGATATAGCAATTGTAAATATATATGCACGTAACATTACTATACTCAAATACATAAATCAAATATTAACACACTGTCTGGGAGGAGTAGATAAAAATACAATAATAGTAGGAGACTTCATTATTCACTTTCAACAGCTATACATCATCCAGACAGAAAATCAATAAGGAAATGTTGAACTTGAACTATACCTTAGGCCAAATAGACCTAACAAAACAATCCATCCAATAGCAGCAGAGTATACATTCTTTTGAAGTGCAAGGGCCCTCAGAATTTTCCTGGGATAAATTGTAAGGCCACAAAAAAAAGCATTAAGAAATTGAAGAATCCTGAAATCTTATCAAATATCTTTTCTGACCCAAATGATATGAAACCAGAAATCAGTTAACAGGAGAAAAACTGGAAAATCCAAAAGTATGTGAAAATTAAACCACATATTCCTAAATAACCAGTGGGTTAGAAATGAAATCAAAAGAGAAATAAACTATCTTGAGACAAGCAAAAATGGAAGCATAATGTAAATCTTGAGAGAGAAAGTAAAAGCAGTTCTAAGAGGGAAATGAAAGCAATAAACATCTACAGTAAAAAAATAAAATGTGGGATTTTCCTGGTGGTTCAGTGGTTAAGACTCTGAGCTTCCACTACAGGGGACACAGATTCCATCTCTCTTTGTGGAACTAAGATTCCACATGCCAGGTGGTGTGGCCAAAAAAAAAGTAAAATGACCTTGACTAGACAATCTAATTTCACACCTCACAGAACTAGGGGTGGAGGGGGAAGCAAACTAAACTTAAAGTTAGCAAAAGGAAGGAAATAACAAAGATCAGAGCAGAAACAAATGAACTTGAGATTAGAAAAAGAACAGAAAAGATCAAAGACAGTGATGGTTTTTTTTTAAGAAGTAAATTATATTGACAAGTCTTTAGCTGGACTAAGGGGGAAAAAAGAGAAAGGAAAATACAATCAGAAATGAAAATGGGGTGCTCGCTTTGGCAGCACATATACTAAAATTGGAACGATACAGAGAAGATTAGCATGGCCCCTGCGAGGATGACATGCAAATTCGTGAAGCGTTCCATATTTTTTAATACAGCCACTATGGAGAATAGTGTGGAGATTCCCTAAAAAACTGGACATATAACTGCCATATGACCCAGCAATCCCACTCCTGGGCATACACACTGAGGAAACCAGATCTGAAAGAGACACGTGTACCCCAATGTTCATCACAGCACTATTTATACTAGCCAGAACATGGAAGCAACCTAGATGCCCAGAAGCAGACGAATGGATAAGAAAGCTGTGGTACATATACACCATGGAATATTACTCAGCCATTAAAAAGAATACATTTGAATCAGTTCTAATGAGATGGATAAAACTGGAGCCCATTATACAGAGTGGAGTAAGCCAGAAAGATAAACACCAATACAGTATACTAATGCATATGTATGGAATTTAGAAATATGCTAATGATAACCCTATATGCAAAACAGAAAAAGAGACACAGATATATAGAACAGACTTTTGGACTTTATGGGAGAAGGTGAGGGTGGGATGATCTGAGAGAACAGCATCGAAACATGTATATTATCAAGTGTGAAACAGATTGCCAGTCCAGAAATGGATGCATGAGACAAGTGCTTGGGGCTGGTGCACGGGGATGACCCAGAGGGATGGGATGGGGAGGGAGGTGGGAGGGGGGATCGGGATGGGGAACACATGTAAATCCATGGCTGATTCATGTCAATGTATGGCAAAAAACCACTACAATATTGCAAAGTAATTAGCTTCCAACTAATAAAAATAAATGGAAAAGAAAAAAAAGAAGAAATGGAAGTGGGAACATTACTACTGATACCACAGAAGCAGAGAGGATCATAAAAGATTGAAAGTGAAAGTGAAAGTTGCTCAGTCGTGTCCTACTCTTTGTGACCCCATGGACTACACAGTCCATGGAATTCTCCAGGCCAGAATACTGGAATGGGTAGCCTATCCCTTCTCCAACGGATCTTCCCGACTCAGGAATCGAACCAGGGTCTCCTGCATTGCAGGCAGATTCTTCATCAACTGAGCTATCAGGGAAGCCCTCATAAAAGATTACTATGAACAAATTGGGTAACCTAGAAGAAATGGATAAATCTCTAGAAACATGCAATCTACCAGTACTAAATCATGAAGAAATAAAAAACCCAAACAGATGAATTACCATTAAGGAGATTGAAAGTGTGTTAGTCATTCAGTCATGTCCAACTCTACGAACCCCATGGACTGTAGCCCACCAGGCTCCTCTGTCCGCGGAGTTCTCCAGGTAAGAATACTGGAGTGGTTTGCTATTTTGTTTTCCAGGGGACTTTCCTGACCCAGGGATTGAACCTGGGTCTCTTGCATTGCAGGTAGTTTCTTGACCATCTGAGCCACCACAGAAGCCTAGAGATTGAAGCAATAATAAAAAAAAACTGCCCAACGACAACCACAACAAAATTCTAGGACCAGATGCTTCATGAGTGAAATACACACAATATTTAAAGAAGAATTAATATCAATTCTTCTCAAACTCATAAAAATTGAAGTGGAGGGAACATGTCCAAACTCATTTTATGGGCCCAGCACTACCCTACTAAAAAAGCCAGACAATGATATTTCAAGAAAAAGAATTACAGGCTAAATCCCTGATGAACATAGATGCAAAAACCCTCAAAAAATATCAGCAAGCTGAATTCAACAGCACATTAAAAGGATCATATACCATGATCAAGTGGCATTTATCTCTGGAATACAAGAATGATTCAACATATGAAAATTAGTAAATGTGATACATAACATTAATAGACAAAAGGATAAAAATCATATGATCATCTTGATAGAAGCAGAAAAAAACATTTGACAAAATTCAACATTCTTTATGATATAAACTCAACAAATTTGGTGTAGAAGAACTATACCTCAACATAATGATGGCCACTTATGATAAGCATATAGCTAATATCATACCCAATGGTGAAAATCTGAAAAAAATTTTTCTAAGGTCGGGAGAAAGACAGAGATATCTGCTCTCACCTCTACTATTCAACACAGTACTGGAAGTCCTAGCCCAAACAATCTGGCAGGGAAGAGAAATAAAAGGCATTCAAATTGGAAGTGAATAAGTAAAATTATTCTGTTTGCAGATGACATGATCTTTATAAAAACCCTAAAGACTCCATCAAAAAAAATTTTAGAACTAATAAATAAATTAAGTAAAGTTAAAAGGCACAAAATCAACATACAAAAATCAGTTGTATTTCTACACATTAACAACAAGCTATCCAAAAAAGAAACCAATCCCATTTCTAACAGCATCAAAAAGATAAAATACTTAAGAACAAATTTAACCAAGGACACAAAAAAATATTTAAACTGAAAGTTACAAAACATTTATGAGTGAAATCTAACAAGACACAAATTAATGGAAAGATATCTGTACTGGATTGGGGGAATTATTATTGTTAAAATTCCATACTATACAAAGTGATCCATAAAATGATGCTATCCCCATAAAAACTCTAATGGCATTTTTAACAGAAATATTTAAAAAATCCTAAAGTTCACACAAAACTACAAAAGACCCCAAATAGCTAAAGAAATATTGAGAAAGAAGAACAAATCTGGAGGCATTACACTTCCTGATTTTAAACTATATTATAAATCTATAGTAATCAAAACAGTATAGTACTGGCATAAACTCAGACACACAGGCAAGTGGATCAGAATAAAGATCCCCCAAATAAACCCAAGCATATACAGTCAAATAATTTCTTGACAAAGGATACAAGAATGCACAATGGAGAAAGGATAGCCTCTTTAGGAAATGATGGTGAGAAAACTGGATATCCACATGCAAAAGAATAAAACTGCATCCTTATTTTACATCATACATGAAAATCAACTCAAAATGGAATAAAGGCTCAAATATATGATCTGAAACTGTAAAACTCCTAGAAGAAAACATAAGGGGAAATCCCCTTGACATTCAGTTCAGTACAGTCACTCAGTCATGTCCAACTCTTTGTGACCCCATGGACTACAGCACGCCAGACCTCCCTGTCCATTACCAACTCCCAGAGTTTACTCAAACTCATGTCCATTGAGTTGGTGATGCCATCCAACCATCTCCTTCTCTGTCGTCCCCTTCTCCTCCTGCTTTCAAACTTTCCCAGCATCAGGGTTTTTTCAAATGAGTTAGCTCTTCCCATCAGGTGGCCAAAATATTAGAGTTTCAGCTTCAGCATCAGTCCTTCCAATGAATATTCAGGACTGATCTCCTTTAGGATGGACTGGTTGGATCTCCTTGCAGTCCAAGGGACTCTCAAGAGTCTTCTCCAACACCACAGTTCAAAAGCATCAATTCTTTGGTGCTCAGCTTTCTTTATAGTCCAACTCTCACATCCATACATGACTACTGGGAAAACCATAGCTTTGACTAGACGGACCTTTGTTGGCAAAGTAATGTCTCTGCTTTTTAATATGCTATCTAGGTTGGTCATAGCTTTTCTTCCAAGGAGCAAGTGTCTTTTTATTTCATGGATGCAATCACCATCTGCAGTGATTTTGGAGCCCAGAAAAATAAAGTCTGCCACTGTTTCCACTGTTTCTCCATCTATTTTTCATGAAGTGATGGGACCAGGGGCCATGATCTTAGTTTCCTGAATGTTGAGTTTTAAGCCACCTTTTTCACTCTCATCTTTCACTTTCATCAAAAGGCTCTTTAGTTCTTCTTCACTTTCTGCCATAAGGGTGGTGTCATCTGCATATCTGAGGTTACTGATATTTCTCCTGGCAATCTTGATTCCAGCTTGTGTTTCATCTAGCCCAGTGTTTCTCATGATGTACTCTGCATATAAGTTAAATAAGCAGGGTGACAATATACAGCCTTGACATACTCCTTTTCCTATTTGGAACCAGTCTGTTGTTCCATGTCCAGTTCTAACTGTTGCTTCCTGACCTGCATACAGGTTTCTCAAGAGGCAGGTCAGGTGGTCTGGTATGCCTATCTCTTTCAGAATTTTCCACAGTTTATTGTGATCCACACAGTCAAAGGCTTGACGTAGTCAATAAAGCAGAAATAGATGTTTTTCTGGAACTCTCTTGCTTTTTCATTGATCCAGCAGATGTTGGCAATTTGATCTCTGGTTCCTCTGCCTTTTCTAAATCCAGCTTGAACATCTGGAAGTTCATGGTTCACATATTGTTGAAGCCTGGCTTAGAGAATTTTGAGCATTACTTTGCTAGCATGTGAGATGAGTGCAATTGTGGAGTATTCTTTGGTATTACTTTTCTTAGGGATTTGAATGAAAAGTGACCTTTTCCAGTCCTGTGGCCACTGCTGAGTTTTCCAAATTTGCTGGCATATTGAGGGCAGCACTTTTACAGCATCATCTTTTAGGATTTGAAATAGAAAGCTTTCTTCAGTGATCAGTGCAAAGAAACAGAGGAAAACAATAGAATGGGAAAGACTAGAGATCTCTTCAAGAAAATGAGAGATACCAAGGGAATGTTTCATGCAAAGATGGGCTCAATAAAGGACAGAAATGGTATGGACCTAACAGAAGCAGAAGATATTAAGAAGAGTTGGCAAGAATACACAGAAGAACTGTACAAAAAAGATCTTCACGACCCTTGACACTAGTCTTGGCAATAATTTTTTGGATATGACAGCAAAAGCATAGCAAAAGCAAAATAAATAAATGGGACTGCATCAAACCAAAAATCAAAAATAAATAAGTGGGTATGTATCAAACTAAAGAGATCCTGCACAGCGAAAGAAACAATCATCAGAGTGAAGAGACAACCAATGGAATGGAAGAAAATATTTGGAAAATAAATATCCAGATATATACGTGTATGTGTGTGTGTGTGTGTGTGTGTGTGTGTGTGTGTGTGTATAAGGAATTCATACTACTAACAGCAAAAGAAAAAACAATCCAAGTTTAAAATGATCAGAGGAACTGAGTAGACATTTTTCCAAAAAAGATATATGAGCAGACAGTGGGTAAATTACAAGGTGCTTGCAGCAGCAGCAAACATCACTTACCACCAGGTAAATGCAAAACAAAAATGAGATATCACTTCACATCTGTTAGGGCAGTTATTATTTAGAAAACAAGAGATAAGTGTTGGAGAGGGTGTGGAGAGAAGGAAACCCTTGTACACTATGGTGAAAATGCAAACTGGAATAGCCAATATGGAAAACAGTAAGGAAGTTCCCTTAAAAATTAAAATAGAACTACCATGTGATCCAGCAATCTCATTTCTGGGTATACATCTAAAGGAAATGAAGTCACTATTTTGAAGAGATGTGAGTACTCCCAAGTTTACTGCAGCACTATTCACAATAACTAAGATATGAAAACAACCTAAGTGTTATCAATGAATGAATGGATAAAGAAAATGAATGTGGTGTGTATGTACATGTGTATATGTATATATGTTATATGCATATATATTCAAATGTAATATAAAATATTACTTAGCCTAAAAAAAAAGAGAAAGAAACCCTGCCATTTGCACGTCACGGATGAAACTGGAGGGCATCAAGAGACTGAGTGAAATAAGTCAGACACAAAATACAAATATTGCATGATCTCACTTATATGTGGAATCTAAAAAAGCCTAATTCCTTGAGTCAGAGAGTAAAAAATTGGTTATCAAGGGTAGGGCAGGGGGAAGTGAGGAAATGGAGAGACGTTGGCCAAAGGGTACATACTTTCAGCTAAAAATTCTAGAGACCCAATGTACAACATAGTAACTATGATTAATAATAATGTATTGTATCAGTTCAGTTCAGTTCAGTCTCTCAGTTGTGTCCAACTCTTTGCAACCCCATGGACTGAAGCACACCAGGCCTCCCTTTCCGTCACCAGCTCCCAGAGTTTACTCAAACTCATGTCCATCGAGTCGGTGATGCCATCCAACCATCTCATCCTCCGTCCTCCCCTTCTCCTCCTGCCTTCAATCTTTCCCAGCATCTGGGTCTTTTCCAATGAGCTAGTTCTTCGCATCAGGTGGCCAAAAGATTGGAATTTCAGCTTCAGCATCAGTCCTGCCAATGAACACCCAGGACTGATCTCCCTCAGGATGGACAGGTTGGATCTCCTTGTTGTCCAAGGGACTCTCAAGAGTCTTCTCCAACACCACAGTTCAAAAGCATCAATTCTTCGGCCCTCAGCTTTCTTTATGGTCCAACTCTCACATCTATACATGACCACTGGAAAAATCATAGCTTTAACTAGATGGACCTTTGTTGGCAAAGTAATGTCTCTGCTTTTTAATATGCTGTCCAGGTTGGTCGTAACTTTTCTTCCAAGGAGCAAGCATCTTTTAATTTCATGGCTATAGTCACCATCTGCAGTGATTTTGGAGCCCCAAAAAATAGTCTGTCACTGTTTCTACTGTTTCCCAATCTATTTGCCATGAAGTGATGTGACCAGATGCCATGTATTGTATACTCAAAATTTTCTAACAGAGTAGGTATTAATTGTCTCACCACACACACACACACACACACACACACACACACAAAGGTAACAATGAGAAGTGATAGGTATATTAATTAGGTTGATGGCAGTAATTACTTCACAATATCAAATATCAAAACATCAAATATCAAAATATCACATTGTACATTTCAAATATATACAGCTTTATATATTTGTCAATTACATTTCAGTAAAGCTGGAAAAAACTTAGATGCATGATAAATCTAAATGAGAATAGTAAAAAAGCAAAGGTACTAGACAATTTTTAAAGTGAATATTTTCACTCAAATAGATACTACAGGAATAAATTTTACAGCCTACAATAATTGCTTTACTTATGCTTGACAATAACTCATTCTTTGTATAATTTGCAATTTATGAATTTGAGAGGATTCAGTTCCTTGATAAAATATAAAATAATAAATATTCTTCCCTAAAAACTCACTGGCAGAAAATACAAAAGACAACTGTCTACTTGCATCTACTCAAAACTTTTAAACCAGATTATAAAGCTAAGTCCACCTGAACCCTTCACCAGTGAGGAGTTCATTTCTAAGGCTGTAATAATTTCATTTGTGGCCAAGTCTCAGCTCCAGAAGCAGACAGATTACGAAAGATTTTCTGAGATCAGTATGAAGCACATTCTGCATAAACCAATTATGAAGAAATTGTCAGAACACAGATGACAGCCAATTTCATGCATTTTATAGCCACTGGATTTATGTAATCACAATAGTAATAGAAATTAAACAAGAAAGATGTCACGACATATAATTCATTTGGGAAATCAGATAGATATTTTCCAAATAAAATTCTGTGGATCAGCAAACAAGATTTTTTTTTCTTTTTTAGCAAATAAGATTTTAAGAAAAATATGTTGTAGGAAAATGTACATATGTAGACATATTATTTAAAATTATACTTTCATGATTATTTTTTGCTTACTTCTATCTTATTGATTGATTTTAAGAGAAAACCTGTAAGTTCAAATAATATACTTAATCCTTTTAACCTCTATAGTATTTCATTAATAAGTTGGATGATAAGACACATGAGTGGAAGAGTAATGCTTATGAATTTCTCACTTTCATACAACTTTTAACCCAAGGATTCTGAATGGTGCAGTATAATACATACAAAAGGAAACAGTTTAGTAAACATAATTAGCAATTATTTCATACATCCTTCAATAAAAAGTCCTGTTACAAACTAAGAAGAATTCATATGAGCTTTCCCTAAGAGTGTTATTTATAGTGTGTTTGCAATAATAGTAAGACCCAATCTGTTAGAAAACAAGAAAGGACAAATTAAGAAGGTCATCGTTTTGGACTAATTATGCTTAATGCAGTTTTAACAATCTGCTCGAGACAAACAAGGTGGCCACTCAGACATAGCCAATTATGCATTTGTGTGGCAGATGACATCTTTAATGATGAATCTGATTAACAGTCAATAATAAATGTACAGGCTGAGAAAATCACCAAGCTACTGCCTATAAACATCAACTAAAGCTTTGTTCAGATTGAGGTCAGACTGGTATTCCAGAAAGGCACATTAAGATAAAAGTTTATCAAATATGTTAACATGGATTTCCCTAAAAAGGAAAAACACAAAATCCCTACTAGACAAAGGGCACCTTTTTAACTGATCACTTGTCTGATCAGTTAGGAAAATAATAGACCAAACTTCTCTATAAGTTGTATGTATTCCATTTTTTAGAGAAGTTTTAAATCAATTTGTTTTGATCTCCAAACACTGAAAACAGAAAAATCATGTCATAGGAGATTTAGCAGTCTCATTGATTAATTTTTTCTACCAATGGTCTTTTCTGAAAAACTTGAAAGGATTGTTTCACTCAGATTTATAATTTCTAAAATACCTTGGATCTAGTGGAGTTTGATAATTGCTTCTTATCTAAACAAACACTAATTAACAAACTGTGGAAAATTATTAAAAAGATGGGAATACCAGACCACCTGACCTGTCTCCTGAGAAACCGGTATTCAGGTCAAGAAGCAACACTTAGAACCGGACATGAAACAGAGAACTGGTTCAAAACTGGGAAAGGAGTACGTCAAGTCTGTACGTTGTCACCCTGCTTATTTAACTTATATACGGGAGTGCATCATGCGAAATGCTAGGCTGGATGAAGCACAAGCTGACTCAGGATTGCTGGCAGAAATACCACCAACCTCAGATATGCGGGTGATACCACTCTAATGGCACAAAGTGAAGAGGAACTAAAGAGCTTCTTGATGACAGTGAAAGAGGAGAGTGAAAAAGCTGGCTTAAAATTCAACATTCAAAAAACTATGATCATGGCATCTGGTCCAATCACTTCATGGCAGATGGGGAAACGATGGAAACAGTGCCAGACTTTATTTTCTTGGCCTCCAGAATCAGTGCAGATGGTGACTTCAGCCATGAAATTAAAAGATACTTGCTCCTTGGAAGGAAAGCTATGACAAAGCTAGGCAGCATATTAAAAAGCAGAGACATCACTTTGCTGACAGAGGTCTGTATAGTCAAGCTATAGTTTTTCCAGAGGTCATGTATGGATGTGACAGTTGGACCACAAAAAAGGCTGAGTGCCAAAGAATTGATGCTTTTGAACTGTGGTGTTGGAGAAGATTCTTGAGAGTCCCTTGGACTGCAAGGAGATCCTAAAGGAGTCAGTCCTAAAACCAGTCAATCCTAAAGGAGATCAGTCCTGAATATTCATTGGAAGGACTGATGCTGAAGCTGAAGTTCCAGTACTTCGGCCACCTGATGCCAAGAGCTGACCTATTAGAAAAACCCTGATGTTGGGAAAGATTGAAGGTGGGAGGAGAAGGGGATGACAGAGGATGAGATGGTTGGATAGCATCACCGACTCAATGGACATGAGTTTGAGCAAGCTCTGGGAGATGGTGAAGGACAGGGAAGCCTGGCACACTGCAGTCCACACAGAGTCAGATACAACTGAGCCACTGAACAAGAACAACAACAGCGGTATACTACAAGACAAACACATTTTTTGAAGAGACAGAGCATCAAAAGCAGACTCAGATATTGCAGAGATGTTGAAATTATCATACTGGTAACTCAAAACATATATGATAAATATGCTAAAGTTTCTAACTGAAAGAGTGGACAGCATCAAGAATGGATGAATAATATGAAAAACGGAAATTCTAAATGTAATCTAAAGGAAATTCTAGAAATTAAGAACACAATAATAAAAATAAAGAATGTCTTCACAGAGTCATCAATAGATTGGAGACACAGGTCAGGAAAGAATCATTGAGCTCAAAGAAATGTCAACAGAAGCATCCAAAAGTAAAATGCAAAGAGAAAAAAAGAATGAAAGAGAACAGAATACTTAAGAAACGTGCAATTAACAGCTACAAAGGGTGTAACATACGGGTAATGAGAATAGCACAAGGGGGAGAAAAAGAGAAAAAAGGAACAGAAGAAATACTTGAAACAACGACTGACAATGTCCCGAAATCAATGATAAACATCAAACCACAGATCCAGGAAGCTCATCCACTACTAAAGAGGAAATCTCCAGAAAACCTGTACCAAATCATATCATGTTCAAATTTCAGAAAATCAAAGACAAATGAAAAATCTTTAAAGAAGCCGGACAAAGAAAACATAGTACCTATAGAGAAGCAAAGAGAATAAATACATTGGGCTTCTCTTCAAGAAATATGCAAGCAAGAAGAGAGTGGAGTGAAATATTTAGTATTAAAAGAAAAAGGTAACCAACCTAGAATTCTTCAAAAGTGAAGGAAAAATAAATATCTTTCCACACAAACAAAAATTGAGGGAATCTGGACTTCTCTGGTGGCCCCAGTGGGTAAGAATTCATCTGTCAATGCAGGGGACATGGGTTTGATCTCTGATCCAGGAAGATTCCACATGCCGTGGAGCAACTAAGCCCATCTGCCACAATTACCGTCTGTGCTCCCAAGCCACAACTACTGAGACCACAACCACTGAAGTCTGTATGCTCTAGCGTCCTCAAGTTACCACTAATGAGGCCCTGTGTCGCAACAACTGAAGGCCATGCCCACAGCCTATGCTCCGCAAGAGAAACCACCACAATGAGCAGCCTGAGCACCACAGCCAGAGAGAGCCTGCATTCAGCTACAAAGACCCAGAGCAGCCATAAATAAGTAAATCTAGCAGTGGGTGTGTGTCAAAAAAAATTTTTTTTAATGGAGAGAATTTGTTGCCAGTAGACAACTTTCATGCTTTGCAAGAAATATTAGAAGAAATTCTTCAGAAAAAAAGGAAAAAATTTTGCTCAGTGTTATTGGTTAAATTGTATTCTTCTCAAAATTCATATTTTCCCATATTTTTTGAGCTATTTGCTTAGTGGCTGCTCTGGAGATTACAATCACCATCTTAACTTAAAACAATCTATTTCAGATTAACAGTATCTTAATTTTAAGAGTATACACCATCTTTTCTCTGATATTTCCATTCTCCCCTCCTTTGTACTATTATTTCCACTCAATTTACGTCTTTACTATAAGCTCATCGATAGTTTTATAATTGTTAGCTTTATGTTGTTGTCATTGAAAAGAGGTTAGACAAAAAAGGTCTACTGAAGAACCATAAATTTACAGTCATAAACATTTATTTCTGTAGTTACTTTTACCAGTGCTGTTTACTCCTTCATGATGATCTGAGTTACCATTCAGTGTGTTTTCATTTAGCCTAAAGGACCCTGGTTAGCATTCCTTGTCGGGAAAGTTTGCTAGTGATGAATTCTCTGTTTTTGTTCACTTGAGACTGTCAGAATTTCTCCTTTATTTAAAAAAAATTAACCTTTTATTTTGAGATAATTATAGACTGATATGTAAGATATAGTAGTGAGATCCTATGACTTTTTACTCAGTTTCATCAAGTGTAATATCTTACAGAACTCGAACATGATATCACAACCAAGATGTTGATGTTGAAAGACTGTCAATATCCAGGAAGCTCATCCACTACTAAAGAGGAAATCTCCAGAAAACCTGCACCAAATCATATCATATTCAAATTTCAGAAAATCAAAGACAAATGAAAAATCTTTAAAGAAGCTGGAGAAGGTAAACATATTACCTATAGAGAAGCAAAGAGAATAAATACATTGGGCTTCTCTGCAAGAAATATGCAAGCAAGAAGAGAGTGGAGTGAAATATTTGTCATCTGCAATATTTTCAATGTGACAAGGATCTCTTGAGTTGGCCTGTTACAGCCACACCCATGGGCTCCCATCTGTACTTCCTCCTTAATCCCTCTTTAATTCCCCAGTAGTCCATTCATCATTTGAAAAATTTAGTCATTTCAAGAATTTTTTATAAATGGAATCAAACAGTATGCAATCTTTTGAGATTGACATTTTACTCTACATAATTATTTGGAGATTTGCCCAGGTTGTTTTGTGTACTAGTAACTCATTCATTTTGTTGCTGGGTAGTATTTCATAGTATGTATATACTGTTTGTTTACTCACCTACTGAAGAACTTTTGTGTAGCTTTCATCTTTTGGCTAATATGAATAAAGCTCCTATAAACATTTGTGTGTAGATCAACACAGTCTTCATTTCTCTGGGATACATACCTAGGAGTACAACTGCTGTTATACAGGGTTTGCACTATTAGATTTCTTTAAAAAAATAATTCAGTCAGTTCAGTCACTCAGTTGTGTCTGACTCTTTGCGACCCCGTGGACTGCAGCATGGCAGGCCTCCCTGTCCAACACCAACTCCCAGAGTTTACTCAAACTCATCTCCTTTGAGTCGATGATGACATCCAACTGTCTCATCTTCTGTTGTCCCCTTCTCCTCCTGCCTTCAATCTTTCCCAGCATCAGGGTCTTTTCCAATGAGTCAGCTCTTAGCATCAGGTGGCCAAAGTATTGGAGTTTCAGCTTCAGTATCAGTCCTTCCATTGAACACCCAGGACTGATCTCCTTTAGGATGGACTGGTTGGATCACCTTGCAGTCCAAGGGACTCTCAAGAGTCTTCTCCAACACCACAGTTCTAAAGCATTAATTCTCCAGTGCTCAGCTTTTTCATAGTCCAACTCTCACATCCATACATGACTACTGGAAAAACCATAGCTTTGACTAGATGGACCTTTGTTGGCAAAGTAATGTCTGCTTTTTAATATGCTGTCTAGGTTGGTCATAACTTTCCTTCAAAGGAGCAAGCATCTTTTAATTCCATGGCTGCAATCACCATCTTCAGTGATTTTGGAGCCCAGAAAAAGAAAGTCTGCCACTGTTTCCACTGTTCCCCATCTATTTGCCATGAAGTGATGGGATCAGATGCCATGATCTTAGTTTTCTGAATGCTGAGTTTTAAGCCAACTTCTTCACTCTCATCTTTCACTTTCATCAAGAGGCTCTTTAGTTCTTCACTTTCTGCCATAAGAGTGGTGTCATCTGCATTTCTGAAGTTATTGATGTTTCTCCTGGCAAACTTGATTCCAGCTTGTGCTTCATCCAGTCCAGCGTTTCTCATGATGTACTCTGCATATAAGTTAAATAAGCAGGGTGACAATAAACAGCCTTGACGTACTCCTTTTCCTATTTGGAGCCAGTCTGTTGTTCCATGTCCAGTTCTAACTGTTGCTTCCTGACCTGCATACAGATTTCTTAAGAGTTAGGTAAGGTGGTCTGGTATTCCCAGCTCTTTAAGAATTTTCTAGACTTTGTTGTGGTCCACACAGTCAAAGGCTTTGATATAGTCAATAAATCAGAAGTAGACATTTTTCTGGAACTCTCTTGCTTTTTCAATGTTCCAACAGATGTTGGCAATTTGATCTCTGGTTCCTCTGCCTTTTCTAAATCCAGCTTGAACATCTGGAAGTTCATGGTTCACATACTGTTGAAGCCTGGCTTGGAGAATTTTGAGCATTACTTTGCTAGCGTGTGAGAGAGTGCAATAGTGCGGTAGTTTGAGCATTCTTTGGCATTGCCTTTCCTTGGTATTGGAATGAATACTCAGTCCTGTGGCCACTGCTGAGTTTTCTAAATTTGCTGGCATATTGTGGGCAGCACATTCACAGCATCCTCTTTTAGGATTTGAAATAGCTCAGCTGCAATTCCATCACCTCCTCTAGCTTTGTCAGTAGTTTTGCTTCCTAAGACCCACTTGACTTCACATTCCAGGATGTCTGGCTCTAGGTGAGTGATCACACTTACATGATTATCTGGGTCATGAAGATCTTTTTTGTATAGTTCTTCTGTGTATTCTTGCCACCTCTTAATATCTTCTGCTTCTGTTAGGTCCATATCATTTCTGTCCTTTATTGTACCGACCTTTGCATGAAATATTCCCTTGATATCTCTAATTTTCTTGAAGAGATCTCTAGTCTTTCCCATTCTATTGTCTTCCTCTATTTCTCTGCATTGATCACTGAGGAAGGCTTTCTTATCTCTCCTTGCTCTTCTTTGAAACTCTGCATTCAAATGGGTATATTTTTCCTTTTCTCCTTTGCCTTTCGCTTCTCTTCTGTTCACAGCTATTTGTAAAGTCTCCTCAGCCAACCATTTTGCCTTTTTGTATTTCTTTTTCTTGGGGATGGTCTTGATCCCTGCCTCCTGTACAATGTCATTAACCTCCGTCCATAGTTCTTCAGGCACTCTATCAGATCTAATCCCTTGAATCTTTCTCACTTCCACTGTATAATCATAAGGGATTTCATCTAATAATTAAGACAGAACAATTTTATGGTCACAGAAAAATTGACAGGAAGGTACAGAGATTTCACATAGATCACCTGACCCCAGGCATGCATAACCTCCTTCAGCTTTAACATTCCCCACCAGAGTGATACATTTGTTGTAAGTGATGAGCTTACATTGACACATCATAATCACACAAAGTCCACAGTTTACATTATGGTTTACTCTTGGTGTTGTATTTTTGGACAAATGGATAATGATACAGTAATAATTGGGCTTCCCTAGTGGTTCAACTGGTAAAGAATCCACCTGCAGTGTGGAAGACCTGGGTTTGATCCCTGGGTTGGGAAGATCCCCTGGAGAAGGGAATGGCTACCCACTCCAGTATTCTGACCTGGAGAATTCCATCGACTGTATAGTCCATGGGGTCACAAAGAGTCGGACACAACTGACCATCTTTCACTTTTACTTTTCACTGTATTAATTATATGTATCCATCACTGGGGCTTCCCAAGTGGCGCTAGTGGTTAAGAACCCACCTCCCAGTGAAGGAAACATAAGTGATGTGGGTTCAATCCTTGGTTTGGGAGGATCCCCTGGAGGAGAGCATGGCAACCCACTCCAGTATTGCTGCCTGGAGAATCCCATGGACAGAGGAGCCTGGCGGGCTGTGGACCATAGGATTACAAAGAGTCGGACACAATTGAAGAGACAGCGCAGCGTCCGTCTATACAGTTTATGATTATAGTTTATCATTAGTCTTTACCATCTGCCTGCAGCGCAGCAGACCTGGGTTTGACACCTGGGCCAAAAAGATCCTTGGAAAAGGGAAAGGCTACCCACTCCAGTATTCTTGCCTGGAGATTCCATGGACAGAGGAGCCTGGTGGGCTACATCCCGTAGGGTCGCAAAAAGTCAGACCCACCGAGCAACTAACACGTCCCCTTTTTTCACATTCATCACTATAGTACCCTATTATACTAAAGGCTTCCCTGGTGGCTCAGTAGTGAAGAATCTACCTGCCAGTGTAAGAAGACCTGGGTTTGATCCCTGGGTCAGGAAGAGCCTCTGGAGAAGGAAATGGCAACCCACTCCAGTAATCTTGCCTAGGAAATCTCATGGAAAGAGGACCCTTGTGGGCTACAGTTGATGGGGTCACAAAATTCAGCCACAACGTAGAGACTAAACAAGAACAACAATTATACTATACTGTCATTGTCATAAAATTTCTCTGTGCTCTTCCTATTCATCCTTTCCAACCATTCCCAAACCCTAGCAACTACTGATCTTTTTATTGTCTCTGGAGTTTTGCCTTATCCAAAGCGTCATATAGTTGGAATCACACAGTATGTAGCCTTTTCAGATGGACTCTTTTCACTTAGTAATATGTATTTAAAGTTCCTCACTGTCTTTTAATGGCTTAATAGTTAATTTCTTTTTAGTGCTGAATAATGTTCCATTGCTGAATGTTCCATTGACCAGATATACCGCAATTTATTTATGCATTCACCTACTGAAGGACATCTTTGTTGCTCCTAGGTTTTGGTAATTATGAATAAAGCTGCTATAAACATTCATGTGTGAATTTTCAGCTTCTTTGAGTAAATACCAAGTGGTGCAATCGCCAGATAGTGTGGTAAAAATATGTTTAGTTTTGTAACAGACAGTCAAACTATCTTCCAAAGTGGCTGTACAATTTTACATTCCACCAGCAGCGAATGAATTCCTTACTCTTCATCAGGACTTGGTGGCGTAAGTATTCCTGATTTTGGCCATTTTAATAGGTATGTGGTTATCTCAATGCTGTTTAAATATGCATTTTCCTGATGATATAGGATGTTGAATGTTTTTTCATATGCCTACTTGCCGCCTGTCTATCATCTTTGATGATGAATCTGTTAAGGTCTATGTCCCATTTTTACACTGGGTTGTTTGTTTTCATCTTGAGTTTTAAGAAGGTTTCATATGTTTTAAATAATGGTTCTTTATCAGATGTGTCTTTTGCCAGTATTTTCTCCCAGGCTGTGGCTTGTCTTATTATCTTTGACATTGTCTTTCACACAGCAGAAATTTTTAATTTTAATTAAGTCTAGAATATCGATTCTTTCTTTCATGAATTGTGCCTTTGGTATTGTATCTAAAAAGTCATTGTCACGCCTGAGGTCATCCAGGTTTTCTCCTGTGCTGTCTTCTAGAAGTTTTATACCTTTGTGTTTTAAGTCTGTGATCAATTTTGAGTTAATTTTTGTGAAGAGTGTGTTAATTTTTGTGAAAAATTTTTTCTACATGTGGTTTTCTAGTTGTTCCAGAGCCATTTCTTGAAGAGACTACCTTTTCTCCATTGTACTGATTTTGCTCCCCTGTCCAATATCAGTTGACTAGATGGGAGTCTACTTCCAGGCTCTTCTTCTGTGACATTGATCTATTTGTCTGTTATTTCATCAATAACACACTGTCCTGATTACCATGACTTTCCAGTAAGTCTTGAAGTTGGGTGGTCTCAGTCCTGGAACATTGTTCTCCAATGTTGTGTTGGCCTTTCTGTGGCCTTGGGCTCTTCTAATAAACTACACATATATTTTAAAGGTTTCATTATGTACAGAGGCGTACAGGCTCCATGCTCCTTGACTGCTGCTTTCCTCATAACTCCCAGGGCATTGCTCAGCCCACCTCCCTTCCCCTTGGCATGGATGTGTGTCCCCACCTTTTTCTGATGGACTTGAGGGCCTGCTTGCCCTTGGAGACCTTGAGCAGTCTGTGGCCTGCTGCTCATAAGAAGCGAAGCTGCATACCTCTTGAATCATGTTTTCCATGAAACTGGCTTCAGGACATGCCCCCACAGCAGCGGTGCCTCAGCTTGCTTCTTGGTGGTCCCCTCGTGGCCCCTGATGAGGCTCACATCAGAGCCACGGCTGCCGCTCTTCCATGGCTGCCGCAACGAAAGCTCTTCCCACAGACTATCCAGAAAATAATTGGCTGGGATTTTGATTGGCACTGCACTGAATCTATATATCAATTCGGGAAGAAATGATCTTGTATTGAATCTTCTTAACTATAATCATGGAATATCTATTTCTTCTCTGATTTCATTTATTAGCTTTACAGTTTTCCTCATATAGATCTACACAGATTTAGATTTATACCTTAGGACTTCACTTTGAGGGGTGTTAATGTAAGTGGTATTGTGCTTTTAATGTCAAACTCTACTTGTTCATTGCTTATAACAGGGAAGGCATTTGACTCTTCTAGATTAACTTTGTATCCCACAATCTTGCTATGAATGGCTTATTAGTTCCTGGAGGATTTTTTGTTGATTCTTTCAGATTTCTTCATAGACTACCATGTGGTCTACAGAGACAGTTTTGTGTTTCCCTTTCCAATCCATATATCTTTCATATCTTATTGTCTTATTGCCTTAGTAAGGACTTACAGTACAATGTTGAAAAGGAGTGTTGATGTCTGATTTTGGTATTAAGGTAATTCTGGCCTCATAGATTGAGTGAGGCACTATTCCTTTTGCCTCTTATCTCTGAAAGAGATTGTGAAGGATTAGTATAATGCTTTCCTTAAATGTTTGTTATAATTCACCAGTGAACCCATTTGGGTTGGGTACCTTCTGTTTTGGAAGGTTATTATTTATTGATTCAATTTCTTTGATAGATAAAGGCCTGTTAAGATTGCTTATTTCCTTGTGTGAGTTTGGCAGATTATGTCTTTGAAGGAATGGGATCTATTTCATCTAGGCTGTCAAATTTGTGGACAGAGATTGTTTGTAGTATTCTTTATTATTCTTTAAAGTTTTAGGTTCTGTCCTGATGTCTCCTCTTTCATTTGAATACTAGTAATTCTTGTCCTCTTTTTTTCTTAGTTAGTCTGGCTAGAGACTTAGCAATTTTTATTTTCACAGAAGCAGCTTTTGGTTTCATTGACTTTTTCTACTATTTTCTAAGTTCACTGGTTTCTACTCTATTATTATTTTTCTCCTGCCCTTTTCTCTACTTTCCTAAGATCAAAACTTAGACTTAAAATTTTAGATCTTTGTTAAATAAATATATTCAATGGTACATTTTTTTCTAAGCACTGATTTCAATGTATCCCACAAAGTTTGATGTTTTTTTCACTTAGTTGAAAATATTTTAAAATTTCTAGGATTTCTTCTTTGACTCCTGTGTTATTTAGAAGCATGTTGCTTAATCTCCATGTTCCTGAGGATTTTTACAGTTATCTTTGTGTCATATCTGGGCCTCCCAGGTGATGCATGTAGTAAAGAACCCATCTGCCAATGCAGGAGATGTAAGAGACATGGGTTCAATCCCTGGTTGGGAAGATTCCCTGGAGTAAGAAATGGCAACACGCTCCAGTATTCTTGCCTGGGAAATTCCACAGACAGTGGAGCCTGGTGGGCTACAGTTCATGGTGCCAGAAAGAGCTGGACGAGACTGAGCACTATCACTTCTATTTTAATTCTACTGTGGTCTGAGAGCAGATATTGTGTGATTTCTATTCTTTTATTAATAAATGTAGTCCATTTTGGTGAGTGTTCATTCTGGGTTTGTTGTTTTTTTACATAATTTTATTTATTTTTTGGTGGTGCCGGGTTTTTGTTGCTGCCTGGGCTTTTCTCTAGTTGTCACAAGCACAGTCGCGGTGTGTAGGCTTCTCACACCACATAGCTGCTCCAAGCACGTGGGATCCTCCTGGATCAGCGATCAAACCTGTGTCTCCTGCATTGGCAGGTGGATTCTTCACCACTGAGCCACCAGGGAAGCTGTCATTCTTGGTTTTTAAAGAACATTCCAAATCGTATTTGAGAATGGTTGTACTATTTTATACTACATAGTAAAATATATATACTGTATATATAATATTATATATATAGTATAGTATATATATTATGTATATACTATGTATATATAATACATAGTAATGTATAAATGATGCAGGTTTTTTTGTATTCTCACCATCATTTGGTATTGTCACAACTTAAAAATTTTAATCCTTGTGTAAGGTATGTAATGATATCTGATTTTAGTTTAATCTGCCTCTCTCTAATGGCTAATGCTGTCAGATGTCTTTCCATGTGCTTCTTTGTCATTTTCGTTTCTTCCTTGGTGAAATGTCTCTTCATGTCTTTTGCTCATTTTCTAATTGGATTGTTTCTTTTTACTGATTAGTGTTGAGAGTTCACCTATTTGACAGTCTTTGGTCAGAAAAATGGTTTCAGATATTTTCTCCCACTCTCCCACTTGAATTTTCATTCTAGCATCTTTTGCAGACCAAAAGTTTTTAATTCGGCCCACTTTATTATTCTTTCCTTTTATGAATCATGCTTTGGGGGTAAAGTCTAAAAAACTTTTCCCAGCTCTGAATCTCAAAGACTTTTGTCCTGTGACAGTTTTCTAAAAGTTTAGTAGGGACTGCCCTGGTGGTCCAGTGGTTAAGAATCTGCCTGCTAATGCAGGGGACATAAGTTTGCTGCTAGGTCCGAGAACTAAGATTCCACATACCACAGGCCAACTAAGTCCGTGGGCCACAACTATTGAGCCCGCTCATTCATTGCTACTGAGCACTGAATTCATTGCTCTAGAGCCCGGGCACCACCACTATGAGCTTATGTGCTGCAACTACTGAAGCGTGTGAGCCCCAGAACATGTGCGGTGCAATAAGAGAAGTCACTGCAGTGAGAAGCCCATGCACCACAACTAGAGAAAGCCTGTGTGCGGCAATGAAGACCTGTTACAGCCAAATATAAATAAATAAATAATTTTTTAAATACATAAAAGTTGAATAACTTTACATTTAAATTCTGGATCAATTTTGAGCTACATGCTGTGTAAGGCGTGAGGTTTCTGTCAAAGTTTGTTTTATTTTGCCTTGCTGTTGTTCAGTCGCTAAGTCGTGTCCAACTGTTTGAGACCCCGTGAACTGCAGCACACCAGACTTCTCTGTCCATCACTATCTCCCTGAGTTTCCTCAAATTCATGTCCATTGAATCAGCGATGCCATCCATTCATTATTTTGCCTATGGATGTGCAACTGTTGTGGCCCCACTTGTCGAAAAGGTAATCTTTCTTCCATTGACTTTTTTTGTATCTTTGTCAAAACTTAACTGGGCATATTTGCATGGACAAATTTATGAATTTTCTATGACATTCCATTGACGCACATGTCTACTCCTCCACAAATACCACAGTCATTTTAAAAATTAATTTATTTTTAATTGGAAGATACTTGCTTTACAATGTTGTGTTGGTTTCTGCCATACAACAATGCGAATCAGTCATAACTATGTTGTTGTTGTTCCTGTTGTTTTTCAGTTGCTCAGTCAGGTCTGAGTCTTTGTGACCCTGTGGACTGCAGCACACCAGGCTTCCCTGTCCTTCACCATCTCCAGAGTTTGCTCAAACTCATGTCCACTTAGTCAGCAATGCCATCCAACCACCTCATCCTCTGTCGTCCCCTTCTCCTCCTGCCCTCAATCTTTCCCAGCAGCAGGGTCTTTTCCAATGAGTCAGCTCTTTGCATCAGGTGGCCAAAGTACTGGAGTTTCAGCTTTAGCATCAGTCCTTCCAACGAATATTCAGGGTTGATTTCCTGTAGGATTGACTGGTATTTTCTCCTTGCTGTCAAAGGGACTCTCAAGAGTCTTCTCTAGCACCACATTTCGAAAGCATCAATTCTTCAGAGCTCAGCCTTCTTTACGGTCCAACTCTCACATCCATACCTAACTATTGGAAAAACCATAGCTTTAACTATACAGACCTTTGTCAGCAAAGTGATGTCTCTGCTTTTTTAATATACTGTCTCAGTTTGTAAGAGCTTTCCTTCCAAGGAGCAAGTGTCTTTTAATTTCATGGCTGCAGTCATCATCTGCAGTTATTTTGAAGCCCAAGAAAATAAAAATCTGTCACTTTTCCCCCTTTTTCCTCTTCTATTTGTCATGAAGTAATGGGACCAGATGCCATGATCATAGTTTTTTGAATGTTGAGTTTTAAGCCAGCTTTTTCACTCTCTTCTTTCACCTTCATCAAGAGGCTCTTTAGTTACTCTTCACTTTCTGCCATTAGGGTGGTGTCATCTGCATGTCTTAGGTTACTGATATTTCTCCTGGCAATCTTGATTCCAGCTTGAGCTTCACCCACCCCCACATTTCACATGATGTACTCTGCATATAAGTTAAATAAGCAGGGTGACAATATATAGCCTTGACATACTCCTTTCCCAGTTTTGAACCAGTTTGTTGTTCCATATCCGGTTCTAACTATCGCTTCTTGACCTGCATACAGATTTCTCAGGAGGCAGGTAAGGTGGTCTGGTGTGTATACATATCCGTCTCCCTTAAGCCTCCTTACTCCCCCCTCCTCCGCATCCTACCCCTCTAGGTCATCACAGAGCACCAAGATGGGCTCCCTATTTTATATAGCAGCTTCCCACTCTCTGACTATTTTAGACATGGTAGTGTAGATATGCCAAAGCTGTCACACACTCTTGATTACTGTAGGTATATACCAAGTCTTGAAATCAAGTAGACTTCCATTTTATTCTTTTTCAAAATTGGTTTAGCTATTCCAGTGCTTTTGCCTTTTCAAAAAAAATTTAAAAACTTTGTCTATATCTGCAAAATTCTTGCTGGGATTCTGACAGGAATTTCATTAAACCTGCCTATCAATTTGGGGATAGTTAACATTCTGTGTCTTCTGATCAATTGGCATGCTGTATACATTTATTTTCAGTGAAAAGTGTAAGTGTTAGTTGCTCAGTCACGTCCAACTCTTTGCGACCCCGTGGGCTATAGCCCGCCAGGCTCCTCTGTCCGTGGGATTTCTCAGGGAAGAATACTGGAGTGGGGTTGCCATTCCCTTCTCCAGGGGATCTTCCTGACCCAGGGACTGAACTCATGTCTCCTGAATTGCAGGCAGATTCTTTACCTTCTGAGTCACCAGGGAAGACCCATTTAAGGAGTACTAGTATGCAAGTCCTAATTTAATATAAATAGAAGCCAAAAAAGAAAGAAGGGTTATAAACAGGAATAAGTGAGAGAAATAAGTCAATAAGAAAAAACAGACTTACAGAACTTTCTACAAAACTAATATTCAATGTTTTAAAGATAAAAGGAAAAAGAGGGGGAAAAAAAAGATAAAAGAAAAAAGGGAGATGTTAAAAATCATAAATCAGAGAAAATATAGTTTGTTTACCTTGCATGATAATAAAAATATATCTTCCATAAGCTATTAAGTTACATATGATATATCTGGGTCAAAAATATTAGCATCTCTAGAGCACATCTTATTTTCATCAGTAAGATGCCAACTACAGCTATAAAACCCACCTTCAGTAAAGCCAGAAACAGCAGAACTAATCTTTCATTTGCATGTAGTCATTTCAGATTTCAGATCTCCAAATATCTTCAATACTTAAAAAGAATAACTATATTAAAAGAAGCAAAAAAATAATATCTGAATTTTACTGTGTTACTATTAGGTAAGATTAAACAAGAGAATAAAAAGTAAGTTACATCTCAGTAACACAGGTGATGGGAATGTTTGGTTAACACATGATAAATAATACAATTTCCTAACTCACTAATAAATTGTGTAATATGGATAGATATGATATAGAGGCATAACTATACAAGAGAGAGTCATATTTGAAAGATAATCCCCAGTGGTCCCAACCAAAATAAAGTCATGTTTACCCTCCTGTCTAAACTTCTTATCAGACAAGACAATGGAACAAAACCTTGTTAGAAAATTTTTATTATATTTCCAATTGGGAAGAGTGAATTAAAAAAAATAAAATATATAAACCTGCCAGAACTTTTCAATGTTCCCATACTGCCAATTTTACCTTCCTTGGAAGAAAGACAAGCTCTGTTTTTTTCCCACAACGAAGTATTAATTGTAAGGCATAATTCACCAGCCCACCAAGGAATAGTACTTAACTATGCTCTTCCTGTGAGCATTCAATTAACTCTATGCTTATAAATGGTATTTCCTCTGAATGTGCATTGAAACTCACCTTATAAAATCCACAGCAGTGGAACATTTCTTGTTGCTAAGGGACGAGGTTACCATTTCATGATGCTAAAACAGAAATACGATAGTTTAAATTGTTCATATACCTAGCTATCATCAGATGGTTTAAAAACTAAAACGGTAAATGTTCTAGTCTCTAACTTTGTTAATGCTGGGATAATGAATGATCCTGTTCTTTTTAATAACCAAACTTCTAAAGTAATATATTAATAATACAGCATTATTATCATTATGATTATTGTTGCATGGGCTCTCGTATCATCATTCCAGGCAACATTCTAAGTGGTTTATAGGAATTAACTAATTTAATCCTTGTAACAACCATATTAGTTAAGTATTATTATTTCCCCAGTTTGCACAAAAATAAAGCACAGAGAAGATAAGCAACTTGCTCTAGGTCATAGAGCCAATAAAGAGACAGAAGTAGAATTTGATATCCAACCAGTCTCATTGCAGAGTTCACATTTTAACCTGCCTTACTATATTACACTAAGAAAATATCTTTAAAAATCATACTACACCTGGTTACGTGGGATTTCATTTTATTTAAGTGATGTTATTCATAGTTCTTTAAGAACATACCTAGTCTTATTCAAAGAATATATTTGGTGAAAGCACTTCCATCCTCTGATGGAACTGTAAAGTCTGTAACCAAATTGTTTACATTACTATTATAACTTTGAATCTGCTTGGTTTAGGATGTGCACTGGTAGCGTACCCTGAGTTGGAAACCCAATCCCTATTTTACAAGGTTAATTGTTGCACCATGTCTGATTAAGCGTAAATGAACAGATTAAAAAACACACAGAGATAAGAGAGAATTACTTTAACAATGCAAACTTTTAAAGTGGAATTTCACTGCAATGTGGAAGCACACTGTGTCTGATTTTTCTAGGCTGCCATGCTAAAAGACTTTTTAGTTTTAGCTTTAATACTTATGGTTTAATGCCAAATGCTAAGTTATGCTAGGAATAGTTCATCTTTAATAGCATATCATACTTTGTATTTTTTAATTAAAAGAGAGAATGAGCCTTATTAATTATAGTCATCCTCAGCACAACAGTATAGTTACGTATAAGTAGCTCCATATTAAATTTCAAGAACAAATGTAAACTTACCCTTGATTCAGCAAGGTTTCTAGGGTCACTTATTTCAGCACCAATTAAAAGACATGGGAATAGAGACTGGTTGATACAATTTCTACACTGTAAGTAGCTGGTTAAAGAACATTCTTTCATATTCCAGATGGCATTTAAAGATAAACCTTTCTCCATGCCTACAAAAAATTTAAAAAGGCCTTTCATAAACTCTGAACTACCAGATTCAACATCTCAATTTCACTTATAAAGGTCTAATAGAAAGTGAACTGTACATTAAGACTTGGATAATGTTTTTGAAAACCACTAGTTTAACATATTTATTTTAAAAAGGGAAAATTTTAACAATAATCTTTAGTCTAACATAGACAAGTATAGAAAATAAGCTTTAAAAAAGCCACAGCTGACATCTGCTAATGTCTATTGTGTAAATTCAAATAAGTTTGCTCTCACAGCAACACTGAAGTATGAATTATTGTCATCATTTTCTGGATAAGGAAAATGGGTTTCAGGGAGTATAAATTAGAATTTAAAAACAGTAGGCTGGGACTTAAAATGTCCAGATCCAAAACTCATGCTCCAATCCATTTGGCTTAGTGCCCTCCTAAGAATCAAAACTGTTTTTCAAGAGAAAAATGTAATTCCTTGTTTTCAAATAAAACCGTGTATAATTGAGAACACTGTGAACAAATTTCTGTATTCTACAGTAAGAAAAACTTGCTCATATTAATTAAATGTGGAATGGTACCCTTAAAAATTTTAATACCAGTTAGTTTTAAAACAGAAATTTGATTATCACATAAAAATATGAGAATGTAATCTTTCTTATAATAGAAGCTGTAATAGAAAATACATGAAAATTGATAATCTAAGAGAAGACTATTTTAAAAGAATACTACTTTAAATACAAATAGTTCCTCAGCAATTAGAGAAACTAAAGTAATTCTGTCCAAACTTCTACACTGAAATATGTCTGTGGGAGCAACATTCTTCCTTTTACAGTACACATTCGTAACAGTAGTAGGTATCATCATTATATATCTGCTTTTAGGACAAAAAGTTTCTCCATATTGTTCAATTGAATAACTCACCAAACAAATCTCTAATATGTAAAGACAATCTTTATATTGGACTGGCCTTTTAATGAAGTGAGTAAAACTCCAGATTTTCATGAAGAAAGTGAGAGCTCCAGGGATTCAATGAGCACTTGCTATCTTTGGTAGGAATTAATGGATCTCTGCAACAGTAACATCAGAGAGAAGATAATAGATCAAGACCCTCCACTACACACTCCACCCTCCCAATCTCTTTTGGGATTGAATTGTATTTGTGCCTAGAAGTCACTGAAAAAGTGGGAATGGAAACTAAGAATGAGGAGACATTGCATGATGTAGTTAAGAAAAAAATTAACAACATGGCCTTTCACTTCAAGCTCAAGGGTATACAGATGAAATGGGAAGGACCTGTGTAATAATAAAGACTATGAATCTATGCAGAGTTGTAGTTCTCAAAAAAACTTCTTACAGTCTTCCATATTGCACTAAGCCTAAAAGTTCTTAACAACCACATATTCATTTTTTGATAAATGAGTACATTCCCACAAGAAAGAATTTCCAATTCCAGAAAAAATATTGAAATTGGTCAAAGCTGCAAAGTACTAAAGGGAACATTATTAGAACCATATGATCTGACCATATGTTTCTGCAGACATTTGTAACCAAAGTAAACATTCAGACTTGTCATGAATGGTCCACCTCTGAGGGAGAAGCAGCAGGGAAAATCCCAAGTCATAGTTTTAAGTGTCTTTTATGCTTAAGTATTGAATGAACTGATATTATCATAAAACTTAAGACTCTCAGTTTTTAAATGGGTAGAAAAGAGAGTTTAGATGAATCCACTGATGTTGAAAATGGGTAAATAATAGATTCTTGGTTATTTTAAGCCAGGATTTTGGAATAAAAGTAGTATGTTTTTCCTTGGCCATATTGCTTCGAGCAATGAGTAGAGTTTAGGATTACTTCTGGTTGAGTGCAGGGCCTGGGATAAATCATAATGTGTGGCCTAGCCCCTTCTATCTAACATTAAAAACAGGTATAGGCAGAAAAAAAAATGAATATGATGAACAGCTTTGAAAGTGGCTGGGAAATTGTAAAAGGGCAGTAGGCAACCTGAGACTTATTTATGCAAAAGAAAAAGGACTTAGGTTTATGTGTCATTTGTTTGTATATAATAAGCATCCATCCCATTGTTTTAGGAAGAGCTGTGGAACTGAGTCCCTTTTATCCTGAGGGTTGTTTCCATGAGTTATTGCCCATCCTTTTCCCAGGTCAAGCCTGTCAAAGCATGCATGAGATCTGGATTTGTATGCCTTGGGAATATCTGGGGGGAGGGAGTCATTATTAGACACAGAGATCAATGCCTCATCTGTCCCAAAGTGGTATTTCTTATTTATACACTTTTGTTTTGAATAGAGTTTGAGATTCTATTTCTTCTCCCTTTGCAATTCTTGAGACAGTGGAAATTGCTTTTTGTTTCAGAAATCACATGAAAATGAAAAAAAAAAAAAAAGTGCCTTATTTACACTTGAAGACTTTAGAAAAAGACCAGGAAGCAATGCAGTCATTAAGTAAGTTTACCTTCATTGTTTACTTAAGTCTGATAAACCATTTAAGTGGTTTTTAAATGTTTAAGGGCAGCAATGTCATGAGTGGAATAAAATAAATTTTTTTACTTCTCATCTATACTCAACTCAGTTAAGCAATGGCAAAAGGATTTTGTACCAGTTAATGTTCAGAAAGATTATTTGGATATTTATCAGCACAGCATTCTTTGAAAAAGCATTTCAAAAAATTCCTGAGAAAAGAAAAAGGTGAAAAAAAAAAAAAAAAAAAAGAAAAAGGTGAAAAATATTTAAGAAAGGCATAGCACACTAACAATGATAATGGTTTCCAAAAAATACAGGCAACTGGATGCAGTAATTTATTAAGGTATGTTTGTATACATATGTTAGTCAATCAGAAGATAACTCAATGGAGAATTATTGCACATAGTGTAACAGTAAAACAAGTATATTATCATTAAAGCCAATTATCACCAAGGTACAATGCTTCTCATAAAAACTCTATAGTTAGATGAAATCCAAAGAATGTGATTGAATGGCTTCATAATTAGTATCTTAATTTTTAAATTTTTAGTAATCTAAAATTGTACCTTTCTCATAGAGTGCCTTGAGAAAGAGGCTAAGTTAATACGAACTAAACTACACTAAAAAGAGTGTGGTGTGTTGTTATCAGTGACCCTGGTTTAGGTACTAAATCTCTGGGCCTCTTGTTTAACACAAGGGAAGGAGATGATTTCTAAACTTCTGGCCTATCTAAAATACTAAAACGGTAGCAAAAGTATAATAAACAAATAAAAGCAATACCTAACTAAAAGTTGCCAGTCTCAAGATAACACGGTTCAGTTCAGTTTATGGAACTAAAACAGTGCCATAAATCAGGTACTTACTATTTTAAAGCATGTACCACATGCAAGGGTGACAGAGACAAACAAGGTCTTAGTTTGTACAAACTTAAGTCTGGTGCAAAAGGCAGAAGCAAAAATAAACAATGCTGGAAATACTATTAATATGTTGAAGTCATGTACTGCAGAGGGGCAGAAGGAGAGTTAGATGAAGTACACTTAGTGCAGTTGGGAGGACGGGGTAAGTTTTCAGAGACTAACGCCTTAGTTGAACTTCTCAAGGTGAGTATGAGCTGGTCCCGTAAAGGGGAGAAGGAACTCTGCATAGGCGGAAGAGCACTGCATGGGCAGTGGATGGGAAACGGCATGGTTTGTTTTATCTATTTATTTTTCATGGTTTGTTTTAAATACTATTCTTAAGTATAAAGTTAGCACAGGGTGGCAAGAGATGAGGTTGAGATGCTGGCAAAGACCAGATCACAAAAAAGTCTGATATGTCTTGGAAAACAAATTTACGGTTACCAAAGGGGAAAGGAAGGGAAGATAAACTAGGAGGTTTGGATTAACACATACACACTATTATATATAAAACACTATTATATATAAAACAGATAACCAACAAGGACCTATTGTATAGCACAGGGAACTGTACTCAATACTTTGTAATCATCTATAAGGGAAAAAAACATGACTGAATCACTATGCTATACACCTGAAACTAACATGACATTGTAAATCAACTACACTTCAATAGAATGGAAAAAAAATCTGCTACATCTTCATGTAGAGTTTTGACCTGATCGTGTATATAAAAGGATTTTAAACAGGTGAGTGAAATGATTTGCTTTTTAGACTAGCTAAATGGCAACAAAGTAGAAGGGGGGACTTCTGGGGAAGGACCAGTGGAACTGGTGGAAGAACTATTAATGTTAGTGTAGAAAAGAGACTCTGAGGATCTGAATTAATGCAATCACTATGAAGATGGAAAGTGATCAAGTTTGCTCAACTCAACAGTTTGGATGACTTGATGTTAATAGTTTCATATTTGGAGAACTAGATGGATGGCGGAGCTGCCAGCTGAAACAGGAAGAGCAGGTCTCAGAAAATAACTGTTTTACACAAATTGACTCTAAGATGCTATGGGATATCCACGATGTGGAGCAGTCAGCTGGAGGATGCGTCAGGAAGCAGTTAGCACAGAGTTCACAAGAGAACACAATTATCCAGAGGAAGCATATAACTGGGAAAGGGAACTGGGCTGAGAAAAGAAGCAACATGTAATTTAGTCCAGTTATTGGTGGATAAGGGGAGAGGGGGGAACTATTAATAGTCAGGGAAAACACATGAGCTAAAAAGCAGTGCTGAGAATCTAATCAAGGCTGGAAGCCATAACTCTGTAGTGGCACCAATCCACACTATTCTACATAAATTTCAGCAGTCCTCAACTTTCTAGTGCAGTAACAGCAAAGACAAACTGATATTAAACTAGGTTTGGGGATTTTGCAGGACTGGAATAGAATTACAAAGGTGGAGAGAAGTTCAGGACGCCGGCGGGAGAATAGTTCCAGTGACTGACTGTGAAGTCCAAACTTGGAAGGAAGGAAGGAAAGACTGAAGGAGGCTGATAAGGTAGGAGAAGACTGAGGAAGTAGGTGTAGGGGAAAGACTGGAGTAGGGTTTAGTCAGTGGACGTGAGGAAATGAAATGGAGGTGAAATCACAGGAGTGGAAGTCAGAAACTGAGGCTTTGGTATTAGATATGCTGGAAAGGTGTTACAAAACTGGAATAGAAAGTTATGGCACTTTGGTTCTAGTTCCGACTCCAGTGTCATTAGTTAGCTATGTTACCTTAGGTAATGCTCAGCTTTTGGAGTTGTTTTGAGATTTCATTTTTTCCCCCTCTTTTCATTAAAAGATACTTACAAGGCACCTACTATGTGTCAAGCAGTATACTATGCTCAAGGATGGTTTCTGTATTTAAAAAGCTAATACTCCTTAATATTAATGCATCTTCATTTAATATTATAAAAATGCTGTAAAAACATTCTGGAAAGTACCCCTTCGGATAAAAAATGAAATTGCAAGCCTTGCTTTCAGAATTCTAAGACTATACCTATCATAGAGAGGGTCTGGAAAACAAAGGTGGACTAAAATTTATACAAAAGCACAGAAATATGACAAAAGAGTGGAAAAGCACACCATGACCTTGATTGTGGTCTCATTACAATGTTTTATTTTCCTCATTTATAAGAAGAAGGATAACACCACTGTGTTGCTGACTTTGGCAGGCTATTCTGAGAACCAAACGAGCTAACAGTTCTGAAAGCTCTACGCTACACTACACTACCTGCTATACTCTAAGACACTACAGATGTATTTGTTATAGTTCTTGCTTTGCTCCCTTTGGGTAAGTTAACGTTCCATAATCCAGAGTAGAGAGGTTAAGAGATCTGAAAATGGGAACTTCAGGAAACGAAGCATATTCTACAATTCCTCGAGAATATATTTTAAAATTGTAGGCATTTTTCCATTAAGATATTTTTAAAAATCTGTCAGGATGTTTCCTGTGTTAAACAGATTATGCTGTTAACTTGCAACTCCTCTACAACCATAACTGCGCATTACAGTTCGCAGATACTCAACACTGCTTTGCCTGTGCTACGGCTCTTATCACCCCGTGGCATGAGCGTTTACTTACACGTGAATTAGGTTGTGAATTCCTAGCCTATATATCCTTATCACACTTAACATTGGTATCCCCAGAGTATTAGCATAGCTCTTAATACAAAGTAGGGTCTCAAAATGTGTTAGGGGAGTAAGTACATGAATGATTAAATGCCAGGTAGGATGAAAAGTGTCTGGATCCTCAGGGGTCACAATGGGCCAGAGAGACAGACTTCTCAACAATTGCAATACCATACAATCAATATTACATTGGGACAAAGGCAGGAAAAACTAACTTTGTCCCAGGGTAACAATGGGCTTAAAAGGTTTACAAGAAAGCTGTCACGTTGGCTAATCAATTAGTTAACATGAAATTCAATTCCTATTTTAGAATACAACTGTGAAGGACAGTGCTGTTTATGGACATCTCAAACAGAATGTACAAAGATCCAACATTCTTTGTAGGTTAAAATTGGTAAAATCACACACTTTGGGAAAAAAGAAAGAGAAAAGACAATCTCTGGCCCACAGTTAAAGGATTAGAAAAAGCATGAGGGATTTAATGCTGTGAGGGCAATGAGAATAACAAATTTGGAAAGAAAAGGGTCACTAGAGTCTAGAAATTAGTCAAATGAAATAAGCATTTATGAGAGCCAAGTAGCATATATAAAGTCCTAACAGAAATACACAATTAATCGAATGTATCAATTAATTCAGTCAGTAAATACAATGTTGGGAGTACAGCAATAAACAACACAGACCACCCCCTGCCCCCAAGAGAACTCCCTGCCCTACGAATCTTGCATAGAATGTCCTCAGTGCAACTTACAGATTTCAGTGTTCTATTGATGACTTTTTTTTTTTTAACACTGAAACGTGCATATATTTTAAGATATAAAAATGAAATGGAAAAAATGGAAAATACGATTTCACAATACTTAAGTCTTGCTAGTCAAAGAATAACCACATAGAATCTTTAACGAAGCTCAATTGTGCCTTTCAGCACTTGGACCAAATTCTAATAGGTTTATTAGTCCTTTCGAAAGTGCAATTTCAGGATACTGAGGTAACCGTTATACTATTGTTGAAGTTTCCTAACAACTACTACTTGGACAGTGGTTCAAAATTTATAAAGTACTTTCACATATTGCATATCATCTCATTTAATCACCACAATACTTTTCTTAGGTAGATATTACTCACTTTTTTCACTCCCAGAAAATGAAGCTGAGGCTCAATGAGTTAAAATTATATGACCAAGGCCACTCAGTAGGGCCAAAACTCAAACTCATACTTTTGACTCCAAATTGTTACCTTTTCCTTGTCTGACATTAAAAGAAAAGCTTTTATGTATCTGATACCCATGTTTGATCTATATTTTTTATGAAATTATTAACATTTAAAGGTGAAAATACAGAAGTTCAGAGAAGGTAAATAACTTGTTCAAAGTAAGTCAGCAGATGAAAGGAATATGTTTCCATGTCTAATGGTAACACCCATGTATATTGCCGATCAACTTTAAAGACTGAAATACAGGAATATTAATACATCAATCCATCTTACTGTAATTTAGGTAAGCCCATACTAAGGATGGGGCTTCCTTGGTGGCTCAGATGGTAAAGAAAACACCTGCAATGTGGGAGACCTGGGCTTGATCACTGGGTCGGGAAGATCCCCTGGAGAAGAGCATGGCAACTCACTCCAGTATTCTTGCCTGGAGAAACCCCACGGACAGAGGAGCCTGGTGGGCTATAGTCCATGGGGTCGCCGAGAGTCAGACACGACTGAGCAACTAAGCACAGTCCAGCACATACTAAGGATGGCACAAAGTGTTTTTTTAATATTTCCTACTGCCTTCTGCCTTAGGTAATAGTTCAACTTCACAAGCAATAAAATCCTGAGTGGCAAGGTGAATTACTTGGGTACTTTTACAACAGATACAATAAAAGAGATCAATGTTTGAAAGAATAGTTAGTATTTAAATAGGAATATCATAACACTGAAAAAAAGGGAAAGTCTGAAAATGTACCAAGATAATACTTGATCCAAAATAATAACAATCAGTATTTAACATATCTCTAAATCTTTTCAACTATATATGTATCATATATAAAAGATGATGGCATCTAACTTAGTTTACATAAATGACATGGTACTGGTACAATTAGTACTTTGTAATAGCAAGGAGACGAAACATTTTGAATTTAGCTTTGTAAATACTGACATAAAATAATTTAATGTAAATTGATGACATTTTTGGGACAAGCACAAGAGAATCAAAATCACAAAAGTTGCTTTTAAAAGGAGGACCAAAATAAAAAAATAAAGTTTTAAAGTGTACTAAAATACCTACCTCTTTGTGCCTTGTTAACAAATATTCCTTTTAATCAGAATTTACTGTTAGATTTTCAAAGGTTAAATTTATGGGAACAGTAAGTTTCATATAATTTTTGTTTTCCTTGCAATATGTTGAAACTTGTTTATTACAGAGTGGAATTTGGTATAAGATGGGTTGTTTTGGATCTTGTCCAGTTTAGTTACTGGACAATGAAGTTACTTACTTCATTATAAGATGGTTTCACCAATAAGGTGATCCACTGGCTCAGATCACATGGATATTATAACAAGGCCCCATTGTAAAGTACAGGAAGCCAGGTAGCTAATGGTCTATCAAATGAACCTTAAGAAACAAAATGCTTTTTTTTTAGTAGACATGAAAATCATTTAAGCCTAGAAAAATCATAAGCCTAGGTCATCTATTTAAATTTCCATTTCCTGAAGTGATGTCTTTATGTTTAATTGCTACATAGCTACTTTATATTAGTTTTAGCTTTCTTAGACATTCGCTGCCTGATGTGGTCTAAATTTATTTTTTATTATGAAATAGTTCAGTTTTAATACTGCCTTTCTATTTACAAAAAATTGACTGCATTTGTCTATGGAAATAGACAAGAATCTACCACAAATTCCTAAGGATTAAACTAAAATCTTGTGCAGCATGCTGATAAATCTGAGGCTAAAAAGATCACGAGCAAGAACTGTGTAGTAAGCAACTATCCAAAAAATGTCATCAGAGATTAAATGACAATAACCAATCTTCCAAGTGATTTTACAAGAGGCATTTCGATTTCATGAAGTTTTATAAGCAATTCCAAAGAATTAAGTAGCGTGAATGTGTTTAACTATAGGAACATAGCACAAGGTCATATTGTAGAAACACAACATGGAAAAGCCTTCAAAAAATTAATGCCTTAAATAGAAAGAAGACAAGAAAGAATAAAGCACAAAGTCTTACGTGAACTTGGAAAACAGTATCAAATTAAAAACCATGTAATAATTAAATGCACAGTAGTAGCATAAAGAATTATCATTAATTTCTAACATAATTATTAAAAGTTTCAAATGATTCATGTAAATATTGAAAATCATGAAACATCTGCTCTTTACAATGTACCTTTCTTCCATGAATCAAGCCCTTTCTCCAACTGGTCATTTTGCTGATTTGTGGCCTGTATGCTCTATGTATTTTTAGTCCTTAAATAAATTATTAGATAATTATCTAATTTGTATTGAATGGGTAAGGCAAATTACATGATGAAAAAACTTCTGTCTTAAATATCTCAAAAAGCCTTAAAAAATAAACTAGCCAAATGACTTCTCCTTATTACTATATAAAGATCTGTTTAGTCAAAGCTATGGTTTTTCCAGTAGTTACATATGGATGTGAGAGTTGGACCATAAAGAAAGCTGAGCACCAAAGAATTGATGCTCTTGAACTGTGGTGCTGGAGAAGACTCTTGAGAGTCCCTTGGACTGCAAGGAGATCCAACCAGTCCATCCTGAAGGAAATCAGTCGTGAAGATTCATCGGTGGCCAATACTTTGGCCACCTGATGCGAAGAACTGATTCACTGGAAAAGACCCTGATGCTGGGAAAGATTGAACGCAGGAAGAGAAGGGAACGACAGAGGATGAGATGGTTAGATGGCATCACCGACTTGAGGAACGTGAGTTGGTGATGGACAGGGAGGCCTGGCGTGCTGCAGTCCATGGGGTTGCAAAGAGAGTTAGACACAACTGAGCGACAGAACTGAGCTACTATACAATTATTCTTCATTGTCAGTTTATCACCTATCTATCTATCTATCATCATTAGGGAAGACTCCATATAAAGCAAGAGTGTGCTCCACATATATGATTGATTTACCAAGTAATAACTGAGGATTTGCCAAAAGTCAGATACTCTTTTAAATGCTTTTATATGTTTTAACTTGAACTTTCTAAAATCTCTCTTTAAAAAGTATTTTATCACTAATGAAAATGTCCTACCTCATACTCCTTATAAAGACCTAGTACTTTACTTCTTGCAAAACCATCCTAGTCAAAGCTGTGATCTGAGGAGAAGATATACCTGTTTCAACTGTGGAATCATTATACAAAATTTTTGAAACACCACTTGGGATTACTATAAGCTTGTGCCACATCTCTATGTACATTCTCAGTAACTGAAATTTTTAGCCTTGGAGAAAATTAGATTTTGGCAAGAATTATATCTAGGGAAAGGAATGGTATTTTGAGATTGAGTTGGATAATAACACTGGTGGCTCAGATGGTAAAGAATCTGCCTGCAATGCAGGTGACCTGGGTTTGATCCCTGGGTTGGGAAGATTCCCTGGAGAAGGGAATGGCTACCCACTCTAGTGTTTTTGCCTGGAGAATTCCATGGGCAGAGGGGCCTGGTGGGCCACAGGCCATGGGGTCACAAAGAGTCAGACACGACTGAGTGACTAACACCTTCACTTTCTTTCCTTTGGATAATCACACTAAAAAATGCTAAATGCTGTACTTGGTTCTTCTCCAGTAGTTTACCAATTCTTCTAAAGACAATTTTAAGCATTCAGGAATATTTTAATCGTAGCAATGTTAAAATATTTTCCTTCCTAAGTTATTATGCACATATTCATACAATTATTCATGTTATTTTTATACAAATGGTTTGCTTTAAGCATTTTGCAACAAAGCAAATGAAAATTGATTCAGAATAAAATATCAACATATACTCCTTTAAATTATGGATTTTTAAGGTTGAAAGGGATTTGCATGATTTTATAGTATCAAACTACACTTTTCACAGATGAAACTAATTCCCCAAAGGGCATGACTTGGCAAATTTTAGTGGCAGAGCCAAGAATGGAGCCCAAGTCTCTTGCCTTCCACCTGGCACTTTTCCTACTATCACCCTACCCTTTATCTGTGGATTAAAAACTACGCGAAAGAGGACAAATGATTTCACCCATTCAAAACAATTTAGAAATTACCTTCTAATCCAGTGTTTGAAACTTTTTACTGATCACCTGAGAAAAAAATCTAATATTAGATGGGACTGAATATATCCCAATCTACAGATATGATCTTTAACTGGTAAATTATCCATTTAAATTTCTTTGAATTATGCTCAGAGTTGTAACATCCAATGCTATAGAAACAATTAAGCTGTATTCAATCTAAATGCCATTGAAATGAAAGTAAATATATTCATATAAAATAAATCACTGTCCCAAATAAAAAGATACCTGACTTCAGAGAATTTTGACTTGAAAATAATGAAACACATTCACAACTTGAACAACTCATAATATTTCAATTCAAATCACTCACAAGAAGCCTAAATGTCTACTGAATAACAGATGTTTCTTGGAAAAGATTGGTCAATGTATTTTTGGAATGATGTCAGAGAAAAGCTTCTTTTATAACCATTTTTAATCAGAAGTACAGCTTCATTCATAAAAACACAGAGTCAAAATCTACAGAAAGGCTTATTACTGAGATACCACAGAACATTTTTCAGCTACTGTTACATGTTTGGGTTTACTTATTAAATTTATATTTGAACTTTCCTATCTTGGCTGCATAATTGAAACCTTTCAGCTAGAAAAGATCACATTTTCCACAATGGTAATGAAGCTAAACAATCAGAATTGAAAATTTGGAGTCCTTAATTTGGTATCTTATGATTTTATATAAATTTGTTTAAAACATGCTTGATTTAGGTTTAACGAACAAAAAACAATTTCAATTAGAAATGCACGTAGTTTTCTTAATTCTTAATTACTTATAATTAGGCAGCTTAATATAGGAATATACTTTTCAAGAAGACTGTGACTTCTAAAAAAAAAATCTCAGACTGATCTGAGGTAAAATCTAGAGAAACATGATCCATGGGTGACTGGATTAGATTGCTATTAACTTTTACATATCAGTATGAAAACAAATGGATGAAGAGGACTATAAAAACAAATATTCATGTGAAATTTAAAGTGCACTAGGAAACTACATATCTTCCAAACTGATTAATTCAATATAGCATTTAGCAGAGGAAAACTTCTTGAAGGAAAATATCTTTTAAGAAAAAATTTATTAAAACTCAAGAGTAGTAAAACTTGCATTTTTAACCATAATATAGTCTTTGGATTAAAGTGAAAAATATATCTCAAACTAAAAAAGTCCCCCAAAACCATGCTACTTATCCAATATATAAATTATCATTTACAATATAGTTGAATATACGCATGAGGGTATGTTTTTATAGCTTGACAGTTAAGTATTATTACCTAACACCAGGGAACACATCTTTATTTTTGGAAGGAGACTGTTTAAAGTTCTTTATATCCATTTCCTGAGTATTGTCCCAGTTCCAGTTCATTTATGAGTTGTTTTTACATTACTACCAAGGTCATCAACTTTACTTTCTTAAATAGGCATGAGTCTTTTCAACTTTGGTCCTCAGCTTCCATTTCTCCAACTGAATCCACTCCCTTTGTAGTTTTAATTTTAAAAAGATCTTCAATTAAAATGCAGTTTGAACTATTAGTCAATCTATTGTCTCTCTCAGCTCCAGCTAGTTCATTCTCTTCACTTGTATCTACAGGGTCATAAAGTTCAGGTGTAAAATAGATAGACTCATCTGCTTCTGTTTCAGAAGCTGTATCTGAAGCAGAAGGTTCAGCTTCTTCACTTACTACAGACAACTGAATTGCTGGATCTTCTGAATTCAGGTTAGTAGCATCAACGCTTGCAGATGGAACAATGGTTTCTGATTGAGGGCATGCTCCAAATGATGTGTCTACTGTCAGAGATGAGGACTCATATTTATCAGTGAGTGGCAAAACTGTTTCACATTTCTTTTCTGTTTTGAAAGTGGAAGAAGTAGAGGCACAGTCCTCTGATGACCTAACCACAGGGGTTCCAGTCAGAATTTTACCAGTGAGATACTGTCCCCCCAAATTACTGCCAGACCAGCTAACTCGGTCTGTTTGTTTGCTGAAGGTTGGGCTTGTGGATCTGGAAATCACAATTCTTTCTGCTCCTACTGCCTGGGCAGACTCTTCTAATAATTCTGGATCATCTACAAATATAAGAGCATAAGAGTGTTAACCTTCTGCTCCTAACATCATAATTGTTACATTAAAAGTGATTTTTGCTAGAAATACTGAAATAACTGTATAGGATACATAATTCAGAGCCCCTAACAAGCAGTAGCAGGACTTCCATTTTAGAATGTAGAGTACAACATGTTAACTCTGAAAGGAATCTTAGGTCTCCGGTGATTCCTAGCTCAAGTTATAATGCTGTCTGGTAAACTATCAAATTCCACACCAGGGACCTCAGAAGTGAACAAGAAAAGGAAGGGTAAAAAGGAAAAGAAAGAAGGCTGAGTAAAGGAGGAAAGAGGCTGTAAAAATGCCTTTAAAATCCACTAACCAGTGATTGAGAAAAACTAACCCAGATTAATTCCCTTAAGGTAGCTGACAACCAAAAAAAAAAAAGGAACCTGACAACCACAAAGACTAAGATATTTGCTTGAAGTTATAAAATTGGTTGGTAATCAGACCTGGACTAGAAACTAGGTTTCCTGATTACCAGTATAATGGCCTAGAATTCACTATAACATTTAGTTAGGATACAAGCATAGACTATAAAATAAATACTTAAAAACTGATATATTAAACAACTATTATATATTAAATAAAACAATTAAAATGATATCCAATGATCTAGAACACAGTTTAGCAAACTTTTTCTGTAACAGGCCAGACAATAAATATTTTAGACTTTGTGGGTCATATAGTATCTGTTGCAACTACTCAATTATGCTATTCTAGTGTAATATATACAACTACTTAACTCTGCTCTTGTGTACTATATGTAAGTGACTGACTGCATGCCAGTAAACTTTACGAACAAAATCAGAGAGAGGCCAAATTTGGTCCATAGGCTGTAATTTGCTAACTCCTGATATATTATACTCTATTTAAATTATATTCTAACTTTTCAAATTATATTCTAATCTAGCATATTCTGATATTTTAAAATGTTATTTTTTTATCATTTGGAATAAATGCCTTTCACGCCTCTAAATAAATAATTCATGTAAGACAAGTATCTATAAATTAGGTCAGTTTTTAATATCACCTTTAGAAAAAATTACCATTTGTACAGTTCTTTACAAAGTTGTGATATATATCATCTTATTAGATCTTTACAACCCAACCTGGAGGGACAGGTAGGCAGATATTCCTTCTCCTATTAAGACTCAAAATGTTAAGTGACTTGCTCAGAGGGTCACAGTTAGCGGCAAAGCTTCTTAGTGGAAAACCAGAAAATAAGTATAGGTCTCTGACAAAAGTTTGTTCCCATTCCAATACACTACACTATTTCATTATTTTATGATAACACCTTATATTACAAACCAACATATTTAAGGACATTAATCTGTAGCATAACAAGTATCATTTCACTGAATATAATGAGATTTCTCTACTAAATGTAAATGGGTAGAACTTTTCATACTTTTCTCCTTTTTGGAGATGATGCCTCTTGGTAAAGATGGGACTTTCATTATCATTTTAGGATATGGTAATTTTAAACACATTTTTGCTTTACCTTCCATAGCATATTCTGGTGATAAATGGCTTGCTGCTTCTAAAAAATAGGTACTATCCTTCGAACAAGCCACTCCAAGTGTAGACTCATTGTCCTGTATAGATTTTCTGTCTTCTTTGGACACAGCAACGACCTTTTGGTGCTTTTTGGAAAATTCAGCCAAGGACTCCAGTGCACTCTCAAAGGTTGAATGGTGCTGAATCAACTGTCGAACCCATTTAGAAAGTCCTAAGGCAAAAAGTAAACCCAGCAAAGAAACTTTGGTTATTCATGACGATATACTAAGAAAAACAATTAAGTAACTTCTCTGGTGAAGTAATCTACTTTGAATTTAGAGTATATAGAATGGTTCTCAACCATTTTCCTGCCTTTTTACCTTCGTAAGCACAATATGCTCTTGTATCAGTAGCATTTCTCTTTACATGCAGTGATTGTCAACTGGATGGAAGGAAGAGGCAGTAGAAGTAGAATGGAGATAGGGAAATGCATTATTCGTTAATCTGAATAACAGAGGAATAAGGCAAATTTAATTTTATCATTGTTGTTATTATTCGGTCATGAAGTTGTGTCTGACTCTTTGTGACCCCATGGACTGCAGCATCCCAGGCTTCCTTGTCCTTCACCATCACCCAGGGTTTGCTCCAACTCATGTCTATTGAGTTGGTGATGCCATCCAATCATGTCATCCTCTGTCACCCCCTTCTTCTCCTGCCCTCAATCAGGGTCTTTTCCAAAGCGTCGGTTCTTCTCATCAGGTGGCCAAAGTACTGGAGCTTCAGTTTCAGCATCAGTCCTTCCAATGAATATTCAGGGTTGACTTCCTTTAGGATTGACTCGTTTGATCTCCGTGCAGTCCAAGAAACTCTCAAGAGTCTTCTCCAGCACCACAATTCGTAGGCATCAATTCTCTGGCAATTAGCCTTTTTGATAGTCCAAGTCTCAAATTCATACATGACTACTGGAAAAACCACACCTTTGACTATATGGATCTTTGTTGGCCAAGTGATGTCTTTGCTTTTTAATAGCTGTCTAGGTTTGCCATAGTTTTCCTTCCCAGGAGCAAGTGTCTTTCATGTCGCTGGGGCTCCTATCTTTTTGCCTTATCATACTGTTCATGGGGTTCTCGCAGCAAGAATACTGGAGCGGTTTGCTCTTCCCTCCTCCGGTGCACCTACGCTGTGTCAGAACTCTCCATGTGACCCATCTGTCTTGGGTGGCCCTGCACAGCACAGCTCACAGCTTGAGTTATGCAAGCCACTTTGCTGCAACAGGCTGGGATCCATGGAGGGGAATTTTATTACAATTCCCCACAAAAACTGCCTATCTTCTATTTGCAGAGAAAATAGAAGTTGTAAACAACACAATCTCTTATTACAACTTTTAAATTTGATTCCTTGAGCAAAAATAAATTGGGAGTTTGATCCCTGGGTTGGGAAGATCCCCTGGAGAAGGGAATGACTACCCACTCCAGTATTCTTGCCTGGAGAATTCCATGGACAGAGGGGCCTGGGAGGCTACAGTCCATCTGGTTGCAAAAAGTTGGACACAACTGAGTGACTAACGCTTTCACTTTGGGCTTCCCTGGTACTCAAATGGTAAAGAATCTGCCTGCAATGCAGGAGACCCACGTTCAATCCCTGGGTGGGGAAAATTCCCTGGAGAAGGGAATGGCTACCCCCTCTGCTATTCTTGACTTCCCTGGTGACTCATATGGTAAAAGAATGTGCCTGCAATGCAGGAGAGACAGGTTTGATCCCTGGGTCAGGAAGATTTCCTGGAGAAGGGAATGGCTACCCACTCCAGTATTCTTGCCTGGAGAATTACATGAACAGGGGAACCTGGCAAGCTATAGTACTTGGGGTCAAAAAAGTTGGACACAACTGAACCACTTACCCTTTATCACTTTCACAGTCTCAAAGGGTTTTTTTTTGGGTCTCCCTTCTCCCAATTCCAAATATATTAAACTATTCTGGGTAAAAGGAATAACACCATTTTATGGGTAAATCATGTCCTATATGAATATATATATTTATTTTTAATATATAAATAATCAAGTTATAAGGGATAAGATTTGACCCTGTGACATATGAAAACTGCATAAAAATAAGCCATATTAACAGTATAAGGTGTTTTGGACAATGACCCACTTCAGAATGAAATTCAGAAATTTGGACTTTAGAAAATAAATATTCTCTGCTGATGTTACTAAAACTATAATCAGAAAAATAAATGACCCAATCAAAAAATGGGCCAAAGAACTAAACAGACATTTCTCCAAAGAAGACATACAGATGGCTAACAAACACATGAAAAGATGCTCCACATCACTCATTATCAGAGAAATGCAAATCAAAACCACAATGAGGTACCATTACACGCCAGTCAGGATGGCTGCTATCCACAAGTCTACAAGCAATAAATGCTGGAGAGGGTGTGGAGAAAAGGGAACCCTCTTACACTGTTGGTGGGAATGCAAACTAGTACAGCCGCTATGGAAAACAGTGTGGAGATTTCTTAAAAAACTGGAAATAGAACTGCCATATGACCCAGCAATACCACTCTTGGGCATACACACTGAGGAAACCAGATCTGAAAGAGACATGTGCGCCCCAATGTTCATCGCAGCACTATTTATAATAGCCAGGACATGGAAGCAACCTAGATGCCCATCAGCAGACGAATGGATAAGGAAGCTGTGGTACATATACACCATGGAATATTATTCAGCCATTAAAAAGAATTCATCTGAATCAGTTCTAATGAGATGGATGAAACTGGAGCCCATTATACAGAGTGAAGTAAGCCAGAAAGATAAAGATCATGACAGCATACTAGCACATATATATGGAATTTAGAAAGATGGTAATGATAACCCTATATGCAAAGCAGAAAAAGAGACACAGATGTACAGAACAGACTTTTGGACTCTGTGGGAGAAGGCGAGGGTGGGATGTTTCGAGAGAACAGCATGTATATTATCTATGGTGAAACAGATCACTGGCCCAGGTGGGATGCATGAGACAGGTGCTCGGGCCAGGTGTACTGGGAGGACCCAGGGGAATCGGGTGGGGGGGTGGGTGGGAGGGGGGATCGGGATGGGGAATACATGTTACTCCATGGCTGATTCATGTCAATGTATGACACAACCCACTGCAATGTTGCGAAGTAATTAGCCTCCAACTAATAAAAATAATTGGAAAAAAAAAAAAAAGAAAATAAATATTCTCTGCTGATGTTGCTAAAACTATAATCATTTTTTGGAGTAGTTTAAAAATTCATTATGGCGTTTTCAGTTGAGAGGAAGATAAGACAGGGCATCAAGCAACTTGAACAATTAGACTTTCATTACAAATACATTCCTTTAGTTTTTCTGTTTAATGAAGACTTTCTATCAATCTATTCTTATGCAAATTGAATTTAAACAAAAATTAGTCATCAAAAGGAATCTGTATGTTGTGCTATTACTGCCTACATAAGATTTCAGTCTTCTTCATGAGTCTCAGAAAAAAATAAAAATCTTACAGAAAATAATAAAAAATGTTTAATTCAAAAAAAATCTCTCAATGAATCTGAGGTAAAAATTTCAGTTCTAGATTTGAAAAGAAAAGAAATTTAAAATATGCATTTCTTTAAAGTTCTTGATTTTTGTTTGCCTGGGGAAAATAATTATACCAAATAAAAATATGAAAAGTTTTCCAATTTAAAAATTTTAGAATTATAATTATCACTTTCATTTTGACCTTTATGTGATTAAAAAAAAGCCTTTTCAGTATAAAATGTCAGTTTGCTTTTGAAAACTTGAAAGAATCTGAGCTCCACCTGCTGACTAAACATAAGCACTTAACACTTGCTTTTGGTTATGACTTGGCCTAAGCTCAATGGCTTGCTCTACAGGGAAAGAGGGGAAAAGATTAATAAAGCAGCATTTCCTGCTTCAATCCAGGTGGATATGTTTTAATATTGAATCAGATATAATGATTAGGTTCTGAAATTAAAAAAATAGAGTACATATACATAGCTAATCTGAAACAAAAAATTAGCGTCATTTCATTATATTATAGTATGGTATGAAATTTTTAGCTCTAAAGCTAGCAATAAAAATGCAAGTATTTCTAACAGTTCTTTAATAACATAGATTCCTGATATTGATTTCAAAGGGACTGTGCTACAGCTGGATGAAAACAATAGGCACACAGCATTTGTTCATTTGAGTGGGGAAAAACGGCCGTCTACTTCATCTTGCGGTATGCAGTGGTGCATTTCTTTCTTTTTAGAAGATACTAACTCTGATTAATATAAACTCTGTAACAACAGAAGCATTTCTAAACAAACAACAATAAAACTCAAATAATTCAAAATGAAAGAAGAATCCTATGCAGCCAGTGAATTGCTTGTGTGCTTAAATGTAAAAACTTAATATTTCTTGAAAAATTAATTTCTGTGGAATAGTTTTTTTCCCCCGACAATGCTAAATAAATTACTGCTATGCTATTGAATTACAACCACATTCTGATGAAACTGAAGGATCTTAATTGATTAATACTACATTAGAACTAACCAGATTCTTCTCTCTAAAGATCTTTTGTAAACATAGAGGCATTAAAAGGCTAGATTTCCAGGCAATGTGAATTTTTTCATGTTAGATCTAGTAATTCAAATTCTCTATCCAATTCTTTGTCTTTAAAAATAGAAGTCATTAAATAATAAAGCTTGCTACCAACTCTTACTCTAAGCCCAGCTGAGACTCTTACCAGATATGTATCGACTTGGGTTACTCCTGAAGCGGTCATCGACTAGAATAAGAGCCCCCCAATCATTCTTGTGTCGAATACACCTGTTAAAAAATAGGGAGAAAGTAAGATAAATACAACAGTGCAAAACAGTCAAATTTCTAATGGGACAGAGAGAAGACTGAGAAAATTAATGATGTGTCCTTTAATCAAAGTCATGATTAAGAAGATTGAGAAAATTAATGATGTGTCCTTTAATCAAAGTCATGATTAAGAAGATTGAGAAAATTAATGATGTGTCCTTTAATCAAAGTCATGATTATGAATAAGGTTTATAGAAAGTACTCACTACAATGTACCAGAGTAGGTGTATTTAAAAACACCCTACTTTTGCCAACTACTATACCCAAAAATGCTACATGCATTCCATTTCAAAAGTCAAGAAAATTATAAAAATTATTTCCTCCAAACCTTCCTTACATACACAGAATATTTTTTACCTTATACTAGCTGTAGATTTTATGTAGATAACTTTTATTCTGATTTAACAAGTTTTTATCATAAATGAGTAAGTTTGTAAAAAGTAAAAAAATTTTTGCACCAATTGATATAATCATGCAGTTGTTCTTTTTAAACTGCTAATATGGTGGATTACACTAGCAAAATGTCAGATATTGAGCTTGCCTTTCTTTCATTCCTAAAATAACCACTATGGCTATGGTGCATTATTCTTTTTATGGATTGTGAGGCTCAAATTGCTAATTGTTTTATTTTAAAAATTATTAAACATTTTAAAATTCAGTAGTTCTTTAGCACATTTACAAGGTTCTGCAACCTATAACACAATCTATTACAGAATATTTTAATCTCACCAAAAAAGAAACCCCACGCCCATTAGTCTCCCCGAATTACTCGGATTAATCCCCCTAACCCCTGACAACCAGTGATCCACTTTCTGTTCATACGCATGTGTGCGCAAAGTGGCTTCAGTCGTGTCCAACTCTCGGTGACACCATGAAGTGTAGCCCACAAAGCTCCTCTGTTCATAGTATGCTCCAGGCAAGAATACCAGAGTGGATTGCCATGCCCTCCTCCAGGGGATTTTCCTGACCCAGGGATCAAATCTGTGTCTCTTATCTCCTGCATTGGCAGGGGGGTTCTTTATCACTAGTGCCACCCTGGGAAGCCCTAGATTTATCTGTTTTGGACACTTCATAAACTAGAATCTTATAATATATGGCATTTTGTGTCTGGCTTCTCTCACTTAGCATTATGTTTTCAAGGTCCTTGTATCATATATTATTACTGAATAATAGTACATTGTATGGATATACCACAATTTGTTTATCTATACATAATGACCATTTTGCATTGTTTCTACTTCTATTATGAATAATGCTGCTATATACATTTGTGTACAAGCTTTTATGTAAATACATTTAAAAAAACTTGAGTATAAACTTAGGAATAGAATTGCTAGTTCATATGGAAACTCTGTTTAAATTGTGAGGAACTGCCACATTTTTTTTTCCAATGCACTCGCATAGTTTTACATTTCCATTAGCCATGCATGAGATTTCCAATTTCTCCATAGCTTCATTAACACTTGTTATTGTCCCTCTTTTTCAATATATTTACCTTAAAAGGTATGAAGCGGTACTTCACTCTGGTTTTGATTTACATTTCCCTAATGACTAATGAGTTTGGGTAGGCTCTGGGAGTTGGTGATGGACAGGGAGGCCTGGTGTGCTGCAGTTCATGGGATTGCAAAGAGTCGAACACAACTGAGCGACTGAACTGAACTGAGTGACTAATGATGTTGCACATCTTTTCATGTGCATACTGGTCATGTGTATATCTATTTTTTTTGAGAAATATGTATTTAAATTATTGGTCAAAACTAAAATTGCACTGTCTTTTTATTGCTGAACTCTGTAAGAGTTCTTTATATATTCTGGAACTAGATTCTGGTCAGACACATGATCTGAAATATTTTAAAAACCTTTGCCTAATCCAAGGTGAAGAAAATCTACATCTTGTTAGCCCTTGATCCATTTTGAGTTAACTTTTCTATACAGTGTGAGGTAGGGGTCTAACTTCATTCTCTTGCATTTGTTACCGTTCAGGCACTAAGTTGGTCCAACTAGTTACGACCCCATGGATGTAGCATGCCAGGCTTCCCTGTCCTTTAGTATATCCCAGAGTTTGCTCAAATTCATGCCCATTGAGTCAGAGAAGCTATCTAATAATCTTCTTCTCTGTCGCCCCCTTCTCCTCCTGTCCTCAATCTTTGCCAGCAGCAGGGTCTTTTCCAGTGAGTTTGTTCTTCCCATCAGGTGGCCCATGTATTAAAGCTTCAGCTTCAGTATCAGTCTTTCTAATGAGTATTCAGGGTGATTTCCTTTAGGGTTGACTGGTTTGATCTTGAAGCTCAAGGGACTCTCAAGAGTCTTCTCCAGCACCACAACTCAAAAGCATCAATTCTTTAGAGCTCAGCCTTCTTTATGGTCCAACTCTCATATCCATACATGACTACTGGAAAAAATGTAGTTTTGACTATATGGATTTTTGTTGGCAAAGTGATGTCTCTGCTTTTTTTTTAATTGAAGGATAATTGCTTTACAGAATTTTGCTGTTTTCTGTCAAACCTCAGCATGAATCAGCCATAAGTATACATATATCCCCTCCCTTTTGAACATCCCTCCCATCTCCCTCCCTGTCCCACCCCTCTAGGTTGATACAGAGCCCCTGTTTGAGTTTCCTGAGCCACAGAGCAAATTCCCTGTTGGCTATCTATTTTACACATGGTAATGTAAGCTTCCATGTTACTCTTTCCATACATCTCACCCTCTCATCCCCTCTCCCCATGTCCACAAGTCTATTTTCCATGTCTGTTTCCAAATTGCTGCCCTGTAAGAAAATTCTTCATTACCATTTTTCTAGATTCTGTATATATGCATTAGAATACGATATTTATCTTTCTCTTTCTGACTTACATCACTCTGTACAATGGATTCTAGGTTCATCCACCTCATTAGAACTGACTCAAAGGTGTTCCTTTTTATGGCTGAGTAATATTCCATTGTGTATATGTACAACATCTTTATCCATTCATCTGTTGATGGACATTTAGGTTGCTTCCATGTTCTAGTTATTATAAATAGTGCTGCAGTGAATAATGTGTCTTCTTCAATTTTGGTTTCCTCAGGGGATATACCTAGGAGTGGGATTGCTGGGTCATATGGTGGCTTTATTCCTAGTTTTTTAAGGAATCTCCATACCATCTTCCATAGTGGCTGTATCAATTTACATTCCCACCAAAAGTGCAAGAGCGTTCCCTTTTCTCCACACCCTCCCCAGCATTTACTGTTTGTAGACTTTTTGATGATGGCCATTCTGACTGGTGTGAGGTGATATCTCATTGTAGTTTTGATTTGCATTTCTCTAATAATGAGCGATGTTGAGCATCTTTCCACATGTTTGTTAGCCATCTGTATGTCTTCTTTGGAGAAATGTCTGTTTAGGTCTTTCCCTAACAGTCTTTTCCTTTCACTTTTTGATTGGGTTGTTTGTTTTTCTGGTATTGAGTTGTATGAGCTGCTTGTATATTTTGGAAATTAATCCTGTCAGTTGTTTCATTTGCTATTATTTTCTCCCATTCTGAGGGCTGTCTTTTCACCACGCTTACAGTTTCCTTTGCTATGCCAAAGCTTTTAAGTTTAATCAAGTCCCACTTGCTTACTTTTGTTTTTATTTCTGTTACTCTAGGAAGTGGATCATGGAGGATTTTGCTTTGATTTATGTCATCAACTGTTCTGCCTATGTTTTCCTCTAAGAAGTTTGTACTTTCTGGTCTTACATTTAGGTCTTTAATCCATTTTGAGTTTAATCTTTGTGTATGGTGTTAGGAAGTATTCTAATTTCATTCTTTTACATGTAGTTGTCCCAGTTTTTCCAACACCATTAATTGAAGATGCTGTCTTTGCCCCATTGTATATTCTTGCCTCCTTTGTCAAAAATAAGGTACCCATAGGTGCATGGGTTTATTTCTGGGCTTTCTATCTTGTTCCATTGGTCTGTATTTCTGTTTTTGTGCCAGGACCATACTGTCTTGATGACTGTAGCTTTGTAGTATAATCTGAAATCAGGAAGGTTGATTCCTCCAGCTCCATTTTTCTTTCTTAAGACTGCTTTGGCTATTTGGGGATCTTGTGTTTCCATATGAATTGTGAAATTTTTTGTTCTAGTTCTGTGAAAAATGTCATTGGTATTTTGATAGGATCACATTAAATCTGTAGACTGCATTTGGTAATAAAGTCATTTTCACAATATTGATTCTTCCTACCCAGGAACATGGAAGATCTCTCTCCATCTGTTTATGTCATCTTTGACTTCTTTCATTAGTGTCTTAAAATTTTCTGTGTACAGTTCTTTTGTCTCCTTAGGTAAGTTGTTTTCTATTTATTTAATTTCTTTTTGTTGCAATGGTGAATGGGATTGATTCCTTAATTCTTCTTTCTGATTTTTCATTGTTAGTAATATAGAAATTCAAGTGATTTCTGTGTATTGATTTTGTATCCTGCAACTTTGCTAAATTCACTGACTAGCTATAGTAATTTTCTGATTCTATCTTTAGGGTTTCCTATGTACACTATCATGTCATCTGCAAACAGTGAGAGCTTTACTTTTTCTTTTCCAATCTGGATTCCTTTTATTTTTCTTCTCTAACTGCTGTAGCTAGGACTTCCAGAACTATGTTGAATAATAGTGGTCAAGTGGACACCCTGGTCTTGTTCCTGATCTTAGAGGGAATGCTTTCAGTTTTTCACCATTGAGAATAATGTTTGCTGTAGGCTTATCATATATGGCCTTTACTATGTTGCGGTAGGTTCCTTCTGTGCCCACTTTTTGAAGAGTTTTAATCATAAATGGGTGTTAAATTTTGTCAAAGGCTTTTTCTGCATCTATTGAGATGATCATATGATTTTTATCTTTCAATTTGTTAATATGGTAAATCACATTGATTGATTTGTGAACATTGAAGAATCCTTGCATTCCTGGAATAAACCCCACTTGATCATGGTGTATGAGCTTTTTGATGTGCTGCTGAATTGTGTTTGCTAAAATTTTGTTGAGGATTTTTGCATCTATGTTTATCAGTGATACTGGCCTGTAGTTTTCTTTTTTTGTGTTGTCTTTATCTGGTTTTGGTATCAGGATGATGGTGGCCTCGTAGAATGAGTTTGGAAGTGTTCCTTCCTCTGTAATTTTTCGAAAGAGTTTTAGAAGGATAGGCATTAGCTCTTCTCTAAATGTTGATAGAATTCCGCTGTGAAGCCATCTGGTCCTGGGCTTTTGTTTTTTGGGAGATTTTTTATCACAGCTTCAATTTAACTGCTTGTAATTGGGTTGTTCATAATTTCTATTTCTTCCTGGTTCAGTCTTGGAATGTTATACTTTTCAAAGAATCCATCCATTTCTTCCAGGTTATCCATTTTATTGCCATATAGTTGTTCCTAGTAGTCTCTTAAAATTTTTTGTATTTCTGCATTGTCTGTTGTAACCTCTCCTTTTTCATTTCCAATTCTGTTGATTTGATTCTTCTTTTTCTTGATAAGTCTAGCCAAATGTTTGCCAATTTGGTTTATCTTCTCAAAGAACCAGCTTTTAGTTTTATTAATCTTTACCTCTGTTTCTTTCATTTTTCATTTATCTCTGCTCAGATCTTTATGATTTCTTTGCTTCTACTAATTTTGGGGGTTTTTGGTTCTTCTTTCTCCAGTTGTTTTAGGTGTAAAGTTAGATCATCTATGGGATGCTTCTGTTGTTTCTTGAGGTAGGATTGTATTGCTGTAAATGTCCCTCTTAGAACTGCTTTTCCTTCATCCCATAGGTTTTGAGTTGTTGTGTTTTCATGGTTATTTTTTTCTAGAAATTTTCTGATTTTCCTTTTGATTTCTTCAGTAACCTGTTAATTATTTAGAAACATGTTGTTTAATCTCCATGTGTTTGTGCTTCTTACAGCTTTTTTCTTGTAATTGATATCTATCTCATAGTGTTGTGGTAGAAGATGTTTGATACCATTTCAATTTTCTTAAATTTACTGACGTTTGATTTGTGACCCAAGATGTGGTCTATCCTGGAGAATATTCCATGTGCACTTGAGAAGAAGGTGTATTCTTCTGCATTTGGATGGAATATCCTGAAGATATCAATGAGATCCATCTCATCTAATGTTATCATTTAAGATTTGTGTTTCCTTATTAATTTTGTTTTGATGATCTGTCCATTGGTATGAGCGGGGTGCTAAAGTATGCTACTGTTATTGTGCTACTGTCAATTTCTCCTTTTATGTCTGCTGGTGTTTGTCTTATGTATTGAGGTGCTCCTATGTTGGAGAAGGCAATGGCAACCCACTCCAGTACTCTTGCCTGGAAAATCCCATGGAAGGAGGGGCCTGGTAGGCTGCAGTCCATGGGGTCACGAAGAGTCAGACATGACAGAGTGACTTCACTTTCACGCATTGGAGAAGGAAATGGCAACCCACTCCAGTGTTCTTGCCTGGAGAATCCCAGGGATGGCAGAGCCTGGTGGGCTGCCTTCTGTGGGGTCGCACAGAGTCGGACATGACTGAAGCGACTTAGCAGCAGCAGCATGTTGGGTGTGTAGATATTTACAATTGTTATGTCTTCCTCTTGAATTGATCCCTTGAACATTATGTAGTGTCCTTCCATATCTCTTGCAATATTCTTTATCTTAAGGTCTATTTTGTCTGATATGAGGATTGCTACTCCAGCTTTCTTTTGCTTCCCATTTGCATGGAATGTATTTTTCCATCATCTCATTTTCAGTCTACATGTGTCTTTAGGTCTGAAGTGGGTTTCCTGTAGACAGCATATATATGGGTCTTGTTTTTGTATCCATTCAGCCAGTCTGTATCTTTTGGTTGGAGCTTTTAATCCATTTAAAGTAATTATTGATATGTATGTTCCTACTGCCATTTTCTTAATTGTTTGGGGTTGATTTTGTAGATCTTTTTCCATCTCTTATATTTCTTGACTACATAAATCCCTTTAACATTTGTTGTAAAGCTGGTTTGGTGGTAGTGAATTCTCTTAACTTTCACTTGTTTGAAAAGCTTTTTATTTCTCCATCAATTTTGAATGAGATCGTTGCTGGCTAAGGATTCTTCATTGTAGAATTTTTCCCTTTCAGTACTTTAAATATATCCTGCCACCCCCTTCCTGCCTGCAGAGTTTCTGCTGAAAGATCAGTTGTTAAATGTATGGGGTTTTCCCTTGTATGTTACTTGTTGCTTTTCTCTTGCTGCTTTTAATATTTTTTCTTTGTATTTAGTCTTTGTTAGTATGATACACAGATGACACCACCCTTATGGCAGAAAGCAAAGCATTAAAGAGCCTCTTGAAGAAAGTGAAAGAGGTGAATGAAAAAGTTGGCTTAAAACTCAACATTCAGAAAACTAAGATCATAGCATCTGGTCCCATCACTTCATGGCAAATAGATGGGGAAACAGTGGAAACAGTAAGAGACTATTTTTTTGGGCTCCAAAATCACTGCAGATGGTGACTGCAGTCATGAAATTAAAAGACACCTGCTCCTTGGAAGAAAAGCTATGACCAACCTAGACAGCATATTAAAAAGCAGAGACATTGCTTTGCCAACAAAGGTCCATCTAGTCAAAGCTATGGTTTTTCCAGTAGTCATGTACGGACAGGAGAGTTGGACTACAAAGAAAGCTGAGTGCCGATGAATTAATGCTTTTGAACTGTGGTGTTGGAGAAGACTCTTGAGAGTCCCTTGGACTGCAAGGAGATCCAGCCAGTCCATCCTAAAGGAGATCAGTCTTGAATATTCATTGGAAGGACTGATGCTGAAGCTGAAACTCCAATACTTTGGCCACCTGATGGAAAGAACTGACTCATTTGATAAGGCCCTGGTGCTGGGAAAGATGGAAGGGGGAGGAGAAGGGGACGACAGAGGATGAGATGGTTGGATGGCATCACCAACATGATGGACATGAGTTTGAGTAGGCTCTGGAAGTTGGTGATGGACAGGGAAGCCTGGTATGCTGCAGTCCATGGGGACACAGAGTCAGACATGACTGAGCAACTGAATTGAACTGAACTGGCATGTTTCTCCTTGGGTTTATCCTGTATGGGACTCTTTGTGCCTCTTATACTTGACTGACTATTTCCTTTTCCATGTTTGGGAAATTTTCAACTATAATCTCTTCAAAAATTTTCTCATACCCTTTTTCTTTTCTTCTTCTGGGACCCCTATAATTTGATGTTGGTGTGTTTGATATTGTCCCAGAGGTCTCTGAGACTATCCTCAGTTCTTTTCATTCTTTTTACTTTATTCTGCTCTTCAAAAGTTATTTTCACCATTTTATCTTCCAGCTCACTGAATCATTCTTCTGCTTCAGATATTCTGCTGTTGATTCCTTCCAGAGTATTTTTAATTTCAGTAATTGTGTTGTTTGTATATTTATTCTTTAATTCTTCTAGGTCTTTGTTAATTGATTCTTGCATTTTCTCCATTTTGTTTTCAAGGTTTTTGATCATCTTTACTATCATTATTCTGAATTCTTTTACAGGTAGTTTGCCTATTTTACCTTCATTTATTTGAACTTCTGTGTTTCTAATTTGTTCCTTCATTTGTGTAGTATTTCCCTGCCTTTTCCTTATTTTTTTTTTAAACTTATTGTGTTTGAGGTCTCCTTTTCCCAGGCTTCAAGATTGAATTTTTTCTTCCTTTTGGTTTCTGCCCTTCTAAGGTTGGTCCAGTGGTTTGTGTAAGCTTTGCATAGGGTCAGATTTGTGCTGTTTTTTTTTTTTTTTTTCCGCTTGTTTGTTTTTCCTCTGATGGTCAAGGCTGAGTGGGTGGTAATCCTGTTTGCTGATGATTGGGTTTGTATTTTTGTTTGTTGTTTAGATAAGGTGTCCTGCAGAGTGCTACTGGTGGTTGGGTGATGCCAGATCTTGTATGCAAGTGGTTTCCTTAGTGTGGGTTCTAACTACTTGTTATTCTCTAGGGTTAGTTTTCTCTGGTAGTCTAGGGTCTTCGAGTCAGTGCTCCCACTCCAAAGTCTCAGGGCTTCATCTCAGTTTTGGCATTTTCAGCTCCTGATGGTTCTCCTTGGTCTCCTGGAAACACTCTCTGCAGGAGCAGCTGAGACACTTTTCCTAACCCGCGGCCCCTGCAGAGGACAGATGCACTCCCCATGGTCCATGGGTCCCTGTCTCTGCTTTTTAATATGATGTCTAGGTTGGTCATAGGGTTCCTTCCAAGGAGCAAACATTTTTTAATTTCATGGCTGCAGTTACCATCCACAGTGATTTTGGAGCCCAAGAAAATAAAATCTGTCACTGCTTCTACTTTTTCCTCTTTTATTTGCCATGAAGTGGTGAGACAGGATGCCATGATCTTAGTTTTTCGAAAGTTTTTTGATCTAAGTTTTTTGAAAATTGAGTCTTAAGCCAGCTTTTTCAATCTCACCCTCATCAAGAGGCTCTTTAATTCCTCTTCACTTTCTTCCATTAGAGTAGTATCATTTGTATTATCTGAGATTGTTGATATTTCTCCCGGCAATCCTGATTCCATCTTTTCATTCATCCAGGCCAAGATTTCCCATGATGTACTCTGCACAGAGTTAAATAAACATGCCAACAATATACAGCCTTGTTATACTCCTTTCCTAATTTCGAACCAGTGAGTTGTTTCATGTGAGGTTCTAAGTGTTGCTTCTTGACCTGTATACAGGTTTCCCAGGAGACAGGTAAGGTGGTCTGGTACTTACCTCTTTAAGAATTTTCCATAGTTTGTTGTGATCCACATAGTCAAAGGCTTTCACATAGTCAATGAAGCAGAAGTTTTTCTGGAATTCTCTTGCTTTCTCTGTGATCCAACAAATGTTGGTAATTTGATTTCTGGTTCCTTTACCTGTTCTAAACCCGGCTTGTAGCTCTCAGCTCACATACTGCAAAAATCTAGCTTGAAGGATTTTGAGCATTACCTTACTAGCATGCAAAATGAGCACAACTGTGTAGTAATCTGAACATTCTTTGGCACCTTCCTTCTTTGGGATGGTAATGAAAACTGACCTTTTCTGTCCTGTTGCCACTTGCTCAGTTTTCCAAATTTGCTGACATACTGAGTGCAGCATTTTAACAGCATCATCTTTTGGGATTTGAAATAGCTCAGCTGGAATTCCATCACCTCCACTAGCTTTGCAGTAATGCTTCCTAGGGCCCACTTGACTTCATACTCCAGGATGTCTGACCCAAGGTGAGTGATCACACCACTGTGGTTATCCATGTCATTATGATCTTTTTTTGTATAATTCTTGAGAATTTTAATAAACACCTTAATTTATAAAAATCTAATTTGGATTGATATGAACTTAATTTCAATAGTATACACAAACACTGCTCCTGTAATAAGTTTCTTCCCCCCTCACTCTGTGTTATTACTTTAATTTAAATTTTATCTTTAAACATTACACCTGTGCAGAAAAGTGAGTACAGCAGGCCAAGTTGCTTATCTCTAAAAATGTCTGCATACAAAAGCAGCCCTTGGTTGGCTTTTAGATTTTAGGAAGGTTCCAATCACAAACTGATAAGAAAGTCTCACTGTGTCTAAATTGTCTGTGCAAAAATAAGGTTAATGCCAAACATGTGCTTTTCTTCTGAGAGTCTAGACTTTGGTAAAGTATTAGCCAGAGACTGCCTATATGACCAGTCCAAATAAAAACACTGGGTGCTGAGTCTTTAACAAGCTCTCCTGGTTGGCAATTATTTCACACAGGTTACCCCAATTCATTGCTGGGAATCTAAGAGTGCCCTGTATGACTCCACTGAGAGAAGACACTTGGAAGATTGTGCCTGACTTCCCCTGGAGCTTTGCCTATGTGCCTTCTCTTTGCTGTTTTTGCTTTGTATCCTTTCACTGTGACAAATCTTAGGTGTGCATACAGATATTTGCTGAATCTATCACTGCTCCTGGTGAATAACTAAACCTAAGGGTGGTTTTGGGGACCCCCAAGACCCATGCTTATTACCACAGACATAAAATTACTGCTTTATGCAGTTGCTCTCAAAATGAAATAGGAGAAAAAATAGCTACCAAAATATACTTATATTGTTTTTTATATTTACCTATGAAATAACAGATCCTTATTTCTTCATGTGGATATAAGTTACAGATTAGTGTCCTTTCATGTAGCAAGAAAGAGACTCCTTTTAGTGCTTCTTGTACAATTAAGATTTCCAAAGATTAATTCTCTTGGTTTTTGTTTGGAAATGTTCTCAGTTCAGTTCAGTTCAGTCATTCAGTCGTGTCTGACTCTTTGCGACCCCATGAACCGCAGCATGCCAGGCCTCCCTGCCATCACCAACTCCCGGAGTCCACCCAAACCCATGTCCACTGAGTCAGTGATGCCATCCAACCATCTCATCCTCTGTTGTCCCCTTCTCCTCCTGCCCTCAATCTTTCCCAGCATCAGGGTCTTTTCCAGTGAGTCAGCTCTTCACATCAGGTGGCCAAAGTATTGGAGTTTCAGCTTCAGCATCAGTCCTTCCAATGAACACCCAGGACTGATCTCCTTTAGGATGGACTGGTTGGATCTCTTTGCAGTCCAAGGGACTCTCAAGAGTCTTCTCCAACACCACAGTTCAAAAGCATCAATTCTTTGGCGCTTAGCTTTCTTCACAATCCCACTCTCATATCCATACATGACTACTGGAAAAACCATAGCTTTGACTAGACGGACCTTTGTTGGCAAAGTAATGTCTCTGCTTTTTAATATGCTGTCTAGGTTGATCATAACTTTCCTTCCAAGGAGTAAGCGTTCTACTTCCTCCTTAACCTCTGAAGTATAATTTTGCCAGTTATAGATTCCATTGAGGGTCTTTTTCTTTCAGCACTTTAAATATCTCAATTTACTGCCTCCTTTCCATAGTGTTCAGTAAAAGATCTGCTAATTTAAAAGATCCTGTATATGGTTTTTCTTTTGCTGTTTTCTAGATTCTCTTTTTGTCTTCTGATAGTTCGATCACAACATTCTGATGTATGGATCTCTTTTGAGTTCAAACCACTTGGAGTTTTCTGCTTTTCTGAGATGTGGAGATCAGTGTTTTTCACCAAATTTGTGAAGTTTCCAGCCATTATTTCTTCAAAAAAATCTTTCTGTTCCCTTCTCTCTCTTTTCTCCCCCTAAGACTCTTTTTATGTGTATGTTGGTATTCTTGATGTGGTTGTACAGGTTTCTGAGGCTATCTTAATTATTCTTCATTCTTCTTCTATCTCTTCCTCATACTAGAAATCAATTCTGTCTTCTCTCTGCTCAAAACTGCTGGTGAGTCCCTCTAATAAATTTTTAATTTCACTTATTGTACATTTGAACTCCAGAATTTCCATTAGGTTCTTTTTTAAAAAAAAAAAAATTCTAATTATTGATATTCTTCACTTGGTGAAACATCATTCCCATAGTTTCTTATAGTTCTTTAGACATAATTTTCTTAGTTCTTTGATCATATTTAAAATGGCTTTATATACCAACTTCAACCTCTTCAACTCCCTTAGAGATAATTCTATTAATTGCTTTCAAATCTTCAAAACAACTTTTAACTTTGTCACCCAGGACATTGTCTACATTGGTACATGTTCTTTAGGTTGTTTCTTCTGTTGTTGGGTGGAGTACTCTATAATGTCAATTTGATCTAGTTGGTTAACAACATTGTTTAAATCTTTTATCTCCTTATTGGTTTTCTGTTTCTTACTGCTAGCTATTGGGTTGGCCAAAAAGTTCATTCAGATTTTTCCAACACATCTTATGAAATTTTTGACCAACCCAGTATTATTGAAAGAGGAATTTTAAAGTCTCCTCTTTACTTGTGGATTTGTCTATTTCTCTATTCAGATGTCAGCTTTTGTGTCATTTATTTTGAGGTTCTATTTTTAGGTGAATACACAATTAGGATTGTTATGCCTTTTTTGATAAGTGACCGTTTGACCATTATGCTATTTTCCTTTCAGCACCCCTGTAATTTTCTTTGTTCTGAATTCTACTTTGTCCTGATATTAATATAGTTATTCCAACCAGTTCACTGGGGAAGATCAGAATTCAAATTATCAATCTGTCTAGTATGATTTACTCTTCATAGTACTCAAATAGCAGCTCTACATATTTTATCCAGGTTTTAAAAGCAGTATAGAATGCACTTATTCCATCTTATCTAGAATTGAAACCTCCAGACACTGTAAAAAGTTAATTTTAGCTTGTAAATTTTAATTTTTAATGAAATACACAAGCACAGTATAAAAGTCAAACAGTTTTATAATATTATAATAGTTTTAATAAAAACAGAATTCTCTTTTGCCTACTCATACCACATCTTCAGTTCCCAATCTCATAAACAATTAATTTAAAATACCTTAGATAGTTCTTGTGGTCATCTGTCTTGGTTTTTAACCACTAAAATTATGTACAGATTCTTCCTATAGAAGACACTTATTTCATATTACTGATAACTTCACTCCTCTCCAATCTTCTAGTACAGTTATATCACAATTATTTTGTAAATCAATATTCAGTGGCTTATCATGTATAGATGAAATTACATGATGGACTATGATTACATTCCCTTTCTCGTATGTTTTTGTCTGTCTTAGAGTTACTAACTCTCCTTCTCCCCGTTCTTGCTTAATTTTCTGTTTTCTATCATTAATTAATTCCCACTTTGTCACAGCTATAAGAATTTTTTTCAATATGGGCAAACCTTCCATCCTCAAAAACCAATCTAGACTACCTACTATGGGACTGCCGCACAGATTCATCCCAGAACCTTCTTTCTTGTTTTGGGAATTCCACTTTTCTGGGTTGGAACTCCAGTTTCCTGCATCTTTGGTATTCCTCTTTCTGAATTTTCTCTTCTTTGATAAAGCATATCTTTCAGTAGAATACTGAGAAACTGTGCATTTGAAGCAAAAGTTTCAGGTCCTTTAACACTGAAGGCTTTATTTTGTCTTACAGTTTATTGATCATTTGGGGGTTGCTTAGAACATAAATTGCAAATCAAAAATTTCCCTCAGATAGTTGAAGATAATTTTCAACAGTCTTCTGGCTTCTGGTGTTGCTTTTAAGAAGTCTGTTTCAATTTAGACTCCACATCTTTTGTATGAGAGTTGCCTTTTTCTCTCTGGATGGTTTTAGGACCTTTTCTTTACCTTAGGTACTTTGAAACTGCATAGTGAGGTGCTTTGTAGCTCTTCCCCTTTACTTGAGTGCTTGAGTGTGTCTTTTCATCAGGAAACTACGTTCTTCAATTCTGAGCATTTTTCTTGAATTATTTCTTTGACATATTTCTCTATTTTCTCCAGTTTCTTCATATAGAGCTCCTATTTATCAGAAGTTGGTTCTTGCATACTGCTCCTCTAATTTTCTAGTTCTTTCCTATTTCTCTTTGATTTTTGGATGTGGGAAATTCTAATTTCTCCCTCCTAAATCCAATTCTACATTTAAAATCTGTTGCTACCATATTAATGTCTAGGAGCTTTTTCTTATTTTCCATTCTTGTTTTATGGAGGCACTGTCTTACCTCTCTTTGGATATTACTAATAGAAATTTAGAAAGTTTCCTTTTGTCCCAGGGTTGGCAAACTACAGTCCACAGAGGAAATCTGGCCCACATCATATTTTTGTATAGCCTACAATCTAGGAATGGTATTTACATTTTAAAGGTTAAAAAATAAAAAACAAAAAAGAATATGGATGCAGACTGTATGTAGCCTGAAAAACATAAAACATTCTTGTCTGGCCTGTTATAGTTTGCCAACCCCTGTTCTATTACACTGTTTCTGTTTTCTACAAGTTCTTCCAGCTACAAGGACTTCCACCTTCTGATAGTCTCTTGTGATATTTTAAAGCAATCCATAGGTTCCAAGGCATCAGACCAACATAAGACAGGGTTGTCACCTGTCTTAGAAAAGAATACTGCACTTTCCTGCCTTGAAGATATAACATTGTCAGCTGAGTGAGAAAAAGAGAATAGAGTTCTCACATTCAGTAGGTAGACTTTTCTTACCCCCATCTTTAACCCCTTCTTAGCTGTACCCACAGCTAAAGAATATATAGACTCTCTAGTTCATTATATCCAGAGAGTAAACCTGGATGGAGCAGGCTGTCTAACTACTTCTTATACTAACATGTAACCAGTTCTAGAATAGCTCCAAGTCCTAAGTATTTCTATGCTTGAATCTGGAAGATCTTATTAGCTTTCATAACTATAGATTTAAATTTCAGCTTTCTCTTGCCTGTTAAGTCATTCAATCATTCATCTGTTTTTCTGTGTTCAAAACTTATTGACAGTTCATCTGTTGCTGTCTCTTCTCCCACTCTTTTCATGTCTATAGATTTGACATTTTTATTCCTATACCATCATGGGATTTTGAGAGGGGGTGAAAATTGATATAAATGTTTGATTTCTCCATGGGGACTTTAAAAATCTAAATTTTATATGATACTCTTTTGTGATATTTTAAAGTAGTCCATAGGTTCCGAGGCATCAGACCAACCAAAAAATTGGAAGGGCAGGATAGGAAGATGGATACTGTCAATTGTTATATAACACCTACGCCATTTTATAAAACAGTGTTGAAAATCAATGTAAAGTCAGGGTGCCATTCTATCATGGTCCCACTTTGGTTTAAGTTTAAAGTGTTCTATAACAAAAAGGCATTAAGTTAACAAAATAGTTCAGAGAAAAAGGTTTCACCTTTTCTTTTTCCCATTGTTTTCATACTGCCTTGCTCAAATGAATTATGCCCACTTGAGACAAAGATTATACTTCAGTAAAGCAGAACCGTTAGGAAACTTATAGTGCAGTTGTAACCTGGTCACAAAACCATCTGGTACATTCCTGAAAGCTGTTATTACATTTCATGGGCTTATATTACTTCAAATACGCTAAGAGTCCCATGTGGGCTTAAAAAAAAGATAACATTTTTTAAACTCAATTTGTTTCTGCTTATTTTAGTCCTTCTAGACAAATCTTTTATAAGAACAGTGCCTTAGTATAAGCACCTTTTATGTCAATCAATACACATTATGAATTTTACCATATGATGTAAAACATTCACTTGATTTTTTAGTGGATGTTTCTTTGTAGTAAGTTGCTACTTGTTGATTCTATTTCTCTAAATATCAGTAAAATAACAGTCTGTCAATTTTTAATTAATGAAATAATGAAACTATAGTATTATATATCAATATTATAAACACAAGCTTTTCTGAAATTCTTGAAAAGTATGTTTCAAAGCCCTACAAACTCTCTGGTCAATACGGTATAGCTGGAAAAGCACTGAACCTGGCATTTTTCACTAATTCAACAAGTACATACTTTGTATCTATGCCCCAAGATGAGACAGTTGCTAAGAACGTAAAAATGTCTAATACATGTTCAGGGAAGGAGACAGATATATAAACAGGCTATTCCAATATAATGAGATATATGTTATAATAGAGATAGTATAAAATGCTATGGGTTTCCCATAGAGTAAATAACTCTAGTTGGAGAAATTTTAAAAATTCTTCATAAAGGACATGACCTCTTCAACTAGGTTTTAACTGGTAAACTTCCCAGATGAATTGTATGGTAACTTGAATGTGAAGGCAAAGAGTAATGAAAGAATATGGTATATTTATAGTGTAATAATGAGATATTTATATTTAATAGAACTTTAGTGGATACAGGTAGGGTATAAGGATGAAAAAGCAAGTATTAAGGTTTTAAATATAGGTGGGGTCAAGACGTGAAGGTGCATTTAGCAGCTATGTGACATTAGGCAAGTAATTTCATCTTCACAACCTGCTTAATATATGTAGAAAAAGTTTATAAGTGACAAAATAAGATACAAATATACTTTTGCTTCAAATGGTTTCTGAAAATTCAAGGCATTGCTCATACTGAGAAACAAAATAATCAACTGAGGTAAAAATATTTATTTTCTGAAATTCAGCATAATAACTAAAAGTCAAGAATTTTAAAACAAATATTCAGGTTCCCCTAGAAATTATTTGTTGAATATTAAAATTCTAACACAACCAACAAGTCAACCAACAGGGAGAGACAAAGTAAGTAGATGGAATGCTTCAAGGACAATTTCCAGTGCAACTTGATGCCAAGTACAAGTGGGATTTCTAGGAAGAGAAGGGCAGCAGCTTAACCGTATCAGTAGGTTAAACATAGAACTGAATAATTCAGTTTGAACAGAAACAACTACAGAATATCATTCTGAAATGATGGGGAAGGGAGTAGGTGATGTGTTTTAGGACTTACTTCAGCTTTTGCAGTCCTATGTCATCAGCATATGTAAATCTGAGCACAAATGCATTCTGGTCTGCTCAGGTTAAATGAGCTAATGTGAATAAACAAGACGTAAGAAAAACATAATTTCTAGGTTGGTTAGGGTAGGTAATGGTTAGCTGCAGGTCTTCTGGCTAAACTGAAAGCGTGTCATACGGCCATGTTTCTGTGATTTTGCCCTTAACCTGTGTTCTTCTATTTGAATTTTCTGAATTTTATTTGTATAGCTTCACAGGAAAAAACTATTATATGCATAAACTAATTACAATTTCAGAAATAGAGAACAATATAATGCTAAATTAGATTATAAATAATCTAATAATTATAGTTTCATAAATTTAAAGTGTTGATGTCTTGTCGGACAGCAGTCCCCAACCCTTTGGCATCAGGGACAAGTTTCATGGAAGACAATTTCTCCACAGATGGCAGCTGGGGGGTAGGGTCGGGGGGGAGAAATGGTTAGGAGGGGTTTCCAGTTTCACTGGCTGCTCATCTCCTGCTGTGTAGCCCAGTTCCTAACAGGCCACAGATGAGAATGAGTTGGGGAACCCCGCTGTAGGACCTCATGTGAAATTATGGTATAAAATGGTGTTTTAAAAACTAGTTCCACAAAACACAAATCTTAACAGACCACAATCTTTGGAAAAAGGAGTATGATAATTAAATTTTACTGTCAGGGCCTTGAATTCTCCAGTACCATGAACACAGTTTGTTTTTAATCGTTCTTAGTTTGCTTTTTATCATCATTTGGGTTCTGATGTTCACAAGATAAAATTTTATTGTTTGGTGGTGAGCTTCTATAAACATCTACTGAGCACTTCTGTTGTATACTCACTGACCAATCATAAATCTTTGAACTGAAGCAAATATTAAGTTTCATTTATTTCATTGACTCTTTCAACTTTCACTTCTGACATCTATCACTGAGAATATACCAGTACCGAGTGTTCCAGTAAAATAAAATTCCATCAAATTTACTTATAAGGAATAAAGCAGCAAGACTAGCTGTACACATAGTCCTGGTTGGAGATAATATTACAGTAGTGTTACATTAAATTTCACTCCACTTACCTACCAAGGGCCTGGTTTAAGGCCCTGTATGCTTGAATTTCATACCATTGACGACCTGGTAAAAGACCTCTTAATTTTGAATGCTGATCATTATACTGTTTCTTTAGTTCAACCTATAATTTTAAAATATAAAGAATACAGTAGATAACTAAAGCTCATTTTAAAATCATATTAACTTCTAACATTTTGACTATCATTTAATTAGGGTAGAAAGATTTTTTTTTCAATACTAAACTTTTTTTTTGGTCATTTAAAACATTTCCATTCACCTTAACACTACCTAAATTCATACATGAACATAACTAATCAGCTCTGTGATAATATCAATCAGTTTTAGACATAATTTATATACGACAAAATTCTCAAACTTTCAGTGTACATGTAGATAAATTTTAATAAAAGTAACCACCATCACAATCATAATTTAAAATATTTTCACTTCCTAAAAAATTTTTTCTATCCTTCTTCAGGCAATTTCCTTTATTGCTGACCTGGTCAACCAATGATCTGTTTTCTATTTTGCTTTGTCTAGAATTCTATGTAAATATTATTACACTGTATGTAACCATTGGTGTCTTTTTTCATCCAGCATAATGAGTTTGGAATTCATTCATGTTGAAACATACATCAGTAGTTCATTATTTCATGTTTATCCACTTGATAATCTCTGTTTTCTAATTGGGATGTTTAGACTATTTATATTCAATGTAATTACTGTCACGCTCTGTTTTCAACAAGAAAAAGTGTGCTAAGCTGCTTCAGTCATGTCTGACTCTTTGTGACCCTACAGACTTCAGCCTACCAGGCTTCTCTGTCCATGGGATTCTCCAGGAAAGAATCCTGGAATGGGTTGCTATTTCCTCTTCCAGGGGATCTTCCCAACATAGGGATCCAACGTGAGTTTCTTACGTCTCCTGCATTGGCAGGCAGATTCTTTATTGCTATCGTCACCTGGGAAGCCCCAATTACTGTCATGATTTGGTTTAAATCTACAGTATAGAAAACACATTCTTCTCAAGTACACATCAAACATTCTATAAGACAGATGGGCCACAAAATAAGTCTTAAAAAATGTAAGACTGAAACTACATCAAGTATCTTTTTCAACTCTAATGGTAAGAAATTAGAAATTAATAACATTAGGAAAACTGAAATAGTCACAAATATGTGGAAATTAAAGAATATATACCTGAACAATCAATGGGTCAAAGAAATCAAAAGTAAAATCAAACAGCATCTTGACACAAACAAAAATGGAAACACAAGAAACCAAACTATGGAATGTAGCAAAAACAGTTCTGAGAAGTCTATAGCAAAAAAAATGCCTACATTAAGAAAAAATAAAGATTTCAAATAAACAACATAACTTTACATCTTAAGAAATGAGAGAAAAAGAACAAGCTAATCTCAGCAGAAGGAAGGAAACTACTAAGAGCAAAAATAAATGAAACAGACCAGGAAAAAAACAGAAAAAAAATCAATAAAACTAAGTTGCTTTTAAAGATAAATAAAACTGATAAACTTCTGCCAAATAATTAAGCAGAAAAAAAGGAGTCAAGCAATGTTACAAATGAAAGCAAAGATTACAACTGGTATTACAGAAATACAAAGAACTGTAAGAGACAACTATAAATAACTATTTGCTAAAAAGTGGATAACCTAAAAGAAATGGATAAATTCCTAGAAACAATCAACCTAACAAGAGTAAATCATAAAGACACAGAAAATCTGAACAGACCTATAAAAAAAGGACATTAAAACAGTAGTCAAAAACCTCTCAAACAAAGAAAGGCTCAGGACCAGATAACTTCATTAGTGAAACTGAAATTCTACTAAGCATTGACACCAATTCTTCTCAAATGATTCTGTAAATACTGAAGAGAGGGGAACATTTCCAAACTTACTTTAAGAGATCCCCATTTCTCTCATACCAAAGTATGTAGGGACACTATAAAAAAAGAAAATTATAGGCCAGTATTCTGAGTGGCACAAAAACTCCTGACAGAACAGTAAAAAGATCATACATCATGATCAAGTGGGATTTATCCCTGAAATACAAATTGGTTCAACATACATAAATCAATAAATGTGACACACCACTACCACAAAATGAAGGATAAAAATATTATCTCAGTAGATGCAGTAAAAGAATTTGACAAAATTAAACATCCTTTCAGATAAAAGTTTTAAAAAATGAGGCATAGCGAAATGTAAACTCAACATAATAAAGGCCATAGAGACAAGCCCATAGATAACATCCTACTTAAAAGTGAAGAGCTAAATGTTTTTCCTCTGAAGTCAGGAATGAGAGGTGCCCTGTCTTACCACTTCTATTTAACGAAGTACTAAGTCTTAGCCAGAGCAGTTAGACAATAAAAAGTAATAAAAGGCATCTAAATCAGAGAGGAAGAAGTAAAACTGTTTATTTGCAGATAACATGATCTTGTATGTAGAAAATCCTAAAGATCTACCAAAAAACTCTTAAAACCAATAAATGAATTTGTAAGGTTGCAAGATACAACAATCAACATACAAAAATCAAAATAAACATACTAAATAGTGTTTCTATACACTAACAACAAACCATCCAAAAAAGAAAAAGAAGAAATTAGTAAAACTACCCCATTTACAATAGCATCAAAAAGAATAACATTCTTTGGAATAAATTTAGCCAAGAAGGTGAAAAACCTTTACACTAAAAACTATAAAACACTGATTAAAGAAACTGAAGAAATACAAATAAATGGAAAGATCCTGTGTTTATGGATAGAAATAATTAGTATTGTTAAAATGTCCTTATTACCCAAAGTGATCTACAGGTTTAATAAAATCTCCACCAAAATCAAAGTGACATTTTTTTTACAGAAATAGAAAAAACAATTCAAAAATTTGTATGGAACCACAAAAGACCCTCAATAGTCAGAACAATATTAAGAAGAAAGAACAAAGCTGAAGGCAACACATTTCCTAATTTCAAACTTTGGTAATCAAAAGTTTGATTTACATCAATTTATAAATTTTATTTATATTAAAAACTTTAATAAAAACAATATGGTATAGGCATAAAATCACTCAGGCCAATGGAACAGAAGAGAGAGTTCAGAAGTAAATCCACACATATATGGTTAATTAATCTTTGACAAGGGCAACAGGAACAGACAATGGAGAAAGGATGGTCTCTTTAGGAATGGTGCTGGGAAAACTGGACATCCACATGCCAAAGAATGAAACTGGATCCTTATCTTATACCATATATAAAAATCAATTCAAAATGAATTAAAGACTTAAATTTATGATCTGAGACCATAATACTCCCAGAAGAAAACAGGAAGAAGTTCCTTAGTCTCAGCAATGATTTTTTGGATATGACACCAAAAGCACAAGCAACAAAGGCAAATAAAACAAGTGGGACTACATTAAACTAAGATGCTCATACATAAGCATTGTACACAAGAAACAAATGACAAAATGAAAAGACAACCTATGGAACAGGAGAACCATACATCTGATAAGAGCTTTATATCCAAAATATAAAAGGAACTCATGCAACCAACAACCAAAAAAAAAGTAAAAAACAAAAGAAAACCTGATTTAAAAATGAGCAGAAGTCCCAAACAGGCATTTTTTTCAAAGAAGACTCACAAATGGCCATTGGGTATATGAAAAGGTGTTTAACATCACTAATCATTACCAAAATGACAAAAGATGACAAGTGTGAGCAAGGGTATGAAGTAAAAGGAACACTTATACACTGCTGGTGGGAACGTAGATTGGTATAGCCATTATGAAAAATGGAATGGATACTCCCCCAAAGAATTAAAAATAGAACTACCATATAATCCAGCAATCCCACTATTGGGTATATATCTAAAAGAAATAAAATCACTGTCTTGAAGAGATGTGTGCAATCCTACGTTTACTGCAACATTTTTAACATATGCAAGATATGGAAACAACCCAGGTGTCACTGACAAATGACTGAATGGATAAAGAAAGTGTAAACTATACACACACACGTGTACATACAATGGAATATTATTCAGCCATAAAAAGGAAAGCTTGTCATTTGTAACAACATGGATGAACCTGGAGGATGTTATACTAGTGAAATAAGCCAGACAGAGAGAGAAACACAGAAACACAGCCATGACCTCACTTATACATGGCATCTAAAAATGCTAAACATATTGAACTCAAAAGTATGTAGTTAGGTAGTAGATGAGGGGTAGAGGAAATTGGGAGATACTAGGTAAAAGAGTATAAATTATCAGTTACTTTCAGTTATAAGATGAATAAATTCTGGGATCTGAACGTACAGCATGGTGACTATACTCAATAGTAATGTATTGTACACTTAAAATATGCTAAGGCCTTAAGTGTTCTCACCACACACTGAAAAAATAGCAACTATGTGAGGCAATGTTTATGTTAATTACCCTGATAATGGTAATTTTACAATATAAATTAAGTTACCACATTTTACACCTTAAACATATGCAATTTTTATTTGTCAATTATATCTCAAAGAAAATGGGGAAAAAAAGAGGTCCATACAGTGCGGTGACAAACTTTCTGCCGGCTTTGATCCTGGTTTTGAAAAGATGGATCCCTTATTTCTGCGGTAAAAATCTTTCCTGGCCTCAAAACAGACCATAAATAATAATGAAAGTCAAATGAAAAACTGGAGAAGTTCTGTTACCTAATACACAATGAGCTCATACATAATCAATAACAAAATTTCACTACTAAAAGTGAATAATCTGTGAGAAAGCAAGTCATCAAAGATGAATGATAAATGGCTAACTGGTAATGATAAATGGTAACTGACATGAAAAGATGTTTAACCTTATTAATAAACCAAGAAATGCAAATTTAACATTTCCATTGTTTTCATTTGTAGAATACTGAAAAACATTTACCAAATGTGTTTATATTTTCCAATAACTATAGATAAAACTTCATTACATCTTTGTATTGAAGAAAATTAAGAAACAATCCAAATAGACATCAAGTGGATCAATGAAATATATTACATTTATTGAGATAAATATTGGGTTACTATACAAAAAGAAATAGATCTGTATGTTCTGACATGGAAATTTAGCCAAGATATATATTTTAAATCAAAAATAAAGTAAAACACAGACAACACATACATACAAATGGCCAGGTGTCATGTTAGGAATAAGGACCACAATTTAGAGCAATGCCAGTTTTAAACTACCCCCAAAAGATTTAAACCAAGCCCTAACAAGAACCTGGAGAAGGGAACGGCAACCCACTCCAGTACTCTTGCCTGGAGAATTCCATGGACAGAGGAGCCTGGTGGGCTGCTGTCTGTGGGGTCGCACAGAGTCGGACACGACTGAAGTGACTCAGCAGCAGCAGCGGCAGCTAACAAGAACCACAGGGAAACAATTTAAAGATTGTACCTTGAGCTTTCCCCACATCTCCCCAAGTATATTGTCAAATCGTGTCTATGTAAGTTCAAAATGATCAGTTACTAACTGATCTGCCTAAAAAATAAAAATCAATATTCTCCAGAGACTGATAACAGAATCCAGAATCTCTATTATGTACCATTCACAATGTCCACTCCACAATAGGAATTACTAGAAAGATATCAGTAATCAAGGAAAAAGCAAGCAGTCAATAGAAACCAATTGAAAAAGGGCTCAACTGTTAGAATTAGCAAAGACTTTAACTGCTATAAATACATTTAAATAACCTTAAAACATATAGTTTAATGACTGGACTTTAGAGAATCTCAGCAGAAAAACGGAAATGTAAAAAAGATCCAAATAGAAATTAAAAAAAAAAAAAAAAAGAATAGCTGAAAAAAATTCACCGAATCAGTTTAACAACATAATGGAGAAGGCATTTGCTCAGCAAATCTTAAGAGAGATCAATAGAAATAATGAAACATCAATTAGAGCAAAATAACTTTATACACACCAAAGACACTGGTTAGTGTAAAAAAATCAAAGCATATAAAAGTAGTGGATGATGATCTAAACAAATTTAAAAATCAAGGTTGAAACAATACTAATGCATTTGATACAATATTCACTGCCTCAAAGGCTCCACTCTTAAAGGATATCAAGAATTTCTCACTTTTCCAAGTGACTGCATCTACATTCATTTTCTATCTAGACAATAACACAGAGACTGTGTTAAAATCAACTTCTGTGTTTTTCTGAACTATCTAGTCCTTGAAGTTAATATTATAACCATTTAATTTTTCAAAGAAACTCAATTAATTACAGGGCATAAAAATATATTCCTAGTAGTAGAAGTGTCACACCAAAGGGTACCACATACCCAGTCTTCATCTGGTCTTCATAAGAATCTTTAAAATTATATCATTTCAAAAGAGATGAACATATACAAGATCAGAACATATGGCATACACAAATCAGACTGACCTATTCAAATATATAAGTTAATGAACTTTATCCTGTAAAAAGTAAAACGCAAGTTATTGTTTAAACTGAAATATAGCTAATTTTTTTGGCTTCCCTGGTGGCTCAGACAGTAAAGAATCTGCCTGCAATGCCGGAGACCTGGGTTCAATACGTGGGGTGGGAGGACCCCCTGGAGAAGGGAACAGCCACCCACTCCAGTACTGTGGCCTGGAAAATTTCACTGATAGAGGAGCCTGGCAGGCTACAGTCCATAGGGTCGCAAAGCTGGACACGACTGAGCTACTTTCAGTTTCACTTTTCATAGTTAATTTACAATGTTGTATTATAAAATGCAAGTTCTGAGTGAAAGGAAATTATGTATTATGATTTTACATTTTCCATACACTGAATGAAAAAGAGGAGTTATGCTTTAAGCTGCTTTCAAGAATGCTGTGGAAACATTAAAAATATGCATCTAAAGTATAAAAATTGATATAATGAAAAGAAAATTTTGGTAACAAAAAAACCCCACTAAATTCTGTTAAATATTTATAATTTTGGCTGTGTGCAAGGTATCTGTGATAGGCAGTAAGAATACAAAGGTAAGTGAAAAACATTTTCTGCCTAGCAAGAGCTTACAAGAATAGAAACAAGTGAGTACAAATGGCCATCAAGTAAATACAAAGGTAACTCTGATTACAGTGTACAGAAGTTAAGAAACAAAATCAGCCTATGTATTTGGTACAAGAGTAATGAGGGCCTTACCTGGAAAGGCAAAGAGAATGCAAAGGAGGCCCAGTTCATAACACACAGAACTTAAGTGACAAAGAAGATACGGGGATGGGGTAAATTAGAGAGGGAAAAGTCAAAAATGACTCAACAGTTGCCAGTCACTGACAGAATCCAGTAACCCACCGAGAGAAGAGAAAAAGTACATTTAGGGAAGAAGATAAACTTGGCTTACGTCATGTTAAATAAATAACTTCTAAATCAAGAACAGAAATTGATAATGAGTTAGCTAATTAGAAAGTCAAAATTGGAAAAGTGGGGAATCAAAGATCTTATTAATAAATGATAACAATATCTATCAAACTGCTATAATGTTCCATGCACAGTGCAGTGCTTAATATGCATCATTATCTCATTTAATTCCTACAATAATCTTAAAAAGATTTTTGAGATTTTTACTGCTACCCCATGACCAACCTAGACAGCATATTAAAAAGCAGAGACATTACTTTGTGGACAAAGGTATGTCTAGTCAATGCTATGGTTTTTCCAGTGGTCGTGTAGGGATGTGAGAGTTGGACTATAAAGAAAGCTGAATGCTGAAGAATTGATGCTTTTGAATTGTGGTGTTGGAGAAGACTCTTGAGAGTCCCTTGGACTGTAAGGAGATCCAACCAGTCCATCCTGAAGGAGATCAGTCCTGGGTGTTCATTGGAAGGACTGATGTTGAAGCTGAAACTCCAATACTTCAGCCACCTGATGCAAAGAGCTGACTCATTTGAAAAGACCCTGATGCTGGGAAAGATTGACAGCAGGAGGAGAAGGGGACGACAGAGGATGGGATGGTTGGATGGCATCACCGACTCAATGGACATGGGTTTGGGTGGACTACGGAAGTTGGTGATGTACATGGAGGCCTGGCGTGCTGTGGTTCATGGGGTCACAAAGAGTCCGACACGACTGAGCAATTGAACTGAACTGAACTGAACTGAGTTACAAGTTAAATATTTAGAGGCAATACAGCAAATGCGTGCATATGTGCTCAGTCAAGTCTGACTCTTTGCGACCGATGGCCTATAGCCCACCAGGTCCCTCTGTCCATGGAATTTTCCAGGCAAGAATACTGGAGTGAGTTGCCATTTCCTACTCCAGGGGATCTTCCCAACCCAGGGATCGAACCCACGTCTCTTACATTTATTTGCATTGGCAGGTGGTTTCTTTACCACTAGCATCACCTGGGAAGCCCAATATAGCAAATATTAGGTTAAATAAACAAAATTTATCTCCTCAGTCTTTTATTTTTCTTTAAAATGAATTAACTTTTATGTATGAGTACATTATTTCAACTTGTTGAAAGTTTTCAAGTTCTTACAATCCAAATGGCCTTTAAAATACTGCCAATATTTTACCTAGGGAAATTATTTTAGGTAAAAAGTAAAGAAAAAAAAACTTTTGAAAGTAAATATATATAAAGGCTAACTCTGAAATATTTTTTATTATATAAAGAAGGAGAGTTTTAAAAATAAATTTAAAAATTGTCTTTGGGTGAACACATTTAATTAGGGAAAACAAAAGTAAGAGTTTGGAAAAGGTAGAAAGCTAGTACACCTCATTTTAATGACATCAGAATCTATTTCATTGTACACTTAGGAATTATCAGGCACAAAAATCAATGCCCAATTTAAAATGACATAAAGCATATGTGAAAAAGCCAGTTTCTCCTGCCAGCAATAGCCTAAATGTTAAGTAAACCAAAGGCTGGAAGGGATTAGTTGAAATGTCAAAAGACAACCTTTTACTTTTACCTGCTCATCCTTATAAATACATTCTCATCCCTCAGGCATGCTTTCCAAACAAATAGTTTCAATGTGCAGCAGCAAAAGGCCCATGGCAAGTTCTGCCATCTTGTAACTGTCAAAGAGATTAGTCTTTGATCTATTTGGGAGGTCATGTCCACATTCACATTAGCTATACAGTCTAACAGCATTATACCTGTTGACCAATGCTTCTTTAATGCCTAATGAGACAGACATTTTATATTATGGAAGTTAACTGTGAATGTTTTTTCTAAGTTTTGACAGAAAGTAAACACCGTAAAGTGAGCTCAAGTGTGGTTTGGAAAGATGATCTTTTAGACCAGTTAATATTGCTTTTCAATACATTTTACAAGGCTTTCCCAAAATAGAAAGCTATATTTAATCGTACACTCTGGAAGGAGTTTAAACCACTTGCTCCCCATCCCCAATAAATTAGTATATGTGTAATTTTGGAGGGATGTGTGAACAGCAGAGAGAAGGCAAACTATTTTATCAGAGACTGCAAACTGGAGGCCCAAAGTTGTTTTTGTGTGGCCTGTCAGTTCAGTTCAGTTGAATTCAGTTGCTCAGTCGTGTCCGACTCTTTGCGACCCCATGAACTGCAACACACCAGGCATCCCTGTCCATCACCAATTCCCGGAGCTTATTCAAACTCACGTCCATTGAGTCGGTGATGCCATCCAACCATCTCATCCTCTGTTGTCCCCTTTTCCTCCTGCCTTCAATCTTTCCCAGCATCAGGGTCTTTTCAAACGAGTCAGTCCACAGTCCTTCGCATCATATAGCCAGAGTATTGGAGTTTCAGCTTCAGCATCAGTCCTTCCAATGAATATTCAGAACTGATTTACCTCAGGATGGACTGGTTGGACCTCCTTGCAGTCCAAGAGACTCTCAAGAGTCTTCTCCAAAAGCATCAATTTTTCGGTGCTCAGCTTTCTTTATAGTCCAACCTTACATCCGTACGTGACTACTGGAAAAACCATAGCTTTGACTAGATGGACCTTTTGTTGGCAAAGTAGTGTCTCTGCTGTTTAATATGCTGTCTATATTGGTCATAGCTTTTCTTCCAAGGAGCAAGCGTCTTTTAATTTCATGGCTGCAGTCACCATCTGCAGTGACTTTGGAGCCCAGAAAAATAAAGTCTCTCACGGTTTCCATTGTTTCCCCATCTACTTGCCATGAAGTGATGGGACTCGATGCCATGATCTTAGTTTTTTGAATGTTGAGTTTTAAGCCAACTTTTTCACTCTCCTCTTTCACTTTCATCAAGAGGCTCTTTAGTTCTTCTTCACTTTCTGCCATAAGGGTGGCATTATCTACATATCTGAGGTTATTGATATTTCTCCCAGCAATCTTGATGCCAGCTTGTGCTTCATCCAGCCTGGCATTTCACACGATGTACTCTGCATATAAGTTAAATAAGCAGGGTGACAATATACAGCCTTTCCCAAGTTGGAACCAGTCTGTTGTTTCATGTATAGTTCTGACTGTTGCTTCTTCACCTGCTACAGATTTCTCAGGAGGTAGGTCAGGTGGTCTAATATTCCCATCTGTAGCTTAAAACAATATGAACTAATTGCCAGCTCTCAACTAGCTCACTCATTTAAATAATCTATTTAACTCCTGTAACAGCTTGTGCTTGTAGCCCATTGGTTCAGATGTTACACTGACTCACAAAACATTTTTCTCATAACTGAAGTTCAACATTCACACAAAATGAAAAACACTCTTAACATGGTAGTTTCTAGACAACTGAAAATATCTCTGCATCACAGGCTAATCTGATATAAGTACAGATGAAATCCTGAATAACAAAGATAGATAATCAAGACTGAAGTGGCATTTGGGGAAGTGATGTAAAAATACCCATTTAGCATACAAGCAAAAGTTTCATATGGATTTGGATTCTGATTTTACCATTACAAAATACTTGAGATCAAATAGTAAGTTCCTTAAGTCCACTAATGACTCAGATTTACTGGAGACCGTATAAGTAGTATAATACCGATAATAGTAGTATATATGAAATAAATAAAAGGATTATACTTTATATGTCAATAACAAATTTAAGTCACAATTTTGAACATTATTTTTTCAACTTAGCTAAACCCAACAGTGCCTTAAACACGTCTGTACAAGAGTACACTCTTACAAGCTTTATAACTAGGTTGTGAAGAAATAAATGGTGTGATAAATACAAGTTGAAACTATAAATGCATTCCTTCACTTTACCACTGCCTCATATGAAAGATGATGAAATTTGTCCAAATTCATATATATATTATTATTTTAGTAATAAATGCCTTCCTAAAAGCAAACAATATAGGCAGAATATACTTTTATTTTCTTGTATGTAAGCTTTATGACAAAAGTTCAAGCCTGGAAATAAGACTAAGAGTAAATAGTCAGCTAAACTTACTGATTAAAAATATTAAGAAAACGTTGCCTCAGAAAAATAAACACATTTGTCTAGCAAACACTTAAGAAGAATAGTTTTATCTTTAGTCAATGTACAGAACCTAAAATATAAACATTTACAGCAAACCAAATCTGGAAGACAGACACTGTGCATTAGAGACACTTATTGCTCCAGATCATCACAGTGTAAACACTTTTATCAGGATATCACAATATAAATTCCAATGATTAGAGTCCTAAACTCAGCATAAGATCTTGTATGTGAAATAATTTAGCTAGATAAAAGGAATATAGCTGGTTTTATTTCATCTGGCATATTTTCAAAATTTCTGAAACACCAAGTTAACCAAATATAGTATATGTGTTTTTTTAAAATGGGGAAAAATGGGTTTCTGCCAAGAATTAAGAAGCCAGGCTTCCTTTCAGACTTAAATACACCACAGACACACACTGACACACACACACAGACACACACACACACACGAGACATGGTTTCCAACTGTTACTTTCTCTCCTTGTTACACTACACTAGGAATTAACCACAATAATCTACCAAGAAATAAGCATCAAGACATAGTAACAGTAATATAACTTATCTGACATAGGCTTTAAGGCTGCTTTGAACATTTCACCTTTTCAGAAAAACTATATTAAACCTTGTGCCATAAATTGTCAGTGTTGCAACAAATAACCTAAAAATCCAAAATATAAAAAAGAACAGAGCTTCCCTGACAGCTCAGTTGTAAGGAATGTGTCTGCCAATGCAGGAGACACAGGCTCGACACCTGATCCAGGAGGATTCCACATGCCCATGGAGCAACTAAGCCTGTCTACCACAACTAGCGAGCCCATGTGCTGCAGCTACTGAAGACCGTGCAGTAGAACCTGGGCTCTGCAGGAAGAAAAGCCACCACAATAAGAAGCCTGAGCACTGCAACTAGAGTAGCCCTGCTCGCTGCAACCAGAAAAGGCCTGTGCAAAGAAACGAAGACCCAGTGCAGCGGAAATTAAATAAATAAATAAAATTTTAAAAAAGAGAGACAGGAGCCCAGGTAAAAAGCAGAAATGAGTATTTTTCTATTAAAAGAAAAAAAATGATAGCTAATCCTTTAAGACATGAAAATTCTTGTATGAACAACTATACACTTATTCTCTAAAGGGGGTTTTCCTGGTGTCTTGGCAGCAGAAAATCCACCTGCTGGTTTTTTAGCAACTGAGCCACCAGGAAAGTCCTGACTCTTGATAAGCCTGAGCTCAGCACGAATGCTACACGCTTCTTCTCTAAAGGGGTCTTCCCCGGTGGCTCCGCTAGTAGAGAACCTGCCTGCAACATGGGAGACTTCGGTTTGACCCCTGGGTTGGGAAGGTCCCCTGGAAAAGGCAATGGCTACCCACTCCAGCATTCCGGCCTGGAGAGTTCCATGGGCGGTACAGTCCATGGGGTTGCAAAGGGGCGGACATGACTGAGTGACTTTCACTTTTACCCAGCTTTCCTTGGTCCTAACTCTTGCTATGCCATCGAGCATCACCCACACTAGGCTGGCTCCCTTGCTCCTCAGTGATTATCACACACCTTACACCTCTTGATCAGTTGACCTCACAGAAGCAGCATGATTTATACCAGTGGCTTCTGGAATAACTGGAACTTTCTTCCTCTCCCCTGTGAAATTTTCAAGATATCAAAGACTCACACTGCACAAATCTTCCCAAAGGGTTAAATTCAAAGACCTAAGTTCACAGAATGAATCTGCTAAAGAACCACGCTGCAGCTGCTGGTGAATTCAGGTACAGCCAAGGGTCAGCCCATCCCCTCAGACACACTCAGGAAGCTTTTCTCTAGACTATACAGTTGGACGCTGGTGGTTCTGCGTGCTTGTTTGCAATGTTTTTCATCTAGTCCAAAATCATCCTTGTGTTCCTAAGGAACAGGAGAACATGCTGTTGTAACTATTTAAGCCTTTGATGCGAAAAACATTTTAAAGTGAATTTATCAGAATATGATTTTGTGTTTTAACCAATTTCTCTACATAAAAATTGTTATGGCATGATTTGCTTACAAGTTCAGAGTCCCTTCATCATTGAAACAGTGAACATAGAACAAGGTATTCTATAATAAAAAGCATTTCTTTCTCTCTCACACACACACAAAAAAAGAATCCTCCTGCCAATGTAGGAGACACAGGTTCATTCCCTGGGTCAGGAAGATCCCCTGGAGAAGGAAATGGCAACCCACTCCAGTATTCTTGCCTGAGAAATCCCATGGACAGAGGAGCCTGGTGGGCTATAGTCCATGAGACCACAGTCAGACATGACTTAGTTAGTGACTAAACAACGACAACAAATTCTGTAAAGGGCTAAGTTAAAAAATTTTTTCCTTAAAAAAGTAGGCTTTGTTAAAGCAATCGAGTTAGGCTATCCATAACAAAATATTATCCAGATAAACCTGAAAATGCTTAAATGATCATCTCTAGAAAAACCATACATATATTTTTTCTGAAGCAAGGCAATATAATGGAAAAAGCACATGTCTTAGGGTTAAAGCTTTGACATTTATTAGTTGTTTGACCTTATCTGCTGGAAAAGGGATAGACTACCCACTCCAGTATTCTTAGGCTTCCCTTGTGGCTCAGCTGGTAAAGAATCCATCTGCAGTGCACAAGACCTGGCTTTGATCCCTGGGTTGGAAAGATCCCCTGGAGAAGGGAAAGGCTACCCACTCCAGTATTCTGGCCTGGAGTATTCCACGGACTATATAGTCCATGGGGTCACAAAGAGTCGGACAGGACTGAGCAACTTTCAGTTTCACTTTCTTTCTGACCTTGGGTAAATTACACTATCCTATCTAGCTTCCCTTCTCAGTTTTCTCCTCTGTAAATGGAAGAAAATAATTCCTGCCCACCCTACCTCATAGAGCTGGATCAAGAAATAACAATGGACATGAAACAGTAAAGCATTATATACTAGAAATGAGTTAAAAAAAAAAAAGAAAGAACTGGGTTGGAAGAGTCATTAATAATCCCATATATCTAAAAAACAATATAGGCTTGGGTGGGCATTACAGGCTGTTGCAACATACAGTTGCATGTAAATGAAAATAAGTCATAGTACTGACAGAGGAGGTCATCTACCTTAGGCTGTTCATCTCAAATCAGAGTTTTGACACTTGGGTCAACTCCCTCTGAAGGCACTTAACCTATACTGCTCAATATAAGGACACATTATTTTAGGTGACTCAAAAGTTTCTTCAGCTTATGGAGTGACCATTTTTTCATTAAATATCAATGAAAATATGTACATTGGCAGCAGACACATAGAGAGCAGTGTTCAGTTTTGAAATATACCGTCTTTTTTCTAAATGACTTCTGCAATTGATCTTAATTTTTCTGAAAAATCACAACTAACATTAGCACTCCTTAATATCCTTCAAAATTTTTTTTGAGCACTTTGCAACCTATGTGCTGTATTTGAAGAGAACTATACAAAACATGTTAGTGGTGTAATCTACAGAATGAGTACATGATTGTCCTCTATTAGTATAAATATTATTTCTTACATATATCTTACAATCTAGAGCTTCCCTTGTTAAAGTCGCATACGTGAGCCAAATACTATGAATAAAACCCTCCTAGCATTAACAACCAACAAAATGAAATATTGTCTTACATAAGAGAGCAATATGAGACTGTAAGTGGAACCCTGGGCTCTTAAAGGAAAGTGCCAATATTTAGAGGTTTTGTTAAGAGGGATGAGTAGTGCTGCATTCAGCAAGTATCAGCAACCTGCACCTATTCCTAAACAACATTCTAAGATAAAGAGGTCTCTCATGGAAGAGGCTTGTGGATGCAAAACTAAGCACTGAGACCGTGGGAGGATGGCACAAAAGTTTAGTGGCAATGGCAGGCATAGAAGCTAGAAGCTAATGCCAGTGAGAGGAGGCTCAGATTCAGATAATTAGATGCTGTGATCTTTAAAGATGAGCACAAGCAAGACAAAATGTGCATGTAAGAAAAAGATTACATGAACATTAGAAAACACTGAAAATATATTTAAAACTCTGTTTATTATCTCCATAGCCCACCAAATGAGTGTTGATACTTTTGCCATCTTAGACTTTTATTATTCAGTTCAGTCCCTCAGTCGTGTCTGACTCTTTGCAACTCCATACACTGCAGCATACCCAAGCTTCCCTGTCCATCAACAACTCCCTGAGCTTGCTCAAACTCATGTCCATCAAGTCAGTGATGCCATCCAACCATCTCATCCTCTGTTGTCCCCTTCTCCTCCTGCCTTCAATCTTTCCTAGCATCAGGGTCTTTTCTAATGAATCAGTTCTTCGTATCAGGTTGCCAAAATATTGGCGTTTCAGCTTCAGCATCAGTCCTTCCAATGGATATTCAGGACTGATTACCTTGAGGATTGACTGATTTGATCTCCTTGCAGTCCAAGGGAGTTTCAATAGTCTTCTCCAACATCACAGTTCAAAAGGATCAATTCTTCGGTGCACAGCTTTCTTTATGGTCCAACTCTCACATCCACACATGACTACCAGAAAAATCATAGCTTTGACGAGACGACCCTTGTCGACAAAGTAATGTCTCTACTTTTTAACATGCTGTCTATATTGGTCATAGCTTTTCTTCCAAGGAAAAAGTGTCTTTTAATTTCATAGCTGTATTCACCATTTGCAGTGATTTTGGAACCCAAGAAAATAGTCTCTCACTGTTTCCATGGTTTCCCCATCTACTTGCCACAAAGTGATGGGACCGGATGCCACGATCTTTGTTTTTTGAATGTTGAGTTTTAAGCCACCTTTTTTCACTCTCCTCTTTCACTTTCATCAAGAGGCTCTTTAGTTCCTCGTTACTTTCTGCCATAAGGGTGGTATCATCTGCATATCTGAGGTTATTGATATTTCTACCAGCAATCTTGATTCCAGCTTGTGCTTCATCCAGCAGACATTGCGCGTGATGTACACTGCATATAAGTTAAATAAACAGGGTGACAATATGCAGCCTTGACGTACTCCTTTCCCAATTTGGAACCAATCTGTTGTTCCATGCCTAGTTCTAACTGTTGCTTCCTGACCTGCATACAGATTTCTCAGGTGGACTGGTATTCCCATCTCTTTAAAGAATTTCCCACAGTTTGTTGTGATCCACACAGTTAAAGGCTTTGGCATATAAAGCAAAAGTTAATAAAGCAGAAGCAGATGTTTTTCTGGAACTCTTTTGCTTTTTCGATGATACAACGGATGTTGGCAATTTGATCTCTGATTCCTCTGCCTTTTCTTTTTTTTTTTTTTTTCTACCTGCACTGTAAGCACTTTGTCCTCTGCCTTTTCTAAATCCCACTTGAACACCTGGAAGTTCTCGGTTCATGTACTATTGAAGCCTCGCTTGGAGAATTTTGAGCATTGCTTTGCTAGCGTGTGAGATGAGTGTGATTGTGCGGAAGTTTGAACATTCTTTGGCATTGCCTTTCTTTGGGATTTTTATTATTAAATCCAAACATACCTTTCAAAGTTAGACTTTGAAAAAACATTTATTATTTTCTACATTTGCAATATTATTGTTAGGAATGTTTGACTCAGAGCTTCTCAAATGTGAATGTGTGAGTGTGAAAGAGAGCATGTGGGTTCAGAGTACCTCAAAATCTCATATTTTATCTTAGAGAGTAATAAAGACTCCGGTTTCAGGAAGGCAAAGAATTTTTTCTCTGCCTCTTAAAAACTGAGCCCAAATTAAAAGATAAATAAGAAAGAGAAATAGTTTTATTTTCAATTAAACTAAGACAACTGCTAAATTAAACCCAAATACATGACTGTGAAAAGCATATATATGGACAAATTGTAAATGACTAAGCAGAGAGGTGAAAGTTCAAACCAAAGTACCCACAGAGCTACTGATGGGAAGAAGGCAGTTAGGCCAGCAGGAGTCCAGAGAGGCTGAGGAAATGGATGAAACTGGGAACTACTGGAGGATATGTAACCACAAAGATGAAAGAAGAAAAAAAAAACAGGAGGAAGATCTGAGACCCTGGAAACTTGAGACCAACACAGAAGACAAGCAAATCAAATTCCTAGGATGACAGGAAAGGAAGTCTCAGGATCTTGGCAGTTAAGAGAGTTTAAAGAGCAGCTTGAGTCTTGATTGAAGGAGGAGACTGGAAGGCTCCAGAACAGATATCTTCAGAGGAAGAAAAGAATTGACCTATCACCTGGCAGGTTTCATAGCAAAATTGCATTGAGTGGTGCTACACAGATTTATTGAAGATCTCTTTAAAGAACTTTTTAAAAAAAATAAAAAAGCTGAAGGAAGGAAATCATTTGACTACCATGAACAATATTTTCATAGTCATGATAAAGTGAATATTGATTATGTATTTAATTTAAAAAAATTGTGATATAATGATATTGGGAGGATGTAAGGAAGGGAAAGGTGGAGTAAGTGAGCTAAAATCTTCTCTTGTATAGGAAGTAAGCAGCTACTGTCTGAAACTGATCAAATAAAGATAAAACATGGAGGTAAATATCATATGAAATAGATAAAAGAAGTGGAAAGTCACTGCTTCTCAGAAGTAGGGGCTGGTAAAGGGGTAAAAGACAAGAGGCTATTAATATAAGAAACTATCTACTGCTTTTTATCATACTGGTGCAAAAGTAATTACAGTTTTGCATTATTGAACTTTGCTGTTTGATACTGGTATATATTCTTAAATGTGGTTTTGTTAAACATCATTTTAATACACATTTCTCGCTTTATGTTGTTTTGATAATGACATTATTTGCTGTTTATTTTTATTTATTTTAGACTACAGAAACGATTTTAGACAAAAAGCAAATTCGAACAATTTTTTTTCAAGTTCAAAATGGGTCGTAAAGCAGAGACAACTCACAACATCAACAATGCATTAGGCCCATGAATGACTGATGAACGTACGGTGCAATGGTGGTTCCAGAAGTTTTGCAAAGGAGATAAGAGTCTTGAAGATGAGGAGCATAGTGGCCAGTCATTGGAAGTTGACAACAACCTAGAGCAATCACCGAAGCTGATTCTCTTACAACTATATGAGAAACTGCTGACAAACTCAATGTTGACCATTCTAAGCTCATTCGGCATTTGAAGCAAATTGGAAAGGTGAAAAGGCTTGATAAGTGGGTGCCTCATGAGTTGACTGAAAATTTTAAAAAATCGTTGTTTTGAAGTGTTGTCTTCTCTTATTCTACACAACAACAAGCAATTTCTCAGACTGTGACCTGTGACAAAAAGTGGATTTTATGACAACATCAGTGGCTGGACTGAGAAGAAGCTCCAAAGCACTTCCCAAAGCGAAACATGCACCAAAACAGGTCATGGTCACTGTTTGGTGGTCTGCTGCTGGTCTGACCCACTACAGCTTTCTGGAGCCCAGCAAAACATTACATCTGAGAAGTATGCTCAGCAAATTGATGAGATGCACCAAAAACTGCAATGCCTGCAGCTAGTATTGGTCAACAGAATAGGCCCATTCTTCTCCATGACAATGCCCAACTCACTGCACACAACCAGTGCTTCAAAAGTTGAAAGAAATGGGCTACAAAGTTTGGCATCATCTGACATATTCACCTAACCTCTTGCCAATCAACTACCGTTTCTTCAAGCATCTCAACAACTTTTTGTAGGGGAAACACTTCCACAACCAGCAGAAGGCAGAAAATGCTTCCCAAAAGTTCATTGAATCCTGAAGCGTGGATTTTGATGCTACAGGAACAAACAAACTTATTCCTCTTTACAAAATGTGTTGATTCTAATGGTTCCTGCTTTGATTAATAAAGATGTATTTTCCTTCCAATCCCAAAGAAAGGCAATCCCACAGAATGCTCAAACTACCACACAATTGCACTCATCTCACACGCTAGTAAAGTAATGCTTAAAATTCTCCAAGCCAGGCTTCAGCAATACATGAACCATGAACATCCAGATGTTCAAGCTGGATTTAGAAAAGGCAGAGGAACCAGAGATCCAATTGCCAACATCCGCTGGATCATTGAAAAAGGAAGAGAGTTCCAGAGAAACATCTATTTCTGCTTAATTGACAATGCCAAAGCCTTTGACTGTGTGGATCACAGCAAACTGTGGAAAATTCTGAAAGAGATGGGCATACCAGACCACCTGACCTCCTCTTAAGAAACCTGTATGCAGGTCAGGAAGCAACAGTTAGAACTGGACATGGAACACCAGACTGGTTCCAAATTGGGAAAGGAGTACATCAAGGCTGTATATTGTCACCCTGCTAATTTAACTTATATGCAGAGTACATCATGAGAAACTCTGAGCTGGAGAAAGCACAAGCTGGAATCAAGATTGCCGGGGAGAAATATCAATAACCTCAGACATGCAGATGATACCACCCTTATGGCAGAAAGTGAAGAAGAACTAAACAGCCTCTTGATGAAAGTGAAAGAGGAGAGTGAAAAAGCTGGCTTAAAGCTCAACATTCAGAAAACTAAGATCATGGCATCCAGTCCCATCACTTCATGGCAAATAGATGGGGAATCAGTGGAAACAGTGGCTGAATTTATTTTTCTGGGCTCCAAAATCACTGCAGATGGTGATTGCAGCCATGAAATTAAAAGATGCTTACTCCTTGGAAGGAAAGTTATGACCAACCTAGACAGCGTGTTAAAAAGCAGAGACATTCCTTTGCCAACAAAGGTCTGTCTAGTCAAGGCTATGGTTTTTCCAGTGGTCATGTATGGATATGAGAGTTGGATTGTGAAGAAAGCTGAGCGCCAAAGAATTGATGCTTTTGAACTATGGTGTTGGAAAAGACTCTTGAGAGTCCCTTGGACTGCAAGGAGATCCAACCAATCCATCCTAAAGGAGATCAGTCCTGGGTGTTCATTGGAAGGACCGATGTTGAAGCTGAAACTCCAATACTTTGGCCACCTGATGTGAAGAGCTGACTCATTTGAAAGGACCCTGATGCTGGGAAAGATTGACAGCAGGAGGAGAAAGGGACGACAGAGGATGGGATGGTTGGATGGCATCACCGACTCAATGGACATGGGTTTGGGTGGACTCTGGGAGTTGGTGATGGACAGGAAGGCCTGGCATGCTGCAGTTCATGGGGTCACAAAGAGTCGGACACGACTGAGCAACTGAACTGAACTGAACTGATCTGAGCCTAGTTAAGATTTAAAATTCATGGTCCGAAGCCACAATTACTTTTGTACTAACCTAATATAAATCAGGCTCTTAGTAAAAGCTTGACTGGACTTTTTTTCAACTTTTAAAAAAAGTAATTAAAAAACAAATGCAGATTGATCATTTAATTCATGGCATACACTTGTATATTTCACTATATAAAGCAATGGTGTTCAACTGAGAGTGATTTTGTCTACCAGAAGATACTGGCAGTATTGAGGACATTTTTGGTTGTCATAACTGGTGGGGGAGAAGGGCTTGCTGCTGGCATGTAGTCCAGAGATGCAGTTAAACATCCTACAATGCACAGGGCATCGCTCACAACAAAGAATTATCCTGCCCCAAATGTCAACAGTGCCAAGCTTCAGAGACTCTGCTATTAAGCTGAGAACAAATCTGATTTTCTTGATGCAATAGAAAATTATACTATGACTTAATATATATTTTACTATACTCCCTAGCACACTGGGGCTACTCATCCCCAAATTAGAAAGCATATACTGAACTCATTCCCAAGATATCAAACCTTAACCTAAGTGAAAAACAGGAAAGACTGGTGTTATAAACACTGAACAGTGATGTCTTCTACAGTTTATATTATCTTTGACCTTGCATGTATGCATGCTAAGTCACTTCAGTCGTGTCTGACTCTGCAACCCTACAGACTGTAGCCCGTTAGGCTCCTCTGTCCATGGGATTCTCCAGGCAAGAACACTGGAGTGGGTTGCCATCTCCTTCCCCAGGGGATCTTTCCAACCCAGGGATTGAACCTGCGTCTCCTGTGCCTCCTCCATTGACAGGCAAATTCTTTATCACTGAGTCAACCTGGGAGGTTTTATAATTGGGAAAAAAACAAACGTGATACACTCATCTAAAGTCCATCTCATATCTGCACCCTGTAGGGTTCAAGAGAATCTAACTAAGTAAATTTAAAATCCACTACAACGGAGAATAGTGTGGAGATTTCTTAAAAAACTGGAAATAGAACTGCCATATGACCCAGCAATCCCACTTCTGGGCATACACACGGAGGAAACCAGATCTGAAAGAGACACGTGCACCCCAATGTTCATCGCAGCACTGTTTATAATAGCCAGGACATAGAAGCAACCTAGATGCCCATCAGCAGATGAATGGATAAGGAAGCTGTGGTACATATACACCATGGAATATTATTCAGCCATTAAAAAGAATTCATTTGAATCAGTTCTAATGAGATGGATGAAACTGGAGCCTATTATACAGAGTGAAATAAGCCAGAAAGATAAAGAACATTACAGCATACTAACACATATATATGGAATTTAGAAAGATGGTAACGATAACCCTATATGCAAAGCAGAAAAAGAGACACAGAAGTACAGAACAGACTTTTGGACTCTGTGGGAGAAAGCGAGGGTGGGATGTTTTGAGAGAACAGCATCGAAACATGTATATTATCTATAGTGAAACAGATCACCAGCCCAGGTTGGATGCATGAGACAAGTGCTCGGGCCTGGTGCACTGGGAAGACTCAGAGGGATTGGGTAGAGAGGGAGGTGGGAGGGGGGATCGGGATGGGGAATACATGTAAATCCATGGCTGATTCATGTCAATGTATGACAAAAACCACTACAATACTGTAAAGTAACTAGCCTCCAACTAATAAAAATAAATGAAAAAAAAAAAAAAAAAGAAAATCCACTACAACGAAACTACTACTCTGAAGGAAAAAAAATTAAAATTATATTCAGAAGTTAATTCCACCACTTCCCTTGAGGTAGTCTGCTGACTATGCTCTGTGCCACCAGAAGTTGAGTCAATCAACCTTACAAGTCCCCAGGGTGATAAATTTACTTTTAAAACTTTCAACCTGCCATGAAAGCAAAAGTAAAATATAAAGGTTTTAAATAGCTTGTTCTCACCAAAGAACAAGATAAACACAGGAAAAGCACTTTAGAATTTTTCAAAAAAACAAAGCTTTTTAAAAACTTTATTAATTATCCAAAGGTTTAACTTCTAGTGATATTCAGGCATGGCTTTTTTTCTGAAGAAAATACAATGATATGAGTACTGGAAGAAAAGGCTATCAACCAGACTTACTGAAAATTTTGTGCTTTTTAAATGATTCCTCCCCAAAACCCAAAATATTCTTTTAAGAAGTATGGGAAATTTTTTTAAAATTAAAAATACCTCAGCAGTTCATCCATTTATTTTATGTCTTAATTTTTGTTTTTCAGGAGGGATGGAAACAAAGTTTGGTTATCTCATTTTTCTCTGTGCAAGGCAAATTATAAGTTGTCAATGTAGGTGGAATAATTAGGCTTAAACTAGATTTTAATTTTTGATTTCAAGGTTTACTTACAATCTGCTTTAATACTTTTGGCCAAACTATCTTAAAAGAAAGAAAAAAAAAGAAGCTGGAAAAAAGTTTTCTGAGTAGGAAAAAATGGTTTCAGTAATGAGGATAAACTTATTCTAGACATTCAGAGGTGACTAGGTTTTTCTTCCATATCTGTGATTTGGCCTAAATGTTTCCAACAATTCCAACAGCAAGCTGCTGGACTCCTAAATGTTAGAGTTTAAGCCCTTTAAGTTTCTATACACAGTCACTTCCCCTGGGTAACCACGTATTATTATCAGGGTTAGATCCAGGTGGGTTTCTGTATCAGATGCTATATTATACAACTCCACTGCATTCTGACTTCAGACTATTCCTGGATCTGGTTTCCCATAGCTTAAAATAAAGTCTCAAATCCTTAAAATGCCACACAGGGCTCTAAATGATTTGGCTCTCTGAGTAAGTCTCCCAGCCTCTATTCACATGCCGTTCTCCCCAAATCACTCTCTACCTCCACTTCTTTCAATTCCTGGCAATTTCCCACCTGAGGGCCTTAGCATATGCTGTTCTATCTGCTGAGAATACTCTTATCCATTCTGCTGAACTACATAACTCCTAGCCTTCTTTCCTACGTCAGATTAAATATCACTTTCTCAAGAAGTCTTTCTTTTACCCCCACAGACTAGGTCAGGATCCTGTTATACATTCTCATAGTTCCTGTGACTTTTTTCTTACAGCCTTCATCACAACTGTAATTAAGTGTTTCTTTATTATTTTAATTTCAGCATTCCTCACTAAACTGTAAGTTCCATGAGACAAGGGGCTATAATCTGCGAGTGTATCACCGTGTCACCAGTCTATAAAGTACCTGATACTCTAGCCAGATATTAAAAAAAAAACTGTTTCACTATTCTGAATAGTCTTAATAATTTGAATAGTTTTATAAACTGGTTTTGATGAGGCCATTCCATTTTATCAAATGTATGTATTTTTCAACGTAGACAAGATTCAAACCTCCTTTCTCTGGCTCCTCCACCTACTTTACCCAAATAAGCCAAAGTAAATGGATATCTAGCTGGGAGGTGAAAGGTGTTACTCAACTTCACCTTCCCTAAGCATCAGAACACCCAGATTCTATCCAACCAAAACATCCTGCTACACATTCAAGTCCTTTACTAAATTACAGACATCATTAAAAATGGCATCTTGTTCATTTTTGCACTGACTATACTTAGTACAAATTGTGACAGTTTGTTAATAAATGAATAAGTGAATGCTAAAATACTCAAGATCATTAACACAATGATGAAAGTGATTCAAAAGGAATATATGAACCTACTCAAAATTATTAGGAAAAATTTTTGTTTCTGAAATCAAGTTTGTCTTGATATCCCTTGCATTCCTGCCTTCATTCATCTACTTGGGAATATTCACACTGCTGCCAAAGCAACAAGAATAATGAAGGAACAACATCAATCTATTTAAAAAGAAATATCAGACTAAAGAATTCTAATACTGCCATCGTCTCATAATATTTTGACACTTGAAAGCACTGGTTTACTGTGTATTCAATTTCATTAATGCCGTTATCCTTTAGGGCAAGCAATGGATAACAGCCCTTTTCTGAGGTTTATAAAACTGCCAAGAATGCATGGAAGCTTACAAATTTATGTGTGTTTGTTATAGAGTCAATAATTTAACAAAATTAAAATAGATGCTGGTATTTTTCAATCATCAATGTAATTTTTCAAAATTGATTAAAAAATAAAATACTTAAATAATTCAGTTCAGTTACCTTCAGGACTAAAGTTTCCTAAATGAAAAAAGGAATTCATAATGATTATCATACGCCAATACTAAGATCACTATCTGAATTTTAAATAGTCTTCAAATGAAATCTAGCTTGTTAGCTCAACATACTGTATTACTAAAGCAAAATAACACACAAATATAAAATTTATTATCTCAGTTATTCTCATCATTGTTCTGATACTGCTTTTCTGATACTGCATATTATCATCAAATTTTATTAAACCTACTGTAGAAATCTAAGGTACAAACTTGAACATTTATAAAGCATAAAATTTTTTAGGTACATGCCATGGCTTCATGAATTTTTCTTCATAGGAAAAAGGCACAATACCCATGAAGGGAGAATATTTTTCACACTATTAAACTGTGTTATGGATAAAAATGTAAATAAATGCAAATAAAATGGAACTTTAAAATCTAAATACTGTACCTTATAACATCTCACACATTATGTCACCAATCTGAGATGTGGATGCCTGAATTATAAAGTTGAAGGCTGTTGTAAGTTTTTAGATCATACTAATTGGCCAAAGGATTTGCTTTAGATACCCACTAAAAGAGCAGTGCTGTTATACTGTGACTTAATTGCATTAAAAGAAAACAACTTTTCTTTCAGTTATGTTTTTCCACCACCATCTAATCATATAAAGGCCTTGGTTCCCTCTCCTGCCCCTCAAATACTTCGCTTTAGTGCACAGAAAGTTTTCTTTCCAGCTATTACACGATTAAGTATGTCCTTATAGAATGATCAGAAGCATCTGGGAAAGGTGGAAGTGAAAAAAATCCTCACTGGGAAAGTTAGCTTAATGCGTGCCCTTCAGAGTGGCCCATTATCAACATTTCATAGTGGGTTTCTTTATTTTCAGGTCCCCAAGGTACGTGCCATAAATTATGACTTGAACTAAACAAGTCACACTTGGCTCCAAAATGAAATTTTCCTACCTCTACTTTCTAGTCCCCAAGGTGGGAAGAGGAAATCCTGGTCACAGCCAAAGAAGTCATATTTTTGGCTCCAACATACATTTTCCTGCTTCTCTAAAAGCCAAACTCTGCAATTGAGACTACAAGAGTCTTAAGTTAGTATTTTAAACTATATTTTAATTTTTACTTCCATAATCTGTCTCAAATTTAAGAAAAAAAATTTCAGTATCATAAAATTAATGTCATTGCCTTCTTTTTCCCACTCAGATCACCTTTGTAATTTAGACACTAACCTTAACTCTTTAAAATATGAATTCAAATTCAAATGAAACAATAGAGAAAATAAGGCAGAAATAGACTGTTTCATTTCCATAATATAAAATATTTCAGATGTTCATTTATAAATAATTTCTACTTATTTTGCATGGTAGATTAAGTATTAATGTAAAAGAAAACTGAAAAGTCCTAATTTATGGTCCAGATATGCAGATGACACCACCCTTATGGCAGAAAGTGAAAAAGAACTAAACAGCCTCTTGATGAAAGTGAAAAAGGAGAGTGAAAAAGTTAGCTTAAAGCTCAACATTCAGAACATCCCATCACTTCATGGCAAACAGATGGGGAAACAGTGGAAACAGTGGCTGACCTTATTTTTTGGGGCTCCAAAATCACTGTAGATAGTGATTGCAGCCATGAAATTAAAAGACGCTTACTCTTTGGAAGGAAAGTTATGACCAACCTAGACAGCATGTTAAAAAGCAGAGACATTAATTTGCCAACAAAGGTCCGTCTAGGCAAGGCTATGGTTTTTCCAGTGGTTGTTGTATGGATGCGAGAATTGGACTATGAAGAAAGCTGAGCGCCGAAGAATTGATGCTTTTGAACTATGGTGTTGGAGAAGACTCTTGAGAGTCCCTTGGACTGCAAGGAAATACAACCTGTCCACCCTACAGGAGATCAGTCCTGGGTGTTCATTGGAAGGACTGATGCTGAAGCTGAAACTCCAGTACTTTGGCCACCTCATGCGAAGAGTTGACTCACTGGAAAAGACCCTGATGCTGGGAGGGATTGGGGGCAGGAGGAGATGGGGACGACAGGATGAGATGGCTGGATGGCATCACCAACTCGATGAGCATGAGTTTGAGTAAACTCAGGGAGTTGGTGAGGGACAGGGAGGCCTGGCGTGCTGCGATTCATGAGGTTGCAAAGAGTTGGACACGACTGAGCAACTGAACTGAACTGAACTGATGGTCCAATAATTTGAAGTATTGCTTTAGGTTTGGAAGAACCATTTACGGAAATCATTCAATTCATCATCTCATTTTATAGAAAATAAGAATATGGCAGACAGAGCCTGGGGTAATTCCCAGAGAGTATAACCCTCTGACCTTGGGTGTGAGCAGAACCTGTGACTTGCTTCTGGCCAAAAGAATACGGCAAGAGTGATGGGGAAGTCATCCCTTGATTAGACCATGTTATAAGGTAAAGGTGTGTTAAGTTATTCCTCTTATGTTGTTATATGATTCCATCTTAAGAGGCTGGAGCTAGACAGTATCTTGTCGGCCTTGAAGAAGTAACCTGACATGCTGTGAGAGGGCTTGTAAGGTGACCACACAACAAGGAATTCCAAGCAGCCTGCAGGGCGTGAGAGCAGCTCTTGGCTGCATCAATCCTACCACTACCCTATAAGCAAAGGAATTCTGCCAACATCGTAAATGAGCTTGGAAGAAGATCCCAAGATCCAGATGAGAAAGCAGCCCAGCTGGCACACTGTTTGATGTTCTGTGGAACCATGAGCAGAGGACCCAGCCAAGCCATGCCCAGATTCCTGACCATGGAAACTGTGACATAAGAAATGTGTGCTGTTTTAAGTCACTATGTTTGTGGTAACTTGTAATAGGGCAATAGAACACTAATACAAATAGAGCCACTATAATCAATATACCCTCTCTATTAACATACTCTACTATGTATTAGATAGGGTGTAAAATACTATTGGAATTGAGTACTCCCTTCATAACATCTTTAATGATTCATGATTGTAACAACACATTGTACTGCCTTATTATGATATATATGAATGTCTACTACTGTCCTACTCATCATCTAATAATGATCACTATCATTATCATGCCTTAATTAAAGAGTCTAGGAATGAAGGACTGTTTTTCTTTCTTTAATGTTAAGTAAAATAAACAACAAAACCAAATACTATTTTGATAACTTATTTAAAATGTATTTAAATTTAGTTTTGGGCTTCCCTGGTAGCTCGGTTGGTAAAGAATCTGTCTGCAATGCAGGAGACCCTGGTTCGATATCTGGATCAGGAAGATCCCTTGGAGAAGGGATAGGGTACCTACTCAATATTCCTGGGCTTCCCTAGTGGCTCAGATGGTAAAGAATCTGCCTGTAGTGCAGGAGATCTGGGTTCGATCCCTGTGTCAGAAAGATCCCCTGGAGGAGGGCGTGGCAACCTATTCCAGTATTCTTGCCTGGAGAATCCCAAGTACAAAGGAGCCTGGAGGGTTACAGTCCATGGGGTTGCAAAGAGTTGGACACAACTGAGTGACTAAGAACACACAAATTTAGTTTTAATTAATTTTACTTTTATATTTAATAGTTATAATAAATATATTTAAATATAAAAGTACATATTTAAGACTTAAACTAAATATAAATATATTAAACAATAAACATCTGAAACAGGAGGAAAGAGGGCAGGGCACAACCTTTGCAAGAATGACATAGCCTGAGGGCCCAACATAAAATGATGATTAAAACCAACTATCTCCAAGATGGCAGACAAGTCAATTTCAACTAGACCGTGATCCTTAGTATATGCTCAATGTAACACATCAGCAAGCGAAATGACATACCCAGAGGCGCCATGACAGTTCCAAGGCTGACCGTCAAAGACCAAAAAGTGAGCAGTGGGCCAATTCCTGGAAATCCCCGCTTCTTCCCCTAAATGATTGGAATAATCCTCCCATTCATTAGCCTACGCAATTATCCAGCTCATGAAAGCTAACCACACCACAATTCAAGGTCACAATCACCCTCTGCAATGGCCTCACACTCTGTCTGTGGAGTATTTCTCTCTGAATTAATCCACTTCTTAACTATCACTTTGTCTCTCACTGAATTCTTTCTGCAATGAGACATCAAGAACCTGAGATTCATCAGGTCCTGAAACCAGGTCTGTGAACTCACTTGGAAGAGTGTGGGTCTTGGCCGGGTTCAAATCTCAGCCATGTGGATTAGAGTACCAAACTGGGTTTTAGCTTGGTTTGAGTCCCAGCTTTGTGGGTTCAAGTCCCAAGCAGGGTTTTGGATGGGATCGAGTCCTGGCACATGGGTTAAAGTCCCAGCCTGAGGTAAATGGTTTTATATCTAATCCTTAATTAAACTAATTTACTGAACACTCACTATATTCCAAGGCAATATTTATGTGTAGAGACAAAGATAGTTAAGAAATTGTCCTTATCTTTGAGGTCCACCATCAAATAGACTATAAATCATATTTATCAACACTAAAATATAATGGAGAAGGAAATGACTATCACTCCAGTATTCTGGCCTAGAGAATTCCAGGGACAGAGCAGCCTGGTGGGCTATAGTCCATGGGGTTGCAAATAATCAGACACAACTGAGTGACTAACACACATACAAAATACACTATAGTGAAGGCAGTGTAAATATGTGTTTTCAGTTCAGTTCAGTTCAGAAGCTCAGTTGTGTCCCACACTTTGCAACCCCATGGACTGTAGCACACCAGGCTTCCCTGTCCATCACCAACTCCTGGAGCTTGCTCAAACTCATGTCCAACATCTCATCCTTTGTCATCCCCTTCTTTTCCTGTCTTCAATCTTTCCCAGCATCAGGGTCTTTTCCAATGAGTCAGTTGTTTACATCAGGTGGCCAAAGGATTGGAGTTTCAGCTTCAGCATCAGTCCTACCAATGAATATTCAGGACTGATTTCCTTGAGGACTGACTGGTTGGATCTCCTGACAGTCCAAGGGACTCTCAAGAGTTTTCTCCAATACCACAGTTCACAAGCATCAATTCTTCAGCACGCAGCTTTCTTTATGGTCCAACTCTCACATCCATATACGACTACTGGATGTCTAGCTTTGACTAGATGGACCTTTGTCCACAAAGTAATGCCTCTGCTGTTCATAACCCAGGGGTCTAACCCAGGTATCCCATATTGCAGGCGGATTCTTTACCATCTGAGCCACCAGGGAAGTCCAAGAATATTGGAATGGGTAGCCTCTCCCTTCTCCAGGGGAACTTCTCAACCCAGCAATCAAACTGGGGTCTCCTGCATTGCAGGTAGATTCTTTATCAGTTGAGCTACCAGGGAAGCCCTAAGTATGTGCTTTAGGAAGTATAAATAAAAATAGTGGTAAAACTTACTATGCGGGCAAATATAAAAGCAAATATTATTGAATTTTTATAACTTTTTAAAAGAAAAATACATTAAAGAATAATTATAAATTAAACTAATGGCATACACTATATAAAGGTATAATCTATGTAACAGAGAAAGGGAGAGACAGAGATTAAGATGTTACTTCTAACCCCTAGGGTAACAGTAAGAAAATAACTAAAAAATATATACAAAAGGAGAGAAGGGAATCAAAATACTACACAACAAATAAAAAAAAAAAAGGCTAAACAAAAAGGAATTGAGGAAAAGGCACATAAGACAGGCAGAAAACAGTTAAATGGTAAAACTAAGCCCTTCCTTAACAATGATTACTTTAACTGGATTAAACTCTCCAATAGAAAGGCAGAGATGGCAGAATGAATTAAAAAACATAATCTAATAATATGATGTCTGCAAGAGACTCATTTTAGATATAAGGAAGCTGCTGCTGCTAAGTTGCTTCAGTCGTGTCCGACTCTGTGTGACCCCATAGACGGCAGCCCACCAGGCGCCCCCGTCCCTGGGATTCTCCAGGCAAGAACACTGGAGTGGGTTGCCATTTCCTTCTCCAATGCATGAAAGTGAAAAGAAAGTGAAGTCGCTCAGTCATCTGACTCTTAGCGACCCCATGGACTGCAGCCTACAAGGCTCCTCCATCCATGGGATTTGCCAGGCAAGAGTACTGGAGTAGGTTGCCATTGCCTTCTCCATAAGGAAGCTAGATCCATCTTATAATATATATAAAAATTTACTCAAAATAGATCAAATATTTAAATTTAAGAGCTAAAACTACGAAACTCTTTGAAAAAAACATAAAGGGCAAAGCTTCATGACCATGGATTTGGCAACAGCTTACTAAATATGACACCAAAAGCACAGGCAAAAACAGCAAAATATAATGTGGACTCTATTAAAATTTCAAACTTTTGTATTTTTTATATCCTAATTGACTCACTGGAAAAGACCCTAATCCTGGGAAAGACTGAAGGCAGGAGAAGAAGGTGATGACAGGATATCTTATACCCTGCCTGCACTGCAGGCAGATTCTTTACTATCTGAGCCACTAGGGAAGCCATAAACATGCTTTAATTATTATTATTATTATTATTATTATTTTTAAAGGCCAAGGCTCCTTTTTGGAATCTTTATTCTTAGCCCTTTATCATATGTAGTGGAAAATATCCCCCCACCACCACTATTGACTTAGGGCTTGGGCATGTGACATGCTTTAGGCAGCATGTTAGCTAATGTGACAGAGGCAGCTGTTTGATAATTGCTTAGACAGTCAAGCTGGCCTCCTGTACCTCTGCCATTGCAATGATAACATGTTTTGGCTGGTCTGTTGGTTCACAAAGGATGAGATACATGTACAGCAGAGCTGATCCAGTTGAATTCAACCTCTGCTGGTCAAACCATAGCAAGGTGACTAAGTCCAGCTGAAATCATCTACTGCCCACCCCACCCTCATAGATGTTGACCCACAGTGAATGACCAGTGTTTCGAGCCCCTGAATTTTAGAACTGTTTGTTAGGAAGAACTGACCCAGAAATACGGCATCAAGAAATACACTTTCCCTTACAAGTCTTTCCAGTAAAGACTTTTCCTCTTCATCTATCCCTTGATCCTGCAGCTCAGACTATTCCTGGGTCCACCTACTTGCCCCCTTTACGAACCACTAGGGAAACTCCTTAAGAATCACCTTCCTCCTCTCTGTGCAGACCTCACTGAAGCTTCTGTGATTTTGCTGTTTTATATAACTAGAGCCACTGGATTTCAAATAAGCACAAATGACAAGCAGGACCACGACTGAGGAATGTCAGAGCATGTCACAGGTATCTTTTTTTGTTTTTTATTTTTAAATGACAGACTGAGATGTTGCCTGGGAAGAACTTATCCTGAGGAAAGAAAGCGTTAGGAAGCCCAAGACTGGTGCAATAAACAACACCCAGAATCACAGCTGTTGTGAAAGAGTATAGAGAAAACAGAAGGTAAATGTATTTTTTTTCTTCACAAGTAAACACTATTTAATTTTAAAGATTTTTTCAAAGAATAACAAAATAAACAATTATATTCTCACTATATTTTCTTTCAGCTTGCTTTTTAGTAAAACAAACATTATAGGAAAAGCTAAAGTCACTGTGAACAGGAAAAGTCCCTTATAACTAGTTAAGCTAGTTAGTAGTTAATATTAACTAGTTAATAAAGTCCCTGATAACTACCTCCAAAATCATTCCTTTCTCTTCTCATACATAATCACTATTATGAGTTTGATGGAATCCTTTCGGGGCTTGTTACTTTGTGAGTGTGATATTTAATAGAACCTAGTTATTAGCCATAAAGCTATCTCCTTTTCCCGCTCTCAAGGACTCATATACATGTCTGAAAGTGAAAGATGATACAAGCAAAAGGTGAAAGTGCTAGTTTCAGGGAAAAAATTTATATTTAAGACATGGGAAGAACGCGTGGTATAAAGTGTGGGATTCTCTCTGCTTAAACAAAGCAGCATCTATACAGTAATAAAGTACTGTAAATATACTCAAGATAAAATGTTAAGACATTCAGAAAAGACAGTACCACTGCTAAGAGCAGAGCCATCAACAGCACTCAGCTTCAGTGGAATGAGCATTAATGCCACTGAGGGTGAACCCAACAGTGTTCTTGAGTAGATGTCTACTGTTTCATCGTAGTACTAGTCAGAGGCAGCATTAGCTATTTTAGAAAAGGAGCCCTAATGAATGTCATCAAAACTCTCAGTACTAACACTGGTGGCTGGAGAAAGGCAATGGAAGCCAACAAAGTTACTGAAGACTGAAAGGATTAAATATCCCTTGAGAAAAAAATAAATAAATGAATAAATATCCCTTGAGGACTTTCAGAAATATTGAGGAGGACCAGAGGTTAGGAGAGTGTAGGAGCTAACTTGAGAAATATTAACATTGTTAATACTATATAATTACAAATGTCTAGTAAAATATTAACAATGAAAAAGATAATTATCGAGGGAAAGAATTCTTGCTTTAATATGAGCTCCTAACAGGTTGCATCCTGAAAGGGATACAGATTATACTCAAGAGTCAGAAAACCTTAAGTCTTGGTCTCAGATTCCTAGCACCTTCAAATTCCTGTAGGAATAAAAGAAAATTCTTCCCAATAAAGCTAACATCACCCTAGGCTTCAAATTATTACTACAAATAATTTTCAAAAATTTTTAGTAAACAATCAGTGATAGTGAAACAAAACTCCTGTTTCTGGCCAAGGCAGAATAACTGTCTTAGGAATATTCCTCCCACTGTAAGTAACTGTAAATTGGACAAAATAAATAAAGCAACTGCTTTCAGGGGGGGCAGACACAGGGCAGCATAAGACTGTAATCTCAGAGACAAGGGAAATCCATTAGGTGAACTCCATGACTCTCAGTGCTCCTCCGGGTATAACTTTTCAACAATAGCACAGAACACAGAAGTACAAGCAGAGTACGGTGGTCCTGCTGAGCTGAAGTGGAAGACTTGTAGCAGCAAAAATCACTGAAATCTGCAGGGCAAGACATGGCATTGGAGAGAAGGAAGATCAAATAAGGGCCCTAGAATTCCCTAGGGGGGTTCTCTGTCAGTCTGTGGCTCAGAGTCTGATAAAACACAGATTGCTGGGCTCTGTCTCCAGAGTTTCTGATTCAGGAGGACTGGGTGGAGCCTGCAAATATGTAGTTCTACTACTTGATGCTGATGATGCTGACGACACAGGTGGTACTGATGCTCCTGATCCAGTCCCATACTTTGAAAATCATTCTTTTTAAGTAAAAGACAGTGCAGGTTAAAAATAAAATAAACCATATCTACTAAACCTTTCTCACTCATTCTGAGTCACTACTGCATTAACATAGAATGTCTGAGGATACAAGAAAAATGTATAGTTAACTTTACACAAAACGAACAACTTCTGTGATAAATACAACTTCTAAGGCATTGATAGCCTACCTGAAGATCTTTCACATTGGGAAAAGGAATTCCTATTGTTACGACAGCACGGGCATTATCATCTGAGAAATCCAGACCCTCACTCACTTTACCACGACAAACTGCCACCAGGAGGGCTCCATCTTAAGCAACAGAAAATCAACATTTTTAAAAGCATAATCAAGATTCCCAGAAAATGTCTTATTCTTATCATTTTGAAAAGATCTGATTATTAACTATAATATCAAATTAAAAAGAATCAAAATTAAAAACTACTATAAGATAAAGTTTTTAAAGCTCAATGTCTTCAAATAAAACAAAATTACATGTTGACACAACATGGTAGGACCAATTTACAAACTGTGTATCTCCCAGTTAAACTATATAGAAAAACCATGTCAGAGTAATAACCTGCATGTGAATTGAGCAATTGTGAATCAACTGTTCTATCTTTAAAATACTGAATTTGACATCACTACCTTTACCACCAGAATGTAAAGTTATCAGAAGGATTTAAAGGACTCTGTATCATACTGGATCAATATTATACTGAAAAGTATTTAAAACATACACACAATACTCTGTGTATAATCTTATACACAAGGATAAGATTGTCAATACAAGGATATTGACAATTATGTTATAGCATCTTTGTGATGTGGCACTGTTCCTAAGTTATTATTATTAGCCCTTTCTATGAAACGTTCTATGGGCATTTTCTAACTTTGAAATTTAGCCTTCAGTTATGTTTACCTTATGCAATTAAGTATAAGCACAAAGTATATTTTTGCATGAAAATGTAACCTCCTTCCGCTAGTAAGGAAGATATTAATGCATACCCTACCATCTTCTTTGATAAAACATTTTAGGTAGTGTAAGGAAGTTTATAGGATAATACCTGAAGGCATCCCATTTCTTAAAACTGAACTGGTATCTTCAAGTGAAAGTACTCATAGGAGAACAACTCCAAACAGAAGAATGTCTTTAACCTAATTTCCTTTTCACTCAGGATTATAGAAATAATTTTTGAAAAAAGGCAATACAAATACAATTCTAACAGCAACAACTTCTCACTTTATGGTAAAAAACTGTTTCACTATCAAATAATTTCCAATTACCTTTTTCTCCTTTGTACTTGATTGCATCATAGTACACCTGCAGTAATTCATCAAAATCAATTTTTTCTCCTCCCTGTGGTTCTACAATGACTGTCTTCACCAACTCCAGATTATGCCACAAACCAGTAGAGAGCCAACGTTCTTTTAACTTTTCTAATAACTGAAAAGGGGAAAGAAAACATTGAGTTTCTTGTGTGTCCAACTGAACAAACTTATATTTACCTGTTGAAAGACAATCTGATTACAATCTGACTATGACAAGAGTACTAACATTTCTGTGTTTTAGTCTAGAAAATGAGGAAAACAATTATACGTCATAGAGCTGTTACTGGGTAAATTCATTAACCAATTTAGAAAGCTTCGAATGAGGCCCTGCACACAGTAAGAGCTCCATGAATGTTAGCTGCGATGGCTGCTGTTACCATTATTGTTACTTCTAACACTACTGCTGCTCCTGCTAATACATCTGTCATTGCTATCTTGGGGATTTCAAAAGCAGGAAAAAAATTACTTTGAAGTTCATAAATTTTAAGTTATCTCTAAATCTAAGGTAAAGTTCTTAGTATCTTTAATTAAATGAAGATTTTTAAAGATCATTTTACATAGTACATAGGCAGCCATGCTGCTTATAAATTTGATCATCACTGATAAACTGAATTGAGTAAATATATAAACAGAACCTCAGGCAGCCAACAAGTAAAAAACATAAAAGCACAAATGGAACATTTACAAAAACAACCGTGTGACAGATTACAAAAGGACTTTCAACAAATTTCAAAGAATATCAGATTAACCACATATTCTAACAATACAAACTTAGATTAAAAGTCAGTAACATAAAGTTAGTGAGAAAAAACAATCATACAAGCCCAACACTAAAAAGTATATTCTTAAAGAGCATATGGGTTATATGCCAATTATATCTCAATAAAGCTGCAAAAAGAAAATAAATAACAACAAAAGAGAACATACAGAGAAGAAAACAACAGAATTCATGACATCTTTAGATCTGAATGACTAAAAAACGCACTCACAATCCAAAACATGTGGTATGGAATAAAGGTAATAAGAAAGCAGAAGTTAGTAAAGATAAGAGTTGAAATAAATTAAAAAAAAAAAAGCAGTAGAGATTATTATGACTTAAGTTGAACTGTTTTACTTGTTTTATGCAAAGGGTTCTATGTAATATGGGCCAATTATTACAATATAGTCAGTGAGTGAAGTGAAGGTTCTTAGTCGTGTCTAACTCTTTGCGACCCCATGGACTGTAGCCTACCAGGCTCCTCCATCCACGGGATTTTCCAGGCAAGAGTACTGAACTTGGTTGCCACTTCCTTCTCCAAGGGATCTTTCCGACCCAGGAATCGAACCCGGGTCTCCCACATCGTAGGCAGATGCTTTACCGTCTAAGCTACCAGGGAAGTCACAATATAGGCAAGCATCAAGAAATTACTTCAAGTCCTCCAGTGTACAAAAACTAATTTTTATAAGATGATTTATTTCCACAGAATTTTAATGTATCTATTTTTGGAAATAATAATAAGACAACAAAACAAATTTTTAAAAAATCACTGCTATGGTCTAAATGTTTGTATCCCTCCAAAATCATATGTTGAAATCCTAATCTCTAAAGATAAAGGTATCCAGAAGTGTGGTCTTTAAAAGTGATTTGGTCATGAGCATGGAGCTTTCACAAACGGGACAGTGCTCTTATTTTTGAGATCTCACAGAGTTCCTTTGCCCCTTCTACCACGAGGGCATAGCAAGAGAGAACTGGCTCCTCACAGGAAGAGAGTCCTCACCCAACCATGCTGGCACCCTAGTCTTCCAGCCTCCAGGGCTATGAGAAATACGATTCCATTGTTTATAAGCTACCAGGTCTGGAGTATTTTGTTCCAAAAACCAGAATACACTAAGAAAATCACTAACTGGTAAAACAATTCATTGCATATTATACATTGATCAGGGTATTCTGATCAATAAGAATAAAAATTTCCCATAACACCAAGTTAACAGGTAAAAAACAACAGGGATATTATTTAAAAAACTTCTTTACTTTGGCTATTAGAATTTACTTTTTGAATATACACATTCTGAATCAGTTTCTCACCATGTAAATTCTTAGTCTCTTCTAGCTGCTGTAATTCAGTTAGAAGAGCATAACAATATCCCAAGGATGTAAAACCAGATGAAATATATCATGAATCTGCATAATTATTGATTCTTAATAGAATTAAGTTCAATGGTGCTATACTGTTTTCTGAAAACACAGATAATGTTTCATCTCTGATTCCTTGAATTCAAGAGAATAACAACTCCAGTGTTTTGAACATTCAAAATCTGGAGACATACACAGTATTTTACAGACTGACTTCACTTTCACTTTTATTTTACTTAAGGAAGACCATTAAGTTGATGATTTCAAAATAGATTCCATTTTAATAGATTGACATCTCTTTACGAAGGAAAATCTGAGAAATAAAAAGGAAATTGGATCAAAGTAGAAAATTTCCCCCAAAATCCAGCAGGGATTTTTTCCCCCCATTATGCAGAACAGAATTCAGAATTAAAGATGGTAATGATAACCCTATATGCAAAACAGAAAAAGAGACACAGATGTACAGAACAGACTTTTGGACTCTGTGGGAGAAGGCGAGGGTGGGATGTTTCGAGAGAACAGCATCGAAACATGTATATTATCTAGGGTGAAACAGATCACCAGCCCAGGCTGGATGCATGAGACAAGTGCTCGGGCCTGGTGCACTGGGAAGACCCAAAGGGATCGGGTAGAGAGGGAGGTGGGAGGGGGGATCAGGATGGGGAATACATGTAAATCCATGGCTGATTCACGTGAATGTATGACAAAAACCACTACAATATTGTAAAGTAATTAGCCTCCAACTAATAAAAATAAATGAAAAAAAAAACAGAATATCAAAGAGTTATAAATTATTTAGAAAATATTTGTTTACAAAAGCTTAGAAAAATTTTAAAGCAGGTGTGACACGCAATATTTCAAAATTTACTACAATGGATAACTATAAAAGACATTCTATCCACTGATTTGGGATTCTAAGAACTTCAGAAATTTATAGTCAATGGAAATGACCACAAGTTTATAAATAACTTGTGAATATCACAATTAAAAAGTACAATAAGTACTATCAATTACTTCAGAAAACTTAGATAACAAACTGTCACGTTGCTGGGTCTTTAAAAAAATTATCTACAAAATAAAGCTGCTAAGCTTGTTGATATATCGAAAGGAACTTTTAAAGTTCTTTGATCCTAGTACTTCACATTTTAAAAGTTCTATTTCTGTTAGATCTCTATCAATGTAAAATGTGTAGGATTTTTTTTCAATGATTAAACAAAAGACGTCACATCTTCACAAGTTGCAACACTTGCTACCTCATAAATGTTTATCTCTTCTCCATGGTGATGTTACATACAGCGAATGAAAGCTCTTCACTGTGAGAAAGAGAGATCAGGACTTGCATTGTTAGAAAAGAGAAATATTGTCAAGGTGATATTTGCACACTGAAGATGCTATTAACCATAAATTTTTATCTGAAATAAAATGTGATATTCACGAATCAAACAGATTAAAAAAAATAAAGTTCTTTGATTCTATTAAATTTTGAAAACTAAATTGTCAGGGTATAATCCTGATATGTAAGATTATAATTTGGAGAACAGGAGAGAACAAAAAGGTAGATCTGAAAAACTACTGCTAATGCAAATTTTATAACTTGAACAAAATTTTCCCCCATGAATAAATCATTCAAACTTGCCTTAATTAAAAAGAACTATTTGAGATACATAAAAATAGCTAAGAAGTGATTAACCAAATACTTTTCAAGAAACTTTTCAAGCAATCTGACATCTATTAGCCTTTCCAAAGTTCCACACTATCAATATTTACCACCAAGTCCAGACACTGGATATTATGGGCTTCCCTGGTAGCTCAGTGGGAAACAATCTGCCTGCCAATGCAGAAGATGTAAGTGTGATACCTGGATGGGAAGGATCCCCTCAAGGAGCCCCATTCCCGATTCTTGCCTGAAAATGTTCTAAAATTGGTGAACTTTGTAAACATAATAAAACTTACTGAATTATACACTTCAGGTGAGTAAACTGTAAGGTATGCAAAGTATATCACAGTAAAGATATTTTATTAAAACAATGATAAATAGGATACTTCCAAACCACTAAAAGCACGAACAGAGGACAAAAAAACCACATCAATAGAATAAGGTAAACAAAAGAGGAAAAGAGGTAAAAGAAACCACAAAATAAGATGGTAGAAAATAAGTCCAAATATGGCAAAGAATCAAAGAAAACACAAATTAATTCATTTATGAAAAATGAGACAATCAGTTCATTTAGAAGAAGGGAGGGGAGAAGGGAAGTAGTGGGGAGAGGAAAAAGAAAATTAACTATATGTTGTTTATCAACAGAAATACTTAAATTAAACCATCAAGATATCTTAAAAATGAAGACATGGAAAAATACATGAGGCATATATTTATTAGGTGTATCACAGCCATAAAAAAGTAGACTTCTAAATAAAAAGCTTTAAGAGAAACATAGATATACAATACATCCATATATATAAAAATTACACCCACCAAAAAGATACAGCACTCATGAATCTTTACGTACTTAAGACACAGTCTAACAATATGGAAAGAAAAAAAAAACTAGCAAGAAACACATTTCCCATGGGAAAAGACCCTGATGCTGGGAAAGATTGAGGGCCGGAGGAGAAGGGGACGACAGAGGATGAGATGGTTGGATAGCATCACCGACTCAATGGATATGAGTTTGGGTAAACTCCGGGAGTTGGTGATGGACAGGGAGGCCTGGGGTGCTGCAGTCCATGGGGTAGCAAAGAGCCGGACATGACTGAGCGACTGAACTGAATTGAACTGAAATGTAAGTCAGTGTTTCTCTGAGTTCTGTGAACCACTCTAGTGAATTAATCAAACTTGAGAAGGGAGCTGTGGGAACCTTCAGTTTATAGTCGGTCAGTCAGACACTCAGGTAACCTGGACATGAGATTGCTGTCTGAAGCGGGAACAGTCTTGCGGGATGGAGCCCTTAACCTCTGGTATCTGATGCTCTGTTCTAGACAGATACTGTTATAACTGAGTTAAGCCGTAGGACTCTCAGCTGACGTCACACAATTGTTTAACGCATGGAAACCTATATATCAGGTGTCAGAAGTGAAGCTGTGTTGTAGTAGATTATTAATCATAGAGGAGACACAGAAGAGGTGTTTTTTTCTCTTGAGTGTGGTACTTACAGGAAATTCAGAACTGAATTATAAATTGGGAAACCAAGGCAAACAGACATAACAAGAAGAATGAATACAGATGAGACTGATCAGCAGCAGAGTCCAAATAAAGAAAAGAGTGCAGGAAGACAATCTTACTCCTTCTCTATCACAATGCACATCCAATCCATCAGCAATTCCTACCACCACTGCTTTCAAATATTGTCTAGACTCCAAACACTGCTACTATAGTGGTCCGTGTGACTACCATCTCTCACATGAGTTATTAGCGCTGACTCTGATACAGTCACCATGCTTCTTATGCTCTCTACAGTCTGCTTCCATACAGCAGCCAGCACAATCCTTTTAAAATTAAGTCTAAAGCCTCCAATGGCTTCCTACCGTTTCAGAATAAAATCCAGCCCCTACTGTGGCTTGATTTTATCACAGCTACTTCTCTGATCTAAGATTCTGTTACACCTCTCACCTCTCCCCTACTTCAACCCAGGCAGTCCTCCTGTTGATCAAACAAGGCAAAGAATCTGCCTGCAATGCAGGAGACCTGGGTTCGATTCCTGGGTTAGGAAAATCCCCTGGAGAAGGAAATAGCAACCCATTCCAGTATTTTGCCTGGAAAATTTCACGGACAGAGGAGACTGGCAGGCTAGTGGGGTCACAAATAGTTGGACATGACTGAGTGATGAACACACACACACACACAATATTCTTATTGATCAAACCAACCAGTACTCTTCTTCCACAAGTTTCCTTCTGTCTGAATATTCTTCCCCAATATCAGAATAGTTTGCTTCCCCACTTCTTTTAGGCCTTTACTCAAAGTCACCTTCTCTGACAGGCCTTCCAGAACCATCCAACTAAAATTCTAAAGTACCTTTATCCACTCCCCTAGGAGTTCCATTTCCCTTTTCTTGGCATTATTTTTCTACACAGAGCTTACCATTATCTCTCTGTACTAGTCCACTCAGTGAAAGTGAACTGTTAGTCACTCAGTCATGTCTGACTCTTTGAAACCCTAGGGACTGTAGCGTGCCAGGCTCCTCTGTACATGGAATTCTCCAGGCAAGAATACTCGTGTGAAGGGGGCCGGAATAGCTCAGTTGGGAGAGCGTTAGACTGAAGAATACTCGTGTGGGCAGCCATTCCCTTCTCCAGGGGATCTTCCCAATCGAGGGATCAAACCTGGGTCTTCCTCATTGCAGGCAGAGTCTTCACAATCTGAGCCACCAGGGAAGCCCTTAGTCTACCCAGGCTACCATTAAAACAAACAAACAACTCCAGTCATTTCATAATAAATATACATATCAAATCATCATACTATATATGTTAAACTTATATATTCAATAGTACGTCAATAAAGCTGGAGAAAATATACCACAGATGGGGTAACTTAAATAGAAATTTATTTTTGCAGTTCTTGACACTGGGAGGTTGAAGATCAAGGTGGTGGCTGATTCATTTCCTGCTGAGATTCTCTTCCAGGCTTGCAGATGGCCACCTTACTGAGTCCTCACACACTTTTTCCTCTTTGCTCATGCTGTGGGGGAGACAGCAAGATTTCTAGTATCTCTTCTAGTACAGACACTAATGCTATCAGATCAGGGTCTCACCCTTAATTACTTCCTGGGAGTTTTCATTTCTAAACACAGCCACACTGTGGGGTCAGGGTTTCAACATATGAATTTGAGCACAGGGAAGGTATAAACATTTGGTCCATGGCATCATCTAATATATAAGAATCTTTCTATATATCTGGTTTATTTTCTGTCTCTTACCCCTGAAATGACTTTTGTTTGTCTTGCTCACTGCTAACTGTCCAGTACCTAGAAAGTGGGCAATACATATTTGTTGAATGAATTTAACAAATGAATAAAAAAGGAAGGTTCAAAAAATTGGAAGACCAGAGAAGGTAGTAAAGAAGGAGGAAAAAAACTCCCTATAAAGTCAGGTGCCAAAGTCCTTGGTAAGAGTATTCATGTGATCTGTAACACATCAATAAAGATGAAGCAGAAAGGATGACATGATTAAAAGACATGAACCCAGAAACTAGAGTTTTCTGTTGGTGAGTTTCTCTTTTTCCTTTCTTTTTCCCCCTCCTTCCAAAAAAAGATGGAGAGGTTATGGTGTAGAAAGAGCAATGGAAAGTAAATAGGATACCAATCCTGAGGTACTACAGAGAAAAAAGCAATCACAATGTGAAAGGACTGACAAGAAAATGACATGTCCTCTGTGTATATCCAGATTCTAGTTCAGGTAAGGAGGTACCAGGAACACTGTAAAAAAGGGATCAGGGGATTTGGTGACTATGAGACAATATTTCCACAGAACACAATGTGTTTATTGTAACCTCTCCCATGAAGATTCTTTTTCAGTATTTTAAAAGCCTTCTTTTCAGGATTATACAGGGGCTATATGCAAATCTAGAGTGTAGCTCTATAGCAAAAAAACATACTGATTACTTGGAGAAAATGGTTTGTGACAAATTTTTGGTTTTAAGTTAAAAAAAATAGGTCTATAGTTTTTCTATTCTCATTACAGGTGACACCCAAATAGCCATCTATACATCTTAATTACTTGCCCCTTGCCAGAAAATTCATACAAAATTATATACCCACTACCCTCAATTTTTAAAATTTTAAGTATCCCAACAAAACACCTAAAAATCAAGAAACCTGTAGTAAAGTACACTGACAAAGAATCACCTCTCAGGTTTTGACATACATGTGTAAAAAATGTGAAGAATCTGTTACAAAATAGTTTACTTAGCTCATAAAGAACAAATGCTATTCACATATAGAGAGTCTAGTCTAGGTACACTGATACAGATGATTTAATCTACTCATTGACATTCACATCACTTAGATTTGATAAGTTCAGAAAAAACATTTTTGTGTAGGACCTCACAAATTAAAAGACATTTTTGAATGTTTATGCCTTATCTGGATATTGTCATTTTACTTTTTCAAACTTCTTAAAACTGGTATCTCACTAGGGAGGCTGTAAGTTAGAATGCAACCTAGTGGGGAAATCCTGCATTTGCTCAATGTCTATAGCTTTTACACAGTTCCAGATGTTCAGTACATTAATAATGCACTAACTCAAAGCCTCTTTTTGAAACTTTAGAAAGTGTAAATTGCATTAAGACCTCCTTGCCCTCATTAATGGTATTGTTACAATCCTGGTCCTCTGGAAAATGTTTTTTGGCATGTGTTTAACTTTATAATATTGCCATTTACTCACTTTAATAGCCAGTACTCAAGTCTTAATGCTTTTAATAGGCCTGCCTAAACAGACTACCATCTTTTGTAATCTTTTTCACATAATTTATTTCTTGGGTAAAACCTGTCATATCTTTCCATCTGAAGATGATCTGTCACATTCATTTCACGGGGTTCTAATATTTAAGAAATACCTACTTTCTTTGGTTCAGTTGATATGTACTGATAGTTGGCATATGTTAGGAATAATATACACTTTCTTGAAAACAGAAATGAGAAATTAGTAGTAGTATATTTTTATAACACTTTAAAGGAAAAAAGGGCATATCCTTAATTCTTGCTGCATCAAAATATAAAATATGAGAAAGCCAAAAATATTCATTTCTATTGAAACAACTTCCTATACTCTAGCTTTTTAGTGTTATCTCAAGAGGCTGAGTTATAGTTCAGGATCAAACTATCAATGAATATGCATGCAGTCAGTAACATATTAGGAAGAATAATAGGGAGGAATACTGTCCTGAAGCGAAAGGAACATCGCTGTAGTTGTTGGCTATCTATATGGAAATGAAAGGTCCTATAGTCTCAGACAAGGAGTAGTCTTTCTCATAAATTTATTAAAAGAATGAAGACAATGAAAATGTCAGAGCTGCAGTAATTACTCAAACTGATATACTTATTTACAGCCATTTATTGATATATTTTAATAAAAATCCACAATACTTACAGTGAAAAATTTCTCAAAGAAAACAATTTGAAAAATAACATACATTTCTTCACCTACTTTGCTGAAATCTCTCGAAAAGAAAATAATAAGAACGCAATTGATATTTAAGCACAAACAAATTCTTAACTCTTTAAAATATGAATTTCAAATTTCTGTTGATTGATCAACATAATTGGTTCATTAATGTCTGAAGTAACCATTTGGTTTGGTTCATTAATGTCTGAAGTAACCATTTGGTTAAAAAGTATGTATTCAACCAATTTTGCTACTTTAGAGTCAAGAAGTATTGGCTTAGTAAATGCTGGCTGAAACCAGAATGAATAAATTCATTTATACATCTCATTTTTTACCTGAGTAGACTGATTATAGTTTTAAAAAAGTAGGGGGGGTGGGGCTCATTTTCTATCCCTCTGTTAAAAGACAAATAATTAGCGTAAACTGAACAAGGTCAGTGCACCTGCACTATTAGAATCTAAGGTATAATCCAGACTGAGAAAAGAAAATTAATAAGAAGCAACCCCTGCAATGTTTCCTAAAAGCTACTACCTTCAGGTATTGCCAAACTGAATCTCCTGTAAAGTTGTTACTATAAAACTTGAAGGTGAAATGCTTTGGGAAAAACATCACTTCACAGTCTAGTGGAGATGATCTAAATGAAAAATGCATAAAATACAATGTGGTAAGTGCTATTATAGATGTATATGGCTAGCCAGAGTAAAGAGTGACTAACTTTGCCTCAGGGTTAAGGATGGTTTAATAGAGTAAACCTTTGAGCTGGATGGAGAGTATAAAATTTCTGGATAATAGAAGAGTCAGAGAGTGGATTTCAAGCAGACACAACACCATGAACACTACTGCTGCATAACAAATTATCTGCAAATCCAGTGACTTAAAATAAGACTCACTTTTTCAAATAATTTTTAAAATTGTGGTAAAATACACGTAACATAAAATTTACCATCTTAATCATTTTTAAGTGTATAGGTCATAGTGTTAAGTATATTCCCTTTATTGTACAACCAATCTCCAAAACTCAATCTTGCAAAACTGAAACTGTATCCATTAAACAGCTCATTCTCTTCTTTCCCGAGCCCCTGACAACTTCCCTTCTACTTTCTGTCTCTATGAATTTGACTACTCTAGATCTCTCACACAAACGGAATCATACACTGCTTGTCTTTTTCTGATTGGCTAATTTCACTTAGCATAATAACCTTCAGGTTCATCCAGGCTGCGGCATAAAAACAATACCCATTTTATTACCTCAGTTTCTGGAGGTCTGAAGTCCAGGCATAACAAAACAGATTCTCTGTTCAGGGTCTAAAGTGGGTAAGTTGTTTCCCAGGGCTGCAGCTGTCACCTGGACTTCAGGTTCTCTTCCAAAGTCACTGGTGATTGACAAAACTTACTTCCTATTGGCTGTAGGACAATTGCTTCCATTTTTCTGCTAGTCATTAATCAGGACCGCTCTCAGTTCAGAGGCTACCTGCAATTCCTTGCTACATGCCCCACCCTCCCACCAGTCAGTTTAACATGGATGTGGCTTTCTTCCAGTCTAGCCAGATATCACATACCTCTGACTTTCTTCTGCAACCAGCTTCAGAAAAGTCTCTGCTTTTAAAGGGTTCAAGTGATTATGTAAAGCTGAGTGCCAAAGAATTGATGCTTTTGAACTATGGTGTTGGAGAAGACTCTTGAGAGTCCCTTAGACTGCAAGGAGATCAACCCTGAAGGAAATCAGTCCTGAATATTCACTGGAAGAACTGATGCTAAAGCCGAAACTCCAATACTTTGGCCACCTGATGTGAAGAACTGACTCATTGGAAAAGATTCGGATGCTGGGAAAGATTGAAGACAGGTGGAGGAGAAGGGGACGACAGAGGATGAGATGGTTGGATGGCATCACCAACTCAATGGACATGAGTTTGAGTAAGCTCCGGAAGTTGGTGATGGACAGGGAGGCCTAGTGTGCGGCAGTCCATGGGGTCACAAAGAGTTGGACATGACTGAGCGACTGAACTGACTGACTGATTTTAAAGTCAACTAACTGCAAAATCCCTTCACAGTACCTAGATAGGTATTTGACTGAACAAATGAGGGAAGGCGTGTATATACTAGGGGCCAGGAATTGTGGGGGCCATCTTAGAACTCTCCCTACCACTTTTATGCAGGTATGAAAACATATGGCAGCTCAAAGCACTCACAGTAATAAAATATGCCTTTAAAAAGGGTATATATAGGATGGGGGTTGCTGGCATAAGGCTGAAAAATAATCAAGGCTTCCAGGAAATGCAAAGGATTTTAAGCTTTATCTTTCAGAAAACTGAGAATTACTAAAGGTTTTTAACTCCTGGTATACCATTAGAGTCCAATGTATTCATTTTCCATTTTTGAACATTTCTAACTATTTATAAAGATATTTCATCACTTTTTCTTACCACATGTCCCCCCTCCAAAAAAAAAAGCCAAGAGAAAATGTACTTTATTAAAATAGGGTAAAGTCTTTGTTGTAATTACCACAGGTGTTAACTGAACTCTTCTATAATTCTAAGAAATATTAAAGGATCTCACTGACATTACTTTTCCTACATCTTGAAACATTCAGTTGTTTTAATATCCTACAAATAATTCCATCATTATCCATTATTACTCATCACATTATTCCTAATAATTCAAAAAAAAATCTAAAATAATAAGAAAGAGAAGAATGATGGAATAACCTAGGAGGATGCAATAATGGGCTGCCACTCTTTTTTCTCATAGTATTGTTCAAAGTATTGCATCATCTTCCCAGAAATTAGAAAACTGAGGACACCAAATACTTGCATTTATGTCCAAAATAGCAAAGAAAAGGAAATGAACAGAAAAAGATGTATCATAATATTAGATGAATAAGAAGAGAAAAGACAAAAGTCTGAGGAACATTCCAATTCTAGTGACAATGGTGAAACTGGATGGTGTAAGTGAAATCTCAGACTACAAATCATCAGATAACAATATACTGCACAAAATTTATCAAATTCAAGAATTGATATGTGATCAGAACATGTCTAAGGACAAGAAATAACCGTAGTCTCATCCAGTTAATTATTCAGCAGGAAGGACGTTATCACACAATATTTTGTGACAGCAACATTGACCGTCTCTTCCCATTTCATTGTTGCAAAAAAGACATGTGACATTAGTCTCTGATTTTTTTATATCAGTACACCAAAATTTACTTGTTACAAAGAGGTGTTGTTATGTCTAACCTCTTTTTAAAGTTTAAAATTTAATAATGTTGATTTTTAAACTATTCCTTTATTCTTAATTCTAGAAATCATTCCCATGACTTATAAAAAAGAAAAATGACAAATGGTTATGACTGTTTTTACTGGTTTACTGAGGGTTAAACAGGAGAGTGACATGATCAATATGGAGGAAAAAATGGTGAAGGGAAGACTGAAGGGAGAAAGATCAGTTAAGAATGAGGCTTCCCTGGTGGCTCAGTGGTAAAGAATCTGTCTGCCAGCGTAGAAGATATGGGCTCGATTCCTGGTCCAAGAAGACCCCACACGCTGTGAAGCAACTAAGCTGATTCTCAGGTCTTGAGCCTGTGCTCCAGAGCCCAGGAGCCGCAGCTGCTGCAGCCTGCACATCCCAGAGGCTGAGCTCCACAGCAAGAGAAGCCATGTGGCGGGAAGCCTGCACACCGCAGCAAGAGAAAGGCCTGCACAGCAACGAAGACACAGCACAGCCAAAAACAAAAAATAATTTAATTTAAAGATGAGGACCAAACCAAAGTTAACAGAAGTAGCATTAAATAAATGGATGAGAAAACAAGCCACAGATTGGGAGAAAATACAATTCTGGGCAAAAGTCACATCTGATAAAGAACTACCAACTCAATGGGCATGAATTTAAGCAAACTCTGGGAGATGGTGAAGGACAGGGAAACCTCGCATGCCACAGTCCATGGGATCACAAAAAGTCAGACACGACTGCGCTACTGAACAACAACAATCCAAAATATACAAAAAACTTCTAAAATTTAACGATAAGAAAACAACCTGATTGATAAATGAGTCAAAGATCTGAACAGTCACCACTCTAAAGAAAATATACAGATGGCCAATAAGCATATGAAAAGACATTCCACATCTTAGGTCATCAGGGAATTGCAAATCAAAACAACGAGATAGCACAACATACTTAATTAGAATGACCAAAATCTAAACCAATGACAAAACCAAGGTATCTGGTAGGAATACCAAATAGTACAGACACTGAAAGACAATTTGGCAAACATACACCTACCATGATTGGTGGTTGTAGTTTAGGCGCTAAGTTTTGTCTGACTCTTGCAACCCCATGGACTGTGGCCAACCAGGCTCCTCTAACCCTGGGATTCTCCAGGCAAGAATACTGGAGTGGGTTGCCATTTCCTTCTCCAAGGGGATCTTCCTGACCCAGGGATCGAACACACATCTCCTGTGCTGCAGGCAAGTCTCCTGCACTGCAGGCAGATTCTTTACCACTGAGCCACCAGGGAAGCCCCAACACTTACCATAAAAGTTAACAGTTAAAGTGAAAGATGCCCAGTCGTGTTCGAGTCTCTGCAACCCCAATTCTCCAGGCCAGAATACTGGAGTGGGCAGCCATTCCCTTCTCCAGGGGATCTTCCCAACCCAGGGATCGAACCCAGGTGTCCCACATCACAGGTGGATTCTTGACCAGCTGAGCCAAAAGGGAAGCCCAAGAATACTGGATTGGGTAGCCTGTCTCTTCTCCAGCGGATCTTCCTGACCCAGGAATTGAACTGGGGTCTCCTGCGTTGCTGGCAGGTTCTTTACCAGCTGGGCTACCAAGCAATCCAGCAATTATGCTCCTTGATATTTACCCAAATAAACTGAAAACTTACATCCACTTAAAAACCTACATACAGATGTTTACAGTAGCTTTATTCGTAATTGCCAAAACCTTCAGTAGGTAAACAGACAAACTGTGGTCCAAACAATAGTAGTTCACACTAAAAAGAAATGAGCTGTTCAAGCCATGAAAAGACATGGACGAAACTTAAGTGCATATTACTAAGTGAAGACACTAATCTGAGAAGGCTACATATTATATGATTCCAACTACATCACATTCTGAAAAAGGCAAAACTTTGAAATTAGTAAAAAGATCTGAGGTTGCTATGGGTTGGGAGGAGGGAGGAATGAAGAGGCAGAGCACAGAACATTTCAAAGGCAGTGAAACTACTCTGCATGATACTATAATGGTGGAAACAAGTCATTACACATTTATAAAAACTAATTCTCTAAGTGTTATATATAATATAACATATGAAAAGACATTCCACATATATAACATATAATAACAAGGGCAACTCTACTCTAAACTGTGGACTTCAAATGGTAATGATGTGTCAATATAAGGCCATCAGTATAATAAATGTACCATTTTTGTGAGGAATACTGATAATGTAGCACAGTGGTACATAATCCACACGTCAATGCAGGAGACGTAAGAGACTGGGGTTGGATCCCTGGGTCGGGAAGAGCCACTGCAGTAGGAAATGGCAACCTGTCCCAGTATGCTTGCCTGGAAAATTCCATGGACAGAGGAGTCTGGCAGGCCACAGTCTGTGGGGCTGCAGAGAGTTGGACACGACTGAGTAACTGAACACAGTACATCCATAATGTCAGAGGTTATGCACGTGTGAGGCTAGGACAGAAGTCCTCTGTGCTGGCCACTCAATCCTTCTGTGAACCTAAAACTACACCAAAAGTTTTTCAAAAATATTACATAGTCAATAGATTTTCAACATTAAACTGCTACCCACAGAATCTTTTCCTTGATATATTTCCCTTCATGATCTGTAATGTTACCATGATTTCCTAGTTATACCATCTTCAACCTAACATTCCTTGAACCAGGTAACTAAGGCAAATGCTATATCTAAAAACTCTTCAGAAATATTTACTTTCTACCAAGGCAAATACCAATGCATTGTTATGGGCTTTAAGCATTCATTCACTACGTCCTATAGAAAATGTCATATCTTTTGAAAGAGTTTTAAAATGTGATAACCCTTGAGAATCTGGCACCTTAAAAGTGAAGGCAGGGGAGGAGCCAAGATGGCGGAGGAGTAGGACGGGGAGACCACTTTCTCTCCTACAAATTCATCAAAAGAATAACTGAACGCAGAGCAAACTTCGCAAAACAACTTCTGATCGCTAGCTGAGGTCATCAGGCGCCCAGAAAAGCAGCCCATTGTCTTCGAAAGGAGGTAGGACAGAATATAAAAGATAAAAAGTGAGACAAGGGACCTAAGGACGGAGATCCGTCCCGGGAAGGGAGTCTTGGGCGGCACTGCTTGGGGTAGGGTCCGGGCCTGAGTGCCCTGGGGACAATCGGAGGGAGCTTCTGTGAGTTGCCAACTTGAACTGTGGGAGACCAAAGGAGAGAGAGTAAATTGGCCGGCCGAACACACTGCCGGCCGTTCGCAGAACAAAGAGACCGAGAGGGTCCAGAGAGGAGCTCGCAGGCTGCGGACCGGCCCAGCCCCGCCGGAGGCAGGAGGCAGGGGGGAGGGGAAGGTCGCGGCGAGACACAGGGCGCAGGCACCCGACCGGCGCGGGCGGGGACTGGGGCTGGGGACGCGGAGGGCAGAAGGCGCGCGCACCCGACTGGCGCCAGCGGAAACTGAGACTGGGTCCGCGGAAGGGAGTGGGCGCGCCACACCTGGGGAGAGTGCGCCCACCAAGCCCCTGGCTGCCTGGACCGCTCTGACGGGGAAGGCACAGAGAGCAGGCGCAGCTTTTCATTCCGCGCTTTTGTGGAACACCCGAGGGCTGGAACCTCGCGCAGCGCGGGGCGCGCTCCACATAGAACAGCCGGGAGCCTGAGCAGCGCAAACGGAGAAAGCAGCGTCAGCCCCTCCCGGCAGCGCCAGCCCATCCCCGCGGCGCAAGCCTGTCCCCACAGCGCCAGCCTCTCCCGGCAGCGCCAGCCCGTCCCCGCAGCGCCAGCCCGTCCCCACAGCGCCAGCCCGTCCCCACAGCGCCAGCCCGTCCCCACAGCGCCAGCCTCTCCCTGCAGCGCCAGGCCCTCCGCGCAGAGCGACGGAACTAGCTACCTGAATAAGAGTCCACCTCCGCCCGCCTGTGTCAGGGCGGAAATGAGGCTCTGAAGAGACCGGCAAACAGAAGCCAAATAAACAAAGGGAACCGCTTCAGAAGGGACTGGTGCAACAGATTAAAATCCCTCTAGAAAACACCGACTACACCGGAAGGGGCCTGTAGATATGGAGAAGTGTAAGCTGGAACGAGGAGCTATCTGAAACTGAGCCGAACCCACACTGACAGCAACAGCTCCAGAGAAACTCCTAGATATAATTTTACTTTTTTCTCTTTTTTTTTCTTTTTTCTCTTTTATTTTCCTTTAAAATCCCCTATTACTCCCCCATTACTCCTTAACTTTCATTTCCATAGATTTTTACAATTTTTTTAATTAGGGGAAAAAAAAATTTTTTTTTTCTTTTTTTTCTTTTCTCTTCTTTTTTCTGTCTTTCCTTTTTCTCTTCTATTTTCTATTTTTCTTTTTCTCTTATTCCTTTTAAAGTCCTCTAGTACTCCTCTACTACTCCTTAATTTTCATTTTCAATACACTATAATCTTACAAAAAAAAAAAAAAAGAGAGAGAGAAGCCCTATTTTTAAACCAAAGAGTATTCTCTCCCAATCTTGACTCTCTGTTTTCTACCTCAGAACACCTCTATTTCCTCCTTTCCCCTTCTCTTCTCAATCCAATTCTGTGAATCTTTGTAGGTGACTGGGCTCCAGAGAACACTCTGGGAACATACAGCTGCGTAGATCTGTCTCTCTCCTCTTGAGTCCCCCTTTTTCTCCTCCTGCTCATCTCTATCTCCCTCCTCCCTCTCCTCTTCTTCATGTAACTCTGTGAACCTCTCTGGGTGTCCCTAACGGGGGAGAATCTTTTAGCCATTAACCTAGAAGTTTTCTTATCAGGGCTGTATAGTTGGAGAAGTCCTGAGACTACAGGAAGAATAAAACTGAAATCCAGAGGCAGGAGACTTAAGCCCAAAACCTGAGAACACCAGAAAACTCCTGACTACATGGAACTTTAAGTAATAAGTGACTGTCCAAAAGCCTCCATACCTACACTGAAACCAACCACCACCCAAGAGCCAATAAGTTTTAGAGCAAGACATACCACGCAAATTCTCCAGCAATGCAGGAAAATAGCCCTGAACATCAACATACAGGCTGCCCAAGGTCACACCTAACACATAGACCCATCTCAAAACTCATTACTGGGCACTCCATTGCTCTCCAAAGAGAAGAAATCAAGTTCCACGCACCAGAACACCGACGCAAGCTTCCCTAACCAGGAAACCTTGACAAGCCAATCGTAATCCTCCACAATAAAAAGGAACCACAGACCTCCAGAATACAGAAAGCCCACTCCAGACACAACAATCTAAACAAGATGTAAAAGCAAAGAAATACCCAACAGGTAAAGGAACATGAAAAATGCCCACCAAGTCAAACAAAAGAGGAGGAGATAGGGAATCTACCTGAAAAAGAATTTAGAATAATGATAATAAAAATGATTCAAAATCTTGAAAACAAAATGGAGTTACAGATAAATAGCCTGGAAACAAAGATTGAAAAGATACAAGAAATGTTTAATAAAGACATAGAAGAAATAAAAAAGAGTCAATTAAAAATGAATAATGCAATGAATGAGATCAAAAACACTTTGGAGGGAACCAAGAGTAGAATAACGGAGGCAGAAGATAGGATAAGTGAGGTAGAAGATAAAATGGTGGAAATAAATGAAGCAGAGAGGAAAAAAGAAAAAAGGATCAAAAGAAATGAGGACAACCTCAGGGACCTCTGGGACAATGTGAAACGCCCCAACATTCGAATCATAGGAGTTCCAGAAGAAGAAGACAAAAAGAAAGGCCATGAGAAAATACTCGAGGAGATAATAGCTGAAAACTTCCCTAAAATGGGGAAGGAAATAGCCACCCAAGTCCAAGAAGCCCAGAGAGTCCCAAACAGGATAAACCCAAGGCGAAACACCCCAAGACACATATTAATCAAATTAACAAAGATCAAACACAAAGAACAAATATTAAAAGCAGCAAGGGAGAAACAACAAATAACACACAAAGGGATTCCCATAAGGATAACAGCTGATCTATCAATAGAAACCCTCCAGGCCAGAAGGGAATGGCAGGACGTAGTAATGAAAGAGAATAACCGACAACCTAGATTACTGTATCCAGCAAGGATCTCATTCAGATATGAAGGAGAATTCAAAAGCTTTACAGATAAGCAAAAGCTGAGAGAATTCGGCACCACCAAACCAGCTCTTCAACAAATGCTAAAGGATCTTCTCTAGACAGGAAATGCAGAAAGGTTGTATAAACGTGAACCCAAAACAACAAAGTAAATGGCAACGGGACCACACCTATCAATAATCACCCTAAATGTAAATGGGTTGAATGCCCCAACCAAAAGACAAAGATTGGCTGAATGGATACAAAAACAAGACCCCTATATATGCTGTCTACAAGAGACCCACCTCAAAACAAGAGACACATACAGACTAAAAGTGAAGGGCTGGAAAAAAATATTTCATGCAAACGGAGACCAAAAGAAAGCAGGAGTTGCAATACTCATATCAGATAAAATAGACTTTCAAATAAAGGATGTGAAAGGAGACAAAGAAGGACACTGCATAATGATCAAAGGATCAATCCAAGAAGAAGATATAACAATTATAAATATATATGCACCCAACATAGGAGCACCGCAATATGTACGGCAAACACTAACGAGTATGAAAGAGGAAATTAATAGTAACACAATAATAGTGGGAGACTTTAATACCCCACTCACAACTATGGATAGATCAACTAAACAGAAAATTAACAAGGAAACACAAACCTTAAATGACACAATGGACCAGCTAGACCTAATTGATATCTATAGGACATTTCACCCCAAAACAATCAACTTCACCTTTTTCTCAAGTGCACACGGAACCTTCTCCAGAATTGATCACATCCTGGGCCATAAATCTGGTCTTGGTAAATTCAAAAAATTGAAATCATTCCAGTCATCTTTTCTGATCACAGTGCAGTAAGATTAGATCTCAATTACAGGGAAAAAATTGTTAAAACTTCAAACATATGGAGGCTAAATAACATGCTTCTGAATAACCAATAAATCATAGAAGAAATCAAAAAAGAAATCAAAATATGTATAGAAATGAATGAAAATGAAAACACAACAACCCAAAACCTATGGAACACTGTAAAAGCAGTGCTAAGGGGAAGGTTCATAGCATTACAGGCTTACATCAAGAAACAAGAAAAAAACCAAATAAATAACCTAACTCTACACCTAAAGCAATTAGAGAAGGAAGAAATGAAGAACCCCAGGGTTAGCAAAAGGAAAGGAATCTTAAAAATCAGGGCAGAAATAAATGCAAAAGAAACTAAAGAGACCATAGCAAAAATCAACAAAGCTAAAAGCTGGTTTTTTGAAAAAATAAACAAAATTGACAAACCATCAGCAAGACTCATTAAGAAACAAAGAGAGAAGAACCAAATTAACAAAATTAGAAATGAAAATGGAGAGATCACAACAGACAACACTGAAATACAAAGGATCATAAGAGACTACTACCAGCAGCTCTATGCCAATAAAATGGACAACTTGGATGAAATGGACAAATTCTTAGAAAAGTATAACTTTCCAAAACTGAACCAGGAAGAAATAGAAGATCTTAACAGACCCATCACAAGCAAGGAAATCGAAACTGTAATCAAAAATCTTCCAGCAAACAAAAGACCAGGACCAGATGGCTTCACAGCTGAATTCTACCAAAAATTTAGAGAAGAGCTAACACCTATCTTACTCAAACTCTTCCAGAAAATTGCAGAGGAAGGTAAGCTTCCAAACTCATTCTATGAGGCCACCATCACCCTAATTCCAAAACCAGACAAAGATGCCACAAAAATAGAAAACTACAGGCCAATATCACTGATGAACATAGATGCAAAAATCCTTAACAAAATTCTAGCAAACAGACTCCAACAACATATTAAAAAAATCATACACCATGACCAAGTGGGCTTTATCCCAGGAATGCAAGGATTCTTTAATATCTGCAAATCAATCAATGTAATACACCACATTAACAAATTGAAAGATAAAAACCATATGATTATCTCAATAGATGCAGAGAAAGCCTTTGACAAAATTCAACACTCATTTATGATTAAAACTCTCCAAAAAGCAGGAATAGAAGGAACATACCTCAACATAATAAAAGCTATATATGACAAACCCACAGCAAGCATCACCCTCAATGATGAAAAATTGAAAGCATTGCCCCTGAAATCAGGAACAAGACAAGGGTGCCCACTCTCACCACTACTATTCAACATAGTGTTCGAAGTTTTGGCCACAGCAATCAGAGCAGAAAAAGAAGTAAAAGGAATACAGATAGGAAAAGAAGAAGTGAAACTCTCACTGTTTGCAGATGACATGATCCTCTACATAGAAAACCCTAAAGACTCTACCAGAAAATTACTAGAGCTAATCAATGAATATAGTAAAGTTGCAGGATATAAAATTAACACACAGAAATCCCTTGCATTCCTATATACTAACAATGAAAAAACAGAAAGAGAAATTAAGGAAACAATACCATTCACCATTGCAACAAAAAGAATAAAACACTTAGGAGTATATCTACCTAAAGAAACAAAGGACCTATACATAGAAAACTATAAAACACTGATGAAAGAAATCAAAGAGGACACAAACAGATGGAGAAACATACCGTGTTCATGGATTGGAAGAATCAATATTGTCAAAATGGCTATTCTACCCAAAGCAGTCTATAGATTCAATGCAATCCCTATCAAGCTACCAACGATATTTTTCACAGAACTAGACCAAAGAATTTCACAATTTGTATGGAAATACAAAAAACCTCGAATAGCCAAAGTAATCTTGAGAAAGAAGAATGGAACTGGAGGAATCAACCTGCCTGACTTCAGACTCTACTACAAAGCCACAGTCATCAAGACAGTATGGTACTGGCACAAAGACAGAAATATAGATCAATGGAACAGAATAGAAAGCCCAGAGATAAATCCACGAACCTATGGACACCTTATCTTTGACAAAGGAGGCAAGGATATACAATGGAAAAAAGACAACGTCTTTAAAAAGTGGTGCTGGGAAAATTGGTCAACCACTTGTAAAAGAATGAAACTAGAACACTTTCTAACACCATACACAAAAATAAACTCCAAATGGATTAAAGATCTAAATGTAAGACCAGAAACTATAAAACTCCTAGAGGAGAACATAGGCAAAACACTCTCCGACATAAATCACAGCAAGATCCTCCATGACCCACCTCCCAGAATATTGGAAATAAAAGCAAAACTAAACAAATGGGACCTAATAAAACTTAAAAGCTTTTGCACTACAAAGGAAACTATAAGTAAGGTGAAAAGACAGCCCTCAGACTGGGAGAAAATAATAGCAAATGAAGAAACAGACAAAGGATTAATCTCAAAAATATACAAGCAACTCCTGCAGCTCAATTCCAGAAAAATAAATGACCCAATCAAAAAATGGGCCAAAGAACTAAACAGACATTTCTCCAAAGAAGACATACAGATGGCTAACAAACATGAAAAGATGCTCAACATCACTCATTATTAGAGAAATGCAAATCAAAACCACAATGAGGTACCATTACACGCCAGTCAGGATGGCTGCTATCCAAAAGTCTACAAGCAATAAATGCTGGAGAGGGTATGGAGAAAAGGGAACCCTCTTACACTGTTGGTGGGAATGCAAACTAGTACAGCCACTATGGAAAACAGTGTGGAGATTTCTTAAAAAACTGGAAATAGAACTGCCATATGACCCAGCAATCCCACTTCTGGGCATACACACTGAGGAAACCAGACCTGAAAGAGACACGTGCACCCCAGTGTTCATCGCAGCACTGTTTATAATAGCCAGGACATGGAAGCAACCTAGATGCCCATCAGCAGATGAATGGATAAGGAAGCTGTGGTACATATACACCATGGAATATTACTCAGCCGTTAAAAAGAATTCATTTGAACCAGTCTTAATGAGATGGATGAAACTGGAGCCCCTTATACAGAGTGAAGTAAGCCAGAAAGATAAAGAACATTACAGTATACTAACACATATATATGGAATTTAGAAAGATGGTAACGATAACCCTATATGCAAAACAGAAAAAGAGACACAGAAATACAGAACAGACTTTTGAACTCTGTGGGAGAAGGTGAGGGTGGGATATTTCAAAAGAACAGCATGTATATTATCTATGGTGAGACAGATCACCAGCCCAGGTGGGATGCATGAGACAAGTGCTCGGGCCTGGTGCACTGGGAAGACCCAGAGGAATCGGGTGGAGAGGGAGGTGGGAGGGGGGATCGGGATGGGGAATACGTGTAAATCTATGGCTGATTCATATCAATGTATGACAAAACCCACTGAAATGTTGTGAAGTAATTAGCCTCCAACTAATAAAAAAAAAAACAAAAAAACAAAACAAACAAAAAAAAAAACAGTGGGAAAAAAAAAAAAAAGTGAAGGCAAGGGGCTTCCCTGGTGGCCCAGCAGTGACATGCCTGCAATGCAGGAGACACGTGTTGTATCCTTGGTACAGGAAGATCCCACACGCCATGAACAAACTAAATTCATGCGCCACAACTGCTGAGCCTGCGCTCTATAGCTTGGGAACTGCAACTACTGAACATACGTGCCCCAACTACTGAAGTCTGAGCCCTAGATCCTGTTCTCAGCAATAAGAGAAGCCACCCCATGAGAAGCCTGCATACCACAACTAAAGAGTAGCCCCCACTCACCAGACCTAGAGAAAAGCCCACGCAAAAACAAAGACCCAGCACAGCCAAAAAATAAATAAATATACAAAAAAAGTAAAGACAAGATATTGAGAGAAATCACATCTGGACTTTCTGTTTGTTGTATTATTTGAGAATATTAAATTCTATTATAAAAGACAAGAAACCAAACAGATATATGAAACTCATAAGATGTTTAAACCATACACAGAAGTTGAAAACCTATAGGACATGTTAAACGGATATAATAAGTACAGTATATATATATGAATATAAACAGAAAGGGATAGTTGGATCAAGAAGATGCTAAGTGTTCAAGATATGCTGTATATACATAAAGCACCAGTCAAGATACACTAAATATATCTGAGGTATATGAAACACTCAGTTATTCATGAAATCTTTTTTTTTTAATTCATGAAATCTTAATTCAGTCACACACTGTTGACACCCATCCTGGCCCCATATATCCCCTTCCCAAGAAAGCCAAGTAAAGGCCATAGCTGCTCAGCAGGCTAATCAGTAGGCTATAGCTGTGGCCAAGTATACTTGCCCCTGCTTTTCTTTAATAAAGTAAGACTGTATCGTTAGCCTTGAGCACTTTCCATCTACTGGGCCAGGTGGCTCAAACTCATTTCTAGTCTGTGTAGCAATAGTACCAGCAAGGAAAGCTGGTATGGCAGAAAAGAAATACAAGACACATGAATACTGCACAACCCAGGATTTAGGTAATATGCTCAATTCCACCCACTTGTACCCCTTCCTGTATGTGTTAGCTTACCCTTAACTCTTTCCTTCTACTTTTAAGCATATGTTTTAAACTCACTTAAATAAACTTTGCAATTGAAGCAACTTAAGGTGTCTGTTAGCTTCTCTGTCCCATTACCTTTGGGATAGCCTACCTGATGAGTGTTATCTGGCGGTAACCATTGCATCAAGGTAATCTCCCAAACCACCTAAATTCAAAAGCTGCCAATCTGAAACTGTCAGCCAAAAGGAAAATATCCATTGGTCTCTATTACAAAGATTAGCTGAGTATAAGACTGTAACAAAGATGAACGCCTGGAGCCTCCAAACTTTGTCTCAATTCAATTCAGTTCAGCCATTCAATTGAGTCCAACTCTTTGCAACCCCATGGACTGCAACACACCAGGCTTCCCTGTCCATCACCAACTCCTGGAGCTTGCCCAAACTCATGTCCATCAAGTCAGTGATACCATCCAACCATCTCATTCTGTCATCCCCTTCTCCTCCTGCCTTCAATCTTTCCCAGCATCAGGGTCTTTTCAAATAAGTCAGCTCTTGGCATCAGGTGGCCAAAGTATTGGAGTTTCAGCTTCAGCATCAGTCCTTCCAATGAATATTCAGGACTAATTTCCTTGAGGATGGACTGGTTGGATCACCCTGCAGTCCAAGGTACTCTCAATAGTCTTCTTCAACACCACAGTTCAAAAGCATCAGCACTTTCGCCCTCAGCTTCCTTAATGGTCCAGCTCTCACATCCATACACGAGTACTGGAAAAATCATAGCTTTCACTAGATGGACCTTTGTCAGCCAAGTAATATCTCTGCTTTTTAATATGCTGTCTAGGTTGGTCATAGCTTTTTGCCAAGGAGTAAGCATCTTTTAATTTCATGGCTGCATTCACCATTTGCAGTGATTTTGGAGCCCCCAGAAATAAAGTCTCTCACTGTTTCCATTGTTCCCCCATCTATTTGCCATGAAGTGATGGGACTGAATGCCATGATCTTCACTTTCTGAATGTTGAGTTTTAAGGCAGCTTTTTCACTCTCCTCTTTCACTTTCATCAAGATGCTCGCTCTTTAGGTCCTCTTTGCTTTCTGCCATAAGGGTGGTGTCATCTGCATATCTGAGGTTATTGATATTTCTCCTGGCAATCTTGATTCCAGCTTGTGCTTCATCCAGCCTGGCATTTTGCATGATGTACTCTACATATAAGTTAAATAAGCAGGGTGACAACATACAGCCTGACATACTCCTTTCTCAATTTAGAACCAGTCTGTTGTTCCATGTCTGGTTCTAAATGTTGCTTCTTGACCTGCATACAGATTTCTCAGTGGCTGGTATTCCCGTCTCTTGAATTTTCTACAGTTTGTTGTGATCCACATAGTCAAAGGCTTTAACGTAGTCAATGAAGCAGATGTTTTTCTGGAATTCTCTTGCTTTTTCAATGATCCAGTGGATATTAACAATTTCATCTCTGGTTCCTCTGCCTTTTCTAAATCCAGCTTGAATATCTGGAAGTTCATGGTTCACGTATTGCTGAAGCCTGGCTTGGAGAATTTTGAGCATTACTTTGCTAGCGTGTGAGATGAGTGCAATTGCATGGTAGTATGAACATTCTTTGACATTACCTTTCTTAGGGATGAATGAAAACTGGCCTTTTCCAGCCCTGCAGCCACTGCTGAGTTTTCCTAATTTGCTGGAACTTTGTCTAACCCATACCAAGTTCAAATAAATTGCTTTAATATGGAAACATGCAATAAATTAATAAGTTAAATTTAACCAATTTGCCTATTATTTCCCCCCAAAAGCTTTCTTTAACTATGCTTTTATCCATGGAAAATACAGAACCAACGTTGGGGAGTGAGGGATGCAAAAGTAGTTGGAATGAATGCAGTTTCTAGATCTATTAGTTGATCCTCTGCCAAACAGGTTACTTGGCCATCCTTGACTCTAGCTTAATCTTAACTTCTTGGTCTTTTTCTCCCTAGATCTTTCACTTAAAAAATTATAATCTGTATACATATATATATTTTTTTCAATTTTTATTGAAGTATAATTGCTTACAATCTTCTGCCAGTTTCTGGTGTATAGCAAAGTGAATCAGATATAGATATAAGCAATATATTTTCATAAGGCTTTTCTGGAACTAGATGTATGCATGTTATTTATAGACAAAGGGTATAAATGACATGAGTTTTGGCAAGCTCTGGGAGTTTGTGATGGACAGGGAAGCCTGGTGTGCTGCAGTCCATGGGGTCACAAAGAGTCAGACACAACTAAGCGACTGAACTGAACTGATAAATCACTCTATACATGCATATAAGACAAAACAAGCAAAAAAACTGTTCTTTAAATAACCACTTTCTAATTACTTTATTTTTCAGAATACCGGATCACTTACTCATTAAAGCAGTTTTTCAACCTACTCCTCTTATAGTATCTCCCTAACAATAATAGTTTAGTTTATAAGCAAAGCCAAATGTGCAAAGTAAATATAAATACTGAAATATACCAATATGTAGGTATTTGAATACATGCTTATATTGCCCTAAATAAATACTGGATCAAATTAATACTTACCAGATCAACTATATTTCAAATATCAAACTCTAAAAATATTATTATGAAGATCGCATTGGACTAGAAAATCAAGAGTTCTCAAGCAAGTCCCTTCACTAACTAAACATATGACCTTGTCCAAGTTATTTGAATTTTCTACCCAGAATGTAATTATGTGCCCAATAAATGTTTGTTAAATGAACACAATAATGAAATAAACAAATGAATGAATAAAAAAGAACAGAAGTTCTTAAGAACTACTCCTCACTTCTCAGCAATGTACAACCTCCCTAAAACACCCTAAAAGCTTCATTACCTTCAAAATTTCTTTTATTTAACACAGTGGAAAAAATATTCCTTAAAAAGGCTCAGTTGATCACTCACAATAAGGCAAATCCATAATATACTAAAATTTCAAGGTCTAAATAAGAAAAGAGAAAAATGTTTTACATGGAACAATTTGGTTTCTTCTTTAAATGAAATGTAGTACAGCTTAAAAATCAGAACATCAAACTAGTAGCATTACAAACTTCTCAACATACAAATTTACTACTAAACAATATTGGCAAAAATTGTAACTAGAGACTGAAACATTTTGCATTTTATTCCTTATCTGACATTCAGTGGTGAATGCACAATGTTCCCTCAGGGAAAATGGTTTTTACTCATAAAAATGTAAAAGAAAATCAGACTCTGCAATGTACAAATATGAAGATCCAAGTTGCTACTTTGGCACCAGAGAGTCACTTTTCAAAATTAATGGAAACTTTTCTGTCCATAAAGAGTTTAAAAACTCTTATACCCATTAAAATGATCTCTCAAAGAGTTCTAAGGAAGTGGTGCCACCAGTTAAATGACAATAGAGAGTGAAAATCAAATTGATCTTAATGGAGGAATGGTACTCTTCATGAATCTATTACAATATTTAGTTACTTCAGAAGGCTCTGAAAGAAGAGGGGGGTGGATCTAGAATGACAACTTTCCCACTTTTATCCTTACACAAATATTGTAGTTTGTAATAAAAGGAAATTCATTTTTTTCAGTGAAAGAGTAAAGTTTTAAATAAATCATGGATTGCAATTATCTAGACATACAGGAAAAAATTATTTACCACTGCAATGTGATTTGAAAAGTTTGTATGTGCCAAATTTCCCCTCAAAATAAATTCAAACATGAGCTCTCCTGTCGACTGCAATGTCAAACCCCTTCCAAATGCAAAAGAGGATATTCAATGACTTTAGCCACTGTAATGTATAACAGTTGACAAAGATGCAACGACCATTACAATTTGTTGGGTTTGTCTTTTAGGTAAATTATATCTCCATTCTGAAATTCAGTTGAAAATACATTTTCAAAGATAAAATTAGGACTTCTACTTTCAGCTCCAATGTAAAGACCTCACAAGTCGTCATACCCATCTTACACTAAGAAAAAAGCTGAACAAACTGAAAATCAATGACTTGGACACATCAGAGAACTAAGGTCATAAGACAAATTGCTATCCTAAAAACTGGAGAGACAGTAAATACTGAGAATCATAGACTGAGAACTGCTTACTGGAAGAGGAAGACACTAAAACTACAAATTGGTAGGAATGCTTCAAAGATAATTTTGACAAATTGCTGGAGGCATAGTGTGTACCAGTGTAATAGTGACAAACTCCTAGAGGCCACATCCTTAGGGAGTCCCCAAATTTTTGTAGATATTATCTCCAGAAACAATCCCCTACCAAGGTTTTCACAGTAAAGAGTCAAGAAAAACCCTCTTCTTTCTGACAGAGAGAGGGAAAAAACAGCCATTTCGAATACACTCAAAGCATTCTCCATAACTCAGGCCAGTCTCCCAGTAAAGGGAAAAGACTGCCAGAGCCTTACCCAAACTGGGGGAAAGGAAATTTACCCAAACTTCAGCTCCCTCTAGACTTCCTATCTCATCTAAGGAAATGAATAAAGAGCTGAGAAACATATGGGAAGGAGATAGTCCAGGGACACAGGCCCACTAAAAGACTGAGACTTAATTAAAAAATTAGACAAAGCTTCCCCATTCCCAACACCTTACCATCACATCAACAAGGCTCCAGGATAGTGACAATGGATTAAAACTGAGAGAGCTGCAGGGGAGACTCTATTTAAGAATGAGTGTTTAGGTGACTTTCCAGGTAGTACAGTGGATAAGAATCCACCTGTCAATGCAGGGGACACAGGTTTGACCCCTGGTCCAGGAAGATCCCACATGCTGCAGAGCAATGAAGCCCACACTCCACAACTACTGAGCCTCCATGCTGCAACCACTGAAGCCTGGGCGCCCTAAAGCCTGTGCTCCCCAAGAGAAGCCACCGCAATGAGACACCCGCACACCACAGCTAGAGTAGCCCCAGTTCTCTGCAACGAGAGAAAAGTCCATGTGAAGTAATGAACACCCACAGCAACCAAAAATTAATTAATTAATAAAAGAATGAGTGTTCAGGGACACCAGACAGTAACTAAAATCTACACAAAGAATTAAAGAGTACTGGTGAAGATAATAACATAGGTAAATATAAAAAGGCAGTATAAATAGACTGTAAATTTTTGTCTCTTGTCTCATTTAAAAGACAAATGTATAAAGCAATAATTATAAATCTGTTTTGATAGGCAACAATGTATAAATACATAATCTTATGACAATAATAGCACAAAGAAAGTAGAATGTAATATAACTATAAAAGATCAAACTTTTTACATGCTATTGAAATTATATTAGTACCAATTCAAACTACATTTTATAAACTGTTTATTTTAATTCCCAGGACAACCATTAAGATAACTTAAAAATATATAGTAAAAGAAATGCTAGGGAATTAAAGTGTTAGTCACTCAGTCGTGTCCAACTCTTTGTGACTCCATGGACAGTAGTCAACCAAGGTCCTTTAATTCTCCAGGCAATAATACTGGAGTGGGTAGCCATTAGCTTCTCCAGGGGGTCTTCCTGACCCAGCAATCAAACCCGGGCAGGCAGATTCTTTACCATCTGAGCCACCATTAAGATCAGTTAACCCTGATGGCTCAGATGGTAAAGAATCTGCCTGCCATGTAGGAGACCTGGGTTCGATCCCTGGGTTGGGAGTGTTTACTCACTCCGGTATTCTTGCCTGGGAAATTCCTAAGACATAGGAGCCTGGTAGGCTACAGTCCATGAGGTTGCAAAAAGTCAGACACAACTGAGCAACTAACACACTAAGGGAATTAAAAGGTCATACTAGAAAAATTTAAATGGCACATTAGAAAATATATATTTAACAGAAAAGAAGGTAGTAATGGAGAAATGAGTGCATGCCAAGTCACTTCACTCATGTCCAACTCTTTGCAACCCCATGGATTGTAGCCTGCCAGGCTCCTCTGTACATGGAACTCTCCAGAGGAATCTTCCCAACCCAGAAATTGAACCCGTGTCTCCTGCGGCTCCTGTGTTGCAGGAGGATTCTTTACCCCTGAGCCACAGGGGCAGTCCCAGTGGAGGAATAGGAGGAGGGAAACGTAACATACAGAAAACAAACAGTAAAGTGGCAAATGTAAAAACTATCTTATCAACGTGTGTGTGTTAGTAGCTTAATCGTGTCCGACTCTTTGAGATCCCATGGATTGTAGCCCACCAGGCTCCTCTGTCCATGAAATTCTCCAAGCAATAATACTGGAATGGGTTGCCATTTCCTTCTCCAGGGGATCTTCCTGACCCAGGGATCAGACCCAGGTCTCCTGCAATGCAGGCAGATTCTTTCCCAGAATCTTTACCCAGGGAAGCCCCATAACTACATTAAATTTAAATGGAGAAAACACTCTTTATAAAAGGCAGAGATTAGCAGAATGATCCAACTACATGCTATCTACAAAGGACACACTTTAAATTTAAAGATACAAATAGACTGAAAGTAAAAGGAATATCATTCATCCATAAAAAGGAATAAAGTAGACTCCTCTTACAACACAGATGAACTATGAAAATATTATGCTAAGTCACACATAAAAGCCACATATTGAATGATTTCATTTACACAAAACATCTGGAAAAGGAAAATCAATAGAAACAGAAAGTAGATTAGTGGTTACCACGGGTTATGAGGAGGTAGGAATGGGAAGTAGCTGCTACTGGATAAGAGGTTTCTTCTGGGGGTGAAGAAATTGTTCTGAAATTAGACAGTGGTGATGATTGTATAACTTTGTAAATGTACTAAAACCCACAGAATTGTACACTGTAAAAGGTTATGGGAATTATATCTCAAACAAAAGGTTTCTACATAAAAATAGAAAGGAAGCCCCATTTGAGACTAAGAAAAAATTTTAATAAAGGAGAAACAAGCTGAAGGCTTCTGAATTTTCAAAAATTCAAGATTTAATAAAATGCAACAGGATTCAAAATGAGTAATTAGATAGTAGTACACACACACATGTATAACTGAATCACTTTGCTGTACAGCAGAAATTAGCACCACATTGTAAACAAACTATAATTAAATAAGTTTTTTAAAAAATCAGTGTTATAACTTTAAGTGTTATAGGCAATTCCCATGGTAATCACAAAGAAAATACTTATTAGATACATATGAAAGAATATGAGAAAAGAATAAAAATGTGTAACTACAAAAAAATCAAGCAAAAAAGAAGGTAATGATGGAGGAAATGTAAAGGACATAATAGTTGCAAAACATATAGAAAATAAATAATAAAATGGCTGAAGTCTTTTCTTCAGTTCAGTTCAGCTGCTCAGTCGTATTGGACTCTGTGACCCCATGGACTGCAGCACCCCAGGCCTCCCTGTCCATCACCAACTCCCGGCGTTTACGCAAACTCATGTCCATCGAGTCGGTGATGACATCCAACCATCTCATCCTCTGTCATCCCCTTCTCCTCCTGCCTTCAATCTTTCCCAGCATCAGGGTCTTTTCAAATGAGTCAGTTCTTCGCATCAGGTGGCCAAAGTATTGGAGTTTCAGCTTCAGCATCAGTCCTTCCAATGAACACCCAGGACTGATCTCCTTTAGGATGGACTGGTTGGATCTCCTTGCAGTCCAAGGGACTCTCAAGAGTCTTCTCCAGCACCATCAATTCAAAAGCATCAATTCTTTGGCTTTCAGCTTTCTTTATAGTCCAACTCTCACATCCATACATGACTATCAGAAAAACCATAGCTTTGACTAGATGGACATTTGTTGGCAAAGTAACGTCTCTGCTTTTTAATATACTGTCTAGGCTGGTGATAGCTTTTCTGCCAAGGAACAAGCGTCTTTTAATTTCATGGCTGTAGTCACCATCTGCAGTGATTTTGGAGCCCCAAAAAATAGTCTCTCACTGTTTCCATGGTTTCCCCATCTATTTGCCATGAAGAGATGGGACCAAGTGCCATGATCTTAGTTTTTTGACTGTTGAATTTTAAGCCGACTTTTTCACTCTCCTCTTTAACTTTCATCAAGAGGCTCTTTAGTTCTTCTTCGCTTTCTGCCATAAGGGTGGTGTCATCTGCTCTGAAAACCGAGCCCCTGAGGCTCCCATCAGCCTGGGACCACAGTCCCACCTGCCTCCAAGGCGGAGGTTTCCTCATTGACGCATTGAGTCCTCATCTTTACTGTCAGAGGCCAAGCCAACTTGGGTTTTGCTGTCGATCCCCTGTAGCAAGCCTGGCCACGAAGGACTGTAAAAACAATAACTAAAAATAAAAACTCAGAGAATGGGGGTAAAAAAAAAAAGGGTGGTGTCATCTGCATATCTGAAGTTATTGATATTTCTCCTGGCAATCGTGATTCCAGCTTGTGTTTCATCCAGTCCAGCGTTTCTCATGATGTACTCTGCATATAAGTTAAATAAGCAGGGTGACAATATACAGCCTTGATGTACTCCTTTCCCCATTTGGAACCAGTCTGTTGTTCCATGTCCAATTCTAACCATTCATTGCTTCCTGACCTGCATACAGATTTCTCAGGAGGCAGGTCCGGTGGTCTGGAATTCCTGTCTCTTTAAGAATTTTCCACAGTTTGCTGTGATCCACACAGTCAAAGGCTTTGGCATAGTCAATACAGCAGAAATAGATGTTTTTCAGGAACTCTCTTGCTTTTTCGATGATCCAAAGGATGTTGGCAATTTGATCTCTGGTTCCTCTGCCTTTTCTAAATCCAGCTTTAACATGGAGAAGTTCATGGTTCACGTGTTGTTGAAGCCTGGCCTGGAGAATTTTGAGCATTACTTCACTAGCATGTGAGATGAGTACAACCGTGCAGTAGTTTGAGCATTCTTTGGGACTGGAATGAAAACTTATCTTTTCCAGTCCTGTGGACACTGCTGAGTTTTCCAAATTTGCTGGCATATTGAGTGCAGCACGTTCACAGCATCATCTTTCAGGGTTTGAAATAGCTCTACTGGAATTCTATCACCTCCACTAGCTGTGTTCGTAGTGATGCTTCCTAAGGCCCACTTGACTTCACATTCCAGGATGTCTGGCTCTAGGTGAGTGATCACACCATCGTGATTATCTAAGTCATGAAGATCTTTTTTGTATAGTTCTTCTGAGTATTCTTGCCACCTTTTCTTAATATCGTCTGCTTCTGTTAGGTCCATACCATTTCTGTCCATTATTGTGCCGATCTTTGCAAGAAAAGTTCTCTTGGTATCTCTAATTTTCTTGAAGAGATCGCTAGTCTTTCCCCATCTATTGTTCTCCTCTATTTCTATTTCTTTGCATTGATCGCTGAGGAAGGCTTTCTTATCTCTCCTTGCTATTCTTTGGAACTCTGCATTCAAATGGGTATATCTTTTCTTTTGTCCTTTGCCTTTCAGTTTCTCTTCATAGCTATTTGTAAGGCCTCCTCCGACAACCATTTTGTTTTCGCATTTCTTTTTCATGGGGATGGTCTTGATCACTGCCTCTTGTACAATGTCACGAACCTCCATTCATAGTTCTTCAGGCACTCTGTCTCTCAGATCTAATCCCTTGAATCTATTTGTTACTTCCACTGTATAATTGTAAGGGATTTGATTTAGGTCACACATTAATATCTAGTGGTTTTCGCTACTTTCAATTTATGTCTGAATTTGTCAATAACGAATTCATGATCTGAGCCACAGTCAGCTCCACAGTCAGAAAAAAAAGTCTTTTCTTATCATTTATTAATTTAAAAGTAAGTGAATTAAACTCTCCAATCAAAAAGCAGATATAGCAGAATGTATTATAAAAATAGATGATCCAGCTATATGTTGATAACAATAAATTGAGTTTATTGACAGGTTCACACCACTATAAATAAAATGGATAAGCAACAAGAATTTACTGCATAGAACTAGGAATTATACCCAGCATCTTGTAATAACTTATAATGGAATATAATTTGCAAAAAACCCACTGTGCTATATACCTGAAACTAACATAATACTATAAATTATACTTCAAAACAGAAAGAGATTCACTTTAAAGATGTGAAGGTCAAAAATGAAAGGATGGAAAGAGAGATTCCATACAAATAATAACCAAAAGAAAGTTAGGATGCCATTACTACTATGAGACAAATAAATCAAAAGTTGTTATGAGACAAAGGATATTACATATCGATAAAAGGGTCAATTCATGAAGAACATATAACAATTGTAAACAAAAACCAAACCCAGAGCTCCCAAAACATATGAAGCAAACAATGACAGAGTTGAAGGGAGAAACTGATAATTCTACAGTAACAGAGATTTCAATATCTGACTTCCAATAATGAATATGAACTGGACAGAGATAAATAATGAAATAGAGAATATGAACACTGTAAACCAACTGGACCTAACAGACATATATAGAACACCACCCAACAACAAAATACACATTTTTTCCAAATGCACATGGTATATTTTCCAGGAAAGACCACATACTAGTCCACCAAACAAGTCATAATAAAATTTAAAAGACTGAAATCATATAAAATATCTTTTCTAATCACAATGGACTAAAAATAGTAATAAATAATAAAAATAAAGGTAGAAAATTCACAAATATAAGGAACTCAAACAACACAATTTTTAAACAATCAATAGGTCAAAGAAGAACTCACAAGAGAAACTAGAAAATATCTTACAAATATGAACATGAAAACACAAAATATACAGGACACAAAGAAAGCACTGCTAAGAGGAAAATTTATAGCTATAATCACACGCTTGAAAAAAACAAAGATTTTAAACCAGTAAACCTAATATTACACCTAAAGGAATGAGAAAAAGGAAAGCAAACAACCTAAAACTAACATAAGGTAAGAAATTGGATAACCTAGATAAAATGGATGAATTCCAAGAAACAATCTACAAACTGAATCAAGAAGAAACAGAAAATCTGAAGATGTTAAAAGCTAGTAAAATTGAATCAGTAATTAAAAACTTTGTTGAAGATTAACAAAAAGTGAAATTGTTCATTTACTTAACTAGGGATTTCCAAGCTCATTTTTTGTGATTGTGACTGGAAAATATAAAAAAGTTTTATTTCTCTAAAATTTTATTAAAGTATAGTTGATTTACATTGTTGTGTTAATTTAAAAGGTTTCTTAATGTGCTTGCTTCTCCTTAGTTCCAGGCTTAATTATTAGTTTTCCCTCACATAACTCCTGGGATAGATGTTCACTCTGTAATAAATATTGCTTTGTAATAAGAATTTTCAATATGTTTATGTCCGTTTCATTTTTAGATATTCTTGAAAAAAAAAAAAAAAGAAACCTATCTGATTAAATTTCCCTGAGAGTAATTCCTTCAGTTTATCTACAGTATTTACAGGACCTTTGTACACAAAGTATGTGTCTTAGTCCCATTCCAGCTACTGTAACAAAACATCAGGAACTGAGTGGCTTATAAACAACAGAATTTATCACAGATCTGATTGGTGTAAAGTACAAAATCAAGGCACCAGCACAGTCATGTTTGGTGAAGGCCCTCTTCCTGGTTCACAGTGGCACCTTCTCACTGTGACCTCACATGGTAGAAAGGACAAGAAATCTCTCTGGAGCTTCTTTTTAAGTCATTAATTCTATTCATGAGGACTACATCACCATGCCTTAAGCATCTCTCAAAGACTCCACTTCCAAATGTCATTATCTCTGGGGGCTAGGATTTCAACATATAAAATCTGGGGGGACACATCAGACCATAGCAGTATGTATACAGAGGGAAAGACAACACAAGAGCCAAAGGTATCAATATTGTCATTCAAATACTACGACCCTTATATATATAATAACTTCCTATGAAAAAAGAAAAGGGAATACCACCTCTACACTGAAATTTAGCTTAGATTTTCATAAAATATGATACTACTCTCAGGAATTATATGTGGTTTTAATGCTTTGAGTATTAGGAGGACTAAAATATACTATATAACTCAATTTAACTCCTGAAAATATTAAAACTCAGAACGACTCTAAAAACAAGAAAAAGTTTTTTTCCTAGCCAAATACGTGAAGCAAAAAGATGGGCATTAAAGAAAATCATATTTTAAATTCATATTTTGAAATTTTCAATAGTCTAGTCTATCAAAGTGAAAAATAATGATCCTTTTTCCTTTAATCAGAAAATATCAACTTGCCCCAAGAATAAAAATCACGTATACAAAATAGCCCACTAAAATGCTTGAATACCTTCAGTCTTTTGGACTTCCAAGTAAAACAGTAACAGAATAAGCAGGCAATATCTTAACCAATAAAAAGCAAAATAATATATGATGCTTAAAAAACTGTACTCTGTTGCATCTGATCCTAGGAAGCTTATCATGGTAATGCCATATGATTATTCAAAGGCAAAAGTAAACAAAAATATTCCCTTACCTTGTAAGATGGCAGGAAACACAAAATTCCTTGGCTAACAGTCTGGCACACAGATAACAAAAGTGCTCCCACTTCATCCTGGAATTCAAATGTTTCCGTGTGCTGGAAGGTAGCACAGAGATTGCGACCCTTGGGCCCTGACCCAATGGTGCCAACCCAAACCTAGAATATGAGTACGTCAGAATTAGAGTTATACCTAAATAAGGCAGGCAAATTAGCATTTAGTTGGGAGCCTTAATTGTGTATGTGAAAAAGAGATCAAGCAACGACTTTAGAGAAAATTTATTTTTAAATTGTTGGGCTTTTTCCTATTATCTTTAATTAGTTACGTATGCAAGGGTGCTCGGTCACTCAGTCATGTCCAATTCTTCACGACCCTATGAACTGTAGTCTGCCAGGCTTCTCTGTCCATGGAATTTTCTAGGCAAGAATGCTGGAGTGGGTTGCCATTTTCTCCTCTAGGAGGTCTCCCCAACTTACAGATCAAATTTGCATCTCCTGCATTGGCAGGCAAATTCTTTACCACTGCACCACCTGTGAAGCCCAGATTTAATTTATAGAAGTTTTACTTTAGGTAGACCTGAAGTCTGCCTAAAGTTCTTCAGGCAGATTGAATTCTCTTAGAATGACAGAAATTAGGTTTTACTTATTTCCTCAATACCTTTATAAAATTAACCATGTAACAGAATTTTGTTGGATCATAGGAACAAAGGAAATGAGTAAGTTAGAAATGAATCCAAAATAAGACATCAGGGATGGTACCATCTGCTACGGGCTCCCCAGGTGGCTCAGAGGTAAAAAATCTGAGTGCCAATGCAGAAGATGCAGGAGATGCAGATTCAGTCCCTGAGTCAGCAAGATCCCCTGGAGGAGGAAATGGCAACCCACTCCAGTATTCTTGCCTGAAGAATACCATGGACAGAGGAGCCTTGCGGGCTATCGTCCATGGAATCACAAACAGTTCGGCATGATTGTGCAACTGAGCATGCACACACCATCTGCTATAAGTAAGTCTCTAAGATTCACTTATGACAGAAACTACTGTTTCACAAATTCCCTGATGCTCAAAGATCTACAGTCATAGAAAATCAGACCCATCAAATTTTAGTTATATACAATTTCTCTACATTTATACAGGTACATAAAAAAAGAATGACATTTGGCCAACTGCAACAACACAGATGGACTTACAAGGTATTAGGCTAAGTGAAATAAGTCAGACAGAGACAGAAAAATAAGGTATGTTACTACTTACATGTGGAAACTAAAACAAATGAATCAATATAACAAAACAGAAAGGCTCACAAACAGAGAGGACATACTAGCGGTTACTCCAGACGGGAGAAATCCAAGATAGGGGTCAGAGATTAAGAGGTATAAACTACTGTGTATAACAATAGATAAGCTACAAGGACATATTGTACAGCACAAGGATAACAGCTAATATTTCATAATAACACCAAATGGAGTATCTATAAAAATTTTGAATCATTATGTTGGACACCAGAAACTAATATTGTAAATCAATTATAATTCAATCTAAATTAAGAAAGAAAAAAAAAAGAAAAACAAAACTAAAGAAACATGAAAACCACATGCAATATATAATACTTAACTGGATCCTGGATCAAGAATAAAAACAAATAAACAGGTACACTATTAAAGTCATACTGGAAATAACTGGAAGAATATAGATTCTATTTGCAGTAATATTAAATTGCTTGGGTATGATCATGATATTGTGATTACACAAGATTATGTACCTGTTCTCAGGATAAACATTCTAAACTAATTAAGGGCAAAGAATCACAATGTATACAAATTACTTTCTAATAACATATCCAGTTAATGTAATCATCAATATTTTGCAGAATTACTCTTCTCTTCTTTTCTCTCATATGTATATATGCAAAGGTGCAAAGTTATACAACTGATGGATCTAGATTAAGGGTATAAAGATATTCACTATGTTAATACTATTTTTTCCACTTTTTTCAAGCTATATATATATATTTTTTAAGCTATACTTTTTTAAATAAAGAGTTGGGGAAATCAACAAACAAATGGACAAACAAAATGTAATACACACACACAATTCAAATATTATTCAGCCTTAATAAGGAAGAAATTCTGATTCATGTTACAACAAAGATGAACTCTGAAAACATCATTCTAAGCAAAATAAACTAATCACAAAGTTTTGTAATTCCATTTAGATGATTTATTTAGAATAGTCAAATTCATAAAAACAAAAAGTAGAATGGAGGTCACCAGGGGCTGGGAGAAGGGGGGAATTGAGATTTGTTATTTTATAATAGAATTTCAGTGTTGTTAGATGAAAAACTCTAGATATTGGTTACACAACAATATGAATATCCTTATAAAACCAAACTGTACACTTAAAAACAGCTAACATGGTAAACTTTACAATGTGTTTTCTATTAAAATTAAAGTTTTTAAAAGCTGGGGGAAATATTATAACAGAATACAGCTGAACTAGCATTATTCTTACTAATTATCATTACCTAGTAATATTATAAGTTAAATGGACTTTTGTGCACACGATTGAGAACAAAGACCCTATAATAACATTCTTGTGGAAAAATACGTTCAATTTATTAATAACTTCCCATATTTATGTGAGCCTCCAAAGAAAACAATTTGAAAATGTGGATCATATATTTTTCTTTTGCTACTAATAGCAATGTTCCTAAACAAGAACACTAGCATTTTGGAAACCACAATTCATTGTTACATAGGAGTCTAGCATTCAAGACCCTCACCTACTAAATGCCACTAATTCCCACAAATAATCCTTGGTTGGAAACTATAGCTGTTTTATAGCTCTTTTAAAGAACTAGAATTGAATCAGGTGCTCAAGTACTAATAAACTTATTGCTGTTGTTGCTATTCAGTTGCTCGGTTGTGTCTGATTCTTTGTGACCCCATGGACTACAGCACGCCAGGGTTCCCTGTCTTTCACCATATCCCAGAGTTTGCTCAAACTCATGTCTATTGAGTCAGTGATGACATTCAACCACCTCATCTTATGTCAACCCCTTCTTCTCCCAACTTCAATCTTTCCCAGCATCAGGGTCTTTTCAAATGAGTTAGCTCTTCACATCAGATCGCCAAAGTATTGGAGCTTCAGCATCAGTCTTCCCAATGAATATTCAGGACTGATTTCCTTTAGGATGGACTGGTTTGATCTCCTTGCAGTTCAAGGAATCTCAAGAGTCTTCTCCAACATCACAGTTCAAAAGCATCAATTCTTTGAAGGCCCTCAGCCTTCTTTATGGTCCAACTCTCATATCCATACATGTATCCATACATATATCCATCCATACATGATTACTGGAAAAATCATAGCTGTGACTATAGGGAACTTTGTGGGCAAAGTAATGTCTCTGCTTTTTAATATGCTGTCTAGGTTTGTCATTGTTTTTCTTCCAAGGAGCAGGTGTCTTTAAATTTCATGGCAGCAGTTACCATTTGCAGTGATTTTGGAGCCCAAGAAAACAAAGTCTCTCACTGTTTCCATTGTTTCCCCATCTATTTGCCATAAAGTAATGGGGCCAGATGCCATGGTCTTCATTTTCTGAATGTTGAGTTTTAACCCAGCTTTTTCTTTCTTTCTTTCTTTCTTTATTTATTTATTTATTAGTTGGAGGCTAATTACTTCACAACATTTCAGTGGGTTTTGTCATACATTGATATGAATCAGCCATAGATTTACACGTATTCCCCATCCCGATCCCCTCTCCCACCTCCCTCTCCACCCGATTCCTCTGGGTCTTCCCAGTGCACCAGGCCCGAGCACTTGTCTCATGCATCCCACCTGGGCTGGTGATCTGTTTCACCATAGATAATATACATGCTGTTCTTTTGAAACATCCCACCCTCACCTTCTCCCACAGAGTTCAAAAGTCTGTTCTGCATTTCTGTGTCTCTTTTTCTGTTTTGCATATAGGGTTATCATTACCATCTTTCTAAATTCCATACATATATGTGTTAGTATGCTGTAATGTTCTTTATCTTTCTGGCTTACTTCACTCTGTATAAGGGGCTCCAGTTTCATCCATCTCATTAGGACTGATTCAAATGAATTCTTTTTAACAGCTGAGTAATATTCCATGGTGTATATGTACCACAGCTTCCTTATCCATTCATCTGCTGATGGGCATCTAGGTTGCTTCCATGTCCTGGCTATTATAAACAGTGCTGCGATGAACATTGGGGTGCACATGTCTCTTTCAGGTCTGGTTTCCTCAGTGTATATGCCCAGGAGTGGGATTGCTGTTAACCCAGCTTTTTCACTCTCCTCTTTTTTTTTTTTTTAACATTTATTTTTATTTATTTGGCTGCATAGAGTCTTAGTTGTGCCATGTGGGATCTAGTTCCCTGACCAGGGATCGAACCTAGCCCCCCTGTATCAGGAGTGCAGAGTCTTAGCCACTGGACCACCAAGGAGTTCCCTTCACTCTCCTCTTTCACCTTCATCAAGAGACTCTTTAGTTTCTCTGCTTTCTGCCATAAGGGTGGTGTCATCTGCATATCTGAGGCTACTGATAATTCTCCCAGCAATCTTGATTTCAGCTTGTGATTCATCCAGCCTGGGATTTCACATGATGTACCCTGCATATAAGTTAAATAAGCATGGTGACAATATACAGTCTTGACATACTCTCTTTCCCAATTCTGAACCAGTCTGTTGTTCCACGTCTGGTTCTAAGTGTTGCTTCTTGACCTGCATACAGATTTCTCAGGAGGCAGGCAAAGCGGCCTGGTATTCCCATCTCTTTCACAATTTTCCACAGTTTGTTGTGATCCAAACAAAGGCTTCAATGTAGTCAATGAAGCAGATGTTTTCTGGAATTCTCTTGGTTTCTCTATGATCCAGTGGATGTTAGCAATTTGATCTCTGGTTCCTCTGCCTTTTCTAAGTCAAGCTTGAGCATCTGGAAGTTCTCGGTTCATGTACTGGTGAAGCCTAGCTTGAAAGATTTTGAGCATTACCTTGTTAGCATGTGAGATGAGTACAACTGTGTGGTAGTTTAACATTCTTTGGCATTGCCCTTCTTTGGGATTGGAATGAAAACTGATCTTTTCCAGTCCTGTGGCCACTGCTGAGTCTTCCAAATTTGCTGGCATTTTGAGGGCAGCACTTTAATAGCATCATCTTTTAGGATCTGAAATAGCTCAGCTGGAATTCCATCACCTCCACTAGCTTTGGTCACAGTGACGCTTTCTAAGGCCCACTTCACTTCACATTCCAGGATGTCTGGCTCTAAGTGAGTGATTACACCATCATGGTTATCCAAGTCATTAGGATCTTTTTTTGTACAGTTCTTCTGTGTATTCATGCCACCTCTTCTCTTAATATCTTCTGCTTCTGTTATGGCCAAACCATTATGCATGTAGCTAACTACTCTCAATTACTTAATAAAAAGAAATAGAGGGCAGACTGACAAATGAAAATTGAAACATCCTTAGGAAAATTTAAGTAACATTTACAGGGTATTTTTTTTTTTTTAACAAGGTATTGTTATAAAAAATTAAAATCTATGTCACAGGACTCACAAGAATACTTTCAATTCATTTCAGATATTCAAACATGTGCTGAACACTTATTAACTAATACCAGCTATTAATCTAGGTACAATATAAAGATAAAGACATAAAAATTAGAATATAGATACACCATAGTCTAATGGAAAAAAGAATCACAAATAATTACACAATTAGAAATTACAGTAAAAAAAAGGGGGTGAATTAGTTTCCTTTTTAATTTTTATTAAAATATTTTAAACTTAATTAAATAAGGAAACTGCAATACAGTCTTTGCAAGCAAAGTATGTATTTTCACTCACTGGGTTGAAGGAATACTATTTATCAGTAGCTCCTTTTGCTGCCACTACTAAGTAGCTGACAAATTTTCTTTTATTCTAAAACTGAAATGTTGACTTTCCTATCAGGATTTGTTTGCTAGTCCTTCAATTACCTTTTAACTTGTTTATAGACAATTATACTGAGGTAAAAAGACTAAGAGAAATTAAAAAAAAAAAAAGACACTAACCTGTGAGTTATTAATGACATGATTAGCCTCTAATTGAATAGTAAATGTAACACCAAGTTCTGATGAAAAGGATTTCATTGGTGATAATGTCCCAGATGTCAAAACAATTGTCCAAACCTTGCCATTAATATCTGAAAAGGCCTACAAGGAAACAACATTAAATACATAAAATCAGTTTTTTAAAAGTCAAACAAATTTACTTAATTGTTGGTATTGAGCAAGAAGAATTCTTTTTTACAGCATGATAAGCTTACCACAGCTGGATTTAAGCACCAAAAATTTAGCACATGAACTGCTGCTTTCTGCCGTGAACGTTTCTTATTTTTTGATAGAATCAAGATTCCATTTTTATCTGTAGTATCACTCTGATTTATCCAAGAGTAAGTCTGTTGAATAGCGACTTTATAATCATCTGCAAATCTAAATGAAAAAAAAAAAAAAAAAGGCATTTAAATGGCAAAACCTTAGATAACACTGTCCCACACCAACAACTTATACCACTAAACTCAGCAATTCTGACAGAAAGTAAATCATTAAACCTTAGGGTGAATCCACCCTTACAGAGTTGATGCATCATCTAACCATCTACACTTTATCACTGCTCATCCCTATGTTCAGACATTACATAAATCACAGCAAAGCCAGGATTAAAATCCAAGCCTCCTAACTCCTACTCCAGAGTTCTTTGCATTCTATGTTACATCATTAGTCATAAATTAGTTAACAGTATTATTGTTTAAAAAAAAACAAACTAAACAGTGGGTTAAACTTTTTTATTGCCTTAGAAAACAGAAAGACAATTTTTACTGAAAGTTTAGGAAACTGAGTTTTAAGTGCCTTTAAAATGTGATCTCAGTCTTCATCTATTTTTTAAAATTTATTTATTTTTAATTGAAAGATAATCACTTTACAATATTGTGTTGGCTTCTACCAAACAACAACATGAATCAGCCATAGATTTACCTATGTCCCCTCCCACTTGAACATCCCTTTCATCTATTCTTAATGAAAGTACTAAACTATATGATCTCTGTAATCTGATACATCTTATAAATTCTCTCCATAAGAGGCTATAAATCTAAGCTTAAACAGAATAAAATTTGGTATTCTCTACCATGTCCTCAGAGTAATACTGACTGTTAATTTTACCTTCAGAGAGAAAGTCCAAGTCAGGAACCTTGCACTAGGTGGAGAGAATTTTATAAAAATACTAGTGGGGGCGGGGGATAGGGGGGTGGGAGTGAAACCTTCCCTGGTGGTCCAGTGATTAAGATTCTGAGCTTCCAATGCAGGGGACATGAGTTTGTTCCCTGGTCAGGGAACACGAATCCTACATGCCATGAGGGCGTAGTCAAAAAAAAAAATTCCTGGGACCTAAAAATTACAAAACTCTCTTAGAAGAAAACATAGCAGAAATCTTGATGACATCATATTTGGCCGTTGTTAACTGGATACAAAAAGCATATGCAACAAAAGAAAAAGAAGTCAATAGATTATATTTCATTAATATTTAAACACTTTTGTGCATCAAAGAATACTATCAAGAGAATGAAAAGACAACACACAGAATAGGAAAAAATATTAGTAAAGTATATATCTGAAACAGAATTAATATGCAGAATAACTCTTACAACTCAAAAAACAAAAAAAATCCCCATTCAAAAATGGACGAAGGACCTGAGCAGACACTTCTCCAATGAAGATATAGAAATGGACAATAAGCTAATGAAAAGATGATCAACATCTCTAGTCATTAGCGAAGTGTAAATCAAAACCCTTAAAAAAAAAGAAAAAAACCCTTTATACTCATTAAGATAGCTATTATCCAAAAAAAAAAAAAAAGTAACAAGTACTGGCAAGGGTATAGAGAAATTGGGAACTCCTGTGCATAATTATGTGAATCTAGAAAGTGCAGCTACTATGAAAAATAGTACGGTGGTTCTCAAAAAAGTTAAATCAGAATTACCATATAATCCGGCAATTCTACTGCTAGGTATGTACCCAGAAATGAAAACAGGGACTCAAAACAGATACTAGTACATCAATGTTCATTGCAGCATGACTCACAATAGGCAAAAAGTGGAAACAATACAAATGTCCATCAATATAAAAATGGATAAGCAAAATATGGTGTACACACACAATAGAATATTCAGTTCAGTTCAGTTCAGTTGCTCAGCCGTGTCCGACTCTTTGAGACACCATGAATGGCAGCACGCCAGGCCTCCCTCTCTATCACTAGCTCCCGGAGTTTACTCAAACCCATGTCCATCGAGTTGGTGATGCCATCCAACCATCTCATCCTCTGTCGTCCCCTTCTCCTCCTCCTCCCAATCCCTCCTAGCATCAGGGTCTTTTGCAATGAGTCAATTCTTTGCATCAGGTGGCCAAAGTATTGGAGCTTCAGCTTCAGCATGAGTCCTTCCAATGAACACCCAGCTCTGATCTCCTTTATGATGCACTGGTTGGATCTCCTTGCAGTCCAAGGGACTCTCAAGAGTCTTCCCCAACATTACAGTTCAAAAGCATCAATTCTTCAGCACTCAGCTTTCATCACAGTCCAATTCTCACATTCATACATGACCACTGGAAAAACCAGAGCCTTGACTAGATGCATCATTGTTGGCAATGACATTACTCTGCTTTTTTTTTTTTTTTTTATGTCTCTGCTTTTAAATATGCTATCTAGGTTGGTCATAACTTTCCTTCAAGGAGTAAGCATCTTTTAATTTCATGGCTGCAATCACCATCTCTGGTGATTTTGGAGCCCAAAAAAATAAAGTCTGACACTGTTTCCAATGTTTCCCCATCTATTTCCCATGAAGTGATGGGACCAGATGACATGATCTTAGTTTTCTGAATGTTGAGCTTTAAGCCAACTTTTTCACTCTCCTCTTTCACTTTCATCAAGAGGCTTTGTAGTTCCTCTTCACTTTCTTCCATAAGGGTGGCGTTAGCTGCATATCTGAGGTTACTGATATTTCTCTCGGCAATCTTGATTCCAGCTTGTGCTTCCTCCAGCTCAGCGTTTCTCATGATGTACTCTGCATATAAGTTAAATAAGTAGGGTGACAATATACAGCCTTGACGTACTCCTTTTCCTATTTGGAACCAGTCTGTTGCTCCATGTCCAGTTCTAACTGTTGCTTCCTGACCTGCATATAGGTTTCTTAAGAGGCAGGTCTGGTATTCCCACCTTTTTCAGAATTTTCCACAGTTTATTGTGATTCACAGTCAAAGGCTTTGGCATAGTCAATACAGCAGAAATAGATGTTTTCCTGGAACTCTCTTGCTTTTTCGATGATCCAGAGGATGTTGGCAATTTGATCTCTGGTTCCTCTGCCTTTTCTAAAACCAGCTTGAACATCTGGAAGCTCACAGTTCACATATTGCTGAAGCCTGGCTTGGAGAATTTTGAGCATTACTTTACTAGCGTGTGAGATGAGTGCAATTGTGTGGTAGTTTGAGCATTCTTTGGCATTGCCTTTCTTTGGGATTAGAATGAAAACTGACCTTTTTCAGTCCTGTGGCCACTGCTGAGTTTTCCAAATTTGCTGGCATATTGAGTGCAGCACGTTCACAGCATCATCTTTCAGGATTTGAAATAGCTCAACTGGAATTCTATCACCTCCACTAGCTTTGTTCATAGTGATGCTTCCTAAGGCCCACTTGACTTCTCATTCCAGGATGTCTGGCTCTAGGTGAGTGATCACACCATCGTGATTATCTAAGTCATGAGGATCTTTTTTGTACAGTTCTTCTGAGTATTCTTGCCACCTCTTCTTAATATCTTCTGCTTCCGTTAGGCCCATACCATTTCTGTCCTTTATCAAGCCCATCTTTGCATGACATGTTCCCTTGGTATCTCTAATTTTCTTGAAGAGATCTCTAGTCTTTCCCATTCTGTTGTTTTCCTCTATTTCTTTGCATTGATCGCTGAGGAAGGCTTTCTTATCTCTCCTTGCTATTCTTTGAAACTCTGCATTCACACGGGAATATCTTTCCTTTTCTCCTTTGCTTTTTGCTTCCCTTCTTTTCACAGCTATTTGTAAGGCATCCTCAGACAGCCATTTTGCTTTTTGCATTTCTTTTCCATGGGGATGGTCTTGATCCCTGTCTCCTGTACAATGTCACAAACCTCCGTCCATAGTTCATCAGGCACTCTGTCAGATCTGGTCCCTTAAATCTATTTCTCACATCCACTGTATAATCATAAGGGATTTGATTTAGGTCATACCTGAATGGTCTAGTGGTTTTCCCTACTTTCTTCAATTTAAGTCTGAATTTGGCAATAAGGAGTTCATGATCTGAGCCACAGTCAGCTCCCAGTCTTGTTTTTTGCTGACTGTATACAGCTTCTCCATCTTTGGCTGCAAAGAATATAATCAATCTGATTTTGGTGTTGACCATCTGGTGATGTCCATGTGTAGAGTCTTCTCTTGTGTTGTTGGAAGAGGGTGTTTGGTATGACCAGTACATTCTCTTGGCAAAACTCTATTAGCCTTTGCCCTGCTTGATTCCATACTCCAAGGCCAAATTTGCCTGTTACTCCAGGTGTTTCTTGACTTCCTACTTTTGCATTCCAGTCCCCTATAATGAAAAGGACATCTTTTTTGGGTGTTAGCTCTAAAACATCTTGTAGGTCTTCACAGAACCGTTCAACTTCAGCTTCTTCAGCATTACTGGTTGGGGCATAGTCTTGGATTACTGTGATATTGAATGGTTTCCCTAATAGAATATCATTCAGCCATAAAAAGAATGATGTATGTTATAACATGCATTAACTTTAAAAACAAAAGGAGACACCAAAAATGGCAAAGCCATAGAGGTGAAAGTAGGACAGAGGTTACCAAAGGTTATGGTGGTAGAGAAATAGAAGATACTGTTTCATGGGTATAGAGTTCCTGTTTGGGATTATGAAAAAGTTCTGGAAATTGACAGTGGTATAGCTGCACAACCATGTGACCACAGTTAATGCTATTAAAATGTACACTTAGAATGTTTAAACTGTTCAGTTTTACATTATGTATATGTGGATGCATACTAAGTTGCCTCAGTCATGTCCAACCCCATGGTCTGCAGCCCACCAGGCTACTCTGTCCATGGGATTCTCCAGGCAAGAATACTGGAGTAGGTTGCCATGCACTCCTCTAGGGGATCTTCCCAACCCAGGGATTGAACTTATGTCTCTTATATCTCCTGCATCGGCAGGCGGGTTCTTACCACTAGCACCACCTGGGAAGCCCTACATTACGTGTGTGTGTGTGTGTGTGTGTGTTAGTCGCTCAGTCATGTGTGTGTTTGTGTATGTGTGTGTGTGTTGTAGTCGTTCAGTCATGTGTATGTGTGTGTGTGTTAGTCGCTCAGTCATGTGTATGTGTGTGTGTGTATGTGTTAGTCGCTCAGTCATGTGTGTATGTGTGTGTGTGTTAGTCGCTCAGTTATGTGTGTGTGTGTTAGTCGCTCAGTCATGTGTGTGTATGTGTGTGTGTTAGTCACTCAGTCATGTGTGTGTGTGTCTGTGTGTCTGTGTCAGTCGCTCAGTTGTGTCTGACACTTTGCAACCCCACTGACTGTAGTCCACCAGGCACCTCTGTCCATGGAATTCTCCAGGCAAGAATACTAGAGTGGGTTGCCATGCCCTTCTCCAGGGGATCTCCTCAACCCAGAGACAGAACCCAGGTCTCCCACATTGAAGGCAGATTCTTCACCGTCTGAGCCTCCAGGACATTTTGCCATTAAAAAAAAAAAAATCTTAAAAAAAAATTGGAGCCAGGTTGTAGTATAACTTAAGGAGTAGTGTGTGGGAAGTTGACTGCTTTCACATTTTATTAAACAGAGGATTTACACAATAAAACTTTCTAACACTGGAAGAAACATATATAAATTATACTTAAAAGAAGACTTAAATTTAGTCTTAGAAGATTGTAAATTTAATGCTGAATTAATTAAATGTATTTATTTACTCGTTTCAATACTCATTTTCATTAACAAAAACTAACATCAGTTGACTGAGTCTGTGCCAGTAAGAGCAATATTTATACCATTTGTCTATCATTATCCCATGTACTCACATAAAATTAGTAGCTAGCACCCAGTAACACTAATATTTTTAAGAGGAAGAATTCAGACCAGATATCTTTACTTACCTGCTATTTTGCCTAAAAAGATAGTCAAGCACCATAAAAAGTCCTTTGAGCATTATTTGAGTTGAAGCACTAATAATAGGTATTTCTCTTGCCTCCTCTTTACCATGAATTGATGGGACTTTTTCTTCTCTTTGAAGGACAGCAGAAAAATGTCCCTGTAAGAAATTACCATATTAAGTGTACTGGTTAGGGGTGGAGGAGGGAAAAGAGAGGAAAAGGAAAATTCTTAAAACTGTTAATAAAACCCAAATTAAATTGAAATTTTAGTCAAACATTAATATGCAAGTGGTAACAATGTATTCTGAATTTCCATATACTCTCAAATCCTCTTCAAAGACATTTAAATATGAAGTAACACATTTAGAAGGTTCATTACTTGTTCAGACAATTAGACTTTTATTCAGTGCCCTTCAAAAGCAACGGGCTAAATAAAAATGTACAAAATGGTTTCTAAAAAGCTTAAAAATCTGATTTGCCACCTAAATCCCTGAATTACCTCCAGGGACTATGCCTATGCTAAGAATCATGACTACGTAAAATTTTTAAAAAAAAATCAAAAAAAGAATACATGCTAAATACAAAATGTATGCTAACTGGCTCATTAATTTTTATATGGCTTATAAGTTTAAATGAAGACAGAAGTGTGGACATTAAGATAAACTTCCCACACTGTGAAAGAGAAAACTCCGAATGCTGCTGCTGCTAAGTCGCTTCAATTGAAGCAGTAAAAGATACTGGTGACAACTCTGATGTCTGACAATAAAATCTGTGTTCAATGAAAATAAAATGGGGAAATAGGATAAAGAAGACATCCCAGTGAGCCTAGCAGTAAAGACCCGCCTGCTAATACAGGAGACACAAGAGACTCAGGTTTGATCCCTGAGTCAGGAAGATTCCCTGGAGTAGGAAATGGCATCCCACTGAAGTGTTCTTGCCTGGAAAATTCCATGGGCAGAGGAGCCTGGTGGGCTACAATCCCTGGGGTTGCAAAGAGTTGGACATGCCTAAGCAATTGAGCGATGCAATACAATCAATGAAAATAAAATTGGGAAATGGGATAAATAAGACAAAATTTCAATATCCAGATATATTGTGAAATAATACACATTTATAAAAGTAAAATTAGTCTCCACTGAACAAAACATTAAATGATACAAAAAAAATTTTTTATTTTTATTTTTCCAGACTTTAAACTTTTTATTTTGTATTGGGGTATAGCTGATTAACAACATCATGGTAGTTTCAGGTGACCAGCAAAGGGACTCAGCCATACATACACGTGCCTCCATTCTCCCCCAAATCTCCCTCCCATCCAGGCTGGCACATAAAATTGAGCAGAGTTCCATGTGCTATACAATAGATCCTTGCAAAAATATTTTTCAAAAATAAAGAACAACCAAAAAAAATAACATGAACTTGAATAATTCAACAGTACAAATTATTAACAAAAGACAGGTACTAAACTGTTCTTAAAAAAAAAAATCAAGTTCCCTGAGAAACACCTTACATGAAAGCTACTATTCCTCTCCAACACTGGCAGACAACTGGCAATTTACTTCGTAAGCTAAGCAATTTCTGAACTCTCGACAATAAGGCACTGTAGTAAAAATAAAAGGACTGAATGAAATTCTATCTACTGAACCATAAGACAACTCTAAGGCTACCTCTGGTTAGGGTATCTAAACAATGATAGCTAGGTTTATAGATAAATAGAAAACTAACCAAATGGGGAAACACACACACATACAACTAATTACTTCACAGTAAAACTAGAATCGTATTAAAATTTAATCAAGCACCTTACATGATTTCACTATTATGAACTATGATAACATAAAATATGATGACATGCACAGTGAATATTAATATAATTATGCTGAAAAAATGGAGCGTGAAGAAAGGGAAAGAAGACAGGAGGAAAACGAAACAGAGAGGGAGGGACAGAGAGGAAAAGAGAGGGAGTGTGTGTGTGTTTGTGAAAGAGAGAAAGTGTGTGTGTAAAGGAGCTGAATCCTCACCATACTTAACTGGAAATCAATAGAGAATATCAAAAATTGAAAACTAAAAAGTAGCTGAATCTACATGTTATTTAGAAAATTGAGGTTAATTATCAGAGAAACCATTAGAAGAGTTAAAAGAGCCACTGAAAAGTAAAAATTGAAAGTAGGGCAGATGATGCTTTTCTTGACTTTTTAAAAATTTTACTTATTTTATTTAATTGCAGGACAATCACTCCACAACACTGACTTTTAAATTATGTTCACACATTCAGTCACTTCGGTTCAGTCGCTCAGTCGTGTCCAACTCTTTGCGATCCAATGAACCGCAACACACCAGGCCTCCCTGTCCCTCACCAACTCCCAGAGTCCATTCAAACCCATGTCCATTGTGTTGGTGATGCCATCCAACCATCTCATCCTCTGTCGTCCCCTTCTCCTCCTGACCTCAATCCCTCCCAGCATCAGGGTCTTTTGAAATGAGTCAGCTCTTCACATGAGGTGGCCAAAGTATTGGAGTTTCAGCTTCAGCATCAGTCCTTCCAGTGAACACCCAGGACTGATCTCCTTCAGGATGGACTGGTTGAATCTCCTTGCAGTCCAAGGGACTCTCAAGAGTCTTCTCCAACACCACAGTTCAAAAGCATCAATTCTTCGGTGCTCAGCTTTCTTTATAGTACAACTCTTACATCCATACAACAACCACTGGAAAAACCATAGCCTTGACTAGACGGACCTTTGTTGGCAAAGCAATGTCTCTGCTTTTTAATATGCTGTCTAGGTTGGTCATAACTTTCCTTCCAAAGAGTAAGTGTCTTTTAATTTCATGGCTGCAATCACCATCGGCAGTGATTTTGGAGCCCCAAAAAAAATAAAGTCTGACACTGTTTCCACTGTTTCCCCATCTATTTCATGCCATGATCTTAGTTTTCTGAATGCTGAGCTTTAAGCCAACTTTTTCGCTCTCCTCTTTCACTTTCATCAAGAGGCTCTTTAGTTCTTCTTCATTTTCTGCCATAAGGGTGGTGTCATCTGCATATCTGAGGTTATTGATATTTCTCCTGGCAATCTTGACTCCAGCTTGTGCTTCCTCCAGCCCAGCATTTCTCATGATGTACTCTGCATGTAAGTTAAATTAGCAGGGTGACAATATACAGCTTTGACATACTCATTTTCCTGTTTGGAATCAGTCTGTTGTTCCATGTCCAGTTCTAACTGTTGCTTCCTGACCTGCATACAGGTTTCTCAAGAGGCAGGTCAGGTGGTCTGGTATTCCCATCTCTTTCAGAATTTTCCACAGTTTATTGTGATCCACACAGTTGAAGGCTTTGGCGTAGTCAATAAAGCAGAAATAGATGTTTTCCTGGAACTCTCTTGCTTTTTTGATGATCCAGCAGATGTTGGCAATTCGATCTCTGGTTCCTCTGCCTTTTCTAAAACCAGCTGGAACATCTGGAAGCTCATGGTTCACGTATTGTTGAAGCCTAGCTTGGAGAATTTTGAGCATTACTTTACTAGTGTGTGAGATGAGTGCAATTGGGCAGTAGTCTGAGTATTCTTTGGGATTGACTTTCTTTGGGATTGGAATGAAAACGGACCTTTTCCAGTCCTGTGGCCACGGCTGAGTTTTCCAAATTTGCTGGCATATTGAGCGCAGCACTTTCACAGCATCATCTTTCAGGATTTGAAATAGCTCAACAGGAATTCCATCACCTCCACTAGCTTTGTTCGTAGTGATGCTTCCTAAGGCCCAGTTGACTTCACATTCCAGGATGTCTGGCTCTAGGTGAGGTGATCACACCACTGTGATTATCTGGGTCGTGAGGATCTTTTTTGTACAGTTCTTCTGAGTATTCTTGCCACCTCCTCTTAATATCTTCTGCTTCTGTTAGGTCCATACCATTTCTGTCCTTTATTGAGCCCATCTTTGCATGAAATGTTCCCTTGTGATCTCTAATTTTCTTGAAGAGATCTCTAGTCTTTCCCATTCTGTTGTTTTCCTCTATTTCTTTGCATTGACCGCTGAGGAAGGCTTTCTTATCTCTCCTTGCTATTCTTTGGAACTCTGCATTCGAATGAGTATATTTTTCCTTTTCTCCTTTGCTTTTTGCTTCCCTTCTTTTCACAGCTATTTGTAAGGCATCCTCAGACAGCCATTTTGCTACATTACTGTGGTAAAAATTAACTTCTAAACAACTCAATAATCACAATGATGAATTTTTTAGGATCAAAGGAAATCTCCCTAACCTAATTTAAAATAAGTAAAAATACTACTGCATCTATGAAATGAGAAAAAATATTTGCAAATCATATATGCAGTATGTTGTTCATACCCAGAATACAGAAAGAACTTAAACAATCAACAATAAAAGACAACTCAATTTCAGAATGGGCAAAGGATTTGAATACAGATTTCTCCAAATATATATTAATGCACTATAAGCAGCTGAAAAACTGTTTGCCATTATGAGTCATTCAGGAAAAGAAAAGAAAATCATCTTGAGATATCACTGCATTCTTCCTATTAAGATTATAATAAAAGAGATATGAAAACAAGTGTTCGTGAGAATGCGGAAAAAATCAGAATCCTTGTACATGGCTGATCAGATTGTAAAATGGTACAGCCCCTATGGAAAAGTTTGGCAGTTCCTTAAAAAGTTAAACACAGAGTTACTTTGTGGACCAGGAATTTTACTCTTAAGTACATACCAAACAGAACTGAAAATATATGTTGCACAAAAATCTGTGTATGAATGGTCATAGTTGCGTTGTTTATAACAGCCAAAAAGTAGAAACAACTGATAATGGATAAACAAAGTACAGTAACTTCATAAAATCTAAAATTATTTGGAAATAAAAAGGAATGAAGTATTGATACATCCTACAACATAGATGAACCCTGAGAACATTATGCAAACTGAAAGAAGGCAGTCACAATAACAGGTAGATTCACAGAAACAGAAAGTGCATTAGAGGTTTTCAGGATCTGGGGTAAGAACAAATGGGAATGACTGCTAACGGGTATAAGATTTCTTTCTGAGGTGACAAAAATATTCTGAAATGAGACAGCATTGATACTTGCATAATTCTGTGACTACAGGACAAACCACTAAATTGTATATTCTAAAGGGTAAATTTTATGGTATGTGAATTATATCTCAAATCAATTACCATTTTTATATACTGATAAGAATCAGAAAAAGCAATTTTTAATTATACCATTTGAAAAAGAAATAGAAACTTTATAACTTCTCAGGAATAAATCTAACCAAAAGCAAATAAGACTTCTAAAAATTACAAAATTCTATTGAAAGATATATAGAGGTAATAAATGATTAAAACTATATCTTGTTCATGAATGAAAAACTTCGTATTGTAATATGTCAATTCTTTCTAAATTAATATATAAATTTAATGCAGTTTCAGTCAAACTTCCAACAGATTTGTTCATAGACATTTATAAGCTCATTCTAAAATTCAAATGGCAGAGTAAGGCAACGTACAGCCAGGATCATTCCAAAGGAAAATAAAATGAGGAGATATGCCTTATTACCATGCATCAGCATTTTTCTAATGCTACAGTAACTAACAAATTATATAACTTAGACAAACAGAGTCCAGAAATAAGCTTACACATATATGAAAAAAAGTGGCATTACAATCAGAGTGAAATAGATGGATTATTTAGTAAATGATGCTGAGAAAATTCATACAAAATAAAATGGATTCTGTACCACACAACATAAACAAATATGACTCCCAGGTGGTTGAAAACATTTCTTAAAAAAGAAAACTTTAACACTCTTAGAAGAAAAATGTCATGGAAGGCAAGAACTAAAACTAAACTCAAATATTACAATTCATAAAAGAAAAAACATGGATATATTTGAATGCACTAAAATTAGCTGCTGCTGCTAAGTTGCTTCAGTTGTGTCTGACTCTATGCGACCCCACAGAAGGCAGCCAACCAGGCTCCTCTGTCCCTGGGATTCTCCAGGCAAGAATACTGGCATGGGTTGCCATTTCCTTCTCCAATGCATGCATGCTAAGTTGCTTCAGACGTGTCCGACTCTGTGTGACCCCATGGACAGCAGCCCACCAGGCTCCTCTGTCCACAGGATTCTCCAGGCAAGAACACTGGAGTAGGGGAGCGGTCCTATGATGGCAGAGGAATAGGACAGGGAAACCACTCTCTCCCCCACAAATTCATGGAAAGAACATCTGAACACTGAGAAAATTCCACAAAACAACTTCTGGATGCTGGCAGAGGACATCAGGCACCTAGAAAGGCAGTCCATTGTCTTCAAAAGAAGGTAGGACAAAATATAAAAGATAAAAAGAGAGGCAAAAGAGGTAGGGATGGAGATCCGTCCTGGGAAGGGAGTCTTAAAAAAGAGAGAAGTTTCCAAACACCAGGAAACACTCTCACCAGTGGGTCTCTGGCGAGTCTTCGAATCTCAGAGAGCAACATAACTGGGAGGATAAATAAATAAATAAATAAGTAAGTAAGTAAAACCCACAGATTACGTGCCTAACAGTAACTCCCAGCAGAGCAGCAGCCCAGACGCTCACATCTGCCACTAGCAAGCAGGGACTGGACAGGGAGGCGCAGGCTGCATTGCTTAGGGTAAGGACTGGGCCCCTGAGGGCAATCTGAGGGTACTAACTTGAGATAGCAACCCAACTGTGGATAACTATCCCGCGGAAAGCCCTAACCTAAGACACCGCCAGGCCCACTCACAGAACAAAGGACTGAGCAGAGCTAGCTGGCTGCAGACGGGCCCATCCCCTGCAGGAGACAGGCAGGCGAGGGCAGCCAGCCGGAAGGGGGCAATCACGGCCCCAGAGAGGCATCCTCTACCAAACTGCGAGCAGGCTTCGTTGCTAACCAAGACTTCTTGGGATTCTGAACAGTTGACATCCGCTGCGAGGGTCGCAGCCAGAGATCAGCTCCCCAGAAGAGACACACAGCACACCTGAGAAGGCGCACGGGTTGTACACCCAGAAAACGGAGTGGCTGGGATGGGGGAGGCGGTAAGATGCAACCTCCAACTGGGGGTGACTGAGCTCGCCAAGCACCTGGTCACCTGAGCGGCTTGGACCTGGGAAGGGCACAAAGCGCAGGCCCAATCAAGTCTGCGCCTTTGTGGAGTACCCGAGAACCTGAACCTGAGCGGCTTAGACCTGGGAAGTGCACCCAACCCAGGGCCTGCCTCACGCAGTTCCCTGGCAGAGCAACCTGGAGCCTGAGCAGTGTAGACCGGGAAAGCGCACGCGCCGTGAGCGGGGGCAAGCCCAATGTGGCTGACACTGCGAGCGCTCCCCACACACGCCAGGGATGTTTGTTTGCAGTGGTCCTCCCTCCCCACAGCACCACTGTACAACTGAGCCTAAAACAGTGACCACCTTTGCCCCCTTGTGTCAGGGCGGAAATTAGACACTGAAGAGACCAGCAAACAGAGGAAGCTAAAATAAACAGAGGGAATCACTTTGGAAGTGACAGGTACAACAAATTAAAACCCCGCAGTCAGCACTGACTACATAGGAAGGGGTCTATAGATCTTGAGAAGTATAAGCCCGATCAGGGAACTCTCTGAAAATGAACTGACCCCAAACTGTCCGCAACAGCTCCAGAGAAAGTCCTAGATATATTTTTACTATTATCATTTTTTAAATTTTTTTACTTTTAAGTCCTCTATTACTCCTTTAATTTTCATTTTTATAACCTACTATTGCCTTACAAAAAAAAAAGACCCTATTTTTAAAGCAAACTTTATGTATACACTTTATAATTTTTGTGACTTTCTTTTGTTTTTTTAATATTGTATTTTTGAGAATCTAACCTCTACTCTAGATTTTTAATCTTTGCTTTTTGATATTTGTTATCAACTTTGTACCTTTAAGAACCCAATCTTCAGTACCCATTTTTACTTAGGAGCGAGATCACTGGCCTGATTGATCTCTCCCGCTTTGGACTCTCCTTTTTCTCCACCAGGTCGCCTCTATCTCCTCCCTCCCCCTTCTCTTCTCTGCCCAACTCTGTGAATCTCTGTGTGTTCTAGGCTGTGGAGAACACTTAGGGAACTGATTACTGGCTGGATCTGTCTCTCTCCTTTTGATTCCCCCTTTTATCCTCCTGGCCACCTCGGTCTCCTTCCTCCCTCTTCTCTTCTCTGTGTAACACCATGAACATCTCTGAGGGGTCCAGACTGTGGAGAGCACATAGGGAAGTGATTCCTGGCTAGCTTGCTCTCTCCCCTTTTGATTCCCCCTCTTCTCCTCCTGGTCACCTCTATCTCCCTCCTCCCTCTTCTCTTCTCCATGTAACTCTGTGTACCTCTCCAGGTGTCCCTCACTGTGGAGAAACTTTTCATCATTAGCCTAGATGTTTTATCATTGGTGCTGTATAGATGGAGAAGTCTTGAGTCTACTGTAAGAATAATACTGAAAACCAGAGGCAGGAGGCTTAAGTCCAAATCCTGAGAACACCAGAGAACTCCTGACTCCAGGGAACATTAATCGATAGGAGCTCATCAAACGCCTCCATACCTACACTGAAACCAACCACCACCCAAGGGCCAACAAGTTCCAGGGCAAGACATACCACACAAATTCTCCTCTAACATAGGAACATAGCCCTGAGCTTCAACATACAGGCTGCTCAAAGTCACACCAAACCCACTGACATCTCAAAACTCACGACTGGACACTTCATTGCACTCCAGAGAGAAAAAATCCAGCTCCAACCACCAGAACACCAACACAAGCTTCCCTAATCAGAAAACCATGACAAGCCACCCGCCCAACCCCACCCACAGCGAGGAACCTCCACAATAAAGAAGAACCACAAACTGCCAGCATACAGAAAGGCCACCCCAAACACAGCAATATAAACAAGATGAAAAGGCAGAGAAATACCCAGCAGGTAATGGAACAGGATAAATGCCCACCAAAACAAACCAGAGAGGAAGGAGATAGGGAATCTACCTGAATAATGATAGTGAAAATGATCCAAAATCTTGAAAACAAAATGGAGTTACAGATAAATAGCCTGGAGACAAGGATTGAGAAGATGTAAGAAATGTTTAACAATGACCTAGAATAAAAAAAGAGTCAATATATAATGAATAATGCAATAAATGAGATCAAAAACACTCTGGAGGGAATCATCAGTAGAATAACAGAGGCAGAAGATAGGATTAGTGAGGTAGAAGATAGAATGGTAGAAATAAATGAAACAGAGAGGAAAAAAGAAAAAAGAATGAAAAGAAATGAGGACAACCTCAGAGACCTCTGGGACAATGTGAAATGCCCCAACATTCAAATCACAGGAGTCTCAGAAGAAGAAGACAAAAAGAAAGGCCATGAGAAAATACTTGAGGAGATAATAGTTGAAACTTCCCTAAAATGGGGAAGGAAATAATCACCCAAGTCCAAAAAACCCAGAGAGTCCCAAACAGGATAAACCCAAGGCGAAACACCCCAAGACACATATTAATCAAATTTAACAAAGATCAAACACAAAGAACAAATATTAAAAGCAGCAAGGGAAAAACAACAAATAACACACAAGGGGATTCCCATAATGTTAACAGCTGATCTTTCAATAGAAACTCTTCAGGCCAGAAGGGAATGGCAAGACATACTTAAAGTGATGAAAGAAAAAAAGCTACAGCCCAGATTACTGTACACAGCAAGGATCTCATTTAAATATGAAGCAGAAATCAAAAGCTTTAAAGACAAGCAAAAACTGAGAGAATTCAGCACCACCAAACCAGCTCTTCAACAAATGCTAAAGGATCTTCTCTAGACAGGAAACACAGAAAAGGTATATAAAGTTGAACCCAAAACAACAAAGTAAATGGCAATGGGATCATACCTATCAATAATTACCCTAAATGTAAGTGGGTTGAATGCCCCAACCAAAAGACAAAGACTGGCTGAATGGATACATAAACAAGACCCCTATATATGTTGTCTACAAGAGACCCACCTTGAAACAAGGGACACATACAAACTGAAAGTGAAGGGCTGGAAAAGATATTCCACACAAAAAGACAAGAAAAGAAAGCAGGAATAGCAATACTCATATCAGATAAAATAGACTTTAAAACAAAGGCTGTGAAAAGAGACAAAGAAGGACACTATATAATGATCAAAGGATCAATCCAAGAAGAAATAACAATCATAAATATATATGCACCCAACACAGGAGCACTGCAATATGTAAGACAAATGCTAACAAGCATGAAAGGGGAAATTAACAATAACACAATAATAGTGGGAGACTTTAATACCCCACTCACACCTATGGATAGATCAACTAAACAGAAAATTAATAAGGAAACACAAACTTTAAATTATACAATAGACCAGTTAGACCTAATTGATATCTACAGGACATTTCAACCCAAAACAATCAATTTCACCTTTTTCTCAAACGCACATGGAACCTTCTCCAGGATAGATCACATCCTGGGCCATAAATCTAGCCTTGGTAAATTCAAAACAATTGAAATCATTCCAAGCATCTTTTCTGACCATAACGCAGTAAGATTAGATCTAAATTACAGGAGAAAAACTATTAAAAATTCCAACATATGGAGGCTGAACAACACGCTGCTAAATAACCAACAAGTCACAGAAGAAATGAAAAAAGAAATCAAAATTTGCATAGAAATGAATGAAAATGAAAACACAACAACCCCAAAACTATGGGACACTGTAAAAGGAGTGCCAAGGGGAAGGTTCATAGCAATACAGGCTTACCTCAAGAAACATGAAAAACGTCAAATAAATAACCTAACTCTACACCTAAAGCAACTTGAAAAGAAATAAATGAAGATCCCCAGGGTTAGCAGAAGGAAAGAAATCTTAAAAATTAGGGCAGAAATAAAAGCAAAATAAACAAAAGAGACAATAGCAAAAATCTGGTTCTTTGAGAAGATAAATAAAATTGACAAACCATTAGCCAGGCTCATCAAGAAACAAAGGGAGAAGAATCAAATCAACAAAATTAGAAATAAAAATGGAGAGATCACAACAGACAACACAGAAATACAAAGGATCATAAGAAACTACTATCAACTATATGCCAATAAAATGGACAACTTGGAAGAAATGGACAAATTCTTAGAAAAGTACAACTTTCCAAAACTAAACCAGAAAGAAATAGAAAATCTTAACAGACCCATCACAAGCACGGAAATTCAAACTGTAATCAGAAATCTTCCAGCAAACAAAAGACCAGGACCAGACAGCTTCACAGCTGAATCCTACCAAAAATTTAGAGAAGAGCTAACACATATTCTACTTAAACTTCCAGAAAATTGCAGAGGAAGGTAAACTTCCAAACTCATTCTGTGAAACCACCATCACCCTAATACCAAAACCAGACAAAGATGCCGCAAAAAAAGAAAACTACACACCAATATCACTGATGAACATAGATGCAAAAATCCTTAACAAAATTCTAGCAAACAGAATCCAACAACATATTAAAAAGATCATACATCATGACCAAGTGGGCTTTATCCCAGGGATGCAAGGATTCTTCAATATCCTCAAATCAATCAATGTAATACACCACATTAACAAATTGAAAGATAAAAACCATATGGTTATCTCAATAGATAGAGAAACCCTTTGACAAAATTCAACATCCATTTATGATAAAAACCCTCCAGAAAGCAGGAATAGAAGAAGCATACCTCAACATAATAAAAGCTATATATGACAAACCCACAGCAAACATTATCCTCAATGGTGAAAAATTGAAAGCATTTCCCATAAAGTCAGGAACAAGACAAGGGTGCCCACACTCACCGCTACTATTCAACACAGTTTTAGAAGTTTTGGACGCAGCAATCAGAGCAGAAAAAGAAATAAAAGGAATCCAGATTGGAAAAGAAGAATAAAACTCTCACTGTTTGCAGATGACACGATCCTCTACATAGAAAACCCTAAAGACTCCACTGGAAAATTACTAGAGCTAATCAATGAATATAGTAAAGTTGCAGGATATAAAATTAACACACAGAAATCCCTTGCATTCCTATACACTAACGGGAAAACACAAAGAGAAATTAAGGAAATGATTCCATTCACCATTGCAATGAAAAGAATAAAATACTTAGGAGTATATCTACCTAAAGAAACAAAAGACCTATATATAGAAAGCTATAAAACACTGGTTAAAGAAATCAAAGAGGACACAAACAGATGAAGAAATATACCATGTTCATGAATTGGAAGAATCAATATAGTGAAAATAAGTATACTACCCAAAGCAATCTATAGATTCAATGCAATCCCTATCAAGCTACCAACGGTATTTTTCACAGAACTAGAACAAATAACTTCACAATTTGTATGGAAATACAAAACAACCTTGAATAGTCAAAGCAATCTTGAGAAAGAAGAATGGAACTTCAGGAATCAACCCGCCTGACTTCAGGCTCTACGACAAAGCCACAGTCATCAAGACAGTATGGTACTGGCACAAAGACAGAAATATAGATCAATGGAACAAAATAGAAAGCCCAAAGATAAATCCACACACCTATGAACACCTTATCTTTGACAAAGGAGGCAAGAATATACAATAGAGAAAAGACAAACTCTTTAACAAGTGGTGCTGGGAAAACTGGTCAACCACTTGTAAAAAAATGAAACTAGAACATTTTCTAACACCATACACAAAAATAAGCTCAAAATGGATTAAAGATCTAAATGTAAGACCAGAAACTATAAAACTCCTAGAGGAAAACACAGGCAAAACACTCTCCAACATGAATCACAGCAGGATCCTCTATGACCCACCTCCCAGAATATTGGAAATAAAAGCAAAAATAAACAAATGGGACCTAATTAAACTTAAAAGCTTTTGCACAACAAAGGAAACTATAAGCAAGGTGAAAAGACAGCCTTCAGAATGGGAGAAAATAACAGCAAATGAAGCAACTGACAAAGAATTAATCTCAAAAATATACAAGCAACTCCTGCAGTTGAATTCCAGAAAAATAAATGACCCAATCAAAAAATGGGCCAAGAACTAAACAGACATTTCTCCAAAGAAGACACACAGATGGCTAACAAACACATGAAAAGATGCTCAACATTACTCATTATCAGAGAAATGCAAATTAAAACCACAATGAGATACCATTTCACACCAGTCAGAATGGCTGCTATCCAAAAGTCTACAAGCAATAAATGCTGGAGAGGGTGTGGAGAAAAGGGAACCCTCTTACACTGTTGGGAATCAAACTAGTACAGCCACTATGGAGAACAGTGTGGAGATTCCTTAAAAAACTGGAAATAGAACTGCCATACGACCCAGCAATCCCACTACTGGGAATACACACCAAGGAAACCACCACACGTGTACCCTAATGTTCATCGCAGCACTGTTTATACTAGCCAGGACATGGAAGCAACCTAGATGTCCATCAGCAGATGAATGGATAAGAAAGCTTGGTACATATACACCATGGAATATTACTCAGCCATTAAAAAGAATACATTTGAATCAGTTTTAACGAGGTGGATGAAAATGGAGCCTATTATACAAAGTGAAGTAAGCCAGAGAGAAAAACACCAATACAGTATAGTAATGCATATATATGTAATTTAGAAAGATGGTAACAATAACCCTATATGTGAGACAGCAAAAGAGACACAGAGGTATAGAACAGTCTTTTGGACTCTGTGGGAGAGGGCGAGGGTGGGATGATTTGGGAGAATGGTATTGAAACATGTAAATTATCATATGTGAAACGAATCGCCAGTCCAGGTTCGATGCATGAGACAGGGTGCTCGGGGCTTGTGCACTGGGATGACCCAGGGGGATGGGATGGGGAGGGAGATGGGAGGGGGGTTCAGGATGGGGAACACATGTACACCCGTGGTGGATTCATGTCAATGTATGACAAAACCACTATAATATTGTAAAGTAATTAGCCTCCAATTAAAATAAATAAATTTATATTAAAAAACATATAAATTAAAAAAAAAAAATACTGGAGTGGGTTGCCATTTTCTTCTCTGAAAAAGACACCATAAACAAACCATAGACATAAGAATAATACATGCAACACAATAAGCAACAAAGAATTAATATTTAGAATATATAAAGGAAACAGTCAGAAATATATACAAAGATGTATTTTCAAGGATGTTGATATTAGAACCTTTTCTTATTGGAGGGAAACTGGCAACAACTTATATGTCAATGCCAGATTAAAAATAATTTACAATTTGTAAAAAAAAAAAAAAATTTACAATTTGTGCACTCACAAAAATGCTACAGTGCAACTAGAAATCATGTGAAAAAAATTTTATTTAAATAGGAAAGTACTCATAACATACTACTAAACGAGGAGGTTAAAAAATTACATCTCAAAAATTAATTTATGTTAAGCAAATACATGCATAGAAGACAAGGTACAGACAGACCTAAATGCTACTAATAAACATTTTTATGTTTACAAGTCTTTTCTTTCTTTGTACCTTACTGTATTTTTCAAGTTTTTTCCTTTGACATATGTTTTGTTTTTTTTTTTTACAGAGTGCACTAATCTTAAGTGTACTAGTCATTAAACACAAGCACTCACACACACATATGCACACTTGTGTAACTAAAACTAAATCAGGATTCAAAATATTCCTCAAAAAAAAAAAAAAATTCCTCAAATTCCAGAAAGTTCCCCTGTGTCCCTTTCTCAGTCCAAACTACTCCTTATCCCTGCACAGAAGTAACCAGTATTCTGATTTCTACTAGCATAATTATGTTTGTCCTTAAATTTCATAAAAATGAAATCATACAGTTTGTACTCTTTAGTGCTGGTTTCTCTTATACAACATAATGTCTGTAAGATTCATTCACACAGTTGTGGCGGCAGTGGTTCATTTTTTAAAAAACTGCTGTATAGTAGTCTACTATATGAATATCTCACAATTTATTCAATCCATTTTACTATTGATATGAAAAATCTGTAGAATGCAAAAAGCTTGTGCAAAAAAATGAAAAAGTATCATATGAAAAATACTTATGGTATGCTGCACTTTAAAAGTTCAGAGCAAAAATTATAAATACAATCAGATTAAAATATATTTGGAATACTCATATACCATTGTAAAGCAACTTCACTTCAATAAAAATAAATTTTAAAAAATACTCTTAAGTCCAGAATGCTACTTCTGTTAGCAATAGTTTTTAACTGTTTTTGGTTCAAAAATCTCTTTAAAACTATATAAGGAGGGACTTGCCTCACTACATGGTGTTCCAGTAGTTAAGAACCTGCCTTGCAACACAAGGGACACTGGTTTGATCCCTGGTCAAGAAACTGAGGTCCCACATGTTGCAGGGCAACTAAGACCACCTGCTGCAACTACTGAGCCCAAGCACTCCAGAGCCCATACTCTACAACTAGAGCATCCTCATGCTGCAACAAAAGATCCTGCTTGATGCAAGAAAGGAAGATCCCATGTGCCACAACTAAGACCTGACACAGCCAAATTAAAAAAAAAAACCATATGAGGGCACTTCCCTGGTGGTCCAGTGGTTAAGAATCTGCCTGCCAGTGCAGGGGACACAGGTACAATCCCTGGTCTGTAAAGATTCTACACACTGTGGGCGAACTAAGCCCCTGCGTCACAACTGCTGAGCCCGAGTGCCAGCTACTGAGCCCACGTGCCCTACAGCCTGAGCTCTTCAAGACAAGCCCCCAGAGTGAGAAGCCCACACACCTCACCTGGAGAGCAGCCTCCATTCCTCGCTACTAGAGAAAGCCCATCTGCAGCAACAAAGACTCAATGCAGCCAAAAATACATTTTTAAAAAGTTACACTGCCTTAAAAAAAAAGAGAGAGAAAACGAAGAGAAAAACTATAAAACTCTGATAAAAGAAATCAAAGATGATCTAAACAAATGGAGATGCTCCATGTTAGTGGATAAGAAACTCAATATTGTTCAAATGTCAGTTCTTCCCAGATTGATCAATAGATTCAATGTAGTCCAATAAAAATCCCACCAAGATACTTCATGAATACTGACAAACTGATTCTCATGCCAAAACATCAGCCTCTGTGCACTGATGCCAAATTGAACCTTGGAGACAGTTTTAGGTGAAGTAGGAAAAATAGTTTAATTGCTTTGCAGGCAAAGGGAGAGAGAGTAGGCTTGAAACCCCAAAAAACTGTGTGTCCCAACTTGGGAGGATTTGGTGAGGAGTTTCATAGCAATAATTCAAGTTCTTGGTTGCTAACAAGATTAGCTTCAACAGTACATGAAGCAGGAACTTCCAGGCTTCAACAATACGCGAACCGTGAACTTCCAGATGTTCAAGCTTCATTTAGAAAAGACAGAGGAACCAGAGATCAAATTGCCAACCTCTGCTAGATCATCAAAAAAGCAACAGAGTTCCAGAAAAACATCTACTTCTGCTTTATTGACTATGCCAAAGCTTCTGACTGTGTGGATCACAACAAACTGTGGAAAATTCTTCAAGAGACAGGAATTCCAGACCACCGGACCTGCCTCCTGAGAAATCTATATGCAGGTCAGGAAGCAATGAATGGTTAGAACTGGACATGGAACAACAGACTGGTTCCAAATGGGGAAAGGAGTACATCAAGGCTGTATATTGTCACCCTGCTTATTTAACTTATATGCAGAGTACATCATGAGAAATGCTGGACTGGATGAAGTACAAGCTAGCATCAAGATTGCTGGGAGAAATATCAATAACCTCAGATATGCAGATGACACCACCCTTATGGCAGAAATCAAAGAAGAGCTAGAGTCTCTTGATGAAAGTGGAAGAGGAGAGTGAAGAAGTTGGCTTAAAGCTCAACACATTCAGAAAACTAAGATCATGGCACCTGGTCGCGTCACTTCATGGCAAATAGATGGGGAAACAGTGAGAGACTTTATTTTTTGGGGGTCCAAAATCACTGCAGATGGTGACTGCAGCCAAATTAAAAAACGCTTGCTCCTTGGAAGAAAAGCTATGACCAACCTAGACAGCACATTAAAAAGCAGAGACACTGCTTTGCCAACAAAGGTTCATCTAGTCAAAGCTATGGTTTTTCCAGTAGTCATGTATGGATGTGAGAGTGGACTATGAGGAAAGCTGAGGGCCAAAGAATTGATGCTTTTGAACTGCAGTGTTGGAGAAGACTCTTAAGAGTCCCTTGGACAGCAAGGAGATCAAACTAGTCCATCCTCAAGGAAATCAGTCCTGAACATTCATTGGAAGGACTCATGCTGAAACTGAAACTTCAATACTTGGCCATCTGATGCAAAGAACTGACTCATTTGAAAAGATTCTGATACTGCGAAAGATTGAAGGTGGGAGGAGAGGGTGACGACAGAGGGTAAGATGGTTGGATGGCATCACCGAATTGATGGACATCAATTTGAGGAAGCTCTGGGAGTTGGTGAAGGACATGGAGGCCTGGTGTACAGTCCATGGGGTCGCAAAGAGTCGGACACGATTGAGCAACTGAACTGAACTGAACAAGATTAGAATGTGTGCAGGGTCTATATGCTTTAAATCTTGTCTCAAGTGGTCTCCTAATTTTGATGAGCTTCCCTGGTTCCTCTAATCTTGCCTCAGATGGTTTCTTGACTTCTTCTCCCTAGTCTCTGCATCTCCTCCCTTTCTCAATTAGCAGCTGTTCGAATTTGCCTTTGAAACTCAGGGAAGGTCATGGAGACTGGAGTCTGTTCCTTATAAACAAGAAATGGAGGACAGAAAGGCTTCCATGCCCAGGACCCCACAGGGTCCTGCTCAGTTTAATTTTAAGTTTATATGGAAAAATGAAAGACCCAGAATAGCAAACACAATGCTGAAAAACAAATTCAGAGGACTGACACTACATGACTTCAAGACTTACTCTAAAAACAGGTGTGATACTGATAAAGGAATAGACAGTGTATCAGTGAAAAAGAATAGAGAGACCAAAAATGGGCCAACACAATACAGTCAGCTGATCTCTTGACAAAGGAACAAAGATAACCCAATGGAGAAAGGATGGTCCTTTCAACAGTGATACAGTAACATCTATACAGTAACATCTACATCCAAAGAGATGACAAGACACTGAATTAACACACTTCACAAAAATTAACTCAAAATGGGACACAGACCTAAATGTAAAGTACAAAACTATAAAACTTCTAGAAGACAAGACAGGAGAAAATCTAGGTGACTCTGGGTTCGGTAATAAATTTTTAGATCGAACAACAAAAACAGAATCCATTTATTAATACTAAAAGCATTATATTCTGTGAAAGACTCCATTAACAGGATGAAAAAACAAGCCACAGGCTGGGAAATATATTTGCAAACACACATCAGATGAAGGTCTTGTATATGAAATACCCAAGGACCTTATGCTACCATACCACCGCCCTCACGGGTTGCACGCACATGCCCAGGAAGGGCCTGTCCCAGTTGGGTTCGGCCCTACTGCCAGAGAGCCCCCACCTGGCTGAAGCTGACAGCTGATGACGTGAAGGAGCAGATCTACAAACTGGCCAACTTGAAGAGCCTGACTTCCTCACAAATCGAGAGATTCACATGGTGCTACACAAGTATGTTTTGTGAAGGCAATAAAATCTTGAGAATTCTTAAGTCCAAAGGACTTGCTCCTGATTTTCCCGAGGATCTCTATCATTTAATTAAGAAAGCTGCTGCTGTTCGAAAGCATCTTGAGAGGAACAGAAAGGATAAAGATGCTAAATTCCATCTGACTCTGATTGAGAGCCATATTCACATTATAATACCAAAGGAGTCCTCCCCACTAATTGGAAACACGAGTCATGCACAGCCTCTGCCCTGGTTGCATAAATTTGTCTATTGTACTCAAGCCATAAAACCATTGTTTAACAGGAAAAAAAGAAAAAAACAAAAGAACTCTTAAAACTCAACCATAAAAAAACAAACAACAGGCAAAGTATCTGAAGAGATATTAATATCTCACCAAATGAAATATGTAAATGGAAAATAAGCATGTGAAATGACGGCAACATGTATCATGAGGGAAACATAAATTCAAACAACAGTGAGCTACTACTACCTATCTATTGGAATGACTAACATTCAAAACACCAATTGCTGGCAAGGATGTGCAACAAGAGGAACTCTTATTAACTTTTGGTAGGAATGTAAAATGGTACAATCACTTTGGAAGCTAGTTTAGCAGTTTCTTGCAAGCTAAACACAGTCTTACCATACAATCCAGCAATTGTGTTCCTAAGAATTTATCCAAATGAGAAGAAAGTATGTCCATACAAAAACATGTACACAAATGTTTACAGCAGTTTTATTCATAATTTCCCAAACTTAGAAATCACCAATATATCCTTCAGTAAGTAAACAGATACACAAACTGTGGTGCATACATACAATGAATTTAGCTCAGAAATAGAAAGGAATGAGCTGTCAAGTCACAAAAAGACATTAAATGTATACTGTTAAGTGGAAGAAGCCAGTCTATAAATACCACATGCCATGTGATTACAACTGTATGACATTCTGGAAAAGGCAACACTATGGAGTCAGAAATAAAAATCAGTAGTTACTAAAGGCTCAGCAGAGGACATTAAGGTGTGTTGAAGGGATGAGTAAGTGCAGCACAGAAGATTTTTAAGGCAAAGTATTCTGTATGATATTGTAATGGTAGATACATGACTTTATGCTTTCATCAAAACTCATAGACTTGTACAACACAAAAAGTATACCCTAACATAAACCATGGACTTTGGTTAAAAGCAATGTAACAATATTGGTTCAACTGTAATTAACGCACTAGTATTGCAAGATGTTAATAATAAGAGAATCTATAGCATCTGTGGCTGGGGGTGGTGGTATATGAGAATTCTGTCCTTTTTGCTCAATTTAACATAAAACAACCACTTTAAAAAGTAAAGTCAAGCTACATTCCCCTCAACTGGACTTGAGCAAGTCTGTCACTGAAGGGTGATCTGGGAAGTCATCTCCACTTTTTCAACACAGAGGCACTGTCTTTGAGGGCCCCATAGTAAGAAAGCTATAAATGCCTACTTGCATAAACTGTGTTGTGAAAGACATTCAAGAAACTCAGATGTTCCCTCTGGATGTGGGAATAGGAACATCAGAGTAAGAAACCATTTTACTGATTATTCATTTCTGCAGGTTATTTTTCTTATCATGCATTTTTATCTCTTAAAAAAAAAGTACTGTCAAAAGTAAAATGAAAAATAAGCTTGCAACCTTCCACTCCTCGCATCTGCTTTGATGTCGTAGGAGTAATCCCCTTTTAATAGTTTTGATGCATACCCTTTCATATATTTATCCTTTTCTCTGTAGGTTTTTCTAGCCCAATAATGTATCTATGTCTACATCCGAAATTATGGAATAAACTACTTAAAATTACCTAGACACACCAAAATAAAAGTCAATTAATATAAATAAATAAGAACAAAGAGAGAAATGAAAAACATTCTCATCTGCAAAAAAAAAAAACAAAGAACTGAAAACAAACATTCTTCTGAGGACAGTGTTCAGTCATGAAGCCTCTATCCAGGAAGATGTACAAAAGTACACACTCATAAAATTTGGAATGCAATTTCATAAGGTTCACCGTATCCTGTAGCCCACTCATGATCTCTCTACACCCAGGTTTATAACCTCTAAGTTAAGGAGAATGAAATATGAATTTATCTTATTATTTTCCAAATTTTAAAATGTATAATTGACAAAATATTTACAACTTAAAATTATTGACTTCTTTTAGCTTTAAGCAAAGTAATTAACTCAATATTAATTAATCTATATTTCCTTCAAACTAATAATGCTACTTTTTCATCTATAATTTATGCCACCACTTAGATTATCAAACTGATCCAATAAAATTTTAAAACAATTGCTACTTTTTTTTTTACTCTGGATTAATTATTCACTATTAAGTCATTTCTAATTCACTAAATAAATTTTACAGGCAGGAAAAAAATCTTACCTGCAAAATGGGAAAAGTAGCAGTGGTGATGCCCATTTTGTGTAAATTTAAGAGCATTTCACTTCCACTCCATACTTTGCAGGATGATTCATAATCCCTTTCCACAAGATGTTCAGAGCTTGCTTCTAACCAACTGGAATAAAATAAAACAATTCCATCAACCAATATCATCCTTATGTGCACTACTATTTCGACAGAACAAACAGAAATGTGATACATTGATCTGTATTCCTTGATGCTCTTAGCACATAAATGTAGATTAAGACATATTTTAAATAGCATGTATGCTTCATATTACAAAGTAATCATACAGCTAAAAAGCAAGCTTTTATTCAGAAAAGAGAAAGATGTATGTGATCCCCAATTTGTGTTTTGTGAATTTACACTGCTTAACTTGTCTGTCTCTCCAACTGACAAATTTGGTCTGCACATAAAAATACAAGAAAGCTAATAAAGAAATTATAGTGTTAAATATTAACATTAAAATGGAATTACTAGCAAATAAATAATATATTCACTTATAAACATACAGAGAGACATTTGTACATTCAGTGAGTATTTAAATGTATTAGGCCAGACACTACACTGGGTAGTGGAAATACAGCAGTAAATAAAATAGGTAAGGTACTTATTCTTATGGAAATGAGATTCTACTAAAGAGAGGTAGAAATAAACTTAGAAACAAATCCAGTAACATGAAAACATTAAGTAGTGATAGTGATATTATGAAAATAAATTGGATTAATGCAATCTAATTGCTACTTTCATTTGGAGTGTCAAGGAAGCTCTCCTAGAGGTGACATTTATTCTAACAACTGAATGCAGAAAGCACTCAGTCATGTGAGAATCAGGGGAAAAAAAAAAATAAACTGAGTACTCCCAGCAGAAGGAATATCTGGGGGTGATTAACAAATTTTGCTTACTTAAAAACCTCAAAGTCAATGTAATTGCAACACAACAGACAGAAAGGATAACAGTATGAGCAATGTTAGTGTGATAGGCAGGAATCAGATCATATTGGGCCAGGATAAGAAGTCTGAATTCTATTCAGAGTGTAATGGGAAGATTTTAAATGGAGGATTTTAAGTAAGAGAAATAATCTACTTTAAGCATTTAAAAGATGATTCCAGTTTATAAGGCAGAATGCATTACAGGAAAAAGGCAAAAATGAAAGGAGAGACTTATTAGGAGACTGCCCTTGTGGTTTAGCTGGTACAGAATCTGCCTGCAATGCGGGAGACCTGGGTTTGATTCCTGGGTCAGGAAGATCCCCTGGAGAAGAGAAAGGCTACCCAACTCCAGTATTCTGGCCTGGAGAATTCCATGTACTGAATAGAGTTGGACACGACTGAGTGACTTTCACTTCACTTCAGCAATGTTCTAGGGGCTTCCCGGTGGCACTAGTAGTTAAGAACCCACTGCAAATGCAGGAGACTTAGACACAGGTTTGATCCCTGGGTCAGGAAGACACTCTGAAGAAGGAAATGACTACCCATTCCAGTATCCTTTCCTGGAGAATCCCATGGACAGAGGAGCCTGGCAGGGTATGGTCCATAGAGTTGCAAAGAGTTGGAACAACTGAAGTGACTCAGCACACGCACACACAGTGTTCTAGTTGAGAGATGATTCTGGGATGACAGATATGAGACTGAAGGATTTGGGATATACTGTGTAGGTGGCATTTTTAAAACTTACTGATGAATTGGATGAGGTGAGACAGTCATCAAGGATAATACTTAGATTTTTGATTTGAGGAACTGGTTGGTGGTACCTGCTTAGATAAGAAAGACAGAGCAGGCGGGGGAAGTAGGGAAAGAAAGGAGTATTTTGGAAAGTTGAAATTTTATATCCAAACAGAGAAAGTATAGTTGAGTAGATAAAAACAGCATTCCAGGGAGAGATTGGGACAAACACAGATTCAGGCCTCATCAGTACTGCTTTAGTTATGTAATTTAAGGAAAATGCAGAACTAGAAAAGAAATGAGTATCCAAGACCAAGCCCTGACACACTTCAATATTTAAACATCAAACAAATTAAGAACTATCAAAAGAAACTGAGAAAGAACTGACTGTGAGGAGGAAGAAACCCAGGAGATGTCATAGAAGCTGTCTAAAGAAAACACATTCCTGTGTGTCTGCTTGTTCTCACTGCTTCACTACTGATATCTCTGGTCTCCACACGTATGTCAGTTTTTTCCCCACACAAGCAATTCTCTGAGACATCAGACGGGTGTCCTATAATTCAATTCAGTTTTGACACTGAGTTTGCAGAGACTCCACAGATTAAGTACTCAGTCTCATTAGACTGTCCCTCCTCCCTCCCCAGCCTCAGACACCAGTTGTAAACGTCCAGGTCGTCATCTGTGCTTCTGACCAAGCTCTGTAAGTCAGAGCTTCCCATGACCCCCTCCTCAGGTTGGGCATTTACTAGAACAGCTTACAGAAATCAGGGAAACACATTTACTGGTTTATTATATAATAAAGGATATAGATAAAAAGTCAGATGAAGCAATATATAGGGTGAAGTCAGGAAGGTTGCCGGGCACAGAAACTTCTGTCCCTTTGAAAGTGAAATACACCACACTCCAAGTATACATATGTGTTCACCAATGTAGAATCTCTCTGAAGCCAGTATTTTTGGTATTTTTATGAAGACTTCATTACAAAGGCATGATGGAACATTAACTCAATATCCAGCCCCTCTCCTCTTTCTAGGGGGAGGTGGAGCTCAAAGTTCCAACCTTCTAAATGTGGCTTGGCTTTTCTAGTGACTGGATCCATTCAGGAGCCCTTCAACCATCACCTCATTAGAATAAAAGACAGTCCTATCACCCAGGAAATCCCAGGGGATTTAGGAGTTCTGTCAGGAACTGGGGTCAAAAATGAAACAACAAAACCAAATATGCTCTTAGTGTTCTTATCACTTAGGAAACTATGAAGGTTTTACGAACTCTGTGTCAGAAACGGGGGACAGAGACCAATAAATACACACACACACACACACACACACACACACACACACACACACACACATTTCTATTATTCCACAAAAGACAAAAACACTTTTCATAAAGGTGGCATTCAACAGCAACCTACACTGCTGAGAGGCTAGGTAAAATAACAGAAATAACCTTTGCATTGGGCCATCTGTGGACCACTGGAGACCTTGATAAGAACAATCTCAGCAGAATTATGCATACAGAATCACTATTAGGATGGATGAAGAAAGAATGGGAAGTGAGAAGACAGAATCAGCAACTACAGACAACTCTTTCAACAACTATGCTGTGAAACAGAAACGACAAACTTCTACATGGCAAAAATGCCTCAAGGAAAGACTTAATCGAGAGGAAAGTTTGGGCTTTATGTTTAACTGGCAAGGAACAATCCATTTCCCAAGTAGTCTGGTCCAAGTTTACTGATTTTAAAATACTTGGCATAACAGAACATGTTTTGAATACAAAGGCAGCATGGATGACACTGACAGACAAATGCTCTTACTTAATGAGGCTGCAGCACATAGCTCGTAGGGGTTCATGATCTTTCTTCCTTATATTATAGTTAATCATACTATCGAGTTCATCCCGAGCAAACCGAAGCTGAACTTCCGTTACACTGTAACTTGCTGATTCCCGAGCACAGTCCTCAATGTTATGAGCTTCATCTAAAATGACAACCTGTTCTTTCAGATTGATCTCCATCTATAAGATAAAAGAGGTTTCTTGTAAAACATTCAGCAAAATGGATTTAACAGCAATAGGCAGGTCACTTCATTCAAAAATTCACACCACAGGCCAATATCACAAGTCCAACTACAGAAGTAACTAATTCTCAGTCTTAAAACTTTTAAAGCACTTATGCCAAGCAAATATCTATAGAGTTTTCCATTTTTCACCCTCAAAATACTTGTAAACCTATCAACCAAAATAATACATGTTAAGTGACCCAGGATCAAGGTATAGCTGGTTACACACAAAGGATTGTTAAGGATCTTCAACATAACTTAAAAAGCAGAATATTTTAAAATCTGATTAAAAAATTTTTTTTAATTTTTTTTTTTAAATAACAGCACAAGATTCAAAAGACTCTCAAAATACTAATATAATGTATTATGTATCTGTTTCATTTCAGTCTTTTCTGCAGTCCTTTAGAGAACTACTCTTCCCCAACACCCATGTGATGCTGGCAGGATTGTTAATCTGTTAATCAAGGTACCACTCTCACAATGTGGGTAGACTCAGAACCCAGGCCCATCAGTTAAATAAAGTATTCCATTCCTGTCTAGTCACACTAGTTCAAGAATGGGTATGACAATCAAAAAATGGGCCAAAGAACTAAACAGACATTTCTCCAAAGAAGACATACAGATGGCTAACAAACACATGAAAAGATGCTCAACATCACTCATCATCAGAGAAATGCAAGTCAAAACCACAATGAGGTACCATTACACGCCAGTCAGGATGGCTGCTATCCAAAAGTCTACAAGCAATAAATGCTGGAGAGGGTGTGGAGAAAAGGGAACCCTCTTACACTGTTGCTGGGAATGCAAACTAGTACAGCCACTATGGAGAACAGTGTGGAGATTTCTTAAAAAAACTGGAAATAGAACTGCCATATGACCCAGCAATCCCACTTCTGGGCATACACACTGAGGAAACCAGACCTGAAAGAGACACGTGCACCCCAGTGTTCATCGCAGCACTGTTTATAATAGCCAGGACATGGAAGCAACCTAGATGCCCATCAGCAGATGAATGGATAAGGAAGCTGTGGTACATATACACCATGGAATATTACTCAGCTGTTAAAAAGAATTCATTTGAATCAGTCCTAATGAGATGGATGAAACTGGAGCCCCTTATACAGAGTGAAGTAAGCCAGAAAGATAAAGAACATTACAGCATACTAACACATATATATGGAATTTAGAAAAATGGTAACGATAACCCTATATGCAAAACAGAAAAAGAGACACAGAAATACAGAACAGACTTTTGAACTCTGTGGGAGAAGGTGAGGGTGGGATGTTTCAAAAGAACAGCATGTATATTATCTATGGTGAAACAGATCACCAGCCCAGGTGGGATGCATGAGACAAGTGCTCGGGCCTGGTGCACTGGGAAGACCCAGAGGAATCGGGTGGAGAGGGAGGTGGGAGGGGGGATCAGGATGGGGAATACGTGTAAATCTATGGCTGATTCATATCAATGTATGACAAAACCCACTGAAATGTTGTGAAGTAATTAGCCTCCAACTAATAAAAAAAAAAAAAGAAAAGAAAATGAAAAAAAAAAGAAAGAAAGTATAAAAGAAAAAAAAAAGAAAGAAAGTATAAAAGAAAAAAAAAAGAATGGGTATGAGATCCAATCTAGGCCATCCAGAGTAATTATAGGTGACTATCTTTTTTTCCAGGTTACCTAGCTGGAAAAAAAAGCTAGCTGACTATAGTTATCACTGTTTCCACTGGGAAGAACTTGCCTGATTATAAAGCCACCACAATAGTCAAGTATTTTTTCATAAGTTTTACCAAAGCTGGGTTTGTGTCAATGGCAACTGAAAGAGTTCTAATACAAAATGAAACAAAGCAATTGTCACTGAGTTATTCTGAGGAATAATAATATACAGAGGGCTGAAGATGGCTGAGGAAAAAAAAATGAAAGAGTAGGAAATTTACTGGGGTTTAGATGAGTGGGATTTGGATTTGGATAGACAGAGAATAGGGCAATTCAATACACAGAGGTGTAATCAAAAGCAGAGATACAGGAAAGAACAAGGTATCCTCAGGAGATCTTGAGGTAATTTTTCAAGTGCTCAAGTTGGACGTCTATAGCAGAAAAGGCTGAAAAGGCAGATTCAGGTCAGACCATTGATCATCTTGAGAGAAAGCTTGAGAAATATGGACTTTATCCATATGAGATTTTTAAGCAGAGGAAAGATGTTATAAAAGTAATATTAAAAAGACTGACTTGGCATTGATATATACAGTTGGTCAAAGGAAAGAGACCTAGTTGAAAGGCAACCAAACAAAAGGATGTATAGTTGGATGAGCTGAAGGCAAGGAGGCAGAAGGGGCTGAGAAGTCCTTGTGATAGGCTGTGTGCGTGCTCAATCGTAGGGGTATTAAATATAATGCCCATTCATTTTGAACTTCCAGAAATAGAAAGCTAAAGAGAGTTGTACAGTCAGTTCTAAAAAGAGGAGTAATAAATACCGTTATTCATTCTTTGTCTTATGTCGTAACAACTGGACGTCTCTAAGAACCAGGCAAATCAACACAAATGCTGTATCCAAAGTTCACTTATTCAAAGCTCACAAAGAATAATTTGCATACTATGCATATTCTCCCAACGTAAGTTCTTCAAAACACAGATTCTTTAGATATATATTTTATAATAATTCTGACTATTCATAAAGTGATAGCTATAAATGAGTCTCAAATGGGGATGATTATGCAGCCGAGGGGATATTTCACAATGTCTGGAGACATGTTTGACTGTAACAACTGTGAGTGTACTGTTAGCACCTAATGTACAAAACCAGAGATGCTAATAAACATCCTATAATGCACAGGACAGCCCACCACAATGAAGTATCTAGCCCAAAACGTCATTACTGTCAAGGCTGAAAAATTCTTTTGTAATTCCACTTCAGTACTAGGTCCTTAAAAGTACTTATTACTTTGATAATTAAAATGACAATGTCTAAAATTCATTTTTTAATATCCCCTAGAACACACTTTGAACATTCTGTTTACACATTTTTCATAAATTAAATATAAAGCAAAAGGCATTAAAACATCTAAGAGTTTTTACATCCATCACTTACATCCCAATAAACAGGAAAAAAGTTCTTTTAATTTTTACATATCTACTCACAGTTTCTCTTATTTGTGCATCTAGAAGATAGTTGTAGGGACAAAATATTATGTCAGCATTTTGCATTAGTTCTCGTGCTGTGTAATATGGACATGCCTTTAGTTTTTTCCCCAAGCTGACAAGTTCTTCTATATCCCAGGCCTTGTGCATCCCTTGGAAAGTCTGTAATGTGTGTTGATCACTAATTTTATGAACACCATGATAAAAATAGCAGGATTTTCCCTGAAAACAAATATGTATAGTTGAAACACTAGAACAGAAGAACTAAAACAAGTTTACCTCAGAATTTTTAAAACATAATTAAAGCCACAATATAAAAATTTAACAGAGGAGACAGAGTACACCAGGTCTATAATATAATCATTTTAAAGAACTACCTTAGTTAACTCAGATAGCACTCCAGATCAGTACAGCTCTAGACACTCAAGATTAACTTGAGAAACATTTTTATTAAATTAATTTATCTTTAATTGAAGGATAACTGCTTTACAATATTGTGTTGGTTTCTGCCATACATCAACATGTATCAGTCAATGTATACATATGTATACATGTATACGTCCTGAAACATGTATACATATGTTTATGTTAATTTTATATATCATGCATTTTATATATTAATTTTATGTATCAATAAAATGTCCTTAGTGATGTATACATGTACACACACGTCCCCTCCCTCTTGAGCCTCCCTCCCACCTCCCACACTTCCCCACCCCTCCAGGTTGTTACAGAGCCCCAGTCTGAGTTCCCTGAGTCACACAACCAATTCCCATTGGCTCTCTATTTTACAGATGGTAGTGTATATGGAGAAACATATTTTTAAAGTATATTTCTTGTGACTCATGTTCTGATTAAAGTGATATTAGGCAAAAATATTACTGGAAAGATACATAAGAGCAATAGTATCACTAGTTGCTTTCAAAGATGAGAGCCAAGTGACTTAGGGATAGGACTGAGAGAGGTTTTTCTCTATAGACATTTCTGTATCTTTTCAATTTGAGCCATGAGACAGTACTACTTAATCAAATACAAATATTAATAAAAACAAAGGAAGGAAAAAAGAATGCAAAGTGGGAAAGAGGGAAGAAGAAATGTCCCAGGGGACAAAAGTATTCATCATATAAAATTGGAAAATACAAGCATACCAAAAATCTATAAATTACCTAAAACCCCATTATATAAAAAATGTACTATTAATATTTTGATGTATCTCATTTCAGATTTCTTCTCTATATATCAATATATCTTTGTAATGTGAACCAATATTAAAATGAGAACAAACCAAATTTTCCCCAGGTGCATGCACTGAGTATTACTAACAATCTAGTCACTAAGTACTTTTTACAAAACTGGTACTGCCTCTTTTCTCATAGCCTATTTTATTGAAAATCTTATCAAATATATCTTTTTATATCACTAAGTCTTTTTTCATTGTTGCTTACATATATTGGATTAATGTGCCACATCTGATGAACCAGTTGATCACTGGACATTTAGACTGGTTTCAATTTCTGCTTTATAAATAATGCTGCAATAAGCAATTTTATGCCCATTTCTAAATATTTTCTTATCATACATTTTTAGAAATGGCATTATGAGATCAGAGAGTATATTTTTAAGTTTCTTAAAAACCATATCATCAAATTATCCTCCAGAAAATGTTTATGAACATTTTATATTACCCTTTTTCCACATCTTTATCAACATTATCTTTTTTTATTTTTGCCTATTTTAAAGGCAAGAACAGAATCTTCTTTCAGTACTATCTACTAATGTCCTTTGCCATTCTATTATTGGAAGTAAAAAAATTTTATTAACATATATACACTAATCAAAAAACAAGATGTTTGATAAAATGCAGTCCTGGCAAAGGCACCATATCCTACTAAAAGGTGTATAAAATTAGAAGTATAAACTTCTATTAGAAGTACAAAGGAAATTTAACTACCAAATAAAATTTCACCATTAATGTAATTATATATATAGTGCACTGTTTAACAGCTCCCACCAAATTGGAAAGAAACTAAATATCTGCCAACAGGGGATATGTTAAATAAATTCTGACAAATTCATATAAATGGTATGTGCAATGCTTAGTCACTCAGTCGTGTTCAACTTTGCAACCCCACCCATAGACTATAGGCCACCAGGCTCCTCTGTCCATGGGGATTCTTCAAGCAAGAATACTGGAGTGGGTTGCCATGCTCTCCTCCAGAGGATCTTCCCAACCCAGGGATTGAACCCAAGTATGGTCCTTAAAAAATGAGGTTGATTTGCCTTTGTGCTGATTTTTAAGCTTTAAAAATAATCTATACACATACATTATACAAAACACATATTATAAATGTTTTAGAAGAATACACATAAAACTTTATAGTAGGTTCCTTAAAGGGATGGAAAGAACTAAAAAGAGAGATCTTCTTTCATTTAATACTTTTCCATAATTTTGAGTCTCTAACCATGTATGTTAGTTTTCTTTTTCAATTGCCATTTGGTACTAGGTGGTGAAATAATGGGCCATTTTAATTTTCATTAATTTTATATATCAATAAAAAAATTAATGTGATTTTGAAAACTAATATTTATCTTTCCCAGTTTGCTATCCTTAACCACTGGGGAGATATATATCTGTGTGTGTGTGTGTGTGTGTGTGTGTGTGTGTGTGTGTGTGTGTGTGTGTGTGTGTGTGTGTATTTTTACCTACAAACTATCAAAAATGAAAATCTGTTTTTAAAATATTCATACATTATTACATATACAAAAATATCTAGACACTGCTAGAAATGGAGTAACTTATAAAAAGGTTATAACTTACAAAAGAATGTCTGCAAATTCAAGGACAAGGCATGATCAGCTGAGGACTGCTAATTCAGCCATACCACTTATTGTTCCTCCAAGTTATTAAAAATAAGAATTAGAAAGGGCTCATCTGTGTTTACTTGCTTCAATTTTGTATTATTTTCACTTATTTTATCTAATCTCTATTATTCTTTTTAATCCTTCATGCCATGTCAACTTCCCTATACCATATGCCACCGTTTGTTTTTGTTTCTAATGCAGTGAAAACTCTAACGGTTAAGAGAAAACTTGCTTCTTCCTTTCTCTCACTGGGCAGACTTCAGGGCCCATCTTTCTCATGTGACTGGGCATCAAGAGTAGCTGAACTAGAAGCCTTTTAAGAGTTCTCCGACCACTGACTGCCATTTCTAAAGTTCCTTCTAGCTCTAAAATTCTATGATTTTGGGTCTAGAGACAGTTGGAAATATGTCAAGTATCTTTCATACTGACTTTGATATCAGATTGAGCTTAATAATGACACACCATTTCTTCATTCCAAGTACCTTTCACACTATTCTGAAAGTTTTTATTTGTATTGATAACAAAGTGATCACTAAGGTGTCTTCAAGTCTATGGTTATGGACTGTTAAATCTCATCTTTAAAAAAAAAAAAGATATTCTTCTATACCTAAAATAATTTTTTAGAATGATTTCTACAGCTAGTTAAGATGATTTTTTCTTAATTGAAACAAAATTTGACTTTTAGCAGATATGTACATTGCTTTTCCAGTATAGGAATATAAAAGAAACGGTGAACAAAAACACATGTGCCTTTGGATCAAGCCAAAAAATCAGAAAGTTTACACTTTAAGGGCACTTAGAATGACACTGCTGTGCAGGCTGATAGCAAAACCAGAAAAGCTCATCCATTTTAGCAGTGTAATATAACCCAGAGGGGAGTCTGTCAATTCAAGTGTTATCACACTCAACTCTTTTTCACTTAAACTGTCAGTTATCTATTTATCATTTCTCTTTGGTAATTCAGCCATAGTAAACACAGACACCTTTAGTGACTTTGTAATTGGCCCTCATTACAATACCAAATTACCCTTATGGCTTGGGAACAAGAAAGAGAATGTTCATGTATGCCTTATGAGCTAGCCATTCTGAGGCAGAATTATGTCAAGACAAATGCAGATATCTTCAATTATTTATATCGTTAATATTCAAAAATAAAAGATTTCTTTACTTTAAAACAGAACCTGAAGGCCGGTGAAATGTTCTGAATATTCAAGTCTATGTGATTTTTATTTTTACAAGATTCAAACTTAGAAGAGTAAAGATCAATCAAAATACATAACCAACACTGCAGGATTCTAAAAGATTACATAAAATATTTGCTTTCAATGCATAATCACATGATAAGTTTCTCAATAACAAGTAGCAAAAGATAATGACAACACCAGCAAAACTTCCTGCACAGACTAAAAACAAATTTCAAGCATTTGAGGAATTTAGTAGCTCTTTTAGCCACATATGGAAAGAAGTCTACTTAAGTATAAAATTTATGGGTTTTTATCATGAAGAGCCCTCTTCATTTTTTTTAACATTCAGCTTTTTAATGTTTTTATCTCTCTTTGAAGAGAACTTTTTAAATATACAGTGAAAAGGTTGTACAATTCCTCAGTTAAAAAGAATATATATGGAAACAAATATGATCATACAATTTTAACAATGGTTCTGATTCAGTTATTCTGTATTTTCTTCTTGATTCTAAAAAAGTCACTTAAGTTTTTCCACTGAAGCCCCTAGTACTTATATTCCATACTATCTATCGGGTTTGAGTATCTACTGAGGCTTCTTTTGAATAATCCCAATAAAGGTTGAATAAATTTCACATAATAGTAGGAAGCACTCAAAAAGAAAAACGTAATACAAAATAATCTATTCACATTATACATTAGGAGATGATATACAGTTAAATGAAACTAGAGTCTAAGAGGCTATAGCTAGCTCTTAGACTTTTGTGTAGAACCAACTATGTTTGACAAAATACAGAAAGACAGAACTTTCAAAATATATTAAAATATCATTGGTCATTTCATATACTATCAATTCATCAATAATTTCTGGGTATAATTCCAGACTTGTAACTTCAATTTTAGAGTAAACTAGTTATCTAACTGGTACACAGACAACTAAACTAATACTGGCAAAATATTATCAAAAAATCATGACTTTAGTGAGATTTCTTTATTTCCACCTAGCCAAAATTCATATTATTCTAAATTTCCCCAGAAAATTTCAAAGCCATAAATAACATATATTTAGTTAATAATTTACTGTAATTTTTAAAAGAAGTTTATACTAATCAGAATTATGAGACAGTACAGTCATTACGTTTCTCAATTAAAAAACATTTTAAAATTTGCCCAGAGAGGTCCTATGTAAATTACCTTCTTTTGAAATTTCTAAATATGTAAAATATATCAATTAGATCTAGTTAGGCTAAATCATTTAAATGTTTTGTACTCCTCATTTGACCTCCATGTTTGACTGTTTTTAAAAGAAGAAATTAAGACACGGAAATTAATTTTCAAGGAATTAAATAAATATCCCCCCAAAAATAAATAAATAAATATCCCCACGTTTTAGGACAAAAACTCATAACTTTAAACTTGAATAAAAGATTTCCTTATGGTAAAATTACTTTTAAAAAAATATCAACACTAGCAATCGATCTGACTTAAGTGATCACTGTAAATGTACATATAAAATGAACACATTAGAGTAATTTTTATCTTTTCAGCCTAATTTTTCGCCTAAAATAAATGAACTTTACTCACATTTTTCCCATCCAGCAATTCCATGCATTTTTCATTTCTGTTGAAGTTACCTATTACTTCAGGATGGACACAAGTATGATCCCTGCTGGAAAGAATAGTCATCGGGACCCCTGAGTACGCTGTTCTCTGGAGCTCTCTAGTAATCTGAGCAATCTGCTTGTGTGTGCGTGTCCCAAAATATATTTTGGGTATCTTGGACTTCCCCCCATGAGCCTTCTTAGTGGTATTTGAAGAATCTTCACTGTTTCCTTGTTTAGTAGAACAGCACTTAGAACAGTGACCAGGGGGCTGTAACAAAGGAAAGAAAAGATAACTAATGTCTGGTCTACCATGAAATTTTTATCACACTTTTCATGGAATCAAAACTATAAGTAGTGAGTCACAATTGCCAAATAAAGGGAAATTCCATAATGCCACATCATCTAAAATTTGCCTTTAAAGAAAAAACTGCAGATTCAATTTCAAATTGGTTCTCTTTCACTCAAGTTACAAATGTTTCCATATTTGCATTGTTTTTAACATACTACTCCAACTCTCAAATTCCAAATGTTCTAAGTACATTTTAATTCTCCTCTTTCATAAAATTATAAAACTAAGAAAAAATGAAAGACAATTTTCATTTTTGCTTAGGCTTCAAGTGAACTGTGATATTACAGTTTAGATTTAAGAGTACTATTTTCTTCACAGCACAATACATTCAAATATCCTATAATAAACCAGTATTTTAAAAGTATTTTAATCATAACTTACAAAATAATAGAAACATCAAGTTGAATCTAAATCATCACTCAAAAACAATGAGAAAACTATTTGCTAGCAAAGGTATGAAAATGAAAGCAAATTATTAATACTTAATAGTAAAGACAGGTTGCTTGTGTGGAAAAAGTATATCTGAAATTCAATTACCGGTCATGGAATATAAATCCATCAGCACAATTATCATTCAAGATAGCTTTTCCTAGACAATTTTACTCAATTCAGTTTCATAATTAAAAGTTATATAAATGGCTCCTTAAATATACCATATGGAACATCAGGAGTACAGTATAATATTGACTTTTCTCTAGTTTCAAACTCAAAAATTTTTTTAAAAAAAGCTTAATGCTATATATTAGAACACACTGGTTCTTAATAACTACTCTCTTCTCAACCCCAGTTACTATACAAATGAGACAGAATGCAGCCTCCTTTAAGAGAAGGATTAAGAAATGGTTAGTTTATAGGAATGGTCACTGATAGGGAAAAATACTAAATAGCACAGTAGCTTAAGAGAACTTGTACCAGCGAGTTTGAGTTTAGTAGAACAAACACTCCATTTAACTGAAGGTTTTTTTTTTAATTATAATCAGTAAGATTAGCCTTCATAAACAAATGCTAAGTCATAGCATGTTACACCACAATACTGGGGATCAAGCTGTCTTTTAGCCTCAACTCAGTGGAAAAGCAAGTTCGAATTACTCCCAGTCTCGCTCAACCTTGTCCGCCATTAAATATTACAATACATGATAGAATGGATGTAAATGTGACCCTTCTGGAGCTGTCACTCACTGGGATAAAAGGTTCACTGATGTGCCAAATAAACAGTCAGTCAAAGCAGATAAAGTTACAGCCATGATGGAATTGTTACATTCCCCTCTCAGGTTGCCAGTAACAGCAGATTTCATTACAGAGTGCTGCCACATTAAATAGCCAGTTCCAAATATCCTGCCTTCTATATTGAATAATTACTTATTCACTGAAAGGATAAAAAGAAGAGTTATGAATGGGGCTCTTGTCAACAGTGAGGCAGGAAACAGCTGACATGTGGTTTATGTTACATATGTTGCAATATCTAACAATTTCTGGTCACACAGAAAATGGAATGCAAATTATATCATGGTATTTCTGACTGAATTCCTTTTAGTGTTTTTCAATGATCAAATTAATTAACTTAGTAAAAGAATTAAAGTAACTCTTGGTAGCAGAATTAGTTTATTTTCATATTTTCAATCTTTTTACTCAATTATATCTCTTCCCTATGATACAGTTAAATTCATTGTGAATATTAGAATGCTAGGGCCCAATGCACTATGATATTCTCTATTGGATATATACAAGCCTAAAAGTAATTCAGTAAAGTAGTCTTTTTCCCATGGCTTGGAAAACCTACTTTTTGATGATACTTTTCAACGTATTCCACTTAAAGCTTTAGGGTCTACTCCTTTTATTTTCATTCAGCTATTTTTCTAAACAAAAAATTCAATTGCTATAGAAAAATACAAAATAAGTCAACCACCACATATAACTAGCAGATCCTCCTACATGTAACCATATCTTTCATATTTTTCCAATAAAAAAAGGATGCTATTATACAGTCTTGTAACTTTCTGCTTTGCATGCAAATGTTTTAATTTTAAAAGCAGTATTTGCACTAATATTTTAAAGGGATCTGCTTATCTTAAAATGTTATACCAACAGCATAACCAACAAAAGCAAAATATATAGGACTTGTTTTAGAAGGTTCTCACTAGAGTAGCTTTATTATGTACCTTAAATGTTTTTTTCACTCCATAATTGAAAAAAAATTATAAAACACAACTAATTTTTATATTAAAAATGTTTTATGTTTGTTAAGTCTTCCAGTGTCCTGAATTATACAATTTATGAAATCAAAGGTAACTCCTCAAGATGATAGTTTTCAGTGAGTGGCTGGGCAAGTAGAGTAGAAGACAGAAACTAAGAAAGTTGATTCTTATTTATTTGCAGTATTAAAGAGGAATTACTTCTTCAGAAGTGATCTTCTATTGAATTTAAAGGATTTGGTATAATCATAGTTGAAGATGGAAAACGCTGAACGCAACAAAAGAACAGAGGCTTAAAAAAAAAAACACACTTATTTAGGAACAAAAGAGAATTATTTGTACCAAAATCAGCAACTTTCAATTTTGTATGAAAACAGAGAAAGAATCCTGAAAACAGCAATGATAAGAACTCATAAAATCCTCTAGTTCAAAATTAGGCTAATATTTTCTAGCCTGTCTCTGAAACTCTCTGACCTAGGGATCTTAAAACAACAGGTGAATAAAATTAAGTATTTTTCACCAAGTAATTCTCCTGCTGACAAATGATCAAGTTTACTTCCCACAGGGATATTTTCCTTTTGTTTTTGCTCTTTAAATTTATATAGATTGTATCAGGAAACTGGAGAATAAATTAAAAAGTATTCTTTCGCATCTAATATATCTAAATGTCAAGTAAGATAAAACACATAGACTCCCCAAACCTGGAATCTCTAAGAACTGTAGCAACATCATATGGTAGAACTAATCTCTTTAATAGATGGCTTCTTTTCCCATAGCTGGAAACTGTCTAGAGTTCCTTTTCTTTAACAAAAGGCAAGAAAACTTAACCCAAATACAGCCCCCCAAAAATCTACTATCATAAGAGATGTGGATGTGACAGTTGTATTAGTTCCACATGTAGGAGTCAACTGTTTAAAAATACATTTCAAATCTACAATAGCCAAAAACTGTTCTTAGGAGCAACCAGGGATTTTATAAAATTATCTTTTTGTCCAACAATTTCTATTTATTCCCTCTCTTGTCAGACTATATAGATATGTATTAATGCTTTTTGAAAGGATAAAGAATGAATATAATATTTGATCTTGAAAGGGCAACTTCTGAGTCCTTGCCACTATTCCTTTCACAAGGTTATAATCAGAAGTATAAGTAGATTAAGATAACTATGTCAACCTCTAAAGTTTCATAGCTCTCACCAACCTTTCCCCTGAACAACAATGAAAATTATTATGTTAAAATTACTATATTTACTTGGAAAAATAAAAATTAGCAAGGTGACTAAATATGCCTAAAAAAGGATAATAATAAAGGAGTAGTTAGAAATGATTGCATTGTCAGAAAAGTTATTTTGTGAATTCATAAATCAGGGGAGTATCTAAACAGAATCTATGAACTGAATTCTACAAGTAAGCGTAAAAGGATGTTTAATATGAAAAATAAGCACATAAAGAAGTAGAGAGGGGAAAAAGACCAGAAAGAAGCTTATCTGCATGAAATAAAGAGAAAACTAGGTCCATGAAACAGTAACATACTTTTCCATATATGCATGCATTGTCTTTCAACCACACTGCAAATTCCTGAGGACAGAAACTATGTCTTACGTTACTTCATATACTCATTCATTGAGCATGGTATTTTGCATATAACTGTAACTTAATTTTTTTAATTGATGAATTGTGACTAATGTCTCTAAACCAAATACTGTACCCATGTACCACATTTTATTTATCTGTAGATGTTTAATTGATGCCCAAATTTTACTTCTTCACATATCAAAAAGTTACCTCAAAATAAAAAGGTTAGCCTTTAAAAAAAAGTACAGAACAATTTGTTATCTTTCAAGAACAAAAAGAAAAATCATCTTGTTATGTTAATATTTGGGCCACTTTAGTTGTGAGTGGCAAACACATATCCTGATATATTCATTTAATAACTATCATTTATTAAGGCTGTCCCTGTGCTAAGCACTCTACTTGCACTATCTCATTCATTCATCTATCCATTCATCCATTCATTCATTCAAGAAACATTAGAATTCCTCACATATTAAGCCAAATAGAAGACAATGACAAAGATTATTTCATTCCACCAACAAAGAGATCTTCACTTTTTAATTGTTCTACAAGGTATGTTATAGGAGATTATCAATACCAGTTTCACTTAGTACTCTAAGTGCATTATTTTCTGAATGCAACTACAAAATATTCTTAAGCATAAGCTATAAAATTTACTTCATAAAAACCATTTTAACTTATTATTAGTTGACATTTAAGTCACACATTTTCTAACAAGATAGACATTATGTTGCACAAGGGGGAAAAACAAAAATTCTTCAGTTGAGAGGCTCTTTAGAGCAAGCATCACACTTCTTCTACAAAGGACCAGAGAGGAAATATTCTAGGTTGTATGGGTCATAAAATCTCTGTCCCTATATACAGAAAAATATCTTTATGACCTTAATATAGGGAAGGATTTCTTAAACAATACACCAAAAACACAAGTGACTGAAAACAATCTTGAGAAGATACATATGCTGTATACAACCAACTGAGGGATCAGTCTTCATAACACATAAAGAATTCCAACAAACCAATTTTTAAAAAAACCCAATAGAAGAATAAGAATCCAAGAACAAGAAATCACAGGAGAGAAAAGCAAAACACCCAACAAACATCTGAAAAGATGTGCAACCTGTGCAACCTGATGTTCAAGTTCATTAGAAAGAGAGAAAGGGAAGTCGATCAGTTGTGTCCAACTCTTTGCAACCCCATGGACTGTAGCCTACCAGGCGCCTCAGTCCATGGGATTTTCCAGGCAAGAATACAGGAGTGGATTGCCATTTCTTTCTCCAGGAGATCTTCCCCACCAGGGATTGAACCTGGGCCTCCTGCATTGTAGGCAGACGATTTACCATCTGAGACACTAGGGAAACTAATTAGGAAAATGCAATTAAAACCCTAATTGTATTTCATTTACATCCACCAGACTAGGTGTCAGAAAAGATATAAAGCAACTCTCTTAAACACTGCTGATCCGAGTATAAAGTGACACAATCACTTTGAAGAACAAGTTGGTGACATAGCGATATCAAATACATACAGACCCTTGGGCCCAGCATGAGCCTGCTAGTCATACATGCTAGTGACAGACTTGCAGATTCAGAGAGATACAATAGGGATATTCTTTGTTTTAATAGTGATGAAAATAAGCTAAATGTGTCAAAAAAAAAAAAAGAATGAGTAAATAAATTGTGGCGTCTATCAATGGAATACTGTAGATAATTAAAAAAAAAAAAGAACCAGAGTTCTAAGTATCAACATAGATAAAGATCAAAAAAAGTGTTAAGCAGGTTAAGTGTGACTTAAACAAAATTTTATTTTCCCCATAAACTTCCAGACAAACTGATGATAGGAATAAAACTATAAAAACATTAGGTAAAAAATTAGGAATCCCCACTACAGTAGATAATCCTTGGAGCTAAGGAACGTAGTACACATTTGGAAAATGCTAAAGAGTGCTTCAAAAGAAACCTAAAACAGCAAATACACTGGTTACTCCTCAGCAGCTTAATACCTAACAGAACAACTATCATCTTAATCTCTTGTGACCAAACTTTTCAACTTAATTGATTAAGAAACAGACTCTTAATTTACATCCATGTATTGTTACAGAGGAGAGAGTTTGGGATCACCCGAAAACTAGAAACACAATTTTGTATACATTATTTAGAAAGTGAGTCCATAAGTTATCATTATGTGCTCACAGAAGACTGTGACTTATTTGGGTGAGGACTTTACTCCAGAATTTATGTCTGATTTTACAAAGAAAATAAAATAGAAATAGCATTTTATTTACAATGAACTTGCTTAGTCACATTAATTCTGTAAAGGAATAAACAAGTTGATAGTCCAAAGAAGATAATTTTATAAAGATTCCTCTACTACTTGTAAATTAATTTCTCTTTTAATGTTTGTTAATTATGCAATATTAACAAAATTCTATAACAGTTCACTAATGTTTATTTCTAACTCCATTTTACAGATGAAAAAATAAAATCTGAAGCTCTTCTAGTGGCTACAAAATTCATGATAAATTTGTGAGAAGTTTGAATTCATAACCTTAAATCTTAAAGTTTTAATTAACAAGATCATTTTTAATCTACCATTTAACTTGACCCAAAAAAAAAAGCAAAATACTGCCCTTTTTTATTTCCAAACATCATGCACATGAAGAACTAGTGGTAAAAACAAGTCAATGAATACCGAATTATAGTTTGAGGCATATGAAAGAAGGTTTACTGTTAACCTTTATCAACCATTTGCTGTTGTCCCTGCCATCTGAAGACGTACTGACTACCTGTTGTGCAAACTCTCACGGAGGTGCACACTCTAGTTAAGATAGCAAAAGTGACCAACTATACCGTTTCAACTATTCTTTTTTAAAAATTCAAACAGTAGTACTCTACTGCCACAGTTTCATGATTAAACTGCACAAGGCAGCTGTTTATCCACTCACAGCAACCAGCAGGTGAACCTGATTCAATATTTATCACAGGCTTTCACAGATCACTGCTAACCAAGCAAATGTTTTAATTAAGCTGGAACTTGCTTCAAAGAGCTCATTCAAGATGTCAATCAGCAGGTAAGAGATCAGATACAGTGTCAGGTGAGAGTGTGTAATACAAATCCACAACTTTCTTCATCCCATCGCTGTAAATTAGCCTGCTCTAAAGTTCAGATTCTGATTGTAACAGACTGCCAGTCTCCTGGAATGTGTAACTGAAGTCACTCAAATTCTATTGTGAAGGTTGTAAGCAATATGTTAAACTGCAATGGGCTAGCACATTAAGACAGATCACTTTCACGGTTGTTTTTTGATACCCTAAGTGTCTGTTACCCTACTCTCCACTTACTGTTTACTTTCTTGCCTACTGTAAATGGGAATTCCTTAACACAGCTGCCTCAGTTTCTGAGTTTATAACCAAGAACACCCCAAAGTGGTATAATTTTTCATCTAAATTTATACTAGAACAATCATATTTCTCTAAGACTTCTCAGTTAAAGAACAAATATAAAGATGACCAACCTATACAGAGCAACAGTCCTCCTGGAACAGTAGCACTTTATACAGATGTGACTATAGCAATGAGTCTAAAAGTATAGTGAGTAGTCACACTGAACAACTTCATGAGAAATACCTGAGATATTTATTGATACAACAACAAAAAAAAAAGGAAAAAAAGAAGAATCAAAGAAAGGAAATGGGGGAGAAAAAGGAAAGTTCTTCCTTAGAGAAGATTGCTAGCTAAAACTTGTAAACAGAATGACAAAATCTTAAAAATCACTATTTTACAACTCCCATGTAATAGTTGATTCCTACAAGGTACATAAATGGATGCTAAAATCACTGGGTAAATGTGGTTGGGAAACAAGATACTCACATAGACTCCAAGTATCACCCCAAAGATTACTTCTTAATTACAAAAGAAAAATATGCCTTTATAATGGAGACCTCGTGTCACCACTTTAACCAAGTGGTCGATTTTTAACATTAGCAGTAGGGAGAGTAACTGGCATCACGTGCCTCTTGATACGCTATAGTAGAAAATATACTTATGTACTTTCCTTGAATAAAACTACATGATTATGAAATCTAAACTATCAAGCCATGAATCAAAAAGTACCTAGGAATACAGAAACTGTGGTAAATGACATATTATTTAGTTGGTGAAAATAAATCCAACTGCACCCTTATGATATTTGCAGTTGTATTTTACTTCAAAAATCCTTTGGAATTATCTGATATTTTTATTTTCTCCTTTATCATACAGTATTTTGGCATTTTTCAAACTTTTTTCAATTAATCTTTTTAAAATGAGAAAACAAAGCCATCCTGTGATGTCATCTTCTACATACTGACCAAAATGCTACAAATAAAAGAGATTTCTGCTTCTTTCACCACCATTAAAAATTAGTAGACAAATTATCAATACCCAAGCCTCTAAAGCAGCGCTAGTTGCCACAGAGCAACTAAGGCCGTGCACCACAATCAATGAGCACATGAGCTGCAGCTACTGAAACCCACACTCCCGAGATCCTGTGCTCCGCAACGAGAGAAGCCAGCGTACTGCATCAGAGAGTAGCCCCCACTCGCTGAAGCTAGAGAAAGCCTGCTCACAGCAAGGAAGACCCAGTGCAACCAAATAAATAAATAATTACTTAATAAGGAAAAAAGATTTATAAATGGACAATACACACATGAAAAGATGTTTAACATCACTAGTCATTAGGAAATGCAAACCAAAACCACAAAGACATATCATTTCCCATCCATTAGGATGGTTATAATTTAAAAAGAAAACAGAATACGGAACAGAAAATTACAAGTGCTTGGCAAGGATGTGAAGAAACCGGAACCTTCCTGAGAATTCCCTCGTGGTCCAACGGTGAGGGTTCTGTTAAGGAACCGGTGCAGGCAGCACAGGTTCAATCCCTGGCTGGGGATCTAAGGTCCCACACACCTCAAGGCACAGCCAGGAGGGAAAAAAAAGAACCTTCCTACATCATCAGTGGGAATATAAAATAGTGTAGTCACTGTGGAAAACAGGATGGAAATTCCTCAAAAAATTAAACGGAATTACCATGTAATCCAGGTATCCCACCTCTGGATATATATCCATAAGAAGTGAGAGCAGAGATGAACACAAAGATATTTGTACACCAGCATTCATACAGCAGCATTATTCACAATAGCCAAAAGAGGAAAACAACTCAAATGACCACTGACGTATGAATGGATAAACAAAACGTGATATACAGGCATTGACACACGCTACAACATGGATGAACTCTGAAGACATTATGCTATATGAAATAACTCAGATACAAAAGGATACACATTGTACAATTCCACTTATATGAGGTTCCAGAGTAGTTAAATTCACAGACAGAAAGGAGAATGGTAGTTATCAAGGGGCTGAGGCAAGGGAGGACAGGAGTTATTGTTTAGTTTATAAGAGTTTCAGTTGGGAAGATAGAAGAATTCACAGCAATGTGAACAGACTTAATGCCACTGAACTGAACAGAAAAAACGGTTAAAATGGCAAATTTTGTTATGTACATTGTATCACATTTTTTTAAAAAATGAACAGAAAAATCTGTTACCAGCAGCAGAGCCGCACTGCAAGTGTTAAACGAAGCCTTTTAAGCTAAAAGAAAAATTATACAAGATAGAAACCTGAACCTACATGAAGGGATAAAGGGAACTAGAAAAAGGAAATAAAAGGATGAAGGAAGAAATAATTTTCCTGATTTGTAAATTTATTTAAAAAATGGAGGTAGACTTCTGGTTTCCATTTTTGATATAAATATCTTGGAAGTCACCACTCCATCCTGACAAGTAAAAAGGCGAAAAAACGGAAAAATCAATAACTTTTCCTGGATTAGTAAGAGAGGGGAGGACAAACCATTGCCTTTAAGATTAGGAGACAGGTGAATACAGGAAGTAACAGCTCACTGGAGCAGCAATACTGTGAAAACCAGTGCAGGAACAAGTGCTGGGCTAACAAAGCCTCAACTGTAAATGATGAACTGCTACAGGCTCAATATGCATGACTCTCTTAGTTAAAAATTTAGGTGTACTTAGTCATGGAGGGTTCCCAAATATTCTACGAGTTATGTCTAGGAGCCAGATCAGGGGAGAAAATCACATGGGAGAAAAACACCCTTGTGCTCCCAATAATGGGAGGGGGGAAGGGAACAATTTTGAAATATACCAGAACACTTTGGTTTTCTTAACAAACCCTGCCCTCAGGGGAAAAGGAAACTAGTTAACCAAAGCCTAATCAGTCGGGGTATTATCAGAGCCTAAACCACCTGGGGGAAGGGAATTACCCAACGCTAGCAGTTCTAGCATTCCATATGGGAGAAGGGAAAAAACTCCAATTCACTCAAGCCATCCTGTCCCAGTCCAGAGGCACAGGCTCACTATCACTAAAAGACTAAGACCCAATCACACAGTTACAGAACACTTACCTTCCCCTGACCCCTCACCACCAAATTACTAAAGATCTGTTTATAGCAGCTTCTTTTACCCAGCTAACATGTCATATCTAGCTAACAAGGAAGAAAATTACAAGGCATACCAAAAGGCAGAAGATACAATCTGAAGAGACTGAGCAAGCATCAGAGCCAGACACATCAGGGATACTGGAATTATCATATTAGGGATTTAAAACACCTATGATTAATATGCTGAAGGCTCTACTGGATAAAGCATATAGCATGTAAGAACACAACAATGTAAGCTGAGATGGAAATCCTAAGGAAGAGTTCTTTTTTAATGCTAGAAATAAAACACTGTAGCAGACACAAAAAAAAGCCTTTGATGGGCTTTTTAGTAGACTGGACATAGCTGACAAAAGACTCTGAGCTGGTGGATATATCACCACAATGTTTGAAAACCAAACCTAAGATAACAAAGACAGAAAAACAGAAGAGAATACGCAAGGACTGTGGGACAACTACAGACGGTTAGCACGTGCATAGAGGGAATACTAGAAAGGAAAAGTAACAGAAGAAACATTTGATAGAATAATGACCAAGATTTCCCCCTACCTGATGTCTGACACAAAAAAACCACAGGTTCAGAAAGTTCAGACAACACCAAACAGGATTAAATGTCAAAAAAAAAAAGGCTACGCGTAAGCATATCACCTTCAAACCACAGAAAATCAAAGATTAAAAAAAAAATCCTGAAGGAAAGAATTCAGAGAGGAAAAACACCTTACCAACAGAGGAACAAAGATAATAATTATATCCAACTTCTCCTTAGAAGCCATGCAGCAAGAAGAGAGTGGAATGAAATATGTAAAATGTTAACAGAAAAAACCACCAATCTAAAATTCTGTACCCTGAGAAATTATTCCTCAAAAGTGAAGGAGAAATACAGACCTTCTCAGACAAACAAAAACTGAAGGAATTCATTGCCAGTAGACTTGCCTTTCAAAAAATGTTAAAAGAAGTTCTTCAGAGACAAGAAAAAAATTTTTATATACATAAAGTAAGCAAGAGCCCTGGAAAAATTAATAGTGAATATGAATTTTAAACTTTCATTTTTCTTATTTGACCTAACATAGAATAGTTTAGTCAATAATGATAATAAGAAGAAAATAATAATACTTAATTTAATAATTACTTTAATTTAATTTAATAATAAATAATAGAAACAGTTTAACTTTAACACAGGTTAGAAGTGCACAGTTCCACTTACACAAATTTCTTCCAATAAATATATTGGAATTTTAAGATTTGCAAAAATTTGAAAAAACTCAGATGAACCAGAGCCTAGAAATACAAATAAATAAATGTATGGCGTGTCATAAATGCATAAAATACATGTAGATGCTAGTCTATCCTTACATAGGTATAAGGTGAGAGACATTTAGCATAAAATTAATAATATGTTAGCTTTCTATTTTATAACTTTCAAAGAATTACATTACCATATAGTATTCCTCTCTGTTTCATAATTGGAGAAACTGCACATCAGCATATCATCACAGGTAAGCGGCTTTTTAAAAAAGAAAGTAACAATGTTTTTCTAATACCATATTATGAACATGACTGTAATACCTTATGCCTTAAAAATTGAATGATGATTGATTCATTAGTGTATAAGTCAGGTTACTGTGAAGCAACTATATCAATTACACTAAATTATCATAAAAATATCATATCATAAAGCTTTTCCAATATCAATGTATAAATTTTAATACCTCTAAACTAATACAAATTCTTTTTTTCACACTATCTTTTCATTTTATCTAGTGTTAGAAATACAGATAACATCTACAATGTTTTGTATCTAAGACAATATTGTTGTAGTTAATGACTTACATTGATGCTTCATCTTATAGATGATGCAAACTTACAGTAGTGGTACAGTACTATAAATATATTTTCTCTTTATGATTTTCTTAATAACATTTTCCTCTCTCTTTACTCTCTTACTTTACTGTAAGTATACAAATAACATACAAAGCATGTGTTAACCGACTTTATGTTATCTATTGGTAAAGCTTCTGGTTAACAGCAAGCTATTGGTAGTTAAATTTGTTGTTGTTGTTCTTTAGTTACTCAGTTGTGCCTGACTCTTTGTGACCCCATGGATTGTAGCTCCTCTGTCCAGGACCAGGCTGCTCTGTCCATGGGGATTTCCAGGCAAGAATACTGGAGTAGGTTGCCATTTCCTGCCCCAAGGGATCTTCCTGACCCAGGGATCAAACTCTTGTCTCCTGCATTACAGGTGGATTCTTTACCACTGAGCCACTTGGGAAGTCAAATATTATACACAGATTTTTGACTGCTGGGCGGGGGGGGTTGGTGTCCCTAACCCCTGCATTGTTCAAGGGTCAATTTATATGCTTATATAGGCATGAAACAAATGATAGCAATGATACAAGGGATGGACTGAAAAATTAGCATTATACTGTATATAAGATACTCATACTACCCATGAAATCGTATAGTGTTATGGGAAAGTACACTTGGATTTGCCATAAATACATACTGCAAAATCGAGGGCAACCAGCAATAAAGGGGAAAGGAGGGAGGGAAGGAAAGAGGAAGGAAGGAATATGATGGCTATGCTAGAAAGGAGAGAAAATGGAATCAAATAAAATACTTATTTAGGACATGTGCCAATGCCTATGGCCTGAGCCCACCTGGGCCAGGCCCTGGGCCACTGCCTGAGCAGAGCCCATGCATATGGCTGGCTCAGGCACCCTAAGGCTGCATAAGTTTTGCAGGTCACATTAAACTCAGGACCTCCACAAAGAGGACCCACTGGGGGTTTTTTTGTCCCAAGATGGCAGCCTCCAGCCCGACACAAGTTCTGGATCTGTACCCAGCAATGCTGAAGAAGAGCAAGCACTTCATCACCTACAACTACAGAACTTACACCATCAGGAGGATATGAGTTGCCTTCAGAGAAAATAAGAATATAGAGGATCCTATAAAAATTCAAGCCCTAATGAACAAAGCCAAAAGAGACATTAGAATAAGTCTGTCAACAGGTCATACTGGCCAACTGTATTCAACTGACAATCTTGTCACTGAGAATCAAGAGAAGTCCAGGCTCTAGGAAGCCAGGACCAGCCAGCACTGGCAGCCAAGGACCACCTTCAGCATCCAGTCTGCTTGGCAAGGGGGCTCCCAGCAGACCATGAGCAGCCTCTGCATCAGCTTTAAATAGGCTCTTGCTCTGTTTGCCCTATAGGAACTGATAGACTGAGTGAGATTTCCATTCTTCTGCAGTCTCAGTGAAAAAGGATGGCTGTCTCTCTTTGATTCAAATATTAGAATGAAAGGTTGGGAAAAAAAAAAAAAAAGAAGAATGAAGAGTTGGGGCTCTTCAAAAGAATGCTGTGTATTATTGTGTCTCCTTCACCCTACCCCTCCTTTGTAGCTCCTCAGGACTTATAATAGAGCATTTCCAGATTTTGTTTCTTGATCTTTGATAATAAACAGAATTGTCTCCCTAATCCTTCTAAAATAAATAAATAAAACAAAAATAAATGAAATGTTTATTTAAAACCACAAAAGGCATAAAGAGTGGGAAACAAAAAGAAGAACACAGAACAAGAGCAACAAATAGGAAATGGTAATATATATGGTAAATATTAATCCAATCTTGTCAATAATACTTTGAACATCAACAGTCTAAGTACACCAGTTAAAAGACAGAAATTGTCAGAGAGGATCATAAAACAAGACCCAAATATTTGATGTCTATAAAAAATCTACTTTAGATACAAAGACACTTCTAGATTAAAAGTAAATCAATGGAGAAAAATATACCATGCTACAACTAATCAAAAAGAAGCAGAGTAGCTATATTAATTTCAGAGACAGAAGACCTCAAAGAAAGGAAAGTTATCAGAGATTTCTTAAAGGTCATTACATAATGATAAAGGAACCAGTTCTCCAAGGGAAAAAAAACAAAACAGTCCTCAACATGTATGTGCCTACCATCAGTGTGTCCAACTATATGGGACAAAAACTAATAGGAATGCAAAAGAAATAGCTAAATCCACTATAATATTTGAAGTCACTATCAGAAATGGAGAGACCTAGCTGACAGTTCCGGAAAAGGCAATGGCACCCCACTCCAGTACTCTTGCCAGGAAAATCCCATGGACGGAGGAGTCTGGTAGGCTGCAGTCCATGGGGTCGTGAAGAGTTGGACACGACTGAGCGACTTCACTTTCCCTTTTCACTTTCCTTCATTGGAAAAGGATATGGCAACCCACTCCAGTGTTCTTCCCTGAAGAATCCCAGGGACGGTGGAGCCTGGTGGGCTGCTGCCTATGGGGTCGCACAGAGTCGGACACAACTGAAGTGACTTAGCAGCAGCAGCAGCAGCAGCAGCTGATAGTTCAGTTGGTAAAGAATCTGCCTGCAAAGCAGGAGACCCCAGTTCGATTCCTGGTTCAGGAAGATCCGCTGGAGAACAGATAGTCTACCCACTCCAGTATTTTGGGCTTCCAGCTGGTAAAGAATCCGCCTGCAATGAGGGAGACCTGGGTTCAATCCCTGGGTGGGGAAGATCCCCTGGAGAAGGGAAAGGGTACCCAGTCCAGTATTCTGGCCTGGAGAATTCCATGGACTATATAACCATGGGGTCACAAAGAGTTGGACACGACTAAGTGACTTTAAAAAACCAAGCAGACAATCAATAAGGACATAGTTGAACCCAACAATAACACCAGTCAACTGGATAGAACTGACATCTACAGACTTTCATTCAACAGTGGAAGAATATACATTTTTGCCAATTTCACATGGAACATTAACCAAGAAGACCACATTCTGGGGACAAAATGTACTTTAAAAAGTTTAAAAAAATAGAAATACAATGTCTGCTCCCACAATGAATTAAACTAGAATTGATAAAACAAAGATAACTAGAACACCCCAAAATAAGTGAGGATCAAACAACATACAACTATATAACACATGGATCAAAGAAAAAAGTCAAGAGAAGTTTAAATATAGTTTTGGTTAAATGAAAATAAAAACATACCCTATGAAAATACATGGTAGGCAGTCAAAGTAGTGCTGTGCAGGATATTGAAAGCATATATTAGAAAAGAAGAAAGATCTAAAGTCAGTAACCTAAGTTTCTACCTTAGGAAACTAGAAAAAGAAGAACAAACTAAATCTGAATTAAGCAGAAGAAAAGAATAATACAGCAGAAATCAATGTAACTGAAACAAGAAAACCAATGGAGAAAAATCACTGAAACCAAAACCTGCCTCTCTGGGGAAAAAAAAAAAAAAAAAAAATCAATGAAATCAATAAGTCTCTAGCCAGACTACTAAGGAAAAAAGAGAAAAGACAAAAATTACTAATATTAGGACTTCCCTGGTGGTCCACTGGCTAAGACTCCAAGCTCCCATTGCAGGGAGACAGAAATTGTCAGAGAGGATGATAAAACAAGACCCAAAAATTTGATGTCTATAAAAAATCTACTTTAGATATAAAGACACTTCTAGATTAAAAGTAAATCGATGGAGAAAAATATACCATGGGTTTGATCCTTGGTCAGGGCTAGATCCCACATGTCACAACTAAGAATCTGCATGCTACAACTAAGAGCCCTCAAGCCACAACTACAGCACTCACAGGCTGCAAAGAAGACTGAAGACCCTAAGACCTGGCATGACCAAATAAATATTTTTAAAAACTATCAGAATCAGAAATGAAGGAGGGACATCTCTACAGAGTCCATAGACACTAAGGATAACAAAAAACTACGATGAAGAGCTTTATGTGCACAAACTTGATAACCTAATGAAATAGATCAATTTCTTGAAAAACACAATTTGCCAAATCTGACACAAGAAATGAACAATATGAATAGGCCTATATATAGTAAAGAATTAAATCAATAATTTGTAATCTTCCAAAAAGAAAGCACCAGACCTAGACAGATTCACTTGTGAATTCTACCAAATTTTTAAGGAAGAAATTCTACCAATTCTCTACAATCTCTTTCAGAGTATAGATGCAGAAAGAATGCTGCCAACTCATCCTATTAGGCCAATATTTGCCCAAATACCAAAGTCAGGCAAAGACATTAAAAGAAAGCTACACACCAATATCTCTCATGAACATGAATGCAAAAATCCTCATTAAACAATATCAAATATTATCAAACTGAATCCAATAATATGTAAAAAGAATTATAAACCATGACCAAGTGTGATTTACCCCAGCTATGTAGGTTGGTTCAATATTTTAACGTCAATCAGTGTAACCATCACACACTGGTAGGCTAAAAAAGAAATATGACATACTCGCTTAGTCATGTCCAACTCCTTGTAACCCCAAAGACTGTAGCCCGCCAGGCTCCTCTGTCTATGGAATTCTCCAGGCAAGAATACTAGAGTGAGTTGCCATTTCCTTCTCCAGGGGATCTTCCTGATCCAGGGATTGAACCCAGGTCTCCTGCACTGCAGGCACCATCTGAGCTATAGGGAAATCTTAGATGCAGAAAAAGCATTTGACAAAATCCACACATACATGATAAAAACTCTCAGTAAACTAGAAAGTGGAGCACTTCCTCAACTTGATAAAGACTATCTACAAAACACTTACAGCTAACATTATATTTAATGATGAGAAAGGTGAAGATTTCTAAGATCAGGTACAAGCCCATGCTATTCCCTCTCACCATTCCTTTTCAACTTTATGTCCTTGCTAATGTTATAAGACAAGAAAAATAAATATATGGTATACAAATTAAGAGGGAAGATATAAAACTGTCTGTTTGCTGAGTATCTATGTAGAAACTTTGGAAGAATCAACAAGAAACCTCTTGGAACTAGTGATTATAGCAAGGTTCCAAGATACAAAGTTCATTTATAAAAGTCAATTATTTTCTGGACTCCCCTGGTGGTCCAGTGGTTAAGAATCCATCTGTCAGTGTAGGCCACATGGGTTCAATCCCTTATCTGGGAAGATTCTACCTACCATGGGACAATTAATCCCCTGCCCCACTACAGTTGAGCCAGCACTTACGAGTTCATGAGCCACAACTACCGAGCCTGTTTGTGACAACTACTGAAACCCACACTCCCTAGAGCCTGTGCTCCAGGACAAGAGAAGCCACCACAATGAGAAGTCTATGCACCAAAACTAGAGAGTAGCCCCTGCTCACTGCAACTAGAGAAAACTCAGGCATAGCAACAAAGACCCAGGGCAGACATAAATAAAAAAAAAAATGTCAATTGCTTTCTAATATACCAACAATGAACAACTGGAATATTTGGAATTAAAAACACAATACCAATTACATTAGTACCCCCAGAATTAAATTATTGGGTATAAATCTGATAAAATATGCATGAGACTACAAAATTCTGATGAACAAAATCAAAGAACAAGACAAAAAGGTATCAAATAAGCATATGAAAAGATGTTCAACATCATATGTCATTAGACTAATGCATATTAAAACAACAATGAGATAATACCACACACTTATGAGAAAGGCTATAATCAGGAACAATGATCAACATCAAAAGCTGACAAGGATATGAAGATGTGGAACAAAAGGAATTCATTCATTGTTGGTGAAATGCAAAGTGGTATAGCCACTCTGAAAGAAAGCTTGGCAGTCTCTTACAAAACTAAACCTACTCTTATGCTATGATCAAGCATTCATGCTTCTTAGTATTTATCCAAAGGAGGTAAAAACAAATATCCATTAACACAAATGTTGAGAGATTTATTCATAACTGCCAGAACCTGGAAGCAATCAAGATGTCCTTCAGGAGGTAAATGGATAAATACACAATGGTACATTCCAACAATGCAACAGTACTTAGAACTAAAAGAAATAAGCTATCAAGTCATGAAAAGACAAGGAGGAATCTTTAATATTACTAAGTGAAAGAAGTTCATCTGAAGGGCTACATACAGTATGATTCCAACAATATTTACTATTCTGGGAAAGGCAAAACTATGGAGACAGTAAAAAGACTAGTGATTGAAAGAATTTGCAGGAGGAGAGGAAAGGTATGAATAGGCACAACATAGAGGGGTTTTAGGGCAGTGAAAATACTCTGTATATCACAGACACATGTTATGACTCATTTTTCCAAACCCATTAAATGTACAGCATCCATAGCTAGCATGTGGAAATGTAAACTAGTCTCTGTGCGATTATGACCTGTCAATGCAGGCTCGTCAACCGTAAAAAATGTACCATCCTGAGGACTTCCCCAGTGGTTCAGTGGTTAGCCGTCCACCTTCCAGTGCAGGGCTCAATCCCTGGTCAGGGAACTATGATCCTACACGCTGCAGGGCAACTAAAGTTCGCACACCCCAACTACTGAGCCTGCACGGTCTGGAGCCTGAATGCCCTAACTAGAGAGAGGCCCACATGCTGCAGTGAAGATCCTGCATTCCACAACTAAGAGCCGGTGCAGCTAAATAAATAAATAAAATTTTTAAAAAAGAAACATGCCATCCTGGTGGGGGATGTTGATAATGGGATGAGTTGGGTAGGGCATATCTGTACCTTCCCTTCAAATCTGCAGTGATCCTTAAACTGTTATATAAAGTCTCAATAAAAAATTAAAAATCAAAAAAGTAACTGATAATATCAAGGAAAAATAATAATAAAATGCTCTATGGTTCATAATACATACAGAAATAAAGTATATAACAAAAATGACATATCAGAAGGTAGAAATAAAAGCATAGTGGGAGAAAGTGGAAATTAAAGTATAGTGGGAGAAGGTTTTTTTTTGTCTTTTTTAGGTAAGAAGTGGATTAACTCAGATTCAGAGAGACACACACTCCATAGAGCGTGGGCCATCGCAGAGGGCAAGTGGGGCTGAGAAAAGGTTTTCATACAGTGTATGTTAAGTGTATGCCAATGCCAGAGATGCAGGAGATGTGCATTCGATCCCTGGGTCAGGTAGATTCCCTGGAAGAGGAAATGGCGACCAACCATAATATTCTTGCCAAGAAAGTCTCATGAACGGAGGAGCCTGGCAGGCTATAATTTGTGAGGTCAGAAGAGCTGGACATAGCTGAGCACGCATGCATTCACAAAATGCATGTGAAGTAAAATACCTGAAAGCAACAGTGATAAATTTAAGATGCAAATTATAAATCTCAGAGAAACTCCAAAACACATAAACTCAGAGTTATAGTAAGAAGAAAATGGTGGAGAAAAGATGGAATCCTAAATCACGGTCAATTAATCCAAAAGAAGGCCAAAAAAATTATAAAAGGAAATAAAGAACAATGGAGACAAATAGAAAATATACAACAACCATAGTGATTATTATATTAAATGTACAAGGTGTAAACACTCCAACTAAAAGGCAGGGTTTATCAGAGTGGATAAAAACAGAAGATTCAATGATGTATAAGAAACCCATTTTAAATGTAAAAACAGATAAGTTAGAAGGATGAAAGAAGATACACTACTCAAACACTAATCCTAAGAAAGTCAGAGCAACTATATTAATTATGCAAAGTAGATTTCAGAACAAAGACATTTCTTAATGACAGATAGGTTAACACACCCAGAAGATAAAATCTTGAATTCCAGGAAGCAAGATAGATAAATGTGACAGAAACAAATCTACAATTATAGAACCTTTAGCCCTCTTCTCTGCTTTATAAGTAGATCAAAAAAATTATGATACACAAGACATGAACAATACAATCAAGACAACTTGAGCTAACTGACATTTATAGACTAACTCACCAAATAGCAGAGGAGTAGTCTATAAATGAATACATCTTCTTTCTAAAAATTCAGAGCTTTCACAAACAAATTATTAAAAAGAACTGAAATCATACAAAATACGCTCTCTAACCACACAAATCACAAATCAGCAAGAGAAAAATATCTGGGGAAAAAACTATTTAGTGTTTATTTACTGTAAATAAATCTTAAAGAAATCAATAGGAAAATGAGGAGAAAAGTAACATAATATCAAAATCTGTGTGATGCACAGAAAGCATAGGGAAATGTATAGTTTTCAGTGGTTGTCTTAGTGGGGAAAAGGTTCAAAATCAATTATCTAAGCTTCAATCTTAAGAAGTTAGAAAGAGAATAAATAAATCTAAAAAAAAATAAAAATGAAGGAAATAAAGACAAAAGCAGAAGTCAGTGAAACAGAAAATGGAAAAACATTAAAGAAAAATCAACAAAAACAAAAGTTTTTAAACTATAATAAAAATGTATAAATCTTTATCCAGATGGATCAAAAAATAAAGAAAAAAAAATACAAATTCTGAGTCTTAGAAATGAAGAGGGAATAACACTATAGATCCTACAGCTTTTTTTAAAGAGACAATATTTTGAATATTATGACAATAAACTTAAAAACTTGAATAAAATAGGCAAATTTCTTGAAAGATACTAATTACTGAAACTGACTCAAGAAGCAAGAGAAAATCTGAATAGTCCTATATTTATTAAAGCAATTAAATGTATAAGTGAAACTCTTTCCAAAAACAAGTTGCAAGGCCCAGATAGCTTAACTGGTGAATTCTATCAAAAATTTAAGTAATACTTCCAATTCATAAGGTCAGCATTACCCTGATATCAAAACAAAATAAAATGCATACACACACACACAAAAACCACTAAAGACCAGTATATTTAAGAAGCATAGATGCAAGAAGTTCTCAACAAGTATTAACAAATCAAATCTAGCAAGATATAAAAAGGGGACAACATCATAAACAAGTGGGTTTTATCCAGCTTTTACTTGAGTGTGAGGCTGGGTCAGCATCCAAAAAGCAAACAGTGTAAGTCAATACATCCACAGGATATAGGAGGAAAACCATGTGATCCTACTAATGGATGCAATAAAATTTAAAGTATAAAATTCAACATTCACTCATTATAAAACTTTCAGCAAAACTAGGAATAGAAGGAAGGACTTCCTGGCAGTCTAGAGGTTAAGACTCCACACTTCCAATGCAGGGGGCATGGGTTCCATCTATGGTGAAGGAACTATAAGACCCTACAAGCCCTGAGGTGCGGCCAAAAAGGAAAAAAAAACAAAAACCAGGCACAGAAGGAAACTTCCTCAACTGGATAGAGAGCATATACAAAACACCTACATCAATCATCATTCTTAATGGGTTTTCCCCCCAATGAAACTTGAACAAAGATGTCTACTCTCACCACTCCAATTCAACCTTGTACTGCATATCCTAGTCACTAAGATAAAATAAGAAAACATATTAAATCCAAATACTAAAAGTAAAATAATGTTTATTAGAGAATGCAAACATACAGCTCTGTACTTAGAAAGCTCTGTACCTATAAAATCTTCAAAAGAGCCAATCTTCAACTAGAACCAAAAAGTGATTTAGCAAGTTTGCAGGTCTTATGGTCAATATACAAAAATGAGTTCTATTTCTATAACAGCAACATATTTCTTGTTCAGTCACTAACTTGTGTCCGACTCTTTGCAGACCCCACGGACTGCAGCATGCCAGGATTCTCTGTCCTTCACTATCTCCCAGAGTTTGCTCAGGATCGTGTCCATTGAGTCGGTGATGCTATCTAACCTCTTATACTTTGCCACCCATTTATCCTTTTGCCTCAGTCTTTCCCAGCATCAGGGTCTTTTCCAATAAGTCGGCTCTTCATATTAGGTGGCCAAAGTGTTGGAGTTTCAGCTTCAGCATCAGTCCGTCCAATGAATATTCAGGTTTGATTTCCTTTAGGACTGACTGGTTTGATTTCTTTTGTCCAAAGGACTCTCAAGAGTCTTCTACAGCACCACTATTCAAAAGCATCAATTCTTCAGCACTCAGCCTTCTTTATGGTCCAACTCTCACATCAATACACAAATACAAAGTAAACTATAAGTGGAATTATACCATATTGGTCCATTTCTAACTGGCTTACTTCTCTTAGCATAATATCTTCAATCTTTGTTGTAGCATGTATCAGAACTTCCATCCTTTTAGGGCTAAATATTCCATGTATACACTATATTTGTTTATCCATCCATCTCTCAATAGATACATAAGTTGTTTTCACCCTCTGGCTCTTGTGAATAATGCTGCTATGAACATTGGTGTACAGGCAAGAATATGGGAGTGGGTTGCCATTTCCTCCTCCAGAGGATCTTCCCAACCCAGGGACTGAACTCACATCTCTTGTATCTCCTGCATTAGCAAGCGGAATCCTTACTACTGTGCCACCTGGGAAGCCCAAGTGTTTCAATATGTGCTTTCAATTCTTTGTTATATATATACCTAGAAATCGAATTACAATACAGTAATTCTATTTTTAACTTTTTGAAAAACTAGGAATAGGTCTTTAATTTAAAATTATAAAAAGGAAGAAACAGAATGAATTCTCTGGTGTTGAACTGAAATTGGATATATTGTTATGAACACATAATTTTAACATATAAATAGACAAACATGTATCTGTAAATATATACACACACATATATTACACTGACACATATTGCCTAGTTCTGTCTGCTTAAAGGACCTGGAACAGTAACCCCAAAGGAAATGGGTAAAATCAGTATCAAAAACCTGGTTTCTAAATAATATTTAAAAGAAACCAAGGTTCTTTGGAAAACGGACGGAAAACTGGATGAATCTAGGACAAGGGGAGGAAAACAAGACAGAGATGACCCTAGCACATCTTACTATGCCAGAAAGCAAATAAGTGCTCTAAGAACACAGATACATGTCAGAAATATACAAGCAACTTAACTGAACTCCAACTTGAGCATTTAAACAAATCATATAATGGATTATCACTTAATAAAGAGGAAAATCATGAGTCCATAAGATAAATATAAAATGAATAAACTGAACGTTTGATGAGGACATGCTATTTACACAGTTTCAGAGTTCCACCCTACGAAGTCCTCTTCAGTTAAGAAGGAAGATAACTTTAACAGTGATGCCTAGCATATTTATCAAGTCATCAAAGTAATAATCAGTAATGTAATGAAATTATTTGCCACCTCATAAGATGCAATAGATAGAATGCAGCATCACTTCTGTGACATTCTTGCCAAAGACACATAACTGTAATCTTATGATAACAAAACCCAAAGTTGAGAGACATTCTAAAAAGGCTGTAGTCTTCTGAAGTGTCAAGGTCATGAAAGACAAGCAAAGACTGAGGAACTACTACCCCAGACTGAAGAAAATAACTAAATGACAACTAAACAGGCAATGTATGATTCTGATCTGGACCTTTCTGCTATAAAAGCTTCATAGAAACAATGGCTAAAATTTGATCTTGTTAAGAGTATTAGATAACAATGAATCAATTATAATTTCCTGATTTTTATGGTTTTATTAAAGAATGTCTTTGCTTTAGGAAATGGACACTAAAAGTTTTCCAGGGTGATGGAATATCACATGAATAACTTACTATCAAACGGCTCATGGGAAATATACTTGCACTGTATTTCTAATTTCTGTATAATGCTGTGACTATGTCAAAATCTTTAAAAATTTTAATAAATCAATCTGCCTATCTACTGGTCAGAAAATTGGTCAATTAACATATAGTTTTCTAAGGTAAAGTTATTTTTCCATACCCACGATCATTGAGTGAAAAGCTTCTAAATGGAAACTGTAGATTCTACTATCATTAAATGTGTATACACATCAGCTAGATTGCTGTATGTATTCAATGTGTCTACAGATCAACAAAAATAACCGTCAAATCTTTCTGAAACATTCACCATGAAGTTCATTCAGCATGATGGAGATTTGAAATTTTTGAGAATAATCCTTTCTATTTCCACTGTAGAGGTCACTATTATGTCTTCTACAAGCTCTTAAAAAAATCATAACTATTGGAGCTGAAGGAAACTCACTCAGGCAATTACTCATCCATTCTATCACCCTGCCCTTAGGTAAATCTGCAGATAAAGCAAGAGGTTCACACTAAGGCCGCCAATTTCTGGCCTCACTTACCACAATTAAAACAGCACAGCTCAATGATTGGTAAACTGTTTTTAAAGGACCAAAGAGTAAATATTTTAAGTTTTGTGAGCCATGTGGTATCTGTCATAACTATTCAGTGCTACCATTGTAGCACAAAAGTAGCCACAAACAATATGTAATGAATGTAAGCTGTGATCCCCAAAATTTATAAAAACAGGGAATGGGCCATGGATTTTAGTTTGCAAACTCCTGGCATAGCAAAAAAAAAAAAAAAAGGTTAGATCAAAACCACATCAAAATAGACTACTTAAGATTTCTATTTCTAAAAGCCTTTTCTACAACCATGATACATTAGGTGAAAAGTAAAAGCTATATACAGTATTAGTCCAAATTTTAATGGAAATTTCTTGGCAGTCCAGTGATTAGGACTCTACACTTTCACCACCTGGGCCCAGGTTTGATCTGTGGTCAGGGAACCAAGATCCTGCATGCCTTGCAGTGAGGCCAAATAATTTCAAGAAGTTTTTTTAATAATAAATCCTATCCAAATTTTGTTCTTAAAAAGTATATGCATAATGCATTATATATATATATACACACACATACATATACACACACACATATATATTAATGCCACAAATTCTTCTCATTTCTGTATGTGAACCCTTTTTGCAAGGTCATTTGGTACCTCTTCTCACCAAGGGGTGAACTCCATCCCTTGAATCTGGGTTTGGCCATGTGACTTGCTTTGATGACTGGGATATTAGGAAATAGAGGCTCAAAAGGTATTTAGGGTTTGCTCCCTTGCTGTTCCTTGGGGCCACCTATATATATAAGCTGAGTTCAGTATACTGGATGATGAGAGACTCTCACCCCATGGTCCCATGTCCTAGCCAACTGCCAACCAACCCTATGAAGCAGAGCTGTCTTGCTGACCTGCAGCTGACCATGGACGGCATGAGTAGCTCAGCTGAGATCAAGAGAAATGCACAGCTGAGCCCAGCTGACCCTCAGAATAGTAAGCTAAATAAATGGTTGGTTTGTTACACAGCAACTGGTAACTAATTTTTTGTGTGTGTAAAAGGGGACAGCAAGCAGAATAACAGGGCTTGATACTGAGGGGATAGTTGAATTAAAGATTAATATTAGTAACCAGAATACACATTTTGATCATTTCCAAATTTTTACTAAGGAATAGATAATGCTTTTGTATTAAAAAAAAAAAATCATTAAAATACAGATACTAAAATTCAACATCATATATTTTCATTATTTTCACTAAATATTGAGAGTTTAAAAAATATGGCTATTCTTGATCTGATGCATTTGAATGAGTTAACCAAATTTAAGTTCTGTCAGAGTTTGGAGATAAATAGTTACAGATGTATCGAAAACTAAGCAAATGACAAGACTAACATTTAGCACTAGAAAAAATAAAACCTGGTTTGGGGAGAGAAGTGTAATCATAACATAACACTTGGCTCAGTTTTTTAATAATGCTGCTGCTGCTGCTGCTGCTAAGTCACTTCAGTCGTGTCCGACCCTGTGCGACCCCATAGACGGCAGCCCACCAGGCTCCCCCGTCCCTGGGATTCTCACATGATTACAATAATGTAAACAGCAATCATTGTGAAGCTTGAAGGCGAGAAGTAATGAAAAAATTAGACAGTAGGAAGAAAACAGAAGTTATCCAAAACTGAAAATTCAAGAAAAAGACTGTAAGTGCTTGTCATTTTAAAAATAAATAAATATCAGAATAAACAGGCAAAATAATTAAAAATTAGTGACCACACAGCAGGAAGTGGTAGCAACTAGAACGAGGGCAAGGGTCTACTGCTTTTTGTTTGAAGCCACTACAATTCTTTGACTCTGACTATATACATACATGCTTTAAAAAAAATTAAAAGGCAAATAGGAAAAAAAAGTCTGGAAACCAATCCAAGTATATATAATAATGTAGTATATGATAATAGCAAACCTTCAAATCAGGAAAAATTATTCTTTGACACTGGGACAATTGATCATCTATTTGGAAAAGCACACAGTTAAAGGTTGGCCTCATGCATATATTAAAATAAACACTATAAATAAGAGAGTTAAATGTAAAAACAAAATTTAACTATAATAGAACTATGAAAAATATCTGTGGTAAACTTATACAAAGCAATCCAGAAAGATTCTTGTGAAGGTGTTGCTCTTGTTTACTTCTGGGTAGCAGAAAGGGGGATGGGAGTAACAGTTTAAGGGAGAATATTATAATTTTTACTCTGTACTGGTTTATACTAATACAGGTTTTTTTCAAACAATGTATAGTCCTATTTCTTTTTGAATTTAAAACTTCCTTTGACTCTTTATTAGATAAAATACACAAAATGTTTAAGATACTTTAACCTTCTCTAACTGTAGGATGACTAAAAGAAGATATTTCAATGACAGACATATTGAATAAAATTCTCTTTTTCTTGCCAAGTAACTTTGCTGTTTTCCTCAACAGTCAACAACAAAACATTTTCCCAGCCATTCCTTTTCTCTTCTTTTCCAGCATTTATAATCCATGAATCTATATTCAACTCTATTTTAGAAGTAGGCTCAAATCACAATTCTATCATATACCTATAACTATTACCATCATCAAATAATGTATCTTTGGACTTCAATTTTCTTACCTATAAAATGAGACTAATATCTGCTCTATTTTATTCACAGAGCTGATGTAAGGATATATGAGAGAACACAGAAATTGCCTGGCACAAGTATATATTCTGAAAAGCCATCACTATGTTATTATTATTAACTCTTACAGAAATATAAGTTATTGTCTTAAATTTATGGCATATAACAGTTTTCTAAAATTCTGCTGCCTTGAATAAATTATACTTCATCTAGGTGATAATATTATTTCACAACTTGTTCCTAGAGAAGCTATAGAAAAAAAAAAGTTGTTTCTAATCTTTTGTTTATATTAAATACCAATTTTACCTCTTGGTCCCTGAAATCATTATTTGATCTTTTATTTTTTGTGCTAGGACATTAAAAAACTATAACTTTTAAAATATACTGTAAGAAACAGTGGTAAATAATACACTTTCTTAGTCATTTTTCCATTCATTTATTCAACAAATATGTGAGTACCTACTAGGTACAGGTCCTGCGCCAGATGCTAGTTATAAAAAAGTGAACAAGAGAGACATCACACTTGTTCTTAGCGACAGCCTGGCAATGAGGCAAGTAAAACCATGAAACCTACAAATAAACCCATAATCATAAACTTTGGTAAGCATCATAAAGAACAGGGTATTGAGAGAGACTAAAAGAGCAACAAATCTTAAATGAATTATCTATATAATATTATCTATGAGAGTACAAAAATAAACTGTCTTTAATCTATAGGTCATCTGGAAGAGTCTATTCAGAAGAACAGTAACATAGTTGAGAGGATCAATTCTAAAGCCAGAATGGCTGAGTTTTAAACCAGTCTCTACTCATCAGCTTCACGACATGAACTTAAACTATCTGGGAATCAATTTCCTCAACTGTCATTAAATGAAATATAAATACTTTCCACAAAGGTTATGACAGGGATTCAATTAAATTCTCTTGTTTTATTTCAAAAATTGTCAAATTCACACAAAACTTAAAAGGACTGGCAATAACCATTAACTCACAGGAACCTGTATTTACCAAGTCAATTAGTATTTTCAGGATGCTCAGAAGAGTTCCTAAAATATGGGAAGCACTGTTTCATTATATAAGCAGTTATTTTAAATAAAATGTAGAACTATGAGAAAATGACTTGTAAAACAATGACTTTTCAAAATAAATTGGTCTTTTTCTCCTGAGATCCTAAAGAATATACTAAGCATTAAAGGGAGATAGAGAAGGGCAGTGCGGGGTGAAGAGAGGGAGAGAAAAAGAGAGACAGAAAAGAAAGTAAGATAGTGGTATAAGAAGGAGGAAAAGAAAAACAGACCAAGGTTTTGCACAACATCAACACTTTATCTGAAGACCAACGGCGCACTCTGCTGGACCCAACTCTTCTCTACATACTAGGCAAAACTGAATACTATTATAAATCAAGCAGTATAATAACTTTTGTCAAAGTATATATACAATGTTGGCATTTATTTAATAAATAGCAGGAATAAGCAGAAAATGTGTCTATGAAAATACCTCACTGATTTTTGAGGATTTACTAAAAGAATTAAGAGCATATACATAAATAAATTCTAGAAAAATGAGTATGAGTGGTGGAACAAGGTAATATCAGTTCAGTCGCTCAGTAGTGTCCGACTCTTTGCGACCCCATGGACTACAGCACGCCAGGCCTCCCTGTCCATCACCAACTCCCGGAGTTTACTCAAACTCACGTCCATTGAGTCGGTGATGCCATCCAACCATCTCATCCTCTGTAGTCCCCTTCTCCTCCTGCCTTCAATCTTTCCCAGCATCAGGGTCTTTTCAAATGAGTCAGTTCTTCGTATCAGGTGGCCAAAGTACTAGAGTTTCAGCTTCAGCATCAGTCCTTTCAATGAATATTCAGGATTGATTTCCTTGAGGATGGACTGGTTGGATCTCCTTTCAGTCCAGGGCTTCTCCAACACCACAGATCAAAAGCATCAGTTCTTCAGAACTCAGCTTTCTTTATGCTCCAACTCTCACAACCATACATGACAACTGGACAAACCACAGCTTTGACTAGACGGACCTTTGTTGGCAAAGTAATGTCTCTGCTTTTTAATATGCTGTCTAGGTTAGTCATAGCTTTTCTTCCAAGGAGCAAGCGTCTTTTAATTTCATGGCTGCAGTCACCATCTGCAGTGATTTTGGAGGCCCAAAAAATAGTCTCTCACTGTTTCCACTGTTGCCCCATCTATTTGCCATGAAGTGATGGGACCAGATGCCATGATATTAGTTTTCTGAATGGTGAGTTTTAAACCAACTTTTTGACTCTCCTCTTTCACCTTCATCAAGAGGCTCTTTAGTTCTTCGTCTTCTGCCCTAAAAGTGGTGTCATCTGCATATCTGAGGTTATTGATATTTCTCCTGGCAATCTTGATTCCAGCTTGTGCTTCATCCAGTCCAGCGTTTCTCATGATGTACTCTGCATATAAGTTAAATAAGCAGGGTAACAATATACAGCCTTGATGTACTCCTATCCTGATTTGGAACCAGTCTGTTGTTCCATGTCCAGTTCTAACTATTGCTTCCTGACCTGCATACAGATTTCTCAAGAGGCAGGTCAGGTTCTCTGGTATTCCTATCTTTTTAAGAATTTTCCACAGTTTGTTGTGATCCACACAGTCAAAGGCTTTGGCACAGTCAATAAAGCAGATGTTTTTCTGGAACTCTCTTGCTTTTTCCATCAGAATGCTAATATTCTATTCTAAAATATAATATTTTTTCTTAACCATGTTTTGACCACATGGAGCCTGATGCCTCACTAGATCTTTGACACATGAATTAACTGTGTAAACATGAATCTAAAAATGTAAGGAATGGGAAAAAGCAAGGGACACTGGAAGGTTAATTCATTCAAGAGAGGAAGTGTTGACATTTTCTGACTTGAAGAGTAAGGAAGCTGACTAGAGATAATAGGAAGGTAAAAAGACAACTACCCAATTTAATTCACAGGTTGGAAGCTAAATTATTTTCATAAAAACTAAGAAAACTTAAAATAAAAACATAAAAAATTTAATGCCAAATTTAGAAATAAACAGAAATCATTAAACTAATTTATCACTTACTTTATAGGGGAAAGTTATCCAGAAAATAATACAACTGCAGACTTTAAATGTATGAAAACGATAACATTTTATCTCTGTAGGGATAAGAGAAGGGGTTCCCAGGTGGTTCAGTGGAAAGGTATCTATCTACCAATGCAGGAGACGTGAGTTCGATCCTTGGGTGGGGAAGATCCCCTGGAGAAGGAACCAGCTACCCACTCCAGTATTCTTGCCTGGGAAATCCCATGGACAGAGGAGCCTGGTGGGCTACAGTCCGTGGGGTCGCAAAGAGTTAGACACGATTTAGCGACTGAACAACAACAAGAGATAAGAGAACTAAACCATTAATTTACAAATCCAAATAACTATTCTTCTAAAAAATAAATGCTCCCTTTGAGTTGTATGCGTACTCAGTCGTGTGCCTCCAGACACACACACACACCCCCCACAAAATGGAACATTATTCAGCCATTAAAAAAAAAAGAAATACTGCCGTCTGGGACAACATGGATGAACAAGGAGGATATAACACTTAATGGACTAAGTTAGACTGAGAAAGACAAATTTATATGTAAAATCTAAAAGCAGACACAAACAAACAAACAAAACAAGCTCACAGATGCAGAGAACAGATTAGTGGTAGCCAGAGAGAGGGGTGAAGAGCAAAAGAAATGGATGAGAGAGGTCAAAAGGTATAAATTTTCATTTATAAAATAAGTCATGGGTATGTAACGTAGAGTATGGCAACTACAGTTAATAATACTATATTACATATCTGACAGAAGCTAAGAGAGTAAATATTAAAAGCTCTCATAAGAAGAAAAACCTCACAACTATGTAAGGTGACAGATATTAACCAGACTTATGGTGATCACTTCCCAATGTACACAAATAATGAAGCATTATACTATACACCTGACACTAACATATTAAATGTCAATTATACCTCCATTAAAAAAGAGAAAGAGAAAAAAGAGTTGAACTAGAAACCAAAGTAACTTTCTAGCAGGGGAAAAAAATATTACTATACTCAAAGACTCCTTTCTTTAAATAAATGACCTTTACGTACATCCCTACTATTCTTTAATATATTATATCCATGGAAAGGTTTAGCCCTGATTCTCTGAAAAATGAGAAGTATTATTTAGTGCTAAATATCCATGTAAGATTTACCACAAATGCTACCATAAGCTTTTAAAATTAAGACAACAGCCAAAATACAAAATATTAGAGGTTTTCTTAACAAATTACTAAAATTTACTAAATTTACTAACAATTTACTAAAGTATAAAAGAAAGAAACATTCACATTAGCTAAAACTTTACATTTTGTACTAATTATGCTTCTATTGCAACTGCTTACTCTATCTTTGCTAGGAAAAAAAACATTGAAAATAATAGATCATTTTACATAAGTATTTGTGGGATTTTCCATAAAGTTACTTTATATATTCATGCTTTTCAGTACAGACTAGCAAAAAAGAGAACAAATATTAGAGCTTAGCCATATGGTCTTTTCTGTCATTGCAAAAGTACTCTGATATTTGATAAATTTACTGTATGCATGCTTAATTAGTATGGCAAGTATCCTGTATGTCTTCTTACAAGTAAAAAGTCACTAGTGAAATGTTATCATTTGAGTTACTAGAGTTAGTTGAGATTTAGCTTGTTCAATAAACCTTCAAACTTAAAAGAAGATTGATTGCCAGAAACCCATATCTTTAACAGTACGGATAACAAATCACCCACTTATGAAAAATACTCTATTTCTAAGGTAATATAGTTATACCAGCTAAAACCAAGAAAGAAAATCTGTAGTTTCTGGTTTTAAAAAAAAAGCTGATATAAAAATACAGATACACATGAATTGATACAATTATACTTTGCCAATGAGATCATAATGATCAACATAGTACACAACCAAAATAAGAAATCCATCAAAGAACTTAGTTTAAAATTAAGTTTAAAATTACTCAGCCAGGAGCATGGTAGCTCTTCTTGGTCAAGCAACCTAAATTCTAAACAGGTTGAGTCATAAACATCTTTAACACAAAGTAAAATAATTAATTATAAACCTAACTTTAAAAATTTACATTATTAACCAATATAATATAATAGCTTTTATAAGCAGCATAAAAATATACAACTATGCTGCTGCTACTACTACTGCTCCTGCAGCTACTTTTACTACCACCTACCACTTAATAAGCATCCAGATATGCCAGGTACAGTCTAAGCACTTTGTAAAAGTATTAAATTGTTTAATCCTCTAGCAGCTTTGTAAGACAGATACTATACCCATTTAACTATACCCAATTAACAAATGAGAAACTGAAGGAGCAATAGTTTAAAAACTTAATCAAGGTTACAAAAGTAGTAAAGAGCAGAACTGTGATTAAAACCCAGGCTGTCTGATTTGAGTCCACTCTCTTTACCAGTAAAAACCAAAATGAAATTAAAAGTAAAATCACTCTCTATCTTACTTTAGCTATTATCCAATCATAGCTTACTCTAGACTTGATTTCTTTCAACTTTAGGCTTCTACATAATTTTTTCCTTATCTTGATGTTAGAATACTGTTTAGATAGCTCCAGAACTTCTGAGAGGCATTTTAGAGAATATATAATAAAGCAATTAGAGCATCTGCCAGAGCATCAGATTGCTTAGGTAGGATATAATAACTCCACAATTTTCTGCTTTGTGATCTTAGACAAATTACTTCTCAGAGTTTCCTTATCTATAAGATGAGACTAACAGTACCTGCTTCACAGTCATCGTAAGAATTCAATAAGATTCTACCAACAAATACTTAATGGATAACTAATATATACCATATGCTAATCCTCGGTACCAGAATTACTTGTGAAAAAGATTGACATTACATTCTAACAGGGCAAACAGATAATAAACAAGTAGACTAATAAATTCAAACAGTAAGGGCTATGAAGACAATAAGGTACTGTGAAAGAAAATGAACAAGGAAGCATTGGCAGAGACAAACGTAAAGCATATATTATTATTGACAATATTAAAAACTGAGACAACTTCAACTTCCCCCCACTGACAACTTCCCCCCACCCCAACTTAGTATTTTCAAGAATTTAAAAGAAGGCTCTTTGAGGGCAGGGATTATGCTATTGATTCACTCAGTCTACAACTAGGGTCCTAGCACTAGGTTAGGAGCTTGAAACAGAAGTGAATAAAGCACTCATAGTCTTCAAGGAGGTCTCAATCTACTAGAGAACCTGGTGTTGTCTGTAACTGAACCCAGAGCCAGTGGAGAAGATATGAAGAGTAATAAGGTAAGTGTCAAAAACTGAGAAATGCAAGGAACATTCCAGATGAGAATCTAACTCAAAACTGGAAACACCAAGGAAGGCTTCCTGAAGAATTAGGAGAAGTCAGTCAAAACAGAGTGGGAAGGAGGAGAAAGAGCAAAAGAATACAAAAAGTTTATAAAGGCTTAAAGTCCATACAAGTAAACAGGAGCTTTATAAGCCATCTAAACACTTTTGGAATTTGCCAATGAGAGTTGTTTCATCCTTTACTCGAAAAAAAAAAAAAAATACAGGCTATATGAAACAATAGTTTTAAGATACAGGACATCGGGTAAGGAAGAGTTATCCCTGAGGGATGGGAAACAAAGGAGATTAAGCCTTATGATTGTTTCAGCTTGTTGTGCTGAGAGTCTCCAGGCTGTGGCACGAGAAAGGGAAACCTAGACACAACCCAGCAAACTAAAGCTGAAGAGACGTCACTGAGAGTTCAGGGAGATCAAGAAGATTAAAGTTCTCAGGCAAGAATACCAGAAAGGAGACAGCTGCACAGAGAATGAACTCCAGAGGTCTGCAGAAGGACCTCTCAAGTATCTAGTAGAGTACTGACCAGCACACGCCAATGAGGAGACAATCTAAGAGAGCAGCAAGAACCACCTGAAATGAGACACGTAGAGCGTGGAACAGTGCCTGTCCCCACCGCTAGGCTAGAAAACGTCTTAATTCATGAAGCATGATTAGGTAGAGGATTCAAAAAGAGCTAGCCTCTACTGAGGTAGCCCAAAACTAAACCCTGATCAAGTCCTCCCTAACAAATCTTAAAAGCAAGACCCAAAAGGATCAAGACGATTCCAAGTAATAACTGCATCCCAGAACAAAAGTCAAGAGGGTTTGTAGAAATACAATATCCAGTATTTGGCAAGGGAAAATTCACAATATTTGGAATTCAATAAAAAAAATTACCAGGCATGATTCCACTCATATAAAACTATGGCAATGAAAACTAGTCAATAGTGACTGAAAAAAAAAAAATCTGTGATTGCCTAAGGATGGTGAGGAGAAAAATGTCCACTGGTCTGTCTTGCATTTGGATGAATCTTTTCCAGGCATCATTTTGTAATATCATAAACAGGTCATTTTGAAAACATTTGGTATACTGATTTTACAGATCTTACAAATAAATGTTAATACATTTCATTATATAATATCAAAAAGTCACATATATAACATCACCACCAATAAATATCATCAGAAAAGTCTTTTAAGTATCAGAAAACTGCTAATCTCACAGTAGTATATACAATTTTTCAGATTCTGATTTTTCACTTGAAAGGTCAAATTTTATCAGGCCCACTTTATTTTCAAGAATCACCGTAGTCTGTCAGTTAATTTTTGAAGTAAAAACAATGTTCTGTGAAAAATGTGACTAGTTCAGCTCACAATTCAAACTATCCTACAAGTGTTTTTCTTTAAGATAACCATTCTATTCCCGAATGTGAAAGTGTTTTACAAAAACTATTCTTCACCCAGAATTAAAGTCTTAAGGGTGAAAAATTTAGTAAAATTAGTAACTTTTACTGCTTCATCAAGGACATTCTTAAGTGAAACTGGCTTTTCTTAATTATGCATTAAAGACAGAGAAGAAAATTACTATTAATACACGTTGGTGGCACTATCTTGATTGTGCTAAAGCATCAAGAGTTTTACCAGTCTTTGCTTTTGCACCATCAATGCAAAACTTGAAGACAGTTTAAAAAAAAAAAAAGGTAAGTAACATCTTAACATCACTATGAAAGTACTTCTGACCCCACAGACTGCCTAAAAAAAAAATCTCAGGAATCTCCGGAGTTCCCTGGCCTAATCCTTGAGAACTGATGCCCCAAGAACACTGAAAGACCTTTAGGGAAAAAAAAAAAAAAAGAACTTTAGGATATGGAATTCACAAACATTAGAATGTACAAGAGGGGAAAAAAAAAACTTTCAGCTCTCATTGCAGTCCAATTCTCTTATTTTATAAGTGAAGAAACAGGCACAAAGAGCACAGGTTTCCCATTTCTCACAGCAGCAGACATGCAATAGAACTTAAGACTTCTGAGTTTTTCTCTATTCTTGATTATACTAGTCTTTCTCTTTTTCAAAAATGCATTAACAAATACCACATTTGCCTTCTTTAAACTGAACAATGTCATAAATACATACATTCTGTGGAGACATGGAGTTTGTCTTTCCTAATGGAGAATTGAGTTTTGTGGTCTTTCCTGAAGCAACTTTTGCATCCAAATGGTGTACCTCCTTCTCAAAACAATGACGTTTTCTGATCTGTAAATACAGAACCAAATTGAAGTTTATTGTAAACTAAAAGTTTGATGAGGCTAGTTGTTCTCAAAGATCAAAATAGCTATAGTGTGCACTTTTAGCATTAAAAAAAATTACTATTTCTAACTAGTACTAATCAAGTTTCTAACAAATAGGCACTTTATTACAAGACTTAAATAAAACAGAATACAGTAATACCTCTCAAATTCCAACCAAAATAGCTTTAATTAGAGATGTGTCAAAACTTTGCATTGTAAAATGATCTTCCCATAAAATAGTCCCACCATATAGACACCAGGAATAGCATAATACCAAGTCCAATTACATATCCAATTGGAAAATTAAATAAACATTCAAAGATTATTCTAAATTAAAAAAAAAAAAGAATAAAAAATTTGAATGTAAATATTCATTATTTCCTATATGATAAATTATTTGATTACTATTATTATATTACTTGTTAGATATCTAATAATCCAAACTGTATTTGACTAAGTTTCTTCTATAAATACCACTGTTTTCTTTCCATGTTGGTCCTTTAATGGACCGGAACCTGGTGGTCCGGAGAGTAAGAGAGAGAAAGAGGCTGACATCCCCTGGTTCACGCGGAAAGCCAATAGAGCCCTGTTCTTAGGGCTCGCGCTGCTGCACGTAGGCATCGGGCGCCCTCTCGAGTGGGTGAAGGCACAGCGCGCCTTCTGGAGAGGGTCTTAGAAGCCCGGGCAAGAAAGTGAGCTCAGCGGGCCTCCGCGCTCCAAGGAATTAGCCAGAAATAGAGAGAGAGAGAGAAAGACAGAAAGAATAGAAAGAAAGACAGACATGGGGACCCAAGCTCTGATGGAGCAACGGTGTTTTAATCAACATGGCGTGGGCATGTATACTGCAACGCGATCCCTATCAAAGCGAGAGTTGCAAACAAACACCTTTTACCATATGGCTCATAAAAAGGAAGAGGGTACTTATCACCGTAATGAGAAATGCCTGGATTCCTCAGCCCAAGGAAAGGCATGCCTCTCCTAATTCCTGAATATTCAGGAATTAATAAGGGCCAGAGGGTTCCTGACAGATCCAAAACAGCACACAAGAAGCCTCTTGTTAAATGCTTCCTGACATTTCCAAACTACATGTGCTTTTTCTTACTTGCCAAAAACCTATGTACTCAAACTATGAAGGGGAAAAAAAGCATTTCTACTGATAATTTATTACTATCAAAAAAGAAATGAAAGCCAACAAAATCAAGGAATAAATGTTTTACTTTGAACCCTACTTCACAACATCCAACTGTAAGTACACATTTTGCTGGTAAAAATTTTTAAAGATTCACACTTCATTTGTAATTAGAACTTTTCCAAATATAAAACTAGAAAGTGGATTTATCCTATTTCTAAAAACAAGGTTTAATTACGGAAGTTAAGACTGTACATGGAACAAACTACATAAAAATGCAAACATTTTTTGATTATATTGAATTTAAAAAATAGTTATCTACAATGACATGCTAATTAATTAATAATCTTTATTTGTAACTAAATCTATTAAAATAGTCCAGTCTCCCTACCTCAATGCTATGAACTCTATGAAAAAATATAAGAGTTCAATGCCATGAACTCTATTCACCTATTAAAAGTATATTTCATTTAAAACTTCTAGTAATTTTGGTCTTTAGAAATAAACATATTTTATAATTATTCATAATAAAAACTCAATAAATAAGAGTAATCCTTATCATTACATTAAAACTATCAATATCAAAAATATCTGACCTAAATACTCGTATCAGAGATATTTTGGCCATAAGAAAACACCATTATTAGATAAAAAAACAGAACAGTTAAAAGTACAAAGTAACTCTATTACTATAACATGCCATAAGTAAATGTTTTACTATCAAATTTCTTAAATATAAATAAGCATCATTCAGTTTCACTTTAATGACATGCTACTATGAATAATCTACTATAACAAGCTCCATTGTAATGAATATATAAAATGAAATTACAGTAACTGGTCGTTAAATTTATATCTGACACTATCCAACTAATCTCTACAAATGCCACTGAAAACTTGATTGATACTTGACTACCTTGTTCAGCCATAACTAATGGGATTATTTCACTGCCAAAAGACTGTTTACCTGCTGTGCAGTTTCCAAGGGTCGAATTCTTTTCTTTTCTACTTGAAAATCATCATTTTCGTCTCTGTACATAGATGCCTGCTTCTTAGCAGATAGCTTTGCAGCCAGTGTAGTTTTTTCAGGAGAGTCTTATATAAGAAGTCATAAAAAATTAGTGTAAGTAAATTACATTTAGTCAGTTTTTCCAGGAAAAAAAACTGGAGTTAGGATGTAAGATTTTAATCTGTAAGAATACTGAATCACTATGCTGTACATCTGAAACTAATATAATATTGTAAATAAAGTACACTTCAATCTTTAAAAAGATGTTGACATTTCTAATAACTTCAAAACATACTTTAAAATATGAAATGCTAAACATCTTTAAAATCACTTATTTATCACTCAATTTACTTAACAAAGACAGAGCAAACATTGTAAGAAATGTTTTCAAGAGGAAAAGTCCAGCCTTGATTTTTAATAGGTTTATGCTTTTGTAGACCACTTCCAATAATATGGCTTAAAAAATGTAACTTTAAGAGTCTCTCAAAAACTTTTCATCTGTATAAAAATCTTTCTTTACAGTGCCTTAATGTTTCTTTTCTACTAAAATTCTCTATGATCCTCAGGCTAAAAACACAGTAGAATCAAGCTCCTAAAATCTGTTTTTTAATTCCACAATCCTGAAAGCTCAATCTCATTTATCAGTGACCTCTCAATCACCAAATATTATCCCCATTTTATATATGTGAGCACTAGGTTTTAAAAGAAGTCAAGTAACATGCTCATATCATATGGCAAGTAAAAGGCAAGGCCTGCATGTGACTTGACTCCTGCTCTCTGACTCCAAAATCCATACGCATAACCTCTAGGCATACAGCCAAACATAACACTTTGTCTTCTTGGAACATAACAAACACATTTCCTTTCTCCTTAATTTCTGTAACACCGTTCTTAACTGTTCCTATACAGTGGTTCTCCCTTTCCCTAAAACGTGAGCGTTCTTAAAAGTACCTTCCTTACTCTCTGCTCTTCTCTACACACTCCCCCTCCACTCCCAGAGTTTCAATTCATTTATTCAATATTTATTATATTGAGTCCATATAATTCTAGACACCATGGAAAACAATGAAGAAAAAAGTTCCTGGCCTTAAAAGATTTACAGACTATTAAGGGGAGAAAGCCCTGTGAGCAGCAGGTCCAATCCATTTTCAAAAAAAGAAGTTTGAGTTTGCACAAACACAGAAGTGAATCTATGCCACACAGCATTGGTTTTCAAGCTTTTTCTGAGGAGGACTATATTTTTTAAAGAAATATTGCTTAGGATTTCTAAAATACAATGAAAGGCCTAGAATTTCACTGATCTATTGTCCCTTTCTCCCTATAAGCTATGTTTCTTCCTTAGGCTCTTAGGAACATAGTTTGAAACCCATTATATTCTAAAATCTTAATAGTTCTGCCTTTCATACCTAGGTCTTTAATCTACCTGGTATGAGTTTTTGTGTATAAAGTAGGGCTCCAATTTTAATTTTTTTCTTACAGATATTTAATAGTCAAATGGCAACCCACTCCAGTATTCTTGCCTGGAAAATCCCATGGACGGAGAAGCCTGGCAGGCTGTGATCCACGGGGTCGCAGAGTCAGACATGATTGAGAGGCTTCACTACTTACGGAAAAACCCCTCTGTGCCCTCTGCTCTACACAAGCTCTTCTATTAAAAAAATCAAGTTTCAGCATACATGTAGAATGGAATCTGGGTTCCCTACAATTTTCCACTATGCTAATACCATGCTGTTTTAATTATTATAGCTATATACATATAACGAATCAGGATATCTCACAGGTCACGTCCTCTCACCTCAACCTGCTTCCTGAAAACTGTCTTGGCTGTTCTTAGTCCTTTGCATTCCCATACATATTTTAGAAAACACATGTAATTTTGAGCCCTACAATTTCCTGGCTAACTAGTAAAATAAGCACAAACAAATCTAGACCGGTGATTCTTAACTGGGCTAGTTTTAAGCATCCCAGCCTAGACCGCAGGGCCAGTAGGACACCAGGCAATATCTGGAGACGTGCTTGGTTGTCACAAGCCGGGAGGAGGGTGTGCACTACTGGCATCTAGTGGGCTGAGGCCTGAGAGATGCTTCTGAACATTCCACGATGTGCAGGACAGAATTACCCACAACACAATTATCCCATTCAAAATGGTAATGGTGCCAATGCCGAGAAAGTGTTAGCCGCTCAGTCCGTGTCCAATTTTTTGCAACCCCGTGGACTGTAGCCCTCCAGGCGCCTCTGTCCATGGAATTTTCCAGGCAAGAAGACTAGAGTAGGTTGCCACTCCCTTCCCCAAATAAACCAAGGGGCAAGTTGGTAGGACTCATTAAAGGCTATGGAACATCTACCAAAAACAATAATCCAGTTTTAGAAAAACTAAACTGCCATGTGCCAAATACGATTAACTCCAATTCATGAAAAAAAATTATATCATATGCATACACAAAAAGGCTTATCTTCCTAGTCTTTATAGTAGGGGAGTTTGCAAGAAGCTTACCAAAGGTGTTAAATCTTTAAAATAAAAGGTTATAAAGAAATTAAGTATATTCAGCATATACTTAAAACAACAACAAATCCTGGAAATCAGTAAGAGACAACCCAAAAGAAAAATGGGCAAACACTTGAAGGGGTAGTTCACTAAAGGGGATATTCAAATGACCAATAAATACATTAAAAGACACTCAATCTCATTAGTTACCAGAGAAATATCAATTAAAACTCACAACACCACCACAAAGGAACCAGAATGGCTAAAATTTAAAAAGACTCAAATATCCAGTGCTAACAAGAATGCTGAACAACATAACTTCCACATACTACTAGATGTAGGGCAAAGGGGTGCAAAATTGGTTCAATCATTTGGAAAATGTTGGTATTATCTACTATAGCTCAACATAAACATACACACAAAAACTAGCAATTCTATTCCAAGTTATATATCTAATAGAAAATATTTACCTATCTGTACCAGAAAGAATAAGAATACTTATAAAAGATCAACAACCAAAATAAGAACCCACCCAAATGTCTAACAATTGTAGAATGGATTAATAAATTATGGCATATAATCTATTACATACCATAAAATAAAGCTATAAGAACCACTACTTTATGCAACAACCCAAATGAATCTCAGAAATATTTTAGGCAAAAGTTGACAGACACAAGAGTACAAATATAATTCCATTTCTATGAAGAAGCAAACTCATCAATGATGACATAGGGAAAATAGCAACTACCTATAATGAGAAAGAATACCAACTGGAAAAGAACATGAGAAGTTCCCCTGGGGTGTTGCTATGTCATATTTTTCATCTAGGTGGTAGTTACTTGAGTGTAATTACTCTATGAAAATTCATCAAGCTATACACTTAGAATTCTGTGTGTTTTTCTATATTTAAGTCACATATTTTTAAAGAATTTACTTAAAAATATAAAGAAAGTATCAGAATATAACCCAGATTTACCCCATCTGATCCTTGAAAAGATTATTCTAAATAACTCTAACTCACAACTATATTAAAACTCAAGTTGTGTAAATATTGAAAATTGACTTTTTACAAAGTTAAAAAAGCAATGCAGCAGATAAAGAACAGCCTTTTTGATAAATGGTGCTGAACAATTAGATATTCATATGCCAAATAAATGAACCTGAATCCATATTCACACCATATACAAGACCTAAAAGTAAAAAGTAGACCTAAAAGTAAAACCTAAAACTAAATTTGATTAAAAAAAGAAACTTGTACTCAAAAATATATAAAGAACTCTTAAAACTTAACAATAAGGAAAAAACAATAGACAAGCAAAAGATTTCAACACAGTTTATGAAAGAAGATATACAAATGGCTAATAAGCACATGAAAAGATGCTCAACATCACAAGTCATTAGGGAAATGCAAAATAAAACCACAGTAAGACACCACTATAAGCTTCTAAGAGTGATGCTGGGAAAGACTGAAGGTGAAAGGAGAGGGGGCGGCAGAGGATGAGATGGTTGGATGGCATCACCCACTCAACAGACACGAATTTGAGCCAACTCCAGGAGAGAGCGGAGGACACAGGAGCCTGGTATGCTGCAGTCCATGGTGTCACAAAGAGGTGGACATGACAGTGACTGAACAACACAATAAGCTTATCAGAATGGCTAAAAAGATTACCACACCACTGTCGGCAAGGACGTAGAGAAATGAGAACTCTCATACACTGCTGGTAGGAATGTAAAACGGCATAACTATTCTGGGAAACAGTTTTGAAGTTTCTTAAAAAGTTAACCGTAAGTGATCCAGTCATTACATTCCTAGATAACTACCCAGGAAAGTAAAAACATATGTCCATAACAATGACTTATAAACAAACGTTCCTAACAGCTTTATTTGTAGTAACAGCCCCGAAACTAGCAACAACTCAGATATACAACAACAGGTGACTGGATAAACAGTTTGCAGGGCTTCCCTCGTGGCTCAGATGGTAAAAGAATCCACCTGCAATGAGGGAGACCCAAGTTTGGGGAGGAAGAATTAGAGGTTGTTTGGGGAAGAAGAATTCAGAGGTGGGAAGGAGGAATAACAAAAGAGCATGAGTAAACTTTTGAAGGTGATAGATATATTCACTACTTTAATGTTGGTGAAAGTTTCAGGGAAATACTCTTACATTAAAGCTCATCCAAATGTACTATTTAAATATATAGTTTGTTATGTCAAGTATATTTCAATAAAGTTATCTTTTTTTAAAAAATTCAGGTTGTACATAAAACAAGCCAGAGTTCTTATAATTAGCTCAAAATCAATTCCATTCTTTCATACAACAGGTATTTAACTAATTACTACCTATATGCCAGGCACTCTGCTAGTTATGCAATGATGAGCAAACGGACAACAGTTCCTGATCTCATGGACTATACAGTCTGCTAGGGGAAGCAGAGATTAATAAAAGATGCGCCCAAACACATGGATGGTATAAGCTGTAGCAAGTGCTATGAAGAAGAGGTACACAGTGAAATGACAGAATATAACAAGGAAACCAAATCTAATCTGATGGAAAGATCAGAATGGCTGCCTTAAAGAGTGATATTTAAGCTGAGAGCTAAAGGAAGAGCAAGTTTACAAGTTAAAGATGGAACCTGACTCGGAAGAGACATTAACACATGCAAAGGAGAAAGCATGACCCTCTGAAGGAACAGAAAGAAAGCCAAGAGAGTTAACAGTCAAAACCGTGTAGACAACACAAGGGGTCACCTCTCCAGCATCTATTCCACTTCCTCGTCCTCATTCCCAACAGAATCACACTTCACTTCAAGCAGCTAACATCCTCTACAGTCAAGTGCTTTAGCGGAAGATGAATCCATCCTTGATTTTAGAAAGTGGATACTGTTTAGACATGAGTCAATCATAGTAACCTCTTTTCTCCCAGCCATTGATTGCCATTAGTTAAGGAATGGCATGAGTGAAAGCAGGAAAGGAGTTATTACATGTTCTAAACAAGAGACGATAGTTTGGACAAGGAGATATCAATGGAGATAGAAATCTATATGGAGGAATAAGGAAGAGCAAAGTATATAGGATGTGTCCCAGGTTTCTGACTTAGGCAAATAATGGTCAATCTTCTCCATACAGTCAAAGCACAAGAAATATCTTTAAATTAATAATCTAATCTTATTGATAATGTATTTCTCTCAAATAAATCTAGTAAGAACTCCCTAAGTAGCTCAAATGGTAAAGAATCTGCCTGCAATGCAGGAGACCTGGGTTTGATCCCTGGGTCAGAAAGATTTAGAGAAGGGCATGGCAACCCACTCCAATATTCTTGCCTGGAGAATTCCATGGACAGAGGAACCTGGTGGGTTATAGTCCATGGGGTCGTAAAGAGTAGGACACGACTGAGCAACTAACACACACACATTTAAGGATCATACTTGAAACATAGCTGATTCTCAGATAGGATACTGGTCTTAGAAGGTCAGGCAAACTTAACAAGAATAAGTGAGGCTAATTAGATTTTGTCTTATGCTTACAGATCAAAATGGTTTATAAAATTCTATCATATAACTAATAATACCTACAAATAACATCAGTTTCTGAGTATCATTAATTTTGCCTTGCCTCCTTTAAAAATGGTTTACGTTAGCAACATGTTTGAATCAATTAAAAGTGAGGCCAAGAAGAAAACAGTCCAAGGATTTCTGACCATTCTATGCATTATTTAAAATAATTCGAGAGAAATCAGGTGGAAATATATAACCAATTATGCTAACCCAATTTATCTACATTAGGTATCAAAACAGTAATAATTAACACTTATCACAGACACCAACAGACCCAGGCACAACATAAACTACCTTGAGAACCTGACAAAGTGCCATTTCTTTCAGAAGGTGGTGTACTTGGAGGGCTGAAATGATACGAAGTTCGCTGGTGCACATCACTGTTTGCAAAATTCTTTGAATGGCACGAACAACAACATGACAATGGTACTTCAGTTTTCTTTCTTAGGCTTTCATCCTCTGGCTTCCCTAAAAATGAAAGAATCTCTAATTAGAAAAACATTAAGTTTTCTTCACAGCTAGGGTACACAATCACCCTTTTTTTGCCCAAGGTTAGGAAGTTTCCCAGGATTAAGACTCTCAAGGCTGAAGTCAGAAAACTACCTGGCAAATCTGGACAAGCTGATCACTCAATCTGCAGCATTGAATGAGGACAGGAGGGAAACACTTATGCCAGAAACATACATAGAGAAGCTAACAACAAATTTACATGATTTAGAAAAATCTAATAATAGTCAAAGATTAATAATGCAACAAAGGCACAACTACTACTGAGATATATTAAAATACTAAGTATACCTAAATCATTCTTAATTACTGCTATTTTCCTAACTGCAGAACTTGAAAGTTCAATATGGTAAATAATAATGTAAACAAAAAAGGGTTAAATCATTCCCACTTATACTTCTATTTCAAAAATCATGTTTCATATCATTTTTGATACCTGTATCAAATACAGTTTAAAGTCAATATTCAAATTAAACAGGTAATTTTTAATACTTAAGTACAATACAAAATTGCAATAGTTCTGCATGTGTGCCTACAGTGTATAAGAATATAATTCGGATATTAAAAAATATGAATAATTTATTTTATTTTCTATATACAGTACTGATATTAGTTTCCCATCTGCACTACATAAATACATTTCCAGAGTCTCCCATTAAAGTTTCATTAACAGATAATCTCATTTTCACCAAAGATAAACATCAGTAAGAAACAAAGTGGACAACCGAAAGCTTATAAAATATTTACTTTTAATTTTTAATAGTCTTACCAGGAGCAAAATTTTTTTTAAAAAACATGTATGTGTGTATATACACACATATATATACACATACATATCCATAGTTAATTTAAAATTCTCCTAATACTTTAAGTCAAAGCCATCTAATTATGAAACTAAAATGTATCCAATATTGTATTTCAGATTTATCATATAAAATGAGTGAGTGAGTGAAGTCGCTCAGTCGTGTCTGACTCTTTGCGACCCCGTGGATTGTAGCCTACTGGGTTCCTCCGTCCATGGGATTCTCCAGGCAAGAATACTGGAGCGGGTTGCCATTTCCTTCTCCAGGGGATTTTCCCCAACCCAGGGATCGAACCCAGGTCTCCCGCATTGGAGGCAGACGCTTTAACCTCTGAGCCACCAGGGAAGCCCATCATATAAAATAGTCTTTCACAAAAGTTAAGTGCTACTTTTTGTTAGTAAATGTGACAGGTATTAGCAAATAAAGCAATGGGAAATAATACGAATCCATAAAAACAATATTACAATAAACCTCTGCTTATGACAGAATTTGCTTTGGCATCCAAACAAACAAAAAGATTTTTCTTTTTCTGTATCCCATTTTCTAATGTTATGAGATAAGCAACACTATTAAAGGATTTATTCAAAAAAAGCAATTATTTGTATATGCTATATAATCATGTCAGCCCCATCTCTTGAATCTTTTACATACAAATTATCCTCTAATTATTTTTATAATCATTCTTTAAGTATTCCAAGGTTCTTATGTATAGTATACTCTGAATCATCAAATAAAGGGCTATCTTACATTCAAAATTATTTTAGGATTAAGTGAATACATTGTGCTAAACTCAAACTCTTTTAGAAGACACAGAACTGATTATAAAGAAATACCTTAAAAGAGAATATTTAAATTAGCTAGGACATGGTTGAATCATTCTGGGTAAAAAGTACTTCATCAGATTTTTTTCAGGACCCAATAGGCAACCTAAAAATATCAACCAGCTACTTACCACTAAGAGACTGCTGCCACGCTAAAGCAGAACAAAGTAAGGCTAAGCTTTTCCCACTTCCTGTGGGGCTCTCCAATAAACAATGCTGCTTGCTGTTTAATCCTCTGACAATCTATGAACACAAAAACAACTTTCTTAATCAATAAACAACACACTTCATTAAAGTCTCTCTTCTTTACAACCACCAGAAGTCTAAGTTGCACACAGTTCAGGGAAAATGGCAACAGCAGCAAGAACTAGAATTTAATTAAATCTGGACTTTATTCCTTTATTTGTTGTTGTTTAGTCACTGAGTCGTGTCTGACTCTTTTGCGACACTAGGGACTGCAGCCTGCCAGGCTCCTCTGTCCATGGGATTTTCCAGGCAAGAATACTGGAGTGAGTTGTCACTTCCCTTCTCCAGGTATCTTCCCAAACCATGTTTCAAACCCATGTTTCCTGCACTGGCAGGTGGGTTCTTTACCATAGAGCTACCAGGGAAGCCCCTGATTCCTTCATATCTCTCCCTAAAATTATGTTAAAGAATATCAAGCACAAAAGAAACAAAAGCAATTGGTGCCTTACTTATGCAAACACCACCATTTCTATAAAACTAGAATACACTAACATCTTCAGTGAAAACTTAATAGAGGACACTGCTGAGAATGTTACAACCACTTTGTGCAGAAATTAAAAATTTCTAGTAAAGTTGAAGATACCCAATTTAATCAATCCAGTCCTAAGTAAATACCTAAAACCTTTCCCAAATGAATATAAGGCAATACGTATAAGTTCATGGCAGCACTGTTTGAAACTGCAAAATAACGTAAACAATCTAAAAGTCTATCAAGAGGAAAATAGGCAAATAAAATTCTAGTATATTAATACAATGGAATAGTATAAGCAATGAAAGGAGTTATCAATCAATAGGGCTACATCTCAGAAATAAGGTTAGACAAGGGAACAAGGTCATGAGGAAGGGAGGGCCTGGTATGCTGCCGCCCTTTCTTCTGCCCTTAGACTCTGCGATGGCCACAGAGCTTCCAACAGTGCTTTGCTGGGACAGAGCAGCAAGGTTCACAACCTCTGTGGTTCACAGGAGCCACTGTGATAAGGGTCCAGGGAGGAATCCACCATTTTCAGTGGAAAACAAGTGGCAATTACTAGTTATGATGACTTTGTACTTTGGATCTCTGTTTGTTTCTCCTTTCTTTATAGTAAGACACCAACTGCTTAAAAAATAATCCATGAAACAAACATGAAAAGGAGCATTTAAAAAAAAACACGAGTTCTTGAACTCAATATACTAGATATGTCTGTAAAAAAACTTATAGCAGAAATCCTTAAAAAGTAATAATAATAATATTAATCTTAAGAAAAAAAACACAAAATCAAGTTCTCCAGAAAGCTGAGTACAATATCATATCACTGTGCAAAGTTTAAAAATACGTAAAGTATATTCAATATTGTTTATGCATACATGTATATGCAATATAAGTATAAAAACATGGCTAGAAGAGAAAAAGAACAAATTCGGGATATTAGTTATCTTCTTACTTGCAAACAAGGTAAGATGGCAAAACGCTAAGATTCAACAAAGCTGGTATGTTGGTTTTACTCAAGTTTGTATATTAATTTTCTATATGATTGAAATATCTCAAAAAAATTATGGTGAAAAATATAGTATTCTATATAAAAAATATATATATATAGTATTCTATATAAAAGATAGTAAATACTTTGTATTTCAAAGTAATTCAGTAAAGCAGTAATTCAGTAAATAGAAGTTTCAGATGAGCTGAGAACATTTTTTAGAATGTTCTCCTTTGCCTCCTAATTATATATATATATATATTTATATATATATATATATATATATATATATATATAGTTTAGCAGCAATCAGTATTACTTTTCCAAAGGTCAGAGGTTCTTCAATGAACCCAGCAAATCCATCTACTACCTGCAAAAAATATGTAGTCACAGACTCAATGTATGTTATGAATTATAAGCACCTGTATCTTAAGACTTAACTGCTGAAAAATACTTACAGAATTCATCATAGCAAGCTGTGATGGATAAGCTTTATAAGGAAAGTTAATCTTCACCCCACCAATTGTATATTCAGCTGAAGACATCATGCTTTGTTTACTTCAGATTCCTAACTGCAACAGAAATGAAAGTCAATATTGAAATAAAGCTATTCAAAGATACCTAAATCTAGGGCAGAAGCCTAGAAATAAAAATTGGAATAAATGTATAAACAAAACAAATGAAAGTAAAAGAATTTCCTACCCTGACAAATCACAGTGGTTAAAAGTGGATTTGCATTCCTATTCTGCCAAAGCTGTGAACCAAGAGTTAGAAAGTATAGGTGCTAGATCAGGTTCTGACAACTCAGATATTTTAACCTGATCACGTCTCTTCGCTTTTCTAGACAAAGATTCTTACCTGTGTGTGCTATGCGCTCAGCTGTGTTCAAATCTTTGCAACCCTATGGACTGCAGCCTGCCAGGCTCCTCTGTCCACGGGATTTTCCAAGCAAGAATACTGGAGTGAGTTGCCATTTCCTCCTCCATGGAATCTTCCCCAACCAGGGACTGAACCTGGCTCTCTGGTGTCTCCTGCATTGGTAGGCAGGTTCTTTACTACTGAGCCACCTGGAAAGCCCCTCTTACATGTAATAATCCCTAATTTAAAAATTGTTGTAAGGAAGAAAGCACCTGGGGCACGTAATAGGCACTCAATAGTTCTTACTTTAAAGGTCAGTAGGGTATAATGGAAAGATGGGTTTTGAAGGGAAAGCCTAAATCTGAATTCCACTGTGAATCACTTAACCTCACAGAGCCTATTTCTTCATCTGTGAAATGGAGCTATCTGCCTGATAGGGTTTTTATGAATATCAGCCAGGCACTGAGTTAAGAATTAAATAAAATAATGTACAGAATGTGCCTAAACTCCAGTATCTGATACACAGGAAGTGATCTTGTTTAATACCCACTTCTTGTAAACCATATTCTCTTAACCTGGGATCCATAGTTGTAATTCAAAGATTGTGATCTTTTGATATTGCATACAACAGTTTCTGTGCATGATTGCATTTTTTTTTAAAGAGAAAGTCCATAAATCTCTCATTCCCAGAAATATATCCTAAGGAAATAATGGAAAGTTGAGGAGAAAATTATATACACTGTTATCAACTGAGAAATTATTTGCAGTAGTGAAAAAAGGTCAATTCGATCTGAGGACAGAGAAATGGTTAAAATACCAATTCAACAGATTAGGAAGCCAATAACAACCTTTACCGTAGCTTATGTGTCCCCTAAAAGTTCAGAACCACTATTCTAAGGTATTTTTCAGTTCTAACATTTGGTGTTTCTGTGAAGCTCTGAGAATGAAATTTGGTGGAATCTCATCCCTTCATCTAGGGCTTCCCAGGTGGCGCTAAGGGTAAAGAACCGCCTGCCAATGCAGGAGACAAAAGACACTCAATTCCATCCCTGGGCTTGGGAAGATCCCCTGGAGGAGCGTATGGCCACCCATTCCAATATCTGACCTACAGAATCCCCGTGGACAGAGGGGCCTGGTGGGCTGCTGTCCGCGGAGTCGCAAACAAGTCGGACACGACTGAAGCGACTAAGCAGGCACGGATCCCTTAAACTAAAACAACAACTCAAGACTGGCCCAGTTTCTCACATAGAACCCAAAAACCAACCTCCCCGCCCGCCCCAGTTGTGGCAACAGGTATCTCAAAATAAGGATGCTTCGCCCACCCTGAACAAAGAGGAAACCAACCGATCTGGCTCCAGCCGTCGTCCCCTCCCACCCAGAGGGAACGCGGGCTCCGGGGCTAAAAACAGGCCTCTGCCCTAAGCGCAGGTTCCCCACGCCCCAGGTTTTCTTCCTCATATTCCTTCCTCCCTCAGCAACCTGGGACCCCCGAGACCGGGCTGATCCACTCAACACCGAAGGGCCCGCAAGGCGGGTGGACGAGAGCAGAGGGGACCCTCCTCCTGGCCGAGGTCGCGCCCTTCCCCTGACACAGACTTGCCCGCCCTGAGGAAAACCCAAACAACGCAGAATGGGCTCCGATTTCACCGGAGAAAAGGAAGCCGAAACCGACGAGCAAACACAACGGAGCCCTGGCAGAGAAGAAAGGTTCTAGAACCGCTTCACCTTTTCTCCACTCCAGCTCTCAGCAGCCCTCTCCGCAACACCCAGACGAATTCCCGCCTCCCGCCCCGCAACTCCCAGCACCCAATCGCCGGGCGAGCTCAGACAACCAATCACTCGCCAAGACCAAAACCAAGCAACCAATCGTGGCTCGAGGTCAGGGGGCGCGCACTCTGGCACCCAATGAAAGCCTCCGCAGTAAGAACGAACCCAAGGTCCGCGGCGGCACCGGAAAGGAAACGCCAGAAGCGTGAAGCAGTGCGAAGAATCCCAGGGACTTAAGGGAAAATACTCCATCCGCTCCGATGTACTTTTTTGAAACCGGCGACTTAACCTGTGCCTCAGTTTCCTTGGAAACTCCACGTCTCGTATTTAAAGTACGTAGACCAACGGAGAGGAAACACTGTTAGCCCCTTTTCTTTCAGTATTCATCCGCCCGCCCCCAGCCCCAGTTCAAATTTCCGAACTTTCCGGAAGCCAAAGTAAAGACCCAGGCGGGAATTGCCAGACTGCTGAGCCAAACTAGGCGAGAAGGTTGGATGACAGCTGGCTACAAAACCTCCTGATAATCAAGGCTTTCCTGGGTCCACATCCAACCAGAAATATGCTCTCCAGGTCTCCAGTACCTCATTTAAGGCTTATCAGCCTCCTATCCCCCCTAAGACCAATTAGGAAAATTGCTAAGAAAGCACACTTTCTTCAATGGTAGGGAGAGTTAAACACCATCTCGCCAAATTTTTTAACTCTAGCGTAAACTTGGCTTAAAATAACTAGTGTTTCAAAAAGCAAAACCAGAGACAGTTTCTTACATCCCATGAAACCAATTTGGGAGAGAGGTTTGCTGCAGGCAAGCATGTATGCACGCATGCTAAGACGCTTCAGTTGTGCTCTTTGCAACCCCATGGACTGTAGCCCGCCAGGCTCATCTGTCCATGGGACTCCCCCCGGCAAGAGTATTTTGCAGGAAGGAGCAGTGAAAGGCGAGTTGATTCGTTTGCCTCCCTTTGTTTTACTACATCTTCCCCTAATGACAAAACTTAGTCATAAGACTAAATTCTACCCTTTGTAAATTCAGGCTCAGAAATTTATCCTTAAAAAGTTATGGAGGACTTCAGTGGTGGTCCAGTGGTTAAGAATCTGCCTGCCTGTTAGAGAAATTGAAAAACTTTTGACAAAGCACTGCCAATGCAGGAGACATGGGTTGGATCCCTGGTCCAGGGAACTCTGATCCCACATACAAGGGAGGAACTAAGCGGGCAAGCCACAGTAACTGAGCCCTGGTTTCAACTAAGACGTGAGGGAGCCAAAAATAAATATTTTTTTAAAAAGTAATCTAAAAGAAAAGTAGTAATACCTCAATTGATGACAGTGCCTATTCTAATACTGAAAAATAACCATATACGTCCCAGTGTAGTACTAATGTGCTAAGTCACTTCAGTCATGTCCGACTCTGTGACCCCATGGACTGTAGTCCCCAGGTTCCTCTGTCCGTGGAATTTTCAGGCACGAATACGGGAGTGGGTTGCCATTTCCTCCTCCAGGGGAATCTTCCCAACCCAGAGATAGAACCCGCATCTCTTACACTCCTGCACTGGCACCCAAGGTCTCTACCACTAGCGCCACCTGGGAAGTCCCAGTACTGACAGGGGGATGGTTATATCAATTCAATCATTACGGAGTCAAGTAAATAATTATAAAAACCAAACAACTTGCAAAAAGTTTCCATATAAAGTTAAATGAAAGAAGACAAATGCCAAACTGGGTATTATGGGTTCCACTATATAAAAATACATGTGCATAAGCAAAGATGAAGGGCAAGTACCACAAAGATGTCATTTATTAAGTCAGCAGTAAGGAGGATAATTTATAAAATAAATCCTTAAAAATACCTTCAAATTATGTCTGCTTTTACAAAATTTTTAAAATATTAAAATCTTCTAAGTACTGATAATTACTCCCAGAGTAACTAGTATGATTTTCCTCTCTTAAGTTCCTAAGGCTGTCAACTGACTCTCACCTTGTATTGCCCTTTGATGTTCGCAGCATAACAGAACAGGGTACACAAGCTCTGGAACCACAGAGTCCTCTGGATTCCAGTCCCTTGAATGGTTCCTTTCAGGTTAATAGCAGTGAAATAAAACAAAAAAACTACAAGTTCATTTGATAAAGAATATGAATGTTTATAAACCAATATTCAAAATAGCTGCACACATCTTTTCTTCACTTGAATTTAAAAAAAAATCACATTGTGACAAATTTTATAACCTTAACTTAAAATACATGAATATTAACATTTACTAATATTTACATATTTTATTTACATCATCAACAAACCTGATGAAAAAGAGCATATGTTATTATTTTTAACACAGCAGGTTTTGACCAGTCTTTGAAAATTGATCCAGGAATGTGCACTGCATTTAGTTAGAAAACATTTCAATCTTTTCTGACTCCTAGAGGTTACCTATTCACACAAAATATTACAAAACCTCAGTTTAAACAAAAGGAAGCAAACAGGAGCAGTTGTATTGAATCTTAAAAGACTATAAAACTGCCTTGTTTAAAAATATGCAAGTTCTTTGTTTTTAAGTGTATGCTTTTGTTTTTTGCATCAAAATTATTTAATTGAACTTTAAGCATCTAATAAAAGTTATAAATATTCTCATCTATGATACCGTGCACGAGATTTGAAACAGATACAAATTAGTTCTTATGTAATACCCTTATGAGGTAGGGCCAGTAGTAATTTCATTTTACAAAGAAGGAAAATGAAATGTGACTATTTCCTAGTGAAAAGGCTAAAATTAAATTTCTTTTCTTAAAAACCACACTTTCTTATTAGCCTTCCTTATTTATTTTATAAGTGAAGAGGTCTGTTTCAAGTGGGGTGGGAAAGAGGGGTTCATTCAGGTATTTCTCAGAAAGCAAAGAGAAGTACCTTCTGCACTGGATACTTCATTAAGGAAAAAAATGCGGATTATGGGTTAACTGAATGCATCTACCTAATCAATGGACATTACTAACAGAGGACTGCAAAATCCTTCCACAACACAGAATTTTCCCCGTTTTAATTTTTCCTGAGGTCCAAACATTACAGATTAGTTCAAAATCTTCTCAAATTATGATGTGAATTATAGTCCTGTTGACAAACAGAGTTCTTCAATCCAGTGGGTTTTATTGCTCTAAACTTCAATGAGATTCCAATGGATTTACCCCCTCTGACCATTATAAAAATAAACTTTAAAAAAAACTAAATGAGACCTCTTTTCAGGTTAGTCTCTGCACAAAGATGTTTCTGTAAACTCTTCTAAGCCAGTATCTTAAAATTCCAAATTATTCAAGTATCTCTTTAAACATATGGCTTCATATATTAGTAAAAATTGAAGCAAATATGTAAAATCTTTAAATCCTTATCTCTAAGTCCATGGAAGTCATTTACAAAAAGCTGTTTGCCTTTTTTAAAGCCCTTCTCAATACTGTTTCTTGAGAACTGGAATTCCATCTTGCTATTACTATTCCATTCATTACTATTATTATTTGCATTGCAAGTTTTAGAGATTCCTATTGTTTAAAACTCCTAATTTTCCCTCAATTCCCCCTTCCCTTTTTCTCTCTCTCATCACTGCATCACTATACTGTTACTAGCTGATGGTTAAACACTGGGGCTATCCACAGACTTATTAATAAGATATTAAATTAAAGGCATGGCAGTTTTTCTTCACTTCAAAAGCTTAATACAAGACCATATTCACTTTTTCAGTAATGAGTTTCTTAAATGTACTGCCAACAGAAAAAGAAAAGCTCAGTTGCTACAAAAAAACATACCAGCAAAGTAGATCCAAAGAACTGCCAATCAAATACAAGCAAGCATAATTCTCAAGAGAGTTCTAAAGTGTATTCATGTTGAATTTAATCATTTTAGTGAATCCAAGATGTTTCTGTTCCCATTCAGTTTAGTTGTTATAAGATGCATGTTCGTGTTGGGTATATGCAGCAAACAGCTTCATTTTTTAGTTTTACGTGTGTTCTTTGTTAAATTCCACTAACACTCATGTTTATTATTTCGATTACTGTGCTTTCAATACAATGACAGAGCTGTACATCAGGATCCATGCTTCCAGTGTCCCTAGGTCCATTTTTATGAGACGGATCTTTACTGAGTCCAGACCATCCACCTGGTTTCTCCTTTATTTGCTGAAGACCTAAAAACATAAGGAAAAATAATTAAGGGAAGAAATCTGGAAAGGATTTGGGCCTTTCTGCCTGAAGTATTTAAACAACTCTTGAAAAGAAGTTACTACTTACGTGTAATAATTGGATCGATGTCTCTTGTCTGAGTGGCAACATCAGAGGCACAAACTTGCCCTATTTGGATCAGCAAAGACATAATATCCTCATACAGTGGAGGAAACGCTCGACAAAAAGAGACCAAACTTGGCAGAGTTGGCATGAAAAAAGCATATCGCTTAGCCTGTGTTAAAACTGTTGGAAAGAAATGAAACAGAATTTTCACAGATATAAATTCAACATACATGGCCTATATAGTATACTAAGCACCATGCTCTGTGCTGAGAACACTAAGTTTTCTAAGACACAGCCAGCCCCTGCCTTCAGGGAGCTCACAATCTAGCAGTCAACCATTATCTACCACATAAATGCTTATGTCCAAGTGCTGTTATAGGTGCATGACATACACTGTTTCATTTAAATCTCACAATATTATAAATGAAAAAGTATCTTTATGATACCTATTTAATATATAAGAAAACTCTTAAATAAACCTTACATTAAGAAGCTGTTCAACTCCAGTTAGCAGTGGGGTGGAAAGACAACTCAGGCAGCTTAAGTTCTTAACCACTATAAATAGTATAACATGAAGTGGATATGATGGAAAGAAAAATGAATAAATTATTATGAGCACTGAGAAAGAATATGAAATTGACTGAGACATAATTTTTAAAGATTGAATTATAGTTCATATCTTTTAAAACAGTGTATTTTCATTCCATTTTACTTAACAACCTGGAAGATGGTTAAAATGCTGGGGTATGTTTTAGAATTTAAGGAAACAATTAATATATTAATGTCTTATTTATACAGATGATTATATTTTTCTGGAACTCTAAGCATTTGCAATAAATTATAACTTGTTTTCTAATGATATAATTACATTCAGAAAGCAGACCTGATTTCCACTTACAAAATTTGTAATGCTCAGTATATTTACTGTAAATCTATATATAGTCATTCTCAAAAACAAAAGATACAACTTGCCTACCTAGTCATCCCCTCTATACTATACATCACATTTGTCACAGAGAAGTTTTCAAAAAGAATAACTCAAAATTATTGCATAAATTAAACTACCAGTGATGCAGAAAACATGGTCTGAGTAAATTCAGAAAAGATATGTACTACTTTATGTTAGACATTTTTGTTATTGATGCCCATTAGATACACACCTGTTAGCAAAGTTCCCATGACATTGACAGCTAAGCGAGCCACACTCAGTGACTTTGGTAATGCATACTGGATACACAAGTGAGAAAGCAACTGGATAGCAAATATCTGTAACACAAAATCCAAAGATTACAAGTTTCTGAAGAAGGTCTTTGCGTGCGTATGTGCATGCTAAGTTGCTGCAGTCATGTCTGACTCTTTGAAACCCTTTGGACGCACCCTGCCAGGTCCTCTACCCATGGGATTATCCAGGTAAGAATACTGGAGTGGGTTGCCATGCCCTTTTCTAGCGGATCTTCCCAACCCAAGGATCAAACCTGCATCTTTATGTCTCCTGCATTAGCAGGAGGTTTCTTTACCACTAGCACCACCTGGGAAGCCTAAAGAAAGTCTTTTAAGTATTAAAAACTGTAAAATGGTTTATATAACCAGGAAGATTAAAGGACGGTCAAAATTGTCCTAAAGTTCCAAAATGCTCATTACCTGTTTTTCAAGTTCTGGCTGTGCAATTAGCTCAGGTATGAAATCCAGACAGATGTGCATAGACGGAATACCAGCGACCGTCAGAGGCAAGAGTTCACATGGGTAACCCTATCTCAACATGGAAGGGGGGAAAGTTAGAAATAAAATAAGTCAAGACAGATACAAATACAAAGGAAGGTTTCACTTCCTTGATGTAACAGTTGCTCAGGTGGCTACAATGCCCTCCATGTTTCCTGGCATTTCACCTCTCTGATGCACTAAAATAGAGATAAATTATACAAACACTTTATCAGGCTAAAATCAAATTTTTTAAAATCTTGATTTTTCTCCATATTGCAAAGAACCATGATCATCTACATGACTTCCAGTTTCTAAATGATCCTATTAATTCAGCAATTCACAACTACCCCCCAAAACAAAGTTCAACCAAAAGGTATCATTCTTTGAAACCAGACCTGAAAGTGAACAAGCTTAGCAATGTTGGGATCTGCGATGTACATTTGGTGCAACAGGCAACAGATAAGGCACTGAACTTCTCGAAGGTTACAGAGCAAATTGTCTTCTCCTTCCTCCATTCCCTTATTTGGAGTGCTGGCGGTAATAACACTTTGAACATTCCTTAGCAAGCTGTCTGGATTGACCCCCTTTGCCTTCTCCTCTTCAGTAGGTAAGCAGATCTCCAAGAGAATCTGAACTGCTGCACTATCCTACAAACAGATAAAACACAGAGAAGTGAAGAAGTTTCTGAGAAGTCTGATTTGTTTTCGCATAAACTGATGTGATAAAAACAAATAACTCTTTCTTTAAAAAACAAACAGCAAAAGTGAACAATTTGTACGCCAGTGGTTCTCAGCTTTTTTAGGGCCATGAACCCTTTTAAGAATCTGAAGGAGGACTTCCCTGGTGGCAGAGTGGATAAGAATCTGTCAATGCAGGGGACATGGGTCCAAACCCTGGTCCAGGAAGATGCCACATGCAGCAGAGGAACTAAGCCCCTGAGCCCCAGCTCCTGGGCCCGCCGTGCCTAGAGCCTATGCTCCACAGCAAGAGAAGCCACCACCACGAACAGTAGCCCATCACCACAACTAGAGAAATCTCGCACATAGCAATGAAGATCCAGTGCAGCTAAAAATGAGTAAATAAATAAAATTAAATTTTAAAAAATCTGAAGGAAGCTACATGCCACCCTCTTAGCATAAAAAATTAACATATGGCATAATTTCAAAGTGCTCACACATCTCCAATGATGATCCATGGACTCCAGTTTACTACTACAAGAGTATTCTAATTCAGTATCATCCAAATGGACCCTATACAAAAAGTGACTTCTACCAGAATCTCTTTTCCTTCCTCTTAAATTCTTACTTCGCCCAGGATGTCTTGTATTCCTTTTTTTCCTCACCTCTGAAGATGGTGGTTAATAATAAATGTCTAAAAGCCACTCCCCTAAGCTCTTCTCCCTTTTAATTTGAAGATGGACTTTTTAAGGCTCAGGAAAGACTCTGCCTCACCATCCATTCCATCTGTACAACTCACTGTTGCTCAGTCCACAAGCTTGTGCGTCATTTCACAGAAAAGTAGTTTCTTGAGGGCGATCTATTTAATGGCCCTACCTATAAGGGAGAGCTATAATCACTCTCACCTAGCAGCAAGGAAGAAAAAGAAAATGAATACATAACATGCATCTCTGAAACACAGCTACTGCCTGGGATAGAAGAAGACAATTACTCCATCTAACTGAGTAAGAACCTGATTATAAACTAAGGTTAGCCTTACATTATAATCATTTATAAAGTTCTGCATTATTTTTGTTTATACACTCTGGAGCCAGCCTGCCCAAGCTCGAATCCTATTAATAGCTTCCCTACTTACTAAATATATAACCTTGAGCATGTCATTTAACCTCTTGGAATCTCATTTTCCTACTCTGCAAAAGTGGAGATAATACTCCATTAACTTATAGGTTGGTTGTAGAGATTAAATGAGTTAATACACATAAAAAACTCAAAATAGCATCTACCATAAAATAAGCATTATATAAACAGTAGCTATTACCATCCTCAATCACTTCTCTGAAACTCTGAGTGTCAGATTTATTTTAGAACTCAGATTTTTTTTCTGTAATGTTATATAATACCCACAGCAGAGACTAAGACAGTATACTGTAATCAAATATATTAATATTTCTGCAGCAAAACATACCAATTTTCATAGTAAGTGGGATAAGGGCCACAAATAGCTTCACATTAATTCAGGTCAAGTTTTGTCACAAACGAGGTCATATCAGGTCAGGTTTTTCTGCCAACTGATTACCAGAAAAAATGCTTCAGTTTTCATAGCTTTTTTGGAATTCCGTATCACAGATAAGGGATTGTGGATCTATATTATTACTCTAATTCTCCTTATTGCCAATGAAAAATTTTCAGAAAATATTTCAACCTAAGAAAACATTAGTACTATGAAGACCTCTAACTGCTTAACATTCAACCATCTCACATGTCCTGCAAAGATTACTACCTAAGGCTTTAATAAATTCTACTTTGTTAAAAACCTTTTCTAAATAGAACATTAACTTATGCTGTCATAGTATTTATCACTGCCTGACATTTTATTACATATATATACTTCTTGTCTGTCTCTACCATTTGTTTTTTTTTCCATCATTTGATTTTAAGAAACAAAAGTCTTATATTTTATTAAAATGTAAATCTCACTAAAATGGCTATTAAATAAATATCATGAAGATTATTCCTGATTTTAATAATAAAGTCCATCTGATATTTAGAAGCAAAGGTAACCCCATTGTAAGTTCAGTAATAAAAGAGATATACAATATGTTACCACTGTATTTAGAAGGCCATCTATTTAACAGGGAAGCCTTTGCCCTTTTTGATTAGATTTTACTTTATTACCTGAGCAGCCAGTAATGCATTTTTCAGTTCTTCTCTGGTAACTTCCGGGCCATCAGTTTGTCCAATTAAACCTATCGTATTATTCTGAGAAGGCCTATCTTGCTCTGCTGTTTCCTTCAGATGAGCACTAAGGTAGGCTTTGGATGCCAGAAGATACCCATTCAACATGTGCAGAGTAATATCCATCAGTGGGGGGCATCTACACAAAGGAAGAAGAAAAGAAAAAAATACATGAGAACAAATATAAATTTTTAAATTAGCCAGAACATGATGAATCAGCTTATATAATTAGAAAAACCTGAACAGCACCTGAAACCCTAAAGAGCAGGAAAGTTACACTTTTCCCACTGAAATATTCATTCTCAAAATGAAAACTTAACACATGTAATTCTCTATACTTTTGTATGAAAAGTATTATCTATTTCATTTCATCAGCTAAAACCAAATATAATGTATGACCTAGAAAAAAAGGCATTCTTTTTTATAAAATAATGGCACTACCAATAAATCTCTTAGCTATGAGTCTGCAAGGCGACAGTCCTCAAAGGGCAACAGTCTAATGTACCTAATTTTATATTTAAAATAGATAACCAACAAGGACCTACTGTATAGCACAGGGAATGCTGCTCAATAATCTGTAATAACCTAAATGAGAAAAGAATTTGAAAAAGAATAGATACATGTATAACTGAATCACTTTGCTATACACCTGAAATTAACACAACATTGTTAATCAACTATGCTCCAACATAAAATAAAAATGTTTTACAAAGAGAGGAATAGTCAATTATTGATAAGATGAAGGAGATTAGATATTCATTCTTTCTACTACTGTTTATTCTTTGGAGCAAGACAACTCTGTATTTCAAGAACACTTCAACCACTCAATGGTACATTATTTACTGAGACCTAGTTTCCTCAACTAAAAAATAAATATTCATTCCTCAAAAACTGTTACAAATTAAGGTTAAATGAGATAAGAATAGATGTAACAATTACATGTAAAAAAAGAAACCAAAAGATACATCAGTAACCACTAAAATATTAAAAAGTCAAACCCTTAGAAAGACTTGAGAATGCCACTTCCCAGCCTGTCACAAACTGAGCATGTGTGCACAGAGGCAGTGCAGCTTTGTTTTTAAAAAAAACTGTGAAACACCGTGAACAGCTTAAATGTCCATCAACATGTCCATGGTTTTTCTGAAATGTTCAAATTTTCTATAATAAAAATGCAGGTATTAACAGTGAAAAAATAATGTCAATGGTTAAATAAGCCATGGCAATGTTCCCAAAACTGAACTATTTATTTTTTAAAAAGTCCTAAACTCCACCAGCCATTCTGATCAGAGTTTCTGGAGGACAGGCATATATATATGGAATACTAACCTATATATGGAATACTATGCAGCACTTAAAACAATGAAAAGAAGGAGCTATGCAAACTCATATGGAAAACATGTTGAAAATGGTAGGTTTTTTAAAAATAAATAAATAAAGCCTACTAAAAACCATTTAATTTTTTAAAACCACCCAAAACAAAAAAGTAAATACTTCTATTTATAAATTTGCAAATGCTTAGAAACTGAAGCTCCTAACACACCATTACCACAATAAAGTTCCTTCTGGAGATGGAATTGGGATTGGTCAAGAGGACAGAAAGGAATTCTCTAAAAATGTCATGATAGACAGGAGAGAACACGACTTTTCACTGTACACCTTTCTCTTCTTATTAATCTACTTGTTTTTGTACTTTTTAATATATATTGTGAAAACTTTCATGTATACATTAAAAAAGGGAATATTTTAATGAACCTAAGAACCCGTCAGCCAGCCAGCAACAGTTATCTACACATCACATGGCTTACTCAGACCCCCCCCATCCATTTTACCTACCCTCACCACTGGTTAGTTCAAAGAAAATCCAAAATGTCATATCTCTTTATATTGTTTATGCTTAAAAACCATCTGAATGACCACTTGGGAAAAATTAAATTTAAAAAAAATGAACAAAATTAAAAGACAAAACAATAGAATAAAAGAAAAAACTGCATTCTATATATAAATAGCTGATATCCTTTATACATAAAGAGCTCTTTAAATCAAAAAAGGTAAGCATTCCAATAGAAAATTAGGCTAAAGTATAAAATAATAAACATATTAAAATATCCAATCTAACAAAATATAAATTAAAATAGGAATTCATTTTTCACTTATCAAATTGGAAAATATTACATGAAATGGTATAGGAAAGTATACAATAGCAAACACCCACTATGAGAATGTAAACTGTTTCAGCCTTTCTGGATGGCGGAATGAAAACATGAATCAAAAGACTTGAAAATGAGCATGTTCCCTTTGCCTCAATAATTCCATTTTTAAGAATCAATTCTTAGGAAATAGTACACATCAATTACCACAGCACTAAAAATAATTAACAAAAAAATGGAAATAAAATATCCAACAATAGGGAACTGGGTTAAGCTTTAGTGTACCTATGTGCAATACTACCTAGCCAACTAATATAAGAATATCTATTAACATGAGAAAAAGTTAAACAAGTTACTGAGTGAAAGATCCAGACTACAAAAACATGTCATATGTTATGGTAGCATAAATTAACAACTTCCTGAACAACTGGAGGTGATTTAGGTGAAAAGTTAAGTGGATTTTTAACAATGGTAAATTGTTTTAGAAGTGGCTCTTCTTTAGAAGTGTTCTTTACTCTTGTTTCCTTTTTAAGTATCCATATATAGATACTTAATATCATTTATATTATTTACTCTTCTGACTCCTCATCCCTCTGAGACCTTGATCTTACCAAACTGTATCTGATTTATTCTGCAGATGTTCTCACTTCAAGAATGTCATCCCCAGGATTAAAGACAGATGAGTATGTTAGACTGTACCCTAGTTAGTCTTCTTTACTCCAGCTTCTTTCCCCTCTAAGTCATCTAGCATGAACTTTCTCTTCTCAAGTTACCACCTAAATGATCTCCTAAGCCTAACACTCAAGGCCCTCAAGAGTCTGACCTTAACCTAACATGCAGCTCTGAAGTGTGTGCTCAAAAATTCAGCCATCCATTCAAGCCTTTTTCCCACTGGCTTTTATTCTTTTGCTCACACTATTCTTTTTCTCAAGATACCTTTTTTGACTGTTTACACCCCATCGTTATAGTTTCTGTTCATCTAAACTCTATTTCTATTCTTCAAAACAGAACTTTGATTTCCTCCTAAAACTTTTAATAGCATTCATTTACTATACCATTCATCTGCATGTGACCATACTATTTAACTTTTCAGGTATGGGTTTTATTTCCCCATACAGGTGATAATCACTTTAAAGGAAGACCCCTCAACTTGTATATCTTTGCTATTATTTAGCAAAATAACATTTTACTAAATAATATTAAAACTGAGCAATTAGAAATTCAAATATTAATGATGAGGACTAATTTTTTTTTCTTTTTTTAATTTTTTTTGATGATGAGGACTAATTAATTCCACCTCTTGAGGTGAAGTTACTTCAAAGAAACTGATTAAGTTCAGCCACTGGCAAGGACTTATACACAAACATGGAATAAATGAACACAACCTCACAACTGAGGATTCCAAAAAGATCACAATTTTAATGCATGCAATAGTTCACAATAAACCAATTTTTTAAAAGGTTTTTTCAACAATGCTAGCAGAAACAATATTATTTTTCACTATCTTGACTCTGAAAGAATAGCCACTATTGAGGGCCGCGAAAACCAAGGATGATATTTTCTTAGAGCTAGTATTGCTAATCACATATTAAAGTGAAGTTCATGAATATAGACAACAACAAAAAGAAAACAACCAAAAGCAAAAACCTCACAGGTCATACTGCCAGGTTATCTGCAAGCACACTAAGATATAAGTTTAAACTGAATGTTTTCAATTTCCTTTGACTCTCCAAAGCATAAACTCTATAGTAGAAATGAAACTGAACACATACCTGTATACCCTCTGATCACATCTTAGCACAATGAGAGGATCTATCATCAGGTCATTCTGAGTATACTTTTGCTGTCGTACAAACTTTATTGATGGTTGAAGTGCGTTAACTGTCATTACCCACAGCCTGATGAGAAAATAATCACATGTTCAAAAACAGCTATATCATAATTGAAACCTGTAGCCAGGTTAGAAAGCTACATTCAGGGAGAAAATACAGAACAGGTATAAATGAACTTGGGAAAATTAAAAACTATTAAAAAATCTAATCTATCATTATGTTTCTAAAACAAATGAAAGTAGTTTCAAAAATCTTCACAGTTCTAATGGAATAATCACCACATATAAAATGAACATTTGAATTAAAACCTCAGTTATACCATACTTGCTATATGACTGTGTAAGTCATGGAGATCCCTGATTGTTTCTCCTCTGTAAGATATGAAAATACCTATAAATGAAACGATATCCACCAAAGCACTTTGAAGCTGTAACTGGCCCCATAAATTGTCACTGTTCTATATGTATCACCACAGAATCTCAATGTGAGATGCCACTATGAGATTAGACATCAATATCCATAAAAGTGGTTACTAACCTAACTGCGCCAACAGAGTTACTGAGAGATATGCAATATGGAGGGTACCTGATCTCTTACAGGGAAGGCCAGGAGCCCACCAGCCCTCGCACACAGAGCTTGCCCACTCTTAAACACGAGTGGGTAGCCAATGGTCATCAGACATCAAAGAAAGCTCCTAATTTGAAAAAGAGTAAAATATACAAACAGAAAGAGGGAATGCCAAAGAAACAGAGAATGTAGGGATAAGAAGAAAAAAATTCTTAAATGCATAATTTCCTTAGAGGATGGAATATTTCATATATGAGACAAGAACAGAAAACAATTAGAGATTTTCAAATAAGAGTTCTTAGAAATTAAAACTATAACAGGAATATTTTAAATTCAAAGGAAAGAGCAGAAGATAACATACAGAAAACATCTAGAAAATATATTCAAAAGATAAATTTAAAAATAGAGGAAAAAGAGGAGAAAAATCAGAGTAGGTCAAAGAGGTTTAAAACCCAAACTGCAAAAAATTCCAGAAAACAGAGAGAAATTACTGGGGGGGGGGGGGGGGGGGGAAATATATATATATAAATGTCCTAGAAGTGAAAGTATCAGCATTAGTCCCCAGATTTAAAAGAAAAGGCCAACCAAGTGCCCAGGACCACAAATTTTAAAAGTTGCTGATGCTGTTTAGCTGCTAAGTCATGTCCGATTCTTCTGCAACCTTGTGACCTAAAGCCCACCAGATTCCTCTGTCCGTGGGATTTCCCAGGCAAGAATACTGCAGTGGGTTGTCATTTCCTTCTTCAGCGGATCTTCCTGACCCAGGATTTAACCCATGTCTCCTGCATTGGTAGGTGGATTCTTTACTGCTGAGCCACCAGGGAAGCCCACAAATTAAAGAAGAACCACATCAAAAGGTATCATCATGAAACTGCAGAAACAGTGAAAAAGAACCTAAAACCTTTAAGAGAGAAAAAACAAGGGTCACATACAAAGGACTGGGAGGTAGTAAATGAGCTTAATCAATAGCAATCAGGAAAGCTCTACTTACTTCAACAGAATAAAGCCATCAAGTTGCTAAGAGGAAAAATAAGCTAGAATTCTACACCAAGGCTAAATATCAATCATATGTGAGAGGAAGAATAAATACCTTCTCACACATGAAAACCTCAAAGGAAAAAAAAAAAAAGTTTCCCAAACAACCTTTTTCAGGAAGTCACTTGAGTATGAGTTCCACTCATAAGGAACTAAACCAAGAAAGAGAAAAACATGGAATTGAACCAAAGACAAAGCATTCCAGATGGCTACTGTGGATGTCTCAGATTGAGGCATATGGATTGAAAGCTCTGAAAGGAAGGTTTCCAAGGAAAAATGTTACAGATATGTTAGCTGATATGTTACAACTAACTGTTATGTAAATTTCTACTCAACAATATAGTTTGAAAGTGAATGCATTATTAATACAGAAAAAAAAAAAAAACCTTAAACAGACAAGAGGCAAACAAGTCAAGGTTTGTATGTGGGGTGCAGAGGAAGACAGTTGTATAAGAGAGAGATTATAATCACAGGTTATCATATACATCAACTAAAGTAACACTTAGGTACTCATAAGAAGGCATTCCTCAATTAACAATTCAAAGTAGAGGAAAACAATAGAATCGGAAAGACTAGAGGTCTCTTCAAGAAAATTGGAGATACCAAAGAAACATTTCATGTCAGGATAAGTACAAAACAGGACAGAATGGGTAAGGATCTAACAGAAGCAGAAGAGATTAAGAAGAGATGGCAAGAATACACAGAAGAAACTATACAAAAAAGGTCTTAATGACGCAGATAACCATGATGGTTTGGTCATTCACCTACAGCCTGACATCCTGGAGTGTGAAATAAAGTAGGCCTTAGGAAGCACTACTTATGAAAAAAGCTAGTGGAAGTGATGGAATTCCAGGTGAGCTATTTCAGATCCTAAAAGATGAGTCTCTTAGAGTGCTGCACTCAATATGCCAACAAATTTGGAAAACTCAGTTGTGGCCATAAGACTGGAAAACGTCAGTTTTTATTCCAATCCCAAAGAAAGGCAATTCCAAATAATGTTCAAACTACCACACAACTGCACTCTCCTCACATGCTAGCAAGTAATGCTCAAAATTCTCCTCAACAGTACAGGAACCAACAACTTTCAGATGTTCAAGCTGGATTTAGAAAAGGCAGAGGAACCAGAGATCAAATTGCCAACATTCACTGGATCATAGAAAAAGCAAGAGAATTCCAGAAAAACATCTACTTCTGCTTCATTGACTATGCTAAAGCCTTTGTGTGAATCACAACAAACTGTGGGAAATTCTGAAAGAGATGGGAATACCAGACCACCTTACCTGCCTCTGAGAAATCTGTATGCAGGTCAAGAAATAACAGTTAGAACCTGACATGGAATGACAGGCTGGGTCCAAATTGGGAAGGGAGTCCGTCAAGGCTGTATATTGTCACCTTGCTTATTTAACTTATATGCAGAGTACATCGTGAGAAACACTGGGCTGAATGAAGCACAAGCGGGAATCAAGATTGCCGGGAGAAATATCAATAACCTCAGATATGCAGATGACACCACCCTTATGGCAGAAAGTGAAGAGGAATTAAAGAGCTTCTTGATGAAAGTGAAAGAGGAGAGTGAAAAAACTGGCTTAAAGCTCAACATTCAAAAAACTAAGATCATGTCATCTGGTCTCATCACTTCATGGCGAATAGATGAAGAAATTAATGGTAACAGTGAGAGACTTTATTTCTTGGGCTCCAAAATCACTACAGATGGTGACTGCAGCCATGAAATTAAAAGATGCTTGCTCCTTGGAAGAAAAGCTGACCAACCTAGATAGCAAATTAAAAAGAAGAGACATTGCTTTGCTGACAAAGGTATGTACAGTCAAAGCTACGGTTTTTCCATTAGTCATGTATGGATGTGAGATTTGGACCATAAAGAAAGCTGAGCACCAAAGAATTGATGCTTTTGAACTGTGGTGTTGGAGAAGACTCTTGAGAATCCCTTGGACAGCAAGGAGATCAAACCAGTTAATGCTAAAGAAAATCAGTCCTGAATATTCATTAGAAGGACTGATGCTGAAGCTAAAATTCCAATACTTTGGCCACCTGATGCAAAGAACTGACTCATTGGAAAAGACCCTGATGCTGGAAAAGATTGAAGGCAGGAGGAGAAGGGGATGGCAGAGGATGAGATGATTGGATGGCATCACCGACTCAACTGGACATGAGTTTGAGCAAGCTCTGGGTTTGGTGATGAACAGGGAAGCCTGGCATGCTGCAGTCCATGGGATCACAAAGAGTCGACACGACTGAACAACTCAACTGAACTGATGCTGGGAAAGACTGAATGCAAAAGGAGAAAAGGGCAGCAGAGCATGAGATGGTTAGATAGCATCACCAACTCAATGGACATGAATCTGAGCAAACTTCAGGAGATAGTGACAGACATGGAAGACTGGAGTGCTGCAGTCCATGGGCTCTCAAAGAGTTGGACATGACTTAGCAACTGAACAACAACTCATAATTATATATACACTGAATATTTCTTTAACCAAAAATTTTGATATAACTGGGTTGAGAGAAATGGAGGAAGGGAGGATATGTGTTGGGTGAGAAGGACTCATAGGGAAGCAGGTAAGAGTGCTCAATCTTTACCTTGTACAGTAGGAATTCAAAGATAATTTCTAAATTGGAATGTCAGATAATCATGGTAATTATAAGCATATGACTAAGATATATAGTGGGATATAAATGTCAGAATTAAACGATAAAAGAGCTGAGAATAGGTGTCTCTGAGGAGCAGAGTCTAAAATGAGAAGGTAGGGACAGGCCTTATACACTATCTAACTTATGTGCAGTTATTAATTTGCTGCTGCTGCTAAGTCGCTTTAGTCGTGTCCGACTCTGTGCGACCCCATTGACGGCAGCCCACCAGGCTCTGCCGTCCCCAGGATTCTCCAGGCAAGAACACTAGAATGGGCTGCCATTTCCTTCTCCAATGCATGAAAGTGAAAAGTGGAAATGAAGTCTCTCAGTCGTGTCCAACTCTTAGCAACCCCATGGACTGCAGCCTAACAGGCTCCTCCGTCCATGGGATTTTCCAGGCAAGAGTACTGGAGTGGGGTGCCGTTGCCTTCTCCAGTTATTAATTTGGTATAAGTAAAAATCAAATTTAAAATGTATAAATAAAAATAAATGGAAAAAAAAATGTATAGATATTCTCAGACCTACTGAATCAAAATCTCAGGTAAATCCAGCCCAATATTTTTTTTTAGACCTGACCAAGTGTTTCTGATGCAATCTATGGACCACCAGAGACCTATGTGACTAAAGACAAAATAATGAACCCAGCATTCCACTCTGATTTAATTAGCATGGCATACAACTTGGGGATCAGGAGTTTAGAAAGCTCTCTGGGAGATTTCAATGTACAGCAAACTCTGGAACCACTGGACTGATGCAAGACACAATGGTAATCTACATCACAATTAGGCACAAATGACTACAACTCCCTTTCAAAGAACTTTCTCAAGTTGGAAATACTCGAAGGTTTCTGTGTTAAGATAAAATGTACTATTTTCCTTAAGAGATATAACAGCCCTTTAATCAGTAGTCTTCAGAAAGGATTTATATAGTCAAAAAGTTTTTTTCAACAATTTTTTTCAACATTTCAACTTAGGTTACTGTGTCACTGCTATACACTTATCTATTACATGTAACAGGGCGTTGAAATTACCTCCTAGGCATCACAGTATTCAGAACCATCCAGAGTTTATTGACTGTTTGAAGAATTCGCCGTGGAACCCCTGAATTCAACAGCTGATGCATGTTGGATGTTAATACTTCTGCATATGGTATAAGCTCACTGGCAGAAAGCAGAGTCAAGTGTTCTAGAATCTGCATCACTTGCGTGTGACTTACTGGGACAGCTGAAAACGCTAAAAGGAAAACTGCCGTCACAATCTCAGCACTACACAGCTTACCAAATGGAAAGCAAATATTGCTCTGTCACACTATAGGCCAAACAAATCAAGAAAACAATACTGCTTTAAAGAAAGTAAAACTTTCAATCCTAGCCATAGTTGTGGGGACACTTAAAATTAGGCCCTTAAGAAAAATTTATGTTAAAGTGCAGTTGTTTCATAAAGAACAACAACAACAAATCTCATCCTAAAAATCACAGTAGTGACAGTGACAGAAAGACAATGATTTGCACTGATTTTAAAAATTGGCTGACCGCAAAAATATACCCAAGTATTGCTTTTGGTATTAACATTCATTCGAAAAATTCAAATTTCTTGACACCTTCCTTCAGGTAGCCCTTTATGGACTGTAAGCAGCTGTTAATAAAAAATTATCTAGAACTGCGATCCTTCAATAGAATAGTCACTAAGCACTTTTGGCTACTGAGCATTTGAAACGTGGCTAGTATAAAATGAGATGTGCTGTAAGTTTAAAACACACAGACTTAGTATGGACCAGTAAAATATCTAACAGTTTTTATATTGATTACATGATGAAATGATAATACATTAGATATACTGGGTTATATGAAATAATTATTTAAATTAATTTTGCTTTTTTTTTTACTCTTTGAATGTGGCAAATTATATAGAAAGTTTACAAGTGTATGCGTAGCTCACATCCTATTTCTATTTGACAGTGCTGACCTAGACCATTATCCATGAACAGCAAATACATTGTTTTCTATTCTGTGGCACTTATTTCTTTTTTTATATATATTTATTCATTTTTAATTGATTGATGATTGTTTTGCAATACTGGTTTGATTTCTGTTATACATCCACATCATGGCACTTATTTCTGACCGGTTTTAAGACCTTCCTAAACCATATGACCTGTTTATTGATATAATGTAGACCCTATGAGGAAACAGATGCAAGCATGTCAGAAAAAAGAAAAAGGGTTAAAAATCCTTACACTCAAAGAGAATTACTTTATATAGTCACCAAAACACTGCTCTATCTCCAGGAAAATTCTGCATGATTCTAAGATTTCAATGGGGCTAACACCTCTCTGTACTACTAAAGAGGTAAAAGGAGTTATCAGTTTACTATACCTTCTTGAAGTTGTTTAGGAGAGTGGTTTTTGGCATTATTAGTCAGAAGCATTCTCCTTAACAGGGCATCTGTCCCTGTGATTTCCTCTTCACAGATCCAATCATCCACGATGCATAAATGTGGGTAATTGGTTGCAAGGAGACGAAGTAAAGCAGAATGCAACCCTTGAAAATGTACAAGACATCAATTGGATTCCTCATTCTTAAAAATCAAAATCTCTTTTCTCTTTCCCCTTTCCCTTCTCCCTTTCATTTTCCACCAGCCAAAGGAATCTGCACTTTTTACACATGCACACCACAGTTTGAGAACTTCTATTCAGTACTTCAGTCAGGGACTTTGCTTAAATCAAAATCCGCAGTTGAACCGATACAAAAGCAGCTGGAAACCACTACTTATCAAAAGTTCTCAAGCTCTCTTCCATCCTATTCCAGCATAAAAGTAGCAGTAGCTCAAGAGTTGAGTGGGCTATTAAAAAAAAAAAAGAGTTGAGTGGGGAGGAAAAAAAGAGAAGGGAAAAAAAGGTTCATTTGGGAAAGATCACATATGGTTTGAAAAAGGCCTCACTCAGAAATTCTGGACTTCTACAAGAGAACACATCCACTCCTCCAACCCAGCTGAGAATCATTGCTATACATGGGTAAAATTAAAGTTGCCCAACTTGAGTGCCTAAATGTACACTTTATGTACATTTTCTCATTTCACCCTAACATTCCTACAAGGTAACTTGAGTGCCTAAATGTACACTTTATGTACATTTTCTCATTTCACCCTAACATTCCTACAAGGTAAGCAGCATCGTCTCTGTTCTACTCTAAGGAAATAGGCGGAAAGATATTTATACAACCCAAGCAGTACTGATGCTACCCACAAGAGGGTGCAATTGTCTTCTTTTAAGAAGAGTTAGGAAGCTCAGAAGCACTGGGACCTCCTTTGACTAAATCTAAGTCTTATTTCTAATCTGCTTATAGCATAGTTTGACTACTCATTATTATTACTGTATAACATCAGCAATGAAAAAACAAATGATGATAATGTCTATTTAGATAGACATCATTGTCACCATACAATTATCATCATCATCTCCCAGATGCGAGCGCCAACAATAAGAGTATCAGCAGTAATAAGAGTACGTTAGATTTGATCACCCACTTACTATGCAACTTAGATCAAATCAAACCACTGCTTAGTCCCAAAAGGGGTAAGTATCTACTGCCTTTCCCATAGAAACTGCTTAAAATAAATGTTTCTGTGAAAAAGACACAAGTAGTATTATTTAAAAGTTTAAATGCACAAATATATGTATAGTCAGGACGGTCACAAAAATGACTGCTTATAATAGTACAAATTAGTCTGCATTACATAATCCCTTTATTAGTGGCAACATTAGTTACCAAATGCTGCAAAATATAACATCACTTCTCTGAAAAGAGATTAAGTAAAGATATAAATAAATGCAGACATCTGGCTAAAGAAGACCAAAGAAAGTTCATGTTTACCCTTGAAATCAACCATAATAAAGACTGAAAAAGAAAATCTGAGCTTCAAAGAAACAAAATCAAAGAGAAAAAAAAATCCATACATTATAAAAAGCTGTTAAGAAAAAAGTTGAATTTTAAAAATATTACTGTATCTCCACGTGACAGTATTACAGTAAAAGTATTCTAGTAATTTCATGCTATGGCATGTTATGTAGCAATTAAAAACAATAATGTAGATCTACATGTAGTAATATGATTATGATAAGATCTCCAAGACTTCAAAAGAAAGCAAGTCTCAGAAGAAATACAGTATGATACCACTTAGAGCTTAAAAAAAGATTTTTTTACGTGTGTGTTTCTATTAGCTTCAACCACATGAAACTGCATTTTCATAGGTCAAAAATAGTTGAATACCTGTAATCTCATATGGTTCAATCTGTAGAAAAGAACATGTGAAACTACATACCAAAAGGAAATAGCTAGGGCCTCGGGGGTGGGAAGTAGTTTTCAGGGAGTAAGATAGCGAGCAAAGTAAAGAGAAATTCGCTCTTAAATTGAATGTTTAGCTTTGAGCACCTATTACACTATCATCTTACATATAGTAGGTATTTCTTACCTATTGTATAGCACATGGATCTCTGCTCAGTATTATGTGCCAGCCTGGATGGGAGGGGAGTTCAGGGGAGAATGGACACATGTGTATGTATGGCTGAGCCCCTTCACTGTTCACCTAAAACTATTACATTGCTAATTGGCTATACCCCAATACAAAATGTTTTTGGTGCTACATAAAAATTTAAATTTAAAAAAAAGTAGGTATTTTTTACCAATAAACATTACCAGTAAAAAGCAAACAAAACAAATACCTCCCAACTCCTGCTGAAGTCCTTGAGCCTGTCGAATAAGGAATTTGATAGGAATCTGATCCATTAAAGAAGATGAATATGATTTGGGTTTTCTTTGCATGGCAGCTGTCAGTCAAAAATAAGAAATGTAAGATATAACATCAGAAACAACATGAATCTTAACCTTCAACACAAATAGGAACAAACACAATGTCAAATTACTCTTAATTCACTTAATCTGTGAATATAGCTCATAAAAGATAAAGAATCACTACCAAAGTAGTGAATACATATGACGAGCAAGAACATACTTCAGGGCAAGATCTGGAAAATGCCCTGAAACTGAAACCAGTGGGAAGAAAAATCATGAATGAGAGAAGCCACCTGCAGAAGTGCCCAACTCAAAAAAATAGAAAAGAAACTCCCCCAAACCTAATTAGGAAGACAAATGCAGTCATGACCACATGGCTTAAAACTTCATGATGCCAACAGCCTTAATCATATTATCTATTAGTGGTGACTGACTCTTTCTGAAGGAAGTTGGGAAATATGAATGACTTTCTTCAACAACTTCTACCTTCAACTAACAAATCCATTTTTTTAAAGCAAATCCATCTTAATTTCTATTCTTTTTCTGCTATCCTAATTCAATACCTACTCATTATTTATTTAAATAACTATTATGGTTCAATTTTCAATTTTCCAGACTCCAATTCCTCTTCTTTTTGAACCATCCTTCACACTGGTGCCACAGTCTTCTTATTTAAATTCAGATTTGGCCGGATCATGTGTCTCTGGATCCATGCTCAAATATCTGGATCCATGGATTTCCAGATCCCCAGGGTAAAGGTCCTTACCAATCAACGCTTTCTGTCTCATCTCCACCATATGCTATATGCCTGACACCCTCATCTTACTTTTCCAAGCTGCTTTGCAGGTACAACAGAACTTAGGAGCATCTCAACCAGGCTATCCACAGTTTGAAAAACTATATCCTATATACTTATTCTTTTCCAAACACAAACCACATAATGTAAAGCTCAACAAAATTTTATTGATTGAAGTTAAGAAGTATATGAGTGCAAGTGTTAGAATACAGGTTGAGAATTGTTGCCTAAATAGACGATACACCTCTTGGTTAGACATGATACCCCTTGCAGGTCAGTGAATTAGCATCCCAGTTTTCCACACCAATCTTTTATGAACTGGGTAAGAATGTATCTCAAAACACAGTTTAAAAAAACATAGCTTCTAGTACAATCAAATTCTGGTTCCAACACTATCCAAACTGGAAAGGAAAGAGTAAAACTGCCCCTATTTGCAGATACGGCATTATATAGAAAAATCTTAAAGATTCTATCAAAAAACTGTTAGAACTTAAAAAAAAAAAAGTGGTAAAAATGACAAATATCTCAGCCCACAAATGTGTAAATGACTCTCATGCAAATACTGAGGTGAATGAACACTTGGGGCTTCCATAGTAAGATGAGGGGTCAACATTCAAGGAGCATCTTATGGTATATGGCTTTGTGCCTCAACCGAAGTGAAAGAAAGTGAAGTCACTCAGTCATGTCCGACTCTTTGCGACCCCATGGACTGTAGCCTGCCAGGCTCCTCCGTCCGTGGGATCTTCCAGGCAAGAGTACCAGAGTGGGTTGCCATTTCCTTCTCCAAATAATTTCCTAAAGAATGAAGTAGAGTTGGCTGATAAAAGAGCGGCTGAGGAGCCTTTTCTGGACATCAAAGTTCCATCAAGGTAACAAGAATTAAGAAAAGAAAAAAGGAAAAAATACTGTGAAAACTAATAAACAAATTCAGTAGGGTTGCAAGATACCAAATTAAATACACAAAAATCTCTTGCATTTTTATAGACCAATAACAATCAGAAAGAAAAATTACATTGCCCCTAGCTTTTGTAACATTTTAATCCTTAAAACATTCCTATGGTAAACTAATTCACTTATGAAATTAGTGTAAACTAATACTAAAGCCAGGAAAAAAAGAAGTGAAGAGAAAAAAGGCCTATTCCACTTGCTTAAACACAGATGGAAAAAAATCATATTAAAAAAAAAAGACAAATCATGTTAAAAGAATAATATACCCAAAGCAAGTAGGGCCCACTCCAGAAATATAGATATCAATTATACAACAAATTATATAAATAGACCAAATTATCTCAGCAACTGCTGAAAAAGTATTCCCTTGATAAATTTTTTTTAAATGGTACTCTAAGAAATTCAGAGTCTGACTAACCCAAAGTAAATGTCTATACCTTCCTTGTAACTAGCAATAACTTAAGAAAAAATTATACAAAGTCTATACAAAGTAAAGTTTAATTGACATAAAAAAATAATTTGAATTCACACATTCAAAAACATGTATTAAGTGATTACTCTGTATCAAGTAATATTCTAAATGAGTAAGTAAGTCAAAGTCACTGGTGTCTGACTCAATGACACAGTAGCAAAAAAAAGATAAAAATTGGCCTTCACGAATCTTACATTTTAATAATTTAAAGAAAAAATTCATGGAATTCCCTGGCAGTCCAGTGGTTAGGACTCAGGGCTCTTACTGCTGGGAAGATGGGTTTGACCCTGGGTTAGGGAACTAAGATCTTATAAGCTACACAGCTGACCAAAAATAAGTCTTTAAAAAAATTATTTCATATTCCTAGCTGGAAAGACTTATATTGTAAAGATGTAAATTCTCTCCAAATTAATTTCTAGCATAACATAATTCTAACCAAAATCCAAATATAATTGTCTTCTACAGAATTTGACAAAATCTTATAGAGTTTATGTGCAAGATTATATACGTGAAAATGGACAGAAATACTGAACAAGAACAATAATTGTGAAAGGGACTGGAAATGCCTAACACTAAAAAAAAAAAAAAAAAAACCAGACATAGGTTTGTAATAAAACTTCAATATACATCAGAGCAACTTTCCAAATTAATAGGAAAATGACAGGTTATTCGCTTTGTGACGTTGACAAATAGCCAATTATTTAAAAACAACGACAACAACTAGGGGCTTCCCTGGTGGCTCAGTGGTAAAGAATCTACCTGCCAGTGCAGGAGATGAGGGTTTGATCCCTGATCCAGGAAGATCACACAGGCCACAGAGTAACTAAGCCTGTGCATGACTACTGAACCCAAGTTCCCTAGAGCCCCATGCTCTGCAATAAGACAAGCTGTAACAATGAGAAACCCTCACACTGCAACTAGAGTAGCCCCTGCTCGTCACAACAAGAGAAAAAGCCCATGCAGCAATGAAGACCCAGCACAACCAAATATAAATAAAGAAATACACAAAATGAAAAAAATTAAAAATAAATAAATAAATAATTTTTAAAAAAGAAAAGAGAAAAAAAATTTTTAAACTGAATCTGTATCCCACGTATGTGTGCTCAGTCGTGTCCAACTCTTTGCGACCCCATGGATTGTAGCCTGCCAGGCTCCTCTGTTTATGGGATTCTCCAGGCAAGAGTACTGGAGAGGGTTGCTGTGCCCTCCCCCCAGGGGATCTTTCCCACCCAGGGACTGAACCCACATCTCTGTCTCCTGTATGGTCAGGCAGAGTCTTTACAACTGGGCCACCTGGGAAGCCAGTCTGTATGCCATACTTGATAACTTCATGAATCCTACATTTTAATAACTTTAAAAGAAAAAAATATTTCAGGGAATTCCCTGGTGGTCCAGTAGTTAGAACTCAGGGCCTTTACTGCTGGGGAGGTGGGCATACATAAATTAATTAAAGGCATATGTAAATTTTAAAAATGAAATAATGTCCTAAAAGAAAATGTAAGTGATTAGTCATATAATGTTAGTACCTTACTTTCAAAGAGTCTCCTCTCCACAGAATTCTATACTCAAAATACACCATAAATAAATGATAACACTCAACTGCTATCATTGTGAATGCAAAAAAGTTGGTACTCACATTGTATACAAATGTCTTATACGTATGTCTTCTACAAAATGTCTATAATGGTAAAAACTATCTGGAAAACAGTGTGACAATTCATTTTTTAAATACTGGAATTCAAAAATCTTTGATTTAGTAGTTCTGTCCTAAAGAAATAAATAAGTATATCTGTATACAGAGTTAGCTCTAAGGATATTCATTCTGCCAGTCTCTATAATGGCAAAATGTAGAAATAATCTCCAACAATAAAGTATTTTTTAAGTAATGGTACACATTTATGAAGAAATATTATACAGCTATTAAAAATCATGTTTAAAAAAATGTACTATAATAGGCCAAATGCTTAAAGTGTAGTCTTAAGTAAAGGGTAGATTAAAAACTTATGATTCCAAACTTTATCAAAGTTACCACACGTGCAAAGACTGAAGGGTTTTTTTTTCTAGCAAAATTCTGTGGTGATTATCTCTGGGCAGTAGAATTATGGGTGGTTTATACTCTGGTCTTTGTACTTTTCTCACTTCCTCAATTTTCTTCAGTAAAACACTCTTTTAATAAATATTTTTCTTTTAAAAAACAGTTCTTTTGCATTAAGACAGGTAAACGATTAGGTAAGCAATTAGCTAAATAATGAAATAAATTTAAAATTCTTATACTTTTACTCCACAGGATGATCATATGACTGTGAGAAGCTTTTTTGGTCAAACTCGATTTTATAGTACTGAAACTTCAAGCTGCCAAGAAATAACATCTGTCAGTGTCTGCTTAAAGGTTTCTACATTTTGAAAGAGGCAGGTGGAGTTAACTTTCTTCTGGGAAGACAATAATTAACTATCAAGTGCAAAAAAAAACTTTAAGTGCAGGAATTTAGAGCCACTGAACATTACAGTTTCCCAAGTATCACAGGATAGGTCTTGTTCTGCTGATGACAAAGAAGGAAATTTCATATGAAACAGGATAGAAGCAGAAAAAGCAGCCAGAGCTTGTTTTTAAATGAAGATAAGGGGCTTCCCTGGTGGCTGAGTGGTGAAGAATCCAGCTGACAATGCAGGAGGCATGGGTTCAATCCCTGCTCCAGGAAGATCCCACAGGCCATGGAGCAACTAAGCCCATGCACCACAACCTACTGAGCCTGTGCTCCAGAGCCCGGGAGCCACGGTGACTGAGCCCACGAGCCTGGAATCCGCGCTCCGCCACACGAGAAGCCACAGCAATGAGAAGCCCATGCACCGCAACAAACAGCAGTCCCCGCTGCCCAGCTAGAGAAAGTGGGTGCGCAGCAGTGAAGTCCTGACACGCCAAAAATAAAACAAATATACTTTAAATAGGCTTCCCTGATAGTAGGCTGGTAAAGAATCCACCTGCAACACAGGAGACCTGGGTTCATTCCCTGCGTCGGGAAGATCCCCTAGAGAAGGGAAAGGCTACCCACTCCAGTGTTCTGGCCTGGAGAATTCCATGGACTGCAACAAAGAGCAGTCCCTGCTTGCCACAGCTAGAGAAAGCTGGTGCGCAGCAATGAAGACCCAGCACAGCCAAAAATAAAATAAATAAATATTTTTTTAAAATAAAATAAATGATGTTAAGGGACAGAGTTAAACAAGTAAGCTACGTAAGTGTGAGACTGTGTTTAGCATTCCATTGGCTGCTTTAGGAGCAGATAAACAGGCAAAGCTGATAAAACATGTTCAGTATTCATTAGTACTGTTTTTACCTCAAAAATATGTAAATATAACTTCTATATTTAAACTGTTCGATAAATATTTAAAATAAATAACCAACAAGGACCTATTGTATGGCAGAGGAAACTCAGCTCAATATTCTGTAATACCTGTAAGGGCACACCTGACTCACTTGGCTGTACACCGGAAACTAGCCTCTCATTTTCAATCAACTATGAAAGGACAGTGAAAATGTTAGTCTCTCCGTCACATTCAAGTCTTTGTGACCCCATGGACTGTAGCCCATCAGGCTAATCAGTCCATGGAATTCTCCAGGGAAGAATACTGGAGTGGGTAGCCATTCCCTTCTCCAGGGGAGCCTCTCAACCCAGGGATCAAACCCGTGTCTCCTGCATTGCAGGCAGATTCTTTACCATCTGAACCACCTGGGAAGCCTTTTAGTTTAATCAACTATACTCCAACATAAAGTCAAAATTTTTGTAAAGTACATAAAAATAAACCTTTACCTAGTAATAAAATTTTCAGATATAATAAACAGGAAACATTTTTTAAGTATAAAAACTGAAAATATGATGGCAATGTGCATATTTTAATGGGGTATTAATAAAGGGATAGTACAAGGGATTTATTATGCTATTTCTTACACATGTTCTTTTAGATCAATACAGTATTTAACTGCAATGCACAAGACCCAGGTTTGACCCCTGGGTCGGGAAGATCCCCTGGAAAAGGGAACAACTACCCACTCCAGTATCCTTGCCTGGAGAATCCCATGAAGAGAGGAGCCTGGCGGGCTACAATCTGTGGTGTTGCAAAGAGTCAGACACGACTGAGTGACTAAACACACAATATATGCACTTGTATTACAAATATTTTTAAGCAAATAAAAAATATGCATATGTGAAAAAATATGTATGTATACACCTTTTTTTAATGACTATGATATTCTTACACTTGGCTCTATCTCAGATGTTGAAATTCTGTATTTGAGCTTCAACAGCTACTTGGTGCCTGCTAATAATGTTTATTATAAAGCTCAAAACCACAGACCAGTTAACAAGGTAACAACACAACTTCGTGGGGAGGAATAAATTTGAAGCAGAATATTCATCATTTTTGGATGTGGAAGAGAAAACTTCTGTCATGTTATGACATATTCTGCAGTTAACTTATTCCTTTGGACTAAGAAACTAGGCTAGAAAAAAAAATTTCTTCAACTATGGGAAAAAAGTTCTCCAAGGAAAGCTCAATTCCCATTTGTCTTCCACACCCGGTCTCCTTTCACCTATCAAGGACATCCCTCTAGGGATTCTCTTGTAAAGCTTCCCTCTCTACTAGATTACTTCCAACAGCATACAACATCCTCTTAACTCTTTCACCTTAAAAAAAATAAAAAGTCCTCTCTTGACCTCATTTTCCTCTCCAATTACCATATTCATTTCCCTCCTTCTCTTTACAACTTTTCAAAAGAACTGTCTGTACTCACTGTGTTCAGTATTATCTCCTCTAATTTGCTTTTGAATTTACTAAATCAGGCTTGAATTCTGAAAAAAATAAAAAAACCTGTAAAGGTCAAAGGACCTCTAGCAAGCTAAACCCGATCATCAGCTGAGCCTAAATCCTAACCTTACTTGATCCATCACCATCATTTGACACAAGTGATTTCACTCTCCTTTTTAAAACATTCTTCTCTTGGCATGCAAAACATCACAGCCCCCTGAGTCTCCTTCCACACCTTCTCTCTTGGTAATCCTACTTAATATCATGATTATAAATATCATACATATGCTGAAGAATCTCAATGCTTCAGTCCAGGTTTATCTCATCTAAATTCCAGTCCAGTATTTACAACTGTTTTCAAGACATCCCCACTTCATCAGATATCTCAAACTTAGTATGTCCCAAACCAGCTCCTGATTGCCCACAAACCTGCTATTTATTTCAGTAGATAGCCATTGTATAGCTCAGGCCAAAGGCCTCCACAACAACCTTGGCTCCTGTCTCTCAATTCTAATTAATTCATCAGCAAAACTTCTCAGCTCTACCTTCAAAATATATATAGACTGCTACCAGTCCAAGCCACCATCTTTTGCCTATAATCTTGGAAAAACCTAATCGTTTTGTTGTTCAGTCGCTAAGCCGTGTCCGACTCTTGCAATGCCATGGACTAGAACCCGCCAGGTTCCTCTGTCTATGGGATTTCTCCAGCAAGAATACTGGAGTGGGTTGCCATTTCCTTCTCCAGGGGATCTTTCTGACCCAGGGATCAAACCCACCTCTCCTGCATTGCAGGTGGACTCCTACACTGCAAGCAGATTCTTTACTGCAGAGCCACCAGGGAAGACCAAGAAAAACCTAGTAACTTTTCTATAATCTCCCAGTTCCTTTTCGAAGACTCAGTCCAGGCTAAATTGTACACTAAACCTGAAATTCTTAACTTTCCAATTAAGATCCATCAGACTATTGCATAAAGAACAGCAGCTTCACCCGAACACAGGGTTGAGCGTGTCACTGGGGACTGGGATGCATAATCTTTAAAGATTCTTCCAGTCTTAAAAATTCTGAGTGATTTGTTAATTCTGCATGGTGTATACATGAAAGTGGGCTATACTAGTCTCTAAACTTTCCTATATTATTTTTTTTGCTAGACATTACTTTAAATAAAAACTAAGAGTGTATCTTGGTCCCCTACTACAGTATTCACGGTCTGAGTTCTCCCCAGAATATCTCCTTGTAACTCATTCCTCTAGTATCTATTAAATCACAAGTGTCATATCCCTTAACAGAATTCATTACATGTGGATAAAAGTGGGAGACTATTACTTAATGCTTATTATTAGCCCATTTTGTCCCTCAAATGACAAAGACTATAATTATAGTTGTGGGATATCATCTGTATATTCCTAACAACTGTAGGCAGGAAAGAAAGCTGCTGAGAAATTCACAGTATATTTAAAACACAATAGTCCATATAAATGAAAGAAACTCATCTGCTACACACTGAAAAGTAACTTTAATTTATAGCTTTCAAAAAGTAAAATCGCTCAGCCATGACAAAATACAATCCCTTAAAAGAATTCTCTCTGCATTATAATACTCAATGCCTGTGACATTTTTAAATTTAATTTTTCTTGGAGTATAGTTGCCTTAGAATGTCATGTTAGTTTCTACTGTTCAAAGTGAATCAACTATTTGTATATGTGTATCTCCTCTTTTTTGGATTTCTTCCCCATTTAGGTCACCAAAGAGCACTGAGTAGGGTTCCCTGTGCAATACAGTAGGTTCTCATTAGTCACCGGTTTCATACACAGTATCAGCAGTGTGAATACGTCATTCCCCGTCTCCCAGTTCTTCCCAACACCCTTCTCTACCTCCTTGGTGTCCATATGCTTGTTCTCGACATCTGTGTCTCTGTTTCTGTTTTGCAAATAAGATCATCTATACCACGCCTATTACTTTTTAATGACACCTTTTATTTGAATATGGAACTTCATACATTTGCTGTTGCTGCTGTTCAGTCACTAAATCATGTCTGACTCTTTGCAACTCCATGGACTGCAGAATACCAGGCTCCTCTGTTCTCTACTACCTTCCGGAGTTTGCTCAAATTCACGTCCATTGAGATGGTGATGCTATCTAACCATCTCATCCTCTGCCGCCCCCTTCTCTGTCTGCCTTCAGTCTTATATTTAGCAAGCCAAAATACAGGTGAATCTTCTTTTTCACACAGAGGAAAACATACTACTTTATACTAATATTATCTATATTAAATCTGACCTTCTGATATTATACAAAGCACCTAAGTTTGAAAGCCTAGGTCAATGATGACATTAATGGCAAAGGAAATCCTTCTGTTGGTTTTTTTTTCCTACTACTTTGATTAAGACTGTTACTCTTCATACTAATGGAAGGAAAAGTAGGAAAAAGGTTGAAATCAAGCAAAAAATCTTCTATTTCAGTACCGACAGGTTTATGTCTTAATTTACCTTTAGTCAATAAGTTCACTAAAATTGTTATACAAACAATTCAGTTAATCATTAATTCAGACTGCTAAAAGGAGCACTGCGACTTAAGGAGTGATTATAAGCCCACACATACATGTACTTATGCACGAAAGTATGAAAACTTAACATTGCAAAGACTGCAGAAAGATGCTGGAGCTTGTTGGAATATCTGATCTTATTTTCTCCAATAGCAGCCTGGAAAGTAACAAAATATAAGCAAATAAGATTAACTATCACCAGAAACACTAGCCTCTGCACAACTTACCTAAAGTCTTGGTGTTTGCTAGGAGAGCTTCTTCATAAGACAGAATATAATAAAGCACCAAGAGCTGTGCTGTGATACTGAAACGCTGATTAAGGCGGATGTTGTCACCCTGGAGGTAATATTATAAACACTTTAAAATACTGTTAAATTTCATGAGTGCTTTTTTTTCCCCTTTGGCCACAACAGGCAGTATGTGGGATCTTAGTTCTCCAACCAGGAATAAAACCACTACCCAGCACAGAGTTTAAACCACTGGACCACCAGGGAAGTTCCAATGAGTACTTTTTGATAGTAAAAGCACTTAAAATAGATTATTTGGTGTTGTTGCTCCCAAGCTTAAAGAAATTGGGAGAAGTATTGCAGTGTTCACATTAAACTCAAATCAACAATGTGAAGTTTAAGTTAAATTTGAGATGGCTTGAGAGATTAGAAGCAACATGCTGAACAGTTTTTAAACTTTCCTGGTGGCTCAGACAGTAAAGTGTCTGCCTGCAATGAGGGAGACCTGGTTTCAATTCCTGGGTGGGGAAGATCCCCTGGAGAAGGAAGTGGCAACCCACTCCAGTATTCTTGCCTGAAAAATCCCATGAACGGAGGAGCCTTGTAGGCTATAGTCCCATGGGGTCGCAAAGAGTCGGACACGACTGAGCGACTTAACAGTTTTTAAGATAGGGCTGCTTCTGAAAAAAGTTTACATTTACAGGAATCTCAAGTATTATCTGAAATTACCATGAAGAAAATAATTCCTAAAAAAAAGATACTTTTTTGAAGAAAAAAAGATTTACTCCAAATTTTCCATAAATAATCTAGGTATATCTTAAATTCTCAGGAAGCTGGTAAAATGTGTTGAAATGTCACATAATCCTTTTTAAACACACAACCTCCAGGGCACTCCTTAAACTTTAAAATGGAGCTTTTGAAAGAATTCTTCAAAAAGTGCCTAATCAACAAACTACATAGAACTAGTACCATTCTTTTAATATTCATAAGTGATCTAAAGAACTGAATACCATTTAAAATAATAATCTGGGAAAAAATGTGGAGTGCGAAGAACAAAAGAAAAATGAACTAATAAATGTTAAAAAAAAACACAACACTATTTTACCCCAATGACTCCTTGAAAAATACTGAGTATCTCCTGTTCTGTGACTGGCTGATTTGTGGCTTCTGGATTAGATTTAGATGCAGGAGTAAGTATAGAATTTATGTACACGTCAATCAGAGGAAGTAATTGAGGATGGAGTGGAATGGAGGTTTCACAGAGCTGTCTATAAATCCAGTCCTAGAAAAGAAAGTGACAGGCACTAAATTAATTATGGCAATAAGAAAAAGCAAGCAAAATTTTACAAGCACATATAATTTTACATGATTTATGAAAAAGTAAAATTCACTATTAACTTTTAGCAGTTGCTAAATAATATCATCCAGTTTCATAAATGCCTTTGATTTAAAAATGGAAACAATTTTTCTTTCCTAAAATTGAGAATATTGTTCCATGGAAGATAAACCTAAAAATGACAGCTTGAGTTTAGAGTTTGGACTTCGGGTTTTTAATCTATTGGTTTTTAAGCAGCGGGGAAAACACTGTAAGTCCCTTCTGTGTCTGTATTTTGAGCACCATATATGCTGCTGTAAAAGACCCCACAGCAGAAAGGCATTTAGGGAGAGGAAGTTTCTCACAACAAACCTCAGACAGATTAAGAAAGTGGCTTTGACAACCACATATGGGAGATTAACTATCTGCACAAATACAGGCCAAGAAGAAACACTGGGGTGCATTTGGACTCTTAATTCTTCTCTACTTCACTTGCAAAAAATATAAAAAGCAGAAGATACAATCAAGATGGAAAACAACTTCACTACATCATAAAAACAAGGACAATCAAATGTGATATAGTAATGCATATGTTGTTCAGGGTTCTTTATAAATAAAATAGCCTCTTAGAAAGGGTTCAAACAAATTTTTTTCTTTTTTAACCTCCTGTGGATTCAGCCTTTTCTCTAGAGAACCTATTTGCTATAGCCAACTATATAACAAATTGAAAACATGTCAAAATATGTGCAAGTTTAATGTTAGAAGTCCCTGTGACAAATGGACTACGAATACCGGTCATGGCTAACCAGCAACCTTCTGAGTTTGGTAAACAAAATCAAGTATAAAGAATGGAAATTTCAAAAAAAAAAAATTAAAAAAAAAAAAAAGAACGGAAATTTCTTACTAAAGTTTAATGAAATTGCTAAATATCATTGAGAATTTAAAAGGAATTAGTACTACTGTACATTTTGTAAATTAACTGAACAGTTATGCTGTTTTAAAAATCTGAAATTAACAGCCTATAATTACTATAACTATATAACTAAAAACATTTCACATACAAAATCCACAGTAAAGGTCTGCAAACTCAAATAGAACTGGGAAAAAAGCATTAACTCATATTTTAGCTTGAAGAATAAATGTAAGATCATACTTTTATTGATACTTTGTGTTTGGTGAAGGAACGACTCCTCAGAAGCTGGTAAATGCAATGAATAGGCAAAAATCCAGTAATGTTGGCACTCAGGTTGCTGGTGACAGGGACTCGAACTGCATGAGCTGTGACAACCTAAAAGGGAAAAACAGTAGCAATACATATGACAGAACCAGATACAAAATTATTCTGAAAGAGGGAATATTAGCCAGGTGGACTGTCAATACTAATGGGGTCCTTTGGCATGAATGACAAAAACCAATCATGACATGATTTAATTATTTTGAGTAATGAGGTACCATCACACATCTGGGAATTTGTAAAGTTCTCTACTTTTTAAAAATTTACTTCTAAACACAGATTCATTGCCAGGGGTTAGAGTAAAGTTAAAAAATATGTAAAATTTGGAATCATAAAATCTGGGCTCAATGACTATAATATATAAAACAGATAAACAACAAGGATTTACCATAAACTACATTTAATATAATAAACTGTAATAGAAAAGAATCTTAAAAGAGGGAGGGGACGTATGTATACGTATGGCTGATTCACGTTGATGTTTGGCAGAAACCAACACAATTCTGTAATTATCCTTCAATTAAAAAAAACAAAACAAAAAAAAAAACAAATAAACAAATAAGAATACAAATAAATATATATATACATATATATATGTATAACCGAATCACTTTCTTGTATATCTGAAACTAAAATAATACTGTAGATCATCTATGGTTTAATTTTTTTTTTAAAAAAGGAAAAAAAGAATAGTTTCCATCATTGAAAAAATAAAATATCGTTAGGATTATCCATGGACAAAAGTGCTGAGACCAAATAAGAACAAGTCAATACAAGAATAAGGAATTTAGACTCTAGCTTACAACTTAGACACAGCACCTTGCAGCTGAAAGGTTTAAACAGATTCTCCTGACAATCCTGACTGTCAGTGAACTTCCCTGGTAGCTCAGATAAAGAATCTGCCTGCAATGCAGGAGATCAGGTTTGATCCCTGGATCAGGAAGACTCCCCTGGAGAAGAGAATGGCTACCCACTCTAGTATCTGGCCTGGAGAATTCCATGGACAGAGAAGCCTGATAGGCTACAGTGCATGGGTTGGCAAAGAGTCGGACACGGCTCAGCCACTAACACTTTCACCCTAGGTGAGATCCCTGTCAACAGTGTCTAAGACTACATTCTTAAGCATCTACTCAACGTCTCCAAAATAAACAAATTTACTTAGCACATGCTTTTCTATGTAGTAAATACCTCTGAAAACAAATTTGAAATATGATTTTTCTTTACAGAAGTTTCAAAGATTAAATAAATCATCACTGGAAACTAAAAAGGAATATAAAGATTATATTAGTGTCTTAAACTGAAACATACACAAGTTTTCTCACAAGAAATGTTATAAAATAAAGTTAAAGAAGTACCTAAGATAATAGTTAAAAGAAGTACCTGCTCAGTAAAAATTTCCTGTGTGAAGACAGTCTTCATCCTGCTCAAGGAGCTTGGCTTAATTACAATCTAAAACAACCAAAACACGACACTGTAAAGCAATTATATTCCAATAAAAAACAAAGAAAAGAAAGGCTCTTTTTTACAAAAAAGAAAAAAAAATACAAAATAAAGCAACCAAAAGATTTCAACAGCAGATGAAAATAAAATATATGAAGCACAATTTTACTTAACGTTCAAATACTCTACTTCAGAAGTAGCTTCTCAAACCTAACACTAAAATGTGTTTTTCCTCAGGAACCAATGTGAAAGTACTTAGTGGGATTTCCCTTGAGATCCAGTGGCTAGACTCTGAGCTCCCAATGCAAGGGGCCCAGGTTCGATCCCTCATCAGAAAACTAGATCTCGCATACCACAAGATATGGTACAGCCAAATAAGTAAAAGAATTTTTAAAGTACTCAGTAAACATATCATTACTACATTTTAAGTCAGTGGGAAGAAGTGGATTATTTAATAAATGGAGGTGGGATAGCTCTCTTTCTGGATAATACAAATAAAGATTTGCATATGACATCATACCCCATATTAACTTCAAATGTATTAAAGATTTAAATGTAAAACATGAGGCCACAAAAACACTAGAAGAAAATATAGGTGATCATTTCTATTAACCTGAGGAAAGAAAAGCACTTCTAAGCATAATAACAAAATAAGAACCACAAAAGAAATACTTAATATATAACACACATAGAAAATAATAATTTTCACATGGCAGAAAAGACTAGGAAAAATCATCTGCAACATATTATACTTTTCCATCTTTAAGACAATAAGGATTATAATATGCACCACTGATTTAATAGTAGCTTTTCAAGTAAATAAAGAAGGGCAAACACTATCACACTAACATTATGCATCAACTATAAAATGAATCCAAGTTTCAATATATGGTAAAATATGTGTCTTGAATCAATGAAATATGATATACAAGGCATAACAGCATATCATTTATATATAAAGAGCACTTCTGAATCAGTAAAAGGAAAAATAAATCCATAAAATTCCCTATAGAAAAACCGAGACATCAATAAACCTTTTAAAAAGAAATAAACCAACTAAAACACATATATTGTTTAAAAGTAACCAAAAAAATCTCTATATAAACTATAACGATAAAAAATAATAACTAGTAATCAAAGAGATGCAAAATAAGACCATTTTTCATCAAATTTGCAAAGATTAAAAAGAATGGTAATGCCCAGTGATGGTGAGAAGTTAGGGAAATATGCACTCTCATTCACTAACGAGAACAGTTAAACTGGTATAATCTTTCTGGAAAATAATCCGGCAATATTCATTAAACATCTTAACATCATCATACTTTTACTTAGCACTGCTTTCTATAACTTTATCCTAAGGAAGTAATCCAGAAAGTGTTTGAAAATATACATGTATGGATGCCTGTGTGTATATTTACATACATAGGATATTCATCTAAGCATTATTCAGAAATTAGAAAATCTACATGGCAAGTAAAGGAACCATTAAAAATGTCACGATCAGCCCACACAATAACTGCAATGCAGCCACTGAAAATTATGTTGTATTAGAATATTTATTGATATGAAGAAGTGCTCATTATATATTGGTAAGTTCATTAAAACCACTTATATATATCAATATAAAGAAAGAACAGATACCAAACTATTAATAGTACTTGACATCTCTGAACATGGAATTATAGCTTTCCCTTCTTTACTGTGTTTTCTAAGTTTTCTACATAGAACATCTATTATTCTCATAAATTATATTTACATAATGTATTTTTTTAGAGAGCTCCTGATAAAGTTTCAAACTATTAAACAACTAAAATTACTTCAAAATGAAAACAACCTATTTACTTAACATTACAAGAAAATGTCCAGCTTAGAAACATCTTCTTTAGAAAGACGATAAGAGGAAATTACCTTCATTCCCAAAGTGGAACAGACCAAATCAATGATAGCACTGAGCTGGTTGCTATGAAAGTACATAGCAACCAATAATAACATCTCCCCAAAAGAAGCAGAGACGCCTGAAGTACTGTTGAAACAGAAAAGAAAACATGAATTTTCCAAAGGAAGGTTAAGAAAACTTACTCAGCTATCTGATACAAATGAAGTCATCTTACCTTTCAAAGTAAGCTTCTTCTTTGATCATCCAGCTTAGCCACACTACCATCAGCTGCTCCTGTTCAGGAGTACTGTTAATATAGAAAAAATATCAGAAGTCACTGGTCTAAATCAGATATACTAGCATAAGAATAAAAAAGCATTCTGGAATTATCTTTGGTGGAAATTATTTTTTCCTCAAATTACTTGCTTGTTGAATTGGCCATTAATTATCATTGAGATATGCAGTAGTTCTAGAGAAGAACAGAGGACCATAACTTTTCTCCATTAATATAAACAGCCAAACCCTCTCAAAGTCTCAGTTACTACTTTTGCAGGTTGGAGAAAATAAACTTCCTCACATTCCTTAGAAAAACAAAGGTTCTCCGGGATTAAAATGTTAGAAGAACTAACAGCTGATACTCATTTCCTATAGAAAAAAATCGATAGTGTTGAAACTTAGTCATTAAAAACTCACAAACTGAGTGTGAGGACAAAAGTCAGACCATCTTTTACCTGGGAAATGAAATTTAGTTTGCAGAGGCATTTTGAGCAGAACTCAATATTAGAGGGAAACAAGTGATCACTATTCAAAAAAGTAAAAAGAGACAGCCAGGGGCTAACCATATATGAAGAATGGTAATAGAAATACATGAACACTGACTTGTTTAAAGCAAATTCCTAGGTTTAGGTTGAAATGCACAGGTCAATTTTGATCTGTAATAGTAATTTTCATTGATCTTCTTCTACTTCACCGCAGTGTAAACAGTAAAAATAAAAACCAACCACAAAGCCTGATACCCAAAACTAAGAAAATTAAAAAGGTTATGCTCAACCATACATAAATTTCTCTACTTATAAAAGACAATGTTATGTAGTAGAAAGATTATTGCCTTTAGAGTCTGCCAGATCTGAGTGGGAATCGCATCTCTGCCAATTACTGTTAGTGTGACCTTGAACAAGAAATTTAAATAGTCTTCTTGTACTTTAGCTCTCCTACTTTCTCCTTCTTGTACTTTAGCTCTTCTATAAATATACACCCACCTTACAGAAGTAATGAAGATTAGAGATAACACTTAGAAATTACTTTAGGTAATATATAAGTATATAACTGAATCACTCTGCTATATACCAGCAACTAACACAACACAGTAAACTGACTATACTTCAGTAAAATAAACTTTTTAAAAAATTTTATTTATTTATTTGGCCACACAGGATCTTAGTTGTGGCACGTGGGATCTAGTTCCCTGACCAGGGAGCGAACCTGGGCCCCCTGCATTGGGAGCTCAGAGTCTAGCCACTGGATCACAAGGGAAGTCCCAAAAATAAACTTTTTAAAACAAGAAATTACTTCAGGTAAAGAGAAAACACTTCATTTCATGTACTTAGTTTCTCATATTCCTAAAACACACCACTCAAATTACATCAAAGGGATGTTCTTAAAACACACAAAATGTACAGGATGATAATGAAGGACAATACCACAAAGCATTGGAAAGCTGGAGCCAGTAAGGAAGAGGAGGAGTAACTGACTAAGCAGACAAGAAAGCAGAACACTAAACTGGCAGGAAGGAAAACCAATCTACCACTACACCACAAAATCCCCAAAGGGCTCAGGAACTGGCACCTCCAGGCAGTTTTGGGAGTGAGAATGAAGACAGAGAGTAAATGTAGACAGTCTGTACAAGCAGTGGCCCTCCAAACCAACCCTCCATTCAGTGGAAACAAGGCTGATTCTCTGGAAAATGTAAAAGAGGGTATCGCTGAACTGATGGACAACCAGGGCTTTCTGGAGCGCCTTTTGGAAAGTAGAAGAATTAAGTAAACAATGCAGGCTGAGATCTCCCAGCCCTTAACCCTCACTTTTTAACTTCGCTTATGGATTTCCTGTCAGGCCTTCGCTCTCAGGCAAGAAAACAGTCTTTTCCAAGACTCTGAAAAGACCGAGAGCTTCTCATTTATGCGTTCAGAAGTTCTAACTTGCCTTTTAGTCTCCTACTCTTAAATATGAACAATCAAGCATTATTAAACCTCTGAGAAAAATAGAGACCAAAAAAAAAAAAAAGGGCAGAAAAAAAGAAACTTAAAGAAACAGTACAAATAAGACCCCTTCAATCATTATGGGTAATATCAGAGAAACCATGCCACCATGAAGCAGTAGACACTATAAAGAAGAAATAAGAAGAATAAAAATGAGCTCTTAGATGTTAAAAACTAGATGGAAGATTGAGAAAAAAATCCTAAAAGGTAATATGAGCAATACCTTTTTGAAGTGATTGAAATGTTCTAAAATTAGATTGTGGTAATGGCTGTACAACCTTGTAAATATACTAAAACCTATTAAATTGTACACTTTAAACTGGGTGAATTTTATGGTATGTAAACTGTGTCTCAATAATGCTGTTTTTTAAAAAGCAGAACAAAACAAAGATGAGGAAAGTAAGAAAGAATAAGAAAATAAGATGATCACTTCAGGAAGCCCAATATCAAAACAAGAGGCGGTTTCAAATAGAGAAATCCATGTGAAAGACAAATTAGTTCAAGACATTTCCTACAACTGACCAATGTGAGTTCCCAGGTTGAAAAGGTTAACTAAATACCTAGGAGAAAGGATAAAAACAGACCCATACAAAAGCACATCACCCAGAAATTTCAAAACCCTAGAAACAAAAAGCTAATCCTTCATGTTCCCATATTTTAAAAAAACAAGTCACAAAAAAAGGACCAGAAATCAGAATGTTACCAGATTCTTCAACGGTAACACTGGAAGTTAGAAGACAATACAGCAAGACTTTCAAAATTCTCAAAGGAAATTATTGCCAACTTAGAATTCTATACCCCATCAAACTATCAACCAAGTGTTAAAGTAAAATAAAGACATTTTCAGAAATAGCCCATCCCTAAATAATTTACCTCCTACATACCCACTCTAAAGAAGCAAAATGAGGGAGCAAATGAAAAAAGATGGAGACATAAGATGCAGGAAATAGGAGACCCCACAAAGAAGAGTTAAAGCGAGTCCCCAAAATAATAGTGAAACGCAATTCCAGATGAGACCTGTGTATCTGGTGCAGAGGCAACCAGTTCAGATGCGAGGGAGTCAAAACACTTCAGGACAGACTGCCTCAAGAAAACAAAACAAACAGAATAACTAATGAGCCTGAACATCTTGAGAGGAGGGTTAGATTGGCAGAGAGTTTGAAACTGCATTAATCTAAGTACATAAAACACCAAGCAAATGAAAAACAAAGAACAAAAGCAAACAGGACAATTCTTAATGGAAAACCATGTTTTGCATAAGAAAAATAATCATCTACCGCTTGGCTGAGCTCCCAAGGGTGTAACATAAACAATAATGTACTGATCAAAGCAAGATAATAATAACTATGTACAGGGAGAATGGAGAGATACGAAGGATACAGAGAAGGTTGAGGACAGAGAGAAGGAGAACTAACTCCTCATTCTCATAGTGGGACGTCAACGAATACTCCTAAAACAAAAAAAATCAGGATGTAGCAAATACAAACATAGTAATAAAGATGTGGGAGTCAAAACCAAAAGAATCACCTAAAAGAACTGAAAGAAGCTGCCTCTAGGGAAGTGGAAAACAGGGCAAAAGGGAATCAGGACTACCATTTGTCTCAAATCTTGAAGAGCTACTTTGAATCCCTTAAATGTATGTATATGAAACTTTAGTAAAGACAAACAAAAGAACTGGCATACAGGAGATGCTAGTGATACCCTTTTATTAAATAATAATACCAATGTCCATACCTAGACCATTTTTGCAGTAAGTTAACTAATTCTATACATTGTTTTAATAAATAAACAAAAGCAGACCTTGGGAAAATAGAACAACTATATAGTTGGGTACCTGACAAGTGTAGAAAAGGCCAGCAGCATACAAAAGGAGAGTGAAACAAAGCGAACCCCAGCTGGTGTCGCAGGAGGACGGCTTGTCATCAACTGCAGTAATTGCTCAGCTTCTTCCTCAGTTGGTCTAAAAAATGAATACACTATTAGGTTTTAGTTTTTTCAGTTGAGAGAAGGAAGAAGAGGGGACTTCTCAACAGTTCAACCTTTCAGATACAAATCCTGAGCTCTGGAATGATATCTCACTATTTACAAAATCTATAACATTTTAAGATGTCAAAAGCAAAACTGCTGAGTTTGCAACCAGTGCTCTTCCTCAGACACAAATACAGGTAGTCCTCACTTTGCATGGTAGTATGGGACCATAAAAATAACCATGCAAGCTGAAATTGCATCATGACCTTAATAATCAGTGGGGAAAATTACAACCGTTCCATTACCTTTAAAATTTCTGTCAAGACATTACAAACTCTGTTGGTTATAATGCCTAAGGAAACTTTTTAAAACATCAGGAATTCAAGTGTTGTCTTTATAAGATTTATCAAGAGTATTTTAAACAGCCCTTGCCATTTTTTCATTGTATAACTTATAGAGTGAGCATCTTCTCTAGGCCTTGATGAATTATCATACCCTTCCTTTCTAAGTTTGGGTCAGCTTCCAACATTTCATCCTGTGTACTCTCAGTCATCAAATACCTGAGTTCCTATAATGCAAAGATTTTTGCTACCATCAGTCTTCTGGAGGTCTTCTTCCTTTTGGTCACAATGACTTCCCTCAAGTTCACCTTCACCAAATTCATCTGGCTATAATACCTAGGGCCTCTCAAATGTCAACATTCTCAGTCAACTATTTCTTTATATTTGGTTCAAATGTCACTTCTGCTGTTAACCACTTCCTCTTTCTTTGCTACACTTTCATTTTTATTGGCCAATTCCCTCTTTCAATTATTCACTTATGCAAAATATCGCATGGGTTTATTCATGGAGAGACAAGAAGGCGGCACTCCTACCCAACTTTGCTGTCTGCTCATGAACTGAGTGATAGTTGTATATGGACCAGTTGCCAAGACTTTAAAAGAAACCCTGTGATTGGTCATTGATCACAATGTGCCTCCACACAATGACATGTGGCTTGAAGTTTTCAATAAACTTTGTACTTTGATTAATGATAATAAATAAGAATTTGGTAAATGAATCACGGCAACTGATACATCAGTTGTTGAGGGAGCAGTGTTATTTGACTAAAGTATGTTAACTGAAACTCATATGTATTGGAGTCATGAAAAGTGAGGACTATATGTATAACAGTTGAGGACATTAATCAAAAAGATATAGTACTGTGTCTAAGAAATCTTGTGCTTAATAATTACATATCAACTTTGAAAAATCTATGATCTCAGTTGTAAAAGGAAACAGGGCAGATTGACTTCAGCTAGCTGTATAGGTTACATAAAGGATCCCTCTCAGATCATTCATACAGTCATGTCAAGCTGTGGGCAAGTCACAGGTTTCTAAAACTGCTCTGGCTCCTCCCATATCTATATAATTCTATTTACGATCAGACTAAAATAGATGCATACATCCCAACTAGGAAAGTTCTCCCTTGGGACTTTCTTCTTGACATAGGTCAACTTACTAGCTGAGCCCAACAGAAAACCCAAATCCTCTGAATAAAAGGCCCATGGCTCACTTTCTTGGGATTAGAAACAAGAAAGTAAAATGACAAAAAGGTAAAAGATCAAATTATTGAATACTTGAGTCCAGCGATCCCCATCAAAGCACAGTACAGACGTAAGAGTGCACTGGCTTTCACAACATGCTCTTCTTTCAGCCCCGAATACACAGACACATTGGGCTCCATCTCCACATCAGCTTCTTCCACAATGCGGGTACTTCTTACTGTGGGAAGAATGCCCATCAACTCCAGAAGAAGCTGCCTTCTCATTTGCCAAAGGACAGAACTACTGGTCTCTCTTTTTCTCTGCGGGAAATATGGACCACAAAAGGAAGAAAGCATGGAGCACTTACTAAGTCAAAAGGAAGTTCAAACAAAGCTCTCAGTTAGACACCTGTAAATGATCCATTTGAAAATGAAAGTCGCTCAGTCATGTCCAATTCTTTGTGACTCCATGGACTGTATAGTCCATGGAATTCTCCAGGCAAGAATACTGGAGTGGATAGCCTTTCCCTTCTCCAGGGGATCTTCCCAACCCAGGGATCGAACCCAGGTCTCCTGCACTGCAGGCGGATTCTTTACCAGCTGAGCCACAAGGGAAGCCCAAGAATCCTAGAGTGGGTGGCTTATCCTCCAGAAGATATTCCCAACCCAGGGTCTCTTGCATTGCAGGTGGATTCTTGACCAACTGAGCTATCAGGGAAGCCCTGATCCATTTACGGAGACTGTCATAACTGCAGAATATCATTTTAATCCATCAAGCAAACTCACTGGATCATTTGACAAATATCCTACTCACCCTGGGCTTCCCTGTTGGCTCAGACGATGAAGAATCTGCCTGCAATGCAGGAGACCTGGGTTCAATCCCTGGGTCGGGAAGATACCCTGGAGAAGGGAATTGCTACCCACTCCAGTATTCTTGCCTGGGAAACCCTTGGACAGAGGAGCCTGTCAGGCTACAGTCCATGGGGTTGCAAAGAGTCAGACACAACTGATTAACTAACACTAACACTGCTCACCCTAATTTGGGCAGGTTGTACAGAAAATACTAAATGAATGATGATTTGAAATGCAAAATATCATGTAAATGATGATTTCAAACACATAAAGACTAGTGGAGTCTTAAGTACAAAATGCTCAGATTTGGGGCTTGGATTTAAACAACAGCCCCGCTATTAATTAACTATGTACGTTTAGATACATAAGTTAACCTCTCTGAGCCCCAATTTCCTTAAATAAGAAGGAAACTAATATTGGATTAACAATATTGAATTCCCAGGACTGCTGGAGCTAGGAGTTTATACGCCTGTCACCCCCACAGCTCTTCAGGCAGTGACAACATCTACTCATACTCAGGAGGGCCTGATACATCATGCCTGACATATATCAAGCACTCAGTATCTGTTAGATGAATGAACTAACAAAGATGATAAGTATGAAAGCATTTCTAAACTACAAAGGGCTCGGGAAAAGTTGTTATTTTTAGAGTGTTTCAGAGTAAAATATGGTAAATGTTGTTTTAAAACCAGTATTAGACACAAAGAACAATTACAAACAAGAGGCTTATACCAAGAGCTTAGCACAGTGCCTGAAATATGCAAGGTACACAAAAAATGTCAACCTCTTGCAAACTTTCAAATTAGTTTTTAATTAATTAATTTAATTAGTTTTCAAATGGATTATAAGAAGAACTTGGATAAAGAAAAGTATGGTGAAAAAAAAAAAAAAGAAAAGTATGGTGAATTAATGGCATAAAAAAACAGACTCTAGAAGGATCTAAGCAGTACACCTGTTACGTCAAGTTCACAGACCTCAACAAGTTAAAAACCACTCTGCATTATTAGTTCCTGTGTAGGGACAGAACCCTGTTCACAGTTATCATGAGATGTTTTTTGAAAAAGTACAATATTTTGCAAGTTAAAAACTCTTGTAAAATATAATATATATTCATCAATAAAGGGATACATGTAGTAGATACATACAATAAAATATTAGGCTTAGAAAGGAAGGAAATTCTTACACTTGCCATAACATGCATGAACCTTGAAAACATTGTGCCAAGTAAAAATAAGCCAAACGCAAAATGAGAAATATTGTATGATTGCACTTACACGAGGTACCTAGCATGGGCAAATTCATAGGTAAAGAAAATAGAAGAGAGATTACCCAACACTGAGAGGAAGGGCGAATGAGAAATTATTGCTTAATTGGTAGAGAGTTTCTATCAGATGATGAAAGAGTTCTGAAAATGAACAGTGGTGATGGCTGTATATATATTTTACCACAATAATTTACACATGTGTGTGTATATATGTGAATAATAGACTACAATAACAACTTATGGTGATGCCCTAATATAGCAATTCTCATGTGTCTGACCCAGAAATCTGGAGATGACCAATATATTTCCTTGGGGTCCAGAAAGTCAGAAATCTCTCAACATTACAGACTTTTTTTACTCATTTTCCCACAAGTATAAAGTGTAGCTTTTCCAAAGACTTCTATTAAGCCAGATGTTAAAGAGATTTGCTAAAATGTATAATGATATCACTCGGTAAATTTTTCTTTTGCAAAAAAATTAATTTTCTATTAAAAAAATGTTGTCACATTTAATAAGATTGGGATTATTTTTTAATGAATTAAATAAATATTTCAAAAATTTCAGTTTTCATTTCTAGTATGGTAAATATCAATAGATAAAGACCAACATAAAAGCTCTTTGTGTCCTCAATGATTTACTGTAAAATCTCAGGAAGTCCTGAGACTAAGAAGTCTGAGAGCCACTGGCCTAATGACATCTTTCTAAAAGTGTTTCTTCCTCCTTTACTAACTACTAACATAGCTTGATCCTTGACCTAAACACACATTTCTCCCTCACCTGCTGTCCATTTCGGATAAAAGTTCCAAACCAGGTCCGGACTTTTGCATTTGTTCCAAGAAGCAAACCACTAACAAAACAAACCAAGTCACTCACTCCATCTTCACTAGCTTCATTTTTAGTATGATCCAATGTCAAAGCCACTCCAAGACCTGGCAAGTGACATTCTTCCACCTAACAAAGCAAAGAAAACAAACTGAACTCAGTATCATAAAGAAAAGGGCCAGGATGATCCAGAATCTGAAGCATATAAAGTTTAGGGGAAGACATAGCACAAAGCACAAAAACCTAGAGAGGAACGTAATATATCTGGTATATAACTATAATTCCAAATCTCTGCAAGATTCAAAAAAAAGTTCCTGGTCCTAAAATAGAGGCTTTGGTCTCATAAAAATAGTAAGATCTCTTACCACCATGCCTCGGACCTTCAGGGCCTGAGAAGGATTCATTTTACATAAGAAGCGTAAAGCATCCGTCCTCCGCCTTCCTCCAAGACTCTCTTCATCTTGTCGTTCTCCATTTTTGATCAGGCCCCTACAAACTGAACATTTAGTAGCCTCTGTTACTTTAAGCTTTGTAAGTAAGATGTCAGAATCAATGGTTTCAGCCTTGAGAATCATTCATTTATACAGATTAGATATTACAAAAGAAAAGGATCAGGAAACTTGAAAGCATAGCAATAGAAACTGGTTAAAATCCAGCAGAGTGAAAAGAGCCTCAAAAAATGAAGTAATCCGTGGAACATCAAGTAGTTCAACATACTTGTAATTAGAGTCTCAGAAAGAGAAAGAGAATGAAATACAAACATATATTTGAAGAAACTTTTCCAAACTTGATGAAAACTATAAACCTAGAAAATCAGTGAAACCCAAGCAGGAGAAACACAAAATCATAACAAGATACATCATAATCCAATCTCTGAAAACCAGTAATGAAGAAAAAATCTTAAAAGTTGCCAGAAAGGATAAAAAAATAAATAAATAAAAGTAGCCAGAGGGAAAAAAGAAACATACAGAGGAACAGAGACAAAAATGACCATAGCCAAGAGAATAACATCTTAAAGAGCTAAGAGAAAAAGTCAACCTAAACCTTCATGGAATAGCCAGTAAATCTCTTAGAAACAAAAAGAAAATAATATTAATAGTTCCATTTCACAAATAACAAGTTAAGTACCTTGATGGAGATCACACAAAGAGTGAGCCACAAAGTCAGAAATTATGAACCCCAGATCTAGCGCTTTTTTCTCCTTGACTCTCAATTCGCAAAACATCTTGCTCAATAAATGTAATTTTTATATCACTCAGACCCAAACCACAATCTTCAGTCACTAGCAGTTTGAAACACAGGTGAAAATTTTAGTTGATTTTTCGCAATTTCTACCCCATACTTTTCTGCAAAATGACAGCAATAAGGCTAAAACATGGAAGTCTGATTGTTGGTATTTCTAATCCATATATCTCATGTTACCCTCTGGCTATTTCACAGATAAATGTCCTCTCCTCTTTGTTCAATGAGCACAGAAATTATAGCCTCTATGTCTTTAATATTTTTTACTTCCCTATTATAGCACTGGTGACAAATGCAAAAAAAAAAAAAAAACGCTGCATACTCATTGTACTTACATTTGTAATTTCTAAACAATTTTGAATTCTCTAAACTCAGTATTTCTACAACTGTTTATTGTTTAGTCACTAAGTTATGTCCGACTCTTTGCAACCCCGTGTACTGCCAGGCTCCTCTGTCCATGGGATTTTCCAGGCAAGAGTACTGGAGTGGGGTGCCATTTCATTCTCCAGGGGATCTTCCCAACCCAGGGATCAAACCCGCATCTCCTGCACTGGCAGGCAGATTCTTTACCACTGAGCCACTTGGAAAGCCCATTTCTACAGCATTCACTAATAAATTTTCAAAAAATAAAATCTCAGATAAAACCTTATAAATGTTTCCTCTTAGCTCAAAAAATAGGTCTCACACATGCCCAAACAAATCTCTTCAATATCCCTTTTTGTTGTTGTTGTTGTTTTGTTTTCTTTTGTTTTGTTTTTGGCCATGCTACACAGCAAATGAGATCGTGGTTCCCTGACCAGGGATCGAACCCACACCCTCTCCACTGGAAGCATGGAGTCCTAACCACTGGACCACCAGGGAAGTCCCCAATATTCCACTTTAAAATTGCATTTACCCTCATTAAAACTATCAGGAACATTGGCCACCAACAGACACAAGAACCAGGCGCCGTTTCTAACATGGAGCAAGGCTTCAGCTACATCAACTATAGGAAGCAGGGAAGGGAGCTCTATAAGAAAACAAAACCAGTGTTATTACTAAGGAGTGATATTTCATTGTATTATACATTAAACATCTTTGACATTTCACCAATGTTATTTAAAAGCAATTAAATTAAGGTACTTTCTTTTCACAGTCTCGAGCTGACTTGTCCAGTAGGACAGCCACTAGCCACATGTGATTATTTAAATTAAGTTAAAAATAGATCAGCTCCTCAGTCACACTTGCCACATTTCAAGTACTCCATAACTACATGTGGCTAGTGGCTACTGTACTGAACACAGTATACAGAACACTATCTTCGCTGCTGTGGTGGACAGTGTTAGTCAAAGAAGTTACTTTCATGAAAAGTTTCTCTGCATTTCTATATCTTCTATCTTCTCATTCTGATCATGCACACTTTTTATAAAGAACCCAAAAAATACAAAAAGCACAAAGAATAAAGATAAAATCAGCTCTAATCCCATCACTTAAAGTTAGTAATTTGCAAGATCTGATTTTAATCCCCATATGGGTATCACTGTACTTTTAACAAAACTGGGATTTTATTCTACTTACCATTTTGCCACCTGCTTTTTTCATTTAACATATATTGTGAACATTTTCCAAAATGATTAAAGTTCTTCAAATACACACCATTTTAATGGCAGCAGAGTGCACTCTACTATGGAAATAATATAATTTATTTAATCATTGTGCTACTATTAGTCATTTTGACCTAAACTTTTCAGGTATATACTTAATTACATGAACTTTCAAATAACACAATATTCCAGGTTAAGAAGTTACACAGTTATCGTTTAACAGGAACATTTAACTGCATCTGAAATATGTCTTAGCATTCATTACAGTACCTGCTTGTAAAATACAAAGCACATCTGCAGCTTCCTCCAAGTAGACTGGACTCTCAAATAGCTCAGATGATTTAAAAAAAAATTCTCCACTGGACTCAGATACCTTAAAAAGAAAGAAAGAAAAATGGTGAGCTCTCTTAATTTCAGGTAATGAATTGGATCCCTTACTATGCTTGCAGTATTTGCTGAGCTTACAGACCATGTCTCTTAATAGCCATTAATATACTATAGAAGAATACGCAGGACTGGATGAATTTGTACCAACTTAACCACAATTAGTCAGTCACACTACTATTCCAGACATGCACTATAAGTCTGACTAATTTATTTCTACATAAATATTTGGAGACATCTGAAGTTAAAGACAAGCCAAAGAAATGAACTAGGAATGCTACCTAGGTCACTTATTTCATTACAGCCATTAAGAAAAAGATATAGGAAAATATTAGTTAAAATTAAAGATTATCAGGAATTCCCTGGAAGTCCAGCAGTAAGGATTTCATGCTTGCAATATCAAGGACCCAGGTTCAACCCCTATTCAGGGAACTAAGATCACACAAGCCACATGGCACAGCGAAAAATAAGAAAAAGAAAAAATTAAAGAGTATGAGTACATGGGGAAAAGAGTTGAGGTAAATAACTTTGTAATAGGAAAAAAAAACTAAGATTTATAACATATCTTAAAAAAAATTTTTTTTTAAGATTTATAATATATCTTAAAAACTATCTAGAACTAAGCAAATCTCTCCCTTATCAGTATTTTCTTTGGAAACAGAATTTAGGTTTTATTGGTCCACAATTTATAAAATTAAACTTTATTATAAAGTAACTGACCTTGAGATTCTCAAAGTAAAAAACATTTGTTTCTCAAATTCTGAGCCCCATCTCATATAAGACATCTTAATATGAAGATCCAATTTGTATGATAACTCCTGACATTCACAAATTTAAAATTCAGAGTTTCAATTAACCATCATCACCCAAAGTCCTCTATGTACACCTGAAATAAAACACTGCAAATCTTCAATAAAAATAAAGTAACATCTTTTTGCTGAGACAAAAGGCTGAATAACCTTCATTAGTACACAGAAACTATTCAGTCATCTAGTAAGTGAGGCTAGCCAAATATCCCACATCCAATTCAGCCTCAATATTCCCCACTCAGTTATGTATGATGTATGTAATTCACTCAGTATCTAAAGGAAGCACACACATTTTTAAGAATCATGTACATACTTCACATATTTTCTGGGGAAAATCATATCTTATAGAGTTATTATCAACTTTGGTGATTTACAAGTCTTGAGCTATGTATCTATTAAGAAATCATCGTATGGATCCCATACAGACAAAAAAAAAAAAACACTTTATGATAGAGAATACACAGCAGGCAAAAATGAGAGAAAACAGTAATTATAAAACAGCCTTCAAAAGGAGGCATTTAATATCTGTTCAAGCCTTTGAAAGGAAGACACTTGATTAACAAAGAGGATATGTGTCCAAGAGGATGCAAGCTGCCTGCCTTCCTGCCTGTTTCTACCTTTTCTTTTCTTTTTTTGGCCGCATCAGGTCGCAGTTGCAGTACATGGGCTTAGTTGCCCCTGGCATTTGGGATCTCAGTTCCCTGACCTGGAATCAAACTTCCCCTGCACTGGAAGGCAGATTCCTAACCACTGGACCACCAGGGAAGTCGAGCCTGTTTCTATCTCTTATGTGTAGACATCAAATCATGCATATTTTGATCTGTGATTAAAATAAATGCACCTTGTTCATAATTGCCAACAGTTCACTAAGCACAAGACGCAATCGACGAGGTGAATCACTGTGTTCAAACTCTAAAGTCAGTCCATGCTGAAGCTGTGAGACCAGGATGCTCTCTCCACTGCCTCCTCCAAGTTTATGCCTAATAAAACACACACGTGTAAAACAATTATGAGGACACTGGCACAGAAATAAAAGCATAAAAACTATCTTTAACAGAAATAATCTACAAAAGAATGTATGAATTCTTTTGATATATTTCATGAATGTATTACTTCTGAATACTATTTTGTCTATTTCAGAGAGTCACAACCTGTGTAAAGACTCCAATCATAACTGACAGGTTAACACCCACTTCCATCAATAACAGTGGCTCACGACCATCCACAATGGGCAAGGAGGGACAAAGTATGCCTCGAATCTGGGGAACTCAATGTAAGCTCAACAAGCCTCCCAGGAGACTCCAATAAACCCTTTTGCTCTAAGGGAACTTACTCTATCCGCTTCCCACTGAGAGTAACTGGCCTAATGATTTTAGCCTGCATGCAACATTTGTTTAGTCGCTAAGTCAGCTCAGACTGTTTTTGCAACTTCATGGTCTGCAGCCCGCCAGGCTCCTCTGTCCATGGGATTTCCCAGGCAAGAATACTGGAGTGGGTTGCCATCTCTGATTCTAGGGGATCTTCTCGACCCAGGGGTTGAACCGGCATCTCCTCCACTGGCAGGCAGACTCTACCATCTGAGCCACCAGGGAAGGCCTGAATACAAATGTATATACAGCCAAGGTTCTCAGCACATTTCACAATACATAATTCAAATGATCCTAGAATTTTAATTATAAATAAAAAATAACTTTTAAAAAAAAGTGCTCTCCAAAGTTTAGAGTCCCAATCTTCTCTTTTTTGGAAGAATGCACTGCAATAAGAAGCCCTAAAAGCTCCAAAAAAAAAATTTATTTCCTCCCTTTTTTTTTTTTTTAGCATATCCAAGTAAATACCAACTCACATATTATACAATATTCATTACCTAAGCTGCTGCTCTTTGCTGGCATCCTGTTCTAAAGCATGAAAGTCCACAGACAGCAATGCAACAATAGAATTGACAGCTTCCACTCCAGAGAGAAGACGAAGGATAAGTTTCTTATCCTGAGCCCAGCTCTGGCTCTGATCAGCAGGTGCACAGAGTGCCATCCGCACCAAGCAGGGCAGGAGAAGTCTCAATTCTGGATCACTTAAAGATGCCAAACGAACAACATCCACCTTCTGCATTGCCTCAAAAGCAAAAGGACTGACAAACTGAAGGCTTGTACACTCGGTCATGATCACTGTTGATCCTAGTGGTTAAAAAAAGAAAAAACGATGATGTCTGGTAGAAACCAATGCAATACTGTAAAGTCTTACAGTAAATGCAATATTTATAAATCCTTCAATTAAAAATAAATAAAAAAATTTTTTAAAGATTTTTTTTTAAAGCAAAGTAAGTAGGGGTGTAACTGCACATATACGAATGCCCCTCTTTTTAAAAACTCTGAAAAATGTGGTTTATCTTATATGTTGGCAATATTCCTGGCACAATTACCTACTCCCTATGCTTCTACTGCCATCTGGAAAATGAGAAAGAAAACAGTATATTAACGTCTTCCAGCCTCGGGGATCTTCTGTTCTAATATTCTCATTTTGCAGAGAAAGAAAAGGAAAGCCAGACAGATTAAGTAACAGGCCCAGAGGAGTATTACTAGTCGGTGGCAAAATCTAAAGCTGAACCCTCCTCTACTAAATCCCAGTGCAACACCTTCCCCACTATAGCAGTCATCTGAGGGCCATAATCCAAAGTAAAAGAACAGCATAACTAACAATGCTAGTCTTCAATACCTCTTTAGTTTCGCATGCCTACCCAGCACATGTAAATAACTGTTACGTTTCTCTTTCCCACCCTCCACGAGTTGGTAGAAGCACTGGTAAACTGCCTCACCAGCCAGAAGCTATGCCAGCTTCAAAGCTCTGGAGACCAGAACTCTATCCTATATCCCCTATGTTGCTAAGTTTAAAAAAAGAGAAAAGAAAACAGCTGCGGAGGTGCAATTAGCTCCTAGCAGAAAGGAGAAATCCTGAATCCCACTTGAGCACTTCTCAAGAGTAATCAGAAACAAAAAAGTTAGTAGCCAAAGCCATGCCCTCTGAGACCCATAGACTAGACTAGCAGAATCATGCGTAACAAGAGCCGTGGGCAGAAACGTTCTGCTTTTCAGCAAGAGGAGCTGGCCTTTTAACAGAGGGGCGGGCTGAGAGAGCAGAGGCGAGGAGACCTGAGCGCTCATAGGTCTCGCCCCCGGGCGTAACGTGAACCAACCAGTCTCTCCGCTGGAGAAAAGTCGGGCCGCTGGCGGACACGGACCCCGAAACGCTCCGAGGCCTTAGAAGCGGGAGCCTCATACCTTCAGGTCTACCCTCCGGCCTCCCGGGACCCCACCCGGATTCCGCGCCCTACAGGCGGGGCGCGGTAGAAATCGAGAGCGCGGTCCGAGGTTGGGCCTAGGCGAGAACCCGGCTTCCCCAGCCGTATAGCTCTGCCTTGAGTCGACCTGGGCACCAAAAACCCCACACGTCGGGATCAGTCAGGCCGGCGGTGCGACGGGGGCTGGATGGGGACACCGCGCAAAGGCAGAGCCTGGACTGCAGGGACGGGAAAGCTGAGGAGACTGTTTCCACCCGCTCGCAGCACCTTCATTCATCCCCAGCGTCTGGCTCCGGTCGGCCACCGTACTGGACTGAGAGGAAGGCTGGCTGCGAGAGGACACCCGGAGGCGACGGCGGTGACGCAGCGGCGCGCGTGCGCGGCCCCGCCCCTTCCTCCGCCTCCGTTCGCGCTGCTTCACCCTGGAAGGCGTAGGGTCGTGCTGTTTCCAGTGTCCCTTCCAGAGCATACCAGCGGAAACCCTTTAGCTAAATCATTAAGGCTCCCCGCGCTGCCTTGTCATCATCACCGGATTACTGTGCCATTCAAATGACAGCGTTATGTAAAATGTTCAAGTTGGCCCACTGTTCAGTTGGCCAGAACGGCCAAATGGAATCAGTTACAGCTTTCCATCTCTGCTTCTGCCTTTCCAGCACCGCAGTTCTAGAATCCTGGGGTTTGCAGGAGAATTTAAAAAGTAATCTAACTCTGAAGCATTATTCTGCTCTTCATCTCAAAACACAGTCATGAGTTAAACATCGTTATTTTGGATTCTCAGAAAGCATAGATCTTTCGTGGATGATGCATGGCATTTCAGGAGTTCTCTAGAATCCCTGCCGAATTGTGAATTCTTGCGCTGCTTCTGGAAAGAGGGTCCAAAACTTTCAACAACTTCTCAAAGGAGTTTGGACCACACAGAAGACCAAGAACTTCTAGCCTTTATATATCTGCATATTATTTCTGGTTTCTGGTTCAATCCATGTGTATTTAACACCTTCTATTCACCAGATACTATGCGAGGTACTGAAACAAAAGTATTTTACAGAGATAAAGTACTTCATACTTTATGTTCAGTTGAGTTGCTCAGTCGTGTCCCACTCTTTGCGCCCCCATGACTTGTAGCACACCAGGCCTCCCTGTCCATCACCAACTCCCTGAGTTTACTCAAACTTATGTCCATCGAGTTGGTGATGCCATCCAGCCATCTCATCCTCTGTCGTCCCCTTCTCCTCCTGTCCCCAATCCCTCCCAGCATCAGGGTCTTTTCCAATGAGTCAACTCTTCGCATGAGGTGGCCAAAGTATTGGACTTTCAGCTTCAGCATCAGTCCTTCCAATGAACACCCAGGACTGATCTCCTTCAGGATGGACTGGGTGGATCTCCTTGCAGTCCAAGGGACTCTCAAGAGTCTTTTCCAACACCACAGTTCAAAAGCATCAATTCTTCGGCACTCAGCTTTCTTCACTTTGTATTAGGTTGGTGCAAAAGTAGAGGTTTCTGACCATGAATTTTAAATCATTATAACTAGGCTCAGATACATCTTGATTAATCAAGATAGGAATCATAATAAACATTATTAAAAAAATAAAATAAAATAAACATTATTGCCAAAGAGAAATAAATTTGTTTATTCCTGTAGAATAAAAACCCACGCCTTAGGATTTGAGGAACTCTTGGAAAGCATTTTCTGCCTCCTGCTGATTGTCGAAGTGTTTTCCCTGCAAAAAGTCGTCAAAATGCTTGAAGAAGTGGTAGTCAGGTGACAAGAGGTCAGGTGAATATGGCGGTTAAGGCAAAACTTTGTAGCCCAATTCTTTCCACTTTTGAAGAACTGGTTGTGCTACATGTGGTCAGGGTTGTCGTGGAGAAGAACTGGAATCTGTTGACCAATGCTGGCTGCAGGCGTTGCAGTTTTCGGTGCATCTCATCAATTTGCTGAGCACACTTCTCAGATGTCATGGTTTCACCGGGATTCAGAAAGCTGTAGTGGAGCAGACTGCAGCAAACCACCGGACAGTGACCATGACCTTTTTTTTTTTTTTTTTTTTTGGTGCAAGTTTGGCTTGGGGAAGGGCTCTGGAGCTTCTTCTCTGTCCAGGCACTGAGCTGGTTGTCACTGGTTGTTGGGTTAAGATACAATCCGATCAAGAAATGGTTTGTTGTTGTTGCATAGAATAAGAGAAGATGAAGCTTCAAAACGACACTTTTTTTTTTTAATTTACAGTCAGCATATTCTTGCCTGGAGAATCCCATGGACAGAAGAGCCTGTTGGGCTACAGTCCATGGGGTTGCAAAGAGTTGGACAAAACTGAAAGACTAACACACTCACAGCTCATGAGGCACACACTTATCAAGCTCTTTCACACTTCCACTTTGCTATAAATGCCGAACAACCATAGGATGGTCGACGTTGAGTTCTTCGGAGACTCATTGGAAAAGACCCTGATGCTGGGAGCAATTGGGGGCAGGAGGAGAAGGGGACGACAGAGGATGAGATGGCTAGATGGCATCACCGACTCGATGGGCATGGGTTTGGGTAGACTCCGGGAGTTGGTGATGGACAGGGAGGCCTGGCGTGCTGCAATTCATGGGGTCACAAAGAGTCGGACACAACTGAGACTTAAATGACTGACTGAGTTCTTCAGCAACATTTGCAGTTGTAAGAGGATCACTTTTGATGATTGTCCCAATTGGTCGCTGTCAACTTCCCACGCCTGGCCACTACGCTGCTCATCTTCAAGGCTCTCATCTCCTTTGCAAAACTTCTTGACCCACCACTGCACAGTACATTCGTTAGCAGTTCCTGGGCCAAATGCGCTGCTGATGTTGCAAGTTGTCTCCACTGCTTTACAATCCATGTTGAACTTAGATAAGAAAATCACTCAAATTTGCTTTTTGTTTGATATCATTTTCCTAGTCGAAAATATAAAATAAACAGCAAGTAATAAATGATTAGCAAAAAAATAAAGCAAGAAATTGACATTAAAATGATGCTAACATAATCACATTTTTTAAAGGTTGTATTCTATTATCAAATGGCACATTTCAACAATGCAAAAACCAAAATTATGTTTGCACCAACCTAATAGTTTCCAAAACTTTGACAATCAGATAATCTATTTAAAAATAAAGTCTTGCCTTCAACATGAAAAATAAGCAAAGGAACAAAAGAATTACTGTGTGTTGTGTTGCAGTGCTTTTCAAACCTTTTTCCATCTGGCCCTCAGTAATACATTTCACATTGTGACCCAAGACACAGATATACATATATATCCACATTTATATGGAAACAAACATCTAATGAATAATACAAATTACATGTATATATTCTATTTCACTTCTTTAAATTGATGGTCACTGAACACTAAAATTGATTTCACAATCTACTAATGGGTTACAAACTGTACAACACTATCATTTTTAAGTTGATATCTATTAAAAAACATTTACTGAACACTTGCTAGGTACTAGTGCTTTATATCTATAATCTGATTTAATTTTCTGATGTAAGTAATATTATTCTCCATTTTATAATTATGGGAATTGAAAATTAGAAGTTAAGCAATTTAATCTTCCTGGATGATCATTTTATAAGAAGAGTGAAGGGAATTCAAACATGGCTTTGGTGGTTAAATGACAGGAGGAAGTGGATGTGACTAAGTGCTTGCTTTCTTTCTTGTTTTGGCTATGTTGCAGGTATCTTTCCTTGTGATACAGAGACCTCTCTCTAGTTGCAACACAGGGGCTTTGTAGATTGTCATGCAGGTTCTCTTGTTGAGGCATCTAGGCTCAGTACTTTGTGGCAGGCAGGTTCAGCAGCTGGAGCTCAGGCTTAGCTGCCCCACCACATGTGGGATCTTAGCTCCCTAACCAGGGATTGAACCCAGGTCCCGTGCATTGGGAGGCAGATTCTTAACCACTGGACCCACCACGGAAGCCTCTGAACTAAGTGATTTTTAGGATCTCTTCCAATTCTGTTTATGATCCTGTAATCACAAATGGAGGAACAACACGTAGATCCATCTTGATCTACAGAGACCGGCAAATCACATCCAACCTGAATGAGACATCTAGAGTATAACGGTGATGAATATTGATACTTATTCTCCTCCAATTAACTTTCTCTTCCAATTTTTATCTCAGTAAATATCACCAACACCCAAAGGTGCTCAGACCAGAAACTTGAAAGTCATCCTAGCCTCCAACCTCTCCCCCTTATATCCACTTAATCAGCAAAAATCTTTCAAATCTACATTACAGTGTTTCAGTTCAGTCACTCAGTCGTGTCCGACTGTTTGGGACCCCCATGGACCGCAGCACGCCAGGCCTCCCCGTACATTACTAACTCCCAGAGTTTACTCAAACTCATGTCCATTGAGTCAGTGATGCCATCGAACCATCTCATCCTCTGTTGTCCCCTTCTCCTCCACTGTATGATCATAAGGGATTTGATTTAGGTCATACCTGCATGGTCTAGTGGTTTTCCCTCCTTTCTTCAATTTAAGTCTGAATTTGGCAATAAGGAATTCATGATCTGAGCCACAGTCAGCTCCCAGTCTTATTTTTGCTGACCGTATAGAGCTTCTCCATTGTTGGCTGCAAAGAATATAATCAATCTGATTTTGGTATTGACCATCTGGTGATGTCCATGTGTGGAGTCTTCTCTTGTTTTGTTGGAAGAGGGTGTTTGCTATGACCAGTGTGTTCTCCTGGCAAAATTCTATTAGCCTTTGCCCTGCTTCATTCTGTACTCCAAGGCCAAATTTGCCTGTTACTCCAGGTATCTCTTGATTTCCTACTTTTGCATTTAGGTCCCCTATAGTGAAAAGGACATCTTTTGGGGGTGTTAGTTCTAGAAGGTTGTGTAGGTTTTCATAGAACCATTCAACTTCAGCTTCTTCAGCATTACTGGTTGGGGCATAGACTTGGATTACTGTGATACTGGTTTGCCTTGTAAACAAGCAGAGATCATTCTGTCGTTTTTGAGACTGCATCCAAGTACTGCATTTCAGACTCTTTTGTTGACCATGATGGCTGCTCCATTTCTTCTAAGGGATTCTTGCCCAAGGGATATCTTGTAGTAGATAGAGTGGTCATCTGAGTTAAATTCACCCACGCCAGTCCATTTTAGTTCACTGATTCCTAGAATGTCGATGTTCACTCTTGCCATCTCCTGTTTGACCACTTTCAATTTGCCTTGACTCATGGACCTAACATTCCATGTTCCTATGCAATATTGTTCTTTACAGCATCAGACTTTACTCCCATCACCAGTCACATGCACAACTGGGGTTGTTTTTGCTTTGACTCCTTCTCTTCATTCTTTCTGTAATTATTTCTCCATGGATCTCCAGTAGCATATTGGGCACCTACCAACCTGGGGAGTTCATCTTTCAGTGTCCTATCTTTTTGCCTTTTCATACTGTTCATGGGATTCTTAAGGCAAGAATACTGAAGTGGTTTCCTATTCCCTTCTCCAGTGGACCACATTTTGTCAGAACTCTCCACCATGACCCGCCCATCCATCTTGGGTGGCCCTACACAGCATGGCTCATAGTTTCATTGAGCTAGACAAGGCTCATGTGATCAGATTGGTTAGTTTTCTGTGATTGTGGTTTTCATTCTGTCTGCCCTCTGATGGAGAAGGATAAGAAGCTTATGAAAGCTTCCTGATGGGAGAGACTGACTGAGGGGAAAACCGGGTCTTGTTCTGATGGGTGGGACCAGGCTCAGTAAATCTTCAATCCAATTTTCTGTTGATGGGTGGGGCTGTGTTCCCTCCCGGTTATTTGCCTGGGACCAAACTATGGTGGGGATAATGAAGATAATGGGGAAAAACATTGTAATGTTTGCCAATGAAATAATTTTTGTAATCATTATATAGAACTCAGACATCCTAGTGAAAAAATATTTATTCATGAACTTTCAAGTTTTAGATCTGCTTCCTCTGAAGGCTACTATGTGTGAGTGCTCAGTTGTGTCCAACTCTGTGACCCCACCGAAAAGTCCACCAGGCTTCTCTGTCCATGGGATTATCCCAGCAAGAATACTCAAATGGGTTGTCATTTCCTCCTCCAGGGGAACTTCCCAGCCCCCTGGAGGAGGAAATGGCAACCTACTCCATACTAGGTACTTTTATGTAAATTATTGCCCTGTAAGTGAGCTTTAAGAAATTAGAATAGTTAGGTAAATATTTTAAAGGGCACCAATGTTCTTTGGAAATAGAATCACAGAATTTCAAAACTAAAGGGATCTTAGGAGACATCTAGCTCCAGTTTTTGCCACATGGAATTTTTAAATAATTATCCTAAACAGTGTGTCTATTTTATAAGGTTTCTTCAATTGTTTCTGCCTGCTGGAATCTTTTGGACTCTTCTTTTATACTGGCTATCTGCTTTAGCTAAGGGCCCCCGGGTGGCACCAGTGGTAAAGAATCAGCTTGCCAATGCAGGTAGAAGTAAGAGACAAGGGTTTGATCCATGGATTGAGAAGATCCCATGGAGGAGGGCATAGCAATCCACTCCAGCATTCTTGCCTGGGAAATCCCATGGACAGAGGAGCCTGGAGGGCTACAGTCCATAGGGTTGCAAAGGGTCAGATGTGACTGAAGTGACGTACTACGCATTTGCTTTGACTAAACACATCTACATTAATTTTATAAGTAAAATGTTGAGTAGAATTGGGTCTAACCAAGGTTCTATAGTATAACATTAGAGACATCTCTCCAGGTTGACATAGCTCCACCAATCAAGCCTTTTTGGGTATGATTGTTCAACCAATTATGAATCATCCCAACTACTAATGCAATTTTCTGCTTAGGGATAAAGCTCACTTTCTTTAAGGTGGCACTCAAAAGAATCTGTCATGGTCTGACTTCTCTCTAGCCTGGACTCCTGCCATAACCCACAATTGTACCTCCATCTTAGTCAGTTTGAACTGTTTGTATCCCAAATTCGTCATGTTCTCCCCTACGATTCTTCTATCTGTAATGCCTTTTATTCTTTTCATGTGTTTTATATGGTAACTCTCAAGTATCCTTTAAATCTCACCTCTAGTAAGAAATCCTTTTCTCACCTTGTAAGAAACTTTTCCTGACAAATCATTTATCTCTTCTTAGATTTAAGTATCCTTCTTTAGGGCTCTCAAGACACCCATTGTTTCTTTTCTTCATAGGGCTTCACATATTACACTAATCATTAGGATTTTGTTTGTCCTTCTCACCAGAAAGTAAGTCCTTTGAGGGCAGGATTCAATTTCTTTGCCTTTGACATACAGTATGACAACTACTATTGGTTATTAAAATTAATTCAAATATGAATTATGAAACCTTATTAAATGAGCTGCTGAATGTGCATTTCCATAGTTTTATCAGTGCTATGAAAATAAAGTGTAATGAGTTTGATTTCAGCGATTCCCTCTTATGTATGCACTGCACTGTCATTCATAACACTTTAAAGGGCTTATCAAACTATGTTTATACAAGTATGTTTCTCAGTAGACTGAGGGCTTAAGGTCAAAGATTTATACCTCATTACTAGTGTAAATAATCAGTTTATTGAACAAATAGTGCTTTAGTGAATAATGCTTTATCCTGGCTTCTATTGATCTTGTTCATAGAGTCAAGCACATTTATTACTGGTTTCTAGCAATAACATACATTTACATTAAGTTTTTTTAGAAAAACATTAAAAACTAGGAAAGTTGGACATTTCCTCTCTTTCAGAACCCTTCATTTTCCCACAGTGTTTCTGAACTCATATCTGTAAGTTTTTTCAGCACCCAGGATGTAATTCGTTTGGGTGTGGTGAAATGAGCAACTACTTTAAAGCAGTTAACTGTATCAGATTTTAACTCCATCACATTACTTTACATTTTAGAGCTTGAAGACAATTCAAACTGATTTCTTTTTAGTCAGAGTAGTTTGGGACAGAAGGGAGCTAAAGTTTAAGTACTAAATACTCTGCATCTTTTCCATCCTTGCTCTTGCTAAAAACATATTTGGGTTTGCCATTAAACATCTTTTTTTCTCTTGCAAGCTTTAGCTCATTCTGGACTTAACTCTTCTAGTTCAGTGTCTCAGTCGTGTCCGACTCCCTGTGACCCCATGAACTGTAGCACGCCAGGCCTTCCTGTCCATCACCAACTCCTGGAGTCCATCCAAACCCATGTCCATCGAGTCAGTGATGCCATCCAGTCATCTCATCCTCTGTCGTCCCCTTCTCCTCCTGCCCCCAGTAGCTCCCAGCATCAGGGTCTTTTCCAATGAGTCAACTCTTTGCATCAGGTGGCCAAATTACTGGAGTGTCAGCTTCAGCATCAGTCCTTCCAATGAACACCCAGGACTGATCTCCTTTAGGATGGACTGGTTGGATCTCCTTGCAGTCCAAGGGACTCTCAAGAGTCTTCTCCAACACCACAGTTCAAAAGCATCAATTCTTCGGTGCTCAGCTTTCTTTACAGTCCAACTCTCACATCCATACATGACCACTGGAAAAACCATAGCCTTGACCAGATGGACCTTTGTTGGCAAAGTAATATCTCTGCTTTTAAATATGCTATCTAGGTTGGTCATAACTTTCCTTCCAAGGAGCAAGCGTCTTTTAATTTCATGGCTGCAATCACCATCGGCAGTGATTTTGGAGCCCAAAAAATAAAGTCAGCCGCTGTTTCCACTGTTTCCCTATCTATTTTCCATGAAGTGATCGGACCAGATGCCATGATCTTAGTTTTCTGAATGTTGAGCTTTAAGCCAACTTTTTCACTCTCCTCTTTCACTTTCATCAAGAGGCTTTTTAGTTCCTCTTCACTTTCTGCCGTAAGCGTGCTGTCATCTGCATATCTGAGGTTATTGATATTTCTCCTGGCAATCTTGATTCCAGCTTGTGCTCCTTCCAGCCCACCGTTTCTCACAATGTACTCTGCATATAAGTTAAATAAGCAGGGTGACAATACACAACCTTGATGTACTCCTTTCCCAATTTGGAACCAATCTGTTGTTCCATGTCCAGTTCTAACTGTTGCTTCCTGACCTGCATACAGGTTTCTCAAGAGGCAGGTCAGGTGGTCTGGTATGCTCATCTCTTTCGGAATTTTCCACAGTTTACTGTGACCCACACAAATGCTTTGGCAGAGTCAAAAAAGCAGAAATAGATGTTTTTCTGGAACTCTCTTGCTTTTTCAGTGATCCAGCGGATGTTGTCAATTTGATCTCTGGTTCCTCTGCCTTTTCTAAAACAAGCTTGAATTTCTTATTTAATCATCCCTTGTATTTGTATTTACAAAGCTCAGTATTTTTTGCAATTTCCTTTGAGGTTCACAAAGCTGGTTAGGAAGACATAGTTACTGTTGAGTTCATGTACAAATGAGCAAATTGAGACTTCAAGTGTTTCAATGATTTGTCTAAAGTCACAAGAAAGGAAGAGCTAAACTAGGCAAAAATCCTAATCCAGTGACCCTAAACTATTTCTACTAATAAGAAAGTAAATGTTCCAAGTAATTAAAATTGTATAAATTGATTTTAATTATGTGCAAAACTCACACTAATGCTAAGTTCTATAGTTTCTGGTATTTATTACAAGAAATCTATTCAAAAAATATTTTGGTGCCTTCCTACATGCCAGGTGTTGCATTCAAACCGTGTGCAAAATAGATGGAAGTTTCTACCCTCATGAAGTTGTTTGGTAGCAGAGACAAATCATAAACTGCAAAAACACTATGAAACACCATAAAACATAGCGTGTTACAATAAGAGTATATAACAAGAGACCCTGATCTGAGGCTAGGGTATATGTGGTAATTAGGATGAGGCTTTAAGATGAGAATAACCATGGGGCTTTCAGAGAACTCAAATGCCCAGGAAGTTAGGAGAACACAAGAGAAAGGCCCATTTTGAAGCTTGTAGAGAAGGAGGCAGAGGACAGATCATCTAAGACTTTTGATATCTAGCTTTTGAGCAAGAAGCAGCCATAAAGGGTTTTATGCTACCAACTAAGGAACATAATGAGGACTACCTTGGTGGTCCAGTGGTTGAGAATCCGCCTGCCAATGCAGGGGATATGGGTTTGATCCCTGGCCTGGAAAGATTCCACATGCTGCAGGGCAACTAAGCCTGTGTGCTGTACCTACTGAGCCATGCTCTGGAGCCTGCAAGTCACAACTAACTGAAGCCTGCAAGCCCTAGAGCCCATACTCTGCAACAGCAGAGGCCACCACAATGGCCCTCACACCGTAACCAGAGAAAGGCTGCAAGAAGCAACAAAGATCCAGGGAAGCCAAAAATAAACACATAAATAAATATTGAAAACATACTGAAAGTATAGAGACCAAGTTGGGAGGATATTGCAGAGGTCCACCCAGATAAGATTCTTTTACCTAATACCTGTATGGAGTTGCACAGTGCTAATTTAGACTAAGGTCAGGCCAACAGAAATAGAAATGGACATGTTTGATAGTAAAAAGATAAGACCAACAGTTTTTTTTTTTTTTTTAGACCAACAGTTTTTGATGACTGGTTACGAGAGTTTGTGGTTTGCATACCTTGCAAGGACGGCAGTGCAATTCACAGTGACGAGGAACACTATTAAGAACCAGCTGGTTTCTGTGGAGGAAGATTGTTGGTTTTAGTTAAAAGTAGATTTATTCAAGAAAAACAAAACAGAAACAAGACAAACTCTGGCATTCTGAATGCAAGCCTATAAGACACTACATAGACTGGGAACTGTCGAAATGTACCATTCATTAAGAATTTTTTCCCCTGTAGTAGGGACTGACAGAGTAAAGAAGTTTTTAAAACATCAAACTTTAACTCCACAAAAGGCCACTCCTGAAACCATCTGGTGGGTCACTCTGAAAGAAAAATCAAGAAACACTTCATATAATTTTAAACAGAATTTCTGGTTATAGCTATAGTACTCTGAGAATGCCAGCAAATTTATTGACTACACCAAAGCCTTTGACTGTGTGGATCACAATAAACTGTGGAAAATTCTGAAAGAGATGGGCATACAAGACCACCTGACCTGCCTCTTGAGAAACCTGTATGCAGGTCAGGAAGCAACAGTTAGAACTGGACATGGAACAACAGATTGGTTCCAAATAGGAAAAGGAGTACGTCAAGGCTGTATATTGTCACCCTGCTTATGTAACTTACATGCAGAGTACGTCATGAGAAACGCTAGGCTGGAGGAAGCACAAGCTGGAATCAAGATTGCCAGGAGAAATATCAATAACCTCAGATATGCAGATGACAGCACGCTTACGGCAGAAAGTGAAGAGGAACTAAAAAGCCTCTTGATGAAGGTGAAAGAGGAGAGTGAAAAAGTTGGCTTAAAGCTCAACATTCAGAAAACTAAGATCATGGCATCTGGTCCGATCACTTCATGGAAAATAGATAGGGAAACAGTGGAAACAGCGGCTGACTTTATTTTTTGGGCTCCAAAATCACTGCCGATGGTGATTGCAGCCATGAAATTAAAAGACGCTTGCTCCTTGGAAGGAAAGTTATGACCAACCTAGATAGCATATTTAAAAGCAGAGATATTACTTTGCCAACAAAGGTCCATCTGGTCAAGGCTATGGTTTTTCCAGTGGTCATGTATGGATGTGAGAGTTGGACTGTAAAGAAAGCTGAGCACCGAAGAATTGATGCTTTTGAACTGTGGTGTTGGAGAAGACTCTTGAGAGTCCCTTGGACTGCAAGGAGATCCAACCAGTCCATCCTAAAGGAGATCAGTCCTGGGTGTTCATTGGAAGGACTGATGCTGAAGCTGACACTCCAGTAATTTGGCCACCTGATGCAAAGAGTTGACTCATTGGAAAAGACCCTGATGCTGGGAGCTACTGGGGGCAGGAGGAGAAGGGGACGACAGAGGATGAGATGACTGGATGGCATCACTGACTCGATGGACATGGGTTTGGATGGACTCCGGGAGTTGGTGATGGACAGGAAGGCCTGGCGTGCTGCAGTTCATGGGGTCACAAAGAGTCGGACATGACTGAGCGACTGAACTGAACTGACTCTGAGAATGAGGGTTCTTTATTTTTCAACCCATGTGTGATATCTCTGAGAGTATACACAGAAGACATTGAAAACTACAGATTATCAGTATAGATGACTCAGGAATACATTCACAACAGTTATCTATTACAATGAGCCAAAACCAAAGATTCTTTCTCCTTTGTTTTTGCTTCTGTGAAAAGTGTTAGTTGTTCAATCCTGTCTGACTCTTTGTGACCCCGTGGACTGTAGCCCGCCAGGCTCCTCTGTGCATGGGATTCTCCATGGAAGAATAGTAGAATGGGTTGCCATTCCCTTCTCCAGGGGATCTTCTCAACCCAGGGATCGAACCAAGGTCTCCTGGATTGCAGGCAGATTCTTTACCATCTGAGCCACCAGGGAAGCCCCTTTACTTCTCTGGACCTTTCAAATAACTCAGTGTGCCCTTTGGACTTCGATATTCTTAATTATATGTTCTTGGGGGCAAGGGGAATTGACTTATCTGAACTAGTTGTTAGTGGAGCAATACACCCTGAATATCTTGTTAAGCAAATCCTGGACATTTCATTCAACATACTTGAGATATAACGGTTTTCCATTAAATGCCCGTTTCCCTAGAAACTGTAACATTTCAAAGGTTATTTACTACAGATTATTTTAAGAGAGCTCAAACAACACTTCTAACTTTATCCTGATGTAGATGTTCTGCCTCTAGATTTCCTGAAAACCTACAGTGACCCTATAGGCTCCAAATATTTCACAATTCTGTAGTAACAATTCTGTTTCAGGCATATTTTGGTAACTCATTAAACAAAAAGTTTGTTACAACATGCTGTAATTTTGATTCCAGAAGTGTACTAAAAGTTTTTATAACTTTGGTAATAAGCCATTATTTCAAGTCATCTCATCAAATCCATTAGCAAATACAAGTATACCTGAGAAATATTTTGGCTGTGGTTTCATGCCACTACAATTAGTGAATATTGTCATAAAGCAAGTCATGTGAAATTTTTGGTTCCTTAGTGTACATAGAAGTTATATTTACACTATACTGTAGTCTATTAAGTGTGCAAAAGTATTATGTCTAAAAAAGCAATGTACATACCTTAATGAAAAAATACATTATTGCTAAACAATGCTATCATCTGAGTCTTCAGTGAATAGTAACAGAAGCATCAAAGATCATAGATCACCATAACAAATATAAATAACAAACTTTAAAATATTGTGAGAATTACCAAAATGTGAGAGACATGGAGTGAGTAAACGTTGTTAGACAAATACTGCTGATAAGACTTGCTTAACGCAGAGTTTCCACAAACCTTTTATTTGCAAAAAAACGCAGTTTGTAAAAATCTGCCAAGTGCAAAAAGCGAAGTGCAGTAAAATGAGGTATACCTGTACACTGATGTAAATAATGTGCTACTATCAAGAGGTCAAGATCGTTTGTTTGCATGTGCAATATATTACTTGTAGAACATCTCAAAATGCTCACCATATTCCACAGTTTTACCTCTCAATCTTAATTCACATGGAGAATGTGGCAGTAAGTTTTACAAGAAAAGATTCCCAGGGATTCACTAGCATCTTGAGCTTTCAAGTCTTGGAATTCGCCATGATGTAGAATGCCGTGGGTCACAATGTAAAAAGTACATTTGCCTAAGGTAAGGAACATATCTGTTTCTAAGCAGCTTGAATTCTTCACAAGTACTGAAGAAAAAAAATAATTTCTTTCACTAAGCCACTCAAAATAGGATTTTTTAGACTGGTTTTCAAGTGAAAACCACAAACAGTAAAGAAAGCTTGCATGTAGTTGACTAACAAGTGAGTACCCTTCCCTATCTCCCAAAAAGAAACTTGATTTGCAGTTATTTTTAGTCATACGTATGGCTTAGGTTCCTCCACAGGCAGTCTCTCCCATCAGGAAGCTTCCATAAGCCCCTTATCCTTATCAGTGAGAAGGCAGACAGAACAAAAACCGCAATCACAGAACTAATCAAACTGATTACATGGACCACAGCCTTGCCTAACTCAATGAAACTAGGAGCCATGACATGTACGGCCACCCAAGACAGATGGGTCATGGTGGAGCGTTCTGACAAAGTATGGTCCACTGGAGAAGGGAATGGCAAACCACTGCAGTATTCTTGCCTTGAGAACCCCATGAACAGCATGAAAAGGCAAAAGATAGGACACTGAAAGATGAACTCCCCAGGTTGGTAGGTGCCCAATATGCTACTTGAGAAGAGTGGAGAAATAACTCCAGAAAGCATGAAGAGGCAGAGCCAAAATGAAAACACCCAAATGTGGACATGACTGGTGATGGAAGTCAAGTCTGATGCTATAAAGAACAATACTGCATAGAAACCTGAAATGGTAGGTCCATGAATCAAGGTAAATTGGAAATGGTCAAACAAGATATGGCAAGAGTCAACATTGACATTTTAGGAATCAGTGAACTCAAAGGGACTGAAATGGGTGAATTTAATTCAGAAGACCACTGTATCTACTACTGTGGGCAAGAATCCCTTAGAAGAAATGGTTTAGCCCTCATAGTCAACTAAAGTGTCTGAAATGCAGTACTTGGGTGCACTCTCAAAAATAACAGAATGATCTCTGATCGTTTCCAAGGCAAACTATTCAATATCACAGTAATCCAAGTCTATGCCCCAACCAGTAATGCTGAAGACGCTGAACGGTTCTATGAAGACCCACAAGACCTTCTAGAACTAACACCCAAAAAGTTCTTTTCATTATAGGGGACGGGAATGCAAAAGTAGGCAGTCAAGATAGCTGAAGTAACAGGGAAATTTGACCTTGGAGTACAGAATGAAGCAGGGCAAAGGCTAACAGTTTTGCCAAGACTACGCACTGGTCATAGCAAACACCCTCTTCCAACAACACTAAAGATGACTCCACAAAGGGAAATCACTACATGGTCAATACCGAAATCAGACTGATTATATTCTTTGCAGCCAAAGATGGAGAAGCTCTATACAGTCAATAAGACTATGTTGTCTGGAGTTGACTGTGGCTCAGATCATGAACTCCTTATCACAAAATTCAGACTTAAACTGAAGAAAGTAGGGAAAAGCACTAGGCCGTGTAGGTATGACCTAAATCAAATCCCTTATGATTATACAGTGGAAGTGAGAAATAGATTCAGGGATTAGATCTGATAGACAGACTACCTGGAAAACTATGGACAGAAGTTTGTGCATTGTACAGGAGGCAGGGATTAATACCATCCCCAAGGAAAAAAAAAATGCAAAAATGCAAAATGGTTGTCTGAGGAGGCCTTACAAATAGCTGTGAAAAGAAGCGAAGCGAAAGGCAAAGGAGAAAAGGAAAGATATGCCCATTTGAATGCAGAATTCCTAAGAATAGCAAGGAGAGAGAAGAAAGCCTTCCTCAGTGATCAGTGCAGAGAAATAGAGGAAAACAATAGAAGGGGAAAGACTAGAGATCGCTTCAAGAAAATCAGAGTTATCAAGGCAACATTTCATGCAAAGATGGGCACAATGAAGGACAGAAACGCTATGGACCTAAGAGAAGCAGAAAGTATTAAGAAGAGGTGGCAAGAATACACAGAAGAGCTATACAAAAAAAGATCTTCATGGCCCAGATAACCACGATGGTGTGATCACCCACCTAGAGCCAGAAATACTGGAATGCGAAGTCAAGTGGGCCTTAGGAAGCATCAATTGGAATAAAGCTGGTGGAGGTGATGGAATTCCAGTTGAGCTAGTTCAAATCCTAACAGACGATGCTGTGAAAGTGCTGCACTCTATATACCAGCAAATTTGGAAAACTCAGCAGTGGCTACAGGACTGGAAAAGGTCACTTTTCATTCCAATCCCAAAGAAAGGCAATGCCAAAGAATGTACAAACTACTGCACAATTGCACTTATCTCACATGCTAGCAAAGCAATGCTCAAACTTCTCCAAGCCAGGCTTCAAAGTTTGTGAACTGTTACCTTCCAGATGTTCAAGCTGGATTTAGAAAAGGCAGAGGAACCAGAGATCAAATTGCCAACATCAACTGGATCATTGAGAAAGCAAGAGAATTCCAGAAAGACCTCTACTTCTGCTTTATTGGCTATACCCAAGTTTTTAACTGTTGTGGATCACAAAACTGTGGGAAATTCTTCAAGAGACGGGAATACCAGACCACCTTACCTGCTTCTGAGAAATCTGCATGCAGGTGAAGGAGCAACAGTTAGAACTTGACAAGGATCAACAGACTGGTTCCAAATCAGGAAGGGAGTACAACAAGGCTATATATTGTCACTCTGCTTATTTAACTTATATTCAGAGTACATTATGTGAAATGCCGGGCTGGATGAAGCATAACCTGGAATCAAGATTGCCAAGAGAAATATCAATAACCTCAGATATGCAGATGACACCATTCTTATGGCAGAATGTGAAGAACTACTAAAGAATCTCTTGATGAAAGTGAAAAAGGAGAGAGAAAAAGCTGGCTTAATACTCAACATTCAGAAAACTAAGATCATGGCATCTGGGGCCATCACTTCATGGAAAATAGATGGGGAAGCAATGGAAACAGCGAGAGACTTTATTTTGTGGGGCTCCAAAATCACTGCAGATGCTGACTCCATCCATGAGATTAAAAGACACTTGCTCCTTGGAAGAAAAGCTGTGACCAGGCTAGACAATATATTAAAAAGCAGAGACATTAGTTTGCCAACAAAGGTCCATCTAGTTAAGGCTGTGGTTTTTTTCAGTAGTCATGTTTGGATGTGAGAGTTAGACTATAAAGAAAGCTGTGCACTGAAGAATTTATACTTTTGAACTGTGGTGTTGGAGAGGACTCTTGAGAGTCCCTTGGACTGCAAGACCAAACTAGTCCACCCTAAAGGAAATCAGTCCTGAATATTCATTGGAAGGACTGATACAGAAGCTGCAACTCCAGTACTTTGGCCACCTGATGCGAAGAACTGACTCACTGGAAAAGACCCTGATGCTGGAAACATTGAAGGCAGGAGGAGAAGGGGTCAAGAGGATGAGATGGTTGGATGACATCTCCAACTCAATGGTATGAGTTTGAGCAAGCTCCTGGAGTTGGTGATGGACAGGGAGGCCTTGTGTGCCGCAATTCATGGGGTTGTAGAGTCAGACACAACTAAGTGACTGAACTGAACTGAGTGCTAAATTGTCTTAAAAGGTAGAGAATAATCAGATGTAATATAAATACATATTTATAGTTTTTTTCTGTCTTCTCTTGACAGAAAAAAAATTAAGATAGAAATTCCAATGACATTCACACATTTTTAAAGGATTCTTTTTTTACTTCTGCTTTCAGAAATGACCACCAATTTTAAAATAAGCACAATAATTTTGGGATTTGTCCTTACTCAGCTTAAGTTTGGACAAAAATATTTTGAACAGCTGCTTAAACAAAATCGGCAGAGCTATTTTTCAATTGGTCGTTTATATGTGAACAACACTTGTCTGGAAATTCTCTGGTAGTCCTGTGGTGGGGACTCACGTTTTCACTACTGAAAGCCTAAGTTCAATCCCTGGTCTGGGAACTAAGATCCCACAAGCCATTCTGTGTTGCAAAAAAAAACAAAAACAAACCAATGGACCTCCCACCCACCTACTTCGCTTATGTTTCAATAACACTTATGCAATTTTTTATAGTACAATTTTTAAAAATATTTCAAGGTAGCTTGTTTAGACTAGAAAACTGATATGAATCTGATCAGCCTAAAAGGAATTTATACGTATAAATACAATTTTCCTGTATACTATACACTGATGTATGATTAAAATCTTTTACAAAGTAAAATACTTCAAAGAAAAGCTTATCAGTTTTTAGATTGCCCCTTTTCATTTATAAGTGACATAAAAATACCACTACTACTTTTTACATGAATTTAAGATGGAAATATTTTCAAGAGAATGAGACACCACAATGAAGGCTTCATGAATAATTTATTCCATTTGAAGTTTTTTTTGTTTTTGTTTTTTTTAAAAAGTATAAACCTTTTCATTTCCTCAATCACAATTTGTACAACTCAGTGTTATGGCATTCGGCAGCAATAGTGTTTGTTCCTTATTCTTTTTTTGTCACGTTAAAAAAAAAAAAAGCAATTGGACCATATTAAATGTCACTGCTAAACAACTTTAAAACGCCCCTTCATAAAGTGACCAAGCTATTTTGAGAGAGCTGATGCTGACATGTCCAGTAATGACATTACAATTTATAGTTTAAACTCAGTAACTTTAAGGTCCACAAATCCAGTTTACTCTGAAAACTAAAGCTATTTTAAAACTTCATGAATACATCAACCTGAGGAGTATTTTAGGTCCCAAATCCAGTTTTAAATTAATACTCCACAAAAAAGAAAACATATATATATATATATATATAAATTTAAACCACAGTTCTGGGCCCATTAAAACATCAAGAAAAACTGAATGGTTAAGATTTTCTAGCAGACTTTTTTGAGGGGTGCAGGGAAGCAAAAGAATTTTATGTCAAAAACATTTTTCCTTAATTTAGACAAAGAGAAAACCCAGACCAAAACATCACTCATGCAACATTAAATGTATTAATAGACTGATATGTGATGCCATAGTGGATGAGTAGCAAATTATATGATGCAACAGCATTTAAAAACTTCGTTTTAATGTATTCAATTTGAACATTTTAAATAACGCAACATAGTATTTTGATATTACAGTATTAACATAGTGCTTGATTAAAGATCTGCAAATCTTTGTAGTAACACATTAAGTTAAAAAATTACCTCAGAAGGTAAATATGAAGACAAAAGGAGAATATTTTAATACAGTAACCTGTGCCATACTGACAATTGAGTACGAATACAGCTGAGGATAGTTGACTAAGTAGTAAGAGCTTAATTTTTAGTGGTTTAAGAAAAGTTAGAAAGATTTAAAAATTACAGCTACTTTAAAATTTAAGGATTACATATAAGTACACTTGGTGGCCTTCTGGCCAAACAATAAGGTGTACAGAAATTTATTCATACAGTGTTAATTCACAGTCCTGATAACTGAATGGCTTGCATAAGAAAGGTATGGCTAGATGTTTCTCACTGGCTGGAAGCAGACATTATATAACTAATCCTTTAAAATGCCAAAATACTCAACTCCCACCCTGCTTTGTAATGGATAACTGCACAAAAAACAGACATTAGCACTGTAACAAAGAAGTCATGGTGTTGGTGATCAACTGGTATAAAGTATATCACTTTGCTTACCTATTTAAACAAAACTACCCATACTTGTCTGTGACTACATTAGTAAGTCAGATCCATCATTCTGAACGAAAGGCTTAATTTTTTGTTTTTTTCTGAAACAAGTTTCCTAACCTTTTTGAATGGCTATTTAATAATTTTCCATTTGAGTGTGAATTTATATATGAAGGGAAGAAAAAAGTCTTATCAGTAAATCCTATATATTTGGGAACTATTCCTTGATTCCCAGATAAAAAGGAATCATGTAATGGGTTCCTTTCTTATGGCTCCATATAAAAAGAAACTGTCAGGGAATAATTTTTTAAAAATCTGTTTTCAAACTGAGGTGTGGTTACTATAGATTAGTGATTTTAAACAACCGAGAGTATACTTTTTAAAGAGTCACTATTGAGATAATAAAATATATAAAAAAAGAATACCATTTTAATACAAATTTCAAATAAGCATCTTTCCCCTCAAATCTCAGACAAGTATTTTTTTAAGTACAGAACAAAACATGCCAACATAATCTGTAGTGTGTTAGCATAATTTAAGAACAAATGCACAGATGTGACCTTTAAATTTTCACTTCAAAATAGGCTGACCACTGGGATTGCATTATAATTTTGAACAAATGATTGAAAACCTTTGTTAGCAATTGTGTTTTCTCTATAGGAAAAACAAGACTTGCTAATATTTTAATATACACAATTTGAAGAAGTTACATTTTTCATAAGAAAGTGATATTTAAGCTAAGCATATAGTATTTACAAAACAAGTTTCAGTTAAAAAAAAAAATAACAAAACATACCAAATTACAGTTTTGTAAATACAATCCATTTTGTCCTTGTAGGGAATTAGTGAACATACAAATTCAGAATTTAGCTAGACTGCTTCCAAGAAAGACAGGTAGACTTGGCGACTGTGAATTTAAGTCAGCTACACAGGTAGGAGGCTAACTTGGACTCTCTTGTGAGCAGCACTGTAGAAAGGATTTTTTAAGGGGATAAAGGCTGCATAAAAGCAGTTATCTTGGCATGTGCAAACAAGAAGAGGGAAAGCTGTATTGAAGGAAGGGGTGAATTAAAGTCCCTAAAATTCAAGTCCCTTCTTTAGGGAGGTGAGAACCTCCTTGGCATATGCCCTGCCTTTTCTGAGCTGTGTTATAGAAAAGTACAGACTCTGGTGTTTGGGACTGTCATCTCCAAACCAAGAAAATTAAATAAATAAAAAAGGCAAAAGGAAACAGGTTAGGTTTAGAAAATGGTTCTTTAACTAGTGGAATAGTCTGAATACCAGAATTCACTGAGAATCTATTTACACCACAGTTTGATTGCACACACACACCCATACATATGCATACTCTCATACACATTCCCAATCTTTAATTAAAAAAAAAAAGAGTCAAACAATCAAGAGTGACTGCTCTTAAAATAATTTGTAAAATGCCTAGAGCTGGGCTAAATTTCAACCTATAGCAGATCCTGAAGATAATTTTCATAATTAATAATACTACCATGCCTAGATGTGCCACTGTTAAAACAAACAAAAAATTTTAAGCATGTAACATTAAACACCAAAATTAGTTTAAGCATTCAGTAGCAAATGTTTTTCTTGTAAAACTAAGTTTCTTTCACTGGAAATGGCCTGAAATATTAGTCATAGCCCTAAACCATAGTACAAAATATAACTGAAGAATTCTCATTTTTATTCTAAGTTAAACCACCTAACAATATCACTTGTATATTGCCATCATGTTATTCTGTAAAGGTGTGGTTGATATATAAAATGTTGTAAGACCCGGTACCTTTTCAATTTATAAACACAGTGAACTTCATTACTGTACATGTACTCTGCAACTACAGCTTAGCTGTAAATCCTCCACACACAATGGTATGGACATTATTTCCCCTCTATCCCCATTAAACTGTACATCAAGACAATACAAATTTACTGTCCCACCCACCCCCTTACAAAAAAATAATACTCTAAAAGCAACCCTACTGCAACTTTTTAATTAAGACGATTACATATATTTTAGACCAATTGCTTTAAAGCAAGAAGGCAGTATAAACCTTCTAGGAAAATTTTTATAAAAGAGGTTAAGAAATATAAGACAATTTATACATTTAAAAACTTACAATAAATAAGAGATGCAGGCATTTTTGAATACTAGATACTATAATCCAATACAAGAACATCTTGATGTTCTGAAGCCATATGTTGAAATTCATTGTTCCTCATGTTTCCTTCTCCATGCTTTTAATATTCATTTAACATGACTGGGTACTATGGCTCATTACTTTTCACAAATACTGTGACTGGAAAAAAAAGGTTAATTTTGCTACGAAAATGTTATAATATGTTGTGTATGATCAGTCATCATCCTAAAGAGTTCAGTATAGTCAATGAAAAATAACAGGGTTATCGCCCCTCCCTCCAAGTCAAAACAATATTTGTTGAAGTAATAAGAATTAGACCCCATCACAAATGACTTTCACTGAGAAGATAACTGTAACTTAATCTTGCAGCAAAATCTTTTTCCTTGTTCTTTTCTTGCACAGTTCCATCAAATGAAGATCACAGCATATTCATGATAAAGTTATATAACTGATTCAGCACCACAAAATGAATTGGGAGACATGAGCGTCTGTCCTGGATTGCAGGGTCACAGGTTAGCCAGGAGAGTGCATTGTACTGTTCCAAAACAAACCTGAAAAGCAAGTAAACTAAGTAAGTCATATATGTACCTACATTGTAAATTTTGGAAGCAAATTCGAAGATGGCATATAAGATTAAAAGTCACACACACAAAAAAAGTTAAAGTATGAAATAGAGGGTCTTGGGGAGATTAAAGAAAACTGATTTTCATTAAAATTGTTCTCAGAGGTAGATTACATGTATTAGAAAGGAAAGCACTCATTCTGAATGATAAATAATTCAACTAGAGATCCAAAGGTAAAACAACTGTAAACTACTGCCAAACATGAGAAAAATCTGTGAGGATGAACATGCCATTCCTTCCAAGCTCAGCAGTAAGCAGCACGGTACCTGAGGACGTCTGAAGTCTGGTTTGAGTCGAGGGGGTGGGAGTGTTTACTGTGAAGCAGCTCGTCAGATTGCACTGAAGGCACGTGGAGGTGCAGAGAGGCCTGGAAAGGAACAGGGCCAGTCAGCCAGCGGGAAATCTGCTGGTGTCGCCTCGTCTGCCCAAGGTCTCGTCCTTGATGAAATACATTTTAGACTTACGTAGTGAATGGGAGCCACTATAAACATGGCTATTCTTCTTGTGTAATTCATTATGTAATTTTTAAGTGCATAACAAAACTTGTTCAGTTTCATGGCTTTTGAGACCACAGAAAGGATTTCTAATTATTTTCTATGTGTAACTTGCCCAGATGTGTGAAGTAAATGTTTAAGAAAGCACAAAACTGATAACCTGAGTACAGTCTGTATGTAACACAGACTATGCGAATTAACCTAGGTCCAGGGCTGAAAGAGTACTGTGCTAAGTAGCTTCAGTGTGTCTGACTCCTTGAGACCCTGTAGACCATAGCCCGCCAGGCTCCTCTGTCCACAGCGAATTTTCAAGGCAAGAATATTGGAGTGGATTGCCATGCCCTCCTTCAGGGGATCTCCCCAATTCAAGGATCGAACCCACATCTCTTATGTCTGCTGCACTGGCAGGGGGGTTCTTTACAACTAGAGTCACCTGGGAAGCCTGAAAAAAGTACCAGAAGCAAGCATATGCACATATTTTACCTGTAAAGCTATAAATCTTATGCAGAGCTACTTTCAGTGGCTGGATGAAGCACAAGCAGGAAATCAAGATTGCCAGGAGAAATATCAATAACCTCAGATATGCAGATGACACCACCCTTATGGCAGAAAGCACAAAGGAAATGAAGAGTCTCTTGATGAAAGTGAAAGAGGAGAGTGAAAAAGTTGGCTTAAAACTCAACACTCAAAAAATGAAGTTCATGGCATCCCGTCCCATCACCTCATGGCAAATAGATGGGGAAACAGGAAACTGTGACAGACTTTACTTTCTTGGGCTCCAAAATCATTGTAGATGTTGACTGCAGCCATGAAATTAAAAGACGCATGCTCCTTGGAAGAAAAGTTATGACCAACCTAGACAGCATATTAAAGAGAAGAAACATTACTTTGCTGCCAAAGGTCCATCTAGTCAAAGCTATGGTTTTTCTAGTAGTCATGTATGGATGCGAGAGTTGGACCATAAAGAAAGCTGAGTGCTGCATAATTGATGCTTTTGAACTGTGGTGTTGGGGAAGACTCTGGAGAGTCCCTTGGACTGCAAGGAGATCCAACCAGTCCATCCTAAAGGAAATCAGTTCTGAATATTCATTGGAAGGGCTGATGCTGAAGCTGACACTCCAGTACTTTGGCCACCTGATGTGAAGAACTGACTCATTGGAAAAGACCCTGATGCTGGGAAAGATTGAAGGCAGGAGGAGAAGGGGATGACAGAGGATGAGATGGTTGGATGGCATCTCCCAACTCGATGGACATGAGTTTGAGCAAGCTCCTGGAGTTGGTGATGGACAGGGAGGCCTGGCATGCTGCAGTCCACGGGGTCGCAAAGAGTCGCAACTGAGTGACTGAACTGACTGATGAGCAACTTAAGTAATACAGTGCACAGATGCATTCTTTTGTCCATTCAGTTTCATAATGGAGGTTTAGTAACAACTCATACACTCACTTAGGTATGGCAATGAAGAGTAAAAAAAAGGAATATGGTACTCTTCTTCACATTTCAATCAAAGAAAGTGAACTGTTTAGTTTGTAAGTCAAAATATATAACAGTGTTAAGCTATGAAAAGACATAGTACTGACTGCAGAAACTCTTGACAGATCTCATTCTCTGTACGACTATAAAAGGTATTATTTTATATTGAGATGCGCTCTCCTCTACAACTGCAATAATATGTATAAAATTTTGTGTTGTGTATTTAGAAATATAATCAAAAATATGTTTCAACTGCCCACGGGCCCTAGATTTATGAGTTATAAGCAAAAGTCTCTCATATGGCAGATTACAACAAATAAATGAATGTAATTAGTAGTAGTGCTCTAATTTCAATGATAAAAAGATTTTTTTAATCATCTAGGTAACAACCTTTTTTTCCCCAAGCCAAGAGAAACATACCAAATGATTTTATTGCCTATGATATAGAAATAAAATGGAATGTATAAAAAAAAAAAGGTGAACAAAATTATGGTAAGTTATGCCTTACCTGGTAATTCAGACCAGAAGTCCTAATCTTGTTACACTGTATCTGAGGGTGAATGCCCACTTTACACTATCCTCTCTGCAAATAAATATTGAGTAGAAAAGAATCTGGATAGTCCCTTGGACTTCTTATAAAGTGGTGTTTCTTAAAAACATGTTCTGTGAAACACTATTATTTGCTGCTGTTTTTCAGAGCTTTTAATGTGTATGGGAATAACAAAAGAGAGAGAGCAGAAAGCACATGGAGCACTTCCTAAAGGACCAAAGAACCCTCTGTTTTGTAGAAACTCCAAGGACTACTACAGAAGTGCAGAAATCCCCCTGGGAATACATTCTTGTAATGAGATACAAGACCACTACACATATACTGGAAGGGGTAGAAAAGTCTTGTGCTAAAACTATTACCTTGGCCAACACTCTCTAAATATATTATCTCACTAACAGTCAATTCAGATCAACAGCTCTTGTATCCTTCATTAATGTGCTACAGAAATTCACTGTTTAATCAAAATGTCACTGACTCAATGATATGTGAGCCAAGGGAATCATATTTAATAGTAACAGGCTTAAAAGACAGCAACAAGCTTATTGGTTCAAGTACCCACTAAATATAATCCTAAAAAACTAAAGTACATACTATTCAACTTTTACCCTACAAATAAAAATCAGCTGGCAAGTAGTTAAGTTAGCATAATTTATGGAATAAACCAGTCAACTTCTGGTAGGTTTATACAAGAATAAGTGAAATCAGATCTTCATTTGTTATTTTGGAAAAGTAGTAGTAGCAGCAGGAACAAACTCTAGATAGGGCTTTCACATTTCATTTTACCATTTTATGATTTATCTCCACCTTGTTATATCACTTGATAATGAATTTGTTTTGATAAAATAAGTCACTATGGGTCTGAGAATACCATTACTTGAAAACCACGCAATAGTTTTAACACAGCAATTTATACAAAGCTAGCAAGCTTTTTTAAGGAGGAAGGGAAATGCACCTAAACAGCAAACATTTTTATAAAGATTATGAATCCTTCTTCAGTTCTCAAAGTAATGAGGCATAATAGGAGTGTACTATGCTATAATTCAAAGAATAACATATAATCATTAAATGATTCAGGTTTTAATCAAGTCTACTACCAATTTATGACTCTGGACAAACGAGTTTTTCTGAACTGTTAATATGCTCACTAAGAAAATGAAAAGGAGGTTTCTTCTAGCTCTAAACTCTAAATGTGCAGCTAAAACTAATTAAGAGCAAAGGTCTCAGACAGTCCATTTAAAGCTATTTAAAAGTTTAAACTTAATATAAATTTAAGAATTAGAGTTGCTTCATAATTATTCTCTTTGTTATTTTATCTAGAGAGTTATATGTGGCAATGCATTTAAGACCTCAGACAAAAGCTAAAGACTTCACTTCCATACTTCTTAGGACTTAAGCGGTCAATCAGCATCACTCAGGAACTGGCCAGAAAACAAAAAAAAGAGCAATACCTTAAGAAAAAGGGGACACTGATATTGTGCTTGAGGACATGCTGACCAGAACCAGTCAGGTAAGGGACCCGCTTTGGCAGTTGATACAAAGTAACCAAGGGCCAATGGTTGCTGAAGAATATTAGTTACTTCATCATGAGATTCTGTTGAAAGTAGTCGATCAGTACCTTGACCCTTAAAAAGAGAAAAATTAAAAATATGTTAGTTCATTTGCTACATAATAGCTATAAATACAGAATGGTTTATTACTATCAGTCTCATTACCTAATTACTTCAATTTAAAAAATACTGAAGGACATTTTATTTTCTTTTATAGATAAGATCTGTTTATTTAATAAAATTCATCAGCAATGGTCCAGTGTCATCTGAATTATTTTCAACAATAATTTTCATTCCAAACTCTTACAATAAATATCATTTCAAAATAAAAAGATAGAAAATTTGGCAAAATGTGTTAAAATGCCTGTGGTTTAGTTGCTAAGTTGTGTCCAACTCTCGTGACCCCATGGACTGTAGCCTGCCACACTCCTCCGTCCATGGGATTCTCCAGGCAAGAATACTGGAGTGGGTCGCCATCTCCTTCTCCACTGAAGGACATTTTAAAAAGTCAATTTGCTACGTATCTTAATTAGTAATAGTATTAAATAAATGAATTTTAAGAGTTTTAAGAAAATATACTATTTTAACAAGTTTGTATTATTAGGTCAAGCCCATGTTCAGTGTGTGACTGTGTGTATAAATCTTTGTAGCTGACTCAAAAGTTTACAAAACATTCAACGAACTTTCTAACTTATTTCCTAATACCCTCTCAACTAATTCATGATTGTATCCCAATCCAAAAGGTGGACTGAATTTATCTTTGTTCACGTAGCACTATCTATAAAATGCAGTTAAGAGTTATTTGGAAGGCATTATGGCAAGGATCATAGCCTTTAGACTAGTTAATGCATTCTTTGCTATTTATGTTAAGGAAATAGGTAAAAAGAAAAATGATATATCAACACAGAAACGTTCACTGCAATTATTACTTACAACAGAAAAAAAATAAAAGATTTAAGTGTCCAATATTTGGGGAATGATATAACAAACTAGATAGTATTACTGACTCAATGGACATAAATCTGAACAAACTCCAGGAGACACTGAAGGATACAGGAGCCTGGCGTGTCGCAGTCCATGGGGTGGTGAAGAATTGGACACGACTTAGGAACTGAACAGCAATGAAAACAAACTATGGTAAAGGATCAATGTAATTAAAAAATTGCTAAGGGAATTCCCTGATGGTCCAGTGGCTAGGACTCAACGCTTTCTCTGCCAAGGATGCAGTTTCAGTTCTGATCTGGGAACTAAGAAACCACAAAATTGGTTCTATTAAAAGTGGTATGATTATTGGTGCTTTTCCTTATTTGTTTCTTTTTTCCCATCATTTAATTCTTTTCCAGTTAAAAAAGAAAAAGGAAAGGATGCAAAGTAAGGTCAGACGAAGATCCTTCTTTAAACATATGTAAACATATGCATGTTATAATAATCAAATAACCACTACATATATAATTTCATTCAAATAATGATGTTATTCAAATGAAGCTCAAATAATTTTGAGTTCAAACAGAAGGACAAGACAGAATGTTTCCGTAACGTAAGTGGTAAAAATAAAAAGGGGAGGGGTCTGTGCTCTTTCTATTTTTATGGGAAAATCAGTTATTTCCTTTATGTTCCTTGTCCACAGCTCTGATATGAGTGGCAGCTCTTAGAGTCATATCCTGTTTTTCAGATAATCTAATTCTATTTCTAACCAGAAGCTGTGGTGAAGTAGCAGGAAAACTTAAAGAAGGATTAATGCCAAGTAGTCTAGAAAATACAAAGTCAGAGAAAGCAGAACCTTAAAGACCCTCTTAACAATGTACAACTCAACTTATTGATGTCTCCGTGGTAGAAGTACATGAACGGACTGTTTTAATTTTCTTGCTAATTTTCAAGGGGAAAAAAGTGTTCTTTCTCATTGATATAGTCCATTACTAAGATAATGAATGACATTTAGATAAACTGAACTTTTATAACAGGATTACCTTGCCAGTGTCACCTCCATGGGGGTAATGAGATCCTGGAGAATGAACAGGAGAACCCGTTGGAGATGCAGGAAGGATATTAATGATATCAGGGTCAAGATCATCTCCTGTGTCTAATAAATCAAAGATACCCATTCCATCTGCTCCATCTATGAAGAAGGAAGAAAAAATTAAATACTCCATTTTTCATATCCCACGGTCATTTACAAGAAAGGGTTAAAACAATGGATCTTAGCCAAAATAAGTTAATTTAATCAACATCTACTGAATGTATACCATGTCCAAGTATTGTGATAAGATACAAATAATCAACTATGCATAAATAAACATGAGACTGCTTTGAATAATGGTCCCTCCCTAAAATGCCCACATCCTAATTCCAGAAATCTGTGAATATGTTATGATAAAGAACTTTACAGATGTGATCAAACAAAAGGTCTTGAGATGGGGAGATTATTCTGGATTATCCAGGTGGGTTCAATGTAACCAAAGGGGTCCCAACAAGAGGGTTAAAGAATGCTTAGAGTCACTGAAGATGTGACTGTATTAACTTGCTGGCACTGAAGATGAAAAAAGGGACCATGACCAAGAGATGTACATGGTCTCTAGAAGTTGTCAAAGACAAGGGAACAGATTCTCCCTTAGAGCCTCTAGAAAGAATCAACCCTGCAGACGCCTTGACTTTGTATTTATAGCCCAGTAAGAATAATTTTGGACTTCTGATTTCCACAACTGTAGGAAAATAAATGTGTGTTGTTTTAGGCCAATAAGCATGTGGTAATTTGTTACAAATAGCAACAGGAAACTAACACAAATGCTGGGAATGAAAATGTATTTAAAATGAGACTGCTGCTGCTACTGCTGTTAAGTCGCTTCACAAATTCCTTAATTCTTTATTATTAAAATATTCAAGTTACTGCATACACATTAAAAGAGGAGAATAATTATTACCCATACTTTTGACTTTAGAGATGTGTCATTTTCTCAGAGAAACAATGCAGTATCACTTATTTTCTCTTGTACTAAAATGCAATCTATATAAGTACATCTAGAAAAGTTATAAATTACTCTATTATTTTAGTAAATCAAAATAGAATAGAATATAAAATGACCTGCAAAGTTTACATACAGGTAACTCAACAGTATGTACATAAACTATACAAATATTTTATGATCAATGTTGTCTTTTAACGTAAGCAAACATCAGGGACTTCCCTGGTGGTCCAGTGACTAAGACTGAACTCCCAATGCAGGAGTCTGAGGCTGATTCTTATTCAGGAAACTAGAACCCACAAGCCACAACTAAGAGTCCGCATGCCATAAGCAAGACTCAGTGTAGCCAAATTAATTAATCAATTCAAAAAATAAGTAAATATTTATGGGATAATTCACAGCATTAGTTCTGATATCAATAAAGTAGAAGAATGGTATTAGTCTCCTGTAGCAGTTTAACAAATTTCCACAAACTTGTTGAAACAACGAACATTATTTTCTTCTAATTCTGGAGGTCAGAAGTCTAAAATCAGTTTTACTGGGTTGAAATCAAAATGCTAGTCATTAGGCCAGAAATCTAGGTACAGGCAGGGGTATGCTCTCCCTCAAGGCTCCAGGGGAAAAATCTGTTTCCTTGTCTTTTCTAACATCTATTCCTATTTTCCTTGGCTCAAGCTCTTTCCTCCATCTTCAAAGTCAGCAGCATAGTCATTTCTCTCTGACTCTGATTTCCTCTGTTGCCACTACACGGTCCTCTCCTCTTTTGTGTACAGTCAATTTCTCTCTGTCTCCCTCTTCTATGGATATATAAGATTGCATTTCGGGCCCACCTGCATAAGCCAGAGTAATCTCTCCATCTTAGATCTTTTCTCAGATCTGCAAGAGCATGCATATAACGTTAACAGTCACAGGTTTCAGGAATATACACAGGACACAGATGTTTTGAGAGGCATTATCCAGTCTATAATCAGTCAGAATCACCCAGATTTATTTTATATTTGCAAACCTCTAGAGAACAATTTGACTTCCCTGGTGGCTCAGATGCTAAAGCGTCTGCCTACAATGCGGGAGATCCAGGTTCAATCCCTGGGTTGGGAAGATCCCCTGGAGAAGGAAATGACAACCCACTCCAGTACTCTTGCCTGGAGAATCCCATGGATGGAGGAGCCTGGCGGGCTGCAGTCCACGGGGTTGCAAAGAGTCGGACATGACTGAGAGACTTCACTTTTCAGAGACCAATTCACTTACCATTGTTGGGATTGAAAGCTAAGTCTAAATTTTCAGTGGTATAAGTAGCTGAAGCTACTTGCACAGAAGCAGAAGTTGGAAACACAAGTATATGAGTACATGATATATCCTGTGGGGTATTAAGCTGAGACGCCTGCATGTTTAGAGTGGTGCTTCTTCCGAATACAGAACCAGTTGACACAGAATCTGAAAAGAAAATGAAAGGTATTTTTTCTTTTAATTAATGAAGAATCAATTTTACATAACACTTAGAAACTTAAGTACATAAAGAATTAAATCTGATATAAACTAAAGATAACTAACCTGGCATAATAACAAAAGAGCCTTGGGGTTCCATTGCTACCAAGCAAGCACTGAGAATGCTAGGAGAGTCTGCAGCAGATATACCACACATTCTACACATGTCTTTCAGCCTTTTACTTAGAGACTGCAGGTTTCGACGACTCAGCAAACAGCTCCAATCTGTGGGTATCAACAGTAAATAATAATAATAGTAATACCCAAAATAAAAGCACTGTTAACAACCTAGAGAACAAAAGTTAAAACATAATGGTTTTGAAATTAATGTATTCCTCAAGAGTCATCAAGTCAAAAATCTATTACTGATAGGTCTCAACATCTTTTACCCCCTAACTTCAGTATATGCTGATAACAGTATCTATTGAACATAGGATGAGTTGACTAATAAGCAGAAAGGGGATAAAACTGGGAGATGGCAAGAATAGTAGTAATAGCACTTATTTAAAATTGGAATAAGTTCTCTTAAAATTTGAGTTAGGCCATTTGGCAGCTAGACATATGTGGTTCCTCTTTAAAGAGCAAGACAGAAAACTAGGTTTTTATTACCTTTTGCATTTTATTCAGTACCTATTCCTAGATATGATCTGAATAGTATATGAATTAACATAAAACAGAAATTTAAGTATTAAATAATAAAAACACAATTTTACCTTTTAATTCTCCATGACCAATCCTTCCTAGACGGCCAATTACAACTCTCCATGGCAATGAACTCATCTGTACAAGTCCTAAGCACCATTCCCAAAGTTTCTGTAGACCAAATCTTCTAGCAGATCCTTTTTTCCGACGAGCTCTGTTGTATGGAATAGAGACAGTCATAAATATTTCTAAAATTCCTATGATGACATTTCAAAAGAGCTCAAATTTGTGAAAAACTGGTTCCTTCATTTTAGTGCTTGACACATTTTTTCACAACTCCTAAATAAGAATACATACAAAATTAAAGGTTTGGTATGCTAGTTTACATTTCGTTTAATACATGCTAAAACATATACTTAAAATTAAAAACCATTCACAAATTATCAAAATTCATCAGAAACAGTGCTCTACACCAGAGACTGGCAAGCTTTTTCTTTAAAGGGCCAGTATTTTAAGCTTTGCAGGCCATCAGAACTCTTCTGCAACAACTCAACTCTGCTGCTGCAGCATGAAATGGACAACAGTTACACAAACAGGTGCGGCCAGATATGGCCCCCAAACTGGAGTTTGCCAACCCTTGCTTCATACTTTAAATTGAAATATATCGAACAAATCCTCCCATACTTCTCAGAACAAACAATGCTATTTTCTGCATGCATGTCCTTTATTAGGCAAGTACATAAGCACTCTCTGGCTGAGCAATAGTAGCTATCATTTGTTGAGTACTTACTGTGTATCAAGCAGCATGCCCAATTAACTTATATGTAACACTTCATTTCATCCTAAGAACCCTTATAAGGCAGATAAAATTATCCTCCTGATTTTACAGAAAAGTAAGCTATAGCTCAGTTGGGTAAAGTAATTTTCTCAAGATCACACAGCCAATAAGCCAGGATTGGGATTTTAATCCAGATCACTATGACTCTAGCACTGGCCCTCTTAACCATCACCTCACTTTTACTTTCAGTAAAATGGCAGCACACCATCTCTGTATTGGGAAGGCAGCATTATTCTCTCTGTTCTCATTCTCATCCTTCACAGATCAATGTTTCTATATCTGCTTCTTCAGTGCCACTATAGCCAAATAAGCAAATTTTTTTTTTTGGCATATAACCAATTTCTGACCTTAAAACAACAGAATGTTTATAAAAGAAAGAAGAAAATAAAGGAGAGAACCAAAACTGAAAAATCAAAAGTTACTTCATGGACTTTCATGTTCTCTTAGGCAATGTTCACTAGCTTTGAAATATGGTATCAGTGTGTCTATTAAGTGACAACTCAATACAAGGTTCATCTGTTATAAACTCTTGGTTACAGCCTTCATGAATAACTAGTCATGATACCCAATTACTATCAAGAAGAATTCTAAAGAGGGCCACCATTTTCAGAAGACACTCCAATATTTAAATAGTAAAATTTTTCATTGTTGTTTAGTCACTAGGTCACATCTGACTCTTTTGTATCCCTCTGGACTGTAGCCTGCCAGGTTCCTCCATTCCAGGGATTTCCCAGGCAACGATACTGGAGTTGGTTGCCATTTCATTTCCCAGGGGATCTTCCTCACCCAGGGATCAAACCCATGTCTCCTGCACTGACAGGTGGGTTCTTTACCACTGAGCCACCAGAGAAGCCCAAAATTTTCAGTGAATAAAGTTAATTTCGTTTATTAGGGACTGTATCTTAGATGGTACATGAGAAAAATAAAATGTTCTAGAAGCTTTACTGGATTTTAAATTGCAAATGACCTTCTAGTCCCATGTTTCAAAATCTGTTAGCCTAAAATCATTACCTCAAGGTTTACTATATACAATTTAGGGGCTTTAATCTCTTTTGTCTATTTAACAGATTAATCAAAATTATTAATCCCCTTACACAATACAATATAAATATTCACTATAAAAGAAATGAAAAGTACCCATAATCCCAAGACTTAATGTAATGATACATTTAAGAAAATAAAAATACCTGTTTGGAACATCAATGTTAATGATACAAGTTTCTAAAAGTTCTCCATATAGATCTGTGCAAGATGCAAGAATCCATCTTTGATCATGTGATAAACAGTAGCCCACGAAAAGAACATGATATTTCTGTCCAGCTTCCCCAAAGGTTTCTCCTAGCTCTGTTTGTTTATCCTTCACTGGAGCCAGGATAAAAGGAGGTGTGTAAAGTCGAATACACTCTGGTCTCTGTAGAATAAAACGTTAAGTTACTATGGCACCATACAAGTGCAGAAAAATTTTCTATTGAAAATAAAAACCCATTACAAGATAAGTGGAAAATAAGAACTAAAAAGAAACCTGCACTTAGTTTTGCATAACATCCAAAGTAGTCATTTAATAACTTTGGTTATGGAAAACATACTTACATCAGGACTTTTAAGAGCTGTTTCCATGGCTAAACCTGGACCAAAACCAGTCAATGTCTTCACATTGGTTGATGTTGGAAGTGGTCTCCGACACTGGGTAAAGGCCGAAAAAGCCAGAGATTTTAAATGCTGGGTATAGATTTGTCTATCTTCATGCTTCACAGGTTGCAACAGGTACTGACAGGGAACAATCTAAGAATTAAAGGCAAATATTACAAATGTTAAATTTTTAACAAGAGATTAAAAAAAGAATAGTGGGTTTAAAACTCTAAAAATTTTATTAGAAAATTTAAACAGAACCTATGTAAAATAAAGAATTATATTTTCTTATCTAGTATATAGATTTTAATACTCAATTATACTAATGAGTTATGTAAAAATCTTTAAACATTTCTACATAGCAGCTATATTGATTAATACTGCCACTGACTGCCATAATCCTATTGTAGTCTATAAAGAAATAATTCAAATTCTCTGCATACAACTTAATGTGATTTTTCTCTACTTTTACTTTATAACCAGTCTCATTTAGAACTCTAGCTTATATCAGTCCATTCTTGATTTTCTTATTTAAGCCAAAGAATTAAAAAATTAGTTTATATAAAAGTAACACAGGAGAAACATTTACCCTACTTAATGCAATCTTTTTATCCTCCATTATTACTGTGGTATAACTGCAAGTTTATCTTTTATAAACTCTCTAAGATTTCTAATATCATTTAAAATGAAGTCAATAGATAGAATCTGGCTTTTAGAAAATCAATCTAGATATAGAATAGTAGCTGTAAAATGTCTATCAGGACCAAACTGTTTTAAGAAAACTTGTAACATTTATCATTCTTACCTGTACAGAAACAGTATTCTTAATATGAGGAGGAAGAGTCTGGACCATTTCCAGAAAACAACGAAGTAACCCCAAAGTCCATATATTAGAAGAATTAGTGCTCTCATCTTTATTTTCATATGTAAAAGGGTCAATTATATAAACAACAATTGCAGGTGGATAAGTGATTGCATGTGAATCACCATCTGTGGGGATGCCCACTTTGTCCCGATCCATTGTGCTAAAATTTGAAGGAGAAATAAGACAGTTAGGGAAAAAGCTGTACTCCACCTTCTTAAAATAGCATCAAAGGAGGTTCTTATCCTCTCCCCATTTTGGGGGTGGGGTGCTATCGAGAGCCTCTCTAGAAATGAGGACACCGTTCCAAACAGAATCATAAATGTTCACAATTTCATGGTGTACAAAGACCCTTGTCATTAAGAGGTTTGCAATTAAAAGAAAGAGAATTCTTAAAACCACAGAGGATAAGAAATGTCAGACAGCGTAGTGCTTATGTGCTAAAACTAAGACAAAAGTTAACTTAAATGAGCTGCCCAAGATCACAAAGCTGTCTAGAGGCAGAGCTAGACCAAAAAGAAACCAGTTTTCCAGACTTAGTCAGTGGTCTACTACATTTTTAGAAAATACACATTCATTTCAAACTTCATAACTTCACTGGTGATTAAGCTTCATTCTTTGATGGCAGTATGAGTTTTTAAAACTCCAAATCTATAGATATTAAAGATGGAAGGATCTAGCTGGGTAATTAAGAGTTTGTTTTTAATCACATTTATAACTTTGGGGAAAACTGCAAGTGGGAGCTGAAAGACATAATCAGGCTCAGGTTAACCTAACCTATAAATCAAAAGGGAATACCTTCTTCATAAAAGGAACAGAGCTGCCATCATCATTGTTGTTGTTAAAAATAACTAATGTGATTGGAAGCATTTTCTGAGGCACACAATGTACATTATATCCTTCTGCTCCTACTTTACAGATAAGAAAACACTGGCTCAAAAAGGTTAGGTAACTTTCCTGAAGTGATATAGCCAGTAAACGACAGAGCGACGATTCAAACCCTGGTATAACTCTTATGCCTCTGAACAGGGTCATTCAATAGTGACTTATAGATCACTGCAGTGATTTGCACTTAATTGACAATTATGTCACAGAATAGACTCAAACATCACAGGACAACTGGACTAGACAGTTTTCAAGGTCTTCATTCCCACTCTGAGATAATACGATAAAGACTTTATGAAAAGTCTTCATCATAATTTTATAGGTAAAATATTCAACATTAAAAACTAAAATTTCAAGGGTAAGAACAAAGGCTCTTCTATATTCTCATTCAGAGAGAAGCGGCATATATTTATATTTCTGCAAAATCAGTACATTTAAAGATACCTTTCAGACACATCAGGATGTGGCTGAGTGGGAACCGAAGATGACTCTCCAGAAAGGCCAGCTGTCTGCAGAGCTGAGGGAGGCTGCCCTCCTAGCTGGCTACTTGGAACTGTACTTGCTTGTGTAGACATGGATCCCGCAGCACTACTGTTCATAGTGCCGAAAGGTGGAAATGAAGGTAGTTTATTGGATGACATTCCACTATTCAAGCTGGAGGACAATGAAGATGAAGCTGAAGTTGTGGGTAAGGTTGAGTTAGCTGTGGCAACTGAAGAAGACATTGCAACACCTGAAGTCACTGTCATAGTGCTGCTCACTGTAGGTGCTGGGGTGGCAGACGGAGTATTAGCACTTCCAGTACTCGTCATCTGAGGTGGTGTAATCAAAGACTGACTTGTAGGGGCAACTAAATTTGGCTGGGATAGTAGAGAGCTGTCCAATGGCTGGGAAGCAAGATAAGGACCTAAAGATAATAAAACAAGCAGGATATTTAATTCTTTATTTCACTAATTGGTTCTTTATTTACTATGTGAATAATAACTAGTGGACACTTTTTCAGTAATTACCCTCTCCCTAAGTTGCCTGCTAACAGTATAGCACACACTAGCTTACTATTTCCCCTAGAAAGTGAAAAAAGCGAATTCTGAGTGGAATTGAAAACCACTTTCAACTGAAAAACCAACAGATAGAAAATTTTAAAAAAATGATTTCCATGAAATATCCAGCAAAATTTCATTAAACCATTGAAGAGTTCCCTGGTCACAAGGTGAAAAGTGACTATACTGGGGGCTAATTAAATATAAAACAGAGGGGTTCAAATTAAGGGGTTCAAATGATAGGAATGTCTAATGAGGTTCAATGTTTTGGTTTTGTGTCTCTTTGGATTAAGTCTAAAGTAAGTCCATTGATATTTAATTAAGGGTTTTAAAAACAAGTTTCAATAACTGTCATTTTCTTAATTCCAACAAAGAACTATCTTCCGATATTATAGAGGGAACTACAAGTTGTTTTTATCTCTAAACCATTAACAAATCAAGAATCTTAATGTTAATAAACTTACACAAAAAACACATATCTTCCTACTTGATAGGAGCCCTATTGCAGTGATCAAATTTTTTTCTGTAAAGGATCAGATAGTAAATACTTTTGGCTTTGCAAGTTACACAGTCTCTGTCACTACTACTTAGCTCTGATTTTAATAGCACAAAAGGAGGCCCAGACAACCTGTAAATAAATGAATGGCTGTGTTTCATTAAAATATTATTTACAAAAAGTTGGTTGACTGGGTCATACTTTGCTAAAATTGGCCTTATACAAAAAATATAAATTCAATACCTAGGTCATATCTGCAGACTTGTGCATAAAGCTTGAGTTTAGAAAATGCTTCACTGTTACCATCAGCTGCCTGAGAAAACCATTCTGCTACCAACTTTTCTGATAGCTTCTTTGATGCAGTAGATCCAACTCTCATGATCCCATCCGTCAATAATCGAGAAATAGGTCTATGCTGACCCAATCGACAAGACTATAAATATACACACAGAAATCAGAATTAGTGAATTTGCTATTTTTTTTTAGTACATATCATAAACTAAAGCATTGAAGCTATTTAAAAAATAAGCTTTATCATTTATAATTAACATTTGGAATAAAAATATTAAAGGAGAAAAAGTGCCATAGGTCTTTATGCTTTTTACATTAGAAATCCATTAAATTTCTATCAAAGTTATCTCCAATGAAATAAAACACCTAGATAATAGCACTAAAACCACGTACTTTGAATAACAAAAATTTGCAGCCATTTTAAGTTGTATAACTATTTCAAATCATGTATATAACTACAAATATCCAGCTCTCCCTCAAATTCTGTTGGCCACTATGGTTTGTTATAGGAAGTCCAATTTCAAATAGGTTTGCAACACTGGGTTACGAAAATTTATGACAAAGAATTTCTTTACTGTAAGAATTTCAAAGGCTTTAATAATCTAACATGTATAATGAATTTCTAAAAGGTAAACAGATATACAATATCTCCCCAAACCTATCTAACTATGGAATTTTTTTCTCAGAAGATTTTGCAGGACTAGCGTTCTAAATAACACACTTTGGAAATACTTTTACAAGACACATTACAGATACCTTGCAATTATTAAGTAGAACATTAATGAGGAACGAAACTGGCACAAAATAATGATTCAGGTTGTAAAAGAAATTTTAAAGACTAGACTTCCAAGTATTTGTAGGAAAAGGAAAATACCATCGGTCCTTCATATCCTTAGGTTCCGCAATCACAGATTCAACCAACCATGGATCAAAAATATTAAAAAAAAAAAAAAAATCAAAAAAGTTCCAAAAAGCAAAACTTGAAATCCCACACCTGCAACTACTTACATAGCATTAGCTATTGTAAGTAATCGAGAAGATTTAAAGTATAAGTGAGGATGTGTGTAGATTATATGCAAATACTATGACATTTTATATAAGAGATTGGGCATCCATAGATTTTGGTATCTGCAAGGGATCCTAAAATCAATACCCTCAGGATACTCAGGAATGACTACAAAATGAAGACTTTATGTTCCAGAGTACTTAAAATTTATAATCATTGCTCTCAATGATCAATACAACATAAGAATTATAACTTAAAAGACCAGCCAAGAATTTCAGAAAGAAAATGAGTCTTAGAGATGCCTATCATAGCTGCATTTTACAATGAGCAGAGTAAGAACCTTAGGTCCTGGAGAATTAAGACAATAATTCTTTTTTTTTTTAAGACTAGAATTTTTTAAGATGTAATTTTTTTCCTAGCCATTTAACAACATTACCCTTCCCTTCAGAAAAAGATTATCTTAAATGTGATGTATATGCACCCAATGTTTTCCCCTCAGTATAGCAACTTCCACTGTGAGTCATGGCACACACATCTAACAAAGATCTGGGTCAAAGCTGTAAAGAATGTAACCTGCTAGTACAAGAACTAAACATCTAGCCTGACATCATTATTCTTTTTTACCAATCAACTGAAATATTCAGTATATTTTATATATAAACATACAAATCATAAGGTGTTTTAAAATGACCTTTTAAAGCACCTACCTCATATATTGCAGTAAGATCTCTAAAAAAGCTTTTGGCTCCATTTAACAAGGCTTCATTTTCTGGACAGAGTACAACATAGGCTATATCTCTTTGAGATCCATAGGGTTCCAGCATAAGTCTCTCCCAGTAAGGGAGAGCAAATGGAGAAAGCACCAGAAAATCAAAATCATAACCCAACAAAAACGTGGGGATTGGCAGTGGTTCTGGGGATTCATCAGTTCCTAAATAAGAAAAGACGTATTTTAAGAAAAGATCTAAAAGAGGAACATTTAAATGTCAGGAGTTAGTGAAGTTATTATTAGCAGTAAAAATATTTAGTTAAAGACAAAAATGCCTAAAAGTCAGTGACTGAGACTTTTACAGTTAGAAATTTACTAAACAATCTGTATGAAACATGTGACTTATACCTTCACTTAAATGAAAAAAATTAATTTGGGTGAAAAACTTATCAGTACAAAAGAAAATATGGGAGGCAGAGTTTTTTAAAATATTAGTTTCAGGTATACAGCATAGTGATTTGACATTTTTATACGTTATAAAATCATCACCAAAATAAGATCTATTATTATTCATCATCACAGAAAGTTGTTATAATTTTACTGACTGAATTCCCCATGTGTACATTACATCCCCATGATTTATTTATTTATTTATTTTGATTTATTTATTTTATAGTTGGAAGTTTGTACCTGTTAATCCCTTTCAACCAATATCATCATCATTTTATTTGGGATAAATTTAGACTAGAGAAAATCTTTGCAGGCATAATGTAAAACCTGTACATTTATAAACCGATCAATCTGGACTTCTCTGGTGGTCCAGTAGTCAAGAATCCACCTGCCAGTGCAGGGGACATGGGTTCAATCCCTGGTCTGAGAATATTCCACATGCCAGGGGGCAACAAGCCCATGTGTTACAACTACTGAAGCCCACGCACCTAGAGCCCGTGCTCTGTAACAAGAGAAACCACAGCAATGAGAAGCCTGCACACCACAACTAGAGAGTAACCCCACTCACTGCAACTAGATAAAGTCCACACTCCGCAATGAAGAAACAGCAAGGGCAAAAATTAATAATAAACATAAAATTTAAAACTAAAAAATAAATAATAAAAACAATTAATCTGACAATATAAATTTTAAATTGTGGCATGAAAAAACACTACTAGCAAAGCCAAACAATTAAAAACAAAACAGAAGAAAAGATTTGCAACACATATAACAAAAGGTTAATTCTCTTCCCATAGAAAGGGAACCTATAAATCCATAAGAAAATGATCAACATCATAACAGAAAAATGGGCAAAGGATATGAACAAAGTTCACAAAATCCAGAAATATCAAAGTTCACAAAACCCAGAAATACCTTACACATAAAAAGATGCTCAATCTCATTAAGAGCAAGGAATTTAAACTAATTAATAGCAAGTGCTACATGCCAGATAATGTTTAAAGATCTTTACATATATTAAGTAACTTAACCCCATGAAAACCATGAGGCAGATACTAATATTAACTTGATTTTAGAGGTGAGAAAGCAGGAATAGAAGAGTTAATAACTTGTCCAGTGTCACACAAGAAGTGGCACAGATGGGATTAGAATTCAGAAAATCTACCCTTACAGTCTGTACCATTCTACCCATTCAAACTATAAAGAAACACACCGTTTTCTCCGATCTACTCAGCATCTTACTGGCAAAGGTTTGGGGAAACAGGCATTTTATTGGTGGGAGCTTAGACTGCTATGGCAAGGAGCAATTTGGCAATATTTTTTTAAAAGAAATACACACATGCTTTAAGCCAGGGATTGTGTACATTATAGAAAAATAGTTGTAATGATAATGATGTAATCAATATATATCCATAAACAGTAGGCTGGTAAAAATTACATCATGTGTAAAGAATAATGCAATATATGCAGCCCTTAAAAAAAAAAAAGAGAGCTCCTTATGTTACCGATCAGTAAGGTGCAGAACTCTGTGTCTACCATTTTGACTTTTAAAAACAATGTAAAAATACTAAAACAACAAATGCTGGAGAGAGTATGGAGAAAAGGGAACCCTGCTACACTGTATGTGGGAATGCAAATTGGTATAACCATAATGGAGAACAATATGAAAGGTCCTCAAAAAACTTAGAAATACCATATGATCCAGCAATCCCACTCCTGAGCATGTATCTGGAGAAAATCATAATCCCAAAGGATACATGCACCCCAGTGTTCATTGCAGCACTATTTACAACAGCCGAGGCATGGAAGCAATCTAAATGTCCACTGAAAAAGAAATGGACAAAGAAGACATGGTATAAATATTGTTGTTTAGTTGCTAAGTCGTATCTGACTCTTTGCAACCCTATGGACTATAGCCCACCAGGCTCCTCTGTCCATGAGATTCTCAGGCAAGAATATTGGCGTTAAAAAGAAAAAAAAAAAAAAGAATATGGGAGTGGATTGCTATTTCCTTCTCCAGAGGATCTTCCTGACCAGGGGTCGAACCTGGGTCTCCTGTGTGGCAGGCAGGTTCTCTACCACTGACCTACCTGGGAAGCTCAGTGCATACATATACAAAGGAATGTGTGTGCTGTGTGCTAAGTCGCTTCAGTCACTTCTGACTCTGTGCAACCCTATGGACCGTAGCCCGCCAGGCTCTTCTGTCCACAGGATTCTCCAGGTAAGAATACTGGAGTAGGTTGCCATACCTTTCTCCAGGGGACCTTTCCAACCCAGGGACTGAACCCAGGTGTCTTATGTCTCCTGCATTGGCAAGTGGGTTCTTTACCTCTAGCGCCACCTGGGAAGGCCTACAATGGAATATTACTCAGCAATAAAAAAGAATGAAAGAATCCCATTTGCAGCAACATGCATGGACCTAGAAATTATTACACCAAGTAAGTCAGACAGAGAAAGACAAATATCATATGATATTACTCAGCTGTGGCATCTACTTTAAAAAGATACAAATCAACTTATTTGCAAAAACAGAAACATACTTACATATATTGAAAACAAACTTACTATTACTAAAGGGGAAATGGAGGGGGGAGGGATAAATCGGAAGCTTGTGATATACACACTACTACACATAATCAACAAGGACCTACTATATAACCCTACTCAAGATTCTGTGATGATCTATATGAGAAAAGAATCTAAGAAAGAACAAATATATGTGTAACTGAATCATTTTGTTGCACACCTGAAACTAACACATTGTAAACCAACCATATGCCAATAAAATTATTTTTAAAAAAACAGAAAAAAATAAAAAGAAACTAAAAGTACTATCATTAAACTGCAATTTTCACCGAGTATCAAGGTTGTTTTGTTTTTTTTTTTATAATTGCGTCTTTGTTGTTGCACACAGGCTTTCTCTAATTGCAGCGAGCGGGGGTTACTCTCTAGTTGTAGTGCATAGGATTCTCATTGCAATGGTTTCTCTTGTTGCAGAGCATGGACTCTAGGCACCTGGACTTCAATAGTTGCAGGTCACAGGCTCTACAGTGCTAGCTTATGTGCTTAGTTGCTCTGTGGCTTGTGGGATCTTCAAGGACCAGGGATAGAACCTGTGTCCTCTGCATTGGTAGGCAGATTCTTAACCAGAGTCACCAGGGAAGCCCCAAATATCTTTTTTTTTAATGAAATTTAAATTATTTACCCATTAATAAAAGGAGGAAAAGGAAAATATGAGCAAATCTACTACTTCTGTACATGATGCATTCTAAAACCAAGGATGCATTCAAAAAACTCAAGGATTTCAATGCTAAAAACTGTTATTCCAAATATATTTTAAAGTTCCAATTACATCTCATCTTTCACAGACAATTTTTTCCCCTCTAGAGACAATGTTCAACAGATAGTTTAAGTATTTTGAATGTTCCTTCCATTACAGTTGATCACAAATCTACTGTGTACTATGTGGGAGTTACTCTTGTCACAACTGGCAAATTTCATGTTTTTTTTCCTAAAGGAAGACCTTTGGGCCTCTTATCACTAGTATTATCCTTTTCTTTTTATCTCATTTTTCATTCAATTTTGTATGTAAAATGGTAACTTACAAGAAAAGTAGTGTATCAATCCTTTTAATATGATTCTTTCTTAGCATAGAATCTTACTGGTCAGTGTAACATGTAACAGCAAGCTGTTCTTTCTAAAGTGAGGTTGGAAAATTCAGTAAACTGAATGCTGAAAATGTTTCAAGTGAGGAAGGCTGAGATTGACCACAATGGCCTTAAGTCAAGCATATGCCACAGAAATAAGGAAGATAAACGTGCTTATTAAAGTTAGGTAAAGATACTGAGAACTGATATGAAATAAGTCAATACGTATGATTGTAAATTACTTACCATAAGAGCCTCGGCCAGCCATTTTATGAAATTGTTGCCAAGTGAGAGGACCTTGAACCCCCCAAGGCCTTACTGTTCTTTTTTTCTGAATAGCATCCTGAAGAACTGGCTGAAGCGATAGGAGCATTCGAAGTATATCCTGTGAGCACTGCACACTCACATCTACAACCATTAAAAAAAGAAGAATTGCTATTGTCAACACACAAAAAATTTTAAGATAACAAAGAAATCCATCTAGGAAAGTAAGTTCAGCTCTACATCACCAAGATTAAGCATCTGCTTGTGTTTTTTTTTTTTTTCTTTCATTTATTTTTAGTTGGAGGTTAATTACTTTACAATATTATAGTGGTTTTTGCCATACACTGACATGAATCAGCCATGGATTTACCTGTGTTCCCCATTCCGATACCCCCTCCCACCTCCCTCCCCATCCCATCCCTCTGGGTCATCCCAGTGCACCAGCCCTGAGCACTTCTCTCATGCATCCAACCTGGGCTGGCGATCTGTTTCACACTTGATAATATACATGTTTCAATGCTATTCTCTCAGATCATCCCACCCTCGCCTTCTCCCACAGAGTCCAAAAGTCTGTTCTATACATCTGTGTCTCTTTTTCTGTCCTGCATATAGGGTTATCGTTACCATCTTTTTAAATTCCATATATATAAGCATCTGCTTGTATAGAGAACTATATTAAGTTCTATCTAAAATGATCTGTGCGTGCATGCTAAGTCACTTCAGTTGTGTCCGACTCTTTGCAACCCTAAAGACTGTAGCCTGCCAGGATCCTACTGGAGTGGGTTGCCATGCCTTCCTCCAGTGGATCTTCCTGAACCAGGGATTGAACCCATGTCTCTTATGACTCCTGCATTCACAGGCAGGTTCTTTATCACTAGAATCACCTATAGAGATGATTTTTCTAGGTATTTAAAACCAAGAAGAAACATAATTAAAAACTTATCGTAACTTTATAAAGTCATTCATTAGCTCATTAACCAATTTATAAATCAAATCAATTTCTTCCTTTTTGCATTTATTTTGATTGTCTTTGGTGCTCAGAGGTACCTTAGTAGAAAGAACACTACCTCATACAGAAATGGGTTATTAATTATCCACTTTATATACCTCTACTTTGGTAAAAAGATCAGATAAATAACACTGGTTACAATGATTAAAGTTTAATTTGTGAAAAATAGTAAACTGTAACAATTCTAAAGTATATAATTTGCATAGTAACAGATAATAAACTTGTTCACACTGCTAGATAGTGTCATAATGCCCACACATACTTTATAAACCTAGACTTAAATACCCACACATATTTTTATAAACCTAGACTTAATAGATTTACAGATTATCAAATTATTATGATCCACATTTCTGACCAACTATTAGAATGGATATGAAAGGTGATGCTCTTAAACATCAAATGACTTTTTAAAAAACCATGAAATCTTCCTAATATAATTAATCTGTCCCTTGAGCATGGCTCAGTTGTATCATTACATCTTCTTTGAGCACTCTGTTACATTAAATCATTCAACTTTAATTCATTATTATTATTGCCTAATTTATAATTTCTTGCTTTAATTCCCTATATCTATAAATAGTGTACAGAATCAGAAATAATTTCAGATATACTGTTGAATAATTATTATACTTAATTAACTAGTATATACATAACAAAAATACTATTTAAAATGATAAGAGCTATTTAAAGTGGACTGATAATACACTAGTAAATAAAAAATAGGTTTTAAAACTGGAAGATATTTTACACAAATAGAACTGTGTATTGATATGTGTTTACATAAAATCTAGAAAAAGCTGTCACTGGCTAAGGTTGTTTATCATAATCAAATGGGGAACTTTTATAAAACACATATACAGAGCTTACCCTGAGAAATTCTGATCTGAGTAAAGTTCAGGAATTTACAGTTTGATCTTAATTCAGAGAGATTCTCATTCACAATCTTTCATTATAAAAAACATATAACAAAGACCTACTATGGTTCAGGAATTATGCTAGCTGCTGGGAATACTGTGAAATACATTCTTATTCACGTCTTCAGGGATCTTATCATCTTGTGGGGAGGAATGCATGAAAAAGAATATAACTGCATATTATGACAAGTGCAAGGTCTCAAAGCTGAAATCTGGTTGGAAAGCAATGGTTTCAGAATATACTAATTTTTAAGAGTGATCATGAAGAATAGATATTCTGTTGAGTAGAACAGAAATAAGCATCCAGAAATAAAACTTCATATTTACAGTCAATTAATTTTTGACAAAGGTGCCAACACAATTTAATGTGAAAAGATAATCTTTTCAACAAATGGTTCTAGGGCAATTGGATATTCATGTGCAAAAGAATAAAACTGAAACTCTTCCTTACATGATATACCAAAGTTAATTCAGAATGGATCATAGATGTAAATATGTGATAAAACAATAAAACTCATAGAAAAAAAATAGAAGTAAATTTTCATGACTTAGGATTAAAGTCTTTTTAGATATGGCACCAAAAGTACAAACCTTTAAAAAGGACAAAAGAAAGTAATATACTGAACTTCATCAAAATTAAAAACTCTTCTGCTTCAAATGACACCATCAAGAAAGTGAAAAGACAAACCAGAGAAAAGAAGAAAATATGTGCAGATGTTAAGAAACTTATATCTAAAAGATATAAAGAACACTCACAACTCAATAATGAAAAGACCAAAAAACCTAACTTAAAAATGGGCAAAGGATCTGAAAAGACATTTCTCCAAAGAAAAAATACAAACAGGCAATAAACACATGAAAAGACACTCAGCATCATTAGTCATTAGGGAAATGCAAATCAAAACGATAATGAGATAATACCTCACAATCCAGTATGATGATGATGATGATGGTAATAATTACAAACACATGATGACAAGTGTTAATGAGAATGTGGAAAAAGTGGAACCCTCACACACTGCAACGGGAATGTAAAATGGAGCAACTGCTTTAGAAAAGAGTCTGGCAATTTTTCAGAAGGTAAAACAGAGTTATCAAGTTCACTCAAGACTAATAAAAATATATGTTTACACAAAAACTTGTACACAAATGTTCAGTGTATCATTATTCATATCAGCCAAAGAGGGGAAACAATCCAAATGCCCATCAACAGATGAATGGGTAAGTAAAATGTGGTATATGCATAAATAGAATCTTATTTGGCAATAAAAATGAATTAAGTACTAATCCATGCTAAAACCTGGATGAACCCTGAAAAACTACGCTAAGAAAAAGAAGTCAATCACAAAAGACCATACAGCGTATAATATTATTTACATGGAGTATATAAAAGAGGCAAATCTATAAAGACAGAAAGTAGACTGGTAGTTGCCCAGTGCAAGGAGGGGGTGGTTGGAGGAAAACAGGAGTGATCACTAATAAATACAGATTTTGGGGATGATGAAAATGTCCTAAAATTGATTGTGGTGATGGCTACACAAGTCTGTGCTAACTAAAAACCATTCAGTTGTTCACAACAAAAGGATGAATTGTATGATATGCCAAAGTTGCTTAGAGATGAGTGATCATGCAGTGGTGTAATGATGGGGCTGGGGCAATTTTTACGTCTATTCATCTATATCAGATTCTTAACTTTCTTTTCAGAAAGTATGTATTTTTTATAATTAGAACAAAGCTTTTCCTATTTTGAGAAAAACAAACATTACCGTTAAATTACGAACTCTTAATTCTAACAAATATTTCAACACCTTGGACTTCTGGCCATCTACTACATGCCATCTACTACCAGGTACTATTTTAGGTATTTGGACATAACAAACAAAACAGACAAAAATCCTTTCTTGTACACAGAACTTGCACAGAGTGAACTTAATGGGGTGAGAGATAATAATTAATACATTATGCAATATGCTTAGAAGGTAATAAGCAAACACTAGGGGGAGAAACACTAGGAGGAGGAGGCCATCTCATGTGAAGAGTTGACTCATTGGAAAAGACCCTGATGCTGGGAGGGATTAGGGGCGGGAGGAGAAGGGGACGACAGAGGATGAGATGGCTGGATGACATCACCGACTCCATGGACATGGGTTTGAGTAAGCTCCGGGAGTTGGTGGTGGACAGGGAGGCCTGGCGTGCTGCGATTCATGGGGTCGCAGAGTCGGACATGACTGAGAGACTGAACTGAACTGAACTGAGGGGGAGAAAGCAAAAGGAGCAGGATGGGGGAGATAAAGAGTGGTTTGCAATTTTACACTAAGATGACTTCTGACAAAAGTAAAGAGATAAGAGCGTTATTCATGTAAATACCTGGAAGAACGGTATTCTGTCCAAAGCAGAGGAAACAATTTGGGGCAAAGGTACTAATGTATTAAATAGGAGCTTGCTACTATTTAATGAAGCTGTTATAATTTAATGAAAAAGTACTCCAAGATTGCAAATTTAGGTTTTATAGCATGTCTTTGTATTGAAACTTTAAACTGAAATATAAAGATATTTCTTGTTTTGAATTATTTTCTCAATGTAAGTCCTTAGGATAAAACCCATCTTCATGGCTGCAGAGTTGTCTGTCGTATGTCTTTGTTGTAATAAACACAGTTCTCCCTAGGTAAACCACCCAGTATTGCCCTTGTTGCTGCTGTTCTGCTGCTCAGTCGTGTCTGACTCTGTAGCCGCACGGACTACAGCACACCAGGCTTCCCTGTCCTTCACTATCTCCCAGAGTTTGCTCAAACTCATGTCCATTGAGTAAATGATGTCATCCAACCATCTCATCCTCTGTCATCCCCTTCTCCTCCTACCCTCAATCTTTCTCAGCATCAGGGTCTTCTCTAGTCAGTCTGCTCTTTGCATCAGGTGGCCAAAGTACTGGAGCTTCAGCTTCAGCATCAGTCCTTCCAATGAATACTTAGGGTTAATTTCCTTCAGGACTGACTGCTTAGATCTCCTTGCTGTTCAAGGGACTCTCAACAGTATTCTCCAGCACCACAATTCAAAAATGTCAGTTCTTTGGCACTCAGCCTTCTTTACAGTTAAACTTTCACATCCATACATGACTAGTGGAAAAAACCGTAGCTTTGACTATATGGACTTTTGTCAGCAAACTGGTATTCTGCTTTTTATTATGCTGTCTAGGTTGGTCATAGCTTGTCTTCCAAGGACCAAGCGTCTTTTAATTCCATGGCTGCAATCACCATCTGCAGTGATTCTGGAGCCCAAGAAAATAGTCTGTCACTGTTTCCCCATCTATTTGCCATGAAGTGATGGGACCAAATGCCATAATCTTTGTTTTTTGAATGTTGAGTTTTAAACCAGCCAACTCCTCTATCACCTCCATCAAGAGGCTCTTTAGTTCCTCTTCACTTTCTGCCATAGGGTGATGTCATCTGCGTATCTGAGGTTGTTGATATTTCTCCCAGCAACCTTGATTTCAGCTTGCATTTCATCCAGCCTGGGATTTTGCATGATGTGCTCTGCATATATTTCTGTTTCTGCTTTATTGACTATGCCAAAGCCTTTGACTGCATGGATCACAATAAACTGTGGAAAATTCTAAAAGAGATGGGAATACCAGACCACCTGACCTGCCTCTTGAGAAACCTGTATGCAGGTCAGGAAGCAACAGTTAGAACTGGACATGGAACAACAGAATGGTGCCAAATAGGAAACGGAGTACGTCAAGTCTGTATATTGTCACCCTGCTTATTTAACTTATATGCAGAGTACATCATGAGAAATGCTGGACTGGAGGAAGCAAAGGGTGCAATCAAGATTGCCGGGAGAAATATCAATAACCTCAGATATGCAGATGACAGCACCCTTATGGCAGAAAGTGAAGAGGAACTAAAGAGTCTCTTGATGAACGTGAAAGAGGAGAGTGAAAAAGTTGGCTTAAAGCTCAATATTCAGAAAACTAAGATCATGGCATCTGGTCCCATCACTTCATGGCAAATAGATGGGGAAACAGTGGCTGACTTTATTTTTCTGGGCTCCAAAATCACTGCAGATGGTGACTGCAGCCGTGAAATTAAAAGACACTTACTCCTTGGAAGGAAAGTTATGACCAACCTAGACAGCACATTGAAAAGCAAAGACATTGCTTTTCCATTCAGCTCCACAGTTTAAAACACTGATACGTGCCATGTAGGTGTCATGTGCTCAGTCACGTCCAACTCTTTGCGACCCCATGGAGGAGGGGTTGCGACCCCCTAACAGGCTCCTCTGTCCATGGAATTTTCCAGGCATGAATACTAGAGTGGCTTGCAATTTCCTCCTCTAAGGGATCTTCCCAATCCAGGGATTGAACCCACGTCTCTTATGTCTCCTGCATTGCAGGTGAATTCTTTACCCACTGAGCTATCACTGGGAAGGCTCAAAACACTGATAACACACACAGAAAATTTTTTAATCTCTATCCCCAACCACTCTTCTCAATTTAAAACTTGTATTTCCAAATACGCACTTGGATAAGTAAGGATCATCTTACTTCTTTGCTCAAAACTGTCCTAGCCATCTCGGAATAAACTATAAAGACCACAGTTAAACATGGTGCATTAGACTCCACATGACATTGGTGCTCAGCCATCTCTTAGACTTCCAACTGCTACCAGTCCCCCCATCGCCCAACTCATTCCAACAACAGTGCCTCTTTACTGTTTCTCAAACATTAAGCACATTACTCGCGGTCTCTGCACTCTCTGAAAACACTTCTTTTGTTTAGCCACACAGCTTACATTCCCCGTCTCTATGTAGGTCTTTGCTCAAATGCTGTCCCTCAGTAATATCTTCTCTAAACATACCTCTAAAGTAACACATTTCTGTCCTGTCTTTTTCTACTCCTTTCCCTGCTTTTCCCTCAAAGCAGTTGTCACCATCTGATACCATATAATTACTTTCATTTAAATTTGTTATTTTGAGTCTTATAGGCTCAGAAAGGGCAGGAAATACGTTTGCTTTAATATTGTAGTTTATAAAAGAACAGTCCCTGGCACATACTAGTTGCTCAATAAATATTTAATGAGTGAAAGAATCCTGAACAAAGCAGACAACCAGCAATTTTCTGCTAATTAACATGTGCAAAGTACCTTTTATACTCCTACACAAGTACATAATTACAGACTTATAATAACCATACTTTTGTTGCTGAAATTAAACTAAACTACTCGGAAGTTCTTCCTTTAAAAGTGTCATTCTTGAAGGAGTTTTAAGTGCACATTTAAGTGTCTCTATCAGCTAAATGGGAAACTGTCTTTATTACCTTAAGAAGAAAAAGTCATACAACTAAAACAAAATGGAAAAATTACTTCATTAGCATACTTACCATTTCTTTTGGACCAGGGGTGTAAGCATGAACTTTTCACAAGTGCTTCATCAACTTTGCCTCCTGACATGTTATCCATGAACTGACGCCCATGTTCCAATGCAAGGTAGCAGTCATTGCAACAGTCCCGCTCTTCAACACGTACCCAATTGTTAGTTACACCAATTTTGGGAAAGGGATCTTGGTCTGCAGCTCCAAAAGGTGAAAATAAATTAGTGCACTGATCTTGTAGCAATAGTATCAATTCATCAGGCAATTTTTCAGATTCCTTTAGTCCTCCATTAACATGTTCAGCAGAAGTAGCCCTGAGAGCTTCAAAACGTTTTTCTGCTTCTTTGCCACATTCTGTGTTGCGTCCTATGATATCTAGTTCATCTTCTAGAAATAATCCTGAATTGTTTCCGAATTTCCTGTTCATGACCGCACTGAAGCCACAAGTACACCTATACTGTGCTTCCTGTGTTGGATCTGGAATGTAAACTCCAACATCGGCACCCTTGATATTCATGTTGCAAACACAGATACAGCAACTATCAAAGTTACAGTCTTTAAACAAATTCATAACTGATTCTGAAAGAATGAGGTTTACATAAAGACTGTGTGCTTCAGGGATGGAAGGAACAGTTGCAGGTTCAACAGAATTAAGGGGTCTGCAGGTGGATGGAGTGGAGGCTGGTGAATATAAGTCTGAATTTTCATATTTGACTGAACCTTGAGCACTAGCTGGTCCACCAGCTCCACGAGGAGTCCTTGGAGTCCTTGGGGTCCTTGGAGTTGGAAACCTAGGGGTAGATGGAGAAGGAAGAATTCCTGCTCCACTGTTACTAGGAGGTGCACTGCTAGGAGGCATCCCAAAGGAAGTATGAGTTTGAGGTGTATAAGCAGGGCCATATTCTTGATCCATAGTACTTCCATCACTAGCATCATCAGGGGAAAAGAAAATAAAAAAACATACATAAAGGAACATATTAGTAAGGTGAAATACAACTAAAGATTTCCCAAATATTTCTCAGTAACACTGAAAATTATGAAAACACAATTGGTCCAAAAATTGTAAGTACAATTAAAATATATGTTTGGTTAATATATCCACTCCAGGTGATTGTTGTGTGGTAAAATCCAACTAATTAGTCCTATTATAAATAAATAAAATTTGTATACACTGTTCCACATCTATATATCCATGATTACTATCTCTACAGTTCTTGTACTAGGAATACTCACACTTCATTGATTCTAAGATGCCTCTAACTGTTTAAAGAAAAGGACAGTGGCAATTTTAAGATGTTACCAATTATAAGACACCCCAATTTCAGAGATATTTTAAATATAAAAAGTGTGTGGGAAAAAAAAAAGTGTGTGAAATATGGCAAATATAAAAATAAGTGTGATTAGAATTTTAGACCAAAACAAAAGATGCTTCCAAATACAAAGTTTTCTGGTCTTTAGTGTTCCAATACTTTACTTTAACCATATCAAACACCATTATAAACTATTAATCAGAAAATAATTTTAAAAAATTATCAAAAACCTGTTATCTTTTTCCAGATACCAATATACTAGGTGTTAATTATGAAAAAAAATTAAAGCTACACAATATTCATATAATATACCAATAATATAAATTTAAATCATACCCCTCTTTGATGAATGGCATTGTAGGCCCTGAAGAAAGCAATTCTAACTTTCCAACAGTCCAGCTCTGACGGTAAATACACTCTTCTGGCAATTTGATAGGAGGCAGACACTGGCTTGGTAGAGTTTTTAGAGGTGCAAACATGGAACATCCCACTAGAACTTGACAATTTTCAGGCTTATACACATAAGAAAAATCCTATAATATAAACAACACGATTTTCAGCATCTTGTCTTTCAAGGGAAAAAAAAAACACAAAACAAACTAACATTTTTTTCCTTTTTTAAACAGAATAATAAAATGTAAATATAATTCTACTCTTTCATTATGAGAGGATTTTTGAATATAGCAGTAAACTAATTCTATATAAAAATGTAGAAGTGAATTATTTTTCTAGAAAAATAAAATACTTACTTTAATTTCAGAAGGTTTTGGGCTACAGAATCCTTCATCAACCTCAATTTTGAACTGTGCTCCTATACTAGAACTATTTCCTTCTAGAACAGTTCCTCCAGGTGTTGTATCCATACTACCATATTCTTTATTATTCATATTCATTGGAGAAAATCCCATAATATGTTGTTCCAGTGATGGTGGTGTAGGATACATTTTATGAAGATCTGCAGTGCCTATAGTTAATAAAACACACATTTTAACATAAGACTAAAACGAAGTTATTTTGTGTATAAAACAAAGGGATGGGAGATATTATTGAGATTAAAAGTTTGCAGATTTATCTGGAATACAGATTTGGTAAGCTTACTTATGCAAGATAATGGGTCCAGATTTCCTGTCTTTGATTCCTTGCAGCTGGATTTATCATCTGATCCATTCGCCGATTTTTTAGATCCAGGCTATTAAAAAAACACACACACACACATAAATTTCTCTGAAATTTAAATCCAGTCTGAACAAGATAGTAATCATTTGGATGTAATTTGAAAGTAGAGCCCATTGGTGCCGCAGCCAAATATCTACTAGATGAAATTTGAAGACATAAAAAAATTTTACGTATCAATAAACCAGATTAGTTTATCTGATGATTATAATAATACTCCAAATTAACAGAGAGAGGAAAAAGTTCCTTCAAGAAAACAACCATTACTTTCAAAATACATTAAAACCTATTAAAATAACAAAAAAATAATAAGAAAATTTAACAGAATTTGGGAACTGCCTCTTAGTAAAAGATACTTATAAAGCATTTGTCTCTTTAAAGAAAAGACATTAAATATTCCTTTATAATCAATAACCTTTCCAAATTCCTTTTACATTTTTATCTTTCTTAATGATCTTCTAGCCCCTACAAATATGCTACGAAAGGTTAAACTAAGCAAAACTTCAGAAAGATCTTGTACGACAAAACAATAGGATCTCTAACTAAAGGCAAGTTTTAATACATTGAACAAAACAAGTCTTAAAATCTCCAATCTGTCCTCAGTGTTGTTAGAGCTGACAATTTGGTTCCTAAAACAAAGTGGCTAGCAGGATACAAGGAAACCAAGCTGTCAGCTCTAACATTGACACATGAACAGCAGCAGGCAGAAAGCACAAAAGTACCACAGTATTCAGGGACTGTTGTTTAGTCGCTAAATCATGTCCGACTCTTTGTGACTCCATGGACTGCAGCCTGCCAGGTTCTCTATTCATAGCGTTTCCCAGGCAGGAATACTGGAGGGGGCTGTCATTTCCTTCTCTAGGGGATGTTCCCGACCCAGGGATCAACCCCACATCTCCTGAATTGGCAGGCAGATTCTTTGCTGCTGAGCCAGCAGGGAAGCCCTGTTTTCAGGCATACAGTTATCTAAACTACACTATATTATGGGATGTGAAGTAGAAGTTTATGTATAGTGATATCTGCATTATATCACTTAACTGAAGAGACCAAATGTACGATAGAAGTTTCCAAGCTACCTTTATACAGATGAAAAAGGAATTCCCTTTTATAATGCAACACTCAATTCATTAATTTCCCAGAGATTTCACATTCTGAGTGATAGTCGCTCAGTCACGTCTGACTCTTGGCGACCTCACGGACTGTAGCCTGCCAGGCTCCTTTGTCTATAGAATTCTCCAGGCAAGAATAATGGAGTGGGTTGCCATTTCACATTCTAGGGACTCTTATTTTAAGCTTTAATTTCTTTTATCTTCAGCTTTCTCTGCAAATGGGTGTTAAAGATTAAATATTACTTTTTCTTCCTCTTTCACTATTATAGTATATAGATGTCTTATAATAATGACTGTGGTACCAAACAAATTCCTGAATAAACTGACAAGGCATATAACTTCAATGTTAATTATTTATTCTCTGATTGAGTCAATTCTCGGGTCATTTCTAAAATTATAGGATCAAAGATTAGGTAAATAATCTGCTTTCTAAGGACTGCAGAAAAGGAACATATGGCCAAGATCAAATTAAGCTTAATTATACATGTCCTTCAAACATAAAAAGTAAAGGAAAAAAAAACCCTTAAAGTTTATAGGTTACATTATATATGGAATGCTTAGGGAACTCTGGTGGTCCAGTGGTTAGGACTCTGTACTTTCACTGCCAAGGGCCTGGGTTCAATCCCTGGTTGAGGAACCAAGATCCCACAAGCAGCACAGTGAAGCAAAAAAAAAAAAAAAAAAAAAAAAAAAAAACCCAAAAAAACCCACCACCTCAAACATGAGGGAAATTAAAAAAAGGACATCAATTACAGAAATTTTATTTCAAAGTATTTCCTATCGTTCAGTGCTAAAACATAGTATTCAAGTCACATATCACTTCTGAAGAAAAACTTTTATAAAACTGAGGAAAATAAACTATAATTGTAATCATTAATAAGGATACTTACTGTCAGTTCATCTTCATCAGAATTAAAAAGATTATCAAGGTCAGTATAAGAGACAGTCAGGTCTGAGTCATAAATCAAACTGGTTGATGGAGGTCGGGCATGACCAGCAGGGCGGGGAGCATCTACAGATGGCAATTAGAAAAACAAAATAAAAAATTCTACTACTGACCAAATAAGTATTTTTCTATTTCTTTAAGCTAGACATGTACATTTACATTTGTAAGGGTATTATGCAATAAAGAAACTGTGATTTGCTTAAAATCCATAGATTTTTTTAATAGAAATAAAAATTGTAAATATATGGTGACACCTTTCCAAGGAAGCTCACCATATATAGGAAGCTCAGGTTTTATAATCCATAACATAACTAAGTAATCTACATTAATAATGCATCAAATAAAACTGTAAGGACAACAGAATTAAACACAGACATTTTTAGTCTTTTTATCTTTCTGAAATATAAAGGAAGCACAGAATAATTAAGTTCTCTAGTTATGTCAGACAGACTATCTTAATTTGAGTTCCAATGCCAGCACTGACAATATGACAAGAATTAAATGTGAGAGAGCGCATTAATGGATAAACCACTTCTGCCCAGTGCCAGGAACTTAAGTACACACTTAATTACCTCTTAGTTAAGTTTCATTTCAGTTCTAAAATTTTATTTTCCTTTTTGCTTTTCTCCCCAGTCTTAGTGAAAAATATATGACTACTATAGAAAAAATAAAAATACAAAGGAAAGTTATATTCCACTTGCATTCCCACACAAGGGAAAAAAAGCAGTTGGTGTATAAACCTTCCAAAGCATCCTCAGGATGGTTAAATGACTTGCAACAACCCTCCCTTTCAGAAAGATTAAAGTCACTTTCCAAGTGCCTTTGCAAATCCATCCTAAAGATTCACTAAAGCAGAAGTTCTAAAATTTTAGTGTGTAAAAGTCATCTGGAATACACCAAGATTCCCAAGTTTCACTTCAAAAGATGCTCAGTGTCAGATGGTCCACATTTTGAGAAAGCCACACCACAGGCACAATTACACAGTTCCTTTATCCTAAGGCAGGTAAACAGACTAAAAAACCTAAACAGTTAACTCACCAAGATACTTACAACCACTGACCATTAAATTTATTTCATGAAAGACCATCATCTCTTTCTTATTCAGATGGACGTTTTTTCTTATTTCGTTTTTGACTACAAAGAGTCTAATGGATCCTCCCTATTTATTTCAAATGCTAAAACAAAACTTTGTCCCTAATAGACACATACCAAAGAACAATTTCTTTTGCCTCCATCAGAAGTTAAACAGATCTTGTAAAAGAAACAATACAACCTGTCTCTCTTTTCTACTTACAAGGAGGACAAATCAGATGCTTTCACAGTTGAGTCTTCAGTGTACCTCCAGTGCTGAGAACAGTGCTAGAAAACTACGTTAATATAAGGAGCTCAGCAATAATTGTTCTAACTTGGGGGTAGGGGGAGAAAAGGACAACCAAATTACAGTAAAGTCTAATTCATAAACTGAGTTTTTATAACTGAGAGGGATCTTAGGTAATGATCTTATCCTATCTCCTTCTTTTACAGATAAGGGAGTTATTTTTATTTGTTAAACAAAGGAAAGCAGCTCCACAATTCAAAACAGTATTTCTATCACCTGAGGCTCCTTCTCCTTAAAATCCATCATTTTAAGATTAGTCCCTTTCTATGAAACATGAACTATGCAAAAAGGAATACTAAAAGTCCAACAATATCAGACTACTTTAAAGTAACAATCCTGGAATGCAGTACTTTGACTGGAAAATAAGTTTTACCTTGCTTGATAGATGGACTAAATAATGACATAGCATCTTCTTCATGTGATAACACTGTAACACTAGATGGCCCATCTTCTACCTGCATACAATATTACATATTAGATTGAAATACATATTTTCCCAATAAAAAAAATACCAATTATTGAGTAGCTATGTATTGATCCAAACAGTCCATCCTAAAGGAAATCAGTTCTGAATATTCAAAGGAAGGACTGATGCTGAACCTAAAACTCCAATACTTTGGCCACCTGATGCAAAGAACTGACTCATTTAAAAGACCCTGGTGCCGGGAGAGATTGAAGGTGGGAGGAGAAGGGGACGACAAAGGATGAGATGGTTGCATGGCATCACTGACTCAATGGACATGAGTCTGACTAAACTCCGGGAGTTGGTGATGAACAGGGAGGCCTGGCGTGCTGCAGTCCATGGGGTCACAAAGAGTCAGACATGACTGAGCAACTGAACTGATGTATTGATCATTCTGCTGGGTGTTCTACAGACATTATCAATAACTCTCACAACTAACCTACAGGATAAGTAAGTATGTTCATCTTAAGTTACAGACAAAAAGTACTTCTATAGATAACCCAGGAAATAAACTAGTAAGTAGTGGAGCTGGGATTTCAAACTAAATCTGTCAAATTTCAAAGTCCATGTTCTTTCTACAAAATCTATTACATTCCCAGCTACTTGTTTTCATATTTACAAAAGAACAAAATGTCAAGTACCTGGCACACAAAAAGGCTAAGCAAAACTTTGTGAAATGAATTCTTTGAATTAAACATATTACTGCGTCCTTTTTGTAATTTTATAGCCTTCAATTTTCAATTTTGTGTTTAAGGCAAAACTCTTCTCTAGCAGTTATCTTGTGCTTAATAGATCCTCAAATATTTTATTTAAAAAAATTTTTAAGACACATTATTAATATAAGACTTTACTTCTTGAGTCACATATTCAAAATATCATGTATTTTATAAACAGAGTGATGTGTATTTTACTGCATTTTTGAAAACTGTTAATTCACTTAGAGCATAGTTTAACTCAGAATCAAAGCAGTTCATCTACCTAAGTGTTCTGATTTCAATATAACAAACTAATGTCCTTTTTCTCTAATCTCAAAACTTTTATAATAAAGATATATTCATTATCATCAGAGACCAGTAATAATTTCAAAGCCATATAAGCTCTTAAATTTTGTACAATGTGCCTGATTAATCTATTTTTAAGAAATTTTTTTCTAAGTTAAAATGAAGAATCTTTTTTTAAAATGAGAATTGTGGTACCATATGCAGAGCTACAAAACATCAGTGACGCTTTGGTGTACTTTCTCTTACTCACCTTGTGTTTTTTCCCAGCTTCTCTTTCATTATTTTGTCTATCTTTCTTATCAGGAAAAAGGAATTCCTCATCTCCTTCAACGAATGCATATGGATCAATTTTAGGTTCTTGTTCTGAATCAGATGCTATTGCTGAAAGATACTGATTTTTAATTTGATATTGCTGCACTAATTCATCAGAAACTTTTAAAGGTTTCTTACATTGCACCATTAACCTGCATAAAAAAAAATTAGAAAAATTAATTATATTCTCCATAAAAGCATAAAAATTTCTAAAGTGACTAAGTATCATAAAGCTTTCAGAATTATTTTCTTAAAAAAATTATTTAGAGATGATCTAACTTGCAATCCTCCATTTGACAAATGGAAGAAACTGAGGCATAGAAAGATTATGTGATTTACTGAAGTCTCAAATTCAGCAACAAAGAAATGGAGCTAAAATCCTGGTCTCACAGTCTTTCACCAAAATGTGTTGTCTTTTGGTAACTGACTCCATTTCCAAATACTCAAGTGCATTAACCTGTACAAATTCATTCACTTGAAAGGGATTCATATCTAAACTGCTTCAGCACAGGAACTCTCAAAATTTGTGCCAAACAGTGAGACTACTGTACTTTTATACAAGTTATACCTTTATAAAATTTATATCTACTATACAATTTATACCTTTACACCTTTATACAATTAAAGTGATTATCCTTTTCCTACTGCCATGAGTGGATATACTTTAAGTTTAAAAAGTTTAAGAGGCTGACGTGTTTCATGAAAATAACAATTTTCTACTGTATTATTTATCAACTGTAAATAATTCTAGCAAAACCTTTAGAATGTCAAGTGGAGTTTCAGCACAAGTTATCTCAGAGGTTTTTACTACTCACATTGGAAAATAAGTTATTAGTCTTCTGGTTCTACTTCATGAATGATAAACGTATCTCTATACTCTCCTAAAATAGCCAATAAAATGTCAAAGAACAACAGAACAGGCAAGAAGACAACACTGAAGTTAGAAAGATGAACTACTAGGAAGAGACACCAGAAAAAAGTGAAATCCAAGGAAGTCACAACAAACTGACAGGATCACCAAACCCTGAAGGCATCAGGACCCTTACATCTCTGAAGACCAAGGTGCTTGGTGAATGGGAAGAGAGGATGATTCATTTTTGGTTTGCATGACACTTTTAGACTCCTAAACTCATTTTCTCTATGGTTTGCAAAGCTGAGATTCCCGCACTACCGAAACAATGACAGCCCAGCTTCTAGTCAAATAATGCTTAAAATCCTGCAATGACTATTTTACCCTGAGTCAAAAACAAAGTCCTTATAATATCCTATCAAAGCTTTCCATGATCTGTCTCCCCTTTTCCCCTTCATCTTCTACTATTCTATTCCTCCCTCTCTCACAGTTCTTTCAAGGGCTTCCTTGATATTCCTCAACAGGTCAGCCACACTTGTGACTGTTCTTTTTATCTGGAACATTGTTCCCCCGAATAGCTGCATGGTCAACTCCCTCACTTCCTTCAAGTCTTTAAATGTCACATATTTATGAGACTTTATTTAAAATAAACCCACTATCTCAACATTGATCCCCCTTATCTGGCTCCACTTTTCCCTCCACAGTATTTCTCTCTTAACATGCTATGTAATTTGCTTATGCTTATGGCTGTCTGTCACTCGACTAGACTATCTATAAGCCTCTAAATGTTAGGGATTTTGTCTCTATTTACTGAACTATCCCGAATGCCTAGAGTAGTGCCTGGCACATAGTAAGTGCTCAATAAATACTTGCTAAATTAATATATGAAATCTAAAAGCCACAGAGGATTGAGATACTGTGTTTGCATTAATAATTCTAAGATAAAGTATGTTGTACTTTGAAGTAATTCACCTTTATTTGTTAGAAAATGATACTACTGCTGTGACTTGCCTGTCCTGGTGTCCTGGGTATCAAGACAAAAAAAATCATACGAGAAATAAGGTTTGGAATCAATGAAGCTATTTGCTAGTTTATAAACTATGAATGACAGAGCTATCACAGCTAGCTAATCTATTCACCAATGTCCAGCACTAGAAGCACTCTATACCCTATAAACTAAGGTTTGAAATAGAGGTAATCAAAAGAATAACTGACATTTTCTCACAATGCTATCAAATATGATATATGTCACTATTATCTCAATGTGCCTCAGATTTATCCTCAAACTGAAATCTCAAATATACAAAACCTTTTATTCCATAGGAACATAGTGCTAACCCAACTGTCAATGGGATATATGTTTTACAGTTATCTGTTAGAATGGTTCTGTTCTATAAATAAGCATTTATTTCTTGATAAGTTTTCTATCTCACCGTACTAGATGCTAAATGTTTCCTGAAATGTCTATCAGATACCAACATAAATCATTAAAATAGTATTTGTATCTACTTTGACATCTATTTTCTTATTTAATACTTAAAAGTCATGAAATAGGAAACAGAGGGTGTGCTCTCTGACTTGGATGTGAAAATTATGTTGGAAGAAATGGTCAAATAGTGGCAGGGTTAGGGCAGGGAAGATTTTAAATAAATATGCAAATACACATAACTATTCATAGGGGGAAAGTATAAGAACCTACCCCTCCACCCCCAGTCACTAACCTGAAAGACTACTCTGTGTTGAGGTGAATAAAACATCTATTTTCATATTAAGTTGTCCTCTGGCAGAAGCATAAAAACTGCCACACTATTCACATAAGTAGTTGTTAAGCTAGTGGGCAGTAACAGTAAAAAGAAAAAATCCTACTGCGCAGGGCTCTTTTAGGAATAAAAATGAGTAAACCAAATGCAATACCTAAAGACAACTTTTTGTTATTTTATTGAATGGATCTCACAGCAAAGAACTGAAATGAAGTCAATGATATCAAGAGTATCAAGTCACAATAAATTAAAAATATAAATTATTTACATTATACATCCTTCTATATTTAAAACTAATAGAAATAAAAAATGTGCTTTTTTTCTTTAAAGAGATGCCAGATTAAAAACTCAAGTTAGCATTTCATCACTATCCAATTATAAAGTATACAGACAATTTTGTGAACAGGAACAAAACACCTCTCCTTTTCTAAAAGGAACTTTCACATAAAGCCAAAGTGTTAACTACAGAGATAATTTCAGTCAGATATAAAAGCAAATACAGACAAACTGGAAAAGAATGATTAGGTACAGCCATGAACAGGAACCTTTGTAATGCCCAAAGCAAACCAAAATTACTTTTATTAACTGTATCTCCTTCTTTTCACTATGACAAAGCAGCACACGACCCTAAAAAGTACTTGTAGAGAATTTAACATGGCTTACAGCTTATGCTTCAATGTCTTTATTCAAAAGAAATTCTTTCAGACAAGATGTGACAATATTTTAGAACTAGCAATTATAAAAGGAGGTAAGCTATAATTCAAGAACTGTTAATGAAGAAATGAATTTAATAAATCTCAAAAAATTAACAGTACCTTTTCTAATACCATCTCCAATATTCAGAACCAATCCTTAAACTGAGTCAAGCTAGCTGTCAAAAGTATAGCTGTATTGCATTAAAGTAAGATATCAAATAAGGAAGACTTAGAAAAAAATCTTAAAGAGAAAAAAAACTTATAAGATTTAGAATACAGTAAATCAAAGCAAGTTTATTTCATCATAGACATCTTTCTATGAAACAAAGTAATTAAAATCTATCTTTTAGAGATCAAATAATGCATTATAATAACTATATACATACAATAAAAATCTGATATATCACTGATACAAATATAAAAGCTAATTCCACTAATGGACATTATGGTTAAGATATCCTGAAGTATCCTTTATACCAACCAAGACATCATGACAAGAACTATGCTCAAGTACAGTTCTTTGTTCAGGGTTTAGAAAGATTCTTTGTGAATCAGAATAGCAGATTATTTTAAGCTGTCACAAATTCTACTAAAACTAAATTCTTGAAAAAAATGTCAAAAAGCAACTGTAATGTTTCTTGGCAGAAATTTTGCTTTTTAAAAAAATTTACAAGGTCTTAAGTCACTATTCTAAAATAGATGTTATCATTAACAAAGAGACTAAAATTAATTAGACACAAAAAGAAAATAAAGGTAATTGTCACAGATGTGTATATTTTGTGTGGGAGATATGCTAAGCTCCACCCAACCTCTCTCTCCTCCAATTAAATTCTAACAAATTAGAAAAGGAATTTTACTTTAAAGTGGCTACTAAAAAGTGTCAGGCTGGATGAAGCACAAGCTAGAATCAAGTTTGTTGGGAGAAAAAATCAGTAACCTCAGATATGCAGATAGTACCACCCTTATGGCAGAAAGTGAAAAAGAACTAAAGAGCCTGTTGATGAAGGTGAAAGAGGAGGGTGAAAAAAGGTGGCTTAAAAATCAACATTCAAGAAACTAATATCATGACATCCTGTCCCATCACTTCATGGTAAATAGACAGGAAAACAATGGAAACAGTGACAGACTTTATTTTCCTGGGCGCCAAAATCACGGCAGATGGTGACTGCAGCCATGAAATCAAAAGATGCTTGCTCCGTGGAAAAAAAGCTATGATAAACCTAGACAGCGTATTAAAAAGCAGAGATGTTTCTTTGCCAACAAAGGTCCATCTAGTTAAAGCTATGGTTTTTCCAGTAGTCATGTATGGATGTGAGAGTTGGACCATAAAGAAAGCTGTGTTGAAGAACTGATGCTTCTGAACTGTGGTGTTGGAGAGGATTCTTGAGAATCCCTTGGACTGCAAGGAGATCCAACCAGTCCATTCTAAAGGAAATCAGTCCTGGGTGTTCACTGGAAGGACTGATGTTGAAGCTGAAACTCCAATACTTTGGCCACCTGATGCGAAGAGCTGACTCACTGGAAAAGACCCTGATGCTGGGAAAGACTGAAGACAGGAGGAGAAAGGGATGACAGAGGACGAGATGGTTGGATGGCATTACCGACTTGATGGAAATGAGTTTGAACAAGCTCTGGGAGTTGGTGATGGACAGGGAGCCTGGCATGCTGCAGTCAGTGGGTTCACAAAGACTTGGACACAACTGAGCAACTGAACTGAACTGAGCTACTAAAAAATTTGGCATAAAAAAATAATAAAAAAATAAAAAATTTGGCATCAACTCCTGCACATGAAGCCTAAGAATAAAGGAAATGCTTAGAAATGATGAAGTAATTACTCTTCACAAGTCAAGTGGCCATCACCAACTAAAACTGATTAGCAAAATAAACAGTATGTCTTTCTTTTATCTACTTATTATTAACACCTATTACAACCCTTTAATACCAATCAGTGGAAAACTTCATTTATTTATGCCAAATGTAAACTGAATTGCCACTAACAAAAATAAAGGTCTAAATTTCTCCTTCATTATTTCCTAAAAAGGCACACATCTGTAAAAGTCAACTAGTATAAACTACTTTTTTATTTCTACTGATGCATTCTTGCCACTCTTTGTATTATGCTGCTGCTAAGTCACTTCAGTCATGTCCAACTCCGTGCGACCCCACAGACGTCAGCCCACCAGGCTCCCCCATCCCTCGGATTCTCCAGGCAAGAATACCGGAGTGGGTTGCCATTTCCTTCTCCAATGCATGAAAGTGAAAAGTGAAAGTGAAGTCGCTCAGTCGTGTCCGACTCTTAGCGACCCCATGGACTGCAGCCTACCAGGCTCCTCCGTCCACGGGATTTTCCAGGCAAGAGTACTGGAGTGGGGTGCCACTGTCTTCTCCGCTTTGTATTCTAGATCTATTCTAACTGGCCATAAGGTTCTTTAGTCTACTCCACATCTATAAAATCCATCCATCCCTACTGCATCCTTCTAATTTCCTAGGGAGGTCCCTGTATCACCTTATAAGCAATATTTTGCTACTCTATTATACAGCCCCACCCTACTCTTGAGATTTCATTTCTCATCATGACATACCAAACCACTAAGCAGCAACCTATAATCTTTCCATACTAAGCTACCTAAAGCTTCTGATCTCTATAAATGGAATTATTTTCCACTCTGGCTCTGTGTTCCTACTATACTTTATATATATCTGTATCAGAGAATTGAATATTATTTTCCATTAGATTACAATTTCATTTAGGGCCAGGACCAAATTTATCTTTTTTTTTTTTTCAAATTTATCTTATACTCCAACATCTTACAGCATCTTGTATATTACAGAAACTTCAGTTTTATTAAAATTGATAATGTATCTTTGAGGAATATGAATTTAAACAAGATAATCTTCCCACAAAAGGAGAAAGAATAATGTAGGAGTTGCAACAACCTTCTAATTAATTAACCTCATTAAAATTAAGTGTTATACACTTTCAGACTTTCAAAACTCAAAGTATTAAAAAGGATAATAGAAATTTACTGTGACTGGGTAATAGGAATTCACTAGCTTTTTTTTTTTTTTGTGGGGAACTGTAATGTTTTTATTTTTATTCCATTTATTTTTATTAGTTGGAGGCTAATTACTTTACAATATTGTAGTGGTTTTTGTCATACATTGACAAACTTTTAAAATATAAAACAAACTAGGCTTTTGAATGGATTACTATATGGCCAGAAATGTGTTTGACATATTACATCTTTAAAAATATAGAATACTTCAATAAAGAATTTAAGAAGACTGTTTAAATTCCATTAAGGAAGTATAATAGTAATTTAGGGTATTTATAATTCTTTTTAGATAATTTATTTTTAATGACAAGGGACATCATCTGACTGTGTCAACAGGCTTTGCCACTTGTTGTAAGGAGATGACCAATCCTCATGATTTCCCATCTCAAGTAATATTAAGAGCAGGCACTTGAATTAATAAGTTATTTCAACAAGATCTCCTTAACTGTGAGAAGAAATAACTTTTGTTTCAGCATAATACAAACACAGAAGACCATGCCAGGTATTTTACTGTGGTTTGGAAAGAGAGAGTACAGGAGAGCTCGCACGTGAAACTAATCATTAAACATGCTTAGTATATGTAATATAATAACTTATTCTAGATTTCTATTTCTGTTAAAAGTTATTTGTGACATTAAAGGACCTCAACATGACTAACATTTCAGGCTGGAGAATTCCTTGTTGTACAGGATAATCCTATACCTTGTAACATATTTAGCAGCATTCCTGGCCTCTACCTATCAGATGTCAGTAGGACACTTCTGGTCGTCACAAACAATGTATCTCTAGACACTGCCAAATGTCACCTGGGAGGGGTGTGTGTGTGTGTGAAAGGCGGCCAGAAACTGTTCCAGTTAAGAACTACTGCCATAGAACAGTAACTCCAGGGAAAAGAAAATCACCCAGATGATTAAAACATAAAAGACCAAAACTTCTAACCTACCAAGTATAAAAGTTATACTCCAGAAATGTTTCCTAGTTCATATAGTAGCGAAGCCTCTAAAGGCTGACTTTCTGTGGTACCTACCCTATTCTTATCTAGTATTACAAAAACAAGGATTCTATCTACAAGTAATTTATGATACAACACACATTTTAGTAACTAGCATAACCAAACAGCATTCATGAGACATTTTTTAAAAACCTGTATTTTTGTGCTGTTTGCTTTTTATGAGGTAGAAAAAATGGTGACCAGTAACAGAGAGAGGCATGTTATTTCCTTCATTTACATAAACATGATCCAGAACCATTCTACTCTGCATGCTACCTTTCTACACTATGCTTCTCATTCTTATTCAATGAGAAAAACATCAAAGTAATTTGAGAACAGACTCTTAAGGTTAAGCTGTATTAATTTCTAAGAGACCTTCATTTCACTTACAGATAACTCATGCACACAAGCAGCCAATACACTTAAAAGTTACAGCTAGAATTCTTAGATCTAATGACTATATCCATAAAAACTCACTCTTAACGTTCTTAAAACTGAAAATATTTACATCACTATTTTTTTTAACATACATTTATTAAATAAGAAAATATGACATCTAGAAAGAAATAAGTTTTAAAATCACAAATTTAGGGCCATACTGTCATTTCATTCATCCAACATTTGCTGAGTGTCTACTAAATGCCTAGGATTATTCTAGGGGTGTGGGTGTGTGCACATGTGTGCACACAGGCCTGTGTATGTGTTTATGCTGGAAGAAGACAGTAGTACACAAGACAAAATTCTTACCCTCATAGAGTTTACATTCTAATGGGGGAAGAGACCATTAACAAATACGCAATTTCAGATAATTATATATATATATATATATGTGTATGTATATGGAAAACAATTCACAGGATAGGCAGTCACTTGGGGACTAAAGAGAAGCCACAGTTTTGTTACGGTGGTCAAGGAAATACTTCCTGAGAAGGTAAATTTCGAGTTCGATGGAACAAAAAGGAGTGAGCAGTCCCCCCTCCCCCGCAGTCCCATAATGCAGTTTCTAAGACCCTGATGCTGGGAGGGATCGGGGGCAGGAGGAGAAGGGGACGACAGAGGATGAGATGGCTGGATGGCATCACCGACTTGATGGGCATGGGTTTGGGTAGACTCCGGGAGTTGGTGATGTACAGGGAGGCCTGGCGTGCTGCAATTCATGGGGTTGCAGAGTCGGACATGACTGAGCGACTGAACGGAACTGAACTGAAAGGCCTTGAGGAATGACCTTAACTTTCTGACAGAACAGCAAGAAAGCTGATGTGGTTAAGTCAGGAAGCAAATAGGAGAGTAGTAAATACAAGTGAAGAACCAGGTATACAGGAGACTGTGTAGAAACCTTACAGATGAGGAAAAGAGTATGGATTTTATTCTCATGTAAAGGGGAACTACTTGTTTCCAAGAGATCTGCTGACTAATTTAGTAACTAAGTTAGTTGTCTTCTATGATCATAAGGATATCCTAAAGTCCCTCAATTTCAAATTAATTTTAGTTTTTAAAAAAGTCATACTAGAATGCTTTTACAATTCAAACTGCTAGACAAAGCACACAGATATATCTATTAAAATAATAATCAAGGAACTTTAAAAGAAAATACATCTCTGTAGGGAAAATGAGAGGCTATAAATGGATCGGGCATTTTACTTTATCTCAGGGAAGCTCAAAAATCAATGAAACACAAGCAAAATGAAAAAAAAAAGAAAAAAAGACCAACGAAACACTGTAGAGAAAGTTCATAGCTTAGAATATGCAAGAGGGGGCTAAAGGCAAACCACATAAACAACAGGAGAGCCAAACTGCCTAAAAACCAAAGAAACCGCCTTTTATCTCTGGAAAAGAAATGAAAAAGCTGAAAATGGAGAAGCAGTGTTTCTTTTTAAAAATACCCATTTCTGAACTGAAGCACAGTTAATTCACAATGTTCTGTGGCTTTCAGGTGTACAGGGATTCTGCTTTGTGTGTGTGTGCATACATTCTTTCTCAGATTCATTTCTATCACAGGTTATTACAAGATACTGTAAGATAGTTCTCTGTGCTGTACCGCAGGTCTCTGTTGTTTACTTTATATATACTAGTATGGATATGTTAATTTCAAACTCCTAGTTTATCCCCCTCCTCTACACCCGTCCCAGTCCTGAAAAGGTTCCTTTTCTAAGAAAAACGAATAGATAACCTGCTGAAGGCACAAAGTTTAGGTATAAGGCCTCCCCGCCAAAACATCCCCTACCCCATTACCATAAAGCAAAGTGTCTGGAACTGACACACAACTGATACTGAAATATTTATTGAATGAGTAAGTCCTGCCAATTGACAAGGTTCTCTCTTTACACACAAATTTCTACTCAGCTCCTCTATTCCCTCATTCTAAAATGTGTAAGATGAGGAGCTTCCCTGGTAATCCAGAGGCTAAGACTCTGCACTTCCAATGCAGGGGACATGGGTTTGATCCCTGATCAGGGAACTAGGATCCCATATGCTGCAGAGCCAAAACAAATAAATAATAAAATGTGTAAGATGAAACAATAATATGATGAGAATCAGTATAGTAAAGAAAAAGACCAAAACACAGTACTTCTAAAGGGAAAAAAAAGTTAACAGGACATTTAACAACAGGGTGCTATTTTTTTTTAATTTAGAAATTAAAAACACATGAATAATAAATATTAAAACTCTAAGAAAAGAGCTAGGGGAAAAAAAAAAGAAAAGAGCTAGAAGTTGAGGAATCCCCTCAGAAAAACAAAATGAGAGAAAATATAAAAGTTCAAAATCTGAATTCTAGAAATTCCACAGAGAATGGAGGGAAAAATAGAGACATTATCCAAGAAAAAAGTTCCAGTGATGGGACAAAAGAAAAAAGACTTCAAACTAAACCAGCTCTCCTCAAAAGTTCAGTACAAGGAATGAATAAAAGATCACTACATATATATGTGTGCACGCGTGTGTGCGTGAGTGTATATACACACACACACATTCTTGTGAAATTTTAACATTCTAAGCAAAAGACCCTAAAATTTTCACTGACAACAGACAGAGAAGGAAGTGTAATCTCTGCACACTACTTGGCCTTGTATTGATAAATAGGTAGATAGCTTTAATGACTATAATAGTAAAACGAATATAATGGTTGGTTTTCACCTTTAAAAAAAACACACTAACTGATTCACTCTGGTGCACACCTGAAACTAACACGGCACTGTAATCGACCACACTCCAATCAGACACTAGGGGAAACCCCACTATGGATAAAAATGCAAAAACTTTGGGACAGACGATAATCAGAACAACAGAGAAAGTAAACGGGACCTGAAAATAAGACTATTTTTGCCCCAAAGTACATTATACATAATGTATACGTATGACATACTTTGTGGACAAAGAAGGCAGACCATAGAACAGAGGAAGATATCTGTAGTACATCTAACTAACACAAGATTAATAGCCAGAAGATACAAAGAATAAATCGGAGTGGGGGGGAGGTGAAAGACTAAAAATGGACTAAAAATTATATCCAAAGCATAATAACTAATATGAGATTAATAACCAGAATATGAAAGGAATAAATTGGGGGGAAAAAAGAAACTAGACTAAAATATAATATAAGTATAGGCCCATGAACACTTTCTAAGTGCTGCTTAACATTACTAGGAAACTGTAAAACATATAGTAAGACAATAATATGCCATTCTGCATGCAGCAGAATAGAAAATTAAAAGTCTCTTAATATTAAGTACTGAGGAAAATGTAGAATAGCTATTCTCATACTCTGCTGTTTGATGAGGGTATAAACTAGTATAGTTTAGAAAGTAATTTGGCAACAACCTTTAATGCTGAATATCAATATACCCCATGGCACAGCAATTCCACTTTTTGCTATATTCCCTAGAGGAATTCTTACAAGTGTAAAAGGAAATGTGTACAAAAAAATTCACTGCTACATCTTTTGTGAAAAACTGAAAATAATCAACATGCCATCTCAAGAAAGTAGATAACTGTGTAAATTTTGGCTAATATATTCATAACAAAGAAATACCAGAAAGCAAGTGAAATTAATTAACTAGAGCCACAAGTATAAAAACATGTATAGAAGTGATAAATACCAAATTCAGGACAGTGGAAGGAAGAATAGAGGAAAAATAATAGTATACAGTAGTGCTAATTGTATGTTAAATCCTTAAGTTGGCTGATGGACCAACTTAGTTGATGGACAAATGTTATTATTTTCTCCACTTTTATGTGACTAAAATATTTCATAATAAAGAGGTCCCCTGAGGAAAAAATACAGTAGAGAAATTATCCAAAATTAATACTCAACTACTGAAAGGATTTATTATTGTAAATCCAACCCTGAAACCATTCTGGCGCCTATTAAGAACTTACATCATTTCCACCCTTAAATTTTAATTGACTATTAAAAAAAATACATACTCTGTAACTGATGTTACACTTTCCTGTCCAAAAGGTCCAACTGGATCATCCTTGAATTTATCACTTGGAAGTTGAGGTGGTAAAAATTCTAAATCTTTTTTCTTTGGGACCTTGTAATACTTCCAGGCTATAGTAGCTTCATCTTCTTCCAAGTTTACTGCTGTACCAACATATATTGTAGGTTCTACAGCTTCCTGGAATTGAGCTGGGAAAGACTGGGATAAACTGTCTATCCCATCTTCCACTGGTTTAGAAGGAATCAAGGGATCCGGTGTTGGCATTTGATAAAAATGTTGACTTTGCGGAGTTGAGGGTGTTTTAGTCACTCCTTCATCAACCACATCACAGGGGTGAGGACTAAGTGGGGGTGGTTGAGGTGAATTTGCCATTTCAGTGCCATGCATTTGAGGAGTCTTTGCTACATCATTAGTTCGGATATTTGAAAATCTCACTTGACTATCTGGAGCAGATATCACAAGTCTTTGGCTGGCTGAATCTGTGTCCATGCCAATGTCATCGCTAACAGACACACGATGGTGAAAAGGAGTCAAGGGGCGTTTCTGTGGCTTTTCACTCTTCTCTTGCTTCTCACTGGTCTTGTGCTTCGGAAGTACTTGCTGCTGCTGACTTAGAGATGGCGCCTGTCCTTGTTGTCCAGGATTTCTAGGTTTGAGATTTTTGTGCCTGGGAAGTTAAAAGAAAGGTATATTTATAGCATAACTATTGTATCAAAGTATATAAGTTAACAGTATTAGAAATTTCAGATGTCATTTGTTTTTCACATATAATCCTAAAATTATTTAAGTTTACATAGGAAAATTCTGTTTAGTGGCCTAAAACTAAGACCATGCAGAAAGCTTCATAAAAGTCAATTCTCTCATGCTAATTTAATATGTGATCAGATAGGCAAAGATGATTTGCCTTACATAATTTAAGTATCTCAGTATCTGAATATAGAGATAAGATTCTAGTTAAGATAAAAAGGTATAAAATGTACTCAAATGTATCCATTTAACCCTCTCCACTGAGGGAACATACTGAGATACACTTCTGTGCAGTCTAGGACCTGTATACAGGAGGGCAAAAAAGCATGAAAAGTTAAAACTGCAGTTACGCCGAAATGACACAAGAGAAACCCATCGTTATCATGACACCAAAATCAAAGACACTGTACGAAAAGGAAATCACAGAACAAAACTCTTTAAGGAAACACATGTATTTGGTGATCACATGGTTGTAAATATTTGTCAGAACTCAAAACTGCCCACCTGAGAAGGGTGAGTGTTACTCTATTAAAATTATACCTCAATAAATTTCACTTTAAAAATGTAAAAAAAAAAAAAAAAAAAACAAGAACACAGATGTAAATCAGTAACAAAAGATAAGCAATTGAGAAATTCATAAATTAAGAACACATCATAATCAAATGGGATTTGCACCATGAATGTAAGGTGTAACATTCACAAGAAAAAAAAAAGTATTGTTCATCATATTAACAGAATAAAACAGAAAACTATATGATTATCTCAATAAATATAGAAAAAACGTGACAAAATTCAATACTTATTTATATAAAAAGATTCAACTAGCAAGTACTAGGACTTAATCCAATAAAGTTCAGTTCAGTCACTCAGTTGTGTCCGACATTTTGTGACCCCGTGGACTGCAGCACGCCAGGCCTCCCTGTCCATCACCAACTTACGGAGTTTACTCAAACTCATGTCCATTGAGTCAGTGATGCCATCCAACCATCTCATCCTCTGTCGTCCCCTTCTCTTCCCGCCTTCAATCTGTCCCAGAATCAGGGTCTTTTCCAGTGAGTCAGTTCTTCACATCAGGTGGCCAAAGTACTGGAATTTCAGCTTCAGCATCAGTCCTTCCAATGAACACTCAGAACTGATTTCCCTTAGGATGGACTGGCTGGATCCCTGTGCTGTCCAAGGGACTCTCAAGAGTCTTCTCCAACAACATAGTTCAAAGAATCAATTCTTTGGCGCTCAGCTTTCTTTATGGTCCAGCTCTCACCTTCATACATGATCACTGGGAAAACCATAGCTTTCACTAGAATGGACCTCTGTTGGCCAAGTAATGTCTCTGTTTTTTAATATGCTGTCTAGGTTGGTCACAACTTTTCTTCAAAGGAGCAAGCGTCTTTTAATTTCATGGCTGCAGTCACATCTGCAGTGATCTTGGAGCCCCCCAGAATAGAGTCTGTCACTATTTCCTCTGTTTCCCCATCTATTTGGCATGAAGTGATGGCACTAGATGCCATGATATTAGTTTTCTGAATGTTGAGCTTTAAGCCAACTTTTTCCACTCTTATCAAGAGGCTCTTTAGTTCTTCACTTTCTACCATAAGGGTGGTATCATCTGCATATCTGAGGTTATTGATATTTCTTCCAGCAATCTTCATTCCAGCTTGTGCTTCCTCCACCCCAGCGTTTCTCATGATGTACTCTGCATATGTTAAATAAGGAAGGTGACAATATACGGCCTTGACGTACTCCTTTCCCTATTTGGAACACGTCTGTTGTTCCATGTCCAGTTCTAACTGTTGCTTCTTGACCTGCAAACAGATTTCTCAGGAGGCAGGTCAGGTGGTCTGATATTCCCATCTCTTGAAGAATTTTTCACAGTTTATTGTGATCCACACAGTCAAAGGCTCTGGCATAGTCAATAAAGCAGAAGTAGAGGTTTTTTAAGAATTCACTTGCTTTTTCGATGATCGAACAGATGTTGGCAATTTGATCTCTGGTTCCTCTGCCTTTTCTAAAACCAGCTTGAACATCTGGAAGTTCACGGTTCATGTACTGTTGAAGCCTGGCTTGGAGAATATTGAGTATTACTTTACTAGCATGTGAGATGAGTGCAACTGTGCGGAGTTTGAGCATTCTTTGCATTGCCTTTCTTTGGGATTGGAATTTGAAAACTGACCTTTTCCAGTCCTGTGGCCACTGCTGAGTTTTCCAAATTTCCTGGCATATTGAATGCAACATTTGCACAGCATCATCTTTTAGGATTTGAAATAGCTCAACTGGAATTCCATCACCTCCACCAGCTTTGCTCATAGTGATGCTTCCCAGGCGCACTTGACTTCACATTCCAGGATGTCTGGCTCTCTAAGTGAGTGATCTTACTATCGTGATTATCTGGGTCATGAAGATCTTTTTTTGTATAGTTCTTCTGTGTATTCTTGCCACCTCTTCTTAATATCTTCTGCTTCTGTTAGGTCCATACCATTTCTGTCCTTTATTGTGCCCATTTTTGCATGAAATGTTCCCTTGGTATCTCTAATTTTCTTGAAGAGATCTCTAGTCTTTCCCATTCTATTGTTTTCCTCTATTTCTTGGCATTAATCACTGAGGCAGGCTTTCTTATCTCTCCTTGCTATTCTTTGGAACTCTGCATTCAAATGGGTATATCTTTCCTTTTCTCCTTTGCCTCTAGCTTCTCTTCTTTTCACAGCTGTTTCTAAGTCCTCCTCAAACAACCATTTTGCCTTTTTGTATTTCTTTTTCTTAGGGATGGTCTTGATCCCTGTCTCCTGTACAATGTCACAAACCTCTGTCCATAGTTCAGGCACTCTATCAGAGCTAATCCCTTAAATCTATTTCTCACTTCCACTGTATAATCGTAAGGGATGTGATTTAGGTCATACCTGAATGGTCTAGTGGTTTTCCCTACTTTCTTCATTTTAAGTCTAATTTGGCAATAAGGAGATCATGATCTGAGCCACAGTCAGCTCCCGGTCTTGTTTTTGCTGACCGTATAGAGCTTCTCCATCATTGGCTGCAAAGAACATAATCAATCTAATTTCGGTATTGACCATATGGTGATGTCCATGTGTAGAGTCGTCTCTTGTGTTGTTGGAAGAGGGTGTTTGCTATGACCAGTGCGTTCTCTTGGCAAAACTCTACTAGCCTTTGCCCTGCTTCATTCTGTACTCCAAGGCCAAATTTGCCTGTTACTCCAGGTGTTTCTCAACTTAAGAGTCCCCTATAATGAAAAGGACATCTTTTTTGGGTGTTAGTTCTAGAAGATCTTGTAGGTCTTCAAGGAACTGTTCAACTTCAGCGTTACTGGTTGGGGCATAGACTTGGATTACTGTGATATTGAATGGTTTGCCTTGGAAACAGAGATCATTCCGTCATTTTTGAGATTGCATCCAAGTACTACATTTCAGACTCTTTTGTTGACTATGATGGCTACTCCATTTCTTCTAAGGGATTCTTGCCCACAGTAGTAGCTATAATGGTCATCTGAGTAAAATTCACCCATTCCAGCCCATTTTAGTTCGCTGATTCCTAAAATGTCGACGTTCACTCTTGCCATCTCATGTTTGACCACTTCTAGTTTGCCTTGATTCATGGACCGGACATTCCAGGTTCCTATGCAATATTGCTCTTCACAGCATCAAACTTACTCCCATCACCAGTCACATCCACAACTGGGTGTTGTTTTTGCTTTGGCTCTGTCTCTTCATTCTTTCTAGAGTTATTTCTCCATTGATCTCCAGTAGTATGTTAGGTACCTACTGACCTGGGGAGTTCATCCCTCAGTGTCCTACCTTTTTGCCTTTTCATGCTGTTCATGGGGTTCTCAAGGCAAGAATACTGAAGTGGTTTGCCATTCCCTTCTCCAGTGGACCATGTTTTGTCAGAACTCTCTAATCCAATAAAAAAACATCTATTAAAAAACTCCTGGAGAAGGAAATGGCAACCCACTCCAGTATTCTTGCCTGGAGAACCCCACATGTGACCATGTGACCATGGGGTCATAAGACTCAGACATGACTTAGTGACTAAACTACAACTACTGTTAAAAAAAATAACAATATCATACTTAATGATGAAAGACTAAATATTTCTCCCTAAGACTAGGAACAAAACAAGAATATTAGCTCTCAACATTTCAACAATTTTATTGAAAGTTTTAGCCAACTCAGTAAGTCAAGGAAAAAAAAAAGATTTCAAAAGAAGGAAAACTGTCTTTATTCACAGAACACATGATTAGAACTTTACAATGAAGGCATGAGGCTGATCACCACCTTCTCAATCTTAGCATTATTAAAAGTGGGACAACCAGCACGTCTCTTCTGATGTGACACCATACAAAGCAACACAACACTACCCACGAGATATTCTCACCAAAAATATTAAACCTGAATCTAACTAAGCCTCTAAATCAGCAGTGCCCAAAATAATTTTCTGTGATGACGATGACAGAAATGTTCTTTATGTGGCTGCTGATTTGAAATGATACTTACGCAATGGAGGGGTTAAACTTTTTAATTTTATTTAAAACCAGTACTTTAAATTTAAATAGCCACTCATGGTTACAAACATAGCTAGCTAGTATTGGAGGGCATGGCTCTAGAGCTACCTTCCATTTTCAAAAATACAAGGAATAAAGAACAAGTTAAAATACACAACACATTGAGAAAATTTGTAATGTGGGACATTCTATAGAACAGCTTATCTAGTTTCTCCAACCAAGTCAATGTCATCAAGGGGGGAAGAGAACTAAAAGAGAGACCTGGAAAACTTAATAATCAATTCTACATTCCTTGTTTGAATCCTGGAAGTCAAACCAAACACAAAAAAATATTTATGATACAAATCTGAATAAAGTATCAGATGATACCAATAAAATGCTGTTTCTTTTATCAGATATGATAATGGAATTATGTAAGAAAATATTGACTTTTTTTAAGAGTTGCATGCTAAAGTAGGAGTGAAATGAAGATGCTTAAGATATGCTTTAAAAACCTTCAGTAAGAGTGCAGCTTTGAGGACTAGACAAATAAAGCATTATATCAACAGTATTATAGAGTACTATGAACTTGAAAAAACAGAGTGGAAACTATATATGCTGACAAGGAAAGATATCTAGGATAACTGTTTTTCTAAAAAGCAAGTTAGAGAACAGTATACAGAGCATGATTCCTTTTGTGGAAATGAAAGCAAGCAGGCAGATCTACATACATACATAAGAAGGAGAACTTGTCATTTTAATTTTTATATTCATGTGCATTATTTAATTTTTAAAATAGCATTTACAATTTTAATAAAATTATTGGCTATTAAAAAATAAACAATAATTCCCATCCAATGTTAAGAATAACCCCTTCTCTACCCATCCCCTCTTTGAATATTTTCAACAACAAGGACCATATTACCTTATGAGGAAATGCATTCCATCATCAAATAGCTCTAGTTGTTAGAAAATTATACTGAAATAGAAACTTGTCTTTTCTATGTCAGACATTCATATATATATATGTGTGTGTGTGTGTGTGTATATACGCATTTTTCCTATACCGAGGTATTAGCCTTATATTGAACTCTATTTCTAAAGCTGTCCTGCCCAAGAATGGTATCCAAAGCCACACATGGCTTGTAATGTAAAACATACTTTAATTTTTAAAGACATTTATGAAAGAATGTCAACTATCTAAATTTTTTTTTTTGCTTTCCAAAATACAGTTGATTTCTATAAAAGTATTTTACTCTTGTTAATTTGTACTGGGCTTATTATTTTTTTAATAAACTAAGCAGTGTTTTAAAATTTCTCTAAAATTATATAAACAGACATGTACTTTACTCTTTTGCAACCCCATAAACTAAATAACCCACTAGGTTCCTCTGTTCATGGAATTTCCCAGGCAAGAATCCTAGAATGGGTTGCCATTTCCTTCTCCAGGAGATCGTCCCAATTCAGGGACTGAATTCACATCTCCTGTATTGGGAGGTGGACTCTTTACCACTAAGCCACCGGGGAAGCTCCATAAACAGACATAACCCATATAAATAAAAGCACATACAGAGCCCCTTTAACTTTTAAGAGTATAAATGAGTTCTGAAACCAAAAGTTTAAGAATTCAACAAGTTATACAAGGCACTAAGGAGAGAAACAATCTCTAATAATCTAAGGTGTTCCAACACAAGGGATACAAAAAGTATCCTTCTGTAAGTCTAAGAAATTATTAATCTGAGCTATGTAAGAACAGCAGTGGCTCTCCAAAACTTTGGTAACATCAAATCATAGTCCCTTTCTTCTATATAGACCTTCGCCTAAAAAGTCTAATCTTTAGAGACAAGTGAAGATCACACTAGAAGTCAACAAAGGGGAAATCTTTCTAAAAAAGAAGCTGTCCTGAATGTACAATCCAACAAAATGACTCCTTTAGATTATGCTTCCTATTAACTGAAGTTCCTAGTATTTCAGTGTTAATATCTAAAATAATTGCATCATTTTCTACTTACGTAGCTTGCTAAACTCTAATTTTCTTATGAACATTCCACCAGACTAAAGCCTAATAACCATAAATGTGCAATTTTTAATCTAATAACCGAAAAAAATGCCAACTAAAACAATTTTATGTTTCTCATATGTTTTATGTTTTAGTATAATGGGAAAAAAATAATTTTAAGGGCAGTTCTCAGATCAGTGAAAGCACCAAAAAAAACCCAATACCTTTGTATGTAAAAAGTGGAAGTAAAACTGGTAGAGTCTTTCTGAAGTCAAAATAAAAGTATTTAAAAGGTCCCCTCACCCACAACTGTCTATCACATCAGCCACCTAATTTTATTTCCTTCTTAGCACTCATCACTCAGTAATTTTAGAAGATCAAGAATTATTTTTGAAAACAAATTAATTATCTGCCCCACTCCCGTTAGCATGCAGGCTTCGTAAGAGAAGCCCTGTTCACTAATGTATCCTGAGCCCTGGACATCATCTATCATTAAGTGAGTGTTTAAAAAAAAAAAGACCTAGCAAGTAACTGATAGTCACAAAAGTGTTATTTTATTTTTAAAAAGTTAAACACAAGCTAAAAACTTTTGGAAACAACCTATTTGCCCATCAATCCCAGAATGATTAAAAACACTATGATAGCTGTATTCAGTAGAATATCAAGAAGTTTTTTAAAACAATAAAGCAGATTCACAAGAAACTAGAATGAAGAGATTGAAGGCACATTAAGTGAAAAAATAAAGCTAAATACATCTGTATTATGTTTCTGTGTTGGGAGGAAAAACACATATACACACAAAATTACACACACACACACAAAAGAATAGTACCTAACTGGCAAGTAATTATTTCTAGTGAGAAAAGAGTAGGATGTGGAAAGAGGGAGCGGTCAAGGGATACTTCAGCTTTATTTGTATAATTTAAATTTTTTAAAATCACATATACTCATGCAAACTGCTTATATAACGATGCAACTTTTTTTTCAAATCAATTTCCAAGAGACGGGTCCAGTCCTATCTTTCACAGAGTTAACTTACTATAAAGAATCATTTACAAAAAAAAAAAGAAACACTTAGGAAAATGCGGTAACAAAGAAAGTAGTAACAGCAGGGAGCTTCAATCACTTCTATGACTGAAAGGACAATAAGATGATGTAGTCCCATCAGATCACAATAGTCTGGGAAGATGCTAGAACCACAGCAGCAACTACCTAACGGTAACTGGGACCAGCGAAGAACCAGCTGATAAAGGGACACAGCTATTGCTGGAGCTGGCTCAAAAAGGGGTGGGGAAATACCCTGGTTTCTTCCAAGCTTAAGATTATAACTAATCTTCTGTTAGTGCCTCCAATTAGTCAACTCCAAAAAACAAGTGAGCCTAACCAATCGTCATGCTGTACATCTTAAAATCATACAGTATCACTGTCAATTCTATCACAATAAAATTGGGAGGGGAAACCAACAAAACATGTTGAAAGCAAGGAAGCCTACGAAATGTAATTCCCTGCAATACAAAATAGAGCAGGGAAAAGATACAGATAGATGTGATAATAAGCTGGCTGACTGGCACAGTCAGTTATCAGTGTAATATGCCCTACTTCCTACATTCTATGGCAGGAGAGGACTCACACATATGGTGACTCAAAGTCTGCTTCAAGCCTTACTTAAGTGAAAAAGAACCAGAGTGGGGGGAGGGGCAGGGATACAGCAGGAATCTAAAGTACAAAATGCAATAGTAAAAAAGTAAATGATTAGAAACACTATTTACTAGGAGGGTAAAATTACCAAAGTTAGTTAAATACACAGATTATATGAAATTTCACCATATGAAATCTCTGTATTCCGGAGGAATTTCTGGAAATCTGAGACAAAGTGTGTCTTTAAAAATAAAAGTTTAACTTAGAGACCAAGAATTAAAACTACGTTTACCAATGTGCACTTTGAGTGTCAATCTTTCAAAAAGAATAAAGCAAAGCCTAAAACTAAACTGAAAACTAAACTGAACTAAACTAAGCCTAAAACTAAAACAGAAGAGCTGTTATCAAATCATGCCAATACAGGGAAAGAAGAGCCTAATTTCATTTAAGCATTCTATTGGTCCTAGACCAGGGATTAGCTAACTTTTTCCGTAAAGGACCAGACAGTAAATACTTTAGGCTCTAGGAGTTTTACAGTCTCTCCTGTAACTAATCAACTCTGTAAAAGCAGCCACAGTTAGTACATGGATGAACAGATGTGGTTCTGTCCCAATAAATTCTTATTTATGGATACAAAAATTTGAATTTCACATAACTTTCACAAAATATTTTCTATTTCTTTTTCAAATATATAAAACTGAAACCATTTCAGCTCACAGGCCATACCGAACACATGAGCCAGATTTGGCCAAGAGATCAGTTTGCCAACCCCTGGTCTCAGACAAATAATGCACTGAATCCCTACATTTCAAAACTAAGTTTGATTTTTCCTTCCAAGGTGAGTATGTCTTTTAACTATTTTAAACTATTAAACAGGAACTAATCTTATCTATATTTTTAATCCAATCTGTCGACAACAGAGGCGCATTTTTTTTGTTGTTCGCCCCCATCCCAACCTGCCCTCCCAACCTGGGGCTTCCTTGATGGCTTAGGGGGTGAAGAATCTACCTGCATGCAGTGCAGGAGACACAGGTTCCAACCGTCCCTGGGTCGGAAAGATCCCCTGGAGGAGGAAATGGCAACCCACTCTAGTATTCTTGCCTGGAAAATTTCATAAAGGAACCTGGCAGACTCATACATAGTCCATGGAATTGCAAAAGAGTCAGACATGACTGAGCACACGGCCCACCTCCATCCCACCTCCAGCATAGATGGATTTATTCAGGGTAAGCAGAGAACGGCAATATGGGGTCTACAAACACGGTGAGCAAAGAGTGAGTTCCCTGTATGGCAAGGGAAGGCCAACACTTTGATAGAGGAATAAAAGATGATGGGAGGGTTATAGTAAACAGAGGCCATGTTTTTTCATTGGCCTCGTCCTTGCTAGGAAAGGAGATGAGTGTTTCTTCTTTCTGTTGTGCTCTGTGATTGTGAGAGCTCCCCCCAATCTGGCCAGAGGCAAGTTTTTAACAAGGTTGACAAATATTTTAAAAGTGTAGTCTTTAACCCAAAGAAATCTATATAAATATAAATTTAATCTATGCAAAAACACATCAGAACACTTGAGGGGGTGTCACTGTACTCAAAGCTAATATAAGAAAAACCCTGACCCTAACCTGCATGCCTCCTTCCCTCCAGCTCACAACCATGAGAAGAAGAGGTGGGTGGTCAACTATTCATTCACAAGTCCTGGTTAGAGGTGTCAGTGCCACTATTTGTTTACTCATCTGCAAAAGCATATGATCTACCTTTAATCTGTAGACTAAAATAATAAACTCTTGGCAATACAATCTGCATGCCTGTGATAAACAAACCTCATCAAAGTCCCTAAAGAATTCCAAGTACATTCATTTTTCTACTGACCTTTCAATCAATACAGTCTATTAAAAAGCTTGCATTTTACAGCTTTGGTCCCTTGTAGAATCTTATTTTCTGAATTTTAGTTCAGCATTTCACCTACAGCTTGACCAAAGGGATGTTATAAGAAACTGCTGCACAAACCCCAATATTGTATTTACTATAAAAAAGATTGAGAAAAATTTTATCTAGTATATCATGCATCATCTTTTTTTATGAGGACCCTTGGGAGAAATTTCTCAAGCACAGTGCCATTTATGAACACTTTTCTCAAGAGATTTGTGTTCCTCTTACCTTATAGATACTGTATATTCCATAATTCAGTATAAAATTCTTTTAGGCTGTGAATTCAAGCTTTCACAGTCCAGTTCTGGTAACTGTAAGAATCTATGACATACATTTGTATGTACTTCTATAATTAGCTCCATATTACTGAATTTTTATTTTCCTCAATTTTTTTTCTTTTGGGAAAAATCCTGACACTGTGTTTATATATTTTTAACTCAAACAAAGTGGGGCGTAAGTATGCAATGGCATAAGAAACTACCACACACATATATGTTCTAACTAACACCATTCAACCGGGGGAAAAAAAATACTTACCTCAAACAGCTGCAATTTGTTCTTTGTGTGGCTTCAACAAAATCCCAGGATGCCACTTTATCAGCTGTCTCTTCTTCACACAGACCACCTGATGAAGCCGAATACTTCCTCCTAAGATTTGAAATTATATAATGTTTAGAATTCATAAAAATTTTTGTAAATTTGAATTAAGCATTAACATTGACGTTTTAAATCAATTTTTTTGTATTAAAATCTTATGAATGAGCACTTACACTTTCAAATCTCTTATCTACAAGTAACTACCAACATGCAATTTTTAAACTTGAAGATGAAAATACATACTTGTTCTGTGCTCTGTTCATATTACATTCTTGCCAAACTCTATCCACCACATGATTTGCTAATTTTCTGGGTATCTTCCCACCATGATGGCTAGTACTATCTGAGCTGAAGCCATCAGATACTGAAGAAAATTTGATCCACTTCTGGGCAGACTGAGGATCAACTGAAAACAAAAAACAAATTGATTGTAGGAGAATAAAGGCAGGTTTAAAAGAGTATTACTCTGTTTTCTGTTTTTTTGATTTCTCATACAACTTGCTCCAGCTATCTGGTAAGCCTACTTACATTTTAAGTAAAAAAAGCAGGTCAGTTTACTTAAAATACAGAAAGCAAAAAAATTTGAACAGGAGATGGGAACTGATGGTAGTATCATATTAATGTTAATTTCCTGACTTGGAAGACTAAATGGCTGTCATATAGAAGACAGTCCTTAATTTGGGGAAACAGACTTAGTGCTTAGGCGTAATGAGGCATCATGTCTGCAGCTTGTTCTCAAATGGTTCAGAAAAAGACCCATGATAAGGAATGTATGCACAGAGAGAGGGTGATGGAGCAAATATTAACAATTTGGGAATCTGAATGAGTAGAGCTTTTTATACTGTACTTGGCAAACACTTCAGTAAGTGTGAAATTATTTCAAAATAATTATTTTTCAGTGTTTATTATATTTAAGAGAACAGATTTACCACTAGAGCTAATGAAACAGATTAGTACAACACCTGTTTGGACTTCCTCAGGAGATGTAGGTGGTGTAAGAGTAACCGAAGACATAGCAGGATCTCTTGTGGAAGCAGGCACTTGGTGGACACCCAAGCAAGAAGCTGAACAGTGAGAGGATCCCACAGAGCTAGGAGTAGGAATGTCTGACTGAGGGACTAGAACAAAGCATGCTGGGTAGATCATTCGGACACCAGCTAAAAGGGGGGGAAAAGAGGAAAATCAATTACCTTTGGGTTTGTAGTAGGATTTGTTTCACTCAAAAGTGCAATAATGGAAAAGCAGATACTAAATGATCACATTTGTTAAAATAAAAATACATTAAATATAAAATAAAAATACATTTAGTATATTTTTATAAATATACACTCTTTCTGGTAAAATGTTTTTCTGAAAGAAACCACAAGAAGCTGGTGGTAGTGGTCACCTTTCAAGAGAGAGACTTAGAAGAAAGCAGCTTTCTCGTTTCACTTTTGGATTTTCTAACCATGAATGTGTATTACTGAAAAAAAAAACTTTATTTCCAAATTTGATCAAATTTATTTTAAAACTTTAACAAAGGTAACTGGCACTAGAATTATGGACCTTATATTTTCTTCTTTATATATCTCTATCTGAAAAGTCTAATACATGTTATTGTGTTTTCTTCCTATTTCTGATGCAACTACTCTGGTGATATATTTACTGAAACTGAATATTGATACTCCTTTGATTAAAAAAATAAAGAAGGTAATCTTCATATAACATTACCATATGAATCCATTAAATACAGTGTTGCAAACTCTAATCCCAATCATCTGCTCAACCATATATTCCCCACACTTTCCACATCTCTCTAAGGTGGAGTATACATTTGCACTCATTGTTAGATTGGATGTGCAACTTGCTCTGGAATCTCCATGCATGTGACAAATGCCACAACCCAACAAGAACTTTAGATGCACTTGCAGGATCACTGCAGCCTCTCCTACTTTACGTCCTCTGCCTTCAGATTAGCATGTCTCAAATATAGTTTACCTTGTTATAACTTAGGTACCTGAGGAGGAAGATGCATGTAATACAGCCTACCTAGGCAGAACTGACCTGGACAGAGCTAATCAGCCACAAGGTCTTTAGGTATACATTAGGCTCTGATGACCTTTCAAGTCATCAGAGGCTACAGTTTTACCAAATGTTAAGATACTGCATCACACAGGCTGTCAACTTTCTCACCTCCAAATATTACTCAGTCACAGTTATTTTCTTCTCACCTTTAGCATGCTTCCCTCTAGGTGGGTTATAGTTCCCTTCCCCAATGACTGACTTGGCCATATGACTAGTTTTTACCTAATGAAATGTGAGCAGATGCAACATGCATCATATCCTAGCAGAAGATTAAATATACTTAATATGCTTAGGCTCAGTTCCTATTATTCCTCTGTTCTTTTAAGAATATTATATCCCAGATACTGGATATTCCTTGAACCTAGGTTGCAGAATGAAAAGGTACAAGAAAGTAAAACCAAATGTTTGATGTTAAAAGCCACTAAGGTATTAAAGAGTTATATTATTCAGCTAAATCTAACTAATATATATAGTCACACATTTCCCACTTAGGATTAATACTCAGAATCCCAGAATCCCTACCAACAAGAACTTCTACTGCAGCTAAAGAATCATCTTCCCAATCCATATCTTCCTGTTTTTCTTCAGACATCTCCTTCAAACAAGATGAGATTGGATAGAACTGTTTCCATTCACCAATCAATTTTTTTGTAGCTGAATCAGACATCTTGAATGCCTGTCCTGTGAGAGTGCCATTTAGTCCAAATGGGCTTAAGATAACTAGAAACCCAAAACAGACATTAAGTAAGTAACTAAAGACAATTATACCAAATAAGATGACACTGAATAGTATGGCAAATAATCATGCAATTCAAACAAAGAAAAGTAAACCCATAATGATCAATTCCAGAGAAAATGAATTTACTGTATTTCATTAAGTGAAGATAAAGTATAACACTGAGTTTATCATAAAAACTTAAGATTCTGTCTACCCAAAAATCTCAGATGGATAGTTTCAATGTAAACTGTGAATATCTGTATATCCTTCGATTTCTCTTGGCCTTTCCACTAAGAAAAAGCAATTTAAGGAAAAACAACATATAAGTCCTTATTATATACTGCCATATAAATTTTAAAAGAGCAAATAGTAAGCTTAGAACTAAAACAAGAACACAATGCCTTAGAAAGAACACACCTGTAAGAACTCACAGTCCTTACAAACAAATCATATTTTTCTTTAAAATCATCAATCTTACAAAATTATTTCCTCTAGAGTTCAACCACTTTCATGGTATGAATTATATCAAAAGTCCTATGTACCTACATTAAACATGGCTTATGTGAACTGATAAAAAAAGATAACCTTGAATATATATAACATGTGTACCATCTATAGCCTATTTAAAAGAACATTTTAAAATATGCTAACATTCATGTACAAGAACTTTTAAAAATAATATTTGCATTAAGAATTTATTTAATTGACTTAATACTCTAATGGGAAAGAAGTAAACTACATCAGAACCATCATTAGGCTAAAGATTGGGGGAAATCTCATTAATCTCTACCAATAAGATTTGTTTCTTGAAACAACAATAAAAAATCAAGCAACTATGCCAATAACATAATCTACCTTGAAATGGGCTATTAGACTGTTGGGCAAGGGTGATATGTTCTTCACTAAGAAGGTATACAGGTTGATGTTGATTAATTTCCACACTGGTACAAACATTGCTGTCTCCATGCAAGAAAAAGGTGAAAGAGCAGGACAAGTGTTCACTAATAAAGAAGAAAAAGTAGTATTTTAGTAATGATTTATAGCCAAAAACAAAGTCAATTTGCTTTTCTTTTTTAAGAAGTTACACCACAAAAATGTACATTCTCTTTTACCCAGAAATTCTACCTTATCATCTAAAGGGAAAAAAAGAAATCACAGATGTAAGCAAAGATTTAGCTATAAAAAATGTTCTTCACAGCACTGTTTATAATAGGAAAAGCTGCAAAGAAAGGAACCAGTTAAACAAGTTAGGTACACCCACACATAATGATGACACAGCCACCAAAATAAATAAAGGAGGGGGAGTGGGTTTGATGGGGAAGGTAATAGTACAGTTTAGTATAGTTTCAAAAAAAAATCTATGTGTACGACAGAATTAAAAATGATCTAATGTTTTATTTCCCGTCTAGTAAAAAATAAATACAAACATATTTTATCATATTATTTCTGAAACTCGGCTGAACACAATCAGGCAGCTAATGTGCTGCCCTCCCCCATCCCCAATGAATAGTTATTTTAAAGCAATGGTGAGCGTTATAATTGAAGGTATTCTAGAATCAAAGTTACAAGCAAAATAGAACATCTTAGGAAATTTACATATGACTGGGTATACAGATTGGAAAATAAAAGTTCCCAAGAGGAAAGCAGATATATTCTTAAGATAAAACTTAGAGAAGTCGAGTGGCCCAGGAAAGAATGAGATTATACACTAAGAATCTACTCACCTTATTCCTTCTCCAAACATTTATCCTAAAAAGCTTAAAGAACCAATTCTTTAAGTTATAACCATTAATAAGCTTGAAATCTATTGCATACATCTATAAACCCCTTGAATTTTTTCTGGATGAGACAAGGGCATAATTTAAGTTACAGTAAAAGTAATTACTGTATCTTCCCCATCCCAGTAGCTTTTGCTGTTAAATTATTTCCAGAGTAATTCTGAATGTACACAAAAGTTACAAACATAGAAAGTCCCCATATACCCTTCACTCAGTTATCCCTAACATCTTATATAACCATGCTTCGTTGGTCAAACAAGTAATTAACACTGGCACATCACTACAACAAACTCCAGTTTTTCATCTGTTCACCAGAATTTTCCACTAATGTCCTTTTTCTGTTCCAGAATCAAATCCAAGATATCACAATGCATTTATTACCCAATTATTTTTTTGCTTCAGTTGTATTGAGACATAAGGGATAACTTTCTATAGGAAATAAAATTATTTACATTATTTAAAAATAAATTAAGCTCATTTCTTCTGATTAAAAACCTAAGTCCTTTGGAGTAACTATGGTTGAGTAATTACAAAGACTATAGACATCTCCTTATATTCAGATATAAATGCACTATATATTAAACAACCAAGTGAAGACAAGTGTTACTCCTTTTATTCAAAAAGTGTTTTGTAGCAAAGCACATGACACTATGTTAATCTCAATCATTTAATTACAGCTATGATAAGTGCTATAACAAAAATTATGTACAGGATACTAACAGACTGTCTTAACAAGACCTAAATAATGAAAATAAACTTAGATACATACATTTTATATATATATAATTCCTAAGGGAAAAAGAATCACACTTGGTAACACCATTAAAGTTATTACGTCCTATGATACTTTTCATCAGCCTATCCCCCCCATACCTCTTATTTCTCCAATTTCATTTCTTACTTATCTTTCTCGAATACTTCCCCTTTCTCCCTCAATTGACCTCTCTGCTGTTCCTTAAACACATCAGGCCTTCGTACCTACTACTATTCCATCTGGAACACTCTAGATAGCTATATTCATCTTCATCAACCTTTCTCAGGTTTTTAAACACCTTCTAAGCGAGGTCTTCACTGATCACCCTCCTTTAAATTGTTCTTCTGGGATTTGTTTTGGTTTAAGAAATAATCAAAATCTAACTTATTACACAGTTTATTTCTTATAGTCACCAAGAATGTAAGCTCTACTGGAGAAGGAATCTGTTTCCTTTGTACAATGTTGTATCCCTGTATTGACAGAATAGGTCCTTGGCACATAGTACTAAATACTGTAGAATAAAATCCACATTTGATCTTTTTTTCCCCTAACCATACTCCTTTTCTTATCAAATCTACAGAGTTGTTCAAGCCAGATATATAAATCATCTCAAATTTTTCATTTTCCCCAAACTTCCTACTTTCAACTAGTCCATCACTAATTCCTACTGATTCTAGTTCTTAGATAATTTTTTTTGTTCTTTATCTTTTTAAGGTCTGAGTAGTTGTTAAAATCTCTAATTTACCTTTCTTTACAACACTGCCAGCGATCTAAAAATTAATTCTAATCATGCAACTGGGAGGCTCAAAATCAATTGTTTCTCAATGCCTTCAGGACCAAGTCAAAAAACTCCTAAAACCTTAGCACAGCACTTTAGATCCTTCCACAATCTGACCCTTGCACTAAACTCTCTAGACAGAGATCACTTAATCCACCAAGAATTACCCCTTTGTTTAGATACCTCACATAGGGAGAATTATACGATATTTGCCTTTTTATGACTGGCTTCTTTCACTTAGCATAATGTCCTCAAGGTTCATCCATAGTGTAGCACATGACAGGATTTCTTCCAGGATAAACAATAATTCATTGTATGTATATAACATATTTTGCTTAGCCATCACCCATCAAAAGATATTTGGGTTGGTATATCTCTTGGCTATTAAGAATAATGCTGCTATGAACATGGATGTGCAAAATGTCTTCAAAATCCTGCTTTCAATTATTCTGCATACACACTCAAAAAAAGGTCTGCTGGATCATATGGTATTTTGTTTTCAATTTTTGGAGCAATCTCTGTAACATTTTCCATGGTGACTGTACTATTTTACTATCTCACTAACCGTACTATTTTACTATCTCACTAACCATGCACAAGGGTTCTAATTTCTCTGTCCTTAGTAACATTTGCTATTCTTTATTTCAATAGTAGTCACCCTGATATGATTTTGGGCTTTCCTTGTGGCTCAGCTCGTAAAGAATCTTCCTGCAATGCGGGAGACCTGGGCTCAATCCCTAGGTTGGGAAGATCCCCTGAAGAGAAAGGCTACCCACCCCAATATTCTGGCCTGGAGAATCCCATGGACGACAATCCATGGGGTCACAAAGAGTCGGACACAACTGACTTTCACTTTCACGTTTTTATTTATATTTCTCCGATTAGCGATACCGAGTAATTTTTTTTTTAAGATTTATTTATTATATTTTTGGCTGTGCTGGGTCTTTGTTGCTGCACATGGGCTTTTTCTAGTTTCAGCAAAAGGAGGCTACTCTCTGGGTGTGGTGTATAGGCTTTTTATTGCAGTGGCTTCCCTTGTTGCGGAGCACGGACTCTAAGTGTGCAAATTTCAGTAGTTGCAGCTCACGGACTTAGCTGCCTCACAGCATGTGGGTTCCTCTCAGAGCAGGGACAGAACCATGCCCTCTGCATTGGCAGGCGGACTCTGGATCACCAGGAAAGTCCTGAACATCTTGTCTTATGCTTATTGACCATTTGTATATATTCTGTGAAGAAATATCTACTGAAGTATTTTTCCCATTTTTTTAATTGGGTTATTTGATATTTTGTAGAGTTGTAGTACTTCTTTATAATCCTGGCTATTAACACCTTAGCAGATACATGATTGCAAATATTCTCTTCCAATCCTTAATGCACAAAGAAATTTAGGTTGGATATAGTCCCATTTGTCTATTTTTGCTTTTGTTGCCTATGTTTTTGCACCATAACCATAATATCACTGCCAAATCCAGTGACATGAAGCTTTTCCATTACATTTTTTTCCTTGGAGCTTTATAGTTTTAGGTCTTACATTTAGGTTTTTAATCTGTTTTAAGTTATTTTTTGTATACAGTATAAGATAAGGGTCCAAGTTCATTCTTTTATATGTGGATACTTGTTTTCCCAACACCATTTTTTGAAGAGAATGTCCCTTCCCCACTGAGTGGTCCTGGCACACTTGTCAAAGGTCAACTGAACATATTCACAAGAATTTATCTCTGAACTTTCTGCTCTCTCCCATTGGTTTACCTGTCTGTCTTTATGCCAGTACCATACTGTTTTGATTACTGTAGCTCTGTAATGCTTTGCTCATTCTTCCCTTTATCCAGACTTTGTAGTTCTTCCTATCAGGGGTGAAATACACTTCTCCAACTCTTGAATCAGGCTCGCTTTGTGACTTGCTTTGGCCAAGCAGAAGGATGAAGAATACTTATATATTTCACATATAATTTAGCTTGCCCTCTGGTACTTCTGTCATCACAAGAATATGCCCTGACTGGTTCACTGGTCTAAAGAGGGATGAGAATCATACAAAATACACCTCTACCCACACTACGGTTTACAGTGACTAGACTGACTAATCCCTAGCTGATCTGTAGGTACATTAGTGAGAACATGTAACTGTTTTAAATCCCTATGTTTTGGGGCGGTTTATTACACAGCCGTATCTGATATAAAAAGTGGCACCAAAGGTGAGGCACTACCATAACAAAAACCTAAACATGTGGCATTCAGTTTTGGGATCACAGAATTGGTAGCAAAGAATACAAACACTGAAAAGCAGTCAGGAAAATGGTAACCTATGTTAATATAACATATAAATACTTCATAGAACCTTTGCCTGAAATAATCCGGAATGCAGAAAACATGCCTAAGTGAACTCACTGCAGGGCTGGAAAATAAGTTTCTCAACAAAGCAATAGTGTGGACTACGTTATAGCACAGCTCAAGAAAAATACCAAATCAAGAGTGTGAATCTCAGTGGTTAAGAATCTGTCTTCCAATACAGGGAATGAGGGTTCAATCCTTGGTCGGGGAAATAAATCCCATGTGCCACAGGACACCTAATCCTGTGCACCGCAACTTGAGGGTCCCTGTGCCACAAGAGAAGCCCTTGTGCCGCAAAAAAGACCCAGCATAGTTTAAAAAAGTGTGTAAAATCTCAGACCCCCTTGGTAATACCAAACATTACTCTTAATACCAGCTGAAACATTAGGATTTTTTTTAAAACAGATTTTTTAATGCAATGAATTGAAACACAATTAGAATATACTTCAATTAAAAAAAAAACACATTAGAATGACAGTTCAGGTCCTCTATGCCTATGGAGACAAGGCTAACTTGAATAAATGTGAAACTACTGGCTTGCTAAAAAATAATTTTGGCTTTTTTAGTTAATTATCATTGAGCAAAATGTGCATCTCTTCTTCTGAAAGTGGGACTACTAAAATCAACTTGTTAAAAATTCAACACCTTTGTGAAATAACAAAATTATTTTTCCTACTCCTAAATAAAATATTTCTTTGTAACACAATTAACCACTTATAACAGTTTTATTGAAGAAATCTTTACCACCTTCCTTTTAAAACTCAGTAATATTTGTAAAGCAATTATCCTTCAATTAAAAAAATAAATTTAAAATTTTTAAAAAAGTGATAAAAAGGTGCTGGCAAACCATTAAGGACACGAGCCACATGACCTGGTGTATAATAATAAATGCTCAGCAAAACTTACTGTGTTGAAGGTCTACATGGTAATGGCTTCTTTCTATGTACTCTGTTGTAGTCAAATCTCAACTTTTTCTTTCTTACTGTCTTTTAATTATTATCTAGGCCCTACTTCTCTTTAATTATCTTTCTAAAGCTATTTTTATTAGATTTAATTCAAATGTAAAAATTTGTACTAGGAAAACATACTGAAATGAAATCACGTTGGAACTCTTTTCTCTTTAATCATATGTTTTCATATCTGGAAAGATAAAAAAAAAACTCTTAGAAGGGTTGCTTTCTGGAACAGAGTATTGATGGAAAAGGAGACTTTTACTAATTAATTAATTCAGCAAATATTTATAAAGCACACATTATGTGTCAGACACCATGCAAAGTGTTGGCTATGCAGAGGTAACCAAGATGGACAGAGTCCCTGTCTTCAAGAATTTTACAACCTAGTGGAAGAGGCAGGCCTTTTATGTGCACATACATAAACACACATACATACACATGTGTTCATACACATACATATTTATTTACTTAAAAGACTGTAATGAATGATACAAAAAAAAAGGATGCTAAGAGAGAATTCACTAGAGGGAACTAATTTAATTTGGATGGAAGGCGGTTTAGGGAGAGTGATGTTTGTGCTGAAATTTGAAAGATGCATCAGTTTACAGGGCAAGAAATAGAGGAAAGCATTCCAGGTAGAGGAACCAGCAATGCAAAAGCCCTGGGGCAGGAAGGATTTTGGCTTACTGGAAGAACTGAAGGAAGACCAGTAGCAACTGGAGTACAGATAGGAGTAAAAAACTGGGATTAAGATGGAGAGGAACAAGCAGGTCAGAATATACACAACGAGGCAGTCTGAATTTTGTTCTAAAGTGCAAGGGGAAATTATTGAAGGATTTTCAATCAGAAGAATGATAGTATCTGATATTTTTTTGTTTTTACTTGAAGACCTCATTAATTATTAGAGAGGAGAATCCATAGGATATGTTTGCATGCGTACATGCTCAGTCACTAAGTCCAACTCCTTGCAATGCCATGTACTGTAGCCCTTGAGGCTCCTCTGTCCACAGAATTTTCCTAGCAAGAATACTGGAGTGGGTTGCCATTTCCTCCTCTAAGGGATCTTCCCAACCCAGAGGCTGAACCTGTCTCTCTTGTGTCTCCTGCATTGGCAGGCAGATTCTTTACCACTGAGCCACCAGGACCTACAGCAATAATGGCCCAGGTGAGAGACAGTGGTGACTTGGAATAGGGTAGTGACAGTAGAAATGGAAAGAACATCTGGAATGTGTTTGGGAATTTGGTGATGGATTATATACGGGAACCAGGAGGTCCCTAGAATTAAAGCAGTTATCTGATGACATGAGCCTCAGGGTAGAGCATACAGAAGTCTAGAGAAGGAACAGGTTTGGGGTAAAGATCAAGAAATCAGTTTTTGGACAAAGTAGCTTTTATGATGTGGTGGAGGCTTGGGTTTATATTATATATCTGGGGATTATCAGGGTGTGGATGGTATTTACATTTTTGTGAATGAATGTGATTATCTAGAGAGGGAATGTTGAACAGAGCCCAGGAACTGGCCCTGCTGCTGCTGCTAAGTCGCTTCAGTCGTGTCCGACTCTGTGCGACCCCACAGACGGCAGCCCACCAGGCTCCACTGTCCCTGGGATTCTTCAGGCAAGAACACTGGAGTGGGTTGCCATTTCCTTCTCCAATGCATGAAAGTGAAAAGTGGAAGCGAAGTCGCTCAGTCATGGCCGACTCTTAGCAACCCCATGGACTGCAGCCTACCAGGCTCCTCCATCCATGGGATTTTCCAGGCAAGAGTACTGGAGTGGGTTGCCATTGCCTTCTCCAAGAAACTGGCCCTAGGGAGCTCTAAAAACTGCAGCTTTAGTATAATAGAAGACACTCACATAAGGGACCAAGAAAGAACAGCCTGAGTGTCAGAAGAAGACATTGAGGAGAACGGGTGTTGTGAAAGCAAAAAGCGTTTCAGTAAGAATTAGGCCCATTCTTGTACAGCTGGGATATACGCTTGTGATGTGTGCCTGCTCATTTGCTTTAGTTATGTCCAATCCTTTGTGACCCCAGGGAGTGTAGCCCACCAGGTTCCTCTGTCCATGGGATTCTCCAGGCAAGAATACTGGAGTGGGTAGCCATGTCCTTCTCCAGGGAACATTAGGATTTTTTAAAAATTACTCACAAGCTGCCATATAATTTCCTCAAAGAATGTATCTAAACAAATATATGCAACCAATCTCATTACTAGATGTGAGAATGTTTATGAAGCCATATTTACACTTTTCTTTTGAGTGACCTCTTTTCTGACAGAATTATTCTATAACTTTTAAGGCTAAGGTACAGAAAGTATATATACACAACATCATTTTTAAATAGTATTTTTATCTTAGCAAGCCAACAGTGTTCTGAGAGGGTTATGCCCATTATACATCGCTTGTTGTTTAGGTACTAAGCTGTGTCTGACTTTTACAATGCTGTGGACTGTAGCCCTCCAGGCTCCTCTGTCTGTGGGATTTCCCAGGCAAGAATACTGGACTGGGTTGCATCTCCTTCTCAAAGGGATCTTTCCAACCCAGGGGTCGAATCTGCCTCTCCCGAATGGCAAGTGGATTCTTTACCACTGAGTGATCTGGGACCCCAATTTTATGTACTGACATAAAACAAGCAGAAATCAACTTTCAAAGCATCTATCTCCTCCAAAGAGCGGATAAGAGAAAACACGTGGTGAAAAAAAATTAAGAAAATTTCATATTAAACTAGTTAGAATGAATATATATATTTTTAACATTATAACTGTTTAAAATTTTTTCAGAAAACATTAAAAGATAAATTTTGCCAACAAAAAACTAAGAATTTAAAGGGGAATAACTAAAAACACACTATGTACCACTACAATATTGTAAAGTAATTAGCCTCCAACTAATAAATGAAAAAATGAAAAAATAAAAATAAATGCTAATCATTGCCAAAAAAATAAAAAATAAATAAAAACACTCTATGTCAAGGGAAACATTTACTAAGGAAGTGACTCAAGTAATAATAATCTACACATAGGTAAACTGCAGTTTGATCAAGTTTAAGGTAAACATGCTATACCGATCATCACGAATGCTGTGTGCTTAATCAGTAATCCAACAGCAGATTCCAAAATCTAAATTGCAAACACTTTTAAGAACGTCTGTAAGTTCAAGCAACAACCTAAAACAGTGTATTGTTCTTTATTTTTAATGTTTATTTGGCTGCCTGGGGTCTCAGTGGCAGCACGCAGGATCTCTGCTGACATCATCTGGGATCCTTAGTTGTGGCACATGGGGCTCAGCAGCTGTGGGGCACAGGCTCAGCTGCCCCGTGGCATGTGGAATCTTTCAGACCAGAGTTCAAACCTGTGTCCCCTGCACTGCAAGGCAGATTCTTAACCAGTGGACCACCAGGGAAGTTCACAGTCTTTATCTTTAACGACAAAGAGGCTTGGAGACCTGTATTTTATATCCTCATATTTAATCAATGTACTATAGTTCTTAAAACTACAGCTTTCAACCGTTTCATTTCATACATAAAATATTAAAAGAAAATAAAAAAAATAAAAATAAAAGAAAATAAACTCTCCGCTCCTACTCTCTGTACTACCCTACTTCGCAGCAAGCTCTCAATTCCAGTTGCCTATTTTAGGAAAAACATCACACCATATACTGCTAGCATATGTTTCCTATACAGACTGATCTAATTGTAATAGAAAATGGTTTAAAATAAACCTAGTTTGTGCATGTATAGGAGGAAAAAAACTAAACATTCTAAATATGAGATAAATTCTCTGAAATTCTTACACAAGTATACCTTGCTTTACTGTGCTTCACAGACAACTGCGGGCTTTACAAATTGAAGGTGTGTGGCAACCTGGCACTGAGCAAGTCTGTTGGCACCATTTTTTCAACAGCATATGTTCACATCGTGTCTGTGTGTCACATTTTGGTAATTTTCACATTTCAAACTTTTTCATAATTATTATACTTGGTATGGTGATCCATGGTAAGTGATCTTTGATGTTACTATTGCAGAGAGATTATGACTTGCTGAAGGTTCAGAGAATGGTTAGCATTTTTTAGTAATAAAGTAAGTTATGTACACTGTTTTCTGGAAATACTGCTACTGCACACTTAAGAGACTACAGTTAGTGTAAACATAACTTTTACATGCACTGGAAACCGAATAATTTCCTGCGACCCAATTTATTATGATGTGTGCTTTACTGTGGAGCTATAGAATAATAAGACTCAACACCATCACAATAAAAATTGAGCTGCTATTTTGTAGATACTGACAGAATGACTCTAAGGTTTATGTGCTGCGCTGAGCTTCGTTGTGTCCGACTCTTGGCGACACCATGGACTGTAGCCCACCGGGCTCCTCTGTCCATGGGGATTCTCCAGGCAAGAATACTGGAGTGGGTTGCCATGCCCTCCTCCAGGGGATGTGCCCAACCCAGGGATCAAACCCAGGTCTCCCACATTGCAGGCGGATTCTTTACCGTCTGAGCCACCAGGGTAGCCTATCCCTACTCCAGAGGATCTTCATCTTCCCAATCCAGGAATGGAACCAGGGTCTCCTGCTTTGCAGGCGGGTTCTTTACCAACTACCAGGGAAGCAATTATCTCCAAGGTATACCTATACTAAAGGTAAGCTAGTCAGAAAATATTATAGGCCAAAGTGAAGGTTAGGTAATACCACCATACTAAATTCACAATGGCTTGTCTTTCGAGGAGAGAGATCATTTTACAACACCACTTTATTTTCAGTACTCAGCACTTAGAAAAGTGGAGTTAAAACAAATATGTGCAACTACAATAAGAATCCAAGGTACTGTTAAGCTACCATAAAGTATTATGGAGACTAAAACTGCTCTCCAGGAGCTTTTACTATAATAAGCAAAGCAAAAAGGTAAGAATAAGGCATAATTTTACAGATGAAACCTGAACAGATAATCTGTTATAGGAAAATGTTCCTTAAGTACTGAAATTAAACATAAGATTCTTTTTATTTCTAAGACATAAAATGGAAATATGCTTACAGATTACAGTCAGCTGTACTAATCCTCTAACAGTTAAGTATACTGCTTTAGGAAGTGCTGTATTATCAGCACGTCTGTTGGGCAGGCACAGAAAGATGATATCCCATTTTGCTGGTAGGAAATTCAAGGCACAAAGAAGTTAACTGACTTGTCTTAAAATCATAAGCCTATTTATAAAGGGAGTGTTGACTTACAAGTTCTAGTCATCCTAACAATCAATTAAAAACGGGCAAAGGACTTGAACAGACATTTAAAGAAGATACACAGCCACCCAACAGGTGAAAAGATGCTCAACATCACTAGTCATTTAGAAAATGCAAATTAAAATGACAATGAGATAACTACTTCACATCCATAAGGATGGCTGCTATTTTTTAAAAAATGAAGTGTTGGTGAGGATGTGTAGAAATTGCAATCCTCCTACACTGCTCGCAGGAATATAAAATGGGCCAGCCATAGTGGAAAAGACTTTAGCTATTCCTCAAAAAATAAATAAAAATAGAATTACTGTATGCCCTAGCAAATCTACTTCTTGTATGTTCCCAAAAGAACTGAAAGCAGGGACTTGAATAGATATCTGTATACTAATATTTATAGCAGCATTATTCACAATAGACAAAAAGTAGAAACACCCCAAATGTTAACTGACAGATGAGCAGATAAACAAGATGTGGTACAAAAGTACAGTGGAAAATCATTCAGTCTGAAAAAGAAATGTGGACTTCCCTGATGGTCCAGTGGCTGCCTCCACGCTCCCAATTCAGGGCCTAGGTTCGATCCCTGGTTGGGGAACCAGATCCAACAAGCCACAACTAAAGAGTTTGCAGGCTGCCTCTAAAGATCCAGAATGCTGCGACTAAGACCCAGAACAGTCAAATAAAGAAATATGCAAATATTTTTCTAAAAAGAAATGAAAGTGCAAGCTACAACTTGGATAAGAACCTTGAGAACATGCTGCTAAGTGAAATAAGCCAGACACTAAAGGACAAATACCTTTTGATTTCACTTATGTAAGGTACCTACAAGAGTCAAATTCATAGAGACAAAATGTAGAATGGTGGTTACCTGGGGCTGTGAGGGGGAGAAAATAGGGAGTCATTATTCAGTGGGCAAATTTTCAGCCTGGAAAGATGAAAAATTCCTGGATAGTGTGATGGCTGCCCAACAGTATGAATGTAATTAATGTCACTGTACCATACACTTAAAAAATGGCTAAAATGGTAAATTGGGTTGTCTATATTATACCACACACACACAAAAGAATCCTAGTCATCCTAATACAAGATTTTTATTCCACTGATTTAAATAGTTTTCAAACCTGCCTATCTTTCATTAGAATCGCACAGAGATCTTTTAAAAATTCCAAAGCCTAGACCACATTCCCAGGTTAATACACAGATTATTTTTTTAATCTCTCAAGGTGATTCCATATCCAGACAAGTTTGGGAACCACTGCATTAATCTATATTTCTGTAGCCCTCAGAGTGATTCTTTAAATTCCTTAAATTTATAGGTACAATTTCAGTATCAAATATCCTTACCATATCTCAATGAACAAAAGATGTATATTAAAATCCAGAATATAACACCTTTATCTGTGAATTTTATATACTTCAGCTCCCTTAGTGAACACATTACTTACATTATATAGTAAAGAATACTCAGAAAGCAATGACATTATTTTGGTTTACAACTTCAAGTGCTCAGCAAATATAGCATCTCCCTAGTATTTTTAAGTCTTCTGTTTTACTATTTTCTATAACTTTAAAAAGATGTAGGTGAGACCTCCCTGGTGGCCCAATGCAGATCACATGATGTGGGTTCGATCTCTGGTCAGGGAACTAAGATCCCACAATGCTGTGTGACACAGCCAAAAGATTTTAAAAAATAATAAAAAATAAATAAAATACCACGGAGGTACAGGAGATACAGCAATCTACAGGGCACAATCTGTCTCATTTTTTCATGCCCTATAATCCAGCTACAATACCTGCAAGATGTATGAATTTCAACAAGTTCCTTAACCTCCCTATTCTTCAGATTTAACAACTGTAAAATGGACTAACAGGTCTGTTTTGAAAACTGATTTAACACACATTAAACCCTGATTTCAAACACAGCCTGGTCAGTTATGCTCATGAAAAGGTTTCTCATTCCCTTCTCCCCTTCAGGAAAAACAAATTTCTCTATTATCATTCATATCTAAAATCAACAGTTCAAAAAGACAGATTTGTATGAATCTCTAAGAATCACAGTAAGAAATGACAGTAAGAAAAGCTTAATGGGAAGGAAAAAAAGAGAGAAAAAAGTCTTTCCTCACACTCAATTTTTCTCAAAAATGTTTCTAGAAAGTATGAAAATGGGTAAAACTGACCATGCAAATCCTAATGACTCAAACATCACAGAGAAATTTCATTAGGTCGTAAATACTATAATATCATCACTGAGGACTTCAGAATAATCTTGATGATTGACATTAATGATAGACTAAGCTAAAAGGAGGAAAAAATAAGACAGTAACCATGCCCAACTTAGCAAATAATGGACATCTTGACAGAAGATGGAAGTTTCCCTATTTTTGAGTCTCAAGTACACTCCCAGTTTAGCATACAATTCCAAGAGGGTTCATCACTGTTGATGCAAACCAATATACACATGACTATCAAGCACTTGTAAATGTGGCCAGACCACAGTTGAGATGTATTCTAAAGTACGGAATGCATATTAGATTTCAAAGACCTAGTTTAAAAGAAGTAAACTACCTCATTCATATCATTTGCATATGTAATTACATACTGAAATATTTTAGATATATTGGGTTAAGTATATGAAAATCAATTTCACTTTTTAAAAAACTTTCTTTAAAGTGCCTACTGCAAGATTTTAAAATACATATGTGACTCATACTATATTTCTATTAGTGCCATCTTAGAAGACAAGAAGAAAGGAATTGAGTCCTTAGAAAACATAATAGCTTCCCTAGAAGTTAAAGTTTTCAAAGATATTGAGGAACCCAAAGGATATCCCACAGCTATATAAAATGGCTACTAATATGCCACCTTAAATCTCGTGGTGCTTATATTTAAATAAGATGGAGTTGAAGGGACTGTGTAAAAGCCACAGGGGTATGAAAGAAAACAAAGCTTTACGAATGAAGTTTAAAGTAGTCTTTCAGTTACTGCCCAACCCCACAAAAAAACCCAAAAACACAAAAAACCTTAACTGACTTCTTTAGTGATGCTAAGGCATTATTTTAAGTGTAAAGGCTCTGGTGTAAGTAATATCATCCAAAAGAACTTTCTACAATGATAGAAATATTCTATATCTATACTATGCAATACAATAACCAGCACTCATAAGAGTATTTGAAATGTGGTTTAGACAACTGAGGAACTGGATTTTTATTTTTCAATTCACTGAAATTTAAATAGCTACAACTGATTGGTGGCTACTGTAACAAAAGCACAGTTCTAAATAAAAATGGCCAAGTCCTGTCCAATCACCTTACTAAAGCCTGCAGCTTGCTCCATAGCTATTTACATATACAGAACTTCCAATCAGCATTTTAGTGCCCAGAAGTCTTAAGAGTAGAAAAGGAGATAATTCAGACATCCAGGATCTCAGAAATATTACTTCTTATGTACTCTCTTCTCAGGAAACTACAGGTAGACGGGCACTACCAAAATAGTAAGACAAAAAAAACAAAACATGAGATCCAGGGAATATGCGACCCAACACAGACAAGAAGGCAAAGCAAATTCCCAAGATGACTACTGTGAAACAGGCCTAACAGAACAAGTCCAAACCAGAAAAGAACAATGAAGGGCTCAAATAGGGATACTGAGAGAGAGTAAGAAGAAACTAAAAGATTACAGAAACTCCTTAAAGGTAGAGGGGAGACTTATACTTCCTGTAGATAGCCTAGGGGCGAATTACCAGTAAGTATACAGGTTGGGGATGAGCAAACTTTATCTGTAAAGAGCCAAAGAAATATTTTAGGCATTGTGGGATCATCAGTCTCTTATCACAACTATTCAACTCTGCTGGAGTGTGAAAGCAGGCATAAAGTAATTAAAAAATGAAGGAACAAGGCTGTGTTACAATGAAATTTACAAAAACAGGGGGCAGGCTATATCTGCCCTGTGAGGAGGTAGTTTACCAACCCTTGACATAGGTAATTATGGGAAAAAAGAGGTAATCACATTAACACTGGGAAAAACAAAATTATATAGAGGAAATGGATTGTAATCCTACATGCTATATGACTCACTAAATATTTATAAAATTATAATAATAGAAACAATAGGTACTTTTTTTTTTTAAACAAATCTCATAACTATATTGGTAAGATAAGGGGAAAAAAAGAAGGGACAGGAAAATTGAGTATCTCAGTATGCCAATCTCCAAGTGGTACAGATGGGAGTTGGGAGATGGCTGGGGTGGAGGGGATGGTAAGATAGCTAAATTATTAATAGAAGATTAAATCCTGAATAACTGAAGTAACAGAAAACTCAATAATTAGTATTTGCTTCTAAGCTTTTAAACAGGTAAATTAAAGTTAAGTTAGAAGAATTTAAAGGGATTGCCTCTGAGGAGCACATCTAGTAGTTGGGGCTCAGGATTACAGGTTTTCTTTTTAATTCCTGGTAATCAGCTTGAATTCTTAAAACTGCCTACCTACTATCTATTCTCCATTTCTTCTTACTAACCAAGGTTTATTTTGCTCAGAGTGGCAATGTTCCCATATAAAGAGTATTTATCTCAATATAGCCAATGACATATCAGCTAAAATTTCCAGAAAAGAATCTAATTTCTGATCCAACGGTCACCCCTTCTCATCTCCTCCCTCCCTTCCTCTTCCTGCCTGGAATCCACTGTGAGTGAAGTCTGGAGATGCAACACTTACTGGAACCATGACGATACAAGCCAAAGGCTAGAGATAAGACAGCAGAAAACTCCAGGGAACCTAAGTTTTGATGACATCATTGAACGTATCTTCCTCCAGACTATTATTAAGAAAAATCAATTCCTACATAAGCTAGTTAGGACTTTTTTGTCATTGACAACTGAATGCACTCCTACCTTGTACAACTATTCTTTTGACAATAAAGGTTTATTTTAATTTTCAGAGAGAAAAAATGAAAGGCTTGATATGTCTTACCTACTCATCAATTATAATGAAACTAGAAAGGGAAGTTTACAAAAAATTTCATGTGTGCATGAAAAAAGATGCGCACCTGACATAAAATGACATCTCAACAATGATTACAACCATCCATCTTTCAGGGAAACTAATTTCCTTCATTTCTTCTTTTCCCATATCCCATCTTACATACCACTGTTTCATTTCTCTCGAAGTCTTAACTAATTCAACAACTGCTTGCAACTAAATCTTCTAACAGATTATGCCTCATATTATTTAAACCAGAGAACTGTAGTAACCTAAAGCTTTTATGTGAATACATCTTAAAAGTCTTCTGTGCCTCTAACTGCAACTATCCTACACATTAGCATCATGAATTTGCTCAATTCAAAGCTAAAGAAAATCATAAGCACCCCAAAAGTAAACATGTCCTACATAGAAACATACAAATTTAAATAACTTTAATTAAAGCAAAAAGATGCTGAGAATGAGGATACCTCAACCCAAACATGACTATAGATCATCATCTAAAAACAGATATTAATACTGCTTAATTTTAACAGAGTACCATGAATATATTTCCACTAGTACTAAAAAATATATATACTTCAATGCGTAAGTCTCTGCTTTCATCTCACATTTTTCCTATTATCTCAAATCAAAACTTAAGCCACTGTACTGACACACAGCCTATCCGTACTACAAGAAAATTCTTAAAATGTGTAAAACAGAGAAAGAAGGAGTCAAAGAAAACTGAATATTTATAGTACTTTGCCAAAGTTAACCTTCTGAATGTCTGTGAGATATTAGTTTTATCACACATTCTATAGTCATTAATATTAACAAGCCTAAAGAAATATCAAGTAAGAGTTTAAAAATAGCTTACCTTTTATTTATAGGTTTTTCATCTTTTTCATAAGGCTTTACAAACCACTTGCCAATACGTACAAAGTTCCGGTTCATTAAACACCGTTCCAACAGATTGTGAACTGCTTTGAAAAGCAAAGTTCGGCATTCATAGGAAAGTCCATTCTCCCACACTCCATCTTCCTCTTCTATAAAAGAAATGAAAGAGACAAAAAGTAACATAGAGGCGCTATATCTACTCAGAGCTAAACTGAAAGTATTACAGTTTAATCCCTAAATTCATAAACCCTACTTCACCTCAGAATATTGAGCTACGACCATTTTGCTATCTCTCTAGACACTAAAACATCAGGTTTCAAAGCTAATCCATAGAGAATAAAAGGCCAAAATGCCATGTACTCTATTAAATTACCTGAAAATTATTTTCCCACTATATAAAAAGGCAATGATATATCACAAACATACTGATTTGGTTTCTGCATAAATGAACAGGACATTTGTATAACCAAGGGAAATACCACACACTCTATACCTAAAGTGCCAATTTCTAAGTTGACTCACTTTTTAGTTACTTTGTCCTAACTCTTCCAGTCATTCACCCTGCCAAAAAAAAAGAAACTAGACAGTTAATAATTAAACTCAAAACATTTTATGTCCATCAGCATTCTAATCCATGATTCAACTATAAAAATAAGTGATGGATAAAAAGGAAGCTTCTGGCACAGAGCCTAACAAGCAGTGCATTATCAGCCACCTTAGGTCTCATTTCAACCAAATGATTCCCATGCTTACCATTTAGTATAAGATTCTCTACATGGGGGAGAAATTAAAAAATTTAAAGACAAATTTTAAATGGCACTTCTGATAGAAAGTTATGTTGGTAGTTTAGTCGCCAAGTCGTGTCCAACTCTCTGTGACCCCACGGACTGCAGCACACCAGGCTTCCCTGTCCTTCTCACCATCTCCTGGAGTTTGCTCAAATTCATGTCCATTGAGTCAGTGATGCCATCCAACCCATCTTATCCTCTGCTGCCCCTGTATCCTTTTGCCTTCAATCTTCCCCAGCATCAGGGTCTTCTCCAATGAGTCGGCTCTTCGCATCAGGTGACCTAAGTATTAGAGCTCGAGCTTCAGCATCAATCCCTCCAATGAATATTCAGGGTTGATTTCCTTTAGGATTGACTGGTTTGATCTCCTTGATGTCCAAGGGACTCTCAAGAGTCTTCTCCAGCACCACAGTTCAAAAACACTATTTCTTTGGTGCTCAGTCTTCCTTATGGTCCAACTCACACATCTGTACATGACTACTGGAAAACTGTAGCTTTGACCATACAGACTTTTGTAGGCAAAGTGGTGTCTTTGCTTTTTAATATGCTGTCTAGGTTTGCCACATCTTTTCTTCCAAGGAGCAAACGTCTTTTAATTTCATGGCTGCAGTTACCATCCACAGTGATTCTGGAGCCCAAGAAAATAAGACCTGTCACTGCTTCTACTTTTTCCCCTTCTATTTGGCATGAAGTGATGGGACCGGATGCCATGATCTTGGCTTTTGCAACCTATAGATTTGCCAGCAAATCTATTAACCACTCCAAGTGAAGTTACAAAATAATAATAATAATAACATAGTCATTTTGAGATAAATATACTTGTGGTTCAGAAAAAAAGCTTTTTACTCTCTATCCATTTATACCTATAAGAAAACATCCAAGGAATCCTACTATAAATAGGAGCTACTGCCATCAACATTTTAACTTTTGCAATATTTTAATTTGCTATTTCAAATATAAAATAGTGTGGCATACTCCTATAGTCTATTTAACTTTATAAAACATTTCTTAAGTATGGACCTTCTTTCAATTTAAGTAAAAAAAAAAAAAATCTTTCTTAATTCAACACTAAAAATGCATATCCCATCCCAATAGAAAAATAATAAACCATGATGCTTTAGAATAAAAGCAGAGACACATATTAAGAGTGACAGATGGCAAACATTCATAACTTACACAACAAATGAGTAGAATAAACATTAACTCAAAAGCACAATAAGCACAATAACAGTGGACTTTAACTTCACTAGAAATTTGTGCCACTACAAAAGTTAATGTCGATTTTATGTTGCTCATTAAAATGTTTCCTAAATTATAATCAGTCTTTCAAATCAACTGGTTTTTCCAAAAAATAAGCTTTTTAAAAATGAGAAAAGCTTTATAAAATGACCATATTTGAGAGTTGAGATAATTTTTAAATCATTAATAATAAACAGAGAAAGTTCTTCATACTCGGCTGTATTTATTATAGACATCCTTATCTACTTCCAATTAAAGACAAAATTTCACAAATTTCACTTTATTAAAGAAAACAGGAGGCTAGAAGAAAAGGGAAGTGGCACACAGTGGCTTCACTTTATTTAAAAAGTCTAGATCACAAGCATATCTGTGAGTTGTTGAGGGGGGGAAGAAAAAAATCAAACCTTTCCCAATCTGCTTAGTTTAATCGGCTTCTACCATTTCAAAATGAAAGTTACATTAAAAGTTTTACCTACAATTATGTGATTTATGATTACTAAAAGTACACATATTCTTAATTTCAGAAGAATTATGCTGGAATTCTTCACTTCTTTATAAACTATCTAGTGTACTTTTTATAGCCTTTTACCTCAAAAATCCTCACCTTCTAAGGAAGTGCAATGGAGTCATACACAAGAAGCCCCTACCAAAATCTTTTCTCAAACTACTTCTAAGTTTTAAAGCAACAAAGAACCAAAACACAGATACCATTTCATTTCAAACATCTACAGTCACTATAAACTTCAACTATCAGAAAATTATTCCCTTAAAACTTGAGACTGAATTCACCTTCTTACCCAAAAGTTAAAAATCTTTAAAATAGTAAAAAGCTGTAATAATTTTTATAAATTTTCACATATTAAGATTTTATTTTTAAAAATCTATTTCAGTTAAACCTGTATGTAGTTAAATAGTTTAAGAAAACTAAATATAGCTTAGAAAATTAATCAGTATTAATATTCAAGCATTTCTCTCTCATTGCTCTAATTGTGTCTAGGAAAACTCAGGTGAACTTAATCCTCATTTTACATTAAACCCTCAAATGCCCACAATGCTCATTAACACTAAATGGGAGTTATGCATAAAACAACAATCTATCTGATCACCTATTAGAGGATTTTCTAAGGCCAACAAATCTCTTAAGCACATCTTCACCTATAGGTAGGTAACTAAGCAACCATTACACTAAATAACAATTTGATTTTTCATTGCTGAGGAAATAAGAATAATTCCTAATAACATTCAGTGAAAAGTCGGAAGGTTTTTTTTTTGGGGGGGGGGGCAGGGGGAGTGTCACTTAGAAAGAAGCCTACTAAGTCAAGTTTCTATCTTGATATTATAGTAACCATAATAAAAGTACTTCTCCACATCTTATATTCATAGATATAAAAACCAAAATGGTACAACCAAGCCACCAAAGACATAGTGGCATACACCCCTTACATTAATTAAAATAAGTCCTTGTATCTCAACACCAGCATAACAGAAAAGGGTGGGAGGGGAACACAAGGCAAATCTTTACTCTTTTGAACTTAATTAACCACAGCCTAATGGAGAAAGTCTGCTTAATGTATTTAAATAAATGTTTCCCTCCTCTTCTATCTGTATCCCCAGAGAAAAGTTTCAATTCTGTGTTTCTAGTACTTTTCTGTTACCCTTAGCATTAGCACTCTTAACCGTTATTGTTACTTGAAAAATTTTTACAAAATATTTGAACAATGAGTAAGTTCAATGCTAAATTTGATTTCCATAATTTTTTGAGGATACAGATTATAGTGATACAAAAGGATGTGACAGGTCATCAAAATAATTATTTATGAGTAGGGGGAAAAAAATAAAAACAAAAAAAATTTTTGATAAACCTAAGTATTTGTACTCAATTTTCTCAAAACTGACATCTTTACATATCCTCATAGTGGTAAGCCAGTAAAAAAGGAATCTACCTAAGTAAGTCTGCTAAGCTACTAAAATGCAGCATATACTAAAAAATAATAAATGGGTCAAAATTGATCATCGTTGAAAATGCTATGTATTTCTTGAAAAAATAGAGAAATGTTTAAGTGTCTAGTTTAGCACCTGTCTTGAATAATAATTGCCCATTCATAAGCTGTTCTTTCAACAAATTGCTGAGAGCCTTAAATTGGCAGCATTATTGATCAGCAAAACCTGAAAAACATTGGTTTAAAAGCAGCCTCTTATGTTTATCTTTGATTTGAAGATTTAAAAAAATACACTTTTCTTGCTTGATAGTACACAGAAAAGCACGGCAATGTTATCCCTAGAAGACATAAATGTTGTCCCTAGCAAACATAAAAAATTGGATCACAAGTAAATTATGCAACAGAAGACAGAAATGAATTAACTCTCTTCAGGCTACCTGGGGCATAAAATAAATTTTTAGTTGACTAACACTAGACTGCTTTACTTGGCTGCTATTTATCTATTTGTCAATCTTGTTAAAGCTGTCACTTACGGTTAAATTCCACTGTAATTAATATCCTTCAGTAAAAGCATCCAAAATTAAATTCTAAGACTAAACAATGACCTATTTGACAGTATTTACAATGAAATTGTTATAATAAAAGTATTTGAATATGTCACTAAAATCCAGCATAAATACCACAGGAGCCAGGAAAAAGAAATATTTTTAGCCCTGACTGATTCTGTTTTTTCAATTCTCAGGGTATCAGTTTTCTCAGAGTCTCATCACATTCTAGCTACTATAATTTTTTTAAGATGCAAACCTCAGAGAGGAGGTAGGTGTTTTTATTTTTGTTTCAAGGGAAAAACTAAAAGCCAATAGTGACAACAATAACCTTCAAACTGAGGGTTAAAGTATATATCAAATCAGATTTGGCTTGCTGTGAAAGACTTTTACCAATTAGCAGTAAAACTAGTTTACATTCTATTTCTACACATTAGCAAAACTTGAAAGGAAGGTGACCCAAACATGTGCTACATGTAAGAGGCAGGCAGAAATTAAAAATGCACTATGGAACCTGACCAGACTCTTCAGAACTATCAAGATCATTAAAAATAAAGCAAGTCTGAGAAGCTGTCACAGTCTAGAACAGTCAAAGTAAACATGACAACAAATGTAATATGGTATCCTTGATGAGATCATAGGATTTAAAAACGACATTAAATAAAAATAAAGGATAACCAAAGAAACTATTGACTTTAGGTAATACCAATATATCAGTATTGTTTCATTAGCTGTGAAAAATGTACAATTTTGATGGAAGATATTAACAATAAAAGAAACTAGGTGAGGGCAACTCAGGGAACTCTATACTATCTGTTAAATTTTATGTAAATCTATACCTATTTTAAAACAAGAAGTTACTTTAAAAAAATACACTATGAATGACACAAATGAAATTAAGGGGGTGAAGCAAAAGCAATTTTGTACTTTTATTACTGACTTAATATGAAAAACTGAGAATTCTCGTCTGCAAAAAGGAATGGCTCCTGCCTTCTTTCACCAAGAACGGCAACATTACTGCCACATCACAAATATTTCAGCAACAAGATGTGGTAGCTGCTGAAGCAGACAGAAAGACACTGCCCGCAAACAGCAGGCCCAGCTGCGTTAAGCAGCTCTCAGTCGCCACCTGGGCCCTTCCGGTTCCCATCCCCTTGCTGCCACACCTCCACTTGGACTCAGCGCTGCCTCCAGCAGCTGAGGCCACCCCACTGCCCAGCTGCTCTCTTCTCAGGGGAGCTTCAAAGAAGGGACGGAGTGCCACAGATGGGGAGAAATGAAAAAGGGGTTAGCTCGAGAGACAGCGGCAGACTAATTACCCCAAAAGGGAGGCAGACGGTGTCCCTGGAGCAAAGAAAAGGGCGAGACAAATATACTCCATCTAAAAAGACCTTATTATTCTTTAAGATATGTCTGATTTAAGTAAAAACATTTCAAGTAAATGACAGGTTAAAAAAAAAAAGCTAAAACATTCTAAAAATACCATTGGCTACACAAACTGTTTAAAATAGTACCAGACAGACTTTGGAACAGAAAGTATGATTACATATAACCATTAATATATTTAGCTTTACTATTTTCATTGCTTTCACTGATAAATTCTTAATTGGCATTCAGCAAAATCTGATAAGCCTGAACTTCCAAAATTACTTTCATTATGGTTCAAATAAATATTTTAAAGTACAGGCAGCACTATTTTAAATAATTATGCTTACAAGCAAACTAGAGAAAAAAATTTAATAGCTGTGAAGTTTCAGGAGAAAACCTATTTAAAATAGAAAAAAAAAGTACCCACATAGTATTTTAATATACATCACGCCAGTTCACAATTAACTTCAATAGGCTTTTAATTTCAAAATGTTAGTCCTACTAATGTAAGACTAATACTGCATAACTGTTAAGATTATGTTTGAGTCCACAAAATGTATTTCATGGAATCTCGGAGAGAGGGGGTGGGGAGAGGGAAATGGTCTGTTCAGATGTTCTAACTTTATTAACAAGTCTGAAACTTCCAAGTCAGCATAATAGTTTACCTATATTATCAATAATGTTGAAACAGTCTTCAAATATTTTAGTAAGGTGGTTTTTATAATCACGTCAAGATTAAAATAACTCAAGCATACCTAAAGCCAATGAAAGAAAAAGGAAGCTGGCAGGCTTAGTTTTTGGCATGACAATTACAAAGCATCACCTTGCTGATGCTGTAAAGGAATATTATACCCTGACGTATATGCATGCATCATATACACATACATATATACAAACTCATCATTTAATATATTTAGAACCACACTACATACTTAAAACTAAGGGCTAGACTCTCCAGCAGGATCTTATTAGAAAAGCTGGAAAGCACTGATCATAAAAGAATTGCAACCACTCTCAAAAATAAATATTAAGACTGAAGGGTTTGTTCATTTGAAGATAAAAAATGTGACACACACATTCCTGCACAAACACTGGTCTTAAGTGCTTGTTTGAGATAGTCACCTGGATTACATACATCCAAAAATAAAATAAGTTCTATAGATCAAATAGACAATAATAGAAACTCCAGAGTACTTGATTCCAATAAGGAAACTTTTTCAGTTATCCAAAAATCCCAAATTTTCTCGTCAAGAATCATTATGTTACATCTTACTGAAATCTTTGGTACACTGCAGCAAACAACTAATCATTTACATTCCTATCATCAAAGATTCAGTTAACATGGACTCTAAAGTAAACACAAGCTTCAGTATTACATGAAGAGTTATAGTTTCTCTTTTGAAAGTAACATTTGGTCCTAAATATCAAGAAAATAAGAGAAAAGTAATCTTATCAATTTGCTCATAATAAAATTACTTCCTGAACTTTTCAGATTATGACACATGTCCCACTATAAAAGCTAAACAAGTTGGCACTGTTTCATATCAAAGACAGTCTTTGATGCAACAGTACCTAAAATAAAAGAATCACATTCCAAGAATAAGAAAATTAACATATGCCTTCATTTGTTAATAATGTAACAACCACAAATAAAAATACTGAAATAACTATATGCCTAGGGGGGAAAAAAAAACAAATGAGAAAGTTACACTGTTTCCAGATACTTCTACAACTGTGTGCATATTTACACAGAAGAGAGCATAGCAGAACTGACTCAAACATGAGTTACACTTGGTTTCAAAAGTATTTTTTGACTTTGTTAGGAAATGGTCCCTGATTCTTAATTTTAATCTTCTTAATTTTAATTAATTTACTAACATGCTTTCCTTGGGCTCTGTCTGCTAGAAATTCATGAGAAAACTGGGAGGTGAAAGAATAGTTATTCGAGGCTCAAAAAACCTGCCATAAAATGCATCATTTTGAGTAAAAAAAAAATAACCGCAGTGAAATACAACATGAAGCTGCATTTTTGTCTGGTTTCACAGTAAACAATGTTCCACCAAAGAAATCTTAATTTGTAATATAAATGTTTTTAGGGAAAATATACAACACTGCTATATCTTTAAGTTAGAAATGATAAGCTGCTTTCACCTGATAAGTCATGGTGAATAAGGTCAGCAAAATTGGGGTCTTCACCCCACCAAAATATCCACAATTCTCTTCTTCCAGGTCTCTGATCACGCCGCCAAACACCAAGTACATCTGCCTTAAGGCAGCGACTAAAACTGCTCAAAATGGGGTCTTCCTCCGTCACCGGAAACAGAATGGGGGCAGAAGTCGGGCCTTGCCACACGTATCGTTTCCATTTAATTCCCGTCAAGTCAGCCTGAGGAAAAGAAAGGATGATTTTTTTTATTATTGCATATTCACTCAAAATCAAAAGTCCTCACTATTAAATTCCCCTATTTCATTAAGACATTACAATTTTTCAACATATCCTTGGGATACTGAAAACAGACTGACCAAAAAAGAAAGGGGAAAAAAAGCTTATTCTGATAATTCAACAACCAAAAATTAAAGGAAAAGAACAAAGACAATGAAAACATTAATACTGACATGTCACTGAATACAAGTCAATAAATGTGTCCCAAGGATAAATGAAAAAACTTTAATAATGTTAAATATAAACACAGACTTTAATACTGCACAGAGTAGACAATTCGTTCTCAGTCCTAAGTTCTGTTCTTACTGGTTACATTTGTTTCTTGGTGTCAAACTTGCTACAAAATTAACTTTTAAAGATTCATCATTCCATGTTTATAGAAGTCACAGCTCTAACGAAAAGAAATCTCAACTACAATTGAAAACATTCTTGTTAAATCTTTACACATCCCTTTAAGGAAAAGTCAAATAGCTGCTCACAAAGAACCGTCAGATTTGCTAGTCTTATCTTCAAAGAACCTGATCCTAAAAGTACCAAAAATAGACTGAGTTGGAGAAGACAGAAATGTAAAACCTGCTGTTTGTCTACTATATCTGAAGAGATGCTGATTAATGGATATTGTACAAGAAACATTTTATAAGGGGGAAGGGCATTAAAGATCTCAATTTAGTATCGTAAAAGAAATTATCAGCGTGAATTCAGTAATTCTTTAATCTAACTTAAAAGTGCAAGCTTAAGGTGCCAAAAATGAAACTGCTGATACATGACTGGCAGTTTACACTTGCCAACTAGTTGTGCTCCGCCCACTCAACTCACTTACCTATCACACACTCTCTTAATATTTCTCATAGGACAGGGAAAATGAAAAAAAGAAAGTTACCGAAACTTCAAATCATTGATGACGCTAAGCTCCTATCCAACTGCAGACTGAATATTTGCAACAGTTGGTACTTTTCAAAGTCTTTATTGAGATGTTCCCAGACCGGGGCCAACCAACACAACTGCCATCCGTAGAGGCAGTTTCCCCTTACTTTTCAATAAGAGGAGGAGCAGCCTTCTGTATAAAAATATTTAGTCCAGAACCATAGGATCTCTTTCATAAGTTCGCTCCACTCTCACAAACCCAATGTTCTAATAGAAAGCAGGTCGGCTAGAGACTGTCAAAACAGCAAACTGTTTTCAAAGTTTAAAAGAAAAACTACGGAATGGCATTCACTGTTTTTTTTTTAAGAGTCTGAAGTCACCCAAGGAACAAACGAGCCCCCTACAGCTTGACTCATCTTGATTAAAAAAAAAAAAAAACACGTAAAATTAAAGGACGGCTAAGTTCCGGGGTCCCGTTTATTGGGGGAAAACAGAGAAGCAGAGCCAGGCAGTGGGCGAATGGGCAATAATAGAAAGTGGCAGAAAAAGGATACACGGTCAGTAAGGAGGCCAGCAACAGTTAAGCCAGCAACACAAGAGGAAAATGCTGCTGTCCTGCCAGGAAAGGAGCCCAAGTTGGGAGACAGGACTGCGGGTGAGAAAAGTGTCGGAAACGGGAGAAAAGGCCGACGCTCCTCCGGCAGCCCGGGACGGCGGCTCCGGGCCGGTGCGGGGCTCCCGCGGCGCCGGCTCGGGCCGGGCCTCGCCCGGGGACTCGGGCATCTGGATCCGACCCGGACCCCCTCCCCCACGGCCCAAGGGCGCACCTCGAGCCCCTCCCCCACCGCCCGCCCGCCGCGGCCCCCGCCCGGCACTCACCAGGCAGAAGAGGTTACAGTGACAATCTTCCAGGCTGGCCCCGTTCGGCACGAAGGAGGAACTCATCGTCCCTCACAGCAGCCGCCGCCGGCGCCACAACCCACCATCCGCCATTACCGCCGCCTCCGACCAGAGAGAGAAACAGACACCGGGGAGGGCGGGGGGGTGGTGGTTGGGGGGGCGGTGGAAGAGGAGGCCGCCGGGCCGCCCGCCCTCCCCACCCACCCCCCCGCCGCCGCGAGCAGCCCCCGCCGCCCGGCCGGCACCCAGCCGCCCGGGGCCGAGGGCCGGAGGCGGGAGGGCCGCGCCGCGCTTGCCCCGCCGGCCGGGCTGCGGCCGCCGCGGAGCCCGCGGACGCTCGTCCCTCTTTGGGGGACGGAGGGGATGTGTGCCCCTGCCACCAGAAAAAATAATAAATTACAGAATAAATAATGAAAACCGAGTCCGAGAGGGCAAAGCCCGAGCCCCAGAGGGTGCTCCCGGGGCGGAGAGGCGCCCGCAGAGGGGCGGGAAGGGCGAGAACCCGGAGAGAAGCCCAGGCCCCCGGCCCGGCGGCGGCGATGTCCTTAAACCCTGAGTCTCCTCAGTGGCGGAGGTTGGTGGCGGCGTCTGCGGGCTCAGACCATTCTCTGGCTGTGTCTTCGTGTCGTCCCTGAGCCAGACCGGCCTAACGCCCGCTCTCCTGCGGCCTCACCGCCGGGACGCCGTAGTCTCCCCCATTTTGTGGGCCCAGCGGGCGGTGTTTTTCCCCCTTTAATCCGAATTCACGGGTTTTCCCTTCGCTTTAATGGCGGCCACAGGGACCAGCTCGCCCTCTCTGCTCGCCCATTGGCCGCCTGGAGGTCACGTGGGCCCAGGCTCCGTGGGGAGGGGGAGAGAGAAGGGAGTGAGGGAGGGCCGGGAAGCTTTCAGCGGAGGCGCTCAGCCCCGGGGGACGGGGCAAGCGGCTGGTGGCCACCGAGACAGCGCCATCTGCTGGGTGCCCCGGCCAGCGTGCGGTGACCCGGGCCCCGGCCCTCTCTCTCTCTCTCCTTGCCGGGCAATTGACAGTACCAGAGGGTTCACATCACAGATCTGAGAATTACGTTGAAATCAGTTTGAATTCTTTGGAAGAGAAAAGTACTGCAAAAATTCCAAGCCATTCTCACTTATTCCTCGAGGCCGTTGGGGTGCAGTACAAACCCCTGGCCTCGGGCGTCAGATCCTCTGAGACCGGACCCGGCCACTCGAAAGTCGGGGTATTAAGAAAGAAACATACAGGAAACAATATAGCCTTGTGGTTCACAGCTGGGGAGTTAGAGTTACACTGCCTAGGTTCGAACTTGGAGCAGATCACTTACCTGCGTCCCAGTTTACTCATCTGTGAAATGAGGAGGACATACCGTCTCCCTCACCGGTTGTTGTGGTAAATGAGTTAATACAAAGAAAACATGTAGGTAAGCCCCGTGCCCAGCACAGATAAACACTGCTTAGACTATCTGTTACTGTTGTCATCATTACCTCATGTGGTTATTGTGAGGAGTAAGGGACCCAGTGTTTGTAAAATGCCCACTGACAGTCATCTCCGTGAGAACCGGCACACATTTTGCTTTTCCGCTGTATCTCCAGTGGCTAAAAAAGGTTCCTAGCACACAGTAGGTGCTTGATATTTGTGAATTTGCGACTGAATGGAAAGAAGTAGGAGCCAAATTAAACGTTCCTTCCCGTTCCCACAAAACATTTCAGTTCTTGATTGGATCATACTTCAACGAAGGAACTCAAGACACTTTTCCTAAGTTTTAGAAGGGAGAGAAGGGGAGAGAGATGGAAAGGAAAGAGAGGGGTGAGGGGAAAGGAAGGAAAGGGGTAAGAAGGGAGGGAGGAAGAAGTAAAGGTGATTCAAAAAATTGGAGACATCATCGAGTTAGGACTTTACCATAATTTTTCATCTTAGGTGCCTCTGTAAAATGATGGTGGATTCTTCTATGTTCCTTATTCAGCCACAGATTGAAAAGCCTTCCTCCTGTATTGATTCATATATGATAGTGAAGAACCTAGATCTTGAAGCCAAAAACCTACAGGAGAAGTTCTGCCACTTACTAGTTGATCTTGGATCAAATTTGACTTTAGATCAAATTAATTTCTCCTGCTTTCAATTTTCTCATTGTAAAACAGGGATAATAAAAGTAGCTTTCCTCCTAAAGTGTCTGGTGGATGAAACATTGCAGACATAGGGTTTGCCACAGTGCTTGCTAAATCTTAGCTGTTAATATACTTTAAAAAATCATTATTGAGCACCTACTACTCATATGAATGTGTTCCTGGTCTGTGCTAGGCCTGGGATACAAATATGAATGAGATATATGCATAACCCTAAATACTTTGGCCACATAATGCAAAGAGCTGACTCATTAGAAAAGAACTTGATGCTGAGAAAGATTGAAGGTAGGAGGAGAAGGGGACGACAGAGGATGAGATGGTTGAATGGCATCACTGAGCAAGCTCTGGGAGTTGGGGAAGGACAGGGAAGCCTGGTGTGCTGCAGTCCATGGGGTTGCAAAGAGTTGGACAGGACTGAGCAACTGAACTGACTGAACTGAACTAAAGATTCCTGAAGCAAGGCAACAAAGGAACCATTTCCCACAGGATAAGATAAAATACAATGTAGGTAATTGCTTGAATAAGGTATGTATCAACTGGCACAATTGGAGTGCTGGAGGAGCACCAAACTCAGAGAAGGCGGCTCAAAGTAGGTAGCATTTGAAATCAGATTTGAAGGATAAAATGAATTCTTATAAAGCCCTTTGAAGCAGTTAAATCTTATTAAACCCAATTCAGATCCAAAGGCCACATATCAAAGTCAATTATGCAACCAGGACTAATTCAATCCAGGAGCTCAAATCAACTAAAGTTCACATCCTTTCTAACTAAGTTCCTGCACTGGGAGACTGCAATCTCCAGACCCAACAAGGTAAGAGACCCTCTGCTCATCTCTCTTTCCCAGAGAGAATCCTCAGGCCCTTGCTCCCACTGCTTTTGTCACTCTGAAAAGTTCTCCCCCATCATTTATTTTATCTAAAACCAATCTTTTTAGAAGTCTCGCCCTCCACTGTCCTGCCCCCAACTTGAGCACCCTCCTTAGGACTCCAGAGGCAGACAGGATCTGCCTGAAACCCACCTGATGGGAAGTAATATTTTGACTGGCATTTCATTTGAGTATCAACCTTCCCCTAAAGATAGGGATAGGGGGTGGCCAAGAATGGAAGGAAGAGGTAAAAAAGTAAAGAAAAATTGAGAGAGAAAGAAAGGAGAAGCAAAGTGGAAGAAAGAGACACCAACAGTGAGAGGAATGGAAACATCTTGAGATCTTGGGGAGGAGATAAAAGAGCAATATATCATAGCCATCCACATTCTCTTAAAATGGCATTTTGTGTGATGTAAAGAATAAGAAATAAAAACAGTATGTGTACATTGTCAAAAGTTTGGAAGACACAGGAAAGTGTAAAGGTGAAAACATTTTAAATGCACATGCTACCTCCTCCCCCTGTAAATGCCATGAGCACGTCACCATTCACAATTAACTGTCAAATGTGTTTATATAGGGAATATATATATATTCCCTACATGGTTGAAGTCATACCATAATACATTTTACTACACATACTTGGCATCTATAATGTCAGTCAGGTCATGAAAGGATAAGGTACAGGATATACAAGGAACTCATTCATAATCTTGCTAGATATGGCATTTAGACAGTTGAACAAAGTAGTATCAAAACTCCACAAAATGCTTGCTAGTCCCCTAACTTCTATTTACTCATTTGTAAAATGTATTACCATGTCATAATAGCACCTACATTTTACTGTTGTGATGACAAGAGGTAATTCAAGTAAAAGAGGAGAGCCAACCAGAAATCTCAGGATGAATCTAGAGGTGCCTTGGGTTGTCTTCTACTCTGAATTGTGGATTCAATGATCTACATTTAAAACTGTTCTTTAACTTCTTCATCCTTTTAACTTTGTCCCCTTCTCACTCCATCCTGAGTGAGAAAATGGAGATGCCAAGCCTCCAGGAAGGGTGACAGTCACATCACCTGAGGCTGAGAAAGTCCAGGAAAGGGCATTGTTTGTCCTTAGGATAGTGCTCCCCTCCTGGTTCTGAAAAAAGCCAGGGTCTCAAGCAGTAGCAATAATAAGAGCTAAAGAAGTAATTAAATGTTTTTCGTAGCCACATTCAAAGAGAAAAAAAGAAATAAGTGAAATTAATTTTACTTTTGTACTATATTTGGGTTTCCCCGACAGCTCAGCAGGAAAGAATTCGCCTTCAATGCAGCAGTCACAGGAGACGCAGGTTCAGTCCCTGGGTTGGGAAGATCCCCTGGAGGAGAGCATGGCAACCTTCTCCAGTGGAGAATCCCATGGACAGAGGAACCTGGCGGGCTACAGTCTATAGGGTTGCAAGGAGTAGGACATGACTAAAGCGACTTAACATACACACACTCTATTTACCCTAATATAACATAAATAATATTATTTCACATGTAGTCAACATAAAAATTTATCATTGGGATATTGTTTTTCAATCAAAACATTAAAATCTTTATGTATTATATTTTCATTTATAGCACATTTCAGTTTAGTCTAGTTGCATTTCAAGTGCCTTATAGCCACATATAGCTAGTGCTAGTGTGGTGGACAATACAAGTTTACAGTCAAAAGCTAAAGCTAAGGACCAGTTAAGCTGTGGAATGAACGGTCTTCAGCCTGGGGACAATATTGATTTTCTTAAGGTCATGTTAATGGTTTAATGTTGTACTTAATTCAATAGAAAACAAAACACTGAGGCATCACAAATTATTTTAGTTAGTGAATGCACAGACACTACTTAGTTGAAGATAGAAATAAACAGATACCCTTGGACTGCAAGGAGATCAAACCAGACAATCCTAAAAGAAATCAACCCTGAATATACATTGGAAGGACTGATGCTGAAACTGAAGCTCGAATACTCAGGTCACCTGATGTGAAGAACCAACCCATGGGAAAAGACCTTGATGTTGGGAAAGATTGAGGGCAGGAGGAGAAGGGGGCAACAGAGGATGAGACAGTTGGATGGCCTCACTGACTCAAGGGACAAGAGTTTGTGCAACCTCCAGGAGATAGTGAAGGACAGGGAAGCCTGGCGTGCTGCTGTCCGTGGGGTCACAAAGAGTCCACAGGACTGAGCAACTGAACAACAATAGTAAATTAGCAAGTTGAGACAATAAGAACACTTATTAGTTCCAGGTCTCAAATATCCTGAATTATCTTGAAAGTTGCCCTGAAGGGGAGGACAGAGGATGAGATGGTTGGATGGCATCACCGACTCAATGGACATGGGTTTGGGTGGACTCCGGGTGTTGGTGATGGACAGGGAGGCCTGGTGTGCTGTGTTTCATGGGGTTGCAAAGAGTCAGACACGACTGAGTGACTGAACTGAACTGAACTGAACATTCTCTCAACCTCGTCTATTTCTGGATAAATGTTTTATTTTAATATTAAATTTGAAGTCAGTTCCCTCTAATTTCCTTACTTTGAAATGAGACTTGTAAGCCTTCATAAGCAAATCAGATATGCCGCTCCCAGATCTTTATTCCACTTGAGATAGTCTTTGACTCCTCTGGATGTCTGTTTCCTCAAACCTCATGAAATAGATCAGATTAAATAACTGGTATGATTTATCACCTAATATGCAATACTTAATATATGTCAGGTACTGTGGTAAGTATTTTGCATTCAGTTCAGTTCAGTCGCTCAGTTGTGTCTGACTCTGAGACCCCATGGACTTCAGCCTGCCAGGCCTCCCTGTCCATCACCAATTCCCGGAGTTTACTTAAATTCATGTCCATTGAGTCAGTGATGCCATCCAACCATCTCATCCTCTGTCGTTCCCTTCTCCTCCCACCTTCAATCTTTCCCAGCATCAGGGTCTTTTCCAATGAGTCAGTTCTTCGCATTAGGTGGCAAAAGTATTGGAGTCACAGCTTCAATATCGCTCCTTCCAATGAATATTCAGAACTGATTTCCTTTAGGATGGACTGGTTGGATTTCCATGCAGTCCAAGGGACTCTCAAGAGTCTTCTCCAACACCACAGTTCAAAAGCATCAATTCTTCAGCACTCAGCTTTCTTCATAGTCCAACTCTCACATCCATACATGACTACTGGAAAAACCAAAGCCTTGACTAGACAGACCTTTGTTGGCAAAGTAATGTCTCTGCTTTTTAATATGCTGTCTAGGTTGGTCATAACTTCTCTTCCAAGGAGCAAGTGTCTTTTAATTTCATGGCTGCAGTCACCATCTGCAGTGATTTTGGAGCCCAAAACAAAAATAAGGTCTGTCACTGTTTCCACTGTTTCCCCATCTATTTGGCACGAAGTGATGGCACCAGATGCCATGATCTTAGTTTTCTGAATGTTGAGTTTTAAGCCAACTTTTTCATTCTCCTCTTTCACTTTCATCACGAGACTCTTTAGTTCTTTTTCACTTTCTGCCATACGGGTGATGTCATCTGCATATCTGAGGTTATTGATATTTCTTCCAGCAATCTTCATTCCAGCTTATTCTTCATCCAGCCCAGCGTTTTGCATGATGTACTCTGCATATAAGTTAAATAAGCAGGGTGACAATATATGGCCTTGACGTACTCCTTCCCCTATTTGGAACACGTCTGTTGTTCCATGTCCAGTTTTAACTGTTGCTTCCTAACCTGCATACATATTTCTCAGGAGGCAGGTCAGGTGGTCAGGTATTCCCATCTCTTAAAGAATTTTCCACAGTTTGTTGTGATCCACACAGTCAAAGGCTTTGGCAGAGTCAATAAAGCAGAAGTAGACGCTTTTCTGGAACTCTCTTCCTTTTTATATGATCCAATGGATGTTGGTAATTTGATCTCTGGTTCCTCTGCCTTTTCTAAAACCAGCTTGAACATCAGGAAGTTCACAGTTCACATACTGTTGAAGCCTAGCTTGGAGAATTTTGAGCACTGCTTTACTAGCGTGTGAGATGAGTGCAATTGTGCGATAGTTTGAGCATTCTTTGGCATTGCCTTTCTTTGGGGTTGGAATGAAAACTGACCTTTTCCAGTCCTGTGGCCACTGCTGAGTTTTCCAAATTTGCTGACATATTGAGTGCAGCACTTTCACAGCATCATCTTTTAGGATTAGAAATAGCTCAGCTGGGATTCCATCACCTCCACAGGCTTTGTTCATATTGATGCTGCCTAAGGCCCACTTGATTTCGCATACAAGGATGTCTGGCTCTAGGTGAGTGATCACACCATCATGATTATCTGGCTTATTTACATCTTTTTTGTGTAGTTCTCCTGTGTATTCTTGCCACCTCTTAATATCTTCTGCTTCTGTTAGATCCAAAGTGTTTCTGTCCTTTATTGAACCCATTTTTGCATGAAATGTTCCCTTGGTATCTCCAGTTCTCTTGAAGAGATCTCTAGTCTTCCCCATTCTATTGTTTTCCTCTATTTTTTTGCATTGATCACTGAGGAAGGCTTTCTTTTCTCTCCTTGCTATCCTTTGGAACTCTGCATTCAAATTCTTCCTTTTCTCCTTTGCTTTTTGCTTCCCTTCTTTTCACAGCTGTTTGTAAGGCCTCCTCAGACAGCCATTTTGCTTTTTTGCATTTCTTTTTCTTGGGGATGGTATTGATCCCTGCCTCCTGTACAGTGTCACAAACTTCCATCCATAGTTCATGAGGCACTCTGTCTATCAGAGCTAATCCCTTGAATCTATTTCTCACTTCCACTGTATAATCATAGTGATTTGATTTAGGTCATACCTGAATGGTCTAGTGGTTTTCCCTACTTTCTTCAAATTAAGTCTGAATTTGGCAATAAGGAGGTCATGATCTGAGCCACAGTCAACTCCTGTTCTTGTTTTTGCTGACTGTATAGAGCTTCTCCATCTTTGGCTGCAAAGAATATAATCAATCTGATTTCAGCATTGACCATCTGGTGATGTCCATGTGTAGAGTCCTCTCTTGTGTTGTTGGAAGAGGGTGTTTGCTATGACCAGTGCGTTCTCTTGGTAAAACTCTATTCGTTTTGCCCTGCTTCATTCTGTACTCCAAGGCCAAATTTGCCTGTTACTCCAGGTGTTTCTTGACTTCCTACTTTTGCATTCCAGTCCCCTATAATGAAAAGGACATCTTTTTTGGGTGTTAGTTCTAGAAGGTCTTGTAGGTCTTCATAGAACTGTTCAACTTCAGCTTCTTCAGCATTACTGGTTGGGGCATAGACTTGGATTACCATGATATTGAATGATTTGCCTTGGAAACGAACAGAGATCATTCCATCATTTTTGAGATTGCATCCAAGTACTATATTTCAGACTCTTTTGTTGACTATGATGGCTACTCCATTTCTTCTAAGGGATTCTTGCCCACAGTAGTAGCTATAATGGTCATCTGAGTAAAATTCACCCATTCCAGCCCATTTTAGTTCGCTGATTCCTAAAATGTCGACGTTCACTCTTGTCATCTCCTATTTGACCACTTCCAGTTTGCCTTGATTCATGGACCTAACATTCCAGGTTCCTATGCAATATTGCTCTTTACAGCATCAGACTTTGTTTCCATCACCAGTCACATCCACAACTGGGTGTTGTTTTTGCTTTGGCTCTGTCTCTTCAGTCTTTCTGGAGTTATTTCTCCAAGGATCTCTCTCCAGTAGCATATTGGGCACCTACTGACCTGGGGAGTTCATCCTTCAGGGTCCTATCATTTTCCCTTTCATAGTGTTCATGGGGTTCTCCAGGCAAGAACACTGCAGTGGTTTCCCATTCCCTTCTCCAGTGGACCACATTTTGTCATTTTGTCACATTAGTTTTGCATTAATTATCTATATAATCCTCGCCACAAGCTTCTGAGGTAAGTACACACTACTGATATATTATTCCAGTTTTCTAGGTTGGGATAAGTAAGTGTTAGTCACTCAGTAATGCCTGACTCTTTGTGGCCCCATGGACTGCAGCCCACCAGGTGCCTCTGTCCATGAGATTTTCCAGGCAAGGATACTGGAGTGGGTTGCCATTTCCTGCTCCAGGGATCCCTAGATTGTGATGCTGAGGTTTAAAGAGCAAATTGCCTAAGGCCAAAGAGGTCTGTGTTGTTTAGTCATTAAGTTGGGTCCAACTCTTTTGTGACCTACATGAACTGTAGTCTGCAGGCTCCTCTGTGCATGGAATTTTCCAGGCAAGAATACTGGAGTGGGTTGCCATTTCCTGCTCCAAGAGATCTTCCTGACCCAGGGATCGAACCTGTGTCTACTGCTTGGCAGGTGGATCCTTTACCACTGAGCCACCTGGGAAGCTCAAAGAGGTCTGTAAAGTATGCTAATCTACCATGAGGGGCTCAGGAGAAACCTCCAGCAGGGACAGTTGAAAGTAAATCTTAAAGGATGAGTGGGTTGAACTAGAAATGCAGGTGAGAGGGGATAGAGAGACACAGAAGGCACAGGGGAAGACTGGAAAGCCTGGTGTTGGTAAGAAAAGATTTGGCTAAAAAAGGAACCCCCAAGGCCAAATCATGAAGAGTTTGGATTTAGTCCAGAAGAGAACTAATAATGATTGAAAACTTTAAACATGAGAGTGCCGAGCTAGATTTGTTTTTAGAAAGAAGATGCCAAGAGACTTGTGGGGGGCATGGTGGTAATCCAGGCAGGAAGTGAAGAGGCCTGAACTAATTAAAAGGAGTTTATCTGAAAACATGCTTTCTGTTTCACATTTATTCCCTCTATTAAGGCATCAGCAAGGAAACAGGGAAGTAGAGGAAATCACTTTTGCAAAATGCTGAGCACGCTTTTCTTACTGAGCAGATGATTTCTCTCAAAGTTGAGAGAGGAAACAAGTGCAGTTTACTGAACCTGCTCCTCCTGTTAAAAGGTTCCAGGCAGGACTTTGGTCTCAAAGGATAATTATTCCTGGCAAGCTACAAACCGGTTTGCAATATTATTGTTCTCTTCACCCAAGAAAGGGTTCAAAGGAGTTCAAAGGATGTAACCAGCCAAGAAAATAGGAAGATTATTCTAGAATCTCTTGGTTCTAAGAACCAAGAGGGATTTAATATTGCTAGTAATACAGAAGAAGGTAACGGTTTTATACCATTTCTACCACTGACTTTGACATTCACTTATTCATTCACTTAATACCTACTGATATTTACTATGAGCAAGGTTCTTCTGTACTATGTGTTATGATGTTGGGGCAAGATGCAAGAGTATATTAGAAACAGATCTGATCCTCAAAAAGCTTATTAATCTCAGACAATAAGATATGCACTAAATAATTACAAGTTGTGTTTGAAAATACCTAAAATGGGTATAGATTAAATGTTGCAGAATTGAAAGGAGATGAAGCTACCCCAGGTAATAAGGAACAAAAGGTTAGCAGAGAAAGACTCTGCATTCAAGTGGATAAGGGCTTACCTGGTGGTTCAATGGTTAAAACACAGGTTTGATCCCTGGTCCAGGAAGATTCCACATGTGGAGAAGAAACTAAACCCCAATTAAGCCACAACCACTGAAGCCTACACGCCCTAGAGCCTGAGCTCTGCAACAAGAGAAACCACCACACTAACCCCAACCAATGCAACCAGAGATCAACCCCTGCTTGCCATAACTAGAGAAAGCCCTCACGCAGCAATGAAGACCCAGTGCAGCCAAAAATAAATAAGCAAATCAAATAAAGTGGATAATAACTGATGTCTAAGATTTGAGCTTGCAGAGATTTGGGGAAGACCCATTTAGGCCATTATTTCCGAAACTGTTTGAGGTCATGTTTCTGAAGAGTGTATTGAGAATTCCACGTGAAAAAGGTCCTTGGCTGTGCTGGAAATTCGCCTATTTGTTTTCAGATTAATTTCCTTTTCTTCCTCTGCCCTGTTCTGTATTGCAGGAGGTTGCTGCTTGCAAATGACACTTTTCAGGCTCCCTTATCGATTTCCTTGTGGTTTGGTTTGGCCAATGGAGGCAGAGGTGAGACGTAGGGGCCGTGGAGAGAGCAGGTCTTTCCTTCTCCTTGTGCTTCAGGCAGTGTCTCCAGCAGTGGCTGCATCTTTCTTGGTGACTCCAACTGCAGATGGACAGCCCCTCTCTTGGTGGTCTCGGTTTGTGCTGGGAAGTCCTGGCTCTTGGGCTGGTGTGTTTGTTATCCACTGCTGCATAATAAATTACCTTGAAACTTCACAGCTTAAAACAACAAACATTTCGTTATCTTTCCCAGTTCCTGAAGTTTAATAATCTGAGAGTGACTTAACCAGGTGGTTCTGGCTCATGGTCTCTCATGAGGTTGCAGTCAAGATACTGGCTGGAGCTGCAGTCATCTCAAGGCTAGCGTACGGCTGGAGGATTGATTTCCTAGTTGACTCACGTGGTTATTGGCAGGACATAACTTCTAGCTGGCCATTGGCCAGAGGCTTGAGTATTCTTCCAGGTGGCCTTCTCCTTAGAGCTATATACAACATGGCAGCTTGCTTCTCCAATAGGGAGTTATCCAAGAGATGGAGATGGAGAGAGAGAGAGACAGGATGGAAGCCGAAGTCTTTTTAATAACCTAATCTCAGAAGTAACATACATCATTTCTGGCACATGATGTTGCTCACATAGACCAACTGTGATAGAGTGTGTGTGTGTTTGGGGGAGGGGCTACACAAGGGTGCGAATACCAGGAGGCAAGGATAATTGACAGCTACCTTGGAGGCTGGCTACCACAGTCCATCCTCCGGTCCCATGATTCATGTTCCTCCCACATGCAAAATACACTCACTTCCTCCCCAAGTCATCAAAAGTCTCATGTCATCATAGTGTCAGCTTGAAATCTAACATCTCCTCATCACTCCTTGAGGCTCCTTGAGTGTAGTTCCTTAAATATAGCTCCTTGAATATAGTTCCTCTCCCCCTGTGAAACTAAATGACAACTTATGCGCTCCTCCATATACCCAACGCACAGTGGTGAGTCAGGTGTAACAGGGCAACCGTTGCCGACAATCCTATTCAGAGAGAGGGAAGATGGCAGGCACATAGGAGTCACTGGCCCATTATCGTTCTGAAATCCAGCTGAACAAATGTTGAACAAACTTTAATTGAGTCTCAAAACCTGGGAGTAATTCTCCCTGGCTCTCAGATCCATGTTCTGGAGTCTTGGTTCTGACCCCTGAGTCATCCCCCGACACACCTTTTTATAATGAAAGATAGCCCATGTTTACTGCTGAGAAGTTTTCTCAGCCTACTTCTTGCCAGTGGAACTTTGAGGGTCCAAAGGGTTCTTCTCACTTTGCTTTCTATATCCCTTTCAGTCCAAGGTGGCAATGTTTCTGCATAAGTATCTATTTTTTAAATGCTGTGAGTCTTACATGAATGTTAGTAGGGCCCACTCCATTAGATAAAAGTCACACCTACAAATATATTTCAGATGAGTTATTCTCTACCTTGGGCTTCTGATGAGATGGCTGACAGACAATGCCCTTATACTTCCTAGGTCCTTAATCATTTTACTGAGAGACTGTGTGAGACACCTTTAATCTTCTTAGAGGACCAAGCAGTATTCTGATGCACAGCCTTCAATCTTTCTGAGAGTTTAGGAAAAGATTTTACAATCACACTCTTTGCTTTGTCTTAAGACCATGTTTTACTAACAATGCCCTGGATTTGTAGCTCAGAAGGTACATCTTAATTTTAGCATTGTTTACCATATGAAATTAAAAGACGCTTGCTCCTTGGAAGGAAAACCATGGCAAACCTAGACAGCATATTAAAAAGCAAAGACATCACTTTACTGGCAAAGGTCCATATAGTCAAAGCTATGGTTTTTCCAGTAGTCATGTATGGACGTGAGAGTTGAGCCATAAAGAAGGCTAAGTGCTGAAGAATTGATGTTTTCAAACTGTGGTGATACAGAACTCTTGAAAGTCCTTTGGACTGCTAAGAGATCAAACCAGCCAATCCTAAAAGAAATCAGTCCTGAATATTCCTTGGAAGGATTGATGCTGAAGCTGAAGCTCCAGTACTTTGATCACTTGATGAGAAGAGCCGACTCATTGGAAAATACCCTGATTCTGGGAAAGATTGAAGGCAAAATGAGAAGGGGGCGGCAGAGGGTGAGATGGTTAGATAGCATCACCAACTCAATGGACATGAGTTTGAGCAAACTCTGAGAGATAGTGAAGGACAGGGAAGCCTGATGTGCTGCAGTTTATAGGGTCGCAAAGAGTCGGACACAATTTAGTGACTGAACACACACTGTTGAGAGAGGCTGAGAATTCTCAAAAACATCAAATTCTGTTTGCCTTTTGTTTAAACTGTTAACACTTTGTCCTTTAGTTTACCTCTCTGCTCTCACATTTGCTATAAGCAAGAAAAGGAAACCTTTGCTTGCAGATCTCCTTAGCTAGACCACCCAGTTCCTTAGTCACATTTTCTGCATTTTGGTTACTGCAGGCAACAGTGTTACTTAACTTTTTGCACTATATATTAAGGATTGCCTTCCCTCCAGTTTTCAATAACAGTTACCTCATTTTTTGCAAGCCTTCACCTGCAGCATATCAAAAATTGTGATGGTTATATTAACAGTTTCTTCAAGGTACCATAGCCTTTCACTAACACTCTCCCCAAAGTTTATTGTCTGTTCCAAAGTTACTTATGTATCTAAGGATTTTATTATGGCTGAATCTCACTTTCAGCAACATCTCTATTAGTTACCTAAAGTTTAAAGATAATTTGGTTTGCCCAAATAGGTAACTTAAATACACTACCATTTAAATATTGCTTTTCAGCTAAGATGCCTATTCTCTTCCTAATTATCGGCTCAGTAGTTGCGCTGCACAGGCTTAGTTGCCTTGAGGCATGTGGGATCTTCCCAGTCCAGGAACCGAACCAGTATCCCCAGCATTGCAAGATGGACTCTTAACCACTGGACCACCAGGGAAGCCCTGGTGGCAGTTTTAAACTGCTAAGTTTCAGGATAATATGTTACACAGAAATGTTGCTATTCAGTGGCTCAGTCCTTTCTGACTCTGCAACCCCATGGACTGCAGCATGCCAGGCTTCCCTGTCCTTCATTATCTCTGGAGTTTGCTCAAATTCATGTCCGCAGAGTCGGTGATGCCATCCAACCATCTTCTCCTCTATCATCCCCTTCTCTTCCTGCCTTCGATCTTTCCCATCCTCAGGGTCTTTTCCAAAGAGGCGGTGTTTCAAATCAGGTGGCCAAAGTATTGGAGCTTCAGCGTCAGCATCAGTCCTTCCAATGAATATTCAGGACTAATTTCCTTTAGGACTCACTGGTTTGATCTCCTTGCAGTTCAAGGGACTCCCAAGAATCTTCTCCAGCACCACAGTTTGAAAGTATCAGTTCTTTGGCACTCAGCCTTCTTTATGGTCCAACTCTCACATTCATACATGACCATTGGAAAAACCATAGCTTTTGATATAATATAGTCATAATGTTCAGCACAATGTCAATTAGAGTAAGGGCTCAATGAATGATAGTTATTATTAACAATTTGGGGGACTTCCCTGGTGGTCCAGTGGTTGAGAATCTGCCTTGCAATGCAGGGGATGCAGGTTTGATTCCTGGTCAGGGAAACTAAGACCTCACATGTGGGGCAACTAAGCCCACATGCTGGAAATAGAGAAGCCTGTGCACTACAGCTAGAGAAAGCCTGCATGCTTCAAGAAAGACCCAACGCAGCCAGAAATTATTAAAAAAAAAACAAACACAACCAAAGAACAACAAGACAATTTGGGCAAGCAAGCAATGCTACCCAAGAGTTCTTTCTAGTCTTCAGCTCTTACCTACTCCCAGCTACCTACTCCATAGCATCTATGAATGTAAAGTTTTAATCACTCAGTCATGGCCAACTATGCAGCATCTGTGACTAGTGATTTTCAAATATTGAAATGAGAGAACTATAAAAACAACAATAATTAAAAAGCTCAATTTATGAGTGTGTTGCTCTTTAAAGTTTTCTCTGGATGAAAAGCAGCCCATTCAATACCCAATTTAAATATGGACTAGAAATTTTTAAAATTTGTGTTTTCTTACAGTAATGACTTTCAAGAAAAATAAGATACTGCAACACCACAAAATGGTCATTAGCTTATCAGTCAGCTTAATTTTCCCAAAGACGTAAATCTGGAGACATTTTGAGAAGTACTGAATGAACTTTGGAGGTATTCACCTTTGTAAGACTCTTTCCTTCTCTTTTCCAGATGGAAGGTGCAGAAGGATAATATGTTCCAAAACCCTTTTTTGTATATTCAAAAGCAGAATACCATGATCAAAGAGATGAATTACAAAGAATAATCAGGAATGTAAATATGTACACATTTTGAATCCTTAGTAAATAAATAAGTTTGATACTTTTCAATGCAAAACAATTTTGTACTTTGTATATATTTACACTTTGACCTTTGTATATACTGTAAAAAACTTAAATACAAATGGCACTTAGAAAAAACACAAAATCAGCATTCCCACTTTTAGAAAAAAAAAATAAGTAAATCAGATTAAGAATACATGATTTTTTTAAAACTTAATTTGTGAAGAAGCTACAGATATTATATTATTAAAAACAGTTTATACAAAGTATTAGTATAGGCTAATTTTCTTTTGGGGGGGCAACTCAAAATGATTCTTTAAGGACCATAGCCTATATGGATATGATAGAATGCCACGTAGCTCTCCCAGATGACAAGAACCTAGCTTAATGACCATACATGAAAATGTGGACACGGAGTAAAAACCCAGGTTTCCCATATTGCAGGCAGATTTTTTACCATCTGAGCCACAAGGGAAGCCCATATAAACAGAGGAGACACAATATAGCATATGTGCTCTGATCAGACCATGTAGAAATGTATGTTTGTATGTATGATGTAGTGTAATGGAAAGGAAAGTGGGAATCAGAAGAGGTGGGTTCAGGACTTCCCTGGTTAAGAATCTGCCTTCTAAAGCAAGGGACATGGGTTCAATCGCTTGTTGCCTGGATGCTGCAACGAAGATCCGACACAGCCAAAAAGAAATAAATAAAATAAAAAGAAGGGCTGAGTTCTAGCTCTAACAGGGCCTCACTTGGCTGGGCATCCAGGTGTGAGCAATTTATTTGCTTGTTTTCTCACCTGTGAAATGAAGGAGTTGATCTCAACTGACTTCCAGGCCATTCATTTGCTGGCATTTGGTGATTTGGAGTGTCATAAATGTAGTTTACTATTTATTACCTTCTTTCCTGTAAGGTTGCTGAGGTTAATAATAACATTAAAAGGATACCACATGTCTTTAGTAAGGCCTAGAAGAAAAAATAATATTAATCAATAAAGAAGATTCAGCTATAGATAGATACACTATTTTAAACTTTGTTTCTTAAAAAAGGCAATAGGAAGTCACTGAAGGTTTTGGAGTAGAAAAGTGTCAAGATAAAAGTAGCATTTTGAACCAGGCAATGACTTCCCTGGTGGTCCAGTGGTTAAGAATTCAGCTGCCAATGAAGGGGGCACGGTTTGACCCCTGGGCAGAGAAGATCCCACATGCTGCAGAGCTTCTAAGCCTGGTGTTACAACTACTGAAGCCTGAGCGCCCTAGAGCCTCATGCTCTGCAAGAGAGAAGTCACCTCAACGAGAGGCCCAAGCAAGGAAGACCCAGTGCAGCCAAAGTTAAGTAAGTAAATAAAATCAGGCAATGGTGTGCGTCACACATGAAAACAAGGGAGGGAGTATAGAAGCAGAATGTGCCTTCCTGTGCTGAGTGTAGAGGAAACAAATATGCTGTGAGTACACGATTATTCTCCATCCCCTTTCCCAAATTAATTATCTTCATAGAATTTATCATTCCCTGAAAATTTATTTAAATATTTGTTTATGTATTATTTCATTTTCTGCCTCACCCTCCAGAATATAAGTTCCATGAGGACAGATAGTACCATCTGTATAAATACTCAACAAATACTTGCTGAATTAAAGAATATGTGAAATTTATATTGAATCTTATAGACAAAGTCACACATCTTTCCTGATACATTTCTGTGGCTTTGCAGCTTCAGGCTAACTTAGCACCAAAAGCCCCAACAAGACCCTCCTATCTAACCATCGCTATGACTGCCCTCCTTTCAGCCCACTACTGAATATATGAAAATATACTGAAAATATGGGTATTTCCCCATAAACTTTGCTACCCTTCTGTTCAGAAATTCTTCTTTCTCTGGTACAAATGAAACTAGGAGGGATGATTATTTACGCTTTACTCTCAGCACTTCTTTCTGAATTACCTGTGTCTAGATATTTGTTAATTAACTTAATACAGTGGTTAAGTACTCACTGTCTTTTTCCTTGCAACTTCAGTTCACAAACTTAGTTGAATGTAAATAATACCAAGCACTTTCTCTCTCAAAGCTGTTGAGAGAAGGGACAGAGGTGAGTTTGGGGGGTGAGTATTGGAGTGGGGCTCAGAAGGTCTATAATTAGCAAAGGTTTTACTCCCGTCTCTCTGTGGTTTTTACAACCCCCCCACTGTCTTCAGCTTTAGAACTGCTCACCTCAGTCATGGGGCTCTTACACACTCCCTCTCTGAGTGACACTTGAATCTACTTCCCTTAAAAATAATAGCATTTCACATTTGTAGTGTACTTATAAGTCTATAAAATGCTTTCTACCCCTATGACTTTACTTAAATCTTACTTAATCTCTTTGTTCTCAAATGGATTATTAGCTCTTGTTTTTGTTTTTCTAGGAGAACTAAGAAGAAAACTAGAGTAACAGATGTGGGAAAAGGAAATTTCTAGATAGTGAGTTATAAACTGACTAAATGCTAACACTGTAATCATGATGAGACCAAAGCTGTTTTGACTGGCTCAGGTTCCTCACTCTGGACAGAACTGATTTATTACCTTCCAAGGACTGTTTTTCCCCTTTGCCTTTCACTGTCTGGGTCTTCCATAATTGGTTGTGTTGAAAAGTTGATACCACTCCAAAGGAAACGTGGGTCCCACTGGTCTCTCGGTCTAATCAGTACCTGGCTCTATCTTTCTTGCAAGCTGGCTCCTGGCAGCTCCTCATCTCATTCCCCTCTCCAGGCAATCTCTATTAGCTTGTCCTTATAATAGCTCAGTTGGTAAAGAATCTGTCTGCAATGCAGGAGACCCTGGTTCGACTCCTGGGCTGGGAAGATCCCCTGCAGAAGGGAAAGGCTACCTACTCCAGTATTCAGGCCTGGAGAATTCCATGGACTGTATAGTCCAGGGGGTCTCAAAGAGTCAGACAAGACTGAGTGACTTTCACTTTTCACTCTCATTGCCTGTTAGGGGCCTATTGCTGACTAAGAAATAAATGTGGTTTATATATGGTTCTTCCTTTTGTTCTGATATCTCTCCTCTAAATTTCTTCCTCCCATTCATCTGACCTCAGACTATTTCTATTTTTTCTTGTTGTTGTTGTTTTTCTGGCACTTCCTGCACTTGTGGATTCTCTTTTCATCTTCCATGTGGGCAGCTGATAACCTGTTCTGTTCCCATTTTCTCAGGTTAACAATTTTACCTGATTTCTTGGATATTCATCACTCAGATGCCCTGGCAAATTGTGACTTCTCAAAGTCATCTCATTACATTTTTTACCAAGGCCAGTCCAATACATTAGGGAGCCTGGTAACAATAAAATAATAATTATCATCATTGAGTTCTCACTGACACACAGTGCCAAGCAATTTACATAAGTGATACTATTTAATCCTCTACACAACCCTATGAGGTCAAATTTGAGAGGATGTGTCAACAGAGGCTTTATTTGCATGACTGTAAATTAAACCATGTACAAAGGATAGTGTCTGGATATGTTGGGGTATATAACCAGTCCTATAGGGCATCCCAGGTGGTGTTAGTGGTGAAGAACCCACATGCCAGTGCATGAAACGCAACAGATGTGGGATTGATCCCTGGGTTGGGAAGTCTCCTGGAGGCTGGCATGGCAACCCACTCCAGTGTTCTTGCCTGGAGAATCCCATGGATAGAGAAGCCTGGAGGGATACAGTCCAAAGGGTTGGAAAGAGTCAGACACAAGTGAAGTGACTTAGTATGCATACATACACTAATACCTCCATCTCTCAGGAAACGCTTTGTGGAGAGTGTACCACAAAGAAAAGACTTATCCTGAATCAAAAGAGAGGTAAATCCTGGTGTAGATTTACTGAATTCAGAGACTGCAAATGAAATTGATACTAATATTTCTTATGAAAGTCAGTTATATTGATGACCCCCAATCAACCATACTTACTAATGTTTATACCTTTATTTAGTCCTTCCCCTTGAATCAGGGGACTTTTTTTTTTTTTAATGTGTGGATCATATTTAAAGTCTTTGTTGAATTTGTTGTTACAGCATTGCTTCTGTTTTATTTATTTATTTATTTTTTGCCTCCAGGCATGTGGGATCTCAGCTTCCTGACCAGGGATTGAACCTGCACCCCCTGCATTGAAAAGCGAAGTCTTAACCACTGGAACACCAGGGAAGTCCCTGTGTCCTGTTTTAAAGAATAGTAATGGCAGAAGTGACATTGTGTCTTTCCCAAGCCTTTGTTGTTGTTCAGTCGCTAAATCGTGTCTGACTCTTTGTGATTCCATGGATTGCAGCACGCCAGACTTTCCTGTCCTACCCTATCTCCTGGAATTTGCTCAAACTCATGTCCATTGAGTCGCTGATGCCTTCCAACCATCTCATCCTCTGTCTCTCCCTTCTCCTCCTGCCCTCAATCTTTCCCAGCATCAGGGTCTTTCCCAATGAGTCAGCTCTCAGCTTTAAGAATGTCTGGTAGCTTCTACTTTCCTTCTTTCAGAAGTCCTGAGCACCATTTGATAAGTCCACATGGAGACGGAGAAGCCCTGGGTTTACATGGTGAGAAAGTGAGGTCTTGCCTTGCCAACATCCATTGTTGGGTCTGGCCTTCCAGACACCCCTGACAAGGTGTCAGATCCAGGAGTGAAGCCATCCTGGAGGTTTCAGCCCTAGCTGCCATCTGACTACAGCCATGTGAGAGACCCAAGTGAGAACAGCAGAACTGACCAGCAGAGCCCCAACCTGTCAACTCACATAATCATGAGAAATTAAAAAATAAAAAAAGACTTGTTTTAAGCCACCACACTTTGCAGTGGTTTAGTAAGCAGTCATAGATAACCAAAACACTACTAATATTATTACTGTTAAAATATGGTCAGATTCGAGTCCCATTGGTTAAGAACACCAGAATCAAGGTGGGGTTCTGGTGTTCTTAAAGAAGCTTAAGAATACCAGAATCTTAGACTGTAGCCATGCCTGCCCCTACCCTTTTGATCTGGAGAGAGAACTATCCACAGGAGACAGTTGCAGAAGAAGACCAACACCTGAATTTTAGCTAAGCTTGCACAGTCTGATAAGGTAATCTGAGGTCACGTGCCTAGAACTAGGTGCTTACAGGGCCTTTTCCGTAGGCAAAATTAAAAGTATGTGACCACCAGGACGGCTAGGATCCTGCCTAATCGAAATGGACACTGGCTGAGCCAGGCTGCAGTTTTACTGCAGACTAGCTGTCTTCTCTCTCTGAGCCTGAGAGCACGCCTGGGTTGGAGTGTCACTCAGTCCCAGGGGGGCAATGGGAGAAGAACCCAGAGGGCACCATACCCCGTGCACGATCCAACACATCGTGCATGACCTTAACTGCTGGGGAAAACGGCCTGGTTAGGAATCTAACACACCAGACTGGTCACTCCTCTCGTGGGGGCAGGAGAACACCAAGGGTGATAAGAAAGACATTGTGGAAGTATCCCCTTCCCTGGGCTCTTTACATATTATCTCATGTAATTCTCACAGTAACTCTGAAAGGTAGGTCTTTTTCTTGCTATATTACCCACGAGAAAGTTAAATATTAGAGAGGTTGAGTAACTTGCTTCAGGTTACACGGCTAGTAAGTATTATTAGGAATTCTTATATATTAATATTATTACACATATGTCAGCATTATTATATAATATTAGGAATTACAGGAGTGGGTTGGGGAGGTCAATGAGGAGAGATGACTTCTGAGTAGGGCACATTGTGAAGTCACTCACTTCGCCATCTCAGTTTTTCGTACAAGTGAAAAACAAAGTCAAATGAAAGTGCTGTACCGTTAAAGGCACCTAAGGAAACAGGGCCCCCAAATCACCCTTTCTTGTGGCCTAATTATGGAACCAGGTGGGAGGAAGGCATCTCTCTCTGCTTCAGCAGAGAGGTGGCTACACGCCAGCCGTGGTTAGTGACATGAGTCAGTGAACGGCCACTCAGAAATGCATGTGAGATGTCCCCTCCCCCCGCAGATCCTTGAGAGATACAGAGGGGACTTGCGATTCCAGCAATCCCCCCGTGGAGGCTGCTTCTCTCCATATTATCCAGTTGTACCATCAAACTGGAGTGGCCTGGAGAGATGTGTGTTACACAAACACTACATCTCTGACAGAAAACTCTATACTTGTTCCACCCCCACATTCTCCATTCAAGTTCCCAGAAGTTTGCAATTATCCTCACAAGACATTTCCAGACAAGGCTTACTCAGCTTTGGTTTTCAGTAGGATGAGATTACTTTGTCTTGTTTTGTCTTTTTCACTTCTTTAAACTCAACTGATCATTCTCATTCAATGCCAGGCTGGTGTAGAAAAGTCAGTCATGGAATGCACATGACCAACTCTTCCCCTGCTGTTCTTTCTCTGCTCATCCTGGATTCTTGACCCTACACACCAACATGTTGTGTCAACCCTTCTTCACGGGACTCTACTTTCTCCTTCAGGCTGTTTGGACTTTGACCTCTTGCCCAGTTTTCAGTTGTTCTAACTCCTCTGGCTTGGTATCCTATATTAGCTTAGCTGAGACTCTTCATACTAAGCCCTAGTATTGCAGAATTCAACCTGCCAACTGCACCTGGATGGCATCCATTTTCCAAGCTCTGTGCCTTTGGAAAGAAAACTACCTGACCAAAAAAACAATGACAAAGGAGAGGGAAGAGTTGCTTTTAACTTGCACTTGCTGGCGCTGCAGTCAAATGTCTTTCTTTTTTTTTTTAATAATGTTTATGTATGTATTTATCTTATTTATTTGGCTGCACCGGGTCTTAGTAATTGCCACATGCGGGATCTTCGATCCTTGTTGTGGCATGTGGGTTCTTTAGTTGCTGTATGTGGGATCTAGTTTCCTCACTAGGGGTTGAACCTGGAACCCCTGCATTGGGAGCTTGGAGTCTTAGCCCCTGGACCACAGAAGTCCCTGCCAGCCCCATTTCTATCTGCTTGCTTCTGCACCACTTTCCTTCTGGCTCCCAAGGATTTAGGAGGGATTAAAAAAAAAATCCTTGGTTACAACAAATGTTTAGCAATATCTCCTAAACTTGAACACATGTACAATATTGTGTTCTACTACTTGATAATATTCCTAACAGACATAAATACATATGTTTATCAAAAGATATGTACAAAGATGCTCATAGCAGGGTGATTCATAATAGCTAAAAACTGGAAACAATCCAAATGTCCAATAGCAGTAGAATGAACAAAGAATAGTATATTCATATAATACACTATATAATAATGAAAAAGAACAAACTACTGCTATGCATAACAACATGGATGAATCTTCCAGATATAATGTTGACTCCAAAAAGTCACATACAAAAGAATACATAACATATATTCCACTTATATGAAATTCTAAAGCTGAAAAAACTGATCAGTGTGGTTAGAAGTCAGAAAAGTGGTTACCATATGGGGAGGGGTAATCAGGTGGGGATATGAGAGGACTGGATGCTGATAACATTTTGTTTCTTAATCTGGGGACTGATTAAACCAGTGTGTTCACTTTGCAAAAATCCATCCAGCTGTACACTTAAGATTCATGTATTTTCCTATACATGGTATCTGTGAATAAAGTGAGTGACAGAAAGAAAATTTTTCCTTGTTTTGTTCTGAAAATGTAATTATAAAGGATACTCAAGGTTAGTGGTGGGGTAAATGGGTTTTCTTGTATTACTTGTCATTTTGGAAAACCTAGCTATTCCTATTAACCTAAAAAAAAAAAATCTATGGATTCCTTTGCCGTAATGGAAACATTTCCCCCAACTGAATATCATGATTCTTTTTTTTAGTATTTATTTATTTATTTGGCTACACCAGGTCTTAGCTGTGGCACATGGGATCTTTGTTGCTGCATGTGGGATTGTTTTTTTTTTAGTCATGGCATATAAACTCTCAGCTGCAGCATATGGGATCTAGTTCCGTGACTGGGCTCAAAACTGAGCCCCCTGTATTGGGAGTGTGGAGTCTTAGCCACTGGATCACCAGTGAAGTCCCTGAACATCTCAATGTTTAGCAGAACATGGTCAGTGGTATGGCAACACTCTACAGGTTCCCAGGTGGAATGGAAGGAGCATCACTGCAGGCCCAGCTCTAAGAGGGCTTCAGCGTGGTGTTCTGGGATGAATCAACCAGGTTGACAGGATAAGACAGGCTGCAGAACATGGAGCCATAGCAAATCTGGACACGGTCAAGGGTCGAAACTGGAATGGAGGACCAAGAAGATTATCTTAATGAAGTACCTGGCCAAAGAAACATGCTGAGCAGCAGAGGCTAGGTACAGTTCAATGGGATAGAAATGGAGACCATCAGGGCAAGTGGATTTGGTAGAAAATTAGTATGGAGATGAGCTACCACAGGCTGTCTATAGGGCCTTTACAGTCTCAATGGATTAGGAAATAACTGTTCTAGAAAAGAACAGGGCTTAGCTATTCTACACAAAAATGCTACAGTCTTTCCACTGTTCTACCCAGCCTCCCTTTCTGGGGTTCTTTGGGTGACATCCTTCATTCTCATCTTCCCTCCAGACTCTCCTTCTAGCTTCCAGGATTTTGATTCCTTGACTATTTCTCAGTTCTGCTGGCTTCTATGACATGGGCATTTCCCACTATCTTAGGCGAGAAATTATACACATAGCCAACGACCTCCTGACCTGTCCCAGATCAACCATTCCCCAATCCTTCAGTGACCATCACCTTCTAAGAGGTGGGAGAACCTTGATAGAAAGAACCAAGCAAGCCAGTTGCTTCAGAACTCAAGATCATTTCTTTGCTGCTGGAGCCACCATATACTGTCCCTGTTCCAGTCTGTTCCCTTTCAGACTGTGTTATTGTACTTGGCAAATCTGTGCCAGCTGACATGGGAGCCTTGTAACAAAGTCCACTGGTATCTGCTTCCATGCTGGGAATTCCTCCAGGCTATCGTCCTTTCTTTCCCCTTTGCTTCTACTTATTCATTGGCTCCCCTTGTTTTCCTATCCACACTGATTCCATACCTTGGTACTCCTCTAGAACAGTGAAGGGACCGGGCACTCTATCTGGGTCTCCCTAGGATGCTACCCTACTCAGCCACCTTTGTTCCATTTTATCTTATCAGCAGAGGGTAATCAAAATTCCCGTTGTTGTTTTTCTTCCCTATGGTATTTCTTGCTGCTTACCTGGCTATTTGATATTGTGTGCGTGCATACTCAGTTGTGTCCATCTCTTTGCGACCCCATGGACTGTAGCCTGCCAGGCTCCTCTGTCCATGAAATTCTCCAGGCAAAAATACTGGAGTGAGTAGCCAGCCATTCCCTTCTCCAGGGGATCTTCCTGACCCAGGGATCAAACTCTTTATCTCCTGCATTGTAGGCCAATTCTTTACTCCTGAGCCATTGGGGAAGTCCCTGGTTGATATTCTCTTTCCTAAAAGTAATGCTCAAAATTCTCCAAGCCAGGCTTCAACCGTACGTGAACCATGAATTTCCAGATGTTCAAGCTGGATTTAGAGAAGGCAGAGGGACCAGAGATCAAACTGCCAATATCGGTTGGATCATCAAAAAAGCAAGAGAGTTCCAGAAAAACATCTACTTCTGCTTTATTGCCTATGCCACACCCTTTGACTGTGTGGATCACAACAAACTGTGGAAAATTCCGAAAGAGATGGGAATACCAGACCACCTGACCTGCCTCCCGAGAAATCTGTATGCAGGTCAGGAAGCAACAGTTAGAACTGGACATGGAACAACAGACTGATTCCAAATCGAGAAAGAGTATGTTAAGGCTGTATATTGTTACCCTGCTTATTTAACTTATTTGCAGAGTACATCACGAGAAACGCTGGACCGGATGAAGCACAAGCTGGAATCAAGATTGCCAGGAGAAATATCAATAACCTCAGATATGCAGATGATACCACCCTTATGGCAGAAAGAGTACTAAAGAACCTCATAATGAAAGTGAAAGAGGAGAGTGAAAAAGTTGGCTTAACCCTCAGCATTCAGAAAACTAAGATCATGGAATCCAGTCCCATCACATCATGGCAAATAGGTGGGGAAACAGTGTAAACAGTGACAGACTTTATTTTTGGGGGGTCCAAAAATCACTGCAGATGGTGACTGCAGCTGTGAAATTAAAAGATGCTTGCTTCTTGGAAGAAAAGCTATGACCAACCTAGATAGCTTATTAAAAAGCAGAGACATTACTTTGCCAACAAAAGTCCATCTAGTCAAAGCTATGGTTTTTCCAGTGGTCATGTATGGATGTGAGAGTTGGACTATAAAGAAAGCTGAGCACCGAAGAACTGATGCTTCTGAATTGTGGTGTTGGAGAAGACTCTTGAGAGTCCCTTGGACTGCAAGGAGATTCAACCAGTCCATCCTAAAGGAAATCAGTCCTGGGTGTTCATTGGAAGGACTGATGCTGAAGCTGAAACTCCAATATTTTGGCCACCTGATGCAAAAAACTGACTCCTTTGAAAAGACCCTGATGCTGGGAAAGGTTGAAGGCGGGAGGAGAAGGGGACGACAGAGGATGAGATGGTTGGATGGCATCACCGACTCAATGGACATGAGTTTGGGTAGACTCCAGGAGTTGGTGATGGACAGGGAGGCATGGCGTGCTGCGGTATACCGGGTCATAAAGAGTTGGTCACGACTGAGTGACTGAGGTGAACTGACTAACTGCACTTCTTAAAATGTTGCAAACTAAGATATGAACTGACAACCACAATAAAGGGTAGTGGAAATCTACATTTTGGAAACTGACAAAATGGAGTTGAAATCCTGGATCTTCCTATCATCCACTAGTGAGGAGACTTTGGACAAGTTACTTGACCTTTCCAAGCCAGGCAAGATTCTCCAGGCAAGAATACTGGAGTTGGTGGCCATTTCCTACTCCAGGGGATCTTCCAAACCCAGGAATGGAACCCGCGTCTCCTGCTTGGCAGGGGGATTCTTTACCTCTGTACCACCTAAGCCCCTATGGTCAGTCTACCCACAGAGAATTCTGAAGGACACAGTCCTCATGTTGAATGTGGCAGCAGGCCCAGGGTATGAGAGAACAAGGCAGCAAACAAGAAATGCCAAGGGTTTGAGGAGCAATAAGACAAAGGCCAATTAATCAACAGAAATCAAGAGTGAGTAAATAAATATCAGAGGGCAGAACAAGATATGATGACCAAAGTACATGCAAACACTCTGCAGGGAGGAGAGCTGTTGATCAGTCAAACAGCTGGTGCGTCACAGTGGGTCAGGGGAAATGTGGAAAAGGCAGAGTTGGAAACAGAACGTACAGTACCCAGACCCGGCAGAGAAGGACTCTCAATACACGTGGGTCCACACAGAGAAGGACCACATGCTCCCTTAGCCTCAGCAGCCATGATAGATCTCTCACCTTGGTGAGAAGCATCTGTAGTGAGCCTGGTCTGTAATCTTGCTGGTGATAGTGACTGCATGGTTAAGAGCGAGGGTGAGGCTTGACATCCCTCTCTGGAAAAGTATTTCAGTGCTGCCTTCACTGGCTTCTTGGAGGCAGGTGTATCTGAGTGTCACTGATGGAAAGAGAGGACTTAGGGATTTCCCTGGTGGTCCAGTGGCTAAGACTCCGCATTCCTAATGCAGGGGGCCTGGGTTCGATCCCTGCTCGGGGAAATAGATTCCACATGCTGCAACTAAAGATCCTGCATGCCACAATGAAGTTTGAAGATCCTACTGCTGAAATTAAGACCTGAAGCGGCCAAATAAATATTAAAAAAAAAGAGAGAGAGAGAGAGACAGAGCACTTGATTGAACCATGAATCTGATCAGTAAATCCCCAGGGGCAGTCCTCAGGTCCACAACCTTCCTGTTTAATTGACAGAAATATCCATGATCTATTTCTGAGGGAAATACTTAGTGTGCTTAATAGTTTTCCTGGTTTTACACCTCAGTGGAGAAATAAGGAAGGTATTGTCTAGAAACATTTGTTTTTAAGATGTGTACCACCAAGTATATCTTTAAAGAGTCCAGGAAAGTCAGTCTTAAAGCTCCTGAAAGAATCAGGGTGGTGGTATATCAATTTTTATATGGATAAGCTAAGTTTCACAGAAAATTTGTAAGGCCAAGTGATATAGTGGAAGTGCATGGGTTTTCATGTCTGAAAAATTTAGCTTGAATTTCAGCTTTACCACTTAACAGCTATGTGACATTGCACAAATTATTTAACCACTCTGTTTCTCCAACTATAAAATAGAGATAATAAAGCATAAAAGAATATGTAACTACAGTGTGTAACTGCAGAATAACTGTAGCAACCTAGATGTCCATCGGCAGACATCGATAAGAAAGCTGTGGTACATTTACACAATGGAATATTACTCAGCTATTAAAAAGAATGCATTTGAATCAGTTCTAATGAGGTGGATAAAATTGGAGCCTATTATACAGAGCAAAGTAAGTCAGAAAGAAAAACACCAATACAGTATATTAATGCATATAAATGGAATTTAGAAAGGTGGTAACGATGACCCTATATGCGAGACAGCAAAAGAGACACAGAAGTAAAGAACAGACTTTTGGACTCTGCAGGAGAAGGCAAGGGTGGGATGATTTGAGAGAATAGCATTGAAACATGTATATTATCATATGTGAAATAGATTGCCAGTCCAGGTTCAATGCATGAGACAGGGTGCTCCAGGCTGGTGCACTGGGCTGACCCTGAGGGATGGGATGCGGAGGGAGGTGGGAGGGGGGCTTAGGATGGGGAACATATGTACACCCATGGCTAATTCATGTGAATGTATGGCAAAAATCACCACAACTTTGTAAAGTAATTAGCCTCCAATTAAAATGAAGAAAAAAGAAAGAAAAAAAAAAAAAGAATCAACAGAACAACAACAACAAAAAATGCCTGTGTCCTGGGACTTCCCTGGAGGTCATCACTGTGACTCTGTGCTCCCAATGAAGGGTTTAACCCCTGGTCAGGGAACTGGAATGCACATGCCACAGCTAAAGATTCTGTGTGCCACAGCTAAGACCTGGCACTGTGAAATAAATAAACAAAAATAAGTATTTTTTAAAATGGCCATGTCCTAATCCCTGTAACATGTGAATACCTTGAATGGGTTACCTCACTTGGTAGACAATATGATTGAGGTTCGCAATCTTGAGATTATTATTATATTCCAAGGAAGATTATTCTGGACTATCTAGGTGGGCTCAGGATAATCACGTGAGAACTTAAAAGCTGCAAACCTTTTCCACATGAGGTCAGTCAGAGGGATATGTGCCTTTGGAGGGTAAGAGAGATGTGATGTAAACAGGCCTCAACTCACCATTATTGGCTTTGAAAATGGAAGAAGGGTACCATGAGCCAAGGAATGCAGGCATTCTATAAAGTGGGAAAAGGCTAGGAAACAGATTCTTCCCTAAGGTCTCCAGAAAGGAAAGAAGCCTTGATGATATCTTGATGTTAGTCCAGAGGGGCATGTGTTGAACTTCTAATGTCCAGAGCTGTTAAGACAATAAATTTCTGTTGTTTAAACCACTAAACACTTATTGGAAAAGACCCTGATGGTAGAAAAGATTGAGGGCAGGAGGAGAAGGGGGTAATAGAGGATGAGATGGTTGGATGGCATCATCAACTCAGCGGACATGAGTTTCAGCAAATTCCCAGAGATAGTGAAGAACAGGGAAGCCTGATGTGCTGTAGTCCCGGGGGTCACAAAGAGCCAAACATGACTGAGCAACTGAACAATAACAAAGCCACTAGAGGTGTGGTAAATTGTTATAGCAGCAATAAAAACCCATATATACAGGCAGAAGAAATGGCTCAGAGGACTTCCCTGTTGGTCCAGTGTCTAAGACTCCATACCTCCAATGCAGGAGGCTTGGGTTCCATCCCTGGTCAGGGAACTAGATCCTGCATGCCACAACTAAAGATTCTGCATGCAACAACTAAGATCCAGTGCAAATAAATAAATATTTTCTTTAAAAAAGCTCAGGACCATGGGGATAATTGACAGCATGGTGGTCCAATTAACCAATTGGTGACTCATAATAATCAAGCAGTAATTATCAATAATATAGTAAAAATGATCTTCACAACTCCTCATAAATATTATTCCAAAATAATACTTACTATTTCCTCCTGATCTCTTTTTAAAAATATTTATGCATTTATTTATTTGGCTATGCCAAGTCTTGGTTGCAGTGCAAACTCTTAGTTGTGGTGTGTGGGATCTAGTTCCCTGACCAGGGATCAAACCCAGGTCCCCTGCGTTGGAAGAGTAGAGTCCTAGCCACTGGAACACCAAGGTTTTTGTTGTTGTGCAGTCACTAAGTTGTGTCTGACTCTTTACAACCCCCTGGACTGTAGCATGACAGGTTGTTATATCCTCCACTATCTCCCAGACTTTGCTCAAATTCATGTCTATTGAGTCAGTGATGCTACCTAGCCATTTCATCCTCTGCCACTCCCTTCTCCTTTTGCCTTCAATCTTTCCCAGCATCGGGGTCTTTTTCAATGAGTTGGTTCTTCGCATCGTGGCCAAAGTATTGGAGCTTTAGCTTCAGCATCCTTCCAGTGAATATTGATTTCCTTTAGGACTGACTTGTTTGATCTCCTTAGAGCCCAAGGGACTCAAGAGTCTTCTCCAGCACCACAATTCAAAAGCATCAATTCTTCAGCACTTAGCCTTCATTATGGTCCACCTCTAACATCTGTACAGGACTACAGGAAAAACTATAGCTTTGACTAGGTGGACGTTTGTTGGCCAAGTAACGTCTCTGCTTTTTAATATGCTGTCTAGGTTTGTCTTGGTTTTTCTTCCAAGGAGCAAGCGTCTTTTAATTTCATGGCTGCAGTCACCATCTGCAGTGATTTCGGAGCCCAGGAAAATACAATCTGTTTCCACTTTTTCCCCTTCTATTTGCCATGAAGTGATGGGACTGGATGCCATGATCTTAGTTTTTCAAATGTTGAGTTTCAAGCCAGCTTTTTCACTCTCCTCTTTCACCCTCATTAAGAGGCTCTTTATTAATAGTTCTGTTTTGCTTTCTGCCATTAGTGGTATCATCTGCATATCTGAGGTTGTTCATATTTCTCCCGGCAATCTTGATTCCAGCTTGTGATTCATCCAACCTAGTATTACACATAATGTACTCTGCATATAAGTTAAATAAGCAGAGTGACAATATACAGCCTTATCATACTCCTTTCCCAATTTTGAACTATTGTTCCATGTCTGGTTCTAAATGTTGCTCCTTGACTTACACAATGGTTTCTCAAGAGGCAGGTAAGGTCGTCTGGTATTCCTATCACTTTAAGAATTGTCCAATTTGTGGTGATCCACACAGTCAAAGACTTTAGCATAGTTGAAGCAGAAGTAGATGTTTTTCTGGAATTCTCTTGCTCTTTCTATGATCCAACAAATGTTGGCAATTTGATCTCTGGTTTCTCTGCCTTTTCTAAATTCAGCTTGTATATCTGGAAGTTCTTGGTTCACCTACTATTGAAGCTTGCTTGAAGGATTTTAAGCATTATCTTGCTAGCATGTGAAATAAGCACAACTGTATGGTAGTTTGAACATTCTTTGGCATTGCCTTTCTTTGGGATTGGAATGAAAACTGACCTTCTCCAGTCCTATGGCCACTGCTCAGTTTTCCAAATTTGGTGACATATTGAGTGCAGCACTTTAACAATATCATCTTTTAGGATTTGAAATAGCTCAACTGGAATTCCTCTAATCTTCAACCTTAAAATGCTGATGTGGCCAAGCAAATCTGGCTATCCTAGGTCAAGTGTGATAAGAGTGTTTTCTTAAAATGTGGGGTAAAAAAATAAGGATGGCAGGAGTTGTAGACTAAGCCTCAACTGTCTCCACTCTGAATTCAAGTATGTGAGGACACTTTCATGTGTGATGGCCACAGAAAAGGATAAAGTGCTTCATGGGAAAAAGAATAATGATTCCTCAGCTGTCATGTGTTATCTTCAGGCTCCCTAAAGCTGGGACTCCCAACAAGGGGCAATTCACTCAAGTTACCTTTACTAACAGATGGCTTATTATAAAGATAGATATTTATGGAAACGCAGGGAAGGATGAGCCATCAAGGTCAGGAAGAACAGGAATAGGAGGGTGGCTATGGATTCAAGGCAGTTCTAAGACCTCAGCTGCAGATTTTGTGAACCTTTACTTTTAAGTGACTCAGCTACTCCCTGTGTGTCTGCCACACTCCCCACTCACTACTGCCTGGTTTTCTTACCATCTAGTCTGTGCGTCTCTTCTGCATTATAGGTTCTGCTTACTCATAACTTAGGTTACTCAAAACCTGACATAGTCAAAGCACTGACTCATTCAAGTCTCCTCCTGACTTCCCCAACTTCTCTGAATCCTTTCAGCTTTATTCATTCATTTGAAAAATACCTGTGAACCACATACTATGCACTCCCATGCAGTTTATTATTTAGTCAGAAAGAGAGACACTAATCAGATAATCACAGAAGTGCTTCAGGTCTATTCTAATTGCCTCGGCTTCTTTGTTGAAACCAGGCCTTGGGATCGGTTGTTGGAAACGCTGTGGGCTAACTGGCTGCCTTCAGGAGCAGCAAGAGGCTGTTATGTTTATCACTAAGTCACGCCCCTTCCCCCCAGACAGAGCTGACAGGGTTGGCTTTTGACCAAGGACAATTAATACAGTGTCTGGCCAGCAACCTACAGTTTAACTCAAACTAATAAGCTTTCTACAGAAGGAAGAAATTATAGTGTAGCAGACATTATATAGAATTAACATATTTACCACTTGGGGATAAGCTTACATGCCAGAGCAGTAATCTAAATGTGGAAGGATTTCATCCATAGGGAGCTTTCTCATTCATGAGATGGAATGAATGAGAGGGCACTTATTTCATTCAGGGACTCTGAGGAAGAAACAGGGCAGAGGGCAGGAGTAATCTGAACATAACACAGGGCAGGGTTCATCACTCAAATCAGGACCAGAGCGAGGCACAGGGAAACGCTGCCACATTCCTTGCAGGAAGGTAGGGATACATCAGTGATAGTTTCCACTAGGTGTGCTTCTCAGGGCTGCCGGGAAGAAGTGGCAGGAGCACGAGGTCTTTGGATCCTCTGAGACAGTCCTTAGTCTGAGCCTAAGTGAAGGGAATGGCAACCCACTCCAGGATTCTTGCCTGGGGAATCCCATGGATGGAGGAGCCTGGCAGGCTACAGTCCACGGGGTTGCAAAGAGTCAGACACGACTGAAGTGACTGAGCATGCAAGCCAAAGGTTTCAACAGAGTGCTGGTTTTCCATGCCAAACTTATGTCATTGTGTTTACTTTAAGTAGTTTTCAATGAAGTACTTTATTTTATCTTATCTTGGAGATCTTAGTTCTGCAACCCGGGATCAAACCCATACCCCTGCATTGGAAGTGCAGAGTCCTAACCACTGGGCTGCCAGTGAATCTCTTCAATGACTTTTTCTTTTTTTAAAGACAAGCCATGATATGCAAAGGCATCATGGCCACAACTATAGCATATGATCTTGAGTTCCCCTGTAGGAACCCATAGATAGGAGTTTACATGGAGAATTTAGACTGAGGGGCAGCCCCTTACATTGCTGATTATGGGTTAGCGACAAAGTTGGCATGACTCAGTCAGTTAGAGGTGCTGTGCTATGTCATTATTGTGGCTGAAAAGAAGGTAAACCCAGGGGTATTGAATGGTAAGAGCATTCTCTAGAAGGCAGATTGACTAAAGGGCTGGTGGTTCCTTGGAGTCTGTGTATTTTGGTTTTTGGAACAGGATGTTGGCACATTTGTTCTGCTGTCAGAAGATAGGCTTGATTTTGAAATGAAAACACACAGAGGACTAAAGTTCTTCTGGGACCATCTGGGACTGTGTCCCAAACTTGACTTAGAGACAAGTATTTGATGTTGGTCCATAGTTGCTCGAGGTTACGGTGGTTCATGCAGACCTAGTCACACTCCTGGAATTAAGAGAATCAAGAATCCAGTACCTGCAACTCTGCCAGGAGCAGAACAATGACCAACAAATAGGCTTTATCAGCATTCACTGTGGAGCCCCAGGGGTTGGGGAGAGACAGGCACGAAGAACGCGTCAGTATCTGGAAGAAATCTGACTGTGAGAGACCACTGGTATGCCCCACTCAGCTCTGTACCAAGCTTCAGAGGCCATGTGGTTCAGCTTTCTTGTGTTACTGGTGTACATATTAAGGCCCAGAAAAAGCCAAGTAACTTTGTCTACTTCAATCAACAGTTAAAACAAGAACAGGACTCATAGGATGACTTCCCTATTAAACAAGGTCTGGCAAGGAATGATCACAGAGCTGAAAAGCAGACAATGAAATGACTTTTGTGTGAGCATCACATTTACAAGCATACTTAGAATCTATGTGTTCAATGGTTAGAATCTATGTGTTCAATGGTTTCTTAGCCAATAGTAACAGCATCAAGAAACTAGTCCTAGAGTCTCATTTAGTCATCAAGTGACACTATTCAACCAATAAGTTGGGCAAGACAGAAATGCCTTGATCCCCAACCTATATTCAACTGAACACCAAGTCTTGTCAATACCCTCTTCTCTCCATTTCTTTCCTTTTTCTCTATCACCACTCTGGTCTGAGGTATCGTCTTGCCTTGCCTGGACTTCTGAGACATCTTTCTCATGGTTTGCCCACATCTCCTCTGTCTCCAGTCTACTTTCCTCACAGCCATCAGTGGTCTTCCTCCTTCCCTATGTTTATTTTTTGTTATTTAGTAGGTCTTATCTCTTAGAGCAGTTTTCAGTTTACAAAACCTGAGCACATAGTGCAGAGAGTTCTCTTATACCCCTTTCTACTCTATCCTCAGTTTTCCCCATTATTAAGATCCTGCATTTGTGAGATACACTTCTAGCAATTGATGAAAGTGAAAGTTGCTCAGTCATGTCTGACTCTTTGTGACCCCATGGACTCTACAGTCCATGGAATTCTCTGGGCCAAAATACTGGAGTGGGAACCCTTTCCCTTCTCCAGGGGATCTTCCCAACCCAGGGATCAAATCCAGGTCTCCAGCATTGCAGGTGGATTCTTTACCAGCTGAGCCACAAGGGAAGCCCAAGAATACTGGAGTGGGTAGCCTCCCAATGTTAAAACACTATTATTAATTAAAGCCCATAGTTCACTGGGACTCACTGTATGATACAGTTCAATGGGTTTCGACAAATGCATATTGTCATATATCCACCGTTACAGTTTCATGCAGAACAGTGTCACTGCCCTAAAAAGCCCCTGGGCTCCACCTATTCACTCCTTGACAGTGGTCTTTTCAAAATACAGATCTTACCCTGTCGCTGCTCTCACTCAGCCTCACCTTGCACCACTCTCTAATTTTCCGACTCCAACCATATAGGGTTTTTTTGTTTGTTTGTTTCATTTCCTCAAACCACACTTCATTCTGTCTCAGAGTTTCACTCATTCTGTTTCTTTCTTTTTTCTTTTTAAACTGGCAAACTTCTTTTTTTAAAAAAATAATTCTTTAAAGTTGATATGTTGTATTTTCATTTTTATTCAGTTCAATACATTTTCTTTCTTTTTTTTTTTTTTTTTTTACTATGAGGCATGTCAGATCTTAATTTCCCCACCAGGGATCAAACCCACGTCTCCTACAAGGGAAGCACGGAGTCTTAACCACTGGACCACCGGGGAACTTCCTCATTCTGTTTCTTCTTCCTGAAATTCTCTGTTCTACACCCTGGCTCTGCTCCCCCACCCCAGTGTCTTATCCTGGTTTGTGATTACATGTGTGATTATGGGATTGGCTTCCGTCTTGACTCTGAGTTCCTCACTGGTAAAGCTGTGCCATTGTAGCCACAGTGCGTAGCACATAGTAGGTACGCAATAAATATTTGTTTAATAGTATTAATGAGTAAATTAATAAATAAAGTTTCACCTGATCGTGAAGAGCTGGGGAAGAATAGTGATGGTTTCTAATAATTGCTGGATATGAAAGGGAAAGCTAATGAGAAACAAGTGAAAAGGTTTACCCAATAAGCTGAAAACATAGCTGAAAATTTGTAGAGGCCTGAATTCATCAGGTTGCGTTAGAGGAGAGAGCTGGATGGGTAGTCATAGTGATAGAGAGTTTGCATTTTCCATGGTGGCACTGTACCGGTGGTGACAAAGTTCAGGGTGTGGCCACAGGAGGCATGAAAGTAGACTGGAAGTGAAGACATTGAGTCTGAAAGGTCGAGAAGTTATGAAGAAGCTGGGCCAGTGAGTGGGTGTTTCACAAAGTCAGCAAAATCTCTCCCCAGAGGATGAAGAAATGAGCCGGGCATTTAACAAAATGTGAGGGTGTAACCAGGTTGGTAGATGACAGCAGAGAAGGTGGCTAGTTGAATGGCAGGACCTCGGTGGGGCAGGGTTTTCAAACTAGAAGAGAGGAGAAGTTGCTGCATTTCTAGCTTCAGGAGCTACAAGAATGTTGCTAGCGCCTCTCTGTGTGGGGCGAGGAGGAATAAATAGCTTCTACTTGAAAGGACTGCAGGGGAAGTGGTAACCTCAGGGGAAAGCCAGGTTTCAGTTCAGGCTAGAAGGTGGTGGGAGATCAGCGAGGTCTCTCATTGCAGGAACAGAAATGAACTGTAGCTCTCTGTGAGCAGGGCGGAGGGGGCCGGAGGAGTCACCGTGATGGGGGAGGAGAGGTGGGACGAAGGTCTTGGTGAGCCGGAATGGTCCTCCAAAACGCATCCTGAAAAGAAGCTAAGGAAGTAGGAGCGTTTGTTCACCAGTAGACAGCAGTCCTAAGGACACAAATAAATGTCTGGTGGGGGTTAAAGAGAAGCAGAAGCAGACTGTGGGCATTTGAGTGTGGTTTCTGGGGTCCATCTGTCAGGCAGGTGGTATCTAGAGTGGAGGACCTGTAAGCATAAGGGGACAGAGGTCCCATTGGTCCAGTGTCTGAACTCCTTCATTCCAGACCTCTGTCTGCACCTGATTCATCCTCACCCACTGAATCTGAATTTCTGCCCTCCGCTGTTCTTATCCCCTTCCTTTGCCCCCAGAACATCTCTTAGACCCTCACTGTGCCACCAAACCCTCTGCTCCCTCCCTAAGAAGCTACATTCTGGATTCTTTCTTTTTTATTTCGGTTACACTGGGCCTTCATTGCTGTGTGCGGACTTCCCCTAGTTGTGGTGAGCTTCTCTGGTTGCAGAGCAAGGGTTCTCAGAGCGTGCAGGCTCATAGCTGCGGCTCTCTGGTTGCAGCAGCAAGAGGGTTTAGTTGCCCTACCACACGTGGGATCTTAGTTCCTTGACCAGGGATGGAACCTGCGAGCCTTGCACTGGAAGGCAGATCCTTAACCACTGGACCACCAGGGAAGTCCTTGTCCTCTCCTCTTTTAATCGAAGTTTCTGCACAACAGGGCCACTTTTTTTGTTCTTGATTATATATCTCTCCTCTAATGTTTGTGACCTAGACACAGGGACTGATTTATTGGATGAATAACTGAATGAATGACTGAGTGAGTGAATGGACTTTCATCTAACATTGCCCTGTTCCTGGAGCCTAGAAATGTTGAACTCAAACAGATGGCCTCTCTGATGAGACTTTTTCATTCTTGACCACCCTTTTCTATGGTTACTGATTTCCTGGCCTTGATTCCAGACATAGACCATCTTCCGGGCCACACAAATCTAGCTCATGTGACACCCTATACTGATTCTTCCCGGACTGCCTTCCCTGCCTCCTTCTGACACATGAGCCTCACATATATTGACTGTTTTCTCCACCTCCTAAAATTGAGACCTTTACAACAGGGGTTGGATCCCCATTTCCAAATCCTTGGATTAGGGCCAGGATAAGATGAGACCAGGGACAGGCTATAGGGGCTTCAACTGTATAGGTCAGCAGTCCCCAAATTTTTGTCACCAGGGACCGGTTTTGTGGAAGACAATTTTTCCATGGACCTCGGGGGGTGCAGAGGGGGGTGATTTCGGGATGATTCAAGTGCATTACATTGTTTTATACTTTTATTTTATTTATTGATATAGTTTTGGCTGTGCTAGGTCTTTGTTGCTGATGGTCTTTTCTCTATTTGCGGCAAGCTAGGGCCACTCTCTAGTTGAGGTGAATGGGCTTCTCATTTGGTGGCTTCTCTTGTTGTGGAGTACAGGCTTTAGGGCACACAGGCTTCAGTAGTTACAGCACATGGGCTCTGTATTTGTGGTTCCCTGGTGAATCTATGAGCAGCGGCTCAATAGTTGTGGTGCATGGGCTTCGTTACTCCATGGAATGTGGGATCTTCCAGGATCAGGGATCGAACCTGCGTCTCCTGCACTGGCAGGTGGATTCCTTACCACTGAGCCACCAGGGAAGCCCTCAAACACCTTACATTTATTGTGCACTCGATTATTATGACATCAGCTTCACCTCGGATCATCAGGCGTTAGATCCCAGAAAGTCGGACCCCTGCTATAGGTGATACTTTGTTTCTGAAGATGGGTACATTAGGGTGCATTATTCTTTTTACCTTTTTGTAATTCTGAAATATTTTCATTTAAAAATTTAGGATTAAAGGCACAGTCAGCCCTCATTATTTGTGGGAGAACTGGTGTCAAGCCCCTCTGCAGATATCAAAATCCATGGATGCTGGAGTCCCATAGTCGGCCTCTGTATCCTCGGATGCAGAACTGGTCAATATGGGGGCCAACTGTACTCAGCTTTGACTTTAGTGGAATGCCTGCAGGTGGGTCTGAAGACAGGGACAACACTGGCTGATGGACTCTTGAGGCTATGAGGAATTCAATCACAACGGTCAGCAGAGAGAGGACACAGGGACAGAGGAGGGCTTCTGGGCTCAGAGCCAATATCTGAGACCACAGGCTGTAAGTTCACAAAAGCCTTATGCATCTACTGTGTTTACCAGTGAAAAGCCTTAAAATACGCAATTCCCACCTTATTAGTTTATTTGTTGGGTTGTTGTCTGGAACTGGGAACAAGTTTTCCTATAGAAACAATATTGCAAATTGTGTCTCTGCCCCAAGCCAGTCCACAAAAACTTACAGAACCCTAATGTAACTAAATATTGTACTAATAATGCTAAAGACTCTGACCATATTTATAACGGTACTTCTACGTGAAAGTGCTTTCAGAGTTCTAGTACCAGTAACATATGCCTCAGCCCTGGGAGTCCTCAGGGCTCTTGATCTTATTCCCACAGTGCTGAATCTTATCGGAATGGCCCCATATGTGGTGGAGGGCAGATGAGTAGCTTTCTATTACTATAGGAATCAAACTGAAATTCCAAGTAATTCATCTCTACTGAAATAGTTCCAACCCCACCACGTATCCTGCACACTGCTGTACAATGCTTAGTCACTCAGTCATGTCCTACTCTTTGCAACCCCATGGACCAGGGAAGCCTCCCAAGCACAATATGGAGCCTCATATTTGTACTCATTTCCCTTGTGACTCAGCTGGTAAAGAATCTGCCAGCAATGCAGAAGACCTGGGTTCGATCCCTGGGTTGGGAAGATCCCCTGGAGAAGGCGATCTACTCCAATATTCTTGCCTGGAGAATCCCACGGACAGAGGAGCCTGGCAGGCTACAGACCATGGGGTTGCAAAGAGTCAGACATGACTAAGCGACTAACACATATTTGCATACCATATCACAAGCCAACACTTAAACTCTGTCACACTAGGGACCTCACTTGCACATCTCCGGATAGACACCCCAAGTCATCATTTCATCAGAGAAGTGGTGTGAGAGATTCCTGAGTGCGCTACAGAGGAGTACACGCAAATACTTGGGGAGCTCACTTAGAGAACTGAAAACTGAAGGATCCGTATGGTGTTTTGAGGGTCTAAAAACAGAGCTATCATTTCTCTGTAGGCAAAACATCTTGCTTGTTGGCTATAAAAGTTGTAATTATAGGAAACCTTTTTAGTACCTCTCAAGTTCCAGCCCCACAGAGGAGAAGCAGGGATTGCCATTCGATCAAACTGGGTTTGATAAAAGGCACTAGGAAGCATTATGTCTAGGCAGGCACACAGTGTACCTGCACCTCTGCTGGCTGCCTCGCTGTTGAACCACCGCCTCATCGTCTGGACCACCTCGGTCTTTGTGTCAGGCCGATTGTGCCTTCGGGATGGGCCCGTCCAGCTGAACATCAGCTAAGCCAGGCCTGTGGGGACTTCCCACCTGTCCTTAGATGGTGGCCATCTTGGCATCTTGCCCCACCTCCAAAAAAATCTGCAACACAGAGGCTCATCTGTGAGTCCCCTTGTGTGGCAGAGCTGGGTGAGACCTTATACATTGTCATACATTGTTAAAGAAAGTGCCTACCACAAAAAATAAAAACTCCCAGCCTCAGCGGTGGAAGACAACGTCCCATGGTGGTTCTGGCAACCAGAAGTGCTGAGGATTCAAATTTGACCCTGGAGAGCTGCAGAAGCCACTAATGGAGAGCAAGCTGGGGCATTCAAGACTAGTGCAACGGGACTGCCGGGGCTTAGGTGGGTGTCATCCCGCCTACAAAAATGATGCCTCGTGTCGTTGAGAAGTAATGGGCTCTACTTTACCTCGGAAGGCCAAGGTGAGCGGATAAAGGGACGGCTAACATAAACATTGTCCTGGGACTTCCCTGGTGGTTCAGTGGTTAAGAATCTGCCTGCCAAGGCTGGAGTGGAGTGGGAGTGAAAGTCGCTCGGTTGTGTCTGACTCTTCGCAACCCCATGGACTGACGTGGGTTCAATCCTTGTTCCGGGAACGAAGGTCCCACATGCTGTGGGACAGCTGAGCCCGAGCGCCACGGCTCCTGAAGCCTGGCTGCTCTAGCCCAGCATGCAAGAGTGAAGAGCTCATGTGCTGCGTGAAAGACCAGTGCAGCTAAAAAATAAACAAACCCCCCCAAACAAAACAAAGCAAAAAAACATCGTCCTGGGAGCAGGTTACCAATTACCAACTTCCCACTACGCTATATGTCATGGTGACATAATAATTAGAAGAGCGGTATTCAGTAGTAACCATGGCTTTTATCTCGCTTATTTATAGAAATAAATATATTTATTTACGTTACTAGAAAGATGTTTAGGATAACAGGCAAGTTGCAGTGCCATTCCTTTAGAAGGGCTGAATTAAGATTCATCGTTAAATTAAAAATAACAACTGAGACAAAATGTGTCTGGAAGTGTGTCTGTTAATTAAACCAAACAGTTGGCCAAATAAAGTGAGGTCTATGTTTCAACTCAACTAGTTGACATTTTCTATTTGTTTCACGACTAGCAGGCTGGGTGGCTGGGCTTGTCTAAAACAGAGCAGGCTACTTTATCTATTGAGCCTGGTTCAAACAGGTCCCATTCATCCCACTACAAGTCTGCTGGACCTCAGTCTACACCTAGCCTAGTCTTTAGGTTCACAGAGGGATTTTTCACCTGTCAGTGGAACACAGGTTTGTGGGTTACAGTCTTCGGATTGAAACAAAGATGGAGGCCTTCCGTGGTAGTCCAGTGCTTAAGAATCCACCTGCCAATGCAGGGGACGTGGGTTCGATCCCTGGTCCAGGAAGATTCCACATGCTGCAGGGCAACTAAGCTCGTGTGCCACAGTTACTGAGCCCACACTCTAGAACCTGCAAGTTGCAACTACTGAAGCCGGCACACCTAGAACCTGTGCTCCGCAACAAGAGAAGCCATTTCAACGACAAGCCCGCACTCCGCAATGAAGAGTAGTCCCTGCTCACTGCAGCTAGAGAAAACCCAAGTGAGGCAGTGAAGACCCAGCATGGCCAATAAATAAATAAATTAAAATTATATCAATAGCCAAAACCAGCCACATTAAAAAAAAGAAGAAGAAGAAGAAACAGCGGTGGATTCAAGGGGGTCAGACAGCTTTCTCTGGTCTAGCTGGTCTCTCTCCTGCCTGATAAAAGCCACTGCACCATGGGGAGGAACTGGGGACATTCGATGTACACGTTGTCCCTGGATTTCTGGCTCTGACTGGAAGCCTATGAGCCTACCACATCCCAGAAAACCCATTCCTTCTCCCCACGGTCATATTTCTGCCATCATTATAGCCTGTGCCTCCCATCACATCAGCTCCCAGCCAAGTCAGATCTCACCCATGATCTCGGTTTCCAGGATTCTGGATAAGCATGGGACTTCCACAAAAGTGGCTTTACTATTTTTATTAGTTCTTAAAAGTACTTATGTATTTATTTGGCTGCGCCCTGTCGTAGTTGCCGCAGGCTGGCTCTTTTAGTTGAGGCACGTGAACTCTTGGTTGTGGTATGTGGGATCTAGCTCCCTAATTAGGTATTGGCCCCAGGCCCCCTACATTGGAAGCACAGAATCTCAGTCCCTGGACCACCAGGGAAGTCCCAGGAAGGTGGGTTTTTTTTTTTTTTAATTTTTTTTTTCCCGCCCCCGGAAGGTGGTTTTTAGATACAGAAATATAAGAACTTCCTTACTGTAACGTAAGTGGGACCATTCAACAGATCCAGTGTCCTTCACAGTTAGAGTCAGAGACCTTCAGTCAGCAGGTGTAACTGGCCACCTCCCTTTTGTGACAGTTTCATCAGTCTCTTTGCCTCCTTCATCCCAGTCCCAGCGTCTTTTATAATAAATAGGGAATTGTGCCTCTGTAGAATTACCACAACTTCTACAAATCACCTATTTGAGATCACTAACTGCTCCTACTGATCTCTGACATCCGGCATAGGTCTTTAGAAAATAAAAACTTTTAAGGAACCTGCAACTTCTCCTTGATCTGGAAGGAAAATGAAAGAAAGACTGCCTACGATTAAGTCTTAAATGCGTGGCATTGCTATGTTGCCTATGCATTGTCTTAGTCATTCATAAACAGCAACTTGTATGACTTCCTGGAGGTCATGCTCTTTCTGCACAATCTCATGAGATACTTCCCCAATCTGACATAAGCCCGCAAACCAGATTCTTTGACCATTGGCAGTAGCAGGCTGACTAACTCCATGCCAACTCCAAGAATTGTGTTAGAGATCCCCTGGTTGTCCATGCGGTGGCCTTGTACTTTCTACTCAGCTGGGTTCACCAAAGGTATTGAGTTATTCCTGGAATTCTCACAGGCCTCTGCCTTTCCTAGACCAAAATTAACCTTCTTAAAAGGAAGAAAAAGTTTCCTTTGGATCCAGAGTTAGATAAAGCACTCTAGCAGCTAAAGACTTGCTTGTCTCCTTCCCAACTTTGATTTACTATGATCCAAACAGCTCTACACCATTGAAACCAATGCTTTTGAAAGTGCAGAGACAACTGAGCCCAAGCCCTAGAGCCACAAGCTGCAACTACTGAGACTGCAAGCCACAGCTACCAAAGTCTGCACATGCGCCCGAGCACGTGCTCCACAATGGGAGAAGCCACCGCAATAAGCCCGCACACTGCAGCTAGAATAGCCCCACTCGCCACAGCTAGAGAAAGCCCAAGAGCAACAAAAGACCCACCGTAGACTAAATAAATAAATACATTAAAAAAAAACGCTGTGAGGGCCATATTTCCCAAATAGAAGAGAGCCATGGCTCTGGCAACAATCAATACATATGGGAGAAGCTGGCCTGGTTCATATCAACTCTCTGATTTAAGAGTGGGAATCATTTATTGTCACTGCTACCTCAGAGGTTTGACAGCTTCAAGCTGGATACAGGTATCCAGTATCCTGTGAAAATGTGCTTGGACCACTGGAGCCTGGAGCAGCTGAGACAGATCCAAATGAACCCCTTTCTTTAAGTATTCTGATTTTACTATCTCTTTTAAACTAGGGAGTGATCGGGATGGGGAATACATGTAACTCCATGGCTGATTCATGTCAATGTATGACAAAACCCACTACAATATTGTAAAGTAATTAGCCTCCAACTAATAAAAATAAATGAAAAAAACAAAACAAACAAACAAAAAAATAAACTAGGGAGTGAAACGGCCAAATGGGTTCCCTACATCAAAGTACCAGGGAGCAGAGAAAACTTTGGAAATCCTCCTGTGGCTACAACTAACAGAAGCAATTCAGTGTCTGATGCTCATGGGACTAAGGGAGTAAGTCATGGAATAAGTCAGGGAGACCCTGAGTGCCATGAAACTCCTTCACCAGGACCAGTGGCTGTGTTTCATAAGAGGAGAGCCCTGTCACAAGTACTTTGCTTTATTATCAGGTCAGATGGTAAAGAATCTGCCTGCAATGCGGGAGGCCTGGGTTTAGTCTTGCAGTGGGGAAGATCCCCTGGAGAAGGGAATAGCAATCCACTTCAGTATTCTTGCCTGGAGAATTCCCTGGACATAGGAACCTGGTGGGTTACAGTCCATGGGGTCGCACAGAATCAGACATGACTGACAGAATAACACACACACCACACAAGGTACACTGATTCTCACCTTACATCACTTCTCAAAAGGAAATCCTGCTAATTTCAAGTGTTAAATATAAGATAAAATCTTAAAATACTAAATGAAAATACAATAAGATGAAAAGATGAGAATATTTACCTCATCTCTTAGATAAGGAAAAACTTTATAATCATTAAATCAATAGATGAAATGCCAAATTAACAAATGAATTCAATTACATAAAAGAAATAAAGCAAGGTATCACAATAAAAATAAATGCCATTTGTTAATAGGACAAAAGGTTAACATACTTTTAAAGTATTTGTTTTTATTTATTTATATTTTTTAAATACAGATTTTGCTCCTACAGTTAAAATTCGTTGCCTTTATGTTTTGCAATTACTTTATGCCAACTTTTTGCTGCATGGAATGTGGAATCCTAGTTTCCCAACCAAAGATAGAACCTGCACCCACTGCATTGGAAGCACAGGTTCTTAACCACTGGACCACCAGGGGGTCTCTTAAAATCTGTATTATGTTTTATTTAAATAAATGCATAAGAAGAACACTGGTATCCAAATATTTTTTGTTTCTCTTTTCCTTTTCAGTTGCATCATGTGGCTTGTGGGATCTTAGTTCCCCATTCAGGGATCAAGTCCAAGCCCCCTGCTGTGGAAGGGGAGTCTTAACCCCTGGACTGCTAGGAAAGTCCTTCCAAATTTAGAAGAATAAATATAAGACATAAAAGATAATTCATGACAGATGTAATATTGATTCAAGTGACTAAAAATATTTTAAAATTTACAGTTCTATCAGTATTGTTTATCAAAGACCATATTATTAATACTTAAGTAAACAACACTCAGTGCTGGTGAGAATGTAGAGATAATGTAGATTTGGCCAAAATGTCTGTAAAACAGACTTAAAGAGACTTAAAACACTCAGACTCTTTGAACCAATAACTCTATTTTCCAGAATAGCTTCTCAGGAAATAATCAGAAATGTGAACACAGTTTTATGCACAAAAGATATCCATCATAGCATAATTTATAATTGAAAACAATCTAAATATTCAGTAAGAGTGAAAGTGTGTAAAAGTAATTTATGGTACATCCACATGAAATTCATGGTTCCCATATGCAGTCATTAAGAATAATTTTGTTACACAGAAAGATACTTGTAAACTGATGGTAGGTGTAAAAGGCGTAAAATGAATATACTCATAAAGTATATATTTAAAATAAGACTAAAAGACCAACTAAAATTGAGGGAGTACAAATTACTTTTGTTTTACTTATACTTTCTATCTTTCTCATATTTTTGAAGCCCAGTAAATGTTGTCTTTTAAATTGCCTCTGGACTTCTGACTGGCAGCACTTTTTTTTCTAGCTGTATCCTGAAATGAATTTTCTCATGGAGCACAAAGTTGCTTCAGTCATGTCCGACTCTTTGCGATCCTATGGACTGTAGCTTGCCAGGCTCCTTTGTCCACAGATTCTCCAGTCAAGAATACTGGAGTGTGTTCCCATGCCCTCCTCCAGGGGATCTTCTTGACCCAGGGATTGAACTCATGTCTCTTACCACTGCTGCACTGACAGATGAGTTCTTTACCACTAGCGCCACCTGGGAAGCCCATATATTAGATAATTATATATTAAATAACTTTGTGTTTTAATATTTATAATCTTGGAGCATGATTGAACTAATTAGCAGCGTTTATTAAGACTGAAATAATCACTCTGACTGTTTACCCTGAACTGGTTTGAGAGTTTCTGCAGACCCCACTCAGACAGCAGCCTCAATGCTCCTGCCCTCCTCTGACTTTGCCTTAGGTCATATCTTCAGGCTCCATCTTGGTCTTGATCTTGGTCTTTGCCTTCTGTGAAGGCGCTTAAACTCAAATCTGACTCTTAATCTCTCACAATCCTCTTGTCTTGATGTTTCAACAGTTCCCTGGGTTTCCAGCCTGCTCTCTTTGAGACTTGGTTGTGTGAGCCTTCAACTCAGTCCAAGCTCGTGCAGAGATTTCCTGAGGCTCTGGGTTTTCCCGGCCCAGGTTTCCAGAGTCTCCAGCTGGCATGGTGCCCCCATTAAGGCAGTAAGGCACACACTTCTTTATTGGCCCTCTTTCCTTCTCTCGGTTTATTCTCCAAGAACAGCCTCCGAGGTCAGCCAAATTGCCTGGGCCTGCTCCCTCTGCTGACGATCTGGCACCCTCCGGCGGTCATGGATGACTGCGCCTTGGCTGGCAGTGAGTTTCAGAGCGAGGTCCTACTTGAGAATCCCCGGGCCTGTTAGGGCCCCCCACTGACAGTTAAAAAGAGCTGCTTTTAGAATCTACCGTCGGATCTTGGCAAACCTTACTTCTGACTGGTCCCTTGCAATTCAACGTCCTCCAACTTGCTGATGGAGAAATTTACCAAAGACCTTGCCTTTCTTTTTCTTGTAAATGCATTTGTATCAGATGCTAAGATCTACCTTCTCAAAGGAAAAGCCTTTTCTGGTTTTGCATTTGGCAGGGAAGTAATAATAAGAACTAAGTTAATTGACTGCCAGATGCTGAGCTAAATGCTATACATACATTATCAGATATAATCTTCACAACAATGCTGGGAGATGGGTACCTATTTTTAATCTCCATTTTACAGAGGAGGAAACAGAGGCTTAGAGAGGTTATGCAGAAGTCAAGGTTAAGCTTAAAGGTCAAGATCTCCCTGCTAGGGACTTCCCTGGTGGAAAAATCCACCTGTCAATGAGGGGAATATGGGTTCAGTCCCTAGTCCAGGAACTAAGATCCCACATGCCGTGGAGCAACTAAGCCTGTGAGCCACAACTACCAAGCCCACGCTCTAGAGCCCACGAGCCAAAACTGCTGAGCCTGCGTACGGAGCCTGTGCTCTGCAACAAGAGGGGCCACCGCAATGAGAAGTCTGAGCACCACAACTAGAGAGTAGCCCCTGCTCACTGCACCTAGAGAAAGCCCATGTGCTGCAACAAAGACCCAGCACAGCCAAAAATAAATAAATAAATAACTTTTAAAAAACCATAAAAGTTAAAAAAAAAAAAAAACACTCCCTGCTAGTTGATGGCTAAGTTTGGATTCAAAACGATCACACCTGACTTGGGGCCCATGCTCCTTAAGCACTAAACCATATAGCTCTGTACACAACTGGGATGCTCAGAGATATGTTTTCTATCATGTAGAGGACCTTAGTCTGCAGCAAGAAGAAAGAATTTTAAAAAGGCAAGAGGCAGAGATAAGAAGCAGAGCTAGAGTTCCAACAGGACTTGAGTCCTCGGTGCCTGTTGTGCCTGAGGCTCAGGAGTATCCTTGTTCTTCTCCAGACTTAGGTTGTTTTACCAGATACTTCAGTTCTTCCCATAAAAATCCCCCCTTTTCAGCCAGTTTGATGTGGTTTTTTGCCACTTGCAATGCAGGAGTCCTATTTAAACAGGAAACAAGTAGGGTACTTTTGAAGATCGTCTAAGTATTAACACCCAGGATAGCATTAAACAGAACAGTGATGTCTGATCCATGCTGGGTTGGTTTGGTTACAAGAAACAGAGATTGAGTCAAGTTACTAGAGATAAATTAGTCATCACTAAGACACAGGTCGAAAGGAGGGATTATAGAAGCTCTAATACTTTGGTCACCTGATGCAAAGAGCTGACTCACTGGAAAAGACCCTGATGCTGGGGAAGATAGAGGGCAGGAGGATAAGGGGGTAACAGAAGAGGAGATGGTTGGATGGCATCACCTACTCAACGGACATGAGTTTCAGCAAACTCTGGGAAATAGTGAAGAACAGGGAAGTCTGGCGTGCTGCAGTTCATAGGGTTGGAAAGAGTGAAATACAACTTAGCAACTGAATAACAATAGAAAAAACATATATATGCACTAAAATTTAAGTAAATTGAACCACCAGGCCTCAGGAAGGGGCCTGTACAGTGGAAGTGTAGCAAAACTACAGTAAGCAACGGACACTCCGTCATCTCTCAGGGCTCTCTGACCTCTCAGTGAATCAGCACCAGTCTCTCTGGACCAGCCTTCTTCACTGACTCATCTTGTACCTGTCTACAAAAATGGCCACTCTAGGCTCCGTACTCTGATGGCCTTCCAGTTCCAGGATATACCAAACTGCAGCTCTCCTTTGCGTCTCTTATTGTAGGTTCCTGAGAGAGAAGATTTCACTTTTTCTCTCCTTTTAAACCAAAGTACCTGAGGCATATGTCACTGGATATAGTTTATGGTCAGGTGTCCAAGTAGCCATGGTCACGGTCATGTAGTCCACTGACCACTCAGTAAGGGCAGTGGGTAGGGATTTTATTAGAAACTGATCTGAGAAGGCCAGTAATAATTGGCATCTCTAATCAAACCCACTTACATATAATTTGAACTCTTGCCAGTAAGAAAAATTAAACACGTTGCAAACATGGGCAACCCATTTCCATTAATTATCTCAAGTTGGCAAGAGAGTTCACCTTCTGGTGCTTTTAGGCTTGTGTGCCATCCTCTACCTCGGACTGCACCTTCTTCAAGTTCCCAGTCTGCCTGCACCTACCCTAAACACTCTGCTGTGAGCGAGACTACTCCATTCACTTGGGAGTCCATTAATTTTTTTCCCCTTAACCACACTAAAGACTTTGCTTAGTAAAGCATTTTGAAGATTTAGAAAGTGACTGCTCAGTCTGCTTAGGATTTATATCCCAAACAGATGTGCCAAGAAGTCATAGGAATCAAACTGCTGTTCTGTGAGTAGAATAATATATTAACTTGCCTCTTAGTAGTGTCGATTACACAGCTGTACAAATTGCAATGGAGTCTTCATAGCTTAAGTTGCTTTTATCAAAAATACATCACTTCTTCAGGCTGGAAGTTTTAACATTGCAGGCATCTCGACGGGCATACATCCTTGCAAAATACTTCTCATTAAGTGAGAGGAAAACAGTCCAGAAAATTGAGATATGGCAGTGCTTAACTTACCTTGAGGAATTATCTGCTCTCTTTTTGAACTGGATCATTTCATGATGAAAGTAAGGAGCTCCTAAATAACAGTACCATCATCTTATACTTCTAGTTTTTCTGAGTCTTAATGTCCTCAACTCTTATGTCAGGACATTAGCATCTATTTTATTGGGTTGCTGTAAGGAGCCAATGAGAGTTTTATAAAGAGCTTAGCAAATTGCTAAACACAGGAAGTGCTCAATAAATGGTAGCTACTATTATTAACATTGTGTTTTGTTTCTTACTTCATTATTTTTCAAGGTTTTTTTGTTTGCTTGTTTGTTTCTCAGCACAGAGTCTCATTTTCTCCTTACCACTTGTGGGAAGATATGGTGGCAAGTGGCGTCCCTGGTGGCTCAGATGGTAAAAAATCTGCCTGCGATGCAGAGGACCTGGGTTTGATTCCTGTGTCGGGAAGATCCCCTGGAGAAGGGAACAGCAACACACTCCAGTATTCTTGCCTGTTGAATTTCATGGACAGAGGACCCTGGTGGGCCTCAGTCCATGGGGTTGCAAAAGTCAGACACGACTGAGTGACCAACACACCATGTGCTGGTAAATACTAATCCCATTCCTGGGGCTTCCTAGGTGGCACTAGTGGTAAAGAACCCGTCTACCAATGCAGGAGACCCAAGAGACACGGGTGCGATCCCTAGGTCAGGAAGATGCCCTGGAGGAGGAAACCCACTCCAGTATTCTTGCCTAGGAAATCCCGAGGACAGAGGAGCCTGGCAGGCTACAGTCCACGGGATAGCAGTGAGTTGGACACAACTGAGTACACACATATGGTAGTTAGTATGTCCCCGTTTGACAATACAACAAATGGAAACAGAGAGGTTAAATAATGCATCCAGGATAAGTGATTTTTCTCAACACAGACGATAATTCACATGTGTGCTTTCTTTCTTTGTTCTTATTTTTGGCTGCACTGGGTCTTCGCTGCTGCTCATGGACTTCCTCTAGTGGTGGCGGGTGGGGGCTACTCTCCAGTTGGGATGCACAGGCTTCTCATTGTGACGGTGTCTCTTGTTGCACTGCAAGGGGTCTAGAGCACTCGGGCTCAGTAGTTGTGGCTCATAGGCTTATTTGCCCCATGGCATACGGAATCTTCCTGGACCAGGGACTGAACCCGTGTCGCCTGCATTGGTAAGGCAAATTCTTAACCACTGGATCACCAAGGAAGTCTTTCAACTGAGTATCCCTTCTGCACAAAACTTAAGTTCTGTGACAGGGACTTTAGTGAAAGGAGGGGCTTAATATTATACGAATGGGAGAATCCTCCACATCTTTCATCCAAGAATTGTTACTCAGCTAGAAATGTTGTATATAGACATCTATTTCTGGCAACCGGGAAAGCTAAATAAGCTGAAGGGCCATTAGCTATGAGAGAATTAAACCTGATTTGAATCAAAACTAGAAAGCACTTGAAAGTAAGTTTTTCTGGGGTTCATGAAAGAGGTCAAAGAGGGAAAAACAAAAGTGAACTCAAATAAGAACAGGAGGTGATAAGCGAACCTAAGAGCCAGAGTTGCCATGTTCAAATGCCAACAGCAGTCCAGGACGAGGAGACGACGCGTGAGGGCACACTGCAAGGTGTCGGAATTACACCTGAGATTCCTCATTTGAGCCTGGTTCTGCAAGAGGAGCTTCAGAGATCCCTGATCAATTGCTTCCCACACCACTCCCTCAGAATTAAATGCAAGTACTCTCTGGAGGAAATTCCCTCCCAATTTGGGTCCTTGGGTTTCCATAAATTAAGTTCAATAAAATATGAGTTGTCAAAAAAAAATCACCAATGCATAAACTACCATGAGCTAGGATAAACAGAAAACAACAAAAAATAAACTGGAACTGGAATTGTCATTTACAAATAAAGTTTATGAGCCATTTAAAGAAATCAAATATGGAATTAAACAGATTAAGAGACTATTAAAATGACCAGAATGATTAGTTAAAAAACAGAACTTTTTGGCCAATAGGAGAAATTAACAACTCAGTGAATGTGTTAAGAACAGAACAAAAACAGCTAAATACAGTATTAATAACTTGGAAACCATATCTGAGTAAACTACTTAGAATACAGCACAGAGATCATAGGAGACAGAAAATATGAGAGGACTTAAAAGAGAGGATAGAACAAGGTTCAATATATGTCTAATCAAAGTTCTAGAAGAAAAGAATAGAGAGACTAGGAGAAAGGCAATATTGAAAAAGATAATGGCCAAGAACTTTTCTGAACTGATTAAAGACAAATCTGTAGATAAAGCACAGCATAGATCAAGCATGATAAATAAAGATAAATTCGGGACTTCCCTGGTGGTCCAGTGGTTAAGAATCCACCTTTCAAATCAGAGGACGCAGGTTTGAACCCTGGTCAGGGAACTAAGATTCCACATGCCCTGGGGCAACTGAGCCCACACATGGCAACTACTGAGCCACTGAGCCCTTGGGAGGAAAGACCCCCATGACGCAGCTAAGACCAACACAACCAAATAAATCAATAAATATTTCTAAAAATAAAGCTTTAGAAAAAAATAAAGAGAAATCCACACCTAGACATACTGGGATAATGAACTGGTGTGATACTGATAGCGAAGACCTTAAAAATCCCAGAGGAAAAGAAGCCATGGCTCCTACAAGGAGAAAACAGTAAACTATCAGAAGACTTTGTTTTTAGAAGGAGGTAAAACAGTAATTTATTGGTTCTCACAACAACCCTGCATAGTAGTTACTATTATTGCTTATATTTTAAGGTAATAAAACTCTGGCTCAGGGAGAAAGCCCAAGGTCACTCAGATACATAGCAACAAGGATGTAGCTTAGAAACACAAGAATGAGTGGAAAAAGTAGGTCATAAAGCCCTGCTTCAGCCATATGCAACAGCATACGAATCTTAGAACATAATCTTAGGATGAATCAGAAACATAACACTGGGTAAAAAAAGCAGGTGGCAGAAAGCTATATACAGAATATCACTTTTATAAGGTTCACAAAGAAAGCTAAGTAATACATTGCTTAGGAATACATATACATGATTAAAGGCAAGAGAGTAATTGCCATAGTCTGAATGTTTTTGCCCACCTCCCAACTCCTATGTTAAAATCCAATGCCTAATATGATGGTATCATGAGGTGGGGTCTTTGGAAGGTGACTAGATCGTGAGAGGGGCCTGCCAGTGGTAAAGGGCCCTAGTGGTAAAGAACCCACTTGCCAGTGCAGGAGACCTAAGAGAGACGTGTTCGATCCCTGGGTTGGGAGGATTCCTTGGAGGAGGAACTGGCAACGTACTCCAGTATTCCTGCCTGGAGAATGCCCATGGACAGAGGAGCCTGGCAGGTTAACTTATTGCAGAGTATATCATGAGAAATGTTGGGCTGGATGAAGCTCAAGTGGGAATAAAGATTGCCAGAAGAAATATCAATAACCTCAGATATGCAGATAACACCACCCTATGACAGAAAGTGAAGAGGAACTAAAGAGCCTCTTGATGAAGGTGAAAGAGGAGAGTGAAAAAGCTGGCTTGAAACTCAACATTCAAAAAAAGAAGATCATGGCATCTAGTCCCATCAATTCATGGAAAATATATGGGGGGAAAATGAAAACAGTGACAGACTTCATTTTCTTGGGCTCCAAAATCACTGCGGACAGTGACTGCAGCCATGAAATTAAAAGATGCTTGCTCCTTGGAAGAAAAGCTATGACAAACCTAGACATTGTATTAAAAAGCAAAGACATCACTATGCCGACAAAAGTCCATATGGTCGAAGCTATGGTTTTTCCAGTAGTCATGTATGGATGTGAAAGTTGGACCATAAAGAAGGCTGAGCACCAAAGAATTGATGCTTTCTAACTGTGGTGCAGGAGAAGACTCTTTAGAGTCCCTTGGACTGCAAGGAGATCAAACGAGTCAATCCTAAAGGAAATCAACCCTGAATATTCATTGGAAGGACTGATGCTGAAGCTCCAATACTTTGGCCACCTGATACAAGGAGCTGATTCATTGGAAAAGACCCTGATGCTGGGAAAGATTGAGGGCAGGAGGAGAAGGGGGCAACAAAGGATGAGACAGTTGGATGGCCATGAGTCATCGACTCAGTGATCATGAGTTTGAGCAAATTCCAGGAGACAGTGAAGGACAAGGAAGCCTGGAAATCTGCAGTCCATGGGGTTGCAAAGAATTGGACACAACTGAGCAACTAAGCGACAACAAAAGAAGCCTGACAGAGCTCCCTAGCCTCTTCCCCCATGTGAGGTTACTGTGAAGAGATGGTTGATTATGAACTGGGAATTAGGCTTTCACCAGACATGGAAGCTAACCATGTGGGCCCCCTGATTTTTTGACATCCAGCTTCCATTACCATGAGAAAAAATTTCTGTTGCTTTCAAGTCATCTTGTCTATGGTATTTTGTTATAGCAGCCTGAACAGACCAAGACAGGAAAATACAGAGTACTTAGGAGGTAGAGCAGAAGAATAGGATAGGCAGAAGCACACGCAGCAAAGGCAAAGACAACGTCCTGGTTCTTACACTGGGTGGTCGGTAACAGGCACGCATCATTATATTTAGACATGTTACTTCTACTCTTTGGTATGCACCAAATGTCACATGATATTAAAAATATCAATAAAATAAAATAAATTGCCAAAGGACTAATTTTTAACTGGATTTTTACAATGTATATTTAAAAGCCACTGGTTAATCCTTCTGACTGATGGTTGAGAAATATAATTAGCCTCTAGAGTTTAACTGCCAAATTTTTGTAGTGAATCTCAAAAAGGCTTCCTACATAATTAGTGGAAGACAATGATGGAAGTCATTCCTGGCATGGGATTTTAAATTCCTGGTCTTTTGTGTTCTCTCCAAATGGAGCAGTCTCTTCACTCAGCTCTAATAAGAGGTGTTTTATTCACATGATTTATGTGGGTGTCTTTAACTTTGTATTCCAGACAGTAAGGAAAGATTTCTACATGGGAAAAATATGTTTTTAAGATAACTATATCATAAGAAGCTAGTTTCATTTTGTGTTTGATGTCATGGAATTAAGACAATAACAAATGAAAAACTTTTTTATGGTAGTCGGATTGCAAATTCACTTTCTCAGATCAAAATTTTTATGAATCGGTTTGCTCAATTTTAAAGTAAATAAATGCACCTGGGTTTCTATTGCAGCAAGAGAGATTTACTCAACAAACTCGATACAGATGTATTTGTATGGGACTAAATTTATGTATTAATCAAGTTCTAATTGCTTTTTTTAGCCAACTTTATGTAAATATGTTTGCTGCTATTTAAACATTTTTCAGAATGTTTGGAAAGTGCCCAAGCCAAAAACACTAATTAACAATAAGAAAGCAAAATCAAAATTGTTTGATATTTTCATACTATATCTTAAGAGAAAGAACTCTTTGAAATGATTCACGATATTGTTTTATTTTTCAGCCCTTATATAAATTCAAAACCACTAGATTAATTTTAATTATTTCTCCTATTCTCTATATTTCCTGCATATCTTAATAATTTATGATTATCATTAAAGTATCTTTGAGTTGTCACTAACATTGTTTCACTTGTTTTGTATAGGTGTGTGTGTGTTTAATGCAACAATAAAGGACTATACTGTCTTTCCCTAATCAAAGTCCATAAACTTGATCTACCTTTAAGAATTGCACCCAAAAAATCTTAACATCTCACACTCTCTCAGTACAGGAAAGGCTCTAGTACACATAATACATGCAATTTTTTTTAATGAAAAATGAAGATTAATTTGCTTTAATATAGGTAAGCCAGCTTAGTGGTTTAATAGGTTTAATGTGTTATGAATTATAAGGCATAATTTAAAAGATTTCTGTATAATTTTTCACTCATTTGATTAGGAATACAATCTGAAATTAATACTATAATTTCCTGAAAAAGTAAAAAGGATTTTTCCCGTAAGTAATTAAGATAAGCTCTTAAAATGCATCCCTATTGAATCTGTATTTACTAACATGCCAGGTCTCAAGCGCTCCTTATACTTTTTGTAAAGTTTTTAAAAGTGATATTCAGTGGTTTAAATGTTTGTGAGGACTTCCCTGGTGGTCCAGTGCTTAAGAATCTGCCTGCCAATGCAGGGGACATGGGTTCGCTCTCTGGTCCAGGATGAAGCCGTGTATAGTGGGACAGCTCCACCTGTGCACCACAACTGCTGGAGCCTGCACACCCACGTCCTCTGCTCCACAACAAGAGAAGCCCACACGGGGCAGCCAGAGAACAGTCCTCACACAGAGCTCACAGCCCTAAACGAAGGCCCAGTGCAGTCAAGAATAAATAGATAAATAAACAATATAAATTTATTTTTTAAATGTTTGTGAACATAAAGTAGACTTTTGACAGTTGCAAGGCATCTGTCCAGAGGCCTTTATGATTCCTCAAATTTAAAACAATCAAACAAAACAACAACAAAAGTAAAACTCTATAGCATAAAATTTGATCTATGAAGAGAAAAATCAAATTGTGCAGAGAGCAGATTACAAGAGAGCCAGAATCTTAACAATTTCCCTGTGTCCAGTGCCACTTGCTTCCTGAAACCTGGCTGTCTTCCAGCTTGAGATGACCTTTAGCAAATATAATAAATTCCCTGTTTAGCATTAAGCTACTTCAAGTTGGTTTCAGTTACCTTCATCAAGAGTGCTAATACACATATTTATGCTGCTCTAGCTACCTACCTGGTCTTTCCAGATGGCTCAGCGGTAAAGAATCTGCCTGCAATGCAGGAGACGAGGAGATGAGGGTTCAATCCCTGGGTCAGGAAGATCCCCTGGAGAATGAAATGGCAACCCACTCCAGTACCCTCATGGACAGAGGAACCTGGCAAACTACAATCCATGGGATCAAAAAAGAGTCCTATACGAGAGAGACTAAACAACAACAACAAAATCTATCTAATCCTTCTGATAAGTTACTGATGTCATGAAGTTAAGAATCTTTTTGTTAAAAAATGGTACCTTGAACCAGCCAAATTCTGGCTGACTTTTGAAAACAAGATTTTGGGGCTCAATAAGCATACCCAAGTAAAGAGCATCCATCACTGAAGGCGGCCCCTTCTTATCTGGGTGGTCCACAGGTTACACTGTGCAACTAGATTTAGCAGGTAAATTAAAAGAGTAAAAGGATTTCAGTATACCAGTTCTCTGCAAGATAGGTTATAACTCTTTCTTTGAAGTCTAATACTGAAACCAGATGCTTAGCATTATGACTTCCTTCTCTCAACAGCAAGATAAGAAGAAAAACATACATAAGTCAGTTAGTGTTATCAGGAAGTGATTATTAGTTTTGCTGAAAACATAATGCCTTTGGGGCTTTGAGTGAAAGTACTAATTTAAACCACTCATAGAATGAATAAATATTCAAAAAGAGTAGTACATAAACTTTGCTTGCCTCAGGCTAACATAAGTACTTATGACTCCATCATGTGTTCTTTAAAATTGTCCTCTTTCATTTGAAAAGTGATTCTTTCACCTGGATACACTTTGGGAATCAGATTTAGATACAAATCAGTGACAGCTTGGATCTTGCCCTCTGTATAATAAATCAATAGATGCAACTCCTTTCCATTAAGAACTGCTCACTAATAGCCAAGTGGGCATGCTTTAAATTAACCTGATGTGCAAGAGTTCAGTCGAGTTGTAAATCTATGGATTACAGTCTCGCCATATCTAGTTCTATGTTTTGAAAGAGTCTTTTAAAGAGTGTACATTTTGTAACTATTAATAACATTCTAGTAACATCAGGATTGAAATCACATATAATGTTTCAAAATACCCTGTAAGTTCCTTGGAACAGGGACTATGTCTTTCCTAATTTTTACTCCCAGCATCTGCATGCTGGGGTGATTGGAGAGTTGCTTAGTCATTTGTAGAGTTGGATTAGTAGCAATAAATGGAGAGCTGGGCCAGAAGAGAAAAGATGAAACATGGCAAGAATGTGGTACAGACTTAGCACATGGGTAAAGACCCAGGCTAAAGAAAACATGGAAAAGAAATGAAAGCAAGTATGAAACAAAATTTTGCTCATTTGAAATACAGTTATATCTAGGATTCAGAAATGGCACTTTTCCTAAACCCCGTTCTTTTGGATTTCAGGATTTGATTGGATTTAGTCAGTGAATCAAAAGAGTGGGGAGATAGAAGAAGAGACATCGCTGTTAATTAAAGATCCATCATTCAGCTGCTTATGGTGAAGTGAGTATGCGTGTATGTATCTCAACCACAAATTCAGGTGTGCAGAGAATATAAATCTCTTTTCCTAAAATACTTAGGTTCTACTGAAAGTTTCCGTTTCATTAGGTGTATCAATCAGGATATACTGAGAAGACAGAAACCACTGTAGGTGTTTCAGGTAGGAGGACATTTAATATGGGGAATAGAAGGCTTATAACTCTTTGGAAAGGGTTGGGGGAACAAAGTGCAGGGAAAAACCACCAATAATCTGAGGAAATAAAGAACTCTCAAAAGTTATCTCAGCTGCCTGCATAGCCAAGGAAGAGGGAATTTAGGTAGACACCCAGAGGCCACTATAAAACTTCATTTAGCTATCTCTTGAGATCATGTGCCTTTAACAAAATTTTTAAAAGTCTTTATTGAATTGGCTACAGTTTTACTGTTTTGGATTTTGGACCATGAGGATATGGGATCTTAGGTCCCCAAACAGGGATTGAATACACACCCCCTGCATTGGAAGGCCAAATCTAAACCACTGCACCACCAGGGAAGTCCCAAGGCCCACATGCCTTTGATGTTGGAGGAAACAATAACGGCTTCTGCTTCCCTTCTACCTTCCAAATCTCCCTTGACAAGGCTGTTAACAGAGGAGTTTGGTGAAAGTTGTTGCTGGGCTTCTTTCTCCTATAATAAATGGTACTGGGGAAACTAGATAATCACATGGAGAAGAATTTAAAATTGGATTCTCAGAAGTCCCACTTGATCCTGGAGAAAGATGCTTTTAACGTACTGTTCAATTTGCTTTGCCAAGTATTTTGTTGAGGATATTTTCATCTATGTTCACCAGAGATTTTGGCCTGTAATTTTCTTTTCACTTAGAAAAGTGCCCTTATCTGGCTTTGGTATCAGGGTAATGCTGGCCTCATCAAGTGAGTTTGCAATTTTGGGGAAGGGTTTGAGAAGAATTGGTATTAATTCTTTTTTAAATGGCTGGTGAATTTCACCTGTGAAGCCATCTGGTCCCCGGCTTTCCTCAGAGATTTTTGATTACCACGTCAATCTCCTTACTCATTAAAGATCTGTTCAGATTTTCTAAACTGACTCAATCTTGGCAGTTTTATGTTTCTAGGAATTTATCCACTTCTTCTAAGTTGTCTTTGTCAGCATGCAATTGTTGGTAGGGTCCCATGATCCTTTTTATTTCTGTGGTATCAGTTCAAAGTTCCCCTTTTCATTTATAATTTTATCTATTTGATTCCCCTTTTTTATCTTGGTTAGGTTAGCTAACCAAGATTTGTCAATTTTGTTTATCTTTTCAAAAACCAACTCAGTTTCATAGATCTTTTCTATTGCCCTTCTAGTCTTTATTTCATTTCAGTTCAGTTCAGTTGCTCAGTCGTGTCCGACCCTTTGCGACCCCACGAACTGCAGCATGCCAGGCCTCCCTGTCCATCACCAGCTCCCAGAGTTCACCCAAACCCACATCCATTCAGTCGGTGATGCCATCCAACCATCTCACCCTCTGTCGTCCGCTTCTCCTCCTGCCCTCAATCTTTCCCAGCATCAGGGTCTTTTCAAAGGAGTCAGCTCTTCACATCAGGTGGTCAAAATATTGGAGTTTCAGCTTCAGCATCAGTCCTTCCAATGAACACCCAGGGCTGATTTACTTTAGGATGGACTGGTTGGATCTCCTTGCAGTCCAAGGGACTCTAAAGAGTCTTCTCCAACACCACAGTTCAAAAGCATCAATTCTTTGGCGCTCAGCTTTCTTTATAGTCCAACTCTCACATCCATACATGACCACTGGAAAAACCATAGCTTTGACTAGATGGACTTTTGTTGGCAAAGTAATGTCTCTGCTTTTTAATATGCTGTCTAAGTTGGTAATAACTATCTATTTCATTTATATTTATTCTAATCTTTATTTTTTCCCCTCCTTCTGCTAATTTTGAGATTAGCTTGTTCTTTTTCCGGTTTACTGAGGGATAAGGTAGGTTGTTTATTTGAGATGTTTTTTAAAAAGTGTAGGCACTTATTGCTATGAACTCCCCTCTTAGAATGCTTTTGCTGTATCCTGCAAGTTTTGATATATTGTGTTTTCATTTTTGTTTGTCTCAATTTTTTTTATTTCCCTCTTTATTTCTTCTTTGACCCATTGGTTGTTCAGGAGTATGATGTTTAATTCACATACTTGTGAATTTTCCTGTTATTGATTTCTAGTTTTATACCATTATAGCATGATTACAGATAATATGCTTAATATGATTTCAGTCTTCTTAAACTTATTAAGACTGTTTTGTGGCCCAATATATGATGGAAAATGTTTCATATGCACTTGAGAAGAATGGCATCACTGACTCGACGGACATGAGTTTGAGTAAGCTCTGGGAGTTGGTGATGGACAGGGAAGCCTAACAGGCTACAGTCCATGGGGTCGCAGAGTCGGACACGACTGAGGGACTGAACTGAACTGAACTGAGAAGAATGTATTTTCTGCTGCACCTTAGAGGAAATTATTCCTCAGGAAGGGTTTCAAAGGTACAAAGCAAGAGAATCTAGAAAATCCACCAAGTTTGTTATAAAGGAACCACTGTTGTAATCATCATCCTTTCTTTTCTCCCCCTTTCTTTTCACCCATGTCTCTCTCCACCTTCTCCAGCTGTGTCTGCAGCTACTCCATCTAGGTTGAAAGGTCAAAGAACAGAGTGTCCCTAAGTCTCTTTGTGATGACGGCAGCAGACACAGAAGGCGAAGTCGAGGTATGGCAGGAATAGGAGAAAATTAGAAACTCTAGACTGAGGGAAAGAGCATGTATTTTCCTTGCTCTCATATCAGAGACTATTCCACAGAATGGATTCTCCATTATAAGGTCCTGGGTGCCCACCTATGCTCTGTAGGACAATAGAATTTTGCCAAGCCTCTTAGCCCCACCTTCTTCATAGCTCCCCTGTGTCTCTTAGATCCATCTTCCCATTGCCAAGAACTCTATTCTTCTTACATTTAAGAACCCTATCCCCCTAGGGCTTCCCTGGTGGTCCAGCAGATAAGACTCTACCCTTCCAATGCAGGGGGTGCAGCTTTGATTCCTGGTCAAGGAACTAAGATCCCAAATGCTACAACTAACAGCTCACATGTTGCAGCTAAGACCTGGCAGAGCCAAATAAATAAATTTTAAAATTGAAAAAAAAAAAGATCCCACATGTCAAAAAACAGTAATGGCAACTTGCAAAATGTATTTTGTCTGCTTTCTCTAAAAACAAACAAACAAAATCCTATTCTTCTTGCTCAGCCTTCAAGATTCAACTCGAGACATGTCTCCTCAAATCTCTACAGTCCCCTCTCCCTTCCTTACTTCACTTTGTCATCCTTTCAGTTACCCCCCTCCTCTGAACTTCTCGAAAGTTCACATCATTTACTCCTCTTTTATAGTGTTGATCCCCTTGAACTTTGTGGCATACTTTAAGCAAATACCTTATCTCTCTTGACAGAGGATGGTGACCAATAGCACTCTTTGAGCTGGATCCATGTCTAATTTAAATCTGTGTCCCCTTCAAAAATAAATATGTGTATATGTATAACTGAGTCACCTTGCTGTGTACCTGAAACATTAAGTCAACTATACTTCAGTACAATATATATACATATATTAAGAAAAATAAATAAATCTGTATCCCCCATAGCTCCTAGTATGGTGTCTTTGATATGGCAGGTACTCCATCATGTCCACTGAATCAGCCGCTTGGTCCTTGCTCCAGTACCCTGCCGGTCTCCTGAAGTTTGGGGTCCTGCATATGCTCACTAAAACTCTCTTGCCTACTTGGGAACCTCCCTCTAGCCCTCCCCTCCCCTTCTCCATTCTCTCTCTCTGTAGAAATTCTCATCTCTCACTCTTGCTTCCCGGTGCCATCTCCTAGTTAATCCTGGACAACATTTCTTTACAGACATGCTCTTTTGGCAGCTGTTGATCTCCCTTTCTACCTCCTGATCCTCCTGATGCTTATTTACATCCTTAACTCTACTAGTACAGAGTGCCCATGAGGCTTACTCTAACCAGATTTCACCTGTTCAAAAGTGGTACAGAAGGGGACTTCCCTGGTAGTCCAGTGGTTAAGAGACCAAGCTCCCAATGTAGGAAGCACAGGCTCGATCCCTGGTCGGGGAACTAAGATCTTGCGTGCTGCACATGCAGCCAATAAATAAATAAAACTGATACACAAGAAAGCCTCAAAGTACAACTTGCTTCCAGTCTCACCCAGCCCTGGGGAGGACTCTTCGTGGAACTGAGCCCAACATTAATAACATGGTAAAAAATAAAATGACATGGTAAAAAACAAAGAGGGGGAGATGAGAGTGGCACCTGCCTTCTAATCATGGTGCATTAGCATTTTTATGTAAGTAGTTTTTCTTGTGGGAAGCAAGACCTAACATGTTCTAGTTACAAATCCATATAATAAGCCAGGTTCTACTGTAATACTTATCAATTTCCTGATCTCCAAATACTAAACTTGAAAAAGAAAGTATGCCTGTGAGAACTGAAAATTATCAGTTTGAATTTTTCTAGCCAGTGCCTAAACCACCCACACACACCACACACACACAGACACATACACAGTGTTTTAGAGAAATTTTCTTACCATGACTCTGTGCTGTAATTAGAGGAAAGGTATATCTCTACGTTCTACCGGTGAGACTCAGGCCCAGAGAGGCTTCCAGAGCCTCCAGCAAGAAATTAAATCTGGCTAAAAGATCGTGTTATATAGTAAATGAACTTTCTTCGAACTCTCATCTCTCATTTTCTTAAACATGACCCTTAAGTTTCCATTTTTTTCCTTCCCAGGAGGAAAATTTTTGCTAGACCATCTGATGTATGATAAGTAATTATAATGAAAACTAACATAACTATAAGAGACACTAGTGGTTGTCTACCCCAAATATGCTCTCTCCTTCTTCTTTACTAATAGAACCCTTATATTGTTGGAGGTATCGATCTACCCAGCTAAAAACTCAACTTCCCTTAAAACCATGTGACCTCATGACTAAATTCTGGACAATTAGGTAAAAGCAGAAATATGATGTGGGACTTAGGGACAGACTCCTTAAAGGCAAACTTAATCAGCTGGGAGGTAGAGTCCTTTTGCCCTTCTTCCTTTTCCTGTCTGGATTATAGACATGATAGTCAGATTTCCAATAGCCATCTTGGACCATCACTAGCTATGTAGTAGAATGGCTGACCCGTAAAATAGAAGAAACCTGGCATTGGGACTTCCCTGGTGGTCCAGTGGCTGAGACTCCGTGCTCCCAATGCAGAGGGCCTGGGAGCAATCTCTGGTCAAGGAACTAGATCTCACAAGCTGCAATGAAGAGTTCACACGCCTGCAACTAAAGAACCTGCATGCTGCAACTAAAAGGTCTTGCATTCAGGAGCGAAGACCTGGCATAGCCAAATATATAAATAAAAATCAATGTTAAAAAAAGACGAAACCTGGGGTCTGAAAACTGTTGGGCTGCCAAATCAGCCCTAAATATCTCCTTCTAAACCTCTTTCAAATGAAAAATAAATGAATGGCCTTGCTTAAGCCATTGTTATTTTGAATTTTTAATCTGTACAGATAAATCTAATCATAACTAATAAGATAAACGAGTTTAGTAACACATTTTATTGAATTCCAAATGGACAAATTAGGATTTACTTAAATTTTTCTTTCTTCTCAAATGCATTATTAAATGATTACCAGCATTATTAAATGACTATTTTAATTTTTAAATAATATCCTTTATCTCTGAGGGTGTAGTGGCTGTAATGAGGCACAAGGAAGATTCTGGCTTGCTGAAAAAGTTGTTTTTTTGATCACTGTGTTCAGTTTGTGAACATGCACTGAGTTGTATTTTCAATATGCACACTTCTCTCTATATATATTCTATATCAATAAAGGTTGAAAAATACATTCACTGTAAATTCGTCTTTTTGAGTAGGAATTACTAACCAGTTTAGTTATGATTAGAGATTTTAAAAGGTTAAGTCTTCAGAGAATTGTGATGATTAAATGATATGATGAATATAAACTAGTCAGTTTTAACCTATTGAATCACACATCCATGAATGTTTTTGGAGAACTCTTATACACCAGACAAACAGGGTTAGCTGTTACTATTAGCCTTAGTGTAATTGTCTGCCAATTTGTGCTCCTCCCACAGATTATAAGCTTCATGGGGACAGGGACCATATCTGTTTCTTTCCTTTTGCACCCATGGTTGTTTAACACAGTGCCAGGAAAATGGTGGCTCCTAAGGGAATGAATAACTGAGTGAATATATTATAGGTTAAGTAACCTCTTGTGGAACACTAGGAGAATGTGTTTCAGTTTCAAACTGACTTAGAAGTGATCTTTTGGAATTCATTTGTAAATTAAGGGCAATCTAGGGCTCTTCAGCACGGGTATTAAATCAAGAACTACAAGTAAAATTTCAGGCAATTCTCTTAATGCTTCAGAAATTATGTAGTCAAAAACAGAAGAGGGTGAAAATCATAATGCAATTATCACAAGCAACCATCAAAAGCTCTTAACTACACTAGCTAGAAAAAGTGGAACAGATTAACTTCTTGATATCATAAAGAAAATGCAAACACTATGACTAACACATACCATATCAAAATAGAACATTTTCATTGCATGGCAAGAAAGAAAATACATCTGTGTTTCTTAAGCACTCAAAGAACAAAAATGAAAATGTGAGCAACTGGAAAATGGCAGCCGGCAGCCCATAGAAATTCTATTAAAATACAGTCAATGTATGACTATAAATTTTCTTTACAATTTAGAATATACTCCTTGATGGTTTTAAAAACTGTCTACATTTCAAAACAAAAGAAATATCAGATTGACCTTTGCAGGAGACCTATTTTAGGGGTGCACACACACCCAGCCCACAATCTTTTCAGATAAACTTGTCTTTTTGACAAAAAGCCAAGCCCATACAGCCATCTTTGATGGGTAACATCCCAGCCTCAGCTTATTGGACAATTGGAGAACCTGTGACCTAAGTTAAACCAATCCGTATCTTTCTCCTGAAATTCTAAATGAGTAAGTATTGAGTCTGCAGCGGGCTCAGAACTTGAAGAGTTCCGACTTATCTAGAGTCAGGGGACAGTTTGCAGCATTAGTGTGGAAGACTCATAGGAAGGCTGTCCAGAGTTTACAAAAGTCAAAATTATGAGGGAGCAGAAATTATACACCAGCAAAGGGAGGCTGTTTTAAAAAATGAAAATGGAATATTTATGCCAAAAATTACAGAGGCAAGATACAATGGGTAGGGTGAAGAATAGGGAATAAACTCTGTTCCCGAATTTTCACTTCTGATAAGATCTGGCTGACTTTTGTTTCTAATTTAACTATTAATCAACTAATACTCCTGTTGCTGTCCAGTGTCCTCAACCCTACTTTTAATCTGAACAAATATTTCTTCAGTACCTATCATTTGTCAGACACTGTTCTTTGTACAAAGAATATAGTAGTAAATAAAAGGGAAAAAATACAGTTGTTGGGATCAAGTGGGATCATTACAATGAGCATAGAGAATGATAATACAGGGCAGTAAATGCAACAACAGATTTAAATGCAAAATGTTATGGGAGAAGACTACCTTATTAGGCTTACAGTGAGCCTCACTCAACATTTTATTCTTTTGTATAAAATAGTTTGTTTTGTATCTTGCAATCTAAAGAACAAAAGAAACTCTGCTTGAACATCTAATTTAAATTTATTTATGTTGTTTACCCCGTTCCCTCAACCCCAACCAGTGGTTAAGAATGCCTACTGCCTACCTAGGTTAGAATTTAGGCTCCTCTACTCAGTAGCACGTCATGTGGCACATATTACGGAATCTCTGCGGGCATTTAGTTTTTCTTTTACTTCAAGGGCTTGCTGTGAACACTCAATAGGTAATTCATAAGTAGAGCTTTAGAAGTATGCCTGACATTTGATAACTAACTCAACAATTGTTAGTTGCCAATATTGTTGTTGCTGCTAGGTTAATCTTGTGTTTGTTGCAATTTTAAGAATTGTCAGCTGGGAAAGGCTAGGTAGCAGTACTTGTTTGTACAAGTGTGTGTGTGTGTGTGTGTGTGTGTGTGTGCGTGTGTGTTTTGTATACATGTGGCGCTAGTGGTAAAGAACTCGCCTGCCAATGCAGGAGACATAAGAGATGCAGGTTCGATCCCTGAGTCTGGAAGATCCCCTGGAGGACGGCATAGCAACCTCCTCCAGTATTCCTGCCTGGAGAATCCCATGGACAGAGGAGCCTGGTGGGCTACAGTCCATGGGATCACAAAGAGTCAGCCACAACTGAAGTGACTTAACACATGCACATATATATATGTACACGAAACCACAAATAGTTATTTATTTAGTGTCAAATAGGAAGTTCCTGTGAAGGTATGGGCTCCACTGATCAATTTTGCTATCAGAAGTCCAAGCTGACCAATGCCTTCCATAAACATTTTCTCTTTACAAGCAGAGTAGAAGACTTTCTTTCTTAGTAATTACTTTAAGCCAGCCCTGCTCTCTGAGCCACCTTGGTTGGATCTGGGGTGTGCCCAAATCTTCAGTCTTACTTTAACAGAGGATTTCTTGGATACGTCATTCCTGCTAAAGGATGATTGAACCCATCAAAAGAACTTTTTGAGTGTTCTAATTTTATTTCTCAAAGAGAAATCTTTACTTCAGCTTTAGAGTGCATTTCGGTCATCCCCAATATGAAAGATCATGTCAACCATTTAAACATAACTTTATTCCATTTAAAATTACTGTATGCTTTTGTCCATAATGAAATGAACTAATACTCCTTAAGAAGAGTGGAGTCTAAAATAATCTTCTTCCTATCTTCTTGGAATCCTTGCTATTTAGATATCTCCAGAGGGGCAACCGCTTAAAGCTTTCATCTACATGAATGAGAGTACTTGGCACTTAAGTGTCCGTCAATAGCTATCACTCCACAGAACAGATGTTGGTGTGTTTCGTGGGCATCATAAATATTAAGAATGATGTTAGATGGTTTGGAAAGCACTTCCCATTAATTGTTAATGCTCACTATGTGGATAAGAGAGGAAGATTCCTTGAGGGAAAATCGAAATAGATTTTTATGTCTAGCATTACTGTATTTCAGTTTCGGGGCTGAGGCTGGAAACAATTGGTCTCTGATTTCTTGAATATCATATTATGATATTCTAATTAACATAATGCTTGAGTGTTCCTTGTTCCTTTCAGATCCATAGTGAGATATGTAATGTGTAACTGTAACAGGAGTTATAGTGGAACCAGAAGGCAGAGGTGGATTCAAAGGCCCGTTCCAACTCTTCCTGGCTTGGAGATTATGAGCTTATTAAGTCTTTCTGAATTTAGTTATTTAACCTATAAATTAGAGACTAATAACATCTATCTCATAGGGGTATTATGATAATTTAATAAGAAATATGTGTAAAGATCTGTCTGTCTGGATATTAGTCTGTCTGGATTAGTCAGTATCTGGATTACAATCAATTTTGTTTTGTATCAAATTAGAGATGGTGATTGCTTAGGGTGGACCCTGAACACACAAAAAAGAGCCAGTGGGTGACTAAAACCTTTGAACGTTTGGCAACATAAGCCTGCTCAGGGTTTCTGACTATCATATAGAAGGCTCTGCCCAGTGAGACCTCAGATCTTGCATCGATGTCCCACTTGTAGTCCTGGTGCCTGCTCTTCTATCTTAGTTGGTTACGGCATTTACTCATTCATTTCTTGAGGGCTCACTAGGTGTCATGAAGATGACACAGTCTCTGACCTAAGCAAGCTCACAGTCTAACAGAGGACAAAGATACAAAAACAATTACAAATCATGTGATGAACATTATCTCTAATCAAGGCAAGGTAGAGGGCTGTGGAAAGCCAGAGGGAGCACGTAGTTCCGGTCTGTTGAGGGACAGGGCTGGACGGAGGAATGAGAGATCCAGGTACTAGGCACAGTACAGGATGCCACAAAAACCAGAAATGTGCTAATTAACTCAGGTTTCTGTGCAGAACTCCTTAACCTCCTGGTGAAAGATAATTTGGTTTTGCTTCCACCAAAGATAATACGTTCACATGGAAATAAAAAACCAAAGATCTCTCTAGAGCTGACCTATGTCTGTTGATGAGTTTTGCCATGAGCAGCTGCAGATGAAGTCAACTGAAATTCTGAAATCAAGTCATGCATAGCACCAAGCTGTTTTTTCTGGAATGAATTTTAAATTGTTGAACAAAGCCTAAATTTTAAATTCTTTGGTATGTCTCCCAAGTAGTCTGATTCAGTAAATTGCAAAAGAAAATAGAAATGAGAACAAGAATCACAGAAAATGAGATTTCTTTTCTTCCAGAATGTTGGCTCTACTTCACACAGTGGGAGTAGTAGAACCTCTTTTTTAATATAATAATAAAAAATATTGGTTTCTCCCTAACCCCACCTAATAGACATTGAATAACTATTTTTAAGTGAAGCGTTCTGAAGAGGCAGCAAATTATTAATATTAGTCTGTCAGGAATACTCTATGTCTCAAACTTTCCCTGAAGTAGGAATGGAATGGGTAAGGCATCACAGAGGAGGTGACTTGTGGGTACCGCCAGGGATGAAGTTTGTCTGGGAGGAGGAAGAAAAGAAAAAGGAAGGCTCCTTCTTCCCTTAGATTCACCATGCTAAGGTCTCTGATTTCTTACACATGCTGTGTTCTCTCTTTGGAATGGCATCTTCTGATTTTGACAATTTCACCATCATGAAGGTGAGGCAAAGCAATTTGGTTTTTAAGCATTTCTTAGAAGTATTCCCAAATTGGAAAACCCACTAAGGTAATGGCCAAGATATTTCTTGACATATTATTATTATTATTAGCTGTACCATACAGCATGTGAGACTTCCCCAGCCAGGGACTGAACTCTCTCCTCCTGCAGTGGAAGTGTGGCATCTTAACCACTGGACCACTAGGAACGTCCTTGACACATTATTTTGACATAAAGTTATTTTTAACAGTTAGGGGGTTTCCCAGGTGGCACAGTGGTAAAGAATCCGCCTGCCAGTGCAGGAGACGCAAGAGACATGGGTTCAATCCCTGGGTCAAGAATATCCCCTGGAGTAGGAAATGGCACTCCAGGGGATATTCTTGCCTGGAAAATTCCATGGACAGGGGAGCCTGGCAGGCTCTAGTCCATGGGGTTGCAAAGAATTGGGTATGACTGAGCAACTGAGCACACACACGTTAGTTAGGATCCCATGAGGTATCAAATGTTTATTAGGCTCAGGCATGTTGAACCCATGTAAGGGAAGAAAATACAGCCATTGGCACAGGAATTTAGTTAGCTGCTCTTTTAGGTACCAGGGAATAGAATCCAGGACTCTCCTCCCTTGATCTTCAAAGAAAGAGCTTCCCTTTAAATCCAGAAGTGGGGAAAGTACTTCCAAGTACAAGTGGCTCCAAGTCCTTTGCTCCATGTCAAGTAGCTGATGACAGCTGAGCAGGGCTGATGATCAGAGTGGGATCTCCCAGCACTTAGGCTGTTTCTCCCTCAAGCTGAACCAAAGTGCGATGATACTTCAGGCAAAGCCCAGAACTTACTTCAAGCAATGCTCTTCTCCCCCTACAAACCCAGGATCTGCACAACAGGGTTCATCTCATTCTTCTGTGCCTAGAGACTCCCTTCATGCCTTGACTGGGTTGAGACAGAATACTTTAAACCATAGTTCCTGGAACACCCCTCCTCCACCCAAGTAGAACAAGTTCATATGTCTCCTAAACCTTTTCAACTTCAAATTCCTACATCTGTAATCCCTGTACCTTAGAGGGTTGGAGTAAATAAAAAAATAATAAAAAGTAGTTTTTATTTTGGTTACTAGGAAAATTTGGACAATTAGAAGGGCCCTTTAGAATCACAGAATACTAGTGCTTCTCAGAGAATATTGTCCAGGTTCTTCATTGTACAGATAGATAAGCTAAGGCCCAGAAAGGTAAAGTGTTTAGTCAAACTTCTATGGCTTCTTTTTTTGTTTGTTTTTTCTGCAGTTTTAAGTAGCAAGAGTTTTATTAAGCAAAAAGGAAGTACGTTCCCTAGAAAGGATGAGAGTGGGCTGCCTGGAAACCAGAGCCAGTCAAACAGCTTCTTAGAGAAGGCACTAAGGCTAATACCTAGGACTCCTCATCCAAACGCCCTTCTCAGACTTCCACTCTGACTCTCACACACAAACCCTGGTAGAGGGGACGCTGTGGTGGTTCAGTGGTTAGAACCCAGAGCACTTTTCACTGCTGTGGGCCCGGGTTCATTCTCTCATCAGGGAACTAACATCCTGCAAGCTGTATGGCACGGCCAAAAACAAAAAGCAAAACAACATACTGGTAGAAATCAGAATATTTTAAGAAGGAAGACTTGTGAGGCAGGTTAGCACAGTGCAAAGAGCCCATGAATTGAAATAGGAAGGATTGCATTGAAGTCCACTAAGTCCATTTAATCATGAACTCATCATAATTACTGGGCATGCAGTGTTTTTGAACCCACATCTCAGTTTCTTCATCTACTAAATGGGATAGTTTTATTATAAGACTGTTGTGAAGATAAAAGTACTTCCTAAATCATAAAATTGACAAACAAGGAGCTCTACATAAGGAGTCGGGTTGCGGGGAGGGCAGAGACAGTTTACAAGTTGGGCCTTAGGGCTCTGAAATTGTGTGCAAAGTGTTTTGTTCCTGTGCATTTTTCTGGGAAGAGGATCCACAAGTTGCACTAGATTTTTCTTTCCCAGAAAAGGTTAAGAGAAGCCACTGATGTTAGTATTCTACACCACTAACATTGATCTGAGAAACTGTTCTTGTTCTACAAAAAGATGAACAAAATTTAATTTCTGTCCTGGAGGGACTATTTTTGAGAAATTCAGAGTTGCCAGATAAAATAAAGGTTGACACTTAAACCAAATTTTCAGATAAACATTTTTTTTTTTAGTATGTCCCATGTAACATTTATCTGAAATTCAAATTTAACTGGGAATTCTGTATTTTTATTTGCTACTTCTGGCAACCCTAGAGATTTACTCTGGGACTTCCCAGGTGGCGCTAGTGGAAAAAATCTGCCCGGCAGTGCAGGAGATGTAAGAGATGTGTGTTTAATCCCTGGGTCAGGAAGATCCCCTGGATAAAGGCATGACAACTCACTCCAGTATTCTTGCCTGGAGAATCCCACGGACAGAGGAGCCTCGCAGGCTATGGTCCTTAGGGTCGCAAAGAGTCAGACACGACTGAAGTAAGTGAGCACAGCATAAAGCAGGCAAAAGGTGATGTATTTCAGTGAGCTCGCCTTCCAGATCTTGTTGTAACACTTTCCTACTGGCAAAGGGTGGGATAGGGATAATAATGTGTCCAAGAAGCAAAAATGAAAATCAGGGGCCTCATTGAAGATCAGACAATTTAGGCATCATTTTGAATTAAAGCATGTCACTTTTTTTTTTCAAAAATAATTTTTATTTATTTTTATTTCTGGCTGTGCTGGGACTTAATTGCTGCGCGGGCTTTTCTCTGATTGCAGTGAGCAGGGGTTACTTTCTAGCTGCAGTGCGTTGGATTCTCATTCTCTTGTTATGGAGCACAGGCTAGGGTGCATGGGTGCACCTCTAGGTGCAACACAGACTTAGTTGCTACAAAGTATGTAGAATCTTCCCTGACCAGGAATCGAACTTGTGTCTCCTACATCGGCAGGCAGATCCTTCACCACTGAGCCACCAGGGAAGCCCTAAATCATGTTATTTTCTTGATGCCACAGAAAGGGAAGATTCAATCTTTGTGTATCCTGAAATCCATAAAATTTTGGGAATCCTCTTTAAGAAAAATAATGGAGAGTTACAAATACAAAATTAGGTGTCAAAGAATATATTTATTCAAATGAGAAAAAAAAGCTATAGTAAACTGGTTGGTGGTTTAGTCACTAAGTCATGTCCAACTCTTGCAACCCCATGGTGGGTAGCCTGCCAGACTGCTCAGTCCATGGGATTTTCTCAGCAAGAACACTGGAGTGAGTTGCCATTTTCTTCTCTAGGGAATCTGCCTGACCCAGGGATCTAACCCACATCTCCTGCACTGCAAGCAGCTTCTGGCACGGCAGGCAATTCTTTACCATCAGAGCCACTAGGGAAGCCCCAACAGTAAACTACTAAATGTTTAGTTGCTAAGTCATGTGCGACTTTTGCAACCCCATGGACTGTGGCACACCAGGCTCCTCTGTCCTTGGAGTTTTCCGGGCAATAATACCGGAGTGGGTTGCCATTTCCTTCTCCAGGGGATTGTCCTAAACCAGGGATCAAACCCATGTCTCCTGCACTGCAGGCGGATTCTTCACCCCTGAGCCACCAAGGAAGCCCTTACTAGATGTTTAGAACAGTGCCTGGTATGTAGTAAGCACTCAGTAGCTATAAAAAATAAAAGAAAGAAAAAGGATAATGCGAAGATGGCAGAGTAGAGAAAGCACCAGAAATCTGTCTCCCCACCTAGACAACAATAATAACTAGCAGAACCAGTCTGATGTAATTTTGGAACTCTGGAGTCTATCAAAGGCTCACAATTTCCAGAGGAAAGCTGAATGGTAAATTGTGCTTAATTTCAGTCAATTTCAGCTCTTATCACAGTAGTAGCTGAGCATCCCCACACCTCAGCCCCACTGTAGGCAGATATGCATGTGTTCCTGAAGCAGCCTGCACATAGCTTGCAGAAGCTAGAGTGGGCAAAAAGAACCCTGACTTCCAAATACCAGGGATCTGTGCTTTACTCACTTGATTGCTGCTTCTAGACAGCATATTAAAAAGCAGAGACATTAGTTTGTCGACAAAGGTCTGTCTAGTCAAAGCTATGGTTTTTCTAGTAGTTACGTATGGATGTGAGAGTTGTGCCATAAAGAAGGGTGAGTGCTGAGAACTGATGCTTTCGAACTGTGGCGCAGGAGAAGACTCTTTTCTTTCTTTTTTTTTTTTTAGGAGAAGACTCTTGAGAGTCTCTTGGACAGCAAAGAGATTAAACCAATCCTAAGAGAAATCAACCCTGAATATTCATTGGAAGGACTGATGCTGAAGCTCCAATACTTTGCCCACCGGATGCAATCAGTTGATGCTGGGAAAGATTGAGGGCAGGAGAAGAAGGGGGCAACAGAGGATGAGTTGGTTGAATGGCATCATCAATTTGGTGGACATGGGTTTGGGCAGGCTCCGGGAGGTGGGAGTGGACAGGCAGGACTGGTGTCCTGCAGTCCATGGGGTTGCAAAGAGTCAGATACAACTGAGCGACTGAGCAAGAGTCACATAGGTGCAGATAAAGAAGCTGCGGCCATTGTTGTTGCATACCCCGCATTCCTTGTTGTAAGCCCCACACCGGAAGTGAATTGATTTTCAAGAGATCTAAAGGGCCAGACAGACTAGGATATTCAAAAGCAACCACATAAATAGGAAAAATTAGAAAGTCACCTTGCATGGCCAAGAGAAGGCCCAGGCTCAGAGGAGACCTGAGAGGACCTTAAGTTTATACCTCAATTTGGCACAAAGAGAGTCAATAATAATCAAAAAACTAAAAGCCAGAATTTTAAAATTCACAGCACAAGAAAAAGAAATTTTTTGTAATTTTCTATGGTAACTAAACGGTACCTAGATTTAACATCGGGATCATCTCTCAGTATATACAAATATCAAATCATTATGCTGCTCCTGAAACTAACATAATATTATATGTTAATTATACTTCAATAAAAAATAAAACAATGTACAAACAAAATATAAACATCAGAAAAGATATTAGAAACATCAAAAGAAACCATAAAGAAATTCTGGAGCTGAAAGTACAATAATTGAAATTAAAAGTTCACTACAAAGATTCAAAGGTAGATTTGAGCAGGCAGAAGAAAGAACCAGCAGATTTTAAGAATGACAATGGAAATTACTGAATCTGAGAAACAGAAAGAAAAAAGGTTGAAGTGAAGAGAGTCTAAGGGAACTGTGGGACACTATCAAGGGGACTGACATAACACATCATGGGAGTCCAAAAAGGGAAGAGAAAGATTGAAAAGGCAGAGAGAATATTTGAAAAAATAATGGATCTAACCTTCTCAAATTTCATGAGATACATGAATATAAACATCCAAGAAGCTCACTGAACCCCCAGATGAGCTCAGAGAGACAAACACCGGGATATATTATAATCAAACTGTCCAATGCCAAAGAGGGAATTCTGAAAGCAGTGAGGAAGCAACTTGTCACATACAAGGGATTCTTGAAAGATAACTAGCAGGGATCAGTAAGATAACTAGCAGATTTCTCATCAGAAATTTTGGAAGCCAGAAAGCAGTGGGGTGATATATTCAAAGTGCTAGAAGAAGAAACTGCCAACCAAATAGCTTATATTTGGCAAAACTGACCTTCAAAAGTGAGGGGAAAATAAAGACGTTTCTAAGTAAGCAAAAACTAGGGGGAATTTATGACCATTAGACCGTCCTGCAAGAAATAATAAAAGGAATCCTGCAGGTTGAAACAAAGACACTAGACAGTGGCTCAAAGCTGTATGAAGAAATAAAGATCTCAAACTTCCTGGTGGTTGAGTGGCTAAGAATCTGCCTGCCAATGCATAGGACATGGGTTGGATCCCTGCCGCGAGAAGATTCCACATGTTGTGGAGCACCTCAGCCCACATGCCACAGCTACTGAATCCTGTATGCCTAGAGTTCCTGATCTGCCCCAAGAGAAGCCACCGCAATGAGAAGGCCACAGGGTAGCCCCCGCTCACTGCAACCAGAGAAAGCCCAAGCAGCAGTGGAGACCCTGGGCAGCCAAAACTAAGTATATAAATAAAGATCTCAGTAAAGGGAGTGAGCACATGGGCAATTATGAAAGTTGGTATTATTGTGTATGTAACTTCACTTTTTGTTTTCTACACAATTTAAGAGACTGATACATTTAAATATTAACTTATTTTTTAGACACACAATGTATAAAGGTGTGATTTTGTAACATCAATACTGAATGAGGTAATGATGGAGCTGTTAAAGGAGAAGAAATTTTGTATGTTATTGAAGATAAGCTGGTATAAATTCAAATTAGAGTGTTATAACTATAGTTCAAGGATGTTAAATGTAATCCCCATGGTAACCACAAAGAGTTTACAAAAAAGGAAATGGTAAATAAATTTAAATATTTCACCACAAAAAAGTCAAACTAAACACAAAAGAAGACAGTAATGTAAGAAATGAGGGGCAAAAAAGCTATAAGGCATAAAAATTACAAATAGAAAAATGACCTAAGTAAATTCCTCCTTATCAGTAGTTACTTTAAATGTAAATAGATTAAATTCTCCAGTCAAAAGACAGATTGGCAAAATGGATAAAAGCACATGATCCAACCATATGCTGTCTAAAAGACTCACCTTAGGTCCAAAGACATAATCAGGTTGAAAGTGAAAAGATGGAAAAGAAAATTCATGTAATAGTAAAATGGCTATACTTATATGAGATAAAACAGATTTTAAACCAAAACTTAAAAGAGATAAAGAAGAACATTATATATTAACATAACAAGAATATATTGCAATTATAAAGATTCATGCACCTAATAACAGACCATCAAAATATATGAAGCAAAGACTGACAGAAATGAAAGACGAAATCGATAGTTCTACAATAATCGTTGGAGTTCAGTATCTCACTCTTAATAATGGATAGAACAACTGGATATCCACATGTAAAAGAATAAAGTCAGATCCTTATCTATCACCATGTACAAAAACCTAACCTCAAATGGATATGTGACCTAAATGCAAGAAGTAAAATTGTAAAACAGAAGAAAACATGGGATAAAATCTTCACAACATTTGACTTGACAGTGGTTTCTTAGATATGACACTAAAGGCATGGACAAAAAAGGAAAAATAGACAAATTCAACTTCATAAAAATTAAAAGTGTTTTACATTTATCTTTTAATTGAAAATATACAATTAAGACAGTACAAAATCAACCCAAAGAATGAGAGAAAATATTTGTAAATCATGTCTGATAAAGGATTAATATCCAGAATATATAGAGAATTCCTAAAAGTCACCACTAACAACAAGAAATGGACAAAGGATTTCAGTGGATATTTCTCTAAAGAAGAAATATAAATAGCTAATAGGGACATGAAAAAATATTCAAAATTACTAATCATTGGGGAAATATAGATCAAAACTACAGAGAGTTACCTCATACCTATTAGAAAAGTGTAGTGTAGTGTTACTTGCTCAGTCATGTGGATTGCTATTCCCTTCTCCAGAGGATCTTCCAGACCCAGGGATTGAACCCAGGTCTCCTGCATTGCAGGCAAATTTCTTACCATCTAAGTTACAGGGAAGATCCTACCTATTAGAGTGACTACAATTAAAAAAAAAAAGTGCTGGCAAGGATATGGGGAAATTGGAACATTCGTGCATTGTTGATGGGGATATTAAATGGTACAGCCGCTATGGAAAATGGTATGGAAGTTCTTCAAAAAAAGTAAAATAGAATTACCATGTGACTTACCATTCCAGTTCAGCGTATATAACCGAAAGAATCGAAAGCAAGATCTTAAAGTGGTATCTGTACACCCATGTTCACAGCAGCATTATTCACAATAGCTAACACATAAAAGCAACCCAAGTGTCTATCAACAGATGAGTGGATAAGCAAAATGTGCTATATGGTATGTCTTCAGCCTTTAAAAGGAAGGAAATTCTGACATATGCTATAACATGGATGAAACTTGACGACATTTTGCTGAGTAAAATATGCCAGTCACAAAAAGACAAATACTGCAAACTGTATGCTTCCACTTATGTGAGATACCTAGCCTAGTCAAATTCATACAGTCGGAAAGTAGAGTGGCAGTTACTAGGGGATCAGGGGAGGAGGTGGAGAAGGCAATGGCAACCCACTCCGGTGTTCCTGCCTGGAGAATCCCATGGATGGAGGAGCCTGGTGGGCTACAGTTCATGGGGTCACTAAGAGTCACTAAGAGTCGGACACAACTGAGTGACTTCACTTTCACTTTTCACTTTCATGCATTGGAGAAGGAAATGGCAACCCACTCCAGTGTTCTTACCTGGAGAGTCCCAGGGACAGAGGAGCCTGGTGGGCTGCTGTCTATGGGGTCGCACAGAGTCGGACACGACTGAAGCGACTTAGCAGCAGCAGCAGCAGGGGAGGAGGGCATGGAGAGTTACTGTTTAAGTTGTGCCTTTGAGATGAAAGAGTTCTGGAGATGGATGGTGGTGATGGCCGCACAACAATATCACTGCATTTAATGCCTCAGCACTATACACTTAAAAACAGTTATGACAGTAAATTTTGTTATGTCTATTTTCCCATGATTAAAAAAGTTGGGAAATAAAATAGAAATCAATGTTTCCTTCCATGAAACATAACACAAATAATGTCTGAGTGGTGCTGAAGAGGACTCTTCAGAGTCCGTTGGACTCCAACCAGTCCATCCTAGAGGAAATCAGTCTTGAATATTCATTGGAAGGACTGATGTTGAAGCTGAAACTCCAATACTTTGGCCACCTGATGTGAAGAACTGACTCATTGGAAAGGACCCTGATGCTGGGAAAGATTGAAGGCAGGACGAGAAGGGGATGACAGAGGATGAGATGGTTGGATGGCATCACTGACTCAATGGACATGAGTTTGAGCAAGCTCCAGGAGTTGGTGAAGGACAGGGAAGCCTGGCATGCTGCAGTCCATGGGGTTGCAAAGAGTCAGACACAACTGAGCGACTGAACTGAACTGAATGAAACTTTAATTTCCCATGGGAATATTCTTCAGGAATGAAGAGCAGAAAGATGTCACGATAAGCTTCATGTTATATTTCTTGAATTAATCAAAGAATTTGGGAAAACATAAAATACCTAAAAGGACTTAGAAACAATATATAAGTTGTACCTTTTCTCAATTTAACTTTTGCTTTCCTTTTTGAGCATTCTAGATTACAACTGCATGACAGAAATTTAAAATTTAGAAGTATTGGTTTTCATATTTTGTATAGCCATTTTCCTTTTTTTCTTAAAATGAAGAGCCATCTGTCCTTCGAAATAAGTTATCCACAATAGGTAACATCCTGATTATTGATCTCACAATTTACTGGCCTTTTATAATATAGTAATCGTCCGCTTTGTCTTTGAATTAGAAATATCATTATAATAAATGCCAGGATTGTTTCTAAAAGCAGCCTATCTAATTTCTTTTTATATATGTTGTATAAATTTTGTAAATAATTTTTTTCAGTTTTAAACTCTGCTTTTAAAAATATAGACATATATGGAATAAAAGGAAATTTAAAATTTTATTCTATGTAATATGGCATGAAGCAATACTAATAGAGAAATTTCTGATACAGTTCTTTCTCAAAACATTTGAAAGTTCACACAAATTTATTCCTGGAAAACACATGAAAGGGCACTTATCAAGATCTAGCAGTAATTTTCTATAGGTGATACTGAAATTATAGGCAATTTTTATCTTCTTTTTCCATGTCCATATTTTTTTTTTAATTTTTCTCAAGTAAACATGCTAAAATGCAGAGATACCTCTTGGGAAAAAGAAAATTATTACATGAGATATGATCTTTGGGATATTTAACTTGACATTTGGGAGTCTGAATTTTCACTTAGCATATTTTATCACCAGTAATGGATTGGAACTATAGTTCACCTTGCCATCTGTTAAATGGGAGTGAAAGAAATAGCTTCTTCACACAGTTACTGTCAGAGCAGTAGAGAGCCCACTTAAAGCATCCTGCATAGTGCCTGGCTCACTGCATGTGCTTAACAATGGGAGCTGTTGTTTTTTTAGTATATACTAAGATTATAAAAATCAAACCCCTAGGTACCCTTTAAGCCTTTTTAAACCATATTTTCAAGTCAGGAGGTAAACACTTTGATCCTTTAGAAAAGTAATCAGAATTAAGCAGCTTTTCCCTTTTTCATTTTCAAATTTTCAATTAGTGAAATATTTCAAACATAAAGAAAATAAAAAGAGAAAACCACCCTCTTTCTCACTCTTCTTAGAAGTGAAATACTACAGCCAAAACTAAAGCTCTAAATTCTCCCTTCGTCTTTCCCGTTTCTCCAGAGATAATAACAATCCTAAAGTTAATTTATATTACTTCCATGCATACTTCTGTACTACTTCTACTTGTATTCATACTATTCATATTTACATCCACACCTTATGTCCATAAATAATATATATAATGTTTATGTGTGGGGAAATATGAAGCCTAATCAGAAATTCCTTTCACTTAGAGATGCTTTTCTTCTCCCTTTCCCCGTCTTAAACAAAACTTTGTTTAATAAAACTTTGCTTTATTCATATGAAATGACTCTAATTGTAAATCTTGCACTCCATATTAATGCATGTTTAGCTTTAAACCAAACAAAATTACAGAACTATAAGCCAAACCTCCCCGAGGCTACAAGTAGAATAGTTTGCAACCCACATTCTAATTTTTGACTTTTAAAACATGCAACTTAAAAAAGTAATTACATCATAATAAGTTTGTTAGAAAGCTGTGGTACATATACACAATGGAATATTACTCAGCCATTAAAAAGAATACATTTGAATCAGTTCTAATGAGATGGATAAAACTGGAGCCCATTATACAGAGTGAAGTAAGCCAGAAAGATAAACATCAATACAGTATAATAATGCATATATATAGAATTTAAAAAGATGGTAATGATAACCCTATATGCAAGACAGAAAAAGAGACACAGATGTATAGAACAGACTTTTGGACTCTGTGGGAGAAGGCAAGGGTGGGATGATCTGAGAGAACAGCATCGAAACATGTATATTATCAAGTGTGAAACTGATCGCCAGTCCAGGTTGGATGCATGAGACAAGCGTTCGGGGCCGGTGCACTGGGATGACCCAGAGGGATGGGATGTGGAGGGAGGTGGGAGGGGGGTTCAGGATGGGGAACACATGTAAATCCATGGCTGATTCATGTCAATGTATGGCAAAAACCACTACAATATTGTAAAGTAATTAGCCTCCAACTAATAAAAATAAATGAAAAAAAAAGTTTATTTATTAAATTGAGTTTTACTCTAAAATATGTTCTTATGTAAACAGAACAGATATAATTAATCAGGTCAACAAGGAAATGCAGTGATACATAGAAATAAAATCTTTTTCTAAACCTTATTCAACTTCAAAGTGTCAGGTCATTGTTAGAAAAGAATTACTACTTCTTCAAATTACTAAAAAAGTCTGAGCGCCAAAGGATTAATGCTTTTGAACTCTGGTGCTGGAGAAGACTCTTGAGATTCCCTTGGGTAGCAAGGAGATCAAGCTAGTCATCGTGAAGGAAAATCATTCCTGGATATTCACTGGAAGGACTGATGCTGAAGCTGAAGCGCCAATACTTTGGCAACCATGATATGAAGAGCTGACTCACTGGAAAAGACCTTGATGCTGGGAAAGATTGAGGGCAGGAAGGGAAGCAGGCAACAGAGGATGAGATGGTGCGATGGCATCAATGACTCAATGGACATGAGTTTGAGCAAACTCCGGGAGACAGTGAAGGACAGGGAAGCCTGACGTGCTGCAGTCCATGGGGTTGCAAAGAGTCCAACACGACTGAGCAACTGAACAACAATAACAAGTTACTAATGTCAATCTTGGGGCTTCCCTAGTGGCTCAGCAGTAAAGAATCCGCCTGCAATGCAGGAGACTCGGGTTTGATCCCTGGGTAGGGAAGATCCCCGGAGGAGGGCACAGCGACCCCTTCCAGTATTCTTGCCTGGAAAATCCTATGGACGGAGGAGCCTGGGGGCCACAGTCCACAGGGTCGTAAAGAGTCAGACATGACTGAAGTGACTGAACACACAATGTCAATTTTAAATATTGTTTTTCAACCTGAAAATATAATTTATGGAGAGCTGTTACTGTTAACTATTACACATTATTGTATATATACAAATAGAGGATTACTAGCTGGTTTTAGAAAAGGCAGAGGAACCAGAGATCAAATTGCCAACATCCGCTGGATCATCGAAAAAGCAAGAGAGTTCCAGAAAAACATCTATTTCTGCTTTATTGACTACGCCAAAGCCTTTGACTGTGTGGATCACAATGAACTATGGAAAATTCTGAAAGAGATAGGCATACCAGACCACCTGACCTGCCTCTTGAGAAACCTGTATGCAGGTCAGGAAGCAATAGTTAGAACTGGACATGGAACAACAGACTGGGTCCAAATAGGAAAAGGAGTACGTCAAGGCTGTATATTGTCACCCTTATTTAACTTATATGCAGACTGCTTCATGAGAAATGCTGGGCTGGAGGAAGCACAAGCTGGAATGAAGATTGCTGGGAGAAATATCAATATCCTCAGATATGCCGATGACACCACCCTTATGGCAGAAAGTGAAGAAGAACTAAAGAGCCTTTTGATGAAAGTGAAAGAGGAGAGTGAAGAAGTTGACTTAAAGCTCAACATTCAGAAAACTAAGATCATAGCATCTGGTCCTATCACTTCATGGCAAACAGATGGGGAAAGAGTGGAAACAGTGGTTGACTTTATTTTTCTGGGCTCCCATATCACTGCAGATGATGATTGCAGTCATGAAATTAAAAGACGCTTACTCCTTGGAAGGAAAGTTATGACCAACCTAGACAGCATATTAAAAAGCAGAGACATTACTTTGTCAACAAAGGTCTGTCTAGTTAAGGCTATGGTTTTTCCAGTGGTCATTGTATGGATATGAGTGTTGGACTATAAAGAAAACTGAGCGCCGAATAATTGATGCTTTTGAACTGTGGTGTTGGAGAAGACTCTTGAGAGTCCCTTGGACTGCAAGGAGATCCAACCAGTCCATCTTAAAGGAAATCGGTCCTGAATATTCATTGGACGGACTGATGCTGAAGCTGAAACTCCAATACTTTGGCCACCTGATGCGAAGAACTGACTCCTTTGAAAAGACCCTGATGCTGGGAAAGATTGAGGGCAGGAGGAGAAGGGGATGACAGAGGATGAGATGGTTGGATGGCATCACTGACTCAATGGACATGGGTTTGGGAGAACTCCGGGAGTTGGTGATGGCCAGGGAGGCCTGGCATACTGTGGTTTATGGGGTCGCAAAGAGTCGGACATGACTGAGCGACTGAACTGAACAAATTAATGTCAACTTGAATAGTGAACCTGAGGCAGGAAGCACATGGACCACCCCCCAGGGTAAAGCAACTGGAGATTCATTCTCTATTGACTAAAACTCCAAGATAGGAATAGCAGGACAATTAAGGGAGGAGGCTGGACCCTGCACAGACCACATATTTCTGGTTCCCAAAGTCAGGAGACCTCCCTGACCACACATGCGCAGAAAAGTTTCCTTGGGGGCAAAAGGGAGTCATGTCAAGGGATGCTCTATCCAGATGCCTTTTCAGTAGGATCCATCTTGGCTAAGAGATGCATGTGCACACATGGGAGGATCCTGAGATATAACAAATACAGACTGTGAACCAGGCAAATCAGAATGAATGGCCAAAGGAAACCTGGAAGAAACACCCCATAAAAGTAATTCAAGCTACCATGAGAGCACAACTCAGCAACTCAGGGACTGTCCCTCTGAGGCTGCCTCTGTGTCTATCCACACATATTGTACTCTTACTTTGTACTTTACATGCTTTAATACTTTCTGTCTTTGTGGAAATTCTTTTCTGCAAAGCCAAAGGGTCAGGGGCTTTTTCAGATGGTGATTGCAGCCATGTGATTGCAGCCATGGTGATTGAAGAAATTAAAAGATGCTTGCTCCTTGGAAGAAAAGTTATGACCAACCTAGACAGCGTATTAAAAAGCAGAGACATTACTTTGCCAACAAAGGTCTGTCTAGTCAAAGCTATGGTTTTTTGAGTAGTCATGTATGGATATGAGAGTTGGACTATAAAGAAAGCTGAGCACCAAAGAACTGATGCTTTTGAACTGTGGTGTTGGAGATCCAACCAGTCCATCCTAAAGGAGATCAGTCCTGAATATTTATTGGAAGGACTGATGCTGAAGCTGAAACTCCAATACTTTGGCCACCTGATGCAAAGAACTGATTCATTTGAAAAGACCTGGATGCAGGGAAAGATTGAAGGCAGAAGGAGAAGGGGATGACAGAGGATGACATGGTTGGATGGCATCACCAACTCAATGGACATGAGTTTGAATAAACTCCTGGAGTTGGTGATGGACAGGGAGGCCTGGCATGCTGCAGTCCATGGGTTCTCAAAGAGTCAGGCACAACTGACCAACTGAACTGAACTGAACTGAACTGAAGGGCCAGGGTCCTTGTCACTGATCACTGGGTCTAGTGGCTAGGATCTGGTGCCTTCACCACCGTGACCTGGCCTCAATCTCTGGTTCAGAACCCAAGCCTTGCTCCAAGTCATTGCAGGTTGAGGCCACCTGAAATCAAACCCATGGTATCTCCTATTTGTCACCACTTCTCTTCCTAAATAATCACAAACCATCCACTTTTTAAAAAAAATTAATTTCTTTTTTATTGAAGTATAATTGCTTTACAGAATTTTGCTGTTTTCTCTCAAACCTTAACGTGGATCAGCCATAGGTATACATATATCCCCACTTGAATCTCCTTCCCATGTCCTTCCCCATCCCACCTCTCTAGGTTCATACAGAGCCCCTGACAAACCATCCATTTTAAAAGACATTCTAGGATATTGTCTGCACTAGCTGCCAAGCTGTTTTCTAGGACTGACAGAATTGAGCACCTGATTCATTTTGAAAAACAGCAAGTCTTGAGTTCCAGAACTTGTTATTCATATTTCAATGAAAATGATGCCAACAACAGAGTTATTACATCTGCAAGATCTTTCATTCTTAGCTATAATCGCTCTGGGCCAAAAGTTTTAAACTCAGTGACATCATACAGTATTCTCTAAGCATCACCACCACCATTGCTTGTCTCCTAAACATCTTATCACCTTTCCTGGAGAAAGCAGCAAGACAGAATTTGAATAGATCCCCTGTCTTTCGCTTTTCCCTTAATATTATTGCATCCGTATCAGGGAATCTAGTCACTGCCGCTAGTATTAAAAGCAAGGAAGAGAATAAAAGAGTTCGGTTTACCTTCTTCCAGTTCTTCTTTCTGCCACTGAGAAGCAATTAACATTCAGCTTCCTTCTCTCCATACTCATCTCCCCAATCATTGCCTCATAGGGAGATGAGTGGTAGTCACTCAGTCGTGTCCGACTCTTTGTGACCCCAAGCACTGTAGCCCACCAGGCTCCTCTGTCCATGGGATTTTCAGGCAAGAATACTGGATTGGGTTGCCACTTCCTTCTCCAGGGGATCTTCCCAACCCAGGGATAGAATCTGGGTCTCCCACATTGCAGGCGAATTCTTTACCTCCTGAGAAACAAAGGAAGCCCTTGTGAGAGATAAAGTCCCTTTGGAATTACTGTAAGGGTTAATTAAATAAGGTAACATACATAAAACCTTGGAACAGTGTTTAGCACATACATAGTGCTCAACAAATTTTAGGTATTATTAATATTTACACAAAATAATCTAAATTTTAAAATGGATAAATAAGTCTTTCAACAAATGGTGTTGGAACCACTGAATATCAGCATGCAAAAGAATGAAGTTGGATCCCTTCCCCACACCACACACAAAAATCAACTCAAATAGATTATAGACCTAAATGTAAGTGCGAAAACTATTAAACTCTTAGAAGAAAATACAGAATAAGTCTTTGTGATTTGGAGTTAGACAGAGCCATCTTAGACATGACACCAAAAGAACAACTGACAAAAACAAATAGGTAAGTTGGACTTCACAAAAATTAAAAACTTCTGTGCTCCAAAAGATACCATCAAGAAAAAGACAACCCACAGAGTGGGAGAAAACATTTGTGAATCACATATCTGATAATGTACTAGTATATGATATATGTTAAGAAACGCTTACAACTCAATGATAAAAAGACTAATAGGGATGGGGGAGGGAAAAATTGGATGAAGGCAGTTGAAAGGTATAAACTTCTAGTTATAAGATAAATAAGCACTAGGGATAGAATGTACAAAATGATTATTAGGTGGGTACAAAAGTAATTGTGGTTTCAGACCATGAATTTTAAATCATTATAACTAGGCTCAAACACATCTTTATTAATCAAAATAGGAACCATTACAATCAACACATTTTTGCCAACAAGAATTAAGTTTGTTTATTCCTGTAGCATAAAAATCTGTGCTTTGGGATTTGACGAATTCTTGGAAAGCATTTTCTGCCTCCTGCTGGTAGTGGAAACATTTTCACTGCAAAGTTGTCGAGATGTTTGAAGATGAGAGATCAGGTGAATGAATATGGAGGATGAGGCAAAACCACACAGCCCAATTTGTTCAACTCTTGAAGCACTGGCTGTGGGACGTGCAGTCAGGCATTGTCGTGCAGAAGAATTGGGCCCTTTCTGTTGACCAGTGCTGGCTGCAGGCGTTGCAGTTTTCAGTGCGTCTCATTGATTTGCTGAGCATACTTCTCAGATGTAATGATTTCACTGGGATTTGGAAAGCTGTACTGGATCAGACTGGCAGCAGACCACCAAACAGCTATGACGACATTCTTTTGGTGCAAGTTTGGCTTGGGGAAGTACTTTGGAGCTTCTTCTCGGTCCAGTTACTGAGCTAGTCATCACCAGCTGTCGTAGAAACCATCACACTTCGCACTTTTTGTTGCACATCACAATCCTGATTGAGAAATGGTTCATTGATGTTGCATAAAATAAGAGAAGATGATACTTCCAAATGATGATTGTTTTGCTTTGTGGTCAGTTCACAAGGCACCAACTTATCAAGCTTTTTCATTTTTCCAATTTGCTTCAAATGCCAAATGACCGTAGAATGGTTGACGTTTAGTTCTTCAGCAAGTTCTCATGTAGTTATAAGAGGATCGGCTTCCAATGATGGCTCTCAACTGGTGGTTGTCAACTTCTGATGGCCGGTCACTGTGCTCCTCACCTTCAGGGCTCTCCTCTCCTTTGCAAAACCTCTTGAACCACCACTGCACTGTGCATGTGTTAGCAGTTCCTGGGCCAAATGCATTGTTGATGTTGTGAGGTGTCTCCACTGCTTCACAACCCATTTTGAACTTGAGTAAGAAAATTGCTCAAATTTGCTTTTTGTCTAATATTTCCTTAGTCTAAAATAAATGTAAAATAAACATAAGTAATGTCCTTACCAAAAAAAAAAAAAAAAAGAACATAGAGAGATGTACATTAAAATGATGTATAACACAACCACATTTATTTAAGAATATGTTCCAATAACAAAAGCAAATCTCAACAATGCAAAACTACAATTACTTTTGCATCAACCTAATAATTAACACTGCTGTATGCTATATATGAAAGTTGTTAAGAGAGTTTTAAAAGAAGGGGGAAAAAAGACCAATAACCCAACTAAAAATAAAGATCTGAATAGATGTTTCTCCAAAAATATACAAATAGTTAAGAGCAAAAGAAAAGATGCTCATCATTAGGGGATGTTCAACATTATGTAGGCATTTTCAGAAAACAGGGATTCTCAAAAATCAGTCATTTAGAAAATGCAAGTTAAACTGCAGTGAGATACCACTAATACCAATCATGATGTGAGTCAAAAAACAGGTAATATTGATGAGGATGTAGAGAACCTAAAATCCTTATACACTATTGTTGGGAATTCCACATGGTTCATCCACTTTAAAACAGTCTGGCAGTTCCTCAAAAGGTAAAACATAGAATTACTATGTGATCTAGCAATACCACCCACTCCAGGATTCCTGATGCTCTGAAACTGAGATAGTACTTGTGTTTTAAGTCAACAATATTGGGGTAATTTGTTATGCAGCAATAGACAACAAATACAAGGATGTTATAGATGGTTCAGGTATTGTGTTGGATTATTTTGTCTTTTATGATCCCTTTGGCTTTGAGAATCTAGGATCACGTAAGAAAGTTTACTTGCCTAAAAGATTATTTCCCTATGAGGAGATAATACTAAGCAGAGGAAAACAAATTTCCATTGATAACATTATTTGGGGGCTGCAGACATAGCTTTGTCATGTAGAACCTGACTTTAGTTGTGGTAATGAAATGATACTTCTGTAGAGTTGGGATTAGCTGGAAGGTAGGACAAGAAAGGCTCCAGTCTCTGAAGGCTCTGAGATACCAGAAATGAGAAGGAGCGCTAATTAGAAAACCTGGACACATGAAAACCATTCAGAATCCTGGGCATCTACTCTGAGGATCTACTTTGCCTATTTCTTTTATGCTCTTTCTTGATCTGGATCTATTTTTGGTTACCTGGTGAGTTATTTTTCTCCAGGCATCACCTCATTTAATTCTTTCAACAATATGCTGAGAGTGATTTTGATTTTATTATTATCACCCTTTTATAGAGGAACTGAGAGTCCCTTGAACAGCAAAGAGATCAAACCAGACAATCTTAAAGAAAATCAACCCTGAATATTCATTGGAAGGACTGATGCTGAAGCTCCAATACTTTGGCCCACCTGATGCGAAGAGCTGACTGACTGGAAGAGAACCTGATGCTGGAAAAGATTGAAGGCAGGAGGGAGAAGGAGGTGACAGAGGATAAGATGGTTGGATGGCATCACTGACTCAATGTTCATAAGTTTGAGCAAACTCTAGGAGATAGTGAAGGACAGGGAAACCTGGTGTGTGGCAGTCCATGAGGTTGCAAAGAGTTGGATACAACTTAGCAACTGAACAATAACAATAGAGGAACTGATCCTGATTTTGTCTTTGTCTATCCATTCCAACTCTCCATCCCTGTCTGGCTACCAGGTCTCTCTCTTAGAATCCTTCTTACAGGGAGACCCACTGTCCAACTCTTTGCCATTTCTTTACTCTTGGTTCCACCCCTACACATCCAACTACCTAGTCCCGACTGACTTACCTAGGTTTTCTCAGAAGCAGGCTGTTATACCCAGCACCTGCTGGCTATTTCTGATCTGCCAGAACGTGGGGATCATTATCCACTTTTGACCATGTTCCAGACCTAGGGATCTTCCCCTCTAGCCAATATTCCAGCCCATCTTCTCCTCCATGCTGCCCTAGTCAGTTGGACCTAGCACACAGACCCTGTCAGGTGCAAAGCTGTTAGTGTAAAAAAACAGGTGGGAGTCTTTTCTAGAAGGCTTCAGAGCTATATCATATTTTGAACACTCTTAGGTGGGGTACCCATCAAGGCTCATTCTGCTCCGGAAACCTATATTTTTGTGATTTCTCCTCTACATCTTGTATACATTGGATCTTTCTTTCATTTAACTTCCTAAATGATTACCCAAGGTCTCTTCTCTGACAGGGAAACAATGAAACAATCTTTAGAGATTCATTTAAATAATTTGTTTATAACATTTTAAAGACAGTCTTTGAGAGAGATCATAACCTAGGGATCGCCCCTACGGCTCTCAATACAAGTTTAATAAAATAGTGATCCTTCTTAGAGAACAGGGCTGGGAAAGAATAAAGCCTAAAGAAACAGTGGTAGGGAAATTATAAGGTATGCATTTGCCTGTTTTCCTAGACTCTTAAACAAATTTTTTGTACAAACCAATGCTGACAGCTGCATTAAAAGCAGATGAGAAAGTTATTTTGGATGAGTTTTTAGCACCTACAAAATACTCAAGTAAATTGTAACTACTACTTTCAGTCAAACAGATGATCAAAGACATTCTCTCCTTTTGATCCTTGTTGTTCAGGTTCTATTGCCTTCCCCATCAGTAGGATTCACTCAATGTATAGATAAAATCTGCAGAAACCTCAGCAATCAACAGGCAACTCCATAGCCTTTTTCTCTCATAGCCTTTTAACTACAGTGCTTTACCTTATTTTAGCACCTTATATTTCCCTACCACTTTACACCATGACATTCCTACATTGAAATCATTACGTAAAATGAAATGTGAAGGGAAGCAGTTGTCAACCTTAGAAAGATCTGAGCATTTACACACCTGGATCTTTACAGTGGTCAGTTCAAAGGCAAAGCCATCTATCTAGTCACAGAGGGAGGAGAGTTACACTGAAATTATGACTATTCAGTGTCTTTATTACTTTGAAGACCAAAGTGTGTTTGATCCTTGTTCTGATACATGCTTCCTGGTAACACTGTGTGGAGAAGATGATGCATCTCAGCGACCACGTTAGCATTTAATTCTTGCTTATACCACTTTTCCAAACCATCATGAGGAGCATAAAGAAACAAAATAGTGTACTTAATAAACACAAATGATCAACATAAATGCTTTAAACAAAGAAGTTTTAATACATTTGGCCAACAAAAGGAACATCCTTGTTAACGAAGATTTTGAGAGTGTCAGAAAGGAGGAAGAAATTTAAAAATCGTGTTTATATACCCACTACCCAAAAGACAACCATTAACAATACTTCACTGCATTGCCTTTTGGGATTTTATTCATGCACAGTTTTAAAAAACATTGCTATGATCATTATATCTATATCTATATATCATGTGTGTGTCCTATTTTCACTTCCAATTATAACACAAGCAAAAATGCATACTTTCAAAGTTGTTAGTACAGAATTTAGTAAAAATATGTGTTTCAGTTGAATTGAAAGTCGAGGTTATAATATCACTTTGAACATCATAATACATATTTCTTCATCATTCTACCACATCCTATTGTTGCATTATTTAAGTTAAATACTGTATCTTTTCTAGACTTTGGAGAGTGTTATCATTTTGGGCAGTGAGTATGATTGTTAGCAGTTATTATATTTTATGACAAATTTAAAATGCTGCTTTAAATCTGTTACATTGCACTAGGTCTGACATTTATAATGTGGAATATTTTATTCAACTCATAACATATTACCAAAGATCTAGCATTACCTCTGAAATGAAACAATTCTATTTTTTATAATAATAATAGACTTCTGTGAATCAATGATTTAAAAACCCCAAATTACAAATATTTATTAAACCCTTCAATGTTACATTAGTTTTCCTCCCACACACCCATGCTGCAGTCCTGATATAAGACACATAAGGAAGAGTAATCAAGAAGTAGATTTTTTTCTTTAAAAACTGTCAAAAGCTTGCTACACCAGCATCCAGCAACAGGAGGAGAAATGTCTCCAGTCTACTATACTCCCCTCCAAGCCAGGTTTTAATTTGTTGAGAAGGGGGAGAAAAGCCTATAAAAATCTTGGCAAAATACAGAGCTGCTAATTTAATCAATTTTAGTAGTTAAGGCAGTGATTCCAAGTGCTAACACAATCTGTTGAAAAGAACTAATTTCCAAGGTAGAGGAGATTCATTTATTTCTACTTTTTCTTGCCAGTTTTCTTATCTGAGGGTACGTGGGCAGCCATCATGCACCCACTGAGGGACCCCCTCCCCACCCAAGGTTTAGTAGGATTAAGTTCTAACTCAAACCCTGAAGTAGCAGAGAAATATCTCTCCTTTTCCAGGGAGAGGGCTTTCCAGATGCCAATCAAGTAGACCTTGACTTATGTAGTAATAGATACCTGCTTGAAAGTGCAGTAATAGATAAAATCAGGCTGAACCAAAAGAAATAACTAGGTGCTTTTTATGCTTTGCCAGAGAAAGAGAGAGAGGCACGGGGTGGGAGATGCTCTACTTCTTACCTGGCACTGAAATGTTCCAGCTCTCATTGCCTCTTGTCATTAAATCTCTTTTATAGCAGTCAGTATAGTGGCACCATATTTTGATATATTTACAGATATGTTTCTAATTCCTGCTAGTTCATTTATATCTTCAATGAAAGCTATACTGTGAAGCACTGATTACCTTGGGGAAAGGCTGTTACAGCAGAAAACATTTTCAAATATGACAAACCCAAAAGCTGAAAATCTCTGAGCATGGATAGTTTGGAAGATCTGAGGTCCCACACCTCCGAGGCTAAATTAGTAGTAGTGTTAGTTACTCAGTCAAGTCAAACACTTTGTGGCCTCAAGGACTGTAGCCTGCCAGGCTCCTCTGCCCATGGAATTCTCCAGGCAAGAATACTGGAATGGGTTGTCATTTCCTTTTCCAGGGGATCTTCCCAGCCCAGGGATCAATTCATGGGTCTCCTACACTGCAGGGAGATTCTTTACCATCTGAGCCACCAGGGAAGTCCGAGACTAAATAAAGTTTACTTGAACTAGAAGATGAAAAGAGAAAATCAGAAGGAAAGCAGGTTTAGACACTGGTGAGTTCCTAAGAAAGAGTTCAAGGTCCTTCTCCAATTTATCCAATGTGGTGTGAGGAAACAAGGGTAGAGGAGACCTGTGGTGCATCCCCAGACAGAGCCCAAGAAGGCTTCAAGATACCAGAGTCCTCCTCACCCAGACGGTGAGGGCACACGGGAAACACCTGTGCCTTGGCACATGGGAAGGGGCCGCCTCGCAGCATGCCTTGGGTCTCTGTGGTGTGGAGAGATGCAAAATGCTCTCCACACAGCTGAGAGTAACACAGACTTGGGGCAGGAGCTTAGACACCCCACCTAGTTTTCTGCAGTCTAAGAATGGTGAGGGAGCATGGAAGAGGGAAAGAGAGTTATCCAGAGAGGCTCTGCAGTCAGGAAGAGAGATGACGGAACAAGCCCTTGGGCCAAAGTCAGGGGAGGTGGACAGGATGTGGTACACTCCAACAGACGTGAGCATAGCCTGATGAACAAGGATGAGGCACCACCTATTTCCACCCTGACACTGGGGCACCATGTAAGGCAGGAGGTCGCTTGGCAGAATGATACTAAAAAGACAGAGAGAAATTAAGTTGCAGAATAATGAAAAAAGATACATTTCTTGAAAAACTAATTCATATTAGGAGATTTATGCCGATTATATGCATTCTACAGAATTTCCAATAAATGTACACCATGAACCACTTTTTAAAAAACAATGTCGTATGTATTGGACTTTGAACAAGAACTGGACATCATGGAGGAATATGAAGGAAAGAATATCATTGTTGTGTTCTGATCAATATTATGCTCAGATTGGAATCACAGCTTTATCACATCTCCTTGGGTGGGATAACTATTTTCCGTCATTTTTTCAAGAATGGAGTGATTGAGTGATCAAGATTCTAGAAATAACTGAAGGATTATGCCATACAGTCCAGCTTATGCTAACTGCTCAGTTGGTGGACTGACAGAGTATTGTAATAATTTCTTCTCAGTTCTTGTGGTGTCACCACCAGCATCTACTTCTCATCAATTTCCATATCTCTGTCATGCCATGATGACCTGGGATACAGTCAGCGGCGAGGGATAAGGGTTGTTAGAAATCACAGATTAGACAAACTACAAGAGACAGCAGGACAGCATTTACTTCAGTTCTTGCTTCCAAGCAGGTCTGCAGCTAAATCATTCAAGAGGAGTGATTGTCTATTCTACTTTTAAAGATCCTGAAGGAAGGTAATCTCTAGTAACATGTTTTGATATATAATCTATATTTTGAGAAGGTCCTGGGTCGGGAAGATCCTCTGGAGAAGGAAATGGCAACCCCCTCCAGTATTCTTGGCCTGGAGAATACCATGGACAAAGGAGCCTGGCCAGCTATAGTCCATGAGGCTGCAAAGAGTCAGACATGACTGAAGCAATGTAACATACTTTCCTTTTAGCAAACCTAGACCTAAACCCAACTCTTTTTTGTTCTCTTCTTTGTGAATTGTAATAAAAATATGTTATATGGTTTTGTTCTGAAATGCTGTTTTGGGCTTAAATATTGGATTTTCTCTTAAAGACAGCATTTATTCTCCTAGACATGTTGACCCTTTTAGAAAAAAAAAGTTTCTGGATTACATTAAGATTTTTTTTTTTCTTTTTTAAATTAAGACCTTTTTAAGTTGCTCTCTCAGAGGCAGACTACTGATTGCTAAAGTGGTGATTCCTTGCTGAATGATAAACTAATACCTGGGGTAGCTGACTCTTCCCTGAAGGGCTCTCTTTGCTCAGAGGCTGTTTGTGGGGAGACACTCTCATAGGACCATAAAGAAGAAAGAGGGAAGGAACAAGAAGTGGAACCTGAGGCAGAACAGCTCATTACTTAGCCCAGTTCCAAACAGGGTCACTTGAAGGGTAGTGACTATGACAGGGCAAGCCAGGATAGATGCTTTTGTGGTAGAATTGCCTCAAGTCCTGAAGTTTCTACACGAACCTTGAAAAGGACATTACTCTGAGATAAGTATTTAAGATGAGTTAGAAAACAGAATTCTATTCAAGCCTACTAAGAAAATCAGTTGTGATTCATGGGGTTGCAAAGAGTTAGACACAACTGAGCGACTAAACTGAACTGAACTGAAGAAAATCAGCAAAGGATCATTAGTGATAAAGTAAATAAAGGTTAAAGATTAGTAAGAAATGTAGTACAATGTACTCAGGTACTTATGGGTTTGTTTAACCCACTATTTCTAATTATATAACTGATATTGAAATAGATTTTCTATGTATAAAAGCAAACATTAGTATTATGGCTGGAACATGGAAGAAGACATGGAAGCAACCTAACTGTCCATCGACAGAGGAAAGGATAAAGAAGATATAGTACATATATACAATGGATTATTTTCGGCTGTAAAAAAAAGAAGGAAATAATGCCATTTGCAGCAACATGGATGGCCCTAGAGATTGTCATACTGAATGAAGTAAGTCAGACAAAGAAGGAGAAATATATAACATTCCTTATAAGCAGAATCTAAAAAGAAATGATACAAATGAACTTGTTTACAAGACAGAAACAGATTCACAGACTCGGAGAACAAACTTATGGTTGCTGGGGGAAAGGATGGGAGGAAGGGATGGGGGTTTGGGATGGACATTGCTATACATTGTTATATTTAAAGTACACATTGCTATATTTAAAATGAATAATCAACAAGGACCTACTGTATAGCATGCGGAACTCTGCTCAATGTTATGTGGCAGCCTGGATGGGGGAGAATGTATACACAAATATGTATGGCTGAGTCCCTTTGCTGTCCATCTGAAACTATCACAACATTGTTAATTGGCTATACTCTAATACAAAATAAAAAAGATTTTTTTAAAACAATAGAATTATGGCTAAAGTCTCCTTTAGCCACTCCTTCCCCAATTCTATTAGCTTTCCTAGGGAGCGGTCATTCCTTTGTGTTTGGGATATGACTATTTTTCTGACCAGTACAACCCCTTCATCCTGGGGCACAGGCAGATGATGAAACAGATGGTAGAGGACAATCAGTATTCCCTCTGTTCTTAGACATTCGAAGGTTCAAAAGAGTGTCACTGACAGCTTCCAGTTCAACCAAATCATGATGCAATAAGAAAAGAATCTATTATTTTGACACATAAGCTTTCATTTTAAAGTTTACACTATCATTGCCAATTTTTTTTTTAGTCTGTACAGAAATTTTAAAATTTATTTGAGCCTTTTCAAAAACAATATAGAAAAGACACATCAAGCCCAACTAATCTGCCACCATTAACTTGGAAGGTTGTCATTCCACTTCCTGTGTGATCAGTCGTCTCCTCTCATTTCTGGAATACTGCAATAATTTCAAAGCAGTCTCCATATATCCCTATTCCCTCCTCACCTCATATTTTCTCTCTCAGCTCCTTCCTTACAATTCATCCACACATCATTATAAAATTTCATTGTCATTTTGTGAATCTTTACAGGCTTCCCACTGCCTGCAGAATAAAGTCCCAATTCCCTTCAGGTTGGCATTCCACAATCAGATCTCAGCATGGGACCTTAGTTACCCACACTTACACCACTCACTACTCAAACTCTATTACAATCACTGTCCCTGAATATTCAATGGACTATGACTATCTCATGGAGAAGGAAATGGCAACTCACTCCAGTATTCTTGCCTGGGAAATGCAGTGGACAGAGGAGCCTGATGGGCTACAGTCCATGGGACTGCAAAAGAGTCAGACACGAATTAGTGACTAAACAACAAGCTACCAAGAGAAGATCTAAGGGATCCAGCCGTCTCATGTACTTTAGGGTGATGAAGAGGGGAGAGACAGCTCCCCTGGTGGTTCAGTGGTAAAGAATCTGCCTCAATGCAGAGGATTTGGGTTTGATCCCTCGGTCAGGAAGATCTCCTGGAGGAGGGCATGACAACCCACTCCGGTATTCTTGCCTGGAGAATCTCATGGGCAGTGGAGCCTGGTGGGCTACAGACCATAGAGTAGATGTGACAAAGAGTCAGACATGACTGAAGCGACTTAGTAGGCACACATGACTATCTCAACATCATTACCCCGGCTCTTATCCTATCTGAATTCATTCCCCTTCATTTACCTGAATTCAGTCTGTACTGGAGTTACAATTTCTTTCCTTTTCTTTTTTTTGCTGTACTGCACAGCTTGTTGGATCTTAATTCCCTGAACAGGGATTCGACCCAGGCCTACTGCATTGCAAGTGTAGAGTCTTAACAACTGGGCCACCAGGAAAGTCCCTTGGAGTTACAATTTGATAATACACTTCAATAACCATAGAAATGTTCAAATCTTTGGATTTGGTAATCCCACACCTAAGAAATTATTTTAATAAACAGAAGTAGAGGAAGGGTTAAATCAATTATGATACATATACTTAATAAACTATACATAGTTAAAATCATAATTAGAAGCAGTATATAGCTTACGAAAATGCTGATGATAAATAGAAAAAATAAAGTATAAAATTGTGATTAAATCTGGAAACCTGGAAAGGGAACCAGAGAAAGAGAATTTGTGAGGTGGTGGGATGGCCATAGGGTAGATGATTCTTTTTCTTTTATTTGAATTCCCTCACGGACATTTTAATGCTGTTCTTATATCTAATTGTCTTAAGGAATGATCTAGAGTCCAGATTCAAGATCAGACCCATGAGTTTGAATCTTTCCCTTCTTAATAGTCTCTAAAATGATAGTAAAGGAATTTTTTTTTTTAAAAAAGGGTATTAAAGGACTTCCCTGGCAGTCTAGTGGTTCAGACTCTGTGCTTCCAATGCAGGAGTGTGGGTTTGAACCCTGGTTGGGGAACTAAGGTCCCATGCCACACCATGTGAGCAAAGGAGAAAAAGGTATTAAAAGTACAACAATAAAGACAGTGAAGGCTAGAGCAGCTCTGTAATTTGGGATTAAGTTCATTTTGAATAACAGAAAAATCTAAAATAATAGTGTCTTAAATAAGATAGTTTATTTCTCTATTATGTTCCAGAAGGCCAGAAGTGGTCAGCCTAGTGTTAGGGACCTCAGACTCCTCATTTTTTGCTCATCCTTGTTTCTATTCCCAAGATCACCTTATGGTCCAAAATGACTGCTTGAATTACAGCCAGCAAATATTTAACAACACTGCCAACAGGAAGATGGAAAGGATGAAGAAGGATGTGCCTTACTTTTGAGGATGTTTCTTAGTGAAAGAACACTTTCATTTATATCCTTTTGGACAAAATTTATTCATAGTGCTGTAGCGAGCTGTGGAAAGAATGACAGATATAAACTTTATTCTGGGTGGCCACATATCCACTTAAAAATTGGGAATTCTATTACTAAGGAAGTGGATACTGGGGGACAGCTACTATTCTACTATGAATTAGGAGTCATTATCAAATAAGAAATTTCCTTATAATTCTGCAAGACAAAAAGCAACTGGAGAAATGTTACTGATTGATGAAGCAAAGCAAAGGAGGATTTAGCAGGAATATGCACTAGGGGATACTGATGAGGAAGAAGTCAGTATGTCCTGAAGAGGTCTGAGATTCGGAAATAACTGGACCATTGCTGAGAAAAAGAAAATACAGGTAGTTATAAATAAGCTAAATCCTTTTCTTTCATACTGGGGAGCCAGAATACATTGTCAAAAGTTAGCAAGTTATTGTTTCAATTAGAAATAGTTTTAGGTGCAAGTAATGAAGCTGTCTAATATTAGTCTAAGGTCTTGCTATTCAAAAAGTGATCCAGAGATCAAGATGGTGCAGTAAGAGGATGTGAAGCTCACCTCTCCACACAAATGCATAAAAAATACATCTACATGTGGAACAGTTATCACTGATGACTAACTGGAAACTGGCAGTTCTCCTGTATAACCAAGACTGTAAGAAGGATACACATGTAGTCAGGTAGGAATGGACGAACTGTGATCAAGTCTGGATCTATGCCCCTAGGAGGGGACTCACAGGAGAAAGGAGATTGGATGGGCTGACACCTGCCCAGGTGAGTCAAGCCACAGACTGGGAATCCCAGTCTGGAGGTCCTACTTGAAGGAAACAAGTCCCTTTGGCTTGTTGGAGGACCACTGGATGGAGAGAAATTCTGGAGAAGCCTGGACTCTGCTCATGAGGAGCACACATGCATTGGCCAGCCCCAAAGGCAGGGGAGCAAGAGGTCTGCCCTAGTGGCTGCGGCGTTTTCCATGACCACCTCCCCAGGTGCCCCAGCATGTGCCAGCAAACACTCTGGCTCTACTCCCTCCATGCCACGGTGAGGCACTTACTCTGGGGTTCCCACACTCAGGGAAAAGATCTGACTAAGGGCTCTGTCTACTAAGGGCTCTGCCTGACTGAGGTCCAGGCAGCACACTGGACCTCTGTATGGGCATGGGCCCCCCTTGCCTCGGTACTCCCCTCTTCTGGGGCAAAGGTCCTGATACAGGGAGAGGGGAAAAGCCCACACTTAAAGGGAACAGCGCTAGCTCAAGTCCAACCCTCAGGGCTTCTGCTCCAACAATCTGGGCTCAGATCCTTCCCTGAGAGGGCAGTGATGACCAGTGAGCAGAGAGGAAGTCCAGCCTTACGCCCAGTGCCAACTCAAGCGGAAGGAAGTGGTGTGATATATCCCTACTGAAAGGGAAGGTCTTGCAACCTAGGACACTCTCCCAGCAAGATTACCATTTGGACTAGATGGAGAAATAAAGAACTCAGATAAGCAAAAATTAAAAGAACTCATCAATATCAAGCCTACTCTAAAAGAAATGTTGAAGGGTCTTCTCTAAATGGAAAAGAAGTAAGAATCTATAAAAAAGAAAATTCCACTAGGAAAGGCAAATACATAGTAAGGACTGAAGACAATTTAAATATGCCAGTATGTGGATTAAAAGTTTAAAAGCAACTTTAACTACAATAAACAGTTAAGGGATACATATGAAGATGTAAAACATGATATCAAAAACACAAAATGTAGGTTTTTTAGAATGTGTTTGATCTTAAATGACTACCAGTTTAAAACAAGTATATATAATAATGGGTCAACATATATGAACCTCATGGTAACCATGAAACAAAAACCTACAATAGATATAGAAAAACAAAACAAAACAAAATACTACTAAAGAAAATCATCAAACCACAAGAGAACAAAAGAAATAAACAGACAAGAACTACAAAAACAAGCAGAAAACAAGTAATAAAATGGCAATAATTACATACCTATAAGCAATTATTTTAAATGTCAATGAACTAAATGCTCTGATCAAAAGACACAGAGTGGCTGGTTGGATTAAAAAAAGAAACAAACCTTCAGGTCAGACAAAATGGACTTTAAAACAGAGGCTATAGCAAAAGACAAAGAAGAGAAGTATATAATAATAAAAGAATCAATACAAATTGAGGATATTACACTCATTAATATATATGTACTCAATATAGGAACAACTAAATATATAAAGCATATACTAAGAGATAAAGGGAGAAATTGAAAATAATACAATAATAGGAGACATTTATACCCCATTGACATTAATGAACAAATCATCAAGACAGAAAATTAATAAGGCAACAGAGATCTTAAACAACACAACAGACCACAATTTATATGTACAGGACAGTACACCCAAAAAAACCCCAGAAGATACATTTTTTTCAAGCCCACCTGGAATGTTCTCCAGGGTAGATCACATATTAGGTCACAAAACACGTCTCAACAAATTTAAGAGGATAGAAATTATAAAAAGCATCTTTTCCAACCACTATAGTATGAAACTAGAAGTCAACTATAATAAGAAAAATGGAAATAGAATAAACATATAGAAACTAAACAATATGCTACTAAAAAACCAATGAGTCAGTGATGATATCAAAGGGAAAATCAGAAAATACCTTGAGATAGATAAAACATGTAAATACAACTTTCCAAAATTTATAGGATACAGCAAAAGCAGCTCTAATAGAGAAAATATTTGCAAATGACATGGCCAACAAATTTTGGCCATGTCATTTTGATTGATATCCAAAAATACATAAACAGCTCATACAACTTGATATCAAAGAAACAATCCAATATAAAAAATAATAAAAAAAATAAAAGGCTCTTGGTGGCAAAAAAAGAGATCACAAAATAAATAAATAAATAAATAAATAAAATGGACAGAAAATCTAAATAGACATTTTTTTCAGAGAAGATATACAGATGGCTAACAAGCACAATAAAAGATACTCAACATTGCTAATTATCAGAGCAATGAAAATGAAATCAAAATAACGATGAGATATCACCTCACACTTGTCAGAATGGTTATCATCAAAAAGTGTACAAATAACAAGGGTTGGAGAGAATGTGGAGAAAAGGGAACACTTGTACACTGTTTTTGGGAATGTAAATTGGTGCAGCCACTATGGAGTATAGTATGGAGGTTCCTCAAAAATCTAAAAATAGAACTGCCATATGATCCAGCAACCCCATTCCTGGGCACATGTCCAGAAAAAATGAAAACACAAATTTGAAAAGATCCATGCACCCTCATGTTGATAGCAATGCTATTTATAATAGCCAAGATATGGAAGCAACCCAAGTACCCTTCAACAGATATTTGACTTAAGAATATGTGTACATGGAATATTAGTCAGCCATAAAAAGAATAAAATATTGCCATTTGCAGCAACATGAATGGACATGAAGAATATTAAATTTAGTGAAATAAGTCAGACAAAGACAGATACCATGATATCACTTAAGTGTGAAATCTAAAAAATAATCCAAATGAATCTACATACAAAACAGAAACAGACTCACAGACATAGAAAACAAATTTATGGTTACCCTGCAGTAGGAAATGGCAACCCACTCCAATATTCTTGCCTGAAGAATCTCATGGACAGAGGAGCCTTGTGGGCTACAGTCCATGGGGTCACTAAGAGTCGGACATGACTGCATGACCGAGCACAGTGCGGTTACCAAAAAGGAAAGGGGGAAGAGGGATAAATTAGGAATACGGCATTAACAGGTACACACTACTATATGTACAAGAGATAAGCAACGAGGATTTACTGTACAGAACAAGGAACTATATTCAATATAGGATTAAACTACAATGGAAAATCCACCATTTCCCTGGATCCTTAACAGGTAATTCATCTTGTATCATGGGATACTGGTCCACTATCAATAAACTCTGTTATCCAACTTGATTCAGTGCCCTTTGATTTAGCAACCTCAGAGTCCGTTTCCCAGGAAACTCAATCTATGGCCCATATGCTCTCCTGGTTCCCAAGGTTGCCCGTCAGCTAACTCCTTCAGCAACTTTGGTATAGAGTCCTTCTCTCCCTCAGCAGGTCTACCCCTTTCCCTGCTAGATTATGTTGTGACCTAGTTACTGGTTTTATGGTCAGGAGACGAAATGGGAATAAATCCAATGAAAAGCATGAATTGTCCTGCAAGGCAGAACCCCCAGAATCATCTTCAAGAAAGGGAGGGGAAATGAAGCAACTGACAAAGTTTTAATATTAATCTCCAAAATATATAAGCAGCTCAGGCAGCTCAATATCAGAAAAACAAACAACTCAATCAAAAAATGGGCAGAAGACCTAAACAGACATTTCTCCAAAGAAGACATACTGATGGCTAATAAACACATGAAAAAATGCTCAACATCACTGACTATTAGAGAAATGCAAATCAATACTGCAATGAGGTATCACCTCATATCAGTCAGAATGGCTATCATCAAAAAATCTACAAACAATAAATGCTGGAGAGGATGTGGAGAAAAGGGAACCCTCTTGCACTGTTGGTGGGAATGTAAACTGATACAGCTGCTATGGAGAACAGTATGAAGATCTCTTTAAAAACTAGGAATAAAACTACCATATGACCCAGCATTTCCACTCCTAGGTATATGCCCTGTATGTAGCGTATGTGCTAGGTCGCTTCAGTCATGTCCAACTCTTTGCCATCCATGGACTGTAGCCCACCAGGCTCCTCTGTCCATGGGATTCTCCAGGCAAGATTACTGGAGTGGGTTGCCATGTCCTCCTCCAGGGAATCTTCCCGACCCAGGGACTGAACCTGAATCTCTTGTGTCTCCTGCATTGGCAGGTGGGTTCTTTACCACTAGTGCCACCTGGAAAGCCTGTATATACCCTGAGAAAACCACAATTCTAAAAGACATATGTACCCCAATGTTCACTGCTGCTGCTGCTGCTGCTAAGTCGCTTCAGTCGTGTCTGACTCTGTGCGACCCCAGCCCTATTTAAAATAGCCAGGACATGGAAGCAACCTAGATGTCCATCGACAGATGAATGGGTGAAGTTGTGGTACATGTGTACAATAGAATATTACTTAGCCAAAAACACAAATGAATCTGAGTTAGTTTAAGTGAGGTGGATGAACCTAGAGCCTCTTATACAGAGTGAAGTAAGTCAGAAAGAGAAGAACAAGTATTGTGTAATAATGCATATGGAATCTAGGGGGCTTCCCTGTGGCTTAGTGGTAAAGAATCCACCTGCAATGCAGGAGCCACAGGAGACATGGGTTCCAATCCCTGAATCAGGAAGAGCCTCTGTAGAAGGCCATGGCAACCCACTCCAGTATTCTTTTTTTTTTTTTTTTTTGCCTTTTCAAGTTTTTATTTGTATACATTTTTATATTAGAAAGAAAAGCATAATTAGCACAAATTATAAATGACTGAAGCAGGACTAGAATAATGAATGAATCACTTCAGCCTGGAAAGCAGATACTGTCAATAATATTAATATTATAATACAGTCTCATTCAAGTATTTTACATTTTTTTCCCTTGTAAATGTGATATCCTAGCACATGGTAAAGATAATGTACTGCAAGCATAAGGTGGAACCTTCTCCACAAAGCCAGATGACAAGTTATCCTCTCCAGTCTGAAGTGGGCTGTATGTTCTGATCTTTCTTCTGCCATCCATACGGTTGAAGAGAGGGTGGGGCTGGGGCAAATCCAGGGATCCTCGCACATGGGAGATACTTTGGGGTCCCACTCAGGAGGCTGCCATGTGATCCAGACCGCTCTACCCAGGCTTTTGGCAAAAAACCAGCCCACCCTCCCAAACTAATTGCCTACCTTGCCCCTCCTATGACTGCCAGGGTTTTCAGAGCAGCTTTCAATTTAAAATAAATAAAATTAAAAAAGAAAAAAAAAAGAAGGGGAGGGCAGGGGAATGCTAACCGCTAACAGAGAGGAGTAGGCTACTTCTGGAAGCTCAGAGGATTCAGAAGAATTTTTAATGCTTTGACCCAGAGGATCTTGAATTCATATATAGACTCATTGATATAAACTCTCATCCCACATCTCAGGGTACTACTTCTTCCCAGTCAGGTTCCTGACCTTGGTATAATAGAACTGACATGACAGAAAACCCAATTTTCTTTGGATTCTGCTACTTATAAGTCCTGGTTCTGTTCCTCAGTCTTTTCTGGCCTCCAAATGATTAGTGCCTCTTTATATGCTGGCAAGGAGGGTCTCTGGTTTCACACTTCAACGTATATAGGTCGTTAATGACCCTCAGCCTTTCATCGTCTTTCTATAATGCATTAATAGACTGGAGAAATAGTTATCCAATTCCAAAGTCAATTACATCCCTTGGAACTCTCAAAGAACCCTCCAGAGCATCCCCTTCCACTGGTCTTCTATCCCAGTTACCCACAGGCAGAGTTTTCACGATTATACCACAACCACTTAGCAAGGGTCAATATCTACACCCGTGATCAGGTCTTCATTGTAAGCCAGTTGTTGGGTGAAACAGCTCCAAAATCCCATTCCAGTCTGCTTTTCCAAGTATCTCCAGAAACCAACTGTTACTTGATTAACTGTCATTTTGTCAATTAGGATCCCTGGGAAACAGACTCTGAGACTCTGAGATTTACATGCAGGAAGTTTATTTGGTAGGGCTACAGGGATAGTGTTGCCAGATAAAATACAGGGTGCCCAGTTAAGTTTGAATTTCAGATAAACAATAAACAATGCAATATTGGGGACATGCTTATTTTAAATATTGGGCTTCCCTGGTGGCTCAGAGGGTAAAGAATCCACATGCAGTGCAGAAGACTTGGGTTCAATCCCTTGGTTGGGAAGAAGGGAATGGCAACCCACTCCAGTACTCTTGCCTGGAGAATTCCATGGACAGAGGAGCCTGGCGGGCTACAGTTCATGGGGTCATAGGGTCGGACACGACTGAGCAACTTTCACTTTTACTTCGCTATATTAAATATTATTTTTGTTTATCTGAAATTTAAATATACCTGGGTGTTCTGCATTTATGTTTGCTAAATCTGGCAACTCTATGTAGGGAACAACACCTATGAGAGGTGAGGAAAGCTGGCTTGTGAAGTGGGAGAAGTTGAACTATGAAGCAAAAGAGGCTTCAGCTGACTCTACAGGGACGTCTAGAGATCAGAGATTCCCGTGAGGGCTCTCTGCCTTGAGGAAAAGGGATAGGACTTTTATTTCTGCATGTCAACCAGCCACTGGATGCAGGCTACCCCTTGGAAGGGGGCATGACTTTGCATGAGGTGGCTCGCTTTGACTGAAGGCAATTCCCAGAGAGGTTCCTGGGAGTGTCAGTCCTGAAGAGGGGATCTGAATGTACCATTGCATCAGTATATCTATTAACCAGAATCTGTATTTAATAAGCTCTCCAGGTGATAATTATGCATATTAAAGTTCAAGAAGCACTGGAACTTCCCTGGTGACCCAGTGGTTGAGACTCCCTGCTTCCAATGCAGGGAGCGCAGGTTCACTGGATCTCTGGTTGGGGAACTAAGATCCCACATGCCCCAGGGCACAGCCAAAAGATAAAAGTTCAAGAAGCATTGCTTTAAGTTCTCAAACTTCTGTGTGTATTAAGTTCACCTAGAAGGCTTGTTAAACCACAGCTTGCTGGGCACCGTTCCTGCAATTTCTGATTCTGTATGTCTGTGTGAAGAGGAAGTGTTAGTCACTCAGTTGCTTCTGACTCTTGGCAACCCCACGGACTGTATCCCGCCAGGCTCCTCTGTCCATGGGATTTCCCAGACGAGAATACTGGAGTGGGTTGCCACTTGCTTGTCCAGGGGACCTTTTTGACCCAGAAATCAAACCCGAGTCTCCTGCATTGCAGGAAGATTCTTTGCCATCTGAGCCACGAGGGAAGTCACTCGCTTAGATAGGCACGGGTGATAGATCAGGTGTGCGGCCTAAGCAGATATATGGACATTCAGGATACCAAAATGCCTGTCACTCCTTCTTGCAGGTATCCCTCAAAACAGTTTACAAGAGATCCTCTAAGCATTTCCCATTTTACCTGGCTTGCTATGAGTAGGGGAGGAAGTCACATCGCCATGAACAGAGCACACACAATCAGGTCCACGCCTCTCTTTTCCTATGTTGCTCAAGAGACCACAGGTGTGCTTTCTTGAGTGAGCAACAAAGGAGTTCGAACAAGTAAGAGTTCAAGAACACACACTTCAGAATTTATATAACCTAGGTATGCACTTACATGAAAACCATTCTTGGTTCATATTGTAACAGGAGAAAAAAGAACTGAAAACCACTGTTGCAGAGACAGAATAATATAAATAGACCAGATAAGATTGACGATCATTAAGTATCCTCTTAACTTTCGGGAAAAATCATGACTCTCACAAAATAACCACATGCTGGACAAGATGTTTATTTAAACATTTGTTTGAATACCTATGAGGCAGAGTGAATAGAATTACAGAATTATCCTGCTTATAAATTCATTGTTCTATTATTATTAAGACTGCATTGTCAACTTTAAAAAATAATTTTTACCTTTATTTAAAAAAATAAGTACCCTCTTAACTAAGCCTTTTGGGAACAAACAGATACTCAAATATAGTTAATCAGAACAGTGGACATTTGTAATTTGCTTCTCCAGCATAACAATAATTCCTTTTCCAGGTCACAGCCAGGGTCCTGCATAGAGCTGCATAGGTCATGCATCACAGGACTCCATGGTGGTGCCAGTCACACTGCAGCCTGTGTGAGAGGCCCACAGCCTGCACGGCACTCGCAGCAGACCTGGCCGCGGCCTCAGCGTCCTCTGTGACTCACTGCTCACCCTGTCACAGTCAACGTGATCCGACAGCACACCACCCTACAGCTACAGCACACGACCAGGCCTAGCAGTCCCATTCGCCTGGCCCCTGGGTCAGTGGTAGGCACACGAACTAAACCTAAACTAGTCCAATCAGGGTGGATCTCAGAAATTTTTAATGGGAATGTACTTCGTTATAACATAATTTCCAAATGAAAACCCTGTCTTTTTTTTCACACTAATAATATTTCATGAAGACAGCAACTATCAATTAAATGTGTCAAAATGAAGGACTTCCTTTTTTTCCTAAGCAATGATGATGGTGTATCTTCATTCAACACTGTGACTCTCGTTTGGTCTCTCTTGCGCCCAGTTGACACCACTGAAATTGGATTTCAAAGGTTTTTTTAGAAAAAAACGTTTTATCTGACAAAATGGGACTAAACTGGCATTGCCATAATCCCTAAGGAACCAGTCAAGGCTAGAACAAATGGACCAAAATGTATTGAAGGTAGTGAGTTTCCAACACTGCAGGTGATCAAATCCAAGCTGAGTGTTTAAAGCACGTAGTAGAGGGGATTCAAACATCCACTGGGGGCCAAGGTGATGTCTTCAATGCGGTCTTTTAAATAGTAAAGATATTCAAACATATGCACACAAACAGAAACATGATATTCTAAGAATTAAATAGACTCTAACTATCTGCCTCCAAAAATTTTTGGAAGCAGAAGAGTGTGAAGATGCTTTCCTTTGCGGGGTATCATTCAATAGAATGGTGAAGCCAGTATGTCAAGATTATGAACCAGATTCCTGGGTGGTTTTCTTCACAATTTTGTTGAGATAGTCTACTTCTTTGTGCATTATGTTATTTTTATGTTACTAATTTTAAATTTTATGAAGCTTCCTCCCATATATTTCCCCTATGTAGCCATCTAAAAAAAACATACACAACACAGTGACCAATTTTTTGTCATTTATGTCTTTTGCTTCACCAATTTATTTACAGATTTATGGTTCATTGACTTTCATAGTTTGAAAATAAATGTTAAATCAATACTTTGTATAAATTTATTACAGTTTTACTCTAAATTATTTTGCAATAGATTGTTTGACCAATGTGGCTTAAAATTCGGTTGTTTATAAATGAAAACATTAAGCAAGTTGAAGGCATAAAATCAGCTAGCACTCTAATATAGCAGCTTGTGAGTGAGAAACTATATAGCATTTTTATGTAACATATGGGAAAACTGTGCAGCATGGGGTTTTTGAGTATTAATTCTACAGTTGTACTAAATCTAACATGACAGTCTCTATCTACAATCCAGCCAGATTTAAAGTGCTAAGTTTTCATTGATGCTCTGAATGCTGAATTATCTAAGTGGTGCTGTTCAAGAAAGTCCATCTTCATAAAGCAAGTTTAGACTTCTTAGCATCCTCACATGGAAATCATCTTAAGTACTAGATATTCCAAAATGTAGTTTTCTTTCAAATTCAGGAGTCCTTCCAAAATTACTCTACTATTTTGAGCAATCATCTTTTAAGTACAAGAAAATATCTATCAGTGTAAAAAAGAAAAAAATTTTAAAATTTTGATCATCCCATTTTTCAGGGCTTAACTTTTCTTTACCTGACTCTCTGCTTTTTTGACAAATCATAAACTAGAAACTGCACAGTTGAGGGACAAAAGGAAGAACAAGTACACGAGAGCCACAGGACTTTTTAAAGGCATATATAAGTACAGCTGAATGAATTTTCACAAAACAAACACATCCATATATACTCTATACTCTACCAGATCAAGAAGTAGAATGCTACGAACTCCCCAGAAGCACCATTCAGTCTCACTTCTACTCACCAGCCACTACACACCCCAAGGTAACTACTATCCTGACAGTTGACTGATAGTTTTTCCTGCATCTATACTTGATATAAATGAGATAATACGTTCATACTTCTGTGAATGGCTTCTTCCACCCGGTTTAGATTTGTGAAATGTAGTCATGCTGTCATAAATAACTTGCTCCTTCTCACTGTTACAAACTGTTTCATTTTTCAAACATAACACAATTTATTTCTCCATTATACTATCAGAGGGCATTTGGTTAGGTTCTAGATTTGAGCTATTACAAATAATGCTGCTATGAATATTCTGGAGCATATCTTTTAGTGAATATAAGTACACATTTTTGTTGAGTATATATCAAGGTACTATTTTAATTCTAAACAGGTATGGTTAATACATCTACTCCTTATGTAATATGTCCTCAGAATCAAGGACAATGACACCTTTTTTCTAGTCATGATGTTTGGAAGGTAGCCTAAAGCTTTTCAGATGCAAGAAACTACATTTCGAAACATTCTAGTAAGACATTGGCAGCATATTTAGATTTTTATAGATTTCAGACTTTAACTTAGAAGTACATGAAGTTAACTTGATTTTTATATCACTACATTTAATTCCTATTTTAAACTCCCATTCTGCCTAATGGGCAGGAACTTAAACCTCAGTGAATGCAGAATGTCCCTCTCCTTCCTTTTCTGGAATTCCTAAATTCCAGAGATGGACATGATGTTGGGGCTTCTAGTTGTCATCTATTCAAGCTGACGTGTTCATTCCTACCTGGGCCCTGCTAGGCATTGAGATGCCTTCCTGCTTCGGACTTCTTTGGGTCTGCTGGCTCTTTTTGCTGACATTAGGCTGTCTCTCAGGCCTATGCCTGATAATCATGTTCACACTCATGAATAACTTTCCTTTGTTCCCATATCCTGTTGGACTCATAAATACTCCATTAGTTTAGTCCAGGATGGACTAGGCAGCCTGGAGAGAAGGATGATTAGTAGGAACGCAGAGGATTTTAAGGGCAGTAAAACTACATTATACGATAACATATGGTGGGTATAGCAGGCTTCTCATGTGGCTCAGTGGTAAAGAATCCGCCTGCCAATCAGGAGACACAGGTTCAATCCTTGTATTAGGAAGATCCCCTGGAGGAGGAAGTGGCTACCCAGTATTCTTGCCTGGTGACAGAGGAGCCTGGTGGGCTATATACAGACTGTAGGGTTGCAAAAAAGTCAGACATGACAGGGACGGAGCACACAAACAAGCATGGTGGACACACGTCATTACACATTTGTCCAAACCCACAGAATGTGCAATACCAAGAGTGCATCCTAATGCAAATTATGAAGCCTGGATGATAATGATGTGTCAGTATAGGTTCATCAGTTGTAACAAATGTACTACTCTGGTGGGTGATATTGATAATGGGGATGGCTATGCATATGCGGGGGAGTGAGTGCAGAGGAAATCTCTATACCTTCCTCTCAAACTTGCTGTGACCCTAAAACTTCTCTGAAGTTAGTTTATTTTAAAAAGAAGAAAAAAATCATATATGAACAAGCAGTCATTGAAACTGTTTGAAAAGATTTATGAACTAAAGTTGATAAAAATTGTTCAATAGGACTTTCTTGGTGGTACAGTGGATAAGAATCTGCCTGCCAATTCAGGGGACACGGGTTCAATTGCCGGTCTGGGAAGATCTCACATGCTGCAGAGCAATTAAGCCCATGTGCCATAAATACTGAAGCCAACACTCTCTAGGGCCCGCAAGCCACAAGTACTGGGACCACGTGCTGCAACTACAGAAACTCATGTGCTGAAAGCCTGTGCTCTGCAATAAGAGAAACCACCACAACGAGAAGCCCACGCACTGCAGTGAGGAGTCTCCTCCGCTCACTGCAACTGGAGAAAGCCCAAGTGTAGCAAAGGAGACTCAGAGCAATCAAAAATAAACAAATAAATTATTTTTAAATTATTTAACAATATGTGGTTATGTGTATGCATGCGTACACACACACACACACATACATACACGCTCATCCTTTACACAGCTAACAATTCCAAGTGCTACAGTGGTTGAGCAAATATCTGTAATGAAAATTAAGTTTAGTCAATACCTTCAAAAATAAAGACAGTGGACAAGGATATATTTTACAACAAAGGGAATATATCCAATATTTTATAACTATACATGGAGTATAACCTTTAGAATTATGCATCAGTATGCTGTATACTTGATACATATAATATTGTAAATCAACTATACCTCAATCAAAAAATAAAACGTAAAGGCAGCTGGTTGTTTTAATATTATCAGTGGGAAAGCTTTGATATAAAAACCGTGGATAGAATTAAGTCATTTTTATTTCATTACTTTCACCTTTTGTCCTGAGATAAGGGAACAAACCCCACAGTTTTATATTTTGCTTCCTATTAACTAAGGGAATGCATGCTCATTACAGAACATTGACACTTAAAGAAATATCCAATAGGGACTTCCCTGGTGATCCAGCGGTTAAGAATCTGCCCTGCAATGCAGGAGACTTGGGTTCGATCCCTGGTCAGGGAACTAAGCTCCCACATGCTGCGGAGCCACTAAGCCAGAGTGCCACAATGAAAGATCCCATGTGCCCACAACTAAGACTCAATGCAGCCAAATAAATAAAAATTAAAAAAAAAAAAAAAAAGAAATATCCAATAAAGAAAATGAAAATTCCCCCACAAAATTATATCCCCAGAGATTATCACTACCAGTGATATGGTAAGATTTTTTCTGATATTTTTTCTATCCATATATGAAATCGGTGTCTATCTAGGTTTAAAAAACACAATACCAACTCCAAAAGCCTAGGTGAGCAACAGAGAGCTTCATTGCACCTTTGTGAAAAGAAATAACATGAAAATCATATCATTATAAAATTTCCAAAATGTTCACTTTACTTTTCCTCCACTTCACAAAACTCCTTTCTCTCTCTCTCACATGGTCTCTTCCTCCAAATTCACAGTCACCTTTTCGTAAACCTCCTTGCTCCTCCACATCTTTTATGCTTCCCTTTTCTTTTCTCAAGTAGTCTGCAGGCTTTTCTAGTTTTCAGTCAAACTGATCCCATTATTAGGTAATTAGTCAAGTAAATCAAGGACCTTTCTTTCTTAGAAAGATAAGGAGGGCAGGAGTAGCAATGGAAAGTAGTCATAATTTAACATTCTTTCCTTATCATATATGTGTGGCTTTATTATAGGAACAGTTTTTTTAGTTATTTTAATAAAAATAAGATTATTATACATTCTGCTTTATAATTTCTTTTTTTCACTTAATATGTGTTAAACATCTGTTGATTTCAGTATAAATATATCTACATCATGTTTTATAGTCACTTAGCATTTCATTACATAAGTGTTTCATAATTTATTTAGCCAATCCCCTGTGGTGGGACATTTGGTTATTCCCAAATTTTTGCTGTTTTATGTAATGCTACAATGAATAGTCTTGAATGAGTAGAGTAGAAGCCATCTCATCTAACCCTATTGGGGACAGTGGTTGGTTAATCAATTCAAGGAAAATGTAAAAATTGATACAACATGTTTTAAATGCTTTATATTAACTTAAGACACATAGTAAATATGTTCTTCTCTAATATTTTGACAAATAGTCAGGGTCTTTTATTTGGAGAATGAGTTTCACTGGTCATGTATAATTTTATATCATGTGTCTTGCATAAACCACTGCCAAAACATAAGGTTTACAATTTCCCATTTCAGCTTTTTTCAGTGTAGAGTTCAGTGGACTGTGGGCTTTAGGATGGGAATTAGAGTATACTTTAGTTAGTGTGTACTTTCAAGAGAGAACTACAGTGTTGATTACTCTGGTGAGTTAAGTTGTTTAAGTGGAGACTGATTAAGAGCACCTCTACCATATATTTGTAAGATAAATTCTTAGAGGTGAAATTACTGAATCAGAGGGTATATGCACTAGAAACTTATACATACTGTCAAAGAGTTCTCCAAAAAGGTTATCATAACTTACATTCTCAAAAATACTGTGTTGGTGAGGATATTTCTCAGATATCCTCACCAACAGTGGCTATAAAGAGTAGTTTAAATGCAACAATGCTATTTATTCAGCAATATTTATTAAAATTTCTATGTGTAAAATTTACTCAAAATGGATCATAGACCTAGATGTGACAGTTGAAACTGTAAAATTCACAAAAGAAAACTGCAATAGACTGAATGTCTGTATCCCTTGAAATTCATATGCCAAATCTCAACATCCAAAGTGATGGTATTTAGAAGTGAACCTTTGGGAAGTGACCAGGTGATGAAGATGAAGCCCTCATAAATGGAATTAGTGCCCTTATAATGAGACCCCAGAGAGCTCCCTTGCCCTTTCTGCCATCTGAGGATACAGCAAGAGACAGCAGTCTATGAATCAGGAAATAGGTCCTCATCAGATAACAAATTTGCCAGCATCTTAATCTTGGTCTTCACAGACTATAGAAGAATGAGAAATAAATTACTGTTGTTATCAGCCATGTAGAAGTTTCTCTTGTTTTTATGATATTTTTGTTATAGCAGCCAAAACAGATAAAGTAAAAAATACAGGAGTAAATCTTTGTGCTCTTAGGTTTGGCAAAGTCTTCTTAGATATGATATCAAAACACAAGAGACAAAAGGAAAAACAGATAAACTGAACTTTATAAAAATTAAAAACTTTTGTGACAACTAACAAATATATGGGGAAAATATTTTTAAATCACATATTTATAATGGATTTGTATCTAGATTATATAAAGAACACCTAAAAGTTCATTTTAAAAAGAAAAAACTAATGCTGTATAAGAATAAGCAGAAGATTTGAACAGACATTTCTTCAAAGAAAATATACAAATGGCCTAAAGCACATGAAAAGGTACTCAATATGATTGGCCATCAGGCAAATATAAATCAAAACCACAGTAAGATACCACTTCACATTCACTAGGACAGCTATAACAGAAAAGATAACAATAAGTGTTGGAGAGGTGTAGGGAAACTGGAACCCTAATACATTGCTGGTGGGAACGTAAAATGGTACATTCGCTTTGAAAACAGTCTGGCGGTTCCTCAAAATGTTAAATGTATACCACACATACTAAGTCACTTCAGTCATGTCTGACTCTTTGCAATCCCATGGACTGTAGCTTGCCTGGCTCCTCTGTCCATGGGATTCTCCAGGCAAGAATAGTGGAGTGGGCTGCCATGCTCTCTTCCAGGGGATCTTCTGAACCCAAGGATTGAACCCGCGTCTCTTACTTCTCCTGCATTGGCAGGCAGATTCTTTACCTCTAGCACCACCTGGGAAGCCCCAATAGTCACCATATGATCCATCAATTCCACTTCTAGGCATATTTCCAAGAGAAATGAAAACATGTCCACACAAAAACTTAAAAACAAATGTTCATAGCAGCATTATTCATAGTAGCCAAAAAGCAGAAACAATTCAAATACCCATCATCTGATGACTGAATACATAAAATGCAATATATTCAAATAATGTAATATTATTGAGCAATAAAAAGGGATGAAATATTGATACATGCTACAACATGGATGAACCCTGAAAACATGCCAAGCCAAAGAAACCAGTCATAAAAGATTAAAACCATCACAGTACTGTAATTATCCTCCAATCAAAATAAATTTTTTAAAAAGATTTTATTTCCCCTATAAAAAAAAGATTATCCATTTTAAGATTCTATTTACACAAAATATCCAGAATAGGCAAATCCTATAGAGACAGAAAGTAGATTAGTGGTTTCCCAGGGCCAGAGTATGGACAAAATAGGAGTGACAAGTAATGGACATGGGGTTTCCTCCTGAGGGCGAGGAAATGTTCTAAAATTAATTATAATAACAGTTGCACAGCTCTTAATAATGTGAGTCTACTAAAACCTATTGAAGTACACACTTTAAATGGGTCAGTTGTTTGATATGTGACTTATACTTTAATAAAGCTGTTACATTAAGTGGGGAGGGATAAATTGGGAGATTGGTATTGACATATATACACTGCTATATATAAAATAGATAACTAAGAAGAACATACATATGGCATATGGAGCTCTATTCAGTACTCTTTAATGGTCTATATGGAAAAAGAATCTAAAAAAAGAATGGATATATATGGATATGTGTATAACTGGTTCACTTTGCTATGCACCTGAAACTAACATAACATTGTAAATCCAGCTATACTCCAATAAATTTTTTTTAAAAACCTTGATTATATATGTCAAAAAAATTATGTCTCACAATGTTCTAGGTGCTACAAATACAGCAGTTAACATCAGTTCAGTTCAGTCGCTCAGTCATGTCTGACTCTTTGCGACCCCATGGATTGCAGCACGTGAGGCTTCCCTGTCCATCACCAACTCCTGGAGTTTGCTCAAACTCATGTCCATCGAATCAGTGATGCCATCTAACCATCTTATCCTCTGTTGTCCCCTTCTCCTCCTACCTTCAATCTTGCCCAGCATCAGGCTCTTTTCTAATGAGTTGGCTCTTTGCATCAGGTGGCCAAAGTATTGGAGTTTCAGCTTCAGCATCAGTCCTTCCAATGAATATTCAGGACTGACTTCCTTTAGGATGGACTGGTTGGACCTCCTTGCAGCCCAAGGGACTCTCAAGAGTCTTCTCCAACACCACAGTTCAAAAGCATCAGTTCTTCGGTGCTCAGCTTTCTTTCTAGTCCAACTCTCATATCAATTCATGACTACTGGAAACATCCATATATGACTCTCACATCCATACACACCTACTCTCTACACATCCAACTCTCCACACATCCAACTCTCACATCCATATGTGACTACTAATCAAACTGATCATATGGACCACAGCCTTGTCTAACTCAATGAAACTACAAGCCATGCCATGTAGGGCCACCCAAGACAGACGGGTCATGGTGGAGAGTTCTGACAAAATGTAGTCCACTGGAGGAGGGAGTGACAAACCACTTCGATATTCTTGCCTTGAGAACTCCATGAACAGTGTGAAAAGGCAAAAAGACATGACACTGAAAGACGAACTCCCCAGGTCGGCAGATGCCCACTATGCTACTGGAGAAGAGTGGAGAAATAACTCCAGAAAGAATAGAGGTGGAGCGAAAGCAAAAGCATCACCCAGTTGTGGATGTGACTGGTGATGGAAGTAAAGTCTAATGCTGTAAAGAACAATATTGCATAGGAACCTGGAATGTTAGGTCCATGAATCAAGGTAAATTGGAAATGGTCAAACAGGAGATGGCAAGAGCGAACTAAGATGGACTGGAATGGGCAAATTTAACTCAGATGACCATTATATCCACTACTGTGGGCAAGAGTTTCTTAAAAGAAATGGAGTAGCCCTCAGAGTCAATAAAAGAGTCCAAAATGCAGTACTTGGATGCAATCTCAAAAGTGACAGAATGATCTCTGTTCATTTCCAGGGCAAACCATTCAATATCACAGTAATCCTGACCAGTAACGCTGAAGAAGCTGAAGTTGAACAGTTCTATGAAGACCTACAAGACCTTCTAGAACTAACACCAAAAAAAGATGTCCTTTTCATCATAAGGAACTGGAATGCAAAAGTAGAAAGTCAAGAGATACCTGGAGTAACAGGTAAGTTTGGCCTTGGAGTACAAAATGAAACAGGGCAAAGGTTAACAGAGTTTTGTCAAGAGAACACACCAGTCATAGCAAACACCTTCTTCCAACAACACAAGAGATGACTCTATACAGGGACATCACCAGATGGTCAATATCAAAATCAGATTGATTTTGCAGCCAATGATGGAGAAGCTCTATACAGTCAGCAAAAACAAGACCGGGAGCTGACTATGGCTCAGATCATGAACTCCTTACTGCCAAATTCAGACTTAAATCGAAGAAAGTAGGGAAAGCCACTAGACCATTCAGATATGACCTAAATCAAATCCCTTAATTTAATACAATGGAAGTGAGAAATAGATTCAAGGGATTAGATCTGATAGAGTATCTGAAGAACTATGGACAGAGGTTCGTGACATTGTACAGGAGGCAGTGATCAAGACCATCCCCAAGGAAAAGAAATGCAAAAAAGGCAAAATGGTTGTCTGAGGAGGCCTTACAAATAGCTGAGAAAAGAAGAGAAGCTAAAGGCAAAGGAGAAAAGGAAAGATATACCTATTTGAATGCAGAGTTCCAAAGAATAGCAAGGAGAGACAAAAAAGCCTTCCTAAGAGATCAATGCAAAGACATAGAGGAGAACAATAGAATGGGACAGACTAGAGATCTCTTCAAGCAAATTAGAGATACCAAGGGAACATTTCATGGGCACAACAAAGGACAGAAACGCTATGGACCTAACAGAAGCAGAAGATATTAAGAAGAGGTGGCAAGAATACACAGAAGCACAAAAAAGATCTTCATGACCCAGATAACCAGGATGGTGTGATCACTGAACTAGAGCCAGACATCCTGGAATGCAAAGTCAAGTGGGCCTTAGGAAGCATCAGTAGGAACAAAGCTAGTGGAGGTGATGGAATTCCAGTTGAGCTATTTCAAAGCCTAAAAGACGATGCTGTTAAAGCTGACATGTCTTCTATTTATCCTTCCAGATTCACTCTCCATTCTTCTCCATTATGTGCTCTGCCCATAGAGGCTGATCTAACAGACCACATCAAAAGGGTTCTTAGGCTTTGGCTGAGTTTGGCCAACAGCGAACCCAGGCAGGAGATCAGAGTGGGATGGAAGGTGGGGTCATAATATTTACTCTTTCAGCTCTCTCACTGAGGGGCACCTGTGCCTGCTGTGTCTCTACAGTGAAAGAGTCACTAATCTTCCGAGAGAGGCAACTTTCCATGCTGTCTCTTTCATGCTCTGTTAACTACTACAGCAATTCCTCTAGCCTCTATATTTATATGAAAGCCAAAGAACAATCTAGGAACATATCAGAGATGGGGAAAAGACTAAGGATCGTAACCAAAGAAATCAGTTGAGCTTTAACCCATAGAAAAAAGCACAATTAACATTTTGTGGAGCAAAAATTCATAAAAATAAATATCTTAAATGTTACATCTCACAGATAAATTATATCATGCCATGGGTAAAGATTTTAAATAAAGTATTACCAAGGTAAGAGTCAAAATTCTCTAGCACAAATTCACTGACAAAGGACTGCTGTACAATCTTTTTAAAAAGTTGAATACTCAATTTATTTACTCTAAGGAATAGGGCACTAGACTCACAATCTCTTTGTGCATTAGTTTTTCCATCTGAAAAGTGTAGAAGTGGTTTTGACTTCTTTAAATTCTCATTCCTGGTAACAGATACTTACGCACTTCCAGTTCTGACTGATTAGAGTGCCCTCATGTGTGTCTTTGCTGTAATGTTTTAGATTTCTGAGAAAGATAGTAATCTCAGCAGCAATACAATTATAATTTATTTCCCATTTATAATAGCTTCAAGTATCACTCAGCAAATGCTGAAGAGTGTGATTAATCCTACTACAGTTCATTATCAAACTTTTCATATGCCAAATTTTATTCTAAAGTAATGAAGTTATTATTTGCCCCAGTTCAAATGTTAATAACTTGAGTTTTTTTCCTTAAAACTTCTAAGATAAGTTTTTCACTATAATATGATTTTATTATCATACCTTAATGAAAAGCTGTAGCCAATTAAGTTGTCAATTATATATGATAGCCTGACTATACATTTTTGGAGGGTGGATAACAGCTCAAGGAACCAATTCTAACTCAGTTTTTCCAAATAAAAATTTACTTGCCTAAATCATTGCAAAGAGACTTCTTCCTACTCAAAAAGACTATATTTGAGGACGCCAACGCCAAAAGAGAATTTCACTTTTTTTGGAACTGTATATAAAATAAAAAATCTCATAAATCCAACAATATTTTATATGGCACTTATCCAACAAGTATTTACTGAGGGCCCCCACTATGTGCCAGGAATGAGATGTCAAACTGAGGAACCTCAATTTACTAAAGTAAAGCAAAAGGTACTGTTTTTTTCTCCTTTTATAAAATGACTTAGTAATAAATGCCTCACCCAAGAGGGTTTCTTTAAAGATCTAATACGTAACCACATGACATATGTAACCACAACTTTTAAAACAGAGAAATGTTGTTAAAACGTTTGAAAGAAAAACCTTGGTGATTCCAGGGACACATTTTAGGCGTTGCCTTGTGTATAGAAGATCTTTGAATGTGAGGCTCTACTACTACTCTAACTTTTTTAATTAAAAATTTTCTTCAAAGTTTCATGACAGGAGAGAACGTGGGAAGAGAGAATTATGTTACCTAAGAAAAGAAGTCTGAACTATTATTTTCCTCATTGCCTCTTACCTTCTTTACCTTAGTCAATGTCAGGCAGGGCACACATTGGCTGTGGATACCAATTAAGTCAAGAGGTCAGATTAACTATTCTAGATTAGCCAGAATGGAGCAATTATACTAACCCAGCAGAAGCCAGCATTACACCTTTCCTAAATCCCTGAAACTAATAACACCAGCAAACATATGATGTTCAAAGGTACGTATTATAGTATATGAGGTGATTATCTGATTCTAGGCCCTGTAGAAAATTGAATAGACCCACAAATCACATATCCCACATATAAGGGAGAGATTTCCTCTTCTTGGGCTCTAAAATCACTGCGGATGGTGACTGCAGTCATGAAATTAGAAGATGACTGCTTCTTGGAAGGAAAACTATGACAAACCTAGACAGTGCATTAAAAAACAGAGACATCAATTTGCCAACAAAGGTCTGTATAGTCAAGGCTATGGTCTTTCCAGTAGTCATGTATGGATGTGAGAGTTGGACCATAAAGAAGGCAGAGTGCTGAAGAATCGATGTTTTCAAACTGTGGTGTGGAGAAGACTCTTGAGAGTCCCTTGGACAGCAAGGAGATCAAACCAATCAATCCTAAAAGAAGTTAACCCTGAATATTCATTGGAAGGATGGATGCTAAAGCTGAAGCTCCAATACTTTGGCCTCCTGATGTAAAGAGCTGACTCATTGGAAAAGACCCTGATGCTCGGAAAGATTGAAGGCAGAAGGAGAAGAGGGCAACAGAGGATGAGATGGTTGGATGGCATCACTGATTCAGTGGGCATGAACTTGGGCAAACTTCAGGAGATGGTGAGGGACAGGGAAGTCCAGCGTGCTGCTGTCCTTGGGGTTGTAAAGAGTTGGACATGACTTGGCAACTGAACAACGATGAACAACATATCACAGCGCCCTTTCCTGCTGTCCTCTATCCACTCAGAATTTGCCATGGTATTCCAAGAAAAGTTCCATGTCCCACAATTCTGTCTTCTCCAAGTTCCAATGTAAATTTCCATGGTTTCATGTGGCCTATTATTCAGCTATCTCCAACCTTTGCAAGTTTGATGACATACACTTCCTCTCCAATTTTTAAACATCATGGAAATTATTTAACACATCAAAAGTAGATTTAAAAAAGCATAGTGAATCCTCCACATACCCATCAACCAACTTTAACTATTGTCAACATTTGGGGAACTTCAAGGTTAGAATAGCCTGACAATGGGAGCTCCCTGGTGATCTACTGGTTAGGATTTGGTGTTTTCACTGCCAAGGCCTGGGTTCAATCTCTGATCAAGAAATTGAGATCCTGCTGCACAGTCAAAAAAAAAAAAGAAAGAAAAAAACAGCACGAGAGTGGATGGTGATTAGAAAACCAAACAGAATTTTTGAAACAAAAATATAATATTTAAAAGTATAAAATTAATGGAAAGATTAAACAGCAGAATAATTAGTGATCTATAAGACAGTCCCAAAGAAGTTACCTAGAATATACCATTGTGGTGGTGGTTGTGGTTTAGTTGCTAAGTTATGTCTGACTCTTGCAACTCCCATGGGCTGGAACCCACCAGGCTTCTTTGTCCATGGGATTTCCCATGCAAGAATACTGGAGTGGGTTACCATTTCCTTTTTCAGGGGATCTTCCCAACCCAGGGATCGAACACAGGTCTCCTGCATTGGATGCAGATTCTTCACTGACTGAGCCACCAGGGAAGCCCCAAATATACCATAGAGACAAAGAAATGGAAAGATGAAAGAGAAATTATTGGTCATAGATGATAAAGTGCAAAGGTCCAATGTCCATCTGGCACCAGAAGGAGAAAATGGACAGAACAGAGGGACGTCATATTCAAAAAATTATGACTGAGAATCTTCTAGAATTGATGAAATTCAAATCCTGAGTTTGAAGAAACTAAATGAATCCCACTCTAAATAAAAAGAAATCCATGCCAAGAAACATCATTGTAAAACCAAAGGTAAGAAAAAGATCCTAAAACAGCTAGAGTAAAATACAACTTACCTACAAAGGAACAAATGAAAATAACAGGACATTTCTCAATGGCAATAATAGAAGCCAGAAGACAGTGGAATAATATCTTTAAAGTCTGAGAAGAAAGTAACTGTTAATCTAGAATTATGGCATCAAAAAACTACCTCAAAAAAGATCCCAAAGTAATAATATTTTCAGAGAGACTGTGGAAGATACTCACAACTAGGAGGTCAATTACCCTAAAGGTAATTATTGAAGTTTTTAGTGAGAAATTCTAAGGCACTGGGCTTTGTAAAAGTTGTGAAAATTCATAGATTGAGAACACAAAAAGACTAAGGGGACACTGGCTCCCACCACAACTACTACCAACCTCATCTTAACATTTCAATTCTGGGACATTTTGGTTACACTGGAGGTATATGGTTTACTTTTGCAGATTTCAGGGGAAGGGAACACTTCTGCTCCATCTCCTCATGCTACTGACCCCAAAAGGCCTTCCTGGGCCCATAAGCTCTTAGGAGGAGTGGTTAACATGACTGGTCAGAATTCAAGGCACTTACTGGGCCTTATCTGAATCTTCTTCCTGACTCAGGTCTCTATTCCTTCCCACCTCTTACTGAGGTTCCCTTGGGTCTCCTTCAAAACAACTAGTTTTGGAGAAAGAAGAAATAGCTGACATAATATCTCCCCAGAGAAAGTTATTATATTCTCATCCTTGCATGTAGCTCCCTAAAGTTCCTCAGTCTGGGACACCAAAGGGGCAAGGGGATGCAGGCATCCTTGGTTTCTGAATTAATAACATTAAAATACCTCAGAACTCATGTGTGTCCTCTAATATAGATGTTCATCCCTACTCTAAGGTAACAAAGACTAGCTGCTGTCCCTGGGGAAAGGAAAAGCAGCTTCTCTGCCAAATTCAAACACAGGAGAAATAATCTTTGCTAGGAAGAAAAATATTGATTTCACAGGGAATTAAAGGTTAATCATCTTGGTAAAATCACCCAGCTCTCTAAAGAGGCTGAATATTTACTGTATTAGAATAGAAACAGGACAAATGGCAAAAAGAAATCTGGACCCAAATATACACTGAACCCAATATATGATAAAAGTTAGCATTCCAGATCAGTGGGAGAAAGATGACTTACTCAATAAATGTAATGAGACAACTGGTTAGACTTTTTTAAAGCTGAATCATTACTTTATGCCAAAATAAAGTCCATATGTATCAAAATTTAAAGATAAAATATGAAAGCATAAAAATACTGAGGGGAACATGGATGAATATTTTTGTAATCTTGGAGTGGAAAAGGCCTTTTCAAGCATGTGTTACCAAATTCAGATTGTATAAAGAAAAAAAATTTATACATTTTGGCTGCATAAAAATAAAAACTTAGACCTTTCAAAATGACATGAAAATACTACTTAGAAAAAGATATATCATCTTCTTGAATAAGAAGGATTAAAATCATAAAGATGTCAATTATTCCCAAATTAGCAATCCAACCAGAATACATTTATTTTTAACTAACATATGCATACAAATCCAGTCAGAATATACTGATTTTACATCAATAATGTACTGATTGATACATTGACTTTATTGGGCAATAACACTAACATTCATGTGGAAGAATACCTGAGACTAATCAAGAGTATTTGGTAAAGAACACCAGTGAAGGGAGATATGTCTTATCACAATTCAACTTAAAATGAAGCTATAGTAAGCAAAACCGTATATTATTGGCACAGGAATAGAAAAATAATCAGTGCAAAGTATGGAGAGTCCAAAATTGATTAAACTATATAGGAGAATCTATCAAAGAATCAAGATGGTTTACATATTACATGGTGCTGGAATAACTGAGTATATATTTGGAAGAAAATAAACCTATTTCTTATGGCAGAAACTGATAGCTGCAATACGAATTCCATTCAGAACCCTGATTTTGTTTAGGCTAGCAGTGTGTTCAGTCAACTGTTCAACTCCCTCAGTTCAGTTCAGTTCACTCAGTCGTGTCCAATTCTTTGCAACCCCATGCACTACAGCACACCAGGCTTCCCTGTCCATCACCAACTCCCAGAGCTTACTCAAACTCATGTCCATCGAGTCAGTGATGCCATCCAACCATCTCATCCTCTGTTGTCCCCTTCTCCTCCCACCTTCATCTTGCCCAGCATCCGGGTCTTTTCTAGTGAGTCAGTTCTTTGCATCAGGTGGCCAAAGTATTGGGAGTTTCAGCTTCAGCATCAGTCCTTCCAATGAATATTCAGGACTGATTTCCTTTAGGATGGACAGGTTGAGTCTCCTTGCTATCTAAGGGACTCTCAAGAGTCTTCTCCAACACCACAGTTCAAAAGGACCAATTCTTTGACACTCAGCTTTCTTTATAGTCCAACTCTCACATCCATACATGACTACTGGAAAAACCATAGTTTTAACTAGACAGACCTTTGTTGGTAAAGTAATGTCTCTGCTTTTTAATATGCTCTCTAGGTTGGTCATAACTTTTCTTCCAAGGAGCAGTGTCTTTTAAATCTCATGGCTGCAGTCACCATCTGCAGTGATTTTGGAGCCCCCCAAAATAAAGTCTGTCACTGTTTCCATGGTTTCCCCATCTATCTGCCATGAAGTGATGGGACCAGATGCCATGATCTTAGTTTTCTGAATGTTGAGTTTTAAGCCAACTTTTTCACTCTCCTCTTTCACATTCATCAAGAGACTCTTTGCTACTTCTTCACTTTCTGCCATAAGTGTGGTGTCATCTGCTTATCTGAGGTTATTGATATTTCTCCCAGCAATCTTGATTTCAGCTTGTGCTTCATCCAGCCTGGCATTTCACATGATGTACTCTGCATATAAGTTAAATAAGGAGGGTGACAATATACAGCCTTGATGTACTCCTTTCCCAATTTGGAACCAGTCCATTGTTCCATGTCCGGTTCTAGCTGTTGCTTCTTGACCTGCATATAGATTTCTCAGGAGGCAGGTAATGTGGTCTGGTATTCCCATCTCTTTCAGAATTTTCCACAGTTTGTTGTGATCCACACAGTCAAAGGGTGTGGCATAGTCAATAAAGCAGAAGTAGAGGTTTTTTTAAGAATTCCCTTGCTTTTTCCATGATCCAGCGGATGTTGGCAATTTGATCTCTGGTTCCTCTGCCTTTTCTAAATCCAGCTTGAACATCTGGAAGTCCTCAGTTCACGTACTGTTGAAACCTACTTTGGAGAATTTTGATCATTACTTTGCTAGCATGTGAGGAAAGTGCAATTGTCCGGTAGTTTGATCATTCCTTGGCATTCCCTTTCTTTGGAATTGGAATGAATACTGACCTTTTCCATTCCTGTGGCCACTGCTATGTTTTCAAAATTTGCTGGCCTAAGTGCAGCACTTTCATAGCATCATATTTTAGGATTTGAAATAGCTCAGCTGAAATTCTGTCACCTCCACTAGCTTTGTTCATAGTGATGCTTCCTAAGGCCCACTTGACTTCACACTCCAGGATGTCTGGCTTTAGGTGAGTGATCACACCATGGTGGTTATATGGGTCTTAAGATCTTTTTTGTATAGCTCTTCTGTGTATTCTTGCTACCTCTTCTTAGTATCTTCTGCTTCTGTTAGGTCCATAGCATTTCTATTCTTTATTGTGGCCATCTTTGTATGAAATGTTCCCTTGGTATCTCTAATTTGATGAGATCTCTAGTCTTTCCCATTCTATTGTTTTCCTATTTATGATCACTTAGGAAGGCTTTCTTATCGGTGCTTGCTGTTCTTTGGAACTCTGCTTTCAGATGGATATATCTTTCCGTTTCTCCTTTGCCTTTTGCTTCTCTTCTTTTCTCAGCTATATGTAAGGCCTTCTCAGACAACCATTCTGCCTCTTTGCATTTCTTTTTCTTGGTGATGGTTTCAATCACCGCCTCCTGTACAATGGGCTTCCCTCATAACTCAGTTGGTAAGGAATCTGCCTGCAATGCAGGAGACCCCAGTTCGATTCCTGGGTCAGGAAGATCCACTGGAGAATGGACAGGCCACCCACTCCAGTATTCTTCAGCTTCCCTTGTGGCTCAGCTGGTAAGGAATGCGCCTGCAGTGAGGGAAACCTGGGTTCAATCCCTGGGTTGGGAAGATCGCCTGGAGAAGGGAAAGGCTACCCCCTCCAGTATTCTGGCCTGGAGAATTCCATGGACTATTAGTCCATGGGGTCGCAAAGAGTCATACATGACTGAGCAGCTTTCACTTTCACTTCCCTGTACAATGTCACGAACTTCTGTCCATAGTTCTAAAGGCACTTTGTCTTATCAGCAAGCTTGCCTTGAGAACCCCATGAACAGTATGAAAAGGCAAACAGATAGGACACTGAAAGATGAACTCCCCAGGTCAGTGGGTGCCCGATATGTTACTGGAGAAGAGTGGAGAAATAGCCCCAGAAAGAATGATGAGGTAGAGTCAAAGCAAAAGCAACACCCAGTTGTGGATGTGACTGGTGATGGAAGTAAAGTTGGATGCTGTAAAGAACAATATTGCATAGGAACCTGAAATGTTAGGTTCATGAATCAAGGTAAATTGGAAGTGGTCAAACAGGAGATGGCAAAAGTGAATATTGACATTTTAGGAATGAGTGAACTAATTCACGGATTGTTCTAATTCACAGAATTAAATTCACAGAATGGGTGAATTTAATTCAGATGACCATTATATCTACTACTATGGGCAAGAATCCCTTAAAAGAAATGGAGTAGCCATCATAGTCAAAAAAAGAGTCCAAAACGCAGTACTTGGGTGCAATCTCAAAAATAACAGAATGATGTCTGTTCATTTTTAAGGGAAACCATTCAATATCACAGTAATCTGAGTCTATGACCCAACCATTAATGCCGAAGAAGCTGAAGTTGAATGGTTCTATGATGATCTGCAATACTTGTAGAACTAACACCAAAAAAAGATGTCTTTTTCATCATAGGGATCTAGAATGCAAAAAGTAGAAAGTCAAGAGATACCTGGAGTAATGGGCAAGTTTGGCCTTGGAGTACAAAATGAAGCAGGGCAAAGGCTAACAGAGTTTTGCCAACAGAACTCACTGGTCATGGCAAACACCCTCTTCCAACAACACAAGAGATGACTCTACACATGGACATCACCAGATGGTCAATACCAAAATCAGACTGATTATATTCTTTGCAGCCAAAGATGGAGATGTTCTATACAGTCAGCAAAAACAAGACCGGGATCTGACTGTGGCTCCGACCATGAACTCCTTAATGCAAAATTCAGACTTAAATTGAAGAAAGTAGGGAAAACCACTAGACCATCCAAGTACGACCTAAATCACTGAGACATAATTAGAAATCTAATGGGTAGAACTTCCAGGAAAGCTATTGTTTTTTGATTAAAAAAAAAAAAGAACTTGCCTCTTACCCTTTTCCCTGAAAAATTCTTCCTATTACATAAATGTGACGCTTAGAGTATAGAAACTGTATTACATGAGAAAGAAAATCATAATCTAGTGATTGTCGAACAGAAAGTGAGAAGCAGCCTAGATCTTTAATGGCATGTTAGAGCCACACACCAGTACTGACTTTTTACTTCCATTCTTTATGTCACATTAAAAAAAAACCCTATCTGATGAAAACATTTTAGCAAGGATTATTTTATGCATAGTTGAATGAAAATTCTGTTAACTCAGCATCTATATCATATCATGTACAAAGATGAACTTCAAGTGACTTAGATATCTACATAAAAAATGATAAAAATATGGAGGTATGTGGGGGAAACTTTAATTAAGAAGAATCACTGGTGCAGCCTCATGGAAAACAGTATGGAGGTTCTTCTAAAAACTAAAAATAGAATTACCACATGATCCCACAATCCTACTCCCAGGCATATATCCAAAACTCTAAATCAAAAAGATACTTGCACCCCTATGTTTACAACAGCACTATTCATAATAGCAAGACATGGCAACTACCTAAATGTCCATTGACAGATGAATGGATAAAGAAGATGTGATATATATATATATATATATACACACACATATATATACATATATATATATATACACATAAAAATACACACACACACACAAATTGGAATATTACTCAACCATGAAAAGAATGAAATAATGCCATTTGCTGCAATCTAGATGGAATTAGATATTATCACACTAAGTGAAGTAAGTCACAGAGAGAAAAAAACACCATATGATATCACTCACATATGGAATCTAAAAATACAACACAAATAAACCTATCTATGAAGCAGAAACAGACTCACAGACATAGAGAACAGACCTGTGGTTGCCTAGCGAGGTGGGAGAAGGGTGGAATGGGAGTTTGTGGTTAGCAGATACAAACTATTATATACAGAATGGATAAGCAACAAGGTTCCATTCTATAGCACAGGAAACTATATTAAATATTCTGAGATAAACTATAATGGAAAAGGATATTTTTAAATGTATATATATATGTATAATTGAATCACTCTGCTGTATAGCAAAAATTAATACAACACTGTAAATCAACTATACATCAATAAAAAAAAAACTTAAGACATTAAAATAAATAGAGAGATTACCAGGGGCAGGGGAGAAGAATTGAAAGGACAGCTTCACTATTTGCATATTAAGTTTTTTCTATCATGAAAGCATAAATAAAATCAAAACAAACAATTGACTGGGAAAATATTTATATTAATAACATATGAGTTACAGTCCCTAGCATTCAAAAAGTGTCTACAGACTAATTAGAAACAAATGACCAGTAGAAAAAATGGAAAAGGGATACAATAGGCATGGTGCAAAAGAGGAAATTCAAACATTCAATAAAAATATGAATAAATGCTCAGTCTCACTAGTCAGGAAATGCAAATAAAAACAAGAATAAGTTATTTATCATTGATTTCTAAAAACCATAAAGTGTGATAATATCTGGTACTGAGTAAAGGAAATTCATACATGCTGGTAGGAATATAAATTGCTTCAACAAACTTGGAAAATATTTGAACTAACAGTCTCGGTTTTAAGGAATCTATCCTACAGAAATAAAGGCCTCAAAATGCAAGATAAATACATTGATGACATTCGGTATTTCTTTTTTTTTTTTTTCATTTATTTTATTAGTTGGAGGCTAATTACTTTACAATATTGAAGTGGGTTTTGTCATACATTGACATGAATCAGCCATGGAGTTACATGTATTCCCCATCCCGATCCCCCCTCCCACCTCCCTCTCCACCCGATTCCTCTGGGTCTTCCCAGTGCACCAGGTCCGAGCACTTGTCTCATGCATCCAACCTGGGCTGGTGATCTGTTTCACTATAGATAATATACATGTTTTGATGTTCTCTGGAAACATCCCACCCTCGCCTTCTCCCACAGAGTCCAAAAGTCTGTTCTGTACATCTGTGTCTCTTTTTCTGTTTTGCATATAGGGTTATTATTACCATCTTTCTAAATTCCATATATATGTGTTAGTATGCTGTAATGTTCTTTATCTTTCTGGCTTACTTCACTCTGTATAATGGGCTTCAGTTTCATCCATCTCAGTAGAACTGATTCAAATGAATTCTTTTTAACGGCTGAGTAATATTCCATGGTGTATATGTACCACAGCTTCCTTATCCATTCATCTGCTGATGGGCATCTAGGTTGCTTCCATATCCTGGCTATTATAAACAGTGCTGCGATGAACATTGGGGTGCACGTGTCTCTTTCAGATCTGGTTTCCTCGGTGTCTATGCCCAGAAGTGGTATTGCTGGGTCATATGGCAGTTCTATTTCCAGTTTTTTAAGAAATCTCCACACTGTTCTCCATAGTGGCTGTACTAGTTTGCATTCCCACCACATTCGGTATTTCTTATCATGGCTATCATATCACAGTAACTGCCTTTAATTTATTCATGATTCCTGGTATGCTTGTCCTTTTTGCAGTGTGACTTGCTGTTCCTTCCACTGAGAGTTAAAGTCTACTTCTCTACTTGAATCCTGGACTTGGTGACTTTCTTCCACCAATGGGATGGTACAACTATGGCACAAATGGAAGTTTAAAAGCAATTGCAGGATTTCCCTCTTGGCTCAGTGGTGAAGAATTCACCTGCTAATGCAGGAGATGGGGGTTTGATCCTTGGTCCAGGAGGATCCCATATGCCATGAAGCAACTAAGCCCAACTAAGCCCAGCAACTATTGAGCCTGTGCTCCAGAGCCTGGGAGCTGCAACTACCGAGCCCATGTGCTGCAACTTCTGAAGCCGGGGCACCCTGAAGACTATGCTCTCCAATAAGAGAAGCCACTGCAATGAGAAGCCTGCTCGCCACAGCTAGAGAGTAGCCCCCACTCACTGCAACTACAGAAAAAGGCTGAGCAGCAAAGAACACCCAGCACAGCCATAAATAAATAAATAAAATTATTTAAAAATTTTAAAAAATGTTTTAAAAAGTAATTACACACTGGAGCTTGCTCTTTCCTGCAGATAGGACCAGCCTCCTGGAGGATGAGAGATCATGTGGAGAAGACCCCGGAAACCACCCTAGCTGAGGCCCCAGATATGTGAGTGAGGCCATTCTAAACCCTCCAGTTCCAGCTAAGCTGGCCCAGATGAGAACTGACCAGCCAACTCTCAGAATTCTAAGAAATAATAAATATTTGTTGTTTTAAGTCACTAATTTAGATGATTTGCTTCACAGAAAAAAAAATATTTGATACAGTAGTGAAACACAAACAAAATGAGCTACAAAACTTTGGATATAATCAATGGGAAAAGATGAATCAATTGTTTCACATCCCTGTTACCAACTATTATGCAATTATTAGAGTGTTAGAATCTTCATCTATTAGTTCAGAGTAACCGTACCCAATATAAAGGTAATGTGAGCCACATGTGTAATTTTAAGCTTTTATAGCTACATTAAAAGAAGATAGACAAAATTTTAATAATCTATTTTATTTAACCTAATATACCCCAAATATTATCACTGTATGTGTAATCAATAAAAATTATTTGTTAGGTATTTCACATTCTTTTTTTAAACTAACTCTTAGAAATCTGGTATCTATTTCATACTTCAGCACAATTTAATTCTGACTAGCTACATTTCAAGTGTTCAATAGTTACGTGTGGCTAGATTACCACAGACTCAAATGTTTGAGTCTCTCCACAGCTACCTCCTCAATTCCTTTTTAACAGAAAAGACATATAAGTGTACATCAGTATGCAGAATGGGATGGAAGGATGTAACCAAGTTGTTAAAATTCCTTTGCCAGCCAATTGAGGTTGGAAGGAAAAGCAGATTATATTCTTTATACATTCTTATAATGTTTAGCTTCATTATAAAGGTATGTTAATTAAAAAATAATAAAGGTATGTTAATTATAAAATTATTTTTTAAAGTTAATCACAAAGCATAAAATAAACTAAAAACAATGAAATAAAAAGGAACACATCAATGGCTCCTAACCAAGATTACCTTCAAGATGAAGAATTTTACTTTTTAATAGAGATATTTTTGCACTATTTTTATTTCTTAAACTTTAACCACATGTTACTTTTTTTTTTTACAATTTTAAAAGTTACATTTTTATGTAAAATAAATATTGATTTGAAATACTTAATTCCTCATACTAAATATTTATTAAGTATCAGCTCTGATAGGCACAGACTCATTTTTTAACTTTTAAGCCATAACAATTTTTAACTTACAGAATGTGTGGGAAATATTTTTGAGCATGGGAGACCTTTGGTGTGCCTTCCTTCTTATTCCAAGTAAGGTAACTCTCCTACTTCCAATTACTATTCTACTGAGGAATGAAATACATGGGATTAGCTTGCCACTTAGAAACCTAATGTTACTTGGTAACAAAAAGTGCTATTTCCTAATTTTCTGCCCTACTTATGCAGTGTCATTTTTTTATGGGGGACATAATATGAAGATGGCTACAAAGTGGGCTTCCCTGGTGGCTCAGAGGTTAAAGCATCTGCCTGCAATGTGGGAGACCTGGGTTCGATCCCTGAGTTGGGAAGATCACCTGGAGAAGGAAATGGCAACCCACTCCAGTATTCTTGCCTGGAGAATCCCATGAACGGAGGAGCCTGGTAGGCTACAGTCCACGGGGTTGCAGAGAGTCAGACACGATTGAGTGAAAATCAATCAATCAATATGAAGATACTGAATATCCTAAATCTTTTGTCATCAGTTTATAGGACATCTATAGTATTATTTGACTAGCTTCCACATTGTTTTCCTGGGAGCAACCATCTTGAAAAATGTAACTTTGTACCCCTGGCCATAATTAATTCTAGAAGTGGGCATCTGGGTGGATCAGAGCACACCCAAGATTATATGGGCTTTGAATCCAAGGAGTTGAGTCAGTCTCTATCCAGCAGCTGCTGAAGCTATAAATAAAAAAATCCTGGAGCTATCAGCAGCCTTGCTTCCCTTTGGATGGAATATGGAAGCAAAGGCAGTCAATCTGTAGAGACAGAAAAGAAAATCGCTCAGAAAGGAGCAGAACAGAGATAGAAAGTGAGCTCTCATGACTTTTACACTCTTGGTTCCAGTTTTTTCAGAGGTTGATCTGTATCTTTACTCTGCCTTCAGCATTATTTTTCTATCTGTGACTCCATTAGCTTTCAATAAAATCTTTGTTTACAACTAAAGCCAGTTTAAGCTGGGTATTCTTTAACATGCAACGAAATAATCCCAGCAAATACAAAGGAAGACAAATGTATATAGAACGATTGCAGTTAGGTTTTTGTTTTTTTTCCTATTTTCCATTTGTATTCTAGCATGATGTTAAACAACTTTCAAAATTTTTATTGAAAAAAATATTTCATTGAATCTGAAATTTGCCTATTCATGATAGAGGCATTATTAGTTGCATACCAAGCATTCATTCCTCTACTTTTCCTCCTAAAAGAAAACTTACTCGTTCATGTACTCACTCCTTTCTCTCAGGGAACACACTGAGGGAAAGATGATCCATCCTATTGCTACGCATGGCATTTCTCTATCAACTGTGTATTAAACCAATTAAACTGCAAGGAAAGATTTTTTAATTAATTAACTATTTACTTAGTTTTGGCTGCACTGGGTCTTCGCTGAGCAGGCAGGCTTTCTCGAGTTGCAGCGAGCAAGGGCTACACTTTGATGTGGGGCAAGACCTTTCACTGCGGTGGCTTCTCTTGCTGTGAAGCATGAGCCCCAGGCACACGGGCTTCAGTAGTTGCAGCTCATGGGCTCTAGGGTACAGGCTCAGGAGCTGTGGTGCCCTGGCCCAGTTGCCCCATGGAATGTGGGATCCTCCGGGACCAGGGAGCGAATCCACGTCCCCCACATTGGCAAGCAGACTCCACCAGGACCACCAGGGAAGTCCTGGGAAAGATTTTTATTCTATGGTTAGAGAAGTTTTTATGTCCTATGGGACATAAACAAGGAAATTGCAGTTTTAGCTGTTGCTGGAAGCCATCTTCCTACTATGAAGAAAGTAACTGGAGAAGATTTAACCCCTTCTATTAAAGTTTTATTTTTTAACTTTAATGAAAATGTTTTTCATTTATAGAATACTTAATTCCTTTAAAAATCTGCTTGTTCTATTTTCATAATGTCCTATTCTTGCTTTAAGGGTTCTTTTCCTTTCAGACTTTGAATATTTTAAAGACACTTATATTTTGAGTAACACAATATAAACATACTTATATTTACCTTACCACTAGTGCCATCCCAAATGGCGCTAGTGGTAAAGAACACGTGTGCCAATGCAGGAGACAGAAGAGACTGAATTTCAATCCCTGGGTCAGGAAGATCCTCTGGAGGAGGGCTTTGAAACCCATTTCAATATTCTTGCCTGGAGAATCCCATGGAAAGAGGAGGCTGGCAGGCTACAATCCACAGGGTTGCAAAGAGTCAGACACGACGACTGATGTGACTTAGCACACACACATACATAGGAATGGAAATGGGAATTTATGATGGATTCATAGAAAGGTAAGCAGTACATTTTGGCTAGAGATATTTGCTATTCCATGGATGAGAATCATTGGTATAACCTGGAAGCTTATTAGAAATGCTGAATTTTGGGCTCTACCCCAAACTTACCAAATCAGAAGATGCATTTTTAACAAGATCCCCTGGTGACTGGGGTTATTCACATAAATGTGAAAGTTTGAGAAGCTCTGCTGCTGTAAAGGAAGACAAAGCAATATAGTTAGGGAGGTCAATAAGACTCCTCTGCTATTTCAGATTTAAATTTTAGTCCTTTGTGGAAAATGAATACAACTGCAATGACTACGCTAAAGCCTAACCCATGCTAAAGTTCTAACAGTTAGAACTGGACATGGACAAAACAGATTGGTTCCAAATAGGAAAAGGAGTACATCAAGGGTGTATATTATCACCCTGTTTATTTAATTTATATGCAGAGCATATCATGCAAAATGCAGGGCTAGATGAGTTACAAGCTGGAATCAAGATTGCCAGCAGAAATATCAACAACCTCAAATATGCAGATGGTATCACTTTAGTGGCAGAAAGTGAAGAACTAAAGAGCTTCTTGATGAGGGTGGAAGAGGAGAGTGAAAAAGCAGGCTAAAAATTCAATATTGAAAAAACTAAGATCATGGCATCCTTCCCATCACTTCATGGCAAATAGAAAGGGGAAAGGAGTAAGGGTGACAGATTCCTCTTCTTGAGCTCTGAAGTCACTGCGGATAGTGACTGCAGGCATGAAATTAGATGACTGCTTCTTAAAAGGAAAGCTATGACAAACCTAGACAGTGCATTAAAAAGCAGAGACATCACTTTGCCAACAAAGGTCCGTATAGTCAAGGCTATGGTCTTTCCAGTAGTCACGTATGGATGTGAGAAGTAGACCATAAAGAAGGCAGAGTGCTGAAGAATTGATGCCTTCAAACTGTGGTTCTGGAAAAGACTCCTGAGAGTCTCTTGGACAGCAAGAGTGTGAAACCAGTCAATCCTAAAGGAAATCAACCCTGAATATTCATTGGAAGGATTGATGCTAAAGCTTATGCTTCAGTACTTTGGCTACCTGATGTGAAGAGCCAACTCATTGGAAAAGATCCTGATGCTGGGAAAGATTGAAGGCAGAAGGAGAAGAGGGCAACAGAGGATGAGATGGTTGGATGGCATCACTGATTCAATGGACATGAACTTGGGCAGACTTCAGGCGATGGTAAGGGATAGGGAGGCCTGGCGTGCTGTGGTCCATGGGGTCACAGAGTCAGACATGACTTGGCAACTGAACAAGTTTGCATAATCTCTAGTATATGTTACTTAAAGACTCTGAAAAAAGCATTTATTTAATTTAAAAAGTACTTCCACATTTACAAAGCTTCCAGATGATCATTACTATATTATTATAATAATAATTATAACTTTGATGTAAACAAAAGCCAGTTATCAGAACTTTTTAGTGAAACAGATAAGTGGAAATTTGTTCATCCACAGGAAAAAGGAGAAATAAACTGTGGGGCATCCATACAATGGATGTTACATTTAGCAAAAAACAAAACAAAAACAAACTATTGATTCATACAATAGAATGAATGAATCTCAAAGATTATGAATAATTGAAAAGTAAATGAATCTCAAAAACATTATGCTGAGTGAAAGAAACCTTGTACAAGGGTATAAGATTCTAAAAAAAAAAAAAGAGTATAAGGTTCTATAACAACTAAATCTATGGTGAAAAAAACAGTGATTGCTTTCAACATTGGTTAAGGACAGGAATTGACTAAGAGAGGGAGTTATGTTTTAGAGTTATGAAAACATTCTATATCTTGATAAAGGTTAAAATTACACAGGTAAATGTATATATGTCAAACTCACCAGAATGTATACTTAAGATTTGTGCATTTCACTTTACATTTAAAAATTGTAGAAAAATTGAACCCTAGTTAACAATACATAAGCTGAAGTCTTTAAAGGTGAAGCATGCTGAGAATATATACAATTTGCTTTGTTTTTTTATGCAATTTGATTTGAAATGCACAAAATAGTAAGATGATTTGATAGAAGATGGACTAGTTGGTTATGGCTAGGAATGGTTAGTTACATGATAACATGAATATACCAAAATGTTACCTATAGAATATAAAGTGGGAGGTAGGAGGAGGGTATATGGGTACTTACTGTACTATTCTTTCAACTAATCTCTACACTTAAAATTTTTCATAACAAAATATTGGGGGAAAGAAAAAAGTTGCAGAAAAAATAATTGTTGTAATTTTGTGTAAAAATAAAAAATGTGTTTTCAAGGATATATTTAAATGAATAGATAAAGGTATGAAAGCTACACATAATTTTAGGAATTGTCAAGCTGATCTTAAAATTCATATAGAAATGAAAGGACACAAAATAGCCAAAACAGTCTTGAAAAAGAAGACGAAAGTTGGAGGACCAAAACTTCCTGATTTTAAAACATACCAGCCAGATACAGCAATCATAACAGTGTGTTACTGGTATAAGAACAGACATACAGAAAATAGAATAGAATTAGAGCCAGAAATAAAGTCTTACACTTATGGACAACTGATTTTCAACAAAGATGTCAAGAAAATTCAATGGGAAAAAGACAGTCTTTCAATAAAATGGATATCCATGTGTAAAAAATTAATTTGAACTCCTTTTGCACGCCATATATAAAAATTAACTCAAAAAGGATCACAGACCTCATGCAAGAGCTAAACCTGCAAAACTCTTAGGAAAAAAATAGAAGTAAATTTTCATGAACCTTGGGAGTAGGGGATGGTTTCTAAGATATGACATTAAATAGTACAAGCAACCAAAGGAAAAAAAATTAATTGGGCTTTATCAAAATTAGAAAAAAAAGTTTAGATTTATTTTTAATTGAAGGATAATTGCTTTACAATAAAATTAAAATGTTAATGCTTCAAAAATATCATCAAGAAGGGACTTCCTTGGTGATCCATTGGTTAAGACTCTGTATGTCCACTGCAGGGGGCATGGGTTCTATCCCTAGTCATAGAATTAAGATCCTACATCCCACATGCTGCACGTGGTTCAGCCAAAAAAAAAAACATTAAAAAAGTGAAAGACAACCTACAGAATGGGAGAAAATATTTGCAAGTCATATATCTGATATGGAACTTGTATCCAGAATATACTAAATTCAGTAACAATTTAAAAATTTTTAATTCAATAACAAGAAGACAAAAAACCCAATTTTTAAAGAGTGTCTGAAAAGATGTTTCTGCAAGAGACATACAAACGGATGATAATGGATATGAAAAAATGTTCAACATCATTAGCCATCAGAGTAATGCAAATCAAAACCACAGTAAGATTCCACTTCACTTCCATTAGGATGGTTACAAACAAAGAGATAATAACAAGTGTTGGAAAGGATGTGAAGAAATTGGAACACTCATCCACTGCTGGTGAGGATGTAAAACAGTACATCCACTTTGTAAAATAGTCTGGTAGTTCCTCAAAAAGTTAAACAGAATTACCACGTGACTAATTCCACTCCTATATGTGTACTCAAGAAAAAAATGCAAATTTATGTCCAATATAAAAACTTCTATGTGAATGTTAATAGCATCATCTATTCCTAACAGTTAACAAGTGGGAAACAACTCAAATATCCATTGGATGGTGAATGGATAAACATGTCGGTATATCCATATGATTAAATATTACTGGGCAACAAACAGGAACGAAGTACTGATACAGGCTTCGACACGGATAAACCTTGAAAACATTGTACCAAGTGAAAGAAGTTGTCACAAAAGACACATATTCTATGATTCCATTTATATGAAAAGTCTGTAATAGGCAAAAAGTTGGCTTAAAACTCAACATTCAGAAAACTAAGATCATGGCATTTGGTCCCACCACTTCATGGCAAATAGATGGGGAAACCATGGAAACAGTGATAGACTTCATTTTGGGGGGCTCCAAAATCACTGAAGATGGTGACTGCAGCCATGAAATTAAGAGACAATTGCTGCTTGGAAGAAAAGTTATGACCAACCTCGACAGTATATTAAAAAGCAGAGACATTACTTTGCCAACAAAAGTCCATCTAGTCAAAGCTATGGTTTTTCCAGAGAGCTGGACCATAAAGAAAGCTGAGCACTGAAGAACTGATGCTTTTGAACTGTGGGGTTGGAGAAGACTCTTGAGAGTCCCTTGGACTGCAAGGAAATTCATCCAGTCAATCCTAAAGGAAATCAGTCCTGGGTGTTCATTGGAAGGACTGAAGCAGAAACTGAAACTCCAGTACTTTGGCCACCTGATACGAAGAACCGACTCATTTGAAAAGACCCGGATGCTGGAAAAGAGGAGAAGTCAGGAGAAGGGGACGACAGAGGGTGAGATGGTTGGATGGCATCACCGACTCGATGGACATGAGTTTGAGTAAGCTCAGGGAGTTGGTGATGGACAGGGAAGCCTGGCATGCTGCAGCCCATTTGGTTGCAGAGTTGAACACGACTGAGCGACTGAACTGAACTGAACTGATAATAGGCAAATCCACAGAGACAGAAGGTAGATTAGTGGTTGCTAGTGGAAGGGCGGATGGGGGAATGAGGAGTGACTATTAATGGGCACTGGATTTTGTTTTGCAGTAGAGCATATATTCTAAGTTTATAATGATGGTTACTCTGTGACTACCCTAAAACCCACTGAATTGTATACTTCAGAAGGGTAAATTGCAAGTTATGTGAATAATATCTCAGTAAAGCTACTGTTCAAAAAAACACACTTTGGGTTTCTTGTCTGGTACACAGAGATGACTTTCAGATTTCTGCTGGTAGCAAGAGGGGGAAAATTGCAAGTGCAGTAACTGCTGCTAAGGAAACACCAGCAGTTTCTAATTTTATGCTGTCCTATATTCTGCTGTAACTCTCATAGCTTTTGATAATGTTATACTTGAGGCCAAAACAGAAATGCGTTTTATATTTTATTATAACAGCTAAACTGGGAAATAAATTCACCAATTGCTTTTTTAAAAAGGAAATGAGCTAAAAACAACATAGATGTAAGTGTAGCTTAAATAAACCTTTGCTCAGTAAGATGAATGTGTTCACTGGAGAGGGAAAGTTTGGTAGTAAAAATAGTTTAAAGTGTTACATTATTTTAAAAAGCATTTTGTTTCATTTACTGTAAATGGTCAACATCATTTTAAAAGCAGATGGTAAATCTGTTGGATAGTAAAAAGAAATGACATCTTGCTTCCATTTTCCTATTTCTTCCAGTTCATTTCTTTACCGCAAATCATTTTCCATTGTTGGAGGATATTAAATTTAAATCAAACTGAAAGGAAAAAAGCAGGTAGCTATGTTCATAAATTCATGTTTCTTAGCACTGCTGCTTCCTATAGCCATTTTATGAAGAATATTTCAAATTGATCTATTCATTCTGGATGTGAACAAATTGAGAATTTCTTTTCTTGAGCAAACAGCTCTTTCAAGAAATCTATTTACAAAATGAAAAAATATATAATTATGATACACAAACATTTAAATAAATTTTAATACTCTTCTATGAGAAAAGATCTAGAACTGGTATACATTTAAGGAAGAGTATTAAGTTTAATTTGTAAAGATAACTAAGATGTACAGTGCTTAACATGTTCTTAGACTAAAGTGCTATACATGGAGTGTGTATATATGTATGTGGACATACATGCCATTTATGTATATAAATGTCTATGTATGTGTATAATGTTCACAATTATGTAAATAAATAGGTAAAAATTCCTTACAATAGCCCATTATGATGTGAAAATGAAGAAAGAGTAAGGTTAAGCAATTTGTCCTGAATATGTCCCTGAATTCAGGGAGTTTGGCACTACAGACCATGTTTTCGATAATTACTTTAGGGACTCCCTGGTGGCTTAGTGGGTAAAGAATCCACTTTCAATGATGCATTAGATCCAGGAGATGCTGGTTTGATTTCTGCATCAGGAAGATCCCTTGGAGGAGGGTACAGCAACCCACTCGAGTATTCTTGTCTGGAGAATCCCATGGACAGAGTAGCCTGAGAGGCTACAGTGCATGGGGTCGCAGAGTCAGACATGATTGAAGTGACTGAGCATGCATGAAGAATATGTATAGGAAAGCAAGAATAAGCTAGACAAGTAGTGGAAAAGAGTAGAGGACCTAATAACAGGTGACAAGAGGACAGCAAAGGTATCAGTTCACTTCAGTTGCTCATTCGTGTTCGACTCTTTGCGAGCCCATGGGCTGCAGCACACCAGGCTTCCCTGTCGATCAACAACTCCCGGACCTTGCTCAAACTCATGTTCATTGAGTCAGTGATGCCATCCAACCATCTCATCCTCTGTCGTCCCCTTCTCCTCCGGCCTTCAATCTTTCCCAGCATCAGGGTCTTTTCCAATGAGTCAGTTTTTCACATCAGGTGGCCAAAGTACTGGAATTTCAGCTTCAGCATCAGTCCTTCCAATAAATATTCTGGACTGATCTCCTTTAGGATGGGCTGGCTGGATCTCCTTGCAGTTCAAGGGACTCTCAAGAGTCTTCTCCAACCCCACAGTTCAAAAGCATCAGTTCTTCGATGCTCAGCTTTCTTCATGGTCCAGCTCTCACATCCATACAAGACTACTGGAAAAACCACAGCTTTGACTAGACGGACCTTTGTTGGCAAAGTAACGTCTCTGCTTTTTAATACCCTGTCTAGGTCAATCATAGCTTTTCAAGGAGCAAGTGTCTTTTAATCTCATGGCTGCAGTCACCATCTGCAGTGATTTTGGAGCCCAAGAAAATAAAGTCTCTCGCTGTTCCCATATTTTCCTCATCTATTTGCCATGAAGTGATGGGACTGGATGGCAAGATCTTCATTTTTTGAATGTTGAGTTTTAAGTGAGCTTTTTCACTCTCCTCTTTCACTTTCATCAAGAGGCTCTTTAGTTTCTCTCCACTTTCTGCCATAAAGGTAGTTTTGTCATCAGCATCCTTGAGGTTATTGATATTTCTCCTGGAAATGTTGATTGCAGCTTGTGCTTCACTCAGCCTGGCATCTCACATGATGTACTCTGCATATAAGTTAAATAAGCAGGGTGACAAAATACAGCCTTGACGTACTCTTTTCCCAATTTGGAACCAGTCTGTTGCCCATGTCCGGTTCTAACTATTGCTTCTGGACCTGCAAACAGATTTCTCAGAGGCAGGTAAGGTGGTCTGGTATTCCCATTGCTTGAAGAATTTTCCACAGTTTGTTGTGATCCACACAGTCAAAGGCTTTGACGTAGTCAATAAACCTGAAGCAGATGTTTTTCTGGAATTCTCTTGCTTTTTATATGATCCAATGGATGTTGGCAATTTGCTCTGGTTCCTCTGCCTTTTCTAAATCCAGCTTGAACATCTGGAAGTTCACAATTCACATACTGCTGAAGCCTAGCTTAGAGAATATTGAGCATTACTTTGCTACTGTGTGAGATGAGTGCAATTCTGTGGTAGTTTGAACATTCTTTGGCATTGCCTTTCTTTGGGATTGGGATGGAGACTGACCTTTGCCAGTCCTGTGGCCACAGCTGAGTTTTCCAAATTTGATGGCATATTGAGTGCAGCACTTTCACAGGATATTTTAGGATTTGAAATAGCTCAGCTGGAATTCCATCACCTCCACTAGCTTTGTTCATAGTGATGCTTCCTAAGGCCCACTTGACTTCACACTCCAGGATGTCTGGCTCTAGGTGAGTGATCACACATTGGTGGTTATATGGGTCATTAAAATCTGTTTTGTATAGCTCTTCTGTGTATTCTTCCCAACTCTTCTTAATATATTCTGCTTCTGTTAGGTCCATAGTGTTTCTGTCCTTTATTGTGCCCATCTTTGCATGAAATGTTCCCTTGGTATCTCTAATTTGCTTGAAGAAATCTCCAGTCTTTCCCATTCTATTGTTTCCCTCTATTTCTCTGCATTGATCACTGAGGAAGGCTTTCTTATCTCTCCTTGCTATTCTTTGGAACTCTGCATTCAGATGGATATATCTCTCCTCTTCTTTGTCTTTCACTTCTCTTCTTTTCTCAGCTATTTGTAAGGCCTCCTCGGACAACCATCTTGCCTTTTTGCATTTCTTTTTCTTGGGGATGATTTTGATTACCCCCTCCTGTACAATGTTACAAACCTCCATCCCCAGTTCTTCTGGCACTCTATCAGATTTAATCCTTTGAATCTATTTTTCACTTCCACTGCATAATCATAAGGGATTTGATTTAGGTCATACCTGAATGGTCTAGTGGTTTTCCCTACTTTCTTCAATTTAAGTCTGAATTTGGCAATAAGGAGTTCATGATCTGAGCCACAGTCAGATCCCAGTCTTGTTTTTGCTGACTGTATAGAGCTTTTTCATTTTCAGCTGCAAAGAATATAATCAATCTGATTTCGGTATTGACTGTCTGGTGATATCGTCTCTTCTGTTGTTGAAAGAGGGTGTTTGCTATGAGCAGTGTGTTCTCTTGGCAAAACTCTGTTAGCCTTTGCCCTGCTTCATTTTGTACTCCAAGGCCAAACTTGCTTGTTACTCCAGGTATCTCTTGACTTTCTACTTTTGTATTCCAGTTCCCTATAGATGAAAAGGATATCTTTTTTTTTTTTTTGGTGTTCTAGAAGGTTTTGTAGGTCTCTATAGAACCATTCAACTACAGCTTCTTCAGCATTAGTGATTGGGGCATAGACTTGGATTACTGCAATACTGAATCATTTGCCTTGGAAACAGAGATCATTCTATCATTTTTTAGATGCACCCAAGTACTGCATTTCACTCTTTTCTTTTGTTGACTATGAGGCCTACTCCATTTCTTCTAAAGGATTCTTGCCCACAGTCATAGATATAATGGTCATTTGAAATAAATTCACCCATTCTGGTCCATTTTAGTTCCTAAAATGTCACTGTTCACTCTTGCCATCTCCTGTTTGACTACTTCCAATTTACCTTGAGTCATGGACCTAACATTCCAGGTTCCTATACAATATTGTTCTTTACAGCATCAGACTTTACTTCCATCACCAGTCACATCCACAACTGGGCATTGTTTTTGCTTTGGCTCTGCCTCTTCATGCTTTCTGCAATTATTTCTCCAGTAGCATATTGGGCACCTGCTGACCTGGGGACTTCATCTTCAGTGTCATTATTTTTGCCTTTTCATACTGTTCATGGGGTTCTCAAGGCAAGCATATTGATAAGACTTTCTGGAATGCGAAGTCAAGTGGGCCTTAGGAAGCATCACCATGAACAGTGCTAGCGGAGGTGATGGAATTCCAGCTGAGCTATTTCAAATCCTAAAGATGCTGCTGCTAATATGCCAGCAAATTTGGAAAACTCAGCAGTAGCCACAGGACTGGAAAAGAATTCTGAAGTTGTTTTTCATTCCCTCTTCCAGTGGACCATGTTTTGTCGGAACTCTGCACCATGGTCCATCTTGGGTGGCCCTAGATGGCCTGGCTCATAGTTTCACTGAGTTAGGTAAGGCTGTGATCCATGTGACCAGTTTGGTTAATTTCCTGTGATTGTATTTTTCATTCTGTCTGCCCTCTCATGGATAAGGATAAGAGGCTTGTGGAAGCTTCCTGATGGGAGGGACTGGCTGTGAGGGAATCTGTCTTGCTCTGATGGGCAGGGCCAAGCTCAGTAAATCTTTAATCCAATTTTCTCTTGATGGGTGGGACTGTGTTCCCCCTCTGTAGTTTGGCCTGAGGCCAAACTATGGTAGGGGTAATGGTGGTAATGGAGACCTCCTTCAAAAACACTTATGTCAGCACACCCCGTGGCTCCCAGGACTGTTGTATTCAGTGTCCCTAACCCCGCGGCAGGCCACTATTGACCCATGCCTCCACCTGAGACTCCCAAACACTCAGGCAAGTCTGGCTCAGTCTCTTGTGGGATCACTGCTCCTTTCTCCTGGGTCCTGTGCATACAAAATTGTTTGTGCCCTCCAAGAGTGTTTCCCCAGTCCTGTGCAAGTTCTGTAATGAAATCCCACTGGCCTCGAAGTCAAATTCCCTGGGAGTTTTCAGTCCCTTTGCCAGATCCCCAAGTTGGAAAATCTGTTGAGCAAAGGTATGTCACCACATAATTAACAGATACCTACTCTGTTCTAGGATGGTGAAATGATGATTGAGGCTTTATTACTAAGGTTGTACCTATGCCTCTGTGGGCTGACTATGTAGGTGTCCCCCTTTTGCAAGCATTTTCTGAACCTGTAAGAATCATAAAGATGTAGCAACTTGCCTATAAAAAAATACTAGAGAAGGGGGGAAACCAGTAGAATATAGTAATACGGAAGCCTAGGCAAGAAAGAATCCAGGTGAGAACAATCCTTCGTGTAGAATGCTAAAAAAAAACATCAAATAAGATTTGGTCTGAAAATGGTCCATTCACTCACTTATTAAATAAATATCTATTGGCTATTTAGCATATGCCAAGAACTATATTAGGCATGAGGATACAGTAATACACAAAGCCAAAATAGTCCCTGCTGACAATGCATGTAATAGAAGAGAGAGACATTAAATGCCTAATTTAAGAAATACATATTTAGAGATTCCAGTGCCAGCCAAGAAGGCATAGTCCAATAAAGCTTGTCCTAACTGCTAATTATAACTAAATACTCTGGATAAAATACAAAAAGCGACTGCCTGAACAAAACAAATAAACGTAAGCAATATTCAGGAAAAGAGTCAAAACTGGAGAAGGGGCCCATACAGGAGTTTCTCCTTTTGTGTGTGTATGCATATGTGTGTGTGTGTTTTACTTAAGGATGAGTGCCCAAGTGAAGCTGTCACACAGTGGCAGCACAGGCAACTAAAACTCCTAGAAAAACCCTGTCTTTGTAGACAGAGGACTAAGAAAACAGGTCCCTGGGGTTCCAAAGAGTTGTGGGAGAGAAATCCCCATTTTTTTCTCTCTGGTTTCCTCTTGCTGTGGCACAGGCAACTTCAGTTCCTTAAGAAACCCCATCATTCTAGCTACAGCACAGGGCAGGAAGTTGGGGAGTATCCAAGAGAGAAGAGAACGTGAAAAAGGGTTCTATTTCTGTTTATGAACCAGCATATGTCTAGGACTCATTTTGGAGGTACACTCCAGAGTAGCACAAGTAACAAGTCCCTAAACCACATGATGCAAAGCACAAGTCTGAGATTAATCCCTGAGTAGCACAGAGGAAGGACAGAACTGTCCTGACACTGCAACCCATGGTGGAGGGGTGGGGGAAGGAAAGGACAAGATAGACCTTACAGTCTCAATCCAATGGATGACTGGGTGCTAAAAAAAACAAGAGAAGTCAACATGATTCAGATGACTTTCATAGGACCTGGAGTATCATACACACAAAGAAAATTCAAAATGTCCAGGAAGGGGGTTCTTCTGATAGGTATTGACATACCCTACCAGCTTCCCTAGTGGCTCAGATGGTAAAGAATCTAACTGCAGTGCGGGAGACCTAGGTTCAATGTACCCCTCAAATGTCCATAGTGATTCCCACAGAGGTGCCCCATACAGGCATCCCTTTAATAGATCAGGTCTCCACTGCCCTTCATTATCCACCATTCATAAGTTGGTAAAGACCAAAACATAGGGGCTTTTATCATTGTTCAATTCCCACCACTGCTAGGAAAACAGCATGCAATTCAGCCCATCCTGCTGATTTGTCTTTACTCTCTTTGATCAGAGCAGTGGCCTTTGATTAGGGTGGTTATCTGTTTATATTACAACTGCCACCTATAAACCAAGCAGCTCATTTTTTTTCCCCAGTCAATGTTCAAATTTGTTTTAGTTCAGTTCAGTTCAGTTCAGTCGCTCAGTCGTATCCGACTCTTTGTGACCCCATGAATCGCAGCACACCAGGCCTCCCTGTCCATCACCAACTCCCGAAGTTTACTCAAACTCATGCCCATCGAGTCGGTGATACCATCCAGCCATCTCATCCTCTGTTGTCCCTTTCTCCTCCTGCCCCCCAATCCCTCCCAGCATCAGGGTCTTTTCCAATGAGTCAACTCTTCACATGAGGTGGCCGAAGTATTGGAGTTTCAGCTTTAGCGTCAGTCCGTCCAATGAACACCCAGGACTGATCTCCTTTAGGATGGACTGATTGGATCTCCTTGCAGTCCAAGGGACTCTCAAGAGTCTTCTCCAACACCACAGTTCAAAAGCATCAATTTTTCGGCACTCAGCTTCCTTCACAATCCAACTCTCACATCCATACATGACCACTGGAAAAACCATAGCCTTGACCAGACAGACCTTTGTTGGCAAAGTAATGTCTCTGCTTTTTAATGCTATCTAGGTTGGTCATAACTTTCCTTCCAAGGAGTAAGCGTCTTTTAATTTCATGGCTGCAGTCACCATCTGCAGTGATTTTGGAGCCCCCAAAAATAAAGTCTGACACTGTTTCCACTGTCTCCCCATCTATTTCCATGAGGTGATGGGACCAGATGCCATGATCTTAGTTTTCTGAATGTTAAGCTTTAAGCCAACTTTTTCACTCTCCTCTTTCACTTTCTTCAAGAGGCTTTTCAGTTCCTCTTCACTCTCTGCCATAAGGGTGGTGTTATCTGCATATCTGAGGTTATTGATATTTCTCCCAGCAATCTTGATTCCAGCTTGTGCTTCTTCCAGCCCAGCATCTCTCATGATGTACTCTGCATAGAAGTTAAATAAGCAGGGTGACAATATACAGCCTTGATGTACTCCTTTTCCTATTTGGACCCAGTCTGTTGTTCCATGTCCAGTTCTGTTGCTTCCTGACCTGCATACAGGTTTCTCAAGAGGCAGGTCAGGTGGTCTGGTTTAGTTGGAGTCCCATCTCTTTCAGAATTTTCCACAGTTTATTGTGATCCACACAGTCGAAGGCTTTGGTATAGTCAATAAAACAGAAATAGATGTTTTTCTGGAACTCTCTTGCTTTTTTGATGATCCAGCGGATATTGGCAATTTGATCTCTGGTTCCTCTGCCTTTTCTAAAACCAGTTTGAACATCTGGAAGTTCATGGTTCACGTATTGCTGAAGCCTGTCTTGGAGAATTTTGAGCATTACTTCACTAGCATGTGAGATGAGTGCAATTGTGCGGTAGTTTGAGCATTCTTTGGCATTGCTTTTCTTAGGGATTGGAATGAAAACTGACCTTTTCCAGTCCTGTGGCCGCTGCTGAGTTTTCCAAATTTGCTGGCATATGGAGTGCAGCACTTTCACAGCATCATCTTTCAGGATTTGAAATAGCTCAACTGGAATTCCATCACATCCACTAGCTTTGTTCGTAGTGATGCTTTCTAAGGCCCACTTGACTTCACATTCCAGGATGTCTGGCTCTAGGTGAGTGATCACATCATCGTGATTATCTGGGTCATGAAGATCTTTTTTGTACAGTTCTTCTGTGTATTCTTGCCACCTCTTCTTAATATCTTCTGCTTCTGTTAGGTCCATACCACTTCTGTCCTTTATCGAACCCATCTTTGCCTGAAATGTTCCCTTGATTATCTCTAATTTTCTTGGAAGAGATCTCTAGTCTTTCCCATTCTGTTGTTTTCCTCTATTTCTTTGCATTGATCGCTGAGGAAGGCTTTCTTATCTCTCCTGGCTATTCTTTGGAACTCTGCATTCAAACGGGAATATCTTTCCTTTTCTCCTTTGCTTTTCGATTCTCTTCTTTTCACAGCTATTTGTAAGGCCTCCTCAGACAACCATTTTGCCTTTTTGCATTTCTTTTCCTTGGGGATGGTCTTGATCCCTGTCTCCTTTTAAATGTCACAAAATCTTTATCTCATTTTTTTCAGTTTGAATCTTGATATAAATAAGTCCTGAACATTATAATTGGTAATATGTCTTTATTAATTTATTTAATTGGAGGTTAATTACTTTACAATATTGTAGTTGTTTTTGCCATACCTTGACATGAATCAGCCATGGGTGTACATGTGTTCCCCATCCTGAACCCCCCTCCCTCCCCATCGTATCCCTCAGGGTCATCCCAGTGCACCAGCCCTTAGCACCCTGTCTCATACATCGAACCTGGACTGGCGATCTGTTTCACATATCATAATCAGTTATGAGATATATATGAGTTATGATAATCAGTTGAGAGCTGTTTATAGGGCACTGTTCAAGTGATAACACAATCTGGCAGCTCTTTATAAAGTTTCAAAGTCAGTCCTAGGGGAAAAGACGTTCCCTGCTCATGAGTACATGATCCTTTCATTCCACAGATAGCATGATGCTATATAAACCATTTCCATGTTATTATGGAACTCTTCTGGGTATTGCCTTCCCTGACAGAGTGCTTTTCTGATGCCAACCAAAAACATCATAGTTAGTTCAGGTTTCAAGATTATTTTCTATCCTTCAGTCATATGGGCTGTTTTGATTAATGTCTGATAGCAAGCTAGTAATTGCCCCTCAGATAGCAATTCTCTAAACTAAAGTCCTAGTACTCAATGCTGCGAAGTGCACACAGGCTTTTGCAATAAGCCCAGTCTATACTCCTTACACAGCTATTTCACAGAGAATTTGTCCATGTCAGCACTCCAGTTTGTACTCTATGTAGTTTGAACTCAGGCGATCTAATTGGTTTCCATTTAACCAAATAATATTGCTTCAAAGGCAGATTTACATTTGTTCCAGGTTTACAATATTTAGTAGGCGAAATGTTCCCTAAATACAAGGTTCATCACCACAACATAAGCCAGGTAAGAGACCCAACCACTTCAAAATATTCTTCAAACTTTCACATTAACCCCACCAATGCTGATATTCCTAGCTGTAGCCTGTTTTATGACTTCATCAACAGATTCTGGTTTTAAAACAACAGCAAGGGGAGACATTCCCCAGTCAAACATAATATTCTTTCCCATAAAACATTCAGATAAAGGAGACACAATTTCTTTACCCAAAACCTAATTTTAAAATCTTATCAACTCTTCTATTTCTATAATTTCTCAATCTGATTAAAGTCAAAATTAGCATTTTATAAATGGATTTCCATACCACAGCGCATGGGGCTCTGTTGTAAGGAAGTCTCAGAAATATCTCTAGACCTGACCACTTTACCCACACAAGTGCATAGAGCTTTGGGGGTCTGGCCAGAAGACCTTGGCCCCTTGGTAAATCTTTACCTTGGTTAACCTATCTAACCATCACCCTAGGCAATTCTGGCTAAGGTTTCTCAGTGTAATTTATGCCTTCTGGTGTTTTACATCCTTCTAAATGAAGATAAATAGAGCAGACTTGTTTGGGGCCTTTTAATGTTGGGGACTAGCAGTGGGTCCCCTTGGTTCACCCAACTTTGATAGTGCTGCATCAACCCTCTTATTTCAGCATCATCAATTGCCCACCACATTCATCCTATTTCTCAACAACACATAGACTTCTACGCTGCTAAGACAAGTCCTTTGATTCTCCCTCTGTCTCTCCCCCATTTTCTTGTTACCTGCTCTAATGATCTTGGTTTCAGTAAGACCTGTCCTGGGAAACTGAGATGGCTAATCTGATAGGACTTCTCAAACTGTTGTTTTGATTCTGCATCAGTAAAAGTGATATGGGGTGCCTATATGACAGGGTCCCCCTTAATCACAGCATCTACCATAACCTGAGTAATGGGCATATTCAGTGAATGAATAATCCAGTTAATATAAAGCCAGCCCCACATGGCTTGTATATAAAGCATACCAGCGGCTTCATCTGTGGTGTTCTACTTGGTGATTATAGGGGGAGCTGGGTGGTTCCCCTTCTCAGAATAAACACACTTTATGGTGACTTTTGTCCAGTCTATGGTGCAGGTTGTTGCTTCCAGAATAATGTGCTGTGTGTCTGGATCATGTACAGCCAGCCATCTGTGAGCCAATAGTGAGCTTCCAGTCCTATATCAGCCCAAACAAACTCTTCTATGCTGTAACACTTAAAGCCAAAGATACTGCTCCTAATTTATCTATTCTCACTATCCATTTCAGTAGAGGTTTTTCAGAAAGCTGATGATACTGATCTATAAAAAGACAGCTCCTTCACATTAAACCCCTTGGTTTCAGGAGTTTCTGAAACCCCTGTGTTGACTACCTTCTTGGCAATGAGAGATATTAGAGGTAATCTCTGTTGCTCTGGCTTAATTTTTCTCTTTGAGGGAAGCTTTGAGACTAGTGACTAAAATTCAGACCAACCAAAATCAGAGTTAGGTCCAGCAACAAGGCCTGACCCAGAACTTTATTCCATTTTGGCTATTACAGATACCAATAACAAAGGGATTATATAGTTGGCATTCTTCTTATTTCACATTTCCTTACAGATCCAATAAGCCAACTTTTCAGGAGTTGGAATCTACCGCCACTGCTAAATTCCATTGGTAATTTTTACCTTTAGTAACTGCAGTGCAGCTGAAGTTTCATATCGCGGGTGGCTAGGTAGCCATCCAGGGATCAAAGTTTCCCCATTCCTCATCCTTTCATCCCTTCTTTTCACAAACTACATGTTTCCTATGTTTCCTTGAGACAGGAGCCATTCTTGCAAATCCCATTTCTTTGATACCAACTAAAGGAAAACTATTCCTCTACCCACAGAATACTTCTGAAAGAAAGCATGTGGTTTTTGGGGTTTTTTTTTCACCAAATCAACTAATTTTTTAACTCTCTGGATAGCAAGTGGATGCCCTATAATTTAATTCAATTCTACTCTGGGTAGGGTCAGACTCCACAGACTTAAGGGCTCAGTCCCACAAGACTGTCCTTAATTTAGATGGCACTCACAAGTAATGGGTCCCTAGGGCACCCATATTTTTATAACTTGGCTACAAAGTCAGTGCTTTCCATAACCACTCCCTCAGGCTTAATAATTTGCTAGAATGGCTCATAAAACTCATGAGAATATTTACTTATGGTGACTGGTTTGTTTTTTTTTTTTTGGTGACTGGTTTTTTATAAAAGATATTGTAAAGGATCAATAGTTACACAGTGTAAAGTCTACCAAGGTTCCATGTGTAGAAGCATCTGCCCCCATAAAGCTGGAATATACCTATGCCCTAGCATGCAAGTGTCACCAATTAGAAGCTCTGTAAACCCCACAGTTTAGGGATTTTTATGGAAGCTTCATTAGGTAGGCAGGATCAATCATTACCTCAGTCTCCATCCCCTCTCCCTTCTCCTAAAGATGGAGGGCAGGCCTGAAAATTCCAAGCTTTATATCATGGCTTTGTATTTCTGGTGACCAGCTCCCATCCTGAAGCTCTCCAGAAGCCCACCAAGAGTCAACTCATTAGAACAAAAGCGGCTCCTGTCACTCAGAACATTCCAAGGGGTTTAGGATATCTATGTAAGATGCTCCTATCATCTCCACTGCTTAGGAAATTACAAGGGTTTTAGAAGCTTTGTGTTAAAAAGCAGGGGCAGAGACCAAATATATATTTCTTATTCACACAGCTACTATAAATTCCTAATTATTCTTGGAGACTTCAATACTTCTCTTAGCAGTGGTTAGAACAGAAAATCAGCAAAAATTGAGAAGACCTGAACAACACTATCAACCAACTTTGACCTAATAAGGCATTTACAGAACAGTCTACCCAAGAATAGCAAAATACTAATTCTTTTCAAATGCACCTGGAGTATTCATCCAGACATATGATATGCTAGGTCATAATACAAATTTCAAAGAATTGAAATCATGAAGGGCATGCTCTCTGACTATATCAGAATTAAATTAGAAACCAATAATAGATATGTGGAAAAGTCACAAGTATTTGGAAATTAAACAACACACTTCTAAAGAAACCATGGGGATCAAAGAAGTCATAAGGGAAATTAGAAAATATTTTGAACTGAGTTAAAATAAAAATACAACAAATCAAAATTCATGCGATTCAGTCAAACTAGTGCTTAGAGGAAATGTATAAAATCATACGCTTAAAATGGAAAAAAATAAAGATCTCAAATGAATGACCTAAACGTTCACCTTTATAGTCCAGAAAAAAGATAGCAAATTAAATCTGAAACAAACAGAAGAAAGAAAATAATGAAGAGCAGAAATCAATAACATTAAAACAGGAAAATAACAGAGAAAAGTAAATAAAACCAAAATAAATGAATTTCTTGAATTTATCAATAAAATCTATAAACTTCTACCTATACTGTGCCCCCCACCCAAAAAAAAAACAAAGAAGACACATTACAAAACTCAGGAATGAAAGCTAATATAATCACAGACACTACAAATATTTAAAAGATAATAAGGGAATATTACAAACAATTTTATACCAGTTCATTCATAGGTACAAACTAGGAAACTAGAAGAAATATATAACATGAACAATTCTATATCTATTAAAGAAATTAAATCTGTAGTTTAAAAATCATTCCATAAAGAAAATTTTAGGCTGGCGGACTTCACTGGCAAATTCTACCAAATCATTGATGAAGAAATAATACTAATTCCATACAATCTTTCTGAGAATAGAACAGGAGACATCTCCAAATCAGGCCAGCATGACTTCATTACCAAAGCCAGACAGACATCAGAAAAGCAGTATCTCCTATAAACATACATGCAAAAATACACCACAAAATATTAGCAAATGGAATGCAATATGTAAAATAATAATAATACACTTCAACCTAGTGGGGTTTATCCTGAAAATGAAGGTTCTGGCTCAACATTTAAAAATTAGGTGAGGTGGTTAGAAAAAAATCCAGTCGTTAGAACTTGATGTTTTCATTGCCATGGCTGGGTTTAAGCCCCGATCAGAGAACTAAGATCCTGCAAGCCATGCGACAGAGCCAAAAAGAAAAAAATTAGTTGACATAATCTACCATATTAACAGATTAAAGAAGAAAAACCAGATGATTTCTCAATAAAGGTGGGAAAGCATTGGACAAAATTCAGTATCTATTCAGGATAAAAATTCTTATTAAACTAGGAAAATAAGGGAACTCATCGAACCTGAAAAATGGCATTAATATGTACAAAAGAAAAACTATAGCTAACACAATAGTGAAAGACTGAATGTCTTCCCCCTAAAATCAAGAAACTCTAACCCCTCCTCAGTTCAGTTCAGTCACTCAGTCGTGTCCAACCACTGTGACCCCATGGACTGCAGCACGCCAGGCCTCCCTGTCCATCGCCAACTCCTGGAGTTTACTCAAACTCATGTCCATTGAGTTGGTGATGCCATCCAACCATCTCATCCTCTGTTGTCCCCTTCTCCTCCTGCCTTCAATCTTTCCCAGCATCAGGGTCTTTTCCAATGAGTCAGTTCTTCACATCAGGTGGCCAAAGTACTGGAGTTTCAGCTTCAGCATCAGTCCTCCCAATGAATACTGAGGGTTAATGAATATTCATGAACCCTTCCTATTCAACATGGATGCAAGTTACAGCAAAAACGATGAAGACAGACACACAGACTGAAAAAGGAAGAGGTTGTCTCTATTTGTAGACAACACTGTCTAAAATACCAAGGAAAAGAGCTTCAAAAACTAATAAATGAGAATGTTATTCACAGCTACAGCTTTTACTCCAAATTTTCTATCTCCAGGTCTTTATATTTAACTGCCAACTGGGTATCTTCACCTTAGGAGTCCCATGGATTCCTAAGGTTGAGTACTTCAAAGTTGAAGGTATTGTTATCCCTCCAAACTTTTATAAAAAAAAAAAAATGCATATCCTATTCTTTTTAGTAATATGATCTATGACTCATTCTAATATTTATGCTGCTGCTGCTAAGTCATGTCAGTCATGTCCAACTCTGTGTGACCCCATAGACGGCAGCCCACCAGGCTCCCGTCCCTGGGATTCTCCAGGCAAGAACACTGGAGTGGGCTGCCATTTCCTTTTCCAGTGCATGAAAGTGAAAAGTGAAAGTGAAGTCACTCAGTCATGTCTGACTCTTCGCAACCCCATGGACTGTGGCCTAGCAGGCTCCTCCATCCATGGGATTTTCAAGGCAAGAGTACTGGAGTGGGGTGCCATTGCCTTCTCCGCTAATATTTATACTTGTTCTCATATTTATAGCATTCCAATTGATTTATCCATCCACCCAAGCTACAAAAAGGGGATTCATCTTACACTTCTTTCCCACTTCACATCTACTTGGTCACTTAGGGTATCAGTTAACTTTTATTATGAAACAAACTGCTCTGAATCTGGAGGCTTAAAACAAAATATTTATTATTTCCTGTGATTCTGTGGGTTGACTGGCTGAGTTTTTCTGGTCTGAATCATCTCAGTTGGGGTTAGAAGGTCTAGGATGCTCTCATACGTGTGTCTGGGGCCACAACTGAGGAGGCCAAGATGGTTGAGACACCTGTGGACTCTCTTCAAGTGGTCCTTCATCTTCTAGGAGGCTAGCCCTAATTTGATTACATGGTGGTAGAAGAGTTGCCAGCAATAAGAGGGCAAGTCCCAATATGCAAACATTTTGCAAGCCTCTGCTAAATTACAATTGCTTTCATCCCAGTATCTCAGTAGCCAGAATAAGTCGCATGAGTTAGCCTGCAAAAAGCCTACCCAAGAATATGGGTGCTGGTAGGTATGGAAAACTAGCTCGAGAAGAGAAGTGTAACTATCTACCACCCTTAATCCGATTGATTCTATCTCCTTCTCTCTCCATACTCATTCTTCCTCTAGAATCCCACTTCACTGAGAAGTTTAAGACCTTCTCATGTCCTACTCTACTACTTGTAGCAGCCTCCCAATTGAGCTTGCATTGCTGTAAGTTATTAGCGTGGGAATTTTCTGGAAAAATACAAATCTGGCCACATAACTCTGCTGCTTGAAACTTAATAGCTTCTCTTTGGCCATGTGAATAAACTATAAAGTAAATTCCTAAATGAGACCCACAAAATCTTTCATTTTCTAGCCCCTATTTACTCTTACTCTTCTCTCATATGTACCCTACTCTTTCAGAAACAAAAAAACAAGTCCCTCAATTCTTGTGAAATTACAATACCATGACTTTACACATATTGCTTTCATCTGAAATGTCCTACTACTACTTACATCCTGGTAAACTTCAACTTCATCTTCAATCTGCAACTTTTTTGTCTTTGGCCACACAATGCGGCATATGGGATCTTAGTTCCCTGACCAGGGGATGAACCCATGGCCCCTGCAATGGAAGCACAGAGTCTTAACCACTGGACTACCAGGAAAGTTCAATGTTCATCTTAAATATCACAGATTTAATAAGGCATTTCTTGTTTGGCAAAGTTAAATGCTCCCACTTCTTGCATCCACTGTACCTCACACAACCTTCAATCATAGTGTTTATTCCAATACACTATAATTACTTGCTTGAAGACCTGTCTAACCACATATTTCACTTTGGGATGGGGATTATGTCTTTTTTAATGTCTAGGTCTCCAACAATCTACTATAATTCTTGACAGTTAGTACTCAACAAATGTTTTGGAGTATTTATCAATTAAAACGTCCATTTCCAACATTCTAGATGACAGTGGAAAGAAAATTTATCAGATAAGTCTGTCACTGTCAAATCTTGTCATTAACTCAATACTCTTCTTCAATGTTACTTTTTAGTCAAGTTGAGTGGAATGCAGTTTCAAGTATACCAAAACTTTCAATATGAACTAGCATACCTTCAATAAATTATAAATATGTTAAAATGAGAATTTAAACATTATATCAAGGTATATAAATGTACTAAATTTGCAAATGTACTAAAATTATCAGTGTACTAAAGCATATTGATGCCTCATTGTGGTCGTAGCTGGATTATGTGAGTCTATTTTTTCAGTTTTCCTAAATTCTCATAAATGTTAAAGTTTAAAATAAAAATATCCATGGTGTAGTAGGAATGATATAGTATACTACATAAATAAGTTTCCTTAAAAATTCATTATAACTCAGAGCTTGACTTCAGCCTCTGCTACAGACCTAATTCTTGTGTCTCCCACAAAATTCCTATGTTGAAACCTTATCCACAATGTGATAGTATAAAGAAGTGGCAGTAGATAATTAAAGCATTAACAAAGGGCTCTCATGAAGGTGATTAGTGCTCTTATAAAAGAGTTTCCAAAGCTCCACCACCTTCCCACCATGTAAGGACACAGCCAGAGACAAAACTATCTATAATCCAGGAACCAGGAACTCACCAGACACCAAATCTGCTGACACCTTGATCTTGAACTTCCCAGCCTCTTGAACTGTGAGAAATAAATTTGTTGTTTATAAGCCATCCAGGCTATATTCTTACTGCAGCTGAAACAGACTAAGACTTTCTGGAAAAGAAACCTAATTTGTCATGAAGACTTTGTGAAGTTCATGGAGCCATATATCAAAAAACAAACAGAAAACAAAAAGCAAAACAAACAAACAAAAATATCTAGCAATATCTTAATTGGCAACCGGAAGCAGATTTAATACCTCTTGTGGGGAGTAGGGGGAATGCCTTTTTAACCAAAAGAAATGATTTGGTAATAAAAATAATCTGATTTAAGCATATCTTCAAAGTGGTTAATTCAGGTTAAATAGTGAATTCAGCTGTACTCTTGATACACGAGAAATAAGGTGCACACAATTTCATGATTAAGGAGCCTCAAAACTCACACACCATCAAACTAACTTGGGCAAAGCTGTTGTGTAAGGTGTGCGTGTTAGTGGGTCAGTCGTGTCAGACTCTCTGCCACCCCATGGACTGTCCCACCAGGCTCCTCTGTCCATGGGATTTCCCAGGCAAGAATTCTGGAGTGGGTGGCCATTCCCTTTTCCAGGGAATCTTCCCCACCCAGGAATCCAACCTGGGTCTCTTCAACTGCAGGCAGATTCTTTATCCTCTGAGCCATGCTGTGAATGGTTTTAAATGGTTTTAAATTAGAGACCCCATTTAAATCAAGACCAAACAAACAAAGTATCACTTTTTCCACTAGATTTTCAATTCATGACATGTGCGTTTATGTATGAAATTTACCCTCTAGTGAGGATAGACTGAACAGCTCACCAGTGGCATGGAATATTTAATTTCAAGACCTATAGAAAGACCACCAAGATTTACTTGACGTCAACTTCTAGAAATTAAAGGTAAAAAACTTAAGGTTCAAAGCAGAAAGGCTATTGGTTAGTTGTCGCGAATGGGGCAGATTCATGGAATACAATTAAATATCATTTAGAATACATTCTGGCTCGGGAACAAGAGGCAAGGTTTTTTTTGTTTCTTTCGTTTAAAGTTTTCCTTAATAAATCTTTTACTTTAAAACAGTTGTAGGTTAACAATTACCGCGAAGATAGTACAGCGTTCTCTACACCCCACAGGGTTTGTAAACTCTTAACTTCTATTGATACTTACACCACCCCTTCTCTCCCAAACCATCCCCCACTTCTCTCTGCTCCTGATCTCCTCAGGTTTCGCCAGGGCCTCGTTCTCACAGAGCAACTTTAGGAATGTAACAAAAACCCAGTTCAGTTACAACTTCACCGACCGGCCACAAGTGGGTCAGCTGAGGTGGCCGACACCAGAACGCTCCCGCCCCGTCCCGCCCTCTCAGAGCCGCGCAGACCCTCGCCGACGTGGCTCTTCCACCTCACGCTTCGCCGGACGCGAGCCAAGCGCGACCAAAGGGCAGAGCAGCCTCCAGAGGCCAGGCGAGCCGGGCGGGACCAGGCCCGCCCCCAACTGCAGGCTCCTCCCTCGAGGGCAGGTTCTGGAGGCTCCAAACAGACGCACGTACGCTTATTGTTTAACGCCGACGCCCGCGGTCGGTCCTCCGCCGCACGCCTCTCTTCACAGCCCACACCCACCGGGGGCCTCCGCCCCGCCCCGCCCCGCCCCGCCCCGCCCCGCCCCGCCCCGCCCCGCCCCGCCGTCGCAGCACGGCCCTCGGCGCGTCGCGCGGGGGCGGGGCGCGCGCACGTGAGGACGTCCGGGAGCGCGCGCGCCGCCGCGGAGCTGGGCCAGAGTTGCCTACGACGGGGTCTGAAGGTGATGGCTCTGATCGAAGGCCTCGAGACGGCGTTTCCCGCTGTTCCTGCCGTCGCTACCTGGGCCTTGGTCCGCTCATCGTCATGAGAGGTCAGGCCTGGGGGAAGCGGGCGAAGGAGGCGAGGGGCCGCGGCGAAATGGGCTCTGGGAGAATAACAGAGGCACTCGAAGCTCGAACGTGGGTGGAAAAATCTGTCCTGGAGATTCCGGAAGAGCCGTTTGCATTTTACTTTTCTTCCGTTTCTCTCCCCTTTCTTGCTTCATGCTTGAAGGGAAGTGGGAGGGTTCTCGGGTTTTATTTATGGAAAAAGACGCTGAAACTGACCCATCCGGCGTGTGTGTCTCCAGAGATTGGAGGAAATAAATGGCAGCCGTGGCGTTGGAGCATCGGTGAAAGCCTTTGGTGAAGAGCACTAAAAACCAAACCGCCCAACAGTCACTGAAAAGAAAAAAAAAATTCAGACCTAGAAATGAAATAGAACATGCCCCGAGGTTAACCCCAGCTTCCTCCTACGGAAACGGCAGGAAGGCTCTGCTTTTCGTCAACTGGATTCTGACGGCCACCCACACTCGTCCTTTAGGGATCTTTGGATGCCGATGTTTTCTTTCCGGACTTCCCACCCCCTCCAGAGTCTCATTTATAATGTGCAGACTACGTAATTATCCTTATTCAGAATAGTCGTTTAGCGGTGATTCCCAAAGTGTCTTATTTTAAAGATATTTTTGAGGGGGGCAGGGAAGGGTAATGTTTCTTGGTGTTAATTATTATTGGAAACTTTTCTTAGCTTCGGGAAAGCTGTTTCAGCATAAAAAGAAATTTGTAAGTCACCGAATTGAAATGTTTATTTTTAGTATTAGTTACGCATGATGCTGCTTAATACGGAGTTAAGATTTGACGTTTTCTTCCTAGCCCATGTAGGCATTAAAAAAACAGATTGACTCTTCTAGTTGAGCGGAGTAAATGTACTGAGTGTTCTAGTATGAATGAGTACTATTAACATCTGCTGGGCACCCATACTTTGAGTATTTTGCCAGTTCCTTCTGTCAGAGAACTGGAGGCATCTGAAGCACAACTTTTTCTGTAGTAGATGTTCCCTGAAAGGTAGTTTGCTCAGGGCAGCAGAGCCTTCGCGTCAGTGGGGAGGAAGGAGGAGTCTAGTGACCAGTGCTAGATAACCTGAAAATAACTCATCTACTGTGATTACCAGCCTCTCCTTTAGCGAATAAACAGTTCCTAGTGAGCCACACATTGCCTGTACTTAACTGTTCACTTAGAATAGTTTCTGCTCTTTGATTTTTTAGGAGACACAGCCCTGAAGCAAAGAAATCACAGAACAAGTATTCAAGGGCCATGCAAGCCAACTGTAGTCAACTGCACAGCCCTTCAGGAGCTGCAGGCAGTGAGAATGCCTCAGCCTCCCAGTGTGTCCAAACAAGACTGACAGGAGAAGCTTCCTGTCTTTATTCTGGAGATGTTCATATCCAGATAAGCTCCCTACCTAAAGAATGTGCTGAAAATCCAAGCTCCAGAAATACAAGGTCAGGTGTCCACAGCTGTACGCATGGGTGTGTCCATAGTCGCTTACGGAGCCACTCCCACAACGAAGCCAGGCAACCTGATGATAGCGACACGGAGTATGGAGATCATGGTAGCAGCTCCTTCTCAGAATTCCGGTATCTCTTCAAGTGGTTGCAGAAGAGTCTTCCATATATTTTGATTCTGGGTGTCAAACTTGTTATGCAGCATATAACAGGTAGGGTATGATAAAGCATTGAGTTGTTTCATTGCTATATTCAGCTAATTCTCTATTGGTAATCTACTTCATGTATTTCAGTTTCTTATTTTCTGTTAGCTTTTAAAATTGTATATGCTTCCTTTAAAATCATGTCATTGTGTTAGCTCATTTTTTTTTTTTAATTTCAATTAACTGGACCTTATTTTCTAACAGGAATTTCTCTTGGAATTGGGCTGCTTACAACTTTTATATATGCAAACAAAAGCATTGTAAATCAGGTTTTTCTAAGAGTAAGTATAACCAGCAACTAAAAAATCATTAAATGTTTCTCCCTGTAGAATTATATGCTCATTTTTGAGAGAAATAGGAATTAAGATAGTTTGATAAATTTAAATAGGTGTAATGTGACATCCATAATACATTAAATGTTATCTAAATGACCTGGAATAAATGATTTGTCCTAATACTGAATTGTTTCACCGTATTTTCTTTGTATGTTGGGTTCCTGATAAATAAAAACTAGACAGAAGGATTAAAACCTAAACATCACAATATGGTCTGATTTGTCAAGTGCCTTCATGTTTTAAGTTAATTTGACTATACTAAGTAATATGACCATTATTTAAAACTTCAGCCATTGTACTCTAAGATTTAAAATACTTAAAAGTGTACATTGAACAAATGGGTATTGAATTATTTAGGTTTCTCTTATTCAAAGAAAACTAAATCCCAAGAAGTTTTTTCTTAATAATTGTCAGAGTCCTCTTCTTGTAAATTATTGGGAAAACAGGATTAGGTTATAAAATTTCACCTTCAAGCAACTTTAAAGGGTTATATCTGTGTAAAGAATCATATATTTTGACCTGAATATTTGTAGTTACAACCTATCAAACCATAAAAATTTAATTTAGGGTTTAAAACTAGTAAAACTTAATTAAACTAGTAATTAAAACTTAATTATAAAACAGATTAAAAACAAATTATTCTTACTGAATTGTATGAGAATTTTTAAAATTATAAACCCTGATAACTTAATGCATTTTCTACACGCCTGTTTTGTCAGGAAGGCAAATATAGGGAGCTGCAGAAGTAAAGTTTTCATTTAGGTGGGTTCTTTATGTCAGTTGGTAGAAGATTTGGCTTTGAAACATAGGTAATGTTGTTACACAATGAGGAAACTTGTATTTTAAAAATCTGTTTAAATTTGTGTTGTTTTGTTCATTAAAGCTATATAAAATAGAATGATATGTACAATTTAACAAATACTCTATATTTTTATTAAGATAAATTAATCTGTTAAATATTTTAAGTTAATAAATTAGTCATTAAAGTAAAATAGTTAAATGATATTTAAAATTCTGGCATAATTCAAAGTAATGAATTATAAAATTATTTATTTTTCAGGAAAGGTGCTCAAAGATTCAGTGTGCTTGGTTACTGGTATTCTTAGCAGGATCTTCTGTTCTTTTATATTACACCTTTCATTCTCAGTCACTTTATTACAGGTAATTAGAGGCCCAAGTGCACAATCACATTTTTTTTATATAACCATTATATTCCATAGCACTTTACATATATTTTACTTGCACATACTTACTTTTGGAATTCAATTTTTACATATTTGTCTAGTTCCAGGATAGTACGCTTAAAGTGCTTTATTCATGTTTTATACCCAATGCCTTGCCTCATAGCAGGTGCTCAATAAATAATTTTTGACACTAAAATTTTTACTTATGTAATCAAGTTACTAAATATTAGATTGTTGTTGGTGACCTTTTTTATTTTTGACAAAAATTGTATATATTTAAAATATACATGTTTTGCTATATGTATACATTGTGAAATGATTACCACAGTCAAGTTAATATATCCATCACCTCCCTTAGTTACCTTCTTGGGTGTATATGTGATGAGAACACTTGATATTTGTTTCTAGAAGAAAACTTGCTAAAGAACAGTAGTTGATAAGTTTCCATGTCAGATGGAAGTGTTCTGAATTTTCAGCTTTAATCAGATAACTAGAAATCTGAGTTTCAGTGGTGTTGGAGAGATGTGGACAAATCTGGGATATAGTTTGTAGGTGTAGCTGATACCACTCGGATTGGGTGGGTGGGTGAGGGGAAGAATCAAGGGTGATGCCTGGGTTTTTTAGTCTAAGCAACTGGCTGGATGGTGGTGCCATTTACTGGGCTAGGAAAGACTGGGGAAGGAAGTGGTCTTGAAGGAAAATCAGTAATTTTGTTTTGAACATGTTAAGTTTGAGAGGCCATGTAGAACTGTTAAAATGATCATAATTATTTGTCATAAGCTCAGAATATAGGTTAGAGCTGTAAATTTTGGTGGTATCAGCACATGGTGGATATTTTAAAAACATGGAACTTGACAAGACGAACCAGGGAAAGAAAGTATAGACCGAGGGCCTAGGACTGGACAGTGTCCACAATTAGCCAGAGGAGTAGCAGCAAAGGAGACTTAAGAAGCAATCGTTAAGAACAACTAGACCATATGAGGGCATCTAGAAGAGTGTGGTGTTAGAAGTCTAGGCAGAAGATACTTTGAGGAGGGAAGGGGGGAAAGTGACCTTCAGATTTAGCAAGAGGGAGGGAGTTGATGATCTTGACAGAAGCAGTTCACTGGAAAGGAGGGATGAGAATCCTGACTCGAGTTGGTTAAGGAGAGAATGACAGATATCTATTATCTGTGAATTTTTTAGATTACAGGTTAGAGGATGTCAATCATGACAAGTTAGGAAGTCTCTTCGTTTTCTTTAAGGAGGAAAGATGTGAAATTCAAGCATTTAAAAAGTCTCTTTAAAATAACCAAAATAACCTGTTTACATAAACTCTAGCATCTTGTCAAACTCAGATTTTTTACACATTATTTGGTAGCAAATTTAGAACCTCTGTCAACACTTTTATCTTTTTATGTTGCTTTTAGTAAGTTTTGATGTTTTTATCTTTTTATGTTGCTTACTAGTTTTGTGTTTTTCTTCTCTTGGTAGCTTAATTTTTTTAAATCCTACTTTGGACTATTCAAGCTTCTGGGAAGTTCTTTGGGTTGTTGGAATTACAGACTTCATTCTGAAATTCTTCTTCATGGGCGTAAAATGCCTTATTTTATTGGTGCCTTCTTTCATCATGCCTTTTAAATCCAAGGTAAGAATCTAATTATGTTTTATTGGAAAGATGTTAGCAAACCATATCAGTGCTTCAGTTCATTTCAGTCGCTCAGTCATGTCTGACTCTGCGACCCCATGAACCACAGCACGCCAGGCCTCCCTGTCCAACACCAACTCCTGGAGTCTACCCAAACCCAAGTCCATTGAGTCGGTGATGCCATCCAACCATCTCATCCATTTAGTCTTAAATGATTCTTTTTATAATTTTCCAGTTTGCTCAATAACCTAATTATTATATTATCTCACACCTATTGAAACAAAATATCTGTTCCAATAAAATCAATTATACTTGCTTTGGAATAATCTAAAAATCAGTCCCCACATCATATATAGGAAAATATTTACATTTATACTTCTCTTTTCCTCCAGGGCATTATTTATTGATAATTGATAACTGACTATATGCAGCTATTCGGTGTTTTTTCATATTCAGTTAAAACGTTAAATTTTTGTAGTCAGGAAGATATTTTATTGTATGTAAAACATTTTCACTGTCACTCTCTAGAAATTTTTTGAAAACAAACCAGTGACTGTAACATCGAAGAACCAAGTTGAGGTTGTCAGTCATAACCATTATCATTACGAATACTAATTTTATAGTTGTGTTATTGTGCCATATACTCGTGATGTTCTCAGTCCAATATGGAGTATTTGTGCTGTGTATATAAGTAGCTTTGTTGGCTCTGTTTTCTTTTTTCTTCCTTTTTAGGGTTATTGGTATATGCTTTTAGAAGAATTATGTCAGTATTACCGAACTTTTGTTCCCATACCAGTTTGGTTTCGTTACCTTATAAGCTATGGGGAGTTTGGTAATGTAACTAGATGGAGTCTTGGGATATTGCTGGCTTTACTCTACCTCATACTAAAAGTAGGTAACATAATAAATTTTGTCATTTATAATGATTCATGTAATAATGTTTACAGATTTTACCTATAACTGATTTTGTCTCTGTTTTATAGTTTATCTTCATATCACTAGTTTGAAATAAATGGCAGATTCTATACTTAGAAATGCAGAAAAGGAAATAGATATCTTTACCTTAATCCAGTGGTTCTCAGATTTTATTGAGGGAGTGGACCTCCATGTAGCATGGAGTATCTAAGGGAGAGAATGAGTAGAAGAGAACATACCCACCCCCATCAGTAGCATCTATCAGGTACATAATTCTCAAACTAGTGGAGTATCTTGTCCTGTCCCCTCAACTTAGTCACTTTATGAAACTTTAAATATGTTAAGGACATGTGAACCAGGTAAACTTGCCTTGCCTTTGATTTAGTTAAGTATGTATTTGTCTTGACCCAATTGTAACTCTGGGCATTCAGATGTACTTCATTTTGGTTACGAGTTGGCTGAAATTGATAAGTTGAGTAAAATATCCCATAATTGGACTTAAAATATATTTAGAATGAAATGATTAGTTGTGATGTGCAATGAGCATTGTTAATAGCAATATTTGATATTAGCATTGACCTCTAAGTTTAACAGAGGATGGCTCTTTGAATTAATGAATTAGGACTTATTTTCCCTTTCAGCTTCTGGACTTTTTTGGACACCTGAGAACTTTCAGACAGGTTTTGCGAATATTTGTTACACGACCAGTAAGTATTTTTTATCATAGGAAACTTTTTACCTTTCTTCATTATAAAATTGTTTTAGTCCAGCAGTTTTACAAATGCAGACTTATATTACATGATTGTTTGAAATACGTCTAGTACTTTGGCACTTGGGGTTGATGATAAAGAGGTTTTATTTCTGTGACCTGTTTCTTGTGCATTGACAACACCTGATGGTTGATAAAGTAATTATGTATTTGAGTGTGCCTCTTGCCCTTTCAAATTGTCTGACATTTTTAACCCGTTTATAAACATTCCCTCAAAAATCATATGAACTTTTGTTCCTCTTTTAATCCACAATTAGTGGTTTTGTGTGTTTTCATTAACTCCTGTTCAGCTTCTGTTAAAGTGCTTATAATTTATTGTGTATAAGAAAGCTTACTACCAAAAATCATGTCCCTTGGGATTTTCTTACTGGAAAAATTTCCCCAATACTGAATTCCATATGCACAAATAAGTTCTTGACAGTACCAGTAAACTTAACAAAAAATAAAATTTTAGATAGAGATTCCACTGTCAGTTATAACTTTATTATACATCAATGATTCCACTGATGTAACAAACTGCAGAGAAAGGGTGTCTGTCATAGCTCAAATGATAATGGCTCATTTGCTATTTATTAGCCTCAGAGGTTCTCAGCATGTTAGTGTGATCACCAGATTTCAGAGTTTGATTCTCAGTTATAGTCCATTAGGTATTTCAGCAATTAAGTGGTCAGGACTCAGGAGACTCTGACTTACAAGAATGCCAATCTAATAATTTATGTTTGAAAAAACAACAGGATTTTACCAATGAAGTGGACTAAACTAACTGGCCAGGGCACCCTTTCCCTAAGATAGTAACATAATAACAAGTTTCACTGCATCCTATTCAGACCTCTTTCTCTAAAAAGATAAAATCCAGACTTTAGCTTTTGAATTTAGCTATTGAGTACATAATCAATTGATTATGTTTGTACTAGGCTTCTGCCGTAGCAATTAATCTAATAGAGCTTGAGCTGAAATGCCTTTGGTATTCTTTCTCCATGAAGCATTAATCACAGTCATCAACACTCTGTTTTATTCTTGAGATTCTCATCTTCCTTAATGTTGCCCTTGAAATGGCAATCGTCATCAGGATATTTTCACCTGAAGGGAGTCTGCATTGTGCCAGACAAGAGTGCTGTTTTAAAAATAAAAGCTTGTCAGCATACACACGTGCGGTGTACTCTGCTAAATGACATTTGCTGAAGGGAAATTGGCATCAAGATCATCCATCATTATCTTATTTCTAGAATCTTTAACATCACTGATCTCAAAAAAATCTTAATTTTCAATTTATATCCTTTGAGTTTTGATTTTGTTAACCTTCGAAAGTAAGTTTAGATCATAGCCTCAGGTTGCTAAGTCATGTCACGCTTTTGGTCTCATGACTATGACTGAAACTTGGGTGTTCTTTTCCTCAGCTACCTTTTCCACATCATTTCTACAGAAAGATGATCTCATTTATAATATTTTGTCATACCCAGTTAATGACTAAATTCTACTGAATATGTAAGGAAGTTATAAGATCTTAACAAGATCAGAAACTTTTTTTAGGGCTTTCGAAAAGGAAATTCAAAGATTTGTGTTGAGTTTTGACAGTAGAGCGCTACCCAAGTGACGTTTTGCAATTAGTTCTTTTGTAAAATTTTATCATTCTTTACTAGTACTAAATGCTGGTTTTTGTGATAAAGATAATTAAAATTATTTTTAGATTTAGTGGCAGGACACTGTTTAGTGGTCCCCAAACCTTCTTCATATTGAACTCACGTGGAAAGCTTTCAAAAATTAGATTTCTGGGTTACCTTTTAGTATTTCTGGACCTATTCAGTCAGTCTCCAATGTGGAGCACAGAAATCTAAATCAGTCTCTACATGAGTTACATTCAGCCAACCAGGCTCAGAATTGACTTTAAGCCAGTGTCATAGGTAGTAAGTGGGCTCAACTTGGCAATACTGGGTAACATAGTACATGAATATAGATTGCATAATGCTTAGTTATATTTCACATTGCTTAGTCTCTTAAACCATTTGAATTTGAAGCACTATCATTATTTGGGAATCCAATGAATCTAACAATCTTCCAAGATTCTATTATGTATAATGTAATGAGTTCACCTTGATGCAGACATGATTCTGCATACATAGATCAGCTTTGAAATGTTTATATCCTTTGGGAAAGTTTTCAAATGCCTAGTTCCTTGGAGATTTGAGAAATACAGTATCACCTATTATGTATTTAAGGAACAGAACCTTCTTTTCTTTATATAGAGTTATGGAGTCCCTGCCAGCAAAAGACAGTGTTCAGACATGGATGATATTTGTTCAATATGTCAAGCTGAATTTCAAAAGCCAATTCTTCTCATCTGTCAGGTAACTCTATTTTTAAGCAACCTTAATACAGCACTTCTCTGAACTTGCAAAAGTCACATTTATGTTAATTTTCAGGAAAAAATATGTATATTGTTTAGCAGAAAGTAGCATTCAGGGCACATACTATGAATTTCTTATTTGTGATTAGGGGTTTGGTAGGTTAGCTAAGTTTTGTCCCTTATGTTCTAATGATTTTTATGTAGAAGAGTGTATGAAGGGATTGCAGACAGGATACCAAAGTGACTGGAAAACAGATAATTTTTAATAATGGAATACTAGTCTTTAAGAATACCAGCATGTTATTGGCTTGTATAAGGCTATTTCCTGTTATTTTATTCCTATAACTCTCAAAAGACTGTATTAAGCTGTTAGTCATGTTGTCGTTTGGTTGCAAAGCTGTGTCTGTGTCTTTTGCAACCGGTGGACTGCAGCCAGCCAGGCTCCTCTGCATGTGGGGTCTCCCAGGCAAGACGGGTGTGGGCTGCTGTCTCCTTCCCCAGAGGATCTTCCCAACCAGGGACTGAGCCTCATCTCCTTTTAGTCATTATCCTTGATCTTAAAGTCATCACCTAAATATAACTTGTATTTTATTAAAGGTGGTTAAATGGTAGGACGAGTCAGAATACTTGTCTCTGCCACTAACACTGCTCTTTGTGTTCTTGAATGTTACACTTTGTTGTCTCACTGTAAAATGAACTTTTTCTGCAATGTCATGCATGTAAAGTTAAAATGTTACCAACTATAAAACCTAGTTCTTAATTCCCTTACAGCATATATTTTGTGAAGAGTGCATCACCTTGTGGTTTAACAGAGAGAAGACCTGTCCGCTGTGCAGAACTGTGATCTCAGACCACGTCAACAAGTGGAGAGATGGTGCCACTTCATCACACCTTCAAGTATACTAGGTTTTCAACTTAATGTTGAGGCCTCAAAACACTAATTTTATTTGGTTACAGTGACTACTGGTAAAGACATTAGAATGGGTTTTCAGGGCTGGAAGTTCAGGAAAATGTTCCCAAATGGCTTTAGAGTATTATACTTAAGTGTGTAGTCCAGTTTATCAAAATATGAAAGATCCTGTATTATGTAAGTAGTGTTCAGCCTAATGCATATGCAGCATTTATTCTGTCCTTATTTGACCTATGATGACAGTGTTACATTGTAAATGTGTTTTCTTGTTAATGTTACCAAAATGACAACTAGTGGTTTTAGAGGAATTCGGGTATTCTTTCCAGACACTGTTTTCAGAATAAAGAGTATTTTTCATAATATTTTAAGATACACATTACCTGAAAGTAGAATTTTCTTTAGCATTGACTTTTATAATTCTCATTCTAAAAATCCTAAATTTTTCCTAAAACTTGTATTTTTAAATGAAAGCTATAAATGCTATATTTTACCTGTACAATCAGAATTTTCTAAGGAAGACTAATTTACTGAGGGTGAAATATTTTAGTATTGTGTTATTCTCTTCCCCACGTATGATTAGCAGTCATTGAGAATAAATGACAAATTCCTTTTCTTTGTGGACGTAATGCATACAATCTTGCCCTCAGCTTTAATGTTCATGATTTTGCTTTTTGTATAGTGCCATGGACTTTCTAGAATTAACTATTAAAATAATTCACATGGATTACATACAGCTGGTTTCAGTGATGATTTGAATAGTGTGACAAATAAGACCAACTCAAACTGTTTGAAAAGAATTCCCTAGGTCTTCCCTGATGGTCCCTGGTTAAGACTCTGCGCTTCCAATCCAGGTGGTGTGGGTTCAAACTCTGGTTGGGGAACTAAGGTCCTGCATGCCACCTGGCCCAAAAATTTTTGTTAAAAAAGAACTTCCCTTATACTAGCTTCTCTAGAAGAGTTTTGAAACCTCATGCTTGAATCATTACTTGGGAGATTAAAGCTTGTACACAGGCCAATGAAACTTGGGAGAGTGGTTTGTTTGCCTACAGGTATTTGTGCAGGGTGATGCAAAGGGAAAGAGGCGGTTCCTGTCTCCCCTTGAAACCTCACGAGGGAATCAAGATCTGTACCAAGTCAAGGACTGGTTATTATCTACATCTTGATGTGAGGCCTCTACTTATTTTCTCATTTACCATCTATCAGTTTGCATACAAGAAAAAAAGACAGTGGTGAGAAGGAGAATTTAGGGGGTAGAGGCAGAAATTTTCAACAAATTTACAACGCTGGTAAGACAAAGACTACACCAACATGGATTAATAAGGATAGTGACCAACCAGATACAGGTTAAGTCATTTTCATGCCTTATGGCTACCCAAACTGACAAAAGGACATTAGAAAACCTAACTTTTTCCCCTGCTAGGTTATAAGTACAACTATTTCTGTTCATTCAGGATGATGTACTTTAACTATGTTACCTACTTTGAGAACCACTGCAAATATTAAAAAAAAAACAAGCTTACTTGGCTTTAAATCACCTTCCTAATTTTGTGATGAAGCCAATAGTTGTTATTTGGGTATACAGCAAGGGATGAGTTAAGAAAGACAATTTGAGATTAGAATTTGGGTGTAAAAAATATGCTGACTTCTTGGTAAAAACATAAGAGTAACATCTTACCGCATGGGTTACTTCAGCCCTAACACAATACCTACTTCCCCTATGGCCACATGGACAGCTTTGTTTCTGAATATGATTGAATAACAAAAGACGGTGGTGGACAGTGGAAAGCACTTCACGTATGAACTGAGGAGGAGGGAGATGTAGCAGGAGCGCTGTGTTGTCCACTGACAGCACTGAGGAACTGGAGGCATTTCTGCACTTTTATTCCTTCAGCTCAAAAACGGGAATTAGAACCCCTTTATTCTGTGAGTTTAGACCATACCCTCTAAAAGACTTTTATCAACATCAAGAGTCATTACTGTTTTATAAAAAAAGTCCATTTGAGAACTTCTATAGAGAAACTATATTGGCAAATGTGATTGAATTACCTCATAAGTAAGAGATGGTTTACACAAAACACCCATCTTACAGCAGATATATTGAGATATTAGTTAAAAACAGATTTGTCCACTAAGTTATTTTGTGCATACACATCAAATAATGAAGTTGGCAAACGTGGCTGAAAAAACTGTTGAATGTTAGCACAAGAAAGTCTTTCAGTGTTTTTATGTGAAGCTGGCTTTCACATAATTTTTCACATGAACTTTTTTTAAGCAACCAATCACATTCTACTATTTTGACAGAACTTGGAAATCACAGATGTTTAACACCTAATAAAATCAGTACTAAAACTTGTTACAAATTTGTTCCTTCAGTTTCTCCACAAAAGCAATTTTTACAACTGTTATTCTTTACATATATATAGTTTATTAAATACGAGAATCTGAACACATCTAGCATATGAATGGGAAGAATTATTGAAACCATTTGTGTATCTGATAGATATTTCTTTCTATCTTAGGGTGATAATGATAATAATAAAAAAATCACTTCTATTTTATGTTCATTCAAATTTTCATTTAATTTCTATTTACATTCATTCAATCTGAAATCAAATACTTTAATACAGTAAACACAAGATGAAAAGCAGAAAAGGTGTTACCCTCAAAGCACTCCTAATAAGGCAGCTGAAGAATTTATTTACTCTGATAGATGCAAAGCCAACTTGGGGTAGGGAAAAAAAAAGTTTTAAAAGAGCAAACACAGATGAACCCATCTTTCAAATGTTACTTCAGATAATCCACTGAGATAATACTTGTGCTGTAGTGGTAAATTAAGAATCACACACGAAGAATTTTGTATCAGTCAGCCAGAGACCACAGGTCATGGTGGGACAAATACTTTATGATTATTTTGTCCAGCTTGCTAGCATCTACTCCTATGGAAAAAAGGTAGATGTTTGGACATTGATGTTTATATTTCAGAAATTAACCATTTTCAGAGCCTCAAAATCCATTCTTCATAAATTCAACATTTCTCATTTAGAATAATCTTAGATCTAGCCCTTATAAGCTAGGAACCACATGACTGAAAAACCAAAATAGTTAGGTCCTATTTTAAATATAAAATCCAAGGCTTGGATGCAGTTTATTTATAATCATGTATTTCTTAAAGAATGTTGAATTTATGGAGTACCATACATGCATTCTTCCCCCCCCCACCCCCATTACCTTCTATCTCAAAAAATAGTATGGAAAAATTCTTGAAGGATTCAAATTAGTTAAGACCATAAAGGAGAAAAAGAAATAACAATTTTCCTAAAAATCTGGTTCAAGAATTAATACTTTACATTGTTAATCACAGCTGGTTTATAAATCCCAGTTTATTATAATGCTACAAACCTTATAAAATCAAAATTAGTAAACTTCAGTTCTCAGTGATTATATTTTAATTAAAAAACAGCATGTATAAAATAAAAAAATATCCTGTAAATAGCTGATTTTAAAGAAAATAAGTGATGAAAGAAAAACACTTAAATCTCTTTATACACTTACCTGGAATAATAAAGAACCCTTTCAGAAACTCAAAAGACTAGTATTATTAACATATATTTTAAACTATGCTTGGGTTTTTTACAAATAAATATAAGGTAAGCCATATTGCATAGGTGTGTGCTTTCTGTCTGTGACACTAACGTGGCACTTGACAAGTTTTCACAGTCATAGTAGGGATATCCATTTATGAAACAAATTTCTCAATAAACCTGCCACAGTATAGAAAATTAATTTCACTTAATGTTTACAGTGTGAAAAGCTGTTATTTGTATGGATGGTAGGTATGAAATTAATGCTTTTTATGCAGGAAGTTACAGTGCTTGCCACTACTGCTGGCAGTACTAATTATGAAAATGGTTTAACTGTGGGGTGGTTACAGCCAGGCAATCACAATGCAAATGTTACTAGCAAATAGGACTGAGGAGGAATACTGTGGTGGAAATCTTTAACTGGAATTTGGTCAGGCAGTCAACACAATATTAATAGTAAACATATTTGAAACAAGTGTCAGAGTAGGACAAGTCATTTACAGTCTGAAATGAAGCCTGTATCTATCACCATAGCTTTTTGGGTTCTGTTTTTTTTAGACATAGTAAAGACCTGCACTTTAAGTACAATTTCTGCCCTCATTATTGTAGCTTCTCATTACTAGCTACAGTTATAAATTCAGTACACTGCTGCAATAGGGAAGAGGGGGTCTAGAGGGAGGGATTTAAAAAAAAAACCAAAAAACTTTCTGTCCAAAGATGAGCTGTTATCAATTGTTTATTGCCACAATTGAAAAAGTGTATTTCCAATCATTTTTCATGGTTTTTCATTTGCTTAATGTCATAGGATTTCATCTTATCTCACTTGAATTGCCGTTTAAGCAAAGCTTGTCTCTTTTCTGGTTGAATTCAACATGCATAAATAATTTTATGGCTTGGATCCTATGGCTCAAAAAGGTCTGGAGAACATAGCAAGCAGCATCTATTTAAAAAAACTGTAGGGTTGCAAAATATTACAAATTGACTTTGCACACTCAGACTGAAGACATTATAAAAGACAAACAAAAGGAGGTGATAAGACTCAACTGCAACTGCATGATCATCTATTATACCAGTATGCACTGAAATATATTTTTATAAAGCTCTGCAGATATTAAACCCTTTCACCATCTACAGTCATGGAAATGCTCTCTTTAAGGCAGGAAGTATTTAAGAAAGGTAAAGTTACCTTTATTTTTATTCTTTGTACCTGTGAATCACTTATGTAGCCTTTGTTACAACTGCAAAAACATAGTGTCTTGTTAGCATGTTTCCTAAATTAAGCCACTAAGTTTTATTCACTGTGGAAGACATTCATCAAAAGGCCATCAAATATTTTTATAATCAAAAAATGTAGCCCCAATATAGGAGAAAAAAAATATCTTTTTTCCTTTTAAAACCGTTGAGGAAGAAATATAAGGAAGGTAGACAGCAAAAACAGTAAAAAGAAGTAAAACTTAAAACCTTACCAAATTGCTGTAAAGACATTAGACACAAGAGAGTGGACCATGGCAACACCCTCTTCCCCTGGATTTCCCTCCTCTCATTCTGCCGCCCCACGATATGCATTTTATCCTGACTCGCTTCTGTCCTTCAGCCATGGGCTGAACACGTTTGACATCTTGAACTAAATACTGGTATAAGATGGCGGTATTTTTCCAGTGCAATGCAGGCCCAGGATAAGGATGAAATGAGGGACATACAACTTATGCCCATTCCAAGGCTTCCAGTTAAGCTTAGCACATAACAGTACTGCAAATAGAAATGATTAAGTAGATTCTTTTTTTTTTCTCCTAGTATTACAGACAGGTATTGCAGCTGGGTTACTGAAAATAAACCCAAGTCCACCCCAATCCCTCAAACGAGCCACAGCTGTGGTTAACAATGATTCATTTGCATTTTTATTTCACCAAGAGAAGAAACAGAAGTTGTCTGGCTTTCTTCACACCAACCAATAATTTCGCATTTTTAAAGTTTGGGATGTTTTCCATAATGAGCTGAATCAAAAATCTATTTGAAAAATATATATTTATATAAAAAAAAGATTCAGGTTGTTGCACGTAAAACATCAATTGATAAGTTTTTTTCGTCTTTGATTCCATGTTGCTGGAAAGTTTAACCAAGCTTGCATGCTAATTTGTCCTTAGTTGCAAGTATTATAGGCAAATTCATACTTTGCCTAATGGAAGGAGAACCCTTCTTCGACACGATCAGAACTCAACAGTGATTCAGAAGCAACATCCTACCCTTAATACTGTCAGTTTCAAGCCATCAACATGAAAATCCTTGATAGGTTGAGACGACGTCGCTAGGAATCAATAATTGATGTGCCTAAGAATTCCGCAATACTATTTTCACTTAAGTTTTTTTGCACCATGATTGATTTTTTAAAATCCATGTTTAATTTTCCTCTGTCAAAAGTGTTCTATGTCATGACACTGACTCTTCAAGACTGTCATTTTGAGTCTTCCTGTTTCACCCTGCAGGATGCTCACACATCCCCTCCCCACCTTTTTTGCCTTCAATTCATTAAAAGCATTGTTTTGTCATAGATTCATACGCAGGTGCTCTGGTCGTTTGGAGATCATGGGAAAAGCTTGCTTTTTGTATGGTCCGGAGTTTGGCTGTCGTATTGGAAGCGGTGCTGAAGCCTCCCCGCTCATCGTCACGTCCATCTGCTCTATCCCACTTGTCTCCATCGGGTATTCCACAGGCGTCTGCGGATTTGCCGTGCTGGCTGAAGCACCTCTTCCCCAGAAATCCCCAGGAGAAAATTTGACTGGGCTTTAAGACAAGGAAGAGCTATCATTTGTCTCAAGTACTATCTCAACAAGAAACATTTCCCTTACATTTAAAGCGAGTGGGGTCATGTGATTTTTTTTCAATTTCCTTTTTGTATGGATTGGCACAGAGGCAGAAGTTGAGCCATCTCTCCCCTAGACTAATTGTTACCTTTCTAACTGGTCTCTTAACCTCCACACTTGCCCTCATAAAACCATCAATGATACTTAGGGGAAAAAAAAAAATCATTTTACTCCCCCACTTAAAACAGCTTCTCATTTCATTTAAAATATTTCTCCAAACCTTTGTCATTCCCTTCCTCACTCACCACAGTTCAGGAATGTTGACCGCCCTTTCATTTCCAAGAAGGCAGCCAAGTTTTTCCTCCTTGAGAACTTCTGCATGTGCCTTCTTCTACCTGTAACACCCCTGTACCTCTCTGTTTTGTATGGCTAGCTCTTTCATGATTAGGCGCCCCCGTGTTATTTTTTGCATTCTACTAACACATTTTTTTTTTCACACAGCATTTGGCACTACTTGTAATTACATATTTTTTGTATTTCCTTCTTTGTTTGTTTTGACTCTCTCACTAAATTGTAAGCTTCATCAGGACAAGGACAATTCCTGTCATAATCATGTGTCCCCAGCACACAGCACAACCCCTGGCGCATAATAAATGTTGAACAAATGGTTAAAGAGGACACTTTGCGGTGCAGCAGCTTACTTTCAGGAGGGAAGGTAAGCTATATAGCATTTTCTCACTGATTAGTCACAGATGGATCACTTGCAATATAAGAAGGTAGAGCTGTCGTGCTTACGCCAACCAAATAGGATGACAGACTTTCCACTTATGTAATTTGGCATAAATTTCTTAAACAATGCGCTTTCTTCTAGATTAAAAAATAATAACAAAGTCTGAATACCTGACAGGTGTTCGTGGGCTGCCAATAAATCTTCGAGGGGATCGGATTTTTGGTTCAAAGGAAAACTTTTCTTTCACGCTTTCAAGTACAGATGGAGCCACATACGTAAAACCCTGAAAGACAGTGACAGTGGACTACAGAATGTCGAGAAAATGTGGTTGCTCAGTCTCTGACACACCAAGATAATGATGTACACCTAAAATCACCAATGTGATTACTCTCCAACCTCCTCAATTTCATTTCACACCCATTACCTTCCTTCCAGCCATTTCTAGAGGCATAGCCCCCAAGACAACAGAATTATATTGAACCCCAAAGGCCAGCAGACAAAATTTCACTGTATTAAAAGAAGTAGAACAAAACAGGAAAAGTACAGGCTCTACATTAAGATGTTAAATACCGAGAGAAATGCAGAGAAATTCTGTTTCTAGCGACATACATATAAGCAACTAATATTCTCATCCCCCAAAGAGTTTCTCATTAGGCTGAAATAAAAATAAAATTCTCTAACTTGGCATATATGGTCTTTCTGGTTTTATGCCAATGACTGAATAGATTTGGACTTTCCTGACAAGTAAGGGCCAACATTGTGAAAACTATTAACTGTTAACAGGCAATAATGCAGTTTGTTAGCTTTAGTTCTTTCTTGGACCTGGCTATTAGGTTACCAGCTATCATTAATCTCGCTGTTAATGTTCATCCCTTTAACAGTTAATCCTATACCTATCTTCCTATCCTTGTGACCTACAAGCATGCATTTGACTTATTATAAAAAGACTCAATAAGGCTTTGGGTGAAGTCCTGAAGAGTGAGGTGCAATTCTATAGAGCATATACTTTGTGACAGCTACATGTGGACCACCAAGGCCATTTCCACATATGTTCTAGTGGGCTGAAGCTTAACTACCAAGAGGACCAGACTCTGCCTTAATCATCTTTGAATATCCTTTAATTCTATTAGGCTTTAAACTACTAGAGGGTGGGTGGGAGGGAGGCTCAAGAGAGAGGATATATATATATACACACACACAAATACACACACACACACACGCTTTGTATGGCAGAAATCAACACAGTATTGTAAGGCAATTATCCTATGGAATCTAGAAAAATAGTACAGATGAACCTATTTGTAGGGAAGGAATGGAGACTCAGATGTAGAGAATGGACTTGTGCATACAGCAGGGGAAGGAGAAGGTAGAAAGTAGCACTGATATATATACACTATCATGGGTAAAACAGATAGCTAGTGGGAAGCTGCTGAATAACACAGGGAGCCCAGACTGGCCCTCTGTGATGACAGAGGGGTGGGATGGGAGAGGGAGGGGAAGCTGAGAGAGAGAGGATTATCTATATATAATTATGGCTGATTTGCATTGTTATATGACAGAAACCAACACAATAATGTAAAGCAATTATCTTTCAATAAAAAAAATACTAACTGAACTGCAGTTACTACAGTCACAATCCCCAGATAAGTGGGCTGTTACTATTTTAAATTAATTTTAAGAGATCTTTGTGTACAGAATTCTGGCTACCACCTAAAAATGAATTGTTCTTGTGTTCATTAGTTGTTCAATTTAAATAATTAAGAGAAGTGCAACAACTCAGAATGAAAGCTTAGCTCCATAACTTCTGCCACCACAACTTTGGATTTCTTTGTAGCAAGGTAAGATGTTTCTAGACTTTTTAATGGGGGAAAAAATTGTCAAACTAGCTAAAACTCCATAACGCTCAACTGAAGAAAAGGTCTGTATGTTGAATCAAAGGTATAAATTCCATATCAGTAGAAAAGAAAACTCCACATAATGAGAGAAAAAAAAGAAAGCAACAACAGCATGAAAATGAATCATGCCTACTCCCCTAAGTGAGAGATTTTACTAAGGGATAATACAGTAATTTTGTAAATCATGTAGACATTCATCTTCCTTCTTAAGTAATTAAAATTCTATAAAATTATACTTTTCATTTATATTCTTATACTACCATATAATCATACATTTATAGAATTGTTACTATTCAATGCTATTTACTCAAAAGCATACTGTACTATGGTGATTTAAGTGTTATTTTACACAATTTCTGTGTTCCATGCTAACTTCAGAATTGACCCTCCACCCCAAAAGATACAATACTGTGTTACATTGTGATTTGAGAATCAAGTTAATGACAAATCCTGTGAACTCGTAAACAAGGGAGAAAAAATTTCCAAATGATTACTCTTCCCATGTTCTACTCTCCCTAGAGATAGTCCAAAAAGAAATGATAAAGGATAATGACAAATGACAAAGGAAACAAATGACATGTACTTATAGTAATAAAATAAGCACTAGGCAAATAATATGCAATGATGGTCATCAGATATAAATCTATCATTTCTGTTGATCAAAATCTAGAAGTTCTGGTTTCCTATCTGAGGAGACAAAGTATAAATCAATACAGATACTTCCTCCTTAGGGTTAATTTGCTTACAATCACACATGAAGCAATGTATTTTGACATCAAATATTTAAAATCAACAGGTTAAAAATCCCCTACAGATAAAAATCTTTAGCTGTTTCAGGAAAAAATAGTTACTATCAGCCCTTCTTCTCCTACTGCTATGGCTGTGTGGCTTTCAGTTAGGATGCTGAGCCAAACATTTTAAGTCAGTGGCCTATTCAAAAAATGAATCATATACTCTGACTCTAATCGCTAAAATGGAATGTTGAGTTATGCAACATCAATTACTCATCAGTAAGTCATAAGGGGATAACTTAAAAAAAGCGACTCAGGGTATCTACATTCTAACTTTCTTAATGAAAAGGGCCATCCTTAGATTTAAATTTCCCATGGCTGCACGGGAGTCTTTCACTTACCAGGAAGACCTGGTTGGCACTTTCACTGAGAGCTGAGTCATCTGGGCTGTCAACAGGTGTCTGACGTGTAAACTTGGAATCAAACTGACTCACATCCTCTTCCGATTGCTTTATAAAAAAAAAAGATTAGAAAATGGTGAACAGACTGTATTATACGTAACAATCAAATGCATTACATGCATTAGAGAAGGCTCCAGATAAAGCTCTTTTCTCAGGGTTTGACTGTAATAAGAGCAGAATAACCTGAGCAGGCACAGATTGAAAAATAAATACAACTAGAAAGTATCAAAGGTCAAATGACATCTTTAGTTATCATTTCTATTAAAAATCTGAGTATCAATCATCCCCTCTCACAAAGCTTCAGTGTGCCTAGCCCAGTGGCTAAATCCCTTTTTAGAGATAATCTGCACACTTGGCAAAGCTGTAAAAAGCTTGAAGCAGAGTTTAAACACAAAGTAACGTGCTCTAGTTAAAAGATTCTTCCCATAGCTTGTTTCATTCCTTTAAATTTCTTTAGGAGCAGGAATATTATTCTGCTCTGCCTAAGTATATTCTCTTGTGAAGAAATATTATCGCCTAAATCTGACTACCCGATCTGTTTCCTCTCTCTGGTACAACATCAGACTCGTGGTTGTGTCAAAAGAACTCAGGAACCAGGACTTCCCTGGTGATCCAGTGGTTAAGACTCTGAGCTCCCACTGCCAGCGGCACAGGTTCAATCCCTGGTTGGGGAAGTAAGATTCCATATGCTGCACAGTGTAGCAAAAAAAAAAAGAAAAAGAACTTGGGAACCAACAGGATGGAAAAGATGTCTAAAGATGGAAAAAGCTGAACGTCAATAAAAAATAACTGCAATGAATTAAAACTCAAATATGTTAAACAGCATGAATTCATAACTGTAGTAAAAAAAAATCCCATAATTCATCGGTCAGTTTTGGAAGATGCTTGGGAACTAATTCACTATTTCAAGAACTGGGAAAGAAAACATTTATCCTGCCTTTTCTATATAAACTGTGCCCCAGGTAACCAAACAACTGACTGTCCTGATCTTTTCACAGGACAGTTCCACCTAATAAAGAATGAATAATGATTATTAGAATAGGACAATCTGCAAACCCTTAACGAAATCTTGGAACTAACTAGGCTCTAGATTCTCAGCCTTAGCACTACTAACATTTTGGACCTGATGACTCTTGTTGTAGGAGGCTGTCCAGTGCATTACAGGGTGTTTAACAGCATCTCTGGCCTCTACCCATAAGCATCAGTAGCGCCCCTCCCTAAGTTATGACAGCTTGTCTCTGACATTGCCAAATCAACCCTGGCTGAGAACCACCGATACAGGCCATGATTAATGACCACTAACATCACTAACTCCGGGAGTTGGTGGTGGACAGGGAGGCCTGGCGTGCTGCGATTCACGGGGTCGCAGAGAGTTGGACACGACTGAGCGACTGAATTGAACTGAACGTATAATTTAAATAACTTAAACTGAAATGTTTAAGTACACATTATATCTTCTGATCAAAATATACAGCACCAAAAATTTAATCTGAATCAGATCTAAACTAAATCTGTACTATCAGTTTTCAGAAATATGAGGAACAGGTGAACATGGCTGAGGACACACCATGGAGTTAAAACCAGCAAAATCAAAATAGGAGGAACTGCACAGGACAAATAGTAAAGTTTCTTTAGTAAGTCCTCAAAGGAGGAATTGAGAGGAGATATCAGGTCTGTCTAGTCAAAGCGATGGTTTTTCCAGTAGTCATGTATGGATGTGAGAGTTGGACCATAAAGCAAGCTGAGCACCGAAGAATTGATGCTTTTGAACTGTGGCGTTGGAGAAGACTCTTGAGAGTCCCTTGGACTGCAAGGAGATCAAACTGGTCAATCCTAAAGGAAATCAGTCCTGAATGTTCTTTGGAAGGACTGATTGCTGAAGCTGAAATTCCAATACTGTGGCCACCTGATGCGAAGAACTGTCTCACTGGAAAAGACCCTGATGCTGGGCAAGATTGAAGGCAGGAGGAAAAGAAGACAGAGGATGAGACAGTTGGATGGCATCACTGACTCGATGGACATGAGTCTGAGCAAGCTCTGGGAGTTGGTGATGGGACAGGGAAGTCTGACATGCTACAGTCCATGGGACACAAAGAGTCGGACACGACTGAGGGACTGAACTGAACTGATCTATGGATGGAGAGACTTAAGAAGCACAGTAATCAACGTATACAGGTCTTGACTGACTCCTTATTGAATCAAAACAACAGGGGGAAAAAAAAAACAACTGGGGAAATCGTTAGCTTTTTAGTTATGATGATAGCATGGTAGTTATGTTTATGTTTAAACAAGATGACTTGACAATTTTTGAAGCTGGGCAGTTGGTACATGAGGGTTTTACCCTGACAGTTATGTTCAAAATTTAAATTTTAAAATATGTTGAAATTTTAAAGCAAGCAACCCCTGTGCTCCTAGGACCAAATAACCATCATCGTTAGCCTACTCCTTTTCCTCCACTTCAAGAAACAGAAAACGAAACCATCTTTTCTCAAATTCTTGAGGTGGGAAAAAGGAAGAAATACTAACTCATTCACTTATAAACGTATTGTTATGGTTTGAATGGTGTCCCTCCAACATTCATATGATGAAGTTCTAACCCCAGGACCTCAGAATGTAACCTTGTTTGGAATGAAGTCCATCACAGAGGTAACTAGTTAAGGTAAGATCATACTGGAGTAGAGAGGGATCCTAATCCAATAGGACTGGTGTCCTTACAAAAACGGAAAATTTGGATGCAGAACTACACACAAGGAGAATGCCATATGAACATGAAGGCAAAGATAGGATATGTACCTACAAGCCAAGAAATGCCAAGGATTGCCAGCAAACCAGCAAAGGCTAGCAGATAAGTATGAAACAGTCTCTCAACAGCCTATAGCAACAACCAACCCTGACAATACCTTGATGTTGAACTTCTAGCCTCCAGAACTGTAACACAGTAAATTTCTGTTTAAGCCACCTAGTTTATGATGCTTTGCTATATGAAAGCAAATTCAAAATGAGCTGAGTTACGCAAAACAAAACAAAGCAAGAAAACTAAAAGTCCCAATTACTTAAGCTATTTAATTATCTTAGGCAACCAACTTAAAACCAGTTAATATAGTCATTAATTGCTAACGTAGTTCCTTAAAAGACTGCGCAGAATACAGATTGTGAAGGGAAGAGAGGATGGGCCAAAGATTTTCGTATCATTAATAAATATTACTAACTGGTCTGAGATTTTCTTATTCTAAAAAAGTACCAGGTCTCTCAAATTACATGCTTTCATGAATACACACCAAAAGAGGTTTGAAGGGGGGCTCCACCTTCCGAGCCAGCAGTTCTTCCCAGTTAATATGTCTGAAGAATGGATGAGCCTGGGAAAAAACGAAACAAAAAAGCAGGAAGAAAGATTAAGGGGAACAGACTTCACTGGATTGACAAATTAACAGACTATTTGAAGTTACCAATCACAAAATAAGATACACTTATGAGCAACTACATATAACCTTCACAAATATATAAAATTGGCATTCTCTTCCCCTCAAACCACCAAACATGCCAGTCCCTACTTGAACTTCTCCAGCATCCCCAGGACCAGCTCCAAGACGAGAAGCAGCATTTCTTTTCAGCAGCTTTTAGGAAGGAAAAGAAAAACACTGATGAACTTAATCAAATTGATTATTTTTCTTTATAGAATTTGCAGGTCTATTTTGCCTTGAGAACATATGCTACTACACTTGATCTTAGCCAAAAGGCCGAGAAGCGATAAGAGAACATATGCTTTATTAATTACTTCCAAACACTGTCTGGGAATAAAAAGAAAAGAGTCTTTAAATAAACACATTTGTACTTTGAAGGCAAAAACTGTAGGCTTTTTTGTCAACATCTGTGTATGATTCTATATTCAAAATGTATATTCAGTTCTGCCTATTTAAATCCTAGTAGTTGAGACTTATGGGTTGAGTGCTAATTTTAGAATCCTACCTTTTTAAGCAGATCTCTGGCTTCTTGCGTGAGGTAGGGAGGCAAATTGAGTTTACATTTGAGGATTTTGTCAATTGTTTTCTTTCTATTCTCCCCAGTGAACGGGGGCTAAGAATAGAAGACAGTAAGAAAAATTAGCATGGAAAGAATATCAAATTTTAAATAACAGAATTATCCATTTCCTGAATTAGTCAGTTACACAGAGATCAGAAATGTATGCTCTGATGTGGGATGACTGACCGCTAAAGAGCTGTAGTTTTTAAGCAATGGCACAGAGATAAAGCAATGTCCTGGAAGGAACTGGTTTTCTACCATTAGCCTGGTGTGATAATGCATGAGCCATTTGATTTTATGCTTCACTTTGTCCATCTATAAAATAAGGGCAATACTTGTTTTGCCTCTGATTCATAGGACCACAGGCCATGACACAGATCATCTAAATGAAAATACTTCTAAAAAGTATAGATGAAAATACTTCTAAAAGTACAGAGGCCCATAATACCACTAATAAAATATTGCTAGTGTTAGATTTTTAAAAATAACTTCATTGAAAAATAAATAATTTCATGGGTAACATTTTCCAAAAGCATAGGCAACATCTCTTCCTGTAATGACTCTGTAACCACTCAGCACAGACCATAATACATGCAGCTTTTAACTGTGCACCTACTGCTCCAGTCAGCATGTCATACATTAATGCTCCCAAACTCCACCAATCCACAGCACGGTTGTGGCCACTTCTCATCAAGATCTCAGGGGCCCTACAAAGAGAAAAATAATACACCTAAAAAACCCACTAGTTGCATATCATTTGAATCAAAATTTCTACAAGATAGAGAATCAAATAGTGCAACAGAAAATTCAGCACACTTATTCCTTAAACCAGGTTAAAGTTAGCTCTTGCCCCCAAACCAGTAATATTTCTTTCAACATGCAGCTCACATGTATTCTATTGTTCCACAAAATGTGTGTGTGACTGTTCCATCATGAATAGATTCTTTGCATAGTCCAAAATCTGTTAGTTTGACGTGACCTAGAATGAAAGATTAAAGATGGTTATTCTGAGAATTCTAAGTACGTGCAGTGTTTAAATGTTTTCATACGAGACAATAATCTACCCTTCCATTTTAATTTTTCTGCCTTCAATTCATTTTTTGAGATCAAGAACTATCAATGTTCCATCCAAAAATAAGGATGCTAATTCATGAAGGGTAAGGCAAAATTACCTTTGCCAGTGATATAATCTATCTTGTGGGAAAATAAATAAGAGAAAAAGGCAAAACAGCTTGTCTAAGGCTCCAGCTTTATATATACCAAAAATCCTTTACCATCCTGAGCAAGTAAGTCCTGGAAAAGCTTGATGAAGTCTGGATTAAGTATACAGACCCTAAAAAAAAATCTTCTGCATGCTTTAAACAAAGGTGTGACACTGTACTTCAAATATATTGCTTTTATCACCATGAACTGTGACCTAACAGTTCTTAAAACAGTCTTAGTCACTATAGCAGTTAGCTTACTCTGCCAATGCAGTTTGGAAAAAGAAATGAAATTTCTACATAGCATGGAACCATCATTTCTGATCCAGAAAGTAAAAAACTCATCACCTTATACAAAGAACACTTCAGTTCAAGTTTAGTCCTACTGACCTGTCATTAGCTATCCAGCAGTTCAGCAACCCCAGGGACCCTACTACTCCAAGTTTATTTTGAGAAAAGGCAATGGACTATAAATAAACTCACATGTAAATGTGTACTTTACTCTGACATAGAAGAAGAAATATGACATTTTCACAGAAATACCTGATACACCTAGGTTATGGATCAAAGAAGTTAACTAATCACATTCCTATTCTATCCCTTGTCTTAGAATTCAGAATCTAAATTTGGGGCAATGAGGACAAAACTGGGAGAAAGGAAGATACACAGATATCCACGACAAACATGGTTAAATACAGCATTTCTCCAAAAAAAAAAAAAGGGAGATGGGGAGAAGAAAAGAGAAAAAACCCCACAATTTGAAACATTTATTCTGGCATTGGTTGTCCATAAGCCATTTTCTGTACAAGAGCTAACTACCTCTTGCATCACTTGATAGACACCTAAGGATCAGCAGCTGCCACTAGCCCCTAGATGCCGGACTGGCTGGCTGCTCCTCTGGGATGTGAGTGAACTGCCAAGTCTCCCCAGCCCAGGTTACCCTCACATAAGCTGAACTGTCTGTAGCGACATGCAGTTACAATCAAGGCTCACTCTGCTGTACCCACAGCTGTAGAGAATATTAGTTTGTCTGATTCTTACATTTGTTACAGACAGACAGCAAGGATAAACTGATGCCTACTAAACATTTTATTTCCAAAGTATAATCAAATAGTTTGGTTCAGTTCTAATCTCCTTCTCTTTTATATAGCATTAATAGAATTTATCATAAAAACATTGTTTCTAATATTTCTGTATTTTCATCATTAAAGAAAACTCAATTTATAAAGTTAAGATTCACTTTCCAACTTAAAAAACAAACCAAAATTAATATCTGGACTGGCTTTTGGCTCACCACACTTTATGTAAGGATTTCAAAAGAATGACAAGCTATAAAGAGTAAAGGTTAAACTAGAAAAGGGAGTTGAGTGGCCAGTTATCCTCAACTCTTTTTAATCTCATTAACCGTAAATACAAGCATCATGATGCTATAAATTCTGAGGGAGGAACATATAGTAACAGACACATGAATATGGGGCTTTGAAAATGACCATGAACCTGTGTGGGAAGATTTTAAGATGATTATTTACTATAGAACTGTTTACAGTATATCTCCACCTTGGTGATTAAGCATGATATTCTCCGGCTTCAGGTCTCTGTAGATGATCCCCTTTTGATGTAAATGCCCCAAAGCCATGGAGATTTCTGCCAAGTAAAAGCTGGAAACAAAAGTGATTTAATAAAATTAAAAAGAATAATCCACTCAAAGCAGTTTATGTTTGGAGTAAAATTCCTTGAAAGAAATAGACATGCACCAAAGACCAAATTAGTGGGGGTGGGTATGGGGAAGAGAGATGGCATAGGCTGCTGCCAAAACGCATGGAGACATTTATGTTTCACTTGTTTAGTGAAACTATAAAATGTTTTATTTCATCAATAAAACATCTTGCTAAAACTGCAAAGTCGTCCAGATTATGCCAAACTGTCACTGGTCATGTTTTGTTCTGTCTATGTGGGAACTGGGCCAATAGTCATTCAGATCAAAGGAAATTTCTCCCACCCACCCCCAATTTTTAAATTCCATAGGAAATAGGAACTTTATTATTCTCCGAGATCAAGCCTTAGTTTAAAAAACACCTTAAAACCTGACCCTTAAAAGCCCACTCATCCCTTACTTAATACAGCTGCATATTTATATACAGCTCATGCCCACAGTTTCTGCCCTCCCTCTTGCCAGCCAGCCCACAGCTATAAATTGTGTGACACTCAAATTTATCTACCTCAAAAGAATAAAGGGCTGAGTCAACCCTGTCTGGATTCGAAAAGCACAAGGCACTGCAATACTGGCTGCATAACAATGCTGCAATCCTGCAGATTACTCCAGGATGGAGAGGGTGTGTCCTAGAGAACTGAGGCAGTTTCACAGCCAGCAGGACCACAAACACAGCCTCCAACACGGCTCAGAGAGCCTCCTCCAAAAAAGGGCACTTCATCCCTAAGGCTCTTAAATGCAGCTTCTGTGTTAGAAAAGGCCTGAAATTAAACAATGGAATGCAGTTTGGTAATTAAGGTAGAAAAAAACATTTAAGTGTTTTCTATTCAATTAATGTGTAGGATAAACTGATTTATTGTTACCCAGTACTGTCATCTCACAAAAGGGTGTGTATATTTTTAATTTGAAGCAGATGCCATCTTAAGAAATAGAAGGGTAGATCCCATCCTGGCCACTGAATCAATCCACAGATGATGTGTGCAGACTTATCACCTCCCTAAGACTGCACCTTGGGAACTGGAAAGTCTACAAAAAAAAGGAGATGGTTTCTGATACTTTCCATGGGTCCACACATAAAAGTTTCACTGGAAAACCACACTCACCCAGAGCCAAGGCAGGCAGCTTACCAATTCAAGGAAATAAAGCCCCAGTGAGAATGGTTCTGTTAGGAACTGGTGTGAAGAACGTTCCACCCAAGGCCTGGGGGCAAAGGAATGATGTGATCTCTAATAGCTGCCAAGCCCAAAGCTGCTTCTCCCCATTGAGTCCTGAGTGACTGACTGGCTCCAGAACAATTTACTGGCTGCCCACAGTGGGAACAAGACTTTGCTTTTAATTATAGAAATTATTACCTGAATTCATAAAACCACAAAAATTTCACTTACCAGGCTGTGTCTTCCATAAATATTCCTTCTCTTTCTAACTGCATAAATAATTCTCCTCCTGTAAAGAAAAGAAAAAGACATTAGAAATACAACAATCTTTATTTCCAACAATCCACTTCTAATGAGAGGGTTTGTGCTTTCCTCTTAACCATAATTAAAAGACATCAACCCTTTAAAAATAAAAAACAGATCCTAAAAATTATAGGCTTAAAACTAAGTCCTCAGGATTCCATTTTTAGCAGTGTTCTTCTTATGTGAAATACACAAATTTGGGAATTCTACCTTTTACATCTAAACTTCAAAATATTTACAACAGATTTCAGACTTGAGGTTAACATTTTACCGGTAAGTAGAAAAATGTTAATATGTAATTAAACCATCCTTGCAAATTAGTGAATACCCACATTCCACATTTTTAGAACTCTAAAACGGAATGAATTTGTCAAAGTCTTAGGTAAATAGTATGGCATGATTTGATTATCAAAATAAACAATGTTACAATGTTAACAAAATGTTATAGCTTACTAAATAATCTTAGAATCCATGAGTCCACAATGATTTAAATAAAAGAATAGATAAATTTCTGTTTTATAATGGGGGAGAACAGAAAGCTCTTTGTTACAGGAGAATGCCAAATAATAAATGAAGGAGGCATGATGGAATAAGAAAAATCACTTGGCAATCATAGTTAATTGTTTCAGGCAAGAATCAATGGATGCTAAAACTGTATGTGAAAGCTTGATGAGAGATGAGATATTTGAATAATTTCAAAGTATCTCCTCAAGATACTTGTTAATTAAAAAAGGAAAAACTTCACCAAAAAAAAAAAACACAAAAAAATTCACCACCTTGTATGTATGATCAAAGTTAAAATCAACAGTAATGGAACAAAGAAACAAATCTTATGTACTTCTTGCTCCGATACACAGAGTAGGAAAGGACGTCACTTCAATGGTCCTCCCAGAAATGCATACCCTGAGTCTAACCCTGAGGAAACACCAGATAAGCCCAAACTGATGCACTCTACAAACTAGACTGCACCTTCAAAACTGTCAAGGTCATGAAAGACAAAGAAAGACTTAGGAACTGTTTCAGATTAAAGGAAACTAAGGAAAGAGATTACTGCTATCAATAATCAATAATTTCCTATTTTGATAATTTTAGTATAGTTATGTAAGATACTGTGGTTAATTTCAGAAAAATATACTGAAATATTTAGGGATAAAGGGAAATCAAGTCTGCAACACTCTCTTAAACAGTTCAGAAAAAATTATGAATATATATACACATGTGTGTGTATAGCTATCTATAAACACATTTATGTATATATATCTATATACACACCTGCATATATACAGATACAGAGAGGGAGAAAAAAGAATGATGAAACAAAACAATTGTGGTAAAATGATAATACTTGGGGAATCTAGGTGAATAGTAGGTGGGAATTCTTTGTCCTATTGCTGCATCTTTTTTGTGTAAGTCTGAAACTATGTTAAAATAAAGTTACAAGAAAAAATGGTAACAGTCACAAAAAAGTTATTAAATTATGCAGCTTTCTATTCCATGTTACAGGCTATTGTGAAATCTGCTTTTCAGAAAACTCAAGTGTGTTTGCTGGAAATAGATACCTGTGATCTAAAAATGCTATGGGATGCCACAAATTCCTAGGAAGGGGTAAGTCCTGGAATGAGTGGGGGATTTCCAATGTAAAAATGCAAAATCTATCTGTAGAATTACATTAAATAAAAAACACTTCTGTTTAAAGATGCAATACCAAAAATACTCATTACCTTAACAACAACACTCTAAATTTTCCATTTCAGTTAGTGGTTTATTTGAATTTTATTATCTTACCCAAGTGCAGTCAATTTGATGGCTATCCATTAGGTTTTTGTTATTTTGTTAACTGATTACAAGAGAGTTAAGATAAAACATTATAGATGAAGAAAAAAAGACAACCTTTAAAGTTTCCTTCATATTTGTCTACAGAAAGAAACATCTGGTCCCATATGAATTCCTTATGTTAATATACTTGTTGATTTTAAGAACTATTTGGTCACACTGGGAAAAAGCATTGTTCTATTGAAAAATAATGTTTTGAACAAGTTTCTGGAGCTAATGCAAATAATTACACCAAACTGTGTACTGACCGCTGAGATACTCAAGGATGAGGTAGAGTTTTCCACCGGTCTGAAAGGCATAAATTAAATCCACAATGAAAGGATGCTTTACTTCCTCCAGAATATTCCGTTCTGCTTTTGTATGAGCTGTATCTTTAGCATTTCTTACTATCATTGCCTAAAGGAAAAGAGATGATCTATAAGAACAAAATAGTAGACATTTTTATCCTATAGGATCGGGAAAATCTATTTCGTGCTTTTTCTCGCCAACATTTAACTATGAATCTTAGTTCTCACTAGAGCCTGAGACAGGGGAAATGGAAGACATTCGCCTCTTATATACATCTGCACTGTTTGGATTTTTCTGCAGTAAACATGTAAATGAAAACCTAAATAATTTGTTTTCACGTAAACAGATCAAGTTTATTCAGATACTAACTTTTTTGAATGTCTACTCTTTTCTAGGCTCTTAACAAGAAAGCAGAATTAACAGGAGCCTCCAGCCCATAGGAGCCCAAAGTCCCAGGGAAGAGAGATGAGTCATGGAGCTAAGCACCAGGTGCTATGGTGACAGCAGAACTCGACGTGACAGCCAGAAGTCTTCCTGTAGGTGGTATACCTGAGCTGTATCATAAAAAGCTATTAAGATAAAATGTGGAAAGTGGAAAAAAAAAAAGGCACTCCCAATGCAAAAGTGACCTGACAGGACAGAGCGTGTTGAGAGGATCTACTAAGTAGTTCAGCATGGTTAGAAGCGGTTAGGAGATGTATTAGGCTGGAGATAATAGGTGGAGGCCAGGAAATGGAAAGCCTGGGCATCCAGGAAAGGCATCTGAATTATATTCTTAGAGGCTGAGAAGAAATCTTGAGGTAAGGTAAATGAATAACCCTTGTCTTTAAGAAAGACAGCTCAAGTAGCAGTGTGAAGTTTTAGGGAAGAAACAACATCTGTTAGGAGGCTAGGAAAGTAGGCAAGAAGTAAAACCTGTAACTAAGAAAATGAAGGTGGGGGAAAAAAAAGGGTAAAAGTGCATCATTAGCACTTCCTGACTAATGAGATATGAGAAGAATGATACCATGGTTTCTGTGTAACTAATAGTGTCACTGAGGAAATGGAAACAAAGAAGAAAGTTTTGGGGAAATGATACATTGTTTTGGACATGAAAAAGCATGTACACAAGGTTATAGGTTGGAATATCATCAATATTTGTAAAAGTGAAACATTAGAAACTATCTAAATGCCTAAGCACAGGATAGTGAATGAAAACCCTATAAAGCAATGAAAAGAATGAGGGGGACTTCCCTGGTGGTCCAGTGGCTAAGACTCTGCACTCCCAATGCAGGGGCATGGGTTCAATCCCTGGTCAGGGAACTAGATCCCACATGCCACAACTAAAAACCCTGCATGCTGCACCTAAGACCGCAGCCAAATAAAGAAAGAAAAATAATAAATATTTTTTTAAAAAAGAACAAGGAATGTATCTGTGAAAGCAAGGTGCAAAAGAACATATATGGCACAGCAGGACACACAGTATGCTACCTTTTGTGTAAAAGAGGAAAATAAAAATATAATAGTATGTACATCCTTAAAAATGCAATAATGAGCACAACTAAGATAAGTCAAATGTTAACGAAAGGGTATCCCCTGACAGTCTAGTTCTCACTGCCAGTGGGTTCAATCCCCAGTCAGGGAACTAAGATCCTATGTGCTGTGTGGTGTGGTCAAGAAAATAAAATAAAATAAAATCCCAACAAGAAACCTATCCACACACACACAAAAAAAAGCTAACAACAGTGGGAAGGCAGGAAAAGGAATGGGAATTTTAAGTAAAACCTTAATAGTTTTATCATTTATTTCTCTTCTTACCTGAATCAAATATCATATGGTGATTATAAAATGGATATCTTGAATTCTGAGCCATGATAATGTTTTATACATTAAAAAAATAAATAAATCAACAAGGATAGGGAGGCAAATAAAACTGAGTACAGGAGAGATACATAAATTTAATTGACTTTTATTAGGTTGGCCAAAAAGTTCATCTGGGTTTTTCCATACAATAGTACAAAAAACCAAGTGAACTTTTTGGCCGATCTGATTCTTTGATAATTTTACCACAAAAAGAGAAAAAAGATATTTAAATAACTTTACACTGCACATTCTTAAGTAACATATACGTAAGCATAACAAAAATTACAAGGAAATCTTAAACCACACTTAGTAGGCTTGTAGCTACTACTAGTACTATTGATATATAATTCTCAAACTATTAGCATATATTGTACCACTAAGTAAAAGAGTAAATGTATTGATCTTGTTATCAGGCTTTTCTCAATGTGGAAAAAGAGATTCAAATGTAGACTGAAGAAAAAAGAACCCTAAAGAATTGGACTGAAATTAGGACTATCAATGTGAAGCCATGATTTAAAACAAAAACAAAACTTCCTAGCTCTGTTCTGAAAGAGCCAGAAGAATAAGACTTCAGTGGCAAAGACCATAGCTTGGAACTCAGATCTTGGTTTCTCTACCAAAGAAACCAGGGCTCCATGGAAAAATAGATGGTGCCAGGCCAGGGTTAGGGAACATGCCAGGGAAACCTGGAGCAGGAAGGAAGTACTCTGAAACTAATGGGGATGCGCTAAAAGGACACAGAAGCCTTCTTAAAAGAGCTCGCTCCAGAACAATCTGGGAAAATTTTCAGACCAAAATTTGAATAATGAAAGAGATGGATAACACTATGAAAAAAGTAGTCCATACTGTTTTAAAACACTAAACTTTGTCACTTCGCTAATGGTCCATGGTTGAGAACCCGCCTGCCAATGCAGGGGATAGAGATTTGGACACGGATTTCCAGGAAGACACCATATGCCAGCACACAGCTAAACCTGTCACCACAACTACTGAAGCGTGTATGCTCTAGGGCCCACAAGCTGCAACTACTGAAGTCCCTGCGCCTAGAGCCCGTGCTCCACGAGAAGCCACTGCAATAAGAAGCCCGCGCAGTGCAACTGGAGAGGAGCCCCCGCTCGCCACAACTAGAGAAAGCCCAGTGCAGCCAAAAAATAAATAAATAAAAGTGGTTTTAAAAATTAAAAAAATATATGAAAAGCTCTTCTTTACAGAAAAATGACAACTAACAGAGAAAAAATGATACAACAGAAAAGTCTCCACTTTATAATCACCAGAGTATTATCTGATTTGGCTAAGAAATGATGGATAATAAAACCATTGGGTGTAGAAGATTATTAGGATGGAATATTAGCACAATCTCTAACTTTCATTCCATAGATACTTTTTAATTACAGAGGGAAAAAGGCATCTGTAGAATGGGAAATTCTGTGGATACCACCTTAGCCAAATGATCAAACTCACCAAATAATGAGACAGACTAACTTTATGAGCTTCCTAAGGACACAACACTCATGTAAAATATTCCTGCAGAAAGCATTTAACTTAAATTTAAAATTTAAGCATTTTCATAAGGAAATAATGAAACATATCCAAATCAGGGTCACTCTGCAAGATGACTGGCCCAGAGTCTTCAAAAAATGTTAGTGTCATGAAAGACAAAAAAGTAAAGGAAACTAAAGCAAAAGAAACTAAAGACACAGGACTCTAAAGTAAAAGAAGCTGAAGACACAAGACTACTCGATGTAACGTGTGATCCTTCACTAAATCCTGGATATTAAAACAAAAAAGAGCTGTAAAGGCTATTACTGACATACCTGGGGAAGTTTGACTATAGACAATGTATCAGGAAAACAGAATTGTATACCAATATTAAACTTCCCAAATGTGATAATTACATTGTGGTTATGTATGAAAATGCTCTATTCTTAAGAGATACACACTAGAGATTTTAAAGGCAAAGCGCCGTATCTGCAAATAACTTTCAATTTGTATAGCAAAAAAACAAAAACTTTGAATACACATATGTGTACATACAGAGAGAGGAGACAGAAAGGGAGCGGCAGACAAAGAAAATAAGGCAAAGTTAACAATGGTGATCACTGTACTGTTCTCACAACTCTTTGCAAAGTTTGAAAAACTTCAAAGATGTGTTCTTTTTAACTGTTCAGGAAGTTTGAATTTTTTAAATAAGTAATTTTGAGAAAGTCTGAGAAGCAAGACACCAAGAAGATAAGATGAAGAATTAGGAAAGAAAAATCACAGAAGAATCACACAAGTCTAGGGCGTCTAGTTTCAAAATGCTGTGGTCAACAGCTTCAGTGCAATAGAGAGGTAAACTGAGGATGAGTTAAGGAAAGACTACTGGATCCAGCAATTAGGAGATCCCTGGTAACAAAGGGAAAAAGTTTCATCAAAATAATAGAGTTGTGAGTTCAAAAACAGTGAATAAAAAAGATAATTAAAACATGACTTCTTAAGAAATTAGTCTATGAAAGGCAGAGACTGGAAGCTATGTTAGACCTCGAGTGAAGAAAGGATTTGTTTTCTAAATATGCCAAAGACATGAATATATTTAAACAGAGAATGAAGTGAAGATAGAGGATGGAGAAAGAGTGAGAAGTGACAGAGAAAAGACCCTAAACAGGCAGAAAGAGATGGGATCCAAACATAAAGAGAGGGTTTAGCCTTGGAAAAGAGGAAGCATCTCCCACTAAGCCTGGAGAGAGTGAAGTGAAGACAGGTGAAAATGCAGACAATACGGTATTAGGGTAAGAAAGTTGGAGGCAATCGTATCTGGCAGCCTCAATTAGGGAGAGAGGCAGTTTGCTAAAAACAAACAGCTGGACTAACAGTGAAGGCTCTACTAGCTGTAGAGAATGGAAGGGGTTGGCTAGGAGCCTTTGGTGGGTTCTGAGGGTCTAAGTGAGCTGGGGACTATGAATTTTTCCCAGTAGCAATTTAAAGTTTGTGTGATTAAAAAAAAAGTTTGTGTGATTTCTGCCTGTGATGTTCAATGACTGAGATACAGGAATAAAGGAGTATTAACAAATAAACTGATTAGAGCATTCTGGAGGATAAGGTCAACCAGGGATAGCAGGTGACTGACGTGGCAGAGCATGTTGATTAGGCTAGATTAGGTATAAGGTGAAATTAAAAAGGGACTAAGAACTTGAAGAAAAAAACAGAAAGGTCAAAGCACAAAAAGGCCAAACCAGGAGCACTATAGGGATAAGGAAGTGTTTTTAGTCCAGTGTTTCAGAAGAGGACGATACAACTATGGGGCCTGGCGATGTGAAGTGGAGGTGAACACTGATGGATTTGGGATCAATGAGGAATTAGAAGGCTAGGCAATTGATTACTTATTTAATACAAGGACATAGAAGACACCCAGGACAATAAGACTTGAGAGTGGGGAAAAAACGACTGATAAACACTAAGAAATTAGTATAAGCTTAATCCTCAAAGTGGGAAGGTTTTGACTAGAGTAGAAATTATAAGGATACACTTATCAGTTCTTCCCTTGAATTACACAGTAAGCAGAGTGAGAACAGAGATTACGTTCATTTGAAGTGCTAAATCCTAGTGTCTAGCAAAATGCCTGGCACACTACAGATTCTCAGCTGGTTCAATAAAAGAAGGAATGAAAGAAACAGGACCAATCTGTGAACTACAAGCCTTTAGCGCCAAGGTTCTAAAGTTTACAATGTGAGCTAAACTAATGACATGGGCAATAATATTTTGCTTCCAGAGTACACATTTTTGATGCAACTGGTAGGACAGAGAGACAGTTGTTGGAAACAGTCTATTCCTCAACATTCTACCCTTCTCATAATGAGTAAACAAGCCCAGGAGAACTGATAAATCCAGACGAATTATTTAGATGTAAGCAACTCATTTTAAACAAGAGAACATCTGGTTTATGATTTTATCTTTAAGGTTAGAAAGAGGTAAATTTTTACCACATACTCAGGCCAAGAGCAGAGAAGGCAACGGCAACCCACTCCAGTACTCTTGCCTGGAGAATCCCATGGACAGAGGAGCCTGGTAGGCTACAGTCCATGGGGTCGCTAAGAGTCGGACACGACGTCAATTTCACTTTCGTGCATTGGAGAAGGAAATGGCAACCCACTCCAGTGTTCTTCCCTGGAGAATCCCAGGGACGGAGGAGCCTGTTGGGCTGCCGACTATGAGGTCGCACAGAGTCGGACATGACTGACGTGACTTAGCAGTAGCAGCAGCAGGTCAAGAGGGTCAGTACTCTCTGCTTCCAGGGATAACAAAATCAAAAGAAGAAACCCAAAGGGAGAACACAGCTATCTTTACCTAGGGATTTAGGAATGAAAACCTTGGACCTAACCCTAGCTTGTTTTCAGGAACAGCAAGGAAAGAATGAGACAGTGTGTGATTCTCTAGCCAGGTTTAGGGAAAGAAAAACCAAACAGTGAGAACGAATGAACAAAAGAAGAGGCAAAGCAAGTTAGGTCTTCCATGCCTGGGCACAAAAAGGAAGCCTGACAAACAGCAGCAGTTACGCCTATGGACTTCCCAATATATTATTCCACACCCACTTAACATCAGTGGGGAAAAAAAAAACCCCTCTTCTTTCCATTAAAGATATCTGTGCCAGACACTTAAGATGTAATTATGAAAAAAAAAAAAAAAAAGATGTAATTATGACTAATTTTGCTCAGCCCTGATTATCAGGCGTTCATCAAAAGGAATGGATTATTCTAAGAAACCTGACCAGTACTGACCAGCTTAAGTAAAAATCAGGGAAGGAAACAGGATGATATATAAACACTGTATTTTTTTAAAAAGTCATTTTGATTGTCTTTATATAGTTTTCTACTAAGCTTTTAAGACAGTGAGATCTTTTCAGAAATCAATCCTAAACCAAAACAACAAGAAACCAAACATACACAATCCAAGGTTAATAAAACAAAGAAACGCATGTAACTCTGCATCTCAAAAGGTGAAAACAGAGTGGGGATAAAGCAGTTGTGAATAACTTAGTATACTGGGGTATGAGCAAACCTAAATGCCTGGGAAGAGGCGTAACAGTTGAATCCATCTATAAAGCCCTGAACAGTTAGTGTTAGTCACTCAGTCCTGTCTGACTCTTTGTGACCCTACCAGTCTCCTCTATCCATGGAATTTTCTAGGCGAGAATACTGGGAGTGGGTAGCCATTCCCTTCTTCAGAGGATTTTCCAGACCCTGGGTCTCCTGCGGGCAGGCAGATTCTTTACCATCTGATCCACCAGATAAATCCTTAGTAATGTTCAAAAATTAGAAGTAAAAATAAAAGGAAAGAAATGGGGAAAAAATATAGAATTATTAAGGACTATAGAAGGCAGAAGGTGGAGGGATGAAAATAGGACGATTTGAAAGTCCTGATCTGAAAGTCTCTGTAAGGAACAGATAGATCAGCAAGATTTCCATATCTACAGTAACAAGCCAGGAACTACCACTTGGAGAGATGTAGTCTCCAGAAAAGAAAAAAAAAGAGTGAATGATCAGATACAGAGTAGAGTGCTGAAGTAAAAACTTGACTTTGTTACTCAGCCATAAAAAAGACCAAAATAACGCTATCTGCAGCAACATGCATGGAGCTAGATATTACTATATTAAGCAAAGTAAGTCAGAAAGAGAAAGACAAAATACCACATGATATCTCTTACATTATCTAAAATACAACAAACAAACCTATCTACAAAACAGAAACAGACGCACAAAGCAAATACACTTGGAGCTGGGGTTGGGGAAGGTAGAGGGAAGGTTTGGGAGTTTGGGATTAGCAGATGCAAACTAGTACACAGAGGCTAGATAAACAGCAAAGACCTACCATATAGCATAGGGAACTATAATAAATGCCATGTGACAAACCACAATGGATGAAAAAGAACATGCGTATGTGTGTAAGTGAATCACTGTGCTGTGCAGCAGAAATTAACACAACATTGTAAAGCAACGATACATCAATAAAGTTAAAAACAAAACAAGCGTGATTTTAGTAAAAATCTAATGTTGATAGGTCAGATCTCCATCTCCTGTCTGTCATCCAGTCCCAGAATGCTTTTTCTAGGCAAAAGAATAGAGGATCTTTCCCAGCACGGATTGATCCATACCAGAAAAAAGACCTTTAGACGCTAACATTTAGAAGTTCTTAGTCAATTGCCAGCTAATCTCATGACTGCACAATGAAGGCTACACATACACAGTTTCTGATCAGCTTCTCAGAGTTCCACTCTTCAAGGATACCAGACATCTAAAGAAGGCCCCTAACATGGCAACAAAATGCTAAATCAAAGTCAAAGAAAATAGGAACTTAGAAAAGAGACACATCCATGAAACAAAAGAATATTTCAAAGAATTTATAATTAAAATGTCTCAGAGGAATAAAAGAAGATACTGTACTCACAAAATAGATAGGTATACAAAGAAAAAACAACAGAAAGAGCTTTGGGGAATTACAAATATGATAGTTTTAAAAAAATCAGTAAGGGAATTCCTTGGTGGTCTAGGGATTAAGACTCTGCATTTGCACTGCCAGGGGCCTGGACTAGATTCCTGGTCGGGCAACTATTAATGAAATCCCACAAGCCACACAGCAAAGCCAAATAAACACATTAAATTTTAAAAATGATTAGAAAATAAATTTCTAGGAAAACCTCAGAAAGTAAACAAAAAGATAAAGAAATGGACAAGTGGAAAGGAAAGAAAAATAAATGATCAGTCTAGGCGGTCCAACACCCAAGTAAACGCAATTTTAAGAGAAGAAAACAACAAGGGGAAAATTATCAAAAAGATCATAAAAGAAAATTCCCTAGAGCTAGAAGACTGAAAACTTTTAAGACTGAAACAGTAAAAATAAATAACAAGAATCAAAGCAAGACACATCACTGCAAAAATCTGGAATATCAAATTCACCTTCATTCAGTTTCTCAGGAAACCCACCAGTAAATGGTCACCAAAGCAAGGGAACAGGACATAAACTAAGAAAAAAGAACATCTGGAATCCAAGAAACAAAGGATCCAACACTGAAGGAGTCAGGAGGATTTCAAGGACTGTAGTAGTGAAGGGGAAGTCGAGTAATGACAGCTATGCCAAGAACAAGATCAGTACAGGTGACAGAACAGGGGACAGAAGGTTCCTCTGGGATGGCTCTAGGAAAATAAACGGAACTAGTTACTTACTAATAAGTGTGATCATGGAACACTGGCCTGAAAGGTCTTTTACAAAGCTGATGGAAGATTTGAGAAGACAACAGTAGAATGAAAGAAAATGATGCCAGATGAGGATGGGAAAAAGGAAGAAAGAAGTAAAAAAGAATAAAATAGGAAGTCAGTTTGTAATTCTAAAACTACTGAATTAAGTCACAGCAGAACATGCTTATTACTTAGAAACACAGAGACCAGAACAAAGGGAGAAAAGAGTTAACCTCAGAGGAGAACTGAAACAATCTCCTCTGCACCCTCACCAAGTAACCAAGCAGAATAAAACAGGAGTAAGAATGATAAAATGTACCCCACATTCCAAGAGGACTTATAATTGTGGTAGAAATACAATTTTTAACTGAGAAGTTTAGACCAAAATATGGATTTTATAGCAATTAAGAATATAGTTGAGGGGGAAAAGAGAAATCACCTTTTTAAGCACCTTCATGGCAAATATTTTCCCAGTATTTGCTCCTGTTACTTTTCGTACTTGAAAAACCTGGATGAAAAACAAAAGTGTGTGTTATTAAAAGCTAAACTACGATAAGTCATAGTCCCTTAATTCCTACGAATATGAAGCAATGATACAGCAGTCTATATTCTCACAGAAACTAGCACTGTGAAGTACTGTGTACATAAACGATGAGCTAAAAGAGCCAGACGACATTCAAGATTTAGCAGTGTGCTTCGTCACTCAGTCGTGTCCCGACTCTTTGCGACCCCACGGACTGTAACCCACCTGGCTTCTCTGTCCTTGGGGATTCTCCAGGCAAGAATACTGGAGTGGGTTGCCATGCCCTCCTCCAGGAGATCTTCCCAACCCAGGTCTCCCACATTGCAGGCAAATTCTTATACTGTCTGAGCCATCAGAGAAGCCCAAGAAAACTGGAGTGGGTAGCGTGACCCTTAGGGGATCTTCACTTCCCAGGATTTGAACTGGGTTCTCCTGTATTGCAGGAGGATTCTTAACCAGCTGAGCTACCCAGGAAGTCCTTAGTAGTGAAAACTGTCATACAACACAGAACCTTCCTATTTAGTCTGCTGACATCTGGTGGCAAAGTTGGGCAATGACCATCTAATAAGCACTCTATATTATAACAAGCACTCCATGTTACTTTATAAAATCCAAGTTTGCATAGAAAAAACTATCATTATGTTTCCTAGACACATAGAAATTATAAAATAGCTCATAAATTTTCAGAGATGCCTCACATATAACTATTTAATAATATTTGACAGGAATTACTTACACCTTAAAATGATTAGCCATAATATCCTTTCATGCAACAGCTAAAATATGAGATTCACAGTGCATGTGTTATACATTCACGATGATGAAAACATATGAAAATGTGTCCTGAAGCCTAAGAATAAACTAAAAATGCCATGTTTCGCAAAAATGAACACTACACAATAGCATAAATAGTTCTCAAGCTTAATCTTAATTACTATGTTACCCAAACTCTGTCTTTGAATGGCAAAGAATGGCAAAGAGAATGTCCAAATTTTCTTGAACAGAACACTCAAAGGCGACGTCTTAAATTAGAAAGCTTCTGGCAAAACTATGAAACCAAAGATGTTCTTCATTTTTCTTCTCCTCTCTTAAATTCTTCAGCTTCCCTAACTCTATTGCTCCGAATACTGCAAGTCAGAGAAAATCAATTTAGATTAAGGTCTCAGATTGGTAACAGATACCAATCTAATGAGCCATGCCTCCTGAAAGTAAGGAGTAGTTTGTTTTTTAAAAGAATACCTATAGTCGGTACCATTTAGCAAAAGGAAGAAATGAACCCACTAATAACAGATACTGCCTAGCCCAGCTGCTTATTTATTTATTCTACAAATATTGACTGAGTACCCACAAAGTGCCAGGCTTTTATGTGAATGGTGGTAAGAGGAGGAGAGCTTCTATACATTGCTCAAATAATATCATGTTAAATGATCATGTCCTTTGCTGAGAGCTTGCAAAGACTGAAGAAGACAGCTGGAAACAGGGTGTAAACATTAATCTACCCAAGACAGACAAAAACAGCTCTCATTTCAAAATACTTCCTACCTTTCCATAGCCCCCTTTACCAAGTACTCGAAGTAGCTCAAAACATTCTGGTCTGATTTTTTCTGGCCCTCTGTTCACACTAGTTTCTGAGATTTCAAATTTCTCACAATGCTCCATGCCACTGGGGAAAAAAGCAAAACCAAAAGTAAATTTGCGAGAAGTTAAATTACTTTCAGCGTACTGTTAGAACGAGAATTATACTCCAATTAAGTAAAAGGAAAAAAGTACAAGATAGCAAATTTAGTATCTGTGCTCTAAGTTAACTAATGATTCGAAGACATGGTAGGTCAAGATTAGGGTGGCTTGAGAACTGTCTGCTGATCTGCTTGTTTACAGAATGTGCTACTGATTACTGATTTTCATAAGCATCAAGTACTCCCAAACTAAGACGAATTAGAACAAGTTTATTACGCTGACAAAGGAAAAAAGTCTTCTAGTTATTCAAATTTAGTTTATTCAAAATGTCTGAGGTTAGATATTATCCAACTGTACTTGGCAACTTCAGCAGAAAATCTGAGCACTTTCTGAAAGTACCCAATTAATTCAAGTTGTCAGCTAAAAATTCTTGTTAATAAATAATAAGCATGCATCTTTCCATATATGCTTAATTTAAAGGTCCCCAAAAGGGTGGCAATTTATCTGTCATTTAAATGCTTTCTATGAGTGATCATCTCAGCTTCCCCACAATCCAAGGCTTTTTACTTGAAGGTGGGATACGGAGCAGATTAAACACCTTATTCAACTACTGAAGCATTCCCAGAATGACATAGGAATGCACAAATCTCTGTTTAGATGACACATTACAAGCAAAACAATAAGCGTTTGATTTGGAGAGCATTTCTAAAATTTTTATTGTTCAGTAGGAAAAGGTAGTTCTCCATATTAAACTAATAAAAATCTTTTACACACTCAAGACTCATATTCAGAATACTCCGAATTTTAATAATCTTCTCAAAATCCATACATGATCTCAAAACCCCAGATATGTTTTCATATTGGTGCCAAGCTCAATAAACCAAGTCTCTGTATATGACTATATACTTAAGAACAGGTTATTAAAATCACATGATGCCTGTAAACTGGAGCTGATATAACCTAAATTAAAAAAAGACAGCACAGTGAAACATTTTCAAATATACTTACAGTTCATATGGTCCAACTCCCCCATGGTCCATGCTTTCATTTAACTGACCCTGAAAAATATGTTCAAGTTTTAAAAATAAACAATCCCATAAACAAGAAATTTAAAAATTTAATGCTTCACCCCATTACTGAAGGAGAATGAATGAAAGAAATCAGCTTACAAATTCTCAATACTTTATTAACAGGTATATGTGGTGATGAACAAAGTAAAGCACACAAACAATATTAAGGGGATTTCACTTTTAATTTTATGTGACAACTAAGCTATAGATGCTACTCATCAATGATCTACAAACAAAACCAGGTGATTTCTCCTTCAAAAATTACATGTATTCAAAATATGTTATTCTGTATTTTATGAAACTAAAGGTACTGCATTCTGAGTTAATCAAATGACTTATAAAAAGTTATTCTGACATGCTTTTGACAATAAGACTAACATAATGCTAGAAACCTTATGTAACTGCAACCTAACTAAGCTTAAGGTTACCACAGTCATTCTAAGATATTGTCATGAATGATATGGCTGATCAAAGCAAAACAGTTAAGCCACACTCTCAAATTGTGTGGAGTCATACTGGCCAAACATTCATTCTGACCATAGTATAAATGAGTGCAAAACTTAACTCTCTATACACTAGCAAAATGAACAATTCAAAATGAAATTAAGATAACTCCACTCACAGTGACACCACTAGAATAAAATACTTAAAAGAAATTTTAAAAGACCTAAATAAATCAAAAGACATTCCATGTTCATGGATCAGACGACAATATTGTTAAGATGGCGATGCTAAACAAATTGGTTTACAGATTCAACTCAATCTTTTAAAAACGCCTGGGCCCTTCCTTGCAGAAAGTGCCAAGCTTATCCTAAAATTCACTGAGAAAACCAAGGGCAGGAGGTGGGAGCGGGTGCAAAACAATCTTGAAAAAGGAGAACAAAGTTGGGGGACTTACATGTCCTGATTTCAAAATGTACTATGAAGCAACAGCAATTAATGCAGTGTGGTACTGGCATAAGGATAGAAATATAAATCAATGACATAGAAATGAGAGCCCAGAATAAACCCTTCCATTTATGGTCAACTGATTTTTGACAAAGATGCTAAGAAAATTCAATGGGAAAGAGACTTGTTTCAATAAATGACAGTTCGGGACAATTGCATATCCACATGCGAAGATTAACTTTGGATCCTTACCTTCACACCATGCGTAAAAACGGGTCACAGACCTAAATGTAAGAACTAAAACTATAAACCACAAAATTCTTAGAAGAACTAGGAGAGAGTAATCTTCACAATCCATAAAATAAGAACATATAAAGAACTTGTACAACTCAATAATAAAAAAATAAGCAACACACTTCAAAAAAAATAGGTTAGGATCTGAACAGGCATTTCCATAAAGAAGGTAAGTGGCCAAAAGTCACATGAAAGTATGTTCAATATCATGAGCCCTTAGGGAAGTGCAAGCCAAAACTATATTGAGATGTCACTTCATATCAACTAGGATAGCTACAATTAAAAAGACACACACACAAAAAAACCCCCAAGTTTGGCAAGGATGCAGAGAAACTGTAACCCTCATACACTGCTGGCAGCAATGTAAAATGGTATAACCACTTTGGAAAAGTTAGACAGTTTCTTCAAAAATTAAACATAGACTTACCATATGATCCAGCAAATCTATTCCTTGGTATCTACCCAAGAGAAATGAAAATAACATGTTCCACAAAGACTCAGGCATAAATGTTCATAGCAGCATTATTTACAATAGCCCCAAAATGGAAACGACTCAAATGAACATCAACTAGTGAAATGATAAATGTCGTTGACCCTAACAATGGAATACTATCTGGCTATAAAAAGGAATGAAACACTGATATATCCTACAACAAAGTGAAAGTGAATGTGAAGTCGCTCAGTCGTGTCCGACTCTGCGACCCCATGGACTGCAGCCCACCAGGCTCCTCTGTCCATGGGATTTCCCAGGCAAGAATATTGGAGTGGGCTGCCATTTCCTTCTCCAGGGGATCTTTCTGACCCAGGGATCGAACCTGGGTCTCCCGCATTGTAGGCAGACGCTTTACCGTCTGTGCTACCAGGAAAGCCCGATACTAATACTGACTACAACAAAGATGATCCTCAAATCATTAACTTACATGAAAGAAGCCAAACACAAAAGGCCACATATTATATAAGTCCACTTACATGGACGCTCCAGAAAAGGCAAATTTACAGGTATGGGAAGTAGACTAGTGGCTGCTGAGGGCTGGGGATGGCAGTGAGGAGAGACTGTGAATGGGTCCAGAATTTCTGTTGAAGGCGACAGAAATGTGCTAAAACTAAATTATGGTGATGACTGCATAACTCTATAAATATACTAAAAGTCACTGAACTCTAAAATATAACCTGGCAAAAAATAAATAAATAAATTAAATTAAATTAAATATAACCTGGCAGCAGAAACTCAGTTATTAGTATTCTAAAATATAGCTTTAAAATGAGTATTCTTAAATACAGTCTGATTATGAACTCTCAATTTCTATCATAGGCACTAAAAAATTAGAAGTTTTAAAGTTTTTATTAAGAATTTTGGAATAGTTCAATAAATATTTAGGTGAACTCATCTTTCTTCAAAGATACCAGTACACAGTCATGATACACAAAGAAAACGGACAGTATTCTTACACAATGGCGGGGGTCAAATGCCCTCTCAAAACAAGTGTTTTAGTCAGAACTTGCTCTCGGTGTAAACAACTCAGGATGAAGTCTAACACCAAGGATATATGTCTCATGACTAGATCCAAGCAAATGGGGTGGGGGTGGGGGGGGTGCAGTATCAAGGGAAAAAAATACTTGGGGGGGGGCTGTCTCTGGTGCTTCATACAATCACCTATGATGACTTCACTTTAAAGACAAAAGGCCAACTTCAATAAAATTGGTATTATATAATTGTTTTATCTTTAATATTCACTTTACTTAATTCTAAATTAAAGACTACAGAGTAATTAACACTGAACTATGACTTTGAAGCCACCTAGAAAGAAGCCACATGCCCCGCGGCTATGTTTCATTTCCGGAGTCAGCCAGGCCTGTCTTACCACCTGCATCTGGGCTTAGAACTTCCTACCGTTAACTCTGGAGCACAAGCATTTTGAGGCACAATTTTTTTCTGCTACTCAATGGTATCTAGACAGAAAACACCAAGCTATTCTACAGAACATACTGACGGTTATCCTTCACAGGAAACTTTACTCATATTTTTTTTTTTTCTGCCTTAAGCTTTATGACCCATCTAAGGTTTTTTTGTGTACGTGCCACTACAATTGACAAAGTAGAATTCTCACTGTGGCTCAGGCGTGAAGAATCCTCCCCCCTTGAGGAGAAAATGGCAACCCACTCCAGCATTCTTATCTGGAGAATTCCATGGATGCAGGAGCCAGGTGGGCTGCAGTCCATGGGGTCACAAAAGAGCTGGACGCAGGACTTAGTGACTAAACAATAAGGTTCTGTACAAGATAACTGTTTCAAACTAGCCCATCAGAATGACTATTTGCAAAGTTTTAAATTAAAATTAGATATAAATTCAAGTTAATATGCCTTAAGTCTCAATTTTATAAAAATTTAAATAAACTGTTAAAAAATTTTTAAATAAATTGTTACAGAATGGGTGAAAAATATCCTTAATCTAAATATTCATTAAATCATTTATCCACTTGCCTGGCTTTTCACAGATACTTCCTTACAAAATAAGGTTCAGTAATCTCGGGGAAAGAAGTAAATCTGGCCTCAAATACTGGGCTATTTAAAAGTACATTATAGTAAGTATCTAATAAAATGCAAGATATTGAGATATTAATAATCATGAACATCTGAATACATACTATCTATATAGCACTATTTTTCAAAACACTAAAAATTTTAAAAACTTTTTGCTCAATAAAAATCTACTTAACCCAACTGAAATTCGGCAGTAAGTCTCTATTCCAAATTTTGAACTAGCAGAGTAAAAATTCATGATTTTTTTAAGTTGTATTAACAATTTTCGTTTACTCTTTTAACCTGTGTCTTCACAGAAAGCAGAGGTTTCCAACATTTTCATAATCTAATGAAAATTTCTAAAGGAAAACTTTCCCTTAGTTTCAACTCTGTTCCCAAATTATATTATCACCAGTGAAACAGAAAAACAAAAAACCCTTTCAACCACTGGTTTTAATATAGTATTTAAAACTCACTAATTCTCATCTTTTAGTCACTGAAAAATTAACTGTGCTATGTAAATACACCTATTTACTATAAATACATATATTTACTAATACAGATTCACTCAGTGTAACATACCTAAAAAGTAGGTATCTCTAGGACTTCCCTGGTGGTCCAGTGGTTAAGAATCTGCCTGCCAATGCAGGGGACACAAGTTCAATCCCTGGTCTGGGAAGAGTCCACATGCCCACACGCCACAACCACGGAAGCCCTGTGCCTCAGGCCCGTGCTCCACAACAAAAGGAGCCACTGCACCGCAACCAGAGAGCAGCCCCTGCTTTCACAGCTAGAGAAAGCCCGCACGCAGCAGCGAAGACCCAGCATGGCCAAAACCAAAAAAATTTAAAAGGCGGGGGATGTATTTCTAAATAGGACCACTGACAAAGAGAAAGAAAGCAAGGAAGGAAAGAAATAGACGCCTGTTCTAAAAATGCAGTACCTCTAGTATAACTGCATTTATTATTGTCTTTATGGGTAGATGAGGGTAAACTTGAATGATTGGTTTCTTGGCAATCAGTTAACACTGACAAGCTCTACTTCCATAAACCAGCTAACTACATAATGTGCCAGGATATTTTGAGAGTACTTGATATACTCTATCTCATATAATCTTCAGTTTATGGAGAAGAAAAAAGTCTTTTTTCTGAGTCTTTAGTCTGAGAGATTAAGCAATTTACTTGAGATCCTGCAACCAGTGAGCATGGCTGGAAGGATATGAATTCACTCTGACACACCACAAACAGGTACATCACAAACAAGACTAGTACATGCAGTGGAGAAGCTGTGCAATGAAGCTTACTGAACTGCATCAGAAGATACCACCACTAGTTATCTCTGTGGTCTCGGGCAATCATATCCCTGGTTGATGCCTCAGTTTCTTTTCTACAAAATGAGGATGTGAGGCTACTCTGATATGCACCAATGTTTTAAAAGCTTGTGTACTAAAGGATGGGTGCTTCCCCAGTGGCTCAGGGGTAAAGAATCCGCCTGCAATACAGGAGATGCAGAAGACTCGGGTTAGATCCCTGGGTTGAGAAGATCCCCTGAAGGAGGAAATTGGCAGGATTTCTTGCCTGGGAATCCTGTGGACAGAGAAGCCTGGTGGGCTACAGTCCACAGTGTCACCAAGAGTTGGACACGACTGAGCACCTGATGGATGGACACTCTAAAGGATATAAATTCACAAATAGACAGGATTCTATTATTAGAAATTCACAGTAGTCAGATTTTCTAAGAATCTAAATTTCTCTCATTTTTCAGAATTTTAAAACCTATAGAGAAACCTAGATGTCACTGAATCTCCTTGGGTGGTCAACCCAATTCCACTCCAACTCTTTGCTTGTTCATCTTGCATCTCTTTGAACAACACACTCAAAAGAAGCATTTTCAACTCCAAAAGCATTGCTAAGTTAGATATATTTTGCTAAAGCCTCTTCCTCAAAATCCTCTATAATTACCTTTGTAATTAAAGCTCCTCTCCCTAGGGTAGTAGTCATATTTCCTCCTCTTTCCTATTTCCACCAATTTCTCTGACCTCCTCTTCCACACCTGCTCAAAATCCTATTTGCCTGTACCCAGCAGAACAAACATCCAAGAGGGGTCCTAGTTCATAACAAGAATCTTTTTTTTTTTTTCATAGCAAGAATCTTAATACAGTATTTTACTTTCAGCTCATAATAAACCCAAGGTCTGGAAATTCTATCAGTTCAACTGGTGAAGACTTTACTGATATAAAGCACCCTTCTTATCATTTCCTCCCCTGCTTCGCTCCCAAACCACTGCCATATGGAGCCAATATAACTGATGAGAGTATGTTACATGTAATGAAAGTAATCCCATATTTGTTCCATTAAGAGGCTAACTGAAATTCCATATGCAAGCATACTGAAAAATATACATCGGGGAATTCCCTAGCGGTCCAGTGGTTAGGATTTGGCACTTTCACTGCCAGGGCTTGGGTTCAATCCCTGGTTGGGGAACTAAGATTCCACTAGCTATGTTGTGCAGCCACCAAAAAAAAAAAAGTATATATCTCAATTCCCACCTTCCACACTGCCCACACCGCCTGATTTTGATTTAGACTCAACTGATGAGCAGAGCATTTCTGTTCTATAAAACCTATTTTCCTAAAGTATTTAACGTATATAGCATCTTCTGTCAACAAGCAGGAAACAGGTTACTTGCCAGAGGAGATAGGGTGGGGGCGGGGAAGGGAGGCCCCTTTTGTAGTTAGAGCAAACATCTGACTTAAGTCATAAACCCATGTACTCATCTAGACAATAGAATTTACAATCTAAATTACCATGAGGTTATCACTGATGGTCACTTGCCCCAGAATCAGTGATTTAGCATGACAACACTAATTGTGAACGTCAGGTACAACTTGTGATTTTGCAATAAATTTATCTGGAATAAAGAATAACTAAGACGGCAAAAGTAAAACCGAGCTTTGCATTTAGGAAAAACAATTCTAAATTTAGCACCCTAAATTACAGCAAGGAAAGCCCTCACACCACCATTCACAAGTCTCAGTTCAAGCAATTTATTTTTGGCAAGCCAAATCACAGCTGTCAACGTTGGTTTTTTTCCACCCCGAAATTACATCAAGTATTTCGAAAAAAATATAGACATCTGCAACTAAGGGAAAAGTAAGTTACAAATGCCGTGTGTCGTTATAAATTATTTTTTAGTCACACGGAAGGGGTTTTCAAAATTAAAAAAAAAAAAAGCAAACAAACAAACCCTGGAAGATGCAGCAGAGCCCCCTTGCTCCCGAAATAAAACTCCTGGTGGCTGTAACTGCAGCGGCAGCGCTACTCCCGACAGAAGTTTTCAGCTGTCACTTCTAACAGCTGAGCGCTTCCTAGGAGAGAAGCGACAGGCCGAGAAGAGAGGTGGTTGTGGGACGTCTGAAGACGCAACACTTGAGATCTTACAGTCGAAGGGACACCCTTCCGCGCTTCACCTGCACTTATGGGACACCCAGCAAACGCAGTCCCCCTCCCCCCCCCGCACACGCACACGCTTGCAGCACGCGCGCCCCGCACACTCAGGTCCCGGGGCTCCGGGCAAGTCCGCCGCGCGCGCCCTTCCCCGTCCCCTCCACGGGCTGCTCCCGGCTGCGCTCATCCGGGGCGAGGGGCGCGATCGGCACCTGCAAGCCCAGCAGCGGCCTCACACCTGAGGGCCAGGTCCTCCCCGCCCGCTGCCCCGCTCCGGGCCGCGCGGCGCCTCGTTTCCTCCTGGGTCTCCGGGAACGACTCGCGCCCCCCGCCCCCGGGTCTCCGCGCCCTCGGACGGGCCGGGCTTTCCCGGGCCCGCGCCGCCGCCCCGGCCCTGTCACCTCGGGCGCCCCCCCCCCCCCCACCCCGGGGACCCCGGGCCTCACCCCCTCCTCCAGCTCATCCTCAGAGCCCGCGTCCTCCGGCTGGTCCAGGTCTATGTCAAACACCCCTGCCATGTCCTCAGCTTCCCTGTCTCGGAAGTCCGGCGCTGGGTAAAAACCGTCCCGCCTCCGTCGTCGCCTCATGGGCCCGGACCCGTCGCAGCCACTGCCGCCGCTGCCGCCATCACCGGCCGCTGGGGCTCAGTGCGTCTGCGCCTAGGCCCCAGACTGGCTCCTCAAGTTCGGCACCGAGGCATGCGCACAGGACTCCGTGAAGCCGAGCTTGGGCAAAGGACATGCGCAGTGCCGCCGTCTGGGCCAGGTACTGGCGGAAGCATGCGCAGAAGCGCTTCCGAAGCCTCGCTTGGAAGCTAGATCATGCGCAGAGTCAGCGAAAGCCCGAGGAACAGTGAGCATGCGTGCCGTGTCTGAAGTTGATAAATTGAACATGCGTAATTAACCTTTCTGAATTGGGGCGGGGGGGCGGGGGGGCGGGGGGGCAGAAAACCACAGCAAATCTGCTCGTATGTGGAACATGCGCATTCGTTCTCTGTAGTTTTTTCGGTATCGAAAGTGAGTCTGCGCATTAGGAAAATGTTGCCCCCGTGAAGCTTGAACCGGGCAGAAACGGCTGGTCCTGGGGTTACCAGTGAGTGGGGTTAATGGGGAGCTCCTGGGGAGGTGTAGAAAGGCAGAACTTGGCTTTGCTCTTTACCAGCTCAGTGGCCTTGCGAAAGTCACTGACCTTTCACAGCCTCGGTTTCCTTATCTATAAAAGAAAAATAATGATACCAATTTGGCAGAGTTGTTTGATGATTGTAAGTACAGAGTCTGGCTTACAAGCCACGGCTCCTTCCAATGCTGCATAGACCCCGTGGTAAGGTGTTTACCAACAACTGTCTCTTTTCATTGTTAAAAATAGTGGTTACTTGCTCTACTATTTCTCCTTTTTTTCCCTCCAAGCCTCGTCTTCCTTGCTGTCTTATCTGAGCTAAATACAAAGACTTTCTTGTGTTATGTATTTACCAGGACAGAAAGTTGATTGGTGGAGAGAGAAAGTAATTATTTAGAAGCGAGAAAATTAATGTTAATTAAATGTGCTACCGTTGAGCTCACCTCTGCATTTTCTATGTCCCTTTGGTGTGAAGTGGATACTATGAATTACTTCAATCAGAATTCACTTTGTTTTGTTTGTTTTAAACGCATGCTTAGAAAATTGCGGTTACACGTGAGATTTTGGAAACTATTGAGCTGTGTATGAATGGATTTGGGTACAGCAGTCCCAAATCCCAAAACCATATAGAGAAAAAGAACAATTTCCTTGAATGATTGGCTCCTTAAACAACGTAGCTATTTTGTCTATATATAGTATTTGTAAATTATATATTTTTATTGATGTGTGTTAACATATTTTGTTCTTTGTTAGTAATGTGCTGGTTCTCTAAGACCATATTTTTTCTATTACAGGTTGCTCGCTTTTTCAAAGGGGTTTGTTTTGTTTTGTTTCTCAGCATGTCAATAGTAACAGTGCAGCTTGGTCAGTGTGGCAATCAGATTGGTTTTGAAGTGTTTGATGTTTTATTTAATGACTCACACTGTCCTGGAGGACTCTGCTCTAAAAGGGAGAATGAGGCATATCAAGCATCTTGCAAAGAAAGGTTCTTCAGTGAGGAGGAAAATGGAGGTATGTGTGGTCCACATAACCAATCTCTTTAAGGCCAGGCCCTGCACATGGTGTCTGAATCCCCTCCTTCTTGCAGCAGAATGATTTTGTTCTCAGCCCTTTGTTTTTGTGTTAAGCTTTCCCTCTCCAGTGACATCTTGTCCTCAGGCCATGAGCTTGCTCAAATCTTGCCAATCTAAACCCAACCGACCAAATAAAACTTAGCTCTTGACTGTAGCTCTTTTCCTTCCTTCTCATCTAAGATTCTCAAAGGAGAACCCTCTTTACCAATTATAATCCTACTTCTGCTTTACAGTACCACTGAAGCTGTCCTATGAAAAATTCCCAGTGATCTCCTAATTACTAGAGCCAGTAACTGTTTTTCTTTTTGTTAATTCACTTAACTTCTCTACCAGATTTGATAACATTAGCTATAAAACTCCCTCCTTGAGACTAATTTTTCTTAGTCACTGAACTTTTCTTTTCTAGTGGTTGCAGCTCAGCGTCTTCCTCACTTGTATAGTTCTCTCTGGGCAAGTTCAGTGACTCTCAAATGTTGCTCCATCTTTTACACTGGTTACTCTCAAATCTGTAGCCTAGCATCTCTTCCAAGCTACAGACTGATTAGTGAACATCACTTGTGTCTCTCATGTGTACCTCAAACTCAACATCTCCATACCCAAGGGCATGCATTGTTTTTCCCTTAAAACTTTGTTCTTCCTGCCCACATTCAGATCTGCTTAGTTTATCTCCTACATGTCCCTTGAAACTCCTCTCCCCTTTCCATCTTCGCTATGATTGCCTTAGTTCTGGCTCTTGTCCTTCCTCATCTGGATTATTTCAAGACACTCCTTCTGAGTTTCCCTGCCTGGTCTCTTGTGTCTATTGCATCTGTCCTCCACACTGCTGTATTCAAAAAGACATCTGAGGGGCTTCCCTGGTGGTCCAGTGGTTAAAACTTTACACTTCTACTGCAGGGAGTGCCAGTTCTATCCTTGGTTGGGAAACTACAATCCCACATGCCTTGCTTACTTACTTAATAAGAAGTACTTAACTTAAACTTACTTAACAATAAGTAAAGAAATAAATGTAGTAAAAAGCTGTTTAAAAAATAATAAAGACATCTGACATTTAAAAAAAAGACATATGACTATTCCTTTCATACTTGAACGTTTTCAGTAGTTCCTCATTGCCTGAAAAACAAGTTTCAAGGTTTTTAGCATTGTATATTAGGACTTCTAATATCTGAGCCCTGCCTGCTTTCCATCATCATTTCCTACACCCCCTTTCTCCATCTTCTGCTTCAATAATCCTGAGATGCTTCTTGTGCCCTTGGTATTTTGTACTTCTGAATATGCTCCTCTGTTAGTGTGGATTTGTTCTGGGTCCTATCACATCACTTCATGATTAAATGTTGATGTGTTTTACTTCCCTCCCTGCTTCTCCTTGGGCTGGATTGATACTGTCTTCATCTCTGTGTTTTTAGCACAGTACATAGCACATTATAAGCACTCAACAGATGTTTGTCAACTTGAGCCAGTCATCATTTTAGCCCATATTTATTCACCCTGCCTAGCAGAATGCTGGGCATTGTGAACCATCTGCATATACCTGCTGCTGCCCACCTCAGTTTCTGAGCAGAATTGGCAGATCTAGCTATTCTCAGTCTTTGCATTTTTTTATTTTTTTAATTTAGAGAAGTTTATGTTCTGAGTTACCCCAAATAAGATTATATGCATTATTTTTCTTTTGATCTTTCTTTCCCTCTCTAGTTCCAGTTGCTCGTGCTGTCCTTGTTGACATGGAACCTAAGGTTATCAATCAAACACTGTCAAAGGCTGCCCGTTCCGGCCGGTGGAAATATGGCCAACATTCATGCTTCTGTCAAAAACAAGGTTCCGGAAACAACTGGGCCTATGGGTAAGAATAATTCCTCAAGCTTTTCAGTTTAGATACAGCTGCACAGTTGATTAATAGTGTAGTTATAACTGCACAGTTGATATACTAAATGTTGTTCTTTAGCCACTTAATTGTGTCTGACTCTTTTGCAACCCCATGGATGGTAGCCCACCAGGTTCCTCTGTCTATGGGATTTCCCAGGCAAAAATACTGGATTGGGTTGGAATAACAGACTGGTTCCAAATCGACAAAAGAGTTTGTCAAGGCTATATGTTGTCACTCTGCTTATTTATATGCAGAGTACATCATGTGAAATTTCGGGCTGGATGAAGCACAAGCTGGAATCAAGATTGCTGGGAGAAATATCAATAACCTCAGATATGCAGATGACACCACCCGTTTGGCAGAAAGCAAAGAACTAAAGAGCCTCTTGATGAAAGTGAAAGAGGACAGTGAAAAAGTTGGCTTAAAACTCAACATTCAGAAAACTAAGATCATGGCATCTGGTCCCATCACTTAATGGCAAATAGATGGGGAAATAGTGGAAATAGTGGTTGACTTTATTTTCTTGGGCTCCAAAATCACTGTAGATGGTGACTGCAGCCATGAAATTAAAAGACGCCTGCTCCTTGGAAAAAAAGTTATGACCAAGCTAGACAGCATATTAAAAAGCCGACACATTACTTTACCAACAAAGGTCTGTCTAGTCAAGGCTATGGTTTTTCCAGTAGTCATGTATGGATGTTAAAGTTGGACTATAACGAAAGCTGAGCACCGAAGAATTGATGCTTTTGAATTGTGGTGTTGGAGAAGACTCTTGAGAGTCCCTTGGGCTCCAAGGAGATCCAACTAGTCCATCCTAAAGGAAATCAGTCCTGAATATTCATTGGAAGGACTGATGTTGAAGCTGAAACTCCAATACTTTGGCCACCTGATGCAAAGAACTGACTCATTGGAAAAGACCCTGATGCTCGGAAAGATTGAAGGTGGTAGGAGAAGGGGATGACAGAGGATGAGATGGTTGGATGGCATCACTGACTTGATGGACATGAGTTTGAGGAAATCCAGTAGTTGGTGATGGAGAAGGAAGCCTGGCATGCGGCAATCCACGGGGTTGCAAAGAGTCAGACACGACTGAGTGACTGAACTGAACGGAACTGAATCTTTAGAACCACCTGGTAATTCTAGCCAAAGGAATAGCCTATTAAAGAGAATTATCTATGCCCAGTAAATTTACTCTCCTAACAGTCCTATTCACTTTTAAAAATGTTTGACTTGCATATCTTATTATTTTTTTCTTCTATTTTTTTCATTTTTTTTGTGTGTGCATCTTATTATTGTTGTTATCTTTAGGCCATTCTGCTTTGCATACAAGATCTTAGTTCTCCAACCAGGGATCCAACCTGTGCCCCCTACTTTGGGAGCACAGAATCTTAACCACTGGACTACCAAGGAAGTCCCCTTAACTTGTGTATATAAAATTTGGTCACTCAGGGTACCTGTATGTCTCATGAGAGGTAGTTCACTTCCATAGGTTTAGAAAGCCTTTTCTCTCCTGTACCTTCCTCTGCAATCCATCTCTCTGGTTGAATTGAAAGATGTTTGTTTTGCACTGCATAGATACTCTGTTCATGGACCCAGGCATAAAGAATCTATAATGAACCTAATCCAGAAGGAAGTGGAGAAATGCGATTCTTTGAGTGGCTTTTTCATCATAATGAGTATGGCTGGAGGCACCGGATCCGGGCTAGGAGCCTTCGTTACTCAGAACTTAGAAGATCAGTACTCAAGTGCTTTGAAAATGAATCAGATTATATGGCCTTATGGAACTGGTGAGGTATGAACAGTCCTATTCATCAATTTAAAAAGGTATCAATTAAAAAATTTCTGTTTTGTATTCTTTGCAGTCAAAACAAATGTACGTAAAAGATCTCTCTCATCCTTTCTTTGGAAATGTTAAGTTATTGTGTCAGGAGTGAGTATACAGTATGGTACTTTCATAAACAATTCATGTAACTTTGTTTAAACTTTCCCAAGCAGGTGAGGTGTCCTTATTTATAAATATTCCAAAGAAGAAAACTGTGCATCTTCTCTCAGAAACCCATTCCTGGGTCAGTCCTTCTGGCTACTGCCTGTAAAGCAGGGACCTTGACCTCATCCTGCCATTGCCAACCTTCAAAGAATTTTCATTTCTTTCCATTGAAAGGACATTTCTATGTAGGCCAATTTGCCGTAGATCAGCCTAGTAGGAGAAATAATAAAATGGAGATGAAATAAGTCACAGGAGGAAATGGTGTACAAAGTATGATAGTAATATTGATAGTAATAGTATAGTCATCATTTACTGAAGCCTTACTATACACAGGGCACTATTCCAAGTGCTTTACTGGTATTCTGTCATTAATTCTTATAACTCTTAAGAGGCTGGTATAATTATTATCCCCGTTTTACAAATGAGGAAACTGAGACATAGAGAGATTATGTAACTTATCTAAGATGATATAGCTAGAAAGTGGAAGAGCCAGGATTTGAACCTAGGTAGGATGTCCTCTTCAGAGAAGGCAATGGCACCCCACTCCAGTATTCTGGCCTGGAAAATCCCATGGATAGAGGAGCCTGGTAGGCTGCAGTCCATGGGGTTGCCAAGAGTCAGACACGACTGAGCGACTTCACTTTCACGCATTGGAGAAGGAAATGGCAACCCACTGCAATGTTCTTGCCTGGAGAATCCCAGGGACGGGGGAGCCTGGTGGGCTGCCGTCTGTGGGGTCACACAGAATCAGACACAACTAAAGTGACTTAGCAGCAGAATGCCCTCTTAACCGCTATTCTCTCCTACCGTTTTTTGCTTTTGTTTTTTTTTTTTTTCAGTATTTATTAATTTGGCTGCTCCAGATCTTAGCTGTGGCTAAGCATGTGGGATCTAGTTCCCTGACCAGGGCTCAAACCCTGGCCCCCCGCATTGAGAACGTGGAGTCTTAGCCAGTGGACTACCAGGGAAGTCCTTCTCCTACCTTTCTTATTTGTGGACTTTTCCTCTCCAGGTTATTGTTCAGAACTACAACTCCATTTTGACACTTTCTCACTTGTACCGATCTTCAGACGCCCTCCTTGTTCATGAGAATGATGCTGTTCATAAGATCTGTGCGAAGCTGATGAATATCAAGCAGATCTCCTTCTGTGATATAAATCAAGTCCTCGCACATCAGCTGGGAAGTGTGTTCCAGCCTACTTACTCCAGGGAAGGCTCATTTCACTACAGGAGAAATCCACTAGGTATTTGTGCCCCTGTGGGTTATTTGTAGAGAAGTCTGATGTTGTGAAAGCCTCAAAGCTGTTCTTCTCTGGCTCTCCCCTCTATCTGAAGATATACTCACATCTCCCTCATTTCAGAACCTTCCACTGATTCCATTCTTCAGGACCCTTTCTCTTCTTTTTCTTTTTTTTTCTTCCCTATTTTAAAAAATAACTTTGAGATATAATTCACATACCATACAACTCACCCATTTAAAATACACACTTCAGTGTTTTCTAACATATTCACAAAGTGGCACAACCCATCATTTTCACCACTCTGTAATAAAACCCACCACTCTTTTTTCAGCTTATTTGTCAAGTGGTGCTTTATCCATTCAAACCCTCCAGATGCAAAGGACCTGGGAATCTATACTTCTCAGTCCTACCCTCTTTCCCAAATAGTTGCCTATCCCAATTTTCTTAGTTGCATCTGCTTCTTCAAATTTAGCATGCTCTGAACGGACTCATCATTTTCCCCCGGCTTGCCTTCCCTCCCGCACTTCCCCCATTCCTGTCGCCTGAATTTCCCCCACTGTCCTCTTATCTCATCATATGCTCAGACCTGTTGGTGCCATCTCTCCCAGCTGTCTGCATTCTTTCCCGCTTCCCTGTCTCTCTGACATTGGATCACTTGGTCAGCATCTCTTAACTGATACTGCATGCTCCCCCTGAATACAAAGTTCTTTTTCTTCTCAATCTCTGCCTCTCTGTCTTTCTCTCTGTCTCTGTTTCATAAAAACAGAAGCTCGCAGCTACATGGACATCCCTGGCTTAAGGTGGTCCTAACCCTGCTTCCCTTCCTGTTGCCTGCCTCCCCCCAAACCCCCGCCCCGGCATCAGTCCACCTCACACACTGACCCCAGTGAGGCTCCCCGAGGCACGGATCTCATCCTTGTATTCTACTCAACCCTCATTCTGTGGCTCACACATTACCTGCCGGATTTGCCATAATTCCTTAGCCTGGCCTCCACATTCTGCCCTGAGTCTCAACTTTCCATTTTCGTCACCTTCTGCCTCCTCTGCATAGATTCCACCCTTGCTTTTCATCCTGTCTCCACTTCTGTCTTCAGTCTGGAACTTTCCTGCTTTGGTCCTTTTGCTCGATGTTTCCTCTTTAAAAATCACTTCCTGCTTCCCTCCTTCACCTCTACTGAAACCTTACTCATCCTTTAGGATCCAATTCAAGTGATAATTTTTTTTTTCTTTTCTACTGTTTATTTGGCTGCTCTGGGTCTTAGTTGAGGCATGCAGGATCTTTAGTGCAGTTCCCTGGCCAGGAACTGAACCCTGACTCCCTGCATTGGAAGTGTGGAGTCTTAGCCACTAGACCACCAGGGAAGTCCCAAGTGATAATTTTTCATAAAGCTTTTCTACTGAGACCTTTACCTAAAGTAACCCTCCACCTCTGAACTCCTGTGTGTGCATGCTCACTTCAGTCATATCCAACCCTTTGCAACCCTATGGACTGTAGCCTGCCTGCTAGGCTCCTCTGTCCATGGGATTCTCCAGGCACGAATACTAGAGTGGGTTGCCAAGCCCTCCTCTAGGAGATCTTCCCGACCCAGGGATCGAACCCACATCTCTTATATCTCCTGCATTGGCAGGCGAGTTCTTTATCCCTGTACTGTATTCTGTATCTCTTTTATGTTACTTAATGTTTTTTGCCTTTATTATTTCTTTAAGTGTGTTTGCTTATCTTTAAGAGTTACAGACACAAACACACATATTTATTCAAGGAGTACAAAAGAATATGCAATCAAAAGTAAGTCACCCGCTGACCCCTGCCAGATGCCGCCACTGTAATTAGCGTCATGTGTTTCCTTGGAGGAGTCCATCATGTGCATGTCTTGTAGTCCCCACTAATTTGCAACTTCCTTGGAGACATGTGTCTTGTTAATTTCTGTGCATTCCACAGTACTTACCATATGGCACATCTGTTCATTCAACCAGTATTTACTGACTTCCTGCTATGTGCCAGACACTATGCTAAATGTTGGGGATCCAGTGAGGAACCAATGTAGACGTTGTGTTCACACTAAACAATTATGCCAAGAAGGTGTAATTAAAAACTGAGTTAAGTGCTCTGAAGGAAAGGAGTACAGACCCAAGAGAATGTGTCACGAAGGAACCAGACTCAGGCTGATGAGGCAAAGAAGTCAGCCCTTGAGGAAGTTAACACGTGAGCACAAAGCTGAATGAAGACTTGGAGTTAACTAAGCCAAGGGAGGGAGTCAGGAATAGCTCGTGCAAAGGCCCTGTGGCAGAAGGAAGCATGGCCCTTTAAGAACAGAGAGAAATCCAGCGTCACTGGAGCGCAGAGAATGGTGCAGGGAATGACTGACACCTGAGGCTCGGGCAGCGAGCAGGGGCCGACCTGGGAGGTCCCTGTAAGCGTGTAAAGGCCGCCTCATTATTCTAAGAGCAGGGGATTTTAAGGAGGTTGTTGGCATGATCACCTTGTGAAAAATCCGCTGGACTGCCTGTGAAGAGCTGATTGGAAGCCATCTTCACAGGTGGCCATCTGCTCACTGTGTCCTCACATGGCACAAGGGACAAGAGACCTCTCTGGGTCTCTTTCATAAAGAGACTTCACCTCCCAAAGGCCCCATCGCCTCCTTAAAGCCATCACCTTGGAGGAAAGGATTTCAGTTTGGGAGTTTGACAAGGCCAAGAATGATTAAGATGAGACGAGGTGAGCAAGAAAGCTGGAGGGAGACGCAGATTTTTAACAATCTGTGCGTTAGAGTTCAGGAGTTGTTTGCTGATTGTTTTTTGTTGTACGTGCTATGTGATAGAATTCACCTCTAGCTACTTTACAGAAAAGGCTTCTTATATTTAGAGGAAATGCCACTAGCCATAAGATCAATTTGTGCAACATTTTATAGATGTTTGTGTCAGAATTTGTTCTTAACATTAGGACATAGGCTATGAGTTTGCATTCCACGTTATCATAAAATGTATTCTTTAGTATTATTTCTTTATGTGGCTGTGCAGGCTCTTAGTTGTGGCACGCAGAATCTTCGATCTTCATTGTGGCATGTGGGATCTTTAGTTGCCGCATGTGGGATCAAGTTTGCTGACCAGGGGTTAAACCCAGTCCCCCCACACTGGGAGCATGGAGTCTTAGCCACTGGACCACCAGGGAAGTCCCCATAAGATTTAAATTTCATGTTATGGTAAAAGATTTTTCTTTCTCCTTTAGAAAAGAGTATTTTCTATAAATATATAAAATATATATATGATATATCACAAAAAGATAAAAACATTTTTAAAATAAGTAAGCTCTGAGTGAAAAACAAAGTAACCTTTCTCCTTCATTCTCTTTCATTACAAGTATTAGGTTCTAAAGATAGACATATTCCTGTGTTCAAGAATTACTAATCCTGTCTTCTTTCCAAGTAGAGTTTAATGTTAAGAGGTTCTGATTATCATTTAACCAAATAAATAAGAGATCTAAGAAAATTTCTAAGGGGGCACTTAGTGAACACAGAATGACAATAAAATTATATTACCTCTAATGCTTACTTTGTTTTCCTGAAGTTTAGCTAAATATTTCATTCACATTTCCCGGTTCTTAACTAAAAAAAATTATTGTTTCCTTTTGGCAAAGTGTGTTTTTTTTCATTCATGCTAAAATAGGTGCCAAAACCAAGCATTAGTTGATTAAGCATTAGCATTAATCAAGCATTCATACATATTGTCTCTGAAATTGAATTTACATTTTGAAATTTAAGCAGTTTTAGCCTTGGAGGGGAAAACACATTTGGTCCCCCCGAGCCATCCAGTCATGAGCCAGCGGAAATAACATGGAATTTAAGAATTGAATTCAGATTTTTTTTCTTTGCAGGAGACTTAATGGAGAATTTAGTTTCCCATCCAGAATTCAAGATGCTGGGTGTTCGTAACATTCCTCAAATGTCTGAGAATTCACTGGCATACAGCACATTTACTTGGGCTGGCCTCCTCAAGCATTTGAGACAGATGCTCATTTCTAATGCGAAAATGGAAGAAGGTAAAGGGTATTTTAAAAATATGCACCCACAAACTGGGAAAAATGCCTGTACTGAAGTTCCCAATATAAACTGGCTTGGGCCAGTTGAAATAATAGTGCCTTCTTCTGATCTGGGAAGCTCCTACAAAAACTCACCAGAATATCCTGGGAAGATTTCTTAATCACTTCACAGTTTCATTTCTCAAAAAAAAAAATTCAGATGAGTGTGACAATTATTTTTATTTTATTTTTATCAAAGTAATATATGAATGTAGTTTAAAAAAAAAAATCAAGTTGTCAGAACTCATTTAAGTGTATATTTGAATCTGTATGTCACATTGTATGTAAAGTACGTCTTAAATTTTTTAAAAAGTCAAGTAATTGCCCAGTATGAATTTATAACGGGGAAGAGGACAGCCTATTCTCCACTTGGCCACAGCCCAGCGGGCACTGCTGTCAGTGATCTGAGATGTTCTTTCTGGAATTGGCCTCCATTTCTAAACATCTTCCTTATTCTGTTATTTGTTTTATTTTCCAGGCTTAGATAGCCTCTGCCTTCCTAGCATAAAACTGAGAATTAAATCTTCTTATACCCTCTACATACACCTTCCCTCTCGTCTCCCAGTCTAGTTAAAGTAAGTTCTCAGTGTTTGTATTATTTTTGCTATGTAAATTATATTCACAGTTGAGCCATGTCCTACATACACAGATTACATTTTATTTCATGTACCGTTTATTTTTTCCTCCTAGAGTTAATAATTATTTGGTTGATACTCTTTGTACCTATTACGAATCTACCCCTAAACTTTTCCATAAAAATGAAACCCTTCTCAGCCAACCCATCAGGCAATCTTATTACTTCGATTCTCTTCTTAGCGATGTCCCCTCCAGAGGCCGTCCCCCTTCAGTCTGCACTGGTTACTCTGCAGGCTTGGGAAGCAGCCAGCACCGGCCTCTCTGCCTCCTTTATTCTAGCCCGGTTCCTAGATTCCAAATCTTCCTCTTTCTGGGCTCATTCCCTCATGTGGACAGTGCCCTCCATGAGCTTTGTAAGAAAGAGTACAGGGAAAGTAAGCATTTTAAGGCTGCAGATGTCATTATCCTGCTTTTCTGTTTGATCATTCGGCCAGGTACAGGATTTGAGGCTGGAAATCATTTTTACTCAGTGTCTTGAAAGCGTTGCTCTGTAATCTTCCAGCTTCCAGTGTTGCAGCTGAGCAGTCCCACTTCAGTCTGATTTCCAATCCTGTTTCATTCTCTCTTGTATCTTTTAGGATTTTCTCTTTGTTTCTAACATTCTGGAATTCCTTAGTGTGGATCTTTTATCTCATGACACTGTAAACTTTATGACTGCAGAGATCTTTATCTGGGGTGTTTATTGCTGTCTTTTCAGAGGTTTAGCCTTTACTGAGTAGAAACCCCCTTCCAAGATGGAGGGGGGCAGCCTGCCTACTGCAGGGGCTGGGGAAGGGTCTGGAGCTCTCACTGCTTCTCATACAGGTTTTTAACTAATCCTCCCACCTCTTCCTCTTCTACAAGCGCTTGGTCAGCTTCTAGAACCTTCACTGTGGGCAGAAGTCTCAGTGTTTGCTACGTCAGAAACCACTGGTTCCTTTGCTTTCCAGCTTCGAAAATTCTGTCACCACTATCTTCTTTCCATTTTTTTTCGTGTCTTTTAAAAAAATTCCTCTGTTGTTAGTGAGATTTGAGGAGTAAACTGGTATGTTCAGATTGTCACATTTAACTGGAAGTCACTATTGTGTACAATTTTGGAAGCGTGTATTTTACCACAGATTACAATCAGTTAGGTTTCAGTACTATGAGAGTGGATTTCCTCTACGTTTACCTGTAATACCTTATGGATTTTAGATCATAGTGCCTGAGGGTTGGAGATAAGTAGAAAGTTCACATCTGAAGTAATGCTTCAGAAACTTTTTGGCCACAGGACCTGTTTTTCTGGCAATACCTGTTATCAAGGAACACTGTACCTCAGGGTAGCTTATGACGTGGGACTCTGGGCCCTCTCGGGTCAATAAACCACTGTTTGTTTAGTCATTTTCCCATATGGAAATTTAGAGTGTCAACATTTTTTCAGTTATAGATATGAATTTTGAACATTTAAATGTTTTCCTATAAATTTCTGTCGTTCAGCCACTCAGTTTTGTCCGACACCTTGTGACCGCATGGACTGCAGCACGCCAGATGTTTGAGCATCTCCTGGAGCTTGCTCAAACTCAGGTCCATTGAGTCGGTGATGCCATCCAACCATCTCATCCTCTGTCGTCCCCTTCTCCTCCTGCCTTCAATCTTTCCTAGCATCAGGGTCTTTTCCAATGAGTTGTCTCTTCACATCAGGTGACTAAAGTAAATATACGAGTAAATGTACTTATGTCACTAACCATGTTGAAGAATATAGTTTTAAAACTCCTCATACAGTATCGGAATGCTCTGTGTGAAGATCGACCCCATCAGTATCACCTTCAGCAATGTATCTTTTTCCATGTCCTCAGAACAGGAAGGATGAGTGACCCAGGAAGGAGCAAGGCAGAAGTTAGTGTCTCTTATGACCTAGCTTTGGAAGCCACATACCATCATTTTGCATCATCTTTTTGGTTATTAAGGTCAACCCTGTCCCATGGGGAGAAGACCCTGCAAGAGCCTGAATGCACAGGAGTTGATGTTGGAAGCTGGCTTCCACCCTCTGTCACCTAATGAATCGTGTCCTCCCATTTGCAGAACATACTTAACCTGTCTCAGGTCCTCCAGAGTTAGCACATCAGCCTGTTAGCACATTCCTTTAGCCCATCAGCCTAAAATTCAGAATCTTGTCATCTAAAAGCAGGTCCAGGTGTGGATTTATGTTCCTCAGGTGAGATTTCCTGAGTCTAGCTCTCTAAGTACGCCCCACTCCCCACAGACCCTGCTGGAACAGGTGGAGGATAACTGGTAGACACTGCTTTTCAAGAAGCGGGGCATGGAAGGAACACAAACAAGAGTCATTGGTCCATAAGGATTCAGTAGGGTAGACGCAGGCATTTCTTGATTAAACCGTTAGGCCTGGGAAGAATTTTCCACAGCTTTTTGCTTGGCCCTCTGAACCAAGCTAAGTTATAATTTTACTTACTTTTAAGTTTTACTTACAGTATTTTAAAATTTTATTAGTTGATTTATTTTTGCTAGTTTGCATTAGTGAATTCACATGAGAGTCGAAGTTCTAAGGGCATATATATGTAAACACACTTTGCAAAAATAAAACTAACATCACATTATATGTATTTTTTTGTTCTGCTTTTTTCAATGTAGTATTTTGTAGCCTTTATTTCAATTCATTCATTTAGACATGCCTTGTTCTTTTTAGTAGCTGCATAGTTTTCTACCATATATGAGCCATAACTCCTTTTTTTTTCTCCATAACTTCTTATATGTACCTAAAGAGTGAATTAATTCTATGAAGCTGGTTATTAAAATTCTTAGTCCATAACCTTCTTTGTCTCCTTGTTAAAGGCAACTGTCTCTCAAAACTCCTTTGTTCTTTCTGTTATTGTTTTTATCTATTTATTGCCATTTGTAGATTTTTTATTTATTTATGACCTATTTACTGCCCACCATGGAGGGTTAGGATTTAGCTTTTTTCTAACACTGGACCCTAAGCCCTGAAATACCCTCTGTCTCCTTATCCTTCTGATACAGTAGTAAGTGTCATCATTGGGTTAAAGCGATACTCAGTTTTATACTATCATGATCAAGTAAATGCTATTCACAGCTGAGCAACAGAGCATCCTATGATTACTTTTCCCTTCCTGTATAATTTTTTTTGTTTTCTTTGGAGTTAATGATTGCCTTGTTTTCTTGTTTGCTTAGTTTTTCTATGTACCTGTCAGTTATTCAGCCCTGTTTCACTACTTGTCTGAACTGTTTTTTCTTGGTATCAGGCATACCTTGTTTTATTGCACTTTGCAGATATTGTGTTCTTTGGCAGATTGGAGGTTTGTGGCCACCCTTCATCTAGCAAATCTGTTGGCACCATTTTTCCAGCGGCGTTTGCTCACTTCACATCTCTGTGGCATGTTTTGGCAATTCTCACAGTATTTCACACCTTCTTCTTATTATATTTGTTATGGTGATCTGTAATCTTTGATATTACTATTTTTTTTAATGTCATCATGTTTTGTTTTTTTTTTAAAAAAAAACCTATTTATTTATTTTGGCTGTGTTGGACCTGTGTTGCTGCGTACAGGCTTTCTCTAGTTGTGGCGGCAGAGGCTCCTCTCTAGCTGTGGTGCCCGGGCTTCTCATTGCAGTGACTCCTCTTGTTGTGGAGCACGGGCCCTACATTGTGGGCTCAGGAGTTGCAGCTCACAGGCTCAGCTACCTTGCAGCATGTGGGATCCTTCCAGACCAGGGATCAGCAGGTGGACTCTCAACCTGGACCACCAGGACAGTCCCTTTGACGTTACTATTGAAAAACAACTTTCAAGTTAAAAATAAAGATTATAACTTGAAAGTTCAGATGACAGTATTTTTTAGCACTAATAAAGTACTTTTAAGTTACAGTCTATATGCTGTTTTTTTTTTAGAAACAGTGCTATTGCACAATTGATAGATTACAGTATAAACATAACCTTTATATGCTCTGGGAAATGAAAAAATATTGGTGTGACATGCTTTGTTGGGATTGTTGTTCAGTCTCTCAGTAGTGTCTGACACTTTCGACCCCATGGACTGCAGCACACCAGGCTCTCCTGTCCTTCACCATCTCCTGGAGCTTGCTCAAACCCACGTCCATTGAGTCGGTGATGCCATCCAACCGTCTCGTCCTCTGTCATCCCCTTCTGCTCCTGCCCTCAATCTTTCCCAGCATCAGGGTCTTTTCCAATGAGTCAGCTCTTCGCATTAGGTGGCCAGAGTATTGGAGCTTCAGCTTCAGCATCAGTCCTTCCAATGAATATTCAGGACTGATTTCCTTTAGGATGGACTGGTTGGATCTTCTTGCAGAGGAGAAGTCTCCGGGGACTCTCAACAGTCTTCCCTGACATCACAGTTCAAAAGCATCAGTTCTTCGGCACTCAGCCTTCTTTATGGTCCAACTGTCACATTCATACATGACTACTGGACAAATGATAGCTTAGACTATATGGACCTTTGTCAGTCAAGTAATGTCTCTGCTTTTTAATATGCTGTCTAGGTTTGCCATAGTTTATCTTCCAAGGAGCAAGTGTCTTTTAATTTGGGATAATTGACTTTATTGTGGTGGTTGGAACCAAGCATGCAAAATCTCCAAGGTCTGCCTGTATTCAAATATTCTATCAGTTTCATCTTCCTAGAGAAATCTTTACCAGAGCCTTCTGACCTGCTTCAGTCTAGTTTTTTTTTTTTGCCCTCTAGCCCATGTATGTCTGTCATACTGGATATTCTATTTGCTTATCTGCTGTGTTAGATATTCTGCTCAGAGGGTTTAGCCAAAGCCCTAGTGATCTTGATCACCAGTCCAGGTTGGATGCATGAGACAAGTGCTCCGGGCTGGTGCACTGGGAAGACCCAGAGGGATCAGATGGGGAGGGAGGCAGGAGCCGGGATCAGCATGGGGAACACATGTAAATCCATGGCTGATTCATGTCAATGTATAGCAAAAACCACTACAATATTGTAAAGTAATTAGTCTCCAACTAATAAAAATAAATGAAAAACAAACAAACAAAAAAACAAAGCCCTAGTGTTCTTAAGAGGCGCGAGGGACCATGGTTATCCTGGGTTTCACCTGATCTCTCTAGTTTCGGTATGTACCATGCCCTTACCTCTACCTGGTGTTCTGAGACTATAGACACTCAATCCTGTCCTCTCCAGAAAGCTAACCTTTAGTTTCCTGGTAGGATAGGAAAGAGGCAGTCGTCATGACTAACAGACAAGTTTAGCAACATTCCTTGAGCAGGAGTCAAAGGGAGATGTGCTTCACATGGTTGCAAAGCCAGTTAAGAGCCAATGACTTAGCCATACTAGATGCTGTGAACTTGTGTCTCCTTGTGGTTTCAATCAAGATTTTCCTAATGACAGTGATGTCGAGCATCTTTTCATGTGGTTATTAGCCATTTGTTTATCTTCTTTGGTGAAATGTTTGTTCAAACATCTTTCCAGATTTTTAAGCTGGCCTGTTTTTCAGTATGCAGTAGTTTTTTTGTCTGAAATTTCTTTTGCTGGAAATCAGACTTACCGCACACTGAAATTTTTCCCTATCTTATGTATAATTTAAGAGTATTTTCTTAATATTTCCCTTTGACTAGTCAGTTTTCAATCCTATTTTTGCTTTGCATTTCTACTTCCCTTAACGTTTTTCTATCTATGTTGTTTGTTTATTCACAGAGACATGTAGAATGAAGTTCACTCTTTCTAGGTGGATAGTTCCATGAGTTTTGACATACTTAATACCATGTAACCATCACCACAATTGAGACAGAGTATTTCCACGCTCCAAAAAGTCTCTTCACACTCCTTTGTAGACAGTCTCTTTTCTCCACCCCAATCCGCTAGCAACTGTTGATCTGAATTTTATTCCTATGGTTTTGCCTTTTCTAGATGGTCCTGTTAGTTCAATTCAGACTCTCAGTGGTATCCGACTCTTTGCGACCCCATGGACTGCAGCACGCCAGGCTTCCCTGTCCATCACCAACTCTCAAAGCTTACTCAGATTCATGTCCATCGAGTCGGTGATGCCATCCAACCATCTCATCCTCTGCTGTCCCCTTCTCCTCCTGCCTTCAATCTTTCCCAGCATCAGGGTCTTTTCCAATGAGTCAGTTCTTCGCATCAGGTGGCCAAAGTATTGGAGTTTCAGCGTTAGCATCAGTCCTTCCAGTGAATATTCAGGACTGATTTCCTTTAGGATGGACTGGTTGGATCTCCTTGTAGTCCAAGGGACTCTCAAGAGTCTTCTCCAACTCCACAGTTCAAAAGCATCAATTCTTTGGCGCTCAGCTTTCTTTATAGTCCAACTCTCACATCCATACATGACCACTGGAAAAACCATAGCTTAAGAGTATATGGACCTTTGTTGTCAAAGTAATGTCTCTGCTTTTTAATGTGCTGTCTAGGTTGGCTGTAGCTTTTCTTCCAAGAAGCAAGTGTCTTTTAATTTCATGGCTGCAGTCACCATCTGCAGTGATTTTGAAGCCCAGGAAAGTCCTATAAATGGACTCAAACAGTACGTAACCTTTTGAGTCAAACTTGCTTCACTTAGCATCATGCCTCTGAGATTTATCCATAGTCAGTTTCTTTTTATTGCAGTGTAGAATTCCATCCTTTGTAGCTGCCATCCTTTAATATTCAGTGAAGAGTTATTTCATGCCTGTCTCAGAATTGAATAGTTTGAATTACTTTAGGTCAACCAGATAAGAATGTTTAAATTTTTAGCAGAATGCCACCCCCACAACTTGTACTTATCAAATGGAAATTTCTATAAAATACTACATATATCATCTTACATTTTTCTGTTCTTGGTCAAGGCCATTCGTAAAATCTCGTTTTTTTTTTCTTTTGGTAGGTATTGATTGGCAGGTTCGGCCACCTTTATCAGGACTTCCTCCTCTTGGTAAAATGTCTGTCAACAAAGAGACGCATTTTAACACTTCCATCGCTAACTTGGTCATCCTTCGTGGGAAAGATGTACACAGTGCGGATGTGGGTGAGCAAAGTTAAGGTGAAAATTAAAATGCACATTTTGAAGATGTTCATGGTACACATGATTTTTCTTTTTTTTAAAAAGAAGTCCCTGAACTTATTCTTTTGGCCTCACCACGTGGCTTGTGGGATCTTTAGTTCCCTGGCCACGGATCGAACCCACACCCTTGGCAGTGAGAGCTCACAGCCCTAACCACTGAACCACCAGGGAATTCCCCCCAAATTTATTCTTTTTTTTTTTCCCCTATATCTCTTGGAATTTTTTTTAAAATTAATTTTTATTGGAGTATAGTTTCTTTACAATGTTAGTTTTAGATATGCAGAAAAGTGAATCGGCCTTCCATACATACCCTCTTTTTTTGGATTTCCTTCCCCTTTAGGTCACTGCAGAGCATTGAAGAGAGTTCTCTGTGCTGTACGTATGTTCTCACCAGTTATATGTCAATGCCAGTCCCCCAAATTCATTCTTTTAAAGAAAGGAAAAATAAAAACTCTGTTGTAGTAGCAAAACGTAACCCCTGTACCAGTATGTGACCAGACAGCAAAATGGAAGTGGTATAAATAAGAGACAAGTTTTAATTCTTTCTTCCTGAATCTGGCTGCTTTGTCATTCTCACCTCGTGGCTTCAAGCTTAGTCTGAGACATCTGTTAGAGCTTCAGCCATCAGATCACGTAGGAATAAGCAAAGAAGGGCAGGCCTGGTCCTGCAAGGGTCACACCCCACACTTGTGTTTATATCCCTTCGACTGAGTTGGACATGACTTGGTATGGCTTGGTACGGCATGGTGGGAGCTGTGATATAAAGAACATCAGGCTCATCCTGTGTGGTTCTTTAGTCCCCCAGTTGTGTCTGACTTTTTGTGATCCCATAGACTGTAGCCCACCAGGCTCCTCTGTCCCTGGGATTTCCCAGGCTAGAATGCTGGGGTGGGTCGCCATTCCCTTCTCCAGGGGATCTTCCCAAACCAGGGGTCGAACCAGTGTCTCCTATGTCTCCTCCACTGGGAGGCAGATTCCCTACCACTGAGCCACGAGGGAAGCCCCTATAATACCCTTAACTAAAAAACCGGTAATAATTAAGAAGAGATTGTTTCAAGTCAATCAGATGGGCTACTTTCTTCATATTCTTCATTTTAGATTTTAAAATAAGAATTAATAAAAGGACATGTAAAGTAATTAACTTTTAAAGATTTGCCCACAGGAAATGATGTAGGTACATGGAGGTGTTCTTTCAAAGATACTCATTGCAGTATCTTTCACACTGACAGAAATGTGGGAACAACTAAATGCCCAGCAGTAGGAAATGTGTTAAGTAAATGATGATATGTTCATAGAAGCTTTTAAAAATATGAGTGATATTTATTGACATGGAAAAGAGGTTCACAACATATTGGTGGATGAAAAATGCAAATCATATAAGAGCATGCATGTAAAATTCCAGTATAAGCGAGGGTCAGCAGACTGTTCATAGTCATTATTTCTGGGTGGTGACATTTTAGCTGTTGAGTTGACTTAAATTTTCTTCTTAATACTTTTCTGAACAGTGTGATTTTTTTAAATGATGATGAACATGGATCATTTATCCAAAAGCAATATAAAAAGCTAGTTTTAAAAGGCAATACAAAAGACTTCTGGTGAAATGGAAAAGAAAGTATCTTTTTATTAATTTGTTGCCAAAATTGATGATTTGTGATATAAACAATGGCTTGTTGTTTTACTCTAGGAGCATTTAAAGATCCAGCTCTCTATACTTCCTGGTTAGAGCCTGTTCATGCTTTCAATGTGTGGAAAACCCAGCGAGCCTTTAGGAAATATGAGAAATCTGCAGCCTTGGTCAGCAATAGCCAGTCCTTAGTAAAACCACTTGATATGATTGTGGGTAAAGCATGGAATATGTTTGCTTCAAGGTAAGTACAAAAGAAATCTACAAACCTTTCCTAACCTTAGGTAGATAACTGCTAGGCAGATTCTGGAGTGTCTTAGCCTGTTTGGGCTGCTATAACAAAAATAGCATAAAGTGGGTGGCTTATAAACCACAAAAGTTTATTTCTGAAGGCTGGGAAGTCCAAGATTAAGGTCCCGGCAGATCTGATGTCCAGTGACCCACTTCGTGGTTTATAGATGATGTCTTTTTGCCGTGTCCTCAGCTGGCAGCAGAGGCAAAGGAGCTCCATGGGCCTCTCACTGCATTCACGAGGGCTCCACTGTGGTGACCGAATCTCAGTCCCAAAGGCCTTACCTCCTAATATCAGTACCTTGAGAGTTAGGATTGCAATGTGTAAATTTGGGGGGAACACATTCAGTCTGTGCCATGGAGTAAGCACTTTGTAGGTATGAAACTTTGAACATGTTCTTCTGGCTTCGTTTCCTTTCCTGTACGATGGAGCCAAAAGACAGGATATACGTGGTGAAGATTAAAATGAGATAAAAATGTAAAAAAAACACCTAGTCCAGTGCCTGACTAGTAAATGCCCAAGAACTGTTCCATAGTATTTTTCCAAAATAAGATCCTTGAGAATGGAAGAGATCCTTATCTTGCTCAGTAAGAAGGATATAGCAAGTTCAGCTCCACCTGATACTATGAAATGTCTGCTTGGTGTGAAGAATGTGTTAGCGGGTTCCCTGACCTCTGCCACAGTTACTTAATGTGAGAGCAGAACTCCTCAGATGACTGGATAAGCCTGTACTTTGGCCAGGATTCCCAAGGGTCTCCCCTCCTGTGCATGGCCATTCCCCAAACCCCAGCTCCTCAGGACTATGCACTTTCTGTATAGTTCTGGTCTAGTTCCCGTCCCACTGCCAGTAAATGGTAGCAGCTGTTTTCACCAATGAATTCATGTCTGCCCTTGACATTCTTTTTAATATGATTTCTCCTTCTGCAGAACATTTTGAGGGGCTGGGGCTATTAACAGGATCACCTGGCATAAGTGCAAATTAAGTGTTGTCTGAAAAAACACTCAGGAGGCTTCATTTCATTCCTAGAACTGGATCCGTATGTCTCTCCAGTTTTACACCTTAGATAAGACTTCCCAGGCACTTCTTAAGAGTTTATACTGAACCCAGTCATCTCCTCTAGGGTGTTGAATATGTGCTGGGTAGACACCCAAATCTGAACACGCTTTTTTTTCCCTATGTGCTGTCTTTTTTTTTTTTTAGCTACACCTGGCAGCTTGCAGGTTTCTTAATAATAGTTCCCCAGCCAGGGATTAAATGCAGGCCCTGGCTCTGAGTCCTAACCACTGACATGCGTGCATCCGTGCCCAGTCCTGTCCAATTCTTCATGACCTCAGGGACTGTAGCCCACCAGGCTCCTCTGTCCATGGGATTTTCCCGACAAAAATACTGGAGCAGATTGCTATTTCCTCCTCCAGGGAATCTTCCCAGCCTAGGGATCTAACTCATGTCTCTTGCATCTCCTGCATTGACAGGCAGACTTTTTACCATTGAGTCAACTGGGAAGCTGCCCTAACCACTGGACCGCCAGGGAATTCCCCTCCTATGTGCCTTTTATTGTCACTCTCTTGAATATACGGAGCTTGACATAAACTTTGAAAGTTTGCTAACTTTTGGAGTAAACATTGAAGCAAAGATAAGTCTTTTAAGAGAGTTTGCCATGTTCAGATGTTCATGAGCTACGAAAGGTTTATTATTTGATTTTGAATTATTCAGTTGCCTGAGATTTTTATTTCATATTTTCTGTTTCTTTCACCAGAGCCTACCTTCATCAGTACACAAAATTTGGAATTGAAGAAGAGGATTTTTTGGACAGTTTCACGTTGTTAGAACAGGTTATTGCTAGTTACTGCAACCTCTGATTTTGAACCAAGGGGAAAAATTACCTTAAGTCAATTTTGGACTAAAATACTTGCAATACTACTTTCTCTATAAGGTTTTAAAATTCCAGTCTGCTAATGCTACAGAGTCAAATGCTGATTCCTTCTTCATACTATAGCCACAGAAAAGGAGGAAAACCTTTCATGTTTTCAATTAAAACATCTACTTGATATTTTCCTTTGTAAGAAAAAAAATTGGTGCTTCTTTAAAGAACTTTGGGAACACTTTGCTGAGATGTTACAACTTTGAAACTATCAGAAAAGGAAACTTCCCTCTTTATTCCAAAAAGCATTCACTAAATATGAGCTAAACTTGCGTAGCACAATTTTAAGTTAAGAAATTGCAATTCTGTATTTATATTCATCTTTGAAATGAATGTTTTGGACCACAAGAGGGAGCTGTTGTCAAATGCTATGATGTGAACGTCTCTGAATATTTTATTCGATAACAGGGTAAGATTTTCCACTTTAAGCAGCTATTTAAAAATAAATGTCAGTATTTTGTTAATAAATGTATCATGCTTAAGTACAAAAAGTAAATAAGCAACTGTTTACTTGGTTTGCTTTTCTGAAATTGGGCATCAGAAAATATTTTCTTTTACATCCTAGAATGCCAGAGCAGAAATCGATTTTGCTCAGTGTTTTAAAAGTACTGACAGGTATTTAGCTGGTGTGGAAGAAGGTTAATTGTAAGGTAATATACATCAAAGTATATTCTTTTCAGTAAAAGGGGTGAGAGCTTTCACCAAAATGTCACTAAGTTGATAAAATTTATCACCAAGGAAATACTAATATATTACTATTGCTAATCACTCAGTCGTGTCCGACTCTTTGCAGCCCCACAGACTGTGGCCCTCCAGGCTCCTCTGTCCATGTGATTCTCCAGGCAAGAATACTGGAGTGGGTTGCCATTCCCTTCTCCAGGGGAATCTTCCCAACCCAGGGATCAAACCCGAGTTTCCTGATTGCAGGCAGATTCTTAACCATCTGAGCTACAAGGAAATACTGTGCTAGATGAACTTGACACATATAGATGTTGGCCTCATTTAGGACAAAACACATTTGGAAGTTGGCAGCTGAGTTTGAGGGGAATGGCTTATTTCAATAAAACACATCACATGCAATGTGTTAACAAATGTAAAATGGGAAACAAATAGGAACACTTGCCCTTTCTGCCAAGTCTACCAGTGGTGACTTATTTTTATATGGAAAAATGACAGTTCACAGATTCACTGGTTTCTTCCTTCTCTTTCCATATGGAAATGATTACCTTTTTGCTGTTTTTCTTATCAACTGTTGCTATGATTTAAAATACTGAACCATATCTTATTTCGAAGGAATGTAAAAAGTGGTCTCTTCATCTGCTAAAAGGCACACCCACTGCTGTGTTTTGTTAACCAAGAGTACTTAAAAATAATTAGATCATAATTTTTACAAGATAAAGTTAAAAGTAATAATTTAGCATTGCAGAGATCCCAAACACTGAAACAGTTTCCCAAACCAAACCAGCCTTAATGAAGCTCTATAATTGAATTACCTCAGTAGGGGGTAAGCTGGTTCTGAGGAACTTTGCCAAGTTAAGCTTAAAGAAAGTCATAAGTTGAAATCATTTTATATTTGAGAAAAGAAAGCATAAAGTACCAGTGGGAACAAATGTATTTCTAATTTGCCAACTCATGGACTCAATAGCAGGTGACTATTGGAGGTTAACTCCAATTAGAGCCCTGGGTTCACTCATTTATGTGAGTTGAACTTTTTTTATGTACATTATTTTTTAATAAACAACTGCATTATTTGGTAGGTGTGGATACCTAAATATGTGTGAAATTGTTTTAAATGTTTACATGAACAATTTTTTTTCTTATCTAGTTTGAATAATGTAAAGTTTTTGCTATTAGAGTTGTGATAACTTAAAAATGAACCAAAAAGTTGATGCCAGAGCTTCAAAATAAGGGCTGGTATTAGAAAGGTCTGGAGGAGGGCATGGCAGCCCACTCCAGGATTCCTGCCTGGCGAGTCCCATGGACAGAGGAGCCTGGTGGGCTGCAGTCCATGGAGTTGCAAAAGAGTCAGACACCACTTAGCGACTAAACAACAACAAAATGACCAATCAGCTAAGTCAACGATGGAATCATAACTTCCTGGGCAGAGACATCCACAAGCTCCAAATATGTAATTTCTTTTTTAAAGAAATATTTATTTATTCATTTGGCTGAACTGGATCTTAGCTCTGCTGCTCAGGATCTTCAATCTTTGTTGTGGCTTGCAGAATTTTAGTTGCAGCGTGAGGGATCTAGTTCCCTGACCAGGAATAGAACCTGGGCCCCCTGCACTGGGGAGTGACGAGTTTTAGCCACCAGACCACGAGGGAAGTCCCTGAACATGTAATTTCTTAGATTACTGAGTAACTGATATACTATGTGTCACTCAGACATCATCCCACAGAGCCAAGAGGTACCCCTGTAGGCAGTGAGTGCAGTATAAAGTCAGGCCTACTTCTTATTTTAATCAAGCCTTTTCACTCTTCTCCATTTGTGCTTTTCTTAAGAACTAACTCTTTGACACAGATGTACAGAACAGGCGTTTAGACTCTGTGGGAGAAGGCGAGGGTGGGATGATCTGAGAGAACAGCATTGAAACAAGTATACTATCAAGGGTGAAACAGATCACCAGCCCAAGTTGGATGCATGAGACAAGTGCTCAGGGCTGGTGCACTGGGAAGACCCAGAGGGATGGAGTGGAGAGGAGGGTGGGAGGGGGGGATCGGGATGGGGAACACATGTAAATCCATGGCTGATTCATGTCAATATATGGCAAGAACCACTACAATGTTGTAAAGTAATTAGCCTCCAACTAATAAAAATAAATGGGGGAGAAAAAAAAAGAACTAACTCTTTAAGCAGGAGAACCTGTTTCTTCCCATTCATTCTCTCTTGCTTCGATCTTTGAGGGCTCCCCCACAACACCTTACCAATATTAGCAACACCTTTCTCTCTTCTTTAACCTGTCCCTCAGAACTCAGGAAGTGTGCCCACCGTTCACTGCTTTCAGTCCATTCATTCATCCAGCCAGTATCCATTCAGTGCCAGGCACTGCACAAATGTTAAGGATATGTGGACCAATACCACAAAGTCTAAATGAAGAAGCTTACAATGTAGCTAAGTCTCTTTCCATATCTGGAGCTACAATTCTAGCTTCCTAATTATTGCTTACTATTTTGCCCAGGGCTTCCCAGGTGGCTCAGTGGTAAAGAATCCACCAGTGCAGGACATGCAGGAGACACGGGTTTGATCCCTGGGCCGGGAAGATCCCCTGGAGGAGGAACTGGCAACCCACTCCAGTATTCTTGCCTGGGAAATCCCATGGACAGAGGAGCCTGGCGGGCTACAGTGCACGGGGTCACAGAGTCAGACACGACTGAGCGACCGAGAACACAGCACACAAACATCTTTCCCATGTCCACATTCAGTTTTTTTTTTCTTTAAACAGGGAAGCTGTGGTACAAGGTAAAGAACAATGAACCGGGACCGCCAGTCTAGGCTTTTGGTTTGTCTGGAACATCTCCTCACTGGCGCTGTAGACTGCTCTGCAGTGTACATACCAGTGATTCTTCTCCTGACCACCATGTTTATCACACTTGCATTCCTGTCCAAATTTTGTCTTAAAACATGCTCCATATGTTCCCATCCTGCTATTCTCTCCCCATGAGCCCAGGGTTTGGCAGCCAACCCTTTCTTGTACTTCCACCTACCTTCCAAATATGGTTTTGTCCACCAACTTGTCATTTTTGGCAAATAATAACAGTTATTTAAGAGAGATTTGCTCATCTATATCAATCACATTGTTTCCTATGGGTTTTAGGAATGTGAGCGTAAAAAATCTGGCTTTATATTTTTAACTAGATATCTTCTTATTCCTACACTCTGAAATGTCTCAGATGAAGCAATGTCAGCCTTATTAGTAAATGAAATCCCATGTCCCACTAGCAGGAATGTTAAGAAAAACAATGTAAATATTTTAAGTTTCCAGAGAACACAGTGTCAGGTCAGTGTTGGAGAAGATATGGCTTCAAGGGAGAGGAGGGAAAAGATAGAAGAGCCTAATCATTTAGGCTCTAGGGAGCAAGTGATGCAAAAAAGAGATGAAAAGGAAGGTCAGAGAACTGATGATGATGATCCCAAAGAACTGCTAATAGTTTACAAGCGTTTAAAAAAGACTCGATGGTTTTCGAATTACGGATTTTACCTAATGATAAAGAAAAAAATTCCAAGAATAACTTACACAAATAGCATAGGGAGTTCCCTGATGGTCCAGTGGTTAGGACTCTGCACTTTTGCAGGCAAAGGGCCTGGGTTCAACCCCTGGTCGGGGGATTAAGGGCCTGGAAGCCACAGCAGTGCAGCCAAAAGAAAAAAAGAACAGTATGAAGAGAAACAGCAAGCTAAACTACGTGTCACTTAGCAAATAATCCTGTCTTACTTGAATTTATTTCCTTTGCCAATGATGGAGCCAATACAATGGACACTTTCATGGTTTCTCTTGTCCTATTTGGGTTTAATTATTTACATGGTAAGTACACAAAAACTCAGGTTTTCGCGTGATCTTTTTTTCCAACATTTGCTGTCCAATAAGATAGCCATTAGACACATGTGGTTAGTAAGTATAAAATACATGCTGGATTTTGAAGATAATATTAGTAAAATCATGTAAAGGATTAATATTTTAAACTGTGTAAATGATATTTTGGACACAATAGGTTAAATAAATTATCCAAATTGGTATAATACCTGTTTCTTTTTATATTTTATTCTTTCCATATTTTAAAGTGCAGGTACTAAAATTTTAAAAATTAGATATTTGGCTTGCATAATATTTCTGTTGGAGAGGGCTATTCTAGACATTGCAGGAGCAAAATCCTGGGAATTGTAGAAACTGGAGTTGAACAAAGCTTGTCCTTACTAGGTGAGAGTTCATGGGAACAAGATAGGAAGAGAAACATGACAGGAGGCAGAAAGGTGGGAATTTCCTTTTCTAAAAAAGAGGCCTTTGCTTAAGCTCGACTCATGTGACCAGCATGAAAGAGGCAGGATATGAGCTTAATTCAACAAACATCCATCGAACACCTGCAAGGGAAGACTGTGCAAAGATGAGGAAATTTTAAAATGAGGTAAACCTGCCTCCTCCCCTTACGGAGTTCACCATTTGGTGTATTTCTTGCTGCCCAATCTATGCCTGGCTCATGTAGATACTCTCTGTTTACTGAACAGAGTATAATACAAATGTCTAACAAACTCTGGAAGAGATGTAAAGCTGCAAAACTACAGACAAACAATAAAACCCATTAAAGGTCCCATATTAGCAACAGATCTCACAGCTATTAGATGCAACTAAGGACCTGGAAATAGAATTGCAAATATTTTGTTTCTGAAGTCATCTTATATCAGTAGAAGCCACTTAAGGCAATATAAATTCAAACACCATATTAAGAGAGTGAAAAAGTGCCTTGGCTTGCAAGTCCTGGTCTAAAATCTAAATTCCATCTCTGAGCTCCTGTATGTGCATGCTCACTTCAGTCATGTCCATCTCTTTGCAACTCTGTGGGCTGTAGCTCACACAGGCTCATCTGTCCATGGGATTCTACAGGCAAGAATGCTGGAGTGAGTTGCCATGCCCTCCTCCAGGGGATCTTCCCAACCCAGGGATTGAACACAGGTCTCCCACACTGCAGGTGAATTGTTTACCATCTGAGCCACCAGGAAAGCCCAAGAATACTGAAGTGGGTGGCCTATCCATTCTCCAGGGGATCTTCCCAAGCCAGGAATCGAACCAGGGTCTCCTGCATTGGCTAGTAGATTCTTAATCACTGGACCACCAGGGATGTCTCCCTTGCATTTTTTTTTTTTTAAACAAAGTTATAAACATCCAACACAAACATAAAATAACTCAAATTATTTTTAAAAGGATGTTAATACCTGGAGATAGTTTGAAGAACAGACGGATAAGTCAAACGAATCAGAAGCCAGCAACAAGGGGTGGAAGTAGTAATTGGCCTCATCATTCTGAACTATCACAGAAATAGGGAGTAGGAATGCCAGGATGTCCCAGGTTGAGTCAGGCACAGAGGAGGGAGAAATGAAAGACTTTGGGGTCCTATTGTCTCACCATGTTCTTCTAACGAACACTGCCCACTGGATGGGAGGCTAGTAAATATATCAAACACAAAGTCTGGGAGCAGCCTGAAAAAAAAAACTGTATAAAGTCAGAAATCATTTATGTATGAAAGAATCTTTTATCTCCTCCTTGCAGAGACCAGGCATGTCTTTTATGCTCAGATTCTTTTTTTTTTTTTTTTTAATGCTCAGATTCTTTATGTTTGAAGAAGGACATGCAGAACATCTGCAAATTTTGATCTTACATTTTTCTACAAGTCCTGTTTTGCAGCTTCCTTTGTCTTCTAAAATTGTGCAAAGCACTTGCACACCCATGCTTTTACCAGATAGGTATCTCATTTCATCTGCTTCCCTCCAAAAGCCAGGAACAGTCACACCCCCAATTCTCCCAGGCTTCAAAAACTGTGCACCCTCCTGAGAGCGGAATACTCAAGTTCTGTGCCCCTCTTCTCTACCCAAGGATTATGACACAGTAAATCTCTCCTTCTGAACTCTGGTGCTCCCGGTGAGTGGTATGACTGTGGTCATATGTCATTGATTCTGAACTCCTACCCAAGCCAACTTCAATAAGCATAACTCATTTACTGAAGCGTGTAAACAACCCCAGCACTGAAGCAGCCAAATGGAAAGCTGCCTTTACCACACGCTCTAGAAGGTGTAATAAAGCCATGATTCTGACTTTTTGGCTTGGCAGAGGCGGCTGGGAGGATGCCCTCCCGCTTACTTGGGAATACTAATGGCATCTGGGTTCTAGGTGGCTGCCACTGCTGTCTAGGCGCGCACTGCTGGAATCTTGGACTCTGGTAGAAATATACAGGAAATCACATTGCCAAACTTTTCTCCTTATAAAGACAGACGATCTCTCCAGGAATTACCATCCTCCCGGATCTAGGAGGGAGGAGCCACGGGGGAAGCCAGCAGGATACAACTGTGGGGAGGAATTTTAAAGCAGTTTCCTGTGGCTCCAAGGCCCAGTCACAGGGCCATTCTTTCACAATGGCGCCACATAGCATGGGGCTGCTTTGATGATCACCTACAGCAAAGTACAGTGGACATACCACTCTGCAACCACAGTCCCCAGCATTTTGGCACCAGGGACTGGTTCTCACGGAAGACAATTTTTCCGCGGATTGATGAGGTGGGGTTGAGGGGGTGGGGATAGTTTGGGGATGATTCAAGTGCATTTACACTTATTGTGCACTTTATTTCTGTTATTATTACGTCAGCTCCTCCTCAGATCATCAGATCCCAGAGGTTGGGGACCCCTGTTCTAGAGGATTCTCTGAAAAAGTCAAGTTTATTCCCTGACAGGGAGTGGTCTGTGGATGGCTCACTCACTAGGAATTGGGGAGTTGGGAAAACTGTATATATTCCTATACAAGGTCCCACTTTTCTATTGGTGTCTCCCCTTCATATGTTCAAAACAGAACAGTGACTCTCTCCCTCCAACTTGATCCTCCTCCTATTAATATATCCCTGGCTCAATGATCAATAATTATTGCTCAGAGTTCCCTGGTTCCTTCATGTTTACTCCATCTTTTACTTCCTCTTTACCTGGATTTTACTTAGGTAGCATCTCCTGCCTGCTTTGGATCTCCGCTAATGCTTCACCCAGGTTATCGCGATACATTCGGCAAACACTCAGCATGAACCTACCCTCTGCTTGGCTCTGAGCTTACAAAGGAGAACACAGCAGTGTCTGCCCTGCTGGGCTTCGGGGTCCAGTTGGAGGAGACAGTGAAGAGGAGGACACAGACCAACCACTGGGCTGGCCAGAAAGTTCCTTCAGGCGTTTTTGTACAGTCGTATGGGCAAACCCAGCCTTCCCTGGTGCTCTGGCGGTTGGGAACCTGCCTGCCAGTGCAGGAGGCACAGGTTCAGCCCCTGATCCGGGAAGAGTCCACGTGCTGTGGGCCGACCAAGCGCTTGAGCTGCGATGGCTGAGCCCGTGCTCTGCAACAAAGGAACAGTGCGGAGGCAAGCAGCCCCCCTCCCGCACCCAGACCGAGGCCACACCCGGCAGCAAGGCACCAGCACGGCCCAAGTTAAATAACAGCTTGTTAAAACAATGGGTAAGATAGTACATTACAAAAAATATGGGAAAACCCAAACCTACTTTTGGGCCAAGTCAATAGATGTGTATTTTATGTACGTACTTTAAAGGAAACAAAATGAAGCTAGGCAGAGAATAACAGAGGTTGAAGCTTTCTTGGTCTTGGGTCTTGTTTATTCTACCCACCCTCAACACAACCCCCTCACTGGTGCTTCCTGGTGTCTCTCCCGGGGCTTTCCCCTCACCCCACCTCACCCCACCCCTACTTGGAAATTCAAATGCCACACACATCGTCATGCAACCTTTTCTGACCCTTCCTGGTCAGCAATTCTCTTCCTCTTCCCAGTTTTTTTTTTTCTTAAGGCCTCCATCTTCCTCTACATTTGTAGTTAACTGCATATTTGCATAACCCCCACGAAGACTGTAAGCTCTTGAAGGGAGATCTCTTTTCAACACTTTGTCTCCTCCCTACTGTATCTTAAACCAGGAGAGATTAAAGTGAAAAAAAAAATCTTTTCCCCTCAATGTGGCTAATACTACTACTGGCCCTATTTCATAGGGTTGTTATGAAGATCAAATAAAACTCAAGATGTGACAGTGCTTCGAAAAAGAAAAAAGGTGTGTACCTTTGTACAGACTGCTTTGTAATCATAATCATAGCAAACATCATTCTGGAAACCTGCCCACACAGGATGGCTAAGAGTGGAGCTGCTACAGGGGCGCGCAAAGCAAAGAATGCTCATCTGGTTAAATACCAAACTCTCTGGGGCTATGGCCTTGATTTTCTGCTATCTCACTTTTCCCATCACCTACCTTGTGATCACAAGATGAAACAAGCAAGCAGACACTTGGACTTTTGCACTGGACTTTTCCAAGGAACTGAGTGGCTAAGAGCCAGCCAGAACACCTAGGTTTAATCCTTGCTCTACTTCCTTGCTGCCTCCAGCAAATCACTGAACTTCTCTGCCTTTATTTCCTCGTGGGGCTGTTGGAAGGATTTAATGATTAAATACAATAATGTAAAACGACACTGAAAGCCCTGCCTGGTACAAAGCAAGCAAGCAAGCAAGCAATCATGATCAAAGTCACCATAAATCCACTGTGCTTCCTGGTGCAGGGCACATCAGAGGAGGTCCCTGGGAGCCAAGCTTGACTGCTGCTGGTGTGGGGCTGTGTACAAGGAACACACTCTGGAGGGGACACGGGAGTGGAAGGGAGGCTGTGCAAAGGGCAGAAGGGAGAAGAGGCATCTCAAGAGTCTCAGGAGTGGGGCCAAACCACGTGAGGTTCGGTAGAGAAAGCTCAGCAGCTATAAGAGGCTTAGGACAGTCTTTCAAGTGAAAGCGATTCTCAAGACACTAGGAAGCGCCCTCAGAAATGAAAGGCAGAAAAAATCCTTCTCTCATCATTTTTGGCTTTCATCTTTTTAAGTTGTAAAAGGAGGTCGAGGACAACAGGGTTCTCTGATGACATGGAGCATTGGGCTTCAGCACTTCCTGCTGGGAGAACTGAACCCAAGCTGTTCTTTGCTGCCTGGTGAGGAGCCAGAGGAAGACAAGAGTAATCTGAACAGCCATTCCCCACCTTCGGGGAAAGGCGGAACCCATCCCTCTTTGCAAATCCCAAACTGCCTCACTCCACAAAAACAATTTTTCCCTCCGTCAGAAACAGACGGGGACACAATTAAGCAATGCTGTCGGGCTGGGTCAGTCACAAGTGGCCTGGAGGAAAAAGCTGCTCATGCTGTTCCCTAAAGGGGGATAAATGGCAACAAAGGGAAATGACGTTTGGAACTAGGTGGGGTGGGGGGGAGAGAAAAGTGGCCGGCAGAGGCCTCCTTGAATAAACAAGGCTTTTCCCCAAAGGGCTCTGGGTGGAAGGCCATCAAAGCAAGCTGTCCACACTCCTCCCTGGAAACTCAGAAGGCTGGGACTGTTAGCTTAGATAGGTGGCCCAGGGGTCCCTCTCAGCCAAGGATACCCAGAAAAAGCCAGAGCCTACCCCTCAAGAATTCAGGAATGTGGTTTCCAACGCAAACAGATCCTAACACTGCAGAAATACTGCTGGAGTGTGTCCAAGCCTTCCCTTTATGTCCTTTGAGTCATTTGGAAATGGTTAACAAGCGGGCTGAACACCTGGGCTGATTACCCCAGAAGGGGATTTCCAAACAGACCGTGTGCTGTAAAATCATCTCTTCCCTTCCCCAAGCAATTCAGCTCCACTTCGTCTCTGAGGTGTGCCCTGAAAGATGCCAAATTTTCTAACTCTGATTTGAGGCTTTACCGAGTTACAGCAGCAACTGCTGCTGACACAAAGGAACAAGGCGCCAAGTAACTCTGTGCTTTTTAAAAAGGTTTATTTTAAATTAAGAAGAGCAGATGTCCGATGCTTCAAAAAGCCACACATTTGTGGATTTGGCTGACAAAGCCTCTAAGTTGCGTTTCATTTCTGTTCCGAGACTCAGCCAGCCACTCAGAACTGACTCACTCTCTCTGGGCCACAGTTTGGGCCGGCATCCCAACTACAGAGTCTACTATCTCAGACCTCAAATGAATCCAGGGTGTATGGGGAGAGCGGGGGCCATGTAAAACAACTTTTTTTTTTTTTTTAGTAGCATCAACACCCACACAGCAAACCGTGGAAGGCTAGTAGGTCAAACAGAGTGAGCAAACAGCTGGCACCTGCCTGCCCCAGTGCCGCACAACTCTAAGGGCAATGAGTAAGCAGCTGTCCAGTGCAGGTTTTTGTTATAATCCCTCTTGTGAGTTCTGGTTCAGTATGCAAATACATGCAGGTTATCTGCTGCAGTTCAAGCCCTCATTCTCCAGGCAGAGACATTACCTCAAGTGACCTCTTGGCCCTGCTGGAAAGGGAGGGGCCAGGAGCCCCAGCCCCTGACTACCAGACACAAATGACTCCATTGCTTTTAGAATTTTGAAGAACATCATGTGCTCTCTTTTCTTGTTGTCTTTGAGAATAAAGGAACAAAACAGTTCACAGGCCGCAGTTCTGTGTAGCATTTCATTTACTATGTTTTGGGACTACCAAAGACGCTTTGATCATGCCAGTTAGAGGTGGAATGTTACTTGGCTTTCAAAAATGGCCACTAAAACTGCTTAGGTTGTCTTAACCTTTTGGGAGCACACTAATAACTATTTATCAATAGAATAAACCAATCTTGCGTTTTCCTTTTTTCTACTGTTTGGTTGTGTCGTGCGCCCTGTGGGATCTCCGTTCCCAACCAGGGATTGAACCCACGCCTCCTGCGGTGGGGGCATGTAGTCCCAACCGCCGGACTGCCAGGGAAGTCCCCCTCGTGTGTTTTTCTAACAGGAATGGGACTTTCAGGTCTATTGGGGAAGACCTGGCAGGCCACCAAATCAGAATTTCCTTTTACTGTTTAAAATCTCTTGATACTTAGCAAATCTCACTGGATATCATAGATGGAGTGTTACCAATAAAGTTATTAAAAGCTGACCATTCCCTTTTTCTTTATCTACCTTCTAGACTTTTTAGCATTAACTATCTTTATAACAAATTAGAAAATGTCAACATTTAAAGCTGGTAAGGTTAGACCCTGGTAGCTTAGATGGTAAAGAATCTGCCTGCAATGCAGGGGACCTGGGCTCAATCCCTGGGTCAGGAAGATGCCCTGGAGAAGGAAACGGCTACCCACTCCAGTATTCCTGCTTGGGGAATTCCATGGACGGAGGAGCCTAGCGGGCTCCAGTCCACAGGTTCGCAGAGTCAGACTCAACTAAGTGACCCTTCTTTTTCCAAGGTTAGACAAGAATTTACAGTTATTCATAGTAAATTTTGTGTATCTGTGCTTTGTACCTTAATTAGACTAGTTCCCTCCCCCCCCCCCCCAACCTTTTGATAGGTAAGAAGCGGATTTACTTAGAGATGCACATCACAGACAATGCAGTCAGTCTCAAAAGGCGAGAGCTGCCATGGGAGAAACACACTCCAAGCCAAAGTGTGGGCCATCTCAGAAGACGAGACCTGGAGGCCTATTTCTAGATTTGAGAAGGTTTTGATCTATTTCTAGATTTGAGAAGGTATTACTAATCAAGTCACTAGTTCATTAATTTCTGCTTTTCTCTATTAATTTGTATACTGGATTTAGTTACTAAGTTTTTTAGACAGAGCATATTTACTCCCAAACAAGGGGACATATACAGACAGCATTTAAAATCCTATTTTTTAAGTGAGCGAATGCACTGTTGTAAAATTCTCACATGTGTAGCAAACACTGTCTTTGATGAATTAAAAAATTGCTAACATACTAACATTAACAGCTTCTTTACATTTTATCTGATGTAATCCTTAGGACAACCGGGCTATATATAATCTCTATTTTTATAGATGAAATCAAGGCTGAGTTAAAAAACTTTCTCCAGGTCACATTATGTTAGAGGCAGAAATCTAAACCACTGTTAACAGACTAAGCACGTGGGTTTCAAAGCATATGGAAAGGTTTTTTGATGCTAAAAAGATTGGGGACTCATGAGTTCTTTACATATGGGTCAGTCAAACACAGTTCACCCCAGTTTATAAGAGGGCAGTTAGTTGTTTTATCTAGCTTCTTGCATAATTTGTACTTACTGGATCGCTTTGAGTAACAAGCCTCAAGCTGTCCTCCCAGAGCTAGACAGCAGAGCACACTGCGAACACAGGCTGAGCTTGTTTGTAAGGAGCACACGCTCCTCTATATCCCTAATACACCAGTGTATTTCAGAAACATCACTTCCAGCCTTGTCTTTTTCTGCACTTTTAGAGAACAGATACAGAGGCCATTATCCAAATGAAAATAAAACTCTTTGCTCTAAGCTCTATACTCTGGGTTATGGTTATACAGAGAATACAGAAAACACTGCATGCTCCTACATGGCGTTGTTTGAAGGGAGGTGCTCCTCAGTACTTGTGTATACACCTTAACATGTTGCCTTGTACTGTCATTGCTTGACATTCACTGAATTGAGGCAGATAAGATGCTGCAGACATTTAAGGCACAGAAGAGACTTAAAACAGAGATGGAATCAAAAGAATTCCCGGCCCTTTTTTTTTATTTGCAGGAACATCAAACCATCCATTTACAAATTTTCTGGTCTCCAATCAGCTGGAATTAACTAGGCGTGTCTTTGGGATCGTGTTGTCTGTGTCCGCTTTGGTGGATTAAAGAAAGGAACCAACCAACCGCAGGAACAGAAGGGTAGCACGCGGCCCCAGCTGGAATTCGGCAGGATCACCTGAGCATGCCACACCTGAACCGCAGCGCAGGGAAGGAGGAGAGCTGCTCTTCATTTGTTTTCCGAGCAAATTCATTTGCAAGAGTGAACAAGCCACCATCACAAGTCAAATGTATTATAATCACTTAGACCTTCAGCCTAAGGAACAAGGCTTTCTAATACTTTACCCCAAAATAAATTTATCAACAAATCCCAAAATCTAGTACAAACAGTACAAATCGGATTTGCTTTCCTCCTTCCTTTCTTCAGACAAACACCAAATAAAATGCAGGTGAAGGTGATGAAAGACAATGGGAAGCCAACTTAGAGACTTACATGAACCCTAAAGAATCTAAAAAACTGTAACAGTTAATGTGAGTTTATTGAAACCGTCGGGGTACCGCTTTTCAAGTAACTACCGCTAGAAAGTTTCCAGGTAGGGGGTAAAAGATGGTTAAGAAGTAACCGTTCCAAAACTCACAAGACAGGTTGCTTGTCCTTTATTTAGTTTTGATCACACAGACTATCCCAATTTTGCATAAAATCCTCTTGATACAGTATTATGGCATAAAAGAGTCAAAGTGCCACTAGACCTAAGGACCAATTCTTTTAACCATAAAACATGGTGCTGGGTAATGTCTGAATGGGAACATTTGATATGGATGGTCAGATGAAAGATACCAAAATGTCAGACAGCCCATCGACTGCTGTTGCCATGAGATTCAACAGTCAACATCAGTCTGATAAGCTACCCGACAAGGTGGTACAGCCATGGAGATGTCACGACGGTAGGCAAAACAAGCAGACATTCAGGCAGGATTTGATCAAACAAACCAGGCATTTCTGGCCTGTTGAGATTTAAACTCAATTCTACACTCAACATAATGTCAGTACCAACTTTCCTAAAGGAGAAAAGTGAGACTATTTATCACCATGCCCGCCCCACCCCGCCCTGAGCAAAATAAAATGACCAAGTTCAACCAGAAACATCCAAAAGGAAAAATCACATAAGAACAAACACGAAAGAAAGGAAAGAAAATTAGGTTCTAAATAAAAGTAAATTTCTGTCTGCTAAAATCAGAATATGTGCTGAGTTAAAAATTAATTGCTATGAGAAAGCTTGTTTTTCTTTTAAAACAGGTTATTTTTCTCTCCACGTCCTTTGATTTATATACTATCATCTCTCCTGTTTTCACAAACCAGTAAGTCCCCTCCATACATCAGTACCTAAGGTGCCCTTTCAGCAGTGTGTAGCCAGCTGCCCAATTTCAACCCAACCAAAAAACGCCTTGGTGGTGGCCCTTTCATGCAAATAAATGAAGGCGTTAAGAGACTGCAGCTGTGATGGATATGGCAAGGCTGAATTTAGTTGGTAGAAGCCAAAAGGAAGTTAAAAAAAAAAAAAAAAAAACGCTCAAGAAAATGGACACAATTTTGGAATGATCAAAGATGTATTTATAAAGTTTTTTCATGACTTCATTCTAAATATACAGAATAAAAAATGGTGTCAGCTCATTTGTGAGACACCAACAAGATTTTCCTTATACTGTCTCAAAATTGAAAGATCAGTTTCCCAAGAGGGTGTGCAATGCATCATAAAATGGCCTTTTTTCGAAGGTGGGAGAGGAAGGGTTGGGCAGGATGGCATATTAAATTTTACCATGATAGACATGCAAGACTGTTATCCAATCTAGTATAATTTATATACACTTTTGATGACTTAGAAAAACAAAGAAGTCATATTTGACAAGCGTAAAAAGCTTGAAATGTTTAACATACTTAGGAATTCTTTTTTGGGGGATGGTGTTTGGAATTCTTTAATTGTACCACATGGGCCTTTGAAAGTAACAAACAGAAGGCCAGTTTCTGTTAACTTTGCTGCTCAACATCACATTCCACCCTAATAAAATACAACTTGGATTGAACCGAGGGTGGATACCTTACCTTAACAAAGGAAAAGTATGTCAGTGCAAGATGTGGACTAAACTGCTTTCAGGGGGGAAAAAAATAAAAACTGATACAGGTTGGAAAAGGGAATTTTCCTTCCTGATCTGGAGTCCTCCCACTTTAAGGCAGAACCCTTCCATGTTAATTTCTGCAGTTAAAACCTTTTCCTGCTTATTTGGTTTTCTCCTTTGGGTCCAACCGCTGCTGGATTCGTTTGGCATAACTTTGTGCCATGGAGTTAATGATGGACAGGATGAAGTAACACACCATTACAACAACCAACTTCTCAAACATCCAGGACAACCAGTTTTCTCCCTGCAGGAAGAAAGGCAGAACAACCCACGAGAAATGCTTCATTAGTTTGGTTGTAAAAAGGGAGTCATCTACTATGTTTTAACGAAAGTCATGAGAACTTGGAGCTTATAACCTAATAAACAATTAAAAATGAGAAGTTTTCTCTCTTCAGCTACCCTGAAATCTACATTCAGGCCTTCTTCTTACCCCCAGTTATTAAGGTTTCACTTTGTTAAAGTCAATGTTGAATACAGTTCAGAATGGGGTGTGAGGTCATTTCTTGTCTTTCACTACATAAAGTCTTTGATTAAATGCTACTATCTGAAGTCATCATGGGGATACCTGTAGAGAGTAGTGTCAAGATAGTTTTATATATTTCTTGTTCCAATATTAGGAGCAGCTTTTAAAAATATAAATGTTATCTATTTCTGGAGTTATGTTTGGTCAACTGAGGGCAGCAAAGGGCCACATAAAGAGTTGTAAGGCCATTAAAAAAACCAACCAAACCAAACAACAAAAATAACCCTATGCTTCCTTCAAGTTCCCCATTTCAGATTATTGCTTACTCATCCTCTTCTAGTCATTTCCTTTCTTTGCTACAGAACTGTTTATACAAGAGGCAGGTTTAGTTTAAAGTTTTTAAGTTCAGTTATGTTAACAGCTTTAGTTTATATATTTTTTTAAATTATTTTTCCCATCAATGAAAAGAAAAAGAGAGCAAAAATAGATATTCAAATGAACGCATTAAATCCAATACTTTGTTATGCTATAAATCTTAACTTTCTAATCTACTTGGAAAGTATACTTGCTACTTATAAATAAGTCATTGAAGATCAAGGTAATAACTCATCCTACATAACATATCCATTATTTTCCATTAGCCCAATACTTGTTTTGGGGAGCAATACAAAACAGAAGTTACATTTTTCTGCTTTAGACAAAGACACATTTGCCAGTAGGAAGTACACAGAGCTTCAGACTTCTACTGAGCCTGACAAACCTCACTCTATTTGCCTAAAAATGCCAGTGAGTGCTGCGAATGTAACTGCAGCCCGAAACCGTGGGGGTGGGAAAGAGAAGAAAACCAGGGAAAAGTCTCACCTGCGGTGTGCCCATTTCGCTTCTGTGGTGAAGCTTCTGCCGCTGGGCCTCCAGGTATTCCTGGAATGGCTTCTGCAGAGATGGACCTATGCCGGGGACAGCACTGGAGGCATGGTACAATAACCCCAGGAAAAAAGACACATTTGGGAAGAAAAGCAGGAAAGAATGTTAAAGGAAAATCCACTTACCGCCTTGACTCAAAAAAGCAGGGATTAGACAGAAAGAGGGAAAAAACCCAACAACAATCAGCAGAGGTGGCGAAATCCTGTGAACTGTTCCCAATGGATAAATATTCATCCTTTCCCAACCCCTTACAGAAGACAGCTCTCTCCCACCAACATGTTTAAGAAGGAAATAGGAGCTGAGAGTCCCTTCCAGTAGAAGAGTTAGTTCTCAGAGTGAGGCGAGCTCAGCCGGCGCTGCACACTGGTGTGGTACAAAGAGCAAAATGAATGACTTCTGAGAAGTCTCACATTTATCACCACCAGTTCCTGTAAGAACTGGTTTGAACCGATTAATAAGGAAATGACTTATGCTTGTGTCATCCCTGGTTGAAAAAGAAACTGCCCGCCCTCTCACTGACTTGTCCCATCTTCTCAGAGGAGGCGGTGCTTTCTCAATCCAAGTCCTTATTAGGACAATCTGTGCGTCATCCTTATCCAAAAAGAATGCATTAGCAAATTTGGGAGGCACCTCCCACTAGTCAGAAGTCAGTGATTAACAAAGGAACAAAGAAGGAACTATGAACCTTGAATCACGTCGTGGTTTATGGTGGATGGCTTGCACAGAAACTACACAACATTACTAAACAACTTGTTCTGAGATGACTGGGATAGTGATCTCTGATAAGTTTATGGGCTCAGAGCTCCCTCTCACCTAGAATGTGTGCAGGCAGTGCTGTTAAACCGGTTTGGCAACTGTAGTCACCGGGCTCCCGATTTAGAAATGCTTGCAGGCATTTTAAAAAAACGGTAACTTGGGGCGACTTAGAAAACCAAACATCTCTTACTTTCTATACCCTCTATTTTCTCATCTGTCATAACAGGGCTAAAAGCTAAACAAGCCCAGTCATTTTCCTGGGGCCAGCAAAGGGTATTTCATGTATTTGCAACAGTGTCTAAAGTTCTCTAAGTATTAATGTCACCACCTTTTTTCTAGAACAATTTCAGTTGCTGCTTTCTCTAATAAAAAGCAGTACAGAAGAGAAATTTCTTGCTACTATATTTACCAGAGGGTAACAAATACATACTCCTGGCTGACACTTTTCCTTGATCCTGTTAATGATCAACCAACAAGCCCTTAATAGAGTCCTTCTTTTATATCCAAACTGTAATTGGTGCTATGGGGAGAGACTAAAACTGCAAGAAGTGGTCTACGTCCAAGAACTCAAATCATTATTTATATGGATTCAAAACGTACTCGCGTGCACACACACACACACACACACACACAAACTCATTTGTGAACAACAGAATTTATAAATCAGTAATAAATTTCTCAATTTTTTGGTAGAGAAGACACACTCCAAAGAAACTGAAGGGAGAAAAGAAAGACCAGTGTGGGGTGAAGTTGTTTAAAAAGTCCTTTAAGGAATACTAAAAGATGTGTAAAAAGGCCTGAAGAGATATATGTAGTAGAGGCAATGACTGCACGGATGATTCCAAAAGACCCATAAGACAGACCTCAAAGACGGAGAAGCCTCCTTCCCTCGCACAGACGTCTATGTGGCCTCACGTGAGCGTGGTAAACCAAAAGAGCTGTCTCTGAGCTCTGCTGCTATTTTTCAGTAATGGTTTTTCTACAAGGGAGCAACAATAGTACAAACTTTCTCTTTAAAAGAAACGTTTTCCTTGGGTAGTTCTTTATATAATGCATAAAAGAATGCAAATAGCTCATCCACTTACACTTGAAATAAACCACAGAAATATAAAAAAATCCAATAAAATAAATGTATAAGGAGACTGGCTTTGAAGATTGCAGATTTTTAAGAACTTTCCTTCAGAAATTGATTCCTTTTGGGTTTTTTGGCTGCTGCACAGCTTGCAGGATCTTGGTTCCCTGATCAAGGGCTGAACCTGGCTCCACTGCAGTGAAGGTGCCAAGTCCTAACCACTGACCAACAGGGACGCCCAGAAATTTATTCTTTCACCCTTAATAACAATACCTTATATCATCATTTAAAACTCCCAAGGGTGGCTAGTTAAGAAAAAAACTTATTTAGTGAAATTGAAATGATTGTAGGCTTCTTTGAACAGCTAGGATGTACAAGAAACAACTTTTGTTTCTTCAGACCTCTAACTTCAGACCAAAGTTAAGCAAAACTATGGCTTACAGTTTTCCTCAAATCATTCTTAGGCTCCAGGTCAAGTCATTATTTAAAGAGAAAATTAAGAATCAAGACCCAATGTTAGAAAGGTTCTACTCTGCTGTTGTTGAGGGAAATGAGGAAGGCACTAGCAACAATCATTCTAAATTCCTTTCAAAATAACTGAAAAGCATAAGTGATTTGCCATTATAAGTCCATTAAGGGCTACTCTTTTAGCTGATAGAGAATATATGTTTACATGATGTGTAACTTTCAAAGAATTTTCCTGGACTAATGAAAAGGTTAATTTTTCAAGGTGTTATATTATTACATGCTTTAGAGTTTTGGGTGGTGGGATGGGAGAGTCAGTTTTTCATAAGAGACTAGAAACACTTGAAAATAGAAAGAAGTTAGAAGTCTTTTATAGCAACATTTTGACCAAAACTATTATGAATAAGTGCCACATGATCCAAATACATCTAAAAAGTTAACATATTTGAAATCTAGGTAATACATGTTACATAATGAATTTTAGTCAAGTCCTCAAGTTTTTAAATATATGCCTCAAAATCTTAGTTTTATTTTAATTTTTTTATGTCTATAAACAATGGCTTAGGTCACACATGCCTCAGCTTATACAAAGCACTCTTATACTAGAGTTTTCTAAATTAACACTAAAGCTCTTTAAGTAATGGACTAGATAAAAACTGAAATTATAGCTTTTACTCTTAACATGCATTTAAGGAAAACAAGAATGCCATCCCCATGACCTCATCCCTCAAGTTATTTTCAAGCAGCAGAAGTAAGAGCCCATTCTAGGAAAAAGAAAAAAAAAAAAAAAAGAGTCCATTCTGACATTCAGGATTAATTTAAGGTACACGCATGAAGAAAGGAGGGAGGAATAACTTGCAACACAGTTGAGTGTCTTTTTATCGTTGGTTTAGGAAATAACTCAAACGCCTTTTCTGAAAGCCATTAAGTTCAGAGCACCTTATGCACCTGGCTGAGGGCTCGCCTCTCACCCACGGTGGGCGGGTGAGACGCTGCAGTCAGGTGCTGACTGAATTCAAAGTGTCAGAGTTATTCAGCACTATTTTCCCGTCAGTGGCTGTATTTAAATATACTTAAACTAGCCTTGTAAACAGCCATTTTCTCTAGGTGACAAAGCCTTAAAGAAAAAAGAAGGGAAAACAAAAGCAAGAATAAAATTAATCTCATCCACTTTTCCTTGCTGTAGACCTTCAACATGGTGGGTAAAAAAAAAAAGCTGTGTGGACAGTAATATGTTGATATTTATTTCTTGACATACAAAAACACTTTTCAGGTAGTATAATCATGAAGAAACAAATTTCCAACAAATTATTTAAATGACAATTTTTGAACTTAATAAAGAAAGAAAGAAATCCTCAGAAAATGCAAACAGGAGAGGAGGAGAAAAGAAATCCACAGAAGTCTAAACCCACCCAGAGTTCAAAAGGAGTTTCATGGGAACAATATTCTGCATGCTTATATACCTAACTATAAGTTAAAACAGAAACAAGACAAACTTCTCTGCAAAATTCTGTCAAGGGCCATGATCAATATACAAACAAAATCTACTATTTTTCTCTAGTTTTTAAAGCGTATGTAACTCCGTTTTTGGAATCACTTATAAGAAATCTGTATCTTAAACTCTCCCCATATCAACTCATTATAAACAAAGGTCTGCACTGTGTTCCCACAAAAAGCCAGAAAAATCTTCCAGAGGAAGCATCACAATAGGCAGAGGTTGCATAGAGTGGGTGATGTGATTACTCTGGTTTTTCACAATGCTTACATTTTCACTTGTTGGTTGGTTATGAGCATATACACCCATTCCAAAAATTCATAGGTCATTGTTATTCGGTTTTCAAGGAACTCCCTTCAAACTGTGTTACTTTCAAACAAACTGGTTCACTAGATGTAAAAAACATATCATTTGATTTACTTTGAATGTCTTTTCCATCATGAACATAGTCATCAAACTAGCACTCACTATTAAAAGACCTGAAATCTTCCTGTTCAGGGTTCTTCTTGGATTTTTCCAGCCAGATGTGTTTTTTTTTTTTAAACTATAATTATTATTAAGTGCCATCATAAACCTGGGGCACAGTGCTTAGTAACACAAGAGTAACATAAACTTATAAAAAATTGATTTGTCTTGTTTAGCTCTATTTATACAGTGCCCATGTGAAGGTTACGCAGTTGAAATGCCTAAGGGAATTAAACAGGTATAATTAAGTAAAGTTCTAGTATAAGCTCTTCTTTCTTAACCACTTTTTTTTTGAAGACCTTAGCATTGATGTGATTGTGTATGTCATATCATTGGCTTTCCAATACACTAGAAACTGCCTGACATGGATTCCAAGTAAGGCTAAAGGGCAATAAACCTTTGTCATTCCTAGGGAAAAAAAAAGTTTTTAAATGTTTTAAAATTAAGAAACATTTCTTTAAACCTTTATTTCACTATTTGTGCAGTACTTTGAGGCTAATTTATTTAACATTCCTCTGATGATTAATTAGAACATCTAAATAACATTCTCAGGGTGTGATTGGTTAAACCACTGAAAGCTTATGAATGTGAGAAAATGATTTTAGAAGATACAGTTCAGGGGTAGTATTAAAAGAAAGGGAAAAGAAGAGTTTAATCAAGTCTACTGCTGCTACAATTCAGACAGCATAATGGTCTTTTGAAGTAGCCTGTTTTTTGATAGCACCAAAAGCAGCTTTTAAAGGCAGAGAAGCCTAGACCAATGGTCTGTGAACATTTCTGATATATGGATATTACTCATGCAAAGAGTAAAATGTACAAATACAAATTTAAAAGGATAAAATATAGATGAAACATTAAACAATTTAAAATGTCTCATTATGATGACTTTCATGCTATCTTTAGCAAATATTCCTGATTAATGGGGCACAGAAAAAACAAATAAATTGCAGCGTGCCCCCTGTAAGCCCCTTTAGTACTGAGAACTCCTACTCTTACCCTGGGCTTCCCTGGTGGCTCAGTGCTGAAGAATCTGCCTGCCGATACAGGAGATGCAGGTTCGATCCCTAGGTCAGGAAGATCCCCTGGAGGAGGATAATAGCAACTCACTCCAGTATTCTTGCCTGGGAAATCCCAGACAGAGGAGCCTGGTGGGCTACAGTCCATGGGGTTGCAAAGATTCAAACGCAACTTAGCAACTAAACACCACCACTCCTACCCTGTACTTGTAATATCTAATTTGTGATCTTCTGACATATGGATTGAGGGAGTGCCAATCAGACTGATGGTACGCTACATCCTCCATGGATGTATAGCCATAATTATATCTTTGTATAACCATAATAATGCTGTTTACATTACAAAAACAGACAAAGAAAGGAAATGACAAAGATGAAAATAAATATAAATAGAAGTTCTATTTTAGTCCCACTCCAATGGTGGACACCACTGGTTTAGACCAGGGAACTAAACTGCAAGGGGTACAAATACTATATACATACATACATATGTGTATACACGCACACATACATATATACACACACATATACAAATATATATATACACAAGTACATATACAAATATATATATAAAATCTATATCTGTTCCCAAAAGGTCAAAATATCTCAGGGTTTAGTTAGCAGACCAACTCAATGTAAAATTGTTAGGTAACATATTAGAGAAAAAAAGAAAGCTATTTCTACAAAGATCCAGACCAAGGGTCTCTTTTCGCTTGCCCTTCCATGCTTTAGAGTGGCTCTTATAGACCACTGTAAAGAGGGCCTTTAAGAACCTAGACAGTCAGACCTCAAGAAACTGAGATTTGTGCCCACAGTTAAACTTATATTTATGTTTTAAATGAGTATTAGAGTTTTTAGAATTTTATTGATTGAGTGAGAATCACTCTATGTAAATCAATAAATCAAATTTATCCTCTGACTCCAGAGAATTCCCCTATCAGTTGAGATTTGGCCTGGGAGCTGAGGAGTCCTAAACAGACTCTTCTAGACTGAAGCTACAGACTCTTCTGCTAAAGAGGTTAAATATTATAATTAAGGTACTGTGCTGTGTTTAGTCGCTCAGTGGTGTCCGACTCTTTGCGACCCCCTAGACTATAGCCCGCAAGGCTCCTCTGTCCACAGGGATTCTCCAGGCAAGAATACTGGAGCGGGTTGCCATGCCCTCCTCCAGAGGATCTTCCTGACCCGGGTATGGAACCCAGGTCTCCTGCTTTGCAGGCGGATTCTTTACTGTCTGAGCCACCAGGAAAGCCCAATTAAGGTACTAGTAGGATATATTTTCAGGGATGAAATAAAAGCCCATCCATACCCCACCTCCGTTACATGCTGATCTGTCTTCTGAACAAAAGAGGCAATGACAGGAAAGCAGAAGTTCAGTGACAAGGTGGACTAGCAAGTCCCTTTCTTGATAACAGTCTTATAAGTAATTCTTTTAAGAAATGTGCACATTTTAGTCAAACGCAGTAGAATTGAACAACACTCCTCCATAACCATCCCCCCTCACCCCCGCCCCCGCCGGGCAGTGAGGCCAGGATCTAAACAGGCTTAACGGTTAGTATTTTAATGAGTTGTCATTTCCTGTCTGATAAAGATTCTCACAGTATTTAACCACCAGTTTCCCTGGGGCCCGACCAGTACTAGAACTCTATTCATAGTGACTCAGAATGGATCTCAGACTGCTAGCCTGATTCAACAAAGATAGATCACCCTACAAATGAAAACAAAACAAAAAAAAAATACAAAAATACAAAAAAAGAAAAAAAAAGAAAAAAAAACCCAAAACCCTGTCTTTCCTCCCAAGGTAGACTACTCAGGAGACGAAGAAGGCAAGGCAGAGGGGAGATAGTTCATCGAACAATCTTTCTGAAGAAGCCAAAGCCATTATGCTAACATTTATTAATATTTATAGCCTTCTAGTCCTCAGAGATTAGAGAAAGAAAAAGAGACACAAATTGATCCCTAATTAACCCATTAACCCAGGAATATGACAAGTAAACGAACTGGTGTCAGCAGCAAATCAACTTATATTTAACCTAGTAAAACTTGAGATCCCGAAATCCTAGGTGACTGAAATGAAAGTGTTAAAATCTAGGGATTTCTCATATATACAAGTTTGAGTTGATAGTCTCTGGCACCATCTAAAATTCATTGTGATTCAACCTCAGGATTTGGGATTAAAACATCTTGAGTTTCATTCACAGCTGTGCCCCTTTCAAATTATTAAAACCTCTTTTGTACTCAAGTTAGCCTATTGTGTGCTGAGTAGAATTATAAACATATGACACCGTCAGTTTCTTAGCTGCTGTGTAGAAGGAAGACCACTGCTTTATTCAGAAACATCAGGTGTATGGTTTCTACTGCCTCACAGCGTATTTCTATCACCAGCGTCTTTCAAAAAAAGTAATTGGCAATTGCACTTGCTTTTGAACATTTGGAATTGTTTTCTATGAGAATCAGAATGAAAGTAATACCTCCTTACAATTAGCAGCTACTCTTTGAAATACGCTATTATTAAAGGGAAGCTTTTGAAAACAAACCTCATTTCAGAATGTAGACTTGAGCAACAGAAGCCAAACAGGCATTTATGTTAATGAATGAGGTCAGAGCTAAAGAAGTGGTCTATGAGAACCAAGTAAAGTGATTGGCTGCCAAACAAAACCCTGTTAAAAATCAACTGATTTCAGTTACAGAAAATGACAGACTGATGGTAGCTTTATATGGTGACAAATTCATCTGTGGCTGGCTGAACGACCCACTGGGTTCTAAGAAAGAAAAGAAATCAGCAACAGGAACCCACAGATCCAAAGGTCAAGAATACAGAATAGTTTGTGGAATTTTAAACTTAAGGTGAAATAGCATGGAACCTCACTGGCCTTTATATCATGATGGTAAATGGATTAAAAAAAAAGTGACAATATTGACAGGAATTTAATCTCATCAAGAAAAATCTAGTTACTCCAACCATCAGGCAGAAAATCACTAAATGCAGTAGATAACCTCAAAAAGAAAAGCCAGGATCTCTGACCTCAATGAACTTCATCCAGAAGAGTGATTAGAGGAAGAAGAGGGGGAAACGTATTTAAACCTATAGTACAAACCCCAGTAGGTTTCTCAAAATAACACGGGTAGCACCAAGTTTCAGCAGTGCTAGGTTGATACAAGTGTGAACAAAGGAGACTGGGTAGAAAGAACTCATGCCGGCTTCTTGTCACATGAGGCAGCCTTTGGAAACCAGCTCTCTCGTCCAAATATCCAACTTCAAGCAGATTTCCTCACTGCCTTCCACAGAGCTATCTCAATGTCCCTTTTCTCTGCCTCAAAAGATTTGGAAATCTTCATTCCAGCCTTGAAGGAAGAAGTGGTTAAGGAGGATAAATCAATCCACTCAGGCTTTTGATCCTATCTCCTTACATTTCTTACTATTTACATGAATTTGAATATGTTTCAGTTTCCCATGAAGCCAGTGATAATACCCTATAGATTTTATTATGCAGTTTCATAAAAATATGAAAAGCATCTGGCACAGAGTTCTTACTAAATGCTAATATCCAACCCATGTCCTTCCTTTTTTTTTCATTTGCATTTTCCATCTCTAGCTTTTCACTAGATTATTTCCCTCAACCTAAAATATACAGAGGTCTCCCCTAATAATGAATAAATGAATTCAACTAGTCAACAAATATTTACAGAACATTAAAAAATGTGTCAGGTGTGACCCTGGCCTGACTTTTTCTTTACCCACAATGTAGTCTGATATAACTGGGTTTCAGTTTTCCTCATTCTACTGAAATGCTCTAATTATGGTTAATATTAACTTCCTAATACAATGTCCATTTCTCACTTTACAGTCTAACTCCAGAGATCTTGCTTTAACCTTTCACTATCCTGCCTCCCTGTATCTATAACAAAAATACAAAGGAGTTAAGAATCAAAAGAGAAGATAAACTACAGGAAGAGGACATGAAAAGGAAGGAGCTTTCTACCTAAAGTACAGAAGATTATATATATTAAAGTCAGCATGTACAACTGAGTCTCAGCAGCTGGGGTCTTAAAAGTCTCTGTATCCTCTTCCAGTAAATACAATTATTTGTGTCCCACACTTCCATAACTTTTTCTGATTATCTTACAATGATCAAAAAAAAGTCAAATAGAACTGAGTATGCAAACCATTATATTTTAAAATGAAAGGACAGATTTTTTTTTCTGTAGAAGAAAAAGTCCAGGCCAACACAGCTCATTCTGACCACCTGTCACAGAGTGAGGAACAAGAAACAACATTAAGATTCAAGCCCTTAATTACTCTGGTTAAAATGATCTCTCTTGCCACAGGCAAGTCCGACTCTGAGGTCAAATGTCAAGTTAACTCAGAAATAGGAGACAGCAGAGCATGGAACATTCTGTATCTGGTAAAGAGTCCCTGCTCCAGTCAACCCCATCCCCCGAGTTCAATGACTGAATTATGGAAACTTTCTTGTGTGATGAAACTGGGGACTTTGTCTTCCAATAAGACCCTGGCAACCGAACAATGAGCCAATGATCTGCTTATGGTTTGTTACGAGTCATACTCTTGATGTTATTTTCTGGGAATTCTCATCCTCTATTTGTGAGAATACCGGAACATGTCATCTTAATCATGATTTTAAAGTTAGACTTCGGTCAGGCTCTTTAAGAAATAGGTCCAGGTCTCTCATTGGAGAAAATCTAAAATTAAATAAAAATTAAGTTTAAAATGTTAATTAAAAAAAAAAAAAAGACTGTAACAAATGTAAGGCCTTTGAAGCTCCAAAGTTCCCTGGTTCTGTCCTCTGACTTACGACAACTTAGGATACAAGAGAGTGAAAAAAAATCCATTACATGCTTAATCTTTTTTCAGAAACTTTCTCTGTCCTCTTGACAAAAATACCATAAACCAAAAGGCTTTTTCAAGGCTATTATCTTTTCCTAACCTTTCAGAATATGTTACTGACATTGTATCTGTTCACATTTTCATATATAACTAGATAAACCCTTTGATCTAGGAGTAGATAACAGGGACATCTTTCTCTAAGCCTACTGATGCTAATAGTAACTTTCTAGAACTGTGCAAGAAATAAATCTACAAATTATTCTTTCCGGTCAAGGGAGGGGAATTATTTACCCTTAAAATTACAATAAGTTTTGGAGGTAGGGCTTACATTCTCTCTGGGACCTTAGGACTGTCATACCATGACATACTACACTAAAAATACCACACAGGTCAAAGGCATACTTATTATGTAGCTGGGCCATTTCATAGTTACACTAAGACTAGAAGCCATTTGGGGAAGGGATATTTCTTTCAGCCATCAGTATAGCATTCAAAGCTGTATAAAACTGACAAGAACTCTCACCACCAGAGATGTAACTGTCAACTCTAAATGATTATTTCCGTGCCACCTGGGGAGGTAAGGAGCCGGACATGGCAGGCCACAGGTGCACCTGCCTGGACAAAATCTGACCCCAGGCAAAACTAACTTATCAAAACTAAGCGTAATCTCGCCTATGTCCAGTCCCCCTTTGTCCATCTTCTCCTGCTTCCGTGTCATCCCTTTAATCACACTCTAGGCTCTACTACTTGCTCACCTAGCTTGCCCTGAGAAATGCGCACAGAAGCATTTCTCAAGTGCTTTTGTTCAAAGCAGCAAAAAAAAAAAAAAAGAAACATTCCAAATGTTTATCAATGGGAGAGTGGATGAATAGTTACCTAGTGGTCAAAATGTACAATTTCTATTTTTTTTTTCAGGTACAGAGACACAGCACAGCAGGTGGGAGAGCAGAGAAACTGCTCAGTGAGAAGCAAGGCAGAGACCCACGCCCTGAGAGCGAGGCTGTGGGCGCCCCCTTAGTGAGGGGGCCCAAAATGAACCATCGCAGCAGCACAGTCATGTCAGCACCGTAACAGTAAGCAGAAAGTCTCCACAGATTACATATAGTCTGACACACATTTCATTAAGTTGAAAAGACTAAAATAAAAAATTATATGAGTTATTTATAGCCACTCTGAGTCCACATCCTTATCAATAAAAGAAAGGAAAATACTGATCACATAGGACTGCAATTGGAACTAAACAGTAACCACAATTCTGTGTGAAGTGCGTTTACGGTGTTTAATAAATAGTACTCTCAAGAATTACTCGTAAACTCTTTGATGAAAAACTTTGTCCTGGTAAAAGGCGTTTTACTGATCAGAGAGTAAAGAAATGGGTACTTTCTTTAGGAGAAGTAAAGTGAAAGTGAAAGTGAAATTGCTCAGTCGTGTCCGACTCTATGCGACCCCGTAGACTGTAGCCCACCAGACTCCTCCGTCCATGGGATTCTCCAGGCAAGAATATTGCAGTGGGTTGCCATTTCCTTCTCCAGGGGATCTTCCCAACCCAGGGATTGAACCCAGGCCTCCTGAATTACAGGCAGATGCTTTAACCTCTGAGCCACCAGGGAAGCCCTCCAGGAGAAGTAGGCCTTCCTCAATCTTTCCTGAGAGCAAAACAGTCACCTAATACCTGACCTTTCTGTTTACAGTCAGCAGAAACCTCGGAAAACAAGAGGGGAAAACAGGCAACATAAAAATGGAGAGGAAAGGCATTTTTAAAATCCACATGCCTTAGAATTTTGAATCGCTGACACGAGTGCATTTCAACTACATGTAGGGTATTTTGAGATAGGACATTTCACATTTTGACTGCAAGTTGGAAAGATTACCAGTGGTCTCCTGAGACTGGGGAAGAAATGCTACTCAAAGAAACACTGTTTGAAAGAACAGCAATTACAAGTGGAAACAGAGGAATTAAATAAGCAGCCTGTGTCAGGGTTTATATTCAAACTTGGATTTGTTTTGCCCAAAGCCCATCTGTTCTTTTTACATTTTATTCCATAGCTGTCCTTACTCTCAGGATTCATTTTTCATGCTTCCTTGGCTTTAGTATCTCATAATTTTATATTTGAACTGTTGCTGACTTTGTTTTGATTTTTTCTTTTGATTTTTACTCTACCATGATAATTCATCACTCCCTTAATTTTAGGTACACAGTTTTAAATATGGTTCAAAACGTGGTCCACTGGAGAAGGGAACAGCAAACCATTTCAGTATTCTTGCCTTGAGAACCCCATTAAAAATATGAAAAGGCAAAAAGATAGGACACTGAAAGATTAACTCCCCAAGTCGGTAGGTGCCTAATATGCTACTGGAGATCAGTGGAGAAATAACTCCAGAAAGAATGAAGAGACGGAGCCAAAGCAAAAACAACAACCAGTTGTGGATGCGACTGGTGATGGAAGTAAAGTCCAATGCTGTAAAGAGCAATATTGCATAGGAGCCTGGAATGTTAGGTCCATGAACCAAGGCAAATTGGAAGTGGTCAAACAGGTGATGGCAAGAGTGAATGTTGACATTTTACAAATCAGTGAACTAAAATGGATTGGAACGGGTGAATTTAACTCAGATGACCATTATATCTACTACTGTGGGCAAGAATCCCTTAGAATAAATGGAGTAGCCCTCACAGTCAACAAGAGTCCGAACTAACACCCCAAAAAGATGTCCTTTTCATTATAGGGGACTGGAAGGCAAAAGTAGGAAGTCAAGAAACACCTGGAGTAACAGGCAAATTTGGCCTTGGAGTACAGAATGAAGCAGGGCAAAGGCTAATAGAATTTTGCCAAGAGAACACACTGGTCATAGCAAACACCCTCTTCCAACAACACAAGAGAGGACTCTACACATGGACATCATCACCAGATAGTCAACACTGAAATCAGACTGATTATATTCTTTGCATCCAAAGAAGGAGAAGCTTTATACAGTCAGCAAAAACAAGACCGGGAGCTGACTGTGGCTCAGATCATGAACTCCTTATTGCCAAATTCAGACTTACTGAAAAAGTGGGGAAAACCACTAGACCATTCAGGTATGACCTAAATCAAATCCCTTACGATTACACAGTAGAAGTAACAAATAGATTCAAAGGATTAGCTCTGATAGAGTGCTTGAAGAGCTATGGACAGACATTCGTGACATTTCACAGGAGGCAGTGATCAAGACCATCCTCAAGAAAAAGAAATGGAAAAAGGCAAAACAGTTGTCTGAGGAAGCCTTACAAAAAGCTGTGAAAAGAAGAGAAGCTAAAGGCAAAGGAGAAAAGCAAAGATGCACCATCTGAATGCAGAGTTCCAAAGAATAGCAAGGAGAGATAAGAAAGCCTGCCTCAGTGATCAATGCAAAGAAATAGAGGGAAACAATAGAATGGGAAAGACTAGAGACCGCTTCAAGAAAATTACAGATACCAAGGGAACATTTCATGCAAAGATGGGCACATTAAAGGACAGAAATGGTAAGGACCTAACAGAAGAAAAAGATATTAAGAAAAGGTGGCAAGAATATACAGAAGAACTATGCAAAAAAGATCTTCATGACCCAGATAATCATGATGGGATGATCACTGACCTAAAGCCAGACATCCTGGAATGTGAAGTCAAGTAGGTCTTAGTAAGCATCACTATGAACAAAGCTAATGGCGGTGATGGAATTCCAGCTGAGCTATTTCAAATCCTAAAAGATAATGCTGTGAAAGTGCTGCACTCAATATGCCAGCAAATTTGGAAAACTCAGCAATGGCCACAGGACTGGAAAAGGTCCGTTTTCATTCCAATCCCTAAGAAAGGCAATGCCAAAGAATGCTCAAACTACTGCACAATTGCACTCGTCTCACACACTAATAAAGTAATGCTCAAGATTCTCCAAGCCAGGCTTCAACAGTATGTGAACCGTGAACTTCCAGATGTTCAAGCTGGATTTAGAAAAGGCAGAAATCAAATTGCCAACATCCTTTGGATTATCGGAAAAGCAAGAGAGTTCCAGAAAAACAACTATCTCTGCTTTACTTACTACGCCAAAGCCTTTGACTGTTTGGATCACAACAAACTGTGGAAAATTCTGAAAGAGATGGGAATACCAGACCACCTCACCTGCCTCTTGAGAAATCTGTATGCAGGTGAAGAAGCAACAGTTAGAACTGGACATGGAACAACAGACTGGTTCCAAATTGGGAAAGGAGTATGTCAAGGCTGTATATTGTCACCCTGCTTATTTAACTTATATGCAGAGTACATCATGAGAAATGCTGGGTTGGAAGAAGCACAACAAGCTGGAATCAAGATTGCTGGGAGAAATAGCAATAACCTCAGATATGCAGACGACACCACCCTTATGGCAGAAAGTGAAGAAGAACTAAACAGCCTCTTGATGAAAGTGAAAGAGGACAGTGAAAAAGTTGGCTTAAAACTCAACATTCAGAAAACTAAGATCATGGCATCTGGTCCCATCCCTTAATGGCAAATAGATGGGGAAACAGTAGAAACAGTGACAAACTTTATTTTTGGGGACTCCAAAATCACTGCAGATGGTGACTGCAGCCATGAAATTAAAAGATGCTTGCTCCTTGGAAGGAAAGTTATGACCAACCTAGACAGCATATTAAAAAGCAGAGACATTACTTTGCCAACAAAGGTCCATCTAGTCAAGTCTATGGTTTTTCCAGTAGTCATGTATGGATCTGAGAGTTGGACTATAAAGAAAGCTAAGCACCAAAGAATTGATGCTTTTGAACTGTGATGTTGTAGAAGACCCTTGAGAGTCCCTTGGACTGCAAGGAGGTCCAACCAGTCCATCCTAAAGGAAATCAGTCCTGAATGTTCATTGGAAGGACTGATGTTGAAGCTGAAACTCCAATACTTTGGCCACCTGATACAAAGAACAGACTCATTTGAAAAGACTCTGATGCTGGGAAAGACTGAAGGCAGGAGGAGAAGGGGACAACAGAGGATGAGATTGTTGGATGCCATCACCGACTCAATGGACATGAGTTTGACTAAATCTGGAAGTTGGCGATCAACAGGGATGCCTGCGTGCTGCAGTCTATGGGGTTGCAGAGAGTCACACACAACTGAGGGACTGAACTGAACTGAAGTTTTATATATCCTTCAAAGTGCTATATTCCAAACTTCACTAGTTTAGTTTGATGATTTACCATACACACACACACACACACACACACATTTATAGTATTAACAGTGTGAAGAGGGAGAACTAAGAAAGGAGAATATTTCTATGGCAAATTACATGCAGTATTTTCAGTTTAGTTCAATGAGTCTATGGAATCAATTTGGCTGTTCTCCTTTCCTTTTTTTTTTTTTAATTAATTTATTTAATTGTCTCCTTTCCTTTTCTGAAATAAACTGCTAAGCTATTTATTATTATATAAAATAAGAGACTTAGGTCTACTAAAAATTCATTCTCCTGGTTTAAGTTAATTTTCAGTCTAGGCTTGGGGATATTATTTATTAATTATCACCTGAATCCTTGTATAGCATTTCCTACTTCAAAATGTAGGAAAACAAACCATGTCAACCTTAACTGGAGAATTCGATTAAAAGATAAAAGTTATTACAAAGATCATAAAGATACCCATTAGCATCTGGTAATAAAGAATTACTATACTGCTAGGTCTAATTGTTTATACTGTTTAACATTTTATCTGGAAAACAAGTTGATGGATAATCCCTACAGACAGTGCTGGGGGGAAATGATGCTATCAGGACATTCTAACAAGTGTCCTGCAAATCGCTTTTAAAATATGATCCATGCAAAAGCAAACCAAACTACCACCCATTCCAGGAGGCCTTGAATATCTCAGAATAACTTTATGCATATCATCTTTAAGAGGAATCACTGGAATTATTATTATTTTTTAGGGGCTGTGCTAGAGGAGACAGTCAAGGGAAGGGACTATTGATTTTGAAAAATGTAAGGAATAAGAAATTCTTACTTGAGTATATTGGTCTAGCTTAAAAACACTTGTATGGGTACTTACTGTAATTTTATTTTTTGACCACACTTAATGGGACCTTAGTTCCCTGACCAGGGATCAAATCTGTGCCCCCTGCATTGGAAGTACAGTCTTAACCACTGGATCCCCAGGGAAATCTCATATTGCTATTTATTACAGATAACTAATGTAACTTCTCAGAAACTCCAAAGGCTGGGGAAACATAAGAATCTGGGCTACACAAATCATTTGCTAATTCCTATTGGCCAGATCTTTATTTGGACACCATGTGTTCATTTATTCACCAGATATTTATTAAGAACCTGCTATGTGTCAATCAAGATGCCAGGTGCTGTGGACACAACAGCGGACAAAAATAAGCATGGCCTCTGCCATTAAGAAGCTTACAGGTTAGTTGCAAAAGGACAGTAATCATACACCCTTCAAACATGAATATAAAAATGCAACTGTCAGTGCATGCACTACGTACTGCTGAGAAAAGAGGTCCCTAGGGAAAAGGGTAATTGTGACCCAGTCAAGGAAGATGCGTTTGTGAACGTAGTAGCTGAAATCTAAAGGATATTATCTAGGCGAGTAGCTCTCAGAGGGACTGGTGGTGACACTGGCAGTTACTACTTGTCAGGGAACATGTGACAATGTCTGGGGATAGTTTTGATTGTCACAACTGGGAGGTACCAGAGGCATCTAGTGAACAGAGGACAAGGATGCAGCTAAACATCTTACAACGCACAGGGCAGTCCCCAGCAACAAAAAATCATCTGGCCTAACACGTCAATAGTGTCAAGGTTGAGAAACCCTGAACAGGCAAGGGGAAAAACACGAGCAAAGACCAGTCATGGGAGACTCAAGCAGAGAAAACTACAGGGGACAGATTATTCAGGGCTACAGAGACCATGGTAAGGAGTTTTAGCTTTACCGTAAGAATGAAGGGGGAAAATAACAAGATCCTACTGCCTAGCACAGAGGGACTATATGGATATCCTGTGATAAACCATGATGGAAAATATTAAAAAAGAATGTATATACATGTGTATAACTGAGTCACTCTTCTGTACAGAGGAGATCAGCACAACAATGTAAACCAACTATACTTCAATTAAACATTTTTTTGAAAAAAATGAAGGGGAAAGCAAATGAAGGCTTTCAAGAAAAGGAAGAAGCAGGGAGTGAAGACAGTGGTGATGACAAGGTCAGACATGATTTTTAAAAGGTTACTAACTGCAGTATGACAGACTGGAAGGAAATGAAACTGGCTATGCGTGTTTGAGACAGGTAGCTAACTAATGTAACTTCTTAGAAACTCTAAAGGGTGGGGAAACAGAAGGCACTAGTGGTGAGGATGTAGAAGTAGCTGGAAAACTTCCTTCTATACATGTTCAGTATGAAAAGAGGAGAAAGAATGTCCTGTGCTGCATGCACAGTCGTTCCTACAACGTGTGGGTTTGTGTGGTAGTCCCGTATGTTCTTCAGAATTCTCTCAAGGTGGCACAATAGTCTCTAGGAAAGGATGAAATGTCATCTTCATATTTCAAAAAAGGGACAAGAATATTCCTTCTTTCTTTTTGAATGTGACATACTGTGATTTAAAAACCACTTTATAAGTAAGAATTCAGGCAACAAAAAACTGGAGTAAATAAAATTTAATTTACAAAACATAATCTATATTTCTAATCAGAAGTGTAGGAAGTAATAAAATCAATGGTTGACTCTACTGAGTATATTCTCAAGAATATGTTTTTCCTCAATTGCTATATTAATACCTAAGTAGAAAATTTTAAGAACTGTTTTATCATAGAACATACCATACACAGAAAAGAGTAAATAATATACAATGAATGGTCCAAAGAAAAATAAAACTATTATTCATGAACTCACTATTAAGTGGCAATTTTTCAATAGCAAAATTTTTCATAAAGTTTTTTTTTAATAAAAGGTTTTAGGATAAAGATTTGTATTAAACTACATAAAGAGCACTTCAATTTGACAATTTTTAAACACAATTTAACACTTACCCACTAACCCACCAGCATAGGACATTTATGCTATTAAATGAAAAGAAAACCTCTTACTCACAAACACTGAATAAAAAAAGAAAATCATATATTGAAAAAAAAGGGCTCATTTACTATCTGGCAGGATTCACACTCAAGTTGACATTAATTTGATTAGCCAAACAGTCCTTTCCATACCGTTTTATCAAAGTAAATTCCAAAAATTTGTGACACTGTCATTTAAAGCATATGTTAAAACTGTTGTTACTCATTTAGATATACATATAAAAAGCTTCAGATAGCCTTTTAAAGCGGCCTAATTTTTCTCTAATGAAGTAATAGATTCATAACACATATTCTGATATCTTATCAAGCCTTACTTAATGAAATATTAATATTTTATGTAAGATTATATACAAATGAAATACAACTGTGTATCTGGCATCCAATTTTGGCTGAAAGTCATAGCATTGTCCCAAAGCACCGTTAAACTCTTAACGATATACACATGTCTTGTACTAAAGAGAATTTCATATTTCTTTGGAGAGGCAAGTCTCAAACTGCAAAGCTTCTTTTAAATCAAGATTTATATGACTTGATACATGTTTGGCTCAGAATTAAACAAGGATAATCTGAGCTTCATCATTTCCTACTGTAAGAGGTTTATCTTCAATTTAACTAATAATGGGGCAAAAGATTTTTCCTACTCAAAAAATAAAGAGCTATCACAAAAATTCTATACCAATAATTCTTTTTTATACCTCTCCTCTCATTCAAACCATGATGATATTATTAGTCCTTAAAGAATTACTCACCCAATGAAAGCCACCATCTGCTCCACTATGTGTTTGCTGAATGTTACGATAACGAAGATTTTCTGTAAAGAAAATGCTAGTTAAAATAAATATTTCTCTTATCATCAAAAAAAACCAATATAAACTCACAATTCTGATAACAGTCTAAAAAGGTAACCATGCTGCTGCTAACTGCAATTTAAAACACTCTTAAATGCGACCTACTTTGTATTTTAAAGATGTTTTTCCTTAAGCACAGTTCTCATCTTGCCAGGATACATGACCATGTCTGAGGGAAAAATATGAGTCATGAAACCCAAGGCTGGGTGCATGATCCACATATTCTATGTGTTTTAGAACAGTGTATGCAACTGAAGGCATGGGTTCCCATATGGCCTCCATCACTGAAATTAAAGTTGATCAGTTTGATGACAGGTGTCTGGGCTAAATCTAATACAGAGGATCTTCCATATCCTTTATGGAAAGTTTTTACAAAAGAACTTGAATAGACAAAGCAATCTTGAGAAAGAATACAAAGCTAGAGAAATCAAGCTCCCTGACTTCAGACTACACTGCAAAGAAACAGTAATCAAGACAGTATGGTACTGCGACAAAAACAAAAATACAGATCAGAGGAAGAGGACAGAGAGACCAGAGATTAACCTCACACACCGAGGTCACCTTGTCCTTAAGAAAGAAGCAAGAATATACAATGGAGAACAAAGTTTCTTCAATAAACGGTGCTGGGAAGACTGCACAGCTACAGGTAAAAGGATGAAATTAGAACACTTCCTAACACCATACAAAAAATAAACTAAAAGTGGATTAAAGATCTAAATGTAAGGCCAGATACTAAAACTCTTAGAGGAAAACAGGCAGAACACTCTGACATAAATGGCAGCAAGGTCCTTCTTGACCTCCTAGGGTAATGAAAACAAAATTAAACAAATGGGACCTAATTAAACTTAAAAAGCTCTTGCACAGCAAAGGAAACCATAAACAAGATGAAAAGACAACTCTCAGAATGGGAGAAAATATTTGCAAAGGAAGCAACTGACAAAGGATTAATCTCCAAAATATACAAGCTCATGCAGCCCAATATTAAAAACACAAACAACCGAGTAAAAAAAATGGGCGGGAGACCTAAACAAACATTTCTCCAAAGAAGACATACAGATGACCAACAAATACCTGAAAAGACACTCAACACTGCTCTTTATTAGAGAAATGCAAATCGAACTACAATGAGGTATTACTTCACACTTGTCAGAATGGCCACCTTCAAAAAAAATATCTACAAACAATAAATGCTGGAGAGGATGTAGAGAAAAGGGAACCCTCTTGCACTATTGGTGGAAAAGTAAATTAATACAATCACTATGGAGAAGAGTATAGAGGTTTCTTAAAAAACTGAAAATAAAACTACCAAATGACCCAGTAATCCCACTACAGGGCATATAAACTGAGAAAACCATAATTCAAAGAGACACATGTACCCCAATGCTCACTGCAGCACTATTTACAATAGCCAGGACATGGAAGCAACCTGAATAAAGAGGATGTGGTACATTTATACAATGGATTATTACTCAGCCAACAAATATAGTATACTAATGCACATCTACGGTATTTAGAAAAATGGTGCTGACCCCATGGACTGCAGCACACCAGGCCTCCCTGTCCATCACCAACTCCCGGAGTCCACCCAAACCCATGTTCACTGTGTCGGTGATGCCACCCAACCATCTCATCCTCTGTCGTCCCCTTCTCCTCCTGCCCTCAATCTTTCCCAGCATCAGGGTCTTTTCAAATGAATCAGCTCTCCATCAGATTCTGGGTAATTTTCTGTTTGGTGTTACTGAGGCATTCTTCATTAAGATACTGATACCTTACTTAACTCATAAGGAAAGATGCCTTTAGGCTTACAGGTAGCAAATATTTTCAACTCAGCAAATATTACAAAAAGTAATTACTATGGATAATGTAAGCATTAATAAGAGTTTCATGCAACACAAAGATGGGAAGAATACTTCTTTAATATGCTGAAGAAATTTACAAATTTTCTGATATATAGTAGAAAGATGATTAAGTACAAAAAATAATACGTATGATGATAAACTATAAAGGCCTCAGCAGTAAAAACAATGTATTACAGAAGTTCACAGAAAGAAAGAAAAGGTCACATAAGTACAACTAATTTGAGATTCTAGAAAATGATATTAAAACTTAGCTTTAAAGGACTTATAATAATTCTCTTAATTGTTGTTGTTGAGGTTTAGTCGCTAAGTGATGTCTGACTCTTTTGCTACCCCATGAACTGCAGCCCGCCAGGCTCCTCTGTTCATGGGATTTCCCAGGTGGGACTACTAGAGTGGGTTGCTATTTCCTTCTCCAGGGGATCTTCCGGAGCCAGAGATCAAACCTGCATCTCCTGCATTGGCAGGTGGATTCTCTACCACTGAGTCACCAGGGAAGTCCAATTCTCTGAATAAATATGGGTAATTCTAAATTCTTCTAATTCCTAAAAACTAACTCCATTGCTCTGTTACTGTGTATTAAATAATAACTATAGGCTATATAACTAAATGGGAGGGAAGTGAAATAAAAATAAATAACATCACGTTAGCCATCCACTGAGCATCTCAGGAAAGTGGTTAATTCAGACTAAAGCTTATTATTTCAGGTAGAAGATTAATCAGGCAATGATATTTTCTTAATCAATGTCTTAGGGTTAACAAAGACACTGCCAGCTGCACAGCTGGATATGTGAGAAAGAAATAAGACTAGAAAAATAAGTTCATAGTCCTTTTTGGTATTTGTTTAGGTATCTATCGGGCTTCCCTGGTGGCTCAGCTGGTAAAGAATCCTCCTGCAATGTAGGAGACTTGGGTTTGATCCCTGGGTTAGGAAGATCCCCTTGAGAAGAGAACAGCTACCCACTCCAGTATTCTGGCTGGAGAATTCCATGGAATGTATAGTCCAGGGGTCGCAAAAAGTCAGACACAACTGAGCAACTTTCACTTCACTTAGGTATCTATTAATGTGAAAAAGATATTTCTTATCTTATGAAAACAGTAAGCACGTATAGATATCCAACAGTTACAAGATGGATGGTGATTTATAAACAATCCTATACAAATGGTGTATGAAGATTATGAAGCTAATTAGACAATTACTGTAGATCATTTAGTGAGAAAAGCATTAATATATGGGACTCTTCTAAGTATCCATACTAAAAGCCAGTTACTTAGAGCTATAGATCTTTTACTAAAAAACAGAGCTAATGATTTGCTCTCAGTGATTACACCACATGTTTTCCCTACCATCATTTCCTAACATTCAGAATAAGCCAATGCCAGGATAATTGCACAATTTCATTTCTTGAAAACAAAACAAAGACTTTCTTTTTATATATAACAGTTTGAAAATTCACTGTGCTGGGCAAGACACTTAAGAACATATGTCTCAGAATCACATTCATGCTTGAGGTCTGAATGAGGATTCTACCAAATAAAAAAAAAAGGCACAGATCCCCAAAGAGCCCGCTCAACCTTAGGTACAAAGAAAATAAGGATAGAGTAGAAAAGCAAAAAAAAGATATGAGTGTAGGGAACTAATGGCACCAACAGAACAAAGAAGAAACTATACATCTGCAAAAGAAGATTCCTCCAGATTTTGGAAAGAAGAATCATAGGCTGAATCATATATTAAATATTTACTGAGTGCTGACTACATGCCAGATGCTATTCTAGGCACTAGAATACCTTGGAGAGCCAAGAAACAAAAAACTGTCCTCACAGAGCTTATATTTCAGTATGTGTGCGTGTGGTGGTAGGGAGAAAGTTGAGAGGCAATAAACAATACACATGCTACGTAAATTATATGGTACATGAAATATTACATGAGCATGTTGACTTCATCATTTAGGAGAACAGAAATATTTCTAAGGTACTGTATACAGGTACAAGAATTGAACGTGTCCAGTAGAAAGAGAAATCCTTAATTAACATTATCAGGTGGGTTGATTTCTTTTAGGGGATGTTTAACAGATAGCAAGATATATAATAAAGTAACAATATATATCAAGGGAAGTTGTCTAGTTTAAACTGAGGAAAAAAGAGAAGAGGACCAGAAGAGTTTACTATCAGATTACAGAAAAGTCTGTGTGTAGTGTGTCTGCCCTATTGTTTTAGAAAGACTTGTAATGTTTATATTACTCACTAATACTGCTTACCCAAGGAATGAGAAAAGTTTGTGGCCCTGAGCTACATCTGGATGCACATCAAGTGACATGCCTTTAGAAAGTATGTCTCTCTGATACAACGGAATACAACAAACGTATCCTGTGGTCTCAGTTTAGTGAAGGAACTCAGATTTTTTTCCTTTCAGAAACACAGATGGGATTTTAGCATTCTTTCTTTGCTTCCTCATAGATACAGGGAATGAATGAGCTTTGACTTTAGAGTCTGGTTTGAATTCTAAGCCCTCCCATCTATGAAATGTGGATAATAACCACATCACAGGATTGTTCTGAGATAACCAATGCAAACTGCTTGGCATAGGTCCTGACAAATAACAGGCCTTAAACATTTCAGTTTTTGTGATCATATAAATAAATTACAGTTAAGGCAAAGCAAAAGAATGGAAAGAACAATGAAGTTGAAGCCCAAAGACTCAGGTTCAATTCCAGCGGTTACTCTTTTAGGCAACCATTACCTACTTCCTTCTCTAAGTTTGATAATTACAAAATGGGAGTAGTAATTTCTCTTTCCCAGGATTGTAAGAATTAAATCAGATGGCATACATTAAGTACTTTAAAGTGTGAAGCACTATATTAAAAAACTAAGCATTATTATCATAACCTGAAAAAAACTGAGAATGTTAAACACTCTATAACTATAGGGTACTTTTAGCATAATATATTTTACTGTATTTTATAGAAAGTTAGTATAATTCATAAAGAAGAATATATAAAGTTTATGGATTCCTAGAGAAGATGCTATTATAAAGGGAATGAAAAGAATCTGTTATCATTCCTTAAGTATTAACACTCTCAAAGGACTTAAAAAAGCTAAATGATTTTATTATTAGAAAAATCCTATTATAGTATTTTAAATCTTTACCAAATAACTAGCATTCCAGTATTTAAAAACCCATCATCTTGAACAACACACTTACTTAAGTAGGAGAAACTACATTCCTTGAAGGAGGAAAAATAAAGTCTTGAAATTTAAGTGATTATCATGGCAGGATTAGAAGACAAGCTCAATAAGCTCACCCTAAACACCAAAATCTAGTATTAGAAAATGGGCAGGCAGAAGCAGCTCAAGTTTTCCTTTTTTTAAAAGAAAAAAAAAAAATAATAATAATACTTTATTTATCTATTTGGCTGCCTCAGGTCTTAGCTGTGGCAGATGGGATCTTCATCATGGTGCACAAACTCTCTAGTTGCAGGTGTGTGGGCTTACTTGCCCCCCAACCAGGGATTGAACCTGCTCCCCCTGCATGGCCAGGCGGATTCTTAACCTTTGGACCACTAGTGAAGTCCCTCAAGTCTTCCTTTTTTATTCTTCTCTTTTAAGAACTGGAGGTAGAGAGGTGGTGAGTAGAAACTTGGGGGATAGAAGTCCTTTCAATTATTATGGAATCAGACCATGGTTGAAGACATTACTCACTGTTCTTGCCTTTCCCCTGGTGAATGCTTCCTTGCAAGCCTCATTAATTAAGACATTCTTTTCAATGTTAACTCTATTTTATTCCAGTAGGATTTGCCTTTTATACTACTCCTATCAATTCATATCAAAGTCTTAGAAGCATATATTAATTTCCTTTCATTTAAGTCCTTGGTCTCTTTTCTCTGCTCTTGTACACACACACCCCCACACCCTTATCCTAAAGATTACATTAACAGTGGCTTTGAGACTAGCAGATTCTCACTTCTCTAACCAAAACCCACATCTCTTCGCCTCCTCAGGGCCCACTTTCTTCTCCATTCTCCACACTAACACCTGGCTGGTATTTTGTAAAGGATATTAGTGCCTTGAGAGGAAGTGTTATATATAGAATATGTGAAAGAAAAGTAGAATTAATGAAAGAGAATACTTCCTCAGCTCAAGAACAGTTTTTGTTTGGTAAAAGTCTTAGATTAAAAGTTTCAGAAGGCAAAAGTGAAATAGAGAGAGAGAGAAAGGAAGGGACAGAGGAAGAAAGAAGGAAAGAAAGGAAACAAGAAGGAACAAGGGGCGTAATTTTCCAACAGAAGAAGGGAAAAACCGCCCTCAGTTCAGTAATCTTCAGTGACGTTCTGGGTCTGAATAGCAACCCACCAAGAAGCAGAACTCAAAATCCAAACAATTTGTCTTGGAAAGAGCAAGGGGAATATGTTTTCAGTGCCTTTTAATGGGTTCATCATCATTGAGCAGGGAGTCAAAGGGTATAATTACCTGGATATGCATTTTAATTATTGCTTTTCCAATCAGGGTTGCACCAAAGAAAGTCCAAAAAGGTACAAGAAAGTGTCCACATGTTATTCCAGCCAGATCAAACAAAGGATTTGGAATCTATTCAAAAGAGAAAAAATAAAATGAAACGTCCATGTATAATCCAAAATCAGTTTAATTTTACTACCTATAGGTGTGTGAAATTATGCATTAATCCTTGTCTACCACTTCAAAGAGAGGTATGGATTCCCTGATCAGTGCTAGACTGTCTGGAATTTAATCCCATTCAGTAGATACTTGACCACTGGACAGCAGTGAGGTATAAATGAAGAAAAAGCCTCAAGATTATTTCCGTAGTTATTAGGGTCCTAAAATCTTTGGCTTGAAATAAGATTATCTGGAAAGTGCTCACATCTATAGAAAACATTCTTGTAAATTCACAAATACATTTACAGGTGGATGTGCTTTCATTTTCAACATAAAAAAATTAACTATTTGTATTTTACTTTATGACAGCCCAAGGCCACAGGGCCATGTGATTTATTCTAGGGAAAAATCAAGTGTGGAAACACAAGGGCACAGATACAGATGTTGTGAATACTCAGTCCCAGACAAAGAAGTGATTCACAACAAATACCTTTCCTGAACATTCCCACATTTCAAGAATGCTAAAAGACAATTTCATGCAAAAATGCAAAGAAACCACAAGCTGTTTTTGAGCACTTCATCCATTCTTCTCCCAAAGAAGTACTCTTGTCCTTGTGTCTGTTGGTGGAACCATTTCTAAGCTAATTAATTTATATAATTTCAAGTTTGTACTTTCAAAGAAAAGCCCAATTGCTTAAAAGATATTTGTTATGTATGTTCTTTTAAAAACAATGCCATAACTAAATCAGAATTCAAGTATTCTTTTGTTAAAAAATATTCAAATAATACAATTTTTCTTATCCAAATTTAAATGCTTTCTGTAATTTCATGTCTTACAACCATTTAATAATTGTATCACTTCCACATCCTTACAACTGTCATTTCTTTTATTTCCTCATATGACTCTCATAACTCTATGAATTAAAATTTTAATAGATCCCCTTTATTATCAGGCTCTACCTCATGTTTAAATGGAAATTAAAGTATATAAGATATGCAAATCAGAGTGGATAAAAATTAGAAGTTGTATGTTGGATACTCTCAGAAGAGAATAATCAATGTTTGTTGTTACAAAGGCATGTTATTTACTTTTTTTCAATTGTTAACCTAACACACAGAAAGGAAGATTAGAATAAAAAGAACTATTATATAGCTTTGAGATTTTCCCTCAGCTAGCTTTGTTTATCTTAGTTTAAATGTTAACAACAAAATTACTAATTAATAAACTTCTCCTTACCTTACCCTTTACTTACCTTACCTTAAATCAAGTATATATACTTTTAATACTTTAATATATATATTAATTTCCTAGTAAAAAGCTCCTAGAGGGTCAAACTGATCTATTAATTTATGTTAAAAATTGACTATTCCTAGTCAAAAATAAAGAAGATTGCCTAGCATAGAAAGTGGAATTTTAGCAGGGAAGACACAGGTATAGATGAATGCCAAAGAATAAATATTTTTTGCTTCAATAAATTGAAGGTACTTGTATTTTCCCCAGGAATGATGAAAGCTAACTCTTACTGAATTGTTAGGTGCTTTTCTAGGATTTCTACATCAACTCAATTTCCCAAACAATGTCATATGATATGACATCCATTTTACAGATAAGAAAAGTGAGACAGACAGGTCAAGCAACGTGTTCAGTATCAGTGGCGGCAAAGCAGGCTCTCAACCCAAGCAACAGGCTCCCACACTATTCTCTCAGCTTCTAAACTGAGGACATTATCACCGTTTAGGCCTCTCAGTTTAATCCTATACTGCTGGGCTTCCACAATACCTTTCACTTAGCACCGTCTCCCTCACTAGATTTCTGGATCCTTTAGAAAAGGAAATACAGCTTTCACTTCTTTGTCCAAGCACTCGGGGTGGATACAAAGCTGATGAATAACAGTAAAAAATGGATGGGCACTGTGACAGTTCACATATTATCTTAAATCCTCATGGGGCTGCAAAGAGTCAGACACGACTGAGCGACTGAACTGACAAAATCCTCATTTAAGTAATGAGTGTCTTGATGCCCTGTTTTAAAAATTAGAAATGTGTAAATCGCTTAGTCACTTAGTTGCTGACTCTTTGCGACCCCATGGACTATACAGCCCATGGAATTCTTCAGGTCACAACACTGGAGTGAGTAGCCTTTCCCTTCTCCAGGGGATCTTCCCAACCCAGGGGAAGATCTTCTGGGATTGAGCCCAGGTCTCCCACATTGCAGGTGGATTCTTTACCAGCTGAGCCGCAAGGGAAGCCCAAGAATATTGGAGTGGGTAGCCTCTCCCTTCTCCAGTGGATCTTCCCAACCCAGGAATTGAACTGGGGTCTCCTGCATTAGAGGTGGATTCTTTATCAACTGAGCTATCAGGGAAGTCCCAAAATTAGAAAACTAGGACTCAAAGAGAGTAAACTGACTGAAATTACATAGCTAAGAGGAAAATCTGGTTTAGGAACCTAAGCAAGCCTGACTCCAAAACCAGTTCTCATCTCACTACATCACACTACAACATACCTATACATTGCTCAAATATTTGTCAATATTATGATAAAGAGCTTCTCCAATAAAAAGAGAAGTTAGATGATGAAAATTTCAAGTACTGCCAGGGTTAAAAGGTAGTAACAGAGGCACATGTATATTTTAGAGTATCTCTAGAATGTTGATTGGTTGTTGCTGTTCTTCAGTTGCTATCATGTCTGACTCTTTGCAACCCCACAGATGTAGTGTGCCAAGCTCCTTTGTGTTGTCCTCCACTATCTCCTGGAGTTTGCTCAAATTCATGTCCATTCAGTGAGTGATGCTATCTATCCATCTAATCCTCTGCCGCTCCCTTCTCCTTTTGCCTTCAAGCTTTCCCAGCATCAGGGTCTTTTCCAGTGACTTGGCTCTTCGCGTCATGTGGCCAAAGTATTGGAGCTTCAGCAACAGTCCTTCTGATGAATATTCAAGGTTGATTTCCTTTAAATTTTGGCACCAAATGTCTTCCCTTTATGGGTATTTACTTTGCTACGGTGGGAAAGAGGATACTCAGATATATTCATATTCTAATGCATAATGGATAAGGAAACTATGTACCAGCAGATAACAATCTTCTGAATTTTACTGATAATTGCAACTTTTATCATATTAACTAGATGCATCTAGTTATTCTGGCCAAATCTACCACTGAACTATCAAGAATTTTGTACAAACTACCAAAGAAAACTTAGATCAAAATGCTTCATTTCAAATATAACTGTTTCTATTAAATTAGAAAAGGACCAGGACAAACATCAACTCACCAAGGATTGTCAATTTCACAAATTTGCAATTTGAGACATTAAGTTTTTTTTTTTTTTTTTAAGTTTCCTGTGTGAGACACAAATAGTTTGACACAAACAGTTTCTTAGTTCACTGTAGTCATAGATGCCCTTAATCTTGCCACAGATGTTTCAACTACCAAGCTAGGTATTACAGTCACTTAAGGAGGTTTTATATGAATTTTTCCTTATAACTATATGCCTGAGGCTTTGGAAAAGGAGTACCTATCTATAACTCTGAAAAGAATGAAGTCATTGTTATTTGCTTAAATGCACTTCACTATATATTCTTTATGGGAAGGATGGATTTTGTCTCTTTTTTCTTATTGAATCAAGCCACTTAGGTTTGAAGTCATCATGGCAGGATGAAATGCTTACAAGTCAGTAAATAAGATAGAAACCTAACCAACAGAAAACAGCTCATTTGATGAGTAAGATGAATGATTACTAAAATTACATACTCATTAAAAGTTATAACTTTTTAAAAATTCATACATCTTTAAAAACAAATTGAATCAAAATATAAATTCACCGTTTAAATATAATTTACTTACTGAAGCACAGGCCAAAATTCCAAAAAATCCAACCTTCTGTACTAGATTTTGAACTGCCAGTTTAGCCCGGGAGGCGAAATCCTGTATAAAAGCAGGATGTCAAAACATTAATGGTCCTCTCAGTTGTCTATTTTATACACAGTATCAATAATGTATATGTGTCAATCCCAAACTCCCAATTCCTCCAAAAGAAGGTTATATATGCATATGTATGGTTGATTCATTTTCCTGAGCAGTAGAACCTAACACAACTCTGTAATTTACTCCAATAAAAATTAACTAAAAAAAATTAATGAAAAGTAGAAGGAAGAAGGAAAGATGGCTCTTTACAGTTTATAATATTAAATGTCTAATAATCTGAAAGCAGTGATTCATTTAATAAGATATTAAAAAAAATTACAGGTTACACTGAAAAACATGTGAATAAAATCTTTGATAAAATATTAACTACACAACCTTAAACTTATAATACATTTCAAGAATAAGCTAAAACACTGTTACTGCATTTTTTTGGTTCTCTTTGGATTATCTAGAGATGAACAAAATGTTATAAACCAACCCATTTTTTTGGAAATGCTAGTTTACCACTTATCTCTTTCTCGTTCCTTTAATAATTCACAAGACTTACTCCCTGATTAATATCAGGGTAGGAAATCAAAGAATTTTCCAAGACAGAAAACGAAGACATCCCTACTGATCACTAGCCAGAAGATGGAAAAAAAGTTATGTGGCCGTAACTTCGCATTCATTACCCCCAAAACAAATAATGTCCTACACTGCAAAGTTTGTGCTAGAAATAAAAATTGTTTTCACAAACATTTTACTGAAAAGGCTCAAGCCTTTCAGTAATCCTGGGGTGCAAATAGAGCAGATTCTTCAGACTCTAAAATCAGTGCTCTTTTTATTTCACCATGTCATCTCCCAGACTGAAACATACATTTGGCTGGCTAGTTTATTCCACACTCTTCTTCTAGCATGTGCATGCTAAAATTATATTTATTTATTTTTTCTCAATAATCTTACAGAATATTCATAATATAAATGATAGAATAGGATAGGAATAGGGTTTAAAGCATTTGTGGATTCTGACTTAAAAAAACAAACACACCAAACCCACTTTAACCCAAAATATTATGTTGAACAGTTCTATCAAATGACTACAACAGTGAATACTGAAATTAAAAAGAAAAAGAAGACCTTCCTCCTACTTACTTATTGAGGGTGGTGAGAAAGTCAAAGCAATTAAAGCAACAGTATATATTTTTAAAGATGTTAGCAATTAATACAAATACTTTCAAGTTCAAACATACAGGCTCTCAAAGCTAATCATTAAATTCTACAATGCAATTTTGTAATTGTACAACTTATTTTCAAAGACAGAATTTTTGTTTTCAGATTAGGCTTACTATTTCAGTAAATAAATTGTTTCAGATTTAATATTTTTAAACAACTGAATTACCACAGCAAAAAGTTCTTTGCATTTCTTAAAAAATTTCTAACTGAAGGTTTAATTTTTTCTTAAATTAACATTTATTGCATTAAGTGTGAAATACTGATTTTATTGATTTAAAAACTGTTTAGGGACATATAATGAAATCAGTTTTCCTATTAACATTAAAAACAAGTTACACTTCTATTTGTTTTGAATAACTTACATAATTCACAAATTACTAAATTTGTAATTCATAAAAGCACTAAACTGGCCATAATTAATAGTAATGTTTTGAGTTTTAAATATACCAAACAATACTATTAGATTATAAATTAGTTATAAAATTTTAATTACTATAGCCCAAGTGTTAAAAATATAAATTCAGGAAAATGTCTTTCTTTACAACTCTTGATATCGTCATAGCAAATCTACTTTAGTGAAAGATGGTATTCACCTGTGAAGAAAACAAAAACTATACAAATTTTATTTTAAAAACCACAAAAGTTTTTATAAACCTATCTTCCAAGTCAGATTAATATAGGAACATTTTTCTACCACAGAATTTATGCAATCCTCAATATACAAAGTTACAAAAAATTCATTTTTTGCGTAAAATGGTGTAGACAAGATCAACAAAGCATTGAATTTGAAAGGTTTGCTGTCCTGTTTCCCTTTATGTTAATTTCAAGGCTTTAGAATTTTGCATTTATTTAAAGCAAGTGACTATGATAGTGCCATTATTTTAAACTTATGTTATTTTTCTACTATAGAGATACACATACACACACTTAAATTAGAAAACAGGTATAATTATATTAGTTGGTTACATAGAGGAGAAAATATTTAGCATTATGCAGATCAGCTAACACACAAAATAATACAATTATTTAAGCCTTCATAAGTTCAAGTAATCATGTTTTAAAAAACATACTGGGGAAAAAAAAAAAAAACCATCCTGAAAGTAAGGAGCTATTTTATCCCTTGACAGCATCTCTTTACTCATCAGAAATTAGATAAAAACAAAGGAAAATAGACTCCCTGTCCTTTTGGATGCCCGGGAGCTCATCGTGAGTTACCCTTAAGAGCACTTCAAGAATCTTTATTTGAAGGAAAAGGGTCACTCTGCCCAAATCAGTGAAATAGAAAGCTCCCTTTACTTTCTCTCTTTCTTCTTTTTCAAATTAACTTTTAGCTGGCATGTCTCACAATGAAAATAAGTTAAGTGCCTTTTTAACAGGGAGCTTTACTTTTTAAGAAGTCTGAAAGTCATCTACTGAAAACAGATTTCATAAATCTTATTATGTGTTACACACACACACACACACACACACACATACACACACAGAGAATGACCATGCTACTTTCAGTTCCTATTATTTTCCAGGTCTTTCACAATATTCTCGGAATTAAAATTACATTTATATATTAAATAACCCATAAAATTTTATTTAAATTAAACCAGTAAGTCTGCACAATTACTTTCATTACAAGAAACCAACAGCAGGAGCATACAGCTCGAGGCAGAATTTTGTTTTTCCTTGCCAGAGTAGTGAAAACAAACTCAAGGAAGCATTATACTAGTATCTGTACCAAATCTGAAATATTTTACAATGGTAAATTAACTCATGTTTAGATTTCATAAACATAACTATATTTTGTTGCTTTTATTTTAAACTTATTTCACTTTTAAAGTCATATTCAAAACTTACTGGTATGGCTTTTAAGGCTTTGTTAACACATTTATTAAAAACATTTTAAAACTGTCTAAAATGTCCTACACATTAAATGCGGTTTTATGCTTTTGTTTGCTGCTCTGCAGTTTTAGAAGTTTTTATCTTTAAACAACTTCAATACTTTACTATTTGCATAATCTGATAGCTTTCTAATGATGTAAAAGTAACATTTTCTATACATTAAAATATTTCTATTTGTGTTCTCTTTTAAAGAGAGAGAAATGTACTGTAGATAAAATATTAGAATATGAACCCAACTGACACACACACACTCAGCAAAAAAAACCTCTTTCACTAACGTTTAAAAGAACAATTTCAAACAAAATTTGCTATTTGGTTTAGGCCAATAGATAAACTAGCCAAGAAAAAATGTGTACCATAATAAACAACAATCATTTAAAGGAAAAGTTTAACAAATCAATATGTTAGGTTTTCAACATTAAAGTTAAATATCAAAGAAAATTAATACTTCATTTTAATCTTTTTTCTTGTGTTTGTCGGAACAGTGTAGCAAGTTCAATTTGATTACTTCCTCAACTGTCTTTCTTCATAAAAAAAAAAAACCTGTACAACTAAAACCAAATTCCTTTTAACAGTTTCATTTCTCTGGATTCACATTTCACAACATTTATGTATTTCACAATTTTGCCCAAGAGCTCAGTTTCATCCTCTAGCTCTACCTAAATAAGTAGTATGCATTCACAGTTAGCAATCATAGATCACTTTCTACTTTTTAGAATAAACAAAATACAAGTAAATAAAATTATCTTTCCCACTCTCACTGACAGTGATTATCATACTTCTAAAAGTAAGAACGAGAGACACTAGGAACATTTTCCCACTGATTACAGAAGACAAGACAAAGAGAAGTTATAATAAGTACTTAACCACTGAGATTTCGAGGATTAATAAAGAAAAGCAATGTTTTCCAGTATGAATATTTCTGTAGTACTTTTGTTTCATAATTTTCCCTAAGAAATATTTATGAAGATAAGAGAAATTTATATAGCTAATTATAATTAGATTGCAAAATATTAACTTTTGAAGAGGTTTACTTAGATTTAAATATTTGCAATAATATTTATCTTCAAGTGGTAACAGTAAACCTTTTCACTCTCATGATAAGGGATCACATTAAATTCTAAGATTTCCTTAAAAGCAACAGAAAATCCCTAACATGTTAAATGAATGCAATATTACTAGAGATAAATATGTATTTGGTTAACAGCTTATGTTAGTTTGAGCTGATCTATCACCATCAATGTGAGGTAACTGGTCAGCAGTTTTATAAATCAATGGCTTTTTAATATATTATATGTTAAAACTTCTGCTGAGTTAATGCTCTTCTTGGGTGTGACACTGAACTGGCTCCACAGTTCATATTAAAATTCACAGAGCAACTGCTTATTGTCTAATAATTTCTTGTTATAAGAGGAATTTGTGTTAAAATAAACTGCATTTGTGAAGTTCTTTTGGCATCTAAAAATGACTTGCTAATTTCTGTGTTCTATTCAAATATATTGTATCATGTTATTATTCTGTATTAACCAGAAACGGAGTTAAGACAGTAATAATGACTTAATATTTTAAGTTGTTTCAGCATCATGGACAATCATTCTGAAATATTAACTTGTTAAGATACTAATAACCATGTAATTAAGTATTTTCTACAATGAAATAATATTACATGTGGTAAACAACATAATTAATGGGTATAATTAATTATCATCTTCACAGAAATTAGAATGAAACACAACTCATAATTTTAGAATCTTTCTCCTCTTAAAAACAGAATAAAATGTTTGGTAACTGCAATTTCCTGTTATCAGGACTCTTTCTGAGCTCTTTCACATACAGATATGAATCATTAATTTATTAAATGCAAAGTGAACATTTCATTTCAGTGTTGACACCCTCAACAATATTATTAATGTAACTGATATGATTAAATATTGCATATTTGAATAGGTAGGTCTCCTTTAAATGAAGTATAATTTCAAAGGAGTCACATATTACCTATTTTGTTTTTGAATTATAATGGACTCACACAAACTAGCAATATGAAGATTGTTAGGAAATAAACTCTAGAATTATAAGAAGTAGGGGAATTAACTTGATGAAATAAAGTGATTGCAATAATGGAAACTAATTAATAATTTTAAATTCAGTACCTATAGGATGCTGTATTATAAAATACAACACATTTTCCCCAAAAAAGTGATCAGAAAAGAACGGTTCAACTACTTTCAAAAATGAAAGTTCCAATATCCAATTTTTTAAAAAAAAGATTTATTTACTTTTTTAAATTTTTGGTTGTCCTGAGTCTTCATTGCTGCACACAGGCTTTCTCCAGCTGCGCAGAGCAGGGCCTTCTCTTGTTTCGAAGCATGGGCACTAGATGTGTGGGCTTCAGTAGCTGGGGCTCATGGGCTCTACAGTGCGGGCTCAGTAGGCACATGGGCTTAGTTGCTCCGTGGCATGTGGCATCCTCCCAGACCAGGGATCGAACCCATGTCCCTGCACTGGCAGGCAGATTCTTAACCACTAGACCACTGGGGAAGCCCTCAATATCCAATTTATAGATTTTACATTATTAAGCCAGAGATGACAACGAGAATTTCTGTTTAAATTGGAAATTAGGGTAAAATTCTATAATCATGCAAACAGAATGTATCACATAAACACATTTCAAAAATGCAAAGAAACTTCATTCTAAAAATAATTTATGGAGATTTAGAAGTTTTAACAGGAGATTAGACAATAGGAGTTCTCATTCAAGATACCAACACAGAAGGCTCCTGAACTCATCTCCTCCCATGAACACACTGAACTGAACTCACAACTCCCATCTTCTTCCGGTAGAGTGAAAGGGTTGGCTCCCCACAAGCCCACATCTGATGCTCTAAGTTTTAAGAGTTCCACCTGATGGATGGGCCCCGCCAACATCTAGCTTTGAAAGTCAACAGGCTTTGTGTCCATGAGACCCACAAGGTTATAGTGAACTAAGAGATACCAAAGTAAAAAAGCAGTATTTATATACCTAAATGGAGAAATAGACACCAATACAATAATAGAAGGTGACTCTAATATTCCACTTTTACCAATGGATAGAGCATCCAAACTGAAAATCAATAAGGAAACATTGGAATTAAATGACATGTAAGACGAGCTGGACTTAATGGACATATTTACAGAATAGTCCATTCCAAAGCAGCAGAATATACATTGTCCTTCAGCACACATGGAACATTATCCAGGATAGATCATATATTAGAACATAAGGTAAGTATTAATAAATTTAAGAAGACTGAAATCATATCAGTATTCCCTTCTGGCCTCAATGGTATGAAAGGAAAAATCAATTTCAAGAAGAAAATTGGAAAATTCACAAATATGTGAAGATTTAACCACATGCTATTGAACAATCAATGGGTCAAGGTCCTTAAAAGTGAAATAAAAATATTGTCTTGACACAAAAAATTGGAAACACAAAATTTATGGGATGCAGCAAAAGCAATTTCAAGATAAAAACTGACAGTGATAAATTAATACATTAAGAAATAAGATCTCAAACATCTAACTTTATACCTGAAGGAATGAGAGCACATAGAACAAAGTCCAAAGTTAGAAGGGAGGAAATAAAGTCATAGTGGAAGTAAATAAAATACACTAGAAAAACAATAGAAAACTCAATGAAACTACAAGATTTTTTGAAAAGATAATAAATTAGACAAAAGTTTCATTAGATTCACCAAGAAAAAAAAGAGAGGACTTATAGAAATAAAAGAAAAAATGAAAAGAGGAGACACAGCTGATACCACATAAATACTAAGGATCATGAGACTACTATGAACAATGACATGCTGAAAAACTGAACAATCTATGGAGAAATGGATAAATTTCTAGAAACCTACAACTGACCAACACTGAATCATGAGGAAATAGAAAATGTGAACAGACTAATTACTAGTAAGGAGATTGAATTAGTAATCAAAAACCTCACAACAAAGTAAAGTCCAGCACCAGATGGTTTCACTGGTGAATTCTATCAAATATTTAAAGAACTAACACCAATCTTCTCAAATGCTTCCAAAAATCTGAAAAGGAGGAATCACTTCCAACTCCATTTCAAGAGACCAGCATTACCCCCAAATCAAAACCAGACAAGGACACTACAAATATAGAAAATTATAGGCCAATATCCCTGATGAACATAGATACAAAAATCCTTTAAAAATAGCAAACTGAATTCAACAACACATTAGAAGGGTTATTCACCATGATCAAATGGGATTTAGACGGCTTCCCTGGTGGCTCAGTGGCAAAGAATCTGCCTGCTAATGCGGGAGACACGGGTTCGATCCCTAGGTCAAAAGACCCCCTAGGGAAACAAATGGCAACCCACCCCAGTATATTTGCCTGAGAAATTCCATGGACAGAGGAGCCTGGAGGGCCACAGTTCATGGGGTTGCAAAAGAGTAGGACACGACTTAGTAACTAAACAACATCTGCAAATTGTGATGTACCACATGATCATCTCACAGCTGCAGAAAAGCATTTGACTAAATCCAACATCCATTCATCATACAAATTCTCAAAAACGGGGTAGAGAAGGAATCTAGTACGGCAAGGCGTCAGCTAATATAGTCTTGTGAAAAACTGAAAGCTTTTCCTCTAAATTCCGGAACAAGACAGGATGTCCACTCTTACCATTTTTATTCAAATGGAAAATGAAAAAATAAAGCCGTATCTGTTTGCAGATGATATATTATATACAGAAAACCCTAAATACTTCAGCAAAAAACTGTTAAAACTAATTAACTAATTCAATCAAGTTGGAGGATAAAAAAAAAAAATCAATATACAAACATCTATTGTGGGGACTTCCGTGGTGGCTCAGTGGTAAAGAATCTGCCTGCCAATGCAGGAGACACAGGTTTGATTCCTGATCTGGGAAGATCCCACCTGCCGTGGAGCAACTAAGCCAAGTGCCACAAATACTGAGTCTGTGCTCTAGACCCTGCGAGCCGCAGCTGCTGGGCCCACGGTGCTGCAACTCCTGCCTGTGCTCTGCAACAAGGGAAGCGCCTGCAATGAGAAGCCTGAGCACTGCAACTAGAGAACAGGTCCCAATCATGACAACTAGAAGAAAGAGAAAAGCCCGGGCAGCAAGAAAGACCCAGCACGGCCAAAGTTAGACAGAGAAATAAAGCTAGTGTGCTTCTATACACCAATAGTGAACTATCAGAAAAAGAAATTAAGAAAATATATGCATTTACAGTTACACCAAGAAAGAATTAAAAACCTAGGAATGTATTTAACCAAGGAAGTAGAAAACTTGCATACTGAGGAAAGAAATTAGAAAGACATGATACACTCAAGGATTGGAAAAATATTGTTAAAATGTCTAACCACTCAAAGCAATTGACAGAATCAATGCAATCCCAAATAAAATTCCAAAAGCATTTTTCACAGAAACAGAAACAATCTTCAAATTTGTATGGAATGACAGAAGATCCAGAATAGCCAAAGCAATCTTGGCAAAGATGAACAAAGCTGGAGCCATCATGTTTTCTGATTCCAAACTGTATTACAAAGCATGTGATATTGGCTTAAAAACTGACACATAGATCAATAGAAAAGCAGAGAGCCCAGAAATAAACCCTCATATATATGATCAATTATTTATGACAAAGGAGCCAAGCATATACAATGGGGAAAGAACAGTTGCTTCAATAAATGGAATTGGAAAAAAAAAAAGATAGCCACACACAAAAGAATCAAACTGGACCCCTATCTTACATCACATGCAAAAATCAATTCAAAATGGATTAAACACTAGACCAGATGATTTGAAACCATAAAACTCTTCCTAGAAGTAAACATAGCGGGTAAGCCCCCTGATTTTGGTCTTAGCAAAGATTTTTTTCCTCTTTCATCAGCAACAAGAAAAGTCAACCTACCGACTGGGAGAAAATATCTGCAAACTATGTACCTAATAAGGAGTTAATATCCAAAACGTATAAGGAACTCATACAATTCGACAGAAAAGAAAATCTAATTAAAAAATAGGTAGAGGATACGAACATATATTTTTCCAAAAAGAGACACATATGGCCCATAGGTACAGGAAAAGTTGTTCCACATCACTAATCACCAGGGAAATCAAAACCATAATGAGATAACATCTCACAACAGTTAGAATGGCTATCATAAAAGAGACAAGAGATAATGTGTTGGCAAAGATGTGGAGAAAAAGATGGTGACTGTTGGTATGAATGTAAATTGCTACAACCAGTATGAAAAAAAGTGAAAGTGAAGTCATGAAGTCGTGTCTGACTCTTCATGACCCCACGTACTGTAGCCTACGAGGCTCCTCTGTCCGTGGGATTTTCCTGGCAAGAATAATGGAGTGGGTTGCCATTTCCTTCTCCAGGAAATCTTCCCCACCCAGGGATTGAAGCTGGGTCTCCCACATTGTAGGCAGACACTTTACAGTCTGAGCCACCAACCAGTATGTAGGTAACAGAACAAATTAAAATTAAAACTACCATATGATCCAACAATTTCATTTCTGGGTTTTGATCCAAAAGAAACGAAATCACTATCTTGAAAAAAATATCTGCAACCCCCCGCACCGCCCCCAGTTTATGGCAGCATTATTACAATAGCCAAGACATGGAAACAACCTAGATGCCTTACTGATGGATGAATGGATAAAGAAAATGAGGGATATGATAGATAGACAGACATACACATTAATATTAGTCATAAAAAAGACAGTACTAAATTATTTCACTTATATGTGCAATCTAAATAAAGATCCTGACCTCACAGATACAGAAAACCAGGCTGGTGACTGCCAGACACAGAATAATGGAGGGTGGGTGAAATGAGCATACGTGGTCAAAAGGTACAAACTTCCAGTTAAAAGATAAATTAAGTTCTGGGGACTTATAGCATGGTGATTCTCGTTAATAGGACTGTATTATATATTTGAAAGTTATTAAGAGACTAGATCTTAAAAGTTTTTCAAAAGAAAAAACTTTCTGTAACAATATGTGGTAATGGATATTAATAAAACTTACTGTGGTAATAATTTTGCAGCATATACATGTTTCAGGTCATTATGCTGTACACCTAAAACTAACACAGTGTTAGATGTTAATTATATCTCAATTAAAAAAACATAAGAATTCAGCAGTTAAAAAGAAGGAAAAAGCAAAAAGGAACTAATGGTTCCTTAGACAGTTCTGAAGTGGGGCAAAAATCTGTAAATGACAAATACGAGAAATCTGTGTATTCCAATATGTAATGAATAAACATTTATCTTCTTCGTATCCCAGCCAGTAGATGAAATTTTTAGGAAGTTAAAAATAATGGTTATAGGGAGTTCCCTGGTAGTCCAGTGGCTAAGACTCTGAACTCCCAATGCAGGGGGCCCGGGTTTGATCCCTGGTCAGGGAACTGGATCCCACATGCTGCAACTAAGAGTTTGCATACTGCAGCTAAAGATCCTGCGTGCCGCAGTGAAGACCCAGCACAGCCAGATAAATCAATCAATAAAATGCTTTAAAAAAAATAATAATGGTTATAAAACAGTATTGGATTCTCTAACTAGAATTATCTATTGCTTGCCTCTGTCACTATCTAAAAATGTGATATGGCTTTCTTCTCTCTGACATGTTAAAAACAAAACTGAACATAAAGGCCATCTTTTCGCCTTCAAAAATGGGGGTATTGCATATAAAAATATAAACATAAAAATTTTGGTTTTTTTAATCAAAATCTATGAAGTCATATCTAAAAATGAATACAAAGAAGATCTGTGTATTTTTTGAAACAGTAAGAAACATTTATTTTGGCAACGGGCTAAATTTAGTAAGTACTAAAAACCTGATCCACATAGAAATCTGAAAATTCAGATATTTTTACTATTCATATTCATATGTTTCTATTATTTAATGAGGTTTTATGAGATTGCATACTGTGAAAACTTAGTGGGTCACAAATATCATCGTCTTATAATGAACAGAATAAAAATGTGAGATCAATACATGTGGTGTAAGTAAACTGCTGTTTAGTCACTAAGTCTGTTTCATTATTTCATTATTTCAGTTACACATGCATAGGCTCTAGGTACAATCAATGTCGTTTGTAATATGAACATGAACATGAGTTTTGGTAAACTCCGAGAGTTGGTAATGGCCAGGAAGTCCTGGCATGCTGCAGTCCATGGGGTCGCAAAGAGTCAGACACAACTGAGTGACTGGACTGAACTGAACTGAACTGAACAGATGATCCTAATGAATCTGTGGTAATCAGGAGCTTTGATAACACAAACATATTAAGGTTGAATAAATTCAAACACGAAAAGAGAAGAAAAGCTTTAAATGCTGAGTTTTGGGAAAAATACATATAGTTTTTATTACTCATACAGAATTTTAGAAGACAAAATTAGAATCTTTTTAAAAAACCAAAATTCTTATTTAAAAGCAATTAAATTCAACCCATTAGTGCTGGTAACTAAATATATATATATATATATCTCAAATATATATGAAATATATGCAACATCAAATGATAGAACACCAACTATGTTGTTTAGTTCTATCATTTATATATGTATATATAAATGTACATTATATATATAATTTATAAAATATGCATATATATACGTTTATATATATATATATATATACACACACACAGAGTATATGCATGCAGTGTAGTAAAGATGAGGACACTATTTAACCATTAATTCAACAAACGTTTAGTACATGCCAAACGCATGGAGCAACAGATACACGGAATTAAGCTGATAATCTGGATACTCACCAGGCTCACAGTCTAATGGGAGGAGAAAAACCAAAGAACGGGGTGGCAGGCAAGTTGTAATTTTAAATATGACAGCTGAAGAAGGACTGAGGTGAAAAGGTGATCTTTGATTAAAAACCTAACGGAGGTGAGGGAATCAGCCAGGCTAAGAATGTAGGGGAAGAAAGTTCCAGCAAGTTTTTTTCCCTTGAGAGATAGAGAAATAATCTAGTGTGTATATGGGGTGGTGGGTTGCAACTGGCAGAAATGCAGAAAGAAATGAAGACTCCGGAAGCCTACAATGGCTAGGAAAGCATGAAAAACAAAAAAAAGTGCTTAAACAGAATATATGAACACCAATTCTATGGACTTAATGCAGCAACAAATGATAGAGCACCAATTATGTCATTTCCAAACTTCCATTAGCCACAATTTCTTCATCTTTTCTGCAAAATGATGATAAATAATATCTATCACCATGATAATTTAGAGATAAAACTGATTATGGGACGAAACTGTTTACACTGATATTACTATCAAGGGAAAAAACCTGCATGCGTGTGCGCCAAGTCACTTCAGTCATGTCCAACTCTGTATGATTCTATGGACTGTAGCCTGCCAGGTTCCTCTGTCCATGGGATTCTCCAGGCAAGAATTCGGGACTGGGGTGCCATTTCTTCTCCTGAGGAATCTTCCTGACGTAGGGATCGAACCTGCGTCTTTTATGTCTCCTGTGCTGGCAGGCAGGTTCTTTACCCTGGCGCCACCTGTGTGTGCTCAGTCGCATCTGACTCTCTGTGGCCTGTGGACTGTAGCCTGCCAAGCTCCTCTGTCCAGGGGGATTCTCCAGGCAAGAATACTGGAGTGCATTGCCATGCCCTCCTTCAGGGGATCTTTCCAACCCAGGGATCGAACCCAGGTCTACCGCACTGCAGGCAGATTCTTTACCGTCTGAGCCACTAGGGAAGCCCCTGAGAAGCCCCCCAAAACCTGAGACTGGATGAAATAAAATATCTTGTCCAATTTCTTACTCAGAGACTATGTGAGCTCAGTTCAAGCACAACGTAACAAGTAAGGGAATAAGAGGCTTTCAATTAGTTTCTAATTTCAAAAAGAGAAGAGCAACATAGCAATATCAAGGAAGGAAGAGGGCTATAAAACAGGAAGGAGGGAAGGAAGGAAATGCATTAACTGAACTGAAAATCTATCAAATCTGCCCTGTACAACCAATTGGTTTACCAAATATTCCATGAAAAAAGGGTAATGTTAGATGAGGTTACTATTTATGAATACCAGTTCTTAAGCAACATAGTCTTGTCTCCAGAAAATAAGAGGAAATTTTTTAGTTATTTACACCTGTAATGGTCACCACAGGATTATTACTTATCTTAAAAGTAAAAGTGAAGTCGCTCAGTCATGTCCAACTCTTTGTGACCCCACGGACTGTAGCCTACCAGGCTCCTCCACCCATAGGATTTTCCAGGTAAGAGTACTGGAGTGGGTTGCCATTTCCTTCTCCAGGGGATCTTCCTGACCCAGGGATTGAACCTGGGTCTTCCGTGTGGCAGGCAGACCCTTTACCATCTGAGCCATCAGGGAAGCCCACTTATCCTAAAACTCACAAATAACTACTGGGTGGTCTAGGAGGAAGAAGAGATGAAAGAAGTAAGGAGGCTTTCTTAGGGGCTTACCCTCAGCATTTGTTAACATTTTCAGATAAAAAGTAGAGAACCTTTTTTGGAAGGTTCAGGTAACCATTCAGAGCTTTTTCCTTCCAGTCCTATCACTTCATGGCAAATAGAAGGGGAAAAAGTGGAAGCAGTGACAGATTTTATTATCCTAGGCTCCAAAATCACTGTAGATGGTGACTCTAGCCATGAAATTAAAAGATGCTTGCTCCTTGGAAGGAAAGCTATGACAAACCTAGCTAGCGTATTAAAAAGCAAAGACATCACTTTGCCAACAAAGGTCTGTATAGTCAAAGCTATGGTTTCGCAGTAGCCATGTATGGATATGAGAGTTGTACCATAAAGAAGGCTGAACGCCAAAGAACTGATGCTTTCAAATTGTGGTGCTGGAGAAGACTCTTCAGAGTCTTCAAAATCAAGCCAGTCAATCCTAAAGGAATCAACCCTGACTATTCACTGGAAGGATTGATGCTGAAGCTGAAGCTCCAATACTTTGTGTGAAGAGGTGACTCACTGGAAAAGATCCTGATGCTGGGAAAGACTGAAGGAAAAAGGAAAAGGGGGTGGCAGAGGATGAGATGGTTAGATGGCATCAGTGGACTCAATGGATATGAATTTGAGCAAACTCTGGGAGATAGTGAAGAACAGAGAAGACTGGCATACTGCAGTCCATGGCGTCGCAAAGAATCAGACCTGACTTAGTTACTGAACAACAACAACGTAGTCCAAGTTACTAGCAGTAAAACTGGCCAGTATCTGCTGCTTTCTTTTCCTCTCTCTATCCCTGCTTAGATTTCTGTTGAAAAGAAACTATATGGTGATTTTTAGGAAGGCAGGCAGGCAGGCAGGCATCCACTCCTATCAGTGCCTGCTGGCCTCTATTTGAAATAACAATGAACAGTCGCCCAAGAAGAACAACAGGGCTCTAGACATTCAGGGAAAATGTCTGAGTATGCAAGATTTATTAGAAATGACACATTACACAAGTAATGCATTTTTCTTTTCTTCTCTTTTTCCTGTCTGAAGCCAGTATCTCCTCATGTGATCTCCTCATGTCTCACCAGAAAGGGTATTTACCAAATCTTATTTGATGCTAGAGAGGGAAAAATCACCCTCTATTTTTAGCATTTATAATTGATTGTATTTTGGTTGCAAGTAACTAATAAATAACTTTTATTTCCAGATTCAAACTGGAATTTAAAAAACAAAAATCATATGACAATCTGCTGTGTATGTAAGAACAAGAATATGAGTCTGTGAATGAAAAAGAAAAAAGTAAAAATGGTTGAGATGAACTTAAACATGCAAAGCTATGAAAACCAGGTCAGTATAGAATTTACAAAGCTGTCAGGGCCAGGAAATTTAAAGACTGAAAACAAAGGATAAAGATAAATGGGATCATCACCATGATGAAAATGCAAACAGTAGGATTCTTTCCTAAGACAGAACCAATCATCCCACTAAACAAGTTTATAAATGGTCCTGGAAAAAGGAACAGAGCTTAAGTTCCCAACCTATAATTGAAATTAGAATTTTACGGTAGGAAGTGCCAAAATCATGGCAATAAATTTAAGGATCATGTAAACTTGAGGAGGAGGAAACATGGCAGGTAGGTTTCAAAGCAGACAACAGTAGGATAACATATTTACGGATTATTTACATACAAAATGATGGATTATGAAAGTTTTAAGTTATGAACAAAGGAAAGGGAACTGAGAGTGGTCTCCCAAGTAAATAGTTTATTAAAGTAAACAATTTATTTTAAAAATTAGCAAAATGCATTGCCAAACAGTTCTGCAGTTGTAGAAATCTGAAAATACACAAATATATTAACAGTAAAAAATCATGTGCAGCTCTGAAAACTTCATGTTAGAAAAGATATAAAAGAATTAGATAAAGATACCTCAGGGAATTAAAATGATCAAAGAGTTTTGGGGATATTAGATACAGAAAATAAACAATTATTTTCTCTAGAAAGGCTGAAAAGGTAACTGACATTTCTAAGTTATGAAAAAAGGATGAAAATCTACGAAAAGAGGAAAAGGGAACTGTTTTTTTAAAAAAAACTTACAATACTAGAATGAGGGTGGCACCCTTTATAACTTGAAAGAGGGAAATTTAAAACAAACTAACAGAAGCACAGACTTAAATAACAGCCTATAAACTTACTGATATCTTTACCTCAAGAAGTAGTAAAAATATAAGTTTTTGTAAGTTTTGATAAATTATTGGATGAAGACCCTTATCAGGGAATGTGGATAAGCAAGTCTATATAGTACATGCCTACTTTTGAGGGGAGAAATGAATTAATGACCATGCCCACTTCCACATAACTCTAGTTTAAGAGCAGGATAGTCATGTTGTTACATTATAAGGCCCAAGACAGAAAAATGGGAAGAACACTCTACCAAGAAAAATTTCCTTAAATACTCAGCAAGAGAGAACTACAGATCTATTATGATAAACCAAGAACCTTGACCAATTAGAAACAAAAACACCTTTTGAAATAGGAAATGGGCAGTCCATGTCTTGAATTGACTCTGATCTTAGGCCAGAATCCCTAGGAGCATTCAGCAGATACAACAGAGGGTGGGTTTCTATTTAGTGTATTACTGATTTGCAAACCCATGAGCAAAAGCACAATATACATGAAGTCCGTCGGTCCAAGTTTCAATGAAAGGGGCCTTTCTAAAGGCACTTTACAAAAGGTCTTTGAAATAGAAACCTGAATAAAAGCTTTAAATTAGTTTAACAAAGGTAACCTAACGCCTGTTCACTGCTTGTCCCCCCACCCCATATCTGTAAACAGGTGTGCAAATGAGAAGAACAAAGCAGACATATAAGAAAATTATATTTTTCTCCAGTGTTTAAAGCAAACTAACAAGAAAAATCTTAAACATTACTCATCGTACTTTGAAAATGACTGTGTTGGGATTCCCTGGTGGCTCAGTGGTAAAGAATCCACCTGCCAATGAAAATGACTGTGTTAACCTCTATTTTCATTTTTAAATAATCTAATTTCAATTAGAATTGCCTGATCTTACAACTGTTTCTCTTCGAGAATATAAACAATTTTAAACTTCCATTATTCTGTAGTAGTCTTTCCTGTGAGAAATAATTAGCTCAAAATTTTCTATCATGTTCTTTTCCCTAAATTGATTTTGTTACCAAAAAAGGGTAAGCAGAATAAAAATGATTTTTAGGAGGTTTAATTTAAATGTATTTATTAAATTTATCTTTAAAATAAAAGTCTGCCCAAAATGAAGTGATTAAATACAGAAATGAACGGGTAAAAACAAACGGATTTAGGAATGCACAATGAGCAGACATGTTTCCCAGTGGCCATTCATTCGGCAGTTTGTGTCAAACTGCAACTCTCTTTCCTGTTAATACCACTCGAAGAATGGGTTAAAGAAATAGAAGAGTCAGAAAAGCAAGAAAGATCAAAAGTCTGGGAGTGGAATGGAGAGAGAAGAATTCAAAATAAAGTGAAACCTTCCCAAGAAAGTAAATAAAATGAGGCATTAAGAATTCCACCATAACTATGCTACATGTGCTTAAAAACTACAACTACATAACTATTTTAAGTGCTACCTTTTCTTGTTGAACCAAATGTAAGTGACCTTTATGTACCAAAAGCTAACTGTGCTAGTAGTTGCAATATCCTGCAACAGAATCCTTCAAAAGAGACCACTTGGAATTGCTTAATCTTGATGGTACTTAGTGGTAAAATCATGAGCCAGTTCTGAAAGAAGATCTAGCAGGCCTGCCTTTTCATAAACTTAACGTTGTTGGGTGTGGTTGGTTGATTCTGAAAAGAGAAACTACAATAAGCCTTGGTAGCTTTGACACAGCCTTTAAATGATAAAATAAATGGGTTTAACATGTGTCTCTAATGTTTATTATGGTAAAGTTGATCAGTTTAACCCTTTGCAAACAAGCAAGGGATCTTGAAAGCAGGAAACTTTTCTGTGGAACTCCTGATGCAACACAAACCATAGCAGTTACTGCAAAGCTTAATGCAAACCCTCTAGAGTCCACGTTGACAAATTCTTTAACAAGCCCTGTGGTTACAGGGAAGCTGGTTTCACTCTGACTCACTCCTACTCAAACAGTTTACTGGAAATGAAGGGGAGGGGGAATTTTCAGAGAAGTCATGTGATGGCCAGACAAACCACAGCCAGTAAAGGTTCAACAGAGTCAAAAACAGGTCCCAGCAACAACCAACACCCCAAGTGTTCAACTGGCACAAAATTATATGAAAATGAGTCCTGTTGGGTTTCTGATCATCCACACCATGAAGTCTCTCATAAATCTCTGTATATATTATAAAAGAACAGATACTTTACAGAGGGAAAAACCAGCAGGCATTGACATGGTCTGTGCAACTACAAACACTTCATAGGAAAACGTGCTTAACAAAAAAACGGCATCAAAGGAATGTTAAGGCACTTCAGTGAGTGTGTAAATAATCATTATTAAATGCTTTCCCATTGTCTCTAACCTCAAATGATCAAACATATATTCTATCATTAGCAAAAAGAAGTAAAATTAAAAACCCTTTAATTATCACCTTGTGCTTTGAGAGGATGTTCACTGACTACACTATACTCAGTATCTTGTAATGACCTACAATGGAAAAGAATCTAAAAAAGTATATGTACACACACACACACACACACACACACACAACTAAATCACTTTGCTGTACACTGAAACACCGTAACTCAACTATACTTCAGTATAAAAAAAAGATATTACTCAGTATTTAAAAAAAGAATATTACAACTGATGAGCTTTTTTGGTTCTTAAGTTATGTGTTTTCACTAAATAAAATAATGTAAATAACCTGAAATTTCTGAATAGGATATAGATCTTAAGTCAAAAAAGGGTATTTTTAGCCTCAAATATATTTAATACACACTAGTAAAAGATATCAATATTTAAACTTAACTTGGGGACTTAGTTTCAATAAATCAGACTAAGTGTAAGTGGCAAGTATTAATTAATTTAAATACTGCTGTCTTAAACAGAAGCTAAGAAAAGCTTCTGTTTAAAATAAAATCAAATCCAGAAATTACAAAACAGCTTTTGAGGAACTACTTAATCTAAGGTAATGTAGACTCACGAATTATACCCAATAAAAAGACAAGCTAACCATGATAAATATGGAGGGGAATACTGTATTCTTTTAAAGATGAAGTTCTAAGAAATTTAAATTTCTTATTTCTAACTCAATTCTCAATTTTCTACAGTGTCAGGAGTAATAAGAAACGGTAACTTTCACAGTCAGCAACTTAATATCTTGAGAAAAAGAATCCAAGTAGCTAGGTCACTTGGACAGATGTCGTTTAGGAAAGCAAACTTGTTCAAACCTCATTCTTCTAAGTAAATATGAACAACATTCCCACCCTATTGTGTAAGTTTTAAACACAGAAATACCACAATCACCCCCATGTTCCCATTCCTCATTACTTCAATAACCCTGACAGACCTAACCTTTTAGGGTACATGAAGCAAGTAAGTTACTTTATCTTTTTCTAAAACTCTTTTATTCCAAATGTCTTTAATTTTTCTTTCCTTTGGTTATGCAGCTTATAGAATAAACAAGTCACCACAATAGCCTTCATTTTTTTCCCTAAAGCACAGAACTTTACAAGCTTTGTTTTACTAAATGTGAATTAAAAATTATGTCATTTAACTTAATGATGTCTACTATATCATCTTCAACTCTTGCTTTCTGATGAATTTTTTTTGGCTGCACCACAGACAAATTCATGACCCCCTGCGGTGGAAGTGTGGAATCTCTGGACCACCAGGGAAGTCCTCAGATAAAATTTTTTTTAAATGAAACATTCTTTAAATTCTATAGTGCTTTGTAATCAGATGATTATTAAACTCAAAGATGGAAAACAAATCTTTTTTATGTAAGAGGATTTCTGTGTTGAAAAATATTTTATATTTTATTCTGTGGTGGAGTAAGACTAAATGTTCCCCTTTGGCTGAGCAGCAACATGGCAGTCTGCAAGAACAAGCACCTTACAAAAGGTAGCAAAAAGGGAGACTAGAGGAAAAGTGGTTGATCCATGTTCTAAGAAAAACTGGAATAATGTCAAAGTACCAACTATGTCCAATATAAAAATATTGGAAAAAGTGGTCATGAGAACTCAAGGAACCAAAATTGCATTGGACAACAAGGGTCATGTTACTGAATTGAGCTTAGCTAATCTGCAGAATGATGAAGCTGCATTTAGAAAATTCAAGCTAATTACTGAGGATGTTTAGGGCAAAAATTGGTTAATTTTCATAGCACGGGTCCTGCTTGTGACAAAATGTGTCCCATGGTCAAAAAAAAAATGGGAGCCCATGAATAAAGTTCATGTTGATGTCAAGACTACCGATGGTAATGAGCTTCATCTATGCTTTGTTGGTTTTACTAAAAAGCACAAAAACCAGATTTGGAAAACCTCACACTCAGCACCGACGGATCTGCCAAAACCAGAGGATGACTTGCAAGAACTTGTCAATACTGACTCCAGACAGCTTTGGAAAAGACATGGAAAATGCTTGCCAATCTATTTATCTGCTCTATGATGTCTTTGTTAGAAAAGTAAAAATGCTTTTTTCCCAAGTTTGAATTGAGAAAACTCATGTGTCATGATGAAGGTAGTAATTTTGGAAAAGTGGCTGGGAAAGAGACAGGGGCTAAAGTTGAACAAGCTGATGGATATCAGTTACGAGTCTAGAAATCTGTATAAAATTCAGACTTGTAAGAGTGACAATAAAAAATCTTATTTGTGATGCTAATAAAAAAAGTATGAATATTAAATGAATATGTTTCATCTAATTGTACATTTTTTCTCTTAACTGATATTTCTAATTCATTCAAAGAATCTACCACTTGAGTAGTATGTGCAAGACCATGCAGGTGCTGCCAAAAATACACACTTCTTTTGTGGTCTCCTCTCATGGAGTTTATAAGCTCCTGGGTAAGAAGAGAAAAGACTAAAAGTAGTTCTAAAAGAAGGTTGAAAGTGACATAAGAAAGATATAGCAAGAGATGATTTCCAGGGAATGGGAAGATTTTTTTTTTTTTAAAACATGTGCCCTCTTCCAGGTGGATAATGCTGCTAATTGTACCGTTCAGGGAGAAAATTCACAACTTTGGGCTGATCCAGGAAACGCTGGCCTGGATAGCTATGCAGCAATATGTGACTGAGCTAAGGATCACCCCATTTCTCAGAATCCTGAGGCCTTCTTATCAGTCAGGTCAGACTACAACCTGAATGGGAAGATTATTGAGCAGCAAAGTTTCACGACCAGAGGTATTTTTCAGAAAATTATTTTTGCTGCTTTATTTGGAAATAGATTGGGGAAAACAGAGCTGGAAGAGGAGATCTATTAGAGAGTCACTAGAAATGCTCAGGGGAAAGGTGATAAACGCATGAACCAGCAGCAGTAAGGGAAAAGAGAGGACAGATTTGAAGATACTGTGGCAATAAGTAGAATCAACAGGCTTTGAACGATACTGGACATGGGAGGTGAGGGTGGCATCAGAAAGACTTAGATTTTGACTCCAAGTGATTATGAGGATGGTGATATCATTAACAGAACAAAGGAGAAAAATCATAAAGAGAATAATTAAACCTTGCATGAAATAGTTCACAAGGCACATAAACAGCTCTCTAGACCTAACTTTCATAAATGATGCTAGAATTGTTCAAGGTCATAGGAAGCTACATTCATTCATGTCTACCTCCCACAGACATCTAGTAAAAACATGATAGGAAGCCAAGGGCAAAAGGAAGTCAGCTTAGTGGAAAAACACTGTCTAATCTCGCTCTTGGGTCACAAAAATAAAGTAGGTACCATAAAGAATCAGAATTTAAATAAATGTATTAATAATCTTTTTCCTCCCCCAGATACCTATAGAACAAAATCCAACCATCAGTCAAAACTGGAATTTAAGTAAATACTTAGCTTTAAAATTGTTACCTAGAAACAATTTCCTAGTAAAAGCATACACATCCTTTAACAGAGCTGGAGAGCACACGTAAAGCAATGACAGCCAAGGTTTTTTTTCATACTTCCTGCTGATAAACTTAATTCTACCAAAGGGCTTTACCTTCAAAAATAAAAAACACATTTCCCACCTCATTGCATTTTACTTAATTTGCTATTTTACCTGATTTGCTACTCTAGCTACAGTTGATCCAACTTTTTAGTATTTTATTGACCTTGTCAAGTTGGGGGTTTTACAGAACACCATCTATGAAGAAATTCCAGCACCAAAGTCAGATAAACTTTTGGATCTTTATGAAACTGATTACTATAAAAACTTTCAAATCCCAATCGATGAACTATAGCTAAAAAGATGTTAGGATTATAGATTACCAAATAAAAATCTAGTATCTTTTTATATACCATTAACAACTATCTACAAAAATATAATATTCAATTTATAACAACAAAACCTAAGAGAAAACTATCATGTTAAAATCACTGGGAAAACAGTGTCAGAACAATACACAAATAGGTAATGACTTGAAAAAGAGAAATTTAGGTTCCTGTATTATATGATAGGTAAAAATACTTTAATACATATAAAATTTAAAAGTAAAAGAATAAAACCATAAAAGGACTAAAATGAAATGCACCGGAATATCATAATCATAAGGGTTCAGGAAGGTAATTTTAGGCCTAACTCCAAAAGGAAACATCTAAGGTAATGGAATAAAGATAAAAATGTAAACTTCTTTATCTAAAAAGCAAAATATGGTAAAACACACAATAAACAATATGGAAAAATTACTGGCAGCATATGACAAAAAGAATCACCTTAAAAATGTCAATCAATAGGAAAATGAAAAATACACTAAATACAAAAAAAAAAAAAAAAAAGGTAAACTAATCAGTTAGATAAAGGTGTTTTTTTTCTTTTTTTGTTTTTCTGTAGTTTCAAAATTTTATACAATAAACACACTTTGCAGTCAAAAAGAAAATTATTAAAAAAAAACAAAGATGTGGAAAATAAGTTGATGACACTGAAAAATGTTCACAATATTTTTATATTAAAAACAAGTCAAAATAATAGATAGAATATGATTCACCTACAAATATTTACAAGAAAAAGAAGGAAGGATGAAAAGATACTTTGAAAGTATACAAATATCAATTTTCTACAATAAGTTGTATATAATCACTTTGTAATAAGAACACAATTTTAAAAATCAGTATTAAAGGTATTATGATATATATGTTGAAAAAGAACCTAAGACTAATACATATCATATGATTTTAGTTTTTATTAAAAAAAAGTTATCCATACAAAGAAAATAGTCTAGAGTATGGTGGTTATTATCCTACTTTGGGGAGTAGGTGTGTGTGGGTTTTCACTTTTTATTTTTAATACTTCTGGAATGTGTCAATCTATAAGCCTTGACACAATATGAAAATATGCAAACCTGGAAATAATAACAGAAGTAATGAGCTTAAGACAACTTTGTTACTAAAAACATAAAAAATGTTTGCAACATCACTGATTAAGAAATAAAGTGACAAAACTGTCATAAATTTATTTGCATATTGAAAATAAAAAACAAACACAAGGATGTATTCCAAAAGTGTATCAAAACAACTGAAGTATCTTACTTGGATATAGTAATATTCCACAGTGTTAAGTGTGAACAAACAAAAACAAAAACCTTATATCTGACAAACTTATTTTACAAAACTCTTCTGTGACTCATGAATTAAAACATTACTACTCTCAGCCAATTTAAAATGTGGAAAACTGGCAACAACCCCCACCCCAACTATTCCTTCACCCACAAAATAAATAAAAAGTTGGGATTCCCTCCTGGCTCAGTGGTAAAGAATTCACCTACCAATGTAGGAGACCCGGGTTTGATCCCCAATCTGGGAAGATCCCACATATCGCGGGGCAGCTGAGCCCACGCACCCCCAAGTACTGAGCCTGTGTTCAACAGCCCAGGAGCTGCAACTACGGAAGCCCTTGCACCCTAGAGCCTGTGCTCAGCAACAAGAGAGGCCACGGGCATGAGAAGCTTTTTGCCACAACTGGAGAGTAGACCCCACTTTACACAACAAGAGAAAAACCTGTGCAGCAATGCAGACCCAGCACAGCCACAAATAAATAAACAAATAAGCATTAAAAAAAAAGTTAAAAACCTCATAAAACCCCTTATCTAAACCTGGCGAGTAGTATGTAGGGATAGATACACCTATACACTGAAACCTATACTAAAAGTCACAAAACGGATGGATACCGGTAAAAAAGGCAATTAAAGGCAATAAAGAAAAGAAAAATCAAATGTAGCAGGAAGAAAAAAAATTTTAATAAATTCATTTTTTGTTGCATTAACCTGGATGAAAATGTTGCTATGTTGGCTTACAGTAAACAAAGCGCTAATCTCAAAGTCAGAAAATTGGTTTGAGTATTGGCTCTGAGATTCCTGAGTGTTTCCTATTCAAATCGGGCAAAACATCTTCTGCATCATGGCTGTCTTGAGGCACTTCATTCAAGTGTCTTATAGATAGATTCTTATGAAATTAATGGAAAGAAAATTGATAGGGAAGATGACAAAATTGTTAGGGATGAGTTACTTTTATCACACTATTTTACTTATTATTTCTAGTTTACATGTTAACTATGTATGGGATGTTAACTATAGTTAACTAGACGTTAACTGTAATTCGGGATATAAATTTTAAATAAAATGTTCATAAAGAGTATATAATTTCTGATGCTGTACAGTCGCTAAGTTTTGTCTGACTCTTTGTGACCCCATGGACTGCACGATGCCAGGCTCCTCTGTCTTCCATTATCTCTGGGAGCTTGCTCAAATTTCTCACTAAAGAACATGAAACAGAAGTATATATTTTGTTTACTTGAGTTTTTAATACAAGCAAGTATGAAATTAGGGAATAAGAAATACATAGTATACCCTAAAATAGTGATGCTAATTATTGGCTTTATAGGACAAAAACAGTTAAACCTCATGACCATCAGAACTGTTGTGTACAACTCAAAACAAAGTAGAATTAGAGAAGATCTATTCTAAAGTAATCAAAAATAATTATGGTCATAAGAGATGTAGGAAAAAGATTACGATGCTAATGGTAGATAAAGATGTAGAGTCTTCAAGATGCAAAAGTCTTTAACAGCTCAAATTATATGAATAAGATGAAGCATGATTTACTTCATCAAATTCCAGAAGATGTGAGTTTTTGGAAGTTGAGCTCTTAGATGGTAACAAATTTACAGAATGCATTATTTACAACCCAAGTATCAAAAAAATGTGAAGAATGAAATGATTTATCCAGCTTATGTTCTACTCAATGCAGGGAGTTGCTATGCAGTGATCCATAAAGGTATCACATAGAGTGAGACAAGGAACTCATTCTTTTTGGAAATAGCAATACCATTTGTACACAATTAAAACTCACAAGAATTTTTAAAATTGAGCCAATGTGGGCCTCAATAAGCTTTCACTGGCTAATTGTAAGATGAAGCTTTACAGTTTCTCACATGAGTATATCCTCCTGCCACAGGAGAGACAACTTTTTGTTATCCGACAGGCTCATCACTTCCCTCTTTCTAGGAAACATGTCTAAATTCCTTTTCTACAATTGCTCATATTATATGATGTCAAGATCAATTATCACCTCATTCTCCCTCCTAGAGAAATTCTAGTTTGTCCAGTAAGCTTTCTATGTCAAGATGACCAAATAAGACCTTTGCCCCGGTGGGAGGTTAAAGACAACTGCAAATTCTTTGCTTACTCCTCGAATTGAGAGGTGGGTCTAATTTCCCTTTCTGAATCAGCACTGGCTTTAGTGACCTACTTTGTGCCAACACAATGTGGCAAAGTGACTAGGATTCCCAAGGTTATGTCACAAGAAAATCTGCATCTTTCACAACACTTGCCAGAACTCAGGTGCCATGACGTGAGGAAATCCAAGAAGCCCCATGGAGAATAACTTGAGGTCCTAAACCAAAAGTCCAACTGAACTCCAAACCAACAGCCAGAATCAACTTACCAGTTATATAAGTAAACCATCTTGGAAGCAGATACTTCAACTGATAGTCAAGCTATTTTGCCCAAATTGCACAGCTGTAAGCAATATAAGCTATTCTTGTTTCAAATCACTAAATACTGGGGTGGTTTGTATACTCAGCAACAGATAACTGGAGCACCTTTTATCTCAATAATAACTCCAAACAGAAACACTGAACTCTGTCTTTGATGAAACTAGCATTAATTAATTAAGACAGGGGCAGATGGGAAGAAAATATTGTATCTGAGAGCCTGCAGTGAAAGACAGGGAAAAGAAGCAAAGTGATTTGTATCAATACTACAGAACTCCACAATGGATCAGCATCAGAACTGCAGAAGAAACGAGGACAGGGCTGAAAACAAGGAGACTGTATAAACAGTACTTAGCACTGTGAGACACCTTCCTGCCTTAGTCCTAAAGAACACATCAACTGTAGTCTCTAAACAAAGAAAACCAAAGCTTCTAGACTCAGGACCTGTTTGTGCAGGCACAGTCAGACTTACCACAAAGTAGGTTAAGTGAAAGTCTACTAAGTAAATGAAGACTTCTAACCTGCCTTCCATAGCTTAGCTTTAGAATGTCAGCAGCAAGGTTTATAATCCCTAGGCAAGAAAATAGAGAAGACCCATCACTAGAAAAACTGAACTATCCCAAAGGAAAGATGGATAGGAACTGATATACAGAGGTTCCAATAAACCAGGTGGCCTGCCACTCCTGTACCTTGCTTCAACATACAAAGTTCCCATTCAGCTTTATGTACTTTATTTTTATATATAATATAAATAGAAAAAGAAGGCTCACCAGGCTTTGGGGAAAGCTTCCAACAGGAAACAGAACAGACAAAGGGAAAAAAAAAATGCCCAGCGTACTGAAAACTTGAAGAAACTAAATATCTTCAAAAAGATAAGCTATTTTGGGGGAAGTATAATACAAATTGCTTTTTGAAAATAAATATATGACAACGGAAAAACATTTTAATATTAGATTATAGAAGAAAAGTTGAAGAAATTGGATACAAAGTCAAATGAGATAAATATTAGGAGGAAAATTATAAAGAAAAATTAAAGATAGGCTATAGATCCCAATATCAAAAAATAATTCCAGAAAGTAAGAGTAGAGACTAAAGATGGTAAATTGACACACAAAAAATACAAGAAAGTTTCCCAAAACTAGAGGACACAAGGCTGACAAGTTTCCTGAGTGCCTAGCAGAATAAATTTCAAAAAGACCATAATTCAGACTTCCCTAGAGGCCCGGTGGTTGGGAGTATGCAGGTCAACGCAGGGGACACAGGTTTGATCCCTGGTCTGGGAAGATTTCACATGCCTTGGGGCAACTAAAGCCCATGCACCACAGCAACTGAGTCGCTGAGCTGCATGCCCTACGGCCTGGGCTCTGCAATGAGAGGCCTGTGCAAAACCAGAAAAGCCCAGGTACAGCAATGAACACCCAGCCCAGCCAAAAAATAAAAGAATAATAAAACCCGAGTTCTGATTTTAAAAAAAAAAAAAAAAAAAAAAAAGACCCCTATCTCAGATAACGAATCTAAAAGCTTCTAGAGAAAAAACCAAAATGACCAAAAAGACTAACTAGAGAGGGCTCAGCATGGCATTGGGCTTCCCTGGTAGATTTGGCGGTAAAGAATTCTCCTGCATTGCAGGAGACCCAGGTTTGATCCCTGGGTCGGGAAGGTCCCCTGGAGAAGGAAATGGTAACCCACTCCAGTATTTTTGCCTGGGAAATCCCATGGACAGAGGAGCTGGTACAGACCACGAGGTCCCAAAAGAGTTGGACAAGACTTAGCAACTAAACAACAAAATCAAAAAAGGGGAAGATAAGGGATCCAAATCAGGAGAAGAACAGTAGTGCAGAGGGTTTTTGAAATTTAAAAAAACCCCACCAAATACAGACTGGAGTAGGAGCATGCAGGAATCCAGAGAGATGACCTCAAGAAAAAAACAGAGTTGATAAATTAATTTGTGTTACCAAGTAGAAAGTGATGCTGAGAAGTGTTTCACAAAACTGGTAGAAAGAAGAGACTGAAGAAACTATAGAAGTGAAAAAATGATTTGACTTCAACTTGCTGATTTTATATAGATAAAAAGGTTTTGGTATGTTAAATGACATCTAATTAGTGTCACAAAGGACAGAGGTATCAGTTACCACAAATGGGGATACTCAACCATCTATGGACATCAATTCAGTAAATGGAATTTACTAGAGATGCTGCCATTCTAAGTTCTGGTTCCAGCTTTACTTTTAAGCATGTAAAATTAGGGAAGTTAACGACTTCTACGACCAGTGTGTTCTCTCGGAAAACTTCTGTTAGCCTTTGTCCTGCTTCAATTTGTACTCCAAGGTCAAACTTGCCTGTTACTCAAGGATCTCTTGACTTTCTACTTTTGCATTCCAGTCCCCTATGATGAAAAGGACATCTTTTTTTGGTGTTAGTTCTAGAAGGTCTTGTAGGTCTTCATAGAACTATTCAGCTTCTTCCTCATTAGCGGTTGGGGCATAGACTTGGATTACTGTGATGTTGAATGGTTTGCCTTGGAAACAAACGGAATCATTCTGTCGTTTTTGAGACTGCATCCAACTACTCCATTTTGGACTCTTGTTGACTATGAGGGCTCCATTTCTTCTAAGGGATTCGTGCCCACAGCAGCAGATAAAATGGTCATCTGAATTAAATCTGCCCATTTCCGTCCATTTTAGTTCACTGATCCCTAAAATGTCAATGTTCACTCTTATCATCTCCTGCTTGACCATGTCCAATTTACCTTGATTCATGGACCTAACATTCCAGCTTCCTATGCAATACTGTTGTTTAAATCACTGGACTTTACTTTCACCACCAGACATATCCACAACTGGAGAAGGGGGTGACAGAGAATGAGATGGCTGGGTGGCACCACTGACTCAACAGATACAAATCTGAGCAAACTCAGGGAGACAGTGAAGGACAGGGGAGCCTGGCATGCTGCAATTCATGACACCACAAAGAGCTGGACACGATTTAGTGACTGAACAACAACAACAAACCATTTCTAGATCTGCAGCTTTCTACAAAATCAGCTATGAAGTTTTGCCTCATCAGCCATATTCACCTGACCTCTCAGCAACTGACTACTGCTTCTTCAAGCATTTCAACAATATCTGCAGGGAAATGCTTTCATGACCGGCAGGAGGCAGAAAATGCTTTCCAAGAGTTCGCTGAATCCCGAAGCATGGATTTTTTTTTTTCCCGAAGTATGGATTTTAAAGCTACAGGAATAAACAAACTTATTTCTCATTGGCAAAAATGTATTGATTGTAATGGTTCCTATTTTGAATAATAATGATGTGTCTGAGCCTAGTTATAATGATTCAAAATTCATGGTCCAAAATCACAATTACATCCGCACCAACCTAGAAACACGAAGATACAGGTTGATGGACAGTTTTTGCTCAGGTGTCAAAGACCTCGGCCTTTTTCCCCCACAATAGTGGGTAAGTTTATCTTAATTCTCCCTTTTTCATTGGGGAATTATGTTTCCTCTAAACATGGTAAACTATTATTTTTCAAAAAATTAATTAGGCAGTTCTACTATTTTGGGCTCATAAGTGGTCCACCTATTTATCCCCCTTATTTATTCAGTGGTCTGCTCAGTAAGACTTATAAACACATAATGGACAAATAATGTTTCAGTTCTTTAATCTCACTGGCTACATGAATTTATCTTGATTTAGTCTGAGTTGTCTTGTTGACTCTTTCCCTATTCTAAGATCATGATTATAATCATTTTTTTTTTTTTTGGCTGTGGTGGGTCTTCATTGCAGCACCGGGCTATTTCTAGTTGTAGTGCACAGGCTTAGTTGCCCTCCTCAGCATGTGATATCTTAGCTCCCCTACCAGGGATTGAACCCATGTCCCTTGCATTTTAAGGCAGAGTCTTAATCACCGGACCACCAGGGAAGTCTCTACAATTATTTTTTATGATTCAGCTTTTCTAAATATTTTACCCTAAACCATGTATGATTTCTTTTTTTACACTGGCAGTTTTGTTCCTCAGAGAAACTATTAAAATTTTTACCTTAATCATAATCTGTTTAAGGGATAATTAGCTATTTTTTCCCCATTGATCTTACTTGTGCAGTCTCTGCATGTTCCAGCATTTCTTCAAATTCCTGATACTCTTCATCATCTGGTTCAGCACCTGAGAGGCGAGCTGCCCTGGCCATGAAATATGGAGGGAGCTCTCCAATTGCTGTACCGATACCCTATGCAAAAAGAACAGAACACTTACATGAGATTTTCTCAACACAGTGACGCGAAGCAGATTAAACCTTTAATTTTCAATATCACCAAAAGCATGTTAAGATGTACATATTAGGAAGGAAAAGACATGCTACCTGATCAGGAGGACATGAGTTTGAATCCTGCCTGACCTTAATACAGATCTATGCAACGCCTGACCAGATAGCATACCTAAAATTCTCAGGCAATCCTGGGTACACTGCAGACACTAAATTAATATTAGTTAGTTCTCTAGCATCTCTATTTATATCCTGTGTTCTTATTTTTATATCTCTCTTCATTTTAATTTTAGAAATAGCTCACAGTTTTCTAGACTTTTGAAATGTTTTTTTAATTGAAGTATAGCTGATTTATAAATTTAGTTTCAAGTGTAAAACACAGTGATTCAAAATTTTTATAGATTATATTCTATTTAAAGTTATTATAAAGTATTGGCCTATTTTTCTTGTAGCTTATTTATTTTATACACAGTAGTTTGTACCTCTTAACCCACTATGGCTATCTTGCTCCCTTCTTCCCCTCTTCCCTCTCCTCACTGGCAATCACTAGTTTTATCTGAAATTGTTATAACCCCTCATTTTCAAAAATTTATACAAAAATATATGTTCATACGCTGTTAATTTTGTCAGTCTTCCTCCCCTTTTCAAATGATTTGCTAATGAGCACTTGATAGTATAGCTCTTAGATGTATATTTTCTAGGAAATCTTCTTGCATTTAGGATGTTGCTTTAATCCGAATACAACTTTTTTTTGTGCAAAGTTAACAAACTGTGGTCAGGAAGCCCCCTGAAATCTCAACATTAGGATGGATAAATTTTCACCACAGGAAAAATGTTGATTTCCTCAGGACATTGAGTGACTCATATTTCAGTCACTTTGTGGATTCTTGTTTTTGAAGAGAATTTTTTTTTCTTCCAATCATCTTAGGATATAAGGATGAAAACAAAGGTAAAAAAATCAGGAACTTGGTTTGAACTTAAATGGCTTAAATACAGGATAGATAACGCAAGAGACCCAGAGTACCCAGGAAAATTCTTAACTTTGAGCCACCCTTCTCTGCCCTGGATCATAGCGAATGAAAAAGCTTCAGTAGTTTTCAGAAGCAACTTTAGGACTTTTTGTTTGCTCTGTCCTATGGCTCTGCCTGCTAATGCGTTGATAAGAATCCTCAAGGAACTGTACCAAATTCAAGCATCCCGTGATCACAGTGTTATACTCCAGAGTGTAAAATCAACGATCTCCAAGTTTAACTGCATTATCTACATGCGAGCCAAGAGTTAGCAAAAGAATATAATTAAGTGCCAAAAGAATAAGACTAGTTAAATATCTAGTTAAAGAACAGAGAAAGGGGAGAGACATACACAGAGAAGGGTACTGGGAGAAAGCATAAATCATATTCTTTGAAACAAGAAAAGTTAATTTCGCCTCCTCTGGAGGATGTTAGGGAACTAATTATTTTAAAAATCGGAAGAGAAACAGTCAATTATTTATCCTGTCTTATCTATATGGAATATAACTCAGGGTAACCAAATTGATGATAAGGAGAAGTTTCTCTTTACAAAAGTATTCCAGTCATTAACCAAAGAAAAAATGATGCAACTGGAAAGCCCCCCATTTTATAAACCCCAGGAAAATAATGGACTTATATAATAATGGTGTTAATATAAACAGATAGACAGCCAGACATTATTGCACTATGTGACAGAATACATTAGACCATAAAGTATATTCCTGCAAAAAAATAATTTTCCCCCATGTCTCTCTACCCAGGTATCAATTCACAGAAAGCAGATAAATATATTTAAATAACACCAACTAGAATACAAACAGTATAATTCAGACCATGGAAAACTATATTTGACAAACAATCCAGTTTCATCAACCAATACAAAGATATTGAAAAGAAAAAGAAATAAACAATCAAAAAAATTTGAACTCTAATTGGATAACAGATTTAAAGAGGCTATTTCTAAACTCTCTTAGGTGTGACAATGTTTTTGAAGTCCTAAGGTTGACATTTACAGATAAAATATGCTATGTTACCTGGGATATGCTTCAAGATAATTGTGAGTTGAGTGAGGAAGTGTCTAGATAAAACAGTATTAGCCACAAATGAAAGCTGGGAAAGCTGGGTAGCCATTAGTGAAAGCTAGGTGATAGTATATTGAATTAATTATATAGCTTCCTATACTTAAATTTTTTAAGACAAAAAGTAAGAAGAAAAGTTAATTGCAACATTTTATTCAAAACATGAACTTCTCTTCTTCTCAAATGTTCAATAGTTCTGAAAACAATCATATGATTCAAACTCACGGCAAATTTTCTTAAAATTAAAAGGAAGTAATAATGAACTGAAATGAAATTAAGACCTACAAACTATTTTATACTTAGTTAATCATTTTCATTGTTATATTTTAATTCTGTTCATGTTTTCCCATATTAGCAAGGAGATGGTGATCAGAAGTTAGTATTCTACTTTTTATGCATATAAGTAAAAAGGAAACATAGTCTTCCAGACAGGTCCTCTCAAGACACATTATATTCTAAACACAGAAGTTGGATACCAAAGTCCCATAATTTCATGATTCTTACAAACAATTTTATAATTCTTGCAAAATCAACATGAAAAAAACAAAACTAAACTGTGGAACACTATAAACTGTCAGCCTAAGTTTAATTAAGGGGAAGAAATGACTGGCTTCCTTATCACAAAAGAAAGACAAGTGGTATTTAGTCAAGCAATAATTCAGAAAATCTTCTAAAAATTTTTGACTGTATATCAATTTATTATCTTGAAGTTCCTGTTTCTTGAATTGAAGAAGAGTTTAATATGCACAAAATATGCAAAACCAATAGAGAAACACAATAACTTCATGGAGTATCAACTTTACAAAAAGATTTTTAGGAGGAGAAAAATCCTGAATTTTTGTACTTTCAAAAAGTTTTGTCAAGTGGAATCACAAGTAAATTACGAGCATCTTGCTTTTCTGTGTTAGGAATTATAAGTTTAATGCTAAAAATATGGGAGTAGAAAATTTTATATATGCTGACGACTCAGAAGTAATGGTAGCTTGGTATTATCAGTATGTTAATAATCTTTAAAAAACAAAGTCATTTTTCTGTTAAATATTCTATCTACTACAAACATGAAATAGAGGTTAAAAGCCAAGTTTGGAGGGTAACTTGGAACCACTGAGAAATTTAAGGTTTTTACAGCAATGTTTAAAAAAATTATACCAATTCTGGTAAAATTATCAGACTGTTTTACAAACAAAAAGAGAGAGAAAATGTGCTTCCAGTTTCCCTTAAGGTCAGTTTTAAAATGACTTCAGGAAGGAATGAAGTTCTGATATACGCTCCAACATAGATGAAACTTGAAAACATTATGCTAACTGATGTAAGCCAGACATGGCTTACATGTGTGATTCTATGTGATTCCATTTACATGGGGTAACAAGAAAGAATTGGCAATTTCACAGAGGCAGAAAGTTCAAAATTACCAGGGGCTGGGGAGAGTTGGGAATGAGGAGTTATTGTTTAATGGGTGCAGAGTTCCTGTTTGGGGATGACAAAAAAGTTCTGGAAGTAGATATTGGTGATGGTTAAACAACACTGTGAGTGTACTTAATGCCAGTAAATTGTGTACGTAACCTGTTACGTATATTTTACTACAATAGGAAAAAAAAACCCAAAAACAAAACCATGAATTAACAAATAAATGAATTTACACCTCCTCACTTTATACCTTGTTATCTTTAAGGAGTAAAATCAGGTAGCAGGCCACTGGTAGGACTGAGAGACAGAGCATATCTTTAGATATTCCCTGAAACATTGCTCTCCATGGAGATGTCCCCTGAATCACAGACGAGGAAAAATCTTTGTACTATGCAACAGATTTCTCCTTCATAGCACTTATCACAATTAGTTTAAATACTTATATAATTTTCCCACAATACATGTATATGCATTTTCCCATAACTATTTCCCTTATTAGAATATAAAGGAGAAGGCAATGGCAACACACTCCAGTACTCTTGCCTGGAAAATCCCATGGACGGAGGAGCCTGGTAGGCTGCAGTCCATGGGGTCACTAGCAGTCAGACACGACTGAGTGACTTCACTTTCACTTTTCACTTTCACACATTGGAGAAGGAAACGGCAACCCACTCCAGTGTTCTTGCCTGGAGAATCCCAGGGATAGGGGAGCCTGGTGGGCTGCCGTCTGCGGGGTCGCACAGAGTCGGACACGACTGAAGCGACTTAGCAGCAGCAGCAGAATATAAAGCTCCATAAGTTTCATTCACTGTGAATTTCCAACACTTGGAAGCTTAATAACTATTAATGGAATTTGAAATAATAAATGAAAAGAAAACGTATGGAGCATTACACAGAATGGGTGAATTTAACTCAGATGACCATTAAATCTACTACCGTGGGCAAGAATCCCTTAGAATAAATGGAACAGCCATCATAGTCAACAAGAGTTTGAAATGCAGTCCTTGGATGCAATCTCAAAGACGACAGAATGACCTCTGTTCGCTTCCAAGGCAAACCATTCAATATCACAGTAATCCAGGTTTATGCCCTGACCAGTAATGCTGAAGAAGCTGAAGTTGAATGGTTCTATGAAGACCTATAAGACCTTCTAGAACTAACATCCCAAAAAGATGTCCTTTTCATTATAGGGGGCTGGAATGCAAAAGCAGAAAGTCAAGAAATACCTACAGTAACAGGCAAATTGGCCTTGGAGTACAGAATGAAGCAGGGCAAAGGCTAATAGAATTTTGCCGAAAGAATACACTGGTCATAGCAAACACCGTCCTCCAACACAAGAGAAGACTCTACACATAGACATCACCAGATGGTCAATACTGAAATCAGTTTGACAGATTATATTTTTTGCAGGCAAAGATGGAGAAGCTCTATACAGTCAGCAAAAACAAGACTGGAGTTGATTGTGGCTTAGATTATGAACGCCTTATTGCCAAATTCAGACTTAAATTGAAGAAAGTGGGGAAAACCACTAGACCATTCAGGTATGACCTAAATCAAATCCCTTACGATTATATAGGGGAAGTGACAAATAGATTCAGGGGATTAGATCTGATAGACCAAGTACTTGAAGAACTATGGACAGAAGTTCGTGACACTGCACAGGAGGCAGTGATCAAGACCATCCTCAAGAAAAAGAAATGCAAAAAGGCGAAACTGTTGTCTGAGGAGGCCTTACAAATAGCTGTGAAAAGGAGAGAAGCGAAAAGCAAAGGAGAAAAGGAAAGATATACCCATTTGAATGCAGAGTTCCAAGAATAGCAAGGAGAGATAAGAAAGCCTTCCTCAGTGATCACTGCAAAAAAACAGAAGAAAACAATAGAATGGTAAAGACTAGAGATCTCCTCAAGAAAATTAGAGATACCAAGGGAACATTTCATGCAAAGATGGGCACAATAAAGGACAGAAATGGTATGGACCAAACAGAAACAGAAGATATTAAGAGGGGGCAAAAATACACAGAAGAACTATGCAAACAAGATCTTCACAACGCAGATAACCACGATGGGGTGATCACTGACCTAGAGCCAGACATCCTGGAATGCGAAGTCAAGTGGGTCTTAGGAAGCACACTATGAACAAAGCTAGTGGCGGTGATGGAATTCCAGTTGAGCTATTTCAAATCGGAAAAGTTGATGCTGTTTAAGTGCTGCACTCAATATGCCAGCAAATTTGGAAAACTCAGCAATGGCCACAGGACTGGAAAAGGTCCGTTTTCATTCCAATCCCTAAGAAAGGCAATGCCAAAGAATGCTCAAACCACTGCACAATTGTGCTCATCTCACACGCTAATAAAGTAATGCTCAAAATTCTCCAGGCCAGGCTTCAGCAATATGTGAACCATGAACTTCCAAATGTTCAACCTAGATTTAGAAAAGGGAGAAGAAACAGAGATCAAATTGCCAACATCCATTGAATCATTGGAAAAGCAAGAGAGTTCCAGAAAAACATCTACTTCTGCTTTATTGACTACGCCAAAGCCTTTGACTGTGTGGATCACAACAAACTGTGGAAAATTCTTAAAGAGACAGGAATACCAGACCACTTGACCTGCCTCCTGAGAAATCTGTATGCAGGTCAAGAAGCAACAGTTAGAACTGGACATGCAACAACAGACGGGTTCCAAATCAGGAAAGGTGTACGTCAAGGCTGTATATTGTCACTCTGCTTATTTAACTTATATGCAGAGTACATCATGAGAAATGCTCGGCTGTATGAAGTGCAAGCTGGAATCAAGATTGCTGGGAGAAATATCAATAACCTCAGATATGCAGATGACACCACACTTATGGCAGAAAGCAAAGAAGAACTAAAGAGCCTCTTGATGAAAGTGAAAGAGGAAAGTGAAAAAGTTTGATTTAAACTCAATACTCAGAAAATGAAGATCATGGCATCTGGTCCTATCACTTCATAGCAAATAGATGGGGAAACAATGGAAACCATGACAGACTTTATTTTTGGGGGGCCCCAACGTCACTGCAGATGATGACTGCAGCCATGAAATTAAAAGATGCTTGTTCCTTGGAAGAAAAGCTATGACCAACCTAGACAGCATAGTAAAAAGCAGAGACATCACTTTGCCAACAAAGGTTCGTCCAGTCAAGGCTGTGGTTTTTCCAGCAGTCATGTATGGATATGAGAGTTGGACTAGAAAGAAAGTTGAGTGCCAAAGAATTGATGCTTCTGAACTGCGCTGTTGGAGAAGACTCTTGAGAGTCCTTTGGACTGCAAGGAGATCCAACCAGTCCATCCTAAAGGAAATCAGTCCTGAATATTCATTGGAAGGACTGATGCTGAAGCTGAAACTCTAATACTTTGGCCACCTGATGCGAAGAACTGACTCAGTAAAAAAGACCCCGATGCTGGGAAAGATTGAAGGTGGGAGGAGAATGGGATGACAGAGGATGAGATGGTTGGATGGCATCATCGACTCAATGGATGTGAGTTTGAGTAAACTCCAGGAGTTGGTCATTAACAGGGAGGCCTGGCGTGCTGCAGTCCATGGGGCTGTAAAGAGTCAGACACAAATGAGCGACTGAACTGAACACTAGTGATACCAACAAATTGTGAAATATCAGAAAGATACAAACTGAAAAACGGTAAGCCACTGATCAGCAACACCAAACAATTCATTTTAATGTGCTCCAAAGACTTATATGAACAGACTGAAAGTGAGGTTGCCACTGATTTTTATAACTGGAAGTACATATTTCATACATACATATTTCAAGGATTTTACTGATTTACTATATTTATAATGAAATGAAAAATATGGATGTGAACACAAATGAGATCAATTTTATGAAAGGATAAAATATAAAAAATATTTCCAGTAGTTTTCTTCATCCAAATGGAAACTGTTATTCATTAAGCATTAACTTCTCATTCCCCACAATGCTGGTAACCTCAAATCTACTTAAAAAAAAAAAAAAAAAAAAAAAAACTACCCCGTCATGGAGCTCATTTTTAAATTAACTAATTATTAATATTTATTTAATTTTTGGCTGCGCTGGATCTTCATTGCTGTGATGGGCCTTTTCTAGTTGTGGCAAGCAGAGGTTACTCTCTGTTGCAGCACATGTGCTTCTCACTGAGGTGGTTTCTCTTATTTAAGAGCACGGATTCTAGGCCTGTGGGCTGCAGCAGTTTTAGCATGTATGCTCAGTTGTTGCAGCACGTTGGCTTAGGTTGCTCCATAGCATGTGGGATCTTCCTAGACCAGGGATCAAACCCACATCCCTTGCATTGGCAGGCAGATTCTTAACCACTGGACCACAAGTGAAGTCCCCCAAAATATATTTTTGTGTCTTTATAACAAATCTGAATTCTCTTGACAGTTGATTTAAGTGGAATCATACAATATCTTTCTATGTCTAGATTATTTTATTTACCATGTTTTCAAGGTTCATCTATATTGTAGCATGTATAAGAACCTCATTCCTTTTCATGGCTGAGTAATATTCTGTGTATATACCACACTTTGTTTATCCATTCATCTATTGAGGGTTCAGTTCAGCTGCTCAATTGTGTCCTACTCTTTGAGACCCCATGAACCACAGCACGCCAGGCCTCCCGGTCCGTCACGAACTCCCAGAGTTTACTCAAACTCACGTCCATTGAGTTGGTGATGCCATCCAACCACCTCATTCTGTCGTCCCCTTCTCTCCCACCTTCAATCTTTCCCAGGATCAGGGTCTTTTCAAATCAGTCTGTTCTTCCCATCAGGTGGCCAAAGTACTGGAGTTTCAGCTTCAGCATCAGTCCTTCCAATGAACACCCAGGACTGATCTCCTTTAGGATGGATTGGTTGGATCTCCTTGCAGTCCAAGGGACTCTCAAGAGTCTTCTCCAACACCACAGTCAAAAGCATCAATTCTTCGGCACTCAGCTTTCTTTACAGTCCAACTCTCACATCCATACATGACTATTGGAAAAACCATAGCCTTGACTAGATGGAGCTTTGTTGACAAAGTAATGTCACTGCTTTTTAATGTGCTGTCTAGGTCGTTTATAACTTTCCTTCCAAGGAGTAAGCATCTTTTAATTTCATGGCTTACCTTTCTGATAATATGAATAATGTTGCTTAAGAGTGAACTACAAGTTTCTATAGTTATATCTGAGTCCTGGTTTTCAGTTCTTTGGGGTATTTACATTAGAGGAGGGCCACAGAGTAATTCTATGTTTACATTTTTGAGAAACCACCAAACTCTTTTTCATAGCAGCTGAATCACTTTACATTCCCACCAGCAACCTAGGAGTGTTCCAATTTCTCCACATCTTCACCAATACTCATTATTCTTTTTAAAAGAATAATAGCCATCCTAATACATGTGAAGAGGTAATCCCTTATTGTTGGATTTGCATTTCCCCAACAACTAATGATGTTGAGAATTTGTGAACTTCTTAGATATTTGTATCTTTTCCTTGGAGAAGTGTTTATTCAAGTCTTTTGCCCATTTTTTAATTGGGTTGTTAGTCTTCTTATTGCTGAGTTGCATAGTTCTTTATACATCCTGAATATTAAATCCTTATCTGATATGTGACTTATAAACATTTTCCTCCCTTTTGTGGGTTCTCTTTTCACTCTCTTGATACTGTACCCTTTAATGTACAAGAGGTTTTAATTTTAGCAAAGTTCAATTTATCTATTTTCTTTCTCTTGTGGCCTCTACTTTCAGTGTCTTATTTAAGAAACCACTGCCCAATCATTATGCAGATTTGTCTCGATATTTCCTTCTAAGTGTCTTAGAGTTTGAACTAAGTTTAGGTCTTTGATGACTTTTGAGTTAATTTTTACATATGGTATAAGGTAAGGATCCAATCTCTCTCTCTGCATGTGGATATTCAGTTTTCCCTGGGCTTCCCTGGTGCCTCAGTGGTAAAGAATCCGCCTGCCAATGTAGGAGACATGGGTTTGATCCCTGGGTCAGGAAGATCCCCTGGAGAAGGAAATGGCAACCCATCCCAGTATTCTTGCTGGGAAATCCCATGGACAGAGGAGCCGCTGTCCATATATATATAACCTCTGTATTCAGTGCAGAGGTTACAAAGAGTTGGACACGAAGTAAGGGACTAAACAACAATAACCATATTCAGTTTTCCTAGCACTTTTTGTTAAAAGGACTGTCCTTATAAATGGTGAAAACAATAGAAACCAATTTAAACATAACTTGATATGTGCTACATTTTTTGTCACAAAAGACAGCTTCAAAGAAGGGAATATGAAGAACAAACAAACACAATTAATCAGCGTTTTCTGACATTCTTGTAGAACTATAAGCAAAGCCTAATGCTGACTGCTGTGAGGGTAATACATTTAATTTAAGGTACAGTCTGAATTTTTTTGAGAAGCTAAAAATTTATTTGGGGAAGTAAGCCACTACACCAGCCAATTTACGTAATTTGAGGCATGCATGGAGCCAGGCCAAATGAGCGCTTCAGATAGTACGCACCATAGGAATTTGGAAGAGGCAGTGCCAGCTGGGATGAAAATTTCTTTGTTGGCATTAGTGTTAATTGAGCCACATAAATCATTTTGAAAGAACAAAAGAAAAACAGAAAACTGAAGTTTATATACATATACCCTCTCTAGCATGTTCCAAGTAACTAGTTATTTTATTAACAGCTTTTCATCAAAGGACTAATGTGATAAAATTTATAAAACATATGCAACTAGTACAATGAATTTGTTTCCAGTATTTTTAAGACAGTAACAGGAAATATGACAATTTTTCCTGTTTTTCATATTCAACAAATTCAATATATGGCATTTCCCTTTTAATTCTTTTAAAGGACAGCGTAATCTCTAACATTTGAATGTGTTTCAAAACTGCCTCTCCTGTGGGCACTGTATTCATCTTCACTTTAATTAAGACATTTAAGAGATGTGTTTCACATTTTCTATTTTGTAAGAAACTGTTAAGGGAAAAAAGTTACAGGGAACATAAAACTTAATAATTCCAAATAATAAATTAAAAAATAATTCAAGTGGCAATAAGAAGTCTTTAGCAACTGAACTATTCCTCAATGACAGACACCTGAATGAATTTAGGCATATAAAAAATGCTTTGTGTGGATATAGATTAAAATACATTTACCATTGATCATGTAGTTCAAAATTTCCCAAAATATATTAACCAAGCCATAAAAAGAATAATTGATACTACCGAAAGTAAAATCATCATATAGTTTGATCTCATCTCAAATACAGTAAAGCTTAGTTTATGAAGAAATGTCTGACCTTTAGTATTACAACAATTCAGAAAATGAAATGAATCTTCTAAAACTAAACACAGAGTATTTAAATCTAAGAGAGAGACATATAATACTTACCAAATTTGGACTGTTATGTAACCATTTGCTACGTTGTTTATCAAATTTTATAAACATCAGTAAAACTTTATAAAGTAATATATTTGCATCATTTATACTCCTTTTCCCTGCTATTGTCTCCTTGGCATCAATACTTGGTGGTACCTATAGTTTCCTGCCTTCCTTCTGCATGTTATTTACAAAGAGAGGCTTTGCTGCTGCTGCTAAGTCACTTCAGTCGTGTCCGACTCTGTGCGACCCCACAGACGGCAGCCCACCAGGCTCCCCTATCCCTGGGATTCTCCAGGCAAGAACACTGGAGTGGGTTGCCATTTCCTTCTCCAGTGCATGAAAGTGAAAAGTGAAAGTGAAGTCATTCAGTTGTGTCTGACTCTTCGCAACCTCATGGACTGCAGCCTACCAGGCCCCTTCGTCCATGGGATTTTCCAGGCAAGAGTACTGGAGTGGGTTACCATTGTCTTCTCCGAAGAGAAGCTCTAGAGATTTCTTTTCCACAGAAGTTAGGTAGTTGGTGACTTTACGAATTAATTATTTACTGAATTGGTATATGTTTGGATTCAATTTCAACAAGGTACAAAGAATCAAGACAGTGAGGTTAATTCTAGGTAAGCATGAAAACGGACATCTTACCCACATGCAGGCCTCAATCCTAACTTTTGAGATGATGCTCCATAAAGAAATGGCTCCTTCAGTGCCCTCTTCATCTGGGCAAATAATCTGATCAGGATAAGGTGGTTCAGGGAAATTAACTGAATTGCACTCATAAGCAGCTAATGTAACTGAAGCTATATGTGGACCCTACAAAAAAAAATATGAGAAAACTTTGATGAGAAATGTTAAAGAAAAAGAAATTATCATGATGTTATTTTAATGTTACCTTAATCACTACACATTAATAGAAAAATGTTAGCTTTTAAAGAACAAGAATTGACCCAAGTATTTCAAGATGCAACTGATAATTTGAAAAAATAATCACTCCCAGAATCTCTTCAAGGTTTACTTTTTAAAAAAACAATTTCAAATTTATGGGGGTATAATTTACATATAGTAAGAGTCATTTTTTTAGATCTGTAGTTCAGGCTAAGTTTTGACAATTATATTTAGTCATATAACCATCACTAATCAGGGTACAGATACACAGCATTTCCATCAAGGCAAAGAGTTCCCTTGTATCCTTTTGTAGTCAACCTCCTTTCCCTAACACGAGTCTCTGGAAACCATTCTCACTTGATTCTTATTTTATTTATCCATACATGTCATTTGTAAGACATGTAAAAAACCTCCTGTGCCCCTACTCTTTTAGGCATACTTTGAGAATACTACTTTTTTCCTTACGTAAAAAAGTTGATGCAGACACAGAAAAATAAACTTATGTTTACCAAAGGGAATAGTGGGGGGTGGTGGTGCGGAAATTAAGAGTTTGAGATTAACATATATACACTACTATATATAAAACATGTAAACAAGGACATGCTGTATAGCCCAGGGAACTATATTCAGTATCTTTCAATCACCTACAATGGAAGAGACTGTGAAAAAGTACATACATACACGTATGTAACTGAATCACTCTGCTGTACACTTGAGACTAACACAGTGTTATAAACTAACTATATTTCAAAAAACAATAGTTGATGAAGTAACTACCTTACTTATCTTTCTCACTGAGATTTAAAACAAAAATAAAAGTGTGCAACCAGTACCAATGAATTTTTCTTTCAAAGTAATTTTTTCTATGGGAGATTTTGTGTTGCTTTGTACCTTTATTTTGAAACATTATAAATTAATAATATTAGATTAAAATGAATTAATATTTAGATGTGTGATAAAGGTTTAAATACAATGGTTCTCAAATGAACATGTGTGCCAATATGAGGTATCTGCATAATAATCAACAAGGGGCTTTGTTAAAAATATAAATTCCTGGGTCCCCTAAGCATAAATTGATTCAATAAGTGGACATGGGAACGTGTATGTTTTAAACAAGTTCCTTTAGGGTTTCAAGTAGGTTCTTATAGTCTATTAAGGGTCAGAAAATAAGCAACCTCAGAAAAATCACTTAACCTACTCTTTAGCAAGGCAAAAGAATTAGATTCATTTGATGGCTTTATCTAGTTTCAAAATTAAAAAACCCTAAATACAATTAAGCTGTCAATAAAATCTATTGCTAATTTCCAAGGTTCTCATACGTGTAAGCTCTAGAAGGTGGACACTCTTAACATGTTGCTCTAACATACATGATGCCAGTATTCACTTTAAAACATACTATTGCCTTCATGTCAATGTATGACAAAACCCACTGCAATGCTGTGAAGTAATTAGCCTCCAACTAATAAAAATAAATGAAAAAACAAAACAAAAAACATACTATTGCCATAAGCATAACTTCTACAGCCAGATGTTCTGACTCAGGTTCTGGCCTCTGCCTCTTACTAAGTCTTGCTTTCCTCATCTATAAAATGGTAATGATAAAACACCTTCAGGACCTACATTCTGGGGATACTGTGAGGTTTCAATTAGTCAATTTATATAAATATACTTGAATTAGTGCTGGGCATATAGTAAGCCCTCAGAAAGTATTACCATTCACTGTTATAAAGAAAAATACTGTATTTGTAGAAAAAATTATATACACACATACGGATGTATATATAGACACACATACAGTAAGTGATCTTTGGATTTAAGAAAGTGTTTTTAAACCATATGGTAAAAGAATTTGTGGTTCAAAGACAAACTGAATAAGATGTAGCAATGAGAATAAAACATTAAAGAACTCCTGTTGCTATCAAAATAAAAGGTGATATTAAGCAAATTTTTTTGTTGCATGTAACATGAAAAAGAAAGATATTCATAAATCTAACCTCCATTTCCCCCTAAATGCAGGGGCACTTCGCGTTCAAATAAAAATCTATAAAAAGAAGGCCTACACTTGGCACTGAATCAATTAACTATAAAGTTTTCCTCTGAGCCAAAAAGAAACCTATGTGAATTTTTAGTCTGTTCCTCTTTTTCTTGAGCTTTAATTCACAGAAAACTATAAACAGTAATAATAAGTATAAAAATAATTATAGAATCTTTTAAAAAGGAATGGTATTTTTTTTGAGAAGCTGTGATTAATCACGAAATCTACAGCTGTTTCTCTGAATATTATTATGTGCATAAAAGATATTTCACAGTTGGAGAAAAAAGAATTATTTTGTGATCCTACACACACACACACACACACACACACACACACACACAAACTAAAGTTTGTAGAATTCAGAGGAACTAATTAGTGAAAAATTTCTTGTTGTACACTTACAGATAAGCATCAGACGCAATTAAAAAAAAAACCTGTTAACTTCCACATTTACATGTGAAAACACGAAAGAGAATTGTGATACTACTTAAGGCAAAACAAAAGAAATTCAAGAGTTTGTTCATGATATCCCTACACAACTGTCCTCTAGAAACGAACTCTAGGAGAACAAAACTTGAACTTAAGACACTAAAATAATGAGATTTCTGGGATACAGAGGAAGGAAAAAACTACATTTCTATTCCAGAAATATAAATAAAATATGCACCCCAACTGATTAAACAGGTCATTCAACAAGATAAAAGACTTATTCACAGTTTTAATTTTAAGTGATTCTAAAAAGGGAAAATTTTCAGCAATCTGGTGAGAATATTTTCCCTAAAGAAAGGACGGTTCACACAATTAAATTGATATATACTTTCCATAACCACACTAATAAGTCATGATTACTCAGCCTCAGTGGCAGATGTGGTGGTTCCCAGACAAAATGAACATGAGTAACTCAGCTTCTGGTCCGTTGCTTATTCTCAAGAGCCTATTGAGCCTGTACCTTGACATTTTAGTTTAAGCTATGTTAAATGACAGCAAGCCTCAACAGTTCTTTTTAACATTACAAGTTAATAGTTCCTAAATATAATGGACTTGACTGAAATAAATATTACATGAAGAATCCAAACACAAAATCAAAAGATGATCATTTTGATTAAGAGAATTTTAACAGTTGCACATATTAAATTACCTTTTAAGTCAATTTTCTAAAACCTACAATTTACTACAATGTTATTAAACATAAAAGAATCATATTTAAGCCATACTAGATGAAGAAATGAGGGATAAAGACAAAAAGCTATAGTATAAGCAGCAAAGGCTAGCTGGAAAGATTCACTGCAAAACATAAAGGTAATACTATGTACCGAGCAGGCAGTTCCAGCTCTCATGTGAGTGGGCAAGTATTGATATGCATGGGCTAGAGATTCTAGCCTGTGGCTGAGGGTTTTCTGCCTTATACCATGAAGTGACTGGAACAGATGTTCACTCCTACATGAAACAACTGGAAACCCTACAAAATACATGGAACAATTCTTTTCAGACACTGTACCACAGGCCGTACGGTGGTACGTTCTGGATTGCTGAGAAAAGGGATACAAATGCAGAAGCCCTGTGATGACTCTGGCTTTCCAGGTGTAGACACACTCTGTGTCTGCAGCAAAATCCACAGTCCAGGGGACTTCCCTGGTGGTCCAGTGGTTAGGACTCTGGGCTTCCAATGCCAGGGTCCTGAGTTCAATCCCTGATCGAGGAACTAAGATGCCACACGATGCAGAGCAACTAAACCTGGGCACTGCAACGACTGAGCCTGTACGCTCTGGAGTTCCCCCAACACAACAAAATGATCCTGTATGCCACAACTAAGACTTGAGGCAGCCAAATAAAAAACACATTTTTAAAAAATTCATAGTCCATGGGACTTCCCTGGAGGTGCAGTGGATAGGAACTGGCCTGCCAATGCAGGGGACACAGGTCCCCTGGTCCAGGAGTATCCCACATGCCACAGAGCAGCTAGGCCTGTATGCCAACTACTGAGACCGAGTGCTGCTTCAGTGGTAACATGGAGCAGCTCTGACCGAGACACTGTGGTCTATGAAGTCTACAACTTTTATTATTTGGACATTTACAGAAATAGTTTGCTGATCCCTGATTTAAAGAAAGGAAAACATAAACACACTGCAGGAAGAAATACAAGTATAAAAATAATAAAATGGAACTTCTAGAGCTGAAAATGTAATATCTGAATAGAAAAATTCACTGGATAGTCAACAGATTAGATACCACAGGACAAATATTAGAGAACTTGAAGACAAGGCAATAGAAAATATGTGAACCAAAGGACACAGAGAGTAAAGGCTATGGAGAAGTGAACCTCAGTAACCTGTGGAATAATACCAAACAGTCTAATATATATGTAACTGGAATTCCAGAAAGAGAGGGGAAAGTGTGTGTGTGCGCACATGTGTGCATGTTGGCAAAGGGGTGGCCAAATATTTTCAAGATCTGCTGAAAAATATCAACTCATCAACTCACAGATTTAAAAAATTCAACAAACCTCAGTCAGGATCCACATAAAATAAAACACAATCAAATTGCTGAAAATCATCATAATCACATCATAATCAAATTCTATAATTCAGCAATATCACCAATATCAAGAAAATCTTAAAAGCAGAGGGGATAAAAATAGCACATTATATAGGCATATCATGCTTCACTGCACTTTGCAGATACTGTAATCTTTACAAATTAAAGGTTTGTGGCAACCTTGTGTTAAGCAAATTTATTGGCTCTATTTTTCCCACAGCATTATTATTTAATTAAGGTATGTATATATCTTTTAGACATGTAATAGAGTAAAATATATAGTAAACATAACTTTTAGATGCACTGAGAAACCAAAAAATTTGTGTCTTGCTTTATCACAATATTTGCTTGTGCTCTGGAACCAAACCTACAATATTTCCAAGGTATGACTGAGTCATCTACAGGGAAATACAGATAGGGCTTCTCATCAGAAACAAACCAAAAACCAATAGAATTACTTCTCTAAAGTGCTGAAAGGGAAAAAGAAATCTGTGAATCTAGAATTACGGGAAAATATATTTCAAAAATAAAGATGAATTAATAACATTTTCAGATAGACAAAAGCCAAAAGAATTTGTTCCAGGAGATCTGCACTACAATAAATGTTAAAGGAAGTTCTCAGAAGAAAAGTAATAGCAGATGTAAACTTTAATGTACACAAAGGAGTGAAAAGCATTGGAAAGAGAGAACACCATTTTTCCTCATTTTAAAATCTCTTAAAAAAATAACTAGTTGTTTAAAGCAAAAACCATGATGTATGTCGGACTTCCCTGGTGGCTGAGCCGTAAAGAATCTGCCTGCCAAGGCAAGAGATGAGGAGACATGAGTTCGATCCCTGGGTGGGGAAGATCCCCTGGAGGAGGAAATGGCAACTCACTCCAGTATTCTTGCCTGGAAAACCCCATGGAGAGAGGAGCCTGGTGGGCTACAGTCCACAGGGTCACACAGAGTCAGACATGACCGCGCACACAAGCACACACATAAGACACATACAGAAGTAAAATATAAGACAGTTCAGTTGCTCAGTCATCTCCAACTCTTTGCAACCCTATGGACTGCAGCATGTACAACACAGCAAATATAAGACGACAACAGTAAAAAGTATGGGAGGGAGAAAAGGGAGTATAATATTATAATGTGGTTATATTATATATCCTAAAAATAATACTCATTTCAAAAGAAGGTAAGAAAAGAATAAAAAACAGGTAGGGACCAGCAGTTTAAAGGTAGACTTAACCATACTGACAACTAGATTAATTGCAAATGTGCCAAATATACAAATGAAAACGCAGAGAGTGTCAGACTGAATTAAAAAGCAAGACCTCAGTATATGCTCTCTACAAAAAGCCCATTTAAAATATCCAGATCCAAAAGTAAAGCAATGCAAAAAGATAAACTGTTTAAAAATAATCATACAAAAGATGGGAGTATTCTACATTTATAAGAGACTAAGCAGATCTCAGGAGAGGGTATATTATTTTACTAGAGATGAATAAGGACATTTCATAATGATAAAAAGGCTAATTCTCAGGAAGACAGAAAATCCTAAATGTGTATGCACCTAATAACAGCATGTCAAAATATATAAAGCAAAAACTAACAGAACTAAAATGAGAAATAAAGACATAGCTACAATTAGAGTTGAAATTTCAACACCCTTCTTTTTAGTTGATCGAATAAACAAACTGAAAACCAGAATGAACACAGAAAACTTGAACAACATGGAACACTATACCCCAAAATAGCCAAATACATATTCTTTTCAAGTATACATGAAAGAGTCACCAAGAGAGATCATACACTGTGGTACAAAGTGAGTCTCAGCACATTTAAAAGAATGTACCATGAGACAAGGTAATACAAGCAGCACTTCTTAAGGAAAAGTAGCAAATGATAGTCCTCAAAAGTTAATTTTTCTATTTAAGGACAGTGTCCTTAAATCTATGTAGTGGTAATCAAAGGAAGTTAAACAGCTATATACAGCACAGGCTGCTATTCCCCAGCAGAGGAAGCTCTATAAATTTCCTAGCTAGCAACCAGGTCACTAGTAACATTCACTAACTGCCTCTGAGAGTTCCTAATTACTGCCAATGGAAGTTCCCTTTAATGATCCGAAGGTCAACTTTTATGATTGGGATGAAAAGTTACACTCTCATCAGAGTGACAGGTTTTTAGGGTTCTTTTTTGGGGTGGGTGGTTACTTCAACATAGTCATTCTAAGTGAAGTCAACTCAACAAGACGGTTCAGTTCTTTGTGACATATTGAACATCTGGTTTTGCTTCAGTTCAAAGCCTCATATATCTTAGTCTCATGAGCTGATTACACTATATTTTCCAAAGTTTTGATAGTGGAATAATTTTGCTCTGTCCAGGATAAAAAGATGTAGTGCTTGGCCAGGCTAGAGGATGTCTGGGTGAGAGTAAGACCATAGTTAGCTTGGGGGTGGGTGGGGGGTTGGGGAGGAGACAGTATTTCTAACAAGAGCAGATACAGGTATTTGCAGGAAAAGTATTTTTAACTTAAAACATTCTTTTAAGATAAATTTTACAAGTTACACTTCTATAATTTACATTCTTTCAGGAATAGTAAATATACTATTAGCTCTATCAAATTAACAGAAATTTAGAATTAAAAAAAATTATCCTAGAGGTAAAATGATCATTCCTGAAATTATAACACACAAAAATATCCTAAGCTGGTAGTGAGGAGTTCAAAGCAGTGCTCTGATAAAGCAGTACCTATATAAGTCCTGAGAGAGCAATCCTGGTGCCACAGACACAAATTAGTAAATGACAAAAACTAGTCTATGTATTGCTGCTTCATTTAAAGAAAAGTGTTTGCTGGATTTTTAACTTTGTTTGGTTCCTTTGGGAGCCCTTTTTTCCAGAGACATTTTTGAAAAAGTGAAAACCTAAAATGATCGTATTAGTTAATTGTAAGCCTAATTTAGCCAAGCTTTTTTATCAACCAAGATGACAAATATGATATCACAATAATAGCGTAGTACGGGGACTTCCCTGGAGGGCCAGTAGTTAAGACTCAGAGATTCCAATGTAGGAGGTCTGGATTTGATCCCTGGTTGAAGAACTAAGTTCCCACATGCTGCGCAGCTGGGGGGCTGTCCCCGCCAAAGAAGAGTGTAGTATGTGTATGTATGAGTTTTTTTAAGGAAGATGAGCAGACAGACAGACATTCTTCCACTCCAGGCAGCTCCCTCAGAACTGATAAAACATTCCTAAAGACTGGAGTTGTTTGTATAACATCTGTAATGTCAATTCATAGCCTAATCCATCATCCATACACAGAAGTCAAGTGTGATCCCAAAGGCAAAATTTCCAATTAGTTTTGTCTGGAAAGTTTGGGGCAAAGGTAATAAAATCAAGAATTCTGTGCTGATTCACTGGGAAAACATTTGTTTGCCACTCTCCTTCACTGAGGAACAAAAGGAGTCAGTGGTTAGTCTGGAATGTGATTCATTAGGAATATCTGGGTGATAAATGAAAAGAGATGACAAATGGTTGTCTGTATGACTTGCAAAACCTTTGTTTTCTTTAAGTCCAACTTTCAGGGGAGTTTAGAAATGCTTTTACAAACAGGAATTCTACTCTTCAAATTCTTTTAATCATTGCTTTTCTCATTGTAGTCAGAGAACAACTTTAGCTAAGGTTACGGTGGACAACAAATAACTCTAGAAGGCTAGAGCATAAAACTGTTGACTCCAAATGGACACTGAGAGGTTTAACTAGTGTTTGTGGGGTTTTTCTCTATGAAGAAGAGTTTATAAATTAAGCCCCTATTCTCTCCCTATAGAAGGTGCTACAGTATGTAAAGAAGCAGTAATTTGGCCATTAGTTAATGTGGATTTTAGTTTTCCAAAAATCTGTTAGTAACTTAACTAGATGTACTCAGACTTCTATCTCATATTCCTCATTTGATGAAAAGCCTGATTAATAATAATGATAATAATGCCTGTTCAACCTAAGTAACAGAGTAATGTAATGAGGTTATGTAGTAAAAGTGTTATGATAAGTATAAAATAACCAAAATGTGTAAACTCTATAGTTCAGGCTCTAGGTTATAAGGACCTGTCTTGAAAGTCATTTTTATTATATTAAATCAATCCATAAGTAAAGATATGTTTCACTTTTCTTCTCTAAACCTAAACAATTTTGACCATAAAGTTGATTTAATATTCAGGAGGAATGGACAATGTATTTATAAAGAGAACTTTTAAAAAGCTTATAAATTGTCTAAAATATATACCCAAAAGAACAGATTTCAGGTAAACTGAATCTTACTAGCTTTCATTTAAGCGCACATTAATAGATAGTGACTTCAGGGCAGGAAGTCCGTCAGTCTGTGCATATCCTTCTGGGTTTGGTGAAAATCCAGCCCTGTCCTGGAGATCCGGGTTTCTACTTTTGATGTGGTGATACTCTTAAGAGTTAATACATGAGTCATTCCTTGGGGAAAGACGAGGAGAAGAGCTGATCATGCCCTCATCAAAAAAAGGGCAAACAGATCTTTTCTAAGAAGGGCCTGATGGTCTTCCCGCAAGAGCCCTGAGTCACTGCATACTTATAGCCAGAGTCATTATACCTATACAGAGCAATATTAGGTCACACTAGAACCTTCCTTTTGGCAATTTCTTCCCTTTTTTGTCTTACAGAGGGATAGATAGGTAAGCTATGGAGCAATCATCAGAAGTCAAGCAGGAAAAAATGTGAAGAGCTTGGCTAACAATTTTTAAAAGAATTATTCCAGCTCATGGCATTAAACGATTACTACAATAGTTCTCTTATTGAAACTGCTTTACTATTTCACTTCAACCCATATCCACGCACTTTTTCAAATAACATTTTCTTTAGGCAATAAATAGCCAAGAGTCAAAAAGTATCAGAAAGGCTTTATATGTATACATATATATACAAACTATGAAGTACTTATTCACTAAAGAAAACAGGGTGCTACAGACAGAGATGTTCTAACTTGATAGTAATCAAGATCTTGGGTTTTTTAAAATGTACAATTTTTACCACACATTAGTGATGAAATAACACTAAACTTTAAGGCAAAATCAGACTTTTGAATTTTATACAGGGGCAAATATCTCACTACTTACTTTCCTTGTATTTACTACATAACAAAGAGCCCCAATTTTTCTTATTAAAATGGTCTTTATGTTTTTAAGTAGAATTCTTTATTCATTTATCTTATTATCTTATCTGATAACCACATTCTAAACTTACAGTTTTATGGCCATGGTTTCTCATGGTACTTAAAACACTCTTGACATTCACTGATTTTTACCAATCTTTATCTAAAAATGATATTCTTAATCTAAAATGGTCTTTCAACACAACTGACTCATAAATACCATTCAGATGATAATGACCTGATGGTATATCTTTTTATAAAATCTGATCTACTTTACAATGTAACTAAATAGCTTTCAAACTTTTCTATGTACCAACTGCCATCTAAATAAGACAGTTCTAATGTGAAAATCCCTCCCATTTTGATTCCCAAAGGTGAGGGAATTCAATGGTTAAAATAGATGCCAAAGAGAAAAGGCATTTTGTACAATACATTCAGCCTTCTATTTACAGCTCAATATTTGAGAGTCTTTAAAAATTTTAAGGTGATAGTTGATAGTTTTTGTTCTCAGAGTTCTTTGTCTAAGAGGTGGAGTTGTTTTGAAAGGAACATAGGGCTTGGTAAACCTTTCTCCAGGAAACTGCTCCACCTAGTGTCCAAACTGTCTGTGTACACATTATTTGTAGATTCTTGCTGAAGGACTCACTCTCTTTGTTATTGTTAAACAGAACAGACTTTATAATCATGAATTGCATACGCAGTTTGTTGTTGCTGTTTGTCACTATCTCGTGTCCAACTCTTTTGTGACTCTACGGACTGTAGCCTGCCAGACTCCTCTGTCCACAGCAGTTCCCAGGCAAGAATACTGAAGTCGGTTACTGTTTCCTACTCCAGGGAATCTTCCCAACCCAGGGATTGAACCTGGGTCTCCTACATTGGCAGGCGGATTCTTTACCACTGAGCCACCTGGCAGTTGTTAAATCACCTTGTCTTACAACTTTAGGAATAATAATGTACATGCATATAAGGAGCATGTCTGAGATATACTTCTCATTATCAAGTTCCAATGTTCCTGCTTTTAACCTGGTTGTTTACAAAATTACGAATCATATATTCTAGTAATGGGAAATAATTCTAATGTGGCTACTGAAATTACCTTATCGCTTCTCCCAATTATTTGTAACAATCTAAATGTAATTCAAAAATTATTTATTTCTCAAAATGATTGCAGTGTTGTAAAGGTTGTATTTTTACAACAGACTGGTTCTGCACACATCAATGATTTCAAACATGAGATTAGAACTAAATTTTGTTGTCATCAGGCAGCTCAACTGGAAGAAATTCTTTTACTTTTCTCTTCATGAAAAGTTGTGTTTTTTTTTAACCCCTTGATGGTCTTCCAGACCACTCAAGCACTTGCACAACTATATTCTCTTCCAAAACATCATGTTAAGTCTACTGTTATGACCTGGAAGAGAGAAGAAATCCTTTTTGGCAAGTGGAGAAATCAAATGCATAACACGTCACGTAAAAATCCTTAGAGAGTGGTTAGTTCACTAAGGCTCCCAAGTTCAACATGCTTCTTCTGGTGTACTATAGTCATCCCATGAATTAGAGCCAGGGTTAGCAAACTACAGCCTGTGGATTAAACCCAGTCTGCTATTTGTTTTTTTGAATAAAGACTGACTGGAAAACAGTCACATTCATTCCTACATACTGTCCCTGGGTGCTTTCCTATTACCATGACAGATCAAAGGAGTTACAAAAGGGATTGCACGGCCTGCAAAGCCTAAAACATTTACTATTTGGCCCCTTTACAGCAAAAGTGCTGCCCCTGGGCTGTCGTCGTCCCTTGGGCCAAATCATTACTAAGGTGAAAATTCTGACACATTCAAACACAGAGATACATCAAAGAAGTTAACAGCAGTCACGTTCTCTTTATTAAGCTGTTTTTACTCTGGGCATTATTTCCACTAGTAAATAAGCACTCAAGCTCTGAATCACCTGAAAGGAAACCTGCTACATACATGCTTAGACTAAAATAAATTTGTTAATGGATTTCTGGAAATTAGTATGTAAGAGAAGAGGGCTTAGAAGATGTGATCTTAGAAAAATCTACTCGCCACAGAAGCTCTTCTGACTTCTGATCTACTTATAAAAGGGGCTTCCCAGGTGGTGCTAGTTGTAAAGAATCCACCTGCCTATGAAGCAGACTCAAGATATGCAGGTTCAGTTCCTGGGTCAGGAAGATACCCTGGAGCAGGAAATGGCAACCCACTCCAGTATTCTTGCCTGGAAAATGCCATAGACAAAGGAGCCTGGTGAGCTACAGCCCATGGGCTCGCAAAGAGTCAGGCACGACCGAGTGTCTGAGCTGTGCACGTGCACACATGAGCGCGCGCACACACACACACACACACATTACTTATTAAAAAGTAAATCAATGAAATCAGTAAACTTGCGCTACTTGCCAGGCAAAATCAGCTCATGAAATAGACATCAAGTTCATGAAACAGTCATCTACTACAGGTGTACTTATGCAAAATGACTATAAAATTCTAAAACAAAAGAGCAGATGAAAAAAGTGCGTAATGCAAGCATCTTAATAAATTATTTCAGGCACAGGTAGTGGGTTCAATCACTGGGTCAGGAAGATCCCCTGGAGAAGGAAATGGCAACCTACTCCAGTATTCTTGCCTGGGAAATCCCATGGACAGAAAGGCCTGGCAAGCTACAGTCCATGGGATTGCAAAGAGTTGGACACGCCTTTGTGACTGAGCATGAGCACCTACTTATATATATATATATATATATATATATATATATACATACACACACATACACACATCCTTTTCTTAATCTTTATTCGTTCCTCAATCTCTGTGCTTCAATGTAGAATTACTTTCCTTCCATTTATTCAAAGAACACTTTTTACTATTTCCTTTACAGCATGTTTGCTAGTGGCAAACTGTTTCTGTTTTTCTGAAAATATCTTTACTTAATACTGTTCGCAGGTCACTTTTGAGTATCATCTGTTGGCAGTTATTTTCTTTAAGCCATCTAAAGATATCCCACTGTCAGCTGATTTTTTTCAACAAAAGCGATGACAAATCAGTCTTACTAAAGTTCCTGTGAAGACAGTAGGTATTTTTTCTCCATCTCTCCTTTTTTGATCTAGATACTTTTCTCTGATCAATTAATCCTGTCTTAGCTGTGGTCTGTTAAAGTCCATCAACTGAGTTCTTAATTTTAGATACTATTCTTTTAATTCAAAATTTCCACTTGCTCTCCTTTAAAGTTTTCAACCTCTGGTAAAATATTCTAACTTGTATTTTACTTCTTTGAAACACACTGATTTTGGATTAAGGTACACGCTTACTAACCTTATTAAACAGATACCCTGTGGATCTATTTCTATTATTTCTTGTTTTGACTAAATTATATTGTTTCCTCAGATATCTGATTACTTTGGATTGAGTGTCTGACTTATTTTTTTAATATAATGTGACGCCTAGGATGACTTTATTTTCCTCTAGACTTAAAATTTACACCTGAGCTTCAGCCTCTGTATGGGCTGATTTGTATGATATTCATTCTTACATTTAAACTATGGCCTTTCAGGGCCCCAAAGCCAAGCCTGCAGGTTTATCAGGGCATATATTTGACCGGTTCCAAACAATGTCTGAAAAGGAGTGTTTTAAAAATAAAAACAGAGTACGACTAATGATAATAATAATAATAATAATGATGATGGTCACTTAACATTCACTGAGCACCTTATATATACTAGCCACTGAACTGAAAAGTATACATGTCTTATTTCATTTACTCCTCCAAACAGCCTTATGAGATAGGTACTATTATTATCGTTCCCATCTACAGCTGAATAAACTGAGGCTTAAAAAGTTAAGATATTTGCCAAATATCACAGAGTTAGTAATACTGGACCATGCATTGAAACCCAGCTCTGATTATGCCCTATTACCTACCTCCCATGATAGGAATATGTTAGTCCTGTAACAAAATCAACCTCCATGACTTGCATATTTTTAAATAATAAAGAAAAAGAATTAAGGCATTGTACCTGAAACTGGGCATGCCACAGGAGTATGTTCTACATGTAAACATATATGACAATGAAAAGAAAGTCTAATAACTGCTTAACTAATTAATGAATGTGTAAAATTATTAAAAAAAAACATTTTCATTCACATGCATTAAGTGGTACTATGCAGCCATAAATACATAAAAAAATAGAATATGCCTCTAATCTATTTGAGGGTTTCATATTTACCCAGAATAGAACCTGCAAATACAGGATAGTATATTGGTTGTATTAGCAATGCCACCTAGTGGCAAACTAATACAGCCATAGATAGAAAAAAAGTCCTAGAAGAGTGGTTCTTAACCTTGCATGGGTTACAGTCTGGAGAATCTAACACTATAGGTCCTTTCTCCCAGAAAGATGCACAGTTATGAAGATATATAGCAAGTACAGTGTTCAGGAAATTAAAAGACCTCCTGAAACCCATTTGTTGACTCTTAGAATTAATGGAACGAACCAACTAACCTAGCCGAGCTGTGCCACGCTAAGTTGTTTTAGTTGTGCCCGACTCTTTGCAACCCTGTGCACCACGGCCCGCCAGGCTCCACTGTCCCGAGGATTTTCCAGGCAAGGTTACTGGAGTAGGTTTCCATGCCTTCCTCCAGGGGATCTACCCAACCCAGGAATCGAACCCATGTCTCTTACCTCTCCTGCACAGGGAGGTGGATTCTTTAATATGAGTGCCACCTGGGAAGCCCCTCAACTAACCTAGAGGCCCAACCAACTTCCCATGAGCCTTGAGAAGGAATCTATTCATTTTTCCCTTCAATCTCTTCCTCTCTGTTTAACAATCACTATTTCTGCATAAACACTGCAGACAGATTCTTTACCCGCTGAGCCACCAGGGAAGCCCTCTGCATAAACAATATCTAACTTTTCCTCTGTGGTTACATACCTGTTCTCAGCAAACCTCAAGATTTCTACTGCTCCCAAATCAATTTACAAAATTTGACGGTAGGCCAAACAAGTCATTTCTCCTGGTTGATTTTCATTAATTTTAACATTTAATCAAGCAACTAGTCTTACTTCTAATGCTTAAAGAAATGATGAAAAAAAAAAGATGAAAAAAAAAGAAATGATGAGAATTTCTAGAACATCTGAATTAAGTTATAACTTTCAATTGTAACTAAAAACTATAAATGAAATTGCTGAATGACAAACTTAAAAATCAAGAAAAATTTTCCCTTTTAAAGGCAGATATGTAGGTAAATAATATTTTAGGAAATAAAGTAACATTTTTAGATCACCATTGAGTTAAACAGTGAGTTATAATTAACTAAATGATTACTTCCAAAAGAGGTAACTTCCATACTGGGAAGAACCTAATTGAGAAATTTTGTGTATGCAGGAAAAACTTTCCTATTTCACTTTAAAATCATAATTTCCAGTAAAGAGAACCATGATCAAGAATGAACTAAATTTTTTCTCTGTTAAACTCAGTTTCTTTTTCACCTATTTTACAATAAATTATTATCTTCTTTAAGTTTTTCATGTGGACATTTTTAAAAATCTCTACTGAATTTGTTACCATATTGCTTCTGTTTTATGTTTTCCTTTTTGGCTAAGAAGCATGTGGGATCTTAGGTCCCTAACCAGGGACTGAACCCATACCCACCCCCCCCTCCCGCCGCACTGGGAGGACAGCGCCTTAACCATTAGACTGCCAGGGAAGTCCCTTGCTGTAACTATTGTCAAAAGAAGGGTCATATTTCTGACCAAACTTCTCTCCTAATATAGTCAATTGTTCTCTTGACTGAAGGGCACATGGAAAGGGTGCCTATTCCATCAGCATAAAAATGTATGGCATGAGAACGTTAACATCACATCTCCTTAACTGAGGATTATGTGAAGGCTCATAAATCAAAGATGTAATTAGGACTTCCCAGATACAATCACATTTCACAAATATAAAACAAAAGGAATGATGATCTATAAGGAAAAAACTGTGTCAACCATTACCACCATGAAAACATTAAAAATCTAATCATACATTATTTTGAATCACTTTTTAAATAATAAGAGATCAAATTCTTAAACTTTTATCTGATACTGCTTTGCCTCTAGTTTCCTGGCTATTTTTCTCCATAACTGCCAAAGTTCACAAATGCATAGTCTGTAGTTACTGATGACATTTTCTTGCTACACATTTGCTACACTATTGTTTATTGACTACCTTGGCCCTTAGAAGGACTACATGAAATAATTCAGGTAAAGAGCTGAGCACAGAGTCTAGCATGTGGTAAACATTCAATAAATGTTAGTCTATTGGTCAGGACAGGTTAAAATAACAAATAGCCCCCAACTCTCAGTAGCTTAAGACAACTAAGTTTCTATCTCCCTAACTCTACATATCCCTCAGAGGCTAGCAAAGTGAATCTGCTCACCGTAGTCAGAGACTTGGGCTCCAGGTGAAACACAGCATGACAAACCTTGAAACTTCCATCAGGAAGCAAGTATCAGTTATGCTCACATTTCACTGATGAAAGCAAATCACCTGGCTGGAGTTCAACAGGATGAGGATGCAACATCTCCTCACAAAAATGAATACCAAATACGGATAAAAACAACAGAACTGACTTCAGTTAGTATTGCTCTGATGACAATAATGATGACAATGTTTGCCATTTTTGGTAGTAGTAGTAGAAACAGCTGTAGTAACTTCTTGGAATCTGACTTTCATCCCAATCAGGTAATTAAAAATAAACAACAAAACAACAACAACAACAAAAAAAAAAAAACAACAAAAAAACAAACAAAAAAAAACAGAAAAAAAAATAAACAAAAACCAGTGACATCTTTTATCTTCCTTTTGTTTGACTTCTCAGAAAATTATTTTTTCCAAATACTTGTTTTTCTTCATTTTCCCTATTAAACCTAAGGAATTCCGGAAGGAATTCTATGTTTAAGAACTAACAAACTTAACAACTAAAGATAATCTGGTCAAATTGAAATGGCATATTCTGGGTACCTCTTTATATTTTTAACATTAATATACTGCTCTTCAAGATTTCTCATTCTGAATTTGCTATATTGACCTTTCATCCATTTTTGATCACTACTATCTAAAAAAGTGTTCTTCTGACCAAATCCTCACTGATTCATGATAAAAACAAACAAACAAAAAAAACTCTCAGACACACACACACACAACTCACAACAAACTAGGAACAGAAGTGAGTTTCATCAACTTGATAAAGAACACCAACAAAAACCTGTAGCTAACATGATATGTAGCTTCATGGTGAGAGACTAGAGGCTTCCTCACTAAGGTTGGGAACAAGGGGATTTCCCTGCCACCACTCCAATTCAACATCAGACGGAGCTGATGCAATTAAAGACGAGGGGGAAAAATGAAAGGGTACACAGACTGAGAAGGAAAAAACAAAACTATTTGCAGATGACATGATTATTTTACACAGAAAATCCTAAAGGATCAACAAAGTCCTGAAACTACTAAGGTTGCACAATATAAGGTTAATATACAAAAGTTGATTACTTTCCTATGTATCACCAATTAATATACATGATCTATAGATCATGTCCCTAGTCATTTACTCAAATGAGCTGAATTCTTATATATATATATATATATCCAAAACTCTGCACATGAATATTTATAGCAGTTTTATTCATAATGGTTATAACCTGGAAATAACCATGATGATCTTCAATACATGAATGGATAAACAAATTGTGGTGGTACACCCAGGAAATGGAATATTATTTGGGAATAAAAAAAAAAAAATGAGATATTGGCACTTCCCAGTGATCCAGGGGACTTTGTGCTTCCAATGCAGTGGGTGTGGGTTTGATCCTTAGTTGGGGAATTAAGATCCCACATGAAGTGGGGCATGGCCCCCCAAAAAATAAAGAACTGAGGTATCAAGTCATGAAGACAATGGAGGAACTTTTCACCCATATTGCTAAGTGAAAGAAGTCAAGCAGAAAAAGACTCATACTGTATAATCCCAACTATACGAACAAAATCAAAACTTACAGAAAGAGTAAAAGATTAGTGTTTTCTTAGGGTCTGTGAGTAGGGAGAATGAGAAGGGTAGGAATAAACAGGTATAGCACAGGGTATTTTTAGGAGAGTGAAGCTATTCTGTGATACTGTAATGGAGAATGTATAACATTAAGGTCTTGCCAAAACCTATAAAACTATATAAAACACAGAGTGAACTCTAATATAAACAATTGGCTTTAGTTAGTAATGCATCAATATTGGTTCCTCAACTGTACAAAAACAGTTTTAATGATCAAGATTAATCATGAAGTGTGGTCATACCAGATATCCTGGAGTGTGAAGTGAAGTGGAACTTAGGAAGCTTTACTATGAACAAAGCTAGTGGAAATGATGGAATTCCAGCTGAGTCAGTCAAAACCCTAAAAGATAATCCTGTTGAAGTGTTGCACTCAATATGACAGCAAATTTGGAAAACTCAACAGTGGCCATAGAAATGGAAAAGGTCAGTTTTCATTCCAATCCCAAAGAAAGGCAATGCCAAAGAATGTTCAAACTACCACATAATTGCCACATAATTGCTATTTTCACATGCTAGCAAGGTAATGCTCAAAATTTTTCAAGCTAGGCTTCAACAGTACATGAACCAAGAACTTCCAGATGTGCAAGCTGGATTTAGGAAAGGCAGAGAGGCCAGAGATCCAATTGCCAACATCTGTTGGATCATAGAAAAAGCAAGGGAATTCCAGAAAAACATCTCCTGCTTCATTGACTACGCAAAAGCCTTTGACTGTGTGGATCACAGCCAAAGCCTTAAATGTGTGGATCATAACAAACTGTGGAAAACTCTTAGAGATGGGAATACCAGCCCACCTTACCTGCCTCTTGAGAAACCTGTATGCAGGTCAAGAAGTAACAGAACTGTACACGGAGCAATGGACTGGTTCAAAACTGGGACAAGGCTGTATATTGTCACCCTGCTTAATTTTACTTCTATGCAGAGTACATCATAAGAAATTTCAGGCTGGGTGAAGCACAAGCTGGAATCAAGATTGCTGGAAGAAATATCAACAACCTCATATATGCACACGACCCCACCCTAATAGCAGAAAGCGAAGAGGAACTAAACAGCCCTTGGTGAAAGTGAAAGAGGAGAGTGAAAACTCTGGCTTAAAACTCAGCATTAAAAAAATGAAGAGCATGGCATCCAGTCCCATTACTTCATGGCAAACAGATGGGGAAACAATGGAAACAGTGACAGACTTTCTTCACTTGGGCTCCAAAATCACTGTGGACAGTGACTGCAGCCATGAAATTAAAAGACACTGGCTCCTTGGAAGAAAAGCTATGACAAACCTAGACAGTGTATTAAAAAGCAGAGACATCACTTTGCCAACAAAGCTCCATATAGTCAAAGCTATGGTTTTTCCAGTAGTCATGTATGGATGTGAGTTGGACCATAAAGAAGGTTGAGCACTGAAGAATTGATGCTTTTGGACTGTGGTGTTGGAGAAAACTCTTCAGAGTCCCTTGGACTGCAAGGAGATTCAACCAGTCAATCCTAAGGGATATAAACCCTGATTATTCATTGGAATGACTAATACTAAAGCTGAAGTTTCAATACTTCAGCCACATGACGTGAAGAGCTTTCTCATTGGAAAAGACCCTGATGCTGTGAAAGATTGAGGGCAGGAGGAGAAGGGGGCGACAGAGGATGAGATAGTTGGATGACATCACTAACTTAATGGACATGAATCTAAGCAAACTCTGGGTGATAATGAAGAAAGGGAAGCCTGGTGTGCTGCCGTTCATGGAATCGCAAAGAGTCAGATGTGACTGAACAACAAAAATGCAGATCTGGTTATTTTGCTTTTAGGGCACTTAAAAGTAACTCTAAATGCTACTGACAAATAACAAAAGTCAAATTAATCTAATGCTGAAAAACATGGTCGGATCCATCTGGATGCCAGTTTATTATCAGCAATGATAATGCCACAATGTTTTTATATGGTTTTTATGTATAACGCAACACAGTTCCAGATGTTCCTTGACTTTATCTCCACATTTGCTTAACTAGAAATAATATACGTGGCACTGAGAGTAATGAGAGAGTGATACTTCCCTTCAGATAGTTTTTGCAGAATTCCTTCTAAACTTGTGGAAAAAATTTAACTACATTCCCTTAACCCTGCACTGTGATCAAGGGCAGAAATAACTACTCAGTTTACAGAAACAAAGATGTGACTTTTCACTCAAATACATGTTGTAATAAATGCTTATTTGTATGTTTTAAAGCCTTTACTGGTTACATGAATCAATGGAACTAAAATAATAATGTTTTCACAACAAGACAGTTTATAAATGCCATTTTAGAAAGTTTCTCAAGGATATGAAAAGAAACAGAAAATGTGAAACTTCTAAGTTTCAAATTTTTCTTACTCTTACTTATTACGGGATTTATAAGCTTCGTTAGAATCCCTTTTAAGATTCAGTAGAATCTGCTAGCTGGGTTGCTTTATAAATACTTCCAAATTAATCAAATGCAACTAATGAGTTCCTTAATCTGTTCTTCCCAAGGAATCTAAGAGGACAGGTCTAGAAAAGAATAGAAAGGTAACTGGTATTTTCTTCTTTCCTCCTCTGCCTCAACCTCTAGTATAGCATTATATTTCTAGAATAATTAAAGAAACACTGATATGATCACTTATCTAGGATTTATGTTTCTATCTGGGTTAAAATCAACAAGCAGTCATGAACAGAATTCTAAAATTCCATGTTTTAAAATTCCCATAAACTCACAGAACTTATATATTATAGATTAATTCTTAGGCTTCAGACCATTAGTTAAGCAGCCTTCTGAATACTCATTTCCTAATATTTATCATACTTGCTTCAGAAATGAATTCATTGAAGCATAAAGATTGGAAGTGTTTGCATTGCTGAACTCTATTTAGCAATCAGTACTGCTATGACAACTTTTCACCTGTCTTCTGCATCAAGAGCAAGCTGTTTTCAAATACGAAATTGTTTTCAATACATTATTCAGAGACAGGAAGAGAGTGAAACAAGAGAGACATCCAGGGCACAAATTTAATGAGGCCTTCACTCATGAGCCCCACATTTCTATGACCCTAAAAGTAACTATATAAATTCTGTGCCCTCGATGTCACGCTTGTCACCCCCTAGTCTTAGCTCTGCCATTATTTCATTATATTTGCCAGTGTCCAAAGCAAAAACCTCTCTTTCATTTCTCTAGTTTCAACTAAGTAAAAAAATATATATTTTTTTAGGAAGGGTACATTTTATATTTTAATTTAAAAGAGTTTAAGAAAGCATCAGTTCTACACACATAATACTTCATTAATTGCATTCAATAAGAATACCAAAATAACTACCCAGTTGTGTACACGGTTATCTGAGAATGTGAGGGAAGACACCATTTCTCATTTGCTATTAACACAGAAAGTTACTGTCCAAGTCAATTCTAACCCTTACATGGAATTTCCCACAACTAAATAACTTCAACTATTACACTGTAACTGCACAAGCAAGAGAAATCTCAAACAGAAATCTCAACAGAAAAAACGTTTCCTGGCTGAATTAATATAAGTAAACAATCTCATTTGCCTAAGGCTCCCCCCCCCCCGCCTTCTCTTTTTAAATTCTCAACTCAAAAGGAAAACCAAAACAGAGTTCCGAATCAAACCTAAAGCACTGACTGGGGCTCAGACGGTAAAGTGTCTGCCTACAGTGCAGGAGACCCGGGTTCGATCCCTGGGTCGGGAAGATCTCCTGGAGAAGAGAATGGCAACCCACTCTGGTATTCTTGCCCACTACCCCCCAAAAAAGGGGCTCAAAGAAATATAAAACACAAAGATATTCAAATAAAAACCTTAGAATTTTAACTTCTGGAGTGTAAGCACAAATTAAAACATAATCTCTTTCAATGTTGATTATTAAAAGATAATCTTACCAGATAAAGCAGAAAGGTGTGCAGCCCTGTTCCAAGCCCAACAGAAGACAAAATTCCTAAGCCTATCCAGTAGGCATACAAAAGAAACTGTTTCTCTATACGTTGCACATACTGAAAAACAAAAGCAATAAGGTGATAAAAAACAAAATCAGAATTCTTAAGCAGAAATGTATTTATCAACTACAATTAAAAAAAACCAAAAAACTAAGTTTCCAATAGGAAGAAAGTATTAAGATTCAAGGCTCCTTAAAGAGACCTAATTCCTCTAACATGTGGTAGCAGAGATGACTGAAAAAAAAAAAATCATGTGATTGGAATAAAGCTCATTTCTACATTTTAAAAGTCCTACTATTACAATGACATTTGTAGGAAATATGCAAATTGCTGATAACTATGAGAATAAAAATTTTAAAGACACTTAAAAGTTTCACAAATTTTGTTTAAAAAAGCATGATAATATACAGTGGTAAGAGACGGGTGGTTATTTATATAATATTTGGAACCAGAACTTATTCTTGTTGATCCTAGTAAAAAAATGTACATAAAATTATTTTTATATATTTAAGACCAAGATGCTTTACAAGCAAAAGCAAACTGCAGCCCACTGGGATACAGACTTGGAAGATTTCCAGAGTTTAGATGCTCATATTGGACAGTAAATCCATCAAGCCAGTTCCCTGGAAACTCTTAACAGCACACACAGATTTCTTTAAAATATATTTAAAACCTGCACTTATATGTATAAAAACTTCTCTGATTAGAAGCAAACTGCTTCACCCCACTCCTTTTAATGCCATTTATTGTTTCCTAATTTTATAAGTAATATTTATAAGTAATATATGTTTATTACAGACAAGTAGAAATACATAAAGTAAAAAACAACTATCACCCATAATCTCCACCCTACCAAAGATAATCACCATCGGCATTTTGATGAACATAGAGGTAAGCTGCTCTAACATGTGAAATGGTACCATTTTAGAACTATTTCCTACCAGAATACATGAATATTTTGCTATTTAACAAAAGTTATTAACAAAATGTCCTATTTTCCCTTCAGTTTATGCTGGACTTACAGACAACAGGCAAGCGAACTTCCCCCCACTTTATACACATAAAACCGAACTTTCAATCTAGGATGATATATGAGCTTTGATAGGTCACAGGATAGAAAATATGAAGACTTTGGTAGTGATTAAAGAATTCATGCTGCCTTGACTAAACATTGCCTGGAAAGTTACCTTTAAATCCTTAAAGGTAAAAAGTAATGATATATACCAAATATAAATACTAAGCAGCCATGAACTACCACAAGAATATTTTTAATATTTGGCCTTAAAAATAAAACATTAAGATACCACTTATGATATAAATTTTTAAAAAAATCAACAAAACCCACAACAAAACCCAAACAGTTCCATTCTGAAACCACCTGGGATCAGGGAGGGAACAAGCATAGTGCTGGACCCCTTACCTGTTGATGTGCTCCTTCAACATAATACGTAGCTGTAAGCACAGCAAGCAGCAGTAAAAAAGACACCACAATGCTTTGACGATGCCATAATCTTAAAAGCAAAACAAAAAAATAAGATACATCACAGTCTCATTTTTAGGATTCATCACTCTCAAGACATTTCTCACTTAATGAAGTTTTTTAGCTCAGGTTTAGAAGTGGTTCTTGGTGGACTGAGCTCTTTTGTTCTTAAAGACTACAGTCTCTTGATGGACAGAAGAGAATAAACAAGATACATGGGTACAGAATCTAATTTCTTACTGCAAACCCCACTGCTGCCCTCCCCATACCCCCAAATTACTTGTATATACTCCAACCTCTAAGTGGGATGGGACAAAGAGGATATATGTATACCTCTAGCTGATTCATGCTGTTGTATGGCAGAAACCAACACAGCACTGTAAAGCTATTATCCTCCAACTAGAAACGAATTTGAAAAAGTATGTACTGGATAGGGCATTAGCCTTTAGTCAGAGGACTTGGATCAGAGTCTCTGAAGTATTGCACTTAGAGTAAGACACTGAACTAATCTGATTCTGTTCCTTGTTTTTAAAATCATAATGATCATATACTTATTTTACCTTCTTCACAGAATTGCTAGAAGGATCAAATGAACTAAAAAGTGTTACAAAATACTTTATAAACCGGAAGTACAATAAAAATGTAAATATTATTACAGATATCTTGGAAAGGTAAACCAGAAAATGATTAAGGCAATTAAAAGTTCAACTTGCTCTTTATGATATCAGAAAGGGCTTACAAGTACTAAATTTAAAGATAGAACACAATCTCCAAGGCAGAGTCCTTTTCATTGGATCAAACTATCAGTAGTGCCACGTATTCTAAACCTTGACCTGCTAAAGAATCAGTGTATCTAACGTACACAGGCCTGATTGCTCCTGAAGGTAAAGCCAGAAGAAAAAACTTTTCGTTGTTAGAGTTCTCCTTTGCATAAAAGATTCAATAGGAGACAATGGTCAACTCTAATAATCCAGTAAACAAATAGCAGTAAGGTTCCCTAATCTATTTTTCTTCAAACTACATATAAAGAGGAAAATAAATATGTTCCTATAACATTCTAAATTTAATTAATCCATTTTGATAGAGCAGGTGGCAAGAATAGGCGATTGCTGAAGACTTCCAGAATTAGTAAAAAACAGTTTATATAAAAATTAATGGAAGACTCCTTACTTTGAGGTCCATTCCTTCAAGATTACTAGGGTTTCCAGAGAAAAATACTGCAAGGTAATGAGTGGCTGTCTCCACAGGACAATATTCTGTCTTTCTTCTCTATCCCTCCTCTTCTTTTCATTCACTGAAGAGGGGTCTGAAAACAGTGCAGAAGTTAAAACAGGATGCTACTTTTCCCAGTCACTCTCAAAACTCACCTATCTTCCCATCCCACGTTTGAACGACTGCATAGAAACCTCAAAAGCAAACAACCTGATTCATACTGTGCCAAGTCTAGGCTATGTCCTGCTGTTCTTCTCTTACCATTATTTTTGGAATTATTTTAGAGTCAGGACACAAGTTTCTCTTATACATTACTGAAAGTGAAAGTGAAGTCGCTCAGTCATGTCCAACTCTTTGCGACCCTATGGACTGTAGCCTACCAGGCTCCTCCGTCCATAGAATTTTCTAGGCAACAGGACTAGAGTGGGTTGCCATTTCCTTCTCCAGGGGATTTTCCTGACCCAGGGATTGAACCCGGGTCTCCGACATTGCAGGCAGACACTTTACCACCTGAGCCACCTGGGAAGCCCATACATTACTGGAATACTAAATTAGTCCACTTTCTATGAAGGGCAATTTGGCATCATATCATAGAACAAAGTGATTTAGAGCTCAAAAATGTGAAGGCCAACTAGTAGTGTTAGTCACTTAGTCACATCCAACTCTGCGATCCCATGGACCATATAGCCTGCTAAGCTCTAATGTCCACAGAATGCTCCAGGCAATAATAACTGGAGTGGGTTGCCACTGCCTTCTCCAGGGGATCTTCCCAACTCAGGGACTGAACCCAGGTCTCCTGCATTGCAGGCAGATTCTTTACCATCTGAGCTATCAGGGAAGACCAGCAGGTTCTGCTCTAAAAAAACTTTGTGAAGGGACATCAAAACCCTGGCTCTGCCACCTACTGGTCAAAGCAAGTTAACCTTTCTGTGCCTCAGTTTTCTCTTCTCTAAAATAAAGATAAAATAGAACTTACTTTTTAGGGTCTTGTTAAAGATTAAATGAGTTAACACATGTATATATATGTGCAATTAAGTTTACTTATTATTGTAAATAGTAGTAAATCTCTTGGCATCATCGCTCAAAATTATAAATGCACATACTCTCCAGTTGAGCTATTTCAAATCCTAAAAAATGATGCTGTGAAAGTGCTGCACTCAATATGTCAGCAAATTTGGAAAACTCAGCAGTGGCCACAGGACTGGAAAAGGTCAGTTTTCATTCCAATCCCTAAGAAAGGCAATGCCAAAGGATGCTCAAACTACTGCACAATTGCACTCATCTCACATGCTAGCAAAGTAATGCTCAAAATTCTCCAAGCTAGGCTTCAACAATACGTGAATCGTAAACTTCCAGATGTTCAAGCTGGTTTTAGAAAAGGCAGGGGAACCAGAGACCAAATTGCCAACATCTGTTGGATCATAGAAAAAGTAAGAGAATTCCAGGAAAACATCTATTTCTGCTTTATTGACTACACCAAAACCTTTAACTGTGTGGATCACAACAAACTGTGGAAAATTCTGAAAGAGATGGGAATACCAGACCATTTGACCTGTCTCTTGAGAAATCTGTATGCAGGTCAAGAAGCAACAGTAAGAACTGGACATGGAACAACAGACTGGTTCCAAATAGGAAAAGGAGTACGTCAAAGGCTGTATATTGTCACCCTACTTATTTAACTTATATGCAGAGTACATCATGAGAAACTCTGGGCTGGAGGAAGCACAAGCTGGAATCCAGATTGCCAGGAGAAATATCAATAACCTCAGGTATGCAGATGACACCACCCTTATGGCAGAAAGTGAAGAAGAACTAAAGAGCCTCTTGATAAAACTAAAAGAGGAGAGTAAAAGAGTTGGCTTAAAACTCAACATTCAGATCACGGCATCTGGTTCCATCACTTCATGGCAAATAGATGGGGAAACAGTAGAAACGGTGACAGACTTTATTTTTGGGGGCTCCAAAATCACTGCAAATGGTGATTGCAGCCATGAAATTAAAAGGTGGTTGCTACTTGGAAGCAAAGTTATGACCAACCTAGACATTACTTTGCCAACAAAGGTCTGTCTAGTCAAGGCTATGGTTTTTCCAGAAGTCATGTATGGATGTGAGAGTTGGACCATAAAGAAAGCTGAGCGCTGAAGAACTGATGCTTTTGAACTGTGGTGTTGGAGAAGACTCTTGAGAGTCCCTTGGACTGCAAGGAGATCCAACCAGTCCATCCCAAAGGAGATCAGTCCTGAGTCTTCACTGGAAGGACTGAGGTTAAAGCTGAAACTCCGATACTTTGGCCACCTGATGCAAAGAGCTGACTCACTGGAAAAGGCCCTGATGCTGGGAAAGATTGAAGATGGGAGGAGAAGGGGATGACCGAGGATGAGATGGTTGGATGGCATCACTGACTCAATGGAGACGAGTCTGGGTAAACTCTAGGAGTTGGTGATGGACAGGGAGGCCTGGCGTGCTGCAGTCCATGGGATCGCAAGGAGTCAGACACCACTGAGCGACTGAACTGAACTGAACTGTCACTCAATAATTCTACTTAGGAGAATGATTAGGTGTAAGGAGAAATGACTTTTGTACAAGTTTACTCAGTGCGGTGTTATCTGCTTTAATAAGACGGAGGAGTGATTAAAATATGTTATACCTGAACAAATAGAACACTAGGCAGCCATAATAAAGAATAAGCTCTTGGGACTTCCCTGGTGGTTCAGTGAATAAGAATCCACCTGCCAAAGCAGGGGACTCCGGTTCAAGCCCTGGTCTGGGAAGACCCCACATGCTGCGGAGCAATGAAGCACGTGGGCCCCAACTACTGAGCCTGTGCTCCACAACAAGAGAAGCCACAGCAATAAGGAGCCTGTGAACCGCCATGACGAGCAAGCCCGAACGCAGCAACGAAGTCCTAGTGCAGCCCCAAACAAACAAATAATAAAAAAGAGTAAGTTCTTCATGTACAATCTCTAGAAAATAGTGAGTTAAAAATCCCAAACAAATGCACACCATGGAACAGAACAGTACTGTGTCATTCTCACATTAATTTTAAACTCCAAAGGTGTAGGCAATAGTAGAAGAATATACAAATGTATGTGCTTGCTGAAAGGAATGAAAAAATGACATGTAAAAGCTCCGAATGGGACGAGACTATGACACATGCAATGCCTATCTCTGAATCCTGAGACTCCTGGTGAAATGATACAAAATGTATTGACAACCAAAATAACCCAAAAGTCAGTTAAGTGCTGCAAACACATTCTGCAAAGCAACTTAGTGATCAAAATGAACAGATGGGAACTACTACTTCAGAAAGCTTGCAGTCCTTCCTGTAGAAGATTTCTATGATATAATTATTACTCTGCTGAAATACTAATATTATTTGCAATGTGTTTGAGATGTCATATGATCAAGTTAAAAAGAAAATCATTACAATTAACAGAAAAGGAAAACCTTTCACTTTCTTTTAAACACATAAAGGAAAGTTCTTAAATCATCTATATAAATGATAACTGTAATTTTTAGAGTAAATGTATAAATAAGAGTCATATATACTGAAATTTACCACAAATACCTAATTCAATTAAAATACAAATTTACTTGTCTCAAACTAAAATTTGAAAAGAAATCCACAATAATCACATTCTGACTTTTTGGATAATTATAAAAATTACAATTAGCAGAATAAATAAATTTATAATCTATTTCTAAGGTTACAAAATAGCATGATACAACTGAATGGCAAACAAAGTCAAATAAATATTACCACACTGTTAAGATTAAAAAGCAATAATTTTGTATCTAGAACACTGCTGATGTGACTATGGCCAAGCTGCTTCTGCTATCACTGTGAAAAATCACCTTATAGGCCCTTATACAGCCACAATTTAATTTACTATGAAGATGAAACAAAAGATAATCTTTTACAAGATTTGTAAGAATTTTATGTATTTTACATATTATTTTATTAACAAAAGATAATGCATATTAGATATAATATATTTCTATTTTATTCCAATGAAAAGGATATCGTTTAAACCCATAGATCTTCTCCCTTCAAACCACCATCCTTTACCTGTGAAGTTTCCATTAAATTGTTCCTTGTTCATTGCTACACGTCTCTGGTCACAGTTTTTTCCATTCTCTGCCATTTCATAGATCAGAAACTCTTGAGGAGCTAAGAAAACAAAATAAAATCCAGTGTTATGTTACATATTCCTGCTTTTTTCTGTGGCTGAATGACACTGAATCCCCACCTGCTATCTCAATGTGCTGACACCTTAACTTTTCCTGTTATAATCAAGATTTAATAATCTGTATAAAGTCTAATATAAGTATTAAAAATATGAAAGACATGTTGTTGCAATCCTTTTTCAAACAGCTATCCCAGTGCTTTTCCAGATTAAAATTTGCAGGTGATTGGTCCATAGAAGGTTATAAAATACTAGCACCTTCAAACAGGTAACTTATGTCTAAAGTCTTTCTAATTCATTAATACCGTACACACTATCTACTCAAATTTTACCAATCTTTCAGTCTTTTGGCATTACTTAAAAAAAAAAAAAAGGATTACATTATCAAACATGTTAAAAATGTTGACAACAGATCCAAGATTAATTATATTTAGCAAGTAATTCTACTGAAAGAAAAAAAAAGTACAGGCATAGAAGGTGAAAATTTTAAATGTTTAAGATAAGTTGAATGTACTCTTTAGGGACTTGCCTGGTGGTGCGGTGGTTAAGAATCTGCCTTCCAATGCAAGGGACATGGTTCCGGTCCCTGGTCAGGGACTGAGGTCCCACGCGCCCTGCCTAACTACTGAGCCTGTGGGCTCCAACTGAGACCTCAGGCAGCCGACAGTGAGTAAATATTTAAGTGTACTCGTTATATCACACTTCATATTACGAGTTCAGATGTAAATTTTTTACTTAAAATCTCTATCTTACAACATATAAACTGTGCTGATGTAATCATTTGACACAAAAACACCAGATTACCTGTGCCTGTATCACTCTTTCAGGTGCCAGTAAAGCAAACCTTGCTACTCAAAATGTGCATCACTTCAAAGTCTCAGTGCTGCGTCCTCTGCGTGTGCCCTGAGTCCTGCTAGATTTAGACTCAGCTGATGAGAATATGACGTAGTCATGGGTTCAATCTTCCTATAGTTTGTTAGTTAGAACTATTTTATCCCTTGACTAAAATTCCAACTATACTTTAGGCTTCATAAAGGAAAACAAATGTAAGACTATAGAGGCTGAAGAAAAAGCCTACATTCATTACCCCAACAGAAGGTTTCTTCTTTCAGACACAATCCATTTCTGGACACCTTTTTTTGTTGCCTTCATTTTTCAATAAACAAATTAACATATCAGGAAATAAAGCATAGATTTTCCTCAGCACAGATGGAGAGCCTGAAGCAGAGGACTGTGAGTCTAAAATCTGGATTTGCACACCAGATTTGCTACTAACTAGTTGCGTGATTTTAAGTAACTCATTTTTTTCTAGATCTTGATTCTTTGGATCTACAAAAGGAGAACAAAAATTCTCACATCCACAGGATTGATGACAATGAAGGAGTGTGTATTTGGGCATGCTAGCGTGCATATAAACATAAATGGCAATACACCAAACGGGGAGGTATGTGAAGCAGTAAACTTAGCAACTGTCTATGTGAGAGAAAGTACTTCATAGCACAGGCCTCATGCCTACCACATAGGTTACATCAGTGCTTTTCATTCAACACTCAGTATAAAAGTTCTGGGGTCAGTAATGGCCACTGAAGACACAATGTGAATAACACAAGATTCTGATCCTCCAGCAGGTCTTAGTCCGGTAGGGAAACCAGATGAACATAAGACTTCAATTAAAACATAAAACAATGAAACAGATATACAGTAAACACCTTAGCAGAAAGAAAACAGGTTTTGGAATCTAACAGAACTGGATTCAAATCCAAACTTCCCAGTATCTATTTTAAGCTTTGGCAAGTTTTTACATCTCTCTGTATATCAGTTTCTTTAATTTGTAAAACAGAGATAACACAAAGGGTACCCAGGATTAAATAAAATAAGGTACATAAAATACTAATATTGTCTCATCTATAGGCACTCAATATATGCCAGTTACAATGATGATAATGTTAGGTAGTTAGAATAGGAAAAAGGAGTCCAAAATGGCGGTGGCTAAAGGTTTCCCTGGTGGCTCAGATGGTAAAGTATCTCTCTGCAATGCTGGAGACCCAGGTTCGATCCTTGGGTCAGGAAGATCCCCTGGAGAAGGAAATGGCAACCCACCCCAGTACTCTCACCTGGAAAATCCCATGGACAGAGGAGCCTGGTAGGCTACAGTCCATGGGGTCACAAAGAGTCAGACACGACTGAGCGACTTTACTTTAAAGACAAGGAAGGGAAAAGCTTGTGAAAACAGAACAAAGGAAGGTCGGAAAACCGGAGTGAGGACCTCAGGTAAAACAAACAGCACTCCAGGCTAGTCCAAATTTACACACGGAAGGCCTAGGAGGAGGAGAAAAAACATATAAAAAGAGGAGCCAAAATTGGGCCGGGGCCTCTCTTCTCTTCATGTCTTTTGGGTTGGCATGCCCTCACGCCTCAAGGATGTATTTTCCTTTGCTTTGTAAACAAAACTGAGCTGTAACACTGGTCCGTCCAAGGGCTGTAATGCTGGTCCGTCTAGTAGCTTCAAATTTTTGTTGCAACAAGACAGAACTGAGGAAATTACAAACTCCCCCGACAATAAGGAGACAGAAAGTACAGGATAAAGTATGGGAGCTCAGAGGGCAATACATTCATAGTAGTCATAGAAGTTGTAACTTGATTCTGTAAACTTAAGTCATACTTCTGTGACGATGATTTCAAAGACAAGCAATTACAAAAAAATATGAAGATAATTTGTGAAAATCTGTATGATCAAAGCATCACAATAGGTTTACAAAATACAATGCATTCCACAAATCATACTTTCTGGTTTTATTAATAAAATTAACTGACTATATCATAAATGAACCATATAATAAAGAAGTTAAAGATTTTCCATCTTCCAATCATTCAATAGGAAGTTAAAGATTTTCCATCTTCTAACCATTCATATATAAGTTCTGTAAATACTTAAAACTGCAAACTCATATTCAGCCAAATTCTGCAGGCAATTCATTTTCAAGATGAACAGCCATTCACCTACATCACAATAAAGAACATTTAATTAATTTGTGATGCAAAGATGTAAGAAGACAAAAGAGCTGATGTGTTATGAAGGAAAACTCTAAAACCTTTCCCCCTACAAAATATCAATAACTCATTTCCCCAGTCTTACTCTTACCCATGGTATCACCTTTGAGAGACAAAGTTTTATTCAAAACAACTTGGGTCTGTTTAAGTTCTTACTTAATAAAATGGTATTATGCAACCACTCAAAGATGTTTTACAAGACATTTCAAGAGGAACTTTTACTTGAGCAAATAATGTGTTCTTACACAATATGCTAAAAAAAGAAAACAGTCCACTGACATTTCCTACTCAAAAAATTCTCTAGAAAAAAAGTCTGGAATTTTGTTTTGTAAGAAATAACATAAGAGACTAAGTTATTTTAATTTGTCTGTTTCTTTACAAACAAAATAAATTCACAGTTTAAAAAACAGTTTTTGAAAAACTTTTGCCAACCTCTAGCCCCACTTCCCTACTAGAGTGGGGAGACGAGGCTGAAAGTTCAAACCCTCTAATCACCTCTAGGTTTTTCTGGTGACTTCTCCCCACTCTGGAGGTAACAACGGGCCCAAAAAAAGGTGCCTCATTAGAATAAAAGGTGCTCCTTTCACTTACATCACTCAGGAAAATAACAAGGGATTTGGGAGCTTTGTGCCTGGAATTGGGACAAAGACCAAATATATATTTCTTATGCCATAATTACTCAATTACATAAGGACAGAATTACACACTTACAGAAGAAGAGAATATGCTAATTATGGGCTGAATTGTACCTCCCCCCCTCTTATATGCTGAAGCTCTAATCCCCAAAGTGACTGTATTTATATTATAGTTGGGGCTTTTAAGCAAGTAATTAAGGTTAAATGAGGTCCTAAGGGTGGGACCCTAATCAGATAGATCTGGTGTCCTTAGAAGAGGAGAAAAGAGACACCAGAGACCTCTCTCTGTATGCATACAAAGGAAATGCCATGTGAGGACACAGAAAGAAGACAGCCATGCACCAGCCAAGAAGAGAGTTGGCACCTTAATTTTGGACTTCCAGCCTCCAGAACTGAGAACATTAACTCAGTGCCCCAAAGCTGCCAATATGTCTCGACTGATCTGAGGCCAAATCAGGACAAGCGGCATTTCACCTGTACTCCACACTTCAAGACCGAATGCATTCATGCTACTCTAATTCTGTTCTCCTTCCCACCTGAAAATAGCTTTATTCCCTTGGAGCTAAAAAAAAATCCTACCAACATCGCTTACTAGTTGTATAACCTTGGGTAAGTAATTTAAGCTTTTGCATTTGAGTTTATTTGTAAAATATCCCCATTCCTATTTTCATGTCATCCTTAAATGTTCTTCGTGTTGCTCTGGGGACTCTCATTTATTTTCTCTACTTTAAGAAAAATTATATATAATTGTCCTGCACAGCGTCTGGCTGGCACACAGCAGGTACTTAATGTTAGCTTCTCTACATACTTTCCAGGAATGTCTCAATTTTCCAAAACAACCATAGTCAATACTGCCTGAGTATTCATTTATAGGCACTTGTTTTCCATATTTCTATACTATTCAAGAGCCTGCACGACTGATTTTTACAGAAGCATCGATAGAAAGATCTTGGTTTGTTATGCTAGATAACAAAAATGAATTATTTTTCATCAATGCAACCACTTTGAAAAGTACCAAAAGGATAATCTGTTAAAAATCATTATAGGATAAAAAAGAAGACGTATGCTTCTTGGCAAGAAAACTATGACAAACCTAGACAGTGTGTTGAAAAGCAGAGACAATACTCTGCCAACAAAGGTTCTATGTGTAGTCAAGGCTATGGTCTTCCCAGTGTTCACATACAGTTGTGAGAGCTGGTAAAGAAGCTGGTAAAGAAAGCAGAGGACCGAAGAATTGATGCCTTTGAACTATGGTGCTGGAAAAGTCTCCTGAGAGTCCCTTGGACAGCAAGGAGATCAACCCAGTCAATCTTCAGGGAAATAAACCCTGAATACTTGTTGGAAGGACTGATGCTGAAATTGAAACTTCCATATTTTGGTCATCTGATGCAAACAGCTGACTCATCGGAAAAGTCCCTGATGCTTGGAAAGATTGAAGGCAGAAGGAGAAGAGAGCATCAGAGGATGAGATAACTGTATGGCACCACTGATGCAATGGACATGAACTTGGGTAAACTTCGGGAGATGGTGAGGGACCGAGAGGCCTGGCTTTCTGCAGTCCATGGGGTCGCAAAGAGTAGGTAGGACACGACTGGGTGGCTGAACAACAACAAAAAAGCTCTAGCCAATGTATCTAGGTAAAGATGAAATAAACATTTTTAAGGAGAGCCACTTTTCAGTTTAATGAAGTAGCACAAATTCTGAAAATGTTACTAAATATTGTCAGTCAGATCCCTGGATGTGGGAATAAACCCAAAGTATTACTAGCCTGTTTAAAAGACTGAAATCTCCTCAAAAAGGAACCTAGCATATAGACGTGTTCCTGACCTTCAATGTAGCCTTGCACAGAGACTGTTATAATATCAATTTGAATGGCATGCATTGAAGTTAGTTTTGTTTCTAAGAATAAAATTGTTGAAATAAACTCTACAGGTCTATGGATGGGATGAGAAGACAAAAATACGAAAGCAGATTAACTCAAATATCTAAAAATTTTCACTGTGAAAATATATCTAGATACAAGAAATGCTTTCAAAGGCTGTAACTAGTAGATTTTAAATACAGCTGAAGCACACTTAAAACCTAAGGTTGATATTAAAATATGTGGAGTTTTTTGTTTCTGTTGCTCAGAAAACTGCTAAAATCAGCTCACAAAGGTTCTTTGTAGGCTGTGCATCCAGTGTACTAAGACTATAATGCTCCATTCATTTTAAACATTAGCTACACTTGTAACGCAAAAACAATGTCAAACTAAATTACTGTGAGTTCCCCAAAGTGACACAAAAAACACTGGAGGATGTCATGAAAATACAACTTACTGAGTGACACAAGACTCACTGGAGAATTTACCAAGATGAAAATAAAAAGGAAACAATTTTCTTCGTCACTGAATTCCAAAATAAAATGAACATACCTCCTTTTAAGAAAACCATCTATCCACATGATTCTACTTTCTCACAAAAATATTAAGTCAGCTTTCTCAATAAAACTACAGTGTTTCTCATACAAGGCACACAGACAGCCAACTTGAGAGTATTACATCTCTTGGTAAACTTTTTTGCTTTTAGAGTGTATGCCCTTGGTTGGATTATTTAGTATATTCAGTCACAGACCATTCCAAAATAGTTATAGACTTCCCTAAAAAACAGGTTAAGAAACTGCAATTTCTTCTTGGAAACGTAATAAATAAATACTGTAAGTGAAGAGTAATACATCTTGACCAGTGAGATTCTGACACAGTTTTCTGTTTGTACAGGAGCAGAAAGGCCAAGATAATTCCAACACCATGCACAGTATCAGAGTGATTATCAGACCATCTGACTCCGAACCAGAGAGTATCCATCACATGGTAGTGACAGTTCAACAATCTGTTCTCTGAAAATTCACAATTTGAATGAGAATATATGAAAAACATTCCTTGAATCTAACTCTCTAAAGTTTGGGGAAATTAAAAAAATTAAAATCCCAAGTTAGTTAACAATTTAAAATCATTCAGAATGTCAATAAATCGCCTAATAATGGGTTAGCAGGTTATAAGTATATTTTTCTGTCCTAAAATATCCCTCAACTTAAGGAAGCGAAATGTAAAGTATAGGCAACTCATCAAAGTCTTCTAATTGCTGAAAAAGGCCACTGCTCCAGGTCTAATTTTTAACTAAATTTTAAGTAAAAATCCAAATTAAAACAAAATAAATACAACCTGAAAAACACTTTAGGAACTCCCTTTTTGCAAGTCTGATAGGTTTTGGGTGTAAAAACACAATTTTGTCTTCATAGGCAAAATGCATAACTTGTAAAATTACAACCTAAAAATCCCGTTTTTCACTTTCTCTCAACCTATTTCTAAATGTTCATTCAGTTTTTTATAACCAATGCAATCTTAGCAAAACATTTTCACCAAAAATATGGAGAGTACGAGTAAGGTCAAGAATTAAGATAATTAAAGGAGTAACAGTCTAGATTTGGGAGACTCTGCTGAGAGACCTTCAGAATGTCATTTCTCACCCTGACTCTCCCTTTCCTCATCCAATTATTAGGCACATAGAATAAGAGACTGCCATAATTTTCTTCCTATTCTAGTAGTCTACGAATCCTACTCAGACTGAGGCCAGGGTTTTGGATTTCTATAATAATAACTACTTCTGTACAGTGATATATAGGTTGCATAAAGAGTAGCTAATCTACTAACAACGTTTTGTAGGAAACAGTCATTTTTACACTTGCCTTATACAAATCAGAAATTGAGGGCTCCAAGGGCCCCAAAGAGCAACTCAGCAGCATATAAATGACAAGGTAAGAGTTTGACCTCACTTTCTCAAGCCCAAATTCAATTTCTTCTACTACACAAAACAGTCAAATGACAGTATTTTCAATTCTCACCAATGAATTCTGGGGAAAAAAAAAGACCAAAAAAAAAAAAAAAGTCTCAAAGGTTTAGCTTGTCCTAGCATTATAAATGTTCCCCATTATTAGAATTAAGAGAACACTAAGCTCTATTGCTTCTCATTATTCAAACTGACTCATCTGTAGGTTATTACTGTTTGTATATTTCTTTGACAAAACTTTACATTCTGATTGCTTAACAGACCTCACTATTTTATTCCCCCTAAATGCCTGAGGAAGAAACATAAGCTACTCTATACAAGTCATTAATATGAAAAGTTAAGTCACAGAATATTTTCAAATGACAAGGGTACATGCTTCAGATTATTTATATCAAAATGAAGGCTTTAATCAAGATAATTCTAAAATTTGTGATTTATAAACAGACTGAATTCACCTAAAAGAATACAGCACCAAAACTTATAACATAAAAATAGGTTAAAGATACACAAAGATATGAATAAATGCAACATTATATTGGGAGGTTTCAAAACAACTATTAATTACTGATATTTCAAACAAACAAAAAAACAAGAACAAAACATCCAGTAAGACAGAAGATTTTAACCACAAAATTAAGAAATAAAATATGGGGGTGGAGGCAGATATGCACAAGATTCAGCATATGACAATTAGAAAATATAGATTTTTTTCATAAACCACTTATGATTATTAAGCTAAGAAATAAGTCACAAAAAATTCTAAACAATGGGCATCATAGGCCACATTCTCAACCCAGAAATTATGTCAAACTTTAGGAACAAAAATATAAGATTTGCACATATTTAGCAGCTAATGCACACAATTCTAAATAACTTGGGTCAAAATAAGAGAAAACTGAAAAATGCTCAAAACTACTGGAATTAATAAGTGAATTTAGCAAAGTCACAGGAGAAAAAGTCAAAATCAATATTTTACTTGGAATAAACAGAAAGTTAAAATTTTCAAAAGTGCATATATAATAGCATCTAAAATACTTAGAGGTAAGTTTGACAAAATTTCTCAAGGTTTTAAAGACCCATTCTAAAAAGGTTTTAAAAATAAATCACAGAGGATCTAAATAAATGGGAAACCATGTATCATGCTCACCATTAGGAAGACTCAATATTGTTACTATGTCAATTTCCCTCAAACTGATGTATAGCTTTAATGCAATCTCAAACAAAAACTTAAGCAGGCTTTCAAAAAAATCCAAAGTGACAAATGGATTCAAAATTATATAGAAGTACACAGAATTTAGACTAGCTAAGACAATTTGGATAAACAACAGAAGTGGAAGACTTGCACTAATTGATTTCAAGACTTGCTTTACTACAAAGCTACAGTATTCATGACAGTGTGGCTTTGGCAAAAGGACAGATGTAAATTAATGGAACAGAGTAGAGAATACAGAAACAGACCCACATACATAGGGTCAATTAATTTTCAACAGAAGTACAAGGCAATTTAATGGTGAAAGGAATAGCCACTCAACTGAATATTCTTATAAAAGAAATGAACATTGACCCTTATTCTCATATGATCAACTGATTTGAAATGGATCACAGATCTAAACATAGGAACTAAAACTATAAAACTTCTAAAAAGAAAAAAACAAAAACAAAAAATTGTGGCAGTCTTGGGGTAGATAGACATTTCTTAGGATTTAAAAAGCATGAACCATAAGAAAAAAAATGTATAAACTGGACTTCATCAAGTTTAAAAACTTTTGCTCTCTGAAACACACTGTTAAAAAAAAGGTCAGCCACAGAATGAGAGAAAATACTTGCAATATATATATCTGACGAAGTTCTTATATCCAGAGTATATCTATCTTTCTATACATACGTTAGAGTAATAAACAATGAAGATGTGTTTTACAGGCATGGAGACAGACAAACTGACCAAGAAACAGAAAAGATGGCTTCTCCAAAGATTTTTGTTGGACTTTCCTGGTGGTACAGCAGATGAGACTCCGCCTGCCAATGCAGGGGATGTGGGTTCAGTCTCTGGTCTGGAAAGATTTTACACGCAGAGGAGCAGCTACGCCCATGCGCTACAACTACCAGGCCTACACACTAGGGCCTAGAAGCCACAACTACTGAAGCCCATGAGCCTAGAGCCTGTGCTCCACAACAAGGGAAGACGCTGCAATGAGAAGCCCACGCACCACAAAGAAGAGTAGCCCCCAGTGGCCGCAACTAGAGAAAGCCCATGTAGCAACCAAGACCCAGCACAACCAAAAATAAATGAATAAACAAACAGATAAAAATTTTAAAAAAGATTCTTATATATTTGGAACTCTACATGACAGAAATGGCAAGACAGATTAGTGGGAAAAGAAGAGACTATTCAAAGTGATTATCCATAAAAGAAAAGAAAATCTGGATCCCACTTTGAACCATGCACAAAATTCAATTCCAAATGGACTGAAGATTTAAAAGTCAAGAATCAAAACTTGTAGAAGAAAACATAAATTCCTTTCTGCCTTGGGGTAGGGAAGGATTTCCTGAGACACACAAAAGAGCTAACTATAAAGAAAAAGACTGATAAACTGGACAACTTGAAATTAAACTTAAAATTCATCACAAGGTATCTTAATGAGACCACAAACCAGAGGAACATATAACTGAACAGAACTAGTAGCCAGAGTACACACAGAATTTTACATTATTAAGAAAAAGACAAATAACGCTACAAAGCTGAAATAGGCAAAAGGCATGAAGAGGTATTTCATCACAGAGGATCTACCTGACCTTACTGATAATCAAAAAATATAAACCAAGGGACTTCTCTGGTGGTTCAGTGGTTAAAAATCTGCCTGCCAATGCAGGGTTTGATGCATGGTCCGGGAAGACCCCACATGCTGCAGAGCAACTAAGCCCCCATGCCACAACTACTGAAGCCCACTCATCGAGAGTCTGTGCACCACAAGAGAAGCCTCCACTCCCTGCAGCTAGGGAAGGCCCATGTGCAGCAACAAGGATCAGCACAGCCAAAATAAGTAAATAAACAAATTTAAATACATACATAAAAACACCAAGATCATAGTGAGGTATCATTTGCATCCATTATCGTCTTAAAAAATGTTTTATTGACGTATAGTTGATTTACAATTTTGTATATCCACTGACTTTTGCAGGTGCTTAAACAACTGAGCTCAAAAACTTAGCAACTTAAAAGAAAAAAGTCATTTACTATTTCTCATGGTTCTGTGAGTTAGATTGGGCAGTTCTGGTCTGGGCTAGCTTGGCTCGAGAGCTGGGCTGGTCTAAGTTGGATGCTTCAACCAGTTGTCCACACCCCAGCAGGTTAGCCTGGGCCCTTCTTCACGCGGTGGGCTCCGGGTTCATTAGAACATTACGAGAAGACCGGCCCCGACGTCCAACTGCTTTTCAAGTCTCTCCTTGTGGTCATGCTTCCTGATGTCCCTTTGCCCAGAGTAAATCACATAGTCAAGTACAGAGACAAGGGGTGGAATAACAGGCTCTAGAAGTAAAAATCATATTGTTGAGGGGTATGCATATAATGATGAAAAGAATTTGTGACCATTCTGTAATCCAACAATTTCATAACCCACTATATCACTCTTTACTTGCATTCCTTTGTATTGAAATTTGTATTTCTCATCCTCACCTCTAGATTTGTATACCTAATGGCAGAATTTGCATGAATCCTAATCACCTCAGATTTAACATGTACTTTCTTCTCCCTCTCCATCCCCCTTCTTGTAATAAACCTGGTCCTTCCCAAACCTTTCCTCTCCCAGTACTTGGCACAACCATCCACCCAGTTACTAAATCCAGAAGAACAGTCATCCCTGACTCTTCTCAATTCCTTACCCCTCACATCCAAGACCAAGTCCTACTCCATATATATCTAGTGTCCACCCACTGTGCTCTCCACGTTTTTACATCCACTCTGATCCAGGCCATTTTCATCTCTCACTTGGACTACTGCAATGGACTCAATGTCTCTCTCCATTTCTACTCTTGCCCCTTCAATTCATCTTTCACGAGCAAGAATAAACTGCTTATAAATCATACTCCTCTCCTACTTGAAACTGTAGAAAGACTAGTGCTAATTACACTAAAAATCAAATCCAAACTCATTTCCATAGTCTACAAACCTCTACATAATCTGGACCCTGAATGTTTCCTACCTCATCTCACATCATATATTCTTGGTGTACCCTGCTAGTCTTAAACAAGGACATATCCACATTAACTCTCTCTCAAATCCTTGTTTGTTTCCTTCATAACATGTATTACACTGTGCTTATCCTTTCATTTTTGTATTTTTTTTCTCTATAGGGTTCCTAACTAAAATATCTATTAGTTTTTGTTTCCCACTGTTTTCCCCAGAATTTGGTAAAAAGCTTAAGACATAAGGTGTTTGTTCACTGATTGGACGAATGGACGGATATGGCAAGAGATACTGCAAAATGATCTTCTCATGCAAAGAAAGTAAGTGCTACAAGACATCATTAAGCATCAAACCCCCAAATTTCAATTCTCAAAGTCTGTCTTATAGCTTACACATATAATGTAAACTGTTAATAACACAAAAAAGTTGAGGTAATGCCCTACAAGAACAACTCATTTGGTTAAGAATCCTACATATGTTGTAAGATATTCATGAAATGTGAATATATACATGTATATATTTATTGAAACTTCATTAATAATGAGGTAACAATAACCAAGTAAGCAGCAACACAAAGATATGCTTTCCAAAGAGGGTTGGAAAAACATTCTTAGCAACTGCTCAGTAGACCACACAATGACATAACAACTCTGGTTAACTATCTGGCCGGCTTTTCTAAGGCTTTACTTAAACCTTACTCAATTAACCCTAACAATAAAGTTATGTACTAACCTCAATATCTAGGAGTAAACTGAGATAATAAGAGGTTAAGTAATTAGCCTAAGGGTTACCCAGTAGTAGATGTGGAATTTGAACAAAGGCCATCTAAATTCAAAGCCTAGGCTCTCAACACTATTTATGCAGTCCTTCCAGGGAAATCTATAAAGACGAAGATTTTATTAATGAACCTCAAGAATAAGAGAAAACACCACAAAGACCTACTGAAAAGATTTTTTCATTTCTGGAACACTTACAAACTCTTTAAATTATAGTTAAGAGACTAAATAAGTTTGGCGAAATCAACAGAAGCAAAAAGATTATTAACAGGACAAAAAATTAACTCTTCTACAGTGGCTCTTTACCCAGAATGAAATAATTACACTGAAATTATAAACAGCTTGGGGAAATTTTTTTATCAGGAGCAAAGAAATTAATACAGCTTCCTCCTACTCATTAGCAAGAACACTCACTCAAGTAGAGACATGTGTTACAAAGATCTTCTGTCTTTTCCACTTGCCAGAAAGAAGACACCTTGATATCCGATAGTAGTGAAGCATTAACTCAAGAGTAACTATTCTGAAGAACAGAACTAAATTTTTCCTTTCTTTATGCCACTCCACTGCAAATCTTGCCAAGTATAGTTTTTGTTTTCCTAGAATTTACAAGACTAAATCAGCTAAAAAGGGGAAAAAAATGTATTCACACATATAGATCCCTTTAGTACATAAGAAACCATTTTCGTGCACGCCAGGAAATATTGCCAAACCAAATAAAGATGCCTGGAGACAACCTCAGCAGAAAGAAAGAACACTTGGGACCTCATTTCCAGTTCAGGTTCTGGCACTACCTAAGCCATATGACCTCAGGCAAGCCAATTACTGACTGTTTCTGGGCCCTAATTTTCTCCTCTGTTAAATGAGAAGAATCCAACTATGTGTTCACAGAGGTTGCATCTCATTCTAAACATTGTTTTCAATAAGTTTCAGTGAAATAACGTAAGGCTTTAGTTAACTACATGTAAGCACCCAAAAGTTCAACTTCCTCTACACTTGTAAATTCTTAAGTGACAGTACCTGATGGCCAAAAAAGATCAAATTTAAACTCCCAAATGCAAAACTAAACTCATTTTCAAGTCACCGACTTATTAACCAAGGTGACTAATACAGTAGATTACAGTTTCAACTACTCCTGGCTAGCTTTTATTGCGTTCAAAAGGAGGGCAAAGATCATCTCACAAAAGTATGTGATAAAATTTTCAGAGAAGAGACATACTTAATAATACAAAACATCAAATTCTGAAATGATCAAAGTTAACAGTATTCTCCACTGATATATTTTCTGCTTTCAAAGTAAAATAACAGTATCACTATATTGTCATCTATAGTGATTTCACATTTACTATCTCACTTAATCATTGTGCCAATCTGTGAAGTAAGCAGCATTTTAATCAACACAATTCAGGTCAGTTTAGAAAGTTAGGTAACTTACCAACCTACGCTCAGTAAGTGTTGGAGCCCAGACTCCACTGTAGGTCTTCTGATTTAAAGTTTAATGATCTTTGCAATCCTAAAAAGTGATAATTCAAACCAAACCCAGGAAGAAGTTGGAAAGTGAGAAAATCTGGATAATCAGTCCCTGAATAACTGGACTGAACAAAAAGAATATAAGACCAGGTTTAGCAGTGTCAAGTCAAAAAGCAAATTTAACAGCTGTTAAAAATGGTAAAATCTAATTTATATAATGCCACATCTCAAAACTCTTGTCACCTGATTTCAGACAACTGTGAAAAAAATTTTTAACTCAAAAAGAAGAAAAATATAAACAAGAAAAAATATATAAAATAAAAACAAACTGATTAAACTAGCTATAAGATATTAAATTGCTAAAAGGCACATTAAATCACTTATTGAAGTCTTTCAGAAATTTGGTTATTCTGGAATGTTAATCACAGGAATTAAATTATGCTAATCAGGTAGACTATAGTCCTCAAAGGAAAAAAAAAATGCTTCAACGTTTTAAAACAATATGGGCAAAGAAGTGTAATACAAAAATCTCTACTGTAGAGTCATTTCACACCTATATAAATTGGCCTCATATGTCTGGGACCCACTACCTCTTCCAAAGGTCAATAAAAACATAATCCATAATGCATAGAATGCTGCCTAGTAAATATCAGTTTCTTACTATTATCATTTATGCTAAGAATACACAACTAAAATCAGGGCTGATGACAATACAATTAATAGGTAGTAAGCAGTCAGAACATCAAATTCTCTATAACATTAGAAATACTTGTACAAACTCCTCCAAAGGATGAGTGCAATCTGTCTACAAATTTTTTGACAAGCTCTAAAGGAGAGGTGAAAGACATTAAAGTTAGGAAAAGGAGCTATGTTGTCAAGACAGGTATCAGTGCCACAGCTTATATATTATGAGATTTTTTTGGTATGAATTTTCAGGAAAACAAACAAACAAAAAAACAGTGCAAAACTTACTGGAGGTCACAAATAACTCTCAAGCAGTGTGACATAGGGTCACATATGGCTTCCTGGAAGTTTATTAGAGATGTAGCTAACCTTCATGTTTTATCGCCAACACCCCCACCGTAAAGAAATACAGGCGGTCAGGGATTTGGAAAAGGCAGAGAACGCTATTCCTCATGGAAGTGGGAAATAACGTGAAGGTCCTCTGCCAGAGATCTACGGAGGGAGGCCCCATTCCCTTGGCCACCAACGCTTTAGAAGGCACTCACACGTCTGAATTGTGTTCAGAAATGAATAGATGATGGAATCAAGGGGTAGTGGTTGGGAGAACGAGAACCCCACTGACAAATCCCGAGAAACAGCTTGGTCATCAGCAGGGGAGATCTTAGATTTACTCTAAGGTTTTAGACTCCCAGAGACGAAGAGGGGCTGGGTACTCTACAGAAGCTCAGGACGGCTTCCGATCCCACCGCGATGAGGGGAATGGTCGGGAGTTCAGTGCATGGGTTCAGCTTACCAGTGGCCAATCACCGGGAGGTGTCCCAAATAATTTAGATATTGTCGGACCGAGACAGAGTCAGCAGCGCTCTACAACACTACTGGCAGTCGAATCACGGTGCCCTACATCTGCACCATCTGGGCGCAGAAGAAGTCGAGCTCTGAGGATCGTCTCAGGCGTCCGTCCCCAGTTCCCCGCGCTCGCTTACCTACCCGCTCTCACTCCGGCTTCTCGGATCTGGGGATCCTGAAAGCGACTCCCGACCGACTCTCACACCCGCCGCTGGGCTCCGGCCAACAGGAACTCGCTCGCGTCACTTCCGGTCCGTTTCCCCCCGCGGGAGACCGCCTCCAAAAGAAAAACGTTCCCCTCTCCTTTGGGCCACCTCAGCGGGTCGTCGCGGGATTTCAGTTCGGGTCTGGGTTAGGGACCTGTGGGCGGGGCCAAAGGAAGAATGACTGTTCACGTCGCCGTTCTTGATCCGGAACTTGTTGTCGAGATACCCCGGAAGAGGTAACTCGCGTGAGAGCGGCGAGTTCGGTACCCAGAACTGAGGAACGCGAAGGCGCTAGTGAGGCGGCGGAGAGGTGCGCTTGGTAGGTCGGCCTCTCCCGGGAGAGGGATGTTCTTCTTGACCCTCCAGTTGGAGTGTTTATTACTGTTTCATTCTATAAGAAATCACCCCCTCACTCTCATCTCCTTTCTGAACTGTCTTCCACCCACGTGGCCCCTGGAGCCACTCTTCCGGTTTGGCCAGTCGTCTTTTGAAAGAAAGGACCTAGCTGCTGGGGAGGCGAAGGGCCCAAAATTTTAGTTCCCGGTCAAGGGCTCCGGTCGGGGAGCATCGATGCCCTCGCTCCGAGTGAGAAATTACCGAGCAGGCCTCACACTCTGCTGAGTTTTGAAGACCCACATCGTAGCAAGTTGTCCAGTGCTAGGAGGAAAGAAAAGACTTGTAAGAATATGATGGAAAAGTTGCCGCGCTGTGTCCCACGAACATAAAGAAATCTATAATCCTTGAACATTTTACCTCAGGCACTGTACTAAATGTCGCGAATATGCGCTACAGTGGTTATGTGTGATTGCTCCAGGACGTTTTTGTGTTTTAAGTGGAGAGAATTATATCAGGGAGAGATTGCTGCTTGAAAACACCTGGTAATTTGGTGTGACTGAATAGTAGACTATGTAGCAGATTAGGTTAGAAGGATAAAGTAGGTTGAAACCAAATTGTGTATTCTTTGAATTTCTGCTAAGGGATTTATATTTTATTGTTACCCCACCGAACTTGAGTCCACTTGTGCAACTCGTAACGAAAACCAGTCTGTTGACACTGGGTTGTGGTGAAGAAAAAGCACAACGTTTATTTCAGGGCTCTAAGCAAGGGACTGGCAGACAATCCTCAAATCCACTCCAATTGGCTGTTCAGCTAGGGTTTTATTTTTTTAAGGAGAGAACAAAGAGGCTGGAACTAATCATTTTTTGACATTTCTGTGACTTTTTTTTTTAAATTGGAGGATAATTGCGTTACAATGTTTTGTTGGTTTCTATTGAACTCTGTGATTTTTTTTCATAATTGTAGTTTCAGGAGTCAGGATGTCTCTGGTTTATAATTCTTCTCTGGCCAGGTGGTCCGTGGCATGAGGGTCTGTTAACTTATCTTGCCCGGGAGAAACAACCTGAGTTGTAGGTGATGTCTGCAGTTTTACTATATTGACAGTGTATTGACAACAGCAATTTTGGTCATCAGCTCTGGTTGATTAGTGTCAGTTACGCAGGATTGAGAGAATAAAGTTTTGGATAGAGAGATTAATCATAAACTTGGTAAGGGGACTGAGTATTAGGAGGACTTGGTTTCCTTATTCCTTAGATGCTTATCCAGTGATTTTTGAGCAGAGAAATTATAGATTACAGAGAAATTACAAATCAGATTTGTGATTTATAAGTACAATTAATTATAATGGCAGATGTACTAGAACAAAATGAAGAATATGGAAAGATTACAGGAAGTTTGAGAGGGAAGGAAAAATACTGAGTTCAGTATAGACCACTTCATAGACATCTAAGTGGTAAAATATAGCAGAAACTGGAAGTTCAAGTGTGGAGCCCAAGAGAGGCTGTAAGAATCCTGAGCATCTATTGTTTTAGGAATAAGTGAGATTGTTCATTTGACAAACTATTTATTTATTGTCTATCTTCTACTAGAATGTTAGCTCCACAAAGAGCAGGATTTTGTTTTGTTCAGAGCTCTATCTCCAGGGTCCAAAACTGTGCACAATAGGCTCTCAGAAAATATTGATTGATTGAATGGAAAGAGGATATATAAACCAGCCCTGTCAAATAGAACTTTCTGCAGTCATGAAAATGTTCAATGTCTTGCTAACTCAGAGTGGAGCTTAGGCACTTAAAAAAGTCATTTAGCTATATGTGGGATCTTCGTTCCCTGACCAGGGATCAAACCCGTGTCCCCTACATTGAAAGGTGGACTCTTTTTTAAGTAGAAAAGAATAGCTTTATTGTTTGCCAGGCAGAGGGGACCACAGCAGGCCCTCAAAACCAGGAGTCCCCACTTGGGGAAGATAGAGGTTTTATAGTAACTATTCAAAGGGGGCGTGACCAGCTCTTGGCCATTGTTCTGATGGGTTGGCGGTGCGGTAAGTGGAAGTCAGCATCATCGACCTTCGGGTCCCAGCTGGTCTGGGGTCTACATGCTTGTGGTCCACTGGACCATCAGGGAAGCTCCTAGCCACTTCTAAGTTGTTGAGCTATTGAGCGTTGGAAATGTGGCCATATGTAACTTAAAAACTGAATTTTTATTTAGTTTTAATTAAGTTTAAATAATTGCATTTGGCTAATGGTTGTTATATATGACAACATAGGTAGAGACTGAAAAGAGGGTGAAATGTGTAAGCTTGGCTAATAACACACATCAGCAGCAAACAGAAAGAGATATGGGGAAAAGGTGTCAGAAAGGTAGGATGATAATAGGGTGAATGTTGTGTTAAAGAATTCAAGGGAAGAAGGTTTAAAGAAAAGTTATCAGTGAGTGGTGCAGAAAACTCAAGATGAGGCCTAAAAAGCGGCAGCTAGGTAGTGTCTTAATTCTTAAGCAGTTTCAGTCGAATGGGAAAGGCGGGCAGGTAACTGAAGAAATTTAAAGACGAAGGGAAGGGGAAAAGTGAGGCAGTGGTTTAAGAGTACAAGAGGATGGATTTTTAGGTTGGAAAAGGCCAAGGGGCAGTTGCCAGTGGAACAGGATTAGCGGGTGGAGCGTGGTTCAAGAGGTAATAGAAATCACAGGCATTGGTGAGAGGGGTTTAATCTGGCCATTGGAAGGCACCAAGAGGAGGGTCTTATAGGACGTGTTCCTTTTGCAATGCCATCATTGCCTGGGACAATAGAGATGAGGCTAAAAATAGTTTACCTTAGTTTCAAGCACTGGGTTTATTGATAAATGTTTATAATATGCAGAAAGGGGGACAGCCTGAAACACCTTTTATGGGTTAGATGATGATCTGATCAGGCTGATAGGAGAGTAAAAGAACAGAGATGTTAGCATTAGGCTCAGCATTTTGGAATTAGGGACTTCATAAGATTAGGGAGAGAAGCAATAAACAAACTTGGTTCTTTCTGGAACTTTTTCTGCTTTCTATTTATGGTGACTCTTATTGGTATATCTTTTTAAATAAAGGTGAGAAAATGAGAAACTTTCCACCATGACCTTTAAGATGAGTATATTTTATACTGCTCTTACTAGTTTTGTTGCTGTGGATAAGCAACTTCTCTGATCATTATTTTTCTCATCTTTAAAGAGAGGCTGGTATTATCATCTTATTTTCATAACAACAATAATGGAAGTAAAGGGTTTTTAGCTTGCTATTCAACACACAATAGGTCCTCTGTATGTAGTGTCTTTCTCCAGATAGTACCTGAGTCTAGTATGTGGAATATTTGTTATTTTGCAACCTAGTAATTGGTGCTGAAAATCTTTCTAATTCTTTGACATAGAAGTTTGTATATATGTATTTTTATATAATTGAATATTTGTTCTATTTGTAGTCTGGTGGTTAGATTATCATAAAGAAGTTCTGCTGATCTGTAAGCATCATATAGTAACTAAATGATAGATGCCGTATGAGATAATGTGGGTTCTGATAAGAATTTTTTTAATTCTTTTGTGTGTGTGTGTGTGTGTGTGTGTGTGTCTGCCAAGGCATCCAGAGCCATAAAGTGGTGGTGAGATTATCATAAAGAAGTTCTGCTGATCTGTAAGCATCATATAGTAACTAAATGATAGAGATAAATATTATGAGATAATGTGGGTTCTGATAAGAATTTTTTTAATTCTTGTGTGTGTGTGTGTGTGTGTGTGTGTGTGTGTATGTGTGTGTGTGTGTCTGCTAAGGCATCTAGAGCCATAAAGTGCTGTCAGTAGAGCCCTGTGACCATTTTAGGCACAGTTGTGAAAGAGGACTGAAACTAGGTGCTGAAGACCTGACGGTTTATGACCCTCTTTGTCACTCTTTATCACTCTCCTCTTATCCCTGATACCTGTTTCCTCAGGGTTCCTTTCTTCCCTCTGTATGCTTGACCCAGTGACCTTATCCACTTATCAGCCTTAAGTCAACATGTTAAGTTCTTTTAAACATGTGTTTCTAGCTTACACTTATCTTCTGACCTCTAAAATGACATGTCTTTTTCTTTTTCCTGGACATCTCAACCAGGATGTCTTTTGGTCAAATCTGATACAATATATTTAAAACATTTCAGTGTCTTTTACTCTCACACCTGCTCTTTTCATCAGTAAAGAGTATACCCCAGTCTCCATTTGTTCAAGTCTAGGTGTTGTTCTAAACTTCTCCCTTTCTTCTGTCACCAGACTTCCAGTAAATCACCAATTTATAGAGGTGTGCTTCCGCCACTTCTTTCCTTTCCCATTGTCACCACTGCTGTCTGACTGTCATCTCATCTAGACTACTGAGAAAGGCAATGTAGAATAGTGTTAAGAACACAGGTTCTGGAGTCAGGCTACCACTTACTAGCTTTGTGAACTTGGATGAGTGACATATTCTCTGTCTGCCAATTTTCACATCTGAAAAATGGGGATAATAATTACATATTTACAAAGGACTTCAGGGTTGGGAACACTGAAGGAGACAGTTCATGTAGAGTGTCAATACCTAATATATAGCAAAATATTTAGCAGTTACTACCAGCCATGAAGTTAAAAGACGCTTACTGCTTGGGCTTCCCTGGTGGCTCGTATGGTAAAGAGTCTGCAGTGTGGGAGACCCGGCTTCAATCCCTGGGTTGGGAAGATGGAGAAGGAAATGGCAGCCCACTCCAGTACTCTTGCCTGGAAGATTCCATGGACTGAGGAGCCTGGTGGGCTACAGTCCATGGGGTCTCAAAGTGTCGGACACAACTGAGCGACTTCACTTTCTACTCCTTGAAAGGAAAGTTATGACCAACCTAGACAGCATATTAAAAAGCAGAGACATTACTTTGCCAACAAAGGTCCATTTAGTCAAGGCTATGGTTTTTCCAGTGGTCATGTATGGATGTGAGAGTGAAGAAAGCTGAGCGCCGAAAAATTGATGCTTTTGAACTGTGGTGTTGGAGAAGACTCTTGAGAGTCCCTCGGACTGCAAGGAGATCCAACCAGTTCATCCTAAAGGAGATCAGTCCTGGGTGTTCATTGGAAGGACTGTTGCTGAAGCTGAAACTCCAATACTTTGGCCACCTCATGTGAAGAGTTGACTCATTGGAAAAGACCCTGATGCTGGGAGGGATTGGGGGCAGGAGGAGAAGGGGACGACAGAGGATGAGATGGCTGGTGGCATCACCAACTTGATGGACATGAGGTTGAGTAAACTTTGGGAGTTGGTGATGGACAGGGAGGCCTGGCGTGCTGCAATTCATGGGGTCGCAGAGAGTCGGACATGACTGAGCAACTGAATTGAACTGCTATTATAACATTATAAATGTTATAACTTTATAACATTATAGCAATCCCCTGTATCTAATCTTGCCAGCTTCTAATTCCTTCTTTATACCGAAGTCCCAGGTGATCTTTTAGAAAACAAAAATCATTTCCCTGCAGCAGTGTCTCATCGTCCCTAGAATTCCAAGCTGCCAAACATGGCTTAGGAGGCCTTTTGCAATCTGCCTCCTGCCCTTCTTTCTTGCTTTTTCCTCTGCCGCTCTCCCCTTCCATCTTCGGGATGTCTGGACCACTTTCAGGTCACTTGCACACCATATTTCTCTCCTCTGGCTTTCCTACTTGGTGTTCATTCCGCCTGAAATGATCTTTCCTCATTCTGTCTTCTTACTGATCCTTTGTTGCACTTTAAATATTTCCTCAAGGTGGCCTTCCGTGACCTCCTAAACTGAGCTAAAGCACTTCATATACTCCCCTACCATCTTTTCATAACATTGCCAGACATGTAGTTGTCTGTGCTCCACTTATCTGGGAACTGTCAGTGGCCAGTATTGTTCATCACTATACTCCCAGTCTAACAGGGTATGTGTCTGGCACAAAGGAAGCCAGCAGACATTTGTGTTTTTGTTTTGTTTTTTTTTAACTTCTCTTTGCCTTCATTTCCTCATTTTCAATATATAGAAAGAATGCTGACCTCTTACGGTTATGTGGATCAAATAACACAATACCTTCAAAATACCACTGAAGCTTTGAGTTATGACAACATGAAGTCTTACTAAAATAAAATGAAAGAGGGACTTCCCTGGCAGTCAGTGGTTAAGACACCATGCTTCAACTGCAGGGGGCACAGCTTCGATCCTTGATTGAGTAACTAAGATTCCTGCATGCCACATGGCATAGCCAAATTTTCTTCTAAAAAATAAGAGATTCAAAATTAGGATTGGGTCATCTTGAAACCACTACCAGAATGTAAGCTCTGTGCATGAAGGGACTGTTTCTCCTCTATTCCCCTAGATTCTAGAGCACAGTTAATATCTGTGGGATGAAGGAGGCATAAAAATAAAAGAAGAAAGCAGATGCACTTAATGACACCCTTTTGACTGTACTGCACATACCTATTCCTGTAGCAACACTCTGGACTTTGTATCACCTTATAATGTTCTATTTCCAAACTCAAAAACCCAGACATCTCTCTCTAACCTCAGCCAACTGCCTTTCCAGCTCACTTCCATCATACCTATTCTTAATAGCATGTGGATATCCCCTGTCACCTTCCTGTCCTTACTTCCTTTCTCATGGCCTGTCATTGCAAACATTCTTGCTCTCACCCCAACTTCCCTTATGCCCTTGTGTCTCTGTGCTCACTCTTAGTAGAATTCAAACTTGGACAAATCCAGCCATCTGTTATAAAGGAGAAGATGAAGGAAGAATATGAGTGCAGCAGATTTAGTTATACGTTTGGAGGCAGTGATTAGGTGGTTTTAGTCTTTCGGCTTCTACTTTCTCTGTGAAGTATTAAGTTATCCCTTCTGTGTTTTTACCTAAACTCAGGCTGCTAAGTACTGCTGGAGAAGATCGGCTGGTAGGTATGGTACCATTATCCATCATCATTAATCCTAACCATGTTTTCAGCATTGCTCCACAGTCCTACAGTTGGAATGAGCTCAGCCGTCACCGCTGCAATCCTGCTGTGTTTTGCTGCAACTTAAATATCAGTCTCCCTCTTCTCAACTCCAGTTTGACTTTTGTACAAACTATCTTCCTCCAAGGAACCATTTCCTGTTTCCAAGTCCACTCCTTTGAGATCTGGAGGCAGCCATGACTTACATGAAGCTCTGTTTGCAAAGGCATTGAATTTTTGTTTCTGAATTAGAGACTTGAGTCATAAGGCACTGGAGAAGTGGTTCTCAACCCTACTGCGGGCCCAACACACACTTTTAAAAAAATAAAATTTGTAACAAATGTAAAATGGTATAGGCATTTTAGAAAATAGTTTGGTGGTTCCTCCAAGTTACAGAGTTGCCATATTAGACCCACCAATTAGACTTCTAGGTAAAACCCAAAACAAATGTCCACAGAAAGTTTGTATGTATAGCAGCATTATTCATAATAGCCAAAAGGTAGAAACAGCCCAAATGTCCTTCAACTGATGAATAGATAATGTGGTATACCCATTCAATGGAATATTGTTCATCAGTAAAAAAGGAATGAAGTATTGATACATGGTACAACATGGATGAACCTTGAAAATATTATGCTGGATGATAGAACCCTGAAACAAGAAGCCACCTTTTGTATGGTTTGATTTATACGAGTGTCCAGAATAAGTAAATCCATAAAGACAAGATTAGTGGTTACCAGAGACTAGGGGAAGGAGAAATGAGAAGTGAGTGCTAACGGTTACAGGGGTTTCTTTGGGGAAAATGAAAGTGTTCTGAAATTAGATAGTGGCAGTGGTTGCACAATATTGTAGATACGTTAAAAACACTGAATTGTACACTTAAAAAAGGTGAATTTTATAGTATGTGAATTACATCTCAAAAATGAGGATTTCCCTGGTGGTCCAGTGGTTAAGAACCGACCTTGCAGTGCGGGGACGCGGGTTCGATCCCTGGTCAGGAACTAAGACCCCACATGTTGTGGGGCAACTAAGCCTGTGTGCAGCCACCCAGGATCCCAGACGATGTAGCTGAGACCCAAAGCAGCCAGTCAAGTCTAACATCCCTGTACAGTCTTTAAAATATTTGATAACATTGCACACTTTGCCTACAATATAATTTCAACGTCCTAATTTTAACTTAAATGAGGATTTTAAAAAAATTTATGATAAAGTATGAATTTCCAGGACTGCCACCTGTGCCACGTAGATTATACACTGTGGAATCCCAAGGGCACCACTTGTAAGTTCTGCAAACATGATGTACTTCATAAATGCTTAGATACCGTGTATTCCACTCGAAGAAACTGATGACTGTTTATACCTATACACTGAAGTATATTGAATCCAACAGCCTCAGATGTAGACTTATGTAAATGCTTTATTGATGATTCAGACACCATGAACAGCTTTGCTGGGGTAATAGGAATTTCTAAAGTAATAAAGGATGAAGGAGCATCTTCCTTTGTTTTTTATGATGGTTGTACTACTGGTAAATTCAGTGTGTTTTAAAACTATGCATAAAGTACTTTGCATTCATATGCAAGGTGACACTGGGGTCTAGGCTCAGAGGCTAAGGTTTTCACCTACAGTAATGTCCAGGGGCACCAGTATTCACGTGTGAGGCTTTCAGCTTTCCGTGCCAGGGTCAGTAAACGTCAGCAGCCCACATCACTCCAGGCCTGTTGCTATGACAACCAGGAACTTGTCTGAGGGGTTGGTACATCAAGAACTACTGCATTATTGAAGACACAAGTGAATAAGCACTATATTTCAGAAAAGAGTGAGTTACTCCTGGTTCTTTTAGATACTTTTAGGCATTTTGGTAAAACAGAACATTTCCTTTCTCCACAAGACTTAGCAAAGACTGAGGAGGAGAGCTGTTATATCTGAGAAATGTACTCCTCACATTGAGATTCAAAATGACCTAAACTGCTTTGCCTGTATTCTTGAATTTTTTCTAGTACCCAGGGGAGAAAAAAACAGTACCTGCCCAAGATCCAAAACATATTTTGCCTTTTTTCTGGATGAATTAAAGTACTGCTGCTTATATACTGTCAGGGTGTTGTGTCTGATAAACGTGTAACTTACTTTCCCTCCCTTGATAATGACTGCTTTCTTTTCCTCTCAGATGATCTCCAGATCCCTGGTCATGGAGTATTTGACTAATCCTGGTGCACTTAGCTTGGCTGCCGGAGTTGCCTGTGGCGTGTGCCTAGGCTGGGGCCTCCGAGTGCGCTTTGGAATGCTCCCCAAGAGCTCGGTGAGGGAGACAAATGCTGATGCTGAGACGGAAGCAAGCATCCTCGGAGAGAGTGGGGAGTACAAAATGATTCTTGTGGTTCGAAATGACTTAAAGATGGGAAAAGGAAAGGTGGCTGCCCAGTGCTCTCATGCTGCTGTTTCTGCCTACAAGCAAATTCAAAGGAGAAACCCTGAGTTACTCAAAGAATGGGAATACTGTGGCCAGCCCAAAGTGGTAGTCAAAGCTCCTGATGAAGAAACTCTGGTTGAATTACTGACCCATGCAAAAGTGCTGGGACTGACTGTAAGTTTAATCCAAGATGCAGGACGTACTCAGATTGCACCAGGCTCTCGAACTGTTTTAGGAATTGGACCAGGACCAGCGGACCTAATTGACAAGGTCACCGGTCACCTAAAACTTTACTAGGTGTAATTTTGTATCATGATGGTGGTCCCACCACCACAAGTGTTTGAAACTGTCAAATTCTAACAATAAAAGCTGAATATCTTCCCCCAGCTAAGTATTCTTGAGATGAAATTCCATTCACGTGTTCTTCTGTCATGTACTTGGCCTGGTTACAGAGTTATCTTGGGCTAAAAAAAAAAAAAGTTTGGTTAATAGTCCTGGTGATTCAAGTGATGAGTGCTGAAACAAATGTTTAAGATGAGAGGCACAGATCACAATAAAATTGGCCTAGAGGTGGGAAACATTTCCTGTCAGTGATTAGGCCCCTTTGTGTGTTACTAGGTTTTCTTCCAAGACTATGTTGCTGTCCTCCTTGGAGGATCAGGGGTTCTCGGGTATTCCTAATTTAAACTGCAGTTTGTTTTTCCTTACCTCAGTTTTTGAGTATTTAAAATCTAACCTTGTGGCGTCTACCCAAAGCTGAGGTTTTCCCAGCACGCACCTAACCCCCCGTGCCATGTTTCATGCTCATTCCCTCGCCCACGCCGGCTAGACTTTCTCCGCAGTGGTCCCACCTCTCCAGTCCACCCCTTTCCTGACAGTGAGGACACTGAGGCTTGTGAAGTGACTCGCCTGGACCTTGAAGGTGGTTATGGGCACATGTAGAAATTCATGGTAATTGTGCAGTGGCTGTTACTTATCATCGTGACATCCCAGTATTTTCTTTACCTAGAACCTAAGGAACTGGACAATTCAACTATTTATCTCCCTTTTGATCTTTATACATTCAGCATGACATAATCCAAATAATTACCAGCTGCCTAGAATATGAAGGTTCCCAGCTCCCGAGAGCCACATAGCTTCCTGATCTCCTTTTTTTGCAAAAAGCCATTTGTCTTGAAAGCTTCCTTTGGGGGGATTCTGACAGTAATATTCCTAAGAACTTCGATGCCAGGGAGATTATTTTGGTAACAGGCACATATTGATTGCAACTCACCATGGTTAACTTCAACAATTAGCATTAGTTAGTTGTTAACTTCAACATAAGCAGCGATGTAGCACAACCGCAAGGTCTACGGTCAGTGGCGTCTGGGCAGAACACTAGAGACTCCTGCAGCCAGGCTGAGAGGCTCCAGTTGGTCAGCCTTTTACACTGGTATCTGACAGCACAGAAGAAATCGCAACTGTGAATGATGCCACAGTAGCAACTGTTTCTAAACAGAATGTTTATATTGGTTTCCAAAGTGATGCAACAGCATGCAACTGAGTTGAACTCAATCCTAAATGTGTGATTCCACTTCAGATAATTTCTGAGGCTTGCCTCAGAGACTGATGGTTCCAGGTTCAAAGACAGTGCATTCCCAGCTGCTCTGGCTGACAATGTAATTGAGGTAAATCATGGCATATCTACTAGAACGAATAGTATACAAACACTGGTAGTTAAGGAAACATGTTTTCTAGCTCACCTGTACTTTGTTATTTATTTTGTAAGGTTCATAATTTTATTTCATGGTTCACAAAGCAGAGAACCCTGGGGTCTCTAAAGACACCTGCAAGGGGTCAAAACAATTTTCCTGATACTCATTCTTTTCCATTGTTTTGACATTTGCAGTGATGATAAAAAAGCAAGGGTGGGTAATACTGCTGGCACCTTTCACAAATCAAGACAGGGGCACCGATCTGTACAAGCAGTCATTGTAGTTGTCACTGCCCTACATTTAATTTAAAAAGCTTAATGTCCTTGATGAAGCAGTAAAAAAATTATTAAATTTGACCCTTGACTGTTTAGTCTTTAATATTCTCTGTAACATCAAACACTGCTGGTGCACACTGAAGTATAACTGTCATCTTAAGGAAAAAAAAGACTTGTCTGGCTGAGTCCTGAGCTGAACTAGCTGCTTTTGTCATCAAACATTTTCACTTGAAAAACAACTGACACAATCTAGTTATCCAGATCTAGATGTTCAGCAGATATAAACTACAAAAGATTCATTTTCATGGTTTCAAAGTCCACATTTCAACTAATCACAAGTGTCTGGAAAAGTTATTAAATCTGCCTTCCAGTGTAGGAGACCAGTTCAATCCCTGGTCAAAGCACCAAGATCCCACATGCTATGTGGCCAAAAAATACTCTTTTCCTTTCCTAACTAAATAGCTGTATGAGGCCACGTTTTTGAATACAGAAGAGTCTCTGTTCAAAAGAGAGTTGTAAAAAATAGCACAATGCCATTCATTCTTGCTTGACTTTTGGGGAAACATGCTCACGTTATTATTGCTTACGTTAACATGCAATGCTTATTAGTGTCATTTAAATGGGTTAACAGTTTTAAAAAGTTGTTTTAACTATTAATAATAGTTAAGTAAGTAGGAATAGATACAATCCCACATAAACTAGTGCTCTTTGGGATCATCAATAATTTGAATATGGTTACTTTATAGTAAACTTCTAAATCAGGGAGTTTAAAATCTTTTATTCTTTTTCAAAATTGAGCTGGTTATTCTAGGTTTTTTCACTTTCATATTTATGTGAATTTATGGCGGGGGAGCCTTTTATGATACCGACAGAAATGACATCAACTTTATAGGTATTTTTGGTGAAAACTGGCATCTCACAAGTTCTGAATCATGAATGTATTTTCTCTCTCCATTTGTTTTAATCTTCGGTTTCTTTCAGCATGATTTTGTAGTTACCTTTTGTTAAATTTATCACCAGTTAATTCTCGATTCTTGTTTTGCAAAATTTCATATTGGTTTTATTGCTCTTTTAATTTTGAGACCTTGCTAAACAAGCTTTTTAAAGTTATTTTTATAAAAACATTGCTTAGGATTTGCTTCATACAAGATTAGGTCATCTATGAATAAAAATAGCTTTACATCTTCACAAAAAATTGCTTATTTTTGATTATAGACAGATCCTAAGAAAAAGTTTGAGAACCACCACAGTGAGATATCTGCATGAGCAGCCTTACATAGAGACCAACCTCTTGCTATCATACCAATGTCTGTGTTGAAATGACTGTCAACAATTACCACCTTTTTTTGGTATGATGTCTACATTTGGATACTAGGGAGGAGGATCATTGAAAACATATTTACCTCGAAGGTTTCCTATTAATCTTTTTCCCATTCTTCCCTTCTGTTTTAGTTACTTTTAGAGTGGCAACAACTCTTATTTTTAGTTCCTTCTGTCAGACCATCGACCATCATCCTATTCAGAGGAAAGTTATGGAAGATCCCTTATAGTTTATTACTACTTCATTCTGTCTCTTCTTGTACAGCCCTCAATACTACTGCCCAGTATTGAGCTACCTGTTTTGTGATTTAAACACGTCTCCAAATAATCCTGAAAAATATTCATGGTGTTAACATACATGTGAGGGAACAAGCTCAGAAGTTCAGCTTGCTCTCAATTTAAGCCGAAGTAATACACTGCTGCAGTTTCTCTCTCTACTATAGCCCATTATTATGGATGGTTTAAGTGGCAACTCGGTATCACAGACATAGCACCAGGTTAAAGTTTTTTAAAAACAATTCTTAACTATGCTGTAAGAAAACCTTTACTGAAGAATTTTAACTTGTTTCTATTAGGGAAGGGAAAAGAGAAAAATTCCGTTGATAAATACCAGTTGATTCTAAGTATGTCTAGGAGAACAAATCTTGATTCTGAAAAGGAGCTCCCAGGGACCATTATTCTTCTCCCTCTTGATGTTGATAAACATGAAGAAAAAGGGCAGAGACCCAGGAGAAATACCAGTATGCCCAGGACCTGAGCAGCAAGATGGTCCCTAAGACAAACCAAAAAACGAAAAGGGATTTTTCCAACTAATACTGTAATTTCCTATAGGAATATAGGTGGTAGGGGGAGGAAGACAGGAGTTCTAAGGTTTAAAAAAGCACTTCTATGGAGTTTATGGTGAATGACTCGACTTTAAAGCAAAACAAAGCTAGGTGGGGGCTCTCTAGCTCTACTGAGAATTAACTGTGAAATGAATTTAGGGTAACATTCTCAAGTCATACACAAAAAAAACAAATTCAAACACTGGTTTATAAAAAATCAACTTAAAATATTCATAATTTGAAGACCTTTACAATTCATGGTGAAGAACAGCATGTTGACTATGTGCTTATACATTCTTATTTCAAGTTAATATAATTTACCATCCATGATCTCTTCATCTGAACGAAATACTTAAACAGCTGAAGTGCTGCCTGGTTAAAATGATGGAGGTAGCCCACGTCAGCACTGATGGGTTTTTCTGACCTCTGCATGGACCTCACGAACTACTGGAATGCACAGTGTGATGCAGTGTTTTCACATGTCCCAACCCCTCTTCTCTCTACACTACCTTAGTATCCAGTATGAAATGGTTCTTGTGTTTAAGAGAGATTTAAGTAAAACTGCCATTCTCCATGTTATTTCCACAGTCCAGTAATTTATTTTAAATTTGAGTAATTTCAAATTCCACAAACAAAACTGAAGAACAGCAATATTTTGTTTGAATTCTTTCTTCTGTACACTCAGTGATCTAAAACACCACAATATCCAACATACACAAACCTCAGGGAAGGGTTAGTAAATACACACAGACTGGAATCATGGTGCTCCGTTCCTGAATGGAATGGTCCCACAGAAAAGCACAGGATACAAGCACAACGTAAGGGCACCTGTTACATGTGAAGTGAGCAGAAACACACGAGCATCTTCTATATGCGTCATGAGGAAACCTGCATAGGTTAGAGGGCCTTTTATGCTCATTTAGAAGTCAGGCAAGTTGTCTGTAATGCATTTTTCAAACAATTTGGAGAGCACTGCGATCCCATGGAGGATACGCTCGTTAGTGTTGTCTTTGTTGGCATTGACAGTCTTGCATGGTCATATACCAGTATTTTTGCTTTAGCTTTTCTTGGAATAAAAGATTTAAATGCATTTAGACAATACATATACTGTAAGCTGTTTACATACACTAAATTTAAGAGATTCAATATTAGAGTTTTTTTTTTTCTTTAAACACTACAGAGTGCAAATCAGGTTCTTCACAATAGATTGAGTATTAAGCAGTTCTTCAAAGGAGGGGGGAAGAAGAAAAGCCCAAGTGAATAAAACATTGAAACTATTCCCCTTTGAAAATAAATTCTAAAATGATATGGAATGTGAAATAAGCTTTTAACATAGGTGATCTGAGTTTATAGTTAGAAACAAAAAGTAGTCCTTCATGAAATAAAGGTTACAAGAACATGTGCCTGTTTTCCCCTGTTATAAACTGAGAGCGGGTAGAGACGATGTTTCGGTACGAAAATGGGCGACTACAGGATCAGCGTTCCGTCTCACATGCTGTACCCAAAGCCAGGCTGTGGCTGCCCGTAGGCTGGTGCAGTGTACCCATAACCAAACGGCGCCTGGGGAGGGACTGCAACGCTGGGTCCTGCTGTCAGCATCAACTGGGGCTGGCCTACAGAAAAGAGAGGGGAGCGGGGCGGGGGCGAGGAGGCGGAGAGACCGTTAGCACTGCAGGACCATCACACCCGACTCCCGACTCCAGCAGCATAACCACAACTCAGAATGAATTTCGGGGGGAGGCACTCTGACTGACTGTCTCAATTTTAGCAGGGCAGTCACCCTAGGAAGGGTCCTGCCTAAAAAGCCAACAAAAACCATGCAGGGCCAAGGGCCAGAGCTATAAAAGTAATTATGTTACTTCATATGTCATGTAAAGCAATATGCACATGCATGCTCGACATGCTTAGGGCAAGACATTCAGCAATATGCCTATCACTACCACATGGTGTTTGCACATTTTATCTGGTGACAATATAATTAGCACAGGAAAACAATTTTTTAAGCTACACATTTAACACAACTGAACTTCTTAAAGTTAAGATTTAAATTTTTGATTTAGACGTGTCTAAGTGGTAACAAGACCAAGTATCCGGTACCAAAAAAAGAAAAAATTAAAGCATATTCAAATATGCATTAGGTGTGAAATACATTAGAGGATACAACCTCTTTCAAATACTAAGCTAACACTCTCATGAAGTTTAAACAGTTACTGTACAGAGGAACCAATCTGTGGAGAAACTGGCTAAATACAAGAACATACCTAACACCTCTCCCCACCTCCTGCAAAAGAAGTACTCTTAGTCTCCCTCTCTAATGTAAATCCAGAGTAGTATTTCTCCCACAAGTGACCTAATGTCTCTCCTTTGGTGAATAAAAACCCAAACTGCCTTCAGTGAATAAACTCTTCAAGAACCAGCAGTTTGTTAAAAAACCACTTCTAACCTTAGATACTGACATCTCCCTTGAAATTTCAACCCCACTTTTTCTTCCTAAACAACATAAGCATGTTATTTTTTCATTAAGCTTCTCAGTTTCTTTGTATCACAATGGAATAATGAGAAGACAAGAACAATAAGGAAAAACCGCATGAGCATGCAAATCTCTAATAAAGAGCAGAGAACTTCAAGGCAATGGGGGGTAGGAGGGAGCTGCCTGACAAAGTGCCAGAGCCGTTCTCACATCATGCTTCTCCATAGCCAGCGGGCCAGGACCGGGGTGTGTGCGGGTACGTGGGGGTGGTACAGGGGGTGGAGTGCTGAGAAGGCGGCACTGCCAACAGCTGTCTTTAGCTCAACTCCATTTTCAACTGCTTACAAGGACTATCCATTTAAACACCCTGAAGGTAAGCCAAATTCAGTAGCTTCCCACAATTATTCCCCCCACCCTGTTTCTACCTTGTTTCTTATCACAAATGTGTCAAACATCTTGTTCCCATCTCTAAGAATCTACTTTATGTTCTCCAACTTTATCAAAACGACCCTGTCCTCTAAATTCCCAAAGTCCTTTTCATGTGAAGTAAAAACTGGAGATAATGCCACAAGAGATTTGTTTACTGTCATCTCCTTTAGCAGGTTGAGATACAGTAGTTGTAATTGTATACCTTCCTCCCAACACCACCTGGTTAAAGTGCTATAACCTACACCCTTCAAATTCACTACTCAAATCACTCTGTTCACCAAGAGAAACAGAAAGGGGAAGGATTTCAGAAAAGCACATGTAAGAAAACATTAAATTGCCTTAAATATTCAGAGTCTGAAGATCCTCTCTGGAAAATCGTCAAATGGAAACTACTCAGTTATCAGTTTCAGTCAGAATTTAAAGAGATGTACTCCTTCTGTAAAGCATACTTAAGATGACTATGGCATGTTCTCTCACCTTCTCCACTTTTGAAAATTGAGTTCACCAATAATTCTTTGTCAGTAACTCATGAATAGGCAATCAGTGATCAGGCAATAGATAAATCAGGTTCTGATCTCAAGTAACTGTTTTTTGAGATTATCTTTGCATTTAAAATTATCTTAGGTCAATGCCTCCTCTAAGGTTGTTTTCAGAAAAAATTGACAGTAGAGACTTATTCCTTAACTTACTGAAGAATAAGTTCCTTAACTTATTCCTTAACTTAACTTGGCACTTTAGAATGAACCGTTTGTCTACTGTATTTCTGAGGTTAAGCAGACAAAGAGATTACCATAAACAATAGGTTGTGTCTCCGTAGCTTGTTCTTCCTCTTTTCTCAGTGATTCTGAAGCATCTAATTTATCCACCTAGAGAAAAACAGGTAATGGTAATTAGAACCTCAAAAGTATTATAAACCTAGATTTATGGCAGAAAGTGGAAAAGCCTTAGTATGTTAAATTTTGTCAAAATAAAACAGACTAGAGTAGAAAGAACATTCTCAGGCCCCTTCAAATTCAATGGCAATGTTCATACTTCAGTCAAGGTGATTTTTAGCACTGTCATTATAAACCCTCAGGAAGGAGGGATTTATAAATGCCATAAAAGCTCACGCCAGGCTACAACTGGGCATGCTAGGATGCAGCCAGCCTGAGGGAGGGAGATAACCAGAAGGAACCACTTTCTCTGATGAAGTTTTAGCCCTATTAAAGATAACGATGAACTCATGACTGGGCAAGACTTCCTTCCTCAAAGGAAATGGTATTCAAAAAAGTGAAACAAGTCTTGTGACTGGATAAGTACGTTTGCAGAACCAACTATCTTTTTTGCCAACTGTGCAGAGCTTCTGTCAATACTGACTATGTGTGGGCTGAAGTTTAAGATTCAAGTGGCTCCATATATAATCTTTTTTATATAAAGACAGGCTGCATGTGTTAATGCTCTATTTTTCTAAGTAACCAAGAATGCCTGATTTTCCCCCAACTTCTTTGAGAAAGAAATGTTTAGCTTTTAATTAAGCCCAAGAAGTAAATGACTGTTATATACTAGCTATTCTAAATAAAAGTGGATAGTATCAGACAGAAATAATACTCTAGAGGAGTCCAAACATATTAGTGAAAGAAAAGAGCTGGAATACACAGATCCTTCCCTAACTAGTTGCGTGACCCTGGCAAACCACTGCACTGACCCTCAAATTTCCTTGTCTATATAGTTAGTCAGCTGAATAAGAAAATCTACAAAGCTCCTTCTAGGATTAGCACAATTTGAATCTGGAATTCTGTGAAGGATTAGGGAGGATGGCAGCAGGACACAGACTAGGAAATCTCCACCATACCACTTCCATTTGACTATTAAACTGTGCTTTATCTGTCTTTTAGACTATATAGTCTTGTTGTTGGTATATCATTACACTTGATGTAAACTAAATTTCAAATTTCAATGTTATCTATTACTAGAGGGTTTCAAAGTCCTAAGGGTGCTGAGATAGGGAGGCAAGAGTGCAGGATAGAACTTTTTTATGAGTGTTCACTGAGTGTTCTTTTCCTTCAAAAAGGCAAAGAGTGAAAAATCACTCACAAAAAAAGACACGCAGGACTTCACTGAAAAGGCTTTAAAGACTTGGTCCGGGAAAGGTTAAAGCAGCACCTAGTTTCTATTTGCAACTATTTAAAAAACAGTGTTTCAATCCTACACAGGCCATTAAGGTTAGAACAGTATTTTACATGTATTTTAATTGTTTTATAGTGAGTATCTTCAATGTGGGTCTAATCCACCCTAATTTGTCAGAGAGCAAAATGTGAGAAAAGTAGTATGAGTCAGACTCTAGACACCTTCAGATAAAATGTGGTTTTTCTACCTAGGAAGATGGGTTATTAGTTTGTTTCTGTATTTTGTTTTTAAAATTTTATAACCTAAGGGCTCATGTGTTAAAATTACCCCCACTTTCAAATTAAAGACTACTATGGAATTTAAGTACCACAAGAAACACTGTTTGGCACCCAAACTTAAAAACAAAAATCACTACAGCTAATTTAAAATACAATCTGTGACACCAAGGACAGTCAGATGGGGTTTTGCTAAGTATCCAAGAGTGAGCTAAAGAAGTTATTTTTAAAAAGTACATGGATGAGTGTACATTAATAACTTCTAAGAAGGAAAATCAAACAACAAAAAACCCCCACTGCATAATACATTGCCAGACTTTCAAGGAAAAGATTCTAAAGTGAACATATGTTTAAAAGTATGAGTCGGATGTTGAAGACAGAAGTATGTTAAAGATTCAGAAGAGCTAGCAATGTCATAATGCCCAGGCACAAACATAGGCAGGTTGGGCATACAGACAAAACAAAAAGGAACAACTGTGAAGGAGGAGCATGGAGCTAAGCAAAAATTGATTTTTCTATTTAATGGGACAGCCTCTGGCACAGCAATATCCAATTATTGTTTCCAATGACCCAATTTGGACTCCTCCAAACAGAAAAGCAAAGAAGGCTTTTATGAACACAAGCTTTTGTTAAGAGCTGTAACAAAAGTTTCTGATCCTTAGATTAAAAAAGAAAAATTACAGGTAAACATGTCACTGAGTTCAGTTCCATTTGTACTATTGAAAATTCACGATAATGTAAAAGGCTTTTCCACAAAGACTGCAATATGCTGCAGAGGAAAAGTTTAACATGCAGTCAGTTATTTTGGTGTATGTGTGCATGAAAAAAAGGCAAAAGTACTGAAGCAAGAAGTGAGATCTGAAGATGACTGTTGCTATACAGGCTCTCAAGAAACACACACAGCCCACAGCAATGCTTTCAGAGTTTCAAAAGTAGTATGATGTAATTGCAATGACTGTTGTACATGCTTGATTTAAAACAACGCATAACACTGCAGTTCAATTACCTATTTTTCACACACACGCTTTCTAACTGCCTTGCTTACTAGCTGCTGAAGGGCCTCACACACAATGCATTTTACTCAGGTTTGCCCTAAGTTCCAATGGTGACTCCAGTTTGGTTCAACATAATTCCAAAGTACTGTCCCCCCTCCAAATTATTTTAAATTGCTTTAACTGTCCTTTACCTTCCCACCCTTTTCTCACCACAATTTGATACCAGACATAAGTTTATAAGTTTGTTTCATTTATACTGGGACAGAGACAAGCCAATGAAGGAAGCAGCAACCAAAAGGTGCCTAAATTTGACTTTGGACAAGCCAAAGAGATGAGTAACAGCGAATTTGTAGCTTCAGAGATGTACCTTATTATAGAAAGCAGAAGTTAAAATGGTTTCATATTTTACAGAAATAATCCATGTTGCTTAGCAACAATTATAGCAAGCTAATCTGATGATTTAAAAAGTTTTGATTCCTCTTGAAAATGAACTAGCACCATAAGAACTGGACACCTGGAGAAACATGAGGAAAGTCTCTTCGGAAGCAGCTAGTATCTCTTGTATCTACTTTCAGCAAAAAATTAGTAAGAATCAAGAGATCAGAAACTGGATCACAGTCCTTCAAATACCCCCCCCCAAAAATAAAAAAAACCACACCCCCCAAAAAGCCTTTTAGGGCATGTATATACATATTTAAATTCAACAACTGTCAGGCACACTCACAAAATAATACCAGAGGCTGTTTAAATTTACTTAGAGTATTAAGAAAAATCCTATTATGGTCCAGATACCCTGACAGGGAAGAGAAATTTCCTGAAACTTTGGAATTAATATGGAAACTCAACATGCTCAGTTTTTAATAATATATTTAAGAGAGACTGTGAACCAACTACTGATAAGCCTCCTGCCCTTCCTAAAGCCTATTAGCCGATTAGTAGCAAACATCTACTAATGTCCTAGAGCTCTATAATAGTTATATTTTAAGGGACTTGCAGAGGCTTTAGTGAAAATTTATTGGGGGGAAAAAGCAGAAGCAGCAGTGTAGAAAAGGAAGGAAAAAAAATCATGCAAATTCCTTAGACTTAGTCCTCCAGACTTAAAGATGGAAAAGAATCAACTTTCACCTTTTCCTTTATTGCATCAACCTGCAAAGGAATTCAGAAGGTGCAGCTTAGAAAAAAAATCAAATTCCATATTGAGCATAAAAAGGTAGAATCAGCAACAAAGGTTTAGGGGAGAAACATCTAACCACTAAAAAAAGGTATGAGAGAAGTGAAAATAAAGGGCATACTGGAAGCAAAACTCAATTTTTTTTTTAACTTCAGAGCTTATTGCAGAAGAATTTATGCTAAAGTCAAGTGTGAAAGAAAGCAGCTTAATCGCTAGTAAAATTTACAGCACTTCGGTTAACAGCAGCTTAGAGCCAGGCCTCACAAGTTGGCATTATGCATAAAAGAAGCTATTCTCATCTGTGGCTAAGATAATAAGGCAACTTTCTTTCTCCTGTTACACTGGATTTAAGCAGTTTCTACAAAGAAAAATGTTAATTCTCAAAAAAGCTGTAACTTAACACAATGATACCTAATTAGATGGTAGCCCAAGGAAACACTCAGTTATTCTGGGGCTTGTTGGTAGTGCACCTCCCACCCCGACACCCGCCTTAACTCAGACATGCTGAAAAGATCAGATGCAAAACTGACTTTAATAAGCATGTTCTGCTTTGACAAAATGGATCCTTTAGGACCATTTTAAAATGTTCCACAGCAGGACAGGGTAAAAACATCCTAACATCAAAAACAGATACTAAGAAGAATAAGTTAATTTTATAAGATGATTATACCCCCAGCTTGTTTAATGCACTTTTAGGAAATGTGTCATTAATTGTTAACCTCCTATAATATTTTTTAATAAGGGGTTAAACTATCAAAATATTGAGAAGATTAACAGGACATTAAGAATACAGATGCAGCTTTCCCATGGGAAACAGGCATACATATTAAAGTCAAGAACCAACCAAAGAGAAGGGAATCTACACTACTAAGTAATGGTCATCTGAGTTACAATAATTGATTTGAGGAAGACATTATTTTGACAAAAAATGTTTCTATCAAATGTTAAAAAAACAAAAACAAAAACCCATACAACATGGACATAATACTATCTGCCCTTCAGAAATACATTCTGTGGTATTCTGAGTGTAAACATTTTGCCAAGGTATGTCTGAGTTACCTTTCCATTCAATGTCACTTGTCAGGTATTAAAAATTACTGGAGAATAGGAATATTTTATGATCAACTAAATTAATTCTACTAGAGAAAACATTTGAAAACAAAAAGTCTATACATGGAATTTTACATATCCTCAAGATAATTAGTTCTCAGAGGTGCCATTACCTTTGTCAAATATTCCTTCATGACTTGGATGAAATAGGGCATGGCAAAATCCATGATATTGTGCCTCCACGCAGTTTCCAGGACAACATCTGGCCTTAAAAGATCATAACAAGTAAAGAGACACGCTCCAAAGCACTCTCTTTTTTCTTCCTGCAAAAACCACTGGAGGAGCTCTTCAGCCAATTCAGTATCTTTAGATTCAGAGGCATACTGCATTGCATCCTATTTAAAGGAAAGGAAGAAAGTCAAACATTAAATTCAAATATGATGAACTGGTAAACTAAATAACACAACAGGGGAAAAAAAACTCTCAGTTATATCATTTAAATTAAGGATTTCCTGAAAGAAAAGGAAAAGACAGAGGAAAGCATTCTTTTTTTAACAGAGAGGTCTGACATAAGCATACAACAGCCTCCAACATTAAGAAACTGACATAATTATCATCTCAACTGGGAGCTTAAAGGCAATTTGCAAATAGTATTTGCAAAAACTAATACCTTTATAGACCATAATCACTTCTAATATGCCATCTTAGGACTCACACAGATCATCTAGTACTTGGCTTAATGGCCCCACCCCACCATCTTTCTTCACCTTGTACAGGCTATCTTTCTTGCACAGCTCTACACTCTGTTTCCAGCGATTATTGCCTTTGAAGAGGTAAGCAGCAATTCTTCTGAACTCAATGAGTTCATGCTTTTCCAAACGCTGAGCAAGTGAGATATTGTCAAAGTTGTCATAAGCATCTATCGATGTTCTCAGAGCCTTAAAAAATAAAACAAAGCCATTGAAATGCCAAACCAGTATTTCATTTTAGTTTAAATTTTATGTTCCATCATTCTTGATCAATGAGCCATTACTGTATATGACTGACTGCATGTAATGTGATCAGTATCTTGCATGATAAATATGTTTAATACAACTTGATCAATCAGCCATTATTGTAATTAAGACAGCCTAGATTCAAGAATCAAACCATAAAGTTGTACTATGAGCAAGTATCAACATTCCTCAATCTAATTGTTTAACAATAAGGTCCTTGAAGGCACTACAAAATTTCTAAGGGAACAATTTTCTCCAAGGTTTTCAGTGTCAAGGACTAACTTGAATGGTTATGAAACTGGTAAGATTTGTAATTCGGAGGGCAAGATTTTATGCCCTAGGGAAACTCCTGATACAATTCAACATGGTATTCAGTCACAGAGATCACCATGGGATCTGCACCTGAAAGAAAACCATGTTGACAAGAAGAGAAAGAAAAGGCAATTTAGCTTAACCTTAACTTCTACGTTTTTGCAAAGTTCTTCACAAAGGGAAGTTTACTAAAAGACAGGTACTGATAAGCTATTGGGCAAGAAAAACAAGTGAATGAAAGAGTTAATACCATATAAGGTTTATGAACTAGTTTAAAAGATCAAAGACTTTTTCAACTCAATCTACAATATAGATGTTTACAGATGAAGTAACCATAGTATTTTTCAAAAGCATTAACTTGGACTCTGCAAACTTGGCATTTAATTAGGAGACATCAGATTTATCAATCCTGAAAACCTCACTAAATTTAGATCCAAGGCATACAAGTACCTACTGCTTACAGTCCTAAGGGATGATAGGCTTTTTTAACTGCAAAATATACCAACTTTACAATTATGAGAATTGTAAATTTTGAGAATACGTGCAAGAACCAAAATGTTTTACCTGATAGTCTTCTTCTGTAATAAAGAGGTTGTTCAGTGACTCATTCACAGATTTGTTGTTGTGGTTCTGAACTGAACGCAAATAGGGTTTCACCAGTGGTAGCTGTTTAACCTTTAAAATAAGGGTGTGTTACAAATGTAGTACATTGCTAATGGACAAAGCTATCCAAGAATGTCTTAGTTTCTTGCTATGAATTTTTGAGGTTTTAAAAATTATTACCTTGCTGAAATAATTGACTGCACGAGTATGATCCAACCGTGGAGACAGCACCATCAGCAAATCATTTAACAACAGTGGCTTGAATTCTAAGTAGAATTGTATTGCTCTGTAGTATAGCTCCACATTGGCAACCTAAGACAGCAAAAATCCATACATAAGGTAGAGTTATTTCCTCATGAGCTTCCTCCTTCTAAAGACTATCTTCTAAAGAAGGTAACACACCTTGGTAATGATGTCTTTGAACTGCCCTTCTTTCCATGCATCAGTCGGATGATTCATCATGGTAATTATGGCATTATCATATTCTTCATATTTGTCATACAAAAACACCAATTCTGCCCAAAGATGGGCTTGTTCTGCAGCTCTTAGCACCTGCACAAGGAAGATTTAATTGCTTTAGATATGGGTCTCTAATTCTAGTTAATAGCAAAAAATAAATTTTTTAATGAAAAACGAAGTATTAGTTTTAGCTATAGAGTTGCCTTACAATGAAAGGTTAGTTACCTTAGGAATATTCACTCTGGACCAGAACAGCTCCAGGTGCTCCCTCATTTTCTGTGGCTTAAACTTAGAATACAGAATAGCTAATTCGGTGAACATCCCCATGTGAGCTCGCTCAAGTCCCAGTGCTGCTTCCAACATGGTTATCAGCTCTTCAAAATACCCACGATCCTAAATAAGAGAAAAATGCAATTAAAGATGAGAATATCAGTGGCAAAAGATCTCAGTTAACATAAAAGTTAACAGAAAAGACTTCAGTGCACTACCTGATAGTAGTTGATAAGTTCCTCCAACTCGTCTGCATGTACTACAATGTGAAGCCCACACATCTGAGCGAGACGGAACTCCTTCCCATCTACACAGGCAAAGCAGACCTACAATTAAAAAAATTTCAATTATGTGAACTCAAGTATAACATGGCTGGTTAATTCAATTAATCAGTTTAAAGAATATTCCTAAATAGCATCTTAATTCATCAATCAAACTGTCATTTAGATTACCTCTTTCCATGTTCGAGTACTGTTGGCTTTCCTAGCTCCATCAACAGCTGCCTGATATTCACCCAGGTGAACCAGAGTAGATGCCAAGCGTCCAAAATTGGAAACATTATTGTACAACAACTTAGCAGCATCATACATTTTTTCATCATAACAACGGTCACCAACCTGAAAAAAACACAAACCATTTTCAGTAAGCCGAAACTCAGTCTTCTTTCCAAAGTTAGGACTTAATATGAAGAAACATCTTCCCAGTAAGATTTTTCCTTAGAAACTTTCAGTTGTCATATGTTGATCCTAATATGCTAGTAAAGTTGCCCAACTATTTTTACACTCCTTAAAAAGAAAAAAATCTGAATGAGAAACTCACTTGCTGGATATGAGCATTATTTGGCCCATTGATGAACTCTTCCAACTCTGCCAGGCGGTTTGTTTTAGCCAGTGCAAAGATCAATTCTGTCTCCACATAGGACTCACGAGCCTTCTTGCGGGCCATCTGCAAGTACTTCACCAGCTCTTCCCAGTTTCCTAGGTACAGAAAAACAAATGAATAAATCCAAACACTAACATACCAACATCAATCTTCTCGTTGAAGTAAATGAGAACTGCTATTAATTTCCTTTTCAAAGAAACAGTAGAGAGAATAACAAATGTAAACTGTGAAAGGTATCAAAATAGTGAAACTTCTATTAATGGCTCTGTATTATTACTGACCAAATGAAAAGCTGAATCCCTCTTCTCCTTAAAGTTATCAGATTAGAACTAGATCAGAATTTAATGAGACTTCAAAACAGAAAATTAAACTTCCCCATAGAGCTTTTAAGTTCACAGAACACAGCCTCTCTTTATCTGCACTAAGGAGGAGGGCACAACACCAGACAGTCTCTGGCACCAACACAATGCAGAACGATGTAAAACTTAATGTTCAGCTTAGGCACACTTTCTGGCAAACACATAAAGGTGAGAAGTCATACCACTAGTATTGGCGGCCTGAACAACTTCCATGTACGATGAAGGATCATCTGCTTTGATATAAGAATCAATGGCTTCTTTCACCATTCCTTTCTGCAACTGGGCTTTTGCAAGCTGACTCCAGACTGCCGGTTCATTGCAGCGTTCAGCAAACTCATATGCCCGATCCAAGTTTCCAATATGTTCGATTAAGACCTAGGCAACCAATTCTTCATCAGTTATAGAACAATGAATCTTACCACATAGCAATTACATTTAAACAGTTAGGATTTTATTGCTCTTCTATTATCACAGCAATAAATTATGCCCTTTCTCAGAGGACAATGCATATACTGAACCAAGAGAAGGCATTACACTTAGGAAATCAGCTCGGGTAATGTGAAGGTTTACCTGTACTGCTGAGGTATTGACATCAAATTTCCGGAAAATGGCAAATGCCTCTTCAAAGAGCTCATTGCTGATGGCGATGTTGGCAATATCTGGGGCATCATAATTATCCAAGCGGTTAATGTACTCCATAACACGGGTACGGTCAGCCTTGATTGCAGTGAGGATGAGGAGGTTTTGCAGGTTTCTTTAAGAAAAAAAGATTTGAATGCAGTATTTGAAAAGCTCATTAGTCATAACGAATAAATACTGTAGCTATTAAGTATTTCGTCTTAGGAGGGAGGGTCACAAGAGGGTATTAGAAGAGTGAGAATTAAGGCAACATTCTCTAACATTTGTCTCTTTGTTCCTTTCCCAAACTGACAGGCCATAATTAAAGACTGACTATAAAGAGCCAGGAAACCCCTCTCATAGCATACCTGTGTTCACTGAATACAGAGTTATCAAGGACAATTTTCTCCAGCAGTTCAATGAGTTCATTAGGAAGGTCTGCTGTCATAAAGGCCTTGACAGTTACTGACACTTCCTCAGGGTCCTGAGTTTCAGACAAGGCTGTCTGTACAACCTGCAGAGGATATACAAAGAATAAGCACTGAGAGTCCAGGTGGTTTTGGTGATATTATCTAATAACAAGCTGGCCTCTCAGTAGAAAACGAAAGAGGTCAAGAAGAAGGAATGAGATAAAATACCTTTAATTTACCACCCAAAGATCCTTCTACGTAAGACCACATATATCCGTAACATGTACTTCCAATTTTTTTGTTGGGGGGGGAGCAGGGGGAAGGGGGGAAAATCATCCTACTTGTGTAATTTCTATCTTTTCCCTGACTAAAAATTATCCCTAATAACCACTCCTCATTATCACTTTAATGACCACATAAAGTTCAACCATATACATGTGGCATTATATACTCAGTAATTCCTCTATTTATGGCTATTTGCATGGCTCCCAGATACATCAGTGAGTATTTGCTCTAAGAAGCTTTGTATCCATTTGGGATTTTTCCTTAGAAATTCTTCCTAGGAGAGGAATGAAAAATTAATATTCTTCAATTTACTCTCTTCCATATTTATACTTCCATTAATAATTTAAGAAATATTAACAACCTTCAATTTTTAAGGTTTTAAAAAATATTTTCAATTTTTATATAGTTATAAACTCAAATCTTCTTTGCTTACTATTGAGACTTACTTAACATTTATCTACTAGATCACTCACTAGTCTTTATCCTTTGCTGATTTACCATTCTCTTGAATGTTTCCAATCAATTTAGTTACTTCTCAGGTATTTGTAACAGTAATTCTTACTAATTTTATTAAATGTCTAATTTACTGTTATCCTTTTAGCTATGATGAATTGAGGGAGTCTTATGTAATTAAATTCTCTCCTTGGGGAAGTATTTTCTTGGAGAAGACACACTTCATTTTCGTTAACATTTTCATACATACATTTTAGTGTAATCTTTATTTTCTTCTATTTTTTACTGCCATCTCTCACAGTTAAATATGATCCATTTGAGTATATTTGGTATACGATGAGGGAAAAGGTTTCATTTATAGTTAAAAAGATGAGCCTTGAATGCATTTGCAAATTTTACCTGATCAATGAGGGGTCTCCTGTAAGGATTGCTTTCCAGCAGCACACTACCCCACAATTCTGGGTCCTTCCGCCGTACCAGATAGCGAGAAAGACTTTTGAAGAGGGAATTCTCATTGCAGACCTAAATGAGAAATTAAACATTAATTTCAAGGTAAAAAATAAAAGCTTTCTATAGACTGACTTTAACTTTAAAAGGTTATATCCTATCATTATACCCTATTTAGTGTTTTATACCAAAAAAAAAAAAAAAAAAATCCACTACATCTACATGTAATCTTTAGTAAGTCACAACCATATTTTTCTTATTAAAATTCAATTAACAGAAAAAACACAGTTATTAATTTTTGAAGGCTTTTAAAAAGCACCCTGATGTTGGATCTATATTTGGACTTTATATCTTACTCTATTGGCCTGTGTATTCATGCACCAGGATGCAATTTTTAATTATAGAGGTTTTGTAATGTGCTTCAACATCTTGTAAGGCTAGTCCATCTTCAGAGCTTTCTTTCAATGTTTATTTTCCCATGTGTATATGCATACATATGTTCATACGTATATGAATTTGTATGTTCACAGATGCATTCTTTCCCAGCTCTGATCACTCAAAGACCCTAGAAGGAAATACACCCTGGAGTCTAGATCTGGGTTTCTAATGGCACTTCCCACTAAAGAAAATCAAAGTTCTTCAAAACAACGAATGATCCACGGCAGGAGAGGGTATAAAATGAGCATGATATAACTTGCTGGGCCAGGAAACAAGATGTGCTCAAGAGCAATGAGATCATGACACAAAGCCATGAGAGGCAGGTTGATGGGATTTCTATCAGCCACGGGGATAATCTGAAAATCAAAACCATGAATTATTAACCCACAGAACTCGTAAGTGCACGAAAATACACATGCTGACTGATAAATGTGGAGAAAGTGATGAAGTTGGAAAACTGTCATTTTGCAACCAACACATTAAGAATAGCTTAGTAAGAATTAACAGATTCAAAACTGGGGGCGGGGACACACACAGTAGGATACTCGCATGGTCTTAACTGTCTCCTCACAGACTACTTCATATCTGCAAGGGGAAACACATCTGTAAGGGGAAATTTATTTCTACAATGGAGAAGCTGACAACTTGATAAAAAGTGACCCCCAAAATGAAGGACTAAAGGCCATCGGGTGCTTTTGCATGTTACAGCATAAGAGAAACATCACTTAAGTAATGCATTTTGGATGGAAACATACAATCTAAATCTAATCAGGAGGAATAATAAGAGAAACTCAAAGCGAACAACATTCTGTTTTTTTTTTTAAGAGATGTTTCACTAATAAGAAATATTCAGAACAGGTGAGAGCACAGAGACAGAAGGCAGTCTGGAAGCTGTCAGGGGCTGGAAGGAGGCGGGGAATGTGGAGCAACTGCTCAGTGAATGCTGGATTTCCTCGAGTGGTGATGAAGACTCGGAACAAGAACTCTGAACAAGAGAGATAAAGTGATTGCCCAACACTGTAAATGTGCTAACTGCCACTGAATTATTCACTTTCAAATGGCTATTATGTTATGTGAATTTTACTTTCAATTAAAAAAAAGAGAAAAAGATTATTTTTACAATTATGCCTGTCAATAAAAGACAAAGAAAGGCTGAAAAATTGTTTCAGGTTAAAAGAGACATGAAAGATATGACACATACAAGCAGTATGTAATTCTAGGCTAAAGGGAAAATTTTCTTTTAAAAGACTCTCAGGTCAATTGACAAAACCAGAATGAAACAGATTTTTAACAGTATTCTGCTGATGTCAGATTGACTGAGGTTGCTATCCATAATGTGGTCATGAAAGAGAATACCCTTACTCCTAGGAAATATACACTGAAGGGTTATAAGGCCATGAGGTATGCAACTTATTCTCATAAGGTTAAAAGTTTAGATGTGCCTTTACATATACACATATATGTAAAAAATATATACGTGTGTGTACATATAAGTGTATGAAAACATAAGTGATAAAACCAGGAGGCGTAAATGTCAGTGGGTGAATATAAACTTAATCAACTGCTTTGGCCAGTTTAAATTCATAATTATCAGCAAAATTTTTTTTAAAAAAGCACGTATCCAAAAAAAAAAAAAAAAAAGCATGTTATCTTCCAAACCAAAAAATGCACCGTATCACCTAAAACCACTCTGAAACTCTCAAAATTCACTAGTCTAACATTATATAACAGGTTTGAAAAATGCTATCTTGGGACTTCCCTGACGGTCCAGTGGTTAAGAATCTGCCTTGCAATGCAAAGGACATGGATTCAATGCCTGGTCAGGGAACTAAGATCCCACATGCCACAGAGCAACTCAGCCTGTGTGCTACAACTACTGAGCTCTTGCACCACAAATAGAGAATCCACGTGCCGTAATGAAAGATCGCCCATGACACAAGGAGGATCCCACATGCCACAGCTCAGACCCAACACAGCCACAACATAAATTAATATTAAAAAATAATAATAATAAAATAAAATAAAAATGCTATCTTCTCTATATGTATTCAGCCGGCAGTACTCACATTGATAAGCTCCAGATCACACTGGCCACGCTCGTAAGCAACACAGGCCAGATGTGGATCTCTCTTCTCACAATACTTTCCAACAACACGACTGTCATAATAAGGATTTTCCCGAAGAAACCTCTCTGGATTGTTATTACTGTCTATGTAGATTTTGGCTAATGCATTGTGAGTAGCAGGCTCTTCACAGCCCTCATGAATTCTGGCCTCCAGCCAAGGCAGAAGCAGTTTCAATCTAGTAAAAAAAAATAAAACAGGAAAAGAAACACACAAAAAACTCACATATACACATACTATATTACAAATAGCACACTTTTGACATGCTATGTAAGTACCTTATGGTCTATAAAGTGCTTTCCCACACCCTATTTTGAATTTTCAACATTCCTATCAGAAACTGGGAAATTAAGACTCAGAGATGGTTAAAGGATTTGTCCAACGTCACACAGGTATAAGACTGTCTTTCATACTCTCCCAGACCTATCTGCTACATTATCTAGACAGGATATAGAGAGAAGAGACTACAGATTCACAGATTATTCTTTTTTATATGGGGCAAATGGCTGGACTTTTGAGTAATGTTGTTTAGGAGGCGGACAGAGATGTGGTATGAGAAAACAAGCCACACTATCTGAGGTTCCTCTTAATTTTACCACAATTAACATGTGACATTATGTATAGTCAAAGGAAGCAGTACCCTAAACACACACTGGGAACAAAATCTGGTAACTTCAGAAGCTCTAGTTTTAAAATTCTAGCAGTCATAAGATCAATCACTCCACGAAGGGCCATGGTTTTGCTAAGTTATAGCTTATGTTCCAATGGTCCAGATGACCAACACTCTTACCTTGGTTTAAATAACATGTTAAAGAGTTACAAGAAATCCACGGAAAGAGGTGGCAGGCTATAGTCCATGGTGTCACAAAAGAGTTGGATACGACTTAGCAACTATACAACAATAATCACTTTAAATCAGTCTCAAGCTTTAAAAACATAAAAATCAGTAGTATATTCTACATCTCCATTGTCCTTAAGTGCAGAATTTTTCAAACATTTTCTGAAACATTTAGATATAAAATCTGTGATTACCATTAGTAGAACACTTGTACCAAGCCAGGTTAAAATTATCTTGAGATGGTTTCATTGCTAGAGAGGAACTTCCTACTTAACCTCATTACTTCCCACTAACCTCATTTACTACATCAGCACTTTGTGAACACAAAATGTCCTGGCTAAAAAAAGACTTCATGATATAAGTATCAGAAGCACTCACACTATGTTCTGTTCTACTGGAAATTCCTAACTCATATTATCATATCAAGGTTCAACTTAAAAACAAGTTTAACCCAGAGTTACACAGGGAATGCTTTTCTCTTGTCATACTCGATAATTTATCAGAGAGGAATTAGTTACTAGGTATCATACCTAAAAGGCTTTTTACATAGCTTACATTAAAAACACATAGCTATGTGGTTTGACTTAATGTAGTTATAAACATGCAAAAAGGTGAAGGCTCATTACTAGAGAAATGCAAATCAAAACCATAGTGAGGCATCATCTCACGCTGGTCAGAATGGCCGCCATCAAAAAGTCTACAAATAAATGCCAGAGAGGGTGTGGAGAAAAGGGAACCCTCTTACACTGCTGATAGGAATGCAAACTGGTACAGCCACTATGGGTAACAGTGTGGAGATTGACCCAGCAATCCCACTGCTGGGCATGCACACCGAGGAAACCAGAACTGCGACACATGTGCTCCAATGTTCACTGCAGCACTGTTTACCATAGCTAGGACAGGGAAGCAACCTAGATGTCCACTGGCAGACGAACAGATGAGGAAGTTGTGGTACATATGCACAATGGAATATTATTCAGCTCTAATAAAGAATTCATTTGAGCCAGTTCTAATGAGGGAGATGAAACTGGAGCCTATTATACAGAGTTAAGTAAGTCACAGAGAGAAACACCAAAACAGTATATTAATGCATATATATGGAATTTAGAAAGACAGTAAAGATGCTATATGCAAGGCAGCAAAAGAGACACAAGATGTAAAGAATAGACTTTGGGACTCTGTGGGAAAATGCAAGGGTGGGATGATTTCACAGAACAGCACTGAAGCATGAATATTACCATATGTAAAATAGACGACCAGGGCAAGTTCAATGCATGAACCAGGGCACTCAAAGCTGGTGCTCTGGGACAAGCCGGGGGGGGGGGGGGGGGTTGGGCGGCGGGGGGAGCGCGGGTCAGGAAGGGGAGACGCATGTGCATCCATGGGTGAGTCATGTCGACATACGGCAAAGACCACAGTACTGTACAGAAATTATCCTCCAATTAATATTAATAAAAAAGGTGAACGACTAGATTAACAGATATTCTATATGACAGCCATATAGAGCAAGTTACAGCTAGCTTATCACTTCTAAATTAGGTATCTCTAGGGAATTAAGATCCATGAGTACTGAGTAGTTTTAGGCAACTAACAGGTTATACTTCTATTTAATACCATGCTAGGAGGGACTAATAATTTATCCTACTTGTGAAGATTAAAACAGTACTACACCTGTTTCTTTTTTCAACCTCAGCAACAAGTTCATCAGTAGAGAATTGACCTCTTACAACAAGAATCAAGTTTTTAATGACATCTTCAGAGCAATCAACATCAAGTAATCCCCCAATAACCACAGGAAGTCGACTTGGATTCACCTATGGTTTAAAAAAAGAATGTCATTATGTTACTAAGAAACAAAACTGAAGAGTTCTTTAAAAAAAAAAAAAAAAAGCAAAATGCAAAAAAAAACGCATTTTCCTCTTCAACCTCAGTTTTAAAATTCAGTAATAAACGGGTTCTAAACTTGAAACTAGACAAAGGCATTTAGTAGGAAGTCTGCCTTGGTTACTCCTAAGGAGAAATAAGTCCAAAGAAGTGAAAGGAACAGAATGACTGAAAATATTATCTGGTAAAAAGACCTCCATCATAGCAAAACTGCCCTTCTATTTCTGGAGTTAGAATGCTAAGTTTCTAATACCTTTATTTAAGATGGTTTTAATAATGTGATTTGGAGCCTATGGCCTGACATGGATACCTCAGAGACTATAAGATAAGTAGGGCGTAGGCCACTCAATTTTTCAACTACTGCAGTTCTGTTCTGTTTTACATACTTGGAATGCATGTAAAATTTTAATCCAAGAAAGGATTCCGCTGGGGAAAATAAATTTGAAAGCCACTGTAGCACACCACTCTTACTGCACACAGGGTTTCAAAAGGATGAAGATGTCCAGTGTGAGAAGTAAAATCTCTAAGATTATATTTTCAAGTTATCTAAGTTTTACTTACCTTCTGTACATATATCTCTATATACTTCTGGAGATTATTTCTATATAAATAGAGCACCAAATCATGGACAAAGTCAAATCGATCGCATACAATGATAAGTGGTAACTGATCTGTTAGCTTCGCTTCCTGGGGGGAGAAAAAAGAAACCTTAATTTTCTTCTTCTGTGAGGTTATCAGTGTAAGATGAGAATAGATTCCACACTTGTGGGAAAGGCTCACATAAACTTGATTCTTCTTCTAAAGAAAGAAATGCCCCAACAGTTGGAGAGGGTCTAACTCAGTTTCCATAAATTTTTATGAAGTAATATCCAGAGTCACAGCAAAATACCAGGTCCTTCCCATATATACCCTTTACAACAAAAGAGTAATAAGATTTATAAGCCCCCAGTGGCACTCAGGATATAAAATCATCACACCGTGAATTTCATTAATAGTAGCAAATGAATTTGTAGTTGCTTTAAGAGCTAGATTCACATTGTCAAAATTAGGCATATAAGGCTCACATTTGCTGCAGACTGATGACTTTTTAGAAAACCCCTCCCCATTCCAATCTATATGGCCAGCTTCTAATACTGTTATAATAAATCCTACAAGGAGCAGCATGATGGTGACTGCCATGAATTTAAATACACCACATGTTGCTATTTAAAAAAAACAAACAAAAAAAAGGTTTATAAAATAAAAAGCACTTAAATCATCTTTAAATTGCTAACTGCTTTTACCATTACAAATACCAAGCTATAATCCTACTTACAGACTGACACAGATGTTATAGACAGGTAGGTTAACACCTGTACTGGGCATTTACCTGATACATGTCCTGTTACATTCCATAGACATTAGGTACAGCACAAAAAACAACAGGTTCCATCAGGAATTCATTTACACACAGTGAAACATTTCTCAATAAATGATTCCTCTATGACAGTCTACTAAAGGAGAACTAAGCAGGACAAGACTTTCCTCAATGACAGCCACTAAGAACATAATCTGCAAGATTAGAATAAAATTCCTAAGTCTAGCACATATAAGCTACCCAATTATAAATAATTTGAAGATTGGTCTACGAAGTGTTCAGGGAACGCTAAACCTTGGAGTTGTAAGAAATCCTGTAAAATAGTAATAAAAAAATCAAAATGGCTGTAAATCTGAAGTTGAAGTCCAGCTGCAGATTTTTTACATCAAGGAAAGTCCTTTAGCACCATGGAAACTCTGTACTAACAGCTGCTACAATCATTTCTAAAAAGAGTGTTTGATCTACCTATGCAGAAGATTTTTTAATAGGGCAGGTTTCTCCTACAAAACAAACATCAACACACTAATCATTATCTTGTTTACTATACATATAAAGTATTACCTACAGTATTTTACCACTTAGGGAGAAAACATACTTCGCAAGTAATCCAAGATTACTTAGGTATTCTAGTCTCATGCAGGAATGTTTAAGATTTCTGCTGCGAGAGATAACTTATTTGTATTGGGAAAGAAAATTTTAATTTAAAAAAGTAGAAAAACTGGGATACATTCTCAATTGCCTAAAATTGGCATATGATTTCATATATAAAAATAATGCTATTAACATTTTAAAATTTTACTTAAAGGTTGCTCCTTAGATACTATGATTAGAGATGTTAGGATCAAAATGGCAACTATATAAACAAATTCAGGTTTTCTTAAACACAAAGTTTGGAGTTATATAAGGGGACAAAGTAAACATTCCCCAAAGAGACTTACATTCTGGTAGGAAGAGACAATGTTAAGTGTTATAATGAAAAAGAGAACAAGATAAGGGGATAGTGAGGATGGACAGGTTTTATTTTAGATAGAAGGAGGGTAATCAGAGACATCCTTCCTCGTGACATTTTGTTAGAAATCTCTAAGAAGGTACAAAAGCAGGTCAGGAAGGTCTGCGAGGAAAATGGGAAAGGGCAAGCAAAGGCCCTGGGACAGGAGAGGTTTTGGGGAGTTACAGGAATAGCAAGCAGGCCAGTGAGGTTGAAACAAAACCAGGAAAAGGAAAAAAATGGGAAATAAGATCAAAAGTAGCAAGAGGCATGGGTCTGAAGAACAGTTTTATGTTTTCTATACGAGATGAGAGTTCCACAAGTTTAGGGCATGAGCCAAATAACGCTAATGACAGAATTTCATCCTGCTTACAGGCTACTATAAAGGAAGAGTTCATATTCTATCACTCTTTGTTCTCCTGGTGGCTAGCATATACCTGGCACTTGTCTAATAGTCAAGATTAGATTCAGAGAAGTATTTTTATTATCACAGTTTACATATAACACCAGTCAATTATAATACAACTAGTACCTCCAAAATGAAGCTGAATACCAGTGATGATGAAATGTAGCATGTGGCTACAAACAGCAGATCAATAAGGAAAGTGAGTAAATGGTCCACTATGTTCATTCTCATTGGGCTGAATATCCAACAGTAGCATCTTAGCACTGAACTCCCATCTCCAATTATTAAATAAGAGATTAGGTTTTTCCTCTAACTTGGGCGGGAATTAAAATTCCTTTGAGTCAGGAATAACTTAAAACCAAAAAGAAACAAAACTTGCCTGCTAGAAAGGTTGATAATACCTTATTTTCAAGGCCACCAACACAGCTTATTAACCACAGTTATCACTTGAACACCTGTGGCATACCAGCTACCTGACAAACACAGCTTGTGGCTGGGGAAACCAAGGCTGAGACACCTTCGTTAATTTGCCTGAGGTAAGAGCTAGACATTTACTGAAGGAATAAACAGCTCATAGAAAGGAGAGAATTTGAACCAGGTCTGACTGGTTCAAAAGCCCGTAATTCACACCTACTCTCCTCTATTAGATTTGCACACAATTCACAAGCATGGAGGGAGGATTCCTCATCTAATTAGATCTCATGGGCTAAGCAAGGTAAGACAGCCACATCCTAGTTTCAAGAGTTTTTCTTTGAAGGTCAAGATAATAATTAGGTGAAAATAGTTAACTTAGTCCTGCTTTACATATATATGGTAACTCAAATACTACAACTCAATGCTAAAGAAATTACAATTGAAGCATAAAGACTGAGAGCTTAATAAAAACAAAATCAGTAAGATCTGGTAGCACTTTTTAAAAAAGGATACAGTATTGATACTCAAAGGAGAAAGTGACAGGTACTATAGGTACACTAGGTGAAGCATAGAGTATCAAATCTTTCTCATTTGGATGTTTTTTTCTGACACCAGGAAGTCTTGGGTTCACACATATCATACTAGCTAGGTTCTTCAGAATATTCATGATGGCCTAGACATTATACTTTTGGGGGAATGTTTATCTTTTAATCTAAAATATAAGGCAACTTCAGCATTTTACATCATTATACTAAAACTCCTAAGGGTTTAGCTATTTAATCTATGTATTAAGTTCTTCAAAAGAAGAATCAGTTAATACAACTATAGATTATCTAAAAATGATCACTGTAGGAGTACGAAAAGCCTCCTTTTCCCTACTAACTCACACAATGAATATTTTGATTTTAGTTTCAATCTAAAATTCTTTCAAAAGAAAAAATACTTAAGAACTTTATATACAATCTTTGAACTCATTTAACATATTTTTAATATAAGTATAAAGGTGATGCTTTTGAACTGCGGTGTTGGAGAAGGCTCTTGAGAGTCCCTTGGACTGCAAGGAGGTCAAACCAGTCCATCCTAAAGGAAATCAGTCCTAAATATTTATTGGAAGGACTGATGCTGAAGTTGAAGCTTCAATACTTTGGCCACCTGAGGCGAAGAGCTGACTTACTGGAAAAGACCCTGATGGTGGGAAAGATTGAAGGCAGGAGGAGAAGGGGACAACAGAGGATGAGATGGTTGGATGGCATCACCAACTCGATGGACATGAGTTTCAGCAAGCTCCAGGAGTTGGTAATGCATAGAGAAGCCTGGTGTGCTGCAGTCCAGAGAGCTGCAATGAGTCGGACATGACTGAGCAACTGAACTGAACTCAAAGTATATAAATATATGTATTGGGGGGATCTGAATGTTCTGTAATTTCCTAATTATTATAAATGACTGCCAACGTTAAAGTTTTATTTTCCCCACAAAGTAATTAATAGGTATGACAAAGCTAAACATTAAATAAAATAAACTGCCCTTAGGTATGCCTTAAAGACCTAAGAATCTTTAAACTATTATTCTTCACTCCAACACAAGTAGTTCTACTTCTCCATAACCAAATTTGTGTGTCACAAAGCTGTAGTTTTTCTGTTTGACTGTGCCTTCAATTTATAAATTGTGCATGATTAATATTTAATTTCTAGAATTGGGCTAATGACAGAGAAAAATGTATTTCCTTTACACAGTGGAACCCTTTGCATACACGGGCCCCTTAAAAGAACACAGAGGGCAAGCTGACCTTAATATTCAAAAAGTGCCTAAATGATATTCTAAAATAACACTGAGTGTCTCCAATCACTTAACAAAAATTTTCTTCTAAAATTAAAGTGAAAGAAAGGAAATTCCTTAAAGATAGTGATTTTTTTCTCTTCACTTAAACAGATGGTCATTCTTAAATATTACTTACCAATTTCCTTCCTTATTTCAAAGGAAATCACAGAGTATGAAATTTGGAAGAAATCATTCAGTACACAATTTTGAGATTCTAAGAATTTCACTTTTAGGGAAAAAAATTTTTTTAACTATGAGCAAACCCTTGCAGGACTGCTGATCTTCAAACCAACTAGAAAATGCACTACTCAAAACCACTTACCTTGAGAAAATTCTTGACTCGCTCAGGATCATAGCAGTTGCTTTCTCTGCAGATTCTTTCTACTTCTTTGATCTGCCCAGTCTTGCAAGCTGCCTGAATATATTTAAAGTGCACATCTGGGTCTTGACTAAAGTTAACAATGGATCCCAAAAAATAAAAAAGACCTTAAAAAAAAAATAATTGACATTAAGCACAGGTGTACTTCTGAGAACAGAACTGAAAAAATACTTAAGCAATTAAAAAATATTATGTCAATTATACCAAAATTTAAAAAACAAGCAAACAAAACACTGTTATACTGAACACTCCACTCCCAAATAAAATCTAGTTGCTGAAAAAGCTCAATATTAAATAATCCACTAATCAGTTCAATAAATGGACTTATACCCTACAGAACAGAAAAGTCAATGTTTTCTACTAATGGTGGTTGAGAAATAGGAGACAGCTACTTAATATCAAAACTAATTATCACAGCATATTTCAGATCAGAAATTTTGAATAAAGTCCACTACAGCAGGTGCTTTTACATATGCAGTTAACAGAAAACACACAAAAGTAGCTTAAAAAGAATTTAATGCAGTGCTGTTCAACAGGATTTTCTGCAGTGATGCAAATACTCTATTAAGACCACTAACATAGCAGCCACTAACCAGATGTGGCTACTGAGCACCTGAAACATTGCTAGTGTGACTGAAGAACTAAAGTTTTAACTGCATTCAATTTTAATACTTTTATTTACACAGCTACATGTGGCTGGTGGCTATGTACTGAATGAACAGTATAAATGTAGCACACAGTTAACATATAAGAACTGAAAAAATTAAGAAAATTATGTAGAACTCTCTTAGTCCTTCTGTCTAGAGTAGTCCTACAAAAAGAGGGAGGAAAAGTTAAGCAGAGACCAGATGTTTAGCTAATGAACCTAAAAGCCACTGAGAGTGATCACATTAGCGCTCAGTACAGCAGTGGTTCTCAGCTGTGGACGAAATGGTTTTCTTCCCAGGAGACATTTTCAGTGGTCACAACTGGTGGAGCTGATGCTTCTGGCATTTACTGAACTGAAGCCAGCAATTCTGCCAAATATCCTGCAGGCATACAACAATGTACCCTCCAACTCAAATTATCCAGCCCAAAACGTCTATAGCATGGAGACTGCGAAAACCTGCTACAGGGACAAGTCACAAAACTTCCTCGGCTAGAATCATTTGCCATTACAAGATTCAGACAATATAAACATGATCATTATATACCCGATCATTAGTATTTTCATCTTATTCAAATATGCCAAAGCTACTACATATATCTGTAGTTAAGATTCTGCCTTTAATTGACCTACAATGTATCCATGCAGACAGTCTTATTCACTTCATGACCCTAGAATCTGACAGACGATGCCTGACTGTATTTATTGACAATAAAACTTAAAATATTCCATCAAAATAAACTTGTAGAAAGAATTTCCAATAGCCTATGACCATTAATAAACTATGACCTATAGCCCTCTTGGCTACCTTAAGTTATTTAAAATGACTCGGACTTTTAATTACCTTCAAAACTCTTGAACGATTCAAAAAGTTCAATCAGAGACTGAGTGGACAGTTGTTCGTGATACTTAGAAGCCACTTGTACACAGATCTGTAGATTCTGACGAATATTGGCAGACAGCATGGCCCTGAGACATTCCAGGGAGTCTTCCACTGATAAGGACCCAAAGTAATTTACTAACCACTAGAGGACAAAATAAATAAGTAAATGAAATAATATTAAATCTAATGGTGGTATAAAATTACTATCATTCGGTTACACAAACACATTTTCGGTATACCAAGTAATGGTAACTAATAGGTAAGACACTGAAATACCTCAGGGTTAAGAAGATGGGTGTGAACAACCGCACGCTTGATATCATACAAGTCAGTGAAGTGTTCTAACGCGCGCTGCAGGAGGCCGGCCTTTTCACACAGCTGAGCGATGTGAGCCCGGTCATAATGCGTGAACATCTGATTGCCCAGAATAGCATCTGCAACCTAGAAAACCATAAAAGGATGAGTTTATCTTACCACTCCACCTGTATCAGTAATTCCATATCCAAATTACACCTTAAGATCCAATACTGGACTGATAAAGGAGAGAAAGTTACAAAGAGCATTTTAGCCAAATTTTCTAAAATCAGGAATGGGTATCCCAGTAGCTTCAAATAACTTAATCTAAGAAGCTCTGAATAACAGCTGTAGAAAAACAGTTGACAGAAACATGCTCTAAAATGCATGAAAACACATACCTGAGGTGCATGCATAAGGTTCATCTCAAGCAACCTCGTCTGTAAAGGACCTTCAGATGGGCGATTATTCTTCAGCGCATCAAGCAAGAATGCAGTACACTGCTGAATTAGATTGTATTCCATAAACACATCGACAATCTGCAAAAAAAGATGTAAGGGAAACTGTTTTAAGATACTTAAACACTACTTTATGATACTGTTGACAATCTAGGTAAGTGAAAGGAAATTAAACATTATCTCTTTCTTCATATATAAAACACTACCAGATCAAATCCCAGATTTAAAGAATATTATTTAGATAACATAACCTTGTAATTTAACAAGAAGTTTTATCTTCCACAGTTACTTTAGTTCTAGTAAAAACACCATAAAATATTTCAAGATACTATATAGTAGCAGAATATAAACTGCAAGATTTAAAATTTTGATGATTGACTGACTGATGCACACGTGCATGCCACACCACACGGCACGCCGGACTTCAGTTCCCTCACCAGAGACTGAATCTGTACCCCATGCAGTGGAAGCATGACTCCTAACCACTGGACCACCAGGGAAGTCCCTGATGAACTGTTTAAAAGACACAAAAGCATAAAAATGAAAAAGTCCTTGATTCCCACTTCATATATGCATTTTCTCTCTCCCTTCACCAAGTGGCAGAGACTAGCCTTTGTGTTTTATTATACCTATATTTTTCACATCTTTAATACATACATCACTCTAAATGAGGTGGGATTTGTTTTGCATGCTTTAAAGCTATATATATAGATGGTATCTTACTGTCCATTCTTCTACAATTTGCTTTTCTTGGGTAACATAGTTGAAATTTATCCATGTAAATAAATAAACATAGCTCTAATTTCTACAAATAAAAAAGTTAACCTGTTCTTCTCCAGGTTGTTTAAACTCAGATGCTCCCCCCCTCCACCATTCTCTACATAAATTAACTTCTACAAGATACATTTTAAATTTGTTTACCTGGGTGATATCAGCAAGAGGTTCTTCATCCTGAACTAACATTTGAGCAAACTGCTGCCCCTGATCTGGACTGATACGCATAACATTTCTCAGCAGAAAGATCCAGTCTGGAGTATATCCAACCTAAAAACAGAAAAAAATGTAAGCCCTGCTGCAGAGTTCCATTTTTGTATTATTTAAAGGCTTTTTCACAACTATACTCCAATAATGAATTTTAAAAGACAGAAGAAATCACAGAACAAAAACAAACCAAAAGCAGTGGGCACTGCCCCCCACCCCCACGGGAAATAAATGCTGCTTCTACAATAGAATCTTCTTACTACAGAACTACTGGTGAAAGTACAAATTCAGTTTTAACAGATGCTCAATTCAATTTGATCTTGGTTTATATAAGACAATTTGATCTTGGTGATAATATATTTGAACAAATAGCTATAAATTTTTATAATCAGCTTATTCAGTCTCATTGAACATGAAAAAACTTGTTCTAATAGGTTAAATATGTCCTAGCAGTTTAAATTCTAAATGCCATGCAAGAGTAACTGTCTCCATTTTTGAAAAGTGATTCTGTAAATGAGAACCATACTAGTACTTTATACTTTCCCAAGTAATCATAAAAATTTAAGGAAGTTTACTATTAAAACTGAGAGTGACTATAGGATAATTTCTCTCTTAATGTTTTAATGAATTTATGTTCAGAATTTGTTTCATTGAACTCACTTTTTTAGCATATAAAACAATCTTCTGGACTTGACCTGTTTCTGCAAAGCACTGAATGACTTTATTTGGAACGTTAGCCCTTAAGTACACACTAAGTGCCAATGTAGGGTCCACAGATTTCACCAGGTCTCCTAATTCTTCAGAACATTCCAGCTGTCCAAAGGGAAAAGAGACTGTTTAGTAATCCATGAGCTACTTTATAAATAAGCAGTTGTTACTACTTCCACTATAAATAAGAACTAATATGACAGGCATTTAGTCACCCAGTTGTCCCAAAACGTATTATAAATATGCAGGAGTTATGGTTATAAAGACTTCTGATTTTGAATTCAGAGCAGAGTCTCAGTAGAATTCTCCACACATTCTACATTCTACTTAAGGATAAAAACCCACCAAGACTTCACATGTACAGATTCTACCAACTATCTTGTTAGGCGTATAAATATTTAAGAAGCAGAATCTTGTACTTCTCACTATTAAGAATATTCAGGTATCAGCCCCAGACGGTCTCAATTTTACAAGAATAATCCAGCTCCTAATGTAATGCTACCGAATGAAAATCTGATATTCAAAAAGCCAGCTGAGGTTTACCATAAAGAGCACTTTAAAATTAGGGAATAATCTGTAGGACCTAAGCTTCATTATCTTCTTGACTTTTGGATTTAAAGTTGTAAAGCAGGACACTAATTTCACAAGGTCAAGAAGATAAAAATTTTAGAATTTTAAGGTGGTACACACTCCTCTGTGCCATTCAATCTGCCTAAGCTGCTCAATCTGAAAAACCGCTTCTCTAAAGGAGCTTTGCTTTACACACTAGAGTTGACTTTCTATTTTATGAGTATGTCAAAAGAATAGCGCTTATCACTGAATAATGAGACGTTCTATCAGTCTATACCTTCTCAACTGAACACACTAATGAAGAGTTGACCAGTGGTCCTTTTTACCACAAATGAATCTTACATGACCATTCACCAAAATAGGTAATGATACCCAAAAAGCTCTTACATTGTTATATTGGTCAACTCAGTTACCTTGGCTGTTCTCATCCTCCCTTATCTTAAAACAATTAGGACGGACCTCAAGTACTATGTGGCTAGTAACCAGTCTTCAGCAGACTCCTGTCCAAGCATCCCAACTCTGAAGTTCTATCCTCCAGTATCCTCTAAGACTGACAGAAGCTGGGTCAAGAAACAAGGACTTAGCATTGGTAATGTAGAAATACTACCAACATACACTAAAGCTGAAAGGTGTAACATTAAAAGTTATTCACAACCCAGAGTGCTATAAAATAGTACCACCTCAGTTCTTGACATTGACCTAAGACATGACAATTCAATATTGCCACTTTGTGGAGAAAGACTTTCTATAGTGGTATGAAAGCAATAATATCACTAATGGGTTGTTTAAACTCATTAGTTTTCTTACAAATAGGTGACATTTTCCATAATATACACTAGAAAACATAATACTATTAGATGCTCTATGTGAAAAGAAACTCGTAACTACTGAGCGAATATAAAATGGATAGAGAAATCCCACAGTAAAGAAAGCTGGTTAACAACAGTTTTCAAATATTCATATTTAAATAACTTCAGGAAACTACTAAGTTAAATATTTTTTCATGTAACGCCAGTTAATATTCTGCGAAATGACTTTGGGAATCTATATCACTGCTAATCAGATAGTCCTGTTGTCTTGTTAACCAATTCAACTTTGTATATAACATATTTATTTCCCTTGCACATCTAAACCGGTTACTGGCATTTGATACCACAATTTTGTAACTTGGGAAGTTCTAAAAGAAAAGATACAATGTTGTATGGCTGAAACTACTGGGCATCCCAAGTGTGGGATGTGGGAAACAGGAATACATTCTTAAGTCCTCATGAGTTTATACATGTTGACAAATATGAACATGCAGTGTCTCATGCTAAGCTTAACCACCAAGCAAGTAATCCTGGATTCCCTTTTAAAATAAAGATATGCTACCCTCAACATGCCACAAAAAAAACCCATTTTCAAAAAAAAACACGTCTATGAATCTCATGCAGTGTCTATTCTTTCACCATTCCTACAAACAATGAATCATGGATGGAGATGTTCTGGCACAGCCTGCGTTTTTAACTTGCTAAAGTGGTATTTAATCAAAGTGAAAATATGTTAACGTAAGCTAATATACCTTATCTTCTTTTAACCACTTCTCCAAAAGCTGTTTCCGCCCCTGCTGAAGTACAGGCCTACACAGTTCTAAGGATTCATATTTATTTAGCTGACCCTGGTCCAAAAGGATTCCAAAGTACTGAAGTAGGGGTGAAGTTTGACCTGGCTGAGCTGGAACACTCTGGAACCGACGGATGGTGTCTGGGGTACGAAGAATTCCCTTTAAGAAACAGAAATGTTAAGGACTCCTTTTAAAGATGATTCAGTATCACACTAATAATTCCATGGATCTGTTAAGTCAATTTTAAAGGCATGATTCCATCTACTGAAACCAAATCTCAACTTTTCAACATGTTGAATGGTAAAGATTCAGGCAATGTCTATCACACTTCTGGTTCAATGTTATGAGATTATTCTGAATCAGAAACATACCAATCTAATCATAATGCTAGTGTGTAAGAGGATAGTTACAACTAACTATTATTCCAGGTTCACATTAGGTTAAGTAAAAATTTCATTACCAGTCAGGGAGTAAGGTTATTAATTCAGTCCAACATAATACAAAAATGATGAGGATAAATTCAGGTCAAGTTCAGACAACTCTTCATACCATGAATTGAACAAGATCTGTTTAATCTTTAGGATATAAAATCAGTAGTTATCATAAGATCCAACTAAGTAAACATTATTACATCTATGTAAATCAGAGCCTGTTAGATCTACACATCATTCTAACAGTCTGTTTTAACCAAATCTAGAGCATAGAAAAGTAACTAATCTAGAAGTAACTCATTCTACAGGAAAACATATCCTTAAAAAAGTCTCATTTCTCTGTGGGAAGCTGGTTCCACTTGTACCAGTATTAGAAATAGAGCACACTGGCATCAATCCAAACATGGCAATTTTCATTTTCATAACTACTTACCTTTGGTGCATTAGCAGCCACCTTTGCTGCCTCTGAGTAATTTCCTTGGGCAAAAAGAGCATTAAATTTCCGGGCAAAGAGTTCTTCAGCACCAGCTAAGTTGTTACGTACAGCCATTCTCAGAGCCAAATCAGGATTTTGTAGGACATTGGTGATATAAGGGATTATGTTTTCTTCTTCCACACATACTGAGAGAACCTGCAATTTAAGATCTAATGAACAGCTGCGATGTGTTCACGTGAGCATCAGATACTAAATATGTTTAATGCTGATGACTACTGAGTGACAAAGTAATAAAACTGTAATGGCTGCTTTCTTGCTGACGCAAAAAAAAAAAAGAAAAAAAGAGGGCAGAAAAGAGAAGACTAAGGGGTGCTACTAAACCAATTGGGGGTTCCTAAAATAGAGCTGTCTTGTAATATAAACAACTCTCTATCTCATACAGTCCAAACTCCAATTGCTTTGCTACCATCCATTCTTAACATGGCATAGGCTCGCCTGGAAGAAGTTGAAGATACATTCCTCTTAACTCTGACTTTTCAGTAATTTTAATTACATTTACATTCCCAAAGTTCAGGTTATATACTCAAGGAGGGAAAGGACACTGAATCCTCACACACCTTATATACTGCAAGGTATACAGTAGATGCTTAATAAATGCGGCACCAGCAAAGAGCAACTCTTAATTGCTTCTTTTTGAAGAACAATTAATTACCTACCCTCAGTCCCCCTAGTAAGTCACTGTCACAGAATGCCAATCTATTTGCTTAAAAGCTGAATTCCTGTCAATTGCCAAAGAGAAAAGGAGTCCTTCATCATGCATCCATTCCTCTCCCCAAGACCAGATCTGGGTATACACCCCAGCTTATAAACTACTTCTATTCCTCATAATGACCAGTTCTCATACCATTATTTCTCATTTGAGTGTGTCTCAGTCACTATTCCACATAAAGAAAGGAACTTCTCTTTGTCTTTAATTGTATTTTTAGCACCAGGCAGTGTTGAAGACAAAGTAAATGCTTAATATTTGTTAAATAAATGAGAACTCAATAACCAAACAAGTAGTATCTATTTGCCTGTTCTATTATTCCCTTTGAGGAAAATGAAATTTTAACCTCCATAAGTCTTTCATTTCTACAGATCTGACCCCCATCTTCCAAAGCTTAGGTCATTCTATATCTGCAATGTGACACTCTACCCCATATTAAGACATCTTTTTTTAAAAGGAAGAATTCTTTCTTTTTATAGTTATTTCCATTTTCATCTTTAATACTACTTCCTAGGAAAAATAATGAAGATGAACAAACCCACTTCTAACTGTACTTTCCGTAGCCTTCCCCAAATGCCAAATCCATAGTTTTATCTTTATCCCATTTTTAGATTGTATTAGCAGAGTTCTAGAAACCAGTACTTAAGACGTACAGGGGGAAAAAAAGGTTCTTCTATCTTCTAAAGTATTCAGTTCTACCAAGTTCAGACTGTCATCTTGATCACTTTTAATTTTGCAACCCACAAAAATCATACTCGTTCCTTCAAGGCATTGGGTTGGGTCCAGGTATAGTTGGCTCTGATCAAAAGAGTAAAGCCCTGAGCCCTATAGGTTACTGTGAACATTCATCTTATTCAAACCAGCTGGCAAAGAAAACTTATGGAGAGAAGGGAAGGGAAACAATCAATAATCAAAGTTATGAATGTTAAATATATAATGGTAAATTTTTCAGGATATTTTAGCTAAAACAGTTATCCCTGGTTTAACAACTTTATGATTATAAAATTATCAGTAATTGAGTTCACCAAAAGACACATTCATTCCTGATTTTTCCAAGAGAGGCACATGCAACTCAATAAATGAATGCTACTGAATTTATAAAGTAGCTTTTGTGCCAGACACTGACTAATGCAGAAATACAATTAAACAAAGAAAAGCCCCTTTCCTGAGGAAGAACAGCGACGAACTAGTTAAGCAAGCAACTGTAACTCACTGTGATAAGTGCCACAGGGAGGGCTCCCTAAGATCTAGGAACATAAAGCAGAAGCACCTAACCAGGTGTGGAACTGATGGAGAGGATGGGTAAGTAGGGAGAGACTCCCTTTCTCTACAGTATTTCTTTCTTCAGATACATACGATATTCTGAAAATTAATAGAATAAAGGAGAAAAAAAAAACAAAAAACCTATTTGCTTTCATTTACCGTTGAGGAAAAACAGTAATTTGGAGGAAAATAAACAAAAGGAAAGGTTAGTAACATTTAATCATTTTTTTTTAGGGAAAAAGATACTTCCAGGTATAATATTTTAAATTACATTAAAACACTAAAACACAGAAAAAAAGATCACTTGGATGAGGTGGTGTGAGGAGGTTTGTCAAATGTGACAAGTCAGAACAGCTAATTGGGTAACTTTTCAAGTATCCCACTAAACCTATCATAGCCACTGTACCATATCACCTTCCCAAATTAAACATTCAGTAATAATTAAAGAGGTGAGAAAAAAGACATAGGAAGAAAACCCCTATAAAAAGTATACAGCCTGGGAATTCCCTGGTGGTCCAGCCCTAGGACTCGCCACTACTGGGGCCTGGGTACAATCTCTGGTTAAGCAACTTAGACCCCACAAGCCCTGAGGTGCAGCCAAAAGAAAGTATACAATCTGTCAGATGTCACCCTATCAATTTCTTTGCATGAAGAGCCACTTCTCTTGGTAATAGAGACACAAACACAATCCTTATGTGGCTATACTGTATGCCAAATAGTCCTCTCTCTGAGATAGTGTTAAAGACAGATTGTATACAGTAGTATATAATATATATATGCTTCTGTATTTTTAGACATACATTATTTTCTGACATCCAAAATTACCATTTACTTTTTGGAAAAAGGCTAACCGCATAAGCGCTCTTTTCTTGACGACCCAGCTGGGTTTTGAAGGTGCCCTTACCTGTCCCTTTCTGTTTACTCCAATTATTCCCGCTGTGGCTTCATGAGGTGCGGTGACAAAGATCGTTTCTCCACTGATTCTATTCATGTAGATGCAGGTACCAGTCTCAAGGTCATAGAGGTGGATGTAACCATACTTCGTAATCAAGAATACTACATCATGCTTTTCACTGATCTGTATAAAGAAAATAAATACTTCAGTAAAATAATGAACCTACAATCAGAAAATTTAGTCCCATTCCATTTTAGAGATGGTAAAATTCTAGGATTTTGACAAGAGGCTTTTATGAAAAATTAAAAACTAGTATTTATGGTTTCTTCATTTTTATTGCAGATTCAAATATGCAATGTCCAAAGCTCTTACATAAAACACAAGTATATTAATAAGTATAAAAGAGAAAACATAATTTTGAAGAGCCTAGGATAACCCAGTTTATATATTACATAAAAGAGTATTACTTTACAAAGTTTCACTATTTCTGAGTAAAGGCACCACTTAAATTATACTGTCAGTAGAATTTTTTTAATTACTTGTGCTTAGAGGACAAATTTTTAAGTTCCTTTGTTTTGCTTAAAATACCTGCATCGCAACCGGAAAGTCATTCTGTGCTTCTGGAGGAAAGAAAACATCCACTGCCTTCTTTGGAAACGGCTGGTTCCCGGTCGGTGGTGTGCCAACTTCAATGATATGTAACTGTTCAAGAGAAAAGTAAAACTTATGATCAACTGCTAAAAAGGACCACAGCAGCTTTATTTGTGAAAATAACCAAATGTCCTACAATAGGTGAACATTAAACTATATGGTAACAACCATACCATGGAACACTCCTCGGTAATAAAATGAACTTTCAAAAAAATAAAATAAAATGAACTTTCAGACACAGTGTCCAGTGGAAACACATGAAAGAATAGCTACTCTTCATAAGGTCACATACTATATGATTCTACTTATAAAGCATTCTTGCAGAGACAAAATTCCAGAAATGAAGAGTAAATTAGAGATTTTCAGGGGTTAGAGATGGCGAGCAAGCAGTAAGTGGTTGTGACTATAAAGGGGTAGCAAGAAGGCAATCTTTGTAGTAATGGAATAGTATGTATCTTGAATCTGTACGTGACAAAATGACACAATTATGTAATTATACCAATGTCAGTTTCTGGTCTGTCAAATGTACTGAACAGCTATGTAAGACGTAACCATTAAGGTAAACTAGGAACAGAGCACGGGATGTGTCTGTACTGTCTTCGCAGTTTTCCATGAATAAAATGCATTACTTTAAGATAACAATTTTAAAAAGTCAGCTGAATAGCTCAACCACATCTCAATCTACCTTAAATTAAGAATGGTAAAACAATACCCACAAAAAGGCATTCTCATGGCTTTCGATTATAATTAAATTTTCCAAATAGAAACCTAACCCTTTGCCCACACCTACTCTAAATACAAGTAAGTATACACTCAACGTGAGTAGTCTCTCTAATCACATACACCTCAGAAATCTGGATGAGAACATTCTGGTTTAAAACGTCTGATGCTGCACATCAGTGAGCAATGGCGAGAGGGAGCTCATGCTGTCAGTGGAAGAGTACCATATGTTCTGCTTAGTCATGTGAGGAATGGACTTACACAACAAGTAACTCAAGTTTCCAAGATAGATAACCATACGAAAGTTACAGGGTCTCATCCTTAATTAGGATAACTAGCCATACTGAAAAAATTGTCTTCCCTCAAAAAAACCATGGCCGACTATAAAACATATAGCACAATACATCAAGTAGGCTCAAGAACCTATAAACTGGTTTTCTGATACTATAAAAATTATATACAAGGTTTTTTCTTAGGAGGACCTATCAAAAAATGTCAGAGCCTTCTGTCTTAATTAATGCATCTAATTTCTAATGCCTATGGATTTTTTGTTTAAAATTCACCAATTCAGATCTAAGCATCTGAATTTTATTTTCTATCCTTGGCCTATTGAGAGGCTGGTAGGAACATTCCTCGGTTTAGGGATTATTACTCTGAAATTTTAGGAGAACTCTACCTCTGTACATATGTTCCCGCCCGGATTACAGGGTACTGATTACTGTATTTTAAGCACTCTCTACCTTGGTTTTTTTAAATTACTTAGCATGGGAAATATATTAAGACTTCAGACAATCTGCTGTGGTGATGAGAAGAGCAGTCAGACCATGTTTCCAGGGGCAGTCAGACCAAGCGAGCATCCAGCAGTGCAATCGCAGCAGCAGCAGGGCCTCAGAACTCTGCGCCAGGGATTCTGGCTGCTGCCCACTCTCTCTTATTCCTCCTAATTCTCCCTGCTTGGTTCTAAAGCTTCTTAGCGAATGCAAACTACCCACTGTACTTTCATTATTAAACTTTATGCTCTAATCAACCATACCCTGTTTCTGTTGTCTGCAACTAAGAACCCTACAAAGCACTTCAACTTGTCCAAGGGATTTCAATGGACAGTCAGGGTTGAGAAGCTCTGATATAAGGCAACGGTACTGAAATCGTGGTCCACTCTATCTAGTCATCTACAGCATTTAAAATGCACATTATGAGCTCCACTTACTGAATCAGACTCTCTAGATGGAAGGCACACAAATGTATATTTTAGTCACCCTAGTGATTCTTAATGCACAGGAAAGCCTTTGGTAAAGACAATGAAATAAAGTCTATAAACAGCAGATACAAACAAGTTGCTTAAGAAACATTCACTTTAGACAAGTATCACCAGAAACATAATTTAAACAAAGTAAGTCACCACAAATCTGAATGTTAAAAACAAATTAACAAGAAAGAGAGAAGACTATTTTGAAATCAGATAACAAATTAGTAACAGAAAGACAAAAGGAAAATTCTCATTAAAACAATTTCCAAAGGCAAAACTCACCTTCCCTCCCGCTTGACCCCGTACTGCAAAACAAAACAACGTTGACTCTTCTGCATTGCCTTCCATCTTAAACTGTGCGAAGCTAGCCGCGTGTCCTTCAATGGGCTGAGACACTTTCCTATCTACGGAATATAACTGCATAGCTCCTACCACACGATTTTGCTACAAAAGATCAAGCAGAATAAAGTTTGGGGTCCCAAAGAACCAGTAACTTCCAAATACAATAATTAGTGAAATAATTAAAATACTTTATCATCTTTAGAAGGATTTACAATTCCTTTTCTCTCAATGTAGATTTGATACTTCTTAATTTAAAATTTAGTTGCAAACATTCTCTTATTAAAGCTTAACATGAATGTTTAAACCATTCTTTACACTATCTTTTTTTAAAAAAAGAAAGATACAGGAGTACTCATTCTGCAGTAAATATCCACAATAAATTCCAAATCACTCGAACTCACTCCCTCAACCCGCAGAGAAGACCTAAAAAAAACTGTATGACAGTATAAGGGCATTAAACCAGCAACTTTTATTTCATTTAAAACCAAAGGGGGGGGGGGGGGGAGTCAGATTGGCAAAGAAGATCCAATTTCAAAATAAACTACATTCCAAGCACATAAATTCTCTAGACCTTTTCTTTATTAAAAACTAGAAAAATGTTACCTGTGCAGATATGCCAGTCAGAAGTAACCACTTTTGCTTTGCATCGGTTCGATAATTGATAATCTGGCACCCTGCGAGGCTCGAGTGGCGATCAAACATTTTCACCGGCTGCGACTCTCCTTCCATGCTCCAATGATAAACTGCATTATCCGTGACAAGGGCAACCGTATTCAAAGAGATCCATTTCCAGAAGGTGACATCATCAGTCATGGTATGGGCCTTCATTTTACTTTTCATTTCAATGTTAAATATCTGGAGAGTTTTCCCAGCTAAAAACAAAAGAAAGAGTTATGAATCACTAAGAAAGCAAAGCTCAGGATAAATTAGTATCTAGCTAAATCAGACTATCTCTGCAACAAAATCTGTTAACTTCCAAACAAAATGGTTCTAGCGTGAGACTAATAACATCTACAAAAGTCACACTAACAGAGCTGCAACCACTGAAGAGCTGAGACTGAGCAACCTACACCTAAACGTGAAGCAAATACTATCACCTCTAATAAACACATTTTAAACAGACAGTATGACTTCCAAAGAGTTCTAAATCCCAACTAAAACTGAACAGCTCTCTTAATGATGAAAAATAAGTTGTAACCTTCATACTTAATTAAGAATGCTTACCTATAAACTTAATGGTTGGTACACAGAAAAAACAAATCTGATTCAAGCACATGGGGAAAACGCCTACTTTTTAAGAAGCAGCCATCCCCCATTCAAATAGATCTTGTGGAAACTTCTTTGGAAGAGGACCTACTTCAACTCTACGGTGTATCATAACACACGAGAGAGGTGCATGCTACATGGTGTTGGGTTAAGATACAAAGGGAAGGTAGTGGTGCTACAGGAAAGGAGAGGGAGACAGAGGAGGGCAGTTTCAGATGTTAATACACTAGAGTTAAGACCAGAATTCAAGCTTCAACCAGTTAAAACAGCAAACATGGATGAAATTTGCTGTGAATGTTAAGAGTTCATTGAGTCAGATGCAAAGGTTTATACTTATAATTTGAGACCCATCACAATCCAAAAAGTGATCTGCTTTAACTTAACAGAGATCAAAGCCCACAACTAACACTAGGCTGTCTAATTCATATTAGTCCTTAGAGACTAAGGAAAACTCCATTCCTGAGCCTCAAAGAATTTGGCTCCTGAAGAACAAAAATTATAAGCTAGTAAGGGAGTGGGGGTGGAGAGAGGGATGGGACGGGACACAAAACATACAGCTTTGTACCACAACCCTCCTTAATTACTACATGGGTAAAAACTTCTTTCATAAAATGAAGAATGTTATCCCATCCCACACAATATGTAAACCACAACCAGACTTGAACAATTGTGAGAGTTATGGTCCTGTTTATAAAAAGAAACCAAGGGAATTGAAACTGGATTCAGAAGGAAGCCATATCTGGGAATGACTTAACTTTCTTTGTTTCTTCCCCAACCCCTAGTTAATTCCATGTTTTATTCTTTATGTGAAAGAGGTCGGAGCACATGTACATGGGGTGTTTTGGGGAGGAGAGCAAGGGTTGACAGCTTAACTGTGTAGTGCAGACATACAGGCACAAATCTATAATAGTATTACTGTATGGGGCTCTGAAAACTTTTTCAATTTATTCTTTTTATAGAACAGGACAATAACTAATACAATCTAATTTAAGAAAACTCACCATCTGCACACATAAGAAAGCATTAAGAAATGTGATAAAATAACAATAACATTAAAAATAGAAAAGAATTATGAGAAAATTAAAACGATGGCCTTTTAATAGAGGGATGACAGCTGTTAAGCAGTTGAATTTAAATCCTTTAATGAGGCTGAAGGGAACTTACTAACTACCTTAAATATGTACTACAAGTAACAGACTACTGCCACAAAACAAGTATCCCAGGTAACATCTGGACCATCCTTCCCAGAGATGAGATCAACTTCTATCTTGGAGATGTAACAGTGACTTATTTGAATATGCTTTCCACTCCATCCCTCGCCCAACCAATTTAATTTCCAAACAGTGTTACTACTAAACACAAAATATAAATCATGTGGAAAAAACAAGTCTATTTAAATACTTCAGCACCTGGAACAAGTCACCCACAAATTTACCAAGAAATTACTAAGAATCTGAACACTTCCTCCTACTACCAAGAAGAAAAGCAACAAACCAAAAAACAGGCAATTAAATGTCTTTTTCAAGTTCAGATAGTTTGTTACCTAGCTCTCTTAAGAGTCTGTTTTAAATAGTCAATTCTACTTTCAGTCTAGAGTTCAAAGGAAAAAAATTAACGTAAGACTCCCAGAAAGTATGAGGGTCTCGAACTCTGTTTAGACTGACAGGTTGTAGAGTTAGTTCCCTACTATAACAATTAAAAAGTTAAGTCTGAATAAACTAACACCATTGATTCCAAAAAGTTACTACCCACCTACATATACACACACACTTTTAAAAACTAGTATAAGTTCAAGCCAGTTTTAGAATTTGTTAATTTAAATGTAACACAAACCTGATGTATAAAAAAGACACAGAATGAAGAGCAAGTTTATCACCATAGCAAAATTCTGCAATGTTTAGTTGCTAATATTAGTAAAGAATGTTTTACTCTAGAAAACCAATCACTAATTTATTGTGTCTTCTGTAAATGGGGTTATGTTTTCAATATACTCTTACCACACCATAGGTATAAAGCTTAAATTTATTTAATCTAAATCTTAAAATTTTCCAAGTATATTTATGAGTAGAAAGTAAGACAGCTCACAGAATTATGCCAAGTCAGTCATGAAAATAGTTAAAAAAATCAAACACAGTAACAGCTTTAATTTTGCAAATCTATTTAACCAAACTTAATATACTAAAAAAGATCCTAATTACTGTATTTGAATAAATTCCTACAGGAAAAGTTTTAAGAAAAAAACACAGTCTGTTTATACCTTTTAGTGCAATTACTTTGCTGGCTGGATTCATGATGGCGCTGTCTGCTGAAATTGGTCTTCGAATTGGATTACTTGGGTCATTCATATCAATAATTACCACCTGGGCCTGCTCTCCTACTTTCTCTCTAATGCAGATGAATTTGTCTGACTCCATAGTCAAGGTACTGAAGCCAATGTTTGCTGGGTTTATACCCAGGTTCTGGAGCTGAGGGAAGAAAAAAACAAAAAATATTAATCATGCTACAAAGTGAATTAGAAAGACTTGATATTCATGTGCTGTCATCATTACAAATCCTCTAACTATTACTACTTCAAGGTCAACACTGACAACTCCATTACGTGGATTCAAATGAGGCAATTAATACAATGGACCTTCTCTCTTCCAACAAGCATGGCATTCAATTGTTTTGTTATAATCCTGCAGTTGTAACTTGAGAGGTATAACCATCTGGTTACAACTAAGAGGTAGAACAGACAGATATAAAGGGAAGAGCTACATCTGAGAGGTAGCCTTTAATGGGTCAAGGAACCTGAGGTAATCAATGTTTCTTGGTTTGCGATCTCTGAACTATTGGATCTGTCCTCTCTGATCCCCTTTAGCATTTAGTAGTTACTTGATCATATGTACTGGACTTCAGGAAACTGAAAATTATTGATAAATTATACCATAAAATGAGAGAGTTAAAAATTTCACAGGGTTCTTGGTCTAAAGAAACTTGGATCAGCCAGAGCAGACAAGTAAGTTACAATACTTTGCAAAAAGTGCCAAAACAAAGATACGTAAGAGAGAGCCAGTCAAAGGAAGCCTACAGGCAAGGGAGTGAATGTGTTCAACAGAAGTAGACTAGAGAATACACCACAGAAGGATGAGCACATATTAAGGCCTAGAAATATAAAAGTGTGGTCTGCTGCGGCTTCCCTGGTGGTCCACTGGTTAAGAAACTGCCTTTCAATGCAGGGGACGCTGGTTAGAGCCCTGGTTGGAGAACTAAGATCCCACATGCTGTGGGGCAACTAAGCCCCTGTGCTGCTACTAAGACCCAAAACAGCTAAATAAACAACTTAAAAAAAAAAAAAGTGTGGTCTGCTAAGGGAATTCTAAGTGCTCCTGTAGCACTGGGAACAGAGATTATGCATGAAAGGCTTTTGGAGAAGTAAGATTACAGACGCAAGTATGGGCTAGGCTGGTAAGCTACAAGTGCCCTGGGAAGAGTCCTGAATGGAGTCTAAGGAAACTACTTAAGGAAAACAATGGAAGCAGACTTGCTTTGTGGATGCAGAAGCTATTAATTTGCTAAGCAAATATACAAGATCTAAAGATGACACGTCTTTGAAAACTAGTTAAGTATGTAAGTGAGAACAAGAGGAGAAGGAGATTTCTATCAGAATGGGTCATTTCTCTAGGTGACTAAATGTAGTATAATAGACCACCACTCAAAGGCTACCTGAAGGCGTTCTTAGCTTTCACCAGCCTAAGGGTTTTATTTTTTTCCTCCAACAGGTAACAAATTCACACAGAACAAAATACAAAAATTTAAAAGCATGGGCAAAGAAAAATCACTGTCACTACTCTCTTCTGGACCAGCTGAGCCAAGGTAACTGTGCATGCATGCTCACTCAGTCCTGTTCAACTCTGTGCGACCCCACGGACTGCAGCCCACCAGGCTCCTCCTCTGTCCATGGAATCCAGGCAAGATACTGGAGTGGGTTGCCCTTTCCTACTCCAGGGGATCTTCCTGACCCAGGGATTGAACCCATGTCTCTTTCATTGGCAGGTGGATTCTTTACTGCTGAGCCACCTGGGAAACCCTAAAGGTAACTGTCTTTTACACAAATTATTTTGTCAAACTCTTCTGCTAATAGAGCTTAACTATAACCTGTCCAGGATCTCAAAAGAATACAACGTAAGATTAAGAGACTACATTGTACTTTCACTTCCCTCTTACACCTCAATGACTGCAGGTACAATGATAAAGTAAAGTTACAGTAACTTTGTCACTGAACACTAGGGTAAGGAACCAAACAATTGTCTAACTATTAACACAAACATGGTAATAAAGTGGAAGATTAACTAGTTGTACAAGCTCAAGTATATGCTGTAGTACAAGGCAAGTATACAAGCTGTGAGATATGTAACTTATAAGTGAGTTTGGTTACAACAAAACTTTATGAATTACCAATTTTCATTTCTTCCTAACTTTTAGTGACATTCAGTTTCAGAACTAATGGAGGAAGATAAAAAGAAGTGGTCCTCAACAATCCATGAAGGGAACTTGTGGTGGAGGTTAAGGGAGGACTTGTGCAAACCAGGCTGTCTAATTTCCTAAGAGGTGGATACATCTTTATCTCAGAGTAGACCAGTCCTCAGGTTCAAGTTTGAGAGTTACCTTTCCACCAATTAAAAAAATATTTCAGTAGATCCTAGAGCTCCCAGAACCATATACATAAGCAACAAGTTATCTTCTAAACTACTCTTTCAAAGAATTCTAGGATTCTAAGTTACTACCAAGCATTCACCAAAGGCAATTTTTTGAGTCTCAGCTGTCATAGCTTAAATTCAACAGTGTCTGAGAAAGTAAAAATAAAACAGTGCTAGTCAAATAGTAAAATTATAACAAGGATGCAAACCACAAACACATTGAACTAAATGATTCTAAGAGATTCCTTTTTATCTGTCCACATAAGAGTTAGGTAGAAGACAATTGTTAAGAAAACACTATGAGATAATAAAGAGGGAAAATGGTAAGTCAAGAAACATGTGTTTTTTCTTCTCTACCAGATCTCCAGATAAACGCAGCAAGAAATGTCTTCAAAAGCCAGCAGAGACCTTCAGCCTCAGAACTGTTTTATTTGCAGAAAAAGCAAAGATTTGGTGCAAAGTGGGGGCAGTTCCTGATACTTCTCAATCTATGTAGTACTTTTACTTTTTTTTCTCATTAAACACATTCTACCAAGAAAGCTGTGTATATTTATTTTTTAACCTTCTCTATCAAGGTTGTACTCCATATGAAAGATTTACAATTTAAAAAAAAAAATTAAATAAGAAGTAGATGGCAAATCCTCACCAATCTACACATTTAAACATTTTAAGAAGCATACTTAAGTAATGCCCATTTACACAACTAAATAGGAAACTGCTCCTTCCTAAAAAACCTCTCCCAGTTGTTAGGATAAGTGACCTATTCCAATCAGTTAACAGAAAGTTATTTGGGAGGGGCGTTCAGGATGGGGAACACATGTACACCTGTGGTGGATTCGTATCAATGCATGGCAAAACCACTACAATATTGTAAAGTAATTAGCCTCCAATGAAAATAAATTTATTTTTTTTTGTTAAAGTTACTTTTTCTCCCTTCTCTTCAAATAAGGTCAGTAAGAATTTTTCCTTACTGCTGATACTTCTCAGTGAGAATACCCAGAACACTCACCAATTCTTCCCATATTTTCCAAGGGTATATTAAAAAGAAAAACATCCCAAAGCAATTCCGGGTTAGATGCACTCTCAAAATGGGGTCACATAAAAGGGTTATCATACTACATATCTGTGTCTAATAATATCTGTATAGATTAAAACTTTAAAATACAATGAAGGGAATTCCTGGCGGTCCAATGGCTAGGACTCCACACTTCCACTGCTGTAAGCCCAGATTTGATCCCTGGTCAGGAAACTAGGGTCCCACAAACCGCACAGTGCAGACAAAAAACAAAACCCAAAACACTATAATGTTTTTAAACAGGTTTCATTTTCAAAACACCATATACTAGCCATAAAATATTCTCGTCAGTTATAAAGGTCTAATGGTATATGAGCTATATACCACAGAAACTGAATCACAGACTGTGGAACAAACCATTAATAAATTCAGAGAACATATTAATATTAAGCGTCTCCATACTTGCAGCTGTTTTCAGAGAATACACAATAATACTCAAACTCTGTCCACATTTTTTAATCCTCTCAACTGGCAAAATATTGCTACTTTTGAAGTTGTTTGTTGTTCATTCACTAAGCTGTGCTGGACTCTCTGCGACCCCATGGACTGTAGCATGCCAGGCTTCCCTTTTGTCCTTCACTATCTCCTGGAGTTTGCTCAAACTCCTGTCCACTGAGTCAGTGATGCCATCCAAACATCATGTCTTCTGTCACCCCTTTCTCCTTCTGCCCCCCAATCTTTCCCAGAATCAGGGTTTTTTCCGATGAGTCAGCTCTTCCCATCAGGTGGCTTAACTCTATTAGAGCCTCAGCTTCAGTCCTTCCAATGAACATTCAGGGTTCATTTCCTTCAGGATTGACTGGTTTGATCTCCTTAGTGTCCAAGGGACTCTCAACTGTTGAAGTTGGGAATATTCTATTTTGGGATATATTTGGAAGTTTCTATAATAAAGTATCTTTTTTAAACTTCAAATAATTTTTATTATTTTATAATTATTCATAAAATAAGGATATGGAGTCAATACCCTTCAGTCTAAGAAAATGGATTGCTTTCTTTTTGAATAGTTGTGACATGCATATGACCATTCATTCTATACAAAAGGGTATAACTACTATTAAAAGTCACTCACTCCATGTTTCCAGTTAATACCTCTCTCCCGCCAGCAATTAGGGACACTTTTCCATCTTAGACATCCTATGCACAGATGAAAAAATATATATATATACATATATATATTTCTCCAGTTTCCCTTAAAAAGAAACACTAGTCTCCCTTAGGAAAAAAAACAAACCACTAACGGTACATGCACAGAAGCACACAACTATCCATCGCTCCCTTTTAAAGAAAGCCACCCAAACTTGGCCATTTGTTTAGTTTCCAGGCTAGATTCTGCATATTAGTCTGTAAGTAGCACTACTGTTTAAGACTTGACATTTAAATCTAGTTCAGATTCTAAAAAATAAGTAGTCATCCATCCCTGGCTACCCACTGGGGACTGGTTCCAGGTGCCCTGGCAGACATCAAAAACCCACAGATGCTGGTTAAGTCCTTTATAAGTGTGGGAAACCACAGACACGGAGAGGAGGGTTGACTGTAAACAGATTTACTGTTAATCAGCACACCCAACACTCTGGATGCCCTGGATTGTATTTTACAGATGACACAGAACTGTTTCCTTTTCCTTCTCCCCTCTCCCCCCAATTTGGATTAACACACCAAGGGGAAAAAAGACACTGCATTCTTAGTTTTGTAGTGAAAAAAAATATTTCAGATTCCCCACAATCCAGAGAACACAGAAGGTTCTTCATTCAAATCGACAATTACTGTACAAATGTATAACTCTGATTATAAACTACAAATGCCATCCAGAATCAGTTCTGTGGATTCATCATAGGAGCCAAAATGTCTGGGTTTAGCCCTAGTTTTGCCACATAAATGACCAAAGGTAAATCAGTTATCTCTGTATATCTATCATTTCTTCATCTGAAACATCTGAGATCATAGTACATTTCCCACAATTGTGAGGATTTAATTGAAGTGCTTTCAGAACATAGTAAAGCCTCAATAGACACTACTAGTACATGTAACACATGAGTACTCTGGCCAGCTCAAGATTAGCTTTTTTTGAATTTGCATTTTATCTGTTTAATTCAGCTGTGCTAGAAGTTGGCTAAGACTCTGGGTGTGAATTTCTCTGAACTACTGATAAAAAGATTACTAGTCTCTCCATGCTTAACTAGACACTGCATGTTTGTTTCTTCTTTTGAGAAAAGGAAATTACTCTTTAAAATGTCCAATTCTGCTCTTTAATTTACCCAACTAAAAGTCAGGCAGAGACCAGAATCTTCAAAATCACAGAACACTCTTTGGTCTCGGCGGCAGAAGCAAGATGACGAAGGGAATGTCATCGTTTGGAAAGCGTCGGAATAAGACGCACACGCTGTGCCGCCGCTGTGGCTCTAAGGCCTACCACCTTCAGAAGTCGACCTGTGGCAAGTGTGGCTACCCTGCCAAGCGAAAGAGAAAGTATAATTGGAGTGCTAAAGCTAAAAGACTTAATACCACCAGGACTGGTCGAATGAGGCACCTAAAAATTGTATACCGCAGATTCAGGCATGGATTCTGTGAAGGAACAACACCTAAACCCAAGCGAGCGGTTGTTGCAGCATCCAGTTCATCCTAAGGATTTCAACAATTAGTCGCGCAATAAATGTTCTGGCTTTAAAAAAAAAAAAAAAAAAAACAAAATCACGTAACATGGAATCATGTAACATATCCATGCCAAGTAACCCCAATTTTATTTCAATTCTTATTTTTAAGAGCACCATGGAACAGTACTACTAAGGCTTTCTAGCAAACCTGGTAAATATGTCTCCTAAACCTTTGTTTAGGGAGCAAGCCAGGGAAGCTAATGCAAACAGAAGGCATAAGCTCAGGAGCAATAATTCTCTTTACCCTGAAGACCTCAAGGCTAAGAAACAGGTGAAGTGGAAAGCAGGAACAGTCTTCCTCCCTTAGTGTGCCAAAGAGTTGAAGCTACCTGGTTCAGAGAGACACGCACACACTGCCCCCAACCCCCGAAACATTTCCAAAACCAAAATTTCCCCATTTTTCCTAATCTGCCCACGCCCCACTATTTCAGATCCATTTACCCAAGTAAACTGTAGCTCCTCAAATAAAAAAACTTTCTTAAAGAATGAAAGTCTCTGCCATTTCTGCCTCTCAGTTCTAAAGGCTCAAATATTCTTACACAAAAGGACAACATTCCTTTACTAATTATATATGGCTAATTACTTTTCAGGATAACTACAGATTAAAGGATTTATGAAACCCAGGATTCTGCACTAATATAAACAAAAAAGGAGAAGTTGTTCCTTGCAAAAGAAAGCTAACTTAAAAATGGTAAAAGACTGATGGAATTCTTTAAAAGTCAGTCTTTTGCAATCAACACAATAATTGATTCAGGCAAAAATCATCAATGGATACAAAAACAGATGAAATTTTAAGAAACAACAAGTATTTGCAATGTCTCAAAATACCGCCCCACAAAACACTTATTACAAAAGGGAAAAGGAGATACATGGTGAAGAAAACTGTTAGGCCCAACCCTCATCAAAGGGTTGTGACAAAAGTTAACATAACTAGCAATGAGTCAAAACGATAGCATGTGCTTCCCAATGTAAAGCATTACAAAGAACACATCACTCCTGTAGTATTCCGGCCAAACTATACAACCTGAATTCAACCATGAAGACACATCAGACAAACGCAAACTGAGGAACATGCCACAAAAAAATGACCTGTGTTCTTTTAAAGAGACAGGACAACTTATTCATAATCCTGAATTTTCTTACAAAGAACATTACTGGAACAACTGATGAAATCTAAACTGAGCCTGAGATAACAGTAGTCTGTCAAATTCTTCACCTCAATCACTGCAGCATGGCTGTATAAGACCATTTGGTCATTCTTATTAAACACACACTAGAGTATGTAGTGGCAAGAGGCATCATATCTACAAACCACTTTCAAACAGTTCAGTTAAAAAAAAAAATGTACTGAGAGAGGATAAATCAAATGTAACAAAAAAAAACCAAGAACTGACAAATCTGGGTAAAGTGTGCAAAGAATCTTTGTACCATTCTTTGACTTTTCTGTAAATCTCAAACTCTGTAAGAATTAGAATGTTTTTTACAAGAGTCATAACTGAAGGCAACATACAGATCTTGCATGGATCCTGCTTTAAACGAACCAAACATTTAGGGACAATAAGGGAAATCTGAATATGGATTGGTTTTCAGAACATTGAGGAATTGTTAACTATTAGGATACTATAATGATACTGTGATTATAAAAAGCTTTTATTTTCTAAAGATGCATGCATACTGGAATATTTATGAAACATTGTAATAGCCTAAACTTTAAAAAATGTTTACTTGAAACAAATACAGCAAAATAGCATTAAAAATCTACATGACTTGGGTATATGCTCTTACCAGTATTACGAAAATGTGCAAACTTATTATTTTTTGAAGCTTTAAAAGAGGGATGAATCTATGCTCTTATAGATTACAGAACTTGAAAATTAAATTGAAGCTATAAGGATTAGACTTTATTGGGACAGTTTACCTGCAGGGCAGGAAGGAAGAACATAACTTCAAAAGGCAGAGATGAAAATCAAACCATTCATCTGGTTTGATTTCGCTCTGTGAAGGAGCTGAATAACATCTGCCCAATCAGAACTGAGAGGTTTGCTACACTGTCCAATATGGTCACATGTAGCCATTCAGTTTCTCAGTCACACTGATCTCATTTCAAGCACTCAACTGCCACATGTGACTACCATAGTGGAAAGCACAGAATGTAGAATATTTCCATTATTGCAAGTTCTACTGTAGAGCACTGTTTTCAGAAGTTTTTCTTGCGAGTCCAACAAGGAGAAAGGGAGAACTTCTTTTAAATTAAAATCTGGCAAAATATAAAGGACAGCTGGCAAAAAGACACACTCACCCTAGATAAGGATTACAGACAAGACAAGGAGAAGCAGGAAAAAAATTACAACTTGCAGGGCTCAGAGTCCAGGTAGCTGCAGGAGGCTTAAGCGGAAAAAGGCTAAAAAGTTCAGCTACCACAAGTCCAAGGAAGAGACCACCTCACTCTGGGTGCCTTTTAAGAAAGCACTAAACATTCAAATTCAAATAACTAAGGCCCAGGTTAAAAGGGACTGATGTAATTTCTTCAGAGAACAGGGGAAAAGATAAGCTCATCTCTGTGCCTGATAAAACTACCACTGCCTCAATTTTTAAGATGCTCATCAATGTCAAAAAGCTTTTGGGGAAAGAAGAGTACAACTGTAAGATGAATCCTCAATTTAAAAAATGTTGACTCTGAAAGAGACTGTATTAATATCAAAGAAATGTGGTCAAATTTTTTAACTTCAGCAATATTAGATTCAGAAATCCAAGTTAAATGCTCACCAGTTTTCAACATTTTAAGCTTTGATTTTCCAGTCTTGGTTTTGAAACTATACTTGATTCAACTGTCCATGTGGCAAACAGAAAAGAGAAAGCGTCTATCCCTGTATGAGGGGGAGCAAGGCATGATTAGGTGCCGTATAAAAGGTTTATTTAAGCAATTTAATAAATGGGAAGCTCTTAGAGCTTCCCTGGTGGCTCAGACGGTAAAGAATCCACGTGCAATGCGGGAGACCTGGGTTTGATCCCTGGGTTGGGAAGATCTCCTGAAGGGGGGCATGGCAACCTATCCAGTATTCTTGCCTGGAGAATCCCCATGAACAGAGAAGCCTGGCGGGCTACAGTCCATGGGGTCGCCAAGAGTCAGACACGACTGAGAGACTAAGCACACAAGCTCTTAGAATGGCATGGGGGCACATTTGTTTTAGAGATGTCTATCCTTTTAAAGCTATTTAACTCTGGGACCATGGTATCATGACAAACGATTCTAAAACAGATTGGCTCTGATGTCATGCTACTAACATTACATAGCGAGGGCCAATGTGGGAATTACTTTTTTTCAAAATTCTTGTTACTAAAGAAAGCTTGGAAATTCTTCACGTATCAAGGAAATCAGGAAATCCACTGACGATGAGTCAGCATCTATTAGAATACATTAGTGATCTAACTATGAAAACGTTGTTAAAGGAACCAAATGGACTATGTCTATATTTAATCCAATAGTATACATGTATTAAAAAGGGTAGAAAATTCTGCCATAAGACAATTCAACCAACTAAAACCAGACTTTTTCCATGTCCAATTCTTTGACTAGCTAAAAATGACACTCTCCATCAGCACAACGTCCGTCTAAGCAATCAGTCACAACTGTGTCTATGCCTACAAATATCATACAATTTAAAGAATGACAAATGTGCTTTGAGTCTACTAATTTCAACCAGCACTTCCTACATTTGATCAGACAGGAACATTCACTGGAAACAGGCTTCTTTATAAGCACACCCGGGGAGTCTGCTTCCTAATGAATGACTAGTAAGCTCAGAACACAACTCATTTATCAGCTGAATCAGCTGAAAATCAAAATATATTAAATTTTGTGTTTATGACAGCATTATTATGGATTATGTTTCACAATTAGTGCTTGGCTTTACACTTTCCGGTTCCTTCCTCCTTGTTTCATCTTAATAGAATGTAAAGGAAACACACACAGATACTGTATTTCAGACAAGGCAGTTTTTGTGCCTGCTCTCCCGTATAGTCCTACTTCAGTTACATTTTCTGTAAGTGAATCATGCAGCTTTTTTGGGAGAGGGGGAGGTGCACCATGTGGCTTGCAGGATTCTAGTTCCCCCACCAAGAATGGAACCCTCACCCCCTGCAGGGGAAGCACAGTCTTAACCACGAGACAGAGAAGGAAGTCCCTGAATCTTGTATCTTGATAAAGACTTAACAAGTCTTTATTTACTTTACTGCTACAGAGTAAAGAAGTCAACAATTTTAGTCCTGTTGATACTTGGATGTCACCCAATACTGAGAGTTTTAAGTGCTTGAAGATCTGGTTAACTTCCTACCCAAGGATTTCACTCCGCATGACTTCCTTTAAAAGCTCCAGACATCCTCTACCTTCACCGCTATTAATCACAGTGAAGAAAATGCTGACAGTAGTTAACTGCTGAGCCTTTCCAGGAAACTAGCACAACGTCAAAAACTGCAATTGCTGTTTTCTATAGGAAATTTTAAAAATGCTGAAAACGCAGCATTCCTTTAGTTCTTTCATCAACAGTACAGCAGCCAGTGTTTTCTATGTACTTCACACATTTTAAGCAACAAATAAAAATGCCCTTGTGGACTCCATACTTAACATATACAATTGTTTCTACTCCATATAAATCTCTGAAGCAATCATTCTCAGGAGTTGTTTTTTTTTTTTTAAACTCTGGTCACTCACGCCAAACTGTTTAAGTGATATTTTCAGGAAGGAACCATAGTTGCAGACAGGAACTGTAAGGCTACTAGCTTTGGTAAACTATCAGGAGATTCAAAGAATTTTTCCTACTTGTAGCCAGCTAACTGGAAAATTTCAAACCTTATATGTGACTCAGTCTTTAAAATAACCCAATAATTTGATGAAATATCACATATTAATTCTAATCAAGCTGCAGGGAAATACAGGGAAATTTTTATACCCCAAATCTTGCAGATATATCTGACTGCCCAGGGTTTTGCCCTTTCCTGTATAAATGCCATTTAGCTGGCACAAAATAACTGAATGCTACCAAAGACTGGTTCCAGGTAGTATCTCAGAAAAAATGGAAATGCAATCGAAAGCAGAACACACAATTTAATGGAGGGCAGAACTACAAAGATTGGAAGACAACACACAGAAATAAAAACACTAAACAGGGTATTCATTTTCCCAAGCAGACTATTCCCTGGTCATCCAAAAAAGCTTTTGATAACTGTTGGAGAGAATGTGGAAATACTGGAACCCTCATACGTGGCTGATGGGGATGTAAAACGGTGTAGCTCCTGTGAAAAAGCTGGGTGGCCCCTCAAAAAGTTAAAATACAGAGTTTATCACAGTGTCACACTGTCAGTCACTCAGTCATGCCTGACCCTTTCTGACCCCATGGACTGTAGCTCCCCAGGCTCCTCTGTCCATGGAATTCTCCAGGCAGGAATACTGGGGTGGGTTGCCATTTCCTTCTCCAGGGGATCTTCCGGATTCAGGGATCAAACCCCAGTCTCCCACACTGCTGAGTTATCATATGACCGAACAATTCCACTCCTCAGTATATATTCAAAACAACTAAATATAGGTATTCAAACAAAAACTTGTACATTAATGTTCATAGTAGCACTATTCACAACAGTCAACAGGTAGAAAGAACACATGTTCATCAGTTGATGACAGGAAAAATAAAATGTGGTATATCCATTCAAAGGAGTATTATTCAGCCATAAAAGAATGAAGTACTTAAACCAATACATACTACACGGCTAAACCTCAAACAGTATGCTGAGCAAAGGAGGTTAGACACAAAAGATCACAGACTGTATGATTCCATTTATAGATAAATTCAGAGACAAAGCATATTAATGGTTTTGGGGGATGGGAGGAAGGAGACAGCTTAATGGATATGAGGTTTCCTTTCAGTTTAATGAAACGCTTTGGAACTAGATACAGGTGATAGCTACAAAATACTGTGAACATACTAAATACCATTATATTGTTCGTTTTAAAATGGTTAATTTTAACTTTAGATGTGCTTAATATATAATTCAAGTAGTCATTTGACTTAAGTTTATAGACATTTAAAAGTATAAAGTAACTTGGAAATGATTTTCTACTCTTCACATTTCAGAAACCATTTAAACTCTTCAAACCCATGTGTCACAAGAGAGTCTTCATTAGCAGTAGAAAAGTCATCTCCAATCCATCACAGTGCTTTTAAAAAATTCATTATGGTGCAATCATGGGAAATTTATATAACATGCCTCTAATTTCTTTTTATGTATCAGGAGTTGTTTTACACTTCTTTTTGGATTATAATCTCCAGAAACATCTCCCTAATGGACTGGTTTTCAAGCAGTATTTAAAATGTTTGCTTACAACATCAGACAGTTTTAATTGTGAGGCAATACAGAGAAGAATAATTATTAGGTGTTACCTCTTACCAATGCAGCTGATTTCAAGTCCACAGTAGCCTTCACTGAATGGTGTTGTAATATTCAATTCAAACAGAAGCAACTGTGAAAGGACTCAGTAATATGAGTACTTGGTAAGACTGTTTATGTAAGGAAACTCTTTCCAGAGGAATATTTTATGGTTTAAAAAAGAAACCTGCCATAGATTTGCACAGTTCAGTAGGAGAGAATGTAAAATATTATAGGGAACTGGGAAAGAGATGGATTTTGTAAACCATCTTCTGCCTACCAGTTGTGTTCCCTAATTATTAATCTTTCAAATAATGAGATCTACCCAAAGTCAGTTTGTCAAGCTGAGCATACATGGACAGTCTTTTGCCTCCCTCTGTCCACAATAGTCATTTTTAAGCCCTCTTTCTGATAAGCAGTTGGTCAGAAATAGATGAAAGCAACTTTCAATCCAATTCTCATTTTTCATTTCACATGATTTCAAGGGTCATTAAAAACTGCAACCCCCAGGACCTCCAATTCTTCCTTCCCTACTTCAGAAATGGACTGGATGAAGAAAACAAGGAGGAGGAGGAGAGTCTGGTATAACTCCAAGAGCCTGGCTTCAATAACTCACTAAATGGGCATTTTTTCCCCTCTCACACAGCATATATGTTCAGCTCTACTGGATGAAGAGGCCCTCCAGCATAGGGCTAAGGATGAATATTTGAGTATCTGTATGGGCTAAGCATGATGATATAAATACAAACACATACTATAGTCTAACTTAACAACTGCCAAAAAGTATTATTTTAATTATTTAATAAATGAGGAAGTTGAGGAAAGCTAATAAGACAGAGCTTGGATTAAACATCTGAGGCATTTTCCACAATGGTATATTGCATAATTAAAAAATTTTCATGTGACAAAATGGTTTCAATGGACCCAGTTCCTACTCTTTCAAAAACAGGCTTTAAAATCTGCTGTACTTCAGGGGACTTCCATGCCAGTCCCGTGGTTAAGATCCAAGCTTCCACTGCAGGAGGCATAGGTTTGATCCCTGCACAGGTTCAGTTCAGTCACTCAGCCGTGTCCGACTCCATGTGTTGCGACCCCCATGGACTGCAGTATGCCAGGCTTCCCTATCATCAACTCCAAGAGTTCACTCAAATTCATGTCCATTGAGTCGGTGATGGCCTCCAACCATCTCATCTTCTATCGTCCCCTTCTCCTCCTGCCTTCAATCTTTCCCAGCATCAGGGTCTTTTTCAATGAGTCAGTTCTTCGCATCAGGTAGCCAAAGTACTGAAGTTTCAGCTTCAGCATCAGTCCTTCCAATGAATATTCAGGACTGATTTCCTTTAAGATGGACTGGTTGGATCTCCCTGCAGTCCAAGGGACTCTCAAGACAATAGTCTTCTCCAACACCACAGTTCAAAAGCTTCAATTCTTTGGTGCTCAGCTTTTTTTACAGGTAGGGGAACTAAAGATCCCACATGCTTCGAGGCACGGCCATAAATAAATAAATAATAAAATCTGCTGTACTTCAGAACTTAAAGAAAAGCCCTTACTTACCCAATGATTCAGACCAGGAAGTATTAATATTACTGGCAGTTCTGCGTCCGGAGCCCAATCCTACGAATCTCTAACCCCTTTCCCATCTCCGGTTATGCTACTCAACCTGAACGAGCGTGCTCTACTCCCACGTTCCGCCCCCCCTCCTCCCCAAGCACAGCTTCCTTGAGTTCCACTCCAGTTTTACACTAGAATAAACACAAAAACATGAATAATATAGTAAAGCAGAAGTTTCCTGCTTTCACAAGTGGCTTCAGACTGGAACACATTCACTCTCCAGTCATTAAGGAAAGAAAGAGAAATTTGAGAAGTTCAGCCTTATGAAAGGGATATGGATAATTCTTGGATATTACAAGTTAACCTGATCCCAATCATTCTGCACAACTTTTTACCAGGAACCTGGATAAAGCCCTTTAAAAACCTCAGCTAAATAACTGTTTAAGGCACAGAAAATCAGATGTTGGTTCACCTGGCCCCTACTTTTCTCTTAATATAAAAACTACTGACCTAAAAACAACCTACTAGTAGAATAGTAGAATGTATACAAAGACCACTGCAGCACAAATACAAAGCATACATATCAGTCACCAAGTGAGGCAACATGCCACAATGAAAGAGCAAATATTAAAGTCTAAGCTCCCACTCACTAACTGTGTGCGACTCTATAGGTTAACTGCTATGAACTTCTATTTTCCCCATCAGCAAAATAAGGCTAACCCTACCTACCTGAAGGGATGTTCTTGCTCATCAAATGAGATCATAAAGGTAAAATATTTAGCAGAGTTCCTGACACACCATAGGTGTTCAAATAACTCTAATGGTCCATTTTTGATCTTGTAGATTTCAGGACAATTAAGATTTGATGAATTGTTACACCCTCTAAAACAGAATAAACTATCTTAAATTACGTCTTTTGTAAAACAAAAGAAGGGACAAAACTCTAAGTCTGACAGATGGATTTTGCAGAATACATTCAGATCCAGGCCTCCTGCCACCCTCCCCATAGTTAAGAGCATTAGCCTCAGGCGCTTGGCCAAGAAGCGCAAGTGGGGGTGGGGGGGAGACATCTAGAGCTCTAAACTTTGCTATGGCTTACAATTTGATTTTATGAAGTAGCTTAAGCACAGCTATGTAAATAAATTTTTAAAAATAGCCTCTTTCTAATATGAAGGACTAAGATCTCATTTCCTATCTAAGCAAACACACATTTCTGCACTATCATTTTATATAAGGACAAATAAACAACACCAACAAAGGCCTGACTGGCATTCCAGGTGGGCATTTTATCAGATGTGGTTTATTAGGAGTCTCATCTGACCAAGGGACACTAATGAAAGATGTACCAATGGCACATGTCAGCACTCACGGGATACAATAAATGATTAATGTACAAACTTCTTTCTTTTGGGTAGTTTCAGAGCAGAATCAATTTTGTGTCCTACGACTATTTGTATTAAACCCTGCACTGTATCAAACATTCAGTAACAACCATGGTTACAATTACATGTGGACAGCCTCTGCGAACTAATCAATGCAAGCTGCAGTCAGTTCTGTTCACCACTTTGTCCTTAGTGTAAGGTAACTGTTGATGTATAGTAAATATTCAAATTTCAGGTTGAGTACCAAATATTTATAAACCACAAAAATCTAGGCATTAAGCCTACAAATATGTGTCACTGGCTGAGAGGTATCTGAATAGAATAAACTGGACAGAAATTATACAGCTGACAATGAATACCTTCCAGTGATACACCAAGGACTTTCACATACATGACAGACCTTCACGATAACTCTGTGAGGTAATACACCTATTCTACAGAGAAAAAGGAGCAAAAGGCGAGTCTTAACCTGCTTCTCTAATACTCCAGTCATATTCCACAAGCCACATGCAGTTCTGAGCACCTGAAATGTGGTCACTGTGACTTAATTTATTTTCAATATTAAGTTAATTAAAATTAAACAGTAACAGATAATCAAGTCATTTATGGCAAACTTATGTTTGGAACAACCTATATATGCAAACCTGTTTTTCCAACTATAACTTTATGAATGCTGAGATGTGCTCAAAGTATAAAACACCTATCAGATTTTGAAAATTCAGTACCCCCAAAAAAGGAATAAAAAGTATCTCACCTGAAAGATTTATACTGATTACACATTGAAATAATAACACTTGGGGTCCACTGAGTTAAACAAAACATTAAAATTAATTTTACCTGTTTTTTACTTTTAATATGGCCACTGGAAAATCAGATATGGTTTGTATTTTTCTATTGGATGGCACTGATCTCAACACCCTCCAAACCCCTGCTCTGTCTATTATACCACATCATTAACCACACATTAAATCAGTAGAGAAATCACTTCTCAGACCAAAGTCCAACAGAAAAAAAAAGGCACACCAGGATACTGCATAACTTCTCATCTTAACGCCAATCATTGTTTTTCTTTGAAATATTTAGTGTCAGAAGACCTAGATTTAAATCTCATTCTGCAGTATTCCTTTGGGCACGAGTTTAAGTCTTTCTCCAGCTGTTTAAGATATTAAGTGAAGACTTGGAAGCACCCACTACATTCATAGGACACAACAGACTCTTACAAGTGCTGCTCCTTCCATTCACTAGTCACTGTCCATCATCACCACTTCCCAAAAGAGACAGTATTCAACCAACACTCTGTATTAATGTGCGTTAGCTAACACAATGTCCTAGGGACTTCCCTGGGAGACTAGTAGTTAGGAATCCGCCTTCCAATGCAGGTGACATGGGTTCAACCCCTGGCCCAGGAACCAAGATCCCACATGCTGCAGGGCAACTAAGCCTGCATTCTACAACAAAGACTCAAAGCAGTAAAGTAAATAAATAATTTTAAACGTTCCAGACATATAAATATGGGTGACCAAATAAATCCTCACTCTTACAAAGCACATCAGTATTGCCTGCAATTGTGCAGTCCAATGTCCTCGTTAATAGCTTCACGTAGCTACTGACATTTACACTAACTGAAAAGAAGTAAAAATTTAGTCCCTCAGACATAATAGTAACATTTCAAGTGCTCAATATGCCTTTGTAGCTAGTATAAATTTTCATCATGGAAGAAAGTTCCATTGGAGAGTAGCTTTCAAAAAGTTAAAGCCACATAGTAACCGTGACAGGAAAACATCTTGTTAAATATGATTCAAATATTATATAGGTTAAGGTTCTTGAAATCATGTACTTCACTCCACGCCAAAATGAAAAAGACTGTGATTCTACACACACAGCATTTTATGTCTTAAATTATTTCCTAAACAGAGAGAAAGCACATTCCCTAGAATTAGCCACACCCCTTTACAAGCTGAGTAAATTGACCATTAGGAAAATACGGAAAAACCTGATACACCTTAAATGTGGCCTAGAGTAGACTGCCACATAATTCTAGGCAGTATGACTCTTCCAGGTGGGAGAGTTAAGCATATAACATATCCCAGTAACTCAGCACTGCTTTCTCTTTGCAAATCAAAATAACCATTATCAAGAACCCCCACCACTGAATTCACAACACATTCCATGCCTGCATTTATGGATCAAAGGGAAAAGAACAGGTTTGGGAGATTTTTAATTCAGACCCAAAGAACCTGGGAATACAGCAAAATGTGTCAATCAGCAGAAAGATACTAAATGAGCTAAGAAATGATGATTGCAGGCAACTCTATACACAGCCTAGGATTTTTTTCAGAACCTGCAATTCTAACAAAATCTTGTTCAAATAGGCACTCATCTGTTCACTGCTATCGGCCTAAACATCTTAAAAAAGAAAAAAAAAAAAAACTTTGTAACTTAAAATATTAATGTTCATTTGATGTAGTTCTAAGCCCTTGATGACAGACCCTTCGGTTGGTCCAAGTAGTTAGATGGTATAAATTCATTTCAAGTTCACCCTTTGACACTTTCACAGGTTAATGCTACACTCAAGTTCCTCAATTTTTGTTCCCAATTATTGTTTCAGAAAGATTTTGCAAACTGGCAGAGGCTCAGAGGTCAAAGACCTAAGATGCCAATTAAAATAATCCTTATTAATTTTTATAAAGGGAATGAATAAAAATGAAAAGTCAGGAATTATATTATTCTAAAAGAGGCTGGTGATTGGGGCTCTGAACAATTAATCATTTTCAGCTGGAGTATATAATTACCATAGCAAGCTTAAGCTTAGGCATGGGCTATATATACTACTCCAGAAATTGAAAGACTGAATTCTTTAAGTATATTTGCATAGCTACTTTACACTCAACTCTTCAAAGTAGCTGAGAAGATGGCTTCACTCAAGTATTTGCAAAAACTATGAACCACTTAGAAAGGAGACCTATATTAAATGTGTCTTAAAGAAAAAACTATTGCTCAAACTACCACTAGTCAAGAAACAAGATTTACTAGTGGGATATGCCTCTGTTTTGTAAAGCAAACAGCAACTGTTAACTGCTTTTCTTGTGTATGATTTTACATACTTTTGTCTGCAGGAAGATTATATTCCAGAAGCAGTTCAGTGTGAGGACAAGGGTGTGTTTTCCCTTCATACTCAAAAACATTATTTTCCTAACCCTTCACATTCAACAGTAGTAACCACAGCAACAAAAATTTTGATGGAGCATGAGCAATAATTTCTGGGTCCATTCTGTCACTTAATGTTTCTTGACCTTCTGTCAAATAGTGTTCTATTGCATCGCATGAGTTATGAAAACCAAAAATGACTGAACAAAAGTACATTACTTAACTCATTTTTTTGAGTAAAGATTACTCATTATATTTCAAGACAAAGGAAAAGAAGTCTTGCTGATGCAAGCAAAGGTGATAACCTGTAAATAACGAAATTATGTTGACAGCCAGACTATTAAATCTAATAGCAAGAAGCCTTTATATACGTTATAACAATGGCAGAAAATAAATAGCATTTCATGGTAAAGTGTCTAGCAGATCACTAGTATTAGTGTCATGTCAAACCACTGGCATCTCTTGTCATTACGAATTAGTCCTTCAAATGACTGAGGGGAGGCAGGACTCTTTAAGGATGTAACTGGAAAGAAAACATACTTTATGAATAAATTTATTTCGGCCTAAGTAAAACAAGGATTGGTGAACCAGGAAAATCAGAAGCTCAAAAGACGACTTAATTCAGTCAAGTCCTCCAATGATCACCTGCCTGGGCCCGCCATGGGCAAGCTGCCAGATAAGACAGTCTGCTGCCTACAGGATACTGCACCATGGGGAAGAACTCTAGAACCTACTAAAGGCAGCCAATTACAGACCAAATAACCCTGCATATCTCAGGGCAAGTGTGCTGTATCCCCAGGGTTCATTCAATTCCTTGCAGTCCTGAGGGAGGTACTCACGCCAAGCCAACTACCTGCTAACCTCCGGCAGACCCCACGATAACCTCTGGACAACTCCTTTCTGTTTTGTAGAACCAAAGAGGGGTTCAAAGCTGCACCATTCGCAGAGAAATCAAGAAAGTGAAAAAAGGCGAGTCCCCCTAGGAACCTTGATTCCCCCCCCCCGCCACGCACTCTGAAATTGACACCACCCTGATAAATACATTCCCCTATTCTATCCTCCTCCTTTTCCTTCAGTGACCTTCCCTGTTCCTACTGCCTTGGGCAAGACAAGAGAGGAGCTGCTGTCGTTCCCCCACCCCCGGGGAAGGTGCCTTTCCCTCTGAGAGGCGCAGAGGGAGGAAGGAAAAAAGCTTGCTCCTCCCCAACCCACCCGCGCCACAACTCCTAGGTGCAGGCACGATGGGGGAAAAGGGGAAAGAGAGAGAGCAATGAGAAGTGACAGCCCTGCGCTGGCTTGGGAGAAGAGAACTCCTGCTCCGGAAGAAACGCGGGAGATCACCACCACCGTACCACTCCCCCCGTCCCCGGCTCCACGAACCCAAATGAATGAACTGAATAAAACCGGGGGGTGGAAGGGTTTATCATGCGCAGTCCTTGCCATCCAGGAAGCGAAGACAGAGAGGCCTTCAAACCCCAGCGTGGCCTCGCTCCCCTATGGATCTCGACTCGCTTCCTTGCCACCCAAGCCCCACATCAATCATTTAACCCTTTAAGCTTTCGGAGATAGTGCCCCGTCCTCCGCCTACCTCAGGAACCGATACCCCCCCCCCCCGCCCCGATTCTACTCTTTTTGGCTTGGACTCAGACTCCCGCTTCTTCCTTCCGACCTCCCTCGTCTCCACAGCCCTCACGAGCCCCGGCCCACCGCACCTGAAGATGCTCCTGAAAACGAATTGGCAGAATCTGGGCCATGGCGCTGTCGGGGGGTATGGTCTCCTCCTGTCACTGGGGCTGCGGGGCAGTGGCTGCCCGGGCTCTCCAAGGAGAGGAGGAGAAGGGGGAGGGGGGAGGCTGGGCTCAGCAGGAGAGTCTCCGGGGACGCAGGAAACTGGCAGGCAGACGAAAGAGCTCAGGTCGGGGGCGGAGGCTCCAGGGTCCGGGAGAGCCGCAATGGCGGAACCGGGCGCAGCGCAGACTCCGGAAACGGCTGAGCCCTGCGGAGGGATCCCAGCAACAGAACTCCGCCCCAGTCACTTCACCCCCCCCCCCTCCGCCTTATGTACCCCTCCACAGAGTGCCGCGGTACCGCGGAGCGCAGGAATTCGGGGCGCAGTGCGCCGAGGGACTCGCTGACGGCTGCGACAAGGCAATAAATAGAGGCATCGAAGGGACTACTTTTTTTGCCTCATCACTTTCCCCAGCCGCCTGCTTTTCCCTCCCCCTCCACCACCTTTTTTTGCATTTTGCCACATCATGCGACTAAGGGCGAGCAACGTCATTTCCGTGGGCGCTTTAGGTCCCACCCACGTACTTCCGGGTGCACGTGACGCTGGTCGGGAAAGGTCGGCTGGTCGCTGCCAGAATGCAGAGCGAGTTCTCGGGAAGTGCGGCGTCTCCTGGGAATGAAGTGGCTGTTGGGCCGCCTTGAGGAATGGCGGTGCTGCTGCCTTCCCCTGTGCGCCCTGTCTGTTTAAATCGAGTCCCTTACGAAGAGGACGTGGCATGGGCAGATGGGCCCAGCCTCCCGCCCTCTCGGTGACTCAGGGAAACGGCCTCCCTGCAGAGCGGTCTTGGCAGTAGGCTGCTGCCCTCCTCCCCCGCCTGGTTCCGTGTAGTGGGTGGGTGGTGGTTACATCCCAAAGAGGGGGCATTGAAATGGGGTTTAAAATCCTCTCTGCCCTTCTGACGGTTGGAGAAGCTGACGCTTGGATTCTAGCAGAGCTAATAGTCTCTTCGGATGTTAAACAATTGACTCAAAGGGCGGTGAAGGCCATTGATGAGGTATCTCAAATAGGCCTTGTGATGGCCTTTCTTAACGTTTCTGCGGACATTTTGGCAGACGTGTTTATGAGTGTAGCCTAGTAATTTGCTGGAGATTTTGAGTGTCCTAAATACGCTCAAGAATAGGACTGAAATTGTAGCAGGAGGACTTTTTTTCCAGCCATGTCAAATAATGAGCCTCAAAGGTTTAGGTTAAAGTTGGGTTTTTTCTCAGTGTGGCTAAGATACGCTCTTGGAGAAAGAGATTAACTATTAGCGGTGTGTTTCAGTGGGACCACCTTAACAGTGTAAGTTAGCAGTGTTTGGGAATGCAAGTACCTCAAAGCTGAAGCATCGTGTCTTCTCACTGCGTAAAGCTGTCTACGGTATTCAGTATCGGTTAATAACCTTCCCAGTACTCTATTGCTAAAGTATAAGCTATAATGATATTTCATAACAGCACAGATACAGTAAAGGATAAAAGAATTTTCGTTCTGTGCCGTTCGTTTTAAGAGAGATGTAACTTTTTCCAGAAAGATCTTGAACTATTCAGGTACACGTTAATTATTTTTAGTGCCCTTTTCAGTTAAACATAAAACCCCTATTAGGTAGACAGTAATTTTGTGTGTCAAGCAGTTTTACTTAAAGAGAAATTTGCTTAATCATTTAAATTGCTTTTAATATTTTCCCCAAAGTATATCTCACATACTGAGGATGAGACAAGAATCTTTGGCAGTTAAAATTGCAGACAGAGACTATTCTGCAAAGAAAAGCCCCACCACCATGTCATCAGAGTGAATATTTATGCTTGGCAAAGTTTCATTATGTTTTGTTAAGCTAAGTACTTGAAGATGTTCTGTATTCTGTGGCATTTGAAATGACCTTTCTAATAACCAGTTTAAACACGAGCTTCTTTGAATCTTTTGGAAGTATGCAAATTTTAAATTAAAGATCTAAAGGTGTTGCTGCTCTATTATACAGTTAAAGCAGTAACTTTAATCAACTTATATTTCCAGTCTCAGAATCCGGGATACAAATGAGCTATGATATGAATCGGAGACCAAAATTTTATTAATAACAGTCTTGCATTTTCAGACAGACCTCTAATTTTAAATATACGGTTAGAATCCACAAAGCAATGGATTTTAGCTTGGATATTTGGTGTGGAATGTGTAACCAAAAGTGCACTGAGATTGTTAAAGTGAGTGCTGTGTCATCACGCACAGAAATGAATGCCTTGTTTTCACAATCATTTACATTATACCAGCTCATTTTGAACACTGTATCCTTCAGTAAATCTAGAATTTTTCAAGAGAAAAAAAAATGTACTAGATGATAAACATTAAAAAAAAAAAAACACCAAAGCCCAAATCTGTGCCTTTTAAAGACTAATGATGTTTGGCTGAGGTAATGAGAGAGCTTTTTATGGTAGTACACTGTTCTTGTTAATGTGTAGAAGCAGGACAAAAGGTTATCAATACTTTGTTTATAAGCCCTAGAGGCTGAGTCACTGTTAACGGTTACCTGAGCAGTAACTAAATGGCTTTGTTTTCAGGCACTACCTTGAGTTAGAGAAGATAGGGGGAGAAAAACACTCAACATCTGTTATCTGGTTTATAAGGTTATCAAACTATAACAAAGTCTTTTAATAAGACTATAAATGTTATTGTCATCATGGCTTTTGATTTCAGAAATCCAGTGTTTTAGCAAGGTAGCGATGTTAATAAAATAGTCAAATACTTTTGAGTTTGAAGGTATTTTTAGCAGAATATTCAATAGTAGGTACTTGTTTTGAGTTATACCAAGTGCAAATAGCAAAAACTACATTGTTCCTCTGCTATCTTGAGGAGTGCCAGTTTCTCAAAACCTACACAAGAAAACTTTGTCTCCTGAATATTATGCCAGGACCTGTGTTACACCGATATATATATATATATCAGTGAGAATGACACATCAGAAAAACTTCCTTGTAGGATTCCTCTGTAGTTTTTCATCTGCAAGCAATGGTGGATTTAAGGCCCATACCTTTTAACTTGACCTTTTAAAAATAGCATGAACTAACTGCATTGCAGAAGCGACAAATAAAGCATTTCTCAGACATTAAGAGATTAATTTTGAAGCAGAAGTTTAAACTTAACCCACTGAACCAAATATTTTAAATTCAGATTTTAATGAAATCAAGAAGGATATACTTTAGCATTACCTAAGTAAGATAAGTGGTTTTGCCATTTAAACAGCAGCTTTGAGAAACATCTCAGCCCCCTAGGACCACTGCTATGAATTCCAGCAGGATTAAAGAGCATATCAAAGGCCAATAAGTGACTCAGTTATCAGTGCCCGCTTTGTTTTGATCCTGAACAAGTCACCAATTATAGGTAAAGCTCACCCAAAACGATATTTATAAAGCAAGACAAAACTTTGATGGCATTATTTTAGTATAAAATGGATCTTAACATATATTCAGTTATCACTCACTACCCAGGCCTGTCCTAAATCTGATTTATATAGACAAGTTTTATAATGTATCATGGATGGCAATAAGATCTGAAGTGAATATTCTGCATCAGGAGCAACCATGTTCCAAGGAAGCAGTCAAGTCTAGCCCTGTGGGAATACAATCTGGAGTCTAGCATATTTTAGGCCCCTCCCAAGTTTTCTAAAGGTTAAATCAGATTCCAGCAGAGGAATGAAGTAGCTCAGAACATTACCTTAAAAAGTCAGCTCAGAAAAGTTGGTTCAAATATAGTGATACACAAAGCTTTGGGGACAGAAAAACCCAGAATAGCACCAACACTACTGATCAACAAAGTCAGATACTGTGTCACAACCTCCTTTTCACTTGGAAAAACAAAAGTTAAAAACAAGCTTAAGATCTACAGAATGCAGGGGTGGGAATGATTGTTGTGGGCTTCCCCCCTCTCCAGCTCCTTCTAAATATGTACAACTGTCTCCTTTCACCTCCTGGAGTTACTGTTTCCAAAGCAGGGTGTGACCCACAAACATGTTCTACCACTTTTAAAATTCTGTTGCACTCCAGGGATAGTTCTGCAAGTAGCAATGCAGGAGGCAGCCCTGCTGTTGCTGCTCAGTCACTAAGTTGTGTCTGACTCTGCAACCTGATGGACTGCAGCATGCAGGATTCCCTGTCCTTCACAATCTCCAAGAATTTGTTCAGACTCTTGCCCAATGCATTGGTGATGCCATCCAACCATCTCATCCTCTGTCACCTTCTCCTCCTGCCCTCAATCTTTCCCAGTATCAGAGCCGATTCCAGTGAATCAGCTTTTTGCATCAGGTGGCCAAAATATTGGAGTTTCAGCATCAGTCCTTCTAATGAATATTCAGGGTTGATTTCCTTTAGGATTAACTGGCTTAATCTCCTTGCTGTCCAAGAGGCTCTCAAGAATCTTCTCCAGCACCACAGTTCGAAAGTACCAATTCTTCAAGACTCAGCCTTCTTTATGGTCTAACTCTCACAAGCATACATGACTACTGTAAAAAAACATAGCTTTGACTACACAAACCTTTGTAGGCAAAGTGATGTCTCTGCTTTTTAATATGCTATCTAGGTTTGTCATAGCTTTTCTTCCAAGGAGCAATGTCTTTTAAAATTTCATGGCTGCAGTCTCCATCTGCAGTGATTTTGGAGCCCAAGAAAATAAAATCTGTCACTGTTTCCACTTTTTTTCCCATCTGTTTGCCATGAAGTGATGGGACCCAATGCCAGAATGTTGAGTTTTAAGCCACTTTTCCACTCTCTTCTTTCATCAAGAGGCTCTTTAGTTCCTCTTTGCTTTCTGCCATTAGAGTGGTATCATCTGTATATCTGAGGTTTTGATATTTCTCATGGCAATGTGATTCATCCAGCCTGGCATTTTGCATGATGTACTCTGCATAGAAGTTAAATAAGCAGGGTGACAATATACAGCTTTGAAGTACTCCTTTCCCAATTTTGAACCAGTCCGTTGTTCCATGTCAAGTTCTAACTTGTTTCTTGACCTGCATACAGATTTCTCAGGAGATAAGTAATCTGATATTCTCATCTCTATAAGAATTTCCCACGATTTTTTGTGATCCACACAGGCTCAGATGGTAAAGAATCTGCCTGCAAATGTAGGAGACCAGGGTTTGATCCGTGGGTTGGGAAGACCCCCTGGAGAAAGGAATGGTTACCCACTCTAGTATTCTTGCCTGGAGAATTCCATGGATAAAGGAGCCTTGTGGGCTACAGTCCATGGGGTCACAGAGAGCTGGACACAACTGAGTGACTAACACACTAAAGCAGAGTCAGAGGCTTTAGTGTAGTCAATGAAGCAGATGTTTTTCTGGAATTCTCTTGCTTTCTCTATGATCTGACGGATGCTGGCAATTGTACAGCTGGTTCCTGTGCCTTTTCTAAATCCAGTTTGTACATCTGGAAGTTCTTGGTTCATGTACTGTTGAAGTCGAGCTTGAAGGATTTTGAGCATTACCTTGCTAGCGTGTGAAATGAGCACAATTGTAGTTTGAACATTCTTTGACATTGCCCTTCTTTGGGATTGGCATGAAAACTGACCTTTCCCAGCCTTGCAGCCTTGTTATGGTATTATAATAAACTCATCCTCAGAAGAGAATATTAAGGACTGACATTTGGTAAAGTTTTGGCTAACTCAAAGTCAAGGAAAAGTCAAGGAAACAGGACTGACTTGATTACCAAACCCTTCAGTATATAACAATGAAAAATAATGTTAAGGGGCTTCCCTGGTGGCTCGGTGATAAGAGAATCCACCTGCTAATGCAGAAGACATAGAGGATCCCACATGCCGTGGAGCCACATGAGCCCCTGAGCCCCTGAGCCCCTGAGCCACAATACTGAGCCTGTGCTCTAGACCAGGGAACGGCACCTACTTCCCGAGCCCGTGCACCACAAGAAAAGCCAGCGCAACGAGGGCCCCGCACACCACAGCTAGAGTAGCCCCTGCTTGCTGCAACTAGGGAAAAGTCTGCATGGCAATGAAGACCCAGCACAGTCAAAAATAATTTTTAAAAAATGTTAAAAGGCTTTATTTGGCTGCACTGGGTCTTAGTTGCAGCACATGGGATCTTTTTTTAGTTCAGGCATACAGGATCTTTAGTTGTGGCATGTGGTATCTTGTTCCCTGACCAGGGCTCAAACCTGAGCCCCCTACATTGGGAGCGCAGAGTCTTAGCCACTGGACCACCAGGGAAGACCCTGAAAAGGTTTTTAAAAACCTTTTTTAAATGGGGAATCAATTCTGAAGCTTAAAGAGCTCAGGTTCATCACTGTGAAGTGATACATATAGTACTCTTGCAAATGTAGCCTGATCTGAATATGTACCAAATGTAGAACACACTAGAAATTACTCTTTTAAATGCCTTAAACCTCAATGTGTCATGGTGGTAAAAATGCGTTAGATAAAATAAACCCAAAACTTGTTTACTTCCTTTTGTTGCTCATATTCCAAATAACTGAGTTTAATGTTGTACAGTATACACACATATAATTATTATTCATTCTGTAACACTCCAGTAATGAAAAATATGCCAACTTAAATTTTTTTCCTACATCATATTTACTGATTTAAATTTTATTTTTCTTTTCTAAGCCAATCCTATTAGCACCAAAAGGCATGAAAACAGTCTCTTTGGGTTAGGCCAATCATGGGTTCGGGTGGACTCCAGGAGCTGGTGATGAACAGGGAGGCCTGGCGTGCTGGGGTTCATGGGGTCACGAAGAGTCAGACACGACTGAGTGACTGAACTAAATCAATATATAAAGTTGGTCACTCAAATAAAGCTTCCACAGGGTGAGAATAAAAACTAACCAGATGAATAGTCCTTCATGTCTCCATATTTGGGGACTATCAAGCTAAGCCATCAGATCAGATGTAGAGATGAGATTATACTCATTACTGCAAAGGCCTTAAAAATTCCATTTCTTGAATGGGAACTAGATGGAGTAGCAAACTAGCACAAAACAGCAGTCTATAAGGGCTGCATGCTGTAAAAAGAAAACTCTAGGCCAAGCTTTCAGATTTTCCTATCTGTAAGAATGAGTAGCACTCAAATGATCATTCATATGACCTATCTAATCTTAACCCAAGTTACAGAATTGGAAACCTCAAAACCCTTCAAAAAAGCCCTTCTCAAGGTGAAACTGATCATCTTTCCATTGTTTATCCCTTATTCCTCTCTCCAACCACACAAATTCTGTCTCCTTTTTTGTTCTAGTCCAAGTCCAACCCTTACTTAAAAATGCACCTTAAAATCTATTTGCCTTACTTCTTAAGCTACTATAGCATTTATCGACTGTAATACCTATTTAATTTGAAGCCCAGGCCAACTTACCTTGGAGTTAGCACATCATTTATAAATATCAACCACATACAAAAAGCACCACATTGGGTGTTAGGTTATATTCTGGGTTATCCCATCTTACTTCTTATGATTTAGCTGAGCACCAAGGAATATTAGATTAAGAAACATGTTAGAATTTATCTGGACAAGTAAAATACTTGATTATTTTGAAAAATCTTCAAAGCTTCATTAGCGTTCTGTATTATTTGTATTTTCAGGTTTCCTTTAAAGTAATACAGGTTACTTTGAAAATCTTTGGGAGAATAAAGATAACTAAGTTTTTGTAACAAATTAAACTCCTGCTGCATTCAATCCTGTCAGGTCTGCTATAAAGAAAAGTTGGGAATTCCTCGGTGGTCTGTGTTCAATTCTGTCAGTTCTGCTATAAAGAAAAGTTGGGAATTCCTTGGTGGTCCAGTGGTTAGAACTTGGCGCTTTCACTGCTATGGCCCAGGTTTGATCCCTGGTCAGGAAACTAAGATCCCACAAGCTGCATGGCATGGCCAAAAATAAATTTTTAAAAAAGTGAAAACCAAAAAACCCCTTAGTATTTCATGAAATTAAGTTCTTTTCTTTCAATTAAAATAATTTGAGTCAGAATGGGCTTGTGAAAAGCAGCTTTTCTGGAATAAAGTGCAAGTGGTAAAAAAAATGAAATCAAAAGACTATTTCCTGATATGCAAAAATTACATGAGATTCAAACTTCATTGTCCATAAAGCTTTACTGGAACACAGCCATATCTGTTTATGTACTGTCCATGGCTGCTTGTATATTAAAATAGCATAGTAGCTGCAACAGACTGTATGCCTTGGAAGTTAAATACTATCTTATCTGGCCCTATCAAATTCATATTGGTTAATTTTATTAATTTCATTTCTTGTAGACAAGTTAAAAACTAAGAAAAAAGAGCAGAATATCTAAATATGTAAATTAACATAATAATGAGGCACTTTCTTGTCTGTTTTACAAGGATATTTTTGAGGGACCACATTCATACAGTACAGTAAGAAAGGTACTTCACTGCATTGCTATTAGGAATGTAAAGTGTTAGGCAACACTTTAGGTAACACCTGTTAGGCAACAAGAGTCTCAAAAATCACTTCCAGTGATGTAAAGAATTCGACCATAAGAACATATCACAGTTTACTTAAACATTTCCCTATTGATAGCTATGTATGTAATTTTCAACTTTTTACTACTAGAAATATTTTAATAACTACTGTATGTAACATAAATCATCAAACTGATTCTAAATCTATAGGAGTCAAATTTTACTAGAAACATGTTATCTACTCTCAGAGAGTTCCTAGGATATAAATTTAAAGTTGGGCTTGCTGCATCACAGGTTGTGCACATCTTCAATTTTACTAAATATTGCTAATATGTCCTCTAAATTAAGAGCAATTTATCCTATGCCAACACTTTGCAGGCATATTAATTGTTGCCAATATGATGGAAAAGAATGGGATCTCATTTTCAACTTCATTTCCCGAATTTCTAGTAAGACTCAGTGTTTGATTTATTGACCGTGTTTCCTTTTACAAAATGACTGACCATCTTCTTTGCCCATATTTCTATGATAACATTCATCTTCATTTACTTTATCCAGTAATTTAAAGGTGAATCCTCATTTTTAAAATTTTTTAATGGAAAGATCATTGCTTTACAGAATTTTGTTGTTTTCTTTCAAACCATAACGAGTCAGCCATAGGTATATATACATTCCTTCCCTCTTGAACTTCCCTCCCAGTCACACCCCTCTAGGTTGACACAGAGCCTGTTTGAGGCCTCTGCAAATAAATTCTTTGGTACCATCTCTCTAGATTCTGTATATAAGCGTTAGTATATGATATTCATCCTTCTCTTTCTGACTTATTTCACCCTGTACAATAGGCTCTAGGTTCATCCACCTCATTAGAACCAACTCAAATATGTTCCTTTTTATGGCTGAGTAATACTCCATTGTGTATATGTACCACAACTTCTTTATCCATTCATCTGTGGATGGACATCTAGGTTGCTTCCATATTCTAGCTATTGTAAATAGTGCTGCAATGAACAATGGGATACATGTCTTTTTCAGTTTTGGTTTCCTCAGGGTATATGCCTAGGAGTGGGATTACTGGGTCATATGGTGGATTTATTTCTAGTTTTTTAAGGAATCTCTATACCGCCTTCCATAGTGGCTGTTATCAATTTATATTCCCACCAGCAGTGCAAGAACATTCCCTTTTCTCCACACTGTCTCCAGCATTTGTTTGTAGACTTTTTGATGATGGCCATTCTGACTGGTATGAGTTAATATCTCATTGCAGTTTTGATTTGCATTTCTCTAATAATGAGCGATGTTGAGCATCTTTTCATGTGTTTGTTAGCCATCTGTATGTGTTCTTTAGAGAAATGTCTGTCCCTCTTTCAAGAACAAATTTTTCCGTAACCACAACCTTTCCTCCAAGACTCTTTCCACCTTAACTAGATTCAAAATTCCTCTCATACTTCTCTCACAGCCCTCTCAGTAGAAATCTGTTTTTCTTATCAATACCATTGTCACAATTACCTCAAAGATGTAATGATGTCATTCCCTGCCAATAAATTCATATATAGTACCAAAGTGAAAGCTGCTCAGTCATGTCTGACTCTTTGTGACCCCCATGGACTGTAGTCCATGGAATACTCCAGGCCAGAACTGGAGTGGGTAGCTGTTCCCTTTTCCAGGGGATCTTCCCAACCCAGGGACTGAACCCAGGTCTCCCACACTGCAGGTGGGTTCTTTACCAGCTGAGCCACCAGGGAAGCCCATATAGTACCAAGTAAGTCCAAATTCCATAATTTGGCTTCCAAAGCCTTCCATAATCTGTCTTCAATATTTTCAGCCTATTACTCTTATATATATATATATATACATATATATATATATATATATATACACATACACATATGCACACACATACTCAATGTACCAAATAAAGTAAGACTGTTTGCCACCCCTCTCAGATATCTCCTGAGTTTTCTAATTCTGCCTTGATTTATGCTGTTTTTGGCACCCAAGTGTTTATTGGAAATTCTTACCTCAAGGAAAGTTCTTCCTTACAAAGTAATGCCACTAAATAAATACAGTTGACCCTTCAAGACCTCTATGATCTGGGGTGCCCACCCTCCCTGCAGCTGAAAATCCTCATATAACTTTATAGTCAGCCCTCCATATCAGTGGTTCCACATCCTCAGATTCAGTGAACATATGTAGTATTCAATACTCTCAGTTCAGTTCAATCGCTCAGTCGTGTCCAACTCTTTGCAGCCCTATGAATCTCAGCACGCCAGGCCTCCCTGTCCATCACCAACTCCCGGAGATTACTCAAACTCATGTCCATCAAGTCGGTGATGCCATCCAGCCATCTCATCCTCTCTTGTCCCCTTCTCCTCCTGCCCCCAACCCCTCCCAGCATCAGGGTCTTTTCCAATGAGTCAACTCTTCACATGAGGTGGCCAAAGTATTGGAGTTTCAGCTTCAGCATCAGTCCTTCCAATGAACACCCGGGACTGATCTCCTTTAGGATGGACTGGTTGGATCTCCTTGCAGTCCAAGGGACTCTCAAGAGTCTTCTCCAACACCACAGTTCAAAAGCATCAATTCTTCGGTGCTCAGCTTTTTTCACAGTCCAACTCTCACATCCATACATGACCACTGGAAAAACCATAGCCTTGACTAGACAGACCTTTGTTGGCAAAGTAATGTCTCTGCTTTTTAATATGCTATCTAGGTTGGTCATAACTTTCCTTCCAAAGAGTAAGCGTCTTTTAATTTCATGGCTCTACTAGGTATTAATTGGAAAAAACAAAAAAACCTTGTGTATAACAGGTTCCCTGGTAGCTCAGCTGGTAAAGAAGCCACCTGCAATGCAGGAGACCCCAGTTCGATTCCTGGGTTGAAAAGATCCCCTGGAGGAGGGCATGGCAACCCACTCCAATATTCTTTCCTGGAGAATCCCATGGACAGAGGATTCTGGCAGGCTACAGTCCCTGGGGTCAGAAAGAGTTGGACATGACTGAGCAACTAAGCAGAGTGTACAACAGAACCCAGGCATTTCAAACCCATGTTGTTCAAGGACCATTTGTATATGAAGCAGTTAGGAAAAAAAGCACCATTCTGCAACCTTAAGAATATAACTGATTCAGGCAAGAATCATCAGCTGATAAATTCAGAGGGTTAATAATTTATGAGGAACAGGCCATTTCATGTAATTTTAAAGTATTCTTCCCACAAACTACTTATTAATTATAAGAGTAACTAGACTGAAGAAATAAAAAACCACTCTTAACCAATTAATCAAAATTTGTATCACCAATAAGGGGCAAATACCATATACCTCCAGATTTGATGCCTTGGGAAAGATACTGTATCACCTATGTGGAATTCCAGTAACAAATGCAAAACCATGAGGAAACATTAGGGAAATCCAAACTGAGGACATTCTATCGTATGAAATAACTAACCTGTATTATTAAAAAATGTCAAAAATGTTATTCAAATATGTTAAGTGTGAAAGACAACAAATACATGTAGGAAAGAACATGGAGAAAAGGGAACCCTCTTACAATGTTGGCGGGAATGTAAGTTGGCACAGCCATTACGGAAAACACTAAAGAGTTTCCTCAAAAATTAAAAATAGAACTGCCATAAGACCTAGCAATTCCACTTCTGGGTATTTTCTGAAGAAAACAAAGACACTAATTCTAAAAGATATATGCATCCCTATGTTCACCACAGCATGGTTTACAACAGCCAAGATATGGAAGCAACCTAAGTATCCATTGATGGATGAACGGATAAAGAAGATGTGATACAAATATTTACAGTGGCATATTAGTCATTAAAAAAAATGAAACCTTGCCATTTGCAATAACATGAATGGATCTAGAGGGTATTAAGGTAAGTCAGAGATCAACAAATATTATATGATTTTACTTCTACGTGGAACCTGAAAAACTAAACATAACAAAACAGAAACAGTCATAGATACAGAGAATAAACAGGTGGTTGGCAGAGGAGAAGGAGTAGGGGGATGAGTGAAATAGGTGACAGAGATGAAGAGATACAATCTTCAGCTTTGTTACCTTCACAGGTAAAAAATAAATGAATCTTGGGATGAAATGTACAGCATGGGGAATATAGTCAATAATATTGTAATATCTGTGTATGCTGACAGATGGTAACTAGACTTATTGTGATGATCATTTTGTAATGTACAGAAATACCAAATCACTATGTTACCTGGAAATAACAGGGTTATAGGTTAACTGTACTTCAGTTTATTTTCTCAATTATCTTTTAAACTGTAGTTGATTTATCATGTTTCAGGTGTAACTAAGTTATATATACATACACATATATGTACTTTTTAAGATTCCTTTCCATTATAGGTTATTATAAGATGCTGAGTACAGTTATTATAGGTTGTTGTAAGGTACTGAATATAGTTCCCTGTGCTATACAGCATGTCCTTATTGTTTATCTCTTATGTATAGTAGTGTATATCTCTTAATCCCAAGTTCTCTACACTTCAATTTTTTTTTTTTTTTTTTTTTTTTTACACTTCAATTTTTAAAAAGGTTAAATGTGAAAGATGAAGAAAAACAGAAGACACCTTTTCCATATTAAAGAATATTAAATACAATACATGCTTCTTGACTGGATCCTCAACTAGGGGAAAATGCTATAAAGAACATTACTGGGAAAACTGATGAAATTATAGATATGCACTATAGATTTAGAATGTGTGCTTAGTAATAATTTACTGAAGTAAAGAGCTTTCATTCCAAGAATCCACGTACATCCCCACATCAAAGGAATACACTGATACATATGCCTGGGAAGAGAAAATGACAGGGCTAATATGCTGAAACAGTGTCTTCAGCACTGCAGATTCAAAACGACCAATTAACAGTGCTGAGACTGTTCCACGAAACCATTACCACTCACCTTACTTCAAGAACAAACATGGATTTGGGTCCTCATGTGATATTTCAATAAAGGCTTCAAGATTCTAATACTGAACAGAAGAAACGTTTACATGCCAAAGGAAAGAACTGCAAAAGACTGTTATCCATAAAAATTTTTCATTCTTAAATTTTACCGAAAAATAACTAAAAACACACATTATGATACCTTTTGAATTTGAACACTAATAGCTTTATTTAACAGACATTGAATGACTACTATGTGCAAAGCACTGTGTTAGGTGCCATGAAAGATACAAAGATGAAAAAGACATAGTCCCTTCCCACAAGGAGCATATAATCTAGTGGGGGAGACAGACAAATACACAAATAACTAGAATACAAGGCAGTGAACAACAGAGTGGACAAGTGCTGAGTGTGTCTGAGTGTGATACTAACTAGCCTCAAGGTTCCAATTTGAAACACTGGTGATGTAGAGTTAGCTGCTTTGAAAATCCCATTTCAAGATCAGCATAATAAATGTTTAAATGGTCCTATCCAAGCAGCTGGAGGCAAGACAATAGGCCAGGTGGAAGGGCTGTTTGAAAGACTGTCACATTTACATATGTGGTGCTGATACAAGTACGTAGGGACAGCTAAAAAAAGACCATATATATATCATCTGTCCTTTGGTTAATGGCTATAGCTACTGTTTTAAACAATATACTTTTATATAAAAAGGAATTTGTATAATTCCAGAAAAGTCAACTTAAGGATTAATATTAATTCAACAAAGAATCTTGCCATAGGCAATTTTCTTATTTACTAATTGATTAAGTATTTTCTCTATCTATAAAGCTCTGTAGCAATTAAACGGTTAGACATCTAAGTATTGCTGAGTAAAAACCTCTTATGTTTAGCCTTCGGAAGGAAATGGTCACAAACCTGATAACCTGATATAATACTACTCTATTAGCAACAAGAAGGCCTTAAAGAGATTTAAGGAAAATAATTTTTAATGCTTCAATGCAAATGGAATACACACTGATTAAATATAATTCAATGTTCTTTGAAAATATCTCATTGACAGCATTTGATACCAGTTAAGGCCAGCAAAACTGAAGTGAGGAAAATACCACATATATTGTCTTTCATTGGTTTCATATATAATTGCCTGTGACAATGGCAACTCAATTTTTTCTTGGAAAATTCCATTTATTGGTACCGATGAGCTCTGATTTGCTTTTAACTAGTATGCTTAAAAACAGCTGCTGACCACTTCCTCTTGGTAGTGCTGTCTGGCATAAACGGCAGAGAAGAAACATGTTTCTGGCTGTTTTTCCTGCTTCCTGAATTGGAGGGTTCACTGCTTAGCCTGTTTCCTTCAATGTGTCACCGTGATCCTGGGACCTCTGCTGCTTCCGCTCGAGGAAACGAGCACGTGCGTCTGATATGGATTTATCATCATTTCTTCTTTGCATTTTCTTTAGGACTTCTTTGGATATTCCATCTGAAAACATTACAAATTAATCCAATAAAATTTTAGTTTTGAGTTTGGTATTAGAAATGTTAAGAGAAAGAGATGCTCTGGTTTTTTAATGTTTAGCTGGGGGAAAGAGGAAATTAAATTTTGCCCTTTAAAAAGAAATGATATAAAGTCTCTGGTTAAAAATAAGAGTATAGAGGCCTGAGAAGTCAGAAAAATTGACCCTAATTCAAGCAAGTAGTGCAGTTATTACGGTTGCTGTTGTTTAGTTGCTAAGTCATGCCTGACTCTCTTGCAACCCCACCAGGCTCCTCTGTCCATGGGATTTCCCAGGCAAGAATACTGGAGTGGGTTGCCATTTCCTTTTCCAGGAGGATCTTCCTGACCCAGGGATCAAACCCCCGTCTCCCGCATTGGCAGGCAGGTTCTTCAGCGCTGAGCCGTGAGCGAGCCCACAGTGCATTTAGACACTGCGACCAGGCACCGAGCAGCTAGCACTGCCAGTGACACTGCTGTCATCTCGGGGAAACTCCCCTCATTCTGTTCCCACTGATGTTAAATAAGGATGATGCAATTTGTTCCATCAGCCTCAAACAGTTTTGCTGAAAAGCTTTTTTTACATGTGAGCTGAGAATTAACCTTTCCTGCCCTAGTTCACTACCACAACTGTTTATGCCTCCTGAAGGAAATGGTCCAAAAAAGCAAAAACTAATGAGAGGACTTAGTCATTTTATAGTTAAGTACAAAGCTTTGTGGTTGATGAGTAGTAACATTAACTACTGCAACTAGGGGCCTAACATTTTAAGAAAAAAAAAAAAATCTCTTGGGGGAAAAAAAATGTTCTGAGGTAATATTTCACAAAATTTTTAAATGAAATAAAAATAGTAAAGCACTACTTGCAAGCAGTATGGCGTAATGGTTGAGTAGAGGCCACAGAATCAGATTTCCTGGATTCAAAATCCAGATTCACCAAATATTAGCTTTGAGATTTTCAGCAAATTATTGTACACTGCTAAGTATTTCCTCATCCATACAGTAGGGATATGTAGTTACTTCATATAGTTACTGTGGAAATTTAATGGGGTTACATAAGTTATTAGCACATGGCAAAAGTTCAATAGATATTATTAATAATGCTGCTGGACAAAGGGGTTAAGAAAAACATGACTAATTGGAAGGAAAGAAGGAAGTCAAAGTATGTCTGAGGCTCATGACAACTGTTTGCTTTTCTGAGGAGACAGAGCCGGAACCTAAGCTCTGTGACAGCATTTCTGCAACTATATGAGAATTTGGACACCTATGCTCTAGAATAAGTGATTCACTCACCCTTCCGGTGCTTTACATTTTCCTTATTGGTCCACCTCCTTCGCGCATCTTCTCTCACTTCACGTCGGGCCACACTGCTCAAATCATGTGCATTAAATTCATGCAACTTGGGTAGCAAGTCTCTCACCCATTCATAACGAATTGGACACACAATTCTTGCATAGACTTTGGTGGTAACTAATACCTCATGAAAAATGATCCATTCAAGTTTGGTTTCCTGTTCATGAAGCTACACAAAAGAATTTGTTTAAGGATGACAACTCAATAACCTGCCTTATTCCAGATTAGACCAACCAAACATTAACAGCCTGAAGTTTTCTGAGTTAATTTCTATATTCTTCAATCAAACAAGAGGCACACATCGACCAACACCTTTATGTAATATAGATATATGCTAAACATATCCTCACATCTCTTTTTTCAGAAAAAAAGTAGAAGACATCTGTATATTACTTATTTCTACATCTTTACAAAAGGAAGAAATTTATACAGCTTCCTTTACAAAAGGAAGAAATTTCTTCCTATTAGTAAAAATTAAGGTACTTACTGCTGAGGAAGGATGAATATGAACTGGGCTTCCACGCCCATCCATTGTGCAAAACGTTCTCCCAACAGACCTAAGAACCGAAAAACCAAAGGATCAAAGACAAGAACAGTAAAAACAACTAAATGAGTAGAGCACTAACAATGAAAAAGTATATGTCCTACTACAAGGAGTACTATATGGAGAGGTTTATATTGAACTGTCACTGTAACTTCTCTACCAATTCATCTTAAAACTAATGATTCAGGGAATTCCCTGGTGGTCCAGTGGTAAAGTCTCTGTGATCTCACTGCCGAGGGCCTGCATTTGATCCCTGGTCAGGGAACTAAAATCCCTGAAGCAATGCAGTGCAGCCAAAAAAAAAAAAAAAACTAATGAGACAACTTATTACAGTCATTTTACTTAAGTACAAAACTTTCTGGTTGGTAAGTAGTAATATTAACAATAATATTGTATTTGTGCTTTAGAATTTCCAAAATGCTTTCACAATTAAGCATCAAATAAACCTACTAGTTTTGACAGCCAGGTACTTTATTCAAAGATCAAAACTGAGATTCAAATAAATTAGATAGCATTCTCAAGGGCAAAGAGCTAATGTATGGTGAAAGCGAGCCCCAAACAGAGGTCTTTGGACATAAATACAGTATTCTTTACATTGTATTATACTACATCTCCTCTCAGAGGTATAAATCATTTTCACCATTCTAAAATAGACAATTAGAACAGTTCATCTATAATTTTTCTAATTCCTATTAACTTTATAAATTCTTACCCTCTTCTATACTTCCTACATAAAGGTTATTCCAAAAGCTTATCAGAATAAAACCTTAGCTTAATCACACAACTGCCTATAAAACATTACATATATATTCCTATTATAATCCAGGTCAGACTGCATTATAATTATTTGTATATATATCTACACAGTCCATATTTGGACAGTACAAAAATCTTTTCACTTGAATAATTTGAAAGTTAGTCACCAATCTTATGCTTCATCATCCCCAAATACCTGAGTGTGCGTTTCCTATAATCAAGAATATTCTCCTACATAACCATCATAAAACCATCAAACCAGGAATTAACACTGATACATTCAGTTCAGTTCGGTCGCTCAGTCGTGTCCGACTCTTTGCGACCCCATGGACTGCAGCACGCCAGGCCTCCCTGTCCATCACCAACTCCTGGAGTTGACTCAAACTCATGCCCATCGAGTGGGTGATGCCATCCAGCCATCTCATCCTCTGTCGTCCCCTCCTCCTCTTGCCCCCAATCCCTCCCAGCATCAGGGTCTTTTCCAATGAGTCAACTCTTCGCATCAGGTGGCCAAAGTATTGGAGTTTCAGCTTCAGCATCAGTCCTTCCAATGAACACCCAGGACTGATCTCCTTTAGGATGGACTGGTTGGATCTCCACTGATACATTACTAGGATCTAATTCTCAGGACCCACTGAAGTTTTATCAAATGTCCTAACAATATCCTTTATAGCAAAAGGACCCAGTTCAGAAATCATGTATTGCCTTTACTCTTTATGGTCCTTTAGTCTCCTTCATTCTGGAAAATACCCCCTGGTCTAGCTTTGACCTTCACGATCTTGACACCTTTAAGGATTACAGGCTAGTTATTTTGCAGTATGTCCCTCAATTTGATTTTGTCTGTTTTAAGACGATTAGACTCAGGTTACAGATCTGTGGCAGGAATATCACAGAAGAGATGCTCTGTTTTCATTACATCCTATCAGGAGGAACAAGATTTTGATTTACTTCATTTCTGATGTTCACTTTAATTGTCTGATTTAGGTAACATCTGCCAGGCTTCTTCACTAAGAAGTTACTTTTTCCCTTTGTAATTAACAAGAATTTTCTGAAGAGGTGCTCAACTCTGTAAATAATTCCATTTGTCATTAAACTTCTAATTTATTCATTCATTAATTTATATGATTATAGGCCCAGGATTTCACATTTTATTCAATCCATTACTATCAGTATTACGAATGTCAAAATATCCCATCTTCGATCAGCCTGGGCCTATTCAAACTGGCTCCTCTGTACTTGGTCACATGGCCTCCGCCGTCACTGATGACCACTTTGCTTACAGGTAAAACAAGATGTTTGGGGCTTATTGTGTACTTTCCCAGACCTATTTCTCCAAAGGTCCTTTATGTGGCAGATGGTTGTTCCAAGTCAAAATCTGTGCAGAGGGAATTCTCTGGTGGTCCAGTGGTTAAGAATCGGCCATGCAGTGAAGGGGACATGGGTCTGATCCCTGTCAGGGGAACTGAGATACCACATTTCTCAAGGTAGCTTTCTCAAGATCAAAGAGCTAATACATGGTGAAAGCAAGTCCCAAACATAGGTCTTTGGACTTAAATACAGCATTCTTTACATTTATTATATTACATCTCCTTTCAAAGGTATAAATAATTTTCACTATTCTAACATATGATAATTAGAACAGTTCATCTATAATTTTCCTAATTCCTGTTAACATTAAATTCTTATCCTCTTCTGTACATAAAGGTTATTCCAAAAACTCATCAGAATAAAACCTTAGCTTAATCGTTACAACTGGTTTCCTATAAAACTTTACATATATTCCTGTGGAGCAACTGAGCCCACGGGCTGCAACTGCTGGGCCTGAATGTCACAACTAGAGAGTCTGTCCACGTGCCACAATGAAAGATCCTGCGTGATCCAACAAAGATCACAAGCGACGAATCTAAGACCTGACACAGCCAAAAATTAAAAAAAAAAAAATCTGGGCACAAAGTATATTCATTGCTATTATAGTTATTGCTCCTAGTCCATCTCATAGTTAGCTTACATAAATATTTAGACACACAAATACATATCATACTCACACACAGAGTAACACCTATTTTTTATTACAGTATCTACCTATCCATCCACTTAACTGTATTAAAAACTGTAATATCTAAAATTTCAATCACTACCACAGGGCTCATTCCTGTTTTCTTTTAGTATTTCTAACTCCCTTCACCATTTACTTTAATGTATTCAATTACATGATCAACTCCTCTGTATATAACGAATCTCCCATCACCACCATCTTACCCCTTTCCCCACAAAGATGCCCTTCCTCCACTCAGACTCTGACATTCAAACAACCAAACAACTCCCATGTGACTACCTTGCCCAATCCTGCTCAAGAACTGACAGTCCACACCAAACCATCCTTCATCAGGGACGCCATCCTCAACCTATTTGGCTTTCACACTCCACAAAGAGTCACTCCTCTGCAAGAGAACCACTGTCCCTCAACTTGGGCGCTAACACCCCATGCTGCACAGCGGTCCTACAGACTCCCTCCTCCCCACGTGCGTTTCAGTATCCCACTCTCAGCCACTGCAGTTTCCCCTGCAGAGCTGACTGTTATGAGAAGGCTCACTGTAACTGATGTCATTGGAATCACAGAGCTTAAATCAAACTGTCTTTAATATTAAATAGTTCAATATGGTCATCAAATACAGTTATATTTCTCTATCCGTCTCTCAAGCTCCGAGTGCTTACCTTCGAGCTACATTTTTGAAATAACCCGCACAAAGACATCTTCGCAGGACTTCATGTTTAGGGCCTTCAAAGGTCTCTCTTGGGAAATCACTTTGCTATTGACAGAATAAACGTATAGTGGTAAGTCTCACAGAACAATTTGAAACAATCTTTTGGTTTGAAAACTCCAAATTTCTAAAGACTTCTGTTTCTGGCCAATATGGAATATGAGGGACCAGATTTACCCTTCTGCTTGAAACAACCAAAAAAATGGACAAAACAAATGAAATAATGATTTCCAAAGCACTATATGAAGGGCAATGGTGTCTGAGAAATAAACGAAGGAAAAAAATGAATTAACTCCAACAACTGTTCCAGCCTACAGTCAACCTTGAGAGAGATTCTGGACCAAGGTGGAGGAAAGGAAACACTGGAGTGAAACCTGGAGAACTCCCCGAGTTAAACAGACAGAGCTGAGAATCCAGAGAGACCAGGATGACTAGAATTCCCAGCCAAAGTTCAGGAGAGAAGTGATCTGCAGAGGACCCCGGAGATCTACAGGAGTGCTTCAAGAGTTCAGCTGAGAACTGACAAGCACATGAATGTGAGGAAATTACCCAAGGCCAGGAAAAGAGCCTCCCAAAAGGATAAGGGACAACAGAGTTGTGTGCACAGGGTCAGTGCCTGTTCCTACACCTTATAATACACGTGGTTTTGGGGAGAGAACTCAGAAGGCCTTGCCAAAACGCCACTCAAGAGGGAAAAAAAAATCACAGCAATCACCTGTTTAAGCTTCCTGATCAGTTCTCTGAGTTGAGCTTCAACACGAAATGCAGAAAATAAGCACCTCCAATGAATCCAGTGTTTCTGGCACCATGAAGCTGGAGCGCCACTGCAACACAAAAATACTGGTGTTATCAAAAGTATCTTTCATAAGCGAAAGACAGTCTAACATTCTCATTTCTATTATACAACTAGAAACAGATAAGCAACTGTCAGCTCTTTTATGCTGCTGCTGCTGCTGCTAAGTCACTTCAGTCGTGTCAACTCTGTGCGGCCCCATAGACGGCAGCCCTCCAGGCTCCACCGTCCCTGGGATTCTCCAGGCAAGACCACTGCAGTGGGCTGCCATTTCCTTCTCCAATGCATGAAAGTGAAAAGTGAAAGTGAAGTCGCTCAGTCATGTCCGACTCTTTGCGACCCCATGGACTGCAGCCCACCAGGCTCCTATGCCCGTGGGATTTTCCAGGCAAGAGTACTGGAGTGGGTTGCCATTGCCTTCTCCGCTCTTATGAGACTTGTCCAATTAATAAGAAAACACTTTAAGGAATATGAAAAAAACAAATCAATACACCTCTAAGTGAATTAAAATAACTTGTAAATAGATTCCTTTTTATACATATATGCCTTAACAAATATCCAATAATTTTCTCATCTAAGCTAGTTATACAGAACCAAAATTCTATGAGGTCAGTTTTCAGGAAAGGTTAAGGAGAGAAGAAAGACACAATAAGTGACAGTCACAGTCACCTCACAGAGAAATCTCACTAATGTTCACAAAAATACATTGAGGTCAGTATAATCCCCACTGAAACTTACTATCTGAAGTCATATTCTTACTGAAGCTATATTTCAAACTAAGGCTCTCCAGTTCAAAGAATTATCTCACATACCTTGATTTGCACTGTTCAAAGATGACGGCTAAAGTTGCAAAGTCATTAAATCCTCCAGCTTTAGCTGCCAACTCGCGGTGTCTCTGCTCTGCTTCCTTCTGGTACTCTGGATCAACTAAAATGACAGTTGGAAAGGAAGTTTAGTTCCACTTTACATCAAGTCTCTTTCTTCGCTCGGTTTATTCAAGCTTATTGAAATCTGCCTCACCCTCTGAGGTGGAATAAAGGAGAATGACATTAACTCTTTGGTGGGGGAGTGTGAACCTCTAACTACTCTCACAATTCCTTTTCCTCTTTAATCACACTTTGGAGATTTTTGCTAGAACAGCAAAATTACTTCTCTCAATCGATTTACCTTTAAAAGAGTATTTAGAACTTACTATTTGTTTTTACCGTAAGAGTAACCCATGTTCACATTAAAAAAAAAAAAAAGTAGAAGTTCAATGTTCCCCACTTTGTCACATTATCCACAAGTCAATCCTCAGGGCTAACCACTGTTAACTGTTTAGTATGTGTCCTTCAAGATATTTTCTACATATATACATACAAACATTGTGTATAATGGTTTATTTTCTTCTTAAGTTTCTTCTGATAACTTCTTTTATTTATTTAATAACAGCTTAACCTAAGTATGTATATAACTATTCATTCTCAAACATACTACATTGTATTTCTCAGGGGTATAAGGATATAACACAATTTAACCCGCCCCTATTTATCCAATTCCTAATTATAGACAATTAGACAGGACCATCACATATGTAAAACTGAAATACTACAAACTTTTCTCTTGTAATTTTATACTGAAGAATATCATGCATACAGAAAACTACACAGGTTCTAAGTGTACTGCTCAATGAATATTCACAAATCCAACATACCAATGTACTCAACAGACAGATCAACAAGCAGAATATTACCAGCATCCCAGAGCCCCTTCTTCACTCTCCTTTCAGTAACTACTCAGTCCCCTCCACAGGGATAACCATATTCAGACTTTCAACCCAATGAAAGGGTTTATTTGTTTTTAAACTTTATATAAATGTACTTTATGTGTCTGGTTTCTTTTGCTCACCCTTATGTTTCTGAGATTTATCTGTTAGTGACTTTGACCCAATTCCACTCAGGAATTGTATGTTCTCTGATTGCCCAAATTCCCCACATAGCATTTTACCGAGGCTAATCTTCTTTCGGAGTCCCCTGGCCACATTTTTTTTTCCTCAAAATTTCCTAGGGCTCCTTCCTTCAATGCACAACATCAAGCCACAGCTCCTATTATACCCACCACAGCTAGATTGAACAGAGGCCCCATGTTGCCGAATTCTAGGGAGTAGCACTTACACAGACTACAATGTGAATCTGCAAAGCATCAGTTCCTGGTATTAGGAAGACTGCAATCTGATTAAACAAAACACTCACAAAGATATAAAGTCTTCCATCCCAGGTTTTAAGTAGTTTCCACCTAAGTAACCTGGGTAACAACTGAAGGAAGCAGCTAGAGACAAAAGGAGAGGAAATATGATTTATCACAGACCACACAAATGGTCCTGTCAAGGTAAAGACACAACGCTCATCTCTTGAATCAGTCATGAGTATTGATTTTTTAAGCTGAAATATCTAATTTTGTCTAATTATCTAATAGTATCTATTTTATCTAACAGTATCTAAAGGTACTATGCCAAAGGACAAAATGCACTAAAATAAGGCATTAACTATGTGTTGGCTCCAGCACTGAGAGACAAGCTTACCTATCAACCAGGGGCTCCGACATCCTCGAACGGTGGTACCCCCTGCTACATAAACATAGAGTCCCTGCTGCCTCGGACTTCTGCTCCATGAAGCCTCAGAGAAGCCTCTTTATGGTTCAATTCTTCCCTTCTCTGACTTCACCTGACCCTAGAAACATTCAGTTTGGCTGCAACACCTACCACAACTATTCACACAAACAGCTTACCATTTCTTATTAAAACGTCAGAGTAACTACAGTAAGGGCTTCCCAAATGGGTCAGATGATAAAGATTCTGCCTGCAATGCAGTAGACCCCAGTTTGATCAGGGGTCAGGAAGATCCCCTGGAGAAGGGCATGGCTACCCACTCTAGTATTCTTGCCTGGAGAATCCCACGGACAGAGGAGGTTACAGTCCTTGGGGTCAAAATAAGTTGGACAATCAATTTTAGTGGTTACAATTCTAAACTCAGTTTACACTTTGTGACGATTAACTCTGCATGGTCAGTGTTGGACCTCTGTTTTTCACGGTGGCTGCCTGCTCACACTTTAAAACATGCACAGAGCCCCTTGCTTTCCGGGCTGTCATTCCCACACAGCTACTACCTTCTCTGTCTCTCTGCCCTGTTATTCTCAAAGCCGAGAGAAAATATAGAGCATATTTTTCTTTCTTTTCCTTAACTCTTCCCTCAGAAACAACCTAATTAATTAAAATTAAAACAGACAGAAGTCCCAAAGTAAACTCAGGAAATGTAGAAAAGTAAAAATACCATTATCACACACAGTTCCGACAGTCTCAGCCAGTTTATCCTCTGACTGAACAACAGTTTGACTATCTAACTTTAATTACTTTCCCAGTAGACTTGTCATTTTCTTTAATTTTTTTTCTTTCCCCAGATGAAATTCTATTATCAGTTTTACCTCAGACAAATAATGCTCTGAAGTAAAAACCATAAACAAGGAACTGAAGCAGCAAAACAAGACTGTAGACTGTACCAGCTTAACTTCTTCCTTTGGGAAGATAATTCAATACTTTTCTATACACAATCAACCAGAAAACAAAACTATTACATAGAAAGAGTTTCAATAACAACAATCCTCAGAGCAGAAGCACGGGAGTGAGGCTGTAATAAAGTACCACTTATCTCTAAATATATCACAGTTAAAATATTTTTTAAAAATTTAAAACCAACACAATGTTATTTTAAATTTGTTCCATTTTAAGGGAATGCTGTTTACCATCTTAAAAACATTTAAGAGCCCTCACTCCATTGTTTGACTTCTAAAGCAATATCAATACTAGCAGACATTGTGTACACAGCTCACTATAGCAAGAGAGAGATTACTAAAAATGTTGATGGCATCATCATTTTGATGTTTAAAAATCTTCATTCAACGTTAGATCTGAAAACACTAGCCAGTTTTACCAGTAAGTATAATAAACTGGGCTTCCCAGGTGGTACTAGTGGTAAAGAATCCGCCTGCCAATGCAGGAGACGGAAGAGCCGTGGGCTTGATCCCTGGGCCAGAAGGAGGAAATGGCACCTCCTCCAGTACTCTTGCCAGAAGAATCCCATGGACAGAGGAGCCTGGTGGGCTGCAGTCCATGGGGTCGCAAGGAGTCAGACACAACTGAGCGTCTAAGCAGAGCAGATACAATAAACTAAATTGGGTGATCTACAGAGACTAAGACCCAAGCCAGAAAGAACTGCTTAACCTATAAAGACTATATATGCACTTGAAAGCAACTGGACAACAAATACATATTTTGGGATGTAACAAGATCACAGCAAGTCACATGCTCAAAAACTGAAGCTGCATTTTGTAGCAGCTGAACTTCTTGATGACCTAGGTTTAAAAATTAAGCCTAAGCCACATATGTGCATATAAGAAGAGTGTCTCTCTAAGTATGAATAAGAAACTGATAGCAATTGTTGCCTCAAGGAATGAGATTTGGATGATGCCAAGGAACGCCCCTGCCAAGGTGTCTAACTTTATTTAGATCAGCCTATGTAGCAATTTGTGCTCCAGGACACTGTCAAAAACAACAGATCAATCAGCTAGCAATCTGGGGAGACTAACAGCTTGGTGTAATACCAATAGAGGCAGGCCAGCAAAAACTGAAGCAGAGCAGCCAGACTTTAAAAATGGCTTTTATTGAAGTATAGTTGATTTACAATATTATATCAGTTTCAGATGAACAATAATATAGTGATTTAATATTTTTACAGATTATACTTCATTTAAGTATAATCTTACTATTATACTTTATATTAATAATATAATTTTGGATAATTCTGTTGAGAGTCCCTTGGACTGCAAGGAGATCAAACCAGTCAATCCTCAAGGAAATCAATCCTGAATATTCACTGGAAGGACTGATGCTGAAGCTGAAGCTCCAATAGTGTGGCCACCTGATGTGAAGAGCTGACTCACTGGAAAAGACACTGATGCTGAGAAAGATAGAAGGCAGGAGGAGAAGGGGACAACAGAGGATGAGATGGTTGGATGGCATCACTGACTTGATGAACATGAGTTTGAGTAAGCTCCAGGAGACGGTGAAGGACAGGGAAGCCTGGTGTGCTACAGTCCGTGGGGTCGCAGAGTCGGACATGACTGAGTAACTGAACAAATACTTCATTTAAAGCTATTACAAAATAATGGCTATATTTCCCTGTGCAATAAAATATATCATTTTTGCTTATTTATTTTAAACATAGTAGTCTGTATCTCTTACTCCTATATCCCAAACTTACCTGCCCCTGCTTCCCTCTCCTCACTGGTAATCATTATTTCTTTCTCTGTCTCTGTAAGTCTGTTTCTGTTATTTACATAAATGCATATGTGGTAACTCAGATGGTAAAGAATATGCCTACAATGCAGGAGATTTGTGTTCGATCCCTGAGTCATGACGACCCCCAGAAGGCAATGGCAACCCACTCCAGGATTCTTGCCTGGAGAATCCCACGGACAGAGGAGCCTGGCAGGCTACAGGGTCACAAAGAGTTGGACACAACTGAGCAAATAACACACTATTATCTTTTTTATAGGTTCCACATATAAGTGATAACAGAGCATCTGTCTTTCTCTGTCTGACTTCATCCACGTTGTTGCAAATGGCAGAATTTCATTCTTTTTTATGCCCAAGATAAATATATTCTTGTGTGTGTGCGTGTGCGTGTATTTTTTCTTTGCCGTAGGAGACAGATCCAAAAAAATATTGCTACAATATATGTTAAAGAGTGCTCTGCTTGGTTTCAGGTCTTCCTTTCAGGTCTTTAATCCATTTTGACTTTATTTTTATACATGGAGTGAGAAAACATTCTAATTTCATTCCTTTATACATTCTTTTTCATACAGTCCACATGTATGTGTGTAGCTGTCTAGTTTTCCCAGCACCATTTACTAAAGAGACTGTCTTTTCTCCATTGCACATTCTTGCCTCCTTTGTCACAGATTAATGAACCGTAAGTATATAGCTTTACTTCTGGGCTCTCTACTCTGTTTCAATGATCTAAGTGTCTGGTTTGTGTGTGTGTGTGTGCCAATACCAGGCTGTTTGATTACCGTAGCTTTGTAGTACACTCTGAAGTTAAGGAGTGTGACATCTTTAGCTCTGTTCTTTTTTCTTAAGACTGCTTTGGCAATACAGGGTCTTTCATGATGCCATTTGAATTTTAGGATTATTTGCTCTAGTTCTGTGAAGTGTCACAGGTATTTTAAAAGGGCTTATATTAAATCCATAGATTGCTTTGAGTAGTGTGTACTTTTTAACAATACTAATTCTTCTAACCCAGGAACATGAGATATCATCCCCTTTCTTTATATCATCTTTAATTTCCTTCCTCAATAATTTAAAGTCTTCAGAGTATAAGTCTTTCATTTCTTTGATTAAATTTATTAACAGATATTTTATTCTTTTTGATGTAATTCAAAATAGATTACTTTCTTGCTTTCTCTGATAGTTCATGTGCATAGAAAATCAACAGATTTCTGAATATTAATCATATATCCTACAACTTTACTGAATTCACTATTAGTTCTAATAATTTTTTGGCAGAGATTTTAGAGTTTTCTGTGTATAGTATCATGTCATCTACAGTGATTAAGTTTTACTTCTTTCCAATTTGGATACCTTTTATTTCTTTTTGTGTCTGACTGCTGTGGCTCAGACTTTCAGTACTATGTTAAACAGAAGTGGCTAGAGTGAGCATCCATGTTTTGCACCTGTTTTAGAGGAAATGCTTTCAGCTTTTCACCACTGAATATGATATTACTTATGGAATTGTCATATATGAGACCACCCAAATGTTTAACAGAAAGATCAGAGAAACCTACCAAAAAATCAGAGGTTGTCCTGATGTTCTGAAAGACTGTGCAGATGCCCAGCTAAACCTAATAAAACCTAATCCTGAGTCTGAAAAGACAACAGACAAGGCCACTGCTTTACAGTTATACTTTCATTGTTTGGAATTTAAAAACACTGATAAATCTCTGTGTTGAGGGCTTTCTAGGTAATTCATTCTTTATATCCATTAACATCACCGACATCAAGTGCTTCATAAAAGCAAAACTTACTCAAGAATTTCCCATCAAAGCACAGAATACAAGACATTCCTACTGGCTATTATCTCAATATTCTAAAGAATTAGACTGTCCTATGTTCATAGATATCTTAGGTCAAATATTAGGCAAGCAAAGGGAAGTCCCTCCTTTCCTGAAGTTGCTAAACTGTAATAAAGTTGTTGCTAAACCCAACTAAAAGCCTTCAAGATACCAAAAACCACCTCAAGGACTTAATAAAAAAGAAAAAACAAAGAACATATAATCAAAACCTAAGACCTGAACAACCTGAAGGGCTACAAAACTAAGAATCAACAGTCTATCACAAATAGAGGTTCTAAATAAGAATTTAAAAACCCAGAATTTTACTTCTAGCTATGGAAACAAATTTTCTCTTCTTCTCTTGACTTCTTTCAAAGATATATGAAGCCTTAAGGGAAAAGTTATACTACTGTATTGTGAGGTTTATAATGTATGTAAATATAACATATATGACAACAATAGCACAAATGATGGAGGAATAAGTGGAACTAAACAATCCCAAGGTTTCTTATATTTCACACGAAGCAATAAAATATTAACTTTGAGTAAATTTTAAATTAAAGATGTGTATTATAATCCCTAGAGCAAGGATATATTAAGAAACGGCAAAAAGCCAGCAAAGGGTTCAACACAATCCCTATCAAAATTCTTAGCAGGCTTATGCTGAAGAAACTAATATGCTGATTTTTAAAACTTATACGGAGATGCAAAAAATACAGAATGACCAAAACAATAGTGGTTTCAAAATTTACCACAAGCTATGTATACAAAGTTGAAAAATGACATAAAGATTGACAAATAGATAGTGGAATAAAATAAAGTCCAGAAATAGACTACCACACATACACCTTCCACAGATTTTTTAACAAAGGTGCTAAAGCAATTCAATGGGGGAAGGTAAATCTTTTCAACAAATGTGCTGGAACAAGTGGATAGTCACAGGAAAAAAAGTAATCTAGACCCCTACCTCATACCGTATACAAAACTTAATTTCAGATGGATCACTGTCCTAAACTTAATGGCTAGACACTAAAAAGCTTCTAGATCAAATAATCAATAGAGATATGAGAGAGAAGCATACTTTTACTATCTTAGGATAGGAAAACATTTCTTACCATGCAGAAAGCAATAACCACATATAAAAAATTGATGTACTAAGACTTTATCAAAATTCAAAACCTCTCATCAAAAGACACTGTTAAGAAAGCAAACAGACTGCAGGAGAATGGATACATGTGTATGGATGACTGAGTCCCTTCACCGTTCACCTGTAGCTATCACAACATTTGTTAATCAAGCTATACCCCAATACAAAATAAAAAGTTAAAAAAAAGAAAAATGAAACAAAAAACCCACAGACTGGGAAAAAAATATGTACAAACTCATACCTAACAAATAACGTGAGTCTAGAATAAAGAACTCCCAGATTCAATACACTTTAAAAAGTTTAAAACATGGGCAAAAGACCATAGTAGAGACTTCAAAAGAGAGATAAACACTCACATGGAAAAGTGCTCAAAATATTAGTCATTAGGAATATACAAACTAAAAACACAAAGAGGTATCACTAATATATAACAGAATGCAAAAAAAGAAATGACTGGGAACAAAATGTTAAGTGGACATGTAGTAAAAGCTGCGCTTTCAAACACTACTGATATGATTTTTAAATGGTATAGCCACTCCAGGAAAAGAGTTGGCAATTTCTTAGGTGTTTACCTAAGATAAATAAAAAATATATATCTACAAAATACTTGCATAAGAATTTTCAAAATAGCTGCTTTCATAAATAGCACCAAACAAGAAACAATTCAAATGTCTATCAACAGGATAATGGATAAACCAATTGTAGTATGCAACAGGATACTAGTCAACAATAAAAAAAAAAAGCATTGATACAAAAAGCATATACAAAAATATGGATGAATCTCACATATAATATGTTGACCAAAAAAAGTCAAACACAAAAAAGCACATATTATATAATTTTATTTACATGAAGTTTCAGAAAAGGCAAAAGTAACCTGAAAAAAAATCAGAAAAGTGGCTGGCTGCAAGAAGGTGGGATGGAATCTGACAAGGAGCACTGAGAGAATTTTCTGGAGCGATAAAACCAGATCTTGACAGGAGTGTGGGTTACATTAGTAAATGTATTTCACAAATTCACTGAATTACAGACATAGCATTTATACTTTTCACTACATGCAAATTTTACCTCAAAATAAAAAAAAAAAAAAGGAAAGAAGAATAAAGAGAAAAATAAAACCAAAAAAAAACAATAAACAATAAAAATTTAAAAAAGAAGTGAAAAACTATAAGCAAATATTGAACTCTAGTTATATAGGACTGCCTTTCACCATGGTATAGCTTAGTGATTCTAAAACCACTTCTGTATGTTTTAGGGACAATGAACAATTTGAATATGAACTCTGGAATAGATAATAGTATTGCATCAGGTATCAATGTTAATTTTCCTAATTTTGATAAATGTGCTGTGGTTAAATAAGAGTTTGCCTGTGTTCTTAGTAAATTACATGTAAATATTTTGTGGTAAGAGAGCACAATGTTTCCAATTTAGCCTCAAATGATTCAGAAAAAGAAATAAAATGCATATTTATAAATACTTATAAATATATATATATGTACACAAGCAGGGCTTCCCTGGTGGCTCAGCTGGTAAAGAATCCGTCTGCAGTGCGGGAGACCTAGGTTCGATCCCTGGGTTGGGAAGATGCCCTGAAGAAGGGAACAGCTACCCACTTTAGTATTCTTGGCCTGGAGAATTCCATGACTGTGTAGGCCATGGGGCCGCAAAGAGTTGCGACTGAGTAACTTTCACTTTTAAGGGCTTCCCTGATCGCTCAGTTGGTAAAGAATCTGCCTGCAATGCAGGAGACCCCGGTTCGACTCCTGGGTTGGGAAGATCCGCTGGAGAAGGGATAGGCTACCCACTCCAGTATTCTGGCCTGGAGAATTCCATGGGCGTAGTCCATGGGGTTGCAAGAGTCAGACAGGACTGAGTGACTTTCACTTCACACATGCATAGAGAAAGAAAGAGAATAATAAAGCAAATGCAGAATGTTAAAAACTTGCTGAAACTAGATAAAAGGTACAACTCTTTCAACATTTCTGTTAGAGTTGGATCACCTCAATCTAACTCCCTGGTTTTCCAAATGAAAAATGAAATCCAGAAAAACCAGACCAACAGTCTAGAATCCTGATCTCTTGACTCCCACTTCAATACTCTGTAATAGTTTTTAAAAAGAGTATTATTAGCTTTGATACTACCTAATGAAAGCCAGCCAACCCTATTTACTGCATATAGTATTTCACTAGGGAAAAAAAAAAACTGCAATTAGGATACTATTACAATCAAAATTCTGATACTTAAAAAAACTACACTGCAGGGACTTTCCCGGTGGTCCAGTGGCTAAGATGCCATACTCCCAATGCAAAGGACCCAGGTTTGATCCCTGCTCAGGGAACTAGATCCCACACTCTGCAACTAAAAGATCCCATGTGCCACAACTAAGATTCAGGACAGCCAAATAAACAATATGTGTGTGTGTGTTTGAATATACGTATACACAAATAATATATATATATAAAATAAATATAGATGTGTGTGTCTGTGTGCATGTATGTATACATAAATAAATATATAAAAAATATAGATGTATACATATATGTATATACAAATAAATACATATAAATGTAAATAGTATGATACATATATAAATATGTGTATACATATATGTATATACAAATAAACATAAAATAAATGTTAATAGTATAATTAAATAATATACACGTGTGTGCATATATATGTATACATAATATAACATAAATGTAAATAGCACAAATAATATATACACATATAAATATATATACATGCTGTTCAGTCACTAAGTCATGTCTGACTCTTTGCAGCTCCATGGACTGCAGCACACCAGGCTTCCCTATCCTTCACACACACACACACACACACACACATAAGCTCACCCTAAAAAAACCAATACTACACTGCAATCTATTTGGTATAAGTAGAACATTGATTGGACTACAGAGTATTTTCATACAAAAATTTATCCTCCATTATAATCATCACAATAATAAACCAATCTGGAACCAACACTGAAAGCCATAAAGTGATATGGCCAGTGAAATAGCACACTACTGTTAGTCTTGGTTGCAGGCAAGATAGACTATCAATTCAGAAGCTCCTTGAAAAGAAAAGAAAGTTGTGCCTCCCCTCTCCACACACACAGTAGAAGACAGCAAAGCTTACATATGATGAACTAAGTTGTGTCCCATATTGACACGCTAAGAAGGAAAGAAGCAGAAGTCTAAAGACTTGAAAACCTTAAAATAATCCTTTCTCTAAGGGTTTAAGGGTTGAACTACCATTTCTTTTGATCATGGAGAAAAAAAAGTTAATATATTACTAATGTACTATAACAAGGCAAAGGTTCACCATACTATCTTCCTTTACGAGTTAAAGGAAATTAACTCTCAGCCAGGATCGTTATATACCCCCTATACTTCAAAAAACTAAGTTAAAGAATAACAAAATGAAAAAAATCGTTTATCTTCAGTTTCATGTCCTGTAGGGCTAGATATATGGTAATGAAAATATGTTCAGTAATAAAAAAAAAATGTTCAGTAAATTACCGGAGATCTAAATAAATAGATATTCCACATACACGGGTAGGAAGACAATACTGTCAAGATGTCACTTCTGTCCAATTTGATCTATAGACTCAATATAATCTCAATTAAAGTCTCAGAAAGTTATTTTGTGGATATCAACAAACTAGTTCTAAAGTTTATGTGAAAAGGGAAAAGACCCAGAATAGTTAAAACAACGTTGAAGGAAGGGGAAGAAGAAAGCTGGAGAAATAACCCTATCTAGGTTCAAGAGTTACTATAAGCTTCACTAATCAAGACAGTGTGCTATTCACAGAAGTATAGAAAAACAAATCAGTGGAAGAGAAGACATGGCCCAGAAATAGACGCACACAAATTCACTCAAATGACCTCTAACAAAGGAGAAAGTGTTACAATGGAGAAAGGAGTCTTTCGAACAAATGGGGCTGGAACAAAAGGACATCAGTTCCTAGAAGATGACATAGGAGAAAATCTACATGAACTCAGGTACAGTGATGATTTTTCAGATATAACACAAAGGCATGACTCATCAAAGAAACCACTGATAAACTGGACTTCATTAAAATTAAAAACTTTTGCTCTGTGAAAGACAAAGTCAAGAGAATGAGAAAACAAGTCACAGACTGGGAAAAATATTTGCAAAAGACACACCTGATAAAGAACCGTTATCCAAAACATAAAATGAACTCTTAAAACCCAACAATTAGAAAACAAAGGACTTACCAAGTGGTGCAGTGGTAAAGAATCCGCCTGCCAGTGCAGGAGATGCAAGAGACAAAGGTTTGATCCCTGGGTTGGGAAGATCCCTAGAGTAGGAAATGGCAACTGCTCCAGTAATTCTGCCTGGAAAATTCCTTGGACAGAGGAGCCTGGTGGGCTACAGTCCAAGGGGTCGCAAAGAGTGGGACATGATTGAGCAACTGAACACACACACAAGGAAACAAACAATCCGACTTAAAAAGACCCGAACTGATATCTCACCAAAGAAGATAAACAAATGGCAAATGAGCACATGAAAAGACGACTAACATCATATGTCATCAGGGATCTACAAATTAAAACCACAATGAAATACCACTACACACCTATTAGAATGGCCCAAATCCCAAAACAACGCCAACACAAAAAGCTGTTGAGAATGTAGAGCAACAGGAATCTCAGGCTCGCTGCTGGTGGGAGTGCAATATGGCAAACGCTTTGGAAGATAGTTTGGCTCTTTCTTACAAATATAAACATAGTCTTATCATATAATTTGGCAATAAGTTGAAAATCAATGTTCACACATAAACCTGCACACAAATGTTTATAGCAGCTTTATCTGTAATTGTCAAAACTTGAAAGCAACCAAGATGTCTTTCCACAGCAAAATGGATAAACAAACTCCACACAATAGAATGTTATTCATCAACGAAAGGAAATGAGCAGGGACGTCCCTGGAGGTCCAGTGGTTAAGAGTCCACCTTCCAACACTGGGGACATGGCTTCGAGACCAGTCAAGAAACTAAGATCCCACATGCCACGAGGCAACCACGTCCACGCACTGCAACTAGAGAAGCTCCATGTGCTATGACTGGAGAAAGTCTATGTGCTCCTGCCAAAAACAGAAATGAGCTATCAGGCCACCAAAAGACATGGAGGAGCCACAAAAGCACACTGTTGAGGAAGTCAATCTGAAAAGGTATCGGAAGGAATACTTTCCAGTAGAGGAATACAGGAATCTGTATAGTCAGAATATATAGTTGACTATATTGGAAAAGGCACAAAAAAAGATCAGTGACTGCTAAGGGCTTGGAGGAAAGGATATAGGAGTGACTAGTGACTAGATGGAACACAGGAAACGTTTAAGGCAATGCAACTCTTCTGCACAATATTCTGACGGTGACTATGTGTCATTAAACAGATCTGTCAAAACCTACAGAATTTACAACACAAACACCAAACTCTTCAGTAATAATAATGTATCAATATTGGTTCTTTAATTATAACAAAGGTACCATGCTAGTGAAAAATGTTAATAATAGGGAAAACTCTGTGTTTGTACGTTCCCTCAATTTTTCTATAAACCTAAAATTGCTCTAAAAAATAAAATTAATTAAAAAAATTCATCAATAAATTTCTTACCAGGTCTAATGAAGACATTTTCCACAGACAACATTGCTGCTATTGGAAGCAGGAGATCTTCACAGTCAAGAGAAGCAGCCTTTATTACTGCACATGTCAGATGTGGAGGGAGAGGAAACTCTACCATAGACAAACCCAATCTGGTCACATGGCCACTCCTTAATGGAAAGAAAAAGTTCTTAAGTCTTTCTGCCTTCAAAGAGTACAAGTGAAATGTACACACACATTTAGACTACTTTAAATTACCTCTAGAAATTCAATTCAATATAAGGAATATGACACTGTGGACATTGATAAGAGAAGCATAAAGATGGTAAAATTCCTTGCTCTCCAGGGCCTATCTAGCCAACAAACTAAACAAGGCAGGATGAGGTAATACAGTAACAGACACACAATGCTACAGAAGCATGGAAAACGTCCTTAAGGAAATGAGACAGTGATAATTACCACATCTTCTCCCATCACAGAGCCATGAGAACGAGGACTCTGGCTCGCTCATTATTTTGATGTGCCCAGCACAATGCCTGGCAATGCAAATGGTACTCAGAAATTACGTGTTACACGCTACCAATACTAAACAAAAACAGGTTTATGGTGTAACTTCAGAATTGTGGTGAGGGAAGACTGAGAACAAATTCTAATTTCAGGGAAAACAATCCATTCAATGCAACAAATCACTTTCTAATGATAAAGGAAAGTATTAAGAACCCTTAAAAAAAAAAAAGAGAGATTCACATCTGCTGTGGTTGGTTTTGTTTTGAGGGTTTTTCTTGTTTACCTGTCAATAGCATCACACTGGTAAAGTTGTTTAAGAGCTTCCAAAATAAGTCTTTCATTAGGTGGATCCAAATAGGGGAACCTGTGTGTTTAAGTGATACATAAAATGAGACTTCATTCCTTGAACATGGCAAGATTTTATACAGATTTGAAAATTTCTTTAAAAGGTTTTCCTTCTGTTTTTCAAGTTTTCTTTTCTATCTCTTTTCTTTTTAGCATTCTATGATGGTAATCAGCATTCGGCAAAGGAGGAAATTTTTTCTGAATCACTCTTCTATTTAATTCAAGAAGCCCTTTTTTTTGATTCCCCCTTAGCTACAATACTCTCACGATTCCTCTCTACTTATCTTAACAAAGGTTCTTCATAGCCAATATCGTCTATTCTGTTCTGCAGTCTGTAATTTTTATTACAATTTAAAAAAACAGTGAAGAATTAACTGAAAGTGGCTAAAAAATTACAAATTATTTAATAGTACCTCAAAATGGTTTTTGATACAATGATAAATAGCTTCAATTAACTTTACCAATTTGCTTGTCTGTATGGATATGTATGGACTTATTCTCTCTTGAACTGTCTGCAAACAGATTGTAAATACAATGCCAATTTACCCCCAAATATTTCAGAGTATGTCCCCTGAAAGTAAGGACATTCTCTTACATACCACACTATCATTAAGTAACATAAGACAATTAACAGTATTCACAAAGGTCAGTATGACTATTGAGAGATCCCTCTAGAGCATGGGATCTATTTCACACTTGAAGATAATTATTTCTTCAAATATGGAAAAAGATAATATTCACAAAGGACAGCACGGAAACATATAACCAAGGTGAATATACACCTGCCCACCAGGACAATAATTACTTAATATTATCTGCACTGGATTATTTTTCCCAACATTAGTTTTGAGATGATAAATTATCCACTCCAATTTCTCACTTTAGAAAAGGTCCAATATCTTACACAAAAAAAGTCCATTCCAGGATTGACAGTTCTATTTCAATATAAATAAACAAAAATCTGGTTGACTGTTCTATAGTCAGCTTTCCTACAACTTGCATCAACAAGTCCAATTATCTGCTACAGCAAGAGTTAGCAAGAACTTTCTAAAGGCCAACTGAGCTATAAGGGAAGCCACTTTTTAAAGGCAAGACAGTAAATATTTTAGGTTTTACAGGCCATATGGTCTCTGTCACAACCACTCAACTCTACAGCTAAAGCAAAAGCAGCCATACATAAATGAAAGGGCATGGCTGTGTCCCAATTAAACTTTATTTACAAAAACCACCAGTGAGCCTGGACCAGATTTTGTGACCCCAATCCTAGAGCAATACCAAACTAGTCAGCTTCATCATCTACATAAGAGCCATTTTAGATTTGTTAAGAGTACAATTATTTCTCCCCTTGATTATATCAAGTACCAACTCTGTCAAACTCTCCTTGTATTCTCTGGTTTCTAAGAAACCCATCATAATTAGCATTTTTTTTAGAAACAATCTAGTTTGTCAAACTCCTCATAAAACATGATAACATGCAAAACTGAATTACAAATGTACAGTGACCAACACTGAAGAGGAATGCTATAATTCCCAATCATCTGGACACTGCAGTCTATTAATAATCAGAGTTTATGCAGTAGGGTTTTTTTAAATTTTTAAACAATAACTGCAAACTCATGTTAAGTTTGTGGTGATCAGATAACTTAAGATCTTTTCCACACTGAACTTCTTTAATGTGCAATCAAAACATAGGATTTTAGATATATCCTTTCAGACTTTTACCTTGGTGATTTTTGCCCAAGGTTCTGGCCTATGAGACCATTCTAAGTCTCAGTTTTAATCTTCTACCTATTAGGTATGCAAATTTTTACAAAAAATCTGGAAATCATGATTTTAATATGATTATTTAATATTTTCATTAAAAATGCTTATCAGGAAAAAGTGAAATTCAGCATACTACCAATAAAACCCCCATCAAGGCTTGGTGAAAAATTAATCAATACTTTCTGGGTTTGGCTATTTGGTGGCTATACCCTAATTCAGCAGTACTGTCATATTCTTATTCACAAAGATGTCAAATGTAATCTTGTTAAATACTGTGTTGAAAACAAGAGACATCAGGTTATCATTCAATCACTTCTTGCATCTGTTATGTGAATGGTCCTGTCTTCAAACTGAAAAGGGAATGGTTTGAGGACATATTCTTTGTGATTCATTTCGATTCACAGTGATGATTACAAATCAACATTATATTCTCTTAAACCATTTTCCAATAAACAATGGAAGAATTTGCTAAGAATCAATGTAAAGCTTACTAGGCAGCTATTTCTAAAACCTGCCCTTTTCTTAAATGGAAAATTTATTATTTTAGTTTCTCACAATTTTCTGGTAACCTGTTCTGCATAGTTTCTCAGAGGTGACCTATAGTACCTCTGACATTATATCTGCAAGTTCTTTTAGTATTGTGGAAATAATGTCTAAAGCCTCAAGACAACCTCATTTATGGTTGTTAGGGTTTCTCTCAGTATTTTCTAATCCATGCTAGTCATCATCCCTTCCTATCTAGACTTGTTCTTCTCTTTTCAGTTTTAAAATCATTCTTTATTAAAAATTTTCATTTATTTGTTTATTTTGGCTGTCCTGTCTTCGTTGCTGCACTCGGGCTTTCTTCAGTTGCCGCAAGCAGGGGCTCCTCTTTGCTGTCGTGCTGGCTTCTCATGGCAGGGGCTTCTCTTGTTGAACAGAACAGGCTCGAGGCGTGCGAGCTCCAGCAGCTGCAGCTCACAGGCGCAGCGGGTGCGGCTCACAGGTTCAGTATTTGCAGCTCGCGGGCCCTAGAGTGTCCAGCTTCAGCAGTTGAGGCATGTGGGCTCAGCAGTTGTGGCGCATTGGCTTAGGTGCTCCATGACATGTGCAATCTTCCCAGACCAGGGATTGAACCTGTGTCCCCTGCACTGGCAGGCAGGTTCTTATCCACTGTGCTACCCATCAGGAAAGTCCCTAAAATCATCCTTGATGGAGGAGAATGGGGAAGCTCAGTAACAACGAAAGCTCCACTTTCTTTTGTTACCTATGAATACTATACCATCTATTTCAAATTCTGGTTCTCTGTTGCAGGGAGATAGAACATGGTAAATAATTAACACTGCTGTATGTTATATATGAAAGAATTCTCAACGTGAGGAAAAAACATTTTTTTTCTATTTCTTTAATATTTCACCTGTATGAAATGATGGATGTTCACTAAACCTACTGTGGTGATCATTTCACAATGTATATAAGTCATGCTATATGCCTTAAACTTACAGTGCTGTATGTCAATTATATCACAATAAAACTACAAGTAAAAAGAAAGAGGGGTGGGGAAAGAAGTCTTTTTTGGTCTCTAGCATTTTAAGAATTTTCAGTACTTTCTAAGTCTTAAAACTTAAGATGGAAAAATAATTCAGTGCAGATGATATTGAGTAATTATAGTTTCTGTTTTTCTAATATATATTTATTCTTGGTTATATGCTGCTCTGTTAGCCTTTATATATATTTTCAATCTGAGTTCATCTGTTTGGTCAATTAGATTTCTTTAAAATGGCCTTTCTCATAGGTATCATTTATGAAAACAATTTTATATATCTGCTTTCTTCTTTCTAGGATTTTTATTCTCATCTAGAAAATCTCTGGTGTTACAATAACTCTGGTGTTATTAAAAAAAAATCAACTTCAGATGGCTTTCCAAGAGTATATAAAACTTATCTGGATGCATCTAGTAACTATTTCCCTTATTATGAATTTAAAGAATACATGAAAAACAGAAAAGAATGCACTCATCTTCTCCCTAAGTTCCTGACACTTCAACATCCCCAGGCAATTAAAAACAAAATTAAGACAAAGATAATACTCTTCTTTCACTATTTCTTCTACCATAAATTTTATAATGATAAAATTTCAAGGCCCTACAATATTCTGTCCTATACTAATTATATAGTTCAACATTTAACTAAAATTTAACAGTTGTTCTATTCTTTGCTTCGTGTCTAAATCTCATTTCCCCATTAGAATTTAAGCTTAGCGAAAGCAAAACCTACTAAAGAGTATTCCCCTCTCATGGTACTTGGTACCATGCTGACTACATAAAAAATGCTAATCCCTCCAAAAATAAAACACAACACTTTCTAAGTGGAATTAAGATAAACAGTGGTCACTAAATGATCCAAATAAACATCAGTCTGAAACACTCCATTAAGCCAAGGTTAAAATATGAGCAAGCGATCAAATCCTGGTAAAGCAAGGGAAAGAAAACTTTTATTTGGGTTTGGTTAAACCTTGAAATGGAGGGCTATACGTGTCAAATACTTCAAAAAAATTTCAGAGGAAAAACCTGACTCCCTAACAAATTTTTCTTTTTTTCCAAGTTGTCTACATACCTTATTACATCATGTATGGCAAGGCACTTTAAGGTCAGAACTACAGATGTCAAACTAGTTCTCTTAATCTCAGGGATCACATGGTCAGGCATACACTGGTTCCAGAAATCTTTACTATAGATCCGAAAGCATTTTCCTGAGGAAGTCCTGCCAGCTCGGCCACTTCGCTGTAACGCCTCGCTCCTTTAGGGAAAAAACAACAAAAAGCCCCCAAAACGTCTGTGATTTTTTTCTAAGTAATTCATTTTCTTTCTCAAAACAATTAGAAATTATCTAATGAACTGCTCTTTGAACAAAAAGGCTTAACACAGAGACTTACTTTGAAATTGGAACCACCTCTAGGATGTCCAATCCTAACCTGGGGTTGTGATTTAACTGCTTCACAAAGCCACCGTCCACCACGTATCTAAGGAGCATGGAAAAAAGTTAAGTTTCTAGAAAATATGGAAAGACTTGCTAATTTTAACCACTTTGGGTACTTCTTTTCTATCAAACTAAAAACTACACAACAACTTTTCAGTTAAGGGTAAAACCTGAAAGTGAAGAAACTGGAACTCTACTGGTTCCACTGCTATTGGAAATGTAAAATGGTTCAGCCAATGTGGAAAATGGTTTGGTGGGTCCTCAGAACTTTAAATGTAGAATTACAATATGACTCAAACTCTCCATTCCTAGGAATACACTCAGAAGAACTGAACACAAGTACTCAACAAACTGCATGTGTGTGTGCTCAGTCGTGTCCCACTCTTTGGGACCCTGTGGATTGTAGCCCGTCAGGCTCCTCTGTCCATGGGATTTCCCAAGTAAGAACACTGGAGTGGGTTGCCATTTCCTCCTCCAGGAGATCTTCCCCACTCCACGATCAAACCCACGTCTCCTGCACTAGCAGGCAAATTCTTTACCACTGAGCCACCTGGGAAGCCCACTCAACAAATACTTGCAGACATATATTCATAGTGCACTATAAGGGCCAAAAGGTAGAAACAGCATAAATGCTCATTAACCACTAAGAGATGAAAGGGTGAACAAGTTATGGTCTACACATATAACAGAATGCTATTCAGCTATAAAAAGGCATGAAGTACTGATACATGCTACACCACAGATGAACCTCAAAAAACATGCTGAGTGGAAGAAGCCAGGCACAAAAGATCACATGCTGTATGACTCCATTTATATGAAATATCCAATAGGGTATTCATTAAGTGGCGGCTGCCAAGGGCTAGGGTGGAGGCATAAGTGGGCAACAACAAGTATATAGTTTTATTTGGGGGTGATGAAAACTTTAGGATGAGATAGAGGTGGTGGTTGCACCACACTGTATATAGAATAAATACTACTTTATTACCCACTTTTCAATGTAAATCTTATGCTGTCCCATAGAAAACAAGGGCTTTCCTAGTGGCTCAGTGGTAAAGTTCCACCAGCCAATGCAGGAGAAGCAGGTTCAGCCCCTGCGTGGGGAAGATCCCCTGGAGAAGGAAATGGCAACTCACTTCCAGTATTCTTACCTGGAAAATCCCATGGACAGAGGAGCCTGACGAACTACAGTCCATGGGGTCGCAAGAGTCAGACACGCATTTAGTGACTAAACAACAACCACAAATGAAAAACTTGAAAATCAGCTCTAAATCATTCTAACAGGTTCAGAATTAACTCCATTTACCCTTTAACAACACCACTTTAAGCCAATTAAATGGAGAACAAGTCAGGTAAAAAACTAAGTCAGGAATAGTACTAAGTCTATCATTCACTAAGGGAACATTCTGAAAGACGCTATTTCATGACTATTGCCTTGGCTGGAAACAAAAAATTACAGAGATTAACTTACTCAAGAGAATTGCTCACCTAAGCCCTTAGTGAAACCATTATTTTTAAAGTTAAGGAGAGAAGCAGAGGAAATTAAACTTCCTCTTAGATCTAGATGATCATTTTACCCAAAAGAAACATACAGAATCTTTGGGGCAGGTAGTCATCCTGTGGCAGAGACAGACTTAGTTAAGGACATAAAATATACTGGCTAAAAGATAAGCATCCAGAAGGAATGTGGCTCAAAGGTCTAAAAGAATTTCTCGTTTAGCTATCGGTCTAGACTTAAAATTTCCAAGTGTTTCTCTACAAAATTTCTCAAAAGTTTGATGGCATCATTGATTACACTGAAATATAAAGTTCATTTCACAAAAAGCTGAAAAGCAAGAAACAGTACCTCCAGATAAACACTTGGATTTACAAAGCTAACTATATGAAGTGGAGCTGACAGGTCAGAAGGGAATATCAGATCATTTTAGGTATCCGCTGGTAACGGGAAGACAGAAAAACAGGTTTGGCCTCCCACTTAAAGAAATCCTTGAAACATTACACAAAATCTTACATTTGGGAAGAGAAAGCTACAAGTTGCCAAGTACAAGTATTTAAAAGTATCAACAGAAATACTATATGCACTTCCTACTCCATTTCCTATTCAGAGCAAACAATAATTACCAAAAACGGGTGATTACAGGTTAAGTAGGTGAGAGGGGAACTGGTAGAGGGCACAGAGACACAAACTTAATATTTTATGATTAACTAAGTGGCTTCCTTGGCTTTAAAAGGAATTTTAAAAGTTATACCTGATTCCATCTATTGTCAAAGATGTTGCAGAAATATTGGTGGATATGACACATTTTCTAATTCCAGGTGGAGGTGGCAAAAATATTCTTCTCTGTTGATCTAAAATATATATGAAAAGAAAAGAATAATTCACAACATGCATGTGATCAAACTCAAGTTCTGAAAAACTCCTTTCCATTAGAAGTTGTTTTCTTCACCTCTTTAATTATCTTGAATTAAAAATACAATAGCAAGAACTATTTCTTTACTCATCTTTTACTATTAAGATATCTAGATCCATGGAACCAGATTATTATTGCTAAAATAAACCCCACAGCAGTCCTTTATGTAGGTCGTAGCTCCCTTCGAGACTTTAAAAACTGTGGACCTCGTCTCCATTAAAAGTCACATATGCACACATACACGAAAATTTTCTAACAATACCAGGATGCCTGGGGGCTCTCTAACACCCACCCACGCATACAGATTAAGAACCTTTCTACGCTTTAAAGACTGATTAACTAAGGTTAATCCGTTTTTACTTTTTCAGATGCTGCTGCTGCTGCTGCTAAGTTGCCTCAGTCGTGTCCGACTCTATGCGACCCCATAGACGGCAGCCCACCAGGCTTCCTGTCCCTGGGATTCTCCAGGCAAGAATACTGGAGTGGGTTGCCATTTCCTTCTCCTTTTTCAGATGACTCCATCTCTAAACAAGTAACACCATCCTGATTTTCACTACCCATGCATTCTGAAGGGTGGGCCCCAGCAGTCATGGTTAGAGTAACTTTGCTCCTCTGGCCATAGTTTATGGTGCCAAGGATAAACCTCTCTCCAACTGGACCAGTTCTCATTCTCCTTTGAATCTCTTGGAATAAGATCTGAGATATGCTCAATTTGATTAGGCCAGTCTCTTGCAAAGAGGAAAAATTAACTTGTGAACCATAGGGAAGTGACTAATATAACAGAGGAAAGCTAGTCTAAAGAGAAGAAAGAATGAATCATCTGTAACAGTTCACAAGAGGGTATTTCTGGGTGCGTGGCAATCTCCAAGGCTTAAGAGACATGGTATAAAACAAGTAGAAAGATGGATTTGGCCAGACTTGCCCTCTTGCCTGGTTAAGCAGAGAACAGGAGAGTTACTGTTTGCAAGGAAACGATAACAGCATAGGTAAAAGGAGATAAGTGAAAACTGTTAACAGTCCTGACGCATTCTGAAAATTGCTAAATTCGAAGAGTGAATTGGCAGAAACGGGAAGTCATCATCAGAAAGATGCTTAAAACTGAGGTCAGAAATGATGATACGGACAAAGTCTACAATGCTAAGTTTTCAAATGAGTGGTCATGGTGGGATGAAGGCTCGAGGGGTCAAGCAAGAGATTTGGGTAGATTGTCTATTTCAGTGATCTCCACAAATCAGGAGTGGTCACTCCAAGGAGTACACAAGTCAATCTACCGGCATATGAAAAGAAATTATCAGCATATGTATTTATATTTGTATATATAAATTTGTATTTGTATCTGTATATATATATTTTAACATATATATTTATACTGAACAGTTAAGTATATACATATACTGTAAAAAGAAAAAAAATTTAAATGCATGGTTGCATTTGATTTCCACAAGATATACCCACATTCATTTAGAAAATTTTTTTTACTTGAGCAACTTCAAGTTGTTCTCTCCTCAGCAGCCAAGGAAATCTTAACCAAACCTTTTTTTAAATACAGTACAAAACGTGTTTCCAAATAAAATCTTACAAAGATCCAGGTATTCCCAATATATAAAACAGACCAAAGTTGAACTCTCACAAAGGAGAAAAGGTATGACACAGACAAGCAGTTTTAAAATCATGTACTAGGCCAACCATCTCATTTTATGGATGAGAACTAAAGAGAAGTCAAGTGGCTTGCCCAAGATCCACATATAGACAGGCAAGTTTAAAACCAAGTCAAGTATTACTGCTCTTCTACATCATTCTGAAATTAAGTTAAAAAAGTGCTAGAAAGGCAACTTACACATAAGTGATAAAAATTATTTTTTAGGTGTTTCTTAGATTCAGGCAGCTCATTTCTTCCAGATAGTTCAAATGAGTCACACACTACCCAGTATTTCACATTATATGTTAACACATTTATCTGCTGTCTATGTCTTCTACTATAATGTAGTTCTGTAAGAACAAGGACTTTCTCTTATTCAAGACATACCACTCCCCTCCCACCCCAGTACCTAAAATGCCTGGACCACAGAAAGTGCTCAATAAAGTTCAATGAATTGATAAATTTTAAAATGCATGGTATAAATAACAGAGATCCTTCTAAAGTTTCACATTACCATAAAAGTTTACATAAATTAGAAATGTCCATTCTGAACATATTTATGATCAACTCTGTTTTTCAATTAACTCATTTCTAAAAGTACCTAATTTTAGTCTTGAATTCAAGCAAGATTTCAGTTTATCACTGTTCACTAGTCAATTAAAAAGTTCTTAACCTGCTATTTTGACAAGACTCAGGTTTGTTTCACATTTACATTTCACCCATATACTTTAACACCATATTCCGTAAGTATACACATATGCCAATTTTATGTCTCTTTGTAAAGGTTGGGGGGGAAAGTTAAATACATACATCTTAAAGCACATTCTCAGTTTCCACAAAGAAAAGGGGAAACAATACTTGCACTGTGTGCAAGCTTAGTTCCTCAGTCGTGTCTGACTCTATGCTACCCCATGAACTGTAGCCCACCAGACTCCTCTGTCCACGGAATTTTCCAGGCAAGAATACTGGAGTGGGTTGCCATGCCCTCCTCCAGGGGATCTTCCCGACCCAGGGATCAAATCTGCATTTCTTGCACCTCTCACACTGGCTCTTTACCATGTCTCCTCCACCTGGCTATTTACCACTATTTACCACCACTTACCTGGTGGCTATGAGCCACCAGATAAGCCCACCTAATAAGGTACCAGGATGTAAATTAACAGGCAAGGAGGGAGGATTGGCAAAAAGGCAGAAAGATGTTCCAAAATCTACCATGAAATAAAGATACTGAGGCTAGACCACTTAACACTCTTTAACATTCCTAAGATACATGTATGTTCCACATTATATGTTAAGGCCAACTGAAACATCCTCATAAAATTTGTTTCAAATTGTTCCTAAAGCAGAAACATGTTTGAAAGAGAATGTGTGTGTGTGTGTGAGATAAGAGAAACAGAGAGAAAATGTGTATAAAAGGAACACAGAGCTATAAACGGAAACTGTTAATCAAAGGGGTTAAAATGATTCTGGAACAAAATAAAAGTAGTACAACACTGTTCAGCTCAAACTCTACCCCCACTGGAAGTCATTTTTGGGTGCATCAAAAATATCTTGAGAATCCTCACTAACACAGCTGAAAATCAAACTTCTGACACAGAGAAAAGGCTTCAGATAATCAGTAAATGCAGTTGAAAAGATAAAGTAACTGGAAGGAAGCTAAAATATATGGAAGAGAGGCAATCTAACATGATAATTAAAATTGCAGATCAAAAGATTAACCACTTTATCATGGTTTTGGTGGTAGTTAACAGATATGTGTGCATGTGTACTCAATTGCTAAGTCGTGTCCGACTCCTTGCAACCCCATCGGCTGCAGCCACCAGACTCTGTCCATGGGACTTTCCAGGCAGAAGTACCGGAGTGGGTGCCGTTTTCTCCTCCAGGGGGTCTTCCCGACCCAGGGGCTGAACCCACATCTCCTGCATGTTTTGCACTGGCAGATGGATTCTTTACCACTGAGCCACCTAGGAAGCGCCTACACAGATATGTACATTTCTCAAAACTCATGAAACTGTACACTTTAAACAGGCATAGTTTATTGTATGAAAAGTTCATTTTTTTAAAAAGCACATAAAATTCCAGGAAATTTTTACTATAAAACACCCAACACCAAAAAAATATTCTAAATGAAACTATTGAACTTTAAGGATAAAAATAGGAAATTTCAAGCAATCAGACAGATAAAACAAATCACTTACAAGGAGGGGGAAAAAAATCAGGTTGGCCTCAGACTTCTCCGCAGCAACACTCAATGTCAGAAGACAACTGGACAACGTCTGTCTACCAAGTTCTAAGGAAAAGAAAGTGTAACCCAAGAACATAAAACCCAGCCAAGATGTAGCTCAAGTACAAAGGCAAAAGCCTGATATTCTTAAACAAAAGAACTACAAAAAAACAAAAACAAAAACACCCAGGATCCCTTCTATTAAGAAGAAGAAAAAAAAAAAAGGTTAAAATCTACCAAATCTACCCAATCTAAAATCAATCAAAAGTAGTTTAGGAATGGAAAAATCATGGTAAAAGGATTGATGATAAACACTGGATACATCTGAACAATGTAAAAATAACTTTCAAAAATCAGAAGGGGAGGATATAGAAGAATATAAGTACTTAAGTCTTCATCTTTCAAATCAGGCAATAGATAAGATCTCCAATCAAATATTGTCTAATTTTAGCATATGTGCTGCCAAAGTAAGCACCAAATATAGTCTAGAAGGAAGATATTAACTTCAGCTTAATATTTTTCATTTTTTTAAACTGAGAGCAATCTTTTATTATAAAATATTATCTCATGGTAAAGATTTACTTGAAGTTAAAAGTTAACAATTCCTTCAAGTAAATTCAAGCAAAATTACTTTCTAAAAAAGCAACTAATAGTATAATCTCACTCTTGAAAAGTATTTCTTTCAGCCTACCTACTTACTTATCCTTCTATATGTACACACGTACACACACACACACACACACAGATCTGAATAATGTTCTTTCTAATGTTAAAGATGGTTATTTCTGGATGGAGTTTGAGGTGATTTCTTTAAGTTTACCTTTGTAATTTTGTACACTGCTTGAATTCATTATAATCAAACTGTATCATTTTCCCTTAATTGAGTAATTTTTCTTTAAGAGAGACACCATCTAGGTTAATTCTGCATAGTGGAAAATGCATTTTTTTGGTACTTTTCTGTACTTTTAAAACTTCTACAAAGGGCAGAAAAGAAAAACAAAGGAGCATATGTAAAATCAACCCATTTTTCTTAAAAAAAAAAAAAAAATCTAAACAATAAAACATATCTAATTGTATAAATAAAAAGGTCAGAACAATATACCTCAAAATATTAATAGTGATTATCACCTAATCATGTTGGTGGCACCTAAGTTTATTTTTCTTGCTTTGATGATTTTATTGTTTTAAAAAAGTATGTATTTCTTTCTAAGATAAGATAAAATTTTTCATTTGGGGAGAAAACACATAGACTAAAAGATTTTATGTGAAACTCACTAGCCTTATTCCCCCACATCTCTAATCTTAACATTTAAGGAAACTATCCTAGACAGTTGGTACTCGACATATTGAAAGTAGTATCTCTGTTTTGTAAGCAAAAGAGAAAAAACTATTTTGGGATGTATGCAATAATCTAAATGAGCAGTTTCTCCTCTTTTAAAATGTTGTACACCATCCCAAGGTAAAACTCCTCTCCTTTTCTTCATCTATTGTGGAAACACATGTACTGTTAGATCCTCCACTACTGAATAAATAACCAGTAACCAAATGTAGATTCACCATGTGACCTCAGGAACAGCACTTAGCCTCTATCTGTAAGATAAAGAAATCTGATTATGCATATATATATACATATATATATACGGGTATATGTGCATTTTTCTAGAAAAACAGCCATGGCTTTTAATACTTAAAAAAAAAAATCTAAGATTCCCACCCTCCACAAAAGGTTTCTGCACTGAATTAGAGAATTACTTCAGTGCTAAAAATGCCTAATTCAATGCAAATAATTGTCATCTATGAAGCAACAAGTATACTTCAGTTCACAAATTTTAGTAGGGGTTTAGCTTTCCCTACCTGGAGAAGGAAATGGCAACCCACTCCAGTACTCTTGCCTGGAAAATTCCATGGACTGAGGTGCCTGGTGGGCTATAGTCCATGGGGTCGCAAAGAGTCGGACACGACTGGGCAACTTCACTTAGCTTTCCCTAAATGCACAACTAACATGAAGGAATGCAAGACCTGAACAAAAAGGAGGAAGTAAAAAGAGAGAAAAGGTTTGAGAGAAACAAGAATAAGGTTCTTATTCTTGAGTTTGGTACAAGACATTTATATAACAGAATATCAAGCAGAAAGTGAAAAACCTGGAACTCAATTTAAGAAACATTTAGTTAGGACTTTTTCAACACACAGTACTTGTCCTCAGGAAGTTCACAATCTCATAGAGGGGATGAAACAATCGTAACACAAGTTAAATGTGTCAAATGCCACAAGAGGTACAGTAAAGCACAATGAGGTTCAAACAAAGAAGAGATAAAAGCCAGCTGTGAGGAGGGAAAGCAGGAAGGGTTTTTATGGAGTTGGCTGCACTTGTGAAACAAAATAGCAGAATTTCGAACAGTGAGGGGGGAGAATAAAAGGGAAAGCAGGAGTTCAAGTTCAGGAAGGAGCAAACACAGAATCACAAAAATGTTGCCAGAGGAAAAGAAATCAAAAATAGCTCTTACATTTTGAGCCTGAGTGAACATCACAAGGGGTCGGGGTCAGGGGGAGTTCAGCCCAGTGAGCAGGGTCGTATGACCTGGTAGTAGAAGGAACACCTCAGCACCTCTTCATATTTGACAGATGAGAATTTTTTATGTCAAGCAGGGAGGTATTTAAAGATGTCACTTTAAAATAGCCACATTCACGGCTAGCTCAGAAGTTAAGAGCAAATATAAAATATCCACCTCATAATGTCTACCTCATCACTAAACCTATGGAAACCCCTCACTCCAGGCTACAGGCAGGAAACCCTTTCTTCCCTCTCCTCACTCCCAAATGCAAACTTTCTGTTCCTCAGGCTAATAGGAAATAAAAGAAATAACATTGTATTAAGGTCTCTCCCCACAACCCAAAGTAGCAATAACAAAGAAACTAAGCACTATGTTGTATTTACTAGGCTTATAAAGAAAGTCTTAGATCCCAGGAACCTGCTACTGTCTCGCTACTTCATCAAACTCCATCTCACCCATTACTCAGTACCTCATTGGCTTCATCTGAATGCCTCTTTGCACTGTCATAAACTGCTACAATAAATATGGTTATGATCATAATGGATCACCAGTAGCTCACCTTACAGTGCCCTGGAACCAGAAGGGGAACTAAAATAAATAAACAAAACCCTTCAGTAATGGCTCTACTCAAACCCAATTTCACATCTTTACCATTTACCTATATACGCCAACTGGAATCAAGATTGCCAGGAGAAATATCAATAACCTTAGATATGCAGATGACACCACCCTGATGGCAGACAGCGAAGAAGAACTAAAGAGCCTCTTGATGAAAGTGAAAGAGGAGAGTGAAAAAGTTGGCTTAAAGCTCAATATTCAGAAAACTAAGATCATGGCATCTGGTCCCATCACTTCATGGGAAATAGATGGGCAAACAATGGAAACAGAAACTTTATTTTTTGGGGGCTCCAAAATCACTGCAGATGGTGACTGCAGCCATGAAATTAAAAGACACTTGCTCCTAGGAAGAAAGGCTCTGACCAACCTAGACAGCATATTAAAAAGCAGACACAAAAAAAAAAAAAAAAAAAAAAGCAGACACATTACTTTACCAACAAAGGTCCGTCTAGTCAAAGCTATGGTTTTTCCAGTAGTCAATGGATGTGAGAGCTGGACTATAAAGAAAGCTGAGCACGGAAGAATTGATGCTTTTGAACTGTGGTGTTGGAGAAGACTCTTGAGAGTCCCTTGGACTACAAGGAGGTCCAACCAGTCACTGATTTTCTAAAGGAAATCAGTCTTGAATGTTCATTGGAAGGACTGATGCTGAAGCTCCAATACTCTGGCCACCTGATTGGAAGAACTGACTCACTGGAAAAGACCCTGATGCTGGGGAAGATTGAAGGCAGGAGGTGAAGGGGACAACAGAGGATGAGACGGTTGGATGGCATCACCGACACGATGGACATGAGTTTGAGTAAACTCCGGGAGTTGGTGATAAAGCCAGGGAAGCCTGGAGTGCTGTAGTCCACGGGGTCGCAAAGAGTCAGACATGACTGAGCAACTGAAGTGAACTGATATACACCAACAAAGAAAATCACATACACTGGGATTTAAGGCTGAAAGCTGGCTAAAGTCATATTGGAAGGAAAATGAACGCCAAGTTATTAAGCTGGCATTTTAATTCAGTTGGCAATAGGAAATGACTGGAGCTACTGAATAGGAGACCGACACAATCAGAGCTGTGCTTTTGGAAGATTATATTTACCACAGCAGGTAGGATGGCAAATTAAATCAGGGAAAATCAGTTAGCTGGATATGTTAACAACCCAGGAAAGCAAACTGAGGATCCCAATTCTAATGGCAATGAGGGAAAAAAGAAGAAAAACGAAGGCTCTGGTGAAGATAAAGGCAAAAGAAAACCTGTAGGAGTTGCCACGCGCTTGGACTGTATGATCTAGGAGATGATGAACACATCAGAAAGTGCTGTGAGACCCAGGAGGCCTGGAGTGCAGGAGACTGAACTACAGACAGCTTTCAGGAGTCATCACAAAGAAGTGACAGGTGAATCCTAGAAGCCAACCTCTCCAAAACAGAGAATTCTAAGAAAATAGCAAGCTAAGGAAGAAACCTCAGAAAATAGTCATATTCAGAGGGGAACAAAAGCCAGGGAGGGTGGTAAGGCAACAGACTTATGGAAATAGTGGTCAGAAGAACCAAATAATTATCCTACACAACAGCATTTAAGGAGACTTATTATGAACCCAAAATCAAAATAAAACTGATGGAAAATGCCATGAGATTTGAGGAACAGGTCACTAGCAAGCTTTAATAGTATAAAAACTGAATCTCAGGAAGATAAGCAAGAAGCAATGGCAGATAAAGAACAATTATTTTCAATGTGGCAATAAGATGGAAAGAATGACTTCTTTACTTTATACAGAAGAAGTATGTATGTATTAACAATTAACACAAAGCAACTATACCAGGTTTTGAATTATCTTATCAATTACAAAGTAAATTATAAAAGAATTAGTAGATAAAATCTCCAAAATAATAAAACAAATTAAATACCTAATAATGACCCTACGAATTCCCTTCAAGATGTAATAATCTAAAATAGATGTCAATGTTGAGTGCGAGGGCCCAATACCATCACAAAAGGAGTTTCTAAAATGGTATGTCTATGGTTATTTACCAACACATACATTTCTGAACTGCTTTTGTTAATATACAGATAAGAACCACCTACTCAACGAATACAAAACTACACATAAAATATAAAAACATTCAAATGCTTGTTTGCATTATATAAATGCTAATCCCAGTCAAAGTCCAAATAGGAGACTACAGGTTAACTTCCCTTTCGTATTACAAGTCAAATTCCATAATACAATAGTTATACAAAACAAATTCTAAACCTCATTCAGTAACATTTATTATGAACAAATAGAATGATCAGAGTTAGAATTTGCTCTCTGAACTTAAAAAAGAACTACATCATACTTGAAAAGTAGACTAGTATGCGTGGCTACATAAAAAGAAAACAATCCACTCTCTCTGTTATGTCTGGATATATAAGATTCCTAGAAATTCTGTGGCAGTGGCAAATTAGATTTGATTTATAGTACTACTATCAAGGAATTATAGCCCTCATTTCAAAAAATTAATGACAATATTTTTGTTTTGCTGGGAGAGGACACAGCCCTCTCTTAACAACAGTAAGGGGGATAGATGACCAAAGTCTTGGAAAAGTGAATGTGAAAAGGCTTCAATATGTCTCTCAAGGGATGCAGGATGATTCTCCAAACACTACTTCCTAATCTGGGCTGTTGGTTACAAAGGTGAGTTCACTTTGTGAAATTCTTTGACCTAAACACTTACTGTCTGCATACTGTATCTGTAAACATGTGATTATCCAATAGATTATTCAATATAAAGTTCTTAAAAAATCAAATTTTCTGTTCTAGTGAGGAATTACCTGTTGTCATAGATCCATAACAGGGCAATATTAACAAGCCATCTAGAGTGGTATCTTGGACATCATAATCATAATCAACAGATTCTGCCATCTGAAAAAGTAACTCACAACTTTTTTCGATTTCAAACTGACCTGAAATGAGGGGAGAAAATAATGTCAGCAACTGAACAGCAAAATTATTTAAGAATGAAAAAGAAAAACCCTTCTAGATTTATGTTAGTTTTGCATATTTTAAATATCTCATTTGATCTAAAGTAGATGAACACAAGTTGTAGCCAATCCCAACATAAAATTAAAAATACAAGAAATCCCAGTTTCCAAGGAATTTAAATCTCTAAAGAAATAAAAACATTTACAGTCATCAAGTCTTTCATCTTGCTAACATGGTATTTGAAGAAGAGTCAATAAAGTTAATCATTACCATAGGGGATACTGCATTTGATGTTAAAAATACTTCAAATTCCTTAAAAAGGCTAAGAGATTGTTACAATGTCTCACTTCTGACATTAGTACAGGCAGTGTAGGAGGTGAGCCATGAAATGACTCAGATCTGTTAGCAGAATGCTGCTACTTGAAGAATCACACCAGTCTGAGATTTAACTATTCTATTTTTGATCCAAAAAAGCATGCCTATGAGACACAGATTCCACACCTTATGCACTGCTACCACACAGTACCATCCCACCACTCAAAGAAGAAAGCAGCCGGCAGGATGTCTTTTGAAATAATGAAATTAGTCATTCAGATCCAGGACTGTTTAGTGGTTAACAGTTCTATATACGGTAATAAAAATATTAATATTTTACCATTTAGTATCTTCCTACTAAAAGGTCAGTGTATTTTACATATGTTTACTAAGGAGACTTGTGGTTTTCAGGGCAGTGTAGAATTATCTTACATATCCAATAAAAGATACAACATCTACAACTACTCAGATAACCATAAAAGGCTAGGATAAAATGAGTAGAGCCTAGATTTTCCAACAAAAGTACACAGTAGTGTGGTGCTACATTCCCCTCGTTTTTAAACCTGGTACTGAATGCTCACCAGTCAGAAAAACCAAGATGTCTCCAGCCATTTCATTCAAATGGATATCCATGGTCACTTTCACAATCTAGGGCAAGAAACACAGGCATAAAATGCTAGTGGAGATAAAGTCCCCACCACCACTACCACCACCTCCCTCAGGTCCACAGAAAAATTAAATCTGATTCTCAAAAGTCCTAGGACCTATGAAGGTTGCTGCTAAAATACTAGAGAAAAAAATGAATTATCAAACTACTCAGTCAACTAGAATCACAGATACAGAAAAGACATAAAAAGGATGCCAAGTAATACCGCTTGAATGTATGCAGTATTTTCTCTATCTCGTGGACCAATCAAATTGCAGAATTTTTCTCTGACTGGATAAAGCCTTCCGGGTATATCAAATATTGGACAATTTCCAAAGAATGCAGAGAGCTTGGCTAATTCCATTGTTGCTGACATCACTACGACCTTTAAATGCTCCTTCCTGTTGGGAGACTTCTCCTGAAATAGCTTCTTCAATAAACCAAATAAGATGTCCTGAAAGAAAAGTAAATTTCTAATAAGTCACAAGTGTACATAACAACCAACTTATTTTAAGGATTTTGCTCTCCTTAATCAAAGGATTCATATTTTAATTGACTAAAACGTAAGGAAGGGAAGGCAATTCACTGTACAGTACAAAGCTACCCCCAAAGAAATAAAACTATCTAATAAATAAGCAATAAAGTTAAATACTCACTGTAGTTAGAGTTCTCTCATGGGCTTCATCCAAAATAATGACACTGAACTTGGTAAGATTTGGATCTCCCAGAATATGTTTCAGTAAACATCCATCAGTCATGTATTTGATTGCTGTTTCCTAATGTTCAAACAGCAGAGTATATTAACATACACATTAAAAAAAAAAATCACAGAAATGCACTCCTGTTCTGCAAATTAAATTTTTCCCCTCAAATGTACAGACATCAAGGGATCAAATTAATCTGACTAAATAAAAGAGTACATAAAATAGCCTAATAATATATTTTAATAACATGGATGGTAAACTATGAAACTTGTGACCTACACAGGCAGGAAAACTAAGGGGAATGTTCTGGGATAAAGCAACAATAAGGAAATACAATGAAGTCAGTGGAAAGTGGTTAAGACAATGCAGCGACCTCTGGTGAGCAAGCTGTGGGAAACAATAACGACATGGGATTCGTCCCCCTGTCTCAGCTGCTGTTTTAGAGAACTTAGGAAAAAAAGGAAGGCGGCACCAATCTTATGCTACTCCTCCCTGACCATTTTCCTATAACAAAAATAGGATCAGCCAACTAGCATTAAAAGAAGGTGAGAAAAGGAGTCAACAACCCGAGCTATCTGTAAAACAAGGCAAGGAGAAAACGAAAATCTCAGCAGGGACCACCAGGAATGCAAAGACAGTATTTTGGGGAGTTATTCTGTGCCACTATTGCTAGCCATTCCTATTAGGGACCATAAGCAAATCAGGGATTATTTTGCATCTGGTTCAGGATTCAGAAATCCTGAGGGGATATAAATTGTGGCTATGAACTATTACCATAAATACAGAAGATGCTCAAAAAATATTTGCTCAATAAGTTTGTTAACTGTCATTTTTCCACTGACTTCAAGAATTCAACCATATAATATGGATGAATCTTGAAAATATTAGCTAAATGAAATAAGCCACACAAAGGACACAACATTGTATGATCCCACATTTTAAGTATATAGAAATGCATAGAGATGTAAAGCAGAAAAGATGGTACCAGGGACTTCTGGAGGTGGGGGAGATGGGAATGTGGAGATACAGCACTGTTGTTTGGGATGGTGAAAATATTCAGAAAATATAGAGAGTGGTAACGGTTACAAAACACTATGAATGTACTTAATGCCACTGCATGTTTACCTAAATGTGATCTGAAAATACTAAAAATGGTAAACCTTATTTTATGTATATATTACTACAATAAAATGTCTTTTCAAAGAACACAAATGTAAGTTACATGTCAAGAACTGTAACAGCTAAAATACACAAGGGAATCCTATGAAAAAATCAACATAACTGTCACAAAACTAATTGAGAAGGGAGAAAAGGAGAAAAGGGAAGGCACCCAGGACAAGACATTAATAATGGGCAATACAAATTAATTCTAATCTGAGGCTTTATTTCTTTAAAATGCAAATGAAATTTTGAAGTCAAAATCTTCCATAACTTTTCCCACTCTTTCTATAACTTTACACTACTTAACTAAACACAAACAGAACTTTGGTACCTTGGAGCTGCAATCATCAAAACGAACTTGGTATCCTACTTTGGATCCCAATGTGCATTTCATTTCTTCAGCAACCCTCTGAGCAACAGATATGGCAGCTACTTTTCGTGGCTGGGTCACACCAATCATACCATGTTGTGAAAACCCTACCAAATCCAGAGGTAAAAAACACAAAAATGTTAACCACTGATTCCCATTAAACTGTTTCTGCTCAATCGATACAAACTGTTCAAGAGTTTCTAAAAGAAAACTCTGCAAAATTAACAACACATTGTCTTACATTTGCACCATGGAAATTTAAGTATTAATTAAAAATAAGAGTATATATCAATAACCATACACATATATATAATTAATAACCATTCTCACATACATAAGAATACATATTAACAACCATTTAAATGTACATATTTTAATTAGAATTTTTCCAATTTCAGTCTTAAGATTTACTCTAAAGAATAAGCCAAGAATTTTTAACCTCTAGGAAGACGTAAAATTCCACACACTTCCTAAAATAGATTTACTTTTTCCACAGAAGCTTAAATATACCACTTTTCACAGGTTCTACCATTTTAGTATCTCTGAAAGCGAAATGCATCTTATAACTGATGGTATTTTTTCCTTTACTAATAGGATGTAAAACAGTGGTATGTCTTAACAGCATCTTTCTAAAAAAAATTATTTATTTATTTATTTATTTTTGGTTGTGCTGAGTCTTCATTGCTGCGTGGCTTTCCTCTAGTTTCAGCGACAGGGATGCCTCTCCAGTTGCAGTATATGGGCTTCTCGTTTCAAGCTCTAGGGTGTGAGGGCTTCAGGAGCTGCGGCTCCTGGGCTCTAGGGCAAGGGTTCAATAGTTGTGGCACATGGGTTTAGCTGTTCCACTGCATGTGGGATCTTCCCAGACCAGGGATCCAATCCATGTCTCTTGTTTGGCAGGCAGCTTCTTTACCACTGAGCCACCAGGGAAGCCCAACAGATAGCATCTTAAAAGACCTGATTTATCAGAGTAAGTTAATATGTAAGCTAAGAAATTTTTATTAATATCCAACATAATTTTGCTGTATACCAACCTAATGATATAAAGTTTTACCATAGTGAAAGGAAAGACACTGTAAGGGTAATTTGTTAGCTGGCTTGGTGTTGGGAAAATCAAGGAATAGACAGTTATCTGATATCACTCTGGAAAAAGAACCCAGAAATAGTAATGTCAGCAACAGATATCAATATATCCCTTCCCCTGAAAATCATTTCAATACCCAACGTTGAACAGTCTACTGCAAGACAACCTACTCTACAGCAGAGAATCAATATCTACCTATAATTCTATTTAGAATTATTATGGTAACTGAAAATGCCATTTCAACTAATTCCTGAATCTGAAATAAGACTATAAAAAAAAGCGAAATATACAAGGACAGTGTGCCAAGAGAAGAATCGGACTGTAAAACAAATGATAGGCATTTATGTAATACAAAGTCCTATTAGCTTTTAAAAGGATATTTTTTTAAATGCTCCCAATATCATCCCAGAATAAAATTACCTGCTTCATATAGATATTTTGGGAGTTGAGTTGTTTTACCACTTCCTGTATTTCCAGTAACAATAAGGAATGAATTGTCCTTCACAGCTTGAATAAGCTTTTTTCTTTGTTTCTGAATGGGAAAAGTTGGAGTAGTTCCTCCCTCCTGTGATGTGCATCCTTTCTCTTCTGTAATGAAAGGCCGGGGGGGGGCGGGGGGATGTACAATTAAAAGGCCTGTAAAGATATCTCAATTTCCAAAAACTGAAAAAGAGAATAACAATAGAATTTTAGGGTTGGAAAGAATCAACCCATGACTTCTCGGTGAAATCCCTTACATCCCATTTGCGAGCGAGTGTTTCTAAGCTCAGAGCAACTTTTTAGTGAGATCAACTTGAGCATTTCTTAATGCATGACTCAAAGTATCTGACAAAGTAAGCCTAGCACAAGGCAATATATTTGCAGGTATACCTATCCAGAAGCACAAAACCCAATTTTATTAAATAATAGACCCCAAAACTGGAACAGGGCAGAAAAACTCTCAGCTAAATGAAAAGCCACCTGTATTTGCTTCTGATTCACGGTTCAAGTTAGGTCCCCTTTCAGAGTGACTGATATCCCAGAAGGCCAAGTGGTGGGTAACCATGGAAACTGGCTCCTGGAAACTGGCTCCCTTCATACCGTACCCAAAGGCAGGCTGGCGGCCCGGCGGAGGGGCGGAGGGGTGGGAGGGGGAACGGGTGGGTAGAGAACAAAGGCTTTCTGAGCCTATTTAAGAGCTGGACGCGTCCCGGCGTTGGGGTGCACTTTTTTGCCCCCCAGCAGGGTTTTCGCCCAACTTAGGTCTGGGACCGCCCCTCTCCAGTCCAAAGTGGCTCTCTGGACGCAAAGTTCGCCTCCGGCGTGGAGGGTGACAGGAAGGCTGCAGCCTGCAGCCTCCTCTTCTCCGCCTGTCTCAGGAGGACTTTCACACCCCCCCCCACCTCCCCCCCAAAGCCCCGTGCTACCACTCCCGCTGGCCTCCGCGGAGTCCCGCGGACCGCACCTCTATCTGCGACGGAACCTGCCGAAGGCCGCTCTTCCTGGAGGTCTCTCGAACGCTCACCTTCCTCCTGTCGCCTTGGCGCCCTGCCCGCGACGGCGGGAAACCGGGACATAGACCTGGCCCCGAGCGGAGGTGAGCACGTCCACCGGTCCTGGGGAGATGGGCGGGGAGAGGCGAAGACGCGCCCTGATGACGTCGCGGTGTTTACTTCCGCGCGTGCGACTCGGGCGAAGGGAGGGGGAGCCGCCCGATGACGTGGCTCGAGGAGCCCGCCCGCCCGGGCGCCAAGCGGAGCGCTGTACCCCGGGTGTTTCCCGCCCGCCGCCTGCGTGCGCTGCGCTTCCGCGCGCAAAGCCAGCCCCGACGTCCGGGAGGGCCCGGTCTGGGGTCTCCGCTTGTGCGCAAAAGGACCGGGAGACGCCTTTTTTGAATCAGTGGTCGCTGCAGACGCATCCAACCTTCACACACCTAGCGTGATGTGACCCTTTGTCAGGAGCTGAAATCTTTCCTAGCGTTCGGCATTCCACAATATTCTCACCTTCAGTGAAAGTCGCTCAGTGGTGTCCGACTCTTTGCGACCCCAGGGACTATACAGGCCATGGAATTCTCCAGGCCAGGATACTGGACTGGTTAGCCGTTCCCTTCTCCAGGGGAATCTTCCCAACCCAGGGATCGAACCCAGGTCTCCCGCATTGCGGGCGGATCCTTTACGAGCTGAGCCACAATTGCTCGTCCTGAAATGTCTTGCAAATGCACACGGGTTTGAGTGACACGCCTGAACTTCTTGTTCTCTAGTGTCAAAAATTAGGCTCCCCACGCTGTTCATCGGGGACCCTGTGAACATACATAGGACCCCGCATGTTAAATTATATTTACGTGTGTATTTCCTTCTCCTTTCCCCCAGCTAGACGCAGGGCAGCAGCTTTAGAAAACTGTGATACACTCGACCCAACAAAGTGTTTCAAAGTGGGCTGTCAATATTTTTTGAAATTGCTGGATGGTTGGATGAATGATTTGATTTCCAGAGACGTTAATCTCATTTATTTATTTATTTATTTTGCTGCACCACGGGCATCTTGTGTGATCTTAGTTCAGCAACCAGGGATGAAACCGGTGCCCCCTGCCCTGGAATCCAGGGGTCTAAACCACTGGACTGTCAGGGAAGTCCCCTGAGCTCATTTTAATGGTTGTTGATTCCTTGGAAACCACAAGAACTGAAAAGTTAAACCCATATACAACGATTGAGGTGGGGTAACTTTTTCAGCATAGGTACTTTGTGAAGCAGGTCTTTCTGTTATAGAAACTTGCAATTTTGTTAGTGGCATCAATTGTAACAAAAGCTGTGCAAGAAGATTATTTGTTGGACTTTCCAACTCTTCCTGCTGTTAGACTTAACCGGTCAGTTCAGTTCAGTCGCTCAGTCGTGTCCGACTCTTTGCTACCCCATGAATCACAGCATGCCAGGCCTCCCTGTCCATCACAAACTCCCGGAGTTGACTCAAACTCATGCCCATCGAGTCGATGATGCCATCCAGCCATCTCATCCTCTGTCGTCCCCTTCTCCTCCTGCCACCAACCCCTCCCAGCATCAGGGTCTTTTCCAATGAGTCAACTCTTCGCATGAGGTGACCAAATTATTGGAGTTTCAGCTTCAGCATCAGTCCTTCCAATGAACACCCAGGACTGATCTCCTTTAGGATGGACTGGTTGGATCTCCTTGCAGTCCAAGGGACTCTCAAGAGTCTTCTCCAACACCATAGTTCAAAAGCGTCAATTTTTCGGTGCTCAGCTTTCCTCACAGTCCAACTCTCACATCCATACATGACCACTGGAAAAAGACTTAACCGGTACTTACTGCCGAAGACAACTCAAATTATCACTTTACATTAACTAGAGGTCACTACTCTCCTATCTGACTAGGCTTCAAAAGATGTCATTGGACCTTAAGATTTTGCTATACTCATTAAAAATATATGTAAACCAACTCCTCTTAAATGGGACTGATAAACATCTCCTAAAATGCAAGTTTATCAGATTTTGAGTGAGAGCAACTTTGTAATAACTTTGTATCTCCAAACCTGAGTTCTACAGGAATAAATCTGTAGAAGGACATCTCAGGTTTCTCTCATCCATTAAAGGAATCTCCTAACATCCTATATTCTGCTAGAAATTTAAACTATCACAAATCAAAGAAACCACAAAAAAGCAAAAATACATTTGTAGTATAGGCAAGATATTGGTGAATACAGGGCATGATAAGTCACTTTTGGGGCTTCCCTGGTGATGGTGTTTTTAAGTCCTCAGTTGTGTCTACCTCTCTGAGACCCCATGGACTGCAGCACACCAGGCCTTCCTCTCCATCACCAACTCCCACAGCTTGCTCAAACTCATGTCTATCGAATCGGTGATGCCATCCAACCATCTCATCCTCTGTGGTCCCATTCTCCTCCTGCCTTCTAATCTTTCCCAGCATCAGAGTCTTTTCTAATGGGTCGGCTCTTCACATCAGGTGGCCAAAGCATTGGAACTTCAGCTTCATCATCAGTCCTTCCAATGAATATTCAGGATTGATTTCCTTTAGGATTGACTGGTTTGATCTCCTTGCAGTCCAAGGGACTCTCAGGAGTCTTCTCTAGAACCATAGTTCTAAAGCATCAGTTCTTTGGTGCTCAGCCTTCTCTATGGTGACTCACCCGGGTTGGGTGAATTTAATTCAGATGACCATTGTGTCTACTACTGCAGGCAAGAATCCCTTAGAAGAAATGGAGTAGTACTCGTAGTCAACAAAAGAGTACAAAATGCAGTTCAGTTCAGTTCAGTTCAGCCGCTCAGTCGTGTCCGACTCTTTGCAACCCCGTGAATCACAGCACACCAGGCCTCCCTGTCCATCACCAACTCCCGGAGTTGACTCAAACTCATGCCCATTGAGTCGATGATGCCATCCAGCCATCTCATCCTCTGTCGTCCCCTTCTCCTCCTGCCCCCAACCCCTCCCAGCATCAGGGTCTTTTCCAATGAGTCAACTCTTCGCATGAGGTGACCAAAGTATTAGAGTTTCAGCTTCAGCATCAATCCTTCCAATGAACACCCAGGACTGATCTCCTTTAGGATGGACTGGTTGGATCTCCTTGCAGTCCAAGGGACTCTCAAGAGTCTTCTCCAACACCATAGTTCAAAAGCGTCAATTTTTCGGTGCTCAGCTTTCCTCACAGTCCAACTCTCACATCCATACATGACCACTGGAAAAACCATAGCCTTGACTAGATGGACCTTTGTTGGCAATGTAATGTCTCTGCTTTTTAATAAGCTGTCTAGGTTGGTTATAACTTTCCTTCCAAGGAGTAAGCGTCTTTTAATTTCATGGCTGCAATCACCATCTGCAGTGATTTTGACTTAGGTGCAATCTCAAAAAGGACAGAATGATCTGTTTGTTGCACTGGTGACTCAGTGGTAAAGAATCTGCCTGCCAGTGCAGGGGACACAGGTCCCATCACTGATCCGGGAGGATCACATACCTCGGGACAAGTAGGCCCATGTGCCACAACTACTGAGCCTGTGTTCTAGAACCTGTGACTGCAACCACTGAAGCCCAAGAGCCTGGAGCCCATGCTCCTCAGTAAGAGAAACCATTGCCGTGGGAAGCCCACACACAGCAACTAGAGAGAAGCCCTCACTCACCGCAGCTGGAGAAAGCCCACTCGCAGCAACAAAGACCCAGTGCAGCCATGAGGAAATAAATCTTTTTAAGAAAATAGTCACTTTCTAAGAAAATGAGCAGAATCATCTCAGACCAATGACAGTTACCATTTATTGAGCACTTAGCAGTCAAACGTATAATTTAAATTTTTTCATTTATTCTTCACAAAAACCCATAAAAGTAATTATCACTAATTCTCATATATGGGAATCAAGGCTCACATATTTGCCCAAGATAACAAAACAAAGAGGTAATAGCACTAGGTTTCAAAGCCACACTAATAACCATTATACTGTAATGGGAGATGGAATTACCTAAATCTTGGTGGCTAATATATTTTCTTCCAATGTTTGTAAATCAACTATTATAAAATTATTTCATTCTCACATGAGAATCACCTAATGAGAGGATCCAGAATAAAACCTGCAAGCCAAGAATAAGAAAAAGGAAAAAGCTCAAATGTTGTTTAACACTATTGATTGTAAAACCAAGGCCATTTAAAACATGTTACCATTAATAACCATGTGGTCAGGGTTATTTCGTATTGAAAGATCAACAGTTATTTCCTGCTCAGTGAGTTTACAAATTATAATGGCAAGTAAGATACCAGTACAGATTGAAAATAGAAAATACATGGGTTGAATCTGCAAAGAAAAGTCAGCATTCCCAACAACATTGACTCTACTTCCTGTTATCTTTGGCTCACAAGAAAAACCTGAAGGAAATAATATTCCAAAAAGTGTGAGACGTGTGACTTGCACCTTGCTGCTATTGATTCATAAGCAGTCTGTCAAAATGTTCTTGAATCCATACAATGTACTTCTGAGCATTCAAAAGACAGGAAGGAGTCTCAGTATTCAGTATTTACAGGGATTTCCCTGGCGCTCAGTGGTTAAGACCCCACACTTCTGCTGCAGAGGGCTCAGGTTCAATCCTTAGTGCAGGGGGAAAAAAAGACTTACAAAAATGGAATCTAATTTTTAAATTGGAGAAGGAAATGGCAGCCCACTCCAGTATTCTTGCCTGGAGAATCCCATGGACAGAAGAGCCTGGAGGGCTGTAGTCCCTGGGGTCGCAGAGAGTCAGACATGACTGAGCAACTAACACACACACACGTACACACACACACACACAATTTTTAAATCCTTTTAAGAAAGGAAGGAGAGTAGAGAACCATGATTATAATTTAAAAGAAACAAGTGGTATAGAAAGAAAAATTATCACAGATATTAATACAGTAAAATCCAGAAAGTCAAAAACACCAGACAAATGGCAATATGTTGAATGTTAATCACAACAGAAAGTTAAGAAAGAAAGTGATCGATAGTGTCAAAGTCCCTGGATTTTTTTTTTAATCCATGAATTTGACCAAACCAACAGTTGTTTTGGTAAAGAGAAGTAGATAAGAGCCAGACTGTAAGTGGGTAGGGAAAGAATTAGAGAGAACACTGAAAAATGTATTTAATGCACTTGGAGATGTTTGATTAGAATCAAGTAAGGTAAATGAAAGGAGAGAAAATAATCAGAAAAAGATGCTGCTGATACAGTGTATGTGTGATGATTCACGGTCACTGAAATTGTTGGGGGTATAATTACAAGGTGTTTAGGAGACTTGAAACACAGAGGTCGTGATGAGGGAGAAAAAAGTACGTTCACGTCTTGAGAATGAAGGCAGGACTAGAAGAGGGAGAACAAACTTGTAATCAAAGTAGGTGTAATACATCTGCATTTGTGACAAATTTGTATCCCCAAATATGAATCTGATTGTTCCTCTGTGTCTCTCTCCTTTATTTCTGTCTTTCTTGTAAACCAGACTTTTCTTCTGCTCCAGTCCTCACCAGAGAAGAAACAAAGATATAAGTACACAGTTGACCTAGAGGCCTAGATCAGAGCTTTCTGTGCATCCTGGAAGAACTGGTTATTGCTTTTCTCAGGCAGGTAAGACTGAGCTTCAAGAGGTCAGAGAGAAGAGAGAATGTAAGGAGAAAGGAAGAACTGATTGAAGGAATAAGGAGCCGTCAAAGTAACCAAGAGAAAGAGGATCTTTCACTAGAAAGTCCTAGTAGCAGGCATTCAAGATGAGCCACCTGAAGTATGGACCATTCCTCTTTTAAAAATAAGTTAAAAGCCAAAACTATGACCAGTCAGTCACTTAGCAGTCCTGGAGGCATGTAGGCCTGGAAAGTGAGAGGGAAGCTTGTATGTTTTGCAGGGAATGGAGACATGAGGAAGAACCTTACTCCCTAAACCAGGCAGAGTTAGACAGAAACAATAGAGAATTTTCCTATGAGTGAGGTAGTGGACCCTATGCCACTGTTATATATTCTATTAACATTCCTGTAGATGTTAGCGATTTAGGCACTTGGAGGAAAACAGTTAGATGGCCATACCATTGAACTTATAGACCCTGATGCTGGGAAAGATTGAAGGCGAGAGGAGACGGGGATGACAGAGGATGAAATGGTTGGATGGCATCGCCGACTCAATGGACATGAGTCTGAGTAAACTCAGAGTTGGTGATGGACAGGGAGGCCTGGCAGGCTGCAGTCCATGGGGTCGCAAAGAGTCAGACATGACTGAGCGACTGAACTGAACTGAACCAAACCCTTCAGTTCAAAAGTGAAAAAACATCATCATCCTACTTTCTTCTCTTCCTTGTTCTTTTTTCAGTGGACATATATTAAGATTTGATAAGTATCATGAGGCCACTTACCAAGCAGTCATTAATCATTCATCAATAATAATATTTAATTGCAGGACTTCCCTGGTAGTCTTTAAGACCCTGTGCTCCCAATGCAGGGATTAAGAGTTTGATCCCTGGTTGGGGAACTAACTTGCCACATGCTGTGTGGTATGGCCAGAGAAATTTGTTTTAAATTTTATTTCATAGAGAGGCTAATAAAACTTGTGACACGTTTAGTCATTGTCAATGAAAATTGATACTTTACACATACATGTAATAATCGTGCATGAGTGTGTGGCATTCCCATTATTCTATCAATACAACAGGAGCTCTTTGAAACAAAAGCTCAGTGAGGGACTTCCCTGGTGGTCCAGTGGTTCAGAATCCGCCTTCCAATGCAGGAGACGGAGGTTCAGTCCCTGGTTGGGGAACTAAGATCCCACATGTTCATGTGCCACAACTGGAGTCTACACACCACAATGAAGATCCTGCGTGCCACCACTGAGACCCAACACAGTCAAAAATAAATAAACACATTTTTTAAAAAAGCTCAAAGAGTACTCTTTCTGTTCATTCATTCGTGTGTTCATTCAATAAGTATTATAAAGCACAGCCATATTATTCACCCTTCTTAATAGCCATACACAGGCATAAAATACACATAAGAGATTATGTGTATAATCTCTTAAAATACACATACGAGATAAATAATTACAGGAGGAAAAACTAGCTAGAGTGATCAGAAATTTTTTGGAGTTAATGCTATTTGAGCTGAGCTTTGAAAGTTGGAAAGATTTCAGTAAATTCCAGGGAAAGATTTTGGATAGAGGAAATCTCACAAAGACACTATTAGGGTGACCAAGATATTATTAATTATGGATGATTGAGAAATCTGCGAAATTAATGTTTTATCTCTGGTGATCATCTCTGTAAATCTTTCACTTGCCTGAAGGTGGCAAGCTGGGTTTATTTGAGAAACTCCAGCATCAACATTATTTGAAGAAAAAAATGAAACAGTACTATATCTCTAGGAAGAAAACAAAAGCAAAACCTTTTATTCACATTCAACTCACAAAATCAAAAGGTAAAAAAGATTGAAATTGCTAACATAAGTAAACATTTAAATACTGTACATATTTAATATTACTTATTTCAAAGCACAGAGATTTTGTATCACAAGTATTTTACATTCTAACTTTTAAAGTTTTATTGTCCTCATTGATTTCTCAGTTATGATACAATTTTTTCATAGGAGAAAGAGAGGAATTATACTTCTTAAACATGACCATTAAAATCTGTGATAGAGCCTGTGTATAAGACTTTGGGGATGTGGTAGATTTTATTGAGCCCTAATTTCTTCATGGTAAAAAGTATTATTTTTAGTGTATACATGCCCGCATGCTCAGTCACTTTAGTCGTGTCTGACTCTTTGCAGCCCTGTGAACTGTCGCCCGCCAAGCTCCTCTGTCCATGGGATTCTCCAGGCAGAAATACTGGAGTGGGTTGCCATGCCCTCCTCAATTGGATCTTCCCCACCCAGGGATCGAACCCTCATCTCCTGCATTGCAGGTGGATTCTTTACCTTGGAGCCACCAGGTAAACCCTTTTGGTGTATAGCTGTATGCATTTTTTGATGAGTGCATATGGTATATAACCACCATTATAGTAAAGATATAAGATAGTTACATTATTCTAAGAAATTCCCTTGTGCTCGTCTGTGGGTCAGTCACTTCCTTCACCTCTGCATGCTGGCAACCACTTGTTTTCTGCCTCTATAGTTTTGCCTATTCCAAAGTATTATATCAATGGAATCATACAGTATGTACTCGTTTCTAGTCTGGCTTCTTTCATTCAGCATAATTACCTTAAGATTCAGCTATAGTTGAATACAGTTGTAGTGTGTATTAATAATGTAATCCTTTTTATTGTTAAGTAGTATTTTGATCTATGGATGTATCACAATTTATTTATCAGTTCATTAATTCAGGAAATTTATGTTGTTTCCAGTTTTTGGTGATTATGCACAAAGTCACCATAAACATTGGCATGCATATTTTTGAATGTCCTTATATTTTTGTTTTTTCCATTATATAATGGAAATAATTATATTTTTTCCATTCCTATATATATAGGAATGGAATTGCTAGGTCAAATGATAATGTATGTTTACAAGAAACTGCCAAACCATTTTTCCAAAGTGACTGATCCATTTTGCACTTCTACCAGCCATATATGAGAATTCCAGTTGCTTTCCATTCTTGCTAGGACTTGATATCGTCAATTTGATTGTTTGTTTGTTTTACCATTCTAATAGGTAGTAGTCAGATGTCATTGTGGTTGTAACTTGCATATCTCTATGGAATGATATTGACAATATTTTATGTATTTCTTTGTAGTCTGTGTATCTTCTTTGGTGAAATATCTGTTCAAATCTTTTGCCCACTGGTGTATGGGAGGGAGAGGTTACTTATTTTATTATTAAGTTTTGAGAATTCCTTATGGATTCTGGATTCAAGTCCTTGATCAGATATATGCTTTGCAAACATTTTTACCTAATCTTTGGCTTGCCTTTTGATTTTGTTAATTGTATCTTTCAGAGAGAAGTGTTTAATTTTGATAGAGTTCAATTTACCAAATTTGTGTGTGTGTGCACTTTTGGTGTGGTATCTAAGAAGTGTTTGCTTAATCCAAGGTCACAAAGATTTTCTCATGTGTTTTCTTCTAGAGTTTTTATAGTTGTAGGTTATGTAGTTCGGTTTATAATCCATTTTGAAATTGATCTTTGTGTAAGATATGGGTCAGGTTCTTTTTAAAATTTTAATTAATTAGTTATTTGAATATTGGTTGCACTGGGTCTTCATTGCTGTGAGTGGGCTTCCTCTGGTTGTGGTGAGCAGGGGCATCTCTTGTTGCAGAGCACGGACTCTAGATACTTGGGCTTAGAAGTTGTGGCACATGGGCCCTAGAGGGTGTGGGCTTCAGTAGTTGTGGCTCGCACTTGGGCTTAGTTGCCCTGTGGCATGTGGGATCGTCCCAGACCAGGGATGAAACCCATGTCCCTTGTCCAGTGGATTCTAAACCACTGGAACACTAGAGAAGTCAAGGTTCTATTTTTTCATATAGATGTCCGATTATTCAAGCATCATTTCTTCATGGGAGAAAAATGTAGCAGAAGTAGAGATTTACACTTTTAAATTATGCAGTTAAAATCCGTGATAGGTTCCGTTTGAGAAATTTTTTCAACTTTTTGTTTTTCAATTTTTTCACTTTATTTTCCAATTATTACATACTATCTAAAAAGAGCAATGTAGACAAACAACAAGGTCCTATTGCATGGCACAGGGAACTGTATTCTCGATCCTGTGTTAAGTCACAACGGAAAAGAATATGAAAAAGAATGTATGTATATATGTATAACTGAATGGGCTTCCCGGGTGGCTCAGATGGTAAAGAATCCATCTGCCAGGCGGAAGACCTGGGTTTGATCCCTGGGTTGGGAAGAGCCCCTGGAGGAGGGCATGGCAACCCACACCAGTATTTTTGCCTGAAGAATCCCCATGGACAGAGGAGCCTGGTGGGCTACAATCCATGGGGTCACAAAGGGTCAGACACGACTGAGCACATGATTACTGAGTCACTTTGCTGTACAACATAATTAACACAATATTGTATACTTGTGTTATACTACACTTTGTATACTATGCTTCAATAAAAAAAAAAACTAAGATGTTTGCCAGCATGGATGGACCTTGAGGACATTAGGCTAAATAAGGTAAGTCAAGTAGAGAATGAAAAATACTGTATGATATCCCTTATATGTGAAACCTAAATGAATGAAAAAAGGAAAAACTGGGAAAAAAAAAATGAAAAGAGCAGTTTCTGTCTCGGAGTTTCTGTCCCAGTTCATTCTATTTAGCAGTGTCAGAATTTTCTCTCTGCACTATCTAGATTTATGGACTTTTAAATGTAGAGGGTACCAGCCCCACCCAACCTCCCTTTAGAGATGAGGAGACCAGGACCTTACAAGCTCCAGTGACTCGCCCTCAGCCACACAGCTGGACAGAGGCAGTGTAAAGTCCAGGGTACAGCTTTGCATATCTCATACCATTGCTCTTTCGGCCAACTGTTTGTGCCCTCCTTGTCTGTTACTAACTTTATTTCTATTTGTTAAATTTACATATTTGCTGTAACAATAGGCTTCATCTTCAGGGCTTTACTACCTACTACATGAAATTTGCCTTTTTGCATTTCTTTTTCTTGGGGATGGTCTTGATCACCGCCTCCTATTAAATATCACAAACCTCCATCCATAGTTCTTCAGGCACTCTATCAGATCTAATCCCTTGAATCTACTTGTCACTTCCACTGTATAATCTTAAGGGATTTGATTTAGGTCATACCTGAATGGTCTAGTGGTTTTCCCTACTTTCTTCAATTTAAGTCTGAATTCTCCAATAAGGAATTCATGATCTGAGCCACAGTCAGATCCTGGTCTTGTTTTTTCTGACCGTATACAGAGCTTCTCCATCTTTGGCTGCAAAGAATGTAATCAATCTGATTTTGGTATTGACCATCTGGTGATGTCCATTTGTAGTCTCTCGTGTTGTTGGAAGAAGGAGTTTGCTATGATCAGTACATTCTCTTGGAAAAACTGTTAACCTTGGCCCTGCTTCATTTTTACTCCAAGGCCAAACTTGCCTGTTACTCCAGGTAACTCTTGACTTCCTACTTTTGCATTGCCAACATCCATTGGATCATAGAAAAAGCAAGACAGTTCCAGAAAAACATCTACTTCTGCTTTATTGACTACGCCAAAGTCTTTGACTCTGTGGATCACAACAAACTGTGGAAAATTCTTAAAGAGATGGGAATACTAGACCACCTTAGCTGCCTCCTGAGAAATCTGCATGCAGGTCAAGAAGCAACAGTTAGAACTGGACATGGAACAACAGACTGGTTCCAAATAGGGAAAGGAGTACATCAAGGTTGTATATTGTCACACTGCTTATTTAACTTGTATGCAGAGTACATCATGAGAAATGCTGGGCTGAAGGAAGCACAAGCTGGAATCAAGATTGCTGGGAGAAATATCAATAACCTCAGATATGCAGATGACACCGCCCTTATGGCAGAAAGCTAAGAGGAAATAAAGAGCCTCTTGATGAAAATGAAAGAGGAGAGTGAAAAAACTGGCTTAACACTCAACATTCAGAAAGCTAAGATCCTGGCATCTGGCCCCATCACTTCATGGCAAATAGATGGGGAAACAATGGAAACAGTGACAGACTTTCTTTTCTTGGGCTCCAAAATCACTGCAAATGGTGATTGCAGCCATGAAATTAAAAGACGCTTGCTCTTTGGAAGAAACGCTATGACCAACCTAGGCAACTAAACAGCAGAGACATTACTTTGCCAACAAGCTCTGTCTAGAGACTTTATAAATCTCGTCACAAAATAAATATACACAAAGGAAATACAATCTAGACAAAGGAAACAAACCTAATTTAATAATCTAGGGATTACTAAAAAAAATAATAATCTAGGCATTACTAAAATGATGAGATTTTAGTTGATAGTTATAAGACTTTGCACATATGTGTAATTTTTACTTTACATTAAGTTAGCCATGTCTCTTTTACATAATTGTAAATTAGAGAGAAAATCCATCTTTTTGACTACATGGAATTTCCAGCAACCTAGTGCATTAAATTTGAATGATCCAGTCTTACCTTATGGGAAATAAAAGCTTACAGATGCTTGATAAAATATTAGAAAGAGAAAAATCCCTAGATGCCAAAAACCAATGGGGAATGCAGATCTACTAGAATATTAAAAACTGTTCTGTGGGGATGGTCTTCTGTGAGGACCCTTTCAGGTGCAAGGAATTTCCATAGAGTAAACATCCCCTACTATGAGGAGCTCACAACAAAAAATTACACATCACATGAAGAAACATACCATTAGGAGAGAGATTGGGAAACCCAACAAACAGGAAAACTGTCTCAAGAACTAGAAATAACAGGAAAACCTGAAAGTATAAAATAAATGTTTTAAATTATTAAACGATTTAAAAAATAGAACCATAATGAAAGAAGAGAACATGATAAAAGCAAACAGGTAGATTTGTAAAAATAGTAAAATTGCATTAAAAAATTAAAAATGTATTTCTTTGACATTAAAAGGCACATGGACAGTTTAAGCAAATCAAGAGAAAATTATAAAGTAGAAGATAGAGCTTAAGAAATCACATAATTAAGAAGAGATAGAAAATATGAAAAAGAAATTAAGAGATACGAGGCTAGAATGAAAAGACCCTATGCATTTTTTATATATTTATTTTTATTTAATTTGCTTTTTTAAATTTTGTCTGTACGAGCTCTTCATTGTGACGCGCAGGCTCAGTTCCCCAACCAGGGATGGAACCTGCATCCCCTGCCTTGGGAGGCAGATTCTTAACCACTGGACCACCAGGGAAATCCCAAAGAAGACTCAGTAGCTGTTGAAAAGGAGCTCCCTAGTGATAGAATAAACAAAATACAAGAAAGAAGCGATATATGAGTAGGTAATCACTGAGGCTCAAGCAAGAAAAAAAAATCATTTATTTTCATATGAAACATATAAATATTGATGAAACATGTTTTATATGAAACATATATCATATGTTTCACCTAAACAAAGTGAAACATAGAACAAAACTGAAAGAGAGAAAATCTTAAAAGCAACAAGATAAAAAACATTTCTTACAAGGGAACAATAATACATTATCAGCAGATTTCTCATCAATAAAACAGAGATAAAACAATAGAATGGCAGGGATCACCACATGGTTAAGGAAAAATAGTCAAGAAGTCTATACTCAAAGTATCATTTGAAAGTGAGACTGAAGTTAATGTACATTCAGACAAATATTAAAATAGTTTAACAGTAATTTATTGCTGCTTAAAGTATGCTCAAGTCTGTACTTCGGTATGAAGGAAAATGAAACCGGGAAGAGACATTCACTATAAGTAATAACTGTGGACAGAAAAGTTAGTAAAACATATTGGTAAATCTAAATTAAATTGAGTATTTAAACGGAATATAGATGCTTATTTCTAAGTTGAGAGGGTTTTTGAAAAGGTGAAATCAAATTACTATAATAACATGAATGATCGGAGAATTGATGCTTCTAAGATTGTATATTGTTCGAAAGAGGCTGACAATATCTTAGACTGGTTGAGTGTGCATGTTATAAGTTTAAGGGTAAACACTGAATTAATAAAAAGAAGGTATATATTGTTATATAAATATGAAAGAGAAGCAAACTTAAGTTCTTGTTAGTTTTGCTATTATGAAGAAAATATACTTGACAACCATGAACTTCTAACCAAAAGAGAAAGACTCCAAGGAAAAAATAAACAAAACCAAAGTTTAAAGCTTTTGTATAATTACAGTGAAGAAAAGATGTATTTCAAAATGTGTAAGCCTCTAAGAAAATAGCACAGTTTGTTTTCTGATACTTTTTCTGTATCACATAAATGATTATGTAAATAAGTCTGAAATCCTATCTGTTTACCAGAGAAAGTTCTTTTTATTCCCATAACAAATAAAGGTTAATGTTTTTTAATATGCAATGTCCAAGCCAGTAGAAGTGAAGGAAAAATAAAAACTTAATAGAAGGCGAGGAAGTACAGAAAAGAAGGTAAAAACAGGAATAGAACATGCAAAATAAGATAGTAGAAATAAACTCTATATTAGTGAGGTTGCAAAAGCACACTTATAGCATGATACAAAAAAAGGTTTAAATACAGCATGAAACCGTCTCAATAACATTTTAAACACAAAAAAATAATAACATTGCTTATGGACCCACACCTGTATAGTAAAATATTAAACAAAAAACAAGGGATGCATACTGACTTCTGGACACTGGTTACCTGTGGTAAAGTAGGGAAGGAAATGAGACGATGAAATGATTGCTTTAACTATATTAGTAATTTTTATTTTTCTTAAAAGAATCTGAAACTAATATGGCAACATGTTAAGATTTGCTGTCAAGTACATAGTTCGATCCCTGGGTCAGGAAGATCCCCTGGAGAAGGAAGTGGCCACCCATTCCAGTGTTCTTACCTGTGAAATCTCATGGACAGAAGGAGCCTAACGGGCTACAGTCCATGGGGTCTCAAAAGAGTCAGACACGACTTCGCAGCTGAACAACAACAACATAGACGTTTATTATTTTCCTTGCTTTTCTATGTATCTGAACTATTTACATTAAAAACTCTCAAAGCATCTCAGGAATATCTCCATAAATAAGCCTATTTGTGCAAATAAATAATTATTTATAAACATCTTACTGGTTATGAGAACATGGAGGGAGACTGCAAAAGTGTCTTTTCCACGTCATTGTGAGCACAGCTTATAGGAAAGACAATGTACCATATCACATTCCTGGTTATCTCTTTGACCCTCTACCGCAGAGAAGCTGAAGGCAGAAGATCCTTGAGATCCAAGGCTGTATTTCTGTACATATTACAAACCATCCAAAACACTCCTGTCACCAATGTTTAGTAGTTTTCAAAGGAAGAGAAGAAATCGAAGCATACAAAAGGTAAGGTACACACTTCCTATGGGAGCTTTGGTGTGTCCATGATTTGTTTTTCTAACTATCCATAGATTCAAGGCAACTGTAAGTCTTTTGTTGTTGGAAGAATTAAATGAATCTGGAAAAGACAGAGAGGAGAGGAAAGGACCACATGAAAAAGAAATGGAGTTAAAGTTCTCCAAATAAGAACAAGAATGCACTCTATATCTCAAGCTTCAAATTAGAAAATTTTTGAAAGTCATTTTGAAATTCTATTTTCCTCAAAGGTCTAAATAATGAACAGCCTAAAATATGAAATCACAAATTTCTTTTTCCTCTCTTTCATGGTCATAAAATTTTTTAACACTAATGAACAAAGCTGGTGGAGTTGATGGAATTCCAGTTGAGCTATTTCAAATCCTGAAAGATGATGCTGTGAAAGTGCTGCACTCAATATGCCAGCAAATCTGGAAAACTCAGCAGTGGCCATAGGACTGGAAAATGTCGGTTTTCATTCCAATCCCAAAGAAAGGCAATGCCAAAGAATACTCAAACTACCACATAACTGCACTCATCTCACATGCTAGCTCAAAGTAATGCTCAAAATTTTCCAAACCAGGCTTCAACAGTACATGAACTGTGAACTTCCAGATGTTTTAGCTGGGTTTAGAAAAGGCAGAGGCACCAGAGATCAAATTGCCAACATTCGCTGGATCATAGAAAGAGCAAGAGAGTTCCAGAAAAACATCTACTTTTGCTTTATTGACTATGCCAAAGCCTTTGACTGTGTGGATCACAGCAAACTGGATAATTCTTAAAGAGATGGGAAAACCAGACCACCTTACCGGCCTCCTGAGAAATCTGTATGCAGGTCAAGAAGCAACAGTTGGAATTGGACATAGAACAACAGACTGTTTCCAAATTGGGAAAGGAATACGTCAAGGCTGTATGTTATCACTCTGCTTATTTATCTTATAGGCAGAGTACATCATGCAAAATGCTGGGCTGGATGAAGGACAAGCTGGAATCAAGATTGCCAGGAGAAATATCAATAACCTCAGATACGCAGATGATACCACCTTTATGGCAGAAAGGGAAGAAGAACTAAAAGAGCCTCTTGATGAAAGTGAAGGAGAGTGAAAAAGTTGGCTTAAAACTCAACATTCAGAAAACAAAGATCACGGCATCCAGTCCCATCACTTCCTGGCAAATAGATGGGGAAACAGTGGAAACGGTGGCAGACTTTATGTTTTTGGGCTCCAAAATCACTGCAGATGGTGACTGCAGCCATGAAATTAAAAGACGCTTGCTCTTTGGAAGAAAGACTATGACCAACCTAGACAGCATATTAAAAAGCAGAGGCATTACTTTACCAACAAATGTCCATCTAGTCAAAGCCATGGTTTTTCCAGTAGTCATGTATAGATGTGAGAGTTGGACCATAAAGAAAGCCGAGCACCAAATAATTGATGCTTTTGAAATGTGGTGTTGGAGAAGACTCTTGAGAGTCCTTTGGACCGCAAGGAGATCCAACCGGTCCGTCCTAAAGGAGATCAGTCCTGAATATTCATTGCAAGGACTGATGTTGAAGCTGAAACTCCAGTACTTTGGCCACCTGATGTGAAGAACCCTGATGGGAAAGGACCCTGATGCTGGGAAAGATTGAAGGTGGGAGAAGGGGACAGAGGATGAGATGGTTGGATGGCATCACCGACATGATGGACATGAATTTAAGTGGACTCCAGGAGTTGGTGATGGACAGAGAGGCCTGGCTTGCTGCAGTCCATGGGGTCACAAAGAGTCGGACATGACTGAGTGACTGAACTGAACTGAACTGATAGCTTATATAATTAGGGAGCATTTGCCATGCTCCTTCAAAAAGAAATTGGAATAATATTGGGAGGAAAATAAACATCTTGTAAATCCCCAGTTCCTGGTTGTCTTGCAGAGGAAGATATTTACACTGTTAGGATCACCCCTGTCTGCCGTTAAGATGGAGACATTCAGTGCCCACCTCCTTCTAGTGAAGCAAGAGGATATAGAGAAATTCTGTTTAGAGACAGAGAGGGAGTGGATGGTGAATGTTGACTCTGAAAGCGGAAAGGAGAGTTAGACCCCTGTGTTCTGGTGCCTTTCTTCTGGACAACTTTCTAGAGGAGGATGATATGTTAGACAGCTTGAGGAGAAAGCTGAAAGGGCTTTGTGAAAGGGCTCATGCCCCGCTTCTGTTAGACTCAGCTTAAGAGCTGATATGGGCTTCCCTGGTGGCTCAGACACTAAAGACTTCATCTGCAACTCGGGAGATCTGGATTCGATCCCTGGGTTGGGCAGATAACCTGGAGGAGGGTATGGCAACCCACTCCAGTATTCTTGCCTGGAGAATCCCATGGACAGAGTTGCCTGGCACGCTAGAGTGCATAGGCGGGAATGACGGAAGCGACTTAGAACAACGCACAAGAGCTGATACAGGGGATTGTTCAGCAATGACACGGAGAAGTGGGTGGATGGATCAGCCTGAAGCAGTGGTCCTGGCTCTGATGTGACCTGCAGTGGATCCTGGTGAGAGAGCACAGAAATGAGGATGAGTCTAGGACAATTAAGAGGCTGTAGTGTGTAGGGCAAATGGCCTAACCCACAGACCCAGTGATGATACCAGCACACTGCCCAAAGACCATGTAATACCGGCCAAATCTCAAAGGGGCCCTCGATGGCCACCAGTCCCCAGAGGCGCCATTCTGCCCCAGGGACAAATCTGCATCCTGAGCCCACACGGAGATCTGAGGCCTCTCCTCTCCTCCCCACCACAAGGTCACAAATCCTTCTGTACATCCAGACACACTATTTGGAAGAGAAGCAAGGTTAAGGGGAAAGAAATGTGAAAGATTTTTGCACCTACCCAAAAGAAAATGTGTTATTCAAAAGTAACTATTTATGGGAATTCCTTGGCAGTTCAGTGGTTAAGACTCAGAGCTTTCACTGCAGGGGGTACAGTTGGAGAACTAAGATCCTGCGCTTCTAGTGGTGGGGCCAAAAAAAAACAGTGACTATTTTTTTTAACCGAAAAAAAAAAAAGGAAGGTGCCTAGAATTGACAAGCTCAAAGTTTGGGTCTTTTTTGTTGTTGTTGTTTTCCCCCTCCCAGTATAGAAGTTTACAGGAAAAATTCGGTCCATCAAAGAAAATAAAGAGCAACATTTTTTTTTTTTTTTTTTTTGCATGTTGGAATTACATTGTGGATACATTTTTGGCCCCACTATACACATCTTTCGAAAAGAGTTAGACACGACTGAGTCACTGAACTGAACTGAACTGAACTGATACACATTTTAAAGGTTTATTTTTCAGATTGTTTTTTCTCCTGATGCTAATACCCTTCCTCAATTCACTTGTATTAGCACGTCTGAAATTAACTGCAGTCCCCATTGTATTGGCTATAAGGAGGTTCCAAACGCAAACACCAGCTTCAGCTATTCTGCAACTGGCAGGTGTAAAGTGTGAAGCAAAGGGCGCTAAGTTTGAGGACAGACTCAGTTCTTGTGATCACAAGAAAATGCCCACCCAGCCATCCTGCTCCTCTTTTTAATTTGTTCCTTTCCTTTGGTTTAAATGCATGGACAGTTAGAGCCACAGAAAGCCATGTGCACTGCGACCACCGTTCGTCACCACTGTGGCCTTTCCCCTGGGTAACAGGAAACATTTAAGAGGCCAGTCCCAGCATCTAACAACAAAGGAAAACCACATGGCAGATCACAATAATGATTTTGTGTCTTTCTGTAATGATGAAAGGAAAACCTGATCCGGCATAATAATCGCTTTGTTATTCATGGAATTTAACTGGCATTTCCTCATGAATTTTAATGGACCATCCATTTTCTCACTACTTATCCCCACAATTCTTTGTGAGCCTTTGCAGAACATTTTTCTCTTACCTCTTTCTCTTTTTTTCAACGATGTAATAATTCTATCTAAACCGAAAGGCTTCAGGATGTTGCCTTTTTACTGTGTTGGTCAGAGAGCTGGTCTAGGCTGACATTAAATAACCTGGAAAGATCAAGTTGTGCACTTAGGATTGTTCTACTTTTTTCCAAAATGCATGTTATTTAATTTAAAAAACTGCTTACTTTTAAATGGTAATCTAGGTCATCATGCAATCATGAATGTGTGCCTTTTTTAAAGAAATTATAATTAGTGGCATTCGTAAAGTTACCTGTTCCATAATACATGTGGAAACTTAGTATCATCTTATTTGTAGACAAGTAATCTCAAAATTGCATAAAACTAGACCAGATGTTAAGCTATTTAAGGACACAAACTATCTTACTTTGTATTCTATGAAGTATTTTGCTCAAGGACTTCCAAATAGAAAGCCTTCATAAATATTTGCTTAATAAATTAAAAGTATCTTTTGATGAAAATAAATCATGGTGGCCAGATCTGAGGGTTAGAAAGATAGAACTTCTTGCAAAGGGGGTATAAGGGAACATTTTACAGTGATGTTAATATTCTACATATTAATTGTGGGGTTGATTACATAACTGTATTGATTCATTAAAGACTGTACATACACTGAAAATTGATTAATATTATTGTATATAAATTATGTCTCAGTAAAGCTGATTGAAGAATGAGTCTTGTGAGAATACCACGATTTCATTATTGGAAATAACGAATAATAAATGCTGTTAACAAAAAACTAGCACATTCTTTACATGATCAAATAACCTGATCCAGATCAACCCTGAAAATTCCTTATTTCTTGGTTTCCAACAATTTATTAAGTACTACCATGTGTTTGATCCTATACTAGATGATTTATGTTCTTTTTAAAATTCTTGCGCCAAGGACTTCCCTGGCAGTGCAGTGGTTAAGACTTTTCCTTCCAGTGGAGGGGGTTCGTGTTCAATCCCTGATTGGGGAGATAAGATCCCACATGCCTCACAGCCAAAAAACCAAAACAGAAAACAGAAGCAATATTATAACACATTCAATAAAGACTTTAAAAATGGTCCACCTTAAAAAAAATCTTAAAATTCTTGCATGAACAAGTTCTGTGAAATAAGAACTATTATTTCCATTTGCTGCACACTGAGGCTCAGAGAGGTTAGGTAAACTGTCCAAGGCCACGCATTTTTTTTTTTTTAATCAGGGCATGCATAAATAGTTTCAAGGAGGCTAAACACTTATTTGTGATTTAGGAATTTCAAGAAGTCTGATGCTTTTGTCCCCAGAAGTACTTACGATAATAAAAAAAAAAAATTTAACTTCAACAAATAGGTTTTTACTGACTCTGTGATAGGCACCACACTAGATATTTCAGGGAATGTAATGCTGGAAGAATATAGACTTTGCTTTCAAAGTATATACCATTTTATATGCATATGAGGTACATGAATAAATAAATAATAATAATGGAGCTAGAATAGATTAGAACCTATCTTGCAGTGGTGTAGCTTTGATTTTTGATATTGATTAATTTAAAAAATACCACCAGCCACCAAGAGGAATTTAGGAGAGGTTCACACTTGCACGATGTTGAGATAAAAAGGAAAGGCAAAAGCTTTTCTCTTTCCCTTACTCTGTTTATTTATTCTCAGTTCAAAGCTTGAGACTTCCCTGGTGGTTCAGTTATTTAAGACTCTGCACTTCTAATGTAGGGGGCTTGGGTTCAATCCCTGCTCCCACGTGCCTCGCAGTGCAGCCAAAAATTTAAAAAAAAAACCGCTAATCCAACAAATGACTTATGAGTGTGCAGAGCTGGGTGCTAGTCCTTGGACTTCCCTAAGGATTCTTCTCTGACTTCATCAAAGTCTCAGCTTAGGTTTCCTTCACAGAGAGGCCTTCTCTAACCATGCTCCCCAAAAGAACATTTCATCACTCTATCCATCTTCTGCTCTTTATTTTTCTTCGTATCATTTATTACCACTTGACATTGCATTGTCAAAGACTATATTAAGTATTTCTTATTTGTCTGTCATTTGTCTCTTTCAGAGGTATTTAAGCTCCTTTCAGAAAAAGGGTCCATATGTCTTGTTCACTACTGCAGCACTTGTTATCTCCAGCGCCTACATTAGTGCTTTATACTCTTTGTTGAGTGAATGAATAAATTTTTAGACAAGTTTTTCTGACTACAATAACACGTCTTCATGTCTTTCAGTCTTCACTTGAAATTCTACCAATTTTTTACTTTATGATTATTTGGCTTTTGTTAGATAGTAATTTAAAAATTTTTTTAAATTCCAATCCCAAAGAAAGGCAATGCCAAAGAATGTTCAAACTACCGCACAATTTCACTTATCTCACACGCTAGCAAAGTAATGCTCAAAATTCTCCAAACCAGGCTTCAACAGTACATGAACCAAGAACTTCCAGATGTTCAAGCTGGATTTAGAAAAGACAGAGGAACCGGAGATCAAATTGCCGACATCTGCTGGATCATCGAAAAAGCAAAGGAATACCAGAAAAACATCTGCTTCTGCTTCTGATTACGCCAAAGCCTTTGACTGTGTAGATCACAACAAACTGGAAAATTCTTTAAAAGATGGGAATACCAGACCACCTTACCTGTCTCCTGAGAAATATGTATGTAGGTCAAGAAGCAACAGTTAGAACTGGACGTGGAACAACAGACTGGTTCCAAATAGGGAAAGGAGTATGTCAAGGCTGTATATTGTTACCCTGCTTATTTAACTTATATGCAGAGTACATCATGAGAAATGCTGGACTGGATGAAGCACAAGGTGAAATCAAGATTTCCAGGAGAAATATCAATAACCTCAGATATGCAGATGACACCACCCTTATGGCAGAAAGCGAAGAAGAACTAAAGAGCCTCTTGATGAAAGTGAAAGAGGAAAGTGAAAAAACTGGCTTAAAACTCAACGTTCAAAAAAACTAAGATCTTGGCATCTGGTTCCATCACTTCATGGCAAATAGATGAGGAAACAATGGAAACACTGAGAGAGTTTTTTTGGAGGGTGTCCAAAATCACTGCAGATGGTGACTGTAGCCATGACATTAAAAGATGCTTGCTCCTTGGAGAAAAGCTATGACCAACCTAGACAGCATATTAAAAAGCAGTGGCATTACTTTACCAACAAAGGTCTGTCTAGTCAAAGCTATGGTTTTTCCAGTAGTCATGTATGGATGTAAGAGTTGGACCATAAAGAAAGCCGAGCACCAAATAATTGATGCTTTTGAACTGTGGTGTTGAAGAAGACTCTTGAGAGTCCCTTGGACTGCAAGGAGATCCAACCAGTCCATACTAAAGGAAATCAGTTCTGAATATTCATTGGAAGGACTGATGCTGAAGTTGAAACTCCAGTACTTTGGCCACCTGATGCAAAGAGCCGACTCATTTGAAAAGACCCTGATGCTGGGAAAGACTGAAGGCAGGAGGAGAAGGGGACAACAGAGGATGAGATGGTTGGATGGCATCACCGACTTGATGAACATGAGTTTGAGTAAGCTCCGGGAGTTGGTGATGGACAGGGAGGCCTGGTGTGCTGCCCTCCATGGGGTTGCAAGAGTCGGACACAACTGAGAGACTGAACTGAACTGAATTTTTAAAAATATATTCTCTCATGTATCTCACTTTCTCTCTCTCTCTCTCTCTCTCTCTCTCTCTCTATATATATATATATATATATATATATACATACACACACACACATATATGTATGTATGGGTTTTTTTCTTGGTTGTACCTTGTGGCATGCAGAACTTCCCCAAATGGGGTTCAAACCCATATTCCTACAGTGGAATTTTGGAGTCTTAATCACTGAACCACCATTGAAGCCCCTAGATAGTAATATTTTAACTATCAATATTTTGAAGAAAAAACACACTTTCTTTGCCATAAGACACATGAGAGAAGAATTTGAAAGCTAAGATATGTCTTGATTTAGTGTAATGTTTTTGAAACTGAGTTGTGACAAATGCCCCCTCTTCTTTATGCCCTAGCCTGGGTTTTCTAGCCTGAGACAAAGCTTTATTGTTGTTCAGCGGCTCAGTCGTGGCCAACTGTTTGAGACCCCATGGACTGCAGCACGCCAGGCTTCCCTGTCCTTCACTATCTCCTGGAGTTTGCTCAAACTCATGTCCGTTGAGTTGATGATACCATCCAACCATCTCATCCTCTGTCGCCCTCTTCTCCTCCTGCCTTCAGTCTTTCCCAGCATCAGGGTCTTTTCCAATGAGTCGGTTCTTTGCATCAGGTGGCCAAAGTATTGGAGCTTTAGCTTCAGCATCAGTCCTTCCAATGAATATTCAGGGATGATTTCCTTTAGGATTGACTGATTTGATCCCCTTGCAGCCCAAGGGACTCTCAAGAGTCTTCTCCAACACCACAGTTCGAAAGCATCAATTCTTTGGCGCTCAGCTTTCTCTATGGTCCAGTTCTCACATTTGTACGTGACTACGGCCAAAACCGTAACTTTGACTAGACAGACCTTTGTTGGCAAAGTGTTATCTCTGCTTTTTAATATGATGTCTAGATTTGTCATAGCTTTTCTTCCAAGGAACAAGAATCTTTTAATTTTGTGGCTGCAGTCACTATCTGCAGTGATTTTGGAGCCCAAGAAGTCTCTTACTGTTTCCATTGTTTCCCCATCTATTTGCCATGAAGTAAAGGGACCGGATGCCATGATCTCGGTTTTCTGAATGTTGAGTTTTAAGCCAGCCTTTTCACTCTCCTCTTTCACCTTATCAAGAGCCTCTTTAGCGAGCTCATTTTTACTGCACATAGGGTATGGGTGGAGAGGGAAGATGAATACAGTTCCAGGGAAGGAAGAGTAAGGAGCAGAGGGCCATAGCTTCTCATAGAGACACAACTGGTTGCTCGGTCACGTGGGACCTCTCTGGAGAGGATGTATGGGCCTCAGAACTATCTGTTGGAAGGCAAGAAAGAGGGGCAGACAATCCCGTGCATTTCCTGAGTTACCTGCTTCTCCAAGAAAACCCTGGGAAAGCCAGAGCCTGCACAGGTCCAACTAGTGGGAACCAGGTTCCTGAAACCGCTGTTGCAACCCAGTCCTCATCCCAGGAAGCTACCTCGCCCCATTCCCATGGTTATAAAACACTGATTCTGCTATCATCTTCTAACCTCTCTGGCAAGGGAGCAAGCCAGGTGGCTGAGCCCTGGGGACAGTGGAGATAAGCAGATCAGGAGTGGCAGAAACTTCCAGAAATTATTCAGGGCAATTATTTCTAGCAACCAAGGCCCCACCTGCATGTGTGATATATAACTATACCTAGACTAGCCTCAAGTTCTCACTCCTCAGTGGTGCTTCTAGTCTGACTTCCCTAATTCTGCACCTCATTTCTTCCACGTGTATATATACTCTCCCAAAGTAATGGGCTGTTGTTGTTATCGTGTGTGTATTTTAACTTGGAGAATTTTGTCTGACAATTTGAAATGAACAACTGCATTAAACCCTATGCACGATTTAGTTAATCTTAAATGTTCTTTATTATATTGATTGGGCATCATCAATTTTATGAACAGATATTGATTAAGCACCTACTATGTGTTAAGCACTTTTCTAAGTACTAGGACTACAATAGTGAATAAAGCAAACAGACATTCCCGCCTTAAGGAAAATGCATTTTAGTGTGAGTAAGTAAACAAATTCTGGGAACAAATAAAATATTTATTACCATGCAGGATGATAATCGTTATGGAAAAAAAGAGAAGGTTTTTAAATTATTTCTTTACTTTTTACACTTTTTTTTTTATATTGGAGTGTAGCCAGTTAACAATGTTATGATAGTTTCAGCTAGAAAGCAAAGAGACTCAGCCATACAAATACATCTATCCATTCTCTTGTAAATTCCCCTAGAAGGGAGGCTTTTTAAAAATTTCTATGATCTTTTGAAAAGACGACTATGATGACCTTCAGGAAGAAGGAGAAAAAAGATGTGCCTGGGGCATTTAGGGAATGTAGAGAGTTCTTTAGGACTGGAGCTCTGGGTCACGCCTGTGGCCAGTGAGTAAAGAAATAGCCTGAGGGAGATAGAGCATTGTGGCTTCTCTGAGCAAGACACAACTTCTGATAACTTTCTCCAAGCACATTGCACAGAGCATTGACCCCTGGGAGATACAGTTGTTGTTAATTCAGTTTTACCTCCCAGATAGGTTATATGAAGTACAAAGAGTTGACAGTTCCTTCTACACAACTGTCTGGTGACTACTCCTCAAACTTAGAAGAGGTACATAAGTTATGGAACTGAATCAGTCAGAGAAGCAAAACTGCTTTCCGAGGAGATTTCATGAAATGCATGCTGCACAGAGTTATGTTCCTTCTCTGTGTCAGCTACAAGTGCTGGAAAGTGAGACCTCATTCATAGGACACCTGAAAAGTCCTTAGCTAGGGGAAGAATTTGGAATATCTGAAAAAACAACCCTGGCCAAGAGGGCTTCGGGGGGGAAATTCTCATGTGGTAAACATCAGATTGAAATTAAGTAGAGATGAAAGATTTCTCAAAGAATTAGGCAGCATATATCGGTTACTGATTATTATCTTGATTGCTAAGATATCTAAAAATGAGGATCTACAAATAAGATTTTACTTAAACCGGACAGGTGTTTGATCCCAGAATCATCAAATTGAAAGGTTGTTGCCAGGTTAGATGGTCATTTCTTATGATGTCAAAACTCAGAGTAACGTCTAGGTGCCCAGAAACTGAAAAGTACAAACATTAAAGGTTCCTCTTTTAGACCTCTGTATAGATAACTCACTGTTACAGAAGGAGCTCATTCACTTTTTCAACTAATTTCAAGTGATTCAGATTACCTATGCCATGTACTTTGCTAGATGTTGGAAATATAAAAATGAGAAAAAATTGACCTAACTCTTGCTCTCACAGAGTTTATACTTACAACTATAACTCTCACAAGAGCTATTAAGAAAAGCTCAGCTGAAGGCCGAGAGCATATACTGGAGGACAGACAAGATTCGGGAAGTGAGGCTTGAAGCTGAGATTTACAGGCTAGAGGGAGGCAGGAGAGTGAGTGCTCAAGGGTTTGTAGATCATTAAGGATTTTGATCTTTATTCAAAGATCAATTGGAAAACTATTGCAGGACTTGAATTTTAAAAAAATCACTCTGGACGTTGATGGAAAGCCAATTGTAGTTGCACAGAGAGAGTTCAGGAGACATCATTTAGGATGCTATTGTAGCAGTTCCAGGCAGGAGACAGTAAGTTTTGGTTCTTTAATTAATTAATTATTTACTTATTTGGCTGCACCGGGTCTTAGTTGAGGCATACAGAATCTTCAGTGTTCACTGCAGCATGTGTGATCTTTAGTTGCAGCATCCGAACTCTTACTTGTAGCATGTGGGATCTAGTTCCCTGGCCAGGGATTGAACGCAAGCCCCCTGCCTTGGAATCTTAGCCACTGGACCACCAGGCAAGCCTCCAAGATAGCAGGTTTTGTTTTTTTGTTTTTTGAGACAGCAGTTCTGATCAGAGCAGTGCTCCACTCCCTCCTTTGAATAGTTGCAAAAGCTTTTGACACTGAACTTTATAATGTCTTTGTCCCTCAGTCTCCATCTCCTTTTCTCCCCACCCCACCCCCTTTTAAAAGCCTTGTTTATAAGGACATGCAGCCTCACAACAGTGAGGTCACAACCTCCAAAATGCAGATAACTAAATGTTTTAAAATGTCTTTACCTTCATTTTTCCTGATCCCAACAGAAGATCTCTAAGCCTCTAGCATTTAATAAGGTCGTTTCAGGCTGATGTGTGTTCCTTGAACCCTGTTGTATGGTTTTGAGTAAAATAATTGAGAAAATGTCCCACAATATGAGAGATTTTGTAAGAACGTAAGTGGATGGTGCTTTCCCTTTTTTGAGAGATTCTCTAAGAAAAGTCTTGCTTTATACTCAGTCATATACTCAGTCATATTCTACTTACAATGAATACTAAGAAATGGGGATACAATGGTGAAAGATACATAGTCCCTGTTCTCATAGAATGTAAATTCTAGAAGGGAAGCAACTGGAATAAGATATACTAAGTACTAAAATGTAAGAAGTACAGCAGACTAAAAAAGAAGTGATGACTAAATGCAATATGGTCTCCTAGATTGGACCGTGGAACAGAAAAAGAATATTAGTGAAAAAATTAGTCTGTAGTTTAATTAATAGTATCTTATCTGTTTTCATGTTTTAGTTTTGCCAGACATACCAGATGTTATTATTAAGAGAAGCTGGGTGAAGAGTATATGGGAACTCTATACTAGCTTTGCAAGATCTTCTATAAATTTAAAATTATTCCAATATAAGAAGTTTAGAAGAAAGGACTTCCCTGGTGGTTCAGTGATTAAGCCCCCACACTTCCACTGCAGAGGGCATGGGTTCAATCTCTGGTTGGGGAACTAAGATCCTGAAAGCTGAGTTGTCTGGCCAAAATTAAAAGAAAGAAAGAAGTGCAGGTTTGGTCTCTAGTTGGGGTACCCAATCTAATTAGAGATTCAAGGGAGGTTTTCAAGGGAAATTGTGTTTAAGTTGAGAGCTGAAGACAAATAGAGGCTAGCCAGAAAGAGAACTACAGGAAAAGATGTCCAGAAATCATATGTAGAATGTTTAGAGGGGCAGAAGGAAGAGAAAGCATGACAACTTCTCGGAAATGAATAAAATTCAGTGCAGTTGGAGCTGAGAGTATACAGCGGGGATGAGAAGGAAGGGGGAGGTGGAAGATAAAGCAGAAGTGGGAGGACATGAGGACCTTTGTCCTCGAGAAGTTTGCATTCTGGGGCAATTCCAAAAAAATAAATAAAAATGACTAATATATACTGTTTAAAACTTCCTTTTCTAGTAGTCAAAGAAATAGAAATTAAGGTAACTGGATAATATTTTAGCTTATTCAATTACCAAATATTTCTTAATAATAATATTTTTTTGCTGCTGAGGGTATGAAGGAGAGTTGCTTATACTTGGATAGTAATAGTAATCTTTCTGGAAAGCTACTTGGCAATTTAAATTCAAAGTTCCAAAATATTCAAATCTTCAGTTTTACTTCTGGGATGTTATTTTAAGGAAATAGTTAGAAATATATTTTAAAATAATATGAAAAGATGTTCCTCATCATTATTTATAACAGTACAAAATTTTATACAATCTAGGTACCAAAAATAGGAACATAAATAAGAAATTGTTTCCATATTATGAAATATTATGCAAATATTTTAAAATGTTTATAAATATTTTGACAGATTAATAAATATATTGTATATATGCATGTTGTATACTTATCACTCAGTCAGGTCCAACCCTTTGTGATCCCATGGATTGTAGCCTGCCAGGCACCTCTGTCCATGGGATTCTCCAGGCAAGAATACTGGAGTGGGCTGCCACTCCCTTCTCTTGGGGATCTTCCCAACTGAGGGATCAAACCCGAGTCTCCTGCATTGTAGGTGGATTCTTTACCTTCTGAGCCACCAGGGAAGCACGATATGCATGTAATATATATGTATATAATCAGTATGTGTGTGTGTGCATGAACAGCTATAGACTGGACAGGCTGCATCATTTGCAGGGCCCAGTACAAAATGAAAAAGCAGAAACCCCTTGTTCAAAAATCATTAATAATTCCAAGATAGCAACGAGTCTTAAGCCAAAGGTAGGATTCTTCTGAACATGAGTACTGTGTGACTGCATAGGTCTCATGCCCTTGACATGGATCTTATCTGTAGAAAGAAGACTGAAAGAAAATCTCCCCAAATGTCAATAGTCATTACTTTTGGGATTTGGGATTACTGATGATTTTTATTTCATATATTTTATAGATAGATAGATATTTATTCACAATAAATATATATTTCTTTCATGATCAGTGAAAAAAACAGTATGTGTCTTAAAAAAAAAAAAAAGATTCACATTATATTGAAAGCAGCAGTACAGTGAATTGCATTCTATTTTCCATTTAGGCTCTTTTAAATATCCATTTTGTGCCACTGAGAATAACAGATACTCTTGAAAATTTCTATATTTCTAAGTCATTGTACAGAAGAGAGCAGGATATAAAAATGAAATCAGTTATGTGCTGTCAAAAAGCAAGCCATGCTGAACCACAAATAACCCATTTCCATCTATTTTTGTCCTGTGTAGAATTAGCTCTTTGGTTGGACATTAAACATTTGCCTGAATTGTGCAAGGCTGAAAATCTCTTCTCCAGTGTCCTTAGACCTACATTTGTGTAATTAGAAACCCTCATTGGCAAAAGGAAGGAAGACATGCCAGGAGGCCTATTGCATCTCAAACACTTACTAGATCTAATGAAGGATTTAGCAACACATTTTTTTTTTAATAAAGTTGCATCTCAGTTCCATTTAGTCGCTCAGTCCTGTCCGACTCCTTGTGACCCTGTGAACCACAGCATGCCAGGCCTCCCTGTCCATTATCAACTCCCGGAGTTTATGGAGTGGACCCAGACTCATGTCCATTGAGTTGGTGATACCATCCAACCATCTCATCCTCTGTTGTCCCCTTCTCCTCCTGCCCTCAATCTTTCTCAGCATCAGGGTCTTTCCCAATGAGTCAGTTCTTTGCATCAAGTGGCCAAAATACTGGAGTTTCAGCTTCAGCATCAGTCCTTCCAATAAACATTCAGGACTGATCTCCCTTAGGTTGGACTGGTTGGATCTCCTTGCAGTCCAAGGGACTCTGAAGAGTCTTCCCCAACACCACAGTTCAAAAGCATCAATTCATCGGCACTCAGCTTTCTTTATAGTCCAACTCTCACATCCATACATGACTATTGGAAAAACCATAGCCTTGACTAGACATACCTTTGTTGAGAAAGTAATGCCACTGCTTTTTAATATGCTGTCTAGGTTGGTCATAACTTTCCTTCCAAGGAGTAAGCGTCTTTTAATTTCATGGCTGCAATCTAGAAGAGAATAAAAGATATCTTAAATGAGAGAGCAGTAAGTGAGTTAAAAATCATACAAAGGTCACTTGCGATGCATTCTTTTAGAGGTTATGTTACTGAGCGTGGGCTCTTATCTAACACTCCGAAATGTGTGTCCTAGGAGACACACATCCTGGCAATGCAAGAGACTTTATTGGAAAGGGGTGCTCAAGCGGAGAGCAGCAGGGGAAGGGACCCCAGGGAACTGCTCTGCCTGCTCACAGTCTCAGGGTTCCTGGTGGTGAGGTTAGTCTTTCCAGTTACCTCTGCCCAGTCATCTTGCCTGGGCCCATATTTGGTCCAATTCCAGGGCCTTCCTGGTAGGGCGGACCTCTCTCAGTCAAGATGGTTTCCAGCGCGAGGGTTTCCGGGAGGTTGGCAGGACATATTATAAGCTGGCATCTCCTCCCTCCTTTTTACAAACCCTCCTGAATTCTGCTTGGCAGCAGCTTGTGTCAGTTCTGTGTTCCTCATCGGGACCTCCCGTTGTGAGATAGCTCATGCAAGCGATTATTATCACACCTGGCCAGGGCAGAAGGTTTTGGCTGATGGTTCCCTAACAGTTACATGGAGAAGCCTTTCCTGTTGAGGTGTCAGTGACTTAAAACTAGCCACTTTGGCACTAATGAGGAACAAAAGCCAAGACAAATCACTGAATCCTTTTGGTGCCCAATTGACAATCTGTTTGGGCACAAAGGATTGTCCCTGCAGGCCTCTGAGGAGCAGGCTTTATGCTTTAGTGTTTTCTCTGTGGTATTGCACACTCAATTCCTCACCTTGTGCAATTTCAAACAGAAGGAATATGAAAAAGAAAAATGTCTAGTTATTTGCCATTCCCTCCTTTCTCCCATCTTCTATTAATGATGAAAAGCCTTTCTTTAGAGTACCTACTGAGGAGGTAGGGATGCAAACTGCAGATGCCAAAAGAGGGCCACCTGTTCCCCTTTAGAAATAGGAAGAGATGGGCAGTTAGGAAGAAGTATGATAAGATAAAGAGTGTGAGGAAGTGTTGTAAACTGAGGGAAACTTAGCAAGTCCTGTCTGTCAGGATTCTTCTTCAGATCCACTTGTCTCAAGAGATAAGAATGATTCTTTCCCCCAGGCACAAGGAGGGCACCTCTCACCTGAGGCTTTTATAACCCACTTCAGGGGAGAAGGGCAAGAGGAAGGTCAGCGGACCTTCCTGCTTCTGCTGTTTTTCTCAAACTCCTTCAACTTAAAATATTCAACATGTCAAGAGCTTCCCAGTTGGCACTAGTAAAGAACTTCCCTGCCAGTGCAGGAGACCTAAGAGACCCAGGTTTGATCCCTGGGTTGGGAGGAAGATCCCCTGGAGGAAGACATGGCAGCCCACTCCAGTATTCTTGCATGGAGAATCCCATGGACACAGGAGCCTGGTGGACTATAGTCTGTGGGGTCATGAAAAGTAGGACATGGCTTAGCAACTAAACAACAAGGGGCCACATTTTGGGATAACTTGTCTTGAAAAGACGAGAGTCACACTAAGCTTTGTTTAAATGTGTCCAGTCTGTATTGGGCACACATTAAAATTTTACTCACTCACTTATGACTGATATTTAACAAATATCCTGCAGCTCCTACTATTTGCCTGGTAGTATGCTAATTGTTCCTGGAGATAAGTAACATACATCTGGTCCCTGACCTATTGGAGCTTAGCTGAATACCTTATGGTCTAGTTCGAGGTAAAGACTAGAAACAAGTCATGAACAAATATAGCAAGTAAAGATAGTATAAGATGTTATTTGTTTTACAGGAAAATCAGTTAATTAATTTTGTGTATGTACTAAATCGTCACCTGCATTGGCAGGTGGGTTTTTTTTTTTTTACCACTAGTGCCACCTGGGAAGCCCATGTGAAGTGTGAAATTCGCTCAGTCATGTCCTAATCTTTGTGAACCCATGGACCATACAGTCCATGAAATTCTCCAGGCCAGAATACTGGAGTAGGTAGCCTTTCCCTTCTCCAGGGGATCTTCCCAACCCAGGGATCAAACCCAGGTCTCCCACATTGCAGGTAGATTCTTTAACAGCTGAGCCACAAGGGAAGCCCAGGAAGCCTATAGATTGAAGATAAAAGAATGTTCATTTAGGTCACTCTACGCAGTTAAATGGACAGGTGATTGGTTTTTCCAGAGTAAGTCCTAACCAGTTACATTTCAGAAAACTCCTTAAGCATTTTATCAGGAATGCAACATCTCCCCAATCCAGGTTTGGGATAATTTTTCCCCTCTTTTTTAAAAAAAATTATTCATTTTAAATTGAAGGCTAATTGCTTTACAATATCATGTTGTTTTCTGCCATATATCAACATGAATCAGCCATAGGTATACATATGTGCCCTCCCTCTTGAATCTCCCTCCCCAATTTTTCTCTTATAGTGTATTTTTAAAAGATATTTCAACGTACGTCTTTATCTCATTTTTTAGTTGTAAATATATTCTACTTTCTGACATCAGCCTATACGTAAACACAGTGACCATTTTGCTGTTGTTGTAGAATAAGGAGGTGAGATGGAGCTCACAGTGGGAGTCCTAGCTTCTTTTTTTTCAGGTTGTGGGATCTTAGTTCCTTGACCGAGGATCAAACCTGAGCTCCTGGCAAGGGGAGCGCAGAGTCCCAGCCACTGGACAGCCAGGGAATTCCTGAGAGAGAGCTAGTTTCAACAGAACTGTCAGGAAAACCAATTTGAGGAGCTCATCTTTAAGTTGAGCAAGTCATATTTGACATGTTGAGGGAAAAAAATGAATCAACAGTCAATCTAAGAAAAGAATGGAAAATTTTATTCGAGCCAATCTGGAAGACAGACAATCTTTCAGAAAGCTCTGAGGACTGTTTTACCCACTAGAGGTCAAAACCCAGTTATACATTTGCGAGACAAAAAGTTAAACATCAAAAGACATGTTGACAGTTTACACAATCTGGATCTGCAGGTACCAAGCAAGTCATGGGTCATTACGACCCTTTACAAGATGAAGAAGGAATGTTATCTCCACAGGAGATCTGGTAAATGCAGACGCACAACATACACAAAGGGGAGGGAGGAGGCCCAGACGGTCAGAGAAAAATCTTATGTTTAAATTTTTCTTTTCTTGCCCTAAAATGTGACTTTTATTTCATCAGAGGCCTCAAAAAAAGACAAAAGGCTATTTAAGTGAGATGACAGTGAAAAGCATTCCATTTGAAGGGAGAGCTTGTACGAAGACCCGGAGAAAGGAGAGTGACTTTGAAGGTGGTGTTATATGAGGAAGGGGGCATAGAAGGTTCCATTCAGCTCAGAAAGTCCAGAGACCAACTCTGATTGTTCCATCCTGAGCTTTATGCCAACCCCTGAGGGTAAAGTACTGTGAATGAGGTACTTCCCTGATCGTCCCGTGGTTAAGAATCCACCTTCCAATGCAGGGGACACAGGTTCGATCGGTGGTCGAGAAACTAGGATCTCACATGCCGAGAGGCCAGTAAGCCCTTACTCCGCAGCTACTGAGCCTGGAGCCTTGGAGCCCACAAGCCACAACTAAGACCCAATGCTACCAAATAAATAAATATATTGTTTTAAACAAAGGTACTTTGAATGATATGGGCTTCCCAGTTGGCACTAGTGGTAAAGAATCTGCCTGCCAATGCAGGGATGCGAGAGACGAAGGTTCAATCCCTGGGTCAGGAAGATCCCCTGGAGTAGGAAATGGCAACACACTCCAGTATTCCTTTTTTTTCTTTTTAATTTATTTTTATAATTGAAAGATAATTGCTTTACATAATTTTGTGGTTTTCTGTCATACTCCAGTATTCCTGCGTGGAAAATTCCATGGACAGAGTAGACTGGCGGGCCGCAGAAAGTCGGACATGACTGAGCGACTGAGGCACAGCCCTAATGATGTGGGAGGAGCTAGGGTGAGATGCTAAGGAAGGGACAGAAGGACCCAAGAAGGGGACTGACTCTCCTTCACATTCCAGAGGAAGAAAGATTTCTGTAGAGGTTGGTTCCCTGAGGGCACCATCCTTTTCTGCACCAAGTAAGAGTGACTGATGTAATTAGTGACATCAAGACAAGCCACTGGAGACAGGAGCGCTGCATGAAAAGGGAGTTCAGAGGCTTCACCATCAGCTGTGTTTGTTATGCTCTCTGTTCTACATAGCTCAGCTGGTAAAGAATCTGCCTGCAACGCAGGAGACCCCGGCTCGATTCCTGGGTCGGGAAGATCCCCTGGAGAAGGGATACACTACCCATTCCAGTAGTCTGGCCTGGAGAATTCCATGGACTCTGTAGTCCATGGACTCGCAGAGTCGGACACGACTGAGCGACTCTCACTTTCTATCCTACAGGTGACAGGATTTCTGAGGCAGGTCGACCCAAAGCCAGTAGAGGGAGTGTCTTCCTTGCAGACCCACTCTCCCTAAAGATGGGTTGACGGGCCTAGAGGAACTCGGGGAATTGAGATTAGCCCTAATTTAGCCTCAGACTGAAGCCACATTATATCAACACAATTTATTAATATTACTGTTATTATTAACTGTGCCTGGAAGCTTGTGGGATCTTAGTTCGCCAGCCAAGGATCAAACCCAAGCCTGTGGTAGTGAAAGCACTGAGTCCTAATGACTGGACTGCCAGGGAACCCCCGGCACAGTTTATAAGGAAGAATTCTCCCTAGATCTCCTCTCCACTGGGTTAGATCTTGAAGGGGAAGATAGGGGAGAGATTAGCCCCCAGGACTCCAGCAGATGGATTTTGGTTAGATATGTGAATATCTTCAAGTAAACTTCTCTTAGTGGGGACTCTTAATTATAAGGACAAAAATTCAACTCAAACCAGCTAAAACAAAAATAAAAAGCCGCTCACTGGTTCACATCTTGGGAAGAACAAGAGAGTGTGTTAATTAGAAATTTCTCTCGTTTCTCATCTCTGCTTTGGCTCCATTCCCTGACTTTGTATCTTCACATCTTGGTTTCATACCTTCATTCTGGGTGCCTTTCTTTACGTGGTGGGGAAGACGGCTCCAGCAGCCCCAGGCTACGTCACAGCACAACTCCTCCACCTTTCTCTCCACAACTGCACACGTCAGGGCTTCCCCGTGCACAACGTGAGTCCACGTGCCACCACCACTGAAGCCTGCCCTCCTAGATCCTGCACTCCGAAACAAGAGAAGCCACCACGACGAGGAGCCCGTGCACCGCAGCCAGAGAAAAGCCCACACAGCAACGAGGACCCAGCAGAGCCATAAACAAATAATAAATAATTTGAAAAATAATCTGTACACATCAAATCCTAGGGAAAAGGCTGGCCAACCCTTCTGGTATGGCCAACCTCTCTGGTTGGCCAATCAGGGGAAGAAAGTGATCCTGGTTAGTTCATGGCAAGGTCCTGGTCCTGGGTTAACCTTTGAGACAAAGGCTGTTAGAATTTTGTGACTCCAAGTCCTAAGAAATGGGAAGAGTCTGTTCCCCAACACTAAAGGTGATGGAGAGACAAAAACAACAAAATCTAGAATGGTAAGGGAAGTTAAGGATAAATTCTTTTTATGAACATAGCACAAAAGAAGTATAAAAATTCCTACAATCCAGCTTGGCTGTCTTCTCCAAGCACCCAATTAAATTACTCTTCTTAACGAGTAGCTTTTTCATGAAGTGAAACTTAAGGTATTGAGAAAATGCAGCAGGACAGGAAATCACCTTGCTCTCCTCAGAGATGTAGAGAAGGGCTGTAAGTGGGTTCCCCCCGCTGAGGTAAAATAGGCATAGAAAGGGACCAATAGACAGAGCGACAGAGGATGGGATGGTTGGATGGCATCATTGACTCAATGGACTTGAGTTTGAGCAAACTCCAGGAGACAGTGAAGGACAGGGAAGCCTGGCATGCTGCAGTCCATGGGGTTGCAGAGTTGGATACAACTGAGCAACTGAAGAACAACAAATGAGCGGAAGAGGCTGGAACTTTCTGGAAGCCTCAGTAAGAGACAGCAGGCTATAGGCCGGGAAAGCATGGGCCCAAGACGAAGAAGTTGGAAGGTCTCAGATGGTAGATGTTTAATGCTTCTCTACATAGCTCTCCAAATACCGAGTCACCTATCTGTCAGGTATTCATGGTAAGGTCATGGTGCTGAAAAAAAATAATAAACAGAAACCTCAACCAAATTGAGAGGCCAGAATGGGGAAGCTCTCACATCCTGTGTGGAGAGTAGAATCCAACAGGAAGAAAAAAGACTTCTTTCCTGGCAAGGACTCAGTCAACGAAAAGCTGTGGGCTGTGGAAAACTGACTCTCACTGTCCGTTTTTCCCTCTATAAAAGTGTTCTCCTTCCCTGGCTCTGTAGGAACTTGCACATGGCTCACCGTGGTTGTAGACCCTGAACTGTAATTCTCTGCTGACCCAACATACACGCATCTTTGCTGGAGAAATATCTGGCAATCTGTTTCAGATCAACAGTGAGTACCCAGTCCCTGGGATGAGAAGAATGGGGAGGGAGTGAATAAGATCAAAGCAAAGTCTCCAGATCTAGAGAGAGGTTCCCAACAAGTTTCTAAGTCAAGGATTCAGGCCCAGGAAACAGACAGAGATGTAGAACTGATAACCAGTCTAGAACTGATAGCCAGAAAATGTGGTCTTGGACAAGTCAGAAGCCCAGTTACTGAAGCACGAAGTCAGAGCTGGTCTAACGCCAAGTATGACTTGATGTGCCAGGTCCCTGGACCATTGGTAGGATGCCTTCCAGACACCGAGGTTTATTTTAGGGGCCAGGTGGTTGGGGTCTGTGGGGAGAGGGAAGATAGAGAGGCTGGAAGTCAGGCAGGTTCTGACAGATTCAAGGAAAGATGATTTACTAAGCGAAAGGAATAGAATGTGTTTTGGTCAGATCAAGTCCCAGAGCTGTATTAGAGTCACAGAGGACTTTCCCTGGTGGTTAAGGATAAGATGAGACTCTGACTTGGGTTTGATCCCTGGCCCAGGAAGATTCCATAGGCTGTGGGGCAGCTAGGTCCATGTGTCTGCTGCTTGTGCTCAGCAACGGAAGAAGCCGCTGCAACGGGAAGCCTGTACACGGCACTGAAGAACATAGGCCCTGCTTGCCGCAAGCAGAGAAAACCCACGCACAGCAACGAAGACCCAGTGCAGCCAAAATAATGATAAAACGAAGTGGCAGAAGAGAGATACTTTTTAAGAGAGGAAGAGTCCACACTTGATTTCAAGAATCAGAGACAGTCAGAATATCATGGCCACCAAATATTAGTACGATGTGGGGGGCACATGTGGATAGAAATAATGTGAGACTTGCATTTATCTCCCAAGATGTGTCTCTCTGTGTAAAGTCCTATGGATAAAGTTGTGACTTCAGTTTCAAGTTGGGCTTCCCTGGCAGCTCAGAGGGTAAAGAATCTGCCTGCAGTGTGGGAGACCCTGGAGAAGGGAATGGCTACCCACCTCAGTATTGTTGCCTGGAGAATTCCATGGAGAGAGGAGCCTGGTGGGCTACAGTCCACAGGGTCACAAAGAGTCAGACACGACACAGCTACTGACACTCCAGCTTCAAGCAACCTGGCAACATTCATTTGCAACTTAAAAATACAATCGAATCATTTACATATCTCCTAGAAACCAAGGACGTTCTGTCTCCAGTGATTTGGATAATGTTGTACGTGTTTTCTTTTTAAAATTCTAATTAAGCCATCCATCATGTCAAGGTGATAATTTTCTCAAGTATGATATTCATTAAACTACTGAGTTTTAAAGCAATTATACTTCAATAAAAATTAATTTAAAAAACACAGAACCACTGAGTTTTATTTTGTCTCCAATAGCATGAAGACTTTTGACTCCGAGGGGAAAATTTCATGTGAGTGGCCATCTATTACTTTTGGGGTAGTGGATATGGAGGAGTCTTCTTCCATCCATTCCTTTTTAAAGCTCTCTCCCTCCCAATTCATGGGATTCGGGTGGACATGTCAGTTACATGGGTTGATGAACCAGGCTGCCCAATTAGAGTACTTACTGCCCTTAGACATATACTCAGTTGAGGAGGAAGCAAGTGACATCATCTAAGTTGTTTTCAAAGACTGATGCAAATGTTAGGGCAGTAAAAGTTGCACTCTTATTTTTGGAATTGCTACTTGTGAGAATAATGTAAGCCTGGGCTGTTTGGTGGCTATTTTTGTTTCTATATGGAGAAAACCTGTCTGAAAATAAAGCCACACAGAGAAAAATAGAAGCAAGAGGGAGAAATGCAAAGAGAAAGGTAGGAGAGAGCTAATGATGTGATTTGCACCCTTTGATCTACTTATGCTAGAAGCAGGACCCACTCCTCAGACTTCCCATTTCCTGGAGCCTTTTCATTCTCTTCTTGTTAAAATTAGATTGAGTTGAGTTTCCATCATTTATGATTGAAAGTACCTGGACATCAACAATCCAGATACACGGAGCCTTGTGGCAGTATCACTGGCCCTGGTCACCACATGAATACTGGCCAGAGGTAAGCATTTTTAGTGTTGTTTTTTTTTTTTTTTAAACTTTATTAGTGGACATTTTAAAAAACACTTACTTATTTATTTGGCTTCCCCAAGTCTTAGCTGCAGTACATGGGCTCTAGTTCCCTGATAAGGAATCGAACCCAGGCCCCCTGCACTAGGAATGCGGAGTCTTAGCCACTAGACCACCAGGGAAGTCCCTATTAGTGGACATCTGAGGATCAATTTTGTGTTATATAATTTCTACTTTTTAAAAACTGTATTTACTTGTTGTGATGATTGCTCTTTGGCCGTGCTGGGTCTTTGTTGCTGCCTGGGGCTTTCTGTAGTGCGGAGGGCAAGGGCCACTCTGGTTGTGGTGCTTGGGCTGCTTATTCCGGCGGCGTCTGTTGGCGCGGAGCACAGACTCCAGGAACACGGGCTTCGCGTGCAGCTCGTGGGCTCTAGGGCACAGGCTCAGGAGTTGTGGCACACAGGTGTTAGTTGCCCAAGGCATGTGGAGTCTTTCTAGACGAGGGATCGCACTCCTGTCCCCGCACTGGCAGATGGATTCCTATCCACTGAACCACCAGGCAGTCCTATGATGTCCACGTTTTGCCTCCATCTACTACCTGTTCGAATTGCATGCAATGAGGGCACTTTCAACAGATTGAATAGTTAATGGTTTTAATTTTAATTTGGCACCATGGAACTATATCAAGCTACAAAACTTAAGCCATGAACCTGCTTTTCATATTTGATGACAATATTTCAAAAGAATTTAGTGGCGCTGGCGGGCCTTCCCTAGTGGCACTAGTCATAAAGAACCTGCTTGCCAATGCAGGAGACATAAAAGAGGTGGGTTCGATCCCTGTGTTGGGAAGATCCCCGGAGGAGGGTGAGGCAACCCACCCCAGTATTCTTGCCTGCAGAATCCTATGGACAGAGAAGCCTGGTGGGCCACAGTCCATAGGTTTGCAAAGAGTCAGACACGACTGAAGTGACTTAGCGCACACGCACATGTGGCGCATAAGTACTAATTTTACATCATATTAAAGTGGATTGTTCTCTGTCATTGTGCATGAATGAAATAGGTTTCTCTGTATCATAAGACATATAAAAGAATGTATAAAGTCACATGCTGACAACTCCTAACTGCTATCTGACACAGTTCCTGCTTTGCTCTTGGGAAGTTCAAAGCAGCTCTGCTTCTTGATCTTATGCATGAATTTTCTCCTCCTCTCTGGAAGCTTTGTCTCTGATCTCCTAAAGTGTTGCAATCACGTATCTTGATATGGGTCTTTCCCCATTCCTTATGGGAAGGAATCTTTTGAATGTTAAGATCGTTCCACTCTGGAAATATGCTGAAATTTTTCTTGTATCTGATAATTTATTCCTTTCTATTTTCTCTGTTCTTATGTCTTCAACTCATTTCATTTAAAAAAATGTACATATTGAGGACATGCTATGTGTCTGGTTTTGTTCTAGGCAATATACAAAACAAACAAAAAAATCCTTTTCCTAGAGGTAGTCATGTCTTAGATAGGAACTGGATGTTTTGCAGTGATCCTATACTCTTTTCCTCTCCAATTTCCATCTCTTTGAGGTTTTTTTCTTCTTTCTGGAAGACTCCTCAACTATATCTTCCAAATCATTTATTAAAGTTTTTGCTTCTGCTACAGTATTTTCAATTTCCAAGGGTTCTTTATTATTTCATGAGTTCATATCCTTATTTATCTCTCTGAGGATGTTTTTAACAGCTTTATTTTTTATGTTTTCACTTGCTTGAATTGTCTCTATGCCTATAAATGTGTTTGTCTTGTTTATGTGTTTTTGTCTGTTTTTCCTGAAGAGAACTTTCTTTCTCACTTATTCATATTGAGTTCTGCAACTGAAACTTTAATTTTCATTTTAAAAGCTTAACTTTGATGGTATGGTATTTTATAGTTAGCTGCCTCTATTTTAGATGGATTGCATTTTTAATCAGAAACCATTATCAGTGTATACTTTGATCTTCTAAACAGGAAAGACAATTAGAGGGTTGAATATTTATCTAATGAATTCAGTGGAGCCAATGAAGACAATTCAGGTCAATAGGAAAAAAATAACGTAATGCATGTTTCTCACTTAGCTATTTCACAAGGTTGACACTCACTCACCTGCTATAGCTGCCTCCAAAAAGCCCCGAGTAAATGCAACATCCTTGGAGAAAAAGATGCTAGAAATTTTACTCAGAACTCATATGTTGAAACTTCATTGATTATACAAAGTAAACTGAAGTGGCTTTATCTATACACATTTCGAGATGATCTTCTCAGAGAGAATGAAGATTTATTGCAATGTTTCAGTGGAGGATGAAATGACAACCAACTCCAGTATCCTTACCTGGGGAATCCCATGGACAAAGGAGCCTGGCAGACTACGATCCAAGGGGTCGAAGAGTTGGACATGACTTGGCGACTAAACCGCCACCACGGTGTTTTATTATAGACATTCACCGACTTGTATGAAAAATTAATATATTCACAGCATTGTATCTCAGGGAATAGTTAAAATAAGAAGAAATATTTCACTAGATAAGATATATATTAAAATGAGAGTGATACAGAACCTAAGGAACATCTTTTCATACGTTTAGATTTATTCAGAAATTTTCTCTCTGGAGATTTTTAAATTTAACTAATACTTTGCTTAGATATGTGAGGACTTACAGATGAAGGATTAAATTTTAATGTTGAATTTAAGTTATTGCTCTATATTGCATTTATAATTGGAATGATTTTCATTTAATAATAGAAAAGGTAATATTTATTGGATGCTAAGTATATGCCAAATGGACTTTTCTGGTGCCTTAGATGGTAAAGAATCTGCCTGCAATGCAGGAGACCTGGTTTTGATCCCTGGGTTGGAAAGATCCCCTGGAGAAGGGAATGGCATCCCACTCCAGTATTCCTGCCTAGAGAATCCCATGGACAGAGGATCCTGATAGGCTACAGTCCACAGGTTCGAAAAGAGTCAGACACGACTGAGTGACTAACACACACATGTATATGCCAAATACCCTTCCAAGCACTTTATATGTTTCTCACATGTAATCTTCACAGCAACTCTTTGAGATAGGTACTACTATTGGCTCCATTTATAGATAAGAGTCTAGTAAGTGGAAGATCTAGGATAGCATTTCGGCCTCTGACCTGCAGGGCTAGCCCTTCTCAATGACCGGGTACCTCCTTTGTATACATCATGAGTAGAGCAGAGCGCATTTAAAGAAACAGGCATCTTCCCTAGCATCCAGGGCTATCCTATTAGTGTTCTTTGGTTGTGAGAAACAGAAAGTAACTTTGGCAACTCAAGCAGAAGGGAATTTGCTGGAAGTTAGGTGACAAGCTTACAGAGTCCACGGGAAGGGTGGCAAAGCAGGCTTGGATACAAGTTGGAAGCAAGGCAGACCTGGAGAGTCAGGGACGAGAATTCAAGAAGAGGTGGGGAGATGGGTGGCCTGCAGGATAGCCCCTCGACTGGGATGTCCTGACTCCAAACATTTGCAGCCTTTTCCCCTGTGACAGGAATTACAGGGAGAGTGTTCAACCGGCCTAGGGTGGCCCAGCTTGGACCAGGGAGGAGGGTGGGGGTCTGATCACTGTCTCAGGATTCTATCCGATATAGAAGAGGATACAACTACGAGACCCAGACTTCTGAAGTTTAAAATTAGCCTTACCACTTAATTAGTGGACACCATTGGTAATTTATTAATATTAATCTCTCTATGGCTCAGTTTGGATATTTGTGAAATAGGCATAAGAACAGTATTGATATCTTGGAGTTGTTTAAAGAGTAAACCAGTTAATACTTGTGAAACTCAGGAGAGGGCATGACACACGGAAAGCCTAAGATAAATGTTTACTTTGATTATATATGAACCTCAGTGCTAACAGATATGTTATTTAGCAACTAAATACAAAGCGAAGCTGGGTTTTTCCCCCAACTTCCTCTACCTCTCAAAAAACCATTAGGCCTTTGGATCAAAGTTGCCTCAGGAATGCAACAGCACACTGGTAACACTGATCTTAATATTTTTCCATTTGCGTCTGCAGTCTTTTATTTACAATAATTTTGCTTTCTCTGAACTTGCAAAGATTTTCATCTGGGTCCCCACACTGAGAATTGGTAAGTTTTTCAGTGATAAAAAATTCACAATGCCAGTAGGAACGTGAAAATACAAAGAGCACAACTGTCTCTGATGGTCATATTGTATAGAGTTCTGTACTAAAAATGGCAATGGCTCCTCTGTATTCCTTTGGGCTGTTCTGGGACATGTATTTCTCAGAACAAAGTTCTGACAAGTCATAAAAGCTTCAATTTGGAAATATTTAGAAAAACACAAAAAAGGATATGCATGATTCTGAAATATTAAATGCAGTTGCAGGAACTCTAAAAATCTCATTGATTGAGATGAATGAATTGGGGTACTCAATAAGTAAAAAATATATTTAGTAAAGATTTAGGAAGTAAATGATTTAATAAAGGAAAATAGTTTATTATTACATAAAGTTGCCATATCAGATGAGATAGACCTATTTCTAATTATTAATAAATAACAGCATTTCTTATATGTTCCTCATATCAATGAGTAATTTAGAGAGTAAGAAAAATGAGCATTTTTTTCTTCTAATCTAATTAGTTTAAATATCACTCTTCCAATATCATTTTCTTTAAAGGCTGTTCAAGAGTATTATCTCAGTCTAGGTGATGGTGTGTGTGTGTGCTAAGTCACTTCCGCCATGTCCTACTCTTTGTGACTCTGTGGACTGTGATCCCTCTGTCCATGGGATTTTCCAGGCAAGAATCCTGGAGTGGGTTGTCACGCCCTCCTCCAGGGGATCTTCCCGACCCAGGGATCAAACTCACATCTCTGATGTCACCTGCATTGGAAGGCAGGTTCTTTACCACTAACGCCACTTGTGAAGCCCCTAGGTGATGGCGACGAGATCACAAATTATGAAGAGGGGGAGTTTAATTGTCAAGATTGTTACCTCTGTCTGGAGAGGACAAACCATTTTCATCTAGAAGGTCAGCCCCAGTGTATCAGCTGTGGTGACCAGGAGTGCAGTGAACAGCATTTCAAATGCCCACTCAGGGTCAACAGGAAGGACAGCCACGGTCAAGTAGTGATTTTTCCCAAGCTGGGCAGAAAGAGGTGGTCCCGCTTCTGCCAGAAGCCACTACTCACTGGAGAACTCACAGGCCCTCCTGTAGAACTCACAGAGGGAAGAATGGAATAAAAGTGAATATATATGTATAAGCTAGGAAAAGAAGCTCGTAGAGAGTAAAAAGTAAAAAAGAGGAGCAATAAAGGGGTGGAAAAACCAACAAAAAGCAGAGGGAAGAAGAGGTTAGGATGAATCGGAAGATTAGGATTGATGTATGCTAGCTCCTCTGGGAAAGAACCGGCTTGCAATGCAGGAAACCCTGGTTTGATTCCTGGGTCTAGAAGATCCGCTGGAGAAGGGATAGGCTACCCACTCCAGTATGCTTCGGCTTCCCTTGTGGCTCGGCAGGTAAAGAATCTGCCTGCAATGTGGGAGACCTGGGTTCGATCCCTGGGTTGGGAATCGAATGGGCTTCCCACTCCAGTATTCTGGCCTGGAGAATTCCATGGACTGTACAGCCCATGGGGTCGCAAAGAGTCGGACATGACTGAGCAACTTTCACTTTCATACACTACGGAGCTTCCCAAGTGGCCCTAGTGTTAAAGAATCCGCCTGCCATTGCAGAAGACATAAGAGACAACAGATTAGATCCCTGGGTCAGGAGGATCCCCTGGAAGGGAAGATCCCCTGGAAGAGGGCATAGCAACTGACTCCAGTATTCCTGCCTAGAGAATCCCATGGGCAGAGGAGCCTGGTGGGCTACAGTCCGCAGAGTTGGACGCTGAAGTGACTTGGCATGTGTACACACAAACTATCTATTTTACACATAGATAGTTAGTGGAAGCCTGCTATAAAGCACGGGAAGCTCAACTCTTGGCTCTGTAACGATCTAGAGGGGTGGGATGGGGAAGGAGGTCTGAGAGGAAGGGGCTATATGTATACACACAGCAGCTTCACTTCACTCTACAGCAAAGACTAACACAACCTGTAAAGCAATTCTACTGCAATTAAAAAAAGAGAGAGAGAAAGGGGATGGTCATGATTTTGATGTGTAAATCTAGGAGAAAATCATAGGGATGTTCAAAGCTTTTTTACCAGTGGTGTAGTGGGCAGAAGAGTGTATATACTCTTAGGTACTATTATTTTAAAGGTATAATTTTTTTTAATTATAAAAGTATTCCATGTTCACTGTAAGTTTTCAGAAAATACACAAAATTTTTTTCACCTAAAACTCCAGTCATTCGGCAGGCATCAGTTTGGAAGAGGGGTGAGGCAGTGAGGAAGCAGAGTGGTGACAACAGCCTACATCTATTAAACATCTCCAGCCAAAGCTTGTCAGTTAAAGGCCACTGGAAGGACTCCCTCGGTGGTTCAGTGGTTGAGAATCCGCCTGCCCATTCAAGGTACACTGGTTCAATCTCGGGTCCTGGAAGACCCCACAAGCTGCAGAGCAACCAAGCCTGTGTGCCCCAACTGTTGACTGCGCCCTCTAGAGCCCACCAGCTGCAATTACTGAACCCCGTGTGTCCGCAGCAAGAGAAGCCACCGCAATGACAAGCCCGCTAGAGAGGAGCCTGCAAGCGCCAACTAAAACCCAACGCAAAAAAAAAAAAAAAAGTCACTAGAAATGCAACTGTTGTCAGATACAGTTAGGTCTATAATCCTGCAGAGAAGGGGAATGCACACTCCAGGACCTGGGAGGGTCAAGGTTAAGAACAAGTTAGGAGGGTCTCTTTAGCATCTGGACTTGGGCTGGTTGGCTGATGGGGAGGCAAAGGCTTGTTCTAGATTGAGGGCTGTCCTGAAGAAGGAGCAATTCAATTATTGGGGATTTTAATTTTTCCCTAGGAAGGTATAGTCACTCATGCAACTAGAAAAGGGAGGTGTTTGGACATTTCTGTGCTGCTTGCATGCCTTTATTTCTAGCTGTGTTTAGATATGATTATGGCATGGTCTAGTTACTGCCTTGTTCCACCATCAGAGTGACTTTGTCTGATAATTGTAAACTCTTGTAAAATTGTTCCTTTTCGATGAGGGAACAGAATCACCAGCTATGAGCATCCAGCTATCAGTTGTTAGAGCTTTTTTTTTTTTCACTTTCTCCATCAATTGTTAATTTTGGATTCAGACCTGTGCTTGAGTTTCCTCATTGGGCTCTAGAAACCGAAGTGACAAAGTGTGATCAGAAACTGTATGACAGACACATCCCTGTTTCTGTACAGTAATTACCATGCAGCACTTTGAGAGTTCAGTTGAGCTCAGTTCAGTCTCTCAGTGCGTCCGATTCTTTGTGACCCCATGAATCGCAGCACGCCAGGCCTCCCTGTCCATCACCAACTCCCGAAGTTTTCTCAAACTCATGTCCATTGAGTCGGTGATGCCATCCAGCCATCTCATCCTCTGTCGTCCCCTTCTTCTCTCACCTTCAATCCTTCCCAGCAGCCGGGTTTTTTCCAATGAGTCAGCTCTTCACATCAGGCGGCCAAAGTATTGGAGCTTCAGCTTCAGCATCAGTCCCTTCAATGAATATTCAGGATTGATTTCCTTTAGGATGGACTGGTTCAATCACCTCCCAATCCAAGGGACTCTCAAGAGTCTTCTCCTACACCACAGTTAAAAAGCATGAGTTCTACAGTGCTCAGCTTTCTTTATGGTCCAACTCTCACGCCCATACATGACTACTGGAAAAACCAAAGCTTTAACTAGACGGACCTTTGTTGGCAAAGTAATGTCTTTGCTTTTTAGTTGTCTAGATTGGTCATAGCTTTTCTTCCAAGGAGCAAGTGTCTTCTAATTTCATGGCTGCAGTCACCATCTGCAGTGATTTTCAGTTCAGTTCAGTTCAGTCACTCAGTCGTGTCTGACTCTTTGTGACCCCATGAACCACAGCACGCCAGGCCTCCCTGTCCATCACCAACTCCCAGAGTCCACCCAAACGCATGTTCATTGAGTCGGTGATGCCATCCAACCATCACATCCTCTGTCGTCCCCTTCTTCTCCTGCCCTCAATCTTTCCCAGCATCAAGGTCATTTCCAATGAGTCAGCTCTTCATATCAGGTGGCCAAAGTACTGGAGTTTCAGCTTCAACATCACTCCTTCCAAAGAACACCCAGGACTGATCTCCTTTAGGATGGACTGGTTGGATCTCCTTGCAGCCCAAGGAACTCTCAAGAGTCTTCTCCAACACCACAGTTCAAAAGCATCAATTCTTCGGTGCTCAGCTTTCTTTATAGTCCAACTCTCATATCCATACATGACCACTGGAAAAACCATAGCCTTGACTAGACGGACCTTTGCTAGCAAAGTAATGTCTCTGCTTTTTAATATGCTGTCTAGGTTGGTCATAACTTTCCTTCCAAGGAGTAAGCGTCTTTTAATTTCATGGCTGCAATCACCATCTGCAGTGATTTTGGAGCTCAGAAAAATAAAGTCAGCCACTGTTTCCACTGTTTCCCCATCTATTTGCCATGAAGTGATGGGACCAGATGCCATGATCTTAGTTTTCTGAATGTTGATCTCTAAGCCAACTTTGTCGCTCTCCTCTTTCACTTTCATCAAGAGGCTCTTTAGTTCTTCTTCACTTTTTCCCATAAGGGTGGTGTCATCTGCATGTCTGAGGTTATTGATATTTCTCCCTGCAATCTTGATTCCAGCTTGTGCTTCTTCCAGTCCAGCGTTTCTCATGATGTACTCTGCATATAAGTTAAATAAGCAGGGTGACAATATACAGCCTTGATATACTCCTTTCCCGATTTGGAACCAGTCTGTTGTTCCATGTCCAGTTCTAACTGTTGCTTCCTGACCTGCATACAGGTTTCTCAAGAGGCAGGTCAGGTGGTCTGGTATTCCTATCTCTTTCAGAATTTTCCACAGTTTATTGTGATCCACACAGTCAAAGGCTTTGGCATAGTCAATAAAGCAGAAATAGATGTTTTTCTGGAAACCTCTTGCTTTTTCTGTGATCCAGTGGATGTGGGCAATTTCATCTCTGGTTCTTCTGCCTTTTCTAAAACCAGCTTAAACATCTGAAAGTTCACGGTTCATGTATTGCTGAAGCCTGGCTTGGAGAATTTTGAGCATTACTTGGCTAGCGTGTGAGATGAGTGCAATTGTGTGGAGTTTGAGCATTCTTTGGGTTTGCTTTTCTTTGGGATTGGAATGAAAACTGACCTTTTCCAGTCCTGTGGCCACTGCTGAGTTTTCCAAATTTGCTGGCATATTGAGTGCAGCACTTTCACAGCATCATCTTTCAGGATTTGAAATAGCTCAACTGGAATTCCATCACCTCCACTAGCTTTGTTCGTAGTGATGCTTCCTAAGGCCCACTTGACTTCACATTCCAGGATGTCTGGCTCTAGGTGAGTGATCACACCATTGTGATTATCTGGGTTGTGAAGATATTTTTTGTACAGTTCTTCTGTGTATTCTTGCCACCTCTTCTTAATATCTTCTGCTTCTGTTATCAGCACCCCAAAATAAAGTCTGTCACTGTTGCCACATCTATTTGCCATGAAGTGATGGGACCGGATGCCAAGATCTTAGAGTTGCTGCTTCAAAAAAGGAATTGGCCTGGTGGCAGCGTCCTCACCAGAGCGAGGGTAGAGTGGGAGGGAGCTGCTGCCCTCCAGTGGCTTCCCCAGGAATTACATCAGTGACTGTAACGCTTCCACCACCCTGAGACCCCCACCCCTACCGCAGTTCACGCAGAGATTTCCTGAGGACTTTCAGGACTGACCTCAGACAGGGCAGAACAGGAGGAAGGAAGATCTGCCCGGGGACAAGAGGCAGTAGAATTTCAGATACTACTGTTAATGTGACCACATCAGTACTCTAAGCTCCAGGTGAAACCTGGAGAAACATGGATTATATGGGCTGTAGGTTTTCAGTGAGTAAATATTGCTTTTATAATCAAAGAAGGTAGATGCGTAGAATAGAATAATAAGAATTTGGGGGGAAAAAAAAAGAATTTGAACATTTATATCCGACTGAAAAACAGCCATGCCACCTAGAAATGCAGAATAATTATTTAAAGGCGAGAGGATTAGAAAACTTTTTAATATCGAGGGTTATATAAATAAAGATTAAAATTTTACTTAAGTTGGAGAGGATTTGAGGAACTTTAACCCTGGTGCATTGCTGGTGGGAATGTAAAATGGTGCAGTTACTGTGGAAAATAGAAAGGCAGTTCCTCAAAAACTTAAACATAGAATTACCATATGATCCAGCAATTTCACTTATAGGTACAAACCCAAAAGAATTGAAAGCAGGGACTTGAACAGATACTTGTATACCCACATTCACAGTAGCGTTATTCACAATAGCCAAAAAGTAGAAACAAGCCAAATGTCTATCAACAAATAAATGGATAAACAAAATGTATATACAAGCAATGGAATATTATTCAACCTTAAAAAGGAATGAAATTCTGAGACAAGCTACAACATGGGTGAATTCTGAGGGCATTATGTTAAGTGGAAAACAGACACAAAGGAAAACATTATATGGTTCCATTTATAAGAGATACCTAGAATAGACAAATTCACAGAGACAGAAAATATAAAAGATGTTACAAGCAACTGGAGGAGAGGAGAATGGGGAGTTATTGTATAATGGGTATAGAGTTTCTATTTAGGGTGATGAAAAGTTCTGAAAATAGATACTGGTGTTGGTTATACAACACTGTGAATGTACTTATTGCAAATGAATTTTTTTTTTTTTTTTTTAGGCCACAGTGTGCAGCATGTGGGATCTTAGTTCCCCAACCAAGGATTAAACCCATGCCCCCGGCACTGAGAGTACAGTCTTAACCACTGGGCCATCAGGGAAGTCCCTTATTGCCACTGAATTGAACACTTAAAAACAAATAAAATGGTGACTTTTATGTCAAGCATATTTTACCACAATAAAAAACTTATATAAGTAAAATGAATTCATCATTTTATCTTTAAACAAATATTAAACGTTCCTTTTGTCTGCATTTTAAGTCATCTTTTTTGGACTTTCTTGAATTATTTTCATTACACAAAAATACATTTTAAGGGCATTGCTATTATATCCTTTAAAGTAAGGTTATAATTTCATGGCCTAAGGCATAAATTCTTTGGATTTTTCCTATGGCCAGATGAAGTCAAATTGAAGGCTGGAGTTTTCCCACCCATCTTTTAGAGAAATAGCATCTTAAGGCTTTTCTTTTATTTTTTTATTTACCAGGTAGCTCTTGGTTTAGAGGGTAAACTTAAAGTTACTGTAAATCAGCTATTCTCAACTAAATTAATAGTTTGGCTTGATTCGTGATTACTATATTCAACTTTGATTATAATTAGAGAAAGCAAAATGATTCTAAATAGAACTCTGAATAAAAACATATTAAAAATTGGTTCCCAAAATAGCCCCAGAGTCTAAAGTACTATTTTACTGCTATTGAAGTTTGAAGTTTTTCAAACACAAGGAAAGGGGCATATAGGGCAACCTGTGAAGCTTTTCAGAGTTCAGATCGGAAGATCTGAGTCCCAACTTACTCGGGAAATGGTAGATGAGCAGTAAGTATGTGCTGAATGAGAGGATAAGTGAAGGTCCCTTCCTCTCTCTGAACCTCAGTTTTCTCATCTGCATAAGAAAGTGTGTGTGTACTTAGTTGTGTCGGACCTTTTGCAACCCCACAGACTGCAGCCCACAGGCTCCTCTGTCCGTGGAATTTTCCAGGCAAAAATACTGGAGTGGGTTGCCATGTCCTACTCCCGGGGATCTTCCTGACCCAGGCATCGAACCCTCATCTCCTGAGTTTCTTGCATTGACAGTGGATTCTTTACCACTGCACCACCTGGGAAGCCTCAAATAAAAAAGGAGTTGGATGAAATTGAGTGGGTCTCAGCCCTGGTGGCACGTCATTAGAATCACCTGGGGAGATTTTAAGACCACGGATGCTACCAGCTTGAAAAGGAATGCATTCTGGTACATGCTACTATGGGGATGAACCTTGAAGACATTATGCTAAGTGAACTAAGCCAAATACAGAAGGACAAATCTTGAAATTAAAAGACATTAAATCTTGCATGATTCCACCTGTGTGAGATACCTATCACAGTCAAATTCACAAAGACCGCAAGTAGGCTGGTGATTACCAGGAACGGGGAGGAAGAGGGAACCGGGAGTTATTTTTAATGGGTACAGCATTTCTGTTTGGGAAGATGAAAAACTTGTGGTGGTGGATGGTGGTGTTAGTTGCATAACAATGTGAACATCCTAATGATGCTGAACTGTACTCTTAAAAATTGTTAAAATGGAGAATTTCATATTTTGTACAATTTAACACACAGAGAGACACACTCATATTGATGCTGTGCCCCACGTCAGACCAGTTGAGTTAGACGGGTGGGAGATGGGGAGCAAACTGTTGGGGTCTGCCCATGGGTATTTTTTTAAACTCCTTAGGCAATTTTTTTTTCCTTTTGGCTGCCCTGTGGCTTGTGAGATCTTAGTTCCCAGATCAGGGACTGAAGCAGGGTCCCAGGCAATAGAAACACAGTGTCCGAACCACTGGACCACCAGGGAATTCCTTCTCAGATAATTCTGATGCGCAGTGAGAGTTGAGAACCCTGGACCCAGATGATGTCTAAGATTCTATTTTACTTCAGTCATCCATGGTTCTAAATAAGATGGTCCAACAAGAGAAAAGGAAAACTGTCAATATTTTGGCCCAATTTCACAAGTGCAAATAACAACTTCCTTGGATGAATTCAGTTCAGTTCAGTTTAGTTGCTCAGTCATGTCCAACTCCTTGCGACCCCATGAACCTCAGCACGCCAGGCCTCCCTGTCCATCACCAACTCCTGGAGTTTACCCAAACTCATGTCCATTGAGTCGGTGATGCCATCCAACCATCTCATCCTCTGTCATTCCCTTCTCCTCCTGCCTTCAATCTTTCCCAACATCAGGGTCTTTGTAAATGAGTCAGCTCTTTGCATCAGGTGGCCAAAATATTGGAGTTTTAGCTTCAACATCAGTCCTTCCAATGAACACCCAAGACTGATTTCCTTTAGGATGGACTGGTTGGATCTCCTTGCAGTCCAAGAGACTCTCAAGAGTCTTCTCCAACACCACAGTTCAAAAGCATCAATTCTTCTGCACTCAGCTTTCTTTATAGTCCATCTCTCACAGCCATACATGACCACTGGAAAGACCATAGCCTTGACTAGACGGACCTTTGTTGGCAAAGTAATGTCTCTGCTTTTTAATTTGCTGTCTAGGTTGTTCATAACTTTCCTTCCAAGGAGTAAGCGTCTTTTAATTTCATGGCTGCAATCACCATCTGCAGTGATTTTGGAGCCCAGAAAAATAAAGTCAGCCACTGTTTCCACTGTTTCCCCATCTATTTGCCGGGAAGTGATGGGACCGGATGCCATGATCTTAGTTTTTTGAATGTTGATCTTTAAGCCAACTTTGTCACTCTCCTCTTTCACTTTCATCAAGAGGCTCTTTAGTTCTTCACTTTCTGCCGTAAGGGTGGTATCATCTGTGTATCTGAGGTTATTGATATTTCTCCCTGCAATCTTGATTCCAGCTTGTGCTTCTTCCAGCCCGGCATTGCCCATGATGTACTCTGCTATAAGTTAAATAAGCAGGGTGACGATATACAGCCTTGACATACTCCTTTCCCGATTTGGAACCAGTCTGTTGTTCCATGTCCAGTTCTAACTGTTGCTTCCTGACCTGCATACAGGTTTCTCAAGAGGCAGGTCAGGTGGTCTGGTATTTCTATCTCTTTCAGAATTTTCCACAGTTTATTGTGATTCACACAGTTAAAGGCTTTGGAGTAGTCAATAAAGCAGAAATAGATGTTTTTCTGGAACTCTCTTGCTTTTTCAATGATCCAGCGGATGTGGGCAATTTGATCTCTGGTTCTTCTGCCTTTTCTAAAGCCAGCTTGAACATCTGGAAGTTCATGGTTCACGTATGAAGTCTGGCCTGGAGAATTTTGAGCATTACTTTGCTAGCATGTGAGATGAGTGCAATTGTGTGGTAGTTTGAGCATTCTTTGGCATTGCCTTTCTTTAGGATTGGAAAGAAAACTGACGACCCAATCAAAAAATGGGCCAAAGAACTAAACAGACATTTCTCCAAAGAAGACATACAGATGGCTAACAAACACATGAAAAGATGCTCAACATCACTCATTATTAGAGAAATGCAAATCAAAACCACAATGAGGTACCATTACACGCCAGTCAGGATGGCTGCTATCCAAAAGTCTACAAGCAATAAATGCTGGAGAGGGTGTGGAGAAAAGGGAACCCTCTTACACTGTTGGTGGGAATGCAAACTAGTACAGCCGCTATGGAAAACAGTGTGGAGATTTCTTAAAAAACTGGAAATAGAACTGCCATATGACCCAGCAATCCCACTTCTGGGCATACACACTGAGGAAACCAGATCTGAAAGAGACACGTGCACCCCAATGTTCATCGCAGCACTGTTTATAATAGCCAGGACATGGAAGCAACCTAGATGCCCATCAGCAGATGAATGGATAAGGAAGCTGTGGTACATATACACCATGGAATATTACTCAGCCATTAAAAAGAATTCATTTGAACCAGTCCTAATGAGATGGATGAAGCTAGAGCCCATTATACAGAGTGAAGTAAGCCAGAAAGATAAAGAACATTACAGCATACTGACACATGTATATGGAATTTAGAAAGGTGATAACGATAACCCTATATGCAGAACAGAAAAAGAGACACAGAAATACAGAACAGACTTTTGAACTTTGTGGGAGAATGTGAGGGTGGGATATTTCAAAAGAACAGCATGTATACTATCTATGGTGAAACAGATCACCAGCCCAGGTGGGATGCATGAGACAAGTGCTCCGGCCTGGTGCACTGGGAAGACCCAGAGGAATCGGGTGGAGAGGGAGGTGGGAGGGGGGATCGGGATTGGGAATACATGTAAATCCATGGCTGATTCATATCAATGTATGACAAAACCCACTGGAAAAAAAAATAAATAAATAAAAAAAAAAAAAAAAAGAAAACTGACCTTTCCCAGTCCTGTGGCCACTGCTGAGTTTTCCAAATTTGCTGGCATATTGAGTGCAGCACTTTCACAGCATCATGTTTCAGGATTTGAAATAGCTCAACTGGAATTCCATCACCTCCACTAGCTTTGTTCGTGGTGATGCTTCCTAAGGCCCACTTGACTTCACATTCCAGGATGTCTGGCTCTAGGTCAGTGATCACACCATTGTGATGATCTGGGTCATGAAGATCTTTTTTGTACAGTTCAGTTCTTCTCTGTATTCTTGCCATCTTTTCTTAATATCTTCTGCTTTTGTTAGGTTCACACCATTTCTGTCTTTTATTGAGCCCATCTTTGCATGAAATGTTCCCTTGATATCTCTAATTTTCTTGAAGAGATCTCTAGTCTTTCCTAGTCTGTTGTTTTCCTCTGTTTCTTTGCATTGATCGCTGAGGAAGGCTTTCTTATCTCTCCTGGCTATTCTTTGTAACTCTGCATTCAAATGGGTATATCTTTACTTTTCTCCTTTGCTCTTTGCTTCTCTTGAATCCAAATCGCTAACGGACTTACAGTTTTTTTTCCCCCTAAATATTTTTTTTTCTGTTTAATAATTTTACTTCTTTTCTTAAAATGAATTAACCTTTTCACAAAACTTCATTGGACAGCTGTGCAAGTCTCCACTCAATTAAGATTTGTATAGATAACAGTAGATTCTACTATAAATTATTCTTACAAAGAACGCGTATTTCTACATTCAGCACACTATCTCTTCGCCAAAGCCCATCTTTTCTGAAGCCTGACATTTTCACGTCACATGTTTTATGTTTCAGTTGTCACAGATATCCAAAGAAATTTCAAACTCAAGGTCTTTTTTAAAATAGTATTTATAGAATAACTGTGTGTTTTTTTCCTAGAAAAATTTATTTTAAAGTAATAGATTTGTAACCATTAAAAATAAATGGAAATTTTTCAATAATGAATATTTGAAGTGACCCAACAAAAGAAAACAGCATGGGTTCTTTTTCTAGGAATCTAATTGTTTTATACAAGAAAGTTTGTTTTGAAGTATTTCATTGTCTTGATACAGTAACCACAGGATGTTGAGCCAGCCTAAAGAATTAGGCCTAAACAAAAATTGAAATGGAAACTATTTTTAAATGTTTCCCATCTGAAATGAGAGAACTGATGCATGTGAAATACAAAATAACACTTTTTTGTTCTGGCGTTTTTATATATGTTACGTAAAAATCATCTAATGAGTTTTGAATGAAAATTGTTCTCAGCAAAACAAGTGTGAGTTAAAATTCTCTTGGGCAATCATTATTTTTTTGCTTTTCTTTCATTTAGAACTTCTGACTTGAAATGTCCGCTTTAAAACATATGTGACGTTATAAGTGATCAATGGGCTGTGTAACTTAAATATGCTATTTACCAACCCTAGTTCTGAAATTACTGCACTGATTTTACACTAACAGAGGAGTTGTTATGCGTTCTTTTAAACCACATCAGACACTGCCTTCTAAGTTGTTGAAACAAAGCATTTATTCTTCAGTTCAGTTCAGAGTAGTCAAAAGTCTTGATAACGATATGGTTTCAAGGCTTAAACATAGCATTCTCTGGGACTTCCCTGGTGGTCCAGTGGTTTAAAAAAAAAAAAAAAAATCCATCTTCCAAAGCAGAGGAGGTGGGTTTGATGCCTGGTCAGGGGACTAAGATCCCACATGCCATGGGGCAACTAAGCCCGAGCACTACACCAAAGACCCAGTGCAGCCACATTTTTTTTTAGAAGTTATTAGCACCTCATGAAGTCTTGTACCCGCCCATGAGCACTGATTTTCAAAGAACCAGAACTTCGGTCATCACCACCCCAAGATGTCCAGTATCAATACATCAATACCAATACCATTCTGGGCATCTACTAAGGTGACGGCCAAATATTCTGGGCCCAAAGCGACTTCGGGTTATCACCTGTTGACTTTGTTTTACATGCAAAGAAACGCAAAATGGCAGGAGGCTATGTTGTTGCCCAATCCAGAACAACAAAGGAAAACAAATATTAACCCTCGATAGTTGGCTTCTAGCCCAGGCCGCTTAAGCAATAAGCCAGAATAAGTCCACCGCGGCTGGTTATCCCACCTCCTCACTCAGCACATTTTTTCCCCCTGCTAAAGGCCAATCTTGTTTAAAATATAATCTTTACCTATTTTAAACCTACAAGATCCTTTCAGAGCTTCCTAGTTAACCTTTTAAGCTGAATGCTTGGATCACAATGAATTTGCAGTTTTTCCAAGCTTTGCCATCTGCTCTAGCCTTCTGTAAGATTCAGATCAGGTCAATCTAGGGAAAGGTAGGTCTAGAGGAAGTGGCCTCACCAAAACCTGCCCATCTTGGGTCTACAATGTAATGGTACTTGAACTATAGAATCTACAGTAAGACAAAAAAACAAACAAAAAATAAAAAGCCTCAAAGCTATTACATTTTCATATTAAACAAGCATAACAATAAGACTCATCTCAGGGCTTCCCTGGTGGTTCAGTGGTTAAGAACCTGCCTTGCAATGCAGATTGCAATGCAGGGGACACCAGTTCATTCCCTGGCCCGGGAAGATTCCACATGCCCCCGGACCACTAAGCCTGTGCCCCACAGCTACTGAAACCTGTGCTCTAGAGCCCACGAGCCACAACTACTGAGCCCACCAGTAGTTGCCCCACTCTTTGCGACCCCATGGACTGCAGCCTGACAGGCTCCTCCGTCCATGGAATTCTCCAGGCAAGAGTCCTGGAGTGAGAGGCCATTTCCCTCTCCAGGGGATCTTCCCAACCCAGGGATTGAACACATGTCTCCTGCACTACAGGCAGATTCTTCACTGTCTGAGCCATCAGGGAAGCCCAAATATAATGTGAGTGCTAGGTAAATAGTTGAAGATGAGTGGAAAATTTGAAATGTAAGGACATGATAAATTTGAAAGTAAAAGGATAAAAGGAAATATATTAAAAAAAAAAAAAAAGACTAATCTTAGTGTCTTATGACCCTTATTCCACCCTGTGCCTATATGCTGAGTTGCTTCAATCATGGCTGATTCTTTGCAACCCTATGGACCATAGCCTGCCTGGCTCCTCTGTCCATGGGCAAAAGATTATTAGAATGGGTTGCCATGCCCTCCTCCAGGGGATCTTCCCAACCCAAGGATCGAACCCACGCCTCCTGAGTTTCCCGTATTGCAGGCAGATCCTTTGCTCACTGAGCCACCTGGGAAGCCCTATTCCATCCTGAGACACATGCAAATGCTTTTTGTTGGAAATGCAACCTACCAGCAACATTTCCTGTTTTTGGGTTCCTCAAATAAATGAAACTTCCCATGTCAAATGAGTTATATACCTAAAATAAATTTGCATGTCACTGTGTTTTGGACCATGTGACCCCTTCAGATTTACAAAGCATTAACAGTACTAACTACATAGTGGACATGGTTTGGGGTACATTCTCAAACATATTATCATCTGTCTCCTTTTATGAATAAGCAAACAAAAGCTTAGTGAGGTCAAATTCCTTGCCAAATTTTCAATGTAATTCAAAATCTAATGCTACACCGTTACTTCCTCTACTGAAATTTAAATGCAAGCTATTTTTGTACAAAGAGGAATAGAGAAATAAAACGCAAGTTTTTCTTGTTTTTCACAAATTTCCATTCAGGAAATACTTATTGAGAAATATTTGTTGAGCACTTACCATATACTGGGCACTATTAGGCAACTAGGAATGTAGTAGTGAACAAAACAAAATGTTGCAGAGGTTACATCTAAATGGGAGGAGATGGAAAATAAACAAAGGTCAGTTGATAGTATGTAAGTAGCAGTTAAGTGCAAACAGCTCGACATTGCTCAATCCAGTCATAAATTTCCTGCCCTCATTTCCAAAACGTACAAACAGCACGTTTTGTACCTTTAAGACAACTGGTCGCTCTAACTGATCACAACTGAGCCTCCTTAAGGCATTTTTTTCCCTATGCACAAAAGCAGCTGCCACAATCGCTATTCCTCCTCAGTTTTCATTACTGGTTCCTTCTCATGTCCCTGAGCTCTGAGCATGGGAGTGTCCCACGACTCAGCCCTCATAAATCTTCTCTGTTTATACTCGTATTTCATTCAGTTTCACAGCTTTAATTACCATCCATGCACTGATGACTTGTTTATCTCTCTCCTAGGTCTCTATCGTGAACACCTTTGGTGGCAAACCTTAGATAACCCAAGCATCTCAGACTTAATAAAAATGGACTGCAATCTTATTCCACACTTCAAGTTGCTCAGGTATAAACATCAGAGTCATCCTCAACTTGTCTCTTTCCCTCCCCACGTCTAATTAATGAACAAATCCTGTCTGCTCTACGTTCAAAATACACCCCATGTCTGTCCATGTCTCCGTTTCCCCTGGACTACCTCTCCCTCAATCACCAGCATCTCTAATCTAGATTATTGCAGTCTCCTAACTGGATTACCTCCTTCTGCCTTTGCCCCCTCTGTCCAACAACCAAATTAATTGTTTTTTAATAACGATATCTTAAACTATTTATTTCTATTTATTTATTTGGCTGCACCAAGTCTTAGTTGCGGCATGGCACATGGGATCTTCGACCTTTGCTGCGGCATGGACATTCTTAGTTGCAGCATGTGGGATCTCGTTTGCCGACCAGGGATGGGACCCAGGCCCCCTGCCTTGGTAGTGCAGAGTCGTAGCCACTGGACCACCAGGGAAGTCTCCAAATTAATTATTTGGACCTATGTCGGCCCATGTCATTTCTTTTCTTAAAACCCTCCAACAGATTCCCATCGCACGTGATGGAGGACCACAAAGCTGCTTTTCTGACCACCTCCTTGCTTACCACACTCCCAGCACTGGCCTCACTGCTCTGTAAGCAAATGCCCTCCTCAGGGCCTTTGAACTCATTGTTTCCTCTTCCTGAGATGAAGAGGTTTTCTTTCTTTTTTTTTTTTTTTTCTGGCTGCACCATGCAACTTGCAGGATCTTAGTTCCCTGACCAGGGATTGAACCTCAGTCCTAACCAATGAACTGTCAGGGAATTCCCTAGTTGAAGAGCCTCGAACATGATTGAATGCTCAGCTGAATCTGTTATGTCACGGCCAGGACCCTGGGATATGACCCCCGGGACCCTGGCTAGTGGAATGAGAGGATCTGGTGCACCCCCCTGACTATTCTGACCACCTCAACCTCTCTGAACCCTCAGAGATGACAGAGGGGCTCCCCTCTCCACTTAGAGCGAGCACTCCTGGGGGTAAAAAGATACCATAGAAGCCTCAGCCTCACAAGAAAACAGGGATCTTGTTCAGCATCTGCCTCACCTCCTCTCCCGGCTGCAAAGTCCACAACTATGTTGAGTTCAGCATAATTCTGCTGGATCTGAGAAGAGAGAAAAGGAACTCTCCCCACAGTGGAGCTGCAAGAAAAAGCCAGCATGTTCCAGAAGGAGCCAGAGTATTCCTGGGACAGGATACACTGAAGAAAAAAATTTCTTGAAATCCTATATGCCTACTCTCCCAGCATATGGGATTGATACCCCTGACAAGGGGGCTTTCCTGGTGGCTCAGACAGTAAAGAATCTGCTTGCAGTACAGGAGACCCAGGTTTGATCCCTGGGATGGGAAGACACCCTGGAGAAGGGAATGAACGGCAACCTACTCCGATATTTTTGCCAGGAGACTTTCATAGACAGAGGAGCCTGGTGAACCACAGTTCACGGGGTTGCAAAGAGTCGGACATGACTGAGCGGCTAACACACACACAAGGGCCCTGGGGAAGGGGAAAACTCTCTGCTGGGGCGGCTCTTCAAGGCATGTCTACTCTCAGTGAAGTCAAAGTGTCTGCGTTGCCCTGCCAGATGGTACAAGAAGGAATACAGAAGCTGAGGGAGGCGGGCACGTTGGAGTAGATATTTTAAGTGAGACCGAAAGACCCACCAAGGGATTATGTTCTACACAGGCCCAGAGTACACTGCATTTGCCAAAGCTGTCAGGATTAAGCTAGAGAGAGGGACACCGGCATCAGTGAGAGATTCAGGAGCAGCAAAGGCTGCCAGGAGGCACACGCTTGGCTTACTGACAGAAATGGGCCCCACGGGGCCCTGAAGCACTAGAGGTTGGGGGCAGCACTTAACCACCAGAATCGAGGGGCTCAAAAATTACTGTAATGACCAGCAAAGTGGAATGGCAGGTCAGGGGCCTTGACCCAAAGAGAGTTGTGGAAATCTTGGTGAATAGGATATGAAAAATCCTCCTCCAGCCCACTCAGGGATGCCCTCCACTGGCCCCCCCCACCCCCAAAAAATTATGACATCCCATGGGGCAAAATAGATGGATAGCTAAAGTGGATATTACTTAATATATATAATCAAAAGAAAGCAAGAATGGAGAAGCAGGAGGCTGAGATCAGTCGTCCTAACAAAAAGTCATGAATGGAGAACCAACAAGAGCTCCTTTGGGACTTCACTGGTGGTCCAGTGGTTAAGAATCCTCTTGCCAATGCAGAGGAAGGACATGGGTTCGACCCCTGGGCTGGGAAGATTCCACATGCCGTGGGGCAACTAAGCCCATGCACCACCACAAGAGAGGCCACCCCAATGAGAAGTCCAAGCACCACAACTAGAGAACAGCCCCTGCTTGCCAAAACTAGAGAAAGCCCATGGGCAGCAATGAAGACCCAGCGTAGTCAAAATTAAAAAAATAAATAAATAACATCTCTGATTAGTAGGAGGAGGAGAAGAGGTGTTTGTTGCTATAAAATAAGGGCGAGGAAGAATATGTATGGAGCTCAGGTGACCCAGTTGGGTGCTCTATGGTACTCCTTTGCCCAAGTAAGAATGTATATGGACAAGTAGAACACCCTCAGCCCGAGAAAGGTATGATTACCAGTGGGTCAGACCCCTCAGAAAGGAGGGTTGTGTTCCAACACCAGAGAAGACATGGAGACAAAGAGAGATGATGGCTGGGGGCAAGGAAAATTAGAATGGGTGGTGAAGAGGGGAGAGCCTGAATACCAGCTGTGGCCCCAAGACCAAATGCAGTGCTGAGGGCTATAGTTTATCCCACTAACATCCTTTTCTAAGTTTCTCTACAAGAAGGAAGGTGCACGAGAACCTTGGAGGAGCCGTTCCCCAGATGGGAAAGAAGTGGATCTGCACAATCCAAGGCGGTGGGCTCTGGCAGTCAGGAAGATGAACCACTTGGATCGCTCATGAAGAAAGAACTTCCATCCATTCAGCTGCTGGGAGAATGACTGATTTGACCACCTCCAGCTGCAGCCTCAGTTTTTGAGCTGAGGCCATACTCTTGCTGAAGCCCCTTAAACAATAACTGAACACGGTTGCTTGACTAGACCCTGAACTCTTGGTCCCCAGCCTGAATCTCCTCTAAGTGGCCATCTTTGCTCTGGAGCCTCCCGCTGAGTAGGTCAAAGCTTTGTCAGACCTGCATTATGTTCTGAGTCATTCCTTGTTCCATCCTCTTTTCTTCCCACTTTTCTTTGACAAGCTTCAGGTTCAAATCATGGTCCAAAGGGCTTTGCTTATCTTATCCTGCTTCCTTCCCATTTTTTAATTTCACAGGCATTTTTCCCAAACCAATTCCTTGCACTCTTAGCTTCTTAGAAGGCACGACTGACACAGATGGTTGTGAGAGATGACTTCCTCCCTGTGTGATTTTGGGCAAATAACTTAAACTCTCTAAGCTTCAGTTTTCTCACTATGAAATGGGGCTCTTATTATCTCTCTCATTGTTGGGGGGGGGGGTGTGCTTAAATATATAAAATATTTAAGAGTTTTATGAGAATTAAATGAGAGAATGCATGTAAAATGTTTAGCAGACAACTCTGCACATTTGGTAAATGTTAGCTCTTATGCTAATGAAGAGCTAAGGCAGACTATCAATGGGAACTCTTTAGTTTTCCTCCATCCTGGGGGAATATATTCATTTGCCTAGGAGTAGAGAGGACTGTTACTGTTATTTCCCATACCATTAACATCTTCACCTATGCTAAGCCAAGAAGGTTTTTAAAAAATTAGAGCCCAGGGCTTCCCTACTGACCCCAGTGGTTAGGAGTCTACCTGCCAATGCAGCAGACACGAGTTCGATCCCTAGTCTGGGAAGATCCCACATGCCGCAAAGCAACTAAACGCTGTGCCACAATGATTGAGCCTGTGCTCTAGACCATAAGCTGCAATGACTGAAGCCTGTACGCCCTAGAGCCCGAGCTAGGCAACAACAGAAACCACTGCAATGAGAGACCTGTGCACCAACTGGAGACCAGCCCGCTCGCAGCAGCTAGAAAGCCTGAGCATAGAAAAGAAGGCCCAGTGCAGCTAAAAAGAAACAAATAAGACAAAAATAAAGCTAGTGGAGACAAAAAAAAAAAAATAGGGCCTACATACAAGTAATGGTAATGGTTTCTAGAAATGAGATTTTGTATTGATACGATCATGACCATCAAAAGTGAGATGGAAACTGAATTGTGATTATGTAACCAAATGTAAATCTACATGTTAGAACATGAGGAACACAATTCATTTTCCATATCTAAAAACTCTATTACAAGGGTGAGTAATTTATCCTCCTGCAATGAGTTTGGATGTAGCATTCACAGGTCCATTACTGTGATATATTTCAGTTTTCAATAACATGTGGTTTCCTTTTTAAATCAAAACTTTTCATTTGACCTCATTCTCATGTATAAACATGTGTACATCTATTTGGGCCAAAGTTTTCACAAAGGTAGGAAGAAAAATACCATTAGAAACTACATTCAAAAGGTTAGAAAATTCTAACTCAGAAAAAAAAATTTACCAGTCCAGTGCCTATAACTTGTCTATGATTGAGGTTTATTCTTTGTCACAGCTGAACTAAATTTATGGTACAGGGTATTTATTAAAGTGCTTATTACTTCCTCTGGTGAGTCTTTCAGCTAGTGGAATTTTAAAAGACATGTAACCTGAACGATTTACTTAATTATATTCTGCGTTTAATTTTAATGGAGAAACCAGTCATTACAGTGCAGTAAGCCATGAGATAGAAATAATCATCCTTTTGAGGAAAGCTGGCACTCTTTTATGTTTAACTTGGTAATTTTCTGACAGCCATGCCATTTTCTGCCTCTGTTGCTTTTTCAATTAATTTTGAAGAAATTTCCTTACTGTTGGTGGACAGCACGAGGATGAAAACTTCTCACCTCATGGGAACATCCAGAGTACTTTATTTAGCCTTTCCACCAAGAACTCACCCCCCAACTCAGATGAATGAATTCACAAATTGGAATGCACATGCTTTTTCTGGAAAAAAAAAACAAAACTCTCCAATTTAGTCAATTGGAATGAAAATGATTGCTCTTCCTGTTTCTTAATACTTGCTCAGATGCTCAGTTGTGTCCAACTCTTTGTGACCCCATGGACTGTTTCCCACCAGGCTCCTCTGTCCATGGGATTTCTTAATATATCATCCTAAACTTCTGTTACAACCAGTGTCCTAAGAATCTCCTTGATGATCAGTTGAATATAAAATCATAAAGACATACCTGATCCAAAAGAACAGTTAAACACATTGCCCTCCACATCTTCTACTTCAAAAAGACATTAAAGCTTAACATTACATACATAGTTGACAGATTCCATACCTAGTCATTAGTTGCTATTTCACAAAAGTAAAGCCACTGGCATGGCATATAACATTTCTTCTTGTTACACTGCAACTCCCTGCAACCGTTGAGAAGATTTTCCTATCCCTATATTTGCTTCCAGCACTGCACACGTTTTCTTCTCAGGCTTAAAAATAAATGTCAAGTTCCTGATCTTTTGTTAAAGATTCATTGCCAAAGATGGTTTCACAGCAGGAGCCTTCCTAGGGAAAGAGTTGGCTCACATTCCTGCTAAGAATGTAACCTGGAATGATGGAAAAATAATTATAATCAATGTCATAGAGCATATGGGTTTCTACCCAGATGCCTGCCAAACAGGACCTGCACTAATCTTTTCCATCCACTATCAGTCGGTTGACTTGAGCACATAAATTCCTCATATTTGGGTAAATGAAAGCCCAAAGCTCACACGTATTTCTCCTATATCTGAGAGGTTTCTGAGAGAAACCAGTAAATGCCTTGCATTTCTTAAGCTTAGTTTCCATAAAACTACAGTTATCGTGTTTTTGTGTCTATAAACATAGAACTGCTTTATTTCTACTTTATCCTTCATCTTGGGTGATCCATGAGGTCGGTCCACAGATAGTGAAAGAATTGGGGAGATACAGATACACACACAAATTTAAAAGCACTGTGCTTGGGAATGGGATGAATTGGGAGATTGGAGTTGACACATACACATGATTGATACTATGTATATGGGCTTTGCTGGTGGCTCAGATGGTAAAGAATCTGCCTGCAATGCGGGAGATGGGGGTTAGATCCCTGGATTGGGAAGATCCCCTGGAGAAGGGAGTGGCTACCCACTCCAGTGGGTCCTGGAGAATTCCATGGACAGAGGAACCTGGTGAGGTACAGTCCATGGGGATGCAAAGAGTTGGACACAACTGAGTGACTAACAGTTTCACTTTCACCTACAGTAGATAAACTAATGAGAACCTGCTATTCCCTTGTAGCTCAGTCGGTAATGAATCTGCCTGTAATGCTGGAGACCAGGGTTCGATTCCTGGGTAGGGAAGATCCCCTGGAGAAGGAAATGGCAACCCACTCTGGCATTCGTTCCTGGAGAATCCCATGGACAGCAGAGCCAGGCAGGCTACAGTTCATGGAGTCGCAAGAGTCGGACACAACTTAGTGACTAAACCACCACCACCATTATATAACCCAGGGAACCCTCCTCAGTGGTCTGTGGTGACCTAAATGGGGAGGGAATCCAAAAAAAGAGGAGATACAGGTATAGCTGATTCACTTTGCTGTATGGTAGACACTAATACAACATTGTAAAGCAACTGTTGTCCAATAAAAATTAATTTAAAAAATAAAATAAAAGCATTGTACATGTTGATGTGTATTTCAGCTGGATACACCCCAATAGTATGTGTCATTTCTAAAAGGGAGCTAATGCTGAGCTGATTAAATAGAAGCAGAAACACCTGGTGCGTATCATTATGGAATAAGGTCCTGGGTGATTTAATTAAGATTTTTATTGTTATTTTTCCACTGAGCTTATATTTCACTCTTCCATCCACCCTGCTTTGCTTCTCTCAGGATATGTGCCAGGTGGTACGCAGTTCTTTTAGGAGAGAATTTTCTTTTTTTTTGTCTATGGAAACTCAGAACACAAGGAAATCAGAGGCAGATTTTAATTTTCCTTACAAGCTTCTGTGTTTCAAACATTGGAAGGCTTAGAAAATTTGACTCTTTCCTACACAGCTGAGAGATAAAACCCAGCCTCTCTTAAACTAGCACTCTTTTATTTTCTAAGCATAAATAAATAAACATAATAAGTATATTGTATGCTTTCTTGTTACACAAAGCAGAGTAGACAAAAGGGGGACATTCCAATTAAATATTGGTAGCTTTTGTTTCCAATATTTAGGACATTTTAAGCAAAGAGAAAAATGAATTGAAAATGAGGCTGCTGTTTGCCATTATGGTGCTCCATTCACAGATCTAGCACTTAATTACAATAAATCGGGCAGCCGCTTCTCTGTCCTAAGGCCCCTCCGCTCCTATTGAGACATTCAATACAACTGTCTCAGTGTTCGTCACACTCTAAAATGAAGATTTCTAGAGAGGAGTTGTATATTAATATTGTGAGTCCCCCCAGTCACACAAGTCAGCTCTAGGTCTGACTGCTAGAGGTATAAAGATGAAATGACTTTTTTCCCCCATGCAGTGCTGTCATCTTTCAGGAAGACTTACATCTCACTTCTTATTTTACCCCCAGCATACATCTGTAAAACCTTACCAAAACTCCAAGATGGCCCATACACCATACCCTTGAAATCGGCTGGGTATAAGTATTAGTCAGCCATCAAAAAGAATGAAATCATGCCATTTGCAGCATGGATGGACCTGGAGAAGTAGAGGTGAAGTAAGTCAGACAAAGACAAATACCACAGGATATCACTTATATGCAGAATCTAAAATATGGCACAAATGAACACATCTATGAAATAGAAACACACTCCCAGACATAGAGAACAGACTTGTGATTGCCAAGGGAGGGACAGGGAGGGAAGGACCGGGAATCTGGGGTGAGCAGATGCAAACTACTGCATATGGGATGGGTAAAGAGCAAGGTCCCACTATACGGCACAAGGAACTAAGTTTAATATCCTGTGATAGACCATAGTGAAAAAGAATATATATATATATATATATATATATATATATATATATATATATCTGAGCCACTTTTCTGCAGAAGTTAACATTGCAAATCAATTATACTTCAATAAAATTTTGTAAAAATCAGCTGGTTGCAATTCTGTATTTGTAGAGTAAAATGAATCAGGAATGGACATTCTCACAACAACTGTTCAGAGCAGGATGGAAACCAGAACTCAGAGACTTAAAGCGTTTTGCCTCAGGAAAAGTTCTAGCTCTATTTTCTCTGTAATTGGTTTGAAAGAACCTAGAAATCAAATTTGCCAAATACCAGTCTCACATATTTTATGAGGATACCATGTATAGCATTGAAATGCTTCATAATTTGATTTATGGTTAGCCAGATAAGATTATAAGAGTTTCATTTTACTGAGTAGGCTGTGCTCTGCTTATTAATAATAAAAAAATCTCACTCACTCGTTCACTCTAAAGGCAGGCTTCAACGCCCTAGTGAATTGTGTTCCCAAGTTTATTATTTAGTTGGCTGTTTAGAAATCCAAATGGTTTTTTTTTTCCTCACGCCTAACAGTATTAGTGGTAATTAAATTCCAAGCATAAACTTCAAATCTGATTGACCTCTAAGTCACAGGAGCAAGACCAGCCTGGGTTCCGGCTGCTAGGAGACAAAGTCTGTGCTGATTATTCTCCATGTATCACCTGCTCTGTGCTCTGGAAGACCGGGCTACAAATGGATTCATTTCCCTGGTTCCCTGGCTTGACTTTGGCCAAGGAGGGGCATGGCTCAGAGATAAAAGAGTAGGAGAGAGAGGATTGGCTATTCCTCGATGGGCTCCTATCCCGCCTCCCCGCCATCAATCTGGCACTGGTTGTGTCCCTCCAAGATGAGATGTCTAGCTGGAAGCCCATCCTCCACAGATTTAGTTCTTACTGGGCTCTGGGAACAACATTCATTCATTCCCCTCCCCGGTCTGCCCCCCTACCCCGTTCCCTCCCCTCGTCTTGGCAGGGTATAAACTTCTCCCTGCTCTTCCTAGTCTTTGGTATCTCAACATCCTCGTTCTCTCTCTTTTTGTAAAAATATTTATTTGGCCGCACTGGGTCTTAGTTGCAGCACGAGGAATCTTTAGTTGCAACATGTGGGATCTAGTTCCCTAATCAGGGATCGAACCCAGGCCCCCTGCACTGGGGGCACGGAGTCTCAGCCACTGGAGTACCACGGAAGTCACCATCCTGGTTGTCTTAACCCCAACCATGCCTCAGGCAAAAATCTCTTCGTTAACACTCCTTCATTTGTACCATCTGAGTGGAATTCCATCCATCAAGACCTCAGCTGAGAGAAGGAAGGAAGAAGAGGAAGAAGAGTTTCTTGTTGCTTTCTTGGGTTCAGAATTTCAGGCAGGCTCATTCATGTGTCTAACAGACAGGAATTCATGTTCCTCCTGCATGCATGTGTGCTAAGTTGCTTCAGTTGTGTCTGACTCCTTGTGACCCTATGGACCCCAGCCCTCCAGGCTCCTCCGTTCACGTTCCTCCTACATGCTACCAATCGTGGATAAAACAGATACAGTTCCTGCCATCAAGGAATGTATGTTCCTAGTTGGGAAGGCAAACTTGGTAAATACACAAATGAATAAACAAAAGAGCTATATGTTCTGGGAAATATTAGGTAGGAAATAAACAGGGTACATTGATAGAGGATCATGGCAATTTTGGATAGGGTGGTCAGGAGAGGCCTTGCTGAGAAGGTGACTTTTTTTTCTTTAGGAAACTAATTTTTAAAAAATTTTTCTGAAAACATTAGGAACTATGAAAAACAAGCTGAGTATCTGGCCATATCAAAAGCAAAATACAAGTAAAAAAAATTGAGAAATCATGTTTAATCACAGAGAAAAATGTTTTAAATATCATATTTAACACTTTCCTCCATAAAGCATAACACTGAAGTGGAGTCTAAGTAATTTTTTAAAATAAAAATTAAAAGAGAAAAAGCACTCCATTCCCACCCTGGAATCCCATCATATATAAAGTAATATGCTCAAACATTAGTAGACATAAACAATTGGTAAACCTGACAAAAAATCTTTCAATGAATGAACTCAGATTCCAACAAAACACAGTACTGCCTTATGTTTGCACAAGAGCTTTTGTCACACTTAGGCCTTACCAAATGCAAACACAAAGGGGGATTAAAAACAAACTACCAAATCAAAATCTTTCTGTAGAGTAGCAGTTTTCACAAAATAAAATGAACTTAGTTCCATAGAATTGTATGCATATAGCCAGTTTTATTCCAGGGTCCCAGAGTCTTATACTATGAAAATAAAAGTATCTTTGTCTTGGAAAAAGTCTGATGAAGGCACCAAAATCCTATTATTCATGTTCCCCCAATGATACTTAGAATGTTCTTATCATCCTGTCAAGATGTGTGTGTGTGTGTGTGTGTGTGTGAGTTAGTTGCTTAGTCGTGTCTGACTCTTTGCAACCCCATAGACTGTAGCCCACCAGGCACCTCCATCCTTGGGATTCTCCAGGCAAGAACACTGGAGTGGGTTGCCATTTTCTTCTCCAAAAGGAACTATAGAAAGAAAGAAAGTTAAGTCACTCAGTCGTGTCCAACTCTTTTTTAAAATAAAAATTAAAAGAGAAAAAGCACTCCATTCCCACCTTGGAATCCTGTCATATATAAAGTAATATGCTCAAACATTAGTGGACATAAACAATTGGTAAACCAGGCTCCTCCATCCATGGAATAACGTCAACTTATTAAGAGTTAACATTATAAAGATATATAAGGAAGTGCCAGCCTCATCTGCATTAGCAAAGTCGTTTCTCTAATCACAAACCATGGGTGTGTCTGCTCATTCACCTCGGACTCTGCAACCCATGGACTGTAGCCCACCAGGCTCCCCAGTCCATGGAATTCTCCAGGCAAGAATCCTGGAATGGGTAGCCATTTCCTTCTCCAGAGAAGGTGACATTTAACTGAGATCTCATAGTTGAGAAGGAAACAGCATTGTGTAAAGAGCTGGCAAAGGCAGGAGGAAATGTGTTTCAGGCAAAAGGAACTGAGGGGGTAAAGGCTGAGAGTTGAGAGCTTGGTGGGAAAACCAGGATGATGGCAGCTGTTTGACCTTGGAGGAAATTAAAGACATATTTACAAGGCACACGGGGCACTGAAGGAAGGAAAGTGTGACTAGGGGTGGGGGGAGCAGGTGGAGAGTGGTACAGAATGAGGTCAGACAGTTGCTCAGGGAACTCAACGCAGGGCCCTGAAGGCCAGGATGAAGAATGTGGATTTTATTCCAAGTATATGGGAGGCAGTAAGAGCTGTTTTCCAGTAGTCATGTATGGACGTGAAAGTTGGACTATAACGAAAGCTGAGCACTGAAGAATTGATGCTTTTGAACTGTGAGGTTAGAGAAGACTCTTGAGAGTTCTTTGGACTGCAAGGAGATCCAACCAGTCCATTCTAAAGGAAATCAGTCCTGAATATTCATTGGGAGGACTGATGCTGAAGCTGAAACTGCAATACTTTGGCCACCTGATGCGAAGAGCTGACTCATTTGAAAAGACCCTGATGCTGGGAAAGATTGAGGGCAAGAGGAGAAGGGGATGACAGAGGATGAGATGGTTGGATGGCACCATCGATTCAATGGACATGGGTTTAGGTGAACTTCGGGAGTTAGTGATGGGCAGGGAAGCCTGGCGTGCTGCAGTCCGTGGGGTTGCAAAGAGTCGGACACGACTGAGCAACTGCACTGAACTAAACTAAGAGATTTTTTAAAATCAATTAATTTTTGGCTGTGCAAGGTTTTTGTTGCTGTGCATGGGCTTTCTCTAGTTGCGGGAAGCGGGGCTTCTCTCTGGAGTTTGGGCGCGCAGGCTTCTCACTGTGGTGCCTTCTCTTGGTGCGGAGCACCCGCTCAAGGTATGCAGGCTCAGTAGCTGTGGCTCACAGGCTTAGCTGCTCCACAGTATGTGGAATCTTTCTGGACCAGGAGGGATTGAACCCGTGTCCCCTGTGTTGGCAGGCTGATTCTTAACCAGTGGACCACCAGGGAAATCCCAGGAAGCATTTTTAAAGAGCAAAGTGATATGGTCTGATTTCTCTTTTCCAAAGCTTACTCTAGCTGCTCTAGGGAGAAGGGCTCCAGGGGGAAAAACTGGTAGAATCAAGCAGAAGAGTCAGAATGCTATTAAAATTACCTAGGCAGAAGATAACTGCATTTTGTTCTAAAGAGATGGGAGTGGAGATACAGAGAAGCAGACCTGTTTGGGTTTTTGTAGAGGCAGAGTTCATAGAATCTGGGAAGGACTAGGTATGCAGAGAGGCTTCCCAGGTGGCGCCAGTGGTAAAGAACTTGCCTGCCAAAGCAGGAGATGTAAGAGACATGTGTTTGCTCCCTGGGTCCGGATGATCCCCTGGAGGAGGGCATGGCAACCCACTCCAGTATTCTTGCCTGGAGAATCCCATGGACCGAGGAGCCTGGCGGGCTACAGTCCACAGGGTCACAAAGAGCTGGACAAGCCTGAAGTGACTTAACATGCACACGGGCAGGTATGGAGGGAGGCAAGGGAGGATCGAGGATGACTCCCAGTTTCCTGGCCGGGGCCACTAACTGGGTGTTGAAGCTGTTTATGGAGAGAGAGAAGTAGGAGGTAAAGACTGATAAGATGAAAATTAGTCAGATGGCAGGCAGATGGCTATCAGAGCCTGGGGCCCAGAAGACAGATTTGAGCTGGGGGAGCTTTTCTTTCCAGTCTCTTAGTGGTCAAGCAGGTTTCTCAAGCCAGCCTGGCTTAGACCTAAAGGAATCTCCACCAGTCCTGGATATACTTACTAAAGCTGGGGTTTGGATGTGAAGCCCCAGTTAGTAAAAAAGCATTCCTATACCTTGCCTTGTCATGAGTGCACATAGTCCCTTTGAAGATTTCAAAGAAAGAAAGATTTGAGAATTCTTACGTCCTTGACCAAATTCCATCAGAATCTTGCCTCCAGAGTTCCAATTTCAACATCATTTAATGGTAAATTTAAAGGACAGCCCCTGGAATCCAGTTTGGCTAATGTACAATAACGTCCTTGTGGGGAGGCACGTACCCATAGTAAGAGATAAGATTCGGAGGCTTACTCATTTCGGTTGTCATGGCAACAGCAATGAGGGCTCTGGAGGCAGGAAGAAGGAACAGGGAGGAGAGAGGAAAAACCAGAAGCTGTGGTGGCTGTTAGTCCTTGGGAGATAATTGAAGGCAGATATTTGTAAGTTGCGTGGAGGGCACACCCTGTAAATCCAGGGCAGTTAGAAGTACATGCGTTATAAGTAGACAGTTTGTTCAGTTTAAGGACCAGAGATACATATGAAAGCTGTATAGACTCGGGGGCTAGAAGTACATCGTGCACCTGTTTTACCCCTGTGCCCACTGTACTGCCTGCGGTTTCATGTACTTTGAATGAGCAAACGAGGTTCCCAAAGCAAAATCTGTATTCTCCTTGTTTTGTATGGGTTCTAAAGTTGCTAGATAAACAGATTCTTTGGGGAAAGATTCTATTTTTTACATCAAAACCATCTTCATATTATGGTTAGTTATTCTAGGGTGATGCATCTGAAAGGAAGACTCACCTCCAGACCAAAAGACCAAGTCAGGAGGTCTCCCTCTTTGGGTTGATTTTGGCGATCATTCACTAAACACAGAAGGGATACCATCTAACTACATACTTCCCAGTGAAGGTCCATAGTAGAACAGGCTTTGATTAGAATCTTGAGGTGATTAAATTTTATCTACAAACTGAGAATCCTCATTATGTTGAAAGCTACAGCAATGAGGCAAGGTGGTGGTGTGATAAAGAATACAGACAATGGACAATCAACCCTAAAAGAGAAGGAAACCTGAGGAATGAAAATTTGTTCAAGGCACAGTAGTCTATCTGGTACAGACATGCAGACACCCAGAAGGAAAAATCCCCAATGGTGTGGATGCTTTGGTACTATGTAAAATATCCCTCAAGACCTTTCATTTAACTTTGTTCTATTTTTTTTTTTTTTTTTTTTTTTGCTGCACTGTCTTTGTTCCTTGCCACACGCTGGCTTTCTCCAGCTGTGGTGGAAGGATTCCTTTTGTTGTGGAACACAAGCTCTAGGACACTCAGGCTCAGTGGTTGGGGTCCATGGGTTTAGTTGATCCCATGGTATGTGGGATCTTAACTCCTCGACCAGGGATCGAACCTGGGTCTCCCACATTGGAAGGTGGATTCCTAACCACCAGACCACCAAGGAAGCCCCTACTTTTGCTTTTATTTTGTTCTCACCAAGCAGCTAATATTTTATTTACTAATTCTGTTTTCTTTAGATGCTGAAGAGAGTACCCTAGATGAGAAACAGGCATGTCTGATCACCGGAAAAGTGTACCTTCCTCTCTAAATTGCAGTGAGAATAATACTGGAACAAGGTCTCCAGCCTTCATGATCGGGCCCTGCTGATTTCTCGGAGCTCATGCTCCATCTTCACTCTTACGTTCCAGCCATATGGGCTTCTTTCCACTCCTGAAACACCCCAAACTTTCTCCCGCCTTCCAGTTTTACCTGCCAGCAGAGCTCTCCTCTGAGATCTCCCCATGGCTGGTCATTTCTTACCAATCAGGTCTCAGCTCACAAGTGCCTGCTCCTAAAAGGCCTTTCCTGATCTTGGTGCCTGTGGTTGCAACCTTTCTCCTTTGATGTCCATTCCCTCCCTGCCCCAGTCACTAGCTACATTTAGCTTGTTTGATTTATTATATGTATCTTATTTGTTGACTTGTTTATTATCTGATTCTTAAACTAGAATGAAAGTGCAACACAGCTCCCACCCTCAGCAACTGAGCAGTCAACAATAAATATCTGTGAAATGAGCTGAATGTGGAGGGAAAAATGAAGTATGAGTTGCTCTAGACTTGAGCATGCATGCATGCCCAGTCACGTCCGACTCTTTGCAACCCCATGGACTGTAACCCACCAGGCTCCTCTTCCATGGAATTTTCCAGGCAAGAATACTGGAGTGGGTTGCCATTTCCTACCCTAGGGGACCTTTCTGACCCAGGGACTGAACCCGCGTCTCCTGCATTGGCAGGCAGATTCTTTACCACTGTGCCACCTGGGAAGTCCTAGACTAGAGAGATACAAATAGAGCGATCTGAGGACTTCCCCTGGGCCCACACTGTTACTTTCATAAAGCACCAATAAGGTATAGTCTTATGTCTTATTTTTGTTTGTTTTTGTATATTTCTTTTCCCCCCACTCCCCTCTAGACTGTGAACAACTTGGGACAAGGACCATCTGGTTCATTCTGACACTTCCAGTATCCAAATAAATGCTCACAGGACCCCTTACAGCCCTGCTGATGGAAACAGGCAATTCAGACAAAAATCAGAGACTTTCTGTTGGGTGATCTTGGCTTCACTGGCTGGACAAGTGCCTGCCAGAATAAGCAGTGTCTGCAAGATAAGAAAACAGGCATGTAAACAGGTAGCGGCAGCACCAAAAGATAGCCGAGGGTGAGCTCCGCAGTCCTGTCTCATCTGTAGTCTCCATCACACCCTCCAAGTAACCCCCCAAAAGATTGCAGGCAATTCCCCAACCAGATTGCTGTCCTGAGCTCTTCCTGCTTAGAAAACCTAGAGTCATCTGGGTATATGGAAGTCAGACAGAAGCAGCTCCCACTTGACACAAGTCCAAAAAAAGACTTATGAAAACAGGCCAGCTGGGAGTCAGGGTGCACAACGGAGGCACCGTGAGGACCAGCGTCCAACAAAGAATGACTGGAAAGGACTGTTTAATGTTTTAAACATTGCCAAGCTGAGTAACATGACACTGAACTTGTTTTTTTAGCTCAACTATATATAGTTTGCATCCTGGAATTCACTCATACTATATATAGTAGAGTTTTATTCATGCACTCGAACTGATTATGTGTCCTGGACTGAAATGTTCCAGCAGCGCCAAAAATGAAGAGAAAGTGGAAATCTTCCCCGGACTTACGGGCATGATCTCTGTGACCATTGCCGACTTCACTAATGCATGGCGGCAGCAGAAAGCTAATTGAGATCTGTCATGGAATAACAGGGCAGAGCCTCCCCTGGAAAGAATGTCTCCTTTCAGTTTTTTCCTAGTGGAGTACTTATTGATTTATTTATAAACTGGCTACGGTCACTGTTCAGAATTAATACACATTAAAAGAAGGTTTAAAGGCCAAACAATGACCCAACTTTTATAAGAAAAGAATCACACAAAGAGAGTTCGTTGTCTAACTCAAGATGGACAGTTCTATGAAACTGCCCCCTGTAAACTGTTTCAGTCTTTGGGATATAAACAATTTTTATTTTAACTTTTGCTCTTCCTTGATTAACACAGCAGCTTTTCTGACCTGCTTTGAAAAGTAAAATGTTCTCTGCCTCACCTATTTCAGGCTGAGAAACTCATTTTAATTCTAGAGTCTGGAATCTCTGTTTTAAAAAGCTACTATTGGTCATCTCGCCACAACTGGAGGCTTCCCTCCGTAGCTCAGTCGGTAAAGAATCCGCCTGTAATGCAGGAGTCCATCTGCAATGCAGGAGACTCGGGTTCGATTCCTGGGTCCGGAAGATTCCCCTGGAGAAGGAAATAGCAACCCACTCCAGTAGTCTTGCCTGGAAAATCCCATGGACGGAGGAGCCTGGTGGGATACAGTCCATGGGGTCGCAAGAGTCGGACACGACTGAATGACTACACCACCAGCACCACAATTGGAGCTGTCTGGTGGGAGTGAGCACTGAGGGTCCCTAAGTGATGGCAGGGGTCTTCCTGACGGGGTGCTGTGGGGAACGTTTTGAGCCCAGCATTTGCCATCCTTCCTGACAGACTTCCCTGGTGGTCCAGTGGTTGGGGACCTGCCAGTCAATGCAGGGGACACGGGTTCAATCTCTCGAGTCCAGGAAGATTCCACAAGCTGCGGGGCCACCGCAGTTGGAAGCTGCGCACCCCAACTAGAAAGTGGCCCCTGCTCGCCTCACCTAGAGAAAGCCCGCACACAGCAAAAAGTAAATAAAGGAAAATTTTAAAAAATCCTTCCTAACAATATACCTCGGTTTAAGCTTGGGGAATTCTCTCCTCTCTTATGAACGTCCCATGAAGCTCACTTGTTCAGTGGAGCATGTGACCGAGATGCAGCCAATGACGGCATGCTATCTCTTACCTTACCGTGATTGGTTAGGATATGGGCACATGATTCAAAACAGGCCAATCAGAACCCACAAGACTCAATTCTGGGACTTTCATTGGAGCTATTAGAGGAAAAGTGTAGTTGGTTGTTGTGATGTTGTTAGCCGGTAGTGGCCAGGGACCATTTCATTGGCAACTACAGAGCAGAACTAATTCTGTTGAGGAGCTGAGGGCTGGATCCCAGTGTTCTCTAGTTTAATGCCTGAGTCAAGGTGTGCCTTAAGATCTATGCCTGGACTTTCTAGCTTACCACAGTCAATAAATTTCTTTTTTTGCTGAGATCAATTTGAGTTGGGTTTTCTGTCACCTACATCAAATATAGATGCCAAGAATTTAGTACTTGAGCAAAAGGCTGAGGATTCATGGGGCTGCTAGAAGCAGTTGGCGTGAGGATCTACCCAGATAGCTTAAAGATAGCTTAATAGATCTCAATCTACTGATCCCAATCTACCTGTCTTCCAAATAATTTTTAATTTTATTTTGCATTTCATGCATTTAGTTTCAAAAGTCAAGCTAAATAGGGACTTCCCTGGTGGTCCAGTGGCTAAGACTCCATGCTGCCAAAGCAGGGGGGCTCAGGTTCTATCTTTGGTTGGGAAACTAGCTCCCACGTGCTCCACTAAAGATCCCGCATGCTGCAAGTTAAAGATTCCAGCATGCCGCAACCAACACCTGGAGTTGCCAAATAAATAAAAATACTGTTTTGTAAAAGTCACACTAAATAAAAAGGTATATACAAAATATTCTATGCCTTCCCTTTTCCCCCTTCAGCTCCTATACGTCGTGGCTAAAAATTTTTATTTTTATTTTTTTGTTTATTCTTTCATTGTTTCTTATGCCAATATCATCAAATATGGCTATATTTTTTATTTCCCCCCTTTTGTTACACGAAAGATAGCATGTTGGCTCTTTTACACGCATTTCATTTCTTCAACATAGGTTCATTCAGAGTGCTTTTCTTTGATATTCTATAGTGCCTTTGATTATTCCTGGGTGCTTTCCACATAATATTTGAAATAGCTCAGAGCCCTATTTAGCATATTCTACCACTTCTCTGCTCTGTTACCCTGGAGACATCTTAGTTTAACACTGGAGAATCCTCTATCTCACCAGAATTAGAGAATTCAAATCAAGGAGCCAAAATAAGGGTCTGACTCTAAAGTTAAAAAGAAAAAATCTAGAAAGTCCAATCTGAATACTAAAAAAACAGACTATTGCAGGTGGTAGAGGGAGGATAGCTATGAAAATTAAAATGCTAAGAAGCCTAAAGTTCTATACCAAAAAGAGGGATTAGCATTGACAAGGGTATAGGCAAATATCCCAGAAAGAAGAGTGTATATATTGCCACCAAATGACTTTTAATTTTGAATAGACATCAAATTTAGTCTTCTTGGTTGGGCAAAAAGCTCTGATCAAAGTAATACACTGAGGACTTCCCTGGTGGTCCCCAGTGGCTAAGAATCCACCTCCCAATGCAGGGGACATGGGTTCAATTCCTGGTCTGGGAAGCTCCCATATGCCAGGGAGGAACTAAGCCTGAGTACCACAACTACTGACCCCATGTGCTGCAACCACTGAAGCCCTCGTGCTCTAGGCCCCGAGTTCCACAGCTAGAGAAGCTACTACAGTAAGAAGCCCACACACCGCAGTGAATACCCAGGGCATCCATAAACAAGTAAATGTCATACACTGACCTACAGGGTCTTAAATTCACAGCTATCTTAATAACTCAGCAGACAGTGGCTTAAACAGGACTGACAATCTCAGAATTCAGCCCTGAAAATACAGGATAATTACTTGAAATAATGTGAAAGAACGTTTTTGGATTAAATCTGTCCAGTGGAAGATCTAAAATTAACCTTTCCCTGGCATTCTCTGGCAGGTGCTCTCACTGCCGGGGGCCCAAGTTCCATACCTGGTTGGGGAACCAAGATCCCATAAGCCACGCAGTGCAGCTAAAAAATAATAAGCAAAAACAACTTTTTAATAAAAATTTTATTTAGCCTTCAACATGAGAGAAAAATGTCTAAATATGAATTTTAATGGAACAGTGGGTTGAAAATGAAAGACCATCTAAAGATACACTTATAGGGACTTCCCTGGTGGTCCAGCGGCTAAGACTCCAAGCTCCCGGGGCAGGGTGCCTGGGTTTAATCCCTGGTCAGGGAACTAGACCCACATGCTGCAACTAAGAGACTAGGCACAGCCTAATAAATAAATAAATAATTTAAAGATATATTATAATTTCGCCGTAGAGAGACTTGATAATTCACCCTATTCTATTAGGTATTGGGAGATGGCTAGGATGAACACAGTGCTTGGCACACAACCCACAGCTAAATAGCTATGAGTGAAAAAAGAAATCAATTTCTTTGCACAGTGTGTTTATTATTGTTTTATCTTAATACCTAGAGGCAAACCAGCATCTGCAGATATTAACTTAGTTCATTTGGGTACTCATGTTTTTAGTAGAGGAAAATTGTTTTAAAAAAAGAGACCAGCCACTGAATCTTTATTTTTTGTATCATTTTTTCTTTTCTTATGTTACAAAATTGTGTGTTGACACACCCAGTGAGGGCTGTTTTCTGTGGATTGGTTAGCTTTTAAGTGGGTTACATAAACACATTTCCATTTTTATGGTTTCATGCAGGCCTTAATTAGAAGTAAATGAGCTAGGCAGTCTGTTCTTTTATCCTTAAAAAAAATTAGCATTTATTGCTTACTTTCCCTTTGATCTTCTAAAATTTCAATTGGGGAGTTAAAAGAGTCATGAGAAAAAAAAAGTTTTTAAAAATTTTTAGGTAAATGTATTTGCCACTGTGCTTTACCAAACCACAAACCCCAAGGAATAAATGAAAATTCAAAGCAGACATTCTCAAAGAAAATAAAGAAAAAAAAAGAACTTACAGCAATATACTATAGTTTCTGTAAAACATAGGCTTGATAATTAAGGGTTAAAGCTTCGTCTTTTCAATCCTCAAAATGAAATATTTGTTTGCTGGTCAGGCGACATTGTGAATGCATTTCCAGATGCTGAGATCTCAGGAAGCAATTATTGAACATACTTATACGTGCTATTATTAGTTAAGGTAAATGTTTTATGCTATCGTCAAATGTCACTAATTTTATTTTGGGTGCAATAAAGCTACCAAAGAAAATATACTTGGGAGCTAATGCTATTATTCTAAGACAGAACATTTTCTAAGAGCTAATTCAGCATTGAGCTTATTCTAGTCATGAATCCTTAGGCTCAAAATGTGGTTTAGCTCATAGATTTACACTTTAAAATAAACAAGCTTTCAATTAAAAATCAATAGTTTATGCCTAAGTATCAATTAAGTTTTGCCCTGGGGCACCTACCATTTTCTACATAATGGAAAACACTTTATTTTCAAAGTTTTATTTCTTCACTAATGCACCATGTGTGAAAAATACATTCTTGGCACAATATTTGATACAATGGAGTTTGATTACTTACATATGTTTCTGACATTTACAATAACTGCATTGTCCTCAGGAGGTAGTACAGAGCGTATCAGGCTGTAGCCTGCATGGAACAGAAAAGCAAGTTGGTTCACAGTTTGAATAGACAGGAATGTGTAACCAAAGGACAATGGAAACACTCCTTCTTTGTGGCTTTTTTAGAATGTAGTAAACAACTGTCTTTCAAGGATGGATCACCAACCAAAAATTGCTACAAAACAAAATCTTGAGGAAATCTTTGCAGAAGAGAAACTAGTCTATCAGATGAGTAAGTCAAAGAAAAAATAAGAGAGACAACGAAATCCACAAGAAGATTTGGCCATCAAGTAATCTGAATTTTCATACATTTACCTAGTTCTTGGGGCCTTTGGTTCTATCACAATGCACACCTAAAGATCAATGGAATTAAAAATGAACAACTACAAAAACTACAAGTTTCCTTTGGTTTTCTTTTCTCTTAACAGCTGACAACCCCATTACAGTTTCCACTTCTCTTTCTTTGCTCATAGAGGGCTTTTGATTCACTTTTACTCTTTACAAATTTAATCGACAATGACGCTGTTATAAATATCAAATTACTCTTCATGAAATTGTCTGCTTTATAATGACTAAATGTCACCATTAAGTTCAAAATCCACTTCGCTTACAAAAATGCATTTACGAAATGAGTCATTTTTCTTTCAGGGGTTCTCAAAGCTGAGAACATCACAATTTTTAAAAATAGTATCAGAGCACAGATCTTTTATATCTCATATCATTTTACTGGGCATTAAAGTCTAATATATTTGTGCCTCTGTTGCATTAGAGTGTCAGGGCTATTGTTTGTATGAGACCTGAGGTTTTACGAAGTAATCAATGAAGGATTAAATTTAATTTGGGTCAGGCTTTTAGCCACTGGCTATTATGAAACATTTTCTATCACATACAGTTCGAGAACCTCATGATTTTGCTGTTTACGTTGTTAAATTTGCAGTTCCTTCAATTATCTTAGGTTGCTTTTCTTTAATCCTTAAAACAAGAGTAACTTGCTTACACTAAAAAATATATAATACACGGTAGTGAAAGGAGGCTCAAGAGGGAGGGGATATATATATACTTACAGCTGATTCACCTTGTTGTACCACAGAAGCTAACACAACATTGTAAAGCAACCATACTCCAATTCAAAAATAAATGATACATGCTTCCCTCACCTTCTGAAATGGCCCACCCTCTGTCTATACGTGTATTCTCCCTGAATCAACCTTCTTTCAAAAAATATATGTATTTAATTACCTATATTTAAAAATAAAGTATATACACTAAGCCACCATTGAAAAAAGAAGGAAAAATTCCGAACTAAACTCAAGATGTGGAAATTTCTTTGCCCCGGATTAATTTACTTACAACAGAGACCTCTTTGTCCCTGTCTGGTGGAAAAAAAAGAGAAGTTCTCATGATCAATATTCCATGAGAGTCTACCCAACAAGTCTGAATTGGGTTGCTGTTTTTGAATTTTGTTTGCATAGTTTAGGAAGAAAAGGAAATGTCTAGAGAGAAGGGCAGGGGGAGGAAATAAATTCCTGTGATGTTAAGTCTGTATGTATGCACTCTAATGATTTAAACATTACTCAACACACATGCTAGTCAGATCAAGTTGCTAGCTGAATATAGGTCCCAGGAGATTAATAAATGTACCTATCACCTTTGGAGAACTCTAGTTACCGGTCAGCCATTTCCTCTTCCTGTCCTTGCCTCTCAATAAGTAACTTCTGTTTCACATTATCCAGAGTGATCAAGTCCAACTTGAGTAAAACATCATGGTTCTTAATGAGAAGACTTTCAAACGCATCTTGCCTCCATAGTTAGCTTTCAGTGGACAGCCAGGGCTAAAGAGCTGCTCTTAAAAGAGTTATATTTTCTTTATAGCCAGTTCTTGCCCTGAGACTAAAGCATATTTGGTTAAGGATACTAAATTGAGACAGGCTCCTTCTTTAAAAAAAAAAAAAAAAGATTAAGAACAAGTTCTGCAATGTTTTTATAATAATTCAAACTGAGAGCAAATAAATGTTCCACTTTTTAGGCACATACCAAAATATGAGTGTATGTTTCATCTTATTTGTTTTTTCAAGTGATTGCCAAGAAAAGACTTTTTATTTTTGCCATGAAGCCTGTAGGGTCTTAGTTCCCTGAGCAGGATTAAACCCAGGCCCCAGCTGTGAAAGCACTGAATCCTAACCACTGGACTGCCAGGGGATGCCCAAGAAAAGGCCATTTTTTCCCTCACAATCCTGTTTGCATTGAGTCTTTTGGGCCCAAAGAGATGGATTAAGTATTTGGCTAAAGAGGGACAATGCTACATTCAAAAAGAAAGGACTGAGAGGGGTTTATGAAAGTGTTACTCAGACTTGAAGGGACTGTCCCTAATTTGAAATACTTTAGGATATGCAGTGTTTTTGTTTTTCTAACAGCCATTTTGGTGGTATTTACCTTTTCTACTCTTCTTCTGCAAAACCTTGTACACAAAATTCAATTATTATTTTTATTCTCACTCTTGAACAGGTATGTGTTCCCTTCCCTATCCCCTTTGCCTTCCCTCTACTTCCTCTAATACCTGGCTTCCCATTCTTCTCTGTCTGTTCATTCATCCTCTCTTCGCTCTTTCTTCCCCTTCCTCCTGAACTCCATTTATTTATTAAGCTATGTTGCCTGCCACATACCAGGCACATTTCTCACAATGTCTGAGGCTTTTTCATTTGCTCATCATGAGCAGCCCATGTACTTACTGCCCAGACCTGTTATCCCTGAATCCCTTTCTTCTGTTCATCCCTTCTCGAAAGATACAGCAAGGAACTCTAACGCTGAGAACAGATTCAACCAGAATGAAAATGAAAGCCAAAGAAAATGTCCCCACTTCCCCTTCTCATGGCTATGAGGAAATATATGATGTGGGTCTACATCTGTGTTATCTCAGTTTATACAGTTCATGAGAGAAAGAGATTTGATTCCTGGCTCTGTCACCTACTGTCTGGGTAATCTTGGACAAGTTACTTAAACTAGATGCCTGAAATCCTTTCTGAAACAAGGCAATGGAATAAATAAATAAATGATCTTTCTTAGACTTAATTTCCTAATCATAGCTTAGAGATTAAAAGCACGGAGCTGACTTAAATATACTTGGGTGGCAGTCTGGGACTTTCCACTGACTTGATTGAAAGTCTTTGTTTCCTCATTTGTGAAATGGGGCCACTAATAATGTCAACCGAATAAGGCTGTGGTGAGCTTTGAATAAGATAATGCATTTGTTGTTGTTCTGTCGCTAAGTCCTGTCTGATTCTGCGATCCCGTGGACCACAGCATGCCAGGCCCTCCTGTCCTCCACTGTCTCCTGAAGTTTGCTCAAATTCATGTCCATTGAGTAGCTGATGCTGTCTAATCATCTCATCCTCTGCTTCTCTCTTCTCCTCCTGCCTTCAGTCTTTCCCAGCATCAGGGTCTTTTCCAATGAGTCACTCTTCACATCAGGTGGCCAAAGTATTGGAGCCTCAACTTCAGCAACAGTCTTCCAATGAATATTCAGGGTTGATTTTCTTTAGGAATGACTGGCTTAATCTCCTTGCAGTCTAAGGGACTCTCAGGAGTCTTCTCCAGCACCACAATTCAAGAGCATAAACTCAGTGCTCAGCCTTCTTTACGGGCCAACTTTGACATCCATACATGACTCCTGGAAAAACCATAGCTTTGACTATATGGACCTTTGTCGGCAAAGTGATGTCTCTACTCTTTAACACACTGTCTAGGTTTGTCATAGCTTTACTTCCGAAGAGCAAGCATCTTTTAACTTCATGGCTGCAGTTACCATTTGCAGTGATTTTGGAGCGCTCAAGTAAATATAGTCTGTCACTGCTTCCTCTTTTTCCCCTTCTATTTGCCATAAAATGATGGGACTCGATGCCATGATTTTAGTTTTTTTGAATGTTGAGTTTTAACCCAGCTTTTTCACTCTCCTCTTTGACCCTCATCAAGAGGCTCTTTCGTTCTTCTTCATTTTCTGCCGTGAGAGTGGTATTATCTGCATTTCTGAGGTTACCAATGTTTCTCCCAGCAATCTTGATTCCAGCTTGTGATTCACCAGCCTGGCATTTCGCATGATGTACTCTGCATATAAGTGAAATAGTAGAATGACAATATACTCTTCTAGTTCGTTGTTCCATGTAAGGTTCTAACTGTTGCTTCTTGACCCCCATACAGGTTTCTCATGGGACAGGTAAGGTGGTCAGGTATTCCCATCTGTTTAAGAATTTTCCACAGTTTGTTGTGATTCATGCAGTAAAAAGGCTTTAGCATAGTCAGTGAAGCAGAAGTAGATGTTTTCCGGAATTCCCTTGCTGTCTCCATTAGCCAATGAATGTTGGCAATCTAATCTCTGGTTCCTCTGACTTTTCTAAACCCAGCTTGGACTCTGGAAGTTCTCAGTTCAGGTACTGCTAAAGCTTGAAAGAGTTTGGTACTGCAGGTACTGTTAGCTTGAAAGATTTTGAACATAATCTTGTTAGCGTGTAAAATGAGTGCAATTCTCTGGCAGTTTGAACATTCTATGGCATTGCCCTTCTTTGAGATTTGGGATGAAAACGGACCTTTTCCAGCTCTGTGGCCACTGCTGAGTTTTCCAAATTTGCTGACATACCAGAGCTATTGGTAATTGCCCTCCACTCTTCCCCAGTATTTTATTGGACACCTTCCAATCTGGGGGGCTCATCTTCTGGTGTCATATTTTTTTGCCTTTTCATACTGTCCATGGGGTTCTTCAAAGAAGAATACTGGAGTGGGTTGCTATTTGCTTCTCCAGCAGACCATGTTTTATCAGAACTCTTCAGGTACTGCTAAAGCCTAGCTTGAAAGATTATGACCCGTCTGTCTTGAGTGCCCCTGCATGGCATGGCTCATGGCTCATGGCTTCATTGAGTTATGCAAGCCTCTTCATCATGACAAGGTTGTTTTCCATGAAGGGGAAGATAATGCATAGAAAGATTTTAACATAGTGGCAGGCACTCCATGAATGTTCATTATTATTATCACTGATGCTATTTTTAGTAAAGTAGTATCATGACAATTAAAATCTTGGAGGGTGTATTAAGAACTTAAATGTGAGATATCACTTTTTAAAATTATTTATTTGGTTGTACTGGTTCTTTGTTTCTGAGTTCAGGCTTTCTCTGTTTGCGGCAGGTGGGGGCTATTCTTCATTGAGGTGCACAAGCTTCTTGTTGTGGTGGCCTCTCTTGATGTGGAGCACAGGCTCTAGGACACTCAGACTTCAGTGTTCGCAGCACGCAGTCTCAGCAGGCGAGGCTCTCAGGGCTCAGTGTTATGGCGAATGAGCTTCATTGCTCCGTAACATGTGAAATCCCCAACCAGGGATCGAACTTATGTCTCCTACAGTGGCAGGCGGATTCCTGTCCACAATAACACCAGGAATGTCCGAGATACAACTTTATAGAAATAATCAACTGTGAAACAATAAGAAGAAACACATATATATGTATATATGTTATATAATATGTGTGTGTGTGTGTGTGTGTGTGTATCTGCTCTTGATTCCTGGGATAGAACTCCTAAGATCTTTTTAATTTCCTTAGTGATAGGAGAATCTGACACCAATCTTCCAAATCCTTTAAAATTTCCTGGTTAATAGGGATGTTTTTTGTTCTAATGAGGTGACTCTTGGTGGGCTCCTGGATGGAGGTTGACCCCCCAGAAAGAACATGTTGTGAATAGAAGCTTGAAAATTCCAGTTCCCTCCTCCTGCCTTTCTCCATGGAACTAATGATCAATCATGCCTGTGTAAAGAAGCCTTTATAAACATCCCAATCATACTGGGATCTGACAGCTTCTGGGTTGGTAAGCACATCTACGTGCCAAGAGTTTGCTTTACCCAGTTCGCCAGGAACAGAAGCTCCTATGCTTGGGACACTTCCAGACTGCATCCTGTGTATCTCTGCAGCTGGTGCTCCTTCCCATCTTTTATTATGTTCTTTATAATCAGCCAGTGTACATAAGAGTTCTCCTGAGTCCTGTGACCACTCTTCCTTTTTTTGGCTGTGCTGGGTGTTCCTTGTGACGCACGGGGTCTTTGTTGCTGCGCGTGGACTTTCTCTAGCTGTGGCGACTGGGAGCTAGTCTTTAGTTGCAGTGTGTGGGCTTCCCACTGCGGTGGCTTCTCTTGTCGTGGGGCACAGGCTCTAGAGAGGGCTCAGTAGTTGTGCTGATAGGTTTAGTTGCTGCAAGGCATGTGGGATTTTACTTCCCCACCCAAGGATCGAACCAGCGTCCCCTGTGTTGGCAGGCAGATTCTTCACCAGTGGACCACCAGAGAAGTTCTATTCTTGAAAATTATTGAACCCAAGGAGGGGAGCAGAGGAACACTGATTTATAGCCAGAGGGTCAGAAGTACACTTGAGATTAGCATCTGCAGTGGAAACAGTCTTCTGCAACCGAGCCCTTAACCTGTGGATCAAATGGGTTAAGGAAGCTGCAGGTAGATGGTGTCAGAACTGAATTGGATTGTAGCACACTCAACAGTGTTGGAAGTTGCTTGATGTGTAGAAAACCCACACATTTGGTGTCAGATGTATTGTGTGGTAATAGTTGGAGAATCAAGGAGAAACACAACAGTGTTTTTCCAACTCACCTGCAAGCACATTTAAGTAATACTGTCTCTGCTTTTACTTAGTAACACCCTGTTTTAAAATAAGTTTATTGTCTTTTCTGATTATTGAAGTGAAAACATACTTGGTTGTGTGTTCTATGTTTATTTACACTTTTAAAAATATATATATATATATGCTGTCTACCTGAAACACTTAATATTATGTTACAATTATATCTCAATTTAAAACTTTTTAATGTGCATATATGTATGTATTTATTTTTTTAAAAAATAAGTTCATACTGTACATACTATTTATAATTGCTTTTTTCACATAATAGTACATAATGGACATGTATCTATGTAAACAAATATGTAACATCATAATTTTTTTCCCTTAGAAAAATTCTACCTTGTGAACTGTCTTGATTAAAGAATGTGTCCTTAAGAATATATGTGTGTGTGTATATATATATATATATATATATACATATATATATATATATATATATCTTAGGGTACTATCAGCCTCCAGAAAAAGCCAAGACAACTTACTTGCAACAGTTGCATATGAGAACATCTATACCAACAGTGAGTCTTGGTAAATTTTACATCTTTGCAAATCTGATCACACTGGATCAACCAAAGAGCTGTCAAATGCCTCAAGTTGGGGTCAAACAAACTCTCTTCAGGACTTTTAATCTTGTCTGGAGTGACCCAGAGATGGAAGAAACCTTAGGGGGAGATAGTTGAGCAGTTCTTTCTACCAAGACATTCTGGAATTGCCAGCCTCTTTCCTGTCTTCTTCAACCTTCTCAACCTCTTCTGTTATATCCTCACAGCTTTCCATAAAATTTCCTTTTCCCTAGGTAGTTAAAATTAGTTTATGTAGCTTGTAACCAAATTGAAATATCAAGCAGGTTGTTGAATATATAAATCTGGGGCTCAGTCAAGGGGAAGTCTGGGCAGGAGCTATAAATTTGGGAGATACCAATAATACTATCAACTCCAGAAGGAGATAAAGTTAAATATCCAACTCTTAACCTGCTCCTAAGTACAGCACTAATTTATTTAGAATGAATTTGACTTTTAATTTACCTTGCAGAAAGCAAAGCAAATTAACCATACGGATTCATCTTAAGTATTATAGATGTGTTTGTAATGAAAAAAAAATTTATAGGTAGATATATACAAACACACATATACATATATCTACATACACAAATACGCACACTGATTAACATTGTAAAATTAGTGGGTTATTTTATAATGAAACCACAGTAAGCAAACAAAATTTTTGAACTGGAGCCCAGGTGCACCTTGGACATTTCTTTAAAATTCAAATTAATTTCTCATATTTTCATCATTTTGCCTAAGCAAAAAAGATATCAATTTGTCATTTCATTTAGCTCTTCTCATTTCCAGCTTAAGAACAAAGCCCAAACCCTAAATGTTGGTCCAGAAATGTACCCTAAGATTACTAAACAGTGTTGCATAAAATAATAATGCTATTTATTTTTGTAGCAATTTTGCCATGCAACTACCTAGAATTTAATGCCAACTTCCTCGATATTTATGTACCCAAGCCAATTTCCTTGGTATTTATATACCCAAATGAACAGAGTTCAGTATTGTATATGGTACCTTCTGAATCAAAAGGCCTTTTCTTCGGAAAAGATTAAAAAACCATGAAAAGAGTGTTTTGGTGCCAACTTTCATAAACCTGCAAAAACATGAAGGAAGTTGGGGGAAAGGGCAATTGGGATGTGAGACAGTGTCTTTACTTATGCCATGCCTAAATTTATTCTGAGTGTGTGTGTGTTTTAAAATTTTTTACTGAAGTATAGCTGATTTACAATGTTGTGTTAGTTTCCAGTGTACTGCACAGTGATTCAGTTATACCTAAATTTGGATCAACAAGTTCCCTTAGGAAGTGGGGTGGGTGGGTAAATTAAGAGTATGGGGTTAACAGATACACAGTATCATATAAAAAATAGAGGGACTCCCCTAGTGTGGTTAAGACTTCATCTTCCAATTCAGGCTGTGAGAGTTTGATCTCTGGTCAGAAAGCTAAGATCCCATATGCCACATGGTCAAAAAGCAAAACATAAAACAGGAGTAATATTTAAAAAAGTCAATAAAGAATTTAAAAATGCTCCACATAAAAAAAAATCTTTTAAAAAATGAGTGCATAAAAAACAAATCTAAAATAAAATAGATAAACAACAAGGATTTATTGTACAGCACAAGGAACTATATGCAATGACTTGTAATATCCTATACTGCAGAAGGATTGGAAAAGAAAAGACTATTTTAGTTCAGTCGCTCAGTCATGTCCGACTCTTTATGACCCCATGAACTGCAGCATGCCAGGCTTCCCTGTCCATCACCAACTCCTGGAGTCCACCCAAACCCATGTCCATTGAGTCGGTGATGCCATCCAACCATCTCATCCTCTGTCGTCCCCTTCTCCTCCTGCCTTCAATCTTTCCCAGCATCAGGGTCATTTCCAATGAGTCAGCTCTTCACATCAGGTGGCCAAAGTACTGGAGTTGCAGCTTCAACATCAGTCCTTCCAATGAACACCCAGGACTGATCTCCTTTAGGATGGACTGGTTGGATCTCCTTGCAGTCCAAGGGACTCTCAAGAGTCTTCTCCAACACCACAGTTCAAAAGCATCAATTCTTCGGTGCTCAGCTTTCTTTATAGTCCAACTCTCACAGCCATACATGACCACTGGAAAAACCATAGCCTTGACTAGTCAGACCTTTGTTGAGAAAGTAATGTCTCTGCTTTTTAATATGCTGTCTAGGTTGGTCATAACTTTCCTTCCAAGGAGTAAGTGTCTTTTAATTTCATGGCTTCAGTCACCATCTGCAGTGATTTTGGAGCCCAGAAAAATAAAGTTAGCCACTGTTTCCACTGTTTCCCCATCTGTTTGCCATGAAGTGATGGGACTGGATGCCATAATCTTCGTTTCCTGAATGTTGATCTTTAAGCCAATTTTTTCACTCTCCTCTTTCACTTTCATCAAGAGGGTCTTTAGTTCTTCTTCACTTTCTGCCATAAGGGTGGTGTCATCTGCATATCTGAGGTTGTTGATATTTCTCGCGGCAATCTTGATTCCAGCTTGTGCTTCCTCCAGCCCAGCGTTTCTCATGATGTACTCTGCATAGAAGTTAAATAAGCAGGGTGACAATATACAGCCTTGACATACTCCTTTTCCTATTGGGAACCAGTCTGTTGTTCCATGTCCAGTTCTGACTGTTGCCTCCTGACCTGCATACAAGTTTCTCAAGAGGGAGGTCAGGTGGTCAGGTAGTCCCATCTCTTTCAGAATTTTCCACAGTTTATCGTGATCCACACAGTCAAAGGCTTTGGCATAGTCAATAAAGCAGAAATAGATGTTTTTCTGGAAATCTCTTGCTTTTTCGATGATCCAGCAGATGTTGGTAATTTGATCTCTTATTGCTCTGCCTTTTCTAAAACCAGCTTGAACATCTGGAAGTTCACGGTTCACATATTACTGAAGCCTGGCTTGGAGAATTTTGAGCATTACTTTACTAGCGTGCGAGATGAGTGCAATTGTGCAATAGTTTGAACATTCTTTGGCATTGCCTTTCTTAGGGATTGGAATGAAAACTGACCTTTTCCAGTCCTGTGGCCACTGCTGAGTTTTCCAAATTTGCTGGCATATTGAGTGCAGCACTTTCACAGCATCATCTTTTAGGATTTGAAATAGCTCAACTGGAATTCCATCACCTCCACCAGCTTTGTTCATAGTGATGCTTCCTAAGGCCCTGAAGAAACTGAAGTTGAACATTTCTATGAAGACCTACAAGACTTTCTAGAACTAACGCCCAAAAAAGATGTCCTTTTCTTTATAGGGGGCTGGAATGCAAAAGTAGGAAGTCAAGAAACACCTGGAGTAACAGGCAAATTTGGCCTTGGAGTACAGAATGAAGCAGGGCAAAGGCTAATAGAGTTCTGCCAAGAGAATGCACCAGTCATCGCAAACACCCTCTTCCAACAACACAAGAGAAGACTCTTCACTTGGACATCACCAGATGATGATCAACACCGAAATCAGATTGATTATATTCTTTGCAGCCAAAGATGGAGAAGCTCTATACAGTCAGCAAAAACAAGACCGGGAGTTGACTGTGGCTCAGATCATGAACTCCTTATTGCCAAATTCAGACTGAAATTGAAGAAAGTGGAGGAAACCACTAGATCATTCAGGTATGATCTAAATCAAATCCCTTATGACTATACAATGGAAGTGAGAAATAGATTTAAGGGACTAGATCTAATAAGAGTGCCTGATGAACTATGAATACAGGTTCATGACATTGTACAGGAGACAGGGAGCAAGACCATCCCCAAGAAAAAGACATGCAAAAAGGCAAAATGGCTGTCTGAGGATACCTTACAAATAGCTGTAAAAAGAAGAGAGCTCAAAAGCAAAAGAGAAAAGGAAAGATATACCCATTTGAATGCAGAGTTCCAAAGAATAGCAAGGAGAGATAAGAAAGCCTTCCTCAGCGATCAATGCAAAGAAATAGAGGAAAACAAGAGACTAGGAAAGACTAGAGATCTCTTCAAGAAAATTAGAGATCCCAAGGGAACATTTCATGCAAAGATGGGCTCAATAAAGGACAGAAATGATATGGACCTAACAGAAGCAGAAGATATTAAAAAAGAGGTGGCAAGAATACACAGAAGAACTGTACAAAAAAGATCTTCATGACTCAGATAATCATGATGGTGTGATCGCTCACCTGGAAAAGAATATAGATATATACATATAGATGCATAACCAAATCACTTTGCTTTACCCATGAAACTAAGATAATAATATGTCAACTCTACCTCAGTTAAAAAAAAAAAAAGCCAAATTTCCTTAGATGGTGTAAGAACAGTGCCCAGCACTTGGCAATAGTGCTTGAGTCAAATATTTGTTGAAATTTTTAATAAATGATGCTGTTTAAATGAGAGTTAGTTTGCATAGCAGTGAAAAATTGGATGTATAATGTAAAAAATTCCATTTTTTGTTATCGATTAGAAAATATTAGAACTAGAAGGATTATTAGAAGTGACTCAAGTTGCTTCTTATACCTCAATCATAAGCAAAAGCTTTTCATAAGTCATTAAAATCAAACACAGTACTTACTTTTTAAAAAAATTAAAGGCAGTTTTATTGCTCTTTGTATCCTTAATTTTGGTTCTTCTACCTGATTAGAGTTTCAGTTACAGTTGCTACATAATAAATTACCCCTCAAATTTAGTGACGTAAATCAACAACCATTTGCTTTGGCCTGTGACTCTGAGTCAGGACGCTGACGAGAGCTCTAGGGGGCACTTTTATCTCAGGCTCTCTCACCTGGACGCAGTTAGGTTTTGGCTGGGACTGAAATCATCTGAAGCCCCGAGTGGGTCGGACATGAAAGATGGCTCACTCGAGTGGCTGGCAGTTGCTGCAGGCAGTCGTCTGGGAGCTCAGTTAGGTCTGTCTCCTGAACCATTTACACATGATCTCCCCAGCAAGGTGGCTGACTTCTGGCGGAGCCGTGTTCCAAGAGAACCAGGAGAAAGCTGCAGCAACCTTTTATGACCAGCCTCAAAAGTCGCATACCATCACTTCCTCTGGATGTTATGGGGCAAAACAGTCACAAATTCACCTAGATTCAAAAGCCAGAGACATAGAGGCCACCACTTAATGGGAAAAGTATCAAAGAATTTTGAGGCTGTGTTTTTAAAATCACCACAGCCACATTAGAAAAAGGGTAAGCTATGACCTTACCTTTTATGAGACTTTTCATTTGATTTGGGGCATAACTATCTCTAGGTTACATTTTTTTACACTTTTTATTATAGAGAATTTTAAACATATAAAAGCACGCAGGGACTTCCCTTGTGGTCCAGTGGTTAAGGTCCATGGTCTGGGAAGCTTCCACCCACCACAGGGCAACCAAGACTGTGCTCCGCAACAAGAGAAGCTGCTGCCAGGAGGAGCCTGTACATCCCAGTCAGAGAGCAGCTCCCGCTCACCACAACTAGAAGGAGCCCAAAGGCAGCAACAAAGACCCAGCGCAGCTAACGAACAGACAGACAAAATCAAACCTGAAAGTAGAACTGCCGCTGTTGTTCAGTCACCAACTCATCACGACCCCACGGCCTGCAGCATGCCAGGACTCCCTGTCCCTCACCATCTCCCAGAGTTTGACCGAACTCATGTCCATTGAATCGGTGACGCCATCCAACCATCTCATCCTCTGTCGCCCTCTTCTCCTTCTGCTTTCAGGCTTTCCAAACATCAGGGTCTTTTCCAATGAGTCAGATCTTTGCATCAAGTGGTCAAAGTATTGGAGCTTCAGCATCAGTCCTTCCAAAGAGTATTCAGGGTTGATTTCCTCTAAGATTGACTGGTTTGATCTTGCAGTCCAAGGGACTCTCAAGAGTCTTCTCCAACACCACAGCTCAAAAGCATCAATTCTTCAGCACTCAGTCTTCTTTATGGTCCAGCTCTCACATCTGTACATGACTACTGGAAAGACCATAACCTTGACTACATGGACCTTTGTCAGCGAAGTGATGTCTTTGTTTTTTAGCACACTATCAGGGTTTGTCATAACTTTCCAGCCAAGAAGCAATTGTCTTCTAATTTCAGGGTTGCATTAACAACCCAGAGCCCAAGAAGAGGAAATCTGCCACTCCTTCCACCTTTTCCGCTTTTATTTGCCATGAAGAACTACCATATAACCCAGCAATCCCACTACTGGGCATACACCCAGAGAAAAACATAACTCAAAAAGATATGTGCATCCCAATGTTCATTGCAGCACTGTTTACAATAGCCAAGACATGGAAGAAACCTAGATGTCCATAAACAGAGGAATGAATAAAGAAGATGTGGTCCCTGTATACAATGAAATATTACTCAGCCATAAAAAGAAATGAAATTGGATCATTTGTAGAGACATGGATGGACCTAGAGACTGCCATACAGAGTGAAGCCAGAAAGAGAAAAACAAATATTGTGTATTGATATACCCATGTGGAATCTAGAAAAATGGTATAGATGATCCTATTTGAAGAGCAGAAAGAGAGAACAAATGTATGGACACCAGGGGAAGCAGAGAGTGGGGTGAACTGGAAGACTGGGTCTGTGTAAAATAGATAGGGGCCTTCCTGATGGCTCAGTGGTAAAGAATTCACCTGACAATGCAGGAGACGAGAGTTCGATCCCTGGGTTGGGAAGATCCCTTGGAGAAGGGAGTGGCTACGCACCCCAGTATTCTTGCCTGGAGAATTCCAGGAACAGAGGAGCCTGGCAATCTACGGCCCATGGGGTCACAAAGACTTGGACCCGACTGAGCGACTAACTTTACTTCACTTCACTTCACTTCATAAAATAGATAACTAACGAGAATCCACCATATAGCTCAGGGAACTCTAATCAGTGCTCTGTGGTGACTTAAATGGGAAGAAAATCCAAAAAAGAAGGGATATATGTACACATAGAGATGATTCACTTTGTTTACAGTAGAAACTAATACAACATTGTAAAACAACTATATTCCAATAAAAATTTATTTAAAAAATACAAAATGTGGTATTTTATTTCAAAGATTCTTTCTCCACTTATTATCTGGGAGCTCCATAAAGAGGAATTTTTCCTTACCTGCATTTGGTTACCCAAGAATTCATTTAGCATAGAAAAAGCAGAATGGCAGAACAATGCTTGGTTCATTCCCTATGTTTTCCAGGATTTAAAATGGTTAGTAGATTAGTAGATAAAATTCAAATAAGAATTTATTATGCAAAAAAAAGAACTTTAGAAGGTATACTGTATATGCATCGGTGGTTTTTTGTTTTGTTTTTACATTTTAATGACATATAAAAATAAAATCTAGGAATTTTAAAATTGGCAGTGGTGTACGGCCCCAGAGAACATTCTTCCTAGTCAAGCATACAAAGGAAGATTTTGGGAGCACTCTGGAAAATTATGGAAGTGGCATGTACGAATATTTGAGAGACACAGTTGATTATATAAAGACGACATGCGTGCTCAATCACTTCAGTCATGTCTGACTCTTTGTGACCTCATGGACTGTAGCCCACCAAGCTCCTCTGTCCATAGGATTCGCCAGGGAAGAATACTGGAGTGGGTTGCCATGCCCCCCTCCAGGGTACCTTCCTGACCCAGGGATCGAACCTACATCTCTTATGTCGACTGCATTGGTAGGTTTATCATTAGGGTCACCTGGGAAGACTCATGAGGATGACAGGGGTATCAAAATGCTTGGGGTAATTTGGATAAGTTTATAGACGAATAGGCAAATGAAAAAACATGGCAGTTTTTAACAAAGGAAAAATGTGGATTGTGTGAAAAAGGAGGTATGGTTGTCAATACTACTTGGCTTGCCTGTCAACAACATTTGCTAGGTCATACTAACGTAAACACTGACTTTTAGTTCATTTCTCTTTTATTGGCCTTGCCACTCAGCTTTACGGAATGTCAGTTCCCTGACCAAAGATTGAACCCAGGCCATGGCAGTGAAAATACCAAATCCTTATACTAGACCACCAGGGAACTTCCTATATCTTTGATATAACAAAAATTATGCAGATGACACCACTCTTACGGCAGAAAGTGAAGAAGAACTAAAGAGCCTCTTGATGAAAGTGAAAGAGGAGAGTGAAAAGGTTGGCTTACAGCTCAACATTCAGAAAACTATGATCATGGCATCCAGTCCCATCCATCACTCCATGACAAATAGATGGGGAAACAGTGGCAGACTTTATTTTCTTCGGCTCCAAAATCACTGCAGATGGTGACTGAAGCCATGAAATAAAAAGACACTTACTCCTTGGATGGAAAGTTATGACCAATCTAGACAGCATATTAAAAAGCAGAGACATTACTTTGCCAACAAAGGTCCATCTAGTCAAGACTATGGTTTTCCCAGTAGTCATGTATGGATGTGAGAGTTGGACTATAAAGAAAGCTGAGCACGGAAGAATTGATGCTTTTGAACTATGGTGTTGGAGAAGACTCTTGAGAGTCCCTTGGACTGCAAGGAGATCCAACCAGTCCATCCTAAAGGAGATCAGTCCTGGGTGTTCATTGGAAGGACTGATGCTGAAGCTGCAACTCCAATACTTTGGCCACCTGATGTGAAGAGCTGACTCATTGGAAATGACCCTGATGCTGGGAAAGATTGAAGGCAGGAGGAGAAGGGGATGACAGAAGATGAGATGGTTGGATGGCATCACTGACTCAATGGACATGAATTTGAGTAAACTCTGGGAGTTGGTGATGGACAGGGAGGCCTGGCGTGCTGAAGTCCATGTGGTTGCAAAGTGTCAGACATGACTGAGCAACTGAACTGAACTGAACTGATTGATATGCTTGGATTTCCCATATGGGTCAATGGTAAAGAATCTGTCTGATAGGCAGTAGACACAGGTTCAGTCCCTGTGTCAGGAAGATCCCCTGGAGAAGGGCATGGCAACCCACTTCAGTATTTTTGCCTGGTGGGCTACAGTCCATGGGGTCGAAAAGAGTCAAACACAACGGAGCGCACACACACACACACATACACCCAAACACATTGCATGTGTAAATATAGAAATTAACCTTAAAAAAAGGATATATTGTTCATGCAATATGAAAAATATAGAAAAAAGAGAGCTGCAAAGTAAAGCTTACTCTAAGGTCAGAAAAAAACACACACAGAAATGTTTCAGTTTACATTTTACCTGTGGGTTTAACAGTGATCTCTTTCATCCACTTATAGGGGCTTTCTTAAAAAATCAGAATTTTTTCTTTACTTCCAGTACATTCTCAATCATAATCACTAGCTTCCAAGTCCTTCACAGCTTATTTCAAGTCACTTTATCTTATCATCTCACTCCTAATTCTATACCTGATTTCAAGCTGAATCCTCTTCTGGAAATGGCCTACTAATCAAACTGATCTCTCTGAACTACCCCAATCCATCATGGAGTAGTGGTTAAGGGCTTGGAACTCTGGAATCCAGCAGACCCAGTTCCATCCTTGCTGGGCCACCTGGGGATTGGATGATCTTGGGGAAGTTACTCTGTTTGCCTCAGTTTCTCCGGTTCATGAGAATAGCATTAGTACCTATTCCACAAGTGCTGAGGTTAAAAGAGGCTTTCCAGGTGACTCAGTGGTAAACAATTAACCTGCCAATGCAAGAGATGCCAGAGACTTCGGTTCGATCCCCTGATGTGGGTCAGGAAGATCCCCTGGAGGAGGGCATGGCAAGCCAATATTCTTGCCTGGAGAATCCCACAGACAGAAGAACCTGCTGGGCTACAGTCCATGGTGTTGCAAAGAGTCAGACATGGCTGAGCAATTGAGCACCCACACACACAAAGCTTAAAAGAGAGCTCCCTGCTGGCTCAGTGGTAAAGAATTCACATGCCAATGCAAGAGATGCAGGTTCAGTCCCCGGGCGGGGAAGATCCCACAAGCCACGGAGTAACTAAGCCCATGTGCCACAACCATTGTTCTGCAACAAGAGAAGCAGCTGCAAAGATAAGCTCACACACCACAACGAAGAGTAGCCCCCAATCGTTGGAACTAGAGAAAGCTTGAACAGCAATGAAGACCCAGCATAGCCAAAAATAGATAAATAAAATTATTTTTTAAAAAGTAGAACTGCTTTGCCTTTGGGGAGCTTGAGCCTTTTTAAAAAAAAAAAAAAAGTTAAAAGAGATAACATTTATAAATAGGGTAAGTCTTCCAGGTAAATATGAGCTATTATTGTTAAAAAGCAGGCAGGCATGCCATCAGAGGCGTCTCTCCTAACTCTTATCTAAAAACACTAAATGGTGTTTCTATGCAGGGGACCTGGGATTCATTTACAGGCTAATTGGGAGAGACTAGCACGTGGTAGACACTGGAGGTAGAAGAGAAATAAGACATTACCATGCTTTCAAGAGGCCTAAGACTAGAGGAGAAAGCGGACATACAATGCGGTTGTTGTTCTTCAGTTGCTAAGTTCAGTTCTCCAGTGGACTGCAGCATGCCAGCCTCCTCTGTTCTCCACTGTCTCCGAGTGTTTGCTCAAATTCATGTCCTTTGAGTAGCTGATGCTAACTAATCATCTCATACTCTGCTGCCCCCTTATACTTTTGTCTTCAGTATTTCCCAGCATCAGGGGCTTTTCCAGTGAGTCGACTCTTCACATCAAGTAGCCGAAGTTTTCGAGCCTCAGCTTCAGCATCAGTTCTTCCAGTAAATATTCAGGGTTGACTTCCTTTAGGATTGACTGGTTTGATCCCCTCGTTGTCCAGGGGACTCTCAAGGGTCTTCTCCAGCACCACAATTCGAAAGCATCCTGTGGTAAGTGATAGAATAAAGGTAGAACAGGCAAGATGTTCACCAAGACTGGTAGAGTGGGGCTACCACGATTCTCCACGTGGCAACAGTTGTCTTCTGCAAGAGCGTTGAGAAGGAGGTTGTGAACAGTCTAATGTCCACTGACACAAAGAGGAACTTTTTTTGTAAAGTAGATTTTTTGGCAAACTTTTTTGTCAAGTGGGTTCAGACCTGGAATCTGTTAACACAGTGGCAGGGGTGATGGTTGTGGTGGTTGAACCTCTCAGTGGGTCAAGTCTGCTAAGCTCACACAGATTGCGTCAAATAGCTCCTTAGACTCATTTCAAACTTCGAAAGATGCGTGGATGGTGATAACCCTGGGTTGGGCTGGCTGGGAGAGACATGACTCATCAAGGGGGTCTGATGGATACTAAAAGAACAAAGTAACCATGTAATAAAAAACCAAACTTGCCCAAGAGAGGTCAGGTCCTTTGTCTTCAGCTATAGAGAGGCGGGAAGCCTGGTGTGTTGCAGTCCGTGGGGTCACAAAAAGTTAGACATGATGGAGCAACTGAACAATAGAGAGGTAAACTCTAGGCCCCTGGAATGTCCTACCTGACAGGAGTGTTTTTGTTTGCATAGGGGCTTTGGTCATTGGATAGTTAATATTGTGATTTATGATGAGGACTTTGGGTCACACCATATCAATTCTGAACTCCAGAAGGGGCTGGAGGCTAAAAGTTAGCCATGTAGGAACATCTGACCAAGCCCCAATAAAAACTGGACGTCAGTGGCTTGAGTAAGCTTTCCTTTTTGGCAAGTCTATGAGCGTATTGTCACATCATGGCCAGGACTTCAGGACTCCACCCCTCCATGCAGAGAGGATGACCATGTAGAGAGGATGACCAATGACCTTCGGACCCCTTCTGACTCTGCCCTCACATCTCTTTCCTTGACTGATTTTAATAAAGCTGTAATTGGGTTTACCAGGTGGCTCAGTGGTAAAGAATCCGCCTGCTGATGCAGGAGACACAGGCTCAATCCCTGATCCAGGAAGATCCCACAAGCCTCAGAGCAACTAAGGCCATTTGCCACAACTGGTGAGCCTGTACTCCAGAGGCTGGGAGCCGCAACTAGTGAGGCCCGTGTGCCCTAGAGCTCTGCTCGGCAGCAAGAGAAGCCGCCACAATGAGAAGCCCACACACTGAAACTAGAGAGTAGTCCCGGCTCTCCACAGCTACAGAAAAGCCCACACGGCAGTGAAGGCTCAGCACAGACATCATATATTTAATATAAATATATAAAACCATGAGCACAGCCCTTCCTGAGTTCTGCGACTTGTTCTAGCAAATTATACAAGTTGCCATGATCTAAGGAACCTCTGATTTTGTAGCCATCTAGTCTGAAGGGAGAGAGGTCCTGGGAATCCACATATTTACAGCTAACGCCTAAAGTGAGGACAGTCTTGTGGGGACTGCTCACTCGAAATGTACTGTTAGCTAATCTCATTGCAGTAACTGAACACTGGGGAGTTTCCAGGACAGGATGGATCATGTGGGAACTGAAAGTCCTTCCAGGTGAGTATCCGACCCTGCTTAACTCTGTAAGCTGGCTCTCGGTTTGGGCTCGAGGCCTCTGTCGCAACCATGCCCCGCCAGATCATCGGTCAGGCCAAGAAGCATCCTAGCTTGATCCCCCTCTTCATATTTATTGGAGCAGGAGGGACTGGAGCAGCACTGTATGTCACACGCCTGGCATTGTTCAATCCCGATGTCAGTTGGGACAGAAAGAATAACCCAGAACCCTGGAGCAAACTAGGTCCTAATGATCAGTACAAGTTCTACTCTGTGAACGTAGATTACAGCAAACTGAAGAAAGAAGGTCCAGACTTCTAAATGAAATATTTCACTTAAAGCTGCTTAGAATGAAGGTCTTCCAGAAGCCATCCGCACAATTTTCCACTTAACCAGGAAATATTTCCCCTCTAAATGCACGGAATCATGTTGGTGTATTGTATTGGGGTTTACACTGATGAATAAATAGTCTGAAACTTGAAAAAAAAACAAGCAAACAACTCTGTAGGCTGGGCTCTGGCCCTCTTCCCATACCTCTAACCACAGGGGACCCATGTCAGTTTCAGCACCTCTTTTCCGCAACCCTGAGTCTCAGAGACCAATCCTGCCCTGAGACTGCAGGGGTTTAAAGGGCTTCGTTAGTGGCTCAGATAGAAAAGAATCCACCTGCAATGCAGGAGACCTGGGTTCAATCCCTGAGGTGGGAAGATCCCTTGGAGGAGGGCATGGCAACCCCCTCCAGTATTCTCACCTGGAGAACCCCATGGACAGAGGAGACTGGAGGGCTGCAGCCCATGGAGTCGCAGAGTCAGACACCACTGAGTGTAAGCACAGCCCAAGGAGCACCGAGCCAGCTCTCAGGGACTCAACTCCACTGGCTGGGAGTGAGGGGAAGAATGGGATAGAGTTAAAGGCAAAGCCTTCAGCAACACACAGACCTGGCAGACCAGTCATAGCCTCCCTAGAAAGACGACAGTAAGGAAGGATGTGTTACAAGCGATTTCCTACAAAAGGGTGAGCGCGGGTAACCACAGGGTATTGGGCAGTAGCCTGGAATAGCTGTCCCAGACTCAAAGTCGCAAGGAGAGAAAAAGGAAGGAGAGGATTCTGCAGAGACAACACAGCCAGATAAAACTACGTCTTCTTACTTCCCCCTTCTCTGTGGGGCTGTCCTGTATAGCGGTCCCCATCCTTTTTGGCGCCAGGGACTGGTTTCATGAAGGACAACTCTTTTCATGAATTGGGGGAGGGGGGGATGGTTTCAGGATGATTCAAACCCATTACATTTATTGTGCACTTAATTTCTATTATTATTACATCAGCTCCACCTCAGATCACCAGGCATTAGATCCCAGAGGTTGGGGACCCCAGCTAAAACAGACCTAATCAGAGCCAGGGGGGCTGTTGCTGCAACTGATGCAGGTCGGCCTCTGGAGTGCAGAAGAGCAGAAAGTGGGTCTGGAGGGAAAGACGGAGATAGTCAGCACTGGGGTTCAGGTCTTCGCTCTGTAACTACCAGCTGTGTGATCTTCAACAAGTCCCATGAGCTTAGTTCCTTCGATAAAACAGAAAGTGAGGGTGAAGGTGTTAGTCGCTCAGTCATGTCCAACTCTTTGCAACCCCACAGGTTGTAGCCTGCCAGGCCCCTCTGTCCATGAAATTCTCCAAGCAAGAATACTGGAGTGGGTAGCCATTCCCTTCTCCAGGGGATCTCCCTGACCCAGAGCTCAAACCTGGGTGTCCAGCATTGCAGAAAGACTCTTTACCTTAGCAAACAAGGATCACAAGGAGATAAGGCCCATGAAGTACTTGATGTGGCACTGTCTTCACAGGAGGAGGGACTCAGAATTTGCCAGACAGCAGTGCTATGATGCCCAGCTCTAACAACCAGGCTTCTGATTTGTTTCTGAGAACCAGTTGCCCCCCTCCCCATATCCCAGGTGGATCGCCGGATCTAGGTGATTTTCATTGTGCCAGCGGCCCTTTGTTATTTGCCTAATCCGGGGCCCTGTAGGAATGCCACCTTGCTGTGTGCTTGTAGGTAACCATGGAAACCTGCTGCCTTCGTCAGGTGACTAAAAGACAGGTTGGTAACAGCCTGATGATGATGAGGGAGAGAGAGGCTGAGAACAAAGAATTTCAGGATCCAGGTAAACAACACCATGACTTGGGGGTTGAGTATTTTTAATCCCTCTAGAGAGTGAGCACCCAGCTCTTCACCGGGGAACTCCTCTCTCAGGCCACAGTGTACATAAGATAGAGTGTCTAAAGTGCAAGGCAGGGCTGGAGGACTCCGTGCCATTCTGCCTGCTGCCTTGCGATGAGCCCTGCAGACCTTGCAGGATCTGTGGGAGCCATTTTGTTTGAAACATTCTCTTCAGCGCCACCGCCTCTGAGGCTTTGGTTCAGGAAACCAGGAAGCAGAATAGAACCGGTTTATAATTTTAGAGAAAGGAAGTATATTCATCTCCTCAGGCTGCTGTAGTAAAGTAACACAAACCGTGTGGTTTCAGCAACAGCTATTTATTGTCTCACACTTCTGGAAGCTAGAAGTATGAGACCAAGGTGCTGGCAGCATCGGTCTCTTCGGAGAGCTGAGAGGAACATTCTGTTCCCTGCTGGTTTCTGGTGCTTTGCTGGTGATCTTTGGCATTCCTTGGCTTGTAGGAACGTCACCCTGATCTGTCCTCATCTTCACATGACCTTCTTTGTGTGTGTGTGTCTCTGTGTCAAGCCATCCCTTTTTTAAAGGATGCCAGTCACGTTGAATTAGGGCCCACCTTGCAAGTGCATACATAGCTGCTCAGTCGTGTCCGACTCTGCGATCCTGTGGACTGTAGCCCACCAGCCTCCTCTGTTCATGGGATTTTTTCAGGCAAGAATACTGGAGTGGGCTGTCATTTTCCTCCTCCAGGGAGGGATTGAACCAGCATCTCCTGTATCTCCTAAACTGTAGGTGGATTCTTTACCCACTGAGCCATCAAGGAAGCCCACCTTAATAACCTTAATTAACTAACTCCATCTCCAAGGACCCTATTTCCAAATAAGATCACATTCTGAGATACTGGAGCTTTGGACTTGGAGATATGAATTTTGAGGAGACAACTCAACCAGTAAAAGGGGAGATGGGTGGGGGAAGGCCATCCCATGACCCATGACACCTGTCCTGGTTCTTAAATAACAGCCCCTCTTGAATTTCCTCACTGATAGATTGCCTGTCAACAAGCCCTTGCTGTTCTGGGGTGTGCCTTTTGCCCTACAACTCTTAGCTTTGCCTGTCTACGTGCTCCCTTTCAGTAAATCTAGTTCCATCTCCAGCTCTCACCGCTGAGCAGACATCTCTGTATTCCTATCTACCCGCGCTTCTTCTGTTTGCTTGGAGATGAAAATGGTGATCCACTCCAGTATTCTTGCCTGGGAAATCCCATGAACAGAAGAGCCTGGTGGGCTGCAGTCTATGGGTCGAAAACAGTGGGAGGCAACTGAGAGACTAACACTTTCTGTTTGCCTGAGGGGACTTCCTCAGAGCTGAGCGTAGTCCTCTTAGAACAGCCTCACCTCAGGTGGGAGAATGTACAGGTAAACAGAGTTACTGCGCAGCTTGGCAGATCTAAGCGTGTCTACTACTGCCCCCCTTGTATGGATGCAAAATCACTGTGGATGGTGACTGCAGCCACAAATTAAAAGATGCTTGCTCCTTGGAAGAAGAGCTATAACAAACCTAGTCAGTTCAGTTCAGTTCAGTCCTTTAGTCATGTCTAACTCTTTGTGACCCCATGGACTGCAGCACGCCAGGCTTCCCTGTCCATCACCAACTCCCAGAGCTTGCTCAAACTCATGTCCATCGAGTCTGTGATGCCATCCAACCATCTCATCCTCTGTCGTCCCCTTCTCCTCCTGCCTTCAATCTTTCCCAGCATCAGGGGCAAACCTAGACAGTGTATTAAAAAGCAGAGACATCACTTTTGCAACAAAGGTGCATATAGACAAAGCTATGGTTTTTCCAGTAGTCATGTAGATTTGTGAGTGTTGGACCATAAAGCAGGCTGAGCTTTTGAACTGTGGTGCTGGAGAAGACTCTTGAGAGCCCCTCGGACTGCAAGGAGATCCAACCAGTCCATCCTAAAGGAGATCAGTCCTGGGTGTTCATTGGAAGGACTGATGTTGAAGCTGAAACTCCAATACTGTGGCTACCTGATGCGAAGAGCTGACTCATTGGAAAGGACCTTAATGCTGGGAAAGATGGAAAGCAAAAGGAGAGGGGGGTGGCAGAGGGTGAGATGGTTAGATAGCATCACCGACTCAATGGACATGAATTTGAGCAAACTACAGATAATAGTGCGAGGACAGAGGAGCCTAGTGTGCTGCAGTCCATGGGGTCACAAAAAGTCGGACATGACTTAGTGACGGAACAGCAACAACCTTGTGTTGACCATCTGGTCCCACAAGGCTGGATTATGGCCCATAAAAATTTCTGCAGAGTCTGAAAATGTAAGCATTCAATATGTTAACTATGGGGACCATGATGGCCATTTACCTTCATTTTACTGCTTCCACAAAGTTCCGTGTTGATGACTAAGTAGTTTCAGGGTATGACAGATTAGAACTTCTAATTTTTTCTTGACATTAAGTACCCGCACAAAATTACTGAAACTCTTGTGAAAATGCTGGTATTCTATGGGATATTTCTACACAGTAGTATAACTGAGTTATAACCATTGATCCAGAACAGGGCTATCAATTTGCAATCTACTTAGATATTTTAAGCAGGCTTCCCAGATGGTGCTAGTGGTAAAGAATCCACCAGCAAATTCAGTAGATGCAGCAGACTGGGGTTTGATCCCTGGGTTGGGAAGATCCCCTGGAGTATGAAATGGCAACCTGCTCCAGTATTCTTGCCTGGAAAATCCCATGGACAGAGGAGCCTGGCAGAGCTACAGTCCATGGAGCTGCAGAGAGTCCAACATGACTAAGCAAGTAAGTAGCAACAGCAGCAAATATTTTAAGTAGCTTTTCTGTAATGAGCAGGGGAAGGGTAACAGAGATCTTTTCCTTTCCCTCCATAGAGAGGAGGAATTCTGTGGATTCGTGAGATTTCAACACTGGGCTAGAACTAGGCCCTCTGAGTGCTAACAATTATCCTACACGCTTCCTAACTTAGCTCAAAAATACCCACACTCTGTGGAACAGGGTCAGGAGCACCGTGATCATTTTGAAAAGATAATTTCCTCGGATGAGAAGTGAACCACTTAAGTAGTCATTATGTGCATCCCCTCCTCCCCCCACCCAAAGCCAAAGTGTGATTTGATATATTTTAGGAACTGAAGTTCAAACTGTGAATTTCCTGTGTAGAAAAAAAAAAAACAATCTGTCAGAAAGCACTTAGGGAAAGGCAGAGCAGACAGATTAAACGGGTTTGAAGATCGGCCCTTGGACTCCTTTTCTGTTTCCCCTGACAATGTCATTCTGACTCCAGCCTGTGATGGAGATCGCTCCCTGCCTGTGTCTGGGCTTCGCTCAGCCTCTGGGGGCTGTGTTCCCCATCCCTGGTGGCCTCTGAAAGGTTTGCTTACAGCATCGTGGACGCAACAGGTCTCAGGGGGAAGGGACCATCTCTATTGTTTTCCAGTCAACCCTGCCTCTTCACTTCTTTTTCTTGCAATCTCTTTTTCCTCAATGCTACTGACATCCTGCTGGATATTTGGGCTCAAAGCTGCTACGTCAGTGGTTCCTAGCCTTTTTTGAAGTCTCAGACACCTTTGAGATTGGACTGAAGTTATGGACATTCTCCTCCAGAAAAAGAAATCTGTAGCTATTCCCACAATTATGAACTCAAGATTTCAGGGGTACTTTAGGCTCACATTTTCATGAGTTCTTTAGGCTCCCCTATTCAAGCAATCTTTATTTTTCTCTCTTATTTTCTTATAATAACTGTTCAAAAACCTTTAGTGACTCCCAACTGTCAATAAAATAGAATGTGTCCATATTCCCTTGCCTGGCACTTAGAACATACCATGATCCAGTTGTAGCCCATCTTTCTAAAATAACAGGTTAATGTAGGTAATTTCCTGGCAATCCAGTGGTTGGGACTTGGGGCTTTCACTGCCAGGACCTGGAATTCAGTCCCTGTTTGGGGCACTGAGATCCCACAAGCCATATTCTTTGGTATGGCCAAAAACCTGAAAAATAAAATAATAGGGTCATGCAGGCAAAGCACAGTACTTGGCACACAGTCAGCACTCTGGAAGTGTCGGCTGTTATTAGTATTGTTATTATTATTATTCTTTGTTTCTGTCCAACTAATCTCTCCCTCTCCCTTCACTCTTGGTGTCTTGGCTTTCATTCCTTCTTTATCTTTTTATTCTCTCCCTACCAGCCATTTACTCCCCCTGTCCCTAAACCCTCTGGCCTTCTTAGATCACAATTCCCTTAACTCATGCCCCCATCCTATAAGAAATTCAATCTCTTCCTCAGTATTTCTGAATTAACCCAGAGCTATTTCCCTTCTTGCATTTGAGGCTTATCACCTCCTGCCCCAACGCCCTGTCCTGACTTTTTCTCTCCAGGCTCTGGCTCTTGCACAGTGTGGCCACCCCCCACACCTCATCACCCCAGTTTGCACACAGCCCCTCCTCTTCACGTCCCCACTAACCCATGTTAATTGCATAGAACCCAGCAGCCAGGGCCATCTTTCTAAAACATCAGTCTGTTCATGTCACATGTGTAACCAAACACTCTTTTAACAGCTTTCCATCATACCTAGAAGGAAATCCAGATCCTTCCCTCAGCCAGCAAAGCCAGCCCTCATTTTATACCCACAGGCAGATCGAGGTTTTGTGCAGCTTAAAACTTCTACAGAAGAAACCAACACAGTTCTGTAAAGCAATTATCCTTCAATTAAATAAATTTAAAATTAAAAAAAGAAACTTATACAATTTATTTCGGTTTGGGGGAGTAGACTCTTTAGGAAAAAATATAATATCACAAATAAAATATTAAATTGAAAGCACATGATCAATATGTGCACTGATTCACAGTTACTGGAAACTATGTATATTATTATGAACCTTATAAAAATTAGTTTCAGCTCTGCTTCATTATCACAAATTAATGAACACTATTGTATATTCTAATTGTTCTTGCCAGATAATCAATAAATAACTTATATTAGATCTACACCATTTTGATCTGAATGTAAATGTCTTTGCTAATCCATTTCACATAATGCATTCAAAAAGTTGGATCTCTTTTCCAAAAAATTAAATTGAAAATGAACAGTTATTTAGAATCTGAATGGAAGCTACAATAAATTTCAAACTAATCAATGCAAAGGCTTACAAATATTATAAATATCACTGAGTTCAGAAAAATAACAGAGTATAATATTTTTATAATTAATTGATTAACACAACTATAATACTTTATTCGACATTTTGGGGCTACTAATTCTTTGTCCCTTCAAAAGACAACACATTTTAATATCATCTGATATTTCATTTCCTAAAGAGAGAGTAGAAAGGTAATTCATTCCTCCTCCAGCATAATTGTTCAAAATTTGTTTTTTAATCATCATTTAAAAGAAGTTCTTTCAGCTTCACACTCATTATTATGTAAATTTTAGGACTGATGTCAAATGTAGCAGATGAACTGTAAGATTTCAGGGCATGTTATGTTTTCTTTTTAAAAATTAATCTTAAGTATTCTTTGATTTGGGGCTTCCCAGGTAGCGCCAGTGGTAAAGAGCCCGCCTGCAAATTCAGGAGACATAAGAGACGTAGGTTCAATCCCTGGGTCAGGAAGATTCCTCTGAAGGAGGGCATGGCAGTATATTTCCGTACTCTTGCCTGGAGAATCCCATGAACAGAAGAGCCTGGCAGGCTACAGTCCATAGGGTCATACAGAGTGAGACACGACTGAAACAGCCTAGCATGCACGCACATTCTTCAATTTGACAATAACTGTTTAACCTGTTTGTTGTTGAAATCCTTATTTTAACGGTAAATTCTGAGAATTAAGTCACTTGCATTGACATCAGTATTTCACACCAACTCAGCAAGACCTGAAAATCTTTGGTTCTTACAATACCCTCATTTTCATCAACTGGATTATCAGACAATTTAGGAGTGTATTTATAACTTCTATTCAAGTTTTGTCTCTTCATCCTAATACACAGTACTTTCTGTAGTACTTTTTGTTGTCCTGTCCTTTTCGTTGCTTTCTACTTCACTTCTCAGAGTATTTACTATTGAATTATCTTCATATTCTACTAATTTTCACTCTGGATTTTTTTTCCCCCAGTCTTTTGGTAACTAAATGTAAAAGATTTCAAAAGAAGATGCCTTTCATATCCACATCAGAGGTCTGTAACTTCTCTCTAATTTATTGTAATGTTGCAAAAATGTCATTCCATTGACCTCATGGTAAATCAACCTCGGATTACAGGGTCTGCTCCTCCGCCTCCGCCTCATCATGCTCCAGCCACTTGGCCATTTGCTTCTCTGAACAAGCCCACCCTGTTCCCGCCTCAAGTCCTCAGGGCCTTTGCACTAGCTGAGATCTCTCTCTTAGAATGCTCTTCCTGCTGATCGTCACTTGCCTGCAGTTGTTTGTCATTCAGACCTCAGCAGAAAGTCATCTCCTCAAAGAAATCTCTGGCTACCCTGTGTGAAGTAGCCACCAATGTTGTCTATGGTATCAACCTACATTAAAGTTTTACAAATTGCTAAATAAATGCAAAGTGTATTCTCTCATGAATCCAGCAAGGTAGGTATACTATCTTCATTACAAAGGTCACTAAACAGAGGTCACCTCATGGAGCTGGGATTTAAACCCAGTCTGGTCTATTTCCAGAGTCCTAGTGTTTGGGGGTTTTTCGACTATGTAACCATTATGTCTATTCAAGAATAAAGATTTTAAAAGAAAGCAGTCTTGTAAATGGATATTTTATTTGATTATTTTACTTTTTCTTGATCTATTTAGAAAGGTTAAAAATACATAAAGCCATAACATGCACAGTTTTCAATGAATTTTCTCAGATAATCAACTATGAAATTTGGTGGATGGCCTATCTCATGATTCTCTATCCTCCCCCAACCAAACCCCATTTAAGAACTCATAGCAATGGCTTAAATGTTGAACAAAAATTCCTATCACTTAGTTATTAGAATGGATTCTCTGTTACACTACCTACTTGGTGGCTCAGTGGTAAAGAACCTGCCTTCAAATGCAGGTGACATAAGAGATATGGGTTCGATCTCTGGGTTGGAAAGATCCCTCGGAGGAGGGCATGGCAACCCACTCCAGTATTCGTGCCTGGAGAATCCCATGGACGGAGGAGCCTGGTGGGCTACAGTCCATGGGGTCACAAAGAGTCAGACATGACTGTAGTGACTTAACATGCACTGCCTACCTAGATTCCTTCTTTCATGACTGAGCACTCAATTCCCTACCTGCTGGGAGAGTTGACTAACAGCTCTTAGAAGAATATCTCTCCAAGAATTGCCCACCTGTCTTGTTCAGGATCGTGCCCCTATCCCTGGGGGCAGACACTTCTAATGACTGGCCAATGATGGGCGGTGGGGGCCAGATGGGGAGCGGTAATGAGGGGTGGGGAGGGCTCCCAAGTCTTTATTTAGGTGTTCAGTGAGCAGATTGTGCTCGGGAGTAATGGGCTCCAGGTTTCAGAAGAGCTAAAGATTCCAGAACAGGTCAAACCCTTCTCCCTCCAGTGGTCCCACCAGCAGCTGTAAGCATTCCAGCCCCGTTGCTCGGCCTCCCCAACAAAAGATACTGCATGTCTGAGGGTGTGAGAGTGACTATCAAGACTGAAAGAGAGGAAGAAGACCCACTGACTCCACGATGCCGGGTGATGTCGGCCGAAGTTGTTTACCTTCACCTCTAACTGGAAAAACTGAAGTTGCGGGCAGAGGTATTTTATGACTCAGGGCTGTGTGCCAGGAACAGTACCATTTAGCCATTACGATGAGAAATAGCTGCATTTTACAAGATGTTTTAGGTTTTGTTTTATTGTGGCTTTCCTACTAAAAGCCAGTCACTGTGCGTGCATTGTCTCATCTAATCTTCACAATAGCCCTTTGACACCAGGGTCATATTAAATGATTAAAAAACTAAAGTTTAGAAAGACTAAGGAATTGCCTCTGGGACTCAAAGCTAGTTAAAAAAAAATATTTAGTAAGTGGAAGCTAGTTATATCAGGAATTCGCTTGCCTACTGCTCTCTGCTGACTCCCCATGAAGCTATAGCCCACCATAATCTTTGTCCAAGGAGCCTGTATGGTGAGCTTAAAAAGATCCAGTGACTATCTTTCTATCTGCAGCACCTCGCCTAGTGTTTTGTACAAGGAAATGAAATTGAATTAAAAGGCGCTGAGAGATTTCTGTAACACGAGATGTCAACGTGATAGACCACAAACATACTGAAAAAGGCAGCACTGACTTGTTTTTCACACCGTGGAAAAGAACTGAAGTCCCATCCTAATTTATCAGACCTTTCTGTTTCCTGCAACAAAGCAGAATTCACAAAATCAGGATTCCAAGGTGATGTGTTTTCCTCCAGCTAAAAGTACAGATGAGTCAGATGCTGTCATTGCTGCTTGAGACAAATGGTTAGGTGGGCTTCCCAGCCTGCGTGAACACCCTTCTGAGCAGCTCCCATGCTGCGAAGGGGGTGGCGGGAGGTCTCGGCTACCTCCTTTGGCTCCTCACTCTATCTCTAGATGCTGACCCAGTGCCTGGCACAGTGGGAGAGCTCAGGGTGAATCTGTACTGAAGGTCAATGCAATGTCCAAGGGACGTCTCAGGGTACTGGGTGGGGGAAGAAGAATTAACCTTTATTGAACCCCCATGGAGCACCATGCTAAGTGCTGGGCTTACAAAGCCAGATTGAGGACAGCTACAAAATGTGCAGGGCCCAGTGCAAGATGAAAATCGGTTCAGGGGACAAGACAAAGGCATACTCAGTGATGATTTGATGCTGCGTGTTTGGTGAGGATGGCATGAGATGCTGTGAGAACAAAGACTCATTTAGATCTCACGCACGTATTTCAATCTCTCTTTTTTCTTTTAGTCTAAAACATTTTTGGAAAGTATTTATTTTTGGCTCTACTGTATCTTGTTGCAGCGTGTCGGCTTCTCTCTAGTTGTGGTGCTCGGGCTTCTCAATGCACCGGCTTCTCTTGTGGAGCGCAGGCACATTCGGGCTGCGGTGGTTGTGGCCTGCGATCTCAGTTGCCCCGAGGCGTGTGGGATCTTCCTGAATCGGGATCGAACCTGTGTTTCTCGTGTTGGCAGGAGGATTCTTAACCACTGGACCACCAAGGAAGCCCTAGCCTGAAATATTTTAAAATACCATCTGTTTGGGAATCCCCTGGCAGTCCAGTGGTTAGAACTCAGTACTTTCATTGCTGTGGCCCAGGTTGAGTCCCTGGTTGGGGAACTAAGTAAGATCTCACCAACTGCAGAGTGTGGCCAAAAAAAATGTAACTGTGAACCGTCCTGAGGTAATATAATTCACAGACCATAAATTTGATTCACCCATTGAAGTACAATTCAGTAGTCTTTGGTATATTGATAGGGATATGCAACCATCACCACAATCAATTTTAGAACATTTCCATGACTCTAAAAAGAAACCCCATACCCATTAGCAGTCACTCCCCATTTTCCTACATCTCTCCCAGCCCTAGGCAACCTAATCTGCTTATCTATTTTCCTATTCTTAGGAGTAGAATTGCTGAGTTATATAGTAATTCTATGTTTCTGAATTTTTTTATAGCAGCTTTATTGAGATGCAATTAACATGCCACAAAATTTACGCTCTTAAAATGTACAAGCCAGTGGTTTTTAGTATATTCACAAAGTTGTGCCACCACTAATATCCAATTCTAGAACATTTTTATCACCTCCCCCTCCAAAATCTTATATTCCTTAGCAGTCATTCCCCATATCCTCCTCCTCCAGACCCTGGCAACCATTCATCTGCTGTCTGACTCTATGGATTTGCCTGTTTAGGAAATTTCACATAAATGGAATCATAGAATATGTGGCTTTTGTCTCTAGTTTCTTTCACTTAGTATAATGTTTTCAAGTTGCATCCATGCTGTAGCATGTGGATAATCTCCTTTTTACAGCTAAGGAAGCCAAGACTCTGGGAAGCTAAATCATTTGCTCAAGGCCACCTAAGTGACAAGTAGCAGGACAGTTAGGGTGGCCAACCATTCCAGTTTGCCCAGGACTGTCCCTATTTTAGCCTCGATTGTCTCCTGTCTCCGGAAATCCCTTAGTCTTGAGCAACCTAGAACAGTGGGTTACCCTAGAAAGATTCAGCCTAGTTTGCCTGTGATACAACTGAAATGGCTCTAAGTGATAAAGATGTCCAATATCCTTCAAGTGGAAGGACACCAGCATCTCCTAAGATAATATAGAAAACTCAGACATCATCTCAATATCACTTAAATCAATCTCTATTCTCCTTTCACTTATTTAAGTCTCTTTAAAAAAGATGTTAATTGGCTGTGGCAGCTCTTAGTTGCATCACAGGGCTCTTCAGTCTTCGTTGCAGCATGTAGGGTCTTTCTAGTTTCCTGACCAGGGACAGAACCTGGGCCCCCTGCACGGGGAGCACAGAGTCCTAACCACTCCACTTCCAGGGAAGTCCTCTCTCTCCCTCTCTTTCTTTCTTTCTTTTTGAAAAGTTTTAAGTTTCCAATTAAGTTGAAAGAAAGAATAGTTCAATAAACTTCCTAAATCCTTTACATGCATGCATGCTAAGTCGCTTCAGTAGTGTTCAACTCTGTCTAACTCTATGGACTGTAGCCCATCAGACTCCTCTGTCCATGGGGTTCTCTAGGCAAGAATACTGGAGTGACGTGACACGCTGCAGGCGGAGAGGACGTGCGCGCCCTCGCTCCTTCCTCTTTCTCGACTCCATCTTCGCGGTAGCGGTAGCGTTGTCCGCGATCTAGTCGCCAACATGCAGCTCTTTGTCCGCGCCCAGGAGCTACACACTCTCGAGGTGACCGGCCAGGAGACGGTCGCCCAGGTCAAGGCTCATGTAGCTTCGTTGGAGGGCATCGCTCCGGAAGATCAAGTCCTGCTCCTGGCTGGCACGGCCCTAGAGGATGAGGCTACTCTGGGCCAGTGTGGCGTGGAGGCTCTGAGCACTCTGGAAGTAGCCGGCCGCATGCTGGGAGGTAAAGTCCATGGTTCCCTGGCCCGTGCTGGGAAAGTGAGAGGTCAGACTCCCAAGGTGGCCAAGCAAGAGAGAAGAAGAAGAAGACAGGCAGGGCCAAGAGGCGTATGCAGTACAACCGGCGCTTTGCCAATGTTGTGCCCACCTTTGGCAAGAAGAAGGGCCCTAATGCTAACTCCTAAGTCCTCTGTAATCTTGGCTTTCTCTAATAAAGCCACTTAACTCCCCCCCCCCCCAAAAAAAAAGAATACTGGAGTGGGTTGCCACACCCACTTCCAAGGGAATCTTCCCGACTCAGGGATCGAACCTGCGTCTCTTACGTCTCCAGCATTGGTAGGACAGTTCTTTAACACTAGTGCCACCTGGGAAGTCCAAATCCTTTACATAGATTTACCAGTTATTAACATCTTGCCACATTTGCCTCTGCATGCAGAAACACACACACACACCATATTTCATTAAAAAGTAGGATGCAGCTATTGTGACACTTGATCCTTAAATATCTCAGTATGTATCTCCTAGAAAAAGAATATTCAACCAAATAACCATAGTACCCCTTCTATCACACATAAAAAAATTAACATTAATTCAATAATGTACTTTAATATTCTATCTATATTCAGATTTCTCCAATGGTCTTTGAAATTGCTTTTATAGCCAAATTTGCCCCTTCAATCCAGAATCTAAGCAAAGTTTGCTGTGCGTGCTCAGCTGCTAAGTCATGTCAGATTCTTTGCGACCCCATGGACTGTAGCCCACCATGCTCCACTGCCCATGGGATTTCCCAGGTAAGAACAGGGGCGTGGGTTGCCATGCTCTCCTCCAGAGGATATTCCTGACCCAGGAGTCGAACCCACATCTCCTATGTCTCTTGCGTTACAGGAGGATTCTTTACCACTGAGCTACCAGAGAGGCCATACACACTGCAATTGGTCATCTCCTTAGTTTCCCTTAGTCTAGAAAAGCCCCCACCTTTTGGGTTTTCCATGACATTGAACATTTTAAAGATTCCTAGTCAGTTGTCTTGCAGGTTTTTCTGAATTCTGGATTTGCCTAACTGCTACCTTATGTTTAGATTCAGGTTAAACATTCCCGAAAGAATTCTGCATAGAGGGTACTAGGTACCTCTTAGTGCACAAGATAAGAAGGCTGTCTATTGTCTTGTCATTGGTGATGTCAAGTTTTAGCTCTTGGTTAAGACGGTGTTTGACCAATCTTTCCATGGTGAAGATATATTTTCCTTTTGGAATTATTAATTAATGTAGAGGATGCTACTTTGAAATCATATGATTATGATTATCTTGCTCCCCTACATTCCTTCACTCAAAGGCTTTAGCATTCATTAATGATCCTACCCTGAGCCAATACTGGCAATTACAACTCTCATTCTATCATTTATCTACATTTATTAGCTGACATGCTTGTGAATCACTATGGACTCACAATTTTCTTTTCACTTTTCTGGTGATGTGTTACAATCTATACCATCATTCTTTTTTTTTTTTTTCTTTTTTCAGTGCTGAAATTGTCCAAAACTTGGCAATTGGGAGCTTTTAAAAAACAAAATTTGAGAGATCTTTATAATAACCTAATGTATAGGTCACAAAATCTGATAGCTTTAGGGGCCATGAAACTTTGAAATGTTTAGAATATACTCATATATTTTTAACTACTTTTGGGATAGTTTGTTAACATAAAATATTTGCTACTTAACTAGTTCAAAAAGAATCTGTCAACAGTACCTTTGATTTTCTTAGAAGCTGTATTGTAGAACATTTTCTTTGAAGTTGATGTTGATGTATTATAATAGGACTTCCTAAGAAAACCAATAAATTTTGATCTTTACATATTATTTGGGTTTGTAGCAAGATTTTGAATGTCCTTAGCCCAACTCTTTAAAGCGGCACAGAAGAGTTGGAGAATTGATATGACTACACTGGATGCCAGAAATTTCATTTCCTGAGCAATTAGAAGCAACCTCTAAATAGCCCCAAATAGATAGCATTGGGTTGGGTTGCAAGAAATAGAAAACCAGGTAATAATGGCTTTACCTCTCAGGGAATTATTTTTTTTCCCCCTCATGTAATAAGAAACCCAAAGGTGGTAAGTATGAGCTAGCGAAACTGGGGCTTCCCTGGTGGTCCAGTGTTTAGGACCCCGAGCTTCCATTGCAGGGAAACTAAGATCCCAAACACTCTTCAGTGAAGCCAAAACAACAGCGACAGACGGCTAGTGCTAGCTGCTCGGTGATATCATTAAACTTTCCTTTTTCTTTACACTCCACCATTCTGTCTCTTGCTTTTGCCCTCCTGGTTTTGAAATGCTGTGGAACTGCTAAGGTATTGTGTCTATGTTCTGGGTTAGGAAGAAAAGAGAAGGGATATGAGGTCAGACTGAATCAGTGCCTGTTAGGAAATATTCTTTGAAGCCCCCCAGCAGGTACTTGGGTTTATATCTTGTTGGTCAGAATTGGGACATAGGAGAAAGAGGCTATAAAGAGCTTCAGTAACCAATACACGGGCTTCCCAAGTGGTGCTAGTGGTAAAGTACCCACCTGCCAATGCAGGAGATGTGGGTTTGATCCCTGGGTCGGGAAGATCCCCTGGAGAAGGGCATGGCAACCCACTACAATATTCTTGCCTGGAGAATCCCATGAACAAAGAAGTCAGACAGGCTACAGTACATAGGGTCACAAAGAGTTGGACACAACTGAAGTGACTTAGTACGCACACACGCACAACAAATATCCGGTATCTACAGCCATACAAATAGCTAGGCATCTTTAGTTGACAGTTCATAATCATGAAAGAGTCAGACACGACTGAGTGAGAAATCACTTTCAAACATACATCAGAAGAAATTAACATGGACATAATGCCTCCTATTCATAAAGCAAAAAAAATTTGAGCATCTTCTATTTACTATTATCTCATTGAGAATAAAAGGATGAAAGTGGTATATTGCTTCATTTGTCCTCTTTAGAACACACTTATGAAAGTTCCAAGTAGTAAAGCCTAGGACTCAGGAAACAAACAGGTGTGTTCAGTTTTGTGTTGTCTCTTTACAACAGATTCAAACGCCAACAAACAACCATGCAATCACTTTATTGAGATAACTGCCTCAGTCAATGGTTTCCTGTATAAATAGTTCTCTTTGTGAAAAAATTTTCCTACATTAAATTCATATGCAGACAGCCTTGCCAAACTAACTTCAGTAGCTAGAATTATTTCCAATGTTTATAGGAACTTGTTTATGTTTACTGGGCTTCCCTGACAGCTCAGTTGGTAAAGAATCGGCCTGCAATGCAGTTCGACTCCTGGGTTGGGAAGATCCCCTGGAGAGGGGAAAGGCTACCCACTCCAGTATTCTGGCCTGGAGAATTCCATGGACTCTATCGTCCATGGCGTCGCAAAGAGCTGGACACGACTGAGCGACTTCGGTGACTCAGATGCTAAAGAGTCTGCCTGCAGTGTGGGAGACCTGGGTTTGATCCCTGGGCCGGGAAGATCCCCTGGAGAAAGAAATGGCAACCCACTCCAGTACTATTGCCTGGAAAATTCCATGGACGGAGAAGCCTGGTAGGTTACAGTCCATGGGATCGCAAAGAGTCGGACACGTCTGAGCAACATCACTTTGTTTGTGTTTACAGAATAGTTATAATCATTTGTATTCTACTAAATGATAATAGAGAGCTATGTGGAGCATCTCATAAAAATATCTTTAAAATCATATTGATAACACCCTAAACCCTGGTCTTAGAAAGTAAAGCATAAGCAAGTCAGACTCCTTAAAGAAAACTGTTGTGATTTCCTTGGTGGTCCAGTGGCTAAGACTTTGCCCTGTAATGCAGGGGGCGCAGGTTTGATCCCTGATCAGGAAGCTAAGATGCCTCATGGTGCAACCGAAAGATTTTAAGAAAAAGAAAAGAAAGAAAACGGTTGCCTTAGGCTACAAGTTCTCAGATATTCTAGATCAAGGATTGGCAAACTATGGACTAAAGGCCAACTGCTGCCTGTTGTCAATAACGTTTTTGTTGTTGTTTTTTAAGAACAACCACACCCATTTGTTTTATACAGTCTAAGGCTGCTTTGCGACTGTAACTGGCAGAGTTGAATAATTTTGTGGGAGACCATATAGCCCTCAAAGTCTAAAATATTTATTCTCTAGCCCCTCACAGAAAAAGTTTTATTTATCATTACTTAGCACATATTAAGTGCTCAACAAATGCTTCTTGAGTTATTGAATGAATACATTCAAGACTTTTCAGCTGGATCTGAAAAATTAACAGATGAACAAAGTCTAAAAACAAAGCATTTTATACTTCCCCAATTTATCTGGTATTTGCTTGTTTGATGGTAGTTTGCTATTGTTGACGAAAGACCACATGCCTTGACAGCATCATGTTAGTGCTTTGAGATTCCAGAATGCAAATTTCTCTGGGTCCAACTTTTCAAAGAGTTGGTCTTTGGGCTAAATATGTCTCACCAACATGTTTTATGTGGCCCACACAATGCTGCTGTTTGTTTTCAAAGCAGCATTAGTTGCCAACATTTAAAATAAGGGGACTTCACATAATAATTCAAATTTCCAGCTTCTCTTTAAAATTTGAAAGATCAGGCAATACACATTTTGGTTAGGGCCATAACCACTTGCGGCTGAGTAGCTATTCCCTTCTTGGATGGGGTAAGTGACCTCCAGTTACCACAATCCCCACTGTTCCTTATAGCCTGACCCCCAGGCTGGCACCATCCAGGTACTTCATCTTCCTAGCCCTTCTGCAACATTTGCATCTAGGATCCTTACTCCAGAGGAGTATCATTTGCTACAAAGTTCCCTGAATTACAACACTAGCTGTACATTTATCTCATTTTCCTGGCTTGAAAACAGACTGGTGCATCTGAAGACAAAACAGGAAAGAACAGCAATGCTCTTAAGACCATTACCTTCATTCCAACTAGAAGGCAGCTTTCTTCTCCCACTCCCCCTTTCCTTTTTCAAACCAGCCTGAAGACTCAACCTGCTTTCCGTTCAGCTCTTGGGCTCCATCCACCCCGCTCCATCTCCTGGAGCTGTTTACCTCAAACCCTGGAGGGCAGTCTCCCCAGTTCCCTGCTTCCTCCCTGCCCTGGAAAACAAACACTGTGGCCCTTTTTTGTTTTTAGAGTTTTACTGCTAATCACTACAGGGAAACACAGGAAATAACAACAAGGAGGAAATTACAAAGCTTAAAAAGCCCTCACAGTTCTTACAGTCATAGTTCTTGATTCCCTGAATGAGGTGGCACCTGGAAGTACTCTATTTTTATTCTCTCTTCTTACACTCTCATAGATGAAGGATTGTAAGGGCCTAAAGACTACAGTAAACAAATGGTTTACTTTCCTGATGCTTGAAGGCAGGAGGAGAAGGGGATGACAGAGGATGAGATGGTTCGGTGGCATCACCGACTCAATGGACATGAGTCTGAGTAAGCTCCGGGAGTTGGTGATGGACAGGGAGGCCTGACGTGCTGCAGTCCATGGGGTCGCAAAGAGTCAGACATGACTGAGCGACTGAACTGAACTGAAACAAATGATGCTGAGGTATCACCTTGATAGCAGCTGAACCGTTAGGTGGCAGCACAGGGCATATCTTTCCAGTCTTCCCACAACAGGCTGGCAGATGCGAGGCACCCAGTTGTAGGATGGGACAACTTAGCACCACATCAGGGCAAGCCTCCCGGCTGAGATCAGGCAGCGCTTAAGAGCCAGGAGGCGCCCAGTCACGCTGTGCTCCCAAGGAGCCAGATGTGGAATTCTTGTCTCCTTCTGTGCCTTCCCCTGACATGTTGATTAGAATCACACACTTTAAGGAATGGTAAGACTCTTCCTGGCTTCCCAGGTGGTGCCAGTGGTAAAGAACCCGCCTGCCAATGCAGGAGACATAAGAGATGCAGAAATGCAGGTTCGACCCCTGTGTCGGGAAGATCCCCTGGAGGAGGGCACAGCAACCCACTCCAGGATTCGTGCCTGGAGAATCCCATGGACAGAGGAGCCTGGTGGGCTGCAGTCCACAGCACTGCAAAGAGTCAGACACTGAAGCAGCTTAGCAGCAGTAGCAAAAATCTTCCAGACCAACATCTTGATTTTATGACAAGTAAATCGAGGTCTCAAGAGATTTGACTTGTCCTAGCTGTCTTTGCAGTTTCAGTGGTGTCAGCTTATCCTTCTGATCTGTCCCTCTGGTTAAAAAGCATTTATTGAGGTCTGCTTAGAAATAAAGACTGATTTTCCTCATTTCAAAGGTGAAATGAAAAGGGGCATTTTGCCTCTAACAGAGCAAGACTTTATAAAGGAAACAGAGACTTACTGGATACAGGTAAACACAAGTGAGCTTTGTTTCTGCTTCTGCTGACCTAAGCCATCAGAGAGAAAAGTGAGGGCCCCTATTCCAGAAGGGGAGTTGCAGTTCTCAGCACTCTGGGCGGGCTGGCATGTGCTCCCTTCCATGGGACCAGATAGCGTCACTGTGACTCTTATCAAGAGTGGCCTAGGGAGACTTTTCTGCCAGTTCAGTGGTTAACACTTCACCTTCCAATGCAGGGGGTGTGGGTTCGATTCCTGATGGGGTAGCTAAGATCCCACATGCCAAAAAACCAAAACATAAAACAGAAACAGTGTTGTAACAAATTTAATAAAGACATTAAAACATGATCCACATTAAAAAAAAAAAAAAAAAGTGGCCTAGGGACTTCCCTGGTGGTCCAGGGGCTAAGATGCCACACTCCCAGTGAAGGGGGCCCAGGTTCAATCCGTGGTCAGGGAACTAGATCCCGCAAGCCACAACTAAGAGTTTGCATCCGGCAACCGAAGAGCCGGTATGCTGCAATAAGACCTAGCACAGCCAAACTTACTAAGTAAATATTTTTTTAAAAAGGGATTTTGCTTAAATGAAAAAAAAGAGTGGCCTAGCATGGCAGGGCTGGGCCATGTACACCCAATGCTCGCCAATGCTCTCAAATTACTTCAGTAAAACTACCCATATTCCTAGAGTTTAAACACAAATCCAAACTGCACTGTAATAAAAGCATGTCCTCAGGCTCTAATTGGTTTAGAGAACAGCTTAGTGATCAAAGGATAAGGCCTTATTGGGAGGTAACTTTTGCTTGAAGGGGTCAGGCCTCAGTAAAGGAATTTTCCCAGAACTACACCTAATAGAAAGTTGAACTTGTTTATTTTGAAACACCTTACTGAGTGTTATAGGGCCTTGCCACTCAAACTGTGGTCTTCCAACCAGAGGCAACACCTGGAAAAATGGTTGAAAATAGAGACTATCAGGTCCGATCCATTCCTGCTGAATTAGCATCTCCATTTTAGCAAGATCCCCTGCTGATTCCCATGAGTGTTCAGGGGTGAAAGGGGCAGCTTTAGAGCATTCTAGAAGAAAGACCAAAACCACTAACATCTCCCTCTATCCTAATAGTCCCTACCTCAAGGAGCTTATGGATGGGTGTAAGAGCTCAAACCACACATATGAAAAATGTCATGAAAATGACCATTTATGAATGTGTTATTAACACCATATGGGCTGCCCTGAGACACACAGGACACGTGTTGAGAGGGTGCAAGACAATGATTGTCTGCCCAGGTGGCTCAGTGGTAGATAATCCGCCTGCAATGTACAGAACTCAGGTTTGATCCCTGGGTCAGGAGGATCTCCTGGAGAAGGAAATAGCAACCCACTCTAGTATTCTTGCCTGGGAAATCTCATGGACAGAGGAGCTTGGTGGGCTACAGTCCATGGAGTCACAGAGTTGGACACAACTTAGAGACTAAACAACAAAAAGAATGATTACAGGTGAGAGTGGTCACCCTGGGCAGTCTTCCCCAGAGTGGTGAAATTTTGTTAAGTATGTATGAATGGAGAGGAAAAGGACAGGGAAAGACCTTCTAGAGGAGAGGGCAGGGGCAAATTGTAAATTCTAGGCAGTGGCCCCCAGATACTTCATTATCTTATGCAGGTCTCCTGACTCTCCCTGGGTCCTTCCAGCCCGTCACATGTTGCTGTGGCTGCCCACACAGTTAATCTTATCTCATGTTACAAATTTTGGTTTAATTAACAGTTTTCATGGGAATTCTTCAAGGGTTCTCGCCAACAGGCAAACATTTTTTCCTTCAGATTCAAAAAGGCAACAGGTCCTCACCCCTTTCTAGGATAGTTGGCTGTGATTTCTAACTCTACTTTTATAATCGGGTAAAAGGAAATTCCTTACATGTACACTCTCCCAAATTGCTGGAGCCTCTAAATGGTGCAAATCTTCCCCGTAAAGCTCTTAATCAGATCTCATAAACGATTAGCCCAGTGTGTTTACAGTTTCTCGATAAAGTTAATCATCCTCGAAAGCCAGGAATTAACAGGAAAATGGGGAACTTAGTGGTTTCCCTGCCTTAACATCTAGATTTACTTTGCAAAGCAAAAGTGATGGCACTGAAGATGAAATCGAGTTTCAGTGTTTATTTTCCGAATAAGCTGGTGTGATTGTAACCCTCTCCTTGTCACACTCAGCGTATCCAGTAAACCAGAATTGTTCCAAAAATTAAACAACTCTTTGTGACCCCATGGAGTATACACAGTCTATGGAATTCTCCAGGCCAGCATACTGGAGTGGGTAGCCTTTCCCTTCTCCAGGGGATCTTCCCAATCCAGGGATCGAACCCAGGTCTCCTGCATTGCAGGCAGATTCTTTACCAGCTGAGCCACAAGGGAAGCCCAAGAATTAAACAGTGGGGACGAGATGGAGGGTATGAGAGTGCCCCCACTGGATGCCTGTAGGACACAGCATAAGGAGAACCTGCCCTCCCTCCCGCCCTTATCTCCAGCCTCCTGAAGGGGCACAAGTAAAGTGGAGACTCCAGAGAGAAAGATGATCAGTGTGAGGAGATAATGTTGTCATTGTTTAGCCGCTAAGTCGTATCTGACTCTTGCAGCCCCACGGACTGTATGTAGCCCGTCAGGCTCTTCTGTCCATGGAATTTCCCAGGCAAGGATAGTGAAGTGGGTTTACCATTTCTTTCTCCCAACCCAGGGATCGAATCCGAGTCTCCTGCATTGGCAGGCAGATTCTTTACCACTGAGCCGCCAGGGAAGCTTATGAGGAGATCAGCTTTAAATAATTCTTTAGATAATTAAATAATTCTTTAAACCCTTTAAATAATTTTTTAGAATAGTTCTACCATAAGTTCAAGGGCCCTTCGCCTTGTCTGAGCACCATTACAGGTCCCTGAAATCAGGATGGAGCTGAGTCTGTCGGGTGGGTGTCTGCCTCTTGGCTTCAGGGCTGCAAACTCAGGGCTGACTGTTCATCTCTGTCAGAGCCTATCAGCAAAGCGCTTGTCACCAGCTGCCCAGCACACTGGGGAAAAAATGCTTCCTATACTCACAGAGATAATTTGGGCTGATAGGAATAGCATCAGGGAAGAGAATGGCGTCACCAAATCAATCAATACTTGAGCTTTACGAATTAATATCTTTCTTGGCTCTGGCTCTCCGTTTATATCCAGAAGGCCATTGCTCCCAGACAGAGATGCTAAATGGAACAGACGTTTCGCTCCAAACAACAGCAAATTCCCTTTCCTTAATGAGAAGTTGACTCAAGGCTTGACATATTAAAGAAAATTCATTTAGAACATCCATTAGCTGTGAATTTTATCATGTTCCTTGTGGCACACTACTAGGAAATAATGTGAATAAGCTGGGAAAATAGGGAGCTGCATGCCTGGCATGAATGCTGGTCACAAGAATGCATCTTTCTACACCCATGTTCATAGCAACACTATTCACCACAGCGAAAACATGGAAGAAACCCAAATGTTCACTGATGGATAAATGGGAAACAAAATACAATATATACACAGAATGGAATATTATTTAGCCTTAAAATGGGAGGGGATTCTTTTTTATATAATTTTTAAAAATTCATTTATTTGGGTGCATCAGATCTTAGTTGCAGAGACCTTAGTTGCAGAGATCTTAGAGAGCGAGCAGCTCTCTAGTTGCAGACTTAAGTTGCCCCACAGGCATGTGGGATCTTAGTTCCCTGACCAGGGATCAAACCCACAACCACTGTATTGGAAGGTGGATTCTTAGCTGGGGAAGTTCCCCAAATGAAGGAAATTCTGATACAAGCTACAGCATGGATGAACCTTGATGGCATTATGCTAAGTGGAAAAAGCCAATCACAAAAGCAAAATATTGGATTCCATTCATAGGAATCTAATTTCCTGGCCTCAGCACTTACCTAAGCCTTGGTTCATCTGTAGGCTCAATTCTAGATAGATGTTTCTAACAGCCCATGGGACTTGCCCATCTGAAGGTCATGTGCGTATCTTGAAGGTACTATGTCTTATCATTCCTTTCAAACCTGTTCTTCTATTACCTATTGTAGTTAATGGAACCCTCATTTCCCTGGTGGTCCTGGCAATGGGAGTTATTGTTTAGTGGATACAGAGTTTCAGTTTGGAAAGATGAAAATGTTCTAGAGATAGATGGGTGTGATGGTTGTACCACAATGTGAATGGACTTATTGCTACTGAATTGTACACTTAAAAATAGTTAAAATGGTAAATGTATATTATGTGTATTTTGTCCCAATGGCACAAAAACAATGAACCTTTCACCCATCAGCCAGAGAGCGAGCCCTCCATCTCAAGGGATCTCAACCTCACTGGCTCTAAGGAGATTTCTTGGAAATGTTTAGTAAAGTACAAACAGTTTAACCCCTGACTGAGTTTACTTTTGGACATAAATCAGACTCATAGGGGCTGATAAATGTATTACATATCAATTAGCCATGCAAAAAAACTTAAGATTGCAACATGGTAACAGGATTTACCAGTTAAGCAGTTTTCCTATCTTTAAATCAGGGTTTTTCAAACTTGCATGTACATGGAAATCACCGGGGCATCTGGTTAATAATGCAGATTCTGACTCAGGTTTGAGGTGGAGCTTGAGATTCTATTTGTCTAACCGGCTCCCAGGAGATGTTGATTCTGGTAGGCCAGGAGTCTCATTTAAGCAACAAGAGTGTAGACCTCTCTTCAGTGAAGATTCCTGTCCATACCTTGGAGGTAACAGTCTCTCTGATAAGAATTATTTTTGGAATCCTGTCAATCTTTTGCCAACAAAGGCTCAGGCATCTCCAACTCCTTTTCCTCTAGCCCAAGCATGGACAAATCATAAATTGTGCCCTTATCCTTTAGATACAGGCCAGATCAGCTGCAATGTCCAAAAGCAGGCTTGTGGGAAGGACTGAAGGAAGGAAGAAGGACAGAATGGCGGGAGGGAGGGAGCAAGGGAGAGAGGAGGGAAGGAGGAGAGAAGAGAGGAAGGGGGTGAGGACAGAAAGAGAAGTAAGAAAAATGTCAAAAGCCAAAGACTTGCTTTGAAGTCCTCTATAAGGAAAAAAAAAAAAAGTCCTCTGTAAGAATCCTTCAGTGGCTCTGTTGCTTTCAAGCTAAAAGTCCAGACTCCTTAGAAGGGCTTCTAGTGGCCTAATAACGTCTTTGTCCACCTCTCCCAGCTCACTCCTTACCATTGCCTCCGTGTAGTCTATGTCCAACCATAATGAATTCTGTTCTTCCTTGCCTTTATTTCCCTGATAGCTCAGGTGGTAAAGAATTGCCTGCAATGCAGGAGACCCCGGTTCGATCCCTGGTTGGGAAGATCCCCTGGAGAAGGGAAAGGCTACCCACTCCAGTATTTTGGCCTGGAGAATTCTATGGACTGTATAGTCTATGGGGTCACAAAGAGTTGGACACGACTGAGTGATTCTCACTTTCACTTGCCTTTACAGTTGATCTCCCCTTGATCTGAAACCTTACCCTCTCCTTATATCACCTAGCCCAGGTGTTATCTCTTCTGGAAAGATTTCTGTCACCATTTCGCCACCCTCATTTCCCACCCTCTGAGTGAGGTAGTCCTTCTCTGCTTTAATTGCATACAATGCTATCAGAGCACTTCCCAGGATATTTGGATTGTATTCCCTTCTTTACATCCTCCTACCCCCAACTCCACTGGACTGTGAGCTCCTTGAGGGATGGGAAGATGTCTTTTGTCCCTAACATGGTGTCTAGGGCATACAAAGTACGCAAACAGTGTTTGTTGAAAGAATGAGCAAATGCAGAACTGTAACATTGTGTGACATTTGATGAAGACATTGCTTAGTTCCTCAAACACCATGAAGCTGCCCTCAGAATGACTTTGCTGAAGGTCAAATACATTGACATCAATTTCTGTGTTCCAGCAACTGCTACTGAACTCCCCTATTCTGATAAATTATGCTTCCCCAGCTTCTTCATTTTATAGTATTAACCCTGTATCTTCTCTGCAAGACCAAATGCCAAGATATACTATACAGGGTGATAATAGAAGTTTTAATGGAATTTGGGGGAAAGCTAGTATCTCTTTGAATATTAGTATGCTAGTTGTACCCTTTTTTTAAATTGAAATACAGTCAATTTACAATATTATATTAGTTTCAGGTGTACAACACATTCAACATTTTTATAGATTATACTCCATTTAAAGTTATAAAATAATGGCTCTATTTCCCTGTGCTGTACAATATATCCTTGTTGTTTATTTATTTTATACATAGTAATTTGTTAGCTGTACTCTTCTTATTGCCCATTTGAACCTAAAATAAGTCTTCAAAATTGCAGTGACTTCAAACTTGAGGTCTCTGGGCATCTAGCTATTACTAGCAATTTCCAAACTTGTATGTCTTTGTATGTTCCTGTAGATTTTTACTGAGATACTGCTTGCTTTGTGCAAAGTACTATGCTAGGGGTTTGAGGGACTATCAAGTTACTAATGTCAAAAACTTTACCAGTCAGTGGTCTAATCTGTGCCATCTAATACCATAGCCTCAGCACCTATCTAAACCTTAATTCTTCTCTAGGCTAAACTCTGGACAGGTATTTCCAATAGCGCATGGGGCTTGCCCATCTGAATGTCATGTGGGCATCTTAAAGACAGTATGTCATTTTTCTTCCCAACCTGTTCTTCTTTTACCTACTGTACTTAATGGAACCCTCATTTCCTCAGCTGCCCTGGCTCCTGACTCTTAACTTCTTAAGTCATCCTTAACGTCTTCCTTCCCCACATCATCTCCCATCAGTCAATTATTAGATCTTGTTGGTTGCATCATTCTCTGCCTTCTTCCCTGAACCCATTCTGTTTCCTTTGTTTCAGCTATCAAGACCTTGTCACTTCTCACCTCCCTGTTGATTTACCTCCTGTTGATTTAGGTGTTGAAATACCTCCCTGTTTTCTTTGCCTCCAAACCCTCCCCATAATAACTCTTCCTTCAGACTGCTGACAGAACGTCTTTTTAAAGCCCAAACCTAATATTGTCCTTCTTTTACGTAAAGTCCTTCAACAAATTTCCTTTTATCTGTAAAAATAAAGTCCAGTGCCTACAGCAAGATCTATGTATGACGCTCTGGTGACTTATCTCTTACCCTCCCCTTCTGACACTCTCCCTACATACTTCAAGATCTGTCCATACCAAACTATTTACCATTTCCTCACATACCATGCTGGCTCTTTCCTTAACGGACATTCCAGATAACGTGCAATTTCAGCCTAGAAAACTCCTGTTATCTTCAAGATCAAATGTTACCTCCTTTGTAAAGACCTCACCTCCAAGCACTCAGTACATGATTCTGTTAGGGCACCTTTCATGTTACCATTATTCTTTTTATATGCCTCTGCCCTGAGCTCCCAGAAGGTAGGGACCGTGTCTCACTCTGCTTTGTATCCTGGTCTTCCACACTGTACTTGGTGCATAACAAGCCTTACGTAAATCTTCAGTGAGAGACTGACCAAGGAACTGAATGAATAAATAACTGACTGTGACAGATTCAGAATAAGAACGTTAAGAAAGGTGCAAATAAACTGTTGCTGTTTAGTGTTCAAAGGACTGAGTCACATTCATTTGGGAGACCAAAAAAGACTTTCATTGATTACAATCTTTCAACATAACTCTATATATTTGTTTCTGTCTTAAACCAAGATTCACTTAAATCTGGCCATGGCCCCCTCTGTCTCCAACATCTGACCCCAAATGAAATTAATTTTACTGTGATCTGTCTCTGGTATAAAAGTAGGTCTTTTATTCATTTTATGCAGCACATAGTAATCTGGTTTCTTATAATAATTTACCTATGTACAAATGGAGATTCCTTCTCTTTTCCAAAAAAAATGATTGAAGTGGCAGCCTTGGTTATGTGTTCTTACTGTGGCTTCTTGTATAGAAAGTACCCATTAAGTATTTGTTGAATGAAGAGGTGAAGGATTGCTCAGGCCTGCTGGTACTCTTGAGTTACTTGGCAAGTACTGTGACCTCTTGAGAAATAGCTGGGTACTTAGTAATCTTCCTACCCTGCGTGTCTGATGGCATTTATGTCTGTTTTCACCTCATTTGGGTTACACATTCTTTTATACAGATCTTTTGAACCCTGCACATTGACAAACGTGCTTCCCAGGTGGCGGTAATGGTTAAAGACCAAGCCTGCTGGTGCACAAGACATGAGACTCGGGTTCGATCCCTGGGTCAGGAAGATAACCTGGAGGAGGGTATGGCAACCCACTCTGGTTTTCTTGCCTGGAGCATCCTATGGACCGAGGAGCCTGGCGGGTTACAGTCCATGGGGTTGCAAAGAGTCGGACACAACTGAAGTGACTTAGCACGCACGCACAGGCACACTAACAAACAACGCTGAAGGCCTGTGTATCTTCAGGGTTCATGTCTCCTGGGGTGCTGGGGTGCTGAGTCTGGCCCAGGGTAGTTAATGTTTAACCCCTAACTGCTGGCTGGATGTCCATAAATCAGAAAGAATAGCAAACACAGGCCAACTCAGCTTAGGTTTATTTAGCGACAGGCGCTGTGCGGCTCTCACCTTGGTCCTCTCAAGCACCTTAGCCTCCTTTCCAGAAAGAAAGAAGGGATCACAGGGCAGAAGAATCCGACGGGAGGGGCAGTTCCTGAGGGGCCAGACCAAGAAGCACAGTCTACTAACCTCCGTGACTTGAGGGCCCGCTGTGCAAAGGAGTCCTGCCCAGAACTGGGAATCCAGACCTCTGATTCCGAGGCTTGTGCTCCACTGGCCAGGTGAAAATGGGATATCTGTTTTCTGTGAGCTGAAGTGTTCCCTCAGAGCAGAATTACTTTATTTATGGCCTTTCCCTTCTATCATGGACAGTTATTGGTTGCTGCCTCTCCTCTCTTCCTAAGAGGCCCGTCCCCCCGATTTTTCTTTCTTTTCTTTTTCAGTTTTCTTTTTATCTTTACACCCACAGCTGGAGGGAAGGAGGGCACAAAGCCTAAAGCTCTCCCTAGGGCTGTTCCCTCCCACACTGCCTCCAGGAAGGTCCTGGGCCCATCCCATCTGTAGGTGGGCCCTCCCACCCCTCCAGGGGCCCAAGGGGCTCCTGAGACCTTGCCTCCAGGAGCCCCCAAAGCCACACTCACTATGACTGTGGGGGGTGCTCTGCTCCCAGCTTCCTGGACACCCACCATGCCCCATACCCCACAGTTCTTCACCCTGGGTGCCCACCCTGAGGGTCCCTGAATTTCAGTGAGTTTAAGCCCATTGGTACATAAATGCATCCGTTACACTGAGTCCCAGTCATTGCTTTAGGAACAGCCTGCTCCCCAGTTGGCACTAGTGGTAAAGAACCCGCCAGCCAATGCAGGAGATATAAGAGACCAGGGTTTGATCCCTGGGTCGGGAAGATCTCCTGGAGGAGGGCATGGCAACCCACTCCAGTATTCTTGCCTGGAGAATCCCATGGACAGAGGAGCCTGGTGGACTACAGTCCACAGGGTCGTAAAGAGTCTGACACAACTGAAATGACTTAGCATGCATGCACATGACCTAGAAAGGTCTCATCAGAGTGGACCTCGAGAGTGTGTAGGGAAGTTGGGGACTTGGACTCTTCTTAGCCCAAATGGTAAATGGTATGTCTTATTTCCACTGCAGCCATTGTGGAAGCTGCCAGGAGAGAGGAAGCGTGGATCGTGTGTACACAAATGAATGGATCCCTCCCAGGGAAAGCAGAACCAAGCAATGGAACCTGTTGTTTGAGTCCTGGATCAAATTGTGCCTGCCTCCCCAGTGAGCCAATAAATTTTCTTTATTGCTTAAGCTTTTCTGAGGTTGTTTGATTTCACTTGGAACATTAAATTTTCTGATACACACTAGCTAGATTATAAATTGTGTGACAACAGATGGTTCATGTTGATCGCCCTTGGCACATAGTAGGCATTCTATGAACAAGTTCTGAATGGATACATTTCAACTCCAAGGAACACCAGTAAACTCTCCTTTACTCATTTGACAGCTAAGGAATTCGGGATGTGGATCTAGATGCCAGGATCTCACCCCAACACAAAGCTTTTTCTAACCACCAGGAGGTCTCCAGTCAATGTTGAGGTCTTTGAGAAGGCTCCCAAGAGGCAGTCATCCCCTTTGCTCTGCAAATTTTAAACTAAATCAGAGATAAGACAGAAGTAAGCTAGATAAGAAAGAAAGAAAACTGAGCACCGTAGAATTGATGCCTTTCAACTGTGGTGTTGGAGAAGACTCTTGAGAGTCCCTTGGACTGCAAGGAGATCCAACCAGTCCATCCTAAAGGAAATCAGTCCTGAATGTTCATTGGAAGGACTGACATTGAAGCTGAAACTCCTATACTTTGGCCACCTGATGCGAAGAACTGACTGATTTGAAAAGACCCTGATGCTGGGAAAGATTGAAGGCGAGAGAAGGGGACGACAGAGGATGAGATGGTTGGATGGCATCACCAACTCAATGGACATGAGTTTGGGTGAAGTCCGGGAGTTGGTGATGGACAGGGAGCCCTGGCATGCTGCAGTCCATGGGGTCACAAAGAGTTGGACATGACTGAGCTACTGAACTGAACTGAACTGAATTGAAGCTAGACAAGGACCAACAGTGCCCTTTATCACTAGTACAGCTGATATTCAGAGAAAAGTGTTAGTCGCTCAGTCCTGTCCTACTCTGCAACCCCACAGACTGTAGCCCACCAGGCTCCTCCGTCCATGGAATTCTCCAGGCAAGAATACTGGAGTGGGTTGCCATTCCTTTCTCCAAGGGATCGTCCTGAACCAGGGATTGAACTCAGATCTCCTGCATTGCAGGCAGATTCTTTACTGTCTGAGCCATCAGGGAAGCCTTATATTGTCAGGCCAGTGAGCATTGGAAAAGCAAAAGAGTTCCAGAAAAACATCTACTTCTGCTATATTGACTATGCCAAAGCCTTTGACTGTGTGAATCACAACAAACTGTGGAAAATTCTTTAAGAGATGGGAATACCAGATCACCTTACCTGCCTCTTGAGAAATGTGTATGCAGGAAGAAGCAACAGTTAGAACAAGACATGTAACAACAGACTGGTTCCAAATTGGGAAAGGAGTACGTCAAGGCTGTATATTGTCACCCTGCTTATTTAACTTATATGCAGAGTACATCATGAGAAATGCTGGGCTGGATGAAGCACAAGCTGGAATCAAGATTGCCAGGAGATGCCTTAAACTTATGAGTAAGGAAAATAACAATTCGTGGTGACGCCCGAATCGTCACTGCTAATGTGAGATGAATTTTTGAGCGGGTAAAGTTTGCCCCTAAGGTGACCTGCCTACTTTGAGGGATGCCTGGGAGTTACGATCTGCCCATCCTCCTTTTACTTTAAAAAAAAAAGATTGCCGGGAGAAATATCAATAACCTCAGATACGCAAATGACACCACCCTTATGGCAGAAAGCAAAGAAGAACTAAAGAGCCTCTTGGTGAAAGTGAAAGAAGAGAGTGAAAAAGTTGGCTTAAAACTCAACATTCAGAAAACTAAGATCATGGCATCTGGTCCCATCACTTCATGGCAAATAGATGGGGAAACAATGCAAACAGTGAGAGACTATCTTTTTGGGCTCCAAAATCACTGCAGATGGTGATTGCAGCCATGAAATTAAAAGACGCTTACTCCTTGGAAGAAAAGTTATGACCAACCTAGATAGCACATTAAAAAGCAGAGACATTACTTTGCCAAAAAAGGCCCATCTAGTCAAAGCTATGGTTTTTCCAGTAGTCATGTATGGATGTGAGAGTTGGACTTTATAGTCCAACTGAGCTGAGCATAGAAAGCTGAGCACTTGAAGAACTGATGCTTTTGAACTGCAGTGTTGAAGACTCTTGAGAGTCCCTTGGACTGCAAGGAGATCCAACCAGTCCATCCTAAAGGAAATCAGTCTTGAATATTCATTGGAAGGACTGATGTTGAAGCTGACACTCCTATACTTTGGCCACCTGATGTGAAGAACTGACTCATTTGAAAAGACGCTGATGCTGGGAAAGATTGAAGGTGGGAGGAGAAGGGGATGACAGAGGATGAGATGGTTGGATGGCATCACCGACTCAATGGACATGAGTCTGAGTGAACTCTGGGAGTTGGTGATGGTCAGGGAGGCCTGGCATGCTGCAGGCCATGGGGTCGCAGAATCGGACACGACTGAGCGACTAAACTGAACTGAACTGAATGAGCATGAGCTACCCAGTACTCAAACTCAGAATCTGACAATCTGGCCACTTAGCAATGGACAGGTGGGCCAGAACAGGCCTCCCCTTCCCACCATGCAGGAGCAGTGTGAACTCTCAAGAGGAAAGGAAGACTTTCCTGGGAAACGCAATAGTCCTATTAAACCACTCTTCCTTCCCAGGTAAGCAAGATAGAGTGAGTGTTGTGTTAATTAGGCTTCTTTCACCGGGAAGCAAACAGCAAGAGTGGAAAGATGATGTCCCTCCACCCCCGGCACACATCAAGTGTGATTTGATAAGGTCAGTTGATTCTGCTTTGTTTTCAATCAAAATGGGTTCTTTTTCAAAGTGATGGAATTTGTTTGCTGTTTAAAACATCCTTCTCCATGGAAGTAACACACACCACTGTAACATCAGGCCCCCAAAGGAGTTGGAGATCTTCATTAAAAATCATGCAAAGTTCAGAGGAAGAACCAAGAATTGATGATAAAAGGATGCAGTTGAGGGCACTCGATGGCAATCCTCCTCATGCCTGCACACCATGCCCCTCAAAGGTGTTGCAAGAGCCCTGAAATCACACGCTTCCCACGCCGACTGTCAGTTTCTTTCTCACTGAGCTCAGAGCCACACAGTGCCTATTAGTCACCGGACAGCAGAGCCAAGGTTTAACTCCTTGGAGGTGTAGGGGAAACGGCGCTTCAAACTGGATTCCAGGAAATCTAGGGAAGTATTAGACAGGAAGTCTGGTACAGTGTTTCCAATTTGCCCAATGTCAAGGCTAGAGCTGGAAGTGTTTTTTGAAACAATTAGTCAGTTTAGCAATGTGACTGTCTGCACATGGTTTTCATTTTATTCACCAGGGCACTCTTTCCAGATCCAGGTTTTTTGGGGGGTTTTTGTGTTTGTTTCTTTACAGTAAACATTTACCATTCACGCTTCAGGAGGCTTTCCCCAGAAAACCATTGTTTATAATTTTGAAGTTTGGTAGACAAATTACCACATCAACTGGACAATAATAATTCCCCACATTAGCTAATCATACATGTCAAATTCATCAGGTTTCACTAAAAGCTGTGGGGTTGGCTCTTTAATGTGACCCATCACAGTGAGGACCAGAATGCCCTGAACCCAGCGTGGATGTCCTCTGGTCTGGCTGCTGAGACAAAGCTTTGATCTCATCCTGAGAGGCTCCAGGGCGGACTTCTTGCTGGAGGTCAGGAAACAGGCTTCACTGGCCAGTCCTGGGAGAGAACCCAAGCTGACAGTGGAAACCCAGATTGAAACAATATGTTCCCAACCTCTCTCCTCAAATGCAAAGCTCTTTTCTCATCTATTGTCTGCCCCTATTTTTACCATGAAAAGCTCTCCAATGTCATTTTAGCTATCAATAATTGGCAGTGAGTTTTTGCAATTAACAGCTGCTGAGAATCAATTTCAAGGAGCTGCACAGAAAAACCATTGCCAAAAAAGCACATTTGGGGATTACTCAGCTGCTTACCTGTTCCTCAATCCTTTTCTTACCCCACACATCATCTCCAGGAAGAACGTGAAACTTGAACCATGTGCCTAAAGGCCCAGTTCTGAGTATGTGGTAGATATTTGAGAAATTCTCTGATCAATGTGTACCTGGAGGAAAGGAATGGACAGTTCCACAAGGAGCTGCTTTGTAATTCATAACAAAGAGCTGACTCATAACTTCTGTCTAATTTCAGATGAAAGACCCCAGGGAAAGATTTGCGTAAATAAGTTGGCCTCAAAAGAAAGCCACTGAAGTTTATTTGTTCCTTCAAAGGAAAGCAATAGAGAATCGCCAGCTGTGATGGGCACATCTCAAGCTTTGCTGGTTTATCTCACTCATCAATAATACCAACCAGGGTCTTCTGGGAAGCTGAACTCCCCACCCACCACACCCAAGCCAGCTGGAGACATAACTCAAAACCTTGGTGAGTTTCTCAGCTTCGGAGGGAGCCAACCCTCTAAATGACACTTTCCAATGCTGAAGACCGCGGGGCTGCCAATCACTTGAGAACTAGGAGGCATATATATTTTTAGAGACCTTCCGTCATCTGGGCAGCCTCGAGTGGATTTTGTTTTTTCTATCTCTCCTCAGTTCCTTACCTGGTGGGCTTGGGGCAAGAAACCCTCCAACGGCAGCAACCTGGAAGGACGTGCTTGCTAAGGCAAGAGGTCGAGCAAGAGGGAGCCCCGAGGTGCACAAGCTCCCAGAACCCTCAGCCGTTCAAAGACTCTCCCAACCTGACTCCACCTCAAGCTTCTTTAAATCAGCCTTCGGCCCAGGAGTTATCCGGGGGCCTGGTATTTACAGCCGAGCCCCAGATAACAGAACCATGGAGATGCCACCCGGGTTTCTATACTGACCCAGTGGTCAAGGATCAGCCCCTGGGCCCAAGGACAACCTGTATTGTTCCCTCGCTGCAAACGCCAGAATGCCTTTGCCTCCAGGACATCGACCCTATTGTGGGAAAAAAACAGCCGCCGTTGCTATTTACACCCTGAACTGCAAGCTGGGTAAAAATAGCTCTAGCAGCTTGGTCCAGCTTTAAACCCCGCTGCAGAAAGACATTATTTTTGGAAGAGAAGATTTTTCTCCCCACCCACAGATCTGAAAACGGTCACCTCCCCGGAGGAGAAGAAGACAGACAAGCCCACGCAAAGGTGAAACGTATCCCCTTCTCCATCCCTCCTGCCGGGGACAGCAAGAGCCAGATTAGAAATTCTCTTCCTCCCCTAGCAGCCAAGTCAGGCCCCGGCACAGACCTGCGGGTGACCTAGTTCAAGGTACAGTGGGAATTAATTAACTTTGACTACAGTGAGAGGAGGCGGCTGTCTGAACCTGGGTGCCGACACCATCTTGCTGACTATTATGGCTGGTAGGCTACTTGCTTGCCTTTCCAAAAAAGGAAGAAAACAGAATTGACTGACAGAGTCTATAAGGCTTCCCCAGTGGCTCCGTGGGAAAGAATCTGCTTGTCAAGGCAGGAGACACCGGTTTGATCCCTGAGCCAGGAAGATCCCCCATGCCAAGGAGCAACAAGGCGTGCACCACAACGATTGAGCCTGCGCTCTAAAGCCCGGGAGCCACAACTACTGCGCCCGCATGCTGCAGCTTCTGAAGCCCGCGTGCCCTAAAACCCATGCTCTGGAACAAGAAAAGCCGCCGTAAAGAGAAACCTGTGCACTGCGACTCGAGAAAAGCCAGTGCAGGAACAAAGACCCAGCACAGCCAAAAATAAATAAAATTAAAAAAAAAAAAGAGAGTACATAAAACCCCAAAACAATAGCTCAGATGATCTACTGCCTGAGAGCTTGTAAGTTATCAGGCTTGGTCTGGTCCCACCTCTGTATTTGGGGCCCCTGACAGCTGGGGGCTGAAACTCTTCCCTTATGTATTTGCAAGAGCTTAGTGCCTGGTGTTTGGGATCCTGGAATTTCCTTCAGGTTCAGGAAGTAGTCTATATGACAATCAGTGGAAGGAAAGTCACTTCTCTCTTTTCTGTGAAAAGGTATTTGGTAGATGCACGTAAGTGTGTAGATTATGACACCTTTGTAACTCTCAAGAGATATCCATATATGGATAGTTTCTAGGATATGTGAAAAACAGCAGAGAAAAACACCAGATCCATGATGTCATTCAATTGTCCCATCATTTGAAAGTACCCAGGGCTGAGCTCAATAGGTGCTTAATAAATATTTTTAGGAAGGAAGGGAAAGAAATCTCCCACATCCTATCTCCATCTGAACCTCCTTCTTCAGAGATCCAGGAACCAAAACAAATCTTCTACTTTGAAACATGCCTAGGCATGCCTAGCCAACTAAAAGAAAGGTGACAAGATTATAACACGTCAGTCCCCCACTTCTCAGCACCTCCCAGCAACACACATACAGACCCCTACCACCTTGACCTCAGTGTCAGTACTGGTGTAGCTATAGGGGTAGGGGGATGGCTGGATCAAGGTAGAAGAAGCTGAAAGGATGGGGGTATGCTTTGGGCACAGAGGCAGGAAGCCTGGCTTTCCCCCTGGCCTCAGACAGACCCAAGTTTTAGTACTATCTTTTTCACCCACTGTGTGACCAAGTCACTTACCTTTCTGAATCTCACTTTCCCCTCTGAGAAGAGGGGTGATAATACCCACTGTGGGGGTTGGTGCAGAGCAAATGTGTCAGCATACACAGAACATGTGCGCGTTCAGTGCCTGGTTCAGAGTGAGAGATATGCCGCACCCAGCATCCATGGCATGCCATGGCTAGATTGGTTTTTTGGTTTTTGTTTTTTTTGGCTGTGCCATGCGGCATGCAGGAGTTCTAGTTACCTGAGCAAGGATGGAACCCGTGTTCCCTGCTATGGAAGCTTAGAATCTGGACTGCCAGGGAAGTGCCCATGGCCAGATTTTGGAATGTATCCTGTTTCCAGCATCAGGAGGTTGACAGATTCTACTAAATGTCAAAAATCTTAACTCCCTGAAAAAGGCATTCCATCGACAGAAGTTTCCAAAAACTTTCTTCCTCATTATTAGGCCCTTTTTGCACCATGCCCTTCATTCTCCCCTTGCACCTTTCTTTAACACCCACTTCCCCAAGCCTTATCAAGCAGCCAGAAATAGAATCTCCCTACTCTGACGTCTCTGCCAGTGGGAAGGGCTGGCCAGCCAAGCGGCTGGGTCAGCACTGGCTTGTCAGTTGAGGGAGACCACAGAAATATAGCCCCAGCACCTTTCCAAGTCTCGCTGACTGATGCCGTAGCTATTTAAGCTATGTGTTCTCAGGGCTCCAAGGCTCCCCAAGGACCTGGGAAAGACGGCTGGATATCCTTTTGATCGGGACCGCTTCGGGTTTCTATTTCCAAAGTGGAGAAAGCCAGATAGTGCTGACTGTGGCCCAGGAATGAAAAGAGCTCAGGCCTCTCTCTCTCGCTCTCGCTGACCTGTGTCCGAGGACTATGGGCCAAGGTGGCCAGGCTCTCCCCTCCAGTCTAAGTCCGCTCCCTCCTTAGTCAGCTGTCCTCGCCTCCCTATTAATAGCCAGTGCTTTGGCTGGCTCCTCTGGCAGCCTGATTACAGTTTAATAAGACGTCTTGAATAAGAAAGCAGCAGACTTCCTGGAGCGGGGCTGCCGAGGGCCGGGAGGGTTCAGGTTCCCTCCCAGAAGGTAGAGGCGAGGTGTCGCCTTCTACAGAAGGACAGAGGCCCAGGTGACCGAGTCACTGGTCCCAGAGACGAGACACTGCTCTGGGGTTTCTGTCTTGCTGAACTGCCTCTGGTTTAGGGCAGGAGACAATAATCCAGGCTACCTTGCATTTTATTGAAGTCTTTATTCCCACAGATATTCCTGGGCAGGACTGCAAAAGTGTGGCTCTTATTCAATGATGCAGTAGCTCTATGCATGTAGCTCTACTGCAATGATGCAGTGCTCTATGAAGAGTAGGTGGAAAGCTAACTTTGGACCAAGTTAGCATTGTGGTTTGGTTTAGTTGCTCAGTCGTGTCTGACTGTTGCAACCCCATGGACTGAAGCCCACCAGGCTTCTCTGTTCATGGGATTTCCCAGGCAAAAATACCGGAATGGAGTGCCATTTCCTTCTCCAGGGGACCTTTCTTACCCAGGGATCAAACCTGGGTCTCCCAAATCCAAAGGTGGATTCTTTACCGACTGAGCCAGCAGGGAAGCTAAGTTAGCATTCGTCCCTACCAAGTCCTCTTTTCTCTGACACTACAGAAGCAAGGTAGCAAACTTGGAGAGGTTCGGGTTATCTGTATGGGACAGGGTGCTGAGAACAGATTAAATCCCAGCAAAAAAATATTTTCAGGCCCCGCTCCTCCCCCTCCTCTGTCTCTCCGCAGTAAATGCAGACATGCTTAACAATCTTTAGTGTTAGATTCATGCTGATAAGTAATGTATTTGGGTTACCGTGTAATTTATTCCAGCATTCCTGTTCTTCCTGGGCCCTGGAGGGGAAGAACACACAAATTTAAGAGCAAGGCAACCTGAGTTCACATTCTGACTCAGTCCCTCAGCTGAGGGGCTCAGCATCTTTAGTCTATTTTTCCTGAGCCTACATCTTCTCATTTATATAAAAAAATAATAATCTATCCTGAAATGGTTTTATACAAATGAAATGAGACAACTTTGGAAAATTGGCCTAGTACAGTGCCTGGAATATAGTAGGTAGGCAATAAACAGTCTTAATTTTCTTTTCTTCTGCTTTTATATTTTTAATAGTTTCATTTCCATTATATTTTTTAATTTTTTTTTTTTTTTTTGACCACATCAAGTCTCAGTTGCTGCAGCAGGATCTTCAGCTGGGGCATGTGTGACCTAGTTCTCCAACTAGGGATTGAACCTGGGCTCCCTGCATTGGGAGCGTGGAATCTTATCCAGTGGTCTAACTTTTCTTTCCAGAAAATAAAAAGGAAGGGAACTGTGAGAGCAAATCAGGGTCATCCAAGTCCCTCAAACCAGTGGGGAAAACGACCAGCCTCAAGACCATCTCTGCTATGAAATCTCATAAGAACAAGTAAAACTTTTTTTCACTTCTCTAGATTCATACCATTCAGAAGTCCCAAAGAGAGGCGCAGTCTGGACTGTGATGCATCTTGCTGAGCCCATAGTGAGGAGTCTCCCAGCTCCATTCATCATCCCTCAGGTCATTTATCAGAGGTCTCACAGCTGATAAAGGAAGGATGACATCAGGAAGAATGGGTTGACTATACCTTTAGCTACATTTCAAGGTCCCCTTAGAAGAACCAGGTCAACCTGACCTCATGGGTGAACCCTGTTATCGACAAGGCCAAAGGAGAAACAAAACATCACGCTTGCCCTGGTTTTCAACCTGCTGAGAAATAATCTGATCCTCAAACACCTGCTTATGAGATGGCAAATAATGGTCTCCTTAACCCAGGACCAGCTGACTTCCCTCGGCAACTACTTCAAGTTCTGGGAGGGTGACAGACTTTGTTCCTGCTACAGCTTGCTTCCTTCCTGCTTGCCAACAGCTAGCGTATATCTGATGGGAGCCAGCCAGAGCTCCTGGCAGCACAAAGTGAGGCAAGCCCCAGCATGACCTGCCCCCCAACCAGGCGCTGAGTGGGGGCTGGTGTGGGGAGGAGAGATGGGAGCTAAGTTGACTTTCATTTTCATCAAAGAGCCCAGGATTCCCTGCACCTCAGTAGGCAGAGGGCAGGACTTCCCAGACACCTCTTGGGGAGCGGTCTTTATTTCTCCTTTGGACCTATGCTTGGTATGAACCCTAATATGATTTTGAGGGGATGAGCACACTATAATCTATTTACGTGCCACCGATACCATCCCGTTTGAGAATCAACCACCCATACATCATTCACACCTTTGGTCATGCAACAGATACTTACGGACATTACCTTCCCACCTGTTCTGAAACCAGCCCTGTTCTGGTTTCTGAACACACATGGTAAATAAAACAATGATGGTCTCTGCTCTAGCGGGTGAACCACACACAGGATGTGAAAATTAACAAGTACATCATTCAAATCGTAAGACATGCTGGTAAGAGACGTGCTCAGCTGCAGTGATAGAGAAGGGTGTGCTATGCTCAGTCGCTTCAGTCATGTCCAACTCTTTGAGACCCCATGGACTGTGCCCCGCTAGGCTCCTCTGTCCGTGGGGATTCTCTAGGCAAGGATACTGGAGTGGGTTGTCATGCCCTCCTCCAGGGGATCTTCCCAGCCCAGGAATCGAACCCATATCTCTGGTGTCTCCTGCATTGTAGGCAGTTTCTTTACCCACTGAGCCCCCTGGGAAGCCCGTGAGCACACTGAGACCCCCTAAGCCTTGTTCCCGTTAGCTCACGGTATCAGAATGTGCAGAAGCAAACCTACAGATCTCTCTCCTGACTACCTTCATAAGGCACGTAGCCGGTCTGTTATCAACTGCACACAGCCCTCCTGAATGCATGGTTTCTCCAGCCCTGCAGAGCCCCTTAAACTGCTGCCGTAGGACATATGCAGTAAGCAAGGGCACCAGGATAAAGACAAACGCTAACTGAATAGCATCGGAGCAACATGTCACATACTCCCATCAAGTATAGGATATCAAGTGAAGGACAGAACCAGGAGAAATCACGTCCTAGAGCAGGACTGGTGGGCACTGCGAGGGGGCTGTGCAGTGGAGAACGGTGTGTGGAGATAACAGAGAGCGATAGAGGGGGAATGTCCTGGCAGCCCGGTGGTTAGGACCCCGAGCTTTCACTGCCAAGAGCCCAGGTTCAGTCTCTGGTCAGGGAACTAAGATCCTTGTAGGATCCATTAAAAACGAAAACCAAAAACCCAAGAAGCAAAAGAGAGAGAAGAGAGAGAGAGAGCTGGTGGGGGTGAGGGGTGACTGATTTATGACCTTAGATGAGAAGGTCAGGGGCGGCCACTCTGGGGAAGTTAAGAGCTTGATGGGATTTCATTGGAAATTGACTATGAAGGTCACACCCACCCACCACCCACCCCCACCTCAGTGTTCAGCCAAGTTCCCTTCTCTCTGAGTGAAACACTCTAAGCGGAACAAAAGGGGACCTCAGCCAGGGATTCAGTGAAGACTGTCCTGGGAGAAGGAAGGGGGCTCCCAGACCCCCCTTCCCAATCTCCTGCCGTGGGCACATCTACACCTCTTCCCTCTCCTGAATCCCATCCCCAGCATCCGTCTGTCCTCTGTCCAGGGCCTTTCTGACGCCACTGGTCTCCTTACAAACCTCTTGTTCCTGTCACCCAGCAGGGTCTCATAATGGGGAGGACCCATCACTGGCTCTCTGTCATTGACAACTGTTTTCTCCAAGGTCCCCACAGGCCTGCCCCCGAAGCTCCAGAAGCCAAATAGCTCTGACCTGCAATAGATAAAAACTCATCATTCCCGCTAGGCCAGCAGGCTCATTACAGTCTTCTTGCTCTAACTCTTTATCTCAGGGTTGTTTTCCTAAATTAGCATCAGCTAGGTTGACATCAGTGCCATCTACCACCTGCATTAAGGAGTTGGCCCTCTAGAATGCTGGGGAACCAGCCCAGACATCAGAGCCAGACAGACATGTGTCTGAACCCCAGCTCCCCACTTTAACTAGCTCTGTGACCTTGGGCAATTATGCTCTCTGGGCTTCGGGTTCTTTATATGCAAGACGAGGAGGAGGGAAATGCTTACTCTGCAGAGTGGGTGTAAGAATGAGCCAAGAAGGAGGCAAGGTGGTTGGAATGTAGCAGGTACACTGCAAATGGGAGCCTTTGTTATGACTTCAGCTATAAAATAACCTCAGTAAAGTCTGGCAGTGCCTCTTTGAGGAAGGTGACTGATTGCTCTCTTAAGAGTGGCGGCCAGGTCTCCATTTCACCAACCATTCGGCCACAGCAGGTCTTTAATCTGAGTATTACTAAAAACTAGGTGAAAAGAGGACACTTCAGGACACAGTAAAAGGCACGGATCCCAGAAACTTGGATTGGAAGGAATTCTGAGAAAATTCTAATCCAAGTTCTTGCTACCAGGCAGGACTGAATTTCAATTTCAGACAGATGGAAGTCTTTTCCAGTACATAGTTGAGCAGGCATTACCCCGCCACCCTAGCTGTACTGTTCTTGTGATCACACAGACTTTATTATGCACTCAGCCCTTCAATCTTTAATTCAAAAAATATTTTTGGAGCAGATACTATGGGCTGCGTCTTATTCAAGACACATGGATATGGAGGCAAGAAGACAAAGTCCTGCCCCTCATGGAGACCAGTTATATGTAGAGATTTTAAAAAGTGGGATGGAAGGACTTCCCTGGTGGCTCAATGGTTTAGACTCTGCTCCACTGCAGGAGACACAGACGGGTTCAAACCCTGGTCAGGGAACTAAGATCCCACATGTGTGTCAAAAAATTAACTTAAATTAAAAAGGAGGGAGAGAGAGATAGAGAAAAAAAGTGATATCAAGAAAATAAAATAAGGTAATGGGTTAGAATGATGGGGGTGGAGTGGGGTTGGAAGCAGGTAATGGGGTGGGGCCAATGCAGTTGGGGGGCCTCCTCTCTGAAGAGAAGACATCTGAGCAGAGACCCAGTGGGTGAGGAGGAGGCATGTGTGAGAGGATGGCTAAGGGCTTCATGTGTTCAAGGCACAGAAAGATTGTCTGTGTGGCTGTGGTTAGTGAGACTGCAGGTGCATGAGCCAGTAAGGCTTTGAAGGTTGAATTTTATTCTAACTTCAGGACTTTAAGCAGAGGACCTGCAACATCTGATTTACACTTTGAAAAGATCCTTGTGGCTCTTCTCGGAAAATGTGCTATAAGGTGCTTGAGTGAAAGTAAGGGGACCAGTTAAAGAGCTCATTGCTGGAGTCCAGATAAGTGAAGATGGTAAAAGCTGGCCTGATTTGAAATATCTTTTGAGGGCAGAGCTAACAGGACTTACGTGTGGATTAGATATGGGGCCTGGGTGCAGGGGGAGGGGGGAAGCGGGGGCAGTAGTAAGACAGGAATCAACGATGACCCTTTGATTTTGAACCTGATAAACTGGGAGAATAGTAGCTGTTTAATGAGATGGGATTATTTGGGGGAAATTACTAATTCCATGTCTTTCTCCTCCTCCAGACTATATACTCCATGAAGACAGGGCCCCAAACTCTTGTTCACAGCTGTGTGTTCTGTGACTGGCACAGCGTCTGGTTTGTGGAATAACTGTCACTTCACAGCAAAAAGATGGGGAAAAATGGAAACAGTGTCATATTTCATATTCTTGGGCTCCAAAATTAATGCAGATTTTGTGACTGCAGCCACAACATTAAAAGACGCTCATTCCTTGGAAGAAAAACTATAATAAACCTAGACAGTGTATTAAAAAGCAGAGACATCACTTTGCTGACAAACATCTGTCTAGCCAAAGCTATGGTTTTTCCAGTAGTCATGTATAGATGTGAGAATTGGACCATAAAGAAGGCTGAGCACTGAAGAATGGATACTTTCAAACTGTGATGCTGGAGAAGACTCTTGAGAGTCCCTTGGACTGCAAGATCAAACCAGTCAATCCTAAAGGAAATCAATCCTGAATATTCATTGGAAGAACAGATGATCCAATACTTTGGCCACCTGATGTGAAGAGCCAACTCAATGGAAAAGACCCTGATGCTGGGAAAGATTGAGGGCAGGAGGAGAAGGGAGTGACAGAGGATGAGATGGTTGGATGGCATCACCGACTCAATGGACATGAGTTTGAGCAAACTCAAGGAGATAATGAAGGACAGGGAAACCTGATATGCTGTAATTCATGAGGTTGCAAAGAGTTGGACATGACTTAGTGACTGAACAACAAAAAACAACCACATACCAATATTGAGTATGTAGTCAATGCCTAGCACTGTGCTCCATGCTCTATAGTCATTCTAATTTAATCCTTACAAGAGAAATGTGAGGAGATACTTGTTTGAATCCTCATTTTACAAACAAGGAGTTGGGTTCAGAGAGGTTACATGACAGCCTCAAGGTCGCATAGGTAGTAAGTGGTAAAGCTTTATAGTGGTAAGTCTGGCTCCAAACTCTAGACTCTTCACCAGTGTACCACACAGCCAAAGAAGTCTACATGGGTAGATGGATGGGTAGGTTGGTGAATGAATGGATCCAAGGATGTATGAATGGATGGATGGGTAGAAAGCAACACCATATGCTAAAAATCATTTGTACCAAAGTGTCCCTCTGAAAGTAAAAGAGATTCAAACTGGAAGGATCTACTCCTACAAGCAAGAAATTGAGGAACCAAGCATGAATTCCCACTAAAGTTATTCCCAGGAATTCAGAGGTAGAATTCATTTGGGGGAGAAGGGGAACAGAAAGTTCTAGAATGCTTTGTTAAGCTAAAAAAAAATCTAGAAATTTGAAGAAGTAATCTTTTTCAGGGAGTATTTCCTAGTACTTTTTTCAATGATCTGGGATTACTTTAAGAGCATTAGAATCACATGAAATACTGTTGATACTTGAAAAATATCTTCTAAGAACAAAGGCAGAAAATCTTGCTTGCATCAGGCAGCTCAGATCCTGGAGCTACTCAGGAGTGTCACTCATTACTTACATGGCTCAACAAGTATATCAAATCTTAGTTGTGGCCCATTAGGATCAGCTTCACGGTGTTTTTTCAGTAAGTGCTCTTTGGCTTTGCTTAGTCGCTCAGTCATGTCCGACTCTTTGTGACTCCATGGGACTGTGTCCATGGGGATTCTCCAGGCAAGAATACTGGAGTGGGTTGCCATGCCCTCCTCCAGGGGATCTTCCCCACCCAGGGATCGAACCCAAGTCTCCCGCTATTGCAGGCGGATTCTTTACCATCTGACCCACCAGGGAAGCCCAAGTGCTCTATGAAATTACAACCTTTTCAGGGAAAGTAGCCTACACGTAGTCCACATTGACACAGTGACCCTGGTCAGGAACGTGGAATCTAGCATAGATATCTCCCCTTGTCACACTAAAATTACATAAACAGAAAATTTTTTGAGCACTTACTCCTCTTTTTTTTTTTTAATTTATTTTTGGCTGAGCTGGTCTTCATTGCTTTGTGAGGGCTTTCTCTAGATACAGTGAGCGTGGGCTACTCTCTAGGTGTGGCGCATGGGCTTCTCGTTGTGATGGCTTCTCTTGCTGTGGAGCACGGCCTCTAGGCTTGTAGGCTCTGTAGCTGTGGCCCACGGGCGTAGTTACTCTGAAGCACGTGGAATCGTCACGGACCAGGGACTGAACCCTGTCCCCTGCATTAGCAGGTGAAGTCTTAACCATTGCGCCGCCAGGGAAGTCCAGCACTCACTGTTCTTGACGCATGGATCTCATTTGACTTTTGCAACAAGCCTTTGCTGTGAGTACTATTGTGTCCTCATGTTATAGATGAGGAGACCAAGGCGGATGGTTTAAATACCTTGATTGAGTCACACAGCTATGAAATGTACGGAATCAATGCAATGTGGAGCCACATGCAATTAACCACTGCAATACCTCATGGTGAAAGCAATCCTCAGTCCCAGAGATCCCGCCTTCTTAATCTCCTTGTTTGTCTGTTCCTCCCTATCCCTTTGGGCACTGCCCCAGGTTAAGCATTTCATCTTTTCTCATCTTTGAAATTGTCCCATCCTCCTAGATTTTCTGTTTCCATGTCTTCTTCTGTAACTGACCATGTTGGAATCTGATACTTATCTTTTTTTTTTCCCCTTTGACTGAACCACTCACCTTTCCCAGCATAGTGAAAGCTCAGAGTCCTAACCACTAGACTGCCAGAGAATTCCCTTGACACACATCTGATCATGTCACACTTCTGCTCAAAATCCTTTAATGGTTTCTTGTTGCCTGTGAGTTGAAGGCCCTTATAAGGCCTTTCAAAGACCTGGTCCCAACCTCCTTATGCAGCCTTATCCTCCTCTCCCACTGTTTCCACTGAAGCCCCTATTCCAGGTACACCAAACATGTGCTCTCAAGTATGAATACTATGCTTTTTCCTTTTCTCCTCTGTGCAACACCCACCCCATATACACAAGCACCTGTGCATGTATACAAACACACAGACGCACACACACTATTCATTGCCTGATTCCTCTTTATTCTTTGAACCTACTTGCAAAGTTGCTTCAGTCATGTCCATCTCTTTGTGACCCCATGGACTGTAGCCCGCCAGGTTCCTCTGTCCATGGGATTTTCCAGGCAAGAATACTGGAGTGGGTTGCCATTTCCTTCTCCAGGAGAGTTGCTTGACCAGGGATCAACCTTGAGTCTCTTATGTCTCCTGCATTGGCATTGGTAGGCAGGTTCTTTACTACTAGCATCGTCTGTGCTATGTTTAGTCACTCAGTTGTGTCCATCTCTTTGTGACCCCATGGACTGTAGCCCACCAGGCTCCTCTGTCCATGGGGATTCTCCAGGCAAGAATACTGAGTGGGTTGCCATGCAGGGGCTCTTTCTCCCTTGCCTCCAGGGGATCTTTAAGCCCCTATTCTTTGAGACTCAGCTGCTAAAATGTCTTCTCCAGGAAGCCTTTTCTCACACTCATAGTCAGGTCTAGGTACCTCTTCCTTCTTGGCATTGCACCTTCATAGGTCTGATAAAATACATCAATTTTTACCATAATTTTCCCTTTACAAACTGTTTCTCTTTAGGATTGTAAGATTCATGAGGGCAGGAACCATAGTTTTAACTAGTGTATGCTCAACATCTGTACATGCTCATACATTTTTGTTAAATGAATAAAAGAATGACTTAATGAAGTGAATTGATTTTCGGAGTAGATTTCAAAATCTGGGCAATTTTGATCTTCACGTTTTCCCACTGTCAGACTTATCTACCTGTGGATTTTTGCTGCAATGGAGCTCTAGTTGAGATAGGATGTAGCAGTTTTTTGTTTTGTTTTTGTTCTTTTAAAAACAATTTATTTATTTATGCTGTACTGGGTCTTAGTTGTGGCACACAGGATACACTAGTTGTGGTGTGTGACCTCTTAGCTGCAGTCTGTGGGATCTAGTTTCCTTACCAGGGATTGAACCTAGGCCTCCTGCATTGGGAACATGGAGTCCTAGCCACTGGACCACTGTGGAAGTCCCCTGAGAATATAGTAGTTGTTAAGAATGAAGACTCACATCATCTATTAATATTAGCTCTACCAATTATAATTAAAACTTAGCTCTACTGTCTGCTCTGTAGAAGGACATGGCAGCCCACTCCAGTATTCTTGCCTGGAGAATTCCATGGACAGAGGAGCCTGACAGGTTACAGTCCATGGGGTCGCAAAGAGTCGGACACGACTGAGTGACTAACACACACACACATAAACACACTACTATCTGCTAACACTGGGCCCTTAGGTAAAGTCACTCTCTCACTGAACTCCAGTTTTCTTTACTGTAAAACTGAGTTAATAATAGGATCTATCATAGGGTTCATGTAAGGTCTAGTAAGGAAACAAACATGTGGCAATTCCCTGGCTGTCCAGGGGTTAGGACTCGGCGTCTCACTGCCAGGGCCTCAGGTTTGATCCCTGGTTGGGGAGCTAAAATCCCATAAGCCATGCAGCATGGCAAAAATAAAAAGAACATGTGGAGCATGCGGTGGTTGGTGCAGAGCTAGGGCTCAATACATATGAGCTATTCTTAGGAGCTATTTTCCTGACAGCTTCTCTTGACCCCATTGTGTCACCATCACATTTTGAACCAAAAGTCTGGAGTCTGGCTCTCAAATATGAACAGTCAATGTCAGCACACTCTTCGTTTGCCAAACTATCGGGTCACCCTGGATACAGGGCCGTGGGGAATATGGATGCAGATGATGGCTGAAGACAAGAGTAGCCTTTTGCTTATAAATCATGACTTATTGCCTAGAAATGAAAAGTAAGCCTTGTCAACCAGTCAGCGGATTACCTGAATTCTTCAAAATGCCAACCCCTCTGCCTGCTTGCTCTCCCTTGCATTTGGTAAAAGAGAGGTGACTGGTGCAGGCAAGTATGGCTACAAGCAGCAGTTTCTCCTTGGAGGAAAGGAAGCGGGACATAGACTGTCAGGGTAGGATGTGGGTCCTTTGTTCTTTTTGTTGGCTGCACGGATGTGTTTGAAGCAACCCTGGGTAAACAAAGCCCCTGTGTGTGTCCCAAACACAGCTGGAAGAAATGCCTTCCTTCCCAATCTCATGCATAAGGAGGGGGTGGCAGTCTGTTTCACACCTGAGGTTTCTGGATCTTGATTCAAGCAGCCTCTTTTAGAGGTCATAATAGTCTCAGTGGAGCCTGGAAATAAATGGCCAAGAGATAAATTGCAAGATTATCCTGCAAATGTGTGTGTTGATGAAGTGAATGAGGAGTGACAAGGAAAAGTACAAGATGAGTCTTCAGAAGAATTCAAAGACTCTTTATGTCAAACTACCTTCCAAAGAACTGAAAAATAACATAATTTTGGGCCAAGGGTGAGGTATTCCTTTGAATGTGCAATCTTTTATAATAATTTTACATGTGGCTATTTTAGCAATGCTATTGTCTCACCTGTCTCTGTGAGCACTGACATTTCCGGTTTAAAGGAGACTAAGTTGGAAAACAGGAGTTAACAAAAAGTGGTTGGTTGTATAACCAATGCTGAGAGAAAAGTAGATTTTTCCAAATGGATTAGTCAGAAAATTTGGCCAAAGGTATGTGCCCTGTCTGAGTCTCTTGGACAGCAAGGAGATCAAACCAGTCAATCCTAAAGGTAAGCAACCCTGAATATTCACTGAAAGGACTGATGCTGAAGCTCCAATACTTTGGCCACCTGATGCAAAAAGCAGACTTATTGGAAAAGACCCTGATGCTCTGAAAGATTGAGGGCAGGAGGAGGAGGCAAGAGAGGATAAGGTGGTTGGATGGCATCACTGACTCAATGGACATGAGTTTGAGCAAGCTCTGGGAGATGGTGAAGGACAGGAAAGCCTGGAGAACAGTTCATGGGGTCGCAAAGAGTCAGACATGACTTTGCCACTAACCAACAACAGCATTGTGTCCTGTATAAATGGATGACAGAAAAGAACTATACTGGAAAGGTTATGAGACCACATACCTAGGTCCCACTTCCCAACATTGCTCCTCACTTCTTCAGTTTTTCCTTCTTACCGTTATGTTTTCTTATGAAATTATACATTTTTGCTTATTGTGTAAAGTTACTCTTAAATTTCCTCTTGGCTTTATTTGTCAAATAGGATTTTCTGCACATTTATCCCAAAGAAAAAAATAAGTGAGCGTCTACATCTATCAGAGGGACTAAATTGAAAAATAAACAAACAGACAATTCTGAGTGCTGGCAACAATGTGGAGCAACCAGAACTCTCATGCACTGCTGGTGGGAATGCAAAACGGCACAGACTCTTTGGAAAAAGTTCGATAGTTTCTTCTAAATTTAAAACATTCATTTGCCATATGATCTAGCAATTTCATATCTAAGAAACCCAAGAGAAGTGAAAGCATATACAAAATACATACCAAAACCTGTCCACAAATGTTAACAGCAGTTTCTACAACAATAGTCAGAAACTGGAAACAACACAAACATTTATCAAATGGTGAACATACTGTGGTATATCCATACAATGAAATACTATTTAGCAGTAAAAAGGAATGACTTACTGATCCATTCAACACTGTGGATGAACCTTTAAAGCGTTATGAAAGAAACCAGATTCAGAAAGCTATTTATTATAGCTTATATATATATATATATATATATATAACCTATATATTATATAGATTTTCTAGAAAAGGAAACAGAAAACAGATCAGTTGTTGTCAAGGGGCTAAGGAAGGGAGAAGTGGATTCATTATAGAAAAGAAGGATGTTAAGGAATGTTTGAGATGATAGAAATGAATAATATCTCGTTATTTTTGGGGGGGCCATACTATGTCATGTGGGATCTTAGTTCCCCAACCAGGGATCAAACCTGTGCCCCCTGCAGTGAAGTACAGAGTCTTAGCCACTGCACTGCCAGGGAAGTCCCAAATTATTTCTGATTTGAAAAAATATTTGTATTTCTTTAGCTTTTGAGTTTCAAAATCCTAGGTCAACAAGGGTAAGAAAAGAGGACTTTATGCAAGAACAAACCATGTGGGAGAAAACACCATGAATAAAAGCAAGATTTCTCCACTTCTATCCTTCACTTGAAAGGGGTTCCCTAGATTCTAAGAGATGAGGGAAAAGAGAGGACGAGCAAAGGATACATGGGGCCAAGAGATGTCTGTTCCCCCAAGATGTTGCGCAGTTCTTTGTCGAGCTTACTCCCCGTGGAGATAGCCTCCTTCTTGCTATTACATGAGTGACTGCCAGCCACCCCATTCTCCTACCACTTGTGAAACTGTTTGCCTCAGATTGGGACTTGAACCCATGTGGTGGGAACTCAAACCCAGACAAAACCCTGCTTGGGACTTGAATCTACGTGACTGGGACTCAAGCCCAGCCAAAGCCCACGGTACATGGTACAGACCTAATGAAGCTCAGTTTCTTGATGTCTCATTGCAGAAAGAATACAGTGAGAGACAGAGACAGGTAAGAAGTGGATTTATCCAGATTCAGAAAGAAGCAGATTCAGATTCAGGCAGAGTGTGGGCCATCGCGGAGGGTGAGTGTGGCTGTGAAATGTGGCATGGTTAGTCTTTATAGGCTGGGTAATTTCATATTTTATAGGCTGGGTAATTTCATGTGGCCATAAGCAGTGACCAAAGGACTGAAAAGGTCAGTTTTCATTCCAATCCCAAAGAAAGGCAATGCCAAAGAATGTTCAAACTACTGTACAATTGCACTTATCTCACATGCTAGCAAAGTAATGCTCAAAATTCTCCAAGCAAGGCTTCAACAGTATGTGAACTGTGAAATTCCAGATGTTCAAGCTGGATTTAGAAAAGGCAGAGCAACCAGAGATCAAATTGCCAACATCCATTGGATCACTGAAAAAGAAGAGCATTCCAGAAAAATATCTACCTCTGCTTAATTGACTACGCCAAAGCCTTTGACTATGTGGATCACAATGAACTGTGGAAAATTCTTCAAGAGATGGGAATACCAGACCACCTGACCTGCCTCCTGAGAAATCTGTATGTAGGCCAAGAAGCAACAGTTAGAACCAAACAAGGAACAGCAGACTGGTTCCAAATTGGGAAAGGAGTATGTCAAGGTTGTATATTATCAGCCTGCTTATTTAACTTATATGCAGAGTACATCATGAGAAATGCTGGGCTGGATGAAGTATAAGTTGGAATCAAGATTGCAGGAGAAATATCAAAAAGTAACCTCAGATACACAGATGACACCACCCTTATGGCAGAAAGCAAAGAAGAACTAAAGAGCCTCTTGATGAAAGTGAAAGAGGAAAAAAAAAAAGAAAGTGAAAGAGGAGAGTGAAAAAGCTCGCTTAAAACTCAGCATTCAAAAAATCAAGATCATGGCATCCAGTCAAATCACTTCATGGCATATAGATGGGGAAACAATGGAAACTTTATTTATTAGAGACTTATTTTGGGGGGCTCCAAAATCATTGCAGATGGTGACTGCAGCCATGAAATTAAAAGATGCTTCCTCCTTAGAAGAAAAGCTATGACCAACCTAGACAGCATATTAAAAGGCAGAGACACTATGATGACAAAGGTTTGTCTAGTCAAAGCTACGGTTTTTCCAGTAGTCATGTATGGATGTGAGAGTTGGACTATAAAGAAAGCTGAGAGCCGAAGCATTCATGCTTTTGAACTGTGGTATTGGAGAAGACTCTTGAGAGTCCCTTGGACTGCAAGGAGATCCAACCAGTCCATCCTAAAGGAAGTCAGTCCTGAATATTCATTGGAAGGACTGATGCTGAAGCTGAAACTCCATTATTTTGGCCACCTGATGTGAAGAACTGACTCATTTGAAAAGACCCTGATGCTGGGAAAGATTGAAGGCAGGAGGAGAAGAGGACAACAGAGGATGAGATGGTTGGATGGCATCACTGACTTGATGGCCATGAGTTTGAGCAAGTTCCAGGAGTTGGTGATGGACAGGGAAGCCTGGCATGCTGCAGTCCATGGGACTTCAAAGAGTCAGTGAATGACTGAGCTGCTGAAATTCATATGCTAATGAGTGGGAGGATTATTCCAACTATTTTGGGGAAAGTGTTAAGTTGTTCAGTCATGTTCGATTCTTTGGACTGTATGTAGCCTGCCTGGCTCCTCTATCCATGGAAATCTCCAGGCCAGAATACTGGAGTGGGTAGCTGTTCCTTCTCCAGGGGCTCTTCCCAAACCAGGAATCGAACCCAGGTCTCCCGCATTGCAGGTGGATTCTTTATTGTCTGAGACACCAGGGAAACCCATTTTGGGGAAGCGGTAGAGATTTGCAGGAATTGGGCCACTGTGTACTCTTTGGTCTTTCGACAGTGTCTTGGAACTGTTACTGGAGAAGGAAATGGCGACCCACTCCAGGATTCTTGCCTGGAGAATTTCATGGACAGAGGAGCCTGGCAGGCTGCAGTCCTTGTGGTTGTAAAGAATCAGACATGACTGAGCGACTTTCACTTCACTTGGAACTGTCATGGCGCCTCTGGGTGTGTCATTTAGCTTGCTGATTGGGGATCAAGGTCTAATCAAAATCGACTTGTCTGCCATCTTGGACCCATTTGATTCTAATTGGTTTATGTTGTGTCCTTGGGCTATGTGATTCTTTCAAAAGTTGTGCCCTGCCCCCTTCCCTCCTGTTACACTTGTACTTGGTTAGACTGCAAGAAACCATATGACAGGCTTCACTCCCACCAAGGGATATAAAATATGCCCACTTTAGTTACCTTACCTGTCAACCTTCTCTTGGGGACTTCCCTGGTGGTCCAGTGGTCAGGATTTGGCAATTCCACTTCCAAGGGCCTAGGTCCAGTCTCTGGTCAGAGAGCTAAGATCCCACAAGCCATGTGGCATGGCCAAAAATAAATAAAAAATAAACCGACTTCTCTCATTTCCCTTATTGTTTCAAATGGAATGAAGGTAAATGCTAAAGCAATCTTTCCTTTCTCCACATGCATTCAATAAATACCACATTTCCTTTTGGGTTGGGGTTGAAAGGAATAATTCTTTTGTTAACTGACCATCCCTTACATCCACACATGTTTTTTTTTTTTTGGCCACGCAGCATGCGGTATCTCAGTTCCCAAACCAGGGATTGAACCCAAGCCACATCAGTGAGAGCCTGGAATCCTAACCACTAAACGACCAGGGAACTCCCCACGATTATTTGTTCATCAAACGTTCACTAGTCGGCTATAAGGAGTTCTGGACTTCCTTGGTGGTCCAATTGTTAAGCCTCCACACTTCCAACGTAGGGGGCGTGGGCTCAATCCCTGGTCAGGAAACGAAGATCCCACATGCTGAGCAAGCCAAAGGAAAAAAAAAGAGAGAACCTGGGTCCCTGTCCAGGAGGAAGTCCTATGGAAGGAGTTAGACAACAAACCTGGTAAGGACCATAGAGGAGGCCTGCGTCAAGCGCTACAAGGACCCAGAGGGAGAAAGGCAGCAAGGGAGCCGCTGGGAAGCGTTTCTAGAACTCTACTTTCTAGTCCAAACCAGTCATTGCTGTGGTAATGCTGACCTTTTTTTTCACTGGGCAACCCCTTCTCCCCCTTGTAACACAAGCACTCCCTAAAGAGATTGAGAAAACTCCCCCAAGGGCAGGGGAATTATCCCTAAGCCTGGCTCAAAAAGACTTATTGAAAGAATGGGTAAATTACTGTCCTTGGGTAGAATTGCCCAAATATACAGACATTAATAATTGCTAAATATACAGAAATGGAGAAAAATAAAATATGTTCAGAAAGTGCATGCAAAGGAAAAGGAAAATCATAAACCAGCCTACCAGTAATCCTTGTCATTTGGCCATTGGTGCACATGCATTTTTCCACTTTGAATAACACACATCCATGCTCTGCCTTTACTACTATTCAAGCAACAATAACCAACATTACACCAGCTTCCCTGGTGGCTCAGTCAGTAAAGAATCCACCTGCAGTGCAGGAGACCTGAGTTTGATCCCTGGCTCAGGAAGATCCCCTGGAGAAGGAAATGGCAACCTGCTGTAGTATTCTTGCCTGGAACATTCCAAGGACAGAGGAGCCTGGTGGGCTACATTCCAAGGGGTAGCAAAAGTCAGACATGACTTAGGGACTAAACCACCCATCCAACCAACATTTCTTTAGCTTTAGGGGTGCCAGGCACTTCAGATACATTATCTCACTTGGTCTTGACAACAACCTTCTTTTACAGATAAGTCAACTGAGCCTCAAAAGGTAACTAATCCAAGGTCACACAGCTAATCAGAGCCTGGAAGCCTGCTTTTTAATCCCCAACTGCCTGGTAGTCTCATGCCCACAGGCAGAAAAGATCTTTATAGGCTTTCTAATGTTGAGTTCTTATCTCTCCTGGCTATTCTTTGGAACTCTGCATTCAAATGGGAATATCTTCCCTTTTCTCCTTTGCTTTTTGCTTCTCTTCTTTTCACAGCTATTTGTAAGGCCTCCTCAGACAACCATTTTGCCTTTTTGCATTTCTTTTCCATGGGGATGGTCTTGATCACTGTCTCCTGTATAAGATAACAACAGAATGGGAAAGACTAGAGATCTCTTCAAGAAAATTAGAGATACCAAGGGAACATTTCATGCAAAAATGAGCTCAAAAAAAGACAGAAATGGTATGGACCTAACAAAGCAGAAGACATTAAAAAGAGAATATCTTCTTAATACAAGAATACACAGAACTGTACAAAAAAGATATTAATAACTGTATTAAAAAGATATTAAGAAGAGAATACTTCTTAATACAAGAATACACAGAAGAACTGTACAAAAAAGTTCTTCATGACCCAGATAATCACAGTAGTGTGATCACTCACCTAGAGCCAGACATCCTGGAATGTGAAGTCAAGTGGGCCTTAGAAAGCATCACTACGAACAAAGCTAGTGGAGTTGATGGAATTCCAGCTGAGCTATTTCAAATCCTGAAAGATGATGCTGTGAAAGTGTTGCACTCAATATGCCAGCAAATTTGGAAAACTCAGCAGTGGCCACAGGACTGGAAAATATCCGTTTTCATTCCAATCCCTAAGAAAGGCAATGCCAAAGAATGCTCAAACTACCGCACAATTGCGCTCATCTCACTCGCTAGTAAAGTAATGCTCAAAATTCTCCAAGCCAGGCTTCAGCAATATGTGAGCTGAGAACTTCCAGATGTTCAAGCTGGATTTAGAAAAGGCAGAGGAACCAGAGATCAAATTGCCAATATCTGCTGGATCATCGAAAAAGTAAGAGAGTTTCAGAAAAACATCTATTTCTGCTTTATTGACTATACCAAAGCCTTCGATTGGGTGGATCACAATAAACTGTGAAAAATTCTGAAGGAGATGAGAATACCAGTCCACTTGACCTGCCTCTTGAGAAACCTGTATGCAGGTCAGGAAGCAACAGTCAGAACTGGACATGGAACAACAGACTGGTTCCAAATAGGGAAAGGAGTACATCAAGGCTTTATATTGTCACCCTGCTTATTTAATTTATATGCAGAGTACCTCATGAGAAATGCTGGGCTGGCAGAAGCACAAGCTGAAATTAAGATTGCCAGGAGAAATATCAATAACCTCAGATATGCAGATGACACCACCCTTATGGCAGAAAGTGAAGAGGAACTAAAAAGCCTCATGATGAAAGTGAAAGAGGAGAGTGAAAAAGTTGGCTTAAAGCTCAACATTCAGAAAACTAAGATCATGGCATCTGGTCCCATCACCTCATGGGAAATAGATGGGGAGACAGTGGAAACAGTGTCAGACTTTATTTTTTTTGGCTCCAAAATCACTGCAGATGGTGATTGCAGCCATGAAATTAAAAGACACTTACTCCTTGGAAGGAAAGTTATGACCAACCTAGATAGCATATTAAGCTTTTTAATAAAAGCAGAGACATTACTTTGCCAACAAAGGTCTGTCTGGTCAAGGCTATGGTTTTTCCAGTGGTCATGTATGGATGTCAGAGTTGGACGGTGAAGAAAGCTGAGCGCTGAAAAATTGATGCTTTTGAACTGTGGTGTTGGAGAAAACTCTTGAGAGTCCGTTAGACTGCAAGGAGATCCAACCAGTCCATCCTGAAGGAGATCAGTCCTGGGTGTTCATTGGAAGGACTGATGCTGAAGCTGAAACTCCAATACTTTGGCCACCTCATGCGAAGAGTTGACTCATTGGAAAAGACCCTGATGCTTGGAGGGATTGGGGGCAGGAGGAGAAGGGGACGACAAAGGATGAGATGGCTGGATGTCATCACTGACTCGATGGGCATGAGTTTGAGTAAACTCCGGGAGTTTGTGATGGACAGGGAGGCCTGGCGTACTGCAATTCATGGGGTCTCAAAGAGTCAGAAACCGACTGAGCGACTGAACTGAACTAAACTGAATGTTGAGTTCTGCCTGCCTTATCTGCTTTTTCAGGTAACTCTCCTTCAGGCTAAATCTAGCTCTACCCAAGGCAAGATGAAATACCTTATGTATAGGACACAACAGGTCCAAACCAGTTAGCTCAGTGATAACTCTAACCTTTTCTTTGCAAGCCTTGGGCCTGTCCTCAAGTCACTCAGTATCTAACTCTTTGTAGCCCGCCAGGCTCCTCTGTCCATGGAATTTTCTAAGCAAGATTACTGGAGTGGGGTGCCATTTCCTACTCCAGGGGGTCTTCCCGAGATGACTCCCTAACTCCCCCTGGTTAAACAGAAACTTCCAGAGTTCCCTCCTATAGCCAGGGCCCAGAAGGTCAGTGATGCTTCCTTTTTTCAACTTCTCTCCTTCATGTGGTTAACATTCTCTCTGGTACTATTTCTTTATAATATCATTGAGAAATAAGAACAGAATGAAACCTGAGCCCTGGACATGTCTCATCACCATGGAAACAACTTCAAGCCTGCATGCCTCCATGAGATGTGGGTACTGTTTGTCCAATGGGTGTGGAAATAAGGCTCTGGGAACTAGACAAAGTTAAAACAAGCCCCTGTTGGCCTAGTGGCTGTTTTGGTAATAAACACCATGTTCAACATAGGATTGTATCAGCAGCCACATTATCAAACTATATCCTCCATTCCTGACACTGTGCCGGTTTGGTACAGAACATACCAGCCAAATGAACATCAGCTCAAATTATCCTTCTTTTGTGAAGTGATGTTTGAAATTCTATTAAGGTGGCTCAAAGACTGTGGTAGGAAGAAAAAAAAATGTAAACAGCAAAAAATTTCAAGAACATTCTGTAGATGATTTTTCACTTCTGGGAATGGGAAACCAAAGTTTTCCCAAGAGACTCCATTATTAAAGTCATAAATAAAACATCCCTGATTCAACTGCTTGGTCGGTGGCTGTGCTCTGGAAAAGTGGCTCAAAATCAGAGGCGGGCAGTCCCGGGGAGGCTGGGGAGGTGAGCCTGTCTGAGAACATCTTGCTTCCTCCACAAGCTGACCGCACATCAGTCTCGGGTGTAAGGATAACGAGCAAATTTTGCTGTATGGAAGATGACCCAAGATGGGTACATTTCAAACAGGATTCTAAAATGCAAGGATGCTTTCCTAGCTGACACCCTTTCTTTTTTAAAGGTATATACTCTCCTCTCGAAGTAAAAGTGTGGTATAGGGACTCCTAGTCTGATTGCCTAGGTGTTCTGGGTTCCAGTTCCAGTTCTGGCTACATACCAGGCCCATGATCAAGTGTAGGTTACTTAACCTCCCTGAGTGCCAGCCTCCTTGGTAGAGATGGGGAGGAAGGATGACTGTTAAACCTTAAGTATCCTATGTGCTGGGACTTTCCAGGCAGTCCAATGGTGAAGACTTGGCCCTTGCAATGCAGGGGGCATGGGTTTGAACCCTGGTTGAGGAATGATGATCTTGAATGCTGAGATAATATCTGGGCCAAAAAAAAATAATAATAATAATAATCCTATGTGCCAGTGGTGCCTACCACAGTGAGTTTACTCAGCAAATAAAGGACAAGTGACACCTGCTAAGGTCTACTTGGTCTGGGCAAAGCGCTGAGCACTTTCTGGCTGTTATTGATCCCTACAATAACTTATACATGGTTTCTGGTAGCCCCAATTTACAAACAATGAAAACTAGTCCTGAGAATTTCAGTGACTCCCTCAAAGTGATCAATGCGTGTCCAACTCTTGAGACCCCATGGACTGTAGCCTGCAAGGCTCCTTTGTCCACGGAATTTTCCAAGTAAGAATACTGAAGTGGGTTGCCATTTCCTTCTCCAGGGGATCTTCCCAACCCAGGGATCGAACCTAGGCCTCCTGCATTGCAGTCGAATTCTTTAACAAGTGAGCCATCGGCGAAGCTATAAGCACGCATTTAGGCTTCAAACCCCCATCTGTCCAACTCCAAAGTAACCTTTCTACTTGACCTTACTAATACCTCAGCTTGGAAGAAATCATTAATATGATTTTAATTCAAAATAAATATAACTCAATAGTTTGGTCATAGTTTTCAAATAATTTGCTCAGGCCTTAAAAAAAAAAAATTGCTCAGGCCTTGAAAAAGTCAGCTTCTCTAGCTATCCTGTCTCTCATTAAAATGATCCCACATCACTTGGGAATGAGAAGAATCTTCATGCAACATGAACTTTTAATCTTTGGCTTGTTCAAACAGGCCCGGAGCATCGCCCCCTATGGCTCCAAAGAAATGTCATGTGTAAGGACACTTTAGTCACATCCAGATGGGTAAGTTTTGGGGTTTCTATCTTTCAGTCTGAACTGAAAGTAATACTTTTTTTTTTTCCCTCGAAAGAAATAAGAAGTCATAGTACTGAAATCAATATTCATGAAATCCTGTAAAATAAAGGTTTAAATTATGCTTCCTCAGTTCTAAGCTCTTGGCTTCTAACAGAAAAGTCAGGGTTGCCATTTCATGAAAAAAGAATAAAATATAAGAGAACAAAATAGCATGACATTTTGGGTGTGTGCTTAGTCAGACCTGCCGGAGAGTTTCCGATTTGGTAGTTATTCCTTTTTCCTGAATGGCAGGCTGGACCAGATATGGTGTGGACTTCAGAATCAGAAAAACAGTTCAGAGCTCTTCCATGTATATATTTATGCTCACTCAACCTCAGTTTTTCCCTCTGTAAAAGAGGGAAGCTTCATGGGATTGTTGTGAAATTAAACAAAAAATATACATACAGAGCAAAATACAGTAGTCCTTTTTTCCCATGCCAAATTCAAAACGGACTTGAGCAGTCTGTGATGATAACAGTTATTTTAAAATCATTGACTCCTCCCTGGCGCTGGCCTAACACTTTCCATAGATTCCTTTTTTTATGAAGGGAAACCAGTATTTGAAACCAGGTGCTCTAATTCCAGTGCTTGCCCTGTGCCCTGCTCTAGGACACGAGCCATTTATTGGGTTCAGATTAAAGGATTTATGAGCAATTGCTTCTGCAGGAAACAGCTGCCTGAGGGTCGTGGTCCCTGTGGCTAGGTATTTGGCCAACGGTAGGGAAAGCCATGCATAATCCTTTGTTCTCCCTCAACACAATTAGTACCCCTGCTCTTCTCCTCCCTGGGGTTAGTTTCCTGACCAGACTAGGTACATAATAGATGCCCCCAAAGTGCTTGCTGAATAAATAAACCCAAGTTAATAAACTGATTGCTCATGGTGTAACAATTTATGGAACATTTAATGCTAACCTCTTCTCCATTCTTCTCTTAGGGAAACTAACATGTTAAAGAGATTAAGGGAAAAAAAAAAAACACCTATGAATGCCACACATTAATTCAGTGTTCACCAAGCACTTATTAAGGACCTTCTATTAATCAAAGGGCCAAGGATTACATATGTAATTCATTACAGAGTATTAAAGGAGCAACAAAGCTCAGCTTACACTCAGCTATGGACACAATACTTTTCAGGTAGAATTGAGCTTTGTGGCTTTGTTTGCACCGCTTTTCTAATTTGCATTCCTCAATCCTTATTTATTAAACAGTCATGGTGGGCAGACTGGGCAAGTGCCCTGTGAACCACGCTAGAATGAGGGCAGGAGAAGACAGAGGCTAACATGTGGGACACGGTGTAGGGAACCAAGAGCATAAGGTCAGATGGGCTATAATTCCTCTCCCTGTCATGAGCAAACCTCGGTTTCCTCACCTACAAAATGAGAATGATTGTCTGCCCTGCTCTCCCACGAACGCCTATAATGATATGAGGAAACACTTCCTTGTGAACATCCTACGTGAGGTCATGCAAGCAGAGCCCAACACAGGCTCTCACACAAACCAGGCACTCCATGAACATTCCTGCCTTCCCCTCCGTTTCTTCGGGAGGCGTCCCTGGTGACTCAGTGGTAAACAGTCCTGCCAATGCAGGAGCCGTGGGTTCAGATCCCTGGGTCGGGAAGATCCCCTGGAGAAGGAAATGGCAACCCACTCCAGTGTTCTTGCCTGGGAAATCCCATGGACAGAGGAGCCTGGTGGGCTGCAGTCTACGCGGTTGCAAAGAGTTGGACATGACTTAGCGACTAAACAACAATCCCTTCTCCCAGCCTGATCTCCTGGACAGCTGCCCTGGTTTGAGTCTGGTCCTCTCCTGCACATGTTATCTTTCCCCCCTCAGTGGCTGCCAAAGGCAAACACAAATGAAATGGTAACAGGGTAGCCACTGAAGCAAAACAGGTCACAGGAAGGAGATAATGCATTCAAGGACAAATAAAAGTCAACTGTAGCTGGGGCCAGAATGGGTAAGTAAAAAGTCCAGGAAAGTAGAGATGGTATCTCCTATTTTAATAGGGAATAGGCTTTTAAAATATTATTACCAACGTGAAAACATACAACACATATACTTGTGTGGCTTTAATGTCCTCTCTGCTGTTTAGGTTGCTTGCACAAGTTGTCGATGCAACCTTCTGAAAAAATGCTTTAAAATACAGAATAAACTGATGATGTTTAGGTAAAAGTAGCCTTGTTAAAACTGTACTTATAATGACTGGCTATGCAAGGCTGTGTGTGCATTTAGACAAGACTAGAGGGAAAGGTATTTGGGAAATAAACAGCTGCAATGTTAGGATGGTTGAATTGCCTTACCCAGTCCCTAGAACTGAATGTGAAAGTGAAGCTGCTCAGTCGTGTCCGACTCTGCGATCCCATGGACTGAAGCCTGCAAGGCTCCTCAGTCCATGGGATTCTCCAGGCAAGAATACCGGAGTGGGCTGCCATTTCCTTCTCCAGGGGATCCTCCCGACCCAGGTATCAAACCCCGGTCTCCAGGGAGACACTTTTACAGTCTGAGCCACCAAGGGAAGCCACCTAGAACTGAATAGATGTTTATTATTTGTTCAGTGAGTGAGAAGACTTGCTTTTCCATATATTGTAACTATGCTTATTTCCCTTTGTTAGTCAACCATTCAGAGGTAATGTTGCCTCTTTTTGACTTTATTTTATTGATTCACCTGTTTTTTTCCCCCTTTGCCTAATGTAATTCTATCTCCAAAGAAAATTGGTGTAAACAGAAAATGTTGCAGAGACTAACATGGGACTTAGTAGACAGAAATGATAAAGGTCACTCCTGCATTTCTGATCTCCAAAACCAGGAGAAGTGTTTATAGATAAGCAGGAGACCTGATTTTTATTCATTAATCAGCCAAGTGTCCTTAGAGAAAATAACCCCCCAGGGCCTCAGTTGACAGATCTGTGAATGGGCTTAGACAGACGACCTCCTTCTGACCTTTCAGTTACTTTTATGTGTTAAATGTCGAGATAAAACATGTTGGGTCAATTAAGACAGAGGAGCCCTGCAAAGAATTCATATTTGAAAACTTTATTTTCTCAAATGAGCACCAACACAGATCGGAAATATGACAGAAACAATGCACTTTTCTCTAATACTGAATCACTATGTACAAATACAGGAAATGGTGAAGACAAATTACTTGAAAATAATTTTCTTTGTTATTGAAGCAAAGTGACCTGAAAATGCCACTTAAAAAAAAAAAAAAGATAAAAGAAAAACAAAACCCAACAAATACAGTTTGTAAACACAAGCATAAATAGGCAGAGTCTGTATTGAAAGATAGTCTCTGCAGGCTGGAAAAGGGAACTGACTCTCACTTTCACCCAAATGTTATACAAAAACATACGGGCAGGTAGAATTTGATAATATGAGAACGGCTTGTTTCTTCTTGGCTTTATCTTTCACTGCTGGCTGATTTCATGACGTTATCTTAATTTTAAATATTAAATATTAATCTCTTTCCTTGACCTAGACCACTAGCATGTTTTCTCATTTGAGGCAGACTCATTTTTTAAAAAAAAAATATCTAAGTTGATTGTGTTCAATATTTGATTTCCCAGCCTCTTCCTGAACCTGAGGCAATGTGACCTTAAAAAAAAAAAAAAAAAAAAAAAGCTATTTACCTACAAAATATGTGTATTATTTTATTGACATTCTTTTCAACCCAAACCAGTTTAATGTTTAACATGATGTGGCTTCCACAACAACTGGAGCCCTGGGTCCATGATGAGTACACCCTCACATCTCAGTGAGGAACACAGCTGTGACTCTGCTGGGTCTTCACAAACAACAGATTTCCTTTACAGTCTGGAAAAGCTGAGCACACACAGACAGAGGAGCAAACACGCAACAGCTCCGAGCTCGGGAAAACAAACTCCTCGAGGGTTGTGCTGTTGGTCCACTCAGAAACAAAACCAGCAGAGAGAAAGGGAAGAAGAATCTCAAGTGCCCAAGGTGTAAACTGTAGGTATAGTGTCCCCCAAAAAAACAAAAACCAGAGGCACAATGCAGTGCTTTACACACACACGCACGCACATGCACGCATGCACAGGCGCGCACACACACACACACACAAACAATTAAAAACAAGACTCCCATCTGTTGGAAATTCTTCCAACAAGAGGAATCGCTCTAAGTTGTTACTAAACTTATTTGATTCTATTTATTTTCTTTTCTGGCCAATAGTGGTGCAAGAAAATATTTCAATTCTCAACCTGGTAATGTACTGCAGAGTCAGTTCCATTGGGAAGAAATACAGAGGCATTGCTTCATTTATTGCCTCTGTCCAGACTAAAGTGATGGAGATCTTTTTTTTTTTCTTTCCTTTTCTTTTGCAAGAGTATATTGGTGATCACTGTTTCCCTTAAGATATACTTCAAGAAATGCAGAGGAAACTAGAGAATTTAAAAATGAAAATAAAAAGTGCTCTCAGGGGATCTGAGAAAACAGCACCAAATATATTATTTAAAAAATTAAATATTATTTACAAAAGTATATTTCACAAGCAACTGTTTCTTATACATCCTCTTGAAAATCTTTTATAAAGGGGACACCTGTCTTTCACACACTGATCCACCAGTAAAGATTGACTCTATCCTATCTCCGTCATCCTGTTGTCCGGGGAACTGGGCAGGCCCAGCTGACGTTCCGTGGACGCTGAGCTCGGCTGGGTTGGATACACATCAAATCAACCCATCAGCGGCCTGAGACTAATATCCCAGCGGGCTGGGTGTAATCCAGGGCCGCCCATGCCATATGACCTGGGGAGGCACAAGGGAGATGGAACTAGAATCTGCCGGCTGGACTTCAGCTGAAAAGGAAGGCAGCTGCTGGCTGAGGTCTAGCACGTCATGCCTTTTTCTTTTCCCCTTCTCCCTTTCCCTATTCTGGGCACCCCACCTAAGCTTTACCATCGAACTCCAGTTCCCCAAACCCACCAGGGGTTAACGGATGAGGTCTTTGGTTATGCTCTGAGTCCATAATTTGGTGATGAAATTAAAAAATGAACCGACTGAGGCATCTCCCTCGCTCAGCTGCGGTCTCTCCGATGCTGCCAGACATTAGTAGACAAGCCATGAATGGAGCTCAAGTCATAAGAAGCACTTTTGGTTTTTCTTAGGGAAAGCCTAATGAGTTGGTTTTTTTTACCCTTGTCATTATGGAAAAACCAGCATTTTGTTCAGCTCTCTCGCACCATGTGCCCACTGGATGTTCAATGGATCGTAATTTAAATTAAAGCAAAACAAAACACCAGAACCCGGGCCTAACTGGAGCCTGCTCTGATCCATGCAAGAGTCAGAGGCCCCATCCCCAAGGGTGAACAGTGGCACTTCGGTCTCCTCTGCCCCTTTAACATTCTAGGGCACCTCACGTCCAGTTTCTATATGACCACGCTTGGTATTTACACACCTACATGTTCCCCCCACCCTGACCCTGCCTGTTTTCTTTTCCTGGAAAGGATTATCAATAGCCAGGACATTCCCTGAGTAAAGGGGCTAATCAAAACACAGAAATGAGAGCCACTACCTTCAGCAGGGACGCAGAGGGGAATTTATGATTTCTGGGCTGGCAAACCAGCTTAGGAATGTGAAAGTTGAAAGTGATATATTTTTTTTAATTGAGATCTTGGGCCTGGGAACCAGAGGAACTGTGTCTCTGGGATTGGAAATTAAAGACTTCTGAATCTCGGTCTGCTTTTTAGTAACAGTGGAGAGAACAACTTAATCTCCCAGGGTCACTAAAGCACCGAATGATGTGGGCCAAGAAGCTTTTTGGGAACCAAATTTGGTTTTGCAGAACCCTCTGTCTCGCAGAGGCTGCCTGCTGCTAAACGTGGGGCTACCTGGCTTTCCGTTAGCTCTTCGCCCAGCACTACCCGGGCAGGGCCATGCCCAGCTCAGGCCCCGCGTCACACCAGCAGCCCCCACAGACATAAGAAGGCATTTCCACGACAGACTCACCCTCTCTGGGAATCTCGTTCCATTCTGAAAACATCCCGGGTTGGCTGCTTTAATCTTGCTTAACAATTTTACAGGTTCTCCTTCAACTCACTCTTTTGTGACTTTTAAGGTGAATTTTCCTATAGGATCAGCCTACTGGGAGAATGAGATGCTGAGAATTACCTAACATAACCTACACATATCTTAGCAATGATAATATTTTCAGTCTAAGCAATGAAATTATCTCAGTTAAATGAGTTTCGGTCATGCACTGCGTACTGGCTAAGTTGCTGTAGAACAGACTTCACAGTGTTGATTAAATGCAACAAACTCCTCTCTCACGAGCCTCACAGGGATGCGTTCCCCCACTTCCCTAATATAATGAACTTTGGATGGGGAGGTTGGGGGTGGGGTGTAACACTGGAATTTATAACTTGCCGTCTGACATCAAATCGGAGACCTTCCCGTTGCTGGATCACACGGACAGATTTCTCTCCACACAAAAACATTCAAGTACAAAGAGAACAAGTTAGGGGCATGAGGAATCTACCGGCCAGGGTATCACTAAACTCGAAGCCTTGGGACTTTGTTTTCCTCAACTACAACGATAGAGCTGGAGGAAAACACCCAAAAACTCATACTCATAAAGAACTGCTGTTTTCAGTGAAGCCAATGCATACCAAAAAAAAAAAAAAAGATGCACTTAACCTGTAACAGTTCAAACCTAAACTATTCCAGGCTCTGCCCCACCCCACCCCCACTTCCTTGCCACAGTGCTCTTCTCTTATGAAGGTTCAGAAAAAAAGGTCAGTCAGAATTGCTAACTGGTTCTACTTTTTTATTTTCTCTGGCCCAAGATCAAGGCCATTTCTGCAAGAGCTCCCCAACTGCACCTCCCCCCCTGGCTTTGTTCCCTGTTATCCTCAATCACTGATTTTTTTACTTGATTGCTGGTCAAAGCCTTTGGGATATTTGCATCTCGCGCACATTGCAAATGACAGTCCCCTCTCCTGTCACCTACAGGGGCTGAAGAGGCAGAGATCACCCAGAGGAGCAGTGAGGCATCAGAGTCATCAAAACCTTCTGGGCTTTTCCCAAGTCATCCCCTGCTGCCAGGACACACCACCCCCCACCAGCTCGGGCCCGGGAAAACCAGGCCGGCCCCCTGCCCCACCAGCGACAATTAGGGGCCATCCTTCTTGTGCTCTCATTTGCTAACCTGGCACATTTGGTGTCAGGAACAGAAGCTTCTGATCAGAGAGAATGCAAGTCATGAGGTATTTTTTTTTTCCTCTTTGTCCTCTTAGACAAGTCGATTATTTCAAGCCTAAGTTCCCAGGTCTCCAGGAGCAGCACAAGTCTGTTCCTACCTCTCCCCTCCCGTCCCCTGCCCACCCGGGACCCTCACACCCCCAGGCTGGGCCACTGTGCTCCCGACCCAGCGGCCTCCGGGCAGCTCTTCAAGGGCCCTGGGGCCTTTGTCAAAGTGGGCTGCCGCCACGCGGGCAGGTGTCTGTTCCTTTTTGTTGTTTTGTTTTTTCAGCCAACACTAGAACAGAGAGAGAAGCCAGGATCAACTCACAAACAGATACAAAGCAAAGAGACAGAGAGACAGCGGTTTAGAGGCCGGTCACCAGAAAGATGGCGTCAGGGTGGGAGAATGCCCCAGATGGCAAGGCCCCTAAATGGATGGAACCAAGTGTTCATCACTCTCTCACGCTTGGGTAGAATGTTCGGTTGGATGGCATTCGCGTGGACGCTGGGCTGGCTGGATGCTCTCCCCTCAGTCCCAGCCATTGTCTTTGATCATGTGTGCTAGCTCAATGATGTATTTGCCTTCTTTATATTTCTGGCTGCTTTCAAAGGCGTGTTCCTACGGAAACACAAAGGAAGAGAAGACATCCAATGACCAAAGACGCGCAGGTGACTTCTGGCTACAGGAGCAAAGGCAGGGCCAGTGACGGGCCTCGGGGCCTCTGAAGTCTGGCCCAGCCTCACCCAGACTCATGGAGAAGGCCCACCAGTCAAGCAGGCCATGTCCCCTTGGCTTAACTGCAGGACTGAGGCATCACCAGCCCTTTCTCCGTATTTGCAGTAGAATTTAAATATTTTTAAATTTAAGTATCCTAAATAGTTTCTCAGTATTTGCAGTAGAGTTCCTTTAGCATCTTTGCTCAAACGTCATCATCATCGCAGTAAGGTCTTTATTGAAAACCACAACCTCCCCTACAGCCATCCCCTTTGCCCCCTGTCTTTTCCTGCTTTACTTTTCTCCACAGCACTTAACCACATTCAAACATACAGCGTAACTTGTATCTATTTTGTGTCTGTCTGTCTTGGTCATTGTATATCTACTTTGTGTTTTGTCTGCCTTGTAAAATCTTACGGGCACTTAGCTTTTTATGTCAACCACAAATCTGTCCTATGGAGGTATCCACAGAGTTTGTGTGTCACATTTTTATTATTTTTGGGGGCTGTGCCAAGCAGTTTCTGGAATCTTAGTTCCCCGACCAGGGATTGAATCTGGGCCCTCAGCAATGAGACCACGGAATTCTAACCCCTGGACCGCCAGGGAATGCCCACTGTGCCATTATTTTAAACCATGCTTGTTAGGCTTAGAGAAAAGACATTTGGGGAGAGGGACAAAGTGTACTGTATTGCCAAACAGGTCTCTCTTTTATTTCTTATCTTGCTATTTCCATGTCGGATGGCTTAAGTTTGTTTTTCCGTCACTGCCTTTCTCCAGGGAGCAAGGAGCTGTATGAACTGCAGGCTGAAGGACCTGCCAGCCCTTGAGCCCCACTCGGCTGCGAGGCTTCCAGAGGGCAAACCCATTACAAACCAGCTGGGAGGTGTCCATCTGAAACAGCACCGCAGGCTCTCCCAGCTAACAAGCCCCACGGAAATAAGCCCTGCGTCGGTGTGGCATCACGATGATATTCTATTTGCAGAAACAGATACTGAAAGCCATCTTGGTGTGGCATCTAAAAACCAGTGGGTATCAGGGTCATCAGATGGCGAAGCTTGATAGGCCCCCCAAATCGGGAAGGAGCTGAATCCTACTGTTGATAGGTGCTAGGCAGCAATGAACTGTATCTTCTGTTCTAGGGTGCAGGGGCTCTGGGTCTCAACACGAGTTCAGACTTGAGTCTCTCGTTCAGAGAGGAGTCATTCCACCTAGCAGAGAGGGGAGGGGCGTCGAGAGAAAATGCAAACACATCACACACACACACAAGAGCTGTGGGCTCAGCAGTAATTTCCCTGACACCTCCTTATTCCCCAGCTCTGTCTGCCTGAGTGTGATGTGTACACAACAGAGGAATATGGTTTAGGAATAAGACCTGTTGTTCCGTGGCAGGGTGTTCGGAATACAGAGGGAGGAAAGAAATAAAACTAGGAAAGTGACAGTGTGTCCCTATTTTAAAGAAAAAAAGAGAGAGGGAAAAGAAAGTCAATACGCCCACCCCTCAAGCCTCGAGACACTTGCAAAATGTCACAAGTGGACTCCAGGGGACAGAGCACTGGATCTGGAATTGACACAAACATCGCAGATTAAACCCCACTCCTACTGCTTCCCAGCATCAAAAGCATTATCTAAGCATCTGACTTCCATTAATAGTTTGCAGAATTATAAACTTTCCACTTACAAAGTTGGGATAATCGCAAGTACTTCACAGGGTCATCGTAAGGGTCAGAAGGAATAATAGAATGAAAGGTTGGAGCACTGGGCCTGGTATGTGAGAGGGAATCAGGGAATGTTTGGGGAGATGGATGTTTCTCTGTTGTCCTGTCCAGCTGTTTTATAGTCACCTGCGGCTTTCCTCCCAAGTATCATGACTGTAAGCATCCTGAGAGAAAGGACTGGATCTCACTCACTTTTGTATCCAACACAAAGGCTCTTAATAAATAAAGCTTTGTCAAAGGACTGGGTTTTTTTTTTTTTTTTTGGCCACTCTGTGTGGCATGTGGGATCTTAGTTCCCCAAGCAGAGATCCAACCTGGGTCCCCTGCATTGCAGGGTGCATTCTTAACTGCTGGTCTGCCAGGGAAGTCCCCAGGACTTAATCATTTAACCCAAGGTAAGGAGAGAAGCTGGCCAACTCAGGATTATTTTCTGTCTATAATCCAGCACATCTTCAAGGAATAAGATAATCAAGAAGTTGGGAAACAAAGAAGGGGCAGAACGTTTCTGGATAATCAAAACCAGAACTGTGGCCCCCAGACCACAGAGGGGGCTAGTGGCCACACAGGGGAATCAGATCGGCCAAGGCCCTTTCTCCCAGATGAACCTGCGGCTGAACCTTCTCAGCATCATGACACAGTGTCTAGGTTTTTCCGTTCTCATTCTGAACATTCCAAGGAAGACATGAAAGACAGAATCTAAAGGCTGTGCTCCTTCCCTGGAGACTCTACCTGCTGCAGTTTTTATGATCTGAGTATTTTTAAACTTTATTTCAACGGAATCATACTTTCATGGCTGGCTTCTCTTGCTCAATATATTTTTTTCCACACAGACTCATATTTTTAGAGCAGTTTTAGACTCATCGAAAAAAGGAGCAGGAGACACAGAGACACAGAGATTTCCCCTACGCTCCCTGCTCCCACATATGCAGAAGCTCCTCCACCAGCAAAGTCCTGCAGAGTGGTGTCTTTGCTGCCATCAACAAACCTACATGACACATCCTTAGCACTCTCCAGGAGGTCCTGACTGCTCCTTCAGGCTCCTTCCCAAGCAGGTCCTACGAGCCAGCCCCACACCAACCCTTTGCGACAACATGGAATAAAGTTCTCTCCCAGAAACAGGAAGACTGACTTTTAACATCCCCACAATGACAGAGAGGACAGAGAAAAGCACTGTGAAAAGATCTACCGATAATAGCAGCAACAACAATAATAATACAAGTTGACTTTGACAGAATACACAAACCTCCTCTCACCCCGGCAAGGCTCTGCACACTCTCCTAGCTGCCAAGGAGACATTGCAACTATCTGTCGAGGGACTCCCCTGGCAGTCTAGGGGTTAAGACTGCACTTCCAGGGCAAGGAGTGTTGGTTCGATCCCCGGTCAGGGAACTAAGATTCCACATGCTGCATGGCATGGTCAAAAAATTAAAATGTTCTGGGGATGTTTACTGGAGCAAAGAGCTCTGCAGTCAGACCACTACCTGCACTCCTATTTTTCTTTGGCCACCTAATGACTAGACAATATGGGACATACTATCACCCTGCCTAAGCCTCAGTTTCCTCATCTGTAAACTAGGGATTAAAATATGGCCCACACTCTAAGGATTCTGGGAAGAGTAAATAAAATAACGTATGCCCGGAACACAGCAAGGCGTCAGATGTTATGTGCCATTGTTATTACTACTACCACTATTACTACTGGGCTTCCCCGGTGGCTCAGACGGTAAAGCGTCTGCCTGCAATGTGGGACACCCGGGTTCGATCCCTGGGTTGGAAAGATCCCCTGGAGAAGGAAATGGCAACCCACTCCAGTGCTCTTGCCTGGAAAATTCCATGGACTGAGGAGCCTGGTGGGCTACAGTCCATGGGGTCGCAAAGAGTCGGACACAACTGAGCAACTTCACTTTTCACTGTTACTACACTGAGAGGGTGTGTGACTGTGTGTCTGTGTGTGTCAGAAGCAGGTGAAGGATTGAGTAGGAAGAGTGGACTATCAATGAAAAGAGGACGCATGTGTGCCAGGAACTGCTCTTGGAACTCGGTTTCCCATCCTCGTTGAAGAGAATCCCACAAGGCCAGGGGAAGCAAGTGGGAGGCTGCATTCCAGTGTCCAACTCTGTTCGTTTCTTTACGGCACGCTCTCCACCAACCAGACTGCTCGGTACTTACATATTTCCAGCCCAGGGTGGTTTTGCAGTTTTCACAGTAAATGTCTGCGACGGCGTGCAGTCCTGTTAGCAACACGCGCTCTTCCGCTGGCCCGCAGCCCACATTAACTCTGTGCCAAGGGTGGGGAAAGAGAAAGAGGGGAGTCAGGCAAATGCCCATTGGTTGTTGGAGCTGAACTTCCAGCAAAAGATTAACTGAATATGGCTGCCCGAAGCGAAGCCAACGCTAAGAGCATCACCTCTAACGGAAACTAGTAGCAACCTCCAAAAGATAGCCACGTGGAAACATCTCCACTGAGTTGTCTGTCAGATCTGAAAGTTCTGATTCAGTGAGTCGACTCAAAACAGTCTTTATGGTTGAGACTTTGCTTGGAATTTTTCTTTCTTCAGAGCTTTTCTTAACAGGTGCTTTTAGGCTTGTGATTTAAGGGGGCAAATGGACAACCACACTGAAGCCCACAGCCTGAGCATAGCTTCCTGAGGACGGACCATGGCCGGAGATGTCAATCATGACAGCAGAGTCCTGTCCTCATCAGGGACCAGTGAGCCCCATCTATCAGCTACCTAAACTCCTTCACGGAGAACCTATTATTTCAAGCTGAACATGCTAGATTTCCATTTTCACAGTTCATCAGGCTTGCTTTCCCAGAGAAAGCTGTAAACGATGCTGAGGGCTGTGGCAGACCGTACGAGGTGACAGGGGCTCTTGGCTAACTCCACTTTACAAAGCCTCCTCCAGCCTCAGTCCTCCAGTGGATCCCGGGGTCTTCTGTTCATCCTCCTTTCTTCCTCAGAGACATGTCTCAGGTCTAGTTCTGAGACCTTCGTGGTCAGGCTTCAGAAGAAGCACGCCAGCTTCTCTGCTAGGAGACTACAGCCCTCTCTGCTTACTGGAATACTGCCTACATTATTTTTAACCCAAGATGATGCCCCCCCACCACCACCAAATTCCCCAAGGATGACTGGCTAACATGTGTGGTTAAATAATGCCCCACAGGGTTGTGTGTATGTGTGTGTGTGTCAGAGAGGACAGGTTCCACCGTGTCATCATCATGGAGTGTTGCTTTTCCCCATCCCTCAAAATTTGCACCAAACAATGGATGTACCATTCAGAGACACTCACACTGAGTTAAAGAGGTAAGCTCGTCCTTGACTTCCTTGGAACGACTGAAATGCAAGAAGACAAATCGATGGTTAGAGATCCATTTCACCCACCCAGGGGGGAAACCAACCCCAAAGCACAACAATCATGACCTTGCACGACTGACAGAGCTAAAAGGGAGCAGTGAGGCAGCTAACTGTCCAGCTGGCAGATGGCACGGTGGGAGGAGGAGAAGGCAGAACAAACAAAGCTACGGAACCCGGGTCAGCCCACACTTGGATTGGCAAGGAGACAGCATTAATCCACATTGGCCTTTCCTGGACCCATTTGCTTTTGGCCATCTGTGCTGCCCACAGCTTTCCTCAAGGCAGCCAGGGTACGGCAAGAGGCACAAGCACCTCTCCCTGCCCTCTTGTACAACCCCCAGGAGACAGCAAAGAATTCCCAAGGTAAGACTGAACCACCAAACCCACACTTCTCACTGGTCTTACTTTCCTGGAGACCCTAATTGCTCTAACAGTCACTGTCTTCCTAAATGCAGCACGGAGGACTTCCCTGGTGGCCCAGTGGTTAAGAATCCACCGTCCAATGCAGGGCACACAGGTTCAGTCCCTGGTTGGGGAACTAAGATCCCACACCCTGTGCATCCAAACAAACAAACCAACCAACCTGCACTGCAGGAGTTCTCTCTCTCTGAGGTGTAAGCAACTTGATCTCCAGGTCATAGGAATGCCCACTAAAGGGTAATCCCACTTTAACTTCTAGCTTAAATAGGAGCTGGACTGCACGGAGATCAAACCAGTCATTCCTAAAGGAAATCGACTCTGAATATTCATTGGAAAGACTGATCCTGGGAAAGATTGAGGGCAGGAGAAGAGGGGGAGACAGAGGATGAGATGGTTGGACGGCATCACTGACTCAACGGACATGAGTTTAAGCAAATTCCAGGAGATAGTGAAGGACATGGAAGCCTGGCGGGCTGCAGTCCATGGGGCCACAAAGAGTTGGACACAACTTAGTAACTGAACAAAAACAACAACGGATAGGAGCTTCTTTCTTCTGGCTGGAGGATGGCAGGGACTGGGAGAAACCGGAGCCTGAAAGCTCACCCTGCAATACTTCCTCTAACACGGGCCCTGTCCATGTTCTCCTCCTCTGGTTACACTGGAATGTCTGGTTGACAAGAGCCAGCCATGTCCCACACTGCTGCCTGCATTTTTAATGTGGCTTGACAACTGTACTCTGAATTAAACATCCTCGTCTGCTTTGAAGACCACTCGGAAAGAAACAACCAAACAAAATAAGGGACTTTCCCATGACCTCTGTTATTCAGTGGCTGGAGAGATCCAGGGCTGACTGGTTAACAGATGACCAGAGGGTAGGAGAGAACCAGACAGGACACAGATCACTGCGTCCATGACAGCTGCCGTCAGAAGCAATGGACTTTAGGGATCGGGGCCCGCCAGCCACAGAGAAGGGTTAAAATCTGTCTTTGGGGCAGCTGGATGGTTGGCTACCTCCAATGTGCAAATACGCCAGAAGCCTTGGCTCCCAGGTGCAGCTCCGAGGAGCAAGCAGGTGTTCCCCAGCTGCTGCTCAGGCAAAACCAGCTCTCTTTGCTTTGGGTCCTGAAGCATCTCCGGGGAACATATGAGCTCCAGGCTAGAATTAAGCATGAATCCAAGTGTTACAGCCTCGAGACCTGGAACCTGGAAGTCCATGCCACGTGTTCGGATGACACAATGTCTCAGCGAAACAGACCATACATTTGGCCAACCAGTTAGTTCAGTCTTGCAGCGCACAGACACCCAAGCGCCACCAGGATAGCAAGTTTTACCATCTGGTCCCACCACCCCCTGCAGTCTCTTCTCTTGCTCCTCTGCCACTGTGTCTTTTGCTCTAGTCAGGCCAAACCATGTGCAATTCCTGGAACTTGCATTTCACCAACTTTGCCCATGATCCTCCCTAAGACGGGGAGGTTCCTTCACTTGACCAGTCTCAAGCCTCAGCTCAGCCTCCTCTCTTTCGTAAGGTTTTCTCTGACCTCCCCAAGAAGAGGCACCCCCTGGTACCCATGGACGGGACTCGTTTTGCTCACTGCTTGTTCCTTTTTTCTTAGCTCTCAGCATACTTGATTTCAACTGCCTGTCTAACTAACTCCCTCACTAGACTGTGAGCTCCCTGAAGACATGAACCGTGTCTTCAATGTCTCTCTGAACCCGCAACATATAGCATGAAAAATCTGGTATCATTTACAAAATATTTATCCCATGAGTCAATTGCCTCTTCCTTTAAAAAAAAAAAAAAAAAAACGCTGCTTCTGTGCTTTAAGATGTCAATAATGAGACTGATGTTATAAAAATAGGATCTTTAAACAGTAGGATCCTTGTAATGTTTTATAATGGGACAGAGTAGCCCAAAGAGGTTCATTTACACCCAAGTACTTAATAATGTAAAGATAACGTTATGCATTTTTCCTTTGCAAAAAACATCCCAAACTATCTTAACAAAAAGTTGCTGACAAAATACTGACTTGGCAATATTTTTTTTTTAAAACACACACACTAAATCTGCCCCTTCAAAGTAAAGGCAACATTTTGACAGGGAATGGAAATGTAACACCTTTTCCAAAGAAACTTGTACTACAGAGAGAACTGGTATTTAGCAATGCTTTCATTTTATATGATCTTTGTAGCTCAAAATTGAAATGCCTGTACAAAAAAACTAATTCAAAATGGAGGCTATTAAGAAAAAAAAACGCAGGAGAAAATCTTTCTTAGATACTACATCAGCAATACAATTTATAAAGAAAAAAACTGCTAATTTCATCAAAATTTCAAACTTGTGCTCTGAAAAACACTGTGTAGAAACAAATCATAGACTGGGAGAAAATATCTACATATTGCTTTTTTAACAAAGGATTTGTATCTAAAATATATAAAGAACCCTCAAAATTCAATAATAAAATAAGAAATCCAATTTTAAAATGGGCAAAAGATTTGAAGAGACTTCACCAAAGAAAAGCAGATGGGACAGGCCCATGAAAAGATGCTGGACATCACTAGCCACTAGGGCAATGCAAACGAAAAACAACTGACATACCCCTATGAGAACGGTCCAGAAAAAATTTTTTTTAACTGACAAAACTAAGTGCTCTCAAGGACACTGCAAAATGGCCAAGTCTGGACAAGCATTTGGCAGTTTCAATTACCCAAATGTAATGAAAACCTATGTTAATACACGTAACAACATGGATGAGCTTGAAATGCTTTAGGTTAAAAAGATCAGTGGTTGCCAGAGGTTATGGGTAAGGGGTGAGTTTGACTACAAAGGAGTAACATGGGAGATGGAATTATTTTCTCATCTTGATTTTGGTGGTGCCAAAGACTATGCATGTGTCAAAACTCATTGGATTTTTAAAAAATTATTTTTACCTATAGTAAAATATACTCTTGCTAGTGAAATCCAATAGAATCTTCCCCAATCAGGATTTGAGCCCAAGCCCCTAGCAGTGAAAGTGCCAAGTCCTAACCACTGAACCACCAGGGAATTCCCACAAATATTCCATTTGAATCTACCTGTCTCTGTAAAGAAGTTTTCAGCAAGGGCAATAGTTAGAATGAAGTACCAAAGGGCACTGTCTCTGGACACACCTCTGAATTACTGAGGGCTTCCCTGGTGGCTCAGATGGTAAAGAATCTGCCTGCAGTGCACGAGACCCGGGTTTGATTCCTGGTTCAGGAAGATGCTTGGAGAAGGAAACAGCTACCCATTCCAGTATTCTGGCCTGCAGAATTCCATGGACAGAGGAGCCTGGCGGGTCCCAGTCCATGGGCTCAGAGTCAGAAACGACTGAGAGACTAACACTTTCACTTTCTGAATTACTGAATCAGAAAGTGATAAACGAAGATTTTTTTTCCCCTGAAAAGAGAGCATATTCAATCATATATACCTTCAATAAAATAAGATTAAAAAGTTATAATTGTGTTACTTTTTCTTCCATCCTTTTAAATTGCATAAATTATTAAAAATTTCTAGTAAATGTTTATAATGTACAAATTAGCTACCCCATGTAAACCATTTATAAATAAATAGACACATTAGGAGTACACGCTCAAAACACTTTCCTGGTAGGGGTATGTGACTTTAAATGCTCAGAGGTGACTGTTCTTGGGGTTCTAAGGCAGGGCCTAAGAGTCGCTTTCTCTCATCAGTGTTTTATAGTTTTCTATATATACAGGTCTTTTATTTCTTTAGGTAGATTTATTCCTAAGTATTTTATTCTTTTTGTTGCAACAGTGAATGGAACTGTTTCCTTAATTTCTTTCTGTTTTCTCATTGTTAGTGTATAGGAATGCAAGAATAAATCAATTTTTAAAAATCATATGAAAAGTAAAAAAAAAAAAAAAAAAAGAGAGAGTGGCTTTCTCTAGCCTGACACACATTCGAATTCCTAGACAGTGGGGTGGGGGAGGGCACATGAAGAAGAGTCTTCCATCAGGCCCAGAGGTGCCTCCCAGGGCGACCCCGGCTCCTCCAGGCGTCTTCTCCGAGGGTGTACTGGCAGAGGCCCACACTCTGCGAAGGGTGCTGAACCCATCAGGTGCCGATACCCACAGCGGCACCCCACTAGCGACAGCATCGATGAGCCTGTCTCCCCAGCTCTGCACCCGGGACCAGCTGAGCCTCTGAGGACAAGGGAGATTCTGCAAGCTCTTCCGCCATGGCTTCCACGCTGGGCCGCTGCCAAGCCAACATTTATGATGAGAAAAACATTCACGGAGAACAACAGGCATCTTGCAAATAGACACAGACAAGAATAGCCCGGCTGGGTCGCTGTATCCTGTGGGGCCCGGCCCAGCCTGGCACGACCAGGCGCGGCCCGGCGCTCCCTTGAGGGAGGGTGGTACGGAAGGTGGGGAGACAGAAAGCCAGCGCAGGGAGCAATTAGAACGGAGCAAGCAGGATTTCAGACCAGGAGAGCCCAAACAGACGGTCAGACACATTTGTTTGCTATCATGACTGCCAGGCAACAAGGCAGCTCTTTTCCATGTTGTATATCAACCAAGGCTGGTATTCAGGACTCCAGGAAAGGGTTTTTTTTAGTTGTTGTTGTTTTTTTTAAAAATTACCCCAAACTTTTCTTCTGTCCTTTAAAGGAAAGTTATAGTTTCAGGCCCAGCCCTTCCAGCCAGCTCAAAGGAACGGAAAGGCTTTGAGTTTCCTGTTTGGTAGCCAAAACCACTGATTTCTGGCCCCTTTGAAAGTCTGGAAGGCAGCAATTCCTTTCAAAAGCAGGAGGACCATTGAAAAACGAATATTTGTCGGGGGAGGTGGCAACAGAGCAAACATGCAGATTCCTCCTTCTCTCGAACAGGCTCAGGCATGAAGTCCTCCTCACATAAAGAGGGCCTCTCAGTCTCCTTTCTCTGGGAAGGTCACTCATCGTCAACTGAGTTCATGCCCAAGGAGGTGCCCACGGATGAGGCAGGCAGAGGCCCACCTGATTACTCAGCTCTAACAACTGGGAGCTAGTCCTGGGGTATCTGCACATGATAAGAGGATCTCATCTTGGCTCAGAAATTCAGGATAAAATCTTGGCTTTACAATTTCAGCTTACTAGCTCTACTTGACTTTGGGAGAATTATCTACCCTCTGGGCTTCCACATCTTTTACATCTGTGGATGGAAAATGTGCCCACGTCCTAAGTTGTTGAGAACAAGAAGTAAAACAAGGTAAACCAAGTGCAGAGGGAAAAGGAGATCAGTTCTCCACCTTCCCTCTTTGGCTTTTTCAGAAGCCTGCAGAAGAGAGAAGAAAAAGTTGACTCTGTCTGGTTCTTCAAAATCCATAAAAATATAGGGATAGCCCTTCAGCTGCTGATGACCCTTACCAGTTACAATAATACGAACCATTTAAAGTACTGTCCATAGGCACAATGTCCATCACATGGGCTTTGAAGATATGGGACTGCCAGAGTTGGAGCCTTGGCGTGGCCATATACTCACGATGCTACTAACTGGGTCAAGCCAATTTACTTCTCTGAGAGTAAACTTCCTCATCTATAAAATGCACACAGTAAAATTGTATTCACACTCACACCAGATTTGTATAAGAAATAAATAATACTGTGTATGCTTCATGGCATGATAGAGAGAACCTTACCATAAAAGTCACCATGAACGTATACAATTCAGGGGCTCTTGGTATATTCACAAGGTTATGCAACCATCACCACTATCTAATTCCAGAACATCTTCACACCCCACAAAGAAATCTTGCATCATTATCAGTCACCTTCCATTTCCTTTGTCCCTGGCAACCACAAACCTACTTTCTGTATTTACGGATTTGCTCATGGTATTATATGCTGTACTCTGTACCTTGTCGGGGAGAAGGTAACAGAGGTATTAGATAAAGACACAATAAAGGATAAGTAAAACTCCTCCCTTGGGGTGTGGGCTGAACACCCCACCTCAAGATTCTCCTGGGGAAGGTCAGGTCAGTCCTTTTTCCTTTCTCATTCCTTTCTGCATCCAAGCCTGGTGGAGTTTGCTATTCAGGGTCAAAGTAAACCACAGGCTCCATTCCAAAGAGCTGAAACCCAAGCAAAATAACCTTGTCTGAATTTCACCCTTGAGGAAGCATATGGAGAAAGTGGGAAGGGTGATAATAAAGAACAATGAAAATGATGAAAACTTCCACAATTAGAACCCAAGTGCAGTTTAAAGACTGAGCAATTAGCTAAGAGGAAAGAAAATCAAAGGGGATTTCTTCCATTTTCTTTGCAATAAGGAGGAAGTGGACTGATACGGAAATAAGAGAGACTTGGGTTCATTATAAGGGAAGAATTTCCTGACTGTGTAAGACTTCCACACTGGGACACAGGTCACCAGGAAAGATTAGGAAAGTATAAAGCCATTTGTATGTGTTTATGGTTTATAGAAAGTTTTCACACATCTGTCTGGAGGTCTGCATGGGGTAAAAAGCCACGTGTGTGCTGCCTAGGGGCAGAAGCTTGGCTGCCTCTGAGCTCTGGGAGGTCGCCACTCACCCTCCCGTTCCTGAACCAGATGAAGGGAGGGGCAGGGAAGGGACTGGCTCTAGAGGAGGAAATATCTGCAGTGTGGAGTCATGAAATTCCAAGGGCATGGGAGCATACATGATACAACAAACTGAATGGCAAAAACAAAAGGTGGTGTGGGGCTTGGGTGCCACATTTTATTGCTGAAACGTGGAGGCTTCAGGATCTAAGTTACTTAATGATCAGACCTTCCAAATTCAGCAGATGCCAGCAGCTCCCTACAACCTGTTCTCCTCCTTTCTCTCCACAGAGAAGTCCTGGGACACTTGCATTCTCCACAAGGATACAGAGGAGGGGGTTTCTATGATCAGACAAGCCCCTATCCTCTATAGAAGAAAGCCTATATGTCTGCTGGGTGGGGGACTGGCTTCTGAGACAGAGAGTGAACAGGTGGAATCAGGATGCAATGGCAGCCAGAGCCAACAGGGAAGTCTCATTAAAGCTGGGCCCTTTGCAATTCAAATATAAAACTGAAACTTCTGGAGCGGGGACTTCCCTGGCAGTCCAGTGGTTAAGACTCTGTACCCCCAGTTCGATCCTGGGTTGGGGAACTAAGATTCCACATGCTGCACAGTGTCACCTAAAAAATAAATAGATAAAAATAAAATTTCTAAGGGGGCTAAAATAATGGAGCTCAAATTTCTCTCAAAACCATCAGGCCCTTTCACTCTTGAGTGTATATCTGAAAAATAAAACACTAATTCAAAAACATATGTGCACACCCCTCCCTACCTGCAGTGTTCACAGCAGCATTATTTATCATTGTCAAAGTACAGAAGCAACCTAAATGTCCATCAACAAATGAATGGATAAAGAAGATGTTTTATATGTGTGTGTGTGTGTATATATATGTAATGGAATACTACTCAGCCAGAAAAAAATTATGAAATTTTGCCATTTGCAGAAAGATGGATGGACTTTTATTCTGTAAGTCAAAGAAAGACAGATACTGTATGATATCATTTATATGTGGAATCAAACTAGTGAATAAAACAGAAGAAGCAAATTCACAGACATAGAGAATAAACTAGTGGTTACTGGTGGGGAGAGGAATGCGGGGAAGGGCAGTATAGGGGAGAGGGATTTTTTTTTTAAAGGTTTATTTTGAGATCATATGAAATCATGTGTGTGAAACTTTTTCAGGCCTTTAAAAACAATTTACTACAAGCCCCTGAAGTTAAAGACTCTCAAGGCAAGACTTCCCCTGCAACCAGTCCAGACAGAAATGGTTCCTGCAAGACTGAAGCCACATGCTAGGGGGGGGGGGGGGCGCGGGGGGAGTTGATTTCTAAATATCTTCTAACAAGCAATCATGATAGTGAAATTGGAGACAGTTTATAGATGTGAAGTGAAAGTCGATCAGTCGTGTCTGACTTTTTTTGACCCCATGCAGTTCATGGAATTCTCTAGGCCAGACTGCTGGAGTGGGGTAGTCATTCCCTTCTCCAGGGGATCATCCCAACCCAGGGATAGAATCTGTGTCTCCTACATTGCAGGCGGATTCTTTACCACTTAGCCCCCGGGGAAGCCCAAATTGAGATGCTCATTAAAATAAACTGGAAATGGTGAAATAATAATAGTCATGGCTCATATTTATATGGTGATTACTATATGCTATACAGACTCAGCCGGTAAAGAATCCGCTTGCAATGCAGGAGACCTGGGTTCGATCCCTGGGTTGGCAAGATCTCCTGGAGAAGGGGACGGCTACCCACTCCAGTATTGCGGCCTGGAAAATTCCATGGACCATACAGTCCATGGGGTTGCAAGGAGATGGACATGACTAAGCGACTTTCACTGGAGAAGGGAACGGCAATCCACTCCAGTATTCTTGCCTGGAGGATTCTATGGACAGAGGAGCCTACAGTCCGTGGGGTTGCAGAGTTGGACAGGACTGAGCAACTAAGCCAACATATTCCAGACAGGATTCAAACTGTTTTACATAAGCCAGGTAATTTAATCCTGTCAACAATCTAATGAGGGAGGTACTTTCATCCATCCTGTTTTACAGATGAGGAAAGCAAGACAAAGAAAGGTTAAGACATATGCCAACACAGGGTCAAATACCAACATATGCCAGTGACCCCAGGCAGTCTGGCTCCAAAATCTAAGCAAGAATGAAGATGGGATGACAAGGGTGCTGTCCAAGTGACTTCCTAAAAGAAAGGAGCTCAAGAGAATTAGACTAATACTGACATATTTAAAGATCTTTCACATATGTTAATTGATTTACCTCCAAAACAACAGAGGAGGAATCTGAGGTCCAGAACTGTTCAAGTGACTTACACAGTTTCCCAAAGCTTGTAACTCAAGGTCAATACATAAACCTACAGCTTCTGACTCCAGGTCCCAAGATTTTTCTAGAATGTGTTCACTTGGAAAATCTGTCTCTTTGAAGAAGAAGGATGGATCAAGCTGTCAAAACTGATGAAAGTCTCTTAAGCTATTCACCCTCCTCTGCTCTGATTCCATATTTACTCAGCAACTGCCTAAATTTAATTCAATCACTCAGTGGGTTTACCTTCAAGGAAGATAACACACATCTAAGCTTTCGGGATTATCTGTTCCACTGTAAATTAATTAGAATTCTGGTCTACCAATTAGCTTTCTGTGAGTTATGTTAGGATGAATCACTTCACCAGGGCTTGGTCACTCTTGGGAGAATGGATAAAATTTAATTTGTAAACTTAACAATGCTTAAGGCTGATTAAGGGCCACCAAGAGAATGCTCTCTGCAACCTAGCCTGAAACCAGCCCTCCCAGGTAACAACTGAATGAATGATTCTCATTTCACAACCCATGGAAAAAGAAAATCAATGAAGCCCTTAAAAATCCACTCCCCTCTTTTTGGGTACATGGACTTCATGACGCAGAATGAGCAGAGAAGCTGAAAGAATGCTTTGGGGAGCTTTCAAAAAAAGAAATAACAAATTACAGTCCGTAGGAATCTCATGAAGTGGACTGCAGGTTAGGTATAGTGGCAAAAGGCCTCCACAGTCACGGAGGATCTCCAAACAAAACAAAATATACGTATGACTTTATCCAGTTTTAGTTTCAGAGACCACTGGGCTTTGAGGAGCCGGGGTCAACCACTCACCTGACGCATGGCTCTTGTCCACGTTTCCACCAAAGATTGAAGTGTGCTCAGTCGTGTCCGACTCTCTGCAACCCCATGGACTGTATCCTGCCAGGCTCCTCTGTCCATGGGATTTCCCAGCAAGAATACTGGAGTGGGTTGCCATTTCCTCCTCCAGGGGACCTTCCTGACCGAGGGATCGAGACCCGCCTGCGTCTCTTCTCGTCTCCTTGCATTGACCGGCAGACTCAACCACTGCGCCACCTGGGAAGCCCTATTTCCACCAAACTTCTGCCTAAATACTTTCAGGGATAGTGAAAGTATTTCACCCTGCCTCCCGAGGAAGCCCATTCTGCTGCCAGTCGCTCTGATATTCCTTAATCTTTACACCCTTTGGTGCCAAAAAATACTTCTGGTTAGAGCTTTATGTTGTGGTTTCCTTCCACGGGCTAAGCTTCTCCCAGTTTAGCAGATGAACTAGATTCAAATCCCATTTCTGGCATTTTCTCTATTGTGTGTTCTTGAAGATGCTCCCCTTTCTGGTCTCGAGTTCCTCACCTGTCAAGTGGGGTAACAGTACCCACCTCGCAGAGAGTAAAGTGACTGGCATAAGCCAGGCCCTTGAAAAGTGGTAGCATCCTTCAAATTTCCTGTACATGGCATGGTTTTACCCTCACAGAGTCTCTCACTGTCTTCTTAACCTGATTTTTTCATTTCATCTTAGGGGTTCCTGAACTCCCCTTTCCTCTCCTGGAAATGCTAATCAAAGCACAAGGACTTGCTTCACCAGTCAGGTTGTTCACACAAACTAAAGCAGGCTGAGTAAATGGTCTTCTCTGCCAGGCCACAGGTCCATTACCAGACTTTCCTCCCATGAGCGTATTAGCATCTATCTACATTTAACCTCCAAATCCATGCATCCCCAGGGACTGGGCTTAGTCAGGAGCAGAGTTAAATGAAATAGTTATGAAGGAAGAGACAATGTTATTTAAAAGGGTTTGAAGAAATCACAGCCAGGGAGCTCTTATGAAAAAGACTCAAGGATACAAATATTAGAAAGATCTGTGCATTACGTGCTTGCCAAAGTGCAAAAGCTGGGCAGTGGAGATTCTCAGTATTCTGTCTAGAGGCAGAACACGAGCGGGTCAGAACAACCAGCCGGCCTGCTCCCAGCCCCAGCCAGGCAAGGCTTCATCATCTGCCTCCAACTCCATGCCTTCCTCATGCAGAGCCCTGCCCCTCTGCACTGGGAGTTGCATCATCTGTGAAATGAGGGGGTTGACTGAGGTTTCTTACAAGGGCGAATATTCCATGAGTCCATATTCTCCAGAGAGTAGACGCCTTGCACAGTAAATGAATATTTCTGAGTCAGAACCTCTTTTCTGGTGTTCTTTCAACTTCCTGTTTATCTGGATAAAAGGTCTTTTCTGCTCATCAGCTGGTCTATCTTATCTAATTCCTTGATAAGACTCATCCTCAAGACTTAGAGACTTAAATCCCTGCCACATATTCTGGTGCTCAACCTTCTTCCCTGGCCAACAGAAAAACCTAAGGCACGCTGAAATATCAGGCACTGGAAAATCATCTCCTGGGCAAAGAGATTTTCCCACAGTAACACAGTCTATGATATTTTAAAAATAGGAGACATGGGGTGGGGTGAGAGCTAACTGTTCAATAACATAGATACGGCTGAGGGCTTCCCTGGTGGCTCAGTGGTAAAGAAGCTGCCTGCAAAAAAAAAAAAAGAATCTGCCTGCCAATGCAGGAGACATAGGTTCGATCCCTGGTCCAGGAAGATCCCACATGCCGCAGAGCAACTTAGGCCACATGCCACAGCTACTGAGCGGATGCTCCAGAGCATGTATCACAACTACTGAGCCCACGGGCCGCAGATGCTGAAGCTCTTGTGCCCTACAGCCCATGATCTGCAGCAACAGAAGCCACGGCAAATGAGAAACCAGTGCTCTGTAGCCGGGGAGTAGGCTCAGCTCGCCGCAACTTGAGAAAAGCCTGTGCAGCGATGAAGACCCAGCACAGCCATAAAGAAAGAATGCTGTACCTCCATAATTTTAAATCAACAAATACTTAATGTCCCAGACCTTGCATAGCCCCAGAGGGTATAAATAGTCTGTCCCAAAGATTCTTAAATTCCAGCAGAGGGCTATCCTCCAAGGTGAAGATGACGAAGAGGACTGGGAACAGCCGAGGCACGGCCTGCCTATATGCGCACCTCTTTCCCAGGGAAGGATAATAACTCAGTGAGCAGCGGTCTCCAGATGCTCGCTACATAATAAGAAAAACAACAATATCTTGTATCTCCCCTAGTTTGATACCACCTCAGGGCATTGTCTCAGGTATTATGCCTGTTCTATAAGACAGCTGATGGGGACTTCCCTTGTGGTCCAGGGGTAAAGAATCTGCCTACTCACGCAGGGACCACGAGCCACCCCAATGAGAAGCCCGTGCGCAGCAACGAAGACCTAGTGCAGCCATAAATAAATAATTTTTAAAAAGATAAACTGATGAGGACAGAGCCACACCCAGAAGTTAAACTCAAAAAAGCACCCCCCACGCCGGGGGCAGCTCCTTTGTTTGGAAGTGTGGGTGAGCCTTGTCTATTGTATACACATCATTCCCCTACCCATTGATCTTTCCTGTTGATGGGGGCGGAGAGAGGGTGTGGGATCCATAACAGCACTGGACAGCAACTTTGAAAGCAGAACTTGTTAGTTTTTAAACAAGGACCAGCCAGTTGGACCACTGAGTGGGTGTTTCCATGCAAATTCCAGCGCTTTCAAGTTGCTCCATGAACAGAGCCTACCCAGGACACAGCAAGCCTAGTTTTTCTGCAACCAGCTCTTTGATTAGGTTTAGTGAGGGACTCAATTAGCATCATGGAAACACAGAGCAGATTTCAGAAAGGAAAGGTCAGCTGCAAGCCCTAGCATTTGCTATCAGCCATCTGCCAAGCAGGAAGTGCTACTCAGATCTATTTTTAATCATATTCCCTAGGCAAAGGCTCCTGGGAGAATGCACAGGCCAGGCTTATTCCAAGAGAAACAATAAATTGCTACCTTTCTGAACACATTTTTAAACCTGTCTCTGGATACTTGGGATATCATTTTAAATATATTCTGGACACCAACTTATATACAGAGGCCCAGTTCTTGGGTTCTCTCACACTGACACCTACCTCCAAGGAGGCCATGGTTGGCCTGTATTCTCCCTTCTTGGGAAAATTCCCTGGGACTGTTCAGTGGATGGACTAATTCCACATACCATAGCAATCCCTACAACCAGGTTCCAGGTATTTGATTTGGCTGCAAATGAAGGGGGAAGGGAAGACAAAAGAGGTGGTAGTTTAAGTCCAGCGTCCACATCCATTTCCCAGAGCAACGAGACTGGCGAAGCTAACAGGGCAGACGTCCCGGTCACTCTCATTTTTAAGTCCATCTATCACTTCAGAAAGCTGAACTAACACCAGTTCCTCTGGCAGGGACTCGACTGTGACTCAAGATATGGCCTGGCTACAGAAAGGAGCAAGGTTTCAGCTCGCCTCCCAGGGAACCCGGCCTGTGCCGTGGCTGGCTGGTCCGCCCAGGCACAGGAACATTCTGTCCACTGGCTTCTTCCCCGTCTCGACCCGCAGCAGCACTCATGTCTCAGTTCCATCCAGCCCGAGGGCCAAGACGTTTCTGCGAGGCCTGGACGGGGAGTCTGGCACAGCCGTGGCAGAGGAGGTGCAAATAGGCCAGGCTTCTCCCAGCCTGCGCGCTCATGGAACACAGAGTTTCCTTGTTTCTGGACGCTTACAGACTCTCTGCCTCTGATTTCCAGCCGAAGGTAAAACCTAAGTGTATGTATGACTGTGCCTCAGCCTAGTCCAGTTCCATTTGCCAACGAAGGACGGGGGCCCCCACCCGGGGCTCACCCCATCATCAAGCCCTGCAGTGGCGCTGCCGGACCCAGTGGGCCCCACGACAAAGGGCACAGCAGGGTCTGCCCGCTGGTCTTACCCACCTCTCCACCCGACCCCGCCCTCCTCTTAGCAGCTTATCTGTCAGTGAGCAGCCGATGGAAAAGCTAAGCTGAAAGGGCACCTTGGCTGTGGGATCTTTGCCTGAGAATGTGAAATAAGAGACTGGGTATTTGGGGCAACTTAACACCGGGAGGCGCCCGGCCAGAGGGCTGGGGAGGAAGGGACTGAATAGGCAGACATGAGCTTCGCAGGAGATCTAACTCCCCCGGGCTGGCGGGGTGGAGGGGGGGGAGACAGCAGGGCTGGAATGCCTTCCCTCATGGCAGGGAACCCTGCCCCAGTGAGCCTCAGCAGACATGTCCTTGGGGAAAAAAAAAAAAGGCCACTGCCCAGGGTCATTCCCCCTGACCCAGTTGGACCACAAATTAATTAGGGCTTCTGAGCCCTGCTGACTCTTAAGAAAGAAGAACTCTTCTTGGGCCCGTCTGAGGATCACCGGTGCCCTTCCTCTGCCCCTTCCCCAGTGAGCCTCAGCTGTGTATGTACCCGGAAACCCAGTAACAAGTGAAAAAGGAAATACGGGGTGTTGGGTTTGGTCCAAGTGCTAAATCCCAGGAACAGGAAGTTACCTGGAGATTTCAGAGCCAGGCAGACAGCCAGGGAAGGACCAAGAGAGGAGGCTGGGCTCTCAGTTCCTCTGCTAATTCAGAGCAAGAAACAGGCCTCCAGGTAGAACTCTTAGGGGAGTGGGCTGGGGAATGAATGGGGGCAGGGGGCGGGGGCGGGGCGCGCATCACACCTGAATTCCAACTCTGGTTCTACCACTTCCTTTTCCTAGCTGAGTCCCCTTTGGTCAACTCAGTTTGCCCAAGCCTCACTTTCTTCACCTGAAAATGGGAACAAGAGGAGAAAAGGGACCCCCCCCCCAACACTGTTGATGGGAATGTAAATTGGAGGAGCCACTGTGGAAAGCAGTACGGAGGCTCCTTTAAAAACTAAAAAGAGATTTGCCATATGATCCAACAGTCACAGTCCTGGGTATATATCTGGAGAAAATTCTGATTCGAAAAAATACACGCACCCCAATGTTCATGTGTGTGCTAAGTCACTTCCGTCAACCTGACTTCCGCCAGGCTCCTCTATCCATGGCATTTCTAGGCAAGAATACCGGAGTGGGCTGCCATGCCCTCCCTCCTCAAGGGGATCTTCCCAAACCCAGAGATTGAACCCAAGTCTCTCTCTCTCTTTTTTTAATCAAATAAACATTAAAATTTTTATTAATATATAAATAAAATAATTTTAAATGTATTTACTATTTAATAAAATTAATAAATTAAAAAATTATACTAAAATAGAGTATTAATTACTTTAAGGTTATAACTGTCAACAAATAGTGGTTATTTGTCTTGGGGGGGAAAAAGAATACAGAAGATAACAGTGACAAATTCACTTCAGCACAAAAGAAAGGACATTAGAACGTACTGTCTTATTCCTTAAGAACCTGAAAACAAGACTACTGTAAACATGAATACAACTAAAAGACTGTAGTATAAATCGACTGAGACTAAACCCAAGTCTCTTATGAATCCTACACTGGCAGGCAGATTCTTTATCACTAGCGCCACCAGGGAAGCCCATATATACAATTTGAGCCAAGACATGGATGCAACCTAAGTGTTCATGCCAAATGAATGAAGAAGACGTGGTTCAATGGAATACCACTCAATCATTAAAATATAATGAAATCACACCTCGTACGGCAACCTGGGTGGACTTGAAGGGCACTACGCTAACTGAAGCAGGTCAGAGAAAGACAAATGCCATGCTAATCACTTATATGTGGAATCTAAACACATGATACAAATAAACTATTTACAAAACAGAAACAGACTCACAGACATAGAAAACAAAGGTAAGGTTACTAAAGGGTACAGTGGGTGGTGGTGAGGGAGCAGCAAGAGATAAGCTAGGAATCTGGGATTGACAGACACATACTACTATGGATAAAATAGGTGAACAATAAGGACTTACGGTACAGCACAAACTGTACTCAATATCTTACAATAACCTACAATGAGGGCTTCCCTCATTCATAGCTCAGTTGGTAAAGAATCTGCCTGCAATGCAGGAGGCTCCAGTTCGATTCCTGGGTCGGGAAGATCCCCTGGAGAAGGAAATGGCAACCCACTCCAGTATTCTTGTCTGGAAAATCCCATGGACAGAGGAGCCTGGCAGACTACAGTCCATGGGATCGCAAGAGTCGGACATGACTGAGTGACTAAACCACCACCACCAATAACAAGGACTTACTGTATAGCACAGAGGACTATACTCAATATCTTACAATAACCTACAATGGAGTGAAAGTGTTAGTCGCTCAGTCGTGTCCGACTCTTTATGACCCTGTGGACTGTAGCCTGCCAGGCTCCTCTGTCCATGGGATTTTCCAGACAAGAATACTGGAGTGGGTTGCCATTTCCTTCTCCAGGGATCTTCCCGACCCAGGGATCTAACTTGGGTCTCCCGCATTGCAGGCAGATTCTTTACTGTCTGAGCCACAGGGGAAGCCCAAATAGAGTGCCTCCTTAAAGCTGCTGTCCTAGGAGACTTGTTTCCTTCCCCTAGTAGGGGCTTCCCAGTGACAGTCAGACCTACAGAATAGGAATCCCTGGAACCTGGAGACCAGCCATTTTATCCCATGTTATTCTGATGTACTCTCCGCCCTAGGAATCACTGCCCAAGAATCTCCATTTTCCAAAGCCAGTTTCAACTACTCTCAGACCCTAAAAGACATGAAGGCTGTAGAAGCCACTTAATCTCCTCCTTCACTTTTCCCTGGCCTAAGCCTCAAAAGGACATACACCAAAGTCATCTGCATTCTGCAACTCAGTTCTCCCTTGAAAGTAATAGGAAAAAATCCATACATGAAGGCTGCAACGGCCTGCTTATGATGACTCAGTGAGTGAGCTCAAGAAGCTAGGAATTCATAGGAGAGGGAGCATCTCACCCAGCGAACCAGATAACCCAGGTCCCAGAGTACTTTGAAAGGCCTTCATCTCAGAGTCACGGGTGCTGGGTGTTGGCCAGTAATTTATCTGGCTGCCGTTTAGCTGACAGCATCACCAGGAATGGACTGGCCTGGTTATTAATTACAGCCACTGGCTTAATTATCAGCACTTATTAACTTTATACAATATCAACATTCCTCTTCACACAAAGCTCATAGGCATACGGTTTAGAGCAGTTAAGAGAGAAGCTGAGTGGAACCAAAGGCTATTATTCCCTTGCTTGGAAACTATTCGTGGCTCCCCAGAGCATGCAGCATACAGAATTGTGTCTAAACTCCTTCCCTGGCCTTCTGGGCCCATGTGATCCACCCATGCTGACCTTCTGCTTCCCTCTACCTGCCCTCTCCATCTCTTACCTGCGGTCCTTTAGGCTGGATCTCCGCTACGACGTTTCTACGCCTCTGCTTGGAATGGACTCCCCTTTCGTGTTCACTTAGTAAACACTCATCTTGCTCTCTGACCCTGTAAGCAGCCTAAATAATCACCTATTCAAAGCCTGAGTTTCACTTCAGCCTGTAATAGTTAACTTGTTTCTTTTTGCCCACTAGATCATGAGCTGCTTCAGGGCAAGAATTTTATCGTGTCCATTTCTGTATCCCCAGTGCCTCATATGGCAGTACTCAGGACAACGCTGAATGGTCAGAGAGGTCATGTGCCTTATCCAAGGCCACACTCAACATTCAGTGGCAAAGCCAGGCCCCAGGGCAGAGGTGGCCTGACTCTTCATTCAGGGCTCGTAAGGTGGTGCCAATGACTCGCCACCCACAGGGCACCACGCTGTTTTCCCATGGAAGTGATGAGATTGTTTGAAACTACGGGCACTGTCTGGCTCACTCACCGTGTAACCTTTGGTGGGAACCAGTGCACTAGATGGCTGAGGATGCAGTTTGGCCCGTGCAGAGGATTTCCCTGGCGCCAATCAGACTGTGACACTGAACAGCGTCCATCAACTCCTGTACTATCCCTACCAAACGGAGCTCCCCTGTTGATCTGGGACACCTCCTGAAATCACATTGACCCATTCTTCCAACACCGATCTCATAACGGTCATTCCAATCATCAGGGGTCAGCAAACAGTCCTCTAGGGCCAAATGGGGCCTCTCACCTGTCTTGTGAATAAAGTGCTACCGGAACATAATCAGGTTGACCCGTTTATGAATTTTCTATGACTGCAGAGTTGAGGGGCTTCCCAGGTGGCGGTAGTGGTAAAGAACCCGCCTGCCAATGCGGGAGATATAAGAGACATGGGTTCGATATCTGGGTTGGGAAGATCCCCTGGGGAAGAAAATGGCAAACCACTCCAGTATTCTTGCCTGGAGAATCCCATGAACAGAGGAGCCTGGTGGGTTATAGTCCAAGAGGTCGCAAAGAGTCGGACACGACTGAAGCGACTTGGCAAGCGCACACACAGTTGAGACCATATGGCCCGCAGAGCCTTAACTATGTATTATCTGGCCTTTACAGGAAAAGTTTTGCTGACCCCTGATCTAGCTGAAGGAACAGGGAATGAAGACTCCAAACAGGCCCGCCCTGCTACCAAGGGACTGGCTGCCCCCACTCTGGAAGTCAGTGGACCAGACTGGCTTTTGCATGATGTCATTGCTTTTTTTAGCTCTGGTTCCCGGCCTGGGATCCAGGAGGAGATTTTCCCTATCAGAGACACACACACAGGGGCCTGGGGCACCCGAGCATATGACTTGGCTTGGTTTAATGGTATTCAAGCAATGTTTATTAAATAAAAAGACAAACAAGGTCCAGCTAGTCTGGGCCTGAACCCTGAACAAAGGTCCACCCTCCCTCCCGTCAGTTTCAAGGTGACTAGTCACACAGGTGTCTGGCAGCAGCCTGCTGACCTAGATTTGTCAGACCTTATCTTATCAGCTTTCCTTCCTCCCTGCTTACCCGACACCTGCCCCCACGGTGCCCAGGGCAGCCTGGCCTGGTGTTTTTATAGAGGAGGAGAGAGACTGGGAGGACCTCTCTCCTTCCCCACAGATATACTTTGTTTTGTTTTTCTTTCTCCTGCAAAGGGGAGGATCAAGATATACGGAGACTTGGGGCTTACAGGAGCTCCGGGAAGTCTGGTTTTTCTCACTTCCTCTCCCCTTGGGTTTCCTGGGTGAATCTGTCTGGGAGGGACCTCAAAGGACTCCTCGGAGCCCCGCCTGCCCGGTGGCACGTCTGGCACGTACAGGGGAGGGACCGGCTGCGGGTGAAGCGTGCAAGGCAGCCACCACCCCAGGGCGAGAGAGGCCTGATCCTAAGAGCAGACATTCCTCCAAGGACACCTGAGAACCGCAGGCCTGGGTCACTGGCCACCACACACTACCAGCAGAGCTCAGGCAGCAGTTTTACACTCGGGGCCACGCTGCAGTCGGGGGAGCGGGGGCAATCAGAGGGTGAGCGGGACACATTTGGCATCTCCTGAAAACCAGGCAAATGGGACAGAAGATGATATGGAAATGTTGGCTTCTCAGCTGCTCCAGCCAACCCTCAAGATGGAGTTCCCCACTTGTCCTGCCACCGGCTGCTTCTTCAGACGGTGGGCTTGCTAGTAACCAAACGATTCTGCGTGCGAGCTGGGTGAAGGCAAGGCTGTCTCCCCAATATCTAACAGGTCAGAGGTGCTCGCTGAACTCCGAACTGGCAGGGCTTAGCACAGGAGGTTTCACACCGAGACCGTTTGCTTTTGTGTGTGTGCTCGGGCGTGTCCGACTCTTTGCAACCCTATGGACCGTAGCCCATCAGGCTCCTCTGTCCACGGATCCTCCAGGCAAGAATCCTGGAGTTGGCCTGCCATTTCCCCTGCCAGGGGATGTGCTTCTCCTCATTCATCTGTAAGAGCTGACGCTACAGTGAAGGCTCTTGGTGGAACCAGTCCTAACAGGGAAGAAAAGGAATTTCCCAGGCCCTCCAAAGGTAGATTAATTTCCCTTTTGACAACCGTAAACCATCCCTTCAGAGACCCAAAGGTGTTAGGCGTGAGGGGTAGGGGAGAATCAGGGCCACCCGCGCTGCCCCCTGTCCTCACTGTGGTCTGGAGGGGAGGGAGGTGATGGACGGATGAGATGTTGTTTTTTGCAGCAGCTGGCGGAGCTGTCTCCTCCTCTCTTCCTCCCCGCTTCCTCCTCCTCTGAGTCACTGTCCAGCCACCAGCAATAGGCAGGGAGGGGAGGGAACCCGGAGCTGAGGCTCTCCTTGGCAAGACAGCCCTGACCCCAGAGATAATACTCTGGGTCACCGGGTCAAATCCTCCCCCTGGTAGCTGGCTGAGTGCTTTGAAAACAAAGGTACCAGAGATGCTTTTTTTCTTGGTTTTGTTTTTGAAAGATAAGAAAAACAGCATCTCACCCTACACCCACCATGGAGCATCACAAGGTGAACCAAACTGATGAGCAATTCTGAGCTGCTGCTCCCACACTGACGCCCCGAATTCTCTCCCAGCTGCCTGGGCTGCTGCGGCTATCATGGTAGTTCGAGGTCTCTGAAACTGTCTGACATGTGGTTCACGGGCAAAATCACACCACCGCGCAGACTGGAGGGGAAGGGGCAGGGGGCTGGTTTTTCTGTTTACACTCCAGAGAGGCCTCCCAGCCTTACCTGCCTTACCTGCAGGTAAACCCCAAGAGCAGGATGGAAGCTGCTGCTGCGGCTGTCACCCCAGCACTGTGACGGGTGACGGCGACAGGACCTGCGTCTCTTTGTCACTTTCTGTTTGGTTTTTGCTTAGGCTTCCCTGGTGCCTCAGATGGCAAAGAATCTGTCTGCAATGCTGGAGACCTGGGTTCTATCTCTGGGTCTCAGAGTTTTTCCCTGGAGGAGGAAATGGCAACCCACTCCATTATTCTTGCCTGGGAAATCCCATGGACAGAAGAGCCTGGTGGGCTAGAGTCCATGGGATGGCAAAGAGTCGGACACCACGGAGCAACTAACACTTTCACTTTGCTTAGTGATGTGCACAGAAAACAACATTTACCGAGCATTTCCGATAGGCCAGGCACCGTGAGAAGTACTTTATACTGATTACCTCACTTAATGTCCACAAAAAAAATCTTAGAGACATCTAAGATGAACATGATTCCCACTTTCCCAATGAGAGCACCGAGAGCAACCCAGGAGTTGCTTAGCTTACATAACTATTTAGGTGAGGAGGCCAGGTTTGAACCTGCGTAGCCTGACTCAAATGTTATATACTGTTAACCACTGAGTTATGCTGCCTCGCATCATCTCCTGCTGCTATCTTATTAATAGAATCAGAGGATGGGGAAGGTGGAGGGAACCTTCAGTGACAGTCTGATCTAAAGCTTGGATGGATGAAGAAAAAGGAGAGCCTGAGAGAACAGTCTTGCCCAAGATCGCACGGCTTGATACTGTCCTTCTCCTGGCTGCCTGCGCTCTCCTCCAGGGCTGCCTTTAGCATTTTCAAGCACCTGTTAAGTGGAAGGTGGTAGGTGGTGTGTGTGGCAGGGAGGAGGTGGCAAAGTGCAGAGTCAAGAGGCACTCGGTTTCTCCGGGCCTTGGTTTCCTAACCTGTAACATGATGAGCAGAACTAGAAACACCCCGGTTCAAAGCCTCTAATACTCAGAGAGTCTATGACTCCGGGTCATTTAGAATCTTATTAGGAAACCAGACGATTACACATAGAAGTACACATGATGTATGATGTAATCACAATCATATAGACTATATTATCACAAGACAGTCATGACTGATTGCTGAAAGAACAAAACCACCAGGCGGTGAGTACCACTGATGTTCAGTGGAGGGAGAGGACCCTGTATCCAGGAAGACATCCTAGAAAATACTTAAGCTGGTCTTCAAGAATGAGTAGACACTAGAGAAAAAGAAGGATTTTCCAGGAAAGAAAAATGACAGGAGGGGAAGAGGAATAGGATTGACCACCAATATTAACAAGACCCAGAAAACAGTGCCAAAGGAGCTACCTCAGTCAAACTATGGTTAAGAGGGCAGAGACCCATCTAGACCTGTATTCCATTTCTGACTACCCCATGGCCTTAGGCAAGTCACCTAATTCCCACCTTGAGGGGCCGTTGTAAAGTAAGGAATCCCAAGTACATGGTAGATCTTCTATAAATAATAGTTAACAGCAACAATGTAGATTTTCCATCCTGTGTTTTCCAGGTCACCAATACAACCTCATCTGTAACACTCTTCTGCCCTCCCAGTGAGCCTTATGTTTCCATGTAGCCCAGAGATCACAGGCTCCCTGAATGTTGTGATCTCAGTAGGCTGCTTCTCCCTATCCCTAGAACCCAGCCTAGGCCTGGCATGTCATCTGAAACACAAAAAAATATTACTGAAATGAACAATCAGCATATGATGGTGGATTCCAGTGAGGTCCCAAAATACAAACAACCAAAGAGGCAACGGTGCAGCTTTACCATTCCAGAGACCTCGAGAGTGCTGGCGCTCCAACAAAACATGGGGATGGGGTTCTGCTTCCACCGCCTGCTTCCCAGGGAGAGGGCCCTGCTGAAAAGAGTTTGGATTTTCACAAGGAACAAAGCTTGCAATCACCGGTGTCCTTGCTGAAGGCCAACACACAAATGCACAAACCAATCTTAGGATTGAAACCTTACAGGCATCTGCAAACCGCAGAGTTAATTTTCAGGGTACGCCTCATAGCTCAAGTCAACATTTCCTTTTGGTATTTAAAGCAACCACATAGAAAGGACCGCATTTGAGCAGATTTGTGCTCCAGCTGCCTGCAGTCTGCAGCAAACAACACAAGATGATTCACTTGACTTGATCTCCAGCAGCTCCTTTGATAATAAATTGGTGAGCAATTCTGCTTATGCCCAGATCATTAATTTTCACAGAGTGTAGGACAGGTCTGCCTCCCATCCAAAGAGTGTGACTTCCTGAACTCAGATCCTCTTGTTCGTCGCTATAAATGATAGAGCAAATTTTTCTAAGCCGTAGAATGCTTACAGCTCTTTCCCAAACAGTGGTCAACGGTCTGCACCTGATGATCACCACGTGCATGAACCACCTGCAACCACTGCAGCGCGTATGCGCTCGTTCCCTCAGGTCTGGTTTCTTCTTCAGTAGTTCACCTACGACACCGTGACATCTGCCATCTGAAAGCCAGGCTCTGGTCAGGGCATTACATGCTCAAAAGCCTTCAGTGGCACCCAACTGCCAGCAGAATAAAGTCCCAACTTCTCTTCTCCCAACAACCTGGCTTCAATCTGTATTCACACAGTACCTCACTATGTGACCCAAAAGGATGACCCCTCCCCACACACTCCGGGCCTTCACTTCTTTGTTCATGACGCTCCTTTTACAAGTCCCTCCCCATCCACTTCCACACATCTAGGTTCTTGCTTCAAGGGACATCTCAGTATCACTCCTACCAAGTCTTCCTAGAACTTTCGTTTCTAGAAAGATAGACCTATTGAGTTTTTCATCAAGAATCCTTTGAGAATCTAATGAAAGCTATGGAAACTTCCCTAGAAAAATATACATAAATGTAGAATTAAACATACAATTTCAGGGACCCTTTGAAGTCAGCCCAGAGACCCCAGATGTAGAGCCCCTTATTGTCTTTCTCTGAGAGAACTAACAAGTTATTTGCACAGATACTCCCTGGAAATTGGCCAGTATTTAAAAGCTGTGCCAGGGGCCAGAGACACAAAGATGACATCACAATCACCTCCAGGAGTAGTTCACAGACTACTGGGAGATATGCATCATTACACTGTGATAAATGCTTTAAGATAAACATAAGGTGTGGGATTCCCTGGTGGTCCAGGGGTTACGACGTGGCACTTTCACTGCTGGTGCCCAGGTTCAACCCCTGGCCAGGGAGCTAATATACCATAAGCCTTGAGGCACAGCCAAAAGAAAGAGAGAGACAGCACCTAAGATAAACATAAAGTGAAAGACAGTCATTCTACTGTATCTGAAGGGGATTGGTCCACCTCACAGATCAAAATTCAAGGATGCTGAAGTCCCTTATATAAAATGGCATAGTATTTGCATATGAATTAGTAGATTCAAGTTGGAAGCTACGATAAGGAGTTTGGGGGCTTCTCTGGTGGTCCAGGGGTTAAGAATTTGCCTTCCAATGCAGGGGACACAGGTTCAATCCCTGGTTGGGGAGCAAAGATCCCATGTGCCTCATGGCCAAAAAAATAAAATATAAAACAGAAGCAATATTCAATAAAGACTTTTTTGAATAAAATTAAAGACATAAGGTGTCTTTAATTATATAAAAGTTAAAATAATAAAATTAAAATAAAGACAAAAGTCAATAAAGACTTTAAAGATCTTCAGGACCCAGGAATTGAACCAGGGTCTCCTGCACTGTAGGTGGATTCTTTACCAACGGAGCTATGAGCCACCAGGGAAGCCCTCTAAATATACGTGTATAATTTGTTAAATTGTTCTAAGGAAAAAAAAGGGGGGTGGATGACTTATCTGCCTGCCGATGCAGGAGACGCTGGAGATGCAGGTTCAGTCCCTGGGTTGGGAAGACTCCCTGGAGTAGGAAATGGCAACCCACTGCAGTATTCTTGCCTGGAAAATTCCATGGACAGAGGAGCCTGGCAGGCTATAGTCCATGAGTCCAAGAGTAGGACACGACTGAGCGTGTGCACGCATGCACATACACACACACATACACACCCCACAACTAGTACAGTGCGCCACCACCCCACAATACATATCTATTCATGCAATAATAGAACACGGACAGTGAAACAGATGACCAAGTTACAGGCACAGGTCCCACTGCCATCACCCACGTGTACCAGAGGCCTCTGATATCCAGGGAAGGTGGTCCCAACTCTGAACAATTATGCTATACAAACTATACCAGCCTAACTTATGATTTATCTTACCCTGAATTGATTCAATCTCTGCCCCATGGGGAGAAGATACCGTAAGAGATTATATTTTATAATCTATAATCTCTTTTCACCAAGAAACACTATAACCACATTCCTTTGTTTGGAGATTCGCTGTATAGACATGGTTCACCTGTCACCCCTTCCTGGGTGGTCAACAGCTCATCTGCAACCCCACCCCCACCCCACACCGCTCCCCCGCCCACCCCCCAAGAACTAACACTTCATTAGCAGGAGATTAGAGCTTTCAAAGATCAAACAGTTGAGCAAAACAAGCTTTAGGTTGGATATGGATTCTCTTTACAAAAGCAAAATTGATTGTGTCTTTAAACTAGAGTATTGGTGTATGTTGGAACACTTCCATAATTTATCACTTCTGCCTTCACTGCACCTCAGAAATGCTCTTTAGGAAACTGACAAACATGTGACAGTGTTTTGCAAACATTGCAAAAGAAGCAAAGGCACCCGCTATTTGGCATGGGTCCCAAATTGGTGATTGTTCTCAACCTTTTGTTTCTTAAAACCCATCAATCACTCTAGTCTCCACGATTTTAGAAACAAAAACGGACACTTTTATTGAGACAGACATTTACATGTTTATATGCAATCTGCCTTTTTCCCCTCCTGCTAGAATGAAAAACTAATTTTACTAAATTCGTTGTTTGTTTTTTTTTTTTGTAAAAAATAACTGTCATCACTGGATACCAAAACTGCTCAACTAATAAAATTACAATTTGACATATTTTGCAAATCAGGTAAGCTCACAGAATTATCTTCAAGACCCATGTCTTACTGCATGTGTTCTTTAGGAATTATGCCATTTAATGTGACACAGTGGTCACTAATACAATCCAATGCTTATTATAACATTTTCCAGGGCACTTAGAGAAAAAAATGTGTAGTTTTTTTTTTGTTTGTTTGTTTGTTTTTTAGAAATTCTGTTCCTGTATTTATTTTTCACATGAGGTTTTCAGGACAAAAATAACTGCATTAACATTTTGGAGAGAGAGTTTTATTACCTGTTAAAGACAAGCTGGCGGGTGGTGGGAATGAAGACAGATACATCCTTGACAGGTAGAGTTGACAGGACTGGACGGTACCCTGCTTTTGTCCACAATCTCTAAGTCATCATTGTGTTGGGGGAACAAGACTTTTTGGGAGCCACTGGTGTAGAACACTGTGTTGAGAAGTGGCGATGGGCAAGTGGGCCTCTCAGCTGCCACCAGGTCAATACAAGACTTCAGAGCACCTTCCTCCCTGCCACTTTTCTCACAGTGATGCTGCATTTAGTGTCTAGGCAGGAAGGAAAAACCCAAAGGCCACCACTATGAGCCCAAAGGAACCCCAGAGGGAACAAAAAGAACCTGCCTCCTAATGAGGCTGCAGCCTCACAAGGAGGCCCAGCTGCTCCCACGCTGAGCAGTGCAAGGGGGTGAGGTGGAGACCGGGCTGGGTAACCTCAGCTGGTCACGGAGGCACCAGCCTCCGACACCTTCCCTCTAAGGACCCAGGGTGCTTAGAGCAACCTGTGTCCCGGAATGAAGCCAACGTGCCCAAGTGGGTTCACGGTAGATTAGTCCAATTCACCTTTCTTAAGTGGCCTCCTTGCCAGCCTATCCAAGGGCTAGCAGGAAGGTGAGGGAAGGACGAAAGAGTTTTTCAGGAAAGGCTTTGTGAAGATCCAGGTTGCCGTGATAGATAGCATCCACTGAAGTGAGCATTAGATTGTTTTCACTGGGGGGGGGGGGGCAACTGCTCTGATGTAAACTATTATTATTTTATAACCAAAGTGTATTTTTATACTGTGACTTGCACCATTAAGTGAGAAACAACAGCGTGAGCAATTCCTCGTGCCAACTCAAAATACCTACGAGTGCAAACACTTCAGCATTTAGACCACAACACCCCCTAAGAAAGCAATTGTAGGAGGCCTCAGCACATTCCCTAGATAGCTCTGTCATCGATTCAAAAAGCAGCATCCCCTCCCAGCACCCCCCCATCCCCAGCATCCTACAGAGCAAATGCTGTTACCTTTCTGCCAACACACACAGCTTTGCTGTCCTCTTCTTAGCCTTGCAAATCCAACTCCTGGTGCTCCACGTTCTAAAGCAAAACTATCCTGGTATAAAGTCAATTTGCTTAGTGTCAGGCAGTAACAATCCTGTCCACCCATCTCCTTGACTTTTTTTTTTTTTTTTGGGACAGCAAGACCAAGACAAGCAAAGGGACAACTTTATATTTGCATAGAGCTTTGTGATTTGCAAACCACCCACACATCCATGATCTCATCCAGTCTCATAACAACCCAGTGAGGTAAACCTGCTCCCCCGACACTCAAACAAGGTAGGGCTACCTCCTAGGGCTGTTAGGGCCATGGCACGTAGTAAGCACACAACAAGTGCTAACTGCTAGCCATCGACACAGCAAATATTACTCATTTTATTGGTGAGAAAGTGAGACTCAGAGGTTGGACAGCTGATTCCAGGCAACGAGGCCTCTAGGAATCTAGAGAGAGCTGGGAAGACAGAAAGCCCAGTGCAGGAGTCTTTCTACCACCGTATCAAAACGGACCCTAATTGTTCAAGACCTGACAACTACACATTTCCATGGAGGCTTAGCTACGTTGATAAGAAGGAAGCCTGAAGTCCCGATTCTGTTCCCAGCTCTCTGCTGGCCCCGGAGCTTTAGTTCTCTGCACCTTTGTGTCGCCTTCTCCATAGTGAAGGCAGACTCACTTAAAACAAAACAAAAACCCAAACAATGGAATGTCAAGCTTCCAGATGAAAGGCTCTATTACAAGGACAAAGTATCATTTAATTACACTGCTGCTCCAGTTAGTTGCTTCCCAGCTCCTAACTCCCACTGGGTGGATTCTGAAACCGCATAGGAGATTATGTCAAGAGGGGAGAACAGGAGAAACATTCTCTCCCTGAACTTTCTTAAATGGAAGAGAGAAACAAAATGAAAAGAAAGGCCTGTTTTCCAGGGAGGGGGCTGGGGCAACGATCTTTCCGTTAAGCGGACTTGCATAAGAAATCTATAGATTATTTAACGCCGGGGGTGGCTGTGGAATGAAATAAAGGAATCTTTGTGCGATGCCAGCCACAGTTCCCTCGCTCTCCCCGCAGTCAGGAATTTAACCCAGCTCTTTAAATCATCAAGCCCCAATGCGCCCCATCTGTGCACCGATTGTAGCCAATGAAACTAAAGCCTGTGCTGACTTTGGCCTGGACTTGTGAAGGAGGCTTTCTGCCCCAAAAGGTGTAGGAAGGAGGACATCAAGTCTTTTTTTGCTCATCACTTGTCTTCTCCCCAGGCCCAAAAAGAGCCATCCATCTGTTTATTTGATCATTTATTGAGCTCTTGACGTGAGCCAGGTTCTGACCCAAAGATACAAAGCTCATAGGATATGGCCCCAGGAGGAAAAGGATGTGTAGGAGCCCCTCGGAGAGAGGAAGGAGGTAAAGAAAAATGACAGCCCAGTGATTAAAACTCTATGCTTCAGAAATGCAGGGGTTATGGGTTCGATTCCTGGTCGGGGAACTAAGATCGCATAACAGTGTGCAGCATGGCCAAAAAAAGAAAAATGGATGCTCCTGGCTGAGGCACAGAGGCCTGAGATACCCCTATCTGCAAGTTCAGGGAAACGCTGCTGGATATGCCAAGAGGTTAGAACATTAAGCAATGAACCCTAACTCTAAAGCTAGGCTCTGCCAGATCATCTAAGGCCATGAAAAAAGTTAGTGAGACTGCAGATACATCAGCGAGTAAGGCTTTGAAGGTTGAATTTTATTCTAACTTCAGGATTTTAAGCAGAGGACCTGCAACATCTTTACACTTTGAAAAGATCCTTGTGGCTCTTCTCAGAAATGTGCTGTAAGATGCATGAGTGAAAGTAAGGAGGCCAGTTAAAAAGAGCTCATTGCTGGAGTCCAGACAAGGGAAGATGGCGAAAACTAGCCAGATTTGAAATATCTTTTTTGAGGGCAGAGCTAACAGGACTTACCTGTGGATTGGATATGGGGACTGGGTGCAGGGGGAGGGGGAAAGGGGGCAGCAGTAAGAAAGGAATCAACAATGACCCTTTGGCTTAAAACTGAGCATTCAGAAAACTAAGATCATGGCATCTGGTCCCATCACTTCATGGCAAATGGATGGGGAAACAATGGAAGCTGACAGGCTATTTTTGGGGGCTCCAAAATCACTGCAGATGGTGACTGCAGCCATGAAATTAAAAAGACACTTGTTTCTTGGAAGAAAAGCTATGACCAACCTAGACAGCATATTAAAAAGCAGAGACATTACTTTGCCAACAAAGGTCCATCTAGTCAAAGCTATGGTTTTTCCAGTAGTCATGTATGGATGTGAGAGTTGGACCATAAAGAAAGCTGACAGCTGAAGAATTGATGCTTTTGAATGGTGTTGGAGAAGACTCTTGAGAGTCCCTTGGACTGCAAGGAGATCCAACCAGTCCATCCTAAAGGAAATCAGTCCTGAATATTCATTGGAAGGACTGATGCTGAAGCTGAAACTCCAATACTTTGACCACCTGATGCGAAGAACTGACCCCTTGGAAAAGACCCTGATGCTGGGAAAGATTGAAGGCGGGAGAAGGGGATGACAGAGGATGAGATGGTTGGATGGCATCACCGACTCTATGGACATGAGTTTGAGTAAACTCTGGGAATTGGTGATGGACAGGGAGGCCTGGCGTGCTGCAGTCCATGGGGTTGCAGAGTCGGACATGACTAAGCAACTGAATTGAACTAGAACATTAAGCAAGGTACCCTAACTCTAAAGCTAGGCTCTGCCAGATCATCTAAGGCCATGTGCACCAGGTCACAGAGGTAGGACATCACTCTGATGGCCAATGCCACCCCCACATACTTCCTTCTGCTCACCTTACAAGGCCCAGCTCAAATTTCTTCCAGAAATTCTTCCCGAACACTCTCAAAGTCATTGCCCTCTCTTCTTTGAGAACTCAAGACTTGAGTTCTTGGACAACTTGTATGCGTCTCAACTTCTCCCTCCATGTAATATATGACTAGCATCACCTACCTCAAAGGCATCTTAGGAGGGAATGAGTGAGGTACTATTTATACAGTGTTAGGCAGCAGTCCTCTGTACTCGGAAGGTACCTACACACAGTTTACGGTTACCTCCATTTCTTAGGACACACAGCACCTCTCCCTCAAGTTAAAAAGACATCTTGGCTTCTGCTTTCTCTGGAGACTTCCAGGAACAGGACAACTCACATGTTTTTTCCCCTCCAAGCTTGCAGGCCCCCTTCCAAAGCAAAAAGGACTGACCACCTCTCTCCTCTCACTGATACAGCCTCCCCACATCCAAACCTCCAGACTCAGGGGGTTCCCAAAAGATCCAAGAGCAATCTGAGACAAGATGAGTCTGGCTGACAGGGGAGGAAGCTATAGGCTGGCCGGAACATGAACGGCGCCGAGGAGAGTGAGCAGCAGAGACCTAGAGAAGGGCCGGTCGGGGTTCCAGGTCTGGGGTGATCCCAGAGCCTGGGAGGGGCCTAGGAGGAGCCGACCCAGCCGCAGCCCTGCCTCGTGGGTCGCGGCCACCAGACGAGGCTGTTGGCGCGGCTCCCCCGCTTCCTGTCAGCCCGGCCAGCTGGACGGCACTCTCTGTGACGGCCGGCCCTTCCTCCCTCTGGCGGCGGCTCACCGAGCCAGAGGCGGGGAGCGGGCGCCATCTTTTCTAGCACCTCTTGTAAACAGATCAAGAACACTGGGTTGTTTTTTTTTTTAACTTAGTCTGAGTTAGCATAAAAGTTTCTTTTCTTTCTTTTTTTTTTTCACTTTAACGATATGAAGTCTACATTCTTCAAGTGTGAAAGTGAAAGTGTTCATTGCTCAGTCGTGTCCGACTCTCTGCGACTATAGCCCGCCAGGCTCCTCCGTCCATGGAATTCTTCAGGCAAGAGTTCTGGGGTGGGTAGCCATTCCCAAATAATGCTTTTTTTTTTTTTTTTTAATTAGAAGATAACTACTTTACAAAATTGTCATGATTTTTGCCACACATCAACATGCACGAGCATCAGGGACAGGTATGTCCCCTCCCCCCTCCCTGCGCACCCCACCCTTCGAGGTTGCCACAGAGCACTGGCTCCGGGGTCCTTCGGAGCCAGCTCCCACGGGTCACCTATAAAGGCACAAGTCCCCCCTGAGCTCTTCTTCCTTTTCATGCAGCCTAGCAAAGCTGTTTCTCCTCCCTTGGGAACTCAGAGCCAGAAGGAAGGGAGCAGCCCTGAGAACGCTGCTTGCAGGAGCCGGGCTCTGGACTCCCACTGGGGCACTCAGTGTTTGTTATGAATAATAATCCCTCACCCCAGCTTTAGGGAGCAGTTGCCAAGGCTCCTCAGGGAAAACAGGGTTCCCGTCTTTCTTCTGATTGTGATCAAATGTCATGCCATGTTACCTCACGTAGAAGCCCTGAAGGGACCCACAAGCCAGTGGGTCAGCTTTCACCAAGCCACTTGTGACTCACCCAAAGGTCACCCACTTTAGTAACTAAACCATCTGGTAACCGTCCCCGGGAGCTTAAAAAGCAATATTCCCTCTCATTTCGGCCATTAACTGCTCTACCTTTCTCTCTCCTACCTACCACCTTTCTCAGAAGTCCTTTCCAGGCGGGCAGCCCCCACGTTGAGTTCATCTGCCAACCCAGGCCAGGCCAGCTGGCTGCAAGGCTCCAATCACTCCTTGGCCCCTCTCCCCACAACCTGGGGATGTCAACAGGGATGACACCCACTTTCCAAAATTACAGATTAAACTAGTACTGTATCCCCCCCAACTCCAAGTTCTTTCTTAGTTTTGAGTGAGACAGCCATGCAGATCCGCCCTCCCTGGACAGAAGGAGGAATACAAACGTCCCGGGCCCTTTGGGAGAGCTTGTCCATGTCTGCAAACCCAGAAGCGCCCTCCCCCGAGGTCGGCAAGGAGGGCCTGCAGCGAACATGTACCTTGGAAATAAGTTCATCGTGATTGGCCAAGTGGGCTCTGCAGTGAATGCAGCTGTAGGTCCGGTGGCAAGAAGGCAGATAAGCCTGGAAAGTCTTGGATCTGGTCATCTTCACCATTGGCGCTGCTGAGCGGGGGGTGAACTCTGGGGTGGCCCACGAGGCACTCCCACAGGACGGGTCGCACGGGAAACACCGAAAGACGCAGGTAAAGGCCGTGGTTTGGCGGGGGGTGGGTGTGCGGCAGGCTCCACACACTGGTGATGTCTTCAGAGGAAGGACCCTCAAGCAGAGGTCTCGGGCTGGTTCTCAGCAGCCTGCAGGGCCAAGATAAGCGAATATCATTAGCTAGATGGAGCTGGGCTTCCTGTAAAGCCAGCAGAGTCCAACTGCCACCCGAGAGAGGGCAGCATTTACAGCACAAAAAGATCCCCCTTCTGCGTTCCTGCGCTGTGCCAAGATGCCCAACGAGTAAGAAAGAAACCAGTGGAGATCCCACGGTTGCTGCAGTTCTAGAGCTGGAGATTCAGAGCCGACTGGGGGCTCTCAGGAGTTATTCTACCAACGTCCAGCAAACTGGCAGGATCACCACTCCTGGGAAGTTTCCTAGACGTGGTGGTTGTTTAGCCACTAAGTTGCGTCTGACTCTTTTGCAACTCCATGGACTGTAGCCCACCGGGATCCTCTGTCCATGGAATTTCCCAGGCAAGAACACTGGAGTGGGTTGTCATTTCCTTTCTCCAGGGGATCTTCCCGACTCAGGGATCAAACTTACATTTCCTGCATTGCAGGCAAATTTTTTGCTGCTGAGCTACGAGGGAAACTCACAGCTACAGAAAAGGCCAGGCTTAAAGATATGCCACTTACAGCACAGGGAGAGGACCCTTGGGGGTCCCATTCTCCTGATCCAGCCAAGATGAATGACTTTCCTACAGTCAACAATTCACAGATAGATGTGTATTCATCTCCAAATGCCAGGAGTCCTCCAGCAGTTGAGGTTACCACCATCTGAAGAGGCAACAAACCCCATGGTCCCTTGTGCATATAAACAAAACACAGGATAACAAAGGATCAAGTTCCCAACCAAGAGGATCCCTCATGGCCAGGCAGTCCTTTTGAGAAATGATTCTCTTTGTAATACCTTGTCCAGAAGGAGATGCTCAGCGCATTTGTTTTTAAGCAAGTAAAATGAAGGCAACTAATGGCAGAATCAGACTCCTGCATCTCAAATTCACAATAACAGTGAGTCTGACCAGAATTTCTCTTCAACACTCAAACTTTCCATTACTCACCCTACAGTACCAAGTATTTCTCCTACCACAGCCTCAGCTTTGTGATTCCCATGGAGAATAAGGACACGGAGGGGTGGCTCCCAGGTTATGTCCAGTTAAAGGTCTGAGGGCAAAACCCCAAGGGCTGAAACCCATTCTGCTTCTCTGCGGCTCACACACCTAAGGCTTCTGAATCTACCTATTCCCTGGGCTTCACTCTTCACTAACGGGGGTGGTGTTCCCACTTGCCTACCTCCCAGGAGAGCCAGAGTGCTAATTAACGCCTGCGTCATGCTTTGAAGATAAAATTATTTAGAGAGACGGGGGATGAAGACAAACAAAATCAGATCTTCCTTGCCGCATTATGCTTGGGATCCATCTGGATGTTCGGACAAAGCCCGCCAATCACAGTCTTTTCCCTCTAGACCTCCACTGGAACCAAATCTTCAGCACGAAAGCCGCCCTCCTCCCTGGCATCCTTCCCACTGCTGCGCCACTGAAGGCCACTGTGCCCCTGGGGCACTCTATAGCTTCCTGAGTGGCTAACACCCCTGGCCGGCATTAGGCTCAAGGACAGCAGTGGTCATCATCTTTCACCCCGCATGTCCCTTGAGAGCTGAGCCAAGGAAGCGCCACATCCAGAGTGACCAACTGGTCACCTGAAATGTCCAACTGCTATAGGGCTTCAGACCTAGAGGGGCCCAGGCACAGTGTCTTGGCTGCTAGATTCTCTACCGCTAATTTTAAAGAGGAGAAATCGGGGACCTCCCTGGCGGGCCAGTGGCTGAGACTTCACGCTCCCAATGCAGGGCGCCTGGGTTCAATCCCTGGTCAGGGAACTAGATCCTACATGCCACAACTAAAAAGAACCCATGTGCTAAGACCCGGCACAGCCAAATACATTTAAAAAAAAAAAAAGAGTAATCAGATTAAACTGAGCATCATAGAAATACTTGAAGAATATGGGAAGGGTTAAGAGGGGCTTCCCAGGTGGCGTCAGTGGTAAAAAAAAAAAAAAAAAGAAAGAAAACCTGCCTGTCAACATAGGAGATGTAAGAGATGAAGGTTCGATTCCAGCATCAGGAAGATCCCCTGGAGGAGGGCCCAGCAACCCACTCCAGTATTCTTGCCTGGAGAACCCCATGGACCGAGGAGCCTGGCGGGCTATAGTCCATGGGGTCGCAAAGAGTCAGACACGACTGAAGCGACTCAGCACACGTGCAGGGATGGGGGTCAGAATTCACCTGCTCAGCTTTGCCTCAGCGTGAGGCCTGGCCATAGCAGGAGATAGGAGACACAACAGGAGACAACACGACCCCTTGGATCAGAGCCCCCGCATCTCACCCTAAGCTTACTCTGCAAACGCTAAGGTGAGTGGTCCAAACCAAAGCCCACGGTAGACCAAGGCTGTTGGGTATTGAAGTGTTGCAGGTGGCAGAAAGAGCCAAGGACCCTGCTTGGGGTTTCCTGAAAGATCCTAGAACTCTGCAATACTTCTGTGCTATTCTCAGGAATGGCAGCATTTCCAGGAAAGGAAGTGGTGAAAGGTCAGGGGGCAGGAACAGGAAAGACAGGGCAGGGGAAGTGGGTGGGAGGCTTGCCCCAGACCAGGCTCTCCTGAAGGCCAGGGCCCCCGCTGCCTGGAGGAGAGCAGGAGGAGCACTGCTTCTGGCCTGTCCGCCTTTTATCCAAACTTGCGGGAAGGCGAGGAAACAGTGAGTCCTGGCTGCCAGTCTGGGTTTACAGAGCAGCCCCAGAGTCTGTTTTCTTACACACGCAGACGGCTGCTAAATTATGCATTTCCCCAGAGTAGAATTATTTCTTTTTTCACTTCTCTTCTGTAGGAAAGCCCCCAAAAAAGTTCACAGGCAGGGATTTCTGCTCAGCTTCAAATGTGAATCTCAAAACTTACACAAACCTTTGGAGAAATCGGCATTCATAATCTGCATTAAACATGCATGTGTCACACACGAGCACATTCATCCAGCTCAGAACTTAAGAAGAGAAAAATGGACCATGCAAGCAACATCGCAGGCTGCCTGGTGCTAGAAAAGCCCAGAACAGCCTTGGACTTTGCTCTACTTTGCTCTCCTTGCAAAGTCTCCACTCATTCCTAGGAATTGACAGGAACCCACAAAAGGGGACTCCTTCCCCAAGACAGAAAGAAAGAAAAAGTGGCTTGCTGAAATATGAATCTTGTTCAACTGCTGTGGGGCAGACGAGAAGGAATAAGAGGGGGAAAGTGGAAAGCAAGGTGAAAGAGGATCAAGAGAGGGGTCCTTGAGCCTGAGAAGAAAGAATGGGCTGAGTCAGAGAAAAAGTGAAGAGCTGGAGACAGAAAACTAATCACCAATTACTGTCTCCTCCCCTCTTAAGGTCAAATATTAAAAGCTGCTTCTTTAAAAAGCAGTCAGTTTTTAAAAAGGAAGTAAAAAGAAGTCAGTTGTTAGGAAGGAAGATGAAATAGCTTTGTTTTTGTTTTTCTAAGGAAGAAGTTAAGGCTACAGGCTGCAGAACTCACCGCATTTTAATCTCTGGACTCCGGTACCTGCTAATGGGGCCACAGGCTCCATGGGGCTTCCTGAGTCCACCTTGCTGAACACATTGTGGAGTTTAAATTGATTTCCAACAATAATCAAATGAGCTCGATATTTAAAAGCCTCAGGGCACGTGTACAAATTAAACACCATTTTAAGCGAAATAATAATCCATCACAGTGGAAATTAAAGGGAGATTTGCTACCACCTCCAGCTGGCCCCTGCTGGTTGGCGTGGAAAGAAAAGATGTGAACTATTATGATTAAAAACAAAGACCTCAGATATGCCACACTGAGAGCCAAACTCACAGGGAGCACACAGCGAACCTAGACATCCCACCTCATGGACTGGGCTTTTCCACCAGAAGCCACAACTGCCCAGGTGGAACTCAAAACAGAACCTTCTGCGTGTCCCTAGGATGGAGGGCAGGGAGGTACCGAGCCCTCAGATAAGTCATGAAGGCACTGGATAAGTGACAGCGAGCAAAGCTGCATCGCATCTCACAGAGCCCCAGAAACGGGGAGGGCGCAACTCGCCGATGGAAGTGACCACCCCCCCGCCCCAGCCACAGGCCAGGACCACCCCGAGGTGTGCCTCCATGCTGTTGTGGGGTGTTGTTCTGGTGGAGGGCGGGCAAAGACTGCCTGGAAAAGAAGTGGGCTCTGGAGTCAGAAACCGGTGGTAGGGGACTGCCCTGGTGGTCCAGTGGTTAAGACTCCACGCTTCCAATGAAGTGGGTGTGGGTTCAATCCCTGGTCAGGGAACTAAGATCCCACGGGCTGGCCAAAAAAAAAAAAAAAAAATTTAATAAAATAAAAATAAAATCATGAAAATGATAAACTAAAAAGAGAGACTGGTTCTGCTCCACTGTAGCTGAGTGACTTTGGCAAGTTATTCAACTCCTCTTACCCCCCGCTCCCCCAATTCTAATAAAACCGACATACTCAGGGTGAGGAGAATCAAATGAGAGGATATAAGTACACGCACAGTACTGGCACACAAAACACCAAAATTGTAGCAACTGCTATTTTTAGTGGTCGATGAATTTAAAAAAGATGCTGCTGCTTCAAAAAAAAAAAAAAGAAGAAAAAGGAAAAGGAGGCCAGAGAGTTCAGAGACAGACATGGTTTTCCTGCTGCTTCATTAGGATTGTCTAGCTTGTTTTCAAGCAAGGTAGATGGTACCTTTGCGATCACTGGGATGACATTTCTCTAAACCTAGAATTCTCCTCTCAAGGTGGTGAGTGCACTGGAGGATCTGCAGCAATGTTCCTTCCCCTAAGGGGTCACTTCCCTCATGGCCATGCTCGCAAAGGGCCTAAAGCACTGCCAGGAACACAGCATCTCTGATGCACACAGCCCTAGCAGGGCTGAGTCTCCTTCCCCCTTAAGCCCACCTTCTGCATTCAGCCAGTGTCATGTATTTAAAAAGCATGTATGTATTTAATCTCATCACTCTCATGTCCTTCAGAAAGACAACATGAGGCAGTGGGTGAACAGATGGATTCTGGATATTTAACTGAAAAAAAAAAAAAACCCAAAACATTTAATTCAAAAAGATCTACATACCCCTATGTCCACTGCAACACCCTTTACAATAGCCAAGATATTGAAGCAACATGTGTTCACTGATGGATGAATAAAGATGTGGTATATATATATTTATTCATATACACACACAATGGAATATTACTCAGTCATAGAAATGAATGAAATCTTGCCATTTGCAGCTACATGGTTGCATGTGGAGGGTACTGTGCAAGGTAACATAAGTCAGACAGAGAAAAACAAATACCATATGATTTTACTTATATATCTAAAAACAAATCAAATGAACCAACATAACAAAACAGAAACAGAGTCACAGATACAGAGAACAAACTGGTGGCTGCCAGAGAGGAGAGGTGTGGGGGGACAAATAAGACAGGTGAGATACAAACTTCCAGCGATAAATGAGTCATGAGGATGAAATGTACACACAGGGAATTCAGTCAACAATACGGTAATAACTTTGTATGGTGACAGGTCTTACTGTGGTCGTCATTTCATAATGTATAAAAATATTGAATCATCATGTTGTACACCTGAAATTAATATATTGTGCAGTATGTAATTAATTACAACAATATTTTTAAAAAGGGTTTCTGGAAACAGACTCCGAGGATTTCAAACCTCAGTTCAATAACTTATTAGCTGTGTGACCTGGAACAACTTAACTCTCTGGACCTTGCTCTCATCATCAAAATCTAGGAACACTGATAATGACCTCATAAGGCTCTTGTGAGAATTAACTAAGCTAAAACCTATAAAGTACTTACATAGGCACCTGGCATATAGTAAAAAAGGAAAGAAAGCAAGTGAAGTCGCTCAGTTGCTCCTTCTCCAGGGGATCTTCCCAACCCAGGGACTGGACCCGGGTTTCTTGCATTGCTGGCAGACTATTTAACAACTGAGCCACCAACAGAAGCTGTCTATCTATATATAAATACATATATATATCTGTTGAGGTTACAGCTTAACCATTTTCCAGCTTTTCCATCTTGTACTTATTGTAGGCCCTAAAGGAGGAAGTGGCAACCCACTCCAGTATTCTTGCCTGGAGAATCCCATGGACAGAGGAGCCTAGTGGGCTACAGCCCATGGGATCGCAAAGAGTCGGACACAGCTGAGCACACACGCACTTACCGCAGGAACTCTCAGGAATCCTAAGGAGGATTTCATGCTGGCTTTAAGAACAGGAGGGTAGGAGCATGAACAGGAGGGTAGGAGCTTGTTCCAGGAGGAAAGAGAGAAGACCCAACTGGAGGCAAGAAATAGGCTGCAGTGGAAAGGGGATAGGTGAGCCATTCTGGGACTGGAGACAGAAAAAAACAAAGAGACAGAATGGCTGTGGAAAACCTCTATCCCAGGAGATACTCCTCTCTCTTCCCCTTTTTCCTGATCTCACCAGAATCCTCAATCCTGCCCAGGAAGTGGGGAGACCCAGTTTCCCTAGGGTGCCACTTAAGAGAAGTGGGTGGTGGTATCTTCCCCTGGTGAGGAGGACAGGATTAGAGAGGGACTTGGATTCTGTCTTGGTTCTTCTCACTAGCTGCATTGCCACTGGGCAAGCTGCCTGAAAGAGACTAGCAGTGCCTACCTCGTGGAGGAGACAAAAGCATCAGATGACATAATGCAAGTGAAGCATTCAGCAGAGCACCTGGCATGTGGCTGGTACTCCATAACCTTGATTAGCTGCGATCATCCTCACCAGCAAGAGAGAAGAAAACACGGGAACCCTTCCTGTTCACAAGACCTGAATAAGCGGTGCTCCTGTCTGCCAGGTTGACTCATGGTGGTTAGAGGGTTAGGCCTAAATTAATCCACTTAAAGGTATACTGTGGTTTAAGCAGGTTCTGGTGGCTTAGCTGGGGATCTGACATTACTGCAGTGTCATTGTGAACAATAGACCACTCCATCACTTCGTGCAATGGAAGGTACCTCTGCAGTCAGCATTGACTCTACTAATCCCAGGAGGGGGCCGCTACTGAAAACCTTATTGAAACTCTGTATTAAAACTGCCACAAGCTGATGTGCAAGGCACGTGGGAAAAACAATGCTATCACTTCATGGTTAACCACTTTATACCTCTGAACTCAGGTGGTACTTTAAATCCATCTAGTTAATGGGAAAAAAAAAAAAAAAACCATTTGGATATTCAGGAAACCACTCTTTCATAAACAAAACCAACCATTCATCTCTATGTTGGATACAGGGTCTAGTCTTAATTTCAGGGGGATTATCTTTCAGATGATAATCCAACATGATCTCTAGGATTCCTTCAGCTCTTAAAAACCTGATTTCATGTTGTAATGATGTCTCTGCCAGCTGAACCCTGCCCCAGAGAAAAGTGCCCACCCACCAACCTTCTGTTTTGCGAGGTCACAGAAACATCCCAGCCTCGCAGAGTCCACTGGCTGGACAGTGCTTTGCAACATCTGTTAGCAAAACAATATATTTCCACATGGCCCTTAGTTCAGCACTCTGCCTGGGAGGCCCCCATGTGAGGTTTACATCTGTTAGAACATCTGCATAGAGAAGAGGCACTTCCTCTTGAATATTCTGAAACTTGCAAGTAATTTACTAGTCATTACATACAAATAGCTGTTGCTAGCTGGCTAGGAAGAGATCAGATATTACTTTGGGTTGTTTCTAACCAAATACAACCTGTCTGAAGATTCATTACCAAGCACATTTGGCTCAAGTTCACTGATGGCTTCCTTCTTTTTCTTATACAACACCAAGATCCAAAAAGGATTTAAGGGGGCTTTACAAAAGCACAAATCATACAACACTATTAAAATAGATTAAGAAATTAGGGTAGGAAGAATTAAAGAACAAAAAGAGAGTTAAGACACAAATACATGCTATTAAATTGCTAAAGATTTTCTGAATTTCAACTGCAAATTTGGCTTTGAGCTCCCCAAGAACCAAGGCAGGAAAAGAAAATACCAGCCGTTAGACGTTTTGTATTTCCTATGAAATGAAAGCATCTTGGCTGCTCAGGACACAGATTCTCTGAGAGACATTTCTCCTCTGGGTGGTTGCAGGAGACAGTGAGCAGGCCAGTGGACGGAGCCCCAGTGCGTCAGCCCTTCCCGCCACGGGATTCTCTTACAAGACTGTCTCAGAGGCCCCTCCGCGAAAATGGACAGCGCGAGGAACACTGACGATTCAGTAACTGGGATTCTACATGGGGTCAAATGAGGGCGGCCCAAGAACGTGGCTTTCGGATGGTCTGGCTGGATCCAGCGATATCGGCTCTCCAGAGGAACGGGAGAGCTACACAGCCTTCTGGCAGCGCTCCACGAATATCATTTATCACAACCAGGCTTTTGAGTAACAAAAATATGGGCAGCCTCCAACATGCCAAGTCCAAACACTAATACTTTTGAATGCTAGCACTTCTTTGGCCTGGGTGCTGCATTCAGCTCTCTCCCTGGGCTGTTTTTTCCCCTGAAACTCTCCCTTATGGGCTCCTCTTGCCTCTCTGGGTTCCTCGGTCTCTGATGGAGCCTCAGTCTCCCAGGCAGCTCTTCCATCCTCCTCCTTCTTGGAGGAGCTTCCACCAGATGCCTGCTTGCCCTCCCCCCAACCCCCTACACCTCCAGCATTCTCATCCACACTCAAGTCTTCTAAATACCTCTCTGGATTCCTTTCTTTCTTTCTTTAATATTTATTTTTTATTTGGCTGCACTGGGTCTTAGTTATGGGATCTAGTTCCCTGACCAGGGATGGAACCCAGGCCCCCTGCATGGGAAGCGTGGAGTCTTAGCCACTGGACCACCAGGGAAGTCCATGGATTCCTCTCTACAGGGGGACCCCTTTCTGGCTCCTAGGAAAGCACTTCGAATTCCCAAAGCCAGCACCATCTCTCCCCCTCCCCCTGGCTCCCATCCCCTTTCCTCCTCTTCTGTTTCCTCCTCCTGGAGGCCCAGCTGCCCAGGCAGGAAACTCCCTTTTTTCTCTCTCCCTTCTATGTCACACACACACACACAAACACCAGCCTGTCCCCTACACAGCTACTGCCTTGACAACCCACCCTCCCACCGTCATCCTCAGTCACAGCCAGCAGCTTTGGGAGCCAGGTCCTCTCTCTCATTCTGAACTTCCTAAACTGGTCCCCCTGACTCAGCGCTTACCTCTCCAACCCAGCCCCTTCTAGAATTCTATTTATACAGCACAATCTGATCACAGCTCTCGCATGTTTCAACCTCCAGTGGTTTCCTAGCAGCCTGCAAGGCAAGGTTCAGCCCCCGTGACGTGGCACTGAAGCCTGGGCCCAATTCTCTCTATCTTCTCATCAGCTTCCCACACTGCGGTAAACCTGTCTCCCCATCTGACCGAGCTCCTTCATTACCCTTTCTCAAGTTATTTCAGCCTCCTGCAAAGCCTTAACCTATCTTCTCTGCCCAGGAAATACCTCCTCATCCCTTAATACCCAGCTCCAATAAGACCCTGAGGAAGGACTTCCCTGGCAGCCCAGTGCTGCCGATGCAGGGGACGCAGGATCGATCCCTGGTTGTGGAGCTTAGGATCTCACATATCTCACAGGCCAAAAGAAAAAGAGAGCCTAAGCAGAGCTAGGGGCCCCCTTCATCCAGCATGCAAAAAAACCGTTCTCTGGAATGGTACTTTTCCACTCTCAGCCTGGAAACTTCCTGCAGTCAGAGGTCCAGTCTCTATCCACCCACCCTCCTTGGTTCCCAAGGACTCCGGGTATCCAGCACACTGGAGATTCTTGATAAATGTTAATTAACTGAGTAAACTGAATGACCATCATTGGCTCTGTGCTGCCCTATAAAGCTGGTATTTTTTTTATAGTCTCCTTACTTTGCCCTTATCCAGTACATTTAAAATACTGAATTCCGGGCATTACATGGGACTCACACACCAGTAATGTTCCACAGACTCTTCTGATGTAAACTCACTTGGGCTGGCAGGTTGAAACTCAGGACTGCGGAGCCCTATCTCTGATATTACCCAGCTGCTGTCTGCTGGCAGAAATACTTCCCATTCAGCCTCCCCTGGCCCTTCCCACCACTGCCCACCTAGGGCAACTTCCCAAGGCACCCTCTCCAGGCTGGCAGTGGCTTCTAGACCCCTAAAGAAACCCCCAGGCTTCCCACCCAGGAACCTTCTCTTCCAGGAGGGTCCCCACTAAAGCCCCAAGGCAGTCTGAGCTGCTGTTCTAGGTAAGACTGAGTCAGAGAAAATGCAGTGTCAGACTTGGTTCAGGCCGAGGAAAGGGTCCCTTGACCTTGCCTCTGCTCCACGTTTCAAAGAAACCAGATCTACCTACTTGCCGGTCCCCAGGGACTGTCACCTTCAGTGTGAGTCCTTCATTTTCTGCTTGGCCATGCTCAAGCATGGCTTGATAATCCTGGTTAAAACAAAATGAATGCATTCTTCCCGTGATCTGGGCCCCAGACAGGGATCCAGCCCATTCCTCTGTCCCAGACAAGGCTACACTATGAACTGCTATGTAAAGCAGCCATTTAGAAGATCCATAAAGAAAACGTCTTGGAAAGCAGAGTATGAGATGTGGCCAGTCGTCAGGTTACTTCTCAAGGGAACCCTCACCTTAGACTCCTCCAGGCCCCACTAAGACAGACCCCCAACTCCATGTGATAGCACTTGTCACCGTTGTTATTGAGATGATTATTTGATTGTCATCTGTGTCTCACACACTCAAAGATCCAATATTATTTACTGAATAAATGACTGTCTTTTGGAACACGGGCACTGTGTGACCTTGATTTCTCTTTAACTGCTGCTCCCCTAGGGCGCAGCTGGGGCCCCAATTAACTACAAGCCATCCATCCCAAATCTGCCAATACCATTCTATTGTTCTCCTGTCAGCATGCCTTTGGCTTTCTCACTTTAACCTCCCAATTCAAATAAATCCAAAACTCGGCTCTGACATCTGTGGCTGGGCTCCCTGCCTTTCCACGATTGGAATTTGGAAACTGGACTTAAAACTCAGGAGGAAAAAAACGGGCAGAGGCACTTTCAAAAGGCTGCCTGTATGTCCAAAGTCTCGGCCGTCACCACCCCAGAGATGGATGCATTTTGTTCTAAGAATTAAAGTGTCACCTAGTGTGGCCATTTATTGAAGGAATGGAAAAGGAACAGGGTGGGAGAGACAGATTGATTCTAGAGCAAATTTCTGGCTTCTTCCTGTTATGGGAATGGCAGATTTTCATAAGAATGACAGCTGCATCTCCTTTTCAGCCTGGCACTCCTAGGTGGAGCCAAGCATGTTGCCGGTGCAGCCTTTTCACATACTGTCAGAGGCCTCCACAAAGCTAGTAGTTTATGGGTTAATCCTCCCACTAGATGCTGTGTCGTTCCTGATCACGTCCAGGAACCACATCCAGTTGATCATCTGTCATAGCTAGCCCCAAGCCCCACTGGCACTAAGAGCTCAGAGAAGGAAGGTAGGAAATGAGCGAAGGACAGACGTAGGAAGAATCACTGAGGCCTTTCAGCAACTGTCAGAAAGCCTCCAGAGCTCCACAATGTATTACTTTCTTACTGTGGGCCCATGAGGGGTGAAGCACTCGAAACATATTATCTCAATCCTCACAACAACCCAGAGAGGCAGGTATTATTATGATTACTACTATTTGAGAGATGATGAAAAAGCCCAAAAGAAGTTAAGCAATTTGCCCAAGGTCACTCTGCTAGAAAGTACCAAAAAGTGAAGTCAAACTGTTCGTCGCCCAGTGTCTGACTCTTTCTGACCCCAGCGACCACAGGACTCCAGGCTCCTCTGCCCATGGGATTCTCCAGGCAAGAATACTGCAGTGGGCTGCCATTTCCTTCTCCAGGGGATCTTCCCTAAACCAGGGATCGAACCCAGGTCTCCTGCACTGCAGGCAGATTCTTTTCTGTCTGAGCCACCAGTGGCTTAAATAGAAAAGTACCAGAATTGAGATTTGAATCTGGGAACCACCCCCCAACCCCACCAGGGGATCCTTCAACCAAGACATGACAGAAAGTGATCTGAAGAGGTGCATCCTTGGTCCTGAGCCCTCTAAGACAGTACCTCCCAGAGAGAGAGACCAAGTCAATTAATGACAATGCAAAACGAAGATGTCAAGTTCTCTCAAAACATCTTCAGACTCCCAGGGTTGGCCCAGTGAGTCAACTTTTAATTGCAGCAACCTGAGAAAACAAATGAGGGGAGGGAATAACCGGAACCAGAAGGTGGGACAGCAGAGTAGGCACAAGAGAATGCTCGTTTTCAGTTCTTGTCATCTCTTCACGCTAACGGGGTATTTAGCTTTCAGGCTGCAGTCATGGGTGGAAATACTTTCCCCCCTCAAATCCTGAAGAAAACAAATTAAGAATCATGTAAGCAAAACCATCCCAAAGCCCTATCTAATATATATTTACATAACACACGTTTATACCCTTAGCACAGCAAATACTGAAAGTGAATCCTTTCTACCATATGGTCCCTTTGGAGGTGGGTCAGTTTAGGTAGGGACACCCCAACAAAGACGAAAGTGGTCAAAGAAAACGATTAAGGGAACACAAATACAATGGATGACACACAGGGACTTACAAACAAAAGAAAAGGAAGAGGCAGACATAGAAACTAAGGGAAAGGAGGCCAGAGGTTAAGGAGGTTTAGTAGCTGGTTTCTGCCTGGGAGAGCAACTGCCTTAGTGATTTCCAGGCCTCGGACATGAGTAGGGTGGGCTCCCTAGAAAAACCTGGGAAATGGGGATATGCAGGAGTATTATTTGCTTATTCTTATTAGATTCCCTATTCCAAAAATTCTGATTCTATAGGCCTTTAGCTGGGCCAGGAATTCTTAAGACAATCAAGGTAGAGAATCCCTAGGGACAGTCTCACTTTTGAGGATGCCTATTACCTATGTATGATTTTTCCAGTAGTATGGATGTTGAGAGCTGGACCACGAAGAAGGCTGAGTGCTGAAGAACTGCTTTCAAAGTGTGGTACTAGAGAACACTCTTGAGAGTCCCTTGGACAGCAAGGAGATCAAATTCAATGGAAGAACTGATGCTGAAGCTGAAGCTCCAATCCTTTGGCTACCTGATGCAAAGAGCTGAGTCGCTGGAAAAGACCCTGATGCTGGGAAAGATTGAGGGCAAGAGATGGTTGGATGGCATCCTGACTCAATGGACAGGAATTTGAGCAAACTCAGGGAGATTGTGAAGGATAGGGAAGCCTGGAGTGCGGCAGTCCATGAGGTTGCAAAGAGTCAGACACGACTGAGCAACTCAACAACAATGATCTATGTCAGCTAGGCTGTTGTGCACAGGTCTTCATCGTCCAGAGTTCTACTGTGAATGTAAGTTACAGTCCACTTCTGTGGAGCTACTCGGCAGCAATGGCAGCCTAAGCAATTTCTTCTCGCATCATACATGCCTCCTGGCGCGCCTCGTACATTTCCGCTCACGTTCATACCCCCGTGGTTGTGCACACACTGTGTCCCCCCGCGTGTTTCTTTCTGCATGTCACTTCCCAGCCCTATCTCCAAAACGCCTACCCTTCTTTCTGTATCGCTCTAAGGACTTTAGACTCTACCTTGTACTCTGGTTATTGACATAGATGCCTTAATCACTCCTATTTGAGGATATGCTCTTTCCTAGGGGCCATATTATAACTTATCTTTTTCTCCCAAAGGTCTTATCATCTGTTGAATGATGATTACCCAGGGAAATAAAATCAAGGTTGAATTTCAGCCCCAGGCCAGAGGTTCCTCTTCTCTATCTCAAAAAAGGAATTGAAATTTTCCTGACTCAGGCAGGATATGTTCTGCCCCAGGTACTCCCACCCAGAACACCATGGGAAAACAAACCAAATCATTAGGTAGGTCAATATTTCCTATAACAAAATTCACATTAGCTAAAATAAAGCCACTTTCTTCTGCCCAACTGATCTCAACCACTGCTCACACCCAGGGGACTCTGAGCCTCAGTGGCATGCATGTGGCTTCCCCGGGGGGCTCAATGGTAAAGAATCTACCTGCCAAGCAGGAGACACGAGTTCTATCCCTGGGTTGGGAAGATCCCCTAGAGAAGGAAATGGCCACCCACTCCAGTATTCTGGCCTGGGAAATCCCACGAAAACAGAGGAGCCTGGCGGGCGACAGCCCATGGGGTGGCAAAGAGTCAGACACGACTTAGCGAGTAAACAGCATCCGGCACCCATCTGCCATCTGGATAGCAAGCCTTCCTCTCGTGGCAAGAAACAGCCAAGGGAACTCCGGACACTAGAGGCTAATTTCATCCTGAGTAGCGACTCTTATTTCAGCTAAAACCCACTAAGTCTGGACAGACTGCATTCCCAAGACCACGGGGAGGCCTGACTGCCCTGGAACACAGGAGACCAGAGAGGTCAGTGACCCGGCCAGGAAGCAGGGCTTCAGGTGGCAGAGCACACCTCACTGGCAGATGCTTAGTCCCATTCCAAGAGAGAAGGGAGGCCTGGCCTAGCACTGAGACATTATGAGTTCTTCAGAGTTTAAGTCAGGAGTTGGTACTCCTCCAAAATGCACAGGAGTTGTAAGAGCCCTGGATCTGAGAAATAAAAGATACAGTTTACAGTCTATGCTGTGCCCTACTTAGTTCTGTGCATTAATAAGCAAGTTCTTATGCCTGTTTGAGCCTCAACATTTATGTCTCTAAAATGTAACACCTAAAATGGATTTGAATGCCCAATCCAGCAAATATCTAAATAATACAGAGTTATAAACCATTAGCTAAAAAGCAGGGAAAATAAAAGGATAAAGTTACCACTGGAAAAAATTGGGATACAGGGCCCAACAGTTATTAAAGTCAAGCCACAAATTTGTTTCTCTGCTTCCTGGCAGCCAAAGCAAAAAGAGAAATATGATCAGTTACACCCAATTGTCCACAAAGGAAAATCATTCCAGTTCCTTGGGAGAGGCAAAGCTTTTCCTGGCACCGGATTCTGAAAGGAAATTTCTCCAATTAGCAGAGATATTAAATGAAGCTGTAGCTTAAGTCTTCAACAATGTAAACTCTTACAAGAAATATAGTAGCAAGTTACATAAAGCTATTTTGGAGAGCATCAGTCCATAAAGCAAAGGGCAGGACACCCAAGTTCATCTCAGTGAAAGTAATTCTGGCGGGGCTGAGCTAACATGGCCCAAGCATGCAGCTTTCACTGGCCCAACTTAAATCAAGGATAAAACTAAGACCAGGTAGACAACTTGTTCTTCCAAACACTTCTATAAATATTACTTCTTCCACATGGATGTTTATTAAGAATTGGGTAGCAATTTCCAATTAGATGACTTCTACATTCCATTCCAGTTCTGATAAATCTAAGTGACCTTTTTGGTCTTCATTTACTTACATTAATGTAAAATCTGGTAGTTTTCTCTGTCTTACTGCACTCCCAAATCAATGGAAATTCCTGCCAGTGAGAGAGACAGAGAGAATCTAACTATTAACATTACTCTTGCTATTAATAGCTAATACCAAGAGCTCATGTACCAGGCCTAGGACCTGGGTTCCTGTACATTCTCTCATTTAATCCTCCCACCAACCTTGTGTGATAGTAATATTATTAGTCTCATCTAACAAATAAGGAGCAGAGACTCAGAGAAAATGTCCAAGGTCACAGAGCTTTCTAGTTCCAAAGTCAAGATTCTTAGCCCTACTTATAGTGCCTAGTATTAATGAAACATGATTACTATGTTTGTCAGAACAATGAAGCCTAGTGAGGCCAGTAAAGCAGGCAAGAGTTATTATAACAACAAAAAAATAACCGTGGAGATTTTAGAGACTTTGGCAACCTATAAAAAGAAAAAAAGGATGAAAAATTTGTGAGAGGCAGAAATCTCAGAAGAAAGTAATTCCACAGGAACAGAAAATCTCAGGAAAAGGAATAGAAAACTTCTTTTCCTCCTCTTCTCTTGAAAACAAAATATTATAAAATAGACAATGAATGAAAACCTACTACACAGCACAGGGAACTCTGCTCAATGCCCCGTGATGACCTAAATGGGAAGGAAATCTAAAAAAGAGGGGAGGGATGTGTTATCTACACGTACCGGATTCACTGTGCTGCACGAGAGAAATTAACACAACATTGTAAAGCAACTACACTCCCGGAAAACTCACTCAAACCCACGTCCATTGAGTAGTGATGCCACCCAACCATCTCAGCCTCTGTCGCCCCTTCTCCTCCTGCCCTCCATCTTCCCCAGCATCAGGGTCTTTTCCAATTTGTCAGTTCTTCCCATTAGGTGGCCAAAGCATTAGAGCTTCAGCTTCAGCATCAGTCCTTCCAATGAACACCCAGGACTGATCTCCTTTAGGATAGACTGGTTGGATCTCCTTGCAGTCCAAGGGACTCTCAAGAGTCTTCTCCAACACCACAGTTCAAAAGCATCAATTCTACGGTGCTCAGCTTTCTTTATGGTCCAACCATCACATCCATACATGACTACTGGAAAAACCATAGCTTTGACTAGATGGACTTTTGTTGGCAACGTAATATCTCTGCTTTTTAATATGCTGTCTAGGTTGGTATTAACTTTTCTTCCAGGGAGCAAGTGTCTTTTAATTTCATGGCTGCAGTCACCATCTGCAGTGATTTTGGAACACCCAAAAAATAAAGTCTGTCACTGTTTCCATTGTTTCCCCATCTATTTGCAGTGAAGTGATGGGACCAGATGCCATGATCTTAGTTTTCTGAATGTTGAGTTTTAAGCCAACTTTTTCACTTTCCTCTTTCACTTTCATCAAAAGGCTCTTTAGTTCTTCTTCACTTTCTGCCATAAGGGTGGTGTCATCTGCATATCTGAGGTTATTGATATTTCTCCCAACAATCTTGATTCCTGCTTGTGCTTCATAGCCCAGCATTTCTCATGATGTACTCTGAATAGAAGTTAAATAAGCAGGGTGGCAACATACAGCCTTGACATACTCCTTTCCTGATTTGGAACCAGTCTGTTGTTCCATGTCCAGTTCTAACTGTTGCTTCCTGACCTGCATACAGCTTTCTCAGGAGGCAGGTCAGGTGGTCTAGTATTCCCATCTCTTGAAGAATTTTCCACAGTTTATTGTGATCCACACAGTCAAAGGCTTTGGCGTAGTCAATAAAGCAGAAGTAGATGTTTTTCTAGAATTCCCTTGCTTTTTCAATGATCCAGCGGATGTTGGCAATTTGATCTCTGGTTCCTCTGCCTTTTCTAAATCCAGCTTGAACATCTATCTGAAAGTTCAAGGTTCACATACTGTTGAGGCCTGGCTTGGAAAATTTTGAGCATTACTTTGCTAGCATGTGAGATGAGTGCAACTGTGTGGTAGTTTGAGCATTCTTTGGCATTGCCTTTCTTTGAGATTGGAATGAAAACTGACCTTTTCCAGTCCTGTGGCCACTGCTGAGTTTTCCAAATTTGCTGGCATATTGAGTGCAGCACTTTCACAGCATCATCTTTTAGGATTTGAAATAGCTCAACTGGAATTCCATCACCTCCACTAGCTTTGTTCATAGTTCCTACTCTTAAAAGACTCTAAACTTTGGCTCTCTTGGTCATTTACTCATTCATTCATTCCAGCAACAATTAGATTTTTACCCTGTGCTACTCCCTGCCAGGCACTGTCAGCAGTGAGCAAGACAGAGGAGCTTCCAATCCAGCCACCAAGTAGACAAATACATTTCCAGATGGTATTAAAGTGCTTTGGAGAAAAAAAAAAATTAAGGGGATTACGAGAGGCTGAGAGGGGCAGGGAGGGAGGACTGTTCTAGATAACAGGTCAGGGAGGGGCTCTCTGAGAAGCAAGTGAGGGAACCCAATCATGCAAAAATTTGGAGACCAGGCACCAGCAGAAAGGCCCCATGACAAAAACAAACCTTACATGTTTTAGAAACTTCTGGAAGGCCACTGCAGTAGACTGAAGCCAGCCTGAAGTAGAACAGACCAAGTGAAGGCCGGCAGGGAATGAGGTGGGAGAAGATGGAGACGGGGCTACAGGGAAAGGAGGTGGACTCCTTCTGAAGGGCAATGGGAGGGGCATAACCCTAGTGTAAAATCTCCAGGGCTGTGGTCAGAGCTCCAAGGGAAGTTCAGAGAGATGTAGTATCACCAAACTCAAAACTCTTAAGGGAATCCCTTTAGCCTGTAGGCCCTGGTTTTCCATTGTTTGTTGTTGTTTAGTCCCTAAGTCTTCTGCAACCCCATGGATTGTAGCCTGCCAGACTCCTCTGTCCATGGCATTCTCCAGGCAAGAATACTGGAGTGGGTTGCCATTTCCTTCTTCAGGGGAATCTTCCTGACCCAGGGATTGAACCGGCATCTCCTGCATTGCAGGCAAATTCTTTACCACTGAGCTGCCAGGGAAACCTGCTTTCCATCACTAGATGCCAAAAGTAAAAAAGACAGTTCCCTTTCCAGAGCTTTATACCCCCCATTATGAAGGGAATGCAATTGTCAGAGCAACTGGTGGTTTGGTTGACAGACTCTAGGGAAATGCCAAGATAATTTACAAAGAAAACTGATCCAGACCTCTATCTGAATCCCACCTGCTCTTCCCATCCTAGGATGTCGTATCCTTGGCCATCCTTTTGTTGTTTTCTATTCCAGAGGCTCAAAACTCAACACTCTCCATGTGAGCTGCTAGACCAGACTGAGTATTATTAAAGTTAATTTCAACAATCCCACTGTTAGCCTTCCCAAATAAGGCATACCCTTGGCAGGAAGGACCACAGAAGGATGAATTTGAATTTGAATCTTTTCTGAAGCTAAACTGCAGCTTTGATTAATTCGAAGAAACTTCTTTTACCAACGTGTTTGGACACAAGAATAGGAGGGAAACATCCAACATGTGGAAGCAGCAGGCGTGTGTTTCTGCTTGAAAGTAGAGATGGGTAAAGCGAAGTGAAAGTGTTAGTCGCTCAGTCGTGTCCGAGTCTTTGCAATCCCATGGACTGCAGCCCACCAGGCTCCTCTGTCCATGGGATTTTCCAGGCAAGGATACTGGAGTGGTTTGCCATTTCCTTCTCCAGGATCCAACCCCAGTCTCCTGCATTGCAGGCAGATTCTTTACCTGAGCTACCAGGGAACAGGTAAGAGAGACAGGTAACAGCATCAGAAAATGGGTGACTAATCAAGATCCAACTGCACACAGGAGCCGAGCCACCACCCAGGAAAGAAGCTGGGCTGAGGTCGGCAAGGGGGCATGGAAACTTGTTGTCACTTCTTGTTAACAGACAAACCCCTGGCTCCCCTCCCCACAAAAATAAAATCACCAGTATGCCCTTCCTCCAGGTTACACAGCCTGAAATACCCAGATACTAAACAAAATCAACCTTTCCTGCTGGCCAGACTCTTAATGTCCCAGGCACAATGACTGTTATCCTCAACTCAAAACCATTAAAATCATTAAAACCCTGAAAATTCACCTACATCTGGGAATAATGCAGCAGGTTCAACAGCACTACTCATGACCCCAACCCCACACACCTAGAAACATCCAGAATAGTGAATGTACAGAATAGTGAAAAGCAGCCCTCAAATGGACTGGAGCAGGGTGCTGCGGGGAGTAACAGAGCCCATGCCTATCTCTCAGGGCCAATGCTTCAAGGCAGCTGAAAGCAAACACTATACCCTTAGACGTTTCAAAGCCTGGGCCTGCGACAGATCAGCGGTCCTAGGTCTGTACACAGTGTGGGTCATATAATCTGACCAAGGCTTTGCATATCATTGTTCATCACCCCCAATTCCCACTAGTTCAGCGTTTCTTATCAACCATCTGTCTCACAACCTCATGGCCCACTTATTAAAAACGTCCCTCACTGACAATAAACATCTCCGGACTGGACTTACAAACTACAGTGTTTAAACACTACCCAGGTCGTCTTTATGCACATTTAAGTCTGAGAACTTCAGCAATGTTTCTGCAAACTCTGGGCCATGAGTCATGACCAGCAGTTGATTTTTTTTTTTAATTAAGTAGGAAAAAATTATAAATAGAACACACTGCAGGTAGTCAGGGCAATTATTGTTTCTGGGAACTTAAGCGGTTGTGGACCTCTGTGCAGTGATGTAAAATGTATTCATCACTGTGGTTCAGTTTAAAAACCACTCTCCTAGAGGGATGAAGGAATATTTTTATGGAATATTTTATGCTATTCCTATGCATGGTGTTTATTTACCATTTTTCACCCCTAATTCCGAGCTTCTGGATTTTAGTTCAAGCACAAGTTATCAAGACACAAAGGCTGTTATCAAATCCTAAACTGATGAGGCAATGTCAAACTGAACAGGGGGGTCAGCCCAAGGCTCCTTCCTGCCCCAGACCCTTCTCAAGGAGCTGGGGATATGGAAAGTGCCAAAGGGAAGTTTGTACAACTCTCCCCAGGCTGGACCTGTTCCTTGGTAAAGAACTTGCACACTCATTATCATACATTAGAAGAATTGAAATATTCCCTTATGGGTGGGTAGGGAGCCGGGCGGGGGAGGCTCAGTCTCAGTCTAAGGAATAAGAGAACTCAGGTTCAACCCATCAGTGCAGTCCTGGGGCAGTGACTAGGTCAAAGGAAAGTCAGGGAAGGGTGAATCCAGGCCCACTGACCAGCAGGCCCTGAGCTCTCAGAATCGGGACAGCACTGGACAGCATCCGGCATGTGAAGTCACGTCTCACCCCAGAACCAGTGACATCGGTTGCCTTGGGCAAGTCACTTAGCTTTTCAATCCCCTAGGTTCCTCGCATGGCCAATGTTCTGGGAGCAAGTGGAACACAAGGAATCAGACAGCGTCCCTTCTTGCCCAATGCAAGGACAGGCAGCCCCATCTGGCCCGACCAGAAGAGAGGAACATGGGAGGAAGAGCTAGGAGGGAGAAGGAATAGCTGGGACTTCTCTGGTGGTCCAGGGGTTAAGGCTCCAGCTGCCATTGCAAGGGGCGTGGGTTCCATCCCTGATGGGGGAACTAAGATCCCGCCTGCCAGCAGGATGTGGCCAAAAAGAAAAAAAAAAAAAAGAGTAGCTAGCTGTCTTTTCAGCTTTTAGACTCATCAGAAGCAACGACTTACTGAAAACAGCCTGAAGACTCGAGGAGAGCAACCGACGAGGAGGCCGGAGCTCAAAAACCAAACAAACAAAAAAAAAAAACCCCAGCGAAGCCCAGGAGCGGTTTCCCTGTGCCATTCAAAGCCGCGGGACCGCGGGCAGGTCAGCTACATCACACAGAAAAACCGAGGGCGCTCACTCCCTAGGCTTTATAAGCTCTTGTAAGCCGAGAGTGAAGTCAGAGGTGGCAGGCTCCTGGGCCGGGTCCAAAAGAACAGGTGGTTCCCCTCCCCCCCACCCTCGCCAACGAGAGAAAAGTCACCACTTGCGGTAAAGATACCCAGAGGAGGTCAGCGGCCAGGGAGGGTGCACCTGAAGCAGTGAGGGGTCGGGGCTGCCCCCCCAAACCCACTTCCCGAGAGATACTCGCTGGAGAGGCCCCCTGATTCCGTCGGGCAGGAGTGAACTCGCGCCCACCTCTTTGGCAAGGGCCCTGGGGAGGTGCCGGGAAGCGGCCAGGCAGGAACTCTGCTGCGGTTACCTCTGCCCGGGGCCGGCCAAGTGCTCCTCGGAGTCTTGAGGGCGGCCAGTCCCCCAAAAGGCGGGGGACCGGTGGGGCACCGAGGGCGGCGCCCCCGGATCCAGTGTCTCCAGCGGAGACCCAGCGACATCGGGGACAGAAAACGCCTGAAACTCCCACCACGGCCCCCCACCCACGAAGTGCCAACCCGCGGGAACTAAGCTGAGAAAGGCGCGGCCATCGGGTCTCCAGGTTCACACCCCCCGCCCCCGCCCCGCGCGCCCCAGACCAGCCCGGCTTGTCGCCCGGGTCCCCGGCCCCGACCCGGGGACCCGCGCCCCCTCGGCGCCCGCCGCGGGCCGCAGCCGGGCCCCGGCAGTGTTTGTAAACAAACCGATCACGTGGCCCCGGCGGCTCGCTCCCCGCCCCCTGTGCCCGCGGCACCCCCACCCCGCCCTGGGGCGACCCCCACGCCGGACCCCACCTCGGCCGCGCCGGCCGGAGGGTGCCGCGCGCGCTCCGAGAGAGCCGGGCCGCCGGGGCCCCGGGGCGGGGTGGCGGGGGGACGGGGACAGGCGTCCCGCGCCCCAAGCGGGCGCCCCGCGCTGACAGCACGCCCCACGCCCACGCGCGCCGCGCTCGCGTCTCACTCACCCGGCAGCCCGCAGCCCCGTCCGGCCCGCGCCGCGCTCGGCTCCGCGGGGATGCGCAGCAGCGAAGGACCGCCCGGCCGGATCCCGGGCCCCGGGCGCGCTCTTAAAGCCACAGCCGCCGCCGCCGCCGCTCCGCATCCCTCCCGGCCGGGCCGGGGGCTGCCGGGTGACGGACGCGCCCCCGCGCCTATCCCCTCGGCGCAGCACATAGCAACACGCCGCGGGTTGGCTGCGCCCGGCCGCAGCCCATCCTCCGCGAGCCAATCAGCGAAGGACGGAACTCCGCCCCCTGCTTCCCCGACCTCCGCCCCCCACCCCCCACCACCCCTTCGGGCCCCGCCGGGCTTGGGTGCGGGGCGCGAGGCGGGCGCCGGGATCTATCCCTGGGGAGGCTCAACCCGCCGGGCCTGGCGAGGCGGGGGGCGGCTGGCCCGAGGGACGGGGAGGAAGGGTGATGACGATGGAGAGGCTCTCGGCGCCCGGGCGGAGACCGTTTATTTGGGTTTGGAGTTTGTCTCCAGGTCAAGGCTGGGATTTCTAGAACCCGGGGTGTGTGTGGGGGGGCGGGGGGGGGGGCGCTTTCTAGTGTTGCTTCTGCTTAGAGGAGCTAAGACAGTAACTCACTCCTCACGCCTTAGCCGCCCTTAACTCAGTCTAAGTTACCTGGAGAGGCTCTCGGGACCCAGGGCAGTTGAATGTAATAAGACAACGCCAGCCCGAGGGGGCCCCCGCCAGGCCCCACTCAGCAGCAAGGCATTTCCCCATGTCTCTCTGTTCTCCTTAAACTGGGCGCATTAAATGCAGGATAAGAGGCATTTACATTGGAAGACACCTCGCCCCTAATTGCTGCTGGTTTTCTAAGGCTTTTGAAGAGAAACGATTCACCTGGGACACTAGGATAGTCAGTGACCATAGGGGCGGTGCGCCCAGTCTGGGTCAGTGGAGCGGTGCTTTTCACGGAAAAGACGGTTAAAAAATAAGCCCAGGGCTATCAGGAAATCTAGGGAGGCACCAGGTGGGCGGAGTGGGGCAGCCTCCCAGCAAGAAAACAGGTCACTTTGAGAAAGAATGCAGACTGGGATCAGGGGCAGAGAGCAGTTCAGCCTTTTCTTTTGGCCTCTGGGATTCTGCAGTTGTTCAGAAAGCAGGAGGAAACCCCAGGTTTTAGTTAGAGCCGCTGTCAGAAATGTGAGACACTTCTGGAAGTGACGCTGTCTTCAACCCCTTTCCACGCTGGTTTGCGCGAAAATGGAGAATGGTACCCAAGGTAGATCCCCAGGTGGCTCAAACTTCACCACAACTCCAGCCAGCTGTCTTTAAAACGCGTTTGATTCAGTTAATATATTTCTCATTTGGATGTGTTCTGATAATATACGTTGCATGGTTGGGTGTGAATCCAGTCCTAATGTTAGTAAAAACAACAAAAAATACTAGAAACACATCGGCATCTCACATATGTATCAGTCTCAGTGTAAGCGTTTTCAGTGTAAACAAGAGCACCTTGTCACTGTTCACAGTTGATGAACTTGAAAAGTTTAAAACAAAAAAATTTTAAATACTTATCAGATAAAGAATCAAGAAAGGTTTAGCACTTAATCCTTAATCTGTGAAGAAGTGGTAGATTCTTTAGATTATTGAGATCTTGATTTCTGCTCTAATCTGCCTCTTGGGCAAATTTCTTCCTCTCTCCAGACCTTAGTAGCTGCAGTTTGAAACAAAGAAGATTGAAATAGATTGAAATAGTCCCCTCCAGGCACTAAAATCTAAGCAGGTCCAGAAAGTCAAACTTGTTACAACGTTTCAACAACATCCTAGTGAATATTACTGTTGCCAGATCACCACTCCCCAGCAGCAGGCCCTGCATGAGTTTAACACCCTGGAATATTGGTATGTTATGTAACAAGATTGGTGGCTACTGTTTTAAATAAAAGATAATGTTAGCTAAGGAGGACGAGCCTGGTGCAGAGCTTCAGAGGGAGATCTGAGGACCCCTGCAGGCTGGCCATGTGTATGCCGGGGACTGGAAGAGGCATCCAGACTGCAAGACTAGAGACAATAGAACCAAGCCAGGCAGCCAACAGAAAAAGATGAAATAAGCCTGATCATGCCTCCTCCCTGTCAAAAGAGCCAAGCATTGGGAACTATTCCCGGGAGGAGGTAGAAGTGAAACAAAGTAGCAGAAACAACTTCTCTTCCTCTCTGAAAGCACCTTGAATGGCCTCTCAGGACACCTTCACTCAGGGGCCTATTCTGTGCAGACTTGCCTGATTGGCTTGAATGGTGGTTTTCCAAAGAACCTACCAAAAGAATAGAGGGCTGAGCCTATGGAGAGAGTGTGAGAATGGACAGATATCTACCCCATAGAGCAAAAATGAGGTGGAAAAATACAGGGAGAGATGTAAATAAATTCATTCAGATCACCCCACAGACAGGATATCGATCAGCTTGCCTCTGTCAGTGGCCCAGGACCCTTGTCTCCTCTGTATGTGGCTGAATTCATTCATTCCCAAAGCTTTCACAGCCATTCTTTTCCAGCATCCACTCTCTCCAATCCCACATTCCTACTGTTGCCATATTGACATCACTGCTACCGTGAAAAGGCTCACTTTTTTTCTTCTTTTGACCATGCCACTCACAGTGGGGGATCTTAGTTACCCACCCAGGGATGACCCCATGCCCCCTGTGTTGGAAGCATAGTCTTAACCATTGGACCACCAGGGAAGTCTCAAAGGTCACTTGTATATGCTCATGGTGGGCTTCCCTAGTGGCTCAGCTGGTAAAGAATCTGCCTGCAATGCAGGAGACCTGGGTTCAATCCCTGGGTTGGGAAGATCCCCTGGCAAAGGGAAAGGCTACTCACTCCAGTATTCTGGCCTGGAGAATTCCATGGACAGAAGAGCCTGGCAAGTCCATGGATCACGAAGAGTCGGACACGACCAAAACTTTCGCACTTTCTTCTTTTCCCTCACCCCCACAGCAGTGCATCAGCGGGTCCTGTCAGCTCTACTTAAAGAATGCATATTCTATTTCCTCTGAGCATGAGATAGATCTCCACTGCCCCTTCCCTTGTTGGAGCCACAGCATCTCTTGCCTAGAGTAAGCCACAGCCTCCCAACTGATCTCCGTGCTTCCAGTCCATTCTCTCCGCAGCAGCCAGATGGTACTTCCTCAAAACAAACCCCTTACGATGGCCACAAGGCCCTGCTAAGCAGGCCAGCTCACCTCTCCGGTCTTTCCCCTTTGCTCACACTGCTCCCGAGGAGCTGGCCACCTTTCTGTTCCTTAAATACACTGGGCCTAGTCGTCATCATCTTCTTCTTTTTTTTTAAATTTTATTTATTTATTTACTTTTTGGCTGTTCCACTCAGCTTGCAGGATCTTAGCCCCCACCTCCCCAGGAATCATACCCAGGGCCCTGACAATGAAAGTGGGAGTCCTAACAAGGGGGCTAGAAGTCCACACCAAGCCTAGTCTCGTTACCGAGTCAGTGCTTGCTCTTCCCTCCTCCTGAAGCGCTAGAAGGCTGCCTCTCACCACTTGGTTCTTAGGTCTAATACTTCCTTCTTAGAGGCCCCTCAGTCATTGCATGCTCCCCTCTCCAAGCTAGTCTCTATTCTACCTACCTCCAGCTTTTCATAACACCTATCTCTCTGAAATTACCTTGTTTATTTGTTTTCCGTCTCATCCAGCTCTAAAGTATAAACTCCATAATCGAGTCAGGGACATCGCCATCCTTCCTGTTGTCTCCCCAGTGCCTGGAAGAGCACCTGGCACACGACCAATACTTGTGGAATAAATAACTGAACAAATGAATGAACATGCTCCCCACCTCCCACCCCAGCCCCTGCAGTTTGTTTCACTTTGCTTCATGCCCTTCCCCTCTCTGCTCCTTGCTCATCCCATCTCAAAGCCTTTCACTCGAGGACTCAGTCCAAAGATCAAATGGCACTTCTTTGGAGGAGTTTCCCCTATTCTTTCTCTTCCCGGTGCCCCCCACAGCCGTGTATTCATGACTCCATCACACCACTCCACACTTTGCACTCCCTGTTAAGAGTTCTCAGTTATCTATTCTCTCTGCCAGTCCCTCCTGGACTGGAATCTTATCAGATCGTCTTTATATTTTCAGCACCTGGCATGTGACAGGCCTTCCCTCCAGGTTTATATCTGAGCTGAAACCAGTCGGGATCCAAGCAGGAATGGATAAGCTCTGACTTCAGAGTCCACTGATCAATTATAGCGGTCTGACTTGATGATGTGACCACATTAACCTGAAACTTCAGTATATTCCGTCATGAAAGGAGCTGCCTAGATTTTAAAATCACAGCACAATGGAAACTTCCTGAACTCTAAAGGCTACAGGCTGTCACACTACCACACCACCTAGGAAAACAGCCAGGGTGGGGAGGGGGCGCTCTCCTCCCAGGCTGCACTGTACCCCTTCCTGCCATCTTCCCCAACATGGAAAGTCCCATGACGTTACATCACAGAGAGGGCCTGGTGCCATCTTCCTGCAGACACATCATGGCAACAGTGCTTTGTTTCTGGACGTACAATAGATGCTTTCTCTGATCCTTGTCCAAGCCCCTCACTTTCAGTCGTGAAAGTGGCTGATTATGTGCTTTTCAGACTGTAAGTGGGTAAGGGTTATGCGTCAGCCCTCCTGAACACTCGGAACAAAACAGCTGCTCTCATTATTGAGCACGTGTTGTGGACAGAGCAGTTTCTATTCTATCTCGTTATATTTAATCCTCAAAGCAACCTGCAAGATAGGTATTTTCCTCCATTTTCTTTTTTTTTTTTTACAGAAGCTGATCCTATGGAATTAAGAACCCTGATCTATCTGGCTTCAAAGCCCATTCATTCGTTCTTCTCCACCATCAAAGAGGACAAAGTCTTCGCTCCTCTTCTCTTCAAATATTCCAGTCACTTTGACAAGGAAACTCATCCAAACATCAGATTACCCCCACAAAGCAAAACTCAAAGGTCCCAGAAGCAAGAGAACTTCCATCTTAAATGCAACAGCTGATACAGACATTTTCCACGCATTTTAATCCAATCTTCACAATAACCTTATGAGAGAGATAACACAGGTGTACTAACCTTACATACTTACCTACTATTCCACCGGGGAAAAGATCTGCCACTGTGGGGAAGGGGAGTTACATACCTTACCCACAGTTCCAAAATTCAACAAGCTTTAAAAAATTAAAAATTTGACACAACCCATATGGAACAATAACAAAGCAGTGGTACTCAATAGCTAAATCTGTAGGGTAAAAAATATTTGGGAGGATGCAAGCAATTGCATTTTCCTTCTTTATTTTCACTCTTATTGAGTGTCTTTTCATTTCCAGCCCTTCCCGGGTGGGCTAGTCTCAATATTGGTATAATTAATAGATTATGCCTCACAATCAATTACAGTACCTCTCTTCTGCATAATTTTTGCAGATGACTCTCTTTTTGTTTTTTTTAGATGACTCTCTTCTGCATAATTTTTAATTTTTTTTCCTGCATAATTTTTAAACTGATATAAAAAGCCTTAAAAGATTTTTTAAATTAATTTATTTATTTGGCTGTGGCATGTCTTTGTGCTTTAGGATCTTCAATCTATGTTGTGGCATGTGGGGATCTTTAGTTGCACACGCAAACTCTTAGTCGAGGCATGTGGGATCTAGTTCCCTGACCAGGGATTGAACCCAGGCCCCCTGCACTGGCAGCACAGCGTCTCAGCCACTGGACCACAAAGGAAGTCCCCAAGATTTTGTTTGTAAAGTTTGACGTAGCTCATTTGATGGCAAGCTTCAACTGACATGAGGCTGTTCATAGGCTTTATTAGTCCCATCTGGCATGTTCATATCTTTCTTACTGGAATATTAATATTTGGAAGAGCTCATACACCCTGGGGTTTTATGTAATATATAGTATATGCACTGAAAGATTCTAGAATTTAAAACACATCTATGCCAGGGTTTCAACTATGGGACTGAGGACTATAGTATTATCCCAACTTTACAGATAAGTAACTTGGGAGAAGGCAATGGCAACCTACTCCAATAGTCTTGCCTGGAAAATCCCATGGACGGAGGAGCCTGGTAGGCTGCAGTCCGTGGGGTCGCTAAGAGTCGGACATGACTGAGCAACTTCACTTTCACTTTCCACTTTCATGCATTGGAGAAGGAAATGGCAACCCACTCCAGTGTTCTTGCCCAGAGAATCCCAGGGACGGGGGAGCCTGGTGGGCTGCCGTCTATAGGGTCGCACAGAGTTGGACACGACTGAAGTGGCTTAGCAGCAGCACAGATAAGTCACTTAGATTCAGAGAGGTTAAGTAACTTGCCCAAGCTGACACAGATAGTAAATAGTAGAACTATAATGAGAAATAGTCTGCAGCTGTGGAAAAAAAATTGGAACACATGTGACAGCCTGAGGGCTAGTTTTTTCTGAAGGCAAAAATAGGAAGTGACAATTCACAGTAGAAGAAAAAGAAATAACTTGTAAAGATATGAATATTCAACCATACAGATAACAAGAAAAAAGTAAATTAAAATTACAGTGAGGTACTATTTTTATCTTATCAGATTGACAAGTAGTAAAAAGCTCAGTAACACTGTGTTGGATTTGCTGCTCAGTAGACACTAACAACATTGTTAGTGTCTATAAGCAACTATACTCTAATAAAAACTAAAACAAAAAAAAACCCAAAAGTAAAAACATTGTGTTGAAGAACCCATGACAAAATACACACTCATATGTTGTTTGCAATAAGGTAAATTGGTATGATTTCTGTGAAGGGCAATTTGATAACCTCTCTCAAAATAAGAAGTTAATATACTCAGAAATTTCACTTCTAGGAATTTATCCTTAAGATGGACTCACACATGTGCATGAAGATGGACATTAAAGGATACTGTAAAATTGTTAGTTTTAGCAAAAACTCTGACTCTCTGGGAAATGTAACTTTACAAATGATTAAAGCCCAGAAATTTTATGACTCTCTAAAACTGATAATGTTTCAGTTTAGTCACTAAGTCATGTCCAATTCTTTTGTGACCCCATGGACTGTAGCCCACCAGGTTCCTCTGTCCTTGGGATTCTCCAGGCAAGAATACTGGAGTGGGTTGCCATTTCTTTCTCCAGGGAATCTTCCTGAACCAGGGAGCAAACCGGTATCTCCTGCACTGACAGGTGGATGCTTTACTACTGAGCCACCAGGGAATATCTTCCAAAAAACAGATAATTGGGGATGATTATTTTTTTCTGTTTAATAGTAGACAACTTAAAATGTTATTATTTTCACCCTGTAGGACATTAGCTAGTTATCTACCATAATTGCTATTTCAGAATCTTTTTATCCACTGATTTTATGATTTTCAACTTGCATATTCTGTTTTGAAACAACTTTGTCATCCTGGTAGTTTCCTCACTAATGGGTTAAATAAAAATTTTAATATATGGTTTCTATGCATTTATATTGAAAATATGATTTTCATCTTTTAAAACTAATGCTTTGAAATACTCTAAATCCATCAATAAAGGACTGGGTGAATAAAGTACAGTGCCTCTGCCTGACGGAATACTATGCAGCCATTATAAAGAGGCAGGTTTTACATAGCTACTCCATGGGGGCAAGGGTCTTTGGTTCCCCAATGAACCTGAGCACCTAGAATAGTACCTGGGCTCATAGTGGTCTTAGTTTGCTTCTGGCTAACAGACAGTGGGGATTCCCAGGTGACTCAGATGTTAAAGAATCTGCCTGCAATGCAGGAGACCTGGGTCCGATCCCTGGGTTGGGAAGATTCCCCTGGAGGAGGACATGGCAACCCACTCCAGTATTCTTGCCTGGAGAATCCCATGGACAGAGGAGCCTGGTGGACTACAGTCCATGGGGCGGCAAAGAGTCAGACATGACTGAGTATGCACATAAAAAATAATACCAAAATATCAGTAGCTTACCCATACACACAAAACACATTGATTTTTTTCTCGTGAATCTATCAGGCACCTGTGCTCCAGGCTAAGGGTCACAGGCTGGGTTGAAATTGGCTTCTAGTGTCTTCTCATTTAGGGATCACTGATGTATGTTTAAGAAGTATGTGGTAACATATGATGCCTCTTAAAGCCTCTCCCTTGACTGACATATTGTCACTTTGGTCTGCAACCCACTATTCAAAGAAAATGATGTGATCAAGTCCAAAGTCAAGAGAGAAGAGAAGTATACTTCACTTTTTTCTGTGAAATAGCCTCAGAAGTCAGGAGGCAGAGAGCAGGATGTATAACCCTCCCTTGAGGAGTGGAGAACAATGTTTCAATCTAGCATAGTGCTCAGTAAATATTGATACATGTTGAATGAATGAATTGAGCTAACAAACTCTAAGAATTCCCCGGCAGCGGGGATGGGGAGGGGAAGGCATGGGGCAGTACAACAGTACAAAGTATGCCACTGTTTATTTTTTTAAATATAAATATATGTAGGATGTATAGAAGTATGCTTGAAGACACCTTTACTATCTCTAGGAGAATGCTCAAGAAACTGGTACCTGTTTTTCCTGCTGGGAAAAGAACTGGGAGCTGGGAGTGAGGAGATGGAGGGAGCCTTCCCATTAAGTATCGTGTGTATGTATCACCTATTAAAAATAAAGTTAATTTCTCTATGGAGGAAATAAAAAGAACAACCCAACACAGTCTGACTATAGAGTCCAAATTCTGTGCTATCTTTGGGAGAAAGCCATGGATCAGGAGACTTTCTTTTGTTGTTAATCCATTGCAGACAAATGTCTCAAATGCCTGCAGACTCACCTATAGCACAACACCAATTACAACGAAAATTTCATCTCAGCCAATTTTTAAATGTTCCAGAGCCATAATTTTAAAACCCAGTGGAAAGTTTCCCAGGAATGGAAGTCTCTGAACAGAGAGAGGTAAAACTAGTTCATCCTGATCCCGTCAACCAAATTAGCTCTGCTTTGGGCTGTTTTGCTTCTGAGTTTAAATAAAACCATCCTCCTAACAGTGAAATGAGAGGATGCTCATGGTTCTCTCATGCTCGCTTTATGGTTCTGTGTAGAGCAGTGTATTCCTTAGGCACCCCCAAAACTTCAGATTAAAGTCCCCCTCCAGCAGTAACAATAAGGAGAATCAAACCGTGATGGAAGAGATTGGACGTCTACACAAAAGACTCCCCTAGTCAGCAAGTGGATAGAGATTTGTTTAGTCATTAAGTCATGTTAGACTCTTTGTGACCCTATGGGCCAGCCAGGCTCCTCCGTCCATGGAATTTCCCAGGCGAGAATACTGGAATGTGTTGCTAGTTCCTTCTCCAGGGGATCTGCCTGAGCCAGGGATCGAACCCTTGTCCCCGGCATTAGAAGGCAGATTCTTTACCACCAGGGAAGCCCTAGATAGAGATCTAGGACTTTCCATATGGGGATTAGGGCAAAATGTCTAAATAAGAACAATTGTATATTGTTACTGTATCCAAAGCTATAAAATATCCTAGTCTCTGAGTGAATGCATTGTGTCATATATGGTCTGAAGAATAGCTCCGTTCATGGCTGCGGTATCTGAGCAAAGAATGGGAATTCCACAGTGGAAATGTTGACAGTGGCACCTCCCTTACTGGTTTCCTCTCAGCAGAGCCTGAGGCACCTTGCAGTTTACTGCGCCCCGTTTAATGGATTTACAGGTAATCTTACACTACCGAGTTCAGTTTCCATTAAGTTAACCCTCATAAAATGGACAAGAGGTTACCAAGTTTCCTGCAGAGAAACCACAAATTAAAGATAATGCTACTAATTAAGGCCCAAGCAAACAAGAAAATGGTGAGGTTGACATTTCTCTTACCTTTAATATCAGCCGTCAGCCACATTACTCAGGAAAAAGCAATAACTGTCTTGTCAAATCTGACAAGAAGGTGATAGCAAAAAAAAAAAAAAAAAAATCAAAATTATCCACAGATGATTTGGAAAACTGACTTTACTTTTTGTTGTTGTTGTTTGTTAGGAAAGTACAACCAGAAACGTTCGGAGGCCCTGGTTTGAAAAAATGACTCCCCAACAGCAGGAATTTGTCAGCAACTGCAAGGTGGTTCAGACAGAAGGCGCCCAGCCAGAGTCTGGGGTATTTTATTCTGCTTAACTGTTCACCCCTGCAGAAAGGCTGAATGAATTCAGCTTGAAGACACCATCTTGTAAGACCACCTAACTCATTTCTTAATTCCATTCTTGATTTTCAAGTATAATTTCTGATTCCAACATGGCTCCCCATGTTGTCTTTCTAACAGATGGTTGAGAACGTACCATCCAGTGTCATTGCATAATTCAACATCGGACTCTTGTGAGCTTGGTTAACGTGGGTCTACCCCCAAGAGACTGCTCACCTCTAAGTTATGACAAGATGAATTATTGGGACTTCCCTGGTAGTCTATTGGTTAGAGACTCTGTTCTTCCAATGCAGGGGGCCCTGGTTGGGGAACTAAGATCCTCCATGCTGTGAAGCAGGCCTCTTCCCCAGAAAAACAAACAAAGAGCAAAATGAATTCTTGAATTTGTCAAAGTAATGCCCAGACCCTAGAAGACAGGGACCCTCAGTTTCCCCAGATGACTTCATCTCAGCCCTCTCTTCTGGCATTGCAGTAACCTAAATCCTTCTGCCAAAGACCCTGAAAAAGTAGTATATGAGAACCTGGGCCTGGTCTCTAAAACACGGGAGTTTCCAGCTCTGAATTGTGTTCACTCTGTAGCACATCTAATGTTATTCCTGCTCAACAGCTTTTTCTTCTTCGGTCTCAGTTTTTGAACAGTGTTAATTCACTGACTTGAAAGCTGATTGTTGCTTTGGTCTGCCAGGCCCCAAGGCCCAGGCTCCCAACAAAAAAAGCTCTTCAGACAACACAATAGCCAAGATAAACTGACCCACAGAGCTGAGTTTACACAGGCTCCGAGCAGCTTCTCTGCTCTCCTGGCCTGCTGCTGCAGCAGAGGGCTGCAGGATTGCAAAGCTAGCCTCTGTAGCATTCTCCCTCCCGTGACTGGACTCTTCTTTCTTTGAATAAAACTGACATAGATCTATTTCCTTTAGTCAAATGACAATATCATCAGCTGTCTCAGCAGCTTGGCTGACCAGACTTTTATTTTTGCCTGACTGCCTGATGGCAATGCGCCAACGCCAGCAATTTCTGGAAGAGCAGAACAGCCTACTCGGGAAGGGTAGGGTGGGCCCCACGGAACTGGGCTAACTTTAGATCAATTAGGATGGCAGCTCTCAGCCTTGGTTGCATATTTGAATCACCTGGAGAGCTTTCCCAACTGAGCAATGCCTGTGCCGCACTACGAGCAATTGTGATTTAATTGGTCTGGCGTGGAACTTGGGCATGGATGCTTTTAAAAGTTCCCAAGGTGGTACGTGCAGTCAGTGGTGAAGACCACAGGCTTGGGATCTTATCCTCCAAGGGAGGATTTGAGGCTGACACAGTTCTCTTCTAAGCCTTCCAGTCTAAAACTCCCTTCCGTCAGCTCCACAAATTCCATCTGGCAATTAGCTCACAGACATCTTTGCAAAAAGCTGCACGAATGAAAATGTGTTAAGGGTACAATGCCATGCTTCACAGATTCCAAGACATTTTCTCATGTATTCTTTCGTTTGACTCTTAAAATAACCCTGTGAAGTAAGCAAGACAGGTATTATTATCCACAATTTTCTGGTAAGGAAATTGGTATCCTGAGCCAAACGAGGATGCAGACTTCTGGTTTTTGTTCAACACTTTTTAAATTACATAATATATACTCTACAGAGACATGAATAACCTCAGCTGTCACATATAGGGAGGAAATATTGAACAGGAGTCAAAAGCAAAGATTGTAAAATCAGATGTAAAAAGCTGAGTTTTCATTTTGCCACATAATAGTTCTACGATATTAGGCAGATATATAATCTTGCTGAGATTCAATTTTCCTCAACTGGAATATATATAATCAACTTGAAAGGGGGTATCAGTGAGATATAAATAGTTGATATTCTCACTGTATGGTCAGGGTGCATTTACCAACATGTTAGTTGGGCTCCTTTATTCCATTCAAAGTTTTCTTCAGTATCAGTCTTTGCCTTTCTTACCTGATACCGCGGCAGAAAGCAATGGGCTTGATTGGTTCATGATGGTAGCATTTCTCACTAGTCATCAAATGATTCCTTTTAGATCAGAGTTCTAGCAAATCCACCATTTTAAGATCTCCACTTATTTTACCAATGCAGTGCTTGATCAGATGCTTTTTTAAAAATTGATAGACTTAATTTATAGTTTTAAAGAAAAATTAAGCAGAGTACAGAGTTCCCATTTAACCTGACACCTGTATACAGTTTCCCCTACTATTAAAATTTTATATTAGGATTATCTTAAGCAATGCAGGAGACCCAGGTTCTATCCCTAGCTCAGGAAGATCCCCTGGAGCAGGAAATGGCAACCCACTTCAATATTCTGGCCTGGAAAATCCCATGGGCAGAGGAGCCTGGTGGGCTAGTACTCCAGAGGAGCAAAAAGTTGGACACGACTGAGCATCTGAGCATATGGTACTTTTGTTCTAATTAATGAACATACACTGATACTTTATTATTAATTAAAGTTTATAGTTAGTCAAATTTCCTCCATTTTTACCTACTGTTCTTTTTCTGTTTCAGAATCTCATCCAGGTGCCACCTTATCTTTAGTTGTCCTGTCTCCCAGCTCCTCTTGGTTTTGACAGTTTCTCCGACTTTCTTGTTTTTAATGACCTTAACAGTTTTGGGTCGTCCTGGCCGGTATTTGTAGGATGCCCTCTACTGGGATTTGTCTGCTGTTTTTTTCTCATGATTAGACTGGGGTCACAGGGTACTGGGGAGGCAGATCACAGAGGTAAAGTGCCATTTCATCATGTATGTCAAGGGTAGGTACTATCATTATGATTTATCAGTGTTGATGTTGACCTCAGTCACCTGGCTGAGGTCATGTTTGTTGAGCTTCTCCACTACAGTTAACTTTCCATTCCTCTTTCTTTGACAGCAAATCAGTAATGCATAGCCTACACTATGGGACATCACTTAGCTGACAAAGGTTCATGTAATCAAAGCTACAAATGTGAGAATTGTACCATAAAGAAAGCTGAGCTCCGAAGAATCGATGCTAGTGCTGGAGAAGACTCTTGAGAATCCCTTGAACTGCAAGGAGATCAAAGCAGTCAATCCTGAGGGAAATCAACTCTGAGCGTTCACTGGAAGAACTGATGCTGAAGCTGAAACTCCAGTACTGTGGCCACCTGATGTGAAGACCTGACTCACTGAACAGACCCTGATGCTGGGAAAGATTGAGGGCGGGAGAAGAAGGGGTTGACAGAGGATGAGATGGTTGGATGGCATCATCGACTCAATGGACATGATTCTGAGTAAACTCCGGGAGTTGGTGATGGACAGGGAAGCCTGGTGTGCAGCGATGCATGGGGTCGCAAAGAATCGGACACGACTGAGCGACTGAATGACCGCACTATGGGAATAAAGCTCCCTCTTTTAGAGTGAAATGTCTCCTTAGTTTATTTGGAGTTCTTCTGCACAGAAGATTGATCAAATGCTTTTGTTTGTAAACCTTTTGCTGCTGCCACCCACCGAATCATGATGATTGACCTATTTGGTGGCGGCCATCGCCCTGTGTGCCAGGATGGAACCATAATTGGGTCTAGGGAGACCTCTTGTGGTCAAAGCGGGGCATAACAGTCAGCTACAGGTTCTCACTGTGCCGCCAACATTCCCCGGGTTGTCCAGTGCTTCTCAATCCAGAGTGATTCTGCCCCCAGCCCCAGGGGACGTTTGGCAACATCTGGAGACGTCTTCAGTTGTCACACTTTTTTTTTTTTTTTTTTTCAGTTTTTCCAACTTTAGTATATATAAATAAAAATGACAATTTAAAAATAAAATACTTAGTTCTAAAAGAGAGAAATTGTATCTCCACTGGGGAAGGGAAATGATGAACACACACTAGTCAATTCTGAGTCAGTCACACAAAACTACCTTCTAAGGAAACCTGACCAATGAGACAGTTAAGTTTGTGTTTTTGGCTATAAAGAATTAAACTTAAATTACACTCACTCTTTCATCTTTTAATGAAAGATAACTTACTCTCAGAAACAGCGTAAGCATTGTTAGAATAAGTCTAGCTCCTAAATGAAAATATGGGGTGAGTTACAGTTTACTTACTACCTAGCTAAGAAACCTTTGAAAATTAGCCATGGAGCAGAGTATTTACATAAGTTCAAGATGTTATCTTAGGATGAAAGCTAACACAGGTCCTTAACTTCCTTTAAAAAGAACGCTGAAAAATTAAACCTTTGTCATAGTAAGTCATAAGTTTCAGAAATGTTTCTTAAATATCAAATTTCTCTTCACAGATGCTATGTCCATTTTCTTCATAATCTTCTCTGGTTACCACCATATCTTCAAAATCATCATTCTCTGATATCAACTTTCCGCCTTCCCAGGCGTAAGTAATAGGGTTTTCAGGCAGCACAACAGAAACATCGTAATCTGTTGGAGTGAGACATCGAACTTCCGAGTAAACTCGATCCCTAAATCCTGGGAAAAGGGAATTTCCTCCTGTCAAAACGATGTTCTTAAAAAAATGTGGCTGCATTTCTTCAGGTAAGTTCTGAATTGAATAGACAATAGCTTCTGGAATCCCCATTTCTTGAATGCCTATATCAGAAGGATTGAAGAGTATTTCTGGAACAGCAAATCTCTCATTGGCCAAACGAAGAATTTGTTCCCCAGATTTGTATTTTCCACTTAACACCATCTCTTCTCTTGGCTTACAAAAGCCCTTTTTAATTGTACTAAAGTCAGGCAAAACATAGTCTACCATTACTGTGTTTTCTTCTCCTTTCAACTTGGCGATATCCATGTCTCTGTAAAAATCCTGAGACACATAGCATACATCTTCTTTCACTTGATTAATCACATGTGTTTCATCCATAACGTGTAATTGCCTATAAGATATGATTTCTTTTAGATGATTGGTTAGGAGTTTTCCTCCCACATTTATCCGAATAATTGCTTCTTTCTTCTTCTTACTCCGACAGTAAGGAACTATGTGTGTGAAAGAATACCCACTATCTACAATGATACAGCATAACTCAGAAGGATTATCCCGGAAATACCTATGTGCGCTGAGAGCCCCAGCATTTACTCTTAATACTGCTTGAAACTGGTATTCTTCAAATAAGATTTCATTCATTGATTCCTGAATTGAAGTGAAGTTAAAATATGGTTCTGTGATAATAATATTAGTGTCTAAAAAGTCAACTCCAACTTATTACCTGATACATTTCTTTTCCAAAAAGGTAATCCCAAACTTGTCTTTGAACATCCCAATTCACCAAGTAGCCCTTTTGAAAAGGAAGAATATAAAAGAGTCCAGAAGGGTCCTTTATTTCATCTATCTGGTTAGCAGTAAAAGTTTTAAGACATGCTGTTTTTGATCTGAACTGACAGTTCGGAATAACTGAGACAGTTTCATGGCTGTAACCGATTTTGGCGTTGTAAGCTCCGTTATCCAGCAATAACATTGTCATTTCAGCGGAAACCAAGTCTCTGCAGCCTTCTTCTCCGACCCCTCTGCTCACGTTTTTCCCAGCACTCTATCCAGTTGTCACACTTTTGAGCAGTGATGCTACTGACGTCTGGTAAGGGATCCTGCTCAACATCTTACAATGCAGAGGACACTTATCTGCGCTGACATATCAGTGATGCTGAGGTTGAGAAGCCCCGTGACCAACAGCTGCATGCAAGAGTATAAAGGGGACAACTGTCCTCAAAGGAATGTTGTTATAATGGGGATGTGTGTGGGGGGGGGGAAGACCCTGTTTTGTGGAGGGGCAATAAAGAAGGACAAATTCTTCAATAAAACACGCAGTTCATGTGTTCCCTGGTGATCTAGTGACTGACTCCTCGCTCCCAATGCAGGGGTTCCGAGTTTGATCCCTGGTCAGGGAGCTAAATCCCACATGCTGCAACTGACAGTCTACATGCTGCAACTAAAAAGATTCTGCGTATCACAGCTAAGAGCTGACACAATTAAATAAATAAATATCTTTTAAAATAAAACAAAATTAAAAAAAAATGCAGCTCAACACTGTTGATCACAGCAGAGATGGAAGAAATGGTGAGGTGAGTTCTGGATACATGCAGTTTCTTTCTTTTTTTGGAAATGTGTGGCTCCTATTTGGGCCAGTTTTCTGCACACGGACTTGAGTGTCAAAAGCTCATGCTGTGGAGTTCAACAGAAGCAAATGGAAACTGGGGAGCTGTTCTGAACAGAGAGGAACAAGTAAAGAAATTGGACTGAAGCTAGCATACTGAGAAGGGGATTATGTGAGACTGTTCATTTCAGATCATTGTTTTAAAACTAAGGGGAAAAAATTCAGCCAGTCCAATTAAGCAACCTCAATCCACAACTACTTTCAATTATATTTCCTATACATACATGTTTTTATGTTGCTGCAATTAATGAATATGACCATTCATATTCTGCTGTTTTCACCAAATAGTGTATCTGAAATATTTTTTTCATACTTCCAGAGTTTCCACGGGAGTCTATATGATATTCCCTAACATAGGTGCACCATAGTACAGGTATTCTTCTATTGTTGGACAATAATAGTGTTTCAAATTTTTCTCTTTTCTAACACTACAACACAGTGTTTTTCTACAACTGAAGTGTTTTCTTAGGATTCCTTTCTTTTGTTATTGTTGTTTGTTGTTTAGTTTCCAAGCCATGTCTGACTCTGCTACCCCATGGACTGCAGCACGCCAGGCTTCTCTGTCCTTCACTGTCTCCGAGAGCTTTTTCAAACACATGTCTATTGAGTCAACAATGCCATCCAACCATCTCATCCTCTGTTGCCCTATTCTTCTGTCCTCTGTCTTTCCCAGCATCAAGGTATTTTCCAAGGAGTCGGCTCTTCGCATCAGGTGGCCAAAGTATTGGAGTTTCAACTTCAGCATTAGTCCTTGCAATGAATATTCAGGACTGATTTCCTTTAGGATTGACTGGTTTGATCTCTTTGTAGTCCAAGAGACTCTCAAGAGTCTTCTCCAATACCACAGTTCAAAAGTATCAATTCTTTAGAGCTCAGCTTTCTTTATGGTCCAACTCTCACATCCACACATAACTACTTTTCTAGGAGTAATAGGATACCTTTCTAGGAGTCAGAATTCAGAGGCGAAGAGTATGAATAGTATGACAAAGTAGCAGAGTGGATAGGAACACAGAATTTGGAATTAGAACACCTGGGTAAAAGTTCAGCCCTGCCTATTACCACCTATGTGACTTGAATGCTTTGCTTAAAGCTCCCAGATCCTCTGGGGATTGAGGTTATGATCCCATATGCTATGTATATGGCACAGAACTGGCAAGTAGACAAATTACTGTTGTAATTATTTTCCTTTTTCTTGTTTTCCTTAACTTAAAGCTCTTGATACTTATTGTCATGTTGCCTTACCACAAGATTATACCAAGTTACAATGTTGCAGAAATGCAAACAACTGATCAAGAGAGGAAGGTGAGGGGAGGGGCAGAAGGAGAGGGGGACAACAGAGGATGAGACGGTTGGATGGCATCTTCGACTCAGTGATGAGTTTGAGCAGACTCCAGGAGATGGTGGGGGACAGGGAAGCCTGGTGCGCTGCAGTCCATGGGGTGGCAAAGAGTCGGGCACGATTTGGCGACTAAACAACAAACAGCAATAACAAAAGAAAGGCATCCTAGGGAAGCACTTCCATTGTAGGAAAACACCATGTTGTAAGAGAGGGGAAGGGGAGAGAGAGGAAAGGAGAAGGAGAGGGGAGGGAGGGGAGAGAGCCATCAGATTGTATCACTCCTCCGGGAGGATGCAGTGAGGTGAAGTAACGTAACTGCCATGCACGGCCTTGGGTGAGGCCTTGCTGCCCTGCTAGAGCCCACGGCACTTGCAGCTGTGGCATCATACCCTTCCTCCTATAAATGCCTTTTCTTGCGGCTCCTCTAGGCCTGTGAAGCTTCTCTCTTGCTGGGCACTTGGGGTCACCTAAAACTGGTAACTGCAGCTTTGTGGGGTCTTAGTTCCCCACCCAGGGATTGAACCTGGCTCTGGGCAGTGGCAGAGTGGAGTCAACCCCTGGACCGCCCCCAGGGAAGTCACAGGGACTGGTAATCTTGAAGTATAACTGAGCATTTCAAGTGAGAATGAATATCCTCTGTATCTCCTTGGAATCTTCTCAGTGTTTTTCTTAGTCTCTATAGTCTACAATATAAAGAAAATAAAATACTGGAGTCAAATTGACAGCCTCTACTCTTGGTTCTGTATTTAGGAACATGGGCTTGGGCCTGAATTAAGCCCTTGCCACCTTCTGCTCTAGAAATAGGCTGTATTTCAAGGGGAAAACAAGTCCCAGCTGTGTGAACAAATGAAATAGTATAAACTGGATGCCTGTAATTCCTTTTTTTTTCCTTCTGGTCTCCAAGACCATCAAATTTAAATATACTATGTCTCTTCTTTCTTACATTTCTAATATTTATACTTTGCAATGATAACTGTAGAAAATTATAGAAAATAATCTATAATCTAAAATTATAGAACATAAGCTAACCACTATTGACCCTGTATTTACCATCAGCTTTTTTCTATAAATATATAATTATGTAAAATTATGATTTAAAAATAAAGTTTGAATCTTATAGTATATGCAGTGTTATTTGCTACCTCTTCTCACTTTTATATTATGAAATGTTTATCCAGACTTCCAAAAATATGATTTTTATTGGCACCATAATATTCTGATTCTAAATATATTTCACATAATGATTCTATTATTGTTATATATTCTGGTCACTTCTAAACTTGCATAATTATAAATAATTTAGTGATAAATATCTTTGGACATATCTTTATTCATATCAATCATTCCCCAAAGATAGTGTTTTAGATTCCTAGGGCTGCCATAAACTATTTCAAACTAGGTGGCTTCACACAACAGAAACGTATCATTTCATGGTTCTGGAAAGCAGCAGTTCAAGGTGTTGGCAGGGCCACACCACCTCTAAAAACTGCAGGGGGCAATTCTTCCTTGCTTCTTTCATTCTTCTGTCGTTTGATGGCAATCCTTGGCATTGGTTTGCCTCCAGATGACATCATTCCAATCTTTGCCTTCATAGCCATTCAGCATGCTTCTCTCTCTTTGCCTCTGCCTTCACAGGGCGTGTGCCTTCCTGGGTGCACGTGTGCCTGCTCAGTCGTGTCCGATTCTTTGCGATCCCCATGGACTGTAGCCCACCAGTCTCCTCAGTTCACGGGACTTTCCAGGCAAGAATACTGGGGTAGGTTGCCATTTCCTACTCCAAGGGATCTTCCTGACCCAGGGATCAAACTTGTCTCTCTTGTGTCTCTGGCATTGGAAGGCAGATTCTTTACCACTGTTCCACCTGGGAAGCCTCTTATGACATACTCCTTTCTTAAAAGGACATTAATCATATTGAGGCCATAGTCCTCCTTATTCCAGTATGAATTTGTCTTTACTGATTATATCAGTGATGACCTAGTTTTAGAATATGGTTGCATTCTGAGGCACTGTGGGTTAGGACTTCAACATGCTGCTTGGATGGAAACAATTCAACCTGCAACAAATAGATCACAAGATCAACATGTGTAACATTTTACAACTCTCAGTACAATCTGCCAAAATACTTTCCAGAAGGCCATGTCACATTTATTCTTTACATGAGTGTCTATTTTATGATGCATTTGTCAACATTAAACATTCTATTTTTTAATCCAAGCCAATTTATTAGTTTATTAGCTCATTGATTTAAATGAGCTATGTTTTATCAGCGTGAGTGAACATTTTTTTCCATCTGCTTGTAGCCATTAGGCAATTTGTATTTTTTCTTCTGTAAATGTTTATATAGTTTGCCTGTTTTCTATGTTTCTCTGATTTATAAAAGCATGTTCAAAATGCTCAACATCATTAGTTATTAGAGAAATGGAAAAATAAAAACTAAAAGGAGTTATCACCACACACTTGTCATAATGGCTATTATCCAAAAGTCTACAAATAAAAAGTGCTGGAGAGGGTGTGAAAAAAATGGAACCCTCCTCCACTATTGACAGGATTGTAAATTGGTGCAGTCACTATGGAAAACAGTACAGAGGTTCCTTATAAAACTAAAAATAGAGTTGCCATTTAATCCAGCAATCCCACTCCTGGGCGGATACCCAAAAAAGATGAAAATTCTAATTTGAAAAGATACACGCACCCCAATGTTCATAGCAGCACTATTTACAATAGTCAAGACATAGAAAACATTTAAATATCCATCAAATATGAATGGATGAATAAGAAGCAGTACATGTATACAATGGAATATTACTTGGCCATAAAAAAGAATAAAATAATGCCATTTGCAGTAGCATGGATGGACCTAGTGATTATCGTAGTAAGTGAAATCAGACAAATATCATATTATATCACTTACACATGGAATCTAAAAAAATGATACAAAGAAACTTATTTACAAAACAGAAATAAGACTCACAGACACAGGAAGCAAATTTATGGTTACCAAAGGGTATAGCAGAGGTTGGGGAAAGGGATAAATTAGAAATTTGGGATTAACAGATACACACTACTATGTATAAAATAGGTAAACAACAGGACCTACTGTATAGCACAGTGAACTGTAGTCAATATCTTGCAAGAACTTGTAATGGAAAAGAGTCCAAACAGTAACATAGATCAACACATGCATGTATAATGGAATCACTGCTGTACACTGAAACTAAAGCAACATTGTCAGTCAACTATACTCCATTTTTTAAAATTTAATTTATTTATTGGATGTGATCGAACTTCGTTGCTTATTTTCTCTAGTTGCAGAGACTGGGGGATACCCTCCAGTTGTGGTACGAGGGCTTCTCACTGCAGCGGCCTCTCTTGTGGAGGACGGGCGCTAGGGCATGTGGACTCAGCAGTCGCGGCTCCCAGGCTTCAGAGCCCCGCTCAGGAGCTGTGGTGCATGGGCTTAGTCGCTCCGAGGCATGTGTGATCATCCTGGACCAGGGATCGAACTCATGTCCCCTGCATTGGCAGGCGGATTCTTTACCATTAAGCCACCAGGGAAGCCCCACTATACTTCAGTTTTTTTTCAAAGTGTATTCACCCATCATCTAGTCCATTTAATTTATCTATATCCAAGTTTTTTCTTTTTCTTAACTTTCAATTTTTGATACATTTAAGTTTATTATCTCTGGAGCAGGAACTGGCAACCCACTCCAGCATTCTTGCCTGGAGAATTTCATGGACAGAGGAGCCTGGCGGGCTACAGTCCATGGGGTTGCAGAGTCAGAGTCGGACTGAGCGACAAACAAGTTTATTATTTCTTTTTCCTTTTATACTTAGAAACCCATTCATTTTAGGATTAATTAAATATATACATTTTCTTCTAAATACTTCATACTTCCTTCCTTTTTTTTTTTTTAAACTGTGTTGCACAGCTTACTCAGGATCTGAGTTCCCCAACCAGGGAATGAACCCAGGCCCTCAGCAGTGAAGGTGCCAAGTCCTAACGACTGGACCGCCAGGGAATTCCCCACTTTTATTTTTAACATATACATCTTTATGTTCTGGAAATTGTTTTCAGTATATGGTACCAACTAGGTCTTTTTATCCAATTTTCTTCACACAACTGATGATATCATTTCTTATCTACTGTGATACAACTTTAACTTAATGTCTTAAGAACCCTGAGATAGGTAGTTATTATTTTTCACATCTTAAAGCTAAGAAAATAGGCACAGAGAAGTTCAGTAACTTTTCCAAAGTCACACAGGTAGTAGATGGGAGACAGAATCCTGAACACAGGCAGTGTAGCTCCAAAGGCCCATTCGTAATTAAAGTAGTTAATTTATGAATGAGTTAACCAACAAGGCCCTACTGTGTAGCACAGGGAACTGTACTCAATGTTATGTGGCAGCCTGGATGGGAGGGGAATTTGGGAGAATGGATACATGTGTATGTATGGCTGAGTTCCTTTGCTGTCCACCTGAGACTATTACAATGTTGTTAATTGGCTATATTCCAAGATCAAATAAAAAGCTTAAATGAAAATAAAGAGAAATAAATAAATGAGTTCATATATGTAAAGAATCTAGAACAGTGTTTGGCACATGGTGAGCTTTGAATGAATGTTTGATTAGTAACTATGATGAAAATGTCATGGACTTATCTATCCTAAGGTGTGTTCAATGATACCTGTTTGTATTCCGTTGACCTGTCTTGGTTTCTGTTCCAGTGTTTATGAGGGAAACAGCATTCTTAAAATTTGAAAGGGCAAGCCCACACTCATATCCACTGTTTTTTGATAACACTCTCCTTGTTGGTCTTGCCTGCTCACTCCTCCACATCCATACTAGTTCTGAAAATTTTTGAAGAGAAAGAAAGGTTGAAAGAATTATACAGTGAAAACCCCAAGACACTTTAATTTGTTTCAAAACTCAAATAAATACTCAAGAATATAAAAAGATCCTCTATGAGGATCTGGTGGATAAAAGTTAATTTGATAATATCAATATTTTTATGCCAATTAATATTCTCCAGAAATATGGTGTATTTCTTCACTTACTCAGGTATTTCTCTTTCTCAATTTATTTGTTTATTTATTTTTGAAAGTCGTGGCTGTGCTGGGTCTTTGCTGCTCCGTGCGGGTTCTCTAGTTGTGTGAGGGCTCCGGGCAGGCAGGTTTCAGGGGCTGCAGCACACAGGCTGTGGTTTTGGGGCATAGGCTTAGTTGTCCTGTCTATTCCTTATCCTCTCCCTGTGTTTTTTGCAATCAACCAGAGCTTTCTAGGTCTGGAGAGACCACCGCCACTATCCTGTTCATTTTACGATATCACATATCTTTTTTTTTTTTTCCATTTATTTTTATTAGTTGGAGGCTAATTACTTTACAATATTGTAGTGGTTTTTGCCATACATTGACATGAATCAGCCATGGATTTACGTGTGTTCCCCATCCCGATACCCCCTCCCGCCTCCCTCCTCAGATATCACATTTCTTAAGATTTGCTTTGCTAATTCTTTCTATGGGATTCCAGGGTCAAAGATCCTGATGACAGCACAGCGATTTAGCTTAGGGAGACAAAGGCTTATTCTTTTTTGTCTCTGGCTTCTGAGAAAATTTCACTGAACAACTCAACTATCTTGGTAGAGTAAGAAATGTGAACTGATACCCTCATTCTTCTGCTTTCTTAACTTTGGACCCAGAAATCAACCAACTAACATCTCTGTCAGTAAAAACTCAGCACTTGCAGCTCAACCCAAAGACTGACATCACGGTCCTGAAACCCATTTTTCAATCTGTAATCAGTTTGTAAATTAATCGTAGTGCTGATTAGCAGGAAAGACCAGTATTTCATATGCCAGACAAAAACTGACTTGTAAGTAGATCCAGTGCTGAAGCTGCAACACAGCCACTCATTTATTTAACAGATCTTTATTGAGGTCTTCTATGTGCCAAGCACTGTTCTAAGCACTGAGGTACAGCAGTAAACAGAAAATGTCCTTGCTCCCATAGAGCTTACATCCTAGTGAGAGAGACAGATATGAGTAATAAATATGCAAATACATTACTCTGCATAAACTAGGTCAGCTGGTGGTATGTGCTATTGCATTAAAATAAAACAGCTCAGAAGGGAGAGGTGAGAAGGTAGAAAGAGCTATTTTAGATAACTGAATTTGTTTCTTTCTTTTACTTTTCTTTGTTGTTGCTCGTTTTTGTCTGTACTGGGTCTTAGTTACAGTGTGTGGGCTTTTCTCTAGTTGCAGCTCACCAGCTCAGTTGCCCTGTGGCTTATGGGATCTTAGTTCCCTGAGCAGGTATCGAATATACGTCCCTTGCATTGGAAGGCAGATTCTTAACCACTGGACCACCAGGGAAGTCCCTTACTTTTTCTCTTCTTAATCATTAAAGTATAATATACATAATATAAAGTATATAAAGTGTACGGCTATGGACAACTTGATGACTTTTTCCGTATGTTCATATTGTAACCACAGACCAAGTCAGGATATAGAACATTTACAGCAACCCAGAAGGTTCTTTTATGCCCCTCTAGGAGTGCAGTTCAGTTCAGTTTAGTTACTCAGTCATGTCCGACTCTTTGCGACCCCATGAACCGCAGCACAGAAGGTCTCCCTGTCCATCACCAACTCCCAGAGTCCACCCAAACTCATGTCCGTTGAGTCGGTGATGCCATCCAACGATCTCATCCTCTGTCATCCCCTTCTCCTCCTGCCCTCAATCTATCCCAGCATCAGGGTCTTTTCCAATGAGTCAACTCTTTGCATCAGGTGGCCAAAGGACTGGCATTTCAGCTTCAACATCAGTTCTTTCAATGAACACCCAGGACTGATCTCCTTTAGGATGGACTGGTTGTATCTCCTTGCAGTCCAGTGGACTCTCAAGAGTCTTCTCCAACACCACAGTTCAAAAACATCAATTCTTCAACACTCAACTCTCTGTACAGTCCAACTCTCACATCCATACATGACTACTGGAAAAACCATAGCCTTCACTAGACGGACCTTTGTTGGCAAAGTAATGTCTCTGCTTTTTAATATGCTGTCTAGGTTGGTCATAACTTTCCTTCCAAGGAGCAAGCGTCTTTTAATTTCATGGCTGCAGTCATGAAATTTCATCATCAATTTCATCATCTGCAGTGATTTTGGAGCCCCCAAAAATAAAGTCTAGGAGTGCACTACTATTCTATTACCACTGATGTTTTACTAGTTCTTGAACTTCAGATAAACGGAATTCTAAAGTACATATCATTTGGATCTGGCCTCTTCCACTCAATGTAACATCTGTGAGATTAATCCGTACGGTTCCCTCCCGAGATGGAAGCTAAGCCCCAATGGGTATTTGTGTTTAGATTCTCTGGGTGATGTTTAATGCAGCACTGGAAGTTAGCTCGGCCCATAAACCACTATCAGAGGGGATGAAAAAAGACAGACAGGACTCAGAGGAAAGTAACACAATTGCTTAGTGACCCAGAATCTGGATGTTAGAAGCCTAATTATGCTTAGACGCATTGCTTCACTATTGACTTTGCTGTTTGATACATACAATCTCATGTGCACACTGTGTCTATTTCTCACCAGTTCTTCCTTCCCACCAACACAGCTTATACCAAAAGACAGCAGATGACAGAGGGCATGTATACTGGCATTTTTCTACAGCTTAAGACCCAGTCAAGACTCTTGATGCCGTAAAAGAAAAACAAATGATATCAGCTACTTCCTTCCTGATAACCACCTCCTTTAAAGGAACATTGAGATCTATATTCTCGACATATTTTATGACAGGCTCAAAAATGTCAGCCCTCATGTAATCTTCCTTAAGTTTTGTGGTTTATTTGATGATGTGGTGAAACTTCACACTTACCGGAGGGTTGGTTGTGTGTCTTAAGGTGTCAGGGCCTGAGGAGTCCTATGTTGAGGTGAGGGAGGATTTGTGGAATAGGCTTCCTGCTTTAAATTAGCATTAGGTCATAGACATGTATTCCCCAAGCTGGGGAAGAGCTGTGTGGTATCACCTTTCCATAGCCCTGAGCTGGATAAACCTGCATGCTTCTGGAGAAGCCTCTGTTTATATGGCTAAGTAGTGAAAGATGGTGTTAGATAGGTCTACACTTATACTGAGTGATGAACAATCATTATTGTTGTTCAATTGCTAAGTCGTGTCCCACCCTTTGTGGCCCCACGGACTGTAGCACGCCAGACTTCCCTGTCCTTCCCAGAGTTTGCTCAGACTCACGTCCGTTGAGTTGATGATGCCATCTGACCATGTCATCCTCTGTTGTCCCCTTCTCCTCCTGCCCCCAATCTTTCCCAGCATCAGGGACTTTTCCAAAGAGTCAGCTCTTTGCATCTGGAGGCCAAAGCATTGAAGCTTCAGCTTCAGCATCAGTCCTTCTAATGAATATTCAGGGTTGATTTCCTTTAGGACTGACTGGTTTGAACCATCATTAAAGCCATGCTAACTGATCAAAGGTCTGAGTGACTTAACAGGAGTCTTAAGGTTTTCATTGATCAAGTCCATGGGTACAGGAAGTTGACTGATAAAATTTGTCAGTCAGTTCTTCTGCACCATGCATTCCTTTCTCTGCTTGATATCAGCAAAAGTTGTGCTATAGACTAAACTCTTGTGTGCTTCTATATTGATATATTGATCCCTAATCCCCAACGTGATGGTATTTGGAGGTGGGATCTAAAGAGGTAGTTTGGTTTAGATGAGGTCCCAAGGGTGGAGCCCCTATAGTGGGATTAGTGCCCTTACAAGAGGAAGAGACAACTTCTCTATCCCTTGAGGACACGGTGAGAAGGCAGCCAGGAAGAGAGCCCCACTAGACGCCAAATACACCAGCCACTTGATCTTGAACTTCCTAGCCTCCAGAACTGTGAGAAATAAATGTTTATTATTTAAGTTGAAAAAAAAATCCATACTGTTGCAAGTAAAGGTAGTTATTCCCTTTATTGCTATCAAGTACTTAATTTCATGATTACACCACAATCATTTTATCCATCCTCCCATTGATAACATTTGGATTATTTCTGAGTTGGGGCTATTATAAATAAAGCTGCTATAAATATTCTTATATGTGTCTTCTGGTGGGCATAAGTACTCATTTCTCTTGGGTATATGCCTAGAAGCAGGATCCCTGTGTCATGCAGCAGGTATTAGTAATTAATGATTAATAGTGAACGACTGAACCAGTTCAAACTCTCACCAGGAAAGTATGAGAGTTCAAACTTCTCCCATCTCTGCTAAAATGTGAATGTGTCGGTCTTTTTCTTTTTTTGGCTGTATCTTGTGGTTGAGGGATCTCAGTGACTGAACCTGGGCCACAGCAGTGAAAGTGCCAAATCCTAACCACTAGATCACCAGGGAACTCCCTCGGCCTTCTTAATTTTAGCCATTCTATGTGTTTGTAAAAATGACTTTTAAGCAAAGATCTGAAAGAAGCGTACTCTGCTTGGAACATTTGCCTCTGGAAGAGAAGTACCAAGGTCTCAGGGCAGCAGTGTGCTGTTTGAGAAGCAAAAAAAGAAGCCAGTGTGGCTGGAACTGAGTAAACAATAAGGAAAGTTAAATGACATAAGGTAAGAGAAGTGAGGCCTGGGGTGAAGGATAAAGTCGTCTGAGACTTTTAGGCTTTTATGCTTAGATACAGAAGAAATCATTAAAGAGTTTTAAGGACAGATATGACCTGACTTGGTGGCACAGTGGTTAAGAATCCACCTGCAATGTAGGAGACATGTAGGAGATGCTGGTTCAGTCCTTGGGTTGGGAAGATCCCCTGGAGGAGGAAATGGCAACCTACTCCAGTATTCTTGCCTGGAGAATCCCATGGACAAAAGAGCCTTGGGGGCTACAGTCCATGGGGTGCAAAGAGTCGGACACAACTAAGGGACTGAGCATGCATGCATGACCTGACTTCAGTTCCTTTTTTCCTTCCAGTATCTCTGAGATATAATTGACATGCAGGCAGTTTGTGCTCAGTCAGTTGATCATGTCTGACTCCTTGTGACCCCATGGAGTGTAGCCCACCAGGGTCCTCTGACTATGAGATTTTTCAGGCAGGATTGCTGGAGTGGGTTGCCATTTCCTCCTCCAGGAGATCTGCCTGACCCAGGGATCGAACCAGCGTCTCCTGTGTATTTTCTATGTTGCAGGCAGATTCTTTAGAGTTGAGTCACTGGGAAAGGCCTATAACTGACATACAGCACTATATATTTAAGGGGTACAACATAATGGTTTGACTTACATGCATTGTGAGCTGATTACCACAATAAGTTTAGTGAACATCCATCATCTCAGAAAGATGCAAAATTAAAGAAATAGAAAAAAAAAATTTTTTTCCTTGTGATGAGAACTCTTAGAATTCACTCTTTTAACAACTTTCATATGCAACACACATCAGTGTTAATTATATTTATCACGTGGTAACACGCCTAGTATTTATTTATATTATAATTGGAAGTTTGTATCCTTTGAGTGCCTTCATCCAACTCTTCCTCCCCCACCATAAATCTGATCTCTTTATCTATGAGTCTGCTTGTTTTTGAAATACAACTGACCTACCACACTATGTCAGTTCCTGTTACACAGCATAGTGATTCCAAATTTCTATACATTTCAAAATGATCACCACGATGTCTATTATGACGTGTGTCATCATACAAAGATATTACATAATTATCAACTATATCCCCATACTGTACTTTTCATACCTATGACCCACTTATTTCACAACTGGAAGTTTGTACCTTTAACCTTCCTCACTTGTTTACCTTCTCCTCCCATCTCTCCCCTCTGGAAACCTCCTGTTTGGACTCTGCTTCTATTGACTCTGTTTCTGTTTTGTTACATTTGTTTGTTTCCACGCATAAGTGAAATCATACAGTATTTTTCATTTCTTGTCTGATTTATTTCATTTAGCATAATATCCTCTAGATCCATTGATGCTGTCACAAATGGCAAAACTTCATTCTTTTTTCATGGCTGAGTAATATTCATTTATATATATATATATATATATACACAACACACACACATACTGAGGCTATTGTAAATAGTGCTGCAATGAACATAGGGGTACATATATCTGTTTTATTTAGTGTTTTTATTTTCTTCACATAAATGAAGTGAAGTCTCTCAGTCGTGTCTGACTCTTTGTGACCCCGTGGACTGTAGCTCACCAGGGTCCTCCATCTATGGGATTCTCCAGGCAAGAATACTGGAGTGGATTGCCATTTCCTTCTCCAGCAGATCTTCCTGACCCAGGGATTGAACCCAGGTCTCCCGTATTGCAGGCAGACGCTTTAACCTCTGAGCTGCCAGGGAAGCATACCTAGGAGTGAAATGATTATATTACTTGGGTAGTTCTAATTTTTTTTTTTCTTTTAGCATAACACATGGCTTGTGGGGATTGAACCCGGGCCCCAGCAGTGAAGGCACCAAGCCCTAACCAGTGGACCACCAGGGAATTTCCATGTTTTTAAAATTTTGAGGAATCTCCACTGCTTTCCATAATGGATGCACACATTTTCACTCCCACCAAAAGTGCATGTGGATTCTCTTTTTTTCACATCTGTTGCCAACACACCATTAGGCCACCAGGCAACTCTCCATGAGTGATTATTTTTTTTAACATTTAAAAATTGTTTTTATTTGTCTATTTTTGGCTGCACAGGGTCTTGGTTTTCTCTAGCTGTGGCAAACGGGGGCTACTCTCTAGTGTGGTGTGCAGGCTCTCACTGTGGCGGCCTCTCTTGCAGAGCATGGGCTCTGGGCACTCAGCCTTCAGTACTTGTGGCTCGCAGGCTCAGTTGCCCTGAGGCATGTGGGGTCTTCCCAGACCAGGGATCAAACCTGTGTCCCCTTGCTTTGGGAGGTGGATTCTCAACCACTGGACCACCGGGCAAGTCCTATGAGTGAGTTTTTTTAAGAGAGGAGATTCTCCAGAGAAAAAATAAATATTTTTTTGAAAAAGAAGAGAAAAGAGGAGGGTTTCTGTTCCAACCGCCCTCTGGCTCTCCCAGAAGTAAGCCCCTCTGGTCTTCAAAATCAAAGGTTCTGGAGGCTTATCCTCCCAGTGCAGGACCCCCGGGCTGGGAGCCTGACGCATGTCTCAGACCTCTTGCTCCTTGCAGAGAACCTCTGAGATTGTAACTATCCTCTTGTTTGGGGGTTGTTCATCTGAGACTATGGGTCTTGACTATACCACATCTCTGCCCCTCCTCCTGTCTCATGGTGCTTCCTTGTTTATATCTTTAGTTGTAGAAGATGTTTTTTTGCTAGTCTTCAGGTCTTTCTCACCAATAGTTGCTCTGTAAATAGTTATAATTTTGGTGGACCCATGGGAGGAAGTGAGTCCAGGGTCTTCCCACTCTGCCATCTTACCACTCCCCTGATTAAGACCCTGACTTAAGTTTTAACTGGACAGTTCGGCTGCTCTGTTGAGAAAAGTCTGAAGAAGAGAAATGGAACAAGCAGAGCAGGGAAGAAGCAGGGAGAGCTTTCACAGTAACCCGGGAGAGGAAAGGTTTGGGCTTGGGTCAGGGATGCAGCAATTGTAGGGAGAAGTCAGAAGGGATCTGATTCTGAATGCATTTTGAAGGTAGATTTGACAGGGTTCTTTCATGAAATTGGGGTAGAAGAAAAAAAGAGTTATTAGGCATGATCTTCAGTTTTCAGACCTGAGCAAAACGGGATTGAACCCAGGTCTTTTACACAAGCTTTTTTGTGTAATCAATGACACAGAGAATTTAGCAGGAGTCAGTCCTTCAAACCTCAAAATAGTAACATCAAGTTTAGGAAATGTTTCCCATGACAAAACCTTTCTGGAATAGCCTTGAACCTACTTAAACCTGTAATTGAAAAATCATTTCTACTGGAGAAATTTAAGTCAGTTTACAATTATAAGAGACAAAGAGTGGCTTTGTTTTTAAATCTCTTCCAAGGCCTCTGAAATGCTTCACAAATCCCCTATGGCCAGTTTCTTCACCTCAACAACAAAGCCATTTCAAAAGCGGAAAATTACGAGGGGTGAAAGAGGCATGAAAATTTAGGTCAGGGAAGTTAATGATAAGAAAATAGCACAAAGCTAACCGCAATGATTAGTTAATGTAAATAGAACTCTGGGTCTTACAAAACTGTTCAAAGATGACCTAAACAGGAAACAAAAGTATTCCTGTTTTTTCCTAGTGCAGGAGTAGGCCTAAGGGAATTGCTTAGGGCATTCACAGGATGAAATGTTCCTGGTCAAAAAAAAAGTCCAAGATTAATATTAAGTATGCACAACACAGCTGTTGGGTTTCCTCAGAAAATTATCCAAAATGCTTAGGAGCCAGTTTCCCTACATGACAACGACAAAACCATGGATTCCTGAGTTTCCTGCCTTAATAACGGGTAATGCAAATGCACACAACAGTTTGTGTCACCCTACTCTGAAAAAGCAGAATTTGAAAACTTGCAAGTGATGGAAAAAGTGTGAATATTCATCAGCAGGCTCCCCTAGAAACGAAAGCATGAGGAAGTGGTGTCTTTTGCTGGCTTGTCGTGGTGCCCACGTCTTCAAGTCCCCAGCCAGAACTGAGGGTGAGACTTGAGAATGCTACGGGTTCATCACTGCAAAGTTGGTTTGATCATTCACATGAGGATTAAATCCACAGCTTTGGCGTCATCACCAGGTCCTAATTAACTGAACTAACCAGTCCTTTGTGCCAGAGATTAGCATACTATGATTTATGGACTAAATATACCTTCTTTTTTTTTTGGATTACTCATAAGCTAAGAATGGCCTTTACATTTTTAGATGGTTGAAGAAAAAAATCAAAAGAAGAAAAATAGTTTGTGAAATGGGAAAATTACATAAAATGCAAATTTCGGTGTCCATAAATAAATTTCGATGGGAACACAAGCCAGCTTATCCATCTAGGTAGTCTCTCTGGTTGTTTTTGCATTGTAACAGCAGAGCTGAGTAGTCATGACAGAGACCCTATAGCCTGCAAGCCTAAAATATATACTACGTAATCCTTTACAGAAAAAGTTTGCCAGCTCCCTACTCATAGTCACACTGGTATATACAAGATAGAAATCACACTTGAAAGAACTTACATTTCCAAAATGCAATTGAGGACACATCCTAGAAATGGAAAAGCGCAGAAACGAAACTCATTAATGTTGCACGAATCTGGCTTTGACCTGCAGCACATGGTGTTCATTCTTTCCAGGTAGTAGAAAGAGTGGTCACTTTTCCAAGGAAAGGGATCCTAATCCATTTTATCAGCTAGAATCTGATACTATTCATGCTTTCTGCTCTCAGATTGTTCTTTTTCATGGTGAGTTAGTAAAAGACAAAAGGGTGCTTAGACTCAGATAATAGACGATTCAGTCAACACGCACATAGTTGGATTAAAACTTTTAGAGAAGGTTTTCAGAGCAGACCTTGCTTGCCTTTTTTCACTACTGTACACTGTGTGCTAAGTCGCTCCAGTCACGTCCAACTCTTTGTGACCCTGTGGACTGTAGCCCGATAGGCTCCTCTGTAAATGGGATTCTCCAGGCAAGAATACTGAAGTGGGTTGCTGGGTTGCTATGCCTTCCTCCAGGGGATCTTCCTGACCCCCGGGGTTGAACCCTTGTCTCTTACATCTCCTGCATTGGCAGGCGGGTTCTTTACCACTAGTGACACCTGGGAAGTAGACTAGAACCTCTCCCTTTAAGCACTCAAATATCTGCACACACTTCTGAAGAAAGTTGGCTACTAGATCTTGTATTTCCTTCAAGCAACAAATGAGACATGTGGTTCTCGGCCTCTGATTACTCGCGGGAAACTGGACTAGCAACACCTGAGACCTCTGCTCTACTTCAGGGTTAGAATCCTCAAGATCCGAGCGGCCCCTTGTCTCTCTCTCTCTGTGCCTATGTTAAAGGGCAAGAATAGTTATTATCGAGTAAAGACTGCACGGAAAGATTTGTTTCTTATTCCAGCTTACTGGGTTGCCCAACATCAGACAATCCGTGGGGCGGTATAAGCGGAGTCACATTGACAACACTGCTCAACTTCTCCACCTCCTCTTTCTGCAGTCAAAGCTCTTTCCTTCTTGAAGTGTTGTTCAAAGACTGTCAATTATGTGGGAAGAAAATACTGGCCAACACAAAACTCAAACCAGAATGCTCTTACTTACACACAGAAGCCATTTCATCCTCACTTTATTTTCACTAAATACTGAAAGAAACTCGTAGAACTTTTAGCTAACTTTTTTATTGCAAATTTGGAATTAACCACATTATCTGAAATATTAACCCTGAAGAATGTTGCTGTGTCCCCCCAAAGAGTGTTTCTATAACTCAGTTTCTCTTTCCTAACTCTTTTCAACTTGAAGGTTTTTGTTGTTGGGCTTGTTTTTTGCTTCTTTAGCTGCTCTGGGTTTCTCTGTTTGCAGCAGGTAGGAGCTTCTCTAGTTGTGGTACTCAGGTTTCGTTGCCGCACGTCGTGTGGGATCTTAGTTCCCCAACCAGGGATGGAACCTGTGACCCCTGCATTGGAAGGCAGATTCATAACAACCAGACCCCCAGGGAAGTCCCTCAACCTGAGGTTTAAATGAAGATCTACCAAGTACCTCATAGCATCTTGCCAAGTTGGGAAAGAGGGACATAACAGAGCTGAATGGGATGAGCTTCTTGCCCTCCAGAAGCTCCATGCAATAACAGTTGTTTTTTGTGTCTGTATGACTGCAACACCCCAAGGGAAAATGAAATATATTCCTACGCTACACATTACAGACAAGAAAAAAAAAAAAAAAAAGAAATCTCTACTCTGTTAAACAGAATTTATGTTAGTTTTATGAAAACAACAAAAATTCCAATGAGAGAACTTTAGAGTTTTTATGCTATCATTTCAGATCTCTCAAAGACTGTTGTCTAAGTAGTCTCAAGAGATAAACAGTCAGAACACTGCTGGTTTTCCAAATATTAAGTAAAATGCACTACTAGCTAAGATAAATTTTTCCTTTTGCCTACCATAAAAAGAAAGGAAATACAGAGAAAGAAGTCAGATCACCAGATTCTCTCCAGGTTCAGACACAAAATATTAATCCTTATTATATATAAATTTGCCTTCAGAAAAACCTCAGTGTAAATAGTCTATGATTTATTTGATCATCAGCCTTGGGCAATTCTTGGAACTCTCTGAGCCTCTGTCTCTTCATGACTACCTCATAGAACTTCTGTGAGAATCAAGGAAAGCAATGTATATAAATATGCCTTATAAATTATAATTCCTGGGGCTTCCCTGTTGGCCCTGTGGTTAAGAATCTGCCTTGCAATGCAGGGTACATGGATTCAATCCCTGGTCAGGGAACTAAGATCCCACATGTCTTGGAGCAACTAAGCCCACGCACCACAACCAGTGACCACAGATGCCTCAACTCGAGAGTCCGTGCACCGCAAGAAAACATCCCGTGTGACGCAGCCAAGATCACGAGTGCCACGACTAAGACCTCACACAGCCAAATAAATAGACAAATATTTCTTTAAATTATAACTCTTTACTGTTCCCTGGGGAGTAAGGACAACATTTTATTCATTATCAAATTCCCAGTGTCTAGGACAGTGCCTGCTACCTTGAAGATATTTAATTTTGAATGAAGAAATACTTTACTACGTCAGTACCAGCTGTTTTATAGCAAATTTTTACTATAGTTTGTGGATTTTTTTCTGTGAGTTGGCTGTTGTTTTTTTAGGTTTTACGTATGAGTAAAATCATACAATTTTTGCCTTTCTCTGAGTTTCTGGATCAATAACAGGGTAGTAACTGAATGTAAGATGCCAAGTTAGAAAATGTCCTTGGACTATTAAGCTCTTATTTTGAGTCTTTCTCTCTAAAATATGGTTTTCCTTAACAACAAGTTCCTACTGAATAGCACAGGAAACTATATTCAATATTTTGAGATAAACCATAATGGCAAAGAATATAAAAAAGGAATATGTATATGTGTATAACCAAGTCACTGCTATTCAGCAGAAATTAGCATAATATTATAAATCAGCTAGATGTCAATAAAAATGTTTAATAATAAAAAAGTTAAATAAACCTAAATAAATAAATGATTAAAACATGATTTTCCAGAAAGTAGGGCCCAACCACAGAGTTTTATACACATTAGACACTCCACATGAGTGTACAAGGAAATTGAATGCACTTTTAAGGCAAAAAGTCATTCCAAGACTGATAGTGTTGATGCCTTTTATTTTGAAGACATTTTTACTAACAGTATCAGTTGGATATTATGCTTCACGTTTCCAACAAACTGCTTTCAACAGTTTGCAATGACCCAGCCACATTTCTCTCAAATTTTCTGAGAATAATGGCACACACTTGTGAGGCAGCTTGCCAAAGTTCTGTGATATGAAACAGTTCTCAGCAAGAAGTGGCTAATTTTGATGGGGCTCAAAGTCACACTGGCATCTCTTTAACTCAGGTTCCAATCAATTAAACTAACCACATAGAACAATGACAAAGATATCAGGTAAATTAAAAGATCAAGTAGGATTGGAAGCACTGGGGGTGTGGAGCAGCAAGGTTAAATTCCAAAGATCAAATATCTTCAAAACATCTGGTTTAAAACAAAAAATTTATTTTCAAAGTTTTCTGTTTTTCTCTAATTTATCTATATTATTAGACCCTACTTCTTTTGGATTGTTCATCTTTTTTTTCATCATTTGTATGAGTTCTGTGTACACTAAAGAACTTCATCTTTCAATTCTGTGTGTCTGTGTGTGCATGCTTAATTGTGTCCAACTCTTTGCAGCCTCATGAACTGTAGCCTGCCAGGGTTCTCCATTCATGGAATTTTCCAGGCAAGAATACTAGAGTGGGTTGCCACTTCCTACTCCAGGGGATCCTTCCGACGCAGGGATAGAACCCATGTCTCTTGCGTCTCCTCATGAGCAGGCAGATTATTTGCCACTAGCACTACCTGGAAAGCCCTTTTAACTACCATATGTGCTGCAAATGATTCTCACAGTTTGACTTGAGGGTATTTTTGGACACATAGGAAATACAGATTTCTAATAGTTCACTGAGATATAACTCATGTATCATACAATTCCAGAAAATTTGGTTTTTATGTAGTCAAATGTATCAGTCTTCTTCTTTGCTTTTGTGTGTTATTTATTTTCTTCCAGTTTTATTGAGATGTAATTGACATACAGAACTATGTATGTTTAAGGTGTACAGCAATGATTTGACTTGCATACATGATGAAATGATTGTCACAGTAACTATGGTGAAAATTCATCATCTCACATAGATATAAATTTTTAAAAATAGAAAAAAGCTTGTCCTTGTGATCAGAACTCAGGATTTGCACTCTTAACAACTTTCATACATAATGTATAACAGTGTTAGTTGTGTTTTTCATGTGGTACATTACATCCTAGTACTTATTTATCTTATAACTGGAATTTTGTACCTTTTGATTGCCTTCATTCCATTTCCGCCTACCCCTGCCCTCTCAGACAACCACAGATCTGGTCTCTGGTTTATTTTGTTTGTTTGTTTTGTTTTGTTTTTGGTCATGCCACACAGCATGTGGGATCTTAGTTCACAGACCATGGATCGGACCCACATCCCCTCCATCGGAAGCACGAACCACAGGACCATGCCAAGTAAGTCCTGACATCCCCTTATGTGAGTTTGTTTTTGAAGTATAAGTGACCTACAATACTATGTTAGTTCCTGTTACACATGTGATTTCGTGTTTCTAGAATTTCAAAATGATCACTCAGTAGGTCTAGTTACAACCTGTCACCATACAAAGGTGTTGAAAGTCACTCAGTCAAGTCAAACTCTTTGCGACCCCAGGGACTATAGCCTCCCAGGCTCCTCTGTCCATGGAATTTTCCAGGCCAGAATACTGGAGTGGGTTCCCTTCTTCAGGCCAGAATACCGGAGTGGGTTCTCTTCTCTAGGGGATCTTCCCAACCCAGGGATCAAACCCAGATCTCCTGCACTGCAGGTGGATTCTTTAACACTTGGGAAGCCCAATAATACTGGAGTGGGTAGCCTATCCCTTCCCATGCAGATCTTCTCTACCCAGGAATTGAATCGGTATCTCCTGTATTGCAAGTGGATTTTTACCAGCTGAACTACCAGTTATAAACTGTATTCTTAACACCGTATATTTCATACCCATGACTCATTTATTTTGCAACTGGAAGTTTGTACTTTTAATCTCTTTCACCTACTCCTTTCCTCACCTGCCACTGGCAACCATTGTTTTTTTCTATCTATGACTTCTGTTTTGTTCTGTTGGTTCATTTGTTTTGCTTTTTAGATTGCACATATAAGTGAAGTCATATAGTATTTGTCTGATTTTTCATTTAGCATAATACCCTCTGGGTCCATTCATTTGTCACATAAGGCAACACTTCATTCTTTTTTCATGGCTGGGTAATATTCCATTCCTTTTATTATATATATATATCAGTTCAGTTCAGTCACTCAGTCGTGTCTGACTCTTTGCGACCCCATAAATCGCAGCACGCCAGGCCTCCCTGTCCATCACCAACTCCCGGAGTTTACTCAGACTCATGCCCATCAAATCAGTGATGCCATCCAACCATCTCATCCTCTGTCGTCCCCTTCTCCTCCTGCCCCCAATCCCTCCCAGCATCAGGGTCTTTTCCAATGAGTCAACTCTTCGCATGAGGTGGCCAAAGTACTGGAGTTTCAGCTTCAGCATCAGCCCTTCCAATGAACACCCAGGACTGATCTCCTTTAGGATGGACTGGCTGGATCTCCTCTCAGTCCCAGGGACTCTCAAGAGTCTTCTCCAACACCACAGTTCAAAAGCATCAATTTTTCAGTGCTCAGCTTTCTTCACAGTCCAACTCTCATATCCATACATGACCACTGGAAAAACCATAGCCTTGACCAGACTGACATTTGTTGGCAAAGTAATGTATTTCCTTTTTAACATGCTATCTAGGTTGGTCATATCTTTCCTTCCAAGGAGTAAGCATCTTTTAATTTCATGGCTGCAGTCACCATCTGCAGTGATTTTGGAGACCCCAAAAATAAAGTTTGACCCTGTTTCCACTGTCTCCCCATCTATTTCCCATGAGGTGATGGGACCAGATGCCATGATTTTAGTTTTCTGAATGTTAAGCTTTAAGCCAACTTTTTCACTCTCCTCTTTCACTTTCATCAAGAGGCTTTTTAGTTCCTCTTCACTTTGTGCCATAAGGGTGGTGTCATCTGCGTATCTGAGGTTATTGATATTTCTCCGGGCAATCTTGATTTCAGGTTGTGCTTCTTCCAGCCCAGCGTTTCTCATGATGTACTCTGCATAGAAGTTAAATAAGCAGGGTGACAATATACAGCCTTGACGTACTCCTTTTCCTATTTGGAACCAGTCTGTTGTTTCATGTCCAGTTCTGACTGTTGCTTCCTGACCTGCATACAGGTTTCTCAAGAGGCAGGTCAGGTGGTCTGGTATTCCCATCTCCTTCAGAATTTTCCACAGTTTATTGTGATCCACACAATCGAAGGCTTTGGCGTAGTCAATAAAGCAGAAATAGATGTTTTTCTGGAACTCTCTTGCTTTTTCGATGATCCAGCAGATATTGGCCATTTGATCTCTGGTTCCTCTGCCTTTTCTAAATCCAGCTTGAACATCTGGAAGTTCTCGGTTCACATATTGCTGAAGCCTGACTTGAAGAATTTTGAGCGTTACCTTACTAGCATGTGAGATGAGTGCAATTGTGCAGTAGTTTGAGCATTCTTTGGGATTGCCTTTCTTTGGGATTGGAATGAAAACTGACCTTTTCCAGTCCTGTGACCACTGCTGAGTTTTCCAAATTTGCTGGCATATTGAGTGCAGCCCTTTCACAGCATCATCTTTCAGGATTTGAAATAGCTCAACTGGAATTCCATCACATCCACTAGCTTTGTTCATAGTGACGCCTTCTAAGGCCCACTTGACTTCACATTCCAGGATGTCTGACTCTTGGAGTGCCAAGGAGCAGCTGCTGTGCGGGCGCAGAAGGGCTGAGAGAAGCTACTCCACGTTCAAGGTCAGGAGGGGTGGCCGCGAGAAGATACCCCTCGTCCAAGATAAGGAGCAGCGGCTGCGCTTTGCTGGAGCAACCATGAAGAGATACCCCACATCCAAGGTAAGAGAAACCCAAGTAAGATGGTAGGTGTTGCAAGAGTGCATCAGAGGGCAGACACACTAAAACCATAATCACAGAAAACTAGCCAATCTGATCACAGGACCACAGTCTTGTCTAACTCAATACTTCCACATAGTGGCTATTAAATAATGCTGCAATGAACATAAAGGTGCATATATCCGGTTAGTGGTGCTGAACAAAGATGCTCATGAATCTGTTGGCCATCTGTATGTCTTTTTTGGAAAAATACCTATTCAGAGCCTCTGCCCATTTTTAAATCAGGTTGTTTATTTTTTTGATGTTGAGTTGTATGAGTTCTTTTTTTTTTTTTTATGAGTTGTATGAGTTCTTTTTATATTTTGGATATTAACCTCTTATCAGATATATTGTTTGCAGATATTTGCTCCTATTCAGTAAGTGGCCTTTATGTTTTGTTGTAGTTTTCTGTGCAAAAGCTTTTTAATCTGATATAATCCCATTTGGCTATTTTTGCTTTAGTTTCCCTTGCTTGAGGAGACATATCCAAAAAAATATTACTAAGACCAGTGTCAAAAAGCTTACTACCTGTGTTTTCTTCTTGAACTTTTATGGTTTCAGGTTTAACATTTGAGTCTTTAATCCATTATAAGTTTATTTTGTGCATGGTGTGAGAAAATAGTTCAGTCTCATTCTTTTGCATGTAACTGTCCAATTTTCCGAATACCATTTATTTAAAGAGGCTTTCTTTTCCCCATTGTATATTCTTGCTTCCTTTGCCATAGATTAATTGCCCAATCAACTGGGCTCTCGATTCTGTCCCATTTACCTATATGTCTGTTTTTGTGCCAATACCATACTGTTTTCATTACTGTAGCTTGATAATATAGTTTGTAATCAGGGAAACTATCCCCAAGAAAAAGTATGCAAGAAGGCAAATTGGTTGTCTAAGGAGGACTTACAAATAGCTGGGAACAGAAGTGAAAGGCAAAGGAGAAAGGGAAAGATATACCCACCTGAATGCAGAGTTCCAGAGAATAGCAAGGAGAGACAAGAAAGCCTTCCTAAGTGAACAATGCAAAAAAATAGAGGAAAACAATAGAACAGGAAAGAACAGAGATCTCTTCAAGCAAACTGGAGATACCAAGGGAATATTTCATGCAAAGATGGGCACAATAAAGGACAGAAGTGGCAAGGACCTAACAGAAGCAGAAGATATTAAGAAGAAGTGGCAAGAATACACAGAAGAACTGTACAAAAAAGGTCTTAATGACCTGGATAACCACAACAGTGTGATCACTCACCTAGAGCCAGACATCCTGGAGTGTGAAGTCATTTGGGCCTTAAGAAGCATTACTACAAATAAAGCTAATGGAGATGATGGAATTCTAGCTGAGCTATTTCAAATCCTAAAAGACAATGCTGTTAAAGTGCTGCATTCACTATGCCAACAAATCTGGAAAGCTCAGCAGTACCCACAGGACTGGAAAAACTTGGTTTTCATTCCAATGCCAAAGAAGGGCAATGCCAAAGAATGTTCAAACTACCATACAGTTACAGAGGCAATTGTACCTACTAGCAAGGTAATGCTCAAAATCCTTCAAGCTAGGCTCCAGCAGTACATGAACCAAGAACTTCTAGGTGTTCAGTTGTCAGCCTGTATATTGTCACCCTATTTATTTAACTTCTATGCAGAGTACATCATGTGAAATGCCAGACTGGATAACTTACAGGCTAGAATCAAGATTGCCAGGAGAAGTATCAATAACTTCAGATATGCAGATGACAACACCCTGATGGCAGAAAGTGAAGAGAAACTAAAGAGCCTCTTGATGAAAGTGAAAGAGGAGAGTAGAAAAGCTGGCTTAAACCTCAACATTCAAAAAACAAAGATCTTCTGTAAAGCAATTATCAATTATCCTTCAATAAAAAATAAATTAATTAAAAAAAAAAAAGATCATGGCATCTGGTCCCATTGCTTCATAGCAAATAGATGAGGGGAAAGTGGATACAGTGACAGATTTTATTTTCTTGGGCTCTAAAATCACTGCAGATGGTGAGTGCAGCCATGAAATTAAAAGATGTTTGCTGCTTGAAAGAAAAGCTATGACAAACTTAGCATATTAAAAAGCAGAAACAAAAAAAATAAATAAATTTAAAAAAAAAAAGCAGAAACATCACTTTGCTGACAAAGGTTTATATAGTGAAAGCTATGGTTTTTTCAGTAGTCATGTATGGATGTGAGAGTTGGATCATAAAGAAGGCTGAGCACTGAAGAATTGATGCTTTTGAATTGTGGTGCTGGAGAAAACTCTTAAGAGTCCCTTGGACAGCAAGGAGATCAAGCCAATCAGTCCTAAAGGAGATCAGCCCTGAATATTTATTGGAAGGACTGTTGCTGAAGCTGAAGCCCCAATACTGCGGCTACCTGATGTGAAGAGCCAATTCATTGGAAAAGACCCTGATGCTGGGAAAGATTAAGGGCAGGAGAAGGGGCTGAGAGGATGAGATGGTTGGATGGCATCACTGACTCTTTGGGTATGAGTTTGAGCAAACTCCAGGAGATGGTGTACGACAGAGAAGTCTGGTGTGCTGCAGTTCATGGGACTGCAAAGAGTTAGATATAACTTAGCAACTGAACAACAACAACCATATTGTTTTAATTACTGTAGCTTTTTAATATAATTTGTAATCAGGGTGTGTGATGCTTCCATTTCTCTTCTTTCTCAAGATTGTTTAGCTATTGTGTTTCCATGCAAACTTTAGAATTATTTGTTCTGGTTCTACGAGTAATATCATCAGCATTTTCATAGGGATGGCATTGAATCTGTAGATTGCCTTGGGCAGTGTGATCATTTTAACAATATTAATTCTTCCAATCCATGAGCAGAGTGTATGTTTCTATCTTTTTGTGTGTGTGTTCAATTTTTCATCATGTATATATAGTTCTTTGAATACAGGTGTTTTACCTCCTTAGTTGCATTTATCCCTAGCAATTTTATTCTTTAATTGTCAATGGGATTGTTTTCCTAATTTCTTCTTCTGATAGCTAGTTGTAAATGTATAGAGTTACAACAGATTTCAATACATTAATTTTTTTCTATGTCAGACAACAGTGGACTTTTTCTCCCTTTAAAAACATATTTACTTATTTTTATTTTTGGCTGTGCTGTGTCTTCGTTGCTGTGTGCATGCTTTTCTTTAGGTGTGGAGAATGGGGGTTACTCTCTAGTTGCAGCATTGGCTTCTTTTTGCAGGGGCTTCTCTTGTTGCAGAGCATGGGCTCCAGGGAACTCAGGCTTCAGTAGTTGCAGCCCACAGGCTCAAATGTTGTGGCTCTCGTATTCTAGAGCACAGGCTCAGTAGTTGTGGAGCACAGGCTTCGTTGCTTAGTGGCATGTGGAATCTTCCCAGACCAGAGACAGAACCTGTGTCTCCTACACTGTTGCATTCTTAACCATTGGGCAACCAGGGAAGTCCTCCACCTACAATTTAAATGACTATATATCAGGAATGTCATAGAAGATATTTCTTCCAAGCCTGGAAGAATCTCAGACTTGACCCTAAAGCAAATACCAGTTGTATAGGGGAGTAGAGATTAAGGAGCAAAATGTAAGCAACATTTCAAAGATAGTGTACAGAATGATCATGGAACAAAAAAAGTGACCTCTATCTGATTCTAATGATCATGGAACAAAAAAATGACCTCTATCTGATTCTGCAGGAAGAAGCAATTAATATCCTCAGAAAAAAATAGGGTACCAGTGAGACTACAGGATTTCTGTTGGTTGGGAATTTTTTCAAGAATTAGTGCTAATAGTTTCAAGAAGTCAAAAAAAAAAAAAAAAAAAGACACCAGAAATTCAAAGTACAGTAAAAGTTCATTAACTTTGATATTTTCCCATAGGAACTCTTCAAAAGCAATTTGCCAGATTTTAAATTTGTTTTTAATCGGAGTTTAGGTTTAGATATTATTCAAATCAAAACCTGTTTTGTAAGAAAACTTTCACTTTTGAATAAGGAAGAGATAAGACAGAGCAGTATCATGAAAATCCTTCCCAATGCATTGTTACGGTCATAACAATATGTTTCCACTAAGGCCTCAAAAAAAAAAAAAAGTGTTAGTCACTCGATCATGTCCGACTCTTTGCCACCCCATGGACTGTAGCCTGCCAGGCTCCTCTGTCCATGGAATTCTCCAGGCAAGAATGCTGAAATTGATAGCCATTCCCTTCCCCAGGGGATCTTCGTGACCTGGGGATCAAACCCAGGTCTCCCGCATTGCGGGTGGATTCTTTGCGGTCTGAGTCACTAGGAAAGCCCCATTAATGACTCAAAATATTCCATGAATAGAATAACTTTTGATAATTTACACAGAATAGATCACAAAAAGAGAAAAGTAAGCTATAGAACAATATGAATGCTGCTGCTGCTGCTAGGTCCCTTCAGTTGTGTCCGACTCTGTGCGACCCCATAGACGGCAGCCCACCAGGCTCCTCCATCCCTGGGATTCTCCAGGCAAGAATACTGGAGTGGGTTGCCATTTCCTTCTCATAGTGTGATATAATTTGTGATACAATGGAATGATTTGTTTATACTTGAAAATATTCCAAACACATGACAGACAATTATCATCTTTGGGATATGAGGCTAAATGAAGAATGAGTGATCCTTTTTTTTTTTTTAATCTATGTGTCTGTAGTTGATGTATTTTTGAAAGCATAACATTTTTACCCTGTTATGTTTCCTGAAGACTAGAAAACTGGAAAAGTCATGTAAGTTAGAACACAGACACAAAAAGTACATTCATTAATAAAGTGTAGTCTTTTAAATGGTGGTATCAGAATAGGACTGACTCTAGTGCAACAGGATGATCTTTTTTTGTAGATTACAGGTGGACAAAGCAGCAAAGCATAGGAAATTTGAGTTACAAACCAAAGTGAGCGTCAAGGAGCTGGAATGAGTTGCCTCCCATCACTATAAAAGCTCCCAATCACTGGAAGAACATAATTAGAGAGTAAATATTCTTTGATCGGGGGTAGAAGTATTTCTGTTCGGATAATTTTAGAATAGATGATCAATAAATGCTAAAATTCTAAAGGTATTAAAATCTAAAATATTTCCATTTATCCCAATTCTGTTTAAGGACAGATGAAATGGGAATTCCCTGGTGGTCCAGTGGTTAGGACTCAGAGCTTTCAGTGCTGAGGGCTGGGGTTCAATCCCTGGTCAGGGAACTAAGATTCCAGAAGCTGCAGAGTGTGACACTGCTCCCCCACCCCCCCACCAAAATGAAATAAACATTTATCTCCCCAAATTGTCAGTCTTACTAGACCTACTAGTAACTTTAAAAATTGTTTTTTATTTTTAATTGTGATGAAATACACATAACACAAAATTTATTTTATTAATTTTTGTTTTGGATGGAGTTTTAATAAAATGTCAGTTGGCCAATTACACACATATAGACTTTTGCATTTTGTTTTCAAATGAGTGAGGTAGTATACTTTAGCAGAAATTACAGGCTCCCTTGGATTTCCCTTGTGGCTCAGCTGGTAAAGACTCCGCCTGCAATGTGGGAGACCTGGGTTCGATCCCTGGATTGGGAAGATTCCCTGGAAAAGGGAAAGGCTACTCACTCCAGTATTCTGGCCTGGAGAATTCCATGACTATACAGTTCATGGGGTCACAAAGAGTACGACATGACTGTGCAACTTTCACTTCACTTTTGTAACCTCTGGAGATGATGCTGTAGATGAAAAATCCTGTTTATTCACCACCCCAAATTTATCAAATCTATTTTGAACTTACTTTCTAAAATCATGTTTTTGTTTAACCCATCTTAACTATTTTTAACTGTACAGTTCAGTGGCATTAAATCTGTTCACATTGTTCTGCATCCATCACTACCATCTATTTCCGGAACTTTCTTTCATCTTGAAAAACTGAAACTCTATCCTTTTAACAATAGCGTTCCATGCCCCTTTGCCCCAGTCCTTGGAAACCACCATTATACTTTCTGTCTCCATGAATGTCATTGCTCTGGGTACTTTGTATTAAGTGGACTGATAAAATATTTGTATTTTTGTGATTGACTTATTTCACTTAACATAATGTCTTCAAAGTTCATTGATGTTGTAGCATATTGCAGAATTTCCTTTTTAAAGCTAATATTCTTTTGTATGTATATCCCACATTTTGTTTATCCATTCATCTGTTGATGGTTACTTGGGTTGCTTCCACCCCTTGACTAATGTGAATAATGTTCCTATGAACATGGGTATACAAATACCTTGACAAGTCCCTGCTTTCAATTTTTTGGGTATATTTAGCCAGAAGAGGAATTGTTGATAATATGGTAATACTATTTCTAATTTTTTGCGGAATGGCCTTATCCTTTTTCCATAGCAGTCACACCACTTTGCACTCCCACCAACGGCACAGAAGGGTTCCAATTTCTCCACGACCTCTCCAATATTTGTTATTTTCTGGATTTTCTTAAATAGTAGCTGAAGGCAATGGCAACCCACTCTAGGACTCTTGCCTGGAAAATCCCAGGGACGGCAGAACCTGGTGGACTGCCGTCTATGGGGTCACATAGAGTCGGACACGATTGAGTGACTTCACTTTCACTTTTCACTTTCATGCATTGGAGAAGGAAATGGCAACCCACTCCAGTGTTCTTGCCTGGAGAATCCCAGGGATGGGGAGCCTGGTGGGCTGCCGTCTATGGGGTCGTACAGAGTCGGACACAACTGAAGCGACTTAGCAGCAGCAGCAGCAGTCATTCTAATAATTGTGAGATGGCTCTGATATATTTAATTTTTATTTATTTATATTTTTGGCTGTGCTGGGGCTTTGTTGCTGCGCATGGGCTCTCTCTAGTTGCAGCAAGGGGGCTACTCTCTAGCAGCAGCGTTTAGGCTTCAGTAGTTGTGGCTTGCGGGCTCTAGAATGCTGGCTCAGTAGTTGTGGCACACAGGGTTACTTGCCCTGAGGCATGTGAAATCTTCCCAGACCAGGGATCGAACCTGTGTCTCCTGCCCTGGCAGGTGGATTCCTAACCACTGGACCACCAGGGAAGTCCTTGATAACTTTTTAAAACAAGTGTTTGAGTGAAGTTGTTCTAAAAACTGGTGAATTTGGAAAAAGACGATTTTTTTCCCTGAGAAAGCTTGCCATAGTTCTCAGCATTTCCCTCCTGAGTCAAGAGGTATTTTTCTTGCAAGAGCATATCATTTATCTAGGTTTTTGGTAGGTCACATTTGGATTGCTGTTAGTCATTAAAAGGACCAGGTGTATCCGGGTTGCATTTTGCAAAACTGCCTAAACGTTTCTTATTTCAGAATCACAAGTCCTAACTCAACATGATGACTGCAGGAATATAACCAAGAAAAGGGGAAATGAATCAGCCACAGAGGAGAAGGGACTGGGCAAAAACTTGGAGAGAGTTGAACAGTTCATCATAACTGTTACTTAAATACACAGAACTGTAGCTTCTTCATTGGTAGGATTTAACATTTGACCTCAAAGATCACAGAAGAGAGAAATGGTGAGATTCCTGGATTTTTTAAAGTTCAAATTTCTTTATTTCATAATATGGTGAAAATAGAATGAGGAAGTAAAAAAATATATATCTCCTGTGTAACACCATATGACATTTGAAAGAAGACCAGCACTGATGTAAATCAAATATTAATTTGTTTAATCAAGATTATTCTTTGGAAGAGAAAGGAAAGCAATTACATAAGAGCTAATTTAATTCCTTTTACCAGGTGGTTCCCATGGTCATATTTAAGAAATTAAATGACAAAGGCTATGAGGAAAGAATCTGCTATTAAAGGCAGTGTTGTGTGGTGAAACAGCTTTGAACTTGGTCTCTGAAGAAATAGGTTTGCATGCTAGGTTTACCGGACTTCCCTGGTAGCTCAGACAGTAAAGAATCTGCCTGCAATGCAGGAGACCAGGGTTCGACCCCTGAGTCTGGAAGATCCCCTGGAGAAGGGAATGGCTACCCACTCCAGTATTCTCGCCTAGAGAATTCCATGGACAGAGGAGCCTGGTGGACCACACACCATGGGGTTGCAAAGAGTGGGACATGACTGAGCGACTTACAATTTCACTTGCATCGGGTTCACCACCTTACTAGCTTGCAGTGTTCTACAAGTCACTTAACCCATCTCAGCTTCTGTTTCCTCATCTATAGATTAGAGATAATATCACAGGACCATGATAACGATTAAATAACATAATAGGTATGATAGCACTTGGCATAAAAAAAGTATTGGATAAAAGTTAACATCACTCCTTTTTCCAAAGTAAGGTTGGAGTTGTCTAATTATTTTGCAGAGCTTTAAGCTTGCATTCTTGGGCTCTGGACAATGTTTCTCAAAGAATGACTTGAGTTATAATTTTTCATATTCCCTCCAGAAATATCTTTCCCATCTCCGTAAATGGCTCCACCATCCAGCTATCCAGTTGTGAAAGTCAAATCTACCCATCAACATAGAGTTTTTCCTTTCTTCATCTGCCAAGTTCACTGGTGCTACCCCCAAAATAGCTCTCAAATCCAGCCAATTCTCTCTACCTTCACTGTCACTGACATATCTCTATTTCCGTATTTTCCTTATTTATTAATTAATTCAGTCATTCTTCTGGCTGCACCAGGTCTTAACTGTGGCATACAGACTCTAAGCTGTGGCACGTGGGATCTGGTCCCCTGACCGGGGGTCAAACCTGGGTCCCCTGCTTTGGGAGTGCAGAGTCTTAGCCACTGGACCACTAGGGAAGTTCCCTCTTTTCGTTATAGTCATTTGTTTAGTTTTTAGTTTCCATTTATAAATGATAACATTCAGTATCTTTCTTTGAATTACTTCCCTAAGCATATGCCCTCCAAGTCCGAGTAGTATTCCATTGTGTGTGTGTATATATATGTGTGTGTGGGTGTATATATATATGTGTGTGTGTGTGTGTGTGTGTGTATATGTGTGTGTGTGTGTATATATGTGTGTGTGTGTGTATATATGTGTGTGTGTATGTATATATATGTGTGTGTGTGTGTATATATACACACATACATACCACATCTTTTTAAAAAAATAACTTTATTTATTTGGCCGTGCTGGGTCTTGGTTGCTGCTCAGGCTTTTCTCTGGCTGTGGAGAGTAGGGGCCGCTCTTTGTTGAGGTGGGAGGGCTTCTCGTTGCAGTGGCTTCTCTTGCCTCAGAGCCCAGGATCTCGGGTGTGCAGGCTTTAGCAGTTGCGGCCCCCAGGCTCCAGAGCACAGGCTCAACAGTTGAGGCACACGTGCTTAGCTCCTGCTCAGCACGTGAGATCCACCCAGACTGGGGCTGAAAGCCTGTCTCCTGCATCGGCAGGCGCATTCTCTACCACTGAGCCACCAGGCAAGCTCTACCACATCTTCTTTATCCGTTCCTCTGTTGATGGACACTTAGGTTGCTCATGTATCTTGGCTATTGTAAATAATGCTGCTAGGAACATTGAGGTACAGGAATCTTACCAAATTAGTGTTTTTGCTTGGATATATACCCAGGAGTAGAATTGCTAGATCATATTCTACTTTTAGTTTTTTTTTAAAGGAACCTCCCTACTATTTTCCACACTGAGTACATCAATTTACCTTCCCATCAGCTGGGTGGAAGGGCTCCCTTTGCTCACATTCTCACCAACATTTGTTATTTGTGGTTCTACTTCCATCTTGTCCTTTTCCAAACTACCCCTGCTCAACAGCAAGAATAATCTCTAAAAATATGCACACTTCTATTACCTAAAATTCCTAATGGCACTTCAGCGCCCTTGGAATAAAATGCAAATACTTCACCGTGACCTGCCCAGACTTCTGCTTAGCTCTCCAACTTGACAGTGCATCTCCAGTTTACTGGGCTCCAAGTGCAGTGGCTTCCTCTCTGCTCCTTGAAAACACCAAGGTCTCGCCCACCTTTTGCACTTGTGGTTTCCTCTGCCACAAGCACTCTTCCTTCAGGCTTTATCTCAGGCTTCAGGCTGAAATGCCACCTCCACAGAGAGGCCTTCCCTGGTCACTGAAGTTGCTTCCTGCTTCCTCAATCTTCTATCGCGTCCAAATTAGCCATGATTAAGTTGCTTCCTTCTCAACCGAGTGTCTTCTTTTAAGGGCAGGAACTGTGTCTTGTTACCTGTGTATCCATAAGACCTGGCCCGATGACAGGCACATGGGGGCACTTAGAGTTGTTGACTGAATGAATAACTAAGTGAATTAAGTGAAGGGCTATTGCTGAAGCTGAAGCTCCAATACTTTGGCCACCTCCTGGCAAGAGCCGAGTCACTGGAAAAGACCCTGATGCTGGGAAAGATTGAAGGCAGGAGGAGAAGGGGACGACAGAGGATGAGATGGTTGGATGGTATCACCAATTCAATGAGTATGAGTTTGAGCAAACTCCGGGAGATAGTGCACAACAGGGAAGCCTGGTGTGCTGCGGTCCATGGGGTCGCAAAGAGTCAGACATGTCTGAGCGACTGGACAACAACTATGGAAGGTGTTAACAGTAGGGGAAACTGAGAAATGGAGAAAGGGGTATATGAGAGCTTTCTACGCTATTGGCTTGATCATCTGTGAACCTAAAACTGCTCAAACAAAACCAAGTCTATTATTTTCTTAAAAAGGAAAATAAATTTTAAAAATAGTGAGGTTGGTTTCCAAAGTGGTCAATGAAAGAGTTAACATTTAACAAGCTTAGGTACAGAAAGCATCTAATCAAAAGGGAACCCTCCTACACTGTTGGGGGGAGTGTAAATTGGTGCAGCCATTATGGAAAAATGTATGGAGGTTCCTCAAGAAGCTAAAAACAGAGTTGCTATATGATCCAGCAATGCCACACCTGGGCATATATCTGGATAAAAGTAATTTGAAGAGACACATGCATCCCTATGTTCACAGTAGCACTATTTACAGTAGCTAAAACCCAGAAAAAACCTAAATGTCCCTTGACAGATGAATACCTAAAGAAGACGTGCCATAGATCACACAATGGAATACTACTCAGCCATAAAAGGAATGAAATTATGCCATTTGCAGCAATATGGATGGACCTAGAGATCATCATACTATATGAAGTCAGAAAGAGAAAGACAAATACTATATGATATCCCTTATATGTGGAATCTACAATATGACACAAATAAACTTACCTATCAAGTAGAAACAGACTCACAGACATCCTGGCTGCAGGGGAGGAGCAGAGGGATGGACTGGGAGTTTGGGATTAGCAGAAGCAAGCTGTTACATATAGAATGGATAAACCATAAGGCCTTACTGTATAACCCAGGGAACCATATTCAACAACCTGTAATCAGCCATAATGGAAAAGAATATGAACAAGAATGTGTGTGTGTGTGTGTGTATGATTGAATCACTTTGCTATGCACCAGAAATTAACACACTGTAAATCATCTATACTTCGATAAAATAAAAAATAAATTGTTAAATTACTTTACTGAAAAAAAAAGAAAGAAAAAGAAAGTGGGGGGAAGCCTTCAAAATTTGCATTTAAAATACTCATTTATTAAATTTCGGTTGTGCTGGGTCTTCGTTGCTGCACACGGGCTTTCTCTAGTTGCGGCGAGCGTGGGGAACTCTTTGTTCCGGGGCGCGGGCTTCTCATCGTGGCGGCTTCTCTTGTTGGCAGCGTGGGCTCTAGGGTGCTTCGGCTCGGTCGTTGTGGTACGCGGGCTTAGTCGCTCTGAGGCATGTGGGATCTTCCAGGACGAAGAGCCTGTGTCCTCTGCGTTGGAAGGTGGATTGTCAACCGCTGGACCACCGGGGAAGTCTGAAAGTCTGCATTTCTAACTTCCCAGCTGAATCGGTCAGGGAACAAAGAGGAAACAGATGCCTAGTCAAATTAGGCCAGCCTGAGTATTGTTTAATGAGAGAGAATTTACGAAGGTATGAGGAAACCACAAGGATAGTAAAACGTCCAAGGACCAGTCATGGTGCTCTTACCACCCATAGAAGGAAGAAAGATGGGGCGCTGTTACTGGAACCTGGGGGGGTAAGGTTCTGGAGACAGAGCCACCTTGAAGTAAGCTTGCCCTTCAGTCAGAGGACTCAGCCAGCCCAAAGTGATTTTATAGAAAGGAACCTGAGAGCAATACCACACACTCTGTCTGCTCTCTCATCTCATACTAGGGCTCCCCACTGGCCAAGCAGGAGGGGGACTCCAGCTAGGCATAGGGATCTGGAAGCGTTTTACCTGTAAGGTTATACTTCTTCTGCTAGAAAAAAATTAAAGCATATATAATAAAATATTAACAGTTGTCAATTCTGGGTGTTAGATTCACAAATGTTTAACGTTAGTTTTTATTTTTATCTGAGATCTCTGAATTTCTCAGAAAAGTGGTGGTAGTTTCCATCTACTTCCCTGTTTAATGGTTTTGGTCACTGACAGAACATCAATTATTGATTCTTATCTCCACGTCACATTGTTTAAGTAACACTACTACATATAAAATAGATAACTAATAAAGACCTACTGTATAGCACAGGGAACTTCTTAATACTCCATAATAACCAAACGGGAAAAGAATCTAAAAAAGAGTAGATACATGAATAACAGATTCACTTTCCTATACAGCCAAAACTAACACAACATTTTAAATCAACTATACTCCAATAAAAAAAAAAAGTCATGTCAGAGAACAATACATACATTTGATGTGTGGAAATTTTCTTTTCTGCAGCTTTTATCTGGAAATTTTACTTTTTGTAGGATCATAATACAACCTCCCCTTTATCTGGTTTTTGATATTTTTCTTAGCACTGAATAGTGAATTGAAGATAAATTAGAAAAATCAGAGTGGGTACAAAGGTTAAGATGGAGAAGGAAATGGAAGCCAACTCCAGTATTATTGCCTGGAGAATCCCATGCACAGAAGAGTTTGGTGGGCTACAGTCCATGGGGTCTCAAAGGGTCGGACACAACGGAAGCGACTTAGCACGCGCAAAAGTTAAGAAGACCCAATCACACCAATTCTAGCCCAGTGACTTTATAAATCCCCCCAGTTTCAGTTTCACCTAAAAAATGGAGATTTGCTATTGTAGTATCAACTACTCTACCAGATTATTGCGAGAAACACGTGAGAATATAAAACGTATGTTAAAGTAAATAAAATCTAAATTGTTTTATAAATGTAACATATTATCAAAACTTTTGAACTCACTGTTCCTTGAAGCTTAATTTGAATTTAAATTTTTAAAAAGGCATTTGGTTGGGGTTTTTTTTCCTCCCTTCTCTAGCAACCTATAGACTTATTTGGTTTCAGCTGTCTATGTACATTTCCAAGTAGGTATCCTAGGAAACTGGGAGATAACACAGCAGTTCCTGACAATCCCTGGCCAGACTAGATTTCCTATTTCAGTCCCTCTAGTTGTGGTGAGCTGGGGCTACTCTTGGTTGCAGTGAGCAGGCGTCTCATTGTGGTGCACAAACTCCAGGGTGCTAGGACTTCAGTAGTTGTGGTGTGTGGGCTCGGTAGCTCCAAAGCATGTGGGATCTTCCCGGACAAGGGATCGAACCCATGCCCCCTGCATTAGCAGGTGGATTCTTAACCACTGGGCCACCACGGAAGCACACTGCCCTCCTCCCCCCAACACCTCCTGGTACCTTCATCTTGTACTTTCAGCCTCAGAAAATAAATTTCTGTCATGCAAGCCCCCCAGTCTGTGGTATTTTGCTATGGCAGCCTGAGCAGACTAATACACTACCTTTAGTTCTCCTATTTTCTACTAAGTGCAAAACTTCCCAGTGTTTTTTACTCCCAGGCTACCTTGAAGTATGAGAAAGACACCTTTCCCTCCTCTTCTCTCAGCTCTTGATTAGCTACTAACTAGACTGTGCACACCAAGAAAGGCAAGAATTTTTCCACATGATTCACATACATCCATCATCCAGGCTCCTCGCCTGCCAGGCGTTCATAAATATTTGTTGAATAAATTACAGCCCATTCAGTCTTGAAAAGGACCCTTGCTCACATCTTCTTCTCTCTGATATTTCCAGCCTGTCTCCACGAGCTTCTTCTCCTTTTCACACATTTATAAACCTCCCCATTTAGGACATATCTCACTTAACCCTGCTGCCTTTTCAAATGTCTTGGTTCTCTAGTTTCTTTGCATAAGTGGCTCATTTTTACCAGCCTCATTTAGTGCCATTCAGTCGTCTTCATCCCTTTGTGGTCTGGTATCAGTTCCATCAACTCTAGGGATGAATGAACCCCAGGTAGGGAGGCCTCCTTTTAAACCAGATGTGGTCTTCCTGTCCAGCCCTCGCTTCCCAGACCTCAATGTTCTGATAGGGACATTGCTGATAACCACTTTCTTTTTTATGAATTTATTTTGTTATGGCTGTGCTGGGTCTTTGTTGCTGTGTGGGCTTTTCTCTAGTTGTGGTGAGAGGGGACACCTCTCTAGATGTGTGAGGGCTTCTCATTGTGTTGGTTTCTCTTGTTGTGGAGCACAAGCTCTAGGATGCATGGGCTCCAGGAGTTGCCACACGTGGGCTCAGTAGTCACAGCTCCCACTCTACAGCGCAGGCTCAAAAGTTGGCATACTTGGGGTTAGTGACTCTGCAGAACGTGAGATCTTCCCAGATCAGGGATCGAACTAGTACCTCCTGCATTGGCAGGTGGATTCTTTACCACCGAACCACCAGGGAAGCCCATCACTTTCTTATTTTTAGAAATTATTTGGGACTTTTTTTTTTTTTTAACTCCACCTCTCAGCTAACAGGATCTTAGTTCCATGACCAGGGATCCAGCCTGGGGCCCTCAGCTGTGAAAGTGTGGAGTCTTAACCACTGGACCACCAGGGAATTCCCAACACTTCCTTTCTTAAATTCTCTGCCTGTGGTTGAGGATATTGTGCTTCTCTACTTCTTACTTCTCACCCTCCACTTTCTCTCTCTGAGCATATTCTAAGGAGTAATGCTCTCCTTATTCTTTCCCCACTTACTTTCTTCAAGAGTTTTTTTTCCTAATTCAAATGATCAACTCTTTTGTTGGTGACTTGATAAATGACAGCTGAATTCATTTCATGTCCAAGGCAGAATCTCAAGCCTCAAGTTAGCACTCAGAGCATCCCAAGAGCCCCATCATGTTTCTCTAATAGGAACACATTCCCATTTCCCAAGGTGACTATGACAGAAAGCCTCCTATGTTCTCAAACCTTTTGCACCCCTTTCTCCATTCTTAGTTTTAGCAAAAACCTTGGCTCACCTGTCATCAAGAAATTAGAAACCATTGGATGAAAACTCTAATCTTCCCACCAGCAAAGAACAAAGCCCCGCTTTTATTTGCACCTTCAATTTGTCCCTTCTTTCTTCCCATTTACGATGGAGGAAGAGTCTTCTTCCCATGAAAAGCCAAAGCCAACCTCTTCACTATGTTCTATCCCTCTCCTTTTTTTTTTTAAACAAGTATTTTATTTATTTATTCTTTGTTGCTGCTGGGCCTTTCTCCAGTTGGGGCGAGCGGGGGCGACTCTCTAGTTGTGGTGCATGTGCTTCTCATTATAGTGGCTTCTCTTGTTACACAGCATGGACTCTATGCTGGGTTTAGATATCCTGTGGGATGTGGGATCTTCCCAGACCAGGGATCAAACTCAGGTACCCTGCATTGGCAAGTGGATTTTTAACACTTGGACCACCAGGGAAATCCCTTCTCTCTCCTCTTCTTTTATTCTTAATACCCACCAAGTTCTTTCCCACCTCAGGGCCTTTGCATGAGCTCTTCCATCTTCTCAAAGTGCTCTTCCTCCTATTCTTTAATTGGTCCATTCGTCTTGCTTTAGATCTCAGTGTAAATGCTACCTCCTCAATGAGGGCTATCTTGACCATTTTACCTAGAATAAACTCGACTTGTTATTCCTTATCTCAGTCCCTTGTTTATGTTCTTCATAATATTTGCTTCAATTGAAATTAATTTTTGTTTGTATTCTCAAACTAAATGTAAGATCTATGAGTCTATATACTATTTCCATATATCTTGCTTACCATTATATTAATAGCTCCAGGTCTAATAAGTGACTGACCTGTAGGAGGTGCTCAGTAAATACCTACTGCATAAATATGTGATAATATTGATTTCCAACTTCCTCAGGAGAGGGAATTCAGTGATTGGAGGATAGGAAGGGGAAAGAGAAATTTCACTGTATACCCTTTTGTACTCGATGAACCAGTGAATATATTGCCTATTTAAAATGGATTACATTAAAACCTGATAGCTCAGTTGGTAAAGGATCCACCTGCAATGCAGGAGATCCTGGTTCGATTTCTGGGTCGGGAAGATCCACTGGAGAAGGGATAGGCTACCCACTCCAGTATTCTTGGGCTTCCCTTGTGTCTTAGCTGCTAAAGAATCAGTTCACAATGCGGGACACCTGGGTTCGATCCCTGAGTTGGGACAATCTCCTGGAGAAAGGAAATGCTACCCACTCCAGTATTCTGGCCTGGAGAATTCCATGGACTGTATAGTCCACGGGGTCGCAAAGAGTTGGACGTGACTGAAAGACTTTCACTTTCACTTTCAAAATTAGAAAAAAGAAAGAAGTTGTTCTAGCCTAGAGATGATGATGGCCTGTACAAGGCTGGTGACAGTGGGATTGAAAAGAAGTAAACATATTTGATATCTAGGATCTCATGATTGCTTGGGTGTGAGGGAGTGAGATATCCATATTAGTATATAAGAATGTTCATCACAGCATTATTTATAATATGAATAATTGGAAACAAATTTCCAATGACAGGGAAATATTTCAGTAAATCATGGCACATTTACTTGGTTAAATGGCATTCTACCTTTTTAAAAAAGAATTTGTAACATGGGCAACTGTTCATATGATATTAAGCAGGAAAAAAAACAACTGAAAAGTATGTGTATGTTGTGATCAAGACCATGTGTAATCCCCCAAAGCAGGGGTCCAGTGGCTAAGACTCTGTGTTCCCAATGCAGGGCGCCCAGGTTTGATCCCTGGTCAGGGAACTAGACTGCACACGGCACAACTGACAGTTTGCATGCAGCAACTAAAAAGATCCCACGTGCTGCAACTAAGACCCAGTGTAGCCAAATAAGTAAAAAATAAATATTAGAAAAGAAATTTACCAAACTATGTACTATAAAAAATCAAAGAAAATAAAGCAAAAAATTAATTTTAAAAATGTTGCCGAGTTGTGAAATTATGAATTTTTAAAAAAGGTTCAGATAATTTCTGGATCATTATCTGAAGCTAAGCCATAATCCCTCTTTCCTGATCTGTTAGAATGAAGTGGTTAAGCAGAAAATCTGCATTTTTTGGCAGTTAAATGTTTCTCTCCTCAAGAATTTGGAGAAGAGTCACTTGCTAAGGCCTGGACATCAAACAATTCTATATTAGCTAGAAAGGCTTTTTAAAAAAAATTATTTTAAAAATAATTGCCTTAAAATTATTTTTAAAATTAAAAACAAAACAGTGGTTAAAACTCTGTGCTTGCAATGTAGGGGCACAGGTTCAATCCCTGGTGGGGAATTAAGATCCTGCATGTCCAGGCACAGCCAAAAATTTAAAAAAAAAAAAAAATTAATCTCAATTATAGAAAAATTAGAAGACTTAGACAAGTAAAAATAAGTCACTCATAATTACATCATCATAAAAGCCACAACTAACACTTGGGTAGCTATCACTGACTTTTTAAATGGATATATATATTTTTTGACCACAGAATATATGGTCTTGTGATTTAGTCTTTTTACTTAATAATATCTTATTAGATAGTATTAGATAGATATAGGACATATAGGATAGATATAGGACATATAGGACATCAATATTTTAATAATGTCATTCTTTGCATTTACCATAATTTATGCAAACAGTCCCTAAATATGTTGCATATTTAGGTTGTTTCTAATTTTTCACTATGCATGTGTTCCTTTGAGTACTTATCCTGTTTTCACAGGATATTATTACTAGCTGTGGAATTTTGGAATGAAAGGATATATTTAAAGATACTGTCAAATTGATCCACAAAGTTTTCTGCAATTTATATTCCCACCTACAGTTCATGAATATGTGTTTCCACAGGCTTTCACTCTTGCCCTTGTAAGAGTCAGAGATTGGTATCTCACTCAAAGTTATTTTAATTTATAGGTTTTTGATAAGGTGAAACTTTTTTTTGTTTGCTGTTTACATTTGTGAATTACCTGTTCGTATCCCCAACTCACTGACCATAAAGGACCATAAATCCTTGAGGAACTGATTGAATGAAAAAGGCTTAGAATGAGGAAGGAAGAGAAGGAGGTTCTGCAAGGCTGAAGAGAGAAAGATCTTTGAACAAAGATTATAGAAGCAAAAAAAAAAATTTTTTTTTGCAGGAAACTTTTTTAAAGTCAAAATTTATTTGAAACTCACATAGGAAACACAAAAAAAGTGGACCAACTCTTGTGAAACCTGCTCAGCTACACTTGCTCAGTCCCCTGTTAGCATAACCATCCCAGCAGAAGTCCCAGTCTCAGGGCTTCAAGAAACTAAAAACTAGTCCATGCATATTTCTTTCCAAATATCTGCACACATTTCTCCAGATTACGAGACTCAAGAGATTTTAGAAACACAAAAGTGAAACTGATGAGACTCACATGGTTTGAAGTCAGACTGCATGGGTTTGAGTATCAGATTGGACTCTGATTAGCACTGTGAATTGGAGAGGCATTTAGCCTCCAGTCCTTCTTTTTAAAAAGGACAAAATAATACCGCCCACCTTGTAGGACTGACACAGGAATTTTAATGGGATGATATACATACAATAAGAAGGAAAAAAAAAAAAAAACTAGTGGACAAACAAGACCAATGTATTTGTATTATTTTTCATAAGCAATGAGTTAAAATTAAGGCTGTTTTTAAAAACTTTTTTATTGTGGTAAAAGTCACATAATATAAAACATGAGACCATCATACAAAGTGAAGTAAGTCAGAAAGAGAAAAACAAATATCGTATATTAACGCATATAGGTTGGATCTAGAAAAATGGTACAGATGAACCTATTTGCAAAGCAGAAATAGAGACATAGACATAGAGAACAAACACATGGATACCAAGTTGGCGGGGCGGAGGGGTGGATTGGGAGATTGGAATTGACCTATGTACACTACTATGCCTGTTTTGCTAAGAGTTCTCTATCAAAAGAAAGCTTTTTGATAGGGTTTTGAAAGAAAAGGACATGAATGAGCAGGAATGTTATCATTCAACTTCACTATAGAATGAATCATGCTATTCACAATGCAGGCAGCCTCTGGTGGCATAGCAACCTATTCAAATTGTAAGCAGAATACCGAGAAGGAACTATATAAAATTACATCTAAAGTGCTAGCTGCACAATACCTATAGCGTACACAAAACTCCTAAATCTTTTCTTCCAGACCTATCCTTTCATCCTTAAGACTAATATACCTAAATTCAAATATACCTAATACAATACCTAAATACCTAAAAACAATACCTAAATACAAATATACCTAAATTCACTTCTGTCATTTCAGAGAGTATCCAAAACATACCATTTTTACCACCCAACAGGTTCCCCTCTCTCCAAGTTCCCCATTTTCCTGCAGCTTTGGAGTCTGTAGTGAACTTCCCCTTCTCCTTTTAAGCTCACCTAGTCACCAACTCTTGCTACTTCTTCCCTGACAGAGATGTGTAGATGCATTGTTTCCTTACTTACACGGCCACCCCTTTCATCTGGACCCTTATTACTTCATGCCTGGATTGCTGCAAGTTTCCATCTGGTGAACTACTGCCAAATCAATTTTTATGCAATCTCATGTTAATTGGATCTGTATAGCCTTCTGACCTAGTGTCTGGACCATTATCTGGTCTGGGCTTACATTCTTATTTCAGATTATAGGATGACCCAACTCTTCAAATATTATCCTGTCAGTGATATACAAAAGAGGCAGGAAAGCTAAACATCACTTCAGCTTTATGAATTGTCTTGGTATGCTCCCAGCATCCTCAACTGTTTGCCTCCTTGACCTCTTTAGTCCTGATCTTGTTTTGGTGCCTGGCCTCTGACTGCTATTTACATTTTCCTTGTGGTACTGAAATGATGTTATATTAATGCCCAGCCATTTCAGTTCTTAATGTCAAGTTTAGCCACCTACTTGACACACAACTTTTAATTCACAACGAATTCTTCAACCTTGTATTCATGGCTCTCTCTCCTTAAACGGAAAGGAAATTTTTACTTTTATCCATGGTGGATCTCTCTTGGGTTTTTTTTTTTTTGTTGTTGTTGTTAACCTTTCCAGGGCCACCATGTTGTACAACTCAAAGCAGAATCATTCATATTGTATTCTGTGTTAATGGTTTCTCATACTAGAACACACTACCGTAGTGGGAATTTCTAATAATGTACTTTCACAGCCTTGAGAAATCTCATAGAAATAGCACCTGGAAAAACGGCATATATCAAGAAACTGTGATGATGTATCAACAATGATGAAAAACATTTTTCATGTTTTTCTGAGAACAGCCTTCTTACAGACCCCAAGGCCAGACCCAGAAGGGAGTATGACTGGGATCATAAAAGCATGGACCTTGGAACAGCAGGTCAGTGTTAGGTATGAACACTGCCTACACACTTGCTGACTGTTCCCGAGACTATCCCACAAGGGAACGGCCTGGGGTCAAAACAAGGAGATCTGGACTATGTCAATGTAGTGTCTTGGGAAAGATAGATTGAAGAAAGTTTTGCAGTCTGCAATCAGGAGTAATAGCTGGACTCAGAGTGGACTCTGCACCTCAGTCCAGTAGAGGCTGCAGGTCCCCTGACCCATTGCACCAGATTTCGTGTTCAGCTCTCATTCTTGTTGCTTGCTCCTGGACGTTTAGGGCAACACACTACAATTTATATTTTATGTTGTCTTTTCTTAACCCACTGCAGCGATTTTATCTCTGCAGTTGTGGTGACTAGATGGCCATCTATAGCCAGGGCCCCACCCCAATTTTTAGAGCCTGTCCTGGCCAGAAAGGAGAGGTTGAACAGCTCTGGTACTCAGTACCAACTAACACCGTAATTAGTCCAAAATGTTATCCTCTGTCCTTTCAGTTCTATTAAATGAGGTTTTTTCCCAAGCTCTGGATCCTAGTTCTGCTAACTTGTGACCTGTTTTACCTGATAACATGCCTCAGACCTAGTCCTACAGAGAAGATCTTGCTACTTCAAATTAAAATTCCCTCAAACCAACCTGCCAACTGTTGTCCACCGGCATGTATTTAGAATTCTACTGGTACGCTGGACTAGACCTACAGCAGGGTGTATCAAATCTAGTGCCACCTTTATCCCAGCAAAAGGATCTAATTACATCTTTTTTCTTTTTCTAATTACATCTTTTGACCACTTCTCTAGCCTTCCCATCCTGCTGTGTGCCATGCCTAGCAGCATGTCTCATTATGAAAAGATATTTAATATCTTTTAAAATGTGATGCCCCTATCAGAAAAGCAATATTCAGATGTTATCTGATGACAAATGTGAACTCTGTTGTTATAGATACTATACTTTTATTAAGTGAATTGAAGTCACCTTGACTATAAAATCATCAAACTTTTAAAACATGATTTTCTAAACATCTTTACTATAGTGGGTACTTTCTCTTTTACTGATTGACACAAAATATATGCTGGTCCTATAATATGAACTGCATCATAACTGAACCACAACAAAGCAAACTTGGAATGGGGAAACTGTGAAAAAGAATTATATCAATGATGATCAAAAGCATCTCTAGCAACTATAATCATAAGTTATATAAGTGAAAGTGAAAATGACAGATTTAATGGATTACCTGCCCAAGTTATTTATTCAAATGCCAAGAGGCAATTTACCATAAAAGTGCATTTTATTTTTCTCATATGAGAGAGAAGTCTCAGGTGTGTTTACTTATATTATCAATTTATACCTCATTAAATTCTGGAAAAAAATTATAAAGCATATTTCGAATTACAATGGCAGAAAAGAAAACACCAATGAATTCTTTTGTTCTTGAAATTTTTATTTCAGTTTAAACAAAAAAACAAATGTTACTTATGTCATCCAGGGATAGGTGGGAGAGTATGATTAGCCTTCATAACTGTTAGCTGGCAAAGTCCAAATAAGAGGTGTAATCTAGGTCCAAGATGCTTATTGTTCCAGGATATATTTACCTTCCAAAGAGATAATGAAAATAAGTCAAAAAGATGATAAACGGATTTACATGAAGTCACATTAGAAAATCTGAGAAAGTGATGCCTAATGCTTTGGGAAATTCTGTTCCCATTTAATACTCAGAAGAATAAATTCTTAAAGATTAGGAGCAGATGGTTCATAAGTATTAGACACAATGATATGCACTTTCATCAGTTTGTTATGATTATTAGGACTCAAGATGTTATTTAAAATCTAGATGTAGGCCCAGACAGTTGGTCATTGCTAACAATGGAAAATGTACATTTCACTAGAGGAAACAAAAATGTGACTGTTAGCATCTTGTCTTAATTTACAATTATGAAGTCCAATTTTAATTTTTACCAAAAAAAAGAAATATAGCAGCAATAGTTACACACCTGAAAAAGACTCCAAATAGAATGTCCCTATTAATGACAGCAACCAAGAAATTCAAATTCAGTCTACAGATTTTATTTCTGATCATGTAACAAACTTTCAGGTATTTCTTTGAGCCTGCCTCTGTTAACAATGTACAACTTGTCAGATAATTACATCACTGCTTTCCAAGCTCTCTTTCCACAATATTTTTCCCCTTTAACTAAGGTGTACCTAGAAATAATGAGACAACTTGAATAGCTGTAATGACCTTCATTAATTCTGTCTTACTAATTAGTTGATCTTATCCCAGTGAAGGCTAACGTCAAATTTATCCAACAGCCTTTGATTTCAGAATTACTTATGATAGTAGAATACTGCATCAAATACAGAAATCTTGATCAATAATCTTCTACTTACATCTCATAAACAATTATCTTTCTAAACAATTTACAAATGTAAAATATGCAATATTGTTTAAAATAAATATACAATATATAGTTTCTACATTCTCAGACAGGCTTAAAAATGAGGTAATAAACACTTAACTGATTAAACCTTTTACCATTCTGGAAATGGCTTGGGGAAATAATGAAAAAATTTTTTCTTAGGTCTTTCCATGTTTTCTTTGAATGCTTCTGACTACCTCCTTCTCTATTCTGAAAAATTATGTAAAAAATCCTTAAGCTTTGTTGGATAGTCTGTCATCACCCCAGTTGCTCCCAAATCAAAGGCTCTTTTGTATTCCTGTTCTTCATTTAATACCCAAATGTACACCTGGAAATTAGAAAAATGAGACGTATGAGAAGAAATGTTAAAACAGCAAATTATCTTTATGTTAGCATGCATCCATTACAATCTCAGTACACTTAGAAACAACCTTTTAATAACCTGCAATTTAAAGTTTTTCTGGTAAGTGGTCTGAGGTGACCTCTAAAAATGGTCTGCTATTCACTCAACCCAGAAAACGCCACAAAATCATGTAAATCAAGAGGTTCAAATCGTCACGCTCCCTTTAAGAACACTTGTGAAACTGCCCAGGCCATTAAGGGTATGCATATCTGAAAAACCACCAAGTATTTGAAGGATGTCACTTTACAGAAGCAACATGCGTGCCATTCCATCATCACAATGGTGGAGGTGCTAGGTATGCACAGGCCAAACAGTGGGGCTGGACACTGGGTCAGTGGCCCAAAAAGAGTGCTGAATTTTTACTGCACATGCTCAAAAATGCAGAGTCATGCTGAACTTATAGGCTTAGATGCAGATTCTAGATGTAGATTCTCTGATCACTGAGCACATCCTGGTGAGCAAGGCTCCCAATGTGTGGGTAGGACTTACAGAGGTCATGGTCAGATCAACCCAAACATGAGCTCTCCCTGCCCCACTGAGATGATCCTTACTGAAAAAGAACAGATGATCGTTCCTAAACCAGAAGAGGAGCTTGTACAGAAGAAAAAGATACCCGGGAAAAAAACTGAAGAAACAAATAACTTATGGCCTCAGAATAAATGCTGCAAAAAAAAGAAAGAAAGAAACAAGGAAGGAAGCAGCAACAGCAAATAAAAGCCAAAAACAAAAAACTCTGCAATTTTAAGAAATCATTGAGCCCTTTAAACAAATTCCACTTTGCTCACTAAATATGACTATCCCACCCTCTGGCTTCAGTTCTCCTCACCTACCTATAGGTGAACTCTAGCTACTGAAAAACCAATACCATCTTGCTAACTATAAGGCAGAGCTTAAGGGCTTCATATAGTGAAAGTGAAACTGGAGAAGGAAATGGCAACCCACTCCAGTATTCTTGCCTGGAGAACCCCATTGACAGAGGAGCCTGGTAGGCTACATATATGAGAACCAGTAAAAGCAGCAGAGTTACGACCAAATCAAGTCAGTTAGAAGTTACTGCCCTTTATTTTATTTTTTTTTTACATACCTATTATTCATTTTATTATCTATGGTCACTTTTGCAATAAAATGTTGAGAAGTTGTAACAGAGATTGCACGGCCCACAGGTGTGACACTATCATCTGGACTTTAACAGAAAAAGTTTGACCATCACTGCTAATTGCAAGTTCAAACCTTTTCTCTGCTCCTAAAACTTCCCACGTACCCTCCAGCACTTTCTCCATGTTCACTGGGAAAATTTAGCACATTTATTTTTTAATTTTTTTTGTTTTTTGACTAAACAACAATATTTACTTTTATTTTATTTATTTTTCCCAATTATTTTTATTAGTTAGAGGCTAATTACTTTACAATATTGTAGTGTGTTACTGCCCTTTCAACTTGTGTTGAACTGGTAAACTATGCTCTTTCTAAAATGCATCATTACAAAAACTTACCTGAATGCCTCGGGCAGTGAGGTGGTCAAACAAAGCTTTTCTCATTAGTAAACTAGAAAAGAAAAGCATAAAAGATTTAGGTACTCCTTAGTCCTAAGGACCGACTAAAATTAGTCCTCAATTCTAATTCAGTCAGTTTAGAGCTTCTAATCCCTACGGTGGAGAGGTCTGACAGAATGTGGTCCACTGGAGAAGGGAATGGCAAACCACTTCAGTATTCTTCCCTTGAGAACCCCATGAACAGCTTGAAAAGGCAAAAAGATAGGACACTGAAAGATGAACTCCCCAGGTCAGTAGGTGCCCACTATGCTACTGGAGATCAGTGGAGAAATAACTCCAGAAAGAATGAAGGGATGCAGCCAAAGCAAAAACAATACCCAGTTGTGGATGGGACTGGTGATAGAAGCAAGGTACGATGCTGTAAAGAGCAATATTGCATAGGAACCTGGAATGTTAGGTCCATGAATCAAGGCAAATTGGAAGTGGTCAAACAGGAGATGGCAAGAGTGAACATCAACATTCTAGGAATCAGCAAACTAAAATGGACTGGAATGGGTGAATTTAACTCAAATGACCATTATATCTACTACTGTGGGCAGGAATCCCTTAGAAGAAATGCAGTAGCCATCATGGTCAACAAGAGTCCGAAATGCAGTACTTGGATACAATCTCAAAAATGACAGAATGATCTCTGTTCGTTTCCAAGGCAAACCATTCAATATCACGGTAATTCAAGCCTATACCCTGACCAGTAAAGCTGAAGAAGCTGAAGTTGAACAGTTCTATGAAAACCTACAAGGCCTTCTAGAACTAACACCCAAAAAAGATGTCCTTTTCATTAAGGGGACTGGAATGCAAAAGTAGGAAGTCAAGAAACACCTGGAGTAACAGGCAAATTTGGCCTTGGAGTATAGAATGAAGCAGGGCAAAGGCTAATAGAGTTATGTCAAGAGAATGCACTGCTCAGAACAAACACCCTCTTCCAAAAGCACAAGAGAAGACTCTACACATGGACATCGCCAGATGGTCAACACCAAAATCAGACTGATCATATTCTTTGCAGTGAAAGATGGAGAAGCTCTACATAGTCAGCAAAAACAAGACTGGGAGCTGACCGTGGCTCAGATCATGAACTCCTTGTTGCCAAATTCAGACTGAAATCGAAGAAAGTGGAGAAAACCACTACACCATTCTGGTATGACCTATATCAAATCCCTTATGACTATACAGTGGAAGTGAGAAATAGATTTAAGGGACTTGAACTGACAGACAGAGTGCCTGATGAACTATGGATGGAGGTTCGTGACATTGTACGGGAGACAGGAATCAAGACCATCCCCAAGAAAAAGAAATGCAAAAAGGCAAAATGGCTATCTGAGGAGGCCTTACAAATAGCTGGGAAAAGAAGGGAAACGAAAAGCAAAGGAGAAAAGGAAAGATATTCCCATTTGAATGCAGAGTTCTAAAGAATAGCAAGGAGAGATAAGAAAGCCTTCCTCAGTGATCAGTGCAAAGAAACAGAGGAAAACAATAGAATGGGAAAGACTAGAGATCTCTTCAAGATAACTAGAGATACCAAGGGAACATTTCATGCAAAGACGGGCTCAATAAAGGACAGAAATGGCAGGGACATAACAGAAGCAGAAGATATTAAAAAGAGGTGGCAAGAATACACAGAAGAACTGTACAAAAAAGTTCTTCATGACCCAGATAATCACAGTGGTGTGATCACTCACCTAGAGCCAGACACCCTGGAATCTGAAGTCAAGTGGGCCTTAGGAAGCATCACTACAAACAAAGCTAGTGGATGTGATGGAATTCCAGTTGAGCTATTTCAAATCCTGAAAGATGATGCTGTGAAAGGGCTGCACTCAATATGCCAGCAAATTTGGAGAACTCAGCAGTGAAGACAGGACTGGAACAGGTCAGTTTTCATTCCAATCCTAAAGAAAGGCAATGCCAAAGAATGCTCAAACTACCACACAATTGCACTCATCTCACACGCTAGTAAAGTAATGCTCAAAATTCTCCAAGCCAGGCTTCAGCAATACATGAACCTTGAACTTCATATATTTAAGCTGGTTTTAGAAAAGGCAGAGGAACAAGAGATCAAATTGCCAACATCTGCTGGATCATCGAAAAAGCGAGAGAGTTTCAGAAAAACATCTATTTCTGCTTTATTGACTATGCCAAAGCCTTTGACTGTGTGGATCACAATAAACTGTGGAAAATTCTGAAAGAGATGGGAATACCAGACCACCTGACCTGCCTCTTGAGAAACCTGTATGCAGGTCAGGAAGCAACAGTCAGAACTGGACATGGAACAACAGATTGGTTCCAAACAGGAAAAGGAGTACATCAAGGCTGTATACTGTCACCCTTCTTATTTAACTTCTATGCAGAGTACATCATGAGAAACGCTGGGCTGGAGGAAACACAAGCTGGAATCAAGATTGCCCGGAGAAATATCAATAACCTCAGATACGCAGATGACACCACCCTTATGGCAGAAAGTGAAGAAGAACTAAAGAGCCTCTTGATGAAAGTGAAAGAGGAGTGTGAAAAAGTTGGCTTAAAGCTCAATATTCAGAAAACTAAGATCATGGCATCCGGTTCCATCACTTCATGGCAAAGAGATGGGGAAACAATGGAAACAGTGGCTGACTTTATTTTTTTGGGCTCCAAAATCACTGCAGATGGTGACTGCAGCCATGAAATTAAAAGATGCTTACTTCTTGGAAGGAAGGTTATGACCAACCTTGACAGCATATTAAAAAGCAGAGATATTACTTTGTCAACAAAGGTCTGTCTAGTCAAGGCTGTGGTTTTTCCAGTGGTCATGTATGGATGTGAGAGTTGGACTATAAAGAAAGCTGAGCGCAGAAGAATTGATGCTTTTGAACTGTGGTGTTAGAGAAGACTCTTGAGAGTCCCTTGGACTGCAAGGAGATCCAACCAGTCCATCCTAGGGGAGATCAGTCCTGGGTGTTCAGTGGTAAGACTAATTTTGAAGCTGAAACTCCAGTCCTTTGGTCACCTGATGCAAAAAGCTGACTCACTGGAAAAGACTCTGATGCTGGGAAAAATTGAGGGCAGGAGGAGAAGGGGACGACAGAGGATAAGATGGTTGGATGGCGGCACTCAGCGGCGGCCACAGCGCAGACCAGACTTCACTCGCTCGCAGCTTGCTCCGCGCCCTCTGCAACAATGTCTGACAAGCCTGATATGGCGGAGATTGAGAAGTTCAATAAGTCGAAATTGAAGAAAACGGAAATGCAAGAGAAAAACCCACTGCCTTTGAAAGAAACGATTGAACAGGAGAAGCAAGCAGGTGAGTCGTAACGAAGCCTGCGCCGCCAGTATGCACTGTACATTCCACAAGCATTGTCTTCTTATTTTACTTCTTTTAGCTGTTTAACTTTGTAAGATGCAAAGAGATTGGATCGAGTTTAAATGACTGTGCTACCCCTTTTCACATCAAAGAATGGAGAACTACTGACAACGTAGGCCGTGCCTGCCTCTCCCATCTGCCTATGTGGCTGGCAGGGAAGGAAAAGAACTTGCATGTTGGTGAAGGAGGAAGCTGGGTGGGACGACAGTGAAATCTAGAGTAAAAAGCTGGTCCAAGGTGTTCTGCGGGCTGTAAAATGCAGTTTAATCAGAGTGCCATTTTTTTGTTGTTGTTCAAATGATTTTAATTATTGGAATGCACAATTTTTTTAATATGCAAATAAAAAGTTTTAAAACCGGAAAAAAAAAAAAGATGGTTGGATGGCATCACCGACTCGATGGACATGAGTTTGAGTAAACTCTGGGAGTTGGTCATGGACAGGGAGGCCTGGCGTGCTGCAGTTCTGGGGTTGCAAAGAGTCAGACACAACTGAGCGACTGAACTGAACTGAACTGAACTTAGATTTAATCCCGATGTTTCAGCGATATAAGCAAGGGGTGGACTCAAGCAGTAATAGCTGTTGTGATGCGTTTATATCTTAACTGCTGGATCTCCTTTCTACTCTTTGCTGCCATTCTTCCTGAAGCAGCTCAATGGAGGCTTTCTCACTTTTCCTGCTGGTGCCATACTGAGAGTGAGAAAGAACTAGGGAGTCTGTGTTCCTAACTTTCCAAATCAAAATAAGGCAGTGAACTTGGGTCAAATTCTATAATGTCACAATCCATTTACAAAATGAATTAGTCTTTTGCGAGTTATCTTAGAAACGTAATGTTCATTAATTACACAATCTTTTATAAAGAAAAAAAAGTTTTTTTTTTCAGTTCCAAGTAACTTAAAAAGTGAACTTTTAGAATACAAGTCACTTGAGCAAGATGGAAGCTTTTTGTACTGAAAAGTTATACATATTATTTCTGTTCTGTTTAGTCTATTAGAATGATTAAGCAGCAGAAATGAAAAATCATATGCATTTAACACCAGCTAAAATGCATCCTTGGGAATTTCCTGGTGGTCCAGTGGTTAGGGGCCATAAGTTCAATCCCTGGTTGGGGAACTAAGATCCTGCAAGCCATGTGGCAGGGCCAAAAAAAAAAAAAAGCATCCTTAAAAACTACAAATGACATCAGGAATAAAACAAAAAAAGAATAAACCCTGTGGCACAGAGAAAAGACAAAACTAGTTTTCAAACTCTGAAACAGGAGCTAAGGAAAATAGGTTGTGATTCATGACTATTATTTAAGCATTCAAGGCATTCAAGGTTCCATTTTCTTTTCTTTCTTTCTTTGGCTGTGTTAGGTCTTAGTTATGGCATGTAGGATTTTGTGTGTGTGTGTGTGTGTGTGTGTGTGTGTACTAAGCACTTTATGAAATTTACCACTCACAGCTCATGTTCACAAATAAGCTTGAAAAATCAAAGGGACTCTGATATTCTTAAAACTCAAAGGCTAGTAGATAAAGGCCCACCTTTCTGATCTTTTCTGCATTTGAAGAAATGAGGATTTTTTTTTTCAGTTGTGAACTCTTAATTGCGGCATGTGGGATCTAGTTCCCTGACCAGACATGAACTCATTCCCTCTGTGTTGCAATGGAGCATGGAGTCTTAGCCACTGGACCATCAGGGAAGTCCCCAAGGTTCCATTTTAAAGCAAAATAGAGGTAGGTTTTACCTAAAATTACACTCAACATGTCTTAGAATTTAAGGAATTTTCTCTGAGGTAGATGCCCACTGTACAGGTGGGGCTTCCACTCTGCTGTTAAGTCTCAGTGTAGATTTTCCTTAGATATGTGCCATTAGTCAATGTACACTCTTACATATGTTTTACACGTATGTTTTACTGCTTTACATGCTTCTTTTCACCATGCTTTTGTCTGCAGGCTAGTGGAAACAGTGAGTAAGTGGCAGGGGATGGGTATATATCCCAGGTCTGCTACTGACACGCCAAGTAAATCATTTAACTTTGGGTAGCCAAGTGCTCAGTTTTCTCCTGAGTTTGACGAGATTATCTCCCAATTCCTCTTAAGGTTTTGTGACTAGTAATTAAGCTAGTTCTAAATGATTCATACACATTCATTTGTATAGTTGATGTTCAACTCATCATTGTTACAAATTACACGTAGAAAGTCTGCTCTAGATTATAAGCATCATATTTAAGAGTTAAAACAATAATCTGTATATCAAGAAACTAAAATTCTTACATATCAGAAAGCCAGATGAGAAACTTCTGACTTCTGGACATGGTGTGTGGTTCTTTCAGCCTGAGGGAAAATAAAATTTAAATTAGAATCACAGGAATATATCAGTGTGATAAAACAAGCTCAAGGGAAAAATCATTGCCTTGATTGTACTTGGTATATGCCTCAGTTCAGTTCAGTGGCTTAGTCGTGTCTGACTCTGCGACCCCATGGACTGCGGCACTCCAGGCTTCCCTGTCCATCATCAACTCCCGGAGTTTACTCAAACTCATGTCCATCGTGCTGGTGATGCCATCCAACCATCTCATCCTCTGTCGTCCCTTTCTCTTCCTGGCTTCAATCTTTCCCAGCATCAGGGTCTTTTCCAATGAGTCAGCTCTTCACATCACGTGGCCAAAGGACTAGAGTTTCAGCTTCAACATCAGTCCTTCCAATGAACACTCAGGACTGATCTCCTTTAGGATGGACTGGTTGATCTCCTTGCAGTCCAAGGGACTCTCAAGAGTCTTCTCCAACACCACAGTTCAAAAGCATCAATTCTTCTGCGCTCAGCTTTCTTTATAGTCCAACTCTCACATCCATACATGACCACTGGAAAAACCATAGCCTTGACTAGACAGACCTTTGTTGATAAAGTAATGTCTCTGCTTTTTAATATACTGTCTAGGTTGGTCATAACTTTTCTTCTAAGGAGCAAGCGTCTTTTAATTTCATGGCTGCATCTGAGTTAAAGTCACCCATTCCAGTCCATTTTAGTTCAATGAGTCCTAAAATGTCGACGTTCACTCTTGCCATCTCCTGTTTGACCACTTCCAATTTGCCTTGATTCATGGACCTAACATTCCAGGTTCCTATGCAATATTGCTTTTTACAGCATCAGACCTTGCTTCCATCACCAGTCACATCCACAACTGGATGTTGTTTTTGCTTTGGCTCCGTTTCTTCATTCTTTCTGGAGTTATTTCTCCACTGATCTCCAGTGGCATATTGGGTACCTACCGACCTGGAGAGTTCATCTTTCAGTGTCCTATCTTAAAATTTGGGAAAGGACAAAATTAAATTAGAACAAAGCCCATTTGGATTCTCTATTTTCATGATTTCAAGCTAACTTTTTGCTTGAAAATTTAAAAGTTATCTTTCAAAAGATCCCGAGTACCCAGAACCCATGTTTCTCTTGTGAGGCCTTTCTCTTGCCTTGTCTGCTGTAATTTTGTATGCAGTAGATGTAAACACACAGCCAAACTTTACTATGTATTAAAAGATATTTAGGGTAAAAATGGGATTAAAAAGAAAACTCTAAAAATATTTTTTCCTTTCACTTTCAATATTTGAAGACCTAGGCCCATCCTTTTAAGACATCTTTCCTACTGAAAGAGTACACTTGACTTTCAGACCTACAATGAGTTCCTTCAATCTCTTTGATGTTGAGAGCACCACCTGTATCATTAACTTTGGGCTATGCCCAGAGACTTCTCTGACTAGTTAGTCTCTCTACTGTGAAGATTGCTCAGCTTCTTTCAAAGTTAAACTGCACAGTGATTTTCATTCTCCCCAGATCTTGATTCTTGTTTCCTTTCTAACTCCTCTTGTCTATACTCTTAGGATTACCTGAGTCTCCACACTTAAATTCATTAAAAAAAAAATTTATTTTGTTATTTATTTTTTAATTTGTCTTTAAATTTTTGGCTGTGCTGAGTCTTCATTGCTATGCACAGGCTTTCTCCAGTTGTCACAAGCAGGGACTACTCTCTAGTTGCGGTGCACAGGCTTCTCATTGCAGTGGCTTCTCTTGTCGCAGAGCGCAGGGCTTCAGCAGTTATGACATGTGGGCCCAGCAGTTGTGGTTCATGGGCTTAGCTGCTCCTTGGAATGTGGAATCTTCCCCCACCAGTGATCAAATCCATGTCCCCTGCCTTGGCAGATGGATTTCTAATTACTGGACCACTAAGGGAGTCCTTAATTTTTTCTCTGAATTCAGTTTTTATTTGAAGCTTTCTAAATAAACTCCTTCTATTCTCCTAATTCTACCCGAGGTAGAAAGTCCCAATTGCATTTTCAGGAATCCCAAGAACTTAAAAACTTGAAACAGTAATTACCTCATTAAACACAAACTATTACACTGCCTTAGGAAGTATCCACTCTCTTTCATTAAAAATAAATACAAACACAATATTCTACCAGTGTCTGAATCCATAATCACTTTTTAAAGAAAAAAATTAGTTCTATGAAATCTGTTCACATCTGTAATTTAATAACATTTCCTTCTAAAAGGAACACCTGGAGATGATCTCGAGAGCACAACAGTCCATTCTAGACCAGAGGAAAGCGAAGTACTTTAGGGATAAATGGCTAGGAATTATTTTAATTTAGCAAATGAAAATAGTTTATTTGTAGACAAGAAGCGATTTCTGTTGTTTCGTCTGAGGAACAGCTACAGAAATTGCTAATAAACACTATTATAATTGGGAATAGATAAAATAAGCACACACATAACTAACAAACTCAAACTGGAAGACAAGCGTGAAACACAGATGCTGAGGACAAGAGTGCTGACCAACTTCTCTTTCTTACTGATATTTTCTAATGACTGCTGCATGCTCAGCTTGATTTTTTATAGTTCTGTGGGGATGAAAAAAGTTCTCATGCAGATGAAACCACATTTAAATGATCTCCCCAGAAGCTCCAGGGAAATTTACAGCTAGGAATGACATTCTAAGGGTGTGGGATTGTGAGATGAAGATCTTTGTTATATAAAAATGATAAAGATAATTTAATGATAAAAGCTATCATTTATTGAGTGCTTATTATTTGCCAGGCAATGCTCCAAGTGTTTTATACATTTTAATCTTTGTATTAACAGTAAATTAGTGTGTGAAAAACAAGGCTTTATACCCAGTAGAGAAGTTACACAAATATGAGTATCTGAGAATCCCCTGGACTACGAGGAGATTAAACCAGTCAATCTACGGGAAATCAGCCCTGAATATTCATTGGAAGGACTGATGCTGAAGCTGAAGTTCCAATACTTTGGCCACCTGATGAGACAAACTAACTCAGCTGAAAAGACCCTGATGCTGGGAAAGGTTGAAGGCGGGAGGAGAAGGGGACGACAGAGGATGAGATGGTTGGACTGGCATCACTGACTCAATCGACACGAGTTGGAGCAAGTTCTGGGAGTTGGTGATGGACACTGAGTCAGTGATGCCATCCAACCATCTCATCCTCTGTTGTCCCCTTCTCCTCCCACCTTCAATCTTTCTAAGTCTTTGTCTTAGTTTTCCAGTAATCGCTAACTAATGAAAACAAGGTAATCACTTACTTCAATATGATAGAAGGCATTGGGATTTCAAAAAACTGTTCTCGAATGGGCACAAAGGGCAAGAGGCCAGTGAAGAACAGGCCAAGAATGAGCAGAACACGTTGTAAACTGAAGAGTATAGCAATTTCCGAATTCTAAAAGACACAAACAATATCAGAGGATTATTTCACAACCTTCAAGATTCCCCAAGACTGTATCTTGACATCTGTTTAAAGTATTCCCTAAATCATCAACATCCACTTCCAAACACACTACACTTAGAAATGACTGGTCCTTGACAAATAGGTCAGGATCTATCCTGGAGTCCTACAGTATAAACCGATATTCAAGTTTCCCCACTCTCCACTCTCTGCTTCTGTAGCACCAGTCCTGTCTGTCGGTAGTAGTCTTTCTCACCAGAGATTAAACATATCAAATTTAATGGAACAAGATAAAGAAATAATGATATGAAATATTCAGTAACCTTATACATATTCAATAACTATACATATATATATATATATATTTTAAATAAGATATGATACAGATATATGTTAATAGTGTTGCAAATATTCACATTTTCATCTCGCAAAACTGAAACTCTATACTAAACAAATCCCCATATTCCCCTCCCCCAGATCCCCCATGTCTATCTTTAAAACAAACAAAAACTTTAATACATATGAATGTTTCTGTATAAAAGTAATATATTGAAAAAAATCATGAAAAAACATATTTTATTTAACATTCAGTCACTTAAAAATATAGACCTGTTTACTGGCTACTTAGCTGCGATACAGGGGGTGATTTTTGTGGCATGCGGGATCTAGTTCTCTGACCAGAGACTAAACCCAGACCCCCTGCAGTGGGAGCATGGTGTCCTAGCCGCTGGACTACCACCAGGGAAGTCTCCGTCCCCTCTTTTTTAGATTTCTTTCCCATTTAGGTCATCACAGAGCACTGAGCAGAGTTCCTGTGCCCTAGAGCAGGTTCTTCTTAGTTACCTATCTTATACATAGTAGCATATATATGTCAGTCCCAATCTCCCCATTCATTCCACCTTCCTCCCATTTTTTTATATTTCCAGCCTCTAGCATCTGGGAAGTAAAGAGCTAATATGAAATTCTTATACATCATAATTTAAGAATTATAAAAGATGCATGAATTATATAAGCAAGTTCATAGCACAAATGACAATTACTGTTGAGACATTCTTCCTTAGGTGTTTGAAAATTGCTGCTGAAATCTTGGGAGTTTTTACATTCTAAAATGACAGAAGGCCAGAGATGTCTAGAAAAATACATCAATCTAGGGGAAAGTTCTGTGATTCTCGGCCAAAAGTGAACATGTTATTTAAACTCACAGGAGGTTGTAAGAATATACTAGAGTCCCATTTATTCTTAACGCAGCTGCCCCATCTGTAACCAGATGTATCAAAACCAGGAATTGACAGTGATATGTTACTGTTAGACTGTCGACCTTACTCAGTTTTCACCGTTTTTAAAACTTGTGTTCATTTGTGCATGTGTATAGTTAGATGCAGCTGTAATCCATGTATAGGTATGTGTAATCACCCCCAGTCAAGACACAGAACTGCTCTATCATGACAGAGAACTCCCTCCTGCTACCTCCTTAATTGAGTGAATAATTAATTTCATGCGCACCATTTTCACTTTACTGAGATAAATGCCCAAGAGTAAGATTGCTGATTAATATGCTAAATGTATGTTTGGTTTTCTAAGAAACTACTCATTTAATTAAGAGTGGCTATTTTATTTTACATTCCCACCAGCAATGCATGTGAGATCAGTTTCTCCTCATCTTCTCCAGCATTTGCTATTATCACTATTTTTAATTTGGAAAAAAAAAATTGAATGATGTAAAAAGGGGCTTCCTTGGTGGCTCAGATGGTAAAGAATCTGTCTTCCATACAGGAGACCCAGGTTCAGTCCCTGGGTCGGGAAGATCCCCTGGAGAAGGCAAAAGCAACCCACTCCAGTATTCTTGCCTTGAGAAACCCATGGACAGAGGAGCCTGGCCAGTTAACAGTCCATAGGGTCGCAAAGAGTCAGATACGACCAGGCAACTAACACACACACACAAAGATCAGCAGGTCATGAAGCCTCCAGTATATTATCTTGCTTTTGTCTCAGTTCTATATTCTTGGGGATCTGAAGTCACTCAGCCCATTGATTATTCTGTTCTGTCCTTTTGTACACAGATAAAACTTATCACTTGCCTTAATTAGAGCCTCATTACTTTTGATTGTACTTTTAATTATACTGGTGCTGATTTTGGATCTATGCTTTCCTTCTTTGCCAGGAAGAAAGGCCTTTTAAAAAGAATTCTTTGTATTTTAGAATTGCAACTTGTGTCATGATATTCCTTCTGCATCATCACTTGTATTCTGAAAGAGAATCTTTAATGCTTAAGATTTTTTAACTCTTTGCATTTCAAATCCTCTTAGCTGACTATGAGCTAAATTTGCTTGTAGAGGCTTAGTGTACCATTTCAAAATATATCCAATTTTTATAGATATATTTTTTTCAAACAGAAAGATTTCAATTTGTGGATGGCTGTAATTCAATATGCTACCTGATAATCTTTTCATACTGTCCATCCTAAAGGAAATCAGTCCTGAATATTCATTGGAAGGACTGATGTTGAAGCTGTAACTCCAATACTTTGGCCACCTGATGCGAAGAGCTGACTCATCTGAAAAGACCCTGATGCTGGGAAAGATTGAAGGAGAAGGGGATGACAGAGGATGAGATGGTTAGATGGCATCACCAACTCAATGGACATGAGTTTGAGTAAACTCTGGGAGTTGGTGATGGACAGGGAGGCCTGGCGGGCTGTAGTTCATGGGGTCGCAAAGATTCAGACACGACTGAGCGACTGAACTGAACTGAACTGAATTGAACCTGATAACCATGATTTAACTCTATCTGGGAAGTAATGTAAAGAAAAGCTTGAGTTGTAAAGTTGAAGGACTCAATACTTTTCTTCATTCAAAATTATGCAAAAAAATTTTGATTACCTAACAAAAACCAGACACTAAAAGTCATATATATATACATAATAAAATGAATAACATGTTGGCAAACAACTAATATTATCATGTGAAAATAATAATTCTGTGAGCCAGTCCAATCACAGTGAACTTAATTGCAAGGTCCATTATCTACTAAATCTATTATCTATAAATTCATTATGTCTATTAGTAAACTTCTGGTTAGCTGCTTCCATCCAATACTATCTGTCTTTGTATCAAGGCTATGAAATAAGATATTTTAAAAAAATTATTACTGTAATTACTTAAATTTTAAAGACATACAACAACAACAAAGACAGATCATTCTGTATCTTTTTTTTTCATTCTGTATCATTTTTGAAGCTTACCTCTTTGTAGCACTTTTCTACAATTTCATAGCTGGCGTTACCCCACACTGTTATGTGTTCTCGTCTGTACTGCTTGACCAATTCTGAAACCTATATGTGAAAATTCAAAATTTTATTCATGTGACTATTTGTAAACCCACTTACATGATTTTACTTATAAAATGGATTACAACTATCTGCCAGTGCTTAGTATAAAATTTTAAAAGAACTGATAATTAAATTCAGATTATTTCATAAAGTATAAGAAATTACATTTACCACTGTATGATTTATCTAATAGAATACAACTGTTTAGTAACTGGACATAAACTAAGTACAAATGAAACAAGTGAAACTGGAAGAAGTAATTAATTACATAAATGCCACAGCCATTTATGTAATGGGGTTCACAGGAGCTCACGCTTATCCATGACTGAGACATGACAAGTCACTCTGAAAACAGGCTTTCCTACAGTCGAGTGATCTCTTCTACCAAGGTAGTATTTAAAACAATGCTGGTCCCTAGAGTATCACATTTCCTTGAACACTGTCAATCTACGCAGGCACCTACTCTAGCCGTATTTAGTTTGTGAAATCAGATTGCAACACGCTCAGAGGAGGCAATGCCTTAAGTACCTTCTTAATCAGCAAATTGTTGTTGACTTTGATATCGATGTTAATGGGAGTGTTAGGAAAGGCCTCAAAAACTTCCTTCAGTAATGGAATTCGGTTATCTTTTCCTTCACATTGGCATGCTGAGGAAGCAAGATTTTTAAATGTATTTTTAAAAGATCACTTTTTTTATGATTAGAAAAGTTAAGAGTATGCAGTCATAACAGGACATTTACAAAATGAGGCAAAGTATAAAGAAGAAAAGAAAAATCATCTAAAAATCCAACAATTTAGATATAACCATTGAGACCATTTGATGTACTTTCTCTCTTTTTTCCTATACATAATCTAATGATGTTATAATATCGTGTCCCTTCAAGTTTTAACTTGATCTTTTCACATAAGTAAAAATAAATGTTAATATACTGCACTTATGATTATGATTAAAAGTTTTCCATTATACTTTTTGAGATAACTGTAGATTCAAATGTAGTTTTAAGAAACAATATAGAGATTTGTACAGGGTTTATCCAGATTCCCCAATGGTAACTTTAGCAAAACTGTAGTATGATATCATAACCATGACATTTACATTGATAGAATCCATGGATTCTATCCTGCAGTTATTATTTTAAATATATTTAAGGGTTTAAAATTTAACCATTCTCCTTGAAGGATAACAAAATCTGCCACTCCAAAATATGCCATTTTGGCATAAGGAATATTTTGAAGTGAAGGCAATTGAGAAGAGGCAGGTATAAGAAAGGTCCTCTATGCCCATCCCCCATCTGCCTAAAAACAAGACTAAACTGTGTAAAAAATAAACAACAACCCGAGACCCCTATCAGCACCAAAGGACCCTACATGACAAACTACTGACTAGTCTTTATCTTCCATCAACCCCCCATATTTACCTTCCCACCATTTGCCACTCTAGACATTCAAAGTCCTTTTTTCCTTTGTCTTGTCACTTTTCTGAAAATTTACTGGATTCTGTTTGCTTGTTTAAGATGCTATATAAACTCAAGTTCTAACCATGCCCTGATCTTCCTCCATGACACATACACATTAATAAACTTCTGTTTTCCTCGTGTTAATCTTTTTTGTTACAGAGTCCAGATGAGAAACTAAAAGAATAGAAGAAAAAAATTTTTCCTTCTCTAGACCTTACTACTGGATATTGAGATTGTTTCTAAAGTTTTGCTTACAATTTTGTAAAGTAATTAGCCTCCAATTAAAATAAATAAATTAAAAAATAAATAAATAAAGTTTTGCTATGATATCATCATTGCAATTAAAATAAATAAATTAAAAATAAATAAAGTTTTGCTATGATATCATCATTGAATTTTTCAGAGGCTGTAAATAATATGGATAGGCAAGGGAAATGCATGCTAATTCAGTAATGGGTTGAAGAATTATATCAATGCAATTAAATCAATTCAAAGAAAAACTGAGTCATGAAAAATCAGAAGAGGATTTTTAATCATTCTTTTTATTTTCTGAGGGCTATTTTATTCTTCCCTTAGTTCCATTTGCTCTAATTACTTAGATGACATACTATATAACTATTATAAAATTTTCCCTTCCACCCGAAGCTTCAATTCCACTAACTCGTGAATAACAAAATTGTGAAAGATCCTTTATTTCATCCTTATTGTACAGCAAAGCAAAACAAAGAAGCATATCAAAAAAAGTAATTTAAGTCCAAGTTCTAAAACTTTTTAAAATACAGGCTCGTGTGAAAAGCAGCACGGGAATGGGAATATTAAAAAAAAAGAAAAAATATGTTATCATTTTGTCGGCTCTGTATTCTATTCTTACTGTCTTTTTACTATGCCTTATAACTCAGATGGAGCTCTGGGTCATTCTGATGGGACTGTTAATCATTTGGCTTTGTCTCCCAGCCACAGAGAAAGCACATAACCTTTTAAGCATAAAAATATGGACCACAGGAGATGTTGCCTAAAACGGATCCTGTACTTTTGAACTTATCATAGGTCCATTTTTATGTGAAGAAGATATACTTGAGAACAAAGCTAACACGATGAAAATGGAACAAAGAAATGGAAATAAGAGACAGACAAATTATTGCTTGAGCAACTGGAATCAGTTGTTTGAAGGCATATAACCTCTAGACTTTTTAGTTATGAGAAAGCAATAAATTATTCTTATAAACTTCTCAAACTATTTTCAGATGGATTTCTAGTATTGATAACTCAAAGAGTTTGGACTCAGACTACAGAACTGAACTATAAAAATTAATTATGTTAATACACAAAAATTTAGCTATAGTTTTTATCTAACCAGCACCCTTCCTTCCTTAGGAAAATCGCATCTCCTACATTCCGAATTGTTCTGATTGGGCTGTCAAAAACAGGACCTTCTCCCCGCTTGCTCTCACAAGTAGGCAAATGACCTAGGTCTGGCCAATTGTAATAGCCTGTCCCTTTATCCACATGAATAGTTCAAAGTGGACACATGACCCAAGTCTAGCCAATCAGTGCCTTTCTCTAGAACCTTTCGTAAGTAAGGTCACAGTGCAGGCAGGGGTCACAGTGCAGGCAGGATGTGAATTAATAGTTGTCAGTGATCATATTCCTGCCACATACGCAAAATTCATCTATAGTAAAAGAAGGTAGGACCCAAGAGAAGCAGAACAATGGAATAAAGCAAGAGTCCTTTTATGTTCCCAAGGATCCCATAATGTTTAATATCAGATCCACCATATTCTAGAGAGTTAATGATAAAAATAAATGTCTTCTTTCCCCTTAAGCTAGTGTAAACTGGTCTCTGTTACTTATAATTTAAAAAGTCTGAACATGAGGTTCTATTTGTACAGTCCAACATGGCAGCCACTGGCCACATGGGGCTATTTAAATTAAGATGAAATAGGGGACTTCCCTGGTGGCCCAGTGCTTAAGAATTCTGCTGTTTTATTACAGGGGGCGTGGGTTCCACCCCTGGTGGGGGAACTAAGATTCCCCCATGCTGCATGGTATGGCAATAAATAAATAAATAAAATGAAATAAAATTTAAAATTCAGTTACTCGGGTATACTAACCACATTTCAAGTACTCAACAGTCACATGTGGCTATTGACTATTGTATCAGACAGTACAAATGTAGAAAATTTCTATCAGTATAGAAAGCTCTATTTAGGCAATGCCATTCTAGTTAGATTTTTGTGAGCTTATTCAATGTGGAAAAACTAATTTCGCAGTCCAAAGAATTACCATAGACAATAGCTATTCACACCTAAGTTAAGATGTACGCAAGGATCAACTTAGAAAAAGGTCAGACAAAACTAACTTTGGAAAAGCAACATGACACATTACACAATAAGAATAACATTGAATCAAACAGTGGGAGGGAAACAAGGAAATGAAAATATGCTAAGAGAATAATGTGTGCTAAAGCGATGTGAAGATATTTAAATTAGATGACTCAGTCAGCACAGAATAAAGAGTTGGAGGAAGAAGTTTGTCCCCAATATTGTTGCAGGCAGAGAATAACTAGCGGGGAAATACTACCAAAAGGGAAAGAGGAAAATAACATGAAAACATGAATGCTAGATTTAGAGTATGCCATAGGATGTGCTGGTTGATGGAACACATGAAGTGGCTCTGAAGCATACTAGAACTTTAAAACAGATCACTACAGTCAAATCTAGGTCCAAACTATGTATTTTCCATGGAAAAGAGGTTATTCTCAAGTAAGCAGGACAGATAAAAATAAACTCTTTGGTTAACACATTTTCATGTTCCTCCTTTAAGTTTACTTTTTAATGTAGCCTGTGGTACATCAAAGCACCTTTAAAAAGAAAACACTTAATTCTTTTTCACTTAAGTTGTGAACCACAAAGAAAGCAAGAGGCCTAAAATCTGTACTCCTCTGAGGGTTGATTCCCTCTCTCCCTTTTTCTTTCTCTCTCTTCCTCCAGTATTTGAAGAAAACAACAGTTCCAAGCAGGGGAATAGGAGAGGAAAAAAACTGAACAACTTTCTGCCTAATCTGAGTCAAGTTTTTATAGTACTATATATAAGTCTGTTTCAAATACAATAAACCTCACGTTTGAGGCACAGCCTTTAAGCTAATTATATAACTTGAATACAATATGAACAAAGGTTAATTATTATTTATCATTAAATTTGAGAGTGCATGGCATTGCTACTAACATGCGATTTGAAGAGACTCTGTAGCTAGAGGGGCAGTATAGATAGCTGAACACTGGCCTGGTAAGGAGAAGACCTAGTTTCAAATCCCAGGTCTGTCATTTTCTTGTTATATGACCTTAATCAAGGAAATTTACACATTTAGGACTCAGTTTACTTTCTGTAACAAGAGGAGACAGGGTTAGATGATTTCAAAGGTCTCTTCCCTTTTAAAAGTTTTATGACTTATCTGGGAGATATAAAACCAGGGGAAAAATTTTTTTTTCTCAAAGCATCTTATAAACTTTGTGAGGCTTTGGCTTTGCTCTTTACAAAGGAAAAATTGGGAAAAACTTCACTTAGGAAATTTTCTTAACTTTTCCAAGTCCACAAGTGACACCAGTACTGAATAGCTTTGCAAGTTATAATCCTACTAATTATAAGAATGAAAGGTGTTTCATCAAATCAGCAAAAGCTTAATGATACTTACTTGGAAGGCAAAGTAAAAAAAAAAACCCACAAACATCAGATTGAAACGTCCTATAGAGACAGCCCATGCAAACAGGTTTCTGATTTCTATTTGGCTCTCTAAGGTTTTTTCACGGGGTCGCCAAGACTTGGACACGACTTAGCGACTCAACAGCAGCAAGGTTTCTCAGTCAAGGAGAAATTACATGGACCAGTTTTAAGTTTAGCTCACAGAGTGGTTACAGGTCTTTTTGAAAATTAATATCAACAGATCCTTGATGTTTAACCAAGGTTTCCACTATATGCAAGCTTTACCAAGGACCATGACAAGAACATCATGCAGTTTTCCTGAGTTACATGTGAATCACTCAAAACATGAGGTTGAATTGTCAAGGGAAGGGAGCTCAGCACCTGTAACTCGAGGTGGTGTATTTTCCATCCTAACGTAACTAGCACATCGGACCAAGGGACATGTCTCTTTGTGAGAAATGTTCCCTCAAAAGAAAAAACAAAAAACAAAAAACTATGTTGCTGATTAGAAAATGAAGATGACTAGGAAATGGATGGTTTATTCGACTAACGGAATTCTCTTACCGATTTAAAATATGGAGTAGCTAAATAACATAGAATGAAAAAAATTACAGAATTGGCAAGGATCTGAAAGGGGTCCCTTTAATTTCTTTTCATTTATTCTTATTTATGATGGATTATTTACTACAAGTTATAGCAATATTCTAGAATTTGAAGCTTTAGGAGTACAAAGTATCCCTAATAATATCTGGGTTTCTCATAACTAATATTCAGACTTAAATGAACTAAATTTAGATAGAATGAGTCAGTTAATAAATCTTTGGGCATCATCACCTCAAGTTTAGATATCCATCAAGATTTCAGATTTGTAGGCCTGCACAAACAAGCTTTGAGGGAAATACTTTTAGTTAGAACTTCTTATCACAAGCTAATACACATGTATTTCTAATTCTCAGCATAAATGAATACACTTAGTATATTCATAAATGAATTTTGTCTGCAAATGTAAATTATTACCTTTTTGAAACGAGACATCCAGTTTGCCAAGGTAAGGTGGGAGTTCCTTTAAAAGATATGATTAAAAAAAGTTAACTCTCAAAAAATAAAAAGTATCTTAGCATCTTACATTAAGACATAAAGATTTGCTTCTTTGAAAAATATAAAAATGAAATCTACAAATGTTTATATAGTAAACTCTCTAGCAGAACAGCCCCAGCAGCAAACTGACTGTATAATTACTAACTTTCACGACTTACAGGAAATCTGTACTAATACAAACCATTTGTCAATAATAAATACACAAAGATCTCAGTAGACAAATAACAGCAATAGACAATTCAAAGGGAAAAAAAATCATAAAGAAAAAATCTTCAAACTCACTAATAAGGAAATGCTAATTAAAATTTAATCTAGCAAATCAGGAAATTCTTTGTTATATATATATATATAGTGCCCCAAAATGGTAAGGGTGTGGCAAAATGGAAATTCTTTTAATATCAGATAGAAAAAGTCTTTTGAACACTTTTAAAAACCAAGCTGGCAACAGCAACTTTCAATATATGTTAAGAAACTATCGGGAATTCCCTGGTGCTCCCCCTGGTTAGGACTCTGTTTCTGCCTCAAGGTTCTGGGTTCAATCATTGGTCAAAGAACTAGGATCTCACAAGTCACATGGCCAAAAAAACCCACAACTATAATATTCCTGATTTTTTACCCAATAATTTCCCTGCTGACAGTTAATTTGTGTGTGTGCGTTAGTCGCTCAGTCATGTCTGACTCTCTGCAACCCCATGTACTATATATAGCCTGTCAGGTTCCTTTGTTCATGGAATTCTCCAGGCAAGTATACTAGAGTGGGTTGCCATTTCCTTCTCCAGGGGATTTTCGCGATCCAGGGATCGAACCCAGGTCTCCTGAACTGCAGGAGACTGTTTACTCTCTGAGCTGCCAGGGAAGCCTGAGAGCTAATTTGGTGAAATAACTTTGTTTTTTTAATTTTTAAAGATTTTTTAAAATGTGGACTATTTTTAAAGTCTTTATCGATTTGTTACAATATCGTTTCAATATTAGTTTTTTTGGCTGCAAGGCATGTAGGATGCCAGCTTTCCAACCAGGGATTGAACCCACACTCTATGCATTGGAAGCTGAAGTCTTAACCACTGGACCACCAGTGAAGTACCAGGAAATAACTTTAAATATAGAGAAAATTTTATCTTTACAAAACTTTATCTTTACACACATCTAAATAGATGTTCAGTGCAATGTTATCCCTAATGGTGAAAGCAGAACTAATTCAAATACCCAACAAACCAGGAATGGTTAAAAATAACAATATATCCACTCAGTATAATAACTTCAGTCATTTATGAAAAATAAGCATAGAATCTGAAAAGGCTAAGTACTGTATGATTCCAACTGTATGATACTTTGGAAAAAACAAAACTATGGAGACAATAAAAAGATTAGTCATTGTCAGGGGTTGGGGAGCAGGAAGGATGAATAGCTAGAACACAGAGAATTTTTAGGACAGGGAAACCATGCTGTATAACATTATATTAGTGGATACAAGTTATTTTCACGCATGCCACATTGAAACCTATAGAATATACAACATGGAGAATGAATCCTAATGCATGCTATGTGGGTGGTGATGATGCATCAGTGTAGGTTCATCAACTATAACAAATGCTCCACTATGGAGCAGAATGCTGATAGTTGAGGAAGGCTGTACCTGTGTTAGGTCAGAAAGCATTTGGGAAATTTCTACATATTCTGATTAATTTTTTGTGGATATAACTTCTAAAGAATAAAAGTCTATTTAAAAAAAAGGAAAAAAATGTATGTCATGCCATAATGTTAAAGTTGTTTAAAAATGCAATATAAATAATATACAATGAGAACACAACCATGTAAAAGACATTCAGAGTATATATACAGATAGCATCCTGTTGACATAAGTTTTCTTTAGGTGGTAGAATTAGGCATTGTTTTTCTTCAATTTATCAGTTTACTATAATGAGCATATAAACTACTAAAATCAGATTTTTAAAAGGATTTTTTCCTATTCCTGAAGACTAAAACTAGTTCATATATATAATCTGAATCAAATAAATTGTAGAATATTTGCAACAAGTTGAACTTCAGTAGTTTTACATTTGAGGACTTCGGTAATTTTGTTGAAACATTTATCAAAATAAGTCTTCACAAATGTATGTAATGAATACAAATTCTCACTGGAAGTCAGAATAGTTTTTTAAATTTCCTCTAACATTCATTAATCTTTAACTTTTTTTCTTATTTATTGAAGCGCTATCTGGCACTTACCATTTTAAAAAATCTTATTAAAATACCTATTAGTTATTAGTTTATCATGCATTTTTACTTACACAGTACTTGAGATCAGAGATGTTTACATTGACCCCTGTTGATCTCTTTAGGTTCTCATCATGTGACACTACAACTTGCTCATCTTTTGTGATATGGCAATCCAATTCCAACATATCAGTTCCAATTGTAACTGCACTGAAGAAACACAAAGAAAAATAATGACATTCTGAAACATAAGCAAACATTTAGGTTATGTACATTAGATGGAAAAGATAAAAAAAAACAACAAGAAAAAGATCAGAGTGACATCAAAATAACAGAAAATCCCATAATACTAAAATTTCTCAAGATTATTATTTATTACGAATAACTGATATGAAAATATTCTATGTGAACTTAGAATAAATAAGAGACTCATGTTGTCTCCTTTCCATAACAAGCAATCCCTAATCTGGCAACCCAAACTAAAGGAAAGGCTTCCCTCGTGGCTCAGTGGTAAAGAACCTGCCTGCCAATGCAGGAGACGTATGTTTGATCCCTGGGTCAGGAAGATTCCATGGAGAAGGAAATAGCAACCCACTCCAGTATCCTTGACTGGGAAATCCCATGGACAGAGGAGCCTGGTGAGCTATAGTTCATGGGGTCTCAAAAGAGGTGGACACAACTTAGTGACTAAACAACAACACAAATATAAAGGAAAGAACACTGGACCAGAAGTTGAAATTTGGGTACCAGTTCCTACTTTGCTATGAACTTGCTGTGTAACTTTGGGCGGGTAAATGCCCCTCTCTGGGCCTATATTTCCACAACTACAAAATGAAAGCTTAAGGAATGAAAAAGGATGCCCACTTCAGCCACTTAAATTCAGCATAGTATCAGAAACTATCGGGGAAGTTAAGCAAGAAAAAAAAAAAAAGCACCAAAATTGGAAAAGAAGTAAATTCATCACTATCTGCAGATGACAGTCTCATATGTAGATAAAAAGGTTTCACACACTACTGTCAAAACTAAAAAAAAAAAACAACCACACCAGTAAATTTCAATACAAAACAAAAACACAAAAAATCACTTTTATTTCTGTACACTAAGAATGAAAATCTGAAAAAGAAATCGTGAAACAATTTCATTTACAACAGCATCAAAAAGAATACAAACTTAGGAATTAACTAAAGAGGTGAAAAGCTTATACAATGAAAACTACAAAACACTGTTGAAAGAAATTAAAGAAGATATAAATAAATGCACAGACACCCCATGTTCATGGCCTGGAACACTTCATATTGTTAAGATGTAAACACTACATTGATCTACAGATTTAATGCAACTCCTATCAAAATTTCAGTGATTTTTTTTCAGAAATAGAAAATCTATCCTAAAATTCATATGGAAGCTCGAGGAAGCTCAAATAGCCAAAACAATCTTGAAAAGGAACAAAGTTGGAAGACTTACACTTTCTAATTTCAAACTTACTACAAAGCTTCAAAACAATGTGGTACTGGCATAGAGACAACACACAGACCAAGAGAAGACAGAGTCTAGAAATCTTAGCATATACGGCCAAATGATTTTTGACAAGGATGCAAAGACTTATTAAATAGGGAAAGGGCAGTCATTTCAACAAATAGTGTTGAGAAAACTGGATATTCACATGTGAAAGAATGAATTTGAATTCTTACCTAAAATCATAGCCAAAAATAAACTCAAAATGAATCAAAGAACTGTAAGACCTAAAGTGGAAAAAAAAAGAACTCAGAAGAAAACATACAGAAAAAGCTTCATTGAACTGGACTTGGCAATGACTTATTGGATATGACACCAAAAGCACAGGCAACAAAATTAAAAATAGACAAATTGAGCTTCTTCAAACTTTTAAAAGTCTGTGCATCAAAGGACATCAACAGACTAAAAAGGCAACTCACAATGGGAAAAATCACCTATCTATCTGATAAAGAATTAACATCTACAATACCCACAGAATTCCTAAACTGAAACAAGAAAAACAATCAAGTAAAAAATGAATAGGCATTCTGCAAAGAAGATGTGTCAATAAGCACATGAAAAGATGCTCAACATCATTAATCATTAGAGAAATATAATCAAAATACTTCACTCCCATTCAAAAGACTATTAATAAAAAAGAAAAGAGGGAAGGAAGGAAAAAAGGAAAAGAAAAACAAAAGCCACAATATTGATAATCCTTGCAGACATTATGCTAGGTGAACAAAAGCAAAAATACAAATATTTTTTTATTCTACTTAAACAAGGTACCTAGGACAGTTTATTTAACAAAGTATAATGGTGGTTATCTCAAATGCTAAAAGATGATGTTCTTAAAGTGCTGCACTCAATATACCAGAAAGTTTGGAAAACTCAGCAGTAACCACAGGACTGGAAAAGGTCAGTTTTCATTCCAATCTCAAAGAAGAGCAATGCCAAAGAAGGTTCAAACTACCACAGTTGCACCTATTTCACATGCTAGCAAGGTAATGCTCAAAATCCTTCAAGCTCAAAATCCTTTCAGCAGTACATGAACCGAGACCTTCCAGACATACAAGCTGGGTTTAGAAAAGGCAGAGGAACAAGAGATCAAATTGCCAACATCCATGAGATCATAGACAAAACAAGGGAATTCCAGAAAAACATCTACTTCTGCTTCAATGACTACGTTAAAGCCTTTGACTGTGTGGATCACAACAAATTGTGGAAAATTCTTGAAGAGACGGGAATTCCAGACCATCTTGCCTGTCTCCTGAAGCCTGTATGAAGGTCAAGAAGCATCAGTTAGACCTGGACAGGGAAAAACGGGCTGGTTCAAAATTGGGAAAGGAGTGAGTCAAGGCTGTATACTGTCACCCTGCTTATTTAACTTATATTGAGAGTATATCATGTGAAATGCCAGGCTGGATGACTCACAAAAGCTGGAATCAAGACTGCTGGGAGAAATATCAGTAACCGAGATAGGCAGATGACACCACCCTAATGACAGAAAGCAAAAAGGAACTAAAGAGCTTCTTGATGAAGGTGAAAGAGGAGATTGAAAAAACTGAACATTCAAAAAATTAAGATCATGGCATCCGGTTGCATCACTTCATGGCAAGTAGACGGGGGAAAAATGGAAACAGTGCAGACTTTATTTTCTTGGGCTCCAAAATCACTAAGGACAGTGACTGCAGCCATGAAATTAAGACGCCTGCTCCTTGGAAGAAAAGCTATGACGAACCTAGACTGCATATTAAAAAGCAGAGAAATCACTTTGCTGACAAAGCTCTATATAGGCAAAGTTATGGTTTTTCCAGGAGTCACGTGCAGATGTGAGAGCTGGACCATAAAGAAGGCTGGATGCCGAAGAATTGATTCTTTCAAACTGTGTGCTGGAGAAGGCTCTTGAGAATCCCTTGGACAGCAAGCAAGATCAAACCAGTCAATCCTAAGGGAAATCAACCCTAAATATTCATTGGAAGGACTGATGCTGAAGCTGAAGCTCCAATACTTTAGCCACCTGATGCAAAGAATTAATTCACTGGAAAAGACCCCGAGGCTGGGAAAGATTGAGGGCAAGAGAAGGGGGAGACATAGGATGAGATGGTTGGATGGCATCACTGACTCAGTGGTCATGAGTTTGAGCAAACTCAGAGACAGTGAAGGACAGGGAAGCCTGGCGTGCTACAGTCCATGGGGTCTCAAAGAATCAGACACGACTGAGCAACTTAACAACAATGGTGGTTACCAGGGCTGTGGGGTGAAGAGGCTGGGGAGTTATTTAACGGATACAGAGTTTTAATATGACATGATTAAAAAGTTCTGGGACAAAAGCTACAAACTTCTAGATATAAGATGAATACGTACTAGGGATGTAACGTATAGTATAATGACTACAGCTAATTGTTGTGGTGATATACAGCAAAACTGTTGAGAGTAAATCCTAAGAGTTCTTTTCACAAGGAGAATTTTTTCCTTTATTCTTTTTATTGTGTCGATAAGAGAGGAGAGGATGAAGGTTAGCTTAACCTACTGTGGTAGTCATTTCACAATATATGTAAATTAAACCATCATGTTGTATGCCTTAAACTTATACAGTGATTGTATGTCAATTATTTCTCAAAAAAACAAAAAAAAATTGTAGAAATGGATAGTGGTGATGGTTGTATAACAATATGATATACTTAATGCCACTGAACTGTACACTTAAAAATGTTAAGATGGCAACTTTTGCGTTATGTACATCTTACCATGAAAAAACAAAAATATTTTAATTGTCTTTCAAAAAAGAAAAAACTTGAAAACATCAGAACAGATAATTGCTAAGGTTTCTTTCCCCCTAAGATGTTATGACTGATACAGAAGGTATACCACAGTGGTCAAGAGAACAAACATTGAAAAGAAAAAAAAAAAGTAAATATGTGAGGTAATGGATGTGTTAACTTGGTGAGAATCCTTTCACAATGTATACACACTTATCATTCATCACATTGTGACACTCTGAATACATTAAAATGTTGTCAATTATACTTCAATAAAGCTGAAAAAAAAAAAAAAGCACAGACATGGGAGCCTGCATTCAAATCCTGGCTCTGCACTTACTTGGGCAGTTATTTAGTTTCTCTATGTTTATTTGCAAAACAGTGAAAACATTAGCTCTCTATATCTCCTTCCCACCTTGCTCCTACACTCCAAGCAGCCCCATGCTCTAAATATTTCTTTTGCCTGAAATGTCTTTCATAGAAAAACAACATACAATAAAATAACAGACACAAGCTTGAACAGGCACTTCTCCAGTGAGAATTTCTAACTGGCCAATAAGTTTATGAACAGGTGTTCAACATAAAAATTCCACAGGGAAACAGAAATTAAAACCACAATGAGACAGCACTATATACCCAACAGAATGCCTAAAATTAAAAGGAATGACAATAAGTTAGAAAGACAGTGGTGCAACCGGAACTCTCATACATTGCTGATGGGAGTGTAAGTTGGTAAAATCCTTTGAAAAATATCCACCTACCCTATGACACCTCTCGAGAGGGGAACAGCAATCCACTCCAGTGTTCTTGCCTGGAGAATCCCATAGACAGGGAGGCCTGGTGGGCTATAGTCCATGGGGTCACAAGAGTCGGACACGACTGAGCAACTTAACACACACACACACACACGCACACACCCATGATACAGCAATTCAACTTCTGCTAAGTGTGTATCTTCTGAGAGAAATGAACTTATTTGACCATTAAAAAACATGTACAAGATTATTTCACACCTCATGGATGAATTTTACAGATAAAAATTGAAAGAAAGAAAAGCCAAAGACAAAAGTATAAACACTGTATGATTACATTTATGTTATCAGGAACAGAAAAAAGTCAATCGATTGTAATAGAAATTAAAATAATGGTTACCTAGGGGAAAGGAGTACAGACTGGGAGAGGCCACAAGGGTGCCCTCAGAGGTGCTAGAAATGTTCTATACTTTTATTTGGGTGGTGATCACAAGGGTGTGTATTAAATTATTAAATTATTAAAATATTAAAATATTAAACATTAAAATTATTTGGGCTTGAGCACTTAAAAATTTGTGCATGTTACCAAATGTATATTATACACACTATAGTAACAGTTTAAATAACAGTTTTTAAAAAATATTTATTTATTTGGCTGTGCCGGGTCTTACTAATACCTGCAGCTTGTGGAATCTAGTTTCCCCACCAGGGACTGAACCTGCACTGGGAGCAGGGAGTCTTAACCACTGGCCCACCAGGGAAGTCCCACAATAATAGCTTTGTAAGTCTTTCTTCTTCCACTTGTCTGCTAACTCTTACTTGTTTTTCAGGTGTAAACTAAGAAACTAGCACTTCAGGACACCTTCCCTAATCCTGCCCTGCCCCCTGCATCCCAGACTGGATTTTGTAGCCTATTTACCAATTATTTGCCAAACTGCCAGGACTTCCTGCACCACCTGTGTTTACTAAGTCAGAGTACCTACCGCACTCTTGAATATACCTACTTATCTTCTCCTACTTGCCTAATTAGACGGAAAGGGTGTCTGGACCATGGCTGTTTACTGTCGCATTCCTAGTGCCTGGGCACAGGACTGCTCACAGCATGTATTGAATTAATAAATGAAAAGAGACAGCTCTCTGTATATGTAAAAAGCTTACATAGCACTTTATGAATCAATTACCACAGATGACATCTTCAAGATGAAAAACAAAGTAAACGTAGGCAGGGCAGGGAGAGAGTTTTAGGGGAAAAAAAAAACCTTTCCTTTTTTAAAATTCAAGAATGGACAGAGTCAGAGCTGAGTGAGCAGACTGAGAAAGCAGGAAGGGAAAAATATAAAGTAGGTAAATTACAGTTTGTATAATACATTCCCTTACATTTAAATTGTTTCCCAGTGTTTGTGCATAAGGTCATGTCACCACAACTAGATAGTAAATTCCTAGTGAGGAAGAGTATTTGTTTCATATTTTCCAATGTTCACAATGTTGGATATGTTGCAGGTAATCACACATTTCTAAATGAGCAGAATGAAGCTATGTTTTGGTTATCAATATCCAACTAGTACCTAAATGTTCATCAATGATGATCCATTATTGTTGTTCAGTCGCCTAGTTGTGTCCGACTCTTTGTGACCCCATGGACTGCGGCAGGCCAGGCCTCCCTGTCCCTCACCATCTCCCAGAGTTTGCCCATGTTCATGTTCATTGCATTGGTGATGCCGTTCAGCCACCTCATCCTCTGACGCCCTCTTCTCCTTCTACCCTCAATCTTTTCCAGCATCAAGGACCTTTCCAATGAGTCATCTGTTAGCATCAGATGGCCAAAATACTGGAGCTTCAGCTTCAGCATCAGTCCATAGTGATGATCCAAAGCCACAGTGAAGGAGAAGGAAATGGCAACCCACTCCAGTCTTCTTGCCTGGAGAATCCCAGGAGCCCTAGCAGGCTCCTCCGTCCATGGGGTCTGCAAAGAGTTGGACACAACTGAGCGACCCATTTCACTTTCACTTTCCATTAAAATAGTTCATTTCTTAAAAAAAAAAAAAAAACAAAGTCACAGTGAATTGTTTAGTCGCTAAGTCATGTCCGGCTCTTTTTGCAACCCTATGGGCTGTAGCCCGCCAAGCTCCTCTGTCCATAGGATTTCCCAGACAAGAATATTGGAGTGAATTGCCATTTCCTTGTCCAGGGAAATCTTCCTGACCCAGGGATCAAACCCGTGTCTCTCGCATCTCCTGCACTGTCAGGTGGATTCTTTATCACAGAGCCACCTGGGAAGCCCTAGTGAACATCATACATCAAAGAATCAATGAATCAAAGCATTCAAATGGAATGGCATTGTGGATATCTACATGAAAAAAAAGTAGGCATGGTAGGATCCCACTGATGTAAAATAAAGTGTGTATGTGTGTATGTATGCACTTTATATGCCTGACAAAATTTATCTTTGGAGCCGACTACTTGAGAATTGTCTTACTTGATCTACCTCTGATGATCCAACCCCATCAGCATCCCACTCCAAAAGAACCAATGGCCACGTGCTGCCGTGTGCCAAAGTCTCACACTGCTCCCCTATTTCTTAAATAATCTTCCCTTTCAGTGCTCTGATTATCACCAGCTGTTAAGAGAAAAACAAACCTGGCTCATTAATATAATTCTTACTAAGACAGTAAATAACTGTGAACCATATGTGTCCTCTTCTAAAGAACATCCACCTTTGAAAAAGACTGTTTGCAATTGTATGTTTGCTAGAACCACAGATGTGTAAAAATAAAATCTAAAAATAGGCAGAAATAGGTTTTAGGTTGGTAAAAGTATTTTTCTATATTTTAAATTTTCCTTAAATATTGTTATACTGTGTATAGCTTTTAGCTTTTATTTATTTATTTTAAGAATAAAAGGGGGGAAAATTAAGAATAAAAGGGGACTTCCCTGGTGGCGCAGTGGATGGGAATCTGCCTGCCAGGGTAAAAGCAGGGGTTATCTATATTTTCCTGTATTTAAATATATATTTCCCTGTATTTAAAAATACCTATACATATTACCTAAGAAATCTTTCTAAGTATGAAGTTTACCTTTAGCTGAAATGTTGGCTATTTTTAGAAATGTTTAGGAATTATACAAAAAATATTTTTTATTTATTGTATGCTTACCTCTTATTAAGAAGCTAATAATCAAAAATTTAGAACAATAGTAAGTGTATCTAGGACAATGTGTAAATTATTCTAATAAAGTCATCTCAAATTCGATACACAAATAGCTGGAACACAGAGAGAAAAGAAAACTATTTTTTTTTTTTATCACTTTAGCCTTCAAACTTTCCTACAAATAACAAAATGTATCTACTTCCACTGAAACACCAGACATTTTATAGCTGAATTTCTGATAAGCTGATGACAAACACAGAAAAAAGTTACGGAGGGCAAGATTTCAGTATTTCTGGAAAAAGAAAAGAAAAACTCTAGCTCTAAAAGAAGTGAAATTACTTCAAACTCCACATAAACAATGCATCAAAACTTACAACAGACTTTATGCTAAAGAATTTATTTGAATCTCATGTATTCCTCAAAACATTAAGGTTATATTATTCCCACTTCAGAGATGAGATAATTAGTATCGTATTAATTAGACATTCTAAAAAACTTTATCATGAGAATCAGGTCACCGATTAATTACTTTGATTGTCTGCCAACTTACGCTTCCAGCCATTGCTAATACAATTTACTTCTTTCTTTTACCATTCATATTAATACCACTGGGATCAAACTGTCCTGTGGGTACTCACCACAGCAGCCTGGTTTAATAACCTAGTTTTATTAGCTCTTAAGAACCACACTTTACATACTCAGGGTTTATTGGCTCTTTGTGTGTGAGTGTGTGTGTCTATCTTTGTAGTACAATTTTTTAGTTTTTGGTTCCATGCTTATTATAAATGGGGTTCTGCCTCTACCTTCTGTTAACAGTCTGCTTTGGTCCTGAGCGCTCCATTCCATATACCTTTCAGTAACTGACTAGTGAGAGCCTGTTAGTACCAGAGCCAGATTTAGGGACTGAGATCAATAAGGAAAATTCTTATTCTCAAAGAATCCCAGAAGAGCCATATTCATAATTTAAAGAAAGAAAGAAAATGAAGTCACTCAGTTGTGTCCGACTGTTTGTGACCCCATGGACTGTAGCCTGCCAGGCTCCTCCATCCATGGAATTTTCCAGGCAAGGATACTGGAATGGGTTGCCATTTCCTTCTCCAATTCATAACTTAAGGTGTCTGTAAAATCATTTTAAAAATTTATTTATTTACTTATTTTTTGGCTGCACTGGGTCTTCACTGCTGCATGTGGGCTTTCACTAGCTGTGGCAAGTGGGCTCAGTGGTTACGGCATGTGGGCTTAGTCGCCCTGTGGCACGTGGAATCTTCCTGGACCGGGGACCGAATCTGTGTCCCCTGTGTTGGCGGGCAGATTCTTAACCACTGGACCACTAGGGAAGTCCATGAAATTATTTTACAATTTTATAAAAAGTTTTAAATAACTTTTTACAATTTTATAAAAAGTTTTAAATAACTTTTTATAAACTGTGAAATATAATTATTTCTCTTTGTCAGTACTAATTACTTCTTTAGCCCTACTATAATATAATAAATACATAATGAATTAATTTTTCATATACTCTTAAGGTCCTTTCAGTTTTCTAGATGTAGCCTGTCCACATAACCTCACATTTTAACCTCAAACATTTCACGATTTTAAAAGGAGCTTCTTCCTCTCCACCAAATGATAGCTGTTCTAGTCCTGATATCTTTTCAATTTTCTCATTAATTTTAACCAGGCTTCCCATACCAACTATTTATACTTTCTTCAATATCATCTTTACCTCCATGTCATAATATACATGCTTTTTCAATATACACAGATATCAATATATAAATACATGTAACAAATAAGATCTAAGTTTTAGCTGTGCATTGTACTTTCACTATTTCTTCTTCAACTACTTCACCTATCAAGGATAAACCATACTTAAGCACAGTGTCCGTCTTTTGCCAATTACGGAGTATAACTGTTTATCTTTTTAGTATACAATACTTTGAAAATAGTATGTGTAAACAGCTTTTTCTTATTGTTCATGAAGTAGGTATATTTAAAAAAACCTTTCTAAGTGTCCTAGCGGTTACATAAATAGAATATTTATAAATGAAAGTACAATTATAAAAAGTACTTATTGACAGTATACTGATGCATAAGGCAAAACGAAACAAAAACCCAAATCATTACTACCACCAGCACCATCAAAAATATTTTTTTAAGTTTAAAAATAAAGCCTATTTGGTTTAGGTTTTACATAAATTCCAAAGTCAGTTAGCAAACAGCCATACAATGGAAGAGTTAAACAGCCTTAATATATGGAAGAGGTGCTTTCTTCTTTTAAAGTACCAGAAAAACCTCCAAAAAACTAAAGTTACAGAAAGCTACCACATGATAGAGAAGGCTGTGGTACTTTTCAATAGTTACTGCTTGAACAAAACAATATAAAAACAAACTGCCTGAAGACAGGAAATGAAATGTATCCAGCAGGTAAAAATCATCTAAATTAGATATTCTTTGAATATCAAAACATTTTTCAGGGAATCAAAATCTTCAAAGATAAAAAAATATTTAGGTACCATCCTTAGAAATAATGTTTTATACAAATGCATCATCCTTAGAAATAGTTTATTATACAACTCAGTGTCTTAATTTCATAAATAAGAGTGGCTGGTAAAGATTTAGCAAAAAAATGTGGAGAAAACTTACAAAACAACATACATTTACATACAGAATGCTAAAACCATTCAGTCATGAGCAGTTTTTCCCCAAGTAAAATATATCACTACATCACAGACAAAAAAATATCTGATAAATGATAGTCAATGTAGGTGTGTGTGGGTGTGCATATGTGTGTGTGTGAACCACAGTGAAAACTGTTCACATAAAATTAAATATATTTTTTGTTATAGGAGCTAGCTACATAATCTCAGTAGAGAAGATAAAGTAATTTACATTATTCTGCTTCACCATCAGTGACAGGAGGAAAGAATTTGCATTTCAGGGCTGTAAGAGACTTGAGATTACAGTCAAAAGGCATCATGTTTTAGAGCAGGAAGAATAAGCAATGACGAATATAGGAGGATAGGATTTAGACCAAATGACTATCGAAAAGCAGTACCTTGGGACCTGATAACAGGAAAAAGACTCTCTCAAGTGTCTTTGAATGATGAGAAATAGAACTAAACCTTAAGCCAAGTTAGCCTGATTTATTAGCCCCAATTATGTACATAAAAATGGTTAAAAATTATATAAGAAAATATTTTCCTTAGTAAATATGGATAGCAATGTTTTTCATGGGGGTTAACTTACTACGTTTCCTGTCTTATTTTTCAGGGAAAAGAAAACAGTGTTCTCAGCATTACCACAGGCTGATGATAAGCATTTACTTTAAGACCAAGAACAAGGTAGCAATCAGCTTTCGTTCTTGTCTCTCCTGCTGCTTCTCTGTGAGGTGCTCTAAAAGACCTCCGTGGGAAATATGAATGATTCAAACACTGGAAAAAATAATTTACCTTATTTTTTTAAAAAATAAGATCAATTACTCCTAAGGCTTCAAAGAAGAAAGACCAGATAAGAGGTTCAGGTCTGTGGAAGAATTACTGAGTAGACACATAATCCTACACATAAACAAGAGCCAATGTAACAGTGTTTTCCTTCCCTTTCCTTTTCTCCTTCTCTCTGAGACTAATTAGCATTATGCACAGAATGTGCCTTGTTACAAACGTCTTCTTTCAGCTCTGGCACTGTAGTGCCAAAACTCAAATCTAGATTTTCAGTTAAGCAGAAGACAAACACTTGTTGGAACACTTCAGACTAACTAAATAAAAAAAGAAGATTTTAATAAAACAGAAACAACTGTCACAAGCAGATGCTACCTGTATACGATCCTTACTCTGTGAATCTTCACTTTAATGATAAACTGTAAAGGAATGCCTTTTTATATACTTACTGTTGAAAAGCTGCCATTGTATTCTCCAAATTTTCTCCAGCACCTGTGAAAACATTAAATTGAAGCTAATTTGAATATTTATTTTCCCCAAAATTCACCTTACATATTTCAAGTAAATCATACATTTGGTACATATGAGGTAGATATTACAAGTATTTTAAAGAATGTAATAGCATTTTGCATCGTTTTTAGGGGCACCAGGAAGAATCAGGGCTTCCCAGGTGGTTCAGTGGTAAAGAATCCACCTTGGTTAAGAATCTACCTGCCAGTGCAGGAGATGCAGGTTTGATCCTTAGGTTGGGAAGATACCCTGGAGGAGGAAATGGCAACCCACTCCAGTATTCTTGCCTGGGAAATCCCATGGACAGAGGAGCCTGGCTGGTTACAGTCCATGGGCTCACAAAGAATCAGACACAACTTAGTGACTGAGCAAACCATAGCACCGCACAGGAAGAATCAAAGATCAAAACACAGTCACAGCAAGCAGAGGGGTTAGAAGAACCTATATGATTTTTAAGTGTGTTAAACAGTACATTCAAAATATGCATCCTTAAAATAAATTAATTCTTAAAATATGCATCATTAACTAATGGCATTAGATTCAATGAAATAGAGAATATTCGGTAAAACGAAAAGATTACTGCATTGTTATTACTACTCCCATCATTATAGTAACTGGTGCTTCCACTCCCTGAAGTAATAAGTAACACTGAAATTACAAAAAAGGACATAGATAAAAAGTATCTAATTGCCTTTTTTAGCTAATATGATATCCTAGGTAGACTCAATTAGCATCAAATATGCAAGCCATAAGTTTTTAGATATTTTAAAACTAAAAGATTTTGGTATTAGTAAATGATTAATGGAATGCACAGGTAAAATACTTTGGAAATATTTTTCCAAATATTTTGGAAAAACAGCCATTTTGTTTTTTCTTAACAAAAATAAGCACTTCAAGTTTATGGTACTGTTCAAGTAACAGCATTACAATATTTTATATACAATAACCTCTGAACATAGTTGCAAGGGTATTCAATTTTTCTTCTTTTATATTGTTAGATTATATTTTTATTGTAACCTAATTAATAATGAACAGAAACATAAAGAATGAAGAAATAAATATATTAACCTAATGTTCTAAAAATTCTATCAATTTGGCAGAGAGAAAGGGAGACCCTTGTGAAAAAGCCCTCTTTGACTTTGGGGTCACTTTTGTAGAGTTTATGCGTAACAGAAGACTGATGAAGCAAATATAGAGAACACAGCTTTTTTCCAAAGTAAGTGGTATTTTTGAGGTTAACCGATTTTTTTTTTTTTTTAATTCACTATGATTACTTTTATTATCGAACTCTTCTCCATACAATACTATTGCTACAGAAGTTCACATTTTCAAAACATTTCTAATTTCGATTCCATTGCATTCTGTTCAGGACCACAAAACAAAATGGAAGACTTTCCAATCTCTCTTACAAAAACTCTTGTTTTTGAACTGTGTAACATCAGAGACACTCGGATCCATATCATTCACAAAGCTAAGATATTGAAGTTTCTTTAGCCTACTCTGAAACCAAACTTTGAAAAATTTCTAAAGAAAACAGAGATGAATCCCCATGTCATCATAGAGAACAGGAACCAAAAGATGCTACAAACTGGTTCCCCCAACTAGCCCGGGCAAAAGTCCAGTCAGTGCCTTAGTCAAAAACTATGGAACTACGTTATACACAGGTAATATTCAAGAACAAAACACTCAAGAATATCATCAAAAAGAAAAAAGTACTAAAATGGTTATTTGTAGATTAGGTTAAATTACTGACTGCTTGTTGTGACAGAAAACAAGCAAGTTAATAGGACACAGAAGCCAATTTGAAAGAGCTCTCACTGGCCAAACCCGAGACAATGTTAGAATCAAAATGACAGTAACAGACTTTAAACCACTGAACAAAACAGGATATTCTGAACCCATTTTAATAAACGGACTTAAAGTCTGATAAGGAATGGGGTGTTTATGTAGGTTTAAAGTATTTTCCTGCTAAAATACTAATTACAAAGAGAAAAAGAGTAACTTCACAATGTAAGTCTGGCATCTCCCACTTTCACTAAGTGATCAAAGTCATTATCATTAGTTCTTTCAAGCTGACTCCTGTGTCCTTTTAATTTCCTTGTCTTTGAGTACAATAAGCAATCAGTATGGGAATTCCCTGGTGGTCCAGTGGTTAAGACACTGAGATTTCACTGCCGAGGGTACAGAACTAAGTTTCTGCAAGCTGCACACCAGAGCAAAAAAACAAAAAAAATTAACAAATCAAATTAATATCAGTTATTTCCAGCAGTTGAGGTCAGAATACAAAAGACTTCTTTTCTAATGTACACTATTCTAGCCTTACAAACCCTCCATAATCACTGTGCATTACTTTTTTGATCAATTTTTAAAAATTTATTTATTCTTAATTGAAGGATAATTGCTTTACAATATGGTGTTGGTTTCTGCCATACATCAACATGAATCAGCCATAGGTATACATCTGTTCCCTCCCTCTTGAACCTCTGAGAGAATCAAAGCCTTAAACACAGGTCGTATCCCTCCAAAATTCTCTTCACCATAGCATCCCAATCCTCATTCTAGAATGAATTCACTTCCCAGCTCCTCCATGAAGTGCTTTTTTTCACTCACTTAAGATTACAATAACTCTTTATTACAGTCAAGAGTTCATTCTTATATATTCAATGGAATATCACTCAGCCATAAAAAGAATGAAATAATGCTGTTTGCAGCAACATGAATGGATCCAGAGTTGTTATATTGAGTGAAGTCAGAGAAAGACAAATATCATATGACACTGCTTATATGTGGAATCTAAAAAAGGGCTACAAATGAACTTATTTACAAAATAGAAATAGAGTTACAGATGTAGAAAATACACTTACAGTTATCAGGGGGCTTGGGGGGGGGTGTGAACTGGAAGACTTAAATAGACACACTGTGTGTGTGTCTTAGTCTCTCAGTCAGGTCTGACCCTTTGCGACCCCATGGACTGTAGCCTGCCAGGCTCTTTGTCCATGGAATTCTCCAGGCAAGAATACTGGAGTGGGTTGCCATTTCCTTCTCCAAATATACATACTATTACATATAAAATAGACAACTAACAAGGACTTGCTGCAAAGCTTAGGGAACTCTATGCAATACTCTATAATACTCTATACAGGAAAAGGATCTAAAAAAGAGTGGATATATGTATATGCAATAACTGATTCACTTTACTGTACAACTGATACAACACTGTAAATCAACTATACTCCAAAAAATTTTTTTAAAAAAGAGTTAATGCCTTAAACTAGCATTTCTTAACCATTTTGGTCTCAGGACTCTTACTGAGTACATCAAAGAGCTTTTGATTATGTGGGTTATAACCATTAGAAAATACCCTGATGCTGGGAAAGACTGAGGGCAGGCGGAGGAGGAGAGGAGAGAGGATGAGGTGGTTGGATGGTATCACTGACTTAGACATGCGTTTGAGCAAGCTCCGGGTGATGGTGAAGGACAGGGAAGCCCGGTGTGCTGCAGTCCATGGGGTCTCAAAGAGTCAGACACGAATGAGCGACTGAGCAACAAATCCATTAATAGCTACATATTAGAAACCGACTTCCAAATTTTAAAAATTTATTTGAAAATAACAATAATAAACCCATTACATGTTAACATAACATTTTATGAAAAATAACTATCTGCCAAAAAATTTAAGGAGTGGCATCTGTTTTACACTTTTGAAAATCTCTTTCATGTCTGACAATAGAAGGCAGCTAGACTCTCATATCTGCTTCAAACATACATATCAACCTTCACATAGATAGTTCGAAAAGAAAGGTTCTTTGGCTGTAACATGGAATCTGAACCATATCATGACCTTTTCATACTCCATTACATGAAAATCAATTTGTCCATCTTGAACTTTGAATGGATCTTTCACCCATGCATGGTTTTATAATAAAATGCATTGGTTTTTGGAAAATATTGATTTACTGAATCGTGCTGATATTCTAAATACTGACACATTTCATTATACAATATTTTTTAAAAATCACATTTATTAATAACTGATATCAGGAAAATCAAATTGGAAAGCTACTAAGCTCACTGTGGATGATATAAGTTTTTCAAAAGTCTAATTCTTGCTTAAAAGCTCAAATGTAATCATTGGCACTACCTTAATAGAAAGCAGCTAGATTATTTTTCTTCTAATGAAAGGCTCACTTTATTAATTTTCAAGAACACATCTGTCCAATACTCAAGTCTAAATAACCAGTGTGTCAGTCAGTTTTTTAAGTAAAAATGTTCGGCGGGGTGGGGGGGAGACTAATTCACCTCAGAATTCAATCAACTTCACAAGTGCTTTTCCTCAAGACAATCATGTACATACTTTGAAGTGAAGTTGCTCAGTTGTGTCCTACTCTTTGTGACCCCATGGACTGTAGCCTGCCAGGCTCCTCCATCCATGGGATTTTCCAGGCAAGAGCACTGGAGTGGGTTGCCATTTCCTTCTCCAGAGGATCTTCCCAACCCAGGGATCGAACCCAAATCTCCCACATTGTAAGCAGACGTTTTAACATCTGAGCCACCAGGTACATACTTTAGTATGCAGCAAAAGTGTTTGTGTAATCTCACACACAAAAAAAATTTGTCACATAATACTAAAAATTACATATACTCAAGGACTGAACTTCAATAAAATTAATAACTTTTTAATACATCGAAGATATTCTTACATGAAACTGCCCTTTAAAAAAAAATCTGAGTGCATGATGCTGAGGAATATAAAGGCTACTAGTACATTTTGTACCAGTATTTTCATTTGTCCTAAAGCAACAGCAGTTTTACCCACTACGCCAATGTCACTAAGGTGAAAAAGGTAAGAAATGCCTTATAAAAATAGTTTTGACCTTGTAGGCCCATGAAAGGTCCTGGGGACTTCCAGAATTCCACAGACCACACTTTGAAAACCACTGTCTTAAACAGTCAACGACGAGATAAGTCAGAGGAGTGGTCACCTCTGGCGATGGAGGAGGGTAGATGGGGAAGGGGTTCTTATGGGATTCTAGAAATGTTCTATACTTTGATCTGAGTAACGGCTACTTGGATGTACACATACATTAAAAAAAAAATAAAGCTGTACACTTAAGGTCAGTGTTGCTGTCGCTGTCGTTCTGTCGCTAGGTCGTGACTCTTTGCGACCCCGTGGACTGCAGCACGCCAGGCGTTCCTGTCCTCCACTATCTCTCGGAGTTTGCTCAAGTTCACGTCATTGAGTTGGTGATGCTATCTAACCGTCTCACCCTCTATCGCCCTTTTCTCCTTTCACCTTTGATCTTTCCCAGTATCAGGGTCTTTTCCAATGAGTTGGCTCTTTGCATCAGGTGGCCAAAGTACTGGAGTTTCAGCTTAGTGCTACTACATGTATGCCATTCCTAAAATTTTCTTAAGAGCTTTTATTAAAATTTCTTTAATTGGAGGATAACTGCTTTACAATGTTGGGCTGGTTTCTGCCATACAACAACTCGAATCAGTCATAATTATAAACATAGCCCCCTCCTCGGGAGCCCCCCTCCCCCATCCTACCCCACTCCTCTAGGTCATCACAGAGTGCCAGACTGGGCCCCTTGTATTATACAGCTGCTTCCCACTAATTATCTATTTTACACATGAATATGTGTATATGTCAATGCTACTTTCTCAATTCATCCTTCTCTCTCCTTCCCACGCTGTGTAATCAGTTTTTATTTCTAAATTGTAATTTTTAAAAATTCTAGTACATCCACCTGAACCCTGACAAAGCTTTTTGAAGGCAATTATCTTTTAAAATATTTATTTATTTGGCTGTACCGGGTCTTACTTGCAGCATGAGCAGTCTTTAGTCGTGGCATGCAGGGGCTTGTTTCCTGACCAGCGATTGAACCCAGGGCAAAGGGCAGCTTTCATTCCAATCCCAAAGAACAGCAGTGACAAAGAATGTTCAAACTATCATCCAATTGCACTCATTTCACATTCTAGCAAGGTAGTGCTCAAAATCCTTCAAGCTAGGCTTCAGCAGTACATGAACCAAGAACTTTCAGATGTACAAGCTGGATTTAGAAAAGGTAGAAGAACCAGAGATCAAATTACCAACATTCATTGGATCACAGAGAAAGCAAGGGAATTCCAGAAAAATACCTACTTCTGCTTCAAAACTGATCCATCACTTTACGGCAAATGGAAGGGGAAAAATCGGAAAAAGTGACAGATTTTATTTTCTTGGGCTCCAAAAGCACTGTGTACAGTGACTGCAGCCATGACATTAAAAGACTAATGCTCCTTGGAAGGGAAGCTATGATAAACCTAGACAGCATATGAAAAAAGCAGAGACCTTGGCTTCTGGTTCAAGATGGCCAAGTAGAAGGACGTGCACTCATCTCTTCCTGCTAGAGCACCAAAATTGCAACAAGCTGTTAACAACCACTGACAGGAGGATGCTGGAACCCACTAAAACAAGATACTTCACGTCCAAAGACAAAGAAGAGGCCGCAGCGAGACAGTAGGAGGGGCATAATCATGATTCAATCAAATCCCATACCCGCTGGGTGGGTGACCCACAGACTGGAGGACAATGATACCAAAGAAGTTCTCACATTATTGTGAAGGTTCTGAACTCCATGTCAGGCTTTCCAGCCTGAGGATCCGACAAAGGAACTGGGAATTCTCAGGGAATCTGGCCTTGCGGGTCAGTGGGATTTGATTAGAGCTCTTCCTGGGGATGGAGGGAAACAGAGACTGCAGTCTTGTAGGAAAAAACAAAATTTTGCACACACCAGGACCCAGAGGAGAGGAGCAGTGACCTCACAGGAGACTACTTGCTCACGTTGGGGGGCCCCCGTGGAGGTGTGGGTCAACAGGGGCTCACCACAGGGACAGAGGCACTGGAAGGTCCCCCTTGGCCTTCTTGGACTTCACCATTAATCCTCCCATAGAGCCTGTAGACCCCAGGGCTGGGTCACCTCAGACCAAAAAACTATCAGGGAGGGAGTGCAACCCCCCCACTGCCCCCATCAGCAGATAACTGGATTAAAGCTTTAGTGAGCAAGGCTCTGCCCACCAGAGCAAGACCCAGTTTTTCTCATGGCCAGACCCTCCCATCAAGAAGCCTCTTAGCCTCATGCATCAGAGGGTAGATAGAAGAACAGTCTCACAGCAGCTAAAACAAAAACTGTATTACAGAAAGTAAATCATGATGAAAAAACAGAAAGTTATGTCTCAGATGAAGGGACAAGATAAAATCCCAGAAAAACAACTGAATGAAGTAGAGACAGGCAACCTTCCAGAAAAAGAATTCAGAATAATGACAGTGAAGATGATCCAGGATCTCAGGAAAAGAATGGAGGCAAAGGTTGAGAGATGCAAGAAATGTTTACCAAAGACCTAGAAGAACTGAAGAACAAAAAACAGAAATGAATAATACACTAGAAGGAATCCATAGTAGAATAACTGAAGCAGAAGAACGGATAAATCGCCTAGAAGACAAAATGGTGGAAATCACTGCCACAGAAGAGGATGTAGAAAAAACAATGAAAGGAAATGAAGACAGACTGAGACCTCTGGGACAGCATTAAATGTACCAATATTAGCATTATAGGGGTCTTAGAAGGAGAAGAGAGAAAGGACCTGAGAAAATATTTGAAGAGATAATAGCTGAAAACTCCCTGGACATGGAAAAGGAAATAGTCAACCAAGTCCAGGAAGCACAGAGCGTCCCAGGAAGGATACACCCAAGGAGGAACACATCAAGACACATAATCAAACTGACAAAAATTAAAGACATAAAATATTGAAAGCAACAGGGGAAAAACAATAAATAACATACATGGGAACTCCCATCAGGCTATCAGCTGATTTCTCAACAGAAACTCGCAAGCCAGAAGGGAATGGCATGATACATTTACCGTGATGAAAGGGAAGAAATTACTCTACGCAGCAAGACTCTCCTTCAGATTTGATGGAGAAATCAAAAGCTTTCCAGACAAACAGAAGTTAAGAGAATTCAGCACCAGCAAACCAGCTTTACAACAAATGCTAAGGGAATTTTTCTAGGCAGGAAAAACAAGAGAAGAAAAAGACCTACGGAACAGAAAATAAACCCCAAACAATTAAGAAAAAAGTAATAGGATCATATATTTCAATAGTTACCCTAAATGTAAATGGATTAAATGCACCAACCAAAAGACACAAACTGACTGGGTGGATAAAAACAAGTGCATGTATGCACTTCCACTTATCACATCACTCTGTGTAACCCCCCCCAAATTGTATGTAATTATTTTATACTGTTAAATTAATCATGTTTCCATTATGGCTTGCAATTATAATTACCTTTTATTTTTTGTCTGGCTATTGATTGTGAAAACTGATAAACATCTTTTACTATTGTGATTATGTAACAATTAATATTGTATCATGACTGGCCAACAGAAAAATAATAGAACTCTGTATCACCAAAACTAGGATCTAACAGAAAAACCTATAATCACTTTTAAAAATCCAGATGCATATCAAAATTATCTTGAAATTTTTTGAAAAATACAAATGCTCACGTATTGCTTTTTTTCCCCAGAGCTCCAGATATGTTTCTAATGAGCAGTCGTGTTTAAAAACTGGACTATATGATGATCTTTTACTTTTACCTAGTTTGTTTCACTTTTTCTATTTCATATTCAGTGCTCCCATTTCATTTAGTTTCTGTTCTCCAATTTCTCCATCTTTTTTTTATGTTCTTTCTCAAGCCTTTATCAAGTGTAGTAGAAAAGCTTTTGTATATACATATATATAATATATACATATACATATATATATATATATATTTTTATGAAAATAAAAAGCAGAGACCTTCATACAGGTTTCTCAGGAGGCAGGTAAGGTGGTCTGGTATACCCATCTCTTGAAGAATTTTCCAAAGTTTGTTGCGATCCACACAGTCAAAGGCTTTAATTTAGTCAACGAAGCAGATGTTTTTCTGGAATTCTCCTGCTTTTTCTATGACCCAACAGATGTTGGCAATTTGATCTCTGGTTCTTCTGCCTTTTCTAAATCCAGCTTGTACATCTGGAAGTTATTGGTTCATGTATTGCTGAAGCCAGGCTTGAAGGATTCTGAGCATTACCTTGCTAGTGTGTGAAAAGAGCACAATAGTACAGCAGTTTGACATTGCCTTTCTTTGGGACTGGAAAGAAAACGGACCTTTTCCAGTCCTGTGGCCACTGCTGAGTTTTCCAAATTTGCTGGCATATTGAGTGCAGCACTTTCACAGCATCATCTTTTAGGATTTGAAATAGCTCAGCTGGAATTTCATCACTTCTACTAGCTTTGTTCATAGTAATGCTTCCTAAGGCCCACTTGACTTCACATTCCAGGATGTCTGGCTCTGATCCTTTGTGATCACATTATCATGGTTATCTGGGTCATTAAGACCTTTTCTGTACAGTTCTTTTGTGTATTCTTGCCACCTCTTCTTAATCTCTTCTGCTTCTGTTAGGTCCTTGTTGTTTCTATTTTCTACTGTGGCCATCTTTGCATGAAATGTTCCCTTGTATCTCTAATTTTCTCAAAGAGATCACTAGTCTTTCCCATTCTATTGTTTTCCTCTATTTCTTTGCATTGATCACTGAAGAAGGCTTTCTTTTTTTTTTAAGAAGGCTTTCTTATCTCATCTCTCCTTGCTATTCTTTGGATTTAGATAGGTATATCTTTCCTTTTCTCCTTTGCCTTTCACTTCTCTTCTTTTCTCTGCGATTTGTAAGGCCTCCTCAGACAACCATTTTGCCTTCTTGCATTTCTTTTTCTTAGCAATAGTTTTGATCACTGCCTCCTTTACAATGCTACAAACCTCCGTCCATAGTTCTTCAGACACTCTGTTGGACCTAATCCCTTGAATCTATTTGTGACTTCCACTGTATAATCACAAGGGATTTGATTTAGGTCATACCTGAATGGCCTCCTGGTTTTCCCTACTTTGTTCAGTTCAAGCCTGAATTTTGCAAAAGAAGTTCATGATTTGAGCCAGCTGAAGATGAAGAAATTCTATGTAGTCAGCAAAAACAAGACCTGGAGCTGACTGTGGCTGAAATCATGAGCTCCTTATAGCAAAAAAAACCTTAAGTATGCAAACATTACTACTTAAGACCTTTGATCTACTTTATAAGTTTATGAAATAGCTGGTACTAAATGAAATATTAAAAAGGTATTAAGATATAAATAATTAAGAGAAGCTAGATACTGTGCTTAGTGCTCTCTATATTATTACATTAAAATGCCCACAATCATGCCAAGTATTACTATCTCCAGAAATAAGATTAGGTGAGGTCACATAAGCCAACAAGGGGAACTGAGATTCAAGCATAAGCAGTATGACTTCTGATCCCACTCTTTTCACTACTAACTATGCTGCAGTTTCTATGCTGGCAGTCATATATCTCTTTATTTCAGCTTTACAGATAAATTATTAATGTTGTCCCTTATTTCCATATTCTTATACTTGCTTGCAAAGCTTGAAGATAAATCCCACAACGATAATACCCACAAATTACTTGTTAGATTCATATGGTGAAAGCCTGGGGAGTAACTAAGGGACTAATTTAAAAGTCTGCCAACCCCTCTCTAAGGAATTATTTGGTGATAGCTCTTCTCTCATGAAATGGTTTGAATTTCTTCTCTTGCCAATTATTGTAACATCATTCATAAAGCACTCTTGCTATTAATTTTTGTTTTCCCTCAATAAGCAGGGGATGTCTGGCTTAATATCTGACTTTGCAAATAACTACTCTACATGGAAACAAGTTTAATTTTTAATTAATTATGGAATGTAGAAGAGAATGAGTATATATTTTACATGCTGTTCTACTATAATTTGTTTATAATTTCTCTGCTCATGTCTTCCTGCCTCCCTCTTCACCAGTTCATATTTTCTATTTCTTTGAGAAACCATACTTCCCAACACTATACAAAGCTATACTTCCCAATATTTCATTCTATGTTAATTTTTCCTCTCTTATATAGTGCTTCACAGTTACTTTGTGAGTGGTTAATATCTGTTAGGATAGGAAAAGTAAAGGAAACATTCTCTTTTGTATTTTTTGTTAGATGTAAATGCTGTAAAGGAGAGAAATATCTGTCCAGTTTCCTTTTTTACCTCCCAAATGTTTTATATACTAGTAAACATTCAACAAAGTTTCTCTGGTAGCTCAGAGGTAAAGAATCTTCCTGCCAACTCGGGAGACGCGGGTTCAAACCCTGGGGTGGGAAAATTCCCTGGAAAAGGAAATGGCAAACCATTCCAGTATTCCTGCCTGGGAAATTTCACGGACAGAGGAGTCTGGAGGGCTACAGTTCATGGGGTCGCAAAAGAGTCAGACACAACTTAGCAACTAAACAACAGACATTCAGTAAACATTGTAGACCTGTTTAGACCTATTTTACAGTTAGCCTCCAATCACCACTACCATCAACATCTTTTGTATACATGCTATATGTGTGTATGTGTGTGGTTTATAAAACCGATGACAAACATGACAATGTGCACCAGCCACAAAAGAACTTTCAAATGAAATATTTTCTGATACTGGAAAAGACAGCTTAGTGCAAAGAAAACATTTTAATGTTGGAAGACATCATCCTATCTCAACTTAAAAAGGAGTTATTCAATAAATCAAGCAACAAAGCTGAGTTCCTCCACTTCTAAACTCACACATTAATTCAATATTTATAGTGCACCTTGGAAATAGTATGTATGATTTCTGTAAGAGCATAAAGAGCTTAAGGACTAGAAATGGTATATACAAAAGAGCATTACTCAATATGTGGGATCCCTGGAACACAGCAGAATTGTTTCTTTTTTTTAGGGAAAATATCATTGAGATTTATATTTACAGATATAAGAAAAAATTTAAACACATCAGTAGCACAGAAGGATGATATTCAAAGTATATACTGACCCAGTAGCAGCATTTACCAACTAACTAGCTCATGTGTGCTCTTTTCTACATGTATGTTTTGCTATCTATCTGATTATACTTTCATATTTTTCTGTAACGACATTCAATTTTTCTAAGTTTGTATACAGTTTAAGATATATTATACAGTTTAAGATATATGTACAGCCATTGCTGAAAACAACTGTGTACATTTTAGTCTACTTTATTAAGCATGAAAATGTGTGCATGCTAAGTCACTTCAGTCATGTCCAACTCTTTGTAACCCTATGGACTGTAGCCTGCCAGGCTCCTCTGTCCATGGGGATTCTTCAGCAAGAATACTGGAGCAGGTTACTGTTTCCTTCTCCAGGGGATCTTCCAGACCCAGGGATGGAACCCACATCTCCTACATCTCCTGCATTGGCAGGTGCGTTCTTTACCACTAATGCCACCTGGGAAGATAAAGGATGAATGATTCCACTGTTAGTAAGATATCAGTAGGAACAAGCGAGTTGGGAGAAAAGTCTTTACTGACAAGTAAGGAAGATTTCCCTGAAAATAGGAGTGCAGAGAAAAGAGAGAAGCTGAAAAGAACTGATACCCTGCCATGCAGAACATGTTTCAGGGTGCAACCGCAGAATGTTACTTCTAGTGACACTCTGAGACTCAAACTGATGCTTCAATTTCCTCCTTGAGGAATTAAAGTTTAGGACTCAGAAGTAACCAGTGTCCATTAGCAATATTTACCCTCAAACTTCTCACCTGCTAAATCAATATGTGGCAAAATGCCCAGATTTGGACAAATCCGAATCTGGATTCGGCCTTGTAATCATGGGTGAAAGATTAAAAGGTCAGGTGAGGATTTTATCATCTGATTTTTTTTTTTTTAATTCTTTCATCACTGAACCCTAGTAAACCCTGTTGCTTAATTTAATTGGCCCAGAGAAATAGGTTAGGGAGTATGAGAAAGTTATTTCCCTGCTATCCTAACTCTAGTTAACTTAGTGAGCATCTGAAATAAGTATATATATATAGTATGATTCCAAGGGTAGTAAAATATGTACTTAGAGGACATATTTAAAAATATTTTTAAAAAGGGTATACTTCAAAATACATACTTAAAATATGTACTTCAAAATGTTAACAGAGATTATGTTTACTGATGGTGAGTTTTAGGAACTACTTTTTATTTTTTCATTTCTATATTTTCCAGATTTTCTTGGAAAAATACAATGAACATGAATTGCTTATGCAACTGTCAAAAATATTATTAAAATTCACAATTTCATTGAGAAACAATGAAAATAGCCTTTGAGAATATGGCTTACTCTTGATTTAATCCAAAGGGTACATCTTTGATCTTATTGGTATTTCATCAATACACTGCTGCTGCTGCTTCTAAGTCGCTTCAGTTGTGTCTGACTCTGTGCAACCCCATAGACGGCAGCCCACCAGGCTCCTCTGTCCCTGGGATTCTCCAGGCAAGAACACTGGAGTGGGTTCATCAATACACTGTAGTTACAAAAAGTGTTCTTTGGACAAATAGATAAAGAAACACACGGAAAGTACCTAGCACAAAGTAGATAATTAGCAGACAATAAGCTATTATTTTAAGTGTAGGTTACAATCTGTACTAGAGGCTAGAGACTCAAGCATTAATAAAATCTAAAATCTGCTCTTAAGGAACTCACAGTCTAATAAAGGAAGCAGATATCCTATCACAATATAATGCAATACAACCTACGCAGTACCTGGGTAAGAACAAAGCAGACCTATACCATTTAATTCTTAAAACAAAGCATTTTCTACTTTAAGGACAATCAATCAACAAAAAGCAAAAGTGTTCATTAAAACTTTGAAAACATTAAGTACACTGGTGATCTCATTTTTTCTCATTCAATGCAAAGTTCTACTGCAAAATATGAATGTGACTCCATATATCCATACTTACATTTCTAAACAATTTTATGGCATTCAAAGTGCTTTCTGTACACCTAATCCTCATAACAATCCAAAGGGAAGCAAGGTAAGTGGTTTACATTTATAGATAAGGAAACTAAAACTAAAGCTTATTCCCAAGGTTAACTAGTTATAGGTCCAGAATCTGACTCAGGTGATAATGCTTTTATAGAGACATAACAGTACACATTAACAGTTTTTTTAAGTTAAAGCAATTCAGGTGTATATACTTTATACACCTATCATGATCAATGTTTCAATCTTGGAGTGGTCATGCACCTGGGTTACATGAAATAGGTTATTTGCAGTTAGGATGATAGAGCATTAGATCAAATGTTGATGATACGCATGGAGAAATATGCACAGATAGCCTCACTTGCTATTATCAGTGTCCAAGAGAAAAATAAAAAGCAAGTAGAAGCTGACTGCTTCCTAGTTTATTATTTTCCAGAAACTTAGTATCTTGAGTTCCAAAGTTGTTTTTAGTAAATATATTCTCTATCACTCTGGTTCAACTGTTTTATTTGGTATACTTACTCAACAAAAAATATATTAAGCACTATCACACAGGACCTTACTAAGTGCTTCAGGACTGTAAACAGATTTCATATCCTAAGGAGTTAACAAGATTATTTCTTCTGAAATAAAATCTAGATCACCCATAATGACAGTTTAGAAAGCTTCTTAAGAGGACATAGTTTTGTTTTGATTTGGGTTTTTAGTAAGCATACTTTTTTTTATTAATCAGTAAACACTGCTTTACTGATTTAAAAATCAGTAAGTAATGCCTATCTCCAGAGTAGGACTACTACCATTGAAAATACTTCTACAGGGACAACTCAAACACAAAAGTTGTTTTTTGGCTTTACCTACAGTTTACCTCTGTATCTATTAAAATATAGGTAAACCAAATAAGAACATGTCATTTAGCCAGTGATAGATCCCTTAAAATCTTTGACACTTTTCATGAGTGGGAGACTAGCATAATAACCATTGAAGTCACTCTTTAGTACTCTGCTTATCTTCTTTTTTTCTTTTTTGGCACACCACAGGGCATATGAGATCTTAATTCCCCAACCAGGGCTTGAATCCACGCCCCCTGAATTGGAAGTGCAGAGTCCTAACCACTGGACCACCTGGGAAGTCCTATGTTTGTTTAACTGATAAAATTATACAGATTTTACAGCAGCGTGCAAATGTACTTCTGTGATATTTAAAACCTTATTCCTGGCCTGCAAGGAGATCCAACCAGTCCATCCTAAAGGAGATCAGTCATGGGTGTTCACTGGAAGGACTGATGTTGAAGCTGAAACTCCAATACTTTGGCCTGATGCAAAGAGCTGACTCATTTGAAAAGACCCTGATGCTGGGAAAGATTGAGGGCTGGAGGAGAAGGGTACCGCAGAGGATGAGATGATTGAATGGCATCACCGACTCAATGGACATGAGTTTGGGTGGACTCCGTGAGTTGGTGATGGACAGGGAGGCCTGGAGAGCTGCGGTTCATGGGGTTGCAAAGAGTGGGACACGAATGAGTGACTGAACAGACTGACTGACTATTCCTGGCCAATTTTTGTTAAAAAAAGGAGTCATGGTACTAAATGACATTTTTGACTGTAAACTCCTAGAATTTACCACTTCAAGTAAATTCCAAGCAATTTTAACGTAGTTTAACATTCGGCTCTAAAGAACAGCTAAAACTGAATGAAATAATCCAAACTTACAGCATCTTATACATCATACTTGAAAATAAAAGCACATTATTACACAATAATGAAGAGGCAAAGATTTGGCCTGCTGTCTGAGAAATGAGAGGGTGAACTATCTAGGTTCCTTCTGGCAAGGCACTGTTTCAAAAGAAACTTCTTTGTTGTTTTCAAACAATATGGTCCTGTCACAAAACCCAATCATGTATTTTTTTTTTTTTTTTAAATCCACACGTCACTGCTGGGGTGCAAGGTGGAGTTGGGGAAAAAAAAAATAGATGCGAGGTTTGACGCCTTGGGAATCAGGACACCCCAGTTTCTTGTCCCAGTCCAGCTCAAGCTCTAACTGTGACCTTGGGAAGTGTCCCCGGCTCGGGAACTTGGATTCCCCCTCTTCTCAATTACCCTGCACAGGAGGAGGGATGGAGGGGTGGAGAACTGGGACCGGCCCCCAGGGACTGCAGATGCCCGGGCTGCACCACGCTCCAGGTTCACGCAGCTCCTCAGCCCTGGAAGCAGTTCGCCCCATCTTCCCACAAGCTCCGCCACTGGCTTGTCTCGGAACAAGTCTGTTCCCGGGTTCCCCCGGCAGGGTACCCGCGGATCGGCCCGGGGCTCCCCGCTGGTGCCTCCGCTGCTAGGAAGGGACCCCGCGATTCTCCTTCCCTTCGCCGAGAAGCCTCCCATCTACCGTTCATTCTCGCCCCGGTCCTTCCTCCTTCGGAGAACCCCTGACTTCCCTGCCCCCAAGAGATCCCCCACCTTGGCTCGGTTTCAAGACCCTCTCCTTCCTTCAGGCGACCTCCCCTTCACACTGTCTTCACCTCCAGGGGACCCTCAGTTCACACACGCCCATCCTTCCTCAGACTCGCACGTATTTCCACCCGCCTGCCTTTGGCCGAGGAGCCTCAGCTCCAGTCGCGGGGCCGGGGGGTGGGGTGGGGGGAACCTCCCCTACTTCCGCCATCTGGTTCTGGGGACCCCTCTCACCTCCGCGGTGAGAGATGTGTTTACTGAGGAATCGTTGCTTCTTTCTCTGGTGCAGCAAGGTCGGGTATTTGAGCAACAAGAATGAAGTCACCAAGTACCCTCCCAGGGTGGAGAGGAGGTAAAAAGCCGCGGTGGACGACATCTCAGCCCCCGTGTGAGGAAGCCTCCCGCCGCCTGGCCCTCTGAACTCCGCTGATACGGTCGCAACGGCTGCGGCGGCGGAGGCGGCGGCGGCGGCTACTGCTGCTCGAGGTCTGCTCGCCCCCAGCCGGCGCCCGCGGTGCAGCGCACTTGTCGGCGCCGGCCCGCCGCGCACGCGCAGCCGGACTCGGGCGAGCAACAAAGGGGCTCCGGCACGCAGGCGCGCTCCGGTAGGCGCCTGGGGCGTCTGTCACCTAGCTTTGTGGTCCGGCTCGCGGCCCTATAAAGGAGAAAGCTTGGAAACTCGCCAGTGCCTCTGCCATCGTTCCCACAAGAAAGGCTGTTCAAGGAGAGCCTTCAGGAAGGCCTGACGTAATTAGGAAGTTCATGTCATGAAAGAATCACTCCGGGGCCCGTTGCTAGCCTCTGCTGGAGGAAATGCAAAGAACTCTTACCGCAGGAGGAGTTAAGGCTTATTAAAGCAAATAATAAACACACCCATTTGTCTAGCCAAGAGAGAACTTTCTCCGTTGTCACACAAACCATGCGAGGTGCCAGTTTATCAGTCAAATATTTGAGAGATGGCTCTTCTCACATTTCACTGTGAAATTGCAAACTTCGTGCCTCGTACATGGTCGACAGTTCAATATTTGTGGACTTTTAAGTTTGTTCAAAAATAAGGAAACGTTGACAGTGTTATAGGTTATCACTTCAGTCTTGGGAAGACTGGAAACTAAATTCCCTTTCATTCTACACATTCCAAACTGTAATTCTAAGAGTCACATTTCAGTGCAAAAGAATTAACCCAGGGCTGAGGGAGAAAATTTGGTCATAAGAACAGATCTCCCACAGAAGTAGAAGCCAGAGTGATTATTTAAAATCATGTGACTCTGACCCGAAGCAAACTTCTGTTTTCTTATCTGAAAAATGAGGAACATTTTTACTAAATGATAACTTCCAACTCTTTTTGTTAATAAAGATTTCCCAAAGATTCTTGTGTCCTTTAAGAGGAATTTAAATAAAACTTAATTTTATTATATAAATTTAATAAACAAATAAAATTTAGAGGATTCTTGAAAACAAGGGCCTTCAGTAGATTTTAAAAAGTAGCAGAAAAAAGACTTTTACATCAGTTTGCCATCATAGTGGGAGAAGGCAATGGCACCCCACTCCAGTACTCTTGCCTAGAAAATCCCATGGATGGAGGAGCCTGGTGGGCTGCAGGCCACGGGCTAAGAGTTGGACATGACTGAGCGACTTCACTTTCATTTTTCACTTTCATGCATTGGAGAAGGAAATGGCAACCCACTCCAGTGTTCTTGCCTGGAGAATCCCAGGGGCGGCGGAGCCTGGTGGGCTGCTGTACTATGGGATCGCACAGGGTCGGACACGACTGAAGTGACTTAGCAGCAGCAGCAGCCATCATAGTGAGGCACGAGGTAGATGGGCCCCAGGCTAGGTATTTACAACTGGTCTCCTGTTTTTCATTTCTTGGGATGAAAAAAAGATGGGCTTCAGGCTGGACACTTAAATTTAGCCTTCAGTTTGCATTTCCTGAGACAGGCGATAGATGGGCTCCCATTTGCCCTCTGAAAATGGAAGTAACATCACAAACAGAGTAAATAGCCAGGCTTTGTCTCCTGTGTCACCTTAATAGTCATAGCAGCAATAGAGAGGCCTGGCGTGCTGAGATTCACGGGGTCACAAAGAATTGGACACAACTGAGCGAGTGAACTGAACTGAAACCTTGTTTGAGTAAGGGATCAGGACATCATATATTTCCCATCCTTGGGGCAAGGGAGACATTTCACAGGTGGAGAAAGGCTCCTTGGGGGTCAAAAAGAAGGGGGCACCACCCCATAATATGTGACGCTAAGGCTCCCACATAGGTCTCTGGGCTGGAATCCAACTTGGAAAAAAGTTGCATACACATGTTGGAGAGGGTGCTAGGGTAGGTCAGGTGTGGTTAAGAAACCAGATAATTGGCCAAAGGTAAACAAAAGCCTGGAACTGTCCTATAAAAATGACTTAATCACCTCTGTACTGCACTCCTCATTGGGGAGGACACCCACACCCTTTCTCTCCAGGTGTGCATCTCTGCCTTGCTTCTGTCTTAACTGTTTCTCTCTGTGCTCTCCCATTTGTTGTGCTGTCTCTGATAATAAACTTTGTACTTGCATTTGCCGTTTTTGCCTCCATGAAAAATGCATCTTTCACTGGGTTCAAGAGCCAGGGAAATATAGCGCTTCCAGCCTCTAGCCCTTGCTGGTCTGGTGGCTAGGATTTCTGGTTTTCATCTGTCGCACGAGTGTATGCTTCTCGGTTTTTGTCTCATCACAACAAAGGTTTGGAGTGACGGACATTAAAGCCCTCAGCGTGTCACAGCTCTCAGGTCTTGGACAGACTGTGTTATAGCTCTCAGGTCTCAAACGGACCATGTTATAGCTCTTAGACAAATCAGTGTTACAGCTCCGTGTTACAGCTCTATTTTACTTAGATAATAAGAGGTAAACCCATCCTCGAGGCGTGAGGGCATGCTGACCCAAAGACGGGAAGAGAAGAGAGCCCCAGCGCATGGGAGGGAGAGAGAGACTGAGAGAGAGCTTTGGCTCCTCTTTTTATGTTTTTCTCTCCCTGGGCCTGTCCTATGTAAATTGGGTCAGCCAGGAGTGCTGTTTGTTTTACCTGAGGTCCTCACTCTGGTCCTTGGACCTTCCTTTGTTCTATTTTCGCGGACTTGTCCCTTCCAGGTCTTTTAGCCACCGCCATTTTGGACTCCTTTTCCCTGTTTTAACTACCTAATACATCCATGCTACCCAGTTTAAATTCCTGGGCAGGGAATTAAGCTCTCACTTCATGCCACTGCCCACTACTGCTTCTCCGAGATCAATAGTAGTCTTATTTTTCGGTTTAACACCAGTATAGCCAAAGAAATGATAAAGCTTTTACAGAAGACAGAGAACTAAGTATAAAAAATTCCAAATACAAGCAAACTTAAAAACATTTTAAGGAAATGTTTTGAAGTATCACATTTCACATTTAAGCCCTTGATACATCTGAAATTGACTTTGATGAAAGTTGTGAAGTAGGAATTTAATTTTTTCCCCCATATGAATAACTAGGTGTCCTTACATCAGTTTGTTTCTGTGTTCTGTGAGCCAGTCCCTGGGCCCATAGTACCTTGTCTTATTTAACGTAATCTTTATATATGTTATTGTAAGTTCTTTTCTTTTTTTTTAATTTAAGGAAACTCACAAGTTGAAAACTACAGCTTTGTTAGGAATTAGGGAAAGTATCTGTTTAGGGCTGTCACATTATATCCTATAGATTAGCTGTGCTCATGTTTCTGTTTCCCTCTTCCAAAATGTCACTTGACAGCAATTTTCTTTAAATTTGATGACTATTTTATGATTAGTACAGACATATGTATATGACTTTCCAGGTGGCTCAATGGTAAAGAATCTGCCACCAAACAGGAGACTCAGGTTTGATCTCTGGGTCTGGAAGATACCCTGGAAGAGGAAATGGCAACCCACTCCAGTATTCCTGCCTGGAAAATCGCATTGACAGAGGAGCCTGGCAGGTACAGTCCATGGGGGTCACAAAAGAGTTAGACATGACTTAGAGATTAAACAACAAGTATATGATAAATACTACCAGGAAAAAAATATGTAACTAAGACTAACCTTCAACTATAGAGGCAACAGTGGCTTAGCCAGATAAGAGATTTGAACTTAGAACCCATAGACACAGCTATACCATTTACAAACTGAGTGACCCTAGGGATATCACTTAGTTTTAGCCTCACATTTAGTTCGTTTCAGTTTTAGGGCACATCACTTAGTTTTAGTTTCACATTTATAAAACTTGGAATAATAATATCTAACCTCAAAGCAGTGTTTTGAGGATCTAAGGAAGTAAAACGAAAATATTAAAAGTAACCTAGACAGTTCCCTGGTGGTCTACTTGTTAGGATTCAATCCTTTCATTGCTGTGGCCCAGGTTCAATTCTGCAAGCTGCACAGCATAGCCAGTGTAAAAAAAAAAAAAAAAAAAAATTCTTTCCTTCTGTGGACTTGAAAAAAATTCACAACATAGAAGTTGAGAGTTATGTTTTATTGGGGGTGGGGGATGGGGGGGAAAGAATTTTAAGACTTCAAGCCCGGGAGGTAACCCTGTGAGAGTTGCTCTGAGGAGGGGAGGGTTGGAGCCAGGTTATACAGAAGTTTTGCCACAAAGGGCAGATAGTCTGAACCTCAAAAGAAAACCAGATATTCCAAGTTAAAGAATTCAGTGTCTTTCTATATATGGGAAGATGCAAGAGTCTGGCTCACTGAAATCATTTCTTTGATATGTACCTCAGCTATCTGGGGCCAGAATCAGTGTTTTCCAAACATCCTGAGTTTCCTCAGGGCTCACCATATGCAGTGGCTACAGACTGATGGCTGCTCGATGGAGGTATTCTCTCCTTCCTTAGTTCCCTCAGGGCTCACCAGCTCACCATCCACAGTGGCTACAACTGCCAATGACTGTAACATCCTTTGTTTACTGACATGGCAGGAAATATTCCATTTCTCACTTCTCTAAAACATTACCAACAAATTTGGGGACAGTATACAGAATTATTCAAAATAAGTAACCAAGCAGGAGCAACATATGCCTTATTGGAGGCCCAATACTTCAAATGAAACATTAATGAAAGAACAAGTGAAGTGTAACAGAAGAAAGGCATCTTTTAAAAATTGCACCAATATGATGACAGAAGTCTTCCAAGACGAATGCCATATTTTGATGGAAATTTATAAGGGGTGCCAAAATTAATACAGTATCTTTTAAACCAAAAAAGGAAATGAGCACAAGAAATCAACTGTCATGGGGGAAAATGTTGAAAAAGAAAGAGTATCAGAAATCACTGGCCTGTTTCATTGAGAAGAGAAAACTGCTATCTGGACAGGTTAAGCAGTTTGCCCAAGACAATATAGCTAGTGCTGATTTAACAAGGTCATGAATCTTAACTCAGTTCAAGGGGCTGGATCTTCTAAAATATTGATCGTCTGAAAAATAAAAAGATTTGGAAAATAGTCTTGCCCTTTACAAAAGATAACATTAAGGAAATGCCCACTTCAAGCATTTAAGAGGTAGCAGATCCAGGATGCAGTATAGTGAAAAGACCATTCATGCTAGTCAAATAACTCCGTAACTAGTAATTTCAACCCCACCTACAGATGCATTGCCCAAATTATTAGTGTTCTACATAGCAGATGCAATTGACAAGGAACATATACCATTGAGACCAGAAGGCATTAACCCAAGTTCTAAAGAAACTGATAAATTAAAGTGTAATACTATTCTAAATAAGAAAACTGCTGAAACAAACAGCTAGTGTGCAAACGGCACACTGCCATATGGATTCTCAACTCTGACAATAGGAATCGGACAGTACTAGGTTAGAGCATGATTCAGATTTCTTCAGGGCAATTTAGCAATATACATCAAAATGTACAGTGTGTATATCCCTTGATGCATCAGTTCCAGGCCTAAGAGTTTACTCTGCCAAGAAAATATCACAAGGATTAATAAAAGATGTATGCACCATGGTATTCCATGGTTCATAGAAATTCTAAATTTAAAAGAACCTAAAAAAAAAAAAAAAAAAGAACCTAAATAAAGGACAGATTATGTAAATCTTGATAAGAGAAAACAATGCGTCCACTAATAATACTTTCACTTATTGGCAGGAAAAAAGTCTACCACATACTGTAGAGTGAAAAAAAAGTAAATTACAGAACAAGATATATTCTGATTACAATTATACAAAACTGAATACATATCCAGGGAATTCCCTGGCAGTCCAGTGGTTAGAACTTCACACTCTCACTGCCAGGGACCTGGGGTAGACCCCTAGTGGGGGAACTAAGATCCCACTACTGCATGACTTGACCCCACCGAAAAAAAAAGAATACATATCCACAGATTCCTGTATGTATGCAATGTTTAGAAGGATATTCACTAAAATGCTGCCAATGGTTAACAGAGCACTAGCAAAGCAGTGGAACTTCAGGTAACATATTCTTATCTTTGTCTAAAAAAAAATTCTTAATAACAGATATAAAGACTACATATCACTTTTCCAAAAACAACAAAGTTATGCTCAAAAACAAAAATTGTTTTAAGTGGGAATATAAACTAGTTTGAGCTTACCAGGTAGCACTAATGGTAAAAAGCCCACCTGACAAATAGATTGGGAAACAGTGGAAACAGTGAGGAACTTTATTTTGGGGGGCTCCAAAGTCACTGCAGATGGTGATTGCAGCCATGAAATTAAAAGACGCTTACTCCTTGGAAGGAAAGTTATGACCAACCTAGACAGCATATTAAAAAGCAGAGACATCATTTTGCCACAAAGGTCTTGCTAGTCAAGGCTATGGTTATTCCAGTGGTCATGTATGGATGCTAGAGTTGGACTGTGAAGAAAGCTGAGTGCCAAAGAATTGATGCTTTTGAACTGGGGTGTTGGAGAAGACTCTTGAGAATCCCTTGGATGGCAAGGAAATCCAACCAGTCCATCCTAAAGGAGATCAGTCCTAGGTGTTCATTGGAAGGACTGATGCTGAAGCTGAAACTCCAATACTTTGGCCACCTGATGTGAAGAGCTGACTCAATGGAAAAGACCTTGATGCCAGGAAGGATTGAGGGCAGGAGGAGAAGGGGATGACAGAGGATGAGATGGCTGGATGGCATCACTGACTCAATGGACATGAGTTTGGGTAGGCTCTAAGAGTTGGTATTGGACAGGGGGTGTTGCGGTTCATGGGGTCACAAAGAGTCGGACACGACTGAGTAACTGAACTGAACTGACGATGCAAGAGATGTAAAGAGACATGGGTTTGATCTCTGGGTTGGGAAGATCCCCTGGAGGAGGGCATGGCAACCCACTCCAGTATTCTTGCCTGGGAAACCTCATGGACAGAGGAACCTGGTAGGTCACAATGCATAGGATCGCAAAGAGTAGGACAGGACTGAAGAGATTCAGCAGCATGCATGTAAACAAGGTAATCTTGCTTTTATGCTGACAAAATAGCCAGGATAAAATAAAAGATAGAAGGCACTCAATACTCAAATAAATACATATAACTTTGTAGGAGAAAGGAAGTAACAAGCAACTATGGTAACATAGTACTCTAAGACTTTCTGGGGGGCTTCCCTGATAGCTCAGTTGGTAAAGAATCCACCTGCAATGCAGGAGACCCCAGTTCGATTCCTGGGTTGGGAAGATCTGTTGGAAAAGGGAAGAAGTTACCCACTCCAGGAGTCTGGCCTGGGGAACTCCATGGACTATATAGTTCATGGGGTCACAAAGAGTTGGACAGGACTGGGAGACTTTCATTTTGGGCTTCCCTTGTGGCTCAGGTAGTAAAGAATCTGCCTGCAATGTGGGAGACCTGGGTTCGATCCCTAGATTGGGAAGATCCTCTGGAGAAGGGAAAGGCTACCCACTCCAGTATTCTGGCCCAGAGAATTCCATGGACTGTATAGTCCATGGGGTCGTAAAGAGTTGGACACGACTGAGTGACTATCGCTTTCACAAGTGTCTGGAATAAAAAAGAACTATAGGATGTAATTTACACTTCAGAATCTTCCTTATAAGTAGTCAAGTTGAAAATTACTACCATTGCTATACCTATGAACAGTATGGAAAAGTTTTGGAAAAATTTTAAATTGTATTTAGAAAGATGATTAGATCAATACTATCAGCTACAAACAAGAAATAATAACCATCCCTTATACTTATAAAACAGTTCAGAGTTTGTAAAGGATTTCAATTAACACATTCTTGAACTGTTTGAACCACAGATCTTTGAGGTAGATAAGGGAATTATTTTCTCCATTTTACAAATCAACACACTGAAGCTTCAGATGGGATCCAATGTTACACAATGGAGTAAATTATCTTAAGATACCAACCCAATGAGCTACTGTGCCAATGTAGGACAATAAACATTATTAAGAGTATTAAAAGTTAAACAGACAATTAGCTGGCATTTGTGCCAAATTATGCAGTGTTCCAAAAACTGAGTGCAGTTCTATTTGCCACATCTTCAGTTCAGTCGCTTCAGTTTATGGCTGCAGTCACCATCTGCAGTGATTTTGGAGCCCAAGAAAAGCCTGTTTCCATTGTTTCCCCATCTATTTGCCATGAAGTAATGGGACCAGATGCTATGATCTTAGTTTTTTTAATGTTGATTGTCAAGCCAGCTTTTTCACTCTCCTTTTTCACTTTCAAGAGGCTCTTTAGGTCCTCTTCCCATCCTGCCATAAGGGTGGTGTCACCTGCATATCTGCGGTTATTGATATTTCTCCCGGCAATCTTGATTCCAGCTTGGACTTCATCCAGCCCAGCATTTTGCATGATGTATTCTGCATATAAGTTAAATAAGCAGGGTGACAATATACAGCCTTGACGTACCCCTTTCCCAATTTGGAAGCAGTCTGTTGTTCCATGTCTGGTTCTAAATTTTGCCTCTTGACCTGCATACAGATTTCTCAGGAGGCAGGTAAGCTGATCTGGTATTCCCAACTCTTGAACAATTTTGCAGTTTATTGTGATCCACAGTCAAAGGCTTGGCCTAATCAATAAAGCAGATGTTTTTCTGGAACTCTCTTGCTTTTCTGATGATCCAGCAGATGTTGGCAATTTGATCTCTGGTTCTTCTGCCTTTTCTAAATCCAGCTTGAACATCTGGAAGTTCTTGGTTCATATACTTTTGAAGGCTCGCTTGGACAATTTTTGAGGATTAGTTTTCTAGTGTGTGAGATGAGTGTAACTGTGTGGTAGTTTGAGCATTCTTTGGCATTGCCTTTCTTTGGGATTGGAATGAAAACTGACTTTTTCCAGTCCTGTGGCCCCTGTTGAGTTTTTCAAATTTTCTGGTAAATTGAGTGCAAGACTTTAACAGCATCATCTTTTAGGATTTGAAATAGCTTAGCTGGAATCCCATCACCTCCACTACCTTTGTTTGTAGTGCTGCCTTCTAAGGCCCACTTGACTTCACATTCCAGGATGTCTGGCTCTAGGTGAGTGATCACACCATTGTGATTATCTGGGTCATGAAGATCTTTTTTGTATAGTTCTTCTGTGTTTTCTTGTCACCTCTTCTTAATCTCTTCAGCTTCTGTTAGGTCCATACCATTTCTGTCCTTTATTGTGCCCATCCTTTCATGAAATGCTCCCTTGGTAACTCTAATTTTCTTGAAGAGATCTCTAGTCTTTCCCATTTTATTGTTTTCCTCTATTTCTTTGCATTGATTGCTGAGGAAGGCTTTCTTATTTCTCCTTGCTATTCTTTGAAACTGTGCATTCAAATGGATATATCTTTCCTTTTCTCCTTTGCCTTTCACTTCTCTTCTTTTCTCAGCTACTTTAAGGCCTCCTCAGACAACCATTTTGCCTTTTTGCATTTCTTTTTCTTGGGTATGGACTTGATCACTGTCTCCTGTACAATGTCACAAACCTCCTTCTATAGTTCTTCAGGCACTCTGTCTATTGGATCTAATCCCTTGAATCTATTTGTCAGTTCTACTGTATAATCATAAGGGATTTGATTTAGGCCATACCTGAATGGTCTCGTGGTTTTTCCTACTTTCTTCAATTTAAGTCTGAATTTGGCAATAAGGAGTTCATGATCTGAACCACAGTCATCTCCTGGTCTTGTTTTTGCTGACTTATGGAGCGTCTCCATCTTCAGCTGCAAAGAATATAATCAATCTGATTTCGGTACTGAACATCTGCTGATGTCCATGTGTAGAGTCATCTCTTCTGTTTTTGGAAGAAAGTGTTTGCTATGATCAGTGCCACATTTTAGGACAGGCACAAAGTTGTGGGAGACAGGAAGAAGAGGGGCAATTAAATGGTCAAGGGATTTGAGAGGATGCTTTATATAAAGGGCTTCGCTGGTAGCTCAGACAGTAAAGAATTAGCCTACAAAGCAGGAAATCTGGATTGTATTCTGGGTCAGGAAGATCCCCTGGAAAAGGGAATGGCAACCCACTCCAGTGTTCCTGCTTGAGAATCCCACGGACAGAGGAGCCTGGCGGGCTACAGTCCATGGGGTTGCAAAGAGTCTAACATGACTGAGCAACTAACACTTTCACTTTATATAAACAGACTAACTAAAAAGACCACAGACTATTTTAAAAAGACCACAGAAAGATACAAGAGGAAAGGTGCAAGCCAAGTCTACAAAGCTGCTGCATGTCCTAGTGCTTACCACAGGTACACATACTACACGCGTGAGTCCTAAGTCACGTCAGCGTGTGCGACCCTATGACCCCGTGGACTGTAGCCTGCCAGGCTCTTCTGTCCATGAGATTCTCCAGGCAGGAATATTGGAGTGGGTTGCCGTGCCCTCCTCCAGGGGATCTTCCCCACCCAGGGATTCAACCCATGTCTCTTACGTCTACCTGCATTGACAGGTAGATTCTTTAACACTAGTGCCACCTGGGAAGTCCAGTACGTGTACTAGGCACTGTTTACCTTATTATAAAAGGTAGGACTAAAACTAACCAAGACTCCTTAACTATTAGAATTATGGGATACTTTTAAAAAGTAAATTTAAGATAAACTGTTATTATTATCAAGAATTTGTCTATTAGGTGTTTTATGTATACTCCTTCAATCCTCATAACCACCCTTTGCGATAAATAATAATTATTACCATTCTCGAGAAAATAATACTCAAGGATTAAGTAAACTGTCAGATTTCTTTTAAGTGGTAAGAAATTCTTAAATTCTTAAGCCAATTCTTTTTGGCTTTAATCTACTATAGTGCTGTTTTATGCAGAAGAATTATGGAACAGGAGAGTGTATAAGAATATAAGGCTCAACAGTTTTAGAGAGAATCAAGATTTACACTCTTAAAATAAATTAAGATGTTTAGGACTTTCCTGGTGGTCCAGTGGTTAAGAATCCACCTGTCAATGCTGGGGACACAGGTTTGATCCCTGGTCTGGGTAGATTCCCCATGCTTTGGAGCAACTAAGCCCATGAGCCACAACTTTTGAGCCTGAATGTAGCAACTACTGGAGCTCGTGGGCCTAAAGTCTGCGATCTGCAACAAGAGAAGCCTGTGCCCTGCAACTAGACAGTAGCCCCTGTTTGCCACAACTAGAGAAAGCCTGCTTGCAGACTTATTTAATAATATATAATAAATAACAAGTTTTATATAGTGCAAATATATAATAAATAAGAAGTTATATATAATAAATAAGTTGTTCTTTTTAAGATGTTTGAAGAGTATGATACCTCATTTTTCTGACATCAAAAACTCACCCATTCACAAGTCTTAAGACCAGAGTCAAAATATTCAGTTGGAGAAACTGACATGCTCTTTTTATTCTTATGTTCTCTATGAAGGCACAACATAGGAAGAGTACAACTTTGAAATCAGAGTCCTCAATTTCAATTCTGACTTTGCTACTTCCTAGGTATATGATCTTGAACAAAATTATTTAATCGCTTCAAGTTTTAATTTCCTGATAATATGGATGATATGTATGTTGCAATACTTGGAGGATTAGAGGCAATGTATGCAAAATGCTTATTAAGTTACCTAACAAATGGATATTCATGAAATAGCTATTACATGTCATTCAGTACACAGTGGTTAGTATTATTTTATTGTTATGAATCATGCTTCTCTAGTTCCATTTTTCTAATTTTCTTTCCTGTTTCTTTATAGTCTTTTTTAATCTTTAGTTTTTTAAACTAAGAAACACATTCACTGCTTAAGTAGTACAGGAGAATCTTTAAGTAAACAAACACGGGAAACCATTTAAAAATTAGATTAATTTACCTTAAAAGCTTTATCATAGTAGTCCTTTAAATAGTAAGCACTTGAATAAAATATGATTTACTTCCTAAAAATCTGAATCCTACACAACTTTTCAAGGACACACCAAAAGACATACAATAGGCTAAAGGATGCCCTTCTGTCCTAGGGATTCTTAAAAAAAGAATCAATTTGAAACATCTGCTTATATCTCAAAAAAACTACTAAGCAAACGATAATGCAAATGCTGCTACAGAAGAAATATAATTTCTTTAATAAAATGATCACTTTTTAAGTTTGCTGAAGTAAGGTTTGTATGACTAAAGAGAAAGGTAGTAAGCAATACAGATAACATAGTCCACATTTCTCTAAGGCAACATCCTGTAAACCTATTTATGGACAAAAACAAGCATGAAGAAGTGCTGCAAATAAGCAAGTTATAAGAACAAATAGCATAAAAGTCTTGTATTTACTAAGCAAAAGAGAAAGACAAATACCATATGATATCGCTTACAAGGCTTCCCTTGTGGCTCAGCTGGTAAAGAATCTGCCTGCAATGTGGGAGACCTGGGTTTGATCCCTGGGCTGGGAAGATCCCCTGGAGAAGGGAAAGGCTACCCACTTCAGTATTCTGGCCTAGAGAACTCCATGGACTGTATAGTCCATGGGGTCGCAAAGAGTTGGACACGACTGAGCAACTTTCACTTTCATACTATACATACTATCACTTACAAATGGAATACTTTCCATGCAGAACTTGGATGCAATCTCAAAAACGACAGAATGATCCCTGTTTATTTCCAAGGCAAACCATTCAATATCACAGTAATCCAAATCTACGCCCCAACCAATAATGCTGAAGAAGCTGAAGTTGAACAGTTTTAATGAAGACCTACAAGACCTTCTAGAACTAACACCCAAAAAAGATGTCCTTTTCATTATAGGGGACAGGAATGCAAAAGTAGAAAGTCAAGAGATACCTGGAGTAACAGGCAAATTTGGCCTTGGAGCACAAAACGAAGCAGGTCAGAGGCTAAGAGTTTTGCCAAGAGAACACACTGGTCATAGCAAACACCCTTTTCCAACAACACAAGAGAAGACTCTACACACGGACATCACCAGATGGTCAACACCGAAATCAGATTGATTATATTCTTCACAGCCAAAGATGGAGACACTCTATACAGTCAGCAAAAACAACACCAGGAGCTGACTGTGGCTCAGATTATGAACTTATTGCCATATTCAGACTTAAACTGAAGAAAGTAGGGAAAACCACGAGACCATTCAGGTAGGACCTAAATCAAATCCCTTACGATCATACAGCAGAAGTGACAAATAGATTCAAGGGATTAGATCCAATAGACAGAGTGTCTGAAGAACTATGGATGGAGGTTTGTGACACTATTCAGGAGACAGTGATCAAGACCATCCACAAGAAAAAGAAATGCAAAAAGGCAAAATGGTTGTCTGAGGAGGCCTTAAAATAGCTGAGAAGAGATGCGACAGGCACAGGAGAAAAGGAAAGATATACCCATTTGAATGCGCAGTTTCAAAGAATAGCAAGGAGAGATAAGAAAGCCTTCTTCAGTGATCAATGCAAAGAAACAGAGGAAAACAATAGAATGGGAAAGACTAGAGATCTCTTCAAGAAAATTAGAGTTACCAAGGGAACGTTTCATGCAAAGATGGGCACAATAAAGGACAGAAATGGTACAGACCTAAAGGAAGCAGAAAGTATTAAGAAGAGATGGCAACAATACACAGAAGAACTATACATGACCCAGATAACCATGATGGTGTGATCATTCACCTAGAGCCAGACATCCTGGAATGTGAAGTCAAGTGGGCCTTTTCAGGAAGCATCATTACAAACAAAGGTAGTGGAGGTGATGGAATTCCAGTTGAACTATTTCAAATCCTAAAACATGATGCTCTTAAAGTCCTGCACTCAATATGCCAGCAAATTTGGAAAACTCAGCAGTGGCCACAGAACTGGAAAAGGTGAGTTTTCATTCCAATCCCAAAGAAAGGCAATGCCAAAGAATGCTCAAACTACCACGCAATTGCACTCATCTCACATGCTAGCAAAGTAATGCTGAAAATTCTCCAAGCCAGACTTCAACAGTATGTTAACCATAAACTTCCAGATGTTCAAACTGGTTTTAGAAAAGGCAGAGGAACCAGAGATCAAATTGCCAACATCTGTTGGATCATAGAAAAAGCAAGAGACTTATAGAAAAACATCTATTTCTGCTTTATTGACTACGCCAAAGCCTTTGACTGTGCGGATCATAACAAACTGCAAAATTCTTCAAGCAATGGAAATACCAGACCACTTTACCTGCCTCCTGAGAAATCTGTATGCCGATGAAGAAGCAATAGTTAGAACTGGACATGGAACAACAGACTGGTTCCAAATTGGGAAAGGAGTACGTCAAGGATGTATATTGTCACCCTGCTTATTTAACTTATATGCAGAGTACATTGTGAGAAACGCTGGGCTGGATGAAACACAAGCTGGAATCAAGACTGCCGGGAGAAATATCAATAACTGCAGATATGCAGATGACAACACCCTCATGGCAGAAAGCGAAGAACTAAAGAGCCTCTTGATGAAAGTGAAAACGGAGAGTGAAAAAGCTGGCTTAAAACTCAACATTCAGAAAACTAATATCATGGCATCCAGTCCCATTACTTCATGGCAAATAGATGGGGAAACACTGGAAACAGTGAGAGACTATTTTGGGGGGCTCCAAAATCACCACAGATGGTGACTGCAACCATGCAATTAAAAGATGCTTGTTTCTTGGAAAAAAGCTATGACCAACCTAAACAGCATATTAAAAAGCAGAGACATCACTTTGCCGACAAAGGTCTGTCTAATCAAAGCTGTGGTTTTTCCAGTAGTCATGCATGGATGTGAGAGTTGGGACTATAAAGAAAGCTGAGCACCGAACAACTGATGCTTTTGAACTGTGGTGTTTGAAAGGACCCTTGAGAGTCCAAGGGACTCCACAAGGAGATCCAACTAGTCCATCCTAAAGGAAATCAGTCCTGAATATTCATTGGAAGGACTAATGCTGAAGCTGAAACTCCAATACTTTGGACCCCTGACAGAAAGAACTGACTCATTTGAAAAGACTCTGATGCTGGGAAAGATTGAAGGCAGGAGAAGAAGGGGACAATAGTGGATGAGATGGTTGGATGGCATTACCGACTCGATGGACGTGAGTTTGAGCAAGCTCCAGGAGTTGGTGACGGACAGGGAAGCCTGGAGTGCTGCATGAGGTCTCAAAGAGTCCATGGGGTTACAAAGAGTGGGACACAACTAAGCAACTGAACTGAAAGGAACAAATGGAATCTAAAACATGATACAAATGAACTTATCTACAAAACAGAAATAGACTCACAGATATAGAAAATAAAATTATGGTTACCAACGAGGTAAGGGTGTAGAAGAGGAATAACCTAAGAATTTGGAATTAGCAGATACAAACTACTATAAATAAAATAGATAGAGACTTCCCTGGAGGTCCAGTGGTTAGGATTCTGCACTGGTTGCCGGGGTTCAATCCCTGGTCAGGGAACTAAGCAAAATCCGACAAGCCTTGTGGTGCAGACAGAAAAAAAACAACAACAGACAAACAACAAGGCACAGCACCAAGGACTATATTCAATATCCTATAATAAACCATAATGGAAAAGAATGCAAAAAGAATATATATATACATTGATATACACATATACACACACATATAACTCAATCACTTTGCTGTACACCACAATCTAATACAACATTGTAAATACTTTAAATAAAGATTTGTATTTAAAAATGCTACAGAAATTCAAATCAGGGTTGCCTCTGTAACCAAATGTAATCAAGGAAAATCACTTTCTAATTTAAGCAGTAAAGTTGTTCAGTGTAGAATGACATCAGCAAGGAAACAAAGCAAAAAAGTCACAGGTTTGCTCTTCTGAGAACTACTTTTTTAAGTTCCTTTGACCTACAAGTTTACACAACTTAAGTAAAAGTCTTTTCTTAATAGCCTCTAATTCAAGTCTTAGAACAATGGGCTTCCCTGGTGGTTCGGATAGCAAAGAATCTGCCTGCAAGTAGGAGATCCGGGTTCGATCCCTGGGTTGGGAAGATCCCCAAGGGAAAAGAATGGCTACCCACTCCAGTATTCTTGTGTGAAGAATCCCATGGACAGAGGAGCCTGGCAGGCCACAGTCCATGGGGTTGCAAAGAGTCGGACACGACAGAGCGACTAACACTTACTTATAGCACAATCTAGCTATATTTCTCAAGTGCAACAACCAAGAACTACAATTAATACAACAGTAGTTGGAATTTTTAAAACTGATATAAAAAGAATGAATGATATAAGGGAAAAGGATGAAAAATAAGGACGGGATGAAAAAATGTAGACTAACTTTCATATTGGCTCAGATTCTCCTCCTAACAAAACTACAGTAAAACAGGTATAAAAAGACACCTAATTAATTACAGTTTTAAATTGGCTGGTAGTTATATGTTTCTCTCTATAGGTTTGAAAATCTAAGATCTAATCTAATCAAAACCTAAGTAACTGTTTTATGCTGGTAGCAAGATGTGTTAATCAAATACATTTTATATACAGTATTAAAATCTCCAATTCTATTTGCTCAGCATTTCAAAACCAACGTGTCTAGGAAAATATAATCAATTACACTAGAATTTTGGTATATGAACTTATTTTGCACAACTTAGCTAATTAGAGATACATCAGTATCACTATTTTGATGGTGAAAGTTAATATTGATATGAACTGATAGAATTTGTATCACTTAGCAAACTGTTTCATAGTATAGCAATTTTCAATGAATAAAATGTGTACTAATATCTTGGATAAATAAGTTTTAGTTATTTAAAACTTCATTTAAAACATGGTATCTCAGACTTCCCTGGTGGCTCAGTGGATAAGAATTCATCTGCCAGCGCAGGGGACACTAGTTTGATCCCTGGTCGGGGAAAATCCCACGTCACTGAGCAACGAAGTCTGTGCGCCACAACCTCTAAGCCTGTGTTCTGGAGCCCAAGAGCTGCAAATACTGAGACCGCAAGCCACAACGACTAAAGCCCACAGGCCTAGAGCCTGTGCTCCACAACAAGAGAAGCCACTGCAAGGAAGAGTTGCCCCACCTTGCTATGAGAAAAAGCATCAAAAATAAAGCACTAAAAAAGCCCAGCACAGCCAAAAATAAATAAATAAAATTTTTAAAAAATATGGTATCTCCGCTATGGAAAACAGTGTGGAGATTTCTTAAAAAACTGGAAATAGAACTGCCATATGACCCAGCAATCCCACTTCTGGGCATACACACTGAGGAAACCAGATCTGAAAGAGACACGTGCACCCCAATGTTCATCGCAGCACTGTTTATAATAGCCAGGACATGGAAGCAACCTAGATGCCCATCAGCAGATGAATGGATAAGGAAGCTGTGGTACATATACACCATGGAATATTACTCAGCCATTAAAAAGAAGTCATTTGAACCAGTCCTAATGAGATGGATGAAGCTGGAGCCCCTTATACAGAGTGAAGTAAGCCAGAAAGATAAAGAACATTACAGCATACTGACACATGTATATGGAATTTAGAAAGGTGATAACGATAACCCTATATGCAGAACAGAAAAAGAGACACAGAAATACAGAACAGACTTTTGAACTTTGTGGAAGAATGTGAGGGTGGGATATTTCAAAAGAACAGCATGTATACTATCTATGGTGAAACAGATCACCAGCCCAGGTGGGATGCACGAGACAAGTGCTCCGGCCTGGTGCACTGGGAAGACCCAGAGGAATCTGGTGGAGAGGGAGGTGGGAGGGGGGATCGGGATTGGGAATACATGTAAATCCATGGCTGATTCATATCAATGTATGACAAAACCCACTGGGAAAAAAAGAAAAAAAATAGAGGGAAAAAAAAAAATATGGTATCTCGACAGTCCAAGAATAAAATGGTGAGAACAAAGCAATGTAACTCAGGTACCAAAATTATGAGCTAAACAATATAGGGCATGTTTTGCAATTAAGTACTCATACAATTACCAGATAACCTACTAGATCATATTGTTCTGAATATAATTTCAGGAGCAGTGTTTTAAGGAAAATCCCAGCTAAAACATCATTTCAGTAAAAAAAAAAACCTCTGGCTCAACATGATAATGCAATATTCAGTTGTAATAGAAATTTTTTTTTTATTATGGACAGTAAAACAGAAACGAGAAAATAGAGGTATCAGCCATGTATTTTATGTCCTTTTCTAGAATGAACAATGTTTATTAAGAAGTTATACCCCCATTTACAATAAATATCAACAATATCACAAAACAGTGGAACAATTACTGTCCAAATACTGAACTTCTGTAACTAAAACATATTTTGGGCTCAAGAAAACACAGTATTACACACCAAAAAAGATCCTGTACACACCAAAACCAAACCCCAGCTCAAGTTTAGGACTGCACTGGCTGGAAAACACTTATTGTGTTACTGCTTTAAGAACCCCACGGAGCACCTTGTAACTCATCAACTGCACGTTTTCCTTCGGAGGGAAACAAGGTCCTCTCTCAGTCACGTAGGCATAAGGAAACCTCAAAACCCAGAGGCCGTCAGGTGGGAGAGTGATTTCTTGCTTTTCTGGGTAGAATACTGGACATGGTGGTGGGCCTGGCTGAACCTGAAAAACACAGGTTATATGATTATTTTAACATTTTTCAATAAGAAACACCTGAAAGGGACTTCTCTGGTGGCCCATTGGTTAAGAATCTGCCTTGCAAAGCAGGGGATGAGGGTTATACCCCTCGTTGGGGAACCAAGATCCCACATGCCATGGGGCAATTAAACCCTTGCACTGCAACTAGAGAGACTGTGAGCTGCAACCAAGACCCCATGCAGCTAAATAAACAAATTAAAAAAAGAAAAAAATCTTATCTTAAAAAAAAAAAAAAAAAGACACCTGAAAGGTAAGTGCCTAAACTAAGGATAGGTTCAAAGAGCACATAAGCAGGTACACGCCTAACTTCAATCATATCTGATATTACATTAAATAATCTCAAATATTATCCTGCTTTTCTACAGATTTTTAATTTCATGTTCTGCCTCTAACCAAATGATGTGAATTGATGGTGTGAACTGATGAACATACCTACAATTTATTTTTTAAGAAACAGAAAGTAGTTATTAATGTAAGAGGTATTTAAAATTAAGACCTGTTTAATTATAATTAGTTTGATGCTCTGTACTCTTTTTTTCAAACAACTGAAACAAACAACAAACATGATTGTCTAACGACACAAAAAGTTGCATTTCTTACCTGAGGCATTAAGATTATCTGCAAAGGAGCATCCGGAACCACAACAAAAAGCCTCATAAGTTGAGCATAATGTGGTTTTAGCCCTCTACCCTGAGAGGATGACAGAATATACAAGGGCATATCACTATTCAGGGCTTTTAAAGCTGATTCCTTGGGTCCACTTCCCATTACTTTCATTACTTTGTCAGGTCCTGAGCACATAAATCTTCGACCTCGAGAGTCTTCATATTCAAAGCCCACAAATGCTCGCGCTATGTCATCTCGCCGTCTTCCTCTGCCCATGACAACTGCACTTCTCTTACCAGGAACAGCCTTATTTGGAGCAGGCCAAGAATTCGTGTCTAAGTCTCCATCATCTTCAGCTCTAGTCCTGATGACAATGTCCCAAGGCATAAGATAGTTTGTTCCTGGAATGAAGCCCTGTTGGTCCAAACCAGTGTGAAAGTTGTAAGACTTAGCAGGGCCTAGTTTAACCAAAGACCAGCTGGAGAATTTGGGTAGGAGACCTTTGGGGCAATTTGAATGAAGCATGCCTGGGAGATATTCAACTGTGGACGCCTGCCGATCAACCAAGTTTGGTCTCTTCTCAGTTTTTACTTCCCCTTGACCATGAACTTCTGGATTATCTCCTCCTGCTTGTGGGTCCGCTGGATAGGTACCTAAACTATCGGTGGATTGGCCTAAACTCAAAGCTAAACTCAGGCTTGTGCTCTCTCCTTGGGTTTGAGGTTCTTTCTCTTTAAGTTTATCAGCATCTGCATCTGGGGGAGCAGGAGATGATTCATTTTTGGCAGGAGCAGGATCTGGAGTACTTGGTTCAAATACTGGGAAATTGATGTGATCCAATTTTCCACAACATTTTTCTTCCAGAAGCTATGGAGGAAGGAAAAAAACAAATCCTGTAAACCTTTCATCGAAAGCAAACATTCCTGGACTTCCCTGGGGGCACAGTGGATAAGAATCTGCTTGCCAATGCAGGGGATATGAGTTCAATCCCTGGTTTGGGAAGATTCCACATGCCGTGGAGCATCTAAGCCCGTGTGTCACAACTACTGAGTCCGTGTGCCACAGCTACTGAGTCTGTGTGCCTAAAGCCTGTGCACCACAACAAGAGAAGCCACCACAATGAAAAGCCTGAGCACCACAACGAAGCGTAGCAGCCACTCGCTGCAACTAGAGAAAGCCCGAGCAAAGCAATGAAGACCCAAGGCAGCCAAAAATAAATAAAAGGAAACAACACATTCTTCACACTAAAAAGCAAGAAGCAACAGTTAATGGGTAAGCAAATAAGTACATATATAATTTTCTCCTTACATATCACACTGCAAGTGACACTGACTTATCTATTGATAGACATTTTGCTTCTGAAAAGATACATTTTTACTCAGATGGTAGTTAGCAAAACAGAGAGAAGAGGAAGAAAAAATGCAGAATCTACCTGATAAAAGTCATAGTTAGCTGCCTTGATATCAAAGGGATCATCTCGGGGTGCCTGTTTCCTTCCACAGTTACAGGCACCAGTGGATCGAGCTCGGCTATTGTGATACAGCACAGGAGGATTTCTATCAGCCTCTGGTTTTTCTCCTGAAAAATATAAGTCACTATTCATTTCACACACAATGCAGACCCACATTTATTCTGCATTCAATTGTACCTAACCCTCAAATTTCTCCAAAGAGTTCTTTGGAAATGAGGAGGGGAAAAAAACCTCCACACACACACACACACTACACACACACAGACACAAAAACCCTCAAACACTTGATTAACATACCTAACAGAAGAAGCAAGTGAAAATATATGGAAATAAAACATACTTTAAATATAAACTTCTAGAATTTCTAAGTAAAGTTTATCATCATAGTGACCACACATCTCATTCTGTTCATTTTAGTTAAAAGTTCCAAGGTAAAAACATTAATATGAAATTCCTGAAACTCTGGATTATTTAACAGTTCTCATTTACTAATACCCTAGGGTTCATTCTTTAAATACAAGAAGGTAATTAGTAGTCATAGCTGATTTTTCTTTTTCCAGCAGGTGAGGAAACTTAAATCTCATGTACCTAAATTTCTGTAGGGCTCTCTTTTTAAAATGTCAATACATAGGGAACAATCTGTCTGAAAACAAGAATACAAACACAGTCCCAAATTTTGATTGTGAAATGCTAAGAAAACTTTAGCTACCTGATTTAGGTAAGGAGTGAAATTTATGTACACAGTGTTGATCAGTTAAACTCCTCTCCTCACAGAGCTGATGGCCATTGCTCCAAAACTTGTAGCAGTCCTCGTGTAACTGCATGGCATATTTGTGAAAGGCTGGACCCCTGGCATGTTGGCTGTACACTCGAAGAGCCTGGGCAAGCTGATTCTTGTGGACAGTCATTGTGTAATTATGAGGCAAATTTGACTGGTAGGCACTATGGGCCATTGGTAAAGCTTTTTGGCAACGGTTCTCTGAGAATTTTGTGTCAATATCCAAAAACCCTTCCAAGACTTTAATACTGCTTAAAATCTTAGATGTTAACTCCCCAGTGGGAGATGCTGGGTCCTCCTCTTTCCCATCAATAGCCACTTCATACAGTTTTGAAGCTGCTGAGATCCACTTCTGATAAGTAGGAAGTTCAAAATGGGAAGGCTGTGGGTTCCTGCCCACACTGTCATCAAAACCTTTCTTGCTTAGTACTAGCTCTACATGCTGCCATAGGAACTCTCGAAGAGTGAAATCCACTAGCTGCCCCGAAGAACTGGAACTGCTGGTGTCAGTGTGGAAAGAAAGCTGTTGTCTGCTGTGCTGCCTCATCACCTGGTACCGCCTGGACCCAGAAAGGGGTGCAGGGACCAACAAAGATTCGGGGTCTTTCACAGTACAATGACTCTTAAGTTGGTCCAGCAACATGCCTACTGGATCCTCCTCCTGGCTTCCGGGAACTATGTACACAAAAGCTTGATTGGCAGGAACAGTAAAGAGGCAGTTGATACTCTGATTAGTCAAGACACGACTCTTCCGGAAGATTCTATAGATCTGGTCCTCCAGGGCATGCTGCAGTCTCCTTTTGGGAGAATGCTTCTTGGGCTTATCTGGATGAGCTGGGTCTTGGTTCCGAGGGGGTTCTACCTTGAGTGTTCCATTGAGTTGAAAAAGGAAAAGGAGTCTAGGTGGGCAAGGTCGGCAGTTCAGCTTCCAGTCCTTACCAACTGGACAGTCCTTAATGGCTGTTTTGAGAAGGGGCAGTACTTTCTGTCTCAGTCCATCCAGGGCTCTGAATACTCGATCATAAGTGATATCAAAGGAACAAGTGGGATGGACCAGAAGCAGGATGTGACAGACGGAGAAAAGGTAAAGGAGACTGAGGCACTGGACCTTCTCTTGATGCTTCCAGAACTCGTGCGCTTCTGCATGAGGTAAAGAGAGGCCACCTCCAGCTTCCCCGCTCTGAAGGGCCCGACAAGCCCGCAGAAGCTGGGAATTGTCACAGATGGAAGTAAGAAGAAGGTACAGAACTTTGCTTTCCTGATTGTAATAGGCTTGCAGAAGGCTGTAATCCTGAGAACCTGGTTCAATTCGGTTGCCTTCCGCGGCAGTTACACCTCCCCGAATTGGATCCCCGGCCCCGGCCCCAGCCCCAGGGTCCCCGGCTCCGCCAGCCTCCCCGACGGCCCCAGCCTCGGTCCTGACTCCAGGCCCCGAATCTCCAGGATCTTGCTGGCGAAAGAGGGGAAAGACCTGTCGGTCGCACACCGTGTTCACAAGTGAAAACTTCTCGGAATTCAGGCGCAGAGCCGTTTTGCCGAAGATTCCCACCACGCAGATCTCATCCTCCCGCCAAGGAGGCTCCGGTCCGCCAGCCGCGCTCCCACCACCCTCTGTAGGGGACCCCTCGGGACTCTCAGAGCTTGTCCAGGCTGAAGCGCCCATTAGCAGCTCTCTTAGGCTGATGGGACCCGCCATGGTGCTGAGACAACTCGCGAGTTCTTCCGGTCCGTCCGGTAAACGCAACCGGCTCTCGTCCAATTTTGAAATCCTTCCTCCGCGTCTTCAGTCCCTGCTTTTCTCTCACTTTAGGTTCCGCCTCTTGCTTCTCCTGTCCTAGTTTTTCACCAAGGTTTTATCTAGTCTTACATCACTGCTGATTTAAGATTTTCCTTAATCGGAGACCCTAGAAATTGAAATATCAGAAAAAAACTTGGAAGCAATTAGGGCTTTTTGTTTGTTCTGCTTGATAGACAAAATGTTTAATGAGTTAAATGTTAGAAGTTGTAAAACACCTTAGTGAAGAGGAGAGTTGTGATTATGACAATTCCAAAATGACAATAATTACATGCAAGGTAAAGGCAGAAGCAGTGGTTTTGAAAGGGAATTATATTCATACTATGCTATATTTAATTCTTGTCAAATATTTATAGAGCATCTACAACAGTTTAATTGTTTTTACCATATTTAATCTCTTAATCGTTTTCTACATCATATTTCTTTCTGACATACCACTACTCACCTCCAACTTTTTTTTTCACTACCAGTAGTGGTTTTATTTTATTTTTATTGAAGTATAGTTGATTTCCAATGTTGCATTAGTTACAGGTTTACAGCAAAATGATTCAGTTTACATATTTTTTTTCTGATTCTTTTCCATTATAGCTTCCCTGGTGGCTCAGACGGTAAAGTGTCTGCCTATAATGTGGGAGACCTGAGTTCGATCCCTGGGTTGGGAAGATCCTCTGGAGAAGGAAATGGCAACCCACTCCAGTACTCTTGCCTGGAAAATCCCATGGACAGAGGAGCCTGGTGAGCTACAGTCCGTGGGGTCGCAAAGAGTTGGCCACGACTGAGCGACTTCACTTCACTTTTACATATTTTTTCTGATTCTTTTCCATTATAGATTATTATAAGATATTGAATACAGTTTTCTGTGCTATACAGTAAATCCTTGTTGTTTATCTGCTTAACATATCTGTATGTGTGTATCTGTTAATCCCATATTCCTAATTTTTTCACTCCCGCCCTCCACTTCCCCTTTGATAACCATAGTTTGTGTCTGTGAGGAGTCTGTTTCTATTTTGTAAATAAGGTCATTTGTATTCTTTTTTAGATTCAACATATAAGTGTTAATGTTTGTCTTTTTCTGTCTGGCTTACTTCAGTCAGTATGATAATCTCTAGGTCTATTCATGGTACTGCAAATGGCAATATTCCATTCTTTATTTATAGCCAAGTAGTAGTCTATTGTATGTATGTGTATATATATATATATATATATATATATATATATATATATAGACACACACACACACACACACACACACACCCCTGATGTTTTTTATCCATTTCTCTGTTGATGGACTCTTAGGTTGCTTACATGTCTTGATAATTGCAAATAGTGCAATTGGGGGTGCGTGTATCTTTTTGAATTAGTTTTGAATTAGAGTTTCCATCTTTTCTGGATATGTGCCTGGAATTGGGATTGCTGGGTTTTTTTTTTTATCCCCGCCCACCCTTCCTTTTTCCCGTTGGAAATATTTTTAGTTTTTTAAGAAACCTTCATACTGATTTTCCAGAGTAGCTACACCAATTTACATGTCCACCAACAGTGTAGAAGTATTCCCTATGCACTCTGTAGCTTTTATTTTTTATTTTTTGGCCACACAGCATGTGGAGTCTTAGTTCCCTGACCAGGGATTGAACCTGAATCCCCTGCAGTGGAAGCTCAGAGTCTTAACTGCTTGACTGCCAGGGAAGTCTCTATTATTTGTACGCTGTTTGATGATGGCCATTCTGACTAGTGTGAGGTAATACCTCATTGTAGTTTTGATTTGCATTTCTTTAATAATTAGCAATGTTGAGCATTTTGAAAGCAGTTAAATTTGTAGTTCACAGAATAAAAAAATTCCACAGTGTCAAATGACTCTACTAAAAGTAGAAAAATAAGAATATTTTTCTTTAAGCTCTAGAACCTTGTTGTGCAAGGTGTAGTGCCAGTAGAGAGAGCGCATGCATGCTCAACTGGGTCTGACTGTTTGCAACCCATGGATTATAGCCCAACAGGCTCCTCTGTCCATGGAATTTTCCAGGCAAGAATACTGGAGTGAGTTGCCATTTCCTATTCTAGGGGATCTTCTTGATCCCGGATCGAACCACTGCTTCACCTGGGAAGTGCTTCACCCAGCAAAGTGTAGGCTAAAGAAAGAGCTTATTAGAAATATAGACTCTTAGGTCCCACCCCAGACCTACGAATCAGAACATGCAATTCTCCAGGCCAAAATACTGGAGTGGGTAGCCTTTCCCTTCTTCAGGGTATCTTCCCAACCCAGGGATCAAGCCCAGGTCTCCTGCATTGCAGGTGGATTTTTTACCAGATGAGCCACAAGGGAAGCCCAATCAGAACATGCATTTCAACTAAATCTAATAATTTGTATACAGTATAGTTTGAGAAGCACCACCTTAAAAACATCTTTCAAAGCAAGGTGAACAGATTTCTTTCTTGACTCATATCAGTGGAAAAGAAAGCCAGTGATTTTGAAAGATTTGTGAGGTACAACAAAAAGTTCTCAGGCTCAGAGGATTATACACCAAAATGTTTAAAACTTGTTGGGATTTATTGACTTCTTTCTTTACTCTTTTTCCCTATTTTTTTAAAAAAATGGATTTAAAAAAGAATTTTAAAAATTTAAAGCAATTTAGGGTTGTAGCAAAAAATTTTAAAGCAGTTTTAGGGTTATAACAAAATTGAGCATAGAGAGCTCCCATATACCCTCTACACAGGCATATCTTTCTTTACTATCAACACCAGGCTCCAGAGTGGTACATTTATTACAATATCTGAACCTACTTTGACAGATCATTATCACCCCCAAATCCATACATTAGGGTTTATTCTTGGTGTTGTGCATTCTGGGTTTGGACAAATGTAGGCTATGTATCTGCCATGTAAGTGTCTTATAGAATGGTTTCAGTGCCCTAAAAACCCTATGTGCTCCACCCGTTCATTCCTCCTTCCCCCAAACCCCTGATCTTTACTGTCTCCATAGTTTTGTCTTTCCCAGAATGTCATATAGCTGGAATCATACATACAGTGTGTAGCCTTTTCAGATTGGCTTCCTCCACTTAGTTATATGCATCTAAGTTTATTCTATGTCTTTTATGATTTGCTAGCTCATTTCTTTTTAGTGCTGAATAATATTCCATTATCTGGATGTACCACAGTTTATTTATCCATTCACCTACTGAGAGACATCTTAATTGCTTGCAAGTGTTGGAATTATGAATTAAGCTCCTGTGAACATCTGTATGCAGGTTTTTGGGTGAATAATTCTTATTTTTATTGTTTCCTTCATATTCTTATTTTTATATCTCTATTTTGTAATTTTTCTTTCTAATATTAAAAGTTCTATTGACAAGAAAAAAACCTGTAACTATATGAGGTGACTGATATTAACTAAATTTATTGTAGAAATCAGTTTGCCTTAGATACATATTTCAAACCACTATGTTGTATACCTTAAGCTAATATAAGGTCATATGTCAATTATATCTCAAGAAAACTGGGGGAAAAGAATTCTCAAAGCCCTAAGTCCTGGTGCTGGTATTTTTGATATATTAAGCTATATTGGGCTTCGGGAAATTCTTCTCAGGCAATACTTATTTGCTAACAAGAATTTAGAAAGGACTGGAAGTGGGCTTTCAAATTTATTTTTTTAAATTTTGTCTACTTGGTTTTTACTTGTTTCCTTCTCTACTTCTGTATGTCCGGATTCTCTCCTTCTTCTAAACCCAACTAAAATAAGAAATTGTACCTATTTATCCACATAAATTATGTTTGATCCTCATCATGTACATTATTTGCTGTTTAGTATGTGACTTTGCTGCTATAATATTAACAATTCTTTGACTTACAAATCCAGAAAAAAATAGTGTATATTAACCACATCATTTGTATAGATTTCCCAAGTAAACAAAATGTTAAAAGACTAAGTTGAAAAGACTCCCTAGAAGAAAAGAAGAGTTACAAATCTCATACTTTGCTGAAGGGACCATTGATTTGTACAACCACTTGGAATACTAGTTAGACAACAGGCATGCTTTACCACCTAGCAGTTCCACTCCTAGACATACACATTAGAGTAACTTGCACAAATACATGTTCAAGAATGTTTACAGTGGCATGCATGGGGACTTCCCTAGTGGTTCAGTGGTTTAAGACTCTGCATTTCCACTGCAGAGAGCACAGGTTCCATCCCTTGTCAAGGAAGTAAGATCCCACTTGCCTTGTGGAGCGGCCAAATTTAAAGAAAAAAATAAAATAAAAAAAGAAATCATAGCATTTAGGGATGCATATTTAGTCCCAGCATATTTAAAGGGTGAAAGCAAAGGAAAACAAACAGATGAGTAGTCACTTTTTTTTGGTTTGTTTTAAAGAGAACCCATTTTTGGCCTAAGCCTTTGTTGTTGTTGTTGTTTTTAATTAAAAAACATTTTTTGGCTGCACTATCATTGCTGTGCACAGGCTTCTCTTATTGTGGAGCACAGGCTCTAGATGTGTCGGCTTCAGTAGTTGCAGCGAATGGGTTGAGTAGCTGCGGCACCCAGCCTAAGTTGCTCTGCAGCATGTGGGATCTTCCCAGACTAGGGATGGAACCTGTGTAGCCTGCATTGGTAAGAGGATTCTTATCCACTGTACCACCAGGGAAGTCGAGGAGTAACTTCTTGAGGAAAGGTATTAACATTAGGGATGGAAACAGGTGGCACTTCTAGACACTTAACTGTCCCTTTCTTGGTGATCACATGAGTATTTAATATTGTGTCTATTTATGTTTTATGTACTTTCCTGTATGTTATATTTCTAGTAAAAAATGTTAAAGAGAAAGACCAAAGTTTTGTATTTTTCTTTATTCAAAAACATAACTGGATGCATTGTGATTGTTTATATTCTCTGGTTGACATTCAGTCTCAAAATAAACAGTGGAGACATATGATCAGCAACAATTTTATGAAGCCTTAGCAGTCATTGGATTCTCAAGTGGGTACAATATAAAACCTGTCATAAAAATTAGTAAAAGATACAAGATAGAACACATTTTAATACTGATACGGTAGTAGCAGCAGCTTTACAAATATTTAACCATAGGATTTCTATAGCATTTTCAGAAAAATGAACCTTTATCTCACAAGAATGATAAAATCATTTAAACTGATACAGTACACATTGGTTTATGAATATTATAAACGTTATTAGATGTCCCATAAAATATTGTTACAAATACTCACCTGCTTTCTTCTCAGTGATCATTCCCTTTATTTTACTTAATATAAACATAGTAACAGGTTTAAAAAGTTTTTATTAGAAACAGATGTATTTCTTAACTTTAGTATCTGTTTAATTTTCATCCATAAATGTAAATATAAATGTGGGTCTCATCAAAACAAAACACTGTTTGTTCCCATATCTGCTTTCCAGCCTGGTGACTTCTCACGATCCTCTCTTTGGCATCTCAAAGTTACATTTATCAGAGGGAATATAGGCATTTCTGGGAAATTACTAAAATATATTTTTAGCATAATCAGGGAATATTTCAGGGACATCATCTATGTACCTGCTTCCTGCCGGGTTAGAAAGTTCAGTGACACCCCTTGATTCCCCTCCATGAGGAGCCACTATCCTTATTCTCGGAACTGCAGTGGAAGTTACCAGCATCAGAGCTAACATTGTGCCTTCAGAGTCTCACTCACCCTAAGGAGAGTTCCTCTTCTTTCGTGATATTTAGCACATTAGTGGCAGGGATCCTGGCTGAAGCTACAGTAGTATCTACTGCTACGCAGACATATCTGACAAAACCAGGGGCTCCCAGATATTGGCAACCTTGTAGGAGACTGCCTGGTAGGGTTGCCAAATAAAACATAGGATGTTCAGCTAAATTTGAAATTCAGAAAAACAGTGATGTATTTTTTTAAGTATAAATATATTTCCTAGGCAATATTTGGTGGTGGTGGTTTAGTTGCTAAGTCGTGTCTGACTCTCACAACCCCATGGACTGTAGCCTGCCAGCCTCCTCTGTCCATGGGATTCTCCAGGCAAGAATACTGGAGTAGGTTGCCATTTTGTTCTCCAGGGGGTCTTCCCGACTCAGGGATCAAACCGGGGTCTCCTGCATTACAGGCAGATTCTTTACTGACTGAGTTTTACAAGGGAAGCCCATGGCAATATTTAGGACATAGTTATACTTAAAATATTACTCATTGTTTAGTGGGCCCTATATATACTTAATGATTCCCCAGTGACTCAGATGGTAAAGCGTCTGCCCGCAATGCGGGAGACCCAGGTTCGATCCCTGGGTTGGGAAGATCCTCTGGAGGAGGAAATGGCAACCCACTCCAGTACTCTTGCCTAGAAAATTCCATGGATGGAGGAGCCTGGTGGGCTACAGTCCATGGGGTCGCAAAGAGTTGGACATGACTGAGCAACTTTTCACTTTCACATATATACTTAAGTTATTTGTTGTTTATCTGAAATTCAAATTTGATGGGGGTGTCATGTATTTATGGGCTTCCAAGGTGGCGCGAGTGGTAAAGAACCTGCCTGCCAATGCAGAAGACAGGAGATGCAGGTTGGATCCCTGGGTTGGGAAGATCGCCTGGAGGAGGGCATGGCAACTTACTCGAGTACTTTTGCCTGGAGCATTCCATGGACAGAGGACTCTGGCGGGCTATGTCCACTGGGTTGCAAAAGGCTGGACATAACTGAAGTAATTTAGCAGGCATGTATTTATATTTGCTAAGTCTGGCAACACTGAATTGTCAGGAAAAAGTAAAATCCTGTGACTGTACAGAATGACTGTTATTGAATTGATAGGTGGTTGAGGACAGAGAATCAGGTCTCACAGTGAATCTGCTATGGACCTCAGAGAATCCCTGGTGGGGCACTATAGAAAACCCAAGGTTCATGTAGAGGTCTTCATGAAGTCTATATTTAGCTGTAGGAATGTGGATAGCAGATAGCAAAGTAAGGAATATCCCGGACTTCAATAAGGCAGATATAGCTACCTACCTAAGTTACTAGAAATGAAATTCTAATTTTTAAGGTCATGTTGGACCTTTTGCTTCGAATCCTTTTGAAATAGTTAGGTTTGGATGGGAGATGATCTTACTTAATTGCTTATAGGGAACAGAAATAAAATCTAGAGGGTCTTTCTGGGTTAAGTAGCACTTAATGAATGCATGAGCTTTATAGGGTGAAATACTTTGCTTTCCAATTGCCTGAGAATACCCAAGATGAATGGGTACCAGGTTATTTTATTAATACCATAACTGTACATATAGAGTACAAATTAGAGTTATCTAGTTAAATTTGAATAACCTTTCTAACCTAAACTGAGTAATTCCAGGATAAACATCACTCTGGGGATTGCATTTTCCCATCTGTCCTATGAGCAATCATATAAACTAGAAAGTACTCGAATACCCACTTTACATTACAGTATGCATGGGCTCCATACATATTTTAATTCTTCAAATGAATTATATATTAATATAATCATTTATACATACTACACTTAAAAAGGATTGGGGTCATTTTATATGTACATTTTATGGATCGTTGCTGGGGGTCAGGCAGAGGTGGCATCAGTTTTGTTCATCAAAGTTGCTTGTAGAAACTGGCAGAGTTTGAGTTGGGCTTCTAGGGTGAGCCAGCTATGAAAAAAACAAGAAGTCCCAATTATAATATGAATTATGTTCTTGTGGTCAGCATAGCTCTCCTTCCTCACTATCAGAACCTCGATTTTATGCAAGGCAGCAATGCAGCCAGATTCTAAAAATCACTTTTTCCAACTTCCCTGATATAATCAAAGTTCCTGGATATCACCTGTTTAAAGAGATGAAGGGCAGTTTAGCTAGGACACCCTTTTGATCGTTGCCGTTCTTATCTTGCTTACAATGTAGGCAAGAGGCTTCAGGAAGTATAGATGTTCTGCACCGTAGGGATAAAAAGCCATGTATTATGGCTGGAAGAGAGGTGACGACATGGGAAACCACTATACCCCGTGTCCACTGCCTATTTCCCAAGGCAATATGCAGAAAAGAAAAATAAGCCTCTATTTGCTTAAGCCATTATGGTCAGATTTCTCTTGCCCACAGTCAAATGCAAAACCTAACTATTAGGAGTGGGGAAAGTTATTCCATGTCTAAAACAAGTTTTTACTAAATACCCCGTATCTTTGGCCACCTGATGCAAAGAGCTGACTCACTGAAGAAGACCCTGATGCTAGGAAAGACTGAGGGCGGGAGAAGGGGGCAACAGAGGATGAACTGGTTGGATGGCATCACTGACTCAATGGACCTGAGTTTCAGCAAACTCCGGGAGGCAGTGAAGGGCAGAGAAGACTGGTGTGCTGCAGTTCAAGGGGTTGCAAAGAGTCGGAGACAGCTGAGCAACTGAACAACAACCACCATTGTCTACTAAGTGGGTTTTGGAGAGCACAGCATATGGCAAAGGTCTCATCTGTGATAATTTTAAACTATTTATTTGTGGCTGAGCTGAGTCTTTGTTGCTTTGCGCAGGTTTTTTCTCGAGGTGTGGCCAGCAGGGGCTACTCTTCATTGCGTGTGCAGGCTTCTCACTGTGGTGGCTTGTCATGGAGCACTAGCTCTAGAGCTTCGGCTCAGTAGTTCCTCGACATGTGGAATCTTCCCAGATCAGGGATTGAACCGAGTTGTTCCCTGCATTGGCAGGCAGATTCCTAGCCACTGCACCACCAGGAAAGACCCTCATCTGTGACGTTTGAGGCTGTTTTGCAGTACATGGGTTTGTGGCTCATTGCATTTTTACTTGCTTCCACATTAATCAATCCACTGTAGTAGTTACAGGGTGGAGCAGGGACAAAAAAGACCTAGAGCTGAACACAGTAGGGAAGGGCGGAGTTCCCTGTGGTTAGGATTTGGTGCTTCTACTTCCATGGCCTGAGTTCAATCCCTGGTCAGGGAACTGTCCCACAAGCAGCACAGCCAAAATAAGAAAAAGGAAAGGGCTTAGTTGTTAAATAAGGCCTCTGCCCTTCACAATTTATGGTATCACCAAGGAATGTGATCTGGGAGTGGACTCCTATTGAAGGCTCCAAAGAATTTGGAAAGGGGCATCAGGCCACATCTGCAAAGAAGGCCACAGAGTGCCCAGCAGGACAAGTTGATTGGCAAGAGGGAAACCAAGCTATCCTGCAGAAGGAACTGATTCCTTTTTTGAAAAACAATAATTGATTTACAATGTTATGTTAGTTTCAGGTATAAAACTTCAGATTCTTTCCATTAGAGGTTGCTATAAGATACTGAATATCGTTCCCTGTGCTATACAGTAGGTCCTTGTTGGTTATCTATTTTATATTATATAGTAGTGTATGTCTGTTAATCCCAACCTCCTAATTTATCCCTCACCCCCCTACTTCTTTGGTAACTGTAAGTTTGTTTTCTACGTCTGTTAAGTCGGCTTCAGTTTTCTAAATAAGTTTATTTGTATTATGTTTTTGGTTCCATATATGTGATATATAATACTGATCTTTCTCTGCCTAACTTCACTTAGTATGATAATCTCTAGGTCCATTTATGTTGTTGCAAATGGCATTATTTTATTATTTCTTATGGCTGAATAACATTCCATTTCATATATTCATATGAATTCATATATATTCATGTATGTACACACACACACACACACACATATATATATATATATATGACATCTTTATCCATTCATCTGTTGATGGAAATTTAGGTCACTTCTATGTCTTGGCTATCATAAATAGTATTGCAATAAACACTGGTGTATGACTCTTCTTGATACAGTTTTCCTCCTTTCTGGATATGTGCTGGATCATATAGTAATCCTATTTTTAGTTTTTTGAGGAACCTCCATACTGTTTTCCATAGTGGCTATACCAATTCATGTTCCCACCAACAGTGTAGGAGGGTTTCCTTTTCCCTACACCCTCTCCAGCATTTATTATTTGTAGATTTTTGATGATGGCCTTTCTGACCAGTGTGAGGTGATACTTTATTAGGGTTTTAATTTGCATTTCTCAATAGTTAGTGATGTGCAGTATCTACTCATGTGCCCGCAAGCCAACTGTATATCTTCTTTGGAGAAATGTCTGTTTAGGTCTTTTGCCAATTTTTTTTACTGAGTGTTTGTTTGATATTGAGTTGTATGAACTATGGTATATTTTGGATATTAAGTCCTTGTCAGTCACATTATTCACAAATATTCCCTCCCATTCAGTAGGTTGTTTTTGTTTTGTTTATGGCTTCCTTTGCTGTCTAAAAGCTTTTAAGTTTGATTAGGTCCCATTTGCTTATTTTTGCTTTTATTTCTTTCACGACAGGCAAAAACTTCTCAACAAGGGAACGAACGAAGGGAGGACAGAGTTGGGGTGGGAAGTGTGTCTGCAGCAGAATTTGTGGTGAGTCTGTTGGGCCAGAGGGAGACGGAAATATAAGCTTCACAGCCAAGAGGCCAGCAGCCCTGAGCCCCAGCACTGTGGCAGTAAGTGGCTGCTTCTCACAGATCTGATGATAAAGGGGATCAGGGAGATGAGACAAATAGAGTTTGGAAGAAATCACACAAGGGCCAACTGATGCACTGGATTTTGGTGTGTGGGTCATACAGGCAGGTGACAAAGAAAGCTGCCAAGACCCTTTCCTACCAGCCCTGCATTATCTGACTCTTATCTCCGTCTTCATCCCTGTCTCTGTTACAGCCTCGCTGGCCACTTTCCAGTTCCCCGGATAGACCCTGATCCCTCCCACCATGAGACCTTTGCGTATCTTATTCTTTTCTCCTGGGACTCTCCTCTGTGACATTCATGGTGGGCTCACAATACAGGTACCCTCTCCAGTTAACGCCTACTCATCCTTCAAGTCTCACCTCATCACTTCCTAAGGGAATCTTTCCGAGATCATCCAGGTTGGATCGACTTTCTCCAAGGGTTCTCACTGAACCTTGTTACTTTCCTTCACAGAATTTACTTCAGTGCAAAATTACACAAATTGTGGTTATTGATTACTGTCTACTTTTGCCACTAGACTGAAAGCTCCAAGATAGTAGATCTGTGTCTGTTTCTGCTTACCACTATCTCCCACGTATTCCAGCACAGTGTCTGGCATATAGGAACTGCTTAATAAATAGTTATGAATGAAATTAATAAAACCAGACATTCATTGCTAAAGTAGAGATGGTAATCTTAGCTATTTCATAGCATTTCATGAACCGCAAACATGAAGTTCTTTATAAAGCATCAGTTCAGTTCAGTTCAGTCCCTCAGTTGTGTCTGACTCTTTGCGACCCCATGGACTGCAGCAACACCAGGCCTCCCCGTCCATCACCAACTCCTGGAGTTTACTCAAACTCATGTCCACTGAGTCAGTGATGCCATCCAACCATCTCATCCTCTGTCATCCCCTTCTCCCGCCTTCGATCTTTCCTAGCATCAGGGTCTTTTCAATGAGTCAGGTCTTCGCATCAGGTGGCCAAAATATTGGAGTTTCAGCTTCAACATCGGTCCTTCCAATGAATATTCAACACTGATTTCCTTTAGGATGGACTAGTATAATGAACTATTTTCAAATTACTACTATTATTAAGAGAGATGCTTTAGATTATGATTCTAAATTAAAGAGTTTGAAGAAAAGGAACCAAATGCTTTTCATAAAGGCTTACCTGAAATTTTCTCTTCAAGGCCCTGGTCATTACTGGGGTCAGCCCAGTTCCTGTTTCCAGATTTTCTTTATTAGTAAGTGGGGTTCCACCTGGGCTCCTGCAAAGGTAATGAAAATATTGGGAGCTGTGTTTTATGCCAACTCCTCAAATGAATTTAGAGAGCATAAAGATAGGAGAATGGATTACCTTTCCACATCGACTTTTCTAAGTAGTTTCCGTAGATCTAACTGACTTTTACCAGGAGTACTGATTAAATAAAAATACAAAAGTTAGAGCTCACCAGATTGTATAATTTTTCTCAAAGTAAAGCAATCATTTTAAAATAGGCAACATCCTAGAGAGTGGTTTGCGACATTAAAAAATAGCAGTAGATGCTGATAGGAGCATAAAGTGATATAATGATTCTAATAAGAATCTAATAATTGAATAACTAATACTTTCATTTTATTATTATTTTTAAATAAGTTACTTTTTTTGACTTTGTAATTACACTTGTAAGAATTCATCTTAGGGCAAAACTCAGTTATGCACACAGATGATGGACAAGGATGATTATTGAAGAGTTATAGAAATAAAAAAATCATAAAACAACCTAAAAGTCTCAAAATAGGATTTTATCTATGAAGTTCACATATTAAAAAACTGCAGCTATTTAAGAAGTCAACATGATACTTTAAGCTAGTTTTTAATGAGATAGGGGAAAGTTTATGACACAGTAATGGGAAAAGCTGTATTTGTATATATTGGGTTGGCCAAAAAGTTCATCCACATTTTTCTGTGGATGAACAAATTTTTTGGCCATCTCAACACAATATAAATTACACATGGGTACCTACATGTGTATGCATGTATATACATATTCCATGCAATATGTATTTAATATACATATTTCATACACATATACCTATAATATGTATATTACATATATATATTTCATTGATTCTAAGACATTCTAATTTTAATATATTTCTGAAACTGTGCTGATTTGAAAATTCCTGATGATGTTTTATATTTTGCAATAAATAGCACCATGAACTGGAAATAATAGTGTATATGCCCAGAAAAAGACTAGAATTATAAACAACAATATGTTAAGACTGGCTGTCTCCAATGATTTGATTATTTGATATTTTTGTTTTCTTTCAACATCACTGTATATTTCAATTTTCCTAAGTGATCATATATAATTTTTAGAGTTAGAAATAAGCAAAATATTACTATTTTAAAGTAGCAATAGAGTGTAATATTGTGCAGTTCCTTACATTAAGACATTTGTGACTCGAGTTGACAACACTTTGGACTTTGGTTTCAGGGTAACGCGCTGCAGGTCAGAGACAGTAACCAGTGGGTTCTGTACCTTTGGTGATGGTACAAGCTTTAATCACAAAATGAGACATTATTAAAAACAGATTTAAAAATATCAAAATGTAAACATACCAAAGCAACAAATATTTGCATGCTGAGTATGTGTAAAATATATCTATTCAATTTTTATTCCAAAGCTTCAAAGTATACCTCTACCTTTTCAAGCTAATGGTTGGTGGATAAAACTGCCGAATTAAATAATTGGTGGATTTATATATTTTGTTGAGGAGATCAAAAATTACTCAAATAAAATATTAAATACTTTCTTCAGAACAGCTTTTATATCTAAGACTTATGCTTATTTTCCATTAAGAGACAAGCAGGTTCAAAAATGAAAGACCACATATGTGGTCAATGATTTCTTACCATCCTCCTTTCATCCAAACTCTGTGTCTTCTTTAATTTCACAGTCAGTAGATCTTTAACTGTTATCTGCATGGGTCCATTTTTTTTTAATGGTCCAGCCTTAAGATACAAGGAAAAATTAGAATTCAAATTGAAACCAGGACATCTAGTCAAATGCAAATCCAAATCTAGTTTTTAAAGCCTCAGAGTTAAAAATTAACTCTTATTTCCCCTAGGAGGCAATCAAATTCTTTCCATGCAACCAAGAACTAATTCTGTTTCCAGTATCTATGGATGCTAAGGCTGCTGAAAAATATTCATGAAAATGTAAGGCTTTGAAACTAAGTAACAGCTGGGCTAGTTTTCTACAACTACGCATCTTCCTTAGGAATCATTGTAATAAGAGAGAAGTAGAAGGAGTTCCTCTAATCAAGGTGAAGTTTTGCCTAAACTACCTAAGAAAATGACACACTTGTTAGAAAGCAAGAACATATACTCAAAGAGGTATATTTTAGGGCAACTGTAACAACAGACTCTGCATTTAATTCAGTCATTTTAACCAAATGTATCCACAGTAAAAAGTAATCAGCTTTTTAGATAGGGCTGTGTATAGGTTAGTGGTTCCCCTTGGCAGGTAAGTAGCTTTAACGGAGACTGGTTCTCCAATCCAATGGCATCACACTTGAGGATTTACCAATTCTTTTTCTTCTTTTTTTGGTAAAATTTTTTTTATTGTGATAAAAGTCACATACTAAATAATATAAAACATACTATCTTAGCCATATTTAACTGTACAGTTCAGTGGCTCCAAGTATATTCATATTGTGCAACACTCACCATCATCTATCTCCCGAATTTTTCACCTTCCTAAACTGAAACTGTCTCCATCAAGCACTAAGTCCCCATCCCCCACCACCAAAAAACAAAAAGGCTAAGTCCCCATTCCCCCTCCCCACCTCACCCTTCCTGCTTTCTGACCCTATGAATTTGACTATTCTAGGTACCTCCTACAAGTGGAATCAAAGAGTCTTTTTCTGCGCCTACTGTTATTCTGACTTCACTCACTAAGGAGTCTTTACTTTGGTTTCCCAGAGAGATTTTCCTATTGGTAAAAAGGTATACCAAGAAGCCAACAGGAATCTCTCACCCTGCTGGGTTTCATTCATTTATCCTCCAAAAAAAAAAAATCACTTTCATTTCTAAATCCAACGTCTGTGATCTCCCAGGGGACCATGTCTTTAAAAACAATAACTGCCATAAGCAGGAGATGGAATTAGAACAAAAGGTAGTCCTTCCTGTCAGAGCCCTTTGCCCAGCCTTAAAAAAGACACCTGGCTTGACTCCTTCCTTACCCACTGACACACCTTTACTAGACGGTTTTTTTACCTGAAGTGCTTTCGTGACAGCAGATTTTCTGAGCAGCAATGGCGCTGTCGGTGGTGGGGGCGGAGGCAGAGGGGGAGGCGGGGGAGGAGGGGGAGGAAGGGGAGGAGGAAGACTTGCGGGCTGAGCTGGGGAGGGAGGACGAAGAGCTGCGGAGTCTGCAGGGCTGGCTGGAGCACAGGCGGGAACGTCTGGAAGCTTACCACCCATGTGACACGCTTGCCCATAGCTGGGACGGGAGGAATTTTCTGAGATGGCCTGGAAGAAAAAAACTACATTTGGCAACTGAAGAACAGATTTATTTGGTTTTTCTTTATTTATTTGAGCAGTCATCAAAATCATAGCTGCCACGTGTTGAATGTCTTCTCTGTACACCACGTGCGCTACAATATTTTCTCATTTGTCACAAGCTCATTCACTCATTCATCTATTTGTTCTGTCTGTGCTATATGCCAGGCACTTGGCTACAGCGTGAGTCCTGTCTGTCTCCCCATCCAGCTGACAGTCCGCTGAGGAAGACAGACCTCAAAGATACACAAAACACATTCAAAACAAGCCAAGCAATACTTTAATAAGAGCCAAGGCTTCCCTGGTGGCTCAGTGGTAAAGAATCTGCCTGCCAATGCAGGAGACACAGGTTTGATCCCTGATCCGGGAAGACCCCACATACCCTGGAGCGATTAAGCTTCTGTGCCACAACGATTGAGCCCGTGCTTTAAAGTCTGGGAGACACAACTACTGAGCCTGTGAACCCCAGAGCTTGTGTTTGCAAGGAGGGACGCTATCGCAATGAGAATTGTATGCACCACACCTAGAAAGTAGCCCCTGCTCACTGCAACTAGAGAAAAAGTCCTCGTAGCAATGAAGATCCAGCACAGTCATAAATAAATAATTATTTAAAAAGAGAAAAATAAGAGCCATGAAGTGTAAAATAAGCATGAATAGCTATTTAGCCATTATCTCAAGGATGATTTAGGCTTATCAGGTGAAGAAAGGATATAAAGATTGAGGGAAGAGAGTTCCTGGGAGAGGGAAAAATACTTAATGCAGCCAAGAATACAGCCTATTCAAGGAAATGATAGGGAAAAAAAGTCAAAGGTTGCAACATGACTCTTATGGGCTGCATTGTCTTCCCCCAACCACAAGTCATATATTGACGCCTGAACACCTAGTACCTCAGTATGTGACTATATTTGAAGACAGGGCCTTCAAAGAAATGATTAAATTAAAAGGAGCCTTTAGGGGGACTTCCCTGGTGGACCAGTGGCTCAGGTTCCGCACTCCCAATGCAGGCGGCCCGGGTTCAATCCCTGGTCAGGGAACTAGATCCCATATGCCGTAACTAAGACCCAGGACAGCTAAATAAATAAATATTAAAAAAATAATAATAAGGGGGCCATTAGGGTGGGATCTACCCCAGTGTGACTTGTGTCCTTACATAAAGACAAAACTTGAACACATAAGAGACACACTAGGGATGCATGGGCACAGAGAAAAGATCATCTAAAGACACAGAAGACAAGCAGAGGAGAGAGGCATTAGAAGAAGCCAACCCTACCAACACCTTGAGCCTAGACTTCTAGCCTCCACAACTGTGAGAAAACAAATTTGTTGCATAAGCCACTCAGTCTGTGCTACTTTGTCATGGCAGCCCTAGCAAATGAATACAATGACCCTTGGAAGTAAGAGGGCATAATAGTTCCTAGAGGCTGCTATAACAAAGTATCACAAAGTTGGTAGTTTACAACAGAGAAAAGTCATTCTCTCCCACTTCTGGAGGTTGGAAGCTGGAAATCAAGGCGTGCATTCCCTCTCAAGGCTCTAGAGAAGACTCTGTTTCTGGTCTCTTCCAGCTTCCGGGATGTATTGGTATGTCTTGGTTTGCGGCCCTATGACCCACGTCTGCCCCTTGGTGGTCCCACTGCTTCTCTTCCCTCTATGTATTCTACTGTGTGTGTCTTTTATAAGGACATTCGTCATTGGATTGAGGGTCCAACCAGGTAATGAAGTATGATTCCCTCATCTCAAAACCCTTCAGTTGATTATCTACAAAGACCCTGGTAGATAAGATAATATCTACAGGCTTCCAGGGATTAGGACTTGGGCCAACTTTTTGGAGGGCCATCACTCAGCCCACTACAGATGGTATCTTCCCCATTTTATCGATGCAGAAACTGAGGTCCAGGTTGTAGGGTGATTTGCCTTTTCTCTTTAGGCTAGATCACCTTGAGGTACAAATTCTGGGTTATATAGTCCCAGAAGTGTCTCTCCAAATCAATGAGCACAGTGTTTATTCTTTACGTTTTAGACACTGAGAATAGGGGGTCTTGCTTAGGGGAGTTTGGAGAAAGTGGATATCTATAGTTTTTTTTCTGCCTATTTCAGTCAAGAAGTTAGAAACCACACTGAATATTTAAAAGAGGAGACAGGAACTTCCCTGGCAGCCCAATGTTTAAGACTTTTGCCTTCCAATGCAGGGGATATGAGTTCGATCCCTGGTCAGGGAAGTAAGGTCCCACATGCCTCAGGGTGCAGTCAAAAATTTAAAAAAAAAAAAAAAAAATTTTTTTTTGAAGAGGGAACATGTAACATGGGGAGTTGGTTATACCACTATACTATGGAAGGGCTGAGAAATACAGAAGGGACAGTGAGACAGCCAAGTCATTAGCGACAGCAAAAGCCATGAACACTCTGAGGCTGGAAGGTCAAAGGAACGGGCAGTGTAACCAGACCTCCGGAGCTAGGTTAACTCGGAGAATCTAGAAGCATGGTGGACTTGACCTAGTGGGAGTGGGACTGAGGCAGGCAATGGTAACCATTGTTGGAGAAACTGCCCAACACAGAGAACAAAGGGGAAAAATACCCCATCTTCTTTGCCTGTCTTCCTTGGGTCAGGAAGATCCCCTGGAGAAGAAATGGCTACTCAGTCCAGTATTCTTGCCTGGGGAATTTCATGGAGAGATGAGCCTGGTGGGCTACAGCCCACAGGGTCACAAAGAATTGGACACGACTGAGTCACACACACACACACACACACACACAAAGATATACACACATGTATATGTGGCACTAGTGGTAAAGAACCTGTCTGCCAATGGAGGAGATGTAAGAGATGTGAGTTCGATCTCTGGGTTGGGAAGATCCCCTGGAGGAAGACATGGTGACCCATCCTATTCCAATATTCTTGCCTGGAGAATCCCATGGACAGGGGAGCCTGGTGGGCGATAGTCCAGGGGCTACAAAGAGTTGGACATGACTGAGCAACTAACACTTTCACTTTTCTCGTTCCTTCTAGCCTCTCATCAGTGTTTCCCATGAGTGCACACCGGGAGCCAGGTGACATGGAGCTTAGGCAATGGCACCTGCAGGGGTCAGCCCCTCTGCGATGCAGAGCAGAGCCTCTGCAGTTTAAGGAAGAAATCTGACAGCAAAGATGCCCAGAACTAGCACGAGCCTGTAACCACTCCTTCTTCTGGGTTCCAATGCAGGACTAGCCCTTCCCTCCTTACCTAATTCTGGCTTTGTTTTCATTGATAATACTAACCTTCAGTGCTTCCTGGAGCTTGCATACTTCATCTTCCAAAATGCAAAACCGTTGTTTTAGACTACGAAGTTCTTGGTGGCAGAGACGGGATGGAAAGACGGTGTTTTTTAATACTTCTAAACTCTGAAATTCACAAATAAAGAAGTCTGACTCCACTGAGCAATGTGATAAGGACAATATGATAAAGAAAATGCTATGATTTATGAAGTGAAGGCAACAACAAGGACCTACTGCATAGCACAGGAAACTATATTCAATATGTTTTAATAATCGATAATGGAAAATAATATGAAAAAGAATATATATGTGTGTGTGTAACTGAATCACTTTGCTGTACACCTAAAACTAATACAACATTGTAAATCAACTATATTTCAATATAAAAATTTTATTTAAAAAAGTGAAGACAGACATAACCACCTAACTTCATATTGTGTGAGCTAAGCTTGAGTGTCTACTGACCTGAGCACACACACGTAAACACACATACTAAGTGTGTAGAAAAACCATAATGCTGAAAAAATGTATGTCAAATCCATACCTGGATCATGCAGCTCTGGCACCAGCTATATATAGACCATATTCTATTTGTCCAAAGCTTTATTGCATTTTTAAAACTGGGAAATCTGAAGTTCCAGGAGAGTCTTAGCCAGCTTCTGCTAATGGGTATATCTGTTGAAGGAATAACCGCTCTGTAGGAAAGACAAAATCAAACAAAGCGAAAACTCCTGAGTTGGAATTAACAGGCTCTAATTAAATAATTCTAAGTTTAGCACCTAAGAGCGGAGAAGGCAATGGCACCCCACTCCAGTACTCTTGCCTGGAAAATCCAATGGACAGAGGAGCCTGGTGGGCTGTAGTCCATGGGGTCGCTAAGAGTTGGACACAACTGAGAGACTTCACTTTCACTTTCATGAGCTGGAGAAGGAAATAGCAACCCACTCCAGTGTTCTTGCCTGGAGAATCCCAGGGATAGGGGAGCCTGGTGGGCTGCCGTCTATGGGGTTGCACAGAGTCGGACATGACTGAAGTCACTTAGCAGCAGCAGCACCTAAAAGTTGATGCTTTTGAATTGCAGTGTTCAAGAAGAAGACTCTTGAGAGTCCCTTGCAAGGAGATCCAACCAGTCCATCCTAAAGGAAATCAGTCCTGAATATTCATTGGAAGGACTGATGCTGAAGCTGAAACTCCAATACTTTGGCCACCTGATGCGAAGAACCGACTCACTGGAAAAGACCTGGATGCTGGGAAAGATTGAGGGCGGGAGGAGAAGGGGACGACAGAGGATGAGATGGTGAGATGGTATCACCGACTTGATGTACATGAGTTTGAGCAAGCTCCGGGAGTTGGTGATGGACAGGGAAGCCTGGCGTGCAGCAGTCCATGGGGTCACAAAGAGTTGGACACGACTGAACGACTGCATTGCACTGAATTGAATTAAATAGCAAGGTAGTTTTATAGTATGACTGAGAGGCAGATACTACCAAAAGCCAAATTCTTCATTTACTTCTAGAATTCCCAGTTTGACTTGTATAACAAATATTTATTGAGTAAATAAATAATAATAAATCAAATAACACACTAAATAAATATGTGTCAGAGATTCAGTAATGAACAAAATAGATAAAAATCCTGCCTTCATAGGATTTACAAAGAGGGCTAAATGAAAAATATATGTAAGCTACTTGATGTTATGTGGCAGCCTGGATGGGAGGGGATTGTGAGGGAGAATGGATACATGTGTATGTATGGCTGTGTCCCTTCACTGTTCACCCAAAGCAGTCAGAACATTGCTAATTCACTATATCCGAATACAAAACATAAAGTTTAAAAGAAAATAAATCTATGTGGATTGTTAGGTAGTGAACACCCATAACTGAGTATTGTTTTTGCTTTGGCTCCATCCCTTCATTCTTTCTGGAGCTATTTCTCCACTGATCTCCAGTAGCATATTGGGCACCTACTGACCTGAGGAGTTCATCTTTCAGTGTCCTATCTTTTTGCCTTTTCATACTGTTTATTGGGTTCTCAAGGCAAGAATACTGAAATGGTTTGCCACTCCTTTCCCCAGAACAATACTGCATAGGAACCAGGAATGTTAGATCCATGAATCAAGGTAAATTAGAAGTGGTCAAACAGGAGATGACAAGAGTGAACATCGACATTTTGGGAATCAGGAAAATAAAATGGACTGGAATGGGTGAATTTAACTCAGATGACCATTATATCTACTTCTGTGGGCAAGATTCCCTTAGAAGAAATGGAGTAGCCCTCATAGTCAACAAAAGAGTCTGAAATGCAGTACTTGGAAGCAATCTTAAAAATGACAGGATGATCTGTTTGTTTTCAAGGCAAACCATTCACTATCATAGTAATCCAAGTCTATGCCCTAACCAGTAACGCTGAAGAAGCTGAAGTTGAATGGTTCTATGAAGATCTGCAAGACATTCTAGAACAAACACATGCAAAAGATGTCCTCTTCATTACAGGGGACTGGAATGCAAAAGTATGCAGTCAAGAGAAACCTGGAGTAACAGGCAAATCTGGCCTTGGAGTACAAAATGAAACGGGGCAAAGGCTAACAGAGTTTTGCCAAGAGAACGCATTGGTCATAATAAACACCCTCTTCCAACAACACAAGAGAAAACTACACATGGATATCACCTGATGGTCAATACCAAAATCAGGTTGATTATATTCTTTGCAGTCAAAGATGGAGAAGCTCTATACAGTCAGCAAAAACAAGACCAGGAGCTGACTGTGGTCAGATTATTGCCAAATTCAGACTTAAATTGAAGAAAGTAGGAAAAACCACGACACCTTTCAGGTATAACCTAAATTATATCCCTTACGATTATACAGTGGAGGTGACAAATAGATTCAAGGGATTAGATCCAATAGACAGAGTACCTGAAGAACTATAGAAGGAGGTTTGTGACATTGTACTGGAGATAGCAATCAAGTCCATACCCAAGAAAAAGAAATGCAAAAAGGCTAAATGGTTGTCTGAGGAGGCCTTAAAATAGCTGAGAAAAGAAGAGAAGCGAAAGGCAAAGGAGAAAAAGAAAGATATATCCATTTGAATGCAGAGTTTCAAAGAATAGCAAGGAGAGATAAGAAAGCCTTCCTCAGTGATAAATGCAAAGAAATAGAGAAAAACAATAAAATGGGAAAGACTAGAGATCTCTTCAAGAAAATTAGAGATACCAAGCGAACATTTCATGCAAAGATGGGTTCGATAAAGGACAGAAATGGTAGGGACCTAACAGAAGCTGAAGATATTAGAAGAGGAAACAAGAATACAGAGAAAAACTGTACAAAAAAGATCTTCATGACCCAGATAACCATGATGGTGTGATCATTCACCTAGAGCCAGACATCCTGGAATGTGAAGTCAAGTGGGCCTTAGGAGGCATCACTATGGACAAAGGTAGTGGAGGCAATGGAATTCCAGCTGAGCAATTTCACATCCTAAAAGATGATGCTGTGAAAGTGCTGCACTCAATATGCCAGCAAATTTGGAAAACTCAGCAGTGGCCACAGGACTGGAAAAGGTCAGTTTTCATTCCAATCCCAAAGAAAGGCAATGCCAAAGAATGCTCAAATTACTGCACAGTTGCACTCATCTCACACTAGCAAAGTAATGCTCAAAATTCTCCAAGCCAGGCTTCAACAGTACGTGAACCATGAACTTCCAGATATTCAAGCTGGATTTAGAAAAGACAGAGGAACAAGAGATCAAATTGCTAATAGCCATTGGATCATCAAAAAAGCATCAAAAAACCAAGAGAGTTCCAGGAAAACATCTACTACTGCTTTATTTACTATGCCAAAACCTTTGACTGTGTGGATCACAACAAACTGTGCAAAACTCTTCAAGAGATGGAAATACCAGACCACGTTACCTGCCTCCTGAGAAATCTGTATGCAGATCAGGAAGCAACAGTTAGAACTGGACATGGAACAACAGGCTGGTTCCAAATCGGGAAAGGAGTATGTCAAGGCTGTATATTGTCATCCTGCTTATTTAACGTATATGCAGAGTACATCATGCAAAACGCTGGGCTAGATGAAGCACAAGCTGGAATCAAGATTGCCGGGTAAAATATAAATAACCTCAGATACGCAGATGACACCACCCTTATGGCTGAAAGCAAAAAAGAACTAAAAAGCCTCTCGATGAAAGTGAAACAGGAGAGTGAAAAAGTTGGCTTAAAACTCAACATTCAGAAAACTAAGATCATGCCATCTGGTCCCATCACTTCAGGCAAATAGATGGGGAAACAATGGAAACAGTGACATACTTTATTTTTGGGGACTCCAAAATCACTGCAAATGGTGACTGCAGCCATGAAATTAAAAGACGCTTGCTCTTTGGAAGAAAAGTTACGACCAACCTAGATAGCATGCCAAAGAGCAGAGACATTACTTTGCCAGCAAAGGTCTATGTAGTCAAAACTATGGCTTTATCAGTAGTCATGTATGGATGTGAGAGTTGGAGTGTAAAGAAAGCTGAGTTGCAAAGAATTGATGCTTCTGAACTGTGGTGTTGGAGAAGACTCTTGGGAGTCCCTTGGACTGCAAGGAGATCCAACCAGTCCATCCTAAAGGAAATCAGTCCTGAATATTCATTGGAAGGACTGATGCTGAAGCTGAAGCTAAAGCTCCTATACTTTGGCCACCTGATGCGAAGAACTGACTCATTGGAAAAGACCCTAATGCTGGGAAAGGGTGAAGGCAGGAGGGGAATGGGGTGACAGAGGATGAGATGGTTGGATGGCATCACTGACTCAATGTACATGAGTTTGAGCAAGCTCTGGGAGTTGGTGATGGACGGGGAGGCCTGGCGTGGGGCAGTTCAGGGGGTCACAAAGAGTCAGACACGAGTGAGCAACTGAACTGAATTCAGGTAGTGAACAGATGCTAAGGAGAAAAAAATAAAGCAAGATAGCAGGAATGTGAAATGTTGCCTGGAGGTGAACATTTCAATAGGGTAACGACAGAAAGTCTCACTGAGAAGGTGGCTTTTGAGAGCAAACCTCAACGGAATAAACTAGCAAAGCAAATACTGGGGAAAAGAACATTCCAGACAAGGGTAACAGTAAGTGCAAAGGCCCTGGGGTGGGTGCCTGTCTGAGGTGTTTGAGGAGTAGCAAGGAGGATGGATGACTAGGGTAGAAAGAAGGAGGGAAGAGTACTAATGGATAATGTGAAGCAGACCATAAAGGCCTTGTGGATCATACAAAGAACTTCCATTGTAGAAGACCAATATGACATGATTTTAGTAGGCTCAGTTTGAATGCTGTGTTGAAATACACTGCAGAGGGGGTAAGGGCAGAATAGGAAGGCCAGTTGGGGGACTTGCAACATTCAGGAGAAAGAGGAGTCAAGGATGGTATCATGGTTACTGATTTTTTGAGTCTGTTTGTTTCAAAATTTTTTCTGTAAAGAGACCTTTAAAAACAAAATGTGTAAAGTTTGTTATAGTGAAAACTACCACCCTAGAGTTCTTAGACCTCAGAGTCTCTTTCAATAACACATTTAAGCCCTGAGTCCCAGAGAATAAATGACCAAACTTTACCAAAATGAAGGTTTAAGTTCCAGCTGTATATCCCTCTTTCGTCACTTAGTTACCAGATTTATACAATTGAGGAGGAAAGTAGAAAATAGTTACTGTGCAGAGCCAGCTCATTAGAAAAGACCCTGATGCTGGGAAAGATTGAGGGCAGGAGAAGGGGATGACAGAGGATGAGATGGTTGGATGGCATCACCTACCTACTCAGTGGACATCAGCTTGAGCAAACTCCGGAAGATAGTGAAGGACTTAGGAACTGAACAACAACAAAACCTTAAACACAATTACCTGAGATTTTTCACTTCGTTTGAACTTTAAAAAAAAAAAAAAATTAATTAATTTTAATTTTTTTGGCTGCACCAGGTCTTAGTTCCAGCACACAGGATCTTCGCTCTTCATCTCGGCTTGTGGGTTCTTTAGTTGCGGCCTGTGAACTCTTAGTTGCCACATGTGGGATCTAGTTCCCAGAACAGGAATTGAATCTGGGCCCCTGGAGTCCTAGCCACTGGGCCACTGGGGTAGTCCCTTGTTTGAACTCTTAAACTTCGGTTGCCACATGAAAATCAGGATGCTCAGCTAAAATTTAATTTCAGATAAAGGATGAATAAGTACTAAAAAATATTTTTTTTTTAGTGTATTTCAAATGTTGCATGGACAACACACAAAAAATCATTCATTGGTTATCTGAAATTCAAATTAAGTGGCGTTCTGTATTTTTCATTGATACGTCTGGTGACTTGTTCCCAAACTGATCAGATTTTTAACATTTTCTCTGTTCCACATTATGCCTTACCTTTCTGGTGAGGGTGGTGGAGGAGGAGGTGTAACTAGGTTAGACCGAAAGTGAGAGGCTTCTTTTCTTTTGAATAATCTTTTCGCTTTGGCTTTTAGCTTTCTTCTTCGCTGCTTGAATTTGGGCATGGTTTCTGTAGAGAAAATGTTTACATTTTTTTATTGAAGAATACTACACAGAAAAAAATACAATTTTTGACTGTATAGGTCAATGCGTTATCACAAAATGAACACATCCTTGTAACCACCATCTTGGTTAGCAAACAGGTCACTGCCAGCAACCCAGAAGTCCACCTGAAGCAGGAGATAGAGGGACCCTGAGCTGAGCAGCTGGATTCTGCCCCCTGTAGACAGATATTACTTTTCTTTTCTTTTTGGCTGCACTGGGTGTTTGTTGTGGCACACGGGGGCTTCTCTAGTTGCAGCAAGCAGGCTTAGTTGCCCTGCAGCATGTGAGATCTTAGTTCCCCAACCAGGGACTGAACCTGTGCGCCTTGCATTAGAAGACAGATTCTCAACTACTGGATCACCAGGGAAGTCCTGACAGATGTTTCAAAATAAAGATAATGGCAGGAGCAAGGATGAGTTGAGTCCTGTTTAGATAAAAGATAAAGAGACCACATATTTCTCATTCTTGAGGTCAAGGAGGCTCCTAAGCTATGCATGTGCAGAAAAGATCCTCAGGGGAATGGGAGCCAGACCATATTATGTTCTGTAATGCAGTAAAGCACTCAGTCCAAATGTGTAACTTCTCAGAGGCTCTTGCACCGGAATCCATTTTGGCGAAATGATGCACACGCATACGAGGGAGGGCCCTGGTGGTGTTGTTCGGTCGCTAAGTTGTATCCAACTCTGCGACCCCATGGACTACAGCATGCCGGGGGATCCCTGTCCTTCACTATCTCCTGCAGTTTACTCAAACTCATGTCCATTGAGTCAGTCATCCATCCAACCATCTCATCCTCTGTCTCCCCCTTCTCCTCCTGTCCTCAATCTTTCCCAGCATCAGGGTCTTTTCCAATGAAGGGAGGGCCCTGAGCCAGACTAAATAGCGACTCAAAGTCAAAGCAAGATGATTGGCCAGAGGACATCAGGAAGAACTAACCCTGGATAAGTAATTTAATCCACCTGGAAAGTGCGCAGCTTTCTCTCTCTCTGAGCCTGCCTGTGCTTTCTCTGCATGTATCTGCTCTCCTAATAAGCACGTTACTTGTCTCACTGCTTTTCACCTCTTTGCTGAAATCTTTCTTCAAAGCAGACAAGTGCCAGGGTGAACACTGCGACCCAGGTTCAGTCCTTGGTCAGGGAACTGAGGTCCCACTTCAGGTCATCATAGGCTGTGGCAATCCCACAGCCACCTGAGACCACCCTGAACTGGGGGAAAAGTTAAACTCAGATTTAAACTATCTCTAAAAATACCTTGGCTTTGGCATTATATTACTCTAATTTTGTTCTGGTTTTGTTTTGCTATTCTTTGTTCAGTCAAGTAAATTTCTCTTTCTTCATAATGAAATCAAGCAGGACCTTGTAGGGTCTTCCCAATGCAAAAGGCCTTTTTTGTCTCCTTTGTCTTATTTGTAGAAAAAAGGCTTCAGTCTCCCAGATGTCCCTCAAGTCCCAAAGAGCAGACTCAAACAGCTACTAATTAGAGAAGTGAGGGAATGCAGAATCAAAGGAAAAGCAGTCAAGCAAAAATAGTAATAAGAGCTAAGACAATAGTTGAGAGATAAAACAGTCACAAAACTAATTCTTCCTCATGGGATATATATAACAACCGATACATATCTTTGTGTTGTCTTGCAGAGACTAAGGACACCCCTGCACCCCACCAACCCAGGTGAAAGATGGTGACTATATGCTGACCACAAGCACTTAGACCCCAGACTGGTTAGGACCATAAATATTAATGGTTAAGATTCCCTAAACATCACCTTGTTACCTTTACCACCAAGCAAACAGAAGAAAGTCCACTAGCTGAGCAGGCACCCTATGACCCTCTGCCCTAATGCTGCCTTTACAAATCTTTGCCTGTGTTTCCCTGGAGGTTCAGTAGTTAAAGACTTTGCATTGCAGGGTGTGCAGTTTTGTACTCTGGTCAGGGAATTCCCACATGCCCTGTGCAGTAAGACCAAAAAAAAAAAAAAAAAAAATTCCCCGCCTGAAAGCTAGTGAGGAGTTCAGATCTTTTGAGCATTAGCTGCCCTTTCTCCTTGTTTGGTATTCTGCAACGAACACTGTTAGTTTCCTTCACCACAATGCAGGGTCAGTTGATGAGGCTGCGCTCTGAGTTGGGTAAGTGGATCTGAATTTGGGTTTGGTAACAATAACAGAGAAGATGAGACAGCAATAGTTGGATAGTGTCAGTTTTTAAAAGGAAGTAGATTTCTTTGCTGGTAACATTTACTGAGCATCCATTGAACTTGGCGGAGTTGGTAGTGAAAGAAAAACAAAACTAACCTTTTTATTGGATGCCCATGTACTTTTAGGCACTTCACATACACTTTTTCAGTGAATCTTCATTGTTGTGCAAGGTATTTTCCCTGAGTAAGAGAATTTTCATTACCATTTAGATCAGCATAAATCAAGGCTTAGAAAGATGAAATGATTTATCCAATGGAATGCACTAAAGCATTAAGTTCAAATCTGTAAGTCTCCAAAGACCATGTTCGTCCTAATACACTGTGATGCAGTAGTAGAATAGGTGATATACAAGATAATAACAACTAACCCAAATCTAAGATATGGGTGTTTCAAAACATTTATTTTAAAACACTTTTAAATACTCACTATATTGATATCAGTGAGTGTTATCCCTGGTGGCTCAGTGGTAAAGAATCTGCCTGCCATGCAGGAGACGCAGATTCGATCCCTGAGTCAGAAGATCCCCTGGAGGAGGGCATGGCACCCCACTCCAGTATTCTTGCCTGGAGAATCCCACGGACAGAGGAGCCTGGCAGGCTGCAGTCCATAGGGTCATAGAGTTAGATACAACTTAGGTGACTTCTCAGCACAGCATATTGATATCGAGGGGCGAAAGAGGGGTGGGAGATGAACTGAGAGATTGGGATTGACATATATACATTACTATGCATAAAACCGATAACTAGTGAGAACTTGAGTTACTCTAAAGGAACTCTACTCAAGGCTCTGTGGTCACCTAAATGGGAAGGAAATCCAAAAAGAGGGGATCTATGTATGTATAGCTGATTCACTTTGCTGTAGCAGACAGTAAGACAATATTGTAAAACAACTGTGCTGCAAAGTAATTAAATTAAAAAAATAAACACTAACTAGTATATTCAGATTTTAATTCAAATCCTTTTCTGAAGAAAATTAAGTCAGAACTGGCTTGATGTGAAGAAGGGCTTCGCTGGTTTTAGTTGTTGCTACCTGAGGAACAAAGATGTCCTTATTCAAGCAGCAGAACTAAAAATGGTCTCAAGGGCTGGGCCTCTTTCTCTTCAAACTTACATTTGAATAGGAACAATTGGTCTTTAAAATACACATTCATTCCACATTTGTTCACCCTGTAACCCTCCAATACTTGGTATGCAGTGCTAGGCTTGCTAAACTCTCAGATTCCAAGGACTGAAGAACCTCCCCCAGCCCCACTGTGGGTATTCAAGACTAAGAAAGGCTTTAGTTTCAAGAAGGTTGGACTTACGGAGGCTACCCTTCATGGCAATGGGTGACAGAGTGTGTATCAACAACCATTATAGGAATAAAGATACTTGACAGCATCTTATTTAACTAATTGCCAGGCCTCAGACTAACAATATTTTTCTTAATTGTTCTTAAAGGCGTGGGAGACATACCTCAAGATAGCTGATTCCACATTTATTATATCACTTTTCCTTTCCACTGAAGTAATGAAGGAAGGCTAAACAGGGATTATTAAACACAAGGGATGTCTAAAAGATTGATTAAAAAAAAAAAAGTAAAGCAAAAATACTCTGGATGAAGATACTTAGGAAAGCCTCAGGAAACAATAAAAAACTTATGGTTGCTAGAAAAGAAGTTAAACCTCATCAAATCCATGGCCAAGACTATTTTATGAAGAAACCTCTATCCGAGGCAGAGTTCACTGACTGGGATTCCCCTGAATCTGAGATTTCCATAGTAACCGCCCCACGCTATTTTTCAGCCCTCCTTCAAGCCCTCCCTCCTCTATTCCTGTTCCCTTTCTCGCCTTGAAGTCTTTTGTTAGGGATCAAACTGACAAAGAGAACTGGCCTCCTGCTTCCCCTTTTCCTATATTCACCAATCCCTCAGTTATGAAAACAGACTTTAAAAGGAGCTGGACATTCTGGTTAGACTCGGTGGATTGACTCTCTACCTCAACCTGTGCTCCAATGATGTGCTGGGATTGGTACTCACTGTTGCATTTTTAGGAAGCCTGTGGGCCAGTTGTTAAATCTACCATATCAATTATATAAACTTATAATTATGTAATTTAGATTTTAAAAGGTATTTATAAGTATATAAAACTCAGCATTTCATAAAGGTTTTACTAATATGTATGCTCTTAAAGTTTAACTTATTTTATCTATATAGTGAAAATGTTTTAGATATATTACTGCTCATTTCCTCCCAATGCCACATTCAAGGACTTCGCATTGGAAACTTAGAAACTGGCCATGATAGGAGAATTTATACCATGGCTATTATAAAACACTACAAATTTGGGAATCCCCTGGCATCCCAGTGGTTAGGATTCCACATTTCCACTGTAGGGAGCATGGCTTTAATACCTGGTAGGGGAACTAACATCCCTCAAGCTTCAGGGTCAAAAACAAACAAACAAACACAAACCCCTACAAATTATGGCTTGATTTATTATTTTGTTCACTGTTAAGAAAGTGATGAGGACTTCCCTGGCAGTCCAGTGGTTAAGACTCTGTGCTTCCAATGCAGGGGGTATGGGTTTGACGCCTGGTCAGGGAACTAAGATCTCACATGCTGTGCAACATGGCCAATAAATAAATAAATAAATGAATGAATAAAAAAGGTGATAAAAAATGTTAATAGGGCAGATTAAACTTAAGAGTATATCTTGTCTGTAGTCATTACATTTTGAACAGCAGAAAAATTGAGGAGTATTACTCCAGTATTTGAAAATGATTATTTATCAGAAATTGCTTACTGAAATGAAGTTCCAACATAAATCTTTGTGTTTCACATTTGTCTTACTTCACAGAGTAAATGAAAATATTAACCAAGATTCATATCAGGACTAAGCTTGTTTATAGGCTGCAACCATAGGTTGGTTACAAATGAAGTCCATAAAAAAATCAATTAAAAAAATCATTAATAGCATTTTGTGAGAATCAATTGGCTATACAAAATTTATAAGAAAAAGTATTATATATTTTATCATTGTTTATGATAAAATAATTGTTTATCATTGTTTACATCAGTATATATCAGCAAATTTATAATAAAATTGTGCATATATATTTATAAATAATTATTAGCACATTACTGTTCCACTCCCTTCTGAAACATCATGAAAAAGACAGTAAAGGAATAAAAAAGGCATAAACTCACAGGACAAAGAATAGGAACAGATACTCTAATAGAGGATACATGTGAATTAAATCGTGGAAAATGGAACAGTGGTAACTGACTTGGCGGAACAGAGGAAAGCTGAGATTTGACTGGATGGTAGAGAAGTCAACAGGAAACAAGACAAATTCCAGAACTCGGAGAAGTTTCAGACTTGAAAGCACCAAGTCCCTCTGAAGGTTTGGGGTAGGGCTTAATTGATGAATGAAAAGTCTTCATAACAACTAAATAGGCCTTTGACGTCTTCCCTCCAGTCCATGCATCCAGGCAGTGTCCTGGTTTTCATTTCACGGATATGTCTATTCTCTGGAGAAGGTAGAGTTGCTGAATTTGGGTCACCAGGCATAGCAGAGTAATGTCTATGTCACTATTCAGAAGATGTGGGATGGTCCTGTTCCCTTCCTCAGCTCAGCTCCCCTAATACAAGCCACCCAAGTTTAATTCCTGGCCTCAAAACCCCACACTTCTCCTTCTTCCTGGAGGAGACTAGATTCTTCTCCAGGGAAACTGGCTTTAGCTTGACAATATCCACCTCCGCTACTTTGAGCTGCCAACCAATTGTTTTTTTGGTGTCTTCCTTTGACATATAACAGCCAGGGATCATCAATCATTTTAGGAAGAGTCTTAAATATGAAGAACAGAGACCAAAATAAACAGAGGGAAATGGAAAGAATGTAGAAAGTAGAAGAAAACTTAAAAAAAAAACAAAACACAAAACTTCAGAAAAGGATATGGACAAGGATGGGGGAAAGGAGGGAGAGGGTGAGATGAATGGAGAGTAGCATGGAAGCATATATACTAACATATGTAAGATACACAGCCGAAGGAGATTTGTTGTATGACTCAAGGGACTCAAACCGGGGGTCCGTAACAACCTAGGGGAAGGACAACATGTACGCCGATGGCTAATTCATGTTGATATACGACAGATATCTAACCAGTACTGTAAAGCAATCATCAATCAATTAAAAATAAATTTTAAAAAGGATCAAGGCCAAAAAAAAAAAAAATCGAGATCTTGCATTCTTGAAAAAGGATAAGAAGAAGCTTTTAAAATTAAAAATAGTAGAAATTTTAAAAATGTAACAGAACAGTTTGAAGATTAAAGTGTTAGATGAGAACAGAAAAAAATGGAGACGATTTTATCCAATAAACAATACAAAAATATTCCCCAGAACTGAAGGACTTGAATTTCCAGATTGAAATGATACTGAAATTATTCAGCATAATTTGAATAAAGATGCACATTGAGGTATGCCATCATTTAGAAGACCAAAAGTAAAGAGGATATTCTAAAAGCTTCTAGAGAAAACACAGCCTGGATACAGAGGACTGAGAATAGAATGACATCAGAGTCAAACAGCCACCCTGCAATTCTGATGGAGAATGTTTACAATCCCATACCTGGCCAAAATTTCAGTCAAGTGTGAGAACAGAAGTGAGATAATAAGGGGAATTTCCAGGATAATGGTGACCATAAGGCCTTGGAAGACAGTTTTGCAGTGGGCCCAGGGCAGGGGTCAGCGAACCTTTCCTGTGAAGGGCTAGATAATAAATGTTTTAGGCTTTACAAGCCATCTGGTCTCTGCTACAACCACTCAACTCTGCATCAAAACAGCCATAGACAATGACTGTGGTTTTAATCCAATAAATGTTATTTATGACTATTGAAATTTGAATTTCATAGAGTTTTCATAAGTGACAAAGTATTATTCTTCTTTTGATTTTTTTCCCACCTACTGCAAATTGCAAAAACCATTCTTAGCTCATGAGACCTATAAAAATAGTAGTTGACTGACCCTTTACTTAGCCAGTGAAATAAGCAAGTGTAACAGAGGGCTTCAGCAAGAAAAAAAAAAGGAAATAGATAAATTACCTAGTGCAAATTTGAATATTCTGAGTGGAGTTTATTATTTTTCTGTAAAGTTCGGTCCAGGTTACTGAGAAGTGCTTAAAAAAATAAACATGTAAACAATGTCTAGGAAAAAGTTGTATAAGAAAATAAATGAAATCATAGTTAACATGTAATGATCAGCTGTTACACAATATTTTATAGTATCAACATTGAGTATTTATTTAATTAAAAATTATGACACAGGACACCATAAAACTCTTAGAGGAACACATAGGCAGAACACTCTTGACACAAATGACAGCCAAAAATTATGACACAGGTGTATTGTGAAGACAGAAGAAAGTAGAAATTAGTAGTTCTCTAAATTTATACAGAGTTTAACCTTGGGAGAAAAAAAGAAATAGTAGAATATTATAAATATATTACTTAGAAACATGGAGGTAAACACCAGAAAATAATCAGAAAAGTGGATAATGTTGCCTTTGGGCAAATGGGAACCAAGATTATAGACAGAGGACTCAGAGGACTACCATTTCTTGTTTGTGTGTTTATTTCTAATAAGCCTTGAAGTAGTATTGGCCAGTTCACCTTTGGCATATACTATTAGCTGGAAAAATACCACCTTTCTGAAAGTGGGTCATCTCTTTCTAGCCATTTCCTGGCGGTTGTTCCAGTGCCTATGCATTCAGATTTCTAAAGAATTCTACATATTCCAATGTATATCATTTGGGAAATTTTTTTTTAATGAAAAAAATCTAGGAATGAAACAATATTTTCTCTTATCTCTTCTGTATGTGTGTGTCCTGGGCCCTGGGTCATTATTACTATCTAATAGCCTTCTAATTAAATATAGTAATTGACACAAGTAGAGAATTAAAAGAATATGTCTTATATGTGAGGATAGAAAGATGCAGTCTGAGATATTTTCTAGATTAACATTATATTAAAAAATAATCATAGCTCTTCCAAAATTAAAAGATAATGAATTCTCACCTCAAATAGGACAGAGGATTCAGCAAGCTAAGGATAAAGCAACCTTAGCTTTATTAAAAGCTTTAGATACTCCGTAGAGGAAAACTGTTCAATTAATAGAGTATACAGCAATCTTTATCTAGATGAAACATGTGCTGTCCCCTTTCCAAAAGAGTAATGAGACTTACAAATTCTTTTCGATAGATTAGGTGGGATTCCAACTGTTAACGCTAGATAGAAACTCATTCTTTCATGATGACTCAAAGCATTTTTCTTATTTTTTTAAATTGAAAAATACACTTACATTTTACTTACTTTGCTTTGAAAAGAATTTAAGGCCAATTAAAAAGAAAAAAACCTGTACCACAACATGATAAAAAAAAAAAGTGAGGAAATAAGAATATTGCCTTACAGAATAGACTATATTAAAAAAGTATTCATATACGCGAATCAGAAATATTTCTCTAAGTCATCCTGTCCCTTTTCCTTACCATCACTCCCCTTTCTGTCTTTTGGCTTCAGTTGACATCACTATTTTCCCCTGGGCTCTCCCTTGCTTTTGTCTTTTGATATAGTCTGTTTTCCCCTACTCTTTTTTCTTGCCTGTCCTGGGTCTTTGCTGCTGCATAGGCTTTTCTCTAGTTACAGAGAGCGGGGGCTACTCCTGAGTTGAGCGTGAGGGCTGCTCACTGCGGTGGCTTCCCTTGCCCCAGAGCACAGGTTCTAGGCACACGGGCTTCAGTGGTTGCCGCTCCTGGGCTAGAGAGCAGAGGCTCAATAGTTGCGGCGCATGGACTCAGCTGCTCCTTGCCATGTGGGTTCTTCCCAATTAGAGACTGAACCCGTGTCTCCTGCATTGGCAGCTGGATTCTTTACCACTGAGCCATCTGGGAAGCCCTCCTCTACTCTTAACTTTGGAAAATTTCAAACCTTGAGAAAATTTATAAGAATAGCATAATTAACATTCATATCACTCACAGAGATTCACCAATTGTTATTGGTTAGCTATTTCTCTTTATAGGGGTATATGTGTAATGTCCAATGTATACTATACAATATATATATATAACCACGTGCATGTGTGTTAAGCCACTTCAGTTGCATCCAACTCTTTTCGACCCTATGAACTGTAGCCTGCCAGGCTTCTCTGTCCATGGGATTCTGCAGGCAAGAATACTGGAGTGGGTTGCCATGCCCCTCCTACAGATCTTCCTGACCCAGGGATCAAACCTGCCTCTCTTATGTCTCCTGCATTGGCAGGCAGGTTCTTATCATTAGTGCCACCTGGGAAGCCCCATCTAACCATGTATTTATATATAATTTATGTAATTTTTATATATTACACAAACCCCCCCTATACAGAAAAATAACAGTTGGTGTATCTAGGTGCATGATATATGACTGTTCATGATCCACTAGGTACTGTGGTAGGTAGGGGATACAATTGTGAGGAAGACCAACATAGCCTGTCCTTATGGAATGTTTACTGGATGTTTACATCATCTCTTTTGTGCCTCCATAGCATTCCTTTTTACACACCCTTATTGTGACATTTATTACATAGCATTGTAGTTTTTGCTTACACATTTGTCACCCTACTGGACTGTGAGATATTTCAAGGGTAGGATAAATTTTATTCATCTCTTTCCTCAGGATTTAAAGTATAGCAGGCATTAAGTAATGTTTCATTCAATAAATTAATGGAAGAAATCATTCCTGCTAAGTGTTATCTAACAAGTGTTCTCTATTTTGATTAAGAATATGCTTTAATACAATTCTGAAAAATCTCTTGGTGAAGGAGTTTTTTAGTTCTTCAAATCATACCACACCTTCATATGGTTAAAGGATGGGTCCAAAAGTATTTCCAGTACAAAGATGGAATCAGTAGTAGAGAGAGAATTACACTCTTCCACAAGAGCGGCTGCTGCTGCTAAGTCTCAGTCGGGTCCGACTCTGTGCGACCCCATAGATGGCAGACCACCAGGCTCCGCTGTCTCGGGTATTTTCCAGGCAAGAGTACTGGAGTGCCATTGCCTTCTCTGCCACAAGAGCAGGCACTGCTACTAAAACTCCACCCTGTGATACCAAAAATGCTTTTGGTCTAGGGGTACTTTTAAAGCATGGCAGCAACGGAAATTGAAATCAAGTCCTATGTCTAATTTATAATGAAAACGAATGCCCGTTTTTTCGTTCTTTTTCTTGTTTCTCTTTTGGTCTAGCCCAACAATAAGTAATGAAAGCCAGGTTCTTCGAGGCACAACTTTTAGATAAACACCCCTGTTCATCTGCAGTTCTGAATTATCTTCCAGGGTAAAATGACTTTTACAGATTGTATTGATACAGACCCCAGGGCCCACAGACCACTGGATTAAAGATCCCTAGACTGCAGACAATTAAGATGATTAATCTCAGCTCCTTTTTTCTTCCCCTTTAAAAACCCAGAACTCAGAGACCAAGTTGGAGTGAAATCTGAGACTTATCTCCCATTTCCATGCTTGGCTCCTTACAATAAAACCCTTACTTTGCGGCAAACTCCCCCAGTCAGAGTTTGGATTTCTGTGCTGCAGCCACAGGAGCCCTTTGGCTTTCTGCGCTGCAGACACCGAAGCCCTTCGTTCGGTTTAAAAATGACAACTGCGTTTCTTTAACATCTTCCTAAAACACATTTTAAAGGAAAAATGTGTTTACACTCCCACAAACAACTTTTAGTCAATCACTTTCCATTATCAGTCCAATTGATTGCTCTTGAGAATCCACAGGGCTATTTTTGATACTTGCTTATATTTAAATTTACATTTTATGTTGTGCAGCATTGCTATTTGTTAGCTCCAGTCTTGTTTTTCTAAAGAGGATGCGCTCCCTAAAGCTTAGCCCAGCATAGTACTAGGCACATATAAAACAGCCGATACTCTCACAGAACATAGGGCGATATTAAGACTATATCGAGGAACACCGTAGTACTCCCTGTCAAAAAATGTACTTTCTCAAAGTGCATAGGAATCGGGGGTCTTGTTAAAATGTATATTCTGATTCAATAGGTCTGGGTGGAGCCAGATAATCTGCATTTTAAATAAGAACCCAAGTGATGCATATGCAGTTGGTCCACGAACCACATTCTGAGCAGCAAATACAAGCACAGGAATGTGCAAAAGGAAGGCGGATACTTTGCTCCAAAACATATTTTTGCAGAGCGTTAATTAAATATAACTATGATTAGAGCCGAGCCAGGTGGAGCACTTCTTACCCAGCCTTAACCCTCTTTTCCGATTCATCTACTCTCCGAGTCCAGCCAAAGTTCTCACCTTTGCAAACCGTTACGAACGCCAGCAGCAACAGACCTAGCTGCAGGAGAAGCGAGCCCAGGTAACGTAGGAAGATAACCCTGCACTTACTAGTCTTAAGAGTCCGGGGATACGATGGAGTCACGTCAGAGGCCTCTCCCTTGCCATAAAGGAAAATTCAAAATTAAAACCTTATCGCGAAGGGACCAATCGTAGCCTTGGTCTTTCCACAATTCGCTCTCTATGTAGTGCCGGGAGCAGTTTGGCTTGTGATTGGCTGAAGCAGCACGAAGCTCGGACCAATCAGGAACGAGGCGCTTCCTGTATGAATAAGGGGAAGGCGGGAGCGAAGTGGAGGGGAAGTCAGAGAGGAAAGGCGTGTCACGTCGCCTTTGCCGCTTGTGGAAGCTTTTGCGTAATTGGTTGGCTCTTCTTCCGACTGCACCAATCGCAAGCTCCCCTCTGCAGAACCCTCGCTGTGAAATTAAACGCCGAGATACGGCCGCAGCCAATGGGAAAGAAAAAGGTGCAGGAGCCAATCCTCCTGCGGCGTTTTGTGTTCTTGCCCAACAGGAAAAGGTGTTTCATGAGGAGGCGTTTCCCAGTCTCCAATGGGCGGGCGCCGGTGAAGCGGCAGGACCAATGAGAACGAGACGTTGAATGACAGCTGTCCAATAGGGACCCTCAGTGCTGGTACGGTTTGCGGCTTAAGCGCCGCCGCGGTCTGAGGAATGTCAACTATTCAACATGGAGGCGGAGGTCGATAAGCTGGAACTGATGGTGAGTGTGAAGTGAAGGAGATCTACTGGGTCCTTTATTTTTTCCCCGATGGCCTCCAAGTTGGAACGCGATTTGTAGTCGCCGGAAACCCTGGGCGGAGGAGGCTGGACTAAGGCTCGAGCTCCCTCCTCCTGCACCAAAGGGAGTCGCCGCCGCCTGGTCTCTTTTTAACCGCCGCGAGGGAAGGGGTTACATCCGGGAAACTCGTGAGGGAAATGGCGGGAGATGCTTAGGGTGCGGGGCCTTTGGAATTCCTTGTTCCTTGCCCTCAGCTTTGCGCCCTTCAAGGAGCTGTGGTTGATGCAGACAGCGTTCTGTGTATTTCCACCGAAAAGACCTGACAGAAATGGTCTCTAAACGCCCCTAGAAGGGGAGAGGTCGTTCACTCTCCGAGAAAGCGGGGACAGAGGGTGGGGTGGGAAATACACCGAGAGGGGCGGAGAGAAATCCCTTTAGGGCTGAAGCGTCCACGTTCAGTCCGGAGCAGGCTGAACAAGTCTGAGAAAGGATGCTCTAGTCGCGTGCACAACTTCTTGGCGGCTGAAGAAGCTCCTAGACCAGTTTGGCCCTTCGGTGGGGGAGAAGTGTGAGCCTTGGGAATCTGAACCACGAGCTCCTTTGCAGGAACGCGGGCGGGATTGGGATGTGGATTACACCGGTGCTCTGGAGTTGCCTAGCTTCATTCATTGAACGTAGGGGGCGGGGGCGAATAATTGGAAAGGACTCCCGCTGCTGCTAGGCTTGTTCGAGGGCGCCAAACTGGAGGGCTTATCCTAGTTTTTTCTTTTGGATCCTTCCCTCACTTGTCCTCTTTATTCTCTCCCTCCCATTCGTTGACTAGTGGCTTGATCGCCCGCGCTTTTTCCTTAGTTCCCTTGTTCTGTCTACCCCCCCACCCCCCACTGCATTACGAGTGTTCGGATTGGGCTGGTTTCCTTTAAAATGTGGAATTTGGAGGACGCACCCATCATTGATTGATCTCCTGTTCGGTTTTTTTTTGTTTGTTTGTTTGTTAAAAATAACAAGGTTAAGTAAAAAAGCCAAAATCTCCATCAACAGTCCGCTCCTCGTCTCCCTGCCATTCCCTGGCGTTACTCCTAAAGTATCGTTTGTACCTGTGCTACCCTCCCCGAGCTCAACCTTCGGTCTCCTTAATATCCGCAACGTGTAGTGGTCTTTGAAGAAAAACTGTACGACCCTCACCCCCATTCCCACCTCCAGAAAATGCGAGACCTTGATAGATCTTATTATCATTTTCTTCTTATGTATTAATGAATTGAAGTGCCTCTAATTAATATATTATACAAAACCGACTTTCATTTGCTTTCATTTGCTTCTAACGTTTTCAATTTTGATTTTCTTTGTGGGGTGTGTGTGGAAATTGGGAAGGCGAGAACTGGCAGCAAAGAAGGTAGAATTTAATACAGCTTTCCAAATCTGTAATAAATGAACTTTTAGTTAAAAGTTTGTTATTCTTATTGTTAACGGTCTTTTAAAAAAATCCTAGTTTTTCCCTCCATTATGAATTCCTACCTCCAGATGGATATTTCTGCCTAATTGTAAGGTGCTAAGTGATACTAATTGTACTTTTAACAGTTTTTTCCCCCTTCAAGTTGGCTTTTCATTTTGAGGTACCAATGAAGTCTTTCCTGACTTTGCATTAGAGTCAATAGTCTCACAGGACATGGTTTAGATTGAACACATTTTATTTTAAGGGGAAAACAATGATGTGTACATCTTGGAAAAAAAAAATAGGTTTTAGAAAAAAAATTTAGAAAACAGTCTCTTAATTTAAACTTTTAGATGATTGAATGATGAGGTAGTTTTTAAAAGTTCTTTTTCTGAGAGAGAGAGAAGAAAGCAAGTCTTCTTGAATTCCTTTTAACTGAGTCATAACTTTTTTGCTGTTCAAATTCTTTGTTTCCATAATCACGGAAGCAAAATAGTTTAAAAATTGTATTTGAACTATTATAGTTGTATTATTATTGCTTTGTATAGATTGGGTAGTATAAAATAGGGTAGCTCATCTTTAGATTTGCCATGTGCTTTTAGAAAAAAATGTTTTATCTGTGAATGGTTTATTTTCTAAGATTCCAAAGGTAAATGATTTCCTGTGCAATCCTCTGATTTTTGGTTTTATAATAGATTTGTTGAGGAATCAATGTTGACTATTTAATAAATGAAATAGAATACATATTATCTAACTTTGAAAAAGAAGTACTTAATTTTTTAGACAAATATCCTCATCTTTTTTTTTTTTCCCCCAGGGGTTTTAACTCCTGATTCAGAAAATTAAACATTTGTTTTTAAATATCTGTTTTAAAAGCCTGACTCTTGGCTAGCAGAGTTGAAATACTCTAATATCTGAGATATGTGACCTAGGATTTGAGGTCAAGACACTCTTGTTCCAGCTGTCCTGAATTTATGTTCATTTCTTAGGCTCAATCCAACCAAGTAGCTGACCTGGATCACTTAAGGGAAGGTTGGTAAAAATAATGGAAAGTGTTTTTGCATCAATCCTCATTATTAATGGAGGAATAAGCTCATTGTAGGGTAATCTTTGTTCTCTAACTTTGTTCTCTTCACTTCACTTTTTGCTTTAGTGTTATTTGTCTAGTGTCCTTCTTTTGTGATAAGGTAGTGATTATGCACAAAAGGTAGTATAATACTATGATATTATCCTATTTCTGGGTGGACATCTGACTTCAGAATGGTTTCTTACCATTTAAAAGGTTAGGATGTTAATTGGCTTGAATCCAAGGAAATCTGATTCTTAAATCTCAAGAGTCTTCTCCTCCCATTATTATTTTCTCTTTGATTTTTCTCAGCTTGAAGGAAATCTTATATTTAAGATGTTTAGGGGTTAACTGAAATTTTAAAATCCCCTTTCATAGCATTCAGTTAAGTAGTGCTAATAGTATTCTGTTTATGACGTATTGATTTCCTGAAAGTCTGTAAACTCTTGAGATAGGTAAATGCTTTTTGTATTGTAGTTTAGATTCCACAGAGATAGGTTGGGTTTATGGAAACTGGGAAACTTATTTTACTTTTCATTTGTTTTCTTTGGTAATCTTATTGTTTTGTGTGGCAGTTCATCAGTCAATTGCTATGGGGGCACTAACCAACACCTCTCAGCAGAGCAGAAATATTTTCACAACTTTGCCTTAGTGGTAATTATAAGCTGTTCTGTTAATACCAGTTCTAAGGTATTAACAACACCCATGTTAATAACTTATACAGCTTATGACTTATTTACAAAATCCCTTTCTATATCTGTGCATGTTTCAGTTTGAGTATTAATCATAGGTTAGTCGTAAAAAAAAATACCACTTTGATATTTAAATCTTAGTCTTTTTTTTTTTTAACATTGATATAAATGTTCTTAGGTTTTGGATGTCTTCTGTCCAAAGTGGCAACCCTTCTTTGTATTCTTCTCACACTGAAGCTTCAACTGATGCAAGATGCTTTTATGTCCTTCCTACCTATTACTGCTAACGAATGCTCTGACTTTATTGCACTACTGTACTTTACAGCTAGCAGTGCAATAGTATTGTCAAAGCATCTGAAAGCAGAACATACACCAGAATTTTGATTCTTGCCTTACATCTTTCTTCAGTGTCTGTGAGTAATTTACTGCAACCTGTGTTGCTGAAAACTATATAACTTTATTACCAAGAGTATATGTTTTAGAAAGTAATAATTTGAAAAAATAAGTTTTCAAATAATTAAAAATTCACTGTAATGCATTATGAACCTCATCGAGAGAATACATTTTATAGCTAACATCATTATGCCTTGTCTAAACATGTAGTACTTTGTTATTTGATTCTTTCTGTTATAGATTTGGATAGGTTCTGCCTAGTCTCAGGTTTTATTGAGTTTGAAGATGAATTAGTAAGTGATAAAAACAATCCCCATTGTATATTTCCTCCGGTAACCTGCCTCAAATCTTAATTGGTGTTAATTTTGTGTATTGTTTAGTAAATGCTTGAGTTTAAAACTTTAGAATGCATGTTTTAAGATTCTTTTTGTAATTGTGAGATATAATAAAATGTGAATCCATCACTTCTTTTTTTGTAATCAGTTTGAGATAGAATTTACATAGAGTAAAACTCAACAGCTCTAGTTGTACAGTTTGATGAGTTTTGACACGTTTATAGTCATGTAACCACCACCGCAGTTATGATATGCCATAAAAATTACTCTTATAACCGTTTGCAGTAAACCTCCTCCCAAACTCTCTGGCAACCACCAATCTCCAGTTTTGCCTTTCCTAGAAGTTCATAAAAATGAAATTATATACACAAAGCTTCAAGTCTTTTGTGTCTGGCTTTTTGCACTTAGCATAATGCTTTTAAGATTCACCCATATTGTGTGTATGTATTAGTAGTTGCACCATTTTTATTGATGAGTAGTATTCTGTTGTTTAGAATATCAGAAATTATCTGTTCACCAGGTTATGCCTGTGATGTTATTTCCAGATTTTGCCTATTATGAATAAAATTGTTCTAAACATTATAATACAAGTCTTTTATGGACATAATGTTTTTGTTCCTGTTGGACAGCATCATAAAAGTATGATCTTATAAGAAACTGCTAAAATCTTTTTCAAAGCTCTGTCTTAGGGTTCTAGTTTCTCTGAACCCTCACCAACATTTAGTCATATTGTCAGCCTTCATTTTAGCTATTCTAGTAAGTGTATAGTGGTATCTCGTTATAGTCCTAATTTACATTTCCTTAATGGCTAATGATGTTGAACATCTTTTCATGTGCTTATTCGAAGTTGGTATATCTTTAGTGAATATATGTTAAAATCTTTTGCCTATTTTTAAATTAAGTTTTGTCTTTGTATTAATACAAAAGTCCTTTAATTTTATTTGCTTTCTCGCTGTCTTAACAGTATTGAATCTTCTGATACATGAACATTCTTCTGATACCCTTCTGATATAGGTCTTACTTAATTTCTTTTATAACCTAGTATGATTTCTATTGGTGCTCTGTATCTTAAAAGTAGAACAAGAACAGTAATTATACAATGTGTGTTGTAAATACATTGAATTTCAGAAAAAAAATTAAGCTGTTAAGCAAATATCCTTAAAAGATGGCTAGGAGTGCTCGCTTCGGCAGCACATATACTAAAATTGGAACGATATAGAGAAGATTAGCATGGCCCCTGCGCAAGGATGACACGCAAATTTGTGAAACGTTCCATATTTTTATGCATGAGACAAGTGCTAGGGCCTGGTGCACTGGGAAGACCCAGAGGGATTGGGTAGAGAGGGAGGTGGGAGGGGGGATCGGGATGGGGAATACATGTAAATCCATGGCTGATTCGTGTCGGTGAGTGACGAAAGCCACTACAATGTTGTGGAGTGGTTGGCCTCCAACTAGTGAAAATAAATGGGGGGAAAAAAAAAAGATGGCTGGGAGAATAGATAACAGAGGAAAGAAAGATGCCTGAGATGTTAGGAATGAATGCAAGGACATTATTTGTAGGGATTGAAGAACACGATTGCTCACATAAAACCACTTTAAATTTTATTTATAAAATCTCTTTCTGAATTACCTTACCTGGTTTCAAGTGTAGCTGTTTTCCTCTTCTTTGGTTTTAATTTCCTGCTATTCACTAGTGGGCCCTTAGAGCAGTGGGTAGAACTTTGTTTTGTTTGTTTGTCTTGGCCATGCTGCATGGCATGTGGGACTGAACCTGTGCCCCCTGCCGTGGATGTGCAGTCTTAACCACTGAACCTCCAGGGAAGTCCCAGAATTTTGTATATTTTAATAATGAAAGATATTACATGGGGAGGGACTAAAAGACAAAACTGCTAATTTGAAGACTTTTCTTCTTCCTTGGAGCAAAGTAAAAGTTTTAAAACAAACAAAAAACTTTGTTAGTCAAACATAAACAAAGAGTCATCAATTAAGAATATCCCAGACTTCCCTGGTGGTCCAGAGGCAACGATTCTGCACTCTCAATGCAGGGGGCCTGAGTTTGATCCCTGGTCAGGGAAGTAAATCCCAGATGCTGAAATTTAAGATCCTGTATACCGCAACAAAGATTGACGAATCTATGCCTTGCGATTAAGACATGGTGCAGCCAAATGAATAAAGAAATATTTTTTAAAAAGAATATCCTAGATGAAATTTGTTCTTAATTATATTTCAGAAGGTTATACTTCTAATTTATCTTAATGTATAGCATTTTAAAAGTTTAAATAAGTTAGTCCTTGGTTCACTGTTTTTTTCGTACTTTTCCAAATTTTTATTTGTCTATTTATTTACTATTGACTGTACTGGTCTTCATTGCTTTGCATGAGCTTTCTCTCTAGTTGCCGCACGTGGCAGCTTCTTGCAGTTGTGGAGCGTAGAGGGGTAGGCTACAGTAGTTGCAGCACATGGGCTCAGTAGTTCCAGTTCTGGGAGGTACATTGGAAAGAGGCACCTAACCTGGGGAAGGTTTCTTGTTAGAGGTGAGATATAATCTGAGACTGGAAGGATGAGTAGGGATTAGCCAGTGAAGGAAATGGGAAATGGTCCAGGCAAAGGAAACAGTGCATGTTCAAATCCAGAGGTGCTACACACGTGGGGGGAACTGCAAGTGGTTCAGTACAGTGTTGAGATGGTTGAAGTGGGGAGGAAGAGGGTTGAGATGAAGAATCAGTGAACTAAATTCTAGCTAAGTTGAAAACCTTTACCACACTCTATAACATTCCTAAACATTTAAAATTATTATAAATATTCATGTTCTTGGAGAAGGAAATGGCAACCCACTCCAGTATTCTTGCCTGGAAAAGTCCATGGACAGAGGAGCCTGGCGGGCTGTAGTCCATGGGGTTACATGACTGAGCATGTGTGCACGAGGGTGGAGGGAGATGGGTTGGTAGCAATAAATTGGTAGAACTAAAAATGAATAAATAAATAAATAAATATTCATGTTCTGTAGTAATCATGAACCTGTGTTCCTTAATTTAAAAAAAAAAATTAGGGAGATGGGTTGGTAGCAATAAATTGGTAGAACTAAAAATGAATAAATAAATAAATAAATATTCATGTTCTGTAGTAATCATGAACCTGTGTTCCTTAATTTTAAAAAAAAATTTCCATATAAACATCTCTGGTTTTGGGTAAATTATAGGGAAATTTAGTGACTTCTGACCAAATCATTATATATTGATTTTTATGTTCTATAGTCTTTATTGCCCTATTTATTTATAAGGCTTGTTCAAGGAGGATGTGTAACCTGGAGTGAAATCTTACCAGGCAACTCACAGAACTACAGTCAGGAAGAGAGTCATCAACTCAGCCCAGCCTAGAGCACTTGAACCCAGTCAAGCTGCAGATTCATGAGAATAAATTATTTTTGTTTTTAAGCCACTGAGTTTCAGGTTCCACAGTTTTGAAGTGCGTTGTTTTAATTTAGGCTGCCATTTGAATTTTCAAACTTATTATATTCTTTTGCTAGCGTGTTGTCTCATCCATTTTTAGCAGTGGAGTCTAGTTGTGTGTTAGTATTATCTCACGAGTAAAAGAAACATTGTGTTTGACCTTAATGAACAACCAAGGATAAAGCATGTAAAGAGATGGTGCTGTGCAAGTTTCTCTTTCTGGTCCTGATCTTGATGACACTTAGGGATACCTCAATTTAGGGTTGTCAGACTTAGTAAATGAAAATATAAATTGTCTGGGAATTCCCTGGTGGGCCAGTGGTTAAGATTCCGTGTTCTCCAAATGAAACAACTGACAGAGGATTAATCTCCAAAATACATAAGCAGTTCATACAACTCAATACCAGAAAAACAAACAACCCAATCAAAAACTGGGAAAAAGACCTAAACAGACATTTCTCCAAAGAAGACATACAGATGACAAACACATGAAAAGATGCTCAACATCGCTCATTATTAGAGAAATGCAAATCAAAACTACAATGAGATATTACCTCACACAGGTCAGAATGGCCATCATCCAAAAGTCTACAAACAGTAAATGCTGGAGAGGGCTGGAGAAAAGGGAACACACTTGGACTGTTGGTGGGAATGTAAATTGATACAGCCACTATGGAAGACGGTATGGAGGTTCCTTAAAAAACTAGAAATAAAACCACCATATGACCCAGCAATCCCACTCCTAGGCATATACCCTGAGGAAACCAAAATTAAGAGACACATGTATCCCATTGTTCATTGCAGCACTGTTTACAATAGCTAGAACATGGAAGCAACCTAGATGTCCATTGACAGATGAATGGATAAAGAAGTTGTGGTCCATATACACAATGGAATATTACTCAGCCATAAAAAGAAATGCATTTGAGTCAGTTCTGATGAGGTGGATGAAACTAGAACCTATTATACAGAGTGAAGGAAGTCAGAAAGAGATAAATATTGTATTCTAACCTGTATATATGGAATCTATAAAAATGATACTGAAGAATTTATTTGCAGGGCAGCAGTGGAGAAACAGACATAGAGAATAGACTTGGTGGGCGTGGGGAGAGGGGAGGAGAGGGTGAGATATATGGAAAGAGTAACATGGAAACTTATATTACCATATGTAAAACAGATAGCCAACGGGAATTCGCTCTGTGGCTTGGGAAACTCAAATGGCTCTGTATCAACCTAGAGGGGTGGGATGGGGAGGGAGGTGGGAGGGAGGTTCAAAAGGGAGGAGGTGTATGTATACCTGTGGCTGATTCATGTTGAGGTTTGACAGAAGACAACAAAATTCTGTAAAGCAATTACCCTTCAATAAAAATAAATTAAAAAAAAAAAGATTCTGTGCTCTCACTACCAAGGTCCTGGGTTCAATCCCTGGTTGAAAACTCAGATCCCACGAGCTGTGTGGCCAAAGAAAAAAGAAAAGATGCCCAATTAAATTTGAATTTCAAATAGGCAATAGGAAATTTTTTAGTATAGTTATATCCAAATATTGCATGGGATGTACTTAGAAAGTTTTTTATTGTTTATCTGAGATTCAGGTTTAACTGAGTGTCCTGTATTTTATGTATCAAACGCCCTTTCAGAATGCGTTTTCATACAGTTATGAACAGAGTACATTAGATTGTCATATTCATTGATCAAATAAGTACCAGCTATGACTTCTTATACCTATTGTGTATGAGGAACTGTGCTAAGCAAAGTTTAATATATGAGCCATCAGGAGAGACACATAAATCACAAAAAATCTACATGAAGCAAGAAGCACAAGGTGCTGTGTCTGAACAAATATAATCTTTGTCTTCTATAGTCTTTTAGCCTAGTACATAGATAATTCAGACAAATAAATATATTTGTATTGGGTGAGTGGGAGGAGGTAGAATAACTTCAAAAGAGATTCCTCTCATATAAAAGCATATTTGTTATGAAAACTTGCAGAACTCCAGATTTAATCTTTGTTTTATTCCTTGAGGCTTAACTTCCATTTTTTTTTTTTTTTTTCATGAACTCAGGTAAGCTTTTAAAGGGAAGGGACAATTTACGACTACAATTTACTAGAAGGTCGTCATGGATGTAGATGACAGACTTCTGGTTACCAGGGGATAAGGGTAGAGGGAAGTGATAAATTGACAGATTGGGATTGTCATATACACACTATGATATATAAAATAGATAACTAAGAAGAATTTGCTGTGTAGCACAGGGAACGCCACTCAACACTTTGTAATGGCCTAGATGGGAAAAGAATCTAAAAAAAAAGTGAATATATGTATAAGTGATTCACTTTGCTGTACACCTTGAAACTACTGTAACATTGTAAATCAGCTACACTTGTGATAAAAGTTTTAAAAGAAGGACTTTGTAAATCAAAGTTAAAAAGAAAGGGAAGGGACATCTAGCAAACAGAATCCAACAACATATTAAAAAAATCATACACCATGACCAAGTGGGCTTTATCCCAGGAACGAAAGGGTTCTTTAATATCCGCAAATCAATCAATGTAATACACCACATTAACAAATTGAAAGATAAAAACCATATAATTATCTCAATAGATGCAGAGAAAGCCTTTGACAAAATTCAACACCCATTCATGATTAAAACTCTCCAGAAAGCAGGAATAGAAGGAACATACCTCAACATAATAAAAGCTATATATGACAAACCCACAGCAAGCATCACCCTCAATGGTGACAAACTGAAAGCATTTCCCCTGAAATCAGGAACAAGACAAGGGTGCCCACTCTCACCACTACTATTCAACATAGTGTTGGAAGTTTTGGCCACAGCAATCAGAGCAGAAAAGGAAGTAAAAGGAATCCAGATAGGAAGAGAAGAAGTGAAACTCTGACTGTTCGCAGATGACATGATCCTCTACATAGAAAACCCTAAAGACTCTACCAGAAAATTACTAGAGCTAATCAATGAATATAGTAAAGTTGCAGGATATAAAATTAACACACAGAAATCCCTTGCTTTCCTATATACTAACAATGAAAAAACAAAGAGAAATTAAGGAAACAATTCCATTCACCATTGCAACAAAAAGAATAAAATACTTAGGAGTATATCTACCTAAAGAAACAAAAGACCTATACATAGAAAACTATAAAACACTGATGAAAGAAATCAAAGAGGACACAAACAGATGGAGAAACATACTGTGTTCATGGATTGGAAGAATCAATATTGTCAAAATGGCTATGCTACCTAAAGCAATCTATAGATTCATTGCAATCCCTATCAAGCTACCAATGGTATTTTTCACAGAACTAGACCAAATAATTTCACAATTTGTATGGAAATACAAAAAACCTCGAATAGCCAAAGTAATCTTGAGAAAGAAGAATGGAACTGGAGGAATCAACCTGCCTGACTTCAGACTCTGCTACAAAGCCACAGTCATCAAGACAGTATGGTACTGGCACAAAGACAGAAATATAGATCAGTGGAACAGAATAGAAAGCCCAGAAATAAATCCACGAACCTATGGACACCTTATCTTTGACAAAGGAGGCAAGGGTATACATTATGGAAAAAAGACAACCTCTTTAACAAGTGGTGCTGGGAAAGCTGGTCAACCACTTGTAAAAGAATGAAACTGGAACACTTTCTAACACCATACACAAAAATAAACTCAAAATGGATTAAAGATCTAAATGTAAGACCAGAAACTATAAAACTCCTAGAGGAGAACATAGGCAAAACACTCTCCGACATAAATCACAGCAAGATCCTCTATGACCCACCTCCCAGAATATTGGACATAAAAGCAAAACTAAACAAATGGGACCTAATGAAACTTAAAAGCTTTTGCACAACAAAGGAAACTATAAGTAAGGTGAAAAGACAGCCCTCAGATTGGGAGAAAATAATAGCAAATGAAGCAACAGACAAAGGATTAATCTCAAAAATATACAAGCAACTCCTGAAGCTCAATTCCAGAAAAATAAATGACCCAATCAAAAAGTGGGCCAAAGAACTAAACAGACATTTCTCCAAAGAAGACATACAGATGGCTAACAAACACATGAAAAGATGCTCAACATCACTCATTATCAGAGAAATGCAAATCAAAACCACAATGAGGTACCATTACACGCCAGTCAGGATGGCTGCTATCCAAAAGTCTACAAGCAACAAATGCTGGAGAGGGTGTGGAGAAAAGGGAACCCTCTTACACTGTTGGTGGGAATGCAGACTGGTACAGCCACTATGGAGAACAGTGTGGAGATTTCTTAAAAAACTGGAAATAGAACTGCCATATGACCCAGCAATCCCACTTCTGGGCATACACACTGAGGAAACCAGATCTGAAAGAGACACGTGCACCCCAATGTTCATCGCAGCACTGTTTATTATAGCCAGGACATGGAAACAACCTAGATGCCCATCAGCAAACGAATGGATAAGGAAGCTATAGTACATATACACCATGGAATATTACTCAACCGTTAAAAAGAAATCATTTGAATCAGTTCTAATGAGATGGATGAAACTGGAGCCCATTATACAGAGTGAAGTAAGCCAGAAAGATAAAGATCATTACAGCATACTAACACATATATATGGAATTTAGAAAGATGGTAATGATAACCCTATATGCAAAACAGAAAAAGAGACACAGAAGTACAGAACAGACTTTTGAACCCTGTGGGAGAAGGCGAGGGTGGGATGTTTCGAGAGAACAGCATGTATATTATCTACAGTGAAACAGATCACCAGCCCAGGTGGGATGCATGAGATAAGTGCTCGGGCCTGGTGCACCGGGAAAACCCAGGGGAATCGGGTGGAGAGGGAGGTGGGAGGGGGGGATTGGGATGGGGAATACATGTAACTCCATGGCTGATTCATGTCAATGTATGACAAGACCCACTGAAATGTTGTGAAGTGATTGGCCTCCAACTAATAAAAAAAAAAAAAGGGAAGGGACAGTTATCTTGCTTTTTATGTGTTCAGGCAATATGCTTAGCATTTGGACCTAAAAAGCAATCACTTTTTTTTTTTTTTTCATAAAAAAAGCAGATTATCTCTTGGAACTTACATACATACTGTGCTCGGCCCCAATCTACGAGTTCACAGTTTCCCTTTAGTTGGCAATCTACTTTGTTACCTTATCGTTGACACTAAGACAAGCTACATTTTTACAGTGACAGTTTTTCATTTTTCTTTCTTTAGGCTATGGATCCTTAAAGGAGCTTCATCTCACCAGAATAATGTAGACAGATACATAAAATTGCCAAATATCAAGTGGGGATTCATAGAATCTTGCCCCAATAAGATCACGGGATATCTGCTATTCAGAGGTTGAAGTGATTTGAAGTTAAATGATGAGACATCATTAATCTTGCATCCTTTTATACAGATTGTGTAAGAATCGCTACCAAAGATGTATTCCCTCAAGATTATACTACATTTTTTGTCATAGGTATTTACATTATTCTAATTGTGGTCTGCAATTTAGGAATGTATCTGTTTTGTCATATTTGATGACATTCTGACTTTATAGTCTGAAGACAGTAGGTCATGGATATTTGATATATACATATTAGACAATTTTATAACCCATTACACAATATTATTCTCTATATATTGCATATAAATATATATTTAAGACATCACCGACTCGATGGACATGAGTTTGAGTGAGCTCCAGGATTTGGTGATGGACAGGGAAGTCTGGTATGCTGCAGTCCATGAGTTTGCAAAGAGTCAGACACGACTGAGCAACTGAACTGAACTGAAGAGCATACTATTTACCAGGTGCTGCTAGAGAGTAGTGATTTTTAAAAATAACAGTGAGGCAACTTCCAGGTAGACCAGTGGTTAAGAATCTGCCTTCCAATGCAAGAGATGCAGGTTCCATCCCTGGTCAGGGAACTAAGATCCTACATGTGCGGGACAACTAAGGCATCCTGCCCACAGCAACCAGAGAAGCCCACAGGCTCTAGACCCCTTGTGCCCAAAGGAAGACCCAGAGCAGCCAAAGTAAAACAACATAAAGTGATTGAAAAACGTAAACTACCAAAAAAAAAAAAAAAAAGCAGTGAAATTCAGTGTGGCTGCGGTGTAAAATGTAAAGTTTCAGTGAGAAAATTTAAATGTTTGGAAATTTTATTGCAGTATGTATTGATTTACAATTTGCATTAGTTTCCCCTGTACAGCAAAGTGAATCAGTTATACATGTACACGTGGGGAGGATGTTAATATTCTGTGAAGAATCATACTAAGAACTGAAACTAATTTCACAGGCATTGAGAAACTAATGATCTTCAAGTGAAGAATGACGGTATGCAGAATGTGAGTGTGTGCAGGTTTAGTCACTCCATCATGTCCAACTCTTTGTGTCTGCAAGGACTCTAGCCAGGCTCCTCTGTCCACGGGATTTTCCAGGCAAGAATACTGGAGTGGCTTGCCACTGCCTCCTCCGGGGGATCTTCCTAATCCTGGGATCCAACCCTGCGGCTTCTGCGTTGGCAGACGGATTCTTTACCACTGAGCTAACTGTTACACTTTAAAAAATAGTTATACGTGTAATACATATTCATTGTAATTTAATTAGAAGACAGATATGCAAAAAGAGAGAAAGACCCGACAATTCCATGACTATTAAGACTATGTTGTAGGGGCTTCCTTGGTGATCCTGTGGTTAAGAATCCACAGGGGACTGCGGTTTGATCCCTGGTCTGGGACGATTCCGCATGCCCAGGAGCAGCTAAGCCCTTGTGCCACAACTTGAGCCCACGTGCTACAACTACTGAAGCCTGTGTGCCAGGAGCCTGTGCTCTGATGCAAGAGGAGCCACCGCAGTGAGAAGCCAGCACCCTGCACGGAAGGGTAGTCCCCGCTTGCCTCGACTAGGGAAAGCCCACGTACAGCAACGAAAGACCCACCACAGCCAAACAATGATTTAAAAAAAGACGATGTTGTATATTCTAGATTTTGTTGTAGGTGTATTTTTAACTGTTTTTTCTAAACCAGGTTCATTCTATATATTATGAAAATCTGTTTCTTATAGTCTAAGTATCTGTTTAAAGTATAAGTATCTGTTTAGACTATTTAGTATAGTCTAAATCTGTTTCTTATAGTCTGTAGTATCTGTCCATAGCACAGTTAACATAAATAACCTAAGATCCTGAAAACTTTAAAAAAAGTTCAATAGACTACTTTAACTGATAAAATCAGCCTTATGTGTACTATCCTCATAATTGTCCCATGAAAGCCTGCAGATTAGGATCTGATAGCCTGAAACTTCACACTTTCTTCTGCTTTGATGTTGTTATTTACCTGAAACAACATGTCTGTGCGTATTGCTGCTTCTCTGTTTCAGACAAGCATAGACATGTGTTTGTTCTGTCTGGAAGAGACTAGATAATAGCTCTCTAGCAGAAAAATGCAACAAAACAATTGTGATTGTGTAGACACTAGAAGTGGCCCTCAACTTGTTAAGAGCTTGAAATATTTTCTCTTAAAACTGGTTTTAGAGGGTGGTTTGATTCCCAAGCTGTTCTTTCAAGTGAGTGAACTTTAATCTGTTCCCTTTTGTCAGTGAACATTAGTCTGTATGTTAAAAACTCGGGATATAAAAGTGGAAAGACAAGGGTCTTGCCAGCAAGAGACTTGAAATCAAATGGGGACAGTACCATGAAAACAAATGATTGTAATATGATTGTAATATAAGACATGAAACGAGAAGCCTCAGCTGTGAGAACAAAAATTAAAGTAGATAAAGGTCTTTCTAAATCTATTGGAGAGAGGAGAATGTAAGGAAAGTTGTGCTTTAAGTAGATTCTTTGGTTGATACTACAGCTAACCTAGATTTAGGAGTATTAAGATACCTAATTCTCCCTTAAAATGTGTCTAAGGAAAATGTATTTGTAAGCTTAGCTACTGAGTCCAGAACATACCCCTGTCAACTCTTCTCATCATAGGCAAGACCCTTTGTTTTCCTGTGTTTTGATGCTGTTGAGACAGGCTTTCTCACAAGAGGATGTGTTTGGAGCTGGTCCTTCTGAAAGGGAGCATTATTGAGGCAGTGGGAATCTGTGGGTTGTTTGTAAAGAGGAAATATTTTTTAAACTGTACTGCAATTATATCCTGCTGTCAAATATTTTAGTGGTATGTAATATAGTGTGCCTTTTATCTAAAGCCTTAAGCTGAACATAAAAACCAGTACTACAGAATGTTATATACTTGTGAAATACGGGGCATGCTCTTTAAAACTCTAAATTATTTCCTAAATTGTTCTTTTTCTCATTCATATGGTTTCTTCCCTACAACCACAGTCTGTTTCCAAGGATATCCAATTGTCAGGATGTAATCTGGTTGTCTTTGGGGCTTTAACATTGATTTCCATGGACTTTTCCCAGCTAAATTGCCTATATTTATTTACCACTTTTGGGATTGATATAAAACTTTTCCCGTTTATTTTTATTACTGAGAGGAAAACTGTGAATATGAAATATGAATGTCTTGGGCTTTAAAAAATTCACGTTTTATTTTAAATATTCTAATATGCCTAAAAATAAGACAGATAGCTAAAACTAATTAAACAGCAACTACACTGTTTTTCAAGGCTTCCCAGAAGCTAATTTATAGCTGATGAGGGTTGTGAATGAAGTTCAGCAATATCATTTTGTTCTATTAATCAGACACTAATGAGCTTTGGAGGCTGTCATAATTGGTTAGTGAATTTCCTACGGTGTAACTGAAAATTTTCCTGTTTATTACCAGATCCTAGAACCCTATCGATATTGTCTCTGCTGTGTAAATAGCTCTGAGTAGTGCAATATTGCTTATAGGGTTTTGGTGTTTGGAAAGAACAATGGGCAGGTTGCAGAAACAATGTAGCTGAAACTGAAGCAACAGTTGTTTTCGTTTAGGAATAAAATAGTAGAAGCTAGTTTTTAATACAGACATTAAAATCTGAAACTCAAATGTCAAACTTTTATATATTAGAAGAAACGCTTTTCTTACTTTTAACATTTTGATAAATTAAGCCTTGTTTTATTGTAGTGTAATGAAATAATAGAATTTTATTGTTGGAAGGGAGTAGATTTCCAACTCTCTCATTTAATAGGAGAGACTCAGAGGGACAGAAGATACTGGAGGCCACATAACTGTTAGGCCAGGGCTAGAATTTCTGCCATGTATCTCAGTCCTCTTATTTTCTTTTTTTCAGTACCATACTAGCAGGATGTATTCAGAGAGAATTTTTTAATGGACTAAGTGCAGATTTAAAACAAAAAAACCCCAACTTTCCATTTAATGTTGGGTACAGTCTTTACATTCCCCCCCCCCCCCCGCCCCCATCTATGTGACTCTCTTTGGCTTTGATGTCATGGATAACTTTGGTCTAACTACATACAAACAAGAGTAATGAAAATAGAAGTAGAGGCAAGTCACTTAGACTGTTTGCTTCGTTTATAAAATGAAGGATTCAGATGAGAGAGTCTTCATTGTTTTTCTGTTTCTCAACATTGCATTGACATCCTTTTTCCTTTTTTGTCCCCACTTAATCTATAGCCTGGACGTCCCTTGTGGCTCAGCTGGTAAAGAATCTGCCCGCAATGCGGGAGACCTGGGTTTGATACCTGGGTTGGGAAGATCCTCTGGAGAAGGGAAGGGCTACCCACTCCAGTATTCTGGCCTAGAGAATTCCATGGACTATACAGAGTCGGACACGACTGAGCAACTTTCACTTCACAAGCCATAGTCCACTGACTTGCTAATAAGTAAATACTTCTCCTAGGTATTACCACAAAATATTCCTTCAGCTCTTCAAGGAGGGTAACATTCTACTCTCAAACCTTTGTTTTTCCTATATTTTAGAAAGAGGTTTTAGCTGGCAGTCCAGTGGTGAATGAAGGTCTACGCTTCCACTGCAGGGGGCACTGGTTCTACCCCTGGTAGACCCCACATCCACATGCCATAAGTCGCGACCAAAAACCAAAACAAAAGTTTTTAAATTGTGGTTAAATACATATAACATAAAATTTACCATTTTAACCACTTAAAATGTGGACTCAAAATAGAACTCAGTAGCCTTATGTGCATTCTCATTGTTGTGCAACCATCGCCACCATCTACCTCCAGAGCTTCATCAATGCTAAACAAACTCTGCATATGTAAACAATGACCCCCATTCCCTGCACCCCCTGACTTAAAAAAATCTGTTTAAAATTCTGTTTGTTCTCTGAAATATTTTCCAAATAGAAGTATGGGCATGTTACTTAAAGGGGAAATGGAAAAAAATTTTAAAGACTTTTTGGAAGCAGTGATGTACATACAAATGCAGCAGTTGTGTGAAAGTGGGAAGTCCTGAATTTGAGCATTTGCCAATTTTCCTGTTGTGTATTTTTCCACCCTGTCTGATTTCAGATTACCAGCATGATGTCACAGAAAATGAGCTGGAAAGACTTGCAGTAGTAGCATGTGATATATTCCTACTCTATAGATATGATAGGCCTCAAGAGCATAGATGAGTAAAATATAGTAAAACTAGGCAATTGTGGGGTTTGTGTATATATTTGTTTTCAATAATTTAATTGTGCATTTAATAATTTAATTTTTAGTGATGCTCCTGTTTAACAATTGGCTTACAAGAATTTATAAAAATTTAGCTGGCTCCATCATGCCATTGATTGGAAGCATACTCTTTTGTATCTTATTAAAATATAAATTACTTAAAAGAAGGAACACTTCTTTTAGGTACTATTTGGTGGTTTTTAGTAACTTGTGGACCCCCAGGCATTATATGAAGCTATACCTGAAACCACTCTCTTGAGGAGAAGACTTTGTAAAATGGACTATGGGATTATGCCAGTTAAAAGTAAGCAGAGCTAAACTGTCAAGTTGAAAAAATATAGGTTTAAGAATACCAGGTTAAGGGCTTCTAGAATAGAGATTCTATTTTAAGGTAGCCCTGGAGTGACAAATCCCATAATCTTAAGAATTTTGTAGTAACTGTTAGGTTAGTTTAAAATACTAGTTTTAAAAACTTTTATTTAAAGTTATGCTTTAGAATGTTGTATAAGACCTCAAATTATACATAAAGCTACAGAATTGTGGTCTGTTCTAGTAATTAAATCAGGTCTTCAGTGCTTAGAGCCTTTGCTTAATTGATTTGTCCTCCTCCCACTCTCTGCCCCTACTCTCCATCCACATGTAAAGGAAAAGTTAATTCTTGAGCATATTTTAACATGGGAAATTATACCAACAGGATTTTATTTACATATATACATATATTAATACATATATAGTAATTATTAGTATGCTTGGACCCACATGTGGACCCACATGCTTAGTGACTTAGTGAAGTCACTCAGTCGTGTCCGACTCTTTGGGACCCCATGGACTGTAGCCTACCAGGCTCCTTTGTCCATGGAATTTTCCAGGCAAGAGTACTGGAGTGGGTTGCCATTTCCTTCTCCAGGGGATCTTCCCGACCCAGGGATCGAGCCCCGGTCTCCCGCATTGCGGGCAGATGCTTTACCATCTCAGCCACCAGGGAAGCCCATTAGTATGCTTAAAGAAGTCTAATTATTGATAGATTTAATCATGGCAGCTAATGTAACAAGCATATGAGACAAATGAAATGCCTCCATTTTTGGAAAACATTTTAAATACTTTTTAGACAAAGAACTAATACATTTGTTTTTCTGACTCAGCAACTCCTTGATGTTAGAGATGCAAATCAGACACTGATTCTTGGGAAATTTTTTAAAATGAAAACTGACTTTTTTTTCTTCTATTTCTACTCCAAAAGTTTTTAGTTATAAAAATAGAATGTTATTAATTGAAAAGTTTTCTGACCAAATTTAGGCCAATGATGAGAAATTATTAGTGATGGAAGATTTAGTTTCTCTCTTTCTGAACTTTGTTCAATAATGACAGCTTCTGACTTTCAAAGCATTTTAACTTCTGAGAACCTTTTTTTCTTATTCTACATTCCAAAGTAGAATGCTTGGTTTACTTTTTGTATAATAAAAATATCTGTATAGCACTTCTTATTAGATATGAGAACTACTTTTTGTTGATTTTACCCTTCCCATTAAGGCTTTACATTTTCAAGAAGCAATCTTGAAGTTTTCAAGAAGCAAGCTCTTTAGTCCAGAGCTTAAGTTGACAGAAAGGTCTGAACTGTCTCCCCAAAGCAGCCTCCTCAGATGTGGGCTAGGAATGGGAGACCTTCCCTGAGGAAATCACGTTTTACCTTTCACAGTAAACTCAAAGGACCATGGTTGTTTCTCTGATAAATTCAAGGCAGTACATGCTTTAAGATCTTGTAAAAGATGTAGAATTCCCCCAAATTAAGAATAATTTGTAGATTATGTCACATTCAGAGATAAACCACTTTTAACAATGATGTATATGCTTCCCAACTTTTCCATATGAACACACATGTATTTTACAGCCTATGGCAGTTTTCCTCCTTTTTCTCCCTTAGAAGTTTACTGCAGATCGAGGTTCCACACTAATACCCAGGTTAAATAAATTGTGGTTATTTGGCCTGCTGTGCCATTATTATAGAGTATGTAGCTTTTCTTGTATAATTTATGGCTCTTTAAGCCTTCTAGTTTTGGCCTGTGTGACACATATTTATAGTTCTTTGGTTAATGGGGTTGTAGATTGTGTTAACAACCGGAGTATCCCTAAAAATAAATTTGTTCTGTGCTTTAACTTGAAACCACATATCCTTCGAGAGGTAGAAAAACTGCCTAATTGATGAGTGTGGTGGTAACCTTGGGTAATTCCTGAAGCCATTGTTAGTTTTTACTATTTCGCTATTTTCAAAATTAGTATATATAATATTAAAAATATAAAGAGAAAAGAAAGAATAGCTATAGTATCATGTTTTGTGAAATGTCTTGTGGTTTGTGAACTAATGATCTGTGCTGATCTTTAGTTCCAGAAAGCTGACTCTGATCTGGACTACATTCAGTACAGGCTGGAATATGAAATCAAGACTAATTATCCTGATTCAGCAGGCAAGGTAATCTGCAAAAGAAATATATTTTTAACAGAATATTTTATTAAAAGATTTTCTGATGTATTTCTAATAGTAGAGTATAACAGTTACATTATTAAGGATTACGTTCATAGAATCCTTTGGTGTTGGAAGTTTGGTCACAGAATATTGGAGAGATTATACCCATAGTAAAGGAAATTTGTGGCTCCTCTTTTTTTTTTTTTTAACCTGTTAACAGGAATTGTTGAGTCTAGATGTGTAAACAACTGTGGAAGCCTCTGAAATTGTGAAAGAATATAGATACCTTTGGGGCAATGGTTAAATAAGAGGGGAGAAATCCTAGCAGTCATGATATTCTCTGAGGAAGATGATGATACACTATTAAATTTGTTACATGGACTGTGACTTTTATATAAAATTATGTACATAGTTATTCTAAATTTAGATTGATTAGAAATCCTATCTGTTTATAAGTCATAAAGTTATAACAACATGTACACATGCCTATAGAGATAAAGCAATTTTTAAGCCTTGTCTGTTAACATTAATTTAGCATGTAAAACATTAATTTATTACTTTATGGTACTCTTTTTTTCTCCTATAGCACATGCTAGCAGATAAGAAATATCATACTTTACTGTTTCTTAAAAAAATTATACAATTAAAATTTCCGGGGAATTGTGTAAAAGTTCAAATTAAAATAAGATTTTATATAAAATTGGGAAAGCACTGTGAATGTTCAATTTTTACTGCTTACATGAAATAATGGAATGCCAGGATTCTATAGGAGTATAGTTTTAACTATTCTACCTCCTTAACTGACTTGACTTTGTCCTTTCCTCTTTTCTCTCTTACTGAAGAAAACCAACCCATTCTTGTCAAGTGGTACCCCAATTAATTGGCCAAAGCACTCATCTGAGTCAGTATATTTCAAGTACTATCTGGAAGACATTTCCACTTTTCTCCCACCTGCTATCTCTCATTTTTATCACATTTCCAGTTGTTTTATTCTAATACAACTTTTTTTTTTTTTTTAAAACAGCTTTATTGAGCTATAATTCACATACCACAGAATTCACTCTTTTAAAGTAGATAATTTAGTGGTTTTTAGTATGCTTAGTTTATTGTAATTTTTAGCAGTTTAGTATATTGTGTGGCCATCATCACAGTAAATATTTGAGTATTTTCATAACCTCAAAAAGAAACCCATGCCCATTAGCTGTTTCTCCCCATTAACAACCACTTCCCCCTCCCCTGGCCAGCTTCCAGCAACTACTAATTTACTTCCTGTCTCTATACTCTACAGATTTGCTCTCTGAACATTTCATATAAATGGAATCACACAATATGTGGCCTTTTATATCTGGTTTAGCATTTTTTTTAAAAATTGAAATATAGTTGATTTACAGTTTTTCAGGTGGAGAGCAAAGTGATTCAGTTATACATGCACACATATATATACACACAAAAATATGTGTCTGTGTGTATATATATTTTTCAAATTCTTTTCCATTATAGGTTATTACAAGATATCAAGTATAGTTCCCTGTGCTATACAGTTGATCCTGTTGTTTATCTATTTTATACATAATAGTCAGTCAGTGAGTTCAGTCGCCCAGTTGTGTCCGACTCTTTGCGACCCCATGGACTGCAGCATGCCAGGCTTCCCTGTCCATCATCAGCTCCTGGAGCTAACTCAAACTCATGTCCATAGAGTCAGTGATGCCATCCAACCATCTCATCTTCTGTCATCTCCTTTTCTTCCTCCTGCCTTCTATCTTTTCCAGCATCAGGGTCTTATCCAGTGAGTCAGTTCTTCGCATCAGGTGGCCAGAGTACTGGAGTTTCAGCTTCAGCATCAGTCAATCCTTTCAATGAATATTCAGGACTGATTTCCTTAAGGATTGACTGGTTTGCTCTTGCAGTCCAAGGGACTCTCAAGAGTCTTCTCCAACACCACAGCTCAAAAGCATCAATTCTTTGGCCTTCAGCTTTCTTTATAGTCCAACTCTCATGTCCAAACAGCAAAGTGATGTCTCTGCTTTTTAATATGCTGTCTAGGTTGGTCATCGCTTTTCTTCCAAGGAGCAAGCGTCTTTTAATTTTGTGGCTGCAGTCACCATCTGCAGTGATTTTGGAGCCCAAGAAAATAAAGTCTTTCACTGTTTCCATTGTTTCCCCATCTATTTGCCATGAAGTGATGGGACCAGATGCCATGATCTTAGTTTTTTGAATGTTGAATTTTACGCCAACTTTTTCACTCTCCTCTTTCACTTTCATCAAGAGGCGCTTTAGTTCTTCACTTTCTGCCATAAGGGTGGTATCATCTGCATATCTGAGGTTATTGATATTTCTGCCTGCAATCTTGATTCCAGCTTGTGCTTCATCTAGCCCAGCATTTCTCATGATGTACCCTGCATATAAGTTAAATAAGCAGGGTGACAATATACAGCCTTAAAGTACTCCTTTCCTGGTTTGGAACCTGTCTGTTCCATGTCTGGTTTTAACTTTGCTTCTTGACCTGCATACAAATTTCTCACGAGGCAGGTAAGGTGGACTGGTATTCCCATCTCTGTAAGAATTTTGCACAGTTTGTTGTGATCCACACAACCAAAGGCTTTGGCATGGTCAATAAAGCAGAAGTAGATGTTTTTCTGGAACTCTTGCTTTTTTGATGATCCAACGGATGTTGGCAATTCGATCTCTGATTCCTCTGCCTTTTCTAAATCCAGCTTGAACATCTGGAAGTTCATGGTTCACGTACTGTAGAATACATAATACATACATAATAGTATGTATCCGTTAATCCCAAATTCCCGGTTTATTCTTCTCTCTCACCCCATTTCGCCTTTGGTAAGCATAAATTGCTTGTCCACATCTGTGAGTCTGTTTCTGTTTTTTTTGTTTGTTTGTTTCTGTTTTGTAAATAACTTATTTTGTATTGTTTTTCTTTAAGATTCCACATGTAAGTGATATTGTATGATATTTGTCTTTCTCTTTCTGAGTTCACTTAGTGTGAAAATCTATAGATCCATCCATGTTGCTGCAGATGGCATTATTTCATTCTTTTTTATAGATGAGTAGTAGTCCATTGTATACATATATCACATCTTTATCCATTCATCTGTGGATGGACATTTAGGTTGCTTTTATGTCTTGGCTATTGTAAATAATCAGTGAATATTGGGGTGCATTTATCTTTTCAAATTGGAGTTTTCTCCAGATATACGCCCAGGAGTAGGATTGCTGGATTATATAGTAACTCTATTTTTAGTTCTTTGAGGAACTTCCATACTGTTCTCCATAGTGGCTACACCAATTTACATTCCTACCAACAGTGTAGGAGGGTCTTTTCTCTCCACATCCTCTCCAGCATTTATTTATGGATTTTTAATGATGGCCATTCTGAACAGTGTGAGGTGATACCTCGTTGTAGTTTTGATTTGCATTTCTCTAATAATTAGTGATATGGAGCATCTTTTCATGTGCCTCTTGGCCATCTGTATGTCTTCTTTGCAGAAATGTCTATTTATGTCTTCTGCCTATTTTTTTGACTGGGCTTTTGTTTGATATTGAGTTGTATGAGTTGTTTATGTATTTTGGCAATAATTAAGCCCTTGTTGGTCCCATTGTTTGCAAATATTTTCTCCCATCCTATAGATTGTCTTTTTGTTTTGTTTATGATTTCCTTTGCTGTACAAAAGCTAATAAGTTTGAGTAAGTACCATTTGTTTATTTCTGCTTTTATTTCCACTGCCTTGGGAGACTGACCTAAGGAAACAGTGGTGCGATTTATGTCAGAGAATGATTTGCCTCCATTCTCTTCTAGGAGTTTTATGGTGTCGTGTCTTATGTTTAAGTCTTTAAGCCATTTTGAGTTTATTTTTGTGTATGGTGTGAGGGAGTGTTTTACGTTCATTGATTTACACGCAGCTGTCCAGCTTTCCCAACACCACTTGCTGAAGAGACTGTCTTTTCTCCATTATATACCACATCTTCTTTATCGATGCATCTACTGATGGATGTTTAAGTTGCTGCCATGTCTTGACTGTTGTAAACAGTGCTGCTATGAACATTGGGGTGCATGTATCTTTTCAAATTAGAGTTTTCATCTTTTCTGGATATCACTTAGCATGTTTTAAAGGTTCATCCTGGTTGTAGCATGAATCAGTACTTCATTCCTTTTTACTGCTGAATAATATTTCATTGTATGGCCATACCACATTTTCTCATGTATTTGATCAGTTAACAGTCAGTTTGGTTGTTTCCTTTGGCTCTTACGATCATATTCCTATAAACATTCCTTACAAGGTTTTGTATGGATGTTTGCTTTCATTTCACTTGGGTATATACCTAAGAGTGGAATTCCTGGGCACATGGTAACCCTATGTTTAATATTTTGAGGAACTACTACATTGTCTTCCAAAGCACTTGTACTATTATACATTCTCAGTTTTTTGGGTTATTTAAAAAAAGTTGTAAAATATATAAGATAAAATTTTAAAATATGTAAGATAAAATTATATAAAATATATAAGATAAAATTCATCATTTTTTCCATTTTAAAGTGTGCAGTTCCATGGTTTTAGTACATTTACATCTTGTGCAGCTATCACCACCATCCATCTCCAGAACTTGATTTCACCTTTCCAAATAGAAACTGCATCCATTAAATAATAACTCCCCATTCCACTCTCTTCCCAACCCCTGTCAACCACCATTCTACCTTCCGTCTCTGTGAACTTTACTACTCTAGTTACCTCATATACACAATTTTCCAGACTACACATTTGGTGTCATCTATTATTTCTTTGCCCCTATCAAACGTACTACTAAGTTTTCTTAACTTTTCTTTAATAGTATCTCTTTTCTGTCCTTTTCCTACTTCTACTGCTCATGCTGTAGGTCTTGATCACTATTTGTAGAATTAACAGTCTTTAAATTAGGTTTTTTTCTCTGATTCATTCGTGTTAGAATTATCTTTATTTATCATTTCCATCTTCAAAAGCTTAGCAAAAAATCTCCAAGGAAGAAAGGAGTAGAGGGCCATGAACTGAGCCTCTGCCTGTAGCCATGAGGTAGGGTCCACAAAGGAAATACTTGAAGAGTGAGACGATAATCAAGATGGTATGCTGCTGCTGCTGCTAAGTCGCTTCAGTCGTGTCTGACTCTGTGTGACCCCATAGGCGGCAGCCCACCAGGCTCCCCCGTCCCTGGGATTCTCCAGGCAAGAACACTGGAGTGGGTTGCTATTCCCTTCTCCAATGCATGAAAGTGAAAAGTGAAAGTGAAGTCACTCAGTCGTGTCCGACGCTTCTCGACCCCACGGACTGCAGCCTACCAGGCTCCTCCATCCATGGGATTTTCCAGGCAAGAGTACTGGAGTGGGTTGTCATTGCCTTCAATCAAGATAGTATAGTTTTCTCTTTCCCTTCGGCACGCCACTGAAGATCCTGGTGTCGCCATGGGCCGCCACCCCGCCCGGTGTTACCGGTATTGTAAGAACAAGCCGTACCCAAAGTCCCGCTTCTGCCGAGGTGTCCCTGATGCTAAGATCCGCATCTTCGACTTGGGGCGTAAGAAGGCCAAAGTGGATGAGTTCCCACTCTGTGGCCACATGGTGTCAGATGAGTATGAGCAGCTCTCCTCTGAAGCCCTGGAGGCTGCCCGTATTTGTGCCAACAAGTACATGGTGAAAAGCTGTGGCAAAGATGGTTTTCACATCCGAGTGCGGCTCCACCCCTTCCATGTCATCCGCATCAACAAGATGTTGTCTTGCGCTGGAGCTGATAGACTCCAGACAGGTATGCGTGGTGCCTTTGGAAAGCCCTAGGGCACAGTGGCCAGGGTCCACATTGGCCAGGTCATAATGTCCATCCGCACCAAGCTGCAGAACAAGGAGCATGTGATTGAAGCCCTCCGCCGGGCCAAGTTCAAGTTCCCTGGCCGTCAGAAGATCCACATCTCCAAGAAGTGGGGATTTACCAAGTTCAATGCGGATGAATTTGAGAACATGGTGGCAGAAAAGCGACTCATCCCGGACGGCTGTGGGGTCAAATACATCCCTAATCGTGGTCCCCTGGACAAATGGCGGGCCCTGCACTCATGAGCATCAGCTCTGTTCCCTCCTTAATCACGCTCACCAATAAATGCTATTTCCTGTCAAAAAAAAAAGATAGTATAGTTCTGTGGAAATCAAGAGTTCATTTTAAGAAGATTAGAATAGGAAGGAAATAAGGAGAGGCAAAAAGAGGGATATCAAAATTATAAGGCAAGTCTGACTTTTTGATTGTTATAGGGTGTGGAAAGAAGGTAACCCTCCTAACTATTGGTGAGAATGTGAATTGGTACAGTCACTATGGAGAACAGTATGGAGGTTCCTTAATAAACTAAGACTAGATCTCCCATATGACCCTGCAATCCCACTGCTGGGTGTTATGTCCAGAGAAAAACATAATCCAAAAGGATACATGTACCCCAGGGTTCATTGCAGCATTGTTTACAATAGTCAAGACAGAAGCAACCAAAATGCCCATGGACAGACGAATGGATAAAGAAGATATGGTACATATATACAATAGAATATTACTCGGCTATCAAAAAGAATGAAATAATGCTATTTGCAGCAACATGGATGGACATAGAGATTGTCGTATTGAGGGAAGTAAGTCAGACAGAGAAGAAATATCCGATGACAGCCCTTATATATGGAATCTAAAAAGACATGATATAAGTGAACTTATTTACAAAACATAAACAGATACACAGACTCAGAGAACAAACTTATGGTTGCCAAGGGGAAGGATGGGCGGAAGGGATAGTCGGGGAGTTTGGAATGGATTTGTACACACTGCTATGTTTAAAATGGATAACCAACAAGGACCTACTGTATAGCACATGAAACTCTGCTCAATGTTATGTGTCAGCCTGGATGGGTGGGGGGAATTCGGGGGGAGAATGGATGCATGTGTATGTATGACTGAATCCCTTCAGTCATGTATGACTCTTCACCTGAAATTATCACATTGTTAATTGGCTGTACCCCAAGAGAAAATAAAATGTTTAAAAAGTTTATAGGACAAGTCTGACTTTTTGATTGTTTACAATAATTTGGCAAAGGATTTCAGTCTATGGGCTATTAAACTGAGGAAGTATATTATTATAGGACCTAGAAGGTTAGTGGCAAATGGAGTGAGAAAAATGACACTGGTTTTGAAACAAGAGTCAAGAGGAGTTATTTTCCCCTCAGTGTAGGGACAATCTATGTATATTTGAAGTCTGCATAAAGGGAGATATGAATAGGTTATTGAAATATAGGAATTTTAAGGTTCTGGAGGATATGGGGAGGAGACAATAATAGTAGTAGTATTAGGAGCTGAGTAAGGATCAGAGTAGATGTTTTCATTTTCAGGGGTAAAGGCAGGAATAGAAACACCCAGGTGTTTTCTGTCTTCTCAGTAAAGTAGTTGGGGTGAGATCTTGTGCCAAGAATGAGTGGATGGGAACTGGTAGGAATGGAGAAAGTTTGGAATACCTAGAGTTGGAGAGTTTGCTAAAGAACCACGAAGGAATGAGAAGAATTATTAAGTGGCAGAAGTGTCACTTTTGAACTGTCACAGTTGAAATGTCTTTCATGGAATAGTGGTTATTTACATTGAAAATAAGTTTGAAAAACTAATATAATTTATAAATACAGTTGCTTGAGTTGGCATGCATTTTGTATAGTGAGGTGTGCCTTGAATTGGTGCTCATACATACTTTAGCCCCATGACAGTGTATTGAAGAATTTTATAAGTGGTTTCAAGTTGTCTTTTCTATAAGAGCAAATCAAAATAGTTCCTTTAATCACCTTCTGAATAACATTTAGAATTGTATCTTAGAAGTACTGTGTAATTATTATGAACTGTACATCAAATATTATGTATCTAATGTAACATTATTTGCTGTTTAATATTGCTATTTTGTGTGTGTGAGAAGGGTTATTTCTGTACCTAGGCTTTAAATTCCTTGAGAATAGTATCTAGGTCTTATACTTCTCTTTCTTCCCCTCCTCCCATTCTCTGTCACATAGTTGCATAGTTTTTTATAGTGTTCTATTAAATGGATGGTAGCATGTGTTGTATGTATTTTAATTCTTAAAAGAAGCTTTATTTTTCCTTTCCAGATTTAATATATACTAATTTCTTTCCTAATGTAGAAAAATCCAGTTACACTTTTAAAGGAATTGTCAGCAATAAAGTCTCGATATCAGACTTTGCATGTTCGTTTTAAACCAATTTCTGTGGAGCAGAAAGAGACTAAGAGCCGCATTTGTGCTACTTTCAATAAGACTATGACCTTGATACAAGAACTGCAGAAGGAAACAGACCTGGAGGTAATGCTTTCTGTTGATTGGCTGGATTTGTAGAATTTTAATTCTGAATTTCTCATTGAAAGATAAATCCCCAGTAGCTCTCATTTTTAAATTCAGCAGTGTGAACTATTGATAAAGAATGAGATTTTCTTGATTCTCTGAAGTATAAGATCTCTTATTTCCTTTTATTTTAAAATGAGCATGTGGACTTGACACGGTTAGTGAAGGGGCATGCTTTCTTGGATTATGCAGCAACAGCAGAAGAAAAAACTTGCTAACATTTATTAAATCTACCAGTTCTGCTGCTTCCTATAAGAACTAATGAGACTGAGAAATCTACAAAGCATCCATACCAGTGACTGTTTTTTCATTCTCCTTTTCTTCAGTTGGGATGATTAGCTTGGGTAGGCCTAACCTTCATTCCTGGTCTTTCATTTTCCAACCTCTTCTCATCTAGTAGAAGAATCTTTCTAATTGTGATCCTCTGTCACTGATGTGTAAAACTCTACAGATATGTTGGAGTAGGAAAAAGAATATGAGCTGCTAACCTAGGCACTAAGATCTTGAACAGCCAATTGAAGAGATTGGCAGCATTTTCATTTACTGTTAAGCAAAGTTGGGGGCTTTTGAAAGAAAAGATAGCCTAATACAGATGAAATCAGAGTTGAATTTAATTATCTGGACAAAAGATGTCCAGTAGGTTTTAATTTCTGGTGCTTACTCCAGTCAGTTAACTGGTGGTAACTGCTTAGAATGCTGTTTAAGGAGCTGTGTCTGGGCATGGCCAAAAAGTTATCTGCCGTGTTGATAGGGGCAGCATATGTGGTATTTATTTGCCAAGTCTGAACTAATTTATGGCTTAAGATACTTGAATTATGGGCTTGTAGCAGGAGTAACTCTCAAAGGTTGATTAGATCAAGAGTTCTTTGTATTACCAATGGAAGAAAAGAGAACAGTGCCTGGTTAAAATCATAAAATGAGGTCATAAATGTATCTGTCATAGAGAAATGAATAGTGCAAGAGGGGAAGGCAGTGTAAAGGGGCACAGAGGGAATAGAGAGTAGGCATTTAAACAGTATGGGTGGTGTTTTATCACCTGCTAATTAATAAAATGCAAAAAGGAAGTATGTATGTGATAACCTTTTATAAATAAAACCAAGTCACATGTTCTTCATTGTATGTGATCAGAACTTGACAATAGAAGTCCATAAATTTGTTCCCAAGAAACAAATCTTGAAGAGAGATTAAGTGTAGTTCTGAATGTACACATCAACATGTATGTATAGAAATCCATGAATTAATTGAAGCATGGTAAATCAGGGTGACTGAACAAAGAGAAAAGTGATTTTTTGAATACTTACTAAAAATTGTTTTCATTGGTTACAATAAATAGATGGCATATTTCTGAGATTAAAAAAAGTGGTACAGAAAAGTAGTAATGATATTGATGTATATTAGTCACTCAGTCGTGTCCAACTCTTTGCAACCCCATGGATGATAGCCTGCCAGGCTCCTCTGTCCATGGAATTCTTCAGGTAAGAACTGGAGTGGGTTCCCATTTCCTTCTCCAGGGGATTTTCCCAACCCAGGAATCAAACCGGTGTCTCCTGCATTGCAGGCAGATTCTTTACCCTCTGAGCCAGGGATGTCAAATCACTTGAATATCTGTGAAGGCTTTCATTTAGTTATCTGAGTTTAGTTCAGCTCAGTCATGTCTGACTCTTTGCGACCCCATGAATGGCAGCACACCAGGTATCCCTGTCCATCACCAACTCCCGGAGTCACCCAAACCCATGTCCATTGAGTTGGTGATGCCATCCAACCATCTCATCCTCTGTTGTCCCCTTCTCCTCCTGTCCTCAATCTTTCTCAGCATCCCCTTCTCCTCCTGTCCTCAATCTTTTCTCCTTTTCCAGGGAGTCAGCTCTTCGCATCAGGTGGCCAAAGTATTGGAGTTTCAGCTTCAACATCAGTCCTTCTGTTATCTGAAATGAGCAATAATTATATCAAAGGTTGAAAGCTAAGGGAACTTTTTCATTTTGGATCAGATAATGACAAAAAGGAGAAATGGAGACTTCCTGGCAGTCCAGTGGTTAAGACCCTTCACTTCCAGTACAGGGGCTGGAGGTTCAGTTCCTGGTCACGGAGTTAAGATCTCACGTGCCTCTTGGCCTCTCAGCCAAAAAACCAAAACATAAAACAGAAACAATACTGTTACAAATTCAATAAAGACTTAAAAAAAATGATCCACATAAAAAAAAAAAAAAGAGGAGAAATGGCCAAAGGTAAAGGAGGTCATGTTTTAGAATCAACTGTAGCCAAGCTGGGAAATGTTGGATATGGTTGGTCTTGTGCCTACTAGTTTAAAAATGAGATAGTATTAATAGTGGAAAGTTCAGAGGAAATTTTTATGATTGAAATGTGGAAGAAAAGGGAATGGCATCTATAAAGAGTTATAAACCATAATTATATGGCTCAAATAGTTCTATGAGCCCAGAGTTTAAAGAACATGTAAAGGAATTTCATGTATAAAAGAGGTATATTATACATAGGATCAGAACTGTGAGAATAGATAAGAAAACCAAAGGATTTTCAGCTGAGGATTCTGAAAATTCCTAGAGTAACCAAAAAGGCTTTTACAGTTATTTGGGGAACATGAAGAACAAGAAAGGGATTGTCTACTTAGAGCAAATGATCCATTGTTTATAAACAACAGAATGCAAACAGAAAGTAAAACTGTTCTGTTATTATCTTGCTATGATTTTTATCAAGGTGAGTGGTTTTTCATTTGGAAGGATAGAAAATATATATTTAAATTGATAATACTAAAAAAACTTGATAATAATAAATAGGGAGATGAGAACAGAAAAGGAGGTGGATGGTAGGGAATACAGATTAATTTCCTGATCTTTTTAGTTGCCATTAAGACACTGACGTTTAAATATAGTTAGTTGTAAAGGTGACTGTCCAAAGAAAAAAGGACCAAATTTGTTCCAAATAGAAAATAGCAAAATAGTCCCCCCCACCAAACAAAAATATAGCAATAAATAGAAAATTAAGAAGGCATTAAAGATAGAATGTATGTTATTCCATCAAAGCTCTGAAACATTTGTACTAAAGAAGAAAAATTTCTACGCATTTTAGAATAGTTAATTCCTGGAAAAACTCTTTGAAGTTTTATTAAACAGATGGTCTGAAATCTCCTGAATTTCAGAGATCACAAAGAGAAACATGGAATCATGGAGAACAAAGTCTTGCCAGAATAATATCATTTCCTGTTTTTCAGATAGAAGAGGGAAATTCTATCACTATTTGAGTTGCAGTAAATGTTTTTGTTTTATCCATGTGAAAATTTTGGGCAAATGTTTGGCTTGAGGAGCCAAACCAGGTGGGGTCTCCAATAGCCACATGTGGCTATATATTAATGAATTAAAATGAAAAGTAATTAAATAAAATTAATACACTCCATCAATGCAGATACAGATTATTTCCAGGATCACAGAAAGGTCTATTGGACAGCGTTGCGCTGAGATTCTGATTCTGTGGGTATGAGGTGTTCCCGATTTGACAGTCTCTCTAGAGATGACCTATATAAGTTAGGCACATTTGTAGCCATGTGAGTGATTCTTGAGGTCCTACCTCCTGTTATTTCCTCATTAACTCTTTTTTTCAGCTAGCCTACTTGTTGGCGCTCTGTGAAGGCTCTTTTCAACTTCCCTTCGGCTTTTCCTCTCCCCTTTGGTTTTGCTGCTCTGACCCACTTTTGTGGATTTGGTTTGCTGGTTGTTTTCTCAGCATGTCCTCCCTTCCTGTGTAAGACATTACTGACTCTCTTGAGATGTGTGCCGTTCCTCACAGACTCATGCCTGAGGTAAAAGTGGCGCTATCCTTAGTTTCAGGATGTGCCTGATTGGCAAGGGGAACGGATTTTCCTTTAACTAACTTTGGGTCATGAATGGGTTTGTAACCCAAATGATATGTGAGGAGGGGGAGTCTGGAAATAGGAAATTAGGAAGAGTTTCCTCACTGCTGAGAGACCCCTGGGAAGAAAAAGGTTTACTGGTTCTAAACATTGTGTGTAGCTGTGATACCTGGGGCCACTTTGCTGTCAGCCTGAGAATAAAGGATATCAGAGCTGTTAGATTGACGAAACTTGAGTCCTTACATTGTTGAGCTGTTTCATAAACCAGCCCTGTAACCTGCCCTTTTTATGTATTTATTGTGCAGTGATAATGCATTTTATTTATCCATTTTCATATGTGTCTTTGTTACTTGCAGATAAAAGCATCTTAATTATCCTTCAAAATTTAACCCAAGTCTCTACTTCTGAAGAAACTTTTGGACTATTTCTTTTCACACTTCTTTTTCAAAATACTTTTAGAGTATGGTGTTCAGATGTGACTTCTTTGGTTCTGTTACAGTCCTTAAATTGTTTGATTTCTTTGTCTTGTTTCTTCAGTTTAATTGCGAGTTCCTTGGAAACTCAAATATCAAAGTAACTTGTATGTACGTAGCTAATATGTATTTTTTCCTTGCCTTTACAAATTAGTCATTACATACCTCCTGTGAACTTGTGAAAACATTTATAGGTGTTACAAAGCAGAAATTAGTTTAACAGCCTTTAAAGATTTTATTTAGCTTTTAAAAAATTTATCTTATTGAGGTATAGTTGATTTACAATGTGTTAATTTTTGCCATGCAGCAAAGTGATTCAGTTATACGTCTATATATATTCTTTTTTTTCATATTCTTTTCCATGATTTACTACAGGATACTGAATATAGTTCCCTGTGTTATATGATAGGACCTTTTTCTTTTAAGCTTTTCTGAAATAAAGATTTTGTCATTTGTTTTCTAGCTGTTACCACTGACTGAAGAAGAGAAAACTGCGGCAGAGCAATTAAGAGCTCACATGTCAGACTTCTGAGGAAGAAATGGACTTGCAAAAAGGAACTCTAATGGGGAAGAAATCAATCCCAGAAATTTAGGAAGATGTCTTGTTAACATTGATGACTATTGGTCGGGAGATGACAAAGGAGATTTGGCTTGGATCACTGGATAGTGATGCCTTCCACAGGAGAGGGGGATACAAGAGAAGGGCAGATATTGTATTAATAAAGTTCAGCCAAAGGGGCAGAATGGAAATAAAGAGATTTTTAAAATATATGCACACATGCTTAGTAATTTCAGGCAAGGAAGTCCCAACACCATTTCGTATCTGTTTTTGTATAAGTGGGATAACACAGATGTCCTGACTGACCTATTGCAAAAGAATATTATGTACTATCAGTCAGTCAGATGTGAATGAACATGCTTGGGAAATTAAAGGTTAGAAAAATATTTGTACTATATTATACATATGTAAATAATTTTATTGTTGAAAATTCTGATCGCAGATGTGGGTCACATTACTGGTGAGACTGCTAACATGTGACTTGACAGTCTCCCACAATACCTAACTTAGTAGAAAGCTGGCTTTTCTGTGACAGCTTCACTTTTATTTTTGTCCTGTTCCTTCCGCCTGCCAACGTTGAGCATGAGCTCTGCTTTCTAATGCTGTTTCATATTGCCCCTGTCATATTTCAGGAACCTGAAATATGCCTTTGTTCTCCTCTAGTCTCTATTACTGTACTTGTTCAGTTCATTCTACTGTAAATCTCTATATATGAACCTTCAAGTTGTGAACGTTCGAAGACATAAACGTGTGTTTTCCCCTCCAGTCACATAAGTTAGCTCTGTTTGAGGAGGCACTGTTAGGTTTTGAGGCACAGGACTCGAGTGTAGGATGGTACATGAAGGTTGCAGCGGCCATTCAGAATGTAATTCAGTGCTACCGTGGCATCTGTGATGAGAAAAAATGAGCTACCACTCTGACATTATTGGATTGTTCTTTCAAGAAGGCAGACAGAATTGACCAGCAAGGAACCAGACCCTGTGCCCTCAACTGCAGGTGTGAAATCGCAGCTTGCCTTCTGTCTCCTGTTGCTGATGACCCTTCAGCTCTACCATCTCCCACCTCCCCTCCCTCTCCAGTCAGTAACTCTTCTTGCCTGTTCACTCGATGCCAGCCCCTGTTGTCCTGTACTACTGTGCTTTTCAACATACTGTACTTTCAGATTAAAAATGTTTTCTTTGTGTTTGTTTCATATGTATTATTTGTGTGAAAACTATCATAAACCTATCACAGTACAGTACTATATAGCTGACTGTTAGCTGGCCACCTAGGCTAACTTTGTTGGATTTAACAAAGAAGCTGGACTTAAGGAACACACTCTTAGAATGGAACTTGTTCATGTGTAGCAGAACTACTGTATGTGAAAGCTAAGAAACGGAAATGAGAGGATTGTTGCAACTCCTGTTTACCAGTTTTGTGTGTATGTGTATGGGGGTGTGTGTGCACCAGTGTCCCTATTTTATTTTTTTTTAAATGGCAAGTAAATAAGTAAATGATGGTATGCACTAGGAGGTCGAGTTACCAATAAATTATCACTGTTAATGTTCTGGGAAACGCTGAAGCTATGCTAAAAAGTTGAGAGGAGAAGCAGATATTGGAGAAGCAGATACTGGAGATGTAAAGCAGGTTTTAAATTCTAGCTGTACACGCCTGAGCAAACCACTTAACCTGTGTGTGTCAGGATGACTGGAAGGACAATGAGACGGTGAAGTATTAAGGTTTGATATTTGGTAATTCAATAAATATTTCCACATATGTAGTAAAAATAAGATACTGAAAGACCAGGAGAAGTGAATCAAATATTAGTTTGCAGGTTATGGAATTATACTTTTATGTAAATAAGAATTTTTTCTGTTATTAACAAACTTATAATAGCTGACAAACAGGGTTGGAAGAGTAGCTTCAGTTGAAATTGTCTATTCTGAATATTTGGAGAACAGAAACTACCCTAACTTTTAAATTACAAATAAGTCACACTTTAGTAACATATACTACTCTTCTTCAGTTCTCAGGGAAGTAATATTGAGGAAGTTCCTGCCATGATATGACTCTGGGATGCGATATTGATTGGTGGGATTGAAAAATGGTGGTATCACAAAGTGGTCTTAACAAGTTACTGGAGTTAAAGTGTTTTGCTTTCAATCAGGGGAAAAAAAATGATGTTTTTCCTCTGAGTTCCTTCACAAGTTACCTTAAAATGTTGGTTCTTTCCCTTATCGCTTTTAAAATTATTCTCTCTGCACTTTATATATTCATTTATTTCCCAGGGTTCATTTATTGCCTCTTTGGGGAATGATTTCCAAGTATAAGTTATTCCACTAGGAGTAAAAGTGTTAGTTGCTCAGTCGTGTTTGACTCTGCAACCCCATGGACTGTAGTCAGCCAGGCTCCTCTGTCCATGGAATTCTCCAGGCAAGAATACTGGAGTGGGTAGCCATTCCCTTCTCCAGGGGATCTTCCTGACCTAAGGATCAAACCTGGGTCTCCTGCATTGCAGGCGGATTCTTTACTGTCTGAGCCACCAAGAAGTCCTAGATCCAAATTTCTAATAAAAACCTTGACCTGAATATTCAAATTGAATGTGTCCAGAATGCTTAACTGATTTTATTTTGTAATAGCCACTATTCTGTTAGCTGGAATTAAGGTTTGCATCCATTTCTTTATATTCTTAGTTAATCAAATCTGTAACTTTTGAAATGTTTATTGTATACAACTTTCATTTTACCTTCACTCTTCAATCTAGTTTAGACCATTTTTATTTCTCATCTGGATGACTGTTTTCTCTTGTGTGACTATTCTCTTAGGGCTTCCTTGGTGGCTCAGACAGTCAAGTTTTCGCCCACAGTGTGTGAGACCTGGGTTCGATCCCTGGGTTGGGAAGATCCCCTGGAGAAGGGAATGGCTACCCACTCCAGTATTCTTGCCCGGAGAATCCCCATGGACAGAGGAGCCTGGTGGGCTATAGTCCATGGGATCACAAAGAGTAGGACATGACTGAGCAACTAAGAACAGCACACACGTGACTATTAGTCTTTTTATGTCCTAAGTATTAGGTTGTATTTTAAATACAACTTTAAGAAATTAAACTATAAGTATGCCTATTCTCCCAAACAATTCCAACTTTTTCAGATGTTTCTATAATATATATACAAATCAAAAATCATTTTTAAACAAAAATAGGCTGACAGCTTACATTGTACTGTAGCTGCACTTGTCTTTTTTTTTTTTTTTCATTTTAAATATATCTTCATGTCACACATCTGCTGTTCTTTTGAGCAGCTGTATATATGAATTTACCATAATTTTTTTTCACCAGTTGCTCACTGATAGGCATTTAAGCTCGCCCCGGTAAAGAATCCGCTTGCAGTGTAGGAGACAATGGGGACTTGGGTTCCATCCCTGAGTTGGGAAAATTCCCTGGAGGAGGAAATGGCAACCCATTCCAGTACTCTTGGAAAATTCCATAGACAGGAGTCTGGCAAACTACAATCCATGGGGGTCACAAAGAGTCAGACTTAACTGAGCATGCACACTACAATAGACAAATTAGGAGATGGAGGGAGGGGGAAAAGAGGAGGATGGCAAGGTATGCCCTTAAGGAATTCCAATAGAGCTGACCACAGGTTTCCCAATCACACAGGGTAGCTGAGCATCCTCCCAACTAAGTTTTCTTCTTGCTTAAGTTAGCCAGTACCTGACTTTGGTGACAAGCAATGACCCCTCATTAGTTGTTCAGGTTTTCTAATTTTCCACTATTGTGAACTATTACAATTAATCTTAAACAGTTTGGGGCTCTTGTGCAGATACATCTATTAGTATAAGAACCTATTTTAATATTTATCATAGATTGTAATTTGTCTTTTTTTGCTTTCTGCTCTACAGGGTTGCAAAGACCCCTTCTCATTACTCTGAATCCCAAGTAATATAGTATTGTGTCCTACAAGTTTTTTCCCCCCACAGGTGCACATGTAGTTTATTAACAATTTCATTTTGAAGCCAGCCATTTTGATCCAGTAATTAAATAAGCTGTTTAATATTAAAGCATTTTTAAAATTTGAGGTAAAAATTAACCATTATTAAAATGTACAATTGAAGGCGTTTTAGTATAAAAGATGTGCAACTATCAACTCTACGTAGTTCCAAGGCCATAAATAATTTTTGATGAAAGGATTTTTCAGGCACAATTATTCCCAAATTATATCTTTGTCCATGGCTCCTGCCATTAAAGAAAAAAATTGTTATGCCCACTACTTAACAAGAAAGTCCAAATGCCTTGATATTTAACAACTTCCTAAATTATTGCTGATTCTCTTCAGGTGCATTCAGTTAGGTTAAGTGTAACAGTTTGCAATAAACTGGAAAGGGACATTTTAGTTCAAATGAAGGATTTTATGTATATCCTTTGTCTCACACCTTCAATTCCTGCAATCTTTAAACATTTTTTTACCTAGAAAACTGTAGAAAGGAGACGCCAATACAGGAAAGTTGAACACAGGTGAAACCCTTGCACTTTCCAGTCTTAAGGCGCTAGTTCACCTTAAGTCCCAAGCAATGCATGGCGGCAGTGGTTGCATGGCGCAGTCTGCCGGCGACACAATACAAGGTCCCACCCGCCCACTCCCGACACTGAAATGACCGCTCCAGGCTTCACGATCTGGAGCTCTGCTTCAGTAGTTGGGGCGGAAATGCTAAAAATCAGAATCTGCGTTTGCTCCCCGAGCAGGAATCACCAGCCACGAATCCTCTACACCAGTTTTGCAAAATGCGGGCCACAAGCCACCTGCAGCCCAATCAGCGAGCGTAGCAGAAACATGCTGATTTCGTGGAGCCCCACCCTAGAATCCGAATACCTAGGGGTGTGGCTCCGGAGTCTGCATTTCCCCCCAGCTCTCCAGGAGGCTCCCGCCTTTGGCGCTCAGAACTTTGAGACGAGTGGAGCCCCTCCCCTCCCCAAGCGGGGCGGGGCGCGGCCCAGCGCCGCGCTCTCCTCCGCCTGCGCTAACTCAGACCGAAAGCACGCAACCCGGCGGCCTCGAACGGCCAAATCTCGTGTGCGCTCCCGCACCGCGGGAACTAGGCGCCGGCTTCTGGCCAGCTCCCTTGGCGCAGCGGCCTGCGCGCATGCGTGCGCGCGCGCCGCGCCTTTCCTCACGCCGCGCCTTCCGCTGCCCTGGTTACCGTTAGTGTTTGCGAATTCCCTGCAGCACGTTCTTCGCGGGAGACCAGCGCCGCCGGACTCCGGCAGCGGTTCGATACGCGCGCGCCTGCGTCACGTGGGCCGAGGCTCCCTCGCGGTCGCTGGCGAGCCGCTGAGCCGGGAGGAGAGGAGCTGCGGGCTACCGCTCACCCTCCCACCGCGCCCAGGGGCTGGCGCCCGGATGAAAATGGCGAAGTGGGGGTAGCTGGCGCGGAGCGTGAAGCTATGGGGAGCGCAGGTGTGACGGCCCTCGGAGCCCCCTGAGGCGGGCGCCTGGCGGTTCTCTGGGGCAGTTTGACCTGGCGACCTCGGGCTGGCGCCTAATCGGTCAGATCACGGGCTCCGCGGGTCTCCGAGGGACCCACCGAGAGAAAGGGGCAATGGATGAACAGAGTGTGGAGGTGAGGGGGCTTGAGGAGGGTGGTGGCTTCGTCTGCCTCGTCACCCGCTGAGCGTTCTGTATTCGGGGCGCGCCGTCCTAGTCCATCCTCTCGTGGGGCACCCCCGCCCCACTGCTGCTGCTGTGGAGGGGCTGACCCAGTGCGGGGGACGTCGTGCTCGCTCTGCAGCCCTCGAGGGCGCCTTGTGCTCGAACGGTTCCCGCAGCCAGGTGGTGCGTATCCGGGCGTTTTCAGGATGTCTTGGCACTGGTACTCATCCCCACGGGGTTTTTGCAAACTACAGCCTTTTCAGCGCAAAACTGCAAATTCTTTACATGGTCGTGCCCTTGCGACTCGCGGCCAGTTCTCAGAGTTTCTGAGCGAATCCGAATCTCCCTCCGAATGGGTAATCATTCCCTTCTCCGCGGTACATTCTGTAGACATCTGCCCTTCCCAGATTGAATGAGGATATACTTACTATCCTGTTTGATTGTAGTTTTCTAGAGCAACGTGTTCTTTTTATCTGAGTCTTGTAAACGATGTTTTCAAATGTTTGGGATACTGACTTTAAGGCTAGGAACATAAAAGAAGATTGCTTATTAGATATAATTATATAATATTAATAATTGTCAAAATTTGAACCTTCCAATTACTAAAATACTAAGTCCTTGATTCTTAATTAGGGACAACTATATTAGTTGGGTACTCCACTTGAAACTAGTTCGTCCAGTGGTCGTATTGTGTCCCAACTCCCCACCCTCCCAGCGTCTGCATCTCACGGATTCTGGTCCTGCAGAGTCATGGTTAGACTCATGATTAATTTTCTCCTTAATTCCTCTTGTAAAAGTATTATAAAGGTTTTGTAACCTTACCTTGGTTTTTAGAAGCGTTTTAATTTCTCTGAAATGGAGTAAAAATAAATGTGAGTACTGTAAAAATAAACTTACAATATGTAATAACCTACATTTAATTGTATCTGTTTTCTTGCCAGATACTTCCTAAATTGATTCATCTGAAACTAGCAAAGATAATATTGTTCCTTCTATTTATGTAATTTTTTTTTTTCCCAAAGCCTTCATAGAGCTGCCACCAAAATTCTCAGTACAGGCAGAATTTCAGGCTCAAATAAATTGCTAGTTGGTTTGAACATCTTGGCAGAAATTCAGATTTCTATATTCTGAATTACATAGTTTCCCTCTTGATCAAAATATGCTGCCATTAATGGATCTTTTTATACTTAAAAAAATTTATAAACACAATCCACTCCCCTTGGGGAATTTGCAGAAAAAGCTGCAAGTTCATAATGTTCATTCAGTTGTATAGTTTGCCCTTTTTTTGTTATACATCATAAGGATTTTTTTTTATCATAAACTTCAAAAATTTTTCTAGTGGCTATTATAATCTATGTTAACTCCTGTAATTTAATATTTTGACCTTTGGGCTGTAGCCAGATTCTTGCAGTTATAATTATTGTTTCAGTGAGAATATTTGTGCAGAAGTCTATGTCTGAATTCCATGTTCTTTGCTTATACTAGGATCATTGTGAAGCTTAGAAAAATGGAGGCATTTTTTCCCTCAGGAGATATCTGAGGTACCTGGACCTTGACTATCCAAGCGTATATGGAATATAGTTGAAACTGAGATGTTGTGAATCCAAAATAAATGTAAATGTTGAATGAATTGTTGCAGACATGCTTTATACTCTTGATTCAGTAGCCAAATCTGGTGAACTTTAACATCTTTTTATTATTTTCAGAGCATTGCTGAGGTTTTCCGATGTTTCATTTGTATGGAGAAATTGCGGGACGCGCGCTTGTGTCCTCATTGCTCCAAGCTTTGTTGTTTCAGCTGTATTAGGGTAAGTTATGTACCTCTTTTTACATGCATTTAGCATATATAGGGTATAGTGTAAAAATTAACCATTTTTTATATCTTCTTAAAATTTGATATTTCATGCCCTTTTAAAAATGTCTTAATGTTCATTAATAGGGAGGTTGTCAACGTATATTGTTAAGCTCTGTGGAGATGAATAATCAAGTGATATCTGCCTTGAAATGTCTGGAAACCAAAGCCCAGTGTAACTTTAGTATATTTACATTATTAAATCATTGCACACTTAACAAGTACTTATGAAGTGCTTACCTGCATTGTATTTGGAGTTGAGGATGCCAAGATAAGTGATGGAAGCGCTTTCCCTGTAGGAGTTTAAATCTAATTAAGAGAATGGACTTTGTGTTTATATTGAGGAATGTGTAGTGTCATAAAGAGGCACTTACAAAGTGCTGTGAGACTCAAGAGGGAGAGTTTATACTTATTTGATGGGTAAGATAGAGAAAAAGCTAGTAATGGGTTCAAAGGCAAAGAATAAAGTCATATAATCTTATAGTTAAAAGAGACCTTAAAGGTGAATATAATCTGATGGCTTTAAAAATTAAATGTCGGTGAACCCCACAACAAAATTATGAGAAAGCCTAAGATGTAAAGCAGAAGAGCTTATTTTGGTTGTATGTAGGAATTCAGTGCACATTTGCAGGCCATAGCTGAAAACTACCCTGCCCACATTACTCTTAGTAGATAATTTCCTTTATTGAGAAAGTCAAAGTCATGTAACATACTCTTCATCTCAAACGTTCTCTGTGGTTCCCTGTTCCTGCCTGAGGAAGATAAATATCCCTTAGTCAAAGAGTAATATCTGAAACACTTAAATCATTTGCTTCCAGTCACACAGTTAGCAAATGATAGAGCTGAATTTGAACCCAGGCAGTCTGGCTCTAGAGCCTGTGTTCTTTGGCACTACACTACATGTGCAGAACGCCTAGGTTACAGACCATGCTGCTTCTCCCACTCATAAACTGAGAGACTTGATCTTTGCATTGTTTTCTCGAACAATAGAATGTGGATAACAAGATCTGTGCCACAAGATGGTTGTGGCATTAAATGAGATAAGTAAGCTAAAAGGTTTAATTTAGAAACTAACATATACTGTCCATTTGTGCTATTTTATTGTATTCTAAAAATAGCAACTCATACACATATTGTGTTTTATAAACGGTGTAGCTGAAGTGAGATAGATTTAAGTGGCCTCTGTCACTCTAGTTAATTGATAAAGTGGATCTGGATTCACCTCTTTTGATGAAGGTCTAGTATACATGGACTTTTCAAGTGGCGCAGTGCTAAAGAATCCGCCTGCCAACACAGGAGAAGCAGGAGACATGGATTTGATCCCTGGGACTCGGAAGATCCCTTGGGGTAGGAAATGGCAAACGTCTCTAGTTTTCTTGCCTGCAAAATTCCATGAACAGGGGAGCAAAGAGTCAGACACGACTGAGCACAAAAATACAAAGATACAAATACCACTATATAGATGACCTCTGGTTATTATCTTATACCTCACTGATCATTCATTCCTTCACTGTTACCTTTTCCTCATCCTGTTCCTTACAAGAGTGTGTTTCTTAAATATTGCGCTGGCATTCTCTTTTATGAAGTGTCTGGGAATTTTTCATCTACTTTGAGAAATTTGGTTTACTTTTGCATGGCTTCTAAATCTTCCTTCAACATTGCCTTATAAATGTCATTCCTGATTGTCCTTCCAGCATCTTGAGATTTGCTTCAAATCAAATTCTTCCTGTTATTTTCTCAAGTTGACTCTCTTGAACTTTTTTGTTTCTTCTTTTCTACCAGGAACTCAAACTTAAAACCTCTTGACACCAATGATTTTTAAGTTTTTATCTCCTAAAGGGAAAGTGAAGTCGCTCAGTTGTGTCCGACTCTTTGCAATCCCATGGACTGTAGCCTACCAGGCTCCTCCATCCATGGGATTTTCCAAGCAAGAATACTGGAGTGGATTGCCATTTCCTTCTCCAGGAGCTCTTCCCAAACCAGGGATTGAACCTGGGTCTTCCGCATTGTCTGAGCCACCAGGGAAGTCCTATTATCTCCTAGTGTCATTTATATTTGTCCTGCCTTTCCATTCTTTTTATTACCACCCTAATGGGGCTTCCCTGGTAGCTCAGACGGTAAAGCGTCTGCCTACAATGCAGGAGACTCTGGTTTGGTCCCTGGGTTGGGAAGATCCCCTGGAGAAGGAAATGGCAGCCCACTCCAGTATTCTTGTCTGGAGAATCCCATGGACAGAGGATCCTGGTGGGCTACAGTCCATGGGGTCGCAAAGAGTCAGACATGACTGAGCAACTTCACTTCACTTCACTTAATAGAGAATTGCAGATACTTATTGCCTCATGCTTCAGTTACCATCTAACTGATCTGTCTTAAATGTTTAATCTGTAGTCCATTTTGTATCCTGCTGCTGTGTTGATGTTTTCCAGTAATGCCATTTTTTTTTGTTCTCCCAGAAGCCTTGGATTTATTGCCTGAAGGGTAAAGTCCAAGAACATTAACCTTGTATTCAGACCATCTGGATAATCTGGTTCTAACCTTTTTCTTAGAGTTGTCTTGTTCCCAAGTACACCGTCCATTTGTTCATTTATTCAATGGCTATTAATTGTATGCCTACTTGGAGTTAGGCATTGACTTCTCAAGGAGTTGGATTCTTTCCTAGTTAGGATATATACAAAAAAGTAAATAGCTGTGTTAGATATCCTTCATAGCATAAAGAAAAGTGAAATTGGTTAAGAGTTTAGAGTAGGGACTTTGGGAGGGCACAGGCAGGTTGGTAGCTACTTTAGGTAGGGTAATCTGGGAATGTCTCTGAGTATATGACATTTGAGCAGAGACCAGGATGAAATGGAAGAGTGATGGAAATATCTGGGAAAGAAGGTACCAGGCAGAGAAATTAGAAGGGGAAAGGCCTTGAGAAAGAAATATGTTTAGTGTGCTGAGAAATAGCAAAGAAACCAGTGTACTTGGAGCAAAGTGGACAGAGGCAGAGGGGGAATGGAAATGAGCCTTGGTAAAGACCTTGGGTTTCATTTTAAGTGTGCTGCTATCTATTGAAAGCTTTGAGTGATTTGAAGTAGCTGATGCCCTGAAAGCTTTCACTCTGGCTACTGTGTGGAAAGGAGACTGTTGGCAGATGGTTGAGAGAGTGGAGAGAACAGTCAGGATGGGCTTTATGAATGAAATGGTGAATGGTGGTTTGGACTGGAAGGGGAACAACAGAAGTGGTGAAAAATAAGGCTTTTCTGTTGTTTTGAAGGTAGACTCAGTGGGTTTTCATAGAGATGTGTTATGAGGAAAGTTTTTTACAGCATCTGGATGAATGGTTTTCCATTCTGAAGCAGAAAAAACTGGGGGAGGAACAGATTTGGGTAGGCTATAAAAGTTGTGGGTTGTTTTTTTAAACTTTTAAATTCTTTTAGTAACAGTACAAAAAACATTGTTTTTGCTAGTAAGAGCAATATAACTAAATATAGATCTGTCTTAAACCAATTTATGACCATGATACTACTGCTGAAAATTTTGGACTAGTTCAGTTTATTACAATATTTGTATTTTTTAAATCTTAAACAAATGGAGATAAAATTCACATACCATAAAATTCACCCTTTTAAAGTTCTTCTTTTAGTATGTCAAGTTTGAGGTGGTTATTATACATTTAATTGGAGATGTTGACAGTTGGAAGTATGAATCTGAATTTGAGGAATGGATTGAATTATTAGCATATAGTTAATATTTAAAGGCAGGGGACTAGATGAGATCCCCAGATTACTTCCTGTGGGAAGAGATCTTTAGGTCTGAACTCTGGGTCACTCAACGTTCAAATGTTAGGAGAAGGAGGATTCAGTAGAGTATATTAAGAAGGAGCCAGGAGTGAGACAGCACAGAATTCAGATGAGAAACATGTTTCAAAAAGAAGTGAGTTAGCCGTGTCATATGGTTGTAGCCTGGGAATTAACAGTTGGATTTGAGAATAAGTAGGTTTTTGATGACCCTAATAAGTAATTTCAGTGGAACAGTGGGGGAAAATTTGATGTCAGAGTGGGAGGAGAAAGAGACAGCAAGTATAAAAACTGTCAGAGAATCTTACTGTAAAGGGGAGAAATAAGGCAATGAATTGAAGGGGGGGATGTTGAGAGTCATCTTTTAGGAGGTTTTTATATTGCTGGGATGAAGCCAGTAGAGAATACATAATGATACTGGAGAAACGAGGATAATTACAGAAGCAAAGTCCTTGAGATATTGAGAGCTCCACGCAACCGAGTTGTAATATTGTTTATTTGAATGCCTTCTTTTCCATCCCATCTCTGTTCCTTTGTCCACAGAGCTTGAACTATCTCTGACAGCCCAGATACTTGTGTCATTTTAACAAACTAACGTTCAGATGCATGAATAGACTTGTCCGAAGTCACCTGGTAGTTGATGGCAGTCTGAGAGTGAACTTCCTCCCAGGCCGGCACTCTACCGAGGACTATCTGGTGCCTCCACACGTGTACCAGGAGGCAGGAACATTGGCTGTGTTTCCATTTCTCTCACTGCGCTCAGTTGATTTTTTCTCAATGTCTGTTTCTATTTCGTATTTTCTCCCTTTTTTTTTTTTTTTTTTACTGACATCTATCTCATCTAATTTTTAAAATTTATTTTTAATCCCCTCTTGATTTTCAGTATTGGTAGCAATTTGTTTGCCTATAATTATTGACTTTGTTTTTCATTTTTCAGTCTTTTAAAATTAGGTATATTTGACATACAGTAAACTGCACATATTGAAAATATATACTTTGATAAGTTTTAGCAAATGTTTCCATTGAAAAGCCATCCCTGCAATCAAGATAATGAATATGTCTGTAATCCCCCAAAACTTCTTTTTGCCTCTTGGTAATGCCTCCCTTTGCTTGTTTTGTTCTCAAGCAACCAGGAATCTGCTTTCTATCACTTTAGATAAGTTTGCATTTTCTAGAATCTTATACAAATGGAAGCTTACAATATGTACTCTTAAGGGTTTGGCTTTTTTTCACTCAGCAAAAATTGAGATTCATCTGTGGTGTTTTAACAGTACTATTCCTTTTTGTTGCTGCAAAGTAGCATTCCATTGTATGCCTAGCTATAATTTGTTTATCCATTCACCTGTTGATGGACATAAGAGTTGTTTCTAGTTTTTGGTGTTTACAAAGAAAACTTTTATGAACATTTGTATACAAGTCCTTGAATGAACTTAAGCCGTCTTTTCTCTTGGGTAAATAGAAATGAAATGGCTTAATCATATGGCAGGTGTATGTTTAACCAATTGTCAGACTATTTTTCTAAAATAGTTGTATCATTTTACATTCTTACCAGCAGTGTATGAGAGTTCCAGATCTTCCATGTTAATGCCCACACTTGGTATGTTCAGTCTTGAATTTTAGCCATTCTTACAGGTACGTAGTAGTAACCCAACTTTTCCCTTGAGATCAAGAAAAAGACAAGGATGTGTACTTTTATTACTTTGGACCATTATACTCTCCCCAAATCCCTGGTAACCACTATTCCTTCTTCTCTGGAATCCAACTAGTCTAAGTACCCCATATAAATGGAATCAAAGAATATTTGTTCCTTGCTGTTTATCTCTTGGCTCTCTATTCTGTTTCATTGTCCTTACATCAGTGCCAAACTGTTGTGATTTACCGTAACTGTAGTAAACACTGAAATCAGGAAATGTGAGTCCTCGTAACTTTGTGAAAAGTGTTCAGTGTTTCACCGTGGAGTATCATGTGTGCTGTGGGTTTTGTGTATTGTTGTTGTTCAGTCGCTCAGTCATGTCCAACTCTTTGCGACCCCGTAGACTGTAGGACGCCAGGCTTCCCTGTCCTTCACTATCTCCCATTATTTGCTCAAACTCATATTCATTGAGTTGATGCCATCCAACCATCTCATCCTTTTTTGTCCCCTTTTCTTCCTCCCGTCAATCTTTCCCAGCATTAGGGCCTTTTCCAATGAATTGGCTCCTCGCAGCAGGTGGCCAGAGTATTGGAGCTTCAGCTTCAGCATCAGGCCTTCCAATGAATATTCAGGGTTGATTTCCTTTATGATTGACTGGTTTGATCTCCAAGGGACTCTCAAGAGTCTTCTCCATCACCACAGCTCAAAAGCATCAATTCTTCAGCGTTCAGATGAGCCTAGAGAGGTGTGGGCTGAGACTACCTCTGGAGGAGTGCTGTGACTTTAGCAGAGCATTGTTTGAGGGAAAGAAACATGACCTAAATCTGGCTTTGCTCAGGGACCAAAGAAATAATGTTCAAGGTTATTAAGAATGGAATCCTTTTCGATCTATTTTCTTTTTCTTACAGCTTTATTTTCTGTTCTGTGATGTAGATTTTCCCCCTATTTACCTTCTGTTGTTCTTCAAGGATTCCTTGGGAATTTTATTTCTGAGTTATTTGACTTTATTTAAAAACTTAGGTTCTTTCATAGAAACAGGAAGGAATAAACAGAAATAGTGGATACTGGGGAGTACATAGCTATTGGATTATATATCTATTTACCTCAGAACCTATTAACCAGGTAATTCAAACAAAATATTTAACCATGAAGGTATTGTTTTTGGAAATGTATTCAGAAAATCTTAGCATCTTCTTTGTAGATCGTGTAAAACTGCTCCCTATCCAGTAATAACTAAAATAGGTTGTAGTAATAGAATTTGAGGTTTAGTAGAAATACTATTCTCTTATAAAACCTTTTTATAATTATGAGGAGACCAGGATATGTAGATGTTTGAATTGTTGAACTGTAGAACTCTTATGACAGTTTTGCTGTATTGCTTATTTTATATTTTTCTAATTTTATATCTAAATTTATATCTAATAAATATATATTTATCTAATTTTATATAATTTTTCTAATTTTAATGCATATACTTTGCTATTAGTTTGTTTTTCAAAAAGGAATTTAGTAGTACCTTAAAATTCCTCGGAGATTTTATGATGAGTTAGAAGTAAATCATCATAGTGGCTTGTTTTGGGGTGTGGAAGTGACAGTGTTGTTATTATTTTTGTGGAGATTATTTTATCTTCCCTGTGAGATTCAGACTCCTAGGATCACTTTTTTTCCTATGAGAGAATAGCTTCTTAATAATTACTTTGGGATGAGTTCTGTCCCTTTGAAAATTTATTCTTGTCACGATGATAATGAGGAGACAGATTGCCTGCTATTCTGTAAGTATCTCTATAATTAATGCAGACACTAGAGAGGTAAACTCATTAATTTTGGTATGTAAGTACTCAATATGTACAAATTAATGGTGTTTCTGCAATCAAAATCTAATTCTTTTGCCTCCTTAGCGCTGGCTGACAGAGCAAAGAGCCCAATGTCCTCATTGCCGGTAAGCATTTTACTATGATTGTGAATTTGGAAAGTAGTAAGGTGATGGGGTCAGAGAGTGCCCTAATACTCATAAAGTTCTTTCTGCAATCTGCTACATTTCTTCTCTTTTTGAATACAGTTGAAAAGAATATAAGCAGTCTTATCTGTCTGAAGAAGTGCAGACTAATTTATCTGACATAGAATTATATAGAATATATTGCATTGTTTACCTTCTTTTGAAAAATCATTGTGTAACTTCTAAACTTGCCTTTTGTAACTACAAAAATTAATAAAGTTTCTGTTAAAAAAATCCATAGCTGAACAAAAAGGCTTCTGATTCTGATACCCCCCACCTAATCTTTTCATGAATTAACACTTTGAGAAGAAACTGTTAGGTTTGGTTTGTTTGTTTGTTCTTTTAGACATCTATCTATGTATACTGATATGTGTACATAATTTTTTCTTAAAACACAAAAATGATATTTTGTTGTTTGCTTCTTTTTTCCATGTAAAATCTAGTGGTGCCTTTATTGATGGTATGTACACATAGGTCATTTAAAATCAATGTTTGAGTAATAATCCACTGTAAGATTATACATTTATTTGTGCTTATACTGGGAGACATTTAGGTTGTTTCCATTTTTGGTTATTTCAGATGATGCCAGATTCCATTGAAGGAAAAGGCTTTTTGCCATTTTATGTTCCTAATAATAGAAAATGAAAGTACCTTTTCATCACATCCTTGCTAACACTGAGTATTACCAATCTTGTTTCCTTTTTTGTTACTCTGCTAAGTGAAAAATGGTATCTTGTTTTTAATCTGCTTAAAAAAATGATTGGAACTGAGCATCTATTAACATTTTTAGCCATTTATAATTTATTTTTTTTCTTAAACTGTCTCTTTATATCTTTTGCCCATTTTTCATGTATTGTTTGCATTTTTCCTTTAACTTTTAAGAAAATCAGGACTATCAAATAGAACTTTCCATGTGATGGGAATGTTCTCTAGTGTTGCTGTCAAATGTGGTAATTGAGCACTTAAAATAAGTCTAGTGTAATTATGTAATGAAATGTTTTAAGATTAATTTGAATTTTAATTTAAAGTCACATGACTAGTGGCTATCATTTTGGACAGTAGAGCTTTAGGCTAAGGAATTGAGAATTAAATTTGTAATCTAAAATTTTTTTATTCCTCTTTTTAAAAATAAATAGTACATTATTGTAAAAATAGGCTGCAAACCATACTTTTCATTATGTCTTTGTTACTATTTTGATAATAATTGGTATGAATATGATTGTGAGCTCTATTTTGAGCAAGGTGTTTATTTTTTCCTGATTGATAATTTTTTTCCAGCTTTGTTGAGATATTAATTGACAAAATTTAAGCTATACAATTCTGAAAGGATTCCCCACATTGAGTTAACAGATCTGCCACCTCAGTATTTACCTTTGAAATGTGTTTTAGAAAATGATCTTAAATTCCTGAATGAGAGTATACACACACACATATATATATATATATATATATTTTTTTTTTTTTTTCCTCCAGTGCTCCACTCCAGTTACGAGAACTAGTAAACTGTCGTTGGGCAGAAGAAGTAACACAGCAACTTGATACTCTTCAACTCTGCAGTCTCACCAAACATGAAGAAAATGAAAAGGACAAGTATGTCCTCAGTTTCTTTGTCCAGGTGTTTCATAGATTGTGCTACATGCCTTTTTAAATGACATTATTGAAAGATTCCTTTCAGTTTCGTAGGTGAACACTAAGACAGGTTTCTTATGGTGTGGGTGTCTCTGTTTGGAAAGACCCTCTAACACGCAGGGGCTCCTCTCTAGTTGCAGCGCACAGGCTTCTCATTGTGTCAGCTTCTCTGCTGTGGAGCCAGGCTCTCGGGTGCGCGGCCTCCGTAGTTGCTGCTCATGGGCTCTAGAGCTCGGGTTTAGTAGCTGTGCATCGGCTTAGTTGGATCACAGCATGTGCAGTCCTCTCAGATCAGGGATTAAACCTTTGTCCCCTGCACTGGCAGGTGATTCCTACCCACTGTGCCACTAGAAAGTCCTTTTTTTTATGATGCCCATGCTAATCAGTGTGAGGTAATATTGTGGTTTTGATTTGAATTTACCTTATGAGGATGTTGAGCATCTTTACCTATCCATTTGGCCATTTGTGTATATTCTTTGGAGAAGTTTCTGTTTTGTATTTTGCCCATATTTTAATTGTTTTTGTTTGTTTGCTTGGCTAGTGCTAAGTCGCTGCAGTCATGTCTGACTCCTTGCGACCCCGTGGAATATAGCCCACCAAGCTCCTCTGTCCATGGGATTCTCCAGGCAAGAATACTGGAGTGGGTTGCCATGCCTTTCTCCTGCTTGGCTAGGGTATTTGTTTAATTGTAGGAATTCTTTATATAATTTGGGTATTAACTCCTATCATGTGTCTTTTGATGTACATAGGTTAAGTTGATGTAGTCTAATTTACACAGAAGCCATGGGAGTTCATTCTATATTTCCTGAGATATAGTCATTTAAAATTGACTGACTTATTTGCCCTAACTTAGGTATTTGTTGTGGTAACTGTGTTCCAATTTTAATTAATTTATAACTGTACTTTTTTCCTGTAACATATAGGTGTGAGAATCACCATGAAAAACTTAGTGTATTTTGCTGGACTTGTAAGAAGTGTATCTGCCACCAGTGTGCACTTTGGGGAGGAATGGTAAGAGGAACAAATTCAGCATATTATTTTTGGTTAGAGTCTTGAAAGGACTGGCATTTTTGTTTGATTTAGAAAGTAATATCATTTTACTCTGTTTATAGAATGAAAATTAAATGTATCTGCTTCATAGCAGAATGTATTGTATCTTTTGTTATTCCAGAAAATTTTCTTTTGTGGGAGATTTTGGTGTATGATGTGCATTCCTTACATAAATATTTTAATTGAAAACATGTAAAATGCATATTTATTTGCAAATCTTCTGCTGTAGGATCAAGGCCTTTTCCTTAACCTGATACCCTGGTCAGTTGATCTGATATCCTGGCTGTGATTTCCAATTCTAGTTTGTTTAAAATGGAACAACTTTATAGACATTTGTGAAACAATATGAATGTAGACATTTAGATCTTATGATTTTTTCTAAAATCTTCTTTTCTCAAGTACCTTTCTGATTGATTCATTTGTGCTAGAGACTGGGGGTTCAGTGATGAACACAACAGATATCAAACAGCTAGTTCTATACTCACTTGCTGTTGTGAAAAATATTAGAAATAAGTATACAGTGCTAATGAGAGTGACTGACCATGGGACCTACACTGTAAGCCTGAGTTAAGTTCCAGAGGATGAGTAGGAGTTAAGTGGGTGGAGAATTTGAAGAGGGTGGAGGAAAGAGCATTATTTTTGAATAAGGAGTTTCTTTGGCAAAGGACTGGTGGGAGGAAGTTTGAGGACATAGAAAAAGGCTAGTACTAAGAGAAGAGAAACAAATAAGGTTGTGTCAGGTGGTTTTGGCCATGGTTAAGGATTTTGTTTCTTTAATGAGTGAAGATTTCTAGGTAAGTAAACGTTTTGCTAAAGTCCATTATCTAAAATCTTGAAGGATTTTTTTCTCCATGGGCCAAGTGATCTTAAGCAAACTCTGGCCTGTTTTAACAAACAGGCGGAAGATAAAATTCACATGAAATTATTTACCAGTTTAGTAGTACCCGTAGAGTGTTAAGGAAGGAATGTAAATGTAGATGAGATATATGAAAATGTTCTAAAACTACTCATTAATTTAAATAGCATAGTGGACATACCTTTAAACCTTTGGCGGAAATTTATGAGCAGCATGTTACTAAAGTGAATGAAGAAGTAGCCAAACTTCGTCGACGTCTCATGGAACTGATCAGCTTAGTTCAAGAAGTGGTAAGACTACTACTACTGAAAGATCATTATTTCTTTTATAGTTTATAATATATGTACACATATATTTTTCTTTTCTTTTTATTTTTTTGCCACACCATGTGGTGTGTGGGATCTTAGTTTGCCAGCCAGGGATCCAGCCTTTGCCCCCTGCATTGAAAGAGCATTCTTAAACCACTGGACCACCAAGGAAGTCCCTGTAATAAAATATATGTTTTTTATAAGATAGATCAATCAGATGTTGAACTCAAGATTGGAAAATTTGATAAGAGGTGTTTATAGTTTCTCTCACTAACTTTAAACCAGCTGAGGAATTGTATCCAAATTCCTTGCCTGCTCTGAAGTTGGAGCCAGAGAATTGCCTGTTCTTGCAGAAAAATAGGGAATCAATGAATAAGTTCAATGAGCCTATTTGTTACAGAGTCAATTACTGACTTCTGAATAGAATCAGTATTGACATTTTATAGTCATTAAGTCATTTATTCTTTGGGAGAGTTTCTGCTACCACAGAATGAACTATTTCTGATCTTCTGAATTATAACTGCAAAATTGAATGAGTAGTGTTTAACACTACTCTTTAGATATTGTCTGGGTCAAGAGCTCAGGTGAGTTTGTAATAATATTTGTAATAATATTTGTAATATTTGTAATAATATTTCTATGGGAAAGTGTAATAAGCATCAAACATTTAAGTAGAAAATACACTTTTGGAATTTATTTTGTTCAAAGTTACCTGAATGACACTTATTAGTGAGGTTTGTGGACCATTCCTAACTTAAAGATGTTTTTATTTTAGTCATGCAGCAATCAAGATTGAGATTATCATTTTTATAACATTCTTTATACAGAAAATAATATTTTTGAGTTACATGTATGCTGCACAAAGTCATTTTGGACTATAAACAAGTTGGATGTCTTCCATTTGGCTTTTATTTGTCTACCTTTTTTTCTATTGTTTTCTTTTGATGACATTTTAATTTGGGCATTAAAGAAGGTGTTTTGTTGGTAGTTTGACATTCTCACTGCTTTTGCTTATAATAGTAAATATCGGAAAGTTTACTTTTTATTTTTGGTGGTATGCTATTGAAAAAAAACTGTACTATGCAGTCTTTAAAAAACCTTATTTTTTTCTTTCTTAGCTTAGTTCTGAAAAAAATTTAAAACTTTGTAAACTAGAGTAGATACGGTTTTTCAAATTTTTCATTTGTATTAGGGTGATGTGAACTGACCTTAGTGTACTTTTTGAACGGTGATTTCCTATATGGTTAGGCTTTGTATGTGTTACCTAAAGCAATTTTTTGTAATTACACATCTTTTCTGTTTAACTGTTAAAATATTATGTACTTTATTATGTTTTAATTGTTAAAAATTTTTTCTGAGTTTCCTGTTGTATTTGAACAATTAAAAAGTGTTACTGGCTGATAGTTTTTAAAGGGGAAATTAAATGACTTTAAGAATTGCAGTGATTATGTTAAGGTCCATTTACTTCTGTTTGAATAATTCAATTAAAAGTTTTTACCTGTTTATTTTCTAGGAAAGAAATGTAGAAGCTGTAAGAAATGCAAAAGATGAGCGTGTTCGGGAGATTAGGAATGCAGTGGAGATGATGATAGCACGATTAGACACCCAGCTGAAGAATAAGCTAATAACATTGATGGGTGAGTTTTCTTGTGTACATGGGGCTTTGAACCTCCTTGAGAGTCGTCTTAGAAGAGTAAAAGTTGATAAGTTATAGGCTGGGGAAAGATTGCTTTAAAAAAAGAATTCTGCCTATTAATTTTTCCCTTATGTCAGTTAACATTACACCAAATTGATATGATTTCTGCTGACATCATGGGATATGCTTCCAGCTCCTCAGACTGTGATTTACACAGAAGATGGTCTGATTTGGCAAGCCTGCCTGTACTGTAATCATGTCAGCAGTGTCTTTCTTCCTTCACTGTAATAATCATTCATTTATCCCTCCTGTTTCCAGCTTCTTTGAGACTGCTTTCCTCTCTGGGCATTCTTTTTCATAGATTCCTTTTTATTCAAAGAACATACCTCTTGCTGACAGTTCGTATACAAAATGGTCCACTAACTACATTCTTCTTTTTAGGCTGCTGTTAAATTTGGGGGGAGGAATTATTTCAGAATGGTTGATTGATTAAATACTTTGGTACATCTTTATATTCCTTAAGAAGCAATAACATTAATTTCATCACAGAGTATGTTGTCATTATATGTTTCTTAGAAGGATTTAATAGAATTACATTGCATTTTGTCTGTTATTGTAGTTAGTGTTGGTTCTGAAATCCTCTTGTCAAAGCTACTATAATTAAAATTCTGGGAAGTTTTTTAAGATAGCTGTAATGAAGAAGTTTTGCTTACTTGAGATTGATTTCTTATTATCGAATATGTTCAATGAAAGTTAATTTCATTTTCAAACCAATAACGAGCCTGAATGTTCGTCTTTGCTATTTTTAAATAGGTCAGAAGACATCTCTGACTCAAGAAACAGAACTATTGGAATCCTTAGTTCAGGAAGTAGAGCATCAGGTAATGGAATATTAAATGACATGAGATAAAGTCTTTATCCTTTTTTTGTTCATATACTTGAAAAGTTTTTTGGTTTTGTTGTTTTTTTGACAGTTTATATAAGGTCAAAGATCTCTGGATCTGTGTGCTGTACTAGGGATTTTTATGAAATAGGAATCAGCTGATTCAGTTTCTCCATCATGTTTGGGAATTAGGTAAAGATTTTTTTTTTTTAATATTTATTTGTTGGTCGTGTTGAGTCTTAGTTGCATCATGTGGGATCTGGTCACACAGATTCTCTAGTTGTGGTGTGCAGAGTCAGTAGTTACAGCCGACAGGCTTGGTTACTCTGTGGCATGTGGGATCTTAGTTCCTAAGACAGGAATCAAACCTGTGTCCCCTGCACTGCAAGGCAGATTGTTAACTGCTGCACCACCAGGGAAGTCCCAGAAAAATAAGATTTATTTTGTTTTTGCAAAAATGGAATTATTTTTATAGAGAATAGCCAATAGAAATCTAAATCTGTAGATTAAAATCTTCTGACATTGTGACTTCAAGATACAATATTATTGCCAGTTACTAACATGTAGTGATCCTTAGGATAAAATTAGCATTTTTATTTATGAAGAAAATTTTTATTCCATATCAAATAGATAGCAGGTGTTGATTTAGATGCTTAGAACACAGCAGTGGACAAAGTGGCAAAAAAAAAATCTGTCCTCAAGGACTTTATGATTTTAGATTCAGGGTAGGTGGGGATGAAGTCTATAGTGAATGAATAAATAATATGAATAAAATTATAGATATTTGATATATTTATATGTCTTGAATTTGGTTTTTGAGATTCTCTAGTTCATATGATACACAGCTGTCTCATGCAATTGTTCTCTTAATTATCATCCTGGGGATTCCCTTCATTTCTTTAGGTTAAACCTTGTGTTTCCTGATTTCCGTGGCTTCCTGCTCTTGATTTATACATTTGTTTCGGAATCACACTTCCTCTGGCTTTTATAAAGAGTAATCAGAGACTACATATCTGAAAATGCATTTATCAGTCTTTACACTTGGTTGACTGTCTGGTAGAATTCAGTACATAAATATTTATTTATATATTCTTGTTTTTCTCTTCAGTGTTTCATGCTTTGTTGTTTGCTGAATCTTACTTTACTGAGCAGGGGTTGAACCTGGGCTGTTGGCAGTGAAAGCATGGTGTCTTAACCACTGTAACTGCTGGCCTGCCAGGGGATTCCCCAGTATTCCCATTCTTAACTATGCATGTTGTTCTAGAGAACAGATTTTCCCCTCCAGAGAATAGTCAAGCAACCTTCTGCTGGAATGATGGGATAAATTTTTTAAACCAGCTGTAGTGGCGTAGGGGTGGGATCTGGGGATCTGTGCACTTTTTTTTTTTTTTTTTCATTTAACAGTGTTGTTGAAGGATAATTGACCAAACAAATAAGCTACATGTATTTAAAGTGTACAATTTGATAAGTTTTGACAAATGTATACCCCTGTGAAACCATTACCACAGTCATGGTAGTAACTTTATTCCTCCAAAATTCCTTATACCTCTTTATAAACTCTGCTTCTGCTTCTTCCAACACTTCCCCCTCCAGGCAACCCCCAATCTGCTTTCTGTCATAGATAAATTTGCCTTTTCTAGTGTTTAATATAATTGGAATCTGACCTGGGTTCGATCGCTGGGTTGGGAACATCCCCCAGAGGAGGGCATGGTAACCCGTTCCAGTGTTCTTGCCCAGAGAATCTCATGGACTGAGGAGCCTGGCAGGCTGCAGTCCATGGGGCCACAAAGGATTGGACATGACTGAGTGACTAAGCATAGCACACACATTTTGTGTTTGATCTCTTTTACTCAGCAGAATTATTTTACAGTTCATTCATGTATCAATAGTTCTTTCCTTTTTAATTGCTGAGTAGTATTCCATTGTATGTATATGCCACAGTTTGTTTTTCCATTCAGCTATTTATGGTCATTTCGTTAGCTTCCTTTTTTTTTTGGATTGGCATATAGCCAGTTAACAGTGTTGTGATAGTTTCAGGTGAAGGCAAAGAGATTCAACCAAAGATACATGTGTGTCCATTCTCCTTGGTTTGCTTTCTGGTTTTGACTTTTACAAATCAAGTGGCAATAAGCATTTATTTACAAATCTACATGGACATATATTTCCTTTTCTCTTGGGTCCACCTAAGATAGAATGGAAAATACATGATTCAATTTTTAATAAATGCCATCTCTTTTCCTGAAGAGACTGTATCTTTTTTTTTTTTTTGAGACTATCATTTTTATTTCCGTCAGTAGTCTTTGAGAGTATTAGTTAATTCACATTCTTGTTAACATGTGATATAGTCAGTCTTTAATTTGAGGTGTTCTCATAGAAGTGTAATGATATTTCATTATGGTTTTATTAGGTTGGGGCAAAAGTAATTGCAGTTTCAGACCGTGATTTTTAAATCATTATAACTAGGCTCAACCACATTTTTATTAATTAAAATAGAAACCATTACAATCAACATGTTTTTGCTAACAAGAAATAAGTTTGTTTATTCCTATAGTGTAAAAATCTGTGCTTCAATGAACTCTTGAAAAGCATTTTCTGCCTCCTGTTGGTTGAGGACGCATTTTCCGTGCAAAAACTTGTCAAGGTGTTTGAAGAAGTGGTAGTTGGTTAGCAAGAGGTTAGGTGAATATGGTGGATGAGGCAAAACTTCATAGCCCAGTTCATTCAACTTTTGAAGTGTTGGTTGTATGACCTGCAGTCAGGCATTGTCCTGGAAAAGAATTGGACCCATTCGGTTAACCAGTGCTGGCTATAGTCATTGCAGTTTTTGGTGCATCTCATCAGATTGCTGAGCATACTTCTCAGATATACTGGTTTTGTTGGGATTCAGAAAGCTGTAGTGAATCAGACCAGGAGCAGACCACCAAACAGTGACCATGATCTCATTTTGGTGCAAATTTGACTTTGAAAAGTCCTTTGGAGCTTCTCGGTCCACCCACTGAGCTGGTCATTGCCAGTTGTATAAAATCTACTTTTTGTTGGCACATCGCAGTCTGAGAAATGGTTCATTGTTACGTAGAATAAGAGAAGACGACACTTTAAAAACAACTGTTATTTTGATTTAAGGTCAGTTCATGAGGCACCCACTTATCAAGCTTTTTCACCTTTCCAATTTGCTTCAGATGCCAGATGATTTTAGAATAGTAAACGTTGAATTCTTTAGCAACTTCTCATGTAGTTGTAAGAAGATCAGCTTTGATGATTGCTCTCGATTGATTGTTGTCACCTTCCAGTGGCCGGCCACTATGCCCCTCATCTTCAAAGCTCTCGTTTCCTTTGCAAAACTTCTTGAACCACTGCTGCTCTGTACATTTCTTAGCAGTTCCTGGGCCAGATGTATTGTTGATTTTACAAGTTGTCTGGTGCTTTATGACACGACCCATTTTGAACTTGAATAAAAAAATCACTCAGATTTGCTTTTTGTCTGACATCATTTCTGTAGTCTAAAATAAATATAAAATAAACTGCAATAAGTCATTAGCAAAAAAAAGAATAAAGCGAGAAATGAGCATTAAAGTGATGTGTAGCATAATGACATTTATTTAAGAATGAATGTATTCTAATATCAGATGATAAAGTTTAACAATGCAAAACCGCAATTACTTTTGCACCAACCTAATTTACATTTGCCTTGTGACTAATGATGCTAAGCATCCTTTCTTGAATTTATGTGTCATCCATGTATCCTCTTTGTTGAGGTATCTGTTCAGATTTTTTTGTTATTCAGATCTTTTGGCCATCATTTTATGGCCTTGTTTGTTTTCTTACTGAGTTTTGAGAGCTCTTTGTGTAGAAAACTGGATATAAGTTCTTTATTAGATAGGTGCTTTGCAAAGATTTCCTTCAAGTCTATGGCTTGTCTTTTCACTCTCTTAGAAGTGTCTTTTGAAAGGAAGTTTTAAATTTTAATGAAATGTAATTTATCAGTTTGTTCTTCTGCTGTCATAGCTAAGAAATCTTTACTTAACCTAAGATCACAAATATTTTCTACTGTGTTTTCTTCCAGAAGTTTTATGGTTTTAGGCTTTATATTTAGGACTATGATCCATTTTGATCTATTTTTGGTGTATGAGGTATGGATCCAAGGTAGTCTTTTTGTTTTAATTTGTATATGTATGTGACTGTCCAGTTATTCTCGCACCATTTGTTGAAGGCCAGATTTTGTTCACTGAATTGCCTTTGCATCTTTTTCAAAAATTAGTCCATATATATGTTGCCTACTGATTTGTTTTATGCCACTGCTGCACTGGTTTGATTACTGTTGCTTTTTATAATAAAATCAACCCTGAATATTCTTTGGAAGGACTGATGCTGAAGCTGAAGCTCCAATATTTTGGCCAGCTGCTGTGAAGTGCCAACTCATTGAAAGAGACCCTGATGCTGGGAAAGATTGTGAGCAGAAGGAGAAGAAGGTGACAGGATGAGGTGGTTGGATGGTATCCCTACTTGATGGAGTTGAGTTTGAGCAAACTCTGGGAGATAGTGAGAAACAGGGAAGCCTGGTGTGCTAACAGCCCATGGGCTTGCAGGGTCAGATATGACTTAGCGACTGAACCACAACAAAAAGTGTTAACTCTCTAACTTTGCTCTTCCTTTTTTTAGAATTTTTTTTTAACCTTCATATGAACTTTAGATTCAACTTTACAAAGAGATTAACATTTCCACTGAAAAAAATTTTTTTTCTTCAATATTAATTTTTTTTAGCTGCTTTGAGTCATAGTTGTGGCAGGTGGGCTCAATAGTTGCAGTGTGCGGGCTTATGGCATGTGGGATCCTAGTTCCCTGACGAAGGTTAGAACTTGAGCCCCCTTTATTGGCAGGCAGATTCTTAACCCCTGGATGACCAGGAAGTCCCATGTTTTGGGGTTTGATTGGAATTACATTGGATCTGAGATGTGACATTTTAACAATACTGAGTCTATTTCATGAAGAAGAGTCCATTTATTTCAGCAGTGTTTTGTAACTTTTCCGGGCACAAGATTTTTACATCATTTGTCAGATTTATTTGGTATTTCAGAATTTTTGATATGATAAAGGATGAGTTTTTTCCCCCATTATTTATCATTTTGGGGATATAGTTGCTGTACAATGTTGTGTTAGATTCTGTTGTACAGTGAGGTGAATCCACTATATGTACACATATATATATCCCTTCCCTCTTGGACCTCCCTCCTATCTAGGTCACCACAAAGCATGGAGCAGAGCTCCCTGTGCTGTATACACCAGGTTCCCAGCTATTACATAGATACGTATATCAATCCTAGTCTCCTGCCTCACGTCCCCTACCTCTGTGCTCATACATCTGTTCTCTATGTCTGTCTCTCTGTTCTTGCCCGCTGATAGGTCCATCTATACGATTTCTTTAGATTCCACACATGCAGGTGATACCTCATTGTGATTTTCAGTTTGCATTTCTCTAATAATTACTGTTGTTGAGGATCTTTTCTCATGCCTCTTGGCCACCTCCTATGTCTTCTTTGGAGAAATGGCTGTTTAGGTCTTGTACAAGCTTTTTGATTGGGTTGGTTGTTCTTTTAATATTGAGCTCCACAAGCTGTTTGTATATTTTGGAGATTGGTGAGTTTTAAATTATGTACTCTTCAGTGTTTTGGAAGAAGCTATGTAGAACTGGTAATGTTTCTTTCTTAGATGTTTGCTAGAATACACCAGTGAAGCCATCTGAATCTTCTTTTCTTTGTGGAAAGAAAGAAAACAGGAAGTTTTCAGTTTCTTTATAGATATAAGGCAGTTTTTCTGACTTCCCCAGCAATCCAGTGTTTAAGACCCCCATTCTTCCACTTCAGAGGGTGCAAATTCGATCCCTGGTTGGGAAACTAAGATCATGCATTCCTTACATTATGGCCAAAAAAAAAAAAATAGGGCAGTTCATGTTGCCTTCGTCTTGAATGAGCTTTCATAGTTTATGTCTTTCAGGGAATTAATCCCTTTCATTTGAATTTGCTGAATTTTTTGGCTTAAAATTAATAATAGTCCCTTATTATGCTTTTAACATTTTAGAATGCAGTGGTGTTACTTCTTTTCTTTCTGGTACTGGTAATTTGTGTCTTCTTTCTTTTCTCCCTGATCAGTCTGACTAGAGGATATTGAATTTTGTTGATCTTTTCAACTAAGTATTGGTTTTGGTTTTTCTCTGTTATTTTTCTGCTTTAAATTCTGTTGATTTTTATTTTGATCTAATTATTATCTTTCTTTTGCTTCAGTTCAGTTCAATCGCTCAGTTGTGTCTGACTCTCGGCGACCCATGGGCTGCAGTACACCAGGCCTCCCTATCCATCACCAACTCCCAGAGTTTCCTGAAACTCATGTCCATTGATTCAGTGATGCCATCCAACCATCTCATCCTTTGTCATCCCCTTCTCCTCCTGCCTTCAATCTTTCCCAGCATCAGGGTCTTTTCAAATGAGACAGTTCTTTGCATTAGGTGGCCAGGGTATTGGAGTTTCAGCTTCAACATCAGTCCTTCCAATGAACATTCAGGACTGATTTCCTTTAGGATGGACTGGCTGGATCTCCTTGCAGTCCGAGGGACTCTCAAGAGTCTTCTCCAACACCACAGTTCAAAAGCATCAATTCCTCGGTGCTCAGCTTTCTTCGTAGTCCAACGCTCACATGCATACATGACTACTGGAAAAACCATAGCCTTGACTAGACCTTTGTTGCAAAGTAATGTCTGCTTTTCAATATGCTGTCTAGGTTGGTCATAACTTCTCTTCTAAGGAGTAAGCGTCTTTATATTTCATGGCTGCAGGTACCATCTCCAATGATTTTGGAGCCCCCCAAAATAAAGTCTGCCACTATTTCCACCATTTCTCCATCTGTTTGCCATGAAGTGACAGAACTGGATGCCATGATCTTTGTTTTCTCAATGTTGAGCTTAAAGCCAACTTCCAGTCTCCTCTTTCACTTTCATCAAGAGGCTCTTTAATTCTTCTTCACTTTCTGCCGTTAAAGGTGGTGTCATCTGCATATCTGAGGTTATTGATATTCCTCCCAGCAATCTTAATTCCAGCCTGTGTTTCATCCAGCCCAGCGTTTCTCATGATGTACTCTGCATATAAGTTAAATAAGCAGGGTGACAATATACAGCCTTGACATACTCCTTTCCCGATTTGGAACCAGCCTGTTGTTTCATGTTCATTTCTAACTGTTGCTCCCTGACCTGCATACCGATTTCTCAAGAGGCAGGTCAGGTGGTCTGGTATTCCCATCTCTTTCAGAATTTTCCACAGTTTATTGTGATCCATACAGTGAAAGACTGGCATAGTCAGTAAAGCAGAAATAGATGTTTTTCTGGAAATCTCTTGCTTTTTCTATGATCCAGCGGATGTTGGCAATTTGATCTCTGGTTCTTCTGCCTTCTCTAAAACCAGCTTGAACATCTGGATGTTCACAGTTCATGTATTGCTGAAGCCTAGCTTGGAGAATTTTGAACATTACTTTGCTAGCGTGTGAGATGAGTGCAGTTGTGCGGTAGTTTGAGCATTCTTTGGCATTGCCTTTCTTTGGGATTGGAATGAAAACTGAACCTTCCCAGTCCTGTGGCCACTGCTGAGTTTTCTAAATTTGCTGGCATATTAAGTGTAGTACTTTCACAACATCATCTTTTAGGATGTGAAATAGCTCAGCTGGAATTCCATCACCTCCACTAGCTTTGTTCGTAGTGATGCTTCCTAAGGCCCACTTGACTTCACATTCCAGGATGTCTGGCTCTAGGTGAGTGATCACACCATCATGATTATCTGGGTCGTGAAGATCTTTTTTGTACAATTCTTCTTTGTATACATGCCGCCTCTTCTTAATATCTTCTGCTTCTGTTAGGTCCATACCATTTCTGTCCTTTATTGAGCCCATCTTTGCATGAACTGTTCCCTTGGTATCTAATTATCTTGAAGAGATCTCTGGTCTTTCCCATACTATTGTTTTCCTCTATTTCTTTACAGTGATCACTGAGGAAGGCTTTCTTATCTCTCCTGGCTATTCTTTGGAACTCTGCATTCAAATGGGTATATCTTTCCTTTTCTCTTTTGCTTTTGAGCTCTCTTCTTTTTACAGCTATTTGTAAGGTATCCTCAGACAGCCATTTTGCCTTTTTGCATGTCTTTTTCTTGGGGATGGTCTTGCTCCCTGTCTCCTGTACAATGTCATGAACCTGTATTCATAGTTCATCAGGCACTCTTATTAGATCTAGTCCCTTAAATCTATTTCTCACTTCCATTGTATAATGGTTAGGGATTTAATTTAGGTCATACCTGAATGGTCTAGTGGTTTTCCCTACTTTCTTCAATTTAAGTCTGAATTTGGCAGTAAGGAGTTCATGATCTGAGCCACAGTCAGCTCCTGGTCTTGTTTTTGCCAACTGTGTAGAGCTTCTCCATCTTTCACTGCAAAGAATCTAATCAGTCTGATTTTGGTGTTGACCATCTGGTGATGTCCATGTGTATGCTGCTGCCGCTGCTGCTAAGTTGCTTCAGTTGTGGCCAACTCTGTGCAACCCCATAGATGGCAGCCCACCAGGCTTCCCCATCCCTGGGATTCTCCAGGCAAGAGTACTGGAGTGGGGTGCCATTGCCTTTTCCTGTCCATGTGTATAGTCTTCAGTTTGATTTGCCCTTTCTCCCCTAAAATGTTAGAATTGAAGCTGGGGTTATTGATTTGAGACCTTTCTGCTTGAAGCACATTCTTACATCCTTTGTGACTTCTTTGACACATGGGTTCTACAGAAGTATGTTACTTAGGTTCCAGATATTTGGGGATTTTTCTGATACTCTGTAATGTCAGGTCAAGTTGGTTGATATTGATGTTCAAGTGTACTATATCCTTGTGGATTTTCTGCTCCCCTGTTTTATCGGTTATTGAGAGGGGGGTATTCAAGTTTTCAGAAGTCATTCCATAATTTGTGTATTATAGCAGTTCTATTGATTTTTACTTCATGTATTTTGAAGCCATAGTAGTCGGGGCATAAACATCTAGGATTGTTACAGTCCCTTGATGAATTGTTTCCATTATCTCTGTGAAAGACCTGTTTGCTTTCAAATCTAGTTTATTTGATATAAAAAGTCATTTAAACTTTCTTTTAACTAGTTACCATGTCTTATCTTATTCTGTTGGTTTTCTTTTAATGTATTTGTTCTTAAACGTGTCTCGTAGGCAGTATACAATTGGGTCTCATTTTTTAGTCCTTTCTGACAATCTTTGACTTTTAACTGGGATGTTTAGTGTGCTCATTGATTTGGTACTGTTTGAATTTACTATCTTGCTGTTTTCTTGGTTCTACCAGTTCTTTGTTCCTTTGTTGGTTTCTTTTTTAAATTTTTTGGTTATTTTTGGGTTGAGTATTTTTCTTTATTTTATGTATTGTTATTAGTTGATGGCACTGTTGTCAGTAATAATAAATGTAAATAATGTAGTAAATAATAAATGTAAAAAATGTAAATAAATGTCAATGGATTAGACTTCCTTGGTAGTCCGCTTGCCAGTGAAGGGGACATGGGTTCAGTCCCTGGTCTAGGAAGATTCCACATGCCATGGGGCAACTAAGCCTGCATGCCACAGCTACTGAGCCTGTGCTCTGGAGCTCAAGTGCCACAGCTACTGAAGCCTGCCCACCCTGGCACCCATGCTCCGTGACAAAAGAAGCAAAGAGAAGCCAGTGCACTGCAACTAGAGACTAGATCTGCTCACTGCAAGTAGAGAAGGCCCGCACACAGCAGTCCAGTGTCCCAGTGCAGCCAGAAATAAATAAAACAAAAAAAATGTATTTCATAACCAGTCAGCATAAGAACAAAGAAAAAGCACAATTAAAGCCCAACTCTGTTGCAAACAGAAATGCCAAAATCTTGAAGTACTGGCAAAGCAAAATCAGTAGGATATGTAGTAAAACAAGAAAGCAAGACTTGGTAGAGTTAATCAAAGGAATGTTGCATTATCAGAAAAATCACTTGATTGTAACTCAAGAGACTATAGGCTAAAACCACAAGCACATGTAAGTAAAAATGAATAGAATAGTATTAATTTTAAAAATAACATTCAGTTATATTTGATCCTCATTCATTTCCAGATTATTCAGGAAACTAAGAGTAGAAGGAACTACCTTCACCTTATGAAAAATGTCTGTTTAAAAGTCTGCCTTTGGAGGAAATGAGGTCTCACTTTTTACCTTTGGTTTGACTTAATGTTTCCCGAATTGATAGAGGTTAAGACTTTTTTTTGTGTTAGGTCTTAAACATTTCTCAGTTCCCTGGAGTGTAATTTGAGAAATCCGTGTTTGAAGGTCATTGACTTCTAGAGGTTTGTTCATTTATATACATAATGGCTTCACTATACCACTCTAAAATATACATGTATAAGATACACAAATATATTGTAGTTGCTTAGAATTGGATTTATGCTAATATACAGAGAAAAATACATTAAAATCAAATATATTTACTGAATAACTTTACTACTACAATGGAAATCAATCAACCTAGATCCTTTCCTTATTAACTTTCAAACCCACTTTCAAAGAATCATTGTGTTTTTCTTCATGTCATTTTTTTCAGTATATAACCAAAATAACTTCCATTTCCTTTAAGGATCTTGGGTGTGCTAGTGGATCGTAATTTTGTTTATTCAAACATTTGTTTTTCCTCACAGTTGCGGTCTTGTAGTAAGAGTGAATTGATATCTAAGAGCTCAGAGATCCTCATGATGTTTCAGCAAGTTCATCGAAAGCCTATGGCATCCTTTGTTACCACTCCTGTTCCACCAGACTTTATGAGGTACAACACTTTTTTTTTTTTTTTTTAAACTTTATTTGCAAATGCATATACTTAGTTTCAAAAGAATGCTATTACTGGGGACTTGCTGACAGTCTAGTGGTTAAGACTTCCTGCTTCCACTGCAGGGGCGTAGGTTCGATCTCTGGTTAGGGAACTAAGTTGCTGCATGCCATACAGCCAAAAAGTTAAAAGCAAAAAAAGAATGCTATTGCTGACAACTTGAACTCAGATAGTTCTCCTTGACCAATAAGATAAGTCTCCATTTCTTTGTGAATTACCAAATCAGATATAATATTTATATTCTGTTCAAGCACTGAGTATTATTAAAATAGATTTGAGCCAACTAAGAATGTTCATTACTTTCTAAGGCTAACTATTGGATAGTGTGGTCAGCCATTTTAGTTTTGAAGATACCTTTTCTGAAGTGTTCCCCCATTACCAGTGGAAGATAACAAGTGTTGGCATAAATATCACATATAAGGAAAAAGCTCTTACAGTTCAAAGTTGGGTACATGGATCTTCTATATCAGAGCCAGCTGATTTGTTTCTCCAGAATGCAAATTCCTAGGCTTGTGGACATGTCTGTGGAGATGATATTTAGGAAATAATCGTGAGCACCCTGAGTAATTCTGCATTAAAGTTTAGCAACCATTGATAGAGGTAAACTCTTAGGTAATACCACTTGCAGCAGTTTACTCCTGGTATTACTCCTTGGTAATACCACTTGCAACGGTTTCTCAGGCAAGCAACTCTGCTTGACTTCTTGAGTTTTAGTCTCTATCACGTCTAGTGATTGTTTTTTTTTTTTTTTTTTTTTTTAGGATTGTTCATTCAGTCTTTATTTTCTTTTTTTTTTTTAGTTCTACCACTTTATTGCTATCAACTCATCTCCCTCCACCCTCATGCACACATGCTCAGTCATGTAACCCCATGGACTGCAGCCTGCCAGGCTCCTCTGTCCATGGACTTTTCCAGGCAAGAATACTGGAGTAGGTTGCCATTTCCTTCTCCTCTAGTGATTGTTTTGATTTCTTTTTCCTTTCTAATTGCCCAAGGAACTCAGAACCCCAATAATGTCTTCCTTTCACTGCCTTCTTTTTTGGGTAATGATAGAAGGAACTGACATTGGGGTTAGGTAGGGGAGGTGGGTCAGGCATTTATAAAGAGAAAACCACCAAGAAATATTCTTTTTTGAAGTCTGATAATTAAGGAGCTTTCCCTGAGAAAAGGTCACTTTAGGGCCCTCTCCCTCTCCAATAAACCTTACTGTCTTACTGGAAAATTTGGCTTTTAACTGTTATTTTTATTAGAAACTCAATTTATGATTTACAGTATAGAAGAAGCAGGTGTTCATTTGTTGCAGAATAGATCAGCAACGAAGAGAGAGCCAAATAAGAAAGTGTAGCATTTATGGATGTTAAGTTATGGAGGAAAGTTTAGGTGTGCAAAGCATTAGTGATTGTTTCTAAGCTAATCAGTCCCATTGGTTGATGATTTGTGATAAAGCCACAATGGAGAGTAAAAGGTCATTAAACAAGTTAATGTTATTTACAATATTAAAGATCATCTCTGTGCTCAGCACTGTTGTAAGTGCTACATAGGAGACATGGAATAGGAAGTAATAATCTTACTGGATATATATTCCACATTAAATGGTAGCGATTGTATATTAAAATCAAATATTTGTTACTCAATTATATCAGAAATTCTAAGATGAAGTGTAGTTAGATACTGGTGTGGTTAAGATGACTTTATAGCCCGGAAAGGAATTGTATAACAACTTGACAGATACTTAGAATTTCACTGGGCAGATGAGAATAGGATATGTGTGCATGAACAAAAATAGGAGGATGTGAAAAGAGCTGCTGTATTTGGAAGTCAGCAGAGAAATCATTTCAGCCGGAATTTGAATGACTATATTGTTTTGGGGCATTTAAGTCCTCCCTGAGCAGGGAAAATACAGTTCTCAGTCCATAAAGACTTTTAGTTTCTGGGAGAAATGGTCAACTTGGGATGGAAAACCAGTTTTTATGTAGCTGACCAGTCTGTTTTCTTAAGGGAACAATGGATACTAATGCTGTTCTTCCCTTTGTTTATTAAGTTATGATGAAGTCTCTGGTCTAAAGATTTGCAAATCAGTATTTTTCAGATAATTAGACTAGAGATGTTTTGAGGCTAGCCTCTCCATATTCCATGAAGTTTCACTGATATCATCGTGAGATGATGAGACATGTCTAGTCATTATAAAGACCAGAGTAGAAGAGGTATAGAAATAAAACGCTTAAGAAGACAAACCTGTGCCTAATCTGCAGGCAAAATGGCACCACCAGTATGATTGTAGATAACCTCTGAATGAGTGAACATAATGTGAAAATACTAATAGTTAAAAGGTGGTAGAATTGATAGAATTAGATGGTTTAGCAGTTACTGTGACTTTGTATGTTTGTGTAAAGAATGCAAAAATAAGTTTTTGAGGAAGTATTTCTACCAAATTACGAAAATTTTTCAGCAAACGTTTGTAAGTATTTCATCTATTCAGTGAATATTTGAAAGCCAGCTATGTCCCAGGCATGTGCTATGTACAAGTAGAGGACACAATAGAGAGTTCTTATTTCCTCAGTTATGATTTAGGGGAAAAGATAGGTGATTGAAGCAGTAATAAAATGTGATCACTGTTGACAGGGGAAGTATATGTGTCCTGTTTTAATGCTTCCCTGTAGTGCTAATGTTACATGTGTCTGAAAAGTTTTCAGTGAAAAACTATATGTATGTAGGAGTACATCACAGTACCCTAGGATTGATCATTGTTCTCTGTGCTCTGAATGGTTTTTTTCTCAGCATGTGAGAGCCGTACTGTACTCTCTTGGTCAGTACGCTTTAGCGACCTATATGCTTTAACTTGTGGCTCAGGGAGTACAGAATCTGCTTGCAATTCAGGAGACCTGGCTTCGATCCCTGGGTCTGGAAGATCCCCTGGAGAAGGGAATGGCTACCCACTCCAGTATTCTTGCCTAGAGAATTCCGTGGACTGAGGAGGCTGGTGGGCTACAGTCTGTGTGGTCACAAAAAGTTGGGACACAACTGAACTACTGACATGCTTTAACGTGGACTTCCCTGGTGACTGAGACAGCAGAGAATCCGCCTGCAGTGCCAGAGACCCAGATCCTATCCCTAGGTTGGGAAGATCCTCTGGAGAAGGGAGTGGCTACGCACTCCAGTATTCTTACCTGGAGAATTCCATGGACACAGGAGCCTGGCGGGCTACAGTCCGTGGGGCTGCAAAGAGTTGGATATGACTGAGCAGCTAACACTTTCAGTTTCTTGTTTTAGCTTGCAAGCTTTCTGCCTTACATGGTTGCAAGTTAACCTTGTCATCTCCATCCTATGTTATTTTGTGTTTTGCAGAGCCCTTTGGCTATTAATGACTGATTAAAAATATGACAGCATTAGTCTGGCCTGAGAACAAAACAATAATAAGAGAAATGAAGGAACTATATCACAGTGGATATTAAGGACATGGTGGAAGAAACAGTATGAAGATCAGCAGGCAACTAGGAATTGGTTGAAGTCTATAGATATTATAAAGGATGTTTAGTGGGAGAACTGAACAATATTTGTGTGATCAGATGTTGCACAAAATTACAGCCAAAAACATATTATTAATATAGTTAGTAGTGTTAGTTGCTCAGTAAGGATTAACTAGACAAAAAAATCTAGGAATGAGGATTGCGAGTCTTCTAACCTAGGAGAACAACTGCCTAGGGCTATGGTTAGGCGTGCTTAACAATAGGATGCTAGCTATACAGTTAACAGTTTCCAGACAAACTATATCTTATATCGCTTATGAAAAAGATGTGAGCTGTTTAACTATACATACTTATCATAAACTAAAGCCTGGCGGGCTACAGTCCAGTGTTGCAAAGAGTCAGACATGAGCAAGCAAAGTAATTAACAGGAAAATGGACTGTCCCTTTGCCTATCTCCTGTAAATGTGGTTTAGTTCTCTTTGGGAACTAAACTTCCCTAGGTAACCTTGCCTTGCCAAGAAACTGTTAATTTCATCATCTTGCTTGACCCCTATGTGATTATGTATTCTTATGACATTATATACTGTAGAAGGGAATGGCAAACCACTTCAGTATTCTTGCCTTGAGAACCCCATGAACAGTATGAAAAGGCAAAAAGATAGGACCCTGAAAGATGGACTCTCCAGGTCAGTAGGTGCCCAATATGCTACTGGAGATCAGTGGAGAAATAACCCCAGAAAGAATGAAGAAACAGAGCCAAAGCAAAAACAACACCCAGTTGTGGATGTGACTGGTGATGGAAGTCAAGTCCAGTGCTGTAAATAGCAGTATTGCATAAGAACCTGGAATGTCAGGTTCACGAATCAAGGCAAATTGGAAATGGTCAAACAGGAGATGGCAAGAGTGAACGTCGACATTTTAGGACTCAGAGACCTAAAATGGACTAGGATGGGTGAATTTAACTCATATGTAGTTGTGAAATTAAAAGACACTTGCTCCTTGGAAGAAAAGGTATGACCAACTTAGACAGCATATTAAAAAGCAGAGACATTACTTTGCCAGCAAAGGTCTGTCTACTCAAAGCTGTGTTTTTTCCCAGTAGTCATGTATGGATGTGAGAGTCGGACTATAAAGAAAGCTGAGCACAGAAGAATTGATGTTATTGAGCTGTGGTGTTGGAGAAGACTCTTGAGAGTCCCTTGGAATGCAAGGAGATCAAACCAGTCCATCCTAAAGGATATTAGTCCTGAATATTCATTGGAAGGACTGATGCTGAAGCTGAAACTCTTAATACTTTGGTCACCTGATGCAAGGAACTGACTCATTTGAAAAGACCCTGATGCTGGGAAGGATTTAAGGTGGTAGGAGAAGGGGATGACAGAAGATGAGATGGTTGGATGGCATCACTGACTCAATGGACATGAGTTTGAGTAAACTCTGGGAGTTGGTGATGGACAGGGAGGTCTGGCGTGCTGCTGTCCATGGGGTTGCGGAGTCGGACACGACTGAGCAACTGAACTGAACCGATAACGTTATATAGATTTATTTTCTAGTAAATAATATCAAAGTATTTAGGGTCTGTCAGTATTCCTCATAATTTGTTCTGAAGGAGGAAGTTTGGGGATTTAGTATAAAATCGTTTCCTTTTGTTTCTTTTTGATTTTTTAAAACCTGTTTATATGTTTCATACTTCAGGTTCCCAGCCTAAGCACCGATTTTTTTCTTTTCCTGTTTCCATGTATGTGTTGTGCTTAGTCGCTCAGTTGTGTCTGACTCTGCCATCCCATGGACGGTAATCTGCCAGGCTCCTCTGTCCACGGGTTTTCTCCGGGCAAGAATACTGGAGTGGGTTGCCATTTCCTTCTCCAGGGGATCTTCCCGACCCAGGGGTTGAACACGTGTCTCCTGCCTCTCCAGCACTGGCAGATTCTATACCACTGAGTCACCTGGGAAGCACTTCTTAAGGACTGATTTTAGATTAATAAAATTTTCAAGATATTGTTGAGAGACTTGACTTTTTTAACTCAATGAAATGTTCAACTTTAATAAGCCGAATAATTTATTTGATTTTTGTTCCTTTTTAGTGAACTGGTACCATCTTATGATTCAGCTACTTTTGTTTTAGAGAATTTCAGGTAAGAGTGTTCGACAACTTCAGTGTTTCTTGTATGTGTATGTAAGTGAGAGCCAGGAAGGTGTCACTCCTTGGTTGGATACAGACCTAATGAACTCTTGTCACCAGTGTGTTGTCTTAGAAGAAACATGGTTCCTGTTAGAAACAGAGAGGTCGTTTGTCAGAATTGTTTTATATCTTCTGGATAGCTTGCTTCTCTAGTGTTGGAAATGGAACCCCCGCTTTTTTTTTTTTTAAGAAGAGAGTCCACTTAGCTTTTGTTAATGAAGTGAGGTGAATGGGATGATAGATTGATGAGCCCTCCTACCCATCCTCAGAAACAAGAATGGTGGGAAGAAGTCCATTTGGGCCCATTTATCTCAGTCCTAAGTGAGACTTTGTAGATGAGAGGACATTAGTGCAAGAAATTTGTAAGTTTTGTAACTTGCATGCTAAGTCTGTTAGCTTTTACTGCTTTTTCTGTAAGATTAAAAACCAAGATCTTAAAACACAAAGATCCAAAGGGACTTGGCTTAAACAGTATCATGGAAGTGGGGAACAAAAAATATGAGGTCTTGCCTGGGGAAGAGAAAATGCCAAGGGGTGGTAGTAACACATCAAAGTAAGGCCCAGATTTATACCACTTCCAATTTATTTTGTTTTTTCTTATGTAATAATTTTGTTGCTAAAATATAAACAGATTTTCCCCACGTTTCTTTACCCCTTTAATGCTGAAAAACTGCTTGATGAGGTGGTAGTTACATTCAAGACTTATTGAGAGGTTTTTTTTTTTTTTTTAACCCGAAACTTAAAAGATACTGCTGAATATTTCTGTATCATTAAAATTTCTTTTATTTCAGAATGTTTGTATATACACATTTATGTAGTGGACTCTTGACTTCTTTAGTCACCTTCATTTACTGGTCTAGGACATCAAATAAGTAACATAAGTGGTTGGGTTTTGGTTTTGCCTGTTGGAACTTCACAACAGTTTTGATCTTGGGATTTGGTTGGTTTTCTTTTATTTTAGTACTTTGCGCCAGAGAGCAGATCCTGTTTACAGTCCGCCTCTTCAAGTTTCAGGACTTTGTTGGCGGTTAAAAGTTTACCCAGTAAGTTTTTCATTATTTCTCATAAATTTTGAAGTTAAGATGTTTCTTTCAGGGTTCTGTCATACACTGGTTCAATTTTTTAGTGGAGAAAGGAATGAAAGTAATGAAAATTTTATGTTTCTTTATAGGGTATATTGCTAAACTATAAAAAAATGAAGTATAAACAGTGTAAACATTGGCATATTACTGAATCTTATTTCAGTAAAAATATTTAGAAGAAAAATTTTAAGTTCTTGCTTAGAAAATGATTACAAAGAAACCACATGTATGCTGATTACATTCTCTTGGTGCTTTCCAATATGTCTCTTTGACCTGTGTATTTTCTGCAGATTGGCAGGTCGGTGCAGTGATACAATGAAATGTGTACTCAGTTCCTATAGCAGGAATATAAGCAGTAGTGTATGCTTTCATCACATTATATCTAGTTGTATCTCTTTTTGTGATATTGGTGCACATTGCATATATGTTAATTCTTTGGATGTGGCAAAATAGCAATTCTCATTTTACCTATTTAGTTATCAGTATTACAGTTCATATAAAAGAGGCAAGATTCTTTCTTGTTTTAGCAATTTTCCTTATTCTCTGAAAGTTATTAATTAGATTTTTTAAAATATTATGAACTCATGTGTTTATACTTAGTCTCTTTACTGTGCCTTCTGTGTCACTTTGCTCTGACCCTAATAAATCATCTACTAGTGACTGTAGTAGTTAGCTTTCTTGCTGTCTTCTGTGATAAGATGTTCTAGTCTTATATATGTCCTACTTGAAATTGGTCTTTTTATCCAAAAAGCCCTGATTTCTTTTAGTGGCAGAATTGTATTTCAGGACCAAACTGAGTGTGAGGGGTGCTCATTTCTACCAGGTTGGTCAATGTTTAGAGGCTTTCTTCATGAACAAAACTAGCAAATAACATGGGTAAATGTATGTGGAGGTTTGCGAAGGGGGATTAATATGTATGTATGTATTTAAAAATTTATTTAATACACTTTATTTTTTAGAGCAACTTTAGGTTTAACAGCAAAATTGAGTTTTAGGTTCAGTTGAGTTTTAGCAGTTTTAGGTTCAACAGCAAAATTGAGTGGAAAATACAGAGGTTGAGTGGAAAATACCTTCTGACCCCACACATGCACAGTCTCCCCAACCATCAACATGTCCTGTACAGAGTGGCGTGTTTGTTGCATTTGATGAATTTATACTGACACATTATCACCCAGAGTCCTGCTTCATTCTTGATGTTATACATTTATAGGTTTTGTTTGTTGTTCTTTTTTGGCTGTGTTGGTTCTTTGTTGTGGTGCATGGGTTTTCTCTAGTTGGGGGTGCAGGCTTAGTTGTCCTGAAGCATGGACAGCTAAGTTGTCTTAGTTCCATGGCCAGATATCAAACCCATGACGCCTGCATTGAAAGGTGGCTTCTTAACCAGTGGACCACCCTAGTGTGTTTTTTGTGTTTTTTTTTTTTTTTAATTGAAGGATAATTGCTTTACAGAATTTTATTGTTTTCTGTTAAACCTCAACATGAATCAGCCATAGGCGTATATATGTCCCCTCCCTTTTGAACCTCCCTCTCATCTCCCTCCCCGTCCCATCCCTCTGGGTTGCTACAGAGCTCCTATTTGGGTTTCTTGAGAAATACAGTAAATTCCTGTTGGCTATCTATTTTACATATGGTAATGTAAGTGTTTCCATGTTACTCTGATCATACATCTCACCCTCTCCTCCCCTCTCCCCATGTCCGTAAGCCAATTCTCTATGTCTGTTTCTCCATTGCTTTTAATTCTTAAGTACCATTTTGCTAGATTCCGTATATATGCATTAGTATATGATATTTATCTTTTTTTCTGACTTACTTCACTCTCTATAACACACTCTAGATTTATCCACCTCATCAGAACTGACTCAAATGTGTTCCTTTTTATGGCTGAGTAATATTTCATTGTGTATATGTACCACAACTTCTTTATCCATTCATCTGTCAGTGGACATCTATGTTGCTTCCATGTTCTAGCTATTTTTAAATATAGCTGTAATGAACAATGGGATACATGTGTCTCTTTCAATTTTGGCTTCCTCAGGGTATATGCCTAGGAGTGGGATTGCTGGGTCATATGGCGGTTTTATTCCTAGTTTTTTAAGGAATCTTCATACCATCTTCCATTAGTCGCCTATCAATTTACATTCCCACCAGCAGTGCAAGAGCATTCCCTTTTCTCCACCCCTTCTCCAGCATTTATTGTTTGTAGACTTTTTGATGATGGCCATTCTGACCAGTGTGAGGTGGCATCTCATTGTAGTTTTGATTTGCATTTGTCTTCAGTTCAGTCACTCAGTCGTGTCCAACTCTTTGTGACCCCATGAACTGCAGCATGCGAGGCTTTCCTGTCCATCAGCAACTTCCGGAACTTACTCAAACTCATGTGTATTGAGTTGGTGATGTTATCCAACCATTTCATCCTCTGTTGTCCCTTTTTCCTCCTGCCTTCAATCTTTCCCAGCATCAGGGAAAATTCTCTAATAATGAGCATTGTTGAGCATCTTTTCATGTGTGTATTAGCCATCTGTATGTCTTCTTTGAAGAAATGTCTGTTTAGGTCTTTTTCCCACTTTTTGATTGGGTTGTTTTTCTAGCATTGAGTTGTATGAGCTGCTTGTATATTTTGGAAATTAATCCTTTGTCAGTTTCATTTGCTATTTTCTCCCATTCTGAGGGTTGTCTTTTCACCTTGCTTATAGTTTCCTTTGCTGTGCAAAAGCTTTTAAGCTTAATCAGGTCCCACTTGTTTACTTTTGTTTTTATTTCTGTTACCGTAGGAGGTGGGCCATAGAGGATCTTGCTTTGTGTCATCAAGTGTTCTGCCTATGTTTTCCTCTTAAGAGTTTTATAGTTTCCGGTCTTAAATTTAGGTCTTTATCCATTTTGAGTTTATCTTTGTGTATGGTGTTAGGAAGTGCTCTCATTTCATTCTTTTACATGTAGCTGTCCAGTTTTCCCAGCACCATTTATTGAAGAGGCTTTCTTTGCCCCATTGTATATTCTTGCCTCCTTTGTCAAAAAGAAGGTACCCATAGGTGCATGGGTTTATTTCTGGGCTTTCTGTCTTGTTCCATTGGTCTATATTTCTGTTTTTTGTGCAAGTACCATACTGTCCTGATGACTGTAGCTTTGTAGTATAACCTGAAATCAGGAAGGTTGATTCCTCCAGCTCCATTCTTCTTTCTCAAGATGACTTTGAATATTTGGGGTCTTTTGTGTTTCCATGTGAATTGTGACATTTTTTGTTCAAGTTCTGTGAAAAATGCCATTGGTAATTTGATAGGGGTTTAATTGAACCTGTAGATTGCATTTGGTAGTATAGTCATTTTCACAATATTGATTCTTCCTACCCAGGAACATGGAATCTCTCTCCATCTGTTTATGTCATCTCTGATTTGTTTCATCAGTGTCTTATAATTTTCTGTGTACAGTTCTTTTGTCTCCTTAGGTATGTTTATTCCTAGATATTTAATTCCTTTTCTTGCAGTGGTGAATGGGATTGATTCCTTAATTTCTCTTTCTGATTTTTCATTATTTGTATATAGAAAAGCAAGTGATTTCTGTGTATTGATTTTGTATCCTGCGACTTGTATCCTTGTTAAATTCACTGATCAGCTCTAGTAATTTTCTGATAGTATCTTTAGGATTTTCTGTGTACAGTATCATGTCCTCTGCAAACAGTGAGAGCTTTACTTCTTTTCTGATATGGATTTCTTTTATTTCTTTTTCTTCTCTGATTGCTCTAGCTAGGACTTCCAAAACTATGTTGAATAATAGTGGTGAAAGTGGACACCCTTGTCTTGTTCCTGATCTTTGGCGGAATGCTTTCAGTTTTTCACCATTGAGAATGTTTGCTGTAGGCTTATCATATATGGCCTTTACTATGTTGAGGTAGGTTCATTCTGTGCCCACTTTTTTAAGAGTTTTAATCTTAAATGGGTGCTGAATATTGTCAGAGGCTTTTTCTGCATCTATTGAGATGATCATGTGGTTTTTATCTTTCAGTTTTTTAATATAGTTCACATTGATTGATTTGTATATATTGAAGAATCCTTGCATCCCTGGAATAAACCCAGCTTGATCATGGTGTATGAGCTTTTTGATGTGTTGCTGAATTCTGTTTGCTAAGATTTTGTTGAGGATTTTTGCATCTGTGTTCATCAGTGATATTGGCCTGTAGTTTTCTTTTTTGTGTTGTTTTTGTCTGGTTTTGGTAACAGGGTGATGGTGGCCTCATAGAATGAGTTTGAAAGTGTTCCTCTGTAATTTTTTGAAAGAGTTTTAGAAGAATAGGCATTATCTCTTCTCTGAATGTTTGATAGAATTCTCCTGTGAAGCCATCTGGTCCTGGGCTTTTGTTTTTAGGGAGATTTTTAATCACAGCTTCAATTTCACTGCTTGTAATTGGGTTGTTCATAATTTCTATTTCTTCCTGGTTCAGTCTTGGAAGATTGAACTTTTCTAAGAATCTGTCCATTTCTTCCAGGTTATCCATTTTATTGCCATATAGTCATTCATTATAGTCTCTCATAATCCTTTGTATTTCTGCATTGTCTGTTGTAACCTCTTTTTCATTTCTAATTTTGTTGATTTGATTCTTCTCTCTTTTTTTCTTGATGAGTCTGGCCAAAGGTTTGTCAATTTTGTTTATCTTCTCAAAGAACCAGCTTTTACTTTTATTAATCTTTGCTGTTTTTTCATTTCTTTTTCATTTATTTCTGCTCTGATCTTTATGATTTCCTTCTTCTAATTTTGGGGTTTTTCTGTTCTTTTTCCAATTGTTTTAGGTGTAAATGTAGGTTGTCTATTCGATGTTTTCTTTGTTTCTTGAGGTGGGATTATATTGCTCTAAACTTCCTTCTTAGAACTGCTTTTGATCCATCCCATAGGTTTTGAGTTGTCGTGTTTTCATTATCATTTGTTTCTTGAAATTTTTTGATTTCCCTCATGATTTCTTCAGTAATCTGTTGGTTATTTAGAAATGTATTGTTTGATCTCCATGTGTTTGTTAAGTTTTTTTCTTGTAATTGATATCTAGTCTCATAGCATTGTGGTCTGAAAAGATGCTTGATATGATTTCAGTTTTCTTAAATTTACTGAGATGTGATTTTTCACCCGAGATGTGGTCTATCCTGGAGAATGTTCCATGTGTACTTGAGAAGAAAGTGTATTCTTCTGCATTTGGATGGAATATCCTGAAGATATCAGTGAGACCCATCTCATCTAATGTATCATTTAAGACTGATGTTTCCTTATTAATTTTGTTTTGATGATCTGTCCATTGTTGTGAGAGGGCTGTTGAAGTCTCCTACTTTACTGTGTTTCTGTCACTTTCTCCTTTTATGTCTGTTAGTGTTTGTCTTATGTACTGAGGTGCACCTGTGTTGGGTGCCTAGATATTTACAATTGTTACATTTTCCTCTTGGACTGATCCCTTGATCATTATGTAGTGTCCTTCCTTATCTCTTGTAATCTTCTTTATTTTAAGGTCTCATTTGTCTGATATGAGGATTGCTACTCCAGCTTTCTTTTGCTTTTCATTTGCATGGAATATATTTTTCCATCCTCTCACGTCCCCTTTAGGTCTGAAGTGGGTTTCTTGTAGACAGAATATATATGGGTTTTGGTTTTGTATCCATTCAGCCTACCTGTGTCTTTTGGTTGGGGCATTTACTCCATTTACATTTAAAGTAATTATTGATATATATGTTCCTATTGCCATTTTCTTTGGAGAAGGAAATGTCAACCCACTCCAGGATTCTTGCCTGCAGAATCCCATGGACAGAAGAGCATGGTGAGCCACAGTCCATGGGCTCTCAAAGAGTTGGACAGGACTGAGTGACTAACACAGACACACATTGCCATTTTCTTCATTGTTTTAGGTTTGATTTTGTAGATCTTTTTCTTCTCTTGTATTTCTTGACTATATAAGTCCCTTTAACAGTTGTTGTAAAGCTGGTTTGGTGGTTATCTTTTACTTGTCTGAAAAGCTTTTGATTTCTCCCATCAATTTTGAATGGAATCCTTGCTGGGTAGAATAATCTTGGTTGTAGATTTTTCCCCTTCAGTACTTTAAATATATCTTGCCATTCCCTTCTGGCCTGCAGAGTTTCTCCTGACAAATCCGCTGTTAAACCTGTGGGGTTTCCCTTGTATATTACTTTGTTGCTTCTCCCTTGCTGCTTTTAATATTCTCTCTTTGTGTTTAATCTTTGTTAGTTTGATTAGTATGTGTCTTGGCGTGTTTCTTCTTGGCTTTATCCTGTAAGGGACTCTTGAGCCTCTTGGACTTGACTATTTCCTTTTCCATTTTGGGGAAATTTTCAACTATAATCTCTTCAAAAATTTTCTCATACCCTTTCTTTCTCACTTCTTCTGGGACCCCTATAATTTGAATGTTGGTGTGTTTGATATTTCCCCAGAGGTCTCTGAGACTATATCCATAGTTGTTTTCATTCTTTTTACTTTATTTTGCTCTTCAGAAATTATTTTCACCATTTTATCTTCCAGTTCACGATTTGTTGTTCTGCTTCAGATATTCTGCAATTGATTCCTTCCAGAGTATTTTTAATTTCAGTAATTGTGTTGTTTGTCTCTGTATGTTTATTCTTTAATTCTTGTAGGTCTTCGTTAATTGATTCTTGCCTTTTCTCCATTCTGTTTTCAAGGTTTTTGATCATCTTTACTGTTATTATTCTGAATTCTTTTTCAGGTAGTTTGCCTATTTCTTCTTCATTTATTTGGACTTCTGTGTTTCTAGTTTGTTCCTTCATTTGTGCATTATTTCTCTGCCTTTTCATTATTTTTTTAAACTAACTGTGCTTGAGGTCTCCTTTTCCCAGGCTTCAAGGTTGAATTCAAGATTACTTTTGGTTTGCCTCCCTACAGTTGGTCCAGTGGTTTGTATAGGGTGATATTTATGCTGAGTTTTTTTTTTTTGTTTTTCTTCTGATGGACAAGGCTGAGTGAGTTGGTAATTCTGTCTGTTGATGACTGGGTTTGTGTTTTTGTTTTGTTTGTTGTTTGCCTGTGGAGTCCTGATCAGGGTGCTACTGGTAGTTGGGTGTTGCCAGGTCTTGTATTCAAGTGGTTTCCTTTGTGGGAGTTCTCTCTATTTGTTACTCCTTAGGTTTAGTTCTCTGGTAGCCTAGGGTCTTGGAGCCAGTGTTCCCACTCCAAAGGCTCAGGACTTGATCCCTGGTCAGGAACGAATATTCCACCAGTGGTTTGTCATGGCGTTAAATGAAATTTAAACACGTACCCAAGAACAAGAAACCAAAGATCAACCCCAGAAAAATGACAGTTACAAAATGGGGCAAATAATAATAAAAATAATGGATTATACACATATACGTACACATCCATAAGCAAAAATCAAAACAGTCCAGCAAAAATAAAGTATAGTAGATTGACCTGGTGAACAAAGAAAACCAAAAATTATATCTACCAGTTAAGAACAAAACAAACTAAAGCACAAACTGGAAAACAAAACTGAAGCAAGGTGCCCACTGAAGAATAAAGCAATGAAAACAAAACTATCAAATACGTTGAGAGGAAAGGAAGGAAAGAAAGAATAGGTTTGCAAAGCTAAATAGAGGTAGATAAAGAAGATTTGTATACATTAAAGATTAAATGCATGGAGAAAAGAACAGTAAGAAAAGCAAACAAAGGAATAAATATAGAAAAAATAATAATAGGTTTAAAAAGTTAAAATTAAAGATTAAAAAAAGAAAAAAAGGAAGAGGAAAGAAAAAGTAACTCCATAGAACTGCAAAAGCCCAACGTAGAGGCAGAGGTTTATAACAACTGTAAAGAGTGTGATTGAAAAAAGAAGGGAAAAAAAACCTCAAAAGTTTGATTAGATTTCATCGTGCCAATAAAATTGACAGCTACACGGAGGCCCAGGATTGGGGGATGGGGGGGTAGGGGGTGGAAGGAAGAAAGAAAAGAAAAAAAAATCCAAAAGAAACCACAGAACATGTCAAAACAAAAGAATAAATGTTTCTCTTGAGTCACTGCTGTCAGGATCCTTTCCATCGCCTGGGAGTCACTGTCCACCTCACCTCCCTAGGGTGCCGTCCCAACCCTGTGCTGGTCTCTGGACCTGCTGTGGGAGCAACTCAGATACTAATCGGGTCCTACTCCTGTGTGTTGTTGCCTCCAATGTCCACAGCATCAGAACTAGTGCCTTTTCTTTTGTGGGACCTCTTGATGTCTTTTTATATATTCCGTAGCCACAGAGTCTGCATAGTTGATCACTTGAATTTAACCTGCAGCTTGTATAGCTGGTGGGAAGGTTTTGGATCTTCTTCCTTAGCCGAACTGCCCCTGGGTTTCAGTTGTGGTTTTATTTCCACCTCTGCATGTGGGTCGTCCACTGACCTTTGCTCCTGAGGCTGCCCTGGAGGACTTGGGTTTGCCCCTGTGAGGGCCAGGTGTGGAGGTGGTGCAGCTGCTTAGGTTGCAGGGATTCTGGCAGCATCAGGTACTCAGCGGAGTTAGCGGCTAGGGAAGAAGGGAATATAGTGCTCTAGAAGGGTATGGCAGCCAGTATTGGCCAATACACTCTAGTAATCTTGCCAAGAGAACCCCCCCCGTCCCCGCCCCACCCCCCCCACACACAGAGAGAAGCCTAGCAGACCACAGTCCACAGGGTCACAAAGAGTTGGACACGACCAAAGCAATCCCGCGTGCATAGACTCAAGACTTTTTTTTTTTGCCTGTGGCAGCTCTGCCCCAGTGAGCATTCAGTGTGAAGCTGGTGCAGCTGCTTGGCTTACAGGGACCCGGGTGGTGCCAAGTGTGCAGGGACACGGACTGCCTTAGTGCTGGAGTTATGGCCCTATCAGTCTTTTTCCAAGCTTCTGGTAACTGGCGATCAGAAGGCCTCTTTCGCTAGTCTTTCTGTGTAGCTCTGCCTGTTCAGGTGCTTAGAGGGCTCCCTTGCCTGGGGTCCTTCTCTGTTCATCACACACGTAGGCACATAGAGGGGCCCCCCTGACTGGGGTCCTAATCTGTAGATCTGCGTGTCAGGCACTTAAAGGGGCACCCTGGGTGGGGTCCTACTCTGTAGATTGCAGGGTCAGTCACTTAAAGGGGCACTCTGCATGGGGTCCTACTCTGTAGTTCAGTGCGTCAGGCAATTAATGGGCCAGCCTTTCTATTGTTCATCTGCCCATGCTGGCATGTGTGGTCTGAGAGGCTATGGTGATGGCTCCACCCCCTACGCATGACCCTGCAGTATCGCCTTGCTTCCATGGCTGCCCGCCTTTGCTTCACAGGCATTTGCCACCACATCTCTTCCCTCACGTCCTCTCGGTCAGTCTCTCCACAGTCAACAGCAGGCCTTGTTCTGGGTTTGCTCCACAATCCCTAAGGTCCAGCTCCCAGCTGGTCCGCCTTCTCGGGGACCTGCGTCCCTGTCCAGGGTATATATGGCTGCTGCAAGGACTGTCTGATTCTCATTCCATTTAGGCTGCCGTAGATCAGCTGTTTCACTCTCAGTCTTAAATGTTTCTCCTCTGACTCTGACAGTTACCCCGATGTGGGTATCGGACGCCTGCTTCAGTTCCCAAACCTGCCCAGGGCAGATCCAGTCCTAATAACACTCCTGTTTTTCCCCGTAGGTCCTTCATCCTACTGAGTTTTGTGTGATTCTATATATTCTTTTCCGCTGGTCAGGTACTCCTATTTGCTCTCAGCTGGTGTTCTGTGTGCACCTCTCTGTCTGAAGGTGTATTCCTGATGCATCCATGGAGAAATGTTCTCCATGTCCTCCTACTCCTCCACCATCTTGTTCTCCCTGTTTTTGGGGGGTTTTTTGACACATATATATATGTAGTTTTTTTTTTTTTTTTTAATTCTACTTATTTTTGGCTGAACTTTCTTTGTCTTCATTGCTGTGCATGGTTTTTCTAGTTGCTGTGAGCAGGGACTTCTCCTCATTGCAGTTCGTGAGCTTCACATTGTGATGGCTTTTCTTGTGGGAAGCACAGGCTCTAGGTGCTCATGGGTTTCAGTAGTTGTGATACCTGGGCTCTAGAGCATGGGCAATTGGGCCTAGTTGCTTCTCATCATGTGGCATCTTCCCAGATGAGGGATTGAACCCGGCCCCTGCATTGACTGGCAGATTCCCAGCCACTGGACCACCATGGAAGTCCCTGTATATATTTTTTAAAAAATAAAATAACTCATGAGATCACACTAACACTTATAATTCAAATTCAGAATTATATAATTTTTTAAACTTCTTTATATTATACCTATAACTCATTTCTTATACTCTGGGAACCTACTTTTTGAAGCCATAGGAAATAAGAGAATTGTAATATATCATAATGAATCATTCATTTGCTCTATAAAAAGAATTTCAGGAGGGGAACTCAATTCTACCATCAACTTGAGAAATTCTACCATCAGTTACTGAGAAATGTTTAAAAATGATTTTGCATATACTCTCATTTCCCTCTGCTGTGTCTGGACAGCTGTGAGGGTTCAGAGCTTGTTTTCTAGTAAATTCTCCTGGAAAGGTTAATGGAAACCGTATTTCCTGAATTTCTGTGTGTTGAAAATTATTTATATCCTTCATACTCTAAAGCCAGTATTGTTATTACCAAAGAAACAGAAAACAAAAAGTGCTGACAAAGATATGGAAAAGTTTGAACCCTTGTGCACTGCTGATGAGAATGTAAAATGGTGCAACTACTGTAGAAAACAGCATAACCATACTAATGGGCATTGTGGTTTTGATTTATGTACCCTAGTGGTGTTTTTGAGCATTTTTTCATGTCCTTTTTGGACATTTGTATATCCCTTTTAGAGAAGTGTGTATTCAAGTCCTTTGCTGATTTTTTAATCTAGTTTTTTGTTGTTTTAGAGTTGTAGGAGTTTATATATTCTGGATGTGAAAGTGTTAGTTGCTCAATCAAGTCCGACTCTTTACAACCGTGTGGACTGTAGCCCACCAGGCTCCTCTGTCCATGGAATTTCCCAGGCAGGAGTGATAGAGTGGTAGTCATTCCCTTCTCTGGGCAATCTTCTTGATCTAGAAATCAAACCCAGGTCTCCTGAATCGTAGGCAAAGTCTTTACTGTCTGAGCCACCAGGGAAGCCTCCACATTCTGGATATTGACCCCTTACTAGATATATCATTTACATATATTTTCTCATTTTTAAGTTATCTTTTTGCTCTGTTGGTCATGACCTTTGATGGACAGAAATTTTAAATTTTGTTGTAGTCCAGTTTGTCTGTTTTTGCTTTTGGTTTCGTATGAAGGAAATTCTTACCAACTCCATTATCATGGAGCTTTTTGCTTAGATTTTCCTCTTGGACTTTTATAACTTTTAAGACTTAGATCTTTAATATATTTTGAGTTAATTTTTGTATGATGGAGGGGTCTAGCTTCATTCTTTTGCATGTGTATAACCAGAGTGATATGTCAATCAGAAATCTGATGCTTTGCTTTCTGAGAGATTTCCTGGTTCTTCTCTCCTTGTAATCTGGACCTTTTTCTTAATTTGCTTGTATTATTTCTGTGCTATTTATCTTTTATTTTCCTCTTAGCAGTTGCTTTGCAATCTTTAGACCTGTCCTAAAAGACCCTGGATACTCGTTTTTAAGAGTTTAGAGTGACTAGAGTGCATTTAGTTTTTATACTCAGTTGGTATTATATTGAGCAAGTTTTTTGCAGTTTCTAGTGTCCTGAGGCTTATCATGCTTTTCAGTGACTAACTCTTGACCATTTTGTGGTTTTCCTGTTTTCTGGTCCATTAGATGTCCCATTGCGTCTCTCTCCTTTCTCCTACAGTGTTGATAAAAGGCAGGTCTTTGTGATTATAGTTGGTCTGTCTTTATCTGCTTATGTTTTGGGGGTTGTGGAGATAACCTGTTACCTGGTTTTGTAGTAAATGTTGTTTGTGAGCTTTTGGTTTTGATGTTCGATTGTTGTTTTACATTCAGATTTTGAGAGTTTTAAAAACTATGCTGCCATTGTGCCTGTGCTGGCATTGTGACTGCCACAATGCCTATTGAAAATTCTTAAAGCAAGAATTTTGTTAGAGGTACAGATGGTGCATTGATAGAAATTATAAAAATCTTGTTCCTTAAAATTAAAAATTAGGTCAAAGAGAAATTTCTAGTATTATTATGTGATAGAAATCAGGAATAAAAAATGTTTACTACCTTTTATTAATTGATTGTATTCCAGGGAAGTTGTTTTAGAAACAAATTTTAAAAAAGAAAGAAACTCCAGTTATTTGCACAAGGATGTTGGTTGATTTTTAACAATCGGTGTAATTTGCTATATAATTTATATTTCATAATAACTAAATATAGCACATTTTGACAGATACGTACAGTTGCACAATCATTATCATAGTCATGAGTTTTATCACCCTCCGAAGTTATCTGATTTACCCTTTTCAGCTTATCCTTTTTTCTCCCTTCCTGGCCCCTCTGCGACCACTGATCTGTTTTTGTCAGTATACTTGTACTTTTTCAGAATTTCATATCATGGGATTATACAACATATAATCTTTTGTGTCCAGCTCTTTTCCCTTAAGTGATTATTCATCTTTCTGTAGTATTGTATTTACTGAGTGATTATCATGTCAAACCTTGAATGCTGCATCACGACCTTTGAGAACAAGTAGCCTGGAAATAAAGGGGTTCAGAAGTAGCTGTATGCTTCTGTAGATACATTCCTGCCCTCAGCCCTCACAGTCTGGTTGGGCAAGTGTGCTTATACATGTAGTTTTAACAGACGTAATCTCACCCAGTCCTTGAGAAATACAAAAGGGAACAATTTTATTCATAAAATCTCTGTAATAGAAATATGAGAAACTTTAAATCTCCAGAGAGAATCTTATATGGAATCCTGACTTATGAAACATAGAAATTATATTTAATTACTTTCAACATCAAGTGTTACCTTTTTCTATTTTACTCCTTTTTAATCTTAAATATTATCTCCTTTGTTTTTTTGTCTCCTTCCTCAACTTCCTAGTGAAGTTGAGACTTTTCATTTTTTTGGTATACTTCTTTGGGGTTTTTATTTTTCTTGGAGGCTCATTTTTTAAGAGTTCTGTTTGTGTTGAAACTCCTAACTCTTTTCAGAGTAGTTGATATTTTCCTTTGTTTGTATGCTTTTATGCTTCTATCTTTATGTAGAAAAGTAGTTTGTAGACTCTTGGTCTTTTTATCAGCTCTCTTACTGCTTTTAAACTTAAAACTACTTCTCAATCCAAATATCAGATACTGTCCTATATTTTGTTTGTTTCATTGTGGCTTACATTTTTACATTTAAATTGATTGGAGTTTCTGTGTATATAACATCTTTTTCTTTTTGTTTTTTTGAGGATGGAAATGGAGTTGTTCGTGGTTACTACTTATCTGTGTTTCTGGAACTTTCAGCTGGCTTGCCAGAGACTTCCAAGTAAGACATGCAATTAAGTAACAAACTTTAGTGTGGGTTTACATACCTTCTTAGCATTTTTCATTAACTACTTTTGTTAAATACTATATTTTATATCTGTTAAGATGTTATACCAGTATGGAATCTCTGGCATAGTATGTTGGCATAGACTGTCAGTTCTCAAATTATATGGCATCAGGACTCTATACTCTTAAATTTTATTGGGAAATCCAAAGAATTTTTCTTTATATGGTTTTATCTGGTGATATTTTCTGAATTAGAAATTAAAACAAAAACTTTGAAATTTTTGTTAATTTACTTGAATAATAAGCCTATTACATATTAGCATAAGTAACATTTTCTTGAAGAATAACTTTTTCTAAAGCAAAATAATACTTGGTGAGAAAACATATTGTAAAACACTTCATAATGTATGGCTTTTCAATTTACTGTAATAAGTTGTTTGGGTTGAAGTATATATACAAAATCTGGCCTAATGGATTTTGCATTTCATATGTAGTTAGAAAAAGCTTTTTACAGTGATCTACAGTTCACATACCACATGAAAGTGAAAGTGTTAGTTGTGCACTCAGGTGCAACTCTTTGCGACCCCATGCACTGTAGCCCTGTAGGCTCCTCTGTCCATGGAATTCTCCAGGCAAGATTGGAGTGGGTAGCTATGCCCTTCTCCAGGGGATCTTCCTGTCATCTGAACCACCAGGGAACCATACCATAAAATTCATCTTATAAATAAGTGTAGAATTCAGTAGATTTTAGTATATTCATTGAGTTCTACAGCTATCACTGTATCTAACTTCAGAACTTTTTTTTTTTTTCTTTTTAACTTTTTTTGGCCATGCCTCATGGCATGTGGAATCTTAGTTCCGCAACGAGGGAGCAAACCTGTGCTCCCACACTGGAAGCACAAAATCTTAACCACTGCTGCCAGGGCATTCTACAGAACATTTTCATCACCCCACAAAGCAACACTGTACTTATTAGCAATCACTTCCCATTCCCACCCAGTTCCTGGCAGCCCTAATCTACTTTTTTTTTAGGGAGGAACACTTTAAAAAGCACTTTTAGATAATTGTGAATCATCTTTGATATTACCCCAAAATTGAACAAGTGCTTGTTTGTTAAATGTAATTTGTAGCATGAAATCTGGAACCATATCAGTAAATTTTATTTCCCTCTGTTACACCATAATCTGTTGGTTTGATTTGAGATATGTGTTTCCAGTTATGGCATAATAGTGATAACCCTTTTTTCGATAACAACCAAAAAGGAAAACATTTCCTAGACACCAGACCTGAGGCAACAAATGAAAGCAATGCCTGAGAGACAGGAAATAAATCAGACCTGTGATTGCCTCACTTAACCTTGAGAGAGTTTTCAGGCCATAACACATGCAGGCAGAAATGCAACAGTCTGGCTAACTCCTTGAGTTGAGGAGACAGTGCTGATTGTCCAGGAGGACCAGCACACCTAGAGTGCAGTGGACAGAACACCAGAAGAGAGATCTGTACAAAGAATTCCAGAGATTTGGAAGGCATTCTCTTCAAATATGAGAAGGGCATGGCAACCCACTCCAGTGTTCTTGCCTGGAGAATCCCATGGACAGAGGAGCTGGGCGGGCTACAGTCCATGGGGTTGCAAAGAGTCGGACACAACTCAGTGCCTGACACACACTCTTCAAATATTCTGCAGAGTATTGAATGGGGGCATGCATGTAAAGAAAGCTAACTGAGGTTGGGGGAAGGACCATCTGGGAAGGCTTAGAGGGAGTGGTGCCTGGTGCCTGGTACAGGGCCAGTAATTGTGTTGTTCCCATCACTGTAGTGGTAACTTCTAATCCATGGGGCATTGAATGAACTACACAGGAAATTTTTGCCTCCCTAGTGGAGAACAGTCCTAGAATGGACATTACTCCAGACCCATCTAACAAATAAAAGCAAGACTGAAAGAATCGAATTGTTTCCAGGTAACCTAACAGTAGTCTAGAGCAGAGCTGAAGAAAACTCATAAGTTTACAAAAATTACAAAAATGTCCAGCAGAAATCCCTTGCACTCCTGTATTCTAACAATGAGAAAACAGAAAGAGAAATTAAGGAAACAATTCCATTCACCATTGCAACGAAAAGAATAAAATATTTAGGAATATATCTACCTAAAGAAACAGAAGACCTTTATATAGAAAGCTATAAAACACTGCTGAAAGAAATCAAAGAGGACACAAATAGATGGAGAAATATACCGTGTTCATGGATTGGAAGAATCAATATAGTGAAAATGAGTATACTACCCAAAGCAATCTATAGATTCAATGCAATCCCTGTCAAGCTACCAATGGTATTTTTCAGAGAACTAGAACAAATAATTTCACAATTTGTATGGAAATACAAAAAACCTCGAATAGCCAAAACAATCTTGAGAAAGAAGAATGGAACTGGAGGAATCAACCTACCTGACTTCAGTCTCTACTACACAGCCACAGTCATCAAAAGATAGTATGGTACTGGCACAAAGACAGAGATATAGATCAATGGAACAAAATAGAAAGCCCGGAGATAAATCCATGTACCTATGGACACCTTGTCTTCGACAAAGAAGGCAAGAATATACAATGGAAAAAAGACAACCTCTTTAACAAGTGGTGCTGGGAAAACTGGTCAACCACTTGTAAAAGAATGAAACTAGAACACTTTCTAACACCATACACAAAAATAAACTCAAAATAGATTAAAGATCTAAATGTAAGACCAGAAACTATAAAACTCCTGGAGGAAAACATAGGCAAAACACTCTCCGACATAAACCACAGCAGGATCTTCTATGACCCACCTCCCAGAATATTGGACATAAAAGCAAAAATAAATGGGACCTAATTAAAATTAAAAGCTTCTGCACAACACAGGAAACTATAAGCAAGGTGAAAGACAGCCCTCAGAATGGGAGAAAATAATGGCAAATGAATAACAGACAAAGAATTAATCTCAAAAGTATACAAGCAACTCCTGCAGCTCAATTCCAGAAAAATAAACGACCTAATCAAAAAGTGGGCCAAAGAACTAAATAGACATTTCTCCAAAGAAGACATACAGATGGCTAACAAACACATGAAAAGATGCTCAACGTCACTCATTATCAGAGAAATGCAAATCAAAACCACAATGAGGTACCATTTCATGCCAGTCAGAATGGCTGCTATTCAAAAGTCTACAAGCAATAAATGCTGGAGAGGGTGTGGAGAAAAGGGAACCCTCTTACACTGTTGGTGGGAATGCAAACTAGTACAGCCACTATGGAGAACAGTGTGGAGATTTCTTAAAAAACTGGAAATAGAACTGCCATATGACCTGGCAATCCCACTGTTGGGCATACACACCGAGGAAACCAGAATTGAAACAGACACGTGTACCCCAATGTTCATCGCAGCACTGTTTATTATAGCCAGGACATGGAAGCAACCTAGATGCCCATCAGCAGACGAATGGATAAGAAAGCTGTGGTACATATACACAATGGAATATTACTCAGCCATTAAAAAGAATATATTTGAATTAGTTCTAATGAGGTGGATGAAACTGGAGCCTATTATACACAGTGAAGTAAGCCAGAAAGAAAAACTCCAGTACAGTATACTAACGCATATATATGAAATTTAGAAAGATGGTAACGATAACCCTGTATGGGAAACAGCAAAAGAGACACAGATGTGTAGAACAGTCTTTTGGACCACGTGGGAGAGGGTAAGGGAGGGGATGATGTGGGAGAATGGCTTTGAAACATGTATATTTATCACGTGTGAAACGAATGGCCAGTTCAGGTTCGATGCATGAGACAGGATGCTCGGGGCTGGTGCACTGGAATGACCCAGAGGGATGGGATGGGGAGGGAGGTGGGAGGGGGGTTCAGGATGGGGAACACATGTACACCCATGGCGGATTCATGTCAATGTATGGCAAAACCAATACAATATTGTAAAGTAAAATAAATAAGTAAATGAAACTGAGAAAAAAATAAAAAGATTACAGAAATATCCAGCACCCAACAAAGCTAAGGTTACATTATCTGTTATTCATTCAGAGATTAACTGGCATGCAAAGAGGCAAGAAGAGATAACCAATACGGAGGAGAGTAAGCAGTTGATTTGAGCAAGAACTGTTTTTTTTTTTTCAATGTGAGTTATATCTATTGATATTTTATGAATTAGAAATGAAAACATTTAAAAAATTAATTTACTTATAGTAAACTAATTGCATATTAACATAAATTACATTTCTATGAATAGTCACTTTTTCTAAAACAAAATAATATTTGATGAGAAAACTTGTTTTACATTTTTGGACATATTTGTATGGCTTTAAAAAGACAACTAGTTTCTCATGTGACAATTAGAGGAGAAAATATTTTTCTCAGTTTTTATAACTACATTTCATCTGTTCAAAAGTTGAATAGAGATAAGGAAGATACCAAAAATTCATACTGAACTTCTTGAGAATGAACTAACTATATTTGAAATGAAGAATACACTGGATGGCATGAATGACAGACTAGATACTGCAGAAGAAAGGATTAATTAATGAATTAATGGACTTGAAGGCATTAGCTATAGAAACTATTCAAAATATGAACATAGAGAATAGAATTCCAAAACTATGAAACAACTTGAAGTAGCTTAATGTACAGCTATCTGGAGTCCTTGAAGAAGGGGATGGGAAGGAAAAAGTAAATACTTTCCAAACTTGATAAAAGCTTTAAGCCCATGGATCCAGAAGTTTAGTGAACTATAAGCACATGAAACATGAAGGAAACATCAAAGTACATCATAATCAAATTGCTTAAAACCAATGGGAAACAAAATATCTTAAACTGGCAGTGAAAAAAAAAGTAATTAAATTTAGAGGCACAAAGGAAAGGATGAAATCAGGTTTCTCACTGGAAACAATACAAGTGAAATGATAATATAGCAACATTTTAAAAAGATTGAAAGAAGCAAACATTAACCTAAAATTTTATAATCAGCAAGAATATATTTTAAAAAATACAGTGAAACTAAGACATTTTCAGATCTGAACTATAAGAAATGTTAAAGTGCATGCTTCAGACAGGGTAAATAATACCAGTTGGACCTCTGAATTTAAACAAAGAAATGAAGAGCACCAGAAATGGAAATTACTTGAGTAAAGAAAGCTTTTTTTCTGTTACCAAAGTAATTTTAAGTGATAATTGACAATATAATCAAAAGCAGTAGCATTATATTTTAGGGTTTTTAACATATTTAGAAGCAAAGTTCACAACAAAAACAGCTGTATAAAGTCCAAAAGAGGAACTTCCTAGGTGGTCCAGTGGTTAAAATCTGTCTGCCAATCCTGGAGACATGGGTTTAATCCCTGGTCCTGGAAGGTCCTACATGCCACAGAGCAGCTGACCCTGTGCATTGCAACCAGTGAGCCTATGCTCTAGAGCCCATGAGCCTCAACTACTGAAGCCTTCATGCCTCGAGCACGCACTCTGCAGCAAGAGAAGCCCGGGCATTGCAGCTGGAAAGTAGCCCCTGCTCACCGCAGCTAGAGAGAGCCAGTGAGCAGCAATGAAGACCCAGTGAAACCAGAAATAAACAAATAAACAAAGAAACAAATAATTGTTTTAAAAGGCCAAACGATTAGAGCATGGAAGTGTAATGTAAGATTCTGACACTATATGTAAAGTGGTATAATAACAATTAAAGCTAGACTGTGATATGTTAAAGATACATACTATCCTATTAATTTTTCTTGCCTCTTGTAACAAATTACCAGGAATTTGGCAGCTTAAAACAACAGAAAACATTTCCCTCACATTTCTGGAGGCCAGAAATCCAAAAACCATTGCTAGGCCAAAATCAGGGTTTCAGTAGAGTTGTGCTAGCTCCAGTTACACTAAGGGAGATCTGTTTCTCGCCTCTTCCAGCTTCTGCTTACTGCCAGCATTCTTGGGCTTATGGCAGTGTCGCTTCTACCTCTGCCTGTGGTCACGCTGCCTTAGCTTTTTTTTGTCTCTGTCAGATCTTGCTCTGCTTTTCTCTTACAGTGGCATTCATGGTTACATTTAGGGTGTATGTGGGTTTTCCAGGATAGTCCCCTCATCTCAGGATCCTTGGCTCAATTGCAGCTGTGTATTCCCAGTCATAGGTTCTGAGAATTAAGACGTCAATACCTTGGGGACACTGTTCAGCCTCCCATAACTGTAAACTATAAAGCCACTGCTAAAATGACAAAGATGTTTAGTTTATAAAGCAATGGTGGGGATAAAGTTGAAGCAAATCCTAGTCTTAAAGTAGGCAGAAAAAGATAAGTGGTAACAAAACACAGATGGGAGGAATACCAAGATGTGGCACCATAAATGGTCCAAACACCCCAATTAAAAAGTGGAAATTGTCAGGTTGGCTAGAAAAGCAAAACTCAAGTGTATGCCAAACCCAAGAAATATGCTTTAAATGTAAAGATAAACCATACTAATCAAAACCAAGTTGGAGATGTTACTTTAATATCCAAGTAGATTTCAAAGGAAAGCATATTACCAGAGATAAAGAAGTTTATTTCATAGTGATAAAAGGATCAGTTTTAGTCATACATACATACATCAGACATACAATGATTATAAATATTTCTGTTTATACTCTGGTAACAGATTCTGAAAATGCACAAAGCAAAAACTGATAGAAGTATAAGAAGAAATAGAAATTCTTCTCTCAGTTGATACAGCAGATAGGCAGAAATCATCAAGGACATAGTAAATCTGGATAGCCTGACCCAGCCTGACTTGCTGGACATTTATAGACGCTTTGATCCAACGGTAGCAGAATGCAAATTATTCTTAAGTGTGCACAAAATATTTACCAAGAAAGACCATATTCTGGAACGTAAAATATGTCTGAAAAAATTAAAAAATATTCAAATCATTCAGTTTTTTTTACTGTAATGAATTCAATTTAGATGTTTGTAATAGATATTTTAAAAATCTGACATAGTTCAAAGGTAAATAACACACTTCTAAATAACCCCTGGATCCAAGAGGAAATAATAATAGATTTTTTAGAAGTTTTTTGAACTGAAGTGAAAACACAGCATACCAGAATTTGTAGTATATTGCTAAAGCAATAGGTAGGGGAAAATTTATATGACTGAATGCCCATATAAGTGAAAATCAGAAAGGCCTTAAATAAATGTCAGCGTCTGTTTTAATAAACTAGAAAAAAGAACAAGTTAAATGAAAAGTAAACAATAAAAAAATAACAAAGGTAAAAAATGCAATGAAATAAACATGCAGTAGAGAAAATCATTAAAATCTAAGGGACAACATTTAAAGTCTAACACTAAGGACTGATGTTGAAGCTGAAACTCCAGTACTTGGGCCACCTGATGTTGAGAGCTGACTCATTGGAAAAGACCCTGATGCTGGGAAAGATTGAGGGCGGGAGGAGAAGGGGACGACAGAGGATGAGCTGGTTGGATGGCATCATCGGCTCGATGGACATGGGTTTGGGTGGACTCCAGGATTTGGTGATGGACAGGGAGGCCTGGCATCTTGTGGTTCATGGGGTTGCAAAGAGTTGGACACGACTGAGCGACTGAACTGAACTCAACTGTATAACTGAAGATATATAATAAAGCCATAGTATCAGCATAATACAACATATTAGCCTAAGAGACAGATGATCAATGGCATATACAGATCTCCGTGATCCAGAAGTAGAGCAGTTCTCTGAAACCTTGTGTAAGACGAAATGGTTTCAAGTAAAGAAGCAATTACCTTGAGACATACCTTGCTAACAGATGCACAGAATATAACAGGATAAAGTATATATGCTTACAGACACAGTTCAAAGCTATGGCAGCTTGATACTGAGATGCTGGGTATAGTTCCTTTGGAAGGAGGTTGGTGGTGACACTCCTGCTGCTTGGAGCATGCCTCCATAATGGCTCGCTACAAAAAAAAGCACTGAATGCTATTTTCACTTTTCAACTTTTTTTTGTTGTTGTTGTAAAAGTGAAATTTTTCTTGGTTAGCAAAAACAAGTACTAGTGTAGACCCTTTTTAAAAAAGTAAAGTGGCAGAAAGAGAATGTTAAAAAGCTGGGGATACCTATGTTACAACTCCAGAAATAAATGCACTTTCATTAGGAAATTAGTGGTTGAAAAAGATGGAAAGACAGTGCTGTGGGGAAGGTGTAATCTTTTCAACAAATTGTGCTTGAACATTTGAATATTCATATGCAAAAAAATGGAACTTGGATCCATACCTCACACTGTATACTTAAACTAACTGAAAATTGATCCTAGACCTAGATTTAAGTTTTAAATAATAAAACTTGCTGGAGATAACACAAGAGGAAATGCACCTTTGTCTTGGGATCGTTATTTTAGTTAAAATGCAAAAGCACAATCCATAAAAGAAACACATTTGTAAGTTAGACTTCATGAGAATTGTAAAGTTCTCTTCCTCAGATTATGTGGAGTTGTACTGACAATAGATAAACAAGGTCCCTTCCCCATATTTGCAAAAAGTTTGTCCGACACCCCATAAAGAAGGTATATACATGGCAAAATAAGCCTGTGTAAGATGTTTATAGCATTAGTCATTAGGGAAACAAATTTATCTACAATACAGTACTACCGTATCCTATTAGAGTAGCTATAATTACAAAGCTCATACCACGTGTTGGCAAGAATATAGAGAAATCTGAAGTCTTAGAATATAGAGAAATCTGAAATCTTAGATGTTTCTGGTGGGAATATAAAATGATACAATGACTTCTGTAAACAAGTTGGTGATTTTGTTAAAAAGTAAACGTACACTTCTGTATGACTCAGTCACACCACTCTTAGATATTTATCTCAGAGAAAAGGAACTAGATACCCAACAAAGTCTTATAGAAATGTTCGTAGTAACTACATTTTGAATAGCCAAGTAAAATCAACCCTAATGGTTGATTTTATTCATCAACAGATGAATAAGTAAGTTTTGCTATGGCTAGACAATGGAATAATACTTAGCAATAAAAAATAATGAACTATTGACACATGTGACAATAGGACTTTTAAATTAATGATTTTAAATGAAAGGAGTCAGATTAAAAAGAGCACATATAAATGATCTATTTATATAAACCTCTAGAAAAATGCACACTACTCTGTAGTGACAGTGCAGATGTGTGGTTGCTGAGAGATGGGGTAGGCTGGGCTGAGGTTGGTTGGAAGGTGTAGGGAGAAGGTAAGAAGAATTATGAGAGGCAGAAGAGACTCTGGGAATGGTGGATATGTGTTTTGGTTGCTATACTGGTGATGGTTTTATGGATATATATAAATATGTATCTGTTATACACCTAAGTTCCACGTCGTTAAAACTTTATTTATGGCTGTGCTAAGCCTCCGTTGCTGCGCTGGCGTTTTCTCTGGTTGTGATGGGCGGGGCCTCTCTCTGCAGGCTTGTTGCGGTGGTTCTGTTTGTTGTAGAGCATGAGCTCTGGGGTGCGGGCTTCACTAGCTGCAGCTGGCGATCACGATCGAGGACTCAGGCACTCAACAGTGGTGGCCCACGGGCGTAGTTGCTCCACCACGTGTGGGATCTTCCTGGACCAGGGATGGAACCTGTATCCTCTGCATCGCAAGTTGGCGTCTTAACCACTGGACCACCAGAAAAGGCCCATTTCATTAAAACTTACTCAGAAAGACAATTAAAACTTTATTGGCCTGTCTTATGCTTTGCATGGATCTTTTACTCATGCGTGACTTTGTAACATCATGGGTTAATCATTTAGAAAATAATGATTCACCAAATACAGTTGATACATTTCATTAGGCAATATCAGTCACAATCATTGATACCACTGTTTTCATAATAAAAGTCTTAAAGTAGTGAAAAGCTTTTAAGTTCATGTGGCGCATACAAGTTTTCCAGGATTATGTTTTTGTTTTTGTTTTTTTTGCTTGAAAGTGTGTTTTATCACTGGCAACAGATACTGGCAGTTCTTTCCCTTAGTTATTATGGTCCAGAACATGTCTTCTGGGTATCTACAACTGAATAACTATTGCTTGTCAGTTCTTTCAGTTTGTTTCACAAAAATGACTGATCTTGGAACTCAGTTGAACAAAATGCTTTTTTCCAAGGCGTCCATTGCAGCACAAGTACTTTTTGTATGTTTCCCATTTGTGACACCAAGTGTTGAGGTTTAATAACATTTGTCATTTTTACTACTTCTTCAAAGATATTTTTCAGAGATATTGAACTTTTTTTTTCCCACCTGAAAATATGTAGTAGTGAATAGTATGATTACTGGCACATTTTAACTACCATTGCTTTTTCACCATTAGTGAAAATGTCAAACATGGTGAAAAAGGCAAATAACAGCATTGTTACAAAGATTGGTTTTGACTTTTTGGATCACTGAAAGAATCATAGGAACTGAACCCCAATAACACAGCCTCTGACATAGACTAACCTTAGTGCAGAATATTCTTGCCACCACTCGTGAGTCAAGCTATGAATAAAGCTGGTAGTATAGAAAGGATTCTGACCTCTGAGTTGTAACTATTATTATGTTTTAGTTATAACTCTGTTCCAGACCTGTGATCTGAAGCAGTGGACTGTTACTGTTGGACCTCGTTGTTGCTATAATAGCTAACATCTGCTGAATGTGCTCATACTCTGTGCTCTGCACTATGCCTTACATAACTCATTTTGCGTTACTACCACCTCATGTGCTGTCACTGCTGTTATCACTCCCATTTTACAGACGGAAGTATAACAGCTAAGTTATTCACTTAAGTTCAGCATTGTTAAAATCCAATCTGTTTAACATAGATTTTTCTTTCTCTGTATTCTTCATTCTTAACCACCAAATTTGTAGTTGGAAGGTGGTTGATCATGGACAGAATTCTAAGAAGTTTAGTGATTATAGGGTTTTGTTCGTAACCCTGTTGCTACCATTAATCTTGATTCTCTTCTTGTCTCTTGACTAATTTATTTTCTAATCTGTGTATAGGCATAACTCAGAGATACTGCAGGTTTGGTTCTAGACCACTGCAATAAAGTAAGTCACATAAAAGTTATGTTTAAATTATACTATAGTCTATTAAGTGTGTGATAGTAGTATGTCTCAGAAAACAGTATACATATCTAATTTAAAACACTTTATTGCTATAAAATGCAAACCATCACTGAGTCATCAGTGGGTCATAATTCTTTGCTGGTGGAAGGTTTTGCCTCGATATTTGGTGGCTGCTGTCTGATCAGGGTAGTGATTGCTGAAGGTTAGGGTGGGTGTAGCAACTTCTTTAAATAAGATAACAGTAAAGTTTGCAGCATTAACTGACTTGTCATCTCATGAATGGTTTCTCTGTAGCATGCATTGCTGTTCGATAGCATTTTACTCACAGTAGAACTTTCATATTTGGAGTCAGTCCTCACAAATCCTGACTTTGCTTTATCAACTATTCTTGCCTGACTTTTTTGTGACCCTGTGGATTATAGCCCGCTATGCTCCTCTCTGCATGGGATTTTCCAGGCAAGAATACTAGAGTGGATTGCCATTTCCTTCGCCAGTGCTTTATCAACTAAATTTATGTAACTAATATTCTAAATCCTTCGTTGTCATTTCAACAGTCTTCACAGTATCTTTACCTGGAGTAGCTTGTGTCTCAAGAAACCTTTTTTTTTCTCATTCATCGAAAGTAGCTCCTTATTCATTAAAGTTTTATCGAGATGGTAGCAGTTCAGTCACATCTTTAGGCTCTACTGATTCTAATTCTCTTGCTGTTTCTGCCATATCTGCAGTTACTTCCTCACTGAGATCTTCAACCCGTTAAAGTCATTTGTGAGATTTGGAGTCAAGTTCTTTCAAAGTCCTTTTAATGTTGATTTCCCAACCTCTTCCCACAAATCATGAATGGTCTTTTTGGCTTCTAGAAAGGAAAATCATTTCCAGGTTTTCAATTTACTTTGCCTGGATCCATCAGAGCAATTACTACAGCAGTTATTGCCTTATGAAGAGTTGAAAGTCAAAATTACTCCTTATCTGTGGGCTGCAGAATGGATGTGTGTGAGCAGGCCTGAAAGCAAAATTAATTTTGTACATCTCCATCAGAACTCTTGGGTGGCCAGGTGCATTGTCAATGAGCAGTAATACTTCGCAAAAAGTTTTTTTTTCCAGAGCAGTAAATCTCAACAGTGGGCTTAAAATATTCTGTTAACCACAGGTAAATAGATGGGTTGTCCTCAAGCTTTGTTCTTTTTATAGAGCAAAGGCAGAGTAAGTTTAGCATAGTTCTTAAGGGCTCTAGGGTTATTCAGAATGGTAAATGAGCATTAGCTTCAACTTAAAGTCACCAGCTACATTAGCTTCTGACAAAACTCAGCCTGTCCTTGGATGCTTTGAAGCCAGACATTACTTCTGGATAGCTTGTTGCAGCTTCTATACCAGCTTGTGCTTTTATGTTATGAAGACAGCTTCATTCCTTCAGTCTCAGGAACCAGCCTCTAGTAACTAAACTTTTCTCCTACTGCTTCTTCGTCTTCTGAGCCTTTGTGGAATTGAGACCTAGGACCTTGCTGTGGATTAAGCTTTGGCTTAGGGGAGTGTTGTAACTTGTTTGTTCTTCTATCTGGACCACTAAAACTTCTCCATGTCATGAGAGATACTGTTTAGCTTTTTAAATTGTGTGTTCACTGGAGTGTCGCTTTTAACTTCCTTTCAGAATTTTTCCTTTGCATTCATAGCCTGGCTAGCTGTTTGACATGAGTGGCCTAACTCATAGCCTCTCTTGCCTTTCAATCTGTCTTCCTCACTAACCTTAATCATCTCTAGCTCCTCACTAACCTTAATCATCTCTAGCTTTTGATTTAAAATAAGACGTGAGAGTTTTTCTTTCACTTGAACACTTAAAGGCCATTAATTTGTCTAATTTCAGTATTATTATGTCTCAGGAATAGGGAGGCCTAAGAGGCAAGGAAAGAAATTGGGGAGGAGGGGCAAGGAAGACAGATGCTGATAGGTAAAGCAGTCAGAACACACACAATGTTCATCAGTTAAGTTTGTCGTTGGATGTGGTTTGTGGCACCACAAAACAATACCATCAGAGGTCACTGGTCATAGATCATGATTACAGATATAACAATAATGATGTAAAAGTTTGAAAGATTGTGAGTGTTACTAACTGTGACATAGACATGAAGTGACTTAAGTGCTGTTGGAAAAGTGGAGCCAAATGGACTTGCTTGATGCACGGTTGCCACAGACCCTCAGTGTGTGACAGTGTGATACCTCTGAAGCACAAAAAACCAAAAGGACGGTAAAACACGATGTGTCTATACCTGTGTTTCCACCTTCCTAAGACTCTCCTCTGGCTGGTAGGTAGATTCTGTGACACTTCTGTTGCTTTTGGTGCCGGTTTCATTTTGGAAGCTTTTATTGTTGATATATACACTTCGGGAGCTTAAAGTTTACATTATAAATAGTAGTAATATTGTCAGTGATAATGAAATACTATCATTCAGGATACTAAGGTTTAAGATTAGAACGGTGTATTTGCTAGATATTATCTGAATGCCTTAATGAGACTGTTCTGTTTGGACAAAAACAGACGTCTTATCTTTGGGTTTTTTTCTTTTCTTTTCTTTTTTTTGGCTGTGCTATGCAGCATGTGCTGCTGCCCTCAATATGCAGCAAATTTGGAAAACTCAGCAGTGGCCCCAGGACTGGAAAAGGTCAGTTTGCATTCCAATCCCAAAGCAAGGCAGTGCCAAAGAATGCTCAAACTACTGCATAATTGCCCACATCTCACATGCTAGCAAAATAATGCTCAAAATTCTCCAAGCCAGGCTTCAATAGTATGTGAACCGTGAACTTCCAGATGTTCAACCTGGATTTAGAAAAGGCAGAGGAACCAGAGGTCAAATTGCCAACATCTGTTGGATCATTGAAAAAGCGAGAGAGTTCCAGAAAAACATTTATTTCTGCTTTATTGACTACGCCAAAGCCTTTGACTGTGTGGATCACAACAAACTGTGGAAAATTCTTCAAGAGATGGGAATACCAGAGCACCTGACCTGCCTCCTGAGAAATCTGTATGCAGGTCAGGAAGCAACAGTTAGAACTGGACATGGAACAACACAGTGGTTCCAAATGGGGAAGGGAGTACATCAGGGCTGTATATTGTCACCCTGCTTATTTAACTTATATGCAGAGTACATTATGAGAAATGCTGGGCTGGATGAAGCACAAGCTGGAATCAAGATTGCCGGGAGAAATATCAATAACCTCAGATATGCAGATGATACCACCCTTATGGCAGAAAGTGAAGAAGAACTAAAGAGCCTCTTGATGAAAGCGAAAGAGGAGAGTGAAAAAGTTGGCTTAAAGCTCAACATTCAGAAAACTAAGATCACCCAGTGTTGAAGCATCAAAACTTCATTCTTTTATATGACTGAACAATATTCCATTGTATGTATGTACCTCAATTTGTTTATCCACTCATCTGTTGATGGACATATGGATTGTTTCCATCTTGTGGCTATTATGGGTAATCCTGCTATAAATATTTCATGTACAAGTTTTTATATGGGCATAGGTTTTCATTTCTTTTGAATATATCCCAATAGTGGAATTGCTAGGTTATATGGTAATTCTGTGTTTTTAACATTTTGAGGAACTGCCAAACTGTTTTCTCAGTGGCTTCATTATTTCCCATTTTTAGATTATATTTTATAGGTATCCTAGTGATCTGAAGTGGTATCTCATTGTGATTTTGACCTGCATTTTCTTAATGACTGGTGAGGTTGAGCATCTTTTCATGTTTTGTTTCTTTTTTTTTCCCATTTGTATATATTCGTTGGAGAAAGGCGAAATGTCTATTCAAGTTCATTGTTCGTTTTTAAATTAGGTTGCTTATTAGGTCTCTTAATTGCTGAGTTCCAAGAATTCTCTATATATTTTTATACTAAATCCTTATCAGACATGGGTTTGAAAACTTACTTTCATTCTGTGAGTTGTCTTTTCAGTTTCTTGATAATGTCCTGTGATGCACAAAAATTTAAAATTTTTGTGAAGCCCAGGTTACCTATTTCTTGCTCATGCTTTGGAGTCAAGTCTCCGAATCCACTGCCAAATTCGAATTCATGAGTATTTACCCCTGTGTTTTCTTGTAAGAGTTTTATAATTTTAACCCTTGGATTGGGTCATTGATCTGTTTTGAGTTCATTTTTGTGTGTGAAGTTAGAAAGTTGTATATGAAACATAAATATAAAATTGGCCAGATTTCTTAGTGCCATTTGTTTTTTTGTTGTGTTTGGTTTTGGGGGCTTGTTTGTTTTGTTTTTTGGTTTCACTTCACAATTTTTGGGATCCCAGTTCCCTGGCCAGGGACTGAACCTGGGCACACTCCATGAAAGCCTGGTCTCCCAACCACTGGACCACCGAGGAAATCCTGCAGCACCTTTGTTGAGGAGGCTTTCCTTTCCCTATTGAATCATCGTAGAGCCTTTGTAAAGTATCAGTTGCACATAGGTATTTAGGTTTATTTTTAGACGTTTAGTGGCACCGTTTATTGGTGAGAGCTGGCCTCACAACTGCAATATCTAGCCAGACAAAATATCACGGCTTTTGCATTAGTTTGTGCCATCAGTCTATTGATAATTCACTATGAGAGATACTAATATAAAAATCATTTGAGGACAGTTGACCATTGAACAATGCAGGGGTTAGGGTTACCAGCGCTCCACAGAGTCAAAAATCTGCATGTAACTTTTAATTGGTCCTTCCTTTCCTGGGTTCCTCTGTATCCACGGTTCCACATTCTCAGATTCAAACAACCACAGGTTGTATGGTGCTGTAGTATTTACTATTAAAAAGAGTCACATTTAAGTGGACCAGTACAGTTCAAACCTGTGTTGTTCAAGGGTCAACTGTATTGACATTCATTTGTAGGTAAAGAACTGTAATTTTTTCTTTTGCCCTTTGCAAGCAGAAATAGCAGACTAAGGTATTTGTTTTAAAAGTTTATCTCCACCAAAAGGGAGAAGCTTTGTGGCTACTGTTGGATGTTCCTTCTGATGATCTTTTTTCACTTTTTATTCTTGCAGTAACAGTACTTTCTGAGTAAAAATGAGTTTGAAGACTTGAAAGTTTTATACTATTTAAAATATGGAAGTCTAAATGTACTGGCTTTCCCACTGTATACTTATTTTCTACTAGAAAATTTTATAGACTTGAGTTTCTGAATGCACAGTTAATTTATGATAAATTGAATTAGAAAAATATAGTGTTCAGATTTTATTATTTTAAAACTGTATTGTGGTACATCTCAAAGAAAGTGGTAGAATATTGTGAGGAAACAGTAGGTATTGGATATACGGAAAAAAACATAGTGTTGTTAAAATGTGTAACTTTTAAAGTACTGTTTTGTCAAAATTTATTCATTTTCTAAGGTGGTATTTTATACCTGCTATAATGGTAAAAACTTTTAAAGAGGGGGAAAGGACCTAGTGCCAATTATATTGTCGTAATTCCATTCATAATACTGTTGTCATGATCCTTTCTGAAAGACATGTAGCTGTATGTATCAGTAAGTTTCTTTTTAGGTACTTAATGACCTTGATGTTTTTATGTCTTTTATTCTTGCTTTAGTAACTCTATATTAATAGTCTGTTTTCAATTTTAGATATGAATATCGTGTAGAGATGGTTCATCAATCCTGCAATGATCCTACCAAAAATATCATTCGAGAATTTGCATCTGACTTTGAAGTTGGAGAATGCTGGGGTTATAATAGATTTTTCCGTTTGGACTTACTTGCAAATGAAGGATACTTGAATCGACAGAATGATACAGTGATCTTAAGGTAATAGGAAACATTTGTATTTTGGCATGTATCACAGGGAATAATGTCATTAGAACTTTAAAGTCTTCACTTAACAAAGATGAATATTGAAATCTATACTAACTGTAACCCTACCATATTCTTACTCATTTAATTTCAGAAGTCCTGTGTGGTCAGTGAATAAGCTAGTGAGAAATGTGTGTAACGTTTAGTTAGTAATTCCATAAAAAATGGATTTCCCCGGTGGCTCAGCAGTAAAGAATCTGCCTGTAATGCAGACCTGGGTTCAGTCCCTGGGTCGGAAAGATCCCCAGGAGGAGGGCATGGCAACGCACTCTAGTATTCTTGCCTGGAGAATTCCATGCACTGAGGAGCCTGGCAGGCTTCAGTCCACAGGGTCACACAGTCGAACATGTGAGGCAACGGAGCTTGCTCATTCTCCATAAAGAGTAAACTACTATTTCCAATAAGCATGGTAATGTCCCATTTGTCTGTTGAAATTCTAGCAGGCTCACCATTTGGAAATTCAAGAATAGCATGAGATCAAGTAATTTTTCCCCCCACTGGAAAATGTATATTGTATTTGGATGGCTGGCTTTGTAAGCTTAGTTTCACTAAAACATTTTCAGTTTCTTCTAGATAATAGCAAATTAAGGGACTACAGATAGATGAAAATTGATGAAAATAAGCTCAGAGTTGGTAGTTGATATGTTATTTACAACGAAGGACAGAATATAAGCAGTGACTGTAGAATTGCAACAGCCCTGTTTAATATTGGGGTATCTTTATAATTTAGTTTTGGGGCATCATTACACCCTATTTTAATTTGATGATCAAAATGAGAGCTTGAGTAGTAAAAAAAAAAAAAAATTCAAATATGTTTTGAACTGAGAGGTTTCAGAGTGTTCAACAGTTTTAAGTTTCCATCAAATAATTTTAAAAGCTCTTTTTTCCTTAAAAGAGATTTAATATGTTCTTTATTTTTATTTCTTTTCCTTGAGCATGCTGGATGAGTTGCTATTATATCACCCTTTACTATTATGTGTTCTTCCTAACTTTTCTGGGATAATAAGAAAATGAAAAAAGGATTGCATTTTGAGTGTAGAAAATAATTCATGTTTTTGTCATCGTTTCTTTGGGGAGATTACTACCATTTTATAACTTTTAGGTTCTCTTATTCACTAAAAGGAGTAATTTGTTGCTGTTTCATAATTTAACCAGAAAGACTGCACAATTACTCAAATATCAATTTTACCAGCCTCCAAAACAGCTGTTATTTATGGCCTTAGTCATCTTATTGGAGTCCTAGTAGTACTGACTTTCTGATGATCTGTATGAGAGACTTTCCTTTCTTCAGTGCAGTTTAGCCCAACCTCTGGGTCTTTATTTTGGCTATTCCTATTTATAGCAGAACTTAAAGACTTGAATGTTAGTATAGCAACAGATTCTTGTTGTGATGTTTAATTATGATTAGTTCAGCAACTTTTCCTGAGTCTATGCCTGGCACTGAGCCAGTATATGTATATTAATATATATACACATACATATAAATTATTATTTTTGGTCTTAGCTGTGGCACATGGGATCTTCATTATGCTGGGCAGGCTTTTTCTCTAGTTCTGGCGTGCAAGGGCCCTGCAGTTTGCAGCATGCAGGCTCTCTTGTTGAGGCACTGGGCTCAGTAGTTGTGATGCTTAGTAGCCCTGCAGCATGTAGGGTCTTAGTTCCCTGACCAGGAATTGAGCCCTCATCCCCTGCATTGGAAGGTGAATTCAGTTGAGCTGAGAAAAGAAGAGAAGCTAAAGGCAAAGGAGAAAAGGAAAGATATACCCATTTGAATGCAGAGTTCCAAAGAGTAACAGAGAGAGATAAAGCCTTACTCAGCGATCAATGCCAAGAAATACAGGAAAACAGTAGAATGGGAAAGACCAGAGATCTCTTCAAGAAAATTAGAGGTATCAAGGGAGCATTTCATGCAAAGATGGGCTCAATAAAGGACAGAAATAGTATGGACCTAACAGAAGCGGAAGATATTAAGAAGAGGTGGCAAGAATACACAGAAGAACTGTACAAAAAAGATCTTCATGACCCAGATAACCACAATGGTGTGATCACTCACATAGAGCCCAGACATCCTGGAGTATGAAGTGAAGTGGGTCTTAGGAAGCATTACTATGAACAAAGCTAGTGGAGACAATGGAATTCCAGCTGAGCTATTTCAAATCCTGAAAGATGATGCTGTGAAAGTGCTGCACTCAATATGCCAGCAAATTTAGAAAACTCAGCAGTGGCCATAGGATTCGAAAAGGTCAGTTTTCATCCAAATCCCAAAGAAAGGCAATGCCAAAGAATGCTCAAACTACTGCACAGTTGCACTCATCTCACACGTTAGTAAAGTAATGCTCAAAATTCTCCAAGCCAGGCTTCAACAGTACATGAACTGTGAACTTCCAGATGTTCAAGCTGGATTTAGAAAAAGCAGAGGAACCAAAAATCAAATTGCCAACATCTGTTGGATCATAGAAAAAGCGAGAGAGTTCCAGAGAAACATATACTTCTGCTTTATTGACTATGCCAAAGCTTTTCACTGTGTGATCACCATAACTGTGGGAAATTCTTAAAGAGATAGGAATACCAGACCACCTGACCTGCCTCTTGAGAAATCTGTATGCAAATCAAAAGCAACAGTTAGAACCGGACATGGAACAACAGACTGGTTCCAAATCAGGAAATGAATACATCAAGGTTTCACCTTGCTTACTTAACGTATATGCAAGGTATATCATGTGAAATGCCGGGCTGGATGAAGTACAAGCTGGAATCAAGATTGCCAGAAGTATCAATAGCCTCAGATATGCAGATGACACCACCCTTATGGCAGAAAGTGAAGAAGAACTAAAGAGCCTCTTGATGAAAGTGAAAGAGGAAAGCGAAAAAGTTGGTTTAAAACTCAACATTCAGGAAACTAAGATCATGGTGTCCCGTCCCATCACTTCATGGCAAATAGATGGGAAACAATGGAAACAGTAAGAGACTTTATTTTTTCTGCTCCAAAAATCACTGTGGATGGTTAACTTCAGTTCAGTTCAGTTCAGTCACTCAGTCGTGTCCAACTCTTTGTGACCCCATGGACTGCAGCACGCCAGGCCTCCCTGTCCATCACAAACTCCCAGAGTTTACTCAAACTCATGCCCATCGAGTTGGTGATGCCATCCAGCCATCTCATCCTCTGTCGTCCCCTTCTCCTCCTGCCCGCAATCCCTCCCAGCTTCAGGGTATTTTCCAATGAGTCAACTCTTTGCATGAGGTGGCCAAAGTATTGGAGTTTCAGCATCAGTCCTTCCAATGAACACCCAGGACTTAGCGACTTCAGGATGGACTGGTTGGATCTCCTTGCAATCCAAGGGACTCTCAAGAGTCTTCTCCAACACCATAGTTCAAAAGCATCAATTTTTCAGTGCTCAGCTTTCTTTGTAGTCCAACTCGCACATCCATACACAACCACTGGAAAAACCACAGCATTGACCAGACGGACCTTTGTTTGCAAAGTAATATCTCTGCTTTTTAATATGCTATCTAGGTTGGTCATAACTTTCCTTCCAAGGAGTAAGCGTCTTTTAATTTCATGGCTGCAATCACCATCTGCAGTGATTTTGGAGCCCAAAAAAACAAAGTCTGACCCTGTTTCCACTGTCTCCCCATCTATTTCCCATGAGGTGATGGGACCAGATGCCATGATCTTAGTTTTCTGAATGTTGAGCTTTAAGCCAACTTTTTCACTCTCCTCTTTCACTTTCATCAAGAGGCTTTTTAGTTCCTCTTCACTTTCTGCCATAAGGGTGGTGTCATCTGCATATCTGAGGTTATTGATATTTCTCCTGGCAATCTTGATTCCAGCTTGTGCTTCTTCCAGCCCAGTGTTTCTCATGATGTACTCTGCATAGAAGTTAAATAAGCAGGGTGACAATATACAGCCTTGACGTACTGCTTTTCCTATTTGGAACCAGTCTGTTGTTGTATGTCCAGTTCTAAACTGCAGCCATGCAATTAAAAGACACTTGCTCTTTGGAGGAAAAGCTATAACCAACCTAGGCAGCATATTAAAAGGCAGAGACATTACTTTGCTGACAGAGGTCCGTCTAGTCAAAGCTATGGTTTTTCCAGTAGTCATGTGTGGATGTGAGATTTGGACTATAAAGAAAGCTCTCTGAGAGCTGAAGAATTGATGCTTTTGAACTGTGGTGTTGGAGAAGACTCTTGAGAGTCTCTTGGACTGCAAGGAGATCCAACCAGTCCATCCTAAAGGAAATCAGTCCTGAATATTCACTGGAAGGACTGATGCTGGAGCTGAAACTCCAATACTTTGGCCACCTGATTCAAAGAACAGAGTCATTGGAAAAGACCCTGATGCCCGGAAGGATTGAAGGCTGGAGGAGAAGGGAATGACAGAGACTGAGATGGTTGGATGGCATCACCAACTCAATAGACATGAGTTTGAGTAAGCTCCAGGCATTGGTGATGGACAGGGAAGCCTGGAGTGCTACAGTCCAAGGGGTCATAAAGAGTGGGACATGACTGAGTGACTGAACTGAACTGAACCCTTGCATTGGAAGGTGAATTCTCCACCGTTGTCCCTACAGGGAAGTCCCTAGGCTAATATTAGGAACGAAATTAAGAATCTGTTGCCTGGTTTTAGTCCTTTGGAAACTGAAGATGAAATGGGCAGGTTAAAAACAGTTGTTATGCTGTAATAGCAGTATAAATAAATTGATGTGGGGTTCGTGTAGAGAGGGCTTTTCATTATAGCGTATAACATTTATATATTTAATGAGGGCTTGTTCACAATTTAAAATCTTAATAGAAGATTCTGATGGAATTTATATTTGTTTATTAGAAAGTTTTTAGGTCTGTGCTATATATAGAAATGCTTTCATTGAAAGAGATAGTTAAGGAATTTTACCTGATGCTTGCTTTTATTTTAATGGCACAGATCCTAAAACTAATATGCAGGGTCAGTTCCATTAGTCATTTAAAGATAATACGTTTCATATAGTCTCACCAGTGTCTAACCTGTGTATGCTATCTGTCAGTATCCACTTAGAATAGTGGTTGAGTGAATCATCTCTACCCTTTGATGCATGAGTATCCTTAACTAAAAATAGTTATTTGCTGCAGATAGCTGTTTGGTGGTCAGTAGATTCCTACACTAGCTCTAAAATCCTAGAAAAAACAGGATGGTAGTTCACATAAGGGTGGCAAGACTAGACGAGGAATTTTGTGTGTGTGCTCAGTCGCTGATTCATGTCCAGCCCCTTGTGACTCCGTGGACTGTAGCCCACCAGGCTCCTCTATTCATGGAATTTTCCAGGCAAGAATACTGGAGAAAGTTGCCATTTCCTACTCCAGGGGATCTTCCTGTCTCCTGCACAGGCAGACAAATTCTTTACCACTGAGCCAGTCGGGAAGTCCAGAGAGGGATTTGCAGGCTTCCAAGCTAGCCTTGCTTCCTGTGGCTCTTCTTTTCTTTAGAAACATCTTTATGCATTACTGTAATTTTTTTCACTATAAATGGAGTCATGTTTATCTAACAAGGTAGGTATGGGGTTTTAAGTTTTTTTGCTTTAAAAAGTGTTAGTTTTTTTTACAGTACAGATAACTCTGAAGAGATAAAGATCCTGTCTTATATCCTATTTTTATGCTTTAATACATAGAGATAGTTGTTTTTTCCCTAACCCTATCTTTTTTTTTTTTTTACTAGGGTGTAGGAAATATGGGAACATGAGATGGAAGAGGGAATGAAAAAGGGCAGTGCCTAAAATAAACTTTGCTTGTTTTGCTGGGGTCTGACCTAGGCAAGAAGAGAGAATGAAGCATTAGCTATCTCCTTCCTGCATAGTAAGATCCTCTTTCCAGCTTATGATCAGCTGTGTATTTGAGGTAGATTCTTATAGTAAATGTATTTTAAGTAGGTTAGTTTAGAAGCTTAACCATGATGTGTAATGTTACTTCTTTAGAAAAATACAGTTTGAATTTAGCAACTGACTTAGATATAAATTTTCAGAACCATATGTCATTATAATTAGTGGACTACATGTATAAATGGCAAGTACCAGGAGCTCTGAGTTCTGAATTTTGGCCTCATTTGTGTACACAGTGCTCAGTCATGTTCAGCTCTTCACAACCTCATGGACTGTAGCCTGCCAAGCTCCTCTGTCCATGGGCTTTCCCAGGCAAGAATACTGCAGTGGGTTGTCCTTTCCTTCTCCAGGAGATCTTCCTGACCCAAAGATTGAACCCACATTTCCTGTGTCTTCTGCATTGGCAGGAGAGTTTTTTTACCACTGCCCCACCTGGGAAGATCTTGGCCTCATAATCAAGTAAATTTAAAATTGTGGAATTTAATAGTTACAGTTTTAAGGCTTGGTTGGTAATATTTTACTGTTTGGATTAGTTTTCATGTGCAGCCATTCTTTGAAGGTTTCAGGTGCGTTCACCAACTTTCTTTCAAAAATGCCGGGACCAGCATTGGTATATCACTCAACTGGAAGCTGCACAAACTAGCTATATCCAACAGATAAATAACCTTAAAGAGGTAAGTAAAAAAGAATATTTTAGGTTTTGTGTTTCATATTGTCTTTCAGGCCTGTTAAATTTGCAATTAGAGTTTGGATATTATTGGTGTTTGTAACGTTGTAGATAAATCCACTTTTTCTTTATTCTCATTACCTTTGAGTCTCATTATGGACTGTCCATTTCAGTAGCCACTAGCACATGTGGTTGTCTAGACTTAATCTAGTTCCTTCATTGTACCAGCTGGCTTGTATTGGGAATCGCAATGCAGAACATCTCTCATTATTATGTAAGATTGTATTGCACACTGCTGCTCTACTTTGAGTCAGACTCTTGTGTTTCTCTCAGTGAGTTGGGTATTTCTCTTCCTTGACAATTAAATGCTGCCCATCTTGAATTCTCATTGTTGCTGAACTGAGTGCTGGGGAGGATCAGTTAAGGAGCTTTTATTTTACAATGGTAAACTAAATTATGTGAGGAATGTTTCTTTCTGCCAGTGGATGTTCGGATAGGTTGAGAAATTTGAAGTGCTGGGAGTGACTTAATATATGAGGCAGGAAAACATAACTATTTTAAAAATTTTTCATGTCAAGTATACTATCTAAAACTGCCTATATTTACGATGCAGTTTGCTAATTGTATGTGTAGCATGGGATATAGATGAGAAGAAAGATGAGAATAAATTGGGCAGTTTTTCTTCGTATAGAGTTTCCCATAAGGAGAAGTCAGTAGGTATGAGATGGATGGTTCAAGAACTATTTTTATGAATATCTGGGTATGTGGGGCTGTTTTTTGTTTGTTTGTTTGTTGTGTTTTTTTGCTTGAAACAACTTTACTAGTTACGGACTGCTTATGACACATGTTTGTGGTGTTCTTTTTTTAAAAGAGACTTACTATTGAGTTGTCTCGAACTCAGAAATCAAGAGATTTGTCACCACCAGATAATCATCTTAGCCCCCAAAATGATGACACTCCTGAGACACGAGCTAAGAAGTCTGGATCATGCGCTGACGTGCTTCTCCAGGATGGTCCTACTACAGCTTCTGTACGAGACGTCAAGGAGGATGAAGAAGATGAGGAGAAGATTCAGAATGAAGATTATCATGTAATAATTAGACCTGGTTTAGATTCATTTCATGTTTGAAAAGAGAAATAACATCATAGCTTTCAGCATATGATGTAGGGGGATCAGTGTGCCAAAAATCTTGTCCATTTATGTTTTCGTTACTAATATGTGCCCTCTTGTGACTGTTACTATGTCAGAAGTTGAATCAAAAGTGTTTCAAGTTTCTAAAAATTAATTTATTATAGGAAACTGTACAGTCTACACAAGAAACTGTGGTATACATTCTAGAAGCTGTGTAAGTTGTAGATTTTTAAAATGTGTCTTATTTCCATTCACTGCATCTAGTTGAAGTACCTTATCATTGCATATGTAGGTAGGATGATTTAGGATTTGGGAAGTAGCCAGGTTTTGTCCCAGCTAAACTACAGCTAGCGTGAGATTTCAAGAAGTGGTTGTTACGGTTTAAGGTATGAGAGAAATGGATAGATAAGCTTTTTTGTTATATTTGTTTAAAATGGGCACTGAGTGTAGCAGTGAATGTCTGGGACCTTTTGAAGACAATCACCATTATCTGCATTACCTCCACCATAATTTGGCGACAGGGAAAGAACACAGCTCCATCCGTCAACAGAAAACTGGATTGAAGATTTACTGAGCATGGCCCCGCCCATCAGAACAAGACCCAGTTTCCCCCTCAGTCAATCTGTCCCATCAGGAAGTTTCCATAAGCCTCTTATCCTTCTCCATCAGAGGGCAGACAGACTGAAATCACAGCAAACTAACCAGTTTGATCACATGGACCACAGCCTTGTCTAACTCAATGAAACTTTGAGCCATGCTGTGTAGGGCCACCCAAGATGGACAGGTCATGGTGGAGAGTTCTGACAAAATGTGGTCCACTGGAGAAGGGAATGGCAAACCACTTCAGTATTCTTGCTTTGAGAACCCCATAAACAGGATGAAAAGGCAAAAAGATAGGACACTGAAAGATGAACTCCACAGGTCGGTAGGTGCCCAATAGGCTCCTGGAGATCAGTGGAGAAATAGCTCCAGAAAGAATGAAGAGATGGAGCCAGAGCAAAAACAACACCCAGTTGTGGATGTGACTGGTGATGGAAGTAAAGTCCAATGCTGTAAAGAACAATGTTGCATAGGAACCTGGAATGTTAGGTCCATGAATCAAGGCAAATTGAAAGTGGTCAAACAGGAGATGGCAAGAGTGAACATTGACATTTTAGAACTCAGCAAACTAAAATGGACTGGGATGGATGAATTTAACTCAGATGACCATTATATCTACTGCTATGGGCAAGAATCCCTTAGAAGAAATGGAGTAGCCCTCATAGTTAACAAAAGAGTCTGAAATGCAGTACTTGGAAGCAGTCTTAAAAATGACAGAATGATCTCTGTTTCCAAGGCAAACCATTCAGTATCACAGTAATCCAAGTCTATGCCCCAACCAGTAATGCTGAAGAAGCTGAAATTGAACAGTTCTATGAAGACTTACAAGACCTTCTAAAACTAACACCAAAAAAAGATGTCTTTTTCATTATAGGGAACAGGAATGCAAAATTAGGAAGTCAAGAGATACCTGGAGTAACAGGCAAATTTGGCCTTGGAGTACGGAATGAAGCAGGGCAAATTTTAATAGAGTTTTGCCAAGAGAACACACTGGTCATAGCAAACACCCTCTTCCATCAACACAAGAGAAGACTCTACACATGGACATCACCAAATGGTCAATACCAAAATCAGATTGATTATATTTTTTGCAGCCAAAGATGGAGAAGCTCTATACAGTCAGCAAAAACAAGACCAGGAGCTGACTGTGGCTCAGATCATGAACTCCTTCTTGCCAAATTCAGACTTAAATTGAAGAAAGTAATGAAAGCCACTAGACCATTCAGGTATGACCTGAATGGAAACCCCTTAAGTGGAAGTGACAAATAGATTTCAAGGGATTAGATCTGATAGAGTGCCTGAAGAACTATGGATGGAGGTTTGTGACATTGTACAAGAGGCAGGAATCAAGACCATCCCCAAGAAAAAGAAATGCAAAAAGGTAAAATGGTTGTCTGAGTAGGCCTTACAAATAGCTGAGAAAAGAAGAGAAGTGAAAGGCAAAGGAGAAAAGGAAACATTTTCTCATTTGAATGCAGAGTTCCAAAGAATAGCAAGGAGAGATAAGAAAGCCTTCCTCAGTGATCAACGCAAAGAAATAGTGGAAAACAATAGGATGGGAATGACTAGAGATCTCTTCGAGAAAATTAAGAAATACCAAGGGAACATTTCATGTATAGATGGGCAACTAAAGGACAGAAATGGTATGGATCTAACAGAAGCAGAAGATATTAAGAAGAGGTAGCAAGAATACATAGAAGAACTACACATAAAAGATCTTCATGACCCAGATAATCATGATGGTATGATCATTTACCTAGAGCCAAACATCCTGGAGTGTGAAGTCAAGTGGGCCTTAGGAAGCATCACTACGAACAAAGCTAGTGGAGGTGATGGAATTCCAGTTGAGCTATTTCACATCCTAAAAGATGATGCTGTGAAAGTGCTGCACTCAATATGCCAGCAAATTTGGAAAACTCAGCAGTGGCCACCGGACTGGAAAACATTAGTTTTCATTCCAATCCCAAAGAAAGGCAATGCCAAAGAATGTTCAGACTGCTGCACACTTATACTCATCTCACACACTTGTAAAGTAATGCTCAAAATTCTCCAAGCCAGGCTTCAACAGTACATGAACCGTGAACTTCCAGATGTTAAAGCTGGATTTAGAAAAGGCAGAGGAACCAGAGATCAAATTGCCAATATCCATTGGATAATCGAAAAAGCAAGAGAGTTCCAGAAAAGCATCTACTTCTGCTTTATTGACTATGTCAAAGCCTTTGACTGTGGATCACAACAAACTGTGGAAAATTCCTCAAGAGATGGGAATACCAGAGCATCTGACCTGCCTCTTGAGAAATCTGTATGCAGGTCAAGAAGCAACAGTTAGAACTGGACATGGAACAACAGACTGTTTCAAATAGGAAAAGGAGTACGTCAAGGCTGTATATTGTCATCCTGCTTATTTAGCTTATATGCAGAGTACATCATGAGAAACTCTGGGCTGGATGAAGCACAAGCTGGAATCAAGATTGCCGGCCGAAATATCAATAACCTCAGATGTGCAGATGGCACCACTCTTAAGGCAGAAAGTGAAGGAGAACTAAAGACCCTGTTCATGAAAGTGAAACAGGGGAGTGAGAAAGTTAGCTTAAAGCTCAGCATTCAGAAAACAAAGATCATGGCATACAATCTCATCACTTCATGGCAAATAGATGGGGAAGCAGTGGAAACAGTGACAGAGTTTATAGTTTTGGGCTCCAAAATCACTGCAGATGGTGACTGCAGCCATGAAATTAAAAGACGCTTGCTCTTTGGGAAAAAAGGTATAACCAGCCTGTGCTGTGTGCTTAGTCGCTCAGTTGTGTCCTACTCTTAGCGACCCCATGGACTGTAGCCCGACAGACTCCTCCGTCCATGGGATTCTCCAGACAAGAATACTGGAGTGGGTTACCATTTCCTTCTCCAGTTATATCCAGCCTAGATAGCAGATTAAAAAGCAGAGACATTACTTTGCCAGCAAAGATCCTTCTAGTCAAAGCTATGGTTTTTCCAGTAGTCTTGTAAGGATGTGAGAGTTGGACTATAAAGAAAGCTGAGAGGAGAACAATTGATGCTTTTGCACTGTGGTGCTGGAGAAGACTCTTTAGAGTCTATTGGAGTGCAAGGATATCTAACCAGTCCATCCTAAAGGAAATCAGTCCTAAATGTTCATTGGAAGGACTGATGCTGAAGCTGAAACTCCAATACTTTGGCCACCTGATTCAAAGAACTGACTCCGAAAAGACACTGATGCTGGGAAAGATTGAAAGTGGGAGGAGAAGGGGATGACAGAGGATGAGATGGTTGGATGGCATCGCTGACTGTGTGGACATGAGTTTGAGTAAACTCCGGGAGTTGGTGATGGACAGGGAGGCCTGGTGTGCTGCAATCCATGGGGTCGCAAAGAGTTGGACACGACTGAGCAACTGAACTGAACTGAGGATGGGAAGCTTAAGGCGTGTGTTATAATTGATGGAGTCAGTGGGGAGAAAGGTTGAAAATTAAGGTACAAGTATTGACATAACAGACTATTTTAGGAGATGTTATATGTTGGAATGGAGAATTCAGGTGTAGCAGTTAACCTTTGATAGCATGAGTTAAAGGAAGGATGGAGTTTGTAGGTAGGACAGCTGAAAGTTGGAGGCATTTATGCTAACTAGCCGTAGCCTGTATGTTTTTCTGTATAGAAAGGTGACAGGGATTTATAATCACATCCCTGGTGGCTTAGAGGGTAAGGCGTCCGCCTGCAATGCAGGAGACCTGGCTTCAACCCCTGAGTTGGGAAGATCCCCTGGAGAAGGAAAATGGCAACCCACTCCAGTATTCTTGCCTAGAAAATCCCATGGACGGAGTAGCCTGGGAGGCTGCAGTCCATGGAGTCGCAAAGAGTTGGACACGACTGAGCCACTTCACTTCAGACCTTGTGGAGTGATGATTTGAAATGTTATTCTGTGAGGAAGTTGGCCTGGACTGTATGAACCATTTCCAGTCATATTGAAAGTCCAGCTGCAATTGGCAGAAATAACTTATTGGTGGGCCCAGGTAATGTGGTTGTGTGATTTATTTCTACAGGGCTCAGAGGGTAGGCCCAGCAGCAGAGAATTGAGTACCTTATTTGGAGCTTAGTCCAGGCTGAATGAAAACATTTGAGATAGAAATCATGTTTCTTTGCCTTAATCTAGCAGGATCTTTCAGATGGAGATCTGGATCTGGATCTTGTTGGTGAAGATGAAGCAAATCACCTTGATGGCAGCAGTTCTTCTGCCAGTTCCACAGCAACTAGTAACACAGAAGAGAATGACATTGACGAAGAAACAATGTGAGTGTCTCACAGTAACTACCACTATGAACCATCTAAGTGATCATTATTAGAAGCATGGTAGTTAAGTTAGGCCTAAAACTGGGTGGTGGCTCAGACGGGAAAGCATCTGCCTACAATGCAATAGACCTGAGTTCGATCCCTGGGTCGGGAAGATCCCCTGGAGAAGGAAACAGCAGCCCACTCTAGTATTCTTGCCTGGAAAATCCCATGGAGAGGGGAGCCTGGCGGGCTACAGTCCATGGGGTCGCAAAGAATTGGACACGACTGAGTGACTTCAGTTTTCTTTCTTTCTTTCACTTTCTTTTTCTTTCTAAAATTGGGGCTATTAAGCACTTTTTTCCCCTTGATTTACCCTCTTATATAAATGAAGGAAGAAACAGTGAGTTCCCTCCCTCTCATCTCTGGAATCCAAACAGTTTTCGTTGTAGCTTTAACTTTTAATTTTGTGGTTATTTCATATTTAAGAAATGTTGCAAAAATAGTAGCAGATTAATTCCCCAAATGTTAATGTTTTGCTTTGTTATATTTCTCTCTTTTCTCTCTCCACATAAAATTTTTTGTGAGACATTTGAGATAAAGTAAATATAGTTCTCATTGTAGTAACTCCTCAAAATAGACCTTTTGCACTTCAAGTTCCCTCTTTAGAATACTTGGCAAATTGTCTTAAAGGGTTAGTTAAAATGTGAAGCCTTTAAGTTACTGAATCAGAAATCATTATTACTGATATTTTTAAACATATAAAATAAAACTTATTAATTTGAACTAGCATGAAAAGTTGTTTAAGATGGTGATTCTATGAAGTGGAATCACCTTGACAAACAGCTTACATATATGATTCTACCTGAATTAATTCCTTGGACTGTTAGGTCTCTTGACTTTCTTCAGGGTAGTCTTGAGGGCATCATATTTTCCATTAAGCTTCATTCATAGCCTTACATTATATTGACTTCTTTAAAAGAAATATTTATTTATTTGCCTCTGCTGGCTGTGTTAGTTATGGCACTCAGGATCTTAGATCTTTGTTGTAGCATGCAGGATCCTTTGTTGTGGTAGGATCTTTAGTTCAGGCATGCTGTGGGATCTAGTTCCCTGATCGGTAATTGAACCCAGGTCCCCACATTGGAAGTGCAGAGTACTAATCACTGGACCACCAGGGAAGTCCCCTAGATTGACTTTTAATGTTTTTTCCACTAGAAAGTGTTTGATTATGTTCTCTTTATTTGCATGCATCTACATTAATAGCTTGATTCAAAGTATATTGTATAATTCATAGAAATAGCACAGTTAAGCCAATTTGAACATCTGTACTGTGCTCAGTCACTTTAGTTGTGTCTTTGTGATGCAATGGACTGTAGTCCACCAGGCTCCTCGGTCCATGGGATTCTCCAGGCAAGGATACTGGAGTGGGTAGCCATGCCGTCCTCCAGGGGACCTTCCTGGACCAGGAGTTGAACTTGCATCTCCTGCATTGCAGGCAGATTCTTTACAGCTAAAGCAACTGGCAAGCCCAATTTGACCATCTCAGGAACATACATTGTTAGCTATTACAAATTAAGATCAGTTCTTTCCTTTAATAGTTGGAGAACTAGGAACATAGTTGATTTGGATAATGATTATTAGAAATAACTTTCTGTTAGCTAGAGCACATTTATCAAACAGACCTTCTTCTCTCCCTCCACCTCAGTCTTTTTATGATAGCAGTATGTATTTTCTTCGTGCTATTTGGTTTTTTTCTTCTTTTTTTGAGGTAATTGTAAATTCACTTCCCATTGTGAAAAATAATACAAGATTCCATATGCCCTTTGCCCAATTTTCCCCAGTAGTAAGTAACAAACCTCACAGCCAGGATATTGATGTGACATAAGCAAGATACAGAACATTTCCATCACCACAAGTGCCCCATATGTTGCTGTTCTATAACATACCTGCTTTCCCCACCTAACCTTTTCTTTGCAATCATCCATGTTTTCCTCTTTTCTATAATTTTGTCACTTAAAGGATGTTATATAAATGGAATCATACAGTGTGCAACCCTCAGGGACCGGCATTTTCCCTACTCTGTCTGTTTCTCTGGGGACTCATCCATGTTATTGTGTGCATAGGTAGTTTGTTTGCTCTGATGCTGATAAGTGGTTTGTGTTGCGGATACACTACAATTTGTTCAGCTGTTTACTTGTTGAAGAACATCTGGATTGTTTTCAGTTTGGGGCTACTATAAATAAAACTACTAGAAACATTCATGTACAGAATTTTGTGTGAACATAAATCTCCGTTTCTGTTGGATAAGTTTAACTGCTGGATTGTATGGTAATTGAAGGTTTAGTTTTTGAAGAAACTGCCAAGTAGTTTTCTAGTTTTTGCATTCCTATGAGCAGTATATGTATGGTTCACTCTCTGAATCCCTCGCAGCATTTAGTGTTGCCACTAGTTTTTATTTTAGTCATTGTGATATCCCATTGTGGTATTAATTAATTCCCCATGTTAGCTAATGATGTTGAACATCTTTTCATGTGTTTAATTTCCCATATGCATATCCTTACTGGTAAAATTTCTCTTTGTGTCTTTTACCTGGTTTCTAATTAGAACTTTTTTTTAAATGATAAAATATACATAACCACAGGAGAAGGAAATGGCAACCCGCTTTAGTACTTTGCCTAAAAAATCCCAGACTGGCCTGGCAACTACAGTTCATGGGGTTGCATAGAGTTGGACAAGACTGAGTGACTGAGCCTGCATGCTTGCATGCATACATAATCATGTCTAAGGGCAGTTCAGTGGCATTAAATATTCATGTTGTTGCAAAACCATCACCACTGTCTATCCCCAGAGCTTTTTTTTTTTTAATCTTCCCAGACTAAACTCTGTACCCATAAAATGATAATGCCCTCTTTCCTCCTAGCAACTACTGTTGAGTTTTGAGAATTCTTTGTATATTAGATCCTGGAGAAGGAAATGGCAGCACACTCCAGTACTCTTGCCTAGAAAATCCCATGGATAGAGGAGCTGGGTAGGCTACAGTCCATGGGGTTTCTTTCAGTCGACACGACTGAGCAACTTCACTTTCACTTTCATGTGTATATTAGGTACTAGTCCTTTGCTGAATTTGGAACATGCTTTGAAGATAACTTTCATTCTGTAGCTTATCTTTTCATATTAACAGGTCTTTTGCCAATCAGAAATTTTTGATATTTCAACAGTGTTTTGTAGTTTTCAGAGTATATGTTTTACACATTTTTGAAATCATTCATCAGTATCTTACTCTTTTTCATGCAATAGTAAATGTACTTGAATTTTCTTTTTAAGTTTCTTTTGTGGGTTGTTCTTTGATCTTATTCTTTTTCATGCTATTGTAAATGAAATTGAATTTTCTTTTTAAATTTTTTTGTGGGTTGTTCTTTGCAAGTACATGAAAATGCAGATTTTTGTATCCTGCAACCTTGTTAACTTGTTTATGAATTCTAATAGTTTTTTAATGGATTCTTTAGATTTTTCTATGTGTAATATTATACCTTTAAGTAGATATAGTTTTACTTATTCTTTTTCAATTTGGGTGCCTTCTATCTCTTTTTCTTGCCTAAGTTTACTGGATAGAACATCATATAGAATTGGTGGGAGTGGACATTCTTTCTTATCTTGTTCCTGATCTTACAGGGAAAGTTCAGTCTTTCACCAATTAATGTGATGTTAGCTGTAAGTTTTCCATAGATGCCCTTCTGGTTTATTGAGTGTTTTTATTATGAAGGGGTATTGGTTTTTTTGAAGTCTCTTTCTGCATCTCTTCAGATAATCATATAGTTTTTGTTTTTTATTCTATTAATATGGTGTATTACATTAGTTCATTTTTAGATTCTAAACCAACTTTGCGTTCTTTGGATAATTTGGATAATTTCTACTCTGCCATGGTGTGTAACTCCTTATGTTTTGCTGGATTCCTATTTTTCTTTTTTGCTGGATTCCATTTGAGAGTTTTGTTTTTTTTTTTCATGTTCTTAATAGTGTTACACCTTTTTATGTGGCTCTGTTTTTATAGCCTGCTTCTTCTCACAGGCAAAATTTCTGAGCCAGAGTTCTGAAGCTAGAGTGAGAACAAAGGTGTCCTTATTTCTCCCACTTTAGAAGCTGAGCCAGTGGCAGTGGGCGAGTTGGGGGCTGTAGCCTCAGATCTTTTCAGTTGGTCTTCTGAGGCCTGGAACTTCTGCTTTATGAGTAACTTGCAGCAAGGGTGATCTGGGCCCCAGTTTCTTCACATGCTGCATCAAAGGTAGAGCCTTGGGTCTGGATGGAAGAAGGGAATCCCTGCCTCTTAGCCACATATACCTGACTTTAGTCTAGCCACAGGTAGCTGGGAGCAGGGTGAGAAATGCTGGGGTCTTGTTCCTCTTAGGAATATAGCCCTTCTCCTGGGAGCTGTGGGAAATGGGAGCCTTATGTGCTTGGGTGCATCAGTCAGAAGTGGAATTGCTGTATCACTGCTCTTGGTTCAAGTACCACAGACTCATTGTTGTTACCAAATTTCATTACTGTTTTCATTTGCTATATGCTGTTAGAATCATTTCCAGAGTCTATAAACTGTTGCCTTAAAAAATAATGTTCACAATGTTACTGGAGAGCAGATCTGTAGAGCTCCTCATGCTGTCAACCTGGGAATTGATTTTCAGACTCCTTTGGGCTTCCTGATGGCTCAGCTGGTGAAAGAATCCACTTGCAATGCAGGAGACCCTGGTTCGATTCCTGGGTTGGGAAGTTCCCCTGGAGAAGGGAAAGGCTACCCTCTCCAGTATGTTGGCCTAGAGAATTTCATGGACCATATAGTCCTTTGGTTGCAATGAGTCGGACACGACTGAGTGATTTTCACTTTAAATACCCAAAACTAGTGCTGATTTGTGCTATTCCATATAGTACTTTGTCATTTAAAATAAGATAATTGTGTTTTGATAAACAGCACCCTCTTTTCTGAAATGATATGTTAAGAAACTAGTTTTTAGTTATATATAGTAATTTGAACATCCTTCTTAACCTTAAAATGTACAGTTTTAAGCCTAATTTGCTACCATTAAATTACAAATTCTTTGAAGCTATAATCTCTTCTGCTTACATGGTTCTCAAATTTTCTATTTTGAAAATTAAATGTTGCCAACCTATTTTGGTACTCTAAAAAGGTATATTGAACATTAATAATACTGCCCATACATGTGATAATGACAAAAGTCTTTCCTCTCATTTTCTGTTTAGAAATATACTGTTACTTCATAGGAGAAAGCTATACACTATTATTGTAAAATTCATTGAGATACGACAGATAATGTTAATTTTACTTACTATGTGGAAAAATGAATTCTGTATATTCTTAGGTCTGGAGAGAATGATGTGGAATACAACAACATGGAATTGGAAGAGGGAGAACTCATGGAAGATGCAGCTGCAGCAGGACCTCCAGGTACTGGAGCCAAACCCCACAAGCCATCCTGTCTTCTCTTTCCTCTTCTTTGAATGTATCATATTTTAATATGTGGCAGCCATTGCACTACATTGTTCATGGTGTTAGAAGGACTGTATTTTATGTATGGATTTTAGAGTATTACTAATAGTATTTAGAATAATAATAGCTAAAATTTGATACATTCTTACATAGCAGGCATTGTGCAAAAGCCCTTAATGTGTATGTTATCTTATTTACCTATAAAATTCTTGGAGGTAGATTTTAATATTATCTTCTTTTTGTAGCTGTAGAAACTGATGTGTAAAGGAATTAAGCAGCTTGCTGTCATTTTACAATTAAGTAAATGAAAGAGGAATTAGAGTTTTCTGTTCATTTGAATCCTAAGCTCCTGATCTTATCTACTATTACAGACTTACTTTTTATGATAGTAAGTCTTGTTTGTATACCTACCTCAACTATAGATTAATTTAAATAGAATCATTGAATCTTTGAGTTACAGAAGACATTTTGAGAACTCAATTTACATGTGGAAAAAGCTCAGAGATTTAGTTGGTATAGCTAGACTAGAACCTCATGTCGTCATCTTGAACCTAGCTTTTTACCAAAGTACAGGGCTCCTCCTGGGATAGCCAGTTTTAAATAGTAAGCGTTTCTTTTGTTTTCTTGGACCTGTTCAATTAAGCATGGGGATTTTGGCTAGAACAATTATCAACTAGTTTTTTGCTACTTCTGTTTTACCTGCTTCGCCCTTGGTATGAACATTGGCATATTCTGTAGCATGCTTGAATATCTAAAGACCTCTTTAATACTTAATACTTCCACTTCTACATTGTACTCCTGTCTTTCACTTTATTTCTAGGTGATCTCTGTCACACCTGTATGTCAGTTTTGTGTGTATGCTGATTACTCCCCAAGCTCCATCTCTAGCCTTTATTTTTCTCATGACTTCGAGACCCATGTAGCGTTTGGTTTTGATGTCTCAGTCTTAGATCTCCTAAATAGAAATCATTACCTTTTCATTTGCAGGCTTACCCATCAGTGATGGCCACCATCTTGATGATTAGTAGCGCTGTATATTCTTCACCTTTTCCTCTCCTTCGATTCTCCCTTTAACATGTCACCAAAATCTGTTGATTCTTCCTCCTAGATAGTGAGTGAATACATTTGTTACTTCACATTCCATTGCCATTTCTGGTGTAGGCCTGTGTCTTTCAACCTGAATGAGAGGCTATTTGGGTTCTTTGTATCCATTATTGCTCCCATCCATTCTGCTTCCCATGGCATGAGTTCCAAATGAGGTGACTTTTTATTCCCTTCAAAAGAATATCTGATTGTATCCCTTCTCTCCTTAAAAACCCTTTATTTCATTCCATTTACTGATAGGATGAAATCCAAACTCATTAATATGGTATACAATGGCCTTCATGTGCTGACTCCTGCTCATTTTTTCCCCAGCTTTAAAAGGTATAATTGACAAAAATTGTATATGTTTAAGGTGTACAGCATGATGGTTTCATATAAATACACATTGTGAAATGGTCAGCATGATCAAGCCAGTTAGCATTCATTGCCTCACATAGTTACCTTTTTTTTTTTTTTACTTTCCTCTTCTCTACTCCACTCCACTCTGATAACAGCTTGTTTGTTTTCTGTGTATGACTGTTTCTGGGTTTGTTATGTTTGTGCATTTGTTTTGTTTCTTAGATTTTACATATAAATGAGGTCATATTTCTTTATCTTTCTCTGTCTTATTTCGTTTAGCATAATACCCTCCAGGTCCATCACGTTACAAGATCAGGTAATGGAAAGTCTTATTTGCCTGACAAAGGAGCTTGATCTTTTATTCTGTAGAACCACTAAAGGTCTTTAAGAGTGAATGTGATCAGATTGTCTATATAGTGAAAAATGGGTTAAAGGTGGATGAGATAAGATTGGATACTACTGTGAAAATTCTGTGGGAGTCCAGTGGTTAGAACTCCATGCTTTCACTGATGAGAGCATGGGTTTGACCCCTGGTTGGTAAACGAAGATCCCACAAGCTGCATAGTGTAGCCAAAAAAATAAAAGGAAACTACCTCAATATTCCAGGAAGGAAAGTTTGAGGGCCCCAAATAAGGCAAGAATAGTAGAGGCAGAGAAGAAGAAACCTTTTGAGAGATGTTAAGTAAGACTCTGTATGACTTGGGAGTGTCTTACTGGATGGTTGGAGTCGGTGGCAGTGTGGGGGTGATTCCTTAAGGTCCCTAGTTTGGGCCTCATTCCATAAGCTAGTGAGTCTCAGAGCAGAGGATAATATATTCAGTGTGATCCATGTTGGTGTTGATGGGCTGGTGGGACTGCCATGTTATGATCTCCAGACCCACGTAACTGGCTGCTTGGAAGACCACAGGTGTGAGTCTGTGTAGTAATATGCATTGTTTTTTTCAAGAATAAGCATCATCAGGGCTTCCCTGGTGGCTCAGTGGTAAAGAATCACCTGCCCATGCAGGAGACGTGGGTTCAATTCCTGGTCTTTGGCAAATTACTACGCCCATGCTCCACAACTATGGAACCTATGCTCTAGAGCCCAGGAGCTGCAACTGCTGAGCCCATGACCACAACGACTGAAGCCTGTGCCCTAGAGCCCATGCTCTGCAAGAGAAGCCACCACAGTCAGAAGCCTATGCACTGCAAAACAGAGAGTAACTCCTCGCCACAGCTAGGAAAAAGCTCTCACAACAATGAAGACCCAGTACAGCCCCCAAACTAAAAAATCATTTTAAAAAGATTTTTAAAAATAGGAGTCATAGTTTTTGTTCATTGAAATTAATGAACTAATTAAAATATTATTTGCAAGATTCACCCATAATATGTAAAGAATTTCTACAAATCAATCAGAAAAAGATGACAATCTCTTTAGTTTAAAAAAAAAAACAAAAAGCAAAAGACAAGAATAGACACTTCACAAAGGAGTCTTATCTAGATGACCAGTACACATTTTTTTCACTGTTTTTGTCAAATAAATGCAAGTTGTGGTGCTATTGAGTTTGTTTATCCTTCATGAAGTTTCTTGAGTTGAGTTTTTTGGATGTTTACATGAATAGTTTTCATTATAAGTAGGGAATTTTTACCCATTTTTCTTTGAATAATATTCTTTCTCCTCCTCTCTAACTCCCATTATGTGTATGTTGGTACACTTGGTGGGATTTCACAGGTCTCTGAGACTCTGTTCATTTTCCTTCATTCTTTTTCAGGAAATGCCAGATAAAATCCACATTATGATACCATTGAATATCCACTGTAATGGCTAATACTTTTTAAACTGGCAGTACTAAATGTTGAAAGCATGTGGAGAGATGGAAACTCTCATAGCTTGCTGGTAGGAATGATAATTGGATAACTCTACTTTAGAAAACTGTTGGGCAGTATAGGTAAAGCTAAATATACACATCCTATGACTTTTCCACTTTCAACAGAACGGGAGCTGGTTTTGCCAGTTGAGTTTTACAAGATAATTTAAAGCAGTATTGTTCTTTTTTAGGTGGTTTTGTTTTCTTGTGTTTTTAATTTTTTAAAAGTAAATGTAATTTTTAGCAAAGTAAAGAATGTGAAAAACTAGAGAAGACTGGAAAGGTAGTTTGAGTCTAGACTGTGTAGGACCTCAAATGTTTTGCTATTACATACAAGCACTGTAGTAAAATCAAGAGCTCAGATAGATTAGTGTGACATTTTAGCAGGCTTAATCTGGCTTGGCTTACGAAGAGAGCATCTATTTGCTTTTTTATGAGTTTTTTTTTTCCCTCATGTGAAGTTCAGGAGCAGTTTTCTGCTTATAATTTCAGTAGCTTTATTTCTCGGAGAAGGCAATGGCACCCCACTCCAGTACTCTTGCCTGGAAAATCCCACGGGTGGAGGAGCCTGGTAGGCTGTGGTCCATAGGGTTGCTAAGAGTCGGACACAACTGAGCGACTTCACTTTCACTTTTCACTTTTACACATTGGAGAAGGAAATGACAACCCACTCCAGTGTTCTTGCCTGGAGAATCCCAGGGATGGGGGAGCCTGGTGGGCTGACGTCTATGGGATCACACAGAGTCGGACACGACTGAAGTGACTTAGCAGCAGCTTTATTTCTAGTAGCAAAAAGCAACCCAAATTCTTTCCTAATAGAAATAAAGTAGTTTTATATATTCATATTTTATAGCGCTGCACAGAAATAATGAAAATGAATAAGCTGCTATATATAGCAATATAGATGAATCTCATGAATATAATATTGAGCAAAAAAGCAGAATGTAAGAATATAGCTGCATCATTGCATTTAAAAAAGGTTCAAAAACAGGCAAACTAATATATGGTGTTTTACTCCGGATGGAAGTTACCTTTGGGGAGGAGGGTAAGTGAGCAATTTTAGGAGGCATGGAAGAATCTTGGGGTGCTATTAATTTGTGATCATTCACTAGGCTTTATGGACTTCCCTGATGGCTCAGCAGTAAAGACTCCTCCCTGTGGTGCTGGAAGTGCAGGTTCAGTCCCTGGGTTAGGAAAATCCCCTGGACAGACGAGCCTGGTGGACTACAGTTCATGGGGTTGCAAACAGTCAGACACGACTGAACCAACTGAGCATGCGCTCATGCAACTAGGCTGTATGAGACAGACATGCACACACTCACCCAGGTTAATGGTGGTGCTGACTCTCAGGAAACTGAGATAGATGCTAAACTCTCTGGTGCCTTTGGATGAAATGTGATACTGCTGTGTGTGGAAGGATGGGAACCTAGGAGGGGTGGAATAGCCAAAGGACTTGAACCACAACAGAAAGGAGTTTGCTCATTGGTGAGAGTAGTGAGTGATCTGGAAGAGTGGTTAGAAACAGAAGACTGTTAACACCCATCTCTGTACTTGGAGGTCCATTTAGCACGAGAGATAAATAGCTTTTGTTTTTGAAGAACCAGATAGTTGGGCAATCAATACCATAATCTGGACTAATGAACCTATTTACTGTATGATAGAACCACCTGAGTAGCTTTTTGAAAAAGTCCTGGATCCCAGTCCAGTATCCTCGTTCAAGTACATCTAGAGTAGGGCCAGGAACCTGTCATTTTAAAAACTCCGCCAACTGACTTATATGCAGCCTGATTTGGGAACTTCCTAGTAAAGGAAAAGAGCTAAGGAACAGTTTGAAGGGGGAGAGGGAATAGTTTTCTGTCTTTTAAAATAGGAGTTGCAAAAAAAAAAAAATAGGAGTTGCAGTGGTGTGTACAGAGGCTAAAAGAGAAATTGGCAACGAGATAATCCTTAGAAGAGGAAGGACAAACAAGTAGAAGGTAAGGACATGAGGGTGTGAATATAGATGAAAAACATGTAAGTAAATAACTGGCCTGAAGCTTCTGAATAATAAACTTTTCTCCTAAGTACCCCCTATCCATCTCTATCTCTTTAGAAACACCCTCATGAATAGTCAGGACCTGATTACTTCATGTTATTTTTATATTATCTACTTTAAGACTTTGCATGTAACATTTTTTAATGTTGTGGGTTTTTTTAGGAATATATTTAAATAACTTTATTTAAGGAGGTCAGTTTTAACCAACATTTCCATACCTAATACTTGCTAGGCATTGTACTAGGCACTGGAGAAAAGTCAGATGGTTTCCTTGGGTTAAGGAGCTTTTTAGTTCAATATAGGTAATACAGAATGACCATGTTCTCAGATGTCATATTATGTATCAGTCATTAACAGGTTAAGTCTAAAATATTCATATTGTACTTCAGTATTTAATCAAACTAGAAAAAACGTCTTGCCAGACAGTCATGACCTGAGTATTTTACTGTTCCTAGACCTGCAGAAGATTCCATTTTGATGTCTAGATCCTTGGGATCTGTTATACCAGGGGGCTTGACTTTCATCCAAGACCACTGGGTTATAAGATACATTCTCCTTTTCCTTAACCCTCATCCCCCAATTGTATGTATTGTACATGCTCTCACCTTTTTATTTCTGGGGTTTAGAATGGGGCTTCCCAGGTGGCGATAGTGGTAAAGAATCCACCTGCCAATGCAGGAGATGCAAGAGACATGGGTTTGATCCCTGGATCAGGAAGATTACCCTGAAGGAGGAAATAGCAACCTACTCCAGTATCCAGTGTTCTTGCCTGAAAAATTCCATGGACAGAGGCTCCTGGCAAGCTATAGTCCATGGAGTCATGAAGAGTCTGACATGACTGAGCATGCACGCAGTGTGGGGTTGTGGATAACTCCTGAATTTTGAATGGTAATGAGGCCAGTGGTCATTCACTGTTCTTTGTACACTTCTCTGGCGATATGGTTTCTTTGTGTTTCTTATCATGAACACCAGCTCCTAAGAGATAGGTCCATAGACAAGTATTCAAACGACATTAACCAGTTTACTTTTTTCTTTTACATATACTTGAGTTTGTCCAATTACATATAGCTTTCATTTTCTGTATCTCTTTCGCAGGTGGTAACCATGGCTATGTGGGTGCCAGTAGCAGAATGTCAAGAAGAGCACACTTGTGCTCTGCTGCTACCAGTAGTTTATTAGACATCGATCCTTTAATTTTAATACATCTCTTGGACCTTAAGGACCGGAGCAGTATGGAAAATTTGTGGGGCTTACAGCCTCGGCCTCCTGCTTCACTTCAGCCCACAGGTAAAATATGAACAATAATTTTCCTTTTTTCTGTGCTTCTCCAAAAGAACTCTTAAATTTGAATTCAGATATCTTAAGTGTTGGAACATGGTATGTTTCTGTCACAAATCGATTTTTCATTGTATTTTATAAAAATATATCAATTAAATCAGTTTTCTGTTATTGTTCAAAGGTATTTTGTACAAAAATAATGTCAAAGTACCTGTAAGAAGGTTTTTATATGATTTGCCTTTTAGATTGTGACTACTGGGCAGTTTGATCCATGTGAATTAAAGTTGTCGTTTGTGAATGGACTTAAAGTTTCACAGGCCTCATGAGTACCCTGACTTCTAAGTGGGACTGTGTGTTAATTAAAAACAGAAAAAGAAGAAGGTTTATTCATGCTTTGATATTCAGTAGCCTAAAAATGTATACCAGTTAGCAGCAGTATTTTTAAAAAATTATTTGTTAAAGAGAAATTACATTTGTGTTACTGTAATATGATGTATACACTTATGTGAATTTAGATGTATAGTCAAATGTGGACTTTTTAAACTTTAGACACAGTCTTTTCTCTTTTTTAAACTTAATTTTATTTTTTAAAATTTGGTTGTGTTGGATCTTTGTTGTTGTGCACAGGCTTTCTCTAGTTATGGGCATCAGGGGCTACTTTCTAGTTGCAGAGTGGAGGCTACTGTCTAGTGGTGGTGCACAGGTTGTAGGCACACAGGCTTCAGTAGTTGCAGCAAGCAGGCTCAGTAGTGTGGCGCACGGCCTCAGTTGCTCCACAGCATGTGGAATCCTCCCAAACCAGGAGTTTAACCCAGATCCTCTGCATTGGCAGGCAGATTCCTATCCACTGTGCCACCAGGGAAGTGGTAGGCATTTACTTTTAAATGGCGTATTTTAGAAACCATTTTTGTTGGAAAACTTTCTAAATAAACTGAACATTTTTCCTACCTTCCTAAAAAAAAAGTAGTACTTTACAAATCAAATCAGTGATTTAGAACAGTGATTTTGGTGCTTCTTTGCAGCAGCAGAACTCACTTTTCAGGTGGAGTTTAAGGCAGATCCTCAGTGTAGAAAACAGAAATAGAGCTGCTCTGGTGGAGGATAGATCAGAACTTGGAGTATTTAGTTCTCTTTGTTCCTAAAGTATTCAGGTGGAGTTTAAGGCAGATCCTCAGTGTAGAAAACAGAAATAGAGCTGCTCTGGTGGAGGATAGATCAGAACTTGGAGTATTTAGTTCTCTTTGTTCCTAAAGTATACTTCCTGAAAGCCTGGGGCTTCAGTTTGAAAGACTGTCTCCAATTAGGTAAAGAAACAGTTGCCTTTTTCTGTCATTCAAGTGCATTTTGTATTATGTGCCTACAAAATAGCACTTATCACATTGCATATAATTTTTTTCTGAGGCATTTTTATTGTAGAAAGTTAAAATGTAGAAAATTATAAAGAGAAAATTAAAATTACACATAGTTCTTGTGATCAACAAACAAATACCCTTAAAAAAAAAACTTTTAGCAAAGATTGTGCTTAAATTATAGCCATTGTTGTTTGCAAAGACTTAGTGAAACAAACAATTTCTGGTTCTCCAGGTGGATGTATACATTGTTTTAACCTTTTTGAAGGAAAATTTTGTAGTCGGTGTAAAATACCTCTATCCTTTAATCCTGTAACTTCATTTTTAGGAGTATATTCCAAAGAGAAAACAATCAGAGTTCTTTGAAAATATCCAACAATACAATTATGGTTGAAAAATTGTTGTCCAAGGAATAGCATATTTTATAGACAAGTAAAATCCTGTTTTTGAAAAATTCAGTGTCAGAGAAAAGAATGCACACTACATAAACAGAATGATATCTCTGTTCTCTGAAAGTTTTCTATTAAAATTGATAATATAAATGAAATGAATTGAGTTTTAGATCAATATGATTAAAAAGTCGATGACAAGGAGGATGCGGTATGAAATAGAGAGGAAGAACAAGCTTGGATTTAAGCATATTGAGTTTGAAGTACCATATCACAGTAGAGATGCTCAGTAGATAGCTAAAAATTAAGAACTGAAATACAGGCATTTATTTGCCAAGAGGTGATGCTAAGTCATTAAAACGAAGAGAGTAAGATTGCAGAAGAATGAGTTTCAAGAAATCCTTTGAAAGGGCTAGGAACATAATTATGGTGAACATCTGTTGTTATTGCATGTGTGGAAGATGAGCCAGATGAAGAGCCTTTGGAGAGAAGAGAGAAGAGAGTCATGGAAGCCAAGTGAAAAATAATCTTTCTGTGAGAGGATATTTAAGGCTAACATTGCAGAAAGATCCAGGTTTCTTTTTATTAAAATGCTTGCTTGAATTTTAGTGTTCATTTTGTACTCTTTGTATATTCTTTCCTTCTCAATCTGTATACTTTCATTTCCTTTTCTTGTCTTATTGCATTAGCGAGAACTTCCTGTAGAGATTGGAAAGGAGTGGTGAAAAGATGCCCCTGATCTTGATGGGAAAGCTTTTAATTTTCTCACCAGAAAGTATAATACTAGCTGTAAATTTTCCATAGATATTCTTTTATCAAGTTGAGAAAGTTCCCCTCTATTCTGAGGTTTTATTGTGAATGGTTGCTGGATTTTGTGAAATGCTTTTTTTTTTTTTTTTTGCATCTATTTATATGATGTAAATAGATTATATTAAATGATTTTCAAGTATTGAACAAGCCTTGCATACCTGGGATAAATCCCATTTGGTTGTCATGTATGGTGTTTTAAATATATTGTTTAATTCAGTCTGCTAATATTTTATTGAGGGTTTTTGGTATCTGTGTTCGTCAGAGATACTGGTCTGTAGTTTTCTTGTAATGTATGTCTGACTTTGATACTAGAGTGATGCTGGCCTCATAGATTCAGTAAGGAAGTATTCCCTCTGCTTCTTGTGGGGACTGTAGAGAATTTTATAATTTCATCGTTAAATGTTTGGTAGAATTCACCAGTGGATCCATTCAGGCCAGATGCTTTCTGTTTTGGAAAGATATAGTTACTGACTGAATTTCTTTAGTATATACAGGCCTATTCATATAGTGTATTTTTCCTTCTGTGAGTTTTGGCAGATTGCCTTTCACGGAGTTGGTCTGTTACATCTAGGTTGTCAAATTTGTTGGCATAGAGTTGTTTATAGTGAACACCTGTCACGTATCAGGCTCACTCCAGGTTTTGTTCTTAACCACTGTTTCATAAAAGGGACATCATAAGGGGCATCAGGGTATGAACAACAGATAGTGTGGCTGAACCAGATTTCGAGGTACACGCAGTGGTAAATAGAAAGGCAAGTTGAATCTGTTCTGTGAAAGGCTTGCCTGAGGAATTTATTCATAGTGAACAGTGGGTAACCATTGTTTCAGTTTAGGAATAGTTTGATTCAAACTATATTTTAGAAAGCTTGCAGTGTTAAGAAAACTATCAGAAAGGGAAATTTAATCGGGATACAGTTGTAGATGTTTATTTGTCATTCCCAGTATGAGAGGACAAATTCATACATTTCTGTGTATTTTCTCAGTCATTATAATGTGTGGAGCTGGGATAAGATCTTCAGGATCTTTTGGCATTATAAAAATTACTTTAAACATCTAGGGAACAGATTAACCTGGGCAATGGAGAAGTAGTTTACTTAGAGCAAAGAGTTATGCTTGTGGAGGTAGAATTTATGGGGCTTGGCAACTAATTGTAATGTGGTAAAGAGGACTTCCCAGATGGCTCAGTGGTAAAGAATCCACCCACCAACACAGGAGGTGCGAGTTCAATCCCTGAATCGAGAAGATCCCCTGGAGGAGGAAATGGTAACCCACTCCGGTATTCTTGCCTAGGAAATCCCTTGGACAGAGAGCCTGGTGCTCTACAGTCCATGGGGTTGCAAAAGACACAACTTAGTAACTAAACAACAGGAGTGCTCTTAAGTAGCTTAGCTTACCAGGAGAAGGGTGGGGGCAGTGACATACTGAAGTCTGCAGGAGGAGCTGTAGATAACTGTCATTCTTGGAAGAGGTGAGTGAGCGTTACAGATGAAACTCTCAATGCTGTTAACCTTATCACTTGACAAATTCAGGAAGACTTCTCATCCTCAGTGCAGTGAGTATCCTTGTCAGGGTCCCGTGGTATAAGATTCCATAGCGTTTTTACACTCTCCTGTCTGGCACTTACCACGCAGTACTGGAATGGATTTTCATTTTTTCACAGTGGGACTGTGAGCTCTGTGAGAACAAAGGCTGGGTGTTTGTCCTGTTCACTTTTGTGTCTCCTGCCTAGCCCAGTGCTTAGCATTTGAAACAAACTCAGTAATTGTTTATTGACTTATTAATGGAGGTTTAAATCTATTTTGTATTTTCCCATTTGGGCTTCTTACTTTTAACAATTCTTGTCAGTTTCTGGTAATAATAAGCTAATCATGTGGGTTAATACAGGGTTTCCTATTTAAGTCCAGGTAGATGTAGGGTGGGAGATGACAGCCACAAAGGTTTTATTTAGCAAAACATTTTGAGTATTTTGTGCCATAGGCTGCATGTCCTAGAATGCAAAGCTCACTAAGATGTAACCTCAGCCTCTTAAGTTGTTCACATTCTACGTGTCTGTCTTCCTTACTGTAATATAATGTGCTCTACAAAATTAGGTAAGAATTGATTTGAAAGGAGGGGAGCATTTGGTGGGTTTAGGTGCTTGAAGAAGGAGACATTTCTGATCTGACCTGGTAAGTTTGAGTTAGAGAGAGAGCAGAGGGAAGAGGACATGTGAAAAGCGTGAGGACAGGGCATGGCTGCAGGTCAGAGCTGCAGGACTGGGGTGCACTGAGCTACCTCGAGGCAGAGCGTAAAGCCATGGAGAGTGGAGGTGGGGTCAGATAATGTAGGGCCTGTGTACTCTACTAATGTTTCCTCGGTGATTCTAAGCAGGAATGTAACATCTGATTTGGGTTTTAAAAACTGCCGTGATACTTTTGTGGACAGTGGGTTGAGTGGGAGCTATGCTGTGCAGTGCTTTCATAGACTGGATCTCCTGAGCCTCAGGACAGCCCTGTCACAATATATGTTATTGTCTTCATTTTCCAAATGAATAAATGAATAAATCTTCTGATTTAAAGAACATTACAGAAACTAATTCATTTTCCAAATGAATAAATGAATAAATCTTCTGATTTAAAGAACATTACAGAAACTAAATGGTTGATCTGAGACCAAATCCTGGGTTTCCAAAATCTCTCCTAATAGTCCACTGTGAATGCTTTCAGCTGCAAGTAGCGAAATCATGCTAATCGTGGCTTAACTAATAGTAATAAAGGCACTTTGTTATACATATTACATCTGGAGGTTAGTGATTCCATGTGCATCAGGTATTTAAAGGCAGGACAAAGGATGGTCTCCCTGCAGTTCTCTTGCCTCTTCTGGCGTGGCGTTAAGATGACTGCCACAGTTTCAGGCATCATTTATTCACAGGAATGTGTCACTAGCAGGAAAGAAAAGATGGGATGTAAAAGACCTATTCTTGTGATGCTGGAGAGCAAAGTTATTAAGATCACAAAGTTATTGAGACTGGAGGCAGACTCCTTGGTTTGAATTAAGCTCCTCTACTTTTAGCTGTATCCCCAACATAATAAAATCTCCCAGTCAGAATGGAGGCTCTCTCTCCCTTCTCCCAACTTTGGCTGAAATTCTTAGTCATGTGCCCACTCTAAATGCTCCAAGAGGAATAAGCTTAGACTAGTTGTAGGCTCATATCCTCTGGGGCCAAGCAAAGGACAGCTTTCACTGCCCTGAGCAGTGCTGACCTGCTTAACACCTAAACACAGTCTGGGTTCTGCAGGCATGGTAGAATTGGGGGAATGGCAGCAGTGTCTGCCTTTTCCCCCTCTTATGGCAGTAGATTGTTGCAGTGTGTGAGCAGGGTATGAGTTAGACTATATATTTTATATACTGTGTATAACATATTTGACCAAGTGTTTGGCTTCTAGGTTTTTTTTGTGTGTGTGTGAATATACTAAAAGCTCAGTATAGAAAATTTGAGAAAAGTGAATAAATACAAAAAAGAAAGCACAGGCAGTGTGGCAGCTTTTAAAATTTTTAGAGTTAAATGTATAATTCAGATTTGAGTAATTAAAATGTGAAGAAATAGAGAAAAACAATAGAATGGGAAAGACTACAGATCTCTTCAAGAAAATTAGAGATCCCAAGGGAAAATGTTATGTAAAGATGGGCACAGATGAAGAACAGAAATGGCAAGGACCTAACAGAAGCAGAAGAGATTAAGAGAAGGTGGCAAGAATACACAGAAGAACTATACAAAAAAGTCCTTAATGACCCAGATAAACACAATGGTGTGGTCACTGACCTAGTTTCAGACATCCTGGAATATGAAGTCAAGTGGGCCTTAGGAAGCATTACTATGAACAAAGCTAGTGGAGGTGATGGAATTCCAGCTGAGCTATTTCAGATTCTAAAAGATGATGCTGACAAAGTGCTGCCCTCAATATGCCAGCAAATTTGGAAAACTCGGCAGAGGCCACAGGACTGGAAAAGGTCAGTTTTCATTCCAATCCCAAAGAAAGGCAATGTCACAGAATGTTCAAACTACCATACAGTTGCGCTCATTTCAGATGCTAGCAAGGTAATGCTCAAAATTCTTCAAGGTAGTCTTCAACAATACATGAACCAAGAAGTTCCAGATGTACAGGCTGGAACCAGAGATCAAAGGCAGGGGAACCAGAGATCAAATTGCCAACAACTGTTTAATCATAGAAAAGGCAAGAGAATTCCATAAAAACATCTACTTCTGCTTCATTGAGCAGGCTAAAACCTTTCACTGTGTGGATCACAACAAACTGAAAAATTTTTCAAGAAATAGGTATACCAGGTTATCTTACCTGCCTTCTGAGAAACCTGTATGCAGGTCAAGAAGCAACAGTGAGAACGGGACATGGAACAACAGACTGGTTCCAAATTGGGAAAGAGTGTCAAGGCTGTATATTGTCACCCTGCTTATTTAACTTATGTGCCGAGTACCTCATGCACATTGCCAGACTGGATGACTCACAAGCTGGAATCAAGATTGCTGGGAGAAATATCAGTAACTATGGATATGCAGATGATCCCACTCTAATGGCAGAAAGTGAAGAGGAACTAAAGAGCCTCTTGATGAGGATGATAGAAGAGAGTAAAAAAGCTGGCTTAAAACTAAAGATTAAAAAAACTTAAGATCGCGGTATCTGATTCCATCCCTTCATGGCAAATAGATGGGCAAAAAGTGGCAACAGATTTTATTTTCTTGGGCTTCAAAATCAGTACAAACAGTGACTGCAGCCATGAAATTAAAAGATGCTCCTTGGAAGTAAAGCTTTGCCAAATCTAGACAGCGTATTTAGAAAGCAAAGACATCACTTTGCCAGCAAAGGTATGTGTAGTCAAAGCTATGGTTTTCCTAGTAGTCATATACAGATGTGAGAGTGGGACCATCAAGAAGGCTGAGCACTGAAGAATTGATGCTTTTGAACTGTGGTGTGGGAGAAAACTCTTGAGAGTCCCTTGGACTACGAGGAGATCCAACCAGTCAACCCTACAGGAAATCAACCCTTAAATATTCATTGGAAGGACTGATGCTGAAGCTGAAGCTCCAATACTTTGGCACCTAATTGGAAGACCTGACTCATTGGAAAAGATCCTGATACTGGGAAAGATTGAAGGCGGGAGGAGAAGGGGACGACAGGATGAGATGGTTGAATGGCATCACCGACTCAATGGACATGAGTTTGAGTAAACTCTGGGAGTTTGTGATGGCCAGGGAAGCCTGGCGTACTGCAGTCCATGGGGTCACAAAGAGCCGGACAAGACTGAATGACTCAACAACAACTAAATGTGACCCAGATTTTAACTTTGTAGGTGTGAATAGAGTTAGGATACTTGTATCTGTTTTCATTAATTGAATTTAATGCATGCTTTTATTGTTGGTACCACCTAAAGAGCTTTAGGTTACTTGCACCTCAAATTTGCCTATATTCACAGTACAGAATGGTTTCGTGAATGTTGAGGTCTGTGTTAACATGACTTGTTACTTTCTCTCTGCAGCATCGTATTCTCGAAAAGATAAAGACCAACGGAAGCAGCAGGCAATGTGGCGAGTTCCCTCTGATTTAAAGATGCTAAAAAGACTCAAAACTCAAATGGCTGAAGTTCGATGTATGAAAACTGATGTAAAGAACACACTTTCAGAAATAAAAAGCAACAATGCTGCTTCTGGAGACATGCCTACAAGCCTCCTTTCTGCTGACCAGGCAGCTCTGGCCGCATGTGGGACTGAAAACTCCAGCAGATTACAGGAATTGGGAATGGAGCTCTTGGCAAAGTCATCAGTTGCCAGTTGTTACATACGAAACTGTAAGTGAAAAAGATCCTCTTAGTTTTATTTTTCCATGTGTCTTTTGGGAAACTCGAGGAGAGGATATTTTCAGAATCAGTTCAGTTCAGTTCAGTTGCTCAGTCGTGTCTGACTCTTTGCGACCCCATGAATCGCAATACGCCCCACCACCCTGTCCATCACCAACTCCCGGAGTTTACTCAAACCCATGTCCATCGAGTCGGTGATGCCATCCAACCATCTCATCCTCTGTCGTCCCCTTCTCCTGCCCCCAATCCCTCCCAGCATCAGGGTCTTTTCCAACGAGTCAACTCTTTGCATGCGGGGGCCAAAGTACAGAATAATAATATTTAAATATCTCCCTCAGTGTTAATTAGGACTACAAATACATACAGTTTTTTCTCCCATCCAAAACTGACTTTGTATATTTTCTGCTATACAACAGAGTTAACATTTCTTGATTGCTTATTCTGTACTGGGCAAGAAATAAGACAGAATCTTTACTCTCATGAATCCTGCATTCATTACTCGTGTGATAGGAATTGGGCATTAAAATGTGTAGACAGGTAAAGATTATTTCAGTTGATAAAAAGTCCTTTGAAGTCCACAGCAGAGGAGTGGGGTGGGCAGAGTGAGGAGTGAGCTGTTTTAGTCAGGGTCGTCAGAAAGTCCCTCAGGAGGCGAGCGTTGAACTGACATCTGAAGGTTGAGGAGTGGGAGCCTTGTGGAGGTCGGGGGGAAGCATTCTTCACGGTGAACAGAACAGAAAATGCAAAGTCACGTATACAGGATTCGCTCTACATGTCTGAAGGCTGAAGGAAGACCAGTTTGGCTGAACGTGGTGAACTGAGGAGAAGCGAGAGCAACAGGAGGTACGTCAGAGAGAGAGGATCTAGATCAGGCACGGGCTCAGTCGCTCAGTTGTGTCTTGACACTTTCGCGACCCCATGGACTGTAGCCCGCCAGGCTCCTCTGTGGGATTTCCCAGACAAGAATACTGGAGTGGGTTGCTGTTTCCTTCTCTATTAGATCACATAGGGTCTTATAAGACCTCAGTAACCAGTTTGAGTTTTATTCTGATTTTGGCGGGAAGTCTCTAGACAATAAAAATCAGAGGGGTGTTTATGATCTGATATACTTGTAAAACAAAGATTGCTTTGTTGTGTGGAGAAGGGTCTGAAAAGGATTGAGAGTGCAAGTTGTGAGGCCAGTTCACAGCCTATAACAATAGCTTGTATGAGATACTGACTTATTCCAGAGTTTCTGCACTGGACTTGCCCAGAGTCTAGCAGCCTTTCTTTACTGAGGTTCCAGTCTCCCAAGGATGATATATAACTAGTACCACTCTAGATACACAGGAGAGAAGTTCATCTGTTACATACAGTGGATATTTTAAACCATGAGAGCTCAGTTCTTTGCCACAAACCTGGTAAGAAAGGGTTTAGGAAAACAGAAAAACTAAGAATGATGTTTAACTGTTTGGTCTAAGCAACTTAGTGACTGCTGGTATCATTAATTGAGATGCAAGTTAAATAGGAAGAAGCAGGTGTGGGGATGGTGGGACATAGGGGCATCATGTCAGGAATTTTTTTAAAAATATGTTTGGTTTGAGATGTCTGCTAGATCTAGTAAAATATCTCATAGGCAGTTGAATGCTTTCGTAAATCTGAAGCATATGAGGGTAAAGCTGGATATAAGCAGTTGGGAGTCAGCAGTGTCAGATGTTGTTTAAAACCAGGGATCAAGTATGAAGGGAAAAGAGAAGTTTTGGTTCTGGGCACTTAAACATTTAAAGGCCTGTTAGGGAATCTAGCTAAGGAAGTTGAAAAGAGCAGTCATTAAGGTAGAGAACAACAGAAGAAATGAAATCTCAAAAAAAAATTTTTTTTTTTTAATGCATCTCAAAAAAGATGGAGTGGTTGTCTGTCATTGAGAGGCATCAAGATGAAGGGTGGATGGGCCTTTTTGGAACCATTCCCATGGAGGGCTATAGCAGAAGCGAATGAGGTGGGAAACCAGAGCATGACTGCTCGGCTCCTTCGAGAAGCGTCATAATAAATTGGGTGGTTCCTGGAGGGGTGGTGGAATCAGGCAGGAGTTTGACATCTGTGTCTTGTTTTCCTTTTCTTAAACATATCTGCTTTTTTTAACCTGGGTTTTTTTGGTGGTGAAATATATACATTAATAACGTAAAGTTTACTATCAACTTTTTTTTTTTTTTTTTTTTGAGAAAAAAAAAGAGTCCTTTATATTTATCATTTTTCTCTCCTTTTTTCTTCTAGTTTTATTGAGATGTAATTAATCTACAGAACTGTATAAATTTAAGGTGTATAGAATAATGATTTGGCTTACATCAAGAAGTGATTACCACGATGAGTTTAGTGAACATCCATCCTCTCATATATACAAAATTTAAAAAATGTTTTTTTCTTGTGAAAATACTTCTAGGATTTATTCTGTTCACGGTTTTTTTTTTCTTTTTTTTTTTCATTTATTTTTATTAGTTGGAGGCTAATTACTTTACAATATTGTAGTGGGTTTTGTCATACGTTGACATGAATCAGCCATGGAGTTACATGTATTCCCCATCCCAATCCCCCCTCCCACCTCCCTCTCCACCCGATTCCTCTGGGTCTTCCCAGTGCACCAGGCCCAAGCAGTTGTCTCATGCATCCAACCTGGGCTGGTGATCTGTTTCACTATAGATAATATACATGCTGTTCTCTCGAAACATCCCACCCTCACCTTCTCCCACAGAGTCCAAAAGTCTGTTCTGTATATCTGTGTCTCTTTTTCTGTTTTGCATATAGGGTTATCATTACCGTCTTTCTAAATTCCATATATATGTGTTAGTATGCTGTAATGATCTTTATCTTTCTGGCTTACTTCACTCTGTATAATGGGCTCCAGTTTCATCCATCTCATTAGAACTGATTCAAATGAATTCTTTTTAACGGCTGAGTAATATTCCATGGTGTATGTACCACAGCTTCCTTATCCATTCATCTGCTGATGGGCATCTAGGTTGCTTCCATGTCCTGGCTATTATAAACAGTGCTGCGAAGAACATTGGGGTGCACGTGTCTCTTTCAGATCTGGTTTCCTCAGTGTGTATGCCCAGAAGTGGGATTGCTGGGTCATATGGCAGTTCTATTTCCAGTTTTTTAAGAAATCTCCACACTGTTCTCCATAGTGGCTGTACTAGTTTGCATTCCCACCAACAGTGTAAGAGGGTTCCCTTTTCTCCACACCCTCTCCAGCATTTATTGCTTGTAGACTTTTGGATAACAGCCATCCTGACTGGCGTGTAATGGTACCTCATTGTGGTTTTGATTTGCATTTCTCTAATAATGAGTGATGTTGAGCATCTTTTCATGTGTTTGTTAGCCATCTGTATGTCTTCTTTGGAGAAATGTCTGTTTAGTTCTTTGGCCCATTTTTTGATTGGGTCATTTATTTTTCTGGAATTGAGCTTCAGGAGTTGCTTGTATATTTTTGAGATTAATCCTTTGTCTGTTGCTTCATTTGCTATTATTTTCTCCCAATCTGAGGGCTGTCTTTTCACCTTACTTATAGTTTCCTTTGTTGTGCAAAAGCTTTTAAATTTCATTAGGTCCCATTTGTTTCTTTTTACTTTTATTTCCAATATTCTGGGAGGTGGGTCATAGAGGATCCTGCTGTGATTCATGTCGGAGAGTGTTTTGCCTATGTTTTCCTCCAAGAGTTTTATAGTTTCTGTTCTTACATTTAGATCTTTAATCCATTTTGAGTTTATTTTTGTGTATGGTATTAGAAAGTGTTCTAGTTTCATTCTTTTACAAGTGGTTGACCAGTTTTCCCAGCACCACTTGTTAAAGAGGTTGTCTTTTTTCCATTGTATATCCTTGCCTCCTTTGTCAAAGATAAGGTGTCCATAGGTTCGTGGATTTATCTCTGGGCTTTCTATTCTGTTCCACTGATCTATATTTCTGTCTTTGTGCCAGTACCATACTGTCTTGATGACTGTGGCTTTGTAGTAGAATCTGAAGTCAGGCAGGTTGATTCCTCCAGTTCCATTCTTCTTTCTCAAGATTACTTTGGCTATTTGAGGTTTTTTGTGTTTCCATACAAATTGTGGGATTATTTGTTCTAGTTCTGTGAAAAGTACCATTGGTAGCTTGATAGGGATTGCATTGAATCTATAGATTGCTTTGAGTAGAATAGCCATTTTGATAATATTGATTCTTCCAATCCATGAACATGGTATGTTTCTCCATCTGTTTGTGTTGACAGTTTTTATATACGTATCTTAATTATTTTTAGCTGTATAATTCAGTGGCATTAAATACATTTATGCTGTTGTGCGACTATAACCACCATTCATCTCAACTTTTTCATCATCCCAAACTGAAATTTTATATACTTTTGAGTAGTAACTCGGTGTTCCTGGTTTCCAGTACTCTCTGGTAACCACTATTTGTTTCTATAAACTTGATTATTCTAGATATCTCATATACGTGGAATCATACAGTATTTGTCTTTTTGTGTCTGACTTATTTCACTTCAGCATAATTTCTTCAGTCTTCATATTGTAGCAAATGTCAGAATTTCATTTCTTTTTAAGGCTGAGTAATACTGCCTTTTAGGTATTTATATACTATAGTATGTTTATCCATTCATCTCTTGATGGACATTTGGATTTTTTCCACTTTTTGGCTATTATGAATAATGCAGATATGAACATGTATGTGCAGCATCTGTTCTGATATCTGCTTTCATTTTTTTGGAGGGTATATACCTAGAGTGTGATTGCTGATTCATATGGTAATTCTGTGTTTAATTAAAAAATAAATTATTTTAATCATGATAAATTTTACCATATTTTATTAAACAAAATTGACTATCTTAACCTTTTTAAGTGTAGTTATCAATGGCATTGAATATCACATGCACATTGTTGTGCTACCAATGCCAACAGCCACCCACAGAACTTTGTTTTTATCTTGTGAAACTGTCTCCATACCTATTAAACGATTGCTGTCTCTTCTTTCTCTCTTGATCCCCTGGCAGCCACCATTTTGCTTTCAGTCTATGAATTTGATTACTATGGGTACCTCGTATGAGTGGAAACTTATTTTATGTGTGGTTGGCTTATTTCACTTAGTATAAGTTTCTCAAGGTTCATCCATGTTCTAGCGTATGTCAACATTTTCTTCTCTTTTATGAATGCATAATATTCCAGTGTGCATTCATTTTGATGGATACTTGTGTTAACCATGTATGTGAGGGTTTACTTCTGAGCTTTCCATATATGTGTTTATTAAAATGAGATATATTAATGCTGGATACTGGTGGCAGTAATATAGTAGAGATGAATAGGACGGGGTAATTGCCAAATACATAGAATTCTTTTGAGATACTTGTGTTAACCATGTATGTGAGGGTTTACTTCTGAGCTTTCCATATATGTGTTTATTAAAATGAGATATATTAATGCTGGATACTGGTGGCAGTAATATAGTAGAGATGAATAGGACGGGGTAATTGCCAAATACATAGAATTCTTTTGAATAGAGGTGATAATTTAGTAGAAAAATGAGTAAAGGTTATGATTAAGTTATTAAGGTAAGAAGAAATACCACAGGACAATAAATGTATTAAAATATACTCAACCTTATCTAGTTGTCAAGGAAATGACAATTTTAAACCAAAAGAAGTAAAGCTTTTTGGATGGATTTTTGCAAAAAACTCTTGTTATATATTTCTTCAGATACTTCCTTTGTTGTCAGTTGTTTTTGTTTTCTGCTAAACAATAAGTTTTAAATTTTTTATTTTCAACATCTATTAATAGTATTCATTCTTTGAGGGTTTAATGTTTTTCTTTGGAAGGCCTTTTCAGCTCTAAAATCACGCTTAACTTCCTTGGTTCTGTTTTTATTTTTTAACTTTTTTACATTTAGTTCATTATTTCATATGTAACTTGTTTTCCATGACAGTGTGCAAATTCAGTGATCACCATGCCCAACCTACCCATGAAAATGAAACATGTTTTTTGAAGAGTCTTTTCTGTTCAACAAAATGAAATTCATTTTTTATATTATAGACCAAATTCTCATACTTAACATAGTTCTGTTTTTAAATTCATTCATACAGTTGGACGAGGTGAAATTGCCAGTGGGACACTTTTTTAAAACATACAAAGCAGCACTTTGGTATTGTTAAGCTAAATGTTTGTTCCATTGTCTACCAGACCCACATTCCTTTTTGTTAACCATTTTAGTTTTATAGTTTATCATACTGTGATAGGTTTGCCTTCATTTTGTTTTCAAAATGTCTTTGATGGCTCTTACATGTTTACTTTTCCAGAAAAACATTTTGACTGGAATAATGTTACATTTAATGCATTAGTTAACATTTAATTTGAGGAATTGACATCTTTTAGGTATTAAAGCATTCAAATTGAGTAATGTGGTGTTTCCATTTATTCAAGTCATCCCTGGTGGCTCAGATGGTAAAGCGTCCACCTGCAGTACAGGAGACCTGGGTTTGATCCATGGGTCGGGAAGATCCCCTGGAGAAAGGAATGGCTACCCACGCCAGTATTCTTCCCTGGAGAATTCCATTTTTCAGAGGAACCTGGTGGGTTACAGTCCATGGGGTAACAGAGTCGGACACAACTGAGCAACTAACAGCAATTTTCTGTTATAGTCATATCTCTTCAGAGTTTTAGTTTTCTTCATATAAGTTCTGTATATGTCTTGTTAATGTTAATTTCTAGATATATTATAATTTAGGTTTCTATTGTGATAGGATCTCTTTTTCCTTCTATAATATTTTCTAATCATTGGTTATTGATGTATATAGAAAGACTGTTGGTTTTAATATGTTTATTTTGTGTTTAGCCCACTTAGTTTTTTTAAGTCTAAGTTTTTTAGTCAATTATATTGAATTTCCTAAGTATATACTCATATCATCAGCAAAAGTCATAGCTTATCCACTCCTTTCCTGCTTATTTACTTTTCATATTGTATTGTCTAGGCTGGGACCTTGGAATGATGTTAACTTATAGCAGTTAGAGAATTTTTATAATGTTTTAAACTCTATTTAGGAATTCCTTAGGTTTTATCTCATTAAGTTCAAATTTTGCTATATGTTTCAAAAGGTAGTTTTTATAGAGTTGAAAAAGATACTCTTTTCCTAACTGCAATAATGGTTAACATTTACAAAGTGTTTATTATTACAGATACTATTCTAAGCCTTCAAGCCACTACACCTTCCTGAGGGAACTTAGAATGGGAGAGTCTTAAAGGAACTGTGGATGAGAAAGAGCAGGATACTGGCCCTAGATTGCTGAGTGAAGTGAAAGTGAAAGTTGCTCAGCTGTGTCCGACTCTTTGCCACCCCATGAACTATACAGTCCATGGAATTCTCCAGGCCAGAATACTGGAGTGGGTAGCGTATCCCTTCTCCAGTGGATCTTCCTGACGCAGGAATCGAACCAGGGTCTCCTGCATTGCAGGTGGATTCTTTACCAGCTGAGCTATCAGGAAGCCCTTAGATTTCTGAAGTGCATATTAAAGGGATGATTTCAGTGAGCTCAGACTCTCGGATCTTCCCATGTGTCGAAAAGTGCTGAATTCATTAACTTGTGATATCTGGTGTTTTTTTTAATTAACTGTCATCTTTTGATGTTCCAGTTATGCAAAAACCCTTATATTTTTCCTCCCTTGACTCTTCAGAAACTCTGCCAAATAAAACATAATTCTCAACTGTTATGGTTGTACATTTTTTTTCAGTCAACACTACTTACCAAGAGTTTTTCTAAGTCAAGAAGTTGTATAGAATGATATCAAATGCTTGTTTGTCATCTGTCAAAATAATCATATTTTGCCCTTTTACTTTGTGAACACAGAAAATTACGTTCTAGAATGAGTCTTTCTACTTGGTTGTGGTTTGTAATTTTTTAGTATACGGTTGACTCTGAGTAACAGGGGTTTGCACTATATGGTCCTCCTATCCACAGATTGTTTTCAGTAAATCCACAGTTGGTTGAGTCTTTGGATGCTGAATTACTGATAAGGAGGACTGATTATAAAGTTATCCCCTTGTTCTTTGCACATGTGGGATCTTAGTTCTTCTTCAACCGGGGATCAAACCTGAGCTCCCTGCAGTGGAAATGTGAAGTCTTAACCACTGAACCACCAGGAAGTCCCAGCTAATTCTTAGGATTCTTGAATATGTAGTAAATAAGTAAAATTGAGCTATAGTTTCATTATTCTATCATTAACATATTTTAGTTGTGTTTTTATGCCAATCTCATAGAAAAGATTCAGAAGCCTTTGTTCTTTTCTATGCTGAGAAATTATTTTAACATGACATCTGTTTGTTAAAAGTGTAATGAAATTCATCTATAAAACTATTGAGTAATTCTTTTGGGAATAAAACTTTTAACAGCCTTTTTCATTTCTGTATGTTTACTGGTGCCCTCATATTTCTTTTTTGCTTCTTATATCAATTTTCATAATTAATTTCCCTAGCAAATTCATTTTATTAGATAAATGTACCAGGGTAAAGTCACTCTGTTCCTTTAAATTTTAAAAACTCCTTCTGCATATGGGATGTTAACTTTGTTATATCATTGCTTATTTGTGTTTTCTTATTTTTTCCCTTGACTTGACGTGCTGGAAGCTTGTCCATTTTATTCATCTCTTCAGAGACCTAGTTCTTAGATTTATGTCATCTTCTTCTTGTTGTTCAGTCACTCAGTCGTGTCTGAGTCTTTGTGACCCCATGGACTGTAGAATGCCAGGCTTCCCTGTCCTTCACCATCTCCCGAAGCTTGCTCAAACTCATATCCATCGAGTTGGTGACACCATCCAACCATCTCATCCTCTCTCATCCCCTTCTCCTGCCTCTAATCTTTCCCAGCATCAGGGTCTTTTCAGATGAGTCAGTTCTTTGCATCAGATGGCCAAAGTATTGGAGCTTCAGCTTTAGCATCAGTCCTTCCAATGAATATTCAGAATTGATATCCTTTAGGATTGACTAGTTGGATCTCCTTGCAGTCCGAGGGACTCTCAAGAGTCTCCTCCAATACCACAGTTCAAAAGCATCAAATTTTTGGCACTCAGCGTTCTTTATTATCCAACTCTCACATCCATACATGACTACTGGAAAAACCTCTTTGCTGTGACTATACAGACCTTATTCGGCAAAGTAATGGCTCTGCTTTTTAATATGCTGTCTAGGTTGGTCATAACTTTTCTTCCAAGGAGCAAGCTTCTTTTAATTTCATGGCTGCAGTCACCATCTGCAGGCATTTTGGAGTCCAGGAAGATAAAGTCTGTCACAGTTTCCGTTGTTTCCCCATCTACTTGCCAGGAAGTGATGAGACCGGATGCCATGATCTTAGTGTTTTGAATGTTGAGTTTTAAGCCAACTTTTTCAGTCTCTTCTTTGACTTTCATCAAGAGGCTCTTTAGTTCCTCTTCGCTTTCTGCCATGAGAGTGGTGTCTGTCTTTTTATTATGTTAATTTCTGCCTTCACTTCTGTTAATGCATCTCTTCATTTTCTTTTCTTAAATGATAGTTCATGTTTACTTTGCAGTGAAGAAATTGGTCATAATTTTTTCTCACAGCATCTCCCCCCCCCACACAATGTACAATTCATCAGTTTTTATTATATTTACAGTTTTGTGACATTCACCATTATCCAAGTCTAGGACATTTTCATCATTCCCCATATTATTGAACTTAGGTTTGGCTGCTCACTGCTTAAAAGCCAATAATTTGAGGGGCAAGTGTCAGTAGAAAGAAAAGATGGCTTTAACCAGAAAAGCCAGCAGTTTGAGGAGTTGGTGGACTTGTGTCCAAAGACCAAGTCCAAGGCGTGTGCTCAGCTGTGACAGTTTTTTTTTAAGGGAAAAATATGGGTGTTGGGAGGAGAATCTCAGCATATTGAGGCAGAAGGTTGGGTTCTGCATCATTCTCACAGCATGCAGATTGGCTGCCTCTCCCTTCAGATTTATCAATATCTTGCCCAAGTGATCGAGGATTGCTTGGGGGCTCCATTGAAAGTAGCTTGCTTTAGTCACTCAGTCAACTCTTTGCTACCCCATGGACTGTAGCCCGCCAGGCTCCTCTGTCCATGGGGATTCTCCAGCAGGTATACTGCCCTTGCCCTCCTCCAGGGATTGGAAGTAGAGAGCTAGTCAGTTTTTTCAACTGCTTAATTCTTCATTCTTCTTTTTATCTAGGAAAAGAATCAGCAAGACAAGGTATGCATTCAAGAGAGGAAAAGTCAGAAGTTGGATTAAATTGCCTCGTGATCTCATTCCTATAATTAGGTTCTTTTAAAGTTAGAGGTTATGGTGATGGTTTAGTTACTAAGTCGTGTCTGACTCTTGCAATACCATGGACTGCAGCCCACCAGACTCCTCTGTCCATGGGATTCTCCAGGCAAGAATACTGGAGTGGGTTGCCATTTCCTTCTCTAGGGTATCTTCCTGACCCAGGGATCAAACCCAGGTCTCCTGCACTGCAGGCAGATTCTTTACCAACTGAGCTACCAGGGAAGCCAACTTCCTGGTATAAATGGTCCCCTGATGGCTCAGACGGTAAAGCGTCTGCCTGCAATGTGGGAGACCCGGGTTTGATCCCTAGGTTGGGAAGTTCCCCTGGAGAAGGAAATGGCAACCCACTCCAGTATTCTTGCCTGGAAAGTCCCATGGATGGAGGAGCCTGGTAGGCTACAGTCCAAGGGGTCACAAAGAGTCAGACACAACTGAGCGACTTTACTTCACTTTTCAAAGTTAGAGGATAATAGATGGACAGACAAGAAAGGGGCAAGGAGCTCCATTTACTCTCCCCATAAACTCCATACCCAGGAGCCCTTACTTCCTATCTTCCCCTTCCCCTTATATCCTGGTAATTGCTTATCTATTTTGTCTGTATGGATTTGCTTCTTCTGGACTTTTCATATAAATGGAGTCACACTACACGAAGCTTTTTGTATCTGACTTCTCTAACTTAGCATGTTTCCAAGGACCATTCATGTTGTAACATGTCTTTTTTCATTTTGTTTTAAGGCTGAGTGATACTTCATTGTTTATGGGTACCACTTTTTGTTTGATCTGCTTAGCAGTTGATGAGGACTTCGATTTTTTATTTCTACTTTTTTGGCTGTAATGAATTATGATGCTGTGACCATTCATGTATGATTTTTTGTGTGGACATATGTTTTTATTCACCTTAAGTATATGCTTTGGAGTGGAATTGCTGGATTATATGAGAACTAAGTTTAATTTTTTGAGGCATGGCCTTACTATTTTGTGGACTTTTCCAATGGCTCAGTAGTAAAGAATCCGCCTGCAACACAGGAGACTCGGGTTTGATTCCTGTGTTGGGAAGATCCCCTGGAGGAAGAAATGGCAACCCACTCTAGTATTCTTGCCTGGGAAGTCCCATGGACAGAGGAGCCTGGTAGGCTGCAGTCCATGGGGTCACACGTAGCTGGATATGACTGAGCGCAGCACAGCAGGAGCATGCTGTTTTCATAGCAGCTGCACCATTTTACGTTCTCAGCAGTGTATAAGGATTCCAGTGTCACTGTATTCTTATCAGCACTTGTTTTTGTTCATCTTTTTTCCCTTTGTCCAGCTTAAATTATCTTGGCTTCCTTCCAAAAATTAATTGACCATAAATATTAGGTTTTCTTTCTGAACTCTTGAATTCTGTTGCATTGATCTTTTTTTTGTTTCTTTACCACAGTCTTGAATACTGTAGTTTTACAGCAGAGTTGTGAAATCGTATGAGTGAGTCCTCAATTCAAGATTGCTTTGAAGTATTCTGGATCTTTTTTATTTTTCTATGAATTTTAGGATCAGCTTGTCGATATCTGCAACATCAACCACGAAAAGACAGCTGAAATTTTTATAGGGATTGTGTTGAATCTATATTGTAGATCAAGTTTGGGAATAATGCTATGTTAGCAGTATTGAGTCTTCCAGTTAATGAACACAGTATTTTCCCTCATTTCTTTATTTTTTTTCAACAATGTGTGATAGTTTTCCACGTTAGGGTCTTACATTTCTTTGTTAAAATTTTCCCTAAGTATTTTATTCTGTTTGATGCTGTTGTTAATGGAATTGTTTTCTTAATTTCATTTTCAGATTATTCTTTACTGCTGTATAAAAAGTCAGTTGGTTATTGATCTTATATCCTGCTACCTTATTGAACCTGTTCATTACCTTTTAATGCATCTCTTCTGCTTTCTTATTTTTCTTTTTTTTTTTTTTTAATTATTTTTCCATCTTCTTGAGTCTATGCATGTTAGGTCCTTTAGTTTCAGGTTGTTTTCTTTTAATTCATTTTAAGGCTATACATTTTCCTCTAATTACTGTTTTAGCCACAGACATCTTAACATATTATAATTGTGGTTTGTTTCTAATTCAGCATTGATTTATTTTTAACCCAATAATATTTGTTTCCAAGTGTTTTGATGGTTATTTTTTTGTTCTTGGTACTTGGTTTAATTGAATTGAGATTGGAGTTCGTTTGGAATTTAAACTGATTTTTCTTTTGGAGTTCACTGATAATTTTCTACTTTTGTAAGAACACAAGCAATGAAATAGGAATGTTTTTGGCATAAAACCCCAAATAAACCAATTGGGACCAGAGTGTTCTATTTATCTTTGAACACAGTAGATGGGAATTCCTTCCATGTATGGTAAGATAAAACCTTTCTCTGGTTGCCTAGGTAGTAAGTTTTGTGCCATTTTATCATAATCAGAAATGTTTTAAAATGTCTTTGCAGCCACAAATAAGAAGAGTCATTCGCCCAAGCCTGCTCGGTCAAGTATAGCAGGTAGTCTGTCTCTTCGAAGAGCAGTAGACTCTGGGGAAAATAGCCGTTCCAAGGGAGACTGCCAGACTCTGTCTGAAGGTAAGTTTGGAGAGTTCAGAATGTAACTTTGGTAGATAGATGTCTGTTGAAACTGATCTTATGGTATAGCTGCTTTAAAGGCACCAAAAATGCTGAAACTCAGGTTGAAAATTCCTTGATCACAGAACAGAACAGACCCATCAGTAAGAAAGTGCAGCCATCAGACTTCATATTCTGGACTCCTGAGTTTTAAATACCTGACATCAAGAAGACTGGGGTATATTTAAGAATTGTTCTTGAGTTTTCCTGCAGTTTAAAAATTTATGTATAATGAGATCTCCTGAGTGAAGACTGCAGTGTGGGACACCAGGGTTCGATCTCTGGGTCGGGAAGATTCCCTGGAGAAGGAAATGGTAACCCTCTCCAGTACTCTTGCCTGGAGAATTCATGGACAGAGGAGCCTGGTGGGCTATGATCAGTGGGGTCGCAAAGAGTCGCACACAATTTAGCGACTAACATACCGTAAGTGGAAACTAGAGAGAGAACCTTTTTTTGTTTGCCTTCCTTCTGAATATACCCTTCCTTTTTTGTAGTCTCCCCAGGAAGCTCTCAGTCTGGGAGCAGGCATAGTTCTCCCCGAGCCTTGACCCATGTCAGTATCAGTGACATTCTGCCGAAATCTGAAGATCGGCAGTGTCAAGCTTTGGATTCAGATGCTGTTTTGGTTGCAGTTTTTAATGGCGTACCTGTTGTTGAAAAAAGAAGAAAAATGGTCACCTTGGGGTAAATGAAGTTCTTTTGTTTATATAATAGAATAATAGCTAATAGCTTTGGTTGGCACTTTTAAATCTACAATGTAATAAAGTAAATTTCTACTATGTTAATTTTTTAGCAATTATTTATTTATTGTATTAAAAAGGAACTTTTAAAGTATCAGAGATCTTCCTTTTTTCTTAAACTGAGTGAGATAGTAGCAGAAGTTCAGTTTGAGTAAGTTAGAACTCCTTTTCACTGAAGTTAGGATAATAATGTTGTATGACCTTGTGTAACCTCTTTATTGTGAGGTTCTGTGTCACCTTTTTTCCCCATCTGTCCCATGCTTTTCACACACATTTGTGCTGGACTTTATTGTGGCTTTACATGAATTTGGGTGGAACAGAGACCTAACAATTTAATTTTACCACTGCTTTTCTGCTTTCATCTTACCGTTTTTTCTTTTATGAAAGTGTCCTCAAAATACATAGTTGGAATTTCCCGAAAAGGTATATATACACGGTCATTAGTACCTTTATTTCTCTCCCAGGAAACATGAACTCAAATCCCAGTCATGTCAGTTAAACTTCCATCTGCCTGAGAGAGTGAATGTGGAGTGTATTGTCTGTGAATGTGCAGATGAGCCTTTAGTGTCCATCTGCTCATCTATTTTATGGCTACTAAGTATCATTTCTAATTTTAAACAATGGAATAGTTTTACCTTGGAGACTTTGAAAAGAACTTTGAATTAAATTTAGAGAAAGATTAATATCCCTTAAGTTTACTTTGTTTCATAGAGTTTTTAGATCTGAATAATTACCAAATCTAAAAGGACAGCTGGTGGCTTTATTTTCTGCTTTAGCTCAGGTTTAAGTAGGGAAAACGTGATAATCACTGGAGATTGTCTTATCCTTCCCACTTCCTAGTCTGGTTTTACACAAGTTCCTTTTAAGATGAAAGCTGTAACTAGCTTTTATATTTTGTTACAGAGGTTTATATCTGCCTTTAGTCATAAAGATTAAATGTCTACGAATGTATAGTTTTTGTAGACTGTAAAATCCTTTATAATTGTATAAAGCTCATAGCTGTAACCCTCATTTTATGGTTACTTATACTGCCAGCCTGGCTCATGTGATGTTTTCCATCTTGTGTCTTTTTTTCCCTGCCTGATTTAAGGTAACATAAGCAAAAATTTTAAATACTAATAATAAATGGTTCAAAATGGAAGTTAAAAAAAGAATATTAAGTTTTCCCATCTGCTTTGTTTTCCATCCCCCTGCCCACACACATTCCTGCTGTTTTTAATTTTTTGTATATGCTGTGTCTTCTCAGTTTTCATGCATATTTAAATAACTGCAACCATATAGTTTTTTTCTAATAAAAATGGTACACCTTATTTTCTCATTCAGTATACCTTAAAAGTCTTTCCATATAGGTGAGAACATGTTCTTATTGTTATTATTATTTTTTTTTCTTGGTAACAATATTTTTTATCATTTTATCTACACAGTACTTTAGTGTTTAACAGAATACTGAAAATATAGTCCAACATCCCAGTTTTAAGTGCAATAATCAGAACCACCATTGTATTTAGGAAGTGAGAGTGAAAGTGAAAAGTCACTCAATCATGTCTGACTCTTTGCGACCCCATGGACTGTAGCCCACCAGGCTCCTCCATCCATGGAATTTTCTAGGCAAGAGTACTGGAGTGGGTTGCCATTTCCTTCTCCATATTTTAGTAATTTTTAAATGAAGGATCATTGCTTTACGGTATTGTGTTAGTTTCTGCCAAACATCAATATGAACCAGCCACAGGTTCACCCGTGTCCCCTCCCACTGACCATCCCTCCCACCTCCCCATCCCGTCCATCTGGGTTGTTGCCGAGCCCCAGGGTGAGTTCCCTGAGTCATGCAGCAAATTCCCGTTGGCTGTCTCTTTTGTGTATGGGTAATGTTCATTTCCATGTTCCTCTCTCCATTATCCCACCCTTTCCCTCCTCCCCCACCAGCCACGTCCATAAGTCTGTTCTCTATGTCTGTGTTGGTAAGGACGTATTATTTAGGACTTCCATTTCTGTTTTTAAATTGGAATTCTTGAGATAATTGTAGATTCACATGCAATTATAAGAAAGGATAGAGAGAGCCTGTGTACCTTACATAGTTTCCCCTAATGATAACATTTTGCAAAATGCTGACATTTTGTCACAGCCAGGATATTGACATTGATGCAAGCTGCCACTTTATAACCTTTCATTGTAAGTGAATCTTTTAAAAGTAAAACTTGAAATTTAGTATTAAACTCTGGTGTTCCATACACTATTAGTTTGCTCAGAAGGAAGGAAATCTAGATTATCATATCACTGACTGGTTATACAAAAATATAAGGTCATTTTCTCCCTCTTTGAGGACTAATGCTAAAGGAAGTCATCTGGAAGGAATGCAAATGACTGATGTGGAAAATAACTCAGAAACTGGGGAGTTACAGCCTGTTCTACCTGAAGGAGCTTCAGCTGCCCCAGAGGACGGTAAGGCATGAGAAAGTCGTAACTGGCGGGAAGCGGAATAATCATCTCTTTTTGGTAGTGGTGAGGAGTAGTTGGTTTAATAAAACAGTTACTGAGGCGTTACCTACTATTTGACATGCTTCATCTGAAAATAGCATTCATTGTGCCACTGAGTTTGATTCACTAGGACATGCATTACAGGGGAAGGCAAAATAGTTGACTACATAAAAGGATATATCTTACTAGAAGGGGCAGTTTCGAGGGGAATATCTGCAGATACTTCATTTGCTCATTCATTAAATGTGTTATGCTACCTACATGAGGAGGCATTGAAGTTTTCTAGATATGAAAGATGACATTGGATATGTTCTGTGTCTTATGGGAAAAACATGCTTCGTCTTTTTAAGTCAGTCTTGATAATTGTTTGTAGGTTGCTTTGCTCTTTTAGAAGAATTGCAAACTTTAAGCACTTGAAAAATCCTTTATGGTAACTGACTTCTGTTCTGCCAGTTCATTCTCAGTTACATTTCTAATATTCATCTACAACTTCTTTCAGGTTCATTATTCTTTATCTTAAAGCATAGAAGACTTTGTAATTTTGAGTTAACAGATGGTGCTTGAAACAAGGCTGTGTGTGTTGCCCTTGCTTGTCCTTTATATGTGAGCAGAAAAGCATGTCAACCTTATTAATGATATTTGACATTGAAATTTTTTTCATTTCTCTGTGAAACTGCCATGTACAACCTCTGCATTCATTTGAATTTCAATGATTGATGAATTGTAGCTCAGAGCATATGATAAAAGGTGCCAGCATCTACCTCTGACTGCCCTGTGAAAGAGTGTGTGGGTGTTAGCATTTTCAGGTTTTTCAGTTTTAAAGAACACTAATCATTTTGGTCTTCTGTCTTGGTGCTCCTGTGGTAGACAGCATTATTTCAGTAGAAGAGATTAAATAGAAAGGATTTTTAGAGTGAAGTGTTGATTTGAAAACAAAAGGAAAAATATGTTATGTTGATCTTTATAGAAAGGACCTATAGTGATTTGCTGGTAGGGATTAGCTAGTTTCCATGTGTTTATACATACTGGTTATAAATTGTGATGACTTAAATTGTTAACAGTATATGCTTTAATTATAGGCTCCTATTTATGCAGCATTTGTGAAATGCTTCTAATTTGTCTGGCATTGTTCTGATGCTAGTGATAAAGTAATTTCTGAACTTACTGCTGAGTTCACAGTTTCTCTGCCTTGATGCCATTGACATTTTGAGATAGGGGATTCTTTGTATTCTGGGCCTGCCATTTGCATTCTAGTCTCTCCAGAAGTTTTCTTGGCTTTTAACCACTGGGTACCAGTAGTACCTCCCGTGAATTACAGTAGCCAGACAGTGTCTCCAGGCATTGCCGCATGTCCCCTGCGAGGCAGAATCTTCCCCGGCTGAGAACCACTGATTGAGGTGAAAACTCGAACCAGGGTGATTGCTTAAGAATCACTTGCCAGAGTGGGTTATAGTTATACCTGGGAGTGGGTTACAGTTACACATCCCACATCTCAGGGCTGCTGGGTATGCGTTGGTGGTGGTGGAGGGGAGCAGAGAGAGCAGTTGAATACCCCTGGTCAGGTGTTGAGAGACTAGTTAATAGCCAATTAAAATATGAAATGATGAGCGCTGCGATAGCGTATGTAGGGAGCTCAGCTAATACGTGGGCTTCCCTCGTGGCTCCGTGGTGAAAAACCCACCTGCAAGTGCGGGAGATTTGGGTTCAGTTGCTGCATCGGGAAGGTCCCCTGGAGAAGGAAATAGCAACCCACTCCAGTATTCTTGCCTGGGAAATCCATGGAAACAGGAGCCTGGCGGGCTGCAGTCCGTGAGGTCAAAAGAGTCACGACTTAGTGACTAAACAACAACTAACAGGCATGTAATAATAAAAACAATAGATAATATTTGCAAGCCCTCATTAGGATGAGACTGCTCAGTGGCAGACCTACATGGTGGTTACTTTTATCATCTTGACCTTACAGGTGACTAGGCTAAGGCCTAAAGGTGTAACTTACCATAGTTAGTCACAGAGCCAGTGCTCTTCACTGCCACCTCTCTACTAGTCTAGTCCACCCTTGGAAAGACCATCCTTAGGGATGAGCATGAATTAGTACGAGTCAGGTGAAGACTGGTGAAAGGTGAGCCCAGAGTAGAGGCAGAGGCCAGATCATGGAGAGTTATACTGTGTGTCTAGCTAGAATCTGGACTTTGTCCTTTGAATGGGATCTAAGCAAGAAGTGAAATAATAAAATTATGTTTTAAAATTCCTACTCTGGTCGTGCTGGAGACTGGGAATGGGGTGTGGAACTCTGGGGACAGAAAGACTGGTAAGAAGCCTGTTAAATTAAACTCGGTGAGAGATGACTTGCTCTTTTAAATTTCAGCCTTCATCTCATAACTTCACATTTCTCAATTTTTCTATATAAATAGCTAGCCAGCCCTAAAAACCAGCCCTAAAAAACCCCATAAGTTTTGACATTAGCTTCATTTCATTTCTTTTTTTAAAGGTGATTGTTAACAGCTTATCCTAAACTGGAGCAAGTCATTTGCTTGGCCACATTTAGAGTCGCCTGTGCACTCAGAAGTAGGGAAATCCACCTGCAGTGCAGGAGGGGCGAGATTCTGGTTTGATCCCTGGGGCGGGAACATTCCCTCAGAGGAGGAAATGGCAACCCACTCCAGCATCCTCGCCTGGAAAAAATTCCATGGACAGAGGAGCCTGGCGGTTACAGTCTGGTGTCAAAAAAGAGTCAGACACACCTGAGCGACTGGGAACACATGCACTTTCAGGTCCTTGAACCTGAGGTTTAGTGCTGGCAGTGTTCTCAGCAACACCTTCTTCTTAGGTCAGGAGTGTGCAGTGATGTAGAGCACCTCGAACGCAGTAAGAAAAGTTGCTGTAAACATGCAAATCAATAGTGCCAAGAAAATCCACCATTGCAGTTTGTTTACCACTGGAATCCCAGGCTCTGTGGTGAGGAGACTGCAGGAAGGGATTAGGTAAACTAAAGGAGCTCTGTGCCTTTTGGAATTTGCTTTATGAGAGAAGAATGGGTTCTTACTTACTGCTGTGGGTATTATTCTATCAGCAGCAGGAGCCAGTTTTCAAGAAACCTTTACTTTTCACACCAATAAGCCTTGGTGAAAAGTTGAGTGAGGTAGTCTTGTATCTGTGCTTAGGAAGAACAGGGCTCTTTATTCTTGAGCAGAATGCCTAAAAGAACATTTTCTGTGCCAGGTCACTGTAAATTAGTGTCTTTCTCCTCCTCTTTCTCCTCCCTATTGCCAAGCTGTTTGAAGAAACTTTAAATAAGGCATTCTTTTTGTTACTAGCTGGGAATTTGGGACAACTAAAGCAGTCTCTTAAATGTTCCTGAGGGTCAATAAAATGTGACATTTCTTAGACATGACAGTCATCAACAGATCTTTTCCTTTCTAACGGGGATCATATGGGACAACCTTGTATAATCTCCTGGTTAATGCCTGTGTTCCAAAAATCTGTCCATCCCAGTTGATACCCTACAGAATTCCATAGGTAGACCAGTTTCTTCCTTGTTCTATCTAAAACTGGAGACTGTGTGATTGAGTTCTACTGAATTAACACAGTCCCTTTCAGTTAAGTCAGGGTTGTCCCTGTCCCAGGGAAAAGCTGTGGTATGCCTGTTACAAACCTTACTGGTACCTTGTCTAAGAGTAATACAAAGTCTGATCCTCCAGCATTGCTGATCCCTTTTGGTATGTCAGTTAAAGAGTTTCTAATGGAAGTTGCAAAACCCCAGTGTAACTTGCTTCCTACAGTATAAGCAGTAGGAAGATTTACTGTCTTGTATTAACAGGAAGTCTCACCTAGCTCTTGTTGGACAGTATCAAGGCTGGAAAATTTAGCTGCTTAATGTCATCAGAGCTTCCCCGGTGGCTCAGATGGTAAAGAATCTACCTGCAATATGGGAGACCTGGGTTTGATCCCTGGGTCGGGAAGATCTCCTAGAGAAGGGAATGGCAACTCACTCCAGTATTCTTGCCTGAGAAATCCAGGGGATGGGGGAGCCTGGTGGGCTACAGCCCACGAGGTCACAGAGTCTTTCAGACTCTCACTCTCAATGAGAGTCATATCATCAAGAACCTGTTTCCCCCACCTCCATTCCCCATTCTTCTGCTCTGCAGTTCTAAGCAAGTTGATTTAGCTCCCCTCAGGATGGCAAGGTAGTTGCTGCAGTTCCAGACTTCATACAGAATCAGAATAACGTTCTGGATTTAGTGGAACATTATTTCATTTTATATGTCTCTATTTATCAATGAGGAGAACCTTTCTTAGAGTTCATCTGATTAGTCACTAGCCAAAGAAAGGGAAACTTGATCAAGTCTAAACATTTGTGGTTCCCCTCCCTGATCCATTCTACCTGGACACACAAAGAAGGGAAGAAAGCTGAACAATGTTGAGGTTCTCCTGGAAAGGAGGAGGGCAGGTGGAGCAAGGCTTTGCTCTGCCAAGTTGTTGATATATTTTCCAAGCAGCTGAAGCACCCTTGAAACTTGGAACTACTGAGCATATAGTGAATCCTCAGAAAATATTGTAGGTGATTGACTCAGAAATAGCCTATTTCAAATTTTACTTCAAGATGCAGGATTTTGGTTTGGATTTTTTCCCCCCACATTAACATCTCGGAAACATCTTACATTTAATGGTTCAGTTCAGTCACTCAGTTGTGTCCGACTCCTTGCGACCCCATGGACTGCAGCACACCATGCTTCCCTGTCCATCACCAACTCCCAGAGCCTGCTCAAACTCATGTCCATCAAGTCGGTGATGCCATTCAGCCAACTCATCCTGTCCCCGTCCTCCTGCCTTCAATCTTTCCCAGCATTAGGATCTTTTCAGTGAGTCAGCTCTTCTCATCTGGTGGCTAAAGTATTGGAGTTTCAGCTTCATCATCAGTCCTTCTCATAAATATTCAGGACTGATTTCCTTTAGGATTGACTGGTTTGATCTCCTCGCAGTCTGAGGGACTCTGAGTCTTCTCCAACACCACAGTTCAAAAGCATCAATTCTTCAATGCTCAGCTTTGCTCATAGTCCAACTCTCACACCCATACATGACCACTGGAAAAACCATAGCTTTGACTAGATGGACCTTTGTTGTCAAAGTAATTTGTCTCTGCTTTTTAATATGCTGTCTATATTGGTCATAGCTTTTCTTCCAAGGAGCAAGCGTCTTTTAATTTCATGGCTGCAGTCACCATCTGCAGTGATTTTGGAGTCCCCCAAAATAAAGTCTCTCACTGTTTGCATTGTTTCCCCATCTATTTGCCATGAAATGATGGGACCGGATGCCACGATCTTAGTTTTCTGAATGTTGAGTTTTAAGCCAACTTTTTCGCTCTCCTCTTTCACTTTCATCAAGAGGCTCTTTAGTTCTTCACTTTCTGCCATAAAGGTGGTGTCATCTGCGTAGCTGAGGTATTGATATTATTCCCAGCAATCTTGATTCCAGCTTGTGCTTCATCCAGCCCGCAATTTCACATGATGTACTCTGCATTTAAGTTAAATAAGCAGGATGACAGTATATAGCCTTTACTTATTCCTTTCCTGATTTGTAACCAGTCTATTCCATGTCCAGTTCTAACTGTTGCTTCTTGACCTGCATACACATTTCTCAGGAGGCAGGTAACGTGGTCTGATATTCCCATTTCTTTAAGAATTTTCCAGTTTGTTGTGATCCACACATTTAATGGTATCTTACAAGTATTATTGATAGCCAGTGTGTGAAAACTTGTTGACACCTTCTGGTAGGATTAAGAAAAGTCCTATATTCAAATTTCTTACAGTTGGTGAAATATCACTAGTTTGCTTTACCGTTTAATGCAGTTGATACACATTGAAACATATGGGGCAAAGCACAGGCTGTAGGTTGTGATCGGTTGCTTGACAATAGCTACTTTCATTTATTTGACCTTATGTTGTGTTTACTTGCTCTCACTGATGGCAGTGGGTTGTACAGGACCCAGGACCTGTGACCTAGAGATCAAGAGACCAATTTAGTTTTCTCATTCACAGAACTAGGGAACTTCAGATCTTAGGACTTGATAAAAGACCAAAATGTATTTTCATGCAGGAATTCCTTTCCAACATTTCTTGGGAAATGTATGTTTTTCTGAATCCTGAGAAAAAATGAGTCAAGAAATAAAAAAACTGAAAAAGTTATTGTTATTCTCCTGGTAGAGTTAATCTTTAGCAGTCAACACAGAAGCATAGGGCCTTTTCTGGTGGTCCAGTGGTTAAGACTCCATGCTTCCCTTGCAGGGGGCGTGGGTTTAGTCCCGAGGCAGGAAACTTAAGACCCCACATGCTGCGTGGGATTGAGGTTAGATTAGAAAACAGCAGCAGCAGCACGGAAACATGACCATTTTGGAAGAATCCTCTTACGGCAAGTTGGAAACATAAACTGGAAATGCTGATAGCTAGAATCAAAAGTAAGACCTAGAATCAGAAATTAGTAAGACCTTGGAAAGAAGCAGTTGCAACCAAGTCGGTCCTGGCTGTAGCTGTTGCCGTATTATGTGTTCATGGCCCTGTCTGCTGCTATGTAAATACTAATGAGTCTCTCCTGTCTTACCCTATGGAGCCGGGGTCCCCAGCTTGTTGGGAATAGGACCGCACAGCAGGGAGTGGGCAACGGGCAGTCATGCCCCCACCCCCACCCCCCCCCGCGTGTGAGAAAATACTCCCTGCTGCCAGAAAGGGTGGGGACTACTGCTAGACAGGAATCCTGTGTGTGTGCTCCAAGAAATAGAAAGTTTCGGAAGCAAAGTGTTCTCATATTGGCATTTTTGAGGTGTGGTTCCATGTAGTGCTGTAAAACTTGCTGAGAGTTTAAGTGTTACGTTTTCAACTATTACCTAATAATGTTCACAGAGTGTTCCAGTATTTGAATATTTAGTGTTGGCTACAGTTCTTGTAAATACTACAAACTAACCAAAAATTTTAAAAGATACATAATAAAGAGTTTGAAAAATATTTTAAGTATTTAAAGAATAACTTAAGATTTTGGGAATTCCTGAGGATTCCAGTTCCTCGTTTGTGAGTCCTGGAGGTTAATGTGTCTCAGGAATTCAGAAACACTGGCACCAAGAGGTCAGGCTTGTGCTTGGAGTTTCACCATGCTGTGCTTGGCCGCTCAGTTGTGTCTGAGCTCCTCTGTCCGTGGGATTCTCCAGGGAAGAACACTGGAGTGGGTTGCCGTTCCCTTCTCTGGGGGATCTTCCCAACTCAGGGATTGAACCTGGGTCTCTGGCACTGCAGGCAGATTCTGAGCCACTAGGGAAGCCGCTGGAATACTTGTTGGTTTTAGAGTTTTCGGCAACAGTTCTGTGAAGGGCCACAAGGTGGAGGTAGTGCTTCACGCAAGGAGCAGGTTTGGGCTCTAAACAGTCTTACTGTTGACTTGAGACTGTGGATTGGATCCCTGGGACAGGAAGATCCCCTGGAGAAGGAAATGGCAGCCCACTCCAGCATTCTTGCTTGGGAAATCCCATGGACTGAGGAGCCTCCTGGGCTGCAGTTCTTGGGATCTCAAAGAGTCAGTCACGACTGAGCACACACATACTTGAGCCAGGAGGGTTTTTTCCTTTGCTGAGAAAGGAGATTTCAGAAACATCCAGCCTGTATCTTCAAAATGTTTAAGGGAGAAATAATACTATACAAACTCTTCTTAAAAACAGAATAAGAGGAATTTACCAGTAAAGCCATCTGGGGCTACAGTTTTCTTTGTTGATAGCTTTTTTAAACTACCAAATTTCATTTCTTTTAATGCTTAACATACCTATTCAGGTTATCTATTTTATCTATTTTTACCTGAATGTATTTTGGCGGTTTGTGTCTGTCAAACGATTTGTCCGTTTCATCCGTGTTCTTGACTTCATGAACATAAAATTTTTTTATACTGTTCCCTTATTACCCTTTTAATGTCTGTAGATTCTGTAGTGATGTTCCCTTTTATTTCTGATATTGCTGATTTTGTTTGCTCTTTTTTACCTTAGTCTGCCTAAAAGCTTTTGAGTTTTGTTTGTTTTTGCCTTATGGCACGGGGCACGATCTTAGTTCTCTAACCAGGGACAGAACCCACGCTCCCTGTGGTTGAAGCGTGGGGTCTTGACCACTGGCCTTTTTATTCTCCTGTTTGTTAACCTCTTTTTTATAATGCTCATTTCATTGTTCTTTAACACTGATTAATTTCCTCTTTCACTCTTGCTTAAGTTCATCTATTAATAGTTTAATTTTAACAACAATATCTTAGTAATTCTTTAAAAATCTATTTTTTCCACAAAATAGTTTTTGGTGTTGTCCTTCTATCTGTATACCTACTGACTCTCACTTTAGGCAGATTGTCTGCCTTGTTTGTAAATTTTGATTGGAACATGCCTTTTTGAGATTTTTACTACCCTTTGCAGAAAATTTGAGTATTCTTTTTTTTTTTTCCCTCCTGTGATAATAATTGTGACCTGGATTGTGGAAGTTTCCTATCACACAGGTCTTTTAAATGTTTCAAAAGTGTTCATGAGCATTTTTTAGATCTGCTTCTGTTGGATAATTTCAACATGATTTCTGTCATCTCAGCATTGATATTTGTTGCTTATCTCTACCTGGCTTTTCACATGCTGAAATAATTTTGGAATGTATTCTGGACATTTTCTTAAAAATTTTTTAATTTATTTTATTTTTTGGTTGTGATGGGTCTTCACTGCTGCATGGGCTGTGCCCTAGTCTTGGTGAGCGGAGGCCACTCTGGCTGCAGCGCCCGGGCTTCCCCCAGTGGTGGCGTCTCTTGTTGAGGAGCGCGGGCGCTCGGGCCGTGGGCTCAGTAGCTGCAGGGCCCGGGCTCTAGGGCACAGGCTCAGTAGTTGTGGCACCCAGGCTTAGTTGCGCCAAGACCTGTGAGATCTGCCTAGCCCAGGGAAGGAGCCCATGTCTCCTGCGTTGGCAGGTGGATTCTTTACCATGAACCACCAGGGAAGCCCCTGACACATTTTTAATACGATTTTTCTGGGACCCTGGGTCTTCTTTAAATCCCTCAGTTTGTTGGTACTTCAGGTTTTTGTCTACACCAGTATCCGTGATTACTTTACAGAGTCCTCAAGTAGCTACTTCATGCGTTCTGTCAAGGATTTATAACTGCCTTCAGTGGAAGAGGTGGAGTGGAATGTGTTTGCTTCATCTTACCTAGAATCTTCCCTCCAGAGGACTTTATATTTGCTTTATTAAAAAACACTAGCTCCTGACCAACTTTTATGTTCCTTTCCTAAGATTTGAACTTCAACTTGAAATCTCAAACCTAAATTAGGCACACTGCCCTTTGTTTGAATTCTGAGGTGAACTGAGTGCAGAAACCAGACAAAATCCCCTACTGTCTTCCTGTGACAGTAGACATAATTATTTATTCTTTCAGTAAGAGTTTTAGTTTTATGCACGGAGTACAGATTTAGCCTCAGTTTCATCTTCCTTTCTGTGGTGGATCCAGTGTTTTTTTGCCTATCCCTAACAGAGGATTCCCTGATGGCTCAGACGGTAAAGTGTCTGCCTGCAATGCGGAAGACCTGGATTCAATCCCTGGGTTGGGAAGATCTCCTGGAGAAGGAAATGGCAACCCACTCCAGTATTCTAGCCTGGAGAATCCCATGGACAGAGAAGCCTAGTAGGCTATAGTCCATGAAGTAGCAAAACGTCGGTCACAACTGAGCGACTTCACTTTCACTTTCAACAGAGGAGTAAAGGTTTTCTGGGACTTCCTGGTGGTCCAGTGGTTAAGACTCTGTGCTTACACCGCAGGGGGCGTGGGTTCCATCCCTGGGCAGAAGGAAGAGTCTGCACAGAATAGTGTCGCCAAAACAAACTTTCACAGCAAGCTGTCTGGGGTGACGTCATCTACCCCACTGTTTTTCCTTACCCTCTTTTCTGCTATACCACGGATTTCACTTTTTTCTTTTAAATATAGCTGTTCATTAAAACTTCAAGATTTTATTTTATCTAGCATTTATAAGGGTTTATAGCAGAGAGATTTTTCAGATTTTCTTGATCTCTGTCTTGTTGAACTAGAAAAGTTCTATAGAACTTGTCTTAAAAATCAACTCATGCACGAAAATAAAATTGGAGGCCTACATAGGATAGCAAGTCATTTCTTGTGAAAATTACTGGAGTTTTGTATACACACATGTAGATATAAGTGTAAATGTATATTTGTGTTTGTGTATTTATATTTGCGTATATTTTAGGCTAGAAACTAAAGCTCCTGTTATGATTATCAAGGGAAAAAAAACCCAATGTATTTGCTTTGGAAAAGATATTTTCAGTATAATGAAATTAATACTGGCTTTCAATTAAATACTGGCTTTTCAGATACTTTGAGAACAAAGATAAACAGGCTCTAAATAACTAGAGAACCGAGTTCTGTGTGGTTACTTTTTCTGTTTTGTTTGCTTGCTATCTTCTATTACCTTGGCATTCAGTGTAAAATTCCGTGGGAATCTCAGGTTGGGTAAGGAGCTGCCTTTTTCGTGCCGTGGTTTCTTGTCAGACATGCTCTCTCCTTCTTCCTGCCAGGAATGAGCAGCGACAGCGACATCGAATGTGACACGGAGAATGAGGAGCAGGAGGAGCACGCCGGCCTGGGCGGGTTTAGCGACTCCTTCATGGCGCAGCCCCCAGACGAAGGTGCAGCCCGCCACGGGTTCTGCCAGGGCTCGTAAAACCATCTCTGTGGCTGCTGCTGCTCTTCCCTTCGCTTCTGTCTCTGCTTCTTTTTAAAATTATTGTCATCTGTGAGGCAACATTCTGTGGGTAGACTAAATGATGAGTACTGAAAAAATTTGGTAGGCTGTATTTGCTTGGTCAGACACCTGATGATGCATGCTACTTAATGGGCGAAGCTGATGTTGGCAACCTGCTTTGGTACAGCCTATGACCTGAGAATAGCTTTTACATTTTAAAGAGTTGTTTGAAAAAAAAGAAAGCAAAACAGAGAAGAATTTCCAGCAGAGACCGATAGTGGCCTATCGTGCCTAAGTGTTAGCCAACCCCCTTGGGAGGTTTCAGATACTTGATTTTCTTTTTTCTTTTCAGAGATATTTGTAGCCTAGCTAATAAAGTAAGTTTTTAAAAGACAGCCTTTTCCAGGGACTTCCCTGATCATTCAGTGGTTAAGAATCCGCTTTCCAATGCAGGGGACACAGGTTCGATCCCTGGTCAGGGCACTAAGATCCCACATCCATCAGGGCAGCTAAGCCTGTGTACAACTAAAGAGAAGCCCACAGGCCACGCCTAGAGAAGCCTGCATGCTGCAGCGAGAAATCTCACAGGCTGCAGTGAAGACCTGTGCTGCAACTAAGACCCAGTGCAGCCAAAAATACAAATATTTTTTTAAAAGGACAACCTTTTCTGATTTTAGAAATGTGTGCAGATTATAAAGTCATTGATTTACCTCTTCCTTCCAAAAAATCAAAAAGTCTTAGGGAAAAAACTGAGAGAAATCCATTGTTACTAGTTTTATTTTAGATGTACAACATAATGATTTGATACATTGCAAAATGATCACCACTATAAATTTAGTTAACATGCATTGCCCATTGTTAGTATTTTATCCAGAGACCTTAATGGTTAATCTGAGCATTCCTCTATAAGAGATCCTGGAATGACAACATTGTCAGGCCAATCTTAATTGTCATCTTTTATTTTTATTTTACTATAATGTGTCTTTTTCAATACAGAGCCAAGTGTTTGATGATTTTTAAGTATTAAGGTACTCTTAGTAATTTTCTCTGCTTCTAAAAGAAGCAGCCAAATTTGAGGCAAAGTTATTTTGAGTGTTGGTGGGTTTTTGTAGTGATGTTTGCATGCTCAGTTTAATTGACTTGGAGATACATTTTATATTTACAAAATCATCTTTTGAGTGTCCACCATCATCATTCCTTACTCCGTTCTTCAGCTGCTCCCCAGCAGGCAGTGCCTTCCGTCTTCTAATTGTGGGCATCTATTAACACATTTTGGTTTTTTCTCCTTTATTTTCTATTTGTGTTTGTTTACGGTTGACTCTGATAAAGAATTCTCTAAGAATAGAGACTTGTTTACAACCCAGCACATCTTTCTTTATCACTTAAGTAACACACTTGCTAAGATCATTTAGAGATATGGAAGAGAAAATACAGGCCTTTAAAAATTGTTAACTGTTTTTTATTGTTTTCTCCTAGATACACATTCCAGTTTTCCTGATGGTGAACAAATAGGCCCTGAGGATCTCAGCTTCAGTACTGATGAAAACAGCGGAAGGTAATTTTCAAATCAAGAGAACTGACTTGCAAGCCACCTTGACCCTGAAATTCGCTGTAGTTGGTGCTCAAATTTGTCAATGGTCAGATAATCAGATTTTTTCATCATCTCTACTTGAAATAGTAATTGAGACTTTAGAAAGTAGCACGATTCTAGTATAAAACATTAGTACAAAGGAAAAAATTAAATGTGGGAAGAATTCTATGTAATGTAATGAAATAACAGTGTAGCCTCAATTAATTTAGTACATTAGTGTATTCATAAAAGGCAGTTTGTCTGCTCCAGCAGACGGGCAGCTAGCTGCCAGGAAACGGGCCTGGAGGCCGCGCATGCGCCCAGTCTCTGCTCGCCGTCGGCGCTCTCCCTTCTGGGCTGGAGACTCGGTTCTGCTGAAATGACCGCCTTTGTAGTTTGGGTTTTAATTACAGTTCTAGTTTCATTAGTGCCTGTAGACTAGTGAGCAGAAATATCACTAATGTGTAGATTCTGCCCTGAAGACACTTTATGTGAATAACTGAAGTAACACTAGACTGAATCTCCTCTTTGGAATGTGTTGGCTGACTGAAGGTTAATTTTTCTTTTCTTATTTGTTCAAGTGCAGGCAGGCACACTGATTAATGGCACATACGCTATCTTTTGTGTGGCTTTTACAAATGCGGTTTTAAATGAATTAAGTTAATGTGAATTGGTTATGTTCTTGGTCATATAAACACATATAAGAACATTTAAAATTATTTCACTTTTTTCTGCTTCTTACCAAACAACTACAGAGCAACAAGTATTTTAAAACCCTGTTTTTTCCTTTGTTTTCATTAGCTGGACATTGATTTCAGTGTCAATACATTTTAAGATTCCCACATGTTATACATGAAAGTGTGCTATAACGTTTACTTTTATACTCAGAATTAGTCCAAAATTATTGCCAGACTTTACCATTGTGCTCCTGCATTTGTTTTTGAGCTGCTATACCCTTTGAAAAGGACACTGAAAGCTGACTAAGAGACTGTTGGAAACGCATGAGTTATATATACATTTGAGAGGCATTTCATCTGCTTATTTTTACTTAATGAATATTGTTCCCTTTCCATGTCTAGTGTCTTGCCGAACGCTGTGATTCATGGTTTGCTTTTGTTCAAAACAGTTTGCACTTTTTGTTAATAAAATGAACTTGAGAAAATGTTATGTCTCTGCAATTTATTAAAACTGGGACAGGAAGCCCTCTTTTTCGTATTCCTATTGCCTGTGTATAATAGATGCTTTTGAGCTGTTATTAGATGCATAGGGAAGTTAGAAGACTTATTTATAATCTCCATAATGTATGTGGTTACTTTTTCCCCTTAAATTAGTTGGAAATATTTAAGTAGTATAATCATATGAGAAGTAAAAATTTAGCATTTGCTTACTGTCATGATAACATTGATATGCCACTATATAGTTATTAAGTAGCTTATTGTGCAGTGATGTAAAATATTACTAAGTTCTTCACATTTCATTTTCTGTTAGCTAGAGATGTATTTGTGTTTAGTACATTTTGATGAGATCATATTTTAAATCCAGCTTTGTCTTATTTCTACACTACATTATAATGGGTAAAACTGTTATGTAAGAATTTTGTCCCATTAGTGTTGAGAGCAAGTCATTGTAAGAACTGATATTGTCGGGTTTCTTTTTTTTCAAGTGAGTCTTATAAGAATTCATAAACACATGTGTGATTGACTCTACTTTGAAACTCACTGTTTCATAGCTGTTTCTTAACCTGTATTTGATATAGAACTGAGTGCTTTTCCATGAACCTTTGTAAGTTCTTGTTTTCAAAATATGGAAAACCACATGTGGTTAAGAATTAAGAGAAACCTGAGACTAGACTGTTCATTTGGGAAAATTTGTAAGAGCTTTTAGCACAAGTGATTTAATCGTGAGATTCTCTTGGGTCATTACTCTACATGATAGCATCCTGAGGTATCCTTTTTTCCTTTGTTAGGGGGAGGTATCCAGTTTTGTTTGTTTTCAAATCGTAAATGTTCTTAACTTTTACTCTTATTTTTTATGATCATAAAGTGGATTCCCCAGAATGGCATGAAGATCTGTGAGTCACAGAACATTTGGGTCTTGGATATTTTTCGGCTTTGCTTATGCTCTCAGGTTATGTATAAGAGCGCTGAGGAGTGCTGCCCTTGTTTCATACAATTGAGAATTGGTTGAGACCCTTTTACATTGGTGGAGTTTGAGTTTACTATGTCAGCAAGACTGTTTTTCTTGTTATAGCTATTGGAAGTTTTGAAGGTATTTTTATGCATGACAAAAATTTTGCAGGGAAAATTACTTGAATTTAATTGGTATATTATCTTCTTGTGTGTTTTAGAAACCCAAGCCATTTGTACCATATTCTGATTCCATATTAATAATAAACTCTATACCTTGAAAAGCTTAAAAAGTAAGCTTCTAAAGAAATGATTTGTAACTGCCCTCCTGGCATGAAATTCTCTGTTTTTATAATTAAAGTTGACAGAGGGTTTCATGAAAAAAAGAAAAAAAAACCAAAACCCAACAAACTTGTAGGTATCTAAAGGATGTACTCAAAAACAGTTCTCCTGTGATGAAGATCATGTCATGTCTGTTTTGTTGGTTACAGCTCACCTCCAGTATTGTGAATTGTTTGTGAATTGAAAAATAGTAAGAAATACGTAGCATGTATGAATTCATGCCATCCATTGAAGAAAACTTCTGGGGCATAACAAGTGTCTACCTGGCATTTCCTCTAGGGGTTGACAAACTTCTAGCCTTGAGCCAAATCCGTACCGCTATCTGTTGTAAATAGTTTTGTTGGAACACAGTCACATCCATTCATTTACAGATTGTCAAACAGATGCTTTTGCCCTGCAGAGGCAGAGTTGAGTAGCTGCTTAAGCAACCTAATGGCCCTTGAGCCTAAAATATTTACACTCTTACCCTTTGCAGATAAAATTTGCCAAGTTCTACTTTGTCATTGATATTAATAGGAGGTTCACTTTGAGAGAGGTAGATTTGAGAAAAGGCATGATTTTTAACTCAAAAAGATCAAACATTTGATTAGTTGTTTTGTGCTTAGTTTTTGTGATATGGGGTGTTGGGCATCTGCTATTTGAGTCATTCTGGGATTCTGATAAGACTGAAAGACCTAAAGATTTCCTCAAAAAATGGAAGGCCCTATTAGCTTTTAGTAGTGGGATCTTTGGAAAAAACAGTTCCTTCCCCAGTTTCCAGCTGTGCCACCTACTAAGTCTGTGCCCGATTCCGCAGTGCTGCCAGCAGCACCCATGCTTCCCATCTTCCTTGAGGTCATCTGACGCCAGCCTTGCCTCTGCTGGATTTTAGGTAGCAGTGAGGGAGGGAAGAGGCACAGAAGAGGATATCAGTTCTTTCTCCCCTCTCCCCATTGGTGGTTCATGACCTAGTCTGCAAGAGCTCTGAGGCAAAAGAGCTTCCCCCGTCTTCCCACGTTTGACTGTCGTCACCCACAGTCTCCGAAAGGCATGGTAGTCAACCCAGATTTCCAGTCAGTCACTCCACTTGTCCTGCTCTCTGGTACTTTCTATTCCATAACAGAATCCCAACTTAAAAAATTTTTTTTCCTCCTTTTGTTGAAAGGCATAGTTCTTCTTGGTTTCATCATATAGTTTTTTTTAAATATTTATTTATTGGGTTGCGTTGGGCCTTAGTTGCAGCACACGGGATCTTCATTGCAACATGAGGGGTCTTCAGTTCCTGCATGCGAGCTCTTAGTTGTTGCACTCGGGATTTAGTTCCCTGACCAGGGATTGAAACTGGGCCCTCTGCACTGGGAGCGCAGAGTCTTAGCCACTGGGCTACCAGGGAAGTCCCATCATTTGGTATTTTAACCTCAAGTTTGGTCCTGGGAAATTGTCCACTCAGTAGAGTATTTTCTCCTAGACTTAAAGATGTAAAAGTAATGCATGCATTGTGCCCAAGCATATCATTTCTGCACAACCTGGACCGACCATGTCATTGAATCTGTGAGTAGCCTTTGAGGTGCACTGGGTGTCATGCCCATTTGGCAGAGAAACAGGAGATTCAGCACCACTGGCAGGGATGCAGTAAGATACTAGTTGAGTACTTTTTCCAGTTTGTCACAGTTGGGCCAAATTCACCATTTTGATACCTAATAATTAAAAACCTAAATATTGTCCTTTTTAAAAAACTTTTCATTTTGAGATAATTTTAGATTTATAATAGAGGTGCAGAAATCTTGAGAGTGTTCCTGTATGGCCAGCTTATCTTTTTAAAAAAATTTTAATTGGAGGCTAATTACTTCAGAGTATTGTGGTGGTTTTTGCCATACGTTGACATGAGTCAGCCATGGGGTGTACACGTGTCCCCCTCCTGGGCCCCCCTCCCACCTCCCTCCTCCCATCCCTCAGGGTTGTCCCAGCCCACCGGCTGTGAGTGCCCTGTCTCATGCATCAAACTTGTACTGGTGATCTAACTTTATACCTAAAGCAACTAGAAAAAGAAGCAGCAGCCCAGGGTTAGTAGAAGGAAAGAAATCATAAAAACTAGGGCAGAAATAAATGAAAAAGAAACAGAAGAGACTATAGCAAAAATCAAGACTAAAAGCTGGTTCTTTGAGAAGATAAATAAAATAGACAAACCATTAGCCAGACTCATCAAGAAAAAAAGGGAGAAGAATCAACAAAATTAGAAATGAAAATGGAGAAGTCCAACAGAACACATAAGGTCATCAAAGCAACTGTATGACAATCAAATGGACAACTTGGAAGAAATGGACGCGTTCTTAGAAAAGTATAACCTTTCAAAACCAAAACAGCTTCTCTTGTTGTGAACAGATCCACGACCGTAGACAAGTGACCAAGATGAAGGCGCCAGTCTTGTTTACAGACCAGCACACAGACTGCCGCCAGCTCTGCTCGGATTTCATCCGTCCCTTCCCGCAGGCCCTCTTTCCCTCCCTGGCGTCCACACTGCAGTGAGTTGGCATGTCTTGGTGCCCCACCTCAGGCTCTTACCTGTCTTCCCGTCTTTCATGACCTTGACGTTTTTGAAGTGTATCGATTGTTTTTAATGTTACTTCCTTATTTATGGCTCCGCTGGGTCTCTGTAGCAGGGGCTGCTCTCTAGCTGTGGTGCCCGGGCCGCTCACGGCGGTGGCTTCTCTTGTTGTGCGCACGGGCTTCAGTACTTGCCACACACTGGCTCAGTGCTTGCTGCACACGGGCTTGGTTGCCCTGCAGCATGTACATCCTGGACCAGGGATTGAACCCGTGTCCCTGGTATTGGCAGGCAGATTCTTAACCACGGGACCACCAGAAAGGCCCCCAGTTATTTTATAGTGTTCTTCTGCTTGGGCTCATCTGATGTTTTTTCACCTTAGGTTGGAATTATGCATTATTAGAAGGCTTCTGCAGAGGTGGTATCTGCCAGGATTCCCCACTATTTACTATTTTTCCCTTTGAATTACTAAATATTTAGGGCAAATACTTTAAGGATATGCAAATATTCTGTTTCTGCTTAAACTCTTACCCACTAATTTTAGCACCCACCAGTGGATCTTGCCTACAGCAATTATTACTGCAGTGTTCTTATGGTGGTTTTCTACTCCCCTAATTTCTTTGACATTTATCATTAGAATTCTGTTTGACAAGTTGTCCTTTCTTCTCCATTTAGTTTATTCAGCCGTTTATATCTGTGTGGATTCATGGATATTTATTTTATTCTTTTGAGTTATGATGCAGTATTGCTATTGTTTTACAGTTCAGTTTTCTAGTTTTGGCTGTTTGAAGCTCTTTCAGCTTGGCTCCTTTACTCTTTTGATCTTGATCTTGTATCCTCCCTCCTTCCCTTTCCATCCTTCCTCTCAACAAGATGCTCCAAGCTCATCTTGAATTTTCCTTGCCTTTTGGAGGGACAGTGATACTTAGAAACATAGATTTGGGTGCTAATTTGTTTACTGTTACTAGAGTGTTGTTGGGTACAATAGGAAACATACTTAACTCCTCCTAAAGCAAATACTTGAAAAAAAAAATAATAAAGCACATACTTGAATGTATCGTGTATGTATATGTAAATAACATGTTTTAAGGAGAAAAACCATGAGTCCCGTCCGTCAAAGCACTTTCCCAAAGTTGTTTAGATACAGTTTAGATCCTGAACTGTGACACAATGGCCGTACAGGATCATAACTCAAAGAACAAAATGAATATCCACGAGTCCACACAGATACACATGAACAGCTGAATAAACTTGAATGGAGAAGAAAGGACAGCTTGTCACACAGAATTCTAACAATAAATGTCAAAGAAATTAGGGGAATTTAATCCTGATACCTTGGCTCCTTTCTTTGCTGTTCTCTTCAAGGTGATTGTGTGATTTCATCTGTAATACAGTTATATTCATCTGTTATAGTCTGTATTCTACAGACTATATGTATTCCCCCACACATCCTAGTCAACTTTAAAATTTACATACAATAAATTCAATCTTTGTGGTATATATAGTTGTTTGGAAAACAGTTCAGTCACCCCCCAGATTCCCCTGTGCTGGCTCTTTGTAGGTAGATTCCCCCCTTCCACCACCTTACCCTTGCAACTGTCCTTTCAGTTTTCCCTTTTCCAGAGTGTCATATAAATAGAATCACACAATATGTAACCTTTCACTTAACAAAATGCTAAGTTTCATCTACCTTGTTATGTGAATCAGAATTTTATTCCTTTTTAACTGCTGAGTAGTATTTCACTGTATGGATGTATGCAATTTATTTATCCATTGTAGGACATTTGGATTTTTCCTAGTTTAGAGTGATTATGAACTTTACAAACATTTGTGTGTAGATTTTTTATGGACATAAGTTGTCTGTCTCTAGGATAGTGTTTTCCTTGGAGTGGGATATGTAATAAAGAATTTGGCCTTTGTCCCTAGTTCCTGGGATACAGCCTGTTAAGACCTTGGAATTTTCCTGAGTGATTGGAGTGTTGTTACTTATGTTGGATTCTGGTAGCTTATGTTCATGAGACAACTCAAGGTAGGGACTGGCCGTGCCAGAAAGACTAACAACCATGTGACGAGAGGACTGGGCCTCTGAGTCACGTGATATGAGCCTGAACAGTTCAGCCTGTTGCCAGTGAGTTAGTCGTGCTCACATAAGGAAACCACAGTAAGAAGTGTGGGCACTGAAGCTCCGCTCAACTTCCTTGTTGGCAGTACTCGTCATACATGGATGTTTTGGGAGGGCCACAGCTCCTGATCACAAGAAAGCTTCATGTTAGGACCCTCCTCCACCTCACCCTGTGTGTCTCCTTCTGCTATAATAAAACTGGAATTGTATTTTCCTGGGTTTTATGAGTTATTCTAGTGAATTGTTAGAGCTAAGGGAAGGATAGTGGGGGCCCTAAACTTTGCAGTGAGAGCAGTCTTGTGGAGGACTTTGCCCTTAACCTGTCAAGTTTGGCCTAACCCCAGATAACTGGTGTCAGAACTCGTTGCACTGAGTCATGTAGTAGGTTTCTGCATAACTTTATAAGAAAAGTGCCAAACTTCCAGAAGGCACTGCCATAGCATTCCCACCAGCAACATATGAGGGTTTCCAGTTATGCATATGTTAGGCTGATATAGTTCCACAGCTCTTATTTGTTCTGTTCTGGATTTAATTTGCTTTTGTTTTTCCTTTATTATTTTTCTTCTCTTGTATTTCAGTTTTTTTTTTTTTTGAGTGTTTTGTTTCCTTTATGGCCACTCACTACATTTTCATTCTTTTTTATTTAATATTTATTTTAAAAATTTATTTGGCTGCATTGGGTCTCAGTTGCACAGTCTTCTCTAGCTGTGGTGCAGGGGCTCTAGTAGTGGCGGGTGGCGGGGAGGAGAGCAGCTCTTGCAGCGCGGGCTTAGTTGGGTTCAGTTGCCCCCTAGCACGTGGAGTCTTCGTTCTTCCGCCAGGGATCTAACCCACCAGGGATGCCCTGTACTGGAAGGTGGATTCTTAACCATTGGACCACCAGGGAAATCCCATCAGTTAGGGTAACTTTTATTGACTTACCTTTAAATTTACTTATTCTCTTCTCAGCAGTAGTAGATCTATTGATTAGGCAGTCAAAGACATCCATCATCTTTGCTACAGTATTTTAAATTTCTGGCATTTCTGTTTATTATAGTTTCTCTTTGCTGAAATCACCCATATGATCTTGCATGTTTGCCCATTATTTCCACAACATATTAACCAAGTGTATGTGCATGCTCAGTCATCTCCAGCTCTTTGTGACCCCATGGCCTGTAGCCCATCAGGCTCCTCTGTCCATGGGATTTCTGTCCATGGGATTTTCCAGGCAACAGTACTGGAGTGGGTTGCCATTTCCTCCTCCAGGGGATCTTCTGCATTGGCAGGCAGATTCTTTCCAATGCACCACCTGGGAAGCCATAGTTATTATAATTTCTGTCAGTTCCAAAATTCTTGTCGAATCAGTCTGAAGTTATTAAGGAGAGTTCCCTGTGTGTATCCTCATTAGTCATCAGTTTTCTATATTTCAGTGGGTATGTATATCAATCTCAATCCCCCAGTGGATCTTGTAAGTTTGATTTCTACATCTGTGACTATTTTTGTATTAAATTCATTTGTACCATTGTTTTAGATTCCACATATAAATGATATATTTGTCTTCCTCTTTTACTCAGTATGACAATCTCTAGATCCACTCACGTTGCTGCAGATGGCATTATTTGTTCTTTTATGGCTGAGTAATATTCCATTGTATAGATGTACCACATCTTCTTCATCCACTCCTTTGTCAGTGGACATTTAGGTTGTTTTCATGTCCTGGCTATTGTAAATAGCGCTACAGTGACCATTGGGATGCACTGTATGTTTTCAAATTATGTTTTTCTCCAGATATATGCCCAGGAGTGAGATAGCCAGATCATAATGGTAGTTCTATATTTAGTTTTTTAAGGAACTTCCATACTGTTCTCCACAATGGTTGTACCAATTTACATTCCCACCAACAGTGACTCAAATGACAACGGCTCAAGCTCAATAGGCTCAAATGACAAAGGTCCCCAAGGAGGCCCGGGTAGGGGAGGCCACCTGGAGAGAATCTGAGAGAGGCAGGTTCCCTGCCAGCACCCACCACCCTGGTTACCTCACTCCTAAGAATACATTTTTTTTCTTGCTTTTTGATGCCTCTGTGTATTTTGTTGAAAGCAACACATTTTGTGTAGAACAGTAGTTTGTTGAATGGTTTTTATGCCTAAAAATGGGCAGGCCTGCTTAGATGTGTACCACAAGAGTTTGAGTTAATCTGGTTAGGAGTTGTGTTTGGTTTGAGGTTCATCACTGCTATGATTAAGCTTAGTGGCTTTGAGTTCTAGAGCACTACATTGCTCTGGTAATCCACTCCCCATCAGAAATGCAGTGTCTCTTCTGACCCCGAATTTTGTACGATGCCCCCGAGTTACGCCTCTGCAGACTTCTGTTGCTCTGCTGTCCTCCCAGAACTGTTCTGTTATTTGAAGCTCAACTGCATGTGGGTCGGGACAGGCTCTCTGGGACTAAGCTGCAGCGTCAGTTACTGCGTGTAGACGCACTCACTCCTCCACTGCCGTTCACAGGCCTGGTGACGCTCCTTCGCCCCAGGAGTAGGGTTTTTGCTCCTGTTCCCTTCCATCAGCGTCAGTGACTCGTTACAGGTGCCCTGGGGGCAGCGTCTGGGGCCCTTTCCTCCACAGAAGGCCGCTCGTGTGGGCGAGCCGAGGGGAGGGTGATGGGCTCCCGCGGCCCTCCACATCCCACTGCCGGACCTGCTCCGCCCCGGGCCTTTTCTCTGAGTCCTGGTAGGGTGGGCAGGAGGGCGGCCTCCACTCGTGTCCGCAGCTCCCAGCACGGCCCGCTGCCCTGCCAGCCCTTTCTCTGCCTCTACCGGCCACTGCTCACTCTTGGCCGAGCTGCCCCCCCGCTGCTGGCTCCCAGAGCTGCCCGACTGTAAACCAGGGCCGACCGCGCCGCTCGCCCGGAGGCGCCAGCCCCTTAAACGGGCCAGTTGCAACTTCAACGCGGATGAGGGTGAAAAAAGTCATAATTTGAAGTTAATCTGGCTTTTATGTAGAAGGGTGGAAGCAGTATTCCCTTTAGCTCTACATTTTAGAATTGGGAAGCTGGAAGTACCGTGGTTCTTATATATTTTAATTAAAAACATAAGTAAGTAATTTCAGATTCACGATTCAGAAAGTAATGGGCCATTTTTAGTTTTCTATCCAAAAGTGTTTTTAATTATAAAAGTGATGAGATTATAAAAAACCCAGGAAATAGAGAACTGAAAGAGCTGTGTGGGTTTCTGTGCTGCTGCTTCAGAAAGACTTTCCTTTTGCGCTTAGAATACTAATACTAGTAACATTTTCAAGTATAAATAATACTTACCAAAATACTGCTTTTCATTCCCTGATGTAGCAACAAACTCTTACAAATAAGATTCTTTCGGACCTTCTTTTTTCTCAATTCTCATTTCTTTGAGTTTATATAAAATCACAGTACTGAATGAATTTAAGTGATTAGGAGTTAAAGGTTGAAATTAATTTTTAGGACTTAATGGTGGTGAGAGGTGGGTACGAATGCAGTATATTGACTGCATTAAGACGACTGCATTGTCCTGTCTCCTATCATTCTCGTAAAGCATTCCTCTGCACAGACTTTCAGCCACAATTCACCTGACTATTTCCTTTCTTCCAGTCTGAAACTAAAAGGGGGAAAGACCAAGGAAGAGGGGAGAACTCTGGCTGGATGCCGAGTTTGAAGACTAAAGTAATTGGGAGATTTGAGGAGTCAGCACTTAGCCATTGACAGGTCCTATTCCTCATTCATCTATTTTAGGATGAACCCCCAACATTAAACTGATGGGGGAAATGTCTGTAAGATGAGAAAGATCTCTTCTGGTTTTTCTGGGGAGGGACTAACAATTGTAGCAGCACTTAGCAAACTTTTTTCAATGTCCCCACTTTAAAGTTTAGAAAATCGCCACCTCAGGATTTTATTTTCAGTTCTGAGAAAATCAACTTAAATCCTAGAACTAAGTAACCTTCCTTTGAACAAAAAGACAGATGACCAATGTTTTTAAATTGCTGGGTTTTATTAAGATATTGGCAAAATTTCAACATACTTCTTACCTGAATGAACAGTTTTAAATAAAATATGAAGGATCACTCATGATTACAACTGAACTCAAAAGTGAGCTGCAGAGAAGGTTTATAAATTGATAAAATTGGCTTGGTAAGAAATGATTCACTTGCTCAACTCCATAGAGAATTCTTTGCAGAGAAATATCATGAACAAGAGAATAAAGCCTGTCTCTCACCAAAGAGCACCTAGAGTAAGAGTTAGCAATGATGTATCTATAGATTACTTAATACATCAAAGTTTATTATTTTCCTTTTCCAGAACAACTGCTGTGTCAGTCTGGAGTTCCCTATCTTATTTCATATTTTCTAATTAGTACAATAAATAGTCTTTACAATAGAAGATAAAATGCTACTAGAGGAAGTACCAATTTTTTTTCAACACAGTATCATTTGTCTCAAAAAATAGTCATTAATACTGGCAGTACTTTGTTTTTTGGGGGGGTAAAAACATTTAAATTATTCACAGGTCAGAAGGGAAGAGTGGGTACTTGTCCTTTAACATCATGTGATTTTAAAAGGTGAAAAAAAAAGTATGTTCTTTCTTTAGCTAACTGACAATCCAAAGAATAATTCTCCTAAATTGTAGGGTTAAAACTGTAGTATTCCTTTTTTATGGCCTTGCTTCCATGAGAATGATCACTGAGTGAACAAATTATGTTTAAACATTAAAATAATAATTTAGATCACTTTCTCACAAAGCCTCAGCAAGCCTTTGCTGGGGAAGGAAGTACCTGAACCACAGCAGTTTTATCTGTAAACACTTAACTTCTTTATGCATCATTTCATCTGCCCACCGGATGCCGCGCTTCTCACTGGCACAGTGTTCCAACAAAGGAGTGCTGTTGGCATGAAGATGCAGTGACACTATACCACCACGTTGACAGTGGACCACTATAAATGTGGTCAGAATCAGACTCAGGGTTGACACTGACATTGCTGACATTGTCCTCGGTAAAGGTGTTACTTTCGAGGATCCTCCTAGTTAAATTAAATGCAACAGTAACGGTATATTAATTCAAGGACAATGGATGGCACTTCTAGGTAAAGAAAAGATATATACATGTATTTCCACCCTTCTTTTCAGTACAGACCTAGACGGGATTAACAGCCCCAGTGTTGGGTGCTGTAAAGCTACTTAACCTTAAATCGCTCTTAAAAGTCCACATCCAGAAAGTGAACAAAGGAAATTAGGGACCAATTGCCTTTGAAACTCACAGTGAATGTACAAGGAGTTCATGTGACTTCAGTCAGTGACTTGAAGTCTGTTTCCCTAACCAGTACTACACTCTCTTTTTAATATCTGTTTTACTATTTCCTATTCTAACAAAACTTCAGCAAGCAAACAAATTGATGCAGATCATGTTAAATCGTAAAAGGGATACTGCCACTCTTAAGGATTGGGTGTAGATCTTCTCCACCGTCACTAAATTACACAATGAATAGAAGTACAAAACACATAATTCACAGACTATATACCTCAGCATTAACAGTTAATATATATTATATACTTTTATATCTGTCTAATATTTTTACAATCACCAGATACACCATCATTAAATACAAGTTACAGAAATGTGTAGATACCATTAGTTAGAGGGGTACTTATTGCTTACATCAGCAAGCAGCAAATAAGGGCACAGGATTTGAACTGAAGGGAGCTACTTTCTATCACCAGTGGCATTAAGGTATAACACTGCGTTTCACAAAGCACTGCTTTTTATCTAGTTTATAGACAGACCCAAGAGCAGCATATGTCAGACCAATAACCACTACTTTAATATGTATTATAGAATTTTAAAGGACTTACCTTACAAGTGGTACCTAACTACTCTATAAATATGCATGTTGTGAACAAATGAATAGTTGCTAATTTGTACATTATTGGCTTATAATGTGACCACACTAGAACTACTTTTATTTTCTAGAGGGCTACTGGTATGAGAAATGGAGTTAACACTGCTTATGTAGTTACACCTACAAAATTCAGACCCTTAAAGATGCCTGTTACTCCCAATTTCATCCAACCATTTTTCCCACTGAAGAAAACCTATCACTTGTACCTTCTTTCACCTTCTTTATTCTGATCAAAATCATTAGCAATAGACAACTACAGAAGAATCTTTTTAAAAACTTTTTAACTTGGCTAAGTGCTTTGGACTATTATATATACCAATGTTCTGCTGCCTGTTTTCTTGTTTCCCTAGATAATTTGATTTGAAACTGACACTGCACCTGATGGGTTGTTAACATGATCTAGGCTTCAGGAAATGACAGATGTGAGGTCCATGGACAGGGCAAAGCCTCGGGATGGTGAGAAGACTCTGGTACTGTGGTTGGATTCATGTGTGCTCCCTCCTTTTCAGCCATGTCTCACAAGACTTGAGAAAAGAAATGACTTCAAAAAAGAAAAATACTGAAAATATCTACTTACATCCAAATTTTAAAAAATAAAATCTGTAGATTAACAATCTGTTGCTGAAGTGAATCTTTTATTTATTTGCTATAGCTACCCTGGCACCCCAAAATATGCTACAGTCCCCTCTGTTTTTAAAGTCCAGGAATCTCAGTCCTCCGTCCTGAGTCTGGGGAACATGCAGTTGTCATATTGTGCTCTGTGGACCTCTCGGCAGGAGCAGCCCATGCCTCCCGACAGCACGCGGAAGCCGGAGGCGCCACGCCTGACTGGGAGAGGGCAGAAGGTCCTGCGGAGATACTTCGTGATTCTCAGAGCAGGCTGCTGCCCTGAATTAACCTGATTATTAGTTTTATTTGCTGCCTCTAGTTGCAGATATGGTTCCTACTTGAAACTGCAGAAATGGCAAAAAGCAGACAATTTCAAAATATCAAATGTAAGTAAATATTGAAATGAGCAGCACGTGTCCAGGCCCTCTGGTCTGAAGATGCAGGACTCAAATTTTCAACTAAACAGACCTCAGCTGCAGTCATCTGCATTCTACTTTGCACTTGGCCTCTGGGCTCACTTTAGGCAGTTACTTTCAGCCTCTTCCATACCAATTATTTCATTCCCTCAGGGGAAACAATTTTAGAGAAGTTAAAACTAGTATTTTTCATTCTCCAGAACCACTTTTTATTTTATTGTAGTATATGCCTTTACTGTCTGTGAACTTTAAAAAAAAGAAAAAAAGCCAGAAAAAATAGAAATACTATTTGATTTTCTTTTAAAATGGCAACTTGATTCTAGTATATTTGTACCTGAAATCATCTCCATTAAACAAGTTTTTATTCCTGAGATGAAGGTACAGTGAAAAACATTAGCATCATAGGTTAAAGCCAATTGACAGCGGTCTTCTAAAAAACAATTCCGTCAAAAGCACCATAACGGGTTATGAAACTCCCAAATAGCTACAGCCCTAGGAAATGCTTAATTCAAAAAATTTTCATTGTTGGTCTTTTATGTTACAGGAAAAAAATTAGTGAATCTTTTTGACTATATACCACCTCACAAGTCTGAGAATACGACATTTTTACACTAGTTTTCTACTTTCATTTTCTCCAGTTAAAACCCATATGGCTTTTAGTCTTTTACCTACCAAAAAAAAAGGGAGAGGTTTTCCCTCATAGTCCCCAGTCTTTTGAGGAACATTCCTCAACTAGATCTAATTCTGCATTAAGTTTTCCAGATACATATATTAGGCACATCAGACCGAATTTCACCTGCATCAAGATTTCAGCACTATATATCCTGACTGAAACAACTTAACTCGCAAGCCTCCACTAGTGACGTGACGGGGTCTTGGGGGTGTATGTAGGTATAGAGACACATCACAGGGACCAGGGGTGTAATTTTGCTAGTGAAACCGCCAATACTGTTCTTTATTAGATTGAAAAACACTGTATTGAGTTTCCTAGAGATCTATTTACATTTAAGAGTTGAGCCATCCATGGCTCACTATAATGAAGCACACATATTTCAGAAATATCTACCTTGTTTCTACTCTGATAGTGGTATCTTTATTGGGGGAGAGCTAGCTAGCCTACTCTAGAGAGAAAGGATTATATTTTAAAGCTCCAGGGAAGATCTGGGTATGGAGTGTCGTTACTCTTTTTGAGCTTCCTCATCATGTTCTCACTGTATCCTTTCCAGCTATTTTGCCTCCATGGCAGAGAACTTCTTAACATCCTATTTCTCTTCCCATTCCGAATAAGTGAGGACAGGCTAATGCCTGTTTTCTGGGAAGACTCATGAACAGAGAGAAAAGAATAAAACTTGGGATTAAACCTGAATCCATGCCGCCTCTTTTTGTAATGGTAGTATAAATGAGACAACCTAGAAACTCTCTTTCCCAGGAACTTGAACTGTTCGTTTTCCAGCCTAGAACAAACAGGAGGCAAGCTCTCCATGCTGCATACCTGCTGCCCTGTTGAACCCACATTAAAAGAAGAGAGAAACTCTCCAGCACCACTCCATTCAGGCAATGATGATGGAACTGATTTTTTCTCCATTATTACCTCATTAATAAGATTGGCTCTCTTTGGTGCACCAGGACCAAACAGCTCAACTGGTGGCAAAAGCTGGGCACCGTGAGGCTTGCTTGTTTCTATCTGTGTGAGATCTAGGTAGCCCGGGTCTTCCAGCACGCTGCTTTGGGACCCTGGGCTCAGGCTGGTTCTATCCGTGAAAGAATCCACACGCCCCTCGTAGCCCAGATCAGCCGGGGCGGAGCACTGGTGCTGGGGCCAGGGGCGCTTGCACTCCCCATGACTCTCCTTGTCATCCCCACCAGCTTCTTGCCCTCCTTGGAAAGAGTTCTCTGTCCAATCTGAGTCCTCACTAACATTTACAGCTTTGTTCATGTCCCTCAGGAAAACCACAATAACAGTGATGTTATCACTTGACCCCGCATCACGAGCTGATGCCACTAACTTGTGGGCAACCATGCTGCTGTCTCCGTTATTCTCCTTCAAGTGGTCGGACACGACTTTCACTGCCTCGTCAGGGTTCACGGTGTCGTAGAAGCCATCGCAGGCCAGAATGAGGTAGTCTTCAGTTCCATCCAGAACAGTAGAGGCAGAATCTGCATCCCCGCAGATATATGGCTTATGTTCAGCATCTCCTGCAGGAATGAGAAAACAGGTCATTCTGGTTTATCTTGCAGGTCAGAATGTTCATGGTCAGCTCTAATGTCCTGAGCAGAGAAGGGCCCTCTGTTGAGGGAACAGATTAGCAAAGACACACAGGCAACTGGTAGGGAGTACTCTGTAGTTGAATATTTGGTGCAGCAACAGACTGGAGAACTCGGGCCCAGCTAAGCTAGGTTTCTGTCACCAGACTACTGCGGCAGTGGATCATCTGCAATGCATTTTAGAACTTCCAGTCCAGAGCACTTCCAGATCCCTTGTTTATTCCTTTAGTACTTGGGGAGAGCCTCAGCAAACAGGTCCTTTGCCTGTCGGGTAACCAAATAACATCACTACAAGGGATACTCACTGGCTTCTTTATATGAAAAACATGGAGTACTGAGCAACAGTTCCTAGATTAGGGTATCATAATTTGTTGGTAGTTTGTTTGTTTGTTTACAAAGTGCTTTATCATTCTTAAAGTAGTAGCATATAGCTTAGTGGTCAAGGATGCAAGCAGCAGAGTCAGGATGCCTGGATCCAGGTCACAGCACTTTAAAGACTCTCTTCAGTTCCTATCCTCTCTATTGCACTAAAACTGAACTTTCTGACTGCTGCTAAGTCACTTCAGTCGTGTCCAACTCTGTGCGACCCCACAGACGGCAGCCCACCAGGCTCCCCCGTCCCTGGGATTCTCCAGGCAAGAACACTGGAGTGGGTTGCCATTTCCTTCTCCAATGCATGAAAGAAAGTGAAAAGTGAAAGTGAAGTTGCTCAGTCGTATCTGACTCTTAGCGAGGGGAAGATAAAATGAAGATAAGTATGCTTACTTAAATGATGTGGTCATATTGTCATCCTTTGTGCTATCTCTTATGGGTTCTCTCTTACCCTAGTAAAGTTCTCTCCAATATTTCACATTTCTGTTTAATCTTCAGATAGGCCCAGAAAGCTCAACAGGAACATTATGGATAGCTCTGTTAGAACCACCGTGGGCCACATGCCCTACCCAGCATACCACACGATAGGATACCGTAAACAACAGATAACTTAATATTTAATTACCTGGGTTAGTTTTATCTGCAAGGTAAGAAGCTAGTCTTTTTCATACAGTAGCAAGACCCATCTTCCTCAAGTATGGTTTTGATCTTGTCAACTTTAGTTTTATACTATGCAGTCTTCCAGTTCAGTTCAGTTCAGTTCAGTCGCTCAGTCGTGTCCAACTCTTTGCGACCCCATGAATCGCAGCACGCCAGGCCTCCCTGTCCATCACCAACTCCCGGAGTTTACTCAAATTCATGCCCATCAAGTCGGTGATGCCATGCAGCCATCTCATCCTCTGTCGCCCCCTTCTCCTCCTGCCCCCAATCCCTCCCAGGATCAGGGTCTTTTCCAGTGAGTCAACTCTTCGCATCAGGTGGCCAAAGTACTGGAGTTTCAGCTTCAGCATCAGTCCTTCCAATGAATATTCAGGACTGATTTCCTTCAGGATGGCCTGGTTGGATCTCCTTGCAGTCCAAGGGACTCTCAAGAGTCTTCTCCAACACCATAGTTCAAAAGCATCAATTTTTCAGTGCTCAGCTTTCTTCACAGTCCAACTCTCACATCCATACATGACCACTGGAAAAACCATAGCCTTGACCAGACCAACCTTTGTTGGCAAAGTAATGTCTCTGCTTTTTAATATGCTATCTAGGTTGGTCATAACTTTCCTTCCAAGGAGTAAGTGTCTTTTAATTTCATGGCTGCAATCACCATCTGCAGTGATTTGGGAGCCCCAAAAAATAAAGTCTGACACTGTTTCCAGTCTCCCCATCTATTTCCCATGAGGTGATGGGACCAGATGCCATGATCTTAGTTTTCTGAATGTTGAGCTTTAAGCCAACTTTTTCACTCTCCTCTTTCACTTTCATCAAGAGGCTTTTTAGTTCATCTTCACTTTCTGCCGTAAGGGTGGTGTCATCTGCATATCTGAGGTTATTGATATTTCTCCCGGCAATCTTGATTCCAGCTTGTGCTTCTTCCAGCCCAGCGTTTCTCATGATGTACTCTGCATATAAGTTAAATAAGCAGGGTGACAATATACAACCTTGATGTACTCCTTTTCCTATCTGGAACAGGTCTGTTGTTCCATGTCCAGTTCTAAATGTTGCTTCCTGACCTGCATACAGGTTTCTCAAGAGGCAGGTCAGGTGGTCTGGTATTCCCATCTCTTTCAGAATTTCCCACAGTTTATTGTGATCCACACAGTCAAAGGCTTTGGCGTAGTCAATAAAGCAGAAATAGATATTTTTCTGGAACTCTCTTGCTTTTTCGATGATCCAGCGGATATTGGCAATTTGATCTCTGACTCCTCGGCCTTTTCTGAAACCAGCCTGAACATCTGGAAGTTCTCGGTTCACGTATTGCTGAAACCTGGCTTGCAGAATTTTGAGCATTATTTTACTAGCGTGTGAGATGAGTGCAATTGTGCGGTAGTTTTAGCATTCTTTGGGATTGCCTTTCTTAGGGATTGGAATGAAAACAGACCTTTTCCAGTCCTGTGGCCACTGCTGAGTTTTCCAAATTTGCTGGCATATTGAGTGCAGCACTTTCACAGCATCATCTTTCAGGATTTGAAATAGCTCAACTGGAATTCCATCACATCCGCTAGCTTTCTTCATAGTGATGCTTTCTAAGGCCCACTTGACTTCACATTCCAGGATGTCTGGCTCTAGGTCAGTGATCACACCATTGTGATTATCTGGGTCATGAAGATCTTTTTTGTACAGTTCTTCTGTGTATTCTTGCCACCTCTTCTTAATATCTTCTGCTTCTGTTAGGTCCATACCATTTCTGTCCTTTATCGAACCCATCTTTGCCTGAAATGTTCCCTTGGTATCTCTAATTTTCTTGAAGAGATCTCTAGTCTTTCCCATTCTGTTGTTTTCCTCTATTTCTTTGCATTGATCGCTGAGGAAGGCTTTCTTATCTCTCCTGGCTATTCTCTGGAACTCTGCATTCAAATGGGAATATCTTTCCTTTTCTCCTTTGCTTTTCGCTTATCTTCTTTTCATAGCTATTTGTAAGGCCTCCTCAGACAACCATTTTGCCTTTTTGCATTTCTTTTTCTTGGTGATGGTCTTGATCCCTGTCTTCTGTACAGTGTCACGAACCTCTGTCCATAGTTCATCAGGCTCTCTGTCTATCAGATCTAGTCCCTTAAATCTATTTCTCACTTCCACTGTATAGTCATAAGGCATTTGATTTAGGTCATACCTAAATGTGGTCCACTGGAGAAAGGAATGGCAAACCACTTCAGTATATCTTGCCTTGAGAACCCCATGAACAGCATGAAAAGGCAAAATGACAGGATACTGAAAGAGGAACTCCCCAGGTCGGTAGGTGCCCAATATGCTACTGGAGATCAGAGGAGAAATAACTCCAGAAAGAATGAAGGGATGGAGCCAAAGCAAAAACAACACCCAGTTGTGGATGTGACTGGTGATAGAAGCAAGGTCCGATGCTGTAAAGAGCAATATTGCATAGGAACCTGGAATGTTAGGTCCATGAATCAAGGCAAATTGGAAGTGGTCAAACAGGAGATGGCAAGAGTGAACATCAACATTCTAGGAATCAGCAAACTAAAATGGACTGGAATGGGTGAATTTAACTCAGATGACCATTATATCTACTACTGTGGGCAGGAATCCCTTAGAAGAAATGGAGTAGCCATCATGGTCAACAAGAGAGTCCGAAATGCAGTCCTTAAATGCAGTCTCAAAAACGACAGAATGATCTCTGTTCGTTTCAAAGGCAAACCATTCAATATCACGGTAGTCCAAGCCTATGCCCCAAACAGGAACACTGAAGAAGCTGAAGTTGAACGGTTCTATGAAGACCTACAAGACTTTTTAGAACTAACACCCAAAAAAGAGGCTCTTTTCATTATAGGGGACTGGAATGCAAAAGTAGGAAGTCAAGAAACACCTGGAGTAACAGGCAAATTTGGCCTTGGAGCACGGAATGAAGCAGGGCAAAGGCTAATAGAGTTTTGCCAAGAGAACACACTGGTCATAGCAAACCTGCTCTTCCAACAACACAAGAGAAGACTCTACACATGGACATCACCAGATGGTCAACACCGAAATCAGATTGATTATATTCTTTGCAGCCAAAGATGGAGAAGCTCTATACAGTCAGCAAAAACAAGACCAGGAGCTGACTGTGGCTCAGATCATGAACTCCTTATTGCCAAATTCAGACTTAAACTGAAGAAAGTAGGGAAAACCACTAAACCATTCAGATATGCAGTCTTCCAGTAATCTGTTAAAACTAATTAAAGCTTCCAATCATGGGGATTAGTGTCCTCCACCAACCCACTTTACTAAATGCCCCCATCCCCTACTCCACCTGACTGTATTATTATCATCATTATTTTCTGAATTCTAGCTCTAAAAATAAATGTGATCTGAGTCATACTGTTCCCAAAAATCTTGTTTTACTGCTTCAATTAAAAGGCTACTGCAACTGTTAGTTTGGAACAGAACATACAAAGATTTGCACAAGAGAAAATGCTGCCAGAATTCTGGCTTTTCACCTCCTCTACTGTGAGATGTCAAATTCATGACATTTCGCCCCCAAATTTGGTAGAAGGGCATGATTATCCATTTCATGGTAGAAATGGCACCATGGATTTTGTCTTCTACCCCCTCTCTCCATGTGCTAGAAAACATATCATGGCTCTTGTCAACTCTGGATCATCAATCCAAAGGGCTCATGGGGAGAAACAGTTGAAATGCCTTTTATTTTTAAAGTATTAGTGTCATTTATTTTCTGAGTAGAGTTTAACTCTGCTTAGGAGTCCTTTTTCTTGTCTTTATTTATCCCCCTGATTTATTCCATGAGCTTTCCAAATCTCTCTTACATTCTTCAACTCTTTCCAATTAAGTTATTGGATTTTGGTAGATGGCCTAATTTCCTACTTCAAAGAAAATTAAGTTTATCAGGTCTGAATTCCCTCGACTCCTCCTCCTGACTTAAAAAACAATCTCTAGCAATTTACCTATATCCACAACCATTTTCTGTTTTCAGAATTCTGTGACTTTTTAAACTCACTTGACCTCTGCAGCATTTGACCCTGTTGACTACATACTCTTAGAAAAACCCCCTTCCCCAGCATCTAATACCCTGTGTCTGTGTCCCTTCCTGATTTTCTTTACTGGCTCCTTCACTTAATAGCACCCCCCCAAAAAAAATAACAGAACCCCAAATCACTGTATGCTAAAACTGTGCCAGGCAGGGTTCTAAGTTGTGTGTGTGTATTATACCATCTAATACAAAAACAATGAGTTAGGTGCTATGACTGTTCCTGCTTTACAAAGGAACAAACAGATAGAGAGATGTTCAGTAAAGTCACCTAGGCCCACAGCTGGTGCAGTGGCAGAGCCAAGACACAAACCCAGAGAGCGTGGCTGCACGCTCTCCTACCGTAAGGAAGGAGTCTCCTCCTTGGTCTCTCTTCACACTGCATATTCCTGGACAATGTCAGCCATTCCTGTCATTTCAACTACTGTATACACACACACACACACACACACACGCACACACACATATATAAAATCACTTCACAGGTTGCTAATATTATTTCCAAAATGGGATGAATTCCCAAATTTCTATTTCCAACTTACAACCCTGCTAAGCTCCAGATCTGTATTTCCAGCTGCATATAAATTACCTTCCAAGATATCCCACAGGCACCTAGAATACAAATATGTCCAAAATGAACTCATTATCTGCCCTCCCCACCCCAAACTGCTGCTGCTTTATTACAAACGTTTTATCATCTTAGTGACATAAGTCAGAAACCTAGAAGTTACCTTTCTTCTTTCCCCCCAAAACTGTCATTTCTGTTTCATCAATTTATACCCTCTTCTGTATTCCTTTTTTTTCAGCTGTCCACATCTCTGAATGATCTCTCATCTAGGTTTTTCACTCTAGTTCATCTTCCATAATCATTACAAATATTTATAATTACAAACCTGACCACATGGGCCCTCAGCTTATTCACCCAGCAAAGTCCAGACACGGAGCCTGGCATTCAAGCCCCTTCACACTCTGGTGCCAACACTTGCGTCTTCCCACCCGCACCCTCTGCCCCAGCCTCTTGCCCCTGTAACTGTTCCTGAAACAGGACGTGCCCTCTGAGACATCCATGTGTTTGCACGCCTCGCTCCGGGGCATCCTTCTCTAGGTTCTGTCCTCTGGTCCACCTCAGAAGTCACTTCCTCTCTGAAGTCAGCCCTGTTCCCTCTTAGATTCTCACTTATTCAAGGACATTGCTTTTTCCCCTTGTGTCATATTTTTAGAAGAAATGACAAGGATGCTCTAGTAAAGTTGCTTCTATAACAAGCATTAAAGTTATCTCACAATGCTCTGCAAAGATAGTAGGGTCAAGAGAAAAGGTCTTTGGGGTTGTCAAAAACAATTCTATATGAGGCTGTGTTTCAGAAATCAGAAATTTCCCCCTTTTGGCCTTATTCCAGATTTCCTAATAACTCCCTTGGTCTAAGGTGAAGCCAACTCTCAATTTTTCAAGAGGTATTTGCAGAATCTTTGAGCTTCCTCTTTCTCTCTCAGCCTTCTGCTGCTCACATTTGGGCCACTTCACAGCTTGCCAGCACCTTCCCGAAGAGTGGGAGGGAAATCACATCAGCGGTGAAACGGAATCAGTCCTTTGAGATTTTATTAATGTTCTGGAATTTTTTGGTAATAATAGGCAAAATCTGGGGATCAGACATCAACTCCGTTTATCCATGTTCTCCTATGTCAAATCACTTCATTTCTTTAGGAGGCAGTGACTGAGAACTGTAGCCTATGTGTATACACGCGATAGAGACACACACACTGATCTGTTCTTTAAAAAAAAAAAAAGAACAAAAAAAGTGAAGCTAAGCCATGAAACCCAACGAAACAGACCCAGGGGCAAAAGTGAGGCAGAAACAGGACTAGAGCCCAGTTCTCTGAACCACACCCTTGCATTTTGTCCAATCAACTGAGCTGTTTACTCTCTAAATCTTCAACAAAGAGTTTCATTGACTTTACCCTTCTTGTTAAGAATTTAGGTTCCAGGGAAGTAGATTCTCTGAAACCCCAGGGTAATCTAACAACTACACTCCACACAGAGTAGAATTATCTGTTTTCTCATTTTAATATAGTAAAAATTATTTTCACCCAAAAAGCACGTTGTTTGTGTCATTTTAGAATTCAATGAAAAAATGAAAGATATAAGCAAGATAAAATATAGGGACTTCCATTTTCTGGAAAATACTGATTTAAGCTAAATTTGACCCAAAATGGAATGGAAAATGAGGATCACTGGGTTTTAAGCAGATTTGTATTCCAGAGATTAAAGGCTTCCCTTTAAAAAAAAGAAACTAGTAAGTTCTGCATCTCTTAATATTGTTCCCTTTTAAAAATGGAATTTATATAAATGTGTAGGTTAAATAATTAAAAGAGGCATTCGACAATAACAAGCACTCTGAAAATTTAAGTTATTATCTCAGGTTCCCTTGTTGTATCAGATTAACATTAAGAACAGTGTTCTGGAAGAAGACAGTTTGGAGAAAAAATAATTAATTGGTTTTTCCTACCAATAGCTCTGGAGACAGACAGACTTCCATTCACCCTCCAGGCACCAAACCAGACTACACAGCCTCCAAGGGCCTCAATCCGCTGCTTTTCATCCTGCATAGCAATGCAACAGAAAGAAGCAAATAATTGGATTCAAGATTTATTCAGCTACCTTAACAGTACACAACAGACACGATATTCATCAGCTTCCCGGGAAGGGCTCTCTTACTCTTCCTCTGAAAGGTGGGCTTGGTTGCTGAGATAATGGTTACAATCATAACTGAGAAGTAACAACTAGAAAACTGCCTGTGGTATGTGCCCTAACAGAACAAAGCATACTCACCTCTCTGTCCGGCTTGTGTGGCTTCATCAGTTCAACAGCTTGGCCCTTCCTCACAAGCATAACCTGGGAATCACCCACCCAGGCCACATGTAACATGTTGCCTCTGATAAAAGTCACCACTCCTGTGGTCCCACATCTTAAGCTCTGAAAGTGATATAAATAAAACAAGAGTCAGTAAAAATTAGCAGACGTCAAATTCTCATTGAGAAGCAATTTACAGATAATACAGACTTTTCAGATGGAAGCAAAACTACCAATAACTTGACAGATAGAGGGGAAATAGCAATTCCTATTTCTCAGTGCATTTTTACATGCTTGATGTATTTATATGTGCACACACACATGTAGATTTTATCTGTGATATGCAAGGAAGAGACAATTATCAATTCACTTTATTTTTTGACCATGCCATGCAGCATGCAGGATCTTTCCTGACCAGGGATGGAAACTGTGCCCCCTGTGTTGGGAGTATACAGTCTTAACCACTGGACCACCAGGGAAGTCCTCTATTCCATTTCACACACAGGGAAGAAGACTATGGCAGGTTATGTGACTTGCCCGAGGGCAGGTACAGGTCAGTACTGAACTAAATTTTTCCCTTCCGGTCCAGTGCTAAACCACGGTATCAACCCTTAAAGATCTCCATATTCTGGTCTCTGTCTTGTCACTGACCTACTGTATGTTCAGGGGGAGGGTCCTAGCTTTACGAAAGAGCATACAAAGCATCTGGTTGGTACACAGCAAATGCTTCCATACTCTGGATATTAAAATAGGAGCTAAGAGAGAACACACATTCCCTGGAGTGCTAAGATGCTTCTACCTTTAAAAAACAAAACCAAAATCTACCATAGTTTTAGGGACCTTTGCTTTTGGAACACTGCATGAAAAACTAACATCAGCCTGGAATTTCACAGCTCAGTACCACTGTACTTAATGCTCTTGATACTACTATCCTAAAATGACATCTCCATTTCACATGAAAGAAAAAGTGAAAGTTATAGTCACTCAGTCTTGTCTGACTCTGAGACCCCATGGACTGACCGTAGCCCACTAGCCTCCTCTGTCCATGGAATTCTCCAGGCAAGAATACTGGAGTGGGGAGCCAATCCTTTCTCCAAGGGACCTTCCTGCCCCAGGGATCCAAGCCTGGTCTCCTGCATTGCAAGCAGATTCTTCACCGTCTGAGCCACCAGGGAACCATTTGACATGAGTCACCATCAAATAAGCATGACTTTTTGTTACTAAGGACTTGGCCTAAATTAGAACCAGTGCATCAAGGGTGGTAGCAGGCCCCTTGCATCCAATGAGAAAACAACTTCTCATTTTCCCTATATAGGGAAAGTTTGTTACAAATCCTCACCCACCAATAAAATGTCTTCCCACACAGAATGTTCAACACCTCAGCCCCTGGAACACATGATAAAGACACTTGAGTGCATATGCCCCGGAGGGAACAGGAGGCAGGGCCGCCGCGCAACGGGAATAGCGGCTGCTTTCTCCCCAGCAGTTAGCAGCACATGGAAGCACGAGGAGGAGGGAAGGAACTGCTGAGACGAACGCAAATTATTCAAGAGAACTGTTGGCAAGACCGAGAGACAACTAGAATCACTGGCAAAGCAAATGAGGTGAACGCGGTCAGGAAGAAAGCCGTGATTCTGAGGACACAGAAGGAAAGGGCTACAACAGAGGGTGAAGGCGACAAGGTCGACGATGGCAGGCCAGCTCGCAGGGGCAGGCCACATCCTCAGTCACAGTGAAGACAGCCGGCCGCTCCAAGCCTGCTGGTCTCCCCCCAGAGGCTGGCCAAGTCTGAGGGCAACAACTCTTTTGTTTTCTAGCCCACCTCTATCTGCACAGCCCAGTGGTTACTGTTGTTGGGTCTGTGTATTATTCTAAACCCGGGGTGCAGGTGGGGAGACAGAACACTGCCCTTGCTTAACACCAAATAGAGCTGAATTACTGCTTAGTTAATGCCAAGCCCCATGATTGCCCTATAGCATAACAATGAGATCAAAGAAATGGATTAAAGGATTACCCTGTTCTGTCCAAGCCCATTTCAAAAAGAGTTAATGCTTAAGTCACAGGGCAGGGGTCTTATCTTTCTGTGTGTATATAATTCTGCAATTACTTTTTAAAATTAAAAAAAATATATTCTCTTTCTGTTGGTCCCTAGTTGGAAATGAGTATAAAGTCCTGTAGTTAATTATGTACCAATGCCCAGAATGATAATTAGATTAAAATCTTTACTTTTAGATCTTAATATAGCCCCTGTCATTCATACAGAGTAAAACCTTAGGTCTGATTAACCTTAAGAAATTGGGACGTGAGCTCTGACTTTTCTTCCTGTTAAGAGAAAACCAGTTCAAGGAGCATCTAAGGATTCACTCTCTCCAGGCAAAAGTTTTCCTCAAGAGACACACAGCGAACACTGCCAACCCATTCAGAACTAAATGCATGGAGAAACCCCAGCTGCTGTTTCTGTTTTAGACCATTGTTTTAATCACCATATCCAGACTTTGTCAGCAAAAGTCTGCTTAGAGAGCTGGTCCTGGTGTGAACCTGACAGGCAATGGTGAGTAAGATAAAACTCACCTGCCAAATCCAGCAACCGACTGGCTTTTTAGAAAATTATAGCTTGGAGATTCTCTACAGTACATCATAGCACCCCACTAAATCTATTCCTAAAGAGGGAATTAGGCCTACAACTGAATCCAACACTGCGTGTCAAGAACGTAGTTTGGAAGAGAGCTTTAAATAATGTCTATCACAAAAGAGAAAATCCAAAATAGCCCTTCAGCCACAGAACAAGTGAACTCAGGGGCGTATCACGGCTGGAATCCGTGTGAAAGCTGCATACCTCCCTGGCAGCCTTCTGGACAAAGCGCTCGTCGGTGACGCGGAAGGCTCGGCACAGGGCCTCGGCAGGGTCGTGGGGGAACATCTCCTGGCGCACCAAGTTCACGTGCAGGTGAATGGAAGCGTAGATGGCAGCATCCACCCCGCCGTGGCCATCAAACACTGCAAAGTAAGCTTGTTCTTCCTGGTCCTGTCAATGGAAGCACAGAGCCAGGGCAGGGAGTTAGGTGTGGCAGGCCCCAGATGAGGCAGTCCCCTGCACCGCTGCCCACCCTCCTCCACTGCCCTGTCACCCAGATGATGAGACTAAATGTTTCCCTTTTCTGACGTGCCTGATCCACGGCTAAAATACCTGCAGTATGAGGGCATCTGTGTTTACACACCAGAACACTGGAACACATCATGCCCAATTAGCTCAGGCTGAAGTACCCTCTCTTGCTGTGAAAGCTGTTGTCTTGTACCATGGAAACCACCCACATCCATTTGCTGTGAAGTTGCTGTTACAAGTTGTGGGGAGGGGGAGGAAAGAGAAGGGAGGAGGAGGAGTTGAGCAAAGGCTGTTCTGGATTGAAGATTTTTGTCAAAATGAAAATATTTTAATAATAAATTAGAAACTCAGGACAATAGGAAATAATTGGCCTTCCAAGCACAAGGCCAATTATGTTTGATTATTTAAAATACACAGATAATGAAAGCATACTTCAAAACTATAATATTGGCTTCATAAATCATTCATGATCACATTGTATTCTCACCATAAATAACACAGTCTCTAAACAGGCTACACAAACTTGAACCACATCAGATGTCTACATGCCCTGCAGGGTTATAACCTTGTTATAACCTTGTCCCCTAACTCAAGATGCTGCTCCACATCTCCTTGCCCACTCAGCACCTGAAGCTGTAGGGCAACTGCTAGAGGAGGGTCTTCCAAACCTGTCATTTACCATGACACAGGACGCCTAATCACGACATTACATTTAATTCAGTAAGAACTTGTTTTTTCTTTCTCTTCAACTCCAGTGTTTAAATCTCAGCTCTGGCTCACTTAGAGGAGATCTGTAACTCACTGAACTCTCACTGAGCCCTGCGATTCTTTTAGGCAACAGTATGTAAGGATTTTCATTTGGAAGTTTTGACTTCTTTGGGCTCTTGGAGAGTTCAGCTGAGTCCAGACCCTGTCATTCAAAGTAAATAAAATATACCAAGTAAAGCAAGATATGAAAACATTGCAAGTGTTCACCAATAGGTAAGTGAATAAAGAAAATCTGTACACACACTCACACACATACACACACAATGGAATATGACTCAGCCATAAAAAAAAAAGAATGAAATTCTGCCATTTGCAGCAATGTGGATGGACCTAGAAAATATTATGCTTAGTGAAATGCAGAGGCAAATACTTTATGTAATCAGTTATATGTGGAATCTAAAAAATAAACCAAACAAATGTATATAACAAAACAGAAACAGACTCACAGATACAGAGAACAAATTAGTGGTAACCAGTGGGGAGGGATGAGGCAGGGATATGGGGAGAGAGATATAAACTACTATGTATAAAATAAAATAAGCAACAAGGATATCTTGTATAACACAGGGAATTATAGCTATCATCTTGTAGTAACTTCTAATGGAATATCATCTGTACCAACACTGAATCACTATGCTGTACACTTGAAACTAATATAGTATTATAAATCTATTACATTTTACTTTTTTAAAAATGGATAAATAGATATGGTATGTATGTATACACACACACAATGGAATAGTACCCGGCCATATAAAAGAATAAAATGTTGCCAACTACAACAACATGGATAGACTTGGAGGGTATTATGCTTAGTAAAATAAGTCAGACAGAGAAAGACAAATACTGTACTGTATGTTATCACTTATATGTGGAACCTAAAAGATAAAACAAATGAGTATTACAAAATGAAAACAGGCTCACAGATACAGAGAACAAACTAGTGGTTACCAATGGGGAGAGGGAAGTGGGGAGAAGCGAGGTAAGCGTAGGGGATTAAGAGACACAAACAGCTGTGTATAAGGTAAATAAACTACAAGGATATAGTATGCAACACAGGGAATACAGCCAATATTTTACACTAACTTTAAATGAGCTTTAATCTATAAAAATTTCAAATCACTATGTTGTATACCTAAAACTAATACTACAAATCAATATATCTCAACAAACATTTTTATTTAAAAAATAACAGTAAATCTTAAAAAAATATTTATCTAGTTGGCTACCCCAGGTATTAGCTGCGGCACACAGGATCTCTGATCTTCATTGCAGCACGCAGGATCTTTAGTTGAGGGATTTGGACTCCTAGTTGTAGCACGTGGGCTCCAGTTCCCAAACCTAAGCCCCCTGCTTTCAAAGCGAGGTGTCTTAGCCACTGGACCAGCAGGAAAGTCCCCAGTAGCAGTAATTTTTTAAAATGAACTCATTTTTAAACAATTCAATTGGCAGGGTAAGGGTAAAACTTAAAATAGCATATGTAAGCAGTTTTTAAATGAGTGAGCTGATTGATATGGGATCATCACAAAGAAGAAGGGAGCAATAATAGTCTCATGAGGGCATGAGAATATACTTTAAACAACGTGAGACTGGTGAAGAGATTCTTAAACAATATAGCATCAGAAGAAACAAAGGAGCCGACTGGATCTCTTCTTTAAAAAAAAATACTGGTATCTTCCCTGTTATAAAGATAATGGGTCTATGGAAGAAACCTAAATGTCCATCGACAAATGGAGAGGTAAAGAAGATGTGGTGGGGAAGTAGAACGTGTGTGGTGGAATACTCCTCAGCCATAAACAAAGAGTGAAATAACGTAGTTTGCAGCAACAATGATGGACCTAGAGATTATCATACTAAGACAAGTAAGTCAAAGAGAGAAAGACGAATACCATATGGTATCACTTATATGTAGAATCTAAAATGTGACACAAATGAACTTATTTACAAAACAGAAAACATTCTCACAGACATAGAAAACAAATTTATGGTTACCAAAGGTGTAGGAGAAGAATAAATTAGGAGTTTGGGATTAGGAAATATAAACTGTAATATATAAAACTGATGAACAACAAAGTCCTACTATGTAGCACAGGGAACTATATTCAATATTCTATAATAAACCACAATGAAAAAAATCTGAAAAATAATATATATATATATATATATTCTTCAGGGTATTTACATATAAATATACACCTTGCTGTATGCTGGAAACCAACACAACACTGGAAACCCACTATATTTCAGTTAGATAATGTATGTTTATTTGGACTAATAAAGAAGTGTATGCTGTGGTTCAGCCACCCAGTCACGTCTGACTCTGTGACCCCAGGGACTGCAGCACGCCAGGCCGCCCTGACCCTCAGCATCTCCCAAAGTTTGCCCAGGGTCATGTCCACCGCATCGGTGATGCCGTCCAGCCATCTCATCCTCTGATGCCCTCTTCTCCTTCTGCCCTCAATCTTTCCCAGCATCAGGCACTTTAAGTGTATAGAAGGAAATAAATATCTCTAATACAACCATCCCCAGATAACCAGTCTTTTTTCTATACATATAAATGTTTTAATAAAATAAAATTAGAATCATACTGTACATAACTTTTTTTATCTTGCTTTTTGTCACTTACCATATCATTAGCATTTCCCCCATGTCATTAAGTATTACTCAAAGACATTATTTTAAATGGATATGTACTATACATCTTACAAGCATATCATAGCTATCATTTCCTATATAAGGTTTAGATCATTTCCAATTTTTTATTATTGATAATGTTGTGTAAAACATTTATGTCAAACAAAATATGTAAGTATTTTCTGCTTCCTTATAATATAAAATCAAAACTGAAATTATCAAAGTGTGTGAAAATTTATACAGTTCAAAATACATGTTGCCTAATTGCCCTCAAAGTCTGTTTCATTATAGCCAAGAGCTCCTTTCTGAGTTCGGCCTTTGGGTTGATTTTTGAGGCAAAATGAAAACCAACCACGTTAACAAAGAGTAATGATGCCCTCGAACCTGAGTACAGTCTTCAAGGGTGCAGTGACTTAAGGACTGTTTATCACATTATAGCCTTTAGGGGTTATGTTTGCATGGGCATGGTATCAGCTGATCTATCCTGTAAAATAAGCACCAGTCACCAGCCCACCATCACTGCTTGACAGTCAGCTAAAATTTAACTTTAGCTGCTAAATGAAGGAAATAGTGCGCTTTGTATAAACCACTACATTGTAATTTTAAAGTTATGGACTTGAGTGAAGAGGCAAGTGACAGGCACAGGAAACAAACCTACCTCTGTTTGCATTAACATAATAGAGAAAGAAGAGGAAGATAACAAGAAAATGGTTATTAAGTTGACAAGGCTCATATGATCCAATTTGTCAGTCACAGAGATTCAGGAAAAGTAATTCCGGCTACTTTCCTATCTCAGAAACGAAGATTTTAAAAATAAAGTCATATGAAATCAGAAAACTATATCTTAGTTTCAAACTCATTCTTTTATGTTTGTGTTTTGTGTTGCTTCAGCAAAATAGTACTGTGGAAACGCAATAGACAATGTTTGATTATACTATAGAAATAGTTTCCTTTAAAAAACAGCTTTATTGAGATATAACAGTTTTCTTTTTGGTTTGTATGTTTATAGAATGTCTTTGGAAGGTTACACAAGGGATGGTAACTTTGCCTCCGCAGAAGGGATCTGAAGTGTCTGAGAGACAAGGATAAGACTGGGATTTTTATTTTCCAATTCTAAACCACGTGATGCATTACCTATTCAAAAAACATGAAATAAATAGTTCTTTTCCTTTTGTCTAATGGAAAAAGCAAATCTGTGCCACTTTGCCCTTAGCCCTATTCCAAGCCATCAGGGATATTATTACAGTTTATTACAACTTCTCTTATTAGAACACAGGTCTGTGATGGGGTTTTATTTTTCCAATTTCACTGACACATCAGAAGTGCCTTTTACCTCGAGGTTGAAGAGCATATTAAAGTCAGGAATGCAGACATGTTTGTCCTCCATTTTCCTGCGCATGTTTTTGATGGCATGGATCGAGGTCTCATAATAAAGCTGGGGTCTCCTGCGGAGAGGGAAGTCTTTCACCCAGCTGCAGCAAATCTCGTGTAGTTTGCTGAAGACAGAACGGGCCAATTTCACTGTCTCAATCTCTGTGGAAGAAAGAGAGACCCCCGATGAAGAACCTTGTAAAACTGCTTTTCACTTGCCTGCCTAGGAGAGACAGAAGTAGGTCACCTTAGTCAAGCTCCACCTTAGTAGAAGAAATTCCTCCTGTCTCAAGAGAAAAGAAATGTTGCTTCTGAGGACAGAAAATGACAACCTGTCTGATAGAAAATCATCAGCCAGCAGCTGCCACTAAGATACCCTTATGTCTTGAGGAGAAATACCTCTGAGCAGGGCTGGATCTGTTCCTAGGCTGGAGTCCTTCCAGCCTGTGAAGCGCTCTGGCCACACTATCTACTTCGGAGCACTTCTGTTTGGCTGCCAAGGTTATCATCTGGACACCCAAGCCCCCTGTGCATAGGGAAATGACTGAAATATGAACAATGATTATCCAACGAATTGGAATATGAGAAGCTTATGAAAATATTGTTTATTTACCAAGTACAGGAATAAGAAGGGTTTACTCTGACTACTGTTTTTGTCTTAGTCTCTTTACTCCGGCTTCCTTTCTCTCCTGTAACTGATCATAATTCAGAGTTGAGCTTTACATTTTTTGTTATTTGATGTATTTTTTAATTAAAGTTTTGGACAACAGCTTATATAGTTTAACCAAAAGGTTAACAAATGAATCTTAAAAGTTCGATATTTCTCTAAGGAAAATGTACTTTACATTCTGTCTCTGTGTGTAACCCTAGGCTGAGGAGTCTTCACCGTAGACTACTAAGTCTCCTACTTGGCCCATTCCATGGAGTGGACTAGCTCACTTCTGAGTCTCTCTGCATCCCTCAGTGGATGGACAGATGTGTAAGCTTTCAAGCAACACTGACGAGTACTCAGGAGACTGTATCTCACACCACCTCCACTCAAGCTGTCCTCTACCCAAGTTGCAGCAGTTGAAATAACCAAGGGAAGATTAGGTTTTCCCAGGCCAGTATTTTAGAAGTTCCCCCTATATCCCGGTGAAGTGAAGTGAAAGTCACTCAGTTGTGTCCAACTCTTTGCGACCCCATGGACTGTAGTCTGCCAGGCTCCTCTGTCCATGGGATTCTCCAAGCAAGAATACTGGAGTATGTTGCCATTCCTTTCTCCAAGGGACCTTCCCAACCCAGGGAACTGAACCTGCGTCTCTGTATTGCAGGCAGATTCTTTACTGTCTGAGCCACTAGTAATTTAGAATTCTCAAAAAAAACTGTTTTTCACTTTACTAAGTCAGATACAGCTTGACAGGCTGAGAAGATGTGTACCAGATGGGCAATGGTTGCACACGCCTCTTCGGATCTAGAACACAAATCTCAAAGAAGAGAGACTGTGTGTTCTAGGATGGCCTGGGAGCTGAGATTCCCATTTTTTTTTCATTCTCTACCCTGCTGCTGCCTTAATCTGTAACTTTACCTGTTTTCTTATTCAAAATTCTTTTTTAAATGACTATATTCAGAAAACTGGTCTCAAGGTTTTTGTTGCTTTTATTTTTCTCATTGACATAGTACAGGGTGGCAAACCATGTATGTGACTTTGTTCCCTTTGCCATTTTTATATAACTGAAAATCAAGGGTACATTTGGAAGAGAAAAAAAGTTCAAAGAGCAAAAGAGGTGTGTATAAGGGAAAAACTTAGGCCAGCAGACAACCTAACATTTTGATTATTTTTAGCAACTCCAATCTTTTTGTTTGTTTAAAACACCAGTTGCCAGAGACTGTCTCTTTCAGCCAGCAATTACCTATTTCTATCACTTTCAACCCATCTGGTCTCTGCAACAATATATTGCCCCGAATCCAGACTGTTGATTTGGGTATGCATTTGACTCAAACACAAGGGAAGATTGCAAAATAATAAGTGAGTTCAGAAACTTTCAGGGAGCATGGGGTGAGATGAAACCAATGACTGATATTAATTATCAGGATAGTTTCCAGATTCTCAGATAATAATATAAAACATATCATATTTTGGTTTATTACTTTTTATCTTACTATATGGGCTTCCCTGGTAGCTCAGACCGTAAAACGTCTGCCTACAATGTGGGAGACCCAGGTTTGATCCCTGGGTCGGGAAGATCCCCTGGAGAAGGAAATGGCAACCCACTCGAGTATTCTTGCCTGGAAAATGCAATGGACTGGGGATCCTGGTAGGCTACAGTCCATGGGGTCACAAAGAGTCGGACACGACTGAGCGACTTTAAAAAAAAAAAAATCTTACTATATAGACCTCTAGTGTCCAACAAAGTAGCTTACTAGCTACATGTGGCTAGATAATTTTAATTAAAGTTACATAAAATTTAAAACTCAGTTTTTGGTCACATTAGCTATATTTCAAGTACTCAGCAACTATATATGGCCAGTGGCTACGACACTGGACATGTGCAGATAGAGAACATTTCCATCATGTCTGCTGCACAGCCCTGGTGTACACAGATTAAACTGGTCAAGGGAAACAATACCAGCTTCCTCTATTATTTAGTAACCCGCTAGATCTGTCTTTGTTCACACCATCTACTACAACTCTGATCATACTTTTAAGCAAAAGATCACATTTACTGAGTATCTGCTACATTCTGTGTCTCTGGAACGTTTCACAAAGAGGCAATACCACGCTCAATCCCAGGTCTATCTGACTCACACCATGCTCCACTTTTCCCAAGTTAGATTGCACATGGACACTGTATTTTTACTGTCCTTGATTAGTCATAGTATAGTACCTAGCAAATAGCAGAAGCTCTAAGGATATTGACCAAATAAATGAATATGCAAACTTATAAAATTAAATAACCACTAATAAAGTATTTGTATGCTTCCTGGTTGTTAATTCTGCTTCCTTGATCTCTCCAACTGTTTCTGCAATGATGCCATTCTTTAAAAATTACTGTAACTCTAAAACATGCTTTAATATAAGGAGGACTGACTTTTCTATTATTATTAACTTTAAAGATGTCACCTGCATAGTTCAACATGTTTATTCTTCCAGATGAACTACTTATTTTGCCAAGTTTGTGGGGGAAATATTGTTGCCATTATATTTGGGATCACACTGAATTTACAGAGTTATGTGGAAAACATTGACTTCTTTTTCATATTAAGTCTTATTCAGGAACAAGTTATACTGTTTCATTAATTGAAATTCATTTTATCTTGCTCAACAGAGTTTTAACATATGTCCTATTTCTTACTGAAATTATTAATAGTTATTTTACTTTATTTGCTACTTTGAGTCAGAACTTTGTTTTAATGTGTTATTTGGCACCTAGCAAACATTCCTCTTTCTACCAATACTTTCTCCTCTACTCTCAGTCCATGTGTGTCTAGGGGTAAAATATGATTCAGGTCTAACCAATTAGAGACCACATTCCTCTGGCCATAGTTATTGGTTCAGGAAAGGGAAATAAACCAAGATGGACTGATTAGAGTGAGTCCTGTGACTTATGTAAGAGCAACTGAGTTTTCCTGCTTGATTTGAACCTGGGCAGATGAAGATCTGATGTTCCTTAGCAGTCATTTTGCCATCCCATGGAGCCTGAAAATAAAATCTGAAGGAGAGAGTACAGCTGAGAGTTGGAGAAATGCCAGGTCTTTATGACATCATGTGAAGCCTTGAATCGAGCTGTGTAGCCCTTATCTTGAAGGATAGCCAATAAATTGTTTTGCTGAAGCCAGTGGTTACTTGCAACTAAAAAATTCTTGAGTATATACTCTAAACATGCATACTAGGTTTTTGGTTTAAGCCAAATTTTGTCCTACAATGTCCAGTGCTATTCTATTAAGTATATTTTAAAAATTAGAAATAAATATTTAATTTTATCAAATGCTTCTTTGGGCATCCTCAGAGATTATTCTGTTATTTTTCTTTTGACCTATTAATATAAAAATTATGCTAGTCAATGCCCCAATATTTTTTCCCCTGGCTGTTTCCTAAGTAACATAGTGCTAAGCTATAGTAGGCCCTCAATAAAATACTCATCAAATTGTCATACTAAGTATACAAATATTTCACTTAAGATTTTTCACATTGATTATTGACTCATCTCTCATTTCTTGGTTCTGTCTCAGCCAAGTTTAAGTATCAGTGTTATGCTATGCAAATTTTCCTCTTTCCCCATATAACTGGATAATTCATTTTAAAAAGCAATGGAATTACTGTCTTTGATTGTTTGAAAACATTCACCTATAGAATCACCTACTCTTTTTGTCCTTTTTGCCAATCTTCTCAATCTCTTTCTGCTTAGATAAAGAGATAATATTATACAAATATTAATTTGTATATTTCTAGAAAATACCCAGGTTTTCAAATTTATTTATATAAAAATTTTCATAATTCTTTTAATATCCTCTGTATTAGTGATCATTTTCACCTTCTTATTTTGAATTTTTACATTAGGATATTTTACATTGATTTTAGATAGTCTGGACAGGAGTTATATCTGTCAACAGAAATGCAAGGTTGTTTAAGAAACATTCTGTTAGGGATGGCATAAACATAAAAAGAACTTTAAGGTAAAGTTTCTTTAAGTCTGTTTTTGGAACTACCTAAGACCAGAGTCACAGGGCATTTCAGTGGGGACTTCCGTGCCTTTAAGGCAATGACCGCAGGCATTACTCACTCAGTTCATCCCCACTCTGCAGTATGGATAAACACAATATGCCCTGTAGAGATTCTCCACTCAGTGATTTGGGTTAAACAGATTAAGGACATGCAAATAGTATGGAACTATAATAGATCATTCTGAATCACAGCAGTGGCATGGAGACATTACTGGGTAATCTCTTGGAAAAATATAAAATCAGGATGACTAATGATATCCACCACAAGAAAATCCCTGCCTTTCACATTTGCTATCTTACAGGGGTTCAGAAAATTCTTCCAAGCTAGGCACATAGGGCAACACTTCAATCTTAAGTATTCTCCTTGTACAGGAAGTGGTGTAAGAACACCAGTATATAAATAATTGCTGCTTGAAATGGAAAAATAAAATCAAATAAAAAAGGGTCCAAAAAAGGGAAAATGGTCCAAAGTAGCAGTCCACCCCCTCACAGCTGTAAATTACTCATCAGTCGTTAATGTCAGTGTACTGAGCTGGAGCTGAGTCAGTCATCACCCCGGCTGCAGTGAAGCAGAATTTAATCTCCCTCATCTTTTCATTACAGGGCTTCTACTTCATGCATCAGTACGAGAGGAAAGACCAATGCTTTGCAGCAGGAATTCCATCCAGCTTGACTCTGGAACAATTTGGTTCCAAGTGAATCAATTACTCTCAGTAAAAACAAGAGGAATTCCTTCCTTGCCAGCTTTCTATCAAAAATTCTCTAGAGAGATGAAGGAAGAACAGGAATGTTTATTTTTATATCTGCCTCACATTCTCTGGAATCTAGCTGCCCTAATTCATTAATGTATGTTTTGCTCCCTCTGTCCCATGTTTAAAGGCAAATGCTTAAAACGGGACAAACAGAATGAAACATTAAAATTCCTCAACAATTCCTCATTCCCTAGTTTTTACAAAAATTGGTATTTTTTAATGTGTTAAATATGTATAAGCCTAATACATTAATAAACATGCCTTCATTAATAAGCATTCTCATAATTTAACTGAAAAAGATGCCCATGCAATTAAATCACATAATTGTCATAAAGAGCTCTACTTATTTATTGGTAGATATAAAAAAATTGTAACTAATTTCATTTATTTATTTATTTTATCTTTGGCTCCGCTGGGCCCTCGTTGCTACACGGGCTTTTTTCTAGCTGTGGTGAGCTGGGGCTACTCTCTAGTTGCAGTGCACAGGCTTCTCGCCGGGCTGGCTTCTCTTGTTTTGAAGCCACCTGGGAAGCCCGGCAGACATAAAATTTAATAGGATTAATGAGAAGTTTTATAACAACCGATCTCCTGAATTTGTATATCTGATTTTTTTTTACTTGACTTCTTAAAGATGAATTAAAACTTTAAAATAGATTTTTGTCAAACCACCCTTCCCTTCACTTATTCATCTTTTTTGTTGTGTCTTCACATTTCTCCCTCCTCTTCATTTACCTAGATATTATTTATGATAACACATTGTTATCATAATCTCCTACTCCAGTTAACTGCACATGGCTCCAAAATATGCCTGTATTTTCCCCTTCTACTTTTACTGATTGGTTTGAAAAAAACATGTTTCTGAAATTTTTCTCTTGCTACCACTACAAAATATCAACCAGTGGGTAAACATAATTAGATATAGTATTCTGTAGATAATTTCTATGGATCGTTCAACAGAAAATTTTAATATTTTAAAACAAACACTGTAGAAAGGTACTTGCCTACAGTCCCTTCCGTGCCATCTGTTTCCTTTGGAATATAATGTGCAGAAAGATCACTCTGAAGGACTTCGTCTGATGTGGCTCTGGCTAAAGCGGCAGCCAGAAAGGAAGGGCAGTTACTGAAAGAAAACAATAAATGGTTATTCAGCAAGAATTAGAAACATCCCATTTAAAATTATTACTAATTTATTATTAACATATTGTTTCAAAACAAAATTATACCTTTAAACAACATTCGATGCACATTTCTTGAGAGGATATCATATGCTACGCACTTTGCCAAGGCACTGGGTTACTATAGTGGTGAATTAACACAGACATGGCCCCTGACTTTGTGGGGCTTACAATCTGGTTAGGGAGACAGATGATGAATAAGTAAACAAATAGGATATAATTTCAAGTTGGGATAACTTTTATAAGGGAAACAAATAGGATAGAGGGCATTAAAGAGAAGTACCTACTTAGAATAGCCAGGAATGCCTTACCTTAAAGGACAAGAAAGACTCAGTTATATGGGGGTGGGATTTGGGGACAGTATTCCAGGCAGAGAAAATAGCATGTGTTCAGACCTTTTCTGAGAGCAAGGTATGTCTAAGGAACTGGAAGAAGTCCAGGAAGATGAAGTACAGCAGGTAACAGGGAGAGTGGTGAGGAATGAGGTCAGAGGAGCGGGAACAGGCCAGTTATATGGATCTCTTGGATGGTAAGGAATTTGGATTTTACTCAAAGTGCAGGGGGAAGCCACTGATGAAAGCAAGAGAGGATCATAATCAGATATAGTAAATAAAATAATACGTTGACTGCTGTGTCAAAGGGAACTGGCAGGGAGCAGGAATGAAGGAGAGCGATCAATAAGGAGACTGTTGTAATCCAGATGAGACTTTTTTAAAAGTGATTACGTTTTAGAGAAAGAAAATATAGAATTTGATTATTATTATTGTATGTAGACGTGAATGGCGGCAACATTCACCTAGATGGAGAAAACAAGAAAAGACAGATTTGTGGAGGAAAAGGGTAAAGTAGAAAATGAGAATTCATTTTAGCCATGTTAAGTTGGAAAAAATCTCTGCAATATCCTAGTGGAGGTGTCAAATGGTTAATTATATATTTTAGTGTGGCGCTAAGAGATTTAAGGAAATTTGGAAGTCATGAATTATGGATGGTATTTAAAAGTAGAGAAATAAAGGGAAATTCCCTGGTGGTCCAGTAGTTAGGACTCCGCACTTCCACTGCAGGGGGCAAAGGTTCCTTTCCTGGGTGGGGAACTAAAGATCTCACAAGTTGTGCAGTGTAGCTAAAAAAAAAAAAAAAAAAAAAATTTAAACTATGGAAATAGAATAGATCACATAGAGAAGACAAAAAAAGAGAACTGCTATGGACCAGTGACTTCTATGTGCCTCTGTTTTCCCCCTTTGGAAATAGTTAAGTACCTCCTCAATATACCCACTGTATGTTGGGTAGTGGCAGGGAAGGGGGTAGATAATATGCCACTATAGTCCCTAGGTGTCAAAATCAAATGGAAGTATATTCAGGGAGCTGTCATCAAGAAATTATACCCAAGGAATCTCATCTGGACCTGACTTCACTGAGATCCTGAACCTCAAGCCAAAGTCTGATGACATTAAGGGACGAAATTTTGGGAGACTCTGAGAGGGGGGGTGAAGGTTTTTTGCATGTGGGAGGGATACGAATTGTGTGGCCAGAACAGACTGTGGCAAGTTGTTTTTTTAAAAAAGATCACAGCAATATTTCTGGTGCTACATGCTCTGTAAGAATCTTACCATTACACATGAAAGTGAATGAGCCTTTAATGAAAAAAGAAGTGGCAAAAGTGATGCTGTGTGGCTTCTGAGGTTTGGTCATAAAAGGCTACATAACTTTCCCCTGGTCTTCTCCTCTCTCTTCCTTCACTTTCTCCTTTTCTTCCCCCTCCTCCTCCTTCCCTTCCCCCTGGGACACAGGTTCATGTGGGTGTTAGCTGAGGCTTCTAGTCAAGAGCTGTTATTATCAATTGCTTGACATGGTAACAGCACAGACCTTCAGAAGATACCAGTACCAGCCTGAATCTTCCAGCTGAGGCCCCAGACATTATGGAACAGAGAAAGCTGAGTCTGCTTTGTCCAGTCTTAATGCTCAAAGAAACTATGAATATAATTAACGACTGTTTCCTGACACTAATTTCTGTGCTAATTTGTTACACAGCCATAATAACTGAAAACCCAACATTTAGAAGCTTAGCAGAAGATAAGGAACCTATAAACACTGAAAAGAAATAGCAAGATAAGTAAAAGGCAAACCAAAGGAGTAGAATATTTGAGTGAAGGCAGGGTCAATTGCATTCTACTGAGAAGTCCGATAAGGGAAAATTAGATACTGAATTTAATAACATGTAAATAGATCATCACTGACTGGGTGCCAAGATAATTCAATGGGGGGAAAATAGTCTTTTCTACAAATGGTGCTGGAACAATTGTGATATTCACACACCAAATAATCAATTTAGCCTCTTTCCTTACACCATATACAAAAATCTACTCAAAATGGATCACAGACCTAAATGTAAGAGTTAAACTATTAAAATCTTAAAAAGAAAGCATAGGGGACTTCCCTGGTAGCACAATGGAAAAGAACCTGCCTGCCAATGCAGGGGACACAGGTTCGATTCCTGGCCCGGGAATATTCCACATGCCTCAGAGCAACGAAGACTGGGTGCCACGACTACTGAGCCCACACTTCAGAGCCTGAGCTCGGCAACAAGAGCAGCCACAGCAATGGGAGGCCCAGGCACCACAACTGCAGAGTGGCCCCCACTCACCACAATTGGAGAAAGCCCTTGCACAGCAACGAAGATCCAGTGCAACCAGAAATAAATAAAATTGTTAAAAAAAAAGAAAGCATAGGAGTAAAACTTCATGACTCTGGATCAGGCAATGGCTTCCCTAAATATGACACTAAAACTACAAGCAACAAAAGGAAAAAATGAGTTAAATTGAACTGTATCAAAATTTAAAACTCTCATGCCACAAATCAAGAAAGTGAAACAACAACTCACACAACAGTAGAAATATTTGTGAATCACATATCTGAAGAGGAGCTGGCATTCAAAATATATAAAGAACTCTTTTAACTTAATAATAAAAAAGACAATGCTATTTTAAAATGGGCAAAGGACCTGAATAGTACTTCTCCACAAAGAAGATATACAAATGGACAATAAACACATGAAAAGATGCTCAACCTCATCAGTTGTTAGGGAAATGCTAATCAAAACCACAGTGAACACTGGGATCACTGCAATACTGTTTACAATACAAGATACAGAAGCAACCTAAATGTCCATCAACAGAGGAATGGATGAAGATGTGGTAAAATGGAATATTACTCAGCCATTAAAAAGAATGAAATAATGCCATTTGTAGCAACATGGATAGACCTAGAAAGTGCCCTACTGAGGTGAAGTGAATCAGAGAAGGAAAAATATCATATGACATCCCTTATAGGTGGAATCTGAAAAGAAAATATACAAATGAACTTACTTACAAAGCAGAAAGAGACTTACAGACTTAGAAAACAAACTTACGGTTGCCGAGGGGAAGGGATAGTTAGGGACTTTAGAAAGGTCATATACACACTGCTATATTAAAATGGAGAACCAACAAAAACCTGCTCAATGTTATGCGCCAGCCTGGATGGGAGGGGGGGCTTGGGGGAGAATGGATACATGCATATGTATGACTGAGTCCCTTCACTGTTCATCTGAAACGACCACAACATTGTTAATCAGCTATACCCCAATCCAAAATAAAAAGCTTAAAAATAAAACCTATCACTAAAGGTTAATAAACATAGAAAAATAACTACAATGAGATACCATTTCAAACCCACATGATGACTATCATTAAAAAGGCAGGTAATGAAACAAGGTTGACAACTATGTGGAAAAATCTGGAACTCTCATGTATTTCTGGTAGGAATGTAACATGATGCAGGTGCTTTTGGCAGTCCTTAAAATGTTAAACATAAAGTTACTAAATGGACCAGCAATTCCACTCATAGGTATGTATCCAAAAGGAACGAAAACAAGGCCTTCCCTGGTGGTCCAGTGGCTGAGTTTCCATGCTCCCAGTGCAGGGGGCCCGGGGTTTGATACCTGGTTAGGGAACTAGATCTCACATGCCATGCTAAAGATTCTGCACACCATAACAAAGAACAGAGATCCCATGTGTTCCAACTAAGACCCACCAGTGCAGCCAAATAAATAAATAAACATTACCCCCCGCAAAAAAAACTCAAAAGAAATGAAAATACACATCCACACAAAAACTTGTACATGAATGCTCATAACAGTATTATTCATAATAGCCAAAATGCATAAACAACCAAATGTTCATCAACTGATTATGGATAAATAAAATAGGTAGTATATTCATCAGCCAGAAAAGAATGAAGTATTAATATATGCGTAGTATTAATACAATGTAGATGAAACTTGAAAACATTACAGGAAATGACAGAACCTGGTCACAAAAAACCACATACTGTAATATTCCATTATATGAAAAGTTCAGAATTGACAAATCTATAGAACTAGTAGGGTAGTGGTAGGCTAGGGCTGAGGAATGAAGTGAGAAGAGAACTACTGCTAATGGGGAGGGGGCTTCTTTTGGGGGTGATAAAAATGCTCCAGGGACTTCCCTGGTTAAGAATCGTAGCCTTCCAATGCAGAGAACTAAGACTGAATCCCGGGCCAGGGAACGACGATACGACATGCTGCAGTGCAATCAAGTCTGTGCGTGGCAACTGCTGCGCCCGAGGGCACTGGAGACCCGGCGCACCGCAGCTAAGACCGACTCAACGCAGCCAAATAGTGGTTTCAGTATACTAAGAATGGTTTCACCATCACTCTAATCTGTGGTTCAGAGCAACTGAAAAAATATTTATTCAAATACATAAATACAGTCTTAATATTCAAAGTCTTAGATTATACTGATGGTTAAACCATTTTGAATATACTAAAACCACTGAATCGTATACTTTAAATGAGTAACTTTCATGGTATGTGAGTTACATCTCAGTAAAGACAGTTGGAAAAGTCACTGACTTTGTTAAGAACCACTGAATAGTGGAAGTGAAAATCAGATTAGAATGGGTTAGTTAAGGAGGGGCAAGGAGGTGTGACAATGGACAGAGTGGGGTGGTAACTTAAAGGGGACCTGGGCCAGAGGAAGTCTGCTGTTTTAGAAGGCTGTGGAATCTGACTGCATACTAAATGAAGTCATCCAAAATGAAAGACCGAGATACTGTGGGAGAGAGGGCGTGACCAAAGGAGCAAAGTTCTCGAGAAGGCGAGAATGGATGAGATGCAATCCGGGCATGGAAACCCTGATCCGACAGGATGTGGCACATTTCCTTAGTTGGAAAAGGAAAGAAGAAAACGGATACAGAGGCAGGTAGGTTTCCAGATTTCTTAGTAGGAAAATAACAGAATTCCCATCTAATGGTTTGATTCCACCATAACTTATTGTGGCTTACAGTGTGGAAGGCACAGTTCGTGCTCAGGATATACATAACCAAAAAAGACAAAACTCCCTATCTGTGGAGCTTACATTCTAGAGAATGGTTTCCCAATGAAGTATGAGGCTAGATTGGTAGTTCTCAAACTGTTACATGGATCAGAATCATCTCCATGGCTTGTTAAAATACAGATTTTTGGGCGCAATCCTCCGTTTCTGACTCAGTAGGCCTGGAGCAGGGCTTCAGGATTTTCTTTTCTAACATGTTGCGGTGCTGGAGAAGACTCTTTGAGAGTCCCTAGGACAGCAAGGAGATCAAACCAGTCAATCCAAAAGGAAATCAACCCTGAATATTCACCAGAAGGACTGATGCTAAAGCTCCAATACTTGGCCACCAATGAGAAGAGCCAACTCATTGGAAAAGATCCTGATGCTGGGAAAGATTGAAGGCAGGAGGAGAAAGGCAGAACAGAGGATGAGGTGGTTGGATGGCATCACCGACTCAATGGGCATGGGTTTGAGCAAACTCTGGGAGATGGTGATGGACAGGGAGGCCTGGTGTGCTGCCGTTTATGGGGTCACAGAGTCGGACACGACTGGTGACTGAACAGCAGCAGCGTGTTCCCCGCTGATGCTTATGCTGCTGGTCTGGAAACCACATTCTGAGAACCACTAGATTAGGTCATCAGCTGAGTGGTGACAGCAGAAAGCATGTGGGGGAGAACGGATGGAGAGAAAGTAAATATGAAATATCATTCAACAGTGCTAAGAGATTGTTTGAAGTTTGAGACACTTTTTAAATTAAATCAGTCCTTCTGCTTCTATAATCATAGAATAGGTGATTTCTCTACCTGTGTTCATGTGCCATATATAACATGTGTGGGTAAAAGGAACTCTAGTTCATCAAGATTTGAAGTTTTGCAAGGTGAGTACCATTAAGCATAGATGTGGAAGTTGAGCAACTTTTAAAGGATATGATTACAATGTTAGACCATGAACTCTAAGTTGGCTGAGAAAGAAAGAACAGATATGAATTGTAGATCAATGTGGTCTAATTGCAATTACAGAATTGTAGTGGGAATACTTGGACACATAATCTAAAAGGAAAGAATGCTGTAGTCTGAGAACAAGATACTTGCATGTATGATTTTGGAGCTGGTGCAATTTTTATAACAAGGTTTAGGTGGGACCAAGAAAGTGAGTGGCTTAGAAACAGACAATATGGCAAAGTTCACATCCTAAGTCCCCAAGAAAACTTTGAAAATTTCGTTTATCATTCATCAGTATTTTTCAAATTGTAGATTATGATCCATTAGTGGGTAATTATATCAACTTATGAATTGTGAGTCACATTTTTTTTAAAAAAAAAGGAAACAGAATAAGGTACAGGAGGTAAGGCTAAGTATTCCAGATATATATTAGGGAAGTATATACCGAATCCTGATTATGATGAAAAAAATTGAGAGTTACTGCATTTCACCAGACCACCTGACCAGTCTCTTGAGAAACCTGTATGCAGGTCAGGAAGCAACAATTAGAACTGGACATGCAACAACAGACTGGTTCCAAATAGGAAAAGGAGTAGGTCAAGGCTGTATATTGTCACCTTGCTTATTTAACTTATATGCAGAGTACATCATGAGAAACGCTGGGCTGGAGGAAGCACAAACTGGAATCAAGATTGCCGGGAGAAATATCAATAACCTTAGATGTGCAGATGACACCACCCTTATGGCAGAAAGTGAAGAACTAAAGAGCCTCTTGATGAAAGTCAAAGAGGAGACTAAAAAAGTTGGCTTAAAGCTCAACATTCAGAAAACCAAGATCATGGCATCCGGTCCCATCACTTTATGGCAGATAGATCGGCAAACAGTGGAAACAGTGGCTGACTTTATTTTTCTGGGCTCCAAAATCACTGCAGATGGTGATTACAGCAATGAAATTAAAAGATGCTTACTCCTTGGAAGGAAAGTTATGACCAACCTAGACAGCATATTAAAAAGCAGAGACATTACTTTGCCAACAAAGGTCTGTCTACTAGTCAAGGCTATGGTTTTTCCAGTGGCCATGTATGGATGTGAGAGTTGGACCATAAAGAAAGCTAAGTGCAGAAGAATACATGCTTTTGAACTGTGGTGTTGGAGAAGACTCTTGGGAGTCCCTTGGACTGCAAGGAGATCCAACCAGTCCATCCTGAAGGAAATCAGTCCTGAATATTCATTGGAAGGACTGATGCTGAAGCTGAAACTCCAGTCCTTTGGCCACCTGATGTGAAGAGCTGACTCATTTGAAAAGACCCTGATGCTGGGAAAGACTGAGGGCAGGAGAAGGGGACGACAGAGGATGAGATGGTTGGATGGCATCACTGACTCAATGGACATGGGTTTGGGTGGACTCCAGGAGTTGGTGATGGACAGGGAGGCCTGGCGTGCTACAGTTCATGGGGTCACAAAGAGTCGGACACGACTGAGCGACTGAATTGAACTGAACTGCATTTTAACAATTATGAAATAAATTGATGACTTTCCCTGAAACACACATGCTATATAAACAGTATTACCAATTATCCTTTCATGCTTATCTGATTTTTCTTGATGAGTCAAAATCTTCCTTCACAGATCTAAACTCTTTGTTGGCATTGCTTGTCTTTACCTTTCATCATGCTTTAGTTTGATTAACTGGACACATTTAGATATTTTGCCTAAGTGGACTTTTAGACATTTATAACATTTACTTGGTCCCTTGGCTATTTTAAAATTTATGTTTTAAAAAATCGGAAAATCTTGATTGCAATCATTTCCTAGAGCTCACCCAAAAAGGATATCTTTTTTTATAGTTATCAAACTATCTGGATCTTGGTTCACTAAAGGTAAGAATGTGAAAACTTCACAGAATAAGGCAAGAACCATTAGTCTCATTTATGTGTCACCTGCAATACATTTTTAGACACAGTTAATGCAATTTTTTACTTTTTGTCAGACAGAATGAAAATATTTTCAGTGAAGGAGGGAAGAAGATTAGCTAATACCTAGATATAAAACATCAAGCTAGACACCTCACCCACATCAGCTATTCCGACATGTCAAAAAGCTGTAACACTTAGCTTGAATAAGTTCTTATGGTTTTGATTCTGAAATGAAGGTGATTATTTCTGAAAAATCAGAATTGCAAATATATTTTAAAACATAGTCACATCAGAGAAAATTTGATCAACTCAAATAAATGCTTATCATTAAAGCCTGTCATCTTTAAGAGAACTACCAAGAGCAACTAATATGATAATAACATAGCAAACCAACTTATTTCATCGTTTCCTCATACAATATTTGAAAAAACCCAACACAGAAGGCTTTAGAATTTTAACATTTGGCAAATGTATTATATAGCAAATAATAGAGGAAGGCCAATAATCAAGGCAATCTGGGGAACTGGGGTTTCAAATATTATTATGTTGAGAACACTGCTGAAGAAGAGTATGGTTAGAAGATTTTTAACTTTTGCAGTGTGTGTCATTTTGGGGGACTGGCTCTTTTAAAATCAAATTAATCTTAAGGCCCTTCAGATCCAGTCAAAGAACACTCTTTTGCTATTTTAAAAATTAATTAATTAATTTGAGTGTATAGGGTCTTGGTTGCAGCTTGCGGGGTCTGTCACTGTGGTATATGGATTCCAGTTGTGGCGCATGGGCTTAGCTGCTCCATAGCATGTGGGCTCTTAGTTCTCCAACCAGGGATTGAACCTGCGTCCCTTGCATCGCAAAGTGGATTCTTAACCACTGGACCACCAGGGAAGTTCTCTCTTTTGCTATCTACTTATATTAACAGATATTTCTGAAGTGCTTACCATTTCTATCTCAGTCAATTCACATCCTGCAAACAAAGGAAGTATGTTTTCCTACATTTCAATTTGTTACTTTCTTGTTCTGAGAATCAAAGTACAAACTTTATATAGTCACAGATAAAAATAAAATCCTTTCTATTTTTTGTCTAAATCATATACAAGATATATGCATAATCACTTTTTGAACAATGTTGAAATATCATTAATTAGGGGTCTGGTTAATTTTTAAGCTTAATCGCATATGTAATTCCAATTCATGGGAATTCCCTAGAGGTCCAGGGGACTTCTTGCTGTCACTGTTAAGGGCAAAGCTGAGGGCCTGGTGTCAATCCCTGGTCAGGGAACTAGGATCTGCAGATCATGTGGATTGGCAAACAAAAAGAAAAAGAAGGAAAAAGTTTCACTTCATTGAAGTTATCTGCCAATCAATACATGAATGCATATTTGGATTTCTGTGTATACTGACTTTTTCAACATTATATATTGTGAAGCAGAAATCCAGCTCTATTAAGTTTCATAAACTGAACTCTGTGAACAAAGCATGGGTTCTTGTTTTAAATAGCTCAGTTGGTAGAGAATGCACCTGCAATTCAGGAGACCCCAGTTCCATTCCTGGGTCGAGAAGATCCACTGGAGAAGGGATAGGCTACCCACTCCAGTATTCTTGGGCTTTCCTTGTGGCTCAGCTGGTAAAGAATCTTCCTGCAATGCGGGAGACTTGGGTTTGATCCCTGGATTGGGAAGATCCCCTGGAGAAGGGAAAGGCTACCCACTTTCACTTTTTTTTTTAAGATGATAATTTTTAAAAAATTTATTTAATTGGAGGCTAATTACTTTACAATATTGTAGTGGTTTTTGCCATACATTGACATGAATCAGCCTTGGGTGTACATGTGTTCCCCATCCTGAGCCCCCCTCCCACCTCCCTCCCCATCCCATCCCATCCCTCAGGGTCATCCCAGTGCACCAGCCCCGAGCACCCTGTCTCATGCATCGAACCTGGACTGGCAATCTGTTTCACATGTGATAATATACATGTTTCATTGCTATTCTCTCTCACTTTCACTTTTTTCAGACACACAAAAATAAAACATAGATTCACAGTTTTTCCTGTTGCTCATATTGGCTAGTATCACCTTTATCCTCAGACTATTTATCTGAGTAGGTCAGTGTTAACTCCTCAATTCAACTTCAGAAATAACCACGGCCCCAAATATGTTTGGCATAACATTTTGAACTATAAAAATACAACTGTATTTACTGAGCATCAACAGTTCAGTACTTATCAATGTTTATATTATTTTATTTTAATCAGCCTTTCCCCAAATTGGTCTTTTAAAAAGCTATACAGAATATCTGGGAGCAGTATTTAAGGATGAGGCAGATGTTAAGTATTGTTATGGACTAAAAGTTTGTCTCCCTGCCCTAAATTCATATGCTGAAATTCCAATTCCCAAAGTAATGGTATTTGGAGGTGGAACCTTTGGGAGGTAATTAAGTGATGAGGATGGATCCCTTGTGAATAAGATTAGTGCCCTTATGAAAAAGAAATCCCAGAGAGCTCCCTTGCCCCTTCCACCAGGTGAGGACACAAGGAAAATAGTTATCCATATGCCAGAAAGCATGCCCTCACTAGACAGTGAATCTGCCCATGCTTTGATCTTGAATTTCCCAGCCTCCAGAAATGTAAGAAATAAATTTTTGTTGCTTGTAAGCCTTCCAGTCTACAGTCATTTGTTAAAGCAGCCCGAATAGACTAAGATAATCATCATGTGTGCATGCTCAGTAGCTCAGTCATGTCTGACTCTTTGTGACCCTATGGATTATAGCCCACCAGGCTCCTCTGTCAACGGGATTTTTAGGCGAGAATGCTGAAGTGGGTCGCCATTTCCTTCTGCAAGGGATCAAACCCACATCTCCTGTGTCTCCTGTATTGGTAGGCAGATTCTTTACCGCTGAGCCACCTGAGAAGCAAGACAATCATTACGGGAACTACTCAAATCGCTATCATAATCAGTGGAGCACAGAGAAGCAAAACGTCTGTTCTGAGTACGCTCATTTCTTATGCTCTAGATGAGCAAGGATTTCCTTAGATTTCATCACAGGACCAAGTCACAGAAGAATCCAGAGCATTCCCTTCACCTAAAGGGCTTGCAGGAATATTTTTAAAAGACGAAGAATAATTAGGGATCACTACTGACTTTGAAGCCTGGACATATACAGTTGCATACAAGCAAGACCTAAAATTTCTGCCAATTTATCCTTTAATTGCTATTCACTCAGTATTCTGGCCTGGAGAATCCCAAGGACTGTATAGTCCATGGGGTCGCAAAGAGTCAGACATGACTGAGCAACTTTCACTTTCACTTGTTGGAGAGAGGTTTTAGCAGAAATATGAGGAGTTAGAAAGCTTGGTTCTAGTTCTAGCTGGGTAACCTGAGAAAAGATACTTAAATTCTCTGGATTTTAGTTCCTCAACGGAAAAATGAAGAAACAGAAATAAAATGACTGTGAAGTCTCTTCCAGGTTTAAAATTCTAATTCTATCATTCTATTCCAATAAGGTTTTGAATTTCAAAGATAAAACAAAGGCAATTTAAAGGTATAAATTAACATACTTCAGATCCAAACAAATGTTCTTACATATATACACCAAGCAGAATGGAAATAAATTCTATATATTCCTTATGTAAGCAATATGGGGATACTCTCCTTTATATACCAGGTGTATTGTTAAAAGCTGAATGTATATTTATTTTGATAAATGCAATCAATCCTTGCAGTCAATCTACCAGTTAAGGAAAGAATCCTTCAGATTTTACATATTGTTTTCTTAAAGAGACATGTCTATGCCACAAGCATCATATGAAATAATATTGTTACCAACTGGTTATGAAGTTTTATATTTCACTGCATTGGGTCTTCGTTGTTGCACAAGGGCTTTCTCTAGCTGCAGTGTGCCCGCTTCTCACTGCCGTGGCTTCTCCTGTTGCAGAGCATGGGCTCTAGGGTGTGCAGGCTTCAGTAGTTACCGCACACAAGCTCAGTAGTTGTGGCTAGCTTTATATTTAAAACAAAAGAGTACTATTTCCTACCTCTTTAAAAATGTTTATTTACAAGAGATTATAATTCTTTCTCCACTTTATAGGCTGACATGAATCCAGTCCAATTTTTCCACTAGAGAAAAGGAAAGAAGTCAGATTGGAATTGAATATGAAAGCTGACTCTCTTTCAGCACTGTATATTGCCATCTTGGTATGAAGCATGAACCAATAGCCAAATAAGATTATTCTAGCATAAAATATCTAATTTTCATTTATTTTCAAATATTTGGGTGGATAAGTTTTGTTAGATGGACAGGATAGTATTTTAGTCGGATATTTTCCCTGAGTTGTCTTGTTAGTATCTTCTACTTGCATAATAAGACAATATACATTTTAAGACTGCACTCTGAATTCTTGCTATAAACCAAGTTAGGAAGCATTTTCCACACAATGCCAAACCTACACAAATCACTAAAGACATTATTAGATAAATTAGAGGTTTAAAAGCACATCCTTCCTGACATTGGCAACGTGGGCGTCAGCAAAGCACCCACAGCTGTGTTTCAGCAGTCTTGGCAGAGCATTCCTAAGGTAATGAAAATTCTGGAAGGTGGAAGTTTCCATCGGTTAACTCTAAGAGAGACTTGTCTAGAGCAGCCTCATCTCAGCCCACATATCATGATGCTGTCTACTCAAGTAGGCCCTTGCTAGGGTGATAACATGTAAACGTTAAATTTCTCATCATTCCCATCCCCCAGGTTAATCATATGTATTTTAAATCTAGAATAACACATTAAATTAAAATAAAGAAGGCAAATTCTCTACCAGACTTGGTCTTCTTTTTCTTAGTGGCCCAAATGGGGTTAAAATCAGGATTGAAGTTTTTCCTCTTTAAGCTATTTTCTTTCTTTCTAAACCAACCTCTAGGAATACCACCTGGAGTCAGCTGATTATAATGCCCACACATCACAGATTCTCTTAGTGAGCTTTTCTGAATATAAATAATGTTAACTACCAAATGACTAGCTCCTGAAGTTCTGGGTTTGAGGTTCTTACAACAGAAATTTCATTCCCTACTGTTGCTATCAGTATAATTCTAACAATCATTCATTCACTCTGAACAGGTTGATATTCAAGCAAAGCCAAGAGTATCCTAAGTTTTCTGTGAATAGCAGTCTAGGTGTTACACAATCACCAAAGGTCAAACTAGCACCAGTGGCATAAGACCACAAAAAGAAGACAGCTTAGCAGTAACTCTTTTCTGTCACTACTGTTCCATGGCCAAAAGGAATTAAATTGTACCAGTTACTGAAACGCATCCACATCACCAGTGTTCCTTCTAGAGGCTAACTCCTACAGTCTAGTCTCTGGTCTCACACAGTGAGGAGCATCTGACTGCTGATTACTCCCTCTGCTTTGATACACTTCCTTTTCGAGGTTTCCAGAACATCACACTCTCCTACACGCTACTCACAGGATTCTGTCTTCTCAATCTCATCTGATGGTTCCTTCTCTTCTTCCTGCATTTGGAATTCCTTTTACCATGTTGCAAGTCTTTTCTTCTTTTTGCACAGACTTCATCAATTTTTAGTATACAATATACGTTTGTTATTTATTATGTTTATCATTTATTTTAGACTTTATTCTTCTTCCCACTAGACTGCAGATTTTTTAATTTATTTTTGTTGGAGTATAACTGCTTTACAATGTTGTGTTAGTTTCTACTACATAGCAAAGTGAATCAGCCATATGTATACATATATCCACTCTTTTTTGGATTTCCTCCCCATTTAGATCACCACAGAGCATTGAGCAGACCACAGATGTTTTGGTCTACTTTTTGTCATTGATATCTAATGCCCACATCTGTGCCTGGCACACAGTGATCAGCAAGTATTTGCTGAATTAATATTGAATAAATAAGCTTCTGTCTTCCTGATTTATATATGTCTAAGCCAGGCTTCTGGAGAAGGCAATGGCACCCCACTCCAGTACTCTTGCCTGGAAAATCCCATGGACGGAGGAGCCTGGTAGGCTGCAGTCCACGGGGTCGCTAGGAGTCAGACACGACTGAGCGACTTCACTTTCACTTTTCACTTTCATGCATTGGAGAAGGAAATGGCAACCCACTCCAGTGTTCTTGCCTGGAGAATCCCAGGGACAGCAGAGCCTGGTGGGCTGCTGTCTATGGGGTCGCACAGAGTCAGACACGACTGAAGTGACTTAGCAGCAGCAGCAGCAAGCCAGGCTTCAGCAATATGTGAACCGTGAACTTCCAGATGTTCAAGCTGGTTTTAGAAAAGGTAGAGGAACAGAGATCAAATTGCCAACATTTGCTGGATCATCGAAAAAGCAAGAGAGTTCCAGAAAAATATCTATTTCTGCTTTATTGACTACGCCAAAGCCTTTGACTGTGTGGATCACAGTAAACTGTGGAAAATTCTGAAAGAGATGGGAATAGACCACCTGACCTGTCTCTTGAGAAACCTGTATGCAGGTCAGGAAGCAACATTTAGAACTGGACATGCAATAACAGACTGGTTCCAAATAGGAAAAGGAGTACGTCAAGGCCGTATATTGCTACCCTGCTTATTTAACTTATATGCAGAGTATATCATGAGAAACGCTGGGCTGGAAGAAGCACAAGCTGGAATCAAGATTGCCGGGAGAAATATCAGTAACCTCAGATATGCAGATGACACCACCCTTACGGCAGAAAGTGAAGATGAACTAAAAAGCCTCTTGATGAAAGTGAAAGAGGAGAGTGAAAAAGTTGGCTTAAAGCTCAACATTCAGAAAACTAAGATCATGGCATCTGGTCCCATCACCTCATGGGAAATAGATGGGGAGACAGTGGAAACAGTGTCAGACTTTATTTTTTGGGGCTCCCAAATCACTGCAGATGGTGATTGCAGCCATGAAATTAAAAGACACTTACTCCTTGGAAGGAAAGTTATGACCAACCTAGATAGCATATTAAAAAGCAGAGACATTACTTTGCCAACAAAGGTTGGTCTGGTCAAGGCTATGGTTTTTCCAGTGGTCATGTATGGATGTGAGAGTTGGACTGTGAGGAAAGCTGAGTGCCAAAAAATTGATGCTTTTGAACTATGGTGTTGGAGAAGACTCTTGAGAGTCCCTTGGACTGCAAGGAGATCTAACCAGTCCATCCGAAAAGAGATCAGTCCTGAATATTCATTGGAAGGACTGATGCTGAAGGTGAAACTCCAGTACTTTGGCCACCTCATGCGAAGAGTTGACTCATTGGAAAAGACCCTGATGCTGGGAGGGACTGGGGGCAGGAGGAGAAGGGGATGACAGAGGATGAGATGGCTGGATGGCATCACCGACTCGATGGGCATGAGTCTGAGTAAACTCCGGGATTTGGTGATGGACAGGGAGGCCTGGCATGCTGTGATTCATGGGGTCGCAAAGAGTCAGACACGACTGAGCAACTGAGCTGACTGACTGAACTGAAGTCATTCCCTAACTTTTCATAATGAATGTCCCAAGAAAGGAGAAAATCAATACATTTTACTAGAGTATTCCACAAAACATGGTGTTGAATTCTTACATGTAGGCTATGAAACTTGGGCTAGTATTAGCAAATAGGTGATAACTATTGGCAAACAGGAACGATGGTCACATTTACACTTTTGCTGTCAAACTCAAATAACTGGTTTATGCTGACACTTCATTTATAGGTGTCTTTAGCCCCTTTCATATTAAAAGATATATGTATAGCCACTTTTATATTATAGCCCCTTTTATATTATAAAAGATAATATATTGAAAAATTTAAAACATGTATGGCTTTTTAATAGGAGCTAAAATAGAACCAGTATTTTTATTTTCTAAGTTTGTCACTCTCAGACTGGCTTGCTGAAGTTTTTTAATATATAATTTTATCTATTTATTTATTTTTGGCTGTGCTGCATCTTAGTTGCTGCATAGGCTTTTCTCTAGTTGTGGCAGGCAGAGGCTACTCTCTAGTTGTGGGTATGTGGGCTTCTCACTGCATGGCTTCTCTTGTTGTCAAGTGTGGGCTCTGGGGCACTTGGCTCAGTAGCTGCAGCTCCTGGGCTCGTCTAGAGCACACGTTCAATAGCTGTGGTGCACAGGTTTAGCTGCTCTGCAGCATCTGGGATCTTCCTGGTTGAGGGACTGAACCTGTGTCTCCTGCATTGGCAGGTAGATTCTTCACCACTCAGCCGCCAAGAAAGCAGGTGCTTCCAAACTCCTCAGGCTACGCCGACAGCCATGCAGGGCCCCAGGCTCACCAACCAGGAGGTCAGCAGCAGCCCCACGCACCTCCTGGGTTGGACAGGCAACCTGCCCACTGCACAAGGTCCAGCCTCACACCAGCCGGGCTAGAGGCCAGCCCTTCCTACCAGGGCCCCACAGCAGCCAGCTCATCCTAGCTAAGGGCCCATGCAGCCCACACAGGGAGCACAGCTAGACCATACAACTCTAGGGGCCATAGGAGGGTCTTGAAAAAAATGCCATTTTCCCAAGATCAGGAAACATCATCGACCAATCTAACACAAAGAAATAAACAGATATTTGGGCAATATGAGGAGGCAGAGGAATATGTTTTAAACAATGGAATAAGACAAAAACCTCAGAAAAAGATTTAAATGTGGAGATAAGCAATCTAACAAAGAGTTCAAAGGAATGACCATAAGGATATGCACCAAATGTGGAAGAAGGAAAACAGTGAGAATTTTAACAGAAGCGCTAAACAGAGCTAAAGAACACAGTAACTGAAATTTTAAAATGCACCATAATTAATAAATGGTAGATTAGATTACACAGAGGAATGGATCAGCAATCTGGAAAACAGATTATAGAAATCACCCAGACTGAATAGAAAAAAGGAAAAGTAATTTAAAAAAAAGGCAAGATAGTCTAAGAGACCTCTGATAAAACATTAAGCATACCAACATTCATATTACAAAGGTCCCAGAAGGAAAGGAAAGAGGGGCAGAGAAATTACTTGGAGAAATAAGAGCTGAAAAACTTTCCTAACCTGGGACAGGAAAAAGATATCCAGGTCCAAACAAGATGAACCCAAAGAGATTTATACTAAGACACATTATAATGAAAATGGTAAATATTAAAGAGAAAAGCAACTAGTGAGGTATAAGGAATTCCCATAAGACTATCAGCTGACTTTTTAGCAGACACTTTGCAGGCCAGAAGGCAATGATATGATATATTCAAAGTGATAAAAGAGAAAATATAACAACTAAGAATACTCTACACCTGACAAGGTTATCATTCAGATTTGAAGCAGAGATAAAAAGTTTTACAAACAAAAGCTAAAAGAGTTTAGCACCATTAAACGAACTTTAAAAGAAATGTTAAAGAGACTTCTGTAAGCAGGAAAGAAAAGGTCACAACTAGATATATCAAAATTACGAAGAGAAAAATCTCACTGGTAAAGGCAAACATACAGTAAAGGTAGTAGATCAACCACTTATATAGCTAGTAGGAAGGTTAAAAGACAGAAGTATAAAACCAGCTATATCTACAAGTAGTTAAGGGATATACAAAACAATAAGATGCGAAATATGACATTAAAAGCATTAAATGTGGTGAGGGGAGTAAAAATCATTCATAAATATGAATGATTATTTTAAGGTGATGATCTCAAGTTCAAATGCAGTCTAACCACCCTACATTTTTACTCCCCTCACCACATTCAAAAAATGATTATTTTAAATTGATATATATAAGCATATATAGATATATGATTGATTATTTTCAGTTGATCTTTATAAACACAGACACTGTTATATATGAACTTCATAGTAACCACAAACCAAAAACCTACAAAAGACACATATACAAAAAAGAAAAAGGAATCCAAACAAAACACTAAAGATAGTCATCAAATCACAGGAGAGAGCAAAGAAGGAACAAAGAACTACAAAAACAAGAAAACAATCAATGAAATGGCAATAAGTACATACCTATCAAGAATTATTTTAAGTATAAAGAGACTACATGCTCCAATCAAAAGACACAGGGTGGCTGAAAGGATAACAAAACAAGACTCATATATATATGCTGCCTACGAGAGACTCATTTCTACTCTAAAGACACACACAGACAGGTCTAGGGCTGGATGCCCAGGCGGCAGGCAGTGGGTGCTGCCACTAGTCACACGTGGGAGCCACGAGCCTGCCTCCCGTGTCCTGCAGTCATGTAGCCTTGCACCCTCCCCTCAGGGCAGTCCTGCCCTGGCACGGGATCAGTGAGGCAAGGGCCAGAGTCTGATGCCCGAGGTGGTGATTTGTTACGTGGCTGTGATTTATTCCAAGGGCAGAGCAGGACTCAAAATGTCTGATCCAGTTATTAAAAACTGTTCAGAAGTGTATCTGGATCCCCCACTAAATAGTCTTTCCCCAGTGGCGAACAATTCACCAAAGAAAGCTTCTCCACAAGGCTGGGGGGTCAGCACGGACTACTCGAGCTTACGGTCATGCCTTCCATCTCCCACCTCACTGAGAAGAGGAAGGCTGGTCAGCCACAGCTGCACCAGGAGAAAGGATACCAGAAAGGCCTCGGGGGGGGGGGGGGGTGGCGAGAGCACATGTGAGTAAAGCAGACAGGAAAGAAGCTGCACGGTCATCAACAACCTCAAGCGAAAACCCAATGGCCAAGCCAGAGTCCTGCAAGTTGAACTGGGCGGCCTTGCAGGGTAAACTGTACCCAGGGCCACCCCAGAAGCCACCTGTCAGAAACTGGAAGTACTCCAGAAGGCAGTCTGGCCATCAAAGCATTAGTCAGTGAGGGAGAAGCAGACACGTCTGCTGTAGATGCTGGCGATGGGAACACCACGTCCCCTGACAGGCCTGGTAGATAAGAGTGGCATTTCCATGGATGATTTTATACCCCCCAGGATCTGGGGCATGCAAATTTACTGGCTCACTTCTTTCTTATAGTTTCTCCTCTAAGCACGCTGGAAAGAGGCTGTCTGTCCCCTGAGAGCCTGTTAAGTGAAAGAGGCTGGAGAGAGATGTGGAGCCTGGCTGAAGTGCAGTTAGCCTGGGGGTCTGACAAGGGCTGGGCACAGAGCCCCGTAAGTTTATCACTCCCAGCAAAGCCTCAGAAGCCCTCCCAACGGGCCTGCACCTCTCCGACAGATGTCTCCCTGAAGCCCAGTGTGGAAGCTGCTCTAAGTGAACACAGTGACATCAGCCCCTTAGTTATCAAGGAGGTGATCCTGTCAGCATGCAGTTTGCTGTATTCCTGCCGCTTCTCGTCCTGGCAGAACAGAAACAGAGGGCACTGCCTGTGGGAGCAGGCAGAGAAAACAGCAAGCTAAAACCCTGCGACAGAGAACAGCTACTCGGACAGCCGGCTGTGCAAGCTGCAGGAGGATCTGGACAGGCTGAACAGAGCAAACTTCTCCTGCCTGGGCAGGCTGCTGTCCTCTTAGCCCTCACCCTGTGGTCAGCATCAGTGCCTTGAGGCTGCCACACTGCCTGGTTATTATGAGGCGGGGTTCCTGCTACACACTGATGGCCTCTGAGCATTTCTGGGTGTTGTGCGCTCCCTGCTATCTCTGCACAGGCTAAGACGGTAGCTGTACCTTGCAGAAGAGGGGCCCAGGTTGGTGAGTTTACCTCACTCTCTCCAGGGCACTCAAGAGGTATCTGGAGGAATGGGGCTTTAGCTAGTGAAACAGAAGACTTTATGTCAGCTGGGAAAGCAGAACTATTCAACAGGGGAAATCCCTTTGTATTACATATCTCACATAAAATCCTAATGAATTAGCATCTAAATGTAAAATAAAATAGATACAGTAAACTATCAGAAAAATTATGGGAGACTCAAAATCATGGGAAGAGTTTTCATTCCTGTTCTAATGAATATCCTTGAAGTTAAATGCATTTTGAACGTTAATAGTAATTTCTTTAAAATAAATAAAAGCACACAGAAAGAATGTAGGTGAGGGGATAAAAAAAGTTATTCCATGTGAATGAAAACAAAAAGAAAGCTAGAATAGCAAAATCAATATTAAAAAAGTAGACTTTAAAACAAAGCTGTCACAAAGAACATTACATAATGATAAGGTGATCAATCCAAAAAGACAATATAGCAACTGTAAATATATATGCATCCAACATGGAAGCACCTAAATACATAAAACAAATATTAACAAAATATAGGGAGAAACTGAGAACAATACAGTAATAGTATAGAACTTTAATACCCCACTTATATCAATGGACAGAAAATCAATAAAGAAACACTGGCCTTAAATGAAACATCAGATCTAATATACCTATTAGGAGTCAGTAGATATACACAGGACAAAATGGGCAGAATACCTATTATTTTCAAATGTACATGAAATATTCTACAGAGCAGACTACATTTTAGGCCATAAAATGTCTCAATAAATTTAAGAAAAGTGAAAGCATATCAAGTTTCTTTTATGACCATACTAGGAGACTAGAAATCAACTATAAGGAAAAAAACTGCAAGAAAAACAAGTATGTAGAATCTAAACAACATGCTACTAAATACCTGGAAACAAAAGAAAATCGACACGCAACAATTTAAAATCTACGGGATGCAGCAAAAGCAGTTCTAAGAAGGAAGTCTAGTGATACCAGCCTACCTTAGGAAACAAAAAAAATCTCAAAAAAAGCAATCTAAACGTCAACTTACATCTAAAGAAACTACAAGGAGAACCAAGAAAAATCAAAGTTAGGAAAGTAAAGAAATAATAAAGATCAGAGCAAGCTTCCCTGGTGGCTCAGCAGTAAAGAACCCAGCTGCCAATGCAGGAGATGGGGAATTGATCCCCTGGTCCAGGAAGATCCCACATGCTGTGAAGCAGCTAAGCCCACGTACCACAAGTACTGAGTCTGTGTTCTAGAGTCTGGGAGTCACCGCTGCCAAGCCCATGCGCTGCGACTTTGGGAGCCCTCACACCTAAAGCCCATGCCCTACAACAAGAGAAGCCACTGCAGGGAGAAGCCTGTGCAGCTACAGAGTAGACTCCACTCACAGCAATTAGAGAAAAGCCCCTGCAGCAACAAAGACCCAGCACCGCCATCAGTAATAGAATTACATTAAAAAAGAAAATAAAGATCAGAGCAGTAGTGAGTAGAGCCTAAGAAAAGACTGATGAAACTAAGAGCTGGTTCTTTAAAAAGATGAACAAAATGATAAACCTTAAGCCAGACTCACATCAAAAATAATAAAATACCTGAGACCAAATCTAACCAAGGAGGAGAAAGACTTGTACTCTGAGAACTTTAAGATGTTGATAAAAGAAACGGAAGACAACACCAACCAATAGAAAGATACACTGTGCTCATGGATTGGAAGGATTAATATTGTTGAAATGACCGTAACACCCAAGGCAATCTATAGATTCAATGATAACCCTATTATCAATAACAAATTATTAAGGGCATTCTTCACAGAACTAGAACAAAGAATCCTAGTATTTGTATGAAAACACAAAAGATCCTGAATAGTCAAAGCAACCTTAAGAAAGTGGAAGAGAATTGGAGGCATCTCGCATCCTGATTTCAAACTGTACTACAAAGCTACAGTAATCAAAACAGTTTGGTACTGACATAAACAGACACAAGAGCCCAGAAATAAACCTATACTTATATAATAAGTTAATCTATGGCAAAAAAGGCAAGAATATACAATGGGGGAAAAGCAGCCTGTTCAACAAATGATGCTGAGAAAATTGGACAGCTACATGAAAAAGAATCAAATCAGACAACTTCCTTAAACATATACAAATATAAACTCAAAATGGATTAAAGACATAAATATAAGATCTGAAACCAAAAACTCCTAGAAGAAAACAGAGGCAGTACACTCTTTGACACTGGTCTCAACAATAGATTTTTGGATATGTCTTCAGGCAAGGGAAGGGCTTCCCTGGTAGCTCAGACAGTAAAGCGTATGCCTACAATGCGGGAGACCTGGGTTCAATCCCTGGGTCAGGAAGATCCCCTGGAGAAGGAAATGGCACTCCACTCTAGTATTCTTGCCTGGAAAATCCCATCGACTGAGGAGCCTGGTAGGCTACAGTCCATGGGGTCATAAAGAGTCGGACACGACTGAGCGATTTCACTTTCACTTCACTTCACTTTTCAGGCAAGGGAAGCAAAACCAAAAATAAACAAATGGGATCATATCAAACTAAAAAGTTTTTGTACAGTGAAGGATGCAAAATGAAAAGGCAGCCTTCTGAATGGGAAAAGACATTTGCAAATGATATATTCAATAAAGGGTTAATATCCAAAATATAGTTAAGTCCCCTACATACAAATGAGTTCCATTCTGAGAGGATATTTGTAAGTCAAATTTGTTCCTAAATCCAACCAAGCTATCCAACCAACACAACTGGTTATATAGCAATTTACTATAATAGGTTTATAAAATTTTTCACACAAATAATACATAAAAATAAACACAAAAATAAACATTTTTAATCTTACAGTACAGTCTTAGGAAGTACAGTAGTACAGTACCACGGCCAGCATACGGGGGCTGGCATCAAGTGAACAGGAAAGAAGAGTTACTGACGGGAGGAGGAGAGGAGGAGGGAGATGGCAGAGCTGAAGGACTGTCAACACGGAGGAGACAGAGGGCAAGCTGCAAGTTCACTCAGGCCTGATGCGGACCGCACTGGTTCTGGTTCCTTGCTGTATTCAACTTTACCCACCCTCTTGAAAAAACGGTCCAGTAATGTCTGGAGAGAAGCTCTTTTTTTCTTTTTTGTTTAAAAGTTATTTATTTATTTGTTACTTTTTATCTTTTTGGCCACACCATGCAGCATGTGGGATCTTAGTTCCCAGACCAGGGATTGAACCGGTGCCCTCTGCAGTGGAAGCATGTAGTCTTAACCACTGGACCACCTGGGAAACCCCAGAAGCTCTTTTTTTCTGGTCACAGATGACATGGTAGCACTGGATTGCATTCTGAATGGCTGCTACTTTGTGTACCATCCTATGTTCGGGTCCTGTGCCTCAAGAACTAACAGTGCCTCCTCATATAAAGAAAAATCCCTTGTCATTTCCTGCGCCGTGAAATCTCTTCAGTTTTTCACCTACTTCTTCTTGTCTCTCTTCATCCTTTCTCTGGACCTCCAATTCAATCAGGTCTTCAGTAGTAAGCTCCTTAGGATGTACAGCAAGGAGTTCAATGAGTCTTTGAAGACCCAGCTTTTGCAGATTTAGCTCCAGCTTCTCACTGAGGATCACTAAGTTGCTGATGACCACGTTCCAGTCTTTGAAAGTTCACAACCCAAAGGTTCACATGAAGGGTTTACTGTACATAAAGCACCCAAACCACTTAACATCAAAAAAAAAACAAACCACGTGACTAGACAATGGGCAAAGGGACTGAATCAACATTTTCCCAAATGAGACAGATTGACAGCCAATAGACACATGGAAAGATGCTCAACATCACCAGTAATCAAGGAAATGAACATCAAAACCACAAAGAGACACCATCTCACACCTGTCAGAACGGCAACCATCAAAAAGACCACAAATAACAAGTTCTGGTGAAGATGTGGAGAAAAGGAAATCCTTGTGTACTGTTGGTGGGACTGTAAAATGGTACAACCACCATGGAATACTGTATGATGGTTCCTCAAACAATTAAATATAGAAGTGCCATATGACCCAACAATTTCACTTCTTGGTACACAGCTTTAAAAAGTACTAATCTGAAGACACACATACACTCCAAAATTCACTGCAGCATTTTTTATAGTAGCCAAGACACGAAAACAACCCAAGAGTCAGTCAAAAGATGAACAGATAAAGAAGATGTAGTGTATAAATACAACAGAATTGTATTACTTAGCCACAAAAAAATAAAATTCTGCCTCTGCAACATGAATGGATGTAAAGGGTATTATGCTAAGGAAAAAAGTAAAACAGAAACACTGTATGATTTCACTTATATGTGCAATCTAAAAAAAAGAAAACAGATTCATAGCTACAGAGAACAAATAGGTGGTTGCCAGAGGGGAGAGGAAGGTTGGGGCTGGGGAAAAAGATAGATGGAGGAGATAAACAAGTAAAAAAAAAAAAAATCCTTCAGTTATAAATAAGCCATGGTGATATAATACAAAGATAAGGAATATGGTTCAATAGTATCATAATAACTTTGTATGGGGACAGATTAAGGTACTACACTTAACGTGATGATCATTTCAAAAGGCATGCAAATGTCAAATCTCTGTAGTATACCTGAAACTAAAAAAAATTATATATCCAACTATATACATTTGTTGTTGTTGTTCAGTTGTTCAATCACATCCAACTCTTTGTGACCTCATGGACTGCACACAGCACGCCAGGCTCCTCTGTCCTCCACTATCTCCCAGAGTTTGCTCAAATTAAAGAAAATTTGAGCTGTTGTTCAATAGCTAAATTGTGTCTGACTCTTTGAGACCCCATGAACTGCGGCACGCCAGGCTTCCCTGTCCTCCACTATTTCCCGGAGTTTACTCAGATTCATGTCCATTGAGTCAGTGATGCCACCCAACCATCTCATCTTCTGTCACCAACCCCCTTCTCCTCCTGCCCTCAACCTTTCCCTCTATCAGGGTCTTTTTCCAATGATTTGGCTCTTCATATCAGGTGGCCAAAGTATTGGAGCTTCAGCTTCAGCATCAGCCCTTCCAATGATTTCCTTTAGGACTGACTGGTTCGATCTCCATGTAGTCCAAGGGACTCTCAAGAGTCTTCTCCAGCATCACTGTTTGAAAGTATCAGTTCTTCAGCACTCAACCTCCCTTATGGTCCAACTCTCACATCTGTACATGACTATCGGAAAAAAAATAGCTTTGACTAGATGGACCTTTGTTGGCAAAGTGATGTCTCTTCTTTTTAATATGTTGTCTAGGTTTGTCAAAGCTTTTCTTCTAAGGAGCAAGCATCTTTTAATTTCATGGCTTCTAAGGAGCAAGCATCTTTTAATTTCACTGTCCACAGAGATTTTGGAGCTCAAGAAAATAAAATCTGTCACTGTTTCCACTTTTTCCCCATCCATTCGCCATGAAGTGATGGGACGAGATGCCATGATCTTCGTTTTATTAAAGACCAGGGACTTTACTAAAATGAAACACAATTATCCTTTGAAACATAACCAGAAATAGAACCCTATTTAATGATTCTAACATTACACATCACTATTTCTAGATATTACTTTAGGTCATAAGCTATTACATCTACATTTTTAATGTAATATTGATATAACAAAATATCTTATTTTCACAAAAAATGATAAAAGTAGCTACAATCTTTTGAGCTTTTACTACTCACCAGCTAATGTACTAAATCATTTACATCTTTTACCTTGTTTAATTCTCACAATAACACTGTGAAACAAGGTGTTTCTGAAATTCCTAACTGAAGAAACTGATGATTAGAGAGCTTAATAGTAGAGCCACATTTTAAATCCAGTTGTAAAGTCTTGAAAGCTATATTGTAAACCTCTAATAGTTAACTGTTTACCCCAGGAACACATGAAAATAATAAGATTCTATTAAGAAAACAGAGATGGCTTCCCTGGTGTCTCCTGCCAATGCAGGAAACACAGGTTCAATCCCTGATCTGGGAAGATCCCCCATGCAGCAGAGCAGCTAAGCCCGTGCATCACAACTATCAAGCCTGTGTTCTAGAGCCGGGGGGCCACAACTCCTGAGCCCATATACTTCAACTACTGAAGCCCACAAGCCCCAGAACCCGTGCTCCACAATAAGAGAAGTCACGCGACGAGAAACCCACTCACCCCAACTAGAGAGTAGCCTCCGCTCTCCGCTACTAGAAAAAAGCCCATACAGCAATGAAGTCCTAGCACAGCCATAAATAAATAAATAAAATAGAGACACAAGATAATTTGCTAAAAGTTACATAGCTTATCAACAACATGGTGACTACAATAAACATATTTTCTGAATTCCAGTCCCTTAATCTAATTTTTTCATGAACACAGCTTATGTCCTTATTAATTTAATTAAAATGTAACACATACCACATTCTTGTTTAAAAAAAAAATCAAAGAATACTTAAGCATTTAAAGCAAAAATTAAAGGTAAAAGTAATCAGTTTGCTACATCCTTTTAGATTTTTTTCTAAGCATTGATAGGCAAACAGAAAAATATAGCTTTGTTTTCAATGTATTATAATATAAATGAAACAGTATATGTACTATTACAAAATGTATTTTTCCCTTAGCAATATGTTTTACAGAATTTTCCATGCCAGTGAACACACACACACACACAAATAGAAAAATTATTTTAAGCCACTACAGAGTGTCTGTATCATTGATTATTTATAATTTTTAATACCATAAACAATGCTTCAAAGAATATTATTACATCCCTTTTTGTGTACCTGTGCAAAGATATATAATCCATTATTTGTTAAATTAATTTAATTTTAAATAAAATATTATAATCATATATAAACTTTTTAAAGTAAAACTGAACTAAAAAGAGTCATGATAAAAGACAGAAAATCCTTACTCATTGTCTTCTATCTATGCTGCAGAAACTACCAGCCTAGTCATCCTCCTGTTTCCATATTTCTAAAAAATGTTTATACTGATACTTCTTAATTTATCAATATTAGATAGCAGACATATTCTTCCCATGGTAGAAAAGGTGTTAGTTCTTGACTTATCAATTATCTATATCTTTTCTCCATAATGAAGATTTACTTATTCTCCTCACACACACAATTCCCCTTTCTCCCAATATTTGGCTAAATCAGTAAGTTTTTTTAAAATTCCAGCTATACAAATACTGTAAATTTCTGAAGCATATACTAAGACCATAACTCCTTTCTTGTACAACTTTTTCTCCCTAGAGTTGATAACTGCTTCATTTTTTTCTCCATTTGCTTTCTTTTCAACATACCTACCAGTAATTTTTTTTCCAAATGGTCCACCACCACTGTGGCACATGATTCAGTGATATTTTCCACAGGCTGAAGCAAACCAGCTCCTGTTTTTCTTTCCTGGAAAACACCCTGGACACTATAGTCTTGTAAAATGGCACCTTGGGACTTCCTTACGGTGCTCTTCTGTGTTCAGTTTCCCGCCGTCTAGATCCCTCATCTTCTTTTCTCATTAACTTGGTTTTTAGATTTCGTGAGAGTACATCCTCTGTAGTTTTATCACCTTCAACTCCCTCAAGTATCCTTCTGGTTCCTTTGAGTCACATAATATCTACACTATCAGTGGTTATAATATATAAATTCTGTCCTAGGACAGTAAGCCCCCCATAAACCCTATGGATTCAATGCTCGTATCAGGTCTTTCGCTATATTTTCAACACTTGGTTAGCTACAGTGTGTCCTCCAGTAGTTTCTCAAAAAGGCATTACACAAATTATATTTTTTGAGTTTTTGCATGTTTAAAAACATCTTGCCTTTTCACCTGAACAGTTTAACTAGATATAACATTCCTGCATCATACTTTTTGTCCTTGCAGACTTAACAGATCTTGCTCTACTGTTTTCTGACACTGAACTTTACAGAAAAGAATCTGGGAGCCAATTGGAATCTTTTTCCTCGTCATATTTATTCCTTTATTCTGCAGTTATTTAAAAACATTTTGCAGTTCAATAATACTATTAGACTGTACCTCAATGTTAACTGTTCTGTGTAAATTCTTCCTGGCTCATGATGTGCCCTGTCAATCTACAGATTCAAATCTGCATTTGTTTCTGAGCAGTTTCCTTGAAAAGCATTTGTAAACATTATATTGCATTATTTGAATTTTATTTTTCAAGGACAATTAGTCCCCTTTATCCCTGTGCCACATCTAACAATGGCTCTCTATTCCTTTTTAGACATGTGGTTAATTTCCATTTCATTTTGTTCATTTTTCCTCAATTTTACCATCCATAAAGTACCTTACTGTGTTTTCCAAAAGGGTCTCTTCTCCTTTTTCCTGCTTCCAATACACCCTTCATTGACAACTTTTCTCTTCCACTTATTTTTTAGTTCCTTTAGCTAAACTTCATGTTTTGTACTAACCCTTCCTTGACCTCTCTGCTTTGAGTTCTAGTAAGTTCAAAGCCTTGCAGGACTAAGTTTTAGGAATTGTCATTCAAGACATTACATTTTATTACAAGTTTCATCAACTTTTTTCCATTAATCAGAAATATTTTTCAATTGTCATTTATCGACTTATTTATTTTTGAATACAAAGAAGTTGCTGTCTCTTTATTATTGACCTGCTCCACCTATAATTAAGCAAAACTAACATTCAAAGTACATTTTGATTGAAAACACAGAAGCCATATTTTCTCAACATCAGTACCATGATCAAGAAGAAAACCAAGGTTTTACGTTTTTCCTACCTTGTTATTAAGAGATTAATGTAGTTTAATCACACCTACTTTACTTTCTAGGCTAAGTAATATTAAATGGTGATAATTCTTCTCTGAAACTTACATGTACAGTCTGGACATACATGATTTTGAGAAGAATTTAATATGTTAATTCTGATATACAACTATATTTTAAAGTCAGTTTTAAATGTAAAGAAATGGATCTTTACAAGACCAAAATAACCCACAAGCCATGAGACTGGTTTTTCCTTTTTTGTTTTAACAAATGTGCACCACAATGGTTCAATATGTAAGGCAAATGCTGTGAATATGAAAGCTACAGTCTGCGATACACATCTAGAACCCAGGGAAGATGAATCAGACTGGCTGTCACTGACATCTTCAAACAAGGCATTCTGTCTCACCATTTGTCTCAAACATTCAAGTTTTGTTGCATTTTGTAACCCTTAAATTGTGATTTGTTATTACTACTCTTGATTTTCTACTCTTATTGAAGATGGAGTCTGCATTTTTCTTTCTTGTTCATCCTCCAATTTTTTTCCTGGTGATTTCTGAGAGAAGCAGACAATATCACTGTTATTCTCCTAGCTTAAAATCTGTAATGAGACCCTCCCCTCCCCACTTTTTTTAACAAAGGATTGAACTGCTTTTCAGAGAGAGATTGATAATTACTCACATAATACTGAGGCACATACATTAAATCTATCTTATTTCTTGAATACTGCAAACAACAATATAATACTCTTTTGAAGGAGTGCATATTCAGTGAGTTGAATCAAATACATTCAACTATGAAGCATAATAAATTAGCAAAAGAAGTTATTACAGAAGGAAAATTGATATGTGAGAAATATGTAATTCTAAACTCTGACTCTATGTTATTTAATTCATGCTGTGACCCTGTATTAGGCATTTTGCCATCAGATTCTTCTTTGTAAACTTAAAATCTTGAATTATTTGTTACATGTATTTTGAATGGAATGTAGAGATCCTGTTTATATCTGTAGCAACTGAGTAATACTGAGAGTTAACATTAAATCAACCAAAATTAATTAAGTGCTTATGATCACTTTTTATTCTCCATCTTGCCCTCTAAATTATTCCAATAAGCTCAAGGAAAACTGAAGCCAGGCAAAATCTACAGCAGGTTGTAGATTCCTTCTTTCTAGTCTATACAGCTAACACATGTGCGAAACCAACTGCATTCACCAGAATTTAAATAAATTACTGAGGAGAAAAAGCTGTAATTTACTTTCCTACTTTATTTTAATCCCCTTGATTATACAAAAATTTCAACAAATATTCTTTCATACAGTTGCTTCTTATAAATTGTGTTAAAACCTCAAATAAATTCTCAGGACAGAAGTAGGAAGAAATTTTTCCAATACTGAAAGTAATGACAATTATCCCAATAAGACCTTATAAACCTACCAGACTCTGAAATGATAAGTTGAGATTTAATAATTTCTCAGTAACAAATATAAACGAAATAACGTGGTAACATAAAGAAATTAAGTAGTGTTTCATATTAGTTTTGTGAAAACTTACATCCATCCAGAAACATAATAAGTAACTTAACTTTCAGGGGTTACTGCTTATGTTGCTTCCCTCTGTTGAATAAATAAGGAAGTAATTGCTTTTGAGGATATTAAATCCTTTTTGCCTTCTCAGTATTCTATAATGGAAGATTTCAAATGTACAGAAAAGTTGAAAGAATATTACAGTAACCATTCAGATGCTCATTACTTAGATTCTTCCATTAATATTTTGCTACCTATTTATCCATTGATCAATCTTATTTTTTTTAATCTGTTTTAAAGCAACATGCAGATTTCGGTGTACTGCCCCTTAAATACTTTAATATGCATATTACTAACAAGAATTCAATATCTGTTTACAGGTTTTAGCAAAATTTTCATACAATAGAAGATACAAATCTTCCATGTATTTTCACTGAATTTCAACAAGAGCATGTACCTATGCAACTCTAATTCCTATAAAGCTATAGGACATCATCAATACTCAAGATAAGTTCCTTCAGGCTCTTTTTCAGTAGGCTCCACTCCCAACTGCCCACTGTTCTCACTTCTCCCACCACAGATTAGTTGCACTGCTTCCTTAACTTAATATATACTCATAAAACCATGTAAGTCTTCTTTCACTAAGCAAAATGTTTTTGAGATTCACACATATTACTATATATCATTAGCCCATTCCTTTTCATTGCTGAATAGTTTTCCACTGTGTTAATATACTACAGTTTATGAAAGAAATTGAAGATGCCATAAATAGATGGAAAGATATACTAGGCTCATGGGTTAGAAGAATTAAGACTACTAAAATGACTATACTACTTGTAGCAATCCACAAATTCAATGTAATTCCTATCAAAAATACCCAGGGCATTTTTCAAAGAACTAGAACAAATAATGTTAAAATTTGTATGAAAACACAAAAGACCATGAGGAGTAAAAACAATCTTGAGAAAGAAGAAGAGAGCTGGAAGAACCATGCTATCTGACTTCAGACTATACTACAAAGCTACAGTCATCAAAACAGTATTGTGCTGTCACAGAACAGACATGTAGATCAATGGAACACAGGAGAGAGACCAGAAATAGCCCCACACACTAACGGTTAATTAATCTACAACAAAGGAGACAGGCTATACAATGGAGAAAAGACAGTCTCCAATAAGTGGTGCTGAGAAACTCAACAACTAAATGTAAAAGAATAAAATTAGAGTATTTTCTAACATCATATAAAAAAATAAAGACCTGAAGACTAGAAACTGTAAAACTCCTAGAAGAAAACATAGGCAGAACACTCTTTGACATAAATCATAGCAATATTTTTTTGAATCTGGGTTCTAAAGCAAAGGAAATAAAAGCAAAAATAAACAAATAGTACCTAATTAAACTTAAAAACTTCTCCACAGAAAAGGAAACAACTGACAAAATGAAAAGACAACTTACTGAATGGGAGAAAATATGTGCAAATGATGTGGCTGATAAGGGGTTAATATCCAAAATATATACACAGTTCATATAAGATAAAAAAAAAAAAAAAAAAAAAAAACCTGATTAAAAGCTGGGCAGAAGACCTGAATGGAATTTTTCCAAAGAAGACATACAGATGGCCAACAGGCACATGAAAAGATTGTTTTCATGTGCTCAACACTGTTAATAATCAGAAAAAAGCAAATTAGAAGCACAAGAGATATCACCTCACACCTATCAGAATGGCTATCATGAGAAAGAACACAAATAACGAGTACTGGCAAGGACGTGAAGAAAATGGAATCCTTGTACACTGTTGGTGGAACTGTAAATCAGTACAGCCATTGTGGAAAACGGTATAGAGGATTCGCAGAAAACTAAAAATAGAACCACCATATGATGCAGCAATTCCATTCTCAGGTATATATCTGAAAAAACAAAAACACTAATCTGAAAAGATACATGCACTCCAGTGTTTATAGCTGCATTATTTACAATAGCTAAGATATGAATGCAAATATTAGACATGGAATATATATGGAATATTATTACTCAGCCATAAAAAATGAAAATTTGCCATTTGCAACAACATGGATGGACTTGGAGGGTATTATGCTAAGTGAAGTAAGTCAGAGAAAGACAAATACTGTGTGTTATCACTTACATGTGGAATTTAAAAAAACAAATGAATCAATACAACAAAATGGAGAACAGGCTCACAAATACAGAGAACAAACAAATGGTTACCAGTGGAGAGAAGAAAGGGGAAGGGGCAAGTTAGGGATAGGGGATTAAGAGGTACCAACTAAAAAAAAAAAAAAAAAAAAAAAACTAAAAAAAAAAAGAAAAGAGGTACAAACTACTATGGATAAAAGACATAGGTTAGGGACTTCCCGAGCAGTTCAGTGGGGAAGAATCTGCCTTCCCATGGAGGGTTTGTTTCCTGGTTGGGGAACCAAGATGCCACATGCTCCAGGGCAACTAAGCCTGAGTGCTACAACTAGAGAAGCCAGTAGGCTATAACCACTGAGCCCACACACCCCAGACCCCTCGCCACAAGAGAAAGCCACATGCTGCAATAAAGATGCAGCATAGCCAGAAATAAAGTAAAATAAATAGGCTGGACTTCCCTGGTGGTCCAGTACTTAAGAATCCACCTGCCAATGCAGAGAATATGGGTTTGATCCCTGGTCTGAGGAGACTGGGCTTCCCAGGGGGCTCACTGGTGAAGAGCCCAAGCAGGAGGCATAGGTTTGATTTCTGGGTCAAGAAGATCCCCCAGAGAAGGAAATGGCAGCCCACTCCAGTATTCTTGCCTGGGAAATCCCATGGACAGAGGTGCCTGCTGGGCTACAGTCCATGAGGTTGCAAAGAGTCGGACGTGACTTAGCAATGAGAGAGCAGCAGCAACAGCAGCTGAGAAGATTCCACATGCTGTGGGGCACCTAAGCCTATGTGCCACAACTACTAAAGCCCGCTGCACCCTAAATCCTGGGCTCTGCAACAGAAGAAGCCACTGTAATGAGAAGCTAGCGCACTGCAACTGGAGAGTAGCCCCCAGTCACTGCAATTAAAGAAAGCCCACAGGCAGCAACGAAAATCCATCAGAGCCAAAAAGTTAAGAAATAAATTAAAATTCTAAAAATAAATAAATAGGCTACACGGATATATTGCACAGATTGGATAATACAGCTAACATTTTATAAAAAGTATAAGTGGAGTATAACCTTTAAAAATTGTGAATCACTATGTTGCACATCTGCAACTATAATATTGTACATCAACTATCCTTAATAAAAAAGGAAAATGTACAAAAAACAAATAAACAATTAACATGTATACTATATTTATTCTCCTGTCTGTGGCATGTGGGTTGTATCCAGTTTTGGCTGTGACAAAGTTGCCATAAACATTCCTATATGAGTCATTTTGTAGACAACTGTTATCATTTCTCTTGAAGAGGAATTGTTGGGTCATAAGTTAGGTATATGTTTGCTTTTTTAAGAAACTGTAGACCTTTCCCCAAAATGATTGTAACTGTAGCATTTTTACATGACCACACTCATCAGCATTTGGTGTGGTCAGTCTTTTATATTAGCAATTGTGGTGGGTGAATGGTAGTATATCTTATTGTGATTTTAATTTGCAATCAAATCCTTTTTTAAAAAGTTGAGATAATAAATAATAGTAATATATAACAATTTCTAACAGTCTCAGAATGCTTTTTATCTGAATAGTAAATTTTTCCATACTAAGAAACTTTTTTACATTTGTCAGACAAAGCAATTCCACTTTAAAAGCAAACACATTGTTAAGTGAATCTTTTATTAAAAGAATTAACAAATGAGAACATACAAATTTTATATTTTCAAGCAATCAGAGAAACAAATGTCACACATTAGCTAATTAACATCTGATAACCCTGATGATACCTTGAGAGTCAATACCCTAATAATCTTAGGTTTAAAGCAAAAACTAGCCATTTATGTTATCAACGAATTCTAAAGTGATACAAAACAGAACTAAGGATGCAATTTCATGAAAACACATTGTGTCAGGTGGTCATATTAGGGGGAATTATGACAGAAAGAAGGAAAATACTTGACCATGGACCTTAGCACCAGTATGTGTCAAGAAATGTTACAGAATTGCAAATCTATATAAAACTATTAAAATAGAAGATTCATTATCAGAGAACTATGGATGCAGTAAAGGAAAAGTTACTGAGGGTAGGTGAAATTTAAAAATATGTAAACCTAAAACTGGTTCCAACAAAAGGATGTACTATTTTCATCACCAGCCTTATAAAGATAACATATTTTATAAGACCTTCCAGTAAAGGATGACCTTTTTTCTTTTTTTAAACAAACACAGACTATTCCTAAAAATGCTTTCTACAAAGTTATATATCACAGTAAGTCAAGGGAAGAAGCCCCAGCACACTTTTAGGGATGCTCACTTCTAGTTCTCTTAGCACAGCAAGACTACATGATAGCATAAACATGAAAGAAAAACGTGGGCCTCCACACTTTACCTACCTAAAGAATTAGTATTAGTATCAGTATTAGTAAATGGTATGGGCTAAACTGTATCACTGCAAAATTTACATGTTGAAGACCTAACCTCCAGTACCATTTTTGGAGACAGGGTCTTGAAAGAGGTTATTAAGTTAAAGTAAGGCCATTAAAGATGAGCCTAACCCAATATGCCTTGTGTCCCTACAAGAAGAGGAAATACGGATGCATACAGAGGGAACACTGTTTGAAGTCACAGGGAAATGACCATCTATAGGCCAAGAATGGTCTCAATAGAAACCAACCCTGCTGATAGCTTGATCTTAAGACTTTTAGCCTGCAGGAATGTGAGAAAATAAATGTGTTGATTAAGTCACCAAGTCTGTGATACTCTGTTATAGTAGCCTGAAAAAACTGATACAGTATAATACTAATGGTGTAGGATACTTTCATATTAAAATAAAATCAGGTATTCACCAAACTTTTTTCTTTCAGTTCTAGACTGATTTGTTTAAGACTCTGGCGTTTTCTAACGATAATGGCAGCTCTATCAGGAAAGCAATGTGTGAAAGTAGGAACTATTCAGATTAGAAAGAGTACTGACCTAGGACTCAAGGGAATGAATCTTAATCAGATCGAACTTCAGTTCATACATCCATGAAGTGTGGAATTATGGTACCCTCACCATTCCTGTCTACTGTCTACATAGCTGTGTTCCATAGTTTTAATCTTAGTTATTTACCATCAAACTATACAATAATCCCTCAAAGTATAACCCTGACAGATGAGATAGGTGAGAGACTTCTAAAGACAGAGAAAATAGTGTTACTCAGTGTAAAACAAAGAATTCAATGAATCTACTGAGGTGACCATTATAGTAACAGAGGCACCTAGTGGACCTATTTTGTGAAACTTGAGAACAGTGAAGCAACTGCAATTCAAAGACTCCATTATTTTTGTACAGGTAGCTACAAAAAGCCAAAAAAAAAAAAAAATTGTGTGTGTGTGTCAGTATACAACTAGTTTAAAAGTCAGTAATACATCTGTAGGGTATAAAAATGAGTGTATTTTAAAGCAAAGCTATTTATCACAAGGCCATATAGTCTGACAAATCTAGATCAGGTTAAAAAAACTAAATTGTGGCTTAATACATTAAAAAGAAAGCACAAAATCTCTGATTCAGTGTTAGCCAACATTTAAAAAAATCATTTATTTTTCATGTTATAATTTGAAAAACTTGTTTTAAGTACACTTAAGCTGATTTAGTGTATTTATTTTATACACTTGAAATAACATTTACACATTATAAAGTCAATTCCATTAGAAAATTAGGTTGTTTTAATTAATGCAAACAGTTCAAATCTGAAGTTGTAGAAAGTTCTATCAACCTTGATATCTAGCTTTTTCTGTTTTTTTTTTATGTTGTACTGAAGACAATCCAATTTCAACAAATGTCACATAAATGGTAACAGTTTTTTTTTTTTTTTTCAAATGGGCTTCTTCTACTCTTCAATTAAATAGAAATTAAATAGAAAGTTCAGTAGGAGATAAACACAAGCACCAAGTAATCTGGCAGCACAATTAATTGGCTGCAGTCTCTAAGGGTGTTAATATTTGTCTCTTTATTATAACTTGTATATAGCACATATAAAAACCAAAACTAAATATACAAGCATATATAAATCTATTTTTAAAGTATACAAAAATCAAAAATATAAAAAGACATAATAAAAAGTAGCAGTGCTTTTCCCTCCTCTTTTAGTTTTATTCACCAGAGACATCTTAGATGTATTCCAAATGTCCCATCAATAGGGAAATGGTTAAATACAATCCATTAAAAGCTACATGGCATGGCCAAAAAAAAAAAAAAAAAAAGCTATTAAAAAGAATAAGGTAAATCCATATATTCTGCTGGAGAGATGTCCAAGATACACTGTTAAGGAAAGCAGCAAGTAAGAGAACAGTATCAGGATTTTAAAAAGGCATTTAGACGATGACACACACACACTCAGATAGCATTAGTAAGAAATGCAGTTTCATTTTTCTGTATTATCTGAATTTGTAACCACAACACAGCATTACTTTTAGAAATAAAATTAATAAATCAATGGCATAATGGACAGGAAGCCTGACAGCTTCCATTGTATGTCCTATTTAGAAGTCCTAGGTAACATAGTGGCAAGGGTTTGCGAATCATCTCCTTGAAGAATCAATCCAATCATGCCTTATATCTCAGTCACTGCAAAAGCCAACGTTTCCCAGGTAATTTCTTGTATCACAGTTTCTTATCTCCATTAAATTCTGTATGTCCCTTAAAATAACCCAGACTCATATCCTTTCTCTTCAACCTTCACAACTCTTCCACCGTGCTCTCTGGAGCTAAATATCTATCATCAACAAGCCTCCATCTTTAGCCTCCTCGCTGAGCATTCCATCCCTTTCACCTTCTTACGTTACCGACACTTGACTCCCGTGAAGATACTGTTCTCCTTGAGCCTTCCCAGGCAGCGCCAGTGTTTTCTTTCATTCCTCACTTCATGGGCCTAGAGACAGATTAGATGTCTTTCTTGCTCCTCATTGCCACCTACCTTCTCCCTAAAACCCTTTAAAACTACGCTACTGGACTATTTCATTCACTACCCACTACTATTAGAATCTCCAGCAGACCTGCACATCATATAGTCTCATTATTCAAATATTTAGCACCTACCTTACTGTCCTTCCACCACAACTCTTACAAAGTTGTACTGATTTCAGTGTCTACACAGATGATCTTCCCAACATTCAGAGGTGATGGACCTCCTCACCTCCAATGATCTTGTCCTCCATTTCAAATCAGTCCCACGATCATCCCCTAGGCTATGTCACTACTAATAACCTTCATAATATTCACTTCAAGCATCTCACTCTTCACCTACCAGCTCCTATCTTTTCAACTCACTCCCTGTAGAATATGGACTTCAGCAATTTAAACTCCACCAGGACCTTTAACCCATGCTCCCTACAATCCTCACTGCCCTCCCTTCTTGCTCCATCATTATAATAACCCCCTTGCATAGATTCTCAAATCACTTATCCCTCTGCCAAACTCACTTTGTAAAATCCTAGTTAACACCAACTCTCTTCTTATTCCAGCTGAATGTGACAAAAGTAAAAGTCAAACATGCTCACTCGTCTTCCTTTAATCCATGACCACTAATTTTAAGAAAGCGCTTAACGATGCTTATCAACTTACTATGTATTTTCTAAATCAGCTTAAATTCTCTTCCTTCCCTCTCATTCTCATTGAGAAAACAAAAACAATTAGAACTTGCCTAAGTTCCCATCACTAAAGTTGCCAACCTATATATATACACCTGTAATCACAAGCTCTGTCTTTCTCCTTATTACAATGATAAAATTGTCCATGCTCCTATGAAAGGCCATCTCTTTCACTTATCTACCAGATTCCATCCCATATAAATCACCAAGGATATTACGCCTGCAACTGTCTTCTCTCTCACATTATCAAACTTTTCCCTCTCTGTAAATCAGCCCTCAAAGTATAAAGTACCTCCAGTATTAAAGTACAAGTTTCTTGACCAGCATGTCACCTTCCCAATGTCCCATTTCTCTTCTGCCTGTTAAAACCAAATTTGAAAGAGCAATCTCTACTTGCTGCCTCTGCTTTCTCTAATCCCACCGTCTCTTAAAAAAACATTTAATTGTGTTAAAATACATAACACAAAATTTACCTTTTTAAGTGTATGGTTCAGTGGTATTAAACATATTCACAATGTTGTGTGATCATCACCACCATCCATCTCCAGAGCTCTTCTCTCCTTGTAAAACTGAAACTCTACACTCATACAACTACCCACAACAAATCTCCTCTCCCCCCATTCCCTCCTCCCCCAGCCTTTGGCAACCACTATTCCACTTTCAGTCTCTATAATTTGGACTATACTAAGTACTTCATATAAAGGAAATCATACAGTATTTGCCTTTTTGTACTTGACATTTCACTTAGCATAATGTCCTCAAGATTCATTCATGCTGTGGCATATTAGAATTTCGTTCCTTTTTGAGGCTGAACAATGCTCCATTGTATATCATATTTTGCTTCTCCATTCATCTGTTGGGGAAGTCAAGGTCTTTTACTCTGTGGATCACAAGAAACTGTGGAAAATTCTTCAAGAGATGGGAATATCAGACCTCCTGACCTGCCTCCTGAGAAATTTGTATGAAGGTCAGGAAGCAACAGTTAGAACTGGACATAGAACAACAGATTGGTTCCAAATAGGGAAACGAGTACGTCAAGGCTGTATATTGTCACCCAGCTTATTTAACTTACATGCAGAGTACATCATGCAAAACGCTGGGCTAGATGAAGCACAAGCTGGAATCAAGATTACCGTGAGAAATATCAGTAACCTCAGATATGCAGATGACACCACCCTTATGGCAGAAAGCAAAGACGAACTGAAAAGCCTCTTGATGAAAGTGAAAGAGGAGAGTGAAAAAGTTGGCTTAAAACTCAACATTCAGAAAACTAAGATCATGGCATCTGGTCCCACCACTTCATGGCAAATAGATGGGGAAACAGTGGAAACAGTGGCAGACTTTATTTTTTGGGGCTCCAAAATCACTGCAGATGGTGACTGCAGCCATGAAAGTAAAAGACACTTGCTCCTTGGAAGAAAAGTTATGACCAACCTAGACAGCATATTAAAAAGCAGAGACATTACTTTGCCAACAAAGGTCCGTCGAGTCAAAGCTATGGTTTTTCCAGTAGTCATGTATGGATGTGAGAGTTGGGACTATAAAGAAAACTGAGCACCTAAGAATTAATGCTTTTGTACTGTGGGGTTGGAGAAGACTCTTGAGAGTCCCTTGAACTGCAAGGAGATCCAACGAGTCCATTCTAAAGGAAATCAGTCCTGGGTGTTCACTGGAAGGACTGATGCTGAAGGTGAAACTCCAGTACTTTGGCCACCTGATGCACAGAACTGACTTATATGAAAAGACCCTGATGCTGGGAAAAATTGAAGGTGGGAGGAGAAGGGGATAACAGAGATGAGATGGTTGGATGGCATCACTGACTCAATGGACACGAGTCTGAATAAAATCAGGGAGTTGGTGATGGATGGGAGGCCTGGTGTGTTGCAGTCCATGGGGTCGAAGAGTCAGACACGATTGAGTGACTGAACTTTATCTGTTGATGGACACTTGGGGTACTTCCATTTTAATTATTGTGAAAAATGCAGCTATAAACATAGGTGTATAAATATCTCTTTGAGACTGTTCTCAATTCTTTTGGGTAATTCTAACATGGTAATTCTATTTTTAAGTTTTTGAAGAATTATCATACTGTTTTCACAGCAGTTGTACCATTTTATATTCCTATGAGCAATGTACAAGGGTTCCAATTTCTCTATTTTCTCACCAACACCTGTTATTTTGTTTTCTTTTCTAGAGGAGCCATCCTAATGAGTGTGAGGTTGTATCTCATTATAGTTCCAATTTGCAAGGGAAGATAATAAAGACTTCTTAAGTGAATAATGCAAAGAAATAGAGGAAAACAACAGAATGAGAAAGATTAGAGATCTCTTCAAGAAAATTAGAGATACCAAGGCAATATTTCATGCAAAGATAGGCACAATAAAGGACAGAAATGGTATGGACCTAACAGAAGCAGAAGATATTAAGAATAGATGGCAAGGATACACAGAATTTATTAAAAAAAAAAAAGATGTTAATGAACCAGATAACCACAATGGTGTGATCACTCACCTACAGCAGACATCCTGGAGTGTGAAGTCAAAGTCGGCCTTAGGAAGCATTATTACCAACAAAGCTAGCGGAGGTGATGGAATTCCAGCTGAGCTATTTCAAATTCTAAAAGATGATGCTGACAAAGTACTGCACTCAATATGCCAGCAAATTTGGAAAACTCAGCAATGGCCACAGGACTGGAAAAGATTCAGTTTTCATTCCAATCCCAAAGAAGGGAAATGCCAAAGAATGTTAAAACTACCATACAGTTGCACTCATTTCACAAGCTAGCAAGGTAATGTTCAGAATCCTTCAAGCTAGGTTTCAACAGTACATGAACCGAGAACTTTCAGATGTACAAGCTGGATTTAGAAAAGGCAGAGGAATTAGAGATCAAATTGCCAACATCTGTTGAATCATAGAAAAAGCAAGGAAATTCCAGCAAAACATCTACTTCTGTTTCACTGACAATGCTAAACCCTTTGACTGTGTGGATCACAACAAACTGTGGAAAATTCTTCAAGAGATGGGAATACCAGACCACCTTACCTGCCTCCTGTAAAGCCTGTATACAACTTAAGGAGCAACAGTTAGAACTGGACATGCAACAATGGACTGGTTCAAAATTGGGAAAGGAGTAGGTCAAGGCTGTATGCTGTCACTCTGCTTATTTAACTTGCATGCAGAATACATCATGTGAAATGCCAGACAAGATGAAGCACAAGCCAGAATCAGGATTGCCAGAAGAAATATCAATAACTTCAGATATGCAGATGACACTACCCTTATGGCAGAAAGTGAAGAGGAACTAAAGAGCCTCTTGATGAAAGTGAGAGAAGAGGGTGAAACAGCTGGCTTAAAACTCAACATCAAAAAACTAAGATCATGGCATCTGGTCCCATCACTTTGTGGCAATATATAGGGAAACAATGGAAACAGTGAGAGACTTTACTTTCTTGGGCTCCAAAATCACTGCAGATGGTGACTGCAGCCATGAAATTAAAAAGACGCTTGTTCCTTGGAAGAAAAGCTATGACCAACCTAGCATATTAAAAAGCAGAGACATTACTTTGCCAACAAAGCTTTGGTTCTTCCAGTAGTCATGTATGGATATGAGAGTAGGACCATAAAGAAAGTTGAGTGCTGAAGAACTGATGCTTTTGAATTGTGGTGTTGGAGAAGACTCTCAAGAGTCCTTTGGACTGCAAGGAGATCAAACCAGCTAATCCTAAAGGAAATCAACCTTGAATATACAGCGGAAGGACTGATGCTGAAGCTGAACCTCCTCTATTTTGGTCACCTGATTCAAAAACCGACTCATTAGAAAAGACCCTGGTGCTGGGAAAGATTGAAGGCAGGAGAAGGGAATGACAGAGGACAAGACGGCTGGATGGCATCACCAACTCAATGGACATGAGTTTAAGCAAGCTCTGGGAGATGGTGATGGACAGGGAAGCCTGGTGTGCTGCAGTCCATGGGGTCGCAAAGAGTCAGATACAACTGAGCAACTGAACAACAACAACAAATGCAGATGACACCACCCTAAGGGTAGAAAGTGAAGAGGAACTAAAGAGCCTTTTGATGAAGGTGAAAGAGGAGAGTGAAAAAGCTGGCTTAAAACTCAACATTCAGAAAACGAAGATCATGGTATCTGGTCTCATGGCTTCATGGCAAATAGATGGGGAAACAATAGAAACAGTGACAGACAATTTTCTTAGGGCTCCAAAAATCACTGCGGAAGGTGACTGCAGCCATGAAATTAAAAGATACTTACTCCTTGGAAGAAAAGCTATGACAAACCTAGATAGCATATTAAAAAGCAGAGACGTCACTTTGCTGACAAAGGTTCGTCTAGTCAAAGCTATGGTTTTTCCAGTAGTCCTGTATGCATGTGTTTTCCCTGGTGGCTCAGAGGGTAAAGCATCTGCCTGCAATCCAGGAGACCTGGGTTCGATCCCTGGGTCAGGAAGACCCCCTGGAGAAGGAAATGGCAACCAACTCTGGTACTCTTGCCTGGAAAATCCCATGGATGGAGAAGCCTGGTAGACTACAGTCCATGGGGTTGAAAATACATGACTGAGCAACTTCACTTCACTTGTATGGATGTGAGAGTTGGACCATAAAGAGAGCTGGGCGCCAAAGAATTGATGCTTTTGAACTGTGATGCTGGAGAAGACTCTTGAGATCCCTTGGAAAGCAAGGAGATCCAACCAGTCCATCCTAAAGGAAATCAACCTTGAATATTCATTGGAAGGACTGATGCTGACACTCCAATACTTTGGCCACCTGAGGCAAAGAGCCAATTCATTGGAAATGACCGTGATGCTGGTAAAGATTGAGGGCAGGAGGAGAAGGGGACAACAGAGGATGTCCACTCAATGGACATGAGTTTGAGCAAACTCCAGAAGATAGTGAATGACAGGGAGTCCATGGGGTTGCAAATAGTCGGACATAACTGACAACTGAGTAACAGCAATTAGTGATGTTGAGAATCTTCTCATGTGCTTATTGGTTATTTTTGCATATCTCCTTTGAAGAAATGTCTATTCAAGGCCTTTTTTCCTTTTTTAATTGGATTTGTTTTTTTGTTGTTGAGTTTTAGGTGTTCTCTATACATTCTGGATATTAAGCCCTGATCAAATACATGATTACAAATATTTTCATCTCCTCTGTGGGTTGCCTTAACTGCTTTTTAAAATTTTTATTTTATATTGGAGCATCATCGAGTAACAATGTTGTATTATTTTCAGGTGTACAGCAAAGGGATTCCATTATACAAATACCCTATCCTTTTTCAAATTCTTTCCCCATTTAGGTTATTACAGAATAGTGAGCAGAGTTTCCTGTGCTATACAGTAGGTCCTTGTTGGCTATCTATTAAAATACAGTAATATGTACATGTCAGTCTCAAACTCCCAATCTATCCCTCCTCCCATCCTTCCCCCAGCCCCGAGAACCACACGTTTGTTCTCTAAGTCTCTGAGTCTGTTTCTGTTTTATAAATAGATTCATTTGCATCACTTTTTAAAGATTCTACAGATGAGCAATATCATGTGATATTTGTCTCTCTCTGTCTTACCTTACTTAGTTATGACAATCTCTAGGTCCACCCACGCTGCTGCCAATGGCATTATCTCATTCTTTTTATGGCTTAGTAGTAGTCCACTGTACACCTGTACGATATCTTCTTTATCCATACATGCTGATGGACACTTAGGTTGCTTACTGGTGGCTCAGCTGGGAAAGAATCCGCCTGCAATGCAGGAGACCTGGGTTTGACCCCTGGGTTGGGAAGATCCCCTGGAGAAGGGAATGGGGCTACCCACTCCAGTACTGTGGCCTGTATAGTCCATGGGGTCACAAAGAGTCAGACGCAACTGAGCGACTTTGATTTCACATGCCTTGGATATTGTAAACAGTGCTCACTGGAGTGCATGTATCTTTTTGAACCATGTTTTTCTCTGAACATATGCCCAGGAGTGGGATTGCTGGATCATATGGTAATATCCAACATATCATTGTAAAATCCAATGCTGTAAAGCTTTCACCCTAGATTTTCTTCTAGGAGTTTTACTGTTTTAGGTCTCACATTTCAGCCTTTAATTTCGAGTAAACTTTTGCATATGATGTTAGGTAGGGGTCCAACTTCATTCTTTTGTATGTGGATATCCAGTTTTCCCAGCATTATTTGTTGTAAAGACTGTCCTTTGCCGATTGAATGGTCATGGAACCCTTTCCAGAAATAATTTCACCACATATGTGAAGGTTTATTTCTTGGCTCTGTATACTATTCCATTGTTCTTTATACCTGTCTTAGGCAGGTATACACACAATTTTGATTACTGAAGCATTACAGTGTGTTTTAAAATCAGGAATTGTGAGTTTGATTTTGCTCTTTCTGCTTCCATGATTGTTTTAGCTATTTAGGATCCCTTTAGATTACACGTGACTTTTAGGATAGGTTTTTCTATTGCTGCAAAAAATGTAATTGGGATTTTGATAGGAATTGCATTGAATCTATTTCACTTTGGGTAGAAATCTTAACAGTGTTACATATTCTAATCCACAAACATGGAATTTCTTTAATTCCATGTGCACGTTTTCTTTAATTTCTTTCAACAACATTTTGTAGTTCATTGTAAAAGTCTTTAACCCCTTTAGTTAAATTAATTCCTAGTACTTTATTCTTTTTGATCCTATTGTGGACAGAATTGTTTCTGTAATTTCCTTTTCAGATTGTTTACATATAGAAACACAACTGATTTTTATGTATTGACTTAATATCCTGCTACTCTGCAGAATTCATTTAGTAATTTGATATGTTTTTGTGTGTGTGTGTAACCTTTAGGGTTTTCTACATATAAGCTCATATCATCTATAAACAGATCATTTAACTTCTACATTTCCAATTTGAATGCCCTTTCTTTCTCTTGTCTAATTGCTCTGACTAGAGCATTGAGTACTACGCTGGATAGAAGTAGTGAAAATTAGAAGTACTATTTTGATTAGAAACAGTGATAGCTCTGCTCTTATTTATGGCCCAGTTAGCATGCTTGGAGTCTTAAAGATACCAACATCCCAGTTTACTTAGATAAAACTTTAGATCCCGGGATTATAGCTTATAAAAAACAATGTCTTTTCTATTTTGTCTAGATTTAGATTTTGAATTTGAGAAGCAAAGATCATACCTGAATCCAAATCTTTGAAAGTATCTAAAAAAATGTTTCTTAGTCAGTTTTTCAGAAGGCTGCATTTAAAAAGTGTGTTTTATTTGTAAAAGGTCATTTTAGGAAATTTATGGTAGGTAAAAAGCACCAAACTAAAATTATAAATTAAATATAAGTCATAATGAGATAGTATAGCATTAAATTTAGCTTTACATGAAAGAGGATTTCTTTCTACTTGACACAAATTCCACTCATCTAAATAATCTCTACCTGATAAAGGAATATATCCTTAGGAATTCTACCAGTTAAATAGTTCAAATTTCTGAAGGAACTATTTTTAAATAAGGCTTAAATATACACCAAAACCCCAACACAGTTGGCAGCTTCAGAAAAGCTTAATTACCCTTATTCTCTTAACCATCCAAAGAAACCAATCCAGTGACTACCATAGTACTTATTACCTGCTGTGAACACAGTCAAATGGATTCCCCACTGTTAAATTCAGAAAATAAACTAGCGAAGAAGAAAAAAAGAAAGAAATAAGAATGCTCATGGGGGAAGTAACAAAATACAGCAACCAGGGACAAAATGAAAATCTCAGCCAGGATTTTGATACTGAGAAAGACCTGATAAATTATTTTCAGGAATTATATGAAAAACAATTAGGAAAATACCTTTGTTCATAGTGGCACAATTTGAATTTGAAATTATCTGATAAGGTCAATAAATGAAAACTTTAAAAAAAAGATGGTCTTAAAACTTTTTTTTTTTTTTTTTGCAGAAGAACCATAATAGCACAAAGCATGTGTTATTTTCATAATGAGAATAAGAAATAATTGGCAGTAGACACTGGAGCAGAGCTTAAATTCATTTTGCTTTTCAGCTATAGCTTCCCTTCTGAAGTCACCATAAAATTGGTTCTGTGCTGTTTAAGTTAAACCAAGAGCAGTGGCATCAAGCTGAACGAATCTGACTGCAGAGAGCTACTGTCTATTCTACAATGGATTTTAGAAAAAATGTCTCCTTAATGGAAATACTGAATTATAACCTTAACCATAGCAACACCTCAGGAAAAATTATCATAGAAGTAATGGACTGAAAGAAATAGGTGAATAGGTGTTATATTTAAAAAGTGCTATAATTCCCTAGCTAGGAAAACTAGTATCAACAAATAGACAACAATGGCAACTAATTGCTGTAACTCAGCAATAAGCAAGGACTCTAGGTCTCACCAGAAAAAAAATCTTATCAAGCATAACCTTTAATTTCCAGTGAATACAGATAGTTCTTACTATAAGGAATCTCTGTTAACTAATTACTGATAATATCATATCATATGTTTGTATGGTACTTTACAAAAGGTTTTCACATATATTACCTTGGTTATCCCTCATCAAATCCTATGGGGTACGCACAATAGATATTAAAGCATAGAATCATAAAATTGGAAGGAAGAATAAAAATTATGTAGTCAAATTTCAATTTACAAGTGGGACTTCTATAGTTCTATAACATCTGATTAGTTAGATTCTGCTATAATTTATTTAGTCACAGAGAATTATCAAAGACTTAGAAAGACGAAACAAGGCTTAACTGAGTATTTCCTTAAACAGGATCAGGAAAATGGGGAAAAGAAAATTCTGCCTTTATCAATTACTTTCTGTTTATTGATAATTTATTACATGCCAGGCACTGTCTTTATGTATATGATCTCATTTAATCCCTAACTTACATGAAAAGCTGACTCACTGGAAAGGACCCTGAGGCTGGGAATGAATGACTGAAAGCAAAAGTAGAGAGCGGCAGGGGATGAGATGGTCAGATAGCATCACCGACTAAATGAACACAAATTTCAGCGACCTCCGGGAGAGAATGAAGGACAGAGGAGTCTGGCATGCTGCAGTCCAGGGGGCTGCCGAGAGTCAGACACGACTCAGCGACGGAACAACAACAATCCCTCAAACAATCTGCAAGGAGCATCTATAAACTGCCTAAATAGAATATTTTGCTAGAAACTATTCTTCCCCAAACTATTTAATGGCCTTTAAAAATCTATTTAAATAGAACATGTCTGAGAATGTATGTTGAATAGTAGGCATAGCTGAAGATATGATTATTCCCATTTTATAGATAAGACAAATGAGTTAAGTGAATCAGTCACATTCAGAAAAGTAATGGGGGCAGAAACTAGAATACAAATCTTCAATCTACTAGCCCAATATTAATTGTTTCCTAATGCAAAGTAAGTCTACTACAATGCATTTTAATAGAGATAAACATTTTAAAAGTCCCTTGAATTTATAACAGAAATAAAACTATTTGGGGTAATAATAGTGTTTAATACAGCCAACTCTTAGTTGAGAGAGAGTTATAAGGAAGTGAAGATCAGAACTTTTCAAATTAACAAACTAGTGACCATACATGATCAACATAGTTTTTGGTCACTGTAACTATTGATACGATATACTTGTGGCTTACAACAAAATCAGACACAAACAGAAAAGCCTGCCTCACTGTTCTTGCTCTTTCCCTTTCTCCTCTCCTCTCTCTCTCATATACACACACCACAAAATGACAACAGTCTAAGATGCTAAGATAACCATGGAAGATAAGGAGAAATGTCAAAAATCTATATTTAAATTAACCTTGCCACAGGTTATGTGCTGAGTCTATGTAAAAATCACAGCTTTCTCAAAAATCAGGCTTTGTTGACAAAACTTTCTCAAAAATCAGGTTTTGTTCACAGATTATACTAAAATCTGTTCAGCTCATCACATCAAATTAATATAACTTATCACTGGTAATATTAACCCTGACCCCTTGGTTAAGACAGTGTTAGCAGGTTTCCCAGTACACTTTAATTTGGAAGTGAGACCAGCCCTGAAGCCAGGGACAGTTAACTCTCATCGTCTCACTTCTTGGAAAAGAGGACTTCATTTCTGTGTATTCTTCAAAAAAATATCTATAACCCCAGGTGAGTCATTTAGAAAACATTATCAGATTAATTCAATTGAAGAACATTCCATAAAACACCTGGCCAGAATTCCTTAAGACCATCAAGGTCATAGGAAACAAGGAAAGACAACAACTATCATACACCAGAAGAGACCAAGGAGACATGAAGAGTAAATGCAATAAGATATCTTGGAAAGGGGCCTAGAACAAAAAAGGGATACCAGCAGAAAAACTATGAAGTCCAAATTAAATCTGAAGCTTAGTTAATAACAATGTACCAATGCTGGTTTCTTAGTTTGGTCACAAGATGTAAACATTAGGGGAAACTGGATAAGAGGTAGATGGGAATATTATCCTAACAGCTTTTTGTAAATCTAAAATTACTCAAAACAAACAAGTTTATTTTTTAAAAAAATCTGCCTAAGGTTACATACTCACACACTCATTCATTTCCTCACTGACCATTTCTCATTTCTACTCTTCCTTCAGTCCATCCCAGCCATACCAGCTTCCTTGCTGTTTCTTAAACACACCAATCATGCACTCGTTTCAGGCCCTTAGTTCTTTGCACCATTTTTCCTGCTTGGAATGACCTTTAAGATATTCATATGGCTCATACCCTGACTTTCTTTAAGTCTCTGTCAAATGTAACACTATTATAGAGGGTTTTCTAACCTACTTTGCATGAAAAAACAGTTCCTTACCATTTTTATTACTTATTTGTGAATATATCATCTGTCCACAGGGGCACAGTCAAGTTTTGTTCACTGCTTTTATCTCCATCACTTAGAACAGTACCTAAAAGCAAGTTTTAAAATCCTTCAGGGATATCTGCATCTTAACAGGAACAAAACCTTAAATCAAAGGAATGAACCTCTTGTGTTATAATTTTAGATATCATTGTTAACGAGTAGAAGTATTTAAAAGTAGAACAATCTTCAAAACACTCCTTGGACTGGTTCTAAGGCTCACACTATTCTTTAGCACATAAGGAGTGGCTAAAGGTTATCCCCTGTTCTTGTATTACAATGAAAATTGAGGGAAGAAATGTAAAGAAACTTCTATAAATTAATATGATCAGAGCCAAAACAGGAAATTAAAGCTGCCTTTCTGAATATGAACAGTATGAAAAGGATACCCTTAAATAAACAAGTTTGAAACAGTGATATTTTTAAATATGAAGAAGGGCTCATAACTAAAACTAATTTCTCAGATTTGTTAGGAGCATGTTATTCGACATGATGCCAGATTTTATTATATTCTGAAATTTCTTTAATTACACTAAAATTAAATCTTTAATTTCAGATTTCAATTTGGTGACCAAAGCCTAAGAGCTAGTTTTAGTTCAGACGTTCATAATAAAAATCTACCTGTTTCTAACGAAAATTGTGCAGCATCTGCCACGGCATCTCATCGGCACCTACAGCCCAGCATCAGAAACTCAAAGTGTTCTTGCGTCAGCAAGCCAACTGCCTCCACTATATCACGTTCCTCCTCTCTGCCAAACTGTTTATGCATCAGGCAAGGTTGCTAAAAATGAACTAAAATGGTTCTCAGAAACAAAACCTATTTTATTACAATTAAAGTCCAAGATGCAGTACAGCTCAGGCTAACTCAGAGGTATCAAGATAGCTGGAATTACTAATAAAGCTCTGCCAGCACACATATTTCTGATATAAGTTATTAATATAAGAAAAGCTTTAACAAGTGAGGAATCATTCATTTATTCAGCTAATATTTACTAAGTGCCTGCAAAACATCATAGAATGACCCCTTTTTGTTCTATGGGGCATAGAAAAATATATAACCCAGAGACCACCCTTCAGTAGTTTACAGTCCATTAGAATAATTAAAACTTTATTCCACTTTACAAGTCTTTCTTATACAGTACTTGTACAGGCTTGGCAGGTGTTATCATCTCCATTTGCCAGAAGAAAAAAATTCAGTTGGAAGTGGTTAAGAATCTGGCAAAGAGCAAGTGATAGGATGGTATAATCATAACCTATAGGAGATTAGAGGACGTGGAAATTACTTCTAGCAAGGGTACTAATTTTTTTTCTTACTGACTGGTAGTTTTACACTTTGAATCTGATTTACAGGTTTAATCTTCAACACTTAATTGTGCCCCGGTAAACATACACCATTATCCTTCTCCCAAATTAGCTGCCTGTTTAGAAGAATTTACCAGCTCACAGAACATGATTAAAAGCATTGGCTTGGAATCTGGAATAAAATCTGTGCTGTGATCCTTACTATCTACGTAACCTTAAACAAGCCACTTTAACTCCTAAGCTTTTTATTCTTCTGTAAAATGGGCACATTCCTTACCGTTCAGGGCAGCTGTGAGAAATTAAAGGGCATAAGTGACATACACTGCTCATCATTACGGAGCTACACTACTTAGTACTGTGCCTGGATGAGAGCAAAAACTGAATGATGATAACATTATTTCATTTCCAGGGTTTCTACGGTGGTAATTGTGTGAGATTTTACTATCAACTATTAATTCATCCTTTCTCGCCCTCTACTTAGTTAATGACTAGGTCAAGAAATGTTATTGAAGATGTTTTGCGCTCTGCCACTCCATCAGTCAAACTTCTTTTGGACACTCCATCATAGCTTTTACCAATAGATGTAATCATCTTACTTATTTTGGTTTACCCTCTAGCTTCCTCCTTTAGAATGGAAAATCAGTGAAAGCACTATCTTTTATATTCACTGCCTATCCATTGCTGTTGTTGTTCCGTCACTCAGCTATGTCCGACTCTTTGCGACCCCATGGACTGCAGCACACTAGGCTTCCCTGTCCTTCATATTTCCTGGACTTTGCTCAAACTCATGTCCGTTAAGTCAGTAATGCCATCCAACCATCTTGTCCTCGGTCATCCCTTTCTCCTCCTGCCTTCAATCTTTTCCAGCATCAGAGTCTTTTCCAGTGAATTGGCTCCTTGCATCAGGTGGCCAAAGTATTGGAGTTTCAGCTTCAGCATCTCCCTCCAATGAATATTCAGGGTTGATTTCCTTTAGGATTAACTGGTTTGATCTCCTTGCAGTCCAAGGGACTCTCAAGAGTCTTCTCCAACACCACAGTTCAAAAGAATCAATTCTTCGGCACTCAGCCTTCTTTATGGTCCAATTCTCACATCCATACATGACTACTGGAAAAACCACAGCTTTGACTATATGGACCTTTGTCGGCAAAGTAATGTCTCTGCTTTTTAATATGCTGTCTAGGTGTGTCATAACTTTTCTTCCAAGGAGCAAACGTCCTTTAATTTCATGGCTGCACTCACTGTCCACAACAATTTTGGAGGCCAAGAAAATAAAATCTGTCACTGTTTCTATTTTTCCCCCATCTATTTGCCACAAAGTAATGGGACCAGATGCCATAATCTTAATTTTCTGAATGTTGAGTTTTAAGCCAGTTTTTTCACCTTCTTCTTTCACCTTCATCAAGAGACTCTTTAGTTCCTCTCCATTTTCTGCCATTAGGGTAGTATCACCTGCATATCTAAGGTTATTGATATCTCTCCTGGCAATCTTGATTCCAGCATGAGCTTCATCCAGCCCAGCATTTCGCATGATGTATTCTGCATATAAGCTAAATAAGTAGGGTCACAATATACAGCCTTGACGTACTCTTTTTCAAATTTTGAACCAGCCCGTTGTTCCATGTCTGGTTCTAACTGTTGCTTCTTGACCTGTATACAGATTTCTCAGGAGGCAAGTAAGACAGTCTGGTATTCTCATCAAAATTTTCCAGTTTGTTGTGATCTACATAATCAAAGGCTTTAGCATAGTCAGTGAAGCAGAAGTTTTTCTAGAATTCTCTTCCTTTTTCTATGATCCAACGGATGTTGGCAAGTTGATCTCTGGTTCCTCTGCCTTTTCTAAATCCAGCTGGTACATCTGGAAGAAGTGAAATATTTGATGACTGGATGAATGAATGAATAGAACTTGGTCTGTTCTCTTGAGAATGTTAGAGACTTCCAGGGAGGATACCCTAGTTAGATAATCTTAATAGAAAATTAAGACAGGCTTGCATTTTAGATGCAATAGAAATCTGAAAGATGGCTAGGACAGTTTCCTATAAGAGGTGACACCTCTTAGCTTTTTAAAACATATTTTGTTTCATTTCTTAAGTTCAGCTTGTTCTTTTCCTCAGGGGAAAAAAACCCCAACAAAGTCCAAAAAAACCCAAACGTGCCAACTATATTTATTCAAAATTTGTAATTATCTAGGCACTATTTTGGGCACTTCCCTGGTGGCTCAGTGGTAAAGAATCTGCCTGCCAATGCAGGAGATATGGTTTTGATCCTTTTGTCAGGAAGATCCCTTGGAAAATGAAATAGAAACCCACTCCAGCATTCTTGCCTGGGAAATCCCATGGATAGAGGAGCCTGGCGGCCTAGAGTCCATGGGGTTGCAAAGGAGTCAGACATGACTTAGCGACTAACTAACAACAGGCACTGTTTTTAGTGCTTTCCATTTAATAACTCATTTAAACTTTAAAACAGTTCTAGGAGATAGATACTACGATAGCTCAAGAAACTGAAGCACAAAAATATAAGTAACTTGCCAAAAGTCACATGATTCAAAATTGGGCATTTTGCTTTTTATCACTTCAATAAGTTGTCTCTCAAAATCAATGGAAATACATTTTTAATGGAAGAACACAAGAGTAGTTTTTTTTTTTTTTTCAAAAGTAGTTTTATAAGATTTTTCTTCTGTAAGGAACAAATTTATACTGTAGATTAAGAACCTAACTCCTCAAAGAAAAATTAACAAATTGAATTTTTTTTTTCAAATTGAATTTTTAAAAGCATAAAAAGAATTACACACAAAGACAAACTGGGATTTATCTCAGGTATGTAAGGTTCATTTAACATTTGAAGATCAACGAAATCTATAATACCAACATGATCACAAGATCACATCAACAGATGCAGAAAAAGCATTTAACAAAATCCAATACCCATTCATGATAAAAACTCTTGTAAACTAGGAATACAGGGGAAATTCCTCAATTTGATAGAGAATAAGAAAAACCTACACCTCTAACATCAGACTTTAGATCAGGTACAAGCAAGGATGCTCCCTCTCACCACTCCTCTTAAACATCTCCCTGGAAATCCTTGTTAATGCAATGAGGTAAGAAAAGAAAGTAAAAGGTATAGAGACTGGGAAGATACAAAAGTACCTAGTTATAGGCCACTCATTTAATGAAAAATGGTAAGTTCTTTCTTACCCAATGCTGTTTTTACTCTGTAATAACCCTGCAAATCAAATTTTCCGTATTATTTTTTATCTCAATATTGTCTCTAAAGAGGAATGCCTATTTTAAATATTGTATAAATGGAATTTTTAGTACATACTCAGTCTCATTTTCTGATTCGTCCTCCTATTTCTGATTTCTAAACATTGTAGTACCCCAGGGGTCAGTCCTTGAACCTCTATTATTGTCTACATTTACCTCAACTTGTATTGTCTACCTTATCTCAACTTGTAGCTTTAAACACCACTATTTCTTTATGACTCCCTAATATTTACTTCTAGCCCAAACATCTGAATCCAGGCCTCTATTTCCTCTTGCTTACTCAATAACTCAACTTGGAAGTCTAATAGATGTTCTGAACGTAGAATGACTGAAACCAAATTCCTGACCCCCAGTCCCGAAACCTGATCCTCCTCCCATCTTCCCAATTTCTGCAAACTGCAATTCCATTTATTGATAAAAGCCTTCAAGTCACTTTTGACTTCTCTTTCTCAGTCCTAACATGAGCAGATACAGGTGACTTTTCTTCAAAATATATCCACATTGTGACCATTTCTCACCATCACAACAGCTATAACCCTAGTCCATCTTCTGTGATAGCTAAATAGCTGGAATCTGCCTCCACTCAAACTTACAGTCTATTTCCCACACTGTAACCAAACAGATCAAACTTCAAACCAAAGTCACATCCCAAAGAAATGAATTCAGGAAAGAATCATTAATGGATATCTGCATCAACAAATAATATTGTGGCACTGTGATTATATAAGTAAATAAGCTTATTTTTAAGGATGAAGTGCTGTATCTGCAACTTTCAAATGGCTCAGCAAAAACAGATAGATGGACAGACATAGATAAAACAATAAAGGCAAAAGGTTAACAGCTGCTGAAACCAACAGGTGGGCAAATGGATACTCACACTGTTTTTTTCAACTGTTTTGAAAGTTTGGAAAATTTCATTAAAAAATTTGGGAAGAGGCTTCCTTGGTGGCTCAGTGGTAAAGAATCCACCTGCCAATGCAGGAGACATAGGTTGGATCCCTGGATCCGGGGAGATCCCACATGCCATGGAGCAGCTAAGCCCGTGCACCACAACTACTGAGCCTGTGTTCTAGAGCCCAGGAACCGCAACTACGGAAGCCCTAGAGCCCAGTATTCTGCAACAAAAGAAGGTACTGCAAGCAGAAGCCTGTGCCACAACTAGAGTAGCCTCCACTCTCCACAACTGGAGAAACAGCTGCTCAGCAACAAAGACCCAGCACAGCCAAACGTGAATAAATAAAATAGATTTTTTAATTTGGGAAGAAAACTATTTTAAGTCAAATTATGTCTCACTCAAAACCCAATGGCTTCCCATTATATTCAAAGTAAAGTCAAAGTTCCCACAATGGTCTACAATGCCCTGAGAAATCTGGGTCTGTCCCCCAGCCACAGCTCTCAGCCCTAACTCTCTCCACTACTCACGGCTTCACTCCTATTTCTCAGATGCACCAGGCACTTCTCCATCTGAAGGAAGTACACATACCCTCACTTCATGTGAGACACAACTCGACCGTAACCCTATATTGTGCAGCAGTCTCTTCTCCAATCCTTTGTGCTTTCTATGACCCTTACTTTCCTTTATTTTTCCCCAGAAATTCACCCTACCTTATATATTATATATGTGTCTGCTTTTGTTCACTGGCTAGTCCCCCAAAGTGGTGCTCTCCATGAAGGTCAGGACTGTTCACTGCTATATCCCCAGTACAAAGGAAAAGACCTAGCACAGAGTAGCAAAATAACTAATATTTGTTACACAAAGGAAAAAAATGAATAACAAAAAAGGGGCAGCATAAATTGCTTTTTATTATTAACTTAAATGATTATCCATGAAGAGAACTATACTACAAAATCTCCAGTGAAAAACTGGAGACAGAGGAAAACACATATTTTTCGTTAGAAATAAATCCATTATCTTCATCCTTATGCTTTACATGCATTAGCAGTTTTCATGATGAAAAATAAAATAAAAATTCTCAGAGTTAGGTTCACAAACTGAAACTCATATTGAAACATTCTTGGTTATTTCATGTATAAAAGATCACTTTATACAAAAAATTTATAGCTTAGAAAATTAAGAGAAAATTTATGATCCTGAAAAGTAAAATTTCAAAATAACAACCTAACTTGGGCAATTGTAGAGTAAAATAACCAACTGATTCTGAATTATAAAATAAGCATATTTAATCCACTTATAAAAACCTAACAGTGGCTTCCTATGAGAACTGAAGAAAGAGGCTGAATGGCAAAGATTAGAGAAAGACATGCTTTTTACTGTATACCAATTTGTATCTTTTGATTTTGTATCATGTGCAATCAGTTCAGTTCAGTCATTCACTCCGACTCTTTATGACCCCATGGACTGCAGCATGCCAGGCTTCTCTGTCCATCACCAACTCCCAGAGCTTACTCAAACTCATGTCCATCGAGTCGGTGATGCCAACCAACTATCTCATCCTCTGTCGTCCCCTTCTCCTCCCGCCTTCAATCTTTCCTAGCATCAGGGTCTTTTCCAATGAGTCAGTTCTTCGCATGAGGCGGCCAAAGTATTGGAGTTTCAGCTTCAGCATCAGTCCTTCCAATGAACATTCAGGACTGAATTCCTTTAAGATGGACTGGTTGGATCTCCTTGTGGTCCAAGGGACTCTCAAGAATCTTCTCCAATACCACAGTTCAAAAGCATCAATTCCTCAGCACTCAGTTATCTTTATAGTCCAACTCTCACATCCGTACATGACTACTGGAAAAACCAAAGCTTTGACTAGTAGGACCTTTGTCGGCAAAGTAATGTCTCTACTTTTTAATATGCTGTCTAGGTTGGTCATAGCTTTTCTTCCAAAAAGCAAGCATCTTTTAATTTCATGGCTGCAGTCACCATCTTCAGGGATTTTGGAACCCAAGAAAATAAAGTCTCTCACTGTTTCCATTGTTTCCCCATCTATTTGCCATGAAGTGATGGGAACAGATGCCATGATCTTAGTTTTCGGAATGTGGAGTTTTAAGCCAACTTTTTCACTTTCATCAAGAGGCTCTTTAATTCTTCTTCGCTTTCTGCCATTAGGGTGGTGTCATCTGCATATCTGAGGTTATTGCTATTTCTCCCAGCAATCTTGATTCCAGCTTGTGCTTCATCTAGCCTGGCATTTCGCATGATGTTAAACTCTGCATGTAAGTTAAATAATCATGGTGACAATATACAGCCTTGACATACTCCTTTCCCTATCTGGAACCAGTCTGTTGTTCAATGTCCATTTCTAACTGTTGTTTCTTGACCTGCATACAGATTTCTCAGGAGGCAGATCAGGTGGTCTGGTATTCCCATCTCTTTCAGAATTTTTCACAGTTTCTTATGATCCACACAGTCAAAGGCTTTAGAAAACTCAGCAGTGGCCACAGGACTGGAAAAAGTGAGTTTTCATTCTAATCCCTAACAAAGGCAATGCCAAAGAATGTTTAAACTACCACACAATTGTACTCATCTCACACGCTAGCAGGGCAATGCTCAAAATTCTCCAAGCCAGGCTTCAACAATATGTGAACCATGAACTTCCAGATGTTCAAACTGGATTTAGAAAAGGTAGAGAAACCAGAGATCAAATTGCCAACGTCCATTAGATCATCGAAAAAGCAAGAGAGTTCCAGAAAAACATCTACTTCTGTTTTATTGACTATGCCAAAGCCTTTAACTGTGTGTATCACAACAAACTGTGGAAAATCAGGTACAATATTAAACATAATTTTTAAAAACATTGTATGTAAACTTCAACTTCTGGCATGAAATAGGTACTTAGATTACCTCTTTCACTGAAAATAATTTAGAATATTATTTTGAAATCTTTTTTTTTTTTAATCTTCTTTAACATATCCAGAAGTTAGCAAAAATTATGCAATATTCACACCAAAGAAACAAGGCAGAAGCCCCCAGAGAAGTAAAGTGAATACTGAAGCTAACTTTTGCCTTGAGGGCATTTACTAACTGCCCTGGCTGATTTGGAGATCAAGAGACAAAGTGCTGAGTATTCCCAAGTAGGAGTCTAGTTAGTGATACCCTGATAAAGCAGGGACTTTTCACCTGCTTTAAAGGTGAAACACCTCACAGTAAAGGTAAACTGGAAATGTCACCCTCCCAACTTCAAATGCTAGAAAAATCACCTGCTTTAAATCACAACGGAGGTGGGGAAAAAAATCCCCCCGGGGGTTCATAACCTCAATGTGGCTCACACAAAAGATTGCAACCCATATTCATACAATCTGTAAAGTCCAAGAAAGTTCATGCTAAGAATTTAGCTGAAAGTTATTTTTAGTCTGGTTAATACTCTTAGGACACCCAAGAAAAGCAGACTCAAAATGCTTTCTGGATAATCCAAGCCTTATTTTAGGCTTCAAATAATTTTCCACAAAAAAATTCCAAGGGTAATTATAGCTCATAGTCAAAATTATAAAGTATACAAGGAAAGAAGTCACCACAAGCAATAGTCAGTGGAAACAAAAGATAACAGAACTACAAAGTCAGATATGTGAACTGTGTATGATCAGGCTATAAAATCAGTTTGTTTATTAAGAAATAAAAAACCTGAAAAATTAAGCAAAAGAAAAAAAAAAAGCAGATCCAAAAAAAATCAAACCAAACATCTAGAAATTAAAGATATAAACTCAACGGATCAGACTAATAACAGAATAAATTCAGGGGAAATCAATACTAGTAAATTAGAATATAAACATGAAAAGAATTTTCCATAATGAAACACAGAGAACCTAGAGATGAAAAACATAAGAGCATTCCCAGCCACAGCAATCAGACAAGAAATAAAAGGAATCCAATTGGAAGAAAAGAAGCAAAACTGTCACTGTCTGCAGAAGACTCTATACTGTACGTAGAAAATCCGAAAGATGCCACCAAAATACTATTGCAATAAATGAATTGCAGAAAGTTGCAGGACACAATATTAATATACAGAAATATGTTGCATTTCTATACACTAATAATAAATTATCAGGAAAAGAAATCAAGAAGACAATCCCATTTACAATTGCATCAAAAAGAATAAAATACCTAAGAATAAATCTGAGACCTGGACTCTGAAAACTATAAGACACTGATGAAAGAAATTGAAGACAACACAAACAAATGAAAAAATTGACGGTGCTCATGGATTGGAAGGATCAAAGTTATTAAAATCACCATATTACTCAAGACAACCTACAGATTCAATGCAATCCCTACCAAATACCAAGGTCATTTTTCATAGAACTAGAACAAAGAATCCTAACACTTGTATGGAAACACAAAAGGTCCTGAACAGCCAAAGCAATGGCAGAAAAAAAGTTAGAGGCATCATGCTTCTTGATTTCAAACTATACTATAAAGCTAGACTCATCAGAACAGTATGATACTGGCATAAAAACAGACACATAGATCAATGGGACATAATAAAGAGCTCAGAAATATATATATAGTTAACGTATTACATTATATAGTTAATGTATAACTATATAAGTTAACTATATAGTTAACTATATAAGTTTATGTATTACATAAAAGGCAAGAATACACAGTGGAGTAAAGGCAGTCTCTTCAATAAATGATGCTGGGAAAGCTAGATAGCTACATGCAAAAGAATCAAACCAAATAACGTTCTCACACCATATACAAAAATAAACTCAAATATGGATTAAAGACTTAAGACCTAAAACAAAAAAACTCCCAGAAAAAAACACAGGCAGCATACTCTGTGACATTGGTCTCGACAATATTTTTTTTGGAACTGTCTCTTTAGGCAAGGGAAGCAAAAGCAAAAATAAACAAATGAGATGAAATCAAACTAAAAAGTTTTTGCAGTGAAGGACATCATCAATAAAATGAAAACGCAGCCTACTGAATGGGAAAAGATATTTGCACATGATATATCCAATAAGGGGTTAATATTCAAAATACAAAGAACTCATACAACTCAACATTCAAAAAAAAAAAAAAAAAAAACGAACTTGATTAGACAATGGACATGAATACATTTTTCCAAAGGCAACATGCTGATGGCCGAAAGGCATGTGAAAAGATGCTCAACATCACCAATAAACAAGGAAATGCGAATCAAACCACAAAGAGATAACACCTCACACCTGTCAGAATGGCTGTCATCAAAAAGGCCATAAATAACAAGTGTTCACAAGAATGTGGAGAAAGGGGATCTTCTTGTACTGTCTGGGGTTGTAAATGCATAGCCACTATGGAAACAGTATGGAGGTTCCTCAAAAACTTAAAAAACAGAACTGCCACAAGATCCAGCCATTTCACTTCTGGGTATTCATCCTAAGAAAACAAAAACTAACTCAAAAAAATATATATGCGTCTCAGTGTTCACTGAAGCATTATTTACAGTAACCAGAACATGAGAACAACCTAAACGTCCATCAACAGATGAAAGGATAAAGCAGCTGTGGTGTATGTAGGTACATACCTACATACATGTGTGTACATGCTCAGGTGCTTCAGTTGTGACCAGCTCCTTGTGACCCCATGGACTGTAGCCTGCCAGGCTCCTCTGTCCATGGGATTCTTCAGGCAAAAATACTGGAATAGGTTGCCATTTCCTTCCCCAGGGAATCCTTCCAACCCAGGGATCAAACCCATGTCTTCTGCATCTCCTGCACTGCTGGCAGATTCTTTACCCACTGAGCCACCTGGGAAGCCCCACATACACACTCTGCCATAAAAAATGAAACCTTGCCATTTGTGACAACACAGATGGATCCAGAGGGTATTATGTTAAGTGAAGTAAATTGGTCACAGAAACACAGATACCATAGGATCTAATTTATATGTGAAATCTAAAAAACAAAACAAACAAAGAAAAATGAAAACAAACTCATCGATACAGAGAAAGAAATGGGTGGTTGCCAGAGGGGTGGTGGATTAGCAAGGTGGGGGTAGGGGATTAGATGAATAGGTTAGGAAGTACAAACATTTAGTTACAAAATGAATAAGTCATAGGGATGCAATTTACAGCATAAGGGATATGGTCAATAATATTGTAATAACTTTGTATGGGGACAGATGGTTACTAGACTTATTGTGGTAACCCCTTCATAATGCGTGCAAATGTCAAATCACTAGGTGACATACCTAAAACTAACGTAATACTGTACATCAACTGTATTTCAATTTAAAAAATATGAGAGTTAAGAGACATGAAATATATAAACAACAGGTCTAACATTTAATTAGACTTCTAGAAGAGGAGAGGAAAAAAGGATAAAGGGGCAATATTTGAAGATATAAAGAATGAGTACTGGTTCAGTATATATATGATTACTTTGTAAAAAACTGCTTTATCTTTTTTCAAACTGGTTATTCCTTTTACATCTTTTAAAAAATTTTTAAAAGATGTAAAAAGATCTTTACAGATGTGAAGATTTTTTTATTCTTTTTTACATCTTTTCATCATTCTTTAAGTACCTTCTTACTTTCAGGTACAAGATGGTCTAGGATCATCTTTTATATCCTTTCCCCAGCTTGAAATCAGCAACTCAAGTTCCTTTTAGGGGATAACAGTATTTGGAAACTTATTTTTTGGTGCTAGCTATGCTCACTGGTATTGAATATAACTACCTCGAGGCCTTCTCAATAGACATAGCTAGAGAATGTATGTACGAAAATATGTGTATTTGTGGTGAAACATATACACATACACACATTTCATCTCTGTTTCTATGTGTGTGTATATAACAATGATAATCTCTAATTTCAACTTAGTACCACAAACCCATTCTAGGTTTCTCCCTTTCTATACATGTAGCCCTATTCCAACAGTAAAAGACTTGGTTCCTGTTATCCTTACTGTGTTTACTTCCTATTACCTTTAACACATCCTGCATATGAGCAGCCTCCCATTTGTCATCGAGTCCCCATCATCCCCCCGACTCTGCTCTGCTCGCCCTGCCTGGACACCAGCACCCCACCCTTGGTCAGAGCTGCCCCTACTCTTTGCAAACACTCTCCTAAGCCGAGTTCAGTCTCTAACACTCATAATGTGATGACGCTATTACCTTCTACACGGAATCCCTGCTCACTCTCTTTAGGCTCTTATGTCCCCCACCATACAGCCCACCACCGACCCCCTCCCCTGCTTATGGATACCTTCTCCTTACCTCACTTGGGCTCTGACTATCTACATCAGCATGCCCTCTCGTGTGGATACCATCTTGACTTGATTCAAGCTCTCACAACCTGTGCCAAGATGCCTGCAATATGGACACCTTCCTCACCTTGTTTTGGCTTTGACTTTCCACAATGGGACAGAGCTACTGCTTCCATGACCTCATGAAAACATCTTTCTCCCTATTCTAGGCTACCCTCACACATGGATGTTCTCCTTACCCCATTTGGATCACCTCTCTACATGGATATCCCCCCACTGATACAGATACCCTCAATATCTGACATTAAAGTGCTCTTTTTACATGGATAGTCTCATCTCTAGGCTCCAACAATCTGTGTTGGAAATGACACAGAGTATGTTCTCAGATCATTGTGAACTTAAGCTAAAATTCAATACTTAAGAGATAACTAGAAAGTCACCATTTGTTTGAAAATTATATAATTTGCTTCCATAAGATCCACGGATCAAAATGTCATCAGAGTGGAAAACAGAGACTATTTTGAACTAATGATAAGGAAAATACTACATATCAAAAATTGGTGGGATACAGTTAAAGCCACACTTAGAAGAAATTTTTATCTCTAAATGGATACATTAGAAAAGAAGCAGTCTTTAAAATCAATGTTTTAAGCATTTATCTCAGAAAGTAAGATAAAGAAGAGAACTGAATCAAAAAAGCAGAAGGAAGAAAATAATGAGAAGAAACTAACGAATGAAAAAATATACATACAACGAAAATCAACTAAGATAATGAACAGCCTAGTTTAAAAAAAAGACTAATAAAATTAATCAACTCTGGTGTGGAAAAGAGAAATCATAAATTACTGCTATAAGGAATGAAAATGGTATACTGTTATAAATCAGACGGATTCAAAAATAACCAAAAGGGGGACTTCCCTGGTGGTCCAGTGGTTGAAATCTGCCTGCCAGTGCAGGGGACATGGGTTCAGTCCCTGATCCAGTAAGATCCCACGAGCAACGGAGCAACTAAGCGTGTGGGCCACAACTCCTGAGTCTGTGCACCCAGAGTCAGTGCTCTGCAACGAGAAGCCAAGACAATGACAAGCACACGAAGACCCAGCGCAGCCAAAAGTAATAAATAAATAAAAATAACCAACAGGATTTTAAGAAAAACTGTGCTAACGAATTTTAAAATTTAAAATAAACTCTCAGAAAAATACAAACTATCCAAATTCTTATAAGCAGAAATAGAATAAAAATTCTGAATAGACCTTTATTTCTTAAACAATTTGAATTCATAATTAAGAATTTTCCCATGAAAGTCTAGTCCAGGTGGCTTCAACAATTAAATCTAACATTTAGGAAAAGAATAACACCAATCTTAGACAACACATTCTAGAGAACAGAAAAAGAGGAAACAAATCTCAATTCTCTTTATAAAGCAACTATAACTTAGATACCAAAAATCTAAAAAAACTAGAAGACATTTAAAGAAAAGAAAATACAGTCTAAAAAAAAAAAAAAGAAAATACAGTCTAATCTCCTAATTAATCTAGATGTAAAAGGTCAAAAGGAAATATTAGCAAACTAAATAATACATCATAGTTAAAAATTATTCCAGAAAATAATGTTACGTTTAAAACTAGAAAATCAATCTTCATGACTTTGGTATAGGCAAAATTTTCTTAAACAAGACACATAAAACTTTAACTTTTAAGGTCTGACACATCTGACTATATTAAAGTGGTCCAGTGGTTAAGAATCCTCCTGGCAGGGGACACAGGTTCAATCCCAGGTCCGGGAGAATCCCATAGGCTGCGGGACAACTAAGCCTATGTGCCACAGCCACTGAGCCGTGCACAACAGAGGAGGCCCCACTCGCTGCAACTAGAGGAAGCTGCAGGCAAAAACAAAGACCCAGCGCAGCCAAAATAATGTTAAAAATACACTAAAAATTTTTTTTAAAGAGTGAGAAGTAAGGACATGGAAACAAATCTTTTGAAAGAAGAAAAAACTGTTACAAATAGTAATTAGAAGAAGGGCTTTTTAAGATGAGAGAGACTAAAGGGATATTTTTGACTACTGATAATAAAGATCCAGAAAAAAAAAATGGAAAAGCTAAAGACGCAGAAGAGACAATAACCTATGGAATCACATCTCTAAGAAAGCAGAGAGAGACGTAATTTAGGTCACATGTAGAGGGGTCAGTCTTTGACAGGAGGATGGGAGGAAAAGACAGATGCAGATGAGCCTGTAGAACTGGCATCTGCAAGGAGAGGAAATTTTCATGCAATTGCTCCTGTTTTCTCTATGAATTACTGACGCAAGCTGCAGTAAGGAAGGAGAGGACATCAGGAAGTCTACACAGACAAAAATGTATGAAATAGAAAACAAAGACTGTAGAAGAGTGAACATACTAGAAAAAAATGAGTTAATGACTACTCTGTTGAGGCTGTTTATCATGATTTTCAGGGAACCCTAAAACCTGGTTATGGATCAGTCTTTCTTGAGCAGTCCTCAGCTGTTTGCAAGTTGTAACAGAGAAAGTGGGGGCTAGAGTTTTGTTAGGCAGAAGGTAAACAAAGAGAGAAGGGCAAAGGGCCTGATCATATATACAAGAGCAGGATTATAATGAAGAATGGTAAAATCTAGACAGAATAAATCCGAGAGTAAAAATAAAAGGGAACCAACGGAATGAAGGTGTTAAGAAAATCAAATGAATTTGGAGAACAGGAAGATGTGGCTGATGAATGGGATGTCTGAATTAACAGTTTTAGAAGTGGGGGAATTTTGAGTAATTACAAGATCTTTGGACAGAAGTAACACTTTGGCAGAAGAGAAGCAGAAAATGCTAGGAACTGGGGCTAAGATGATCTTTACTTATTAGCAGTTACTTAAGCTACTGTTTCTCACATGACTGCCTAGAGGAAGCTAAATCCATATTACATTCCAACAAAAGCAAATTCAAGTAGATCTATAAATATATACCAGACCAGTTAATAAGATGCATATGTAACAGTAGGCTGATACAAAAAGGGGAAATAAAGTCATTCAGTTGTATTTTAATTTAACTCACATGTCTTTTCTCAATCATTAAAAGTTGATAACCACTCTCTTCCAGTTTGGATATATAACAATAAAAACAAACTAAGTAATATTTGGCATATCTCAAGCACTATAAGTTTAAGTAATCATTACTACTTGTTCCTCACTATGTGAAAAGGGCATTTGTTGGCTAACATGTCATTGCAACAAATGCCATTTAAAAATAAGGGATTAATTTCCAAAATATACAAATAGCTCAAAACAGCTCACTATCAAGAAAATAAACAGCCCAATCAAAAAATGGGCAGAAGACCTAAATACTTTTCTCCAAACAAGACAAAAAAAGATATGGTGAATAGTAATAGGAAAAGATGCTCAACAGGACTAATTATTAGAGAAACACAGATCAAAATTACAATGAGGTATTACCATCACACAAGTCAGAACAGCCATCATTAAAAAAATCCACAAATAACAAATGCTGGAGCAGGTGTGGAGAAAAGGGAACCCTCTTACACAGTTGGTGGAAATGTAAACTGGTACAGCTACTGTGGAAAACAGTATGGAGAGTCCTCAAAAATGAAAAATAGAGCTGCCATATGACCCAGCAACCCCATTCCTGGGCATTTACCTGCAGAAAACCATGATTTGAAAAGATATATGCACCCCGATTTCACTGCAGCACTACTCACGGTAGCCAAGACATGGAAGCAATCTAAATGTTCACTGCTAGATGAATGGGTAAAGAAGATCTGGTATGTATACACAGTGGAACACTACTCAGCCACAAAAAAAGAACAAGATAATGCCATTTGCAGTAACATGGATGGACCTAGATATTACCATAGTAAGTGAAGTAAGTCAGAGGAAAATACATGATATCACTTATATCTTCAGGATAGATCTGAATCACTGCTATACATGAGAGTAATACAACACTATAAATCAAAAAATAATAATATAAAAACAAAGGCAACTAGGATTTTTGGCAATGCAAATTTTATATATTTACTTGAACAAGTGAGAAATGTCCCCAGATTATCTTATTGTATTTCAACAAAATTTTAAAGTTTTGATTTATATATAGCAAATTGAAAAGTTTCCTCTCAGTTTAAGTATTTATTTGGCTGCACCAAGTCTTAGTTGCAGCAGGCGGGATATTTAGTTGTGGCGTGTGGCATCTAGTTCCCTGACCAGGGATCAAATCCAAGGCCCTGTATCGGAAAGGTAGAGTCTTAACTACAAGACCACCAGGGAAGTTCCCCTCCTTTCATTTTAAACTGTCACTTTTTTTTCAAAATGGAAATATCTTGCTTTTTATTACAAAAGTATTAATATGCTCATTATAAAAATCACAGTAAAAATAAGAATCAAAACTCTACCTGCTGGTGTTCTATATAATAAAATACACATATATTTTCCAACCAACGAGATAAGTCGGATGGCATCACTGACTCAATGGACATGAGTTTGAGCAAGCTCCAGGAGATGGTGAAAGACAGGGAAGCCTGACGTGCTGCAGTCTATGGGCTTGCAAAGAGTCAGACATGACTGAGTGACTATAAAACAACAACACATAGATAAGACATAAAGCGTAAAATGCAGGACATAAACATATTTTCTTAAAATTTAGATGAGTACCAAGCTTTATTCAGTTTCCTAAGAGTTTTAATAGTTTCTCACCTTATGTAAATTGTTAACCACTTTACCTAAGCAACATCAGAGCTAAAGCCTCCCTTACCTTCTCACCAGTTATAATCAGAAAAGTAGGCATACCATTTATAAACATTAATTAATGAAGCCAGAGACATTAATCTTGCTTGCTTTCAACAAGGGCAGAGGCTAATTAGTAGACTTGTTGGCAGACCAATAGTTACAATTATACTGGCTTTTCCAGTGGCTGAAATTTTTTTGATGAATGAACAAAGAATTTATAACCTGAATATAGAAAAATTCCTATGAATCAATAAAAAAGACAGAAAACATAAATAAAGGAAAAAAACTGAACAACTTCATGACACAGGAAATTCAAATGGTCAATAACAAGATGATTAATACATCAAATGATCAACAACAAAAAAAATCATACTTATTACTAATTAGAGTAAAATAATATCACAATGACATATTTTACTCAACAGAATGGCAAAAACTTTGAAGAGAATGCATCTAGTGTAGACAAGAATGTGGAGCGAGAGCTCATATCCTGCGGATGGAGATATAAACTGGCACAATCAACTCTGAACAGAGTTTTATCATCGAGAATCAAGCTGAAGATACAAAAGACAGAGAAACTCCATTCCTAAAAAACCTTCATGCTCACATGCCAGGATACACGCATATACGAAGAAGTTCCCAGCAGCATTAACTGCGACAGCCCCAAAGTGGAAACGAGCCACCTGTCTGCCAACTGAATGAATGAACTGGATGCTTTGGAGTGTTGGATGACAAAACAATGCAAGCCATGATTCCGCTTACTGATACAAGAGTTACAACGACCGCCAGCCCACAGCAGAGGGCACAGGACATAGGACATGTGCACAGGCCCTAGCCAGAGGGGGCAGGGCTGCCTGCTGAGCAGCCAGAATGAGCAAAGGCTCAGCAACGTCTGGCAGAGCTTTCATCCTGACCTGGGTGTTGGTTACACATATGGCTGCTTTATAATTATTTGCAAACAACACATATATACTTTTTCTAGTTTGGGTATGCACATTGTGTATCAAAAGAAATATAGTTGTAAAAAATTAGGATGATGACTAAACTTGACATTTGGGTTGATTGTGACAAATGCAATTCACATGTTCCTTCAACTAGATAGCCCTAAGAAAATACTGACCAGTAATGTCCCTGGACTCCTCCAAATTCTGTGGGCTCCAGTGCTGCCCAGAACGTGCAGCTATTCCCAGCTCGGGGCCTGACTGATTGTGCACTGGAAACTTACACTGTCATTTTCTTCTTGAAAACTCATTAGGGTTATCTGGTGCATCCTAAGTACAACCAGAGGAAACAAGTGAATATGAGATTTTTAAAATACTTCATAGTTGTAACTGATTTGTACTGTATGACATTTGGATGTACCTGATTACTAGGGCTACCTTTAGAATAAGCAGCCAGATCTAGGGGTAAAGGTATATTTAGAAGAAAACAGATAACAGGAGAGTCAAGTAGAGACTATAATTAAAGACTGTCATCTGGAGATAAGTGGGAGATGGTAAAAGTAGAAACAGTTTCAAAACATTAGAGATGTATGTCTAACACAGATGTATGTCTGTTTCCCCTGACCCGCTAACACAGATGGTGCAGGACTTCCCTTCTATTCAGTTTTCTCTGAGGTTTTCTGTGCTACTGCTGCTTTCCACTGGTGTAGAAAGCAAAATAATTCAATTTATTACTTTTAAAATAAGTTTCTCTGTTGATTGACAACTACCTAAAGACACTCCAAGAAGGTAAAAAGAACACTGTTGATTTCTTTCAACTTGTTACTCAGTTAATCTGGAAAGTTAAAATAATTTGACCGCTTCCTAATAATAGCATTAACTATGAAAGAAGTTCATTTTTAGTTTTCATTGAAACTTACTGAAAGCTCTAATACAAAATAATTTCTACTATCCTGAGTTTTGTTTTAAAAATTGCTCTTGAATTTCAAAACTCGCAACTTTCTCTATATTTACATGTTGTTTCAAAATATTCTATAGTACCAAAGACACATTTTGTTTAGTTGTAGAATGCTAGGTGATCAAATGGTAAACTGAGAAGAAACTGTACTTATTAGCTAACTAGAGAAAACTTTTAACAAATGGTTAGGGTAGATTGACTGATTATTCAAAATTATCCTCAAGTGTTCACATAAATGTTGTCACTTTCATCAGTTCTGTTCAGTCGCTCAGTCATGTCCAACTCTTTGCAACCCCATGGACTAAAGCACTCCAGGCTTCCCTGTTCATCACCAACTCCCAGAGCCTGCTCAAACTCGTGTCCATCGAGTCGGTGATGCCATCCAACCATCTCATCCTCTGTCGTCCCCTTCTCTGGCCTTCAATCCATCAGGGTCTTTTCCGAGTCAGTTCTTCACATCAGATGGCCAAAGTATTGGAGTTTCAGCTTCAGCATCAGTCCTTCCAATGGATATTCAGGACTGATTTCCTTTAAGACAGACTGGTTGGATCTCCTTGCAGTCCTAGGGACTCTCAAGAATCTTCTCCAACACGACAGTTCAAAAGCATCAATTCTTCAGCACAGCCTTTATGGTTCAACTCTCACATCCATCCATGACTACTGGAAAAACCATAGCTGTGACTAGATGGACCTTTGTCGGCAAAGTAATGTCTCTGCTTTTTAATATGCTGTCTAGATTTGTCATAGCTTTTCTTCCGAGGAGCAAGCGTCTTTTAATTTCATGGCTGCAGTCACCATCTGCAGCAATTTTGGAGCCCAAGAATATAAAGTCTGTCACTGTTTCCATTGTTTCCCTACTATTTGCCATAAAGTGATGGGACCAAATGCCAAGATCTTAGTTTTTTGAATGTTGAGTTTTAAGTCAGCTTTTTCACTCTCTTCTTTCACTTCATAGTGTAGGTTTATTACCCGATCTTGCTGTTTAATAAAAATCATTCTTTTAACTGCTTCTTAAAATTTTTCCTTCTTCATTATTCCAGTCTATTGAGTAATAACACCATTACTTCAAATACTTAGTAACATATTTGCCAGCAGTAGTTTGATCGAATAAATTATGTATAGTGAAAAATAAGTAATTAGCAACAAGATAATAAAAGATCAAAGTAGCTCTCACTTGTATGTCATAATGGTGCTAAGAGACAGCTCCTCCATGGGATAGCACTTAATTAGAAACTTACGGGTAGCCACGTAAGAGTTAAGGTAAACTTAACAAAACAGTAAAGGGAGGCAGTTTAATATATTTCCTCCGGTTTTACTTTTCTAAGGGGGTCTTCAGTGGGAAGATTATAGAAGCAGTAGCTAAAAGGTCCCCAAATACCTCACCATACCATATCTGGCCCATGCTGACTCTCTTCTGCCTTGAACCCATGCACCCATTGCTCCAGTCACATGGAACTAGTTACATGGTAGAAACAGTCATAACTGCCATATGTTGCTTTTTATGTTAACACAAACTCACAGATGCCATTTCCTCAGCTTGAATCACCTTTCTTTTCTACACTTAATCAACAACCTTTACTGGGCTTTAAATCCATTAAAGCATTAACTTCTTCAGGAAACTTTTTTGACTCCTTTCCTTCTACTTGTATGCCTTCATAGCATTTTTTTCATGTATTACTCTATAAATATTTATTTTCTTATGTATATTGTTCACTAGTCTGCAAGAGTCTTAAGGGTAAAGACATACTATGCTCAAATGTATTCTCTCTCAGCTCTTAAAATTATATAGGCCTCAATAATGATTATTGAGTGTTTCTGAAATTATTTCAAGCTCAAGTAAAAGTCATAATGATACGTATCAGATCTGGGTTTTATGGACTCCTTATACAATAGATATGTGGTACTGTATCATTCCTTAATGTGTATTAGAATATACAATGATGATATATTTTATTTGGGAGATACATTGCCTTTTAAATAATTGAGGGAAAGTTTATGTAACAGGATGCTTTACTCTGATTTTTACAGCAAGCAAGAGAAATATAACACACAACTAGCACATTTTTATGTCATGGTTCCATTATTTGTAAGTGCTCAATAGAAACTGAACAACTCAGAAACAGCCCTAAGCAAAAAGACAGCATACCACCTGTACGTCTGTGGGTTTACATGTAAGAGTTTCAGGGCTATTTATTAAGATTTTAATTTGAATTTTGTTCTCCATTTATTTCTCTCTTCCCCACTCTTAAGAGATAACCAGGTCTTCCAGCCACAGGACTGGAAATGTCAGTTTTCATTCTAATCCCAAAGAAAGGCAATACCAAAGAATGTTCAAACTACTGCACAATTATACTCTCTCACACACTAGCAATGTGATGTTCAAAATTCTCCAAGCCAGGCTTCAACAGTATGTGAACCGTGAACTTCCCGAGGTTCAAACTGGATTTAGAAAAGACAGAGAAACCAGAGATCAAATTGCCAACATCCACTGGATCATCGAAGAAGCAAGAGAGTTCCAAAAAACATCTACTTCTTCTTTATTAACTATCCCAAAGTCTTTGACTGTGTGGATCACAACAAACTGCAGAAAATTCTTAAAGAGATAGGAATACCAGACCACCTTACCTGCCTCCTGAGAAATCTGTATTCAGGTCAAGAAGCAACAGTTAGAACTGGACATGGAACAACAGACTGGTTCCAAATGGGGAAAGGAGTATGTCAAGGCTGTATATTGTCACTTTGCTTATTTAATTTATACACAGAGTATTTCATGTGAAATGCTAAGCTGGATGAAGCACAAACTGGAATCAGGATTGCCAGGAGAAATATCAATAACCTCAGATATGCAGATGACACCATCCTTATGGCAGAAACCAAAGAAGAACTAAACAGCCTCTTGATGAAAGTGAAAGAGGAGAGTGAAAAAGCTGGCTTGAAACTCAACATTCAAAAAGCTAAGATCATAGCATCTGGTCCCATCACTTCATGGCAAATAGATGGGGAAACAATGGAAACACTGGCAGACTTTACTTTTTCGGGCTCCAAAATCACTGCAGATGGTGACTGCAGCCATGAAATTAAAAGACACTTGCTCCTTGGAAGAAAAGCTATGACCAACCTAGACAGCATATTAAAAAGCAGAGATATTACTTTGCCAGCAAAGGTCCATCTAGCCACAGCTACTAGTTCCAGTAGTCATGTACGGATGTGAGTTAAACCATAAAGAAAGCTGAGCACCAAAGAATTGATGCTTTTGAACTGTGGGGTTGGAGAAGACTCTTGAGAGTCCCTGGGACTGCAAGGAGATCAAATCAGTCAATCCTAAAGGAAATAAGTCCTGAATATTCATTGGAAGGACTGATGCTGAAGCTGAAACTCCAATACTTTGGCCACCTGATAGGAAGAACTGACTCATTGGAAAAGACCCTGAAGCTGGGAAAGATTGAAAGCAGGCAGAGAAGGGGACAACAGAAGATGAGATGGTTGGATGACATCACCAATTTGATGGACATGAGCTTGAGCAAGCTCCGGAAGTTGGTGATGGACAAGGAAGCTTGGCATGTTTCAGTCCATGGGGTCGCAAAGAGTCAGACACAACTGAGTGACTGAACTGAACCAGGTCTCTGGGTTCCATTTTTAATGGAAGCTCTTTACGGAATGAAAAATAGAAGTTACTCATGAATAATCTGCCTTCTAGCTTTTATTTTTAGGAGCCTGATTTAAAGCCAAAACTTCTGAGGCTGTCAGGGAGACTGGGAAAGAGCCTCCCAAATGCAATTTCCCCAGAATGGCCAAGGTTCAGCAATACTAGCATAGCAAATATCTGAATCTTACTGCATAGCAGTACTTCAATGAAATGAAAAGTCCACTGAGGAGAATGGCTACATGGAGCACCTTGGGAAGCTACACTGTATTTCCAGGGGACTCAAGATAAGCTGAGACGTTCATGCACGAACTTGGCCAAAAAATTATAATGTCCTTTTACTTTAAGAAATAAAGTAAAAGGCCTTTATAAATAATAGTATCAGTTATGATCATGATAAACTGCTTACAAGTGAGCCCTTCCCAGTTTGTTTTCCTTTAAAAGGCTCTTAGATTTTTGGATTGGGGAGGAAACAGGAAGAAAAGAGAGGGAGCCTCATTCTCCACGGGCTCCCATAAGGACTTCTGTGAATCACCGTCTTACCAGGCGGGGCAACTAAAAGTCAGACTTAACTTATCAGGAATAAGATAGTGGAGAACAGGATGGCGGAGGAGTAGGTGGACGTAGAGTTCATCTCTCTCCAGGGATGCATCAGGAACACAGAGGTGCGTGCAGAACAGCAGCTGAGAGCAGACAGGAGGACCTGACCAGTGGGAAAGAACACACAAAACCACGCAAAACTCAGTAGCACCAAGGAGCTGGGGGTGGGGGGTGGGGGAAACAGGAGTGTTAGTAGGACTGGACCTGACCTAGGCGGTGGGGAACTGAAGCAAGGGGCCAATCCCCCCATCAGGGAAATTGTCTGAATCAGAGAAGTAACATTTAAGGCTGAGTGAATCAGTTGCTCTGTGGCAGCCTAAATGGAATGAGAATCAGACAGTCCTTGCCACAGCCATACATACATACCCCAGAAAGGGATGCAGGTCTCCTGGAAGGTGCAGCAGCTGGGGGCTGGAGTTTAGGGATTGTGGAGCAATCCCAGGGCGAGGGCTGCTGTCAACTGTAGAGAGACAACTTGAGGGAATGTGTGGGAGGAGATTGTGGTGGGAAATACCTCTGGAGGAAAGCCAGGCAGCCAGGGAAGCAAGGCGATATTGCTGAGTCACGCGTAGGGGGTGGAGCCATCACCACAGCCTCTCTCCCCCAAAGGCCAGCATCCACAGCTGAACAATAGAGAGACTGGCCCATCAATCACCTGGTGCACTGAACTACAGAGTAGGACCCCAGCCAGGGCGCCCCGCTGTGTGCCTGACCTGGGCAACAACAGAGAAGGACCCCAAGCAAGGGAGCCCTCTAAGTGCCTCTAACGGGTGGAGCTATGGAGAAAGACAGGGCAAAGAGGTCTTCTGATTGCCAGCTACAACAGGCTTAAAAAAAGACTCTGATAGGGCGACAACTCCTGCGGGGGAGGCAGTCCATGTCCCTGCACACTTGGCACCGCCAGGGTCCCCACAGCCAAGCAGCTGCACCACCTTCACACTCAACTATCACTGAGGCAGAGCTGCTACAGGCAAAGAATGCCTTGCATCTATGCACGCAGGGTTGCTTTGGTAGTGTCCAACTTTTCGTGACCCTGTAGACTGTGGCCTGCCTGGCTTCTCTGTCAGGGAGGGGGGTTCTCCAGGCAAGAATACTGGAGCGGTATGGGCCAATACTGGTTGCCATACCCTTCTAGAGCACTCTATGTCTGGCTGCCCTAGCCGCAAACTCCCCCGGGTACCTGGTGCTGCCAGAACCCCTGTAACCCAAGCAGCTGCACCACCTCCACACCTGGCCCTCACAGGGGCAAACCCAAGTCCTCCAGGGCAGCCTCAGGAGCAAACCCCAGCAGACGACCCACATGCAGAGGTGGAAAAAAAACCACAGTTGAAACCCAGGGGCAGTGTGGCTAAGGAAGAAGACCCAAAACCTTCCCACTAGCTGTACAAGCTGCAGATTAAATCCACACGATCAACTAGGCAGACTCTGAGTCTATGGAATATATAAAAAATCATTGAGAGCTCTCACAAAAGAAAACGCACTAGTTCTGACAGCTGTGGACATTGGAGGCAAGAACACACAGGAGAAGGACCAGATTAGAATCTGAGCTGCGCTCACAGCAGGTCCAGAGATCAGCAGTGTTGGAAGGCATCCTAGGGAGGTGAGACGGACTGTGACTCCCAGTGAGGGAAAGGACTCTGACAGCAGTCACTCAAGAAAAAATTTATTATTCTTATATTTTGACTTGTTCTGTAGAATCTTTTAGTTTTTTTTCTTTTTTTTCTTCCACCGCTGCAACTGTTGATTTTATTAGCACTATGAAATCTAATTAAGCCTTTGAACTTTTTTTTCCCCTCAGTCACAATTTTTTATACTTGTTATAAACCTCTGCCTCTACATTGGGCTTTTGCAGTTCTGTGGAGTTTTCCTTTTTTTTTTTCTTTTTGCTTTAAAAAATTTTTTTAACCTATTATTATTTTTTCTACATTTATTTTTCTATTTTTCTATATTTCTATTCTATTTTCTATTTTTCTATTTATTATTTTTCTACACTTACATGTATTTTCTACATTGCTTTCCCTACTGTTCTTTTCCCGTTGGAGTTAATCTGTAATGTATATAAATCTTCTTTACCTACCTCTATTTAACTGTTCATATCTATTCTTTCTTTCCTTTCCTCTTAACATACTTGTTAGTTTTATTTTCATTGCTTTATTCACCAACTGGCACCTTGCTTTAGTTTTGTCATCCAGTTTGTCCTTTAGCTAGCTTTGTTCTGGTAGATACAACTTTTAGTTTCCTTTGTTTGCCAAGTAAATCTATTATACTTTATTTTTGCTGGACTGTTTTCATTTTGCTTATGGGTATATATATGTATATTGGAGAAGGAAATGGAAACCTACTCCAGGATTCTTGCCTGGAGAATCCTATGAACAGAGGAGCCTGGTGGGCTGCAGTTTGTGGAATCGCAAGACGTCTATATTCAGTCACACTTTTTATTGTTGATATAAACCTCTGCCTCTACTTTGGGCTTTTGCAATTCTGTGGAGTTTTTTTTCCTTTTTTCTTCCATTTTTCCTTTTCTCCTTTTTGTAATTTTAATTTTTTTAAACCTGATGTATTTTTTTCTACATTTATTCCTTTGTTTGCCTTTCCTACTGTTCTTTTCCCCTTGCAGTTAATCTTAAATGTATATAAATCTTTCATCATCTACCTCTATTTAACTTTGCATATCTATTCTTTCTTTCCTTTCCTCTCTTCATATTTGTCAGTTTTATCTTCATTGCTTTATTCCTCACTTGGCACCTTGCTTTAGTTTTGTTTTCCAGTTTGTGCTTTAGTTAGTTTTGTTCTTAACTGGTAAATATAATTTTTTATTTCCTTTGTTCACTGTATCAATCTACTGTACTTTATTTTTGTTGGACTGTCTTGACTTTGCTCATGTGTATATATGTATATGTGTATATTCCATTATTTTAATTAATATTTGCCTGACTTTGTAACTGCCATTTGTCTGGGGTTCATCTTTGGTTTCTCGTTTTTGGATGTTTGTTTTAATCTCACTTAATGCCATAACAAACCACTTGGGGAATATTTGTTCCTGACCAGAGATCAAGCCCTGAGACTTTGGAGTGGGAGCACGGACCCTAGACTACCAGAGAACTAACCCTAGGGAGTAGCAAATAGTAAGAACTCACACAAAGGAAACCACTTGAATACAAGACCCGGCATCACCCAACCACCAGTAGCACCCTCTGCAGGACGCCTCATCTAAACAAAAATACAAACTCAATCAGCAGCAGACAGGATTACCACCTCTCTCAACCTTGCCCATCAGAGGAAAAACAAACAAACAAAAACTCAGCACAAATCTCACCCTATATGAAGCTTACACAAACCACTGAACCTACCTTAGGAGGGCAGAAACCAAAAGTAAGGAAGAACTCAACCCTGAAGTCTGGGGAAAAAAGACCAAACACGGTGAGTTAAAAAAATAATGAAAAGGCAGAGAAATACTACACAAATGAAGGAACTAGAAACACAGAAGTCCAAATAAATGAAGAGGAAAGAGGCAAACTACCTGAAAAGGAATTGGGAATAACGATAGTAAAGAAGATCAAAACCTTGAAAACAGAATGGAGAAAATGCAAGAGTCAATTAACAAAGATCTGGAAGAAATAAAGAATAAACATACAGAGACAAACAACACAATTACTGAAATTAAAAATACTCTAGGAGGAATCAATAGCAGAATATCCAAAGCAGAAGAATGAATCAGTGAGCTGGAAGATAAAATGGTGGAATTAATTTATGAAGAGCAGAATAAAGTAAAAAGAACGGAAAGAACTAAGGATAGTTTCAGAGACCTCTGGAAAAATATCAAACATACCAACATTCGAATCATAGGGGTCCCAGAAGAAGAAGAGAAAAAGAAAGGGTGTGAGGAAATTTTTGAAGAGATTATAGTTGAAAATTTCCCCTACATGGAAAAGGAAATAGTCAAGTCCAAGAGGCACAAGGAGTCCCACAGAGGATAAACCCAAGGAGAAACATGCCAAGACACATACATACTATTCAAATTAACAAAGACTAAACACAAAGAAAGAATATTAAAAGCAGCAAGGGAGAAAAAACAGTAACATACAAGGGAAACCCCATATGCTTAACTGCTGATCTTTCAGCAGAAACTCTGCAGGCCAGAAGAGAATGGCAGGATATATTCAAAGTACTGGGAGGGAAAAATCTACAACCAAGATTACTCAACCCAGCAAGGATCTCATTAAAAATTGATGGAGAAATAAATGCTTTTCAGAAAAGCAAAAGTTAAGAGAATTCAGTGCCAGCTTTACAACAAATGTTAAATGGACTTATATAGTCAAGAAATACAAAAGAAGAAAAAAGATCTACAAAATCAACCCCAAACAATTAAGAAAATGGCAATAGGAACATATATATCAATAATTACCCTAAATGTAAATGGATTAAATGTTCCAACCAAAAGACACAGACTGGCTGAATGGATACAAAAACAAGACCCATATATATGCTGTCTACAGGAAACGCACTTCAGACCTAAAGACACATTTAGACTGAAAGTGAGAGGATGGAAAAATATATTCCATGAAAATGGGAAGCAAAAGAAAGCTGTTGTAGCAATCCTCATATCAGACAAAATATACCTTAAAATAAAGATGATTACAAGAAATAAGGAAAGACACTATATAATGATCAAGGGCTCAATTCAAGAGGAAGACATAACAAGTGTAAATATCTATGCACCCAACACAGGAGCACCTCAATACATAAGACAAACACTAACAGACATAAAAGAAGAAAATGACAGTTACACAATAATAGTAGGAGACTTTAACACCCCACTCACACCAATGGACAGATCATCAAAACAGAAAATTAATAAGGAAACACAAGTCTTAAATGATACATTAGATGAGACGGATCTCACTGATATCTTCAGGACATTCCATCCAAATGCAGAAGAATACACCTTCTTCTCAAGTGCACATGGAACATTCTCCAGGATAGTCCACATCTTGCATCACAAATCAAACCTTAGTAAATTTAAGAAAACTGATATTGTATCAAGCGTCATCTCTGACCACAACACTATGAGACTAGCTATCAATAAAAAGGAAAAAACTGTAAAAAACACAAACACAGGGAGATTAAACAACATGTTTCTAAATAACCAACAAGTTACTGAAGAAATCAAAAGGGAAATCAGGAAATTTCTACAAACAAATGACAATGAAAACATGACAACTCAAAACCTATGGGATGCAGCAAAAGTAGTTCAAAGAGGGAAGTTCATAGCAATACAACCCTACCTCAAGAAACAAGAAAAACATTGAATAGACAACCTAACTTTACACCTAAAACAACTGGAAAAAGAACCCCAAAAACCCCAAAATTAGTAGAAGGAAAGAAATCATAAACATCCGAGCAGAAAGAAATCAAAGAAACAACAGTAAAGATTAATAAAACTAAAAGCTGGTTCTTCGAGAAGATAAACAAAATTGACAAGCCTTTAGCCAGACTCAGCAAGAAAAAAAAGAGAGAAGAATCAAACCAACAAAATTAGAAATGAAAAAGGAGAGGTTACAACAGACAATGCAGAAATACAAAGGATTATAAGAGACTATTATGAACGACTATATGGCAATAAAATGGATAACCTGGAGGAAATGGACAGATTCTTAGAAAAGTTCAATCTTCGAAGACTGAACCAGGAAGAAATAGAAGTTATGAACAACCCAATTACAAGCACTGAAACTGAAGCTGTGGTCAAAAACCTCCCAAAAAACAAAAGCCTAGGACCAGATGGCTTCATAGGAAAATTCTATCAAACATTTAGAGAAGAGCTAATGCCTATCCTTCTAAAACTCTTTCAAAATATTGCAGTAGTGGAAGGAACACTTCCAAACTCATTCTATGAGGCCACCATCACTCTGATACCAAAACCAGACAAAGACAACACACAAAAAGAAAACTACAGGCCAGTATCACTGATGAACATAGATGCAAAAATCCTCAACAAAATTTTAGCAAACAGAATTCAGCAACACATCAAAAAAGCTTATACACCATGATCAAGTTGGGGTTTATTCCAGGGATGCAAGGATTCTTCAATATTCACAAATCAATGTGATACATCATATTAAAAAATTCAAAGATAAAAACCATATGATCATCTCAATAAATGCAGGAAAAACCATATGATCATCTCAAAAGATGCAGAAAAAGCACACATGATTAAAACTCTTCAAAAAATGGGCACAGAAGGAACCTACCTCAACATAGTGAAGGCCGTATATGATAAGCCTACAGCAAACATCATTGTCAATGGTGAAAAACTGAAAGCATTCCCAGGAACAAGATCAGGAGCAAGACACAAGAGTGTCCACTTTCACCACTGTTACTCAACATAGTTTCGGAAGTCCTAGCTACAACAGTCAGAAAAGAAAAAGAAATAAAAGGAATCCAGATTGGAAAGAAGAAGTAAAGCTCTCACTGTTTGCAGATGACATGATACCATACATAGAAAACCCTAAAAATAGTATCCGAAAACTACCAGAGCTAATCAGTGGATTTAGCAACATTGCAGGATACAAAATCAATACACAGAAATCACTTGCATTTCTATATATACTAACAATGAAAAATCAGAAAGAGAAATTAAGGAATCAATTACATTCACCATTGAAACAAAAAGAATTAAATATCTAGGAATAAACTTACCTAAAGAGATGAAAGAACTATACACAGAAAATTATAAGACACTGATGAAAGAAATCAAAGATGACATAAACAGATGGAGATATATTCTATGTTCCCAGGTAGGAAGAATCAATATTGTGAAAATGACTATGCTACCAGAAGCAATCTACAGATTCAATGCGATCCCTATCAAATTACCAATGGCACTTTTCACAGAACTAGAACAAAAAATTTCACAATTCACATGGAAACACAAAAAATCCCCGAATAGCCAAAGCAGTCTTGATAAAGAAGATTGGAGCTGAAGGAGTCAACCTTCCTGACTTCAGGTTATACTACAAAGCTACAGTCATCAAGACAGTATGGTACTGGCACAAAAACAGAAATAGAAACCAATGGAACAAGATAGAAAGCCCAGAAATAAACCCATGCACTTATGTGTACCTTATTTTTGACAAAGGAGGCAAGAACATACAATGGGGCAAAGAAAGCCTCTTCAATAAATGGTGCTGGGAAAACTGGACAGATACATGTAAAAAACCGAAATCAGAACACTTCCTAACACCATACACAAAGATAAACTCAAAATGGATTAAAGACCTAAATGTAAGACCAGAAACTATAAAGCTCTTAGAGGAAAAAACAGGCAGAACACTCGATGGCATAAATCAAAGCAAGATCCCCTATGACCCAACTCCTAGAGTAATGGAAATAAAAACAAAAGTAAACAAGTGGGACCTGATCAAACTTAAAAGCTTTTGCACAGCAAAGGAAACTATAAGCAAGGTAAAAAGACAACCCTCAGAATGGGAGAAAATATTACCAAATGAAACTGACAAAGGGTTAACTTCCAAAATATACAAACAGCTCATACAACTCAACGCCAGAAAAACAAACAACCCAATCAAAATGTGCAAAAAAGACTTAAACAGACATTTCTCCAAAGACATAGATGGCTAACAAAAACTCTTGAAAAGGTGTTCAACATCGCTCATGATTAGAGAAATGCAAATCAAAACTATAATGAGATATCACCTCACACCAGTCAGAATGGCCATCAGCAAAATGTCTACAAACAATAAATGCTGGAGAGGGTGTGGAGAAAAGGGAACACTCTTGCACTGTTGGTAGGAATGTAAATTGATACAGCCACTATGGAAGATGGTATGGAGATTCCCTAAAAAACTAGAAATAAAAGCACCATATGACTCAGCAATCCCACACCCAGGCATATACCCTGAGGAAACCAAAACTGAAAAAGACACATGTATCTCATTGTTCATTGCAGCACTATATACAGTAGCTAGAACATGGAAACAACCTAGATGTCCACTGACAGATGAACGGATAAAGAATTTGTGGTACACAATGGAATATTACTCAGGCATAAATAGGAACACATCTGAGTCAGTTCTGATGAGGTGGATGAACCTAGAACCTGTCATACAGAGTGAAGTGAGTCAGAAAGAGAAAGATAAATATTGTACTCTAACACATATATATGTAATCTAGAGGAACGGTACTGAAGAACTGACTTACAGGGCAGCAATGCAGAAACAAACATAGAGAATCGACATATGAACCTGGGGAGAGGGGAGGAGAGGGTAAGATGTATGGAAAGAGTAACATGGAAACTTATATTACCATATGTAAAATAGATAGCCAACAGGGAATCTGCTGTGTGGCTCGGGAAACTCAAACAGCGCTCTGCATCAACCTAGAGGGGTGGGACGGGGAGGGAGACGGGAGGGAGGTTCTAAAGGGAGGGGAGATATGTAACCTATGCCCGGTTCATGCTGAGGTTTGACAGAAAACAACAAAATTCTATAAAGCAACTATCCTTCAATAGAAAAAAAAGAAAGAAAGAAAATAGAATTATATTCTTGAACATAAGAATCTTTGGTATAAATTATCTAACATGACAATATGAATCTGTATGCTTCTAATATACTGAGTACACACTTTTCACTGTTCATTTTCATATTTATGTGCTTCATAACCCCTATAGCAGAATTATTGAAACGGTTACGTTTTAAAAGACTAAAAAGTTTTTTTGGAAGCAAAACAATATAGCTTTACTGGCAGAATTAATTATGGCTGTTAATAAAAAGTTCATCATCATAAAAAGCAAAACATTGAAAGATAAATTTATAATTTAGATTAAGGGGTTACAAACAAAACATCTGAAGGAGTAAGAGGAAAAAACGATCTCGTTAAGTGTTCCCTAGAAAGACCTATACATAGCAGAAACTGATGACATGACTCCTTTCCTCCCATGTTAGACTAAGTGAATGATACTGTGTTAAAAATCAAACAAACAAAAAAACCACTGAAGGATCCCTAGCATCCTAAAATCTACCCATATATAAGGTTTAGCTGGGGAAGATAAAATTTAAAGAAGTGGCTTCAGTGGGAGGGAAGGGGCAGGCACAGGATTAAGGAGGTGTATGTAGTGGACCTTCAACTTACACGTTCAGTGTTTGATTAAAAAAAAAAACTCTTTAAATAAATATAATAAATATTAAATATGGGTTGTGGGTTTATGGACAGGTGTTTGCCTTGTTATTTTTTTCAGTACTAGTCTATCTCTGGGAATTCCAAAATCAAAATCTAGCATGAGCACGTATCCTAATTTTTTTCTGAGTATAAACTTTCTCCCTGCAGTTTAGAATCAGCACAGTTTCATACAGAGCCTAGCGCATTACTGTGCTAACTCCATGTCTGCATGAGTGAGTGAGTCAAAGTCGCTCAGTGGTGTCCGACTCTTTGCAACCCCATGGACTATACAGTCCCTGGAATTCTGTAGGCCAGAATACTGGAGAGGGTAGCCTTTCCCTTCTCCAGGGGATCTTCCCAAGCCAGGAATCAAACCTAGGTCTCCCGCATTGCAGGTGGATTCTTTACCAGCTGAGTCACAAGGAAAGCCCATAAAAAAAAAAAACCTTAGAATCTGTGACTTGGCTGGAGACGCTGGGGCCTGGGGTCCTGGCCTGGGAAGCTAATAGGTGTGAAAACCGCACCTCAACTCTGCCCCTTTCAAGGTGCTGCTTGTGGCTCTCCTCCACCAAAAAAAACCTTAAAAGATTATTAAAAAAAAAAAAAAGATTGGTTCATTATTCATGTCTTTAAAAACAAAGCAGTTCATCTAAATGAAAAATGGAACCAATAAAAAAAGAGGTAACAAGAAATGCTCACTGGAATCAAATATGTAACTATTTGTACCTCAATAGTCTGTAATTTTGAAGTAAGATAGATCCATCTGCAGAGAGACTGAGTAGATTGATTTTTAAATTTTAAATAAATTTAAAATTTATTTAATGTCAACTATGTGAAAGACCCTATGTTAAGGACTAAGGATACAGAAATGAATGAGAAAGGATCCCTGTTCTTAAGGAGCTTAGAGCCTAAAGAATCCTGAAAAATATTAACACAAAACATAATAAATGTTATAAAAATGTACAAAGTGATATGAAATCATTCAATAAGTACTGATGGACAGGCTAATTCTGTCTCAGACCTGGGAACGATTTCAGAGACAGGATGACGGTTGACATGAAACTTGAATAATGAGTAGAAGGTCAATAGATAAAAAAGAAAGGAAAGTGTGCTTCAGGCAGGAATGAAAAATATGTATGCATTAGATCCACATTATTCATAGAGTCTACATTTGCAAATACACCTACATACTCACTAAAACGTGAAACCCCGAAGTCAAAACTTTTTCAGTCATTTATGGACATACACAGAGTGACAAAAAATTTGAGTTGCCTGAAGCACACATTCTAAGCTGAGGTCAAACAAGGCAATCAATACTCACCATTCTACTTCCTTGTTTTGGCTTTCATACTGTAAAAGAAGTGTCCTTTTCACAGGCTATTTAGTGCTACATTTCCTCCATTTCTGGGCTTTGTGTTGGTAATACTGCATTTAAAAAGGTCCTCAAGCACAGTGCTGAAGTGCTAACTACTTCTCCTAAGCACAAGAAAGTTCTGTTGTGCCTTATGGAGAAAATACAGGTAGTCAGTTGATAACCATCTTTCAGGCATGAGTGCTGCTGGCTGTGAGTTCAATGTTAATGAATCAACAGTATATATTAAATAAGTTTTAAGCAGAGACACACATAAAACAAGGCTGTATTGACTGGTGGATAAAAATGTTGTGACCAGAGGCTAACAGGAACCTGTCTATATTTCCCCTAGGAAAAATAGCTTGTCACTAATTCAGTGTTTGTGATGACATTATAGAACATGACTACTGTGAATAATGAGAATCAACTGTGCATGTGTGTGCATTTATATGTATTCACTAGTTAACAAATATTTCTTTGAGTAACATTTATAGGAACCACTGACTATTTTGATTAGATATACATAGCATATTACCTTGTCTTGAGTAAGTAATGAATAATTAACTATAATAAAGATAACTGATGGCTTATTGTGCATACTTACAGTCTTTTTTTTTTTTTTTTTTACTTACAGTCTTTAAAGGCTTTAAATAGCATGGATATTACAAGATATTTTGTAGTTTCTAGTAGAGGGCAAAAAGATCTTGCTTAAAGATTGCTAAAATACTTGCAACCACTTAAAAAAGATGGAGTAGAATTTTACAGAAGTAGATATGGCATAATTTTACTGATTTAGCTTTTTCTACAAGATATTATTGTGAATAATGGCAAAAGCAGTGTGGTGAAAATTATGCAGTAGAAAATTCCTTAGATGATCTTTAACAGTTTCCTCAACTGTTAACAGAACTGAACTATTACTTTCCCAAAGTGATCCCAAAGAAAAACAGAGAAGATCCCACACACAAATTAGCTCATTATAATCAAAAAGAAGCGGGTAATGCTCTTAAATAGTCATGCTGCTATAAGGTTAATCTTTACAGAAAAGTAGAATAAGCCAAGCCGTACTATTTAATATTTTATAAAGACTTTCTATCATTTACATTTCCTATAATAATTATTCCAATAGCTTTTAAACACACAATTTAAAAATTCACATTTCCTTTCATTAGAATAAAGAAAATGAAAAATCAGAATGAATCTAAAAGAACACATAGACACTTAGGTCATGACTGATAATGATATCACAAATCCATATATGACTGAAATGTTACATTTTAGGTTCATAATGTCACTTTTTCCACCTTTGGTGAATGCCTTGAATCTTTTAAATTATATTCAACAGTCCGATAAAAGTTGTATCTTATACATTTTAAATATTCATTTATAGTTTGAGAAGCTAGTTTTCAGAAGCTAATGAGATTGACAATGCCAACAGATAAAAGTCTCCTGATAATTTCAAATTCTATTTACAAATATTGAGCAGTGAGGGTGAAAATCATTGAAGAGAAGAGGTCAAACGAGAACAAGAGATTAATATTCCATAATGCACAAAAACAAACAGTACAAGTTTTCATTGTGGTATAGATAGTAATTGTAAAGCCAGTTCCATGGATATCACTCATTTATAGATACTGCTTAAATCTGTATCTTCAGTCATCCCTCTCTTTTGAACTTCAGGTTCTTATATCCAACCAAATATACTCAATATTCCCCCTTGGAGAGGTGCCACGTCTTAATGTGTTCAAAACTCACCTCTTGATTTTCACTTAAGCCTTCTCTTCCTACAAGCCTTCTCCATCTTCTCCATCATTCTTCCAATTGCTAAAGCCAAAATCCTTGGACTTACCCTTGACTCATTTCCTTTCTCATATACCACATAAACAAATCATATTGTTTCTTCTTTCAAAATATATACAGAACCTGACCACTTCTTACTGCCTCCCAGATTATCTCCTTGGTCTAAGCCATATTATTTCTCACTTGGATAACTGTGTTAGCCTATAAACTGCTCTCCCTTTTTCTACCTTTTTCCTTCAAATCCAGAGTGATCTGTCAAATCAGATTATATCCTTACCGTACTCAAAATCCTCCATTGCTTTCCCATCTCATTGAGGGAAAAATTCAAAATTATGATAACCATGGTTTGTAAGCCCCTATTTGATTCAAATCGCTGTCACCTCTCTGACCTTGTCTTAAACTTTTTCATTCACGTCACTCCAAGTCACACAAATCTCTGTGCTGTTTCTCAGACCTGCAGAGCATTCTCTCACCTCACTGTCCCTGCACTGATTCCTCTGCCTAGAAAGCTTTTCACCCAGATATCTATTACACATCACTCATTCCTTCCCTTATTTCAGGTATCTAACTATCTTATCAGTAAGGCTTTCCTTGATTACCCTGTAAAAATAATCAGGGACTTCCTGGTGGTACAGTGGATAAAGAATCTGCTTGCCAGTGCAGGGGACATGGGTTTGATCTCTGGTCCAGAAGATTCAACATGCCGTAGAGCAATTAAGCCTGGGAACCACAACTACTTTGCCCACATGCCTACAAACCCTGCTCTGCAACGACAGAAGTCACGTCGGTGAGAAGCCCACGCACTGCAACCAGAAAGTCTGTGCCCAGCAATGAAGCCCCAGTGCAGCCAAAAATAAAAATAGATAGATAATCAAACTCCCCAAAGCACCCCTACCTCATCATTCTTTAATCCCTTACCTTGCCTTTCTTTTTTTCTCCACGTGAAAGTGTTAGTCACTCAGTTGTATCTGATTCTTTGCAACTCCATAGACTATAGCCCGCCAGACTCCTCAGTCCCTGGATTTCTCCAGGCCAGAATACTGGAGTGGGTAGCCATTTCCTTCTCCAGGGGATCTTCCCAACCCAGGGATCGAACCCAGGTTTCCCACATTGCAGGCGGATTCTTTACCAGCTGAGCCACAAGGGAAGCCCAAGAATACTGGAGTGGGTAGTTTCTCCCGTCTCCAGGGAATCTTCTCAACCCAGGGATTGAACCCAGGTCTCCTGCATTGCAGGTGGATTCTTTACCAGCTGAGCCACAAGGGAAGCCCAAGAATACTGAGTGGATAACCATTTCCTTCTCCAGGAGATCTTCCCAACCCAGGGATCAAACTCAGGTCTCCTGCATTGCAGGTGGATTCTTTACAAGCTGAGCCACAAGGGAAGCCCAAGAATACTGGAGTGGGTAGCCTATCCCTTCTCCAGGGGATCTTCCCAACCCAGGAATTGAACTATGAGGGAAGTCCACTTAATATAAACATAATCACAATTATCTATCCTTTGTATCTGGATTCTTTCACCTAGTATAATATTTTTTAAGTTCTTTCATATTGAAGCATGTATCAATACTTTGTTCCTTCTTATTGCTAAATTGCATTTATTATATTGTATGGACATGCCACCTTCCTTTTAATTGCTTAGTAGTATTCTATTATATGGACATACCACATATGGTTTAGAATTGCCAAGGTGGGATCTTATCTTTCCTATGTGTCAGAAAAGAGGAGTCCTCAACGAATGCCAGGAAGTAGAACTGGTAAGAGGAAGTAGGGGAAGAAAAGGAAATAGACTTGTGGTTGAGTAAAATCTGTTCCTAGAAGAGATGAAAAAGTCAAGTTGCAGTGAATTATCTGTAGATAGAGGGACCTGCATTGGATGTAGGAATTCAAGCTCTTTCCACTGAATCCTATGACCTGAGTTAATTCACTACTACTTGCTTTTTAGAAGGGTGGGGTCATGGCAACCACCCTCTACATCAATAAAAAGAAAATGGTCTTTTCTTTCCAGATGTGTCACAGATTGCCAATCCATAATATAATTTAAGCAGTACAGCTAAAAGCAATTATAAAATATTTTTAAAATAACATTGATCTCATGAAGTCTGGTTAAAAAATGACAGATTAAGTATATGCACTTACCCCTTCTCTTTATAAAATGATAGCAAAGTAAATTAAAAGATTTAAATCCACAAGGAAAAAAGCAGTAGAAAGCAACAGTAGACAAGATATTTCAATACATTTTTGGAAAACAGAGAACAAATGGAGGAATGGGATTTTATTTATTAGGGTGGAAGAAGCTATTAATATAACCTCAGGGACATTGGTGACAAGAGAGTCAATTCACTCTCAAAGAACCTGGGAAAGACTCAGACCCTGAAGTGCCAAATGGGTGGAGGGAAATACAAAGTGAAAAAACAGGATAAAAGTATATTATGTGCCTGAAACCAACACAACATTGTAAATCAGTCATACTCCAATAAATTTTTTTTTAAAAAGCATTCATATGTGAATGGTTGATTGCCCCCCCCCCCACTTCCACATGTAGAATACCAGCAGCTAAGTGACATACTCTAGCTAAGAGTATAAATAGATAAGAGAATGAAAGTTTATCCTCTAGAGAAACTGAAAAGGAGTATTCTAATAGATTAGGAGACACTGGACAGGGTAGAGAGTAGAAGTGAGATAGAATTTTAAAAAAGGGATTTATTGAAATACCAAAAGGCAGGATCTTAATTCCTCTATCCCTCTACCCACCCCACCCCACCCCACCCCTTATCCCCAACCCTCAAACACTTGCATTTTATTGCCCAGGCAAGAAATTTGTAAAGTCTTTTTCTGAAGGAACAGAGCAGTCCTAGAGAAAAGTCCTCGTCATAGTGATGTATGGTCATGTCTCCATCCTAACAGCCCAAAATGAGGCTACTCACAATAAATCTTCTTATTCCATAATGCTTTTAATCAGTTTAAAAGAACTATATACAGACCACCAACAGTCATCATACATGTAAGGAAATCTGATTTAAAATAAGATATCAAAAGAGCTATTTGATATTTAAAATATGGTTGTTGAAATAAGGCATAAAATAGAGGTTATGAAAAACCTCAGGAAAAGAGAACTGAACATGAAATGGAAAAGTGAAAGAAAAGACAGTCAAAGAACCAATCTAGGGAGGTTAACCTTTGACTAACAGGAGTTCCAGGAATAGAGGACAAAGAAAAGAGAGGGAAGAAAATAATCACAAATACTTATTAAGGGCAGAGTACATGTACTAGGCACTGCTCTAAGTGCTTTACGGAGAAGGCAATGGCACCCCACTCCAGTACTCTTGCCTGGAAAATCCCATGGACGGAGGAGCCTGGTAGGCTGCAGTCCATGGGGTCGCTAAGAGTGGGACACAACTGAGCGACTTCACTTTCACTTTTCACTTTCATGCATTGGAGAAGGAAATAGCAACCCACTCCAGTGCTCTTGCCTGGAGAATCCCAGGGAAGGGGGAGCCTGGTGGGCTGCCGTCTATGGGATCGCACAGAGTCGGACATGACTGACGTGACTTAGCAACAGCACCAGCAGCTAAGTGCTTTAAGTAAATTAATTTTAATTAACTAGTTAATTCTCCAGTCAGCCTATGAAGCAGGTATTATTTTTTTTTAAGCAGGTATTATTTTTGACCCCATTTTATAGATGAGGAAAAGTAGGAATGTAGAGGTTAATCTAATAACTAGTAAGTATGGAAAATTCCATAGACAGAAGAGCCTGGTGGGCTATGTCTATAGGGCTGCAAAGAGTTGGACACAACGCAGCACCTGAGCACACATGCATCAGAGCCAGAGTTCAAAGCCAAGCAGTCTAGTGCCATAACTCATATTCTCAACAACTATGTACTGCTGCCTCTCCACCAAAAAATAACATTACGAGACTTCCAGGCTAAGATGGCAGATTGAACATGAACATTCAATTTATTCCCTCCAGAAACTCCACTAAAACAACAGTAATGGGAATTTTTAAAAATAAGTAACCCCAAACAGTGAGGAAGAAAAGAGAAAAATGAAAAACAATGACAACAGACTTTTGGACATCAGAAAGTAGATGATAGAGTGGTAACTGATTTAGCAGATGAGAGAAAGCCAAGTCTTAAACCAACAGTGAGGAAAGCTGAGCACAAACTCAATATATACCACGGAATCCTCTAAACAAGAACTGGTAACACTTAGTTACCTGTAGAACTGGAGGTAAATGGAGAGTGAGACAGATAAATTAAGAAAAACTAGGTGAAAACTGTTTAAGAAGCTGTTAGATCCCTCTCTCTCTAATCCTGGCAAAAAATCTGTCACTTATTCCCTGCAGAGGGTAAAACAGGGATCTCTTGATTAGGGGACAGCAGGTAGTTAAGGGTATAAGTACCATAATGAAAAGCAAGGGGGATTAAATGACTTTATGCAGAAGTAAATGCTGAATTTTAAGATTAGTGGTCCCCTTCCTTCATTTTATTGAGTCAGACAGATTAGAAAACTTTTCTTTCATTAATCTGAATTAGGGTCAGAATGTTCCCTAACAAATGACCCAACCAGGTTATACTAGAATGAAATCCAAAGTTGACAAGTCCTATTCTTGTGTTTAGGCCTCCCAATCTTACTTAAGAATAGACAGCTGAGATAATAAGATAAGCTAAAGGAAGTCTGCATATGCATGATGGAGACCAAAATCAATAAAATAATACAAAGCAATTAGGTAGAAAGAAATCATGCAAAGAAAATTTTAAGGAAAAAGTATTTCCAAGAGATACCTGAAACAAATTTGATTTAAAAAGAAACATAAAAAGAGGAAGAAATACTTCCAAACTAATTTTATGAAGTCAGTATTACTCTGATACCAAAATCAGACAATGACACCACAAGAAAAGAAAATTACAGGCCAATATCCCTGATGAACATGGTTGCAAAAATCCTCAACAAAATATTAGCAAACCAGATTCAAGAATACACTAAAAGGATCGTACATCATGAGATGGTTAGATAGCATCACCAAATCAACATGAATATGAGCAAATTCCAGGAGAAAGTGGAAGGCAGAGATGTCTGGTGTGCTATAATCCATGGGATCCCAAAGAGTCAGACATGACTTAGCAACTGAACAACATTATAGTCAAGTGGGATTTAATCCAAGGACTTACAAATGGCTTAACATCTACATATCAATATGCTATACCACATTAACAAAATGAGGGATAAAAATTATATGACCATCTCAGTAGATACAGAAAAGGCATTTGACAAAATTCAACATTCATTTCTGATTAAAAAAAAAAAAAAAACTCAACATAATAAAGGCCATATGTAAGAAATCCACAGCTAACGTTATATTATAGTGAAAGATGAAAAACTTCCCCCTTAAGATCAGGAAAAAGACAAGTACGCCATATTTCAGTACTTCTATTCAACGTAATACTGAAAATTCCAGCCAGAACAATTAAGCAAGAAAGAAATAAAAAGCATCCAAACTAGAAAAGAATCAGTAAAATGTGTTTACAGATGACTTGCAGAAAATCCTAAACACTTATTTTAAAACCTGTTAGAACTAATACACAAATTCAGTAAAGTAACAGGATACAAAAATCAGTATTAAAAAAAAAAAACTGGTTGCATTTTGAGTGCTTCCTAAGGGCAAAAACAAAACTTGAAGTAAAACAAACTCTCATGTCCATAATACATTTAAATCATAAACCACAGACTCATCATGCAGTCAGTTTAACAAAATGTAACATCCCAACAACAGAAAAACATAAACTCTTTATGCACTGAAGAAACATAAAGTCATGTGTACTCAATGGAGTCACTCTCTTCAGATGAGATATTTGTAAAATACTTGTCACTGATGACAGTGCAGATGTGCTGACATCCTTGGGATGCTTTACTAAGATTCAAACTCACTACATCCCATCTCGGGGGTCTCTTTTTTGATGAGCTGCATTTGCCCGCTTTTGTATTATCTGTGATGTTAGTAAGATTAGTAAGACTGGAACTAAAACAGACTTAATTACAGTGCCTTTCAAATAAGGTACTAAATATAGTCTTTGTTCAGTCAAATGTGATTGCCCATGAAAATTACAGGAGTGTTTAAAAACAAGATGAAAAGGAATCTATTAAATTATGTTCTGGGACCAATGCTTTTTTATATAGGTATTTAAAGATAACTTGCATTTGGAGAATTGATTATAATTTTAGCAAAATGGACTTGGTTCTGCTCTATGGGTCTCACAATGGCAATACCTGAAACACTGGGATTTACAAATACAGTACAGAGCCCCCTTATCTACGTGGGATATGTTCCAAGGTAAACCCCAGTGGAGGCCTAACAACCATGAATAGTACCCAACCTAGCTATACATACTTACCTAGGATAAAGTTTAATTTATAAATTAAGCACACTAAGAGATTCAACAACTAATAATAAAAGAGCAATTATAACAGACTGTAATAAAAGTTATGCTAATATAGTCTCTCTCTCTCTCAAAACACTGTACAAATGTAATGCCTTTTCCATCTTAACTAAGCATTGTATCAAGCACTGTGGCTATAAAACTAGCATGTATTTCTTCACCTCAGAAAGCATAACTGAGGATAAGGGGGGGACTACTGTGTATATTGAGTCTGTTCATTTTGAAACGAAGAATTGCTTCTATAAGAGCCAAGAAGAGAAAAATCAAAGTAAACTTATGAGACCTAACTACAGGTTTAGCCAAGGTCAAGAGAGGAAATCCTCTGACTCACTTGTTCACACATTCCTCAAGGCATCAATTTAAACCCTACTTTCTTTTTAAGATTCTTTTCCCCAAGTCTTTTCATTCCTAGCTGACTGCTGCTAATTTAGACAAACTGATATTTTATACAAAGAGCATATGTTATATAACATATACTATAGAGCTACTTGGTTATTCAGCTACTTGGTGAAAAATGTTCTGTGTCTCAAGTTTATCATGCTATAATATTTTTTAATCTAAAAGAAATCTGCAGAGCAATCTTTTTCAGACCTTCTATTTTTACATTTACAATTAGGTAAGTAGAGAGAAGTTCTACTGTTTTTAGAAATAATTTTATAAATTAGGCACACCAAATTCATAACAGATTGCCTCTAATGGAAAGAGATAGAAATGAGACAAAGATGGAGTGGGGATAGGATAGTGCTTGTTTTAGCTGTATCTAGTCATGTTGTATAATTTTTATATAAAATATTTAAATATTGGAACTTCTTAAAATAAAAAAATTAATTTAAAAAACTGTATAGGAACTCAAATATACTCCTTGTCACAGCCAGCCAATCTCGTTTGTATAGGCTGTATAGGAAATCACAATGTGCAAAGTTTCCAATGAGAAAGGGTAGTTACTTTCACCTCCACATCTTTAAACTCCCAATTATCCAAAAAATCACTGAGAAAATATACCCAAATGCTCTCTGAGGTAGTCCAAAACAGGTTTTCACTTATTTTTCAAAGACCCAGATAGATGCATATTATTATTGTTTTATTTATTTATTTTTTAAATTATTGTTAACTGATACCTCTGAGGTCCAAAACTGACTTCTACCTGAGTAATGACATCTTCATATAGACATCTTACAGTATAAACACTCTGGCATAATTCTTCTTATACTCTTAGATAGGAATATTATTTTCATCTAGGGAGATTTCTGTAATTATTACAATCTTAACAGAACTCTCAAAACTACATGAATATAATCAGTCATAAAACTGTAAAACAGAAGTCTACTCATCCTTCAGTAGTGAGAGATTGATTATACAAGTAGACAATGACCAGACCATATATGACTGTGACCCACAATTTCTTCAGCCACTACCCAGGAAAGTAAAATCACAGCCTCTGCAGCAATCAGCCCAGATGAGAGTTAACTAACGGCTTACCTTTTTTTTTTTTTGGTCTGCAGTCTACCATACACTTTAAACTCAGCAACAACCAGAGGAAGACAAATATTGTACCCAGATCAGTTACCTAAGATGCCCAGTTTCTACCTAGCCCATTTCAGCTTCCACACACCAACAGTCTCCAATAAGCATAACTAAAGTCTTCTCTTTTTTACCATAAAACCTGCCCACTCCTATCTGAATCTGCCAAATACAAGAGATGGTGGTAACTTTCTTCTTATAGCAAGCTTTGAATTCATAGTCTGTTTGTTCTCATTTTGGATAGTTTTTATTTCCACAGTACTGCAAAAATCATATAAAAAGAAAACTAACACTACGGGCATTTTATTCTAATCAAATTTAAGATCATACTTCAGTATGATTGGTCAACAAGCTCACCAGAAACAATTAACTTCTATTTGATAGATAAATGGTTTTTCAACACCTGGGAGACAAATCTTGTATTCCACTTCAATATTTGGTATTTCAGACTCAAACTGGTCAAACTTGAGAACTTTGACCACTTGAAAACAATGCCCAAAGATTGTGCTATATTTTAGACAAACAATATTGCTGATGTTATAAATCAGAACTAAATGATGCAGTAAAATATCTGCTATCAATATGTGAAAATATCTGCAGAAAATGTCAGAGGGTGAGTCCTAAATGTTGTTGATAATGAAATCATAAATCAGACCAACCTACAAAGAGTTACAAAAACTTATCTATAGTAAGTTGAAGTTGTTTTGGATAAATTGTGAGCTTAGGCCTAAAATGGCATAACCAATGTGAATGGAAATTTTAATGGCTTTAATAAGAAAAAGGTTAACAATGAGAAATCAAGAGCATTATATCTTTAATCCCATCTTTTGGATTTGGTAACAATGAAGTTTCTTAAGGAAGTAAAAAAATCTCCAAAAAGTTCTCAATTTTTTGTGTGACAATATATACCTGAAAAAAAATTTCAAAATATTTGTTAAAGTAATGAAGTGTAGTATGTAGGAAGCAGGGTTTATACTAAACATACTGGATGAAGTTTTTCATAAATTATTTGCTATGAAAAATGAGCTCCTAAATTATTAGAACAACAGAAGTTTTACCAACTGTACTAAAAAAACAAGTCAGAGAATTGAATAATTTATTGACTTCAATTTTTATTTATCTTTTTAAAAAACATCTATTATGTGCTATTCCAGGAAGGTATACTAAAGAGCTTCAAAGGAAAATGGGCATTCTCCTATATAGTTTACAATTTTAATTTTAAGGTCATTATTCTGAGAAAATATTCCTTTATTATTAAAAATAAGTAGCCCCACTGGAAATAAGTTCATGTGAAATACAATTAGTAACTCTAAGAGCAAAGCTATCTCAATATGCATTTATACTAAATATGTCTACAAAAATTAACTGCCTCATCTGACAAACCCTCTCTCTCAGTTGCATTCATTATCTTGATAGCATCATATAAGTGTTGAATATTACTGACTAAAAGACCACAACCTCAATCTTAGGAGTGCTGCGTGAAGTGCTTTGTCGCTCAGTGGTGTCTGACTCTTTGCAGTCCCTGTAGTCCACCAGGCTCCTCGGTCCATGGGGATTTTCCAGGCAAGAATACTGGAGTGGATTGCCACACCCTTCTCCAGAGTATCTCCCCAACCCAGGGATTGAATCCAGGTCTCCCATGTTGCAGGCGGATTTTTTACCATCTGAGCCACCAGGGAAGCCCAATTTTAGGAGTAATAGCTCCAATTAGGAGACAAAACACTGATTTAATGTTCACATTTAAAAGGAGTGTTAATATTATTGTTATTCCAAAAGAAGATGATATCTGTATTTTATGCAGTGATAGACCATTCTAAACAACTAATCTCATTTGATTGAAAATCATGAACCATGATCTGAATGATCATGACTCAAGATAATGGCAAGAGTGAACATCGACATTTTAGGAATCAGTGAACTAAAATGGACTGCAAAGGGTGAATTTAACTCAGATGACCATTATATCTACTACTGTGGCCAAGAATCCCTTAGAAGAATTGGAGTAGCCATCATAGTCAACAAGAGAGTCTGAAAAGGAGTTCTTGGGTGCAATCTCAAAAACAACAGAACAATCTCTGTTCGTTTCCAAGGCAAACCATCCAATATCACAGTAATCCAAGTCAGCCACAACCAGCAATGCTGAAGAACCTGAAGTTGAATGGTTTTATGAAGATCTACAAGACCTTCTAGAACTAACACCCAAAAAAGATGTCCTTTTCATCACAGGGGACTGGAATGCAAAAGTGGGAAGTCAAGAAACACCTGGAGTAACAGGCAGATTTGGCCTTGGAGTACAGAATGAAGCAGGGCAAAGGCTAATAGAGTTTTGCCAAGAGAATGCACTGGTCATAGCAAACACCCTCTTCCAACAACACAAGAGAAGACTCTACACGTGGACATCACCGGGTGGTCAATACCGAAATCAGATTGACTATATTCTTTGCAGCCAAAAATGGAAAGTCTGTATACAGTCAGCAAAAACAAGACCAGGAGCTGACTGTGGCTCAGATCATGAACTCCTTATTGCCAAATTCAGGCTAAAATTGAAAAAAGTAAGGAAAACCACTAGACCATGCAGGTATGACCTAAATCAAATTCCTTACGATTATACAGTGGAGGTGAAAAATAAATTCAAAGGATTAATCTGATAGAGTGCCTGAAGAACTATGGACCAAGGTTCGTGACACTGTACAGGAGGCAGTGATCAAGACCATCCCCAAGAAAAAGAAATGCAAACAGGCAAAATGGCCGTCTGAGGAGGCCTTACAAATAGCTGAGAAGAAAAGAGATGCTAAAGGTAAAGGAGAAAAGCAAAGATATACCCATTTGAATGCAGAGTTCCAAAGAATAGCAAGGAGAGAGAAGAAAGCCTTCCTAAGTGATCAATGCAAAGAAATAGAGGAAAACAATAGAATGGGAAAGACTGATGTCTCTTCAAGAAAATTAGAGATACCATGGGAACATTTCATGCAAAGATGGGCACAATAAAGGACAGAAATGGTATGGACCTAACAGAAGCAGAAGATATTAAGAACAGGTGGCAAGAATACACAGAAGAACTGTAGAAAAAAGATCTTCATGAACTAGATAACCACAATGGTGTGATCACTCACCTAGAGGTAGACATCCTGGAATGCAAAGTCAAGTGGGCCTTAGGAAACATCACTACAAAGCTAGTGGAGGTGATGGAATTCCAGTTGAGCTATTTCAAATCCTGAAAGATGATGCTGTGAAAGTGCTGCACTCAATATGTCAGCAAATTTGGAAAACTTAGCAGTGGCCTCAGGATTGGAAAAGGTCAGTTTTCATTCCAATCCCAAAGAAAGGCAATGCCAAAGAATGCTCAATCTACCACACAGTTGCACTCATCTCACATACTAGCAAAGTAATGCTCAAAATTCTCCAAGCCAGGCTTCAACAGTACGTGAACCATGAACTTCCAGATGTTCAAGCTGGATTTAGAAAAGGTAGAGGAACCAGAGATCAAATTGCCAACATCCGTTGGATCATCGAAAAAGCAACAGAGTTCCAGAAAAAAATCTACTTCTGCTTTACTTACTAAGCCAAAGCCTTTGATTGTATGGATCACAGCAAACTGGAAAATTCTTCAAGAGATGGGAATCCAGACCACCTTACTTGCCTCCTGAGAAATCTGTATGCAGGTCAAGAAGCAACACTTAGAACCATACATGGAATAACAGACTGGTTCCAAACCAGGAAAGAAGTACCTCCAAGCTGTATATTGTCACCCTGACTATTTAACTTATATGCAGAGTACATCATGTGAAATGTCGGGCTGGATGAAGCACAAGCTAGAATCAAGATTGCCGGGAGAAATATCAATAACCTCAGATATGCAGATGATACCACCCTTATGGCAGAAACCAAAGAAGAACTAAAGAGCCTGTTGATAAAAGTGAAACAGCAGAGTGAAAAAGTTGGCTTAAAACTCAGCATTCAGAAAACTAAGATCATGGCATCCAGTCCCATCAGTTCAAGGCAAATAGATGGGGAAACAATGGAAACAGTGACAGACTTTATTTTCTTGGGCTCCAAAAACACTGCAGATGGTGACTGCAGCCATGAAATTAAAAGACTCTTGCTCCTTAGAAGAAAAGCTATGATCAACCTAGACAGCATTTTAAAAAGCAGAGACATTACTTTGCCGACAAAGGACCATCTAGTCAAAGCTATGATTTTTCCAGTAGTCATGTAAGGATATGAGAGTTGGACTATAAAGAAAGTTGAGTGCCAAAGAACTGATGCTTTTGAACTGTGGTGTTGGAGAAGACTCTTGAGAGTCCCTTGGACTGCAAGGAGATCAAACTAGTTAATCCTAAAGGAAATCAGTCCTGAATATTCATTGGAAGGACTGATGCTGAAGCTGAAACTCCAATACTTTGGCCACCTGATGTGAAGAACTGACTCATTTCAAAAGCCCCTGATGCTGGGAAAGACTGAAGGCAGGAGGAGAAGGGGGCGACAGAGGATGAGATGGTTGGATGGTATCACCGACTCGATGGACATGAGTTTGAGCAAGCTCCAGGAGTTGGTGATGGGACAGGGAAGCCTGGCATGCTGCAGTCCATCGGGTCACAAAGAGTCGTACATGACTGAGTGACTGAACTGAACTGAAAGCTGTACCGGAATCTAGTTGCTAGGTTGCTATATGCTACCCCTGGCTCCCTCCTGAAAATACTAATTAGTGATGACTCCCAGAAAATATGCAGATACATACTATGTAAGAAAATTTCAGCAAATTCAGATTTGGTCATACAATTCTTCTAAATGAATGGCTACATTAAGACCGGGCATTCCTACATAGGCAAACCGTATTATAATGGGCAAAGGGACCACCTCATTCCTTGAGTGCAGTACAAACTTACAGTCTACCATCCATACCCACAGTTCTTCCATACCTGAGGTTCCACATTTGAGGATTCAACCAACTCACAGATCATATAGTACTGTACTGCTTACTATCGAAAAAAAAAAATCTGTGTATAAGTGGACCTATGCAGTCTAATAAGCAAGAGTTGTTCAAAGATCAACTGTACAGAAATACCTTGGAGGTGCTGCAGGTTTGGGTTTTAGACCACTACAATGAGTATCAGAATTGAAAACCAAAAGTTTTTTGGTTTCCAGTTGCATATGAAAGTTATGTTTACACTATACTGTATAGTCTATTAAGTATGCAATAGCATTACATCTAAAAAATGTACACTTCTAAATTTAAAAATACTTTATTGCTAAAAAATGCTAATCATCATCTGAGCCTTTAGCAAGTTATAATCTTTTGGCTCATGGAGGGTCTTGCCTCAATGTTCATGGCTACAGACAGATCAAGGTGGTGGTTGCTGAAGGTTGGGATGGCTGTGGAAATTTCTTGAAATAAGATGACAATGAATTCTGCTGCATTGATTGATTCTTCCTTTCATGAATGATTTCTCTGTAGCTTACAATGCAGTTTGATAGCATTTTGCCCACAGTAGAATCTCTCTCAAATCTGAGGTCAATCTTCCCAAACCCTGATACTGCCTTACCAACTAAGTTTTTATAATATTCTAAATCCTTTGCTGTCATTTTAACAGTCTTCATAACATCTTCATCAGGAAAAGATTCCATCTCAAGAAACTACTTTCATTGTTCATTCATAAGAAGCAACTCCTCATCTGTTAAAGTTTTATCATGAGATTGCAGCAATTCAGTCAACATCTTCCAGCTCTATTTCTTGTTCTCTTGCTATTTCCATCACAACTGCAGTTACGTCATCACACTTACGTCATGAACCTCTTGAACCTCAGCCACAAGGGTTGGAATCAAATTCTTCCAAAATCCTGTTAATGCTGATATTCGGACCTCAAAAATCAAGAACATTCTTAATAGTGTAAGGAAGAACAAACCTTTCTCCATACTGGATCCATTCCTTTAACACTGAATTGTGTTCTCTTGCCTGTGCTTTAGTCTTGCTGGCTCCGCACCTTTGTAAAGAATTGTTACGTATAGTCTGACATATATGTAAATGGCCCCTTCTCAAGGCTCTGCTTCCCAGACTTGATTTTTAAAAGTGTAACACTTTTCCCTTTTCAAAATGTTATTACTACTTATTATTACTTTTAAATTTTATTTTTTTGGCTGTGCTGGATCCTCACTGCTGCGGAGGCTCAGCAGTTGTGTGTGGGCTTCGCTTCCCTGTAGCATGTGGAATCCTCCCAAACCAGGGGTTGAACCCAAGTCCCCTGCACTGGCAGGCAGACTCCTAAACATGGGACCACCAGGCAAGTCCTAGAGATGTAAGACTTTTCATACAAAGATAAAAAGTTACAGAACAGAGAATAACATTTGTCTTGTTGGAGACTGACAGTAATGTCATAACCAGACCTTCATGAACAGCTGCAAAAACAAAGGGTTATCACATTTCCTCTGGGGTCCAGCTAGCACCAAGAAACTTGTAACTACCACCCATATTCCGACACACTCCCCCCCAACTTTTAGTATAAAAAAAACCTTGAATTCTCAATTCATGTAAGATGCTTCTTTGGGACACTATAGTCTGCCATCCTTCTTAGGCTGCTGGCTTTCCAAATAAAGTTGTTATTCCTTACCCCAATAACTTGTTTATTAATTTACTGACCTGTCCTGGGGCAAACAATACAAGCTTGGACTCTGTAACAATGGTATCTAGAACAGTGAATCTTTTCCAGAGGCTTTCAATTTACTTCGCTCAGATCCATCAGAGGAATCACTATTTACAGCAGTTATAACCTTACAAAATGTATTTCTTAAATAGTAAGACTTTGAAAGTCAAAATTACTCCTTGATCTCTGGGATGCAGAATGGATTTGTGTTAGTAGTCATGAAAACAATCCAGTTCATCCCCATTACAGCTTTTGGGTGAGCAGGTGCACTGTCAACAAGCTGTAATATTCCGAAGGAATCTTCTTTCTGAGCAGTAGGTCCCAATAGTGGACTTAAAACAGTAGCCCACATTGTAAATAGATGTGCTGTCATCCAGGCTTCGTTGTTCCGTTTCTAGAGCACAGGCAGGGTAGATTTAGTATAGTTTTTAAGGTTCCTAGGATTTTCAGAATGGTAAATGAGCAATGGCTTCGACTTCAAGATACCAGCTGTATTAGCCCCTCATGAGGTATGACTCTGTCCTTTGAAGCTCTGAAGCCAGGCATTAGCTTCTCCTCTCTACTACGAAAGTCCTAGATGGCATCTTCTTTCAATAGAAGGCTGTTTCATAAATACTGAAAATCTGTTGTTTAGTATAGCCACCTTCATTAATTATCTGAGCTTAGATAAAGCCGGTTTAAAACTCAATATTAAAAAGCTAAGTTCACAGCAAGTAGAAGGCAAAAAGGTGGAAGCAGTGACAGATTTCCTCTTCTTGGGCTCTAAAATCACTGTGGATGTGACTGCAGCCATGAAATTAGAAGATGACTGCATCCTTGCAGGAAAGCTATGACAAATCTAGATAGTGTGTTAAAAAGCAAAGACATCACTTTGACAACAAAGGTCCACACAGTGAAGGCTATGGTCCTTTCAGTAGTCATATATGGATGTGCAGTTGGACAATGAAGAAGACAGAGCACCAAAAAACTGATGCTTTCAAACTGTGGTGCTGGAGAAGACTCTTGAGAGTTCCTTGGAAAGCAATATCAAACCAGTCAATCTTAAAGGAAATCAACCCTGAATACTCTTTGGAAGGACCAATGCTGAAGCTGAAGCTCCAGTACTTTGGCCACCCAAAGCGAAGAACTGACTCATTGGGAAAGACCCTGAAGCTGGGAAAAACTGAAGGCAGGAGAAGAGGGTGACAGAGGATGAGATGGTTGGATGGCATCACCAATTCAATGGACATGAACTTGGGCAAATTCCAGGAGCTGGGACGGACAGGGAAGTCTGGTGTGCTGCAGTCCATGGGGTTGCAGAGTCAGACAAAACTTGATGACTGAACAGCAACAAGATCTTTTGGATAACTTGCTGCAGCTTCTATATCAGCACTTGCCATTTCATCTTGCATTTTATATTATGGGGATGGTTTCTTTCCTTAAACCTCATAAACCAACCTTTGCTAGCTTCAAACTTTTCTGCTGCAGCTTCCTCATGTCTCTTAGCCTTCACAGAATTGAAGAGAGTTAGGGTGTTGCTCTAGATTAGGCTTTAGCTTGAGGGAATGTTGTGTCTAGTTTCATCTTCTATCCAAACCACTAAAATTTTCTCCATATGGTAACAAGGTTGTTTTGTTTTATCATTCATGTGGCCCTTGAAGCAGCATTTTTAATTTCCTTCAAGAACTTTTCCTGTGTATTCACAACCTAGCTAGCTGTCATAAGAGGCCGAGCTTTCAGCCTACTTCAGCTTTTGATGTGCCTTCCTAAGCTTAATCATTTCTATCTTTTGATTTAAAGTTAGAGCTCTTCCTTTCACTTGAACACTTAAGAGGCCATTGGAGGGTTAACTGTTGGCTGAATTTCAATATTGTCTCAAGGAATAGGGAGGCCTGAGGAAAGATAGAGAGGTAGTGGAATGGACTGTTGATGGAGCAGCCAGAATACACACATTTATTAAGTTCACTGTCTTACATGGGCACATGGCATCCCAAAACAATCACAACAGTAATGTCAAATAGTTACTTATCAGAGACCACCCCAAAAATATAACAATGGAAAAGTTTGAAATATTTTAAGAATTACCAAAATGTGCCGCAGAGACATGAAGTGAGTATATGCTGTTGGAAAATTGGTGCTAACAGACTTAACAATGTATAGTTGCAACAGATATTCAATTTGTAAAAAATGCAGTATCTGCAAAGTATAATAAAATGAACTATGCCTGTATGAGAAGCGAGCCCAGTAATTTAAAGAAAAATTATAACATCCAGTAATATTTGAATAAAAAGTTATTAGCAAAATATTGAGCTTCCCTGATAGCTCAGTTGGTAAAGAATCTGCCTGCAATACAGGAGACCCCCATTTGATTTCTAGGTCGGGAAGATCCCCTGGAGAAGGGAAAGGCTACCCACTCCAGTATTCTGGCCTGGAGAATTCCATGGACTGTATAGTCCATGGAGTCACAAAGAATTGTACGTGACTGAGCGACTTTCACTTTCAAGGCAGATTAACTTAAAAATTTAACCTTTAAGTCTCTTTAGTCTTAGTTCAAAACAAATTGTGATATGCCTGTTAACATATGTTTTTCTTACTCATGTGTAAATAAATACCACAAAAATCACCTTTTTGCAAATATGCAATATTTCAAAGATTGCTGCTAATGTCTTTTTTCATTGAATCCTTATAAAATAAAATGCCTCTATAAAAGATTCTCAGTAGAAATAAGACTCAACAGTGAAATAAATTCCATTAACACATTTTTATGGAAATAATAAGTTTAGTGACAGCCTTCCAAAGTCCCATATGGAGAGGTGGTAAACTGTCTTTTAAAGTCCACATCAGCTACTTATGCTTCCCACTCTTGGAGAAAACCATCAATATTTCTTTTCAAACTAAATAAGACACTGAAAAATAAACTCTAAAGGTCAGCACTCTTAAAGTTTTTATTTAAATTTTTCTTGATAGGCTTTAATCTAATCTAATCTGAAAAATTATATTTTGACATCCCTTTTACCTATAAACATTATATTCTCATCTTTTTTTTTTTTTTTTATTCTCATCTTTATTATAACATTTAACTTTCTTCCTTTTAACATTTCCTTATCAATCACTTCCATATACCCATTTGCAATATAAATTACAATTACCTATAATTCATTTTATACCAGAAATTTGGTAAGTTTTTAAATAAACTCATCATATTAGAAAATCTTTACAATAAATTCAGATAATTCAATACATTTATAAATATGGATCATGTTTGTTTTTACTCTTTAAAATGAGTACAACTCTCCTGTATCTCAGGACCTATGTAGGGTAAAGTGATATTGGAACACACTTCTCAAAAAACAGTATTTAATTCTTATGGACTGAATCCCCCAAATAATGCCTCTCCATATCTAATAGTAATATGGTATACAGAAATGTATGAAAATGTTGTGACAGAAACTAGAATGATTTGTCAAAAACAAATACTTGTGAAACAAACTATGTCCCCTCCTTTCAAGGTCAGAAAAGTGAAATGAGGGAGGTGGGAGGGGGGATCGGGATGGGGAACACATGTAAATCCATGGCTGATTCATGTCAAAGTATGGCAAAAAACACTACAAGATTGTAAAGTAATTAGCCTCCAACTAATAAAAATAAATGGAAAAAAATAAAATAAAATAGTGAATAAAAGATAAAATAAAGTAAAAAGAAAAGTGAAATGAAAGTGTTAGTCGCTCAGTTGTGTATTGACTCTTTGCAACCCTAGAGACTAGCCCACCAGGCTCCTCTGCCCTTGGGATTCTCCAGGCAAGAATACTGGAGTGGGTTGCTATTTCCTTCTCCAGGGCATCCTCCTGACCCAGGGATCGAATCTGAGTCTCCTGCATTGCAGGCAGATTCTTTACCGCCTGAGGTCAGACATTTAATTGTATGCTTGAGGCTCTTGGTTATGACTAATTACTTTTATAGATGCCATTTCCCCTATGATCTTCTTTGTTCCACAGGAGTATCATTTTTTTTAATCAAAAAATACTCTCAAACTTTCATATTTAAAGACAGGAGCATATAGCCCCAAGAGTTTATGACCATCACCACTGCCCCCTCACATGCATACAGTGTCCCTTGTGATTAACATCTTACATTAGAATGTACATTTGTTACAGTTTGTATGTTCAGTCACTAAGTTGTGTCAGATTCTTTGGACCCCATGGACTACAGCTTACTAGGCTCCTCTATTCATAGGATTTTTTGCCATTTGTTGCCATAGGAAATTTGCCATTTTCTCCTCCGAGGGATCTTTCCGACAGATGGAAGGAACCTGCGATGTCTCCTTCATTGACAGGCAAATTCTTTACCACTATGCCACCTGAGGGGTCCACATTTGTTAGAATTTATGAACTAACATTAAAATGTTATTAACCATTTCACGGTTTATTCATATTTCCTTAGTTTTCACATAATGTCCTCCTTCTGTTTTAGTATCCCACTTAGGTTACCACTTGCATTTAGTCACCATATCTATTTAGGTTTCTCTTAGCTGTGAACATTTCTCAGGCTTTCTTTGTTTTTTTAGGATCTCGATAGTTATCAGTAATTCTAATCAGGTAAATTGCAGATTGCTTCCCTATTACAATTTTTGTGATGTTCTTCTCATGGTTAAACTGAGGTTAAGGGCTTCTATGAAGAGCACAGAGGTTAAGTGCCAGTTTCATGACATTGTATCTAACCGACAGGCTTCTCTGTCCATAGCATTGTCCAGAAAGAATACTGGAATGGGTTGCCATTTCCTACTCCAGGGAATCTTCCCAACCCAGGGATCGAACTCACATCTCTTACATCTCTTGCACTAGCAGGCAGTTCTTTACCACTAATGCCACCTAGGAAGCCCCATCATATCAAGGGTACACACTATCTGTAATGATTTATGATTGACCTTGATCATCAGGCTTTAGTAGGGTATATCATCAGATTTCTCCTATAAAGCTTCTCTCTCTCTCCCACTTCCCACACCGTATTCTTTGAAATGAAGTCACTATGTGCAGCCCACATTTAAAAGAGTACGAAGTTACGCTCCTTTGCATAATTTGGTATTATTTTGTATGAAGAGTTTATCTCTTTATCTCCATTTATTAACTTATCCGATTACTCATTTAAATCAGTATGGACTAATAGATATTTACTTAACATGGGAGTATATTATTTATTTTTTGTTGTTCAAATGTTTCCAGGTTTGCCCATCAATAGCTCTTTCAGTTTGCTCCTCTGCCCCTACAAGATGCTCCAGGATGATTTGTCATATTTTTTGCTCTAATACTTAAAACACAGACACATGAGAAGAATGGCATGTAATGATGAGAGAAGACTGAAGTGCTACAGGTGCAACCAAGGAATGCCAAGGACGGGCAGAGGCGCTACCAAAGGCGAGGCATGGGAAGAAAGGGTGCGCCTCCACAGGCCCACAGCGGCCCCTTCAGTATGATACCTACTCTCCAGAACTGTTAAGGAATAAATTTCTATTGTTTTAAGCCAAACAGTTCATGGTTCTTTATCATTAAAGTCCTAAGAAACTAATATATCCACCTGAAACCTGCCCGATACGATTTTTCCCAACCAGTACATGGCACTACCATTCACCCAAGATGCTCAGGACACAAACCTGGGAGTTCTTGATTTTACTCTCTCATTCCCACGTCTAATTTATCAGCAACCTTTATTGATTCGATCTCCCAGATCTACCTTGAATCCATCCACTTTCATCTCCTCAGCTATCACCATAGTCCAGTGACTATTATCCCTAGCCTACATAGTGTGAAAAAAGTGAAAGTCGCTCAGTCATCTCCGACTCTTTGCAACTCCATGGACTACACATTCTATGGGATTCTCCAGGCCAGAATACTGGAGTGGGCAGCCTTTCCCTTCTCCAGGGGATCTTCCCAACCCAGAGATCGAACTCAGGTGTCCTTCATTCCAGGCGGATTCTTTACCAGCTGAGCTACAGATTACTGTAACAGCCTCTGAATCACTCTACCTACTTAATTCTTACCCTTTTCCAGTCCATTCTTCAGGGAGCAGCATGAGTTATCTTCTTAAAACGTAAATCTGATCATGTTACTTCTTTCCTTAAGAAAAAAATTCAAACTCCCTACATGAGTCACAAAGGCCCTAACAGGGTCTGACTTGATTCCTGCCCAACTTCTCCAACTTTGTATTTGGTTACCCTCTTCCTCATCTATAAAGCTTCAGCCATGATGGCAGCTCTCTACTGCTGCATGGCTTTTACCCTTCTGTCTGGACCCCTGTCCTCCACACTCTTCATGTGGTTAGACCCTTCTCAACTCCTTCGGGTCTAATATTTAATATATTAGGTATATATTTGTGAGATAAGGGCTTTCTTCCTGGGTCCAGTGGTTAAGAATCTGCCTTGTAATGCAGAGGACACAGGTTGATCCATGATCGGGGAAGATCTCACATGTCCTGGAGCAACTAAATCCCCCAGCAACAATAAAGATCAAGTGCAACCAAAAATAATTTAAAATAAATGAAATTTAAAAAAAAAACATATATATATATATATATCATGAGGGATTTGATTTAGGACACACCTGAACGGTCTAGTGGTTTTCCCTACTTTCTTCAATTTATGTTTTAATTTGGCAATAAGGAGTTCATGATCTGAGCCACAGTCAGCTCCCGGTCTTGTTTTTGCTGACTGTATAGAGATTCTCCATCTTTGGCTGCAAAGAAAATAATCAATCTGATTTTGGTATTAGAGTGGTATCATCTGCATATCTGAGGTTGTTGCTATTTCTCCCAGCAATCTTGATTCCAGCTTGTAATTCGTCCAGCCTTGTTTATCAGTAAGACTGGGGGTAAATGGCAGGGTAATGGGGGAGGTAGTATGCTTTCACAAGGAACATTTAGAAAGGTCTATGTGGAGTGGTAGTTTTTGTTACTACAACACAAGTATGGGGTGAGGGCTGCACTGTCACAGACATTTGTAAGAAGAATTCAGGGATGTTAAATATCCTATAACACATAAAACAGTCTACATAATGAAAAAGTGTCCTTCTCAAAATACCAATAGCACATTCTCCTAACCAGCCCACCTCTGCCATTATGAGAGATCAGATCCTTAATTTAAAGGTATTTAGTTAATACCTGAAGCACCATAATTCAGAAATGCCATTCAGAGTACCTGAATTACACACTGCACCTACACACATGCACATACATATATAACAAAAGCAAAATTCCTACTCTATAAATTTTAGAGTTTGGTATATTCACATTTAATGTATGTAATTAGCAACATGGCTGAACTTATGTTTATTATTTTGCTATCTGTTTTCTGTATGTCTTATAGTTTTTTAGTTTCCCTATTCTTCTTTCACTGCTTTAATGTTAAATCATTTTTTGGTACACCATTTTAATTTCTCTGATTTTTTTTTTTTTTTTAATTTTTGGCTGCACCGTGTGGCCTGTGGGATCTTAGTTCCCGGATCAGGGATCGAACCCACACCCCCTGCATTGGAAGCACAGAGTCTTAACCACTGGACCGCCAGGGAAGTCCCAATTTCTCTGATTTTTAAACTATAATTTGAGGTTATTTTCTAGTATACTTCTCCTAATTGGTTGCTCTAGAGATTAAAATATGTATCTTAATTTATCACAATCTACTTAATGCTAATACTAATTTAATTCTGATAAAATACAGGAACTTGGCCACAACCTAGTTCCATTTTCTGTCCCTTCTTTTGTCCCACTGTTGTTATACATACAATATTTCTATGTATTATAAGCAAAACAAACAGTATCATAACTACTGCTTTTTACAACCTTATATTTGGAAAAGATACTAAGAAAAGTAAAGAGAAAGAACATTTATACTATCTTTCACATTTACCACTTCTGGTGTTCTTATTCCTGTGTACTGACATGGCCTGGTATCATTTCTCTTTGGCCTAATTTACTTCTTTTGGTAGATCTTATCATTTTCTCCGGGAGTATCTTTATTTCACCCTCATGGTATTGCTGGATATGGAAATCTTGATTGGCAATGTTTTTCTCCCCCAGCATTCCACTGCCTAGTGGCCTCTACTGAAAACAGTTACACATTTTGCTGTTCCTTTTTATACAATGAGTCATTTTTCTCTTGTTGCTTTTAAGATTTTCTATTTGTCTTTGGTTCTCAGTAGTTTGACTATAATGTATCTAGGCATAGATACCTTTGTATTTGTCTTTTTGGACCTTGAGGGTTTACTGAGCTACTTAGGATCTGCAGATTAATGTTTTTCATCAAATTTAGATAATTTTCAGCCACTATATGTTCAAATACTTGTTTTGCCTCTTTCTCTTCTCTCTTTCATGGGTATACATTTGAGGTCTCACAAGTCTCTAAGGTTCTTTTAATTTTCTTTTAGTCCTTTGTTCTCTATTCTACAGACTGTATACTTTTTCTTAATCTATATTTCAACTCACCAGTTCCTTCTCCACCGTCACAAACCTTCTGCTAGCCCAACTACTGAATTTTCATTTCAGTTATTGTACTTTTCAAATCTAAAATTTCCATTTGGTTCTCTTAGTTTCTACTTATTAATTTAATTACTTAAATCAAGCCCAATTACTTGGGCTTCTCTAGTGGCTCAGATGGTAAAGAATATGCCTGCAATGCAGGAGACCCTGGTTGGACCCCTGGGTCAGGAAGATCCCCTGGAGAAGGGAATGGCTACCCACAGCAGTATTCTTCTTGCCTGGAGAACTCCAAGGACAGAGGAGGCTGTTGGGCTACAGTTCATGAGGTCACAAAGAGTTGAATATGACTGAGTGACTAACACTTTAATTACTTAAACATGTTTATAAAAGCTGTTTTCAAATCTTTTATCTGCTAAATCCAACATCCAGGTCTATTCAGAGTTAATTTATTTCTGCTGCTCTTTCCTTTGAGTAGGACTCATACCTTTTGTTGAGAACTGGAAATTTTAAATAATATATTATAGCAATTCTGAATTCTGATTTTTTTTCCTAAAGGTTGTTGTGGTTGCCTGAATTAAATCTGTAGAAACTGTCTTCCCCATGAGGTGCAGCTGTTAAAGTATTTGCAGCTTGTTTGCTTTTCATTATTTTATTTTTTTTTTTCAAGAGGATCTGCCCCCAAGAAGGTTCACTCACTTAGGTGTTAACAGGAAGCCTCTGTTGACAGAAGGCCTCAATTCCTCTTTATAATGGCTACTACACAGGGCTGCCTGACAGTGATCATGATCTAAGTAATCTAAGGCAGAAAGCAAGGAAAAGTCACATGTCTTTTATGGGGTAGCCTCAGAAGTCATATGCTTCTACCATATTCTATTGGTTATACAGACCAACCACAATAAAATGTGAAAGATGACGACACAAAGGCATGAACACAAGGGGTGGGGATCACTGGGGACCATGATAGCGACTGGCTCTCAGCCAGAAAAATGCTTACATACACATCTAACAAAATATACATATAAATATGTTTACTGAAAACTACAAAATGTTGATGAAAGAAAAAAAGATGGCCTAAGTAACCAGAGAGACATAGCAAGTTAATGAAGTGGAAGATTTAACATAGGAAAGATACCAGTTCTCACAAAATTTATCTGAAATTGGTTAATCAATTCCTATAAAATCTTAACAGGGCATTTCTGTAGATATAGAGAAGATATAGAGAGTTCTGTAGATATAGAGAATTCTGTATATATATATATATATAAACATATATAGATATATGTTTCTAAAATTTATATGGAAAGGCAAAGAAAGTAGAAGAGCTAATTTTGAAAAGAAAAGAAAATGGGGAAATTGCACTATCCTTCTTAAGACTTACTATGTAGATAAAGGGCTTCCCGGGTAGCTCAGCTGGTAAAGAGACCACCTACAAAGCAGAAGACCCAGGTTCAATTCCTGGATTGGGAAGTTCCTTTGGAGAAGGGCTAGGCTACCCACTTTAGTATTCTTGGGCTTCCTTGGTGGCTCAGACAGTAAAGAGTGTTAGTCGCTCAGCATATCCGACTCTTTGCAACCCCATGGACTGAACCTGCCAGGCCCCTCTGTCCATGGAACTTTCCAGGCAAGAATACTGGAGTGGGTAGCCATTCCCTTCTCCAAGGGATCTTCCCAACCCAGGGATCGAATCTGGGTCTCCTGCAATGCAGGGAGATTCTTTACTGTCTGAGCTACTCAAGAAGCCGAAAGGCAGTAATGAATCTGCCTGTAAAGCGGGAGACCTGAGTTAAATTCCTGAGTTGAAAGATCCCCTGGAGGAGAGCATGGCACCCACTTCAGTATTTTTGCCTGGAGAATCCCCACGGACAGAGGAGCCTGGCAGGCTACAATTCATGGGGTTACAAAGAGTTGGACATGACTGAGAGACTAATAAGCAAGCACAGCACATGTAGACAAAAGTAATAAAAGACAGTGGTATTAGTAGAGAGACACAGAGATCAATAAAATAGAATAAAGACTCCAGAAACAGATTCACACACATACAAAACTAATTTTTGGCAAGGCATAAAAGCAATTCAATCAAGAAAGGACAGTCTTTTTAACAATGGTCACCTATATCCAAAAATATTAACTCTAATCTAAACCTCATAATGTATACAAAAATCAACTCCAAATGGATCACAGATCTAAATGCAATACTATAAAAATTTTAGAATAAATTCCTTGTGACTTAAATTTAGGTAAAAACAGATACTACCCCAAAAGTATAATATGAGAGAAAAAAGTCAGACTTTATCAAAATTAGAAATTTTTCCCCTGTGAAAGATACTGTTGAAAGAATAAAAAGACAAACTGGGAGAAAATAATATTAGTGAATCACATGTCTGATATAGTAATTATATCCAGAATATATAAAGAACTCTCTAAAACCAACTGAAATGGTATGGACCTAACAGAAGCAGAAGATATTAAGAAGAGGTAGTAAGAATACACAGAACTATACAAAAAAGATCTTCACGACCCAGATGATCACAATGATATGATCACTCACCTAGAGCCAGACATCCTGGAAGGTGAAGTCAGGTGGGCCTTAGGAAGCATCACTACGAACAAAGCTAGTGAAGGTGATGGAATTCCAGTTGAGCTATTTCAAATCCTAAAAGATGACGCTGTCAAAGTGCTGCACTCAAGATGCCAGCAAATTTGGAAAACTCAGCAGTGGCCACAGGACTGGAAAAGGTCAGTTTTCATTCCAATCCTAAAGAAGGGCAATGCCAAAGAATGTTCAAACTACCGCACAATTGCACTCATCTCCCACACTAGTAAAGTAATGCTCAAAATTCTCCAAGCCAGGCTTCAGCAATACGTGAACTGTGAACTTCCAGATGTTCTAGCTGGTTTTAGATAAGGCAGAGGAACCAGAAATCAAATTGCCAACATCCAATGGATCATGGAAAAAGCAATAGAATTCCAGAAAAACATCTATTTCTGCTTTACTGACGATGCTAAAGCCTTTGACGGTATGGATCACAATAAACTGTGGAAAATTCTGAGAGACATGGGAATTCCAGACCACCTAACCTGCCTCTTGAGAAACCTGTATGCAGGTCAGGAAGCAACAGTTAGAAATGGACATGGAACAACAGACTGGTTCCAGATAGGAAAAGGAGTATGTCAAGGCTGTATATTGTCACCCTGCTTATTTAACTTATATGCAGAATACATCATGAGAAACGCTGGACTAGATGAAGCACAAGCTGGAATCAAGATTGCTGGGAGAAATATCAATAACCTCAGATATGCAGATGATACCACCCTTATGGCAGAAAGCGAAGAACTAAAGGGCCTCTTGATGAAAGTGAAAGAGGAGAGTGAAAAAGTTGGCTTAAAGCTTAACATTCAGAAAACTAAGATCATGGCATCTGGACCCATTGCTTCATGGCAAATAGATGGGGAAACAATGGAAATAGTGGCTGACTTTATTTTGGGGGGCTCCAAAATCACTACAGATGGTGATTGCAGTCATGAAATTAAAAGACGCTTACTCCTTGGAAGGAAAGTTATGACCAACCTAGACAGCATATTAAAAAGTAGAGACAGTACTTTGCCAACAAAGATCCGTCTGGTCAAGGCTATGGTTTTCCCAGTGGTCATGTATGGATGTGAGAGTGGGACTATAAAGAAAGCTGAGCAAGGAAGAACTGATGCTTTTGAACTGTGGTGCTGGAGAAGACTCTTGAGAGTCCCTTGGACTGCAATGAGACACAACCAGTCCATCCTAAAGGAGATCAGTCCTGGGTGTTCATTGGAAGGACTGATGTTGAATTGAAACTCCAGTCCTTTGGCCACCTGATGTGAAGAGCTGACTCATTTGAAAAGACCCTGATGCTGGGAAAGATTGAGGGCAGGAGAAGAAGGGGGCAACAGAGGATGAGATGGTTAGATGGCATCACCAACTCAATGGACATGAGTTTGGGTGAACTCTAGGAGTTGGTGATGGACAGGGAGGCCTGGCGCGCTGCAATTCATGGGGTCGCAAAGAGTTGGACACGACTGAGCAACTGAACTGAAAACCAACAGTAAATAATCCAGTTAGAAAATGGACAAAAACAACCAAAAAGATAAATGCAAAGTAAATATGCACATGAAAAGATGTTCAACATTATAACCCATCACAGAATGCAAATTAAAGCCACTGCGAGATACCACTACACATCTATTAGAATAGCTAAAATTGAAAGTACTCACAATATGTACTGGGTTTAACTGTCCACTGAAATTCTGAAATTCATATCTACCTGGTACCTCAGAATGTGATCTTACTTAGAAAAAGGGTCTTCGCAGATGCAATGAATGAAAATGAGGTTATCAGGATCAGAATAGGCCTGAAATTCAATGACTGATGTCCTTATAAGAAGACCATGTGAACGTACAGAAATACAGAGTGGATATATACACAGAGGAAGACAGACATATGAAGACAGAGGCAGAGTCTGGAGCTATGCAGCCCAGCACAAGGAACACCAGGACTGCTGGCAACCACCAGAAGACAGGACAGACACACGGCGTGTCTGTTTCCTCAGAGCACGGCCCTGCTGTCACCTTGACTTCTAACTTCTAGCCTACATAACTATGGGAGAATAAATGACCACCTCGCTTATTTAATTTGTTATCACAGCCCTAGGAAACAAATACAAATACCAAGTGAGAGTAAGGATATGGAGCAATAGGATCTTTCACACACAGCTGGTGGGAATGTAAAATGGTACTGTCACCTGGAAAACTGGCAATTTCTCATACAGTTAAACACAACATAACTCAATAATCACACTCCTGAGTATTATCCAAGAGAATTAAAACATGTTCACACACAAATCTCCACATGAATGTTCATAATAATCTTTATCTGTGATAGTCAAAAGTTAGAAACAACACATATATCCTTCAATGGATGAATAGAAAAATAAGCTGTGAGTATCCATACAACGGATTACCACTCAGTAATAAAAAGGAATGAACTATTAATAACATAACAGTTAGATGGATTTCAAGTGCATTATGCTGAGTGAAAAAAAAAGAATCTCAAAAGGTCACATATTATATGATTGACATAACATTCTCAAAATGACAAAATTATAGTGATATAGATCAGTGGCTGCTAGAGGTTAGGGTTGGGAGCGCATATGGGAGTTTCTTTGGGAGTTCTATATTCTAGTTGTGGTGATGGCTATATGAATTTATACACACAATAAAATTTCATAGACCTACACAGGAGAAAAAAAAATTTTTAAGAGTTAATGTAAATTGTAGTGAAATCCAAATAAGGTCTCTAGTTTTGTTAATGAACAGTATTGTACTAATGTTAATTTTCTAGTTTTGAAAATTATACTATGGTTATACGGTTTGGGGCTTCCCTGGTGGGTCAGATGGTAATCAATCTGCTTGCAATGCAGGAGAATCTGCCTATAAGGCAGGTCTGATCTCTGGGTCAGGAAGACCCCTGGAGAAAGGAATGGTTACCCACTCCAGTATTCTTGCATGAAGAATTCCATGCACAGAGAAGCCTGGTGGATTACAGTCCATGGGATCACAAAGAATCATACATCACTAAGCCACTTAAGTCACTCTACTATTTAGCCTACAGTAGTCTCAGTATCTTAACAAAATTATACACATAGATGCAGGTAGTAATAAATTTTCATCCATTTGCACTCATATATGAATTTGGCTTTGGACTTCAGTTATTTATTTGTTGGTAAATGTATGCTTCAGAGGCTTGGAAAAGAAAGCAGATTTGCCTCACCTTTTCCCCACAGTTTTCTGATGATATTCAATCAGTCATACAGAAACAGCTGCTGTTACTAGGGGAAGCTAGGTGAAGAATACATGTGAACTCTACTATTTTTGCAACTTTCATAAGTATTTAAAATTATTTTTCATTAATTCCTAATTTTACTTTATTATAACTCTTAACCTATAACCCAAAGTTCTGATATAATTATACTGGGGGATGGGAGTAAGGAGCAGCAAGTAAGTAGCAGTGCAGCACTTGTAGCAGTTCAGTTCAGTTCAGTTCAGTTTAGTCACTCTGTCATGTCCGACTCTCTGTGACCCCATGTACTGCAACACGCCAGGCCTCCCTGTCCATCACCAACTCCCAGAGCTCACTCAAACTCATGTCCATTGAGTCGGTGATGCCATCCAACCATCTTATCCTCTGTTGTCCCCTTCTCCTCCCGCCTTCAATCTTTCCCAGCATCAGGGTCTTTTCCAATGAGTCAGATCTTCGCATCAGGTGGCCAAAGTACTGGAGCTTCAGCTTCAGCATCAGACCTTTCAATGAATATTCAGGACTGAATTCCTTTAAGATGGACTGGTTGGATCTCCTTGCTGTCCAAGGGACTCTCAAGAGTCTTCTCCAACACCACAGTTCAAAAGCATCAATTCTTCAGCACTCACCTGTCTTTATAGTCCCACTCTCACATCCATACATGACCACTGGGAAAACCATAGCCTTGACCAGACGGACCTTTGTTGGCAAAGTAATGTCTCTGCTTTTTAATATGCTGTCGAGGTTGGTCATAACTTTTCTTCCAAGGGACAAGCATCTTTTAATTTCATGACTGCAGTCACCATCTGCAGTGATTTTGGAGCCCCAAGACACAAAGTCTGCCACTGTTTCCACTGTCCCCATCTATTTGCCATGAAGCAATGGGACCAGATGCCATGATCTTAGTTTTCTGAATGCTGAATTTTCAGCCAACATTTTCACTCTCCTCTTTCACTTTCATCAAAAGACTCTTTAGTTCTTTGCTTTCTGCCATAAAGGTGATGTCATCTGCATATCTGAGGTTATTGATATTTCTCCCAGCAATCTTGATTCCAGCTTGTGCTTCATCTAGCCCAGCATTTCTCATTATGTACTCTGCATATAAGTTAAACAGTCAGGGTGACAATATACAGCCTTGATGTACTCCTCTCCAGATTTGGAACCAGTCTGTTGTTGCATGTCCAGTTCTAAGTGTTGCTTCCTGACCTGCATACAGATTTCTCAGGAGGCAGGTAAGGTGGTGTGGTATTCCCATCTCTGGAAGAATTTTCCACAGTCTGTTGTGATCCACACAGTCAAAGGCTTTGGCATAGTCAATAAAGCAGAAATAGATGTTTTTCTGGAACTCTCTTGCTTTTTCGATGATTCAGCCAATGGATGTTCGCATATTGATCTCTGGTTCCTCTGCCTTTTCTGAATCCAGCTTGAACATCTGGAAGTTCACGGTTCACATACTGGTGAAGCCTGACTTGGAGAATTTTGAGCATTACTTTGCTAGTATATGAGATGAGTACAATTGTGCGGTAGATTGAGCATTCTTTGGCATTGCCTTTCTTTGGGACTGGAATGAAAACTGACCTTTCCAGCCCTGTGGCCACTGCTGAGTTTTCCAAATTTGCTGACATATTGAGTACAGCACTTTTACAGCATCATCTTTCAGGATTTGAAATAGCTCAACTGGAATTCCATCACCTCCACTAGCTTTCTTCGTAGTGATGCTTCCTAAGGCCCACCTGACTTCACATTCCAGGATGTCTGGCTCGAGGTGAGTGATCACACCATCATGATTATCTGGGTTGTGAAGATCTTTTTTGTATAGTTCTTCGGTGTATTCTTACCACCTATTCTTAATATCTTCTGCTTCTGTTATATCCATACCATTTCTGTCCTTTATTGAGCCCATCTTTACATGAAATGTTCCCATGGTATCTCTAATTTTCTTGAAGAGATCTCTAGTCTTTCCCATTCTATTGTTTTCCTCTATTTCTTTGCCTTGATGACTGAGGAAGGCTTTCTTATCTCTCCTGGCTATTCTTTGGAACTCTGCATTCAAATGGGAATATCTTTACTTTTCTCCTTTGCTTTTCACTTCTCTTCTTTTCACAGCTATTTGTAAGGCCTCCTCAGTCAGCCATTTTGCCTTTTTGCATTTCTTTCTCTTGGGGTTGGTTTTGATCACTGCCTCCTGTACAATGTCACGAACCTCGGTCCATAGTTCTTAAGGCACTCTATCAGATCTAATCCCTTGAATCTATTTTTCACTTCTACTGTACAATCGTAAGGGATTTACGATTTAGGTCACACCTGAATGGTCTAGTGGTTTTCCCTACTTTCTTCAGTTTAAGTCTGAATTTGGCAATAAGGAGTTCATGATCTGAGCCACAGTCAGCTCCTGGTCTTGTTTTTGCTGACTGTATACAGACTTTCCATTTTTGGCTGCAAAGAATATAATCAATCTGATTTCGGTATTGACCACCCAGTGATGTCCACGTGTAGAGTCTTCTCTTGTGTTGTTGGAAGAGGGTGTTTGCTATGACCAGTGCATTCTCTTGGCAAAACTCTTATTAGCCTTTGCCCTTCTTCATTCTGTACTCCAAGGCCAAATCTGCCTGTTACTCCAGGTGTTTCTTGACTTCCCACTTTTGCATTCCAGTCCCCTATAATGAAAAGGACATCTGTTTTGGGTGTTAGTTCTAAAAGGTCTTGTAGGTCTTCATAGAACTGTTCAGCTTCTTCAGCATTACTGGTCAGGGCACAGACTTAGATTACTGTGATATTGAATGATTTGCCTTGGAAATGAACAGAGATCATTCTGTTGTTTTTGAGATTGCATTTAAGTACTGCATTTCGGACTCTTCTGTTGACTATGAGGGCTATTCCATTTTCTCTAAGGGATTCTTGCCCGCAATAGTAGGTATAATGGTCATCTGAGGTAAATTCACCCATTCCAGTCCATTTTAGTTCACTGATTCCTAAAATGTCAACGTTCACTCTTGCCATCTCCTGTTTGACCACTTCCAATTTGCCTTGATTCATGCCCCTAACATTCCAGGCTCCTATGCAATACTGCTCTTTACAGCATTGGACTCTATTTCCATCACCAGTCACATCCACAACTGGGTGTTGTTTTTGCTTTGGATCCGTCTCTTCATTGTTTCTGGAGCTACTTCTTCACTGATCTCCAGTAGCATATTGGGCACCTACCGACCTGGGGAGTTCATCTTTCAGTGTCCTATCTTTTTGCCCTTTCACACTGTTCATGGGATTCTCAAGGCAAGAATACTGAAGTGGTATGCCATTCCCTTCTCTAGTGGACCACACTTTGTCATAACTCTCCACCATGACCTGTTCATCTTGGGTGGCCCTCCATGGCATGGCTCACAGTTTCATTAAGTTAGACAAGGCTGTGGTCCATGTGATCAAATGGTTTAGTTTTCTGTGATTGTGGTTTTCAGTCTGTCTGCCCTCTGATGGAGAAGAGTAAGAGGCTTATGGAAGCTTCCTAATGGGACAGGTTGACTGAGGGGGAAATTGGATCTTGTTCTGATGGGCGGGGCCATGATCAGTAAATGTTTAATCCAATTCTCTGTTGATGGGTGGAGCTGTGTTCCTTCCCTGTTATTTACCTGGGGCCAAACTATGGTGGAGGTAATGAGGATAATGGCGACCTCCTTCAAAAGGTCCCATGTCTGCACTGCTACACTCAGTGCCCCCAACCCTGCAACAGGCCACCACTGACCCACACCTCCGCTGGAGACTCCTGGACACTCCCGGGCAAGTCTGAGTCAGTCTCTTGTGGGGTCACTGCTCCTTTCTCCTGAATCCTGGTGCACACAAGGTTCTGTTTGTGCCCTCCAAGAGTCTATTTCCCAGTCCTGTGTCAGTTCTGGCAGCTCTATGGTGGGGTTAATGGCGACCTCCTCCAAGAGGGCTTATGCCATACCCAAGAGTTGGATATATAAGAGTTGGATAAGATCATTAAATCTTTACCTCCTAAAATAAGAAACAAAGATTTTAAAATTGAGAAAGCATGAGACAGAAATAGAAACATTCTTTAGAGACAGAGAGGTAAATTCCAGAAACAAACTGAAGAATTAAAAATTGTTGCCTCAGGAAATTCCCTGGCAGTCCAGTAGTTAAGACTCTGAGCTTCCACTGCAGGGAGCACAGGTTCCATTTCTGGTCAGAGAACCAAGATCCCACATGTACAACCAGGAAAAAAAAAAAAAGTTGCCTCTGAGGAGGAACTGGGGTAGACAAGAAAAAGGTAAGAGACTGTTTTTTCTTATTATAAAATTTATAGCATGCTATTTCACTTTAGGCTTCCCTGGTGGCTTGGACGGTAAAGTGTCTGCAGTGCAGTAGACCTGGGTTTGATCCCTGGGTTGGGAAGATCCCCTGGAGAAGGAAATGGCAGCCCACTCCAGTATTCCTACCTGGAAAATCCCATGGACAGTGAAGTCTTGTAGGCTACCGTCCATTGGGTCGCAAAGAGTCGGACATGACTGCACGTGTTATACTGAACAAAAATGAAATTATTTAAAAAATCTACAGTATCCAACATTCTACTCCCAGATTTACTATGCAACAATATGTGAATAGATCCACATATTTCAATTACCTTAAAAGATTTTTAAAAGGTTCAAACTTTGGTTTAGTTGTATAAAGCACTGGTGTCAGATCATGGACTTAAAAGCCCAATGCAGTCTTTAGCATACTTCATGGACTCAAAAATGCACCCTTAACCCTACACAGATTTAAATAAACATGCAACTCATTAAAAATTGAACCAAGAAAAAAGAGTTTAAATGGGTCAGTATAATCCATCACCACAATCCAAAGCATCCTTAAAAAAGTCATACAGACAGTAAGTAAAAGAAATCTCTGTACATGAAGGAAAATAGTTTATATTGACAAGTTAAAACTAATTTCTCTCCTGCAATCTAAAATGATAGTAAGCAATAATATTTATCATATATTTGGATTAAATGTACCTTTAATGTACTCTCCTCCTTCAATATAGCTTATCTATGAGGTTCTGGTGAATTTTAGTTGCCATAACAACCTGAGTAAACCCTTTATTGCTGTAGATATCTGTAGCTATTTATAAATGCAACAGCTGGATCTGTCCAGCTAATTTCTTTTATAAGATACAAAAGAAGTGTTCATTTGTTCTGCAGAAACTTGAGGAAAATGTCAGGGACCATTAAAAGTAAATTTTCATATTTTTAAATATAGAAATGTACTATAAAATATACAGGGTAAGTCAGAAAATGCCTGTCAGCACCATTTTCTAAAGAAATATCAATATAAACACCTAAGTTTTCTAAATTGTCAACCATTTTCTGAACTGAAAAATGCTTAGATATTTTAAATGTATTTCTTCTTTTCATAGTTTAAAAAAAAATACAAGACAATACTCAAAGAAGTAACATTAGCATTTATATAAAACAACATTTATCAGCAGGTAGGGCAAACTAAATTCATTAAGAAAAACCGAATAAGTATTTTAAAGGTGAATCCTTTCTCTTTTCAAAATGATTATATTGGTTTTACTAAAATGGCTAAGAATATTTAGAATGGAGAAATGTCTATCTTCTCTGATAGGAGTATTTGAGTACACACGATTTAAAATTAAAAGTTTAAACACAACATTGTAAAGCAATTATCCTCCATTTTAAAAATAATAAAAATAAAACAATGCCAAAAAAATAAATAAAAGGTTTATTCTGCAGCATGCAGCAGCTGATTAGGAGTTTTTAAACAGGGTAAGAAGTTCTTACACAGGGGCCATGCTAAATAGTCCCACAAAGTGTTGGCCCAGTAAATCATTCAGATTAAGACTGTGATATTTAGGACAACTTACAACTTTACCCACAGGGAAAAAACTGTTTTAAATTACATATAAATAAATTCATTGACTGATATTATTACATATATTTTTCTACCCTGAATTGGGAATTTTTTCTGTGTGCTCATCTCCTTTTTAACCCTTTCTCCAACTATGATTTGTATGTTTTCGAAACAAATACAGTATCTTATATATCTTATATTTAATTTGTATGAAAATTAAATATCTACATTGTCTATATTTAACATAATCTATACGGAGAAGGCAATGGCACCCCACTCCAGTACTCTTGCCTGGAAAATCCCATGGACGGAGGAGCCTGGTGGGCTGCAGTCCATGGGGTCGCCAAGAGTCGGGCATGACTGAGCAACTTCACTTTTCTCTTTCCACTTTCATGCATTGGAGAAGGAAATGGCAATCCACTCCACTGTTTTTGCCCAGAGAATCCCAGGGACGGGGGAGCCTGGTGGGCTTCCATCTGTGGGGTCGCACAGAGTCGGCCACAACTGAAGCGACTTAGCAGCAGCAGCATACTTAATTTTACAAAATTAAAGAACATACAAAAGACAGTTTCCTAAGGAAACAAAACTAAGAACCAAACAATGGGCAATCCAAATAGCAGGAGCAATGTTATTCCAAATTTCAAAGATTAACAATAGATGCATAAAAACTATTCTCCTATATTCATTTTTGCTGTATTTTGATATAAAACATATCCAATTATTAAATGAGCCTTTCCCCTTTCACCTAGATCTTTTGGAAAACCACATAATGAAAATCCTAAGAAACCATTCCTGTGCCTGGAATTTCAAGTAAGTCTGCCTTTCATGAAAGCACCCACAAGATTATTTTTCCAATACTTTTATAGTTCCTTTCCTGGCCATTCCATTCCTTGAAGAATTTATTGAAAGTGCTTATATGGCAGCAATATGCCCACTTAAGTTTTTCTTCAACTAGATAAAATTTCCCCTGGGTGACAAAAATAAGGATAAGACTTCATTCTTATACTTTGCCTTAATAGTTTAAAAAGTACTCACATATATTATCTGCTTTGACATAGGTAAGAGAGCTATTATTCTTATTTTGAAAATCAGAAAAAAATAGGCTAGAAGCATTTGCCTTAGGTCAAACAAGAAGAGCAAGAATAATCAGAACTCAGCTCTCCTGACATACCTTTTTCACAACATTTTGCTGCCTCCCATTTTAAGTGACAAGGAGGAGAGAACAGTGTGACTGACTCTGGCAGCCTGCAGTTGTTACAGACCCTGAACAACAGAAGCAATTACAATCTATATTCTCCAACAGCCATGGTCGACCTGTCTGATATCATAGCTTTATTAACCAGAGGTTTAAACTTATGCTTGTTAGCATTTCTTTACAGAAAAAGAAAAAGAAAAAGCACACCGTATTTCAAAAGAGAACCACCTATTAGACCCAAACGTGCACATTTTCAATTTACAGCCAATCAGTGTTTAAAACAGGAATCATCTTAATCAAAGAGCAAGTTTACAAATGGCTATGGGATATACCTTTAGGAATGTGAATACACTATTTTTAGCAAACACTTAAATCCTAGCATGAGGCCAGAATAAAATAGAAAATGAAAACAGAAGAATGTCCAACTTTGACATTCTTCCTACCAGTTAACAATATGGCAAATACTTTTAAAATATATATATATTTTTTAATTTTTTTACTTATTTATCTATTTTTGGCTGCACTGTGCAGCTTTCAGGATCTTAGTTCCCTGACCAGGGATCCAACCTGGGCTATGGCAGTGAAAGTACTGAGAGCTAACCACTGGATCACCAGGGAATTCCCAGAAATACTTCCAGGTTGTTCTAACCCTAATCATCAGCTAAAGTGAAAGCGTAGTTACTCAGTCTCTGTGACCCCATGGACTATGGCCCTCCAGGCTCCTCTGTCCATGGAGATTCTCCAGGCAAGAATACTAGAGTGGGTTGCTATTCCCTTCTTCAGGGGATCTTCCCAACCCAGGGATCAAACCCTGGTCTCCCACATTGCAGGCAGATTCTTAACCATCTGAGCCACCAGGGAAGCCCGACTATTAGTTAAACCCATAACAAAATCAGAGGGTAGGTTCATATTCTCTCCTGCTTTGGGGGAGCGTGGGGACTGGGGTAAAATGGTGACACACAGAGAGAGAAACTATCCTTCCAAGTAAACCACGCACCACTGCTCATATTCTATAACCCCTGTTCCTATTCACACACTTGCTAACCTCCTTCAGGACCCTGTCTCAGTGCCTCCTTTCTTTGATCCATTTTCCAGCTTTTTTGTTTTTCGTTCATTACTTGTTGTTTAGTCGTTATGTCATGTCCGATTCTTCACGACCTCATGGACTGTAGCCCACCAGGCTCCTCTGTGCCGAGGATTTCCTAAGCAAGAATACTGGAATGGCTTGCTATTTCCTAATCCAGGGGATCTTCCCAACCCAGGGATCAAACGTACGTCTTCTGCATGGGCAGGCAGATTCTTTACCACTGAGCCACCAGCGAAGCCTCTTGTTACTTGCCTACCTCCATTATTGTATCTTTCTCTCCATCTCTCTCTTTAGTAACCCTTACCTAGGCAGTCTTTATCGTCTGTGTGCCAGATTCCTCCCTGATGCTGCCACCTCAGTTCCCACTTAAGGCTTTGCCTTCACCAACTCATGCTTTAAAATTATCTCACTTTTTCCTGGATCACCTTTCCAAATCTCATTACCTTGATGTATCTGAAATAGTTAGTAGAAAAGCTAGTTGATTAAAGTAGTTCATACTAAAAGGTGTGTAACTTAAATAACTGGTATTATTACAGACAGAATGCAGAGAGAAATGTAGGAAAGGACAATTTTCACACAATTCAGCCCACTCCCATCCCTGCCTCCAGCAAAGAATAATGGAATTAGTAAGTCTAGGAAAACCCTTTCACAAATCCCATTAACTCTTAAAAAAAATTCCCTTCATTGTTGAAGAAGACTTTAGTTACTATTCTATTTCCATCTCTTCTACTAGTTTCCTGAGGCCCTAATATTTGCTCTACAATGAAGAGAGTCCATTTCTATTATATTGGGAAAGTACCCACCTGCTCTAAGCTAGGTTAAATCAAATACCTAAAGTGTGTATACAAAGACAGATGATTATTCTGGCCTCTGAGTGGCACTCACTGGAAAAGAGGCTTGAATGTAGGACTCTTCATATTAAAATGAAATTGCTTCTTCTTTTCCTAGTGAACTCCTTCCTTCTAATCAGGTGACTATAAAAACACAAAGTTAAGCTGAAGGACATTAACATTAATTTTTGTATGAGATACATATATATAGAAAGAATATAAACACAGGGATTGCTTACCATTTATACTCGAAATTATACTTGAAAATAGTAGTAAGGTATTACAATTAGAATTGATATACAGTTAAGTATTTCAGATTAAGTTTTGTTTTACTGTACACAAAATTTGGTGTCAGTGTGTTATTCATACAGCACATTAATCTGTTTAACTAAAATCAGTAGGACTATTGCTACTAACTCTTAATTATGACTTACTTCCAGAAGTAATTTCTTTTATTCATGATATACTTTAAATGTTTTTATTTTTAAATACTTTTGTATGCCTAAATGAAATAACTTAGCACACAGACAATAAGTCGGCTGAGCTTTCTGGAAACTATGATGAAATAACTTATGGGAACTCAAAATGGAGTAAAGACTTAAACGCAAGAGTTAAAACTATAAAACTCCTAAAAGAAAATATGGAGAAAAAAGGATATTAGTCCTGGCAATGATCTTTTTGGAAATGACACCAAAAGAACTGGCAATAAAAACAAAAATAAACCAAGTGGCACTACCTCAAACTAACAAGATTCTTTGCAGTTTATAGGAATTATCAACAAAATGAAAAGGCAACCTATAGAATGGGAGGAAATATTTGCAAGTCATATTTAATATGCAAAGAGCAAAAGAAAAAAAGTAACCTGATTAAAAATGAGCAAAAGACCTGAATAAACATTTTTCCAAAGAAGACAAACAGATGGCCAAAAGGTACATGAAAAGATCTTCATCACTAATCATCAGTTCAGTTCAGTCGCTCAGTCGTGTCCAACTCTTTGCGACCCCATGAATCGCAGCACGCCAGGCCTCCCCGTCCATCACCAACTCCCGGAGTTTACTCAAACTCATGTCCATCGAGTCGGTGATGCCATCCAGCCATCTCATCCTCTGTTGTCCCCTTCTCCTCCTGCCCCCAATCCCTCCCAGCATTAGGGTCTTTTCCAATGAGTCAACTCTTCGCATCAGGTGGCCAAAGTACTGGAGTTTCAGCTTCAGCATCAGTCCTTACAAGGAACACCCAGGACTGATCTCCTTTAGGATGGACTGGTTGGATCTCCTTGCAGTCCAAGGGACTCTAAAGAGTCTTCTCCAACACCATAGTTCAAAAGCATCAATTTTTTGGCGCTCAGGTTTTTCCACAGTCCAACTCTCACATCCATACATGACCACTGGAAAAGCCATAGCCTTCACCAGACGGACCTTTGTTGGCAAAGTAATGTCTCTGCTTTTTAATATGCTGTCTAGGTTGGTCATCACTTTCGTTCTAAGGAGTAAGTGTCTTTTAACTTCATGGCTGCAGTCACCATCTGCAGTGATTTTGGAGCCCAAAAAAATAAAGTCTGACACTGTTTTCACTGTTTGTCCATCTATTTGCCATGAACTGATGGGACCAGATGCCATGATCTTAGTTTTCTGAATGTTAAGCTTTAAGCCAACTTTTTCACTCTCCTCTTTCACTTTCATCAAGAGGCTTTTTAGTTCATCTTCACTTTCTGCCATAAGGGTGGTGTCATCTGCATATCTGAGGTTATTGATATTTCTCCCGGCAATCTTGATTCCAGCTTGTGCTTCTTCCAGCCCAGCGTTTCTCATGATGTACTCTGCATAAAAGTTAAATAAGCAGGGTGACAATATACAGCCTTGACATACTCCTTTCCCTATTTGGAACCAGTCTGTTGTTGCATGTCCAGTTCTAACTGTTGCTTCCTGACCTGCATACAGGTTTCTCAAGAGGCAGGTCAGGTAGTCTGGTATTCCCATCTCTTTCAGAATTTTCCACAGTTTATTGTGATCCACACAGTCGAAGGCTTATGGCATAGTCAATAAAGCAGAAATAGATGTTTTTCTGGAATTCTCTTGCTTTTTCCATGATCCAGCGGATATTGGCAATTTGATCTCTGGTTCCTCTGCCTTTTCTAAAACCAGCTTGAACATCTGGAAGTTCATGGTTCACGTATTGCTGAAGCCTGGCTTCGAGAATTTTGAGCATTACTTTACTAGTGTGTGAGATGAGTGAAATTGTGCGGTAGTTTTAGCATTCTTTGGGATTGCCTTTCTTAGGGACTCCTGGAGAAGGAAATGGCAACCCACTCCAGTATTCTTGCCTGGAAAATCCCATGGACGGAGAGGCCTGGTAGGCTACAGTCCATGAGGTCGCAAAGAGTCGGACACGACTAAGCGACTTCACTTCTTAGGGACTGGAATTAAAACTGACCTTTTCCAGTCCTGTGGCCACTGCTGAGTTTTCCAAATTTGCTGGCATATTGAGTGCAGCACTTTCACAGCATCATCTTTCAGGATTTGAAATAGCTCAACTGGAATTCCATCACATCCACTAGCTTTGTTCATAGTGATGCTTTCTAAGGCCCACTTGACTTCACATTCCAGGATGTCTGGCTCGAGGTGAGTGACCACACCATTGTGATTAGCTGGATCATGAAGATCTTTTTTGTACAGGTCTTCTGTGTATTCTTGCCACATCTTTTTGATATCTTCTGCTTCTGTTAGGTCCATACCATTTCTGTCCTTTATCGAACCCATCTTTGCATGAAATATTCCCTTGATATCTCTAATTTTCTTGAAGAGATCTCTAGTCTTTCCCATTCTGTTGTTTTCCTCTATTTCTTTGCATTGATCACTGAGAAAGGCTTTCTTATCTCTCCTGGCTATTCTTTGGAACTCTGCATTCAAATGGGAATATTTTTACTTTTCTCCTTTGCTTTCCACTTCTCTTCTTTTCATAGCTATTTGTAAGGCCTCCTCAGACAACCATTTTGCCTTTCTGCATTTCTTTTCCATGGGGATGGTCTTGATCCCTGTCTCCAGTACAATGTCACGAACCTCCATCCATAGTTCATCAGGCACTCTGTCTGTCAGATCAAGTCCCTTAAATCTGTTTCTCACTTCCACTGTATAGTCATAAGGGATTTGATTTAGGTCATATCTGAATGGTCTAGTGGTTTTCCCCACTTTTTTCAATAAGTCTGAATTTGGCAATAAGGAGTTCATGATCTGAGCCACAGTCAGCTCCCAGTCTTGTTTTTGCTGACTGAATAGAGCTTCTCCATCTTTGGCTGCAAAGAATATAATCAATCTGATTTCGGTGTTGACCATTTGGTGATGTCCATGTGTAGAGTCTTCTCTTGTATTGTTGGAAGAGGGTGTTTGCTATGAGCAGTGTGTTCTCTTGGCAGAATTCTATTAGCCTTTGCCTTGCTTCATTCCGTACTCCAAGGCCAAATCTGCCTGTTACTCCAGGTGTTTCTTGACTTCCTACTTTTGCATTCCAGTCCCCTATAATGAAAAGGACATCTGTTTTGGGTGTTAGTTCTAAAAGGTCTTGTAGGTCTTCACAGAACCATTCAACTTCAGCTTCTTCAGCGTTACTGGTTGAGGCATAGGCTTGGATTACAGTGATACTGAATGGTTTGCCTTGGAAACGAACAGAGATCATTCTGTCATTTTTGAGATTGCATCCAAGTACTGCATTTCGGACTCTTTTATTGACGATGATGGCTACTCCATTTCTTCTAAGGGATTCCTGCCCACAGTAGTAGATATAATGGTCGTCTGAGCTAAATTCACCCATTCCAGTCCATTTTAGTTGGCTGATTCCTAGAATGTCGACATTCACTCTTGCCATCTCCTGTTTGACCACTTCCAATTTGCCTTGATTTATGGACCTAACACTCCAGGTTCCTATGCAATATTGCTCTTTACAGCATTGGACCTTGCTTCTATCACCAATAACATCCACAACTGGGTATTGTTTTTACTTTGGCTCCATTCCTTCATTCTTTCTGGAGTTATTTCTCCACTGATCTCCAGTGCATATTGGGCACCTACTGACCTGGGGAGTTCCTCTTTCAGTGTCCTATCATTTTGCCTTTTCATACTGTTCATGGGGTTCTCAAGGCAAGAATACTGAAGTGGTTTGCCATTCCCTTCTCCACTGGACCACATTCTGTCAGACCTCTCCACCATGACCCGACTGTTTTGGGTGGCCCCACACAGCATGGCTTAGTTTCATTGAGTTAGATAAGACTGTGGTCCTGTGATCATACCCCACGTCCAAAGTAAGAGAAACCCAAGTAAGATGGTAGGTGTTTCGAGAGGGCATCAGAGGGCAGACACACTAAAACCATAATCACTAATCATCAGGGTGATGCAAATCAAAAGCACAATAAGATATCACCTCATGCTTGTTAAAATGGCTATTATCAAAAAGTCAAAAGGTAACAAGTATTCAAATACAGAGAAAAGGAAACCCTTGTGTACTACTGGTGGGAATGTAAATTACTACAGCCATTATTGAAAACAGCATAGCGGTTCCCCCAAAAAATTAAAAATAGAACTACCGTATGATCCAGCAATCCCACTTCTGGGTATACATCCAAAGGAAATAAAATCACTGTCTTGAAGAGGTATCTTCCACTCCCATGGTCACTGCGTTATTCACAGTAGCCAAGATATGGAAACAACTTTTAAGTGTGCATACACTGATCAACAGATGAAGAAACTAGGTGTACATATACAACTAAATATTATTTAGCCTTAATGAAGACGGAAATCCTACCATGTATGACAACATGGATGAATCTGGAGGGTGTTATGCTAAGTGAAACAAGCCAGAGATAGAAAGACAAATAGCACATTATTTCACTTATATGCGGAATCTAAAAACAAAAGTCAATTTCACAGTGATAGAGAACAGAATGGTAATTAACAGAGACTAGGGGGTAGAGAAAAACAGGATATATTGATGAAAGGGTATAAGCTTTCCGTTATAAGATGAATAAATTTGCAGCCTGGTGACTATAGTTAATGATAATGTATTGTACTTGAAATTTGTTAAGAGAGTAAATCTCAAGTGTTCCTACCACAAAACAGTAACTATGGGACGTGATGGATATATTAATTAGTTTGATTGTGATAATTATTTCATAATGTGTATATATATATATATATATATATATATATCAAAAAATCAGATATATCACAATTATATACAATATGTAAAGTTTTAAAGTTATGTATATATGTGTTTTCTATTTAAGAGGTACATTCCTTTAAGACACTGAGCATGTCTTATAAAGTAATCTGAAACAGAAAAATAACTTTTATTGCACATTAAAATGGTCCTGGATCTCATTTAGCACATCACACACGTTCTATTATTTAATCATCCCAACAATCCTGTAAGGATTTCTATTTTCCTGATAAGAAACTTGAGGTTTGAGAGGTTAAGTGCCTTGCTCAAGGTTACATAATTAGTACGAGGAGCCAGATTTAATTCCAAGTTTGTCTGACAACAAAATCCATGCCCTTTATTACTGTGTTTTACTGTTTCTCATGTATTCAAGGAAAAAACATGTAATTACAAGTATGGCTCAGGAAAGTCAACAACCATAACAACATTTATAGTACAGGATCTTTTATTTTGTAAGGATTTATAAAGAGAAAGCAGATTTTTACAAATTTGTTCACCAAAGATTTATTGAGCACTATCGGATTCCCTTATAGCTTAGTTGTTAAAGAATCTGCCTGCAATGCAGGAGACCCCAGTTCCATTCCTGGGTCAGGAAGATCCACCGGAGAAGAGACAGACTACCCACTCCAGTATTCTTGGGCTTCCCTTGTGGCTCAGCTGGTAAAGAATCCACCTGCAATGCAAGAGACCTGGGTTCAATCCCTGGGTTGGGAAGATCCCCTGGAGAAGGGAAGGGCTAACCATTCCAGTATTCTGGCCTGGAGAATTCCATGGACTGTATAGTCCATGGGGTCACAAAGAGGAGAACATGACTGAGCAACTTTCACTAGTATATACTATATGCATCATTGCTAATGAATGAGATACCAAAAAGACAGTGAACTTGGGGACTATATTAAATAAAAGATTACACTAATTACAGTCTATATATGGCAATAAATAGCCTTTGAATATCTATAATTAATATCAATTATCTTTTTTCCTGACTCCCTAAAATAGTAATACAAAATGGTTTGGGCTCACCTTTATTACAATTTTTTTTATTACAAATGTATTAAGATAGGAATAAAGATAAATTTATTATCCTTGTTAGTGCCAACAAGTAGTCACTAAAATATGCTTTTTGGTAAAGATGTTCTGAATTAAATATGAATCTACTAGTTGTTAGCTTGAGTGACCTTAGGCAACTTATTTAACCTCTCTGTATGCCTCAAGTTCCTCATCTGTAATCTATAGATAATAAGAGTCCCTACTTGGTGGTTGCTGTGGGGGTTAAATAAGATAATGTGATGAAAGTACTCAGCATAGTTGAGTACTGAATACAATTTATCTGTTATAAAACACTTTCTCTTTTTCCCCCCTGTTAAATATTATTTACCTTTTATCTAAGGTACTGATAATGGATGAGATTCTATATAAATTTAACTTCGGAAAAAAGAGTTTATTCCTCTTGGGGAAACTCAAGTATTTTCCAGGAGACAAGCAAAATTTAGTTTCCATTATCATAGGAGTTTCAGAATGCTTGGAAACCTTGAGTGTTAACTAGTTTGAGAAGTGGCATAATTTATTTATAGCATGTTTCACTTGCTGGAATGTAAGAATTTTTCTAGCTTCTCAGTAAATGTATATCAAAGAAAGTGGTATTTAATACTTCCTTCAAATTTAGAGAAATGAAAAAAAGTACTAAAAAGGCAAATCTAGAAATGTTATTACCCCCAAATGATAACACATTTATAAAATTCTAAGACATCTCATATGTTAAAATGAAAAGTATATTTTCAAAATCAGTTATCAAAAAAAGCCTTCCAAAACTATCTTTTTAAACATAATGCCTGGCACAGTCACTGAAAAACTTTGGCAATTCCTCAAAATTAAACATAGAATTATCATATGATCCAGTAATACCACTCCTAGGTGAATGAATAGTTACTATTTAATGAGTACTGAGGGCTTCCCTGGTAGCTCAGCTTGTTAAGAATCCTCCTGCAATGCAGGGGACCCCAGTTCGATCCCTGGGTCGGGAAGATACCCTGGAGAAGGGAACGGCTACCCACTCCAGTATTCTTGCCTGGAAAATTCCATGGACAGAGGAGCCTGGTGGGCTACAGTCCATGGGGTTGCCAAGAGTCGGACATGACTGAAGCGACTTACCACAGCACACAGTGAGTACAGAGCTTCTGGTTTGAGATGATGAAAAAGTTCTAGAGACAGTAACACAATACTGTGACTATAATGCTTCTCAAGTGTACAATGAAAAATAATTAAAATAAGTTTAATGTTATGTATATTTTGTTCAGTCACTAAGTCATGTCTGATTCTTTGTGACCCCATGGATTGCAGCACATCAGGCTGCCCTGTCCTTTATTATCTCCCAGTTTGCTCAAATTCATGTCCACTGAGTCAGTGATGCTATCTAACCGTCTCATCCTCTGCCACACTCTTCATATCTTACCACAATAAAAAAGTTTCAAAAAACAAAATGCAAGTAGAATGTATACATTATATAGAATAAAGAGAAATATTTTTAAATGTAGAAAGAAAGAGTATCATTTATTCCACAGCTAAAATGACAACTACAAAAAGTTTCTTTTAACATAAGACAGTGAAAGAACAGAATTATGTGTGGCAATTCAACATCAAGATATTCTCATAACATATAACATCCTAAAAAGAGCAATTAACCTGTTACTCCTAAAACTAGACTCAAAAGCAATGTCAAAATCAGCCCTAGTAGATAATCACCATTTGATTTATATAATCTGATATGAAGCCTCTTCATAGCACTGAGAAAAAAAAAACAGAAAAATTAAAAATATGCCTTGAAAGGAACAGTATTAACAAAGCTATAACTAAGTGAAGAGAAAGCCCATATTCACCTCACCCCTTCTGGGTATCCCTAGTATAACATATGCTTTTTCCCAAAGTTTAACTATATTTCAAGCATGATACAGTGGTGGTCTGATGTGGAGGGGATCAAAATCAGGACAGCACTACTTCCATATACTATTCTGAAGAGAGCCTGAAGAGTATTCACTCTCCAGGTAAAAGTCCTAGCTGACCTAAAGTAACACAAATCACATCAGACACTGAATAACAGTACCATCAATTTGAACTTCAAGCTCCCTATCACGTTATGTTTAAGACTACTGCATAGAGGAGCACTCGGTTATAACAACGTCTCAGCCATGATTCCTAGTTATCACCCATTTTAAGGAATTCAAAACATCATTCGAGATTTCACTCTAACTTATGCACCTGAGAATTCTGAAGTTGAGGGCAAAGGTTTAAGTGGTTTCCCAAGATTTCAATGACAATAACTTTAAAAGGGAAGAGAGGAAAGTGGATAGACTTTTATCATTGAACATTCACATGTACTAAGTTAGAACTATTTCTGCATTGTAAATAAATATTTCTTACAATTCATGCAATTTATTCCTTAAAACAACTTATACCACATCATTGCACAGCTCAAGGGTGCCACATTCATATCCTGGTCTATGTCAGGAGTAAGCAAACTTTGGACTGTGGGCCAAAACTGGCCCAACACTTGTTTTTGTGAATGAAATGTTATTTGAATACAGCCACACCCACGTCTTCACATACTGCCTTATGGGTGATTTTGTACTACAACAGCAGGGTTGAGCAGTTGAGGCAGATACCCTGTGGCTTGCAAGGCCTAAAATATTTACTATCTGGCCCTTTACAGAAAAACAAATACTGCCAATCTCTGGTCTGTGTGAATGCTGACCCTCCAATAACGTGGTGCACAGCTCAGGTAGCAGCCCTGGAAACAACCTACTGAAGAAAGTATCCACAGCTGACAGACAGGAAGACTAAGACTGCGTAAAAACAAGTAAGGCCACAAAACTTGTCAGTGTAAAGTCAACTTTAAAATCCCGTTGATTTTGTCACCTGAAAGCTAATATTAGAGAAATGGATAGCAAAACTACAACGAGGGATCACCGCACACCAGTCAAACAGCCAACATTAAAAAGTATACAAATAATAAACCTGTGGAGAAAAAGGAACCCTCGTACACTGTTGGTGGGAATGTAAATTGGTGTAGCCATTAGGGAGAACAGGATGGAGGTTCCTTAAAAAACACTAAAACTAGTATTACCTACATAGCACCCAGCAATCCCACTCCTGGGCATATATCCAGAGAAAACTAATTTGAAAAGATACATGCACCCCATGTTCACAGCAGCATTATTTACAACAGCCTAGACAGGGAAGCAACCTAAATGTCCATCAACAGATGAAAGGATAAAGACACACACATACAAAGGATTTTACTCAGTTACCAAAAGAATGAAATAATGCTATCTGCAGAAACATGGAAGGACCTAGAGATTATCATACTAAGTGAAGTCAGACAGAGAAAAACAAGTATCATGTAACATCAAATCTTAAAAAAATGATACAAATGAACTTATTTACAAAACAGAAGTACTCACAGACACAGGAAACAAATTTAAGGTTACCAAAGGGAAAGGGGGGAGAGATAAATTAGGAGTTCGGAATTAACAAACTACTATATACATAAAATAGATAAACAACAAACAAGGACCTACTGCATAGCACAGAGAGTATACTCAGTATCTTGTAATAACCTGTGATGGAAAAAAAATCTGAAAAGGAAAAAAAAAAAAAAATATATATATATATAGATATATATATCTGAATCACTTTGCTGTAAACTTGAAACTAACACAACATTGTAAACTAACTACATTTCAATTAAAAAAATAAATAACGAATCCAGATCCTTCCACTAAATCACACAAGACCATGTATAAATTGGGACTAGTAATAATACCTCCCATAGCAGTTCTTGTAAGTGTCAAATATGTACATGAAAATATTAGAGAAATGTTAGTTGTTATTAACATTACAGAGTAAAAACTAAGTACTCATATAGTTCAGCCTTATATTCTCCTTTATCCTTCCATTAAATCAGGGCTTCAGCCACGCATGCCTTCACATTTACCAATCCCCCAAAATGAGATCCTCACACTCCTATTCTCAACACTTGCCATTTATCCAAATACTACTCCATTTCTAGAATCAACTTAAATGCCACATTCTTGGTAATACTTTCTCGATTCTTTAATCAATCTTCATTTATTTCTTTTTCTTATGTTCCCCTATAGCGTATTACTGCAAATTCTATTTAACATTTAATTCTATTTTATATTATTTACTGATTTCTCCCACTGGATTTTACATTTACCAAAGACTATTTCTTATTCATCCACCTCAACAACCTCCCTCCCTACCTACTGTGTCTATTAAAGTTTCTTATACATAGTAAATATACACTGAGTTGAACTCCTGACATTGTATACCTAGTTCTGCTCTATATTCCAACTTGCTGCTTATTACATCAAGCTAGGATGCCTTCAGTGCATATGTCCACTGCTCAGAAAGGGAAGAGGAAAGCTAGAAAACTCTTTTGAATGAAATATACACAGAATTTTCTATTTCTACAATGTTCAGTGTGACATGAACTTCTCCCTATAATTTAGTAATTTTCTTTAAAAAATTAATGATTTCACCAGGTTTACCAATAGAATTTATTCCCTCATTTAATCTTTAAACCAAATTGTTCATACTCAAATCCTCTCACAAATAAACACAGTGTTCTAACTCAGCTGTTGGCAGCATAATGTGTTCACAGTGAGCAACCCCTACTATCCTGGCAAGAATTGTAGGACTACCTAATTACGGTAGTCTCTCATATCTATTTTCACTGGGATGAGGAACAATGTGGATATATCAAAAAGCAAATGGCCTGGAAAGTATCTTGGAATTTTCCCACAAATACGGAAGTCACACTGAGCAGAGTCAAACTGGACTTTTCTACATCATGTGCAATTTTTCTAAGATAGTAAGAGAAATGCCAGAGTATAAGATTTTCAACAGAAATAAGATAAAAAGATCCTATTGTACAAACTAAGAAAGACAAAAGTATTTTGAATAAGCTGAAGATTTATATGGGCCTTAAGTTTGACATAAAGAAGATAGAGGACCTCCCTGGTGGTCCAGGTAAAGAATCCATCTGCCAGTGCAGGGGACACGGGTTTGATCTCTGATCTGGGGAGATTCCCCATGCCACAGGGCAACTAAACCAGTCCACCACAACTAGTGAGCCTTGCATGCCCCAGCTACTGAAGCTCAGGCACCCTAGAGGGCCCATGCTCTGCAACAAGAGAAACCACCGCAATAAGAAACCCATGCACTGAAACTAGAGAGCAGCCTCTGCTTGAGGCAACTAGAGAAAGCCTGCATGCAACCACAGAGACCCAGTGCAGCCAATAAACAGGTAAATAAATATCCATGCTTAAAAAAAGGAAAGGGAATTTTAAATGGACAACCAACAAGGACCTAGTGTATAGCACAAGGAACTCTGCTCAGGGTATGCGGCAGCCTGGATGGGAGAGGGGACTGGCAGATAAGGGATACATGTATATGTATGGCTGAGTTCCTTTGCTGTACACCTGAAACTATTATGACATTGTTAATCAGCTATAACCCAACAGAAAATAGAAAGTTAAAAAAAATTTTTTTAAAGGATTAGAAGAAAATAGAGATATACATACAGAACAGAATACAGTCTCTACCACCGAAGAGCTTGGGTTTTCTTGGGGGGAGAACACATACACAACATATGAAATAACTTGAGAATAATGATGAATACTGTATTTAATGCTGGTGGTTCAAAACATTTCTCTCATCTCAATGTTACATCACAGATTATTTTAACTACTGCCCTAAAAACACCAGACAGAATTATTTGATCCTTAAAACGAGCTTCAAAAATTAAAAGAAGATTATTTTCATTTTTCATAATTTGTATTCTCTTCATGAATTGTATTCTCTTTTCTAGCTGATCATATAAACTTTACAAAGAAAATGTGTATTAGAGGACTTGCACACATGTTTTCACTTTATGCCTGCTAATCAATAATTAGTAACATCTTGGACTTCCTAGGTGGCGCAGTGGATAAGAATCCGCCTGCCAGTGCTGGGGACATAGGTTCGACCCCTGGTCCGGTAAGAGTCCACGTGTAGGTGCAGCAACTAAGCAATGCGCCATGACTACTGAGCCCGCGCTCTAACACTCACGAGCCGCAACTCCTGAGCCCTGTGCCGCAACTGCTGAAGTCTGCATTCTCTAGGGCCTGCCAGCCACAACCAATGAGCCCCTATGCCGTAACTGCCGAAGCCCACATGCCCTAGAGCCAGTGAGCTGCAAATACGGAGGCCACATACTGTAACTCCTCAAGCCCATGCCCTCGAGCCTATGTTCCACAACAAAAGAAGCCACTGCAGTGAGAAGTCTAAGTATCACAACTAGAAAGCAGCCCCCACTCTCAACAAGAGAAAAAGTCTGCAGCAGTGAAGACCCGGTGCAGCCAAAAACAAAATAAACAAATTATAAAAAATAATTAGTAATATCTTACAGAGACAAGTAAAACAGGACTTCACATATATAGAGATAAACGTCTATAGTTTAAGACAACAGTTAATGCAAAAGAAGTGACAGTACAAAGAATAAATTCTAAAATTTCTGTTTTAAAAGGCAGAGTCCCATTTTATGGTACCATAGATACATTACTTCTATTTCTCCTAATTAACTAAAAATATCTTGTATCTTCCGTTTCAGGCAAATAGAACACTAATGTACCCTGAAAAAAAAACATTCTAAGTTACCTAAAAATGCTGGCTAAACTATGAAAACTATCTTGAGATAAATGAACACAGACTCACAATCAAAACACAAAACATAGGAAACAAGCCACTGTGACTAAGGGTCAGCAAAAATAATAAACATGAGACTCATATCCACAAAGATAGCAAAAATTAATAGCTGTAGAATAACAAGTTAAAGAAACTTTAAAGAAACAAGAAAAGATATAAAAATATGAAAAGAGACAAATTATATTCAGTGAGCAAGAAGATCTGAAAAGGAACCTAACAGAATTTCTAGAAACTGGATGTATAATTAAAATTAAAACTTTGTAGACAAACAGCAGGATAGAGGAACCTAAAGTGAAAATTCAGTTTGAACTCAAGAGAGATCTAAAGAATTAACTCAAATGCAAAATTGAGACATAAAAGAAGTGAAATTAAGAGACAAAGAGGACAAAGGAAGAATGTTTAATATATCTAATTAGAGTTCCAGAAGAAGAACACAGAGAGACATGAAGCAATATCTGAAACAATAATGGCTAAGAATTTTTCAAGCTTGTTGAACTATAGATTGTCATATTCAGGGAGCCCAACAAATCACACGCAAGATAAAAAAAAAAAAAAAAAAACACCCTATATAGAGTGTGGGGAAACTGGAAAACCAAAGGCAAAGAAAATATTTTAGGAGTCACAAGAGAGAGAAAACAGATACCTGATAGACAACCAATTTCTCAATAGCAGCAATAAAACTCAGAAGATAGGAACAGTCAACTAAAAAAGAGCTAAAAGAATAACCGCAAGCTGGAATTGAAATACATAAAATAATCTTTAAAGTGTGAGAGCAAATAATGACATTCCAAACAAACAAAAACTGATAGCATTAAATACTAAGAGACCTTTAAATGCATTTCTAAATTATGTACCTTAGTAAGAAGGTAATTTGGAAGAAAGGTCTATCTTGAGATGCTAACAACAACAAAAAGATAAACACGAATAAATCTAAACAAACATTTATTTATAAAATAACAATGATGTCTGCTTTGTAGAATTTTTAAAAAACAGATCTAAAATATCAACAAATAATCACCTTTGAGGAAGATTCATCAGAATTTAAACACTCAGAAGTCCTTGTCATAAAAAGACACTGGGTAAATGTAATTTAATATTGGGTTTAGGGTGCATCTATCTCTTTGAACTATGGCTTTCTCTGAGTATACGCCCAGTAGTGGGACTGCCGGGTCATACTGCAGTTCTAGTTCTGGTTTTCTAAGGAACTGCCATACTGCGACAGTGGCTGTACCAACAGTGCATTGAGGGTTCCCTTTTCTCCCCACCTCTCCAGCATTTATAGTTTGTAAATCTTTTGATGATGGCCATTCTGACCAGTGTGAGGTGATACCTCACTGCAGTTTCAATGTGCATTTCTCTAATAATTAGCATGTTGAGCATCTTTTCATGTATTTGTTGGCCATTTGTATGTCTACTTTGGAGAAATGTCTGTTTAGATCTTCCACCATTTACAATTTTTTTTTATTTACTGATTTTTGGCTGGGCTGGGTCTTGGTTGCTGCTTGAGCTTTCTCTACTTGTGGTGAGTAGGGGCTACTCTAGTTGCAGTGCGCCAGCTTCTCATTATGGTGGCTTCCCTTGCTGCAGAGCTGGCTCTAGAGCAGACAGGCTTTCGTAGCTGCAGCACGCTGGCTCAGAAGCTGCAGCACATGGGCTTAGTTGCTCTGCAGCATGTCGGATCTTTCCAGATCAGGGACTGAACCACCGTGTCCCCTGCATTGGCAGGTAGAGTCCCAACCACTGGACTTGGGACCAAGTCCCTTTCACCTGTTTTTTGATTGAGTTGTTTTTTTATATTGAGCTGCAAGAGCTGCCTGTATGTTTTGGAGATTAATCCTTTGTCAGTTGCTTTACTTACAAATACTTTCTCCCATTCTGAGGGTTGTTTTTTCATCTTGTTTATGGTTTCCTTTGCTGTACAAAAGCTACTTAATGCACTGTGGGGACCTGAATGGGAAGGAAGTCCAAAAGGGAGGGGAGAATGTATATGTATGGCAGATTCATTTTGCTACACAGTAATGTTGCTATGACAACATTATAAAGCAAACATACGTCAATAAAAAAATTTTTTTTTTAACTTTGGGGTTTGGGTTAAATATGCAATCTTAACATTTTTGGAATAACCAGTAAAAGAAACATATTGTGTATATATCCCAAAGAAGGACAAGAAAAAGAAAACAAGGAGGACGAAGAGAGGAAAAGAACCACAAAAACAACAACAAGATGCAGGAAAATTATGAAAATAAAAAACACAAAAGATGGCAGAAATAAATGTGCTATATCAGTAATAAAAGAAAGTATAAATGGACTCACATTTACAATTAAAAAGACTGTCAATCTAGATTTTTCAGTATTAAAATCCAACTACATATGTTCCCAAAAGACATATAAAATATAAGAGACTAAAAGTAAAAGGATGAGTAAAGTTGCACCTGAGAATACTAACCAATATTACTATCAAACAAGATAAACTTTTATGCAAAAAGTATTACTAAGGTAAAGAGGGTTACTATATGATTAAAGGTTCAATTCACTAGGAAGACATAACAATTCCAAAGTTGTGTATAACTAATAGCTGAACTCCAGAATATATAAAACAAATACCAAAAAAAAACAAACAAACAAAAAAAAAAAACAAATACCAACAGAATTACATAAATAAATACACTATTATAATAGAAGAAATTGTAACTCATCTCTTTCAGTAATTGACAGATCAAACAAAAAATCAGTACAGAAAGAATGTGAATGATATAATTAATAAGTTTTATTCTATAATCATATTTAGCAAGGTACCCAACAACTGGAACATAAACATTCTGTTCAAGCACAGATGAAATATTTTTGAGAACTGCCCATATAATAGGCCATAAAGCAAGATTCAACAGATTTAAAAAAGGGCATCACATACAGATCACATTTTCTGATCACTATTTAATTAAGTTTAAAAATTAGTAACAAAGTATAACTATGGTTAAAAATACTTTAATAGGAAAGCAACCAAACAACCAGTAGAAAAAATTCTTTATAGACCAATTCTGGTATTAGATACAAAAGTAATGACAGAATTAGATAGTCACCATTTTCAATAATTAATGATATGAATGTAAGCAATTATCATCAATAGCAGCTAAAACCATGAGGTAAAAGCCTGACAACAAACAAAACTCTGGAACAAACTTAACACACACACACACACCACACACACACACACACACACAAACAGACATCTGCCTCCTGCTGTAATGCAATATATTAATAAAATAGATAGCATCACCTATGAATTGTTCTTGACAAAGATTTAAGCCTAAGTCTGATCAAGCCTCTAGATCTGCACTGTCCAATCCGGTAGTGACTGAGCACCTGAAATTTCCCACTCTGAACTGAGATATGCTGTACATGTATACTACATAACAGATTTTGAAAACTAAGAATGTAAAATATAATTATTTATATTGAATATATGTTAAAATGGTAATATCTTTATACCCTAGTTTGACTAAAATGAGTCAAAATTAATTTCATCTTTTTCTTTTTTAATGCAAGTACTAGAAAATTTTAATTAGGTGGCCTGCATTTGTGGTTCACATTATATTTCTACCAGACAGCATGTCCTGCTCCAGAACTACCTACCATTATATAAAAATATTTTTTTTACAGATTACCGACAAATGATCTAATTTCTTTAACAAATAGGTGGCAAGAAAAAAATAGAGAAACAGGAAATCATCACAGATTAAATTAGTTTTAAGAGACATATCAAATGAATGCAACATATAGATTACTCTTGAATAGTGCTTTGAAAACTGACTGAATATTGTAGCTGTTGTTGCTGCTCAGTTGCTAAGTCATGTCCAACTCTTTGTGACTCTATGGACTGCAGCACACCTGGTTTCCCTGTCCTTCCCTATCTCCCAGAGTTCATTCAAATTCATGACCACTGAGTTGGTGATCCTACTAACCATCTCATCCTATGCCACCCCCTTCTCTTTTTGCCTTCAATCTTTCCCAGCATCAGGGACTTTTCCAATGAGTCAGCTCTTTGCATTAGGGGCCAAAGTACTGGAGTTCCAGCTTCAGCATCAGTCCTTCCAATAAATATTCAGGATTGATTTGCTTTCAGATTGACTGGTTTGATCTCCTTGCTGTCCAAGGGACTCTCAAGAGTCTTCTCCAGCACCACAGTTCAAAAGTATCAGTTCTTCAGCACTCAGCCTTCTTTATGATCCAACTCTCACATCCATACATGACTACTGGAAAAACCACAGCTTTGACTATATGGACCTTTGTTGGCAAAGTGATGTCTCTGCTTTTTAATATGCTGTCTAGGTGTGTCATAACTTTTCTTCCAAGAAGCAAGCATCCTTTAATTTCATGGCTGCAGTCACCATCAGCTCCAAAGTAGCCCAAGAAAAGAAAGTCTGTCACTGCTTCAACTTTCCCCCTTTCTGTTTGCCATGAAGTGATGGGACTGGATGCCATGATCTTAATTTTTTGAATGTGAGTTTTAAGCCAGTTTTTTCACTTTTCTTTTTCCACTGTTTCCCCATATATTTGCCATGAACTGATGGGACCAGATGCCATGATCTTAGTTTTCCGGATGTTGAGATTTAAGCCAACTTTTTCACTCTCCTCTTTCACTTTCATCAAGAGGTTCTTTAGTTCTTCTTCACTTTCTGCCATAAGGATAGTATCATCTGCATGTCTGAGGTTGTTGATATTTCTCCTGGCAATCTTGACTCCAGCTTGTGATTCATTCAGCCCGGCATTTCACATGATGTATTCTGCATATAAGTTAAGTAAGTAGGGTGACAATACATAGCCTTATCATACTCCTTCCCCAATTCTGAACCAGTCAGTTGTTCTGTGTCCAGTTCTAACTGTTGCTTCCAGTGCCATTTCTGTGAGAACACTTCACTACGACCCATTCATCCTGGGTGGCCCTGCACAGCCTGACTCACAGCTTCACTGAGGTATACAAGTCCCTTTGCCACGATAAACTGTGATCCATGAAAGGGTGACTGAACATTAGATGATACTAAAGAATTATTGTTAATCTCATTAGGTGTGATAGTGATATTATAGTTAAGTTTTTAAAAAGAGTCCTTGTACCTTGAAGAGACATACATACTTACAAACTTATGAAAGGAATGAAATTATGACTGAAATAGGTTTTAGAACAATCCAGGGAGAGGTTAGATAGAATCTGGAGGAAACAGAAAATAAGACTCACCAAATTTGCTGTTTTGGAGTCACTGTTCTATTCTTTTGACTTTGCATATTTATTTTTAAATGTCCATAATAAAAAGATTTTTTTGGTGTGCATGTGTGTTTACCAGATTAGTAGTTTCCTAGAGCCAGGGGCGGCCAGAAAGAATGCCAATGGGCACAAGGTTTCTTTTTGGGGTGATGAAAATGTTCTAAAATTACATTGTGATAATGGCTGCACAACTCTGAAAATTTCCTTTAAAAAATGTGAATTGTACTGTACACTTAAAATGTGTGAATTTTAAGGAATGCAAATTGTACCTCTATAAAGTTGCTTTTAAAAAAATTGATTAGTTTTTGGCTGCACTGGGTCTTAGTTGCTAGGTGTGGACTTTGTCTAGTTGTGGCAAGAGGGGGATACTCTTTGTTGCAGCGCACAGGCTTCTCATTCGGGTGGCTTCTCCTGTTGCCAAACACGGGCTTTAGGGCACACGGGCTCAGGAGCTGCAGGTCACGTGCTCTAGAGTGCAGGTTTATTAGTTGTGGTATGAGGGCTTAGCTGCTCTGTAGCATGTAGGATCTTCCCAGACCAGGGACTGAACCTGTGCCCCCTGGCTTTGCAGAGAGATCGTTAAACACTGGACCACCAGGGAACGTCCCAAAGTTGTTTTTTAAATTGACATTATTCTCTCTCTCTCCCTCTCTCACACACACACACACCCCTCTAGGAATTAATCTATGACGAATGAGTATGAGATCTTTATAAAGAAAATTATAAAATTTGATTGAAAGGCACTAAAGAAGACATAAATAAATGGGGAAATATACTATCTTCATGAAAATTATTTTCAAAATGACCCACAAATTCAAAGTAATTAAATGTAAGTTCAATAACAATTCAGCAGGACTTCTCATAAGACTTGCAAGGTGATCCTTAGGTTTATATGGAAAAGCAAAGAACCACGAATAGCCAAAATATTCCTAAAGAACATTTCTGAAGAAGGTGACCCTACTAGATATTAACGCTTATTTTAAAACTTCCCTGATGGTCCAGTGTTTAAGAACCCACCTGCCAGTGCAGGGGAGACAGGTTTGGTCCCTGTTCCAGGAAGATTGCATACGCTGAGGAGCAACTAAACCCCTGTGCCCCAACTACTGAGGCCACAGGCCACAACTAATGAAGCCCATGCACTCTAGGGCCAGTGCGCCACAAGAGGAAAGCCACCTCAGTGAGAAGCCTAAGTACCACAACTAGAGAGTAGCCCCCACAGAAAGAGAGCCTGCACACAGCAATGAAGACCCAGCGCAGCCAAAAAGAAATAAAGCTACAGTACTTAGGGCTTCCTCAGTGGCTCAGTGGTAAAGAATCTGCTGGCAATGCAGGAGACTTGCAGGAGATTCTGGTTCAATCCGTGGGTCAGGAAGATGCCCTGGAGTAGGAAATGGCAACCCACTCCAGTATTCTTGCCTGGAAATCACAAGAACAGAGAAACCTGGTGGGCCACAGTCCATGGTGTCACAAAGAGTCGGACACAACTGAGCAGCTAAACAACACAATCATTAAGCGAGAACAAAATTAGCACATAAATAAACACATTTAAACTAATAGACAGCCCAGAAACAGGGCCATGAAAATGTGCCAACCCAATAAAGGTGGCATTACAGATTAAACACACACAGGTATATATACAAACACACACACACAAATGCCCCAGGAGTAGAGCTGCTAGATCAAAGGACATGGGTATCTTCATTTTTCCATGTGGCATGGAGGATCTTAGTTTCCAGACCAGGGTATGAACCCATGCCCCTACAGTGGAAGCACAGAGTCTTAACCACTGGATCACCAGGAAGTCTTGAAGTTTGTTTTTTTTAATGCAACCATGACAAGGTACAAAGCAGAAAACACGGGTTAATACAATGAGACTATACTGCAGTGGCAGCTTTCATATTCCTTCTATCTCATCTCTGTCTCTCAATTCTATATGACAAATCCCCAAAGACCTAGCCTGACAAAACAGCCTTCCTTGGAGGGAGGGAAAATGCAGGAAACACAATTAGCAAAGGCAGAACTATCCCAGAGGAAGAGGAGAAAGCTACAAACTCTCACACAATGCCCATTATATTTTTTACCATTTATTAGTTAGATAAGGGATCTAATCATTTTCAACTAAATCCCTATACTGTCAACAGCTAACTTTTCCCAGCTAACTTTGGGCTGTTGTTAGTTTTCAACAGCTAACTTTTCTATACAGTTTACATTTCTGATCATATTAATTTTCAAAATGATAGTAATAAAGAATGTGGATTTTGGAGTTGATTGGTATCAATCCCAATTCTGATGCTACAAATTGTGTGACCTTAGCAAGTTATTTTAATTCCGGAAGCCAGTTTACTCATCCGCAAAACTGAGATACTTCCTACATTGAGAGCGATGCTAAGAAGTTGGATGGGACTGAGTATACAGAGCACAGGATATGAAGTAAGTCTTGTCAATTTATTTTCCTCTCATCCCCTATCAGGTGGCACTTTCCTTGACAATTTATATAAAAATGTTCCCTGCTTGGATGAATAATTTATTTTGCTTTAACTAGCCATACATACTGACCATCTGGTGATGTCCACATGTAGAGTCTTCTCTTGTGTTGTTGGAAGAGGGTGTTTGCTGTGACCAGTGCGTTCTCTTGGCAGAACTCTATTGGCCTTTGCCCTGCTTCATTCTGTACTCCAAGGCCAAATTTGCCTGTTAATTCCAGGTGTTTCCTGACTTCCTATTTCTGCATTTGAGTCCCCTATAATGAAAAGGAGATCTCTGTTGGGTGTTAGTTCTAGAAGCTCTTGTAGGTCTTCATGGAACCATTCAACTTCAGCTTCTTCAACATTATTGGCTGGGGCCTAGACTTGGATTACTGTGATACTGAATGGTTTGCCTTGGAAACAAACAGAGATTGTTCTGTTATTTTTGAGATTCCATACAAGTACCACATTTTGGACTCTTCTGTTGACTATGAGGGCTATTCCATTTCTTCTAAGGGATTCTTGCCCTCAGTATTAGATAAAATGGTCATCTGAGTTAAATTCACCCATTCCAGTCCATTTTAGTTCACTGATTCCTAAATGTCAATGTTCACTTTTGCCATCTCCTGTTTGACCACTTCCAATTTACCTTGATTCATGGACCTAACATTCCAGGTTCCTATGCAACATTGTTCTTTACAGCATCAGACTTTATTTTCATCACCAGTCACATCCACATCTGGGTGTTGTTTTTGCTTTGGCTCCATCTCTTCATTCTTTCTGGAGGTATTTCTCCACTGATCTCCAGTAGCATATCGGGCACCTACCAACTTGAGGAGTTCATCTTTCAGTGTCCTATCTTTTTGCCCTTTCATACTGCTCATGGGATTCTCAAGGCAAGAATACTGAATTGGTTTGCCATTCCCTTCTCCAGTGAACCACACTTTGTCATAACTCTCCACCATGACCTGTCCATTTTGGGTGGCCCTACACCACATGGCTTAAAGTTTCATTAAGTTAGACAAGGCTGTGGTCCATGTGATCAGATGGGTTAGTTTTCTGTGATTGTGATTTTCAGTCTGTCTGCCCTCTGATGGAGAAGGATAAGAGGCTTATGGAAGCTTCCAGATGGGAGAGACTGAGGGGGAAACTGGGCCTTGTTCTGATGGTCAGGGCCATGGTCAGTAAGTGTTTTATCCAATTCTCTGTTGGTGGGGCTGTGTTCCCTCCCTGTTGTTTGACCTGAGGCCAAACTGTGGTAAGATAATGGCAAGATAATCATTTTCTGGTAAGATAACCTTCAATAATGGCAACACCACCCTTTATGGCAGAAAGGGAAGTAAAAGAGGAGAGTGAAAAAGTTGGCTTAAAACTCAACATTCAGAAAACTAGGATCATGGCATCCAGTCCCATCACTTCATGGCAAATAGACAGGGAAACAATGGAAACAGACTTTTATTTTCTTGGTCTCCAAAATCACTGCAGATGGTGACTGCAGCCATGAAATTAAAAGACGCTTGCTCCTTGGAAGAAAAGCTATGACCAACCTAGACAGCATATTAAAAAGCAGAGACATTACTTTGCCAACAAAGGTCTGTCTAGTCAAAGCTATGGTTTTTCCAGTAGTCATGTGTGGATGTGAAAGTTGGACCATAAAGAAAGTTGAGAGCTGAAGAACTGATGCTTTTGAACTGTGGTGTTGGAGAAAACTCTTGAGAGTCCCTTGGTCTACAAGGAGATCCAACCAGTCAACCCTAAAGGAAATCAGTCCTGAGTGTTTACTGGAAGGACTGATGCTGAAGCTGAAATTCCAATACTTTTGCCACCTAATGCAAAGAACTGACTCATTTGAAAAGACCCTGATGCTGGAAAAGATTGAAGGAGGGAGGAGAAGGGGACAATAGAAGATGAGATGGTTGGATGGCATCACCAACTTGATGCACATGAGTTTGAGTGAACGCCGGGAGTTGGTGATGGACAGGGAAGCATGGCATGCAGTCCATGGGGTCGCAAAGAGTCAGACACAACTGAGTGATTGAACTGAACTGATACATACATATATAAATCACAAAAACATCAATTATGAATGCATCATTAAAAACATCACTAGAACTATATCTACATTTCCTATGTTTCACGAATATAAAGCACATAAACAAAACTGAGAAACACGAATTGAACTAATTTAAAAAATTAACAACAGCAACTCTTTTATGTTTAGTTTATTGCTAATAAAATATGATAAGGGGTTTCCCAGGTGGCGCCATGATAAAGAATCCACCTGCAAATGCAGGACATGCAGGAGATGTGGGTTCAATCCCTGGGTCGGGAAGATCCTCTGGAATAGGAAATGGCAACCCACTCCAGTATTCTTGCCTGGAGAATCCCATGGACAGATGAGCTTGGTGCGCTACAATCCATGGGGTCCCAAAGAGTCAAGCATAACAGAGCACACGTGCAAATTATGATATATTTTGTTGTTGTTCAGTTGCTAAGTATGTCTGACTCTTTTGAGAACCCATTAACTATAGCCTGCCAGTTCCTCTGTCCATGGGATTTTTTCAGGCAAGAACTTTATTTGAGTTCCAGGGATATAGCAGAATTGAGTCCTATTTATTACAGTTTAATAAATGATTTATACCACTTGACATCATAGAATATCACTAGATTAAATGCATCTGTCTTACAGAAATGGCATTTTTCTTACCTAGAAGACTCCCTGATGAGATTTACTCATGATTAGTGAATAATATTTCTAAACTCCAAAAGTTAACATAAGAACTGCTTCTGTCAAAAATTATTACATTGAGTACTTAAGGATTTTGAAACAAAACCATATGAAAAGTGGTCTTGATTTAAATCGGTTTTTTCTATTGAAAATGTATCCTATGTGTTTTAAATTCTACCTTTTCTTATGTAAATAATAATTGTGTGTGTGTTAGTCGCTCAGTCGTGTCTGACTCTTTCAGACCCCATGGACTGTAGCCCACCAGGCTCCATGGTCCATGGACTTATCCAGGCAAGAACACTGGAGTGGGCTGCCATTCCCTTCTTCAGGGGATCTTTCCGACCCAGGGATAGAACCCAGGTCTCCTGAATTGCAGGCAGATTCTTAACCATCTGAGCCACTGGGGAAGCCCCAATAATAATTAGTGGAGACTAACTTTCCCTGGTGGCTCAGAGGTTAAAGCGTCTGCCTGCAATGCGGGAGACCTGGGTTCAATCCCTGGGTTGAGAAGATCCCCTGAAGAAGGAAATGGCAACCCACTCCAGTATCCTTGCCTGAAGAATCCCATGGACAGAGGAGCATGGTGGGCTACAGTCCACGGAGGTGCAGAGAGTCAGATTCGACTGAGTGACTTCACTTCACTAACTTTCCAAAAGGAAAAAAGTTTACATTTTTGTATAGCATTTTCTATACATACCTGTTAGAAAAGAGGACTTAACAACAACACTGGTAAATATTTTGCTTATATTATACATATTTCGTATTTTCCTTCAAGAAACTACAATTTTGAATCCTGATGACTTTTCCATAGATGGAAAGACAAGCCAGTATGAAATAACAAATATGGAAGAAAATGTAGTAGTATAAATACCAAGTATCTGAATGAAATTCATTCATGGAAAATCATAGTCAATATATTAAAGATTATCAGTTCTCACCTTAAACTATAAAGTGACTCTTCCTTTATACTTATTCTGTTGCATGTGTAAGACTGGAAAACATACATATTACACAGAAAGTCAAGCACTGTTTATTGAAGAGAATATAATAATGTTTTTAAAAATATGAATCCTTTTCTAATACTTAATTTCATAAGTCTAAAACAACATAATTTGTGAAATATTTCTTTAATGAAAAGGATCATATGAGTCTCACCTCTTGTTTAACAAGTTGAATCTATTTTTATAAAAAGACTACATCAAAATCAATATATTACTATATATGAGCAGAACAGTCTCAGTCTCACCCTAAAAAGTTATCAGAACTGCTTTGGATCCGTATTTAATCATATACCTTTAGGTTACCTATTCTTATAGGTGCAATGATTTTACAAAGACACAGGATAACATATTTGCTTTCTTCATATTAAAAAAAAAATTCATTTCCAGATCCTTAATGATTAGAAAATGAGAGTAGTTTGTTTTCTGATTCCTAAAACACTAGTAGTATGTTAACTTTCCTCCCATTCAGGGCTGTTTCAATGAAGTCATGTATTATCACAGAATATCTGCAATAAAATTAGATCAGTAAATAGAAGTGGATCTGTGTATTTTTATCAAAATAATGGCACCATTCGAGAGCAATTCCAAGAAGATTCTGTAACGGGATGTATTTTAACTAATATCTTTTCAAACAATTTTTGAGTATACAAGAACTACTATACCTGATCATATTTGGAAATTGTAAAAAAAATAGATGGCCTAATCTTTAAAAAATCAGATTTATTATAATAATGAAACAAGTAAATCACAACATGTGAAGTCAAAACTATTTTTATGTATTACCACCCTCCTTCTCTTACAACCTCCATATCTTCCAAAGATCTATAAAATATTGATGGACTATATAGAATAATTCACTAAAAGCTGGATTGAATCTAGTTTGAGAGAAATGTTTTGGTGGGAGTAAGAAAATAAAACAGGATGTCAGAGGGAATATCCTTAGTCACTGGTAGGATAACAGCAAAAGGTATAAAACTAATTAGACTCTCAATTAATTAGTATCTTAATTAATCAAAAAGAGAAAACAGGGATGAGGCAGCAGTACATTTCAAGAAATAATAATCAAAAATTTCCCAAATTTTGGAAAGACATAAATTTTCAGATTTGAAAGTTTAGTGAACCCTAAATAGGAGAAATACATAGATAACCCTATCAAGGCACATCATAGTCAACCTGATAAATATCAAATATGACAAGAAATTCTTAAAACCTGCCGGAAAAAAAATCACACAATTTAGCTGACTGAGAAGACCAAATGATATCCTTTAGAGAAATAAAAGGAAAAAAAAAGCCTGTTAACCCCCAATTAATATCCAGTGACAATACCTTTGAAGAATGACAAAAGAACTAGTAAATGTTTTTCTAGATAAATGAAAGCTAGAAAATCTGTTTCTGCAGCACTTCAAGAAATGCTAAAGGCAGTTCTATGGACTACAGGAAGAAAATTTAGAACTTCAGAACTGAAAATGATAACTATGTGGGTAAATAAAAGACAAATTACTCTTAGTTTCTTTAAATACAAATGATTGCTGAAATCATATTTTAACAATTATGTGTACATGATACATAGAACAACTGTATCACAAAGGATGGTAAAAGGGGTAAACAGACCTACAAATTGCTAAGTTACTGTATTTAACACAGAGTGATATAATACTAGCCTTAAATAAACTACAAAGATTTAAAGATACACACTGTAATCCAGGGATCAAATATTAAGTAACTAATGCAAAGAAATACAGATATAAAAGCCAATAGATAAAGAAGACTTACACAAGGATATATATTGTATGACTCCATTTATATGAGAGTCTAGAGCATGCAAAATTAATCTGTGGTAGAAAAGAGTCATGGTTCCTCTAGGAGACGCAGATGAGGACTGACAGAGAAAGGACATGAAGACAGTCTACAATCATGTTGCTGTTGTTGAACTGCCAAGTCATGTCCACCTCTTTGCAACCCCAAGGATGGCAGCATGCCAGACTTCCCTGTCCCTCACCAACTCCCAGAGTTTGCCCAAGTTCATGCACATTGAATCGGTGATGCCATCCAATCATCTGATCCTCTGTTGCCCTCTTTTCCTTCTGCCTTCAATCTTTCCCAGCATCAGGGCCTTTTCCAATGAGTTGTCTCTTTGCATCAGGCGGCCAAAGTACTGGAGCTTCAGCTTCAGCATTAGTCCTTCCAATGATTATTCAGAGTTGATTTCCTTTAGGATGGACTGGTTTGACCTCTATGCTGTCTAAGGGACTCTCTAAAGTCTTCTCCAACACCACAGTTCAAAAGCATCAATTCTTCAGTGCTCTACCTTCATTATGGTCCAGCTCTCACATCCATGACTACTGGAAAGACCACAGCCTTGACTATACAGACCTTTGTCAGCAAGGTGATGTCTTTGCTTGTTACTAGTGCAGTTTGCCTTTCCCTCCTCAATGGCTCACACTTTGTCAAACCTCTCTGCTATGACCCATCTGTCTTGGCAGGCCCTGCACAGCATCACAGCATCAGTGAGTTACTCAAGCCCCTTCACCACAAGGCAGCGATCCAATGAAGGGGCTATAATAGCTGTAATGTTCTAATCCGGACATGGGTTTGGGTTATCAGATACATGCATTTGTCAAAATTCACCAAAATTCATATGGTTAGGATTTATGGATTATACTGTATGTCAATTTTACTTTAAATAAAGTAAATGAATACTGAACTGTAGTAATGTTTTCTTGTTTATTAGATATTTAGAAGCAAAATCTGCAACGTTATTATTTTTTAATACTTGATTTTTAACTTTTAAAAAAATTTTCATTCACACCACACAGCATGTAGGACCTCAGTTCTCTGACAAGGGATTGAACCCACATCACTTGCAGTGAAAGCATGGAGTTTTAACCATGGTATTGACAGGGAACAGTTGAAACTTAAAATGCAACCAAATATAAGATGGACAGAGGGTCATAAATGGATAAAGCATGACAAAGGAAATACAGTAAAACATTAATTGTAGAATCAAAAATGTGGGTGTTTATTGTTCAATTCTACTTTACTATGCATAAAGTAAAATAAAAGTTCAGGAAAGAGAAATATACTTAAATTGCAATCTTCCAGGAACTTTTAAGAGAGGAAGGAGACTTAAAATGGCTCCTTAGTCATAAGGAGAAAGGAAAGGGAAGCCTAATCAAGGGAAGGGGAAAGATGCATGCAAAGACAGACACAGAGGTGGGAGTAACAGTGGTTTGTGAGCAAGAAGCAGGCAAGGAAGTCGTGTTGGGTGTAACCTGAGTAGAGAATTACTCCCTGGACCATACTAAAATGAGATTGGGCAGACAGGTCACAAGAGGAATAATGGAAAATAGAACAGGTAAAAGGGTTACAGAGGATGCTGCCAGAATAACAGACTTCATCCAAACCTTAGTTTCCTTCTAGTAAGTAGGCCCACTTCTGTGCTCCTTGGCATCTGGCCCTCTCATCATCTAGCTAACCATCATGATTAATTTCCCAAAATTCAAAGCCCTAGTGCTCACACATAATCTCTGGAAGGAAAATATTGTTCCATTCACATGAGTCCTGCGTGTAGATATTCAGCCAGTCCAGAAAATCTGGAATTTTGTGCTTGAATAGACTGTGGATCGCATCAGGTGGCCAAAGTATTGGAGCTTCAGCATCAGTCCTTCCAATGAACACCCAGGACTGATTTCCTTTAGGATGGACTGGTTGAACCTCCTTGCCGTCCAAGGGACTCTCAAGGGTCTTCTCCAACACCATAGTTCAAAAGCATCAATTCTTCAGCACTCAGCTTTCTTTATAGTCCAATTCTCACATCCACACATGACTACTGGAAAAACCATAGCCTTGACTACAACATGCCTTTGTTGGCAAAGTAATGTCTCTGCTTTCTAATATGCTGTCTAGGTTGGTCATAACTTTCCTTCCAAGGAGTAAGCGTCTTTTAATTTCATGGCTGCAGTCATCATCTGCAGTGATTTTGGAGCCCAAGAAAATAAAGTCTGCCACTGTTTCCACTGTTTCCCCATCTATTTGCCGTGAACTGATGGGACCAGATGCCATGATCTTAGTTTTCCGAATGTTGAGCTTTAAGCCAACATTTTCACTTTCCTCTTTCACTTTCATCAAGAGGCTCTTTAGTTCTTCTTCACTCTCTGCCATAAGGGTGGTATCATCTGCATATCTGAGGTTATTGATATTTCTCCCAGCAATCTTGCTTCATCCAGCCCAGCATTTCTCACGATGTACTCTGCATATAAGTTAAATAAGCAGGGTGACAATATACAGCCTTGACGTACTCCTTTTCCTGTTTGGAACCAGTCTGTTGTCCCATGTCCAGTTCTACCTGTTGCTTCTTAACATGCATACAGATTTCTCAGCAGGCAAGTAAGGTGGTCTGGATTCCCATCTCTTTCAGAATTTTCCACAGTTTATTGTGATCTACACAAAGGCTTTGGTATAGTCAATAAAGCAGATATAGATGTTTTTCTGGAACTCTCTTGCTTTTTTCAGTGATCCAACAGATGTTGGCAATTTGATCTCTGGTTCCTCTACCTTTTCTAAATCCAGCTTGAAAAAAAAAAGAAAAAAAAAAATCCAGCTTGAACATCTGGAAGTTCACAGTTCACGTAACTGTTGAAGCCTGGCTTGGAGAATTTTGAGCATTACTTTACTAGCGTGTGAGATGAGTGCAATTGTGTGGTAGTTTGAGCATCTTTTCACATTGCCTTTGAGATTGGAATGAAAACTGACCTGTTCCAGTCCTGTGGCCACTGCTGAGTTTTCCAAATTTGTTGGCATATTGAGTGCAGCACTTTCACAGCATCATCTTTTAGGATTTGAAATAGCTCAACTGGAATTCCATCACTTCTACTAGCTTTGTTCATAGTGATGATTCCTAAGGCCCACTTGGCTTCACCTTCCAGGATGTCTGGCTCTAGGTGAGTGATCATACCATTGTGATTACCTGGGTCATGAAGATCTTTTTGTACAGTTCTTCTGTGTATTTTTGCCATCTATTCTTAATATCATCGCTTCTGTTAGGTCCATATCATTTCTGTCCTTTATTGTGCCCATCTTTGCATGAAATGTTCCCATGGTATCTCTAATTTTCTTGAAGAGATCTCTAGTCTTTTCCATTCTATTGTTTTCCTCTATTTCTTTGCATTGATCACTGAGAAAGGCTTTCTTATCTCTCCTTGCTATTCTTTGCAACTCTGCATTCAAATGGGTATATCTTTCCTTTTCTCCTTTGCTTTTGGCTTCTCTTGTTTTCACAGCTATTTGTAAGGCCTCCTCAGACAGCCATTTTGCTTTTTTGCATTTCTTTTTCTTGGGGATGGTCTTGATCACTGCCTCCTGTACAATGTCACAAACCTCCATCCATAGTTCCTCAGGCTCTCTGTCTATCAGATCTAGTCCCTTAAATCTATTTCTCACTTCTACTATATAATCATAAGGAATTTGATTTAGGTCATAACAGAATTGGTCTAGTGGTTTTCCCTACTTTCTTCAATTTAAGTCTGAATTTGGCAGTAAGGAGTTCATGATCTGAGCCACAGTCAGCTCCCGGTCTTGTTTTTGCTGACTGTATAGAGCTTGTATATCTTGCTATACAAGATGGGCAAGGAGGAACATCTTCCTGCTACAAAGCAAATCTTAATTTTTTAGAAGTTATAGAATTCTTTAAGAATCTAGTAAAACTTCTTTACTAGTATTTCAGCAGATATTAAGCATACATGCCATATACTAGAGATAGAGTTAAGAACAGGACAGATACATTCTCTACCTTCATGAAATGTATAGTTGAGCTGGGAAGATAAAAATTATTAAACAATTATAGTTTGGCTTCTCTAATCATCTAAATTAGGTTTTCCCTTTATGCTTATTCATGTCCACCCCTAAACTTAGTTGCCTGAAATAATTCATTCTCTCTCAAGATTCTATGGGTTGACAAGGCTTAGCTATGTAGTTCTCACCTGATCTTCTCACATGTAGTTGCAGTCAGATGGTACCAGAGAATGAAGTCATCTATAGGCTCAACTGGACTGGATGTCCAACAGGGCTCACTCACACGGCAAGTTGACATTATCAAAGGTCAGCTGAAATTATGCAGGGCCTACACAAACCCTCTCCATGTGGCTTGAGTTTTTCACAATGTAGTGGCTTGGTTTTGAGAGGGATCATCCCAAGAGAAAACATTCTAAGAAACCCAAGTAGAAACTGCAAAGCTTCTTTAGAGTTGGTCTCAGAAGTTCCAAAACATCACTTTTCCCACGTTGTTTTGGTCAAGAAATTAAATTTAGCTCAGACTCAAGGTGAGAAGAACAGACACCTCTTCTTGGCATGAAAAATAGCATGCATGTATACAAAGGGAAGGAAAGATGGTGTCCACCACAGACTATCCTAATTGGCCATTTGTTTAGAATTTGCCTTTCCCATCAGATCATAAAGACAAAAATCCATTTACTTTTTAAATGATTCATACATCACAGAGTCTGGCACATTGTAACTCCTTGATAAAATGCTCAATTAATTCATTTATTCAGTAACAATTTCACAAGTACAAAAGAACCACTACACATTGTTCTAGAATGACAATTCTGTAGTGACTGACCTCAAGAAGTTTACTTTCTGGTGGCAAAGATAAAAACAAACTAACAAAACTCTGAAACTGGACCACTATCTTATACCATACATAGAAATTAACTCAAGATGGATTAAGATTTGAACGTAAGACCTGAAACCATAAAACTCCTAGAAGAAAACACAGGCAGTAAATTCCTTGGCACTGGTCTTGATGAGGATTTTTTGGATTTGACACTAAAAGCAAGGCAACAAGGCAAAAATAAACAAATGGCAAGTCTTCTGCACTGTAACAAAATGAAAAGGCAAACTACTGAATAGGAAAAAAATATTTGCAAATCATGTATCTGACAAAGGGTTCATATTTTAAAACATATAAAGAACTCAAACAACACAGAAGCAAAGAACACCAATGTGATTTTTAAAATGGGCAGAGGATCTTAACAGACATTTTCCCAAAGAAGAGGTCAACAGGTACATGAAAAGATGCTCAACATCACTAATCAGAGAGATGCAAATCAAAACTATAGTGAGATATCACATGTGTTTGAATACCTATTATCTAAAAGACAGTAACAAGTGTTGGCAAGGATGTGAAGAAAAAGGAACTCTTGTGCACTGTTGGTAGGAATGTCAATTGGTATAGCCGCTATGGAAGACAGCATGGAGATTCCTCAAAAAAATAAAATGGACCTATCACAAATGAAAGCACTACCTCAACAACATATCTGCACTCCGACATTCACTGCAGAATGATTTGCAATAGCCAAGACATTATAGCAACCTAACTGTTCATTAATGGATGCATGGATAAAGAAAATGTGGTGTGTATTACACACACACACACACACACACACACACAATGGAGTACTATTCAGCCATAAAAAGGGAATATTGCCATTTGCGGTAATATCATATGATCTCACTTTTCTGCGGAATCTAAAAAAATAAAAAGCTGAACTCCTACAAGAGAAAAGATTTGGTGGTTTCCAGGGGCTGGGGATGAGGGTGGAAGAAATGGGTGAAATGAGTCAAAAGGCACAAACTTTCAGTTAAGTCAGGCTGATGTAATTAATGTATAGCATGGTGACTGTCCTAGTAACATACTGTATATTTTAAATTTATTAAGAGAGTAAATCTTAAGAGTTCTCATTGAAAGAAAAAAATTGTAATTATATGTGGTAATGAATATAAACTAAACATATTGTGATCATTTTGTAATATATACAAATACAAGATTATATTGGCCATCTGAAACTGTTACAAGTCAACTCTATCTCAAAAAAAAAAAAAAAAAAAACCAGCTATTTCAAAATAGTGTGCTACATACTACATAGAATATGAGTGAGATGTCTAACCCAGTTTTGAGGGGCTCAGGGTGATGGTGTCAGTAGTCAGGGAAAAGATCTTAAGAATATCTAACTGAAGACTGAGAAATTAGGTTGCTTGATAAATTGGAATTAGATAAAATCAAATGCTTGCTGAATGTCTGAAATAGGCAACAGGGTGCATGTGTGTCACATCAGAAGGCAACAGGCTAGGATCACAAGTACCATGCAAAGGGTCACATCTAATAGGTAATCTTAGCTGGGAAAAAAATAAGAATAAGATGACTTTGTTCAGACAGCAGATAAATGTCAAGTTAACAAGAAAAACACTACTGGATCATAGCTAATTCTTCTGATAAAACATCCTACACGTTGAGACAGAGAGGTTAGCTAGTGAATTTTGCAGAGTTCCTGGGATTACCTCAGAGACACATGATGGAAAGAGTGCAAATTTAGCCTACTGCTATAAAAAAAAAAAAAAGATGTAAGCAGGAAACCCACTAAAAGGCATAAAAATGAAGACCTGAACTAAGGTGGTTGTAATAAGAATAGAGAATCTGAGACATTTCAAAGAAATGACAAAATGAAAGTGGCGAGTAACTGAATAGAACTAAGGATGGAAAAGATTGAGATGACTTTTTAGAGTTTTTAGAAATGAGTTTTTAGAAATTCTAACAAGGTGCTATTTAATGAGGAAAGAGGCAGAATCCTGACTTGGATGAACTAAAATGATAAGTGACCATGCTTCCTATGTTCTCTGGAAATAGATATCTACAACAAGAGTTTGTATGAAGTGGCATTCGCATGCTTTGAAGAAAACTGTTATCTCTGAATATGGCAGAGCCATTTTTTTTGGACTATTAGCATTTCAAAATTACTGTTTCTTTTCAAGCATCATTGTAGTCTTATAATTCTGATTTGCGTCTTCATATTACAGGCTAGAGCAATAATGAGTTGTAGACAATTATTCAAATACTGAACACATTTAATAATTCCATAATTGAAAGAGCTACTAAGAGTTGAACACTGCTAATTAAATATACATTATATAGGACTGAGATGTCTTGATCAGAAATGCTACTGTGTATATTCTCTCCCAAATACTAAAATTCACATATTTAAGATATCAGGAAATTTTGACTTACATTTAAGCATCAAAGATTTCTAATTCATTTTCCACTCTCTTTTTTGTTGCTCTGAGTCAAGAAACAATTTCTGGGACTTCTCTGCTGGCTCAGTGGTAAAAAATCCACCTGCCAATGCTGGATACAGGTTCAATTCCTACTCTAGGAAGATTCCACTTGCTTCAGAGGAACTAAGCCTGCATCACAACTACTGAGCCTGTGCTCTAGAGCCCTGGAGCAGCAACTACTGAAGCCCATGTGCCTAAAGCCTATGTTTCACAACAAGAGAAGTCACCACAATAAGAAGCCCACATACCACAACTAGAGAGTAGCCCCACTTGATGCAACCAGACAAAGTCCATGTGCAGCAACAAAGATCCAGCATAGTCAAAAATAAATTAATTTTTTAAAAACCTTTAAAAAAAACAATTTCTGTATTGATTATGTATGCGTTCTAGACCCTTTGGAATGGCCAACATTACACAAATAGAACAACATAAAATGATTAGTTCATGGGTTCCAAGAACAATGAATCATTAAATCTACAAAGAAAAACCAGTCTTATTTTTTTTAAATTTTGACCAATAATGCATTCATACTTTGCATTCATACTTAACAAGTCTTGTGTATCCAGAGAACTTCTGCACAAAATACCTAGTCTACTAGAGCCAACTCTGTAAGAATCTTGCCAAATATAATTGTTTACGTCCAATCTGGGAATCAGTGGAGTTCTGGAGTCACACAGTCCTGGATGCCACTTTTTGCCATTTATTAGTCATATAACTTTGGACAAGTTATCAAACTTTGGCCTTATCTAACGGAATTTGTAGGATAATTAAATACAACTACACAAACTATTCAGCACATCGCCTGAGCCACAGTCAGAGATATCAGTCGCTATTATTATATTAAAGTGAAAATGAAGTGAAATCTCTCAGTCATGTCCAACTCTTTGCGGCCCCCATGGACTATAGCCTACCAGGCTCCTTCGTCCATAGGATTTTCCAGGCAAGAGTATTGGAGTGGGTTGCCAGTTCCTACTCCAGGGGACCTTCCCGACCGAGGGATCAAACCTGGGTCTTCTGTGTTGCAGGCAGAGGCTTTACTATCTGAGCCACCAGGGAAACCCTTATTAAATGAGCCAACAATTACAATACACATAACCCAGGATTCCCCAATTCAAAATTATATAGCTAGTCTCTAGCTGGTTTTCAACATATGTTGAAAGAAATCCTTACAGAAGATTATCTAAGGAAATTATTCAATGGTAGGTTAATAGGTTATACACAAAGATCATAATTACAATATTATTTAAATAATAAAAAATCAGAGTAAACCCAAATATCTAAAATAAGGGATTGATTTATTAAATTATGGATAGCCTAACAGAACATTTAGGCAACAACAAAAAAAGTTTAGAAATCTATATAGCAATAGTTGCATCATTTATATATTAAGTGAAAAAGACAAAACATATTAATATAATTAGTATATTATTATTGCAACTATATAAAATGTATGTGTATGAGGTGGGGACTAGAAGGGAATACACAAAATAGTGAAGTTGTGCAAGGGTAGTAGAATTATGCATTAATTCTTTCCCATCTTGCACAGTTATTATATTTCTTATTAAAAATAAAAGTTATACTATTTAAAAATTTGAGTGTTAGACAATTAAATTGGGGACAGAGTAGTTTTTCAATAAATGGTGCTAGGACAGACAAGTGGATCTCCACATGCAAAAGAACAAAGCTGGACCCTTACTCTACCAGACACAAAAAATAACTCAAAATAGATCACAGAACTAAATCTAAGAGCTAAAACTGTAAAATGCTTAGGAGAAACATAAGTGTGTTTTTCTGACAGCTCCACCAGTTGGCTGGCCCCCCTCTCTCTTCCCTCTCCTCAGGCCTCCTAATGCTCTGAGACATGAGAATATTGAAATTAGGCCAATTAATAACTTTGCATTAGCCTTCAAAATCCTAGGGCCCTTAAGAATTATGCTAAGTCTAACCTGCCTGTGCTCTATAAATGGAACAACAAAGCCTGATGACTGCACATCTGTTTATAACATGGGTTACTGAATATTTTAAACCCACTGTTGGGATCTACTGCTCAGAGAAAAAGATACCTTTCATAATATTACTGCTTTTTGACAATGTACCTGGTCACCCAAGATCTCTGATGGAGATGTACAAGATTAATGTTATTTTCATGCTTGCTAATACACATCTATTCTGCAGCCCACAAATCAAGGAGTAATTTTGACTTTCAAGTCTTAGTATAAGAAACATATTTCTGAGGAGGAGCCAAGATGGCGGAGGAGTAGGACGGGGAGACCACTTTCTCTCCTACAAATTCATCAAAAGAATAACTGAATGCAGAACAAACTTCACAAAACAACTTCTGATCGCTAGCTGAGGTCATCAGGCGCCCAGAAAAGCAGCCCATTGTCTTCGAAAGGAGATAGGACAAAATATAAAGATAAAAAGTGAGACAAAAGAGCTAAGGACGGAGATCCGTCTCGGGAAGGGAGTCTTAGGCGGCATTGCTTGGGGTAGGGTCCGGGCCTGAGTGCCCTGAGGACAATCGGAGGGAGCTTCTTTGAGTTGCCAACTTGAACTGTGGGAGACCAAAAGAGAGAGAGAGAAAATTAACCGGCCCGGAACACACTGCCGGCCGTTCGCAGAACAAAGGGACCGAGAAAGTCCAGAGAAGAGCTCGCAGGCTACGGACCGACCCAGCCCCGCCGGAGGCAGGAGGCAGGGGGGAGGGGAAGGTCGCGGCGAGACACAGGGCGCAGGCACCCGACCAGCGCGGGCAGGGACTGGGGCTGGGGACCCGGAGGGCAGAAGGCGCGCGCACCCGACTGGCGCCAGCGGAAACTGAAACTGGGTCCGCGGAAGGGAGTGGGCACGCCACACTGAAACTGGGTCCGCGGAAGGGAGTGGGCACGCCACACCTGGGGATAGTGCGCCCACCAAGCCCCTGGCTGCCTGGACCGCTCTGACGGGGAAGGCACAGAGAGCAGGCGCAGCTTTTCGTTCCGCGCTTTTGTGGAACACTGGAGGGCTGGAACCTCTCGCAGCGCGGGCTGCGCTGCATATAGAAAAGCCGGGAGCCTGAGCAGCGCAGACGGAGAAAGCAGCGTCAGCCCCTCCCGGCAGCGCCAGCCCCTCACCACAGCGCCAGCCCCTCCTCGCAGAGCGACGGAACTAGCTACCTAAATAAGAGTCCACTTCCGCCCACCTGTGTCAGGGCGGAAATGAGGCTCTGAAGAGACCGGCAAACAGAAGCCAAATAAACAAAGGGAACCGCTTCAGAAGGGACTGGTGCAACAGATTAAAATCCCCGTAGAAAACACGGACTACACCGGAAGGGCCCTATAGATATCGAGAAGTGTAAGCTGGAACAAGGAGCTATCTGAAACTGAGCCGAACCTACCCTGACCGCAACAGCTCCAGAGAAATTCCTAGATATATTTTTACTTTTTTTTTTTTTCTAAGTAAGGAAGGGAAAAAAAAAATTTTTTTTTTAAATTTTTTCTCTTTTATTTTCCTTTAAAATTCCCTATTACTCCCCCATTACTCCTTCACTTTCATTTTCATAGATTTTTACGATTTTTTTAATTAGGGAAAAAAAAAATTTTTTTTTTCTCTTACTTTTTTTTTCTTTTTCTTTTTCTTTTTCTTTTTTTTTTCTTTCCTTTTTCTCTTCTTTTTTCTATTTTTCTTTTTCTCTTATTTCTTTTAAAGTCCTCTAGTACTCCTCTACTACTCCTTAATTTTCATTTTCAATACACTATAACCTTACAAAAAAAAAAAAAAAGGAAGAGAAGCCCTATCTTTAAACCGAAGATTATTCTCTCCCAATCTTGACTCTCTGTTTTCTACCTCAGGACACCTCTATTTCCTCCTTTCCCCTTCTCTTCCCAATCCAATTCTGTGAATCTTTGTAGGTGTCTGAGATACAGAGAACACTCTGGGAACAGACAGCTGCGTAGATCTGTCTCTCTCCTCTTGAGTCCCCCTTTTTCTCCTCCTGCTCATCTCTATCTCCCTCCTCCCTTTTCTCCTCTTCATGTAACTCTGTGAACCTCTCTGGGTGTCCCTAACGGGGGAGAATCTTTTCGCCATTAACCTAGAAGTTTTATTATCAGTGCTGTATAGTTGGAGAAGTCCTGAGACTACAGGAAGAATAAAACTGAAATCCAGAGGCAGGAAACTTAAGCCCAAAACCTAAGAACACCAGAAAACTCCTGACTACATGGAACTTTAAGTAATAAGTGACCATCCAAAAGCCTCCATACCTACACTGAAACCAACCACCACCCAAGAGCCAATAAGTTTTAGAGCAAGACATACCACGCAAATTCTCCAGCAACGCAGGAACATAGCCCTGAACGTCAACATACAGGCTGCCCAAGGTCACACCTAACACATAGACCCATCTCAAAACTCATTACTGGGGACTCCATTGCTCTCCAAAGAGAAGAAATCAAGTTCCACGCACCAGAACACTGACACAAGCTTCCCTAAGCAGGAAACCTTGACAAGCCAATCGTCTAACCCCACCCACTGGATAAATCCTCCACAATAAAAAGGAACCACAGATCTCCAGAATACAGAAAGCCCACTCCAGACACAGCAATCTAAACAAGATGAAAAGGCAAAGAAATACCCAACAGGTAAAGGAACATGAAAAATGTCCACCAAGTCAAACAAAAGAGGAGGAGATAGGGAATCTACCTGAAAAAGAATTTAGAATAGTGATAATAAAAATGATCCAAAATCTTGAAAACAAAATGGAGCTACAGATAAATAGCCTGGAGACAAAGATTGAAAAGATACAAGAAATGTTTAATAAAGACCTAGAAGAAATAAAAAAGAGTCAATTAAAAATGAACAATGCAATGAATGAGATCAAAAACACTTTGGAGGGAACCAAGAGTAGAATAACGGAGACAGAAGATAGGATAAGTAAGGTAGAAGATAAAATAGTGGAAATAAATGAAGCAGAGAGGAAAAAAGAAAAAAGGATCAAAAGAAATGAGGACAACCTCAGGGACCTCTGGGACAATGTGAAACACCCCAACATTCGAATCATAGGAGTCCCAGAAGAAGAAGACCAAAAGAAAGGCCATGAGAAAATACTCGAGGAGATAATAGCTGAAAACTTCCCTAAAATAGGGAAGGAAATAATTACACAAGTCCAAGAAACCCAGAGAGTCCCAAACAGGATAAACCCAAGGCGAAACACCCCAAGACACATATTAATCAAATTAACAAAGATCAAACACAAAGAACAAATCTTAAAAGCAGCAAGGGAGAAACAAAAAATAACACACAAAGGGATTCCCATAAGGATAACAGCTGATCTATCAATAGAAACCCTCCAGGCCAGAAGGGAATGGCAGGACGTTCTGAAAGTAATGAAAGAGAATAACCTACAACCTAGATTACTGTATCCAGCAAGGATCTCATTCAGATATGAAGGAGAATTCAAAAACTTTACAGATAAGCAAAAGCTGAGAGAATTCAGCACCACCAAACCAGCTCTTCAACAAATGCTAAAGGATCTTCTCTAGACAGGAAATGCAGAAAGGTTGTATAAACGTGAACCCAAAACAACAAAGTAAATGGCAACGGGATCACACCTATCGATAATTACCTTAAATGTAAATGGGTTGAATGCCCCAACCAAAAGACAAAGATTGGCTGAATGGATACAAAAACAAGACCCCTATATATGCTGTCTACAAGAGACCCACCTCAAAACAAGAGACACATACAGACTAAAAGTGAAGGGCTGGAAAAAAATATTTCATGCAAATGGAGACCAAAAGAAAGCAGGAGTCGCAATACTCATATCAGATAAAATAGACTTTCAAATAAAGGCTGTGAAAAGAGACAAAGAAGGACACTACATAATGATCAAAGGATCAATCCAAGAAGAAGATATAACAATTATAAATATATATGCACCCAACATAGGAGCACCACAATATATACGGCAAACACTAACGAGTATGAAAGAGGAAATTAATAGTAACACAATAATAGTGGGAGACTTTAATACCCCACTCACAACTATGGATAGATCAACTAAACAGAAAATTAACAAGGAAACACAAACCTTAAATGACACAATGGACCAGCTAGACCTAATTGATATCTATAGGACATTTCACCCCAAAACAATCAACTTCACCTTTTTCTCAAGTGCACACGGAACCTTCTCCAGAATAGATCACATCCTGGGCCATAAATCTAGTCTTGGAAAATTCAAAAAAATTGAAATCATTCCAGTCATCTTTTCTGACCACAGTGCAGTAAGATTAGATCTCAATTACAGGAAAAAAATTGTTAAAAATTCAAACACATGGAGGCTAAATAACACGCTTCTGAATAACCAACAAATCATAGAAGAAATCAAAATATGTATAGAAACGAATGAAAATGAAAACACAACAACCCAAAACCTATGGGACACTGTAAAAGCAGTGCTAAGGGGAAGGTTCATAGCATTACAGGCTTACATCAAGAAACAAGAAAAAAGCCAAATAAATAACCTAACTCTACACCTAAAGCAATTAGAGAAGGAAGAAATGAAGAACCCCAGGGTTGGTTAGCAGAAGGAAAGAAATCTTAAAAATTAAGGCAGAAATAAATGCAATAGAAACTAAAGAGACCATAGCAAAAATCAACAAAGCTAAAAGCTGGTTTTTTGAAAAAATAAACAAAATTGACAAACCATTAGCAAGACTCATTAAGAAACAAAGAGAGAAGAACCAAATTAGCAAAATTAGAAATGAAAATGGAGAGATCACAACAGACAACACTGAAATACAAAGGATCATAAGAGACTACTACCAGCAGCTCTATGCCAATAAAATGGACAACTTGGATGAAATGGACAAATTCTTAGAAAAGTATAACTTTCCAAAACTGAACCAGGAAGTAATAGAAGATCTTAACAGACCCATCACAAGCAAGGAAATCAAAACTGTAATCAAAAATCTTCCAGCAAACAAAAGCCCAGGACCAGATGGCTTCACAGCTGAATTCTACCAAAAATTTAGAGAAGAGCTAACACCTATCTTACTCAAACTCCTCCAGAAAAATTGCAGAAGAAGGTAAACTTCCAAACTCATTCTATGAGGCCACCATCACCCTAATTCCAAAACCAGACAAAGATGCCACAAAAAAAGAAAACTACAGGCCAATATCACTGATGAACATAGATGCAAAAATCCTTAACAAAATTCTAGCAAACAGAATCCAACAACATATTAAAAAAATCATACACCACGACCAAGTGGGCTTTATCCCAGGAATGCAAGGATTCTTCCATATCCGCAAATCAATCAATGTAATACACCACATTAACAAATTGAAAGATAAAAACCATATGATTATCTCAATAGATGCAGAGAAAGCCTTTGACAAAATTCAACACTCATTTATGATTAAAACTCTCCAAAAAGCAGGAATAGAAGGAACATACCTCAACATAATAAAAGCTATATATGACAAACCCACAGCAAGCATCACCCTCAATGGTGAAAAATTGAAAGCATTTCCCCTGAAATCAGGAACAAGACAAGGATGCCCACTCTCACCACTACTATTCAACATAGTGTTGGAAGTTTTGGCCACAGCAATCAGAGCAGAAAAAGAAGTAAAAGGAATCCAGATAGGAAAAGAAGAAGTGAAACTCTCACTGTTTGCAGATGACATGATCCTCTACATAGAAAACCCTAAAGACTCTACCAGAAAATTACTAGAGCTAATCAATGAATATAGTAAAGTTGCAGGATATAAAATTAACACACAGAAATCCCTTGCATTCCTATATACTGACAATGAAAAAAACAGAAAGAGAAATTAAGGAAACAATACCATTCACCATTGCAACAAAAAGAATAAAATACTTAGGAGTATATCTACCTAAAGAAACAAAATACCTATACATAGAAAACTATAAAACACTGATGAAAGAAATCAAAGAGGACACAAACAGATGGAGAAACATACCGTGTTCATGGATTGGAAGAATCAATATTGTCAAAATGGCTATTCTACCCAAAGCAGTCTATAGATTCAATGCAATCCCTATCAAGCTACCAATGGTATTTTTCACAGAACTAGACCAAATAATTTCACAATTTGTATGGAAATACAAAAAACCTCGAATAGCCAAAGTAATCTTGAGAAAGAAGAATGGAACTGGAGGAATCAACCTGCCTGACTTCAGGCTCTACTACAAAGCCACAGTCATCAAGACAGTATGGTACTGGCACAAAGACAGAAATATAGATCAATGGAACAGAATAGAAAGCCCAGAGATAAATCCACAAACCTACGGACACCTTCTCTTCGACAAAGGAGGCAAGGATATACAATGGAAAAAAGACAACCTCTTTAACAAGTGGTGCTGGGAAAACTGGTCAACCACTTGTAAAAGAATGAAACTAGAACAATTTCTAACACCATACACAAAAATAAACTCAAAATGGATTAAAGATCTAAATGTAAGACCAGAAACTATAAAACTCCTAGAGGAGAACATAGGCAAAACACTCTCCGACATAAATCACAGCAAGATCCTCTATGACCCACCTCCCAGAATATTGGAAATAAAAGCAAAACTAAACAAATGGGACCTAATGAAACTTAAAAGCTTTTGCACTACAAAGGAAACTATAAGTAAGGTGAAAAGACAGCCCTCAGATTGGGAGAAAATAATAGCAAATGAAGAAACAGACAAAGGATTAATCTCAAAAATATACAAGCAACTCCTGAAGCTCAATTCCAGAAAAATAAATGACCCAATCAAAAAGTGGGCCAAAGAACTAAATAGACATTTCTCCAAAGAAGACATACAGATGGCTAACAAACACATGAAAAGATGCTCAACATCACTCATTATTAGAGAAATGCAAATCAAAACCACAATGAGGTACCATTACACGCCAGTCAGGATGGCTGCTATCCAAAAGTCTACAAGCAATAAATGCTGGAGAGGGTGTGGAGAAAAGGGAACCCTCTTACACTGTTGGTGGGAATGCAAACTAGTACAGCCGCTATGGAAAACAGTGTGGAGATTTCTTAAAAAACTGGAAATAGAACTGCCATATGACCCAGCAATCCCACTTCTGGGCATACACACTGAGGAAACCAGATCTGAAAGAGACACGTGCACCCCAATGTTCATCGCAGCACTGTTTATAATAGCCAGGACATGGAAGCAACCTAGATGCCCATCAGCAGATGAATGTCTTATTTTTTAAAATTCCTAATCTTCAGCAACCACCAGCTGGCCAGTCAGCTGCCGTCAACATCAAGGCCAGACCCTCCATAAGCAAAAAGATTAAAAATCACTGAAGGCTTATATGATGGTTAGCATTTTTTAGCAATAGAGGATTTTAATTAAGGTATGTACACTGTTTTTAGACATAATGCTATTGCTAACAAAGCACAATTTATTATAAATGTAACTTTCATATGCACTGGGAAACCAAAAAATTCATGTGACTTGCTTTACTGAAATAACTGCTTTATTGCAGTGGTCTGGAACCAAACCTGCAGTATATCCAAGGTATGCCTAAATGTGGGCTTCCCAGATGGCACAATGGCAAAGAATCTGCTTGCCAATATAGGAGACCGAGTTCAATCCCTGGGTCAGGAAGATCTCCGGGAGTAGGAAATGGCAACCCACTCCAGTATTCTTGCCTGGGAAATCCCATGGACAGAGGAGCCTGGCAGGCTACAGTCCATGGGGTTGCAAAGAGTTGGACACAACTAAGCTCATACACATGGATGCTTGAATGTACATAAATTGGACTATATAAAAAGTTTCAAACTTTTGTGCTGCAAATGACACACCATCAAGAAGGTGAAACACTGACAGAATGGGAGAAAAAATTTACAAATCATATATCTGATAAGAGAGGGACTTGATACATAAAAATACTTTTATAACTCAATAATAAATGACAAATAACCCAAGTAAAAAATAGTAAAAGGTTTGAGTAGATATTTCTCCAAGGAAGAGATTCAAATGGTTAATAACTTATGAAGATACAAAATCAGTACATTCAAAAGTCTTTTGAATTTTAATACCCTCTGTATCACCTTTATCTGGATAGTAAACTAACCTTGTTCAAACACTCTCTCAAGACAGCCTGTTATTTTCTAAGCACTAGAAAATTCTTCCTTTTGGTTGGAAAGTTGTTTTACTATAATCTTTGGTCCCAGAGATACTTTATGGTTTAGATTAAGTCTAATCCTTTCTCTACACCACAAATGTCTGATACTGCTATCACTTGGACTTATGCCAAGGTCCCCAAATGTGGTACCTAAATATGGTGCATTTAGGTATGAGGTAGTCTAACTACCTTCCCTTGTTCAGAAAACCGTAATAAAATTCCAGCAGGCAAATCAAGCTTATGATTCATATTAAGTGTGAAAGTGAAAGTCACTTAGCTGTGTCTGACGCTTTGCAAGCTGTTGGGACTATATAGTCCATGGAATTCTCCAGGCCAGAACACTGGAGTGGGTAGCCTTTCCCTTCTCCAGGGGATCTTCCCAACCCAGGATCAAACTCAGGTCTCCCGCATTGCAGGCGGATTCTTTACCAGCTGAGCCACAAGGGAAGTCCATGAATACTGGAGTGGGTAGCCTATCCCTTCTACAGTGGATCTTCACGACCCAGGAATAGAACCAGGATCTCCTGCATTGCAGGTGGATTCTTTACCAACTGAGCTAATAGGGAAGCCCACTATATTAAGTGTACCAACAAGGAAATTCCCTTTGTCATATATACTCACTATGCTATTATCCTTTTTCATCAATCCTTCAACTCATTTTTTAACCCAAATATAGGATTATACAGTTATACTAAATTTCTTATTTAAACTAATCTGCTACAAGTCCTTGTTGTTACACACTTATAAATTATTTTCATTTCTTACCTAAAAGTTCATCAAGTTTTGCGTCACTTCTGAATTTGATCAACACGCATCAATGTCCTTATCTGCTGCTCACTTCCATTCTTCCCTTTCCCAATAATTCCTCAAACTTTACCTTTCTTACCTACAAGTTCTCACAACATCCTCAGATATAACTAGTTCAGGTTACAGAACAAAGTCATATTGAGCAGTTAGATACTTCTTTAATTAATTTTACCTATACTGGACTTTAATTCTTCTTTACTAGGTACTTTTTTGTTGTTGTTACAGCATAAAGATTGTTCTCCTTGAGAAAAAATAGGGAAATCAAATATGAGCTGTTAATATTAAGCAGGCATAAGACTTCCTTGGTGGTCCAGCAGCTAAGAATTCATCCTGCAATGAGGAGACCCTGGTGTGATCCCTGGCCTAGGAAGGTTCCACACACCACAGGGCAGCGAAGCCCAGCACCACAGCCACTGAGCTGTGCCCTGCGGTCCTCGGGCCACAGCGGGAGACGCCACCACACTTAGAAACCACGCACCGCCACCAGGGCAGCCACTGCTTACCACGGAGAAAGCACACACCCAGCATGAAGACCCAGCGAAGCAAAAAACAAAAGCTAGAGCCATCACAACTGACATTTTAAAATACATATATATAATTGACATGTATCTTCCTTATTATTATTTCTGAATATAATTCAGTTCATTCAGCTCAGTTGCTCAGTCGTGTCCGACTCTTTGCGACCCCATGGACTGCAGCATGCCTGGCTTCCCTGCCCATCACCAACTCCCGGAGTTTACTCAAACTCATGTCCATCAAGTTGGTGATGCCATCCAACCATCTCATCCTCTGTCGTCCCCTTTTCCTCCCTTCTTCAATCTTTGCCAGCATCAGGGTCTTTTCCAATGAGTCAGCTCTTCGCATCAGGTGACCAAAGTATTGGGAGTTTCAGCTTCAGCATCAGTCCTTCCAATGAATATTCAGGACTGATTTCCTTTAGGATGGACAGGATGGATCTCCTTGCAGTCCAAGGGACTCTCAAAGAGTTTCCTCCAACACCACAGTATTGCATCAATTCTGTGGCGCTCAGCTTTCTTTATAGTCCAACTCTCACATCCATACATGGCTACTGGAAAAACCATAGCTTTGACTAGACAGACCTTTGTTGTTCCTTGAATATAACTGCAAGATCTGTTGGACCTTGAATATAATTGCAAGATTTAAAAATTGTCCTTAGCATATTCCCCACATCTGTGATTTCTGTATTTCAGCTTTTCTGACACACCTGAATGTTTGTGTCACTTTTATATATTCATCTTCTATAAATATCCTTTTAAAACCTGAGCTAAGATTGTTTCAAGTGGAGTTAAAGTAGTTTTATTTGCTTCTGCCTTTTAAAACCGTTATAATCTGTAACTGTTTAACTACACAATTGATCATTTTTGTGTTCTTCCTAACTTTCTGAGTCTCATGTCATAACATCATGATTGTACTGTTCTAAAGTTTTCTTCCTACAATCCAGAGTATACACGTGGCCACTTCCAGAATTCTCTCCCCCAGTTATAACAAACTATATAATGATACTGTCATATTGTCTTCAAAGGTTTCTTTCATTCCTATCCTATTTGCAGACAATTCTTCCTTATTGTCTGCAAATACATACATAGCATCAGTATCCTTCAATGCATTATTTTATCTCCTCCATTTTATTTTTACTAAGCAAATAACAATCTTGGGTGATAAAAATGTAAAACATAATCTAAGCAGAAAAAAATTAAATATATCTGAAATCTTTCCATCCAGAGAAAATCATTCCTAATAATTTAGTGTTTATCTTTCAAGAATTTTTTCTCATATACATATATAAATGTTTCTCCCTTACATTCTAAGAGAGAAAATGTCAACATTTGTCAAATACATAGTGTTATGTTTCAAATGAACTTGATTGATCGTGAAGCCTGCTGAGAAATCTACATTTTTCGTTAAATGTTTTTCTATCCAAAAAATATCTACTCTTATACCAGCTCCTTATAAAGTTTAGATTCATGCTAAACCAATCATATTTACCATCAATTCAAGCATTTTAACAAAATTAGAACTCCCTTCAGAAACTCACTAATTGGGAGAGACTTCCTTGGTGGTACAGTGGTTAAGACTCTGAGCTTCCAATGCAAAGGGTGTGGATTCGATGCCTGGTCAGGGAACTAAGATCCCCCATGCCATGCACTGCTGACAAAAATTTAAAAGAAATAAATAAAATTTTAAAAAGAAAAAACTTAAAAAATAAATTTTAAAAGTCACAAAAAAAAAACAATCTTCCTAATTTTAAGAGTTATTTAGTAATAATTATGTCAACTTTAAGCAACCAAATAGTATCAAATACAAAAATTCTCAATGAATAAGCAAAGAAAGCTATAAGCAGAGGATAAATATAAGAAAATAAGTGGAAAAGGTCAACTACACCCTTTAAAATATGACACAAATCCCAGAATCCATAATGAAAAAAAAAAAAGCAAGCTGATTTAATCAAGGACTAAAAGTTAAACTTCTATATAGAAAAAGATTTCATAATGAAGTTTCAAAGATAATTTATAGACTGGGAGAAGCCATTTGCAATATATAACACTCAAGAGGCTAATAACCATAATATATAAAAATTTCCTACAAATCAGTAATCAAGATAAATATAAAAATCCACAAAGGATATAAACAAGCATTTTCTGACACATAAATCACCAATAAGCATATGAAAAGACGCTTATCCAATATATTCAAATTTAAAAAGAGACTTTTCTTCTCATCAGACTGGCAAAAATCCAGGTTAAAAATATGTGATGTTAACACCATGCGAAATCTTTTCCCTCATGTACTATTAAAGGCAGTTCAAACTGGGAACTCCCTGGCAGCCCAGTGGTTAGGACTCCGTGCTTTCACTGCCAGGGCCCTTTCTAGTCCTGGTTGGGAAACTAAGATCCCAAAAGTTGCTCGGAGTGGCCAAGAAAAAAAAAAAAATAACAGTGGAAAAGTTAGGACTTCTCTGGTGGTCCAGTGGTTAAGAATCCACCTGCCAATACAGGGGACACAGGTTTGACCCCAGGTCTGGGAAGATCCCACGTGTCTCAGAGCAGCTAAGCCCATGAGCCACAACTACTAAAGCCCGAGCACCTAGAACCTGTGCTCTGCAACGAGAAGCCACCAGAGTGAGAAGCCCGTTCACCGCAACAAGGGTGTCGTCTCTGCTCACCGCAGCTGGAGAAAGATCGCATGGAGCAACAAACAGCCAATGCACTCAAAAATGAGTCTTTTCAAAAAGTGGAAAAGTTAGATTATAATCCACCTATAATGACGTAACTTTTTACATATTGATATGAAAAGATATCGATGATACATTCATTAAAAAATTATAACGGTGTTAGAATATTTTAACCTTATTTTTGTTTAAGGAAAAAAAAGTGAGATTGACATAGAGATTGATATAGAGAGTGAATGGATTGAAAAATCTGTCACTTTACACTTTGTACAACCTAAACTATCAATATTATGTGTTAACTGTACCCTAGTAAAGCTGGAGGAAAAAATTAACAACAACACAAAATGCCCATGCCCAGTACCAATGTAAGGCAAGTTATTAAACTGTACTGAGGACCATAAAAATAATTTTAATAATTGGACAGTGTATCTCACCTTTGCATGAAAAAAAAGGAAAATCTGAAAGGATACACATCAAACTGATAAAGGAGATTCATAATTTAATACTTTAACAACAATTAATTATAACCAGCATGAATTACATTGGTAAATATGTCCATACACACTTTTAAGAACTTACAAATAAGAGCAAAAAAAATGAAAAGAACCAAATTTGTCCAACAAAAGGGGCATACTTGAATTACAGAATACTAATACAAGAGAACTATACTTTTCCAACTGTAGGCTGCTGGGTATTACTGAGATGCAAAATCAGTTTGGAGAGATATAACAAGCATATTAAAAATATATATATTAAAAAAAAAAAAACAGGAAAAAATCAGAATTCACTACCCTTAGTAACTACTGCTTTACAATTAACAGAGGAAAAAGAACATTTTATGAACAACATATTGTTCTCTAAGTTTGAAACCAGTATGAACCTTACTCTAAATGTTTAAGTTTTTAAAAATATAAATGAAAGATCTGGTTATGCTACTAACTTATCATTTTACCTAATGGCTAGGAGGAGTCAACCATAGTCAAGAGGGGTACCTAACAAGTACCTTTACAGAGTACATAAGGCATTCAATAACTGTAGGAAGAATGATAATGTCCTATTTGTCTAATAAACAGAACTTTAACTTAATCTTACAAGGACGTTACTCTGTATTTACCTATTTTATGTAGAATTTCCTACTATAATTTAAGCTCCCTAAAGGCAGGGACTTTGTTTTACACAATATCCTATCCTCAATACCTAGAATACTGAATGCTTGCGTGTGAGATAAGTCACTTCAGTTGTGTCTGCCTCTTTGCAACCCCATGAACTATAGCCCATCAGGTTCCTCTGTCCATGGGATTCTCCAGACAAGAGTACTGTAGTGGGCTGTCATGCCCTCCTCCAGGGGATCTTCCTGACTCAGGGGCTGAACCCAGGTCTCTTACGTGTCCTGCATTAACAGGTGGATTCTTTTTTTTTTTAACAGGTGGATTCTTTACCACTAGCGCCACCTGGGAAGCCCCAGTGAATGCTTAGTATATAGCAAATTTTCAGTAAGTACTCAACGAATAAATGAATAGATGTTTATACATATTTCATTTTATTTAAAAAAATACTTTATTTAGGTACTTATTTGGTTGTACCATGTCTTAATTTTAGCATGTGGGATCTAGTTCCCTGACCAGGGGTCTGGACCCCTGCCTTGGGAGCTCAGAGTCTCAGCCACTGGACCACCAGGGAAGTGTCTTACATCTTACAATAAAACCATGAGTCACAAACTCTCTTATAGGAAATTATGCCCTAAAAGACATCTATGCATACAGCAATACAAGAATGTGTCATTAAGAATGTTCAAAGCATCTTTTTTTCATCTTCAGTTATAAAACTATGGGGTTTTACTTCAAATACATTTATAGAAAATGAGCATCACTATTTTAGATTATTTACATTTAAACATGCTGTTTAAGATTGAAATTTCTAGAATACTGAACACTGATCTTTCCTGACATACAGAAAAATTGCACTGAAAATACTTTTCTGTTCATTTTTCTCTTCTTATATTTTCATTTTACATGCTACCTACAAAATGTTACTTTGTTTTTTATTTTTTTTAATTGAAGTATAGTTGATTTACAGTGCTGTGCCAATCTCCGCTATACAGCAAAATGACTCAGTTATATATTCACTCTTTTTCAAAGTCTTTTCCATTATGGTTTAAACTTTATTATTGTTAACAGTAAGTATATCTGTAATTCAATGTAAACTCAATTTTAACTTGGATTCTTACATTCTCCCTAAGGCAGTGGGTTCTCAAACTTTAATGTACATCATAATTATCTAGTGTTTTTCCTCACAAGATTCCTGGGAACCACAGAAATTCTTATTCAGTAGGTGTGGGCAGGAGTATAGGAACTTGCATTTTGAATAAAACATTCCAGATGATTCCGAAGTAAGGGATTCATGTCCAACACTTTGAAACACTGCCCTGGGACTTCCGCGATTGTCCAGTGGTTAGGACTCCATGCTTCCACTACAAGGAGCACAGGTTCGATGCCTCGTTGGGGAACCAAGATCCCACAGACCACACTGTGTGACCAAAAAAAGAAACACTGCCTGCATGATTTCGTTTATGATAGGGATGCTATGCTTTAATTCATTAAATATTAGCTCAGTGCCTTATATGTGCAAAGCTTAGTGCTGGGGATCAAATATGAATTTTGCTTCAAGGAAGGTATGCACAGTTTAATAGAGGAGATAAGACATGCATATAAATGACATTATAAAAATGCAGGAATTATTGGATGCTTTTAAAAAGATACAGATAAAATGCTGGGGACTTCAAGAGAGGGAATAATTACTTCTAGCTGACCTCAGGGAAATTCTTCTACTAGAAGACAGCATTTGAAATGAGTGTTGAAACTTGTCTCTTCAGATTTTAAAGATGGAGAAAACTAATAATCAATCATATCACCGAATGATAAATATGTCCTAATGATAAACATCATTCCTTCAAACTCAGAAAAATCATTCCCTACCTCCTAGGTTTTATGTGTTGATGTATAATCTGGGTCATGGTCTCATGTTGTCCTGTATCTCCACCCAACAGCTTGACGTGCTTCTCTCTCTAAACATGTCCTTGAAAGGATCTGTTTTATACTTCCAGTACATTTACCCTCTGAACGATAAGTTCATACAGTGGATACTGACACAGAGAAGCATACTTAGCCTTTCATAAATTTTTAGGCAGTAAACCGAACTTAGGCATAGTTCAACTGAGAACACTTTAGGCAGTCTTCAGTTCTAAAATTTTCACCCTAGTTGGCATCAAGAAGCATGATGAAAGAAATGATCAGAAAAGAGGGAGATTTTATAATTTAGAAGTCATTGTTCTAAAAGCCAAAAAAAAAAAAAAAATTAGAGGACAGAAGAAAAAGCATAAGGTTTTTCTGGTTCCTGATTATGTGGCATTTTAACATTACTGGTATTTCTATGACTTGTAGTTTTAAAAAGTCCATCATCCCAGAGATGCAGTGAATACAGAGTCTACAATGCCCAGTACTGACTGAATAAATTAATGAATGAATGAATGATTTAGGGGTTATTTCTCCAGTTTTTCTTACAGGTTTACTCCCCTTTATTCAGAAAAATAAGGGCTTATCAGACAAGTCCCAACTGGGCTACGCTTTCTCCTCTCCACGCCTCTACACAAGGTAATCTCTCCACTGGAATGCTTTTCAGCTCCCTCCTCTTCTTCGCTAATTCCTATTTAGTCTTCTAAACTTGAATTTAAGCATCTTCTTCTAGAATCTAATAGCTTACATTGGCACACCCACCTTCCAGTCCCCATAAAGTCCTCTGCATCATTGTGTCACTGCATCACTGCATTACTCTCCAGTATAGACAGCAAGATAAAGAGCTTTGGAGTCAGGCATATCTGAATTCAAGTTCTGATTCCACCCCACCACTTCCTCTGTCACCTTAGGTCAGTTAACTAATCTTGCTAAACATTAATTTCTTGATTTAAAAATAGAAAATAACAATGCAACGTGCTTAGTATTTAACCTCATACATAACAGGGTTAATAATAATTTTTATTATTAACTATACTTGCTGGTTAACTTGTCTGGCTTTTCCTCTAAACCGCACACTTTTTGAGGAAAGGAACATGTATTTTATTTCTGTATAAACAGCATGTAGCACAATGCTTAGCACATGGTAGATACTTAATTTTTTGATGACTAAATAAATATTACTCCCATTATTGTAAAATTAATTTGCTACTTGAAATCCTTTCTGTAATGAGGTGGAAAACAAGTGAATAAGTAAAGAAAATAAACACCATTAATATCAGTTTCAATAAAGGACACTGTCTTTAATCATACTGTTTTTAGGATTTACTACTAATTATACATATTACATGGAGAAGGCAATGGCACCCCACTCCAGTACTCTTGCCTGGAAAATCCCATGGACGGAGGAGCCTGGTAGGCTGCAGTCCATGGGGTTGCGAAGAGTCGGACATGACTGAGAGACTTCACTTTCACTTTTCACTTTTATGCATTGGAGAAGGAAATGGCAACCCACTCCAGTGTTCTTGCTTGGAGAATCCCAGGGATGGTGTCGCACAGAGTCGGACACGACTGAAGTGACTTAGCAGCAGCAGCATACATATTACAAAATACCAAATGATTCGATATCCACTTGAACATAAATGCTCATAAATGCTGATCATAAATGCTTCATGAACTGAATACTATAATAATTTTTTCCTGGCATATATTAACCACAAAAATCACCAAGTCACACATAAGGTTATCTTTTTTAGACAATCTCTTAGAAAAGCTGCAGTAAAATAAACAGGTTTCTAAAATTAAGGAAATTCTCAACATAGCAAACTTTAATTCAAATCTCTTTCATAGTGCTTGGGGAAATGAGAAGAAATTCAGTTTTCATGGTTTGGTAATTTTGACCTATGTAGGAATATAAAAATTACTAATTACTTAATATAATATTTAATGAACTTTTCCATCCTAATGTTTAACTCGTTTGATCAAGTATTTATAAAAGGCCTCATTCTGAGAGAATGCTTTTATTTTATATTTGATTTTCAATGTATTTTGATCTTTATCCATAAACTGGATATGTTAATATATAAAATGGAATTTTGGAATTCCTGGTGGCACAATGGATAACAATCTGCCTGTCAATGCAGGCAACATGGGTCCGATACCTGATTCGGGAAGATTCCACATGCTGTGAAGCAGCTGAGCCTGTGCACCACAGCTACTGAAGCCTGCACCCTCTAGGGCCTGCGAGACGCTAGCATGCCCTAGAGCCAGCAACTCGCAACAACTGAGCCTCTGTGCCCAGAGTCTGTTCTTCACAAGAGAAGCCACTGAAATGAGAAGCTCATGCACCGCAACTAGAGTAGCCCCTACTTGCCGCAACTAGAAAGAGCCCACGTGCAGCAACAAAGACCCAGCACAGCCAAAAATAAAGCAGTGTGTACAAAGAAATCTTAAAATGACATTCTGATTCCGAAGGATAAACCATTCTTGTCTTTGAACCATTCTTGAGTGCATTATGCAAAGAAATAATGGTTTACTACAATAATGACTCTAGAACAGTTCTAGAATACAAGTGATCACAGCTTTATGTTAATTTATAATCCACTGCTTATTAATGACCAGTATGTATTTTACAGGCTTATAAAAGACTACATACTGAATATATGACATTAATATACACTGCAAATTAACTGAACAAAAAATACTACTGTTTATGCTTAAAATTTTTTGAAAGGATTTCTTTCCAAGAGACACTATATTGAGTAGATAGTCATGATATTAGGCATGAAAACTGTATAGAAAAGAGGTGTCTTTGGCTACTTCAACAGTTAATACTAAAGTTTAAAAACTGAAACACATTGCAGGATTAGACAACTACAATACAGGAAAAAATATCTCCAGGCACCTGAGTGAGTGAATAGGGATGTTTGCTTGTTTGCCATTATTATGAGCTATATCCCAAGTTATGAACTTCTTTCAGTCTATTATTTAAAGAGTTTCTGGATTCCAAATTGTGCTTTTAATAAGCAAACAAATTTTTAGTTTTTCCTTATCTTTCATTAGAGGCAAGAGTCTAGAAAAATATTTGGTGCAAAAACCTAGCATGTTCTTTATTTACAGTTAGTAAATATAGGACGCTATGGTTGAAGATAAAATAAAAATCCAACCATCCTCTCTCCCTGAGAAAGTAAATTAAGTTAGCCAAGAAAGTGATTTTCATGAGGAAGAAACAGCATTTACAAAGGCAGAGAGGCAAGAAATAATCTGGTATCTTTAGAGAATTGCCATGAATTCAATTATGTCAGAAAACTCAGGGAGCCTAGATTAGAGGGAAAGAGACTAATGGCAGGCACATTAGTTGGGAGGCTACCAAAGTAATCAAGGCAAGAAACAAGAGCCTAAACTCAGAAATGGTGGTGGTCAAAATTCAAACAACTGAACTGCATCTTTACCGAGATTTTTCCCCATAGAAACACATTTGTAACACAGCATGAAAACCATGAAATGAATGTCAAAGCAACAACCCTTTAAGTCAGTCGGCCTGGGTTCATGTCCTCGTGACACCACTGATAGTAAACACTTTAGTTCTTTCAGCTTTCTGTGCCTTGGACTCGGCATCTGCAAACTGGGCTAATAATAGAACCTGACATCAAACACTTTTCGTAAGATTAAGTGAGTTATTAAATATAAAGCAGTGCCTGAACAAGCTCTCAATAAATGCAGTACCAATAACAGAAACAGGAGCAGTTTACGACTTACTTTGTTACTTATTACTAGTTGTACAATTATTATTTCAGGTACAGAGGTGTAAACCTCTGCAAGTTTACACTGTTAACTAAGTCTTACAGAAAGATATTTATGATTAGAGACTACCCTGGTAAAGGGCATTTAAATGCAAAGTTGTATTTATTTGTTTTAAAAGACTGAAAATTATTTTTAGATGCACAGTTAACTTTCCATATGATCTTGAAAAACTAAAAATATTTTTGTTACTCCAATTGTGTGTACATAAACTGTGAATAACAAGTCTCTAAGTAATATATGAGATTATTAATAAGTTGCCTACACCAAGACTATATGAACTAATATTCAGTGTTGCCAGAAATCAAATTGCAAAACTTCAGAGGTCATTCCCATTGTAAAATTCATGATAACCTGAAATTTAATGGCATCACCTCTCATATTTATACTATAACTTGTTAGGTTCAGTAAAGAACATGCTTACAACATGATTCTGCCCTCTAGATTTTTAGCCTAAGAAAGAACTTTATATATCACATACCCCAAACACAATTTTATAAATACCATATATACCAATTTAAAAGCATTACATTTTTTGATGCTTTTATATACAAATGTGAAAACTGGATGTAACACAATACACTTCTCAAAAAACAAGCTTACTAAAAACAAGTTTTTATTTTCGTTTCTAAGATTCACAAAGTAGAAAAAATGTGAATAAGAAATCACTGTATAAATATCAAAGATCAGAGGCTGTGCCTTGTGGTTCTGTAGAAAGTAGGTCAAAAGATTCAAATCCATAAAAGACAAAAATTGTAATGCTTCTGTAGGAATCTTATAATTCATTATGAAATCAAGTCACTTGGAAAAAGATTATCTTTGATATTTCTAACCCAGCAGATTAGTCTTTTGGTTTTGTTTTTTTTTTAACTTAAGCATAGTTGATTTACAGTACTGTGTTAAAGTCTTTTGGCTCTTTTTCTTTGATGACTTGAAACTAAAACAGGAAGTAATGGACTAGTTTTCCTCAGAGCTATACACTGGAAGGTAAAATCTTAAAGGAAAATACACACAAGGAATTAAGAACAATCTCAACCTTTTATCTAGCTCGAAGAAGGTAATGTAATGTGCGTTTGTGCTCAGTCATGTCTGACTCTGTGACCCCATGGCCTGTAGCCCACCAGGCTCCTCTGTCCACAGAATTTTCCAGGTAAGAATACTGGAGTGGGTTGCCATTTCCTACTCCAGGGGATCTTCCCGACCCAGGGATAGAACCCGTGTCTCTTGCATCTCCTGCATTGACAGGTGGATTCTTTCCCACTGAGCCACCTGGGAAGCCCTTTAACTAGCTCAAGACTCTCTATAGCGGCTTCCCTTGTGGCCCAACTGGTAAAGAACCCACCTGCAATGTGGGAAACCTGGGTTTGATCCCTGGATTGGGAAGATCCCCTGGAAAAAAAGGCTACCCACTCCAGTATTCTGGCCTGGAGAAATCCACGGACTGTATAGTCCATGGGGTCACAAAGAGTCGGACACGACTGAGTGACTTTCACTGACTCTCTATAAAGTATTATTTTGCTTCAAAATTGTCATTGTTCACAGTATTCTCGAAGAATTTACATAAGAATACTCAAGTTCACAAAATTTTCATTTTGGACTGTACAGTTTGCAGTAATGAAAACTGCAAACATATTTCTGCAGCTAGATGAAAATGTTAACATATACCAATAACCACATAAGATAGAAGCCACATATACCAATAACCATATAAAATAGAAGCCAAGCTCCTTCACCATTCAGAGTAAAGGAAAGGAAGAAAATAATAACAAAGAGAAAGAAGGTAATGAGAACAGGCCTATAAAAATCTAGAAAGGAAACAACCTGGACAGAGAGAGAAAAAGTTGAAGATTCATTGATTAGCCAATAAATATTTAACAGTGCCTACTATGTGCCAGGACCTGCACTAGGTGCTGGATACACAAAGGTAAACAAAACATTCTTTATCTATTGCCCTCAGTCTGGGACAGAGACATCAAATAATATATATATGTATAAATTATGGTAAGTAGATATAAAGAAAAAGCAAAAAGATACTATGGAAACCAAAAACCAAGACTTAATTTAGACCTCTGGTAAAGAAACACCTCTATGAGGAAGATATATTTTAGGTTAAGACCTAACGGTTGAGCTGGACAGTGGGGAGAAGGGGGAAAGTTGCTTGGGAAAAGAAAAAAAAAGTGCAGTCCCGGAGGCAGGACAGAGCATGGCAGTTTCTGGGAACAAAGTCAAGACCACTGTGATTAAAGCACAGCTAGGAGAGTTGCTATGGGTTGCTAAGAGTTGATGGAAGTTTGGACCACAGTGGTGGGAGTGGAGACCAAAAGAAATGGGTAAAAAGTATTTTTCTTTCATTTAGAAGTGAAATCAAAAGACCTCAAAATAATTAATGCTCTTCAATCTTGCTTCTCTACTGTAGCAAGAAAAGTACTGAAATGGTCTTCCAAAGATGCCCTGAACTAATTGCTAAAATCTGTGAATACTAACTTGATATCACTCCGGTGATTGTGCTATATTATATGGCAAGTTGATCTTAAGACAGGGAGATTATCTTGGTGGGCCTAATCTAATCAAATGACCCCTTACAAGCATAGCGTTTTCTCATTACATTCTTCAGTACTATCCCTCTTGAGAACTGGGATGAGGACTGACCTTTTCCAGTCCTGTGGCCACTGCTGGGCCTTAGAGATTTGCTAACATATTGAGTGCAACACTTTGATAGCATCATCCTCTGGGTTTTTGAACAGCTCTACTGGAATTTCATCACATCCACTAGCTTTATTAACAGCAGTGCTTCCTAAAGCCCATTTGACTTCACACTCCAGAATGTCTAGCTCTGGGTGACTGACCAAACCATCATAGTTATCTGGTTCATTAAGATCTTTTTTGTACAGTTCTTCCATGTATTCCTTCCATCTATTCTTGGTCTCTTCAGCATCTGTTAGGTTGCTCTCATTTCTGTCCTTTATTTTGGCAATCTTTGGGTGAAATGTTCCCTTGACATTTCCAATTTTTCTGAAGAGACCTCTAGTCTTTCCCCTTCTGTATATATGAATATATTGGGTTAAATAAAATAAAATAAATTCACCGTGTCTTTCAATTTTTCAAATGGGGTTAATGCTAGTCAATGGAAAGTGAACAAACTTGTATATGCCACTTCTAAGGTCTGGCCTCTAATACCATTCTCCACTCCTATGTTTGCTAGATGTACGCTGATGCCTGGAGCAACCTTGGAAACCATAGACCAAAAATGAAAAACTCTACTAGCCTGAGTCCATTAATCACTCCATAGAACACAGTGCCTTCTCTGTTCAAAGTACTCTCTGAGCAAGAAATAAACTAACATTACATTAAGCTTTTGAGATATCACAATTTACCCACAAGAGCAGCAATTTTTAGCCATTATAGTACAGAACATGCAAAAATTAGAAACAACTCGACTGTCCTTCCATAGGAAATTAGATAAATAAATCATAGTATATTCATACAGAATACTATATAGTAGCTAAAATGAAAAAACTCTTGTATGTATCAATGAATCTTTTTTAAAAATGTTAGTCTCAAGAAAGCTATTTATGAAAACAAAAACAAAAAAGCCACCCATATTTTGACCATACAAATATGTGGGTAGTACAAATATAAAATGAGCAGAGGGCTACATTCCCTAAATTCCCAGATTACCTCTAGAAAGAAAGAAAAGGAAATGAGTTCATAGAAGAGAGTGACAAAGTCTTTAATTTCATATGAAATGTTAATTTATGTATGAAATGCTTTACTTCCTTAAAATAATCTTAATCATGATAATTTCTTGGAATGGGGGTATATGGATATTTTTATTATTCTGTTATTTTGTAAATGTTTAAATCATTTCATATATCTTTTTCTTCTCAGACAGTATCAATATATCTTCTCAGACAGTAAACTAACAAAACTTTGTTAGAAGACATTTAAAAACTATGTACCAAAAGCCTTAAATATGTGAATATCTTTAATGTAATCCCAACACTATATACTATTTATAAATATACTCTAAGAAAATCAAAGGTTTGCTCAAAGGATGACCATCAAAATATTCTTAGAGCAACCAAAAACTGGTAACACCTAAAATGTCTAATAGCATTGTGATTAAATTACTGTGTATTCATTTAAAAATTACACAGGAGGTAGAGTGAGATGTGTGAAGGTATAGATGAAAAAAAGACTGGCCACAAATTGACCACTGCTGAGGTTGAGCAGTAAGTACACAACTTTTTATATACTTTAAATTTTTTATAATAAAAAGTTTTAAAATATGAGAATACAAAACTTTACTAAGTTTTTTCAAAAAGCAGTTTAAAATAGTTAGGAACAATATTTTGTGTTTAATCTCTTGGCTCATTCACTGGATTTATCGTGTGTTGTATATGTCCCCGTCATTGTTGGCCTAGGGATTTGATGGCAAACATGTAGCTAATAATCTAGTGCAACTGCCTTCAAGCACTTTATCAAAATCATTTGGAACATTATGAATACCCCACTTTAAATGTAGATATACACTTCTCATGTGTGGATGTGTATATATACATATATAAATTTCATACATGCATATCCATGCATACGTACCACTCTCACCAGCAGTATTATCAGTATTTCTTTGAATATGCTGTATTCTATATAAACTACTTAATACTTACATTTTCACAGATTTCTCATCAAATATAATCACCCTTTAAAAAAACTAATAAAACTAAAGACAGAAGTATAGGCTTTCAAGTTTTGTTGCTTCTTACACTTGCATTACAAATAATATGTTCAACCTATGATTTCTTTGCAGGAATTTTTTAAGTCAATTATCTATTTTGTGAGGGTTAATTTTGTTAAATACAACTAAGGAATCCATTTAATGAGAGTAGGTAAACAGCAATAATCCAGAATGTTCTGAAAATTGGAGGAAAGGCGCCACTGTCAATTCTAAGTCAAGGAACTTGCAGGCCATCAGGATACCTCATGTATGGTATTTAACATGAAGCCAGCTGTCACACAGGACAAGCTGCCATTCTCAATTAATACATCAAGTATTACTAGCACTTAACTCCTTTTTTTTTCTGGTCATGCCACCTGTCTTTCGGGATCTTAGTTCCCCAAACAGGGATTGAACTTGGGCCATGCCAGTGAAAATGCCAAATCCTAAGCACTGGAGTGCCAGGGGATGCTCTTAAGTTCATATTTTGTACACAAAGAAATAGATTTTAATATTTTATTCCTTCACTGAAATGGATTATTTTGGGTACACCTTAGTTTGAAGACCACTAGTCAAGATACATAAATATCTGTGGGAAAAAAAAAAACAAGTGCTCTATTTTGGGGGGCTCCAAAATCACTGCAGATGGTGACTGCAGCCATGAAATTAAAAGATGCTTACTCCTTGGAAGGAAAGTTATGACCAACCTAGACAGCATATTAAAAAGCAGAGACATTACTTTGTCAACAAAGGTCCGTCTAGTCAAGGCTATGGTTTTTCCAGTGGTCATGTATGGATGTGAGAGTTGGACTGTGAAGAAAGCTGAGCGCTGAAGAATTGATGCTTTTGAACTGTGGTGTTGGAGAAGACTCTTGAGAGTCCCTTGGACTGCAAGGAGATCCAACCAGTCCATCCTAAAGGATATCAGTCCTGGGTGTTCATTGGAGGGACTGATGCTGAAGCTGAAACTCCAATACTTTGGCCACCTCATGCGAAGAGTTGACTCACTGGAAAAGATCCTGATGCTGGGAGGGATTGGGGGCAGGAGAACGGGACGACAGAGGATGAGATGGCTGAATGGCATCACCGACTCGATGGACATGAGTTTGAGTAAGCTCCGGGAGCTGCTGATGGACAGGGAGGCCTGGCGTGCTGCGATTCATGGGGTCGCAAAGAGTCGGACACAACTGAGCGACTGAACTGAACTGAACAAGAGAAATAAGCACTAGGTGTTCTGTAAGGAGACACAGAAGAGACATCTAATTCATTATGAGTGTGAGATTGGTGAACAAAGGAAGCGATGTGAAATGGAGACTTGAAGAATGGGTTAAAGATTGGACAGAGTAAAGTCGGAGTGGGAGAGCAGGGTAGATCAAACATGTTGTGTCCAAAGGTACAGAGGTAAGAGCAAACACAGCACATTCAAACTAATACATTAATAGTCTAAAACAGCTGAAGTATAGTTTCTAGGGGTGGGATGGAGTGGGTGGACAGTGATTCAGGGATGGGACTGATAAGATTATAAGGGCTTGTTTGGATTTTTATCTGTAGGGCAATGGAGAAATAGGTGATGAAGGTATACAATAAAGAACTGGCCTTGCCAAAAAGAAGTCTGGCCTTTGTCCCCAGCTCCTGGGAGGTAACCTCTAAATCCCTGGAATTTCTAGAGTAACAGGAGTGTCTTTGTTATTCATGGTGGGCCCCTTGGATCATTTGGTATCAGCCTGGGATGGGAGACTGGAAACTATTAATAAGTTCAACCATGTGAGCAATCTACCAATAAATCCCAATAAAACCTGGACAGCGAAACAGGTGAGCTTTTTGGGCTGGCAAGACTCCATGAGAGAGGGACACATCCCTGAGGACAATGGAAGCCTCACATCTGAAACCCTTCCAGATTGCAGCTCATGCATCCCTTCCTTTGGCTGGTTCTAAGTTCTAACTTTTCCTTATACTGAACCATAATCTATTAATATAATAAGCTTTCAGTGAGTTCTGTGAGTCTTTCTAGCAAATTATCAAATCTGAAGGTAGTTTTAAGAAACCTGAAAATTATAGTCAGTGTCAGAAGTGAGGGTGGTCTTGTGCACTCTTCCCTCTAACTTTATAGTTGGACCCTAACTCCTTGCAACTTTTGCCTCGGGCAGACTTGGCTGTGTCTGACTGGAGAGCTGTGCCTTTCACCCCAGTTTGGCTAATACCGGGTAAATAGTAAAATATTTAAGCAATGGGTGACAATTAATCAGTCTATATAATCTAGATTCTAGAGGAAACACTTTACTATTAATACACTGGGGAAAATACATTGGAGAAGATTGGGAAGAAACAGCAATGACAGTAGCGATGGCGAGGGACATATTTAGGAGGTATTTATAAGGCAAAATTTGACTAAACGTGAGGAGGAGAGAAGGAGAAATCAAGGATAAGCCCACTAAAAAGAGAATCAAGTTTTAGCTTTGTCTTCTGTGGGGGAGACAGAGAGAGATGGAAGATCAAATTCAGTTTTGGACAGTTTAATTTGAGAAGACTTTTAGACATCTGGATAGAGCCATTCCATTAGCAGTCAAAGCAAAGATGGAGACAGAGTTGGGAGCTATTAGCATAACTACAATAACCAAAATCATGGGAGAGACTGATGTTGACGACAGACAAATAAGCCAACCAAACTTGAAAAGGCCAAGGACCAAACAACAATATAAAAGGGTTAGGCAGAGTATTAAAAGCTCACAGAGAAGTGGCAGTCTAAGATGTAGGAGAAAAACCCGAAAATTATGGCTTACGCCAAACGGTTGCTATTTTCTTTTTTCTGCTACTTCTTACTACTTTTAACAATAAAAAAAAAAGGGGGGGGGGATCTAAAAGAGTGGCCTAACTCCCATCCATGTATTTTTTCATATATATACACAGTCAAAGTTTAATGGCTTTCTAATCTATCTCAAAGTCATTAATGAGTCACATAATTCAATACAACTGAATTATTAGTGTCTATAAACAATGATTTTCTTTCCCAAGCCATTTTTAAAGTGGCCACCCTCATTACTACTATAAACCATCTGTAAGTATTTAACTTTGCCAGGCTACCAAAATATCTCCCCCTCCTTGAGAAGTCCAACCCAGACTAAATGAATAACTGAGGAGACAACTGCTCTAAAAATGTACTGACATGTAGCTCTAATACAGACTTCAGAGTATTTGTTTCTTCTGGGTTAAAACAAATAGATTTATCCTCCATACAATAACATAGAGAAATAAAATACAGCATTGACCTATGCAACCTATCCAAGGTTATTCATATCTGCTATAAGATCAGCTGTAAATTTTATCTGAAATTATTTCAAAGCTATAAAATATCTTACCTCCACCTTTTCAAAGATATCCATTAACCTCAAAAATCCTAATTTTGCATCATTAGAATTTATTTTACTCTCTTAGGGGGCATTTTAGTTTACAGGAGTAAAGGAGATAATTTTTACATGAGCAGCTGAAGATTCCAAATCACTGGAATTTTTTATTGACATGGAATAGACTAATTCAGTTAAACAGTTCTAAGGAACTGCCGGAATTTATTATTCATTCTTAAAGATTTAATTAGTTGAAACAAAACTGTTTAAATGGGCCTTTAAAAAAAAGTATTTATAGCCCACAACAGAGATCTTTCTCATCCTAGGGGATTTTTAACATTTCAAATAATTTTTCTTTCAAAATGTTACATGTTTTTTTCTAGTAGAGAAATATTAAGTACATATTTCCCATTAAAAGCAAAAACTCTATCACAAATACTGAAAAACTTTCAAGTTGCTAATTATAACTATATTTTGTCGATTTAAACCTTGATCCTTTACTTACCTAAGTAACTGCTTATCTCAAGCTAATCCTAAGCTTTGAGTTTACCAAAATGAAGAATGATAAATATATCTGCTGTTCTTAAGCTCTGAGAGAAGCAAAATGCTGGGGAAAACATTCACTATATTTTTTGAAGTAAAATTTCAGCCAGTGTATACATAAACAGTATTGAGAAAGTAAGCACCTTTATTGTTTTTTCTGTAGCTTCATACTATATATTTATAAAATACTGACAGAAAAAATAGTCTAGAGACTTGTGAAAGTGGTTCTAGTTTCTTCTTACATTAGTTTCAACTGTGAAATTGGTGAATATATATTTCAAGTAACTTCATTTAAGTATTTTAGCACACTCTGACAAGCATGACAGTTTCTAAAGAATATTAAGAATTCCCAAAATAAAGAGAGAGTGGGTATCTGAGAAAATATTTTGGAAAAGAAAAGAAACAAAAAAACTTCACCTCCCCCAAATTAGTAATTCCAACATATTCCTAACTGGAATGATCTCAAAGTGTTTCCTAGGAAATTTGATAACTCAACTTTTCCTAGGAAATTTGACAACTCAAGAATTTTGAGGTTCAAAAACTATATTGAAAAATGCTGGAAAACCATTTGTACATAAATTGTCATTTCTGAATCAGGATCCTCAGTTTTCTCTTCTGTAAAATGAAGCGAACAAGAAAATGATCTATCTCTACAATGTCTTCCAGTACTGATTCTTGTGGCCAAGTTGTATGATTTTCTTTCATAAATAATAAATAAAGCACAAAAAGTATGTGTTTTTAAACTGTGAGACTTTTAGGTTTTGGGGTTTGTTTTTTTTTTTTCAGTCTGTTAACAACCCTGAAGATACTTTACATAAACAAGCCAGGCATTTTATATCTGAGTAAAACATAAGTTAATAGCTTCTGCACAAAACAGTATACATGATGAAATCTCTGATTTAAAGTGAAATAATGTTTTCCAACTTCAATTTTGCTAGTTTTACTTCAAATCTAAACTTCCTCAATTAGATGGCCATTTTATAACCTGAATACTTTTCTAGTTTATACATGTATTGAAAATCTTGCTTCCTTTCCATGTGGCAAAACACACATCTACCTACCATCATCTTTATACAGATTTTTAAAAAACCTTGAATGGTACATATTCAAAGTTGTTCTAAACTAATGACTCTTTTTTTTTTTTTTTTGAAATGGACTTTCTCTAATGTTTAAATGCGTATTTCTTTAATTCTGCAATTGCATTTGTAAAGGTAAAATTGTCAAAATAGAGTTAGTCTGATGCTGAGATAAATCTTTCCACTTCAGTAAACAATTCCATTTTATTTTAAGCAAGAAGTCTTAAGTGTCTATATAGTATTAAAAATGATATTTCATAAACTCTATTCTATGATTGTTTACAAACACTAGGAAGAAATACTCCTAAGATGTTTTTACATGCCATTTTACATTTCCCAAAAAGCAGTATTACTTTGGTAACCAGATAGTATTTCAAAATTGAAATTTCAATAGTGTATAAAGTATGAGACACATCAACACAGTCCACTTTTACAACAGGTATGTTCAGTGCTTTTTCCTGTTGACAAGCTTCTGTTTTAACAGGAAGAATGATTTGATCAGGTGTTTGTTGGGTTGGAAAAAGACAAAACCTTTACTTTCCAGGTCCTTCTCTTAATCTAAGATTTTTAAAAAATCCAAGAAGTGATCTTAACTGCAGTGAATCTTGCAGTAGTAAACTTTTTGATGGGGACAGAGTAACACCTTTCATTACAACTATCAGCAGAATGGCAAAAGGCTCCAGAGGTCTACCAGTGTTCTCAGAAACTTGTTAGTATTCTCCTCTGTCATTATTTCAGAATAATTCCATTTAGAAAGAAACGCAATTGTAAACTGCTTCTATTTCAGGCCCATAAAAACTGGGATGAAAGGCAAAGCCTTGACCTTTCTATTTTAGACTTTCATCTGTGTAGCTAAGCCATCTGCTTTCTCTCTACCCCATCTACTTAATGGACTGAAAATACTGCACCTAATTGCAATTTTATCAAACCAGCCAGAGTTTTCCACTTTAACGAATTTCGGCTCTGTCTTTCACCTGAAGGCTCGCAGGTAAAATTTTCCTTACCCGTCCCTCCCCATTTCCTTCCCACCTCCCCCAATTATGAGTTATCAAGTATCATTAAACTACGATACGAAGCTTCCGTGTATTAAGCCATCTACACTTTCAACACCGAGCGCCCAACAGGAGAAAATCGACTCCAGTCTCCCCTCCTGTGGATCTGGGGCCGGGATTATCATCTTTGTTGCGGTTACGCAGGAAGCACCTAGCAAGCAGCTCCTGCCTAGAAAGGAGTCCGCGTCTCTCCGCCGCCAAACAACAGGGGGGGACTCGCGCCGGGAAAAAGACAGACCCGGGTGGGAGGAAAACCTCCAAGAGGAAGGAGAGGGCTGGGAAGAGGGAGCTCTCAAGACTAGAAGGAAGGACCTTCCCAGGCACCAAGCAGAAAAGGTGTGAGAAGTGGAGAAAGAAGTGGGCGGCCGGGGAGAAGCGGGAAGCCGGGGGCCTGGCGGGAGGGCGCGGGGGGCGGCTCCCGGGCCCCGGCGGGAGGCGCGGGGGCCGCGGCGGGCGTGGGCACCTCGCCGCCGACCGCCCGAGTCCGAGCAGCGGGGGCGCTTCCAACCTCGCCAGGGCGCCGGCGTGAGGCGGGCGGAGGGGATGAGGAGCGGCAGAGGGAGCCGCGTCGAGGCCGGCGCGGCGGGGACGGCGGGCCACCCCCCGGCCGAGCCCCGCTACTTAACTATTTGTAGAGCTGCTGCAGGCACAGGTCCAGGCTCTCGCCCTCCACCTCCTCGCGGGTGATGCGCTCCGACAGTGGCCGCGGCAGCGGGGGCAGCGGCGGCAGCCGGGTCTGCGGCGGCGGCACGGCCGACTGCCCCCGGGCCGCCGCCTCCTCGCCCGCCGCCGCCGCCGCCTCCTCCTCCACCGCCTCCTCCTCGGGCTCGGGGTCTTCTCGCTCCTGCTCGTGCTCCCCCTCCTCCGACGCGGCCCCCGCGGCCGCCGCCTCCCCGGCTTCCTCGACCGACGCCTCACGCGCCTCAGCTGCCACCAGTTCGGGCTCGGGCTCGGGCTCCGACTCTTCGGGTTCGGGTTCCGGCTGGGGCTCGCCGCCGCCGCACGGTCCGCGAAACTCGCCCAGGAATAGCTCCAGGAAGCGCCGGTAAGTTTTCTCCTCAGGGCTGCAGCCGGCCATCGCTGCTCATGCCCCAGGGCCGACCGGGGAAACGGGTAGGGGAGGCCCGCGAAGGGGAGGGGGGCTGCTGGAGAGCCTCCGGCTCCCGCAAGGGCGGTTAACGGCCGCGCCGGCACGAGCGATCAGCACTAGGTTGCCTGGAGAGGGCTCCCGCAGGCGTGCGCGCCGCCGAGCCCGGACGTGCGCGGCCCGGGGCCGGGGGGCGGAGCGCGCCGCCCCTCGCGGGTCTGGAGGGAAAGTTGGTCTCGGGCGCGCGCGCGGGGTCCGGCGGAGGCCCACCCTCTAGCCCTACGGAGAGCTCAGCCCAAGCTGCCTAGAGACCGTCGCCATGGCAACCGGCCTCTAAGGAGGAATTTCAGGGTCCCTCCCGTCGAGTCCACAGAGTCGAAAGGGGCACTCGACTTGGTCCCCTCTCCAACTCTGAATGCCTTCATTGTGTGGATACCCTAACCTCAAAGTGGTTAAGAGGGAACTAAGACGTTCGCCCGGTCTAGCAGTTGGTCTCCCCTTGATGTGGATTCACCTCAGTTTTCCTTATCTGTCCTGTCATGTCTTAGGGTCCGTTTGTGCGGAAAGATACCACGGTGTGAACACCTTCTGTTGTCGATGACAGTAATTTGATAAGTAGTTTGCAGGGGAAGGCATTCAAATCTACAAAGGTAAGTTCCTTTGCCTTCATTCTCTCATCTGATTCTGTGAAGTGGTGTTATCCTCACTTCCCAAAAAGAGGAAGCAGGATTAAGTACATTTCTTTTCTCAAGGTGTGGAAGCTCCTAGTCGTGGCATTGGAATTGGAACCCAGATTGTCAGCTTCTAAAGCCTTTCTAGACCCTTTTTCCTGTACTCTTCTCTGAAGACTCAACAGTGTAATAAGTCTATCAAGCCTTATTTTTAAAAAGCTTTATAGTTTATGCGTTATAGTCATCCCCTTAATCCTTGTAATAGCGCCTCAAGGTAGAAGGTATTACCATGATTCCATGCCATGGATGAGAAAACTGAGACTTCAAGGTATTGCAATGCAACAAGGACTAAAAACAGCTCTTTTTACTGCAAAGCCATCGGTTTTCCAGCACATCAAGACACCCTTCTTGAGGGTCTGCAGGCAACCCACTCCAGTATTCTTGCCTGGGAAACCCCATGGACAGAAGAACCTGGGGGGCTACAGTCCATGGAGTCACAAAAGAGTCCGACATGACTTAGTGACTCAACAACAAATATATACTTTATTACATAATCTGTATTTTTTGGTACATTTTGTTTGCTCTTCTTCCCCATCCCCCTGAGTCTCTATTTTTGTAGACTGAAAGTGAAACAACTTTAAATTATTCTAATTTTCTTACCAAACTACACACAAACCTATTATTTTCAAGCCTTACCGAGGGGAGTGGGAGAGAGAGAAGCTGTGTTGTTACACAGCTGTATAGATGACAGCATCATTACTGCATACTGCCATGGCCATGGCAGCATATAATTCAGCAAAAATACAGTGATTCTTCCTCCACTTTGAAAAACATGTTCACAAAACATCCACCCCATCCTCTCCATTTATTCCTTCTGGATTTCAGTTGGATTTAGGGTCTGAAATAACATTTCTAGTCAGTTATTAATGGCAGAAGGAGTCTCCCTGCCAACTGTTTTCATATAATACTGTATTCTAAATCCCTGATGTGATACTGTTATTTTAAGAATAAGTGGGTTGAGCTCACTAATGTACATTATGGCATCATGTAAAATAGACGTCCATTCTCTTTGTTAGCTTGAGATTAAATAATACATGATAGAAAGTGTATACTGAGTAATGCATGAGTCCTCTGTAACTACTCATTTTTGTCTCAAAGGTAAATGGTAAGACCCAATAAATAAGTCTGTTTCCAGACAAGCTAACTGTATTTATACATGTTTTGTTTAAAATATCACCAGTGTAGAGCAACTTCTTTATGCGATGCCAAGAAAGTCTTTAGACTCCTCATTTGCCTTTGTTTTCAATCCACCTGTTCATTTCCATTTCAGAATGTCTAGAAAAGATTGACATAACTTATAAGGGTACAAAACCTAAATGTCCGCAATTTTACATTCCAACAACTATTTAATATCTCAGAATTTGACACAATGACATTTAGTTCAAGAGCACAAAGCTGTCAACTGTTAACAATTCACATCAAGCTACACCTTCCTACTTTGTAATGTAGTTGCCTCCCTCGTCTAGGTGACATTTATTTGTGACATTAATTTATGACTCAACCCACATATCAAAGGGAAGTGTTATGTGTTGGGGAAACATTACTACTAAGAGTAAAAGAAAAAGCCTACACCTCTACATTACTATAAATGAGAGGTGTGTTTGCTTATATTAATGAAGATATTTCTTTACAAAAGATCAATATGGATTCTGCTGCATCCATTTGACAGAGGAGCTTCGCCAGAAGGTTGCTGACAGCAGTGCTGGGATCTCAGAGCAGCTGTGTAGGATGATTCTGCCATTGTCAAGAAGTCTTTTTAGTCATTATTTTGCATTGCTTTACTTTCCTTTTCAGTTCCTCTCCTCTTATACTTCCCTAATCCCCTTTCTTGTTGTCTGTTTTAAAATAGAGCTATAAAAAACATATGTATTAAGAGCATTTAATTTTTTTAAGTTTTGTTTTAGATTTGTCATAAGAATTGTTCTCTCTCTAACCCTTAGCTCTTTGGAGGAAATGCACATGTTCTTTCAAGGACATTCATGATTAAAGGTGATATTTCAAGATTAAAAAGGGGAATTCCCCTGGTGGTCTAGTGGTTAGGATTTGGTGCTTTCACAGCCGAGGGCCCAGGTTCAATCCTCAGTTGGGGAACTAAGATCCCACAAGCCATGAGGTATGGCCAAAAATCATAAAAAACTTAAAAAAAAAAAAAAAAGCTTAAATAAAAGTGTTGAGTTGGGCAGTTTCTTGTATGACCCAGTAATCCATCTCCCAGATATTTACCCACAAGAAATGAAAACGTATCCACCAAACACACAGACACACATCACCAAAAAAACCCCTTGTATATAAATTTTTTACAGTAGTTTTATTCATAACAGCTCAAACTTGGACATAACCCAGGTGTACATCAATAGTGAATGGATAAACAAATTGTGGTATATTCATACAATAAAATACTACTCATCAATTAAAAAAAAACAACTACTGATAAACACAACAACATAGGTGAATCTCAAAAACATGATGAATGAAAAAAGTCTAGGCACAAAAGAGAACATACCTCATGATTCCATTTATATGAAATTCTAGAATAGGCAAAACTAATCTATAGTCACAGAAAGCAGATTAGTGGTTGTCTAGGACTGACGTGGAGTGGAGGATTCATGGAAAAGGAGTAAGTGGAACTTTGTGGGAGGGATTAGAATGTTCTATATCTTGACTGGGTATTTTATATAGGTGTATTCATTTGTCAAAAATGATCCAAGTGTACATTTTAAATAAGTGTATTGTTACGTAAATTATACCTCAATAAGGTTTATTTTAAAAGTTAAAAAGAATTGATTACTGCTTGGTCCCTTTTTTGTTCTCACATCCATTTCTTCCCCTGCTTTGCTCTCCTTGGTATTACTGGGGTGCTGACTCTTTCAAGCTGCATTCACCAGGTTCCTGGGCAGCTGAGTTCCAGCTGCGATTTGCCCAGTGGGAGACATCAGCAGGAAACTAGAAGGTGGAAGGAAAAGCAAAAAGCCAAGATATTTCTTCCCTGTCCCCTACCTCAGTCCTAATGCTTGCTGCTTCTCCTTTATAGCCTTGTTCCCCCTGAACCTGTGCACTGGGATTCCAGCTTTTCTCTTTGACACCAGTCCCAGAGCTCCAGAAACATCATCTTCCATTTGTCCATCAGCCTAGACATGGTAGCTGGCTTTAGCTGCCTAATCTTGCCTGCTATGGATGGATTATTTGTGTGCTCCAAAAATTCATATGTTTAAATCCTAACCCCCAAGGTGAAGGTATTAATTAGGAGGGTCTTTGGAAGGTAATTAGATTATGAGGGCACAGCCCTCATGAATGGGATTAGTGCCATTAAAGATGAGGTGCAAGAGAGACGCCTCTCCCTTTCTAAATGCGAAAACACAGTAAGAAGACCACTGTCTGTCCCAGACACTGAATCTGCCAGCGCCCTGATCACTGAACTCCAGCCTCCAGAACTGTGAGAAATAAACTTCTGTTGCTTGTAAGCCACCCCACTTATGATTTTTTCATTATAGCAGCCTAGTCAGACTAAGATACTGCTGTACCTTCCCTTTTGGCTTTTTAGCGCTCCTATCATGTGTGTAACTGATTTCCTGTATTCTATTCCCTCTGTTTTCTTAACTGGATCTCAATTAATACAATAACAAATAATACTTTAAAGAGTGATAAAAATATATAAGACAACTATAAATGGATTAAGCTGTCATTAAGGCAAGTCTAGGTTTTCAAAGGTGCTACTTGAACAGTGAGTATACTTGAAGATAGCAGTAAATGATTTCCTATTATGCATATGTTAACTTTTAGGAAATACATGTTATTTTTAAAACCTTAAAAAAAATTATGAATAGGCTGCCAGTGGTTCAAAGGTAGGGAGGGGAAAGATGAATAGATAGAACACAGGATTTTTAGGGAAGCAAAGACTATTCTGTATGATACTATAATGGTGGATGCAAATCATTAGACATTTGTCAAAAACCACAGGACATACAACACAAAGTGAACCCAAGTGTAAACTATGTACTTTGGTTAATAATAAAATATCAATATGGGTTCATCAGTTGTAACAAACATACCTCACTCATGTAAAATGTTGATAATAATTGGGGAAACTGTGAAGGGGACTTACATATATCTCTGATCTGTTCCTAGAGAAATGTTTAAGGCTAGGCCTAATGATGAATATTAAATTGCAAATATAAAATGTTCCATTCATATTTTTTAAATTGATGGATAACTAATAAATAAGTACTTTGGAGATACTAATTTGATTGCATTGTCAAACTGACTAGTCGGGAGCAAGAGAATACCTGTCAACTGAAAAATCTGAGCACATAAATATTTTCAAATAAGAGCATCTTCCTCCCTCCTCAACATACTCTGCCTACATCTGCTACATCCTAGAAGATGTAGAAGATAAGGATAATTAACTATAGATTAGTTTTGCCTATTCTAGAATTTCACATAAACGGAATCATGAGGTATGTTCTCTTTTGTGCCTAGACTTTTTTCATTCAGAATGTTTTTGAGATTCACCCATGTTGTGTTTATCAGTAGTTGGTTTTTTTTTATTGATGAGTAGTATTCTATTGTATGAATACAGTTGTTAAATCACATCCATTTGCTGCCAAAAATATTACTACTATATTTTTATTCCTCTTCTTTTGCTGGCTACTATGGTGGGCTGCCGTCCATGGGGTCACATAGAGTCAGACACAACTGAAGTGACTTAGCAGCAGCAGCAGCAGCATGGTCATATTGCAGCAACAGTCCATAGCTGTCAAAATTAGAATTCACATCAGGTAATAATTCATATCAGGTACACATGCACTATTTTCATCAGTTTTAAAAAGCAAAGAAGTCCCCAAAACAGGTTCTAACTTTTTTTCTTAATGCTTTAACCACTGATGATAACAATCTTTTGTTTTTATTTTGCTTAGTTCTTTGAGGAATCAAACTTTTTTTTTTAACTTACTATGACGTGCTTATGAAACAGGAAGAGGGCAGGGGTTGATGGCAATTTCTAATAAGGATACTATAAGTGGCTGAGATGTAATATATTCCTTCTATAATAAATGGTTCTTCTCAAACGAATTGACTCCATTTAAAAAATCCACTTCAATATTTTGCTACTAGCTTTTACTTTATAAAAACCAAAAAGTACTTTATGGTGATTAAAAAAAAGTCTATATTATTAACATCTAATTTTTTATTCCCTTAATATATTTATTTAGAATAAATACAAGCAAGAATTAAAGAGTGATATTAATTGTATTCTCTTTTAGTCAGCAGATGCCCATTACGCACTCCAGAGCATTCATTAAAAGTCCAACTGCTTTTTTAAATGAAAAGGAAGCAGACAACTAAATATGAAAACTCTTCACAAAGTCATCTCCTGTGCTCAGATAGTACCAACCACTTTATTCTTCATTGAGTGTGGAGCTGATGGAATTGAGCCACAATGACATTTGTGACTAGAGGGGAAGATGGAAATGATTCCATTAACCTAGAGTGCTGTAACATATGGTAATCATAGGTGGTAGAATAGCTGGGCTGGACAAGGGTAAAGTAAGCCATGTGGCACAGACATTATCAATTACCACACATGGTAACCATGCTGATACAATGTAGCTTTTCCAGAAGGGAAATGATTTGGGCATATGAATTGACTTACTGGCTTATGAAAGAGTGATCTATAAATGACATATCTGGCACCAATATAGCACACGTGGTTTCCAGTAATTTTGCAAGTTGGGGACTATTAAGATTTGAAGAACCTCCATATACCTAAATGTCAGTACAATGTATTGCAGTTATTTGCACAAAGGCAGCAAGCCAAAATATCGATGCAAAATAAACTTGGACCATTCATATAAAACTATCAAATATCTTTTTCAGGTGTCATATAAAATCCTGGAATTTTGTATCTCTGGAAAAAATAATTTCGTGAATCTCTAAGGTATAAAGCTTACAGGCAAAAAAAAAAAAAAAAAAGCTTACAGGCATGGCAAAAGCTCAAGATTAGATCTAAACTGTACTGGGAGATGGAATTACAATTACTTGTAAGTATTGGCAAAAATATTGATTTTGAAAGAAACATGATGAAAACTGTATTTTAAGAAAATTTAATATACAAATACTCTTTCAGAAGAAACACTGAAGGCTGAAAGATCAGTTGGGCAGTGGGAGATAATGAGTACAGAAAAGAAGAGTGTCAGTGGAAATGAAGATGAACAGAAGAAACTAAATGGCACTCTATAGGAAGATCTGAAATTCTAACAGGACACCTGATGATACAACTTGAGAAGACCAGTAAACCACCCACAGAGGCTCACAACTAACTATTGTGGCTATCTATTGCTGCAAAACAAATTACTGCCAAACTTAGTGGCTAAAACAAAAACCACCTTAAAAAGGGTCTACTGTATAGCAAGGGAACTCTACAACACTCTGTAATGGTCTCTATAGGAAAAGAATCTAAAAAAGAGTGGATACATGTATATGTATTACTGATTCACTTTGCTATATACCTGAAACTAATACATTGTAAATCAACTATATTCCAATTAAAAAAAAAAAAAAAAAAAAAAAAACTCTACCTTGCAACTGAGGAACAAATTTGAAAACAATTAGGATAGTTAAAATAGAACATTATAGCACATATAGCACAAAAATTATTTTACACACCCTCTTTGCTGTATTTTATAGCCCCGTAGGTTGACTGGGCTCACAAAGGTGGTTCTCACTTGTAGGTCTTTGAGGCTGGAGTCTGACAGCAGTTGGTTAGGGATAAAATCATTTGAAGGCTCAACTAGGCTAGATGTCCAGAGACTCATTCACATTCTACTTTTTTCCAGTGCTTTTGAAAAGAATTGAGTGGAAAATGACTAATATATAAATTATTTTCAAGATATTAATTTGATTGTGCTGATGCAGGTTATTAACCAAGAGCTCAGCTGGGACTTCAATTAGAATGTCTACACATAACGTCTCTATTATAATAGTCTTACAGTAATCAGATGTCTTACATGGTACCTGAGAGTTCCAAGAATGAGTGTTTCAATGAATAAGATAGAAGGTGTGAACTGGTGTCATAAATCAATAGCATTAATTCTGTGGTACAGTAAGGGCCTAACAGAAGCAGAAGAGATTAAGAAGAGGTGGCAAGAATACACAGAAGAACTATACAAAAAAGGTCTCAATGACTCAAATAACCGCGATGGTGTGGTCACTCATCTAGAGTTGGACATCCTGGAGTGTAAAGTCAAGTAGGTCTTAGGAAACATTACTATAAACAAAGCTAATGGAGGTGATGGAATTCCAGCTGAGCTATTTCAAATCCTAAAAGATGATGCTGTTAAAGTGCTGCACTCAATATGTCAGCAAATTTAGAAAACTCAGCAGTGGTCACAGGACTTGAAAAGGTCAGTTTTCATTCCAATCCCAATGAAAGGCAATGCCAAAGAATGTTTAAACTCTTTTATATGCTGTGCTGAGTCGCTCAGTCGTGTCCAACTCTTTACGACCCCAGGGACTATAGCCTGCCAGGCTCCTCTGTCCCTGGGGATTCTCCAGGCAAGAATACTAGAGTGGGTTGCTATGCCCTCCTCCAGGGGAATCTTCACAACCCAGGGATCAAACCCAGGTCTCCTGCATTGCAGGCAGATTCTTTACTGTCTGAGCCACTAATTGTGCTCATCTCACATGTTAGCAAGGTTATGCTCAAAATCCTTCAAGCTAGGCTTCAGCAGTACATGAACCAAGAACTTCCAGATGTACAAACTGGATTTAGAAAAGGCAGAGGAACCAGAGATCAAATTGCCAACATTCATTGGATCATAGAGAAAGTGAAAGAGTTCCAGAAAAACATCTACTTCTGTTTAATTTGATTATGCTCAAGCCTTTGACTGTGTGGATCACAACAAACTGGAAAATTCTTAAAGAGATGGGAATACCAGACCACCTTATCTGTCTCCTGAGAAACCTGTATGCGGGTCAAGAAGGAACAGTTAGAACTGGACATGAAACAAGACTGGTTCAAAATTGGGAAAGGAGTATGACATAGGCTATTTATTGTCACCCTGCTTGTTAAACATATGCAGAATACATCATGCGAAAGGCTGGGCTGGCTGAAGCACAAGCTGGAATCAAGACTGCCAGGAGAAATATCAACAGTCTCAGATATGCAGATGATACTTCTCTAATGGCAGAAAGAAAAGAGGCACTAAAGAGCCTCTTGATGAGGGTGAAAAAGGAAAGTGAAAAAGCTGGCTTGAAATTCAACATTAAAAAACTAAGATCATGGCATCTAGCCCCATCATTTCATGACAAATAGAAGGGGGGAGAGTGGAAGCAGTGACAGATTTTATTTTATTGGGCTCCAAAGTCACTGTAGACAGTGACGGCAGTCATGAAATGAAAAGACACCTGCTCCTTGGAAGGAAAGCTAAGACAAACTTAGCATGCGTGCATGTCTGTGCTCAGTGGCTCAGTTGTGTCCGACTCTCTGAGACCCCATGGACTGTGGCCCACCAGGCTCCTCTGTCCATGGGATTTTCCAGGCAAGAATACTGGAGTGGGTTGCCATTTCCTCCTCCAAGGGATCTTCCTGACTCAGGGATCGATCTCACATCTCCTGCATTGGTAGGCAGATTCTTTACCACTGAGCCACCTGGGAAGTATGACAAACCTAGAAAGCCTATTAAAAAACAGAAACATCACTTTGCCATAAAAGTCTTTATAGTCTATGCGAGACAGCAAAAGAGACGCAGATGAAAAGAACAGAGTTTTGGACTCTGGGGGAGAAGGCGAGGGTGGGATGATTTGAGAGAATAGCATTGGAACATGTATATTACCATAAGTAAAACAGATCACCAGCCCAGGTTCAATGGATGAGAAAGGACGTTCAGGGCTGGTGCACTGGGATGACCGTGAGGGATGGGATGGGGAAGGAGGTGGGAGGGGGGTTCAGGATGGGGAACACATGTAGACCCATGGCTGATTCATGTCAATGTATGGCAAAAACCACTACAATATTGTAAAGTAGTTAGCCTGCAATTAAAAAAAAAAAGTCCGTATAGTCAAAGCTATGGTTTTTCCAGTAGTCACGTACAGATATGAACATCAAAGAATTGATGCTTTTGAATTGTGGTGCTGAAGAAGACTCTTGAGAGTCCCCTGGACTGCAAAGAGATCAAACGAGTCAATTCTAAAGGAAATCAGTCCTGAATATTCATTGGAAGGACTGATGCTGAAGCTGAAATTCTTTGGCCACCTGATGCGAAGAGCTGACTCATTGGAAAAGACCCTGCTGCTGGGAAAGATTGAAGGCAAAAGGAGAAGTGGGTGGCAGAGGATGACATGGTTAGATAGCATCACCAACTCAATGGACATGAATTTGAGCAAACTCAGGGGATAGTGAAGGACAGAGAGCCTGGAGTCCTGCAGGCCATAGGGTCACAAAGAGTTGAGCGTGACTTAGAGATTGAGTAACAACTCTATTAGTCAAAGCAGTTACAGGCACATTACTTTCAATAAAAGGGGACAAAATACACCCCATTTCCTGATGGGAGGAGTGTCAAAGAATTCATCTTGAAACTACCATAGTGACATTTACCTGTATAAATTTATGATAAACTTTATCAATTTAAACCTGGAAGCTCAGGGCACTTCCCTGGTGGTCCAGGGGTTAAGAATCCACCTTCCAATGCAGGGGACAGGGGTGTGATCCCTGGTCAGGGAGCCAAGATCCCATGCAAATGAGCTTGTGTGCCTCAACTAGAGAACCCACCTGCTGCAAACTAGAATCAATGTGCTCTGAAGCCTGCATATACCACAACTAGAGAGAAGCCTATGCTGCAAGGAAAGATCCCACATGCCTCAACTAAGACCTGATGCGGCCAAAATAAATATTTTAAAAAATAAAATGAACTTGGAAGCTCAGAAATTTGAGTGTTCTACAACCCAAGTGTCCATCAACAGATTATTGGATGAAGAAGTTGTGATATATGTATATACACATGTGTATGTATTTATACACACACACACATACATACATACAATGAAATATTATTCAGCCACAAAAAAAAAAAAATGAGGAAATCCTGGGAACTTCCCTGTGGTCCAGTGGTTAGGACTCTGAGGTAGGGGGCAGGTTGAGGAAATCCTGCCATTTGCAACAGTACTGATGGGGCTTAGGAGCATTACGCTAAGTGAAATATGTCATGCAGAGAAACACACTGTATGATCTCTCTATAGAGAATTTAAAACAAAGTCATAGAAAATAAGATCAGATTTGTGGTTACCAGAGGCAGAGTGTTGGGAGAGGGGCAATTAGAGAAAGGTGGTTGAAAGGGACAAACTTCCAGTTACAAGATAAATAAGTATCAGGGAGATAATGTACAGCACATAGTTAATTAAATTAACACTGCTATACAATGTAAATGAAATTCAAGAGAGTAAATCCTAACAGTTCTCAACCCAAGGAAAAAAGTTTTTTCTTTTTGCTTTAATTGTATCTATGTGAAATGATGGATGCTAACTAAACTTACTGTAGTAATTTACAATATAATGTAAGTCAAGCCATTATGCTGTATACCTTAAGTTTATACATTGATGTATGTCAATTATATCAATAAAACTGGGACTTTTTTATTTTATTCCTACTTTCATTCCTCAGTAAAACAGGTAAAGGGACATCGTTGGTGGTCCAGTGGCTAACACTCCACACTCCCAATGCAGGGGGCCTGGTTTCAATCAGGGGTCAGGGAACTAGATCCCAATGCTGCAATTAAGAGTTCACATGCTGAAACTAAAGATCCTACATGCCACAACGAAGACCGAAGATCCTGGGTGCCCCAAGTAAGACCCAGCATGGCCAAATAAATATATAAATTTGTTTTAATTTGGGGAAAAAAAAAGAAATTTGAGTGTTCAAAATTACTACGGAAGTATACGAACTGACACTAACAAATCTCAGAAGAAAATGATGTATAAAAATCACAATTACAAAAACAGTAAAAAAAAAAAAAAATCACAATGACAGTATAGGAATTTACAGTGAGAACTATTACTTCCATTGAGACCAGACAATTCTATCCATCTGGCTATAACCAAAGAATTAATAATTGGGAAATCAAACTATCAACAGGTTGATAACTGATGTGTATGGAATCAGAGTTCATTATGATTCCAATATCTAAAGCATCAAACTGAGAGAGCCTGATGCAACCATTTCTACAATTAGGATTAGTTATCAGGACCAATCTAACTAGAACCCTCATTCCCATGAACAGGGTTTGAGTGGTTAAATCAAAGTTAGCGCCATTTTGATCCTCCTTTTTCTACCATACTGGATAGGATGTTGACACTTCTGATTGACACACCTGGAGCCATATCTTCTCAGGTTAGAGTTTCTAACCTAAGCATTGTTGATATTTTCAGTTCAGTCGCTCAGTCGTGTCCGACTCTTTGCAACCCCATGGACTGCAGCATGCCAGGCTTCCCTGTCCATTCTATGTTATTGGGGGCTGTAAGGTACATTTTAGGATGTTTAGCCACATACCTGATCCTTATTCACTAGAAGCCGGTGGCACCTGTTCTTAGCGTTGAGATGAGCAAAATATCTTCACAATGCTAAATGTCCCCTGGGAGGCAAAATCATCCCAAGTAGACAACTGCTTCATTCATATAAGAGCAAAGATTGGAGTTAGACTTACTTTGACTTTCTGATAGGCTGTTTCCTAATCATAAGACTGAACCAGTCATAAGTTACAATGTACCTCCCTTGGTTTTGGTTGCCCAGCAGCTATATCCCTTTCCTAGCAGCATCTCCATCTCTTTTAGGCAATCACCTCTCTCCCACTGCAGGCAGTTTTGGTAAGCCTCCAGGCCTCCTCTTGCAGAAGCCAAAGATAATTGTACTGACTTTTTTTCCCAGATGCTATCACATCCTGGGGTCAGACTCGGACCTAGATAGGTCAACGGAATACTCTCTCCCCTGACTTTGAATCTTGACTGAGAAATAAGAATAGAGAAGGGTGATAGTTCATTCATCTCTGCGGGCTCCTATAGTGAGACTCTCCCTGCTGTCTGGGGCTCTGGAACTAACTAGGTTTTACATTCCCAAGTGGGTTTATTCTGCCTTCCTGCTGTTTCTATAACATTAATTAATATTAGGGACTAAACAACTATTAGTAAGAGATCTTGAAGATTACATAGTTTAATTCTGAGAGCAAACTTATATCTCTAATCTCCAAGTTCTTAGAGAACAACTTGCTGACACTTGAGCATATCACTTATGGAATTAATAATTTGGCAACTGACTAGATATGTAGTCATTATGAGTTAGTCTTTGAGAAAGGTTCTGACATTAAGAGAAATGAAGCAGAAAAAGAAAACCAATTTAGGGGAAAATGGGTTTGGTTTTATATGTGTCAAATATTTGATAAAATCATGACATTGTTAATTTAAAACAGATTGCAGCAGGTTTGGAGCATGAGTGGTAGAGCCTAATATGTTGGTTTGGGACACAAAAAAGGATTTAACATGACAAGTGAAATAAGGAACTACAGTAATTCTTTTGAGGTTATAGAGAGAAAAGTGGACATCCAAAGGAATTCACTCACTACAAACAGAAGCTAATTCTGGCTGCTTTAAACAAAAAATGTTTAATATTTATTAAATAAATGAATCAAAAAACCCCAAAATTCATGAAGAAAAATGCATTATCTATAACACTACCTACCATATTCCACCAATTGTCCAGTGTACATCTTGCTTTTAGAGTTTGACTGATACAGGATAGAAAACAGGGATTTCCCCAGTGATGCAGCAGTTAAGACTCCACCTTTCAGTGCAGAGGGTGTGGGTTCAGTCCCTACTTGGGCAACTGAGGTCCCACACGCCATACAGTGCAGCCCAAAATCAATCAAACAAACGGAGAGTACACTGACATTTTCCCCTAAATGTTTTCTGAGATATCACCCAGTGCCCTCTTTAATCACAAGCCCTCTGCCAAATTCAAAACTCAAGGCCCTGGTTTACATCCAAATAAATTCCAGATGGAGAGATTTAAACATAAAACAAAACTTGACAGTTCCATAAGGAAAAAAAAAAGAGAATTTAATAATCATGGAATGGGAAGGTCGAAATAGGACACACAAACAAAATAAAAAGAAAAAAACTGACTACATAAAAATCTAATTTCCATGAGGCAAAAAAAAAAAAAAGACAAACTGAGGAAAATATTTGCCGTATCATGAAGGCCTAATACCTTCCTTAAAATGGAAAGAACTCTCACAGATTAATAAGACCAACCATCTAATAAATAAATGAACAAAAAAAATAAGAACAGCAAGTTCAAAGGAAATATGAATCAAAAAGCATTTAACCTCATTTTAAAAAGAGAAAAGAACAAGAAAATGTTAATATCACACTGTGAGATGTCATTTTAATAAACTTATCAAATTGGCAAAAAAGATAAAATACTATGTTGAGGACATAAACAGCCATTCTCAAACAACACTGGTAGAGGTATACATTAGTAGTATCTCTGGAGGATATGTGTGCAACATCTATCAAAATTCTAAATGTACATGTACTCTGACAAATTCCTTATATCCTCACAAAAAACCTAAATATCCATCAATTTCATAGTGATTATGTAAAAGGATATTTGTACAATGGAATATCACACAGAAATTTTTAATTGAGAAAATTCTATATGTACCAATACAAAAATAGGTACAGATTTGACTGTTGAAGTCTGGGGTTAAGATTTAGGTGTCAAAGAAAAAATGTATTTTAGATACATGTAATATCTCTAGCAGGTCACACAAGAAACTGGTAATGATGATTGCCTCCTAAAATGAACTGAGCAACTGAAATACAGGGGAGGAAAGAAGACTTACTTTTCACTGAATTTCAAATCTTCTGCAAATACTTCTCAGTAAAAAAAAAATATTAAAAAATAACAAGGACCAGAAAAACATTTTTCTCTTGAAGAACTAATGACAGCAATTATATTTCACATCACTGGATCAAGAGTTATATAATCAGTTATGTTTTTCTCTTTGCCTTAGTTCATATGACTTAATATAAATTCTCTTTACTTTGCTACTTCACTTTTTAAAAATCTGTGTTCATTTTTAACTTTTGAAAGTAGGTAGGACATAATTTCCATAAGTTCTCAAGCTCTTCTGAGTGAATCCAACTTTTATGTTCTCACAAGATAAGCTACACATAAAATCACTATCTGAGTATTAGTGTATTTAAAAAACTCCACATCTTACCAAACATAATGAGAGTCATAGGACAGCTGAAACACAAAAAGGCCTAGGTGAGCTAAATCTGAAAACAGACAACAGAATATATTATGGTCAAAAACACATGAAAACTCGTCAACATGTTTTATGCCAAAATCAGTTCTGAGGGAGCAAAATGTTCTATAAATTTTAACAGTAACAGTAAATTTAGGCACTGACGTTAACTAAAAATACTTATTATGAACAGCCAGCCTCTCTCCCATAACTCAATTTTTTTTTTTAAGTAATAGAACATTTCAACATCATGTCTCAAAACTCAAACACCGTGTATTGGAATGGAAACCCTAGAATTATTGATTTTGAAAATTAAAAATGTGTAAATGTCACTCTTCTGTATTTCCAGAATTGTTCATTTAAAGTGAATATTCAATAAATGCCTCTACAAAGACAGAAACCACAAAATTTTGACCAATGAATTTAACACTCATGTAGTCCTATCTTGTTTTAAAAATAAAAGAAAGGAATGAGAAAATAAAGGTGTTTAAATTGACATGGCTTATTAATGTCTCAGCTGGAATTAGGATCTAGGTCTTCTGAGTTTAGTCCTATGTTCTTACTACCACATTGTATTGTAATTTTATCACTAGTCACTGGTTTTAAACATTTTCATGAGAACATAATTAAAAAGAAAAAACAGGGTAATTAGAAAATTAAAATAGCTGATCTAGGAAACGAAAATAAGTCTACTAGGGTTAAAATTTAAGCTACTAGGAACAGCTTTAAAATATTTCAAGGACAAATCAACTGTCATAAACTTAATAAACATTAAAAATCAATAAAAGTTTCAAGGAACAAAAAGTATTGCTCATATAAATTTATAAACAATTAAAACACTATTAGAAACAACCCAAATGTCCATCAAACAGATGAACAGATAAGCAAAATATGGCATATACATACATACATTGGGATATTACTCAGTCTCATAAAAAGAACTGAAGTTCCTCTACATGCTTCAACATGGATGAACCATGAAAACATTAAGCCAGACACAAAAGGAAAAATATTGTATGATTCCATTTATATGAAATACATATGATAAGCAAATCACAGAAATTGAAAGTAGATTAAAGATTACCAGGAGCTTAGAGGAAGAAATAATGAAGAGCTACTGCTTAATGGGTAAGCTGTTAGGGGTGATGAAAAATGTTTTAAAAATAGTGGAGATGTTCCTACAATTATTAAAAATGCCACTGAATTGTACACTTAAAAATGGTTAAAATGGCAAAATTTTACGTGCTATTTTACTCCAATTTTTAAAAGTAAAAAAAAGTTGAACAGACTACTATTACACACATTTATTTTATAATTAAAAAGTGTTCAGAAACACCATCCTATGTATGACCAAAGATTCTAAATCTTGTATGAGGGACTTCCCTGCTGGTCTGGTGGCTAAGACAACACTCCCAATGGAAGTGGTCCAGGTTTGATCCTTGCTCAGAGAATTAGATCCCTGGATGCCACAGCTAAGATTTCGAGTGCTACAACTAAGTGCCACAAAGACCTTTGCTGTCGTTCAGTTGCTCAGTTATGTCCAACTCTTGGCAACCCCATGCACTGCAGCACGCCAGGCCTCCCTGTCCACATCTCCTTGGAGTTTGCTCAGACTCATGTCCATTGAGTTGATGATGCCATCAACCATCTCATCCTCTGTTGCCCTCTTCTCCTCATGCCCTTAATCTTTCCCAGCATCAGGGTCTTTCCCAATGAGTCAGCTCTTTACATCAGGTGGCCAAAGTATTGGAGATTCAGCTTCAGCATCAGTCTAAGACCTGGCACAGCCAAATAAATATTTTAATTTATTTGAAATATTTATTCATGCAACAAGTGATTGTGAAACGTGTGTTATGCAGTAAATGGATGGCTGAATTGACGGATGAAAGGAACATAAGTACACAGGCCAGCCTATCACACCTACTTGGAGTTGAAAAAAAGATCAAATTAAATGATGTAAAAGTGTTTCAAAAATCATAAGGCACTATATAAGTATACTCTAAGCTGTATATTGGGCCCCCGGTGGCTCAGTGGCAAAGAATCTGCCTGCCAATGCAGGAGATGCTGGAGATATAGTTTCAAACCCTAGGTCAGAAAGATCCCCCGGAGGAGGAAATGGCAACCTGCTTTCTTACCTGGAAAATTCCATGGACAGAGAGGCCTGGTGGGCTACAGTCCATGGGGTCGCAAAGAGTTAGACACGACTGAATAAGCACACGCACACAAGTTATAAATCCCCAAACTGAAGCTAAAAGTCATCAGTTCAGTTCAATCGCTCAGTCATGTCTGACTCTTTGCGACCCTGTGAATCGCAGCACACCAGGCCTTCCTGTCCATCACCAACTCCCGGAGTTTACTCAAACTGATGTCCATTGAGTCCGTAATGCCATCCAACAATCTCATCCTCTGTCGTTCCCTTCTTCTCCTACCCTCAATCTTTCCCAGCATCCGGGTCTTTTTCAAATGAGTCAGCTCTTCGCATCAGGTGGCCAAAGTATTGGAGTTTCAGCTTCAACATCAGTCCTTCCAATGAACACTCAGGACTGATCTCCTTTAGGATGGACTGATTGGATCTCCTTGCAGTCCAAGGGACTCTCAAGAGTCTTCTCCAACACCGCAGTTCAAAAGCATCAATTCTTCAGCGCTCAGCTTTCTTTATAGTCCAACTCTCACATCCATACTTGACTACTGGAAAAACCATAGCCTTGACTAGATGGACCTTTGTTGACAAAGTAATGTCTCTGCTTTTTAATATGCTATCTAGGTTGGTCATAACTTTCCTTCCAAGGAGTAAGCGTCTTTTAATTTCATGGCTGCAATCACCATCTGCAGTGATTTTGGAGCCCAGAAAAATAAAGTCAGCCAGTTTCCACTGTTTCCCCATCCATTTGCATGAAGTGATGGGACCGGATGCCATGGTCTTAGTTTTCTAAATGTTGAGTTTTAAATCAACTTTTTCACTCTCCTCTTTCACCTTCATCAAGAGGCTCTTTAGTTCTTCACTTTCTGACAAGGTTGGTGTCATCTGCATAGCTGAGGTTATTGATATTTCTCCCGGCAATCTTGATTCCAGCTTGTGCTTCTTCCAGCCCAGCATTTCCCATGATGTACTCTGCATATAAGTTAAATAAGCTGGGTGACAATATACAGCCTTGACATACTCCTTTTCCTATTTGGAACCAGTCTGTTGTCCCATGTCCAGTTCTAACTGTAGCTTCCTGACCTGAATACAGGTTTCTCAAGAGGCAGGTCAGGTGGTCTGGTATGCCCATCGCTTTCAGAATTTTCCAGTTTATTGAGATCCGCACAGTCAAAGGTTTTGGCATAGTCAATAAAGCAGAAATAGATGCTTTTCTGGACCTCTCTTGCTTTTTGATGATGCAGCGGATGTTGGCAATTTGATCTCTTTTTCCTCTACCTTTTCTAAAACCAGCTTGAACATCTGGAAATTCACAGTTCACGTATTGCTGAAGCTTGGCTTGGAGAATTTTGAGCATTACTTTACTAGCGTGTGAGATGAGTGCAATTGTCTGGTAGTTTGAGCATTCTTTGGCATTGCCTTTCTGTGGGATTGGAGTGAAAACTGACTTTTTCCAGTCCTGTGGCCACTGCTGAGTTTTCCAAATTCGCTGACATATTGAGTGCAGCACTTTCACAGCATCATCTTTTAGGATTTGAAATAGCTCAACTAGAATTCCATCAGCTCTACTAGCTTTGTTCATAGTGATGCTCCTAAAGCCCACTTGACTTTACCTTCCAGGATGTCTGGCTCTAGGTGAGTGATCACACCATCGTGATTATCTGGGTTGTGAAGATCTTTTTTGTACAGTTCTTCTGTGTGTTCTTGTGACCTCTTAATATCTTCTACTTCTGTTAGGTCCCTACCATTTCTGTCCTTTATTGAGCCCATCTTTACATGAAATGTTCCCTTCATGTCTCTAATTTTCTTGAAGAGATCTCTAGTCTTTCCCACTCCATTGTTTCCCTCTATTTACTTGCATTGATTGCTGAGGAAGGCTTTCTTATCTCTCCTGGCTATTCTCTGGAACTCTGCATTCAAATGGGTATATCTTTCCTTTTCTCCTTTGCTTTTGGCATCTCTTCTTTTCACAGCTATCTGTAACGCCTCCTCAGACAGCCATTTTGCTTTTTTGCATTTCTTTTTCTTGGGGATGGTCTTGATCCCTGTCTCCTGTATAATGTCACGAACCTACATCCATAGTTCATCAGGCTCTGTCTATCAGATCTAGTCCCTTAACTCTATTTCTCACTTTCACTGTATAATCATAAGGGATTTGATTTAGGTCACACCTGAATGGTCTAGTGGTTTTCCCCAATTTCTTCAATTTAAGTCTGACTTTGGCAATAAGGAGTTCATGATCTGAGCCAGTCAGCTCAGATAATATTCTGCAAAGTCATAATATTCTGCCCCCCCAAAAAAAATTTCAATAAAGGATAAATGTTTGTAAAACCAAAAAAGAGTTAAAAGAGTGTTTGCAAAAAAAAAAAAAAAGTGTTTGCATATTTGAACAATTACAGGCATATCTCATTTTATTTCATCTCAAAGATACTGTTTTATTACAGACTGAAAGTTTGCAACAACCCTTCATTGAGCAAGTCTATTGTGCCATTTTCCTAACAGCATTTGTTCACCTTCTATCTCTGTGCCACATTTTGCCAATTCTAACAATAGCTCAAGCTTCCTTATTATTGTATTTGTTATGTTTATTCATGATTAGTGATCTTTGTTAACTCTTGCAAGACTATGACTTGTTGAAAGCTTGCAGGTTTTAGCAACAGAGTTTTCTTTTAGCAATAAAGTATTTTTGTGTGTGTGTCTTTTTAAGGCATACATTTCCCATTTATTTTTAAGTTTTGAACATAATTGTTTTCCAAAATATTTTTGATGTCAGTTACAGAACTTCTCCCCTTGAAACCGCAGTTCCTGACCCTGAAATGCTACTCTTTTCTGTGAGAATGAATGTGCCCCACAGGGGCCTGGCGTATCATGCACTTTTCACAAGGCTGTGCAAGCATGAATAAATCAATCCTTGTGGGACAGAATATGCATTTGGTATGCACTTTAATTTTCATAGATATAGATGAATACTCTTTCAACTTTGTCCTTTAATACTAAAGGAAAGGAGAAAACCTATACATGAGTACTAAAAAATCTGATCTTCTCCAAAAACGAAAACAAGTAAGTTGTCCTTCAGAACCAAATATGTGACTGTGATGTTAGCTGGTGATTTTTTTTTTTTTTCTTTCTCATTCTTTCTTTTGAAAGTAAGTCACTCAGTCCAGTCTGACTCTTGCAACCCCATGGACTGTAGCCCACCAGACCCTCTATCCACAGAATTTCCCTGGCGCAAATACTGGAGTGGCTTGCCATTTCCTACTCCAAGCAATAAATTATTTTTAATTAAGCTATATACATTGTACTTTTAGACACATGCTTTTGCACACTTAATAAACTACAGTAAAGTGTAAGTAAAACTTTTGTATGTACTAGGAAACTATAAAAGTTTGTGTGATTTATTTGCTTTATTGCGGTGGTCTGGTACCAAACTGCACTAGTTTTTTTTTTTTTTCCAAAGTGCACTATTTTAGAAATATGCCTGTACTACATATTTTATAATTAAGAAAAAGTAACAGTCCTCAAAAAAAAAAAATAAATAAAGCTCTCAAAAACCTAAGAAAACATCCTCTCTTTTCTTTCAGTTTCATACATGGGAATAATCATCTATGAAAAGTTAAGAGAACAGTAAAATATCCCAGGGCTTTTGAAATTTTATGCATATGAATTACCCAAGGATCATGACTTCTTGAATCATGTTGCCACATAATTTAAAAGGGCTGAATAGTGGCTTCCCTCCAAATGTTTACAATCTAATCCTTGAAATTTGTAAATGCTAATTTACATGCCAAAAGGGACTCTGCAGATGTGATTAAGGACCCGGAGATGGGGATATTATCCTGAATTATCTGACTGAGCCCTAAATGTAATCACAAGTGTCCTTTTAAGGGGGAGGCAGGAGGAGACGCTGTGAGAAAAAGACAATAGAAACCTAGAAATAGAGACTGGAAGATGCTACACTGCAGTCTTTGAAGATAGGCTATGAGCCAAAGAATGCAGGCAGCTTCTAGAAGCTAGAAAAGGCAAGGAAACAGATTTTTCCATAGACCCTCCCAAAGGGATGCAGGCCTACTGACACCTTGATTTCAGCCCTTTGTTGTGACCAACCTAGATAGTATATTAAAAAGCAGAGACATCACTTTGCCAACAGAGGTCTGTCTAGTCAAAGCTATGGTTTTTCCAGTAGTCATGGATGGATGTGAGAGTTGGACTCTAAAGAAAGCTGAGCACTGAAGAATTGATGCTTTTGAACTGCGCTGTTGGAGAAGACTCTTGAGAGTCCCTTGGACTTCAAGGAGATCCAATAACTAAAACTTTAAAAGAAAATTTAAAAGTATGTGTGTTAGTTGCTCAGCTGTGTCTGACTCTTTCTCACCTCTTGGACTGTAGCCCGCCAGGCTCCTCAGTCCATGGAATTCTCCAGGCAAGAATACTGGAGTGGGTAGCCATTCCCTTAGGCACAATCATTGAGAACTATTATAGAAAAATTTAATTACGTGGAACACATGAGGATATATTAAGATTTACAAAAAGGTTACAATGCTAATTTAAAATCTATATTTGTGTACATATTTTGTTTACTATAGACTCAATTGTATCTCCCCCAAATTCTTGTTATTCTTATTCTCTAACCTCCAATGTGACTATAGTTGGTGACAAGGTTTTCAGGAGGTAATTAAGGTTAACTGAGCTCTGGGATTCAGTTTGAACTGTGTTGTTGGAGAAGATTCTTGAGAGTCCCTTTGACTGCAAAGAGATCCAACCAATCCATCCTACAGAAATCAGTCCTGAATATTCATTGGAAGGACTGATGCTGAAGCTGAAACTCCAATTCTTTGGCCACCTGATGTGAAGAACTGACTCACTGGAAAAGACCCTGATGCTGGCAAAGATTGAAGGCAGGAGGAGAAGGGGACAACAGAGGATGAGATGGTTGGATGGCATCACCGACTCGATGAATATCAGTTTGGGTAAACTCTGGGAGTTGGTGGTGGACAGGGAAGCCTGGCATGATGCAGTCCGCAGGGTTGCAAAGAGTCAAGGCATGACTGAGCAACCGAACTGAACTGAGGTCATAAGGGGTCTTCCCTGGTGGCTCATTCAATACAGAATCTGCCTGCAATGCAGGAGACCTGGTTGGGGCTTCCCAGGTGGCACTAGTGATAAGGAACCCACCTGCCAATGCAGGAGATGTAAGAGAAACGGGTTCGAGTGTTGGGAAGATCCCCTGGAGGAGGCCATGGCAACCCACTCCAGTATTCTTGCCTGGAGAATCCCACGGACAGAGGAACCTGGCAGGCTACAGTCCATAGGGTTGCAAAGAGTCAGACATGACTGAAGCAACTTAGCATGCACACACAAGAGGTCATAAGAGCAGGTTCTTCATGATAGGATTGGCACCCTTACAAGGACAACTGAAAGCTTGCTCACTCGTGCTCTCAACGTCTGACCATCACGTGAGAACATAGTGAGTAGAGGCCGTGGAAGATCTCTCTCACCACATCAGAAACAATACAAGCACCATGATCTGGGACTTCTAGCCTCTAGAACTGTGAGAAAATAAACTCGTTTGAAGCCACCCAATCAATGGGATTTTGCCATGGCAGCACAAACTATCACTACAGATTTTAGTATTGAGAAGCAGAGCATAGCTTTAAGGAATACCTAAAATGGGCAAGAAGCTTTGGGACAGTAATGGAGGCTAGAAGAGTTTGGAGGTGGCAAGCTAGAAATATGGATATTAAAGGTGATTCTGGTAAGATTTCACACGGAAATGAGGAATGTGTTATCAGGAACACATATCAGGAGAAAAGATGACCCTTGTTATAACATGGTAGGACACAGGCTTTATGGAATTTAGAAGTTTCAGGTAATGAAACTGGCTGTTTAGCTGGGGAATCCAAGCAAAGTACTGAAGGAGTGGCTTGGTTCCTTACTTAATAGTAAAATGCAAAATGAGATACATGAATTGAAGACGAAATTGATAAGCAAAAAGGAACCAGAATCTAAAGATTTGGAAAAGTCTCAGCCTATCCATATTGCAAAAAATTGGACAACATGTTCTGAAGAGGACATCAGGGGTGTGGCTGGACCATCACTCCATAAAAAGCTTATGGGATTATAAGAGCAGAATCATTGCCAGTTTGAACTGTCAGGGGCAGAGACAGGACAAAATGAAGGAAGGCTGACTTCTTGGATTTGACAGAATTTGAGAGCTGTTTTGCTGCAAACATCAGGTATTCTTTAAGAAGAAGGAAAACTAAACGTGAGGGCCATTCAGAGGTCATCAAGACTAGTGCCTCATTTTCAACAGGTCAGATGGCCTCTGGCCAGAGTTCAGGGGCAAAATCCCCACACAGAGCTGTGGGGTGATACTGCCATGACAGTAGGGCTGGAAGGCAGAGTATCAAACCAAAAAGGATTAATGTCAACCCTTAAGATCTAATGGAATTTACCTAGGCTTTGGACTTCCTTGGGACCCATCACTGTTTTTCCTCCTGATTTCTCCCTTTAGAACGTCTATTCTATTATTGTCCTGTCACTGTATTTTGGAAACACGTGTCAGGTTTCACATGTTCACAGCCAGAGAAGAATTTTGCCTCTTAACGAATTATACCTGGGGACTCCCCTGGTGGTCCAGTGATTAAGAATCTGCCTTGCAGTGCAGGAAACAGGGGTCAACCCCTGGTCAGGGAACTACGATCCTACATGCTGCAGAGCTACTGAGCTTGCACACCACAACTAGAGAGTTCATGCGCTGCAGTGAAGATTCCATGTGCCACAACGAAGACCCAATGCAGCCAAATAAATAAATTTTTAAAATTGTACTTGGAATCTCACATATGTCTAATTTAGACGATATCTTTTATTTTTTTTAAAATGTAGACGATATCTTTTAAAATATTTATTTATTTAGCTATGTTGAGTCTTAGTTGTGAAACAGGGGCTTACCTACCCCATGGCATGTGGTACTTTATTTCCCCAACCAGGGATTGAACCCACATATACTGCATTGGAAGACAGGTTCTTAACCACTGGACCACCAGGGAAGTCCCAAGAGGATATGTTAATGAGACTTTGTACTTTAGAGTTGATGCTGGAATAAGCTGGGGCTGCTGGGATGACATGCATGTGTTTTGTGTGAGAAAGACATAAATTTGGGGGGACCAGGGGCAGAATGCTATGGACTGACTGTGTCCTCTCAAAATTCATATGCTGAAGCCCTACCTCCAATCTATTTGAGGACAGGGCTTTTAGGAGGTAATTAATGTTAAATGAGGTTATAAGAGTGGATTTCTCATAAGATTGGTGGCCATATAGGACAGGGAAGAGAGAATGATCTTTTTCCACAGACATCCACCTAGGAAAATCTTTGTGAGCACACTGTAAGAAGGCAGCTGTCTGCAAGCAAGGGAGACCGCCCTCACCAGAACCAGACCATGCTAGGACGTTGTGAAAAACCATGAGAAAATTCTGTTGTGTAATTCAATGGTATTTTATTATTTCAGTCCAAGCAGACTGAGTTTATAACTAGAAAAATAAATGTCTTTTCAGCAATAGCAACAATTTTGAAAAACTATGATATGTAAATTTTATTTTAAAAGTTGCAAACAAAAGAAATACACTTGGCTTTGTCTATATTCAGAGTCTTACAGTTCTTTTAAAGTACACTGTTATAAGCTTTAGAAAATGAGCTCTTACAGTATCTGATGACTGGTAACACTGATATTTATCATTTAACAACCCCCTTACTCTCCTGATGTTATGATTGGAGTAGACAGAATATAAAATGACAAGTCAATTTTGACAAGGACTGCATTAATTATAATAAAAACATATGCCTTAGAGCCCTCAAAAATAAGATAGCTACACTTGGTTATCCTAAAGTAATCAATTGAAATTAGTCTTGGATAATTAGGACGCCTGTAAACCTGATTTTCCTGGTATATGTCCTGATTTATGTCCTGGTATAATGGCGAGCAGAGCCTTCTTTTGCTTTTTAAAAAGTCTTTGCAAAACCCGTAAACCTGATTTTCCTGGTATATGTCCTGATTTATGTCCTGGTATAATGGCGAGCAGAGCCTTCTTTTGCTTTTTAAAAAGTCTTTGCAAAACTATAGTTAAGACTGTGTATAATCAATTACAGAATAACTACATGTTAAAAATTTTATGAATTTAGTGTTCAGTCTGGGACAGGAAATACCAACTGTCACTAAAATATGGAAAATATGGTTGGCACATTATATAATATTCAATCACTTAAATAATTTTCTTCTCCAGGAGTCAAAGTAAATCTTGTAAATGAATTAAGAGGTACTAAGACAAACCAGGTACCAAAACATTTTTAGACTTTGAAACCACTCAAGAATTCAGATTTTTAATTTATTCAAGCAGTGTTAAGATTATTCAAAGGAAAATGTCAATACACCTAGAGCTGGATCACATCATGTTTCAAAAATACAGAAATAAATGACTGTGAGCTTATCAACCTGAATATTCTGGAAGATGTACGTTCCAGTCAATATTCTAGATGGGATAACAACTTCTAAGTATTTCCTTTAACATTATAAAATAACATTAAAAAATGAACCAATGACTTCAATTTTAGGATTGAGGTCACTAAAATCAGAGTGGTCATCTAAAGTTTGTATCCTACCCATCAACTGAATGTAATAGTATGCTGACTCATGGTGCTGGCTTTTCTTTAAAATAGAAATAGGTCATTTTTAAGAGTCATCAAAGCTACATTTAAAGAGGAGAGCACAACGGGAATGTGAAAAAAAATCTTTTCTTCCTAGAAATGTCTAGGCAACTGGCAAAGAAATGAGGGGGAAAAAGTCTGAATATTAAATTCAGATTAGCCACATGAGATCAGCTTTCCACATTTGCAAAACACAATACCTGTAATATCTCTACTCAATGTTATTAAAATGAAAACAGGGTCACATATAACTATAGAACACTGCTAATTTAGAAGAACTCTTTCAGAGAATCATATTTGTTAAGTAGTTTCACTTAATACAGACCTGATTTGTTCATTCACCATTCACTTAACATATAGACCTAATTCATTCACACCATAGTGTGTTCATACTCTAAAGCAAGAGTCTACTACTTGTAAACATTCCATCTCTCATAGGCATCAATACATATGTATACTTTGAGCCTAGTCTTTGGATTCCTGTTCTTCCTCTGAGTCCCGCGATCGCTTCCGGGAATTCAATGAACCTTCTGTTTGCAATGAATATGCAGTAGCAACAACAGCATCTCTAAATCCCTGAGGCTGCAAGATGAAAAAGTATACAAGTATGCTTTAAGAACATCTAAAATAACAACTGGTCTTCCAAATACTTTAAAGAAATAAGACAGCTACTTTATTCTTGGGATAGAAGTTATCAACCACTGTGAATGAAGAGGATAAACCTCAAAGACGAGTGTCCAAGCCAGGACTATACTATTTTTATCTAGAATCTCTTATGTATTTACTTATACATACACATATGGAGAAATAATAGTGAATTATAAAAATAATCTCTAAAGGTCAATCCTAACAAACTTTATGGTGGCTTTACTAGAAGAAGTGAAAGAAAGTATCCCACATGCCACAAGGCACGGCTGAAAAAAAATCTTTAATATCTTGACATTACCCAGGACATGGAACACACTACCCTACAAATAAGTATTTCCTCTGTTCTTAAGAATAAATTTCAGTTCAATTGTATTCTAGAGTATTCTTTATATATACTACTATTTTGGGGATAATGTTCTAAACATCAAAATCTGTCCTCAAATATGTTCACTGCCTACAGAAGTTAACAGAAGCAATTTGTAAATGCTTTCTTCAAATAATTACTGCCCACTAACACCAAAATCCCACTTTAATCAAGTAATACTGACTGTGATCTGAAATGGTACTGTAGATTCCTTCTGGCTTGGTGATTTGTACAATGTCGCCAACCTGCTTAGAGGAAAAATAAATATACACAAACACATGATCTTAATTAATTAGTTCAGATGACTGAGTTCATAATTTAAATTTATAGTTTTTCATTATAATTCTATTATTTTGTTGTCTAAGAACACACAAAGCAAATAAATATAAGAAACACTTCCTTAAAACAACTATATATATATAGCAAGTAATAACTATTACATATAATAACAGTAGAATTGTTTGCATAACTGAAATTTTAAAACAACCTAAAAAGACAATGGCTAATTCAAATAAATCATTTTATGTATGACAAGATACTATTTACACTTAAAATAAGGTGGAAGAAAATAGTTAATGAGACGGGAAAATATCAACAATATACAAAGTCTAAGTTATGCTGTATGATCCCACATTTATGAGTAAGCTTGCATACATATTTTATATAGAAAAATTACTAGAAGACTACAACCACAAAGTTAAGTTGCTATTACAAGGTAAAGGTTATATTTTTGTTTGATTATCTATGTCTTTCAAACTTTCTATGGTAATGGTAATTGTGTATTTTTTATGTATGAGAAGCATTAAGACAATTTCTTGGTACATAACTAAGGAACACATTCTCATTATACTAATATAAACAATCTAGGAAAACACATTCTTTCAAAATGAGTATGTTCAGAAAAATCATTGTCAGAACAGGACAAGGTCTGTTTAGGTACAATTTTATTGTGTACTCTAAAACCGAAAGCTCAAAGTAGTTGAGAAATAAAATTCTAAACATTTTCTTTTCTCTAAGTTTATTTTTTTTCCATTTATTTTTATTAGTTGGAGGCTAATTACTTCACAATATTGTAGTGGTTTTTGCCATACATTGACATGAATCAGCCATGGATTTACATGTATTCCCCATCCCGATCCCCCCTCCCACCTCCCTCTCCACCCGATCCCTCTGGGTCTTCCCAGTGCACCAGCCCCGAGCACTTGTCTGATGCATCCAACCTGGGCTGGTGATCTGTTTCACCCTTGATAATATACGTTTCGATGCTGTTCTCTTGAAACATCCCACCCTCGCCTTCTCCCACAGAGTCCAAAAGTCTGTTCTGTATATCTGTGTCTCTTTTTCTGTTTTGCATATAGGGTTATCGTTACCATCTTTCTAAATTCCATATATATATGCGTTAGTATACTGTATTGGTCTTTATCTTTCTGGCTTACTTCACTCTGTATAATGGGCTCCAGTTTCATCCATCTCATTAGAACTGATTCAAATGAATTCTTTTTAATAGCTGAGTAATATTCCATGGTGTATATGTACCACAGCTTCCTTATCCATTCGTCTGCTGATGAACATCTAGGTTCTTATTAACTATGCTCAAATACCATAACAGCAACAAATATAGCTGACCCTTGAACAATACATACCAATCCCTCTGCAATCAAAAACCTGAATGTGCATGCATGCTAAGTTGCTTCAGTGGTGTCCAACTCTTTGTGACCCTATGGACCATAGCCTGCCAGGCTCCTCTGTCCATGGGATTCTCCAGGGAAGAATACTAGAGTAGGTTGCCATGCCCACCTCTAGAGAATCTTCCCAACCCAGGGATCAAACAGGAGTCTCTTATGTTTCCTGCTTTGGCAGGAGGATCCTTTACCACTAGTGCCACCTAGGAAACCCCCAAAATCCAAATACTCTGCTTCAAAAACAAAGGATTGATTGAGTTATCCAAGAGCAGGAAGTTGAGACAGATTTAGGACTCAACCCCAGTTCTTTTAATTCCACATATTGTGATCTCACTGGCTTCCCTCATAGCTCCAGCTGCTAAAGAACTGGACTGCAAAGCAGGAGAGTCAGGTTCGATCCCTGGGTCAGGAAGATCCCCTGGAGAAGGAAATGGCAACCCACTCCAGTATTCCTGCCTGGAGAATCCTATGGACCGAGGAGCCTGGCAGGCTACAATCCATGGGGTCACAAGAGTCGGACGTAACTTAGTGACTAAACCACCACCACCAAAATGAAAATACAGAGACTATATTTATTGAAAAAAAATACATCTATAAGTGGACCCACGCAATTCAAATTCCTGTTCACAGGTCAACTTTACAAGCAAAAACTTTTAAAGTGCTTTTTAAAAATTACTTTAGAACTGATATAACTTATTCACAAAAGCTAAAGGTAGAATCTACAGCTCATGTGTCTGACAGATGACTGGATAGACAAAATGTGGTATATACATACCATAGAATATTAGTCTTAAAAAAGAAAGAAATTCTAACATTTGCTGCAATGAACCTTGAAGGCATTACACTAAGTCAAATAAAGCCAGTCACAATAGGAACAATATTGTATGCTTCCACTTATAGTAATGAGTGCCTAGAAATGGCAGCCCATGCCAGTGTTCTTGCCAGGAGAATCCCAGGGATGGGGGAACCTGGTGGGCTGCCGTCTATGGGGTCACACAGAGTCGGACATCACTGAAGCGACTTAGCAGCAGCAGCAGATTAGTCAAATTCACAGAGACAGAAGGTAGTATGGTGGCTGCCAGAGGCTGATGTGAGTGGAGAATGGGTAGTTACTATTTAATAGGCATGAAGTTTCAGTATGGAAAGATGAAAAAATTCTGGAGATGGACGGTGGTGATAATTGTACAATAATATGAATGTACTTCATGCCACTGAATTGTACACTTACATGGTTAAAATGGTAAATTTTATGCTATGAATACTTTAACACAATTTTTAAAAATGGATACAACTGTACACAATGAAGATTCTACGAGAAAAATCATAGACTCTCTTAAAAGATTATTTGTTTACATATAACATTGATTTGTTTGCAAAGATAATTTAAGAAGGCCATTTTGGTTTATGATCTGTTACTCTCTCAAGTTTTGAAACTGCCCTGCTACTCAGGCATAATTCAAAAAAGAAGTAATCAGAGACCATCATCCACTCACTAGCTTTTAAATTTGTTCTTTCAGGATGAAAACAGAAGAATTCAAAATGTCATCTTTGTTATTGCAACTGTATGCATAAATAAAATAACTGCAAAGTAATATGTAACATAAGAATAGTTGTATTAGGGAGTGAAATCATCAACTTTTACAATACTTTAAGGTTGACTGTCTATCTTTAATGCAAAATCAAACAGGAAAAATAGAGGCACCTCCTTAAAACTAAAAAATCACACATTTTCATCCAATAAAACAAAAGTTAGCTAACCTTCTGAAAAATGAGTATCTAAATCACCTCCTATCACCATATGTCCAAAAAGGTACCCAATACATCCGACTTTCCTGAGAAAATTATTAAAAAGGAAATAAGCTTTTAAGAAGTATTTACAAGTTTATTAAGAATCCTAAAGTCAAATGGACATTATGTATTCAGGTGGAAAAATCTTCCTCAAATTTCTAGGTTAAAAACAAAATTTTGTATTTCATGTCTGCATCTCAAGATATCTTTTAAAACAACAAACTAAACTGAAGAATCACTTGGCTCATGGCCCCAGCTGAGATGAAGCTTAACATATGGCTGAACTACATAGTTTAGGTCAGGAAGAAACAAGACAGAAGCACAATTTGTGCTCTAAAGCTGAGACACATATGAAACACTGTGTGGGGGTGTTGATATATTACTCCACTCTACCACCAGATCTTCTTGGCAAAGACTGGTATAATTCTGAACAATCTTGGCCTCATATTATCATGAATATGCAAATTGGAGGAAAACCCACACAATATACAGGACAGAGACTAAAGTATTTCTTTTAATAACTGTTGAAATGTTATTCTGTTACTAGTCAAAGGGTAAAAATTCTAGTGAAGAACAGGGACTGGGACATGATATGGGACACTGAAGTTCAATCTCAATATAAATCTGGCAAGTCAAGGTTTTCATTTTTCTGCTCAGGCTAGAAGTGTTCATTTTGATAAACTATTTTCCCCCAGCATGAATTTCTATTTCCATCCTTTCAAGACACACTATATTTTAAAATGCATACAAGATTTCATGCAACTTTAATAACTTAAAAGATATCTAATTTCAAACAATGAAGAATAAAACAATGTTGATTTTATTAAATGAAGTCAACTTCTTCTGATTATAACAAAGTATGCATTAATATTTATCATATATCCATAGCCTAGGGGAAAAAGCAGTTTAGCATAAAAGGTTTTTACCTTAAAAGGAGGATAAGATATACCATCAGATTCACTAGCCATCAATGCAGTAATATAATTACTTTCAATAAACAGCAATTAGAGGAGAAAAGGAATGGACTTTTATAAAGCCAGCTATAAAATGTGGCTACTGTACCTATGTCATAGAGTTCTTTATAAAATAAAATGAAATTTTATGTATACACACACAGAGCACTTAGCACAATAAAGAACAGTTAATATTCAAAAAATGGTAGTTGCTATTTACTATGTTTTAATCTTCCTGTGCCTTGATCTTCTCACTGTTAATGATAATAGGTGTAGAGCCTTCAAAGAGTTACTGAAGGACTCATAGACATAGAGAACAAATGAATGGTTACCAGTGGGGAGGGGGAGAACGGCAGTATACGAGTAGGGGACTAAGAGGTACAAACTATCATGTATAAAATAAGCTACAAGGATATACTGTACAATACAACAAATATAGCCAATATTTTATAATAACTTTAAATGGAGCATAACCTCTAAAATTTTTGAATCATTATATTGTATACCTGTAACATATAAAATTGTATATCCACTATAGTTAAATTTGGTTAAAAAGAGTTATTGAATGGGTTATTTGCAATGCTGTATGTAAGATGCACAATTAAATACCTAGCACAAGCAAGCACTCATTAAAATAGTATGAGATACAGGAAAAACATTCATAGAGCAGTAGATTTCCCCTAAATCTATCTATTCAATGTCAGTGTTCCACACCAGTAATTTCTTGGGAAGGATTAGTAAGAGGCTGAATTCATAAAATGGTTAACTCTGAAGAAAGTAAGCATCATTTTCCCAACCAATGCTAACTTCAAGGATTTGACAAAGGGAAACTTCTCCTTGTGATGAGTGCATAAACAGATGAAAGAAACAAAGAAAAAGATGAAAGAAGCATCTTTCTTTACTCCTATTTTTCTCGCTTCTTAGATGTATTCTGTTATTGAGTATTTAATACTAGAATAGTAGAAGAAGACCACTATAGTACACTTGCTCAGGGGGAGTTTCTAAAAACATTTAAATAGTGAGATGTACTTTACAGAAAACCTCAATCTGGAAAAATATAAACAATACGTTCAAAAGACTCTCATCTGGAGAACTGTTGCCAAATCTTTACAATAGGGTTTGTTGCTGAGAAAAGAACTGCTTTTGTGAATTCAGTATACAATGACTTATTTATAGAATTGGGGGGATGGGAGTCGATGGTAAAGCAGTATGCATTATGGGGGGGAAAGTTACCTGAACTCTTTGGAAATGCCATCTTTAAAAGAAACACAAACTGCATGAACTAGTTATAAAAGATGTACAGAAATGTAATCAGTTCTGCTATGGGCTCAGGGTCAGTAAGACCTAACTTGGTCAGGCTTGATTTTTTTCACTTTGTACAAGAATGAAGAAATGCAGATAAAGAAATACTATATCTGACCAAACCCAGTATGTGTTAAAGCAATCCTTTTTTTCTTTATCCACATGCTGTCTCAATTTCCTCATTTTATTGGAGCATTCCCAAACCAAGTTCTCTTGGTTATGCCAATTAATTTCAAAGCAGAGAGGCTGGCATAAATCTGACATTTCTAGACTCCATAGCTTTCAAATGCCTATTTTGAAGAAAATGAAAAGTGGTTTGTTCACTTGCTTAGTAGCTTTAAAAACAAACACAAAAGTTTCATGCTGCCATAGTTTTATTTTCAAGAACAATACTTGTGAAAGGCAAGTAAGTAACTGGATAACAAAAGTAGGGTAGGGAAATAGAAAACAAAAATAGACACAATTTCATACAAGAAATATATTAAGAAACGAAGAAAAACCATCCTATTTTCCACATAAATTAAAGTCCTAAAGCTAACCTCAAAAGTTTTCCTTTTGTCCTGATTTTACTCTTCTTTCAATCCACTCCAGGAACACAGAGTACTCACCTCCCTCTGCATGGTTAATAAATGGTACTTGATTTCAAAGAGCTTTAGAAGGTGGCATTCTTTGGCCACCTACTCATTTCAGGTGCACCCCATCATTTAAATATTCCAAAGAACTTCCTATGTAGCTAACTGTGCAGTATAAGAACATGTTTTTATGCCTGTTTTAGGTGATGAAGGCAACAGAAGCTTTAATTCATGGGGCACTGTAGATCTCATCTCGCTCTAAGGAACTGATAACTGTTCACTATAATTTACCCAATATTTAGAATTACTAACCTGTTTCTATACTGACCTTTGCTTTTGGTCCCAATGAAAGATAAGCCGTATTGTAGCAGCATGTCCCCAACTTTCCCCTGAGGGAAAAAGAACAGGATAACTGACTAGATTGTAAGTCTCTCAGAATGCCTCTGACCAAAAACAGTTTTACTTTACTCAATTTAACATAATGGAAGTATATTTGGTTTCAAAAAACCAGGCAAAGGCTCACATCCTGAAATAAATAGACTTTTACCTATCTGTGGAAATACTGGAGAGCATTGTCACTACCCTCTACCTGCTTTCAGAAGACTTTACTGAGTCAATCTATTTGTCAGTCTTCCTTATCAATAGGCTTACTGACATATTTTGACCACCAGAAGAAAAGCAAAACCTCTGACAGAATATTCTTAAAGATTTTAGTAGAAATAAATCTTGAAGCACTGTGTCCCAATAAAACCAAGAGTAAGGTTAGAAACAGAGTCATAACCTTATTCGTTACAGTGTGATTTGTATTTAAATGGATTCACCCCTTCTCTTGCTTAAGAGTGTGTGATTTCTTAAGAAATCACAAATAAGAGAACAAGAATCATCTTATGAATATTTATACACTATGGACCTAATACAAGAGTTGCCAGAGAGTAGATGCTCAAAAAATGTTAAACAATTGAAAGGATGAGTCAGTATCTCAGGGCACTGTGTTCCACACTAAGATTTATCAGCAAATAAGAGACAGTCTTCTCTGCTTTCATGGAACTTACAATACCTAACAAGCATCAAACCAAAGAGGTAGAAAAAATGTAACTACAAATGTTGGATTAATTGCCTACCCAGTGCAGGAACCAGCAAGGCCTGATTTCTATCAAACTTTGTTGTCATCTGATTGGTTAAAATTACCTACAAAAGCAAAATGCGAGAAAATTAGGTGAGTCTCCCCCCAAAACTAGAAGGTTTAAAGACACCATGTGTAAAAACTTAATAACTAGGAGCGCTGGAAACAAGGGAATCTGTATTCTTTACCACTATTGCCTCTCTAGAATGTATTTAATCAAAGGAATATAAAATCATTAATAAATCTCTGGCAGTTCAGTAGTTAAGACTCTGTGCTTTCAATGCAGTTTGGCCACGGGTTTGATCCTTGGTGGGGAAACTAAGATCCCACATGCTGCGTGGTGCAGCCAAATTAAAAAATAAAATCCTTAATAAAATTAACTCATTGTTTATACTGTTAGGAGAGAGACAATATTACCATTTATGATTTTACAGGAAAAAAAGGAAAACTGAGGCAAAGAATGAGAGGAGACCTAAAATCATATAGAGAGCACAGTATAATTAAGAGAACTAGGAAAGAATAAAATCCAGTAACAGATCAAATGACTCCAAATTATAACTATACTAGACTGTTCAGATAATACAGATACAGGTATTGTCTTACTCACCGATGGCCTCAAGGCTAACGATATTGCTAATTCTTTGGATGGACAGGGAGTCCTGGCTTGCTGCGATTCATGGGTTCGCAAAGAGTCAGACACAACTGAGCGACTGAACTGAACTGAACTTACACATAGTGGCCTACAGAAAAAATAATATATTTAAAAAGATAGTAATCTTATCTTTTTATTTATTTATTTTTTGGCTGCACCATGTAGCATGTAGGATCTTAGTTCCTCAACCAGGGATCAAATCTGTGCCCCCTGCAGTGGAATCTCAATTCTTAACCAATGGACCACCAGGGAAGTCCCACAAGATAGCAATTTGAAAGCAGAGACAAAAAGTGTTTAAGGCTAACTGAACACAGTAAAAGTCAGATTGTCTGGCACCTTCTCATCCAAAATTCTCCAGAAACGGTTATTTTAAATATTGTTCCAATATACAGCTTCTCTCCAGAAATAAGACAGATACTACTGCAAGCTGAAACTGGTAAAGAACTTCTAAAAAAGCAATGAGAAAAGATCTAAAAAATCCACCAATTCTTTAAGAAAACTGATTTGGCTGTTCCCACCATAGTGATCAGCACCCTAAAGTTTTCATCTACAAAGGAGAAATCTGTGATCTAGATCTCAGTCGGGCACAAACTGGATGACAGCACCATCCTCTAGTCTCCTCTGAAGGCCACAGTGGTCTTCCATGTGTTACCTTACTCCAGGTATTTCAGAACAAGCTAAGCAGGAATTTAAATTGGTAATTAACTGAAATATATGTCTAACTGGCATCTACAACACGTTGAATAATACTCTTTGCATACTGCTGCTGCTGCTAAGTCGCTTCAGTCGTGTCCGACTCTGTACGACCCCATAGACGGCAGCCCACCAGGCTCCCCCGTCCCTGGGATTCTCCAGGCAAGAACACTGGAGTGGGTTGCCATTTCCTTCTCCAATGCATGAAAGTGCAAAGTGAAAGTGAAGTTGCTCAGTCATGTCTGACTCCTAGCGACCCCATGGACCGCAGCCCACCAGGCTCCTCCGTCCATGGGATTTTCCAGGCAAGACTACTGGAGTGGGGTGCCATTGCCTTCTCTGTCTTTACATACTACCAAGTGTTTAATCTTTAGCAAGTGGGATATTTACTTACACCAACACCTTTTGATTAAAGGTGCACTATTCAATTCTGCAGCCATTAGCCATATAGCTTTTAAAAACTAATTAAAACTAGAAATTCAGTTCTTCCACAGCATTAGCCACATTTGAAGTACTCAACAACCATGCAACTATTATATCAGACTGAACATTTTCATCTTTACAGAAAGTTCTGTCAGACAACATTGCTTTACAGACTATTACACATCTTACACATTATCTACTACACACCTTGAGGCAAATGTAAATAGACATATTGGCTTACCAGTTGTTCAACATCCCAAAATCAGAATTTGCAGCACTAGAAAATATTTATAAAATAATTAAAACTCCTTCTGCAAAAATGTTGGGTTTACCATGATATAAATGAAAGTTATTGTGTAATTACTCCAAGCTCTTAAAGAATGAGTCCTAGGACCTCCCTGGTGGACTAGTGGTCAGGATTCTGGGCTTTCCTGCAAACTGTGAAGGATGGTGCCAAAAAAAAAAAAAGAAGGCATCTTAAAGTAGTGAAGTAATAATCACTTTGAAATTATGAACTTCAGAGCTTTAAGAATACTTCTGCTGGATGAATGGATAAGGAAGCTGTGGTACATATACACCATGGAATATTACTCAGCCATTAAAAAGAATTCATTTGAACCAGTCCTAATGAGATGGATGAAGCTGGAGCCCCTTATACAGAGTGAAGTAAGCCAGAAAGATAAAGAACATTACAGCATACTAACACATATATATGGAATTTAGAAAGATGGTAACGATAACCCTATATGCAAAACAGAAAAAGAGACACAGAAATATAGAACAGACTTTTGAACTCTGTGGGAGAATGTGAGGGTGGGATATTTCAAAAGAACAGCATGTATACTATCTATGGTGAAACAGATCACCAGCCCAGGTGGGATGCATGAGACAAGTGCTCCAGCCTGGTGCACTGGGAGGACCCAGAGGAATCGGGTGGAGAGGGAGGTGGGAGGGGGGATCGGGATGGGGAATACGTGTAAATCCATGGCTGATTCATATCAATGTACGACAAAACCCACTGAAATGTTGTGAAGTAATTAGCCTCCAACTAATAAAAAAAAAAAAAAAAAAAAAAGAATACTTCTGCTGTCCAAATGTCCTTAAATGAATAAACAGATAAACAAAATGCGATATACAAATAAAATGCAAAATTATTCAGTCACAAAAAGCATACTGGTATGTGCTACAACATGGATGAACCTTGAAAATACTATGCTAAGTGAAAGAAGCCAGACATAAAAGACCACATTGTATGAAATTTATATAAAGTATCCAAAGAAGACAAATCCATAGAGACAGAAAGCAGACTAGTGGTTGTTAGTGGCTACAGGGAGGGTGCAATGGGGAATGATGGTGAAGGGGTATGAAAGTTCTTTTGGGGGTGATAGAAATGTTCTAAAATTAGATAGCTGTGATGGTTGCACAGCTCTGCATATACCAAAATGCACTGAGCTACACTTTAAAAGAATGAATTTTATAGTATATTAACTATATCTAATAGGGCTGTTAAATTTTTTTCTGCTAATAAATAAACATATCTCTAAAAGGTGAACTATACCTCAAGAACAAAAGTCTATCTTCTATTTTAGCCACACACAAAAAGAAGGTATAACTGGAATCTAATCAGGAGGAAACATCACAGAAACCCAAAATGCAGAGATATTCTCTAAAAGTACTGGCTTATATTCTTAAAACATAGCAGTGGCACAAAAGTTAAAAGCAATATGTGATTCCTGCTGGCAAAATGAACTGGAGAAAAAATTGCTATGAAGGACATCATTGTGATAAGTGATAAAACTAAAATATGGATTAAAGTGCAATACAATATTAAATGTCCTAAATTTGATAACTATACTCTGGATACCATATGAGACTATTCTCATTCTTAGGAAATATATACTGAAGTATTTTTAGACAAATGGATATATGTGCAATTCTTTTTAAACACTTCAGAAAAATATACACATAAACTCTGTGTGTGTGTGTGTATGTGTGTACAGAAATAGAGTGGGGAGAGAGAATAAGAATGAAAAAGCAAATCTTGGGAAATGTTATATGGGAATTCTTTATATTATCCAAATCAGCAAAATAAATTTTATCTTTTCTCCACTGAACTATAAACAACAACAAAAAAGAATTCCCATTCATTGATGTACAGAACATACTTTGGAATACACTTTCTGAGAGCAATTTGTTAATACATAACAAAAGGTTTAAAAATAGAGATATCCCTTTTGGCTTAAAATTTTCAGAAGTAATTGGACATGTGGACAAAGCAGCATATATAAAGTTGTTGACTCTAAACAATGGGTGACATTTCATAACGTTGTTTAGACTACTTTTTTTTTTGCGGTGGTGGTGGGGGGAGCTGCACTTCACAGCTGGTGGCACCTCAGTAACCTGACCAAGGACTGAACCTCAGCCACGGCAATGAAAGCCTGGAATCCTAACCACTAAGCCACCAGGGAACTCCCTAGATTACTTTTTTAATCAGCAAAGATGAAGCTCTTTCTGTTAAAAAACAAAAGCAAAACCTAAGGAACTATACAACCCATTATCCTTGAGTGCCCCCTACTGGGGACTCTTCACTGATACTAAGGCAATGCTAAATTACCAATCAGGCTTCCCAGGTAGCTCAAGGGGTGAAAAATCTGCCTGCCAATGCAGGAGACTAGTTTGATCTCTGGGTTGGGAAGATCCCCTGAAGGTGGAAATGGCAACCCACTCCAGTATTTTTGCCTTAAAAAAAATTTCTTGGAAAGAGGAGCCTGCCTGGTAGGCTACAGTTTATGGGGTCACAAAGAGTTGGACACGACTGAACATGCAAGAAATTACAAATTAATGACAAGAAATAATTCAAGACAGGATACCATGTTTTCAGCATATGCAAAGAAAAAAAAATTAAAAACTCAAAAGAAAAAAATGTACGCTTTGAAGTGATTTTATTGAGGAGTTATATACAACTTTGTGCTAAGGATTCTAATTGAGGTACAGAAAAGAAAATCAAGGTAAGTAGTTTGACCTCCCACCTCCCTCCTAGACAAGTATGTACGTGTGTGTCAGTGGTGGGATGAAGCTGCAGATAGGGAAGTGCAAACAGGCAGTTAAAAAAGTTTTCACCTCACTCCAAATAATAAAATAAAATAAAATAAAAAGTTTTTACCTCACTCCTTTTTTAGCTCTTCTGAGCTTATCTTTACCGCTCTCCTCACATTACATATCTGGAAGAGTTAGCTCCACCTCTAAATATCTAGGTTATTTACACAATTTTTCTACCCATTGAAGTGTGTGATTCTACATTATGTATTAATCAAAGACTCAAGAATAAAAGAAAAATGGCAATGTTGGAAGAGCTTACCTGAGAAACATCAAGTATACTAAAAAGAAAACAAGGTAATTATCAAAGCTGGCATTTCTTTATCAAACAAAGTCCATTTTTATAATTCAGCATCTTGGCTATGCTTTTTTCTTTCCAGAAAAACTGATAAACAACACTTCGACTAGATTTAATTTGAAACCAAACTGAAACAAAACTACATTCACAGTTGTACATTGGGGCTTCCCTGGTGGTCCAGTGATTAAGAATCCACCTGCCAATGCAGGGGATACACATTCAACCCCTAGTTTGGGAAGATTCCATATGCTACATGGTAAGTAAGCCAAAACTACTGAGCCAGCACTCCAGAGCCTGTAAGCCACAACTATTGAAGCTCACGCACTTACAGCCTGTGCTCTGCAACAAGAGAAGTCACCACAATAACAAGCCCTCACACTACAATGAAAAGTACCCCTGCTTGCTGCAACTAGAAAATGCCCGTGTGCAGCAACAAAGACAGCCAAAACTGTATGTCCATATTATTTGCTTTCAGTCAGACAAATTTTATATTTTGCTATTTCTAGGCTTTAACATTTAATTTTTGTTTATTTTAGTCATACTGCACAACATGCAGGATCTTAGTTCCCTGACCAGGGATCAAACCTGTGCCCCCTGCACCAGAAAAGTAGCATCCTAACCACTGAACCACCAGGGAATTCCCTACACTTGAACATTTTATAAAATCGTGACTTTATAACAAAACTCCCTTTACTAATAATAATACTTACAGCTAATCTGTGGTTGTTTGCAAGGCTGATCATCTGCTGGGCTAGGCCATTTAATAATCGAGTACGAAGGGACAGGTCATCTAGGTCATGACGAAAAGGAAAAGCGATACCATCCACTATCACTAATCGAACCTAATTACAAAAGAGATAATGATATTAGGTCTGGTATTTAAAATAATAAAAAAATAAAAATAAAATAATAAATGGCAACCACAAAGCAGAGTCCATTACAGAAAAAAAGAAACAAAATTTTAAAATCCAGCGTTCTATTTCCTACTCTTCAAAAATTTAATTTGCTCAGGTAGAAAACTATTCAGTGCTTTCTGCACTAGTCACCAGAAGTTAGAATATACTCTAGTTCAATAATTTCTCATCTTGAATAAATAATTAAAAAAAAAATTCAATAAAAAGAAGCAATTACAATTTTCTCATAATTTGCCACTATTCCCAGTCTTCACAGAGGTGGACCAATAAAAACACTTTTAAAATCTTAGTAAGATAAATCTTTCAATTGACATTATGTCAATTTTATCTTCAGGATTCTTTTTATGTTAAAAACAAAGCAAAAAAACCCCTCTCGAATGTTAAAGTGTAAAAGTTTTTTCGAAAGCTTAATTTTTGGTATATTTTTCTTTAATTTGGAATACACTATAGGGCAACTAACCACTACAGAATTCAGCAAGAGGCAAGTTTGTTTTGAATTCTAATCAACAAAGTTTACTTACAGATAATAAATAAACATTTTCACGACAGTTTCATTTCTAATAGAATCTAAATAATGGCTCCTATGGTGAAGTTAGAATAATATATAACCTAAGATCCAAGAACAAACAGAATCTGGAAACTAATCCAATTATAAACAAAATATGGCAAATTATATATTTTTATAAGGACTAGACAAAAGGAGAAGCTTTTGTGAAGCACTGTTTTAGTAAGCTGTTTTTTTTTTTTTTTTTTTAATGTTAGTGAAGATCATTTAATACTGCAGAAGGATAATAAGCAGATCTGGGCAGGAATACACATAGATGTTAATCTAAATACATTTTTAAAAAACATGGTTTTCTAATAAACTGACAGGACATGAACAGCTCATTCACTTGATAAGTCATCTGATATAAAGGCATTGTTATATAACTTTAAAATACACTTAAAAGTTAGGCTTGTGTTTTCTATGTACAGTAGATAAAAGTTTTATTAGACTGCAGAATGTTGTTTCATGGAAATTAAGAAAAACATGTTTCACACAAGACATTTTGCCATGAAGTGAAGTGAAGTTGCTCAGTCGTGTCCGACTCTTTGCGACCCCATGGACTGTAGCCTACTAGGCTCCTTGGTCCATGGGATTTTCCAGGCAAGAGTACTGGAGTGGGTTGCCATTTCCTTCTCCAAACAGTAAGCTGTTTTTATATCTTTCATTCATTACTTCACTCAACAAGTATTTGACACCTACTGTGTACTAGTCACTGTTCCATGCACTAGGGAACAAGACACAAGATTCTTGATCTTTTGCAGCTTATGTTCTAGTGGAGTAAGGGACAATTTATATGTGAACAAATATATGAACAATTTCTTTTTTTAAACTCAATAGATTACAAGTTTATTATAAAAGGATATAACTCAGCATCATATGATCCAGCAATCCCACTCCTGGGCACGTATCTGGAGAAATTCAAAAGACACACGCATCCCAACATTCACAGCAGCACTACTCACAGTGCGTGCTCAGCCACTTCAGTCGTGTCTGACTCTCTGAGACCCCATGGACCATGGCCCGCCAGGCTCCTCTGTCCATGGGATTCTCCAGGCAAGAACACTGGAGTGGGTTGCCATTTCCTTCTCCAGAGATAAAGTATGAAGTGAGTGAAGCGAAGTCGCTCAGTTGTGTCCGACTCTTTGTGACCCCATGGACTGTAGCCTATCAGGCTCCTCCGTGCGTGGGATTTTCCGGGCAAGAATACTGGAGTGGGTTGCCATTTCCTTCTCCAACTATTCACAGGAGCCAGGACAAGAAGGCAACATAAATGTTCATCAACAGATGACTGGATAAAGAAATTGTGGAGTATATATATCATGTATAATATAGACACATATACATTCAATGGAATACTACTCAGCCATAAAAAAAGAATGAAATATGCCATGTACAACAATATGGATGGAACTAGAAATTATCATACTAAGTGAAGTAAGTCAGCAAAAAACAAATATAATATGGTAACACTTATATGTATAATCTAAAACATGACACAAACCAACTTATTTACAAAATAGAAACAGACTCACATAGAAAAAAACATGGTTACTAAGGGGGAAAGTAGTGGAGGGATAAATCAGGAGTATGGGATTAGCAGATACAAACTACTATATATAGAAATATTTAAACAACAAGGTCCGACTGTTTATAGCACAGGGAATTATATTTACTATCCTGTAATAAACCATAAACAATAAACCGTGGAAAATTCTGAAAGAGATGGGAATACCAGACTACCTGACCTGCCTCTTGAGAAACCTGTATGCAGGCCAGGAAGCAACAGCTAGAACTGGACATGGAACAGACTGGTTCCAAATACGAAAAGGAGTACGTCAAGGCTGTATATTGCTACCCTGCTTATTTAACTTATATGCAGAGTACATCATGAGAAACGCTGGGCTAGAAGAAGCACAAGCTGGAATCAAGATTGCCGGGAGAAATATCAATAACCTCAGATATGCAGATGATACCACTCTTAAGGCAGAAAGTGAAGAACTAAAGAGCCTCTTGATGAAAGTGAAAGAGGAGAGTGAAAAAGTTGGCTTAAAGCTCAACATTCAGAAAACTAAGATCATGGCATCCAGCCCCATCACTTCATGGCAAACAGATGGAGAAATAGTGGAAACAGTGGCTGACTTTATTCTTTTGGGCTCCAAAATCACTGCAGATGGTGACTGCAGCCATGAAATTAAAAGATGCTTACTCCTTGGAAGGAAAGTTATGACCAACCTAGAGAGCATACTAAAAAGCAGAGACACTGCTTTGTCAACAAAGGTCTGTCTAGTCAAAGCTATGGTTTTTCCAGTGGTCATGTATGGATGTGAGAGTTGGACTATAAAGAAAGCTGAGCGCTGAAGAATTGATGCTTTTGAACTGTGGTGTTGGAGAAAACTCTTGAGAGTCCCTTGGACTGCAAGGAGATTCAACCAATCCATCCTAAAGGATATCAGTCCTGAATGTTCATTGGAAGGACTGATGTTGAAGCTGAAATTCCAATACTTTAGTCACCTGATGTGAAGAACTGACTCATTTGAAAAGACCCTGATGCTGGGAAAGATTGAGGGCAGGAGGAGAAGGGGACGACAGAGGATGAGATGGTTGGATGGCATCACTGACTCAATGGGCATCAGTCTGGGTAAACTCTGGGAGTTGGTGATGGACAGGGAGGCCTGACGTGTTGCGGTTCATGGGGTCACAAAGAGTTGGACACGACTGAGCAACTGAACTGAACTGAATAAACCATAATGGTAAAAAATATGAAAGAGAGTATGTATGTATATATACGTATAACTGAATCACTTTGCTGTACACCAGAAAAACTAACACAACATTGTAAATCAACTACATGTCAATTAGAAAAAAAATAAAGGACATAATTCAGGAATAGCCAGATGGAAGAGATGCATAGAGAAGGTATGGGGAAGGGACACGGAGTTTCCACGTTCTCTCCCAGAGCCATTCTCCTAGCACTTCCACAGGTTCACCAACTCAGAAGTTCTGAATAAGATAATTTATGATAATGATAGGGGCTATAAATAAATTCAAACCAGGTGAAATGACAAATAAGTAGGTGGTGGGTAGAGGGAAACTTAGACTAGATGTGAGGGAGCCATCAATAAGAAGGCAGGCAATAGAACTGACTCCTGGTGGAGAAGGAAATGGCAACCCACTCCAGTACTCTTGCCTGGAGAATCCCTTGGACAGAGGAGCCTGGTGGGCTATAGTCCATGGGGTTGCAGAGTCAGACACAACTGAGTGACTGAGACACTAAATTGAGGAGATACTTGATGGTGCAAGGGTATACTTTATCTACTCTCCCATCTCCTGCAGGAAGCAGGATGGGGCAGCCAGCACCTGGAAGGCAGGATGGCTCCCTCCACCCCCATCCCTTCTGGAAGTCTTGGGGCCTCAGTGCCTGCAACAGCTGGCCTTGGGCAAATAAAAGACTAAATTGTTCAAAAAATAAATAAACATATAAATTTAAAAAAAGAACTGACTCCTGGATAAGAACCTCTAGGAGAGAAAGACAACTCATGTATATTACGAACAGGAAGGTCAAAGGCCCTAAGACTCAAACAGGTTTGGCACGTTTAAAGGGTCAGAAAAAAAGTAGTGAGGAGGAGCGATAGGAAATGACAGAAAGGAACAGTGGTGTGCTGAGGCCAAATGCTACAGCTCTTGAAGCAAGAGCTAAATTTTTAGAAGTTTTACAAATCCATCATCAACTATAGTCATCAGTAACAAATAAACTATATAAATTTATGAGTAAATGAATTATACTAAAATATGGATAATAAATATTGAAAACTCACCCCTACTACATTTTACTATTACCTATGCTCTTAAGGTTATTTACATCTATTTTACCTTTTATATTTTTTTATTTATTTTTTTTTCTATTTTACCTTTATAGTGGAAACACTACATAACGATGTGCACGGTTTCTTCTCTACTGCACATCCAATGACATACTTGAAATCAGCTATGATAGGAGTATTTTCTACATGGAAATCAGCAAGCAAATAAGCTACAGATCGAGTTGATTTGTTTTGCTGTCTAGACTTCTAATAAAGTGATGGAAAAAAAATGTCATAATCAGATTGATCTTAAAAATGTGTCCATAGGGAACAGACTAGTGGTTGCCAATGGGGAGCAGGATGAGGGAGGGATGGTCTGGAAGTCTGAGATTGGCAGATGCAAACTATCAACATTATACGTAAGATGTATAAACAACAAGGTCCTATTGTATAGCACAGGGAACTATATTCAATGTGCTTTGATAAATCACAATGGAAAAGAATATGAGGAGAATATGTATAAGTGAATCACTGCAGTATAGCAAAAATTAACACATTACAAATCAACCATATGTCAAAACTTTTTATAAATTATTGTGCCTATATCTATTACATTGCGAACTACACAATAAATTGAGGAAATATGCTACTACTTTTGGAAAATGAATTCAATAACTAGGAGTGATCATTAAATCAAAAGAAGGAAAATACTGCACAGGAAAGTAATATATAATTACACGTTTTTGTTCTAGGGTATTTGCAAGGAGTCCCAAATACCAAGAGCATCCAAGGACCTCTCTGCTCAAATCAGAGCAGCTACATATCCTAATCTATAATGGAAAAATAGAAATAAGTCTATTTTCCTCTCCACAGTACAGATTTTATTGAAACTGGCTGAATTACAAAGATCTGGACCTTCTGCTAAGTAGTAACTGTCACACTGATGACTTTTCTCCTACAAGTTTAGAGAGCAACTTCCTGAATATACTCTGGTGAGTTTCCTTGATCTCTCAAAAGGGAGATTATACTGAATAATGGAAAGTCAATGAATGACAGAGTTTGAGAGGGTAGGATAAAACAAGCATTGTCAAAAAACAAAAAACCCCCAAGCATTGTCATTCAACTCAAGCTGTCATTCAACAGCTGAAATTAAAGTTAGCAATGTGAATTTCTATTCACAAGGCCCTATTCAACAAGGGCCTCACCCTTGTTGCTTGCAGAATCTTAGCTTCCAAACCAGGGATTGAATCTTGGCTTTCTTAGCAGTGAAAGGGCAGAGCCCTGACCACTGAACTGCCAGGGAATTCCCCAGAGAATAATTTATACACAGAAATAAGTGGTAACTAGAGCTTATCAATGAATGTGGTTAACCTGCAAGGTAAGAGATTAATACACAGAAATCTGCTGCATTTCCATACACTAACAACAAAAGATGAGAAAGAGAAACTAAAGAAATAATCCCATTTGCTGTCTCATCAAAAGAATAAAATACATAATAATAAACCTACCTAACGAGGCAAAAGATGTGTACTCCAAAAACTATAAAACGCTAATGAAAGAAACTGAAGATGACACAGAAGGAAAAATATATCATGTTCTTAGACTGGAAGAATCAATATTGTCAAATGACTATATCCAAGGTAATCTACAGATTCAATGCAATTCCGATCAAATTACCAAGGGCATTTTTCACAGATCGAGAAGAGAAAAAATTTTAATTTGTTAAGGAAACACAGAGGAATCAGTCTCCATAACTTCTGACTCTACTATAATGGTACAGTAATCAAAAGTGTGTGGTGCTAACACAAAGACAGACTTATAGATCAACAGAACAGGACAGAAGGCTCAGAAATAAACCCATGCACCTACAACCAATTAATCTACCACAAAGGAGGCAAGAATATTCAATGAAGAAAAGACAGTCTCTTCAATAAGTGGTGCTGGGAAAAGGTGGACAGTCACATGTAAAAGAAAGAAATCAGAACATTCTCTAACACCCTGCACAAAAATAAACTCAAAATGGATTAAAGATCTCAATGTAAGACCAGATGCTATAAAACACTTAGAGGAAAGCACAGGCAGAACACTCTTTGCCATAAATCGCAGCAATATCTTTTTGGATCATTATACTTCCTAGAGCAATGAAAATAACAATGAACAAATGGGACCTAATTAAACTTAAAAGTTTTTGCATAGCAAAAGAAACAATAAACAAAACGAAAAGACAACCCACAGAATGGGAGGAAATACTTGCAAACGATGTGACCAAAATATATTTATCTTCAAAATATACTAACAGCTCATGCAGCTCAATATCAAAAAAACAAACCAATCAAAAAACAGGCAGAAGATATAAGTAGAAATTTCTCCAAAGAGGACAAAGATGGCCAAAAAGCACATGAAAATATGCCAATTACTAGAGAAATGTATATCAAAACTTCAATAAGGTAATCACCTCACACTGGTCAGAATGGTTATTATCAAAGTCCAGGAAAAATAAATGTTGAGGAAGATGTAGAGGAAAAAGGAATCCTCCTACATTGTTGATGGGAATGTAAATTCTCATCCTAAACCAATATCCTAAACTTGTACTCTAAAGAACTAGAAAAAGAACAGCAAACTAACTCCAACGAAAGTAGAAGAAAGTGGTACACATTAAAGTAGAAATAATCAAAACAGACAAAAGAGAAACAATTGGAAAAATCACTGAAATCAAAAGCTGATTCTTTGAAAAGATCAACAAAATTGACAAGCCTTTAACTAAAATGACTAAGAAAAACAGAGAAGATGCAAACCACTCCAATCAGGAATGAAAATAGGGGCATTACTACCAACCTTATAAAATAACAATTAAAGAGAATATAGTGAACAACTGCATGCCAAAAAATTAGATAACCTAAATGAAATGGACAAATTCACTGACAGAAACAAACCACTAAAACTTACTAAAGAAAACAGAAGATCTGAACAGATTGACAATAAGTATAAAGAGACTGGAAAGCGATAGTAGCTCAGTGGTGTCCAACTCTTTACAACCCTATGGAGTCTAGCCCACCAGGCTCCTCTGTCCATGGAATTCTCCAGGTGAGAATACTGGAGTGGGTAGCCATTCTCTCCTCCAGGGGATCTTCCCAACCCAAGGATCAAACCTGGGTCTTCTCCACTGCAGGCAGATTCTTTACCATCTGAGTCACCTGGGTAGCCCAAAAGAGACTGAATCAGTAATCAAAAGCCTTTCAATAAAGAAAAGAGCAGGAACAGATAGCTTCAACAGTGAATTCTATAAAATGTTTAAAGAATTTATACCAATCCTTTTCAAACTACTCTGAAAAGTAGAGAAAGAAACTTTCTAACTCATTTTATGAATCCAGTATTACACTGATACCAAAGCCACAAAAAGACATCCCCAGCAAAGAAAGCCAGAGACCAGTGACAGACACAAAAATCCTCAATAAAATACTTAGCAAACTCAGTCCTTTAGTATACTGAAAGGATTATACACCATGATCGAGGGAGATTTATCCTTAGGAGTACAAAGGTAGTATAATATGAAAATCAATCAATGAAACACACCAGATTAACAGCAATGGGGGGGAAAACCCACATGATTAGTCTCAATTGACTCAGAAAAAGCATTTGACAAAATCCAACACCTTTCATGATAAAAGCAATCAACAAATTAGGGATAAAAAAGAGCCTGATGAAGTTGGAGCCATACCTTTGAGTGTTCTGAAAGGAAGTCTGAAAGCAGATAAACTTGTGCCAGTAGTTCTGTGTAGTCACGACAACGAAAATAATAAATATGGGAAAGAATATTTTCAAGAGTGAAATCCTTCAAAGCCTTTGGGTGCTCTGAAATAAGTAACAAAACAATCTTAAAATAATTAGTTTTACCTGTCATTTCACAAACAATCATTTCAAAATTCCTGACCTCTTATTTTCACCTTTTCCACTGTTTCCTTACATATTATGCTATCCAGAAAATGTTTATACACATAAAGACCAGAGTTTTAATATCTACATTTTCGTATTTGTTACTGCCTTCCATTGAAAAGAAGTATCATAATGGAATGTCTTTATTGTTTTTTTATAAGACTACAAATTAAGAGTTAAAAGGAAAAATGTTCAAAAGAAGCATATTTTTCCCTTAAAAGTATAGCATAATTTTATATTTAAGTAGAAACAATGATATAAAATAAAATTCCCTCCTTAGATTGGATTTTTAAAAATAACCAGATTGGTTCTGTACATATTTCAGAGAGAAACTAGCTAAAAATCATTGCATTTTAAAATGTACTTAAGTTTTAACACTGAAATAAAAAACAATAAATTAAATTTCAGAGAACACTGCCTATTACAAATATATATTTAAGAAATTCATTTTAAACCAAAAAGTTAACAACTTAACCACATACCAGTCATTAAGAACTATATTCCAGTGCTACATCCACAATATTTACAATAAGATCCTAAGACACTATTACACCTGTGACATGGATAGCTTGATGGACTTTCAGTAGACATATTGGTCACTGGTTAAAAAGGACACCAAGTACTCCAATGCAAGTAAAAATATCCAGCTGATTCATTTAAAGGGAATACAAACATTTTATGAAAATTATATTTTTTAACATTTCTAGAGAAAAGAATAAGGACCACATATCCAAAAAATAAAATATAATAAACCAAAAGAAAACAGTCAAACCAGAAACCATGTAATTTTAAGAGTACCTCCTTGGACTACAAGGAGATCAAACCAGTCCATCCTAAAGGAAATCAGTCCTGAATATTCATTGGAAGGACTGATGCTGAAGCTGAAACTCCAATACTTTGGCCGCCTGATGCGAAGAACTGACTCATTGGAAAAGACCCTGATGCTGGGAAAGATTGAAGGCAGGAGGAGAAGGGGATGACAGAGGATGAGATGGTTGGATGGCATCCCCGACTCCTTGCACATGAGTTTGAGCAAGCTCCAGGAGGAGGTGATGGACAGGGAAGGCTGGTGTGCTGCAGTCCATGGGGTCGCAAAGACTCGGACACAACTGAGCAACTAAACTGAACTGAATTGAAGGACAAGAACTCGAATACAAATTACCTTTAAAAAAAACTTTTAAGCAAACACTAAATTTCCACATAATAAGGACAAAACATCTTCCCAACACTTTAACAGTACAATTAATACAGTGGAAAGTCAATTACATACTACACAGAGCCATATAAGGTCAATTGGCTTAATGTTCCAAACATTTCCAGACATGATTTTTCAAGGTCACCCTTGGGTTTTTAGAAAAACCAGTCAACATACACTGAATATACTGAGACAACCTTTACTTTATTAAGGTGTCCAGCAACACCAGCTTACACCTGGCAGGCCAGAGCATGATGATTTGAAATCATACACTGACATACACACAGGTTTTCTCCCAGAGCTCTGGCAGTAAAAAGTGAGGGCCATATAAGGTGAAGAGGCAACTCCAGGTGCAGCATTTTCAATTTCTAAGAGAAGTATGAGTTTAATACTAGTACACAGTCAAGTTATTAAGTTTCATGTTCTAAGTGGTCTCTTATTAAGGCTTAAAAGTAAAAGCCCCTCAATCCTGCCTGACTCTTTGCAACCCCACGGACTATACAGTCCATGGAATTCTCCAGGCCAGAATACTGGAGTGGGTAGCCTTTCCCTTCTCCAGGGGATCTTCCCAACCTAGGTCTCCCACATGGCAGGTGGATTCTTTACCAGCTGAGCCACAAGGGAAGCCCTATTAAGGCTTGAGATGGATACAAATGCAAATTACTTTCATTATACTGAAAAAAGAGCACTTGGCTAACTTACCTCCTCCCATATGTGTTCCTGCTATAAGCTGCAGGTGCTGAATGCAGGCAGTAGCAAGGTCTACCACTCTATCAACCATAAAACTCCCCTCTGTATCAATAAAAACTGCTTCACCTTCCACTCCTCCAAAACATTCTGGTATCTGCACATCTACTGCCAGCTGCATACTGTCAAGACAAAGAACTGAAATGACCAAATCATTATCATAATCATCAAAGCAGTGCTGTTCAAACTCCAAACCACTAACCTTTAGATACCAGTAAATATTTTATAGGCATAAATATACTCTGCAAGGCAACAAAGATGGTTGACTCTCCATAGTTCCAAACATATGTCAATCAGTTGATGCATGGATTAGGGGGAGGGTGTACCTATAAACCACAATTAAGGATTCTTTAGTGCTTTTTTTAGGCTTCTTATTATAAGAAGCTTCTTATTCTTATTATTATTATAAGAAGTCTACTTCAAACATTTGGCTTTCAAATATATTCTCAGGAGTTAATTCTATAATAAAGTAGAAGACTGCCTGTTTACCCCACTGACCACACTATACTGTTGCAAAAGAAACCCTTTCTAATATCAAAATAATTGTATCAATTTATCAAGATGGGGTGAAGTAAGGCAAATACTGGTTTGTTTGATGCACACATACACAAAATTAAGAGCACATATATGCTGGGCTTCCCTGGTGGCTCAGTGTTAAAGAATCCAGCTGCCAATGCAGGAGACGCAGGTTTGATCCCTGGCCGGGGAAGATCCCACATGCCGCTGAGCAACTAAGCCCATGCACCACACTATTGAGCCTGCGCTCTACAGCCCAGAACCACACTACTGAAGCCCACACACCCAGAACCTGTGCTCCTCAATAAGAGAAGCCACTGCAATGAGCAGCCCATGCACTGCAACTAGACAGTAGCCCCTGCGTGCCACAACTAGAGAAAAGTCCGAGCAGTAATGAAGACTCAGCAGAGCCAAAAATAAAACAATTTCTTTAAAACAGAACTTACCATTAAAAAAAAAAAAAAAGAGTATATACATGCCTTTTCTGGTCTCCTAACTGTATACCCGCCACACAATACTCTGCTATTTTCATAAAATGTTATTAAGCCCACCCTTAAGGGGAGAACATTTTACCATAGCTGTGTTTTTCCAACACCTGGTGCACCACAAATTTCTGTTGTTTTGGTTAAGGGTATTCCACCCCCAAGAATATTATCCAGTGCTGAACAGAAGGTAATTATGAAGTTCTGGGTATGCTCCTGTTCAAGAAGTTCCAGTGCTGTACACTTCCTGCCTGACTCAGCTGTAACAGAATAACTTGTTTTATTTGTAAGACATTCTCTTCTTATAATTTGCAGAGTTTCTAAGGCTTCCTCTTTAGATATCCCAACTTCTGAAAGAAACAGAGACATGAACACTTGATTTTAGAGATTTAAAACAGTCTAATACACCATTGTCTATATTACTTTTAATTTTTAAATAACAAGAGCGATGCCAAGAGTAGAGAAACATAAAAATGTCATATTCAATTAACTATTTAATTTTTCAAGTTAATAAAGGCATTTATCTTTGTTTTCTTAGTCTTCACATACTTAAAAGATTAAGCTATTACCTCAGAAACAGAATTCAGAAACCTAAACCCCTAAAGCATTTCTGATTACCTACAAGAGTATCTCAAAGGTAGAAATAAAAATGTACTTTTTTCCCCTTTTGGTCCTTTTATTATCTTTTTGTTCTTTTACTCTCTCTCTGGGTCTTATGAAGCCATAATAAACTTGCTCTCATAAGGCATACAAATTATTTTTTAGGAAATAATGAAAATGGACTTTTTGCCTAAAACAAGATGCGTATTTAAGAAGTGCATGTGTATTATTCATAGTGAAAATTTTTCAAGAAAAATTCATGGATCACTGCAAACTGTTTAATAAGGAAAATTATCTGATGCACAAATAGTTCAAACAATACACTTACGCTTCCTCAACTACATGACTTCATTCCTGACAACACAGCCTGAAAATGGAAATTACAAAACGAGCAGCTTATAGAAGAAATAATTGTGAGGATGGCATCACTTACAAGTGTGATATATCAGTGCCTAACTGATATATGAAGGATATGAACTATCAATCTGATGCTAATAAAAGACAAAAATGGTGGCCATTCTGGAGTAGTTAGGACTCTGTGCTCTCACTACCAAGGGCAGGACTGAATCCCTCGTGGGGAAACTAAGATCCCACAAGATCAGAAGAAAAAAAAGACAATAATGATGCTAAAGAAGTGAAAGTTCCATACAATCTAAGAGCCTTAACTCTGGATTACTTAGGTCTGTCAATCCTGACTGCACCACTCACTATGTAGTCACTATGCATAGGCAAGTTACTTTTTTATGTCTCACACTTTTCTTCTACGAAATGGGAATGAAATACACATAAAACCTTGGTAGAATGCGGAGGCCATCCAAAATGCTCAGTAATTGTTAGCTATTACTATCATTTAGATTTGCTCAGGTAAAAACCAACCTGTTGAGAGAAAATGAGCCCATCAAAGTTTGAGGGATACAGTCCTCGGTGTAATATTTAAGACAAACAGTAACACTGGATCTATAACATTTGTTTTCGAGTGGAGAGTTAAAACCTTATTTTCCATTGTTAGGGGTAATGACTTAGAATTCTGTTCCATCTCAGTAACAGTCCTGAGAGTACTGCAGTGGAAGGTGCACAGTGAGTAGAGTGACAGCAGACAGTGTCACTTCTGTTTACCTCAGGAGGCAGTGGTTCCCACCAATTTATAATCTACAGGGTTCCGTAATGTGAGGTTTGGGTTTTTCTCAGTGAATTACATGAAGAAAAGGGATATCTTTCTTCTACTGCTTTCTCCAGGTTCTGGTGATTCTACTCGCTTTCTCTTAATTTATCTCATCCTATCACGAATCGTGCATTCCTTAAATTGAATCCCTGCCCCTTGGATTTTGGAACAGTGAAAACAGACAGCCGGTCTGAATTCCAATCCTGGCTGAACGACTTCCTAGTCCGCTCATAATAAAGTTACTTAGCTTCCTCTAGCATCAGTTCCTTTCCATACATATTGGATATAATAACCCACGTTAAATGATTGTTAAATATTGAGTTAACGTTAAATATTGAGTGTAAATGAGAGATTCCTCAGAACTTTCAGCGGGCACTGGTAGAGAAAGCAATTGGTGAATGTTTCCAAGACTACAGTTCTAACCATTCAAATCACTCTTAAGCGAAATCGAGGAGCTGTTTCGTGGTGTAAACGCGGCGGGAGGCGGCAGAAGACTCTGACCGAGATAGTGCTTAAGCCTGAAGGCCAAACAGAGTTGGAGGCGGCACCGACGGCGGCCAGCGTGCCTCAGCTTGTCGTCAGGAGTCGTTACCTTTGCTGAGCTCGGAGGGTTTCACCTCTAGGAGTTCCTCAGCAGTCTGGAAACCTGCAGACGCCAGCTTCACACGCACAGCCGGGGACAGCGGCAAACTCACTAAATCCCGCTGCATTTCAAAGTCAAAGCACCTCCGCGCGCACTCGCGCGCTCCAAGAGCTCGCCGAGCCCGGACACCCGCGTCGGCCGCGCCCTGTGACGTCAGACGGAAGACGGAAGGGGAGGCGTCCGCGGCCTGGCTGCACGCGGCCTCCGGCTCTGGGGCTGTGAGGAACTCGGATACACTTTGACTCACGTGTCCCGCTTCTTCCCTGATTCTTTCAACTCTCATTTAGAAATGATTGCACATCAATCGTATATCCTGACAGTAAAAAAAAAAAAAAAAAAAAAAAAAGATGGATGGAGCCCGCAGGATGCAAAAAGCCCAGGCTCAGTGGGTGTTACCACATTTCTTCACCTCTGCCCTGACCCTCTGGCTGGAGGCCTCAGCGTTGTTAGTAGGAATGATATCTCCGAATGGAACTACGTACACACACTCTTGCCTGTTACCGGTTTGGGGTCTGGAATAATCGAATAAAGATTAGCCCTAGTCCAGGGTGCAAGTGTTTTGGCTCTTCTTGCCGCTGTCCCCCCTTGCTAGGCCCCCTCACCTTTCCCGCCCTCGCCCTCGCGAGGGATTGTGGGCCAGCCCCCCACAGCGGCGGGGCGCGCTCGCCGCACGATCCCCGCGCCCACCCACGGCTTCCCGCGAGTCAAGTCTGGAGCGTGGTGGTTTCTGAGACCGTTAATTCTTCACAGCCTGCCCAGAAGTAACTGGAAAAGTAAGCGAGTCTTGTCCCCCGAGTGGGCTGGACATGGGCTCCCGTGGTCGTCGAGAGGGAGGCGTTGGGTTACGCAAGAGCTCCTGTTCGGGTACAGAGGTTTGAAGGGACCGCTTACTAAAATAGAGAAGTTTGAGGAAATTGAGAGGCGGGTTGGAAGGTGGCTTAGGAAGTCTTTCCTTGCCTAGGAGAATATAATTTATTTAAAGGAGTAACTCATTCCTGTTAGGGAAAAATTCTTAGCCTTGACTTTTCTTCCTAACTTAAAGGAATTCCCTAAATATTGCGAATCAGAGCCCTTTAAGTACGAAAGATCTAAGGAAGGAAATGTGCTGACCACGTTAGCAAATCCTACGCATTTCCAATGCTCACAGCCATGCCGCGAGGAAAATAGGACTGGGACGGACTCATAGAGCATAGTTTTCTTCAAGCTAAAGTTAAGACCTAGTATCTTTTTTTCTTGCCCGAGCTACCTTCAAATAGTGAGGTACCTCTTGGAGTGGGGTGTGGGGGGAAAATTCGAGAAGTATTTGGTCCCCATTTGGTAGGGCAGGGAAAGTCTGGTAGGACTAATCAAAATGCAGTTTATTTGCCACTCTACATTGCTTACCTTCTAGTATGATCCACATGTAGACATGCAGGGGGCATTACATAAATGCTGTCCACTGGGAGAATTCGGGCTTATGCTTATCAAGTAACCAGAGTCCTGGGTGAAGAAGAGATGGTGTTAACATATTCAGGGATAGCACTTGAGGTAGTTTGGTCAAATTCAGTGGAATCGGTTGTGTTTAGAATTTTCGGTAGCAGTATGGAGTTAAGAAACCAGTCCACTCTGTAGCCATTCTGTTATTTATTATTATTACCTTATTCAGACCATTGAGTTGCTATAGTAGTTATTATTTTCATCCTCATTCTTAAGATTTCTTTAATGAAGTTTGCTTTATAGTCAGGCTTTCAAACTGGTATCCTAATTTTCCTGGGAGTATGTTATTATTTTCCATTGCGATATGGGGTTACTTGATCTTGAGAATATTGTTACAGTGGGATTTCCCTGGAGGTCCAGTCGTTGGGAATCCGGGATTCCACTGGGGCAAGGGGGAGAGGGTGGCAGGAGTACGGGTTGGTTCCCCCCGTGAGGGGGAGGAAAAAAAAGCAGTATTTTTATGAAAAATCAAACTTGAGCTTTGGAGTCATACAAATTTGGGTTTGTATCATATCTCAGGAAATTACCAACTGAGACTTTAAGCAAGTTGGTTTCCTCGCCTGCAAATGGAAATTAATAATATTTCATGGGGTTGTAGGAAAGATTAAATTAACAAATATAAACTAACCTAGAAAAGGTACATAATCTTGTTTTTTCTCCATTTAAAAATATTCTAACGTGTATACAGTTGAATAAAGCCTTATTGAACACCTAGCTCAGCCTCAAAAAAAAAAAAAAAAAATTACTACAATTGTAAAGTGCCAAAGAAAAGTGCTTTTACGTGTTTTATTTTATTTCACTTGATCCTTATACTAATCTTGTGAGCAGTTTACCAAGGTCTCCATTTAAAATTTACACGTTGAAGATTTGAATACTTAACAACATTATTTAACCACTAGTTTTGTGCAGAATGACATGGCAAATAAGAGTCTGTGCCTTCCTGGAGCCTTGTGTTTTATTCCCTAAGACGTGTCCCACTCTTGCAACCTCATGGACTGTACTCCATCAGGCTCCTCTGTTCATGGGATTTCCAAGGGAAGAATACTGGAGTGGGTTGCCATTTCCTTCTCCAGGGGATATTCCCACGCCATGATTGAACCAGCATCTCCTGTGTTGGCAGGCAGGTTCTTTACCACTGAGCCACCAGGGAAGCACCATGGAGCCTTAGTCAATCATTACTACTGAGTTGTGTTGCATTTCTGACTTGTTATCTAGATACAACTAAGGGTAGGAATGAGCTACCAAAATGCTGTCAATATCTATAATTGATCTAAGTAATCAAGTACAGACACATTTTCATGCAGAATGGGATGTTTTCTAAAGATGTGGGAGAGAAATAATATTTGTTATAGCTGAGCAGATTACTTTTTTTTAGCCTAAAAACATAGAAATTTTAAAATTGGCAACTTTGTGTGTTCAAGTGAATGAAAATAGGAAAGATAAATGAGTGCTGTTTGGACTAAGAAAAAACTCTGACTCAAAGTTCAGCTTTAGAGATGGTTGTGGTAAAGCTTTGCACAAGGCCTTGCACATAATGAGAGCTCAAAATATTTGTTATCCACAAACTCTTGAGACATTATTTTCACTTGACTTCTGTGGTCCCACACTGATTTCCTTCCTAGGCATCTGGCTTTTCTGTCTCCCTTAATTTTTATCCTTTGTAACTAGGGCAGGAAATGTTCCCATTCTTTTAAGGCCCCATAACTGACCTTTCACCCACTACCCTGTTCGGTTCTCCCCTCTCTGGTTCTCTCCTTCTCTCTTTGCTATTTATCATACTCACAGTTCAGTGACTATTTATATGCCAATAATTTGTAAATTTATTTTCCTAGCTCTGACCTGTTCTCTGACCTTCTGATGGAAATATCTAACTGTATACAGCACAATGCTAAATCTCCAACTCAGCCTATCTTGAACCTAACTCATTTTCTTCAGCACACCAAAATATCTTTGTCCTCTTCCTGCATTCCTTGTGTAGGGTATAGTTTCGGCGAGGCAGAAAAGGAAAGACGACCTCAACAGAGGTAGGTTACCTTTATTCAGGCAAGGAGGGGTGACAGTCAGCCTGACGACCAGGCTGAGCGCCAAGAGGGATCAGGGAGGCTTCTTACTTAAAGGGAGATTTGTGGAAGCGATAAGCGAAATGTTAATCAGGCGGGATATTTTGAGTATTCTTCTGTTGAGATGACATTTGTAGTTGGGCAGGGGGTGATAAGTCTTCTGGGCAGGTGTAGGGGGTGGACGGTTTCTGGACAGGGGGTGATAAGTCCCAGATAGATGCAACCGGCCTGGAGCATCAGGGTGGAACTGAAATTCTGTATTGTTTTCTCCGAAGTTAGATGATTCAGCAAGGGGCCTTTGAGACTGTTGTTCTCTTTTCTAGGCCCAAAAGACTCCTTCACCTTGCCTCTGTGAACTGAATATCCATCCTTCCATCTGCACAAACCAGAAACCTAGGAATCTTCCACACCTCCTTCCCTTTAACTCTCCATGTTCAATATGCCACAAACTCTATCAATTTCTCTCTAAAATATCTTGATTATGTTCATGTCTCATTTTTTTAAGCCAAGCTGTCACCATTTCTCTTAGAGGTACTGCAATAGCCTTTTATGTGGTCTCCCTGCATCTTGTCTTTCCCTCCCCTCTAGTCTGTCCCTTCATGCTGCAGACAGGGTCCTTTCTTGAGTGCATTTCATTTTGTGTAACTCCCTATTTTGCTCTTAGGATAAAGACCAAATTTCTTAATGAGACAAAAAGTCTTGCATGTTCTGGCTCCTGTTTACCTCTTTAGCTGTATCTTTTCCCTGTCTCCCTTTTACTCTTTACACTCCAGCCATTCTGGTGTTAATTTCTTGTGGGTGCCACAACAGAACCTTTGTGCATACCTTTCTGCTATACCCAGTTAACTACTATTTATCCTTCAAATCTCAGCATACATTGACCCCTTATCTGGCTTTGAACCTCTGCTTCCAACAAACCCCCTCAAAACTAGATCAGATCCCCCCCGCTAAGGATCTCACAGCACCAGATGTCTTTGTGTGATCATTTATTTAGCATATATCTCCCCAACTAGAATGAGATTCAGTCAAATGGGGACCATGGGGATTTTACTCGCTGTTTTCCTAGAACCCCTAGCACCATATATGGCTTATAGGAGGTGTTCAGTATATATTTGTTAAAGGAATGGATGATTAGATGACTGACCTGCTACTCTCTCCCATTTTTTTTGTTTTGTACTCTAAAATAGGTGGAAAATATTTATGTGTAGGAAGTAGAAAACAAAATACAAAAAAAAAGACTATAAAACTGATTAATAGACCTTTTTTATTTTATTTAAATATTTTAATTAAAGTATCATTGATTTACAGAATATAGCAAAGTGATTCAGTTATACATATATTTTTTCAGATTCTTTTTTTTTTTTAAATTCTTTTCCATTATACACTATTACAAGATAATTGAATATAGTTCCCTGTTGTTTAACTATTTTATGTTTAGTAGTGTGTATCTGTTAATCCCAAATTCCTAATTTATTCCTCCCCACCACTTTTCCACTTTGGTAACCAAAACAACCTAAGGATATGGCTCAGAATATTATCTATAGCTCTTATGGAGGAACTAACTTAACTTTGTTTAATGGCTAAACTATTACTATTTTGTTTTGCCAGTTTCCCTTTCTTTCTGTGTTTTCTCACTTCTCTGATTAAATTTGCTCTTTGGAACTTGAAGAAGGCCTAGGAGGCTAAAGTTTTTCTATAGACAAAAGACAGGCAGAAGACAGTGGGGGTTGGGGGGGTGGGCTCTGTCCTGGGAAGGCCCCATAGGGTCCTGCTCAGTTACAGTTTCCCCCTTTTCTTTGATATTCCTGTCTTGAGGGGGAACAGGTACAAGACAGGAAAGGGAATAAAGTTCTGGATTGAGAGGTTAATCATAAACTCAGCAGAGGAACTTGGTTTTAAGGGGGCTGAATTTCATTCAAAGATGATAATGTTAACATTTCAGTTTATTTTAATGCCCCTACAACTTTATATACATTTATTTGAGTTATGATCACATATTGAAGAAATGTATGTATCTTATATATCTTTTGTTTTTCACTTAATATTTTGTCAAAAATTTTCTCTATATGATTAAAAACTATTTTAAAATTAAGTTTGGGACTTCCATGGTGGTCCATGGTTAAGACTGTGCTTCCACTGCAGGGGGCATGGGTTTGATCCCTGGTCAGAAGCTAAGATCCCACATGCCACATTAAACAAAATTAAGTTTAATTGTTGGATACTATTCTGTCCTGAGGCCCATCTTTCTAATCAGTGGCCTATAACTGGACAGTTATTAATAACTGAAATTATTTCCAATTTTTTTTACTGTGATGAGGTAGTGTGTGCTCTGGAGCTCACTTGTTCAAGCATGCCCATCTGGGCTCTTGAGCTTGCTCATGCTGTCTCTCTCAATACATTTCTGGTAGTAGAATTCCTAGGTCAAAAAGCACACACATTTTCATTTTGAATCTTCTTTTTTTTTTTGTAAACTCTGAGCCATGTTAGTGGAAGTCTTCAGTCCTGACCATTGGACGGCCAGGGAATTCCCCATTTTGAAACTTATCACCAAGCGTTTGCACCACTTATAGTCCAACTAACAGTATATGGGGGGAAAAAAACAGTATATGGGAACTGATTTTCCAGCTTCCACCCTAGCATTGGCCTCTGTATGTAGTGTGTATATGTGCTCAGTCGTGTCCGACTCTTTGAGACACCAAAGACTGTAGCCAGACAGGCTTCTCTGTCCATGGAATTTTCAAGGCCATTTCCTACTCCAGGGGAATCATCCCAACCCAGGGATTGAACTCTCAACTCTTATATCTCCTGCATTGGTAGATGGGTTCTTTACCACTAGCGCCACCTGGGAAGCCCAGCACTGGCCTTTAACAGTCTTTAAATGGTTGGTTGGTTTTTTTTTATTGAGGTATAATTGACTTTAAATGGTTATTATAATTTATTATGACTAAGAGAGGTTAAAAATCTTTTCATATAACTTTATTGGCCAAGTGTATTTTATTATTGTAACTATCCCATTATATCCTTCGCCCACTTTTTATTTTTAATGGTGGTGAAATACACATAACGTAAAATTTACCATCTTTGGGAATTCCCTGGCAGTTCAATGGTTAGGACTTGGTGGTTTCATTGCAGTTGCCTGGGTTCAATCCCTGGCCAGGGAACTAAGATCCCGAAAGCTGTGTGACATGGTCAAAAGAAATTTACCATCTTCACTATCTTTAAGTGTAAGTTTCAGTAGTGTTAATTATATCCACAGTGTTGTGCAACTCATGTCCACAGCTTTTTTATCTTGCACACCTGAAACTCTGTACCCTTTGAACAACTCACCATTTTTCATTTCCTTATGCAAATGGAATCATATAGAATTTATCTTTTTGTACCTGATTTATTTCACTTAACATAATGTTTTCAAGGTATAATACATTCATGTTATAGCATCTATCAGAATTTCTTTCCTTCTTAAGGTTGAACAACATTGCATTGTATATATTTACATTCATCTGTAGATAGACACTTAAGTTGCTTCTACCTCTTGGCTATTGTAATACTGCTACAAACATGGGTGCATGTTCCTTTCTCACTTTTTAACTAGGCTACTTTTAATTTAAAATATGTATTTGTTTTTATTATCATAAATTATAACTAACATTTATTATGATAGGCTCAGCATTCTGCTCAGTTTTGTCTGGCATTAAAACCCAAAATTCTTAAGCTGCCAACTCTCTCATATTCATATTCTATTATACAGGCTATTTACCTAATCACTATATGGCAGATATCTTCCCACTTTGTCATATGTATTTAGACTTTATGAGGTTTTCTATTTTGTTGATGTTATGTATATGCAAAGTTTATATTTAATTCTTACTTTGGTAACATGCTTAGAAAGTCTTTTCTTCTTTTTTTTTTTTTAAGAAAGTCTTTTCTTATTAATTCCCTAGTGGCTCAGTGGTTAGGACTCCACTGCAGGGGGCACTGGGAACTAAGATCCTCCAAGCCCTTTGGCAAGACCAAAAAGAAGTCTTTATTTTCTTCAAAATTACTATAAACATAATCATCTGTATTTTTTATATATGGTTTATGATTTAATTTGAATATTTTAATCTATGTGATTTTTTTTTAATGTAGGAGAAAGCATTTTTTCCCCTTTCTCTCCAGTGGTAAGACAGTTTCCTAAATAATCTTTATAAGGCAATTGATCTGTTCCCCCACCTATATAAAATGCTGTCTTTATCATATGCTTTTTTTTGGCCAGGCCAAGCAGTTTGTGGGATCTGAGTTTCTCAAACCCTTGCCCCCTGCAATGGAAGGGTGGGTTCTTAACCACTGGACTGCAAAGGAAGTCTCCAACATACTTTTATATATGTAGGTCCTATATACCTGGTATAAAACCTATTTGGTTATCGCAGACTGTTCTTTTATTTATTTTTGGCTGCACTGAGTCTTCGTTGCTGTGTGGGCTTTCTCTAGTTGCTGCCAGTGGGGGCATTTCGCTTTGTTCATAAATGAGATTAATCTGTGAGATGATTACATCTACTTTGGTTTTGGCAACAAAGTTTTGCAACATTTGTAAAATGAACTAAAGCTTCTCTACTTTTTCTGGCTAACTTATGTTTATATTTAAAATAAACTTAATGTAAGTATTTCCTTGTATTTTTCTAAAGAATGTTGTGGCTTTCCTCAAAGGATGTTAAACTTCACAGGGCTTCTGTGAGGATATAGCATTAATGTTTTAACCTGCTTGAGCTATAAGAGCATGAAGGACAGTCATGCTTTTGCTCTAAGGCAGATTGCCTTGGACATATATTTTGATAACTGGGCCAAAAACAAAGAAGTTCCCCATGAAATAGTGAAACTAACCTTGTGAAGGGCTCTGTGTTATTTAAGAAAGCACCACTAGGAAACTCCCTGATGGCCCAGTGGTTAGAACTTGGTGCTTTCCCTGTTGAGGGCTCAGGTTTGAGCTAGGGAGGTAAGATCCAACAAGCATCATGGTCAGAAAGGAAAACACTGTCAGTGCTGTTTATAGTAGCGAACACCTGGAAGCAACCCAAGTACCCACCAACAGGTGACTGGTTTAAGATGTGTGTTTGTGTGTGTGCACAATGGAGTATCGCTGTCATAAAAAAGAATGACATGTTACCTTCTATAGTAATGCAGATGGACCTAGAGAGTATCATACTATGTGAAGTAAAAGAGAAATACTACATGATATCACACATATGAAGTCTAAAAAGTAATAAAAATGAATCTATATAAAGAAACAGAAGCAGAGTCAGCCAGAAAACAAACTTATGGTGACCAAAGGGGAAATGGAGGTGGAAAGGGATAAATTAGTAAGGGATTAGCAGATATAAACTACTATACATAAAACAGATAAGCATTAAGGACTTAGTATATAACACACGGAACTAAATTCAATATCTTGTAACAACCTATAGTGGAAAAAAATATAAAAAAAAAAAACTGAATCAATTTGCTGTACACCCACAAGTGACACAATATTGTAAATCAACTATATCTTACAAATAAAAAGAAGGCACTGCTAGTCACAGACCTTCTGAAAATGGCATTTTGAATTTAAGAGTTGTTTGGTGATAATAGCAGTCTAGTTCACAGATACCATTTTCTCCTTACAAGTGTGGTTCCCAGCCAGATTTCAAGATCTCTAACTTTAGAAAAAAAATTATTAATTAATCTTTTGGCTGCGCTGGGTTTTTGTTGCTGTGTGTGGGCTTTCTCTAGTTTCAGTGAGCAGGGTCTACCTTCTGGAGTTGTCTCTTGTTGCGGAGCACAGGTTGTAGGGTGCTTGGGCTTCAGTAGTTGTGGAACACTGGCTTAGCTGCCCCTCAGCCTGTGGAATCATCCCAGACCAGGGACCAAACCTGTGTCTCCTGAACTGGCAGGAGGATTCTTAAACACTGGACTACCAGGGAAGCCCCAAGTTATCTAACTTTTATTTCACAGACACACAAAAATGTAAATATTTTGTTTCGATTACATATTGCAGGTATGTATGTATATATGAGTATATATTTTATATATGTATTACATAAATAGTTCTTTCTTTGGGGGGAGAGAGTTTATAAAAATCAAACTGGTAGGGTGTCAAAGGTCAGACTTCAGACTTCATGATCTCCGTCTTCCACCCCAGTATTTTTTCCTTTCTCCCCATCTCAGTTACCTCTGTGTTCTCAGTTATTGCTTGTTAATTTTTAACATGATTTTTACAAATAGCATTATTTCTTCTGATTTTAAAGATATAAAGCTTGGGAATTCCCTGGTGGTCCAGTGGTTAGGACTCCATGCTTTCACTGCTGTGGGCCCATGTTCAATCTGTAGTAGAGGAGCTAAGATCCTGCAAGCTGCCCAGTGTGGCCAGGAAAAAAAAAAAAAGATATAAAACTCTGGCTGATTTATGTTGGTGGAGGAGAGAATACCAGAAGAGTCCTTCTGTAAGATAAAAATGTGAGAAATAGGTTGGTTCTAGTGTGATCTGGGGCAACTGAAGAATAGTTAAACATGGGAACTCCAGTTCTAACATACACTGAGGCAGAAAGGAGAGCACTGATTATATTAATCATGTGAACATGTAATACATGAAGTACTAACCGCTGCCTAAAACAGGATTTGCTCTTTTTGAAGGGTCTAAGATAGTCTTGGAGAGGTCAGGAATTTCTTGTAGGATGGGTTGAATCTCTAGTAGTCTTGTGGATTTCAGACACCCATGAAAAAGCAAAAGAATGCCCCTGTGTTTGTAGTGTCCAGCACAAGAGGGTTTAAGGATAAGTCAAAACACAACTTAGTCTCAATTAGGAGAGGAGACACTCTTGATCACAAAAGTGATTTCCAACGGTGAGGATCATCACATTCCAGCTGAATGGACCCCTACAACTCATCCAAATATCTGCCATAGGAGGGGTTATTGCATGAGCTAACTCAGTTCAAAATTAGAATTAGTATTTGTGCAGCTGTTCTTGTAAGGGTGATCATTTGCCCCACATTTGAAAAAGAGCTTAATTTGTACTTGTGCTTGAAGCTTTGAACGCTCAAGTTATTTGCAGCTCTGACTACATTGACTGAGTTTTCAAACGTAGTTTTACCAAATTTCATCTTTTCAGACTTGCTATTTCTGTTGCGTTGATACCGGCTTGCTGAACTGCGCCAGAATCACAGCGAGGCCATTAGCTCCAAGCCCTTGAAATAAGGAACTTACTTTTATATCTGTAGAGTCTTTGCCTTTAAGTTTCATTCCAGTAACTCTACCGGGAAAAGGACACGCTAAATGAGATCAGCAAAAGGGGTGTGGAACATGTAGATGAGCGCAGTGACTGCCGGTAATGCTTACACTAGGCGTTATATTTTCTATGATTTGGCAATATTGAGATATACAAAGTAGTCCTTTGTAATTATAGTTTGAAGGCTCAATTCCAGAAATGGGGGGAGAGGTCTGTAAAATACACGAGAAAAGTGACCCTCTCTTTAGAGTGATTAGCATATGTGGGTGACATGGCAGAGGCTGATAACAACCCATACTTACCTGGCAGGGGAGATACCATGATCACGAAGGTGGTTTTCCCAGGGCGAGGCTTATCCATTGCACTCGGGATGTGCTGACCCCTGCGATTTCCCCAAATGTGGGAAATTCGATTGCATAATTTGTGGTAGTGGGGGACTGCGTTCGCGCTTTCCCCTGATATGGCTTGTCTAAGAGAAGGCACCAGATTGGTATTCCTTTGTTTGTTACTAGTAGTGGCTATTGTGAGTTACCGGTGTAAACTACCCCAGTTTTAAACTATGGGGATTTATTAGTTCGGCTGAAAACGTACAAGGTTATCATTTTTCTGTTATGGTTGCTTGCAGGATTTTTGGTATTTGGGTTTTCCAGCAGTGGTTAAACGCCCGGGCATGTTTGTTTTCCTCTTTTAAAAAAAAATGTTGGTCTCTTTCATCGCTGTTATAGACTTGAAAGAAATTTCTTAACTACTGTGGAAATAGAAAGTAATCTATACGGTGGTCTCTTTCTCCTAGGGGAGGCTCCTTTTATGACCTTTTCTTTCTTCATGAGTAGGTATTGCGGGAACCTTTTGAAAGCAACCTGTCCTTGCTCTGTGGTCCGTTTCTCCATTTTCTGGTGGCTTCCCTGGTGGCTCAGACGGTAAAGTGTCTGCCCGCAATGCGGGAGACCCGCGTTTGATCCTTGGGTCGGGAAGATCCCCTGGAGAAGGAAATGTGCAACTCACTCCAGTACTCTTGCCTGGAAAATTCCATGGGCAGAGGAGCCTGGTAAACTACAATCCATGGGGTCGCAAAGAGTCGGACACGACTGAGCCACTTCACTTCATCTCTCTATTTTCAAAGCCACCAGTTTCGTGTCTTCGGTCAGTTGATAATGTAACACCTCTCCATAAAAGTCTTTTATTATATTAGGCGCACCTGGATAATTCGGACTATCCCCGCCCCACCCAGTCTCAAAGCTAATCGCATCCCTACAATCTGTTCTGTCACAAAGGTGGGTCACATTCCCGGCCCCGGGGATTAGGCCCCGAGCGCCTCCTGGCTGTCAGTCAGCCTATCACGAGACCCGGGTACCGTCGGCGCTACGGAGTGACGTCACTAAGGTGCGCGGAGTATGTAAATGAGCTCGGCGTCGGCTGGCCCTGTTCAGAATGTACTATGAAGCGTTTGTATTATTTTGCAAATGTTGCGGTACTCGCAAAGTGCTTGTCAGGCCCTTCTAGTTGGGAGAAGCCGTTATTTCGTAAGTGAGGGTGTAGAGTCTGCGGTGAAGAGAGTGACCGTAAGTGCGAAGTGTTTGGAATGTGAGGCTGAGGTGGCAGGCAGGGTTAGTAACTCATACTTACCTGGCAGGGGAGATACCATGATCACGAAGGTGGTTTTCCCAGGGCGAGGCTTATCCATTGCACTCCGGATGTGCTGACCCCTGCGATTTCCCCAAATGTGGGAAACTCGACTACATAATTTGTGGTAGTGGGGGACTGCGTTCGCGCTTTCTCCTGAATCTTTTTTTTCGTTAAAGAAAAGGTGTGTTTATTTGATAGGGAGGAGTATAGTGGCATTTTGTGCTGGAAGTGTTGTGGCTTAGATTTTAGTCTTTTTGTTTATTGATGGTTGGTGAGTTTTATTTTTCAGGGCTTATGGGAGGTTGTGTGACTGGCGAATTTGGTTTACTGTTTGGAAGTGGAGTTTTAGTCGAATTTCTCTTGCCATGGGTTCGGAGGTTAAGGAAAGTCTTAAACGCAGTGTTGAGGTGTATGGGTGACTCAGATCTCGATATGCTTTGTGGCTTGAAGTTTCATTTTTTGCCTTTATTTTCAGAATGTTGTGCTTAATCGCTCAATCTGCTTGACTCTGTGATCCTGTCAGGCTCTTCTGTCCATGAATTTTCCAGCTGAGAATGCAAGAATGTGTTGCCATTTGCTTCCCCAGTGGATCTTGCCCACGCAGGAATCGAACAGGGGTCTTCTGCACTGCGAGTGGATTCTTTACCAGCTGAGCTTTCTAAGTGGGTTGATGTAATTTGTGGCAGTGAAGTGAATGTTAATCTTGCTGCTTTTCTGATTTTTACCTCTGGTAGAAAAAGAGGATTAATGTTTATTTCTGACTGCTCTGTTAGGTCAGTTTGAAATCTGGATTTTTTGACGCTGTTGAAATATCCTCATAAGTAGCCATTCTTCTCTGCAGCACAGTCAAAATTTGGGACTTTTATACAGCTTTAGGGGGCTCTTCTGTTAATCCTTTCTACTTCAGAAAGTTAAATTGAACAGATTCGTTTCTTCTTTATTATCTAAGGAATGCTGCATCTGGATTGAATGTGGGTATTTCTAAAGGTCCCCAACCTGGAGACGGCAATGGCACCCCACTCCAGTACTCTTGCCTAGAAAATTCCATGGATGGAGGAGCCTGGTGGGCTACAGTCCATTGGGTTGCAAAGAGTCAGACACCACTGAGTGAAAAAAGAAAAGGTCCCAACCAGTGTCTTTGAGAAGCTGTTTTGTTGCTGAAAATTAGAATGTGTCTGCAGGCAACCGATTCCTGTATATGCTGCTGATTCACTGTATTTCATTTTCAGAATATGGTATATTCTGGTTCTGCCTATTTTTCAGATGTAGCCATTTAGATTTCTAGTGACCTTCGCACTCGTGCTTACCTGTCTTGCAGAAACAGTTCCTGCTGCTTCTCTCCTAGAACAAATCTTGTCCATCTGTATTTAGTCCCTTCCTGACCCTTAGCAATCGGACAGGGTAATTTAGAGTGTCTCCAGGGGTCTGATACATAAAAATATGATCTTTCACTTGGCTTCTAAGTACTCACCTGGTAATTAACAATAGTCACCTGAGTTCTGGAGGCTTTGTTTAAAAGGGAACATGAGAGACACAAAGTACAGATATTTTGCAGCATGTTTTTTAAAATTTGTATCAAAATAACACATATTTCTAGCGCCCGGGGGCTGCGAACGCGCAGGCGCTTACGGCCCCGCCCACGGGCGAAAAAAAAAAAAAATATATATATAACACATATTTCTAATAGTTCTTTTAGGTTTCTTATTTTTAATTTATTTTTATTATTTAAAATTTTTATTTATTTATTTGTTTTTGGTTATGGTGGGTCTTCATTGCTGCACTGGGGCTTTCTCTAGTTGCAGCAAGAGGGCCTGCTCTTCACTGTGGTGCGAGGGCTTCCCACTGGCAGATTCTTAGTCTCTGTACCACCGGGAAGTCCAGTCGTTTTAGGTTTCTAAACTAAGTTCTTCTGCTTCTTCCCATTCTCCAGGTCCTCTTCAAAGGGAGACACTTTCCACTCCAAAAACAACTAAAGTTTTATTCTTGTGACATTTATGAACCTCTTTGTTTCTAAACTAGTGTGCAGGATATTATTCTTCAATGCAGGGGTCCCCCAATCCCTGAACCTTCAGAAGGAGGTGATCAGTGAGCAAGCAAAGCTTCATTTTCCCACTCCCTATTGCTCCTGCCTGAACCATCCCCACACAACCCCTCAATCTCCCCAACCCTGGTCTGTGTAAAAAAATTTTCTTCCATGAAACCAGTCCCTGGTATCAAAAAGGTTGGGGAACCTCTGCTTTAATGCATCCATTCTTTTTTTTTACAACTAGTACCGAGTGGCCAAAATGTGTTCTGATGTTGTTATTACTTAATGCATTACTTAATGCATTATTAATTAATGCATTATTACTTAATGCAGTGCATTGTAACTGTGCAGGTGGGCAAACTATTTCTTTTTTTTTTAATTAAACTTTTAATTTTTTTTATTATAGTATGGCCAGCTAACAATTTTTTGAAATTTATTTTAATTGGAGGCTAATTCCTTTACAGTATTGTAGTGGTTTTTGCCATATATTGACGTGAATCAGCCATGGGTATACATGGTGTGTCCCCCATCCTGAACCCCCCTCCCTCCTCCCTCCCCATCCCATCCCTCAGGGTCGTCCCAGTGCACCGGCCCTGAGCGGCCTGTCTCATGCATCGAACCTGGACTGGCGATGTGTTTCACATATGGTAATATACATGCTTCAATGCTATTTTTGATGTTGTCTATGTTTGATAATGGTAAATAAAGATTTAGGTCTCTTGCACCACCATTTCTTCTCTATTTTTTCTAATATAGTTTAAAAACCATTTGGTTAAATCAGTATTCAGTTTATATTATTCTTAGGCAAACATTATTCACAACAGAGCATTGTCATTGCATGTCACTGTTCCCTTTAATTTCATTGTTCTTCTGGTTAGATTTTTTTCCCTTCTGCTTTTTTTTTTTTTTTTTCCTTCTTTTTCTTTTCTGTTTTTGGTCGTGTATCAAGGCATGCAGGATCTTAGTTCTGCCACCTGGGATCAAACCCATGTCCCCTGCAGTGGAAGCACAGAATCCTAACCACTGGACTGCAGTGGTGGCGGTGGATTAGTAGCTAAGTTGTGTCCAACTTTTGCAACCCCATGGACTGTAGCCTGCCAGGCTCCTCTGTCCATGGGATTTTCCAGGCAAGAATACTGGAGTGGGTTGCCATTATAGCCTCTTGTTTTCCACAAGGCCAATCATATCAAGTAATCTTATTAGTTTAAATGTTGTTTTGTTTTGTTTTTCCTGGAGGTCTATCTACTTCTGTTTTTCCTCTAACCAAACTCATTGTTCTTTCAGACTGCTGCATAGGTGAAATAGTTTAAATGGGTATCAAATTCTAATGGAGTTAAAATTTTCTTCATGATTTCAGAGGCATCACTTTTTTGACTTATAACCTCTGGAAACTATTGAGAAGAATTTCTGATTCTTTATACTATTTATGTGATATGTGTGACTGATCTTTTCATTCTTAGAAAAAATGAATTATCTCTTTCGTTTCATTTTTCTGTAATTTCCTAATTTTTTACCATAGTGTATCATACAGCAATTCATTGTATGGGGCACTTAATGAAAGTCCTTTCGACCTTTAGAAAGCCTTTCTATGTTGGGAAGTTGTCTTGAATTTTTTCATTGGTGATTTCCTCGCCTTGGTTTTTAATTTTTCAAAAACTTTCCATATTTGGATATTAGAACTCCTACAGTGGTCCTCTGATTAGGAAAAAAACATTTATCTGTTCTCCATCTATTCATCTTTTTTGCTGAACCTGTATATTCAGTTTTATATTTCTACAATCATATCTTTAGGACCTCTTTTTTCTTTTGTTCTAAGTTTCTGCTTTGTGTAGCTTCTTTCTATATATATATATTTTTTTTCTATATTTTTTGTCCTCTGGCTGTGCTGGGTCTTTGTTGCTCTGCATGGGCTTTCTCTAGTTGTGGTGAGCCGGGGCTGCTCTTCCTTGTGGTGCTCCGGTTTCTCACTGCAGTAGCTTCTCTTGTTGTGGAGCACAGGCTCCTGGGCACTCCGGCTGCCATAGTTGTGGCACACAGGCTCAGTAGTTGTGGCATGTGGGCTCCTGAGTGCATGCTCAGTAGTTTTGGCCCATGGGCTTTAGTTGCTCCAAGGCATGTGGAGTCTTGCCGGACCAGGGATTGAACCTGTGTCCCCTGCATTGGCAGATGGATTGTTATCCACTGTGCCACTACGGAAGTCCTGTATAGCTTCTAATACTTGTTTTTCAGATGAAAAGTCTTCTTTTATATCTCTGAAGATTTTAATGATTATTTTTTATTTTCTTTTTAAATTTTCTTCTTTTTGCATAGTCTGTCTCCACCATATTGTCTTCCTTTGGTTGGCTGAGCTGCTGTTATAATTGTCTCCTCATGTTAACAAATAGGGAGCTGGTTGGAATCTCTGAGTGCCAAGGTGAGGTTGTATGGTCCATCTGCTTCCCTGCAGAGTGATCTCCCTACACCTTTGTAGGGGACACCGATGTCGACATCGTTGGGACTTTCTTCTAGGGTGTTTACATTTCTCAGAGGAAGCTTTCAGTATCCTGGAAGGTAAAGGCTTAGTTACCAGTGTTCTGGAAACCAAATGAAGGATGAGAGGGAGGAGGTGTCAGCATTCAGCCTTTGGAATGCATATGTACATCCTCTTTTCAGTAACTGTTTGATCTTTTACCTGAGTTTCAAGACTTCTCCAGAGAGCCTCAGTTGTACCTTCCTCCATTATCACCACTCTGAAAAGTGCCTGGGTGGGCTGCTTATCTAGCAGCATGGTGAGAGAGAAGTCTGGCCATCTCTTCTGAAACAGCTTTCCATCAGCTTGGTTTCTTTTTATCTCCCATTTCACCTGGCTCTAGAGGCTCTGATACTATTAAATCTGGAATGTTTTGAGTATTGGGTATTCTGCAGTCTCAACTGGGTATTCTGCAGTATCAATTGGGTTAGTTTTCAGCTTTATCCAGAACTAGCTTAAGAGTTGGGGGTTCCTGGTCTAGTTCAGTCATTTCTCACTGGTAACTGTCAAAAATACGTTGCTGTTGTCCCTTCAGTCCTCCCCATTCTTGAAAACTGTTGCCTTTTAAAAATTGCTTTTTTGCAGTTTCCATGGGATTTTGAGAGAGAGTGAAATTTATAGATATTCAATATACCGTCTCTTCCTAGAACCCAGAATTATTTACAGTAATGAAAAACTGAACCAATAATGTCCAGCAACAGAGGAATGAGTGTATGAGTTACAATCCAGTCATAAGATGGACTGTCATGCAGAAATTTTATGCTTTCTATAAGCTTTTAATGGCTGTTTGAAGTTAATGGGTAAAGTAATACACACAGTAGTTACATGTTGTATTACTTCGCTGGGTTTTTTTTTTTTTTTTTTTGGGCCAAGTGACTTGTTTAGTTCACCAACCGAGATGGAACCCAGGCCCTCTGAAGTGGAAGCACAGAGCCTGAACCACCAGGGAATTCCCGTATTTCAACTATTTTAAAAGAAACAAACAAGAAAAACCCTGATCTGGAGGCATGCAGTCTAGTGGGTGAAGTAGCTCTGAATGCTAGGCAGAGAAAAAGTGAGACAGTAATATAGGCACAGGGCTTCCCTGGTGGTTCAGTGGTAAAGAACCCACTTTCAATGCAGGAGACGTGGGTTCAGTCCTGGGTTGGAGAAGGAACTGGCAGCCCACTCCAGTATTCTTGCCTGGGAAATACCATGGACAAAGGAGCCTGGCAGACTACAGTTCACGGGGTTGCAAAAGAGCTGGACATGACTGAGTGACGGAACAACAATATAGGCATGGACTAGACTATGCTCAAGGTCACACGGAGGTATTATTGTGTCCTAAAATTGACTGACAGAAACCAGGCCAACCTCTCTTTCACCTCCCAAGTGATTTTACCAGGGTTATATTGCTGTTTAGTAGTTTTGGTGGCTGCTTTTCACCCTATTTATAATCAGTCCCGTTAACTCTGTGGATAAGCAGGGATAAAGAAGTAGGCTCCAGTGACTGAGGCAGTGTTGGCCCATAGCCTAATGTAAAAAACTTCACACAGGCACAAAATAGAGAGACGGAAGTCTGAAGAGACATTTTCTCTGAGTTGTGATGGAGTCATTTGTACTACTGGGGATAGATGTTTTCCTTTGTTCATGGGATCTCCCAGGCAAGAATACTGGAGTGGGTTGCCATTTCCTTCTCCAGGGGATCTCCCCAACCTGGGGATCAAACCCCAATCTCCTGCATCGCAGATGGATTCTTTACCATCTGAGCCACCAGGGGAGCCCCTTAACTTTGTTAGAGTATGAAAAGAATCTGTGTGCTTTTATAATTCCCCTTTAAAAAAAAAAGAAAACATATCAGAACCTAAGCTGATCCATGGGGTCGCAAAGAACAACTGAGCGACTGAACTGAAATGAAGGCTGATCCATTCAAAATTGTCATTTCAGACCTGAAACCAAAAAGCTCCTAGAAAAGAACACAGGCAGAACACCCTTTGGCATAAATCATAGTGATATTTTTAAGATCTGACTCCTAAGACAAAAGAAACAAAAGCAAGAATAAACAAATGGGACCTAACTAAGCTTACAGAGTTTTGCACAGCAAAGGAAACCATCAACTGTTAAAACAAAAAGACAACCTAATGAATAGGAGAAAGTATTTACAAATAATGTGACTGATGAGAGGTTAATATCCAAAACATATATAAGCAGCTCATATAACTCATATCAAAAAACAACTTAAAACCCAATTTAAAAATGGGCAGAAGACCTGAATAGATAATTTTCCGAAGAAGATACACAGATAGCCAACAGGCAAATGAATGTTAGCTCAATGTTGCTAATCATCAGAGAAATGCAGATCAAAATCACAATGATTTTCACAGTTGTCAGAATAGTTATCATCAGAAAGACTACAAATAACAAATGTTGGGGAGAATGTGGAGAAAAGGGAACCCTTGGACACCTTTGATGAGAATGTAAATTGGTGCATCCACTGTGGAAAGCTGCCGGGGTCCTGCCCCAGCAGGATCCAGGGGCACCCTCAGGATGAACGGTGTTGGCGAGAGAAGACACGTAGGACCGGCCTTGATGGGGAATGTCTGCAAGGGAGAGAGAGAGAGACCAGACCGGAATGTGCAGCAGAGTCTGGCAGTTGCTTTATTTTTCACCATCGCCTTTATACCCTAAGTTGATACATTTCTAAGGGGCAGATAAGCACACAGACTTAGTTTAACATTATATCAGCTTGTCCTTCACGAAACCAGGTGTGCTCTGTATATTTTTGTTTATGAGAGTCTTTTCCCATAGATTTTTTGTACATTATCTTCTGGCCTTGAGGTTAGCAGAAAACAGAAAAGTGGCAGTCTCATGGTACAGCAGGTTGCAACATAATAGAAATACAATCCTGTTAACATAAAAGTCAGTCTTTTTGCAGAAGTTCTCAGCTAAATTTATCTAAAAAGTTTAACACACAAAGACTCTGTGGCTCTGGTGAAGCAGCCCCTGTTTAGCACTCCTGGTTAAAATTAACAATTATCTTATTGTTTTTACACTAGGGCTAAACCCTTATTTTACTAGATCTCCAACTATATGGACAATAGTTTCCACTGCACAACCTCAGCACATTAACATCAATCAAACATTGATCTAATAATCACGTTTAAAACAATATTTTTTGTATTCTCTAAAAGGGCTTCCTCACCCCCCAAAGGGCTCTGTGCCTATTAGGGCCTTTTTATCTTTTATTTATTTATTTATTATTAGGGCCTTTTTAATGGTTAATCTCTATGTATAATATCTTTTGGCTTTCAGGCCTGTTGACAATTTATGGCTTGCACCTGGTGCAACTCTAAGCAACTTCAGTAGCTGACCATGTCTTTTTTGTGGTTAATCTATTTTCTTTCTATTAGGTGTCATCTCCATGGGAACTAGATAGGATTACATTTTTACAGAACAGAAATGCAAAGGATTGCAAAAACAGCAGATATGGCACAAAACAGGCTCTTAGTCTAAAGTTAATTACCTGCAAGAAGTCACCAACTAATCTCTATCTAAACTATTTTCTATTAGGCACATTTGTGGCTATAATATTTGTGGAGCTTTTCTCACCCCGCGGAGGGACCTATGCTTAATAGTTTCTTTTGTTAGCGTACTGTGCTTAGGATGTTTAGAACAATCATGAGCATTTTTTGCAATGAGAGCACACATTTATCAAACAAACCAGAATGCCAGCAAAAGGGTTTGAATTGAAGCATTTCCTTCATCCCTGGCACTTTCATAGGGTACCAGCGTCTAGGACGTTTATTAATTAGGGTTTTAAGTTGGTCCTCATTCAATGAAAGAGGAGCAGGAGAACTCTAGGCAGGCAACACAAGAATCTGCAACAGGGCAAACAAGAACAACAGCAGAAAAAGGGGGAGGATACAGGGTGGGGTAGAGGCCAAGGCCAACCTGGAGGGTCCCTTATCCTAGACAGCCTTGCCTGTCAGGGATTTTCCTCATGACCTCGTCATGGATGGGATCCCGGATGGCCTTGCCTGCCCGGTATTTTCTTCATGACCTCGTCATGGGCGGGACCTCCCATAATAGCTCCCGGCATCTCTCCCTTTTTTATTTTTTTAAAACAACCAGATGGATCTCAGTTGCGAGATTCTGAGTGCTCTGCCAAAGAGTTCTGACGATACAAGGGAGAATAACAATAATAAGAAGAATCAGCACTATTACAGCGATGTAACTGAGAACAGTAGACAAGATGTTTCTGGCAGAGATAAAGATGGAGAGAGTTTCAAAGAAATCACTGGCGGCTCCAGCAGCAGTAAAATCCAGTCGGGAATGCTCGATTGTTCTAATCTGTCCATGCAGTCTATCTAAATCTAAACTTATGCTGGAGCTATTCTGTGGGGACCAAAGCTCTGATGGAGCAAAGGTGTTTTAATCAACATGGCATGGGCATATATACTGTAGTTATTTTCAGCAAAGATAAAGATTAAGATTTCAGACTTACAGAACTTAAGGTGATCTCTATTAAAGAGAGAAGAGGGTACTTATCACCGTAATGAGAAACTAATGAAGGAAATGCCTGGATTTCAGGAATTAATAAGGGCCAGAGGTTTCCTGACAGATCCATAACAGCACACGGGAAGCCTCCTGTTAATTGCTTTTTGACAATTTTTCCTATTTTATCACACCTGCAAAAAAGGTCTTGACCAAATAAGTTTGACCAGTATTAACTAACCTTATAGAAAAGTGACGATAAACAACAAATACAATTATCAAGACAATCACCAAAGTTACAGTTTTAGACCCAATGTTGTGGGTAATAATTTAAAACCATCTTTGTGGGTTTAGCTGGATAATTTGTTCCGCTAAAGTTTTCAAATTAGTGGAAGAGGGCAGACGTTTAGAAAAAATTTCAAAGATTTTTTTTTTACAGTAATAGTACATTTAGAGAGGCGTTATCATGTAAATGAAATTTGATTTGTTCCCAGTTGTAGGTACTATAATTGAATTGAACAGGAGTCACACAAAATTGGCAATTAATACAAGTTACAGATTAAATTGTAAGTGGGACATAGGCCTGTATAAAATATGACTGATTATAGCAAAAGAAATAGTTACTATGACCACGACTGGTCCCCATGAAATGTCCAGTCCGAACCTCAAGTTTTCTGGTGTTGGCAGCAAGCTTTTATGTTTTATATATGTCTCATAGCTCAGGCCCAATTTGTTTATCGAGGAGGATTCCAGGAGTAGGAGGAGGATGTCATTCCACTGTCAAGCCAGCCAAGAAGTCCTTTGTCATGGTAATGTTTCAACATAGTGTTAGTAATCTTTTAAGCCACTTAAGCAGCATAATATATGTTTTTTATTTTTTCCTTAACTCTTTCCCTAAAGTTTTAGTAGTATAAACATGGTTCACAGACAGAGAAAGGGCCGCAATGTCCGAAAGCCTTCTTTTGGAGGTAGGACGAAAGCCCAAGTTTGTCAGCCGACGTTTATGCATAATTTTTCTGGGCCCAGGCAATGGAAGGACTTCACAGCCTAAAAAAGTGTTAATTAGTTTTTCTTCCTCCCCAGGGTGTGAGGGTTACAGGGAGGGGGCATATGGGCGGTGTCATTGGTTGATTTGATCGGTCTCTTTTCCGTCTATTTTATGACCTGTAATAAAGTGGGGGTTGGGTAAGTAAGCCCAGTTAAGTTTGGGAGACACAGGCTAGCAGGAAAATGTATTCAGGACTCCGAGGCATTCCCTGTTTGAGAGACCAAATTTTTTCTATAATTAGTTTGAGAGGAAGGTTTTTCTTACTCCCGGAAAACACAAGATTCAAACCTGTAATTTTTCAGATAGAAACCATAAAAGTTATAAGCATATTCGATGGTTCATTCAGTCCTTTGTTAACTTTTGTGACGTCATCAGGTTTTTCATTAGAATATTAAGACATATTAAAATGTTAAGAACTCTATATAGGATATCTGCATTAGTAATTTTTACAGATATCCTAAAAATACCATATATTATATATGGTATACCATATGGCCTACCATAAACCATAAAATATGGCTACCATATATTATAACACGAGCAGATTTATTACTCATTTGATAATCTTTTTTATGTAATTTAACCAACCACGTAAACATAGTTTAATATTTTTTCCTGGGATGCTTCAGGGGCCCTCTGAAGCATCCCAAAGTTAACTAGAAGCTAAAAGCGCTTCATCAGAATAATTTAGGAAGTTTTGTCAACAAAGAGCAGAAAGGTTTAGACATTCAGTCAGATGGGACTACAGGTCACTGTGAAACAACAGCTATTTACTCAGCCAAAGTAACAATATAGGATTTTAGAGGCAAATATAGAACAGACCATTTAAGAGGTAAATAAACATAAATTTATTGTCAAATGCAGTTCAACATCTGAAGAAAGTGTGTTCTTTTAACAGAGAGAAAAGTCAGATTCAAGTTTTTGCATCAGCTTACTTTTATTCATCAACAGTCCCAAACTTCTTTAGTTTTTCTGTAAAAGGAAATCAGTGTTTAGTAGTAAATGTTTCAAAATCTTATTTTATTTGGAAATGACCTAATTATTTAATAGACTTTCAATACTTAGTTTAGTACAACCCTTAGAAATTCAAGTTATACCAATCTGGAGAGACTATTGTAGACAAATATTCCTAAAGAATAATTATTTTTAATAGAGTTTATATATAAACTCATATCTCATTTACATTTATTATAAGTTTCTTTATTCAAGGTAATTTTCTTGTTGACAAACTTGTAACAGATAGAATATTTAACTTACATTAAACCTAGTTACAATGAAAATATTTTACTTGATGTTATTTTAAGACATGTCTATATTAGATAGGTCAACAAACAAACATTAATATCAGGTATTTAATACTGAATATTTTCTAGTTCACCTGAACCTGGAATTTATTGCTTAATTTAGAATTATTTGATTTGTAAGTGCTTACCTTTTTTTTTTAAGCCAATTAAATAGAGCTCATTTACAAATTAACCTAAAAAATATTACCCAGAGACAAAGACACACCAAGACATAATTAGACAGACACAGTGCAAGATCTAGCTTCATTTTCTAAGATTGGTCATGAATTAGATATTACAATATAAGATTTACTAGTTTATAAAAAAAGGTTGAAATAAGTAGAATTTTTAAAAGCCTTTTAGATTCCTGCGTCCAGGACCAGGGGACTAGAAAAACGGGAAGGATAGGAAGGGCTAAGGAGAAGAAAGAGAGGGAAGGGGAAAGAGCTCAATAAAGTCTCTTGTTCCTCACCGGTCGGGGCACTCTGACCAGCTGTCTGCGTCAGGAGGAGACCAGGGACAAAAGGGTCCCAGTTGCGGCCAATGGGTCTGGTCCATTGGCAGGCAAGCTGGCCCCTGAGTATCCCAAGTGGTCAGGATGTCAGTCTCAGCGAAGAAGAGTCCCCACCAGTAGCGGGAAGGGGGACCCCTTCCAGGGCCCGAAACCGGGCTCTTGTCTAACACTCGGAAATGAATTGTCCGAGGAGACACATGTGCTGACAAAGCAAGAGACTCCATTGGGAAGGGCACTCGGGTGGACAGCAGGAGGGTAAGGGAACCCAGGAGAACTGCTCTCTTCTGGAAACCAAGGACATTGCTCCTGTACAAATGTGAAAAAAGATTGAACGCTGGTCTTTTTAACTTTAATTACTCTGCAGTTAAGGAGTTGCATTATAACTCCAATAAAAAGCTGTCTTTCTTTTGACTCACTGTTACCCATTTCTGTTACTAATTAGAAGAAGAAAAAAAGAGAAAAAAAAGGAAGAGGCTTAATTTTAGAGAAGAAAGAACCTGAAACGTACCCACATTTCTTACCCTACCTTTCTTATGTAGGGGGGCCTGTAGCGCCCTAGTGGGGTTCTAAAACCTGAAGCCTACCCACTTTCCTTACCCTACCTATCTTATGCAGGGGCGCCTGTGGCGCCCTAGTGGGGTCCTAGCTGTCCCGAAGACTGAACAATGGGGGGGATTACCTTCAGGTTCCCTGTTCGTGGCGCCACTTGCCGGGGTCCTCATTCAATGAAAGAGGAGCAGGAGAACTCTAGGCAGGCAACACAAGAATCTGCAACAGGGCAAACAAGAACAACAGCAGAAAAGGGGGGAGGATACAGGGTGGGGTAGAGGCCAAGGCCAACCTGGAGGGTCCCTTATCCTAGACAGCCTTGCCTGTCAGGGATTTTCCTCATGACCTCGTCATGGATGGGATCCCGGATGGCCTTGCCTGCCCGGTATTTTCTTCATGACCTCGTCATGGGCGAGACCTCCCATAATGGCTCCCGGCAGAAAGCAGTATAGAGGGTCCTCAAAACATTAAAAATAGAACCACTATATGATCCAGCAATTCCATTTCTCAGTATATATCCAAAGAAAATGAAAACACTAATTCAAAAAGATAGCATGCACCCCAATGTTCATAATAGCATTATTTACAGTAGCTAATATATAGAAGCAACTTAAGTATCTATCAACAGATGATGGATAAAGATTTATATATTTGTATCTATATAGATATAGATATATACACACAATGGAATATTAACGAGCCATAAAAAAGAATGAAATTCTGCAATTTGCAACAACATGGATAGATCTAGAGTATACAATTCTAGTGAAGTAAGTCAAATGGAGAAAGACAAATACTCTGTGTCATCGCTTATATGTGGAATCTAAAAAAATACAACAAGCTAGTGTATATAACTGGGGAAGGCAATGGCACCCCACTCCAGTACTCTGGAAAATCCCATGGACAGAGGAGCCTAGTAGGCTGCAGTCCATAGCGTCGCTAAAAGTCAGGCACGACTGAGCGACTTCACTTTCACTTTTCACTTTCATGCACTGGAGAAGGAAATAGCAACCCACTCCAGTGTTCTTGCCTGGAGAATCCCAGGGACAGAGGAGCCTAGCGGGACACGACTGAAGTGACTTAGCAGCAGCAGCAGCAGTGTATATAACAAAACGGAAGCAGATTCACAGATACAGAGAAAAAACTAGTGGTTACCAGTGGAAGGGGGAAGGAGGGAGGGGCAAAATAGGTATAGATAAGAGTACAAATTCATATGTATAAAAGAAGGATAAATTGTATGGCACAGGGGCAATATAGCCACCATTTTGTAATAATCTTTGTTGTTGTTGGGTTTCCCTGATAGCTCAGCTGGTAAAGAATCCGCCTGCAATGCAGGAGACCCCAGTTCCATTCCTGGGTGGGGAAGATCCCCTGGAGAAGGCTTAGGCTACCCACTCTGGTATTCCTGGGCTTCCTTTGTGGCTCAGCTGATAAAGAATCCGCCTCCAATGCGAGAGACCTGGGTTCGATCCCTGGTTGGGAAGATCCCCTGGAGAAGGGAAAGGCTACCCACTCCAGTATTCTGACCTAGAGAATTCCATGGACTGTATAGTCCATGGGGTCACGAAAAGTCAGACACAACTGAACGACTTTCACTTTCTTTCTTTTTTGTTGTTCAGTCACTCAGTCGTGTCTGACTCTTTACAACCCCATGGATTGCAGAACTACAGGCTTCCCTGTCCATCACCAACGCCCAAAGCCTGTTCAGACTCATGTCCATTGAGTCAGTGATGCCATCCAACCATCTCATCCTGTGTCATCTCCTTGTCCTCCTATCCTCAATCTTTCCCAGCATCAGGGTCTTTTCTGATGAGTCGGCTCTTTGCATCAGGTGGCCAAAGTATTGGAGTTTCAGCTTCAGCATCAGTCCTTCTAATGAATATTCAGGACTGATTTCTTCTAGGATTGACTGGTTTGATCTCCTTGCTGTCCAAGGGACTCTCAAGAGTCTTCTGCAGCACCACAGTTTGAAGGCATCAGTTCTTTAGCGCTCAGCCTTTTTTATTGTCCTGCTCCCACATCCATACATACTGGAAAAACCATAGCTTTGACTACATGGACCTTTGTAGGCAAAGTAATGTCTCTCTTTTCAATACGCTGTTTAGGTTTTTCATAGCTTTTCTTCCAAGGAACAAACGTCTTACTTTCATGGCTGCAGTCACTGTCCACAGTGATTTTGGAGCCCAAGAAACTGGAATATAATCTATAAAAATATTGAATCACTGTGTTGTACACCTGAAATTAATATAATACTGTAAAGCAACTATTTGTTGTTGTTCAGTCACTAAGTTCTGTCCAACTCTTTGCAACCCCATGGACAGAGCATGCCAGGCCTTCCTGTTCCTCACTATCTCCTGGAGTTTGCCCAAGTTCATGTCCATTGGGTCAGTGATGTTATCCAACCATCTCATCCTCTCCTGGCCTCTTCTCCTTTTGTCTTCAGTCTTTCCCAACATCAGGGTCTTTTCCAGTGAGTCAGTTGCTTGCATCAGGTGGCCAAAGTACTGGACCTTCAGATTTAGCATCAGTCCTTCCAATGAATATTCAGAGTTGATTTCCTTTAGGAGGGACTGTTTTCACAGATTCTCATAAGTCTTCTCCAACACCACAGTTAAAAGCATCAATTCTTCAGCGCTCAGCCTTCTTTATGGTCCAACTCTCACAGCCGTACATGACCACTGGAAAACCCATACTTTAACTAGACAGACCTTTGACGACAACGTGATGTCTCTGCTTTTTAATACGTTGTCTAGGTTGGTCATAGCTTTTCTTCCAAGGAGCAAGCGTCTTTTAATTTTGTGACTGCCGTCACCGTACGTGTGATTTTGGAGCCAAAGAAAATAAACTCTGTTACTGTTTCCATTTTTTCCCCCATCAGTTTGCCATGAAGTGATGGGACTGGATGCCATGATCTTAAGTTTTTTGAATGTTGAGTTTTAAGCCAGCCTTTTCACTTTATCACCTTCATCACCTTTAGTTCCTCTTTGCTTCCTGACATTAGGGTGGTGTCATCTGCATATCTGACGTTGTTGATATTTCTCCTGGCAATCTTGATTCCAGATTGAGCTTCATTCAGCCTGGCATTTCGAATGATGTACTCTGTGTAGACGTACAGATGGTAAAGAATCTGCCTGCAACGTGGGAGACCCAGGTTCAATTTCTGGGTTGGGAAGATCTCCCGGAGAAGGGAATGGCAACCCACTCCAGTATTCTTGCCTAGAGAATCCTTCTGGACAGAGAGGCCTAGTGAGTTACAGTCCATGGGATCACAAAGTGTCGGACATGACTAAGTGACTAACACCACTACTCTGCATAGAAATTAAATAGGCAGGGTGACAACATACAGTCTTGATGTACTTCTCTCCCAATTTTCACCCAGTCTGTTGTTCCATGTCTGGTTCTAACTGTTACTTCTTGACCTGCGTACAGGTTTCTCAGGAGGCAGGTAGGGTGGTCTGGTATTCCCATCTCTTTAAGAATTTTCCACAGCTTGTTGTGATCCACACAGTCAAAGGCTTTAGTCTATGAAAAAAAAAGTCGATGGTTTCCTGGAATTCCCTTGCTTTTCCTATGATACAACAGATGTTGCCAGTTTGATCTCTGGTTCCCCTGCCTTTTCTAAATTCAGCTTGTGCCTCTGGAAGTTCTTGGTTCACATACTGTTAAGGCCTAGCTTGAAGGATTTTGAGCATTATCTTGCTAGCATGTGAAATCAGTGCAATTGTGCAGTAGTTTGAATATTCTTTGGCATTGCCCTTCTTTGGGACTGGAATCAAAACTGGCCTTTTCTTTCTTTGGGATTGGAATGAAAAACTGACCTTTTTCATTGTTGTTGTCCAGTTGCTAAGTCCCATCTGACTCTGCAGCACGCCAGGCTTCCCTGTCCTTATCTCCTGCAGTTTTCTGAGACTTATGACCCTTGAATTGATGATGCATCATGTGGTGTCTTCTCCAGCACCACAATTCAAAAGCATCAATTTTTCAGCACTCAGCCTTCTTTCTGGGTCTTACTTAGGTCACCTTTTATTATGAATTTTTCCTTTATGTTAGTCCTTCTCCTCCACCCTGTGATTTTTACTAGCCAGTCATCAGAACAAAGAGGGCAGGAATTTTCTTTTTTATTTTTTTTCCACTTTGGATTTTCTAGCTCCAAAGAAAATGCCTTGAAAACAGTAAATGAAGGCTCAATAAGAGGATGTTGGATGAATGAATACTGTGATTATTGTGTAGGATGGGTAGCCTAGTCTCATTTTTTTTCTTTAAAGTTAAAAATATATGTTTGTGTCTAGACATTTATGACTATTAATTTTTAAAGCCTTCAAGATTTAACACCACACTGCAAATAAACTATACTTCAATAAAATTTTTAAAAGGGTTGGGGGGATGAAATGGTAAAAAATGAACAAACCACAGGGGTGGGGGAGGGGAATTTTTTTGACACCATAAAATACATATTTATAATGATTTTTTTCCTTTGGACTCTTCAGTTTTCCCAAAGGCTGAATGGTAACTTTTAAAATCAGAACTTCTTTCCCAAAACATGATTTTCTGTTTTGACTCTTTTGTTTTCCTATCTTTTAAATTCAAGGTCAGATGGGAGCTTGTGATTTCATTATGTAAATGAAAGATTGTACAAGTTAAAAACTTTTAGGATGACATCCCTACTTTATTTTATTAAAAAAAATTTTTTTTTTTTTTTACATCCCTGCTTTAAAGGGCTTCCTGGGTGGTGCTAATGGTAAAGAACCTGCCTGCCAATGCAGGAGACATAAGAGACACAGGTTCGATCCCTGGGTCGGGAAGATCCCTTGGAGAGGGCAGAGGAGCCTGGCGGTCCATAGGGTCGCCAAGACTTGGACACAACTGAAACGACTGAACATGCACGTACACATCCTACTTGAAAAATCAAATGTGCTACTGTTTTAAAGGAGCTGTGCTACTTGGAGAAGTAAATCCAAGAACAAGTATTTAGGGAAGTGAGAAATAAACGCGGATGGAGTGGAAAGTATAGGCAAGGTATGGTGAGTACCAAGTTTATATATGTAGTAAAAAAGCCCAAGTCACGCAGCTGTGTCTGTGAAGAGATCACAGAATTGCTTTCCCAGTTTGCGGCTCATCACCTGACTCTTCCAACTGATAGTCTGTGGTAGCAGAGACTTTCTTTTGGCCATAGTCAATTGAAAGTCTAGTCCAGGAGATGCTCTGCCGTTTCCACTCCCAGCAGTGTTTAGTTACCAGTCACTCTCATTTGTCGGCTCTCGGCTGTTTATACTGGAGAGATGGCAGGCCATTCAGTTAGCCAGCAGCCCAGGCCATGGGTGTGACTCCTATGTCTCTGCTGAGGCTGAGACGTAAAGATATGAAATGATGATGTGGAAGCAAGCTATAGAACGGGCCTAGTTGAATAGTTGTTGTTTGCTGTTTTGTTGCTAAGTCATGTCTAACTGTTTTTGTGACCCCAGGGACTGTAGCCTGCCAGGCTCCCCTGTCCATGAGATTTGCCAGGCAAGAATACTGGCATGTGTTGCCTTTTCCTTCTCCAGGGGGCCTTCCAAACCCAGGGATCAAACCCGTGTCTCCTGCATTGGCAGGTGGATTCTTTACCACTGAAGCACCAGGGAGACATCTGGGAGGTGGGATCAGTTTTTGAAGAAAGAACATGGAAGCTGAGAAATACAACAGTCAAGGACTGGGCCTTGCAGAATTGCCCCAGTTAGGGAACAAGAGAGGAGAACAAACCTTCCTGAAAAAAGATGGAGAAAGAGGAGAGGTGAGCACTTTCATAATCAGTAGGCAAGAGTGACCTTTGAAAAAAATGCAGTCATTTTCTGCTGTTGATGGAGTAGGGGGAAATGGCAAGAAAACATGTATAATGTGTGTTGGCCACATTAATTTCTCATGGATGGAGTGAAGGCTAAGGTGATCAGTTTGAAGACAAATTAAACAATCAGTGTATCTTAGAAACTCCCCTTAGTCCCAGGGCTTGAGAATACCTTCCTTTGTCTCACTGACCACATCACATTGAGAGGATCCTAATCTGTTCTCCTAAATTCTCTGATGCCAAAGAGACTGTAACTGTTTTGGAGGATTTTCCAGTTTTGCTCTGGGGAGATGAATACTCCCAGTTTTTCTAACCTGATATTCTCCACAGGTTAGTAGACCCTAACTGTAATGAGGCTTTGACCCTTGAAAATGTGAGGGTCAGGGGCACCAACCCTCCATGCAGTTAAAAATCTGTGTATAATTTATAGTTGGCCCTCTGTATCTGCAGTTCTTCTGTATCCATACCCTCAGGTCCTGTAGTACTGTGGTACTTATTTATGGAAAAAAATCTGCATGTAAGTGAACCCCAAGTTGATCAAGGGTCAACTGTATATCAGTCTATGAACCACTGAGTGTAGAGGTTAAGAGCATAAACTCACTAGTTCTGCTACTGTTTAACTGGGTGGTTTTAGGTAAATTAGTTAATTGTCTTCTGCCTCATTTTCTTCATCTCTAAAGTGGACAATAATACTTAGTGCCAACTGCCTATAGAAATAAAAATGCACAGTGAAAGCATTGTGAGTTAAATTTGCATCAGGGTCTTACTGAGGACTAAAGCCAAGGAAACAGCTTCTCAGTAGCTCTGAGAAACTGCTCTGAAGAGGTAAGAGAGAGGCTAGTTTATGTATGATGGTTTTTGGTGGGGAATGCAGTCAAGTAGGTATCTTGGTAAAGGATTACTGCTAGTTTACAAAGAACAGATATCACAAGTTAATGACTTCAGGGCTTTTCTCTGTATGGGAAGATAGCAAGAAGCTGGGTTTATTAAAATTCTTCTTGAGATACACCTAACTATTTCAGGGCCTGTTTGCCCAAAGCAAACAATAAGCATCCTCTCATTGTCTTAATTTCCTAGGCCTGGAGCACAGAGTCCTTCATCCTTTTATCGCCTTAATCTCTTCTGATAACAGAGTGCACTGTTGGTCAGTGACTGCAGCAGGTTAATTCATCCTTGTAGAATTCACTGATGAGCGGAACACTCTTTGCTCTTTTTTGTTTGTACAACCTAAACAGTAATTGTTGAGAATTAAATGAGATAATATCTGTAAAGCCACAGAATAGTGTCTTAACATGTAGGAGCTCCTCCATAAATGTGATGTTAAACCAATGAATTCTTAACTCTTAAGATCCAGGAAAGAAAAATAAGAGAATAGTACTGCAGGGTGACTGTGGAATTGAAAAAAGTTTATTTTCTAGATAAAGGACACTTGTATATGTTTGAAAGGAGAGGTGCTAAAGCCAGGTCAGCGGAAAGGGCTAAGATCATAGAGGATGGAATTGGGAGGGCACGTGGAATGAGGGGCTTCCAAGGTGGCACTAGTGGTAAAGAACCCGCCTGCCAGTGCAGGATATATGAGAGATGTAGATTTGATGCCTGGGTGGGGAAGATGCCCCTGATCCCCTGGAGGAGAGCACGGCAACACCCAGATCTCATAGCCAGACATTGGTTCAGAAGATGATGTTGATGCTTACACTTTGAGAAACACTGGTGAGAAAAGCATTCATTTGTACTTTTGAAATAAAGGAGAAGGTAAATTGTTCTCACTCCTATAAAAGAATGGGTGTGATTGGATTAGGATTGTAGTTCTCAATTCTGTAAAACCTTAGGGTCCCTTTGCATAACAAATAGTAATATTTATTTTACTGTTCATAGTATATTCATGGAAAATATGAATATTCAAGATGTTCCTAGAAAATGTAAGTTATATGTTTCCCCACAGTTGATGTAAATGTTCTAACTGTAATATAAAGGAGAAACAAAATATTATAATAAAGTGTTTTAATATGCAAATACTTGGCTTGGCTACCCAAGGAAACTGAAATGTCCCCACAAACTTTCAAAATCACCCCTTGAGAACAGTGGCATAGTAATTGAGAACCACTGGTTTAGGTGGAGGTTTAAAACATCAGGGTAGAGGGGATTGAAAAGATGTGTATAAGAAGAATGCCAAATTGCAGTGAAGATGTGACTGCAGTTTGCATGAATTTGGGGTAGGAGGATCACAACTTCCTCCAGCAGTGCTGGGGAGAACAAAAGTAGGATCTAGGACCACATGCAGTAAGTGTGCTCTGCTGAAGCAGGAGGATGAGGTGGTTGAGGGGCTAGTGAGTCACATGGTATCTAGAGTCTGAAGAATCTAGTGAACTGAAAGGTCAGACTCCTCTCTGTCAATAAGTAGTCAGGAGGCAAGAGAAACTTACCTTGGTTCAAAACATAAAATGCTGGGAGAATAGAACAGCAACAAAATAGGTTATATATATACATCACTTAGCCAAACACAGAGATGAGGAGAAAGGAAAATCCAGGGGGCAAAGGTAGGAATGGACTCCGTCTATTCCCTGAGGATACTGCCCCTTCTCAGAGGAGGATGGGGGATGTTAACAGAGCAGGGGCAGGAGATAAAGCCTGGGTGAGGCCTGCGCTCAGGGAGGGATCTGACTGGCTGTTTCCTCTTCGTTCTGCACAAACTGATTCTGAAAGGAGAAGCTTATCTCGAGTCGTGCCCCGTGAACACTGGAATCCAACCTCAAGCCCGTAGCCAAGATATTCTCGAGTCGATGCCCGGCTCCTCTCCCGGGGCTGGTCTGAAGCGTTGGGAGCCAGGCGAGGATGAAGTCGACTGACGACTAAAAAACTCTTTGCGTGGGTGTGCCCCATGGACTCCACACTGGGAGATCCGAAGACCTTCAGTTAGCCCGCTTCAGGACGCGGTGGGTTTCTGTCGGGCCGGGCGCGGCGAGTTGTTGGAGGAAGCGGCCGGCAGGGGGCGCGGGCCGCGAGGCGGCGGTGGAGTAGCTACAGGGATGGCTCAAGGCGTTTGGAACCGCGTTCCCCGGAAATACGGGCTTGATTATCTATTAACAATACTAAAATATAGTTTGAAAATATGTTTATTTGAATCGCTAGGATAAAGGCCAATTGGAGTCGTTTCAGGAGTGACGCAGATCTTACAGTGGTGTGCACAGCCGCGGGTAGTGCCAAGGTCAACCTCGGGGAAGATAACCAGCATCAGGTGGTTTTCCCGGGCGAGGCTCATCCGTTGCACTCCAGATGTGCTGACCCCAGCGATTTCCCCAAATGTGGATAAGTCGGTCGCATAATTTGTGGCAGTGGGGGACTGTGTTGGTGCTTTCCCCTATCCTCTTTCTATCTTAAAGACAAATCGTTCAAGATGTTTTCTAAAAAGGGTCTAGTGGCTCATCTCTAACACTGGAGGGGTTATCACGTAAGGTAGGTGGGTAGTGGTGAGTGTGATACACGGACGGAGTGAAATAAAGATCTTTAAATACTAAACCACTATGAAACGGTCTTCTGCCCGGATTTTTGGGTTTTGTCAGTACTATTTATTTAACTTCAGCTGTCTGAGCTTTAGGATCTGAGTTTACCTGAATGGTTTTGAACGTTTTTAGTTTTGGAGTGTTACAATATCTAAATTTTTTTTAGGCTGGTTATATTTTGCAGTGATACACCATTTTGGGTGATTGGGGATAAGGAAAGCATGTTATTAGAACTATTTTCAGTTCTTTTAGCCTTTTATATGTGGTTACCAAAACTTGTAAAATAGCATGTTGTTCACATTATATTCTGTTGGACATCATTTCTCCCTTAAGTTTGCAGGAGGTCTTGCTGTGTTACTTCTATAACATACTTCCGCTTCCTGGAATTCCCTGCCTTCTCTCATCAGTCTTTGACCTTCAGCTCTCTCTTGTTGCAGCTTCCTGGGATCCACCCAAACTGCCACAGAACCTAAGATGGGCTTAAACATTACTTGGTACTGTAGGCACAGTGCTGCATAAAGGCACTTCTTTTAAAATCAGAAGAAAAAAAGGTGAATTTTTAGGTGGAAGAAAATGTATATAACAGTGTCATCTTTTTATATTAATATGTTTTTCATGGTGGAAGGGTCCACAAAGGCAAAGGTGTATAGGATCCTTCAGTCGTAATGTGGTCCTTAACTCTTTGATTAGTGCTCATTACTCTTTTCCTCTAATTCTGGCAGGTCTATTTCCTCTATAGTTTGTGATCTTATTTATTACAAGGAGATTGTATCTCCACATGATTACTCTAGTATCTTCAGCGCCTTAGGCTAGTTGCTGGCACCTTAAGTTTAGGTGGCTGTAAGTGACTAGTTACATGTGAGTAACAACTTGAGTTCAGGTTTTTGTTTTTTTCAGCATTAGTAGCACTCATAGAAACTCATGGATACTTTGTGAATGTTGAAAATACTGGAGTAGGCAGTGTGGTCATCAGAAATAAAGTTCCCGTGAGGATTTATTGTATAACACAGGGAACTCTACTCAATACTCTGTAATGGCCTATATGGGAAGAGAATCTTAAAAAGAGTAGATCTATGTATATGTTTTACTGATTCACTTTGCTGTACAGTAGAAAACTAATACAACATTATAAATCTACTATATGCCAATAAAAAATTTTTAAAAAAGAAAGAAGACTTCCTCAGCATAGCAAAAAGAGCCTTAGAATGTCTGTGAAATCATACCTGGGGGGGACACAGTCATAGAGGACTCAGCGCTGTGGCCAGCCTGGCATTCATGGAAACAGCAATACCATGGAAACAGCAAACCACCTGGAATGAAATTAGGATGGTAGATCCATAATGAAATTATAACATGTAACTGAGGTGGGCTGGGTCACACTTTGTGGATGACAGTATCTGACAGATGTCTAAGTAGAGTGATTATGGTTTATACTGCAGAGCCTTATGGATGGGAAGTGTAAAACCAGGGCCAGTGTGCATCAGAAGTGCCTCAGAATGGGTTTGGCTCCCCGAAACATAGGGGGTGTGTGTGTAGAGTGTCTGTAGAGTTGCTCAAGCTGGTAACAGACGTTTAGATTCAGTTGTCAGCACCATGGACTTCTTAACCGTCAGACCTGCTCAGTGAGCTTATATAACAAAAGGCAGCTTTTAAAAATTACTGCCACACATATTTCTGAACAGACACTCTCCTTGACTCCTATGAGGCAAAGATATGAGTGGAAATTCAGAGGTGGGTGAGACTCACAGACTGAGGGCCATGTGTGATGGGACAGAACGTCTTAGTTGGCAGAGGCAACCATGATCTGAGAGAGGTGGGTAGATGTGCTGGTGCCGCCCCTCCCCAGGATGCAGGAACTCTCCAAACACCTGCTCTGCTGAGAGACGGGCTGTGCCTCTCCACCTGGGCTTATTTGGGGCCTTTGAGTTAGTTGGTCACGGAGTTGTTTTATTCTGTGTGTCAGTATATTAATATGTATACACACACACACATATGGACCTATATTCTCTATAATTATTATTGTTGTTCAGTTGCCCAGTCATGTCCAACTCTTTGCGACCCCATGGACTGCAGCACCAGGCTTCCCTGTCCTTCACCAGCTCCCAGAGCTTGCTCAAACTCATGTCTATTGAGTTGGCGATGCCATCCAGCTATCTCATCCTCTGTCGTCCCCTTCTTCTAGCCTCAATCTTTCCCAGCTTCAGGGTATTTTTCAGTGAGTCGGCTCTTTGCATCTGGTGGCCAGAGTACCGGAGCTTCGGCTTCAGCATCTCGCGCCAGTGAATACTCAGGGTTGATTTCCTTTAGGATTGATTGGTTTGATCTTGCAGTCCAAGGGACTCTCAAGATGCTGGAGTCCAGCCCCGGCGGGTCCAGGGATACCCCAGGGATAAGTAGCGTCAGCGAGAAGTGCACGGACTCTGGTTGTAATGCAAGAGCTCGTCTACTTTATTTTTTAACAGCTCAGATTATATAGAATTGGTTTTCTTGACTCCCCCTTACCATCACCCCATGTTACATCACATGTTGGTTTCATACTCCCGTCAACATTTTCCCTCATATCTTTCCCAATGACTTCATCTGGAACAATCCCGATTACAGGGTTTTTGCCTTGAATGTCCCGTACATAGTCTTCTTGCCTCAATGGCCTAACATTTTCACTCTGACAAAAATAATGTTCCGTAGATTCCAGATATAGTATGAATTCTTTGGACAATAAAACAATATATGGGAAGGATTATGAAAAACATGTTTGACATTTCTGAGAATAGTACCATGAGAAAACCTATATATTTTTCTTTGTCTAAGACCACAAGACCTCAGTCTACAATCTTTAACTATGAAGCAGCAAAACACCTATGCAGCAGCAAAACACCTCTATTAATAGTGAAGTAATGGCAGTGAGGCTGGTTAATATAAATCTTCTATACTATTGAAGTCCTATGCTACATATTTTCCAATTCTACAAAAATACCTGTAATATTCCATGTTGCTTAAAGGAAGAGAAACAATGGACAAATAGCAGCACTGAAATGGCAACAATGAAAACCCTCTTGACCAAAGAATATTAACCTATCGTACATCTACTTATGAATCTAAACGCCTCTGCTCTTTTCTAATCTAGAACATTATAATTGGCAAGCAGCCAAGCTATGCCTGTGGCCTTTTCCTTTTTGGCTTGGTACAGAGCTTATGGTCATGTCCTGGGTCAGAGCAATCATGAGCATTTCTGATGCCCTCCCAAGCATAATGCCACTTGCGTGGTGGATGGTCTGTCACAAACCTGAACAGGCCTTTCATTCCTGGTTGGTCATAAGGTTCCTGATGCTTAGGAGGCAGAGTAGGCCTCGGCCTTAGCGGATCTTTCTTAATAGGCTTGGACTTTGCCAGGGAGGCCTGATCACTATATGTTACATTCCTAATAATTAATAGAAAATCCAACAACAGTAAGACAGAAAGAGGAAGGGGACATACTGGGCCCCCGGGGCGACCCCGAGGGGAAGAGCTGCCTTGCAGGTTCCTCTCTCGTCCCGTGACCTTGTCACGGTCTGGGCACGTCCCAGCGGCTCCCGACATCAAGAGTCTTGTCTAACAGTTCAAAAGCATTAATTCTTTGGTGCTCAGACTTCTTTATGGTCCAACTCTCACATCCATACATGACTACTGGAAAAACCATAGCTTTGACTATATGGATCTTCGTAGGCAAAGTAATGTCTCTGCTTTTAAAGACACTGTCTATGTTTGTCATAGCTTTTCTTCCAAGGAGCAAGCGTCTTTTAATTTCATGGCTGCAGTTACCATCTGCAGTGATTTTGGAGCCCAAGAAAATAAAGTCTATCATTGTTTCCCCATCTTTTTGCCATTAAGGATGTGACCAGATACCATGATCTTAGTTTTTTGAATGTTGAATTTTAAGCCAGTTTTTTTTCACTTTATTCTATCACCTTCATCAAGAGGTTCTTTAGTTCCTCTTGGATTCCTGCCATAATGGGTGGTGTCATCTGCATATCTGAAGTTGTTGATATTTCTCCTGGCAATCTTGATTCCAGCTTGAGCTTCATTCAGCCTGGCATTTTAAATGATGTATTCTGCATAGAAGTTAAATAGGCAGGGTGACAATACACACTCTTGACATACTCCTCTCCCAATTTTGAACAACCAGTCTGTTGTTCCATGTCTGGTTCTAACTGCTGCTTCTTGAGCTGCATATGGGTTTCTCAGGAGGCAGGTAAGGTGGTTTGATATTCCCATCTTTTAAAGAATTTTCCACAGTTTATTGTGATCCACACAGTCAAAGGCTTTAATATAGTCAATGAAGAAGAAGTAGATGTTTTTCTGGAATTCCCTTGCTTTTTCGATAATCCCGCGGATGTTGGCAATTTGATCTCTGGTTACTCTGCCTTTTCTAAATCCAGCTTGAACATGGAAGTTCTGGTTTATGTACTGTTGAAGCCTGGCTTGGAGAATTTTGAGCATTACTTTGCTAGTGTGTGAATTGAGTGCAATCGTGCAGTAGTTTGAACATTCTTTAGCATTACCTTTCTTTGGAATTGGCATGAAAACTGACCTTTTCCAGTCCTGTGGCCATTGCTGAGTTTTCCAAATTTGCTGGCATATTGAGTGCACTAATAATTATCACTGTTCTGAGAGGGTAAAATCAAGCACAGATACCTAAAATATGGTAAAGTCACAATTTGAACCTAAGTCTATCTGATGCTAAAGCCTGTGTTTATAACTAAATACGGTGCCACATATTTCTTATAGTTGTTCCACCAGGACTTGGTCTTCTCATTATGAAGAAAAAAGAGTCTAACAATAGTATTGAAAGTCTGCCTCCTGTATTTCACAACCAGTTACACTGATATCATTTCAGTGCACTTCTTTTCAGCACTTTTCCTTAAGGATATATATTTTTACAAAATTGCAGTCATGGTATACATACCATTTCATATCTTTTTTTGCCTCTTAACCTTTTATCTTTCATGTTGTTCATTATAATATAATGTGTCTTTCATGTTCTTACTATTGTATGTTTAGATTCTAGGATTTGGGGGTGATTTTGATTTTTTGTAATTATATAATAAATACCATGTGCATAGGACACTATCTTTCTCTTACTTTCTACATTTAAATGACATTTCCCGATCAAAATGTACGAACATATTTTGGACAGTAGATGTATATAATTAGGGTTAAAATTTCCCTGAGCCACCAGGGAAACCCAATATTATAGTCATGTTTCAGAATATGTAGGGGAAACACATTAATCCATTCTTCTGTGTTACACTAACATATGTTACTTTGCATTTTGATGCATTTCCTTTAAGCATCTTAAATGCTTTTCTGTATTTTCCTAATTACCTACAGGGGAAATTTTATCACTGTTGTAATAATTAAAAATACCCTCCAAAAATACAAAACAAAGCACTTAAAAAATCATACAGACTAAGAGGAAAATAACTGCCAAGAGGTTGCAAAATATGCCACTCCAAACTGTGTCACTGTGGCAGAAGGATTATTTTTAAACCAAAAGCGCTAAAAAACAGCAAATATGTAAGAAGAGTGGTCTGGCCTTCCCTTTTAACACAGGGGAAAGAAATATTCCAGAGAAGAGGGATAATGCCCAGAGATTTCTGCACAAACAGGTCTTGTTAAAATCATTATCCTTTTTAGCCTCCCCATCTATGCTACTTGCTTCTCCACAATTGTCTCTTTTGTTCAACTTAATATAAAAACATTTAGGGTTCCACTTCTTTGGGTCTTCATTTCCTTATGAGGGCTCTTGTGTCAGATGAACGTAAGTTAAATAAATTAGTATGGTTTTGTCCTGTTAAACTGTGTATTCCAATGTAATTTTCAGGCTGGGCCAGAGACTCTAATAGAACAGAGGTAAAGTTTTGCCTCCCGCGCACTACTAAACCCTTGACACTATAGTTGCTGCAGAGTTGTTTTGCCCAGAGTGCCTAGCCAGCAAGGGTAGAAAGGAAAACACAGTGCGTCGTCAATTTTCGCTGAGAACAGAGGAGCACTCGCTTTGTTACTCAATCCAGGCCAGATGCTGCTTGCCTTTGCGCCGAGAACTGCGGAGACTTCCATCTTGTAGAAGTCGGATTTGTGACCCCAACGACACGGACGCCTGTCCAGGAGAGCAATGGCCTGGGTGGAGTGGCGGGGGTGGAGGTCGCATTTGACGCGCATTCTGTTCAGCTCTCACAGAAACCCTGTGAGGCAGTATTATTCACACTTTACACTTTGGGAAACGGAGATTGAGAGAGACTTGCGGGTATCACGTAGTTACAGAGTGGAGCGGCGATTCAGACTCAGAAACCGATCATGAGACCCTTCCTGTGAGGGCCGCGCCCCCGCCGTGTCCTGCTCGGCCCTCCGCACGCTGCTCGGACTCCACCCCGTAACGAAGCTCCGCCTAACTTTGCTTGTGTCTGCGAAGACGAATTGAACATCTCAGCTACACTTTGTCTTTGGGGTCGGCTGCCAGGCAAAGCTAGAACGAACTAGACGCTTGTCCAAAAGCAGAGACGTCGAATGACAAGTGACAAGAGGTGGGGATATGTAGATGAGGGGTGCGGTGGCTGCTGGATCGATTTCATTTTTCGCCGGGTAGAATTTCCCCTGAACGTCCAAAGGATGTATCTTGGTCACTGTCATATAAATAATCCTTCAGTTTCCAATCGAAGGCCGAAAGAGCTTGGAATATAATTGACCATAACGCTGTTGTGTGCTGAGTTCGAGGGTGACGTCCCAGACACTCCTTACAACTCATACTTACCTGGCAGGGGAGACACCATGATCACAAAGGTGGTTTTCCCAGGGCGAGGCTTATCCATGGCACTCCGGATGTGCTGACCCCTGCGATTTCCCCAAATGTGGGAAACTTGACTGCATAATTTGTGGTAGTGGGGCACTGTGTTCGCGCTTTCCCCTGGTGTGATTTGTTCAAGTAAAGACATAGGTACCTACTCTGTAGCTTTGGTGTCCTGTCCGGTTGATTTTTGCAGTTGTTTTGGGTTTCTGAAGACTCAAGCAATTTTCATACAATGTGGAAAATCTGACTTGAGTTTCCTTTGTGGCTCGTGGACAGGTTACTCCACTCCACTACTCTGCCCTGCAGAGTTCCATGGACTGTGTATTGGCTATGGGGTCGCAAAGAGTTGGATAAGACTGAGAGATTTTCACTTCACTTGGAAACAAGGCAGCAGCTGACTTCTAGTATCAAGTGAGGAATGTTATGTGGATAGACAAATCTGTGCGGTTAATCCATGCACTTTGAAAGAGTTGAATTCAACTTCCCGTGTGGCTCTGCTGGTTAAGCATCTACCTGCAATGCTGGAGATCTGGATTCGCTTCCTGGACTGGAAAGATCCCCTGGGAGAAGGGAAAAGGCTACCCACTCCCATATTCTGACCTGGAGAATTCCATCGACTGTATAGCTCATGGGGTCACAGAGTCAAACACAACTGAATAAGTTTTTAAAAAATGGTTTAAAAGTAAACTTTCACTACTCTAAGAATGAAATGGACTGTTTTCTTTCTTCTGTGGGAAACACTGTAGGAGGTTATTTCTATACATTTTGGCCCTATTGTCCCCTTTCTGTGTTTTCAAAACCAGTAATTTTTCATCTGCTGACATCAGCCTTCCATCCACTGCTTTCTTTTTTCTTCCAGATGAGAAAGCTCCTTTTATTGGGTTGGAAGTGGTGCACCAAACCAGTCCCTGATAAAAATACTTAGATCTTCAAGATACGGAGATGATACTTAACTATAATGATCAAAATGATCACATGGATCACACAGTCTTGTGTAAATCAATGAAGCTATGAGCCATTCCCTGGAGGGCCACGCAAGGCCAGGTCGTGGAGAGTTATGACAAAACGTGGTCCACTGGGGAAGGGAATGGCAAACTCCTTCAGCCTTCTTGCCTTGAGAACCCCATGAACAGTATGAAAAGGCAAAAAGATATGACACTGAAAGATGAACTCCCCAGGTCGGTAGGTGCCCAATATGCTACTGGAGAAGAGTGGAGAAATAGCTCCAGAAGGGATGAAAAGACTAAGCCACGAAATTGAAAGACACACTCCTTGGAAGTAAAGCTGTGACAAACCTATACAGCATATTTAAAAGCAGAGGCATCACTTTGCTGACAAAGTTCTGTACAGTCGAAGCTATGGGTTTTCCAATAGTCATGTATGGATGTGAGAATTGGACCATAAAGAAAGCTGAGCGCTGAAAAATTGATGCTTTTGGACTGGAGAAGACTCTTGAGAGTCCCTTGGACAGCAAAGAGATCAAACCAGTGGATACTAAAGGAAATCAACTCTGAGTATTCATTGGAAGGACTGGTGCTGAAGCTGAAGCTCCAGTCCTTTGGCCACCTGATGCAAAGAGCTGACTCATTAGAAAAGACCCTGATGCTGGGAAAGATTGAAGGTGGGAGAAGGGGACGACAGAGAATGAGATGGTTGGATGACATCACTAACTCAATGGACCTGAGTTTGAGCAATTTCTGGGAGATAGTGAAGGACAGGGAAGCCTGGCATCATGCTGTAGTCCATAGAGTCAGTGCCTTAGCGACTGAACAACAAGATTCGGAAGCGCTGACTTCTCCCAGAGCAAGGAGCAAGGTCTGGGCAGAGTAAGTCCCCGCGGAACTTGTGACAAGGCCAAGTGTTTAAGACCCGGACCAGCAAATGGGAACCAAGAGAAGAGCCCCCACCCATGAGGACCAGCTGCAGCAGGGCCCCGAATCTAGACCCTCGGAGAGAGGCTCCAGTTTTCCAGAGGAGGACTAGGGGGCAAGAGGAGGGGGAACTGAAGGAAGAGGCAGCGAATAACAATTTTTTTGTTTGTTTAAAATACACCTACCAACATCACAGTAGTGGGTCTGACATCCCCTTTAATCATAAGTTGGTAAGTTTACAGCATCAATAAAAACACAAGGAAAATAAATACATTGGCTTTATCATATTGGAAATGGTGTGAACGGTGGGGCGTGGGCAGGCCTGCGGGCAGGCGAGGAGCAGACAGCACAGGAGGCGTCTGAGTGGGGCCGTGAGTCTCAAGGGTCCTTGTCCCAGTCGTCCCAATCCTGGCTGTAGATCCGTGGGATCTTGCACGGGGACGCCCAGCTCTCGGCCTCGAGGTTCACTTGCTCCTGGTCTTTCTTCTTGGCGGCATTCTTTTTGTCCCGTTGCTGTTGTAGGTAGCGCAAAAGAATGTTTGTTTTTTCTGTCACAATTATCTGTTCAGACGGGTACTCCTGAGTGGGCAGGTAGACTGGCGGACGTCGGTTCGAGGCTTTGCACAGACAGTTGGCATGGAAGCTACTAAAATTGCTTTTGTTGTAGACAGGCAGCCCTTTCAAAAAATCAGCCATCTTCTGTTTCCCCGGTCTCTGTCACCGTCGTCGATGTTGTTGCCGCCGCCACCACAGCTGCGTTCTTAGCTGCCGCCTGCCGCCTGCTTCCTCTTTATAAGGGCCGTTGATTACATTAGGCGCACCTGGATAATTCGGACTATCCCCGCCCCACCCAGTCTCAAAGCTAATCGCATCCCTACAATCTGTTCTGTCACAAAGGTGGGTCACATTCCCGGCCCCGGGGATTAGGCCCCGAGCGCCTCCTGGCTGTCAGTCAGCCTATCACGAGACCCGGGTACCGTCGGCGCTACGGAGTGACGTCACTAAGGTGCGCGGAGTATGTAAATGAGCTCGGCGTCGGCTGGCCCTGTTCAGAATGTACTATGAAGCGTTTGTATTATTTTGCAAATGTTGCGGTACTCGCAAAGTGCTTGTCAGGCCCTTCTAGTTGGGAGAAGCCGTTATTTCGTAAGTGAGGGTGTAGAGTCTGCGGTGAAGAGAGTGACCGTAAGTGCGAAGTGTTTGGAATGTGAGGCTGAGGTGGCAGGCAGGGTTAGTAACTCATACTTACCTGGCAGGGGAGATACCATGATCACGAAGGTGGTTTTCCCAGGGCGAGGCTTATCCATTGCACTCCGGATGTGCTGACCCCTGCGATTTCCCCAAATGTGGGAAACTCGACTGCATAATTTGTGGTAGTGGGGGACTGCGTTCGCGCTTTCCCCTGACAAAGTCCGTTTAAGTTTAGAAAAGTGATTGTATGACTTATATTTAGGCATAATAGGTCAGAAAGGAAAGATTGTGTGACTTATATTTAGGTATAATAGGTCAGGTTAGTAAGTCTTATGGTTAAGGAGGGTCGTGATACATGTCCGTTTGTGAGTATAAGGATGAATATATTTGAGTTAGAGATTGATTGAGTCGGTTACTGACTGTTCTTGAGCTCCCATGCATTTTTACAGTCAGTGGAGTTCTTCAGGCTAGAATATTGAAGTGGGTAGTAGTATTATATTTTTTTCCAGAGTATCTGTTGAATGCGGGTATTTTGTATTGCAGGTGGATTCTTTACCAGCTGAGTTAATTAAGGAAGCCAAAGAATATTGGAGTAGTCCAGGAATCCAACCAGGGGATACCCGCGTTGCGGGCGGATTCCTTCCATCTCGAGCCATCAGGGCAACTCGAAATGCGTTTAATTACTGGGTTAATCGGCCAAATTTACAGTACTGAAGTGTTTAGCTGGAACTTTCAGGGGAAATTACCGATTAAATAGTTGCAGGAGCTGGCTGGTAAATGTGCCTTAGTAATGTTCAGAACCGTTTTAAACGCAATTACTCCACAGTGGTATTTTTTTTTAAAAGAAATCTCTGAGGGTGACTGGAAAAGAATTCTAAAAGGAAGTAAGCTGAAAAGTACTCAGAAAGTGGAAGTTAGCATATACATGATTAACACTCGACGCTTATTAGGAAACGTATGGAATAAGCAGGTCTGGAGATTTGAATATTTTGTGTCAAAATGTCATGAATTGGTGTAAATGCAATTAAATAAAAAAATTTTAAAGATCAACGTTAAAATCACTTTACTTATTTTTGCCAGCACTGGGTCTTAGTTACTGCTAGAGGTTTTTCTCTAGTTGGGGAAATGGGGGCCACTTTGTTGCACTGGGCGGGTTTCTCCTCTTAGACTGTGGGCTCAGTAGTTGTTGCCCAGGGACCTAGTTGCCCCAAGGCATGTGGGATCTTCCCAGACCAGGGATCCAACCCAGGTTCTGTGCATTGATAGCTGGATTCTCGACCACTGGACCATCAGGGACGTTCTAAAATGACTATTATTTAAAGAACAAAAACAAGAATTAAGTATTCGAAGATCTGGAAAAATTGGGACCCTTTTTCACTGCCGGTGGTAATGTGAAATGGTGCAGTCACCATTCTAGTGTTCATAGGTTCTAGTGCGCCTAACAGCAGCTTACAACTATAGAGAGTTCCTTGGTTCCACGCAGAGTTCTAAGCACTTTATAGAGTACTCCCATTTATAAATGAGGAAATTGAGGCCCATCAAAGGTTAAACAATTTCTTCAAGGTCACACAGGGAAGTGACACAGGCAGGTTGAGAACTATAGAGTCTGAACTATGAACCCAACCCACATATTGTCTACCCTCTACATAAATGACTGCATTTGTATACTGTTTGTTCTTTTTTGGACAAGAGTTATTGTGGTGCAGAATTTTTTAAATATTTACTTGTATTTATTTTGGCTGTACTGGGTCTTAGTTGCAACACGTGGCATCTTCTGGTCTTGGCATGTGAGATCTAGTTCTCCTACCAGGGATCAAACCTGGGCACCCTGCATTGGGAGTGCCAAGTCTTAGCCACTTGACCCCCAAGGATGTCCCCTAACTTTTCAAAGTGAATGCCCTCCTGAGAATTCCCCAGTAGTCCAGCAGTTAGGACTTCCCACTTTCACTGCCAAGAGTTCGAGTTCAATCCGTGGTCCCGGAAGTAGGATCCCATAAACCTCAAGGCCAAAACAAAACAAAACACACACTCACAAGTTAATACTCTCCAAATGGTCTTGATGATGCAACAAATGTGTATTTCTAATCCCACTTCCTGGTAGTCATCACTTTTTCACTTCCAGGGATTGACAAAAATACTGAGTTCTTCAATTTTAACAGTAACATTGAGAATAAAATTTAATCTTTTAGAATTTATTTTTACTTATTTAATTTTGGCCATGCCTCTAGGTATGCAGGATTTTAGTTCCTTGACCAGAGATCAAACCCAGATCCCCTGCTTCAGGAGCTTGGGGTCTTAACTGCTGGACTGTCAGAGAAATCCCTAATCTTGGAGAATTTCCATAATTGTCCCCCAATCCTATTCATTATAAATGAAAAATGGACAAGAAGTGAAAGAAATGTGAAAGAATCGAACCTTTTTCCTTGAATTTCTGGTTCAATTAGAAATAAGTATGTTTCTTTCTTTTGAAACAGGATGTCTCGGGCTGTTCACCTTCCAGTCCCCTGTCCTGTTCAGCTTGGTTCGTTAAGAAATGACTCCTTGGAAGCACAGCTTCATGAGTATGTCAAACAGGGGAATTATGTGAAAGTGAAGAAGATTCTTAAGAAAGGTAGGCATCATATTAAAATAACACATGCAACTTGATTCACATTACTGAATAGCATTGGAAGGAAAAGCAGGTACATCATTAGACTATGAATTCTTGGGGGAATTGGAAGTTAAATTTAGAGATGAGATGTTCTCTATCAGTGCAGTCAGATTGTTCAACAGAGGTCGTAAATCGCTGGAGGCTGTTATATTATGTTTTGTTTTGTGCTAAGGAACCATGAAGTCTTCCGTTCTTTAGGCCCCTAAGGGTTTTGCCTAGGCCGAAGCCACCCTCTTTAGGTTCTGCCTGTTTCTCTTTTCTCCTTCAAATCTACCCCATCTACTGAGTCTCCTGAGGGCTGTGATGGAGTGAGTAGGCCAGTTTTCATGGCTCTCTTCTTCCTTGCTCCTTAGAGGCACTTGATACTTTTGTTTTCAAGGTGTTTTTGTTTGTTTTGTTTTATAATTGGTGTATAATGGCTTTACAGTGTTATGTTAGTTTCTGAGGTACAACAATGTGAATCAGCTATAAGTAAACATATATTCCTTCCCTCTTGAGCCTCCTTCCCACCTCCACCCCCATCCTACGCCTCCAGGTCATCACAGAGCACGGAGCTCCCTGTGTTGTGGAGCTGTCCTCCCACCAGGTATTTTACGCATGGTAGTGTGTATATGTGTCAGTGCTGCTCAGTTCGTTCCACCCTCTTTCCCCTGGTTTGTCCAAAAGTTTGTTCTCTACTTCTGCATCTCTACTCCTGCCAACAAATAGGTTCATCTGTACCATTTTTCTAGATTCCATATATATCTATGTTTGATTTTTTTCTTTCTGACTTACATCACTCTGTATGACAGACTCTAGGTCCATCCACGTCACTACAAATGACCCAATTATTTTCAAGGTGTTTTATTTTTGTTTTGCTGTTGGGCAGGAAAAAACAACAAACATAGCTCAGGCAATCTTCAAAAGAACAAACACACAGAAAATCATACTCAGACGAAAACTCTGTTGGTATTTGCTCCTGATCTCGAGATCCAGACCTGCTTTTTCAAAAGTAACCAGAAGTCCTGTTAGATTCCCCCTCTTCTCTCTTCAATCTTAGTATTAAAAAGAAGGCTTAGAAAGTTTCTCTCAGCTGGCTTATGGAGCAGTCAAGGTGACCTAATTTCTCTACAGTGTTTCTCCATTTGCCTCAAGAGTATTCCTGACAACTTCCAGAAGGGTAGCACCCATTTTATAAGGATTCAACTATCCCCAAAATACTTCTCTCAAAAAGTTCTCAAGTGTTTCCATGTACCATCCCTAGAATCTGTAGAGATAAAGTGGCTGATGGTGAACTAAATTTATTTAAAAGGTTCTGTTTTTTACCCCCTCCAAAATTTTGCATTTTACTTCGTGACAGATCTGTGTGTGTTTTAATATGAAAATTGATGTTCAAGGTGGGTATGCTACGACTTCTAGTGTCTGTCTATCCATATCCTCCAATATGAGAAGCAGAGTGCTGTGACATTTTTTATATGTCTCCTAGACATCTCCTGAATGTTCTGTATCTTCATAGATACAGAGACTCACAGACTTAGAGAACAAACTAGTGGTTACTGGTGAGGAGAGGGAAGGGGAAGGGGCAGAATGGGGGAGGGAATTAAGAGGTACAAACTACAATGGATAAAATAAATAAGCTACAAGGATATGTTATACAAGACAGGGAATATAGCCAATAGCTTATGATAACTAAAACTGGAGTAGAGTTTTTTTTTTAACTCTTTTTTTTTTTTGGAGGTATAGTTAATGTAGGCTTCACAGGTGGCACTAGTGGTAAAAAAAACAAAAAAAAAAAACAAAAAAAAAACCTGCCTATCAATGCAGGAGACGTAAGAGATGTGGGTTTGGTCCCTGGGTTTGGAAGATCCCCTGAAGGAGGGCATAGCAACCCACTCCAGTATGGAGAATCCCCATGGACAGAGGAACCTGGTGGTCTACAGTCCATAGAGTCACAAAGAGCTGGACACAATCGAAGTGACTTAGCATGCATAGTTAATGTACATTATGTAAGTTTCAAGTGTACAACATAGTGATTTACAATTTTTAAATGTATACTCTACTCCAGTTTTAGTTATCATAAGCTATTGGCTATATTCCCTGTGTTGTATAACATATCCTTGTAGCTTATTTATTTTATCCATTGTAGTTTGTACCTCTTAATTCCCTCCCCCATTCTGCCCCTTCCCCTTCCCTCTCCTCACCAGTAACCACTAGTTTGTTCTCTAAGTCTGTGAGTCTCTGTTAGGTTCACTTGTTTGTTTTTTAGCTTCCACATATAAGTGATATCATGCTTGTCTTTCTCTGTCTGACTTCTTAATGCATCTTCAAATTCTTGATATTAAACTAGAGCAGGGGGTGAGGTTGACCGGTATAACTGGATATGAAGCAGGACTTCATCTGTGCCTGGCAATTTTGTCTAAAGCCTCAGAGTGAAAAATAGGAAGTGATAAATATTGCCACGATGTAATGCAACACTTCTTAGGAGATGGCCAAAATGATCTTGGACCTTCAACTGCATTACCCACCTCATGCTATCTAAGAGAAGGTGATGGGGCAGTGAGTGGCGTGAGTGTCAGAGGAAAAGACTGTTCCAAAGGCATTCACAGGAAACAAGTAAGAGGCCCTTCAGGTGAACCTCCTGGAGAGAATTCTGGTGCCTGGTGCTGGGAGTTGGGAGCCTATGGTTCAGTGAAGAGTAGAAACAAGCCAGCCAACCCCAGCTGCCACCAAGGTGGCATGAATTGAGCCTGACATGTTACCTGGAATTGAGAGATCAAGAGGACTGCCATCTGCCTCCTACCTGGAGCAGTCCTTGATGGCTGAATGAGCACGAGAGACCAGCAGTTGGAGTAGCCGTACTTTCATCAGCTGCGGGGCAGTTAGACTCTGGAGGGTAGCTGAGCATCTAAAGAGACCTCACCTATGAAGGAAGGAAGAATTCCAATGGAGAAGCTGGAGCTGTAGCAATAAGTCAGCGGAAATGTAAATCAAAACTACAATGAGGTATGACTTCACACTGGTTAGAATTGCCATCATCAAAAAGTCTACAAACAATAAATGCTGGAGAGGGTATGGAGAAAAGGGAACCCTCCTGTACTGTTGGTGGGAATGTAAATTGGTACAACCATATGGAGAATAATAGGGTGGTTTAGAAAATTAAAACTACAACTACCATTGTTTAGTTGCTAAGTCATATTCAATTCTTTTGTGACCCCATGGACTGTAGCCTGCCAGGCTCCTCTCTCCAGGGGATTTCCCAGGCAAGAATACTGAAGTGGGTTGCCATTTCCTTCTCCAGGGAATCTTTCTGACCCAGGGATTGAACCCACATCTCCTACTTGGCAGGCAGATTCTTTACCACTGAGCCACCTGGAAAGAACTACCATATGATCCACCAATCCCAGTCCTGGGTATATATCCAGAGAAAACTCTAATTCAAAAAGATACATGCACCCTGATGATCATAACAGCACTATTTACAATAGCCAAGACATGGAAGCAACCTAAACGTCCATTGAGAGGTGAATGGATAAAGAAGATGTAGTACTTATGTATAATGGAATACTACTAAGCCATAAAAAGAATGAAATAGTGCCATTTGCAGCAGCATGGATGGACCTAGAGATGATCAGGCTAAATGAAGTCAGACAGAGAAAGACAAATACCATATGATATCGCTTATATGTAGAATCTAAAAAAAAAAAATGATACAAATGAAGTTACTTGCAAAACAGGGTCACTGATACAGAACTTATGGTTACCAATGGGGAAAGGGATTGGAGGGATAAATTGGGAGATTGGGGTTGCCATTACTATATATATAAAATAGATAATTAATAAGAATGGGGAACTCTACTCAATACCTATAATGTCCTTTATGGGAAAATAATCTAAAAACAAAGAGTGATATACGTGAAATTAAAAAGACGCTTGCTCCTTGGAAGGTAAGCTATGACAAACCTAGACAGCATATAAAGAGCAGAGACCTCAGTTTGCCAACAGAAGTCTGTATAGTCAAAGCTATGGTTTTTCCAGTAGTCATATACGGATGTGAGATTTGGACCATACAGAAGGCAGATTGTTGAAGAATTGATACTTTTGAATTGTGGTGCTGGAGAAGACTCTTGAGAGTCCCTTCAACTGCAAAGAAACCAAACCAGTCAATCCTAAAGGAAATCAGTCCTGAATATTCAGTGGAAGGACTGATGCTGAAGCTGAAGCTGAAGCTGCAATACTTCAGCCACTTGATGCAAAGAGTCGACTCATTGGAAGGACCCTGATGCTGGGAAAGATTGAGGGCAGGAGAAGGGGGTGATGGCAGATGAGATGGTTGGATGGCATCACCGACTCAATGGACATGAGTTTGAACAAACTCCAGGAGATACTGAAGGACACGGAAGCCCATGATGCTTTGGTCCATGAGATCACATGGGCTTAGTGACTGAACAACAACATGTATGTGGATAACTGATTCACTTTGCTGTAGAGCAGAAACTAACACATTGTAAATCAACTATACTCCAATAAAAATTAAAAACAGAAAGTCAGGAGAAGAGCGCAGTGGCCTGCATTAGGGCGGTATGTAGTAAGGTGGAGATACCTGAAGGACCCACTAACCCCTTCCACAAAAGAGCAGGCATTAGGAAAAAGCCAAAGGCTATAAAGAGCATCAGCAAAGTACAAAGGCCTTCGCCCCTTGTCGTCTCAGTGGTCCTCCCCCACTTCAGCTCTGGAGCTGTCAGAAACAGCTTTGAGATTAGAAGAGTGGAAGAGCAAGGAAGAAGTTTTTATTTCAAAGGACAGAACAATTTATTGCCTGAAATGAGTCTGTGCTTTGAGTGCCTCAAAGGGACAAAAAGAGTGTGGTATCTGCCTGAGGGGCCTCTCAGGAGAGGGGAAGAGAGAACTGACAGAGTGTCCTTGAGGACAGCAGAAGGAGAAAAATTGTTTCCTGATTGTATCCTACTTAGTTCGTCCCATTCAGAAGACCGGATACTACAGATTATGAGTTCTAAAACCCAGGGGATGAAGTTCCAGAACCTCAGCCCAGACCTTATTCATTTTTTTTAAAGAATTTTTGTGTGTGTGTGTGGGCCACTTTAAAAATCTTTGTTGAATTTGTTATATATTGCTTCTGTTTTGTGTTTTGGTTTTTTTGCCCACAAGGCAGGCATATGGGATTGTAGCTCCCCGACCAAGGATCAAACCCACACCTCCTGCATGAGAAGACAGAGTCTCAACCACTCACCGCCAAGGAAGCCCCTCATTCCTCAGGTTTTTAATTCTATGTATAGTAATTGAGCCTTGGGATTAGAGCAGCCAAGAAAAGATGTACAGGCCTGGTTTCCATGAATATAATCCAGCAGGAGACAGAGACATGAGGTACTAATTGAAGTCTTGAGACGGGCAGGGGGTGAAGGAAGCACACAAGTATATCTCAGCCTCCTGTCTGGGAGGTAGTCAAAAGAAAATTCTTAGAGAAAGTGATATTTAGGCTCAGACCCTAAAGAAGAAAAGTTGAGGCTGATTCATATCAATGTATGGCAAAAACCACTAAAAAAATATAAAATAAAATAAAATCCCTTGGAATTAAAAAAAAAAGAAAAGTTGAAGTGAGAGAAGTAAAAGGTAAAGGTTGGAAGCAAGGGAGGATTACAGTGATGCAGAGCTCAGAGGATGGAAAAGTGTGTGGATGATTTGAGCTAGAGAAGAAGGCAAAGTGGCGGGAGAAAGTGGCACAGGATGAAGTTGTCAAGGTAAGCTGCAGCTTGACGAGACTTCATAGGCTGTTGGAAGGATTTTGGTAATAGGTGCATCCGTATTTAGGATTGTTACATCTTCCTGGTGAATTGACCCTATTATCATTATGAGATGTCTCTCCTTATCTCTGGTAATATTTGTTGTCTTGAAGTCTAATTTTTCTGATATTAATACAGCCACTTCAAGCTCCTTACGCTTACACCTTATAAAATATCTTTATAGAGTTAAAATATGTTTTCTGTAGAGTGCATTGAGATGAAACTTGTATTTTAAAATGCATCTGATACTCTCTGCCTTTTAATTGGAGTGTTTAGTCCATTAACATTTAATGTAATTATCGACATGGTTTATTACAAAGAACACAATTCAGGAACAGCCAGATGGAAGAAATGCATAGGGCAAGGCATGGGGTGTGTGTGTGTGTGTGTGTGTGTGTGCGCGCGCGCGTGTGTGTATGAGTGAGTGCTTGGAGCTTCCGTGCCCTCTTTGAGTATACCGCCCTTCCAGCACTTCAATTTGTTTACCAACCTGGAAGTTCTCCAAACATAATCAGTTAGGGTTTTATGAAGGTTTCATTATTCAGGCATGATTGATTCAGCCATTGGTGATCTCAGTCTCCAGCTCCTCTCTCCTGCTGGAGGTGGGACAAGATTTGAAGTGGAGGGCTGTGCAGAGCTGAAAATCATGGTCTTTCTCATGACCAGCCCCATACGGAAGCTATCTCAGAACCCCTCAGCCAAGAGTCATTTCAGCAGCATACCAAAGACACTTGTCATTCCTAATACTAAGGACATTCCAAGGATTTTAGGAGCTCTTGTGCCAAGTACCTGAGAGTAGATTTCTATTTGTAAACAATTGTTCTGGCTGCAGAAGGCTGTGACGTATTTAAGCGAAGGGAAAAAAGAGTAGGATGTGGCTCCCCTGGTGACCCAGTGGTAAAGAATCCTCCTGCCAGTGCAGGAGACCCAGGTTCAGTCCTTGATCCGGGAAGATTCCACATGCTGCAGAGCAACTAAGACTGTGCACCGCAACTGTTGAGCCTGTGCTCTAGAGGCTGGGAGCCACAATTTCTAAGCCTGTGTGCCCTAGAGCCCATGTTCCACAACAAGAGAAGCCACTGCAATGAGAAGCTTGCACACCACAACGAAGAGTAGCTCCTATTTGCCACGACTAGAAGAAAGCCCGCGCAGCACATAAGACCCAGCATGGCCAAAAAAACAATAAATACATAAATGAATAAATAAGATTAAAAAAAAGAAAAGAGTAGGATGACTTGTTCTTGGTTTGAGCAACTGAGTTGAATGTGGTATCACTGCCTGAAAGAGGAATAGGTTTGGGAAGAAAGCTATTGGAAGTCAGTCTGGGCCACCTGAGTTAGACACCTGTGATTTAGACGAGTGGCGTGTCAAATGGAAGTGGAGTATATGAGCCCACAGCCCAGAATAGACCTGACTGCAAATCCATGCTGAAACCAAGGATGATCTAGAGAAGAGGGCCAAGAACCCTGCTGGTAGGAACCTCACTCTCCTATAGACAGATTGCCCTTATTGGAGCAGGAGTAGAGAAAAAGGGAGGGGAAAACCAGGTGGTTTGCAATAGTTATGTCAGTAATCAGGTTGAGGGAAAGAATGATACATTCATTGATTCATCATTCATTCAGTAGTATGCATTTGCTGGGCAGCTACAGTGGCTGACAACCTGCAGGAGATGCAGAGATAAATATGACCTGGTTCCTGCTTTTAAAGACCTCACAGTTGAGTAGAGGAAAATAAATGCATTTATCACCCAGTGAGCTATGTACACAAAGCACAGTGTGGTCACTGGTAGCTGGGAAGCTGAAGAGAGGCATCCAGAAGAGATAAGAACTGAGAATCTGCTCCAAGGAGGCCAAGATTGGCATGGATGGTGAGGAGTCCCCAGAAAGGTTGGGGGAAAGGAGAATGGATACGGAAGGGCTGAGACCAGAGACAAGGGGCTCTTGTGTGAAAGTGACTGGAAGGGACCTTATAACTCTTTAAGACTTAAGGAACTGCTCAACTAGAGGTGGTAGGATGAGATGAAATGATAGTCACCTTATTCATGTTACTGTGATGCAATGAAAAAATGTGGTTGAGTCAGAAAACCACGGACTGCATGTTCACAGAGCACTGTGCTTTCTGGCATGCTGGAAGGCCCCGGGCAGAAACGTCTTTACAACAGGAAGTTACCAGACAAAAACCGTTACACAGCATCGTATGTAAGGTGTGTTCTTGGAGGAGAAGCTGGGACTAACTTTTGCCACAAGTGAATGGGTCGGCTTCCTCTGAGATGTGGAAGCCAGGAAGATCAGTCATTCACGACCAAAGGTTTAGATATGGAGTATGTAATGCTTTCTTAGAGAAATGAACTTGACTGGAGCTCAGACCGCCTGAGGAAGACACCGTGGCTTTCCAGAAAGAACTGGGCTTGATCAAGCGCCACATGTACCTAGTAGCACCTGTGGTTCCCCTGAGGAGCTTTGTGACAGGTGCTGCAGCCAGCATGTGTGAGAATGGGGACATAACCGCACCCTTTCGCTTTAGAGGAGGAAGTGAGAGCATGGGCTAAAATGCCCATCGTGGAGAAGACGTTCATAAACCACCATGGGTGCCTTTGTTATTATGCGGGATTAGACTAGTTCTCTGTGTCTTTTTTTCTCCCTCCTCGCCCCCACCTCTCTTTCAAGACAAAGGAAACCTGGCCTCTCCAAGAAGTCTCCAAGCGGACTTCAGCAAGCGGAGACCGTCCACGCGGACCCGTGGCAGGAAGCTTGTGCTCTTCCCGCAGAAGGGCGCGGCGACCCTGCCTGGGTGCGGGGCTCCGGATGCGGTGGCTGGGGCGACGGCAGCCTGGAGCAGGAGTCGGATGCGGCCGCCTGTGATTGGGTGCCAGGAAGCCGTATGCTAATGAGGCTTACTGCGGCTTTGGAGAGTTTCTGGGCTATTTCCGGGCGAATATGGTATTTTGAAGTTTGCCGTTTTACCAAGTTACGGGATGTGATATGGAAAATGTTTGTGAGGAGTCGAGGGGAGCGACACAAATGTGGCCGTCAGTAAAAAGTGAGCGGCTCCCGCGGACCCAGCAGCGGCTGGCGGCTGGAGGTTAAGACTATACTTTCAGGGATCATTTCTATAGTTCGTTACTAGAGAAGTTTCTCTGATCGTGTAGAGCACCCGAAGCCACGAGGAAGAGACGCAGCGTTTTTCTCCTGAGCGTGAAGTTGGCCTTTGGTGTTGTTTGTGCAGCTGCCACGGGTCGTTGATGATCGTTCTTCTCTCCTTTATTTGGGAGAGGGAGAAAACGCCGTCTGAGTGGTTTTGTTTCCATTTGACGTTCTGAAAAGTGAGATTTCTGCAGATTTAGTGAGAGCTTTGTTGCCCTGTAAGGTTTAGAGTGAGAGTGGTTTTTCTACACCGTTGAGTTTGGGTGGACTCTAGGAGCTGAGGAACAGCGAAGTCAGATGTGACTCAGCAGCTGAACTGACTGCTATAACCCTAGGAGAGGTTTGAGGTTAAAGCAATTGTATGTTTTAAGGGGTTTCTCTAGGTTGTGTCTGTATGGAGTCATCAAAGGCCACAAGAAGGCAGGTTTTCTTCCAGAATGGGAAGTCAGCTTTTGCCTTTTGCCTTTTTTTTCTTTTTTTGAGTTTGCGTTTTGCCTTTGAGGACTGTTTTTTCCCCCTGGAAGAGTAAGAGGCAGGGAGCACCATCTGTGATTTTTACAATCAAAATGAGGGGGGAATTTCTCTGATGTAGTTTTGAGTTTTTGTTTTCTGATTGGGTTTACAGATCATGAGCTCTTTAACACATCAGGTGTGGCCCAAGGTTATTAAGGGTTTCCCTCACAGCTCAACTGGTAAAGAATCCGCCTGCAATGCAGGAGATATCAGTTCGATATCCGATTCCTGGGTCGGGACGATCTGCTGGAGAAGGGATAGGCTACCCACTCTAGTGTTTTGGACTGTGTAATCCATGGGGTCGCAAAGAGTCAGACAGGATTGACTTTCCCTTTCAAGGGTTTTAAAACAAAGTTACTTTCCTTTCTGTACTGTCCTGTCAATCAAGTCACTCTTCTGAACATGTAGGCAGACATCACTTCCTGTGCTCTATAGTGATTTCTTTCTCTGTATCTCAGTCGAAGCAAAGGAAATAGAATACGTGTAGGCTTAGGATTTATAGGACTTTAGCCCAGAGGAGGAATGAAAGACAGCAGAATTTGGCTGAAGCATGGTGGACAGAAAACTAATGGCAGCTATTGAAGGAGAGTGACCGCATCTGCTGTGCATTTTAAGGCCACTCCAAAAGCTCTGTGGCAGTTATACTTTTGGGAAACAGTGGAAACAGTGTCAGACTTTATTTTTTTGGGCTCCAAAATCACTGCAGATGGTGACTGCAGCCATGAAATTAAAAGATGCTTACTCCTTGGAAGGAAAGTTATGACCAACCTAGATAGCATATTAAAAAGCAGAGACATTACTTTGCCAACAAAGGTCCATCTGGTCAAGGCTATGGTTTTTCCAGTAGTCATGTACGGATGTGAAAGTTGGACTGTAAAGAAAGCTGAGTGCCGAAAAATTGATGCGTTTGAACTATGGTGTTGGAGAAGACTCTTGAGAGTCCCTTGAACTTCAGGGAGATCCAAACAGTCCATCCTAAAGGAGATCAGTTCTGGGTGTTCATTGGAAGGACTGATGCTGAAGCTGAAACTCCAATACTTTGGCCACCTCATGCGAAGAGTTGACTCATTGGAAAAGACCCTGATGCCGGGAGGGATTGGGGGCAGGAGGAGAAGGGGACGACAGAGGATGAGATGGCTGGATGGCATCACCGACTCGATGGGCATGGGTTTGGGTAGACTCTGGGAGTTGGTGATGGACAGGGAGGCCTGGCGTGTTGCGATTCATGGGGTCGCAAAGAGTCGGACATGACTGAGCAACTGAACTGAACTGAACTGAATTGGCACAGAGGAACCTGGCGGGCTACAGTCCATGGAGTCACAAAGAGTAAGACATGATTTAGTGCCTAAACAACAGCAAGAGGGGGCAAGTGTGAGGGCCAGTTAGGTACCTGCCACATTCATCTACCTGGGAGAAGCCGAAGTGATAATAAAAAGGAGATCTGTGAGATACTTAAGTGGTAAAGTTGAAGGGAATTTGTTGACAAAATTCAACTAACAAGAAGAGGGGGAAAAATGGGAGTTTTATTTGAGCCAATCTGAGGATTAACCTGAGACTCTCAGAAAGCTGTTAGAAGTCAAAGACAGTCATATACATTTTCCAAAGAATTGTACATCAAAATGACATACTAATATTTTACATAAAGTTCACCAAGGAACCAGGTAGTCCCGGTGAACTTGTACAAAGTAAGCAGCAAGTCACCATGCCCTTCTCCAGAGGGGAGAAAGAATGATATTCTTTTAAGAAATCCCATTGCTAATGTCAAAAGAAAGGAAAAAAAAAAAAAAAAAAAATTATGGTTGAACAGCACTCCCATCTTTGAGGGACTCTGATTAACATGTAATGATGCACACTGCATTTGACGCAGTAAGCCCAAACACACAGAATATTAGGTTTAATTTTTTCATGTTCTGCTTTGAAATATAAAACATACATTTTATTTCATCAGGATCACTGAAGACATGAGTGAGGGGAGCTGTCAAGGATAACTGTTGGGTCTTCTGACTTGATCAAATGTGTGGATGATGATTCCTTGTGTTAATGGGGGAAATGGAGGAAGAACTGAATTAGGTAGAGCAATAGGGTGGGCAGTGATGACAGAGTTCAGTTAGGGCAGATTTAGGAGAAATTTCTGACCTTCAGCAAATGAATGGAAAAGGAATTAGAACTCCCACAGCAGACCCTGAAGAAGCAGACTCCCCAGGCCTTGGCCTTACCTAGAAAATCCTCAGACACCGGCCTGTCTGCACCTCCTCTCCTCCTCCTCCCCTGTGTTCTCTAGCTGTCTTCCAGTTGCTGGAACACACAACCTTGCTCCTTTCTTTGGGACATTGTGTTCATTGTTTTCTCCACTTAAATGCAGCCTCCAAAGAGAGGCCTTCCCTGAGCACCCAAATCTGAAGTGGCCGTCAAATCCCTCTCTGTTTGAACTCTTATCCTCTGCATGCGTCATCATCTCATCCTCTCAGGTAATTGTTGTCATCTCTCTCCCCTACTAGAGTGTAAGTTTTTTGTGAGAGTGAGGACCTCTGTTTGCCCAGTACCTGGAGTAATCTTCAGCACGTAGAAAGCAAAGCTGGGTGACACCTACCAGCTCTGCTATTAACAGACCTCAACAAGTTAATCTTTCTGTACCTCAGTCCCCCTGTCTGTAAAAATGGGATGATATTTGTATAATCACTTAAAATGATGACTGGTGGCTGGCAAGCTGGTGCAAATACTAGGTAGCATTTTTATAGTTTCACTGTTTCTAATTGGGATGCTGGAGAAGACTCTTGAGAGTCCCTTAAACTGCAAAGAGACCAAACCAGTCAATCCTAAAGGAAATCATCCCTGAATATTCATTGGAAGGACTGATGCTGAAGCTGAAGCTCGAATATTTTGGCCACCTGATGCGAAGAGCCAACTCGTTGGAAAGACCCTGATGCTGGGAAAGATTGAAGGCAGGAGGAGAAGGAGGTGACAGAGGAGGAAATGGTTGGATGGCATCACTGACCCAATGGATAAGAGTTTGAGCAAACTCGGAGAGAAAGTGAAGGACAGGGAAGCGCGAGGCACTGCAGTCCATGGGGTCACAAAGTGTCAGACACGACTTAACGATAACAGTTTCATAGTTAGCACTCATTATTTGCAGAGGGAAGAATGTCAACGCAGCAACCAGCTTTGTTTTAAAAACTGATGAAGTGTGAACTGGTAGTGCAATCAGATGGTAAAAACCCAAAAGGTTCTGTTTTCTAGCTCTGATTCTCACCCACCCAGCCCCCGTCTCTGCCTTAGTCATGGTCACCTCTTCTGAGAGTTTGAAAGTAACTTCTTGGACAGGCTTGAGTGCAGCCACTAAGATAGAGTAATCAGTGGAATCAACTAGGTTCTCAGGAGCAAAGGCAGAGACCCGCCCTTTCCTGTACAGCTTTCAGGGGCGGGGCGGCTTTAGTCAATCTGTGCAGCAATGCCTCCTGGGCTTTAATGACTGGGGTTGTGATTGGCTGTCACTCTGTATTATGTAAATTAAGTTTGATTTTGAAAAACTGTTAAGTCACATTTTCAGTGAAAATGTTCAAATGAGTTGATAAGTGACAGCATTTGAAAGCTGTGTTGCAAGAGCTCTTTCTGTTTTTTTCCCAGTAGAAGAAAAAATGGCAAAATATGGGGGGGGGGGGGCGGGGGGGAGGAAACTGTTGCCCTCAGTGAAAAGTGTACAGCTAGCACAGACCCAGCAGCGGCAGGGGGATGGAGATTAAGACTATACTTTCAGGGATCATTTCTATAGTTTGTTACTAGAGAAGTTTCTCTGATTGTGTAGAGCACCCGAAACCATGAGGAAGAGATGCAGTGTTCTCTCCTGAGCGTGAAGCCGGTCTTTGGTGTTGCTTTTGCAGCTGCTACTGGCCATTGATGATCGTTCTTCTCTTCCTTTGGAAGAGTAAGAGGGAGGGAACACCATCTGAGTGGTCTTGTTTATAACTGGTTTGCCAAAAGTAGTGTAGCATCATTTTTGTGTAATAAAACTAGGTTTGTTAATTTTGGTTTTAAATGCTTTCTTATTACTAGTTAGTTTTATTCCCTTGTGTTGTTGGAAAAGGGTGTTTGCTATGACCAGTGTGTTCTCTTGGCAGAATTCTATTAACCTCTGGCCTCTGTGAAAGTAAAGTCGCTCAGTCATGTCCAACTCTTTGTGACTCCATGTAGCCTTCCAGGCTTCTCTGTCCTTGGGATTTTCCAGGCAAGTACTGGAGTGGGTTGCCATTTCTTTCTCCAGGGGATCTTCCTGACCCAGGGATCAAACCCGAGTCTCCTGCATTGTAGACAGACGCTTTATCATCTCAGCCATCAGGGACGACCTCTGTAAATTTGCTTGATAACTCCAGGTGTTTCTTCTCTTCCTACTTTAGCATTCCAGTCCTCTATAATGAAAAGGACATCCTTTTTGCGTGTTAATTCTTGTAGACTTCATAGAAGAAGTTGAAAACTTCAGCTTCTTCAGTATTACTAGTTGGGGCATCAACTTGAATGGTTTGCCTTGGGAATGAACAGAGATCATTCTGTCGTTTTTGAGATTGCATCCAAGTACTGCATTTCAGACTCTTTTTGTTGATTATGATGGCTGCTCCATTTCTTCTAAGGGATTCTTGCCCGTAGTAGTAGATATAATGATCATCTGAGTTAAATTCCCCCATTCCAGTCCATTTTATTTTGCTGATTTGCAGAAGGTAGTAAGAAAAGGTGGCAAGAATACACAGAAGAACTGTACAAAAAAAATCTTCACAACCTAGATGATCATGATGGTGTGATCACTCACCTAGAGCCAGACATCCTGGAATGTGAAGTCAAGGAAGCATCACTTCGAACAAAGCCAGTGGAGGTGATGGGATTCCAGTTGAGCTATTTCAAATCCTGGAAGATGATGCTGTGAAAGTGCTGCACTCAATATGCCAGCAAATTTGGAGAACTCAGCAGTGGCCACAGGACTGGAAAAGGTCAGTTTTCATTCCACTCCCAAAGAAAGGTAATGCCAAAGAATGCTCAGACTACCGCACAATTGCACTCATCTCAGATGCTAGCAAAGTAATGCTCAAAATTCTCCAAGCCAGGCTTCAACAGTTATGTGAACCATGAACTTCCAGATGTTCAAGCTGGTTTTAGAAAAGGCAGAGGAACCAGAGATCAAATTGCCAACATCTGCTGGATCATCAAAAAAGCAAGAGAGTTTCAGAAAAACATCTATTTCTGCTTTATTAACTATGCCAAAGCCTTTGACTGTGTGGATCACAATAAACTGTGGAAAATTCTGAAAGAGATGGGAATACCAGCCCACCTGACCTGCCTCTTGAGAAACCTGTATGCAGGTCAGGAAGCAACAGTTAGAACTGGACATGGAAAAACAGACTGGTTCCAAATAGGAAAAGGAGTATGTCAAGACTGTATATTGTCATTCTGCTTATTTAACTTATATACAGAATACATAGTGAGAAATGCTGGGCTGGCTGAAGCACAAGCTGGAATCAAGATTGCTAGGAGAAATATCAATAACTTCAGATATGCAGATGGCACCACCCTTATGGCAGAAAGTAAAGAAGAACTAAGAGCCTTTTGATGAAAGTGAAAGAGGAAAGTGAAAAAGCTGGCTTAAAACTCAACATTCAGAAAACAAAGATCATGGCATCCAGTCCCATCTCTTCATGGCAAATAGATGGAGAAACAGTGGAAACAGTGGCAGACTTTATTTTTTGGGCTCCTAAATCACTGCAGATGGTGACTGCAGCCATGAAATTAAAAGACGCTTGTTCCTTGGAAGAAAAGTTATGACCAACTTAGCATATTAAAAAGCAGAGACATTAGTTTGCCAACAAAGGTCTGCCTAGTCAAGGCTATGGGTTTTCCAGTAGTCACGGTAGTCTTTCCCTTCTCCAGGGGATGTTCCCAACCCAGGGATCGAGCCCAGGTCTCCCGAGTTGCAGGGAGATTCTCTACTAGCTGAGCCACAAGGGAAGCCCAAGAATACTTGAGTGGGTAGTCTATCCCTTCTCCAGGGGATCTTCTCAACCCAGGAATCGAACCAGGGTCTCCTGCATTGCAGGCGGATTCTTTACCACTGAGCTATCAGGGAAGCCGAAGTGATGAGACCAGATGGCGTAATCTTAGTTTTTTGAATGTTGAGTTTTAAGCCAAGTTTTTCACTCTCATTCTTTCACTTTCATCAGGAGGCTCTTTAGTTCTTTTTCGCTTTCTGCCATAAGGGTGGTGTCATCTGCGTATCTGAGGTTATTGGTATTTTTTCCGGCATTCTTGATTCTAGCTTGTGCTTCATTCAGCCCGGCATTTCTCATGATGTACTCTTCATATAAGTTAAATAAGCAGGCTGACAATATACAGCCTTGACGTACTCCTTTCCCAATTTGGAACCAGTCTGTTGTTCCATGTCCTGTTCTAACTGTTGCTTCTTGACCTGCATACAGATTTCTCCAGGAGGCAGGTCAGGTGGTCTGGTATTCCCATCTCTTGAAGAATTTTCCACAGTTTGTGGTGATCCACACAGTCAAAGGCTTTGGCATAGTCAATAAAACACAAGTAGATATTTTTCTGGAACTCTCTTGCTTTTTACGATGATCCAACGGATGTTGGCAATTTGATCTCTGGTTCCTCTGCTTTTTCTAAACCCAGCTTGAACATCTAGACGTTCACCGTTCATGTATTGTTGAAGCCTGGCTTGGAGAATTTTGAGCATTACTTTGCTGGAGTGTGAGAGGAGTGCAATTGTGCAGTAGTTTGAGCATTCTTTGGCATTGCCTTTCTTAGGAATTTGAATGAAAAGTGACCTTTTCCAGTCCTGTGACCACTGCTGAGTTTTCCAAATTTGCTGCATATTGAGTGCAGCACTTCCACAGCATCATCTTAGAATTTTCAATAGCTCAGCTGAAATTCCATCACCTCCACTAGCTTTGTGCATACAATGCTTGCTAAGGCCTACTTGACTTTGCACTCCAGGATGTCTGGCTCTAGGTTAGTGATCACACCATCATGATTATCTGGGTCATTAAAATCTTCTTTGTATAGTTTTTCTGTGTATTTTTGCCACCTCTTTTTACTATCTTCTGCTTCTGTTAGGTCCATACCATTTCTGTCCTTTATTGTGCCCATCTTTGCATGAAATGTTCCCTTGGTATGTCTAATTTTCTTGAAAAGATCTCTAATCTTTCCCATTCTATTGTTTTCCTCTATTTCTTTGCATTGATCACTGAGGAAGGCTTTCTTATCTCTCCTTGCTATTCTTTGGAACTCTGCCTTCAGATGGATATATCTTTCCTTTTCTCCTTTGCCTTTCACTTCTCTTCTTTTCTCAGCTGTTTGTAAGGCCTCCTCAAACAATCATTTTGCCTTTTTTGCATTTCTTTTTCTTGGGGATGGTCTTGATCACTGCCTCCTGTAGAATGTCATGAATCTCCACCCATAGTTCTTCAAGCACTCTATCAAATTTTAATCACCTGAATCTATTCGTCACTTCCACTGTATAACTGCCTGTTGGTTTAACTAAATGCAGTTTAAAATACCCTCCACCCAAGTATCCTGTGTTTGCCTTTTTGAGTAAAGGCTTTTTGTGTTTTGCCTTTTCTGGGTACATTAGGCTAAGAACATGCCATAGGAATGCCTTCCTGGATAGCTAAGTGGGTGAAGAATCCCCCTGCAGGGCAAGAGATGCAGTGGACGTGAGTTCAGTCCTTGGATCAGGAAGATCCCCTGCAGGAGAGCAAGGCAAGCCACAGCAGCTTTTTTTTTACTCCAGTATTCTTGCCTGGAGAATCCAGCCCCCTGGCCAACGGATCCTGGTGGGCTACATTCAATAGGGTCACAAAGAGTCGGACACCGGACTAAGTGACTGAGGCATTTTCCACATATTGCAGGGAAATACATACACACCTGGGCTTTGATACTCAACTGGTTGACATAGAGGTCTTGTTATGAGTAATAGGATAGGAAGAGTTACAAGGAAAATGGATTCAAAGTAGCTTTAAACATAATTTTGTTTTAGGGCTTCCCTTGGTGGCTCAGATGGTAAAGAATCCACCTGAGGGAGACCTGGGTTCGATCCCTGGGTTGGGAAGATCCCCTGGAGAAGGGAATGGCTACTCATTCTAGTATTCTGGCCTGGAGGATTCCATGGACAGAGAAGCCTCGCAGTCTACGGTCCATGAGGTCGCAGAGAGTCAGACACAGCTGAGGGACTTTCATTAGATGTTTTAAGATGGTTTGTTCTTTCTCCCCCTCAGTGTTATGACTTTTTCTTTTATTATTATGTTGGTTTAACTAAATGCAATTTAAAATCAGCCAGGAAAAAATAAACAGTCAATCTAAGATAGACTTTGCGGGCAGTTCAGTGGTTAAGGCTTGAAACTTCCACTGCAGGGGGCCTGGGTTCAGTCCCTGGTCAGGAAACTAAGATCCCACATGTCTCCAAGTGCAGCCAAAAAAAAATTTTTTTTCAATCTTAAGAAAGAAGTGGAAAATTTTATTTAAGCCAACCTGAGGATTATAACCCACGAGACAGTCTCTCAGAAAGTTCTGAGAACTGTTCTGCTATTAGAGGTCAAAGCAAAGTTCTTCAGACAAAGGATTATACCTCAAATTAACACATTGACAGTTTATATAGTCCAGCAAGGTGAACTGTGGGTCATCATGACCCCTTACAGGATTGAGAAAGGGACCCCTAACAAGTTACCTTACTGGTGCCAGGAGGAAATCAATTTTTTTTAGGGAGGAGGTACATAGGAATTCTTGTGTCAAAGGCAATCTATTAATGTATAATATAGATACATAATGCACACTAAAGGGGAGTGGTAGTGTCTCAAGTGGCAGGGAAAACCATCTTAAAACATCTAATGAAAGTAATTTTTTTTCATCACCGATATGTACTGCTCATATCTACATTCAGGTGAGTAACCAGCAGAGGTTCTAAAAGTAAGAGTCAAATCAAAATTCAGGATTTTAGAAGGTTAAATTAAAAATGACAGTAATAAATAACCTCATCCACAGATGCTTGGTGTCATATTTATAAGGTTAGAAAACTAATTTGATACATCCCAGCACACCTTGGTCTTATACGAGTCAGGAAGAAGTGTTAGTGTCTTTTAGAGACAGAAGATAAGAGCTTCAGATTAAGTATTGATTTGTAATAGGCTAAGAATGTGAAGTCTTAGTTCCTTAAAGAAAAAATAAAAACTCATGAAGAGTATTCAGATTTTTAAAAGTTGTATATAAAATGGCATTTTGAAAATGCATTTATATGTTATTTCTGAAAAGAGAAGAATGTGGAAAAAATGCCACCGTCAATAAAATGTGGGAGACTGCAGCAAGGTAAGGTGCTAGAGATACAGTGGTAAACAAGACCTGAATCTGTTACTGAACTCAGGTCTGGCAGCCGGCTGCTTGAAAATCAGTGCTCAAGAGGCAAGTGTTGGTAGAAATGGAGAACATTGCTTTTAATCAGAATGCGAGCCATCTGGGGAGAGGTTGGACTCACGTCCCTGAAAACCAGCTCCTGAGATTCTGCTGGGCCATGAAAGGTTTTAACAGGGAAAAGGGAAGTAATCTCAGTTAATCGTTGGAGATAGGGGGTCAGAGTCATCATCATCATCATCCCCCCTGCTTGCAGGCTTGTTGACTTCTTGTTATTTTTGTTTAGATGCTATCTTGTTTACACAGTTTGTTCCATACAGTTTGAAGATTACTGAAGGGGAAACTGGGGAAGGGATCTGGCCACCTGTTAATTACTTATTCTTCATTTCTACATCTTTGATATACAGAGAGAACCAACAGGTTAGGCAAGGTATTGTGTGATCAAAAGATACGGACGGGAAAAAGAAAAAAAAAAGATTTGGAAGGTGTGCTTGGGCCAGGAGATGAGTGGAGTGTGGGGATGCCTAGTTTAAGGTTACTTACTGTATAGCTTTGCTAAAGTGACAAGACAAAGGGGACCTCCTGCAAAAGCTCCTGCAAAGAGCTGCCAAAAGGTGCTCACTCTTTTTGCTTTAAACACCTCACAGTTGAGAAGGGAGAAGTAAATGCATTTATAACACAGTAGGTAGAGGCACTTACAAGGGTAATTAGGGATACAAAACACAGTGTGGTCACTGGTAGCTGGGAAGCTGAGGGGAAGCATCCAAAGAGGTAAGGAGAGCTGTGAATCTGCTCGAAGGAGGCCAAGATTGGCATGGATGGCGAGGAGTCCCCAGAAAGGTTGGGGGAAAGGAGAACGGATACGGAAGGGCTGAGACCAGAGACAAGGGGCTCTTGTGTGAAAGTGACTGGAAGGGACCTTATAACTCTTTAAGACTTAAGGAACTGCTCAACTAGAGGTGGTAGGATGAGATGAAATGATAGTCACCTTATTCATGTTACTGTGATGCAATGAAAAAATGTGGTTGAGTCAGAAAACCACGGACTGCATGTTCACAGAGCACTGTGCTTTCTGGCATGCTGGAAGACCCCGGGCAGAAACGTCTTTACAACAGGAAGTTACCAGACAAAAACCGTTACACAGCATCGTATGTAAGGTGTGTTCTTGGAGGAGAAGCTGGGACTAACTTTTGCCACAAGTGAATGGGTCGGCTTCCTCTGAGATGTGGAAGCCAGGAAGATCAGTCATTCACGACCAAAGGTTTAGATATGGAGTATGTAATGCTTTCTTAGAGAAATGAACTTGACTGGAGCTCAGACCGCCTGAGGAAGACACCGTGGCTTTCCAGAAAGAACTGGGCTTGATCAAGCGCCACATGTACCTAGTAGCACCTGTGGTTCCCCTGAGGAGCTTTGTGACAGGTGCTGCAGCCAGCATGTGTGAGAATGGGGACATAACCGCACCCTTTCGCTTTAGAGGAGGAAGTGAGAGCATGGGCTAAAATGCCCATCGTGGAGAAGACGTTCATAAACCACCATGGGTGCCTTTGTTATTATGCGGGATTAGACTAGTTCTCTGTGTCTTTTTTTCTCCCTCCTCGCCCCCACCTCTCTTTCAAGACAAAGGAAACCTGGCCTCTCCAAGAAGTCTCCAAGCGGACTTCAGCAAGCGGAGACCGTCCACGCGGACCCGTGGCAGGAAGCTTGTGCTCTTCCCGCAGAAGGGCGCGGCGACCCTGCCTGGGTGCGGGGCTCCGGATGCGGTGGCTGGGGCGACGGCAGCCTGGAGCAGGAGTCGGATGCGGCCGCCTGTGATTGGGTGCCAGGAAGCCGTATGCTAATGAGGCTTACTGCGGCTTTGGAGAGTTTCTGGGCTATTTCCGGGCGAATATGGTATTTTGAAGTTTGCCGTTTTACCAAGTTACGGGATGTGATATGGAAAATGTTTGTGAGGAGTCGAGGGGAGCGACACAAATGTGGCCGTCAGTAAAAAGTGAGCGGCTCCCGCGGACCCAGCAGCGGCTGGCGGCTGGAGGTTAAGACTATACTTTCAGGGATCATTTCTATAGTTCGTTACTAGAGAAGTTTCTCTGATCGTGTAGAGCACCCGAAGCCACGAGGAAGAGACGCAGCGTTTTTCTCCTGAGCGTGAAGTTGGCCTTTGGTGTTGTTTGTGCAGCTGCCACGGGTCGTTGATGATCGTTCTTCTCTCCTTTATTTGGGAGAGTGAGAGGGAGAAAACGCCGTCTGAGTGGTTTTGTTTCCATTTGACGTTCTGAAAAGTGAGACTTCTGTTAATTGTTTTCTTGGATTACTGTGAGACTTCTTTTGAGGTTTTTTAGCGGTCTTGTGTTTGGAGTAGGCTAGGCTACCTTCTGGCTTGAGAAGAGAAGTAAGACTCGGCAAGCGTCCAAAGAACCCTGTGTTGGTTTTTTTTTTTCAGTGATTGTCTCATTTCGAAAAGTAAAGCTTATAGTTTTTTTTATGAAGTAATGGGACCAGGTGCTGTGATCTTAGTTCCTGGATGTTGAGTTTTAATCCAGTTTTCCCACTCTCGTTTTTCTCTTCATCAGGAGGCTCTTTGGTTCCTCTTTGCTTTCTGATGTAAGGGTGGTGTTGATATTTCTCCTGGCAATCTTTTTTTTTTTTTCTCCTTTATTTTTTTTTCCCAGTGGGTTTTGTCATGCATTGATATGAATCAGCCATAGATTTACACGTATTCCCCATCCCGATCCCCCCTGCCAGCTCCCCCTCCACTCGATTCCTCTGGGTCTTCCCAGTGCACCAGGCCCGAGCACTTGTCTCATGCATCCCACCTGGGCTGGTGATCTGTTTCTCCATAGATAATATACATGCTGTTCTTTCAAAACATCCCACCCTCACCTTCTCCCACAGAGTTCAAAAGTCTGTTCTGTACTTCTGTGTCTCTTTTTCTGTTTTGCATATAGGGTTGTCGTTACCATGTTTCTAAATTCCATATATATGTGTTAGTATGCTGTAATGTTCTTTATCTTTCTGCCTTACTTCACTCTGTATAATGTACTTCACTCTTACTTCACTCCAGTTTCATCCATCTCATTAGAACTGGTTCAAATGAATTCTTTTTAACTCTCCTGGCAATCTTGATTCTAGCTTGAATTTCATTCAGCCCACCGTTTCGCCTGCATACAGATTTCTTGGGAGGCAGGTCAGGTGGTCTGGTATTCCCATCTCTTTAGAATTTTCCAGTGTGTTGTGAAGCAGATGTAGATGTTTTTCTGGAATTCTCTTGCTTTTTCTATGATCCAACGGATGTTGGCAATTTGATCTCTGGTTCTTCTGCTTTTTCTAAATCCAGCTTGAAAATCTGGAAGTTCTCAGTTCATGTACTGTTGACGTGTAGCTTGGAGAATTTTGAGCATTACTTTGCTAGAGTGTGAGGGGAGTGCAATTGTGCAGTAGTTTGAACATTCTTTGGCATTGCTTTTCTTTGGGATTGGAATGAAAACTGACCTTTTTCAGTTCTGTGGCCACTGCTGAGTTTTCCAAATTTGCTGTCATATTGAGTGCAGTGCTTTAACAGTATCATCTTTTAGGATTTGACATAGCTCAGCTGGAATCCCATCACCTCCACTAGCTTTGTTCATAGTGATGCTTCCTGAGGCCCACTTGACTTTGCATTCCAGGATGTCTGGCTCTAGGTGAGTCATCCCACCATCGTGGTTATCTGTGTCATGAAGATCTTTTTTTGTATAGTTCTTCTGTGTATTCTTGCCACCTCTTCTTAGTATCTTCTGCTTCTGTTAGGTCCATACCATATCTGTCCTTTATTGTGCCCCTCTTTGCATGAAATGTTCCCTAATTTTCTTGTCTCTAATTTTCTTGAAGAGACCGCTAGTCTTCCCCATTCTTTTGTTTTCCTCTGTTTCTTTGATCACTGAGGAAGACTTTCTTTTCTCTCCTTGCTGTTCTTTGGAACTCTGCCTTCAGATGGATATATCTTTCCTTTCCTCCTTTGCCTTTCGCTTCTCTTCTTTTCTCAGCTATTTGTAAGGCCTCCACAGACAACATTTTTGCCCTTTTGCCTTTCTTTTTCTTGGGGATGGTTTCGATTACTGCCTCCTGTTGTACACTGTAATGAACCTCCATCCATAGTTCTTCAGGCACTCTATCAGATTCTTATGCCCTGAATCTCTTTGTCACTTCCACCCTATTATCGTAAGGGTATGATTTAGATCATACCTGAATGGTCTAGTAGTTTTCTGTAGTTTCTTTGGTTTAAGTCTGAATTTGGCAATAAGGAATTCATGATCTTAAGCGCTCTCTTAAGGTTACTGTTTTCAGTCTTTTACGTGCTAGTGTAGCAGCAGGGTCGTTCATCATGAAACTCGTTTTTTCTTTTTTTAAATGTATATGTGTCATATATGTATGTAATATATTTATATGTGTGTATGTGTGAAGTCGCTTCAGTATTGGTCGACTGTGACCTTGCGGGTTGTAGCCCTCCAGGTTTCTCTGTCCATGTCGTTTTCCAGGCAAGAACATTGGAGTGGGTTGCCATGCTCTCTTCCAGGGGATTTTCCCGAGCCAGGGATCAACCACATCTCTTAAATCTCCTTCATAGGCAAGCGGGTTTGTTACCACTATCGCTGTTCATTAATGTTAAACCCCCTTTATTCTGTGTTATTATTCCTCATCCTCTGGGGTCTGAAAGGATTTTCATAGCTGTACTTTAGAAAAACTTTTATCTGTACCTTTTCAAGAGATTGTTGTACCTTCAAAATTAATCCTTTAATCCTGTTTATCACATATCCCTTTTCTCACATTTTCATTTATTCCATCAAGGATATTTGCTTGATTGTATTTGCTTCTTCAGAGTTTTTTGTTGCGGTCCTTTAATGGGCCGGAACCTGGTAGTCTGGAGTCGAAGATAAGAAAGTGAAAGCGAGAACAAAGCTAATATTCGCTGGTTTAAACAGAGAAGCAATAAAACCCTAGAACAGGGCTTGCACTGCTCACGAAGGCACAGGGCGCCCTCTCGAGGAGGTCTTGAAAGCCAGGGCAGGAGAGTGAGCTGGGGGCGGGGTGGGGGGGGGGGGCGTCCACACTCCAGAGAATTAGCCAGAGGGAGCGGGAGAGAGAGAGAGAGAGAGAGAAGACATGGGGGGGACCCAAGCCTCTGGTGGAGCAAGGGTGTTTTAATGATCTTTCTGTGAGTATATATAGGTTGTTGTACAAGGAATTTCTTTTGACAATGATAAAGATGAGAAAACCAAATGTACAGCAATGGTTATCAAGGCAACAAGGAATTAACAATGGTCATAAGGTCAGAAGACAATCCATATCTCAAGAAAGAGGGTTGTGACTAAGCAGTTTTGTCATAAGGAGAATGTTTATTGAAGGACATTCATGCATGTCTCATCCTATGACCTCAGTCCTGGGAGCGGCATGCCATTCCACTCAGTTCTGTTGCCAGAAACTGATTTATGAGAAACAGCAGGTAGGAATCCTCCTGTTAAACATTCTCTCACAGTTTTTGATTACTTTTATTTTGCATAAATTTCCATTTCTCTGTATTTTTAGGGTTATTTTGAAGATTAAATGGTGTGATCCATGTAAGGGGTTTAGTGCATGTCCTGGAAGTACGGTAGAAGTAAGTGCTGTAGAAATACTATTAAAGTACTATAGAAACAGTAGTTTCCTCATGACCAACGGAAACCACATTTAAGTAATTTTTTTATTTTGTTAGGAGTTGAGGTACATATTCTTTCATACTTCCCTGACAGCTTTTTTTTGTTGTTGTTCTTTTTACTCATGTCTGATTCGTTGGACCGTCATGGACAGCAGCCTGCCTAGGCTCTTCTGTGCTCTGCTCTCTCCCAGAGTTTGCTCAGATTCATGTCCACTGAGTCATTGATACTCTCTGACCAGCTCATCTTCTGCCTCCCTCTTGTCCTTTTGCTTACAATCTTTACCAGCATCAGGGTCTTTTCCAATGAGTCAGCTCTTCCCATTACGTGGCCAGAGAACAGAAACTTCAGCTTCATCATCAGTCCTTCCAATGAAGATTTAAGGTTGATTTCCTTTAGGATGGACTAGTTTGATCTCCTTGCAGTCCCAGGGACTCTCAAGAGTTATCTCCAATGCCACAGATTGAAAGCCTTTATTCCTCAGGCCTCAGCCTTCTTTATGGTCTAACTCTCCCATCCGTACATGACTATTGGAAAAACCATAGCTTTGACTTGGACAGTATGAAAAGGTGGCCAGGTAGCCAGTGCTTAAAAGGCCCAAACTCCTTGGTGTTCTGGGATAAACACTGTGCCTTTCTTCACCACCACCTGTGTCAGTAGATTGGCTTTACTGCATGTGGACCCAAGTTTGATTTGGTACCAACAATTTGAAAATCATTTATATGGTATTTCTGAAATAAGAGGAATGTTGGAAAATGCTGCCATCAATAGAAAGTGTGTGGCTGCCATGGACCCAACGGAGGTTGCCAGGTTAAAGTCAAGACTGGTTTTAGGAGTTATTATTTCTATAATTTGCTGTTACTAGAGACGTTTCTGTGTGGAGCCCTCAAAATCTGAATTCCACGAGGAGGTACATTCTCTTCTGAGTGTCAAGTCAGCTCTTGTTGCTGCTAATTGCCACTTGCCGCTGATGACTCTTCATTTCCTCGGGAAGGGTACGAGGGAGGGGACCCTTTATGAGTGGTTTCGTCCCGTTACTACCCAGAAGGTAGATGAATATTTGCCACTAGGGGCTTGTTGGTCCTTAAATGGACCGGAACCTGGTGGTCCGGAGTCGACAATAAGAAAGTAAAAGAGAAAGAGGCTGATACCGCTGGTTTACGCAGAGAGCCAATAAAGCCCTTTGCTTAGAGCTTGCACTGCTGCACGTAGGCACCAGGCGCCTTCTCAAGGGGGTGAAGGCACAGCGTGCCTTCTTGAGAGGGTCTTAGAACCCCGGGCAAGAAAGTGAGCTCAGCAGGCCTCCGCGCTCCAAGGAATTAGCCTGAAAGAGAGAGAGAAAGAAAGAGAAAGAAGGAAAGAAAGACATGGGAACCAAAGCTCTGATGGAGCAAAGGTGTTTTAATCAACATGGTGTGGGCATATATACTGTCTTACAAGGTAGTCATTCTCAGCAAAGATAAAGGTTAAAATTCCAGACTTACAAAACATAAGGTGATCCATATTAAAGAGAGAGAGCTGTAAACAATCACTTTTTACCATAAGGTTCATAAGAAGGAAGAGGGTACTTATTACCGTATTGAAAAACTAAGGAAGGAGATGCCTGGATTCCTCAGCCCGGGGAGAGGCTTGCCTCTCCTCTTAATTCCTGAATATTCAGGAATTAATAAGGAACAGAGGATTCCTGATAGATCCAAAACAGCACACTGGAAGCCTCCTGTTAAATGCTTCCTCACTGGGGCTGTTTTCTGTATTTTTTTTTTTTTTCACATGTTCAAATTGCACAATACTTTTTAACCTATGTAATAGATGTTGTGTTTTTTTTCCCTACCTAACTTTTGTGTAAGCTGTCATTTTTCTTTCTTTTGACCATGCCATGTGCCCTATGGGATCTTAGTTCCCTGACCAGGGATGGAACCCATTCTCTCTGCAGTGAAAGTGTGGAGTCTTAACCACCAGTCCAGCAGGGACGTCCTAAAGTGTGATTTTTCTTTGAAATGAAGGAAAATTTTTCTGATGCAGTTTGGTGTTTTAGCTTCCTGATTGAATTTATGGGTCATATGATTTGAGGGTTTATTTTCATGCTTGGGGTGGGCCGACCAAGGGTATTGAAACAGTTACTTTCCCCTTCTCTACTCTCCTGTCAGCCAGGACACATGTAGGGGGACTTCTCTTCCTGTCCTTTGCGGTGATTTATTTCTCCATATCTCAGTTCAAGGTAAGGAAATAGGACATGTGTGTGAATACTAAGTCACTTCAGTCCTGTCTGACCCTTTGTGACGCTATGGACCGTAACCCGCCAGGCTCCTCTGTCCTTGGGATTCTCTAGGCAAGAACACTGGAGTCGGTTGCAGTTTTCTCCTCTGGGTAGGGGGGGATCATCCAGCCCAGGGATCGAACACCTCATCTCTGATGTCTCCTGCATTGGCAGGCAGGTTCTTGACCACCAGGCACCACCTGGGAAGCCCACAGGACTTTAGCCCAGAAGAGGAATGACAGAAGGCAGAGTTTGGTAAAAGGTGGTGGGCCGAAAACTAAAGGTAGTGGGCATTGTTGAAAGAGAGTGTACATCAGCTGTACATTTGAAGGTCACTCTAAAAGCCATGTGGCAGGACTTCCCTGGTGGACCAATGGTTAAGAACCCACCTGCCAATGTAGGGGACACAGGTTCCACCCTTGCTCTGGGAAGACTCCACATGCCACAGAGCAATTAAGTCCGTGTCCTCTAGAGCCTGTGCTCTTCATCGAGAGGAGAAGCCTGCACACCAAACGAGGAATAGCCCCTGCTCGTTGCAACTACAGAAAGCCCCCATGCTGCAAGGAAGACCAAGCACGGTCAAAAATGAAATGAGTAAATTAATTAATTAATAAAAAATAAATAAAAGCTATGTCGTGATTATGCTTCTGGGGAGGGGTGGGGTGCCAAGTGTAAGGCCCAGTGAAACACATACTGCATTCATCTACTTGGGAGATGATGGTAGTGATGATAGAGAAAGATGAGATCTGAAAGATATGTTAAGTGGTAAGGTTGACAGGACTTGGGGGTTGGTTTGTTGACGAAACTTCAATTCCGTGTCAAGAAGAAACAAAAATTTTACTTTAACCAGTCTGAAGGTTATAACCTGGGAATCAGATTCTCAGAAAGCAATTAGAAGTTGAAGACACAGTTACACACCTTCTTCAAAGAATCGTACATCAAAATAACATACTGAGGGCTTCCCTGGTGGTATAGTGGTACAGTGTTGGCAGGGGAGACACAGGTTCCATCCCTGGTCCAGGAAGATTCCTCATGCCAAGGGAAACTAAATCCTGTGTGCCACAACTAGTGAAACCCCCCCCCACCCCCCACCCCCAGAGCCCATGCTCCAAAACAAGAGACAACGAAGAGTAGACCCCACTCGCTACATCTCAAGACCCTGAGCGCAGCAACAAATAACCTGGGCAACCAAAAATAAATAAGTTTTAAAATGATTTTTTAAAAGGTAAATATTAATATTTACATAAAGTTCACCGAAGAACAGGTAGTCCAGGTGAACCTGTACAAAGTAAGCAGTAAGTGACCATGCCTTTCTATAGAGATGAGCAAGAATGCGATTCTTTTAAGAAGTCTCATTGCAAGTGTTAGAAGGAAAAAACATTATGGTTTCTTGCAACCTCCACAGAGCAACTAAGCCCAAGTGCTCTAGGGCCCGAGCTCTGCATCAAGAAAGAGAAACCTAAAAACCTAAACACCACAGCGAAGAGTAGTCCTGCTCGTTGATGTGGTTTTCTCCACTTAAATGCAGCCTCCAAAGAGAGGCCTTCCCTGAGCACCCAAATCTGAAGTGGCTGTCAAATCCCTCTCTGTTTGAACTCTTACCATCCTCTGCATGCCTCATCATCTCATCCTCTTGGGTAATTGTTGTCATCTCTCTCCCCTACCAGGGTGTAAGCTTTTTGTGAGAGTGAGGACCTCTGTTTGCCCAGTACCTAGAGTAATCTTTAGCACGTAGAAAGCAGAGCTGGATGACACCTACCAGCTCTGCTACTGACAGACCGCAGGCCAGTTACCTGCGGCCTTTCTGTGCCTTAGTTCCCCCATCCATAAAATGCAGCAGCCAGCTTTATTTTAAAAATTCAGAAAGTGTGAACAGGTAGTGCAATCCTATGGCAAAACCCCCAAAGGTTCTGTTTTCCAGTGCTGGTTGTCAGCCACCCGGTCCCCGTCTCTGCCTCAGTCGTGGGGACCTCTTCTGAGAGTTTGAAAGTCTAACTTCTTGGACAGGCTTGAATGCAGCCACTAAGATCGAGTAATCAGTGGGATCAGCTAGGTCCTCAGGAGCAAAGGCAGAGACCCGCCCTTTCCTGTACAGCTTTCAGGGGCGGGGCGGCTTTAGTCAATCTGTTCAGCAATGCCTCCTGGGCTTTAATGACTGGGGTTGTGATTGGCTGTCACTCTGTATTATGTAAATTAAGTTTGATTTTGAAAAACTTAAGTTACATTTTCAGCGAAAATAGTCAAATGAGTTGATAAAAGTGACCGCATTTGAAAGCTATTGCAAGAGCTCTTTCTGTTTTTTCCCAGTAGAAGGGAAAATGGCGAAGTGGTGGGGAAACTGCCTTGCCCTCAGCGAAAAGTGCACAGCTAGCACGGACCCAGCAGCGGCTGGGGGATGGAGGTTAAGACTATACTTTCAGGGATCATTTCTATAGTTTGTTACTAGAGAAGTTTCTCTGATTGTGTAGAGCACCCGAAACCATGAGGAGGAGGTGCAGTGTTCTCTCCTGAGCGTGAAGCCAGTCTTTGGTGTTGCTTCTGCAGCTACCATTGGCCATTGATGATCGTTCTTCTCTTCCTTTGGGAGAGTAAGAGGTTGAGGACACCATCTGAGTGGTTTCGCTTGTAATTGATGTTTTTCTAAAAAGAGTGAGTCATTTGTAATGCATGTTATTCTACTTATCAATGCATGTTATTCTACTTATCCATCTTAGTTCTGTAACTGTCTTATGCTTTATGTAAGATGTACCTTATTGCTATTGGCAATAAAAGGTTTGTTACCTTTTATAGCTTTGTGTGTGTGCTAAGTCATTGAAGTCATATTTGTGTCATGTGAGTTGTATGACAGGTTTTTCTCTATCAGGGGTTTCCTAGGCAAACATACTAGAGTGTTTTGCCATCTTCTTTTGCAGGGCATTTTTCTCCAGCTAGGGATTAAACCTGCGTCTCTTTGGTCTTTACCATTATCACCATTACTATCGCTATCATTAGTCAATTTTACTCTCATTGCTATTAAATCTATGTAGTTATTCCATGAGTTTCTCTTTATGGATCTATAGTGTCCAAGCTTTCATTGTAAGCCTAAATTAGTTCTTGGCTCTCTTTAAATATTGGGAGCTGTGAGAGGAGCAGTTTATGCTCTGGAATATTCCTTGGTCTGTTATTTACTAGTTGCAGGGTCCTGGGAAGTTCCTTGACCCCAATCTGTCTCTCTATGTAAATGTAATACTAATAGCATCAACACATAGAGCTGTCATTAAGGGTGAAATTAGATAAAGCAAGGACAGTAGGTGAGCGCTTCTTTCCCCCATTGTGAGAATGCTCCTCCTTTAAATGAGAAATCCCTCTTTCTCGTCTTTGCTGTAGCAGCAACATCCATTGAGTTGTTCAGGTGCAGACCAACATGTCAGTCTTTGAAACCTCTTTCCCTCACACCCCACCCCTCCTTCTGCAGCAAGGAGTCCCATCCTACCCACTGAATTTCCAAAGCAGCCCCTGTTTCTCCTTCTTCCTTGCAAGCCACCATGATCTCTCCTTCAGACACCTTGCTTGCAGTGGCCTCAGAACTGGTCTTCACAGCTTCCAACCTCTCAATGGCTTCCCTCACACTTAGAATCCAGACTCCCTGGGAGCTGGACTTGCCTAGAAAATCCTCAGACACTGACCTGCCTGCTCCTCCTCCTCTCCTGTGTTCTCTAGCTGTCTTCCATTCGCTGGAACACACAACCTTGCTCCTTTCTTTGGGACATTGTATTCATTGTTTTCTCCACTTAAATGCAGCCTCCAAAGAGAGGCCTTCCCTGAGCACCCAAATCTGAAGTGGCTGTCAAATCCCTCTCTGTTTGAACTCTTACCATCCTCTGCATGCCTCATCATCTCATCCTCTTGGGTAATTGTTGTCATCTCTCTCCCCTACCAGGGTGTAAGCTTTTTGTGAGAGTGAAGACCTCTGTTTGCCCAGTACCTAGAGTAATCTTTAGCACGTAGAAAGCAGAGCTGGATGACACCTACCAGCTCTGCTACTGACAGACCGCAGGCCAGTTACCTGCGGCCTTTCTGTGCCTTAGTTCCCCCATCCATAAAATGCAGCAGCCAGCTTTATTTTAAAAATTCAGAAAGTGTGAACAGGTAGTGCAATCCTATGGCAAAACCCCCAAAGGTTCTGTTTTCCAGTGCTGGTTGTCAGCCACCCGGTCCCCGTCTCTGCCTCAGTCGTGGGGACCTCTTCTGAGAGTTTGAAAGTCTAACTTCTTGGACAGGCTTGAATGCAGCCACTAAGATCGAGTAATCAGTGGGATCAGCTAGGTCCTCAGGAGCAAAGGCAGAGACCCGCCCTTTCCTGTACAGCTTTCAGGGGCGGGGCGGCTTTAGTCAATCTGTTCAGCAATGCCTCCTGGGCTTTAATGACTGGGGTTGTGATTGGCTGTCACTCTGTATTATGTAAATTAAGTTTGATTTTGAAAAACTTAAGTTACATTTTCAGCGAAAATAGTCAAATGAGTTGATAAAAGTGACCGCATTTGAAAGCTATTGCAAGAGCTCTTTCTGTTTTTTCCCAGTAGAAGGGAAAATGGCGAAGTGGTGGGGAAACTGCCTTGCCCTCAGCGAAAAGTGCACAGCTAGCACGGACCCAGCAGCGGCTGGGGGATGGAGGTTAAGACTATACTTTCAGGGATTATTTCTATAGTTTGTTGCTAGAGAAGTTTCTCTGATTGTGTAGAGCACCCGAAACCATGAGGAGGAGGTGCAGTGTTCTCTCCTGAGCGTGAAGCCAGTCTTTGGTGTTGCTTCTGCAGCTACCATTGGCCATTGATGATCGTTCTTCTCTTCCTTTGGGAGAGTAAGATGGAGAGGATACCATCTGAGTGGTTTTGTTTATATTTGTTTTAGGTTATATGCTGTTTATTTTTCTTTGCTTTCAATTTATAGTATTTAGAGCTAGTGATATCTGCCTTTGGTTGTGTTTTGTCTTCTTAGTGGTAAAACAGGTTATGTGAGTGGTTTTCTTCATTTCAGTTGCACCTATGGGTTCTAGTACACTGGACCTCCCAATCCACCATTAGCTCCCAGAGCTTATTCAAAACTCATGTCCATTGAGCCAGTGATGCTATCCAACCATCTCATTCTCTTGTGCCCTTTTTCCTCCTTCCTTCGATTTCCCCCAGCATCTGAGTCTTTTCCAGTGAGTCATTTCTTTGCATCAGGTGGCCAAAGTATTGGAGTTTCAGCTTCAGCGTCAGTTCCTCCAATGCATATTCAGGAGAACTGATTTCCTTTAGGATGGACTGGTTGGATCTCCTTGCAGTCTAAGGGACTCTCAAGAGTTTTCTCCAACACCACAGTTCAAAAGCATCAATTCTTCGGCACTCAGCTTTCTTTACAGTCCAACTCTCACATCTGTACATGACTACTGGAAAAACCATAGCTTTGACTAGATGGACCTTTGTTGGCAAAGTAATGTCTGCTTTTTTAATATGCTGTCCAGGTTGGACATAGCTTTTCTTCCAAGGAACAAGCATCTTCTAATTTCATGGCTGTAGTCACCATCCGCAGTGATTTTGGAGCCCAAGAAAATAAAGTCTCTTACAGATTCCATCATTTCTCCGTCTATTTGCCATGAAGTGATGAGTGAAAGTGAAAGTCGTGTCTGACTCTTTGAGATCCTTCTCCAGACCAGAATACTGGAGTGGGTAGTCTTTCCCTTCTCCAGGGGATGTTCCCAACCCAGGGATCGAGCCCAGGTCTCCGGAGTTGCAGGGAGATTCTTTACTAGCTGAGCCACAAGGGAAGTCCAAGAATACTCGAGTGGGTAGCCTATCCCTTCTCCAGGGGATCTTCTCAACCCAGTTGAGTTTTAATTTCATGGCTGCCATCACCATTTGCAGTAATTTAGGACCCCCCCCCCCCAAATAAAATCTCTTACTGTTTCCATTGTTTCCCCATATGTGGTTTCCATACATATGTTCTTTATGTGGTTAAGTAGATTTTTCTGCTAGTGTCTTGTTTTTCGGTGGTCATTTCATGTATTTCTTGGAGGTGAAGTTTGTCTATCTCTAGCAGCTGAGCCTTTTTTTCTCCTGGCTGTTCAATGGGTACTGAAGTATCCTTCATTTGATTTTTTGAGTGAAGGGTTTTTGTGGTTTGCCTTTTCCTAGGTAGATTAGGTTTGGAATATGATGCAAGGAGGTAAAGGATAAGCTTGCAATGCAGGCGGGTTTGACCCACAGGTGGGGAAGATCCCCTGGAGGACTTGGCAACCCACTCCAGGATTCTTGCCTGGGAACTGCCATGGACAGAGGAGCCTGGTGGGCTACAGTCCATAGGGTTGCAAAGAGTCAGACACTACTGAAGTCACTGAGCATTTCCCACAGGCTACAGGGAAATACATATGCAGTCTGGGCATTGATACTCAATTAGCTGATACACCGATCTTATTATGAGTAATAGGATAGGAAATTGCAAGGAAAATGGATTCAAAGTAGCTTTAAACTTAATTTTGATATATCCTTAGTTGTTTTAAGATGGTTTCTTTGCCCCCTCCGTGTTGTTTAAGTGCAATTTAAAATCAGCCTTTTTAGTATAGTATGCTGATATTTTTATTTTCTTCCTCTAAATATTTTTCTTTTGAACCTCCCTTTTAAATTATTTCAGGCTAATAGATCATGTATTTTTCCTGACATCTATCTTCGAAAGCTACTCTAGCTTTATGCTGGGGCTGTTAATACATTACATTTGTCATTGCACCCTGAGCTAGAGAAATCAGCAAAATCTCTTAATTTTACTGAATATTACATACTCTTCTCTTTAGGTAAAAGCAGGCTTAATTTCCTGTTGGAGGTAGTAATGCCTTTCGAAAACTGCTCTTATTTAAGTGCTTATATTCAGGGAATTCCCTGGTAGGGATGGTTGGATGGCATCGCCGATTCAATGGACATGAGTTTGAGCAAACTCCAGCAGGAGTGGTGAGGGACAGGGAAGCCTGGGGTTGCAGAGTCAGACACCACTGAGAGACTGAACAACAATGACCACAGGTTAGGACTCCGCGTTGTCACTGCCGAGAGGGTTCAATTCCTAGTTGGGGAACTAAGATCCCACAAGTCAAGTGCAGCCAAGAAAAGAAGAGAGATAAACAGTGAGAAATAAAGTATTTCCTGTCATATAAGTAAACAAGGATGTCACAGTCACCAGCAATCGCAGCCCCCACAGATATGAGGTGTGAGCCCTGAGGAAACTCAGGAAGAACATCTGCCATCCGTTGAGCAGCCATCAGACCACAGCCACTCCCCATGGTGAGCTCCAGGGAAGCTCAGAACTGAGACTGCTGGCCCCAGTTAGCTAAGTGAGTATCAAAGGAGTGTCTCTGTGAGCCCAGACTCTTGCCTCATCCATAGACAAGCACTAAATTCCTTCACTTGAGATACCTAGTTTTCTTTAATTAAGAATAATCTTTTGACATTCAGACTACCTGCCCTTTGTTGCAACAGTTCTATAGAACCTGGCTCCTCCCCTCCCCTCCTCAGAGCAGTTCTCTCAGGGTCGCTTGAGATGCTGTCTCCCAGGCTTGGAAGGTATAAAATTTCCCACCACATAAATCAACTCTCCACTTTTAGGTTGTGAATATTTTTTTAAGTCCACAGCAACAGCATATATTCAGCCAATACAATTTTCATGCCAGTGAGTTAAGCGTTTCCCCTTGCAGTTTCACTTACCCTGGTCCCTGTGCTTAAATTTTTAATGATCACTTTTGTCCTATTTTCACTTTTCTACTTGAGTTCATAGCTTTAAGAAATCACTTCTCAGGAAATATCTGGAACATGCTTTCTTGAGTGATTTTTTAAAAACTTATTTTTCTGTTTAAAAAAATTGTTGTTTTTGGCTGCTGTGCGGCCTGCAGGATCTTAATTACCTGACCAAAGAGTGAACCCATGCTCCTTGCAATGGAGGCATGGACTCCTAACCACTGGACCAACAGGGAAGTCCCTGTTAAAAATGTTTTTATTACAAAAATTGGGACTTCCCTGTTGGTCCAGTTGGTGCAGGGACTTCCCTGTTGGTGCAGGAAGCCCAGGTTCTATCCCTGGTCAGGGAACTAGATCCACATGCCACTACTCAGAGTTCAAATGCCACAGCTAAAGATTCCATGTGCTGCGATGAAGACCCGTTGTGGGTGCATACTCAGTCACTCACTCATGTCCGACTCTTTTCAGCCCCCTGGACTGTAGCCCACCAGGCTCCTCTGTCCATGGAATTTTCCAGGCAAGAAATACTGGAGTGGGTTGCTATTTCCTCCTCCAGTGGATCCTCCCTACCCAGGGATCAAACCTGAGTGTCTTGCACCTCCTACATTGGCAGGCAGATTCTTTACCACTGTGCTACCTGGAAGCTCCTGGTGCAGCCAAATAAATAAATACTAAAGAAAAATGTTTTTATTGGGAAGCCCTGGTGGCACAGTGGTAAAGAATCCTCCTGGCAACGTAGGAGACTCAAGAGACGAGGGTTTGATCCCTGGACTGGGAAGATCCCCTGGAGAAGGAAATGGCAACCCACTCCAGTAGTCTTGCCTGGAGAAACCCATGGCCAAAGGAGCCTGGTGAGCTACAGTCCATGGAGTCGCAAAGATTCAGACACAACTGAGCACACATTCCCAGTGCTTTGACAAAGCAGGCTGGTAGCTGGGATGTTCTTCAATCTTTTATTGCAAAAAATAAGTTATTTTAACCAGTGGAATCAATAATATACAAATATAGTCTAAAATTGCTAATCTACCTTTATGAAATTGGTATCACACTATAACATTCTGTAAGTTGTTTTTCTCATTTTTTTGAAATTCATATATTTATTTCAAGAAACAGGAAAAGACAACAAAATCATTCAAAATCACTATCAGCAGAAATTAAAAAAAAAAAAAGAAATTGAGAGCCCTCTCTGATGGTGTTTGTTTTGCCTTGTTTTGTTTTTAATGCTTAAGAAAGTAGTAGTGGGTAAAAAAGTAGTGGGTAAGTTGATACTGTAAGTTTATTCATTTGGTTGTTCATTTAATAAATATGAGCAAAGGGATTTTATATTAGAGCAAACAACAAAGGAGCAAACAAATAGCAGTTAGTTTAGTGTGTGTGTGTGTGTGTGTGTGTGTGTGTGTGTGTGTGTCTGAAGGATAGAGTATGTATAAGATGTTTTAGGAAGTAAGCACTGAAAGGCAAATTGGACCAGACTCTAGAATGCCATAAAATCCAGGCCAAAGATCTTCTCCTGAAACGCAGTGGGACCCCACAGTCCTTGCCACCCATGTCTTTAGCCTGCCTTTGGTCTGTGGAAAACCTGTGTCACCTAGTGTGTGTGTGGGTCCAGCTGCTCGCCACTCAAAAGCCAGTAAATGGGCCAGGTTGGTGAAAAGAAAAATTTGCTTTATTTCAGATGCCAGCAACTTGGGGGGAGGGTGGTGGATATCTGACAGCACCTGTATCACTTGCACAAAATAGATTATCGTTTGAAAAAATTTTTATGTCCATTTTTGGCTGTGCTGGGTTTTTGTTGCTGTGCCTGAGATTTCTCTAGTTGTGGCGAGCGGGGAGCCCCTCTCTAGTTGCGGCGTGGAGGTTTCTCATTGTGGTGACATCTCTTGTTTCGGAGCACAAGATCAGTAGTTGTGGTGCGCGGACTTGGTTGCCCTGCAGCATGTGGGATCGTCCCAAACCAGGGACCCAACTCGTGTCCCCTGCATTGGCAGGCAGTTTCTTAACCATTGGACCACTGAGGAAGTCCAAAATGGATTATTTTTTAAGCTTAAATCCCATTACTGGTTTAAAAAGTGTTGGAATTTTAATTTTTAATATTTATAAAGTAGGTGTTATTTGCTAAACTCTGTTAGATACTTCAAATCCATCATTTTAGCTCATAAGCACTCATTGATTGAATCCCCAATGTTGCCTGCTTGCTTAGATTTTTGCTTTTCCCTTTTAATAGTACATTTTGTCTATCTGTATTCTGATAGAGAGCTAATTCATTTTAATCAAATGCCTAATATTTTATTATCTCTATGTACCATAATTTATTCAACTGTGCCTGTACTGGTAGATATTAAGATTTCCTTTTTGGCTGTTTGTTTTACCAGAAACAATGCTTTGATAAAGTAATTGGTAATAAATTTTTACATAATGGGTTTTTAATACTCAAAGTGGGATTTCTGGGTCAAATTTTTAATAAGTATTGCTACATTGCTTTCAAAGGCATTGTAACTGTTCACACTTCCAGTTGCATTTAGGAAAGTGTCCCCTGTTCCCACCTCTTCTGTAGCACTGAATATTTTCTCATTTTCAATTTTTTTTTCAACCTTTAAAGGAAGTTTATTCTTCTTCCCACTATTTCAACTCAGACATCATGTTGTATTGGTTTATTGAATATTCCAGATTAGGGTGAAATATCCATCATTTCTAACATTCCTGGCAGAAGAGCTTGTGCAAAGGAACGTGATGAGTAAGAGGGGCTGGGGGACTACAGGCCATAGGGTCGCAAAGAGTTGGACAGGACTGAAGTGACGTAGCAGGCATGCACACACATGGTTCATTATGGCTGAAATAAGGGGGGATTTGGTGCAAAATAAGGCTGGATAGACTCCTGTGGGCCAGACCGAACCAGAATTGGTAAACTGTTTAGAGAAGGGCTATCTTTAGCCCAAGAGTTGAGAAGTAACTCTCCACTTAAAAAAATACACAACGTGAGAGTTGCGAGTCAAGTTTTATTTGGGGTAATATGAGGGCTGCAGCCTGGGAGACAGGATTTCAGATAGCTCTGAGAAACTGTTCCATAGAGGTAGGGGGAAAGGTCAGTATATATGTGATTTTGGTAAAGGGAGGGTACATTCAATCAAGCACATTTTTTTTCTTAGAGTTTCTGCTAGTCTCGTGAAGCTTCTGCGAGTCACGAGAAAGTGTTGTCACCATGAAGGATTTTAGTGCTTTTCTAACTATGAGGAGATACACGAATTGGGTTCATAAAGTCAGCTCCTGAGACTATCTTAACTATCTCAGGACCTGTCCTGCCAGTTCTCTCCAAGCACAGAGTGCCTCATTTCTGCTCTCCACCTCGAACTCCCTCAGGGTGTGTTGAAGGTCAGCAGCACGTGATTTAAACCTTGTGGAGGTAGATAGCAAGCACCCATGGCAAGCGCCAGATTGTAGCTGACACTACCAAAGCTTTAAGCAGGGGGATGACGTACCGTCCTGCTTATTTAAAGGCAATTTTTATCTACATAAGAATTCCTTGGTTTGGGAAAAAAAAAATCCCAAACAATGTTTTTATTTTGGCCTTTTGATCATAGCATAAAGCGGTTTGCAAATGTAATAGGTTTTGGCTTCAGGTCGTTCCTTTCACCATGCACTTGGTCCTCTCGTGAAAGACCTTGCTTCGGCCGCTAGTCTCAAAAGAGGCGGAAAGCTCCGTCTGCCGCGCAGTCTGTAGTCGTCATCCTTTTACATAATCCTGATGCTGCGGGTCTGCCGGGACAAACGGGGAGGGGCTGGAAATACCTGGCGTGTGATTGGCTGCTTAAAAACCGTATGTTAATTAAGTAGCAGTTTGAAATGTCCTCTGAACCGCTGAGAGTGTTCAAAAAGCTTTGTCAGTCTTTGGTTAATGCAAGGATTCTTTAGAAAACACATGCCAGTGTACATTTTGAGAGAATAATACGTTTTTTTAAAAAACTCACCATCAGTGAACTATGTATGCGTTTTGTACACCTCTTGAACACCTAGCGCTCTCTGGTTAAGACTATACTTTCAGGGATCATTTCTATAGTTCGTTACTAGAGAAGTTTCTCTGATCGTGTAGAGCACCCGAAACCACGAGGAGGAGACGCAGCGTTCTCTCCTGAGCGTGAAACCGGCTTTTGGTGTTGCTTCTGCAGCTGCCATTAGCCATTGATGATCGTTCTTCTTTTCCTTCTTGGAGATGAAGAGGGAGAGAACGTAGTCTGAGTGGCTTTGGGTGTCATTTAAATGATCTTGTATGGTAGGGCTCTTTATTTTTTACCTGGGGTGTTTATGTAGCTTGTTAATTGTTACTGATATTGACCGTTATTTTTTAGGTAGTATGTTGTTTGTGCTTTGTGGTTACTTAGAGTTTGGGGTATTATGTGGTTTTCCTGTAGAAAGAACTTCTTTGTTTTTTTAAGTTGGATGTGTGTGGTGGCTCTAGATGCTAGAAAATGTGCTTCTCATACAAAATCACTGGGCCGAAAAGGTTTACTATGGAGCAAGAGTCATTTAGATTATTTCACTTTTGTGATTCCCCCAAGGGCTGTAGCACACCAGGCTTTTCTATTAGTCACCAATTCCCTCAGTTTATTCAAACTCGTGACTATTGCATCAGTGATGTGCCATCAAACTATCTCCTCCTCTGTCGTCCTCTTGTGCTCCTCCCTTTAATTTTTCTCAGCGTCAGTTTTTTTTTTTTTTCCCCAAGGAATCAGTTCTTTGCATCAGGTGGCCAAAGTATTGCAGTTTCAGTATCAGTCCTTCCAATGAATATTCAGGACTGATTTTCTTTAGGATGGACTGGTTGGATCTCCTTGCAGTCCAACGGACTCTCAAGAGTCTTCTCCAACACCACAATTAACACCACAGTTCAAAGGCACCAATTCTTCGGTACTACTCAGGTTTCATATCCATACATGATTACAGGAAAAACCATAGCTTTGAATAGATGGACCTTTCTTTGTTGGCAAAGTAATGTCTCTGCTTTTTAATAAGCTGTCTAGGTTGATCATAACTTTTCCATGGAGCAAGTGTCTTAATTACAGCTGCAGTCACCATCTGCAGTGATTTTGAGGATACTAGCAAGTTTCAGTCCATTGGGTCCCAAACAGTTGGATAGGACTGAGCGACTTTTAAACATTTTTCAGTTACGTTTATGTGTTTTGATCACGTGTCTTTTTAGTTTGCTGAGTTTGTTGTGTGTAAACATCTCAACTTATCATGAATTCCCTTTTTATGTTTGAAGACTGAGAACAGTTTTCTTTTGTTTTTGTTTTGTTTTGTTCTTTTCCCTTTTCTTTTGTTCATGTAGTGGAGTGTGGTTTTCAGCAGGCATTTTCTGGAAGTATCATTTTGAGTGTGTAAACACTGGTTTCTTTCTAGTTGATTCTGTGTCCTTTTGTGTTACTATCAGTAATGAGGGCTTTCATTTTTCCTTTAATTAAAAAAATACTGTAAAAGGAATTTTAATTTTTTTCTTGTATTTGCATTGATCCTGATATTTGCTTTGCAGGAATTTATGTTGATGCAGTTAACTCCCTGGGCCAGACAGCCCTTTTCATTGCAGCATTATTAGGCCTTACAAAATTAGTTGATGTCCTGGTGGATTATGGAGCAGATCCAAATCAGTAAGTATAATAATATGACTATCTAGAAAATACACACTAAAGATCAACTGGAGTGTTTGGAAACTAATTTAACAAGATATTAAAGGAATCTTTACTAATTTATGTTGGTGAACTACATTTGTACACTTATATTGAAACATGCTTTATTTTATTTTATTGGTCGCACAGCTTGCAGGATCTTAGTCCCCTGACCAGGGATTAAACCCAGGCCCCCAGTGGAAAACTGGTCGTAACTACTAGAGTGCTGTGGTTCAGATGGTAAAGCATCTGCCTGCAATTTAGGAGACCTGGGTTCGATCCCTGGGTCGGGAAGATCCCCTGGAGAAGGAAATGGCAACCCACTCCAGTACTCTTGCCTGGAAAATCCCATGGCTTGGAAAATCCCATGGACAGAGGAGCCTGATAGGCCCATGGGGTCTCAAAGAGTCGGACACTACTGATCAATTTCTTTAAAAGCCTCTTAAAAAACCCACTAGACCACCAGGGAATTAACAGAAACGTGATTTTTTAACTATTAATAAAGTTTTCTGAGCAGTTTTACTAGACCCTATGAAATAAGTGAACCTCATTATTTATTAATTGATTTAGTCATTAACAAGCACTGCTTGTATAGTTCCATCCACATTATTGTTTGTATGATTCATTTAAAAGCACTTTAACATACCCCACAGCTAAGTTCTTATTCAGTGATACTTGGCATTGCTTTGTCAGGATGACATTTGTAGTTGTGGTTTAGAAGAATTTGAGTAATGGTCAAATTTTTTTTTAAATTAATTTATTTTTTTTAATGTGGACCATTTTTAAAGTCTTTACTGAATTCATTACAATACTGTTTCTGTTTGACGTTGACCATGAGGCATGTGGGATCATAGCTCCCTGACCAGGGATCGAACCTGCACCTCCTGCATTGGAAGGCAAAGTCTTAACCACTGGACCACCAGGGAAGTCCCCCACAAATTTTAATATGAAAGCAACACACTGTAATGAGGCAGCTAAAAGTGAACATTTCTTCTCTCCATGTAGGACTTTTTGCTTTGTCCAGGGCCTTCCCAGGTAACAGGGAAAAGCAGGTATTTTTATGGTTTACACTGAACAGAACCAGAAACAAATTTTGAGCATTTACATGATTCCAGCTAATTTTCACAGGAATGCCAGAATATGTACATCATAAGTCATAAAATACCTTTCATATCTAATATAAGGAGGCCCTACTTAATGTATTTTTTTTTAAATACTGATTTTGGAAGTTTGTTGTTATAAGATTGTTTACTTAGAGGGGAAAAAAATTGGAAGCTTGGAGAAGTATAAGGGAAAAACTCAGCAGGATGAGAATTCTGTGACCCAGAGATAACATAATGAACATTTTGCTTTGTTTCCTTCCAGAATTTTTCTGGACTCACATACACTCTGTCTCTGCTGTATCAAAACTCAGAAATAGCCCTGCCTGCAGTTCTGCAGCAAAAACAAGTAAATAAAAAATATATATATATAATAGTAAAAAAGCAAAAGAAAAATAATCTTTAATACTCCTGATTAGGGGACTGACCCTCCCAGAAAGTTTAAATGGCTGGTCCATAATGATGCATTGTGTTAATGACAAATCTGAGACCAGGAGCCCAGCACCTGAAGAATTCAGAAATTCCCTTTTTAGAAATCCCCATCATAACAGGAGGAAGTGGGAAAGGACAATATCAGGAGGAGGAAGGTAGGCCCCTTAGCTTTTAATTTTGTGATAGGAACACTTTCATGTACTTTAAAATATCTTCCATCAAGGTGAAAGGAAATTTCGGGGGGGAGAATATATTCCTAAGGGCTCCATGGAAATGCTGTGATGGCCTGGGCTTATTGAGGTCACAGAGTCAGATGCCTGCAGGACTAAGTGGGTTCAGTGGGTACAGGCTCTGTCTAAGTAGCATCTGATGCAACTGGGCAGAAAAGGAAGCCATGGAGGCCAGATTTTCCAAGAGACTAAAAATCTCAACTTTTATTGTGAAATCCCCAAAGTGTTAAATATTGTCCATGACTTTAAATTCTTATTTTAAAATACTATATGGACCAAATAAAACATGCCTCTGGGTTGCCAAATCAGTCTGTGGGCCTCTAGTTTTCAGCCTCTAGAATAAATTAACAAAGCAATACATTTTGATACCACTTGAACCTGGATTCTCTTGTATGGTTAGTTGGGCATAAGAAATATTCCTTTCTTCCTTAGCATTCATGAGAAATAAAAAATAATATCTTCTCTCTTCCTACCTAGCTCTCTTACTGTTTATGGGAAGAATGATTAGAAGGCTGTAAAACATTATATACAAATTTATTTTTAAAGCAAGGAGAATGTTACAGTTCCCATAGTGCAGTGTGCTGGACTGCTCATCAGGCCTAGAAATAGGAGAGAACTCACAGTGAGATGGTCCACTGCCTCATTGGCATCACCTGGGGAACTTGTAGAGTACACATTCCCGAGCTCCATGCTTGCAGATTCTGATTCAGTCTGCTGTATAGTCTGATATCTGTATTTTTGACAGATATCCCAATGACTTATTAAATAAATATGGTATGTCTGTATACTGGAATACTATGCAGCTATTAAAAAGGAATTGAGGTGGCTTGTATGTTTTCATATTGAAATTTCTCCTAGATATATTGTTAAAAGGAAATATTTAAATGCATAACAGTTAATATAGCATTCTTTGTTTTGTTTTTTGGCCACGTTATGTGGTTTGTGAGATCTTACTTACCTGGCTAGAGATTGAACCCAGGCTCTCAGCAGTGGTGAAAGTGCCAAGTCCTAACCACTGGACCACCAGGGAATTCCCAATATAGCATATTCTTATTCCTACTTGTACGTGCATAGAAAATTTCTGGAAGGATACAAAAACTGGTAACAGTAGTTGCCTCTAGGCAAGAGAATTGTGGGTCTGGAATTGGGAGACTTTCTTCTTTTTATCTTCTTTTCCTCTTTTTTTTTATTATTATTTTTAAAATTTCTCCTTTCTTTCCCCCTTCCTTCTCCCATTTTTGTTTCTTTTTAAAGAGAGCAAGCCCTGGAACTTCCCTGGTGGTTCAGACTCCATGCAGGGAGCTCAGGTTTGATCCCCTGGTTGGGAAACTTAAAATCTTGCATGCTGCTTGGCATGGCCAAAAAAAAAAAAAAAAAGCAAGCTCTATAGGTGATCCTGATGTTAGGAAACCACAGCTGCATATCACATCTTCACATCTCATTAAGGGTGTCCCTTCATGTCTCAGATAGTTTATTGGCTTTGGTTACATTTTTTGAGTTGTAGGTGCTTGACCACATTGCTGATGCCAAGGTTTGTGGGCCTCTACCATAGCACTTAGGAGATAGAGACATTCTCACATGAGATGATCTCTGGTTAGGCTGTGCTTCACCAGCCTTGACCACGTGGCACAATAGACATGAAGGTTTCAGGGCAGCCAGCGTCAGGGGACTGGAGACAGAACACTGGGTTTTGAACCAGATCCATGCCTGGGTGTGAATCTTGGCTTTGCCCTTTTTGTTTCCTCATCTGTAAATTGAGAAATAATACTCCTTGAACAGTGGTGGTAAAGATGGGAGAGGGGAAGGTGTATAAAGATGGGAGTGTTAACGGTGTTATTGGTGTGTCACTAATGGTGTTCATACAGTTCTCCTATCACCAAAGGTTGCCTTTGCAGTAAGGGAGCCCTGTGTTATCCATGGAAGGGGAGGAGTGTTTCCATGGACACTCATTGTACCCCTCCCCTCCTCCAGCCGCTGCTTTGATGGGAGTACTCCTGTCCATGCAGCAGCATTTTCAGGCAACCAGTGGATCCTCAGCAAACTGCTGGATGCAGGGGGTGATCTTCGACTCCACGACGAGAAGGGCCAAAACCCGCAGACCTGGGCTCTGGCAGCAGGGAAGGAGCGCAGCACCGTGGTAAGGGAGGGCCTGCTCTGCAGACGTGCTGGTAAGAGAGTGCAGGGCCAGAGGCCGGTCCGGGGACAGTACAGGGCTTGCCATCAGCCCTGGGCACACATGCCTGGGATGAAGCAAGTGAACCAACTGTAAAGCCTCGGTCAGTTTTTCTGGTCATCCATTCAGTGGGGAGAGAGGACGATTGTGGTTTTGTCTGACCCTTAACTAGCACTTACCCTGCATCAGATGTTCTGAATTAAACTAGTTAAAAATATTTAATCATTTAATCTTCACAACTACCCTCAGGTAGGTCCTATTATTGTCTCCATTTTACAGATGGGGAAAGTGAAGTGCATTGACATTAAGTAACTTGTCTGTAGTCACATGCTGGCAGGCATGATGTGTTTTACTGAGGGCTAAATCATCTAACAAATGGAAAGAATAAAGGACTTGCACAGTGCTGGGCACATGGAGGGAAGGGGGAGATGGGCAGAGTCCCCTCCCTCGGGTTCTCCTGCTCATTAGCTACTGGGCCTTGGAAACAAGTTAAAATACTCCTGCCTCAGTTTCCTCATCTGTTGAATGAAGGGTTTGGAGGAAATTATCGTCAAATAAGCTCCCTGAAAATGGAATCATGTCATTCCGTATCTTTAGGGAATCCCGTGGCCCCTTCCCTTGCCAGAGATTTCCCTGTGGGGGACTCCTGTCTCCTCAGACCATTCCGGTCCCACTGAAAGCCAGGCTGGCCGTTAGCTGTGTGGGGTTGACCGTCCCTGCTGTGTGTTGCAGATGGTGGAGTTCATGCAGCGCTGCGCGGCACACATGCAGGCCATCATCCAGGGCTTCTCTGACCTCCTGAAGAAGATTGACTCCCCTCAGCGGCTCATTAGTGGCCTGCCCCGGTTTGGGGGCCTCATGCAGGGGTGAGTGCTGCCGCAAGCAGAGTCGGATGTTCTGCATCACCCAGCGTTCCCTGTGGGGGCCTTGCAGCCTGGGCCACCTTGGTCCCCCCACACTAGTTCCTTCCAGCACCTGCCCACCCAAAGGGGTGAGCTTCAAGGGAGAGGATGTGGCCCCTGAAAACCATCAGTGTGCCATCCACTCCCACTCCCCGCTTCCAGGAATGTTGGGGGAAACGAGTTCTGGGCTCCAGTGGGAAGCACCCTATGGTTAGCAGGGAAGGAAGGAACTTTTCAGCTCTGGGCTGCCCAGCAGAAAACCCTTTCTCTGCAGAACAACTGGCTAGCTTTTTTTTTTGGTCATCTCAGAGCCATGGAAAGCATGTTCCTTTATTAGTAAGGTTGCAGAAGACCACAAATGCTTAATTTAAGGTTCCTCAGGCTATTTTAAGCTGGCCTAAGACTTGCTGCCACCTGGGTGGGCAGCCTCCCCAGCCCCCATCACAGCTGCAGGAGGTGGGCTCCATCCAGGCATCTCTTCATGCTCAGGAGAGTTATTTGAAGTTTTCTGGGCTTTATTGACTTAGGATTTATATGTGGAAAATTGTGTCCATTGTGACTTTCTCTGATGGCATCTTTATCTGTTATTGGGGTGGCTAGACTTGTCTCATCCTTCACAGGCTCCCACATCTTATTCTTTGCACATCAAGTCCTGGTTTTCTTCTCATGACCTGGATGCTTCTCATGAGAGATAAGTTCGTGATTCCCTTAAGGACCAGTTACTCCTAACTGCTCTCCTTGCTGCCACTCTTGCCCATCTTGGTTCTTTACTCAGCGTGGAGAATGACCTCTTAAAAATGAAATCTGAATTGTGCCACTCAGTACTAAAAACCCTTTTAGGGTCTTCCCAAGGCTATCAGGTTTAAGCACCTGAACCCCTCATCCGGCCTTGGAGCCCCTACTTGGTTCAGGTCTTCTACCGCCTCTCCTGCCAGAGTTAGGATCTTGGCAAACCGAATTTCTTGAGATAGAGCCGAAGCCTAGTCCCTGCTGCTGTTTTGTGACCTCAGGCCAGCAGGTTTCCCCTTTCTGGCTCCATTTTTTCCTGTCTGTAACATGAGAAAGTTGGACAAGATACTCTTTATGATTCGTTCCAACTTTGACCATCTGTATTCGTTATCTGTCGCACTAAGCCCAAACTTAGTGGCTGCAAACAACAGTAAATATCTCACAGTTTCCGTAGGTCAGGGATCAGGGGGTGGCTCAGCTGGGTGGCTCTGGCTCAGGGCATCTCACGACGATGTGGTTGAGATGCAGCGTGGGCTGCAGCGTTCCGGGACTGCAGGGTTCAGTTCCAGGATGGTCATTCACACGGCTGGCAGACTGGTGCTGGGTGTTGGTCACCCCCGTGAGGCTGCTGGAGCACCCTCACAACATGGCAGCTGGCCTTCTCCAGAGCACGGGCTGCAGGAGAGATCAGGGCAGAAGCCCTGGGGGCCTGGCTTTGGCACTCACACCACGCGGTCGTTTCCACAGTATCCTGATGGGCAAACAGGTCAGCCCTCTCTGACCTGTGCGTGGCTACACAAGGGCACGGACACCAGGAAATGGGTACCGCAGGGTCCTTTCAGATGGCTGGCTGTTAAGTGGTAACAACGAAACCCAACTACACATGCTGACAGCTTGGTTCAGTGTTGCTCCTCTGGGTATGGTTCCTCCTTACTTTCCCCTCCTCTTTTCAATATTTAGAAACCCTAACGGCTCTCCTAACCGACCGCTGAAGGCTGGAGTCATTTCTGCCCAAAATATCTACAGCTTTGGCTTTGGAAAGGTAAGAGGTTGCCACCACCAGCCACTGTTTGCGGGACTCACTGGGGAATTCCCTGGCCCGGCTCTGGCCTCGGGCCCCACGACTTCATCCAACACGGCCTCCCACATCCTCCCCAAAGTGTTCTCTTCTTTACTGCTTTTGCAGGACAAGTACCTCTCAGTGTTTCTGTCTTTACTGAAAAATGATGAAAGCCCCGGAGAGTTCTTTTGAATGACTCTGGGCTAGATTCGGGGAGTTTTAGGAACTGAACCTTTAATTCCCAGCAAAGGCCCCAGACATGTTCTGTGGGGGCCTCATGGGATACCTGAGGCCTGGTGCTTCCTGTAGGCGTCTGACCTCTTTCTGTGAGCCTCATTTTCCTTACCAGCAAGAGGGAAAGAGTATCACAACCTTGCAGAGTTTCTTGGAAGATTAAAGATAATAAAAAGAATTACACCCAGTGCATAGGGGTATCCAGCAAATTGGTAAATAGAAGCTACCTTTATTTTTAGATGGCTGACAAGATTCTGGAGGTAGTTAAGTTTTTCCGTTTTCTCCCTCTATTTGAAACTCTGCTTTGCTTTCAGTTTTATCTTACAGGAGGCACACAGCTGGCCTATCTAGGATCTCTTCCAGTAATTGGAGAAAAGGAAGTGATTCAAGCTGACGATGAGCCCACTTTCTCTTTCTTCAGTGGCCCCTACATGGTCATGACCAAGTAAGCAGAAGTTGGCCGGTGGAAGTCGGATTTAGTCCCACAGGAAGAATAGACTTTGTGTGACTTCCCTGTATGGGGAGGGTTTCTGCCTGAACACAGGGACATACTGAAATGCAAATGTCTCCATCAGGATTTCTCAATCTGTACACCATTGACATTTTTGTTCCCCTGTGTTGTTGGGGGTGGTCCTGTGCACTGTAGGATGTTTGGGAGTGTCCCTGGTTTCTCCTCACTAGATTCCAGTAGCAGCTCTGCCTGCACCCCCAACCCCCTGCATTTATGATCGTGACAACCAGAATGTCTACAGTCAAGGCCAGATGGCCCCTTGTTGAGAACCACTGCTCTGAAAGATTACTTATAACAGTGTTTCAACCTCTCTGCTCTCTAGAAAATTAGAGGCAGCATAGTGGTGACTGGCCTCTGATACAGGTCAAAGGCACTGAAGCCCCACAAGCATCAGCTAATGGCTCTCACCAGCTGATGCAACAGAGATGGCAGTAATAAGATCTGACTCTGACAGAAGTCCCTGGGATGGGCTCAGTCTCCAGCGACCAGCGTCCTACAGGATCACCTGAGTTGTCCTGTCCAAGGTCTCTTGTCCTCCTTGAACCTGGCTGCTGCTTCCCTGCTTAGCAGTCACACCCATCTGAGAAGGCCTCTGCAGACTGGCTCTGTGTCTCATGCAGATGTGCTTCTTGTTTTCCTGCCTGAACCACGGATTTGTCACGTCCTCTCTTCTTCCGTCCACCTCATGTCCCTCCCCAGACCAGCCTCCCAACTGGCCTCTCATTCTCCAGACACCCCTGCCCACCACTCCCCACACAGCTGGTGCCCTGGTCTTTGTAACATGCAAACCTGATCAAGTCACTCCCTCCCTTAAATCCTGCCACCTGTACTAAGTCCCTGAAGTGCTTTAGGCCCTGGGGGTAGGAGCGGGGAGGACAGGGGAGGACGCATGCTGCAGGGGCATGTCGTGGGGGTGGGGTGGGGCTGTACAGAATCTGTGTGAACACTATTCCTCTGATCACATGTCTGCAGAAGTGGCTGTTCACTCCCTCCTGCTCACACCCCGTTCTGCTCACACTCTCTCCTGCCCCGGCAGCCTGGTGTGGAACGGGAGCAGGGTCACGGTGAAGGAGCTGCACCTCCCCACCCACCCGCACTGCAGCAGGCTGCGGCTGGCTGACCTGTTAATCGCCGAGCAAGAGCACAGTAGGTGAGAAAGAAAACCCAGGAGCATCTCAGACCCAAGTTCAGGGCTGTACCTGAGGGTGGAGACCAGCCTCCTCAGCCTCAGCATTTCCTCCTGGTAGGTTGATTTGACTTTCCAGGGCTGCCAAGAAGGAAAAAGAAGCATTCTTGAATAGCCTGAGTGCTGGGGATGGTGGTAATGAGGGGCTCAATTAATAGACTCCCTGCATGTCTCTCAGGTCCAGCCTCAGGCCTGGCTGGCTCATCTGCAGCCCTCAAGGCCCACCATCAGGACCGCGTGCGCTGTCTCTCCTTGGAAAACATGCCCATGGGTCTCAGTACCTTAGGTTTCCTGTGGCTCAGGGGTTAGTCCTTCAGGTCTTGCTGGGGCAGGAACTTCATCCTTGGTTGCATACCAGCGCTGCTGAGGCCTTGGAATAGTCCCTGGCTCATCAAGTTCACTCAACTCCTATAAAGCCAAACCCTTCCTTTTGGGAAAGTCAGCCTAAAGGGACTCAAGGAGGCTGGAGAGGCTCATAGACACAGTGTGGATTCTGATGTGAGGCTGGGTGGGAGGTGTGACCTTGGGCCTGACCTCTCCCTGGCCTTTGCTTCCTGATCTCTGTGAGTGTAACTGTAATGGCACCTTTCCTGTAGCTGGTTATTAGGATCAAGGTGATGTATGTCAAGGCCCTTCCTTAGTAGCTCTTAGTGACACTGTCATTGATGACCCTAAGCCTTCAGGTTCTGATCAGTGAAAAGCTAAGAATTCCATGAACAGAGAACTCGACCCCTACCCCATCCCACTTTCTTAGCAGAACATTGTGTGTAAATAGAATTTGTTTGGAATGTGTTCAGGGAGCCCAGAAGAAAGGAAAGCACCCATCGTTTCATCCTGTCCTCTTTCCCTCTGCCTCACCTGGGGCTTCTTTGCCTCTGCAGCAAGTTGCGGCACCCCCACTTGCTGCAGCTGATGGCTGTGTGCCTGTCCCCGGACCTGGAGAAGACCCGCCTCGTGTACGAGCGCATCACGGTGGGCACGCTGTTCAGTGTCCTCCACGAACGGGTAAATGACTATTTGCCTGCATTTCCCCTTGCTGCCTTTCCCCGCCACTCTGACTCTCCTTTTCCTCCCCCTCTCTTCTTTTCCCCCAGCAGCAGAGTTCCCGTCTGTGCATGCATAGAAGAGAAATCTCTTTGTTCTTTACTCAGAGAGGGGCTATATAATGCACCGTTTAAAGCTAATCAGCACATTGGAACTAGTATGATTTTGTTATTGTTAGTCTGGCTTTTTAAATCACACATCTGAGAGCTCAGTAGACCCAGAAAACACACAGCCACACTTTTAACTAACAATAACCAAACAGTCTCTGGCCTTATTTTCTGGCATTTTCACTTGTGCCCTATTGCAGGGGCCCTCAGCCTCCCAGATCTAATGCCTGATGATCTAAGATGGCACTGATGTAATAATAATAGAAATAAAGTGCACAATAAATGTAATGTGCTTGAATCATCTGGAAACTTTACCTCCCCTGCCCCCATCCGTGGAAAAATTGTCTTCCACAAAACTGGTCCCTGGTGCCAAAAAGGGTGGGGACTGCTGCCCTTTGGGACCTTTATATGCAAGGCCTTGTCTGTCCCTTCCTGCTTTCCCGATTTCCTGGTGGAGGGTATGGGGCACACAGACTGCTTGGGAGCTTGCTTTGGCCTGAAATGTGACTTCCAAAAGGTCCTGAAAGATTGGTTTTTCTTTCTCCATGGCTTTGTTTTGAAGACCCTGGGCTGGAGTGAGAAGAGAGCCTGCGGGAAGGGCCCTTCCCTGAAATGGCTCACCCCTCCTCCTTCCCCGGGCACCGCCTCTCAGTGTTATAGCTCCCTTTCCTCTCCTCGGGGGAGGGCATTGACTTTAAATGCCACTTCTGGGGAGAGAAGAGAGAAGTTGTGACTGGGTATGTTAGTGGGAGGGAACTTCTGTCCTCCTGGAGTGAAGTTTCTGGGTCCTCTGACGGCAGTGGGGGTTGGATTGTCCTTTATGATCAGGTTCTTCCGCAGCACAGGCTTGGCATCGCCAGTGGCGGTGGGGCCCACACTGGAGGTGCGGACCAGGTTCAAGGACTTCTCTCCTCATTTTCTTCGTAACATCAAGCAGCTTGGCTAAGGGAGAGGAACCCAGGTTTGGAGTCGGGGGCCTGAGTCAGTGGGACCTCAGGCTGGTCACTTAACCTCATTGGATTTTAGGTTCCCCACCATGACACCAGGTGGCTGTCATGAAGGTCAATGCAAAAGACTTTGGAAACTGTGAAGCATTCTGTGGCTTCACAACAGCCCAAGTATCTCTCCGTCACCTTGCCATGCAGTGTGTGTGTGTTGGGAAGGGGTGGCATTCACTGTGCTCTGCGTTCCACCCTTCGGGGCGCCACTGCCCCCCAGGCCTCCGCCTCCCACTGTGGCCTCCGCATTGCTGGTCAGACTTTGTTCTTGCTTGCAGCGGGCCCAGTTCCCCATGTTGCACTTGGAGGTGATCGTGCACCTGCTGCTCCAGATCTCCGATGCCCTGAGATACCTGCATTCCCGGGGCTTTATCCACCGTTCCCTCAGCTCCTACGCCATCCACATTGTCTCCACAGGGGAAGCTAGGCTGACCAACCTGGAGTACATGATGGAAAGGTAGGTGCACCTCGATCATGACTTCCAAACAGGGTCTCCCCAGGGCGGGTGCTTTGCTGTAGAGAGAGAATCTGATCTGGGCAGGATCCCTCATTGGTGGGCTGAACTGCCTTATCAGTGGAGGAGGAGGTTTCCCAATGTCTTCCCCTGTCACCCAAGGTTAGAGGGACTCTGGGGAAGTTACTTCTGTTCATTATAATAAACACTTAACAAGCGTGAGCACATGTTAGCCAGACTGTAAGTTTTCAAAATTTTCTGTGGCTTCACACAGCCCAAGTATCTCTCACTCACCTTGCCATGCAGTGTTTGTGTGTCGGGAAGGGGTGGCATTTACGGTGCTCTGTGTTCCTCCCTTCCGGGGCTCCGCTGCCCCCCCGGCCTCCGCCTTCCTCTGTGTCCTCCGCATTGCTGGTCAGCAAGAAAGAGCAAGCCTGGAGGGACACGTGGCAGGGTTTAGGGACTGCCAGAAATGGGTGTATCATTACTTCCCACTTTACAGTGCCCAGCGCCCAGTCACCTCTTCCCTGCAGGCAGGCTGGGAAATGCACCACAGCTGCACATCCTGGAAGATGCGAGAAGGCAGTGGGTGCTGGTGAACCTTGCTGGTGAGCCTTACGATCCTGACCTGAGTGGGCAGGGCTCAGTGCAGGGAGGGAAGTAGTGATGAAAACGTCATCCTTACTCAAGGTTTGGGGGATGGACTTCATTTCCCATTTGGCAGAAGTCAGAGTCCTCTCCTTCCAGTTCTGGGGGACAGAGGATCTACCCTGTGCTTCCTTGCTGTCCTCCAGAGCTCTGAGTCCCAGGCCCAGGGCTGCTCCGGTATAGCTGTGAGGCCTGAGCCACCGGCAGACCCCTGGCTGAGACCTGCTTACCTCTGCTGAGCCTGGTCCTCACCCATCACCATCACTGAGGCTTTATTTCTGAGTCTCTGGCAGGTCTTACACGCATACCTGCTAAGTCACTTCAGTCATGTCCAGCTTTTTGCGACCCTATGGACTGTTGCCTGCCAGACACCTCTGTCTATGGGATTTTCCAGGCAAGAATGCTGGAGGGGGTTGCCATGCCCTCCTCCAGGGGTTCTTCCTGACCCAGGGATCGAACCCTCATCCCTTATGTCTCCTGCATTGGCAGGCGAGTTCTTTACCATTAGTGCCACCTGGGAAGCCCCTGGCAGGTCTTACATCTCATAATTTACTTCTTAGAAAAGCTCTATGAGGACAGGGGTTTCTGTTTTATCTGCTGCCATATCTCAGATACCTAGAGCAGGCCTCCACACAGTGGGAGCTCAGCATGTTCTTTATTTTTTTAATTAAAAAAAGTTTTTTTAAACAATGTATTTATTTATTTGGCTGCGCCGGGTCTCAGTTGCAGCACACAGGATCTTTAGTTGTGACATGTGGGATCTTTAGTTGCAGCATGTGGGATCTAGTTCACTGAGCAGGGATCAAAGCCGGGCCCCCTCCATTAGGAGCGTGGAGTCTTAGCCAGTGGACCACCAGGGAAATTCCTTTTTATTTTTAAAATTCTATTTTATTTATTTACAGACAATTTTATTTATTTATTTATGGCCATTCCATGCTGTATGTGGAATCATAGTTCACTGACCGGGGATTGAAGCCACACCCCCTGCATTGGCAGCGTGGAGTCTTAACCACTGGACCACCAGGGAAGTTCCTCAACATGTTTTTTAAATGAATGAAGTGGAAAGGCTATCACCTCCCAGGGCCTTGTGTGCCCCTTGTCTCTCTGTCTGGAGAGGAGAGCACGGGTTAGATTGGGCTTCCCCTTGTGGGCCTTGGCAAAGAGTTTGAATTTAATCCTTAAAACACTGGGATTTTAAATACTTAAAATACTGTGAAGGATTTTTTTTAGCAGAATGATATTCTGGCTGATTTACAGGTTGAGAAGCTCCTCCTCGCTCGTGCATGGAGACGGCGGTGATGGGAGGAGAGAGCAGCAGGGAGAAGTTAGCTGTGACTGGAGCCGTTTTCCGTTGGAAACCGGTGGAGGCCAGATAGCTCTCGCCGGTTGAGCTGCTCAGTCTCAGACCTGGTCAATTCTCAATCCCAGTGTCTCCCTCTGCCTACAAGATTAAGTCCCTTCAGTTTGTAGAGTGGGAAGCCTTCCACAGTGGGGGCTCCGTCCGCAGCATCACGCTCATCACTTACCACTCTGCCTGGCCGTCTGAGGACACTTGCAGGCCATGCCATTTCTCAGGGCTGCTTCTCACGCCTGGAATACCTGGCGCTCCCGTTTTTCCTTTTAAACTTATTTCTGACACCATCTTCCACCACACCCCATGAAGCCTATACTGAAGCCCTTTCCCCAAATCACCGAGCATGCTTCACTGCCCAGCAGTCAAGTGTCGGCCCCTCCGAATGGTGAGCTCCAAGAGGGCAGGAACCATGCTAGGGTTTGTTCATCTTTACTGCCCAGCTCAGCACCTGCCACATAGTAGTAAGTGCTCAGGAAGCATTTGAAGTGAATCCTTGAAGTGATTCAGAGCAAGGTTCCCCACTTTGGCTATGTGTTCAAGAGCTAAACGGTTTGGACATTTTTCCTGTTAATAGACTTTCCAAGGTTGACAAAACCCCAGCTGTTTGCCAGTGATGCAGCGCCACCTGTTGTTCGCATGGAGGTGTAACAGTTTCTTTGACACGCTCTCCAATAGAAACGTGAATCCTACAGTAAAATGGGGATTTGGAGATGGCCAGCCTCAACCCTGGGCTTCCCTGGTGGCTCAGACACGAAAGAATCTGCCTGCAGTGCAGGAGACCCGGGTTCTGTCCCTGGGTCAGGAAGATCCCCTGGAGAAGGGAATGGCAATCCACTCCAGTATTCTTGCCTGGGAAAGCCCATGGACAGAAGAGCCTGATGGGCTACAGTCTATGAGGTCGCAAAGAGTCAGACATGACTGAGCAACTAAACAACAACAACAACAACATTCGTATTAATTCCTTACTTGCTTAGTGCTTTATGGCTCACAGAGAGTTTCCACACATGTGATCTCATTTGATGCTCATGACAGCTGTGTGCAGAAGGCAGCGCTGATTTCATCCTGAGGACTTTTGGTGGCCCAGAGGACACTTAGGACCTCTGACTTAGTTCCCAAGGAGCCAGGTTGCAAAGTTGAGTTATTCAAGCAAATCAGTGAAACTTTGAGTACTAAACTGAGAGGGCTCATTTCCAAGAGGGCAGAGCTCAGAAAAGAAGCAATCGTGAAGAGTTGGAGGAGTCCCAGAAGGCTTTGAGGGAGGCTGCAAGGGGTTCTTGAAAAAATCTTAGGTTCATTTATTCAAAAGTAAGCATTGAGGCCTTGGTATAAGTTTAGAGTTCTGATGATATAAGAGATAAGAAGCCTGCCTCATGGAGCAGATAATCAGTTCAGTTCAGTCGCTCAGTCGTGTCCGACTCTTTGCGACCCCATGAATCGCAGCACGCCAAATCACAAACTCCCGGAGTTTACTCAAACTCATGCCCATCGAGTCGGTGATGCCATCCAGCCATCTCATCCTCTGTTGTCCCCTTCTCCTCCTGCCCCCAATCCCTCCCGGCATCAGGGTCTTTTCCAACGAATCAGCTGAGGTGGCCAAAGTATTGGAGTTTCAGTTTCAGCTTTCAGTCCTTCCAGTGAACACCCAGGACTGATCTCCTTCAGGATGGACTGGTTGGATCTCCTTGCAGTCCAAGGGACTCTCAAGAGTCTTCTCCAACACCATAGTTCAAAAACATCAATTTTTCAGTGCTCAGCTTTCTTCATAGTCCAACTCTCACATCCATACATGACCACTGGAAAAACCATAGCCTTGACCAGACGGACCTTTGTTGGCAAAGTAGTGTCTCTGCTTCTTAACATGCTGTCTAGGTTGGTCATAACTTTCCTTCCAAGGAGTAAGCGTCTTTTAATTTCATGGCTGCAGTCACCATCTGCAATGATTTTGGAACCCCAAAAAATAAAGTCTGACACTGTTTCCACTGTCTCCCCATCTATTTCCCATGAGGTGATGGGACCAGATGCCATGATTTTAGTTTTCTGAATGTTAAGCTTTAAGCCAACTTTTTCACTCTCCTCTTTCACTTTCATCAAGAGGCTTTTTAGTTCCTCTTCACTTTCTGCCATAAGGGTGGTGTCATCTGCATATCTGAGGTTATTGATATTTCTCCTGGCAGTCTTGATTCCAGCTTGTGCTTCTTCCAGCCCAGCGTTTCTCATGATGTACTCTGCATATAAGTTAAATAAGCAGGCTGACAATATACAGCCTTGACGTACTCCTTTTCCTATTTGGAACCAGTCTGTTGGTCCAAGTCCAGTTCTAACTGTTGCTTCCTGACCTGCATGCAGGTTTCTCAAGAGGCAGGTCAGGTGGTCTGGTATTCCCATCTCCTTCAGAATTTTCCACAGTTTATTGTGATCCACACAGTCAAAGGCTTTGGCGTAGTCAATAAAGCAGAAATAGATGTTTTTCTGGAACTCTCTTGCTTTTTTGATGATCCAGCGGATATTGGCAATTTGATCTCTGGTTCCTCTGCCTTTTCTAAAACCAGCTTGAACATCTGGAAGTTCTCGGTTCACGTATTGCTGAAGCCTGGCTTGGAGAATTTTGAGCATTACCTTACTAGCATGTGAGATGAGTGCAATTGTGCGGTAGTTTGAGCATTCTTTGGGATTGCCTTTCTTAGGGATAGCAGATAATAAATAATAAATCAATGAACAAGAAATTCAGATAATAAATGCTCTGATGCCAGTAAAGGTGTTCTGGTAAGTCCTCTCCGAGGAGGTGATTTTCGAGCTAATGTTTTAATTATAAGAAGCACGCAGTCATGCTAGGATCTGTGGGCAGAGCATGCTCTCAGAAGAAACCACCAGTGCAAAAACCTGAAGTGGTGATGTGTTTGGCACGTTGGAGAAGCTGCAAGAGGGCCCCTGTGATTTGCGGGGAGTGAGTGAGCAGGAGGGAGTGGCCAGCTGAGGTGGGAGGTGGGGCAGGGCCTGCTCAGGTAGCAACAGTAAGGAATTGCAGGCAGTGTGGGTTGGTTCAGGATCTAGGTGGGTTTGTAGAAGCTCAAGGAGGTTATCAGCAAGTGTTTGACTCATGTGCTGCGTGGTAATCACAGGGATCCTTTAAGGCATCAGCCCTGCCTTGCATTTCCTTCCATAGCCAGGCTGGGGGTGCACACAGGGACCTCACTCGAGTGCCGCTCCCCACCCAGCTGTACGGCTGGGCCGCCCCGGAGGTGATCTTACAGAAGGCGGCCACCGTGAAGTCGGACATCTACAGCTTTTCCGTGATCATACAGGAGATTTTAACAGGTTGGTCAGAGAGCACACTGACAGTGACCGAAGCCCCTCTTCTTAGCTTGGGTTTCTCCCCTGCCGAAGAGTCACTTAGTGTTAGGAGAATGCAGGACACAGGGAAAAAAGACTTAAGGAAACCTCTTTGTGTTTATGCAAGATATGATCTCTCAGAAATCATTCTCTTTTAACCTGTTAAGATTCCACAAAGCCCACCTATTGGCTTGTCAATGGGAGTGCATTTAATCCAAGGAGAGTTTGTAAACTGAATATTGCTGTCAGTGCTTAGGGGTCTCTGCGAGGTGCCCCTTAAGAACCTGTTTTCTTTTTTAATTTTTATTGACATATGGTTGATTTACAGTGTTGTGCCAATCTCTGCTGTAGAGCAGAGTGACTCAGTTACACATATGTGTGCAATTCTTTTTTAATGTTCTTTCCCATTATGGTTGATCACAGGATATTGAGTGATGTAGTTTCTTGTGCTATACAGTAGGACCTTGTTGTTTATCCATTCCATTCTAAATGTAATAGTGTGCATTTACCAACCCCAAACTTCCAGTCCATCCCTCTCTTTCCCTTCTCCCCATTGGCAACCACAAGTTGTTTTCTATGTTAAGAACTTACAGATGAGGGGAAAGGACTGGCCTCTGAGAAGTAAATGGAAATCAAACACACGCAGGACCCATTGTATGTATAAGCAGTGTCACTTAAAAGAAACAGAGCCCTTCCAAACGTACAGGACTCTGAGGTGAAGGTATACATACCACATTCACTGACGGGGTGAGACTCAGCCCCATTTAGTAGTGTTTACAGCCTCAGAGGCAAAGCCTCACCTTCTGTGACACGAATGCATTGGGCAGGCCACCCTGACACCAGGAAACATCCCCTTGTGGTCCCCAGGTTTGCCGGCCAGAAGTCCATACCTGCAGGGGTCTGACACTGCTCTTTCCTGTCTCTGTTACAGGGATTTCCCTGTTATTTGGGTCAGATGGTTTCTCCTTTGTTATTGAGCTTCCAGTAGTTTTTCTACAGAAATTAATTTTAAAGAGATTGAGCAACTTGACAGAAGTTACCCAGTTTCATCTGATTTCTTAATGTTTCTTCTTCTGGCTTTTTCCTTAACAGACAATATACCCTGGGATGGCTTAGATGGCTCAGTCATTAAAGAAACCATAGTTTTGGGAAATTATTTAGAAGCTGATGTCAGGCTTCCGAAACCTTACTATGATATTGTTAAGTCAGGCATCCAGGTCAAGCAGAAAGATAGAACTATGAACCTTCAAGATATCCGGTATATTATGAAGAATGACTTAAAGGTAAGCTCTAAAGTTGTTAGGGGTCTATTTTTGCTTACCTATCTCAGGATAGATTAGGGAGTTAAGAGACCAAGAAGAAGCTAGAGATCAAGTTGTAGGAAGTTTTGGAAATCCTCATTTCATGACACTCTTTCTGTGTTCCCAAGAAAAGCCTAACTGCCTGACTTGGTGAGGGCAGCAGGAAATTGCAGAGGGACGCTGGAAAGGGTCAGTGTAAAAGGGGCACCCTGTAGGCACTAGTGTGATTCAGTGGATAGCAGCTTTAGTTACTTTAAAACAAATAATTTTGTTTATTTATTTATTTTTGGCCGTGCCAGGTCTTCGTTGCTGCACAGGCTCTTTCTCTAGTTGTGGCGAGGGGGGCTACTCTGTGGTTGTGGTGCACCAGCTCTCACGGTGATGGCCTCTCTTGTTGCAGAGCATGGGATCTCTGTGTGTGGGCTTCAGTAGTTGCAGCTCCCAGGCTCTAGAGCGCAGGCTCAGAAGTTGCGGTGCAGGGGCTTCGTTGCTCCACGGCACATGGGATCTTCCCAGATCAGAGACTGAATCCATGTCTCCTACATTGGTAGGTGGATTCTTTACCACTGAGCCACCAGTGAAGCCTCTGTTATTACTTTTCAAAGTATTGGTAATTACAGTGAGTTCATTTATGAGAACTACAGTGAGTCTACCCAACAGGAGTAACAGGGAGTTTATCTGACACCTAGATATGTTTCTAAAACACCAGTGACATTCAGATGATTGCAAATATGTCCTTGACAGTATTTCCCTTGTTACAGGATTTTATTGGAGCCCAGAGAACTCAGCCAACTGAGAGTCCCAGGGTGCAGAGATACGAATTTCATCCTGATGTCAATGTCTATCTAGGACTAACTTCAGAACATCCCAAAGAGACCCCTAACTTGGAAATAAAAGAGCTGAAGGAAACAGGTATGGCCTTAACTCAAGGTTTTGACATAACTGGGTTTTGAGAGCTGCAACTAATCAACTCCTCCAAATTATACCCGTAACTTATACTGGGAAAGATGACTGCCTTAGGAAAAAAAATCAAGATCCTTAAAATTAAGTTAAACTTTATGGGCTCCATATACACCTTGTCTAGAAGTGGGCAGTAACAATCTATTTCTTTCTAGTATGATTTAGGAATGTATTCAATCATTTCATAAGTAAACATGGTGATTTTTATTTAAAATTATTATCTGTTCATTGTTGCCCTAAAGGTCCGGGAGCGAGCGACGAGAATAAAAGCAGAAAACAAAATCTGGTGCAATGGGTCAGGGGACGTGCAGCCTCTGTTGGACTGAGGTGCAGAGTCCACTCTGAGTCCAGCTGTTACTCCTGATTGCAGACTACAAAACTTTCGCTGATCTGTCTTTCCCAAGACACTACATTGACATAGTCCAGATCTCCTTGTTTTGACCCCAGGCTCTTTCCTTGTGGGATAGTCTTGGGAACAGTCAGCAAGTGTGTAGGCAGTGTTCATACCTAACGCTGACCCGCTGTTCCAAGGTCCATGCTTTTATTACCCCAGTCATACTCCCTTCTGGGTCTGGCCTTGGGGTCTGTAAGAAGGCTGTTATTCTCAGAAAAGCATGAAAAATGTTTTTCATCATTGTTGATACATCATCAACACAGTTTCTTGATATATGCTGTTTTCCCAGGTGCTATTTCTATGAAATTTCTCAAGGCTCTGAGTGTACATTATTAGAAATTCCCACTACATCTCCCCTTTTTGTTTTTGCAGGAGTAGATATGCTGTCCGAGCAACTTCTTTCTTCATCATTTCTTGGATGATTTCTCTCGTGTATCTGAGGACTAGACACAAAACAGTTAGAAATATGCATCTTGATATTATAGTACCAAGCGATCCTCCTTCTAAAGTTTTAATCCACATCATGGGGTTAAGTTTATGTAAGCTTTCCTCAATTTCTTTAAAGAAATCAGTTTCTGGGAGTTATTGTAAGTGAACATTCTGCATATTAGAAATAGTAGCCTGTAATTAGGAAATATCTAAGGATAGATTATTATAAATGTGTTCTTGCAAATGTTTAGATAATTGATCCCAAGTATATGCACTTTGATCATATTTCTGAGGTGTGACACAAAATGAAGAGATATTCCAATCGCACTTAAGATGAATTTGTAATTTCAAATCTTGTATTTCATCCACTAGAAGGAGAACTGCATTTTCTAAACCAGTCAATCGTTCATTGCTTTCTTGGTCTGTATGGGTCTGACTTCCCCAGGCAGAACTTGCATTTTGGTGCCACTGCTGTACAAATGTAGTCATTTGTATAGTTTGATGCAGTGCAACCCCAGCTACTGCTGCGGTCGTGGCTGTCCCACGACAGCAATAATTCCCACAATAGCTGTTATAAGGAGTCCAATAAAGCTTTTGGAACATTGCAATACTTTTATTTGTAACCTTTAAAAGAGCATGTATTTCAGGGGAGCCTTCCCATGGTCTGGTTTGATTTCCTGGAAGACTGATTCCCAGTCTCCATCATAATATAACAAATGAGTGATTAGAATTATAAAGTGAAGAATTCAAGCAAGTATATAATTTGTAATCCTGGCAAGAAAGTTCTTGTGCACTTTCATCGATAGACATTGTTCCTTTCAAGAACACATAATGATCTCTCACACAAGCCTGAATATAAAATGCCCAGTTTGTACTGGTGTTAAATGTCAGTGAATAATTCGTTTTATCGGAATAATGTCCATCCCAAATTTGTAATTTTCTAAGAGTTAAAGCCAATTTCCAAATCTCTCCTTGCCCTCTCCCTTGATCCAGTTGTGGGAAGGAAGGTGACATGCCACTACCATGTCATGTAATTGGCTGATCTGAATGAGTGGTAATATTAGTATGGTCAAAGACTTTATACACCTGCCAACGCAGCCTTTTGTGAGGATTATGGGACTGATTTTGATGAGAGCAATTAGAGACTGCATACCCCTTTGGGGACCAGTCCCATACAATTCCATAGGAACCATTAATCAAAATTACTCCCCCTGTCCTGCGGCAGTTATTCCACTGAATGCGATGTTGTATTTCAGTCCACAGCTTGCGATGTTTACATAAAGGTCTGTCTGATTTGGTGTCATTGGATTCTGAGTCGTTACAAGCAAAACTCAGACCAGAGAGAAGATATAGTTGAACCTTAGTATAGTTATGATTTAAAGAATTAGTGAACCACCAGGCTTGCATAGATAATTTAAGACATCCTGTACCTGGTCCTACACAAATTGGCCAGGATTCATACCCATAAGTAACACTGAAGGGAGTCTCTTTCTCTTTTTAAACAAAAGGAAGGCGTGTATCTTCAGGTCCTGGTATCCAGGAAAAATCATTAACATAAATGGGAATCATAGAATCCCCCCAATCAATGGGTTTTAGTAATGGGGGAATTTGTATATATGCCCAATAAGTATAATTCTTTGCTTCTGCCAAAACCAGACGTATACTCACTGCAGTAGTTATCGGGGCAAACATAACCATGATGAGGTTGTCTGGAGTCACTAGTGGTTTCTGCTCAGTTTGACTCTACCAGCTGGAATCCACACAGGTTCTAGACCTTCTCCTGGGGAGATACAAGCAAACCCTCTTTCCCATGTAATTAACTTTCTCGGTGACCAAGCATTTGTTAGTGGATCTTGCCACCAAATCACAGGCTTAGTTGGATTTGTGGATGTAGCCTAAAAATGTCACTCAGCTGTAGTTTCCGTAGTTTGTGTCAAAATATTCAAAAACTGAGAGTAAATAAAGCTTTAATCAATATTGTTTATTGTCCTATGGCATTTCCCCCTTTTTGTTTTTGTATTGCATGTTTAAGTGATTGATTAGCCCTTTCCATTATGGCCTGTCTTTGTGGGTTATCAGCAATGTCAGTAGAATGTTTTATAGATCAAATTTTAAGAAATTGTTGGAGTGTTCTACTGATATAAGCAGGGCCATTATCAGTTTTTATAGTTTTTGGTAGTTTTATAGCAGCAAAAATGCATATTAATGTCTTTGTATATGTTTTGTAGTCTCACTGGAGTGAGCAGTGGCCCATATAAATTGAGAGAATGTATCAATAGTCATATGTACATAAGAGAGTTTACCAGAGGAGGATATGAGTTACATCCGTTATAACTATGGATTTTATATGGAACTGTATACCATCATTATATCAGTGGCTCAGTCATACATTTGATAATGTAAGGGACAATATTTCTTGAAACAGGCACTATAGAAAACAGTATAGTTAGCAGTAATAGTAAAATCATAAGATAGAATTTAAGTCAAGAACTTTTATTAGGTATAGCCCAGTGACGTCTTTAAGTCATCTGACTTAGTTTGTTAAATGACTATAGCTTGTTGTTAATTTCCTGGTTGTAGATCCGGGAGCATCTGATCTTTATTTAAAGACTAATTACCGAGATAAGTTTTAGAAACAAATTTAGAGTGTCATTTTTAATGAAGTAACTTTTTAATTTAACTTAAGAATGTCTTTTTAAATTTAACTTAATGACGCTTCTTAGCAATGTAACATAACCATAAGGAATTATCTAAGAAGTGAGTCTTAGTAAATACAGATCTTAATTAACAAAATTAGAACTTAAGATTCAATGAAATATTAGATGTCATAGGCCTGACATCAGTTGGGTGGATATTTCTTTTAGAGCTCCCCAGTATACTCTTGAGATTTTTGTATATGTCTGGAGACAGTCTTTTTTTTTTTTTTTTAACCTTGATAAGGCTGCTCAGAACCCAAATGTTTTTAATTTCTGGAGGGATGTGACAGAGAGAAAGGAAAAATGTTTTAATTTTATCCACAGGTGTAAATCACTAAATTGTTTTAAACCATCAGTGACTTGAGGAGATGAGCCTTTTTACATCTGAAAACAAAGATTAGAAGCCAGTAATATATTAGACAAAAAAGTCATGAAAACTGTAGTCATGTTTAGCAGTCTGTTCAACCTCATGTAACCAATCCCTTTGTTTTGTGATCCTTGCCTGATGACTAAGGATGTCAGTAAAAACGATAGTCTTCAAGAAGTTTCAGAGAAGGCAGTGGCACCCCACTCCAGTACTCTTGCCTGGAAAATCCCATGGACGGAGGAGCCTGGTGGGCTGCCGTCTATGGGGTCGCACAGAGTTGGACACGACTGAAGCAACATAGCAGCAGCAGCAGCCAAGAAGTTTGTGAAGTTTTTTGTTAACGTCTGTACTACCTGTCCAGCAAAATGGGTGTCCCAGTCACTGGAGATCTCAGACAATGTATTTTAAGCATTTTTTTTTTTATTGTGAGATATTAACCCTACAGCCAGGAAAGGCTTTATCTTATCAAATAAAAGTGAGGCTTGTCAGGGAGCCGGGAAAAGCCAAGTGGCTGTCTTGGACTTCCCATAGCCCTGACTGGTTTATAGCCATTATTTATCCATTTTAAATTTCCTTATAAGGGGTTAATTTTGTAGAAGCAGTATGAGCTTTGTCTATGTGTGTCATAGTCTCCATAGATCATTGTGAAATAACACTCATTCATTTTATCAAAGTAACAAAAGATTTTTTTTTAAGTAACAAAAGATTTTAAAAGCAAAGTATGAATCACTTAAAGACAAAGAAATTTATATAGTCTGTTATCAAAAAAGCCATATTCCAAGAAGACTTTGATTTTTAACAGGAAGAGAAAATCAAATTCCAGATTGGTACCAGCTTATATTCATTGGACTTCCCTGGTGGCTCAGAGGTTAAAGCGTCTGCCTGCAATGAGGGAGACGTGGGTTTGATCCCTAGGTCGGGAAAATCCCCTGGAGAAGGAAATGGCAACCCACTCCAGTATTCTTGCCTGGAGAATCCCATGGACGGAGGAGTCTGGTGGGCTACAGTCCACGGGGTCACAAAGAATCGGACACGACTGAGTGACTTCACTTTCACTATATTCATTGTGAAACAATAGTTATTCACTAGTCAAAATAACAGTAAAAGATTTCAAAGGCAGTTTAATGTCTTAAGAAACCTGTATCATGCATAAAACTCTCTTCCACTTGCCACAAACATTTTTTACACTTCTGTATTCATCACTGTATTTGCCCATTCAGAGAACAGACACTTGTAAGTTCAGATGTACTTCCTTTTTCCTTAATAGAAAGTAATTCCATTCCTTATACAATTTTATTAAAATCACACATCTTACTTTTCTTTAGCAACCATGAGCTGTCTTGTATATTAGCATTTTGTAGATTGTTGAACATAAATACCAGTTTTAATTTTTAAAAAACATTTGCTTTTTTTTTTTGATAGAGAACATCTCAGGATGGCACCAAACATATTTATTAATAGTCCAAAATCTCTTTAGTTTTTCTGTAAGAGGAAGTTGGTGTTCAGTAATTAATGTTTTAAAAATCTTATTTTATTTGGAAGTGACCTAGCTATTGAATAAAATTTTACCATTTAGTAATTTATCATTTAGTTTAGAAATTTAAGTTACCCCAATCCTCAGAGATTATTTTAGACATTTCTAAAATATAAGTATTTTTAATAGAGTTTATCTAAAAGTTTTCATCTCATTTATATATATAAAGAGTTACTTTTTTTGTTGACAAATTTAGTTTACCTTAAACCTAGGCACAATAAAAGTATTATACAATGTTGATGACTTAAAGACATGTCTTAATTAGAATTGCAAACAAACATTAATGTTAGATATTTAATATTGAATATTTTTCAGTTCAAGTGAACCTTAATTTAAATAGAACTCATTTATAAATTAACCACATAGTATCCAAAAACAAAGACACACACTGAGACACAGTTGAATTTAGACAGACAGACAGAGATCTCATAGTTTTCTGCTTGAAATTTAAAATATCTTTCTGCTCCTTCTTTTTCTTTTTTTCCCTTGGTTTGAGTTCTGCCAATTTGTTTATGGCTGGAGTCCTAGACAGAGTGGGCTGTGTATCCCAAGGATATGATAAGAGTTAGCTTCAGGTTTTTTCCCAGGCCTGTTTTTGTTTCCCAGGCAGAATTGGAGCTCCAAAAAAGTATTTTAACAAGTCAACTTTTTCCTAATTGCACGTGCAAGAAGAACCAGTTTTGCAGTTTCAAAAAAGATTTTATTTTAACCAGTTTTCTCCAGAATCTAAAGAATATCATGGCTATTCAGTGCCAAAAATGTCATCTCTCTTTTTTGTAGTCATAGTGTATTATCCATATAATGAATGATACATGCATGAGAGGATTGCTGTTGCATTGGGTGTAAAGCCTTGGCTACAAAATTTTGACAAATAGTGGGACTGTTAATCATATCTTGAGGTAATACAGTCCATTGAAATCTTTTATATGACTCCTTTAAATTAATGGAAGGAACTGAAAAGGCAAATCTAGGCTGATCATCAGTGTGTAAAGGAATAGTAGAAAAACAATCTTTGAGATCAATAACAAACAATTGCCAATTTCTTGGAATCATACTAGGATTAGGTAGACCAGGTTGTAAAGTACCCATTGGAACAATAACAGCATTAACAGTTCTCAAATCAGTAAGCATTTTCCACTTACCAGACTTCTTTTGTATAATGAACACTGGAAAATCCCAAGGGCTAAAGGACTCAATGGTATGTCCCTTGCTAAGTTGTTCATTAATTAATTTATGTAAAGCCTCCAACTTTTCTTGTTTTAGAGGCCACTGCTCTATCCACACAGGTTGATCAGTTTTCCAATTAAGAGATATAAGTGTGGGTGGAGGAAGATTAACACGAGTACTGGCCACTAGTGAAAAAGCAGTCTGGGGGTGGGGGGTGGTGCTTGAAATCTTGAGCCGTCAAAGGATAAATTCTTCCTTGTTGATTTTTGCCCAGTCCCAATCTTGGTATATAACCTTGATTGAATATAACTTGGCAACTGGTCTTGCTATATTGATTTGGAGGTTTTTCAAAAGAGTCATCATCACTTTCATCAAAAGAATCAGAAGTCTGCAAAGATTCCAGTACTGACTTATTCAATGTCCATGTATTCCAAACAGAAACAAGGAGAGAAGTTCCTTTTGTATGTTCTTTCTTCAACTCGGCTCCAACCTTTTCCCAGACTTTTAAATCTAAGATCCCTATTGACAGGAACCCGCAGCAATATTTATCCACTGCTTGTAACAATTCTGATAATCGCCCTTCACTAATAGAAGCTCCTCCCGCTTTCAAGAGCTGTCTTAATAAACAAATACATGGGCAATAGTGTTCTGCACTCTCAACATTTCCCATTTTAACCCTGCTTAAACGCCTGAGGACTTACCAGTGGGAATTTTCAGAGGTCTCTCAACCGTCCCAGGTTCTGCGTCGCTGTGTTTTCATTTTTGCTCCAGCCCCACGTTGTGCGCCAGTTGTTGCTGTAGAGGTCCGGGGGCGAGCAACGAGAATGAGAACCGGACATGAAATCTGGTGCAATGGGTCAGGGGATGTGCAGCCTCTGTTGGACTGAGGTGCAGAGTCCACTGAGTCTAGCTGTTACTCCTGCTTGCAGACTGCAAAACTTGCTCTGATCTATCTTTCCCAAGACTCTACATTGACATAGTCCAGATCTCCTTGTTTTGACCCCAGGCTGTTCCCTTGTGGGATAGTCTCGGGAACAGTCAGCAAGTGTGTAGGCAGTGTTCATACCTAACGCCGACCCGCTGTTCCAAGGTCCATGCTTTTATTACTCCAGTCATACTCCCTTCTGGGTCTGGCCTTGGGGTCTGTAAGAAGGCTGTTTTTCTCAGAAAAACATGAAAAATGTTTTTCATCATTATTGATACATCATCAACACAGTTTCTTGATATATGCTGTTTTCCCAGGTGCTATTTCTATGAAATTTCTCAAGGCTCTGAGTGTACATTATCAGAAATTCTCACTACAGTTCATTATAGAAAACTTGAAATAATATGAAGAAGAAGATTACTTAAGATTTTAATTTCTTAGAAATAATTTGTTAACATTCTGGTATTTCCTTCTAACCTTTTTCTTAAAGCCTTACTACTTTTTAGTGTACTTGGAAACCTTTGAACTCAGAGCTGCAAAGAACCTTGCAGTCATCTGGTTGATGCCCTCATATTCCAGATGAGAAAACTAAGGTTCAGAGAGGTGTGGTTTGCTCATGATTCCAGGCTGATTACACAGTTGGAATTCAGGCATTCGGATTCTAGCCAAGCGACTATTCTCTTGACTCTTTGCGCAGGCCTGGAGGCCTCCAGAATGGCTCTCCAAGGTCTCTTTACTTTGACTCCTCCATCCCATTTTCTACAAGCCGTACACAGCAACCAGGGGTGGTGGGTGGTCAGTCCTGGTGCTGTTTTTTAAGGTATTATTTCTCTCACAGTGCAGTGGCTTCTTGGGCAATGTCTCGGCTCTTTTTATCAGATGCTCACAAAGAGCATGACTTGAACTGACGTGATTATTCAAACACTTTTTGTGTAAAGAAAGTATGAATTTAGTCCTAAGATTCAGGGGCCTGTAATTCACTTGTCCTGATAGTTAGGCATGTTTTGAACATCTTATAACTTAAGCATAAGCATTTTTTCCTGGGTTTGATCCTTTCCAAATTTTCTTGTTTTAAAATAATTTTATTTACCTATTATTTTTGGCTGTTCTGGGTCTTCATTGCTGGGTGGGCTTTTTCCTTAGTTGCAGTGAGCAGAGGCTACTCTCTAGTTGGCGGTGTACAGGCTTCTCATTGTGGCGGCTTCTCTTGTTGCAGAGCTCGGGCTTTTGGGCATGTGGGCTTCAGTAGTTGCTGCTCCTGGGCTCTAGAGCACAGGCTCAATAGTTGTGGCACACTCGCTTGGTTGCTCCTCGGCATGTGGGATCTTCCTGGATCAAAGATCAAACTTGTGTCTCCTGAATGAACAGGCAGATTCTTGACCACCGAGCCACCCAGGAAAGCCCTTCCCAGATTTTCTATCTCAACTCTCATCAAAAGTTAGGAAGACCCTCTCATTCTCTGTGAGTGTATCTGGCAGTCTTTCTAATTAAGAGTGAGTGAGGAGATAAGAACCTTCTTTCTGGGGACTTCCCTGGTGGTCCAGTGGCTAAGATTCCATGCTCCCAGTGCAGGGGGCCAGGGTTCAATCCCTGGTCAGGGAAGTAGGTCCCACATACCACAGCTAAGACTTGAGGCAGTCAAATGAATAAACAAATAAATAAATATTAAAAAAAAAAAAAGAACCTTCTTTCTGTGTTCTCCTGCCACTTAAGCAACAAGCCGCAGGTGCTGAGCTGCTGTGGTCACTTTAGTCAGCTGCATGTTGCTGTTCTTTTCAGCAGGTGGTCAGTTTCATTCCCCAAGGGGTCACTCTTCTCCCACCGAGAGAGCAACACCAGAGCCTCCTGTCCCAGACGTAAATCCAGTGGCCCAGCAGACTGACTGCCAAGATGCTGCTTCTCCTGGCTGCTCTGTGGCGGAAGAGGCCAGGAGCCCAAGCCCAGATCAGACAAGCCTCTGCAGCTTCGAAATCAATGAAATCTACTCAGGCTGCCTGGACACAGCAGATAACCAAGAGGAGGAGCATCCAGGAACTGGCTTATCTCTTGAGGGAGCCACACCAAACCAGACAGATGAACTGAAGTCCATGGAAGAAGAGCTGGAAAAGATGGAGAGAGAGGCGTGCTGTTTTTGCGACGAAGACGAGAGCTCTTCGGACGCTGACACGGAGCTCTCCTGTGAGGACTGGGACTGGCAGAATGGTGTGCTGCGTTCCCCTAGCCTGCTTGCGCCAGCCGGAGGAGCCAAGGGCGGCGTGAACAACCGGTCCATGACTGAGGAGTACATCAGTAAGTGTGTGCTGAACCTGAAGATTTCGCAGACCTTAATGCACCAGAATGCTGATTTGCTGAGGAATGTTCAGCAGAAGATAGAAAAGCTTGAGATGATACAGAAGGAGCAGGCGGAGCGCAGGTCTCTGTGGGCTTCTTCGAGAGAGTTTGCAGGTATCCACGACTCACCTTCGGCCCTCGGCCCCCCGGCTTCCAGCTACGTCCCTCCTGTCGTGCAGTGGCCGGGGGACCAGCAGCCCGACCCGGGGGGCAACGGTCCGACTCTAGCAAGGTCTCCGAGAACAACGAAAGACTTTCGAGGAGGACATTTTGGCAAAAGGTCCAAGAAAAGAAGAGACTGTGGCTGGACACCTTTAGCTTTTTTCCCCCAAGTCACTGAAGAAAGCACCAGGGATCAGCCGGAGAAGGGCCGGCAGGTGAGGCTGAGGTGGGGGGGCAGGGCAGCACGCGGGGTCTGCATACCCTGACCCGCCTGCAAGGGCGGCGTCAGCACCGCCAACTCGTAGCGAGTCCTCTTTGCTTTGGGAAACGAGGCCTCTAGGTTGGAATTCCAAGGTAGATACTCTTCATATTCTATCTGGAACCCAGCTCACAGGCCCTGTCCTCTATAAAATTCTGTGAACTATGTGAAGTCGCTGTTTTGTAGGTCAAAATCATCAAGTATTGACAATTTTATATAGTTCAACTCACCAAATATGGTATCTTGGGCAGGTATTAATCCCCATTCTGAATTGCTTATTAATTCATTCATTCACTCATTTGATAAGCATAGAGCCAGAGGCTGTTTACTAGACCCTGGGATTTGATGAATGAGCCACAAGCTCTGCTAGGAGCAGCTCAGACACCAATGGGGAATGGAAGGATTTTGTAGTCAAAGGAAATGCCTCAGAGGATGTGAGGTTGAAGAGTGGTTCCCCTGTGAGCTGCTGCTGTTTCTTCTTTTTTTGACCACACCACATGGCTTGTAGGCTCTGGGCTTCTTAAGGACAGGTCCGTCCAGTGAGGCTGAGGAATGTCCCCACACATAGAAGGAGGCCTAGCAGTAGAAGGTACTCCGTAAGTGGTCATTGAGGGAATCAATAAGTGGATGAATTTTAACAAGTTCACACATGCAGAGCTGGCTGCCTGTTGAATCAGAATTTTAGAGATGGATCAAGCCCATCCTTTTCCAGAGTGTGAAGCTCAAGCTCAGAGACTTAAACTTCCTGAGATCCATGGATGTGACTGAGCACAGGGTGGAGTGGAAGAGGTCAGCACCACTGGAAGGAGGATCTTATTACTGAAATTATTTAGAGTTGCTGGCTCATGGTGAAAAAAAAAAAAGCAGGCTAACTTTTAGTGGGTTTTTTAATTCTTTTAAAATCCTCCACCTGAAGTGCACCCTCTTGGCCTGCACAGGGCAGCCGACTCCCACTACCCCACCTCTTGTTGTGCTACTGACCAGGCCCAGCTGGGTTTCTGACTCCCAGGCTAGTGCTCTTGCACTGTTCCTTGCTGCATTTCAGCGAGACTTTAGTCCTCACTTAGAACATTTGGAAAAACCTTGGCATTTGTTTTTATGTAAAGAGAAGGAAGGTGATTTTGGAGAAGGAAATGGCAACTCACTCTAGTATTCTTGCCTGGAGAATCCCATGGACAGAGGAACCTGGTGGGCTACAGTCCATGGGGTTGCAAACAGTTGGACACAACTGAGCTACTGCTAACACACACACACAAAGAGAAGGCACAATGCAAGTTAGAGTTTACTAGAAAACTACTAGAAATAACTTTTATTGTATACTGTATGTTGATCACCTGTTGCTGTATAACATAAAATAGCAGTGTTTTTTTACTTCTCATCATTCTGTGGGCTCTGAGTATGACAGGGCTAACTTGACTGATTCTTCCATCCCTTGTGATGCTGGCTGGGACCACCCCCTCCGCTGCATTCAGCTGGAGTCTTGAGTTGAGCAAGAAGTTCCAGGAAGGCCTCAGTTACCTGGCTCCCCCAGGCGGCCTCTTTCTACGCTTGGTTTCTTTTCATTCACTTAATGGTCTCACCCAAGCTTCTCTGCAGCCCAGCAGCTGGCTTCCCAAGTGAAAGCTGAAGCTGCCAGGTCTCTTTAAAAACTAGGACACTATCACTTTTGCTGCTTTTCTGATGGTCACAGTTAGGAAGGCAGCATAGATTCAAGGGGAGGGAAGTAGATTCCAGCTCTCTCATGGCAGTGTGGACCAGGAGGGAAGGCATTGAAGGCAGCCGTTGTTGGAAACTATCTACTAGTACATATGACTATGTGTAAAGCAACTATACCATATTTTAATTGTTCTTTAAAATGCCTACTCTAGTTTTCTAGCATAATCAAGGAATAAGGCATTTTCACATAAGTGAAATTTTCAAACATTTGAAATTCATTCTTTTAATTTCTCCGTTCTTAAATTTTTAATCATACTGAATGAAAACACTGCAGATTTGCCATTTTTCTAAATACCAATTTGAATATATTCTAAATCTATTCTAGCCTTTCCTTGGTGACCATGATGATTTTTTTAATATCTGTCACTGTGATGTTCTGTGATACATTGTTGCCTCCCCTCAACAGCCTCTGGAACTCATACTCCACAGAGACAGTGATCATTTTTATGCATCTTCTCACCTTTAGGTGTCTTGCTGCCATCCCCAGATCTCATATGTGTTGCTTTTATTTGCTGTAGGTTAGGAAATATAATTAAACTAAGTTAGTTGAAATTGCAGTAAGCAGATCGCAGGTCTCTTTTTTACGCTAAAGGGCATTGGTTTTAATTTATTTTACTTCTACTATTTTGGAAGTATTGTAGCCTTCTTTTTTTTTTTTTTTTTGGTTGTGTTTTATTTTCATAGCACCCCTCTCCTCCCCCCACTCCCCCAGTAGATTTAGGCACATATTATTGTCCCTGATTTATGGATGAAGAAACCAAAACATAGGGCTCACTTAGGTCAGTCTGAGTAAAGATCAGATGAGAACCCAGGGCCTGGGACTCCTGCCGTAAAACCTGCTGCCTTAATAATCACATAGGGGAAAGTTTGGGGAATTTTGATGTCTATTTTGTCGCTCATTTTCCACTTGCACCCTGTTCGGACTGAAGTCCTGAGGGCCAATGTGTCTATGAAGAGGCCTCCAGCTAAGAGATAAGTTATTAAATGTGAAACATGCGAACTGAAATTGTCTTGAGAGGTCTGGTTAGTTCTACATACTGAGCGAGAATGACTTTAAAAATAGAATGTGAGAGTGAAGGGAAGAGGGATTCCTTCATCAAAGCACTGAAACATGTCTGCTGATTTTTAAGCTGCCAGCTCGTTATGGCCCTGGAAAACAGAGCGGAGGTGAACAGTTTCAGCCCACTCACGGAGCCAAGGACAGTTTGGAAAGAAACAGGAACCAGAATACCAGCAGGTGGGTTAAGGTTTCATTGTTCTTTGCATCACCATGTCTTTAGATGCTATGTGACCCTTAGGCCACTTAATGATCTTCATGTTGCTGATGACAAAGAGATTGTGAGAGTTGAGCAGTAGTAACACAGAAAGAGATGTTGGCAGATTCTCTGTTGAGTGAGTGAGAAGAGCAGTATAATGGAAACTCGCAGGAGACGTCAGAGGTGAAGTTGCTGGCAGGTCAGCCAGACAGAACTCTTCAGAGGTCCAGAGCAGAGCATCCTGCCTTTCTGAAACTGTCCAGATTGCTTTTCTGATAAAAACAAGTGCCAAGTATCCCATGTGCCAGTGTTCCAGAAACCAAACTACATGAAAACCAGTGTTGTTCAAAATAAGCGTCACTGACTCTGGGGGGCAGGAGGAGGAAGTTGAATGATATCATTGTTACCTTTTGGACTCTGATTTTTAGCCAGGTTGATGAAATGAATTGATTTCAACACAAACCAATTTTCCTTCAGTAGAAGAAAAGTGTATGCATATGCTGGGTTTTTAAGAACTTAAGAAAAACAAATTTTCTTTTGCATAGGAAGAATTATTAATGGAGCAATAAATGTTTTTCAGGATAAGTAGTAATATGAACTTAGTTTTCCTCTTCTGTGGTTAAAAGGCAGCATTAATCCACAGCTTTGAAGTCAGTCTTCCTGGAAAAAAATTTTTTTATTCCTGCCCTCATTGGTGACTGAGAATAATGACAAGACTTTGCTGTTCTCTTCACTTCAGTTAAATATGTACCAAAGAGGGAATCGAGGAACGTGCCCAGACATTTTAGATTAGTGCATTTTACCTTTACAAAGGGAATTAACTGAAGAACCATCATCGGCATCAGAGAGTGTAGCACTCACATCATTGCCAAAAGTGAATAGGGTGACAGTGTAGCCACTGGAGGACAAAGCAGAAGCTGTAGTTGTGACCTCCCCTGCTCAGCACCCTCCTCCCCCTGGAGAACAGAAACAGGTCAAAGAGAAAGCTTTAATGCTTTGCTGTCAGTCCACCTAGTCTTGTGTGCTTTCAAAATAACTCTAATTATATACATGTAGGCATTTCTGTGGGCTTTCCAGGTGACTCAGTGGTAAATAATCCGCCTGCCAATGCAGGAGACGCTGGTTCGATTCCTGGTTGGAAAAGATTCCCTGGAGAGAGAAATGGCAACCCACTCCAATATTCTTGCCTGGGAAATCCCATGGACAGAGCAGCCTGGCGGGCTACAGTCCCTGGGGTCACAAAGGGTCAGACATGATTGAGCGACGAAACAAAAAGGCAGTTTTGTATCCTGAGCTTTTGCTTTACATTAGAACGTTTTTATCCTTTGTTATTAAAAACATCCTGTAAACTTACTTTGAAATTGTAAGTTTGAAATGGGGAAAAATTGAATTTTCCCCTTTATTTTTTTCCCCCATTGTTGAATTTTAGGTTGTTTCAGTCTTTCTTTTTTCTGTTATGACTAGGGCTATAGTGACTTGTCAGTAAATTTTGTTCTGCATTTTGGGTTATGTCCTTGATAGGCTACCAGAAGCAGAGTTACAGAGGGTTTGAACATTTTAAAGATGCTTGATAGCTGTTGCCAAATTGTTCTTCAAAGAAGCTGATCAGACATGACGTTTTTAATTCAATAGCCTCTCTTTGCACTCTGATACAGCAGGAGACCGGGCTATTCTAGATAAAAGAGAATTCCTGTGTATGCATAAATTACAAGTTTTCTTTTTCTGTATCTTATTTGGCTGTGCCAAGTCTTAAGTTGCGGCAAGTGGCATCTTCTAGTTGTGGCATGTGGGATCTAGTTCCCTGACCTGGGATCAAACCTGGGCCCCTGCACTGGGAGCATGAAGACTTAGCCACTGGATCACCAGGAAGGTCCCCTAGATGAAACATTTTCAAAGAATTAGTTTAACAGGTGATAAAGTATATATAATCATGGGGTATTTAGAGGAAAAAGAGACTGATTTGTTGTGCAGATGAGGAGACCTTGGCCCAGAGATTGAAGTTTGCCAAAGTCAGCTAGCTAGTAGCAGGACATGGTCCATATCTCAGTGAAACTAGGATGAAGTCTCTGAATGATTTTAAGAATCCCTGGTGCCTTGAGCCCATCTTTATAAGTGTTAGCTGTTGTGCTATCACTGATATGCAGGTGGGCCTGTTAGCAGAGGATTCTGATCAAAGGGCAGGGAACTACTGAACCGTCACCTATGCTCTGCTCTGCTACAGCCCGAGGACCAGGGTTCTGTTTGTGAAGCTGAATCTCAAGATATTCTAACCTAGTCCTTTCATTTCTTAGCCAGGGAAGGCCTAGGGAGTCCAGTCCTCAAAGCAAAATGACACAGCTCAGTAGCGCACTCCTCACCATGCCAAGCCACCCACAGGGACCACCCGCCTCATCCAGCCCTGGCCAGGACTCCACCAGGTAGCACAGCCTTGTGGGCCGAGTGTTGGGGGGGGTCTGGTGCCCCCTCGTGGTGCGTAGGAGTCAGTGCAACCTCAGAACCACGCAGAGAATAGGGGACAGTCCTCTGGGTGGGCTCATGGACTTGGGGTTGTGTCAGGAACTTGAGTCAACTGATGTGTTTGTGTTCACTTGCCCTCTTCCCCCAAATAAATACAATTCAGGATGAGCATGCAATCTGTGTCTTCTGAAATCTATAACGCAAAGTCAAGAAATGAAGGTGATGGAGAGATACACTTAAAATGGAAAAGTGAGTATAATATATGAATATTTATATATTTATATATTATAATATATAATATTATAGATAAATAAATATTATAATATATAATATAATATATAAATAAAAATATATATATATTTTGTCTGTTGGACAAAATGAAATTTAAAGTATCTTTCTAGCTTGGTTGTTATCTCAAAGTGCACAGCCTGTCTTCTCATATTCTTTTCTTGTTAGATAATTCCATTTTAAAAGTAAGACCTTTCTGATTACAAACTGTGAAAGAGAAGTGCTTTTTTTAATCTCTGGACTATATAGGAAATCCTTCTACACTCTGTATATGTGTATATATGTATGTTGTGTAACAAAGGTAGTAAAAAAATACACAGTATAGATTCTTAGAATGTTAGGGTAGAGAGCTTGCAGTGTCACTTTCACCTATCCTGTGGGCATTATCATTTTCTATCAGTTTAATCTTATGAGCGTAAAAGAATACAGCATCTGTGTTTTTTGATAGTAATGCTAGGTGGCACTGAAAAGGATAGAAAATTTTGAGGAAAACACACATGCACATATATATGTATATATGTACTCCCAAAATATGAGCTCAGTCTGGTCTAGAAAGGCTATATAAACTCAAATAGAATTCCTTCCATTAGTTTCTATAGGCTAGGGGCTTCACATGTCATTTTCTTACAAAATCTTTACAGCAAGAAGGTCTGTCTACAAATTTCTGTTGCCTTTTAGTCTGATTCAGCATAAAGGGCTGTAACTAATTGAAATTCTGCCTGTCCCTCACTGTTATCCATTCTCTCCTCTTTCCTGCTTCAAGCCAAGCAGGGCAAGCTAAAGATGATGCAGTTCTAAACAGGGAGTAATTGTGACAATATAAGCTATAAACCATGACGTAACTCTTTAAGGAACTAAAGCTTTTGTTTCCAGCATTCACAGTGCTTTTTTAAAAGCTGCTTTCTCTTACGTCCAGCGGAGGTGAAAGAAATGGCAGCGAAAGCAGCTACTGGACAGCTGACAGTACCTCCTTGGCATCCTCGGAGTGGTGTGGCTTTAGACAGTGAGGCTGAACATGAGCCTGACCCCCTGCCGCAGCTCCCCATCAGGGTCTCCGAGCATGTGGATTGGCAGCAAGCTGCAGAGTATCTCAAGAAAAGCGATGAGCCAGGAGGAAATAAGTGTGGTCAAACAGACAGCAGTGACCAGCGTGGCAGACAGTCAGGGCCTCAGCGTTTCACCAGTAAGTTCAGATGGAGGAGCTGGGGTAGGTGAGCTCTGTCAAGCTGTCAGCTGTCGACAATAAGTAAACCTCCTGGAATATTTCCTTTGGCTTCTCTCCTTTCCTGTCTGTCTGGGGGTCCTGAATTCCAGGGGAAAGTAGCACACCCATCTAATCCCACTGTCCTTCAGACAGGTGAAAAAGTCCAGAGACTCGAAAGTTTTTTATTACTGGAGGAGATTCCTTTGTCCAAAGGAAGTAAATAGTCTCCATGCACTGACCCTGCTCCTGGATCTAACCTGGCAAAGAATTGAACCTTTCACCAGAGAGCATCGGTGGCAGGCCACCCCCTGCTGCCCACTTCTTTGCATTGCATTTTAGGCAAGAAAAATGCGACCGTCTCTCAGAGAGTCTATGCCTGAGAGGAACTTAGAGACAAACGGTGTTTACTGCCATCACTTTTATAGATTTGTGGGTGAAAACTGCATGCTGTGTCTTTCTACCTGGTAATTTGCTTGCAGTCAGGGCATGGCATATCATTTCATAGTTGTTTGAAAATCAAGGAAAGGTACATCTAAAATTATCATTCATCTTAGATAGAAAAATATACTGGTTTGGATTTTTTTGGTGTTTAAAATCTGTTCCTTGTCAAGCATCACTCTTGAACTGGTGGGCAAAAGGTAGAATGATTCACGGCTGCGTGCTAGAGCCAGGCTAACCTAACAGTCTCCACTGTCTGGACAGAACCTGACATGACACATGGCCACATTCGGCAGAAAATGCATACATTTCTCTCACAGTATCCTTTGCCCTTTCATGTCATTTAAAAATTACCGAATGGCAATTATTGTGTTATAATCGTTAGGTGTCAGGCACCTGCCCCCCAGAAAAGATGAGCAGTCAGAGCACAGTGAAGTCTTTCAAGCAAATTCGAATGCATCTGCGGCGGTTGAGAAATCTTACAGCGTAAGTCATACAGCTGGAGAGCCAACTCAAACCCAAAGACCTAGTAGGGTAAAACTGAGTTGTTACGTATTATGACATTGAAATATCTGTAGTAGTTCTTTTTAGTTGGAGCATGCGCCCTCATGTCTCTGACATGAGTGAAGAAGCCTTTCCTCCCTGTCTAATACTTTTTGAATTAGTTCAGCTCAAAGCACTGTGAATACTGGAGCTTGAGGAAAACACAGTTAGATTCAGCTCTGACCCTTGAGCGTTCTGTCTGTGTGCGTGCTCAGTAACTCAGTCGTAACCAGGCTCTTCTGTCCATGGGATTGCCCAGGCAAGAGTACTGGAATGGGTTGCAATTTCCTTCTCCAGAGGATCTTCCTGACCCAGGGATCTAGTCCACGTCTCTTGTGTCTCCTGCATTGGCAGACGGATTCTTTACTGCTATACTACCTGGGACGCCCAAGCTTTCTGTCTAACTGTGTAGAAAAGACCACCTCGTAAAGCTCAGTGTGAGGTCAGTTACCAAAGCTCATGACTGAAGTCAGATTGAAGTAGGAAAAGCAGGGCCAGGGTTGCAATGAGAGTGCCTTTGCCTGGGATGTCATCTAAGACCGAAATTCAGTTCTCAGCTCAGTGGAAGGAGTGTGTTCATGCCTGAAATCTATGCCTCAGCAAGATCCCTGGGATTCAGTCATTTCCCAGCATTTGTACTGGGGTTACAGCCTTGCTTCAGGGATTTAATGTGTTCTTCAAGTGTGCAATTGGGCCATGGTCCAGCCAGCGTAAGGAACCAAAATTTGTAATCACCATTGACATGGAAGAATATAAACAAAAATTGAGAACAAACAATGTAAAAAGCTGATTGTGATAACATTTGAGGCTTTTCAAAGAACATACCTTTGTATCTTAATCAGTACACAGACCACTCACAGGACAGTTTATTCTTTCTCTCCTGTGAGGCCTGGGAGGACGTACCACATTAAGCATACTGGCTTGGCTGGAGAAGCAGGTCTGTCAGGAAAGTGGAGAAGGTGTGGGAGGCCAGGCTTGTCTGAGAAATTTCAATTTGATATGAGGGGTTAAGGAAAGCAGCTGCTAAGTGCACAGAAGAGGAAGTGTGGCAAAGGCAATGTCCAGGGAAATAAACCGCAAAACCTGTGCAAAGAAATAATTGAAGGTAAGGAAAGGAGCCAGCTGTCTGGCCACGTGGTGATGAGGGCCTGGATGTAGAGAAGTAGCAGAAAAGGAAGGAGGAGAGCAGAGATGCTGACAAAATAACTTGCTTTTAATTAATTAATTTATTTGGCTGTGCTGGGTCTTAGTTGCAGCATGTGGAATCTAGTTCCCTGACCGGGATAGAACCCAGGCCCCCTGCATTGGGAGTGTGTGTAGCCACTGGACCACCAGAGAAATCCCAGTAACTTACTTTAAATTATTTCATTTTTTAAATAGTTCTCCCTTTTTTCTAAATTAAAAAAATTTTTTTGACTGCATGGCTGTGTGATTTTACTTCCCCAGCCAGGGATCAAACACACACTGCCTGCAGTGGAAGCATGGAGTCTTATCTGCTGGGCCACCAGGGAAATCCCTGTTTTATTTTTATTATTGAGATTGTATTATTATTTTTAAAATCATGCTCCTTCTCTTGCCTTTAAATGGGAATACCTGAAGGAGTCCCAGGTCTGAGCAGCCTCAGCCTGGAGTTGACTCCAGCACGTGGACTGTGTCTGTGCCTTGTGGGGATCAGGGTGTTTAAATTCAGTCCCCAGCTTGAGTTGTCTAGGACCTTTCTTCTTCCTGTGAATTGCAGAGCAAAAAGTTTGCCCGGCCTCCCCTACTTCCATTGTGCAGGTAAGGATGTTGAGATTCAGGACTATGGTTTGTCACACTTGCTCTGGGGTTCATGACTGGCTGTGCAGAAGGAGGGCAGAGGTGCGCACGTGGCGGGAGGGGCTCTGAGAGCATCACCCCAACTGCAGAGTGATTTTAGATGCCCTGTTACTAACTGTACAGCCAGCTCTAAAGGGATTTGTTTACAATAAACACCAACTGAAAAGTGATTTCCTACATTATTAATAGGATCAGTCTGCACAATCAACTTGTTCACCAGAGTCTTCTGAAGACACTGAAGACATGACAGATGAGTTTTTAACTCCAGACCATGAATATTTTTATTCCTCAATTGCTCAAGAAAATTTGGCTCTAGAGGTAAAAATTTACAAAGTTCAGGATAAAGTACATCTCCAGCTTTCTCTGTTGCTTTATTCCTTTAAAATTATTTTTATTAAGAAAAATAGCTTATACGTAAAATAATATCATGTCAATTTATCAGTGTTTTCATATGTTTTGAAAAAACATGTGAAAAGTAAGATTTTTCATAATGAAGGTCTTACTGCAGAATTGTGGTTCCAGCATTTGTGCAGCACTCTGTACTTCTTTTTCAAAACCCATTCCTTCTTGTTGCTTAATTCACAGTCCTTTCTTGGGGAGAGAGAAGGCAGCCTGCTATTATTGCTCTGTGTGAAGAAGCACTGGTGACAGTAGGCTAGGGAGTTAGCCCAGGACTGACAGGCTTTAGTGGTGGGAGAGCCAGGAGTAGCAGCACAGGGTCCGCAGAGAAGGTGAGGCTGTCCAGTACATGGGCCTTTCTCTGGGATCTGCCTGGCTTTTGCAAGAACCTGTTTGTGCACAGAGTATTTTTATTTATAAAATGAAAATCATAGGAGTCTTTTATTTACTCTTGTAATTTTTACCTCCTCTGTCCCCTAACCTGCCACCTTTTACCAATATGGAAGGTAGAGTGGAGGAAAGAGAGATTGTACATGCCAATCACCACATTTGACTGACTGGAAGAATTCAGTGATGCATCACAAAGCATGGTTCTCCCTCGTCGGCACTTCTGAAAACTCAGTTAGAGCAGTTTTCCATTATCAGTCCTTCGAACATTCTTGATATTACTGTGGACTGCGACATTAAGAAAATGATTAATAAAAAATATAAAGTTTATATACATATACATGTACATACATGTAATATGTACACATATATAAAAAGGGTAACAAGGAAAAGTACACGCATCTTTAGGGTACAGATCATGAACTTTTACATGCTGAACACACTCATGGAGCCAGCTCCCAAATCAAGAAATATAACATTCTTGACCCCCTAGAAGACCTTGTGTTTCCTCCCACCCACTGCTTCGCCTCAAAGGAACTGGTGTTCTGACTTCTCACCCCATAGAGTAGCTTTAGAGCCTGGGCCATCTTTCCTACCTTTTTTGGCTTTTCTAGTAAAGCTCCCAGGAATTAAAACATCTTTGTTGGATGGTTGGAGTGAGGAGAGGAGATAATTATATAAAGAAGGGAAAAGGAACCCAGTCCCACCTCACAATGGGAGGGGGAGGAGGGCTTGTTGTGGAGGAGGAACGTATAGTACAAATAAGTTCTTAATGTCTGTGAAGGTTTCTTCTTTTTCTATAAAAGATGCAGGAACTTTGTAAAGATTTTCAAAGTTTAAGAACATCAAGAAATCCTCTCCCCATCTTTTGATGATATATCTTCCTCTAGTGAACTTCTTTTCTTTGCTCTTTTGTTCTTTTATAGACCTCAAGTCCCATTGATGAAGACTTTGAAGGAATACAACATGCTTGTGCCCGACCTCAAGCCTCTGGTAATACACCCTCAGGGCAAATTCCTTTGAGAATACCTCCTGTTCACTTTCTGTCAGATCACACATGTTTAGAGCTGGAAAGGTTCTTAGAGATAACCTTCCAGGCCTTTCATTTCACAGATAAGAAAACTTAGGCTCAGTGGTTTCCCCTCATTAGAATGAATCCCCAGCTGCTCACCAGCCTCATGGCATCCATACATCATGTTATACTTCCCCTTGCGTGCTTTTCTTTTTAACTTTGCTATTTATTTATTTATAAATATTTATGTATTTATTTGGCTGTGCCAGGTCTTAGTTGCGGCACACAGGATCTTTAGTTGCTGATTTGATCTCTTTAGTCACGGAATGTGGGCTTTAATTCCTTGACCAGGGGTGGAACCCAGGCCCCCTGCATTGGGATTGTGGAGTCTTAACCACTGGACCACCAGGGAAGTCCCCCCACCTTGCATTCATATAGCATCCGTTACAGCAGTTGCTGCTTCTTTTTCCCCCTGTAGTCTCTTTCCCTAGATTTCAGGCTCCTTTGTGGCACATAGCAGGAGTTCAGTTGTTTGTGCTGAGCTGACCTGAAGGATTGGCCTGGGCCACACAGCTAGTTATTGACATGGTGACAACCACTACTAGGTTTCTATGTCCTTCCCTACTCCAGAAGACTGAGTTTTACCATCATTTTCCTTTCCTTGCATGACATCTTAGCAAAAGGGTTAGCCTTTATTAAGGCTAAGCCTTTACTAATAGCCAACACTACAGTCAACATAACATCGTGCCCTTTTGGGGTCTTGCGTTCTGTGTAACTTAGCAGTTGCTTCCTGTTACATGAGAAGTTAGCCTTGGATCAACAGCTGGGGTATGGCACAAGACAAGATATAAATGGACCCCAGGTACTGATACAGACATTTAAAAAATTGTGCACTTTCACTCTTTTAAGGTATGTAACCATCTGTTTTTAAAGCCAGGATTATCCATCTACTGAACCATGCAGCTCGGTCCATGGTCATGTCTCAACTGTCTGAACCCAGGCTGGGCAGGTGTAGGTTCTGAATGTACTCCCCTCCTCTATTGCACACTCCAGCTTGCGCCTCTAACCTGATTCAGGCCTCCTTCACAGTTGCAAGCATTTTAGGAAGCTGTACGCTTTTAGATGAACAGTTAAATTCTCAGGAAAATATTAATCTTAATTAATTTAATCTTAATTTAATTTTAAGAATTTAATCTTAAATTCTCAGAGACCCAAACCTGGGTCTCTGGCCACGCTGTTCTTTCTGTGGAGCCTCTGCCCATGATCACTCTCTGTGTGAGCCTGACCTGTGCGTGGCCACTTCACTTGCGTTTGAAAGAGGGGTGAGTAGGAGAGAGAAATTATGCGGCAGGCAGGTCAGAAAACCACGGCTAGTTGGCTGCAGACATCTGAAGTACATGTAGAAGAAGCCTCTGATTTCTACTCCATTTCCTCCTTTCAGCCCTTCTCTTCCCCCCTTCCCACTACGGCTCTGATATACATCCTCTCCATACCAGGCAATACAACAGGGGTAACAGTGGGGTACACACTGGGTTCCATGCCCAGTTCTGCTGCTGATTTTTTTCTGCATGACCTTTGGCATCTTGGGCATGTCATTCCACCCCAAGGCCCCACCTTTCCTTCGTATAAAATAAAGGAGAGAGTTAGACTCTCAAATCTCTAACTTCCCCTCCAGCTCTAAATTGTGCTTATTAGAAATTCATTTATGCTTTCTAGGGCGTTTGAAGAGAGCAGCAAGAAGGAGAGCCGCGATGCTTCTCCACGGGTGGGGGTTCAGTGTTTTCAGTCAGTCCAGTCCAGTTGCTCAGGTGTGTCCGACTCTTGGCGACCCCATGGACTGCAGCACGCCAGACCCCCCTGTCCATCACCAACTCCCGGAGCTTGCTCAAACTCATGTCCATTGAGTCGGTGATGCCATCCAACCATCTCATCCTCTGTTGTCCCCTTTTCCTCCCTCCTTCAATCTTTCCCAACATCAGGGTCTTTTCCAATGAGTCAGCTCTTTGCATCAAGTGGCCAAAATATTGGCGTTTCAGCCTCAGCATCAGTCCTTCCAATGAATATTCAGGACTGATTTCCTTTAGGATTGACTGGTTGGATCTCCTTATAGTCCAAGGGACTCTGAAGTCTCCTCCAACACCACAGTTCAAAAACATCAATTCTTTTGTGCTCAGCTTTCTTTATAGTCCAACTCTCACATCCATACATGGCTATTGGAAAAACCATAGCTTTGACTAGATGGACCTTTGTCGGCAAAGTAATGTCTCTGCTTTTTAATATGCTGTCTAGGTTGGTCATAACTTTTCTTCCAAGAAGCAAGCATCTTTTAATTTCATGGTTGCAGTCACCATCTGCAGTGTTGGGGCTCAAAAAAATGAAGTCTGTCACTCTTTCCACTGTTTCCCCATCTATTTGCCATGAAGTGATGAGACCAGATGCCATGATCTTAGTTTTCTGAATGTTGAGTTTTAAGCCAGTGTTTTCACTCTCCTCTTTCACTTTCATCAAGAGGCTTTTTAGTTCTTCACTTTCTGCCATAAGGGTGGTGTCATCTCCATATCTGAGGTTATTGATATTTCTCCCGGCAATCTTGATTCCAGCTTGTGCTTCATCCAGTCCAGCATTTCACATGGTGTACTCTGCACTGAAGTTAAATAATCAGGGTGACAATATACAGCCTTTATGTACTCCTTTCCCCGTTTGGAACCAGTCTGTTGTTCCATGTCCGGTTCTAACTGTTGCTTCTTGACCTGCATACAGATTTCTCAGGAGGCAGGTTAGGTGGTCTGGTAATTCCATCTCTTGAAGAACTTTGCACAGTTTGTTGTGATCCACACAAAGGCTTTGGCGTAGTCAATAAAGCAGAAATAGATGTTTTTCTGGAACTCTCTTGCTTTTTCGATGATCCAATGGATGTTGGCAGTTTGATCTCTGGTTCTTCTACCTTTTCTAAATCCAGCTTGAACATCTAGAGGTTCATGGTTCACGTACTGTTGAAGCCTAGCTTGGAGAATTTTGAGCATTACTTTACTAGCATGTGAGATGAGTGCAGTTGTGCAGTAGTTTGAGCATTCTTTGGCATTGCCTTTCTTTGGGATTGGAATGAAAACTGACCTTTTCCAGTCCTGTGGCCACTGCTGAGTTTTCCAAATTTGCTGGCATATTGAGTGTAGCATTTTCACACCATCATCTTTTAGGATTTGAAACAGCTTAACTGGAATTCTATCACCTCCACTAGCTTTGTGCGTAGTGATGCTTCCTAAGACCCACTTGATTGCGCATTCCAGGATGTCTGGCTCTAGGTGAGTGATCACACCATCATAACTATCTGGGTCATGAAGATCTTTTTTTGTATAACTTCTGGTGTATTCTTGCCACCTCTTCTTAATATCTTCTGCTTCTGTTAGGTCCATACCATTTCTGTCCTTCACTGTGTCCATCTTTGCATGAAATGTTCCCTTGGTATCTCTAATTTACTTGAAGAGATCTCTAGTCTTTCCTGTTCTGTTGTTTTCCTCTATTTCTTTGCATTGATCACTGAGGGAGGCTTTCTTATCTCTCCTTGCTATTCTTTGGAACTCTGCATTCAAATGGGTTTATCAGTGTCTTGGCTTTTGCTAAAGGTGGTACTTTTACAGTGGGCTTGCCATTGCATACCAGGCCACCTTCTGGACCTAAAGAATGGCAGGGGGATCGTGAGCATTTGCCAGTAGGGCAGGCTAGTCTGTGTGTCCACTTCTCCATAAACCAGAGCTGTATAATGTGGGAAGGAAAATTGGATACTGGTCCTGTGTGCCCATAGGCCTGCAAAGTATCTTCCTGAGAATTGGGGAGGAGTGACTTGAGATGCTTGAGGCCAACGAGAACAGAAGACAGTTGAATTAGCTCATTAGTACTCAAGACCCCACCCCCAGTCTTTAAGTGGTGTTTGGTGGCCAGGAGACACAGTTAGCATCCTGGGAATGCCCAGCTAATGGTCTTTTCTGCTTGGAATCGACAGTGAACAAACAGTTCTTGGTTTCAACGCCCCCTGGTGTCTGTTGACAGGAATCAGGTCAGTTTGCCTTCCTGAAAAGACAAAACCCCATTTGTCTCCGGAAATAACTGTGCGGCTATGACTGAAAGGCCAGTAAATGGCTTGATTGTATTCTGAGTGTCAGAATATAGTTCTCCCCTCTGAGCAAGGAAAATAAACTTTCAGAGCAAAAACCTCTTCTACAGTACTCAATCCAAGCCCAATTAGGAAACACTTTGTTTATGTAGTTTATTTATTATTCTAGACCAGACCAGGAAAACTCCAGAGAATGAAAATCATAATCTAGGTTTGCAAAAATGTATTAAAAATGTGTTTATTTTATTCTTTCAGGTGAAGAAAAGTTCCGAATGAGAAAAAATTTTGGAAAGAATGCTGAAATTTTGACCAAGTCTCAATTCCAACCTATACAAAGGTATATGCCATTATTTTATTCACAGTATCAGACTCATAGACGTAATGTTAATTGATGGTAATGCCCCATATTTATATGTTGCTCTTCTTCAAATATAATAGCCACCATGTTATAACAATAAGCTTTAGGCAGTTTAGATTTGTTAGGACTTGTTCAGCAGAATTGTGAAGGGTCATGGAAAGGAGCTGTCATCTGCATCCAGATCTTGACTCTACTTTTCTAACTGTACGACCTTGGTCAGATTTCTCTTCTAGTTGTGTGTGTGTGTGTTAGTCGCTCATTTGTGTCCAACTCTTCGTGGCCCCTTGGACTGTAGCCTGCCAGGCTCTCTGTTCATGGAATTCTCCAGGCAAGGATATTGGAGTGGGTAGCCTTTTCCTTCTCTGGGGATCTTCCCAACCAGGGATCAAACGCAGGTTTCCCGCATTGCAGGTGGATTCTTTACCAGCTGAGCCACCAGGGAAGCCCAAGAATACTGCAGTGGGTAGCCTATCCCGTCTCCTGGATCTTCCCCAGCCAGGAATCGAACTGGGGTCTCCTGCATTGCAGGCGGATTCTTTACCAGCTGAGCTACTTAATGTTATGTAGCGCACAACCCCCAGATTCTAGTGGCTTACAACAACAAAAACTGCTTTTGTGTTCATGTTCCATGCCCATCAGGGATTGGCCAGAAGTGTTCTGTGCTGTATTACTTTCTCTCAGAAATCCACCATGCGGGAGACTCCATCTTTGTGCTTCCTTTTTTGCTGAGGCAGGAAAAAGAGAACATGGTGAATTGTGCACTGGACTTTTAAAAGTTTCTGCCCCAAAGTGAATCACATCACTTTCACTTACATTTCACTGGTTAAAGCAAGTCATATGGTCATTTATGTAAATTAGGCGGACCGGAAAGTACTGTCCTATGTTGTGCTCAGAAAAAGAAATATTTTTTGAACGAATTAATAGTCACAACCCAATCTAAAATCCATTCTCTTTCCTTTATACCACTGGTCTCATAGGGATTGCTACAAAGATTAGAAATGTGGAAACATTTGGGAGGATTTAGCATGAGATCTGGCTTATAGTTGATGTTTGAGTATTGAAAATGTTAAATATTGGTTAAATATTGGTTAAAGTAGAAACAAATCAAATTTGTCTTCAGAATTCTTTTCTAGTCTTTCTTTGACACAAGCCTCTCTTGGCCTCCCCGATCCTCCATGCCAGGAAGCTGCCTCACAGTTGGTGAGGCCCCGTGGCTGTGTCTGTTGCTCCAAGCTCCATCCCCAGCAAAGTACTCCATTGACTTCCTCAGAAGCTTGCTCAGCCAGTAGCATCATAGGTTGACTGCAGGTGGGCTGACCTTTCAGTTCATTTCAGTTCAGTCGCTCAGTCCTGTCTGACTGTTTGCAACCCCGTGGACTGCAGCATGCCAGACCTCCCTGTCCATCACCAACTCCCAGAGTTTACTCAGACTCATGTCCATTGAGTCGGTGATGCCATCCAACCATCTCATCCACTGTCATCCCCTTTTTCTCCAGCCTTCAATCTTCCCCAGCATCAGGGTCTCTTTCAATGAGTCAGTTCTTCACATCAGGTGGCCAAAGTATTGGAATTTCAGCTTCAGCATCAGTCCTTCCAATGAATATTCAGGACTGATTTCCTTTAGGATGGACTGGTTGGATCTCCTTGCTGTCCAAGGGACTCTGAAGAGTCTTCTCCAACACCGTGGTTCGAAAGCATAGAGAGTGTTTATTTAGTCTCTGAAGAGGAAACAGTGGCCCAGACATGCCTGTGAACGTGTGGCTTATCAGGAGCAGTCAGGATCGAAGCCCTCACTTTGCACTCTGAGCTCAGTGCCCTTCTTGCTGCATCTCACACTGTCCTTGGACCACGCTGTTGCACTCTGCTGACAGAAGATTTATGTAATTTTCTCACTTTCTCTCTTAACAGTACTGAAGGTGAACAAGACGAGACATTAAAGGAACCACCAAAGGAAATGAAAGAGAAAGATATGTATGGCCACCAGAAATTGCTTAAGGATTCTGTGCAAAGTCTTAGTTTTAGGGGAATGGTGTTTTCTTATTTGTAAGAGCTTCTGTGTTCTTCCTGTTTTTATGTATACATGTAACGTGAGCCTGTTTCTCCTTTCACCAAAAAGCTGCTGTGATGATGTGATCTAAATTGATAGCATCTTACAATCAAGGGAATACAGTGATAATAAGAATATAATCTTATACTTAAGGTAGATTAAATCTGTTTTCCACATTAATATACTTTCACCTTTGGAATTTGTTTTTAGCTGCTGAGATATGTTTGAAGTTAGTATTTCTTTCTAAGATATTCTCTGATACTCTCTTTAAGATATCTTAAGTATCTTATAGCTCTCTTATGGATATTCTAAAGTATTCTCTGATTTTGGCCTCTTGCCAAATAAAGATTTTTGTGAAGAGCATCTTTAACAAGTACCTCTTAGGAATATAGTGTTTGATTTTTCTAAGCATCTCCCAGTTACTCTGTGCTTTTAATACTTTAGATCACTGACAGACATTCAGGACCTGTCTAGTATCTCCTATGAACATGACGGTTCTTTCAAGGAAGTCTCATGCAAAACACCCAAAATAAACCACGCACCTACTAGTGTCAGTACTCCGCTCAGCCCAGGTACTGTCTCACAGGGGGATGTTCTGGGAGGGGAGCCAATAGCTCCTGTCTCATTGGCTGTGGGAAGCCAGGTTGTGGGCGCAGACCTGCAGATGGGTGTTTCCTCACAGTGTAGTGGGGTTTCTTTAGGGCCAGAGCGGAAGGGGATGATCCCATGGGAGGCCAGGGGTGATGGTGATGGTGGTGGTGATTAACTAGCTATTGTTGTTCAGTAGGTCAGTCGTGTCTGACTGTCTGTGACCCCATGGACTGCAGCACACCAGGCTTCCCTGTCCTTCACTATCTCTCCGAGTTTGCTCAAACTCATGTCCATTGAGTTGGTGATGTCATCCAACCAGCTATAAGGAGATTTTTTAACTCTAGCAATGCTGCTGCTGCTGCTAAGTCGCTTCAGTTGTGTCCGACTCTGTGCGAACCCATAGATGGCAGCCCACCAGGCTCCGCTGTCCCTGGGATTCTCTAGGCAAGAACATTGGAGTGGGTTGCCATTTCCTTCTCCAAACTCTAGCAATAGAGACCTGTAAATGCCAAGTCTACTTTGTACCTGAAGCACTGTTGAATTTTGGGCAAATACAGTGGGTTCTCTACAAGGGCTTCCCTGGTGGCTCAGACGGTAAAGAATCTGGCTGCAATGCAGGAGACCCAGGTTCAATCCCTGGGTTGGGAAGATCCCCTGGAGAAGGAGATAGCAACCCACTCTAGTATTCTTGCCTGGAAAATCCCATGGACAGAGGAGCCTGGCGAGCTATAGTCCATGGGGTCACAAAAGCTGGACATGACTGAGTGGTTAACACTTTCACATTGGATTTTTTATAGAGTTAGTAACTTAAAACAGTATCTTGTACTTAAGCATACAGTCCTGTAACCGCATACAGCCAGCATCAAACACCCTCTCTTTAGTGTCCTTGTTTCAGTATATTTGTGGTTCAAATAATCTCCCTTTATTTTGATGACCAAGTTTAGAGACTATCATTTTGTATGCCTTATGGAGCTTTGTCTCAGATCAGTGATTATTTCAGTTATTGACAATTTGGGAAATTCCTATTCTAGATATAGAGTTTTATGGGTTTTGTGTGTGTGTCTTTTTGTGTGTTATTGTTGTTTTTAAATAATGTAAAGTATTCAGACACTGTCCTCTTTTCTACAACAGGGTCAATTTCTTCAGTTGCTAGTCAGTATAAGGACTGCCTTGAAAGTATCCCATTTCAGGATACTAAAACAGGATCTACCTCGTGCTGGACCAGTCAAGAATCTACTCAGACTTTGTCTGATAAATTTACAAGTGTCCGAGAGAAAGTAAAGAGCCTAGATTCCCTTCTTACTTTGTCTGAAATTCTCCCTGCAAGACTGACTAATCGTGTAAGTATATAGACTCTGCATTGCACCCTCATGGAGTGATTCCAAAGGCATCAGTGATCCAAAAGGTCAAGATTTCTCCATATCTATTTTACAGAGAAAGGAAGAAATAAGCTGGATCCTCCCCAGGCTTCCCTGGGGCTCCTCTCTGATCTGTATTATAGAAGGGATCTTTGGCTTTTGTACCCTTTCCTCTCCCCGACCCGACCAGAGATAATGTTTGGCAATTTCTCTGAAGAGCTGGCCTCTGCCATAGCTTACGGTGCTACCTTCATCTGCATTGTTCTTTCAGTCTAACCATATTTTACATTCTGCTTTTTCCTTGAAGCCTCCTCTGGTTAGTTCTCAGAGAGTTCTGATTGATCTGTACCTTGTTCCTGAACCAGTAATCTGCAGTGAAAACACTGAACGCTGCCTTCTCCTGGCTTCCTCCCCTTCCCGGTGCTGTTTGCTTTTTTCCTTCTCGCTCTCCTTCATATTTCATATGTAGTCCTTTCAGGAAAACTACAAGTTCCTTACTTGGCACTGCTCATTAAAAATCCGTTGACTAACCGTTGTGTCGCTTCCCTGGTGGCTGAAAAATAAAGAGTCCACCTGCCAATGCAGGCGATACGAGTTTGATCCCTGGGTCAGGAAAATCCCTTAGAGAAGGAAATGGCAACCCAGTCCAGTATGCTTGCCTGGGCAATCCCATGGACAGAGGAGCCTGGTGGGCTGCAGTCCGTGGGTTTGCAAAAGAGTTGGACATGACTTAGCGATTAAACAACGAACAGACCGTTCTATAGGCAGATTGATTACTTGTTTGGCCCTCAGTGAAAAAACCACTGTCATCTTCTTTGGGCATTTGACTCACAAAAAGTCTCATTCTGAAGTAGGGAGTTTAAGAATTACATGCTTTTGTTCAATGTACTATTAATAGGGCAGGTTTTAAGGGCCAGACACTATGCCAGGCCCTCTGATAGGCATCCAAAGGTGAGTAAAAAAAGCCCCTGCGCTGAAGGAGCTCAGAGCCTAGTGAGAAGGACTGGCATGACGTAACACAGAGTTTTCAGTATAAACTGAGTGCTGTGTAGGCAAAGAAGGGTGGGAAGCTTCCAAGAGAAGGTGACATTTGAATGCGTTTGACTCAATCAACAAAACAAGTGGCTTCTTCCATGAATGATACACACGCTTAATTTTGGAAATGGCTGAGCTTAACAGGCCTTTTTAGCTTAATAATGTGTGTGTAAATTATCATGTTTATGTCTTATTTATAGAAAAGATTGCCTACCTTTACTGGGGCTGGTTCCTCCAGCGCTGCTAAGGCGCCTGACGCATCATGCAGTGCCACTCAGAGAAGGAGCCTGCCGAAAGGTACCCTGTGTTTAGTATTAAAATATAAGCTCATAATTAGTAGGCCTATTTAAGAGAGCCTTCATCTCATCTTTGATGCTATAGTAGGTTTAAACAAAACTGCTAATTTCCCCCGACTATAAAAATTAAACATACTTGTTATAAAACACTTGGCGATTAAAGAAGAGCTTAAGGGACTTCCCTGGTGGTCCAGTAGCTAAGACGCTCCCAATGTAGGGGGCCCAGGTTCAATCCCTGGTCAGGGAACTAGATGCCACATGTCATAACTGAGTGTTTGCATGCAGCAACTAAATATCCCACATGCTGCAACTAAGATTTGGTGCAGCCAAATAAATAATTTTTTTTCAAAGAAATTAAAAGAGAAAACTACCACCATTCTACCATCATATTTTAACCCCTTGTATTATTTTGGTACATATTTTTTTTTTATGCTTTTAGAACTATACCCCTTCATATATTTATATATATATACACACACACATATATATGTATTTAGCATAGCTAAGATCATATAGTATATCAGTTCTGACTGCTTCTTTTTCTTCAATGATATATTTTAGAATTTCCACTTGACAGTAAAAACTACTCATAAATATGAGATGACTGCATACTAGTCCATTCTACATATGTTGCCTAACCTTGCTTTCATATTGAAGATTTATGTTGTTTTCTAATTTTTGCTGTTTGTACAGAAATCTTTATCTGAACCTCTGGTCTTTTCTTTAGGAAAGAGTCTTAGAAGACAATTTTCAGATTAAAGGGTCTGAGAGTTTTGACAGCTCTTGAGGCTTTTGCTCCACTAATCTTGTTGTCTTGTGTCTTTGGTATAAGTCTTAGAATTTCCCTCAAGGGGCTAGAGTTATTTCAAACTGTGCTGAGGGGTTTTGGTTACTGTTATAATTGATCCCTTAGGTGAAGGTCCAAAGTATGGTCTTCCATATCCCCTGCCTGGGTAATCTACACAGAAAGACCCCCACTTTGTGTTTTATTCATTTTGACGGGTCTAGAGCTTCTTTATTCCTCCAGCAGCCTTGGTCCAAATTGGACCCCTGGCCTTTTAGTAAGAATTTATACCTCATGTACCCCAAATATCCTTGGAGAGGGCCACAGATCAAGTGGTACTGAGGTGAGCAGGGAGGTAGGAGAGAGTTTAGAGGAAAAGGAAGAGTAAAGCCATTCACGCATGAAGTCTCAATAGGATTGTTCATGTAAGAGGATTTCTCCTTGTCTTAGCTTATTTCATCAGTGAGAAACTCTTAAGTCAAATCTGTATGGAAGCCTAGCGAGTCTAGTTCAGGTCCAGGAAGGTGTTCAGTTACTTTCCCTTTATCTTTCTTAAGAACTCGTAGAAGCCATCTCGCAACATCACATCGATGAGCTACCACCACCATCTCAGGAGCTGCTTGACGAAATTGGTAAGGCATGCACAATGCAGAATATCCTTCATGGCCCTGCTTGTTGTGGTCACTGACCACGTATGGTTCTTTGTTTCAGGTGTGAGCACTAGTACAGAAGGCCCTATGAAGGTCTGGATGGACAGAATTCAGGAGGGGGCAGTTTTCCAATGATAGGCCTCAGACTACTGCTAAAGCCTGGCCAGCATATGTGGCCTGTGTCTGTGGTCATGTTCCTTAAGGGTCTACGGTAGTGATTCTAAGAGGAAATACAACATCCAAGTGGTTTATCATGATGAACTTCTTTTATGAAAGGAATTCTCACCTCCCTTTTGAACCAAACTAGCTATACTTCAGCACTACTGAATTTTGGCATCTCGGGCCAAAACATCCTGCGCTTTCCATTCTACCATTAGCAGGAGATTTTAAGGTATTGGCATTGTGGAAGAATCCCTTTCCTAAGGGCAGGGAAGTCAGTGGCACAAGATCTCATGAGACCAGAATTTTTCATTTGAGGCAGAGACTGAGGGATACCCACTCAATGTTGGTTGCAGCTGATGCGTGGGCCCTGCCCAGCTGAGCTGCGGCTAGAGTAAACAGTGCCGGTGGTAGAAGCGTCTGGGCCAGGTGGTTTGTTTCCCAGGCAGGGAGGACTAACTGCTCTCTTCTTGCCAGCCTAGCTGACCAGCCCCTCACTCTCAGAGGGTACATCTCATCAGGCCTCTGATGGGCCAGTTCTTGGTATAGGACCTAGAGGGGGTCTCCTGAGGGGCATCTCTTGGTTGGCAGGGTCTCTGAGGTCTGGTGTCTCATCAGGAAGAGAGAGGTGAATGAGGCCTTAGCTGATCGGACTCAATGTACAGATATGGTCTAGGCTGCCCAACCCCTAACCCCCGGTCACTGGCCTTGTGAACTTGGGTGAAGGCGGTCAGACCTGCCAGAACCTTCCCTGGCTTCTTTCTCTTTCTGCAGTCATAGGCCCTTGTTGCCTCACCACAGCCCTCCCTGGTGTCACAGGGCCATACGGGTCACAGGGCTGGGGTCAGGCTCTCGGGCTCTCACCCCACACCAGCTTTCGTCCTCTGGAGCCCACTGCAGCACCCTTGCAAATTCCTCCTCTGCAGTTGCTCTCCGTCATGTAATAATGGAGCTGCTGCTGGTGAGAGGCATGGTCACCCTCTCCTGTCCTCTCTCAGTGCCGTCTGGTTTCCGGTCCTGGGTGAGGACGGGACTTGTGGGCTCCTTTGCAGAGTAACCTCAGTGATGCCCTTCCCCTGGATCCTGCTGTCTCTCTGCTGTCCCCATGTGGACCACCCCCCCACCATCTCGGCAGCTGTCACAGGCTTCCGTCTGGGCCCCAGCCTCTCGGCACTGCTATACCCCAGCGTGCTCTGCAGAAACTCTCCCTCTTTTCACCTATGGTAATTTTCTGGGCCAGGTTTCTAGGCGATGTCTTATACTTTGAGATGGGTCAGTAATTTTCCAGAAAGATAAAGGGCAGAGGGCACCTGAGTAGTGGGTGTGCCTACCTGATTATTGCTTATCATCGCTGTCATCATCTCCTCTCCGGAGAGCTGTGGGGAGTGACCTACAGCAGACACCTGCTCCTTTGAAGGGCACTTATGCAAAGCTCCAGGCTTCTGTCCAGGGCCTCAAGGAGGGGGTCCTTTAGAATCCTGTAAGATCAGCAAGGACTACTTTAACAAGGATAACAATGGATTTTTAAGTTTAAGGTTATATTACATGAGCTTTATGGGGCCCCTTAGTGCCCAGAAGCTGCCAGGTAGGGCTTGCTTCCTGACTTGCTAGAAGAGAGAGACTTGTGCCCGCACACAGCAGGGCCAGTGAGCCTGGGGGCCCATCTGTGCTGCCTCCCAGCTGTCTCTCTGCTGGGCTCTGGGGAGCACTCTGAGGAAAGGGAGGACCTCACACTTGTGAAGCAGTATACTGAGTTTAGGAGATGCTTGTTTTGGTCTAGTGGTCAATTCTTTAGGAATCGTAAATTATATTCTTTGCCAGAGTATATAAAATAGAGATTAAGAGCGTAAACCTTAGATCTAGACTGCCTGTACTCAAATCCCAATTCCATCACATTACCATCTAATTCCTTTACCTTCTTTTTCTTCAATTAATTTTTTAATTGAAGGATAATTGCTTTACAGAATTTTGTTGTTTTCTGTCAACCTCAACGTGAATCAGCCATAGGTATAAATATATCTCCTCCCTTTTGTGATTCCTTTTCCTTTCTTCACCTTAATTTGCTCGTCTGTCAAACAGGAATAACAATAATATGATCAATCTCATAGGGTTGTTGTGAAGATTAACTCAAGGTATTAATCCTGAATTGAGATTGGCGGTGCTAGTGGTAAAGAACCTGCCTGTCAATGTAGGTAGACGTAAGAGACACAAGTTCAGTTCCTGTGTTGGGAAGATCCCTTGGAATAGGAAATGGCAACCCACTCTAGTATTTTTGTCTGGAAAATTCCATGGACAGAGGAGCCTGGTGGGCTATAGTCCATGGGGTCACACACAGTTGGACACAATTGAGTGTGCATTCAGGAAGGAATCTTGAATTAATGTATACAAATTGGAAATAGTACCTGCTCTGCAAGTGCTACCTATTATGGTCATCATTTTTACGTTTATGTTTAGTGTTACGTGGGATTGAATACAGTGGTTCTCAAGTACCATCAGGCATCAGACTCATCTGGAGGGCTAGGTAAAACATCCACCCCCCCAGAGTTTCTGATTCAGTAAGTCTGAGGTGAGGCCTGAGAATCTGCAGATATAACAAGTTCTCAGTTGATACTGAGGCTGTGAGTCTGGGAGCTACTCTTTGAGAACCGCTGCCCCAGAGGATGACGTGACGTGCAGATCTGTTTTCTGTTGTGACAGAGCACCTGAAGCGGCAGCAGGTCTCACCCATAGCCTTGGATGAGAACGTAGCAAGTCATCCGGACAGCGCTGCAAATGGTAAGCCAGATTGTCACATCTTTTTTGGGCTGCTCAGGTGGCTCAGTGCAGGGGAGACAGAAGTTGTTGGTTCGATCCCTGAGTCAAGAAGATACGTTGGAGGAGGAAATGGCAACCTACTCTAGGATTCCTGCCTGGAGAGTCCCGTGGACAGAGGAACCTGGCAGGCTGCAGTCCACGGGGTCGCAAAGAGCTGGATGTGACTGAGCACACGCCGATCCTTTCACCAGGTTTTGCTGTAACTGTCCTTGGCAGCACAGTGGTACACCTCGGGGGTGTGCACTTTGAAGTCAGGCACTCCGCTTCAATTCTGACTCCATGGCTTATTTTGGCCTGACAAACTGTTTTACGTCCCTGAGCCTCAGTTATCCTCATTTGTCAAACGAGAATGATAACTCCACCTAACGGTGTTCATGCACAGTGCCTGGTACGTTGTAAGATATTTAGCAAGTGTTAGTCTCCTTCCTCTCATAGAACTTCTGGCAGGATGAAATGGGAAAGCATATGTAAAATGCCTGGCATACATTAAAGGGCACTGCCCTTCCCCACCCAAATTCCTTCCCTGGCTTCAATATGGAAGCATCTAACAAGTGGAAAGAGGGTGGTCCCCCGAAATAAATCTGTACAACTTGTTTTCTGGGTCTCTTGCGGCCTCTTTTATGTGCCATTTCTTTCCTCTGTCTCTTTTGGGCCTTGGCACAGGCACGGTTTCCTATAGTTTCACCTGGCAGAGAGCTCCCCAGACCTCCAAAGCAGCTGCTGTGGATACGGGCACCCTGCAGATTGCCACCTGGCCCCGTGCTCTTCTGGGCAGAGGGGAACTCGTGCTTTGCAGGCTTCAGGGTCCACTGATTAGCCTTCATTTTTTGCACTCCATTTTAAGGCAGGTTTTCTCAAAAAAACTTTTTTTGCCCTAATAAAGTCTTTCAACTGTTTCTAGATCAAAAGCATTTAGAAGAACAAGAAACTCACAGTAATAAAGAAGACAGCAGTATGCTTTGGACCAAAGAAACCCAGGATCTAGAAGAGGACACAGAGAGGTAACAGAAAAAGCTGTATTTTTTTTTAAGGGTTTAGAAAACTGTACAGTTAATTTATGTTAGTTTTTCTTCTGATATTGACAAATAAGGAAAAAAGGGTCTTTTTTTTCATGTTACCCTTATAGCCCCTGTAAGTATTTTTGTAAAAGACCTAAAAGTATTTTTTTTTACCAAGTTTTTAATTGTGATAAAATACTCACAACATAAACATTTTAAGTGTACAATTCAGTAGTGCTAAGTATATTCACATTGTTGTACAACTGATCTTTTTCATCCTGTAAAACTGAAACTCTATACCCATTAAACAACAACTCCCCATTTCCTCTTCCCCTCTTTCCCTAGCAACCGGCAGTTCTACTCTCTTTCTCTGAGTTTGACCACTCTTGATACCTCCTGTAGGTGAAATCACGCCATAGTTGCTGTCTTGTCACTGGCTTATTTCACGTAGCACAATGTCCTCAAGGTTCATCTGTATAGCATGTCAGAATTTCCTTTCTTCTTAAGACTGAATTCCATTGAGACGGTGTGTGTGTGTGTATCACATTTTGTTTATCCATTCATCTGCTGGTGGACACTAGGTTGCTTTTACCTTTTCACTGTCATGAGTAACGCTGCTGTGAATGTGAGTATACAAATATCATTTTAAGACGCCCTGCTTTCATTTCTTTTGGATATATATGTATATGCAGGAGTGGTATTGCTGGATCATATGATAAATCTATTTTTATTTTTTTGAGGAAATGCCATCCTTTTTTCTGCAGCAGCTGCACCATTTTACATTCCCACAAACAGTGCAAAACGGTTCCAGTTTCTCCACATCCTTACCAATTCTTATTATCTTTTTTATAATTTATCTGTAATTGGAGGATAATTGCTTTATTTTCTGTTTTTTTTTTTTTTGTTGTTGTTAGTAGCCATCCTAATGGGTGTGAGGTGATATCTTATTGTGGTTTTGATTTGCATTTCTCTAATGATTAGTGGTGTTGAGCATCTTTTTGTATGTGGATGGCCATTTGTGTATCTTCTTTGGAGAAATTGCCCAGTTTTAAAATAGGATTATTATTATTTTTTTTCCTCGTCAAGTTGTTTTTTGTTTTGGTTTTTACTTCATTTTGTGAGGCAAACATAGGTTTCAATTTCTTTCAAAACATTTAGTTAAAGAGAATTTTTAGGTCTTCCTAGCCAAATAAGAAAAGATGGGGGCAGTGATCCAGACAATTCAGTCTAAAAACACAAGTTTCCCTCAAGGGACCCAATTCTGCTCTTGACTTGGAGCTCTCCTTGGAGCTGCATTGCAAGGTAAACCACCTCAGTGCAACTCCTTTGCCTCCTGACTTCTCTAACTTTGTCCAAGCTGTCAAACTGTGTCCCAGACTCAGGGCTAGGACTCAGGGGAGGTGAAGGCGACACCCTCCATGGGCACAAAATTGAAGGAGGCACCAAAAAACTCAGAAGTCAAGAAAAGTACTGTTTTAATGCCATATTTGTAAAAATCAATACTACTGCAAAAAAAAAATCCATATTTTGATGAACAGAATATTTACATTTTAAAGGAAGAGAGGCTGTGAATCTACACTTAACACCACTTGCCTCAACCTCCTCCTGGCCCAGCAGATACCTGGGGAAGCCATGCAGAATACGTTCAGCTGCAAATATTAGAAAAATGCACTTAAAAATACCACTCCTGTTGAGATGAGGCTTGGCTGGTGTAGAATCAGTGATGCCTCTGGGGACTTAGGCTCTTCTGATCTTTCTGCTCTGCCAGACACAGCAGGTTGCCTTTTGTTTTCAGACTTGTCAACTTTTGGACAAGGTGGCTTCTGTGCCCATTCCAGGCAGAAATAAGAGGGTGGGGCAAGAGTCTAGCCCACTCTGTGCTTGTCTATCTGGAAAGCAAAAAATTTTCCTAGAAGCCCTTCTCAGCAGATGTCTACTTGTATCTTCTTGGCCAAATAGGACACATGGTCACCCTTGGTTGCCAGGGAGACTAGAAATTGAGTTTTTAGCTTTCAGCTGCTATAGAAGAGGAAGGTAAGGGAGGAGAGGGTTATGAACAACTTCTGGGTAGTGAACCCCGTTTCTGTCGCACTCTTCAAGGGCTACACTATTCTTTACAAAGAAGGAAAAGAGAGAGACCTGGGTGGGAAGGTCTTATGAGGAGACTAGGGCCCTGGGACCTGAGAGGGAGGAGGGAGAGGGTTTTTTTGAGTGGGGAGACGGAGAAGACAAAGAGGCAAAGCAGGAGGCAAGCTTTTGTCTGTGACGTATGATGTGACTCCATTCCTTCCATCTCCCTAGCGCATCTTCAGCAAACATCTGTGCCTCTATTTAAGGCAAAAGGAGAGTAGCCCAGGAAGGCTGAGTTACATTCAGTTATACAAGTACAGACTGCTTTGCACATGATCAGAAGTTAGCTGCTGTTATCACTGCCTCTCCCTTTTCCCGAAGGGCTGGCTGTGCTGGCCGCGGGTGGATGGCCACAGCTGCTCAGTCATCTCAGTCCTGCACCAAGCCAGAGTGGAAGAGATTTTTTTCAGACAGTTGGGACTTTTCAGGCCTCTGAAAACACATTATCCTTGTCCTGTAGCCTCAGAGGCAGTTCTTAATCTGGAAAACTTGCGGGAATGAGTGTGCAATTCTAGCCCCAGGTGGAAGTTGACGTAATGACCTAGAATTGAGACAGAGTCTAGTATCGCACTTTGGGAGGCAGTGATATTGTGGGTGCTGAGGCTTTTTTTAAAAAAATTAATTTTATTTTTGGCTGCACTGGATGTTCATTGCTGAGCACACGGGTTTTCTCTAGTTGTGGGAGCAGGGGCTACTCTTCTTTGTGGTGCTCAGGCTTCTTATTGCTGTGGCTTCTCTTCTGGAGCACAGGCTGTAGGCGTGCAGGCTTCAGTAGTTGCGGCACATGGGTTTAGTTGCTCTGTGGCATATGGGATCTTCTCGGACCAGGGATCGAACCTGTGTCCCCTGCATTGGCAGGTGGATTCTTTTCTGTGTATGTACTTATGCGTGTGCGTGCATGCTAAGTTGCTTCAGTCGTGTCCGACTCTGTGATCCTATGGACTGTAGTCCCCCAGGCTCCTCTGTCCATGGGATTTTCCAGGCAAGAATACTGGACTGGGTTGCCATGCCTTCCTCCGTGAGATCCTCCCAACCCAGGGATCAAACCCATGTCTCTTACGTCTCTGGCATCAGCAGACGGGTTCGTTACCACTAGCTCCACCTGGGAAGCCTGTGTGTGCTTATAAACAACAGAAATTTATTTCTCACTGTTGTGGAGGCTGGAGGTCTAAGATCAGGTTGAGGCAGGTAGGTGGTACAACCACTGTACCGGTAACAGGGACGTCCCGGGGCTGAGGCTGTTTGTCAAGAGGCTGAAGGAGGGTCCTGGTGGGCATTTACATGGGCTCCTCAGTGACCTCCACGGCTCAGGTACGGTCTCACCGAGCTCGCGCTCTCTCCTTTGTGCAGTGTGAAGGTCCTTTCCCACTTTAGAGGGCGTGCCTCCTTGTCAGGGGAGAGGGGGAGTGATCGCTGTCTCATTCTCTTCCTTTGCCTTGGACAGAGCTCACTCTACACTCGACGAGGACCTGGAGAGATGGCTGCAGCCCCCTGAGGACAGCACGCAACTAGCGGATCTACCCAGGGGCCTGGCAAGGTTCTTGTTCTCCACCAGGACATCCTTTCCTTCTTTCTCAGGAAGGGGGACTAGATTTTAGTTTAGTTTTTTTTTTTTAATAGATTTTATTATTAGCTTTTTAGAAAGTACATCGACTTCTTGGAGAATGAATGTTTGGCCAAGGTATCATGTCACTGTAGATAAGCCGGCCCCAACTCCTGTCTGCCCCTCTCCTTCCAGCTGCCTACCGTGCTTACTATGCTGACTAGCAGATTGATATCAGTACAGAGAGGCCTCTAAAATTGCTGTATCTTGGCCCTGTCACTTTCAACATTTTCATCAGTCATTTGAATTAAATCAGAAAAAGCATGCTTATCAAATTTTTAGATGACATAGTCTAAGGATGAATGCTAATGTGATGGGTGATAGACTGTGGATTCAAAATGATCTTGACAGGTGGAAATGTTGAATTTCTCTGCAAGATGAAGGTGAGCATTTGGATCCAAAAATATTGAATGTGAGAGGGCTGACCTAACAATTTTTTGATCAGAAGCTCGTACTCAAATGTAATTTCATTGAAGATGGGAAATACGTCTTATTTTTATATGCCCAGCATTTAACATGCATTTTGAGACATGGTAAGAATTCAAGACATTCTCCTTGAAGACCCCCGAGACCTCGGTTTGATATGGTTGCTAAAAAGGTCGATGCTGCAGTAACACTGAACAGGCAGAAAATGTGCTGTCCAGGTCAAGGTGACGACTCAGACTGGCTAGAGGACTCCTAGAACTCCTCGAACTCTCGTTCACTGTGCGGCTCCTGGTGGGGTGTCACATTTTAAAAGGGACAGTCATAAACAGAAGAGGGTGGCCACAGAACAGCTCGATGTCTGGAAACCTTGTCATGTGAGAACAGCTGAAGTTGCTGGGGAGGCTCAGTCTGAGAAAAGAGTATGGAATAGAGAATTAGATAGCTGTTCCTGAATACTTGAAATACTATAAAGTGAAGAGAGTCAGCTTACTCTCTTCTGCCCGAAAGGACAGAGCTACTGACTAGAAACTGCAGAGTAAAAGGCTTTTGTTTAATAAAGTACAAGTTTTCTAGTAGCCACAGCAATCTGAAAGAGAAAACAGCTGCCTTTACTTTAACAACAGCTCCTCCCACCCAGGCATAGGCTGGATGACTCTGGTCCAGGGCATTTGGACGGAGGTAATTGATAACCTCCTCCAACTTTAGAGCCTGCAATTCTATTAGTGATGAAAGGTTAGGAAGAAAAAAATTCTTTTCATCCCAGCTAGCTTTACTTTCTCTCTCACTTTGCATATTTTGTTTTGAATATCCACCAAATGAAAACAAGAAAAGTCACTACACCATATCAGTTTGATTCTGCCATCATCTGTTTGAGCACTTGAGGTGCAGAGCCATAGGCGATCTCTGCCCTTAGGGAGCTTAAAGCTGAGTAGGGGAGATGGTTTCTGCTTACTAGTCTGACAGATGTGGTCTTCAATTGTTAGATACTGCAATTAGATATTTCACTTGAGAGTTTCAGGAAATGAAGATAAGGCAATAAAATATATGTGGTTGTAAAAAGGACATCAGTTACAACATATGTGAAATGTTTGTTTCCTTTGAGGCAATATAGCCTAGTGGTTGAGAGCAGAGTCCTGAGTCAGACTTTCTGGGTTGACCTCAGCTCTAGAACATACTGGGCATATAATTCAACTTCTTTGTACCTCAGTTTTCTCATCGCTCAACTACTTTACATAGTTGTGATGAGAATTAAATGAGTTAATGTACATTACAGCACTTGAACACATAGGGAACCCACACAATTAGTGCTAGCTATTGCTATATTTCCTTGGGAGCACAGTCTTCTCCCTCTGGCCATTGTGCACATGATTTAATGACCAGAATCATTGTCATTGAAGGGAGGCAAGCAGCAGAGATCAAGAAGTTGGTGAAAAGAAGAGGAAAGGGGAAGAAAGCATGAAGCCAGAGAGAAGGAAATCAGAGAGCTTTTTAGGGACTTCTGAAGAAGGTATGAATGGATGGTCATTATAATGTAACCTGAAGTCCTTGGGCTTCAATGAGCATCAGAGTTATTTAGAAATATTTCCCAGAGGCTGCATACAGTCCTCCTATACTTTCCCTGATGCTGTATACAGTCCTCCCATACTTCCCCCTGTAGTTCAGCCCAGGTTTTCTATTAATTGCCAATTATGTCTTCATCACAAAATGGTGACGACATCCAATTTTATTTCTAAACCAAGTCTTCAGCTACTGTCATCATCCATATATACTGTCTGGAAAGATGTCTTTCTCCTAATGTATCTTCAAAAGAGTTCTAAATTTATCTCACAGAGAGGCTAAATAAGAATCCAATCAGAAGTCATAAATTGTGGAATTTAAGTGGTGCCTACAAGTAATGTGAGAAGTATAAATTAACCTTAATTTCAAAACTTTTGATAGAGCTTTAAGAGACCATCCACAAATGGTGCCTTCCTACGTTTAAGATCCTCCTACTCGGGAAGTGACGGTCATTAATTCTTTCAGATTACCCGGTACCTCTTTCATCCCTTCCCCAGTCCATGCTCACTCTCCTCCTGACCTGTGTGAACTGAATCTGCTGGGCTTGCTGGTCAGCCGGCTCCCTGTTGGCCAGTGAGAGGCCCTAGCCGATCAGAGGGCTGCTGAGTAGCTGGATGTTACTTACCTGCCTGCCTGTGCACCTCATGTCTGTGTGGAAATGGTATCCCGCCACAGCTTCTGTCCCGTCCTTCCACTTCTGGCTTGCACTGCGTTCCACTAACTGTCCCTACCGCTGCCCTCCCCTAGTCCCTTCAGACTTAGGGGTGGTAAGGCTTCCCACTGCTGCCGGTCACTGGATGCTCTGCCATCCCTTTTTTGCACCCGTAACTCTAACACCTCTGTAAGCAGGCACTTCATGAAAGGGCCTGGGGGTACATTCTGTTTCCTCCAGGACCCTGACTGTGCGAGTATTTAGCTAGCACTGAATTCACTGAGAACATGACGCAGGGACTCTGTGAAATTAGCATTATTGGAGTCTGTTGACTTGAGAGGGAGCTGTAGGATATTAGGAGTGGAAGCCCAGTAATTATTTTTAGACATATTTCATTTCTGTAGAAGCAAACAATTGTTGGAGGTTAAACAGTCCACCCTAAACTGGAGAGAGTACTAGTGGGCCTTCTGAACACTGGCATCCTTTGATCCAGAGAATAATCAAGTTGTTTTTTCTTCCTCCTATATTTCATCAAGAGGAACTGAAACCCTGTTTTTGGAAGCGACTGGGTTGGTCTGAACCATCCAGGTAATGAGATACCAGATGTTTGTAAGTCAGAGTCCACTGTTTATAGACAACATGAACAGACTTTAAACATTTACCAGTGTCTACATAAACACTAGTGACAGAGACTTGAATTCAGAGTTGCTCGGTTTGAAATGCTGATGTCTATACTTAATTAAAATAGAACGGGAAACAAACGCCAGCTTCGATTACGTAACTGGTGGTCAGCAGAGGAAGGCTTTAGGTGGAGGGTACAGAAGATGATGCCGTCGCTTGCTTTGCAGTCACTTTGCTTTCCCAGGATACACTAGTTTATCATAAGCTCTTTTGATGATAAAGATCAAAGTTTCTTTGCCTTGAGTTTAGTTGAATAGAAAGAAGCTGTTGTTTGTGTCTTTAAAAAACATACACACCAACTCAAAAATCCCTTTTTTTGTTCAGGATAATCGTGTTGGATCAGAGTGACTTGTCAGACTGACCAGAAGTGGACTGTAGTTGGACTCCTGGCCTGAGCTTGAGTGTCCTGCTCCTGAGCTCCCTTCTTCCCCCGTCTGCTGCGGTCATGGTTAGGGCAGTGGGTCTGTAGCTCACACTTTGTTTGGCTTCCACTATCAACAGAATGGCTCGTTTGTTTGCAGCACATTTAACCATTTGTTTTCAGTCAGATTTCTGGAAAGTAAAAGGTGTTTTGATTGTAAAACTTTCTCATTGTGCCCCAAATGGCATTTGGTTTTTTTTTTGATACAGATTTTCAAAAACTTTAAATTCATGTTATCTAATAAAACGTTTCCTTTTAATACACGTTGGATTTCACCTGTAAGATGTATTTCTTCTTTAAAAATTCTGTTTATTTATTTGTCTATTTTTGGCTCTGCTAGGTCTTCGTTGCTGCGAGCTTTCCCTAGTCGTGGTGAGCGGGGACTGCTCTCCAGTTGCACTGTGCAGATTTCTCACCGTGGCGGCTTCTCTTGTAGAGCATGGGCTGTGGTCATGTGAGCTCAGTAGTCATGGCGCATGGGCTTAGTTAGTTGCTCTGCAGCCCGTGGGATCTTCTCGGACCAGGGATCAAACCTATGTCTCCTGCATTGGCAGACAGGTTCTTTACCACTGAGCCACCAGAGAAGCCCTGTAAGATATATTTCTGTATTTTAGTTATCGAGAAAGGAACCGCCACCCGAAGAAGTTTTAATTTCTGTTATAAGATTTGACAAATAATTAACTATTGCTACCACCCATCATAGGCTTCCCAGGTGGCTCAGTGGTAAAGAATCTGCCTGCCACTGCAGGAGATTCAGGTTCAGTCCCTGGGTTGAGAATATCCCCTGAAGGAGGAAATGGCAATCCACTCTAGTATTCTTGACTGGAAAATGCCATGGACAGAGGAGCCTGGCAGGCTAGGTCACAAAAGAGTTGGGATACAACTTAGCAACTAAACAGCAACCAGAAACCACCATACAAATGGGCACCAGTCATCCATGCTTTTTTTTTTTTTTTAAGTTTTATTTATTTATTTGCATTGGGTCTTAGTTGCGTCCCATGGGAATCTTTGTTTCGTCATGTGGGATCTTTTGTTGTGGACACAGGCTCTCTTGTTGCAGACCACGGGCTCCAGAGCGTGTGGGCTCAGCAGCTATGGGCACAGGCTTAGTAGCACCTCAGCATGTGGGGTCCTAGTTCCCTGACCAGGGATCAAACCTGCGTCCCCTACATTGCAAGGTGGGTTCTTAACCATTGGACCACCAGGGACCCCATCCATGTTTCATTATAGAAATGTTGCCCTCCTCTTTGCCAGGATTGCCATATTCCCATTCCAGCTATAATTGACTTACATGATAAATGTATAGGTAGGAATAAAAGCCCAAGATATTTTGAACTCTTTAAGTGAACAAACATCATCTCTATATTTCAGTTTGTATACCTCACATCCTTAGTGCCTCAGAAGAATGAAACTATGGTAAGAAAGATCATAGTATTTTCTCTAATTTAGCCTCTTGTACAGTGCTAGCCAGCTAACATTTTATTTATAAGTAGTAGATCTTTTGTCTGTGAAAACTGGATAGTTCCTGTTGTGGATGGTCATATTCAATACAGTTCTTAACTCCCTCAAATTTTACCCTACACAAATAAAACAGGAAGGTACAAGTTAATATGACCATTTATGGGTTTTTTTTTCATTTATTTTTATTAGTTGGAGGCTAATTACTTTACAATATTGTAGTGGTTTTTGCCATACATTGACATGAATCAGCCATGGATTTACATGTGTTCCCTATCCCAATCCCTCCTTCCGCCTCCCTCCCTAATATGACCTTTTAAAAAGCAGGGAAACAGTTGCTTGCCATTGTAATCAGAGGAAAAGCAAGACAAATTACTTTACAAATAATACTAGGTATAAGAAACTGAGGAATACAGAGACTTGGTCATATGCAGTACTTCCTCTCAAAAAATTTTATATATTGAGACAAAACCAACATATGTAAAAATGTGAGAACTAATAGCAGACCTATCATGATAAAGGGTGAGCATTATCTATTAGTATTCATAAAGGCTACAAGTCCTACACAAACTTGCCCTGATGTGGTTTGTAATCTTCTTGTCTACAGAGTAGACTTTCTGTCTGGCCAGTGACTGCATAATATCGGCCATTAACAGTAATAATGTTGGTAAATGTTATTAGTTATGGAGCACCTATTATATTCCAGGTACTTGATATACTTGGTACTTTTCCTACACATGGCACTCTCGTTGTATTTCTTTAGTACACTATTTTTCCTACTCTCACCAGCTATTATTATTATTATTTTTTTAAATTTATTTTTTCAGTGGGTTTTGTCATACATTGATATGAATCAGCCATAGATTTACACGTATTCCCCATCCCGATCCCCCCTCCCATCTCCCTTTCCACCCGATTCCTCTGGGTCTTCCCAGTGCACCAGGCCTGAGCACTTGTCTCATGCATCCCACCTGGGCTTCACCAGCTATTATTGCAAACCTATTCTTCACTTCCTCTTACCAGTGAACAGATGACTTAACCCCAACTTTACAGAGAAATTAGAAGCCATTGGATGGGAACAAACTCAGCTTCCCACCACCAGAAGTACTAACAAGATCACATCTGTTTCTGTGACTAGGAGAGCTGTGAAGCAGTCTGCCCTAAACTCGACGTGGACCTGTTCTGCACGTATGCTTTCTACTTCCCTCCACGCCACCCTGAAGGAGGCATCTCTGTTCTTACCCAAGGCCAGTCTCATCTTTTGTCTGCTCAGAGTTATCCTTCTCAGCTTATCGTCTCCCTTCTTAATAGCTTCAACGCCTTCTTTATTAGCTTCTTTTCATCACTTGACACCTTTAGATTTTTCCCATCTTTAAAAAGTATTGGACTTCCTTGGGGGTCCAGTGGTTAGAACTCCATGCTTCCACTGCAAGTGGTGCTGGTTCGATCCCTGAGTGGGGAACTAAGATCCCGCATGCTGTGTGGTGTGGCCAAAGAAGAAAAGGAAACCCCATATTCCCTGGATCCCACATCCCTTTCCAGTCACTGTTGCATCTTTTTCCTCCCACAGCAGTTAGCGTTCTCATTTTTAAATTTTTTTCCTTTGGCAGCACTGGGTCTTTGTTGCTGTGCTCAGACTTTTCCCTGGTTGCAGTGGGTGGGGGCTACTCTCTAGTTATGGTACGTGGACTTCTCATTGCTGTGCCTTCTCCTGTTGCAGAGAACAGACTAGGCACATGGGCTTCAGTAGTTGCAGCTTGCAGGCTCTAGAGCACAGGCTGAATAGTTGTGGTGAACAGACTTAGTTGCTGCTCAGCCTGTGGGATCTTCCTGGATCAGGGATCCAAACCCTTGTCTCCTGCATTGACAGGTGGATTCTTCACTACCAAACCCCCAGGGAAGCCCTGTGTCATATTTTATAGCCTACATATAAGTGATATCATATGGTATTTGTCTTTCTCTGTCTGACTTACTTTAGCTAGTATGATAATCTCTAGGTCCGTCCATGTTGCTGCAAATGGCATTCTTTCCTTTTTATGGCTGAGTAGCAATCCATTGTATACACATGTACCACATCTTCTTTATCCATTTATCAGTTGATAGATAAAATTGTTTCCATGTCTTGGCTATTCTGAATAGTGCCGCTGTGGACGTAGGGGTTCATGCATCTTTTGAATTACAGTTTTGTCCGCATATATACCCAGCAGTGAGAATGCTGGATCATATGACTACTCTCTTCTCAGTATTTTAAGGATCCTCCATACTGTTCTCCATAGTGGCTTCACCAAGTTACATCCCCACCAACAGTGAAGGAAGCTGTTGCTTTTCTCCACACCAGCACATGTCTCCAGCATTTGTTATTTGTCAACTTTTTAATGATGGCCATTCTGATCAACGTGAGATGGTACCTCATTGTAGTTTTGATTTGCATTTCTCTAATAATTAGCAATGTTGAGCATCTTTTCATGTGCCTGTTGGCCCTCTCTATGTCTTCTCTGGAGAAATGTCTATTTAGTTCTTCTGCCCATTTTCCAATTAGGTTGTTTGTTTTTTGTTACTGAGTTGTATATGAGCTGTATATTTTGGAAATTGAGGAAATTAAGCTCTTGTCAGTCACATCATTTGCAAATTTTTTTTTCTGATCCGTAGGTTGGTTTTTCATTGTTTTATGCTTTCCTTTGCTGTACAAAAGCCAGTAAGTTTGACGAGGTACCGTTTGTTTATTTTTGCTTTTATTTCTGTTGCTTTGGGAGACTCACCTAAGGAAATATTGGTACAGTTTATGTCAGAGAATGTTTTGCCTGTGTTCTTGTCAAGGGGTTTTGTGGTATCTTGTCTTATACTTAAGTCTTTAAGCTATTTTGAGTTTATTTGTGTATGGTGTGAGGGTGTGTTCTAACTTCATTGATTCACACGTGGCTGCCCAGCTTTCCCAGCACCACTTGCTGAAGGTACCGCTTGTTCTCCTCTGTTTCCTCTTCCCTCCTGTGTTGAAGACTGACGACGGGTGTGTGGGTTTGTTTCTGGGCTCTGTTCTGTTCCATTGAGCCATATGTCTGTTTTTGTGCCAATACCACGTTGTTCTGATTACTGTAGCTTTGTAGTATCATCTTAAGTCTGGGAGGCTATGCCTCCTACTTTGTTCTTTTTCCTCAGGATTGCGTTGGCAATTCTGGGTCTTTCATGGTTCCATATAGATTTTAGGATTATTTGCTCTAATTCTGTGAAATATGTCGTGAGTAATTTGATAGGGATCACATTAATTCTGTAGAATGCTTTGGGTGGTATGGCCATTTTAACAATTAATTCTTTCAGTTCAAGATCATGGGTTATCTTTCCATTTCTCTGAATCATCTTTAGTTTCCTTAATTAATGTTTTATAGTTCTCAGCATATAGGTCTTTCATCTCTTTGGTCAGGATTATCATTAAGTTGTGTTTTTTTTTTTTAATATTATTTTAAAAGGAATTTTTTTTACCTTCCCTTTTACCTCTTCCTTTTCTTACTTCAAGCTTTCTTCCTAAGAGACTTTGCTCACATCCATTGGCTTAGCTTCTGTATGCTGACAACTTCCAGATATGTATTAGAAGTCTATGACCAGACCTCTCCTCTCAGCCCATATATCTACCCAAGTATTCAGTGTCTCCGCTTGGGTTTCTTTCAGGTATCTTACTGATAATACCCAAAACCAAACCCATAGTCTCAATCACAGATCTCCTTCATCTCCAGAATTTCCCTTCCAGCTAATGGTATTTCTTTTCACTCAGGCACTCAAACCAGAAACCCAGGAGTCATTCTTGACTCCTCCTATTCTTTTACTCCTTACATTGAAATATCAGTCATTAAGACTTATTTGTTTCAATGCAGGAGAGGATGTGGGAAAAAGAGAATCCTCTTACACTGTTAGTGGGAATCTAAGTTGATACTGCCACTATGGAAAACAGTATGTAGGTTCCTTAGAAAACAAAAAAATGAATTACCATATGATCCATAAGTCTCATTCCTGGGAATATACCTGGACAAAACTATAATTCAAAAAGATATATGCACCCTTATGTTCATAGCAGCACTATTCACAATAGCCAAAACATGGAAATAAGCTAGATATCCATCAACAGATGAATGGTTGAAGAAGATATGGTACATATATATGGTGGAATAATACTCAGCATAAAAAAGAAAGAAAGAAAAAAAAAAGAAAGAAAGAATGTCATTTGCAGCAACATGGATGCAACTAGGGATTATCATACTAAGTGAAGTAAGTCACAAAGAGAAAGACAAATACTATCTGGTATTACTTATGTGTGGAATATAAAATATGCACAAATGAACCTATCTACAAAAGAGAGAAAGACTCAAGAGAACAGGCCTGTGGTTGCCAAGGGGTAAGTGGGTGGGGTAGAGAAAAATTAGGAGTTTGGGATTAGCAGATACAAACTACTATGTATAAAAATAGATAAACAACAGGGTCAGCACAGGGAACTATATTCGATATCCTGTGATAAACCATAATGGGAGAGAATACTAAAAGAGTGTGTGTGTATATATATATAAAACTGAGTCATTTTGTTGTATAGCAGAGATTGCCACAACATTGTAATTTTAAAAACTGAAAAAAAAAAGGTTTATTTGTTTCAATCTCCAAAACACATGTCCATTATACCCACTTCTTTGTGTCTCTGCTGCTGCTACCCTCATCTGACCACTGGTCACTCTCACTTGGGCCACTGGAACAGCCTCCTCAAATGGCCTACTGCATCCAGTCCCACATTCAACAAATAATTTTTGAATGACTCCTCTGTGCCAAGCACCATTCTAGGTGATGGAGAAATAGTGAACAAAGCAGAAATCCCGCTCTCCTTGAGCCTACAGTCATTAAATGAATAAATAGATACTTTTAATAGTGATAAGTGCTATGAAGAAAATAAGTAAAGTGATAATGATTGCACAGGGGGACACAACATTAGAAAGGATATTCAAGGGAAGGCTGCTCTGAAGAAGTGACCTTTGAACTTCAACTGGGATGAAGAGAAGGAGCCTGTTTTTGTGACACTGAGGGATGAGCATTCCAGCAAACAGAAGCAACTGCAAAGAAAAGCAGATGCTCCCCTACAGGAAGCATTATGGTGGAGCAGCAAAAGGTCAGTGTGGTTGGGCAAAGTAAGTTGTGGGGAGGGTGATAGAAGGCTGGAGATTGATTAGAGGGATTATAGACCCTGGTTAAAAGTGATTCCAGTGTTATAATATTATTAGGTTCAAATGTCCAGTAAAAAAAAACAAGAAAAGGATTATAAGAGAATATTATGAACAATTATATGCAACAAATTGGATAACCTAGATGAACGGACATATTCCTCATAACATAAAACCTAGCAAGATTAAATCACAAAGAAATAGAAAGTCTGAATAGACTTAAAATTTACAGAGATTGAATTAATATTCAAAAATCTCCTAACAAAGAAAAGTCCTAATGGCTTCACTGGTGAACTCTACCAAATTTTTTTTTTTTGGCCACACCATGTGGCATGTGGGATCCTTAGTTCCTCGACCAGAGATTGAAGCCATGCCCCCTGCATTGGGAGTGCAGAGTTTTAACCATTGAACCACCAGGAAAGTCCTCTACCAAAAATTTAAAGAAGAACTAATATCAATCCTTCTCAAACTTTTCCAAAAAACTGAAGAGTAAAAAAAAAACCAAAAAAAACCTGAAGAGTAGGAGGCACTTCCTAACTCATTCTGAAGCCAGCTTTACCCTGACACCAAAGCCAGACAAAGACACTACAAGAAGATAGAAACCAATATCCTTTATGAACATTGGTGGAAAAATCCTCAACAAAATAATAGAAGATAGAATTTAGCATATTGAAAATATTATACACCATCACCAACTAGGATTTATTCCTGGAATGCAAGGATGTTTCAATGTATAAAAATCAATGTAGAACTTCTCTGGTGGTTTAGCAGTTAAGAATCTGGCTTGCAACGAAAGGGACACCGGTTTGACCCCTGGTCTGGGAAGCTCCTACATACCATGGGGCAACTGAGCCTGTGCTCTGGAGTCCTCAAGCTGCAACTGCTGATCTCAAGCGCCACAACTACTGAAGCCCACACACCCCAGAGGCCGTTCTCCACAACAAGAGAAGCCACTGCAAAGAGAAGCCCTTGCACTGCAACTGGAGAGTAGCCCCGCTCACCACAACTAGAGAAAGCCCGCACGCAGCAGTGAAGACCCAGCACAGCCAAAAATAAAAATGTAATATGCCATATCAGTATGATGAAGGAAAAAGCCACATGACTATCTCAATTGATAGAGACAAAACATTTGACAAAATCCAACAGTCAATAAACTAGGAATAGAAGGAAACTACCTCTATATAGTAAAAATCATATATGAAAATCCCATGACTAGCATTATCCTCAATAGTATGGAAAGACTGAAAGCTTTTCCTCAAAGATCAGGAACAAGAGAGGATTCTTGCTTTTACCACTTCTGTTCATAATTTTGGAAGTTCTAGTCAGAGCAGTTGGGCAAGAAAAATAAAGGTCATCCAAACTGAAAAGGAAGGATTAAAATTATCTCTGAAAATGATATGGGCTTGTATGTGAAAAACCCTAAAGAGTCCACAAAATCTGTTAGAACTGATCAATGAATTCAGCTAAGTATCAGGATGAAAAGGCAACATACAAAAATAAATTGTATTTCCATACATGAACAATGAACCATCTAAAAGGGAAATTATAAAAACAATTCCATTTATAACAGCATCAAAAAGAATAAAATACTTGGGAATCAGCTTGACCTAGATTGCAGCCATGAAATTAAAAGACACTTACTCCTTGGAAGGAAAGTTATGACCAACCTAGATAGCATGCTAAATGCAGAGACATTACTTTGCTAACAAAGGTCCATCTGGTCAAGGCTATGGTTTTCCCAGTGGTCATCTATGGATGTGAGAGTTGGACTGTGAAGAAAGCTGAGCGCCAAAAAATTGATGCTTTTGAACTGTGGTGTTGGAGAAGACTCTTGAGAGTCCCTTGGACTGCAAGGAGATCCAACCAATCCATCCTAAAGGAGATCAGTCCTGGGTGTTCATTGGAAGGACTGATGCTGAAGCTGAAACTCCAATACTTTGGCCACCTGATGCGAAGAACTGACTCATTGGAAAAGACCCTGATGCTGGGAGGGATTGGGGGCAGGAGGAGAAGAGGATGATAGAGGATGAGATGGCTGGAAGGCATCACCGACTCGATGGACATGAGTTTGAATAAACTCCTGGAGTTGGTGATGGACAGGGAGGCCTGGCGTGCTGCAGTTCATGGGGTCACAGGGAGTCAGACACGACTGAGCGACTGAACTGAACTGAGAAGGTAAAACGCTTGTACTGTGAAACCTATGTACTACAAAAAATTGCTGAAAGAAATTAAAGAAGACAAATAAGTTGAAACACATACCATGTTCATGTAAGGGAAGAATAATATTGTTAAAATAATAGTATCCAAAGGATCTACAGATTAAATGCAACCCCTGTCAAAGTCTCAGTCCTATAATTCATATGAAATCCTGGTGGACCCCAAGTAGTCCAAACAATCTTGCGAGAGAACAAAACTAGAATATTCATACTTCCTGATTTCAAAACTTACAAAGTTACAGTAATCAGGACATAGAGATCAATGGAAGAGAATAGAGAGCCCATAAATGAACCCTGCTATATGTGGTCAAATAACTGTTGACAAGGGGGCCAGGATCATGGGGGAAGGATAACCTTTTCAACAAATGATGCTGAGAAAACTAGAAAAGAATGAAATTGGACCCTTATCTAACACCATATACAGAAAGTTTTTATAGTTTTATTTATTTATTTTTATTTTTGGTTGTGCTGGGTCTTCACTGCTGTGTGCAGGCTTTCTCTGGTTGCGGCGAGTGGGGTTTCTCATTGTGGAACACGGTCTCTAGGTGTGCGGGCTTTAGTAGCTGTGGCACATGGGCCTAGTTGCCTCATGGCGTGTGTAATCTTGCTAGACCAGGGACAGAACCTGTGTTCCCTACATTGGCAGGTGGATTCTTAACCACTGGACCACCAAGGAAGTCCCACCATGTACAAAAGTCAGCATAAAATGGATCAAGGGCCTAAATGTAAAACTGAAAACAAAACTTTTAGATAAAAATACAGGGTAAAAGCTTTATGACATTGGATTTGGCGATGATTTTTTTGGTAATGACACCAAAGGCACTGGCAACAAAAGAAAAAATAGCCATGTTGGACTTAATGAAAATGTAAAATTTCACTATCCACAGAGTAAAGAGGCAACCCATAGAATGGGGAAAATCCAAGATACCAATGCAAAAGTTACAATATCATTACGATCTAGTGTCAGTAACCACTTATCATCATTTCTGTTATATTCTACCAGTCACACAGGGGAAGCCCTGATACAGAATTGGGGGGGGGGGTGCTGTAAAAAAGCATGAGTGCTAGGAGGTGAGGATCCCTAGAACCATCTCAGAGACTGGCTGTCCCAGAACCAATTAACCAAGTGGCCATCCCTGAGCTCACTACATGTCTTCATTCAAAATAAAAGAGTGTACCATAGCTTTTACACCTGTCATCGCCTTTTGTTTTCATACTGCCAGTAAGGAGAGCAAGAAAAGTGGGGGTCACCCTCAAAGAACCCATCCATGTCTCAGGCTAATAGAAGCAAACATTTTGTGATGAGGAAAGTGTCAAGATTCTGTGTTGTCTCCTGCAACATTTTTGCTAAAATCACCCTTTATCTTCACTCATACCTAAATTGAACACCGAGAGGAAAATATTTCTCCAACATTAGGAAAATGCAAAAAATTGTTCAGACAACCAAGCTGATTTTGGTAAGATCAGAAAAGTGGGAGCACACAATGTTACATGTTGATAGGGAAATTCACATTCTAAACATGCAAAGAGAAGTATAATCTCCCTAGACAAACAAGTAAACCATCATATTTCAAGTAAAATTTCATGAGAAAGTTTTATTCAAGTCAACCAGTCTCAATTTTATGATATGACAAGATATCAAATAAGCATAATCAATAAGCTATCTTCACTTCAATCTGGTTTACCTTTAGTGGCCTCAAGATAGCTGACTTGTAAATACCCTTACACTTCTATCGTTTTCTATAAAACAAGATATATAATGGCTAACCAAGCATTATATATATATATAAAACTTATTTTGGGGCTTCCCTGATAGCTCAGTTGGTAGGGAGTCTGCCTGAAATGCAGGAGACCCTGGTTCAATTCTTGGATTGGGAGGATCCCCTGGAAGAGGGATAGGCTACCTACTCCAGTTTTCTTGGGCTTCCCTTGTGGCTCAGCTGGTAAAGAATCTGTCTGCAATGCAGGAGACTTGGGTTCGATCCCTGGATTGGGAAGATCCCCTGGAGAAGGGAAAGGGTATCCACTCCAGTATTCTGGCCTGGAGAATTCCATGGACTGTATAGTCCATGGGGTCAGGCACGACTGAGTGACTTTCACTTCACTTCAAAAGTATTTTATTCGGTATCTACAGAGAAAATACAAAGAAAGAGTAATATCAAAAGAAAAAGAATTAAGAAGCTGTAATAATTCACACCTGCCTTTGTCTTTTCATTAAGAGTAAACTGGGAAATTGTAAGCCAAAGTTCTTTAGAAATTTCTAATTCTGTGTCTTCCACACCAGTTGCAGAAGAGTATGTGTACCCATGGAACTCTGCTCAATGTTATGTGGCAGCCTGGAAGGGAGGGGAGTTTGGAGGAGAATGGATACATGCACGTGTGTGGCTAAATCCCTTTGCTGTCCGCCTGAAACTATCACAACATTGTTCATCGGCTATACCCCAACACAGAATAAGTTTTAAAAAAGTGTATGTGTATCACTGTTTATAATAGTCAGGACATGGAAGCAACCTAGATGCCCATCAGCAGATGAATGGATAAGGAAGCTGTGGTACATATACACCATGGAATATTACTCAGCCGTTAAAAAGAATTCATTTGAATCAGTTCTAATGAGATGGATGAAACTGGAGCCCATTATACAGAGTGAAGTAAGCCAGAAAGATAAAGAACATTACAGCATACTAACACATATATATGGAATTTAGAAAGATGGTAACGATAACCCTATATGCAAAACAGAAAAAGAGACACAGAAGTACAGAACAGACTTTTGAACTCTGTGGGAGAAGGTGAGGGTGGGATGTTTCAAAAGAACAGCATGTATATTATCTATGGTGAAACAGATCACCAGCCCAGGTGGGATGCATGAGACAAGTGCTCGGGCCTGGTGCACTGGGAAGACCCAGAGGAATCGGGTGGAGAGGGAGGTGGGAGGGGGGATCGGGATGGGGAATATGTGTAACTCTATGGCTGATTCATATCAATGTATGACAAAACCCACTGAAATGCTGTGAAGTAATTAGCCTCCAACTAATTAAAAAAAAAAAAAAAGTGTATGTGTATCAAAATGGAGAACTTTACCAATTGAATACATCTGGCCTGGTAAGATCTTGATAGGGTTCATAAAATGCATTTGGGAATTGTATACAGCTGGATTTTTGTGGATAACTTTTTACTTCAACAGTTCTTAAGACTCACCGTATTTTTGTCTTTCCTGAGCTGTTTCATTGTTAAGCAGTCCAGTCAGCTTCTCCTCTTTTGCTCTTGTCTCCATGTTGCCCAGGATTCAGCACTTCTCTCACAGTGGACTTTTTTCCATTAACCTATTTTGCATTTGATTAACTTGCTTTGGGCAGCCTTTCATGAATCAATTTTTTGACTGGAGTATGCAGTTACACCCTCTCCTCTAGTGGAAAATTCCAGTCATCTTAAAGGTATTCATTCCACTTGGGTTCAGAATTTTCTTGAGCACTGATAGTTTGGCTTTTCTTCATATCATCATATGGTGAGTTACGAGTATACGCCAAGTACTAGGCTATTTCACCTGTTCCCTTGTGAGCATCCAAGCTGATAAACTCTTAAGTCCCATTTTGGCCTTTATTAGGATTTTCCAGATACTGTTTGTGGTTCTCAATACCTGTAGGAAAAGCCATAATCTGTAACATAAACTCTATCTGGATTTCTGTAACCCAAAAGTAAGATTCACTGCTTTTCTACCGTGAGCATATTCATTTTCATGTATATTTTCCAGTACATCCAACATTTGGATACCTAGCTGCAAGACAGTTGCCTTTTTTAAAGTACCATTTTAGTCTGAGATCTTCTATGAGTCCACTTCCCCTGGAGGAGGGCATGGCTACCCACTCCAGTATTCTTTCCTGGAGAATCCCAAGGACAGAGTAGCCTGGGGGGCTATAGTCCACAGGGTTGTAAAGGGTCGGACAGGACTGAGTGACTAAGCACACAGCACAGTCTTTCCATTACCATAAATCTGTAACTTCTTCCCTTGAATTCAGTCATACCAGATCTGTAAAACAGAGGAATTCCTAAATAAGCATGTAGTTCGGGTTCTATCCACCTTTTGATAGTATTTTTTGGGGAGCTCTTTGAAAAAATTTAAATTCTGATAATAGCCATTTTCTTGATATTCTGCTTTTATTATGTATATCCTGTCTTTATCTGGTTTACTTGTGCATACATGTCCAGTCGCTTCAATTGTGTCTGACTCTTTGAGACCCTATTGACCATAGCCTGCCAGGCTCCTCTGTCCATGGGATTCTCCAGGCAAGAATACTGGAGTGGGTTGCCATACCCTCCTCCAGGGGCTTTTCCCAACCCAGGGATCAAACTGACGTCTCCTGTGTCTCCTGCATTGCAGGTGGATTCTTCACACACTGAGCCACCCGGAAAGTCCAGTTTCTTTGTTGGGGAAGCTAAATATATCAAACCAAATTCTCCAGAGCCAGTCATCTTGCTCCATACCTATTGTTCTCCTTCTGTGTCATACAGAACCTTGCCTTTTGGAAGTGGAGCAGGCGTTTGTATCTCTCATTTCTTCTTGGTGGAATCACTTCAACCACGGAAGCAGGCACCGGGGCAGAGTGTGGTGTCTCACTCCAGTGCAGCTCCTCCCTGAGTCTGGGGCACACGCAGACAGCAGGGACCAGAAGTGAGAGAAGGACCCGGGACTCAGGAGTGAGAGAAGGCCAAACAGTCCCTTGGGCCCCCACTGTCAGGGGCCTGGCAGGCTTGAGGACCAGAATTTTGTATTCTTGAGACCTGTGTCACTAGCTCAAACTTTCTCAATCTATTGAGATACCTGATATGTAAAAATGTTTTTTTGTTTGGGGAGTTCCCTGGTGATCGAGTGATTAGGACTTGGTGCTTTCAATGCCACTGCCTGGGTTCAATCCCTGGTCAGGGAACTGAGATCCTGCAAGACCCACAGCGAGGCAAAAAAAAAAAAAATTTTTTTTAAATTTTGACTTTATGTCTCTAGTCAATTCTGAATATAAAGATCCAGAAACTGTGATCCTGAATATCCAATAACTATCATGACCCTTCAGAGTCAACAGTGGAATGCTGGATACCGTAGGGTCTGTCTCAGAGAGGGAGAGAGAGAACCAGCATGCAAAAGGAAGAGAAAGATGACTGTGTTTCTCTCTTATCCAAAATGATCACCCAAGGACTTCCCTGGTGATTAAGAATCCACCTGCCAGTGGAGAGGACATGAATTTGATCCCTGCTCCAGGAAGATCCCACATGCCATGGAGCAGCTAAGTCCATGCACCACAACTATTGAAGACTGCTCTCCGCAAGAGAAGCTGCCACAACAAGAAGCCCATGCACCACAAGGAGAGAGTAGCTGCAGCTTGCTGCAACTAGAGAAAGCCCACAGGTAGCAACGAAGACCCAGGGCCACCAAAACTAAATATGAATCAATAAATGGTCATCCAAGGTGGAAAGTCTTTCTTCAAATGAAGAAAGAACTGAAGTCTAGCTGATCAGGATAGCTGAGAGGAGGGTCTTGTGAGAAAGGAGTACCATTCACTGTGTGACATGCATCTATCAGGCAGTGGTGTCCGGATGAAGAAGCCAAGTCTCAGGCAAGTCGAGTAACTTGTCCAAGGTACACAAAGAGCCATTTGTGATTGAAACTGATGACTGACTCCTTCTACAAGCCTACACGCACTCCTGGGCCAAGAATGTGTGAGAATTTATGATCTGAGCAACCTGGGTTTTCACCCCACGGCCAACCAAACCACCCACGAAACCTGTAGAAAGCTGGGATTCTATTTTGTGACTTATATTCAGTGCAGCTCCAAACCAAATTGGGACAGTTTTGTAACATTGCATCTTATTAAAATTGGGGCTAACACAGTGGGATTGATTTGAGGAACCCTGCCTTAGTAGGATATTCAAACTGGTTCCTTCTCTCTGGATGAGTCTCTGAGAGTTCCTAGAACCTGGGGAGAGTAAGGGAGGATCTAGAGCCTTCCTTCTACACCAGGAAATCCTGGTTTTGCTAAGAACTTGGTCAAAGCTTTGGTGGTGTTAACATGAAAGACAATCCACAGTTGCCATTATTGCTTGACAGTCTCTGAAGAACTGTGTCTGTGTGCCAGAATATTTAATAGGAGGCTCCTTCCTTTATGACATCACCAGGCAGGTAGCTAAGGGGACTAGTAGAGACACCTGGAGAACAACAGCCACTTTTGTGGGAGTGCAAGAACAGCGGCTTTTAAAACTGAGGATAAATATTCAGGCTTTGTTAGGACCCTGAATACAAGCCAGCCGGTAAAATATGGGCTCTACCCAAAGAGGCACAACATATCATGTGGTCAAGACAAATAAAACTGGGTCCAGGGTGGCAGTTTCAGCACAGAAAGGGGCCGAGGTTGCTAGCATGACCCCTCAGCGGGGACAGGGGTACCTTGTCTCCTCGAGCCAGCGGAGTGGCCCAGCCTCCACGATCCCGACAGGCCATCGAAGATCAGAAGCTGGGCACACCACTGCTCTCCATTTATCATCAGACTACCTTCGCTCTAGCTCCCCTCAGTCAGGGCCTGGCCCCTCTGGAGCACTCAACCCTCGATCCGAGACCCGATCCAGAACTGATACATCCCGCCAGGCCTCTCCTCCTCGAAAGCTGATTCAGGGCGAGTCGGTGCCCTACACCGGTCAGGTGCCTCGGAACATCAGTCCGTCCAGAGAGGAAGCAACTAGAAGAGGGGTTGAGACCAGGCCAGGGCGTGACATCAGTAATCGTTTCTCACTAATTCCAGAGGCCAAATCCTCTCGCCGGTTGAGTTTTGTCGACCAGAAGGATGACTTCATACTCTTAGAAGACGAGCCACCCTCCAAGGTCCAATACCCACAAGGGGTCAGAGTTCCCCGGAGGCCTTTGATTTGCCCAAAGGATGAAGCGGTCCAAACTGAGCCCATTAGAAAGAGTGTGACTGCTGGGGATATCAGATTTCCAAGGAGACCCCCTAGCCCAGAACATGGCGGCAACCGCATCTATCCAGACTCTCGGTCACCCCAGAGAAGAATTCCTGGGCCAGAATATGAAATGGGCCGTCAGAACTCAATTTATGCAGAACCTAAGGCCTTGCATAGAAGTGTGAACATGGAATCATCCCTCACACTCTCTGTCCTTAAAGATTTGAACAGTGGACACAAGGCTGTGCGCCCTGAGCCTGAGCCCGTCCACAGGCCCTCTGTGTACAACGAAACCAAGTCCTCCCCAAAGGTTTTAATACCATCAGAAGTGGAGCCCAGCATGAAGCCCTCAATGCGAGGAGAGAGTGAGGGTGGTCGCAGGGTCACCATCTCCCCCGGGGCACAGTCAGCTTCCCGCGGAACGTCTCGAGCAGCATCTGAGAGCCCCTTCAAATCCTCTGCCTTTGTCACTCTGGGGCCCTTCTATAAGCAACATACCACAAAACGCTCAGACAGTATCTACGAGTTCACACGACCCACACTTAGGCCTCCAGAGCCCTCTTCTAGAAAGCACTCGATCCACGCAGAGCTGGAACTGACCCCTCGGCCCTTGCCCCCTCGGTGCTTACCGAGATACGGGCCAGACTCCACGTGGTGGGCCTTACTCAGCCCTGAAGGTGAAATGCCCAACAGTCGGCCGATAACACCTGATTTCGAGCCCAAGTCCCCTCCTCCCCCAGACCCTTCACTGCCTTTTTTTGAAATGGAAACCAGCCCTTTCTGTGAGGATCTGATGTTCCAGAGAGAGAAGGCAAGTCCATCACCACTATCATCACCAAAGGAGTCTCCAAGTCCGTCACCATTGAGGGAAGTGCCACAGGCCCCCAAGCACACCTCCAGACATCCCACTCAAAGGTTTAGTGTTTTCTTCATGGGTATGTGCAGAAGCAGATTGCCCAGGTGCAGCCCCGATTTAGTGAGGTGGGACGCCGGGGTGGGATAACGTCCCCCCTCCTCATTCTGGGCCTCAGAGCTGCCCTCCCGCCAGTGCCAAAGCTAGACCCATCCTTGAGCCCATTGCTCCTTCCTTCCCCACCAGCTTCTCTGAGCTCCAAGCTAATGAGGCCGATGACGATGCTTGGGCCGACGTCAGGCATTGACTCTTCCAGGCAGCGCTGCTTAACCTTTCAATGGAAGGTAGTAGAGAGTGGTCTGCAGGGTGGGAAGCTACTTCCCAGGGGTGGAGAGGAAGAACTGAGCGGGGTGAGGGCTGGTGATGAGAATAAAGGTCCTCAGGTAAATATTCTGGCAACCAAGTGGAGAAGGCGGGGCGTAAATGAGCTGGGACTTAGGTTTCCGAGTGGGGAGAAGCGTTCACAGTGGCACGAGGGAGGGTGGGGAGAAGGGGGAGCAGGAGAGCGGGAACGCGGCACTTGGTCTTAGGTCGGAGGAGCTTGGAGGAGCTTCTTGGGGAGAGCGCCAAGGGCTGAGGGCAGCTTTGGGTGGAGAAATGTAGAGCTAGGAAGGGAGAGGTGAAGTAGTGAGGGGCGGGGAGTGCATCCCACAGAGAGAGAAAAAAAAGCAACAATCTCTGTTACTTTCAGATGTCTCTGAGGAAATGTACAATCGTGTCTTCTGGTGGCTAAAAGGTCTGTGCTTTTCCCTCCCGCGGGTCCGCTTTGGGGGGCTGGGGGCAGAAGAACAGGTGGGAGGGCGGCCTCTGAATCCCAGAGCTAGGTCTGTCAGCATGGTGCCTGTGGGGCTTTGACCTCAGGGGGCAGAGGAACTCCTCACGTTGCCTAAAATCCTACCGTTAGAGTCATTCGTTTGGGACTTGGAATCTCTCTTCATTTTCAAGAGTCTCCTTTTGGTAGGAAGTAGTCACGCTGGGAATGGAGAATGACGTAAGCCCATGGCCTTTCAGACAAGCTGGTCTTAACCTATTGTGTGATTAAAAAGCAAATGTCAAAAGCCCCACTAACATAAACTGCCTGATCACGGTCTTACTCAGGACTAACTCCAAACTAATGCAGCTTGAGGGGTCTCCTCGTGTGTCTCTCTGCTTCCTCAGACCCCTCCTCAAGACCCCCACCCCAGGACCAGGGAAGTACTTATTGGCTGTGGCCGAAGCAGGATCTCCAGGGATGTCTAGGCGAGAGCCTTAAGAACATCAGTGGGTCTTCAGCCAACTGGAGAACCCCCAGGGTCTGAGCCCACCCCTGTTCACTTTGTGCTTTTGACCTCTCTGGTGGGAGGGAAGGCTGGGGTCAATCTTAATACAGAGTACCTTAGTGCCGAGGAATTCCTGCTTCACGTGTTGTGGACAACAGACTCCAGCCTGTGAGTGTGAGGGAGGCCAGGGCTCTGGATGAAGACGTTTCTAGAAAGGAGAGAGCCCTGGGATGCAGTCCCAGCCCCTGCCAGCAGCTCTGCCCCCCAGAGGGAGCAAAGCTCCACAAAGGAGAGGTTTTTAGAATAAGGACTCGAGCTATATTACTGGGTGTGAGCCCTGGTCTCTCTATTTTCTGACTGTGACCTTGGGTAAGTTATTTTACCTTTCCAGTCATTAGTTCCCCTATCTATTATTGGCTTCCTTTGAAGGTTCTTGCAAGGCCTCGCTAAGCGATTACATGTAAAGCTCAGCGCTCACTGTGCCTGGAAACTTGCTAGCTGTTTTCACTTGGGCCATTTTGGACTAGGAAGGAATTTGGGCCAGGTTATGCCCAAGTCCACTGGATGTCTTTAGTAAAATTCTCTTTTTCCCCTCCTGTTGGCACTCTCTGAATTCCATTTGCTGCCCCCTGGGAATGCCTGGCTTCTACTCTCTCCATTATGACAGATGAGGAGGTAAGAACGCCCCTGGGAAGTTACTTCCAGTCTTCCTGTGCTCCCCCCGATCCAAGTGCCCCTCTCACCCTTTCATGGAAGCAGATATGAAAGGAGACAGACAGAGGTGCTCCCTGTGGTTGAGCAGGTTGCTCACTGCACATGGGTACCTGGCAGAGAGGCAGGGGCTGAAATCCAGCCTGTGTTCCACTTGCCAAGCTGGGCACCTATGGGGTGGCATCTCCAGGGAGACATTCACACGAAGACACCAGAGCTCGCTGCAACACTGGAGAGGAAGAGTAGAGACCTTTTGGCAAACGACGAATCCTGCCAGGTTCTCCTTGGGAAGACTGTCTGGGGAGCCATAGGTTGGATCCGTCCCCACTTGGCTGTCCCCTCTCTGGCCTAGGGCTCTCCACAAAGGGGCTGCTTTTCTGGGTTACACACTATTCGAGTCCTTAACTTGGAAAGGGACAAGGTGAACTCTGCTCTCAGCAGCCCCGTGTCCTGAATTTGGCAAAGAGTGTCCTGATTTCACAGCGTGTTGTTCCTCTAAGTACTTTCATTCTTCTTGACCCATGTTTGATAAGATAGTCCAAGCTCTCTTGCCTTTATTCTTTCTCTTGCCTTATCTCTCCCTTATCCAAAGCCCAGCATGGCCTGTAATGGGTCCTGTTCGTGGACTAGCCCAGGATGGACGGTTGACTGCAGATGGAAAACAAATGAGATGTGTGTATATAAAATTGGGGGGCAGAACAGCCTGAACTCTGATAACGGCACGGCTGCAGGGGAGGTGCCAGGAATGGGGCTGCCACCCCCTCTGCCTTGCTGCTTATCTCACGCTCTACCCGGAGCTCAGCTCTGGGTGGGAGCAGCTTCCTTTAGATTATCTCCATGCAAGACAGTACTCCTTCTCTCTCCTGCCTTTCTCCCTCCCTTCCTTCCATCAGCAATTTTTATCAGAAGCTTAGCACTCTGCTAGGCACAGTTGGGGAAACCATCTACGCTGCACAACACACACATTCTTTGGCTTACTGTCTGGGTGGGGAGATAAGACATGGACAGAAAATATTTCAACAACAATACAAAATCATCTGTACTCAAATGTTCAAAGAAATGCAACAGACTGAAGAAGTGCTCTTGGAGGGTCTTAGATGGGAGGGAGTCAGCAGGGAATTCAGGGGGGAGGTGGTCAGATTGCCCACTCTTTCCCATAGCCAGGGCTCAGGGAGCTTAACAGCCAGCCTCTTGATCCCCTCTTGATGCAAATCTATACCTCTGGGAAGGGGTTATATTTCCCCTTATTCTGGATGGGATGCTTCTGACAGAGCCAGTCCCTCCCTGTTGGTCTCCACCCTCACCCTCTTTCTTTGTGCATCTTGTTTTAGTTTAGGAAGTCAAAAGCCTTGGCAGCATGACGGCTTCTTCCCAAAATAGCTCTTATCCTGTCTCCATAATTGCAGCTCTCCAGCCCTGCTCAGCAGCAGAGCTGTCCCCAGAAGCCGGCAAGAGAAGTCTCTCCGGCCGGCAACGGGGCCTGCGTCTTCTCCGGACTCTGGAAGTGGGTGACATGGAGGTGGGCCTGGTACTCTCCTCGCAGGACATGCAAGCACGAGGCCGTCCTCAGACTGTCCCCCAGTGGCGTGGTCCCAGGATGGAGACTCTGGGGAGCTGGTGTCCTCTGGCCCCTCTCCTCCAGAAACCGGGTGGACTGTGGAGTCTGTTCCAGATTCCACTCCCTGCAGGAAGTCTCTAGTGGCCCCACCACGGTGCTGGGCTCGTGGACGGCAGCCTGTTGTGGAGCTTCTTGAAGCCTCCAGGGTCCATAGCTGGGGACAGAGCGTGATTCCGCCTATCTCTGTCTCTCCGTCAGTCTCCTCCCAGGCGGTCCCTCAAAGCTTTTGTCTAAGGAGCAGGACAGACAGATGCTTCTCATCCTTGGATTGGGACTTTGGGGATGCAGTCTTCCTGGAGGAGGTTAAGCTGGACTGAGAGAAACACTCCTGAGGGGTTTTGATTTTGTTTTGTTTTGGTATCAGAATTAGCAGCAGCTCAACTGGAAGGTCCTGAGGGCACCTCTGGGGTCAGCAGGGGCTGTCCTCTCACACAGCCCTGGGGAAATTCCCTGGAATAAAGCACTTCTTGTTGGGAGAGGCTGCCCTGGTCCCAAGAGCCTGTGTCCTTGAGGCAGCTAACTGACTTGCCCTCGGATGTGCCTTCTCGGGCTGTCAGGGGACAAGGGGGTTTACTCCCTGCCACATCCATCAATGAGGTGAGGAATCAACTCCGGAAAACAGGCCAGGAACCAGAGGAGGCTGTTTCAGGGTTCCCTATGGTAGACTTCACTATCTTCAGGGAGCCGAGTCTTTTGGCCTTGGGGATGGGATGGCCAGCCTCCCATCAGCTCCGGAGCCACAAGGAAGCTTTGCTCAGGGAGAGCAGCTCAGGAGGCTGTGTTCCCGGGACGTTAGCGGAATCCTCGGATATGGGCTCTCTGGAAGGAACCCCAGAACCAGCTTCCCACTAGCCTCATTTTCTCTTGCTGGGTACACAGACTTAGAGTTGAGAGGAAAGGGGGTTGTTGAGAGGATAGATCAGAGCTGCTGAAAATGGGGCAGGACACCTTGGGAGGCTTTTTATGGCAGCCTGGCCCTCACCACCCCGCTGCTTTTCCTGTCAGATGTTACCCTGTTCATTGCAGCTACCACCGGCAGCCAAATCGAGAGCAGGTGGGAGGCTGGTGACCTCCGGCCCAGGCTCGCTATTCTGGGGACAGGCTAGGTTGACCAACTCCTCAGGGTTTGCCCTGGCCATTCCTGACTTTCGCACTGAAAGTGCTGCATCCTGGGAGGTCCCCGAGTCCTGAGCGAGCCGGGACAGTGGGTCGCCCTAGGACAGGTGGTGTGGCCCCTCAGTGGGCGCCTCTGGCAGCACAGGGCAGGGGGTGGTGCTCTACCTCCCGTGGGAGACGCAGGCAGATCACTTCTTCTGCCTACAAAGTGAGGGCAGGAAGATGCTATGCCTTCTTCGCCAGTTTGATGGCAAAGTCCTTTCGTTTTTATAGTTCCGCCCAGAATGGGCACACATAGGGAAGAATCTGCCGCATCTGTTTTGGACTTTCTAGTGCATTTCCAGAAGCTACTTGGTTCCCTGCCCGGAACCCATCTCTAGCATCACACATTTCTGTTGGAGTGTTTTGGTGGTGTTTGAAATGGTGGGTTTTTCAAGGAAGATGAGAGGCAGTGGACCCCAGCCGACTAGGGAGCTTCGCTTCAGATGCCCGCTTGGATGCGGAAGAAAATCAGTAATGCAGAAGCCATCTGACAGCTGTTCAGCCAGAGGAAGGCTGCCCTGAGTGACAGAAATGACCGTGTCCCTTCCCTCGCCTCTGCTCAGCTGCCTTTGGCCCAGCTGCTGTTGGTGGGGGGCGGGGGGGGGTGGGTGGTGAGAAGCAAGAGACAGCTGCACCTTGGGGGCTGAGGGAGGCCTGGAGGAGGGGGACAGGATGCGAGGCAGTTCCTGAGGGGAGCGCCGACTCCGACACTGGGCGGGCAGACTGGGCCAGACAAAGCCCTTTCCTCGGCACACCTACCGCTGGCAAAATCATCTAGCTCCAGGGATCTCAGCAGTGGCTGTTTTGGGGAACTCAGTTCAGTAAGTCTGAAACCAAGCCCTGTTCTCTAGAGATAGAATGTTGGCTAACTGGAGAAGCTGACTCCACAGTTGGTGGCAGTATGGTCATTCCAGTGTCACTTGAAGGCTTTTCTCCCATCCCTCTACACCCATTACACAAGCACGTGCCTAATTCTTTGGAGGGAAGGCATTTGAAATAGTCACAGTTGACAGTTGCTGGTGTGGTATTGATAATTTTGGTGTTAGCTGAGAGAGTAGCCACCATTCATTTTAGTGATTCGCCCAACACTACATGTGCTGTCTTAATGGCTCTTCATAGCAAACCTATGAGGTAGACTTTTTCTCCCTGTTTCAGAGATGAAGACACCAAGGCTCAGAGCTTGCTCATCAATGCTGGCAGTCTCTGGGGAGCATCTTGCCTCAAGGGTTATGTGGTATATAAACCCTTTTTCTGTAGTCACATATTCCTGGAAGATAACTGGTGATATTTCAGCAGCATCTTTAGATATCAAGAACTGTGAGAGGAAAGGTTGTAGTAGGGGTAAGATCTGTGTCTCTGCATTTGAACTGAGAGGCTGGGAGGTAGGTGTGAGCTAGGAAACTGCCAGATTAAAGGGCAGGCTATGGATCAGTGAAGCCCAGAGCCTCAGGGCTTGACTGTCCTCCAAAATCAGAGTGGAAACTAATCAGTGAATCCTCTCAGTCCGTCCATATTGATCAGACATCTCTTGGGGGCAGAGGCCTGGGCACCTAGGCAGACATCACACGACATATTTGCTGAGTGGAAATGAGTAGAGGTTAAAATAGAAAAACATTCTCCCTGTCCTTGAGGGGCTTGTGGTTGATCTGGAGAGAAAAGTATACAGATGGGTCACTTGAAGGGAAGTGAATATCAAAGGACAAAGTCCAGGGCAATGAGTCAGCAAAGCTTCTAGCACGGAAGCACTTGGAGGGGAGCGACCTGGAGGAGGCAGATTTTGGCTCGGTAATGAAGACCTTGGTAATTCACCACCTAAAGATTGAAGGGCAGTTGTTAGAATCAGGGAGGTTTTGAGCAGGGAAGATATTTAAGCAGAGGCTGGAAGGTCAAGGGAGTGGGCCTTGGAGGGTGTCAGACACACAGTGGGTAGCAGCATTAGGAGGCGTGTCAGTGCCTTCCACCCCTGGGCCTCCTGTGCCCTGTCCTGCTGCACAGAGGATGTTGGAAGGGCTCTCTGACTGGCTACTGTTCCTTGCTGCAGCCCTTCAGCAGGTGCCAGGAAACACTATGTTCCCGGACCTTGCCGCCTACATCTCACTCCTGTCCCAGGATCATGGAACATTGGGGAACAATGAGAGGAGGAGTGGGGCGTAGGGTATTTTGGTTTCTTGCCTCTCTGTACAGACCTTGATGTACAGACTGGCTAAGGTTTCCTTGAAAGATACAACCCAGTGATAGACCTTTGGCTCCGCCAGGGCTCGCTGACTTAAATTATCACTGACTCAGCACCTCTGGGGCACAGGTACTATTAGCTCTTGCACCGCTTAAAGGAAACTGCTACCAGGAGACTAAAGTGATCTTTGCTAGTCAGGCAGATCTGAAATCCTGATTTCTGGTGGTAATTACTCTTTAATCTTGGCTTTGAATCTGGGTCCTGCCTGGGCCCAAGTACAGCATCCCTGTTTGACATCCCTGGGCTGTACACCCGTCACCCAGGGTTGGGCCCCCGTGGAGGCGGGGCCAGGAGGTTTCCATACAGACCATGTTGGCCTGGCCTAAGTGGATGGAGCCAGGACAGCAGGCTGGGATGGCTTGCAGGATCTCAGTTCCCCCCAGGCCCCAGCAGTGAAAGCGTGGAATCCGAACCACTAGGCCACCAGGGAACTCCCGGGATGTTGAATTTCAAGAGGGAGAGGGAGCCGGAGCCCAGGAGCTGAGGGTACTGAGGCAGGGTTGGCCAGGCTACCTGCTGGCTGGGGGTGGCGCTGAGCACTCAGTGGTCAATGACGCACACGAGGGCTGCTGTATCTCAGCCCTGCTTCCAAATGTCCAACTCCACCTGTCCCAACACAGAACATGAGAGTTGGTGTTGAGGGTAGAACAGTCCTTTCTTTCAGAAACACAGGGAAGGGAAGGGACTTGCCTACATTGAGATAATTTTGGCACTTATCTCAGGGACTTATTCCCAGGCCAAGTTCTCATGGAGACTCCTCAATTGCAGCAGGGTGAGCATGTGGGGTTGTGCAGATAGAGTGACCCAAAGTCTGTCTTAGGCTTTTTTTTTTTTGCCCAGCCCCATTCCTCATAGCTCATGCTTCATGCGGGCCTGTGACCATTAAGACCCCAAGATTCTTGGCTTAGAGATGAGTTTCATGGTCCCCAGTCTCTCTGGGGGCTTTGCTTCCTTCCAAGCAAGCAGGCGCCAACATGTCTCATGAAACAGGGCTCTTTGGAGTCTGGGCAGCCAGTGCCAGAGCAGAGCCTGGGGTTCCAGCTGCAGCGGAGGATGAGCTGCTAGCTGAGATGTGTCTGTGTCCATGCTTGGACAGCAACCAGAACCGGGGGGAGGAGACACGTTATGATTGTGAAAAACAAGGTTCTGTGATGGGGCCTGTCCTCCTTGATGTAGGCTTTCTCCCTTGGGCCCAGCACCCCCAGCCCAGGCCTTGAGGGCTGAAACACCCAAGAAGTTTCCTATGAGGAGTGCGGACATAAGAACAAGTGGCTGCAGCTAGTTCCCAACAGAGGGGCTTTGTGTAGCCCGAATTTGACATTTGGGTCCAATGGCAGCAAGTGCTGCTGTTTCTGCAGACTTCCAACAGACAGTGGTCTCTCTCGAAAGGAACTCCTTTATGTGTTTGTTTTCCTGAGTAGAGCTTCATATCTTCTGATCTACCCTGGACCTTTTCCAGGAACCTCCTATATTTTCAGAAGTTGCCTCTCATTGGAGCCAATCTGCTGGTCTCTAGCTTAGTTTAATTCCCTCATTTTGAGGTATGGGAACTGAGCCTAGAGAGGTGAAGTGAGGTTACCCAGATAGAAAGTTTTCTCTTTGACTTGGTGGCTCATGAATGCCCTGACTTCTTTAAGGAATGACACCCCTTCTTTCCTCCCTCCCACCACTGCCAGATATTTAATGGCAGTCCCATGTTTTCTGAATCTGATCTCACTCGGGGTACCCAGCTGCGTTTGACGGATCCCAACCAAGACCACCAGGCCGTGGATCAGACCCAAAGAGTGTAGGCAGGCCTTTGGCACTCCTACCAATAGAGGGGGCCATGTGTGGCCTTAGTTTTGTCCAAAGTGTATTGGGGCCTCCCAGTCTGTCCTGGAGGAGGACTCTTAGAAGTCACAGAGGGGCTTGGTTCTGGAAACTTCTACAGAAGCCTGACCAGCTCAGACCCGTATTAGCTCAGGAAATCCCCACCAACTCCCCGCCCCAAGCATCTACTTTCTCTGAGCTGCTGCTCACCCTCCTGAGCCTCTAATGCCTCTAAAGCTGCTGGGGCATCTGTCTCCACAGCATCTCACCTGCTTGCCCAGCTTGGCCTCTCCTGAGGCCCTCCACATCTTCCACAGCCCCAGGCAAAGCTTCACTGCCCAGAAAGGCCACTCGGCCTCTCCCTTCCACTCTTCCAGCAGATGATCCCAGGGTAGTTTATGCAGCAAATCCTCTTTAATCTTTAATCTAGGGTCCTGCACGAAGGGAACCTCCTGGCTCTCCTTCACAGCTTGGCTGGAGGTGGGGACTCTCTGACGTCCACCTTAGGAGGTATACAGACGTTATGGACGATCAGTAACTTGGACATCAGCTGGGTTCAATTCCCACAAACCTTGTGGACTCTCCGCGGTAACTGTTTCTCTCCAACCCATGGGGTAAACTCCCCTCTCCCTCCAAAGGCTTCTCCAGGGGGTGCCAGGTGGGCCCTTCCTTTTTCTTTGGGGACTGGCTCAAGCCCCCGTGGTGCCGCGCCGCCTGGGCAGGCCACTCTTGAGGGGCTCAGGGAGAGCCAGATGACCAGCGAAACCCTGCCCGATCGCCTCTCCGCACCCTGCCTCTGAGGGTCGCGAGCTGCAAGGCCCACCCGCAGGAGAGCGCAGCGGCCGCAGGCTCAGCCCGCGCGCGCCCGCTCTCCGCGGAGGTGCAGGCCCCGCCCCGCCCCGCCCCCGCCGCGGGCCCCGCCCCCAGCCGGTCCGCTCTCCAGGCGGCGGGAGGGGGCTGGCGGTGCGGCGAGGTCGGCGCGCAGCTCCGGCCGCGGGTCGCTCGGGCGCTGTCCAGGCGGAGCCGGCCCGGCCCGGGCTGCAGCCATGGTAAGGCGGGCGGGCACGGGGCAGGGCCGGGCGCGCAGGGCCCGCTGCTCCCGGGCGGCTTCTCCGAGACCCGCGGCGCTGCAGACCCGGCTGCGCGGGGCTGGAGGCGCTGTCGCCCGCCGCGGGCACGGGCAGGCGCTGGTGGCGGACGGCACTGCGTCGCTGCTCCCAAGTTTCTCCTTCTGATCCGAGCGGACACGAAGTGGGCCCCGGCCCCCGGGATGCTGCCCGCTTCTTGGACGAAGGGGTGGGTCGGTGCAGGGTCGGGAGAGGGCGGCGGTCGAGACGCGCAGGTGGGCTGGGGCGAGCGAGTCCGGCAGGAGCGGAGTTGAGGGTCCCCGCCCTTGCCTGGGTCAGCTGTTACATGGGTGACCCTTCCTCACCCCCACCTACCCAGGGCTCAGGGACCAGCAGCAACTTCCTTTGGAAAACATACACAGGAGGCTCACAAGCACTGCTGCCTCCCCGAGAGGGCTGGTGAGACGCTTGGGCCCTCCTCCCCACCGCCTGGCAAGGGGCCGCTCCTAGGCCCTTCCCACAGCACCCTCTGCCCACGGACCTCTGAGAGAGAGCGGCCCAGCCAGCACCCCACATCCCTCTGCCCCTGAGATAGGGACCCTAGGGAATCTTCCTTCTGCAGCATCCTACCTGTCCCCCCGCCCCCCCCCCCCCCAAACCAGGTCCCTCTGCAGTGATGGGGGGTGGAGGGAACTCATTCCTGCCACCTGCCTGTGATGGGCGGAGAAGCAGTAACCGCAGCCCGCCTCTCTGGAGACCCCCAGGTAGGAAGTGTCGAGGTTTGACTGTGAGGGTGCCAGCTCTCGTCCTGACCTCAAGGCCAGAGCCTGCCACAGACACACTGTGCTGGGTGTCAGGGCCTTCAGGCCCTGTGCCAGCTTCTGCTCCCGGTCTGGAAGCCCCTCGCCTTTACCCTCTGCGTGGGAGGCCCAGGCTGTTTACGGCAGTGGGAGATCTGTCGCTAGCCTGTGGGGCAGGATGTTGGCTGTGGGCAGCCTCCAGAAAGGCGCTCCCTGGGCCCTGTGGAATCGGGAGCTTCCAGGTCTGGACAGGCCAACCTTTTGGTCTCTTCTCTGTCAAGCTGTGTCCAGGCCGAGGCCCAAGTCTTGGCCAGGAAGTCTGGGTGACACTGTGACCTTCCCCAAAGGGGGGTTCCTGGGAGAGGCCAAGTGGTGCCTGCCTTTATCCCTGCCCGCATCCTTCTCCCCACGTGGGGACAGACAACTGATGGTCCCGGGGTGGGAGCCGAGGGGAGCTCTGACTGTTCATAGTGCCAAATGTCCCTAGTGCAGGAGGGGCCGAGGGAGGCTTTTTCTGCCACACATTAAGTTCAGTTCAACTGAGGTCTTGGGGCTTCAACTTGGCTGAGTTGTAATTGGCCTGTTCCTCTGTAATTAAAGACACCCTGTCACGACCAGAGTCCTCCGCCTCAGGTCCCTGCCCTCAAGCCAGCCCCGTCCTTAGGCTGACGGGTTCGTGACAAGCCAAACTTGTCTGGGAGGGTCTCTTTGTGAGAGGAGATGAGGGACCCAGGTGCTTGGGAGACCAGTGGGGAGAGCTCCCCAGCCTGGGAGCCCCCCAGGAGGGCTTAATTGGCATACAGAAAGAATGACCGGCTCACTTTAATAACCATCCTGTGACTTGAGCTGTCCCTTCTCTCCCCAGGTTCAAAGCAGCTTGAGGTGTACCTGTCATCTGGGAGTGCTTGCTTTCCTCAGCCTTCCTGGGACAGGGAAGGGCCGCTCACAGTTGGGCATTAAGGCCCTGAAATTAAGACACTGTTCAGAGTCACAAAGGGTGTTTCTAGCCAAACCGGAAACACTGGCCTGCGGTCTGCTGGTCAGGTCTCCACGTGCACAGGCCCAGCGAGGTCCCGCTCTATGCGTGTCCTGCCTGATCAGTTACTTGGAAGCCTCTGGGATGCCAGCCTCTCTTCCCCCTGAGGTCGTGCCCCACAGAGACCACGTGTTAGCTGCTGACTCCCTGAGAGTGATGGGGGGATGGAAGGGATTTGGATGAGTTGAGAGGGCAGGTATCCTAGGATGGGAGGCGTCTGTGTGGCAAAGGCCCCTCTGCGCCTGGGGCCCTCCGCAGGGAAATCTCTGACGACGATTTCTGAAGGTAGTGCAGTTCTCTGCTGGGAGGAACCCACAGCGACACTGGGAAGAAAAGTGGGTCCATTCCCATGAGAACCTACATGCCGGGGACGGTAGGACACCCCACCCTACTTCAGCACTGCTTGAAGTTACGGTGAAAGAGAGAGGTCGGAATCCTTTGGGGATGAAGTCTCCTGGACCAGGTCACCTTGAGGACAGGGCTCAAGCCCCCGATAGGCCTCGGCGTCCTTGGGGGTTAACAAGAGAAGCCAAGTGGATCAGGAGCCTGCAGACGGACTTGGGAGGCTGCCGCTGTGCCCACCAGGGCAGGCAGCGGGCAGGCATCACAGGGGAGCCAATCAGAGGAGGACGGGACTGCAGAGGAAAGCAGCGGTCCCGCTGCAGCTGAGCTGTCCTTGGAGGGTGGGAGCCAAGGGAAGGGAGGAGGGAGGGGGTGGGGAACGACATTCCACAGGCTTTTTTGGCCCCTGACAGAGACAGGAGGGTCAGAGAGAAAGGGAGAGGAGCAAGTCAGGACGCCGGGTTACAAGAGCACCAAGACCAGGCTGTTTCTGTGCGTGAGGAACTTTGCCTGGCAGATAAAATTAGACCTAGAGCTTGCTGACAGGGAGTCTGAAGCGTGGGACATGGACCGTTCCCTGGGACGGCAAGGCAGTTCTGTCCCCGAGGAGAGGGCTGAAGCTGGGGTAAGGCTGCTCCGGGAAAGGGTGGACCTGCCTCGTCTTCCCCCTTGCGTTGGCTGGATCGGGGCTCAGAGGCAGAGAAGTATTGGGTCTGTGGCAGAAGGATTGGCTCCGTGGCAGAGCCGGGGGGCCGATGAGGCCCCTGGGGTCCTGACCCTTTGGTTGGAGCTCCTGTGGGTCCCTCCTGTGCTCGCTGGAGGGCGAGTGGTGCTGGCGGCTCTCCTGGAAGGTCTGCAGGAGGCTGGGGGTCTCCGTCAGGGCCTTCCCTCCTCCCTGGGCTGCTGCCCCTCTGCTCAGCGCTCCTGGTGGAACCAGGCGGAGACAGCCTCCTCTCTCCCACCCTCAGTCTGCCCCCAGACGGACTTCTGGGTTCCTGTGGGGCTGTGCAGAGGGACAGGATTTCCCCAAATTCCCCAGACTCTTGGGCTGCCAGAAAACAAGACCTGTCACATACACTCCGCCCGCCCCCCACCCGCATCCCTTCCTCATTGCTGTATGATTAATCGTCTGAGCTGGGACACTTTTAAGAGTGGAAAGTGGCAATTCTGCTAGGACAGCAAACATAAACCAGGATGAACGGTCACCCCACTGGACCCCAAGATACTGTGGGTGAGAAAAAGCCTGTTGGGTCAGGCCTGCCTCAGGACGTCTCTTCTGGCCACTTGGCTCCCACACGCTGGTTCCAGTTTCAGGCTAAAAGACCCCTTTTCCTGTCCAGGCAAGCCCTGGAGACTGTGGCTCTAAGCCGGCGGGGGCACTTGAGAGGCTATAGCCCAGAAGTAGCTCTTAGGCGGCTTTTCCCTCTAGCCCCCTTCTAGTCCCTTCCCTCTGCAGAAAGCTGGCAGTGCGTAGGACTGCATCCCTCAGTTCTTCCCGCCCTAAATGGGAACCTGCTGAAGACAGTGGCTGTCATATCTCCCCTGACTGGGACTCCACTGTGGTCTGGGGTAGCCCCCACTAGCTTGGCCGATTCCCAGGGGGTGAGTCAGCCTGTGAAGCCGGCCCTTGTCCATTGTCTGGGGGTGGCACGTGGGTATTGTGAGGCAGAGCTGAGCCCAGCACCGCCAGGCACTCCACGAAGGGGGCCGGCCCCCAAAGGAGAGAGGAAGCTTCGGGGTCTAGAACTCAGGGTCAGAGTAAGGGGGACGTGGCCTGTCTTCCCAGCTGGAGATGGTGGGGGGACAGGTCTCCGCAGAGGAGCCAGCCACTGTCTGCTCCCCCCACCCCCGTGTGCTTCACAGTTGAGACCAGACCCCCTCCAGTACTGCCAGCTGAAGCCTAGCTCGGGGCTGGGGGCAGGGAGCAGGGAGCAGCCGGGGCACCTCCGCCTCTACAACCCTCACAGCTGGGGGCTGTCCGCAGTGTTCCCCCAGCCTCCCTCACCCGGTCCTTCCCACCCTCACGAGCATCAGGTGGCATGTTTCCCCTTCGCCCCTGGAACCCAGGCTCAGGGTCTGGAATCAGGGGGGCTCAGGTCAGCTGCTCTGGGCTCCGGGAGTGAACACCTCCGGGAGAGTCGGTTCCCGAGTCCTGGGGCTCAGGGCTGCAGTGGCTGGAGTTGAGGAGCCCCCTGCTGGCTCCTGAGTCGCCCGGGGCTAGAGGCTCCCTTCTCCCCGCCCTGGCTCCCTCCCGCCTCCCGCCCCTACCCGTCCTGGCGGTCTGCGCTCTCCTTCCGTCCTGAGCCACGTTCTCCTCTCCGCTCTAAAGCCTCTCTCTGCTCCACTCATTCGGCCTGGCTTCCTGGCCTCTAGGGCAGTCCCTGGCCCTGGCGTGGAGGGGCAGCCTCGACCAGCACCCTGTTGCGAGGGAGCATCCAGACCGGAGCTGTCGGGTCCCCAGAGCGGTTGCTAGGGTGCCAGGGGCGGCTGCTGCTCCCTGGGGTCTCCTGCTGTCGTGGACCCTCCGGCCGGGAGGCCTGTGAACAGGGGAGGGTGGCGAGCGCTTCCTCTGGCTTGGCCGCCTGTGCAGCTTCCTTCCCTTCTAACCACACGTGCTTTCCTCTCTCCCTCTTGCCTTCTGTCTTGCTCCTTCCTTCTTCCCTTCCTGCCACCGACCCGCCTACCCCACCCCGCCCCTGCCCCTCAGATCAAGCGCTTTCTGGAGGACGCGGATGACGCAGAACTGAACAAGTTCGTGACGGATTTCCCAGGAAGCGAGACCTACCACCCACCAGAGGCCAAGACCTTGGTGCCCAGGCCCCAAATCCAGGAGCCGAGGCCCCAGGCTTCAGACCTCTGCCAGGATGACCTGGAGTTCAAACCCCCCTCGTGGCCCCAGCCCTCTGACAGCCAGCAGTACTTCTCTGCCTCAGCCCCCCTCAGCCCCTCAGCCCGGCCCCGCAGCCCGTGGGGCAAGCTCGATCCCTATGACTCCTCCGAGGTAGAGCCTCCAGCCCCCTCCGTGCCGGGGAGGGAGCCGAGGGAGCCCCAGAAGTGTGTGTCGCGTGTGTGTGAGTTTGTGTGTGCACCCACACGTGGCTGGAGACGCGCTCTGTCCTGTGTTGGCCCCAGCTCTGTGGGGCCACCCCCGCGCCCCCCATGCATTGGAACCCAACAGTGTCAGCAGGGACAGGAGCCCAGCTGGTGGCCCCACCTGGGGCCTCAGAGGAGTGTGGCAGTGATCCTGGAAGGCTGGGCAAAGACCAAAGAGGCAGGGAGAAGGCTGGCGTTGGGTCCTGGGGTCCTTCGGCCCCTGCCCTAACGCACTCTGCTTTCTCGTCGTCCCCCAGGATGACAAGGAGTACGTGGGCTTTGCGACCCTCCCCAATCAAGTCCACCGGAAGTCTGTGAAGAAAGGCTTTGACTTTACCCTCATGGTGGCAGGTAGAGCAGGGGCCGGGCAGAGCTGGGCAAGAGGCGTTTCAGGTGGGGATGGTCCGTGTGTGGGGGGGGGGTATGGGTGTTAGTTGCTCAGTCGTGTTCGACTCTTTGTGACCACATGGACTATAGCCCACCAGGCTCCTCTGTCCATGGGATTCTCCGGGCAAGAATACTACAGTGGGTTGCCATTCCCTTCTCCACGGGATCTTCCCGACCCAGGGGTGGAACGCAGGTCTCCTGCATTGCAAAAGGCTTCTTTACTGTCTGAGCCGCTGGGGTATGGCCCGGGCAGGAGAAAGCAGCAAGTGGCTGGGCCTTTTTGCAGAACAGCCAGAAGCCGTAGGCGGCCCAAAGTCTGCATCCTTTGTGCTGTGGGGGAGGGGGCAGTGACGAGGTCCAGAGAACCCTCAACCCTCAGGGTCCTAACATTTGCCTTTTGCTGTGTGACCCTGGGAACCCCTTATCCTCTCTGGGCCTCACTGGCTGGATGAGCTCTCGTCTTTGCTTGCTTCCAGCTCTGCTGTGTTTGGGTTAGTCTCTTCCCAGTGAGATAGGCAAGAAGCTCCCCCACAAACCCAGTGGGGTGGCCTCCTGGTGACTGCTGTGTGCCTATCCTGTCTCCCCCGTCAGGAGAGTCGGGCCTGGGGAAGTCCACGCTGGTCAACAGCCTCTTCCTCACGGATCTGTACCGGGACCGGAAGCTCCTCAGCGCAGAAGGTGAGGGAAGGAGCGTGGGGACAGGCGGGCAGAGCTGACCTGGGAAATGGAGCTCACTCGGGGTCTGGGGGATACAGGAAGCTGCGGCTTCCTAGAGAGCCTGCCACGTCTCTCCGGAGGGCTGTCCAGCCTGGCAGCCCACCAGCCAGCTCCCTAAAGACTTGGGTGCTGAAGCAGGGCAGGGGCCAGAATCCTCTCTGACCCCCCAAAGGATTCCAGGAATCCGAGAAAAGAGGCCGGAGCAGAGAAGAGCCTGGGGCCGGAGCCAACAGCCACCGGCATTTCCTGTGTTGGGAAATGTGCTCTTCGCTGGTTCCCAGAGAACAGACAGGCCCCGGGCAGCCCCAGGGGGCGGGGAGGGGGCAGGGAGGGTGCTGCAGCCTGGGCAGCAGAGCTGGTTGGGATGGGCCGTGTGGTCCCAACCGGGCAGGTCCTTGGCCTCGCCCTGGCCTCAGTTTCCCCCTTCTCCAGAGCGTATCATGCAGACGGTGGAGATCACTAAGCATGCCGTGGACATAGAGGAGAAGGGCGTGAAGCTGCGGCTCACCATTGTGGACACACCAGGTTTTGGGGATGCCGTCAACAACACAGAGTGGTAGGTCTGACCGAACACAGACCCTACCCCCAGCCCACCCATTCCCTCCGCAGGCACACAGAGGTGCAGACACACCACTGATGTCAGGAAGAAGGGGTGTGTGCCCTCGAGCGTGCCCCTGCCCCTTACTGGATGGCTGTCTCCTCTGTCAGGTGAGAGGGACAGCCTTGGGATAGATGACCGCTAGTGTTCCTTTGACTCTAACCTACAGTTCTAGAATAGGGGTGAGGGCACCCCCCTTTTTTGAGGGAAGAGCCTCAAAAAGCAAACGTGAAAACATGTAGCAAAGGACCTGACATATAGCAGGTGCTCAATAATGGTCCCCCTCCCTCCATCTGTTCCTTTCACCAGCAACATTTTAGGTGCTACAAGCAAGTTATTAAAGGGGTGAGAGTGCGTGGAGGGGTAGGGGAAGGTGAGAAAGAAGAGGCAAAGGGAAGGTGTGGGTGGAACTTTGTTTAAACTCCAAGCACCCTCTGGGCTACTTGCCAAAAGAAAAGTGGCTACTTGCCACTCCCCCCGCTCCGTTAAGCTTCCCTGGTGTCTCAGTGGTAAAGAATCTGCCTGCCAGTTCAGGAGGGTTCAATCCCTGGGTGGGGAAGATCCCCTGGAGAAGGAAATGGCAACCCACTCCAGTATTCTTGCCTGGAAACTCCCATGGACAGAGGAGCCTGGCAGGCTACAGTCCATGGGGTCACAAAACTGTTGGACAGAACTTAGTGACTAAACAACAACACCTCCCCACCTCCCCAGTCATCCCTGACATTTTTTTTTTTTCAGGAACTAGAAAGATGCTTAGATAGTGGTCAGACCTAAGGGAGTAGATGAGAGGAGAATGGGTGATAGAAACAGGGGAAAAGGTGGTGGTGCCTTTGTTAAGAACATTAGGTAGGGTGGTGCTGAGACTCCTGGACTGAGAATTCAGATCCTAACTCAGCATTTAGTAACTGCGCGATCTTGAGCAAATGACTGCACTCCCATTTCTTCAGTTGAAAAATGCTGGCTTTACCAGTTGATCTAAAAATCATCTCAGAAAGATGCATGTAAATGTGCATTGAAAACTGTAAAGGGCTGTGTACATTACACTCATGGATTTAAAGACGATAATTGCAAAATAAATTTGCAGGATCAGTGCAAAATAAAAGTGCGGGGTCCCTTGTTCAAAATGATTAAGAATTTCAAGATGGCCACAGCAGAGAGTAAACCAGATGTGGACCCTCTGAGTGCGGGGCCCGCGTGTGACTGCACAGGTCACATGCCCAGGAAGCTGGCCCTGGATGGTTGCCTCCCAGACTGATCAGGATCTCACAGATCCTTCTGTGACCTGAACGCACCTCACATGCTTTATCATTACAACAGTACACTGGTTCATCTTCAACTTCTTGATCCAAGCCTTGAGGGGGGGGGGGGCCACTTTGTACGTTCTTACCATAGCGCTGTGCTAATGCGTAGTACATGGTCTCCGTAAATACTCCTGCTGGTCTGAGGTGGCCTCCATGTCATCACCCTTCCTAATCTAGGAATATGTCTCAGCCAGCTGATTTGCCTTGAAATTCTAGCCCCAACCAATGCCTGTTTCCTGCTTTAGCAAGTATCGCTTCCTCCTTCAATCAGTCTACTTACTTCCTCTGACATTCCATAATGTAGTAATAATTCCACTTGCCTGGCACCTCCCAGTTTACAGTGGACCTGCACATGTGCTCATTTAGTCAGCCAGCAGGAATTTCTTGAGCACAGATTAGGTGTCCAGCCCATGCTGGACATTTTATGGGATACAGAACAAGTATGAATAATCCTTGTCACTGGGAAGCTTACAGTCTAGTGGCAGTGGGCGTGGGAGAAGGGAGGGGGCAGGTTCTAACGTGTGTCAGTCAGGCTAAAACTTAGGTTAGTAAATGGGTCAGGCAGTGTAGTGGCAAACACACTGAACTAGGAGTCAGAGCCCAGGGACTTGGATGGGTAGAGAATTTGCTGGCTAAAATGATCTGGATTAAGTCTCTTAGCTGCTCTGGATTTAGCTTCTTCATGTATAAGATGAGAACAATGATACTTATAATGTTCATCTATCAGGGCATCTATCGGTGAGGACAAAACTCAATAACAGCAGAGCAAGAGACTTGAAAACTGAGGTTCTTGAATATATATATTGAACATAGATATGGATGATATATACCATATATGTATATGACCTTCATGTGTGGTGAAGGGAAGGGAGAGCAGTGTGCATTGGTGTAGTCACAGAAACCTTTGTGGAAGAGCTGGTTCTTGGACATGGCTTTGAAGGACGGAGTGGGCTTGGAGAGGTGGAGGAGAGGCTGGACCCACCTGAATAAAGGCCCTGAAGTTGAACTGTGAGCCTGACTTAGGGCTGCCCTGGCCTCCAGTTGGTTTTCACTGCATCTTGCTAGTCTTCCTGCTTTGTTTGGTCACCTGGGCTCTCTTCCTCTCATCACACTAAGGGTTTAACGACCTCTGCCCACGTGCCTCGTCTGATTTTCTATCAGGATGTTTGAGATGTACCATGACCTACTCAGGTACCTCCCTGAAGATGCAGTAAAGCAAGTCGGGGAAGAGCAAAGTCGTGAAAAGTCTGCCCAGGGCGTGGGCTGCTCGCAGCCCCAGATCTCACTAGGCAGCGCTCACTTGCAGTTTCTCTGCTTGTGTTCCCTGCCTCAGCTGGAAGCCTGTGGCTGAATACATCGACCAGCAGTTTGAGCAGTATTTCCGAGATGAGAGTGGCCTGAACCGCAAGAATATTCAAGACAACAGGGTGCACTGCTGCCTGTACTTCATCTCGCCCTTCGGCCACGGGTATGGTCTGAGCCTGAGGCTCCTGGCCCCACCAGGTGCTGCCACGGGGACAGGCCAAGAGCACCCGGGGCAGGGCTGCCACTAGCAGGTGGTTACGGGTTCCTGTTCCCCAGGCTCCGGCCATTGGATGTTGAATTTATGAAGGCCCTGCATCAGCGGGTCAACATCGTGCCTATCCTGGCCAAGGCGGACACACTGACCCCTCCTGAAGTGGAGCGCAAGAAACGCAAAGTGAGGGGAGCTGGTGGGGGAGGGGAGCAGGTGGGCTCCTGGAAAGGTTGGAGTCCCCCCCAGATCCATGGGCCCCTCGTGTGTTTGCCAGATCCGGGAGGAGATTGAGCACTTTGGAATCAAGGTCTACCAGTTCCCAGACTGTGACTCTGATGAGGATGAGGACTTCAAATCACAGGACCTGGCCCTAAAGGTGGGGCCACCCCAGGGATCCCCTTCTCAGCTTGTTTCTTCTGGGCGGAAGAGGGAGTAGAATTCTGTGTAACGGGGAGGGGCTCTTGGGGTGGAAGAGGACCCTGGTTTCCCAGAATGAAGCAGAGGAAGATGAAGATACAGTCACAAAGGAACAGGTGAGAATGGGGGTGTTGAGAGACACTCCTAACTTCTTCCAGGAAAGCATCCCATTTGCTGTCATTGGCAGCAACACTGTGGTAGAGGCCAGAGGGCGTCGAGTTCGGGGCCGGCTCTACCCCTGGGGCATCGTGGAAGGTAAAGCTCTGAGCTTGTGACCAGGGTATCTCCTTGCCCTCAACGGGTCTCCTCTACCCGTGCCCCTGGCTGACCCCTAGCCTTGCTGTGCAGTGGAAAACCCAGGGCACTGCGACTTTGTGAAGCTGAGGACAATGCTGGTGCGTACTCACATGCAGGACCTGAAGGACGTGACGCGGGAGACGCATTATGAGAACTACCGGGCCCAGTGCATCCAGAGCATGACCCGCCTGGTGGTGAAAGAGCGGAATCGCAAGTATGGCCAGAGGCCGGGACGGAGCCGGCAGGGGCGGGGTCCCAAGCGCCGCCGCGGAGGAGACCAAGCCCCTCCTTTGTTCCGCAGGCTCAGTCCAAGCAGGTGCTGGGGTTCCCGTAGCCTCACCAACCTCCTTTCCCCCTTCCCTTCAGCAAACTGACTCTAGAGAGTGGTACGGATTTCCCCCTTCCTGCCGTCCCACCAGGGACAGATCCAGAAACTGAGAGGCTGATCCGAGAGAAGGATGAGGAGGTGAGGCTAGTATAGGGTGGTAGGGGTTGCCAGCCTGAGAGGACCCCTGTTTAATTATAAACCCCATCACACCCCAGGGCTACCAATGGCCCGACGGAAGGGATTAGAGGTTGGGGGTGGGGTGGGGGGACGTCCCTAGATCTGTAGGACTCTGAGAGGCCCCACTTTGATGCGTGTGCCTGTTCCAGCTGCGGCGGATGCAGGAGATGCTGCACAAAATCCAAAGACAGATGAAAGAGACCCATTAGCTGGCTTTCAGCCCTGAATATTTAAACGCCGCCTCTTCGTCCTGCCTATGTCAGCCCCTCCCAGCACCAGCTCTGCTCAGGCCCCTGCAGCTACTGCCACTTCGCCTTACATCCCTGCTGCCTCCCCAGAGACTCAGAGGAAATAAAGTTTAACAAATCTGTAGGTGGCTTCCGGTGTCACTGTCTGTATCTTTCCCATCTCATGGAAACCAAGAATTTGAAAGGTTGCTGGAGGAGGGTGCTGGATTCTGGCTTTTAGTAGGGGCAGGAGAACAGGAAAAACTTTCCCCTCCCATAACGAGTTCAGTCCCTGCCCATAATCCAGCCTGGCCAGTCCATCTTCCCGACGCTATCTGTCCTCCCTCTGTTATCTGGAGCCCATCATCTTTCCCACATATAGTACTGAGAATCCCATAGACGTTTTAGAATTGATACCTGCCCTCAAGAAAACATGGTATTAATTGCATGCAGCCTCTCAACTTCATATTTCCTCTGTTTGGGGGGAAAGGGATATGCAGAATTAAACTGCACCCTAGGAAGCCTGTGATAGCGCACTGAACACACGTTGAAACCCCTGTAATCACCAAACACTATAGTGAGTGCTGGGAATGGAAAAAGTAGAATCGTCGTCCTGTAAGAATTCAATATTCATTTAACAAATATTTATTAAGCATCTGCTAGGTTGCGGACTCTATTTTAAACCTTGGGAGTTAACAGTGAACACAGGTAAGGTTCCAGTTCTCCTGGGATTTACTAAATACGGAGTAAAAGCTCCAATGTCCTTTGCAAAAGAGAAGTGAAGACATTGTGGCCCGGGGACCTGATATTAAAGCTTTCAGGTCCACTCTAACTGAAGCTGTCGGTTGAGAATCTGAACCAACTGTTCTCCATTTCTGTCGGGTTGGTGGTATCTCGGCGCCAGAGCGGCCTCCAGCGGCCATCCTCCGCCCTGCTGCCAGCTCTGGCTCCCCTGCGCAGAGAGGAAGGGAGGTGCCAAGAACTGCATCTTCAGGGGAGTCCGACTCCCCACACCCTTTACAGACCAAAGGGTCGCAACTCGCTCGTGGCAGTCTCAGCCCCATCTCTCAAGTGAGAGAACTTCTCAAAACGGAAAGCACCATTCATTCAGGTCACGAACAGGGCGGGCTCGCCGACGCAGAGGGAGGGTTGGAGGAAGACGTCAGGGTGCGGAAGAGGAGACTCTTAACCTCCACCAGTCGAAGACCGAGACGGAGCCTCAGGCCCAGACCGTCCCCTTCTCAGCATTCAGAATCTTTCTCTCCCTTCGGGCTTTGCGACGCACGACCGCAGGGAAACCAAACGGAGAACTGGATAAAGCTTAGGTGCCGCCCGGGATTTCTCTGAGAAGTACCCCTGAGGCGGGCTGGTCACCGGAAGTGGCTGTGAAGCCCGGGCCCCTACGAGGCTCCGCCCTCCACTGCGCTACCGGGAGGCGACGGGCCGCCCCCACTTCCGGTCCATGGAGCCTTCGCCTGCAGCCCCCCTTTCCTGCTCTCCCATTGGCTACCGCAGGGACGCGCTGTGATTTCCCATTGGTTGCGTCTCTACCCCGGCGCCGCGCCTCCCCTCCAAGCGCAGCCCCGTTTCCCGGAAGCCGATAGGCTAAAGGCTGGGAGGGCGTCTGCCCCACTGGACCAACGAGCAGCGCGAAGAGCGAGGGCGGCGGCTGCGTGGTGGGGGCAGGGTGGGACTCGGCGTGGCTATTGGCCAGGGCGGGCACGGGCCGAAGGTAGGATTGGTTGGGCCGAGGGGCGCCGCGGTGGGTCGGAGCTGCGTGGTCTCCGCGGCTGCGGGAGACGGAAGTGGCGAGAGCGCGGCCTCCGGAGGGTCGGGCGGACGCCGGCTGGGTGAGTCACCGTGCCCCGTGCACTGCCGGTCTGGGAACCGCAACCACCGCGTCTTGCCCGGCCCCGCCCCGGCCCCACCGGCTTTCGTGAGCCCCGCCTTCTGTCATTCGGGACTCCGCCTCCGAATCTTTAGGCTCCGCCCCTAAAACCTGGGCACCTGGGCTTCCCTGTCAGCCTGACCCGCCCCCCCCCACCCCGTGACCAGATCCCCGAGGTCCGGACACCGTGGGCCTCCCAGGCCTGTCCTTTTCTCGCTCTCTCTCGCTTTCTCTGAGGCTGCTTGCCAGTGGGCGGTGAGGCAGCAACCCGCCTTGCCGCCTCCATGAGGAAGGGTGGGCTGTGACCACGGAGGCGGGGAGGGCCACGGATGGAGACACAGCCTTCTTCGGGGTACTGCTGGACTGCCCCCTGAGCTCGGATAGCAGGCATGAAGAAAACTGTCAGTGAAACCTGGGCCTGGTTCCCTGAGTGGCTCCCTAAGTGGGCCAAGGAGGCCCATTCTGACATTCCTGTTACTTGGGCCCACTTGACAGGTACTGACTCTGAGGCCTGCACTTGCCTGATTCTGTCCCTGTTGGGTGGCCTTCTCCCACTAACCTGCACTTCATTTGGTGTCAAGGGCTCTCAGAGGGACACGTCCAGCCCTGCTGCCTTCTGATCACAGGTTGAGGTCCCCTCCCTCTTGGCCTCTGCTCTGGACTCTGCCCCCAGTAAACAGGTCAGGTGGGTGCTGCTCCCAGACTCAGAGGCTGGCAGAGTGCTCTTGTGGATTCATGTTCCCACCAGGACCAGAAGTGAGCCCTGGTTGGGCATCCTCTATCTCTTCAGAGCTGGCATTTCTTTTGCTTTCCCATAAAGAACAGGGTTCGGAGCATTTTAATTCTCTTTCTGGGACTGGGAATCAGGACTCTTGAGTCCTGTTCCAGGACTTTGTGGCTGTCTTCATGCCCTGCAGAGTCACTTGTTGCTTTCTCCCCATGTAGCTCCCATTGCCTCTGTCTGGCATGCTGACTTGTGGAGAGGCTGGGTTCTCTGTGAGGGAGGCAGATAAAGAGTTGTGGGGAAGTTCAGGAGTAGTTGTGTGGCATTTGTTGATTCTGTGGTGATGTTAACTGTGCTTTTTACTCATATGTTTCTCTGTCTCCTTACAGTGAGAAGCAGGCAGCCAGGACCCTCACCACGGTAGAATGGTGAGTACTCTTTCCTCAGACTGTGGTGTTTTCTGTAATCCTGGTGTCTTTCTCCATGAAGCTGCCCGCCCCTCCTGGACCTTGAGCTCCAGGCAACTCTGTTCAGCAACTAAACAGGTTCATCTGCCCTGGAGATAAATTAGGGCTTCTTAGGTTGCAAAACATCAGCTGATACACAGCACTGGGAGGGGAGGCCTCTGCAAGTCTTTTTCGGCACGTGCTCTGACATGCTTTCCCCACACCACCACTGTCTCCCTTAGTTCTTCATATCGGCCCTTGTCTTGCTCCTCCTGGTCCTTGGGTGAAGCTCTCTGCTTTGGTCTGAAAAGTTAGATCCTTGTAGTTCCTACTAAGTCCGTGAAATATTGTGGGTGCTGCATCAGGAGTGACCCCTGTAAAACTGTGGGGCTTCTCTAGCTCCAGAGTGCTGCTCTCCATTAAGCTACTATAGGCAGCAGCTGACTGAAGCACCCTCAAGTTGCCCGGAATATCACTGGGGGCCGTGTGTGTGTGTGTGTGTGTGTGTGTTGTAATGATCCCATACATTTTCCACTAACTGTAACTGCCCTTCTTTCACCCCAAATACAAGGAACCCCTTAATCCCTGAGAGCTGGGAGGAGGAAGTAGTGAGATGAGAAGGGAGTGGAGAGCTGCAGGCCTAGGTTCAGACCAGGCCTTGATTCTGGCTGTATCTCTTTAGTTCTTTCACATGTCCCCAGTGCTCAGGGACAGGTCAAAGCATTCAGGTGATGAGAGGACTTGCTCTTTTCCCTCCATAGACATGTGGGTGTGTGGTGTGTATAGTATTGTTCTGGTCTCTTCTCAGAAAGCCTGCTGGTCCTGGCCCCCACCCAGTGATAGCCCCTGTCCTTTTTCTCCTCTGTGATACCATGAAAGGAGTCAACCTGATCTAATTTTGAATCCTAGTACCACCACTTAAATACTTTAGGTGAACTGACTTTCTCTGTAAGCCTCAAATCTCATGAAATTCTTTCAGAGTTGAATGGTTTTAGCCAGACAATGTTTGAAACATGTCTGGCTCATAGTAGATGCTTAATAAAGTGTCAGGTTTCTCCTATTCCTCCCTTCCCCCAAGACCAAAACCCAAACAAAAGCCCTGGTTTCTGAAAGCTACTGGGCACTGGGAGTGTAGGGTTTCAAACAGTTCCTCCTGTGACTCTCAGTGACATTTCAAGCGTCTTATCACTGCCCTTATTCTCTGGCCCTCTACGCAACTCCCTCCATTCCCCTACCCTTGGGTTTTGAGTTTTGTGTTTGCATAGCTTCTGTGGTCCATAGTTCCAGCTCTTCTCTTTTCTAGTCTAAGAAATTTCTTAGGACTTTCTTACCCAGAAGACACAGGATGTGAAACAAGGGGAGAGGTGGAGCTGAAGGACTGGAGCTGGGCAGGGGCCTTAGAGTAAAAAACCCCGAGAATTTCCCTGTCAGGAGTGTGCAGTGACCCAACTGTCATTAGACCTGTGTCCACTCCAAGGGGCACAAGGGGCGACCGGAAGACACCGATGGACAGGGGAATGGTGAGTGGTGGTTTTGGAGGGAAAGGAAGGAAGCCTAGAAACTGGAAAGGGCCCGCGGTGAAGGGAGGTGAGTTCCATCTTGGGACTCACAGCAGGATTTAGGGGGACTCAAAGGGGAGAGCGTGGGGATGGACGTGTGAAAGAGGGGTGTGGGGTGGCTCACTTGGGAAGAAGGGGAATGAAAAGATGTAGGCGGCCTCGTCGTCCCCTCCCATGCCGTCTGGGGGGTGGGGGCGCAGTTGCTTAGCCCCGGTTCCTGAGAGACCCCAGAAGCCCCCCGAGGACACGCTTCTACGCCGCGGAGGGGCGGTGGGGAGGGAGGAGCCGGGGCTGTGGGCGGGGCCTGCCCCGCCCCCGCCCTCCCCGCGCCGCGCGGTCGGGGCGCTCCCCTAGCCGGGCTCTTCTCCCTTCCGCGCTCGTGAGCGAGGGCGGAGCTGGGCTCGCTCCATTGTGGAGAGGAGGGGAGAGGCGCGCGGGAGCCGCGCCGAGCCCCGCCGCCCGCGCTTGCCTCCTGGCCGCCGCGGCTGCACCTGGCCGGCCCCGCAGCCGGGATGCGGCGGGCGCCCGAAACGGGCGGGCAGCGCAGCGGCTCCGGGGACATGTGCGCTGGCCCAGACCGCCCGCGACCATGAGCCTGACCGCCCGCGTCTCTTGCTCCATGCTCAGCTGCTTCGTAAGTGCCTGCCCCGCCTGCGGTGGAGGGGGCCCCCCGAACCCCGACGCCGGCTGCACCCGCAGCCCCGCCCAGGGCCGGCCCTCGAGATTCCGAATTTCAGCCCATCCCCCTTCCCAAGGGCCCTGGCAGGGAAAGGGGATGTTACCCCTTTTCTTTACTGGACTTGCTTTCATCTTTGGGTGCCGAGGATTGCCGAAGGCCGGGGATGGGAATTCTGTGACCCATCTTGGCCCCGAAGCCGCTGCCCTTGACTGCAGAGCTCGAGGCCCCGCCCTGCGCGAGTACCTCCTTTACCTCCGCCTCTCGGTCTTGGTCCCGTCCGCCGCATCCTTGCTTGGGGGTGCGGGATGTGGCCAGTAGGCCTTCTGGGATGTTCGGGGGCTGGTCGGTGAGCACAGGATGTCTGAGCTGTCTCCCTGGCTCCGGTCCCCTCCCCCTTCCACCACTCCACCCCTCACCTGACGCGCCAGTCTTTTCTCCTTGACTGTCCCCCAGACAGCCTCTCTTCTCCATCTTCCCTGCCACTCTGCCTCTGCGGGCCTCCGTACCTCTGCATCATTCCCCGCCCTCCCCTCCTCCCTCTTTGGCTTAATTCTCCTTCCCAGCTTCTCCCATCTGTTCCCTCAGACGTCCCCCCCCCTCCCCTCCTCACCGCCCCCCCCCCATACCCCCCTCCCCCATGACTGCCAGGCTTCCTCTCTCTGTCCTTGGGTCTCCTGGTTCCTCCCAGGCGCGTGGATCCCCTCCTCTCCCTGCCCTCCCTGGCGGCTGGGAAAGGAGTTAACTTCTGCTTGCTGTGGGATTCCTCAGGAATTCCCCTCAGATCGTCAGGCAGGGCAGGTTGCTTGGCAAGGTGGTGGGGGCTTATTAGCAGTGAGGGCCTGACTGGAAAGGAATCCCTGCTCCAAAACACATCCTCCTTTAGAAAGCATCCGTGAAGGCCCTCTAGAGGCATGGGCCTGAATCCCGCGCCTTCCTCCTCTTTGTCTCTTTCACCCACCAGATTGAAGCCTCAGTGGAGTGGCCTAGGCGGCCTGCGTCCCCTCCTGTCTCTGTGACCAGCTTGCGTACCTGGTTCCTATCCCTCAGGGCAGGACTTCCCGTTTCCCACTTCTGTCTTACACTTCCAATTTGCCCTTCTTTTGCTTCGTTTCCTCTCCTTCGTTTGGGCAGTTTGGGCTCTACAGGAGAGTCTCTCTTTGGGGAGCACAGATTCCCAGTGACTCTGTGGACCTTGCTCTTCTCTTAGGCTCAAGAGGCTTGAGTTCCCCCTCCACTTTACTCCTCACACACAGAGCCGGGCCTCTGGTCCTTCTTTTGGAGACCAGAACCTTTTTAAGGGGTGTATGTGGGTTTATTGGGGGGAAGGGAGCAGCATGAGGCCTGATGGGCCAGGTGGAGCCTGATGACTTAGGGCTGAGGCCTTCCCCACAGGGTGAGGAGGGGCCCCCCAGCCTGGAGTACATCCAAGCCAAGGATCTGTTCCCCCCCAAGGAACTAGTGAAAGAGGAGGAGAATCTGCAGGTAAGGAAGAGCTGGGGGCCCGAGGTGGGTAGAACTCCCTGCCGGGTTCAGAAAACACCCTCCCTTTCCTCCCCCTACCTCCAAATATCTCCAAGGGGATCTGGTATGGGAGCTCTGGCTTCCTGCTCCTGGGTCTCTGGAGGGAGGGGAGTCTGTCTGTCTGTTGTTGAGCCTTGGGCCCTAGGGAAGGCGAGAGCTTTCCTGTAAGGCTGTTGCCTTGGTGCTGTTACCATGGAGAAGACTCTTGTCCTGCCTTGGCCTGGCTTTTCCAGAGGGGGTCCTACAAATCAAGGGTTGGAGAGGGGAGTGAAGGGTGATTCATTCCTGGACTGAAGTCCCACTGCTCCTGGTAGGTGCCCTTCACAGTGCTGCAGGGCGAGGGAGTGGAGTTCCTGGGCCGCGCCGCTGATGCCCTCATCGCCATCTCCAACTACCGGCTGCATATCAAGTTCAAGGACTCTGTCATTAACGTGAGTTCCAGTCTCGTTCTCCCACACCCAAGCCACAGTCGCTGTGAAATTCAGGGTGGGACTGCATCAGTGCTCCACTTGATTGCATCTCCAAAGAGTTGGGGTTCCCTTCTTTTTCTTACTGTCTCTCAGCGGAAGGTCTGTCTTTCTATCTCTGTCACTCTCCCTCCCCCTCCTCACTTCTCTCTCTCCTTTGTTCTGTTGCTGGCCCTTCTAGGGGCACAGTGACTTGGTTGGAAGAGTTCCACTTACCAACTGTGTGACCTTGATCAATCACTCAGCTGAGGTGCAATTTCCTCCTTAATAATACGGTGTGAAAATACCTGCCTTGTGGTTTCTGGTGATTTTTAATTGGGGTCACATATGTGGAGGACCCAGCACAGTTACCAGGCCCTCAGCAGGCTGTCTGTAAATGGCGGTTTCCTTCCTTCTGCTGATGCATCGACCTCTGGGCGGAGGTGGGTGAGGAGTGATGTGGAGCACGGGGTCTGAGCGCCAGTCCGCCCTTCCTCCCCAGGTCCCCCTCCGGATGATTGACAGCGTGGAGAGCCGGGATATGTTCCAGTTGCACATCGCCTGCAAGGACTCCAAAGTGGTGAGGTGAGAATGACGGCGCCTCGCTCAGGTCCTCTTACTTTAATCTTGCTGAGACCTCCTGCTGCAGGGTTTCTCTGGAATGAGAAGGGAAAAATACTGCCTCCCCTTTCCCATTTGGAAGAAACAGTGAAAACACTGTCTGAGTTGGCAGAATAAATTTTCTGACCCACAGTGTCTTGACTAAAGAAATGGAGATAATGCCCATGGGGTTTTCATAAGGGTTAAATGAGATGATGCACCCGAGAGCACCTAGGGTGTTACCTGGCACAGAGCTTTCACGTTGGGATTTTTCTGGTGGTCCAGTGGTTAAGATTCTGAGTTCTCAATGCAGGAGGCCTGGGTCCGATCCCTGGTCTGGGAACTAGATCCCAGATGCCACAACTAAGACCCAGCATGACCAAATAAATAATTTTTAAAAAGAAAAAAAAGCACTCACATTGTTGTTGGCTCATTTATTTATCCATTTAACATGAATTTATTGAGCACTCTATGCCAGACTGTTGTAAGCTCTAGAGATATAGCAGGGAACAAATAGACATAATTTTCTGCCCTCATAGAGCTTGTATTCCAATGGGGAGGTATGAATGGTAAATATGAAGTGAATAAAATATGTTGGCTTCCCAGGCGGCTCAGTGATAAATAATCCACCTACCAAGGAGGAGACGCAGGTTCGATCTCTGTGTCAGGAAGATCTCCTGGAGAAGGAAATGGCAACCCACTCCAGTATTCTTGCCTGGGGAATGCCATGGACAGGGGAACCTGGTGGGCTACAGTCCATGGGGTTGCAAAAGAGTTGGACACAACTTAGCGACTAAACAGCAGCAGTAGCAGAATATATTAAATGGTAGTGAAAGTGAAAGTTGCTCAGTCATGTCCAACTCTTTGCAACCCCATGGACTATACAGTCCGTGGAATTCTCCAGGCCAGAATACTGGATGGGTAGCCTATGCCTTCTCCAGGGGATCTTCCTGACCCAGGAATCAACCCAGGGTCTCCTGCATTACAGGTGGATTCTTTACCAACTGAGCTATCAGGGAAGTAGTGTAAAGAAAAAAATAGAGCAGGGGAAGGGGGTATGGAGTGCTATGGGGGTGAAGGTTGTAGCTTTAAACAAAATGATCAGAGAATGGATGCAATGAAAAGGTGACATTTGAGACCTGAAGAAAGTGAGCTGTGGGTATTTGGGAGAAGTGTGTGCCAGACAGAAGGACCAGTGCGTGCAAAGGCCCTGAGGCGGGTAGGAACCTGGCACAGTGGCAAGGAGGCCAGCGTGGCTGGAGTGGAGTGCACGTGGGTTAGGATAGGGGGATACAAGATCAGAGAGGTCGGGAGGGCGTCAGGCTGTCATAATGATTGGCTTTTACTTGAGGGAAGTGAAAAAACCACTGGAGGGTTTTGCAGAAAGGAATGACGTGGTCTAATTATGGAATCACTCTGGCTGCTGTATTGAGAGGAGATGGAAGCAGGGTGAGGGTGAAAGCTAGGGCAGAAGCTGGGAGACTAATTAAGAATCTGTTGCAGTTACTCCAGGTGGGAGGTCATGATGGCTGGTCCAGGTTGGTAGCAAACAATGGTGAGAAGTGGTCAGATTTTTGAAGGTAGAGGTGACAGGATTTGCTGACAGATTGGATATGAGAGAAAGAGGGATGACTCTAAGGATTATTAAAAGGATAATAAGACTGATAAGAACCTACTCTCTAGCACAGGGAACTCTAGTAAATACTCTATAAGGACCTATGTGAGAATAGAATCTAAAAAAGAGAGGATATGTGTATAACTGATTCACTTTGCTGTACACCTGAAACTGGCACAGCATTGTAAATCAATTATACTCCAATAAAAGTTAATTTTTTAAGGAAAGGATGCCCAGTTTAGAGCCTGCTGTGCGCTCAGGACTGTTGGCATTCAGAACAGGAATTCTCATTGCCCTTCCCTTCAGGGAGATTAAAGTCTAGTTGTGGAAGGAAGACTTAATCTGTGGGACAGGGTCTTCCATCTACTCTCAGTACAGCACCCAGAGTGATTCTGTAATCAGACCATGTCATTCCTTTGTGCAAAACCCTCCAGCTCAAGTAGGCTCTGGGAAAACTTACTGTTTAATACTCCCAGCACATTAAGAATAACAGAGGAAGGGGTCTGTGGAATGGGTTAGGCTGGGAAGGCCTCAAGGAAGAGGTGGGCCTACAGCTGTCTTCAGAGTATCTGGAAGACATGGCTAGGCTGAGAGGAGACATTACTAAGCGGAAGTGAAAACACCAGGAGACAGGACTTCTTCCCTGAAACAGAAGGCTTGTGCTGGGGAGTTGTGGGAGATAATACAAGGGGTAACAGACATCCAGGGCTAGAGTTTTAAAACTTTTTTGATTTTTAAAATCTTTGTTGATTTTTGTTACAATATGGTTTCATTTTTATGTTTTGGGTTGGGCCATGAAGCATGTGGGATCTTCGCTCTCTGACCAGGGATCGAACCCACACCTCCTGCACTGGAAAGCGGGGAAGTCCCCCAGGGCCAGATTTGATAGCGCTTGGATTTGATATAAGAAACAGGCTCCATTAGAGGGGATTCTTATGTCTCAAAAATAGGAGTTCTTGAGAAGAGAATTACCACCCTGTGACAGTGTCCCTTGGGTGTTGGCCAATGTCCCTGGTCCTCCGCAGGGTCCTCTCCCCACACCTTCCCGGGGCTGGGTCTTTGGCCCTCCTGGCCCCTGCACATACTCGCCTCTTGCCTCTTTTCATGGCTTCTTGCCTGGCAGGTGCCACTTCTCCACGTTCAAGCAGTGCCAAGAGTGGCTGTCGCGGCTAAGCCGGGCCACAGCGCGACCTGCCAAGCCCGAGGACCTCTTTGCCTTTGCCTACCATGCCTGGTGCCTGGGGCTGACTGAGGAGGACCAGCACACCCACCTGTGTCAGCCAGGTGAGGCCCGGCGGCTCTCTGTGTGGCACTCCTTGTCTCCTGCTCCTCCTCTCTCTTGGCCCCCGGCCCTCAATGCTGACAGGCGCGGGGCTGTGTTGCAGGCGAGCACATACGATGTCGGCAGGAGGCCGAGCTGGCGAGGATGGGCTTTGACCTGCAAAATGTCTGGAGGGTCTCGCACATCAACAGCAACTACAAGTGAGAGGCTGGGGGGCAGGGAACCTAGACCTCCTCCCTGGGTGGGTAGAGCAGGGTGGGCACAGCTCCTGGCTCCCTGAGGGCGGGGGGCTCCTGGTCCCTCTCCCCACAGAGCCGTCCCAGGGGACCTTGTGATCACAGGTCTCTAACCAAGCTCCATGACCCCCTCTGGTCTATCCACAGGTTGTGCCCCAGTTACCCCCAGAAGCTGCTGGTTCCCGTGTGGATCACAGATAAAGAGCTGGAGAACGTGGCTTCCTTCCGCTCCTGGAAGCGGATCCCCGTGGTTGTGTATAGGTGAGGCAGTGGGGACCAAGGCATCAGTGAGACCTTCTTGGTGCACTGAGGACAGTCAGAGGTGGAGGTCTGCGGTAGTGTGGTTAACTGGGAATTGACACTCTTCAGGAAGTGGCTGTGAAATAATCATATAAGAAAAGCTGCTTTAGTTTTTTTTCTCCTAAGGATGAGGCTTTTTGGAAATTTATTCACTTGCTTTTTTCCTTTGCTTTTTTTTGAGGACATATGTGTGTGTGTGTGAAATATTGCACTAAAACGGGTTGGTAAACCATGGCCTGTGAACCAAACCAGCCTATAGCCTATTATATGTATAGCCTGTGAGCTATGAATGAGTTTAAAATTTTTAAAGTGTTATTTTAAAAAAGAAAACACAAGAATACATGGCAGAGACTGGCTATGACTCCTAAAACTGAAACTTTATTGCCTGGTTCTACACCAGAAAACATTTGCAAGGCAGGTAGTAGCCAGGAGGTTTGGAGTTGCTCATGTTCTGGGCTCAGGCTCGTTCTCCTGCTGGGGGTTTCTACCTGGAGCAGGGGCTGTGTAGACGTGATGCGTCAGTATCACCGTGGGAATCCACAGCGCGTCTGAGAAATGTATGTGACGATGCTTTGTATGCTGTAAAGCCTTCAAGAGATGTTTAAGGGCTTTTGGTTCCTCTTATTGTGGCCTGGATGATCGGGTGGTCCCTGCTGGCTCTGGAGATCTCTGCTTGGCCCCCTGGGCTCTCAGCGGTAGGCCTCTGGGGGCTGTGAATGCCAAGGGCATGATAGTTTCTTCTGTTTTGTCAGACACCTACGCAATGGGGCTGCCATTGCCCGCTGCAGCCAGCCCGAGATCAGCTGGTGGGGCTGGCGCAATGCTGATGACGAGTACTTGGTCACATCCATTGCTAAAGCCTGTGCCCTGGACCCAGGGCCAAGGACCAGTGGGGGCTCCCTCAGCACCGGGAACAGTGATGCCAGCGAGGCATGTGACACTGACTTCGGTAAGCTGTGGGTGGTGCTGGCCCCCGGGGGAGTAGGCCCTTACCTTGGCCTCCTGAGCTCCCAGGGAGATCCCAGGGCAAGGGGGAGGAGAAGTAGACACATACAGGGCTCTGGGTTCCTGCCTTTTGGGAGGCGGGGGCGGCGGTGTGAGGGGTCTTGTGAAAGGCAGTGGCCGGGGCAGGGTGCTCCTGAGTGCTGACCGACCCAGGGTCTTCCCCCTGCCGTGTGTGTATTCAGACTCCTCCCTGACGGCATGCTCCGGAGTAGAGAGCAGCACGGCCGCCCCCCAGAAGCTGCTGATCCTGGATGCCCGATCCTACACGGCAGCGGTGGCCAACAGGGCCAAGGGCGGCGGTTGTGAGTGCGAAGGTATTGCTGTTACCTCAGCGTCCGCAGCCAGCCTGGGTGCGGGGGCCTTGGGGGCAGTCTGTGGGTGGAAGGAGCCCAACAAACTGGGCCTGGGATCAGGACTCCACTCGCTGGCTGTGATTGTGCCGAAATTGCTTAATCTGTCTGATTTTTCTTTTCCTGTCCGCAAAATGGGGATGGAACATCCCTCACAAAGTTGTTGGATGATTAGAGGTTACATGTATAAAGTTCCTGGCAGGGCAGCTGCTGTTTGTTGAGGATTTACTGTCCCTTGTCATTACTAGTCATACTCAGGTGTCATTGTCACTTGTGCTGTTGTTCCCACTGTTAGTATATGGCACTTGAGATAAAAGGGTATTGAGATTTCCAAGCTACACTGAGTTCCAGCCTGGAGTGGCCTGCCTGCCAGGGGAGCTTCGCCCGCTGGGACCGCTCCTGTTCTGGAGGCCTGTTTCCAGGATGTCCTCATACTCTGCTTTCCTCACGTGTATGCAGAGTACTACCCCAACTGTGAGGTCGTATTCATGGGAATGGCCAACATCCACGCCATCCGGAACAGCTTCCAGTATCTCCGTGCTGTGTGTAGCCAGATGCCGGATCCCAGCAAGTAGGTGTGCCCAGCTCCGATTCCATCCGCCCTCCAGCTTCATCCCTCACCCAGTGCTTCTCGTGCTGGGAAGATCTGGTGGGGACGTGGGAGTTCTGAGGTACCAGAAACTCCAGGGCCTGGGTGCAGTGAGCCAGTGCCAAGAACGCTTCTTCCGTTTCTCAGCCAACGCTTTGGCGCGGCTGCAGGACACTGGGTTCCTTTTGTTTGAATTAGTTGTCCTCCAAGAACACAGAGAACTGGGAGGCAAAGTGGCTGGACGCACGTGTGATGCTTCCCAGATCCTCTGTTGATCTGCAGTGTCTTGTTGGCCGTAGGTTGGCCATAGATGTCTCTTGGCAGGAGGGCCCTGGGATAGACCTCTTGGCTTCAGCTCTCGCGGGGGACTTTGTTAAGGTGTGGGGGGGCCGGGCCGGCAGAGAGACTGCTGCAGCCTCGGCCCCCTAGTGACAGGTGTGACCTCTGCCCCCGCGTAGCTGGCTGTCAGCTCTGGAGAGCACCAAGTGGCTGCAGCACCTGTCGGTGATGCTGAAGGCGGCGGTGCTCGTGGCCAACACAGTGGACCGGGAGGGCCGGCCCGTGCTGGTGCACTGCTCAGACGGCTGGGACCGCACGCCGCAGATTGTCGCGCTGGCCAAGATTCTCCTGGACCCGTATTACAGGACGCTGGAGGTACTCAGAGGGCTTGGGAGGGAGAGAGCAGGACGAGGGGAATTGGGGGAGGTACTGAGCCCCCGGATCTGCCTGGGGCTCTTTCCCCGGAGGACGCGGGTGGCTCGGAGTCCTCTTCCAGGTTTGGGCCTGTTCTTCTCTGAAGCTGCCAGGCCCTTGATTTGGGCATCCCTGGCGGGGAGCTCCGCGGCCTTCCCGGAGAGGCCCTCCACTCGAACCCCCTCTTGGTTGCAGGGTTTCCAGGTGTTGGTGGAATCTGACTGGCTGGATTTTGGGCACAAGTTCGGGGACCGCTGCGGCCACCAGGAGAACGCAGAGGACCAGAACGAGCAGTGCCCCGTGTTCCTGCAGTGGCTCGACTCTGTCCACCAGCTGCTCAAGCAGTTTCCCTGCCTGTTCGAGTTTAACGAGGCCTTCCTGGTAAGTGGTGTGCCCGAGGCTGGGGTGGGGGCCGGCGGCCGGCCCGGTGCCAACTGGCTCGCTGTCTAGGTGAAGCTAGTGCAGCACACCTACTCCTGCCTCTATGGCACCTTCCTGGCCAACAACCCCTGTGAGCGAGAGAAGCGCAACATCTACAAGCGGACCTGCTCTGTGTGGGCCCTCCTGCGAGCCGGCAACAAGAACTTCCACAACTTCCTCTACACGCCTGGCTCAGAAATGGTGAGTCCCGGCCCTTATCCCCCAGGTGCATCTCAGGCGCCTGCGGGGCACTGTCCTGAGGCAGCGGGAAGAACAAGGACCCAGAGGCTTGGGAAGGAATGGGGACCCGAGACATCTCCAGAACCCGGGTACGGGGCTGCTTCCCTAGGTCCTGCATCCCGTGTGTCACGTCCGGGCGCTGCACCTCTGGACAGCCGTGTACCTGCCGGCGTCATCTCCGTGCACACTTGGGGAGGAGAGCATGGACCTCTACCTCTCCCCGGTGGCTCAGAGCCAGGAGTTCTCCGGCCGCTCTCTGGACAGGTAAGGGGGGGCTCCTCTCCCCTCTCTGCTACCAAGGCATTGGCTGCTTTGTCTTGCCCACATTCTGTTCTCTTCCTTTTATGAGATACTTTAAAGTAACTTCTTGAGTCATTTGAAGGCAAAACTTGGCTCAGGGCTGGTAGCTAGCTTGGAGGGCACTCTGTATGTTCTCAAGGCCCTCTCTTAAGATAAGAGTGGTTACCTTTTTTCCAAGCTGCCATCGTCCTTTGTGACACACCCAGGAGAGAGGAGAACAGAACTGAAAGGACTGTTTCAGGAAGGCTTGTGGGAATGGTCCTGATTTTATATTAACTGACAGAAGAGATGTGGAGCTTGCTATCTCAGTAATAACCTTTGCTGTGTCCAGAGCTCCCAGCAGCATCTGGCTCTCAGGGAAATGGGTCCCCCGAAGGGGAACGTCCTTCACTCCCTCAGAATTTAAAAGGAGGCATAAAAATTAAAGTTACGTTCTGGCTGACTATCTGGGGGGAGGTAGAATGGAGACTGGTTAAATTATAAGAGTAATATCTGTTGGTTTTTTTTTTTTAAACCAAACAATATAGATGTAGAAAATGACAGTCCTACCCCCCTGCCCCTTGTCCCCACAGGTGTTCACTGTTGCCATTTTGGTGCCTCCCAGATGTTTATCTCTACACTAGACCTATTACTCTTATATAGAAACATTTTTTAAAATACAATGACCGTATTTTTCACATTGTTCTGAAAATTGTTTTCCCCACTGTGCACCAGGATGTCAACCCATGATAGCACATATAAAGCTGCTTTATTGTTTTTAGTGGCTGCATAAGTCCAAAAGTAGAGTGTATGGAAATTTACATAACCAATTTTCAATTGATCATTTAAGTGATTTCCATTTTTTAATCATTATAGGGGGTGTTTTACTTAACATATCTTTAAAAAGTTTTTTGATACAATACAAACAGTATTTGCTTCCCCTGTGGCTCAGCTGGTAAAGAACCTGCCTGCTAGTGCAGGAGATGCAAGAGACGTGGGTTCAATCCCTGGGTGGGGAAGATCCCTTGGAGAAGGAAATGGCAACCCACTCCGGTATTCTTGCCTGGAAAATTCTATGGACAGAGGAGCCTGGTGGGCCACAGTCCATGGGGTCACAGAGTTGGACATGATTGAGTGCATGTGCGTGCGCACGTGCGCGCACACACACACACACACACACACACACACACACACACACACACACACACAATATTTACCATCTAAACCATTTTTTAAAACAGTAGTGTTACCGTATACCTTGCATTTATGCTAGTGTTTCTGCCAGATAAATACTTAGAAATGAAAATACTGGGTTCAAAGGATATGTTCATTTCAGATTTTGATCTTTGTTGATTGGTGGAAGGTTTTTAAAATTAAAATATAATTTAACATAATTGGTTGAATATTATAAAGAAAAACAAAACCCCCAACCTCCTAAGCTATAAATTTTAGGTCTTTGGAACTGAGTCCATTGTCAGGGGCCTATGGATAGGCTTTAGGAATTCTATGATATTCTTATTCTGCAAACTATGCAGAATTGGGGTACCAGTTCATAAGTTTCCTTTTCCAGGAGATGGGCCATAACTTTTTATCAGATTCTCAGCACGTTCTGTGACCCATTTAACAACCATTGCCTTAAATCAATATCTAATTTTTCAAATCAATAAGTGTTTCTTAAATACCTACAACCTGCCTAGGACTGTACTCGGTTTTACAGGCTGTACCAAAGACATAGAAGATATTGATCCTATTTAAGATACTTTTAAAAAACTGTGAGATAAGGCATAGGACAGCTGGAGAACAGTTCTAAGTTAGCATCTAAGTAAATAAATAGAATGTGTCTTATTCAAAGCCATTAGAGAAATGGGAAGTAAGAAAGGGGTCATTTGGTGACTGTTGATGCAGAGGTTTTTGTGGAAGACCAAGCAGGAACCATGGCTTTTTTTGTTTGTTTGTTTGTTTTAAGTTTATTTACTTACTTATTTTTATATTTATTTGCCTATACCTGGTCTTAGTTGCAGCATGTGGGATCTAGTTCCCTGACCAGGATTTGAACCCAGGGCCCCAGCATCACAGCACGGAGTCTTAGCCCCTGGACCACCAGGGAAGTCCCAGGAACCATGGCTTTTTAGTGTCCCTAGTACCTAGCTCAGGGCCTGGAACATAATAGGTGCTTTAATAAACGCTTAAATGAACAAGTGAATGGAATAAAGGGAGTTAAAAGCTTGGTAACAAGGTTAGTGGAGAGGGGGTCCAAAAGAATAGGATACATGAGAGAGAATTTCTTTTAAAAAGAAGCACCACCTCTTTGGAGCTGGAGCTGGCAGGGGTTGGAAAGGGGCATTTAAAAAAAATATTTATTTGTTTACCTTTAGCTGTGTTGGGTCTCAGTTGTAGCGCATAGGCTTCTCTAGTGGAGGTGTGGGCCCAGTAGTTGCAGTGCACAGGCTTAGTTGCCCCAAGGCATGTGCGATCAGTTTCCTGAGCAGGGATCGAACCCGAGTCCCCAGCATTGGAAGGTGGATTCTGAACCACTGGACCAGAAGAGAATCCCTGGGAAGGGGCATTTTGAAGAATAGAAAGAAAGAAACAGGATAGTTCCTTGAGGGCTTTTATACTGAGGAATTTATTTTGATTCAGGTGTCAGTAGTGAGTCATTGTGACCTGGTGACAAAGGGATTTTTCGAGAATTAACCAGTGAGCAGGGTACTTGGAAGCACAGAGGCCAGCCAGCACTGTTATAATTCGGATATGAAGGGAAGAGCCCTTTGAGAAGAGAAAGAATTAAATTCAAATGTTGTTGAGAAGTCATTAGCAGTCTGTGGTGTTGACTGAATGTTGGAAGGTGGAAGTGAAAAGTTAAGAGACCAAATTCAGGTCCCAAATCTCTGAGCTTAGAAACCAGGAAGATATTAGTACCATCTGTAGAAACTGAGGGGCTTCCCAGGTGGCTCAGTGGTAAAGAATCTGCCTGCAATGCAGGAGATGCGGGTTTGATCCCTGGGTCAGGAAGATCCTCTGGAGAAGGAAATGACAACCCACTCCAGTATTTTTGCCTGGAAAATTCCATGAACAAAGCAGCCTGGCGGGCTACAGTCATGGGATCACAAAGTCAGACACGACTGAGCAACTGAACATGCCTGCACGTAGACACTGTAAAGTCGAGAAGATGAGTCAGTTCGGAGAGATGGAAAAGATACATGCAGGTTGGGACTGAAATACCTTGACAACAAAGAGGAGGTGTGCTGTAGGCAGTTCAAGGTGGAGTTGGATTTCATGGATAAGGGTTTTAAAGGAAATAGTTTCTCTCACAGCTGACCTGACTCACCATCGGTTCTACCTTTCCCTAGATCGAAAACATCCTGCTCTCTTTCCTCTTCTTCCATTAAAGTCCAACACATTCTTCCATCCCCAGCTCAGATTCTGTCCTCTCTGCGTAGCTGTCCCTGACCAGATTTGCTGGATTAAGTTCTCTTGTGGTTCCAAACCCCTCAGACATCGTTCTTGCTCCCCTCATTATTAATTAGACCTTTGGTGCACACAGGACTCAGCTGTGGAGGACAGCAGGCTGTTGCTGTTGTTGAGTCCGGCTAAAGAGTACATTGGAATTCTTCATACTTTTTACTTCTTTTGTGTGTTTGAAAGTTTCATAATAAAAAGTAAAACAAGGAAAGAAAAAAGCTAAAAAGTTGCCAAGCTGAGATTCAAGCTTGGACTATGGGACTCCAGAGGCTATAATCATAATGTTGTTATTGCCCTCTTGGAATGGAATCTGTTAACCACACCGACACACAGCAATCAAAATGGATCACAGAGTAAAATCAAACACAAGAGTACTTTTATAGAAGTATTAATAATTTTCAAAAACCAAACACTTAAAAAAAAATCAGCTCTATTGTAACTTCATTTGAGGGATTTTTCAGCGTGGGCTTGGCTGAGTGAGGCCTCTGAAAAAGAAAGTCCAGCAAAGTCTCCAGTTTCCTGGCAAATTTTCCTCAGTTTTGTTGCTCTGAACACTTTATAGAACTGTATGAAAAATTAGAGTGGTCATTCTTTTTTTTTTTTTTCCCCAACTTTTTATTTTATATTGGAGTATAGCCAATTAACACTGTTGTGATAGTTTCAGATGAACAGCATAGGGACCCAGCCATACATATACATGTATCCGTTCTCCTGCAAACTCCCTTCCCATCCGGGCTGAGGGCATTCATTCTTTAAAATGTTGGTTGCCCATCTGGTGTACATGAACGTCTCTAGAACTGTATACTGGGGAAGTTTCCATGGTGACTTGGGCCTCGGAGGAGTATGTTGCCGCTAAATGGTTGTAAAAAGCCATGCTGGTCTCTGCTGTGATGGAGGAATAATTTATAATAAGGAAGGTTATAAAAATGAGGTCATGAGTGAAGCCTTAATAAGTTTGTGGTTGGCTGCCTATACTTGGAATCCTCATAGCATCTCAGCAAAGTAATTTATCGTCATTTTATAGAGGAGAGAAACCAAGTGTCTGAGAGGTTAAATAGCTCACTTGTAGTCATGTATCTAATCAGTGTCAGAACCGGTATCATCCAACTCCAGGACCTACCATCTTTCTGTCTTGCTGTAATAGGGGCGGTTGCATGTGAGGTTTGAGGCTGAGTTGTATTCCTGGCTGGAGGGGTAGATTGGAAGGTGTCAGCTTAGAAGGCAGCTGAGGTCATGGAAGTGGTTGAGGATTCAAGGGGGAGTGTGAGGAAAGACTGATGAAAACTGAGGACAGAGCCTGGGTTGGGCTCCTGAGGATAGGATTCAAGTCCTCCTCTTTTGCAGAGCAGACTCTACTTTTTTTGGCCATGCTGTGTGGCATGCAGAATCTCAGTTCCCTGACAAAGGATCGAACCTGCACCTCCGGCAGTGGAAGCGTAGCATCTTAACCACTGCCAGGGAGGCCCCAGAGCAGACTTTTGCAGTGAGCATTGGCTATTTGTATTTTTTCAATTTTTCAATTTTATTTATTTATTTATTTATTTTTGTATTTCTTTTTAAAGATTTATTTATGTATTTAATTTTTTTGGCTGTGGAGGGTCTTCTCACTGCAGTGGCTTCTCTTGTTGCAGAGCATAGGCTCTAGGCAAACAGGCTCAGTAGTTGTGGTACACGGGCTTTAGTTGCCTGCGGCATGTGGGCTCTGCCTGGATCAGGGATTGAACCTGTGACCCGTCTTGACAGGCAGATTCTTAACCACCGGACCACCAGGGAAACCAGAACATTGGTTATTTGTAATCTTAAATGTTATTTCTTGTGAACTCTGGCTTTGATTGCTTTGATGACCCAATTCTGTCTGTTGGAGGTAGCTCTCAGTTCCTGACCTGGAGATGGTGTATTGTCCTTGCAGATTACCTAAAACGAGATCTATGGATGATCTTCTTTCTGCCTGTGACACAAGCAGCCCCTTGACACGCACATCCAGTGACCCCAACCTGAATAACCACTGTCAGGAAGCCAGAGCAGGCCTGGAGCCCTGGCATGGCAATCCCGAGGCATCGCAGACCACCTTCGTGGAGTCTGGGGCTGGAGGTCCCCAGCAGGCTATAGGGGAGATGGCGGTTCCTCCCTCAGTGCCCAGCAGCCAGAAAGACTACTTGAGCAATAAACCTTTCAAGAGTCATAGAAACGGTTCTCCAGGTTACAAACCACTCGGTGCCGCAGTGCCCCAGGAAACGAAGAGCAGCACTTCTGATCCTGAGATCAAAGCTCTCGCAGAGACTCAGGCCCCAGTTCCAGGCCCTCCTGCCCAGGACGAGCTGGATAGGACTTCGGATGGCACAGAGGAGCCACCTGAACACTGTCCTGAAAAAGCAGCTATCCACGCACTCTCTAAAGTTGTCTCGGACAAGTGTGAAGGAACTGGTGACTTTCCTGAGTCTTCCCAGAACCCCCTCCCAGGTGCCCCCCAGCAGGCCCAGCTGGACTGTGTGCTGGGCATGCCCTCCAAATGTGCCCCAGATCATGGTCTGGGCACCCTCTGCAACCCACCGAGTGCTACCTGCCAAACTCCTCCTCCAGGCCCCAGCGCCGATGTTCTCAGCCAGGACCCCCGAGGGTCTGCAGCAAGTGTCGCCCACCAGGAACCGCCTAGTTCTGTGCTAGATACGGTTCATGGGGAGGAAGACAGCGGCAAGAGAGGGAATCATAGGAACGGGCAGTTACTGGAGAACCCCCGCTTTGGGAAAGTGCCATTGGAATTGGCCCGAAAGCCGATTTCTCAGAGCCAGATCAGCGAGTTCTCTTTCTTAGGATCCAACTGGGACAGCTTCCATGGGATGGTGACTTCACTCCCCAGTGGGGAGACCACCCCTCGACGGCTGCTTGCTTATGGCTGTTGTAGCAAGAGGGCGAACAGTAAGCAGACGCGGGCACCGGGGCCCTTCTTTGGGGGCCAGTGGGCTCAGAGAGAAGGGGTGAAGTCGCCAGTCTGTTCTAGTCATTCCAATGGACACTGTACTGGTCCAGGTGGAAAAAACCACCGGATGTGGCTGTCCGGTCACCCAAAGCAGGTCCCCAGCACAAAGCCTGCCCTCCTGAGCTGCCCTTCTCCAGTGCCTCCTCTCTACCTAGACGACGATGGACTCCCCTTCCCCACGGATGTGATCCAGCACAGGTTACGGCAGATCGAAGCGGGATACAAGCAGGAGGTGGAGCAGCTCCGTCGACAGGTGCGTGAGCTTCAGATGAGGCTGGATATCCGCCACTGCTGTGCCCCTCCAGCGGAGCCCCCCATGGACTATGAGGACGATTTTGTAAGTACTCATGGCCTGCCCCCAGCCTCTCGTTCTGTCTGCCCATCCAGCCTTTCAGCCACCCCGCAGCCGTTCACTGGGTACTTGCTGTGTGCCCCTGAGTCAGGGGGTTGGGCTATAGGATGAGAGACCTTGCTCTGCTCTCAGGGAGCTCACAGTCTATTGGGAGAGTCAAGCCCACCATTAGAACACTGTTCTTAAGTGACAAGATGGTCGGAAGCGTCAGGTGTCGGGGGCCCGAGGGGAGTCAAAGGTCAGGGAAGGCTCTCCTAAGAAGATAATGCTTGAGCTGAGTGCTGAAGAATGGGTCACTTTTAGCTACACAGACAGTGAAAAAGGAACCCCCTTTGCAGAAGCATGGAGGTACTCCAGGGGTGTGGCTTGAATAAAGGGGTGTGTGTGTTTGCACATGTGTGTGCATGCGTGCACACTTGTGCTGGGACTGTGAGGGAGGGAGTTGGTAGTGTGGTGGGAGGTGATACTGGGAAGTGGAAAGGGATTAGAAAGCTCAGCTTGAGAGCTCGTTTTGTGTGGATTCAGGGCAGTAAAAGTTTTGGCTAGTGAATCGTATGATCAGAGTACTGCCCCAGAGGGACTGCCCTGGAGGTCCAGTGGTTAAGATTCTGAGTTCCCAATGCAGGGGACTGGATTCCATCCCTGGTCAGGAAACTAAGGGCATGGCTTGCCCCCCTCCAAAAAAAAAAATAGTACTGAAAAGAGTACTAACCTAGCACCAGTGTGTTAAGTGGATGAAGCAGTTGAAAACCAGGGAGGCTGGTTAGGGCCTTTTGGAATAAGCTGGGTAGGTGAGAGACGACGAGGCACAGCAATCTTCAGGGAGCTTCTTGGAAGAAGCTCTAGAACATTCCTAATTGCCTGCTGTGCACTTCTCTGCTGGTGGGATGGTCAGGGCTAACAGCTTCTTTCTTACTGTTTAGAGTGATGGTTTAGAACGGGAGTCAGCAGATTTGTTTGGTAAAGGGCCAGATAGTAAATAATTTAGGCCCTGAGAGACGTATCGTCTCTTTACAGCTACTAGGCTCTTCTGTCATAGCACAGAAGCAGCCATAATGACCATGTGTTAATGAATTGAGTGTGGCTGTCTTCCAGTGAAACCTGACTTACAGAAGCAGGCAGTGGGCCAGTTTGGCCTGTGGGCCAGAGCTTGTGAATTCCTGGTTTAGAATGTAACAGAAGTATTCTTTCCATACCGTGATGCAGCATGTTGGTTAAGAGCATGGGTCTGAAGCCAGAATGCTAGGTCCAAATCCCACATTTACTGCCTATCAGCTCTTAACTCTCTCTGTGGCTTTATTTCCTTATTTGTAAAAGTGGGGATAATAATAGCATACATTTATAAGATTGTCAGGAATTAAATAAGTTCCTGCATGTGATGTACTTAGAAACAGTGCCTGGCACATAGTGAACAATCAGTGTTAGAGATGATGAAGGTGATGGTGGTAATGCCTTGGCTTTTTCTTTAGACGTGTTTGAAGGAGTCAGATGGCAGTGATACAGAAGATTTTGGCTCTGATCACAGTGACGACTGCCTTTCAGAAGCCAGCTGGGAACCTGTTGATAAGAAAGAGACTGAGGTATGTCCAGGCAAATACGTGGCGGGTCCTTCCGCAACGTAGGGAGTTCTCATAATTTTCAGAGACCGGTGACGTGTTCTCCCCCAGTTAACTCTCTGTAGGCAAGTAGTAGCCACCTAGACCTTGTCCTTTTCTTCCAGGATGCTTTCCTTGCTGCAGTGTTGCTGGAATTTTTCCTTTTGCCCTCTGTTAGGTGACTCGCTGGGTTCCAGACCACATGGCATCACATTGCTATAATTGTGACTGTGAATTCTGGTTGGCTAAACGCAGACACCATTGCAGGTAAGATGTTTTATGTGATTCAGTAGGGCTCATAAAGCCATAGAGAGGGACGTAGATATGAACTAAATTGAGTTAATCTGAAAACGGAGATACCTTTATAGGAACTAGTTTTGCTTTTTCCCAACTTTCCTCTTTATTTACTCACGTAAGGCCTTTTAAAGTATCATTCATTCTCAGTATGTCGGCATCTCTGATGAACTCTTCCTTCTTTGTGCTTTGGCAGAAATTGTGGAAATGTATTTTGTGCTGGCTGCTGCCACCTGAAGTTGCCCATTCCTGATCAACAACTCTATGACCCAGTTCTCGTCTGTAACTCATGTTACGAACATATCCAAGTATCTCGGGCCAGGGAACTCATGAGCCAACATCTGAAGAAACCCATTGCTACAGCTTCCAGTTGAATGCCAGAGAAGAAGACCTGTCCAATTTTAGCAGGTTTGAAGGGAGGATGTGCTTCAGGTGTAGTTTTTGAAGGTTCCTTGGTGTGGCTCATGAAATCACAGAGCTCAAAGATACAGTCTTGAGAAATCCTCCTTGGGACCATGAGACTGGAGCAGAGGAATTCCAATTTGGCGGAGTCCTCTCCTGGTGAGACCCTCACCTTGGGGTAGTGGTCCTCATCCAGACCCAGAGTCTGGAAGCTTAACGTTGAGTTGGTGACTCCAGTTTCTTTCTCCTGGGGTCACAAGATGATGATTTCATAGATACTGCCTGGTGATGCGTGCCCTAAACAGCAATAGAAAGGCATATGTATAACCAAACTCCAAGTGATAACTAGATCCATCTCTCGTCCACCTTGAAAAAAGCAGATTATAGTATATAAGACAGGAATTCCTATCCTGTTTGAAATGGACTATACCCTGCACCTCTTCTGTGCTCTGTCTGTGCATGAAGGCTCAGTCTTGAGAGGCACTCCCTCTAGTTGCATTAGTTCTGTCTTTCTGTGGAGTTTGGTTTTAAAGACTGGTCCAGCTAGTGGAGGTTTTGCTGTGTTTTTACTTGGCTCATCAGCCAGCATCAGTGAACATTCAGTTGAGGGGGACAGTTTTAGGGAGTGAGACCTTTTCAGGAGCAGAGGAAAACTCTGCTGATGTTCAGTCCTGGCAGGAGTCAGCTATTTGGAGCTGTGAAGGCAGTAGTCTTTGTTACTCAGTGGCAGCTCTGGAGGTAAGCACTGTGAAGGAGAAGGGAAAAGCAGAAATTATCTTTGTGAAATATTTGCTGATTGTGCCCTACCCTTTGCGCCTGACTTTTCCTAGTTGTCCTGGTGCTAACACAGGAGCTACACCTTGATCCTCTCCTGGCATGAAAATAAAACAATGGTTTTTTTTTTTTTTTTTTGGTCTTTGTTCCATTGCCCACTTCCCACATGTTGTCTTTCCCTTGGCTGCTGCCTTCTCTGGGTCACACTGCTTCTTATCCTGAACACTTGACACCTTGAGGGTAGAATTTAGCATTTGGTTTTTACCTCCTAGAATACGCTGTTTGGTATGTGAGGGTTTCGGTACAAATGCTGCTGTCTATTTCTGTGCACTTAACAATGGAACCCAAACAGAAGAAGAGAATAAAGCCTTGATACCAAAATTGGGAGAGAAAACATGTCCATTTGGACCAAACATTGTTTTTGTTTGTTTGTTTTCATCTTAATATGTACCAGTGGCACTTAACCAAAAGATACAGTGATATTAGCCATGTACAGTGGTTAGGACAGATACAGTCTCCTTGACTTATAATGAAACCACTAGGATTTCCTTATATGTTTTCCTTGATTCACTGGTGTAGAAAAGGTAAATTACACTTAGGCTTAGCCTGTTTTAAAACTGTGGTAGCTGTCTAACTGCTACTTGTTCATGTTGCTTCCTGGAAAAAATTTTTTTCCTTCAAAAATACCTATGATCTGCATTTAGAACAAGAACTGTTATTTGTCCTGACCTTTTCTTCAGCCCTACAGAGAAGCATCTGTGCTTTTTATACTTGCCATGGATGTAACCTAAAAAGTTTTGGTGTATCTAGGTCAGTCTAGCAGAACTTTCTTCGTTTAAATGGAGTTGAATAATGGAGATTTTGTGTCTGGGAAATTCCTGAATTCATTGAAAAAGTAACAAACTATTCCTTGTCTCCGATACATAAAATAAGCATTTTCTCAGTCATTACAATTTACTGCCAGTTGTGAGTGGCTTTTTAATTAACTCGACTTTCACTGCACTTCGATTGGCGACATTTGAGGAGACTGTATCTGTCTACTTTGAATGGCTGTTTTGAGGGACTGTCCCATCAATGAACATACTGCATGGCCTTGGAGAGAGACTCTGGGCTCTTGGCTCAGATGTATTCATCAAATACTCCTTTCAGAGCTCTTGTGGGTGTAAGTGACATGATGTGGCCAAAAATCCAAACTGTGCAGTTGCGTTGTGACAAACATGCAATGTGCTGTAAAAACTCAATACAATTTAAATAAAATCTCTATATTAGTGCTGCTTTGTTGGGTCTTTTTCTTCATTTTTAACTTCTAAGAAAACTTAACTCATTTTTTTCTTTTGACCCTGAGAAAAGACTGAAACATTACTCCCCTATCTCCCAGCTATTTCCATGTTTAAAATGGCCCTCTCTTTTTTTATCAGCACAGCTCCTGCTGTATTGTCATTTATTGATCAGACAGGCCACTATCCTTATGGATCCCATAGAATTTGGTCCCATCTGATGTGAGCTTTATTTCTCTTTGTCTAAAAGTTCACCAGCTGGTTGATTAGGCACACAGGATTATACTTATCTTCGCTCGGTTCCCTCCTCATAGGCCCCTGTTTTGTTTCCACCTTGGGTAAATGGTCTTGAGCAAAGCATTGGTTGAAAAGAGTATATTTCAGAACAGATAAAATGCTACTCTTTAAAAGGTGAATTTGTGCGCTCAGGGTACTATATACCGTCATTGGCATTTTTATTTGGAGAGACAAGCAATTTCAACTGTTAGGACTAATAAGAGCATAGAATTTGTTCTTGAGAATGGCTGGATTTGTTATCACCCACTTGGCACTTCCTGAATTCTAAAGCCCCACAGCCCAACGCCGGTCGCGGTTAAGTTCACGGGTCTCCGCATTCGACCGCGGATACCCAGGCGGATCTCTCTGCAGGACGCGACACCAGCCCGCGGGCCCCGGGCCCCAGAGCCTCCGGCTCCCTCAGGAGGCCGCCGAGCCAGAACGCCTTCTCCGCGGTGCACGTGGCCCGGGCGCAAGGGGCGGGTCGGCTCGCGCCGCCAGCGCGCGGCGGCAACTCGAGGCCCCATTGGTCGCGCCGGAGGGCGCCGCGCGGGGCTCGTGCGCCAACGGTCCCCGGGTCCGAGGCGGCGGGGCGCTGGTTGGAGGGGGCAGGGCGGAGCGAAGGCCGCGGCGGGGGGCGGGGGGAGATCGAGAACGGGGTGGGAGAGCCAGGCTCGGTGGGGCGAGGCCCAGGGCCCGGGCGGGGCGATGGAGGAGGCGCTGCTCTCCACCCCCATCAACCCCAACAACTTCCCCGCAAAGCTGTGGCGGCTGGTGAACAGCCCCCGGTACCGCTCGATCCGCTGGGACGGCCGCGGTGAGGGGCTGCTCATCGACCAGCCGCTCTTCGAGGCCGAGCTGCTCAGCCCGCCCGGGGCGGGGGCCGGGGGCGGCGGCGGCGGCGGCGGGGCCGGGGGCGGCGGCGGCGGCGGGGTCGCCGGCCTGGGGGGCGCCGGGGCCGAGCCCGAGCTCTTCAAAACCACCAACTTCACCAGCTTCATCCGCCAGCTCAACCTCTACGGCTTCCGCAAGGTGGTGCTGGGCGGGCCGGGCGCGGCGGGGCCCGGGCCGGGGCCGGGGGGCGGCGGGCCGGCGGGCGACGGGCCGCTCCACCACTTCCACAGCCCGCACTTCCGCCGCGACCAGCCGCAGCTGCTCGTGCACCTCAAAAGGCTCACCAGCGCCAACAAGGCCAAGCTGGCGGCCGGCCTGGAGGTGCCCTGCCGCCCGCCCAACCGCTTCCAGAGGCTCCTCATCACGTCGGCCTCGGCCTCGGCCTCCACCTCCCCGCTGCAGCACCAGGAGCCGCCGCCGTCGCCCTCGGGGCCCCGGCCGGAGACGCAGGGTGAGTCCCGTCCCTCCTCGTCTGCCCTCCGCCAGCGGCAGGGCGCTCGGCCGTCGAGGGGGCAACCGCCACGCCCGCGGGCATTTCCTTGGCGGTGGCAGGGAAGCGCCCGGGAGCCGCTGTCGGCCGTGCTTCCCGAGAAGTCGGCCGCGGTCCCGGCATCGGCCCCCTTCCCGCCAGCACCTCTCCTGGACGGGGCCCATGGACGCTGAGGCCCTTCTGTGTCCACTGGCGGTCACGGGGACCTCCGCGTTAGGCTGGCTTTTTTGAGTCTTCCCGGAACCCTCGTGGGCTCTAAACCTCTATCGCCATGTATCTTCTCGAGACCCGGTCTTTTCACAGCGAACACCTAAAAATAAGTAGGCCTTTGTTGAAGCCCTGGGTCTGGAAGAAACAGAACTGGCTCCTGCGTTCTGATAGGAAGCAGAACAGAGTTCCTATACAGGGTGAGGATATGGCAAAGGTCAAGGTGGGAAGGAACAGTCACAGCCGAGAGAACGTAGAACATTTATGCCAGCCCAGGGAAAGTGGTGATCAAGGTACCTTGAGTGGGTGTCCTTGACGAGCCATGCCGTCTTCCACCCATTGACACATCTAAGAAATCTTAGAAGAAGTGTTCTCACAGTGATCATATTGTAGGTTCCGGAGTAATGTGTAGAACCGTAGGCGTTATTTATGTAACTTGAAAGCATAAATATAATAATATATATTCCTGTTTTTAGCAGGTATTGCTCATAGGTAGAATGAATTGGCTAAACAGTTCTTTCATAGTAGCTGATTAGAACCAATGCCTATTTAAGGTGTTACGATTAGACACACGTAAAACCAAAAAAAATTTTTTTTTTTTACAACTGTCCGCTTTTAGTTAAAAATGATTTTAGAAAGCTCGTGTTTACAGCCTTGGAAATTTTCACTGTTGGCTTCAGTCTTTCAGTTTTGAAAAAAGTTTCTATGTGTAAGTCTGTATTTTGTCGTTGTTTAGTTGGTTAGTCATGTCTGACTCTTTGTGACCTCATGGACTGCAGCATGCCAGGCTTCTCTGTCCTTCACCATTTCCCGGAGCTTACTCAGACTCATTGAGTCGGAGATGCCATCCAACCATCTTGTCCTCTGTCATCCTCTTCTCCTGATTTCAGTCTTTCCCAGCATCAGTCTTTTCTAATGAGTCAGCTCTTTGCATTAAGTGGCCAAAGTATTGGAGCTTCAGCATCAGTCCTTCCAATGAATATTCAGGACTGATTTCCTTTAGGATTGACTGGTTTTATCTCCTTGCAGTCCAAAGGACTCTCAAGAGTCTTCTCCAACACCATAGTTTAAAAGCATCACTTCTTCAATACTCAGCGTTCTTTATGGTCCACTCTTACATCCATACATAACGACTGGAAAAACCATAGCTTTGACTAGATGGATCTTTGTTGGCAGAGTAATGTCTCTGCTTTTTAATATGCTGTCTAGGTTGGTGATAGCTTTTCTTCCGAGGAGCAAGTGTCTTTTAATTTCATGGCTGCAGTCACCATCTGCAGTGATTTTGGAGCCCAGAAAAATAAAGTCTGTCACTGTTTACATTGTTTCCTTCTATATTTGCCAGGAAGTGATGGGACCAGATGACATGATCTTAGTTTTCTGAATGTTGAGTTTTAAGCCAGCTTTTTCAGTCCTTTCACTTTCATCAAGAGGCTCTTTAGTTCCTCTTCACTTTCTGCCGTAAGTGTGATGTCATCTGCATATCTGAAATTATTGATAATTCTCCCGGCAATCTTGATTCCAGCTTGTGGAATCCAGCCTGGCATTTCACATGATGTACTCTGCATAGAAGTTAAATAAGCAGGGTGACAATATACAGCCTTGACATACTCCTTTTTCAATTTGGAACCAGTCCATTGTTCCATGTCTGGTTTTAACTGTTGCTTCTTGACCTGCATACAGGTTTCTCAGGAGGCAGGTCAGGTGGTATGGTATTCCCTCCCATCTCTTGAAGAATTTTCTACAGTATGTTGTGATCTACACAGTCAAAGGCTTAGCATAGTAGCAGAAGTAGATGTTTTTCTGGAATTCTCTTGCTTTTTCTATGATCCAGTGATTGTTGGCAATTTGATCTCTGGTTCCTCTGCCTTTTCTAAATCCAGCTTGAACATCCAGAAGTTCTCAGTTCACATATTGTGTTGAAGCCTAGCTTGGAGAATTTTGAGCATTACTTTGCTGGCATGTGAGATGAGTGCAATTGTGCGGTAGTTTGAACATTTTCTGGCACTGCCTTTCTTTGGGATTGGAATGAAAACACCTTTTCTGGTCCTGAGGCCACTGCTGAGTTTTCCAAATTTGCTGGCATATTGAGTGCAGCGCTTTCACAGCAGCATCTTTCAGGATTTGAAATAGCTCAATTGGAATTCCATCACCTCCACTAGCTTTGTTCATAGTGATGCTTCCTAAGGCCCACTTGACTTTGCACTCAGGATGTCTGGCTCTAGGTGAGTGATCACACCGTTGTGGTTATCTGGGTCGTGAAGATCTTTTTTGTACAGTTCTTCTGTGTATGCTTGTCACCTCTTCTTAATATCTTATGCTTCTGTTAGGTCCATACCGTTTCTGTCCTTTATTATGCCCATCTTTACATGCAAGTCTATGTTTACTCAAACTTAAAAAACTCTCTGTGATAGAAAGTTACTTTGACTTTTAAAATTATTTTCAACTTGATTTCTAATACCCTCCCCCTTCTTCCAGGAAGGTGAGGGTGACAGTATTCCCTTTCCTTGTTTAAAGAGTGGGTGATGTGCAGCAGCATACCAAGAAAGCAACAGGATATAATAATGAGAATTCATTCTTTACATTCAACTAGGAGAGTAATAGAGACATTTTCATCATGTTAACAGAGATTTAGCATAAAAGTGTCTGGCTTACTTTTCAGTTATGGGAAAATTTTAAATATACAAATGAAAGTAACACAGTGTTCAGTTTAATGTGAGCCCAGGGTAAGGAATGAGCAATCTTCATTTGGAATTTAGAAGATGGATTAGGTTGTGTATCTGTGGAGTTTAGAAGATAAGGGATTAGGTTAGAGTTCTAGGAACTAGTTGGAAAAGTAACAGTGGCATAGGAATGTTCTAAAGGAATTCTAAAGGAGTATTAAGCCTTTACTTAATATTTACTTTTAACATTTACATTTAAATTTAACATTTAAATTTTACGTTTACATTTAACATTTACATTTAAATTTAACATTTACTTCCATGCAGTGTCCATTGATTTTGGTGGGGAGAAAGGCAGTGGATACAATACCTTGGCATTCATTTAGATACTTGTTTTTTCAGATTGTGTATCTGGTGGGCATAAGGAGAAAAGACTGACAATGTGTTCTTGGGAAAAACAGGATCACTACTTCAAAGAAAGAAACACACATGCATACATAGAGACCAATTCTTGCTCACTTTTTCCTCTTCTCTGATTTCTTTTTTCCCTGCCCTATCCTACACCCAGTTGTAGTTTAAGTATAGAGTTCATTTCAGTTGAAGAAGCACAGGGGCTATGTAGGATCTGATTTTCCTCACTTATAGTTCAGTTGGTCAGCATTTTAAAGATTATTTGTTGAAAAACATAAATTCAATTCATAGCTAATTTTGGTATCGCTAATCCATCAGTTCATATATACCTCCATTATCATAGTTTTCATACATTTCATACATTCTGCCTGTTGGTATGTATAGAAAATGTGTCAGGTGTGGATTGTCCACAACATAGACTTGGTTCACTAGGAAATTGTGTTACTGATTTGGGTGGAATGTAATTCTAAGTTTAAGAATACAGGTCCAACTTTGTTTTGCTTTATTTCCCTGTTCTAAGTCCTTGGTTCTTCTCTTTAGGCTCACTAATTTTTATTCTGCTTAATTCTTGCATTGATTATATGCCTGACTATACTGCTCTTTCTTCATTTCCTTTTTGTGTTCTGTGTTCTACTGCAGCTTCTGATTTAAATACTTCTCTTTTACAGTAGAATCCTCTGTGTTAGGACCTGGTTCTTTTACCTAGGTCTATTGAGCTAGTTGTCCTGTTCACCTTCTGAGAATGTTGTTCAGTTGGTAGGGCGTGTCTGACTCTTTGCGACTCTATGGACTGCAACATGCCAGACTTCCCTGTCCTTCACTGTCTCCCGGAGTTTGCCCAAACTCATGTTCATTGAGTCGGTGATGCCATCCAACCCTCTTATCCTCTGTACTTGATAAGAAATGTGAGGGTCACGTGTTTTTCCTTTTTTGTTTGCCTACTATTGTTATCTTGTTTTTATTGGCAGTTTATTTCATAATATTTGTTAAAGCTTTCTAAACTTAACTCTCAAGAACCAAGTTTTGGGAAAGAGGCAATTTCTCTCCTGGGGACTGATTAGCTCAGATTCACTTTTACAGATGGAATAGAAAGAACAACAGAAATTCAGTCTGCCTTACATTTTTAGGATCCTGGATTTAAGCTTTGCCAAATATATATCTTAGATGTCCTGAAGACATGTAGGTGTTGTTCTATAAAGTTGGTAGACTAGTACCCTACGAAGTAACCTCTAACAGAAGAATAAGAGCTGAACATGTTTTAGTTCTTAATTAAAAAAAATATATATCCTTCTAATTTGTGTCCTGTGTCCTTACATCAGGAGCATCTAAAATATTTAAATATTTGTGCATCACTCAGAATTTATCATAGTAGAAGTAGAATTGTATTTTAATTCAGATCTAAATTAGAATTTGAGAAATCAGGGTAGAGTATTCTTTAATTATCTGTTGTTACTGACAGTCTGAAAATTCATCAACACTTAACCTTAAAGAGGGTAAAGAAGGGTTAGTGAGCTGTTCCACACTCTAGCAATATAAAGTTTTAGCATCCAAGAAAAAAAAAAAATAACAAGTGATGGGCAGTTTGGGATCTCACACACAAAAAAATGTTTCTTTAGGTCCTAAAGCAAAGAATTGTCAGTGGTAGTTCAAAGTGTGTATACATGTGTTTGCTAGTCAGCATAAAAACTATTTTGTATTTTAAAGAAAAGTAGTTTTTAAGAGGTGTATCATTTAAATACTTAATTTAATCTTCTGAATGAGATTTTTTTGTCCATTAGATTATTTTCTCCATTAGCTCTTGATTTCCAGAATTGTTTTTTTGTGTCTTATTTTAAGCTTTTTACTTTATTTTGGAGTATAGCCAGTTACCAGTGTTGGGACGCTTTCAGGTGAGCAGCAGAGAGACTCAGTGATCCATGTACATGCATCCATTTGCCTCTAAACTCCCTTTCCATCCGGACTGCCACGTAACATGGAGCAGTGTTCCCTGTGCGACAGGACAGGTCCATTTTAAATACAGCCGTGTGTACACATCTGCCCCAAACTACTGTGTGTGCTTATTTTTGGCATTAATGCTTTATTCTTTTTAAATTTTAAGAGTTTATTTGAGCAAAATCAATTTGAATCAGGCAGTGCCAAAACAGAAGTGGTTATGAGCACTTACGAATGCTTCATTCTTTAGAAGAACTCAAACATTATAGGAATACTAGAACAAAAGATGTATAACAGGTTTAAATATTTGGAAAAGTAGGTATGTGAGTGCCATCTTTAGCAGATGAGTAGCACATAAATTAGACTTTACCTCTGTTTTATAGATTATATAGTTTTTATATCTATTTTATTTATATAGATATAGTTTAATACAACAAAAACAAATTGAAAAGGCTTTGTGAACCATGTAATTTAATAGGTAAAATCCTTCCTAGGAATAAATTAGGCTACTTTTATCTTCAAGAACCACAGTCTTTAAAATAAGTTCAGCTTGCAGCTTTTTATATTTTCCTTTTCTTCATTATGTAGTATTGCTCTTTCTCTCTCTTCCTCATCTCCACTGATTAATTCCTTTCTACCTTGTTAGATAAGAAAAAGCAAATCTAGGAATCTCTTGTCCTGAGTGTGTGGATTTTTAACACTCTCCAAGTGATTCAAATGTAAATCAACGTTTGAGATTGATTGATATCTAGGAAGGGACTAGAGATAGCCTGAAGAAAAGGAGACCATGGAAAATTTTTGATTCAGGAATGAACAAGTCAGAGTTTCCAAGCTTGACTTTTCTGCAAAGATTGTTACTAAAATTTTTTTTAAAAATTGAAAGGGAGCGAAGAACATGAAATTTCTTTTTGTGGTATAATTTTTATTTTTTCCATACTTATATCTTTCATGAATATGGTTGAGTGCTTATTTTTGTACCTATTATTAAGTTTCCTAAGTGATTTGAAAGACTAAATGGAATTTCTAAAAACTTCTAGGAAATACTGATAGTTTACTGATTGGGAAAATCTGGGTCAGTCAGTTGAGGTGAAAGGTAAGATGACATTTAACCTTTGATTTAATGCTAGAGTTTGGCCACTTTGTCTCTTATTACAATCATATTGACAACCAAACAAAATTTGTTTGATTATTTTTTTAGCATTATATTTGTAATTTCATATTCTGTATTCTGAACTTGTTTTTACCAATAAATTTTTGTCATGTTGAGAATGGCTGGGAACTCAGCATATTCACAAGTGAAGAGTAGTGTGTATTTTGTGACTTTTGGTTTACTACGTCTGGTGGTGTAATATAAAATTAGTAAATGTGCTCTTCCTCTTTTATACAGGACCAGTGGCTGTAGGACAATTTCACCGGTCGTTCCGGCGAGATAGTCTGTCTCCTTACTCCTACGTATCAACTTCATCCCACAACCACAGTACTTTTCCTCTGAAAGGTTTAGATCGGACCCCGATCCCTCCTAGAACATGGCAGAACTCTCTTGGAATGCACCCAGGACAAGTGGAAACGTCTCCCACTTTTTCAGATAAAGGGGTTCCATTTCCTGTACTACAGAGGTTTCCAACTGAGGTCACGTATACCCTGCAGCCCAGTGCCACATCCGTACACGTTCAGCAAGGTCCTCAAACAATGGTCAGCTCCTCCCAAAAATACAGTAACTACACACCCTCAGCGCAGTACTCCCAAGCCTACTATCCAACAGGTATGAGAAATTGAAGTTCAGTGGTTTCTTTTAAGGTACTTGATAATGAGAACTTATATTTTTTAAATGCATTTTTGTATGCATAAAGAAAAAATAGGAATATGCATCTAAGAAATGTCAAAGATTTCTCATGAGTACTCATTTTTTTAGCAATATGTGAAATTTCATTGTGTTCTTAAAGGCTGTAAAAATTGTTGGCACATAGAAGTGTGTGTTTTTAGTGAAACTTTGGTATCCTCAAAATATGTTCTGGTAAGACTTAGTACACCAGATCTTGGTATAACACTGTTCTTGGTGTAGTAGTTTTTTGTGGGTTTTTTCTTTTAGAAAAAAATACTTATATTAAAAAGTTATATAGGTGAGACTACCTCATAATGAAATTATCTTAGTATCTCAGTAATGAAGTTTAATAAAAGAGCCTACTCACCATCTCTTAAGACTAAATTATATTCTTTTAATAAAAATGTAATGGTGTGGTTTGGCAATGCAGTCCTTGCAGAGTTAATCTCAGCCAGCGAACAGCTGGGAGTGGCTGAGAGAAGAGCCTGACAACTGACCTAGAGCCCAGCCAAGGGCATGGAAGACCTGCCAATAGAACTCAGGCCACTCGTTGGGAATCCATGTGATAGTGACCATGCATTTGGCTTCTTGGGGCCAGGGGATGTCTTTGTGAGGATACATTTTTGCAGAATGATAATGTTACTATTTAGTTAAAAACAATTTATTGTTTTGCAGAAGCACCATAGAGGTGATGTGTGTTTTCATTAGTGTTTACAAAGAATGGTGAAAAGGGGCAATAGAAAAAAGTCAAGGGTCAAGGCTTTCGGAAAAGACCAGGAAGAGAAAAAAGGGGGCAGTCCTTTGCCCTTTGAACTAAGAGTGTAGGCATATTAAGTAAGTAGAGCTGGAAGCAGTCTCCAGCGGTATTTTTGTTAGACCACTCTTCCCAGGCAGGCCGAAATCAAAAACTAAAATAAGTGGGAGGCATGTAAATTAGATAAGGGGGTTAAATGATTGGTTGTCTTTTAAAAGCTATAAATTTGAAAACTGTTCCATTTATAGCAATACTGGTAATATCCAACCATATTTATGTATTATTGGCTCATTGAAGTCTACCTAAATTTTACAGACAGTAAAAGGGATTGCTTTATTTTCTCAAAGCACTTAGTTCAATAATATCAAAATAATAAAACCAGAGGTTAAATTAGATTGAGTTTTATAGATTTTTGGAGCTGCTACTGTTTTGGTGGATGGAGAAGGATAAAGGGAAGAAATTATATGGAGTAAGATGATACAGCATTTCTAATTATTTGCCTATTAGAAATTAAAAAATCTTTTTTTTTAACCTTATATATAAAGAAAGTGGAGGCCTAATTCTTTTTTTCCCCAGACTTTCAGCTAATTCTTTGAAGAACAAAAATATCTGGGTGATCTTGAAAGCTAGATGACATTTTATGTTATATATCTTATGTATAGCAACAAATAGTGTCAGATCTTTCCTGAGGGGTTTTTAATCAATATTTTAATAAATTAGGCATTTCTATCTAAATTATAATTTGGCTGCATTCCCTAAATGCATAGAATATATACACACACACATAAGAGAGAGACAGTCTGTCTTTCTTATACTTGCTTTACATGCTGTAGCCCATTTACTGGACAACACCCCTGTCTCTCTTCCTTTTAGCAATGAATGTTTCTCTTTCTTTTCCTCACCTCCTTTAAATGCCCCTCCTCTACACTACTAAAGACTCAAAAACTTCTGGGGAGTTGAAATTTAGAAGGACTACCACAGAGAGAGAAATGTGCTTGGCCTTCTAACTTGGAATTTTGGAGAAATTTTCCTATGTACATATTAGATGTGGCGGTTAGGTTCCATATTGCTGTTAGTGCTGCAGTTAAGGTACGGATGGTTATAGTCTGGCTTAGGAGCCAGACTAGCCTGTATGATGATGTTTCTATGGGAAAATGTGTTCCAAGTTCTGAACAATCCTCTTAGAAACTCCTAGTTCTAAATTTTATGAGAACTAGTTGTATGTTACTAGAAAATACTACAAATAGTTAATATTATTTGTTATAAAAGTACTATTTGTTAAATTATTACAATTTAGGATCTATGTCATTTAAAAATATTTTGTGTCAGTTTGGATTTAAATTATAAATAAATTTATTGATTTAATAATTACATTGAAAATTGTCTCCAGGAGTCCAAGATAAGGGCTAGGAAAGAGACACATTAAAAGAACAAGTGCTGCTGATGTTTTGATACTATAGAGTGCATATGAAATAGAATCTTGCATTATCTGAATTTTTGTTTTGTCTTCTTTGATATGGATGATTGAAATTACTGTGAAGGTTCTGAGGTTATGAGAAAAAGAAAAATCTCATGATTTCATGATGAATTCTAATATATAGAGTAGTTCTATGATATAATGTAGGCAAAATTGCTTTGAACATTCTGAAGTACTATAGAAATAAAAAGTTGTATTGTTAAATACAAAAGACCTGCTATGGAAGGAAAAGAAAATGCCAAAGAAATAACTGTACAAGTAAGTGCTTAATTCCTCCAAATCTCAGGTGAAGGAGGCAAAACGTAGTGAGCAGTTTAACCAATATTTAGTGAATACCTGTTTGTGAAGGGCTTCACGAATGACTTTACCAAAGTTAAGTAGAATACTACTCTCAGAGGCAGGATAATAATCACTCTCAATCCAGCTCTCCAAATCCTAATAAAGTAACTAATTTTGGAATAATGGTCATACTTTTATAATCCTTTCAAAGTAAACTATGTGACTTGAGATTTGGATCAAATTTTAGTAAAAAAAAACAATACTCAACTTGATTTAAAAATCAGTTATATTGAAAATAAACTTGGATGTGGTCTTCATGTGGTATAACCAGTAAAATTTGTATTTTGTAATATTTCGTAAATTATTTCTCTAGTAAAGCCAAACTTTGAGAATAAAAAACTGCTCTCAGACTGACTCATAAATGGACTCACCTGACTGATTTCTTACATTTGTCTTTCCTCTCTTGAAGCATCTGTTTTCTTTGCCTAACTCGTTTACATTTTTTCCACTCTTACCCCTTCTTCAAAGACAAAATGTTATAGATCCACCATTAGTGGACTCTCTTTAGTCTTGCCTGATCTTGAATTCAGCTTTCTTCTCTAATGCTGCTTTCAGGGTGCTACTATAATTTAATTTCTCTTTTTTATAAAAAACTTTATTTTAGACCTTTTTGTTTTGCTCGTTCTGTATGTATTTGAACATACATAAGAATATTAGTATATTCATATTTATATATAGAATCCTGTATTGAGGAATTGTTTTCCTTTGACTCATGTTCTAATGCTGAACTGATTCAAAGTTAACTTTGACTTTTTTCCCCAAGTTAAGTTTTAAGCTCAAAGAAGTGATTGGTGATTTGTAGCTGCCCTTTATCTCGTATTTTATGTAACATATTTGTGTAGCAGTCACTGTGACCAGGTACTATGCTGAGTGCTTTCCAAGTATTAATTCATTTAATCCTCAGAACAACTTTGTAAGCTAGGGGATGTAGTCATCCTCATTTTAGAGATTAGACGCAGAAGCACAGCTCAGCACAGGCAGCGCTAGGAACCGCATCTAGGCAAATTCTCTCGAGCTCATTTGTTCGGCCGTCATGTTCTGCTTGCTGCCGCCTGCCTGCTTGTAATACAGAGAGGACATTTGGTTTGTTTTGTTTTCCTTTTGAGAGACTCTTTTCTGATATACCTCTTCCCCAGAGTCAGTTCCTTCCAGAGAGGGTAGGTGACAGACACTGGTCGAGGGACCTCGGCTTCTGTGCTGCCGATGGCGGGGCACTGACGCTGGGCTGTTGACTCCCTCTGGTCGAGCAGAGAGGCAGACTCCATCCAGCTGCTGGAGTGGGCCTTCCGTCTGCAGCTGTGTCTGACTCATTCCTGTATCCCCCGCACCTGGTGCATGCTTGGCCGTCATGGGCTCTCAGTAAATATTTATTGAGTAAACGAAGTAATTCTAGCCTCAGCTTTGCAGTTAGTCATCTGATGGACATTGTGACTTCTGTGGATTATTTCATGTCACTCAGTTTCAATTTCCCTTTCCAAAACGTGGCAATAATTGTTTGGGTCTAGGATTAAATGAATTAATGTATAGAATTTGAATAGATTTAAAACACTTAAAAACTTTATATTTACATATAAAGGATAACATATTTTAAAATCTATATTTCAGATGAGCCTAGCTACTAACACTTTAAAGGCTGACTGAAGTGATTTATAAGAATATACCCTTCTCATGAAGGTGCATGTGTTTTATTATTTAAAAAATTTTCTGAATTGACTCTTGGGCAAAGAAGGTTGATTATTACTGTTTTGAAGTACATTAAATTTTAAACATTTGATCTTTAGGCTTTTCATTCTACATAATGTACATAAACAAGTATAGAATATGAAGTTATAAGAACTTTCTGATGCTCTGGGAGCCTGTATTGTCAGTTTCTCTGGTGAGGTCTGATTTTGTTCTTATGGAGAGAGGGACTTGGCATAGATACACTAGAAGGATTTTTAAGCAAAAGCACAATTATATTTTATTTTCTTTTCATTGAGGTAAAATACATGTAAGATTGACCATTTTAGCCATTTTTAAGTGTACAGCTCTGTGGCGTTAAATACATTCACATTGTTGTACTAGCATCACCGCCATCCTTTTCTAGAACGTTTTCGTCTTTCCCCAGCTGAAACTCTGTACCCAATAAACACTTAACTTCACATTCCCCTCTCGCCATCTTGTGGCGACTGCCGTCCTGCTTTCTGTCTTGAAGAATCGATAACTCTAGGAACCTCATATGAGGGCAATCATATATTTGTCCTTTTGTGATTATCATCTTTCACTTGTTCCGAGTCATTGATATTGCGGCATGAGTAAAAATCTCCTTCCTTTAAATGCTGAATAATTTTCTGAAATTTCTATATTTACAGACCACATTTTATCAGTTCACCTGTTGATAGACACTGGGTTGCTTCCACCTTTTGGCCATTGGTGCTCTGAACTTGGTTCTACAATAATATGTTCTATTTTGACTTCTTATGGTTATAGACTTGAATACCATTTCTTTACCTCACTGTAGATGAGGAGATGTTGAGGTTCTAGTTGCTGTAGTAACTTACCTTGAAATTAACTTTACTATTAGGATATTTTTCCTTTTGAGTGTTTCTTCGCTGTTGATACTGTACTATTCCAGAGTAGCTTCAAGTCCAAAACATTTTAATTATAAATTTGAATTACCTACATTGGAAAAAGTGTATGAACTTGTTTTCCTAACATAGTGGATGTGAAAATTTTTAACTTTAGACAAATTTTTAGTAATCTATTTTTACCATAAAAGATGTCATCAACTCTTATATTTGAAATAGAAATTGTTCACTATTTCCAGCTTTTTATTCTACATGCGATTCAGTGCCTTAAATGAACACTGCCTTCAGAAAGATACTGAAGGATCTTTATGGAGATGAATGTGTCTTCATAGTGATAAACTCAGTTTTAGAAGTGTTAGTACTTTCACAGTGCTTTCCTATTCCTAATACACACTAGATTAATTTGTCATGTATGAAGCACACAGTTGTATTTTTATAACTAGATTTTCATATGCAGTGAACTTATTAATACTTTGCTTTGTTCTGGTTTGTTGAGTGTATGAAGTAGGACTGAACTGGTAAGGAAATAGCCATTGAGGAGTCTTTTTGGATTACCTATTCACCTCCCTTTCTTCATGCAGGTACCTTTCTACTTTCTATTTGCAACTGGACACTTTAAAGGACAGTCACTATTTTGCTGTTTCCTTAGATACCAAATCAGCTATCAACTATATATTAATATATTCACTTGTATGTTGTATTTTATTGTTGTATATCCTATTTTTTTTCAAGAAATTTACTTTAAGGTACACTTTAACAGCTATTCATAATGGGTAAACAGTGGTGTCAGATTGATTATAGCACTATTGGAAAAATAAAGCTAATACCTTTCATTGATTTATTTGTAACAAAACACTTTTATGGTGCCCTGATGGGTGAAAGATCCCTTGAAGGAGGAAACGGCAACTCACTCCAGCATTCTTGCCTGGAAAATTCCATGGACAGAGGAGCCTGAGGAGCTGCAGTCTGTGGGTTCACAAAGAGCCCCACATGACTGAGCGCACACACACGCGCTAAGAGAAAATCTACAGCCCCGACTGAGTCCTTTCTGCCACTAGGGGGCAGTTTTCCTTAGCTGTTAAAACTGGAAAAAAAGATCATCCCAGTTTTTTTCAGTTTCAGCAAACCCTGCAGACCCCTCCTTAGCTTTTTGGATTTAACTTATTTCCCAGGGTATTTATGCTTTTAAATATTCTGGGAAACCAAATTCCAATCCAAAAATTTTAAATTGTGTATTTGAATAATCTCCAAGGATATGGGAAGTGACAGCTGCTTGAATTTTATGTGGCCATCCTAGTAATATCTGTTTTTTTTAACCACTGGAATTGTTAAAATTATGTAATTCAGAAAACATCAACCCTTATATTCTTATTTGAACTAGAATTCTATCCATTATTTTAACTTTTTATTTTCATGTGTAAAATTTAATGCCTTAAAATGCACATGATATAATAAAATATTTCTCTTATACCTTTATGAACTTGTGACATTTTAAAAATCCATGGTCAGTAATGGATAAAAAGGGAAGCATTTTGATGAATTTTTGCAATTGTTAGGCTAATTTACTTCAAAGATTACAGAATAAGATTATTTAGTAATTTTACTAGTATATTCAGAATATGAGAAATGTGGACCAAAAATGTTGCCACCTGTAAATAAAGACACCTTAAAAATATTCCACAAGTGGAGTTCTAGTAAAATTAAAGTATTACATTTTAGGAAGAAAGATTAGGGAAATATCATGATACATTGAAGAGCACGTACTTTGCAGTTTGATGATTGCCTCTGTCACTATCAGCTTTGTGAACTTTCAGCACATTTTTTAACATCCCTGAGCTTTCATTTCCTTATTTTTGTAAAGTAATGTTAATATCTCATTCAGTTGTTTGGATTAAATGAGACAGTACATGTAAAGGGCCTTGGACTGTGCCTGGAATATGTTAGGTGCTCAGTAAATGTCATACTCTCTTTAATCCAAAGGTGTGATGTTATAACTGATTCTCATTTGTTCTGGAGATTCTCTCTCTGGAAAAGAGGAGACTCAACCAATTATTAAGGCTGCATCTGTAAGTATGGGGACTTCCCTGGTAGCTCAGCTGGTAAAGAATTTGCCTGCAATGCAGGAGACCCCAGTTTGATTGCTGAGTTGGGAAGATCTGCTGGAGAAGGGATATGCTACCCACTCCAGTATTCTTGGGCTTCGCTGGTGGCTCAGCTGGTAAAGAATCCTCCTGGAGTGTGGGAGACTTGGGTTTGATCCCTGAGTTGGGAAGATCCGTGAAGATCTCCTGGAGAAGGGAATGGCTACCCACTCCAGTATTCTGGCCTGGAGAATTCCGTGGACTATTCCACGGGGTCACAAAGAGTCAGACACGACTGAATGACTTTAACTTCACTGTAAGTATGAGTATACCAGTATAAAGAATTCAGTCTTTTCATGGTATCCTAACTATAAAGAGGAAGTTTGGAAAAAATGTATTTCCTTAACTAAAATGATTAGCTATTTGTATACTGATTGCTTACTGTATGTCAGTGTTGTTCTTAGTAGGTACTGTTACTATTCCTATTCTATAGTAGGATACAGAAATGGAGCCCAAAGGAATTGATCTTATTCCAGTTTATGTTCTTGTCGTTTAGTCACTAAGTCGTGTCTGACTCTTTTTCAACCCCATTGGCTGACTGTAGCCCGCCAGGCTCCGCTGTCCTTGGGATTTCCCAGGCAAGAATACTGGAGTGGGTTGCCATTTCTTTCTCCAGGGTGTCTTCTTGACCCAGGGATGGAATCTGCATCTCCTGCATTGGTAGGCAGGTTCTTTACCGCTGAGCCAACAGGGAAGCCTCAGGTTTATATAACTAGGCTCCAAAGGCAGACAGTCTGGCTCTAGGTGTGAGTTCCTAACCACTTGGCTAAATGATTAAAACACTTTTTTCCATAGATTTCACTGGATGCATTATATATACAGTAGGAGTGTTTGGAGAGTTTTTATACTTATTTTATACTTAAAAACACACTTTCCTCCTAATGTTTGTTACTGTTAAAATGGTTGAAATAATTATTTTAGAATTCTGAATATGTTCTGATATTTTCAATAAAAGGAAATTACTACTTTCAGTAAGAATAAATGTTTGGTTAGAAATGTAGCAAAATACTTATGTGCTAAAGGATTCATTTATAAAAGTAGAAATGACCCTTTTAAGTGACTTTTAATATTGCTTTATTACTGTTTGTTTTCAACAAATAATGGCACCTCATCGGACTAAATATATTATATTGCACCCACAAAGGAAAACTTTTGCAAGTTTTTGCTCCAGGTTGAAAGAGAGGAGCGCCTTGAAGGCTGCAGGTTTATGTGTGTTGACAGCTTTTCTGTGTGGCTTTGTTCCAGCCGTGCTGCAGTGCTGCTCGCCTTCCACGCACATGGACGCGCTCAGTAGTTGTGTCAGCCCCACTGCCTCTTCCTACGCACACTGCAACTACTTTCAGGTAAGAGGCTGGGAGCCGTGGACATTCTCTGCATCAAGAACAGTACGGTTGGCCAGTTGACCACGCAGAGTTTCAGCGTGTAATTTTATCTTAATGAGTAGCCAGAGGTAAGCTGTGGATTATGGCCTCAGTTTTTCTCAATTCTAAAAAAAAAAAAAGAGATGTAAATGATGTCTGAGGATTCTTCCAGGCCTACACTTCTGGGCCTATTATTAGGCACTAGCCACATGTAGGCTATTTAAATTGAAATTAATTATAATTAAATAAAATTTAAAAATCATTCCTTAGTCACTAGCCACATTTCAGATGCTTAATAGTTTCGTATGGCTAGGGGCTACCGAATTTTATAGCGCACAGAACATTTTCATCATTGCTGTCAGTTAGTTGAAACAATGTTGTTCAACTAACTGTCAGCGTTGGTAAAACTGAATACAGTGGTAAAATAATTCATTTTTCCAGGTAAGCTCTAAAAGTATATAAATCACCAAATGACAGATCCTTCCAAGATAGCACAGATAATTACTTTTTTTTTTTAAAGGAGAAAGGGAAAATGATGTAAAAAATGAGAAAGCCCCCATGTTGTAAACACCACATTTCAATCATTTTCTCATTATTTATTAGGAAACAATTTCTTTGATTTAAATGTTGTAGACTACCAGTTTTAGGATAAAATTAAATCCTGTTTGTATTTTTATGTTGCAGTTGCTTAAAGATTGGAATTATTTTCCTTTGATATCATGTAATCACGATAGCTTCCATTCTTAAAAAATAGCTTACTAGTGGCATTCCAGTACTCAAAAGAGCATTTCTTTTTTCTTTTTTTTAATTTAGAAAATGTACATTGGAAGTCAAATTATAATCAGATTGTTGTTTGGAGAGTACAGAATCCGGTAAAGGGGACTTAAATGGACATATTTAATGCAGATATCATCAAGCATGTTAGTCTAGCTGTTTCATTTTCACTGGAAGAACATGTCTGTCTCACAAATTAGATGCTCTTATCTGTAGCTTCAGGCATTCTCTCACCTGGGTCATACTAGAGATACTCTGTTGGTGTTTCTTGATTATGTTTTAAATAAGTTATTTAAAACATCTTTAAAGACTTTTTCTTACTGCAAAGGCAATACATGTTGATTGTAGGAAAACAGAGATAAGTAGACATAAAACTTTTATTTTAAAAAGTTTTTTTTAAATTATGTATTTATTTATTTTTGGGTGTGCTGGATCCTCACTGCTTTGCACTGACTTTCTCTGCTGTGACGAGTGGGGGCTACTCTTCCTTATGGTTCAAGGGCTTCCCATTGCTCTACTTTCTCCCATTGTGGAGAACAGGCTCTGTGCTCGTGGGCTTCAGGAGTTGCAGCACTTGGGCTCAGTAGTCATGCCATGCAGGCTTTAGTTGCCCTGCAACAGGTGGAATCTTCCTGAACCAGGGATAGAACCCGTGTCCCCCTGAACTGGCAGGTGGATTCTTTTCTACTGCATCACCAGGGAAGTCTGACATAAAATTTTTAAATGGAAAAAAGGGAAGTATTTCAGATGCCATTATGAAAATAATTGCAGTTAAGTTTTGTTGGATTGTAGATGTGGTGACTGTGCATGAATGGTTCGTATATTGTAATGGTTAAGAGCAAGAATTCTGGAGTCAGGCAAACCTAGGCTTGAAACCTGGCTCGGTTAGTTATTTCATTGTGACTTTGAATAAATTATAAAGTTTCTCTGAACTTTAGTTCCACTATTTGGAAATGGAGATTATCACATTTCATTGACCTCTTATGAGGATTAAATGAAATAATGTACAGAAAGCACTTTGTGTATGCCTGGCATGTAGTAACAACTCAATAAATGGTGTACAGCTGTAGTACAGTAGCTTGATGTTTAAGCCATTTATATTTACATTATTTGGCATTATTGGCCTTTGAATTATTGATGCAATCTTTGTAGTGTGTTTGGCGACATTGACTCACTACCTATTTTGTTTAATTATAACTCTTCTGTATCTTATGTTTATAACCTGATATAGTCAGCAAACAATCACTGAATACCTATTCTGTGCAAAACTCTGCATTTGGCAACAACTCAGTACGTATTTTATTTAATCATTACTCTTCAGCATTCTGTGTTCATGGCTTGAGGTTGTTTACCATCAGATGTAACTGTGCACAGTACTATGTATAAGAGAATACATCTTGACGATATCAGTCTAAAAGTGACAGCTATTTTAATCTATTGTTTTAGTATTAAAATAATCTCAAGAAAGGACATTCGATATTCCATCCATTTTTTCCCCAGATTATTTGGAACAGAATATCAGTATTTCCCCCTGAATCTATTGAAGCATTGGCGGACTTGTGAGCAGCCTGTGTTTATTCCCTTACTACATTCCTAAAACAGTGTATGTTTTTGTCTGTCAACCTTTCTGATAGAATTTGATACATAGACATTTTATCAGCAAATAGGTATTTGGATACTATAGCTTGTTTTTGATTTTGTGTACTTTAACCCTGAGAATTATTGATCCATTCCAATATTAAAACTTAGCATAGTGGTTGACATATAATAGTTCGTGTGCTAATGCTAACAATAGAGTTAAAGGTACCACTGCCGAAAACTTGACTGGCATTCAAGTTTTCTTAGTGAACTTCAAGTTTAATTTGTTTATGTTTAGCGTTCATCAGCGTAAATGTTTTTGCTTTCCTCCTTAATCTCATATTTGATTTTCTATCCAAAGAATCCTATTTTCTCTTTTCCCAGAATCCTCCAATGCAGTCTTCCTATCCAGTTGAATTTCTGCCTTCTAATTGGCCTTGCAGTGCTACTGATGAAAATAAAAAGACAGAAGTAAACCTAGAGGCTGTTTTTCAGATAGTAGATGAGTTGCATTCCTCCCCTAAATTGGAGATGGTCAAGGTGGAGCCCGTTGAGAATCAGTGCTCAACATCCCAGTCTAGTAGAGGCCAACATATCCTAGCTAATTCAAACAACAGCAATCCATCTTCCACAAGTCAGGCTAGCCAGCTGGAGCCACTTACTCCTGTAGGTTCAGATATTACGTCTTTTGTGGTCGGAACAGAACAGGCAATTACCTGCTCTCTACCACAGTCACCTGAGTACATCTATACCATCCACCCAGCTCAGCCTGTTGAAAATACTACAATGCAAGAGTCTGCAATCAACCAGCAAGCTCACATCAAACTGAAGGAGCAGCTGAGTCATAATCCATCGCCATCTTCAGTAGTGTTTGTGCAGGAAGGGCTACCATTCAGCACACACCAGGTAAGAGGCAAAGAAAAATTCCTAGTAATGTTCAGAGGTACCTGGTGCTTCTTGCTAAGGACTGTTTTAGTGGGGACTTTGTCCTGGTTTTATTTGGGTTTAATACGAGTTCATTATGCTTTCCGGAAGGATCATGTCCCAGTGGTTCTGCACAAAGCATTTCAGAAAGAAGTAACCTGAACTGTCAGGCATGCTCTCATTATGTTATGGTTTGAATGAGCACTGTGGTATAAGATTTACCAATATTTTCATGTTAAAAACATCCTCTGAGTTTCACTTCCAAACTTAATTTGAATGGACTAGGTGTGCCTGCCTGATTAAATTCCACTTCTTAGATGGATGGTTTATCTCATAGATAACATCAGGACTTTCCTGGCCATTTGTAGCGTGGAGGTAAAGAGATGCTTGGAAGTATTTTCATACTTTCTTACAGCATTATTGGATTCTAATTTGACTTGAGAGCATATTGCGTGTGAATTTCCTTGCTAATATTCTCATTCCTAAAGTAGAATTCTGACTCTGGTTTGAGAGATATATTCCGAAAGTAGAGAATAATCCTTTATCACTGCTAGCTTATGACCAGAAAATGAATAAACTCGCATTCTAAAATATAAAAGTATATCCAAATTAAAATCACTTTTGTGATTAAGTATTTTTTTCTCAATCCTAGCCTGATATATATGTATTTCATTTTGGATTTTTTTCTTTAATGGAGTTGAAAATGTCTTCATCTTTAGAGCTTCACAAGATAATTTTTTGGCAGCGGTGTGTGTATTTTGGCCACACCACGTGGCTTGTGGGATTTTAGTTCCCTAACCAGGTATTGAACCTGGGCCCTCAGGAGTGAGAGCATGGAGTCCTAACCTCTGGACAGTGAGTGAAGCCCCTGGGCCGTTTTTTCTTAAGGCATTCTTTTCTGGCTAACTTAAGAGCCAAATGTCTTAAGGTTTCTATCAACTCATTGTCCTTTTTGAGCCCAAACATTGAGACCCAGTGTACTATGTATTAAAATAATATTATAAATTCAGTAGACCAGAGATAGGCCCTTTGTGTTTCAAATACGCCTGTGAAAAGATCATGAAATGTGTCTTTATTCCTTCATAGTCACATCCAAAATATTAGATTTCATACCTTAAAATTGCATTCACATAGTTTCTTTAAAAAAATTTGGATATCACAGCTTTTGAAAGCTGTATTTTGAACTTCTAGCCCTACTTTAATATATAGTTTTATTTTAAAATAAATTCATTATTATATAGAATATTTCAGAAATTGGTCAACTTGACAAAGGGATTAGGTATTCTGAAGAAAACATAGGAACTCCAAGAAACAAATCTATGTATCATAAGCAAGGCAGATCTAGATTTTATAGGGGCTGAAGCTTACGCAATTTTGAGAGCCTTATTAAGACAAAGAAACCAAAATTAGTAGAATAAAGTATTCACAGCCCCTCTGACATCATCCAACAGGATCATACCTACGGCCATTCCAGTATCACCAAGAGGGGAAATCTGATGGAAGAGATGTTAGAATGGGAAAAGATAGTGGTGTTAACCAGTTATAAATTGTGTGTGTGAATTTTATTTAAAAAATGAAGCTTCATGGTGAATCTTCCTCTGGTCATAGTACATATTTTAGCTGCATAGACATTTCAGTGGTTTCTGTATGGGGAAATATACATCTTACTACCAAAGATTCAGGTTAGCTTAATAAAATTGGGTAGCATCATTCATAAGGATTAAAAAGCTTTAACGATCATGTTTGTTGGATCATTTTTCTATAATAGAACTCCTCTGATAAAATATCTTAATTTTTAGTAGCTGTTTGGGGGTAATTGGGAATAATGAGTGGGTTTAATATTTTAGGTGGATGCCAGTATAAAATGCCAGACCAATCCACCTGAGAATATCTTGCCTTCAGAACAAATGGGATTCCTTATTTCCGAAATGGGGCCTGCTAGCAAGCCTAGTAAAGACATGGGTTTATCCACTCCAGCCAGATACAGAGAGCGAAGAAGCAACTCACAGCAAGGAAAGTCCCCTGGTAAGGACTGTTGTGATCTGGAACACTCACGGTAGGCTCACAGTGTGGAATTAATTTCTGAGTGGTCTTCAGCTATTATTCATAGTTACATTTATCACATTGCTGCTTAATATAACTGTGATTTTTAACTCTATTTTCTTAATTATCCCTGTAAAGTTAAGTCCACATTATATTTCAGTATTGCATGTAAAAATATGAGCTTTTGCAAAGAGAACATAGTAAAAGCAAAACAATTTGGATTATTTAACTAGGAGAATGCAAGGATGAAAGATGGTTTAATAACTGCTTCAGATGCCAAAGACTGTAATTACAGGAGTACTTGTTCTTTTATTAGCAGAGTATAGTACAAAAGGGCATGTTCTTAAATTGTGGCAAGAAAAAATTAGATGGACATTAAAGATATTACCCTGAGCATATTATAAAGTATGACTCTGTATCAGTAGGATTTTTCTTGTGGTTTGTAGGAACCCAGAGTTGGTGTTTGTTTTAGTACAGTTGGTGTTACTCTTTCTAGGGGTATGGACAGAATCTTTTTTAAGAAAATAGTGATGTTTAATAAAATATGTTTCTTGTATGATATGATCCAAAACCAAATCATCAAAGTTTTCAGTAGACAATGTGAATTTTATTAAATTATATGCATGTCAGATGCGTGCAATTCAGTGAGTTAAGCAGTCAGGTCAAACAGTCATGTTAACCTATAAAAATTAAAAGAATCTTGGGAACTTCTGGAGAATTTTCCCCAAAAGTAGGCTAATAGTAATATGATCAAGGTGTTGTTTAGACTCACAGGGTTTTTTCTGCAAAGTGCCATTTAGACCATGTCTCCCCGTTCATACTGTATGCACTGTTTGCTGAATGCAGGGTAGGCAAGGTGTGAGCTAAGAGGTTGGAAGAAAACTAGAGGAGCTGTAGGAACTGCAGCTGTTTCTTCTCTCCTGGCTGGTACAGCGGCTGTAGCAGCCGACATAACATAACCTCCCTCAAGGGCTTTCCAGGTGGAACTTATATATGCTTACATAACACAAGTAGCCCATGGCCAAGCAAGTACCTCATGACACACATGCTCAGTGCTATCCAACTCTTTGCAACCCCATGGACTATATACTGGAGTGAATAGCCTTTCCCTTCTCCAGGGATCTTCCCAACCCAGGGATTGAACCCAGGTCTCCCACATTGCAGGCTGATCTTTACAAGCTGAGCCACAAGGGAAGCCTTATAAATGATCTCAGTTACATAATCATTATTCACAAAATGTGGGGCGAGAGAGAGAGAGAGAGGGCGTGAGGAGAGAGAGCCTGACCACCACCATCTTGGCTTATTTGCTCTTTCCCTACTGAACAAAAACTATCTGGACCACTCATCTTATTTGATAAACTTAACTTGTACAGTTGCTTTTAGTTGAGTATATGATCCAATCTGTAATCAGAGATTAAGGTTTCTTACCACCGAAGATGTTCAAAACAATGGCATAGACTTTAAAGGCAATTTAGAAAAGGACAGTAGTGAATATTCACTGCATACTCATTTTTATGCCATACTACAAACTTGATGAAAGTGGTATTGTCATCTCCTTGAAAGATCAGGAAACTTAAGCTTGGAGAGGATAAGGAACTTGTTCAAGATCACATTAATTTAGCTAATACTCTGTTCACAGTCCTTCTGTTGACTGTGCCCTTTGATGCACAGAAGTTTTTAAGTTTGACATTGTCCCATGTGTCTATTTTTGCTTTTGTTGCCTGTGCTGTTGGTGTCGTATCCAAGAAATCATTGCCAAGCCTAGTGTCATACAGTTTTTCCACTGTGTTTTCTTTCAGGTGTTTCATAGTTTTAGGTCTTATATTTAGGTCTTTAATCCATTTTGAGTTAATATTTGTAGATGATGTAAGACAAGGTTCCACCTTGATTCTCTTGCATATGGACATCCAGTTTTACCAGCACGATTTGTTGCAGAGAGCTTTCCCCATTGAGTGTTTTTGGCATCCTTGTTCAAGGTGATTGACCATATGTGTGAGGATTTATTTCAGGTCTCTATTCCAGTCCATTGGTCTGTTTTTCTGTATTTATGCCAGTACCATATGATCTCTATTTAACTATTCTGTTGTAGCTCAAAAGCAATCATAGATAATACATAAGTGAATGGTTGTGGCTGCATTTCAGTAAAACTTTGTTTACAAAAAACAGGTGCTGGGCCCAGTTTGACCTAGAGATTGTAATTTGCCAAGCCCTGAGTTAGACTAACAGCTTATTTCTGAACAACAGCAATGGAAGCCAGAAAGGAGTAGAATCATATTTTCAGTATACTAAAAGAAATATGCAGTCCTGGAAATCTATACCCAGCAGTGATGAAGGCAAAAATGAAGACCTTTTCAGATAAACACAAAATCAAGAGCGTGCACCACAGCAGATAAACATTAAAGAAAGTTCTGCAGGGTGTTCTTCAGGCAGAGGAAAGCAAGGAGACATATTGTAGTTTCCAGGATAATCACCAACATAATAGAAACAATCCAAAAAAAAAAAAAAAAAAAAACGGGGGGGGTGGGGAGCAGGAAAGGAGGAAGAAAGAAATGCAAAATAAGGAAAAGAGAAAACAAATAATTTAAGAGATTGACCCAAATTCAACCAATACAACTATTATATATGTAAATGGTCTTAAAATGTCAGAGGCAGAGATTGCTAGAGTAGATTAGAGGGGAAAGTCCTACTGTAGGCTGACTACAGGAGACATGTATTGAAAGTAAGTGGATAGAAAAAGAACAAGCAAACAGGAAGTATAAGGTGGCTGTTATGATTATTCTTAAATATCAGATAAAACAGACCTTAAGACCTAGAGTGTTAAAAAGAGGGCCACTTCATAATGATGAACAATTTATCAGCGAGGTATGACAAAGAATGTTCAAACTACCACATACTTGTGCTCATTTCACGTGCTAGCAAGGTAATGCTCCGAATCCTTCAAGCCAAGGCTTCAACAGTACATGAACCAAGAACTTCCAGGTGTTCAAGCTGGATTTAGAAAAGGCAGAGGAACCAGAGATCAAATTGCCAACATCTGCTGGATCATAGAAAAAGCAAGGGAATTCCAGAATTATCTTCTGATTCATTGACTATGCTAAAGACTTTGTGTGAATCACAACAAACTGTGGAAAATACTTAAAGAGATGGGAATATCAGACCACCTGAACTGTCCCCTGAGAAACCTGTATGCAGGTCAAGAAGCAGTAGTTAGAGCTGAACTTGGAACAATGGACTGGTTCCAAATTGGGAAAGGAGTAAATCAAGGCTGTATGTTGTCACACTGCTTTTTTAACTTACATGCAGAGTACATCATGTGAAATGCCAGCCTGGATGCATCCCAAGCTGTAATTAAGATTGCTGGGAAAAATATCAGTAACCTTATATATGTAGATGATACCTAATAGCAGAAAGTGAAGAGGAAATAAAGAGCTTCTTGATGAAGGTGAAAGAGGAGAGTGAAAAAGCTGGCTTAAAACTCAACATTCAAAATACTAAGATCATGGCATCTGGTCCCATCACTTCATGGCAAATAGATGGGGGGAAAATGGAAACAGTGACAGACTTTTCTTGGGCTCCAAAATCACTATGGACAGTGACTACAGCCATAAAATTAAAAGACGCTTGCTCCTTGGAAGAAAAGCTATGACAAACTAGATGGTATATTAAAAAGCAGAGATATCACTTTGCCGACAAAGGTCCGTATCGTCAAAGCTGTAGTTTTTCCAGTAATCACATACAGAAGTGAGAGTTGGACTATAGAGAAGGCTGATTGCTGAAGAATTGATGTTTTCGAACTGTGGTACAGGAGAAGACTCTTGAGAGTCCCTTGGACTGCAAGGAGATCAAACCAGTTAATCCTAAAGGAAATCAACCCTGAATATTCACTGGAAGGACTGATGCTGAAGCTGAAACTCCAAAAATTTGGCCTCCTGATGAGAAGAGCCGACTCATTTGAAAAGACCTTACTCCTACACTTTGATGCAAAAAGCCAACTCAGTGGAAAAGACCCTGCTGCTGGGAAAGATTGAGGGCATGAGGACAAGGGGATGACAGAGGATGAGATGGTTGGATGGCATCTGTGACTCACTGGACATGAGTTTGAGCAGACTCTGGGAGATAGTGAAGGACAGAGAAACCTGGTGTGCTGCAGTCCGTGGGTCAAAGAGTCGGACTCGACTAAGTGACTGAAAAACAGCAACACATCAATTATAAATGTGTTTTGTGTAATAATGGAGCTTCAAAATCCAAGATACAAAATAACAAAAATTAAAGAGAGAAACAGACAATTCCTCAATGTACTAGGATGTTTTAATACTTTTATATAAGCAGTTGATAGAATAACTAGACAAAATATCAGTTAAAGACATAGAAGATATGAACAATGTAATCACCTTAATCTAATTGGCATTTTTGGAACACTGAGCATCCAGTGCTTGCAGAATATATACATTGTTCTCAAGTGCATATAGTACATTTACCAGATAGGTCATTCACTGGGCCATAAGACAAGTCTCAATACATTTAAAAGAACTGAAGTCATACAAAGTGTATTTTCTGAATACAACAGATTAAATTAGAAATCAATAACAAAGAAATTAGGAAAAGATCAAATATCTGGAAATAAACATACTTCTAAATAATTTGTGACTCAGACAAAATCACAAGAAAAATTAGAAAATATTTTTAACTGACTGACAATCAAAATACAATATCCAAGTTTGTGGGATGCAGCTAAAGCAGTGTTAGAATCAAACATACAGCTTTAAAGGCTAATAGAAAATAAGTAAGACCTAAAATCAATGACCTGAGGTTTTACCATATGAAACTATAAAGAGAAGAGGAAAATAAACCCAAAGTAAATGTTAAAAATAAAAGCAGAGGGAATTCCCTGGTGGTCCAGTGGTTAGTACTCAGAACTTTGGACTTTCCACCTCCAAGGGTGTGGGTTCTATCACTAGTCCAAGATCCCTAGAACTAAGATCCCACAAGCCACGCAACACAGCAAAAAATAAATAAATAAAAGTAGAAGTCAGTGATATAGAAGACAGACAATTGAGAAGACTAACAAATATAAAGCTAGCTCTTTGAAAAGATCGACAGTTTTGACAAACTGCTAGCTAGACTGATCCCCGGAGATCACATACAGAACACAAATCATAACTATTAAGAATGAAAAAGAGACTAATACCTCAGAATCTATGAATGGTAAAAGGATAATAAGAGAATACCATGGAGAGTCTTATGTCAATGAACACAGCTACATAAATGGAATAGACACATTTCTTAAAAAATACAACTTGCCAGAATTCACACAAGAAGATCCAATGAATAGCCCTACTTCTTTTGAAGAAGTTGGTTACCAAACATTTTCCTCACAAGAAGAAAGGAAATCACAGACTTATAATCTGCATGAATATATGTGCAAAAATAATTAACAAAATATTAGTAAGTTGACTCCAACAATGTGTAAAAATGATGGACAAACCGAGGAGAGTTTGGATCAGGAATGCAAGACTTGATTGCACTTCAGATGTTAAACACTGTTATTCATCATACTAACAATAAAGGAGAAAAACTACGACAATGTCAGTAGACCCAAGGAAAGCACTTGACAGACGTCAGCACGCTTTAGTAATAAAATCTCTCAACAACATAGGGGTAGGGGAAACTTTCAAACTGATAGAGAAACATCTATAAAATATGTATAAAAAGGATCATGATCAATAGTGAGAGACCAAGCTGTTTCCCCTGAGATTGGGAACAAGGCAAGGATGCCCACTTGTACCACTCATGTTCAGTATTGTACCCGTGGACCTTGCCATTGCAATATGCAATAAAAGGAAATAAAAGATGTAAAGATGGGAAAGGAAGAAGTGAAACTGTATTTACAGATGATATGATTACTTATGTTAAAAATCTGGGGAATGTAGCAAAACTACTAGAACAAATAAATGAATTAGCAAGGTTATGTCTTGCTTAGAAGGACATATAGTTAATGTGCAAATACCGTTCCTTCTTTATAAATTAGCACACAACTGGAAAGTGAAATTTAAAAAAATCAGACAGTTACAATAGGACCAAAATCGAAAGATACCTAAGTATAAACTGAACAAAAGATGTCTAAGACCTCGACACTGAAAGCTACAAATTTTGCTGAAAGGAATTAATAAATATTAATAAAAGAAATTAACCTAAATAGAAAGATGTGCCATGTTCATGGATAAGAATACCCAGTATTGTTAAAGTGACAGTTCTCCACAAATTGATCTATAAATTCAATGCAATCCTAATCAGAATTCTAGTAGACATTTTTTCTTTAATGACAAGCTGATTCTAAAATTTAAAAGAAAATTCTAAGGACACAGATTAACCAAGGCAAGTTTTAAAAATAAAAAATTGGAGGAGGCTTTACCAGACTTACCATCCTGAATCATCAGGATGATCAAAAAAGCAAGAGTTCCAGAAAAACATCTATTTCTGCTTTATTGACTATGCCAAAGCCTTTGACTGTGTGGATCACATCAAACTGTGGAAAATTCTTAGATAGGAATACCAGACCACCTTACCTGCCTCCTTAGAAATCTGTATGCAGGTCAAGAAATAACAGAACTGGACACAGAACAACAGACTGGTTCCAAATAGTACATCTAGGCTGTATATTGTCATCCTGATTATTTAACTTCGAAATGCCTATCTGGATGAAGCACAGGCTGGAATCAAGATTGCCAGGAGAAATATCAGTAACCTCAGATATGCAGATGACACCACCCTTATGGCAGAAAGCAAAGAAGAACTAAAGAGCCTCATGATGAAAGAGGAGAGTAAAAAGTTGGCTTAAAACTCAACATTCAGAAAACTAAGATCATGGCATCTGGTCCCATCACTTCATGGCAAGTAGATGGGGAAACAGTGGAAACAGTGAGAGACTTTATTCTTTTGGGCTCCAGAATCACTTCTGATGGTGACTGCAGCCATGAAATTAAAAGACGCTTACTCCTTGGAAGAAAAGCTATGGCCAACCTAGACAGCATGTTAAAAAGCAGAGACATTACTTTGCCGACAAAGGTCCATCTAGTCAAAGCTGTGGTTTTTCCAGTGGTCATGTATGGATGTGGGAGTTGGACTATAAAACCGAGCGCCGAAGAATTGATGCTTGTGAACTGTGGTGTTGGAGAAGACTCTTGAGAGTCCCTCGGACTGCAAGGAGATCCAACCAGTCCATCCTAAAGAAAATCAATCCTGAATATTCATTGGAAGGACTGAGGCTGAAGCTGAAACTCCAGTAGTTTGGCCACCTGATGCGAAGAACTGACTCATTGGAAAAGACCCTGATGCTGGGAAAGGTTGAAGGCAGGCGGAGAAGGGGACAACAGAGGATCAGATGGTTGGATGACATCTCTGACTCGGTGGACATGAGTTTGAGTAAACTGTGAGAGTTGGTGATGGACAGGGAAACCTAGTGTGTTGCAGTCCATGGTGTCGCAAAGAGTCGGACACGACTGAGTGATTGAACTGAGCTGAACTGAGGAATTACCATAAAGCCATAATAATCAAAATAGTTTGGTACTGGTGAAAAGGGAGGCAATGAGATGAATGAAACAAAAAAGAAAGTCCAGAAATAGATCCACACCTATGTGGTCAATTGACTTTCAACAAAGGTGCTAAGGCAATGCAATGGAGAAAGGAAAGTGTTTCCAACAAAAATTAACATTTACCCATGCCTGACACCTCACATAAAAATTAACTAAAAAAAAGGGGGAATAAAAAAGAAATTAAACATACTTTACAGACCTAAATTTAAAACCTACAACTATAAAACTTCTTAGAAAAAAAAAGACAAGCTTTGCTTCTCTGGGCAAAGATTTCTTAGGACACAAAATATATGATCAATAAAGAAAAAATTGATGAATTGGATTTCATCAAAATTTAAAACTTTTGCTCTTTGAAAGATATCTTTCAGAAAATGAAAAGGCAGGCCAAAGACTAGCAAAAAATATTAACAACACATATATCAAAACAAAGACAGTATCTAGAATGTGAAAAGAACTCTTAGAATGCAATTGAAAGTTGAGGAGACAACAGGAGGAGACATTTTTCAAAAGAAGATATACAAATGGTGAGTAAGCACATGAATAGATGTTTAATCATCAGAGAAGTCAGATAAAAACTACAATGAGAGAGACTTCCTTGGTGGTCTAATCACTAAGACTCCAAGCTCCTACTGCAGGGGGCCCAGGTTTGACCCCTGGTCAAGGAACTAGATCTCATATACGACAACTAAGAGTTTGAATGCCACCCCTAAAGATCCAGCATGCTGCAGTGAAGATTGAAGATCCATTTTGCCAAAACTAAGACCTGGCGCAGTCAAATAAATATTAAAAAAAGAGATACCGCAGCACACACCAGTTAGAATGGCTAATATTTTTTAAAAATATAACCATACCAGGTATTGACGAGGCATCTGGAACTGGTAATTTAAAATAGTGTAACAACTTTTGGAAATAGCTTGGCAGTTTCTTAAAAATCAAGTTAAACATGTTTCTGCTACCCAACCCAGCCATGATGGGTGGAGAAAGACTATTACACAAATATACTTGGCAGTTTATTTGTAGTAGTTAAACAGCCTTGGACTTCCCTGGTGGCTCAGATGGTAAAGAATTCGCCTGCAATGCAGGAGACCTGGGTTTAATCCCTGAGTTGGGGATCCCCTGGAGAAGGGAATGGCAACCCACTATACTATTCTTGCCTGGAGAATCCCATGGACAGAGGAGCCTGGTGGACTACAGTCCTTAGAGTTGCAGAGTCAGACAGGACTGAGCAGCTAAGCACACATACCCAGAGGCCCTAGAAACGACTACAAATGTCCGTTCAAAAGTGAACAGATAGACAAATTGCAGTGTACCCATGCTGCCGAATACTTTTCAGCAGTCAAAAGGAACACATCACTGATACACACAAATCATTATGTTGAAGTGGTGCTGGGGAATACAAATGTCTTTGAAGCAATCCAGTTTTTGTTGCCTGCTTCTGCTAGAGGGGACCTAAAGGGTCTGAGGATTACTTCAGAGGCTGAACAATCACACATTTTAACAGGCCAGGGCTTTTTATTTCTCTGGCATTTTAATTCTTTCAAAAGAACTTGGAAGACTTTTGTTTCTCTTTGGTAGTTCCAAATATGTGTTAGAGATCTCATCTAGGTAGTTTTTAAGCCTGAAAAGTCTGGTATTTGATTTACTGTTTGCACTTTGCCCATCCTCTTCCCTCAACCTAATGGCACTTTATATTGAGATACCTGAAAAGATGGGTTTGATTGGGAAGATAACACTCTTGATCTGATTTTCGTCATAGTCAATCAGAAGTACTTGAGAAAAGCTTAGAGGTACCTCTTACTACTCTTTCAAGTTGGGATATTAAAGCACACCTCAAATTACTGAACGCTAGTCAGTTGGTGACCAACCGCAGGCAGAGGAATATTTTCTTGCGTCTCTACTTGCATGCCAGCTACCTCTAGCTCGAGTTTATCTTTTCGGGTTTTGCTGAATATATCAGGAAACAGCCAACACATTGTGAATTTTTTCAGCCTTTCCCCTTCTGGTTACATGCCCATTGGCATGTGGTCTGCTTTCCAGGGTATCACAGGCAATGATTTTACCAAATATTTTGACATGGATTACAGAGATTACCAACATTCTAGCCCACTGTGTCTCAACTATCTGCTGTCTGACTGCTGAGCCAGAATCACATATTTTTATTGGAATTACAAGCAGCACCTCACTTACAGATTCCAAATTCCATATTAATCCATGTATGAATTAGGCTACTGTAAAAAGCAAAATACCAGTGTCTTAAACAATTTAGAAGTTGGTTTTCTTCCTCGTGTTACAGTCTGAGAGTAAGCTGTCCAGAGGCGATGTGGCAGCTTCACCTCTCTGCTGGCCCTCAGGTGTTACATGGTTAAAGACGGCTCATCACTCTGCCCTCACCAGCCAGCAGGTTGCTGTAAACATCCCTTTCTCTTATGAGCATAATCATTGCTGTGCCACATCAGTCTGATAGAACTTGGTCACCTGGTTGAACAGGCTGCAGGGGAGCTTGGAAATATGACCTTTAGCTGGGGGTCATTTGCCTTTTTAAAAGAAGAGTAAATATTAGGAGACAACCAGAAGTCTCTGTTTCATGGACTTTGAGAAAATATTTACAACACAAAATATAAAACATTGTATTCATTATACATAAAAGCTTCTACAAATAAAAGAAAGCAATCCAATAAAAAGAAATAAAGTTATTAGTGTGTAATTCAACTGAAGAGATACAAATGACCAGTAAGTGTAGAGAAGGATGTTGAACCAATTCAGCAAAATCAGTAATGAGAGAAATGCAAGTACTAAATGAACCAAAAACATTTTTTTTTCAATCTGATTGACAAAACTTGAACTGTTGATAATATTCAGGTTTGACAAAGATGTAGGATACACTGTTTGATAATTGGAATGTAAATTTGTAGAGCCTTTTGGAGGGCAGTCTGACATGGTCTGTAAATAACTAAAATACTCATATGCTTTGACTTAGAAACTCCTAGGAATCTTTCTTACAAAGTTCACTATAGTGTGTTATTTATAGTAACAAACATTTGGAAAAAAGCATAAATGCCTGATAATGGAGAACTGGACAAACTGATAAATTCATGTAATGAAATACTATGCAATCATTTAACAAAATAAAGTAGGTTGATATGTTTTTTACTTGGAAAGATAGTGTTCACAGTATGTTAAGTGAATGAAGCTAGTTACAGTACAATATGTCTAGTACAACCTGCTTTCTAGAATGGGAAATATATATATACACTGTAAAATTATATTAAAAAGTCTGAAAACGAATAAAACTGATACATGTAACAGTGGTTACCTCTGGGGAAGTAAAATTGGAGGTGTAGAAAGGTATTTTTTACTTTCTAATTTGTGTATGAGTATACATAATGGTGGGATTATGGGGAAATCTACCTTTTTGTATTTTTGTAGCTTTTTAAAATTGAAAAAAATTTAATATAGTTTAAATACTGTAAAGAGTTTCTTTATACTTTATAGTATGAATATAAAAGCCTCAAAATGATAGAAGTGATCAATTTAAAAAGTATTTTGAAAAAAAATTTTATATGCCAAATATCAATGTGACTTTTGAGATTTAGATATGATTGACTCAAGCTAACCTTATCCCACACTAAAAATTCTTTTTCAGGACTTCTGAGAACTTCTAGGGTTTACAATGGCTTTTAATTTTGAGTTTCTGCTTTTGCAGAAACATTAATTTCTCACCACTTGCTCTTTGCTGGACCACATGTGGAGTCAGCCTTCTTGCTTTGATTGCCCCCTCCACCCCCCACCCCACCCACCACTGCTCTGCCTGCAACCCCCAGCAGTTATATAAGGTATTCATATGTGTCGCATACTTTTCTGATTTGGTGGCGTAGAAAAGGTTTGCATTTAAAATATTGCAGATAATTTAAATGGAACGTGAACTATTCTTTTTAAAGAGCTGCAGTTACTTCACAGTCTTTGGCCCTTGCCTGTCGCTGGCCGGTGTGGGCTCCTGCCGCGGCGCCCTCGTTCCTGCACTGGTACCACAGCTTCCCTTCTCTGGTCCCTTTCTTCCCCTGTTGTGCCAGTGCACCCCTAATTCTGTGTCACAGGCAGAGAAGGCTAGGCGTCTGCTTCCCAACCAGGCCTTGAGACCTCATCTTGCCCAGAGAAAACAGGATATATTGTCAAGATACATTCTTCAGCAGACAGTTACCTCCCCAAGGGAGACTCTGGTGCCTGCTGTTAAAATGATAATTTCCTCTCTTTCCCTCCATACTGTGGTTGTAAGTGTAACTGATAAGGCAGTTAGCATATTATTTTTCTTAACTCTTATGTCCCCACCCCCTCACCCTCACCCTCCACCCCACCCCCACCCCGCCTCCATTCCCCAGTAAAGCCTAATTCTTTTTTGGTCAGTGGTGTTGATAGGTGAGTCTTAATTGACCTTGGCTTCCTGCCGTGAAACAGAGGAGTTGTGAAATGTTGACATTATTATGACATCTAATCACACCTTCATGTTATTAGGGGCAGGGAGCCAGTGACTTGTGCTTAAACTAGAACATCCTTGCTAAAATGTTAGCTCTAAATATTTATTTTTAAAAATGTATTTATTGGCTGTTGGGTCTTAGTTGCCACCTGCAGGACCCTCAGTCTTCATTGTGTCACGTGGGGTCTTTAGTTGCAGCACATGGGACCTAGTTCCCTGACCAGGGATAAAACCCAGGCCCCCTGCATTGGTAACATGGAGTCTTAGCCACTGGGCCACCAGGGAAGTTCCCAGGAATTAGCTTTTGTACGCAAATGTGAGAAGAAACACAGTTCATGAATTTGCAAATTATTCTTCCTTGATAGAACTTAGTCTAACAAACAGTTGGGCTATAAGAACATTGGTACATATAAGGTCCTATGGCATTAAAAGATTTTAACCACATTCAGTGTAAGATTTACATACTGTTAGAGGCTGTACAATACAGTCAACAGGAAGAAAGCTTCTGGTATTAGAAAAAAACTAAATTAAAATCTGGATTTTGTTGTTTACTGAGCCTCAGTTTGATCTGTAAAATGAGGATAATAAGACATATGTTTATATAAAACATAACTGACTTAGTATAGTGCCTGGTATATAGAAAATACATGGTAGCAATAGAATTTTAGCAAAATTGTTATTTTCATACTTACTATTTTGATGTTTATTACTGTCAAGTATTTTTCAAGATGAATGGTCTCATTTTAATTCATGAGAGCTCTTAGTGTTCCTGGCAGCCCTGTAATAGTTCCCTAATCAGTACCTTCCCCGTTTTCCAAAGCCACTCTATCATATCTTCTCTGCTCCAACTTCCAACACAACTCCTCTCTTTTCATTCTCAGCTTTGACCTTGTTTCTTATTTTACTGAGAAAATAGAAGCAGCTAGAAGAGAACTTTCATATCTCTCCACCAACAAATCTATCAGTCTACCACTTGTGTAACTCTACACTTTGCCTTTCTTCCTTTTATAATGGGAAAAGGCCAGTCCTTCCATTTGTGTACAGAATCCCCTGTTGTGTACTCACAGACTTAGCCTTACTCTTCAATAATCACGTTTTACCTTTTATATTAGATAATTCCTATTAGCATACAACCATGCCATCACATAGGTTCTGTGTTAAAAGTAATTCCTCACACTTTCTCTTCATTCATATTTTCATCCAGCTACTACATTTTTTCTCTTCCCCCTAGAGAAAAGCTCCTTGAAAGCATATCCTTATCTCAACCAGATTTTCTAACTGGGTTTTCATTCCTGCTCCTCAGCTGAAACTGCTCTTATCAAAGTTTTCTGTTACTGCTGTGGTGCCAAATCCAGTGGTCTGCTCTCCGTCCCCTGCACCTCGGCAGCACTGAACCAACAACCTCAACCTTCACTTGGCTTCTGGAATATCACCCTTTCCTGGGTTTTCTTCAGCTTCACTGGCCACTCTGTAGTTTATATTACTAAATCTTTGTCTGCCCTCACTTTTAAATATTGATGAATCCCAGAGCTCAATTCTTGGACCTCTTTTCTTCTCTCTCTACTCAATTCCAGGTTATATCAACAAGTCTCATTGCTTTTATCGTCTTCATAGCGCTGACTCCTAAATTTACATCTTAAGTCTCAGTCTTCTCTGAACTCCAAATGTGCATACCTTTTTTCCATGCTCCCTCTTCGTTTGTATGTCCAGGAGTGTCCCAAATACGCTGTAGCTCCTTTCCCCAGTTTTACTTATTCCAGTAAATAGTACTTCTAGTTACCTCTAGTCAACCAAAAGTCTTGAGGTCTTCCTTGATTCTCTTCGCTCACATCCCATGCATCAGCAAATTCTATCAGCTCTATCTCAGTGTAGATCCAGAATCTGACCACTTACCACCTTTACATGCTGCCACCATGGTCCAAGCTGCTGCATCTCTTGCCTAATCTTTCTTCTTCCACTGTGTGCTCCTACAATTTGATCCTCTTAAAATTATTTCCCTGCTTAAATTTTTCCAGTGGTTTTCTATCACATTTAGAAGAAAATCTAAAAATCCTTACTATGATTTTGGTAACTGCTCTGACTTTATCTCCTACCACCTTCCATCTCCCTCATCTGTTCCAGCCACAGTAGCCTCTTCAGTATTCTCTGAACACACCAAGCATGGTCCTGCCTTCCCATTTGGTCTTCTCACTGCCCGAAATTTGTCTTTACCCAGGTATTCACATGGCTTTCTCATTACATTCAGTTCTCTACTCAAATGCCAGCTCATCGTAGGAACCTTCTTGACTATCCTGTCTGTAATAGGTACCCTATTCCCCATGTCCTGCCCTCCCTCGTGCATATTTTTTCCTATTCTTTATTTATTTATTTTTTCTTTATTTATCTTTGTTTTTTTTCTACAATGTTCATCACTACTTGACATTTTATATTATTTTTCTCTCCCTCTGAAGGTAAGTTCCATGAGGACAAGAATTTTGTTGTGTTCATCTCCAGCCCCTGCATGATTGCCTGTGGCATTCAATGTTTATGCACCATTAGATCTTATTCATATACTTAAAAGATCCTGGGGGAAAAAGTGATCTTTAAAAAAACTGTGGTAAAATACACAAAACAAAATTCAACATCTTAACTATTTTTTAAGTGGATAGTTCAGTGGCATTCAGCCCTTTCATACTGTTCTGCATCATCTCCATCATCCATCTCCAGAACTCTTTTCATTTTGTAAAACCGAAACTCTGCTTATAAACAATTCTTGTTTTTCTTCTCACCCACCAGCACCTGGAAAACCTATCTTACTTTCTGTCTCTATGAACAATCTTTAATTAGCCACCAAAAGATAAGTTTTGAACATCTGAAAAGTCAGTCACCCCCATAGGTTGCTTTTAATGAGTACTTTTTAATAACTTCCCTAGGGTCAGTACAGTGCTAGGGACCCTAGGGACACGAAAGTAATGTCCTCCGAAGTTCTGCTGGAACTAAGAACTGCACATGTCTTACTAAAGGTGAACATTCTGTGTCTCGTTATTGTGCTCTGACAGTGAAAACTGAGATATGTTTGGTTGTGAGTTATTTTTTATAGCCGTTTCCTGCTTTCCTCTCCTTTTTGTCCCATCATTTCAAACTGATAGGAAAGTATACATTTTTAGGGAAAATTCACATAACATAAACACTTTAAAGTGAAAGGTTCTGTGTCATTTAGGACACCCACAGTGTCGGTGCACTCTGTCTGGATCCAAGACTTTGCATCACTCCAAAAGAAAACCCCATTCATTAAGCAGCTGCTGTCCGTTCCCTCCTCCCCCAAGCCTGTGGCAACTGCCCATCTGTGTTCTGTCTCTGTGGATTTACCTATTCTGGATATTTTGTATAAATGAAATCATAGGATATGTGACATTTTGTGTCTGTTAGGTTGGTGCAAAAGTTATTGCAGTTTTGGACTATGAATTTTAAATCATTATAACTAGGCTCAGACACATCTTTGTTAATCAAAATAGGAACCATTATAATCAACACATTTTGGCCAATGAGGAATAAGATTGTTTATTCCTGGAGTGTAAAAATCCATGCTTCAGGATTCGACGAACTCTTGGAAAATATTTTCTACCACCTGCTGATTGTGGAAGTGTTATCTCTGCAAATGTTGTTGAGATGCTTGAAGTGGTAGTTGGTTGGCAAGAGGTCAGGTGAATATGGTGGATGAGGCAAAACTTTGTAGCCCCATTAATTTAACTTTGGAAGCATAGGTTGTGCAACATGCGGTTGGGCATTGTCATGGAGAAGAATTGGGCCCTTTCTGTTGACCAGTGCCAGGTCAGCTGCAGGCATTGCCATTTTCAGTGCATCTCATTGATTTGCCAAGCATGCTTCTCAGATGTAATGATTTCACTGGGATTCAGGAAGCTGTAGGTGGAGCAGACCAGCAGCAGACCACCAAACAGTGACTATGACCCTTTTTTTGGTGCAAGCTTTGGGAAGTGCTTTGGAGCTTCTTCTTGGTCCAGATATTGAGCTGATCATTCTAGTGGTCGTAAAAATCCACTTTGCATCACACGTCATAATCCGATTGAAAAATGGTTCACTGTTGTTGGGTAGAATAAGAGAAGACGACACTTCAAAATGACAATTTTTTTGATTTTTGGTCAGCTCATGAGGCACCTACTTAGTGAACCTTTTCACTTTTCCAATGTGCTTCAAGTGCCAGATGACTGTAGAAGGGTCGACATTGATTTCCTTGGCAACTTCTCATACAGTTGTAAGAGGATCCACTTTGATGAAGGCTCTCAGTTGGTTGTTGTCAGCTTCCAATGGCCTGTCCACTATGCTCCTCAACTTCAAGGCACTCATCTCCTCTGCAGAACTTCTTGAACCACCACTGCACTGGATGTGTGTTAGCAGTTCCTGAGCCAAATGCATTGTTGAGATTGCAAGTTGTTTCTGCTGCTTTACTACCCATTTTGGATTCAAACAAAAAAATTGCTCAAACTTGTTTTTTGTCTAACATCATTTCTGTAATCTAAAATGAATATAAAATAAACAGCAAATAATGTCATTAGCAAAAAAACATAAAGTGAGAAATGTGCATTAAAATGATGTATAATATAACCACATTTATTTAAGAATGTATCCCAATATCAAAAGGCAAGTTTCAGCAATGCAAAACCACAATTACTTTTGCACCAACCTAATAGTTTATTTTACTTAGCATGATGTCTTCAAGGTTCATCCACAAGGTAACATGTGTATCAGAACTTCATTCTTTCTTATGGCTAAACAATATTAATACATTATATGTATATATATGACAGTTTTTTATCCATTCATCTCCTGATGGGCGTTTGGGCTTTTTCAACTTTTTGCTTATTGAGAATAGTGCTTCTGTAAACATTGTGCATATATTTGAGTGTCTTCTCTCAGTCCTTTTGGGGATACACCTAGGAGTGAAATTGCTGGATCATATGGTATTTCTGTGATCATATAGAATCAAGATTTCCGGGAGAAATATCAGTAACCTCAGATACGCAGATGACACCACCGTTATGGCAGAAAGCGAAGAAGAATTAAAGAGCATCTTGACAAAAGTGAAAGAGGAGAGTGAAAAAGCTGGCTTAAAACTCAGCATTCAAAAAATGAAGATGATGGTATCTGGTCCTATCACTTCTTGGCAAATAGATGGGGAAACAATGGAAACAGTGATAGGCTTTATTTTCTTGGGTTCCAAAATCACTGCAGATGGTGATTTCAGTCATGAAATTAAAAGACACTTGCTCCTTGGAAGAAAAGCTATGAACAACCTAGACAGCATATTAAAAAGCAGAGACATTACTTTGATGACAAAGGTCTGTCTAGTCAAAGCTGTGGTTTTTCCAGTAGTCATGTATGGATATGAGAGTTGGACAATAAAGAAAGCTGAGTGCCAAAAAATTGATGCTTTTGAACTGTGGTGTTGGAGAAGACTCTTGAGAGTCCCTTGAACTGCAAGGAGATCAAACCAGTCAATCCTAAAGAAAATCAATCCTGAATATTCATTGGAAGGACTAATGCTGAAGCCGAAACTCCAGTACTTTGGCCACCTGATGCGAAGAACTGACTCATTGGAAAAGACCCTGATGCTGGGAAAGATTGAAGGCAGGAGGAGAAGGGGACAACAGAGGATCAGATGGTTGGATGACATCTCTGACTCGGTGGACATGAATTTGAGTAAACTGTGAGAGTTGGTGATGGACAGGGAAGCCTGGTGTGTTGCAGTCCTTGGGGTCACAAAGAGTCGGACACAGCTGAGCGACTGAACTGAACTGAATTAATGGTATTTCTATGTTTAACTATTGAGGAATTGCCAAACTATTTTCCATAATGGCTGAACCATTTTGCATCCCCACCGGCAATGTACCAGAGTACTCATTTCTCCACATCCTCCCTAACACTTGTTATTTTCCACTTTTTATCATCACTATAGTCATCCTAAGTAGATGTGGAATGGTATCTATCTTATTGTAGTTTTAATTCCATCTCCCTCATGATTGATGATGTTAAGCATCTTTTCATGTGCTTGTTGGCCATTTGTAGATCTTCTTTGGAGAGAAAGATATTTTTGACAACTGAATAATAATACTCCATTTGATGAAATATTCTCCTGTTTTGGTTAAATTTCTCTGGATTAAAGCCCTAGTGTGTGCTGTTAGGGCAGCAGTCAGTAAACTAGCCTGTGGACCAAATCTAGCTCACTCCTTGTTTTTATATGGCCTGCAAGCTAAGCATGTAGCCTACTCTGCGTCTCACTTCATTCTGCTGCTATAATAAAAATACCATAGACTAGATGGCTTATTCCCACGTGGCTCAGTGGAAGAGAATCTACCTGTCGATGCAGGAGATGCAAGTTCAATCCCTGGGTTGGGAAGATCACCCGGAGTAGGAAGAGGCAACCGAGTCCAGAATTCTTGCCAGGAAAGTCCCATGAACAGAGGAACCTGACGGGCTACAGGCCATGGGGTCTCAAGGAGTTGGACACGACTGAGCACACACACCAGGTGGCTTATAGATAACAGTTTGTGTGTGTGTTTTCTCAGTCTCAGAGGCTGGGGAGTCCAAGATCAAGGTGCCAGCAGATTCAGTGTCTGCTGAGAGTCTGCTTCCTGGCTCATAGACTGCCTTCTTGCTGTGTCCTCACGTGGCAGAAGGGGCAGAGGAGCTCTCTGGGTCTCTTTTATAAAGGACTCTAATCTCATTCATAAGAGTTCCACCATCAGAACTTAATCACCTCCCCAAAATCCTGCTTTCTAACACCATCACATTGGGGGTTAGGTTTTAATATCAATACAAGAATTTTGAGGCGATACAAACATTCAGTCTATTGCACCCTGCATTAGAAAGTCCTAATTCTTAGCTTCTAATTTTTTCACAGCCCTGATCACTGATGGCCAGAGAAACCCTTAAGAGTCAAGAGGGGTCCTTGGTTTGTTCCTGTGTTTCAGCGTCCTCCAAAAAAAAGAGTTAGTAGATACTTGTGGGGAACACTCAAAATGAACTATAGTATTCAATTTAGTTCTCATAGATGACTTAAGTATTTTTTATTTCAATAGATATCAAATTCTAAGTTTAAAGTATTATTGATAGGAGCTAAATGTAAAATTTCTAAAGTGTCACTTAAATTTCAACTGTCAGTATCATTAAGAGTATCTTCCCAAAAAAAAAAAAAAAAAAAGAGTATCTTCCCTCAGTGAAGTTCCAGCTCTCACATTATTTATGGTAAAAATAAGAGAGTTTATTAAAATCATCTCTGAAGACTTCTTTGGCCCCAAATTCAAGTACTGTGATTCCAACATTAACTGTTAGGATGTCATTATGTTGCTTAGTAGCTCACTGAACTGTGGCATCCTATATTTCAGAACTTAATCAGTGCCCTTCTGTAACTAAACCGTTTTGAAAATTTATCTTCTCACACTTTAAGATTTCTTTGACTTTTTTTTTTTTTTTTTCAAGTAAGAGACTTCAAGTTGATAAGGTATCCCGATTATACTGATTTCAGTAGATGTGCATTTTGTTAGAAGGAGGCTGTTAACCACAGTCATTGCCATGCTTTGTGTAGGCCTTTTGAACACGTGTTGACTTAAGAAAATACCATTCAGATTAAAAAAAAAAATCGAAGAAAAAAAATCGGGTAGAGAAAATTAGACTCAATAGTGCTCGTCCAGTTTCTACAATGAAATTATTCTAAACCAAATACACCCAGATATTAGTCTTATTGTAGAAGCTACACTCTCTTATGTTCTGATAGGTTACTTTATAGTTAAGGGAAATTGGATGTTTAAGAGCAAAGTTCAGTCCATTCCTGAAGAAAGGACTCCTCATTTTCCTGCAGCTATTGCAGGATTCTGGATGAGATTTCATGAAGGTAATAGCCCCCAAACCCTAGAGAGTGCTGTTAGTAGGAATTTGCATTTCCAGGGAATTCCCTGGCAGTTCAGTGGTTAGGATTCTGTGCTTTCATTGTGGAGAGCCTGGGTACCATCCCTGGTTGGGGAACTAAAATCCTGTGAGGTGCAGTCAAAAAAAATTCCCAAGTGAGTAGATGCAGTAGTCCTGTTCTTGGAGGCCTTTTGGCCCTCAGATCAACTCAGCTGCTTTGATTCTCAAATATTTACTTCTCTGATGAGTATAGAAGGTTCTCTCTTGAATAAAGTCCTAGAACCTTTAGTAGCATCAGACTAGTTTCTGTCTTTTTGCATTTTTATTGGTCTCTATGCTCTTAATTCCTTGATTGGCAGCTTTGTTAATGAAGGAAGCTCACTTTAATAAAATTATCAGGTTTAGATACTTGTTATTAGAAGCTATGTGCCAAATTGGGGACTTTGGAAGCCCCAAATTGGGGACTGTGTGCCAGCAAATTTGAAAAACTCCGCAGTGGCCACAGGACTGGAAAAGGTCAGTTTTCATTCCAGTCCCAAAGAAAGGCAATGACAAAGAATATTCAGACTACCGCACAATTGCGCTAATTTCACACACTAGCAAAGTAATGCTCAAAATTCTCCAAGCTAGGCTTCAATAGTATGTGAACTGAAAACTTCCAGATGTTCAAGCTGGATTTAGAAAAAGCAGAGGAACTAGAGATCAAATTGCCAACATCCATTGGATCATCAGAAAAGAGAATTCCAGAAAAACATCTGCTTCATTGACTACACTAAAGCTTTCGACTGTGTGGATCACAACCAACTGTGGAAAATTCTTGAAGAGATGGGAATACCAGACCACCTTACCTGCCTCCTGAAAAACCTGCATGCAGGTCAAGAAGCAGCAGTTAGAACTGGACATGGAACAATGGACTGGTTCCAAACTGGGAAAGGAGTACATCAAGGCTGTATATTGTCACCCTGCTTGTTTAACTTATATGCAGAGTTCATCATGCTCAATGCTGGGCTGGATGAAGCAGAGCTGGAATCAAGATTTCCAGGAGAAATATCAATAACCTCAGGTATGCAGGTATGCACTCTTATGGCAGAAAGCGAAGAAGAACTAAAGAGCCCCTGGTGAAGGTGAAAGAGGAGAGTGAAAAACTGGCTTAAAACTCAACATTCAGAAAGCAAAGATCATGGCATCCAGTCCCATCACTTCACAGCAAAAAGATGGGGAAACAGTGGGAGACTTTTATTTTTTTGAACTCCAAAATCACTGCAGATGGTGATGCATTCATGAAGTTAAAAGACACTTGCTCCTTAGAAGAAAAGCTATGACAGACCTAAACAGCATATTAAAAAGCAGAGATCTTACTTTGTCAACAAAGGTCCGTCTAGTCAAAGCTGTGGTTTTTCCAGTAGTCATGTATGGATGTGAGAGTTGGACCATAAAGAAGGTTGAGCATTGAAGAATAGATACTTTTGAACTGTGGTGTTGGAGAAGACTCTTGAGAGTCCCTTGGACTGCAAGGAGATCAAACCAGTCAATCCTAAAGAAAATCAATCCTGAATATTCATTGGAAGAACTGATGCTGAAGCTCCAGTACTTTGGCCACCTGATTCGAAGAGCTGACTCATTAGAAAAGACCCTGATGCTGGGAAAGATTGAAGGTGGAAGGAGAAGGGGACAACAGAGGATGAGATGGTTGGATGGCAACACTGACTCAATGGACGTGAGTTTGAGCAAGCTCCTGGAGGTGGTGAAGGACAGGAAGCTTGGTCCACGGGATCGCAGAGTCAGACATGACTGAGCAACTGGACAATAACAAATCCCAGTCATTAAGGCTAAGAGGGTTTGTTGCTCACACTACATAACTCATTTCGAGGCTATTATAGATTTTAAGATCTTATTTTGGGATATTGCCAGTTAACAGTGTTGTGATAGTTTCAGGTGGACGGCAAAGGGACTCAGCCACACCTATACCTGTGCATGTATCCCTTCTCCCCCAAACTCCCCTCCCATCCAGGCTGACTATAACAGTGAGCACAGTTCCCTGGGCTATACAGTAGGACCTTGCTGGTTATCCACTGAGCTGTTGTTACTTTAAACATGCTTATCTGTGATGTGCTCTTGTTCATTATTTGAACCTATCAAAAGGATAAAGTCTTTAATTAAATAAATGACAGTTGTCCACTGAAAAAAAGAGGATTTGTTGTTCTTCTTCAGTCTACCTCCCCATAAGAGGTCTGTAGTTGTTTTATAGTCTTAACCCTTGTTTTATAGTCTTTACCTTTGTCACCGATTCAGTGGACATGAACTTGGGCAAACTCCGGGAGACAGTGAGGGAGAGGGAGGCCTGGCATGTTGCAGTCCATGGGATTGCAAAGAGTTGGAAACAACTTGGCAACTGAACAACAACAACAATCTTTGTCATTATCAAGAATTCCTACTTTGCTTTCAAAATAGGGCTGCAGTTAGGTCTGTTCACATTCCAAAGTCTTATTTTAGTATTTTCTATTACCATATGGCCTGTCCTCCGTATTCTGATGTGGAGTTGAAGTGTTTAGAGAACGATCATACTTACATATTACTCATTCTGTATCCTTTGATCAGCTTTTAAAAATTCTGATGCCTAGGTTGCAGTCTGTACCAGTGAAATCAGAATGTGTGGGAGTAGAAGCCCTAGATCTCAGTATTTTTTTTTAAAGGTCCGCAGGTGATTCCAGTGTGCAGCAAGATTTAGAAACCATTGGCTTTAGTAGTCATCTAGTGTAGAGGTTCTTTCAGTCATCTCTTTATTACTCAGGATTAATTAGATGACCATATAACTGCATTTCAGTTACTTGAAAAAAAAAAAGATGTTCTATAAATTAAGATGTAACTAATCATTATCCCTGTTATTTAGACTGTAAAGAAGTCATTTTTGTGGTAAAATATATATAACATAAAATTTACCTTTTTAACCATTTTTAAGTGTACAATTCAGGGGCATTAAGTACATTCACATTATATACTACCACCACCACCACCATCCATCTCCAGAACTTTTTGTCATCTTCCCAAACTGAAACTCCATATCCATTACATCCTTCCCTGCAGCCCCTGGCAACCACCATTCTACTTTTATTTCTATGAATTTGACTACTTCATATGAGTAGAATGGTACAATATTTGTCCTTTTGTGACTATTTCATGTTGTATATCATTCATGTCGAAGACTCATTCATGTAGCATGTGTCATAATTTCCTTCCTTTTTAAGGCTAAATAATACTCCGTTGTATATATCTACCACACGTTTTCCCATTCATCCATTGATGGACTCCTGGATTACCTTCATCTTTTGGCTATTGTAAATAATGCTGCCATGATCCTAGATATACAAGAAACCCATTTTAAGTGATAAATTGATGTCTGTTCTTCTGCAAGATGCTTATTTGGATAAATTGCTTGTTCTTAATGCAGGAGACCTGGGTTTGAGCCCTGGGTTGGGAAAATCCCCTTGAGAAAGGAAGGGCTACCCACTCTAGTATTCAGGCCTGGAGAATTCCATGGAATGTAAAGTCCATGGGGTCGCAAAGAGTCGGACACAACTGAGTGACTTGCACTTACATTTTCTTTTTTTAACTAATTTTTTTTTTGGCTGCAAGGCACAGCATGCACGGTCTTAGTTCCCCAACCAGGGATTGAACCAATGCCCCCTGCAGTGAAAGCGTGGAGCTCTAACCACCAGATTGCCAGTGAATTTCGAAATTGCTTGTTCTTTATGGATAGGTTGTACTCCTCTTCACCAGATGAGCTAGTACTTTTCTTTAGTAATTGATCTTCCTTTTACAAAAGAGGGCAAAAATTAAGTACTGTTCCAAATGCCCTCTAGATTTTCTCAAAGGTGGTGGTAGAATTATTGTCTCATCTCTCCTGCTCAGGGTGTTGATCAGTCCCACAGAAGTTGTGTTTTACAAATACCCTAACAGAAGTCTCTGTATGTCTAGTAGGAAATTAAGGATTCATTCTGTGTAGTTTAGTTTAATTCCAAAATGCTACTAGGATAAGACTGTAAGCTTAAAAATCAACCTTAAAAAGGCTCCTAGGTCATGTTATTCTGAGTGAGTGAGTGAGTGAAAGTCGCTCAGTCATGTCTGACTCTTTGCGACCCCACGGACTACAGTCCATGGAATTCTCCAGGTCAGAATACTGGAGTGGGTAGCCTTTCCTTTCTCCAGGGGATCTTCCCAACCCAGGGATCGAACCCAGGATTCCCACATTGCAGGTGGATTCTTTACCAGCTGAGCCACCAGGGAAGCCATGTTATTCTAGAAGTTGTAAACTAATTAGATTGAATCTAAAAGCCACCTTTGTTCAGTTGCTTAGTTGTGTCCAACTCTTTGCGACCCTATGGACTGTAGTCTGCCAGGCTCCTCTGTCCATGGGATTCTCCAGGCACGAATACTGGAGTGGGTTGCTGTTCATTTCTTCAAGGGATCTTCCTGACCCAGGGTTGGAACCCATGTCTCCTGCTGCTCCTGCATTGGCAGGTGGCTTTTTTTTTTTTTTACCACTGAGCCACCTGGGAAGCCCGGAATCCACATTAGTTACTGAGGCTGTTTAACTCTGTTTCTATACATGGCTTTAGCTTTTTTTGTTATAGAACCTAGTACCTGAGCTGAGAGTTCACTTTTTTACTTCTTCCCATTCTTACTGAACCCACTTTTTGTCTCTTGACCTCCTTGAAGGGTATACTTTATTTTTTTTACAGACAGTTCAGATAGACACTTTTATAAGCGAATCAGCTGCATTAGTCAATAGGTGGAAATCTTATGGAGGCAATCAACTTTGGAAAGGTAGTGTTTACTTAATTTAACATTGATTTTTGTAAGGCATTACTTCATAATCCTGGAACCTATTTTTATAACCCTGAAGAAATGAATTTTCATATGTGTGTTTATTGTACTTTGATCTTTCTGACACTTTTTCTTAATTTATACTTATAATGAAAGTCAGTTGAAATGAAAAAAGGCTTAGTGACATCATAAAAGGAGAGACATTTTAAACTTTGCTAGTCTCTTTGGGTTAATGACTGAGCTGCATCTGTGCTTTAAGAGGTACAGAAATGCCCTAAAAATTGAGAATCTGATGAGATAGTGTAATTTTAGAGCCCATTCTACAGGTGAAACATAGCAGCTTGTTCTTGTTGAAAGGCTTGTGTCTGAACTCTACAGTTTGAGAACCAGAGTAAACAAACCTTGTTTTTCTTTCTAGATCTTCATCTGCTGGTGGATGTTGCCTGCAAGCAGGAACACTTTCCAAAGGAGGAAGAATTAAAAGAGTGAGGAATGGATGACAAATGTGACATCGTGCACTAGCTGTAGCTGGAGGCAGGCTAGCCTTGCGCGTGACACACTGTTGGGGTTTTTTCAGTTCTGTTAAGGAAAAAAAAAGTATTTTTGTTTTGTTAATTGAGAATTTTGTTAATTGAGAATTGGGAATTTGATATTTACTACAGCTGTTCAGTTCAATGGTTTACCTTGACAAACTACAAAACATCTAGCAGTCTTCTTTTTTGTTTGTTTGCTGCTCAGATCCCTTTCAAATGAAAAGTCCTGGCCTTCTGTTACCATCAAGAAGCATCTAAAAACAGCTGCGTGTATGGTCCCGGAGAATACTCTGTGTGTGAGTGTGCCGATTTGTCGTCTTGCCACTTTCAAACAGTAGTCAGTACAGCTCCACTGGGGAGTTCAGTCTATCTGTTTCAAGTCGCAGTGTGATCCTTTTAGAGAAGATTGTGAGAAACGAAGACATGTGAGGTCACCAAGATCACAGGTCTAAATGGGTCAGGAGTTCCAGGGAAGAAACTCTGGGAGAAGAGTTAATTGTCTAAATGATTAACCAGGAAATGCTCTGACTTCCTAACCCAGCGTTCTGTTTCAAGAGCAAGGCATCCGGACTTGGACCATCCATCATACTTAACAGTCCCTTATTCTTTTGTATTAATGGGAACATTCTTCTATTTTCATATCTTTCTTTAATTTTAATGATACAGTATCATAAATGGTAAGAAGGTTTTGTTAATGTATCACTTGTTTAATATATCTTCTAAAGAAAAGTATTTTAACTTGTTTAATATAATTGTATTTATAAATGCTGGTAGATTTAAAGTTTTAAAGCTTTATATTTTTATTAATTTTGTGGGTAGAAGGATAAAGGATGCCTGTGTAATATTTTTATTTTGAAAGGGAAATGTACAATGTGTGAGCAAAACCATTCAGAGATTTAACACAGTGTTTATACTTACAGTCAGTAAGTATAAATTCTCAGCTATAAAAGATACTGTGTGCAGATTTTGGGACTAACTGATTAGTAGTCACCTAACAGAAGCTATACCTTTAACAGTTTATGTATGCTTTAATTCTGAGAGAAGTTTGGATAGTGGGATAGACTAACATTTTTATCTCATCCCCTCTTTAGGATCCTAAATTCAAATAGTAGAATTGTGAAACTGGTTTTTAGGAGAGGTATCTTGGATATCCAGTTTCTGTGGTTGATCCCTCACTTGCTCATCCAATGACAGCAAGAAGCTTTCTGATTTTAAAGTCTTCTCAATTGACTAGAACTTTCTTATTGGATTCTGCCTCAGTTTTCCTTATAAGCACTGCAGAAACAAAAGGGAAGCCTAGGAATATGAAACTAGTGAGAAAGGAAAGGCACATGGTGATATGTGACATAAATACTCTTCCAGCCATGGTGGGTGTAACAATTCATTTCTTAAATTGCGTTGTGCCTTCCCAATGATGTCAAACCCTAGAAGTATTACAGAGATAGTAGTATTTTAGAAAAGGATGAGCTCTGTTCTGGTCTGCAGTGACTCAGTTTAGATATGAAAATAGGTTCTGAAAAGTGACCTCTTTGTTCCATCTGATTAGACTAGTCCATGTCCATGTGATGAACATTTATTCATCTTTATCAGCAAGGTTTAAAAGATGAATGGATTATCAAGACTCCTACATCTTTTGGTCAGACTGTATTTTGGTAGAATATGTGAAGAGGAGACCCAGTTTCTAAATGAAGGAACTTTGCCTTTTCTCTGTCATGTTGAAAAAGCTGATAAGTAAAATATCACTAAGTGATATTCCTTCCCTTAACTATTCCTTTCTTGGCTTCCTATATGTTGAAAGAGAGAATATCTTTTGAGGAATGTGTGTCAAGCAGGAACCTTGACATGGATTTGGTTTCAGTTGTTTTAAGGCTTAATTAATGAAATGCCTTTATCAGCTTTCCAAACTTTTTTTTATATATTGATACAACAGACCGGGGAGCTGGATCTCCTGCTATACTCACATGTTTGCTACCCATCAGCTAAAGCTATCATTACTGTCTTGGAAAAGTGGCAAAAGATAACATAAAATCTTTGTGTAAATTAGTCAGTAGGGTCTGATACATGCTAACAAGGTTCCTGACTAGCACCTCAGTATTTCAGCACCTTAAACACAATAAATTTCAATCAGTCAACAATAAAGTGAGTGTTTCAACTAGACTTGTTGTCTTGCTTGTTTTTACTATTGAATTGGTGATCAATAGAAACCTCATTCATCATGACTGGTAATCATATTAGTAAAGTTCAAAAGGAAATGTGCTCTGTTTTTCAAAGAATCCAACTTAAAAAAGTCCTGAGTTTTCTTCATTTACACTTGAATAGAGATTGAATCCTTAAAAGGCCATTGAGGATAAGGACAGTTCTTAGACATGCTTATAGAAACCTAGGTTTGGGAAAAGAACCAAAGTCTTCAGTAACTTTAGTCAGTGCAGATGTGAAGGTAGATCCTGAAGGGTGATCTGTCTCATGTGGAAGGTTGGTAGTAGGTGTCAGTGTGGGCCCTTCATTACCGCAGTGATGCCATTTGTATGCCATCTCTGTGGAAGTTAAAATTGCCCAGGGTTGACTCCAAAACTTTGAAGCCAGAGAATAATTTCTCTTGCTTATCAATTCTGCTGACTTTTCTTGTCAATACTGTGTAAATAAGCACAATATATCAGTGAACTAAGCCCTATAGAGCTGTTTGGTTTGATCCCAAGTAGCTCAAGGTACCCAGCCTCATGATACCTATTATTGTCATTCTCAGATCTCAGGGCTTCCTCAAGAGAGAGCAACCACATCTGTATTTTTTTCCTTTCAACTAAGTATCCATATTAAGCCTTTTAGGTTGGGTATCTTAATTCCTTTGCAAGTTTTAAGCAGGAATAGGTGAGGCCAAATCAATCAGTAGGTTACTGTTTGTTTAAAGGTGTTTTTGCATATATCAGATATATAATAATGTATATTTAAAATTTGTTATACTTTTATATGGAATACATAAAAACATAAAATCATAGCAGACTTTTAAAAAATTCTCTCCAGAAGAATTAGATCTATTCCTGTCCTTTAGGAAAGGAGCTATAAAAGGTCTTTATTTGCATTATGTTCTTATGGTCCAACCAATAAAGAAAAAGTGCTGAATTAAGAATTTACTTTAGAATTTATCTCTCAGCTTTAGGTGTTATTAGGCCTAAAATGCCAAAACTATCCCCTAAACCCTCTTTAAAAATTTATTAAATTTTTAATTGAAATATAATTGAATTACAATGTGCTAGTTTCAGCGTGCAACAAACTGACTCAGACACACACACACATATATATATATACACACACACACCCATTTTTCTTCAGATTCTTTTCTGTTATAGTTTATTCCAAGATACAGGCCTTTGTTGTTTGTTTTACACACAGTCGTCGTGTCTGCTGAGCCCAGACTCCCTGATTCACTCCCCGCCACCTCTTTCCCCTTTGGTGACCGTAAGTTTGTTTTCCATGTCTGTGAGTCTCTTTCTGTTTTATAAGTTAAGTTCATTTGTGTCATACTGTAGATTCCACATATGAGTGATATCATCTGATATTTGTCTTTGGCTTGCTTCACTTAGTATGATAATCTCTAGGTCCATCTATGTTGCTGTAAATGGCATTATTTCATTCTTTTTTATTGGCTGAGTACTATTCCATTGTATAAATGTACCACATCTTCTTTATCCATTTATCTGTTGATGGACATTTAGGTTGCTTCCATGCCTTGGCTATTGTAAATGGAGCTGCTGTGAACATTGGGGTAAATGTATCTTTTCAAATTAGACTGTAAACCCTCTTTAGGGATAAAATTCTCAAGGTGACTAGGTCACGCATACCTTTTGCCTTCAGAGGCATTATGTCATTTAATCTTCACAACAAACCTACAATGCAATTATTCTCCACATTTTACAGGTGATCAATTTGCACAATTATTTTGTACAAGTTAGAAATTGTCTTAAATTTTATGTGCTTCTTGCCACAATTTAAAATGTGCTTTTTACCACAATAAGCATGTAGCATAAATCTTAACCTTTTTTAAGTGTAATGTTAATCCTATTCACATCATTGTTCATTTGTACAATTTGGAAAGATTATTGGCCTCAGGTTAAAAGTAAAATGTCTGGCCACAGTCAAATACAATCTGGTCATTTTGAAAACTCAAATTTTAGAAACATACATCAAAAACTTTTGCATTCTTTCTAAAGACAACGTTACTAGAAGGGTTATTCACAAATGTGGTAAAAGTTACTAGAAGGATTATTTTTCACAAATGTGGTAATTAACCAAAAATTAGTTTTCTTTTTGCCTACACTCTTATTAAGCATATATATTTACCCCTTTACTTGTATTTACGATATAGACTTACTTTCAGTCTCACATTGAAGGCCCAGGTCTGATCCACAGTATTATTTCACATCCCAGGGATGTAAGAAGAAAAGAACAGTTTCCAGCCCTCTGACATCACCTAACGTAAAAGCTTGGTACAGGCACAGTTTAGCAAAGAGCTACTGAATTTAAATTTGCAAGAGCTGAAGAAAAACTGCATAAAATGGACAGAATCCTTGCCAGGGTAGCTGACTTAAGAGCAATAAATCAGTGAGATCTACAGCACAGGATCACATTATTCTGGCTTTGTGGCCTTTATAGACACTGAAACCCGGAAGAGCAGAAATCCCTTTGAACTTACATTTGCAGCATTTGTGTTTTTTTTTTTTTGGTCTTTATTTCCTCATCCCGCCATCCCTCTCTCCTGGGTGCAGAATCTGCTTACCTATCTGCTCATGTGGCCTTGATTTACCTGTGGGAGCTTGCTTACTCAGAGAAAGGTACTGAGGACTGGACTGGGTGCAGTTTGGCCATGGCACAATAGAGGGAGGTGGGGAGCCAGAGAAGGGCGAGCTCAGGAACGTGTCTGGGGAAGTGTGCGCGCACCGCGCCCCAGGCAGCCAGGAGGAGGGGGCGGGACGGGGCGGCTGCCTCTGGCTGCTCCACCCTCACTTTGTGTCAGCAGGTAGAGAGCGTGATTGCAGTCCCAGGGGAGGGAGTCCGAGCTAGAACACCAATTACAAACCACAGGCTTCCTCCTCTAGGGAGTTGATCCAGAATTGTCTTTCTGGAAGGGAAGCACTCGAATCCCTCCGAACTTTCCAAGTCTATCCATGATTCAGAGACCTTGCCTTCTCCCTTTGGGATTGTCTGTGTTCCTGGTAGTGAATTGTTGCTGGTGTCTTTGCTTCTTTGCTCTTTCAAGATCTCATCATTTTTATATGCGGTTTGGGGAGAAAAAGGACTTTTGTTAGAAAGGAGATTTCAGAAATGGTTTTGGATCCTCTCTAAGTGTTTTTAGAGTTCTTGGGGACAGTAGCTCTAACCTTGGAGTAAGTTTCTGCCTTTGACCTGCATGGATTATTTTTTCAGGCTGCGGAATTTCTCGGCTTCTACCTGCAGTGTGGGGCACTTGGTTTGGTTGCAGAGTAAGAAGGTGGAAGAATGAACTGTACTTGGTTAAGCAGTTGAAACCTTTTCTTGAGCAGGATCTATAAAAGCATAATTGAATTTGTTTCACCCCCGTGGATTCCAGTGGGCCCGACAGCACAACAGGTTTGCAGATTTCTTTTGAAATTCTTTTTTTTTCTCCCTTTGCCTCAGCGAAAGAAAAGAATCTATATAACAGGTTCATATTCAATTGTTTGGCTTTTCAGCACTTATTCTGAAGACTTAATAAGATTTTTTAATTTGACCTCTGAACACAGTGGGCTTTGTGATTGAAGTGCTTTTATATTTACTTAAGGGTGCACATTTTGAAATCTTAGAATAAGATTTTGTTTGTACAAAGACCCAAATTCTCAAGTGTGCCTAGAAATAGCACAAACCTACTCTACTCAGGATTATTTTTACTTTTTCAGGGCATTCTACTTAGAGCCTGTAGGCTAATCACCTCCTTACTCCCCCTATCTTTTATTCCCCACCCCCTCAAGGAATTTGAAAACGTGTTAGGAATAGTCCTTTGTTTTACTATGAACCCAGAAAATTACAGATTATAAGATCTGGATAATAAAGTAGTTTCCAAAAGCATCTCATGGGAAATCACAGTGCTTGGCATTCTCAAGTAGGGGAATAAAAGGTGGAATCCCTAAGATAGAAAGGAAAATAAAGATAGAAATATGAATTTCTAATGGAAAAGATAATTGGAAAGCCAACCTTTTCAAATATTCTTCTAATTATGAAAGTTAGAAAAGATTGTGATGCTCAGATTTATCCTGTGAATATGTGAAGACATAATTAGCACCTAACTTAATGGCAAATCTAGGTAGAAAATTTAAAACTCATAGTATATTTAAGTTCATGAAAAGTGTTATAGGTTCAGTGGGCCTGGAACTTTGACTAAACTGAAATACAGTTTAATGCTGAAACTTTTATGAATATGTGTAGCATCTTTGGCCATCTCTCAAGGTGTGGTCTGAAATATTGTTCCCTCTCCTTCCCCTTAAAAAAAAAGCTCTGTGATTTTTAGTCTTTTTCCATTGACAAGTTTTGTAACTTCCAAGGGCCACCTCTTCATTTTCCGAGCTGGAGTTTTTCACTCTCATCTTTGATGCATGGCCTTAGTCGTTTACTTTGCCTTGTTTTGTTCATTAACATTGGGTTTAGTGGCTCGAGAAGTTGTTGCATATGCAAGACCAGCACCAGGTGATCTGACATAATAAAAATTCAGGATGTGACATTCAACCTCAAGCAACATTGAAAATTCCAAAGAGAAGTGCGATATCTTTACTAATCATAGTGAAGATGGGAGAAAATGACATACTTGAAGCAGAAGTAGGCTGACAGTAACCTTCTTCCCTGCTTGAGCAGGAATACCACCTGTCCTTGGGAATATACTTTAGAGAAAGGAAGGGCCAAAACTACGACTCGGCTTTCTGAAACTGAAGCAGAAATTTCTTTTCCTCCGTTTGTCTGGATTTGAGAACCTGCGTTTGGTCTTAGCTAGTGGAAGCAGTATGTATGGCCGAAGTGCATCGCTGCAGCTGGTAGCATGAGTGGTGGCCACCAGCTACAGCTGGCTGCCCTCTGGCCCTGGCTGCTGATGGCTACCCTGCAGGCAGGCTTTGGACGCACAGGACTGGTACTGGCAGCAGCGGTGGAGTCTGAAAGATCAGCTGAGCAGAAGGCTATTATCAGAGTGATCCCCTTGAAAATGGACCCCACAGGAAAACTGAATCTCACTTTGGAAGGCGTGTTTGCTGGTGTTGCTGAAATAACTCCAGCAGAAGGAAAATTAATGCAGGTAAGGATGACTTTTATTTTTTTTCACTTTCCATCTGTTTGAAATATACCTTCCTTCTTTTGTCTCCCAAATGGAATTCCACAGAAGGGTTCTGTGGCTTTCTATTTGTTTCATCTTGTTAAACATGTTACTTATTGACATTCTAAAGCAAATTCTGAGTTTATACTCGAGAAGAAACATAAATGCTGTATTTTATAAGATCAACTGCTTATTTTTAACTCTGGTATTGCACTGCATTACATAATAAGACCTTTCTTTGCAAGTGATATATTCTGGACACTTTTTTTTAAATAGATGAAATATATGGGCTTATATTTAATTAACCCAAAGAGTGTACTTATATCCTGTTTTAGATTTGAGGTGAGCACGAAGGAGGTTGATTTTGATGGTCAGCAGCACCCTGAGGTTCTAGAATGCCTGTGGAGCATATTTGATCGCTGTGTCACTTTTAAAATCCAGTCAAGCTTGAGTGCTATGGTTGGCTTTATACCGTGTGTGGCACCCTATTGCTAAGCCCAAAATGGAGAGGATTGGATTACAAAATGGACACAAGGTGTAAACCTGCCTCCTGATCACTTTGGACTTGTCTACACTTTATTATTTTCAACAATTTTAAATTTAACATCTGTTTTTTATTGACCCACAGAGTGTTTCAGACACAGTTTCTTAGGCTTTGCGGTTGTGAATTTTGCCTATAACTCATTCATAGCCTACTCTTATATGTGCTTAATTTATGAACTGACTGAGGCCATAGCATTTCATAGATGAATTGCTCATACCCGCCCCCCACCCTGCAAAGGTAGAGCCTGGGGGGCTCTGCCTTTTTAATGTGGCATTCTAGTATCTTATTCTATAAAATTATATTACTTGTTGATTAAAATTCATTTTATCAAAGGACATTTCTTGCTGTAGCTCTCAGTCACAGGTGAAAATGTTGTTAAATATGATTCATCTTAGCATCCAAGCTCAGATTTTTATTGCATGATATGAACAGAACCAAAATATTGTATTAATTTAAATTTTGGTCCACTCAAAGGAAAAAGATGAGAAAATTTAACAAATTACAGAACTCTCTTTGCCCAACACGGAGTTTTATGTATATCACTTAGTGGCGCTTCATGATCACTTCTTAGGCAATATTTTGAAGCTGGGATAAGTGAAATGGAAGAAGAATTGGGTGAAAAGGAGGGCTCTGTTATTTAGAAAAATAGACAGGCAAAAAGAATATATCTGGAAAAAATAGTGTAAGAATTTTTGGAAAAGAGTCTGTTTAATTTGAACTTTTAGGACAGACTTAGGAATATTTAAAAGTTGAAACCATAAATCATTTTGAATACAATTAGAAAGGAAACTTCCTTCCTGACTTTGCCTGGTCAATACCTTGAAGCACGAGGTATGTACCCCATTTTAATTTCTTGCCCTAAGTAATTTCAGTATGGAATCATATTCTGATAGCTCTGAGGCCTTGGAAGCTGTACTAAAGCTTTGTGCCTTATTAATGTCCTGTGGCAGCATGTTCAATGGGTTAATTATATGCTGCGTTAAATAGTGTCCTCTTTTATTTTAAATTTTTTGTCTTCTATTATAATACATCTCTACGTAAAGTTTCTGTGTATTCATAAAGGAAAAGGTATGTAAGAGATGTTAGCTGGCATTCTCTCTGCGATTTATTACTTTGTCAATCTTTATCATATCTTCTCCTATTTTAACCTTTTTCTCATGCTGGTAGGTATTGCTTAATCCTTTTTTTCCACCTATTAACTTTGAGTCTATCACTGTCTTAAGTATTGATTCTTCACTTTGTGAAGAGGGAATTTCATTGTTATTTAGCAAGACCTTTCCAGGCTTTCCAGTGGCTAGTTTGCGTCATTGGCAATTTTCAGTCTTTCCTTCACCTTTTCTCTCCATGCAAGCCTCTTCTATGTCAGGGTCAGTAATAAATTTGTATATTAGCTTAGTATTAACCTCTGGAGATTTTCAGTATTGGTCCTGGTTTATTGTCTATTAATCAAGTTTTAATCCACAATAATTACTAAATTTTCTTAATAATCTCTATGAGAGACTTAAAAAAAAAACTTTTGAATGAGATGCATCAGTTCTTTTTTATCCACTATTTGATTAACTCTTTCAAAGAAGTCTAGCGTGTTAGGGACACATGGTGTACACTTCTAGAATCCATGCTGTTTGTTCCTTATCAGATTAAACTGCAACGCAGGTTTACTCAACTATGGTTAACCAGGCCTTCCACTCAGCTCAAGTTCTGTTCAAATGTCCTAGAGCTGTGCTTTGCTGCACTTTAGCTTTCTTGGTGGATATCTGTCCCCCTGGTGTCACAAATCCAAAGACACTTTTCTCTGTTGGCATTGCAGAATTTTGGATAATTCTATGTGTCCTTCTACCTATGAATTATTCTAGCTGCCTGTTAAGCTTGATTATCTTCAAAGATACAGTTAAGTCTTTGTAAAATTGGGCATGCTATGCATCAGGAAATGTGAAGTTATGAGGACAATGATTTAAAAAAATAATAATGACCGAGTTATTGTGGTTTCTGTAATTTCCAGAAGTTTCATAAAATCTGACATGTCTTTACATTTTGTTCAGTTATTTCAGTGTATGTACTATTTCATAAGGACCAAATTAACTGGATTTTCATTTGTATTACAATTTGGATTTTCCTTAAACAAAGAGAAACATCCTGTGACAGTGTGCCCCAAATATTATTATTCTCTTTAATAATAAAATAGACCATAGAACTTTCTCCGAAAATAATGTTGTTTGTCTCAGCTTCATCTGATGACTATATATACAAGACCAGGTCTTGGTGAATTTTTGCCCTGATTCTTTTTCCTCCGTTTTCTCTTTACCAAGAGTTATATCCATTGTATAGTATATGTTTAGAGTCTCTTTAAAGTACTATAATAAAGTCAAAATAAAAGAGGAAATGTTGCTTTGGCCATATTTCTTCCATTTCTCAAACTGTCTCTTCTCCGTTTCAAAACTCCCCATCTTAGTCTTGACCAAATTATATTGTTTTCCTTCCTATTTGGCCCAAGAGCCGCTTCTCTGCACAACCGTATTATTTCAAATCCCTGTGAGGGTTTGCCATTGTCTTTAAAGTGTCTACTTCTTAGGTTTCCTCTACATTTGCCAAAATCCTGTCTCTCCCTCTTTTCTGATTTCCTGCTACTTTTTAAATCTGTTTCCCATTTAATGTTTATGTTTAGGATAACGTTCTACCACTCTTCTATCTCAGTATTTCCCTAACTAGCCATCAAAAATCCAGGTCCAAAAAAATTTTTTTTATAATTATGAGTATTGATGGATGTTAACTAAGCTTATTGTGGTGATCATTTCACAGTATATACCTAAAAATAATACAGTGTTATGTATCAATTATATCTCAGAAAGAAAAAACAGAATGTGGGGGATACACACACACAAAAATTCATGTCAAGGAAACTAATTACTTGGCAGTGTGATAAAGACAGTGGTAGCGATTACACTATTATTCTTATTGTTTTGACCATTCTTTCAAATATACTCTTTTTTTCCTCCTGGTTTATACAACTGTAGAGGGAAAATCAGCTGTAGCTTATGCACTGTCTCATTATCCAGCTTTCTGGTTTGTTAACCTCTTATCAACATTTGTTTGTATTATTTCTTAGTTATATTGTTGCTACCACTTCTAAAAATGATTACAGTCCTGTTTTCTTTCTCAATTCTTGCTCTTTATTAATAAACGTTACTTAGAGGGACAACCCAAAATTCATTTTCCTTCTCTTCAAAGCAGAAGCCCAAGAGGATCTGAGTGTAGCGCAGGAGAGGTCACTGATTCTTTAAACATCACATTCTTCCTGCTCAGCTGGTTGTCCTGGATTTTCTTAGACTCCAGGTTAAAGTTATGATCAAGATTAGAATGTGTTGCCCTGGGGCTTCAGACCTGCTATGGAAGCTGTGGCAGGGCAGCGTTTGGCCAGCAGCAGGGAGCACCTCCTGGACAAATTCCCCCTCGCACGGTGTCTCTGCTTGCCCCTTCACTTACCTATTAGTCAGCTCATAGTTATCCTATCTTGGCATTCTCACTTTATTTGTAGTCAGGGCCTGAAGTGAACGTTTTGGGGAGGAGGAGAAAACTTCAAAGTTTAGTAAGTTTTGGCCAAAGCCAGAGAGACAGTGCTGTATGGCAAACTTGCAGTTGACAAAGTGATTAAACAGTAACTAAAGGGACTTGACTTTTAGCTCCAACCCTGCCACTCAGTAGTTGGGTGACAAAATAGCCTTTTCCCTTTCTTGGCTTTATTTATTTATTTATTTTTCTTTCTAGGCTTTAGATTTGCATCTATATAACTGAACCTGGGCCGTGCACTTTACGTGTATCAGCTCCCTGAATCTTCATTATACCTTCAAGAGAGAAATACAGTCCTTTTTTAAAAGATTAGGGCAGATGTTTTTTAATTGTGTTTTTAAATGAAGTGGAGTTAATGTACAATATTATATAAGTTACAGGGCTTCCCTCGTAGCTCAGTTGGTAAAGAGTCTACCTGCAATGCAGGAGACCCGGGTTCGAGTCCTGAGTCAGGAAGATCCCCTGGAGAAGGAAATGGCAACCCACCCCTGTATCCTGACCTGGAGAATCCCATGAACAGAGGAGCCTGGCAGGCTACAGTCCATGGGATCTCAAGAGTTGGACACTACTGAGCACACACAGGACAGCATATAAGTTACAAATATACAATGTAGTGATTCACAGTTACTGAAGGTATAACTCCATTTATAGTTATGATCAAATATTGGCTATAGTCCCTGCGTTGTACAATCTATCCTTGTAGCTTCTTTTATACATAGTAGTTGGTACCTCCTACTCGCCTATGTATTGCCGCTCCTCCTCGCTCCCCCCACTGGGAGAGGCACTAGTTTGTTCTCTGTGAGTCTGCTTTTTTTGTTGTTGTTGTGTTCACTAGTTGTTGTATTTTTTGTTTCCACATCTAAGTGATATCATACAGTAGACATACAGTACTTTTATTTTCATATATTATAGGTAAAGAAACGGAGGCTCAAAGTGAGTCTCAGAGCTATTGGTCAAAGTCTAAAAGTAAGTGGCACAGCTGAAGCTTGAACCCCAGAGATCCTGCTTTGCTCACTCTAAAATTTCGTACATCTGAAATGCTGCAGATGAACACCAGGGTAGGCCTTATATAAATGATGAATTTATTTCCAGAATAGAAGAGAATGCAAATGATGAGTGTTATTCTCTGCAATTAATCCAAACTATATATATTTCTTCTTTTTCTCTTCATTTGTGCTTCATTTACAAAGATATTTGTAAATCAGAATGTGATTTACTTGGTATATCTGTTTTAGTGTAACAATTATTATTACCTGTCTCTTCATTTTATAACAGTAAGTTATTTAATATAGGAACATGAAATAATAAACTTTGAAGTAGTATGCATCTAACTGTCATTGCTCAAGTCAGAGCTTCTTGGAAGCAGAGATTTCAAAGATTTTGTAATTTTGCTTTGAGGCCAGCCTTTAAAAGAAGTATAACTATTTGAAGTACAGTCAACTCTCAGTTATTTATGTTAGTGGGGGTGCAGAAAATTCAGTTAATTGATAACTGACTTTGGCATGTAGTCAGAAGTGTACCATCGGATGTAAATCCTCTGTGCACAAGCAGGCTGAGGTGCTTGCCCCCTGGCATCCCAGCCTGACTTGGCTTTGTTGTTAGAAGCGTGGCACCCAGAAGAGAGAAGAAAGCTACAGATTGTTTTAATGATAATTTTTCAGGTTAAGGAGATATCTCACTTATGTAAAAGCACCCATCAGACAGATTTGTATATATAATCATTCTGCACTTCATGTGGAAATCCAGCAGAATTGTTATACGTTCAAATTCATAAATCTCTCTGGTTGTAGGAGGTAATGAATGAGTGGTGCCCTTGGTTATTGCCCCTATCAGGCTATTTAGTGTCCTTTGAGCTGATTCCAGGGGTAGGCATTTCCTTGGTTTTTGTGGTAAACTGTGTGTGTGTGTGTGTTGTAATTTTCTTTATCTATAAATTAGTCATGGTTAACTTTTTTTTACAGTTTTAAAGATATCCGTGAGGCTCAAGGTTTTGTTTTGTTTTCTATTTAAAAAAGCCTTTACATTTTATCCACTGAGAAGTATTTATTGGAACTTTATGTGCTCCCCCCCCATCCCTTACTCCCTTCAAATTACTAAGTACAGTAGAGGAAAAGATATTATAAATGAGCAGTGTACTATTATAAATGTTCTGTCAGGAACTAGAATTGATAGCAGGGTATTATTGTTAGAGAAGTGTGTGATGATGTTCCATCAAATTTCTGTAGTGCTTTTCTTCCAGGGAGCTTAAAATGATTCACAAATACTTGTAAACCAAATATGGGTGATACTCCCTTTTATAGAAAAGGGAACCTAACGAGAGAGAAAGCAAGTTAATTATCTTAGAACAAAGTCACACAGAAATAAATGGACCCTGTGTATTTTGCAGGAGATAGATGAATAATCCACTTTTTTTTTTTTTTAGTAGTCCACTTTTTAAGTTATCCAAGGATGTGCTTTTCTCAGGGAAATCCTCAAAAGCTAAAGTATTGTCAATGGCTGAGATATAGGATATGGTCCCAGTATCCTCTGTTGGGACCTATGTTGCTCAATTTGGCAATTCAGCTATGGGTGAAGCAGAGTGCCAAATATTCGTCTCAAAAAGCCCTCTGAGCTGACTCTGTGACCTGCATTCATTGTTTTGTTGAGAATTGTTGGAGTGGGAGCCAGAGCCTTTACAATGAGCTGCTGAGGGCCTGCAGGACCTGGCCCGGCACCTGCACCTCTCACCTCCTCAGCCCTCACTCTGCTCCAGTTGCTGTGACCTTGTTGTCCTTCAGCTGAACCGGGCCTGCTCCCACCTCAGGGCCTTTCCGCTTCCACGTCCCATTTACATCCCAGGCACTTTCTTCTCTTAGTCCCTCCAATGTCAGCCCCAAGTGTCAAATCACCTTCTCACGAGGCCTTCCTGGGCCTTCCTGCTCTGAGGACTCTTCCTGTTTCCCCAGGGCTCCTCTTCTCCGTCCCCGCTTTTCTCTTCTTTATAAACTTGCTGCAGGGGCACACACTTTCATGCTGTCTCCCCTCAGGAGGCCGTGAGCTCTGTGCAAGCAGGGATTTCATCTCTTCAGTTCAGAGCTGTGTTTTGGGGAATAGGGCTTTCGTATACATTAGTGCTTTTCACATAGCAGGTACTCAGTAAATATTTACTGAACGAATATAAGGAACATTATGGTGGTGCTGAGTGTCTGTGATTGGTCAGAGATCACTCTAGGATGAAACAGACTTATTTATCTCATCACATTTTTTAAGTACATTTTTTGAAGTCAATTATTGAGTGCTTTGGGCTTGATAGAGCATGCTGTATTCTGTTACTTCTCTGACTTATTACTGACAGCATAGTGTCTCCTTGAGTGTCATTTTCAAACTGTAAATTTGGCTATAAACAATTTGTTTGGTTTAATCAATATCCTTTACACAGCACTTACTTAGTTTTAATAGCCCAATAGTTTAACTGTTAATTAAACTAGTTAAAATAGTTTAACTAGCCCAATCCCTGCTCTTTAGGAAATTCTCATTTTCCAAGAAAAATGCATCGGGGTACTGCTGTTAAATCTGTGATTATAAGATGGTATGTGCATGTGTGGCGTGCCCAGTGATGTCTGATTCTTTGCGACCCCCCCTAGAGTGCAGCCCACCAGGATCCTCTGTCCATGGAATTTTCCAGGCAAGAAGAATACCGGAGTGGGCTGTCACTTCCTCCTCCAGGGCATCTTCCCGACCCAGGGATCAAACCCATGTTGTCTGCATTAGCAGGCAGATTCTTTACCACTGAACCAGCTGGCAAACCTGATTATAAGATAATAGCATGCATCCAAAGGACCTTACCTTCTTAGTCCTTAGGGCTTGTGAATCCCAATTCTGATTCTGAGATACCCTAACACAGTGGTTTTTGATCTTCTTTTTTGGAGGGGGATCACTGGCCCCTTTGAGAATGTGATGAAAGTGATTGACCAAATGTACTTAACGTACAATTTTGTATAAAATCCCAGTGGAGAGAATCTCTGAGACACATGTAAGAATCTAAAGATTCTAGATTAAGAGCTGTTATCCTAGAATAATCCCAGTTATTTCAGAAATGAAACCAAATTCTCAAAACTAACTTACCTTGAGTTTACTTAATTTGAAAAATCTTTGTATACATTAGGAGAAGTCAGACAGACAACAATATTACGGTGCAGTTATAAGAAGGTTGGCCTGACCTAAGATGACCTTAGATACAAAAATTGGTATCTGACCAAGACTGCTTGTGTGTGGTTAAGGAATTGTGCTCCCCAAATATTAAGTGAAACCGCATCAAGAAATGCCTGTGTGTGCGTGTGTGCTAAGCCCCTGGAGTCATGTCCGACTCCCTGCGATCCCATGGACCACAGCCCGCCAGGCTCCCCCTGTCCGTGGGATCTTCCAGGCAAGAATACTGGAGTGGGGTGCCATTTCCTTACACCCCTTCATCATGGTGGTTTCACTCAAAGACACATAAGAATAAAAGATATTTTACTACTTTGTTTTGATATAAGCAGAACAATTGTGGCCCTGTGTGCCCATTTGGTCCCTGAAGTCAGAGAAGAGAAGCTGTAAAACCAGCTAACTTTGGTGACTTTTCCACATCTGTTTGTCTTCTATCCTTTAAGCTCCATTGCTTTTCCTAAGGTAGGAGGCCTTGGGCCTCCTTCAATTTCAGTTTGCTCTAACGGAAAACTTTGAATCTCTTTAAAAAACATTTATTATTTCTTGTATGTTTGTTTTTAAATAACAGGTAAGCTACTTTACATACTCTTCTTTTTATCTGGGTTCTAAACATTACAGTTCATTTTCTTTTGATATTTTTAAATATATTAGAGTTTGTATTTAATTTCAAATTTAGAAACATCAAAATAATCAAAGTGATTTAAATTAGGGTTTTTAAAATTGTAAACACAAAGTCTCACATTTTTCCTGGAGAGAGGAAATTAGATTATTTAGATACTACGATCCTGAATCTGAAGCAGTGCTTTTTCTTCAGGATGGCAATATAACTATCTTCAAGACCCCTGTTTGTTTTTTAAAAATCTAGAGCACCTCTATTTGATGGAAATCAACCATATATTACTGTAATTTAAAATAGCATAGTCAGTTATCATTACCTATCAATTTTGTGTATGTTAATATATCAAAAGGGCACTGTTGTGCATAACTAACTATATGATAGTTGATAATTGACAAACACTGCTGCTGTTATTTCTGTGGAATAACTTGGATAAGACTGAAGACCTTATGTTTTATGCCTACTAATCTTGCTGTTTCCTAAAAATTGATTGTAGATTTTCATTCTTTTTTCTCCTGCTTTCTACAGTATTATGAATTATCCATTCTTAAAAAGAAATCTTTCACATGGTTCCAGTTTTGTGTTCTTTCACTGTTATATCTTCTACTTAGAATCATATTGGCTAATCTAACTTTAAAAATCTTGTGGCCAAATTATTTTTAAATTTTGTGAAGGACTTTATTGGCCTTTTACTGGAATTAGGTCCTATTCAGTTTTCCTTACCTAGGGTGAAATACAATTTTGGGTGGGAGGGCAGAGGACTAGCCCCCATTTGTAAAATATAATCATCAGATTTCAAGTTAGGAAAAAACCTAATCCAATCATTTCATTTTACAGAGGAAGAAATAAACTCAGATTAGTGCTTTGCCAGTCAAACAATTGCCAATCTACTGCCATATCTTACTGGCCAGCATTTTTAGCAAACCTTATTTATGTATTTTAAACTTTTTTGGGTCATTGTGGGAAGATTAAAAAGCAGATGTTGGCAGAGATTTTCTCCCTGAACATTCCATTAAGAAGATATTATGGAGTGCCGTAGGGTCTCTTTCGTCTTTGATCCCTAGTCAACTAGAAGGCATACTTAAAAACAAGTAAACAGACAGAAAAATACCTTGCTGCAACTTAGCATTACTTTACATGGTGCTATGCATACAGTAAGTTATGCCACAGAATCACTGCACGAGGTGGCCTTTGGTCCTGGACTGTGTTCTCAGAACAACAGAGGCTCTTTATGAACTCTAGGCCAAGATCCTTATTGAGAGTGGGGACTGCTCTGGAGTCTCTCCATGTCTTATACTTGGGGTCTTCTGCTGTGGGGTCTTCACTTCCATACTCTGGGCCAGGTCCTGTGGGAATGATACAAAGGACAGCACCCTTGCCTAGACCAACTGAGGAGATACAGCTTTAACAGTGGAAAGCAGTATGTGATGAACGCCAAACAAGAAGTGCAGGCATAAATGCATCATAGTGCCAATTTTCATTTTCTTAGCAGTCATTCAAATGACTGTGGTGATTCTGTCTCGAGGTCCACTATGATTGAAGAAAAAATAAACAAAAAATGTAAAATTTTAACCCAGGCAACTTCAAGTAGTTTAAATCTAGAGGACAGTTACAGCCCAAACAGTCATACCTTCTAATTTTCACTTTTATCAGTTAAGTATAGGTTATAATAGTGCCTGTATGTATAATATTCATCAGTAGCATTTTCTTTAGAGGTCCAAATAACTAAACACAATGGCTTTCTTTTAAAATTGCAAACTGGCTTTCTAAAATGAGAAGTTCCTGTTAAATTGTAGTAAAATTAAATAAAAAATTTTAGCTTTAAACAGAATTCAACACATTGGGAGTTCTGTTTGAATTGATAATCTCATTGGCTCATTTTAAATCTTCATAAACTGCATAAAAGAAAAAATAAATACTAGGACTATATAGAAGGTGAAAAATATTTTTTAAATTAATTTATTTAATTGGAGGAAAAATATTTGAATATCATCTATATTTAGAAAATTTAGAAAAAGCCTTCAATACCAAGGCTTTTATTATTATCATTGACTTTAGTCATTATTAACTGTTATTCTCATTCTCTTGGTTTTAGTATAATTTACCTGTATGCTATGACGAAAACACTAGGTTGTTACCTACTGTGAACTTAGTAAACTGTATTGTATACATCATATATTTTTATTGCTGTCAGAGATTATTTGAAATTTAGTTGTCTCCCTTTGGACGTAGGAAAAGTTCACAGGTGCTTTGTGACCATTTAAAAGGTAAAGGCAAGTCATTTAACCTTTCATCTGTTGGGTTAGGGTTGGTGGAATAAGTAAATAACCTTTAAGTTTCTTTCCAGCTCTAGACATTTAGAGGTTATACTTATTTCAGAAATAGACTTATTAAACAAAAGGACATGCAATTTGCTTATTTTTTTCCCCTTGAGATAAAATTTATTTGGTAGGTAGTCACAGATTTTTTTGGTCAGAAGAAAATCTGACCAAATTCCTTAAAGTCACACAACAAATTAGTAGCCAAACTAAGCCCTAGACTCAGTTGCACTTTAGTCCTTTGGTCCTATACTGTGTTTGCATTCAGTTAACACACATAGAAAGGACTTTTTCTTTGGAGTTTCATATTTTAAAATATGTGTAGTAGATTGAGGACCCTTGTTCTAAATCCTTCATCAAGGCTCTCCCAGTGACCAAATCACACTGACATCAATGACGAGCTTATGTCTAAGTGAATCCGACCGAACCTTTGGAAAGGCTTGAAAAAGCCAGAGATAGCCCAGAACCATTGTAGTAAAAGGAAGATTATGAACCTGCCCCTAAAATAATTTGTAAAGTTGAATTATTAGAAGTTAAGCTGAATAGTTAGGCTAGAAATAAAATTTCAGGATAGCTGATGGGTGCCGTGTGTGGAGCTGTGGGTTAGAGCGTTAGTATGTGAGCATATGGGGGCATTTGGGAGGAGTGGAAGTGGGGCCATCTGATTAGTAACTGTGCCTTGTTATTAAACAGTGACTTTCCGCATTGTGTGTCCCCAGAGTTGGAAAACTTCCGCTGGCAAAAATAAAGAGAAGGGCTGCCGTGCTGTTGCTGAGGGCCCTACAGTAGACACAAAAGCGCCTTCTCAGAGGCCTGCAGCGGAGGCGGCTTGTACAGGCAGGCCCGTTCCTCTCAAAGACTGGGAATCAGATTCTTTCCCCAGGGGGTTTCCAACTAGTTTGCACTTCAGAAAAATCTTTTCTTTCTCCTGCTGTTCACGCCCTGCAAAGAATTTTCTTCCAACCAAAGAAATTGTTTTCTAATCAAAGATTCTTGTCCTTAGTTGTTGGACATCAAAGAAAGTTTGGAGGAGACTGGGGGATTATGTGAGTGCCTAGAGTTTATTTTGAATGCAAACTTGCAACATTAGCAAGTCTCCCAGAGAATATACTTATTTAAGGACTGGGAGCGAGCCTAATATAGCCAAGGCTCTGTTTTTCCTTGGTTGGATGTCAGGTACCCCAGTCAGATACAAATGAGCTGAGCAACTCTGTCAGGACTTAACTCCTGTATGTTTGGTTCTTGACGTTCTTCGCAAGGGGAAAGGTACCCTTATTCCACCTACCCTTTTAAAATCTGATATTAGGGAACATCAAAATCTATTGATAAACTCGAAACAAAACCCCCTCTTTTTTAACCTTCAGTACTTCAACTCTTTTAACTTCTCCCAGGACGGTTAATGAGATCACCAGTGTTGGGAGCCGCATTCCCTGCATTCCCCCACTGCCTCCGAGGTGTTGATGATGTCATTTTCTCCCACAAAGGAAACCCTCAGCACCCCAGGGCCTGAACTCAGGTCTTGGCAGGTAAATGAAGGAGGAACTTAAACTGTTGGGTTGAGTCAGGCGTAAAAAGGCACGACCATGTTAAGCACCAGCTTCATAGTCTCATCTCTGGGGCCTGACTAGGGAGAATTTATCATTTAGGGAAAATTAAGACTGTAACTTTAAGAAATTATTTTCTGGGTAAGAACAATGATTCACTTGATATTTTGGTTCTTGCGCTTAGGGACATTCACAGGGCATTGTTCTCAGATTATGGCTCCTTCTTAAATATCCTTCTCTTGAATCCACAAATTTTTTCCAGTTTTTCTGGAACCCATTTGCAGATTATCTAACTTTTCTTCTAACAACAACAAAAACAAGAATTAGGAAAAATAAAGTGATGAATCAAGAAGATTTAGGCAGAATTATGCCCTGGGTAAAGTACATTCTTGTTATTTTACTCTTGGCTCTGTGAATATGAACAGAAAAGAGTATTGCTCTAGAAAATTTCCAATCTCTTTCTATCCCTTCATCGCAACCACAAAGTAGTGGTTGGAAATAGAATTCCAGGAACACCAAAAATGCTCACAATTTCAGTAGTGGCAGCTACAGTGCCCCCACAGGGATCTCTGAGCATTCTTCCTCGGGGGCCTTCTTGTGGCCTCTTTGTGGTTAGGAGCCCACATCATCAATCACAAAGGCTTGCCCTGAAGACAGACCTGCTAAAAATGTCAGTTATCTGTCCTTGCCATCAGAAATAATTCTTTATATTTTACTCTGTTCTGAACTAACATGCTATAGTTTTTTTTTTTTTTAAGAGAGAAATGCAGCCTCTTTGATGGACTCATCAACTGACCATTTTCACAGAACTTTAAGTACACTAGTTTATAGTACTAGGAAACTGTCTGAATGGGTGGGTTAAGCAGGATTTACCAAAGGTTTTTATTCTACTCAGTAGTGCTAACTTGCCTGTGTTACTCCTATGCAGATATTAGATTGCAATTGAGGGGTTTTATTTCATTTACTTATTTTTGATTGTTTTAAGACTTTATCTTCTAAATGCTTACATATTTGGCTGCAGCACGTGGGATCTTGAGTTGCAGTATGTGAATGACCAGGGATTGAACTCTGGCACCTGCCACATTGGGAGCATGGAGTCCCAGCCACTGGACCACCGGGGAGGTCCCAAGGCTTTATTTATTTTATTAGGAGTTTGAGGTTTGGGCTTCTCTGCTGGCTCAGACAGTAAAGAATCCACCTGCAATGCAGGAGATCTGGGTTCCTGCAGAGACACTGGGTTGGGAAGATCCCCTGGAGAAGGGCATGACAGCCCACTCCACAGTTCCAGAAGAGCCTGGTGGGCTACAGTTCATGGGGTTGCAAAGAGTCAGACACGACTGAGCAACCAAGCATGGCATGGCGCAGCACGGCCCAGGAGTTTTAGGTTCACAGCAAAACTGAGAGGAAGGCATAGCAATCAACCGTATGCCCCTCCTTCCCACGCTCGCGGAGCCGCCTCCATTATCAGTGTCCTCCAGGAGAGTGGTGCGTTCATCAGTCGGTGAACCCACACATCATTGTCACCTGCAGTCCATAGTTATATAGGGTTCACACTTGGTTTGAGGTTTTTTAAACACTAAGCATATATGGAGAAAATTCACTGAAGTGTGTGTCCCTTTAGCTTATATGCAGGAATAACTTGAACTATAAGGGAAGCACCCAACCTGCAGCAGACCTTTCATTTTCGTCATGTCATTTCTTCCTGAGTTGGTGTATGATTGAACCAAATTAATGCTATTATAGAAAATGCCGTTTTTCAGGCAGTATCAGTCTTCAGGGTATGGAGCAGGATTTGGCGTTTTGTTTCCATTTTTATTGTTTTGTTTTCTAAAGGGATGTTTGAATTGGAGCCTGTCTGGCAGGATTCCATACTTCTACCAAACCACCTGTCCTGGCAGAGACAATGGAATCAAAAGTCAAGTTCTTTATGACTGCACCTGCCTTATAAGTGCTGCCAGAAGTTCTGATTTTCTCCTGTTGCCAACCTCTACCCAGAAGCTACAGTAGCTGACACCCGAACAGGGGGTGCATACACCCCAGGTGGGGACTTAGATGTTGCAGTTCAGGAAGACCAGTGCTAGTTCTCCCATTGACTTCTAACGTAGTCTTTGCAGAGCATTCAGTGATCACTGTTTATCAAATGGAGGAGATGTAACTCCCTGGTCCACTTGGTTTTCAGGATTTTTGTGAGGGTTGATTAATAATGATGAATCGTTTGGTAATTCATTATTTGGAAGTTTTCTTGTGCAGTTATACACCTAGTAAGCATGAAGGAAAGTATGATCTACCTGAAGGATATCAGGAACATGTCTCTGAAGTCAGAACACCAGGCAGCATTTCCAGGAGTGAGGAGTCACCATTGTCCCTGCTGCTTTTTCCTTTTCCCAGATGTGTAAATTACCCTGTGGGCCTTCAGCTGAATGCTCTCTGGTTAGGCAGTTGTTGTGGAAGCAATCGAACTCCCTTGATGAGGACTTTTCTCCTTTTGAATTATCAGAGCATTTCTTGGGTTCCCTTAGGGTAGAGTTACTTCATTATCTTCTAACTTTATGTATAACTGAAGACCTTCTGGCCTAAGTGCATAATTTCTATCACCGATCGGGTAATTGAAGATAATTACGCCCACCAAATGGTGCTCTTTGCACAGTATCCACATATGATGATATAATATGATAATAAGGCATAAAGTACATTCCAAAATGAGTGGCAGCATCCTGCAGTGAAAAGAGCTCTCAGTAATCCTGTGTTCAGTCTCAGCTCTGGTCCCTCTTAGCTTTGTGACCTTAAGGAAACTTGCTTAACCTTTTTGAATCTGTGTCCTCATAAGTAAAATGGGGATAATAGTAATAAATAGCCTGCCTACTTGAAATGAAATAATATATGAGCATTGTCTTTGAAAATTGCAAATATAAGGTACTGTTATTCATAGTAATTTGACGTGAACTGTTTCTTATTCACCTAATTACTGTAAGAAATATTAAGTTTGAGGGTTATTGATTTTGGCTCAGTTGACCTGTTTGAATTCAGCTGGCATTATCCCGAAATAACTAAGCAAGACCATTTGTGTTTTTTATGTAGCTAAGAAGACAAAGCTTTAGATTCACAACTTTGTGGGCCAAAGAGCTGATTACATTAACCATAATACAGTAACAGGTAGCCATGGTGACTTAGAGAGTGACTAAGTGTGTGGAGGCTCTAGGGTAGGAACCTAAGTTCCATAACTGCCTTCCTTGTGCCGTGGTGAATCACGTGCCCTCCTTGGACCTTTGCACACGGGTAAGCCCATGACCTTCCTTCCGTGGTCAGTGAGGTAATAATCACTGACACAACGTAAAACAGCTACTGTCTAAGTTTTTACTTCTCAGAGTCAGAGGATCCTAGAGCCGTATTACACATCACTTTCACATTTTCATATTTGAAGTTTTTAGAGTATTGTTTTAATGACTGCTGCCCTGGAACAGCTGCTCAGACTGCTGAAGGTTCAGCTGCCCAGCTTTGCAGCAATTTTCCAAGGGCTGGAAGAGGAGTTCAGGATTATCAGGGAACAAATTCACCCAGTTCTTTATACGTGCACTGTGCTGGTCCCAACATGTAGGTCTTTGAAGCTCAGCAGATGAGGTTCTATAGCCTGCTTGGAAATTATCCCACAAGTCCCTGCGACTCCCAGTCCCCAACCTGAGAAGTATTAGATCAAAATGAGAGTGCGCAGTTTCGGACGTAGCACCTATCAAGTGTTTGTGGTCTGGAAATCATTTTCAGGTAAAGATCATCATTGAGCCATCTCAGGGACTATTATTATGCAGTACGGAAAATCTGTATTCCATCCTGTAACCTTACCAATTTGAAACTTCCCCCACAAATAGGTAAATAATGGGATAAACGTAATTATGGGTTTTCTCATCTTTTCTACTTACCTGTCGCTGTTATGATTAAATACACGTAGCTTCTAACTCTTTTAGAAACAAACTCACTCACCATTATTATCCTCTCAACACTTGCATGGTATGATAATCCCTTTCAATCGCAGTGTGGCATAGTGGGAGTCCGGAGGCAAGTGTGTTTGGGGGATGATGGAAAGAGGCAAATGTTATCTCTTCTATTGGTTTTGGGAAGCGTCCTCCTCCTCTGAAGGTACTTCTTGGGGAAAACTGTTTTCTTCTCAAGGCCTAGGAAAGATTAGTGAGAGATGTCTGCAAAGCGTTTGAAGCTCTTTGAAATAAAGTCATGGATAAACACTCAGTATCACTGTTACTATCATTAAAAAGGAGAGCCCAGCATGTGATGTTTTGGGTCAGTTCCAGCGGTCTTGTTTGATGTTCTTAGTTCCTTTTTTGACCTTTACCTCTTGATATCTTTATACATTTATTGAGGCTGTTGGACAAAGTCTTGAGATCCTAAGCAATATGGTGTGTTAAGAATGAATGAACTGCTAGCCTCCATTTTTTAAAATGTGTTTAAAATGAACAATAGAGATTTCTGTTTTGGATACCTGTTATTCCCAAGTTTGACAATCTTGGTAGCAAACTTAATACCTCATCCTTTGATTTTTTTTTTTTTATTTCCAATTCTATTCTTTACCTTGGAACCAGAGTTTTAAAGGAAATTTTTCATCAAGTAGAATAAATACCAAATTAGCTAGGTTTTTTTTTCTATCTTTGCTTATGAATTAGAGATAAAAGAATGAAACAAATACTATGAGAACTAATGGAAATAATATAAATACTTTCTAGGGATCCTGTACATTCCAGTTTCCTGCACATCAGAATGTTAAATTATTTCATGCTAAAAATGACCATAATGATATCCTTCTAGTGTTACAAGATATCAAAGATACTAAATAAAGGCTAAATTATGCTCAGTATAATGTACTTAAATGGGAAAGTATACCATTACATTTCATTTCATTTATTTAGGCTGCACCATGGTTTAAGGATCTTAGTTCCCCAACTAGGGATTGAACCTGGGCCCTGCCAGGGAAGTCCCAGCATGTACACATTTTAGAAAAGGTTTCAGGATTTCTCTGGTGGCTCAAGTGGTAAAGAATCCCCCTGCCAATGCAGGAGACAGATTCAATCCCTGGTCTGCAAAGATACCCACGTGCCATGGAGCAAGGGAGCCTGTGCACCACACCTCCTGCGCTCACACTTGGAGCCAGGGAACTGCAACACTGAACCCACGCGCTCTAGAACCCGTGCCCCGCAGCAGGGGAAGCCCGCACACCACCGCTGGAGAGGAGCCCCCGCTCGCGGCAGCTGGAGAAAAACCTGTGCAGCGACCCAGGCCCAGCACAGCCCCAGATAAATAAATTCTGTAAAAATTTAAATTAAAAAAAAAAAACCGACATGAAGGGGTTTCATTAGTGTGAATTGAATTTAAAAGGACTTCCTTCAGGTCTTTGGAGGGTTGAATAAATCACAAACTTTTATTTTGTGCCTTCTATCTTGAAGGACTTGTGCTAGTCAGAATATCCTGTTCCCTGATTGACAGTTCTTTTTGAGAACTGAGTAGAATTATCAATTATTATCTCTTTCTTTTTTTTAAATGCTGCCAGTCCTTTTTTTATTTTTTTGGGTTTGTGGGGTTTGCATGTTTTGTAAAAAAGTGGACACATTCTTCATAACTCTAGTTAATTAGTTAGTGAACTATTTTTTAAAATACTTATTCTACAGTCAAGTTTGCTTATACACACATGTATTTTTCCCCTTCTAGTTTTTCAGTTGAGTTGTTTTATTCTTTTTTAGTCCCCACCCTAATTTCAGCATCTCTGCATAGACAGGTTTTTTTTTTTTAATTTCTAAGCTTAGATGTCACCAAATAAATGTAAAGATGGAAAAAGAATTGAGATTTCCATCAGAATCAAAGGAACTCAACAGAAATTGAAGATGAGGATGGTGTTTGTTAACCACCAATAGAAAATTATTTGAAATTAACATCATCTTTAGCTTTATGTAAAAACAACCACCCTGAATCTACTCTGCTAATATATGTGTTTGTATGATACACATACAAAGGACTGAAAATGACTGTGTATTTTCAGTCCTTTAGGGAAAACTCCTTCCTTTAAGCAAACCTAGGATCAGTGTCTGAAAACAGCTGCCTTTGGAGACCCTGCAGCCAAATTAATCACCTGGCCTTTGAGAAATTTTGCCTATTGAGAGGATGGTCACATCTGAATGGATAAATTTAATACACTCCCCCCTATCTGTTCTCTTTCCTGAAGTCCCTTCTTCCACTTATGATTTTAGTTAATATCACTTAGCAGCAAACAATCAGGTCTAATCCCCCCACAAATTGATGTCTTTCTCTCTGTTTCAGCCTTGTCTCAGATTCAGTGTGTGGGAGTTAAGTTTCTAAGTCCTGCTCCCTCACCTCACCCAGGTTGCATTGGCTGCTTCTGTTTCCTTTCTCTCCTTTGCATCTCATAGCCACTAAAAAAAAATCTGTGCCCACTGTCAGATCAAATGTCTCTTCTGACTATGCAAAGTTATCACTTCTGTATCATCCATATTACGTTGGTCTTACTCGGTTGGCATTCTGATGACCAGGTCTACTCCCTTCTATGTCATGGACTGCACAGGTTCACTGTATGTGTTCAGTGGATGTCATCAAATGCCCATCACTTTGTTGAACACACTGGTGTGCTGCTGCCACGGTTCACCTGGAGACTGCTTTCTGCAGGCTGCATTAACAGGCGACTGCATGCCAGATTGCATGCTGACAGCCATGCCTTCCCATCAGAAAAGGATCCTTTTTCCCTCCCTATCAAATGAAAGCTTAGATTTTAGAGAAAATTACAAAATACAGAAAATGAGAGAGAAGAACTGAAATCATAGTATCTGCGGTTTTCTCTGTCCTTAAGGGTAAGGCAGCTTCCTGGAGGATTTTATTGTAATAGGTTGAGGGAATGTTTATAGTCATCCCTTTGCAGTTGTTTAGAAAGTAATTTCTAAGCAGAAGTTCCTGCATCATCTAGAAAACTTTTAGCTAGAGAAACCACATTTCTTTTCTTTCTCAAGCTGCAAAACCAGTCTAACTTTTTTTTTTTAGTTTAACACTTGATCTTTATGGTGAGAGACTTAAGTTACATGATCTTCCTTGCAAAAGGATGTTTCTCAGATTTTTGTGTTTTATGGCTTTCTAATTTCATTGCCATGGTCGATTTGCTTATCAGGGAACTGTGACTATCTATAGGAGTTCAAGGGTACACGGCAATAAACTGTCCCTCGAAATAAGGAATAATTTCATAGCTATTGCTATGATAGTAGATTTGGATGCATCTTACCATGGGTCCAGACCTCTGGAATAATTCAGTCATGTGTATATTTAAAGTTAGGGAACTTACCATAACATCCTGTTTAATATTTGCCAGTTTTACTAGGTACCAAGGCAAAGAGGTTGTAGTAGTATTCTCATGAAGAAGGAATTCAGTATTTCTTATCTATTTTCCATATATTGTCAATCTGTCCAAACAAACCTACTATATGGAAACCTGATAAGGAACATTGTTTTCCTCTTGATATACTGCCTACTCAGCACCATGCCCCACTTTGGAGAACCCTATGGCAGAGTTTCAGCTCTCTAGATAAGGCAGAATATCTGTAAAAGAGCTGAACCATTGAGCCTCCATAGATTTTTCAAAACCGTAAAGGTGAGAGGATTTGGAAGATGCGCGGGTGCCATTTCCTTAAAGAGCCCTAAAGTTCAAAGATGCAGCTGGCGTTGTACAGCTAGTGTATCAGGAACGGCCCAGGAACTGGAAAAGTAACTGTCGCACCATGGTCTTCCGTTGTTATCCTCGAAGGTATTCAACTAGGTGCCCTTGCCCTTCCCTGTGAATCACTTCCTCAAGTTCTTCTATCCTTCTGCAGTCCTGCTTTGAACTTGTGTACTGATCTCCCTTACAAAGTAAGGGCCCTAAACCAGGGACAGTAAATGCTCTAGGCAGACTCTCAGCCACGCTGTGTGAGGAGGGTTGTCCAACTGTCAATTTCTGCATTGTGTAATATCCAGTGCATTACTTTTTTTTTTCATTCTAACTGATGTCAAGTCATTGTTAACCACCAGTATAGGGAAAGACTGGAGACATGTTCTGTTTCCTCTTTGAGGCTGTTTTTCTCAAAGTGTTTGGGGCTAGATTCTTTAGGATTGTCTGGAATTTCTTCATAAAATTCACCATCAGTGAAGAGGTTTTATTTTTGTAGTTTTACTTCTCAAACTTACTTCTGACTCATTTTCTCCCTACAGTTTCAGTGCAACCAAGATTAAAATTTATATTTTAAAACTTAACACGAACTCTAATCTTTCCCTAGGAGAAAAGGGTACCCTCACTAGGTAGGGGTCCAGAGAAGGTTGGAAACACTACAACAATATCCAGTTGTGTTTCTGCTCAAGGCATGGTGTGAGTAAATGCTCATTTCTGTTGCAGAAAATACAAAACATTATAATGAATCTCAAAAATCAGTCAGTTTCCTGACCTACACTGTAATCAAAATAGTAATGTCAAGTTCATCTCCACCTCAAAGTAGACAGTCTGAAGAATTGTCTTTGAACATGAAGGGCTATCTTCCACTACACAGGGTGGGTCACTCACTGTCCCGTAATAGCAGCATCACCAGCAAGTTAGGACAGGAGAAGAAAACAACCACGGCCAATGGAAGCAGCAAAGGAATTCAAGGAAGCACCATGTGATAATGATCTCATATATTATTATCATACATGCATGGACAGAAGAGCATGAATTGGTCCACTGTCCCCAGATTTTCTTGTGAGAGCATATTGTGATGTTATACAGTATCTGTTCCCTCAACATCAGACCATGTATGGAAATTAAAAAGCCATAAATCTAACCCCTCCTTAGATTTTGAAGATAGGTATTTCCTTTTGAGAGAGTTGTAGTAATAATAACTTTGGAGTAAATATGCAACTATCTTACATATTGGCTTCAGACTTATAGGTCTTAGTTGCCGTTTCCTCTGCTTTCAAATGTATTCAGAGGCCAATAGGTACTTAATAAAGAAATAGTCAAAGTTTCTACTATCATTCTTTGAAGTCTATAAGTTAGCATGTAATCAAAGATAATTAGACTCAATGTTCCCTGGCTTAAGTGGTCTTTTACTATTTGCTGACCCCAGAAAGCTTTTCTGGCATTATTGGTGCTAGGTCTGTTTCCCCATCATAAGCTAGCTGGTTTCCCATTGTAAGTCATGATTAATACTCATATTGCAACTCATTTGTATTTGTGTAAAAAATATTTTGACAGTGTTCAAACAGATGCCAGTCTCTTGGGAGTCACCCTAATGAAGAGGGTCACCCTTAGCTTCCGAAGTTTATTTACTATCATTTTTGGAGTCTCTCATCCTATCTTAGTCTCAAGGTGATATTCTTTTTCAACTTATACATTGCTCTCAGAAAAAAGAAAAAAAAAATACAATATACTGTCCCTCCTCCTGTGTCTGCTACCCTGCAATAATAAACCCAGCCTCGCAGCTCTGCCGTCCTCGAGGCTTCTGCGCATGTGGCAGTGCAGATTTCTGCTTCAGCTCAAGGTCTAGTTGACCCACCCCCAGCATCCTCTAGCTGTCAGCCGTGAGGACTCCTGCCTACACCTCCTGAACTGCTTGGAAAAGAATCAGGTTCTTCTGACCCCAGAGCTGACCTTGACCATTCCCCAGCCCCGCGCCTCCCTGAAGCTCGGCCCCCTAGGTGCCTGCTTCATGCTTGGGACTCCGATTTTCTTACTCAGGCCCCGAGAGAGAGAGTACATTCTGAACACTCCTCCTTTTGTGTCGGCATCCCTGTGAGGTGATTTGGAAGGACTCCAGTCAGGCATGCAAGGGCTCTTTTGATACTATCTGATGGGTGGGTAACAAATTCGGGCGCCTGGCCAAGATACACATTGCCTGTAATCGTTAACTCAGTCTGTAAACAGTTCAAACGGCACCGAGAGGCCGTCAGTTATTATATTAGAAGAAGCCTTTCATCTCTCTTGCTTAGAAGCCAGGCGTCCAGCATTGGCCCTACGGTGGCCACTGGAGCCCTGGAACTCTCTGCACAGCCCCCAAGGCCGAAGCCACCGTGGACGGACGCTGGAGGCTGCTCCAGTTACTGCCTTTCAAGCTTTCAGCACTAGAGCAGCAACTAAACCATTCATTTCCTTTTGTTCTACACCTGAATGATGCTGGAAGGACAAAAGAAAAAAGAGGCGAAAAAACCCCCCAGAAAACCCTTCACTAGGAATAAAATAGTGAGGAAGGAATTATATTATCTGGGATCGGAAATTTATTTTTCAGCTCAATTTTTCTACCCACATTCATGTTTTGAAAGCTTTATAGCTAACCATTGACCTTTTTATTACCCCTTTACTCCAAACTGATTTTTTAAAAAAATATATTTATTTATTTGGCTGCACTGGGTCTTGGTAGAAGCTTGCAGGATCTCCCTGACCAGGGATTGAACCTGGGCCCCCTGTACTGGGAGTGTGGAGTCTTAGCCACTGGACCACCAAGGAAGTCCCTCCAGACAGATTTGCAGTTTGGTCCTCAGTGTACCTCATGCCTCCAATTAAGCTTTCAAGTTATTCAGTGTTACTAGATCCCAAGTGCAAGCCACAGTGCTGAGCCCAAAGGAGCATGAAAATTACAAGCATTCCTGTCCTCAAGGTGCTTACTGATGGAGACGTTAAGATGATACCAGATATATACTAGAGGTGAATACCACCACGAGTGTTTATCAGTGCTGAGCATGGTATACACTGAGTTTCTACTGGTGTTCATAGCAGTGTGAACAAGGCTGATCAGGGAAACCCCTTTCCAATTCTGTGAGATAACTGTTTTCAGTACTTAAAGAAAATTGACCTGTTTTCCTTCATCTTCTCATCCACTGTCTTTTTGCCTTTTTCATTTTTTTTTTTTCCCCTTTGCTTCTTTTTTTTTTTTTTTTTAATTAGTTGGAGGCTAATTACTTCACAACATTTCAGTGGGTTTTGTCATACATTGATATGAATCAGCCATGGATTTACACGTATTCCCCATCCCGATCCCCCCTCCCACCTCCCTCTCCACCCGATTCCTCTGGGTCTTCCCAGTGCACCAGGCCTGAGCACTTGTCTCATGCATCCCACCTGGGCTGGTGATCTGTTTCACCATAGATAGTATACATGCTGTTCTTTTGAAATATCCCACCCTCACATTCTCCCACAGCGTTCAAAAGTCTGTTCTGTATTTCTGTGTCTCTTTTTCTGTTTTGCATATAGGGCTATCGTTACCATCTTTCTAAATTCCATATATATGTGTTAGTATGCTGTAATGTTCTTTATCTTTCTGGCTTACTTCACTCTGTATAAGGGGCTCCAGCTTCATCCATCTCATTAGGACTGGTTCAAATGAATTCTTTTTAATGGCTGAGTAATATTCCATGGTGTATATGTATGCCTTTTTCATTAAATTGCAGGTTTATGCTAGGCATACACTGAGTGGTCTAGGTGTTTAGTGAATGAAGTCACTAAGCCTCTTTTAGAATTATTCTGATAAGTAGAATTTTACAGAGGTGGAAATACAGACTTGTCTTCCTATTGAGCATTCTGGTACTAGAAGACAGTGCAGGAAAACCGAAAACCAAGCACAACTTACTCTAAGCATCTTAATTGCAGAGGCACCTTTATTGAAGATTATATTTGAAGTTTTCCAGGTTCGTTTTAAGGTCACTATTGCTGAAACAGTTTGTTCCATATGTGTGCATCCTCTCCAACCTAGCAGTTTTCTCTCTAGATATGGATCAAGAATGTGTGTGCTAAGTTGCTTCAGTGCTGTCCGACTCTCTGTGACCCCGTGGCCTGTAGCCGGCCAGGCTCCTTTGTCCATAAGATTGTCCAGGCAAGAATACTGGAGTGGGTTGCCATGTCCTCCAGGGGATCCTCCAGGGGATCTTCCTGACCTGGGGATGGAACCCGTGTCTCTTAAGTCTCCAGCATTGGCATGCAGGTTCTTTACCACTGGTGCCACCCAGGAAGCCCATGTTCCACAAAGCATAGGAGCAAAATTTAGATTAGGCCACAGATGTTAAGTAAACATGTGAAATAAAATCCTATGCTCCTCGTAATCACAGGTGAGCATCAAAGCCTTGGTTATGCCCCTTACACCAGAATCCCAACTATAAAGCAGCTGTATTCTTTTCCTCTACAAAGCAATGTCTTAACACTTGCCCCGCTTAACTTCAACTAAAGGAAAGTGACAGAGCCCAAGATATTTTTCCAGAGGAAAAAGGGGTATTCAGGGGTGGAGGGGGTGGCCTGATATAATTAACTTAGTGGGATCTCTTGATTTGTTAGTTAGAAAGTTCTGATCTCATGCCTCTTACTTGCTTTGTTTCATTTTCCATTTTGCTCAGCTTTCTGGGTCACCTTCTCATCCCCTTTTCATATTTTGGACTTGGGGTTTGCCTCTGTCCTACCACCCAAGTTTTTGATTCTGAATGCAGCTTTAGAAGAGCATGGATAAAAGAAAAGAGAAGGCATGCCTTGAAGATGTGCACGCTTGTACTCCATCCTGGGTTCAGCTTCTGATTTACCAGCCTGCCGAGGACAAATTCCAGTAAATCCTTTCTTTTACCTAGGTTGACAGTATTTTCAAAGAAGCTCAGTCTTAAAGAAATTAAATCCTTTAGAAGAAAAAAGGCACTAGAGCAAACAAAATCAAGTTTCTTTACCATTTGCTCAGCATTGTTATTTGTTCATGGTAAACAGTGGTTATTTGAAAGGGTGTGTTAAATCACATTTGTACAGTAGAATTGTAGAAATACAAAATTTATAAGGTACTTCTACGAGGAAGCTTTGAGGCACACTATCTGATCCATTCAGTTCAATGCCTTGGTGAATTCTGAGGTCATTTACAGGTTTAATATGATGGAGAATAATGGAAGCCCCTGCTCTTTCCACCTGACTAGAGCCTGTCTTTTGGGAAATGATATTAAATTCTGGCTCCCCAGCCTCCTTCCTTTCCTTGGACCTGTTAGTAAAGAAACTTCCTCAAGTTATTTTGGCCCCTTGAGGTCAGTGGTTTACAAAATTTAATACGTAGCAGAATCAGTTTTAGACAGCTTCCTGAAACTCAGATGGCTGGGCTCTATCCCTGAGTTTCTCATATGGTATGTCGGAGGTGAGCCCTGAAAATTTGCACTTTTTGAACAAATTCCCAGCTGATATTGATGTTGCTAAGTCTCAGGGATACATTTTGAGATCCAGTGTGCTGAGGTTACTGCCTACTTTATAACCATGATGACTTTAACAGAGATTGACCATCTTCACAGGGCCAGAACATCCAACTTGTGTTGAAGTGACTGAGGCTTTCCTCTCTGAAAGTGAACGCTTAGTTATGAGAGATTTTGGCCTACTTGCAGAGATTGAGTGGCCTGAAGGAAGGCTGGGTCACTTACCTGAAGGCACCAGGCAGATGGCTTACCAACTCTTCTAAGCAGCAGGTTGCAGATACCAGGTGGGAGTTTGCTTTTGGAAAATCGACTAGCTGGACTACAGAACTAATAATATGACATAAGGGGAATAAAACCAATGCTTTTTTTTAGGTCCATGGATTTTATAGCTCTTTTTAATTTTTTATAACTTCTAATTTTGTATTAGGGTATAGCTGATGAACAATGTCATGATAGGTTCAGGTGAACCGTGAAGGGACTCAGCCACATATATGCATGTATCCATTCTCCCCCAAACTCCCCTCCCATCCAGGCTGCCACATAACATTGAGCAGAGTTTCATGTCCTAATACAGTAGCTTAAAACCAGTGCTTTTGATTAGTTTCTTTGTCATCCTCAAGGAAAAGATTCCAAGGTTGCCTTGACTTTTGGAACTCTCATTTTTCTTCTTTCCACTTCCCTAACTACAGGACCTCTCAGGTTTTACATTCGATCATTTTAGAAGCTAAATGATTCAAGTTTTACTCTAGCATAGCAGCCTACACAGCATCTGCCCTTCTGGATTTTTTGTAGTGGGACCTGCTCAAGTGAACCAACAACCACAAGCTCTACTTTTAATAGGATTCATTTATGCAGTCATTTTAACCTTAAGTGTTTTCATGCATTAAATTTAACGTTTAATATGTTACATCAATACTACTATATCTCAAGGTACAAACAGTGTTTGGCAAGTTTGTATAAATAGCTCCGGGCCTGTCTTTTCACTCAGACTCCAATTTTTATTTCAAATTGCCTAAAGGATTTGAATGTTCATCTCAAATTTGTCATTCCCAAGACCAAATTAAATTTTACCTGCTCAAAATTAACTTCTTTCCCCAACATGCCTCTTTTGGTTGATGCAACATTTTGCCCCAGTTCTCTAGGCTTAGAAACTTTTAACTCCTTCACCTCTATAGTTCAATCTGTCAGCAAGTGCTTTCAACACTTCCGTCATAATTTCTGTGATTCATCCCTTTGCCTTTTAAGCACTACCACCAGAGTTCAGGCTCTCATCATGCCAATAATAGGTTACTGGAATAGATCTATTATTGGTTTTCCCACCACCAGTTAGAATTTCATTCCACTGTAGTGTTTACTCTGATACTAAATTGTTCTGCTTAGAGTATTCTTTTGATCACGAGCTCCCCTTGCTTCAGGATTTAGCATGATTCCTTTTTCACAGATGGCCAGCAGGGTCTAATTCTTACCTTGTCAGTCATGGCCTTTGCAAGTAGACCTTACCTCAGCTATCCAAACTGTCCCTGCAGACATCTTTTTTCTTAAGTCATCACATCATATACCTTGAAGACCTGAGAAAAACTGGTCAAGAACCCTGCTTTTCCTCTCACTTAGGCCTTGTTTTTCTCTGAAGGTCATAGATGGGAAATCTCCCAAATCCATTTGACAGGCGCCCATAGAAGTGTCTTTGTTGTTGTTGTCATGGCTTTGTTTTTGGCCACGCAGCTTGCAGGATCTTAGTTCCCCAACCAGGGATTGAACCCATGCCCCCTGCAGTGAAAACACCCCGAGTCTTCACCACTGGACTGCCAGGGAGGCCCCTGACAGATGCCTGTGGACCAGATGCCGCTTGTTTTACTCACGCGGTTATTTCTCTCCTGTTTAAATCCTGTCAACCTTAAGAGTTGGCTTAAGATCTGTCTCCTCCATAAAGCTCATAGGACTTTACTGGCTGTACTGTGCCGTGTCTGCAACGCAGGAGACCTGAGTTCAATCCCTGGGTCGGGAAGATCCCCTGGAGAAGGAAATGGCAACCCACTCCCGAATTCTTGCCTGGAGGATCCCAAGGACAGAGGAGCCTGGCGGGCTACAGTCCATGGGGGTCGCAGAGAGGCAGGCATGACTGGGCTACTGACACTTATTTCCCTTACCGTGTGTCACTTGATAATAAATCATTTTGTCCCACCATTTACTGTGTATGTGTTATCTCCCCGATGAGACTGTGACTCCTGGGAAGGACCTCACACAATTTTAAGAGGGAGATACTTGCCAACTAAGAGGCCACATTACAGCCCCTTTCTGAAGTATGCATGGGAAGAATCTCCACACATCCCCATTTAGCATCCTACTCAATAGTAACATCATGTGACTCTGTATCTTGACAAGGAACACTGGGGAGCTATTTATCTTCCCTGTTATAAATGGTTTGGGGGGATATTGTAGCAATTGCTATTTTAGGGAGAAAGATGGCTCCAGAAACAGGCTTGATAAAGTCCAGGCTAAGGATAAATTTAGTGACAGACAGCAACTCTGCGAGTTAAGAATTTGGCTAGGAAGGGAGTTCAGCCTCTGAAGCATCTCAGGTAGGTGTGGGCTTAGCACTGAGATATGCTGATACTTTCTGAGGTACGCCTATCTAAAGGCAAAAGCATGGCCTGATGACTGGCTGCCTGATGACTCCTACACCGTAAGAACTCATTTATAGGCATCCGCACAGAGGTACCCACCCGAACAAACACTAAGAAGAAGCTAAGGAAAGTGCCCAAGATCTCAGTATAGTCACTGAGTCAACAGCGATATCAGATAAGGTGCTTTTTTTATGGGGAGAGGTATGGTTGGGGGAAGAACCGCCGATGCACCTGTGGTTGGTGATTCAGAAACTTGGTGCCACATTATATGGCACCATGAAGCCACCTCATGTTCCCGCCACCCCATGGTGGCTGATGTTGTATAATTACCCATTTGTAACCAAGCCAAGAGGAAATGGACTGGATGAAAGCCAGAGTGAGGCGTAGTTACCTCTTAGCTGAGCCACACTCGGGACCTATGAAGCTGAATGGCTTTTCAGGACTCCGTTCTGTACCTGTGAAGCAATTGTCATTGTCAGCCTAATAGGGGTTGATTCTTATGGGTGTTATGCATTTTTTTCTCGCCTCTGAAGACAAATATATGTTCACATTTGGGGCTTTTCTGGTAGCTCAGCTGGTGAAGAATCCGCCTACAATGCAGGAGACCCTGGTTCAATACCTGGGTTGGGAAGATCCTCTGGAGAAGGGATAGGCTACCCACTCCAGTATTCATGGGCTTCCCTGGTGGCTCAGATGGTAAACAATCCGCCTACAATGGAGGAGTCCTGGGTTGGGAAGATCTCCTGGAGAAGGGCATGGCAACCCACTCCAGTACTCTTGCCTGGAGAATCCCATGGACAGAGGAGCCTGGTGGGCTACACAGTCCATGGGGTCACAAAGAGTCGGACAGGACTGAGCCACTAAGTACACACATGTTCTCATTTAAATATATTCAAATGAGGGATTTCCCTGGTGATCCAGTGGTTAAGATTCTGTGCTTCCAATGCAGGAGGTGCAGATTCAATCCATAGTTGGGGAACTAAGATCCTAAGTGCCACATGGCCAAAAAATTAAAAATAAATGTGTTCAAATGAGCCCCCATGGCTCACACAAGTTGCCAAATTATGATATCTCAAGCAGGAACAGGGTCCAGACAATTCCTGTTGGCTGAACTAGGACTGAACTTAATCCTAGACTGACTCAGCTTCTCTGTTAAAGTTGTTTGAAATTCTGATATCCCGCCAGAGATTGTTTCTAAAGAGTTCTCAGTGTGAAGTATGAATCACAAATGAATGGAGTCTCGGGAGACCAAAAGCTCAAGCTTTCAGTTTTAATTCAGCATACATTTATTGATTGCCTGTTAGGGTGTTAGGGCACTGTGTTATATATGGGGATATAAAGAAACCCCTGACCTCAATGTGGTAGATGAGTATATAAATTTATGCTGAAGATGTAAAGTACCTCAATAAATACAAACAAGTCAATTGGGACATTTCAGATGAAGAAGAGAGTCTTCATGAAAGAGGTGGCATGTAAACTTGTCCTTGAAGGATAAGTAGGATGTTTGAAAGTGACAGGATAGAAGTAAGAGGCATTCCAAGAGGATATAAGAGTGAGTAACATGATTTGGTTTGGACAAGTGGTATATAGTATGTTTAGAAGGGAAGTGGAGATAAAGCTGAAAAGGGAGAGGCGAAGAGGAAAGAATTAGTACTTTTTGAGTACCTATTGTGTGCAGAAATGGTTGGTACTTTAATTACATTCATTTCATTTAATCTCTGCAATGCTCTTGGGTAGGTGGTGGTACCCACATTTTTTTTACCCACAAGGAAACCAAGACTCAAGAGATTAGGCCACCCTTCAAAGTCACACACATCTTGTATGTGTATGTGAAACCAAGTTGTCTGATTCCCAAGCCAGTGCCAAGCCCTGATTCAGTAGGCTGAGTTTGAGTTTAATTCAGAAGGCAGAGAAGAATCATTATGGTATTTGAACAGGACAGTGACATGATCAGGGCTATCTTTAGGAGATTGTATAGTGATTTAGAAAAGCGAGACATTGGAGACTAGTGAGAAGTCTATTGTAATTGTTCAGACCCTGGAGACATAGAGAAGGTAGGTTTCCAACTATGAGTTTGAGTGATTAGATACGGTGACTTTGAGGTGCTCAGGCTGTATCTCTAGGAAAATGATGGTGTCATTAACAAAGATGGGTTAGTTAAGAGGGCTTACTGGTTTAGGGTGGATTAGAGGGTACCAGTAAGATGATTAAGAAATAATGTCAAACAGGAAGTGCACGAGAATTTGACTTTGGAAGCAAATTTGGGAATTATCATTGAAGATATTGGAATGATAAGAACTCTCTGTAATAGAAATCGGAGAATATATCCTTATATTAACATGAGCAGAAGAAGAGAACAAAAAGAGGCAACACATGAGGGGCACTCGGAGAAGTAGCATTATGTCATGACCAGCAAGTGAAGAGGGTGTCAAGAATGGGTATCCAACAAATGAGAAGGAATTTAGAGATATATGTCTTCCTCTAGCCTCAATCCCTTTCCTTAGGAAACAGCTGGCACCCCTGGGTTCAGATTTGTCCACCCCCGCCACTCCACATTCAGTCAAGGGAATTGTCTGTTAAAGACATGTTTGGTAGTCACATTTTTGATTGAAGCTAGTGAAAGCTCTCAGTTTTTGTGCTACCAAAATAAAATAAAAAAATTCAGGTCTTGCCCTAAATCACTGGAGGTTTAGCTCCCAAGAAAGTTCTTAGAATTTTGGTGCTTCTGTTCTTTTACTCTCTGATTCTTCCTGTGGTCAATCCCGTCTCCTTTCATTATGCACGAAATTCACGCCTGAAATTCAGGATTCCTGGTTGCAAGCCCAACATGCATTGCGTTGTGTCTTCAACCTAATTTGTTAAAATGGGTGGTAGTAATAAAGGAGAATAAAATAGCTAATGAAGGATTATAAAGCACTTTGCTAATATAAAATACAACATCAAAGCTGAATAATAGTCTTAATTTAGGTTGAAGGGTTCGATTAGCAGAGTGAAAATAAAAAGGACAAAGGGTAGTGTTGCTTTGTACCTTGATAATCAGTGTACAAATCAGAAGTGCCTATTGATCCTTACTGCACTGTGAACTCTCAACCCAGGAATTTGGCTCACCTCCCTGACTAAGTACTTCCCTCACCCACTCAGTCTGATGATGGTACCTCCCCGCATCTCCTGACAAATGCAAAAACAGGAGCTTGTGTTCAGCAGAGCTAACTTGATAACTGAGAGGATTCTTCTTCCGTTTATCAGCACTTTGATTATCTTTTGGTATCTCTTACCATTTGCACTTAGCAGGAAAAATAAAGAGGTTTGGGCAATTATGAGGTAACAAAGAACTTATAGTTCACAAAGAGCAAGTCAGGGGATGTTGGAATATTTGAACACAGTCACATTTGGTGTGAGGCAGCCTCATGCCATGTCCTCAGGGCCAGTAGAGACTGGACAGCTGATCAGGCTCCCGGGAACCTGAAACAAAGGCAAGGGGGGCGATAGCAAATGGCCCCTCAACTAAAGTCTTTACGTTTTGGGCTTCAGATACATCAACTTTTTAGGGTATAAAGAAAAGAGAGGGACTTCCCTGGTGGTCCAGTGGTTACGACTTCGCCTTCCAAAGCAGACGGTACAGGTTCAGTCCCTGGTCTGGGAGCTCAGATCCCACACGCCTTGTGGCCAAAAAACTAAAAACATAAAACAGAAGCAGTATTGTAACAAATTCAATAAAGACTTTAAAAATGGTCCACATTAAAAAAAATCTTTAAAAAAATAGAGAAAAGAAATATAATTCATCCCTCATTCCACTAAAGGTAAGATAAAAGAAACCACTCAGAAAAAACATGGAGTACCGTTGAAAGTAAATCAACTATGAATTTTCCGTGCAGATCACTGGTCCAAGTTCTTGTAAAATCTTAGTAGTAGAGACTAAAGCCACCAGAGAACCAGAGATACTCAGCCAACACTGTGGGCTAAACCCAATGGGAGGCAAAACTTTGTGTCATTTCTGTAGGGGTGATAAATAATAAAATTGTTTTTAACAGTCTCTAAATGGCTCCTGCCCTGAAAGAGCTTCCGATCAGATCTAGGGGACAGACCAAAGAACCCAAAGTGACGGGGGATCACCTAAAAGCGACATAGTAAGAAAGTGAGTCTCCCTTTTTATTTCACGGTCTCCCAGCACACATGCGCTGTGCTCTGTGAGTCCGTTCCCTGTGTATTGTTTCACAGATGGCCTTGGGATTCTTGTACATAAGTGGGTGTATACATGGCTATAGATCTACTGTCAGATTTAATCTTTTGAGAGCAGGAACTAGTCCCTTTTCTGGGGTGAGGCAATGCATTAAGGACTATGCTCATTTCTGCACATTGATACTGAAGAAAGACAATAAATAAGAGTAACCTGGGTATGGGTTATTAAGCAGAAAGTTCTTCCTAAAATAAGTGATTTTGTTCAGGGTTATAGAGATTTAAGCATCATATAAAAGGGAAAGAAGAGAACTCTCCCCTGCTTAGAGGCCAAAATATAATAAAAGTGGCTTTAAAATGTAAACTTACAGGGAATATAGAGAAGGTTTCTAAAGAGAAAGCAGAAATATGAAAATAATCATATCCTGATCAAATGACACGGCAACTACCAAACTTATTTATCTCAAATATGGTAATTAGAACAGATAATTCAACATGCATTTTTCTTAACATCTAGCATGTACAAGTCCTTCTTACTTGAAGGAGCTCAGGGTCGACTTTACAGGAAGTGAAGTAGTTTTGTGGAACATCTCTTAAGAGTCAGGTGTTCTCCTGGAGGAAATGGGAGAGAGGGTGGGTCACAGTGAAACACTGATACAACTAATTGTAAGGGTTATTAAGTGTCATTTAAGAATGTTGAATATATCACTTCAGGACACTCCACATGTGTGTTAGTCGCTCAGTCACATCCAACTCTTTGTGACCCCCTGGATGGCCCGCCAGGCTCCTCTGTCCATGGAACTCTCCAGGCAAGAATACTGGAGTGGGTAGCAAGGCCCTTCTCCAGGGGATCTTCCCAACGCAGGCCTCCTGCGTTGCAGGCAGATTCTTTACTATCTGAGCCACCAGGAAAGCCCAGGAGACTCTACGGGAGAAAGTAACTGGGGGGACTGAAGGCTGGAGAGAGGATTAGAGAGGGGCCCAGTTTGGCCTGGGCTGAGAGGTCAAGGATAAAAAGGGTGGGGAGCTCTAGGACTTAGATCTCGGAGCCTCTGGCTCACAGGAGACTGGGAGGTGCCACTTGTTTTTTCTGTAGAGCCAAGGAGATAGGGGAAAGGTTCATGGGAAGAGAAAGTAAAAGGAATTTATTAGCGAACCAAACTACTTTCCCATATTATACACTTCCTGTAAAAGATTTCTTAAAGCAAAGACAGTGTTTTTCAGGTCTTTCATGTCTAGAACTCTGCCACAAGAAGCCACTTAGATATCTTACTTTATAGTTCCTAGGAGCTCAAGAGATGCTATTAGGAATTACTTAAGTATTCAGAGGATGGAAATACTAACTGGCACCAATGCCAAGATGCCCAGGCTCTATCCATAGAGACCCAGTGAAATGCCGAGCCCAGAATGGTAGTCTCTCCTAGGCTCTCATGATACCCTCTCTCACTTTTTCTTTTATCCCCTGCCTAGAAGGCTGCACTGTGGGTGGGAATAAAAATCGACTCTCCCACTGCATCCAGGCAGCCGCCAGCAGTCTGTTTGCCTTGTTCTTTGCTGGAAAATCATTAAACAGTCCCCCCCAGAGCAGGCCTCTTCCCCAGGGCCACCCCGTGGACGGGGGTTCAGAGCTGTGGTCAAAGGACTGTCAGCAGTCAGGCTGGAGCCCTTGGGCTGTCTCCAACACAAGCCTCCCCTGGCTGCTGCCTCTTCTGAACAGAAGCCTCTTTGGCCCAATCTCAAACCCCAGTGGCTTTCGAGGAGAGACTCTGGGCATCTGTGTTGGCTGTGGCCTGAACCACTGTGTCCTCCTCATCCTCCTGATGTAATTTCTCAAGGCAGCTGCCCCTGTATTTCCTTTGTTGTTTCTTTATTGAAGCACTGGCCCATGATCCATATTTTTTTCCACTTTGCAGTGTAAATGGAACAGTCTGTGACTGCCCAGGATCTGGGGATTGGGATCAGGCAAGCATACTCCCTAGCTTCACCTCATCCCCACTCACAGTGTGACCGTTAAAACCTGGGCAGAGGGACCTCCCTGGGGGCCCACTGCCTTCCTACACAAGGGTTGTTCAGTCCCTGGTCTGAGAGCTAAGATCCCACCTGCCTCTTGGCCAAAAAACCAAAAGAGAAGCAGTATTGTGACAGATTCAATAAAGACTTAAAAAAAAAAAAAAAAACCAAGAAAACAAACAACAACAACAAGGAAACAACCTGGGCACAGATTTGGTTGACCTGGCCCATGTGAATACAATTTGTTGTTGAGTCACTCAGTCGTGTCCGACTCCTTGCCACCCCAGGGACTGCAGCACACCAGGCCTCCCTGCCCTTCACTATTTCCCGGGGTTTGCTCAAACGTGAATCTGTTGAGTCAATGATGCCATCCAACCATCTCATCCTCTGTGGCCCCCTTCTCCTCCTGCCCTCAATCTTTCCCAGCATCAGGACCTTTTCCAGTGAGTCAGCTCTTCATATCAGGTAGCCAAAGTATTGGAACAATATAGTACTGAATACAATATCTGCCCTCAGAGGGCCTCCAAGCCAGTCGTGGAAGACAGCAGCATGAAGCAGAGTTTGCAGGGCAGCTGGAAATCCCTACAACATCTGAGCAGAAAAACACGTGAAGTGTGTGTGAAACAGCCAGATTTATGTGGCCGTTTCACACACACACTGAAATCACTGAACTTAGCAATGCTTGAGTAGCCCTGCTGATAGTCCTCATATACCGATGGCATATTTAAATGAATAATCTGACTTCCTCAAATTTCATTTCTTTGGTCTTTTTCTTTTTTTTTTTCCCCCACAGGGACTGTTTGGTTTTAGTCTTTGGCCTTTGCAGCATTAAAATCTGAATCTAAATAATTACTTAAAAACAAACACTGCCTGCTTCCAGCAGGTTTCTAAATTCCTACCATCTCTGGCATGCATTTGGCTAGAACAGAAAAACAAAATAATAAAGCAGACTGTGTCAAGGTTGTTTGCAGCACATTGGGTTAAGTGGAGAGTTCAGTGAACTTTCACGTGTGGGAAGAGTGAAGGCCGGGCCTGGGAAGGGCCCTGTCCAAAGCCTCTTTAGACCCTTATCTTGGAAATATGCGGAACAGGTATTAAACCCTTGTGATGCTGCCACCCGTGTCCAGACCTCAGCCTTCCTGCAGGGGACCTCTTTGAACAAGACCTGGCTAAATGAGGGGTCTCGGGTACCTCCTATAGGATGGAGGTCAATGTGGGTGTCAAAATCTCCCACGACAGTGGTCACTAGCTGAGCAGCAAAATGCAGCTGACATGTCAGATCTCTTGGTAGGATTGTTAGCATTTGAGGCCAGGTGAATTCCTCACCTGCTGTGGGGAGAGACTCCAAACCACATGACTGAGGTGTCTTCTAAGGTCTTGACATTTGTTGGCCTCAGAGCCTTAGTATTCTATTTCCCAGCCTTCCTTCCAAAACACATTGATGTAACTAAAATGATATTTGATGGGCTCCTCCCTCTCTTTTGCTCCTAACATCATGCATAGCTTCTTGGTGCCCCTATAACTAGAGGTCCTTCTGGACTGAGTCAGGACAAACCCTGGTTCTCTATGGGAATGTAATGGACAAAAAAATCTACCTCTTGAGGGGCTTCCCTGGTGGTCCAGGGGTTAAGACTCCACCGTCCAGTGCAGGGGGCATGGGTTTGATCCCTGATCAGGGAACTAAGTCCCTCATGTCATGGGGTGCAGCCAAAAGTTTAAAAAAAAAACCAAAAACTAAAACCTCTATCTTTTGGTGGTTGTGATTTTTCTCCTTTTCTGATTTCCACCAAATAAGGTTTCTTCTCTGATACCAGTTTATTTCAAAATCAACCCAGATAGTCAGTTCTCTTCTTTCTCTACCCTTTCTTCTTCCTTCCTGCTTAATTTGTAAGATATATTTTAGAAATTACAGCTTGGGGATTTCCCTGGTGGTCCAGTGGCTAAGACTGTGTACTCCCAATTTAGGGGACCTGGGTTCGATCCCTGATCAGGAAACTAGGTCCCACATGCCACAACTAAGACTTGGTGCAGTCAAAATAAGTAAATAGATTTTTTAAAAAAGAAATTACAGTTTGTATCTATTTAATATGTGTAACTTTTAAAAATGTGTGCATGTGTCATTTTAAAATTCCAGAAAGAAAAAAAAATAAAATAAAATTCCAGAAAGATAGAGTAATACTTAATATTATACTTCCTCCTTATATGTATTTTATTAAAAGAAATTACAGATAGGTGGTGATGACCTTGGCTTTTCAGGTGATGCAGTGGTAAAGAATCTGCCTGCTCATGCAAGAGATGCAGGTTTGATCCCTGGGTTGGGGAGATCACGTGGAGAAGGGAATAGCTATCCACTCCTGTATTCTTGCCTGGAAAATTCCATGGACAGAGGAGCCTGGTAGACTACAGTCCATGGGGTTGCCAAAGTGGGACATGACTGAGTGACTGAGCGTGAGCATGCATGACCCTGTGAACCACAAGGATGCCAGGCAGAGGATGGGGTCGGGAAAGGCCCACCATAGGACCATCGTAGGGTAAAGGAGTCCAGTCACATCATGGAGTTGGACACGATCTGAGACAAGGAGAGGTAACTTTTATTTTATTTTATTTATTTATTTATTTTTTCTTTTTTTCTGAGGTAACTTTTTTACTTGAAGAATGAAGACTAATGTGGGAGGAGATAGTGAGAGAGGTGGTAGTCTGCCTGAATGTCCATTATCTAGGTCTGAGCTTGTGTGACCTCTAATTTCAGGACACACCTTTCTCATCCTAGACAAACATGGACGATTCATTGGGAAAGCATCTCTGAGCAGCGTCTGGGTCTGACTGCCTTGTTGTGGCTAGGAGAGATGAGATAAGCCCTAGAGGGGAAGAAGGAAGCTGAGACTGCTGGGCAGAGAGAGCCTGGGCCCAGAGGGAAAAGGAGCAGACAACTCCTGTCTCGTTGTTAAGAATGATTCAAGTTGGAAAATTCTAGAAATGTAGATCCTGAAGCCTTCTGTCCAGGCCTTCTAGTACTCAGCTGATGTTTGGTATACCACCCAGAATACTTCCCAACACATAGACCTGGAGGCGGACTGGTATAATATTCAGGGAACTGGGGTTGAATTTAGGAGACTTAGCCTCCTGTAACCCCCTTATGTAACCATGGCCGTCTGTAGCATGAAGCTCACATTCCTTGTCTGTGTAAAGCAAGTTTTAAAGGTACCTTACAGGTCTGAACCAGGCTCAACTGTTAGCAATTCACATCTCTTTTATAAACTGTATGGCAACTGGATTCAAATTGAGTTTTATTCATTCTTTCGCCAAATACGAAGGGCCTGTTGTTCTTGCTGTGCTGTCGTGTCCGACTCTTGCATGGACTGCAGCACACCAGGCCTCCCTGTCCTTCACTATCTCCCAGAGTTTGCTCAAACTCAGGTCCATTGATTCGGTGCCCGCCAGACTCCTCTGTTCATGGAATTCTCCAGGCAAGACTACTGGAGTGGGTAGCCATCCTCTTCCCCAGCGGATCTTCCTGACCCAGGGATCAAGCCCGGGTCTCCTGCATTGCAGGTGAATTCTTTACCATCTGAGCCACCCACTTAGTGGGAAGCCCACTAAGAGCTTCCAGATGCAAAGTCCCAGACTGGACCCTCGGCGAGCTCAGCTCCTCACCTCAGACTGCCCCCGCCTTCTGCTGGAAGCTGGCGGGTCCTTTCATCTCTTCTCTTATCAGCCCTCTTACTCACCAGCACCCCTGTCCCCAGGAAGTGTTCTCTGGATCAAGCAAGAGATACTGGAGGCTTCTATCATCCATCCTGTCTCTGCTAGTCCCTTTCCATCAAGGGTATGCTTCTGTTTCTCTCCTCCCACCAACATTATTTTCTTTCGTACCTTTAAAAAAGAAATCACACCATCAAGCCGGAATACATTTTCCTTGTAAAAGCATTTTAACAAATAGATAAAAGGAAACTCCTCTTGACAATCCTCCAGCCTCCCAACTTAACTGATTAGGAAACTCAGCCACCCCAAAGAGGCAGAGATGCAGTCTAAGGATGGATGGAAATGCAGTCTAGAAGTTTCCAAATCCTAAACAATTGCCATTAGGATCTACCCTGTAGAGGTGAGCATCGGCCTCTTTAAATAACGGGCAAGATGCCCACACTGGCCCTCAGAGACTACAGCAGCAGCAGCAACTCCAGGCCAGTCTGCTTTTCCCAACGCCCAGCTCCAGGGGCGTGACTTTACGATGCTCCTGGCTCCTGTCGCCGGAGATAAAAGTCAGGTAGTTCCAAGTTCAGGTAATGGAGGTTGCACGGGAGAGGATCATTATAAAATCTGAGAAGAGGAAATGGGGAGAAGGTGCCTTTGATGCCTGGCCAATGTTCCCGATTACAAAGGCAAAATTGTAGCAGGCAGTAAAGTTACCCGTCCAAGGCCTGGGTGAAGGTCTGTGAGTCGACTCAGAGAATAAGAGATTATTGCGGCTGAGCTGGGCGGGGACGAGGGCGGCTGGGAAATAGGAGACAGCAGAGAACTGCTTGCAAGAGCACACACCCCGAGAGGAGGAGATGCCATGGATTAAATAAGACCCGAGTTAAGTTCGGGGCTCAGTTGAGCCCTGGAATGCCCTTTGTGAGGAGGTAATGAGATCACACGGGAAGGAGGCGGGCTGAGAACTGGAAGAGCTTGTTCAGTGGGGTTGGAGGGCTGAGCCCAGGAGGGAAGTGACCGTGGATAATGAGCTGTCCCAGACTGGGCTGAGGGGAGCGCTGGCATTCAGAGGTGCTGTGACGACCGCCGAGGGAGAAGCTGTCAGGATGGGCTTTGTCCCTTCCGAGAATAAGAAGGCATTTTACTATTGTGGATGCAACGGTGTCAATAAAAATAGTGACCATTTAATGAGCACTTATTGGGACAAGCCTGATAATCCAGGGGCTAAGACTTAGTCCTTGCAATACAGGGGAGCTAAACCCCGCATGCCACAACTAAGAGTTCGTATACTTCAACTATAGATCCCACAGGCTGCAACTAATACGTGGTGCGGCCAAATAAATCAATACATACAAATAAATATTTTTCAAAATAGTAATGAGCACTTAGTGTCGGGAGGCTCCATGCTAGGCACTTAGGGCCATTTTCTCCAGACTTCATGATAATCAGGAGGCATTTTTTATTCCATTCTGAACATGAAGAATAGGAAGTTCAAGAAAGCTAAGTGACAACCTGTCCCAGGTCACACAGCTAAATGATGGAGTCAGAAAATGAACCTAAAGGCTGGGAAGGGAATGGAAAAATCAGAACAAATAAGTTGAAGGAGGAGGGCAGAAACATACAGACCAGAGCATGAAATGCAGCACACACCAGCAAAGACCTGCACCTTTACATCGGTGTTCAAAATGTGTGTGCAGAGTTGAGTTCTCAGCCGGAGTGGCCTGGATCCTATGGAAGAAGTCCTTGTAATTTGCTTCTCTCCTCATAGCAGTGTCTGGAATTGGGCATTGGGTCTCCTGGCCTTTCAGCAAGATGCAAGTAGTTCTTAAGCTGGCTTGGTTTCTAGGAGCCCTCCCCAGCCACACCATCTCCAGGTCCTGCAAGCCCATTTCTCTTGGTTCTCTCCTGATATCACTGACAGGACGGGTGGCCGATGTGGAAATCATGTTTACATCTGCATTATTAGGAGACATTGCTTCCCAAGGAAGTGGATGCATTTAGATCTGCTTTCGTCTTAGGAGCCCTCTTCCCAGCTGAAAATTCCCTGGAGGAGGGGGTAAAAACAGTCTCTGTGTTACACCCCAGGGAGACCAATCCTGCCTTGCTAGGAATTGAATGACCTTTTCTTGGCTTTTGTTTTTAAACTGAGAATACGTACTTGAGAAACTCTCATTGTAAAAGACTCCACACAGAAGCACAGTCAGCATGATTTTCATGCCACAGATATGACTATGCAAGAAATACCATGGTACTTTATTTTTTTAAAATGGAATTCCTGACTTAAAGGTCCTATCCCACTTTGCAGGAGACCCAGGTTCGATCCCTGGGTCAGGAAGTTTCCCTGGAGATGGGCATGTCAACCCTCTCCAGTATCCTTGCCTGGAAAATCCCATGGACAGAGGAGCCTGGGGGACTGGGTCCATGCGGTCCCAAAGAGTCAGACATGACTGAAGCGACTGAGCATCCTCCTCACAGAGCAGCCAAAACTGAGAAAACTAATACTTTTTACTTGTCCACACTGGTCGCCACCAACGTGACCACTGTCTGAGCACAAGTGTTCCCTTGGAGTCCAGGTGGGCACAGCATCTTTGCCAGGATCCAGCCTCCGGGGTCCCTCCTTCTGGGGCACAGGCTGTAGATTCCCACCACGTGGCACTGTCCAGGCCCCTTCCCCATCCTCCAGATTCTGGGGACTCTGACTACCCGCTACGCCCACCCAGCTCTGCAGACAGACTCCTTTCTGCCCTCAGGACACTCCCATGTCCTCAGGACACTCCCATGTCCTCAGTGACTTCAGTCTTTCACCAAAGTCAGGAGGAGAGACCTTTAGCAACTTTTGCTTTTGGTAAATGCCCCCCAAGGCAAGGAAAGAGAATGCAAGCCTCTCTTCTTGGAATGAGAGGAGGGAAAAGACAGGAGCAATATATAAATAGCTCTTGTTCTTTTTTATTCTTCCACAACAACACAAAATAAAACTCAAATTAATATCTTTTGTACATTGTCCTATGATTGAAGTACTCAGCAAAACACCAAAGTCTCTTCTCCATCTCCTCTCTAATTCCTCTCCCAAAGCCATGGTTATCAGGATTTTGGTAATTCGTGCTGTCTTCATAGGTAACTATCAGTTATGTGGTTGTAGGCATTCAGTATTTAATTTTAAAACCTATGTAGCAGGGACTTCCCTGCTGGTCCACTGGCTAAGACTCTGAGCTCCCAATACAGGGGACCTGGGTTTGATCCCTGGTCAGGGAACTAGATCCCACGTGCCATAATGAAAAGATCCCGAATGCCAAAACTAAGATCCGGTGCAGCCAAATAAATACTTTTTGAAAAGAAATAAATAAAACCTATGTAGCAGGCACTGGAGGGGCAGTGGAGGTCTATCACAGGCTGCGGGAGGGAGGGAGGGAAGTAAGTTGATAACTAAAATACCTTGGGGTAAGTCTGTGTGTGTGCTAAGTCACTTCAGTCGTGTCTGACTCTTTGTGACCCCATGGACTATAGCCCGCCCGGCTCCTCTGTCCATGGGATTCTCCAGGCGAGAATACTGGAGTGGGTTGCCATGCTCTCCTGCAAGGGATCATCCCCACCCCGATATAGAACCAGCGTCTCCTGCATTGGCAGGCCAGGGTAAGTCTAGGCCTGGGGAATTACAGTGCTCTAAGGGCCTATGGACAGAGGAGCCTGGCGGGCTACAGTCCGTAGGGTCACAAAGAGTTGGACACCACTGAAGCAACTTAGCACACACACAAAGGCCCTGAGGAGGGTCTCCAACCTACCCTGACAGAGCAGCAACACCAAAGGTTTTGAAGACATGAAACAGGTTCTTTCTGGAGCATGGGCTGCCAGCGGGGAGAGGTGTTGGAGGGGTGGTAAGCCATGAGGAGGCATGAAGGCTTGACCTGGAGTGGGCAGAGCCTTTTAAGCCATGTTTAAAAGTGCAGCCTTTATTCTAAGAGATATGAGGAGCCTTTTCAGCTCCTAGAGAGGAAGAGTGAGTGAAAGTGAAAGTCGCTCAGTCATGTCTGACTTTTTGCGACCCCATGGACTATACAGTCCATGGAATTCTCTAGGCAAGAATACTGGAGTGGGTAGCCTTTCCCTTCTCCAGGGGATCTTCCCAACCCAGGGATCGAACCCAGGTCTCCGGCATTGTGGGCAGATTCTTTACCAGCTGAGCCACAAGGGAAGCCCAAGAATATTGGAGTGGGTAGCCTTTCCCTTCTCCAGGGGATCTTCCTAACCCAGGAATCAAACCAGGGTCTTCTGCATTGTAGGTAGGTTCTTTACCAACTGAGGTGTCAGGGAAGCCCAGAAGGGAAGAGAGATGCCCACATTAGACCACTTTGGCTTCAGTATAGGGAACTAAGCCGGGTGGGTTGACCCCAGTTAAGTGGTTATTTCAGTAAATCGGATGGTGGCTTGTGTTAGAGTTAGTATGGGAATGTCAGAAAGAGGACAAAGAATAGAAATGTTTAGGAGATAGAATTGCTAGAATTTGATGATTGGGGACTTCCTTGGTGGTCCAGAGGTTAAGAATCTGCCTTGCAACACAGGGCACAGGTTCAATCCCTGGTCTGGGAACTAAGATCCCCATGCCTTGGAGCAGCTAAGCCCGCACACTCTGGAGCCCATGTGCCCCAGTGAAGAGACTAAGTCCTGCAACTAAGTCCTGACACAGCCCAATAAGTAAATATTAAGAAAAGAATTTGGTGATCAGTTGTTGGAGGTGGTGGTAGGAGGTGAAGGTGCTCAGAGGAGACTAGGAAGTCGTCTGAGTAATAGGTGGATGGTGGTTCCAGTCCCTCAAAAATGGAACACTGGAGGGGCAGTTTTGAGGCATAAAATGATTAGTTTGATGCTGAGTTTGAGGTGTCTCATTTAAGGTTCTTCAGGCAGAAATGTCCAGGCCCCTCCTGAGGGTCTGGAACTCAAGAGAGGTCTGGGCTGCCCTAATGTAATTAACCACCTCAGTGTGGAAACCAAAGTTGAGGGTTTGGCTGGGGTCACCCGGGGGGACCATGGAGCACTCTTCACTAAAAGAGAGCCTGGAATATTCCTGGAAGTCACCACCAGCGTTTCAGGGACTTGTGTTTGGGTCGTATGCTTTAGGAATGTATAATTAGAAAGCCAGGTTTTCTTGCTTATGAGTTAGGGGAAGGTACCATGTTTTCAAAGTCAAACGGATTGTTTTTTTTTTTTTTTTTTTAACTTCATCTTACTTCTTTCTATCCCTCTAATGATCTGCTCTCAGCTGTGTAATCCTGGGCATGTTCCTTAACTGTTCTGTGCCTCAGTTTCATTTTTAAAATGGAGATGATTATAGGGTTGTTAAGAGGATAAAAAGAATACACAAAAGTGGTTAGGACACTGGTCCACCATATTTACTCAATCCATGTGAACTCTCATCATCATCCTCATCATTAGATTGACTATGGCGTTGACAATCTAGATTGACAATTAGAGTTACATGACTCCAGAGGGTGGAGCCAGGTTCTAACCTTGTGTGACCTTGATTTCTCTGAGCCTCAAGCTTCTTCCTCTCAGTGGGGATGAGCACACCTACCTGGTAGTGAGATAATATCTGCAGGCTCTGGCATGCCAAAAGCAGTTACTAATGGTTAATTTCCTCCATGTCCTTCTTCTGTGGTTGTTAGTTCAGGACCAGGGAAGTCTGGTGACGCTGCACCCTATTTTCCCCTCCATCTCAGCACCCTCTGTTGAGCACTGTAGGCAAGTACATGTTGGTTCCCACCCCTGCAAGAAGACCTGGGGGCAGTGTGGTGGTTACATCTTCACAAATCCTTCTCTAAAGACTGCTCCTCTCCAAAGTGACTTTCTCCGTCCCCCTTGACCCTCTGGTCAGGGAGAAGCATCTTGGAGTTATCTGGAGAAAGTTGGACTATACGTACGGCCTACATCGTAGGTAAGATCCTACGTGCATGCTTGCTCAGTTGCTTCAGTCTTGTCCAGCTCTTTGCGGCCCCGTGGACTGTAGCCTGTCAGGCTCCTGAGTCCATGGGTTTCTTCGGTTTGCGGTCCCTCCCAACCCTCAGCACAGGCTGCTTCCTCTGCCAGGAAGCTGACCTCCCGTTTGTTGTGGGTCCCCTGGGTGAACACACATCATTTAAGTCCCCAAAGGAGCACAAGTCGCTCTGACCTCCCCGTGGGATTGGAGGTCCCCCTCCCCAGGCCCTCCAGTGGGCCCCTGAAGGAACCTGCATCAGGACAGCACAATACAATGCGTTTGCACTCTTGTATGCTGAGCTTCTTTGAGGCAAAGAGCCTACCGTATTCCTTGTTGACTCCTCCACTCATTGAACAGTGCCTGGCCCCAGGAAGGCCTTCGGTGTTGGTAAAATGAAGAAATGAATGAGCAGATGGACAGACTTGTAGAGCTTGTTGAGATGGGGCTACAAACTTCACTACAGCCCCCAACTTTATGCCACACACCACTTCCGGGGGCTGGGGGATATAGAAACTTTCTCTCACACTAAATCTTGATCACCACTGGCCTGATAGTCCTTAATTTCTGGCAGCAAGAATGGAACTCACTCCTCTCTCAACACCCCCTGCTCAGAGATTTTTATTCACAGGGATACAATTCAAAGTGAGCTAGTGCATACTTATTGAGAACCTACTATGTTCAAGGGGCTGCAGTGACACAGTATGAGAAAACAGCCCAAAAGTGCTTTCAAAAAGTGATTGTGCTTTTAAATCCAGCATTGGCATTATCATGTTCATAAACATCTTCATAAATTCAAAATTGTTCTGGTTCCTCTGACCAAATTCTCTCTGGTTCTTCCTGGAAGTCCTTTAGACTTCAACAGCAGGAACCAGGGAATCATGGGCAACTCCCTAGTAGGAAGTCCCATTCTTGCCAGGATACGTTGGGTTTCTGCCATATGGGAATCCCTGGCCCATAGACTTATGTTTTGCTCTCACAGTACTCTGGGAAAATTAGGTTTGAGTGGGTATTAGAATCACCCTGAAGGAGGGACTTCCCTGGCAGTATAGGGAAGTTTGGTTAAGACTCCATGCTTCCAATGCAGAGGTAGCAAGTTCAATCACTGGTTGAGGAACTAAGATCCAACGTGCATGCCATGTGTACTTGCTCAGTCGCTTCAGTCGTGTCTGACTCTGTGTGACCCCATAGACGCCAGCCCACCAGGCTCCCCTGTCCCTGGGGTTCTCCAGGCAAGAACACTGGAGTGGGTTGCCATTTCCTTCTCCAGCGCATGAAAGTGAAACATGAAAGTGAAGTTGCTCAGTCGTGTCTGACTCTTTGTGACCCCATGGACTATAGCCCACCAGGCTCCTCAGTTCATGGGATTCTCCAGGCAAGAATACTGGAGTGGGTTGCCCTGCCCTCCTCCAGGGAATCTTCCTGACCCAGGGATTGAACCTGAGTCTCCTGTGTCTCCTGCATTGCAAGTGGCTGAGCCTTCAGAAAAGCCCTGCATGCTGTGAGGTGTGGCCAAAAAAAAAGTCACCCTGAAGAAGAAGAGAGTGTGCAGAAGGGCAGTCTCATCCCCTTGGCACGGGGACCTGTAGTCTCTGTTAGGCCTGTTGGCCTGCTTCCCCTGAGTCACTGCTCTGCACCAGCCAGGCTGGAGGCCCCAGGTCTTGGCTGGACCTGCCATACCCTCAGAGCAGGTGGGCAGAGCAGGCTGCATCCTCCTATCTATCCTTCCAGGGCACAGGATGAGCTCCTAGGAATTGTGCTACTCGAGGCTTAACTCTTAGCCAAACCTTATCCCCAAACAGTTCTTCTCCCTATCAGCAGCCTGCTTGCTCCCAGGGTAGGCACAGGGGGATGCTTAGGGGAGCAAGATAGCACCCAGTGAGAAGACTCAGGCCATAGGAGCGATGGGCATCTCCATGGCAACAGCTGCCAAGGGGACAGGAGGCACCAGCGGCGCCCAGCACTGCCCTTGGAGAGCAAGCGGGGAAGGCGAGATTCTGAGTGCAGTGAGAGTGGCTCTGCACCTGGGGTCTTGGAGCAGAATTAGGAGGTGGGAGAGGCTAGGGCCAGGAGAGCCCTCTGCAGCTGACTGGTTTGGAAAAGCAGGGCTTGAGGGTGGCTGGAGCAGCTTTGCCACAGGCTCTTCACTTCGGTGCGCGTTTTGGACAGCCCTCACTCCTGTCTGCCCCCACCTCCATGCATCGTTGGTCCTGGTGCCCCTGAAACGACAACTGGGGGCTCCTAGCTTGCTATGAGACCGTCTGATAGGAAGCCTCCTCTATTGCGGCACCAGGAGGCCTGCCAGGCCCCCGTGAGAACAGTGAGGAAGCGCCCGGCGCGCCCAGCTGCGCCTTCTGCTCCCAGAGCCTCCTAACCTGTTTCTGTCCTTCTCCCCGCAGTCCCACCCCCTATACCTGTGCAACGCCAGCGACGACGACAATCTGGAGCCTGGGTTCATCAGCATTGTCAAGCTGGAGAGTCCCCGACGGGCCCCCCGCCCCTGCCTGTCACTGGCCAGCAAGGTAGCGTCACCCTTGGCCCCCACACCCTCGAAACGTCCCCCAGCTCTGGGGTGTGAGAGGTCCTGTGCTCACCGTCTACTCGTTTCTCGAGAGTGATGTGCTCAGCTGAGGTTTTTATAGCCCATGACAAGTCTGAGAGACGTGGAAATGCAGGCCCCCGTCCTTTCCCCACCAACTATGGGCCAGCAGAACCTCCTGGTGGCCCCTAGGGCTGGGACCCCCTCCTTCCTGCTCCCCATCACGTGGACGTTCCGACACCCCGCCCCGTGCCCAGCATCAGCGCAAAGAAGGGGTCAGCCGGAGGGCTTTTCCATCTTTCAGGTGGACTCACTGAGCACCGTGCAGAAGGAGCAGAAACAGAGCCAGTGCCCCTTAAAATACTGTTCCTCTGAGATTGCAGAGTGGCGGCCCGTGCTTCCACAGGGCGCCCCTGGCTGGAGCTGGCAGCCGCTGCCACCTGTCCACTGGCACGGGCTCTCTGGCTGGCACGCTGCCCACCGGCCTGCCACCTCACGGACCCGCACACATCTGCGTTCACGACCCCTGCTTTCACATCAGTTACTGCTTTCTTTGTGCTGATATGAGGGTGGGACCCAGCACAGACACTTCTTGCATGTTAATTCTCATTTGCGTTCCACAACGATCAGGAAAACTAGACACTGTCATTCTCTATTTGACGTAGAAGACAAGTCAGGCAGATTTCAGGGCGGGGTTCCTGCTCACAGGGTAGGGGTGAGAGAGGGGGGTGACAGCCCCACCCTGCGGGCCTGCTCCTTGTACTTAGGCCCAGGCCTTCCCGGGGGGTTTGTGGTCCTCCTGAGGGCTATTTCCTGGGCTAGGAGTCTCAAGGGAAGAGCCTCCGTTCTTCTCTGATTCCCCAGGGGAATCAGTGGGCAGAGTGTGGTGCCCATGGACGGGTGAGGATATTCTCTGGTTATGGTGATGCCGAAGGGGCTCCCAGGGAGGGGGAGATGGGGACCAGGGCCCACCGGAGCTGCTGGAGACTGTGGTGTGTCTGCAGGATGGTGCGGGGCCTTGCTGGCAGCAGCGTTTTGTCAGGCTGAAGCTGCCCTGCTTCTGGCTATTTCATTTCCATCGCTTGACAAAGTATGGGCAAATGTCACTCACTGTGTATTTGGTAAATGACTGCCTGCTGTTAGGAAGGTAGTGTGAGCAGAGAGAGGTGGGGAGACAGACGGATGGGGAGGACAGGTTCTGAGAAGCCCTGCTGTCCCTCTGAAGCAGAGAGTGACTTCACACAAACGTGGACACTCAGCAACCCGTCAGGATGTGCCCATGTAGGACAGAAGGCTTCCTGTCACCCCTAGAGGCCCAGGTTTCTGTAGGAGACGTGAGCCACGTGCAGAGATGCTGGGTCACGAGGAACATCGGTTAGTGCTCTCTGAGGTACTTAATTAACCTGGTTGGGCCTTTGTTTCCACTCCCATAAAATGGGACTTTGATTTCCTACCCCGGTGACCAAGGTGAGGTTGGAAATAGTGTCTGCCAAGTGCCAAGTAGTGCCTGAGCTAAATCAAATGCCAAACCAACAGCTCAGGAGAAGCACCTTGACTTCCCAAAATTTTAGACACCCCACTGGCTTAACTAAACTTTTCAGTGTTTTTTTGTTTTTTGCTTTTGGTTGGAATTCTATCAGTTCCATGTGTTAATACAAGTTTTCTCATAGGAAAATGAACTGTGCCTAAGAAATGCAGTTAGCTTGGTTAAACATATTTAAAACTAGGGTCATGGGAGGAATAGGGGAAAGGTGGCTCTTTGGTGAGGAAACTTGAAAACCACTGACCTCCGTCAGCTCTGCGTTGGCGTATCCCCAGAACTGGGGCTCCAGAGCCAGGCAGCCCTGCGTCTGGAGCCCAGCATCTCCGCTGCCCTCAGTGTGACTTAAACATTTCAGCTCTTGGAGCCTCCGCTTCCCCATCTGTAAAAGGGGAACAATAAAGGGGCTGATGTCATGTAGTAGTTAGGAGGGGTGGAAGAGACAGCGCGGATGAAAGCTCTTGGTCTCTGCCTAGCACACAGCGATCACTCAACAAATGATTGTAGCGGCTATCATGGCCCTAGTCATTGGCATCTTTATCTTGTACTTTCACAGGCAACAAGGTTGGTCTTTCTCTCTCCCTGTTCTCTCTCCATCTCTGAAACCCTCACTGTAGTTCTTCTGGACTCTTTCCTTCTTGTCAGCACCACCACCTTCCTCCTCCTGCCCAGTCACCCAGATTGGTTTCTTTTTTATTATTATTTAATATTTTTTTGGCCATGCCTCATGGCATGTGAGATCTTAGTTCCCCAGCCAGGGATGGATTCGGAGCCCCCTGCCCAGGAAGGGTGGGGTCTTGACTACTGGACCACCAGGGAAGTCCCCGTCCCTGTTTCTCTATTAGTGGCTCCACAGCCATCCCTGTGATTCCCCAGGCCCTTCCCACCCTGTGCCTGGACTGGAAAGTGGCCTTTTGCCTGGTGGGAGGAGCTGGCTCTGGAGGCAAAAAGATGGATATAAGCCCTGCTTCTCTTACCATAGAGACCACCCCTTGGTAACCAGGCACTCAGAAGGCTGAAGTCCTGGGTGGGAATTCTGCTTGCACTGCTTATCAGCTGTGTGACCCTGGACAAGTTGTTCAGTCTCTCTGAGCCTCAGTTTCCTCAATTCAGAAGTGGGGCTGATGACTGTCTTATAGAATTGTTGTGAGGAGCAAATGAAATCACGCACGCAAAGCACATGATAATAGCTAATACCATAATAACTAACACTTACGGAACATTTACTCTGTGCCAGGCACTTATTATAAGGCTTAACATGGATTAAATTATATAGCCCTCAAAACAACCCTATGAAGTAGGTTCAGTTATTACCCCTAGTTTATAGAAAGGAAAACTGTGGCACAGAGCAGTTAAATGACTTGCCCAAAGTTTCACAGCTAATAATAGCAGATTCAGTCCGGGCAGAGTGGGTCTCAATAAAGGTGTTATCCCTTCTCCTTCCTCCTACCCTCACTTTCAAGGCGAGATGAAGCCCACCTCTTCTACTGAATCTGTCCTGGCTGACTCAGCCCAGCTAGGCCACTGAGAGCAGAAGCCCTTACCTTCAGGCATGCTGCCAGGGTCTCTGGCCATGCTTTACACACCAGGCTTCATGGAAGGGCCTTGTCAGGGGCAGGGTGGGGGCGGGGAAGCCAAGGGTCCTTCTTACCCCCAGTCCCACCCTCAACCTCAACTCACCTCTATCTCTTTTGTGTTGAAGATTTGTCAGTGTGTGCGTGTGTGTGGCGGGGAGGTGGGCAGGGGGGAGATGGAGGAAAGGGCTTTCTGCAGCGAAAAAAGGTTTGGAAATGACTGGTCTGTTTCATTTATTTGTATTCTAGAATGTTGTTATCAGCATTATAATTTTACATATATGCCTTGTCTCTGCAACTAGATTATGAGTTGTTCTGGAGGGCTTGGCCTTCCCCAGCTTGGTGTCCTGGGCACAAGGGGCGCTCAGTCAGTCAGTGATGAGGGGGAGATCCTCAGTGATGTGTCTGGAGAGGGAGATCTAAGGCACGGGGCAGTGCAGAGCATAGACGTGCCCGAGTCCTGGGACGCACTGGCCTCCCTGCTCTAGGCTGTGGGCAGCCTGCTTGCTGCTCTTAGAAGGCCGGCTGCCTCTGCAGCTCCCAGAGAGGCCTCTGGGATGTCTTTCTAAAGCTTATCTTTCTATCTTGAGGGCCTGCCCATCCCCTCTCTTCCAGGCTCTGGTCTTGAAGAAATGCTTCTCTTCCTCCCTCCCTCTTGCTCAGGTGCAGGAGCGCAGCCATCTGGCCCTAAATCTTGCTTTTTGATTCCTAGAACTCTGGACACAGGCACCCACTGCCTGAAAGTCCTGTTTGTTTCCCCTGTTGGCCAACCCTCTCTCTTTGATCACTTTTACAACTTTGTAATTATGGGCTGTATTCGGCTGGGGTGTTTGAACGTCAGGGTAATTACTTTCCACTGTTCCTACCCCAACCCTTCAAAGAGAGAGAGGTGGAGAAGGCAGAACATCTCCAGAGGAGGAAGTTTATGCCCTTCCCTCCTGCTCTTCCCGGCTGGGCTGGGTTCAAGGTCTCACCCTAGGGGTGAGAAACAGAAGGCCTTGGTAGCACTGAGGATCCAGGAGTCTCAGTTCTGTGCCCACCTCTTGGCCAGTTTATGGACTAGGAGATTAGCAGGAGTCCTTCTCCTATTCCCCTGGGGTAGCTCCCATGCTCTGGTTTGGAGGTCTCTGAAGATTGGACAACTTTTTTTTTTTTTTTTTAAATTTGGTTGGCCACCTTCACAGCATGTGGGATCTTAGTCCCCTGACCAGGGATGGAATCCATGCCCATTGCATTAAAAGAGCAGAGTCTTAACCACTGCACCACAAGGGAAGTCCCTGGACCACTTTTTTTTTTTTTTTTTTTTTCTGGGGTCACCTAGATGGCCTAGGGGGTCTCCTAGGGGAGACTTCCAGCGCATAAGCAGGCTAGAGGAGGATGAAAGCTGTGAGCTCTCCGCCTCTTCAGCAGTTCGCACAGGTACAGCCTGGCGAGCCTGGGCCTGGGCGCTGGTGGAGGGCCCGGCCCAGCTCCGCAGGGAAGGAGGAAGGGAAGGGGGAAGTTGCCCTCCTGACCGAAAAAGCCCCGCTGGAGTGTCTCCACCAGTCTCCCGGGGCGCCCCTGCCTGTTCTGAGGGGCCCCTGCGGCTGCCCGGGGAGTGGGGAGCCGGGAGCCGGGGGCAGCTGCCGCTCCCCCGGCCGGCCCAGCGGGAGACCTGCCCGGAGACCTGCCCTGACAGGCTCTCCCGGGAAGGGAAGCCGAGATCAAAGCGCTGGGGGTGTGAGCGAGTGAGTAAGCCCGGCGCGGGCTCCTCTTCCTGCCTCCACCGCGTGCGGAGCGGTTAACTCCTTCAGCGCCTGCAGGAAGGCCCCGGGCCCCAGTCCGCCGAGGCCCTAGGCCCGAGGCCCCAGCCCCCCGAGGCCCCGGCCCCAGGCCGGCGGGCGATGCCCCCGCGCCAGGCTGGCGGCCTGGAGGACGTCTGCGCCCGAGGGAGGCCGCGGAGCGCTCTGTCTGCCGGTCCTCTGCCCGCGCGCCCCCACCGCACCCTCAGCTCTCAGCTCCGGCGTCTTCCGGCACCCCCAGAGCCCCTCGACTCTCGCTTCTGGTTCTCTCTCTGGCTCTGCCGTCTGCTCCGCCCGCTTGGCTCGACTCTGGGAGCTTGGCGAGCTCGCATGTGGCGTCCTTGTGGGAACAGCCCCTAGGGTGCCTCCCCGGCCCAAGGCTCTGTCGCCCCCCTCAGGGAGGGGTGAAGGGCAGAAGGCCGGGGCCTCCAGTAAGGCCCCGAACTGGAGCCGAGGAGGGGTTGGCCAACTGGACCTCGGTGAGAGACAGATGGGCTGAGCCCGGGGTTGTCCTTGACGGCCCCTGGGGAGAGCACGCCCCGGGCTCCTGGATCAGCCTGTGGAGGCCGCGGAGGCGAGGGGATGCCCTGCGCCCTTCTCTTGTCGGGCACCGCTGGACCCTGGAAAGCCCAGTTCTGTTCTGAAGCAGCTCTCCATCCTTCTGAACAGGCGACCGGTCATCCCCCAATGCCCGGGGTTGGGGGACCGCAGTCACTCCCTGCTCTCGGTTCTCACCCTTCTTAGTGAAGGCAGATTAGAGATACATCCATGGCAGGGCCATCTTACTTGTCCCCTGGCCTGGAGCCTAGTCCACCCCCTGGCACCTACTGAACCCTGTTAAGGATTTGCTCTGTTACAAAAGGAAGGACTGAATGTGGTCCTTGAAGGCAGTGGCCCTGGGCTCAGGGCAGGGCAGGAGGACCCTAACCCTACTGACCCCTTGCGTGTGTTAGAGGTGTGAGTGTGCAGAGGTGTGGGGTGTGCCTTAGGCAGGGGTAGACCTGTGAGGGGGTGAGCCCGGGGTGTGGACGGGCTGTGTCTGACCCCCCCGTCAGACCTCTGCTGTGTATCTCTGCAGGCCCGGATGGCGGGGGAGCGGGGAGCCAGCGCCGTCCTCTTTGACATCACGGAGGATCGTGCTGCTGCTGAGCAGGTACCCTGGATGAGGGCTGCCTGAGGGGGGGCCGGAGGGAGGGAGAGAAGGGAGAGAGAGGTGCTGTGGGAGCAGAAGTCAGGCCACCTCAGCCACCCTCGTGGGCACTTCCTCTCCTGCAGCTGCAGCAGCCCTTGGGGCTGACGTGGCCCGTGGTGTTGATCTGGGGTCACGATGCCGAGAAGCTGATGGAGTTTGTGTACAAGAACCGAAAGGCGCACGTGAGGATTGAGCTGAAGGAGCCCCCGACCTGGGTAAGCGGGCCCAGTCTCCAGCCCCGGCCCCGGCCCCTGCAGTCACCCCCACCTTTTCCTGTGTGACTCTCACCGAAGCCCTCAGACTCCTGGAGCTCAATAGACCTTAGAAGCCCCCCAGGCCAACTCTATCTCCAGCTGTGCTCCTCTGGGCAAGTTTCTTCCCCAGTCTGGGCAGGATGAACAGATTGGGCCAGCTGAGTTCTGAAGTGGTTTTTCAGCATCTTGGTTTCATGGAACACAGTAGCAGAGCCAGAATGAAACCCTGGGCCCTGGGCCCCTTGAGGCCTGGCTGGGAAGCTCCCACCTTGCAGAGGGGTCGCTGTCCCCTTTTCCCCCAGCACACAGACCTTGAGATCATACCTCTCACAACTGGCGTCTGGAGGACCCTCCCCAGTGAGTGTCTGTGGGCAGAAAGGGACCACCTAACCCCACCTGCAGCCTCACCACCCCCTCTTGGAGACTCAGGGGGCCCCCCTGTTCCCCATGTGTCTCCTGTGTTTCTCCCAAGTTGGCCCCACTCCTTCCACAGGTGTGACCCTTTCTCTCTCTGCTCACTCCCCCAGCCAGATTACGATGTATGGATCCTCCTGACGGTGGTGGGCACCATCTTTGTGGTCATCCTGGCCTCGGTGCTGCGTATCCGGTGCCGCCCCCGCCACACCAGGCCGGTGAGCAGGGTGGGCTTCCTGGTGGAGGGGGGCAAGTGCGTGTGGGGGAGGGTGGGGAGCAGGAAGGGAAAAGTAAGGAAAGAAGGTGCCTTATGCCTGTGAAACAGTCACACCAACCCCCCTTCTGTCCCCTCCCCCACTCCCTGCTTGCAAATGACTTCCTTAATTTCCAGCAGCCTCTCTGCACAGGTGTCCTCATTTGTTCATTCATTCAACAAAACATTCAACAAATAGAGAGCTCCTGTTATGTGTCAGGCACATTCCAGGTGTTGGGGCTCATGCAGTGAGCAAAAAGACAAAAGCTCCCTCCCCTCCGGGAGCTTTCATTCTAGTGGGAATAGACAACAAAGTAAGTAAAATATAGAATACCTTCCATGGTGGTAAGTCCGGGGAGAAAAATAAAAAAGGGGAAGGAATGCAAAGGGAACAATGTTAATTTTTAAAAGTAAGGTCAAGGAAGGCCTCATTGAGAGGGTGGCATTACAGGAAAGACCCTCAGTGGGTGAGGGGGTGATTCGTGCAGATGCCTGGAGAGAAAGTGATTGAGGTGAGAAAACAGGACACTACAAGCCCTTGAGGCAGAAGTGTGCCTGGTATGTCTGAGGATCAGCACGAAGGCATGCGGTGGAATCCAGTGAGTAAGAGGGCAGAGCAGGCGGTGAGGACAGAGTTCATGCGGGCCCAGTGGTATTGGACTTCTAGGCTATTGTCAGGATTTTTTTTTTTATCCCTACTCTGGATGAAATGGGAACCATGGGATGGTTTTGAGCAGAACTAGAGCCATGATCTGACTTAACTTTTAACACGATCACTCATGCCACTGTGGTGAGACCAGATTACAGGGCGGCAAGGCTGGAGACAGAGCAACCAGCACAGAGGCTATTACCAGATTCCAGGTGACAGTAATGTAGCTTGGCTCAGGGAGGAGTCAAAGTGATGAGGATTAGATTCTTCCCTGGTGGCTCAGAGGTTAAAGTTTCTGCCTCCAATGTGGGAGACCCGGGTTCAATCCCTGGGCCCTGGGTCAGGAAGATCCCCTGGAGGAGCAAATGGTAACCCACTCCAGTATTTCTTGCCTGGAGAATCCCATGGACGGAGGAGCCTGGTTAGGCTACAGTCCACGGGGTCACAAAGAGTCAGACACGACTGAGCTGTTCATACTTTGAAGGCAAAGCCAACAGGTTTTCTTTTTCTTTCTTTATTTGAAATAAGAGAATTAGTAGTACTACTTTCGTAAACTAAAAGGGAAAATGCAAAACCTATAACCCATTCAAGAATCGGAGACTTACTGTAGTTAATGAATCTATTTGATAAAAAGATTAACTCAGTGTATTTGGTGCCAGTATTAGGAAGACTCCATCCACCCTAATGGATCATAACATTGTATGACACAGCCTTCCCTTCTATGCTGCTGCTGCTAAGTCACTTCAGTCATGTCTGACTCTGTGTGACCCCATAGATGGCAGCCCACCAGGCTCTGCCGTCCCTGGGATTCTCCAAGCAAGAACACTGCAGTGGGTTGCCATTTCCTTCTCCAATGCGTGAAAGTGAAAAGTGGAAGTGAAGTCGCTCAGTCGTGTCCGACTCTTCACAACCCCATGGACTGCAGCCTACTAGGCTCCTCCATCCATGGGATTTTCCAGGCGAGAGTACTGGAGTGGGTTGCCATTGCCTTCTCCATTTCCCTTCTGTAGATTTCCATAAAACGGGTCTACCATACCCACAGTTACTCCCCTGGTGTTCAAAAACACAAGATCCCAAGTGCCCATCAGATGGTAGCATTCCAATCAATCCAGATCCCCGTTAGCATTCCTTAACAAGTGATCAAAACCATCACAGCCTTACCACCAGCTATTACCCATGCCCAAAGCATCCTTACTCCATGGTATGAATGGATCTTCCTTCATAGGGGTTTTCTTCCACTCTAACAGTAAAGTTCTAAATGGGCAAAATATTATTAGGAGAAAAGGTGAACTCCTGGAACTATCACTTCTATAGAACCTCAGGGCCAACAGGTCTTCTAATGAATTGATCATGGAGGGTGAGAGAATAGTTAAGAATGACCCCGATGTTTTTGGCCTGAGGGGTTAAAAGAACAGAATTGCCATTTACTGAGGGGAGGATGACTGGGGAAGGACAAGTGTGTGGTTGAGGTGATTCATGGGATTAGGAACGTGGAGCTTGTGAAGTTGGATGTGCCTGTTAGATATTCAGGATATGATGTCAAGGTGGGGCAGTTGGGAGAAAAGTTCCTCTCCTGGGTCATCAAGGGAAGGAAAGTTAATAGTATGCATGGGGGAATGGGATGGGGATGCTTAGCAGGGCTGTGGAAGGACTCTGAGGGTATAAACTCCCCGGGTGGTCCAGTGGTCGTGTGACCTAATTGCGTGACCGGGACCTGAGCACAGGACAGGGTCCAGGGGTGCGGGGAGAGGAGCCCTGGCCCCATTCTGGCCCACTGTTCTCCCCAGGACCCCCTTCAGCAGCGAACAGCCTGGGCCATCAGCCAGCTGACCACCAGGAGGTACCGGGCCGGCTGCCGGGGCACCCGGAACGAGTGGCCAGACTCCGGGAGCAGCTGCAGCTCCGCCCCGGTGTGCGCCATCTGCCTGGAGGAGTTCTCCGAGGGCCAGGTGAGGCCAGGCTGTGGTTCGCCCCTGTGCCCAGGCTGGAGAGGGAGGCGGGTGAAGCTGGTGTGGGCGTGCAGTCTGCATCTGTGTCCTGTGTATCCTGCGTGGACAACCCTGAGGTTTGGTCATTTTCCTGGTTTTCCAGGGAAAGAGAACTTCTGTTTGTTGAGTGTGTACCACATGCCAAGCTCTGCAGTGGATGCTCTAGAGGCATCGTCTGTCACCCTCATGACAGTGAAGGGTGGGGGTGGATTAGTTTTTTAGCCTCATTTTACACAAGAAAACTGTTCAGAAACTTGCCCAAGGTCATATGCAGTGGCAAAAGTCTAGATTCTCTTGATACCAAAGCCCATACTTGTTCTGTTGTGCTAGGAGCTCTTTGAAAGCAGGTACTGGCAATAAAGGAGAGGCCAAGAACTTCTCTGGTGGTCCAGTGGTTAAGAAACTACCTGCCAATGCAGGGGACATGGGTTCAATCCCTAGTCTGGGAAGATTCCACATGCCACAGGTTCAGTTAAGCCCACTCCACAGCTTCTAAAGCTTGTGTGCCCTAAGGGCCCGTGCTCTGCAACAAGAGAAGCCACTGCAAGAAGCCCATGCACCACAAGGGAGTAGCCCCTGCTCACCACAACCAGAGAAAGCCGGAAAGCAGCAACAAAGACCTAGTGCAGCCAAAAATAAACAAAGTTTTGAAAAGGGGAGGGCAAGGGAGTCAGGGATGCCCTGCTTCCTAGCCAAGGGGGTAGCTGCCGTCAACTTTGGCTCTGACCCTGTTTTCTCCAGGAGCTCCGGGTCATTTCCTGCCTCCATGAGTTCCATCGTACCTGTGTGGACCCCTGGCTGCATCAGCATCGCACTTGCCCCCTCTGCATGTTCAACATCGTAGGTAGGAGGTGGGCCAAGGGCTCCCCTGTGTGCAGGCAGATGGGTAGAGAAGGGGCTGCCTTCTGGGCAAATGGTTTGCCTTGAAGTGGAGCAGAAGGCGGGACTGCCTCAGTCGTTCTCTAAGCTGTGCCCTTGGGACTTCCGTCGTGGTCCAGTAGTTAAAAATCTACCTTGTAATGCAGGGGATGTGGGTTTGATCCCTGGTCAGGGAACTAAGATCTCACACACTTCAGGGCAACTAAGAAACATAAACCCAAACACTGCAATGAAGACCCAGTGCAGCCAAAACAACAACAGCAGTTAATAAAATTTTACAAAATAGAAGTTGTGCGCTGGTTGAGGGTACCTCCCCTGAGCCGGGCAGACAGCTTTACTGTGTATTTTCATGACAGCTTTGTTGATTCTAAATCTGGCCGACGGGTATATTTATTACTCCACTTTTCTGGCAATAAAGTATCCTATTCTAACAAAACCAGGATATTATGACCATATTCTAAAAGATGAGAGGGAAGTATCTGGCGAAAACAGAGCCTTTTTCTAATTCACCCAAAGGTTCAGTGTGGGCTCACGGTGGCCCCCAAAGGACAGTTGATGGGAGGAGCCGTGCTCAGCGGAACCCCGCAGGGGACAGCTGATGGGAAGGGGCAATGGCGTCCCGGGGCGCAGGCAGGGAAGGAGCATCCTGGGTGCTCCAGACTCTGACGGAGCTTGTGGGCGACTGCAGGCTGAAGACGTGCAATAGAGCCCCACTTTCCTGAATGTACCCTCCGTCGGCCAGTGGAGTCAAACACCTATGCTCTTGGTTCTTTCTTCCAGAGGGAGATTCGCTTTCGCAGTCCCTGGGAGCCTCTCGAGCTTACCAGGAACCGGGCCGGAGGCTCCACCTCATTCGCCAGCACCCCGGCCACGCGCACTACCACTTGCCCGCCGCTTACCTGTTGGGCCCTTCCCGGAGCGCGGTGGCTCGGCCCACCCGGCCCGGCCCGTTCCTCCCGTCCCAGGAGCCAGGCGTGGGCGCCCGGCACCACCGCCAACCCAGAACCGCACACCCCCGGGCTCCGGGCGAGCCCCAGCGCCTGGCGGCGGCCCCGCACCCCTACGCGCCGGGCTGGGGGCTGAGCCACCTCCGCTGCACCTCCCAGCACCCGGCCACCTGCCCCGCGCCCCCTCGCCGGACCAGGCCCCACGACAGCAGCGGGTCCGGAGAGAGCTACCGCACCGAACGCAGCGGCTACCTGGCGGACGGGCCAGCCAGCGACTCCAGTTCGGGGCCCTGTCACGGCTCTTCGAGCGACTCGGTGGTCAACTGCACGGACGTCAGCCTGCAGGGCATCCACGGCAGCAGTTCCACCTTCCGCAGCTCCCTGAGCAGTGACTTCGACCCCCTGGTCTACTGCAGCCCCGACGGGGAACCCGCGGGGAGGACGGCTCCACCTCGCCTGGCCTCCCGGCCCCGTTCTCTGGACTCAGTGGTGCCCGCGGGGGAAACGCAGGTTTCCAGCCACGTCCACTACCACCGCCACCGGCACCACCACTACAGAAGGCGTTTCCAGTGGCACGGCAGGAAGGCTGACCCCGAAACTGGAGTCCCCCCGTCCAGGCCTGCCGCTCCTCGGACACAGCTCCAGCCAGAGCCGCCTTCGCCCGATCTGCACGCGGCCAGGTGCAGCCCAGCAGCGCTTTCAGGGCAGCCTCCCGCCCTGCCGCGGCCCCGGGCCCTCACCGAGCCAGCCCCCGGGCCACCCGTCGCCTCCAGCCCCAGCCCCGCAGCCAATAGCCTCTTCCACTTACAGAGATCCAGCCTCTCTGTCCGACACCCACAGCGGAGACGGCGAGGGGTACCCCCGGAGCCCACCCCAGCCTCTCGATCCCAGGACTTGACTACCCACCCAACTTGCCAGATTTTCCCCCATTATGGCCCAAGTCTGGCACACCCTTGGTCCGCAGAGGCCCACCCACTGATCTTCGGACATCCAGGCCTGGAGAGGAGGCTGCTACCAGAAGCCCCGGGCCCCACATACCTGAGTTCCCAGCCAGTGTGGTTGTGTCTGACTCCACGCCAGCCCCTCGGACCGCACCCATCTGGGGAGGGGCCTTCCGCATGGAGTTCTGGCACCCCGGAGGGCAGGCCATGCCCTTACCCACACTGCCAGGTGCTACCAGCCCAGCCTGGTGAGTTCTCAGGGGAAGTGGGGCTGGTGGGGAGAGGGGGCTAGAGCTGGATATGGCAGAACAGGTGGCGTCATCCAGGGGACTGATGGAACCTGAGAAGGGCCCCACGGGGTGACATTTCAAATACTGGACAACTGGCATAGTGTGGGATTGAGTGGTCTGGCTCTGCCAAGTGTTAATCCTTCCGTTGCCAGATTGTAGGGAGGTCTAGGTGAGGTCAGAGTGTGGTTGAGACACCAGAAAGCACTTGGGGTGGTTTGCGGCAGCAACGCAAACCCAAGTGTTTCTTTTGGCTTGTTGGTTTTAATAATTTATCTGTTTTGGCTGCACTGGGACTCCGTTGCTGCACGTAGGCTTTCTCGACTTGTTGCTAGCAGGGGCTGCTCTTCGGTGCCCTGCGGGCTGCTCTGGTTGTGGAGCCCTGGCTTAGCTGCCCTGTGGCATGTGGGATCTTCCCAGACCAGGGATTGAACCCATGTTCTAAACCACTAGTCCACCAGCGTAGTCCAAACACAAGTGTTTCAATATTTTAAAAATTGGTACAGCTATACCAGTGCATATAGCTCAGAGTTAGCTGTAAATACAAAGGAAGCCAAGAAGAGTGTGGACAAATAGTTCCTGAAAAACATAATTCCAGGCCATATGAAATCTTATAGGAGACATAACTAGAGATAACCATATTTCTGGGCTTCCCTGGTGGCTCAGATGGTAAAGAATCTGCCCGCATTGTGGGAGACCTGGATATGATCCCTGGGTTGGGAAGATCCCCTGGAGAAGGGAAGGGCAACCCATTCCAGTGTTCTTGCCTGGAGAATTCCATAGACAGAGGAGCCTGGTGGGCTACAGTCCATGGGGTTGCAAAGAGTCAGACAGGACTGAGTGACTAACACACACACACACACACACACATTTCTGGGCTATACGAGAAGAGTTATGTGAATGATGCGGGGGTGGGGGGTGGGGGGGAGGAGTGGAGATCACAGGGGGTTCCCAGCAGCCCTGTGTTTTTTTCCTTTCCCTTGGGTTAAAGGAACTAAAGGAACCAGGGCTTCCCTTTTATTACCTTTGTTGATAAGACCAACATTATTCTCTTGGAGGCTTCATGCATCCCTGTTACTGATTTGCAGCCGATGGTGAGAATGTTTGCTCAAATCCTCCCCTTCCTCTTCCCGGTCCCCCAACTCCAGTTCTTCTCCATCTTTTCCTGTTGTGTGGATGACAGTGCTCTTTGCCACTGCTAGGAGGATGTCTCCGCCCCTAAAGGGGCCCTGAAAGTCCTGAACTATAAGACTTTAGGGTCTGGGAATCCACAGGCAGGACCTGGGAGCTGCTGTCATCCATTCATTCATTTCTTCCTTCCATTTTTCTTTCTGCATTGTACGCATGCTATGTGCTAGGTCCCAGACTCTCAGGACATGGAACTTGTCAACCAGGAGACCCAGGTCTGTGGAGAGATGGGCATGCAAACTGTTATCATATAGAAAAGAATTGTTCCCATAGGGCCACGTGACGTAGACTCTGACCGTGTGTTTGATGGCTCCATGTGGATCCTGTCACACTTACTTATACTTTCGCTGCCACCACTGCCAGACCCACCACCTCCTCTCTCTCCCAAACTCATAACTAGTTTCAGTGCCTCTCTGTCCCCTGCCCTTCAAACCCAATCCACCCCAGGGTCTGTTAACTGTATCTCTGCCAGCTTTGCCATATTCTCTTCCAGTACTGCTGGCCCCTGTCCGTGTTCTAGGTGCAGCCTAAAGATCGAGGTGGGAACCTCCTGGGTCCTTCCTTTCCTCTCACAGGGCCCTGGAGACCGGGCATGGAGCATCAGTGTCCCACCCTGTCGAGCCATGCAGTACAGTGACCTTGCTCACGTCCTCTCCCTGCTGCGGCCAGTGTCCTCCTCCTCAAATAAACTGTCCAGAAATCTTCAAGTGTTGTTTTGTTCAGAGTAAAGAAAAATCCAACCTGGTTTGACCTTCAAGGCTGTAGTACCAGCTAGCCCCCATCTGCCTTCCCAACCTTATTTTCCACTGTTCGCCTTTCCTTCCCCTACTCCAAGCTTTAGCCAAACTAGGTAAACACTTCTTGCAGCTTCTGCAGCTCAGAATATTCTGCTGCCTTCTATTCCCATAGATGGAATTCTTCGCTATTCCTGTAGGACCAGCTCGTGCATCTCCACTTTCAGGAAGCCCTTCCTGACGCTCCACTTAAGACATGGTTTCTCTCCTCCCTTGATTCATCTCTTATGAGCCCAGTCTGCCCCCCCTGGCATAGTTGCAGCTTACTAAACGCACACCTCTCCTACAGGGTTGCCAGGGCCCTGCTTAGTCTTTTTGTCTTCTCTTTGGCACAAGGTTGCAGGCCAGATCCACTGGTGCTTAATAAATATTTATTGGGTGAATGAATGAATAGTAAGTGTTGGTAACACACTGGTTGCTATATATGTGTCTTACTCTGGATTTGTTTTTCTCTCCCCTGTGTCCCAACGGGAGTCCCTCTCAGCTTTCAATCTGATCACCCTTCTGGACCCATTCCCTGCTCTTGCCTCTCTCTTACAGGTAGAACAAGCAAGAGGCTGGCCTGACCCTGAGTGACCTCTCTCCTCCCCTCTCTAAACGCAGGCACAGAAGAGGAGCTGGAGGAGCTGTGTGAACAGGCCGTGTGAGATGTTCAGTCCTGGCTCCAACCAAGAGTGCTCGCCGGATGACTTGTGGCCCTCCCTGGCACAGAGTCCTGCTCCTCAGAAAAGAAAGGACTTCAGAAAACAACCCCCCCCCCTTTTTTTTGCCATATTCCTGGAACCACTGGCAGAGGGTGGTGATGGTGGGTGGCAGGTGTCCTCTCCTGCTCCCAGCTCCAGCCCTTGTCTGCAGAACTATCTGTGTCCAGCCAGGCAACCAGCTACCACTGGTGTGGGTGGGCTCCCTTGCAGGCTGCACTTTTCTGAGAGCAGGAAGCTAGGCACAGGTAGGCAGGTGTGATAAAGGTGGTGCTCCTTCACCAGCCTGAGGACTTCTTCTTCATCCCAGGCCTCATGTTCATACCAGCAAATGGGTTCAGCTGAATGAATGAACCCTGCTCACCTCCTTCCTGAAGACAGTCTTGCACACCAGCTTTGGCTTCCCCTCAGTAAGGCTGCTGTATCAATGGCAAACCCAGTTCTTATTGTTTTCCTTCTTTGCCAAAAGATGATGGGCTTTGCAGCCTCACCAGGCATGGCCTGCCCTGGTGCACAAGAGGAGTTTTCCCTCCTTGTCCATACTTGTCAGCTCCTCTGTATTCAGTCCGAGGAGAGGCCAGGGTGTACAGTCCCTGAGAACCTGGGGTGAAGCCTCTGATCTTCAGGCTCCCTGGTCATTCCAGCAGCCCCAGTCCCTCTGGGGGAGAGTGGTGGGGGTAGTGGGAAGGGACTCACTCTTCCTTGGAGATCACTTAGCTGGAAATCCCAAAGGAAGTGGAAGAAGAGGATTTCTGCTGGACTTTATTTAGGAAGAGGGAGGAAGGGATGAAGGTAGAAAAGGCTGAATTACAGCTGAACAAAGAATTTTTCTCTCGACACTTCCTCTCGGAGCAGGGATAGGTAGCAGGGGAGAACAAAGGAGGAGCAGTTTAGGGCCCTTGGATTAGATGGCCCGGAGGCCCAGCTTCCCAGTATAAGCCATGCAGGTCAGATTCACACAGTGTGGAGTGGGGTCAGAGAAGGAAGTCGGGCCTGGGGCAGCTGATCCCAAGTGGGCAAGAGCTGAGGGGCCTCCTCGGGGCGACGTTCGCCCTAGGGCAGCTGGACCATCGCTGGCCCCCTCGGGCGTTATCCCATTTGGAATGTGAATGTGGGAACAGAGTGGGCGCAGCACCCCACCTGGGGATCCTCTTCCCTCAGAGTCAGTGGGGAACTAGCACCTAGGCACCCATGTGGGTATTTATATCTGAACAGGCAGAAAGACGCTTGAATCAGGCATTATGATGAGAAATGTATTTATTTGCTAATATATTTATCCATAAACTTGATCTGGTCTCATGGTTTTCTTCTGTCATGACTGTCGCTCAGGGTAACAACTTCATCTTCTACATGGGCAAAAATACTCTTGACATCAGAGGTTAGGCTCTGGTTTATGAAAGGACAGAGTAGTGTGGTGGGCTTGGCAACGAGAACTGTCTGGTAAGCCCCTAAAAGCACTGTTTAGTGAGATCAGGGAAAGAGCAAGTGTGACTGGATTCTCCTTGTGGTTCATTGTGTCATCTGTACTATTACTGTATGTTTACTTCACACTCTATAATGCTTCAGGGACTTTCTTTGAGACCCTGCAAGACACTGTTGCCTCACTTTTCCACTCATGAAATGGGCCCACTTCACAGAGTTGTTGGAGAGCTCTCCTGAGACAAACAGGGTGAAGTGTGTTTCAAAGTATAGAGTATGCAGTGATAAAGAACATCCTAAACCCAGGCCCAGCACCCATCTGAACACAACATGGGACGGGCCCCAGGCGCAGACCGGCCTTGAAGAAGCTCCGTTTCAATTCAGGAGGCCTGGCTGGGAGGATACAACAGCAGGGCCTGAAACCATCTATATCCCACAGTTCCAGTCTAGATAGACACGTCCTCTGCCTACTCGTGGGACTATGTGAAGCTCAAGGGAGCTGGTGCTACGTGGGTATGGAGAATTCCATAGAGCCTGCAGGGGCTTATCCTCTTCTCACAAAAAGCGTTTTCCCTTCCTGCTACTTCGGCAAAGGTTTGGTACAGGTGGGGGCTGTCTGGTGCCAGTTTTGAACCAGACAACGAAGCATTTGTAAATCTTCCTATAGGGTGCAAAATAAAAAGGACACGATCTCCTACAGACCATCTGAAGTAGAGGAACTGGATCTAAACGCTACAAGCTGCACAAAGCGTAAATTATCAGTTGGAACGAGGAAACTTACATAAAGAGTTTTTAGAAATAACTACGCTTTTTTTTTCGGAAGTCGGCTCACAAACCAGCATTCCTGTGGACTCAAAGGGAAACCCAATCACACTCTAGGAAACCCAATCACTCGCTGGCAGGAAACCCGATAACTCGCAGGTAGGAAACCCAATCACGCTCTCGCTGGTAGGAAGGAGGGGGGCGGTCCGTGGACTTCTCAGCTCCGCTGAGATAATCCAGAGGGAGACAGTGGGCTCTCTGGCCCTCACTCTTAAGACAGGAAGACAAAAAACACCTCTGCTGTCACCCGGAACGCTCCAGGGGACCAGCGGTCCAGGACAGAATTTCCGGCCCGCGGCGTGCTCCCGCGCAGGCGCCAACCGTGCCGCCCCGCCGCTCGGGACCCGCCCACAAGCTCGACGGCGCCGCAGTCTCGCCCCCGCGCCGACCCAGGTGCCTCTCGGCTGGCCCCGCCTCCTGGCGGGAGAAACCATATCAAAGGCGGGGGGCGGGGCGGGGCCGCCGCGCCGGAAGGGGAAGTCTGAGGCAGAGGAAGTGCAGGCATTCTGGGTAATTTTTACTATTTATCCGTAGGGAGAGGCGATTGTGGCTCATTCCTTCGCGGCTTTTCGGTGCGAGAGGATGGCTTTGGAGACGGTGCCGAAGGATCTGCGGCATCTGCGGGCGTGTCTGCTGTGTTCGCTGGTCAAGGTGTCTGTCGGGGACCTGGTTGTACGGGCTCACGGGAGACCAAGCTGGGGGAAAGAGGGTGGAATAGATCTGGGGGAACAGTGAAAAAGAAAGTCGGATCCAGGACTCGGGGCGGTGGCAGAGTGTGGGAAGGAGCAGGAAGCCATCGTTTACTTCAGCAGGGACGCTGCTAGGTTGTGAAGCCGTGGGCGGGGGGCTCTCACATGCCTTTGCAACTTCAGCTTTCAGCAGAGGCATAACTACAACAAGAAAAGGGGTGTGAGAGTGGAACTTAGGAAAGGAGCTGTAGGAATGGTGGGTGGGGGACATGATGAGACAGCCAACATAGGGAGCTTTGTGCTTCACTAAGTAGAAGTATGGAAAGGCTGTTTTTTCTTTTGGCTCACCTTTCTCCTTTTTTTTTCCTCTCCCAAGACTATAGACCAGTTTGAATATGATGGCTGTGACAATTGTGATGCATACCTTCAGATGAAGGGTAACCGAGAGATGGTATATGACTGCACCAGCTCTTCTTTTGATGGGTGAGCCCTTTGGATTGCTACATTCATTCTTTATATTACCCCAACCCCACCAAGTAAATTTGGACACTCTTGAGACTCTAATGTGAGTTGGTCTCAGTTATTTTGAGACACACTAGTGCTGTGCTGTCCAGTACGTTTTGAACATACTGGGTTAAGGGGACTATATTACTGAAGTTAATTTACTTTTTGTCGTTACTCCTTTAACATGGCTATAGAAAATTTAAAAATGAATTGTGTGGCTTTCATTATATTTTCACTGGACAGTTCTTCACTAGACTATTAGGGAATTTCTGGTAGGGATTGTATTTGTCTCGTGCACCATCACCTGGCATAGGGCCTTAATACATGTTTATTAAATGCAGGAGGATCATTTTTGAAAATGAAGGGTAAATTTTGGCTCCAAAGCTGATACCTTTAAATGTGTCTAAGAGGACCTATGAGAAAAGTTTTCACTTAGTGAGATTGTCAGTGGGGGCAGGGGAATGAGAGAAACCTAAGTTGGATGGGTCTCGGTTTTCTTTCCCCAAGGGAGGAGCCAGGAGGCAGTATTCTTTGGCGGTTAAGTTGGTACTATTAAGTTTCTTTTGGTCTCTAGGCCAATGAACAGTTTATACATAAACTGGGCCCAAACCAGTGCTTGCTAAAACTACTTCAAGGTGGGCCCACTTCATTCTTCTTTGTTTTCCTTTAAGGGAGAGTGAAGGATTGGGCAGAGAAGATGTTTCATGGAACCTTTACTTTGTACATGTGTACACATGCATGTGCACGCTCAGATACTCCAGTTCTTTCCTTCGTTTGTTAGCACATCTTCTCACTTCTCCTTCTCCCAGCCCCTGGCAACCACCATTTAACTTTCCTGTGAGTTTGATTACTCTAGGTACTTCATATAAGTGGAATCATACAATATTTGTCCTTTTGTGATTTGCTTATTTCATGCAGCATAATGTCATCAAGGTTTATCCACATTGTAGCATGTGTCAGAATTTCCTTTTTAAGTGTAATGTTATCTTTTTCTATGTATATACCAGATCTGCATCTATCGATGGACACTTAGATTGCTTCTACTTTTTGGCTGTTAGGAATAATGCTGCCATGAATATGGGTTTACAAATACTTCTTTGAGTCCCTGCTTTCTTTCACTTCTTTGGGGATATATATCCAGAAGTAGAGTTGCTGGATTATTCTATGTTTAACATTTTGAGAAGCTGCCATACTGTTTTCTGTAGCAGCATGATTTTACATTCCCACCAGCAGAGTACAAGGGTTCCAGTTTCTCCACATCTTTGTCAGCACTTGTTGCTTTGTTTTTTGTTTTTGGTAATAGGTATCCTATTGGGTGTGATGTGGTTATCTTATTGTGGCTTTGATTTGCATTTCCTTAATGATTAGTGAAATTGAGCATCTTTTCATATCTTTATTGGCCATTTGTATATCTTCTTTGGTAAAACGTCTCTTTTAAGTTTTTTGCCCATTTTTGAATCAGGGTTTTGGTCTTTTGTTATTGAGTTGTAGGAGTTATTTATGTATTTTGGTGCATATTAGGATTTGAACAGTGAGTATATCCAAGGCTAACGAAGATTAGAGGAGGACTTGATGAAGTCAGCCAGAAGTGGAGGAGATAGCATATGAATCAGGCTCTTAATAAAGGAAAGAAGTGTAGGATTTTTGAGGAGGCCAAGATGAGAAAAAGGAAGAAAAAGCATTCTAAACAAAGGGATTGACTTGAGCAAAGGAATGGATGGGTAAAGCAGGGTATGTTTGGAGAATGGTGGGGATTCTGATTAGATTAAATCATCAGATTGGATTAACAGGCACTGTGAGGCTGGAAGGATAGATTTTGAAGGACAGAAGGCCAGAGGAAAATACACATTTGGTCATGAGAGCAGCCTGTGTACATGCCTACCCCAGATTGGCCTGCCAGGCCAGAGTGGGCCTTATCCTACTTGCCACCTCTAGAGGTGAGGTCAGTTCCGCTCGAAGCATATGACTGTGAATATAGGATTTGGATGGGGAGGGAGGCTTCCTAAGTAAGAATCCAAGATGGTTAGCAAGAGAAGGAGGAGTGGATACTGAAGAGGCAGTCAGCAGACATCAGTGCTCTGTGCAGGTCTGTCCCAGGAGGCAGTCAGTAAATATCTGATTGAATGGGGGGATGACAGAAATGACCTCTGTAGCTTCTGAAAGCACCTGAAGCTTACCTGTCATGCTCAGTAGCAGGCTTCTGGCCCTTTCTGTGGCCTGTGCTCTGGGTTTACAGCTACCCTGGGAGGAATGATTAGGATAGTAAGGAGAGCTAGTGTTTATTTAGCATCTACTCTGTGCTAGGGCTCTTTCAGGTATTAGCTCACCCTTTTAATTTCATCTTAAGTTCTGAGGGAGCTCTTCATATGTGAGTCAGGCTGGATAGCTCATTAGAGACGGAGCTTGATTAAATCTAACTTGTTTCTACTAAGGGGACCCACTGTTTAGACTCAACCTCCCCTTTGCCCTAAACCCCAGCCTTCAGTGGTCGTGCTGGTTGTAATCAGCCATCTACCTTGAAAGCTGTCCCACTCCCCAGGGCATCAGTCTTTTCGGGGGGCGGGTGATGACTGACCTGTGACTGGGGGCCGGGGACTTAAACCCAAGGACTGTCAGTACTAGCTCTGAGTCAGTCCCTTGCCAGCACTAGAACTCTGCAGAGTTTTCCGTGCTTCCTAGTAGAAACTCACGTCTTGGCTTTTCCCGAGGTTTCCTCTCCCAGAACTGTTGTGCTGGCAGGGAGCAGAGTAAAGGTGGGGGTGGGGCTGGGGGTGGGCGGTGCCCTCAATCTCACTCTCTAGTGGAGGTGGCTCAGGCTGACTCTTGTTTCTTTTCCTTTCCTAGAATCATCGCGATGATGAGTCCAGAGGACAGCTGGGTCTCCAAGTGGCAGCGAGTCAGTAAGTGTCTCCCTTTGTCTTTATCCTGGCCTAGATGTATTGTCGGGTGGGGGTGGGGTGGGGTGGGGAGCCTTCAATCAGCAGGTAAGTGGCCCCAGAGTGAGAAAGATGGGTCAGAGGAAAGCCACAAAAAGTATCCTATGCCCTGTCACTTAAAACTTGTAGCCAAAGGAAGCGATTGCTGTTCTCTTAGAGTTCCAGCATTTCTTTCATTTTTAGCTTAAGATTGTGTTTGGGCTTTCGTCGTAACTCACACTTAACTACAGTCTCTTTTCTTCTCTTTCAGGTAACTTTAAGCCAGGCGTGTATGCAGTGTCCGTCACTGGTCGCTTGCCCCAAGGTAATAATAATTACAGTAACAGCCCATGTTCATTTATTGTGCCAGGCTCTATGGAAGTTTCTCATGTGAATTAATGCCAGTGCTCATGGCTCTGTGAGGGAACCAAAACTTCAGAGATGTTAAATAACTTGACCAAGGTCACTCAATTAGTAAGGAGCCAGAATATCCACCCAGGCATCCTGGCTCCAGAACCCTTGCTTTTGACAGCTGCGGTGTGGTCTTCCTGACCTTACTAAGTCATTGACAAGCACATGCCTGGGTCCTTAAGGGGGTGACATGCCAGCCATGCAGTTCTCCTGATGAGCAGTCCAGAAATTCCAGTTTGCCTAGAGTGTACCATCCCCTCTCCTCCCCACATGGGAGCCAGGCAACACTTCTTGTCTTCTAGAGTCTTCTCCCTTCACAGAGCTGTTTCTCTTCCCACTGCAGGAATCGTACGGGAGCTGAAGAGTCGAGGCGTAGCCTACAAGTCCAGAGACACGGCCATAAAGACCTAGGAAGGCGCACGGCTGCCAGCATCTTGGCTCCTCGTCTCTGCCGCTGCTTGTTTTCTGTCTTGGAGCTAAATGGGCAGAACTTCAAACACATCCTGCCCTCCGATACTAGACTCAGCCGACTGTCACCAGATCAGCCCAGTGTGTCCTTGGGCCATTTTTACCCTCTTTGGACGACTGTGGGGGTGGGTAGAGACTGAATTCAGTGGGGAGTAGGATGCTAGTTTTCCTACCTTCAGCCCAGGGCTGCACCCTTGCTCACAGGCAGGACTCTGGGTCAGATGCCAATAAACATGAAGCCCTAGGAATGTTCTTAAGCCCACACAGAAGCCTTCCCTCCCTCTTCCCCTTAGGTGGGCGCAGTTAAGAACACACTGCCCAGTCTTGGCATCTTCCCAGAGCAGCAGAGCCCTCTGCTCTTCGTGATCCATCTCTGAGCCTCCAGGGTTGTAGCCTTTTGAATGTGCTTCCTGGGGTCTCAGAAGGTCTGCTGTCCTGAGTCTAGGCAACCGTGTCAGCCCGGCAGTCCTGGTGTCTGGTGGTTGCAGCCTTCTGCCCTCTAGACCTGGCACAGCAGGTATCCCTTGAAATCCTGAGGGCAGATAATACCTGTGTGAGTATTAGTGGCCCTTGACCGTGTTTAATACCTTTTTTCCCTTCTTTGTTCAGTTCTTCCTATACTCTAGGCCCACCAGTGGCACCCTTGACCTCCCCCTGCCCACCTTCCCTACGTTCCCCTAACTGGAGACCCTCAGGTTACTGTTGGGTCCTGCTCTGGTTAGTTCGGGCCTCCCCAGGAGGGGGCCTCTCCTTTTCTCTCTGGCCTAGTAGGGGTTCTTGAGTCATGTCATGTTACTGGCCAAGGTGAATTATTTGTTTTAGAATTAAATATTTATCATACATTCTCATCTATTTAAATTTCTGTAATAAATCCTGTTAGTGTCCCCATTTTTGTTGTTACTGTTGTTATTTATTTGGCTTCTCCAGGTCTTAGTTGTGACATGTGGAATCTAGTTCCCTGACCAGGGTGTGAACCTAGGCCGGCTGCGTTGAGAGCATGAAGTCGTAGCCACAGGTCCACCAGGGAAGCCCCAGGGTCCTCATTTTTATTTCCCTGCGTTTCTCGCTCCCCATCTGTTCAGAACGAAAGTGATTTCATTTACTTCAGGATTTTTGTGATTATGAAAATAAAGTGATGTGAAAATTCTGTAACTTCAGTTTTATAAAAGGTAAAACATTCACTCTTGTATTAGCCATTCTTAAATATACATACAACATGTGTGAAAGTCTCTCAGTTGTGTCGACTCTGCAACCCCATGGACTAGCCTTCCAGGAGCCTCTGTCCATGGAATTCTCCAGGCAAGAACACTGGAGTGGATAGCCATTCCCTTCTCCGGGGGATCTTCCCGACCCAGGGATCAAACCCAGGTCTCCTGCATTGCAGCTGGAATCTTGACTATCTGAGCTGTATACAGACAACCAAAAATAGTGGGGAAGTGAGGACTGGCAGGCCCGCTGAGCTCTGACTCGGAGCCGAGGTGCCTGCGCTGGGGCTGTGTGTGTCTTGGCCACCTGGTGTTGCTAGTGAGTCAGTGTCTCAGGTTACCTGTGACCTGGAGTGTGAGAAGGCGGGGACGTGCTGCCTCTCCAGTGACCCTCTGCATACAGGCCCAGGGAAGGAACCTGGGGCCGTCCAGGCTGCTCACGTCACTGCCAAGTCCTCTTCAAACTGGAATCATTTTCTCTGATGCCTTCGAGCTCAGGGAGTGTTCTGTTAACTCCAACCCCAACTGAGTTTTTAAAGGACTTCCCCAGCCCAGCAAGCTGACCGGGCTCCAGGGGTAGTGGTTTCTGTTGTTCAGTTTCAGTCTGAAAGGGGACCTTGGGAAGCAGCCCCACCAGGCTGGAACTGACACGTCCTGCAGGGAAGAAGTGGGTTTTACCAAGAGTGCCCAGGCCATGCAGCCAACGCCCAACTTTCACTGGCGTTCTCAGAAAGTCCCTTGGAAATCCCCCGGCCGCCGTCCTGCGTGTCTGACCCGGACGTGGCTGCTCTGTGAGAATGGAAACAGTTGTGGGGAGGGGGGGGCGAGGAGCTGTGCACAAATAACCGCACTCACGCTGCCTCAGCCCCACACCAGAGGGGCCCTAACTGTCAGCTCCGCAGGAAGCCAGAGACACGGGCGCTGGTGGCTGTGGGGGAGGGCCGGCCCGTCACGGTGACCGGATTTCACAGACTCAGGGTGCTGGCAGCCTCTTCCTGGGAGCTGCCTCTGAACCCACCTTCTGGCTTTCTCTGGTCCTGGAACCCACCCGGCAGCCCAGACAGGCGAGAAGGCGCTGGAGTCCCATCCCCTGTCAGGAACCTGAAAAAGTGGGAATCCTGACCCAGGGATGGAACCCGGGTCTCCTGCACTGCAGGCGATTTGGGCTTCCCTGGGGGCTCAGATGGTAAAGAATCCGCCTGCAACGCAGGAGACATGGGTTCGATCCCTGGGTCAGGAAGATCCCCTGGAGAAGGGAATGGCTTACCCTCTCCAGTATTCTTGCCTGGAGAATTCCATGGACAGAGGAGCCTGGCGGGCTACAGTTCATGGGGGAGCAAAGAGTGGGTCTCCCCAAAATGGAGGGGTTGACTGACGGTGCATGCAGCTTCCAGCCCAAAGCAGGGATAGGTAGCTGATAGAACAAGGGTCAGCAGACTCTGGTCTTGGAGGGAGCAGTTTCCCTAAGAGTGATGGGATGGACTGGTGAGGGCCTAAATTCAAACTGTTCTCTTCAGGTTTGGGCACTGAGGCCTCACTCCTCTGGCCTGGTCATTACCTTCATATTCCCAGCCTGTCTGTGACCGGCAATTCTGTCCTCAAGTCCCTACCATGACACCTGGTTCATGTGTGTGTGTGTGTGTGTGTGTGTGTGTGTAAAAGAGTCAGGTAGAAAATGTTTAAGAACAGCTTAACATCTCACTCTGTCTGGCACTCTGGTTCATATTTAGAATTAGTAAAGTCTTTCATTTAAACAGCATTTTAGGGACTTCCCTGCTGGGGCAGTGCTTAAGAATCCACCTGCCAATCCAGGGGACATGGGTTTGATTCCTGGTCCAAGAAAATCCCACTGGCCTCGGGGCAAGTAAGCGCGTGTACCATAACTGCTGAGGCTGTGCACCCAGAGCTGCTGCAATGAGAGAAGCCGCCACAGTGAAAAGCCTGAGCGCCTCAATGAAGAGTAGCCCCCCACTCACCACTACTAGAGAAAGCTTGCACACAGCAACAAAGACCAAGAACAGCCAAAAAAAAGAAATACCCACTCCTCCCAAAATACCCCCCAAAACAAAAAAATAGCATTTTACAAGTTGACAAAAGGGCTTTCACATCCACTGTTATTTGACCCCCGACAAAACCCTCTGTGTCGTGGTTAACATCCTGAGGGAACGATGAAGAGATTAAGGCTCTAAGAAGTAAAGTGCCTGGGCCACGATTAAGCGGTGGAGCCTTAGCTCGAGAAATGCATTGCCTATGCCCAGTTTAGGGCTGCGTGCTGACACGGTTCACCCCAAACACAGCAGCTTTGCTCCCTTCATGATTTTTCCACAGAAACAGCAAGTTACATGTCCCCGCACATGGAGCCGCCACAACCACCCTACTCTCACTACCTACATCTCTAGTCTTCAAGTCTAAAATTGGCCAGAGAGGGGGAGGACGTGTGGGGAGAATGGCCCAGGGAGGAGATGCTTGGGGGTTACAGAAGGATCCCCGAGCGGATCATTGGGAAACTGGTCCAGGCCTCCAGTTCCCGCCTGGCTGCATCCTCTGTTCCATCCATCAGCTCTCAGGTATCTGCTGCCCTCTGTCAGACCCTGTCCAGCCTCCCCTGCCTTTTTTTCTGCTGGCCACCACCCTCCATCTGCGCCCTCCCACTGAACCAGGGGCGATGTCGCTGCCTCCCAGCCCTGCTGCCTCCACCACCCACTAGCCCTGACCTTTCTAAGTCACTTGACTTCTCCAAAAGAAGTTTCCTCTTTATAAAATGCAGTTGACAAAACCCTGGTGTTAGGTGACAAGACAATGGTTACTTGTGAAAGGCGGGGTTGGAGAAGGGCACAGGGGCCCCTGAGGTGCTGGTTACAGTCTGTGTTTTGATCTAGATGCTAGGTACACAGGTTGATTCACTTTCTGGAAATTTCCCGAGTTATGTACTCACCGTTTGTTCACTTTTCTGTTTGTAAGTTATAATTGAAATACTTAAAGATGAATCGGCACTTCTTATTTTAGGATAGTTTTGAGAATCAAATGTAAGCATTCAGGTAAGAGCAATTTGAGAGCTGTAAACTACTAAGTCTATACATGGGACTTCCATGTAAAGTTGTCCTCCTCTAGATAAGTTCTAAGTAAGAATGTCATCATTCTAACCTTCTTGGGCAATAGATCTTCAAGTGTATCTATCATTCACAAATATATCAAAACTGCAACATTTTCCTTCAAGTACCATGGCTTTTTATCTTACTCTCTTCTTTCATTTTTTATGACCTACTTTGTGTTTTTTTAAAATATGTACTTCCTTTCTATTTGGATCTGAGATTGTGAATGTCATTTAACCTCTACTTGGCTTTGATCATTTGTTATAAGACCTCCATTTTTGTATCATGTGGTGAAATGATTCCAGGACTAATTAATTTTCTACCTCTTGGATTCATGTCAGCCTGTCAGATGTAACTTTTGCTGCTCATGAATGGCTGGCCCCTTCAGGTTTTTTAAAAAAATTATTTATTTATTGGCTTCTCTGGATCTTCATTGCTGTGTGCGGGCTTCCTCTAGGTGTGGCAAGCAGAGGCTCCTCTTGGCTGGGGGTGCAGGCTTCTTATTGCGGTGGCTTTTCTCATGGAGCACAGGCTTCAGAGCGCGGGCTCAGTATTTGTGGTGCTTGGGCTTAGTTGCTCCAAGGCACGTAGGATCCTCCTGGACCAGGGATTGAACCCATGTCTCCTGCATTGGCAGGTGCATTCTTAACCACCGGATCGCTCAGGAAGTCCTCACTCTCGTTCGAACTAGGAGAACAGATAGCCACGCTGATAAAAATCGCTGCTGTGTGAGCCAGTAAGACTTGGACTGAGGACGAAAGCACACGGACCTTGGATTCAGAGGCCTTCACCACTGGGAGGTGGAGGTCCAGAGCATTGGGGCGGGGGAGAGAGTGAAGGCAGGCCATGCAAAGAATACGCAGGCTGGGAGAGTCACGACAGGCCTCGCTGTGTGGGCATGGAGACAGAGCCCCGGAGTCAGGGGTCAGGCTGCCCTCAAGAGGGGTCACTACGCCTTTGTGTGTCCTCCACTGCCTGATTGAGCACCTTTCACCTATAGATACTGATGTTTTTCTTTGCTTTGAGATTTCAGGAAGCAGGGACTGAGTGCAGAGAAAACGCTGCCCTGGGCTGCTGGCACCGCAATGCCAGAACCTCTGAGCATATGACAGAAACCATCTCCCCTCTAGACCTAGGCATTCCTAGTCTCACCACTGCCCACCGCGGAGAGAAGGGCAGGCCTTACAGGGGCGTGGACACAGGACTTGAAGCCCGGACTTTCCTTAGGGGGGTCGTCCCACAGCAGTGGGAGGCCTGTTAGAAGTCAGGGAGCCAGAAGGCCGCTTCGAGACCTTGTGTGGCTTCCTGACTGCTTCCTCTCCTTCCTCTGCACTGAGTCTTGTGCTCCAGAGAGAACTGGGTGCGGGGGAGATAAGGAACAGCTTTGGACACCAGGGTGGGGAGACCCCAGCTTCCTAAGCAAAATGGAGTCCTCATCCCTTCTTCCCCAAACCCAGCCACTGCTGCCTTTTCAACCCCTCCCCCGAGCCCGGAAAATACCTGAAAGGAAGTGGGTGCTCTGGGCCACTAGGCGGAAGAGGGGGTTTAACTGTCACCTGGTCCCCGGGGGCTTGAGTGGCAGAAGGCAGAGAGGAAAATGCAAATCTGTGCTTGGGAGAGAGAAGAAGTCCACGGGGAGGATGACGCTGGCCACCGGGGCCCAGCCTTCCTCCTGGGCTTGATGGTCCTCCTGCGGGGCCTGAGGCCAGGGAGTGATCACAGGCCCGGGGAGAAGCCAGCAGCTGCCCCCACCCACCCTGGGCAGGCAGCCACGTGGTGGCACTGGCACTTTCTCTGGGCATCTGAGTAGACTCACTTCCTCAGCCCTGCACCCCGGGGGAGCAGGGGAGGGGGGTGGGGTCTGGAACCCCTAGAGCCAGGCCAGCGGTGAGGAGCTGGAGGGGGTCCAGGTGGGCGTTGATACGCCTGCTTACGGAACCTGGGAGAACCTACTGCGTCTGCAGCAGGGGGGGCCTAAGCTCAGACTGGAAAGACCACCCGCCCCCACCCTGCCCGCCCCGGCCTCCGCACCTCTCCTTCCCCTACCAGAGGCCAGAACTGGGGACCACGTGGTGTCCCAGCCCAGGGTTCTTCACAGCCACTGGGAGGCGAAGGGAGAAGCGGCCCTCGGGCCAGAGCTTCCACAGTCATAATTTGTTCTGTCAGGATGACAATTACTCGGTTCAAAGACTTGGCCACCTGCATGATCGCCTTTGCTCGTCAATACCATCCCGTGGGGCATTATCTCCCTTTCCCAGATGAGAAAACTGAGTTTCAGGGAGCATCGTTTGCCCAAGGTCCGTGGCCAGGCAAGGCTGTGGGGTGGGGTGCGGTGGGGTTCAGCCCAGCTGTCCTCACGGGGTCTCTTCGGTTCCTCCGCGGCAGATGGGGACCGGGGCACAAAACTGGGGCAGGGGTGAGGGCTAGTTCTTCCTTTTGCCCCCTTGAGCCCCAGACTGCAGGTGCGGGTCTGCTGACTGCAGCACCAAGGTCTCTGGGGACCAGGCGTCCGCTTCACTCCCGGACTCACTGGCCCGTGGACCCTTCCTGGAGGGCCTGGGCCCCCCCGGCCCTGTCCCTGCTCCCCGTTTGGCCCCAGGACTCTCCCCAGCACCCCTTCCCCCCACAGCCGCAACCCCAGGACACAGCGGCCCGCGCCCCATTGGCCGGCCTGGGAGCATTTGCCCTTATTTGGCCAGGCTGCTCCAGGCCGCCTCCACCCCCAGCCCAGCCCCCGCAGGCCCGTCTCTCTCACTTCGTCTTTTTGAGGTTTGGCTCTGGGGCCCTGGCGGGCGTCGCTTCAAACGCACTTTCTGGTTGAGTCACTTTTTTAACGGCTCCAGGGCTGTGAGCTGTCGCGGCGGTGGCCGGCGGCTGCAGAAGCAGCTCCCGGCCTTGGTGGCCACCGCCCCCCCACCCGACTGCTTTAACGGGTTCCGAGGGAAGAAGCTGGGGTGGCCCCTTGCTGTTGACCACTTGGGGACCCACTTAGACCCCTCTGTTCCCCCCACTCCTGAGCCTGGGGGCCCGGGAAGTCTGCCCTGGGTTCCTCTCTCTGCTTTTTTTCCAACCCTCTTCTCCGGCTGGGCTGGTGAGGAGGGAGGCAGGCTGCCTCTCCCTGTCCTGTTTCGTGTCCACGCTGAAGTCCGCCTGGTCCCCTGGGGGATACTTGAACGGAGTTCCTTAGGGAAACAGAAATGGGTTGCCGGCTGCTGGCTGATTTTCAGGAAGGTGAAACTTAACCTCGCTAAGCTTCCGGTTCCTCATCTCTGAGATGAGGATACTATCATTTACATCACTGGGTCAGCATGATGATCAAATGAGGTTTTATAAAGTTCTTGGCTGCCGTCCTTCCCCCACCGCCCCGCCAGCTCAGCGTGCACACCGTGGAGGTGAATGAAGACACAGCCCAGGGCGGTTCACGGAGCAGTCCCCATAAAGCTCTCGGCTCTTTCCGCCCCCTCACCCTCTGCTTCTCCAGCTGCCCCCTGGGCTGTGAGGAGGGCTGCAGAGGGCAGGATGTGGGCAGGAGGGAACAGACAGGCTGAGGGGACCCCCAGCCCCCTGCCCCTGTTCTCAGCCACGAGGAGGGGTGGATTCAGCCCCAGCTCCCTTCCCAGCCACGGCCGTCTCTGAGCTGTGGGAGGTCTGCCTGTGAACTCAGTGGGGAAATCCATGGGCAGGCCCTGGAACCCAGGCCTGCTGTTTCTTCCTCCAAGGGCCTTGGGGCCCCTTGCTCTTGGGGACTTCCTAGAGTACACACAGGTCCTTGGGTCAACCTCTTCTTCAATTTTATAGACAAAGGAACAAAGGCTGGGGGCTGGGGGCCAGATTCAGGAACGGGTCCAAAGTTACACTGTGAATAGCCCCAGGGTAGGGACTGGACTCCTGGTCTCCCATCTCCCAGGTTTACCCTCTCTTCCGTGGTCCTGATGTTGGGGGTAGGCAATTAGCTTGATGAGAGACCATAGTGGGTTCCAGGCAGGGATGAGCTGACCAGCCCCACTCTAGGGACACACACACACACACACACACACACACAGTTTATATGTAGCAGTTAAAACTGGAGCCCATGCAGATCTGCAGTTAAACCAGGCACCTTCGTACCTATGTGTGCAGGGAGCCAGGAAGCTGTTTTCTCCCTGTCCTTCCTGTGTCCCTAGGGGATCCCGGTGGAGGATGTGTCTGGTTCCATGGGCACTCCCACGGCAGTGGTCAGGGTGTCCTTCTTCCTCACACCCACACCCCCTTTCCTACCCAGCCCACCCTGCCTCTTCCTGGATGATGCAGACAAAACCCTGAACCTGGCCCTGTGTTGCTTTGTGACCTCAGGCCGCCTTTGGCCTGTCTCTGGCCTTGCAGCTCCGTTTCCTCACTCAGGACAGTTTGCTGCCTGATCCTGACCTCGTCCCGGAATGGAGCTGGCCTCCCAGGGTTCACCGCAGCCGCCCCTCACAGAGCAGCGCGGGAGGGCATGAGGTTAAACTTAGAGGGTGTCTGGGCCCTGCAGGCAAGGCCAAGGGCAGAGGGTGCCCACCCTCCTTGTCTGGAGGCTGCTCTGCACTCCTGGCGCCCCTTCCCCTGTCCCCCCAGGCTCTGGGCTGAGACACCGGCCTTCTTAGGTGCTGCAGCGTCCTTGGGGACCTAGCCTGTCAGCTTCTCGGAGGGCTTCCTTCTTTCAGCCCCTGCTTCCGTTGGCAGCCCCCGCCTCAGGGAGTGTGACATCCTAACATTTGGGGCTACAATCGCCCTTAGCCCCATTGTGCAGCACCGGGGGCTCAATCTCCCTCCTTTGTGGCCAGGCCCGTCCCCCAGCCTCGCCTGAGGGAGGGCGGGCCGCTCTCCCCTGACTTCCTGTTTGTGCAGCGGGCCCCGTGGCTTCTGTCTTGTTGTCTCTGCACCAGGCAGGTTATCTGGGCTGCCATCTTTGCCTCCCTGCTGAGTGAGGGCCCTGGGACCATGCAGCTGGAGAGGAGGCTTGGTTTTCTGCTGTACTTTCCTGTGCAGACAAGACCCTCAGATTTCTCCCACCCTTGGGGTCCGTTCTCCCTTGCAGGTGTTACGCCTTCAAAAGGCCGTTTGCTCTCCGTTTCTCCTTACCTGGTCAACTGCTCCCTTTTATCTCCTCCCCTTCCAAATCCTCTTCCATCCGTGCTCACTTCCTCCGGGAAGCCTTCTCCTACGGGCCCCAGCCACTTTAGCATCTGTCCGTCCAGCCCCATGGGCCCCTCAGCTCCACTCAGGACTGACATGCTCTTGTTGCTGCCGTTTTGTAAGATGTCGGCATGTGTGAAGGCACGTGTGTGTGTCCCCCCCCCCACCCCGCAGATTCAGCGCTTGCTCAAGCAAGAGTCCTGTGTCCCCATTAGGCCTGAAGCCTTGCGCCTGCTTTAGGTACAAGCTGCTCGCTCACCATGACACGTGGAGCTCCCACACCCTGCATGTGTATATGTCCTATCTCTCAGACTGGGGAGCCCTGAAGACAGGGCTATGTCCTTTTCTCCTCGGGTTCACCTTTACCTGCCTGCAGCCTCAGCCTGGCACACAAAACAGGCTGTCCCCAAGGTCAGCAAGGTCGGGTGGCACTGGAGATTGTGAGCCTCGTGCCCTCCAGGAGGCCAGGCCCAGACCCAACAGCCTCAGGGCCCTGCCCTGGTGGAAAGGTTGTTCCCACTTTGTTTCTGATGTCAGCTGCCCTATCCCTACTCCTTCTTAGTTTGGTCCCGACTCCTTTTCCCCTCTTGCTGCCTCTGAGTGGGTTCCAGGAGCGTCAGAAATGGGAAGGACCGTGGAGGACACTTTCTAGCAGAGTCTAAGTGAGCCCAGGCTACCCACTGAGTGCCTGGCTGAGCCCAGACCTGCCAGTCACCATGGGGTGGAATTGGAAGGATTGACTCAAACTCCTCTCTCCTTCACAAAGAGAGGCCCCCTGTCTCGGCCACCTCCTCACTCAGCCAAAGGCCATCAGCAAGGCTGTTTTCTCTCATCCTGGGGAGCTCTGGAGGCAGGAGTGAGAGTTGCTCCTTTCTTAAGGGTGCCAGGGTCCTGAAGCTACTCCCACCTCCGCCTAGTCACCCTCCCAAGCACAGGCCTCAGATTCCCAAGTGAGCCTCCCCGGGTTTTTCTAGGGAGCAGGTTGTGTCCAGGAGTGTACAGGGGGCCTTCCTCAGAGTGTAGGCCTGAGCTGGGGTGTCACTCGCAGGGCGTCTGTGTGGATCTGTCTGTGGGCTCGCTGTGCTCTCTAGGCTAGGGACTGTGAGCCTTCTGGACTCTCCAGGCCCTGTGTGTACATGTGCATGCTTGTGTGTGTGTGTATTTGTATATGTATGTGTGTGTATACGTATATGTGTGTGCCTGTGTGTGTTTGTATATGTATGTGTGTATGTGTATGCATGTGTCTATCCGTGTGTGTACATGTACATGTGTGTATGAGTGTGCATGCCTGCGCTGAGGCTCTTGTTGCTCAGCCATTCATTCAGGCCACACCTACGGGTTGTGCAGCACAGAGCAGGGCCTCCAGCCAAGCACTCCTGCTCGACTCACCTGGGTGGTTCTTACTGTCTCTGTGTCCTTATCTCAGACCCTGACCCTCCCTTGTCTTTGACTTTGTGTCTGGTGTCCACATTCTCTTCCTTTGAGGCCCAGCAGTGCTGGGGGAGAAGTCCAGGGTATGAAGGTCCTGACCACCCCTGCACCAGTTCCGTGCGTCCTCAACCCCAGCCTCAGGATGGAACTAGGGAAAGGCCCAACCCGTCCAGAAACGGCCCGACCCTGGAAGCTCTGTGGTTGGAGAGGCTGAGCCTCCAGCTCTCTCCTTAAAAAAAATCAGTGGTCCTTGGCCTAGAGCATTGAGGACAAAGAGGGAAAGCAGCCTCTGTCGTCACAGACGGGCAGGCATCAGGGGTGCCCCCCACTCAGCTCGGGTCAGGAGAGAGGCCAGGCTGGGGTTGAGGACTGTTGAGGGACAAGCGTGTCTCTCAGAAGGAAGCTCAGGTCTCAGTTGCTGCAGGTCACACGCTGAGGGAGCCTGCGGCAGAGCTGGGCCCCAAAGCCAGGCCCCCTGGCCTCCAGCCTGTGACTTGTTAGCTGGGACGAAACACCTCTAAGGTGATGACTCTAGCGATACTTTAGACAGAAGGGGGGCGGCAAGACGCTCCTGGAGGAGGAACCCTGAAGGGTGGGAGTCCAGGAACTCAGGTTACTGCACGACTCTGATATTCTTATCCTCTTATCGCCCAGGGCAGCCACTTCCCCTCCACCCAGGGTCTGCTGCAGTGGTCTGTTAAAGGAGCACTGTCCCATTTCTGGCCAGCTCACCTTCCTCACCACTGTCCCTTCAGGCCTGCAGGTGAAGGACTGTGTTTGCCCTTCTCCGTCCTATTTATGGGCCTGGAGATGGGTAACGATTTTCCAGGTTGCCAAGCCTGAAGGAAAAGATGCAAGACAGTTTTCTCCCCTGCTGCCTCCCTGGCAGGCCAGTCCTCTTTTAGGCCTTTGAATCCGAGAGTTCCCGCAGTCTGTGCATGCCTGGTCCGGAATGGGGGACCCAGAGAAGATGCCCATGGGAAGGAGTCCCCAGGTGATTCTCATCCACTCCTACCTGCTCTCTCACCTCCTTGGCCCTGGCACAATCCACCCCTCTTGATGCCAGAGCCAAGCCCACTGAAAGGCTTGGAGAATCACTCACCCTAGCCCCCCAGCCAGCCCCACACCGTTTCCCGCTCCCCCCCCCCACCCCCAGCCAGGGGCCCTGGGATGGGCAGCTTCCTGCCTTCCCCATGGGGAAAGCGGGGGTGGCATGCAGGTGGGCGGGCCCCGTGCCCACATCCGGTAGCAGCTTAGAACCTCTGCTCTCCGAGCCTCTCTCCCTCCAGCCCTCCAAGCCCAATGACGCCCAGGCCCTGCCTGAGACCCCAGACCTCATCACCGCCCTGCCCTGCCCTCTTATCCTGACAGGCCCTGCGGGGCATGGGAACACCAAGTCTAGGGCCAACAGGCCCACCTGGCCTGAGTGTGACCCCCACAGCGTGCTGAGGGCCGGGCCTGGTCTTGCAGGCGGTGCAGGGGGAGGGGTGCCTTGTGGGGTGCTGGGGGCAACTTGGAGGGTATTGTGGCGTGCTGCTCTAGACCCCCGTTGGACACCTGTTCCTCGGTGGCCTCTCTGGGCAGCATGTAGAGGAGCCACAGCCCGGTCTGAGCGCCACAGCTGTCCCAAAGGGAAGGGAGTTTTTCTGGGCTGGGGTCGGTGGGGGTGGAGCTCAGAGAAAAGGTTCTTCTCTTGTGCTAGAATTTAGGCCCTGAGAGACAGCCCTTACGTCCTGGGGTCACTCCCATGGCAGCCCCCAGACTTCTGAACAACCCCAGCGGCTGGTGTCAGGGGGGAAGGGCAGGCCTGGGGTCCCGGAAGCCACCTGCCAGGGTGTGTGCCATGGTCTCTTCAGCCCCCTCCCGCCAATACCCAGCCTTGTCTCTGGTTTCCTGTCAGTCTGTCCTCCCCAGGGAGGGGAGGGGCAGCTAATCGGCACCGCAGTGTGGGGGCGGGCTCCAAGACCGTTGGGCGCCCTGAGATCTGACCCACGTGGCCTCGGGGTTATAAGCCCTGCCCGCCCTGAAGGGAACCCCACTTGGGAGCCTGGCGCACAAGGCTTGCACCCTTCAGCCCTGCAGCATTAGGTAAGGATCTGAACCTTCACTTCAGCCCCAGCTGGGGCTCCCCGACTACGGGCCTCAAGGGGCGATGAGGGGCTTGGGCCGCAGACGTGGGCGGCAGGCCTTGGGTGGAGGCGCTGGGGAGGGGCTTGGGAGGCTCTGGTGCCAAGGCTTCCAAGCCGAGCGCTGGGCAAAGAGGGGCAAGACCCCTCAGGTCTACAGCTTCTGTGGTAGGCCAGCACCTCAAAATCCTTGACTTCTCTCTAGACAAGGGAGTGAAAATGGCTCCTGGCCCTCAGTGAAGAAAGAGGGGTCCAAGGCTTCAAGGGACAAGGGCGGGAGAACAGGGCGGGGATGGCAGAGGCTGGCGAGAGGCTGGAAAGGTGGATTTGGTGTCACTGAGAGGTGCTCAGGGTCTCCCTCCACCCAACATGGCCACCATCTCTGTCAAGAAGGCCTTGGGCTGCTGTGTGGGGAGCCACAGCGGTGGGTGGTGAGGGATTCTGGCCTTGGGCTGGAGAGGAGGCCGGGGATCCAGGCCTCTGGTCTGGCTCTGGAGGGCATCACGTCAGGGGTCAGAACCGGGGACTAGGGTGAGGCCTCCTGAGTGGCCACGGTCTCCACCTGAGTGCCCCGAATGTGGGGGCGACGGGGTGGAGTCAGGTCCGGGGGTGAGGGGGAAGGGAAGAGGGAACCAAAGAGGAAGTGGGGGAGGGAGGCCCGGTCTGGCGCCATGCTGAGTCACCGCCCACAGGGCCCAGGCGGGCTGGGTGCCGGGGCCGGTGGGCAGGGGGCCGGGGTCTCGGAGCGCAGGGGGAGGCCCGGGGGGCTGTCGGGCCGGAGCCTGGAGGAAGAGCCGGCGGCCTGAAGAGTACCGCAGACGGACAGACAGACAGTGCAGTCACCCATAAAGTAGAAAGCACTACTAACAGCACTGGAGGGTGTAGTGTTTCCTACTTTATGGATGAGTGTACTGTGGGCTTCGGAGACCACGCCGCCGCCGCCGCCCGCCGCCGAATTCCCCAGCCATCGGGGCCGCGTGGGACAGGTGAGCCCCGCGGGCGCCCCCGCACGCCGCCCGGACCCCCGAACGGCCGCCCCTGCCTGCCGTGGCCCGCGCAGAAACGCGGCCCAGGCTCCTCGGCTGCCCCGAGGGCCGGCAGGTGGACATCTGGACCCGATGCAGCCGGAGAGGCGCCCCCTGAGCGGCCCGGCCGTCGGTGGACGGATGCCGGATGAGAAAGAGGCGGGAAAGTGGGGGAGGAGACGGCATGGAGGCGGGAGCGGTGCCCGGGACCCCGACAATAATAAAGACTGGACTCCTCTCTGTTGTCTGAGACTCTGTTGCTGGGTGCGGTGGGGCGAATGGGCACATGGATGCGCAGAAAGGCCGGAGGGAAAGTCACTCTCTCCTGAGAGAAATGGGTTTGGCTCTGCCTAAGGGGCCAGAAGGGCGCTCTGGGCCTGGTCGGCTGGTGGCCTGCGGAGGGCCATCCCGGGGGGAGGACCTCTCTGCAAAGGAGGAGAGTGGGCAGGACGTCAAGGGCAGGGCTCTGAGGACCTCCTGCCCTTTACCTGAGCTCCGGCCTTGCGCTGCCCTCCACCTGCTTTTCACACCCGCAGACTGAAGGCGGCCTACCTTTAAGCTGTAATCTCAGACAGTCTAGGGGCTCCTTGGTAGTCTAAGAACTGGGAACAAAGCCACTGTGTCTCACACACAAAAAGTGTCTTATACGAAAGACAAGGGCACAGATGCTAATATACAGAGCACACGCCAGCACATGAGTGCAATCACACACAGGGCCCAGTATACATAAGCTGTCAATACAAACTGTGTCGGGATTTCCCTGATGGTCCAGTGGTTAGGACTCTGCGCTTCCAGTATGAGGGGTGGGGGCCAGGGTTTGATCCCTAGTTGGGAAACCAAGACCCTACAAGTTGTATGGTGCAGCCAAAAGAAAAAAAAATTTGAACTGGTACGTATACATGGCAGCATGTCATGCAGTGACACACAGGGATATACCCACACTCAGGACACAGATATATTCAATAGTATACACACATGCAATGATATAAATACATATAATGTGTGCCACAAAAGAGCATACAAACACACACATAGTGACATTCACATAATAAACACATTGCTTCTGTACACATACACATACAGTGACACGTATGTGTACACATACACATATAGTGACATGTTCATACACAATACACAAGAGAGACAGTGATATATATAACTACATATATAACTACAAATATATATATATATAACTATGTATATAGTGATATATATAACTACATATAAATAAAACCATGTCACTGTATGTCATTACATATCCATGACTGTATGAGAGTGTGCTATATTGTGTGATGTCATCCATATACATTTATGATGACTTGCATGTTGTAATTTATACACTCACACAATCATAGCCTCACATACACATCACAGCATGTGGATGATGTGACAAGTATATATGCAATGGCACATACACAGAAACATGCATACGTGTATACCCAATGAGGCCCACAGACACATAATAGCATACATGCATGCATACATATATGTGTGTGCATGTGTATATAAAGTAACACAATGTCTACCCATATACACAGAGACAAATTTATGTCCTATGTATGTGTACTACACATATGCATGCACATAATGGCACGTGCATACACCCTGCATGTATGGATCTGTATACTGATTTAGGGAAGTGAGGATGACACGTCTTCTTCATGCTCCCCCACCACCAACAGTTCCATCAGCTCTGGCCTAGGTAGAGCTATCAGGGGCTCTGTGGCTTAGCACTACTGGTGCTATCCCTTGGGGCTGCCACACGGGGGCCCCCTCCCTTAGGCGAGACTGGCTTGAGCCTCAGGTTGGGAGGGACTGAGAATCCCGTCCAGAGGCCTCTCTGAGGTCCATCCTAACATCCGTGTCCCTGGGGACTCCATCTAGGTCTCTGCCACCAGGTAGAGGCTGGTTTAACGGTGGAGGAGTTCCACATCCTTGTCCCCAAAATGCCATTTTACCATAACGAAAAGTCTTAGGATGAGACAGAAGGTGAGCTTCCTGACAGTTTGGGGCTAAGCCAGCCTCACAAGCCACGTGGCCTTCCCCGCTGGCCTGAGATGCCAGGTTGCCCCCAAAATGCATCAGCCAGGAGGAAGCGAAAGCAATTATCTCAGCCTATTTCCACCTCTGTCTCCTTGTTTCTCTCTTCTTGTTTTCATTATCTTGATTTCCCTGTCTTTCTCTTTGTTTCATCGTAAATTCCATCTTTTCTGTTCCTGCCTTTCTCGGTGGCTGGATCTGTCGTGCCAACCCCGTCTCTGTCTCTACCCGGCTTGGACTGGGACAGCTATGGAGACAGAGGTCTGCAGCCCCCCCTGACACCGTACCCCGGAAGATGTGGGGTGTGTGTGTGGGAAGGGTGGGCGCTCACACGCTGGGGGTACTGGGTCGACATCCTAAGGAACCTGTTCTTCCCTCTGTCCCAACCCTGCCTGCCGGTCCAGCCCACCAGTCCAGCGCCATCCCCATGGAAACCAGCAGCCGACTTCCTATTGGTGGGCGGGAAGGGAGGGGGAGGGGGCGGGAAGGGCTGGCTCTCTCTCGCTCACCGCCCCCCCCCCCCCGCCCCCCGCGGGTTCTGAGGCTCGGCCCTCCTCGGCGCCCACCATCTCGGGGCTCTGGGACTACAGGGGACCCCTTCAGTCCCCAGAGCTGAGGTCAGCAGGGAGAGAGACTATGAGGCAAGCAGCCCACCGACCCAGGCCTCCTTAGGACCAGCCCAACGGCCCAGCAAGCTGGCCAGCAGCGGCGGAGAGAGGAGCGGGAGATAAAGGACTCCAGCGGACCTTTGGGGATCACCCCCAGCAGCTCCTGTGGACCCTAGCCGGGCTGAGGGATCGTGATGGATGGTCAGGTTCGCAGAGGCTGAAACGGACACACAATGACAGCCAGGCACACACAGCAGTACACAGCCCTGAGACGCTCAGATACAACCAGTGACAGCATCACACACGGCCACAGCCCTGCAGTAGACACCCACACACGCAGAAACAGCTGGTGACTCTGATACAGGCACAGGCAGTGACACACAAAACCACAGCCCCCCAGCACACACACACACACACACACACACACACACACACACACACACACAAGGCTGTGCTGACCGGTACAGGCCGACCTGGAGACACGTGCACACCCTCAGCCGGCGCGGCTGTTGGTGGCCTTGGCACACGCTCCCCACCCCCACGGGGACACCCGTGCTCCTCCACAGGCTCGCGCACACAGCCACGAGCAGACAGCTCACACGCACACCCCTCGCTGCAGCTCCTCCGGCAGCCCCGGCTCCCGCAGCCTCCTTTGTGGGGAGGAAGCACCCGGCTAACCTTGGATGGAATTGCAGTGAAGCCCAGCGCTCAGAGAGGAGAGGGTCTGGCCTGGCGTGACCCTCGCCGGCCCCTCCAGCGGGCTGGGTGATGTCCCCGGGCCCGGGTCCTGGGGACCCTTGGCAGAACCATGGAGCAACTGACATCCCTCCCGCGGCTGGGGGACCCCGGAAACATGGAGCCGTGGGCACTGCCCGCCTGGCAGAGCTGGACTTCAGGCCCAGGGTGTGATGCTGGAGGAGCATCCCCAAGCATGGTTGGTGCCCCCACAGATCTGCGTGTTGGAGAACTGAGGCCTGAGGAGAGCTCCGAGCCTGAGGGAGCCCGAAGCCCGGGGCCTGTGGGGGGCATTGAGCCTGGAAGAACAGCAACTGGGCTGCCCAGCCCTGCGCAGGGAGCCTTGAGCTCCAGACCTGGCTGTCAGAGGCTGGAGGACCCGGAGGCAGAGGCTTTCTCTAAGGTAAGGGAGCTAGGACGGCCGGGGTCTGCGAGGCTGGGGCTCTCATCCTGCCTGCCGGCCTGGGCATGGTCTGGGACTTCACTGCCCCCTGTCTCCTCCGGGCCTATCTCTGTCTGGGGGTCCATCTCTGTGACCGTCTGTCCTCCCTTCTTTGGGCAGAAATCTCAGTGGTTCTGTTTTTCACCATCTGTCTGTCCTTCTGACTAGGCCTGTCTGTCTGCCTTGAACCCTCCATTTCCCCCTCCCTCTGTGAGTCTCTCTCTGACAGTCTGTCTGTGTCTGTCTGTCTCTCTTCTCTGCACCTCTCTGTCCTTGGGGGCTGGGGGATACTGGAGGAGTGTGTGTGGGGGAGTGTGTGATGGAATCAGAGTCTGGAGGAAGCGACTCAGTGGAGGGGGGCTCAGTGCTGGGCCAAGCCAGAGAGGACAAGGCTTGGGGTGGGTGTGAGTCGTCTCCTGTAGACGATGGAGGGACCTGGACTTTGGGGGACTCAGGATCTGGGGGAGCCTGGACGAGTGGGGGTGGGAGCTCAGGCTGGCCTTTCCCAAAAAAGGATGCTGGGCAGAGGTGGGAAGAATTGGGGACTGGCAGAGAGGGTCCCAGGGTTTGGAGTCACTAGTGTACCGAACAGCCCCTCCTGTGCCCCACTCTGAAGGCCTGGTATATGGGGGAGAACCTTCTTGTCTCCATGTCTCCTTGGACTGTGGAGGGGGAACGCGTCCATATGGAGGGCTCTGATTTCCATAGGCAGGGTAATTCCTGAGGGGCTGCGCCCCATCCTTTCCCATGCCAGGGCAAGCTGAAAATGGTCTTCGGGGACAGGCCCAATCTGGAGCTGCTGAGGGCCGTGGGGGAGCTGCAGCAGCGCTGTGCCATCCTTAAGGAGGAGAACCAGATGCTGGTGAGGCTTGGAAAGCAAGTCCTGGGTCCTGGGGGGGAGGCAGACTCAGACACCCCGGCTCTCTGCTTCGACATCCTTCTCATCCCATGAACATCCCTCCAAGCGGGAGCTACATGGAGCTGACATGACCCCAAGACCCAGAGAGGGTGAACCCCTACCTAGAGTTGCCAAGGAGCCCCCCTGTGAGCCCAAGAGTCTAGCCCAAGGCCCAGGCTTGTTATGATTGGGTCTGGGGTGGGGGCCGGCCTTCTCCCCACATGCCCCAATTCTGGCTGACCCCTTGTCAGAGGAAGAGCAGCTTCCCTGAGACGGAGGAGAAGGTGCGGAGGCTGAAGCGGAAGAATGCCGAGCTGGCGGTCATTGCCAAGCGCCTGGAGGAGAGGGCCCGAAAGCTGCAGGAGACTAACCTGAGGGTGGTGAGGATGGGAGGCCACTGGATGGAGGCTGGGCGGCCAGGGCAGAGGGGTGCCAGGGCAGTGGGGCTTGGGCATCATGGACTCTTAGTACCCAGGGACGCAGGAACCCAGCAGCTGAGGTGTAGAAAGGGCCAGTGCCAGCCAGGCTAGGGGGCTGGGGGCTTCTGGAGCCACGGAGGGAGAGAAGGGCTGGGTGGGGGTGTGGGGGGTGTGGGGGGTGTCCCGGGCAGGGAGAGCAGAATTCTGGATTGCCAGTGCTGGCGCTGGCGGCCACCTCCCGCTGCGCTCATCTCTGGGTGCAGAGCTAGCAGGGACAAGACCCATCACAGTGGCAGCCCTCAATTAGCAGCATACTTTGGGCCTAAGCTAGGAGGTGGAGTTAACTCTTTCACTCCCGCTTGAGGATTGCAGGGAAGGGGTCAAGTGAGGCTGAGGGTCGGCCCAGGGTAGACCCCCACCCCCCGACCCAGGATAGAAGCAGGTGAAGGCCACATTTCAAAGGTGTTCATCCTAACCCCTCCTTTGGGAGGAGCTGAGAAGTGGGAGAAGTGGCCCAGCCCTCAGATGACCATTGGCCTTGCCCCTCCCCCGGCCAGGTGAGTGCTCCCATGCCCAGTTCAGGGGCCAGCTTGGAGTTGTGCCGGAAGGCCCTGGCCCGCCAACGAGCCCAGGACCTCAGTGAGACGGCCAGCGCCCTGTTGGCCAAGGACAAGCAGATCGCTGCCTTGCAGCGGGAGTGCAGGGAGCTGCAGGCCAGGCTCACCCTGGCGGGCAAGGTGCGTGGAGGCCCCGGTCACCCCTGCCGGCTCAGCCCTACCTAGGGCCGCCGGCCTGGCGGTGTGGGATGCGGACTGAGATGTTAATGAGATGCAAATGAAGCGAGCAGGTGGAGGCTGCTGGGAGTAGGTTCCCCTGGCAACGGCCCAGGTGGGAGCGGGACCGGGCGCCTGAACCGAAGGGAGTGGAGCCGTGAGTCCCAGACCTGGGAATTTCTGGGCTCCAGGTTTCGGGCTGCAAGCCAGTGGGCCTGGCTGTATGACCTCACGCATAACCTCACACTGGGGTGCAGTAATGTTCGCAAGGCATTGAGCACAGCGCCGGGCACACCGCGAGTGCCCAGTAAACGCGCTCCCGGGAATGTTTGCACACCGGAGAGCGGAAGCATGGGGCTGTGTAGGCATGCATCTGCGACCGGGCATAGATGCATGGGGAGGGTGCGCACCTGCCCCCGAGGGCCCCTGCAGTCCAGCGGAGGGCGGGCTCAGCTGGGGACTGCGCGGGCGGGTCGGGGTTAGGCCCGACTCGGTTCCCGGTCCCCCGATTCCAGGAGGGCCCCCAGTGGCTCCACGTGCGGGACTTCGACCGGCTGCTGCGCGAGTCCCAGCGGGAGGTTCTGCGGCTGCAGAGGCAGATCGCCCTGCGCAACCAGCGGGAGCCGCCCTCGCCGCCCCGGCCCCCGGACCCCTCTGCCCCGGCCAGAGCAGGGGCGCCCGCCCCGGGGGCCCCGGGAGAGGTGAGCGCCGGCGCCAGGGCAGGTGTGTAGGTGTGCGGAGAACCGGGTGGAAGCGGCTCCGGGATCTCCCCCCTCCCCGTGCACCGCGCTCAGAGCCCCGAAGAGGAGGTGGCGGCGCGGGCACTGCCCGGGCCAGGTCCTCGGCCCGGCTTCCCAGGGCTCGTACCTGCGCCCCGCGCGCCCCCGGGGGCTCGGGCCCCCCTCTCCGCAGGCCTGAGGCCGGCGGCCCGCCCCGCCGCCCCTGCCGCGCCGGCAGTGGTACGGCCCGGCCGCAAATCCCCGGTTGCCCTGGCAGCCGCCCGGGGCCCAGCCCGCGCCGCTGCCTCCCGCCACAGCCACAGCGCGGGGACACCCCCTTCAGCGCCCGCCTGGTCCGTCAGACCCGGCCCGGCTCCCCTGGGGCGGCGCGGTGTCCTCCCCGGCTCCAGGTACGGGCGACCCTCACCGGGCGTCGGGCTTAGGCGGCCCCTGGCCCGAAAGCTGGGGACCCCGCTTCGGACCTCCGTAACTTAGAGGTCTGGCTCCTCTCCATCCTCCGTCCTGGGCGGCACCTGGGTCCCCCTCCTTCCGGGAAGAGGGGAGGGAGAAGGGATTTGGCCCCTCTTCCTGGTCCAGGGAGGGAGCATCACTAAAGATCTGTCCTCCAGAGTTTGCACGGATGGATAACCGGACATGCCCGTAGGGTGGGCTCAGGGAAGCTGGGAGGAGGGTCTGACAGGTCTGTAGGCGCTAGGCCAAGACTCTTTGGATCCATAACCCCTAGGTCTGGGGACATCACCTCCCTGGGGGCCCAGGCAGCCTCCTAGTTCTCTGCCAGTCACTGAAGGACACCCAGGACAGTTATTGAGTGCAGAGCAGGGCTGCAAGCTAAAAAGGGAACGCTTTGGCCTGGATAGAGGACCCATCTCCCCGGGGAATCATGGGTCTCTGGATCTCAAAGCACTCAGGATCAACTGGAGATGGGGGAGCGGGGGCAGACAGCACCCCTTCCCCTTCCTGAGCAGGGATCTCTTTGCTGACTGTGAGGTGGGGTGGGAAACCCCCTCGGACAGGCTGGGCTGGGGGCAGGCTGCCCTGAGGCCTTGCCCTCAGGTGCCAGCCCACTGCCCCTGGCCATTTCCAGGCCATACCCCAGGAGGATGTGGAAAACCCGGCTGTGGTCCTAGGGGAGCCCGAGAAGCAGCAGAGGGTGCAGCAACTGGTAAGACCCGGGTTAAGGAGCTGGAGGAGACCCTTTAACGGGTGGATCTGTCTTCCCGTGTGAGGAGTTCCTTTCTGATCCTGCAGGAATCGGAACTCAGCAAGAAGCGGAAGAAATGCGAGAGCCTGGAGCAGGAAGCCCGGAAAAAGCAGAGGCGATGCGAGGAGCTGGTGAGCACTGTGGGGTCTTAGAAGGCCGGCTCCTCGGGTCTCTCAGGACCATCAGGTGGAGGGCTCCCCCAGAGTGCCAATTCCTTCTCTCCTGGCCCGAAAGCATGCTTTCCCTTCTGTTCAGTGGGGCTTCCCTTTGCTGGCTGAGGCAGGTCCCAGGAGGGGGCCGGCAGGGTCCCGTGTGTGTGTGGGGGGGGGGGGGCAGGAGGAGGTGGGCGCTGGGACCCTCCCTGGACCTCCTCTCTGGTCTTGCAGGAACTGCAGCTCAGGGCAGCCCAGAATGAGAATGCCCGCCTTGTGGAGGAGAACTCTCGGCTCAGTGGGAGAGCCACGGAAAAGGAGCAGGTAGCGGCTCTGCCCAGGTCCTGCCAGGGTCCCGTCCCTGGGCAAGGCGCTGCCTCTGCCAACTCCCCAGTTGGGGAGAGCATCCTGAGGCCCCTGGGGGCGGGGGTGCTGGGGGTCAAGGCTCACACTCTCAGCTCTCTGCGCTCCCCCCTGTCCAGGTGGAGTGGGAGAATGCAGAGCTGAGGGGCCAGCTCCTGGGGGTGACGCAGGAGAGGGACTCGGCCCTTCTCAAGAGCCAAGGCCTGCAGAGCAAGCTGGAGAGCCTGGAGCAGGTGCTGAAGGTGAGGGCACTGGGCAGGTGGCAGGAGGGTGGCACGGGGCGAAAGAGGGATGGTAAAGCATGTGCCCTGCGTGGGGCGCGGGGGTGTAGGGCTGAGTCCTAGTGCCCGCGGCCCTTTCCTTCTCTAGCCGCAGTTTCCTTTTTAACAGTGTCTGGAACACATGGTGTCTGAGGCGCCCTCATCTTAGATCTTCCATAGAGACAGTAGAGCAGGGCTCGGGCCTTGACGCAGGCTCTTGCGTTTCAGCACATGCGGGAGGTGGCCCAGCGGCGGCAGCAGCTGGAGGTGGAACACGAGCAGGCTCGGCTCAGCCTGCAGGAGAAGCGGGAGGAGGTCCGGAGGCTGCAGCAGGTGGGGGTGGCGTCTGGAGGGGCGGAAGGGCGGGGGGGCTGCTAGACCCCAGCTGTAGCTTCCAGACCCTCATCCAATATGGGCTGAACCCCTGGTGGCTCAGACGGTCAAGAATCTGCCTGCAATGCAGGAGACCCAGGTTCCATCCCTGGGTGGGGAAGATCCCCTGGAGGAGGGCATGGCAACCCTCTCCAGTATCCTTTCCTGGAGGATCCCATGGACAAAGGAGCCTGGGGGGCTACAGTAGGTGGAATCACAGAGTTGGACACCACTGAGCAACTAACACTATCTAACTAACACACTGTGTGCCAGGCACTGTGCCAGGCCTTGGAGGGACTGTGAGGGGCAAAGGCCAGGTCCCTGATCAAGCCGCACATAAACAGATCCATGTGTAAGCTGATTGCAGGCATTGACAGGAACAGTGGGGGAAGTCACCGGGGTGATGTGACATAGGGTGGTGGGGATGGGGTGAGGGGTCTCTTCAGCAAGCTTGGCAAGGAAGGCCTCTCATACCTCGAGGGTCAGAAGGAGCCAGCTGATGAGCACTCTGGGGAGGGGGAATAGTCATGCCGATGCCCTGTGGGGGGGAGAAGCTTGAGGGGCACAGACCAGTGTGGCTAGCACGTGGTAGGATGGATGGAATGGCAGGAGTAGGCAAGAGCCAGATCGCATCAGACCTTCAAGTCAGGGGAGAAGTCTGGGTATTCTGCTTTCTGAGTCTTTTGAAGCCGTTGAAAGATCCCGAGCAGCGGAGTGGCATGGTCTGATTCGTCATTTAGAGTGTTGCTTCGGCAGCACTGTGGATGGTGGACAGGGGCGTGGGCACAGAAGCAAGGCATTGAGGTGGCGGGTGGCCGCAGGGGTCCGGGTGGGAGATGATGTCTGCCTGGGTGAGAGTATAACCCACGGCAGGAAACAAGTGGGCAGATTCGAAGTACATTGTGGACGGAGAATTGACAGGACTCACTGTGGGATTCTGATTGAGTGCCCTGCGCCTTCACCCAAGCGCTGACTACATGGATGGTTGGGCCTTTCACCCCCCAGGACTGAGGGATGACAGGCAGCAGGTTTGAGAGGTCAGGCATCCTGAGTTCTGAGTTCCGTTTCGGCCAAGTTTGGGTTGTGTGTTAACCATCCTAGTGGAGAGGCCCACAGACAGCTGGACTTGTGAGCCTTGGGTCCTAGGGAAGTCGGTCTTGGAGACAGGTTTCGGAGTATTCAGTGCATCTGGTCCTGTGACTAGATGGGAGTCTAGAGAGAGAGTGACCACGGGCCCAGCACTGTGCCCTGTGGGACCCTGACACTCAGAAGGGGCAAAAGATGAGCAGGCAGAGAGCATCAAGAGAGACAGGAAGAGGAAAAAACCCTGAGGGGGAGGGTCTGGGCAGCAGGAAGCAGTCCCAGGCCCCTCTTCTCCACCCCTTCACCTTTGGACTCAAGGTGTGGTTCAGAGTGGGAACCGGAGGGAGTCCACCCACAGCCCCTTCCCAGCCCCCTTCCCTCTCCTCTCTCCTTCGTCCTGCCTACCCTCCTCCCTCAATCCCACCCCAGTCCTCACCCCTCTCCTCCAGCATTTGCCTCCTCCCACCTGTAGGCCCAGGCGGAAGCCCAGAGAGAGCATGAAGGCGCTGTGCAGCTGCTGGAGGTAGGGTCCCCGGAGGTGGGGGGGGGGGGGGGCGGGGAAGGCTGGGGCGGTTCGGAGAGTGCTGCAGGGGGCTGCCTGGATGTGGGTGGGGGTGTGCGCTTGCAGAAAGGGTCCCTAGATGCTCTGGGCGCTGGGGAGATCCCCTCCACCTTTGGCCCTGAAATATCCTTCCACTTAGCACTTGCTTAGTCGGTTTAGGGAGCTGACTGAGTCTTGTCTATTTGGGCCCCTCCCTCCCTCTCTGGGTTATCCCCCGCCCCCGTAAGAGTTCTAACTCTCCTCTGGGCTTTCCTTTCCTGCCACAGTCTACCCTGGATTCCATGCAGGTACAGCCTCCTGATCCCCCATCTCCCTGGGGAGTGGGGGCGGGGGGCTCTCCCCAACACCCTTCCAGGCTGGCTGAGCTGAGTCTCCTCCCTCAGGCCCAAGCGATTCCAGCCGTGCTGTCCAACGACAGGGGTGTGACTGGTCACAGGCTGAGACTCTGTAGATGGGCTGGGATTCTCACAGGGCATGTGCCCACCCCTCCAGCCCCAGCCCCAGACCTGCCACTGTGCCTGGCACACACAGGCCCTGCCCATCTCTGAAGCCCAGCCCCTGAGACCAGGAGGGGTTCAAGCCAGCCAGTCTGACCCACGACCCCCTTGATGGGGACTCTCCTGATCCTTGAGAAAAACTCCTGGGTGTTAGCTCACTCCTGTCCCAATGATGTCCCGAGCCTCTGCGGACGTCTCTGAGGGCAGGGATGTGGGTCACTGGCTGTGGAAGGGTGACGAGCCACGGAGTGGGGAGAACCCCTGAATTGATACCGTGGTGGTGATGGGGTGGGGTGACCCCTTTTGGGGGCAACACGCAGCAAGTGCTGGGGCATGCGGCTGAGCTGGGGGCGGGGTTGGGAGTGATGCTGTCCCGCGGTGCCCAGGTCTCGACCCTCAGCCGCCCGATGAATGGGGCAGCCGGGCGGCCAGGCTGAGGGTTCGTGCCCTGCCCCGGGGCCTGGGCAGGTGCGATCTGAAGCGGGGCTGCGTGGAGATGGCACGGGCCCAGCCCAGGCAGCCCCGTGGCCCGGCGGCTCATCCTGTGTCTCGGCCCAGGTCCGGGTCCGGGAGCTGGAGGAGCAGTGCCGCAGCCAGACCGAGCGCTTCAGCCTGCTGGCACGGGAGCTCCAGGCCTTCCGCCTGCACCCCGGCCCCCTGGACCTGCTCACCTCCGCCCTGGGCTGCGGTGCCCCCGGGGACCGCCCACCACCCCCCTGCTGCTGCTCCACCCCGCAGCCCTGCCGCGGATCCGGCCCCAAAGGTGAGGTAGACCCCCAGCGCCATCAGCGTGGTGCTTTTGTCCTGAGCGGAGTTCAGGGTCAGAGAAGGCTAGCAGCTCACCCAAAGTCACACGGCAAGTTAGAGTCGGTTCTGGCTTGAGTCAGACTCCAGTGGGTTGGGGGGCGGGCAGGGAACAGCTGAGCCCACTGGAGAATCTCAGGGAGCTGCTCCTCCTGCTCCTCTGCGGTCCTGGCTGGGAGGTCAGCACCAGGAGTCAGTGACAGGCAGTGTGGGCTGGCGAAGAGCCAGCTGGGCATCGGTCAGATCGGGTGGTCCCGGCTCCACTCACTCAGAGAGTGACCCTGCTCAGCTCTGTGGGCCTAGGCTCTGTGTGTCCTAGGCTCTGAGACAGGGGCATCCACTGCACCTCATTGAGTTGCTCTGAGGATGCTGTGAAATAATATGTGTAAGTCTCCTCCACCTCCACTTAGTACACTCCCCCAGGATTTCCCTTCTTGTAAGGGAACTTGGCCACAGAGGGCCTGATCTCTAGCTCCAAGAGGACGCGTGGTCACTGGTCGCTCCTCGGGACACCAACCCCCAAGGCCACATGTCATCTTTCCTGTAGACCTCGACCTCCCACCAGCGTCCCCGGGGCGCTGCACCCCAAAGTCTTCCGAGCCTGCCGCTGCCACCCTTGCCGGGGTCTCCCGGAGGACGCCGGCCAAGAGGGCAGAGTCTCTGTCCAACTCCTCTCGCTCCGAGTCCATCCACAACAGCCCCAAGTCCTGCCCAACCCCCGAGGTCAGTGCTGGGGAGGGGCCTGGGCTCCAGCTCTGCCTTGGGCAGGTGGTGGCCCAGGAGCTGGGGGGCTGCTGGCCTGTGTGGGGGGTCTAACCAGGCCCTGGAGGAGAGGGGCCTGTGGATTCCTCCTGGCGGGTGGGGAGCTCCGATGCGGCCTGTCCTGCCTGCCGTCCCTCCTCAGGGGCTGCCCAGCCCACCCCTCTGGGGCCCAGCAAGGCCAGAGAGTCTTGGGCTGCAGGGAGGGAGACCCTTTGGGGCCAGGACCCACACAATGAGGCTGGTGGTGAGAGTGTCCATGGCAGAAGCCGGTGATGCTGTGAGAAGGGGCAACAGTTCTGGGATTGAGGTCCCAGCTGTGTCTCCGGCAGGTCGCTGACCCTCTTTGGGCTTGGGTTCCACTGTCATTTGAGTTTTGAACTAACAAGCCTGCCCGGTGAGGTTGTGGGGAGGATGATGTGAAAACAATACAAGGACGGTGCCTCCCGCCGTGTGGGGCACACAGTAGATGCTTAACATATGGCAGCTGGTATCTGCCAAGTTCTTTGGTATCACTCACAACCGCAGCCCTCCCTCTCTCTCTCCCGCCCAAACCCGAGAAAGTGCGGGGGAGGGGGCGGAATGGGGGCATCCGGAGCAGCGCTCCGGGTGTGGGAAGTGGTGAGCCCAGCCGCGGCCTCTACCGTCCCCTTGTGGGCAGGAGTGGAGGTGCTGGCTTTGGGTGCCCCCGCTTACCCTGGCAGTACCTCTGTCCCAGGGACTTCTCAGCCCCTTCTCCCCCTTTGCTTCCAGCTAGAGTGCTTTATTGCAGTTTTATAACTTTAAGGACACAGACTGTTGTAGGGCGCCCCCTTGCCCCCTGCCGCCAGAGCGTCTGCCCCCTCTACGCTGGGGATGGTGGTCTTATTTACTGAGCTGGTGCAGCGGAGGCCAGGGCTCAGGGAGGGGTCACCGATAACCCCTCTCCATTGACACAGGGCGTCTGGGCTCCACCAGGCCCCTCTGGACTCCACTAGGCCCCGAGGGCTGACGTTCTGGTTTAGAACTCATCGGCGGAGCTCACTGCTGCTGGCCTCGTCCAGCATCTGCCCCGTTTCTCGTCTCAGGACAGTGGGGCCTCCCCTGCCGGGTTTGCGGTCGGCCCCTGGGTCCTGGAGAGGACTGGCCCTTTTCTGTTGGTCCCCCAGGTGGACACGGCCAGTGAGGTGGAGGAACTGGAGGCGGACAGCATCTCGCTGCTCCCGGCAGTGGCAGAGGGCGGCCGGGGCGGAGCCAGGGTCCAGGTCTTCCTAGCTCGCTATAGGTGGGCCCTGACCCCTGCGCCCTGGCCCTCCAGCATTTGGGGTGCATGGGGGGCACAAGACGGTGGGGGCGTGGCAGGGGTCACGGCGGGACAGGTCATCTTCACCTCGTTGGGCTGGGGTGGGTACAGTGGGCGCTCCCTGTGATTAACGGTGGACAACAAAGTGTCCCCAAGGCCGGGCGATAGGCGGGGAGGAGACAGGATGTCGGTCACCGTCCCCCTCCTCCTCCGGGCCTCCCCGCAGCTACAACCCCTTCGAGGGCCCCAACGAGAACCCAGAGGCAGAGCTGCCGCTGACCGCCGGCGAGTACATCTACATCTACGGCAGCATGGACGAGGATGGCTTCTTTGAAGGTAGGAGGGAGCGGGGACCGTCCCATCCATTCGTTTGCTTTGAAGTTTCTCTTCCCAAAGCCCTCCACCCATGCGCACCCTCTGAGCCCGCCGTCACTTCTCAGACTCGGCTGAAAGGCAAGGAGAGACCCGGAGGCCCGTGGGGAAAGGGAGAGAAAGGGGTCCGGGAGCAGCTGGTCTGACTCCATGCCTGCCCCGTGCAGGACAGAAGGCCCAGCACAGTCCAGAGGGCGGACCGAGTGTCACAGGGAATTTCGGCTAAATTTGATTTTCTGCTGGCAGGTGGGGCATGGCAGCGCCCAACACTAGTGACCTCAAGGTCGGGCACGTGGTACATAGATCTGATGCTGAACCCAGTGAGTGTGGGGAGGAGGGATCAGGGGTCCAGGGCCCAGGAGAGGGTGTCAGCAAGTGGTCAGCAGTTGCCAGGGCCCAGGCAGGGCTGCGCTCCAGGGCGGTTCTGCAGTGCCCAGGGCGCTTCTGTGGTGCCCGTGGGGCGATCAGCTCACTGAAGCAGACACCATGTTACTGACTGGGCAATATGGCAGGGCCTGGCAGACTCCTCGGGGTGCCCTGGCTGGGTGCCAGGCTGCATCCTTTCACAGCATGGAGGACAGTGTGGTGTGGAGCCCAGGATGCAGGGTGGACAGGGCAGGTGAGAGCTGCAGCGGTGTGTGGGGATCAGCAAAGTGCTCGGGTCTGCGCCTCTATCAGCCACAGCTTGGGGTTTGTGGGGCCTGCTCAGCCTCTCCTCCTGGGGCCCCGTGCCTGTTATCTGAGCAGGTGCTGGGAATGATGGAAAACAACTAAACTCTCTCTAGGGATGGACGATGGAGAGAAGGATTAAATCGCTCCCAGAAAAATGGCCTTTTTAATGAGGAAAAAAAATCGAAACACCAACTCTGTCCAATCCCATGGACGGAGGGGCATGGCAGGCTACAGTCCATGGGGTCGTAAGAGTCAAACACAACTTACCGACTAAACCATCACCATCACCACCAGCAAGAACATAAACATTAACTAACCACAAGTTACTAGAATTTGAACTGTGCAATCTAGGGTAGCTGGAAAGGCATGTAGACACATGGGGGTCAGACTCCCTATTCCTCATCTTACTTTGGTGGCTTCAGCTGTGTCTGATCCCACAGCTGGGCTGCTTTCAGCGACAGGGGCTTCCAGACCGTGAGCCCGACTGTGGCCCCGGCTCCTGAACCAGCCTTGCAGGGCTGCGGACCTGCTTAGTGTGATGGTTCCTCCGGTTAGCATCACACCCCACAGTGTTGCCTGTATGAATTTCTTAGCGCTGCCGTAAAAAATTTCCACCAACTGGGTGGTGGCTTAAAGCAACAGCAATGTGTTCCCTCACAGTTCTGGAGGCCAGAAGCCTGAAAGCAAGGTGCTGGCAGGGTCACCGTGCCCCCGGAGGCCCTGGCGGAGATTCCGCTCCTTGTCCCGTGCAGTTTCTGGGGGTTCAGTTCCCTGCTTGCGGCTGCATCACTCTGGTCCCTGCATCTGCAGTCACATCGCGCCTCCTCCTTTTCTCTCAGTGCCTCTCCTTGTGTGTCCTCTTAAAAGGACACTTGTCATTGGGTTTAGGGCCCACCCAGATAATCCAGGACGATCTTTATCTCAAGCTCCTTAATTGCATCTGCGAAGACACTTTTGCCATATTTACAGGGCTCAGGGTTTAGGATGTGGACATATTTTGGGAAGGCCACCTTTCAACCCACTACTTACGCTCTGTTATCAGTTTTTTGAAAGTCTCTTTTGTTTCTCTTCATTTTCTTACTCCCCCGCCCCCACCCCCCTAGCCTAAGTAGAGAGAGATGGTGTTGGGGAAGCTTCCACGTCCTCCTGCTGCTCAGGACCGCCTACACCCACCCCCTGCCCTAAACCTGGCCCTTGTTCCCCTTTTCTCCCAAGAAGGCCCAGCAGCCGCCAGCTCCTCTGTGCCCTGGGACTCTTTTTCCTTTTCCCAAATTAGCTGTGATGTGACAGGCCGTTTGTCCAGGTTTTTTGATCCTTGACATCCCACAAACAAACAATACGAAATGTTTTATAATGTTCTGTTGAAAGTGTTCAGGGGAGCTGGTCCAAGGTAGCAGAACTTTGCTGCAATCGCTGTCAGAACTGACTGAGAGGAACCTCCCTGTGGTCCAGTGGTTAAGAATCTGCCTTGCAGGGCAGCGGATGTGGGTTCGATCCCTGGTCAGGGAACTAAAACCCCACATGCTTCGGATCAACTAAGCCTGCACGCTATAAGTAGGGAGTCTGTGTGACACAAATATCCTGCATGCTGTAACTGACGCAGACAAATAAATAAATATTAACCAAAGAACTGACTGCCAGTCATGCTCCTAGACCCAGTCCTGCTGTGGATCTCAGTGCCTTCGAGAACCCACAGGGGGCTCTTTCCTCTGGCACACGTGTCTTTTGTCTCTAAAGATTCCTGCCTTTCTGCTAGCCAGACAGGACCTCCCTCTCCCTTTGAGGGTGTCTGCTTTCCACACAGGAAGGTTGAGGTGTGTCCTTGCCCTCACTCCTCAGACCCATGTAATATGACAGTTTTCAAACAGACAGAAAAGTTAAATCGTAAAATGAACACCTGTGTACTCACCACCTGGATTCAACAATTATTAATATTTTGTCATAATTGGGTTTTTCCCATGTGGGTTAAAAATAGGATTGAAAAGCAAGGTGTTGACAGATGATATTTTATTTCTTTTTAAGTGAGTGGATTAATTTTGGCTGCACTGGGTCTCTGTTGCAGTGCATGGGCTTTCTCTAGTTGAGGAGAGAGGGCTTGCCTGTTGCAGAGTACGGGCTCTAGGCATATGGGCTTCAGTAGCTGTGGCGCATGGGCTTGGTTGTTCCGAGGCGTGTGGAATCTTTCTGGCCCAGGGATCGAACCCATGTTTCCTGCATTGGCAGGCAGATTCTTAACCACTGTACCACCAGAGGAGTCCGATACACAATATCTTACCTAGACATGCTTCCGTGTGCATCTGGACATCCTTCATCCCTGCAGCATCACCTGGGAGCTTGTTCAAAGTGCAGAATCTCAGCACTGTTCAGACCCAACTGAGTTATAATCTGTATTTTAAGAAATCTCCAGGTGATTCATCTGCACATTAAAATTTAAAAAGCCCTCCCCATAGAACTACAGTACGGTTATCACACCACTGAAAATTAACAATAATTTCCCAGTCCACATCGTGATTGCTCTTTTAAAAGTGCTAACAGGTGAATCATATGCCTCAGATTACTCACCAAGCTTCCCTACAATGCATTGATCGGGCTGTGTTTTTCTCCGCCTCCTCTCTTGTCTTCCCCTCCCCAGGGGAGCTCATGGACGGCCGGAGGGGCCTGGTCCCTTCCAATTTTGTTGAGCGTGTGTCCGACGACGACCTGCTGGCCTCGCTGCCTCCAGAGCTGGCTGACTTGTCCCACAGCTCAGGCCCCGAGCTCAGTTTTCTGAGCAGCGGTGGAGGCGGCAGCAGTAGTGGGGGTCAGAGCAGCGGGGGATGCAGCCAGCCCCGACCGGAGGACGAGGCAGCCGGGGAGGCACCCAGCCCGAGTCCCCCGCCCGAGGGCCTGGGGGAGCTCCCTGCCGTGCCTTACCCCCGCCGTCTGGCCATCCTGAAGCAGCTGGCCCACAGCGTGGTGCTGGCCTGGGAGCCACCTCCTGAGCGCATGGAGCTGCGCGGCTACCACGTCTGTGTGAATGGGGAGCTGCGGCAGGCCCTGGGGTCCGGGGCACCCCCCACGGCTGTGCTGGAGAACTTGGACCTGCAGACCGGGCCCCTCCGGGTCTCTGTGCAGGCCCTGACCAGCCGGGGCGGCTCCGACCCGCTGCGCTGCTGCTTGCTGCTGGGAGCCCGGGCCCGCGTGGCTCCTAGCCAGCTGCGGGTCCATCGGCTGACCGCCACATCTGCCGAGATCGCCTGGGTGCCCAGCAACAGCAGCTTGGCCCACGCCGTCTACCTCAACGGGGAGGAATGCCCCCCAGCCCACCCCAGCACCTACTGGGCCACCTTCTGCCACCTGCGGCCTGGTACCCTCTATCAGGCCCGAGTGGAGGCTCAGCTCCCGCCTCGAGGGTCCTGGGAACCAGGCGGGGAGAGGCCAGAGCCACGGGCTGCCACCCTGCAGTTCACCACACTGCCAGCAGGTAGGCGGGCTCGGGCGCCTGGTGCAGTCCCTGGGGCAGTCAGGCCCGGGAGGGTGACCCCAGGGGAGACTGGCTGCTACTTGCATCTTTAGGGAAGTGGCAGAGTGGGCTGTTCTCTCTGGTGGGTGTGCTCCAATCCTGGGTCTTGTGCCCCCTCCCCTAGGCCCACCTGATGCCCCCCTGGATGTGCAGGTCGAGCCAGGGCCCTCCCCTGGGATCCTGATCATCAGCTGGCTCCCGGTGACAATCGATGCGGCTGGCACCTCCAACGGCGTCCGGGTCACAGGCTATGCTGTTTATGCTGATGGGCAGAAGGTACAGCCCGGGGCTGCCCTCTCCCGTACCCTGGGAGTGGGGCGTGGGTCTCTGCCCTCTCCTGTATCCTGGGAGCGGGGCATGGGTCTCTCCCCTCTTTGTGCTGAGAGGCCTCGTCTCCCCGGCCTGGCATGGAGCTGCCCGCCCCGGGCATCTGGGCCCTAGGTAGCAGGTTGGTTAAGAGCATGGGTTTTGGGAGCCCACGGTCTAGGACTCCAGCCCTGGGGCCCCGTGGCCAGGAGGCTCAGCGCCAGCAGCTGTGGTGCTGTGGGCGCCTGTGTGTGTCACTGCAGCCCCCCTTTCCTGCGCTGTGCCCCTCACCCGCAGATCATGGAGGTGGCCTCACCCACGGCGGGCAGCGTGCTGGTGGAGCTGTCGCAGCTGCAGCTGCTGCAGGCGTGCCGCGCGGTGGCCGTGCGCACCATGTCGCCCCACGGCGAGTCGGTGGACTCCCTCCCCGCTCCCGTCGCCCCCGCCCTGGCCGAGGCCTCCGGGCCGGCCAGGGTCCCCTGCGCCTCCCCACGACCGGGCCCGGAGGCCAGGCCGCCCCTTGCTCCAGCCTCCCTGGGGCTGGGGGACTCCAGTTCTCCTCTCTGGTGCCCCGACCCCCGTGGAGCTCAAGAGCCCCCGGGCGCCCCCCCAGCCAGCCCTCCCAGAGAGACGGCAGAACGATCTTCAGAGGAGCCCCCAGTGCCTGTCTTGCAGGTACCCGGCTGGGAGGAGGGTGGCCGGCGGAGGCTGGGAGGAGGGTCCGGGCTCGGGCTGGGGGGCCCTTCCTCAGTGCCTGCCGTTCCAGGAGCTGGCTGGGGCAGCTGTGCTGGGTGCCCCTGGGGACGGGAAGGCCAGCGAGCCCGCCTTGGGAGACTGCGTTCCTGGCCCTGCCACCTCCTGTGTGGCCAAGGAGGACGCTGAGCAGACCGCGGGAGAGGCCCTCCTGGCACCCGGCGCCACCCAGGGAGCACTGGCCCAGAGGCTGCCCGGTGCCCAGGCCTGCCGTGGAGGAGACCCAGGGGCTGGGCTGAGGCCCCGGGCTGAGGTACGGGGCTGGGGGCGCCCCGGGCCACCGCGAGGAGTCGGGGGCCCCCTCCCTGCCTCTGCCAGCCCAGAGCTGGTTGCCCACTCCGCCCGTTCTCCGCCCCGCTCTCGCTCTGCCCTGCACTGTGTGTCTGGCTGTTTGCATTTGCCGCTTTGTCTTCCAGGTTTCTTTCCCTGCCCCGCACGGTGCCTATGCCCCGATTTGGGGGCATGCCCCTCTCTCCTGCCAGGGGACCGCCGCATTCATCCTGCTGGGGCTGACCCTGTCAGAAGGTCCCCACGTGCCCTCGCTCACCTCCCCGCTGTCCTCCCATGTCTGGCCTCTTGCAGGAGGAAGCGGCCGAGCCGGGGGTCCGTCCAGGGAACTCCCTTGTGGACCAGGGCCGCACCTCAGACCTGTCAGACATCCAAGAGGAGGAGGAGGAGGAGGAGGAGGAGCTGGGCGGCAGGACCTGCTCCTTCCGGAAGCAGGTGGCTGGCCACAGCATCGGGGGGCAGGGGGCCAAGGTATCGGGGTGAGGAGGGGCTGGGGGGCCCTTCAGGTTCCTGCGGCCTCTGCCCCCCGAGTCAGCAGCTGCTCTGGTGTGCCGGCAGCATTCTTGGTGTGCAGCCTGGGCCCTCTGCGGGGCGGCCGCTAGGAAGTAGCTCAGGCCCGGCTTCGACCCTCCTGAAAAGGAGGGGGGGGACCGAGGCGACCCGTTCTGTAACTTCTCCCACTCAAGCCCGCTCGATGCAGCGCCCTCTGAGAGCCTTGCGTTGCTGGGAGCTTCCGAGGAGGGATTGGGAGGCCCCTTGCTGTCTCAGGCCTGGCCTGCTCCCCGACACTCAGCCCCTCTGTGCATCCTGTTCTTGGGTGGGCTCCTCAGTGCTCCCGGGGCCCTGCCCCGGACACGCTGTGTGGCTCTGGGCCAGACTCTCTCTCTCTGGTCTTCCTTCTTGGAGGGAGGCAACAGGGGGTTGGGGGGGCGGGCCTTGGGTTACCTGAAACCCCTGCCCTCCTTTGAGGGCAAAGGTCACAGCTCTGTCCTTTTCCCACGGACCTCTCTTCCCTGCTGCCCCGCCCGGCCCCCCCCCCCCCCGCCCCCCAGCCCCAGCCCGACCCCTTGTGTGAGACCGACAGCGACGAGGAGATCTTGGAACAGATCCTGGAGCCGCCCCTCCAGCACTTCCGCAGCAAGAAGCTGTTTAGCATCCCCGAGGAGGAGGAGGAGGAGGAGGAAGAGGAGGAGGACGGAGAGGAGGATGGGGAGGCCGCGCAGGAGGAGAAGGGGCCAGGGGCAGGCTCTGCATCCAGAGACCCCGGCCCGCCTGCACCCCTGCCTCCGGGGCTGGGCTGCGACGGCGCGCGGTCCCGCGGACCTGGCCTCTGCGCTTCATCCTGCAGCCCCTGCAGAGTTGGGGACCGCCCGGAGGACCCGCTGGGACTGGTCGGTGGCGGCAGCTGGAGGAAAGGAAGTGGCTCCCCCGAAAAGCCCCCTGGCCGCAGGCGGTCTCCGGATCCCCGGGAGCACTGCAGCCGGCTTCTCAGCAACGGCGGCGGCGGGTCCCAGGCGCCCGGCCGAGCACCGGGCCCTGGGCGCGAGAGGGGCGGCCCCTCTGCGGCAGAGGGCGCCAGGGCTGCGCCGGACGCCGGCGGGAGGGCGCGGCCCGCCCCTTCCAGGAAGTGCCCCCGGGGCCGGGCCCCGGAACCGGGCCTGGCCAGCTGCCTCTCCCCCAAGTGCTTGGAAATCAGCATCGAATATGACTCTGAGGACGAGCAAGAGATGGGCGGCGGGGACATGAGCATCACCAGCTCCGGCTGCCTCGGAGACGGGGAGGCCTGGGGTGCAGCCCCCGTGGGAAGGCCCCGGGCACCTCCGAAGGCCGGTTCAGGCCCCCACCCCTACCCATGCTCCGCGGCCTGGGAGAAGGGGGAGCCGGAGCGGAGAGGCCGCAGTGCGACCGGCAGAGCCAAGGAGCCGCCCCCCCGGGTCCGTGCCCTCTCCTGCCCGGGCAGCCCCCTACCTGCTGCTGCCCGGTGGCCCTGCTTGCTGCCCACCGGCCGCTCCCATTCCACGCTGCCGCCTCCATCAGCAGAAGTGGGGTGGGGCCTCGGGGCTCCCTCACCTGCCTCCTCCCACCCACATTCCACTGCTTTGCTGCTTCTGCCGATCCATCGGAACTGGGATGCGCTGATGTTCTGTGGCCATAAGTCGCCCATTGCTGCCAGCAGGCCCCCTGCCTTTGGGGCAGGTGGCCCTTTCCTCCGCTTAGCTAGTGACAGCTTCAGGACCCAGCCTGCGATGTCCAGCATCGCCCAGCCCCGACACGGAGAAGAGGCCCTCCTCTCACACGCGCCTCGGCCAGCTCTCAGATCTAAACCTTAGTCCCTCTACTGCACTCATCTGCTAAGGTGGCCGGAGCCGGGGCCTCCCCTCCTGCCCTTCCTCCCCCCTGGGGGTGTCTGATGGCTCCAGTGAGCTTGGGCCACGGCTCCAGGAGAGGAATGTGTGTCCCTGCTCTGCTGTGCCGCTTCCGCCGACGGGGCAGAGCTGGGGGGAGCGCTCGTGGGGTCCTGCCGCTACTGAGGCGCCCAGCAGAGGGGTGGTGCGTCACTCCTGCTGTCTGTTGCCCTCTTTTTGCAGGCAGCAGAGTCTGGGGAGCCCAGAGGGCTGGACAGCCCCGGGCAGAGCGGCTCCCAGCGGAGAGGGGGCTGGGCCCCCAGGCCAGGCTCCATGGAGCTGGGTGAGCCTCTTTGGGGTTGGGCCAGGCCGAGGGGCTTCTCCCGCCTCCTTGGCCAGAGTTGATTGCCGTTTCTCCCCCGCAGGCCCCGCGAGGAGCCCTCCAGAAGAAGCCCTGGCCCTCCGGGACCTCCCTGTCAGGGTCTTTGTGGCTCTGTTTGACTATGACCCCGTGTCAATGTCACCCAACCCTGATGCTGGGGAAGAGGAGCTCCCGTTCCGGGAGGGCCAGATCCTGAAGGTGACTGACTCACAGTCTGGTCCTGCTTCCTCCCTCCTTTCCTGCCGTGTCCGGGAGGGATCATAGCCTCACCCGGGGCGGGGGAACGCAGCTTCTAGAGCCAGGTGATGTGGAGTGGGGTCACGACTGCCACGTCGAGCCATGAAACCAGGAGTAGACTCTTTCCTTTGGGCCTCATGGGTAAAGTGGGGATCATGTGAGTGTCTGCCTCACAGGCTTGTTTGGGGATTAGAGGATTCAGTACCCACAGAGCACTGAAACGGCCTAGCACGTAGCTCAGCGTGATACTGCTGCTGTTAGCGTGACGACATCTACTGAGCCTCCAAGGATTTCCTGAAGGCTTTGGGCTAAAACTCTGAGATCAGGGAGATCCAGTCTAGGGCGGACTGGGGGAATGGATGTGCAGACAGTGAATGATGATCGTTTGGATAGGGCTGTTTTCTGTCATCCCTCTGATTCTTCTTGGCTATTTCCCCCTATTTCCGATTCCATAAAAGGTAGAGCATTCTTCTGCAGTCCTGAGTTGGGGGCCCTGTGGGCTCAGGGAGCAAGGAGCAGGTGGAAGTGGCCTGCTGACACAGCTTGTCTGTTCTGCCTCCAGGTGTTTGGGGACAAAGACGCAGACGGCTTCTACCGGGGTGAGGGTGGGGGCCGGTGGGGCTACATTCCCTGCAACATGGTGGCTGAAGTGGCCGTGGACAGCCCTGTGGGGACACAGCAGCTGCTCCAGCGGGGCTATTTGTCCCCAGAGGTTCTCGCTGAGGGCTCAGGTATGACCTGCTCCTGCCCCTCGCCCACTGCCCCCCACCCCAGTTCCAACTCAACACCCCCCAACCCCAAGTAACTTGGACATCGGGAGTGGCCAGGGTACCTGGTTGATCCAGAGAGGGGCAGAGTCACTGGGACCCTCAGAGACTCGAGCCCTCTTGGCCGCAGTAGTGGGCTTGCCACGCAGAATGGGGGCTGCTGCAGGGGGACTGGCCGTGTGTTTTGGATCCTGGAGGTCGGGGATGAGAGGGGAAGAGTGGCCTTAGAGACTTGAGTGCAGGAATCCCAGCACAGCCCCTAGAGGAGACCAGAGTCACTGTCCGTCTCGCTCCCTACCTCGGTTTCCCTCTAATGTCTGCTTGCTGTCTGGAGCAGGGAACGGCCCCTTCGTCTACTCTGCAGCCCGCACCGCCGGGCCTCCCCCCAAGCCCCGCCGCTCCAAGAAAGGTGGGTGTGATCCTCTTCTTCTCCAGGGCCCCTGAGGATGAGGAGGGAGGTGGCCAGGGGCATTGCCTGGCTCTCTGGGGAAACACAGGTCTGTCTTGAGCAGGTGGAGGGAACCGGCCCCATCTTCACCCACAGCTATGCGTCCCATGGGGAACTTCACTCTAATGGGGATGGGCAGTGGTTTGCTAGAACCTTTGTTCTAGAAAGTGTCCTTGTCTCTTATGTCTCTTGCATTGGCAAGCGGGCTCTTAACCCCTAGTGCCGCCCGGGAAGCCCTGTTCCAGAAGGAACCTGACTATAGATTCTGTGCCACCTGGAGCAAGTGACCGACCCTATCTGGCCCTTAGTTCACTGTGAAGCCCACAGGGGGGGTCTGCTCTCGGCTGATGGTCCTTCTCCTGCATCTCTCCCTGTGTGAGGCTGAGCATCCTGCCTGCCCTGCACCAGCCCCCCCACCTTCCCCTGCCCCCCGAGGGGAGGGCCGGAGGAGCAGGGCTCACAGGCCTCTTCTCTCCGCAGCCGACTGGGAAGGGCCTGCCCAGCCCCGTGGAGGTGAGGGTCTTCCCTGCGCCTCCAGCCTCCCCTGGAGCCACAGCTGCTGGGGAGGCGGCGACTCCGACTCGGGTCGGCAGGTCTCCAGCGCGGAGGACAGGAGGCGGGTGGGAGTGCCTAGAAAGAGTCCCGAGTCGCCTTCTCCTCCCCATCCAGGGCCCCCCCAGCTAGCCTCCTCTGCTGGCCTGAAAGCTCCCCATTCCATGGTGGCCGCGTTTGACTATAACCCCCGGGAGAGCTCTCCCAACATGGACGTGGAGGTGAGCCCCTCCCGGAGCCCAGCCAAGGCGGGGTGAAGACCGTACCTGCCCCGGCCTGACGCCTACATTGTGGTCTCTCTGTAGGCAGAGCTGCCTTTCCGGGCGGGGGACGTCATCACTGTGTTCGGGGCCATGGACGATGACGGTTTCTACTATGTGAGGACGTGGGGGTGGGGGTGTGCCCAAGGGGGGTCTCCTGGAACCATGGGGGTGGGGAACCAGGTTCCTGATGGAAGCCCAGAGGGACGGGCCAGTCGCCTCCCTCGATGGTGACATGGACCCCAGGCCATCCCCCGCCCCGGGGCTTCAGCGTCCAGGGGGTGCTGTTGAGGCCCCTCCTGGTCTGTCTCACCTGCATCTCCTCCCCAGGGGGAGCTGAATGGACAGCGGGGCCTGGTTCCATCCAACTTCCTGGAGGGCCCTGGGCCTGAGGCAGGCGGCTCAGACAGGGAGCCTGGGGCAGCCCCGTCCGAGGGCCAGGTCAGTGAGGACCTGGGCTCCGGGCTCAGCAGTCGGGTCTCTACGCGGTGGCGTGGGAGGGATGCAGCCACGTGCAGCGGTCTAGGTGCCCATGGTGCCCAGGCGGGGGTTGTGAGCCATGGCCAGAGGGAACCCAGCCACGGTGGCTCCCCCACCCCCCCAGTGTGTGCCCCTCTGCGTGGTGGGGCGAGGCCGAGACCTTGATCCCGGTCTCATCTGACCCGGCCGTCCACACCCCCGGCCAGGGCAGGGGAGGGCCCCCTGGAAAAGGACCCTCGAGTCTCCCACACCTCTCGCCATCACAGCCCCCATCACAGGGACCCTCCCTGCTCCCCTGCTGCAGCTCCCCGGCTCCCAGGCGCTTTTTAAAGCCAGACGCCCAGCAAGGACCCAAGTCCTGGGTGGGTGTAGTACACTTACAGGCTCCCAGGGCAAGAAGAGGGTGAGGGGGCCAGGCCCCGACCAGAAAGCCCTGGGCCTCCATCTGCGCTAGTTCCAGAGTCAGGGGCTGTGCAAGCAGGATCTAGGGACCCGGGTGACCTGGAGACTGGGTGGAGGGCTCGTGGTCTGCCGGTAACCCATCTCCTCTCTTTGTTCCCTGTTCTTCAGAGAACGAGGAGGAGAAGAGTCCAGTGCTAGATGGAGATAGATATATGTAGAGAGAGCGACATGTAAGTGGGGACTGACCCCCTGGGTCCAGGTCACCCCGTTCCTCATCTCACCATAATCAGATAGTGCTCCTTGTCTCAGGCATGGGAGCCCCACTGGCTTGTCCACCTTCTTCCAAGGAACAGGGGAGGGAGCTTTGGCCGCGAGCCCACTTTGGAACTCGGATCAGCCCCTCCCCTTACCTTATTCAAGACGGTGCCAGCTGCCTTATGTACTGTCCCATGTTAGCTGACCCTTCATGTTCTATAGCACATGCGGCTCATAGAATGTTGTGTGACATCCATATTGTGGCTCATCGGTGTATTATGATACTATATGACTATGGTATTATAATATTGTGATTATTATTGGTGACAGAAGAGTGATACTAATGCCACCAGTAATAATAGTCTCCATCTCTCCACCCTTATCCTCTGTATCATGACCTCTTAGGGGTACCAGAGGCATGATTTTATGTCCAACTTTCCATTTTCTTGCTGGGGGGGTGGGTATTAAAGGGGAAGCTTAAACAGTCGGAGTCCATGTATAACCTCAAATCATTCATTTCTGGGGCCTCTCCCATGTGTCTCCTGGGACCCCTGGGCGGGAGTGGTAAGGGCCTCCGATCTCCTCCCCACCCCGGCCAGCCATCAGCCCTGGCTAGTTGGAAAGAGACTCTTTGACCTCTGGGTGCTGCCCTCCTCCAGATCTTCCCGACCCCAGGGATCGAATCCACGTCTCATATCTCCTGCGTTGGCAGGCGGGTTCTTTAGCCCTTGCACCACCTGGGAAGCCCCCTCTGGGTGCCAGCAGACCTCTTTGTGGGCAGCCCTGCCAGATCACCAGGGCCTTAGGTAGAGGCGGGCCCCAGGCTGGACACCCGGCACCTGAGTTCTGTGATTGGTTCTGCCAGTAGACCGCCAGGCCCTGGTAGAAGCAGGGGTTTGAGGAAGGGAGTAGGGGGCGGGGGCAGAGAACTGGCAGGGCCTGAGGGCTGTACCAGGCCCAGGAGGTCACAGAGGGGACGTGGGGATTCAGCGGGTGGGGGGAGTTTTCCTTTTGGCTCTCTTGTTTGTCCCGTCCCTGTTTTTAGGCCACTGACAGCACAGTCTGGGTGGGCTTGTGGCAGAGGGAGCCACTCGTGGTGGCTCAGAGAACAAGGAGATTCTGCAGAGGGGTTGTGCTAAGGGCAGGGCGGGGCGGGCAGGTTGGGCGGGGAGCAGCTCTCTCTGGAGAGAGCTCGTGGTGAGTGTGAGTGCCTCTGGCCCTGCCTCCCTGCAGCCCTCTCCGGAGCCATCCAAGGAAGAGTCTCCATCTTCCCCCCATGGAGTGGGCACTTCTCCCCTCCCTGAAGGCCCTCGCTCACCACGTGGGCCTGCTGCTTGTCTGTGCGGTGGTGCAGGAGCCACCTTCCCTGGAGTGTCTGGCTCCTTCCAGCATCCCTGTCTTTGCTCTCCTGTTGGCTGGGAGGGGATGATGGGGTGGGGAGGTGTTGGAGCACCCATCCCAAGGGTCAAGTCCAAGGGCTCTTGAGCTCCATCAGCCCAGCATCCTGCATAGAGACCCAGAGGAGGGGAGGGGCTCGCCTCCCTCCAAGAACCAAAGCAGAACTGAGCCTCCTTGTCTGTGCCTTCTGACTCCCAGCTCCGTGCCCCCCCCATCATCATGCCCTCCCGGTGCTCTATGGGGCGGCGGCCGGACCATGGATTCTGGTTCACACCCATGTTTCTGTGATTACCTGGGGGCTGCGGGCTCCTAAGGTCATGCGATAAAGGAGGCAGGGTGAGGTGGGGGTCAGGCCTTGACCTTGCCCCTTTTTTCTCACTTTCTAGGACTGGGTCAGCTCAACCCAGGGGCCCCCAGCACCCCCAGGCTGGCCCTGTGCTCCTGGCCCTCGCTGCTTCCCCGAGGCTGAACTGGGGTTGCCACAGGGCCCAAGCAGGAAGGTGTGGGTTCTCCTCTCCAAGGGGAAGCAGCTCCTCAGGAAACTGGGCTCGGGGAAGAAAGAGTGATGCTGTGGTCCCAAAGGCCCCAGCTGCGTGGGGAAGGCCCTGGATTCTGGTACTCCCGAGTGAGCACTGTGGCGCTGGGACAGGACTCAGACTCAGTGAAGGTCAGAGCTAGAGGAGCGGCTGGTCCTCCGGATGGGCATCGTCTTCTTACAGGCGGGGACCCTGAGCCCCTGCACGGGGACAAGTCCAGGGGCTGAGCACCTGGTCATAGAGCTGGCCAGGGACATGGACTTGTCCCTCCTGGTTCACCCATCTGCTCCTGGTGTCCACCACGCTGTGCTAGTCCCCTCTTGGCCTCCACACACCTGGCTCGGGGAGATGCTGTTCCCTCCGACGGCGCTGGCCATCCTCTTCATGTCTTCCCTCCCTGAAGGAAAGTTTGCACTGGATTCTGCCAAGCCCCCTAGCCCGGGGGCGGAGCTATGTATATAGATGTACATACTCAGTGCCTCAGCCCAGCTTCCTCCCTCTCGCTTCCACCGCACAGGCCCGGGAATGAGAAAGGCCAAGCCAAAGCGGGCCTGACCCCACCCCATAGCGCTCCCCCGCACCCCCCTGCCAGCCGCCCTCCTGGCCGAGACCCGGGGCGGTGGGCAGAAAGCAGGAGTTGGGTTTGCCTTATTTTGCTCATCGGATTCAACTTCTCTTTTGCATCGTTTTCCTCTGGCCCCTGTTGGAGTCTGGGGGCTGGGGGAGAGGACAGATTTATGCAACTATTTTCATACATTCCCTATTCAGAGTGGGGTGGGGGTTCGTCCCCCCTCCCCTTAGCACCCCTCTCCTCACACTCCGGCTGGGTGAGCGTCTCTGCATGTTTCCATTGCTGTGGTGGGAGGTTGTTTGAACTCCCACCCCCACCTTGGTCTCCAGGGGTGTGGAATGGTGGGGGCATTTGTTTAAAAAGACATTTTATTATAATAAAGTCTATTTTCACAAAACCCATGCTGGGCTCTACCTGGGATGAAGGACTCCTGAGGGGTGGGCCATGGTGGACTTTGGACTTCACTTTAGAATCCAAAAGTTAACATCTGAGGGTGACACCAAGAAGATCAAGCAGCTCTGGAATTGTTTTCTCAGGAAGGTTTGGGGGCTTCCTGACTTCCTGATCACCGGGTCAGGTGTTGAGACTTGGGTCAGGATCCTGGAGGAAGAAAGAGACCTGGGAAGGGGGTGCAGAGACAGGAGGAGAGAAGGCACCAGTTTCAAGGTGGTGGACTGCACTGATTGCATACCACAATCTTGGTTCTCCTGGACCAAATTCATAGGAATAACAGAGGTAATAAAACCCAGCCAAACACCCAAATAAACAACATACATAGCTCCATTTGAAGAAGGGGGGACTCCCATTAGATGAGAAAGAGCAGGATTTCAGAAAAGACAGAAAGCAGATGGGAGGACTTCCCTGGTGGTCCAGTGGCTAAGAGTCCAAGCTCCCAATGCAGGGGGCCTGGGTTTGATCCCTGGTCAGAGAATAAGATTCCCGCATGCCACAACCAAGACTGGGCACAGCTAAATCAATCACCCAGTCTTACAAGAAGAAAAGAAAACAGATGAGAAATCACATTCAGAAATCTCAAAGCAGAGCTTGGGAGACTTCTGCACAGCTCTGCGCCTAGAGGAGGCACCAACAGCCGAAGGACCACAGGGGCCGTGACAGCATGATTAGCTGGGATTCCACGTGGGGAGCCACCAGGCCGATGGCTGCACGTTCTCCTCTCCATGGGCCAAGGGGCAAAGGTGAGGATGGCTGCCTTTAGATGAAAACAGTGGAAGTGGCCAGAGACCAAATGGTAAATGGCTGGCAGATCCCTGGCAGAAACCAGAAGCATCATTGCCCAGGGAAGGCACCACCAACGTGAGTGCAGTGTTCCCACCTCCCTCTCTCGCTGAAACCCTCCAAGTCAGCAACAGTACCCACCGAGATGTTTTACAGGGACTCTCAGCTACTAAGGCAAGGACACGAGACAACACAGAGATCAATTTGGGAAGAACTGGCATTTGAATCATGTGAACCTATGCACAAAGCCTATCTCTCTGTTTACATATGTCTTTAATGTCTCTTGGCCATGTTTTGTAGTTTTCAGTACAGATTGTGTACATCTTTGTCAGATTTATCCATAATTATTTGATATTTTTGATATGATTATAAATGGTACTATTACTTTAAATTCCAATTTCTGATGCTTTGTTGTTAGAAAACAGAAACACAAGTGGTTTTTGTGTTTTGGGCTTGCATGCTGCAACCTTACTAAACCCACTTATTAGTTCTAGCAGTTGTTTTATAGATTCCTTAGAATCCTCTACACATGTGATCATACTTGTATGTGCACAAAGACAGTTTCACTTCTCCCTTTCAAATTTTGATGCATTTAATTTCTTTTGCTTGCCTCACTGCACTGATAGTACAACGCTTAATAGAAATACAGGAAGAGGACACACTTGCTTTGTTTCTGGTCTTAGGAGAAAGCCTTCAGTCTTTCACCATTATGATGTTAGCGATAGGGTTTTTTGGTAGATGCCCTTTGTCTGGTTTGAGGAAGTTCTCTTCTATCCCTCATTTGCAGAGAAGTGTTTTTTGTTTTATTTTAAAGAGAATCTGCATTAAATCACAACTGCAATGAAGTATCACCCCACACCCATTAGAATGGCCATCATCAAAAAATCTACAAATGATCAATGCTGGAGAGGGAATGGAGAAAAAGGAACCCTCCTACATCGTTGGTGGGAATGTAAATTGGTGCAGTCACTATGGAGAACAGTATGGAGGAGGTTCCTTAAAAAATGGAAAATAGGACTACCCTGGTGGTCCAGTGGTTAAGAATCCGCCTGCCAGTGCAGGGGACACGGATTCGATCCTTGGCCCTGGAAGATTCCACAGGACATGGAGCAACTAAGCCTATGCATCACAACTACTGAAGCCTGCAAGCTCCAGAGCTCGTGCCCCAGGACAAGGAAAGCCTCCGCAATGAGAAGCCCACACGCCACCACAAAGAGTAGGCCCACTTGCCGTATAATTCTGCAATCCCACTCCTGGGGCATAGATCCAAAGAAAACCATAATTCAAAAAGATACATGCACCCCAATGTTCATTTCAGCACTATTTACAAGAGCCAAGACATAGAAGCATCCTAAATGCCTATCGACAGAGTAAAGTATAAAGAAAATGTACACACACACACACACACACACACACAGGAATATTACTCAGCCATAAAAAAGAATGAAATAATGCCATTTGCAGCAACATGGATGGGCCTAGAGATTATCATATTAAGTGAAGTAAGCCAGCCAGGAAAAGGCAAATACATATGATATCACTTATATTTGGAAGTAAAAAAATGATACAAATGAACTTACCTGCAAAATAGAAACAGACTCAAACACAGAAAAAAAGCTGTGGTCACCAAAGGGGAAGTGGGTGGTGGTGGTTTAGTCGCTCAGTCGTGTCTGACTCTTGCGACCCCCATGGACTTTAGCCTCATAGGGTAAAGAATCCATGGGATTCTCCAGGCAAGAATGCTAGAGTGGGTTGCCATTTCCTTCTTCAGGGGATCTTCCCGACCCAGGGATCGAACCCGGGTCTCCTGCATTGCAGGCAGATTCTTTACGAACTGAGAGATGAGGGAAGCCCAAGGGGAGGCATAAAGTAGGAGTTTGGGATTAACATATACACACTATTACATATGAAATAGATAACCAATAATGACCTACTGTATAGCAAAGGAAACTACACCCAATATTTTGTAATAACCTATAAGGGAAAAGAATCTGAAAAAAAGATATATAACTGAATCACTGTGTTGTACACCAGAAACTAACACAGCATTGTAAACCTGCTATACTTCAAAAATTAATTAATTAAGAATGGAGAGAATCAGTCTTTATTTTTATTGTTTAATATATATATATATATATATATATATATATATATATATATATTTTCAAGTCCTTTTCCATATTGGCTTATTAGAAGATATTGAATACAGTTCCCTGTACTACATGGTAAGAGCTTGTTGTTTATCTATTTTGTATATAGTAGCTTGCATTTCCTAATCCCAAACTCCTAATTTTTCCCTCCTCATATTCTCCCCTCTGGTAACCATGAGTTTGTTTTCTGTCTGTGAGTCTGTTTCTGTTTTGCAAATAAATTCATTTGTATCATATTTTACATTCCACATGCAAGTGATATTATATTCTTGTCTGTCTCTGTCTGACTTACTTCAAGCTTTGCATAATAATCTCTTGGTCTACCCAGGTTGCTGCAAGTGACATTAATTCATTCCTTTTTCATGGCTGAGTAATATTCCATTCTATATACATATCATATCTTTATCCATTCACTTGTCTATGGACACTTAGGTTGTTTTTTGTCTTGACTATTGTAAAAAGTGTTTATAAACATTGGGGTGCACATATCTTTTTAAAATTTTATTTGTTCCAATTTTTTATTATTCTACTTTTCTTTTTTTTATTATTTATTTATTTTTGGTTGTGCTGGGTCGTTGTTGCTGCACATGGGCTTTCTCTAGTTGTGGCAAGCAAGAGGTTACTCTTCATTTTAGTGCACAGGCTTCTCATTGCCATGGCGTGTCCTGTTATGGAGCACAGGCTCTAGAGATTGTGGGCTTCAGTGCATGGACTTAGTTGATCTATACCTGTGGAATCTTCCTGGGCCAGGGGTTGAACCCCACTGGCAGGCAGATTCTTAACCCCTGGACCACCAGGGAAGTCCTGCATGTATCTTTTTGAATCATAGTTTTCTCTGGATGTATGCCTAGGTATTACTAGATCATATGGCAACTCTATTTTTAGGTTTCTTTTGGCCAGGCCATGCAGCTTGCTGGACTCCGTTCCCCCACCAGGGACGGAACCAGGCCAGACAGTGAAAACACCGAGTCCTAACCGCTGGATGGCCAGGGAATTTCCTATTTATTTTAGTTTCTTAAGGAACCTCTATACTGTTTTCTATCGTGGTGGCACCAATTTACATTCACCCTCACCTCCACTCCCCAGCAGTGTGTAGGACAGTTCTCTTTTCTCACATCTGCAGAGAAGTTTTGCTTTTAAACGATCACTAACGGATGTTGGATTTTGTCAGGCGCTCTTTTGGCATCTAATGAGAGATCGCACCACTTTTCTTAGTTGTGGCAAATCTCACTGCTTGATTTTGGAGTGTTAAACCAACTTTACTTTTCCTGGGATAAATTCTACATGGTCATGAGCTGGGAGGAGGATGAAAGCCTACTCTCTAGGCTGAGCACCTTATGCTGAATTGAGGAATGTGTACTGGGTAAAGAGAAGTGGCGATGGTGGGAGACTCACGCCCAAGAGAGATTCTGGTGTTAACATCTGGGCTCATCCATTCTCTGTTTCCTACCTGCCCTCAGCCATGGGTCCTTACCCATTAAGGAGTCTCTGTTTCTCTGTTAAGGTAAGAACCTCCCCTTGGGTCATAGAACTCTGATCCTCAGGGCAGAGGAAAGGACCTCTTGTTTCTGAATGTATCCAGGATCCATCACCACTGTGTAACGCCCTCTCTCACACACTTCTGTTGGCCATGAGGGGCTTTTTCTTGCCTGCAGAGAGGAGGACATAACTAGAAAGTTCTCCTTAGTCCCATCCCCTGCTGGACACGCCTGGTCCTGGCCTCATCTGCTCTCCGCCTTCCCCACCAGGTTCCAGGATCCTTCTGTCTCCCTGGGAGTTTCCCACAGCTCTTGTTATTTTCTTGCTCTACAACAACTTCACTTCCATGACATCTCCACGGTCAAGTTTGGCTGATGGATCCTGTAACTCACGTTAATTCTACTTTGCCTGAAATCAAGGTTAGCAGAATTTCAGGAGCTGGAAGTCTACTTGTGACAGAGAACTTAACTGCAACATTAGATGCATAAAGATAAAAGAGCAATATCTTCCAAGTGTTGGTGTGCTGCAGTCCATGGGATGGCAAAGAGTCAGGCACAGCATAGTGACTGAGCAACAACAATCTTCCAAATATTGAAGAGAAAGAAACTTGGACTTGAATTCTATACTTAGACAAATTATCAGTCATGCTACTGGAGCCTCCCACATGGGAAGCCTTTAATCCTAAATGCCATGTGTGCCAAGGCTATCATTTCAATCTTTGATAACATTTGACTTTATTTTAAGAAATCAAAGTAAAAGTAATCCAAAACTACAGATTATGTACAACAAATCAAAGTTTGGTACTTTGGGGGGAAGTTGAGGGGGAAAGAGAGATTATTAATCATTTGTGGTAAAATTATTATATTTTTCCTGATAAAACTCTCAGAGGGGTATTGACTTTAAAGTAAAGCTTTCACTGCCTCAGCCTTTTCAGTCCCATTCCCTCCCGGGAGCCAGCACACAAGATCCCACCCATGACAAGGTTGTGAGGAGGAGACCTGACAAGCAAGGCAGATCAGGACTTCAGAGATTTCGAAAAGCTGCCCCGGCGCTCACCTTAAAGATGATCTCTGTCTTTCTGATGCTTGCTATATTAGACTACTCCCTAATTTCTGTGACACGGGTAGAAGGCCTTCCCCGATCTCTTTCCAAACAGAATCAACTTAGAACTTTAATTAATATGTCTGCCGGATGGTGGTATCCTATAAGATTATCCAGGATGAAAGGAGTGTTTCAATTTAGACCCCTTTGCTGGCATTCTAGCCTGCTTGGCAAATGCGTACTAATGCACATGACTGCTCACAACACCGTAATCATAAACAGCATAAAGAACCTGATCACACAAAAGGCCCTAATAGGTACAGAGCCGTTCGGGGGTGAGGAAGCCCTATTAGAGAACATAAAATATTATTCTAAAAGTGGTTATAGTTAAAGATTTAGAAAAATAAGAGTTTAGAATTGTTAATTTTAACCAGGAATGCTAAACAGGCGCTGCCTCACTGGAGCTGCAGAGTCTTTTTGTGGTAAACCTTTTAGATAAATTTAACTGATAACTTCTGCAAAAGGACTGAACTTTGTGTTCATTAAAGAATAGATTACTGAAAACAGCTTTGCATTCACCTAGGTCATAAAATGTCAATAGACCCCAAGGCCAGAAGATAATGTTTAAGACCCTCATAAACAAAGAAGCATGCAGAAAACACCCTGGTTTCGTGAAGAACAAGCTGATGTAATGTTAAACTATCTTCCCCTTAGAAATGTACTAATTTAGGGTATAAAAGCCACGGTAAAAAATAAAGCATTGCCAGACTCTGCCAGACCCTGCAAACACCCCCGTCTGGTCACTCTCTCTCTTTCTCTCTCTCTCCCTCGCAGACTTGGCCCTATCAAGGCTGGTCTCACGACACCGTTCATCCTGAGGGTATCCCCTGGATCCTGCCGAGGCTGGACCCCGGCAATTCCCCACAGGTAACCATAGCTAATAGACTTCTGTGTCTGCTTCTAGAATGTTCTATACATATTTAAAATATATATGTGCATAAAAATGGCACGTGAGTGTGTGCACTTTGTATGAATTGCATTATGCTATATATAACATTTTATAGGGCTTCCTTTGTAGCTCAGTTGGTAAAGAACCTGCCTACAATGCAGGAGACCCAGGTTTGATTCCTGGGTTGGGAAGAACCCCTGGAGGAGGAAATGGCAACCCACTCCAGTACTCTTGCCTGGAGAATCCCATGGACAGAGGAGCCTGGTGGGCTACAGTCCAAGGGGTTGCAAGAGTCGGACACGACTTAGCAAGTAAACCAATGTTTTATAACTAGTTCTTTCCTTTCAGCAGCATATCTTTCTTTTTAAAACGATCTTTTTAAAAATCATTTATTTGTCTGTGTTGGGTCTTAGGAGCAGCAAGCTGGATCTTTCGTTGCAATGCAGAGTCTCTAGTTGTGCTGCGGGCCCCCCCCAGTAGTCACAGCAGGTGGGCTGAGTTGCTTCGAGGCAAGTGGGACCTTAGTTTCTGGACCAGGGATCGAACCCTCATCCTCTGAACTGAAAGGTGGATTCTCAACCACTAGACCACCAGGAAGTCCCAACGTAGCTTTATTGATACATATAGACCTCCCTCGTTAGTCTTAAAGGCTGCATTTATGTAGTAGTACTGTTGCAGGAAGGGGGACCCCTTCCAGGGCTCGAAACTGGGCTCTTGTCTAACACTCGGAAATGAATTGTCCAAGGAGACACATGCTGACAAAGCAAGAGATTTTATTGGGAAAGGGCACCCGGGTGGAGAGCAGTAGGTAAGGGAACTCAGGAGAACTGCTCTGCCATGTGGCTCGCAGTCTTGGGTTTTATGGTGATGGGATTTGTTTCCGGGTAGTCTTTGGCCAATCATTTTAATTCAGAGTCTTTCCTGGTGGCACATGCATCGCTCAGCCAAGATGGATGCTAGCAAGAGGGATTCTGGGAAGTGGACAGACACGCGGTGTTTCCTTTTGACCTTTCCCGAACTCTTCCGGTTGGTGGTGGCTTATTAGTTCCGTATTCCTTATCAGGATCTCCTGTCATAAAACAACTTATGCAAATGATTACTATGGTGCCTGGCCAGGGTGGGCGGTTTCAATCAGTGTGCTTCCCCTAACAGTACCGCAATATGGCAAAAATTTGTTGAGGACATTTGGCTTGTTTATAGTCTTCTTGATTGTTGCAAGTGAGGCTGAAATGAACACTCTTGTGCAGGTATCTTTCTGTTTTCCTAAGAATGCATCTGAAAAATAAATTCCTTCCTGGAAGTAGGAATGTTGAGTCAGAGCAAGTGTTTGGATTGTGACTGATTGTGCCAAACTGCCTTCCCATGGCACAGAGCCAATTTATACTTATTTTTTCACATGTTATCTGGCACTGGCTTTATCCATTCTTTTAAATTTTAACTAGTCTGTCTGACTGATAAAGATGCTGTTGAATTATTTTACTTTGAGTTTTGTGCTTCTTATTTTTAGTGTCATTTTTTAGAACTTTGTCTCATGGAAGCTTACCGCCCATCCCCGCTCTCTGCCCTCCCCCCCACCAAAACCCATCGGTATAAAAGGAATTAACTGAATAACCATTAAATATTTACGTAGTCATGTAGGTTAACCTGTCTTTACTTTTACTATACTATCCTACACAAATTTGAAAGTCATTATTTGAAACTAACAAGTCTGAATGCTCACTCTTTAAAAATTTTTACTCCTGTTCATGAAGTAGGAAGTGCAACCTTTCTAGAATAGAGGGTTGAAATTGTCCAATGCTTTTCAGCTCTATGAATCTACCTTCTAAAGAAAACCAAAAGAAATATGCTAAATTCTTTTCTTTAAAAATACTTACACTGAAAGCTTTGAAGGGAAAGAGAATATTTATTATTATAGATTTTATACGTTTTATGCAGAAACTCAAAGACCAAATTTATATACATTTTTCAAAAAGAAAGCATTTAGGAATAAACCTAACAAGAGGGTAAATCAATAACACTTCAATGAAGACTATAAAATAGACAAATAAAATGGTGTACTCTATTTCTTAAGAATGTAAACTCCATGAGAGCAAGTAATTTGTTAGTTACTCCCCAGTGCCAAGAATAGGGCTGGCACAGGCATGCTAAGTAAATACATGTTAAATGGATGAATGTGCGTGGATGGAAAGATATAATATCATAAGATGCCAATAGTCACCAAATTTATGCATAAATTGAATGCAATATTAATAAAATTCTATTGGATTTCTCAGGGAACTAGACACTCAAAAATTCACAAGAAGGAGTAAATATGTTAGAATGTTGAGGATTCTTTTGAAAAAGAAGAATGAGGAAGGAGAATTTATCTTACAAGAAATCAAAACATATTAGAAAGTTATGGCAACTGCAATGATTAGGTATTACGATAGAAACATATAAATAGCCTAGTAGATCAATAGGACAGAATAATCTAGAAACACACACATTTATGGTAAATGATAAAAGTAGCATCTCAGTTCAGTGGAGAAATAACAGATTATTCAGTTAAAGGCATTGGGACAACTGGTTTTCCATTTGGAAAGAAATGAAGGTAGCTCTCTCCCTTAAACTATTCACACACAAAAATTGCAGATGATTTAGCAATCTAAGCTCCAAAAGTTTCATCATCTGATGCAGAGAACTGACTCATTGGAAAAGACTGATGCTGGGGAAGATTGAGGGCAGGAGGAGAAGGGGACGACAGAGGATGAGATGGTTGGATGGCATTACCGACTTACTGAACATGAGTTTGAGCAAACTCCAGGAGCTAGTGAAGGACAGGGAAGCCTGACGTGCTGCAGTCCACGGGGTCACGAAGAGTCGGACACAACCTAAGAGACTGAACAACAACAAAGCTTTTAGAAAAATATACAGGAGGATATATATGCTTATGATTTTTGAAAAAGGGTAGATCCTCTTAAGTCTGAAAAGAAACTCCATAGAGGAAACGATTGATAAATCAGACTGCCTCAAAATTGAGACCCTACAAAAATTTAATGAAAAGTGACAAGATTGGAAAAAAAATATTAGCAACACACAAGACAGGTGACAGATTACTGTTTATCCAGAGTATATAATAACTTTGTACTTCAATAAAAAGAGTGATAATCAATAGGAAAATGGACAAAACCAAACACAGGAAATTTACAGAACTAAATACAACTAAAATGATGCACAAACTATTAATCGAAGAAGTAAAAACTGAACCACTAATGTGATTCTAATCTTTGCCTACAAGAATTTTACTTTTTTGGAAATATCTATTAAACATTTAAAAGGCATATGACCTACTTCTCCATCTGGAGAACACGTGTGCGCACAAAGAGGCTCTTGCTACATTGTTTTTAATAGTGAAAAATGGAAAAGTATCAGCTTCCAACAAAGATGAAGAGTTGCATAGTAGTGGTATATCATCTAAAGAATACTGTGTGTGCATGCTCAATTGCTCAGGAATGTCTGACTCTGCAACCCCCTGGACTGTAGCCTGGCAGGCTCCTCTGTCCATGGGATTTTCTAGGCAAGAATACTGGGGCAGGTTGCCATTTCCTACTCCAGGCGATCTTCCCAATTCAGGGATCAAATCTGTGTCTCTTGGGTCTAAAGTGAGACAGTTTTGTAAGTAACACATGATTACAGATCTGCAAGAGGTATTGTTGAGTGAGAAGAAGCATGGTGCTGAACAGTATGTATAATGTGATATCATTTATGGAAACATAAACAAACAAGAATATTTCCCACAGATCTACCCGCATAAATGAATGTAAGGTAAAAAGATTTGGAAGGACAAACACAGAAATGACAATAGTATTTATGTCTCAAGAGTGAGGGGAAAGGACTATAATTGAAAATGATATAATAACCTAATCCAGAAACTGACCTGTAATATTTTAATTTTATTCCAAATATACCCAGGTACAAATTACTTGCATACATCTATATTAATTTTTTTAAAACTTGAAGGGGAAAGAAAGCAAAGACTTTGGACTGGGTGCAATTCGGGTATTTGAGGGGTCACTGTCCCTACCCCTCCCCAGCTTCCATAACCTCCTTCACTCCAGCCACACACACACACACACACAGGAAATCTGACTGTAATCCCAACTGAACTGTTTCCTAAACAGTATTAAGAAAGAATAAACTGTTTCGCAAGCAGTAGCAGAGAGAGCCCGTTATCCCACAGACAGGTAAACTTTTTTGCAAGCAGTAGCAGAGAGAGCCCGTTACCCCACAGACAGCTGGACTTCACCCTAGGAGTGGGGATGTTTGGGAAGGTAAAGTGGGGAGAAGGAGGGCAGTGTGTGTGGGTGGAGGGGGTCTCCAGCAAAGGACTATAGTCTTAAAATATAGCAGTCTCAGCAGCGCCCTCCAGAGGCTACCCCAGGATGGGACGCTAGGAGTAATCTGGGCCATGAGGTTTGTCAGAAACATCTCTTCTGGCACACACATTCTCCTGGTTACTCTGCACGCTGAGAAGCCCTCTGAGCCTCAGTCACACCTGGGCTTTCCAGGTGGCGCCAGCGGTAAGGAACCCGCCTGCCAATGCAGGAGATGTAAGAGATGAGGGTTCGATCCCTGGCTCGGGAAGAACCCCTGGAGGAGGGCATGGCAACCCACTCCAGTATTCTTGCCTGGAGAATCCCATGGATAGAGGAACCTGGAGGGTTACAGTCCATAGGGCCGCAAAGGATTGGACATGACTGAAGCAACTTAGCCTGCATGCATTCAGACAAACAGGGCTGAGATGAGGAATCAACAATGATACAGACTGGTCAGCCTTGCAATGATGTCACTTGGCCCATTATTAATTAGTTGCAAACATCATAAAGAGCATCTCACATCGTTGCAGAGCATCTCAAACCTCTGCACACAAATGCAGGCCCACAGCCCCCACCGTGGGTCAAAGGCAGGTGGTTTGGGATGGTCCATCTTGAGAATCACCCCCATCCACACAGAGAATTTAGGGCATCTGAGCATCATTCTGTGAAAATGCTTCCGTTTTTCAGAATTCACTGCTTCATGCCACGTGTGTGTGAGAAATCAGGCCAGGTCTCTTGATGCCTATGAATCATTGTGATGCCTCATGCCTGGCCCTGGGGCTCTGGGACGGTCCCCGAAGTTCCCCTGTGAGCTTTCTAAAATGAACTCTGACCATGCACTTCAGGGCCTCCATGGCTCCCTGGAGCCTTCAGAACAAGGACTTCTCAGGAGGTCAGCAAGAGTGTTGTGTCCTAGACCTCGGGCCTGCCACAACCTCTCCCCCATGTTGGAACCGTCTGGATGAAGCCCCCCAGTGTCAAAGCTTTGCTGTGTCATTCTTAGGGGCCAGAGCGCTCTTCCTTCCTGTGTCCAACTTCTAAACACTCTTCAAGACAATCTCAAATACTAATTCCTCAAAAAGGCCTTCTTTGATGCTCCTGAAGAAGTCTGCCCAAGGTTGTTGGGGTGCTGTTGGTCCGCACCCTCCTGTGCCTGTTGAGGTCAGGGTCTTTGCTCACTACAGGGCACGGCCCCTGGCATGTGCAGCGGCTTGGCAATTACTCGTTGAACAATCCTGGGTGAAAGGTCAGGAACAAACTTTCAGAGGCCATTGGGTAAAGAGCACTTGTTTGTAAGTCAAGAGATCTGGCCAGTAGATTATTCTGAGCTGTGTCACACTGCTGCTATAGGCAAAGTCATTTCCTTTCCAGACCTCCATCTTTCTCTTCTGTGCTAGGAGGAGCTTGTATTAAATGTCTCTTCCCTCTTGGGCTCTGACCATTCCCTTAAAAGAATAAAGGGCCACTAACTGTCAGAGCTAATGAGGGTGATGGGGTGTTTCCACGCATGGCTGGGAGGGTGAATGCTTTAAAAATGTGGATACCCATATATGCAGCAATTTTACTTTCATGACTTTTCACCTAAGGAAATAATCGAAGAGGTGACTAGAGATTTACATGGACAACGATCCTAGTACCGCTTCTAACAGTGAAAATAGGAAATGACCCAAGTATCTGAACAAGAGAGGATTAGTGAATAAAACATAGCATCTCATACAAATATTATGCAGACATAAGAATGAAATAAATCTGTTTATTGACACAGATGTCCAGGCTAAATTAAGTATTAAAAGTCAGATTATAAAATAATATTTAAGGTATGTTCTTTTTTTTTTTTTTTTCTTGATCATACCTTGCATCTTGCAGAATCTTAGTTCCCTGACCAGGGGTTGAACCCAGGGCATGGCAGTGAAAAATGCCAAGTGTTAACCACTGGACCATCAGGGATAAGTATGTTCTTGTCACTGTTTGAAATACACATTGGACTTCCCTGTGGTCCAGTGATTAAGAATCCACCTGCCAATGCAGGAGACACGGGCTCCACCCCTGGTTTGGGAAGATTTCACATGCCAAGGGGCAACAAAGCCCAAAAGCCACAATTACTAAGCCTGAGCTCTAGAGCCTGTGTTCCACAACTACTAAGCCCTCATGCTGCAACTACTGAAGCCTGCATGCCTAGAACCCAGGCTTTACAAGAGAAGCCAATGCAATTAGAAGCCTGTGCGACGAAACTGGAGAGTAGCCCCTGTTTGTCGCAGGCAGAGAAAGCCCACAATCAGCAGCAAAGACCCAGGGCAGCCAACATGAAATAATAAATAAATAAAATACATATTATATCTACATCTACATATCAAATTATGAGATGGGATGATTAGTCAGTGCTAGGAATATGGGAAATTATTTTCCTTCCTGTTGCTTATTTATGTGAAAGATGACAAAGCTGGAAAGAAAAAAAATTACCCATAATCTCACCTGTTTGTAAATGATTTATTTATTCTATAACATTTCATGAATGGAAATACATTAGAGGATTTGAAAAAAAAAGTATTTTTCAAAAGCCTATAAAATTCTAGAACCTGATTCACAGAGAGCCACTTGTCCAAGTTCACACATAGCAAGCCCTGGAAGAACAAGGCTGGAAGAATGGCCCCTTTTCTCGTGGGGCTTCCTGGCAGGTGGGAAGGTACACCGGGAAGATGTCGCTATTCCTTGTTCCTGGGCCAAGAGGTGGTCTGGGGATAGATGGCAAGAGTGAGTGCAGGAGGGTGTCTGGAGGTAGGAGGTGTGGGTAGACCGAACAGGACACAGGGGCCACGGTGGGCATGTGCCCAGCCTGATGAGGGCACAGGAAGGCAGATGAACAGCGTCATGAGTCGTAGGGCACCTTTCCTGCTGGCACTCCCTTTGCCAGCCTTCCTCTGGGTCTGGGCTGCGTCACCCAGCTGACCACTAACCACAGCCAGCTCTGTTCTCCGCTGGTTCCTGAAATCTGGGAGCAGAGGGTGGGGGTGTTGGAGGCAGTCCCCTACCAAGAGCCAAGAGGAAAGGCGATGCGGAGAGGGACAGAGGAAGTTCCCTTGGTCCTCAGCCTGTAGCCCCCACACTCCTCTTTCTTGTGAAGTTCAACGGTCTCCAGTCAGATATCCTGTCCCCTTAGCCTGCTCCAAGAATGGGGGGCTGCCCACCACGGTTGGCCACAGGGGCCTGGTTACTGTTGAGCATGGGGGATCAGTGTCCGGAGGCAGATCGGGCCGTCATCACACCAATTTCTGTTTCCCATTATTCCTTGGGCTGTCAGTTCCTAACTTTCTTCCCTTGCAAAGGAACCCTAGATACTCAGGTGAACCAGAATTTTGGAGAGGGGGATACAATTTTGCACCCCCAGGGGACAGCACATGGGGAGCTGAGACTCTCCTGAGGTGTGCTAAGCTCAAAGGTTGGAGACGGTTTTCGTCCCTCCTCCACTGCCTGTTTCTCCCTTATGAGGGGGCTGTTTCTGTGCTCCCTGGCCCCAGTGGGGGAGGAGAGAGACTTTCGTCTCCAGGGGCGGGACCCACCTGTCCTGTCCCTCCTCCAGCCTTGAGGACATAAAAGCCCAGATTCAGCTAAGAGGTGATGCCAAAGCCAGTTGGAGCCCTGGAACTTCAGAGGTGGGATCCTAGACTCTGTCTGTAGGCAGAACCCACTGTGGGGGGGCTGGGTGAGAAGGAGCGGGTGAGGGGCCTGGGAGGAAGCGGCTGTGGGGCGCTCATCTCCCCAATGCACTGTGGGCTTTGCACACTTTGTGGGCACGGGGTCTTGTTGCAGGGATGAAGCTGCTCCTGGGCCCGGTGGGACTCCTGGCGGTTCTGATCATGCTCCAGCCCTCGGAGGGTGCCCCTCCAGGTAACGCTTCAGAAAGAAGGGAAAAGGTGGCATGTTGAGGGTAGTTCTGAGTCCCTGGGAATCCTTGCCTCCTTGTAAGCCACCCAGGCTCTGGGGCCCGAAGGGGGCTTTGGGTCCGTTCCTGACCTCCTGACCTCTGGTCTGGGCAGCTGGCCTGGGAGAAGTGGAGACCTCGGTGGTGCTGACCTGCATGGAGGAGGCCAAGCGGATAGTGGACAAAGCCTATAAGGAGCGGCGGGAAAGGTGGGGCTTCTGGGTGAGGCTGTCCCCTGCCTTTCAGAGAAGGAACACGCAGCAGGGAACGCGTGGCTGGAGGTGGGGCCTTCTGCCAGTCAGTCTTGCCGGTCGGTCTTTCTATCTTTGGGTGTGAAAACGTCTTCAAGACCATGCCTCCCACGGCCTTGTCTTTGGACTCCCAGCTCCAAACTGTGTTTACAAAGACAAACCTGCTTCCCGGCTCTGGGTCCTTCGAGCCCACAGCTCTGGGCTGGGGCCCTGCAGAGCGTCTCCCGCTCCGTTCTCTGGGCTCACCCTTCCCTCCCCCAAGCAGCATCAAGCAGCGGCTTCACAGCGGCTCGGCCAGCCCCATGGAACTCCTGTCCTACTTCAAGCAGCCGGTGGCAGCCACCAGGACTGCTGTGAGGGCAGCTGACTACCTGCACGTGGCCCTTGGCCTGCTGGAGAGGAAGCTGAGGGCCCTGTGGCCAGGCCGCTTCAACGTCACAGGTACAGTTCCCGCTGCAACGCCAGCGCCTCACTCAATCCCTGTGGTTCTCCCAACCCCTCCTTCCGGGGGGTATTCTAGCATCCCCACACTATGTCCTCAGACCACATCCCCCAAGCAAGGCTCCCCAGCTGTGGGTAGAAAACAGGGGCTCAGCACCCACTTGCCTCCTACGTTGCCCGGTCCACAGACGTGCTGACCCCGGCCCAGCTGAACCTGCTGTCCAAGACTAGCGGCTGCGCCCACCAGGACCTGGGGGTGACCTGCCCGGAGAAGGACAAGTACCGAACCATCACCGGGCAGTGCAACAACAGGTGCGGCCGCTGGGGGCTGGCCCTTGATGGGCGGTGGCTGGAGGCTGGGGACCCTACCAACTGGAGTCAGCGCCCTGTATTTCCGCCCCTGCAGGCGCAGCCCCATGCTGGGGGCTTCCAACCGCGCCTTTGTACGCTGGCTGCCGGCGGAGTACGAGGACGGCTTCTCGCTGCCCTTCGGCTGGACGCCCGGGGTCAAGCGCAACGGCTTCCCAGTGCCCCTGGTGAGCCCCGGCCGGGCGGAGGGGGAGCAGTCCGGCCGAGACTGTGGTTCCTGATGTCCCATGTTCCACAGGCTCGCGCCGTGTCCAACGAGATCGTGCGCTTCCCCACGGAGAAGCTGACTCCGGACCAGGAGCGCTCGCTCATGTTCATGCAGTGGGGCCAGCTGCTAGACCATGACCTTGACTTCACCCCTGAACCAGCTGCCCGCGCCTCCTTCCTCACCGGCATCAACTGCGAGATCAGCTGCCTGCAGCAGCCGCCATGCTTCCCGCTCAAGGTGCTTCCTCTGGACCCACCCTGCAGCCCGCCGGGTCGGGGAGGGGGGCATCATTCCCTAAGGGCCCCCCCTCCCTTCCTGCCCAGCTTTCCTTCCCCGGGTCCTAGCAAGCCTGGCCCTGACCACCACCCCCAGCATCTCCCACCCTCCCTGGGCTGATGACCTTCCCACTGTCCCTCAAACTTCTGTGTGCAAGCCTTGGGGGGGCTCAGTCGTCTTCCCTCCGCACTCAGGGGGCCCCCACCCCCAGCCCACATCACACAGAGCCTGGTAGTGGGATTGGAGCGGGCCTGAGAGTGGACACGTGCAGAGTAGGTAGCAGGGGAGAGAAGGAAGGAAGGAGGGTCCCAGAGAGAGGCGGACAGAGGCAGACAGGGACTGGAGTGAGAGACAGAGAGACAAAAGGGGGAAGGAAAAGAAGAGGCCACAGGAGACAGCAGACAGCGCCAGAGACCCGAGGAGAGAGGAACAGAGTCAGAGAAGAGGAGACAAAGGAGGCTGAGGGGGAGGGTCGGAGGACTGGTCAGCGAGCCTCCAGGGGGTCCAGCTCCCCCATGCCCCTCCAGCTCAGAGGCGCTCTGCCGGTGGGACCTTAGGCTCATCCCTGGGGGCCTTGAGAAGCCTTCCTGCCAGCTGAGGGGGCCCGAGGGGCGCTGTTTACTGTCTGGGTGACCCGCTCTGGTCCTGGCTTCCAGACAGCTTCCCCGGCGGGAATTCAGGGCCTAAAAAGGTGGGTGGACCAGAAAGAGTGGACCACTCCTGACCTCTGTTCCTGGCTGCGGCGAGCCCGCGGGGCCTCTCTCTGCACCTCAGATCCCACCCAATGACCCCCGCATCAAGAACCAGCGGGACTGCATCCCTTTCTTCCGCTCCAGCCCGGCCTGCACCCAGAGCAACATCACCATCCGCAACCAGATCAACGCGCTCACGTCCTTCGTGGACGCTAGCATGGTCTACGGCAGCGAGGACCCCTTGGCCAGGAGGCTGCGCAACCTGACCAACCAGCTGGGGTTGCTAGCGGTCAACACTCGCTTCCAGGACAACGGCCGGGCCCTGCTGCCCTTCGACACCCTGCACCATGACCCCTGCCTCCTCACCAATCGCTCAGCGAACATCCCCTGCTTCCTGGGAGGTCAGTCACCGGCAGGGACCTGGACTGATGCAGGGCGCCCCCTACTGGAGCCACGGCGAGCCTATTGCAGAGCCCCTTGTGGGATTGCCATTCAGAGAAGCTCCCCTCACCAAATCACATGATGTGAATCCAGTTGCCTTGGTAACAAGTTGGAAGGAGTCTGAAAGGCAAAACAAAAACAAACCCCCAAAACGACAAGAACAAAAAACCTCAAACCCAAGAAGGAGACTCAGGGACGACCAAGGCGCTTGGCTCCATCTGTCTAGCCCTTTTTCTGTTGCTCCCTTTCCATCTGGGCTCTGCAGGAGGGGAAAGCTGAATCCTCAAGGGACAGGAAACCAAAGGGACAGAGAGCAGGATGGCGCCCTCACCCTCTAGAACAACAGTACCCAATATGGCAGACACTGGGCACACGTGGCTATTTTCATTTATATGTGATTTAGCTTAAATTAAACACAAGCTTGCTCCACTGTGCTAGCTACCTTTCAAGTGCTCATTTCGAGTGTTCAGTAGCCCCACAGGCTAGTGGCTTCTATAGAGGACAGCTCAAATGTAGAATGTTTTCATCAGTGCAGAATTTCTGTGGGACAAAGCTGCTCCAGAACATCACCACCTACCCACCTCGATTCCCTGTAATAAAAGAGGGTGGGATTTTCGATTTAGACAACTGGCAGTCCTGAGGATAAGGCTGGGGCAGTGATGGTGGCTGTGCCCAGAAATTTTACTTGATACAGTGTTTTTAACTATGAACCCAGCAGCGAGTCTGAGGCCCTTCTCTCTGGCCTCTCAGCCTCTCCTCATGATGGCTGCTGCTGGCTGGGCCCTGGAGAGAAGAATCAAGGTCAGCCCCACTGTGGACTTTTCTGGGCTAGAGGGGAAGGAGTAGCAGTCTTCCGCCTCCACATGGTGTTGAGTCACATGTCCCCGGCCCGGGTGGTGTTGACCTCTTGTCAAGTAATGACAAGGAAAAGCTACTCTCAGGGAATTTCCTTGCCACTGACTTTTAGAGCTGGGGAGGACTGAACCCAGTGTCTTGCAGAAATGGGCCTGGTCCTGATCGTCCAGAGCAGGGTTAGGGGAGGACTAGAGGGATCAGAGGGTCACTCTTGGTTCTTTTGAACGGTCTCAGGTGTGGCCTTCAAACATCCTGTGCCCTGACGCCCTCTGCCAAGCAGGCTGCAGAGTTAGCATGTAGAAAGGTGGGAATGGCTGCTCTGAGCAGGTGGTAGTGCCTTTCTAGAGTCCTGTGTTAAGAAGGATTCTGAGGCTGCATCAAATTTCTTTTTTTATATTAATTTTTATTTTTGCCTCACTGGGTCTTCAGTGTTTCATTGACATGCTCAGGCTTTCTCTAGTTGTGGTGAGTGGGAACTACTCCCCAGTCACAGTGTGGGCGTCTCCCTGTGGTGGCTTCTTTTGTTGTGAAGTTCAGGCTCTAGGGCACACAGACTTCAGCAGTTGTGGCACACTGGCTTTGTTGCTCCATGGCATGTGGGATCTTCCCAGACCAGAGATCACACCCATGTCCCCTGCATCGGCAGGTAGACTCTTAACCACTGGACCACCAGGGAAGTCTGCGTCTAATTTTATCACAAGTAAAGGCTGTGATCATGTGCTGTGTCTGACATGGCGGGAAAACAGGGAGAGCCAACATGCATGCTCTTTTTGGCCTTCCCTAAATCAAGAAAATGTCAATGAAGCAGTGCTCATGGATCTCCTATTTTGTCCCAGGCAGTGTGTTAAAGCCCATGTGTTTGTGTGCACGTTGGGTGGGAGGGTCAGATGCAGAAAGGCACAAGCCATGGTCCTTGTCCTCCAGGTGCTAGCAGTCTCAGGTATGGGGAGGTGGCAAGTCTTGTGTCAGATCTGATGCTTAGTAAATAAGCATCTCCGGCCAGCGCTGAAGAGCTGGTATTGTGGACCAGGGAGTCAAAAGAGGCCTCCTGGATGGGGTGCAGACTGAGCATGGGGTGAAAAGTTGAGTGGCAATAAGCAGCGTTTGAGGCCTTGGCCCCGGAGGGAGTTTCAGCGGAGCAAGTCCTTTCTGGGAAGGAGGTCTTAGGAATGACAGTAGCTTTTGCTTCCCTAAGGGGACTCCCGTGCGAGTGAGATGCCTGAGCTCACCTCCATGCACACGCTCTTTGTGCGGGAGCACAACCGGCTGGCCACAAAGCTCAGGCGCCTGAACCCCCACTGGAACGGAGAGAGGCTCTATCAGGAAGCCCGAAAGATGGTGGGAGCCATGGTCCAGGTAGGCAGTCCTGGGCATCTGTGATAATACAGGTAGGCAGACTTGGGATGCCAAAGTGCCTCTACTGCATCTTAGCTGTGCAAATTAACCCTCATGAGCTATATGAAAACACCTGGCAGATACTAAGTGCCTGACAAGGGTCACTTGCCTTCATCCCCTCTTTCCCAGGCTTGCTCTCCTTTCTCCTGTCTACCAGGAATGATACTGACAGGTTTAAACAGGTGGGTCTAAAATGCTTGGCACAGTGAAAGTGGAAGTTGCTCAGTCGTGTCCGACTCTTTGAGACCCCATGAACTACACAGTCCATGGAATTCTCCAGGCCAGAATACTGGAGTGGGTAGCCTTTCGCTTCTCCAGGGGATCTTCCCAACCCAGGGATCGAACCCAGGTTTCCCGTACTGCAGGTGGATTCTTTAGCAGCTGACCCACCAGGCATACAGTAGGTATTCAGTAAATTCTTCTCCTTTCCTTCATCACATTGTCACTCTTGGCTCCTTTACACACTCCCTCTTCTTTATGGCTCTATCATAGCTCACCCACTCTCCTTATCCTCGCTTATCCCTGAGGGGTGTTCTCCCAATTTAGGGGGAAATATTTAAATGCTTTATTTATTTATTGGCTGTGCTACTTAGCTTTTGGGATCTTAGTCCCCCAACCAGGGATTGATCCTGTACCCCCTGCAGTGGAAACGCAGAGTCCAGACCACTGGACTGCCAGGGGATTTCCTTTCTCCCAAGTTTTGATGCTCCAGCATCCTCATCCTCTCCCAGGTCGTGAACATGCACTTGAGTGCACCCTCCACACACACACACACACACACACACACACACACTGCTTGTTAATACTCCTTAACTTTGGAGTAGAGAGAGTTGCTGGTGCTAGGGTGGCCAGTTTTCCATTGGCACTAAGAACTTAAATGAGATTTGTTTAACTCTGAGAGGAGATTCCAGAGTCTAGAACGTAGAGTGTGTCTTTTCCCTCTCCTCTCTTTTCACTGTGAGAAATCACCTGGGGCGGCCCTTTTCCGTTTTGCCTCCCCTCCGTCTACAGATAGCAGATTGAACCCTCCTGTGCCTGTGAGCCAGGCACTTTGTTGCATAACTGAGTAATTTCAAGAGAAATGAGATCCAACCCTTGCCCTCAAGGAGCTGGTATGCTAGTTAAGAGAAATGCTGCTGCTGCTAAGTCGCTTCAGTCATGTCCGACACCCAGAGACCCCATGGACTGCAGCCCACAAGGCTCCTCCATCCATGGGATTCTCCAGGCAAGAGTACTGGAGTGGGTTGCCATTGCCTTCTCCACATAAGAGAAACGAGACAGGAATAACTCAAGGGCAACGGAGCTATGAAAGGACTCACAAAGACTTTTATTTAATTCTCTAAGCAGAGTGCAGCATAATTACCCGTAATTTACATTTGAGGATCTGGGGCTCAGAGAGGTTAATAACTTGCCTAAGGTCACACAGCAGGCAAGCACTCGAGCCCGGTTTATGCCACTTGGTCCCAATCTGTGGGACCCAGGTCCAGTACTGTGGGAGGCAAATCCTTGGCCTTAGATGAGGGAGGGGAGAAGGCAATGGTACCCCTCTCCAGTACTCTTGCCTGGAAAATGCCATGGATGGAGGAGCCTGGTAGGCTGTGGTCCATCGGGCTGCTAAGAGTTGGACAGACTGAGCGACTTCACTTTCACTTTTCACTTTCACACATTGGAGAAGGAAATGGCAACCCACTCCAAAGTTCTTGCCTGGAGAATCCCAGGGACGGGGGAGCCTGGTGGGCTGCTGTCTATGGATCACACAGAGTCGGACACGACTGAAGTGACTTAGCAGCAGCAGCAGCAGACGAGGGAGGGATCCCCCCGAGTCAGGAGCAGGTGAAGATCCGCAGGGAGGGTGAGCGGAGAGGCCACTCTGAGTGACTTTCCTTTAGATCATCACTTACAGGGATTACCTGCCCCTGGTGCTGGGCCGGGAGGCCATGCGAAAGTACCTGCCCCGGTATCGCGGCTACAACGACTCGGTGGACCCGCGCATTTCCAACGTCTTCACCAATGCCTTCCGCTACGGCCACACCCTCATCCAACCCTTCATGTTCCGCCTGAACAGCCGATACCAACCCATGCAGCCCAACCCCCGCGTACCGCTCAGCAGGGTCTTTTTTGCCAGCTGGAGGGTTGTGTTCGAAGGTGAGCAAGACCTCGGCCGGGAGTGAGGGAGTGAACTGGCAGCCGAGGGTGGGGCGGGCGTGGACTTGGTCCCAGGGAGCTAGGGTGGAATAAATCGTCTTTCCTTCCGTCCTCGGGGCATCTGATTTCTGGCCTGCTTGCACTTCGAACAACAGAGAGTGGGGCAAGATGGCTTACAGGGAGCTGGCTCCTTCCTGTGCGTTGTGATCCTCAGGGACCCAGGAGGCCAGGGGTTGGGAGCATCTGAGCCTGACGAGTTTGAATGGCTTCATCCCCGAGACCGCAGAGCCTCAGTGAGGATCTGCCCACCGGGGGACCTTGGTGCCAGGGGCCACGTGTGCTCAGCGCTCTGTGCCACCGCCCCCGGGTCCGGCTCGCTGCAGTCTGAGCTCCGATACCGAGCCGGACCCTTCCCGCGGCGTGCTCCTCTTGCTCCAGGTGGCATCGACCCCATCCTGCGCGGCCTCATGGCCACCCCTGCGAAGCTGAACCGCCAGAACCAAATCGCGGTGGATGAGATCCGGGAGCGGCTGTTTGAGCAGGTCATGAGGATTGGGCTGGACCTGCCCGCCCTCAACATGCAGCGCAGCCGCGACCACGGCCTCCCTGGTGAGGGAGCTGCCCGGGACCCCCGGGCCCACCCACTTCCCAGTCCATGGCCTGTCCTCTCCAGTGCCCCCAGTTACCGGAGCACCGCCCCCTCCAACCCTCAGAACCTGGCTCTTAGGATGCGGCCTGAGGTCAGGCCCCTACCTCTCCCTGGGCCCCTCTGCCCCATTTCCAGCACCTTCCACGTCCTTTGTATTCCTGGAACCCCCCAACTTAGGGCATCACCATAATAACAACAAGCCCCTAGTGCCCTGAAAACCTGTCTCCATTCTATTCCATTTTGCTTCATTTTATGTGGATTCTGGGGGGGAAGAGATTATTATCATTTCCATTATACTGGTGTGGAGAAGGAAATGGCAACCCACTCCAGTATTCTCACCTGGAGAATCCCATGGACAGGGGAGCCTGGTGGGCTACAGTCCATGGGGTTGCAAGAGTCGGACGCGACTTAGTGATTAAACCACCACCATTTTACTGATGAGGAAACTGAGGCTTGGAGAAATTCTGAACCTGCCCAGCAGGTTCTCCAGTGGAGTCAGGGACAGAGCTGGAATGGGAGCCCAGATAGCCTACCATCCTGCTGATGCCTGTGCTGTGGGACAGCTGGCATGGGGCTGATCCTTCCAGACACACCGCACCCATCGCGGGTCTGAGATCTCCACAGGGGCAAGGAGATGCTCCTGTTCTTGGACTCAGCGGGAGTGATGATCATTTAGGATTTACCTTAGAGTGGGACGGGTAGGGGAAGACAGAGAGGCTCCTGGAGAGACCCAACTGTGCCCAGGCTCCCGGGGAGGCCAGAGGATTCCCTGGGGGTTTATAGATGGGTAGCAGCCCCTTTGTGTTCCCCTTTACTGCATGGACCTCTGTATGTAGCCTCACTGTTTTGGGAGGGTGAGCTTTCTGGGACCCACCCACAATTACCCTCTGCACCTCCCATACAGGGTACAATGCCTGGAGGCGCTTCTGTGGGCTCCCAGTGCCCAACACGGTGGGTGAGCTGGGCACAGTCCTGAGGAACCTGAACCTGGCGAGGAGGCTGATGGCCCTGTACCAGACGCCCAACAACATTGATATCTGGATAGGCGGCGTGGCCGAGCCATTGAACAAAAAAGGCCGTGTGGGCCCACTGCTCGCCTGCCTCATTGGGACCCAGTTCAGGAAGCTCCGTGATGGTGACCGGTGAGGACGGAGGCCCCGCAGCTCTGGGCCTGGCCCTGACCCTCAGGGGGACCCCCAGCTTCCTCGGGCTGGAAGGAGTCCGTGATTTTCCAGTGTGTTCTGGGGAGCCTCAAGGTCATCACTGATGTACCCTGAAGCTGTTGAGGGTGCAAAAAGGAGTTATCTGGACCTGTGGTTGTCAAGGAATGGGGAGAGAAAATGCCACCCTTAGTCACTGCTTCTCCGGGTCCCGTGTGCAGTCACGGGGCCACCAGTCTCCACTGGAAGGTCCCATCTTTGCTTCACCCGGCTGCTGCTCCTGTTTTCATTCCACCGTGGGCCTGTCCTCTGTCACACCCAGTTCTCACCTGGCCTGAACTGTGCCTTGGGGAAACTTTTTAACAAGGTGTCCCTCTCTGGGTGGACAAAGGAGACACCACTCCCTAGATCCTGTCTGCCCGCCTGGCTGTAGCCCTGTCCAGGGTGCAGGGTCTCATGGGGGAGTGGGCCCGTCTATCATTAGAGATGCCTGGAGGCTGCTGGGATGGCAGTGGGTTTGGGGGGGCACCGGGCAGCTGTGAGTGGGGCTCTATTTGTTTGAATCCCCCCCTCCCTGCCCCGGGCTGCCCGAGGGCCTGGAGCTCTCCTGTGCCATGGAGCCTCTGTCCGCCGTGGCCCTCTGTCACCCAGGAACAGCTCCAGCCAGTGGGTGTCCTCCCAGCCCAGGAGGGCCTCAGGCACAGTGGCCGTGGGTGTTCCCGTGCAGGTTCTGGTGGCAGAACAACGGCGTGTTCAGCAAGCGGCAGCAGCAGGCCCTGTCCAGGATCTCCTTGCCCCGCATCATCTGTGACAACACAGGCATCACTGTCGTGTCCAAGAACAACATCTTCATGTCCAACAGATTCCCTCGGGACTTTGTCCAGTGCAGTAGACTCCCGGCATTGGACTTGGCTCCCTGGAGGGAAAAGAACTAGAGTCAGGGTAAGGGGGTAGCGGGGAAGTGAAGGCTGGGCACCTCTGGGCTGGCTGGTTGGGCCCACAGAGCTCTCCCTTCTCTAGGTGAGTCCTCCCTGTTCTGGGTGCCAGCCAAAGACACCACTAACAACTAGACATTCATGTGTGTGTGTGTGTGCACAGTGAATCAAAATTGCATTTTGTGTGTGTTGCATGTGAACGTGGGTAGTTTTGTGTGCTGTGTGTACATGAGTGTGTATTTGCTGATACTAGGTGTGTGGAAGGCAGCAGAGTGGATTGGTGAGACGCACAGGCTAAGGAGCCAGACTGCTTGGGTTCAGATCCTGCAGCCTACCAGCTGTGTGACCTTGAACAAGTTCCTCAACCTTGCTAAGCCTGATTTTCCTTTGTAAATAACTGCTGTCATGGCTCCTTAGAGGGTCCGTTTGCATCCTCTAGTATTGGGTTTATTGAGCACTTATTACCTGCCAGGCACTATGGCAGGCATGGGAAACACACAGAAAGAGTCAGACACCATTTCTGCCCTCATGGAGCTTACACCTTGACTGTGTCCTGTTAACAGAGGTGAAGCAGCGACCCTGGAGGAGTGACGACCCCGGAGGAGTGGCTATTAGCAGTTGGGCTGTCCATAGGCTGAGTTATGGGCCCAGGCTCTCCAGGCTCAGTCCACGGCTCCCCTTTTTCTTCCTTACCCTGTTCTCTTGCTTATTCACAGGAGCTGCCTGGAGAGCAGCTTTATACCACTTGTTTATACCTGATGACTATGATAATAAAGCACCGCAGATGAGGATCTTTGTTCTGTGTCTGCAGTGGGGCTGGACCCTCAGCAAGAGGCTTGCTCTGGGCTCTGAACTTGAACCAGAGTGGTCTGGGCCCTTTAAACTGGGGGTGAGGATGGCCAGGCGTTCTCCTCGGGCTGATTCATACAGGGAAGGCCGTCAGTCCTTGGACGCCTAGGAGCCAGGCCAAACTGAGCAGACCCTCTTCCCTCACCTTCCCCGGAGAACGGGAACCGTGGGCACCAAGCCCTTCTGTTGGTGCGCTGCCCCGGGAAGTATCACGCTTGCTACATGCTCGCTACATGCTCGCTCTGCATCAGGCCTGTGCTAAGTGCTGGGAAACAGGGGGCACTCAGGAGAGGCAAGAGCAGGAGGTTGATGGGAAGGTGGTTCCCTCCCCAGGTGGCAAGACACCTGGGGACCCCGTCAGCTGGCCCGGGGGGTCAGAGGCTCCAAGACGGTAGACGCCTTCTCAGTCTTGCTTTCGCGTGGCCGGGTGCCCAGACCAGGAGAGCAGGCAGGGCTGAGGGAGGGGAAGGACCAGGCTCCCCTGATGAGCGTGCCTGGAACTTAATCCCTCTGCCTGCCTGGTGGAGTCCCTCCCGTTCTCTCCCTTCTTCCCACATTTGGGGAGGAGGGCACCCACAGCTGGGGCCTGAAAGGATATAAGGCTGGCGTGCCCACGGGCGCCCCGGACATTAGCACCTCCCCCAAGTGGGAGAAACCCTGCTCAGCCCCCTCTCACTGAGGGCAGGAAGGGACCCCGTGGGGTTAAGGGACTCATGAGACCTCCAAGAAGGGGGTCCCAGAGCCAGGGCCGCCCGGGTCGCCCGGCTCCCCAGCTCTCCTGTAGGATGGCTGCAGGCCTCCCACCCCCGCCCCGCCAGTCAGGGGGCCTCGGGATCCCCACTGGGCTGACCTTACCCAGGAGGGTCTTTGAGAAAGAACTCATGAGTGTGTATTGGGTGGCAAACTAGGAATATTCTGGAGCTGCCAGTCAGAGGCCTCACAGGCTCCCAGGACTAACCTAGAAGAAGAGGGTATTTCCCTGAAAGACCCCTGGAAAAGAAATTAACTGTTTTTTTTAAACTGCACATCATGGTAGGTGGGAATCTTAGTTCCCTGACCAGGGATTGAAACTGTGTCCCCTGCAGTGGAAGTGTGGAGTCCTAAATCACTGGATTGCCAGGGAATTTCCCCAAACTAGCTCTCGGGGAAATCCAGCCTTGGATTTCTCTGCCCCTGTGGCAATGCCCTGAAAGCTCTCCTGCCACCCCATGGCCATGCCTTCTTTTCGCAGGAGCCCCTTCCTTCCTCCTTTTCTTTGAGAGCGTTTTGAAGCTGAGGGGACCAAACCGGGCCCTCTCACTCCCTAGACTCATGCATGTGACCTCTTTGTGGTGAGACATGTCCGAACTGTAAACACCATTACTCCTTTGGCAGTGATTCCAAGGCCTGCCTTCCAGAGGGGAACAAGGTCATCGCCAGCATCTGTAGTCAATCATCAGGTGTTTATTGAACACTCACTGTGTGCCAAGCACTATGCTGGGGGCCCCAGGACATGCGTGGAAGCAGGCTGAAGGCAGAGCTCAAGAAGTTTACAATCTAGTTCAAGGGGAGGAGAGATACGTGTGTCAAGGCCACAGCCTCAGCCAAGACATTTTGGGGAAAGGATGGGTGACATCTGGCAAGCAAGATGGGAAGGCATCTTGGAGGGTGTAAGTCTTGACAGAAGGAGGGTTTCCGAAGATGGAGAGGATGCGGGTGGAGCGATGGGACTCAAGAGGAAGAGCTGGAGAGGCAAGGCAGCTGCCTTGGGCTTGAGCAAGGTGTGTGTGGGGGGCGTGTAGAGAGACTCAGCTGGGAAGAAGGCCTGGGACGGGGTAGGGAGCCCGAAGGGGCCAGGTCACTGAGTCTACTTGAAATGGCATCGTGGCCAAGGACAGCTCTACTGCACAGTGTGGGAGGCTGTGGAGTCCGGGCCCCTAATTCTCCCTGGAGGCCCAGGGTGAGAGATCCAGCTTATCAACGGCTGAGCAATCCACAAAGTCATGTGGGTAGTTGTTGGCCTGGAAGGCGTGCAGTGGGACCTTGGTGATGTGGGTGTTGTCACAGACGAGGCGCGAGAAGGACACTTTCTGGAGAGAGTCCCGCTGCTTCTCAGTGAAGACCCTGGGGTTCTCCCACCAGAACCTGCAGAGACACAAGCAAGGTCTCCACGCAGCCCAGCTGCTGGCCCCTTCCCACTCTGCCAAAGGGGAAGGGAGGAGGTCCCTGGGAACATGCCAAGGTCTGGCATCGGTCCTGCAGGACCCACCCCAATGCCCACCTCCGAGAAGGGCCTCCCTCCCCGCCCTCCCTGCTGAGGTCTCACTCACCTGTCCCCATCATGGATCTGCTGGAATTGCCTCCCTAGGAGGCAGGCCAGGAGAGGCCCCACCCGGCCCCTGTCTACCATGGGCTCGGCGTTGCCCCCGATCCAGATGTCAATGTTGTCGGGGGTCTTGTAGAGATCCAGTAACTTCTTAGCCAGTATCTCATTCTTCAGCACGGCCTGCAGCCCCTTCAGCGTCTTGGGTTGTGAGAGGCCACAGAAGCCCCTCCAGGAGTTGTACCCTAGGGCAGAGCGGTGGAAGCTGTCTAATGCCCTTTGAGGACATGCCCACTCCAGCTCCATCAGCCCCAGAGAGTCTGCGTTCACAGCCTCTGGGAACAGACAGGCGGTGAGCCATTGTTTATCCTGTGGCACTCGGGCTTCAAGGGAGCCAACAGGATATGTGGTGCTTACTGTGGGTCCAGGCCTGCTCTAAGCCCTGTACCCATATGTAAACTGAAGAACAGAGATGCTAAGTCACTTGTCTGACGTCACACAGCTAGAATTTGAAACCAGGCAGTCTGGCTCTTAAAGTTCTACATTTAGGAAGGTCCAGTAGTCATCGCTTTCCCTCTTTTCTTAATATTTTCTGGACTTTTAAACTGGTTTCACAAGTCAGTGGTTGATCTCTTTCATTTGAGGAGCCCGGGAATAGTACCAGATATGTTCTCTGGCCTCTGTCTTAGGGACACTGGAAGATGCCATTTCACAGGTGACTTTTTAAAACAGGCATCTCTGCCTTCTGTTTTAGAACTGATCAGCTCCTCGGGGCTATAGAGGAGAGTCCCTGGGAACCCCAGAAGTAGCAAAACATTCCCCAGGCCTGGCTGGACCCTGGGCCCACTCACCAGGCATCCCATGGTCCCGGCAACGCTGTAAGTTGATAGCAGCCAGGTCAAAGCCGTGGATCTTGTGAGTGGGCTGGAAAAGCTTGTTTCGCAGCTCACTCGTCACCATTTTATCCTGATTCATCAGCTTGGACTTCTTGGCCAGCAGACCCCGCACCAGAGGGTCAATTCCACCTGCAAGGGAGACCCGGAGGCCATGCTGGGGGTGGGGCAGGTGGGGATATCCTCCATTGCCGGGCACACCCTCCTCCTGACAGGTTCTCTTTCTCAGGTGAAAGACGGGCCAACTGGCCCTCTGGGGCTGGAACTGGGGAAAGAAGAGCCCAGTGCGGCCCACAGGGTGTGTGGGGGTTGAAGGCCTGTCCATACCGCCTGCCATGCTGCGGTGATGCATGAGCATGAGCTTCAGGGTTTCTTCCAAGCTCCCGTTCAGAGACTTGGCTCCTTCTCCATATGGTCCCCCAAGAAACTGTGCACCATGAGAAGAGATGGCAGAAATCTCTAGAAATGCCCTGACTTGTCAGGCCTTAAGTGAAAGCCTGTTTCAACACAGCCCAGCCCAGGATAAAGGGGTGTGGGGTCCAACCTTTGGCACTTAATGGAGGTGGAAAGTTATAGAGAACAGCAGAAGAGAGCAATTTATTTACTGTGCGTGTGCGTCAGCTGCTCAGTCGTGTCTGGCTCTTTGTGACCCCATGGACTATAGCCCGCCAGACTCCTCTGTCCATGGGATTCTCCAGGCAAGAATACTGGAGTGGGGCGCCATTGCCCTTCTCCAGGGAATCTTCCCAACCCAGGGATCAAACGCACGTCTCCTGCACAGCAGGCAGTCTTTACCATTTGCGCTGCCCGGGGAAGCGCTATTTATTTATTGGACACAGGAATTCTTTCTGCAAGAGTCAGGGAAGCCTGAGGGAGGGAAAGGAAGCAGGGAAAACTTGGTACCTTAAAGGCCAGTGCAGGAAAGAAAGAATAATAACTAATACTTGGTGACCACCTCCTGTGTGTCAGGAGCCACCGTAGGGCGCTGTATATATATATATTTGATTTCCCTAGTATCCTAGTGAGACAGGCATTATTAGTGTCCCTGTTTTACAAACGAAGAAACTGAGGCTCAGTGAGGTGAAGTCGCTTGCCCAAGGCCGCATAGGAAGTGGCGGAAGCCTGACTTACATGCCAGGTTTTTCTACAAGCAGGCTGCAGAGTGAGGCAGCCAGGTGATACTGTGTCCCTGAAGGGACATACCGTCTTTGATTATCCTCCAGGTGTTGAAGAAGAGGGTGTGCAGGGGGAGCTCCGCTTCCGGACCCCATGGCTGGTAATTCTCATCCAGGCGGGACACAGTGGGGGGAACCTCTAAGTGGCCAAAGCGGAAGGCAAAGGTGAAGACATTGGAAATTCGGGGATCCACAGAGTTGTTATAGCCTTGGTATGGCGGGACCCACTTCTGCATCTCACCACCTAGCACAATGGGCAGGTAGTCCCTAAAGGTGATAATCTGCAAGGAAAAACAAGTCATGAAAAAAAGGATGTGAGAAGACTTAAAGCTTTGTGGAGTGAGGTCGGAGCCAAGGACGCGTGGTCAAAAATCAAGGATGGCAAAGGGATTGCATGTGTGTCCTACGGACTGCATGTGTCCAATTCTCCTTCCCATAACCCTAGCAGACACTACTAACTGATCATGACATACTTTCTGCTGATCTTCCATGATCTGTCTCAACATAGGCTCTACTGATCAGTCACTTGAATTTGACGTTTGAAATGTACTCTCTTGGCCATCTTTGCTCTAAATTTATGATGAAGCTAACATCACAGTCTCTGTGTATCACTTTAACATAAAATTATATTATTAAACTTTTTCCCAAAGGCCAGGGCAAGAGGAATGGAGAACCACAGGAATGAGTCACAGGGTAATCAAGGGGAGTTCATTCCATCCCCCATTCTGAAAGAAGTGCTGCTCCATAGAGAGGTCAGTTTCTTGTTTTGTTTTGCTCAGAAGAGTGAATTAACACAAACTGAGAAAATTTTGAAAAAATAAAGAGTCATGCCATCCCACCACACAATAATTATATTAACTGTTTATTCTTTCTAATCTTTATAGTATACATATTTGAACTTGGTCGTAATCCTAGAAAACATTTATGTGAAATGCATTCTGCTTTTTTACCTAACATCTCGAATGTTTCTACCTAGCTCACGATTATTATGTCATTGAACGTGTATAATATTCTCTTGCCCTCATGGGTCCTTCCCATTCCCTCAGCAGCATAGACTCTGGGGACACCATCCTTGGGGCAGGCCACCTGCTCCTCAAGCTCTGGGAGGCAGCAGAAGACAGAACCCTGCCCCTGGCCACAGTGGCCTGGCCTGACTGGGGCCCCAGACTAAGCTGGTTAGTCAGATTCTCTTGCTCAGGGAATTTAGATTTCAGATGCAGCTATCCTAGACTGTTTCTGATGGTGCTCGATTGAGTGATAGAGTGATATGGGTTGTCATTTTCTACCATGAGCAGAAACGCAGAGAAAACCCGTCTGCAGAGAAAGAGAGATGGGAGGACAGGAGAAGAGGGGAGGGAGAGACAGTGAGAGTGACTTGCCTTAATTCCAAATGATTTCCAGTCTCTGGCTCTCACCCTTGCTGAGGCCTGACTACACTACACTCATTGCCCTGAGGTTCCAGGAGAAACCCTTAGGAGCTCCCATTTGATTTATGTGTAGGGTGAACGGACACTGAACATCTCAATTATCCTGAGTGGGTTTCTTTTTCTTGTAGTCCAAGAAACCCTATGCTGAAGCTCTAACTCTCTCAGGTGACTGTATTTGGAGATAGGGCCTGTAAAGCGGTAATTAAGGTTAAATGATGTCATAAGGGTGGAGCCCGAATCCAGTAAGACTAGTGTCCTTATAAGAGAGCAATGCACACGGGGGGTGGGGGTGGGGTACCACTTGAGAAAAACGTAGAGCGAAGGTGGCCAAGCAAAGGAGAAAGGCTTCAGGAGAAATCAAACCTGCTAACTCCTTTAATCTTGGATTTCCAGTCTCCAGAACTGTGAGAAAACACCGCTCTGTAAGCCACGCAGTCTGCATTACTCTGTTATGGCAGCCCAACAAACTAATAAAAGCCTCAACTCAGACAGCCTTCAGGTAGATATTTTTTATCCTTTGATTTCCTATACACATCTCCAGCAGCAAGATTTATGGGTCTACATTAAAAAAAAAAAAAAAAAGTATTGAACTGTAGAGATTTTGCTAAGAAATGAATGGAAATAGTTCTCTTTGATGGTTAAAAATATGTGCATGGGGCTCCTGGTTCCAAAACAAGATGGAGGTCACTCAGTTTTCCTTACTGAATGTAACTAAATAAACCTAAATGTATTCTCCACTAAACAGAACTAAATGCCCTGCAAATTATCCAACAGACAGCACTAAATAGGCTCTGAAAGCTGGAAAGATGGACTGGCTAAAGACCTTGTCAAGGAATGACAAAATGGTGAGTCCCTACATGCCCCAGACTAGGTCCATGAGAGGATGGTAGTCTTCAGCCTCCAACAGAAATAGACAAAAGCAGTTAAGAAAAACCTTCTCTCTCATTCTACAGAGGACCTGGCTAGGGGGAAGTTCAGCAAAAACCTAGTAAAGAGTCCCCAAATCTGCTTCACAATTCAAGCCATTAGCCATCTCAACTCTTGATCCACAACCCAACCCACGATCTGCCTGCAGCAGTGAAGCCCCGTGTCTCTGTTCTTCACCCAATGGTATAGAGACTCAGGCACAGTGGCTTCTACAACTCTAGAAGGTTAACCCATAACTCTAGAACGTTACTCAGCAACAGAAGGCAGCCAGGAATGTACCTTCCTGCCCCGCAGACAGAGTCAGCAGGGATTGGGTGGGGACCCCAGAAGAACAAAGAAGAATGAAACAGACCAGAATAGCATTGCAAGGGCTCAGAAAGCTAAACTGTCATTGGAACTAAAGCTTGCAAAAGCATTCCAGAACCTACAACCAAACCTATACAGGGTAACTTATTATTGAACAATATATGCCTAAATAGAAGATTTAAATAGGATCAGGAGTCTCCTAACATAATAACTAAAATGTCCAGGATAAAATTGAAAATCACCCATAATACCAAGAACCAAGAAAGCCACAAGTTAAATGAGAAAGATAATAAACTGATGCCAATACTGGCATGAATCAGTTATTGGAATCATCTGATAAAGATTTTCAAGCAGCTGTCATTAAAATGCTGCAATAATCCATTTTAAGTTCAGTTCAGTTCAGTTCAGTCACTCAGTTGTGTCTGACTCTTTGCGACCCCAAGAATCGCAGCACTCCAGGCCTCCCTGTTCATCACAAACTCCCGGAGTTTACTCAAACTCATGCCCATCGAGTCGGTGATGCCATCCAGCCATCTCAGGCTCTGTCGTCTTCACCTCCTGCCCCCAATACCTCCCAGCATGAGGGTCTTTTCCAATGAGTCAACTCTTCGCATGAGGTGGCCAAAGTACTGGAGTTTCAGCTTCAGCATCAGTCCTTCTAATGAACACCCAGGACTTATCTCCTTCAGGATGGACTGGTTGGATCTCCTTGCAGTCCAAGGGACTCTCAAGAATCTTCTCCAACACCACAGTTCAAAAGCATCAATTTTTCGGTGCTCAGCTTTCTTCACAGTCCAACTCTCACATCCATACATGACCACTGGAAAAACCATAGCCTTGACTAGACTGACCTTTGGTGACAAAGTAATGTCTCTGCTTTTCAATATACTATCTAGGTTGGTCATAAATTTTCCTTCCAAGGAGTAAGTGTCTTTTAATTTCATGGCTGCAGTCACCATCTGCAGTGATTCTGGAGCCCAAAAAAATAAAGTCTGACACTGTTTCCACTGTCTCCCCATCTATTTCCCATGAGGTGATGGCACCAGATGGCATGATCTTAGTTTTCTGAATGTTGAGCTTTAAGCCAACTTTTTCACTCTCCTCTTTCACTTTCGTCAAGAGGCTTTTTAGTTCCTCTTCACTTTCTGCCATAAGGGTGGTGTTATCTGCATATCTGAGGTTATTGATATTTCTCCCGGCAATCTTGACTCCAGCTTGTGCTTCTTCCAGCCCAGCGTTTCTCATGATGTACTCTGCATAGAAGTTAAATAAGCAGGGTGACAACATACAGCCTTGACGTACTCCTTTTCCTATTTGGAACCAGTCTGTTGTTCCATGTCCGGTTCTAACTGTTGCTTCCTGACCTGCATACAGCTTTCACAAGAAGCAGGTCAGGTGGTCTGGTATTCACATCTCTTTCAGAACTTTCCACAGTTTATTGTGATCCACACAGTCAAAGGCTTTGGCATAGTCAATAAAGCAGAAATAGATGTTTTTCTGGAACTCTCTTGCTTTTTCGATAATCCAGCAGATATTGGCAATTTGATCTCTGGTTCCTCTGCCTTTTCTAAAACCAGCTTGAACATCTGGAAGTTCTCGGTTCATGTATTGCTGAAGCCAGGCTTGGAGAATTTTGAGCATTACTTTACTAGCAGGTGAGATGAGTGCAATTGTGCGGTAGTTTGAGCATTCTTTGGGATTGCCTTTCTTAGGGATTGGAATGAAGACTGACCTTTTCCAGTCCTGTGGCCACTGCTGAGTTTTCCAAATTTGCTGGCACATTGAGTGCAGCACTTTCACAGCATCATCTTTTAAGATTTGAAATAGTTCTACTGGAATTCCATCACATCCACTAGCTTTGTTTGTAGTGATGTTTTCTACGTCCCACTTGACTTCACATTCCAGGATGTCTGGCTCTAGGTCAGTGATCACACCATTGTGATTATCTGGCTCGTGAAGATCTTTTTTGTACAGTTCTTCTGTGTATTCTTGCCACCTCTTCTTAATATCTTCTGCTTCTGTTAGGTCCATACCATTTCTGTCCTTTATCGAACCCATCTTTGCCTGAAATGTTTCCTTGATATCTCTAATTTTCTTGAAGAGATCTCTAGTCTTTCCCATTCTGTTGTTTTCCTCTATTTCTTTGCATTGATCACTGAGGAAGGCTTTCTTATCTCTCCTGGCTATTCTTTGGAACTCTGTATTCAAACGGGAATATCTTTCCTCTTCTCCTTTGCTTTTTGCTTCTCTTCTTTTCACAGCTATTTGTAAGGCCGCCTCAGACAACCATTTTGTCTTTTTGCATTTCTTTTCCATGGGGATGGTCTTGATCCCTGTCCTCTGTACAATGTCACGAACCTCCGTCCATAGTTCATCAGGCTCTCTGTCTATCAGATCTAGTCCCTTAAATCTATTTCTCACTTCCACTGAATATTCATAAGGGATTTGATTTAGGTCATACCTGAATGGTCTAGTGGCTATCCCTACGTCTGACAGGATGTGGCCCACTGGAGAAGGGAATGGCAAACCACTTCAGTATTCTTGCCTTGAGAACCCCATGAACAGTATGAGAAGGCAAAATGATAGGATACTGAAAGAGAAACTCCCCAGGTCGGTAGGTGCCCAATATGCTACTGGAGATCAGTGGAGAAATAACTCCAGAAAGAATGAAGGGATAGAGCCAAAGCAAAAACAATACCCAGTTGTGGATGGGACTGGTGATAGAAGCAAGGTCTGATGCTGTAAAGAGAAATATTGCATAGGAATCTGGAATGTTAGGTCCATGAATCAAGGCAAATTGGAAGTGGTCAAACAGGAGATGGCAAGAGTGAACGTAGACATTCTAGGAATCAGCGAACTAAAATGGACTGGAATGGGTGAATTTAACTCAGATGACCATTATATCTACTACTGTGGGCAGGAATCCCTTAGAAGAAATGGAGTAGCCATCATGGTCAACAAAAGAGTCCGGAATGCAGTACTTGGATGCAATCTCAAAAACGACAGAATGATCTCTGTTCGTTTCCAAGGCAAACCATTCAATATCACGGTAATCCAAGCCTATGCCCCAACCATTAACGCTGAAGAAGCCGAAGTTGAACGGTTCTATGAAGACCTACAAGACTTTTTAGAACTAACACCCCAAAAAGATGTCCTTTTCATTATAGAGGTTTGGAATGCAAAAGTAGGAAGTCAAGGAACACCTGGAGTAACAGGCAAATTTGGCCTTGGAGTACGGAATGAAGCAGGGCAAAGGCTGATAGAGTTTTGCCAAGAGAACGCACTGGTCACAGCAAACACCCTCTTCCAACAACACAAGAGAAGACTCTACACATGGACATCACCAGATGGCCAAAGCCAAAATCAGATTGATTATATTCTTTGCAGCCAAAGATGGAGCAGTTCTATACAGTCAGCAAAACAAGACCTGGAGCTGACTGTGGCTCAGATCATGAATTTTAAGTTGTCTTAAAACAAATGAAGAACAGAACATTCCATAAAAGAAGTGCTAAATCGCTTCAGTCGTGTCCAACTCTTTGCGACCCCATGGACTGTAGCCTGCCAGGCTGCTTTGTCCATGGGATTCTCCAGGCAAGAATACTGGAGTGGGTTGCCATTTCCTTCTCCAATAAAAGAAGTAGAATTTATATAAAAAAGGAACAAATTGAAACTATATAACTGAGAATACCCTAACTGAAATAAAAATTTGTTGACTAGACCCAGTGGTAAGGTGGACATGGCAGGATAGAATTGAGAACAGATCAACAGAAATTAGTCAATCTGAAAAACAGACAGAAAATAGACTTAAGAAAAAAAAGTCAAACAAACCAGAGCCTCCATTTTCTGTAGCACAATAACAAAAGAATCTAATGTTCATATTAATGGAATTCCATATTTAGAAGAGAAATTGGATGGGACTGAAAGGTATTTGAAGAAATAATGTCTGAAAACCCCCCCAAATTAGTGACAGACATACATCTACATATATAAGAAGTTGAATTTCAAACAAAGAAATCTACTGTAAGACACATCATAATCAAGTTTGTGAAAACTAAACACAAACATTCTTAAAAACAGCCAAGGAGAAATGATATATTACCTACAAAGGAACACCAATTTGAATAGCTTTACTCATAGCTCAGTTGGTAAAGAATCCACCTGCAATGCAGGAGACTCTGGTTCGATTCCTGGGTCGGAAAGATCCCCTGGAGGGGCTAGGCTACCTACTCCAGTTTTCTTGGGCTTCCCTTGTGGCTCAGCTGGTAAAGAATCCGCCTGCAATGTGGGAGACCTGGGTTCGATCCTTGGCTTGGCAGATCCCCTGGAGAAAGGAAAGGCTATCCACTCCAGTATTCTGGCCTGGAGAATTCCATGGACTGTATAGTCCGTGGGGTCACAAAAAGTTGGGCAGGACTGAGCGACCTTCACTTTCAATTTGAATAGCAGTGAATTTCTCATTTGAAACCATGGAGGCAAGAGGGAAGCAGCACAACATTTTTCAAATGCTGAAAGAAAAGAACTGTCAACCTTGAATCTAGTATCTGGTAAAACTATTCCTCTGGAATAAAAGGGAAATAAAGACATTCTCAGATGAAGGAAGAGAAGAGCATTTACTGCGAGCAGACCTAGCTTCAGAGAATGGCTAAAAAAACTCTTTAAATATAAAGAAATGATAACAGAAGAAGGCTAGGACCTTCAGAAAGGAAAGAACAATGTAACAGGTAACATTCCACCCAATAGCAGAATGCACAAACACTTCTTAAGGATCTGTGGAACATTCAACAAGATAACTGTACCAGAGTTATAAAGTAAACTTGAACAAATTTGAAAGAATTGAGATCATATAGAGTATATTATCTGACAACGATGGAATCAAACTAGAAATCACTAACAGAAAGGCAGCAGTGAAATCTCTGAACACTTGGAAATAAAATAATTTACTTCTAAATAACCTACAGGTCAAAGAGAAAGGAAGTAACAACAACAAAACATACATAATGAATTAAAATGAAAACATAGTGTATCCGCATTTGTGGGATACATCTAACAGTGCCAGGGGGAAATTTATATCACTTCTAATACTTCTATTAGAAAAGAAGAAAGCTCTCAAATCAATAATCTAAGGTCCCACCTCAATAAACTAGCACTAAGAGCAAAATAAACCTAAAGCAACCAGACTAAAGAAGAAAAGTCATATAATTATAAAAATCTATGCAGGAAAACCACTTGACAAAATTCCACATCTATTCATTTAAAAGCTTTCAGTACACTAGGAGAAGAGCAGAATTTCCTCAACTTCATGTAGAGCATTTACCAAAAAATTCACAATTAACATACTTAATGGTAAACCTTGAATGCTTTTCTTTTACTGTTGGGAAGATGAGAATGTCTGCTGTCACCACTCTTATTCGGTATAGTACTGGAAGTTATACTTTTCTTGCCTGTAATAAGGCAAGATAAAGAAATGAAAAACACACAAATTAGAAAAGAAGGAATATAACTAATTATTTATAGATGACACAACTATCTGTAGAAAATCCCAAGGAATCTACAGATTCCTAGAACTGGGTTTAGCAAGGTCACAGGATACAGAATCAGCACATAAAAATCAATTATATTTTTACACACTGATAATGAATAAGTGGAAACTGAAAAAAGAGATGTAACACCATTTACAATTCTTCCAAAGGAAGTTAATATTCAGGTATGTAACGAGCATGTATAGGATCTGTGGGATTAAAATTATAAAATGCTGATGAAATAAATCAAGGAAAATCTAAACATTTGGAGAGACATACTATGTTTATGGGCTTCCCTGATGGTAAAGAATCTGCCTGCAATGCGGGAGACCTGGCTTCGATCCCTGGGTTGGGAAGATCCCCTGGAGGAGGGCATGCCGACCCAGTCCAGTATTCTTGCCTGGAGAATCCCCAAGAACAGAGGAGCCTGGTGGGCTACAGTCCATGGGGTCACGGAGTCAGACATGACTGCATGACTAACACACACACATACTGTTTATAGGATGCAATTCTTATCAAAATCTCTTATCAAGACTTCTTTGTAGACATGGATAAGCATGTTTTAAAATGTATAAGGAAAGGTAAAGACCCTACGATAGCCAAAATAATTTTGAAAAAGAAGAGTAAAGTGAGAAGAGTCATTCTTCCTAATGTTAAGTCTTCTCATATAACTACAGTTATTGAACACTGGTACTGGAATAGGAATAGACATATAGATTAGTGGAATAGAATGGGCAATCTAGAAATAGACTGATATAAATATGTCCAAATATTAAGAATTTTTGACAAAGGAGCAAAAGCTGAAAGATAGCCTTTCCTTAAGTCGTGTTGGAGCAATCAGGAATCCATAGTCACCCTGCCCCTCAATGAACCCTGACCTAAACCCTATGCTTTATACAAAAATTAACCTCAAATGGATCATGAACTTAAATGTAAAAGATAAAACCATAAAACGTCTAGAAAAATAAAACCAGGAGATAAATCTTTGGGACCTAAGACTTAGGGACAGAATTGAGACTTGACACCAAAAGCACAATATGTGAAAGGAAAAAACTGATAAATTTGACCTCATTAAAATTAAAACCCTTACTCTGCAAAGAACTCTATTAAGAGAATGAAAAGACAAGGTACAGACTGGGAGAAAATATGTACAGTCACATATTTGACAAAAGACTCATAGCTAGAGTGTAAAAAGAACTGGCTTCCCTGATGGTTCAGATAGTAAAGAATCTTCGTGCAATGCAAGAGACCCAGGTTTGATCCTTGGGTCAAGGAAGATCCCCTGGAGAAGGGAATGGTAACCAACTCCAGTATTCTTGCCTGGAGATTTCCATGGACAGAGGAGCCTGGCAGGTTATAGTCCATGGGGTCACAAAGAGTCAGACACAGCTGAGTGACTAACACACACTGAAAACTCAACATGAAAAGACAAACTCTAATTTGAAAATGGGCAAAATAGGGACTTCCCCGGTGGGCCAGTGGTTAAGAATCCACCTTCCAATGCTTCCAATGCAGGTGACTCCGGTTCCAGTCCTGGTCTGTGCACTGAGATCCCACTGTGGACAGCTACACCGGTGCACCCAAACCACTGAGCTCACAGGCCACAGTGAAAGATCTCACGTGTCATAACTAAGACCCAAGGCAGCCAAAGAACAAACAATATAAAATAAAAAAATAATAAAAATAGAAAACGGGCAAAATATGTGAGCCAAAGTTTTACTGAAGAGGATATCCAGATGGCAAAAAAAAATAAAAAAATAAAAGCGTGTGAAAAGATGTTCAGTGTGATCAGCCATTAGGTAAATGCAAAGTAAAATCACAATGCAGTATCATTACATACCTATCAGAAAGGTTGAGTGAAGTGAAAGTCGTTTAGTCGTGTCCGACTCTTTGTGATCCCATGGACTATACAGTCCATGGAATTCTCCAGTCCAGAATACTGGAGTGGGTAACCTTTTCCTTCTCCAGGGGATCTTCCCAACCCAGGGATCAAACCCAGGTCTCCCGCATTGCAGGTGGATTCTTTACCCGCTGAGCTACAGCTGGTAAAAAGGCAGAACAAAGGAGTGGTGTGGTGATAGAAGAGGTCAGTGTCTTTATTGTGGTGGTGGTTACATGAAACTATGCATTTTCATGATACAATTGCATGGAGCTACACACACACACATACACACCACACACGAAGAGACTGCATTTATTACTGGTGAAATCCAATTAAACTTTATGGTTCATATCAATGTTAACTTCAAGCTTTTGACATTGTACCATAGCTATGCAAACCAACATATGAATGACCTGCTGACACCCTGAATCCAGGGATTCATTTTGGGGCAGAGAAGCTGAAGAAACAGAAGGGAGGGCTTACAAGAGTGAGACAGTGGGAAAGAAGCAGGAGAGGAGAGGAAGGGGGGATGGAGGTCTGGCAGCAGGTAGAAGGCAGAAGGCAGAGCCAGGTGAACAAGCGAGGCTGGTGTATAGGCAGTGCTCCCGGGCTTCTCACCTGTATGAAGGCTCCCAGGATTTTCCGGGCTTCCTGGTAGAGCTTCTCTCCATCCCAGTGAGGGTTGAGTTTCTTTAGTTCTCTGGCCAGCCGGTTGTGCTCTCGGAGAAGGAGCGTGTGGGAAGTGGCCAGCAGGATCTGCTCTGAGGCTCGGGAATCTCCTGAAAGCCCAGAAGGCAGGAAGGTGGGCTCACCCTGAGCAGCCCCTGAACCCAGTAACCTACACAAAGAAATACATATCCCAGCGGGAAGCTCTCTTAAGTCCCTCCTTCTCGTTAATTGAAGCTGGAAAGAGATATGAGTTGTGATTCATAGATTTGAATCCCAGATCTGCATACACACCTTTTAGTTCTGTCACTTTGGACAAGTTACTTAATGTTTCTAAGCCTCAGTCTTTATATCTGTGAAAATGGGGATAATAAAGTTGACCTCCCCCCCCCACCAACTAGACTGTGGTAAAGACTACAGATGACATTAAGAAGTAAAATTTTGCTAATTAAATCCAAATTGCCTTCTAAGACAGGACGTTCAAATGAGCGAGGGGCTTTTTATTGTTCCGAGCAACTCTGACAGTTTTAGGAATGCAAGTTTGAGGGTGGGAACCTGTGAAGGGTTAAATTATTCCGTGTAATAAGGGAGAAGAATCTAGACATGGGGGCTGTCGGGAGGAAAAGGTCATGTAGATGCTGAAAGACCAGGTGCTTTACAGGGGGCTTCTCTTTGTGTCCTCTAATCTTCAGGAAAGTCTGTGAAATTCACAAATGCTTGGTCTTAGTGGATATTTTTATGGAAAACAGGAAGGGCTTGGTTTTGTGTCTGGACTGATGTGAGATGTGTGCGTGGACACAGAATCCAAGAGATCAAGCAAGAGACCTGGGCCTTCTGCCATCTCTGGGTGGGTTTCATCTAGAAGACTGGATTTTTGGAAGAGATAAGACCTCTGGAAGCCAAAGGCAGAGAGGACCAGGAGGGCATGAGCCCCTAGAATGAGAAATGGAGGGCTTCAGTTGCACAGGCTGCATGGAGTGGGGGCTCTGTGCCAAGATTATAAAAAGCCTTAAAAATATACATTCCTTTTGATTTATATAGAACTTCCTCCTCTAGGAAGTTATCTTAGTAAACTTACTGAAACTCAGCACAAGGATGCGTCAACAAGGATGCTCACGACCTTACAAACAGCAACAAAATCACAGAAAAGCTAAAAATGACTTAAACGTCTCCACATAGGGTTGGTAAAATAAATTATGATAAACATATGCCATGGAATGCTAGGTAACCATTAAAGATTGTGATGTAGAAGAAAAAATATTTAAAGATGTGATAGGTGAAGAGAAAACATCAGATTACAGAGCTGCACTCTAGTATGACCCCCAACTGTGTAAAACAGTGTAGAACAAGATCTATGATAGGAAAAAAGCTGGAAAGATAGGCCTTAAAATGTCAAGGATGATCATCTGTGAGTAGTGGGATTTTGTGGATTTTCTTATTTTCTTTGTGCTTTTCTGGATTTCCATATTTTTTTTTTTTTTTTACATACACTGAACACATGTTCTTAGATCCTGTATCTGTTTGGGCCCTTCTGCCAGTCCTGGACCAGTGCCTGCAGTAGTGGTGGCTTTCAGTATTTTTCCAGAAGACAATGAGAAGAAGCAAGGGTCAGTCTTCCAGTGCTTGGAAGCCACTGAGCACCCTCGAGAAGCTTTTCCGGCCTCCCTCTGCTCTCAGTCCCCAGGATAATCCCTTTGTCCTTGGGCCCCTCTATTCCCAGCCTAGACTCACCCGCCAGGAAGCAGGGCACGCGGGTAGTGGTGTTGATGAACTCACAGGGGCTCGGCTTCTTGTCAAAGGGCAGGTAGGCCAGCCCGTGGTCCCGGGCTTCTTGGTGGACAGCCATGAGACCCAGCGGGCTGCTGAGGTTCCGGAGACGGCTGGCCAGGCTGGGCTCAGAGCCGTACACTAAGCTGGCGTCCAGGAAGGAGGTCACAGCATTGATCTGTTCTCGGGCCAACGACTGGTAAGGTGGAGTGGGGCAGACAAACCCGGCTCGGAAGAAAGGCATGCATTTCCCTTGAGTCTTCAACTTGGGATCATTTTTCGGGAATTGCAGAGAGATGGGGGTGGGTGACTGCAGAGGTGGTACAGCCGGCAGCCTCTCCCCAGGGCAGGTCTGGATGCATCTGGCCAAGATGCTGATGGTGCCCTCCTGGGACCCTAGTGCCAGACACTGGCTCCAGAGGCCTCGTGCTGACGCTACATCCTGGGCCCCCAGGACCCTGAAGTTCACTACCTCCTGCTGTGTAAAAGGGCCAAGAGGAATCATTCCAACTTTTACAGCATAAGCCTCAAATTTTTGGTTGTAAGGGAGTCCTGGGATCCCGGCACAGGGAAGCAGGGCATGAGGCAGGAAAGAGTTTGTTAATAATTACTACCAACAACAGCTACCATTTATTTCTTTTGGACCTACCATGTGCTTGGTATCGTGTATACTTTATCTCACTTTACCTCATAAAACCCTGTAAGGTAGGTAATTCTGTCTCACTTTACATGCAAGAAAACTGAGGCTCCAAAAGGTTAAGTGATTTGCCCAAGAACTTACAAACTGAAAGAGAAAGATGTGGGACTCAGATCTAGGTTGACCTTACTCCACAGCTTATGTTCTTCATGTGCTGTGCTGTGCTCAGTCGCTTCAGTTGTGTTCGACTCTTTTCGACCCTCTGGACGGTAGCCTTCAGGCTTCTCTGTTCTCCAGGTAAGAAAGCTGGAGTGGGTTGCCATGCCCTTCTTCAGGGGATCTTCCCAATCCAGGGAGCGAATCCATGTCTCCTATGTCTCCTGCATTGGCAGGTGGGTTCTTTACCACTAGCGCCACCTGGCAAGCCCATGTTCTTTATATCACAAGACATATTCTTGATATGCTTGAGTGAATAAATCACGCTCTCACTGTAAAACCCACGAATAAGAAGAAAGGTGCGCCACTGCAAATTCATTTCCCTTCCTGCTGGAAATTCCCATAAGTCCCTGCCGCTCGTTCTGACTCATCCATCACGTTTCAGCTCTTTCTGGGAGTAGCCTTCCTGGACTCCATGTTTATTCATGGCAGCATTCCACAAATTTACTGGGTATACAATGACTCTCCTGGGGATCTGGATAAAATGTAGATTCTGCTTCCCAATGTTTGGGGTGCGGTTGAGATTTTACATTTCTAATAAGACCCCAGGTGACATCAGTGCCGCTGGGCCAGGGATGAAGAAAACCCTCCCCAGAGCTTCCCAGTTTTGCCACTAGTGATTACTTGTCCATTTTCCCCACAGGTCATCTTTCCTCGAGGGAAGGGATGCTGTCTCCTTCATCTTTGAATCTCAAGTGCTTAGTTGTGGCCTGATGATGGCAGATGATGGATGTCTATTTACAACATAAGTGGGCAAATGAATGAATAGAACGATTGAGGCTTGGGAAGCTGTCAGATCAGCATTCAAGATCTCCAGGAGGTCCTGGGTGATGGGCTGGGAACACCTGCTACACCAGGGAGGCAAGCAGTTTGCCAGGGACCCGCTGCTGCAGGGGCCTACCATGATGGGGAAGCAGTTGTCTCCCTGGATACAGTGCTCCTCACACTGGGCTTTGGAGTGCTCGCTGTTCCCCAGTTCCGTTTCCGGGGCGAAGTCCAGGTCGTGGTCCACAATTTGACCCCACTGCATGAAGAGCAGGGACCTGTTTTGGTCCAGAACACCCTCTTCGTCCAGGTAGCCTACAATTTTGTTGGATACCTTACGGATGTCTCACAGATGGAGACAGAAGGAGAGGGAAGAAAAGGTGCATTGAAGATTCAGATTGAATGCAGTATATTCAGTACCCATGACGTAACAGGTACACTTCATCTTCAGGACAAGCTCTGAAGTGGGTGGCATTACTCCCATTCTGAGTCCAAGAGGGGTGAGAGCAACTCACCAACGTCCTACAGTTACAAAGGGCCAGGTCTGTATGACTTGATGGTTTCAAGGCCAATGCCCTTTCCACTCAAAGAGGGGAAAAAAAGGCAGGCTGTCCCTTAAGTACATACCACGGAGGAGATGCCAGGTGTCTGGAAACAGGACATGTGCTGTGCTGTGCCCCACAGAACAGAGGGGCTCTGGGGAGGGCCTGCCAACTCAGATAAGGCCAATAGATGGGACCTGCAGGCAAAGAACAGCTGATGCACTCCAGGGGTTGCGGCAGGACAAGCTCCAGCAGGATGGTGCAGGGAACCCATCTGCCTGGGAGACCCCGGGGTACTTGGCTTGATGGCTGCTGGGCCATGACCACCACGTGGCTGGGCTCGAGACGCGGGATCTGCAGCCCTCTAGTGGCGTTTCCCGGAACACCACGAGGGAGCGAGTCCCCATCTCTGTGTCTCCCCGGGTGTGGCTCTGCCACGCGTCTGTCTGTCCTCGCGCCCGTGTCTGCGTCCTCTCCTTGGGTACTTAGGGGACCGCCTCCCTTCCCCTCTGACTCCATCTCTCCGCGCCAGCTCGGAGCTCGCCCCCTCCCCGCGGGACGCGGAAGCCGTTGCGCGTCTTCCTCTGCGTCCAGCCGAAGGGCAGGGCGAGCCCGTCCTCGTACTCCGCCGGCAGCCAGCGCGCCAGCGCCCTGTTGGCGGCGCCCAGCGCGGGGCTCCTCCTGAAATGGCAAGGGTGGCCCTCAGCCTCGGCCGGCCAGCTCCTGGGTCTGCTTGTCCGCACACCCCAGGGGGATTCCCCCGGGGAAGGACGGGAGCCTCTGCCCCAGGGAGACGGGATGCGGAGGAGGTGCCTCTGAAGTGTGCGGTGGTCTGGACCACTCCCATCCCCGAAGGCTCGGGGCTCCTCCGCCCCAGGGAAAGGCGCTCCTTCCGGCCGGATAGACGGTGGTCTCTTTAGACAAGTTGGGAAAGTGAGGCAGGTGGGTTCCAACAGAATGGTTTCCAGCGGGCGCTGGCCCGGGATGGTGAGGCCATGGGAGTCCTGCCTCTCGTGCTCAAGGGGCCAAGCCCCTGGCTGGGCCGCGCGGGGCAGGTGGGCCAACCTGCGCACTACACATCCCCACGGCCTGCCGCTCAACTGTTATTACAGACTCCCGTGATGGTGCGATAAGGGCTGTTTTCATCACATTTCACCAGAGGAACAGGGGCGCCGCACCCCACCTCCCAGGAGAGTGCAGTCAGGTCCAGGCTAGGGTCTGAAAGAGAAGAGACGCCAGAGGGCAAGGTGGTGTCAGAAAACCCTCTATCCCTCCTGGGCCTGGGTTCTTCCTCCATTCCGAGGCCCCGAGGGGAGGTTCATCTTTTGAACTGGATTTTTGGGAGAATACATTTTACATTCTAAGGGAGCGTTTCTCAGGGGTTTCACCCTTCATCCTGACACCTCATTAAGGTAAAACTTTTAATTCTCATTTTACAGAGAAGAAACTGGGACCACAGGGTTCCCAAGACTTGCCCAAGGCGGCACAGATTAGTAATAGCTCCAGTGAAAGTGAAAGTGAAGTCACTCAGTTGTGTCCGACTCTTTGCGACCCAGAGGACTGTAGCCTACCAGGCTCCTCCATCCATGGCATTTTCCAGGCAAGAGTACTGGAGTGGGTTGCCATTTCCTTCTCCAAGAACTGTTAGTAATTCTTGGTCTATCAGATCATTTGAATCACTGGAGTTTTCTTTTAGAATGAAAGTACCCCCTGAGAGTTTAGGTGCATGTTAGTATGAGTTTGTTTGATAAGATTGCTTTTCTAGAAGCTCCACTGATGGGTATGTCCCTGGTGGTCCAGTGGTTTAGACCCCACACTTCCACTGTAGGGGGTTAGAGTTCAACCCCTGGTTGGGAAACTAAGATCCCAGATGCCACATGGCATTGCAAAAAAGAAAAAAATGTAAAAAAGTTCTACTGACCTCTAAACTACTAAGCACACAGGAATCTAAATGGGAAAGATATTGGGAAGGGACAGGCCATTTTTAAGTGAGGAGCGCTGTGGTCTTGGGAGGTGTAACATAGTGGAGAGTTTTAGGCATCAGAGGGCTTCATGAGGGCACAGAAGAGAGAGCCGCCCAAGTCCTAGAGTAGCCTGTACTCCATCCTGGTACCTGCTGGGAAAAGGCGTCAGGGGGATCCAGCCCTGGGGGGCTTCTTCAGGGGGCTCATCTGCAGAAATGGGCAGGGGCCAAGGTTCAAGCCCAGCACCTTTTGAGTCTCATCAAGGTCAAGGCAGTACCTTGTCCGGGCCTCCTTCCTTCTTTGGGAACTTTGGAATTTGCCCATGTCCTAGGCCAGGGACTTCCCCCACTTGAAGTTTTCCCAGCAAGAACCTGCAGTCTCTTCCTCCCGTCAAGATCCATCCCCTTCCTCCATGACAGTCCATGAACTGTGACATTTGGCAGGGCATGGGGTGGAGGGGTTGAGGAGTGCATGATCAATTGGCAAGCTCATTGTTTCAGCTCCACAGTACCCAGAACGAGAGGGACAGTTCCTCACCTGTGACATAATCCCAGTAAATCTCCCCTGACACAGGTGGCTTAACTGTTCCTTTCACAGGCAGAAGTGGTGGCACTGTGGTTTGAGACAGGGAGCCCGTGTTTATTGACTTTAGTCCTTCCTCTGGACAGAGGCCTTACAGCTGGTATTATGCCAAAGGGCACGAATGTCCCCTCATTTGGAGTTGGCAGTGTGACCTTGCTGGGCCCGAGTTCCTTTCTCTGCCGAAAGGGCATTGACCCGGCTGCCCTCCTGGCCCCTCCTTGCTCTGAGGAAGAGAGAAGAGAGGGCTCCCAACAGGAGCCGCAGTCTTGATGGCTTCTGCTCTTTCCTGCAGGGAGACGAGCCCTTCCTGCCGTTGGGGGCTGGTGGGTTTCCGTACCTGTGACGTTGGTCAGGGCCGTGTCCCGCCTCAGCCTCTTCAAGGACTCCTCCCACACCTGCCCGTTGCGAATGGCCGTGCGGGTCCGGCCCCTGGCGTTCTTGAAGTACTCTGAGAGCTGTCGGGTGGTGGGTGCCTCAGAGCTCAAGGTCGTCTTCAGACTGCAGTGGAGAGCAATGGGGCAGCCATGGGGGTGTGGGCAGCAAGCAGGAGACCCCCACGTCTGTGCCCTCAGGATCTTTACTCAGCTCTCCTCGGATGCCCCTGGAAAATCTCCTCTGGGAGGCGGAAGCTGCAGTGTGTCTTTAAGCTTGGTTAAGTCTGGCTCTGAGGGAAGGCAGGCAGGTGGACCTGAGCGCTTCCTGAATCAGAGGGTTGCCGCTGTAATGGCGGCTTCCCGCTCAGCTGGGGAAAGTTAAATACGCCTAAGTCTCCGGATGTACCGATTCGGACTGAGGAGCTCCTGACCATGGAACCCCCTCTTACTGCGCCTTGGGGACAACCAACTGATGCCAATACTGGTGTGAACCAGATGCTGGAGACGTCTGATAAAGATTTTAAAATGATTTAAAATCCAATGTCTTTAAAATGGTTCAATAATCAATTTTAAGATTTTCTTAAATGAAGAAAAACAAACAAACAAAAAACCCCCAGAACATTCCATAAAAGTAGAATTTATTATGTATGGCTGAGTCCCTTCGCGGTTCATCTGAAACGACCACAACATGGCTAATTGGCTATACCCCAGTATAAAATACAAAATTTAAAGTTTGAAAAAAAGAGTAGAGTTTATTAAAACCAGAAAACAAGTTGAAATTATAGAACTGAAAATACCCAAGTGAAATTAAAAGCTTGTTGGCTAGACCCAGCAGTCAGGTAGACATAAGAAAACAAAATTGAAAACAGGTTAATAGAATGTAGTCAGTTTGGAAAACCAGAGAGGAAATAGACTTCTACTACTAAGCAAGGTGAGGTGGGTGAAATCCTGGATGACAACCCTCTCCCCACTCCTGTGTGAGATGTGGGGTCCTGTGAGATGATCTTTACGGCTCTAAGACTCTGAAATTTTGGAAGTGGTTCAAAGTCTAAGGAAGACAACCTTGCTTTTGGGATATACTTCACAGGCTGTAACTCCTGGCCTGTCCATGTGGATCAAGTCGTTAACTCTATTTCTAGCATGCAGGGGCCTGGTGTTGCAGCCTGAGAGGTGACATGGACAAGCAGGCCGACCTGGGCTCCGGGGGAGCAGGCCGGGCGTGCAGGGACTCTTTTTCCATCTCCAGGCCTCCTCCCTGGTCCTAGTCATCATCCTCCCCCATCTGGATGGCCACAGCAGACTACTGCCTCCCCTCCTGTCCTCCTCCCATCCATTCTCCACCTGGCTGCAGGAGGGAGCTTTTTCAAATGAAAAGCAGACCAGGCTGCTCTGATTTAAGCTCTTTCTTGGCTCACCTTGTGGCCCTGTGGTGTACCTGAATCCATTATAACGTACGTGCTCATGGTATTATGCAAGCTTTGCCTCCCTCTAGCTCCCAAACATCTTCATCATCTGCAAAGGAGACCCTACACCCATGAACTGTCATGCCTGATCCCTCCCCTTCTGCCCCAGCCCCTTGCACCCGCTACTATGCCTCTGACCCTCTGACTCTCAGGCTCTACCTGTGTGTCCTTTTTTCCTCCTGCCGCCACCAGCGTGGACTTCTTTCCGTGGCCTGAGCACCTGAAGCTCTTCCCTGCCTCAGAACCTTTGCCTTCATCGCTCCCAGCCCCTGTAATGCTAGGCCCTGGCTTGCTACCTGGCTGGTTCCTTCTCATCCTCCATCAGGCTTCCCTGCTTCCTGCAACTAGAGTAGCAACCACTGCTCTGTTTATTTCCTTCATCGTCCTCATCACAGTTTGTGGGTCGCTGGATTGTTTGTTTGCTTGTGAACAAAATGTTTAAATGTGATTATGTCTCCACGAGGCCCCTGAATCCAGGAACTAACCAGTGGGGATGAGTTCCAAGGCAGGGCTGGTCATCCTGGGCAGCATGACTCAAAAAGGAGGTGTTGAACATGGATTTTGTGGCATTTAGTCTACCCCTACCTTGGGCTATAAAAGGGTTGACTTTAGGAGGGAGTGAGAAGATTCACTGGGAGACAGTGGCTGAAATACCAGATATTTCCCTCCCGCCACTGTGGGGCTTCCTCTTTGCTCTTAGTCCCGTGACAGGGTCCTTATGAGGAGGACAGGTGGTTACTTTGGCAGCTCGTATCTTAAAATTGGAACTATACAGAAAGGATTAGCATGGCCCCTGCACGAGGATGACAGGCAAATTTGTGAAAGCTTCCATAGTTTTACCTAGAGACAGATTTTTACCTTTGTCATAGAGAGTGAAGTAAGTCAGAGAGAGGAAAAACAAATATTGTATAATATCACTTACATGTGGAATCTAGAAAAACGGTATAGATGAGCTTATTGGCAAAGCAGAAACAGAGTCACAGATGTAGAGAACAAACTTCTGGTACCAAGGGGGAGGATGTTATGAATTGGGAAATTGGGACTGACGTATATACACTCTTACGTATAAAATAGGTAACTAATGAGAACTGAGTGTGTAGCACAGGGAACTCTATTCAATGACCTGTGGTGAGCTAATTGGGAAGGAAATCCAGAAAGGAGTGGATACATGATACATATAGCTGGTTCACTGTGCTGTACAGAAAGTAACACAACATTGTAAAGCAACTATATGCCAAAAAAATGTTAATTAAAAAAAAAAAGTGAAAAAGAAGAGGGTGAGGCTCTGTGTCCTGGAGTTGTGGCTGGTCGTTGACACCTGCCCAAAGAGCCTAAAGAAAACAAGAAAAGAGGAGGTGGCTGGCACTGCGCAACTAACAGCAGAGTAAGCCAGACAAGCCGGAGCTGGGCCCTGAATCCACACATCCTCCAGCGGCAGGGCAAAGCTTTTAGTCCTCTGTGCGTACCTGTGTGTGCATGCTCAGTCGTGTCTGACTCTTTGTGACCCACGGGCTGTAGCCCACCAGGCTCTTTTGTGTTTGTTTTTTGATCCATGGGATTCTCCAGGCAGGAATACTGGAGTGGGTTACCATTTGGTCCTTCAGGGGATCTTCCTGACCGAGGGATGGAACCAGCGTCTCTTGCATTGGCAGGTAGATTCTTTACCACTGAGCCACCTGGGAAGCCCCTCTCTGTACACTGGTCCCAAATCAAATCCCGGAGACAGTTTTGGGTGAAGTAGAAAAGGATAACTTTATTGCTTTGCCAGGCAAAGGGAGACACATCAAGGTCCTGCCTCGAAAAACTGTTTAGTCTTCTGGAGCCTCTTTAAAGAGGACCTGGGTCAAGATGATATGTGGAGGGATGAGGTTGGGAGTCACAAGCTCCCGGTCTGAGGTTTGGAGCTGTGAGCTACTGGTCAGATACTTTTCTGGGTCAGAGACTTGGCAGCAAAGTGTGTGAGAGCCGAAAGTGCCCAAGGAGGGAAGGGCCTCTGATCCCCCCACCCCACCCCCAGGCACTACATTATCCAAGTGATTTAGGCTTTGTCATCCTGTATCTCTCCTACCTCCCCTCAGCTTAACCCCTAAGAGTCAGAAACCAGCTTGGGGGATGGCAAGAAGCCCAGGAAAGAGGGACGACAGACCATGGACCCTTCCTTCTCTCTGAAGCCTACAACAGCTCTGAGCAGAGGAAAGTGAGAGGCTCGGGGCTTCATCTTCTCCTGCTGATACTCGAGTTCCTGAAAGGAGGCTGTTCTTGGGACTAGAAGAGATCAGAGCACATCTTGTCCTCTAAAAGTCAGCCAAAAAGTTGTGGGACCTCTTGAGAGTTTATGCAAGGGTCAAGGGAGAGTGAAACCCCAAGTTCAGTAAAGAGACAGCGAGAGGAATGAGCAAGGTGGTTTTCAGCTCCGTGAAGTGGTTACTCTGGTTTGTCTGCCTCTCTGTCTCCAGCATGTGCTCCCTGAGGGCAGGGATGCAGGCTGCACTGCTTATTTCAGGAAGCCCAGCCCCTCCACAGGGTTGGGAGGTAGCTGACTCTGCCGGTGTCCTGTATGATCCCCGAGTGCCTGTGGGCCCCTCCCCTGGCTGCTGCGGGTGCAGCTGCTGATGGCTCATGCCTCTAACTTTCTTGGGCAATGGCTTCTGAGCCTGGGGAGCTGCATGTCCGGAATGCCTGGGAGTCACACAGTGTCCTACACCCTCTAACCCTCCCCTCCCGCCCCAGTACCAAGCTTGTAGCACATCTGGCTGAGTCAAGGACACCTCTGGCAAGTGAATGCTCTGCTCCCTTGCTCAAGGTAGGACAGGCTCTGAGATACAGCCCACAGTCTGGATCTCCCTGGGGGGTCAGCTGGGGCTGGACCTGAAACTGCATCCCTGCTTATCGGCCTTCCTTTTACCCATCTGGCCTCACTCCTTCACTCTGCTAGAGCTTCCTGAGAGTGCTCCCTGGTAAGTCACCTGTATGTGAATGCAGCTCTTAGCTTCTGTTTCTAAGGGCTTGCTCTAAGTCATGCTGAATGAACGAAAAACTACTGACTGGTTTTCTGAGACTCTGGAAGGCATGACCCAAGGAATCACTCAACTACAGGAAAGAAAGAACTCATGGGATCAGATGAGACATCCCCTTCGAGGAAACTTAGAGTCTGAGGGTTTTAGGAGCTGTGAGTTCTTACTCCTGCTTGCCCCCTGCTTGCAGGTGAGGTGTGGGAGGGCAGGCTGTATAATTGCTTTGGCTCACTCGCCTGTCAGGACTGCTCTAGATGCACTTGTCCTTAACAGGAAGCCCAGGAAGGAATGTGTGTGGTGTGTGTGTCTCACCCACGTGGTCTGGGAATCCAGGAAGGCCTTGTTGACCTGCATCTTGACCTTACTCACAGCATCAGAGATGGTGGTGGTGCTGGTGGCCTGTGCTTGGAGCAGGGAAACAAGGAGCAAGGTATCAGACACCACTGTTTGGAGGAGCCCTTTGCTCTGTCTCCCTCTTTCTCTGCTATTATCCCCACTCCTCAAATCTGAGCAGGAAGAGGTCAAGATTAGGAAACATTCCCCAGGAGGAAAAGCCAAGAATGAGACGAATACTCTCTGATCCTCAATAAGGTATCTTTGCTCTCTAGGAGTCTGCTAGAATACAGTCATCCCTCCGTATCCAGGGGGGTTTGTTCCAGGAACCCCCAAAATGCTCATGTCCTTTTTATAAAATGACATAGTATTTTTATATCTATCACATCATCCTATATACTTTAAATCATCTCTAGATAACTTATAATACTTAATGCAATGTAAATGTCATGTAAATAGCTGCCAGAGTGCATTTTTTTTTGAGGGAATGCTTTCTGGAATCTTAAAAAAAATTTTTTTTTATATATTTATTTAGTGGTGCCAGTTGCAACATGTAGCATCTTTAGTTGCGGCATGTGAACTTCTAGCTACAGCATGTGGGATCTAATTCCTTGACCAGGGATCAAACCCAGGTCCCCAGTACTGGGTGCATGGAATGTTAGCCACTGGATCACCAGGGGAGTTCTTGGAATCTTCTAAAAAAAATACTTTCAATCCACTGTTGATTGAATCTGCTGATGCAGAGGCCTGCAAATATAGAGGGCTGGCTGACTGGATCCAGTGATGGGGTTAAGAAGGTGTGTGACAGGAGGAGCCAAGATGGTGGAGGAATAGGACGGGGAGACCAGTTTCTCCCCTACAAATTCATCAAAAGAACAACTGAACGCAGAGCAAACTTCACAAAACAACTTCTGATCGCTAGCTGAGGTCATCAGGTGCCCAGAATATCAGCCCATTGTCTTTGAAAGGAGGTAGGACAAAATATAAAAGATAAAAAGAGAGACAAAAGAGCTAAGGACGGAGATCCGTCCCAGGAAGGGAGTCTTAATAGAGGAAGTTTCCAAACACCAGGAAACTCTTGCACTGGTGGGTCTGGGGGAAGTTTTTGAATCTCGGAGGGCAACCTAACTGGGAGGGGAAGAATAAATAATACCCACAGATTACGTGCCTAAAAGCAACTCCCAGCAGAAAGGTACCCCAGACGCCCGCATCGGCCACCAGCAAGTGGGGGCGGAACGGAGAGGAGCGGGCGGCATTGTTTAGGGTAAGGGCCAGGCCTGAGGGCCCTGAGGACAATTGGAGGGAGCTTTTGTGAGTTACCAACTTAAACTGTGGGACAGCAAAAGAGAGAGAGAAAATTAACCGGCCCAAACACACTGCCGGCCGTTGGCAGAACAAAGGGTCTGAGAAAGTCCAGAGAAAAGCTCGCAGGCTGCGGACCAGCCCAGCCCCACCGGTGGCAGGAGGCAGGGGGGAGGGGAAAGGGGCAGGCTCGGCCCCAAGGACTGCATCCCCTACCACACTGCAAACAGGCCTCCAGTTTCTAATCAAAGACCTCCTGAGATTCTGGATGGTCGACATCCGCCCTGAGGGTCACGGGGAGACACAGGGAGCAGGCACCTGATCAGCGCAGGCGGGGACTGGGGCTGGGGACAGGGAGGGGAGAAGGCGCACGCACCCGACTGGCACGGGCGGAAACTGAGGCTGGGACCGTGGAGGGGAGAAGGCGCGCTGCACCCAGGGAGAGTGCGCCCTTCAAAGCTCCTGGCTGCCTGAGCCGCTCAGGCGGGGAAGGCACAAAACGCAGGTGCAGCCAAGTCCACGCTTTTGTGGAACAACGGAGGGCTGGAACCGCACGCAGCGCAGGGCATGCTCCATATAGAGCAGCCGGGAGCCTGAGGAGCGTAGACGGGGGAAAGCAGCGCCAGTCCCTCCCCGCAGCGCGACGGAACTAGCAACCTGAATAAGAGACCACCTCCACCCGCCTGTGCCAGGGCGGAAATTAGGCACTGAAGAGACCGGCAAACAGAAGTCAAATAAACAGAGGGAACCGCTTCAGAAGGGACCGGTGCAACAGATTAAAATCCCTGTAGATAACACCGACTACACCGGAAGGGGCCTGTAGATATCGAGAAGTGTAAGCTGGAACGAGGAGCTATCTGAAACTGAACCGAACTCACACTGACCGCAACAGCTCCAGAGAAATTCCTAGATATATCTTTACTTTTTTTTTTTAATTAAAAAAATTTTTTTTTCTTTTTTCTTTTTTCTCTTTTATTTTCTTTTAAAATTCCCTATTACTCCCCCTTTACTCCTTAACTTTCATTTTCATAGATTTTAATGATTTTTTTAATTAGGAAAATTTTTTTTCTTGTTTTTTTTTTTTTTCTATTTCTCTTCTTTTTTCTTTTTCTCTTATTTCCTTTTAAAGTTCTCTATTACTCCTCTACTACTCCTTAATTTTCATTTTCATTTCAGTATAACCTTGCCAAAAAAAAAAAGGAGAGAAGCCCTATTTTAAAACTGAAGTTCATATATATTTCTAAAATGTTTTGTGTTTTTGTTTTTGTTTTTAATATTGTATTTTTAAGAGTCTAACCTCTACTCTAGAATTTTAATCTTTGTTTTTCAGTATATGATATAAATTGTAGACATTTAAGAATCCAATATTCAGTTCCTATTTTTATTCAGGAGTGTGTTGATTACTCTCTCCCAATCTTGACTCTCTGTTTTCTACCTCAGAACACCTCTATTTCCTACTTTCCCCTTCTCTTCACAATCCAATTCTGTGAATCTTTGTGGGTGTCTGGGCTATGGAGAACACTCTGGGAACAGACAACTGTGTAGATCTGTCTCTCTCCTCTTGAGTCCCCCCTTTTCTCCTCCTGCTCATCTCTATCTCCCTCCTCCCTCTCCTCTTTTTCATGTAACTCTGTGAACCTCTCTGGGTGTCCCTCACGGGGGAGAATCTTTTCGCCATTAACCTAGAAGTTTTCTTATCAGTGCTGTATAGTTGCAGAAGTCTTGAGACTACTGGAAGAATAAAACTGAAATCCAGAGGCAGGAGACTTAAGCCCAAAACCTGAGAACACCAGAAAGCTCCTGACTACATGGAACATTAAGTAATAAGAGACCGTCCAAAAGCCTCCATACCTACACTGAAACCAACCACTACCCAAGAGCCAGTAAGTTTCAGAGCAAGGCATACCACGCAAATTCTCCAGCAACGCAGGAACATAGCCCTGAGAATCAACTTACAGGCTGCCCAAAGTCACACCTAACACATAGACCCATCTCAAAACCCATTACTGGGCACTCCATTGCACTCCAGAGAGAAGAAACCCAGTTCCACTCACCAGACCACCGACGCAAGCTTCCCTAACCAGGAAACCTTGACAAACCAATCATCCAACCCCACCCACTGGGTGAAACCTCCACAATAAAAAGGAACCACAGACCTCCAGAATACAGAAAGCCCACTCCAGACACAGCAATCTAAACAAGATGAAAAGGCAGAGAAATACCCAACAGGTAAAGGAACATGAAAAATGCCCACCAAGTCAAACAAAAGAGGAGGAGATAGGGAATCTACCTGAAAAAGAATTTAGAATAATGATAATAAAAATGACCCAAAATCTTGAAAAAAAAAATGGAGTTACAGATAAATAGCCTGGAGACAAAGATTGAGAAGATGCAAGAAATGTTTAATAAGGACATAGAAGAAATAAAAAAGAGTCAATTAAAAATGAATAATGCAATAAATAAGATCAAAAACACTCTGGAGGGAAGCAAGAGTAGAATAACAGAGACAGAAGATAGGATAAGTGAGGTAGAAGATAAAATGGTGGAAATAAATGAAGCAGAGAGGAAAAAAGAAAAAAGAATAAAAAGAAATGAGGACAACCTCAGGGACCTCTGGGACAATGTGAAACACCCCAACATTCGAATCATAGGAGTCCCAGAAGAAGAAGACAAAAAGAAAGGCCATGAGAAAATACTCCAGGAGATAATAGCTGAAAACTTCCCTAAAATGGGGAAGGAAATAGCCATCCAAGTCCAAGAAACCCAGAGAGTCCCAAACAGGATAAACCCAAGGCGAAACACCCCAAGACACATATTAATCAAATTAACAAAGATCAAACACAAAGAACAAATATTAAAAGCAGCAAGGGAGAAACAAAAAATAACACACAAAGGGATTCCCATAAGGATAACAGCTGATCTATCAATAGAAACCCTCCAGGCCAGAAGGGAATGGCAGGACATACTTCAAGTAATGAAAGAGAATAACCTACAACCTAGATTACTGTACCCAGCAAGGATCTCATTCAGATATGAAGGCGAATTCAAAAGCTTTACAGACAAGCAAAAGCTGAGAGAATTCAGCACCACCAAACCAGCTCTTCAACAAATGCTAAAGGATCTTCTCTAGACAGGAAACACAGGAAGGTAGTATAAACGTGAACCCAAAACAACAAAGCAAATGGCAACGGGACCACACCTATCAATAATTACCTTAAATGTAAATGGGTTGAATGTCCCAACCAAAAGACAAAGACTGGCAGAATGGATACAAACACAGGACCCCTATATATGCTGTCTACAAGAGACCCACCTTGACACAAGAGACATATACAGACTAAAAGTGAAGGGCTGGAAAAAAATATTTCACGCAAGAGGAGAACAAAAGAAAGCAGGAGTCACAATACTCATATCAGATAAAATAGACTTTCAAATAAAGGCTCTGAAAAGAGACAAAGAAGGACACTACATAATGATCAAAGGATCAATCCAAGAAGAAGATATAACAATTATAAATATATATGCACTCAACATAGAAGCACCACGATATGTAAGGCAAACGCTACCGAGTATGAAAGAGGAAATTAATAGTAACACAATAATAGTGGGAGACTTTAATACCCCACTCACAACTATGGATAGATCAACTAAACAGAAAATTAACAAGGAAACACAAACCTTAAATGACACAATGGACCAGCTAGACCTAATTGATATCTATAGGACATTTCACCCCAAAACAATCAATTTCACCTTTTTCTCAAGTGCACACGGAACCTTCTCCAGAATAGATCACATCCTGACCCATAAATCTAGTCTTGGTAAATTCAAAAAAATTGAAATCATTCCAGTCATCTTTTCTGACCACAGTGCAGTAAGATTAGATCTCAATTACAAGAAAAAAATTGTTAAAAATTCAAACATATGGAGGCTAAATAACATGCTTCTGAATAACCAACAAATCATAGAAGAAATCAAAGAAGAAATAAAAATATGCATAGAAATGAATGAAAATGAAAACACAACAACCCAAAGCCTATGGGACATTGTAAAAGCAGTGCTAAGGGGAAGATTCATAGCATTACAGGCTTACATCAAGAAACAAGAAAAAAGTCAAATAAATAACCTAGCTGTACACCTAAAACAATTAGAGAAGGAAGAAATGGAGAACCCCAGGGTTAGTAGAAGGAAAGAAATCTTAAAATTTAGGGCAGAAATAAATGCAAAAGAAACTAAAGAGACCATAGCAAAAATCAACAAAGCTAAAAGCTGGTTTTTTGAAAAAATAAACAAAATTGACAAACCATTAGCAAGCCTCATTAAGAAACAAAGGGAAAAGAACCAAATTAACAAAATTAGAAATGAAAATGGAGTGATCACGACAGACAACACTGAAATACAAAGGATCATAAGAGACTACTACCAGCAGCTCTATGCCAATAAAATGGACAACTTGGATGAAATGGACAAATTCTTAGAAAAGTATAACTTTCCAAAACTGAACCAGAAAGAAATAGAAGATCTTAACAGAGCCATCACAAGCAAGGAAATAGAAACTGTAATCAGAAATCTTCCAGCAAACAAAAGTCCAGGACCAGATGGTGTCACAGCTGAATTCTACCAAAAATTTAGAGAAGAGCTAACACCTATCTTACTCAAACTCTTCCAGAAAATTGCAGAAGAAGGTAAACTTCCAAACTCATTCTATGAGGCCACCATCACCCTAATTCCAAAACCAGACAAAGATGCCACAAAAAAAGAAAACTACAGGCCAATATCACTGATGAACATAGATCCAAAAATCCTTAACAAAATTCTAGCAAACAGAATCCAACAGCATGTTAAAAAAATCATACACCATGACCAAGTGGGCTTTATCCCAGGAATGCAAGGATTCTTTAATATCCACAAAGCAATCAATGTAATACACCACATCAACAAATTGAAAGATAAAAACCATATGTTTATCTCAATAGATGCAGAGAAAGCCTTTGACAAAATTCAACACCCATTTATGATTAAAACTCTCCAGAAAGCAGGAATAGAAGGGACATACCTCAACATAATAAAAGCTATATATGACAAACCCACAGCAAGCACTACCGTCAATGGTGAAAAATTGAAAGCATTTCCCCTGAAATCAGGAACAAGACAAGGGTGCCCACTCTCACGGCTACTATTCAACATAGTTTTGGAAGTTTTGGCCACGGCAATCAGAGCAGAAAAAGAAGTAAAAGGAATCCAGATAGGAAAAGAAGAAGTGAAACTCTTGCTGTTTGCAGATGACATGATCCTCTACATAGAAAACCCTAAAGACTCTACCAGAAAATTACTAGAGCTAATCAACGAATATAGTAAAGTAGCAGGATATAAAATTAACACACAGAAATCCCTTGCATTCCTATACACTAACAATGAGAAAACAGAAAGAGAAATTAAGGAAACAATACCATTCACCATTGCAACAAAAAGAATAAAATACTTAGGAGTATATCTACCTAAAGAAACAAAAGATCTATACATAGAAAACTATAAAACACTGATGAAAGAAATCAAAGAGGACACAAACAGATGGACAAACATACTGTGTTCATGGATTGGAAGAATCAATATTGTTAAAATGGCTATACTACCCAAAGCAATCTATATATTCAATGCAATCCCTGTTAAGCTACCAACGGTATTTTTCACAGAACTAGAACAAATAATTTCTCAATTTGTATGGAAATACAAAAACTCGAATAGCCAAAGTAATCTTGAGAAAGAAGAATGGAACTGGAGGAATCAACCTGCCTGACTTCAGACTCTGCTACAAAGCCACAGTCATCAAGAGAGTATGGTACTGGCACAAAGACAGAAATACAGATCAATGGAACAGAATAGAAAGCCCAAAGATAAATCCACGAACCTATGGACACCTTATCTTTGACAAAGGAGGCAAGGATATACAATGGAAAAAAGACAACCTCTTTAACAAGTGGTACTGGGAAAACTGGTCAACCACTTGTAAAAGAATGAAACTAGAACACTTTCTAACACCATACACAAAAATAAACTCAAAATGGATTAAAGATCTAAATGTAAGACCAGAAACTATAAAACTCCTAGAGGAGAACATAGGCAAAACACTCTCCGACATAAATCAGGCAGGATCCCCTATGACCCATCTCCCAGAATATTGGAAATAAAAGCAAAAATAAACAAATGGGACCTAATGAAACTTAAAAGCTTTTGCACAACAAAGGAAACTATAAGCAAGGTGGAAAGACAGCCCTCAGATTGGGAGAAAATAATAGCAAATGAAGCAACAGACAAAGGATTAATCTCAAAAATATACAAGCAACTCCTGCAGCTCAATTCCAGAAAAATAAATGACCCAATCAAAAAATGGGACAAAGAACTAAACAGATATTTCTCCAAAGAAGACATACTGATGGCTAACAAACACATGAAAAGATGCTCAATATCACTCATCATCAGAGAAATGCAAATCAAAACCACAGTGAGGTACCATTACACGCCAGTCAGGATGGCTGCTATCCAAAAGTCTACAAGCAATAAATGCTGGAGAGGGTGTGGAGAAAAGGGAACCCTCTTACACTGTTGGTGGGAATGCAAACTAGTACAGCCACTATGGAGAACAGTGTGGAGATTCCTTAAAAAACTGGAAATAGAACTGCCATATGACCCAGCAATACCACTTCTGGGCATACACACCGAGGAAACCAGATCTGAAAGAGACACATGCACCCCAATGTTCATCACAGTACTGTTTATAATAGCCAGGACATGGAAGCAACCTCGATGCCCATCAGCAGACGAATGGATAAGGAAGCTGTGGTACATATACACCATGGAATATTACTCAGCCGTTAAAAAGAATACATTTGAATCAGTTCTAATGAGATGGATGAAACTGGAGCCCATTATACAGAGTGAAGTAAGCCAGAAAGATAAAGAACATTACAGCATACTAACACATATATATGGAATTTAGAAAGATGATAATGATAACCCTATAAGCAAAACAGACAGAGAGACACAGATGTACAGAACAGACCTTGGACTTTGTGGGAGAAGGCAAGGTTTCAATGCTGTTTTGAGAGAACAGCATTGAAACATGTATATTATCAAGGGTGAAACAGATCACCAGCCCAGGTTGGCTGCATGAGACAAGTGCTCGGGCCTGGTGCATTGGGAAGACCCAGAGGGATTGGGTAGAGAGGGAGGTGGAAGGGAGGATCGGGATGGGGAATACATGTAAATCCATGGCTGATTCATGTCAATGTATGACAAAACCCAATACAATATTGTAAAGTAATTAGCCTCCAACTAATAAAAATAAATGAAAAAAAAATAAAAAAAGATATAGCTCTATCAATCTCTCTACAGAGGGAAAAATCTCTCTTAGCCATAGGGCTGTGTGCCTGCCTGCTCAGTTGCTCTCTTTTGTCTGACTTCTTGCAACCCCATGGACTGTAGGCCACCAGGATCCACTGTCCTGGGCATTTTCCAGGAAAGAACACTGGAGTGGATTTCCATTTCCTACTCCAGGGGAGCTTCCTCACCCAGGGATCGAACCTGCATCTCCTGCATTGGCAGGTGGATTCTATACCACTGAGCCACCTGGGAAGTCCAGGGTTACCCAGTTCCTTAAAAAAACAATATGATTCAATCACTCTGTATTCTCCCTGGATGAAACCCATTTAAATATTGCTGCAATTCACAAATCTGATTAAGAACCAAGTGTCCACAGGACATTGGAGACACCTAGAACTAGACTTTCTGGGTTAACTAGATGTCCAGGTCTTCTGTAGATAGCATGAGATAATATTGAGAGAAAGAAGATGATATTATGTGAATGGCTACGATAGATAACCCTTTTAGATCATATCGTATTGCATCAGTCTCAAGAACACCATAGAGAGCATCATTCTGTTACCATTTTCCCCCAACTTTGTGAATATCCTGGACACATGGTCTCTGTTAGGCTTTAGTTCCCAAACAGGATGGATGAGAGGAATATGGTACCTTCAAGCCCTGAGAGTTTACGATTCTACGACTCTGTTTTCAGGCTCAGAAAAACCTCTTTTCCCCACAGTGAATTCAATAATATTCTCCCTTACACTGAACAGGGATGACCTTCCAAGGTGGCAGCTGAATCTGGCGCTAGAAAATGCTGGATGATGACAAGTGCAAATCCAGTACTGTAAGCCCCCTATATATGAATGAATTCCATTCTGAGAGCAGATTTGTAAGTCCAATTTGTTCATAAGTCCCACAAAGTTAGCTTAGGTACCCAACTAACACAATCGGCTACATGGTACTGTACTATCATAGGTTTATAATACTTTTCACACAAATCGCACACACGAAATCAAACACAATAGAACATTTGAGATCTTATAGTACAGCACCGTGGAAAGTACAGTGGGACAGTACAACAACTGGCATACAGTGGCTGGCACGGAGTGTGCAGGCAGGAAGAGTTCCTGACTGGAGGAGGGAGAGGAGGTGGGAGATGGTGGAGCTGAAGGATTGCCAGCAATAGGGGACGGAGGGCAAGGTGCACTTTCACTAACACCTGACGTTGACATCTCGCACCTTCCCATCTTTGAAAGTTCAGAACTTGAAGGTTCTTATGTAGGAGGCTTACTGTACCAAGCTTTCTGAGAAGACTTTAGGAAATTTCATCATTGACTTTGCAGACACCAGGAAAAATTAAAGTCAATGAGTCTTACCTATAGAGTGCCTTGGCCTCCTGTGGCAGCCAGGGGGAGTTTCTCTGCTTGGAGGAGCTGGCCTTTTATATCATCTATCAAGAGTTAATTTCAGAGAAAGGCCCAGAAGGGAAGATTTTGAGGGGCTGATGTGGCTGGCAGGAGACTCAGGTTCAGCGGGAAACACTCCGTGACTAGACAGATGCATGAGGAAATTGCCAAATGGCAGGGTTTGGTTGTCTTTTATACCATCTATCAGGAATTAATTTCAGGGAAAGGCCCAGAAAGAGATTTTGAGGGGCTGGGATGTGGCTTGGAGGAGACTCACGTTCAGGAGGAAACACCCTGTGACTCCGAGCACACGCAGGAGGAAATGGCTGAGTGGCAGGGATTGGCTGATACACTGTCACTGACCCTGGATGAGACAAATCCTCTTCTCATTTTCCAGCTTAACTACATGGTCCTGCTGCCATCATGGAAGGCAAAACTCCAGTCTCTGAGCAGGCTTGTCACTTTAGCTCTTAAAATTAGGAACAATTAAATGGCTTCTTCCCCATTCCTTTATCCACTGTCCTTTTGAATTCTCTTACTTTTCATCCTATCATTGTGGAAGCCAATAGATTCATCTCTGAGATTTACAATAGTTTTCAAATGTTCACTTTTTGGATGGTCACAATTTCAAAATACAGTTCCATTTTGGCCACCAGAGAAGTGACAAGAGCCCTGGACTTGCTGTCAAGTGTAGATTAAACTCCTGTCTCTGTCACTGTGTGTCTCTGGACTAGTCACTTCACCTTCTGTTTCCTTGTATACTCTAGTTGCAAAACCAGTGGTTGGCTTAGATGATTCCTAGGATTCTATGACTTCATACCTTCTACAGGCTGAGCCATTAAAAAACACCAATATCCAAGACCTTATTGATTTAAAGCCCGATTATAACGTTATATACCATCAAGTTCATTAGATCATTATAGGAAGGAAACAGGAAGGTTCAAAGAATAGAAAACTTCATGAAAATGGATTTGACAGACAGACAAATTAAAATGTAAAATTACACTTTGCATTGGAAATACTCCGGGACTGTCAGGAATTCATCACTCTCAAACCAGTTCCCTGAATTTACCTTCCAAAAAGTGGTATTCCTTTCCTCTGGCTGATGCAAGGTAGTTAGAAGCTGCTTCTCTTCTGATGAATCCAGGTAAATGAGCTGGGCGTCTCAAAGGAAGGCAGCTGTCCAGGAAAGACAAGTGAGGGACTACAGGTTCTTCTTGTTTTCTTTGAGAGACATTTCTGCTTCTCAGCCAAGTTTTTCTTTTTCTGACCATTCCCTGAACTCTGGTACTTGATTCTCAAGTCTCGCCTCTGGGTTTCATGCTTTATGAGTTAATGAAGATGTATGTCTAGGTGGATCTTGACATAGTTGGTTCTGAACAATTACAAGTTGGAAATTCCTTCTGGAAGACTGTGTAGGATAACACTGTCTTCCTATGTGCATATAGTGAGCTACTGGAGTCAGGGTTACAGGTCTGACTGTCCCTGGCTCTTGGTCATGGTATGATGTGATATGTCTTAGGTTTGAATTTTTTTGGAATGGGCAGAGATGGGGGCATTGTCAGCTCCAGACTGGGCTGGTCCTTCTTTTGCTCTGGGTGTGAAGCAGACCTGGAGGCTTCACAGTGGACATGTAACTGTCCTGTGGCTAATTTGTATTTTCAGAGCTTTGCTGACATGGGATGACATGTGTTCTTGGACTTATCACAGTCTAGTTATATCTGTTTAACACAGTTAGATACCTCCCCATTAGGGAAGTGGCCTGAGAAATAGAGACTGGAAGACAAGTAGTCCAGTCTAAAAGGCCAACAGTTTCTTATACATCAGCACAGAAAGTTCAAGGCATTTTAGTAATAGCAGCATCAGGAAATATCTGATGCCAAATGCTCAGCTTCTCTGTATACCGGTGGCAAGTCAAATCTCAGAGATAGAGTTTGGGGTGAAGCATAAAAGGACAGTTTTATTGTTTTGTCAAGCAAAGGGGTCCACAGTGGGCTAATGCCCTCAAAACCATGAGTCCCCACTTGGGGAAGATAGTGAGAAGTTTTATAGTAATTGTTCAAAGAGGGCGTGATCAGTTCATGGACATTCTTCTGATGGGTTGGAAGTGAGGTAAGTAGCAGTGCACATCATCATTCTTGAGGTTCAGCTGATCTGGGGTCTACATGCCTATGGGCAGCATACTATTTTTAACCATTACCTGCAAAGGGTTTCAGTATCTGCAAAACAGGTCAAAGATATTGTGTGCATCCAGTGATGGGGAAACAGGACTTTGCCTCAAGGCTGCTCTTGACTGTTTATTTGTCTCACCTCCTTCCACATTGCTAAGAACGCTTATTCCCAGGTCTGGCAAAGATTTCACTGATCGGCCACTCAATGTGCTGCTAATATTAGACTAGGCCTCATTAACACTGTCAAAAGGCTCCAGACCACCTGTCTCACTGGCCTCTTATGGTCCAGGAAAACATTCCCTCTTGTTCCTTCTTCCCATGCCCAGAGTTACACTATTACAATCAGTGATCTCATATGGAACTATATGTCATCATTCTAGCAAAAGCCCATCACACGTGTGCTTATGCAATAAGCAAATTTTGTAAAACAGGAAAACAGAGACTGATCCAGGCCTGTCTTTGTGTGTTTGTGGGTCTCCTGTGGAGGCACAAGTTAGAAGTGGTTTGCCGCAGGGACTGGGGCTGTGGCAGCAGCAGTCCTGGGAGACACAGTGTGTGGCATAAGTCCGCTACAGTGACCCAGTCAGTCCCTGGCCATATGACTGAATCTGTTGAGCTCATGTGATTTGCTATTATTGCTCGATTACATAAAGATTTTGGTAAGAATCCTAAAGGTTTAATACTGTCAGGATATAACTTGGTATGATTATTTTGTCCACAACAAATGGGAGCTGTTTTTATCAATTGTTCCTTTTCTGGAGTTATCCACATATCCTGGTCCGAAATTTGGTATATTTGTTGGGCAGTGTATCGTGAAGTGTTAACTTCTCTGTGGGCATGGCTAGTATTGGTTGTTTCTTTTATATAATAGCTATAGGTATCTCTTTCTGTTCAATCATAATCAAAATGTATATCATGTCCCAGTCCATTCGTATTATTACACCAAGTCAATAAAGTCATGTTACAGACATTTAAATTTTTGATTTGATCTTCTTGACATAACTTTTGAAAATTGGGTCCATCTAAGGGTGACACTAACCAAGGCAGTCCATGAATGGAGGATAATTATAGGGCTACACAGACCTAACAGTCTGACCAGTTTTGGAACACTGCATAAGAATGTGCCCATGAAATGAAAACATTATCCTGTGTCCAATCTAAAGGCACTTGAGAGGTCATTATTACATTACAAAGAACAAAATAGAGTAGTGTGTGTCTGAGCATGTTGTGTTAGAAGAGTTACTTATCTGGGCCCTTTGGACATGATCTTGGTTCCACTATAACTACCTAGCTGGAATATTTGTGCCATCACTTGGCACCACTGACATAATGCTCAAAGTAGAAGCCTTGACTAATTTTACAAGACAAGCTTTAAATGATAGTACAATGGTGATTGCTGCCTTAAATTCAGAACAAGCTTTACTGTGCAAAGCTGTACTCTAAAACAGAATGGCATTAGATATATTAATGGCTGCACAGGGAGGAAGCTGTGCCATAATTCATACAGAATGTTGTATGAATTATGTGTATATATATATATATATATATATATATATATATATACAGAATGTATATATACATGATTGCTCACAAAATGTGTCTGATTCTCTTCAAGACATGAAAAGTCCAGTCCAGGAGATGGCTGAGTCCGCTCCTCCTTTTGGGACTGTCTTATGGAGCTGGATATCTTGTGGAAACCCCTGGTCCTCATTGGAAGCCTTATTTCGCTCTTATTGCTTTTTGGCCCTCATATTCTAAATTGGCTCTCTTGCTTTGTAATGTCCCACATAGAAGCTATCCAACTTCAAATGGTTATGGAAATGGAGCCCAAGATGATATTTCGAGATCCACTGGATCACCCCACTGGTGGAGAACCTAACTGCCATTCCCTAACAATGTCCTTACACAGCTCGAAGAAGCCAGATCAGTCATTGCCTCTCTCCCCATAATGGCACTTAGAGTCTCTATCTCTAGAGGAGTGGATTGAATAGAAGTTGCTAGGCAGTCAGTGTAAAACTCTGAGACTATATCATTTGTCTCGAATTCCTGGAATGTGTCCTTGGTCTGATAAATTATCAGCATTCAGATCCAGGGAAGGGCAGTAATTAACTTTTGCTCCATATGCCTAAAGGAAAAACAACTGGTGATCATTAATTTTCAGTTCAGTTCAGTTCAGTCGCTCAGTCGTTTCCGACTCTTTGCGACCCCGTGAATCGCAGCACACCAGGCTTCTCTGTTCATCACCAACTCCTGGAGTCTACCCAAACCCATGCCCATCGAGTCGGTGATGCCATCCAGCCATCTCATCCTCCGTCGTCCCCTTCTCCTCCTGCCCCCAATCCCTCCCAGCATCAGGGTCTTTTCCAACGAGTCAACTCTTCGCAATAGGTGGCCAAAGTATTGGAGTTTCAGCTTCAGCATCAGTCCTTCCAATGAACACCCAGGACTGATCTCCTTTAGGATGGACTGGTTGGATCTCCTCGCAGTCCAAGGGACTCTCAAGAGCCTTCTCCAACACCACAGTTCAAAAGCATCAATTTTTTGGTGCTCAGCTTTCTTCACAGTCCAACTCTCACATCCACATTAATCTCAAGCCTATACATTTGGTCCATTGTAAAATGGCCAAGGGGCATGAAAAAGGGTGGTGACTTAAAGTGTCAAAAGAAGCCACAGAGATGTTAAGTTAAGCATTTTGACCTTTAAACTGATTGACTAGAAATAACATGATTTAAGTGAAACGTTGTTGCTGAAGGATAAGACGCGGGATTCTTGGCCTCCGGAGGAGACGAATTCAATCCGGGGCCAGAGACGAGGCTGGATCGCTCAGAGCTTTTGTGTAATAAAGTTTTATTAAAGTATAAAGGAGATAGAGAAAGCTTCTGACATAGGCATCAGAAGGGGGCAAAAGAATACCCCCCTCCTAGTCTTTAGCTGTATGTTTATAGTCACTCACAGTCTGTTAATGAAAAGAAAGGAATGTCATAAAATTTAGAATGGCACCAGATAATTCATCCCTGGCCATAAAACGATTGACTTGAGTCTTGTAGAAGGGCAGAATACCAACAAATAGTTTCGTTTACATAGATTAGGGGAACAATACCTGAGTAAGTAAGTTAGGCCGTTTGGCGGAACCAACTTGAACATAGAGTCTGGGGTACATTAACATAGCTTAAGACAACATTTTTATAAGAAAAAGAAATGTATTGGTTAACTCAAGGTTTGAGAGTAGTTAGCTTTAGGTGAGACCAGGTGTCATGGCAACACAGCTTTTGAAGAGAAACCTCCTTTTAAATTTGTATAGAGAAGGAAAAACATATCTCTGGTTTGTTTCTTCCTGCCGCTTAAGAGAGATAAAAATGTCTGGCACTTGCAGCCTCTTTCCTCCATTTGGAGACCCCCTGGCCTTCCTGCCTGTTACCTGCTCATTCCCCCCTTTTCTTTTAGGAGAATTATGTTGCATAGGGAAAAGGGGCGTCGTTCTCATTCCATAACTGCTTCCGAGCTGACAAGGGGCATTGTCCCTAAATTGGTGAGGCAACATATTCTCCTAATCCTCATAGTGAGGATGTCTGATCCAGGGGCCCCAAATAGTAGTCGGAAGAAGCTGCAGTGATAGCTGGAGTTTGAGCAACCATTTGTAACTTAAAAGCTTTCATCCGACTAGAAACAAATCCAGTTACACAGTTACAGATGCAGGGAGCAAACAGCAAAAACAAAACAATCAGAATTATTGTAATTAAGATAGTTTTCCACCAGGGGAACTAGTTAACGTTTCCCCAAGTGAGGTGACTGAGGCTTCAGGAGTATCCATGGCCCCAATCATCTTGTTCATGTGTTTAGTGAAGTGAGTAACATTAGTGCTCATATCAGGTATATATGTACAGCACTGGGTATGAATGATGGCACAAGTTCCTCCTTGTGCAGCTGTCCGAATATCTAAAGCCAATCTGTTTTGTAAAACCACCTTTCTAATTTGTGCTTGTTCAGCATTAAGAGCTGAAATAGCTTTTTGAGAATCTTGTAATGCCTGTTGAGTAAAATTAGTCAAAGCATCTACTCTTAGCATAACATCTGTAGTTTCCAAAGAGGGGACAAACACTGCAGCCAAATAATCATACCAGTGAAATACACACCTTGCCCACCGAGTTTTAAGGTGGGGTAAACTAGCAGGCTTTTCTGGAAGCTCTGAAAATATAAAGCCATGAGTAAAGGCTAGACCCAGGGTGCATCTCCCTATCCAGCCAGGGGGAAGCCAAGCCCATAGGTAAGAGCCACATATCCAGTAAGTCCTGTTTGGAGCAAGCCAGCTTGACTGAGATATCCAGTCCCAATTAGTGCCTGGCCAGACAAAGGGAGATCCTGAACTGGGGTTGGAAAACAGGGGAATGATTACGTTACATATTTCCTGAGGCAAAAATCCCAATTGTTTCCAATCATTGTAATTAAGCTGTTGGCTAACTTTGGGGGATGGCTCTGTTTGTTCCCAGCATATAGGGGCAGTAGATATTAGACGTCCCTTCTCAGGAGTTAGCCATATAACCTCATCCCATATTTGATAAACGTCAGGTAAAAAACCATCAGATCTAGACCTATTTGTCTTATGTGCAGCAAAATAGTGATTAAACTGAGACAGTGTATAATCAAAATTAAAAGTCACGTTATGTCCATAGTTAAGGTACAAAGTATTACACCAGTCCATTCTAGGGTTGTTAGATGTCATCAGACGAAGAAGAGGCATCACATGTGATTGTTGTCGAGGGTATTCGCAGACTTGGAGAAAGTCTTTTCCTTGAAGTGTAAATGTCCACCATGGGAAGCCTTCCACTGATGAAGAGGGGAGTGCTCCGCAGATCCAGCAGTTAGACCGATTGTGGAATGCAGCATAGGAGTGAGCCCAGGACAGGAAGGCATTGTCTTGAGGATCAAACGGCAGACTCAGGATTTCTGGAGTCAGCAGAAGTAGGCTCACATAGATTATCAGGCCCAACTGAAACATACAAAGTCAGAGCATAGAAAGTAAAAACATAAAATGACATCACTTAGTTCTGGTCAGGGTGCCACCTCTTGACTCGAGTGTGATGTACCCATGAATCAATTCCTGGCACTTTGACAGCTGTGGGAGAAGAAAGAATAACCTGATAAGGGCCTTCCCAGAGGGGCTTGAGGGATGGGCCCCCAGATCCCAATGTTTTTATGAGGACCTCGGTTCCTGGCTCAAATAGAGGCTTGCTGGATTCAGAGGCTGGGTCAGGAGTCATCTCCCGGAGTTCTGTTAATGCCTGTTGAAAAGCTGAGAGCTGAGTTACATAATTAGTTAACTCCAAGGCTTCAGGATCTATAACAATGTCTGTGCGTAAGAAAGGCCTTCCATAAATACATTCAAAGGCGGACAGCCCCTCCTTTTTTGGGGCAGTTCGAGCCCTCATTAAAGCTATGGGTAGGAATTTAATCCAGTTGTCCTGGTCTCTTGAGGTAATTTGCGCAGATGTCTTTTGATAATGTCATTAGCTTTTTCAACCTTTCCTGAGGATTGGGGTCTCCAGGAACAGTGTAAGTGATACTCTATTCCTAGAGCTTTAGACACCCCCTGAGTTACAGCTTTAAAGGTGGAGCCATTGTCACTCTGAAGGCTCCGTGGCAGCCCAAACCTGGGGGTAATTTCATGGATTAAAATTTTTATAACCTCCTTAGCTTGTTCACTACGACAGGGGAAAGCCTCAATCCATCCAGTAAAAGTATCCACCCAAACTTGTAAGCAAGAATACCCATTAGCTTTTGGCATATGAGTAAAATCAATTTCCCAGTCCTCTCCAGGATACTTTCCCTTTCGTTGTAATCCAGATTTTGCTAGCTTTTCAGTCTTTGGGTTATTTTTCTGACATACCTCACACCGTTTGATAATGTTCTTTAAAGTTTTCATTACATTTTTACCTTCAAACAAACGAGAAGCCATCTGGTAAGTACTTTCTACACCCAAATGAAAACTCTGATGTAAACCCTTAAGAATTTTCCACTGAGCATTTTCAGGAATTATTAATCGTCCATCCTTGGACTGTAACCATCCTTTATCAGTAATCTTTGCTCCTCTTTTTTCATATCTTTTTAATTCTTGCTCAGTATATTGTGGTTTTTCCTGTTCCACAGGACCTGTCCAGATCAAAGGCGTCTGTAGGGAGGGGGTTTCGTAAAGTGCCACTTTTTTGGCTTGAGAGTCAGCTAACAGGTTACCCGCAGCTACTTTACTCCCATCCCTGCTGTGCCCTTTGCAATGCATAACCGCTACTTCTTTAGGACAGTAGATAGCAGTTAAAAGTCTCTCAATCTCTCTGAAATGCTTAATAGGTTCTCCTGTTGCTGTTTTAAACTGTCTTTCTTTCCATATTGCAGCATGAGCATGTAAAGTCAAATAAGCATACTTAGAATCAGTGTAAATATTCACCCATTGCCCTTTGCTTAACTCTAGAGCTCGGGTCAGAGCCACAAGCTCCACTACGTGGGCACTGGTTCCCTGGGGAAGAGATTTTGCTTCTAAAACCTGTTCAGCAGTCACCAGGCCCTCCTCTCACACGCGCCTTGGCCAGCTCTCAGACCTAAACCTTAGTCCCTCTACTGCACTCATCTGCTCAGGTGGCCAGAGCCGGGGCCTCCCCTCCTGCCCTTCCTCCCCCCTGGGGGTGTCTGATGGCTCCAGTGAGCTTGGGCCATGGAGAGGCCCAAGAGGAGAGGAATGTGTGTCCCAGCTCTGCTGTGCCACTTCCGCTGATGGGGCAGAGCTGGGGGGAGTGCTCGTGGGGTCCTGCCCCTGCTGAGGCACCGAGCAGAGGGGTGGTGCGTCACTCCTGCTGTCTGTTGCCCTGTTTTTGCAGGCAGCAGAGTCTGGGGAGCCCAGAGGGCTGGACAGCCCCGGGCAGAGCGGCTCCCAGCGGAGAGGACCCTGAGCCCCTGCACAGGGACAAGTCCAGGGGCTGAGCACCTGGTCACAGAGCCGGCCGGGGACACGGACTTGTCCCTCCTGGTTCACCCATCTGCTCCTGGTGTCCACCACGCTGTGCTAGTCCCCTCTTGGCCTCCACACACCTGACTCGGGGAGATGCTGTTCCCTCCGACGGCGCTGGCCATCCTCTTCATGTCTTCCCTCCCTGAAAGAAAGTTTGCACTGGATTCTGCCAAGCCCCCTAGCCCGGGGGCGGAGCTGTGTATATAGATGTACATACTCAGTGCCTCAGCCCAGCTTCCTCCCTCTCGCTTCCACTGCACAGGCCTGGGAAGGAGAAAGGCCAAGCCAAAGCGGGCCTGACCCCACCCCATAGCGCTCCTCCGCACTCCCCTGCCAGCCGCCCTCCTGGCCGAGACCCGGGGCGGTGGGCAGAAAGCAGGAGTTGGGTTTGCCTTATTTTGCTCATCGGATTCAACTTCTCTTTTGCATCGTTTTCCTCTGGCCCCTGTTGGAGTCTGGGGGCTGGGGGAGAGGACAGATTTATGCAACTATTTTCATACATTCCCTATTCAGAGTGGGGTGGAGGTTCGTCCCCCCTCCCCTTAGCACCCCTCTCCTCACACTCCGGCTGGGTGAGCGTCTCTGCGTGTTTCCATTGCTGTGGTGGGAGGTTGTTTGAACTCCCACCCCCACCTTGGTCTCCAGGGGTGTGGAATGGTGGGGGCATTTGTTTAAAAAGACATTTTATTATAATAAAGTCTATTTTCACAAAACCCATGCTGGGCTCTACCTGGGATGAAGGACTCCTGAGGGGTGGGCCATGGTGGACTTTGGACTTCACTTTAGAATCCAAAAGTTAACATCTGAGGGTGACCAGGGGTAAAACTAATGAACACCAAGAAGATCAAGCAGCTCTGGAATTGTTTTCTCAGGAAGGTTTGGGGGCTTCCTGACTTCCTGATCACCGGGTCAGGTGTTGAGACTTGGGTCAGGATCCTGGAGGAAGAAAGAGACCTGGGAAGGGGGTGCAGAGACAGGAGGAGAGAAGGCACCAGTTTCAAGGTGGTGGACTGCACTGATTGCATACCACAATCTTGGTTCTCCTGGACCAAATTCATAGGAATAACAGAGGTAATAAAACCCAGCCAAACACCCAAATAAACAACATACATAGCTCCATTTGAAGAAGGGGGACTCCCACTAGATGAGAAAGAGCAGGATTTCAGAAAAGACAGAAAGCAGATGGGAGGACTTCCCTGGTGGTCCAGTGGCTAAGAGTCCAAGCTCCCAATGCAGGGGGCCTGGGTTTGATCCCTGGTCAGAGAATAAGATCCCGCATGCCACAACCAAGACTGGGCACAGCTAAATCAATCACCCAGTCTTACAAGAAGAAAAGAAAACAGATGAGAAATCACATTCAGAAATCTCAAAGCAGAACTCGGGAGACTTCTGCACAGCTCTGCGCCCAGAGGAGGCACCAACAGCCGAAGGACCACAGGGGCCGTGACAGCATGATTAGCTGGGATTCCACGTGGGGAGCCACCAGGCCGATGGCTGCACGTTCTCCTCTCCATGGGCCAAGGGGCAAAGGTGAGGATGGCTGCCTTTAGATGAAAACAGTGGAAGTGGCCAGAGACCAGATGGTAAATGGCTGGCAGAACCCTGGCAGAAACCAGAAGCATCATTGCCCAGGGAAGGCGCCACCAACGTGAGCGCAGTGTTCCCACCTCCCTCTCTCACTGAAACCCTCCAAGTCAGCAACAGTACCCACCGAGATGTTTTACAGGGACTCTCAGCTACTAAGGCAAGGACACGAGACAACACAGAGATCAATTTGGGAAGAACTGGCATTTGAATCATGTGAACCTATGAACAAAGCCTATCTCTCTGTTTACATATGTCTTTAATGTCTCTTGGCCATGTTTTGTAGTTTTCAGTACAGATTGTGTACATCTTTGTCAGATTTATCCATAATTATTTGATATTTTTGATATGATTATAAATGGTACTATTACTTTAAATTCCAATTTCTGATGCTTTGTTAGAAAACAGAGACACAAGTGGTTTTTGTGTTTTGGGCTTGCATGCTGCAACCTTACTAAACCCACTTATTAGTTCTAGCAGTTGTTTTATAGATTCCTTAGAATCCTCTACACATGTGATCATACTTGTATGTGCACAAAGACAGTTTCACTTCTCCCTTTCAAATTTTGATGCATTTAATTTCTTTTGCTTGCCTCACTGCACTGATAGTACAACGCTTAATAGAAACACAGGAAGAGGACACACTTGCTTTGTTTCTGGTCTTAGGAGAAAGCCTTCAGTCTTTCACCATTGTGATGTTAGCGATAGGGTTTTTTGGTAGATGCCCTTTGTCTGGTTTGAGGAAGTTCTCTTCTATCCCTCATTTGCAGAGAAGTGTTTTTTGTTTTGTTTTATTTTAAAGAGAATCTGCATTAAATCACAACTGCAATGAAGTATCACCCCACACCCATCAGAATGGCCATCATCAAAAAATCTACAAATGATCAATGCTAGAGAGGGAATGGAGAAAAAGGAACCCTCCTACATCGTTGGTGGGAATGTAAATTGGTCCAGTCACTATGGAGAACAGTATGGAGGAGGTTCCTTAAAAAACGGAAAATAGGACTACCCTGGTGGTCCAGTGGTTAAGAATCTGCCTGCCAGTGCAGGGGACAAGGATTCGATCCTTGGCCCTGGAAGATTCCACACGACATGGAGCAACTAAGCTTATGCATCACAACTACTGAAGCCTGCAAGCTCCAGAGCTCGTGCCCCAGGACAAGGAAAGCCTCCGCAATGAGAAGCCCACACGCCACAACAAAGAGTAGGCCCACTTGCCATAAGTAGAGAAAGCCCAAGTGCAACAGTGCTTCCATAAAAATAAACAAACAAATCAATTAAAAAAACTAAAATAGAGTTACCGTATAATTCTGCAATCCCACTCCTGGGGCATAGATCCAAAGAAAACCATAATTCAAAAAGATACATGCACCCCAATGTTCATTTCAGCACTATTTACAATAGCCAAGACATAGAAGCATCCTAAATGCCTATCGACAGAGAAAAGTATAAAGAAAATGTATACACACACACACACACACACAGACACACACACACACAGGAATATTACTCAGCCATAAAAAAGAATGAAATAATGCCATTTGCAGCAACATCGATGGGCCTAGAGATTATCATATTAAGTGAAGTAAGCCATCCAGGAAAAGGCAAATACATATTATATCACTTATATTTGGAAGTAAAAAAATGATACAAATGAACTTACCTGCAAAATAGAAACAGACTCAAACACAGAAAAAAAGCTATGTTCACCAAAGGGGAAGTGGGTGGTGGTGGTTTAGTCACTCAGTCGTGTCTGACTCTTGCGACCCCATGGACTTTAGCCTCGTAGGCTAAAGAATCCATGGGATTCTCCAGGGAAGAATGCTAGAGTGGGTTGCCATTTCCTTCTTCAGGGGATCTTCCCGACCCAGGGATCGAACCCGGGTCTCCTGCATTGCAGGCAGATTCTTTAAGAACTGAGAGATGAGGGAAGCCCAAGGGGAGGCATAAAGTAGGAGTTTGGAATTAACATATACACACTATTACATATGAAATAGATAACCAATAATGACCTACTGTATAGCAAAGGAAACTACACCCAATATTCTGTAATAACCTATAAGGGAAGAGAATCTGAAAAAGTATATATAACTGAATCACTTTGCTGTCTGCAAGAAACTGACACAGCATTGTAAATCTACTGTATTTTAAAAATTAATTAGTTAAAAATTGAGAGAATCAGTCTAATTAATTTATTTTTATTTTTTAATATATATATTCTTTTTCAAGTTCTTTTCCATAATGGCTTATTAGAAGATGTTGAATACAGTTCCCTGTACTATACAGTAAGAGCTTGTTGTTTATCTATTTTATATATAGTAGCTTGCATTTGGTAATCCCAAACTCCTAATTTTTCCCTCCTCAGATTCTCCCCTCTGGTAACCATGAGTTTGTTTTCTATGTCTATGAGTCTGTTTCTGTTTTGCAAATAAATTCATTTGTATCATATTTGACATTCCACATGCAAGTGATATCATATATTTGTCTGTCTCTGTCTGACTTACTTCAAGCTTTGCATAATAATCTCTTGGTCTACCCAGGTTGCTGCAAGTGACATTATTTCATTCCTTTTTCATGGCTGAGTAATATTCCATTCTGTATACATATCTTATCTTTATCCATTCACTTGTCTATGGACACTTAGGTTTTTTTTGTCTTGACTATTGTAAAAAGTGCTGCTATGAACATTGGGGTGCACATATTTTTTAAAATTTTATTTGTTCCAATTTTTTATTATTTTACTTTTCTTTTTTTTTAATTATTTATTTAATTTTGGTTGTGCTGGATCTTTGTTGCTGCACATGGGCTTTCTCTAGTTGTGGCAAGCAAGAGGTTACTCTTCATTTTAGTGCACAGGCTTCTCATTGCCATGGCGTGTCCTGTTATGGAGCACAGGCTCTAGAGATTGTGGGCTTCAGTGCACGGACTTAGTTGATCTATACCTGTGGAATCTTCCTGGGCCAGGGGTTGAACCCCACTGGCAGGCAGATTCTTAACCTCTGGACCACCAGGGAAGTCCTGCATGTATCTTTTTGAATCATAGTTTTCTCTGGATGTATGCCTAGGTGTTACTAGATCATATGGCAACTCTATTTTTAGGTTTCTTTTGGCCAGGCCATGCAGCTTGCTGGACTCTGTTCCCCCACCAGGGACAGAACCAGGCCAGACAGTGAAAACACCAAGTCCTAACCGCTGGATGGCCAGGGAATTTCCTATTTATTTTAGTTTCTTAAGGAACCTCTATACTGTTTTCTATCATGGTGGCACCAATTTACATTCACCCTCACCTCCACTCCCCAGCAGTGTGTAGGACAGTTCTCTTTTCTCACATCTGCAGAGAAGTTTTGCTTTTAAACGATCACTAATGGATGTTGGATTTTGTCAGGCGCTCTTTTGGCATCTAATGAGAGATCGCACCACTTTTCTTAGTTGTGGCAAATCTCACTGCTTGATTTTGGAGTGTTAAACCAACTTTACTTTTCCTGGGATAAATTCTACATGGTCATGAGCTGGGAGGAGGATGAAAGCCTACTCTCTAGGCTGAGCCCCTTATGCTGAATTGAGGAATGTGTACTGGGTAAAGAGACTATATTTTAAAAATTAATTAGTTAAAAATTGAGAGAATCAGTCTAATTAATTTATTTTTATTTTTTAATATATATTTAATATATATATATATATATATATATATATATATATTTAGATGGTGGGAGACTCACGCCCAAGAGAGATTCTGGTGTTAACATCTGGGCTCATCCATTCTCTGTTTCCTACCTGCCCTCAGCCATGGGTCCTTACCCATTAAGGAGTCTCTGTTTCTCTGTTAAGGTAAGAACCTCCCCTTGGGTCATAGAACTCTGATCCTCAGGGCAGAGGAAAAGACCTCTTGTTTCTGAATGTAACCAGGATCCACCTTAAAGTAAAGCTCCCAATGCCCAGCATTTTCAGTCCCATTCCCCAAAGGTAACCATAGCTAATAGACTTCTGTGTCTGCTTCTAGAATGTTCTATACATATTTAAAATATGTGTGTGCATAAAAATGGCACGTGAGTGTGTGCACTTTGTATGAATTGCATTATGCTATATATAACATTTTATAGGGCTTCCTTTGTAGCTCAGTTGGTAAAGAACCTGCCTACAATGCAGGAGACCCAGGTTTGATTCCTGGGTTGGGAAGAACCCCTGGAGGAGGAAATGGCAACCCACTCCAGTACTCTTGCCTGGAGAATCCCATGGACAGAGGAGCCTGGTGGGCTACAGTCCAAGGGGTTGCAAGAGTTGGACATGACTTAGAAAGTAAACCAATGTTTTATAACTAGTTCTTTCCTTTCAGCAGCATATCTTTCTTTTTTAAACGATCTTTTTCTTTTTAAAAATTATTTATTTATTTTTCTGTGTTGGGTCTTAGGAGCAGCAAGCTGGATCTTCCGTTGCAATGCACAGAGTCTCTAGTTGTGCTGCGGGCTCCAGTAGTCACAGCAGGTGGGCTGAGTTGCTTCGAGGCAAGTGGGACCTTAGTTTCTGGACCAGGGATCGAACCCTCATCCTCTGAACTGAAAGGCGATTCTCAACCACTGGACCACCAGGAAGTCCCAATGTAGCTTTATTGCTACATATAGACCTCCCTCGTTAGTCTTAAAGGCTGCATTTATGTAGATGTACCACTATATGGCAAAAATATGTTGAGGATATTTGGCTTTGTCTTCTTGATTGTTGCAAATGAGGCTGAAATGAACACTCTTGTGCAGGTATCTTTCTGTTTTCCTAAGAATGCATCTGAAAAATAAATTCCTTTCTGGAAGTAGGAATGTTGAGTCAGAGCAAGTGTTTGGATTGTGACTGATTGTGCCAAACTGCCTTCCCATGACACAGAGCCAATTTACACTTATTTTTTCACATGTTATCTGGCACTGGCTTTATCCATTCTTTTAAATTTTAACTAGTCTGTCTGACTGATAAAGATGCTGTTGAGTTATTTTACTTTGAGTTTTGTGCTTCTTATTTTTAGTGTCATTTTTTAGAACTTTGTCTCATGGAAGCTTACCACCCATCCCCGCTCTCTGCCCTCCCCCCCACCAAAACCCACAGGTATAAAAGAAATTAACTGAATAACCATTAAATATTTACGTAGTCATGTAGGTTAACCTGTCTTTACTTTTACTATACTATCCTACACAAATTTGAAAGTCATTATTTGAAACTAACAAAAGTCTGAATGCTCACTCTTTAAAAATATTTACTCTTGTTCATGAAGTAGGAAGTGCAACCTTTCTAGAATAGAGGGTTAAAAATGTCCAATGCTTTTCAGCTCTATGAATCTACGTTCTAAAGAAAACCAAAAGAATTATGCTAAATTCTTTTCTTTAAAAATACTTACACTGAAAGCTTTGAAGGGAAAGAGAATATTTATTATTATAGATTTTATAGGTTTTGTGCAGAAACTCAAAGACCAAATTTATATACATTTTTCAAAAAGAAAGCATTTTAAGAATAAACCTAACAAGAGGGTAAAACACTTCAATGAAGACTATAAAAGTAGACAAATAAAATGGTGTACTGTATTTCTCAAGAATGTAAACTCCACAAGAGCAAGTAATTTGTTAATTACTCCCCAGTGCCAAGAACAGGGCTGGCATAGGCATGCTAAGTAAATACATGTTAAATGGATGAATATGCATGGATGGAAAGATTTAATATCATAAGATGCCAATTGTCACCAAATTTATGCATAAATTGAATACAATATTAATAAAATTCTATTGGATTTCTCATGAAACTAGGCACTCAAAACTTCACAAGAGGGAGTAAATATGTTAGAATGTTGAGGATTCTTTTGAAAAAGAAGAATGAGGAAGGAGAATTTATCTTATAAGAAATCAAAACATATTAGAAAGTTATGGCAACTGCAATGATTGGATATTAACATCAGTTCAGTTCAGTTCAGTCGCTCAGTTGTGTCCGACTCTTTGCGACCCCATGAATCGCAGCACGCCAGGCCTCCCTGTCCATCACCAACTCCCGGAGTTTACTCAAACTCATGTTCATCGAGTCGGTGACGCCATCCAGCCATCTCAGCCTCTGTCATCCCCTTCTCCTCCTGCCCCCAATCCCTCCCAGCATCAGGGTCTTTTCCAACGAGTCAACTCTTCGCATGAGGTGGCCAAAGTGTTGGAGTCTTAGCTTCAGCATCAGTCCTTCCAATAAACACCCAGGACTGATCTCCTTTAGGATGGACTGGTTGAATTTCCTTGCAGTCCAAGGGATTCTCAAGAGTCTTCTCCAACACCACAGTTCAAAAGCATCAATTTTTTGGTGCTCAGCTTTCTTCACAGTCTAACTCTTACATCCATACATGACCACCGGAAATACCATAGCCTTGACTAGACGGACCTTTGTTGGCAAAGTAATGTCTCTGCATTTTAATATGCTGTCTAGGTTGGTCATAGCTTTTCTTCCAAGGAGTAAGCGTCTTTTAATTTCATGGCTGCAATCACCATCTGCAGTGATTTTGGAGCCCCCCCCAAAATAAAGTCTGACACTGTTTCCACTGTTTCCCCATCTATTTCCCATGAAGTGATGGGACCAGATGCCATGATCTTAGTTTTCTGAATGTTGAGCTTTAAGCCAACTTTTTCACTCTCCTCTTTCACTTTCATCAAGAGGCTTTTTAGTTCCTCTTCACTTTCTGCCATAAGGGTGGTGTCATCTGCATAGAAATGGATAAATAGACTAGTGGATCAATAGAACAGAATAATCTAGAAACACACACATTTATGGTAAATGATAAAAGTAGCACCTCAGTTCAGTGGAGAAATAACAGATTATTCAATTAAAGGCATTGGGACAACTGGTTTTCCATTTGGAAAGAAATGATGGTAGCTCTCTCCCTTACACTATTCACACACAAAAATTGCAGATGATTTAGCAATCTAAGCTCCAAAAGTTTCATCACCTGATGCAAAGAACTGACTCATTGGAAAAGACTGATGCTGGGGAAGATTGAGGGTAGGAGGAGAAGGGGACGACAGAGGATGAGATGGTTGGATGGTATTACCGACTTACTGAACATGAGTTTGAGCAAACTCCAGGAGACAGTGAAGGACAGGGAAGCCTGACGTGCTGCAGTCCACGGGGTCACGAAGAGTCGGACACAACCTAAGAGACTGAACAACAACAACAAAGCTTTTAGAAAAATATACAGGAGGATATATATGCTTATGATTTTTGAAAAAGGGTAGATCCTCTTAAGTCTGAAAAGAAACTCCATAGAGGAAACGATTGATAAATCAGACCGCCTCAAAATTGAGACCCTACAAAAATTTAATGAAAAGTGACAAGATTGGAAAAAAAATATTAGCAACACACAAGACAGGTGACAGATTACTGTTTATCCAGAGTATATAATAACTTTGCACTTCAATAAAAAGAGTGATAATCAATAGGAAAATGGACAAAACCAAACACAGGAAATTTACAGAACTAAATACAACTAAAATGATGCACAAACTATTAATCGAAGAAGTAAAAACTGAACCACTAATGTGATTCTAATCTTTGCCTACAAGAATTTTACTTTTTTGGAAATATCTATTAAACATTTAAAAGGCATATGACCTACTTCTCCATCTGGAGAACACGTGTGCGCACAAAGAGGCTCTTGCTACATTGTTTTTAATAGTGAAAAATGGAAAAGTATCAGCTTCCAACAAAGATGAAGAGTTGCATAGTAGTGGTATATCATCTAAAGAATACTGTGTGTGCATGCTCAATTGCTCAGGAATGTCTGACTCTGCAACCCCTTGCACTGTAGCCTGGCAGGCTCCTCTGTCCATGGGATTTTCTAGGCAAGAATACTGGGGCAGGTTGCCATTTCCTACTCCAGGTGATCTTCCCAATTCAGGGATCAAATCTGTGTCTCTTGGGTCTAAAGTGAGACAGTTTTGTAAGTAACACATGATTACAGATCTGCAAGAGGTATTGTTGAGTGAGAAGAAACATGGTGCTGAACAGTATGTATAATGTGATATCATTTATGGAAACATAAACAAACAAGAATATTTCCCACAGATCTACCCGCATAAATGAATGTAAGGTAAAAAGATTTGGAAGGACAAACACAGAAATGACAATAGTATTTATGTCTCAAGAGTGGGGGGAAAGGACTATAATTGAAAATGATAGCCTTGCAATGATGTCACTTGGCCCATTATTAATTAGTTGCAACCTAATCCAGAAATTGACCTGTAATATTTTAATTTTATTCCAAATATACCCAGGTATAAATTACTTGCATACATCTATATTAATTTTTAAAACTTGAAGGAGAGAGAAAGCAAAGACTTTGGACTGGGTGCAATTCGGGTGTTTGAGGGGTCACTGTCTCTACACCCTCCCCAGCTTCCATAACCTCCTTCACTCCAGCCACACACACACACACACAGGAAATCTGACTGTAATCCCAACTGAACTGTTTCCTAAATAGCATTAAGAAAGAATAAACTGTTTCGCAAGCAGTAGCAGAGAGAGCCCGTTACCCCAGAGACAGATAAACTTTTTTGCAAGCAGTAGCAGAGAGAGCCCGTTACCCCACAGACAGCTGGACTTCACCCTAGGAGTGGGGATGTTTGGGAAGGTAAAGTGGGGAGAAGGAGGGCAGTGTGTGTGGGTGGAGGGGGTCTCCAGCAAAGGACTATAGTCTTAAAATATAGCAGTCTCAGCAGCGCCCTCCAGAGGCTACCCCAGGATGGGACGCTAGGAGTAATCGGCCATGAGGTTTGTCAGAAACATCTCTTCTGGCAGACACATTCTCCTGGTTACTCTGCACGCTGAGAAGCCCTCTGAGCCTCAGTCACACCTGGGCTTTCCAGGTGGCGCCAGCGGTAAGGAACCCGCCTGCCAATGCAGGAGATGTAAGAGATGAGGGTTCGATCCCTGGCTCGGGAAGAACCCCTGGAGGAGGGCATGGCAACCCACTCCAGTATTCTTGCCTGGAGAATCCCATGGATAGAGGAACCTGGAGGGTTACAGTCCATAGGGCCGCAAAGGATTGGACATGACTGAAGCAACTTAGCCTGCATGCATTCAAACAGGGCTGAGATGAGGAATCAACAATGATACAGACTGGTCAGCCTTGCAATGATGTCACTTGGCCCATTATTAATTAGTTGCAAACATCATAAAGAGCATCTCACATCGTTGCAGAGCATCTCAAACCTCTGCACACAAATGCAGGCCCACAGCCCCCACCGTGGGTCAAAGGCAGGTGGTTTGGGATGGTCCATCTTGAGAATCACCCCCATCCACACAGAGAATTTAGGGCATCTGAGCATCATTCTGTGAAAATGCTTCCGTTTTTCAGAATTCACTGCTTCATGCCACGTGTGTGTGAGAAATCAGGCCAGGTCTCTTGATGCCTATGAATCATTGTGATGCCTCATGCCTGGCCCTGGGGCTCTGGGACGGTCCCCGAAGTTCCCCTGTGAGCTTTCTAAAATGAACTCTGACCATGCACTTCAGGGCCTCCATGGCTCCCTGGAGCCTTCAGAACAAGGACTTCTCAGGAGGTCAGCAAGAGTGTTGTGTCCTAGACCTCGGGCCTGCCACAACCTCTCCCCCATGTTGGAACCGTCTGGATGAAGCCCCCCAGTGTCAAAGCTTTGCTGTGTCATTCTTAGGGGCCAGAGCGCTCTTCCTTCCTGTGTCCAACTTCTAAACACTCTTCAAGACAATCTCAAATACTAATTCCTCAAAAAGGCCTTCTTTGATGCTCCTGAAGAAGTCTGCCCAAGGTTGTTGGGGTGCTGTTGGTCCGCACCCTCCTGTGCCCGTTGAGGTCAGGGTCTTTGCTCACTACAGGGCACGGCCCCTGGCATGTGCAGCGGCTTGGCAATTACTCGTTGAACAATCCTGGGTGAAAGGTCAGGAACAAACTTTCAGAGGCCATTGGGTAAAGAGCACTTGTTTGTAAGTCAAGAGATCTGACCAGTAGATTATTCTGAGCTGTGTCACACTGCTGCTATTGGCAAAGTCATTTCCTTCCCAGACCTCCATCTTTCTCTTCTGTGCTAGGAGGAGCTTGTATTAAATGTCTCTTCCCTCTTGGGCTCTGACCATTCCCTTAAAAGAGTCAAAGGCCACTAACTGTCAGAGCTAATGAGGGTGATGGGGTGTTTCCACGCATGGCTGGGAGGGTGAACGCTTTAAAAATGTGGATATCCAGATATGCAGCAATTTTACTTTCATGACTTTTCACCTAAGGAAATAATCGAAGAGGTGACTGGAGATTTACATGGACAATGATCCTAGTACTGCTTCTAACAGTGAAAATAGGAAATGACCCAAGTATCTGAACAAGAGAGGATTAGTGAATAAAACATAGCATCTCATACAAAATATTATGCAGACATAAGACTGAAATAAATCTGTTTATTGACACAGATGTCCAGGCTAAATTAAGTATTAAAAGTCAGATTATAAAATAATATTTAAGGTATGTTCTTTTTTTTTTTTTTCTTGATCATACCTTGCATCTTGCAGAATCTTAGTTCCCTGACCAGGGGTTGAACCCAGGGCATGGCAGTGAAAAATGCCAAGTGCTAACCACTGGACCATCAGGGATAAGTATGTTCTTGTCACTGTTTGAAATACATATTGGACTTCCCTGTGGCCCAGTGATTAAGAATCCACCTGCCAATGCAGGAGACACGGGCTCCACCCCTGGTTTGGGAAGATTTCACATGCCAAGGGGCAACAAAGCCCAAAAGCCACAATTACTAAGCCTGAGCTCTAGAGCCTGTGTTCCACAACTACTAAGCCCTCATGCTGCAACTACTGAAGCCTGCACGCCTAGAACCCATGCTTTACAAGAGAAGCCAATGCAATTAGAAACCTGTGCGACGAAACCGGAGAGTAGCCCCTGTTTGTCGCAGGCAGAGAAAGCCCACAATCAGCAGCAAAGACCCAGGGCAGCCAACATGAAATAATAAATAAATAAAATACATATTATATCTACAGCTACATACCAAATTATGAGATGGGATGATTAGTCCGTGCTAGGAATATGGGAAATTATTTTCCTTCCTGTTTCTTATTTATGTGAAAGATGAAAAAGCTGGAAAGAAGAAAAATTACCCATAATCTCACCTGTTTGTAAATAATTTATTTATTCTATAACATTTCATGAATGGAAATACATTACAGGATTTTAAAAAAAAGTATTTTTCAAAAGCCTATAAAATTCTAGAACCTGATTCACAGAGAGCCACTTGTCCAAGTTCACACATAGCAAGCCCTGGAAGAACAAGGCTGGAAGAATGGCCCCTTTTCTCGTGGGGCTTCCTGGCAGGTGGGAAGGTACACCGGGAAGATGTCGCTATTCCTTGTTCCTGGGCCAAGAGGTGGTCTGGGGATAGATGGCAAGAGTGAGTGCAAGAGGGTGTCTGGAGGTAGGAGGTGTGGGTAGACCGAACAGGACACAGGGGCCACGGTGGGCATGTGCCCAGCCTGATGAGGGCACAGGAAGGCAGATGAACAGCGTCATGAGTCGTAGGGCACCTTTCCTGCTGGCACTCCCTTTGCCAGCCTTCCTCTGGGTCTGGGCTGCGTCACCCAGCTGACCACTAACCACAGCCAGCTCTGTTCTCCGCTGGTTCCTGAAATCTGGGAGCAGAGGGTGGGGGTGTTGGAGGCAGTCCCCTACCAAGAGCCAAGAGGAAAGGCGATGCGGAGAGGGACAGAGGAAGTTCCCTTGGTCCTCAGCCTGTAGCCCCCACACTCCTCTTTCTTGTGAAGCTCAACGGTCTCCAGTCAGATATCCTGTCCCCTTAGCCTGCTCCAAGAATGGGGGGCTGCCCACCACGGTTGGCCACAGGGGCCTGGTTACTGTTGAGTATGGGGGATCAGTGTCCGGAGGCAGATCGGGCCGTCATCACACCAATTTCTGTTTCCCATTATTCCTTGGGCTGTCAGTTCCTAACTTTCTTCCCTTGCAAAGGAACCCTAGATACTCAGGTGAACCAGAATTTTGGAGAGGGGGATACAATTTTGCACCCCCAGGGGACAGCACATGGGGAGCTGAGACTCTCCTGAGGTGTGCTAAGCTCAAAGGTTGGAGACGGTTTTCGTCCCTCCTCCACTGCCTGTTTCTCCCTTATGAGGGGGCTGTTTCTGTGCTCCCTGGCCCCAGTGGGGGAGGAGAGAGACTTTCGTCTCCAGGGGCGGGACCCACCTGTCCTGTCCCTCCTCCAGCCTTGAGGACATAAAAGCCCAGATTCAGCTAAGAGGTGATGCCAAAGCCAGTTGGAGCCCTGGAACTTCAGAGGTGGGATCCTAGACTCTGTCTGTAGGCAGAACCCACTGTGGGGGGGCTGGGTGAGAAGGAGCGGGTGAGGGGCCTGGGAGGAAGCGGCTGTGGGGCGCTCATCTCCCCAATGCACTGTGGGCTTTGCACACTTTGTGGGCACGGGGTCTTGTTGCAGGGATGAAGCTGCTCCTGGGCCCGGTGGGACTCCTGGCGGTTCTGATCGTGCTCCAGCCCTCGGAGGGTGCCCCTCCAGGTAACGCTTCAGAAAGAAGGGAAAAGGTGGCATGTTGAGGGTAGTTCTGAGTCCCTAGGAATCCTTGCCTCCTTGTAAGCCACCCAGGCTCTGGGGCCCGAAGGGGGCTTTGGGTCCGTTCCTGACCTCCTGACCTCTGGTCTGGGCAGCTGGCCTGGGAGAAGTGGAGACCTCGGTGGTGCTGACCTGCATGGAGGAGGCCAAGCGGATAGTGGACAAAGCCTATAAGGAGCGGCGGGAAAGGTGGGGCTTCTGGGTGAGGCTGTCCCCTGCCTTTCAGAGAAGGAACACGCAGCAGGGAACGCGTGGCTGGAGGTGGGGCCTTCTGCCAGTCAGTCTTGCCGGTCGGTCTTTCTATCTTTGGGTGTAAAAACGTCTTCAAGACCATGCCTCCCACGGCCTTGTCTTTGGACTCCCAGCTCCAAACTGTGTTTACAAAGACAAACCTGCTTCCCGGCTCTGGGTCCTTCGAGCCCACAGCTCTGGGCTGGGGCCCTGCAGAGCGTCTCCCGCTCCGTTCTCTGGGCTCACCCTTCCCTCCCCCAAGCAGCATCAAGCAGCGGCTTCACAGCGGCTCGGCCAGCCCCATGGAACTCCTGTCCTACTTCAAGCAGCCGGTGGCAGCCACCAGGACTGCTGTGAGGACGGCTGACTACCTGCACGTGGCCCTCGGCCTGCTGGAGAGGAAGCTGAGGGCCCTGTGGCCAGGCCGCTTCAACGTCACAGGTACAGTTCCCGCTGCAATGCCAGCGCCTCACTCAATCCCTGTGGTTCTCCCAACCCCTCCTTCCGGGGGGTATTCTAGCATCCCCACACTATGTCCTCAGACCACATCCCCCAAGCAAGGCTCCCCAGCTGTGGGTAGAAAACAGGGGCTCAGCACCCACTTGCCTCCTACGTTGCCCGGTCCACAGACGTGCTGACCCCGGCCCAGCTGAACCTGCTGTCCAAGACTAGCGGCTGCGCCCACCAGGACCTGGGGGTGACCTGCCCGGAGAAGGACAAGTACCGAACCATCACCGGGCAGTGCAACAACAGGTGCGGCCGCTGGGGGCTGGCCCTTGATGGGCGGTGGCTGGAGGCTGGGGACCCTACCAACTGGAGTCAGTGCCCTGTATTTCCGCCCTTGCAGGCGCAGCCCCATGCTGGGGGCTTCCAACCGGGCCCTTCTACGCTGGCTGCCGGCAGAGTACGAGGACGGCTTCTCGCTGCCCTTCGGCTGGACGCCCGGGGTCAAGCGCAACGGCTTCCCAGTGCCCCTGGTGAGCCCTGGACGGGCGGAGGGGGAGCAGTCCGGCCGAGACTGTGGTTCCTGATGTCCCATGTCCCACAGGCTCGCGCCGTGTCCAACGAGATCGTGCGCTTCCCCACGGAGAAGCTAACTCCGGACCAGGAGCGCTCGCTCATGTTCACGCAGTGGGGCCAGCTGCTAGACCATGACCTCGACTTCGTCCCTGAACCGCCCGCCCGCGCCTCCTTCCTCAACGGCATCAACTGCGAGATCAGCTGCCTGCAGCAGCCGCCATGCTTCCCGCTCAAGGTGCTTCCTCTGGACCCACCCTGCAGCCCGCCGGGTCAGGGAGGGGGGCATCGTTCCCCTAAGGGGCCCGCTGCTTTCCTGCCCAGCTTTCCTTCCCCGGGTCCCAGCAAGCTTGGCCCTGATCACCACCCCCAGCATCTCCCACCCTCTCTCGGCTGACGACCTTCCCACTGTCCCTCAAACTTCTGTGTGCAAGCCTTGGGGGGGGGCTCAGTCATCTTCCCTCCGCACTCGGGGGGCCCCCACCCCCAGCCCACATCACACAGAGCCTGGTAGTGGGATTGGAGCGGGCCTGAGAGTGGACACGTGCAGAGTAGGTAGCAGGGGAGAGAAGGAAGGAAGGAGAGTCCCAGAGAGAGGTGGACAGAGGCAGACAGGGACTGGAGTGAGAGACAGAGAGACAAAAGGGGGAAGGAAAAGAAGAGGCCGCGGGAGACAGCAGACAGAGCGCCAGAGACCTGAGGAGAGAGGAACAGAGTCAGAGAAGAGGAGACAAAGGAGGCTGAGGGGGAGGGTCGGAGGACTGGTCAGCGAGCCTCCAGGGGGTCCAGCTCCCCCATGCCCCTCCAGCTCAGAGGCGCTCTGCCGGTGGGACCTTAGGCTCATCCCTGGGGGCCTTGAGAAGCCTTCCTGCCAGCTGAGGGGGCCCGAGGGGCTCTGTTTACTGTCTGGGTGACCCGCTCTGGTCCTGGGTTCCAGACAGCTTCCCCGGCGGGAATTCAGGGCCTAAAAAGGTGGGTGGACCAGAGAGAGCCACTCCTGACCTCTGTTCCTGGCCGCGGCGAGCCCGCGGGGCCTCTCTCTGCACCTCAGATCCCACCCAATGACCCCCGCATCAAGAACCAGCGGGACTGCATCCCTTTCTTCCGCTCCAGCCCGGCCTGCACCCAGAGCAACATCACCATTCGCAACCAGATCAACGCGCTCACGTCCTTCGTGGACGCTAGCATGGTCTACGGCAGCGAGGACCCCTTGGCCAGGAGGCTGCGCAACCTGACCAACCAGCTGGGGTTGCTAGCGGTCAACACTCGCTTCCAGGACAACGGCCGGGCCCTGCTGCCCTTCGACAACCGGCGCCATGACCCCTGCCTCCTCACCAATCGCTCAGCGAACATCCCCTGCTTCCTGGCAGGTCAGTCACCGGCAGGGACCTGGACTGATGCAGGGCGCCCCCTACTGGAGCCACGGCGAGCCCATTGCAGAGCCCCTTGTGGGGTTGGCATTTAGAGGGGCTCCCCTCACCAAATCACATGATGTGAATCCAGTTGCCTTGGTAACAAGTTGGATGGAGCCGGAAAGGCAAAACAAAAACAAACCCCCAAAACGACAAGAACAAAAAACCTCAAACCCAAGAAGGAGACTCACGGATGGCCAAGGCGCCTGGCTCCATCTATCTAGCCCTTTTTCTGTTGCTCCCTTTCCATCTGGGCTCTGCAGGAGGGGAAAGCTGAATCCTCAAGGGACAGGAAACCAAAGGGACAGAGAGCAGGATGGCGCCCTCACCCTCTAGAACAACAGTACCCAATATGGCAGACACTGGGCACACGTGGCTATTTTCATTTATATGTGATTTAGCTTAAATTAAACACAAGCTTGCTCCACTGTGCTAGCTACCTTTCAAGTGCTCATTTCGAGTGTTCAGTAGCCCCACAGGCTAGTGGCTTCTATAGAGGACAGCTCAAATGTAGAATGTTTTCATCAGTGCAGAATTTCTGTGGGACAAAGCTGCTCCAGAACATCACCACCTACCCACCTCGATTCCCTGTAATAAAAGAGGGTGGGATTTTCGATTTAGACAACTGGCAGTCCTGAGGATAAGGCTGGGGCAGTGATGGTGGCTGTGCCCAGAAATTTTACTTGATACAGTGTTTTTAACTATGAACCCAGCAGCGAGTCTGAGGCCCTTCTCTCTGGCCTCTCAGCCTCTCCTCATGATGGCTGCTGCTGGCTGGGCCCTGGAGAGGAGAATCAAGGTCAGCCCCACTGTGGACTTTTCTGGGCTAGAGGGGAAGGAGTAGCAGTCTTCCGCCTCCACATGGTGTTGAGTCACCTGTCCCTGGCCCGGATGGTGTTGACCTCTTGTCAAGTAATGACAAGGAAAAGCTACTCTCAGGGAATTTCCTTGCCACTGACTTTTAGAGCTGGGGAGGACTGAACCCAGTGTCTTGCAGAAATGGGCCTGGTCCTGATCGTCCAGAGCAGGGTTAGGGGAGGACTAGAGGGTCACTCTTGGTTCTTTTGAACGGTCTCAGGTGTGGCCTTCAAACATCCTGTGCCCTGACGCCCTCTGCCAAGCAGGCTGCAGAGTTAGCATGTAGAAAGGTGGGAATGGCTGCTCTGAGCAGGTGGTAGTGCCTTTCTAGAGTCCTGTGTTAAGAAGGATTCTGAGGCTGCATCCAATTTCTTTTTTTATATTAATTTTTATTTTTGGCTGTGCTGGGTGCTCAGTGCTTCATTGCCATGCTCAGGCTTTCTCTAGTTGTGAGTGGGAACTACTCCCCAGTCACAGTGTGGGCGTCTCCCTGTGGTGGCTTCTTTTGTTGTGAAGTTCAGGCTCTAGGGCACACAGACTTCAGCAGTTGTGGCACACTGGCTTTGTTGCTCCATGGCATGTGGGATCTTCCCAGGCCAGAGATCACACCCATGTCCCCTGCATCGGCAGGCAGACTCTTAACCACTGGACCACCAGGGAAGTCTGCGTCTAATTTTATCACAAGTAAAGGCTGTGATCATGTGCTGTGTCTGACATGGCGGAAAAACAGGGAGAGCCAACATGCATGCTACTTTTTTGGCCTTCCCTGAATCAAGAAGATGTCAATCAAGCAGTGCTCATGGATCTCCTATTTTGTCCCAGGCAGTGTGTTAAAGCCCATGTGTTTGTGTGCACGTTGGGTGGGAGGGTCAGATGCAGAAAGGCACAAGCCATGGTCCTTGTCCTCCAGGTGCTAGCAGTCTTAGGTATGGGGAGGTGGCAAGTCTTGTGTCAGATCTGATGCTTAGTAAATGAGCATCTCCTGCCAGCGCTGAAGAGCTGTTATGGTAGACCAGGGAGTCAAAAGAGGCCTCCTGGATGGGGTGCAGACTGAAATGGCGTGGCATGAAAAGTTGAGTGGCGATAAGCAGCGTTTGAGGCCTTGGCCCCGGAGGGAGTTTCAGTGGAGCAAGTCCTTTCTGGGAAGGAGGTCTTAGGAATGACAGTAGCTTTTGCTTCCCTAAGGGGACTCCCGTGCGAGTGAGATGCCTGAGCTCGCCGCCATGCACACGCTCTTTGTGCGGGAGCACAACCGGCTGGCCACAAAGCTCAGGCGCCTGAACCCCCACTGGAATGGAGAGAGGCTCTATCAGGAAGCCCGAAAGATCGTGGGAGCCATGGTCCAGGTAGGCAGTCCTGGGCATCTGTGATAATACAGGTAGGCAGACTTGGGATGCCAAAGTGCCTCTACTGCATCTTAGCTGTGCAAATTAACCCTCACGAGCTATATGAAAACACCTGGCAGATACTAAGTGCCTGACAAGGGTCACTTGCCTTCATCCCCTTTCCCAGGCTTGCTCTCCTTTCTACTGTCTCTCTTACTCTCCTTTCTCCTGTCTACCAGGAATGATACTGACAGGTTTAAACAGGTGGGTCTAAAATGCTTGGCACAGTGAAAGTGGAAGTTGCTCAGTCGTGTCCGACTCTTTGCAACCCCATGAACTACACAGTCCATGGAATTCTCCAGGCCAGAATACTGGAGTGAGTAGCCTTTCGCTTCTCCGGGGGATCTTCCCAACCCAGGGATCGAACCCAGGTTTCCCGTACTGCAGGTGGATTCTTTAGCAGCTGACCCACCAGGCATACAGTAGGTATTCAGTAAATTCTTCTCCTTTCCTTCATCACATTGTCACTCTTGGCTCCTTTACACACTCCCTCTTCTTTACGGCTCTATCACAGCTCACCCACTCTCCTTATCCTTGCTTATCCCTGAGGGGTGTTCTCCCAATTTAGGGGGAAATATTTAAATGCTTTATTTATTTATTGGCTGTGCTACTTAGCTTTTGGGATCTTAGTCCCCCAACCAGGGATTGATCCTGTACCCCCTGCAGTGGAAACGCAGAGTCCAGACCACTGGACTGCCAGGGGATTTCCTTTCTCCCAAGTTTTGATGCTCCAGCATCCTCATCCTCTCCCAGGTCGTGAACATGCACTTGAGTGCACCCTCCACACACAAACACACACACACACACACACACACTGCTTGTTAATACTCCTTAACTTTGGAGTGGAGAGAGTTGCTGGTGCTAGGGTGGCCAGTTTTCCATTGGCACTAAGAACTTAAATGAGATTTGTTTAACTCTGAGAGGAGATTCCAGAGTCTAGAATGTAGAGTGTGTCTTTTCCCTCTCCTCTCTTTTCACTGTGAGAAATCACCTGGGGCGGCCCTTTTCCGTTTTGCCTCCCCTCCGTCTACAAATAGCAGATTGAACCCTCCTGTGAGCCAGGCATTTTGTTGCCTAACTGAGTAATTTCAAGAGAAATGAGATCCAACCCTTGCCCTCAAGGAGCTGGTATGCTAGTTAAGAGAAATGCTGCTGCTGCTGCTAAGTCGCTTTAGTCGTGTCTGACACCCAGCGACCCCATGGACTGTAGCCCACAAGGCTCCTCCATCCATGGGATTCTCCAGGCAAGAGTACTGGAGTGGGTTGCCATTGCCTTCTCCACATAAGAGAAACGAGACAGGAATAACTCAAGGGCAACGGAGCTATGAAAGGACTCACAAAGACTTTTATTTAATTCTCTAAGGCAGAGTGCAGCATAATTACCCGTAATTTACATTTGAGGATCTGGGGCTCAGAGAGGTAATAACCGGCCTAAGGTCACACAGCAGGCAAGCACTCGAGCCCGGTTTATGCCACTTGGTCCCACTCTGTGGGACCCAGGTCCAGTACTGTGGGAGGCAAATCCTTGGCCTTAGACGAGGGAGGGATCCCCCCGAGTCAGGAGCAGGTGAAGATCCGCAGGGAGGGTGAGCGGAGAGGCCACTCTGAGTGACTTTCCTTTAGATCATCACTTACAGGGATTACCTGCCCCTGGTGCTGGGCCCGGAGGCCATGCGGAAGTACCTGCCCCCGTACCGTTGCTACAACGACTCGGTGGACCCGCGCATTTCCAACGTCTTCACCATCGCCTTCCGCTACGGCCACACCCTCATCCAACCCTTCATGTTCCGCCTGAACAGCCGATACCAACCCATGCAGCCCAACCCCCGCGTACCGCTCAGCAGGGTCTTTTTTGCCAGCTGGAGGGTTGTGTTCGAAGGTGAGCAAGACCTCGGCCGGGAGTGAGGGAGTGAACTGGCAGCCGAGGGTGGGGCGGGCGTGGACTTGGTCCCAGGGAGCTAGGGTGGAATAAATCGTCTTTCCTTCCGTCCTCGGGGCATCTGATTTCTGGCCTGCTTGCACTTCGAACAACAGAGAGTGGGGCAAGATGGCTTACAGGGAGCTGGCTCCTTCCTGTGCGTTGTGATCCTCAGGGACCCAGGAGGCCAGGGGTTGGGAGCATCTGAGCCTGACGAGTTTGAATGGCTTCATCCCCGAGACCGCAGAGCCTCAGTGAGGATCTGCCCACCGGGGGACCTTGGTGCCAGGGGCCACGTGTGCTCAGCGCTCTGTGCCACCGCCCCCGGGTCCGGCTCGCTGCAGTCTGAGCTCCGATACCGAGCCGGACCCTTCCCGCGGCGTGCTCCTCTTGCTCCAGGTGGCATCGACCCCATCCTGCGCGGCCTCATGGCCACCCCTGCGAAGCTGAACTGCCAGAACCAAATCGCAGTGGATGAGATCCGGGAGCGGCTGTTTGAGCAGGTCATGAGGATTGGGCTGGACCTGCCCGCGCTCAACATGCAGCGCAGCCGCGACCACGGCCTCCCTGGTGAGGGGGCTGCCCGGGCCCCCTTGGGCCCACCACTTCCCAGTCCATGGCCTGTCCTCTCCAGTGCCCCCAGCTACTGGGGCACCGCCCCCCGCCCCCGCAGCCCTCAGAACCTGGCTCTTAGGATGCGGCCTGAGGTCAGGCCCCTACCTCTCCCTGGGCCCCTCTGCCCCATTTCCAGCACCTTCTACCTCCTTTGTATTCCTGGAACCTCCCAACTTAGGGCATCACCATAATAACAACAAGCCCCTAGTGCCCTGAAAACCTGTCTCCATTCTATTCCATTTTGCTTCATTTGATATGGATTCTGGGGGGAAGAGATTATTATCATTTCCATTTTACTGGTGTGGAGAAGGAAATGGCAACCCACTCCAGTATTCTCACCTGGAGAATCCCATGGACAGAGGAGCCTGGTGGGCTACAGTCCATGGGGTTACAAGAGTCGGACGCGACTTAGTGATTAAACCACCACCATTTTACTGATGAGGAAACTGAGGCTTGGAGAAATTCTGAACCTGCCCAGCAGGTTCTCCAGTGGAGTCAGGGACAGAGCTGGAATGGGAGCCCAGATAGCCTACCATCCTGCTGATGCCTGTGCTGTGGGACAGCTGGCATGGGGCTGATCCTTCCAGACACACCGCACCCATCGCGGGTCTGAGATCTCCACAGGGGCAAGGAGATGCTCCTGTTCTTGGACTCAGCGGGAGTGATGATCATTTAGGATTTACCTTAGAGTGGGACGGGTAGGGGAAGACAGAGAGGCTCCTGGAGAGACCCAACTGTGCCCAGGCTCCCGGGGAGGCCAGAGGATTCCCTGGGGGTTTATAGATGGGTAGCAGCCCCTTTGTGTTCCCCTTTACTGCATGGACCTCTGTATGTAGCCTCACTGTTTTGGGAGGGTGAGCTTTCTGGGACCCACCCACAATTACCCTCTGCACCTCCCATACAGGGTACAATGCCTGGAGGCGCTTCTGTGGGCTCCCAGTGCCCAACACGGTGGGTGAGCTGGGCACAGTCCTGAGGAACCTGAACCTGGCGAGGAGGCTGATGGCCCTGTACCAGACGCCCAACAACATTGATATCTGGATAGGCAGTGTGGCTGAACCCTTCAACAAAAATGCTCGTGTGGGCCCGCTGCTTGCCTGCCTCATTGGGACCCAGTTTAGGAAGCTCCGTGATGGTGACCGGTGAGGACGGAGGCCCCGCAGCTCTGGGCCTGCCCCTGACCCTCAGGGGGACCCCCAGCTTCCTCGGGCTGGAAGGAGTCCGTGATTTTCCAGTGTGTTCTGGGGAGCCTCAAGGTCATCACTGATGTACCCTGAAGCTGTTGAGGGTGCAAAAAGGAGTTATCTGGACCTGTGGTTGTCAAGGAATGGGGAGAGAAAATGCCACCCTTAGTCACTGCTTCTCCGGGTCCCGTGTGCAGTCACGGGGCCACCAGTCTCCACTGGAAGGTCCCATCTTTGCTTCACCCGGCTGCTGCTCCTGTTTTCATTCCACCGTGGGCCTGTCCTCTGTCACACCCAGTTCTCACCTGGCCTGAACTGTGCCTTGGGGAAACTTTTTAACAAGGTGTCCCTCTCTGGGTGGACAAAGGAGACACCACTCCCTAGATCCTGTCTGCCCGCCTGGCTGTAGCCCTGTCCAGGGTGCAGGGTCTCATGGGGGAGTGGGCCCGTCTATCATTAGAGATGCCTGGAGGCTGCTGGGGTGGCAGCGGGTTTGGGGGGGCACCCGGGCAGCTGTGAGTGGGGCTCTACTTGTTTGAATCCCCCCCTCCCTGCCCCGGGCTGCCCGAGGGCCTGGAGCTCTCCTGTGCCATGGTCGCTGTCCGCGTGGTCCTCTGTCACCCAGGAACAGCTCCAGCCAGTGGGTGTCCTCCCAGCCCAGGAGGGCCTCAGGCACAGTGGCCGTGGGTGTTCCCGTGCAGGTTCTGGTGGCAGAACAACGGCGTGTTCAGCAAGCAGCAGCAGCAGGCCTTGTCCAGGATCTCCTTGCCCCGCATCATCTGTGACAACACAGGCATCACTGTCGTGTCCAAGAACAACATCTTCACGTCCAACAGATTCCCTCGGGACTTTGTCCAGTGCAGTAGACTCCCGGCTTTGGACTTGGCTCCCTGGAGGGAAAAGAACTAGAGGCAGGGTAAGGGGGCAGCGGGGAAGTGAAGGCTGGGCACCTCTGGGCTGGCTGGTTGGGCCCACAGAGCTCTCCCTTCTCTAGGTGAGTCCCTCCCTGTTCTGGGTGCCAGCCAAAGACACCACTAACAACTAGACATTCATGTGTGTGTGTGTGTGCACAGTGAATCAAAATTGCATTTTGTGTGTGTTGCATGTGAACGTGGGTAGTTTTGTGTGCTGTGTGTACATGAGTGTGTATTTGCTGATACTAGGTGTGTGGAAGGCAGCAGAGTGGATTGGTGAGACGCACAGGCTAAGGAGCCAGACTGCTTGGGTTCAGATCCCGCAGCCTACCAGCTGTGTGACCTTGAACAAGTTCCTCAACCTTGCTAAGCCTGAATTTCCTTTGTAAATAACTGCTGTCTTGGCTCCTTAGAGGGTCCGCTTGCATCCTCTAGTATTGGGTTTATTGAGCACTTATTACCTGCCAGGCACTATGGCAGGCATGGGAAACACACAGAAAGAGTCAGACACCATTTCTGCCCTCATGGCGCTTACATCTTGACTGTGTCCTGTTAACAGAGGTGAAGCAGCGACCCTGGAGGAGTGACGACCCCGGAGGAGTGGCTATTAGCAGTTGGGCTGTCCATAGGCTGAGTTATGGGCCCAGGCTCGCCAGATTCATTCACGGCTCCCCTTTTTCTTCCTTACCCTGTTCTCTTGCTTATTCACAGGAGCTGCCTGGAGAGCAGCTTTATACCACTTGTTTATACCTGATGATTATGATAATAAAGCACCGCAGATGAGGATCTTTGTTCTGTGTCTGCAGTGGGGCTGGACCCTCAGCAAGAGGCTTGCTCTGGGCTCTGAACTGGAACCAGAGTGGTCTGGGCCCTTTCTAAACTGGGGGTGAGGACGGTCAGGCATTCTTCTTGGGCTGATTCATACAGGGAAGGCCGTCAGTCCTTGGACGCCTAGGAGCCAGGCCAAACTGAGCAGACCCTCTTCCCTCACCTTCCCCGGAGAACGGGAACCGTGGGCACCAAGCCCTTCTGTTGGTGCGCTGCCCCAGGAAGTATCACGCTTGCTACATGCTCGCTACATGCTCGCTCTGCATCAGGCCTGTGCCAAGTGCTGGGAAACAGGGGGCACTCAGGAGAGGCAAGAGCAGGAGGTTGATGGGAAGGTGGTTCCCTCCCCAGGTGGCAAGACACCTGGGGACCCCGTCAGCTGGCCCGGGGGGTCAGACGCTCCAGGACGGTAGACGCCTTCTCAGTCTTACCTTCGCGTGGCCAGGTGCCGAGACCAGGACAGCAGGCAGGGCTGAGGAAGGGGAAGGACCAGCCTCCCCTGATGAGCGTGCCTGGAACTTAATCCCTCTGCCTGCCTGGTGGAGTCCCTCCCGTTCTCTCCCTTCTTCCCTCATTTGGGGAGGGGGGCACCCACACCTGGGGCCTGAAAGGACGTGAGGCTGGCGTGCCCACGGGCGACCCGGACATTAGCACCTCCCCCAAGTGGGAGAAACCCTGCTCAGCCCCCTCTCACTGAGGGCAGGAAGGGACCCCGTGGGGTTAAGGGACTCATGAGACCTCCAAGAAGGGGGTCCCAGAGCCAGGGCCGCCCAGGTCGTCCGGCTCCCCAGCTCTCCTGTAGGATGGCTGCAGCCCTCCCACCCCCCGCCCTGCCAGTCAGGGGGCCTCGGGATCCCCACTGGGCTGACCTTACCCAGGAGGGCCTTTGAGAAGAACTCATGAGTGTGTATTGGGTGGCAAACTAGGAATATTCTGGAGCTGCCAGTCAGAGGCCTCACAGGCTCCCAGGACTAACCTAGAAGAAGAGGGTATTTCCCTGAAAGACCCCTGGAAAAGAAATTAACTGTTTTTTTTAAACTGTACATCATGGTAGGTGGGAATCTTAGTTCCCTGACCAGGGATTGAAACTGTGTCCCCTGCAGTGGAAGTGTGGAGTCCTAAATCACTGGATTGCCAGGGAATTTCCCCAAACTAGCTCTCAGGGAAATCCAGCCTTGGATTTCTCTGCCCCTGTGGCGATGCCCTGAAAGCTCTCCTGCCACCCCATGGCCATGCCTTCTTTTCGCAGGAGCCCCTTCCTTCCTCCTTTTCTTTGAGAGCGTTTTGAAGCTGAGGGGACCAAACTGGGCCCTCTGACTCCCTAGACTCATGCATGTGACCTCTTTGTGGTGAGACATGTCCGAACTGTAAACACCGTTACTCCTTTGGCAGTGATTCCAAGGCCTGCCTTCCAGAGGGGAACAAGGTCATCGCCAGCATCTGTAGTCAATCATCAGGTGTTTATTGAACACTCACTGTGTGCCAAGCACTATGCTGGGGGCCCCAGGACACGCGTGGAAGCAGGCTGAAGGCAGAGCTCAAGAAGTTTACAATCTAGTTCAAGGGGAGGAGAGATATGTGTGTCAAGGCCACAGCCTCAGCCAAGACTTTTTGGGGAAAGGATGGGTGACATCTGGCAAGCAAGATGGGAAGGCATCTTGGAGGGTGTAAGTCTTGACAGAAGGAGGGTTTCCGAAGATGGAGAGGATGCGGGTGGAGCGGTGGGACTCAAGAGGAAGAGCTGGAGAGGCAAGGCAGCTGCCTTGGGCTTGAGCAAGGTGTGTGTGGGGGGCGTGTAGAGAGACTCAGCTGGGAAGAAGGCCTGGGACGGGGTAGGGAGCCCGAAGGGGCCAGGTCACTGAGTCTACTTGAAATGGCATCGTGGCCAAGGACAGCTCTACTGCACAGTGTGGGAGGCTGTGGAGTCCGGGCCCCTAATTCTCCCTGGAGGCCCAGGGTGAGAGATCCAGCTTATCAACGGCTGAGCAATCCACAAAGTCATGTGGGTAGTTGTTGGCCTGGAAGGCGTGCAGTGGGACCTTGGTGATGTGGGTGTTGTCACAGACGAGGCGCGAGAAGGACACTTTCTGGAGAGAGTCCCGCTGCTTCTCAGTGAAGACCCCGGGGTTCTCCCACCAGAACCTGCAGAGACACAAGCAAGGTCTCCACGCAGCCCAGCTGCTGGCCCCTTCCCACTCTGCCAAAGGGGAAGGGAAGAGGTCCCTGGGAACATGCCAAGGTCTGGCATCGGTCCTGCAGGACGCCCACCCCAATGCCCACCTCCGAGAAGGGCCTCCCTCCCCGTCCTCCCTGCTGAGGTCTCACTCACCTGTCCCCATCACGGATCTGCTGGAATTGCCTCCCTAGGAGGCAGGCCAGGAGAGGCCCCACCCGGCCCCTGTCTACCATGGGCTCGGCGTTGCCCCCGATCCAGATGTCAATGTTGTCGGGGGTCTTGTAGAGATCCAGTAACTTCTTAGCCAGTATCTCATTCTTCAGCACGGCCTGCAGCCCCTTCAGCGTCTTGGGTTGTGAGAGGCCACAGAAGCCCCTCCAGGAGTTGTACCCTAGGGCAGAGCGGTGGAAGCTGTCTAATGCCCTTTGAGGACATGCCCACTCCAGCTCCATCAGCCCCAGAGAGTCTGTGTTCACAGCCTCTGGGAACAGACAGGCAGTGAGCCACTGTTATCCTGTGGCACTCGGGCTTCAAGGGAGCCAGCAGGATATGTGGTGCTTACTGTGGGTCCAGGCCTGCTCTAAGCCCTGTACCCATATGTAAACTGAAGAACAGAGATGCTAAGTCACTTGTCTGATGTCACACAGCTAGAATTTGAAACCAGGCAGTCTGGCTCTTAAAGTTCTACATTTAGGAAGGTCCAGTAGTCATCGCTTTCCCTCTTTTCTTAATATTTTCTGGACTTTTAAACTGGTTTCACAAGTCAGTGGTTGATCTCTTTCATTTGAGGAGCCCAGGAATAGTACCAGATATGTTCTCTGGCCTCTGTCTTAGGGACACTGGAAGATGCCATTTCACAGGTGACTTTTTAAAACAGGCATCTCTGCCTTCTGTTTTAGAACTGATCAGCTCCTCAGGGCTATAGAGGAGAGTCCCTGGGAACCTCAGAAGTAGCAAAACATTCCCCAGGCCTGGCTGGACCCTGGGCCCACTCACCAGGCATCCCATGGTCCCGGCAACGCTGTAAGTTGATAGCAGCCAGGTCAAAGCCGTGGATCTTGTGAGTGGGCTGGAAAAGCTTGTTTCGCAGCTCACTCGTCACCATTTTATCCTGATTCATCAGCTTGGACTTCTTGGCCAGCAGACCCCGCACCAGAGGGTCAATTCCACCTGCAAGGGAGACCCAGACGCCATGCTGGGGGTGGGGCAGGTGGGGATATCTTCCATTGCCGGGCACACCTTCCTCTTGACAGTTTCACTCTCTCAGGTGAAAGACGGGCTAACTGGCCCTCTGGGGCTGGAACTGGGGAAAGAAGAGCCCAGTGCGGCCCACAGGGTGTGTGGGGGTTGGAGGCCTGTCCACACCGCCTGCCATGCTGCGGTGATGCGTGAGCATGAGCTTCAGGGTTTCTTCCAAGCTCCCGTTCAGAGACTTGGCTCCTTCTCCTCCATATGGTCCCCCAAGAAACTGTGCACCATGAGAAGAGATGGCAGACATCTCTAGAAATGCCCTGACTTGTCAGGCCTTAAGTGAAAGCCTGTTTCAACACAGCCCAGCCCAGGATAAAGGGGTGTGGGGTCCAACCTTTGGCACTTAATGGAGGTGGAAAGTTATAGAGAACAGCAGAAGAGAGCAATTTATTTACTGTGCGTGTGCGTCAGCTGCTCAGTCGTGTCTGGCTCTTTGTGACCCCATGGACTATAGCCCGCCAGACTCCTCTGTCCATGGGATTCTCCAGGCAAGAATACTGGAGTGGGGCGCCATTGCCCTTCTCCAGGGAATCTTCCCAACCCAGGGATCAAACGCACGTCTCCTGCACAGCAGGCAGTCTTTACCATTTGCGCTGCCCGGGGAAGCGCTATTTATTTATTGGACACAGGAATTCTTTCTGCAAGAGTCAGGGAAGCCTGAGGGAGGGAAAGGAAGCAGGGAAAACTTGGTACCTTAAAGGCCAGTGCAGGAAAGAAAGAATAATAACTAATACTTAGTGACCACCTCCTGTGTGTCAGGAGCCACCGTAGTGCGCTATATATATATATATTTGATTTCCCTAGTATCCTAGTGAGACAGGCATTATTAGTGTCCCTGTTTTACAAACGAAGAAACTGAGGCTCAGTGAGGTGAAGTCGCTTGCCCAAGGCCGCATAGGAAGTGGCGGAAGCCTGACTTACATGCCAGGTTTTTCTAGAAGCAGGCTGCAGAGTGAGGCAGCCAGGTGATACTGTGTCCCTGAAAGGACATACCGTCTTTGATTATCCTCCAGGTGTTGAAGAAGAGGGTGTGCAGGGGGAGCTCTGCTTCTGGACCCCATGGCTGGTAATTCTCATCCAGGCGGGACACAGTGGGGGGAACCTCTAAGTGGCCAAAGCGGAAGGCAAAGGTGAAGACATTGGAAATTCGGGGATCCACAGAGTTGTTATAGCCTTGGTATGGCGGGACCCACTTCTGCATCTCACTACCTAGCACAATGGGCAGGTAGTCCCTAAAGGTGATAATCTGCAAGGAAAAACAAGTCATGAAAAAAAGGATGTGAGAAGACTTAAAGCTTTGTGGAGTGAGGTCGGAGCCAAGGACGCGTGGTCAAAAATCAAGGATGGCAAAGGGATTGCATGTGTGTCCTACGGACTGCATGTGTCCAATTCTCCTTCCCATAACCCTAGCAGACACTACTAACTGATCATGACATACTTTCTGCTGATCTTCCATGATCTGTCTCAACATAGGCTCTACTGATCAGTCACTTGAATTTGACGTTTGAAATGTACTCTCTTGGCCATCTTTGCTCTAAATTTATGATGAAGCTAACATCACAGTCTCTGTGTATCACTTTAACATAAAATTATATTATTAAACTTTTTCCCAAAGGCCAGGGCAAGAGGAATGGAGAACCACAGGAATGAGTCACAGGGTAATCAAGGGGAGTTCATTCCATCCCCCATTCTGAAAGAAGTGCTGCTCCATAGAGAGGTCAGTTTCTTGTTTTGTTTTGCTCAGAAGAGTGAACTAACACAAACTGAGAAAATTTTGAAAAAATAAAGAGTCATGCCATCCCACCACACAATAATTATATTAACTGTTTATTCTTTCTAATCTTTATAGTATACATATTTGAACTTGGTCGTAATCCTAGAAAACATTTATGTGAAATGCATTCTGCTTTTTTACCTAACATCTCGAATGTTTCTACCTAGCTCACGATTATTATGTCATTGAACGTGTATAATATTCTCTTGCCCTCATGGGTCCTTCCCATTCCCTCAGCAGCATAGACTCTGGGGACACCATCCTTGGGGCAGGCCACCTGCTCCTCAAGCTCTGGGAGGCAGCAGAAGACAGAACCCTGCCCCTGGCCACAGTGGCCTGGCCTGACTGGGGCCCCAGACTAAGCTGGTTAGTCAGATTCTCTTGCTCAGGGAATTTAGATTTCAGATGCAGCTATCCTAGACTGTTTCTGATGGTGCTCGATTGAGTGATAGAGTGATATGGGTTGTCATTTTCTACCATGAGCAGAAACGCAGAGAAAACCCGTCTGCAGAGAAAGAGAGATGGGAGGACAGGAGAAGAGGGGAGGGAGAGACAGTGAGAGTGACTTGCCTTAATTCCAAATGATTTCCAGTCTCTGGCTCTCACCCTTGCTGAGGCCTGACTACACTACACTCATTGCCCTGAGGTTCCAGGAGAAACCCTTAGGAGCTCCCATTTGACTTATGTGTAGGGTGAACGGACACTGAACATCTCAATTATCCTGAGTGGGTTTCTTTTTCTTGTAGTCCAAGAAACCCTATGCTGAAGCTCTAACTCTCTCAGGTGACTGTATTTGGAGATAGGGCCTGTAAAGCGGTAATTAAGGTTAAATGATGTCATAAGGGTGGAGCCCGAATCCAGTAAGACTAGTGTCCTTATAAGAGAGCAATGCACACGGCGGGTGGGGGTGGGGTACCACTTGAGAAAAACGTAGAGCGAAGGTGGCCAAGCAAAGGAGAAAGGCTTCAGGAGAAATCAAACCTGCTAACTCCTTTAATCTTGGATTTCCAGTCTCCAGAACTGTGAGAAAACACCGCTCTGTTGTGTAAGCCACGCAGTCTGCATTACTCTGTTATGGCAGCCCAACAAACTAATAAAAGCCTCAACTCAGACAGCCTTCAGGTAGATATTTTTTATCCTTTGATTTCCTATACACATCTCCAGCAGCAAGATTTATGGGTCTACATTAAAAAAAAAAAAAAAAAGTATTGAACTGTAGAGATTTTGCTAAGAAATGAATGGAAATAGTTCTGTTTGATGGTTAAAAATATGTGCATGGGGCTTCTGGTTCCAAAACAAGATGGAGGTCACTCAGTTTTCCTTACTGAATGTAACTAAATAAACCTAAATGTATTCTCCACTAAACAGAACTAAATGCCCTGCAAATTATCCAACAGACAGCACTAAATAGGCTCTGAAAGCTGGAAAGATGGACTGGCTAAAGACCTTGTCAAGGAATGACAAAATGGTGAGTCCCTACATGCCCCAGACTAGGTCCATGAGAGGATGGTAGTCTTCAGCCTCCAACAGAAATAGACAAAAGCAGTTAAGAAAAACCTTCTCTCTCATTCTACAGAGGACCTGGCTAGGGGGAAGTTCAGCAAAAACCTAGTAAAGAGTCCCCAAATCTGCTTCACAATTCAAGCCATTAGCCATCTCAACTCTTGATCCACAACCCAACCCACGATCTGCCTGCAGCAGTGAAGCCCCGTGTCTCTGTTCTTCACCCAATGGTATAGAGACTCAGGCACAGTGGCTTCTACAACTCTAGAAGGTTAACCCATAACTCTAGAACGTTACTCAGCAACAGAAGGCAGCCAGGAATGTACCTTCCTGCCCCGCAGACAGAGTCAGCAGGGATTGGGTGGGGACCCCAGAAGAACAAAGAAGAATGAAACAGACCAGAATAGCATTGCAAGGGCTCAGAAAGCTAAACTGTCATTGGAACTAAAGCTTGCAAAAGCATTCCAGAACCTACAACCAAACCTATACAGGGTAACTTATTATTGAACAATATATGCCTAAATAGAAGATTTAAATAGGATCAGGAGTCTCCTAACATAATAACTAAAATGTCCAGGATAAAATTGAAAATCACCCATAATACCAAGAACCAAGAAAGCCACAAGTTAAATGAGAAAGATAATAAACTGATGCCAATACTGGCATGAATCAGTTATTGGAATCATCTGATAAAGATTTTCAAGCAGCTGTCATTAAAATGCTGCAATAATCCATTTTAAGTTCAGTTCAGTTCAGTTCAGTCACTCAGTTGTGTCTGACTCTTTGCGACCCCAAGAATCGCAGCACTCCAGGCCTCCCTGTTCATCACAAACTCCCGGAGTTTACTCAAACTCATGCCCATCGAGTCGGTGATGCCATCCAGCCATCTCAGGCTCTGTCGTCTTCACCTCCTGCCCCCAATACCTCCCAGCATGAGGGTCTTTTCCAATGAGTCAACTCTTCGCATGAGGTGGCCAAAGTACTGGAGTTTCAGCTTCAGCATCAGTCCTTCTAATGAACACCCAGGACTTATCTCCTTCAGGATGGACTGGTTGGATCTCCTTGCAGTCCAAGGGACTCTCAAGAATCTTCTCCAACACCACAGTTCAAAAGCATCAATTTTTCGGTGCTCAGCTTTCTTCACAGTCCAACTCTCACATCCATACATGACCACTGGAAAAACCATAGCCTTGACTAGACTGACCTTTGGTGACAAAGTAATGTCTCTGCTTTTCAATATACTATCTAGGTTGGTCATAAATTTTCCTTCCAAGGAGTAAGTGTCTTTTAATTTCATGGCTGCAGTCACCATCTGCAGTGATTCTGGAGCCCAAAAAAATAAAGTCTGACACTGTTTCCACTGTCTCCCCATCTATTTCCCATGAGGTGATGGCACCAGATGGCATGATCTTAGTTTTCTGAATGTTGAGCTTTAAGCCAACTTTTTCACTCTCCTCTTTCACTTTCGTCAAGAGGCTTTTTAGTTCCTCTTCACTTTCTGCCATAAGGGTGGTGTTATCTGCATATCTGAGGTTATTGATATTTCTCCCGGCAATCTTGACTCCAGCTTGTGCTTCTTCCAGCCCAGCGTTTCTCATGATGTACTCTGCATAGAAGTTAAATAAGCAGGGTGACAACATACAGCCTTGACGTACTCCTTTTCCTATTTGGAACCAGTCTGTTGTTCCATGTCCGGTTCTAACTGTTGCTTCCTGACCTGCATACAGCTTTCACAAGAAGCAGGTCAGGTGGTCTGGTATTCACATCTCTTTCAGAACTTTCCACAGTTTATTGTGATCCACACAGTCAAAGGCTTTGGCATAGTCAATAAAGCAGAAATAGATGTTTTTCTGGAACTCTCTTGCTTTTTCGATAATCCAGCAGATATTGGCAATTTGATCTCTGGTTCCTCTGCCTTTTCTAAAACCAGCTTGAACATCTGGAAGTTCTCGGTTCATGTATTGCTGAAGCCAGGCTTGGAGAATTTTGAGCATTACTTTACTAGCAGGTGAGATGAGTGCAATTGTGCGGTAGTTTGAGCATTCTTTGGGATTGCCTTTCTTAGGGATTGGAATGAAGACTGACCTTTTCCAGTCCTGTGGCCACTGCTGAGTTTTCCAAATTTGCTGGCACATTGAGTGCAGCACTTTCACAGCATCATCTTTTAAGATTTGAAATAGTTCTACTGGAATTCCATCACATCCACTAGCTTTGTTTGTAGTGATGTTTTCTACGTCCCACTTGACTTCACATTCCAGGATGTCTGGCTCTAGGTCAGTGATCACACCATTGTGATTATCTGGCTCGTGAAGATCTTTTTTGTACAGTTCTTCTGTGTATTCTTGCCACCTCTTCTTAATATCTTCTGCTTCTGTTAGGTCCATACCATTTCTGTCCTTTATCGAACCCATCTTTGCCTGAAATGTTTCCTTGATATCTCTAATTTTCTTGAAGAGATCTCTAGTCTTTCCCATTCTGTTGTTTTCCTCTATTTCTTTGCATTGATCACTGAGGAAGGCTTTCTTATCTCTCCTGGCTATTCTTTGGAACTCTGTATTCAAACGGGAATATCTTTCCTCTTCTCCTTTGCTTTTTGCTTCTCTTCTTTTCACAGCTATTTGTAAGGCCGCCTCAGACAACCATTTTGTCTTTTTGCATTTCTTTTCCATGGGGATGGTCTTGATCCCTGTCCTCTGTACAATGTCACGAACCTCCGTCCATAGTTCATCAGGCTCTCTGTCTATCAGATCTAGTCCCTTAAATCTATTTCTCACTTCCACTGAATATTCATAAGGGATTTGATTTAGGTCATACCTGAATGGTCTAGTGGCTATCCCTACGTCTGACAGGATGTGGCCCACTGGAGAAGGGAATGGCAAACCACTTCAGTATTCTTGCCTTGAGAACCCCATGAACAGTATGAGAAGGCAAAATGATAGGATACTGAAAGAGAAACTCCCCAGGTCGGTAGGTGCCCAATATGCTACTGGAGATCAGTGGAGAAATAACTCCAGAAAGAATGAAGGGATAGAGCCAAAGCAAAAACAATACCCAGTTGTGGATGGGACTGGTGATAGAAGCAAGGTCTGATGCTGTAAAGAGAAATATTGCATAGGAATCTGGAATGTTAGGTCCATGAATCAAGGCAAATTGGAAGTGGTCAAACAGGAGATGGCAAGAGTGAACGTAGACATTCTAGGAATCAGCGAACTAAAATGGACTGGAATGGGTGAATTTAACTCAGATGACCATTATATCTACTACTGTGGGCAGGAATCCCTTAGAAGAAATGGAGTAGCCATCATGGTCAACAAAAGAGTCCGGAATGCAGTACTTGGATGCAATCTCAAAAACGACAGAATGATCTCTGTTCGTTTCCAAGGCAAACCATTCAATATCACGGTAATCCAAGCCTATGCCCCAACCATTAACGCTGAAGAAGCCGAAGTTGAACGGTTCTATGAAGACCTACAAGACTTTTTAGAACTAACACCCCAAAAAGATGTCCTTTTCATTATAGAGGTTTGGAATGCAAAAGTAGGAAGTCAAGGAACACCTGGAGTAACAGGCAAATTTGGCCTTGGAGTACGGAATGAAGCAGGGCAAAGGCTGATAGAGTTTTGCCAAGAGAACGCACTGGTCACAGCAAACACCCTCTTCCAACAACACAAGAGAAGACTCTACACATGGACATCACCAGATGGCCAAAGCCAAAATCAGATTGATTATATTCTTTGCAGCCAAAGATGGAGCAGTTCTATACAGTCAGCAAAACAAGACCTGGAGCTGACTGTGGCTCAGATCATGAATTTTAAGTTGTCTTAAAACAAATGAAGAACAGAACATTCCATAAAAGAAGTGCTAAATCGCTTCAGTCGTGTCCAACTCTTTGCGACCCCATGGACTGTAGCCTGCCAGGCTGCTTTGTCCATGGGATTCTCCAGGCAAGAATACTGGAGTGGGTTGCCATTTCCTTCTCCAATAAAAGAAGTAGAATTTATATAAAAAAGGAACAAATTGAAACTATATAACTGAGAATACCCTAACTGAAATAAAAATTTGTTGACTAGACCCAGTGGTAAGGTGGACATGGCAGGATAGAATTGAGAACAGATCAACAGAAATTAGTCAATCTGAAAAACAGACAGAAAATAGACTTAAGAAAAAAAAGTCAAACAAACCAGAGCCTCCATTTTCTGTAGCACAATAACAAAAGAATCTAATGTTCATATTAATGGAATTCCATATTTAGAAGAGAAATTGGATGGGACTGAAAGGTATTTGAAGAAATAATGTCTGAAAACCCCCCCAAATTAGTGACAGACATACATCTACATATATAAGAAGTTGAATTTCAAACAAAGAAATCTACTGTAAGACACATCATAATCAAGTTTGTGAAAACTAAACACAAACATTCTTAAAAACAGCCAAGGAGAAATGATATATTACCTACAAAGGAACACCAATTTGAATAGCTTTACTCATAGCTCAGTTGGTAAAGAATCCGCCTGCAATGCAGGAGACTCTGGTTCGATTCCTGGGTCGGAAAGATCCCCTGGAGGGGCTAGGCTACCTACTCCAGTTTTCTTGGGCTTCCCTTGTGGCTCAGCTGGTAAAGAATCCGCCTGCAATGTGGGAGACCTGGGTTCGATCCTTGGCTTGGCAGATCCCCTGGAGAAAGGAAAGGCTATCCACTCCAGTATTCTGGCCTGGAGAATTCCATGGACTGTATAGTCCGTGGGGTCACAAAAAGTTGGGCAGGACTGAGCGACCTTCACTTTCAATTTGAATAGCAGTGAATTTCTCATTTGAAACCATGGAGGCAAGAGGGAAGCAGCACAACATTTTTCAAATGCTGAAAGAAAAGAACTGTCAACCTTGAATCTAGTATCTGGTAAAACTATTCCTCTGGAATAAAAGGGAAATAAAGACATTCTCAGATGAAGGAAGAGAAGAGCATTTACTGCGAGCAGACCTAGCTTCAGAGAATGGCTAAAAAAACTCTTTAAATATAAAGAAATGATAACAGAAGAAGGCTAGGACCTTCAGAAAGGAAAGAACAATGTAACAGGTAACATTCCACCCAATAGCAGAATGCACAAACACTTCTTAAGGATCTGTGGAACATTCAACAAGATAACTGTACCAGAGTTATAAAGTAAACTTGAACAAATTTGAAAGAATTGAGATCATATAGAGTATATTATCTGACAACGATGGAATCAAACTAGAAATCACTAACAGAAAGGCAGCAGTGAAATCTCTGAACACTTGGAAATAAAATAATTTACTTCTAAATAACCTACAGGTCAAAGAGAAAGGAAGTAACAACAACAAAACATACATAATGAATTAAAATGAAAACATAGTGTATCCGCATTTGTGGGATACATCTAACAGTGCCAGGGGGAAATTTATATCACTTCTAATACTTCTATTAGAAAAGAAGAAAGCTCTCAAATCAATAATCTAAGGTCCCACCTCAATAAACTAGCACTAAGAGCAAAATAAACCTAAAGCAACCAGACTAAAGAAGAAAAGTCATATAATTATAAAAATCTATGCAGGAAAACCACTTGACAAAATTCCACATCTATTCATTTAAAAGCTTTCAGTACACTAGGAGAAGAGCAGAATTTCCTCAACTTCATGTAGAGCATTTACCAAAAAATTCACAATTAACATACTTAATGGTAAACCTTGAATGCTTTTCTTTTACTGTTGGGAAGATGAGAATGTCTGCTGTCACCACTCTTATTCGGTATAGTACTGGAAGTTATACTTTTCTTGCCTGTAATAAGGCAAGATAAAGAAATGAAAAACACACAAATTAGAAAAGAAGGAATATAACTAATTATTTATAGATGACACAACTATCTGTAGAAAATCCCAAGGAATCTACAGATTCCTAGAACTGAGTTTAGCAAGGTCACAGGATACAGAATCAGCACATAAAAATCAATTATATTTTTACACACTGATAATGAATAAGTGGAAACTGAAAAAAGAGATGTAACACCATTTACAATTCTTCCAAAGGAAGTTAATATTCAGGTATGTAACAAGCATGTATAGGATCTGTGGGATTAAAATTATAAAATGCTGATGAAATAAATCAAGGAAAATCTAAACATTTGGAGAGACATACTATGTTTATGGGCTTCCCTGATGGTAAAGAATCTGCCTGCAATGCAGGAGACCTGGCTTCGATCCCTGGGTTGGGAAGATCCCCTGGAGGAGGGCATGCCGACCCAGTCCAGTATTCTTGCCTGGAGAATCCCCAAGAACAGAGGAGCCTGGTGGGCTACAGTCCATGGGGTCACGGAGTCAGACATGACTGCATGACTAACACACACACATACTGTTTATAGGATGCAATTCTTATCAAAATCTCTTATCAAGACTTCTTTGTAGACATGGATAAGCATGTTTTAAAATGTATAAGGAAAGGTAAAGACCCTACGATAGCCAAAATAATTTTGAAAAAGAAGAGTAAAGTGAGAAGAGTCATTCTTCCTAATGTTAAGTCTTCTCATATAACTACAGTTATTGAACACTGGTACTGGAATAGGAATAGACATATAGATTAGTGGAATAGAATGGGCAATCTAGAAATAGACTGATATAAATATGTCCAAATATTAAGAATTTTTGACAAAGGAGCAAAAGCTGAAAGATAGCCTTTCCTTAAGTCGTGTTGGAGCAATCAGGAATCCATAGTCACCCTGCCCCTCAATGAACCCTGACCTAAACCCTATGCTTTATACAAAAATTAACCTCAAATGGATCATGAACTTAAATGTAAAAGATAAAACCATAAAACGTCTAGAAAAATAAAACCAGGAGATAAATCTTTGGGACCTAAGACTTAGGGACAGAATTGAGACTTGACACCAAAAGCACAATATGTGAAAGGAAAAAACTGATAAATTTGACCTCATTAAAATTAAAACCCTTACTCTGCAAAGAACTCTATTAAGAGAATGAAAAGACAAGGTACAGACTGGGAGAAAATATGTACAGTCACATATCTGACAAAAGACTCATAGCTAGAGTGTAAAAAGAACTGGCTTCCCTGATGGTTCAGATAGTAAAGAATCTTCGTGCAATGCAAGAGACCCAGGTTTGATCCTTGGGTCAAGGAAGATCCCCTGGAGAAGGGAATGGTAACCAACTCCAGTATTCTTGCCTGGAGATTTCCATGGACAGAGGAGCCTGGCAGGTTATAGTTCATGGGGTCACAAAGAGTCAGACACAGCTGAGTGACTAACACACACTGAAAACTCAACATGAAAAGACAAACTCTAATTTGAAAATGGGCAAAATAGGGACTTCCCCGGTGGGCCAGTGGTTAAGAATCCACCTTCCAATGCTTCCAATGCAGGTGACTCGGGTTCCAGTCCTGGTCTGTGCACTGAGATCCCACTGTGGACAGCTACGCTGGTGCACCCAAACCACTGAGCTCACAGGCCACAGTGAAAGATCTCACGTGTCATAACTAAGACCCAAGGCAGCCAAAGAACAAACAATATAAAATAAAAAAATAATAAAAATAGAAAACGGGCAAAATATGTGAGCCAAAGTTTTACTGAAGAGGATATCCAGATGGCAAAAAAAAAAAAAAAAAAGCACGTGAAAAGATGTTCAGTGTGATTAGCCATTAGGTAAATGCAAAGTAAAATCACAATGCAGTATCATTACATACCTATCAGAAAGGTTGAGTGAAGTGAAAGTCGTTTAGTCGTGTCCGACTCTTTGTGATCCCATGGACTATACAATCCATGGAATTCTCTAGACCAGAATACTGGAGTGGGTAACCTTTTCCTTCTCCAGGGGATCTTCCCAACCCAGGATCAAACCCAGGTCTCCTGCATTGCAGGTGGATTCTTTACCCGCTGAGCTACAGCTGGTAAAAAGGCAGAACAAAGGAGTGGTGTGGTGATAGAAGAGGTCAGTGTCTTTATTGTGGTGGTGGTTACATGAAACTATGCATTTTCATGATACAATTGCATGGAGCTACACACACACACATACACACCACACACGAAGAGACTGCATTTATTACTGGTGAAATCCAATTAAACTTTATGGTTCATATCAATGTTAACTTCAAGCTTTTGACATTGTACCATAGCTATGCAAACCAACATATGAATGACCTGCTGACACCCTGAATCCAGGGATTCATTTTGGGGCAGAGAAGCTGAAGAAACAGAAGGGAGGGCTTACAAGAGTGAGACAGTGGGAAAGAAGCAGGAGAGGAGAGGAAGGGGGGATGGAGGTCTGGCAGCAGGTAGAAGGCAGAAGGCAGAGCCAGGTGAACAAGCGAGGCTGGTGTATAGGCAGTGCTCCCGGGCTTCTCACCTGTATGAAGGCTCCCAGGATTTTCCGGGCTTCCTGGTAGAGCTTCTCTCCATCCCAGTGAGGGTTGAGTTTCTTTAGTTCTCTGGCCAGCCGGTTGTGCTCTCGGAGAAGGAGCGTGTGGGAAGTGGCCAGCAGGATCTGCTCTGAGGCTCGGGAATCTCCTGAAAGCCCAGAAGGCAGGAAGGTGGGCTCACCCTGAGCAGCCCCTGAACCCAGTAACCTACACAAAGAAATACATATCCCAGCGGGAAGCTCTCTTAAGTCCCTCCTTCTCGTTAATTGAAGCTGGAAAGAGATATGAGTTGTGATTCATAGATTTGAATCCCAGATCTGCATACACACCTTTTAGTTCTGTCACTTTGGACAAGTTACTTAATGTTTCTAAGCCTCAGTCTTTATATCTGTGAAAATGGGGATAATAAAGTTGACCCCCCCCCCCCCCCAACTAGACTGTGGTAAAGACTACAGATGACATTAAGAAGTAAAATTTTGCTAATTAAATCCAAATTGCCTTCTAAGACAGGACGTTCAAATGAGCGAGGGGCTTTTTATTGTTCCGAGCAACTCTGACAGTTTTAGGAATGCAAGTTTGAGGGTGGGAACCTGTGAAGGGTTAAATTATTCCGTGTAATAAGGGAGAAGAATCTAGACATGGGGGCTGTCGGGAGGAGAAGGTCATGTAGATGCTGAAAGACCAGGTGCTTTACAGGGTGCTTCTCTTTGTGTCCTCTAATCTTCAGGAAAGTCTGTGAAATTCACAAATGCTTGGTCTTAGTGGATATTTTTATGGAAAACAGGAAGGGCTTGGTTTTGTGTCTGGACTGATGTGAGATGTGTGTGTGGATACAGAATCCAAGAGATCTAGCAAGAGACCTGGGCCTTCTGCCATCTCTGGGTGGGTTTCATCTAGAAGACTGGATTTTTGGAAGAGATAAGACCTCTGGAAGCCAAAGGCAGAGAGGACCAGGAGGGCATGAGCCCCTAGAATGAGAACTGGAGGGCTTCAGTTGCACAGGCTGCATGGAGTGGGGGCTCTGTGCCAAGATTATAAAAAGCCTTAAAAATTTTGTGGATTTTCTTATTTTCTTTGTGCTTTTCTGGATTTCCATAATTTTTTTTTTACATACACTGAACACATGTTCTTAGATCCTGTATCTGTTTGGGCCCTTCTGCCAGTCCTGGACCAGTGCCTGCAGTAGTGGTGGCTTTCAGTATTTTTCCAGAAGACAATGAGAAGAAGCAAAGGTCAGTCTTCCAGTGCTTGGAAGCCACTGAGCACCCTCGAGAAGCTTTTCCGGCCTCCCTCTGCTCTCAGTCCCCAGGATAATCCCTTTGTCCTTGGGCCCCTCTATTCCCAGCCTAGACTCACCCGCCAGGAAGCAGGGCACGCGGGCAGTGGTGTTGATGAACTCACAGGGGCTCGGCTTCTTGTTGTCAAAGGGCAGGTAGGCCAGCCCGTGGTCCCGGGCTTCTTGGTGGACAGCCATGAGACCCAGCGGGCTGCTGAGGTTCCGGAGACGGCTGGCCAGGCTGGGCTCAGAGCCGTACACTAAGCTGGCGTCCAGGAAGGAGGTCACAGCATTGATCTGTTCTCGGGCCAACGACTGGTAAGGTGGAGTGGGGCAGACAAACCCGGCTCGGAAGAAAGGCATGCATTTCCCTTGAGTCTTCAACTTGGGATCATTTTTCGGGAACTGCAGAGAGATGGGGGTGGGTGACTGCAGAGGTGGTACAGCCGGCAGCCTCTCCCCAGGGCAGGTCTGGATGCATCTGGCCAAGATGCTGATGGTGCCCTCCTGGGACCCTAGTGCCAGACACTGGCTCCAGAGGCCTCGTGCTGATGCTACATCCTGGGCCCCCAGGACCCTGAAGCTCACTACCTCCTGCTGTGTAAAAGGGCCGAGAGGAATCATTCCAACTTTTACAGCAAAAGCCTCAAATTTTTGGTTGTAAGGGAGTCCTGGGATCCCGGCACAGGGAAGCAGGGCATGAGGCAGGAAAGAGTTTGTTAATAATTACTACCAACAACAGCTACCATTTATTTCTTTTGGACCTACCATGTGCTTGGTATCGTGTATACTTTATCTCACTTTACCTCATAAAACCCTGTAAGGTAGGTAATTCTGTCTCACTTTACATGCAAGAAAACTGAGGCTCCAAAAGGTTAAGTGATTTGCCCAAGAACTTACAAACTGAAAGAGAAAGATGTGGGACTCAGATCTAGGTTGACCTTACTCCACAGCTTATGTTCTTCATGTGCTGTGCTGTGCTCAGTCGCTTCAGTTGTGTTCGACTCTTTTCGACCCTCTGGACAGTAGCCTTCAGGCTTCTCTGTTCTCCAGGTAAGAAAGCTGGAGTGGGTTGCCATGCCCTTCTACAGGGGATCTTCCCAATCCAGAGAGCGAATCCATGTCTCCTATGTCTCCTGCATTGGCAGGTGGGTTCTTTACCACTAGCGCCACCTGGCAAGCCCATGTTCTTTATATCACAAGACATATTCTTGATATGCTTGAGTGAATAAATCACGCTCTCACTGTAAAACCCACGAATAAGAAGAAAGGTGCGCCACTGTAAATTCCTTTCCCTTCCTGCTGGAAATTCCCATAAGTCCCTGCCGCTCGTTCTGACTCATCCATCACGTTTCAGCTCTTTCTGGGAGTAGCCTTCCTGGACTCCATGATGACTCATGGCGGCATTCCACAAATTTACTGGGGATACAATGACTCTCCTGGGGATCTGGATAAAATGTAGATTCTGCTTCCCAATGTTTGGGGTGCGGTTGAGATTTTACATTTCTAATAAGACCCCAGGTGACATCAGTGCCGCTGGGCCAGGGATGAAGAAAACCCTCCCCAGAGCTTCCCAGTTTTTCCACTAGTGATTACTTGTCCATTTCTCACACAGGTCTTCTGTCCTTGAGGGAAGGGATGCTGTCTCGTTCACCATTGAATCTCAAGTACTTAGTTGTTGCCTAATGATGGCAGATGATGGATGTCTATTTACAACATAAGTGGGCAAATGAATGAATAGAACGAGTGAGGCTTGGGAAGCTGTCAGATCAGCATTCAAGATCTCCAGGAGGTCCTGGGTGATGGGCTGGGAACACCTGCTACACCAGGGAGGCAAGCAGTTTGCCAGGGACCCGCTGCTGCAGGGGCCTACCATGATGGGGAAGCAGTTGTCTCCCTGGATACAGTGCTCCTCACACTGGGCTTTGGAGTGCTCGCTGCTCCCCAGTTCCGTTTCCGGGGCGAAGTCCAGGTCGTGGTCCACAATTTGACCCCACTGCATGAAGAGCAGGGACCTGTTTTGGTCCAGAACACCCTCTTCGTCCAGGTAGCCTACAATTTTGTTGGATACCTCACGGGCCTACAGATGGAGACAGAAGGAGAGGGAAAAAAAGGTGCATTGAAGATTCAGATTGAATGCAGTATATTGAGTACCCACGACGTAACAGGTACACTTCATCTTCCGGACAAGCTCTGAAGTGGGTGGCATTACTCCCATTCTGAGTCCAAGAGGGGTGAGAGCAACTCACCAACGTCCTACAGCTACAAAGGGCCAGGTCTGTATGACTTGATGGTTTCAAGGCCAATGCCCTTTCCACTCAAAGAGGGAAAAAAAGGCAGGCTGTCCCTTAAGTACATTCCACGGAGAAGGTGCCAGGTGTCTGGAAACAGGACATGTGCTGTGCTGTGCCCCACAGAACAGAGGGGCTCTGGGGAGGGCCTGCCAACTCAGATAAGGCCAATAGATGGGACCTGCAGGCAAAGAACAGCTGATGCACTCCAGGGGTTGCGGCAGGACAAGCTCCAGCAGGATGGTGCAGGGAACCCATCTGCCTGGGAGACCCCGGGGTACTTGGCTTGATGGCGGCTGGGCCATGACCACCACGTGGCTGGGCTCGGGACGCGGGATCTGCAGCCCTCTAGTGGCGTTTCCCGGAACACCACGAGGGAGCGAGTCCCCATCTCTGTGTCTCCCCGGGTGTGGCTCTGCCACGCGTCTGTCTGTCCTCGCGCTCGTGTCTGCGTCCTCTCCTCGGGTACTTAGGGGACCGCCTCCCTTCCCCTCTGACTCCATCTCTCCGCGCCAGCTCGGAGCTCGCCCCCTCCCCGCGGCCGCGCTCACCAGCGGGACGCGGAAGCCGTTGCGCGTCTTCCTCTGCGTCCAGCCGAAGGGCAGGGCGAGCCCGTCCTCGTACTCCGCCGGCAGCCAGCGCGCCAGCGCCCTGTTGGCGGCGCCCAGCGCGGGGCTCCTCCTGAAATGGCAAGGGTGGCCCTCAGCCTCGGCCGGCCAGCTCCCGGGTCTGCTTGTCCGCACACCCCAGGGGGATTCCCCCGGGGAAGGACGGGAGCCTCTGCCCCAGGGAGACGGGATGCGGAGGAGGTGCCTCTGAAGTGTGCGGTGGTCTGGACCACTCCCATCCCCGAAGGCTCGGGGCTCCTCCGCCCCAGGGAAAGGCGCTCCTTCCGGCCGGATAGACGGTGGTCTCTTTAGACAAGTTGGGAAAGTGAGGCAGGTGGGTTCCAACAGAACGGTTTCCAGCGGGCGCTGGCCCGGGATGGTGAGGCCATGGGAGTCCTGCCTCTCGTGCTCAAGGGGCCAAGCCCCTGGCTGGGCCGCGCGGGGCAGGTGGGTCAACCTGCGAACTACACATCCCCACGGCCTGCCGCTCACCTGTTATTACAGACTCCCGTGATGGTGCGATAAGGGCTGTTTTCATCACATTTCACCAGAGGAACGGGGGCTCCGCAGCCCACCTCCCAGGAGAGTGCAGTCAGGTCCAGGCTAGGGTCTGAAAGAGAAGAGACGCCAGAGGGCAAGGTGGTGTCAGAAAACCCTCTATCCCTCCTGGGCCTGGGTTCTTCCTCCATTCCGTGGCCCCGAGGGGAGGTTCATCTTTTGAACTTGATTTTTGGGAGAATACATTTTATATTCTAAGCGAGCGTTTCTCAGGGGGTTTCACCCTTCATCCTGACACCTCATTAAGGTAAAACTTTTAATTCTCATTTTACAGAGAAGAAACTGGGACCACAGGGTTCCCAAGACTTGCCCAAGGCGGCACAGATTAGTAATAGCTCCAGTGAAAGTGAAAGTGAAGTCACTCAGTTGTGTCCGACTCTTTGCGACCCAGAGGACTGTAGCCTACCAGGCTCCTCCATCCATGGCATTTTCCAGGCAAGAGTACTGGAGTGGGTTGCCATTTCCTTCTCCAAGAACTGTTAGTAATTCTTGGTCTATCAGATCATTTGAATCACTGGAGTTTTCTTTTAGAATGAAAGTACCCCCTGAGAGTTTAGGTGCATGTTAGTATGAGTTTGTTTGATAAGATTGCTTTTCTAGAAGCTCCACTGATGGGTATGTCCCTGGTGGTCCAGTGGTTTAGACCCCACACTTCCACCGTAGGGGGTTAGAGTTCAACCCCTGGTTGGGAAACTAAGATCCCAGATGCCACACGGCATTGCAAAAAAAAAAAAAAGTAAAAAAGTTCCACTGACCTCTAAACTACTAAGCACACAGGAATCTAAATGGGAAAGATATTGGGAAGGGACAGGCCAGTTTTAAGTGAGGAGCACTGTGGTCTTGGGAGGTGTAACATAGTGGAGAGTTTTAGGCATCAGAGGGCTTCATGAGGGCACAGAAGAGAGAGCCGCCCAAGTCCTAGAGTAGCCTGTACTCCATCCTGGTACCTGCAGGGAAAAGGCGTCAGGGGGATCCAGCCCTGGGGGGCTCATCTGCAGAAATGGGCAGGGGCCAAGGTTCAAGCCCAGCACCTTTTGAGTCTCATCGAGTTCAAGGCACTCCCTCCTCCTCCCTTCCTTTTCCTGGCCTCCTTCCTTCTTTGGGAACTTTGGAATTTGCCCATGTCATAGGCCAGGGATCTTCACCCACTTGAAGTTTTCCCAGCAAGAACCTGCAGTCTCTTTCTCCTGTGAAGATCCATCCCCTTCCTCCATGACAGTCCGTGAGCTGTGACATTTGGCAGGGCATGGGGTGGAGGGGTTGAGGAGTGCATGATCAATTGGCAAGCTCATTGTTTCAGCTCCACAGTACCCAGAACGAGAGGGACAGTTCCTCACCTGTGACATAATCCCAGTAAATCTCCCCTGACACAGGTGGCTTAACTGTCCCTTTCACAGGCGGAAGTGTTGGCACTGTGGTTTGAGACAGGGAGCCCGTGTTTATTGACTTTAGTCCTTCCTCTGGACAGAGGCCTTACAGCTGGTATTATGCCAAAGGGCACAAATGTCCCCTCATTTGGAGTTGGCAGTGTGACCTTGCTGGGCCCGAGTTCCTTTCTCTGCCGAAAGGGCATTGACCCGGCTGCCCTCCCGGCCCCTCCTTGCTCTGAGGAAGAGAGAAGAGGGCTCCCGACAGGAGCCGCAGTCTTGATGGCTTTTGCTCTTTCCTGCAGGGAGACGAGCCCTTCCTGCCGTTGGGGGCTGGTGGGTTTCCGTACCTGTGACGTTGGTCAGGGCCGTGTCCCGCCTCAGCCTCTTCAAGGACTCCTCCCACACCTGCCCGTTGCGAATGGCCGTGCGGGTTCGGCCCCTGGCGTGCTTGAAGTACTCTGAGAGCTGTCGGGTGGTGGGTGCCTCAGAGCTCAAGGTCGTCTTCAGACTGCAGTGGAGAGCAATGGGGCAGCCATGGGGGTGTGGGCAGCAAGCAGGAGACCCCCACGTCTGTGCCCTCAGGATCTTTACTCAGCTCTCCTCGGATGCCTCTGGAAAACCTCCTCTGGGAGGCGGAAGCTGCAGTGTGTCTTTAAGCTTGGTTAAGTCTGGCTCTGAGGGAAGGCAGGCAGGTGGACCTGAGCGCTTCCTGAATCAGAGGGTTGCCGCTGTAATGGCGGCTTCCCGCTCAGCTGGGGAAAGTTAAATACGCCTAAGTCCCCGGATGTACCGATTCGGACTGAGGAGCCCATGACCGTGGAACCCCCTCTTACTGCGTCTTGGCGACAACCAACTGATGCCGATACTGGTGTGAACCAGATGCTGGAGATGTCTGATAAAGATTTTAAAATGATTTAAAATCCGCTGTCTTTAAAATGGTTCAATAATCAATTTTAAGTTTTTCTTAAATGAAGAAAAACAAACAAACAAAAAACCCCCAGAACATTCCATAAAAGTAGAATTTATTATGTATGGCTGAGTCCCTTCGCGGTTCATCTGAAACGACCACAACATGGCTAATTGGCTATACCCCAGTATAAAATACAAAATTTAAAGTTTGAAAAAAAGAGTAGAGTTTATTAAAACCAGAAAACAAGTTGAAATTATAGAACTGAAAATACCCAAGTGAAATTAAAAGCTTGTTGGCTAGACCCAGCAGTCAGGTAGACATAAGAAAACAAAATTGAAAACAGGTTAATAGAATGTAGTCAGTTTGGAAAACCAGAGAGGAAATAGACTTCTACTACTAAGCAAGGTGAGGTGGGTGAAATCCTGGATGACAACCCTCTCCCCACTCCTGTGTGAGATGTGGGGTCCTGTGAGATGATCTTTACGGCTCTAAGACTCTGAAATTTTGGAAGTGGTTCAAAGTCTAAGGAAGACAACCTTGCTTTTGGGATATACTTCACAGGCTGTAACTCCTGGCCTGTCCATGTGGATCAAGTCGTTAACTCTATTTCTAGCATGCAGGGGCCTGGTGTTGCAGCCTGAGAGGTGACATGGACAAGCAGGCCGACCTGGGCTCCGGGGGAGCAGGCCGGGCGTGCAGGGACTCTTTTTCCATCTCCAGGCCTCCTCCCTGGTCCTAGTCATCATCCTCCCCCATCTGGATGGCCACAGCAGACTACTGCCTCCCCTCCTGTCCTCCTCCCATCCATTCTCCACCTGGCTGCAGGAGGGAGCTTTTTCAAATGAAAAGCAGACCAGGCTGCTCTGATTTAAGCTCTTTCTTGGCTCACCTTGTGGCCCTGTGGTGTACCTGAATCCATTATAACATACGTGCTCATGGTATTATGCAAGCTTTGCCTCCCTCTAGCTCCCAAACATCTGCAAAGGAGACCCTACACCCATGAACTGTCATGCCTGATCCCTCCCCTTCTGCCCCAGCCCCTTGCACCGGCTACTCTGCCTCTGACCCTCTGACTCTCAGGCTCCACCTGTGTGTCCTTTTTTCCTACCGCCACCACCAGCGTGGCCTTCTTTCCATGGCCTGAGCACCTGAAGCTCTTCCCTGCCTCAGAACCTTTGCCTTCATTGCTCCCAGCCCCTGTAATGCTAGGCCCTGGCTTGCTACATAGATAGTTCCTTCTCATCCTCCATCAGGCTTCCCTGCTTCCTGGAACTAGAGTAGCAAACACTGCTCTGTTTATTTCCTTCATCGTCCTCATCACAGTTTGTGGGTCGCTGGATTGTTTGTTTGCTTGTGAACAAAATGTTTAAATGTGATTATGTCTCCACGAGGCCCCTGAATCCAGGAACTAACCAGTGGGGATGAGTTCCAAGGCAGGGCTGGTCATCCTGGGCAGCATGACTCAGAAAGGAGGTGTTGAACATGGATTTTGTGGCATTTAGTCTACCCCCACCTTGGGTTATAAAGGGTTGCCTTTATAAAGGTTTGACTTTAGGAGGGAGTGAGAAGATTCACTGGGAGACAGTGGCTGAAATACCAGATATTTCCCTCCCACCACTGTGGGGCTTCCTCTTTGCTCTTAGTCCCGTGACAGGGTCCTTATGAGGAGGACAGGTGATTACTTTGGCAGCTCGTATCTTAAAATTGGAACTATACAGAAAGGATTAGCATGGCCCCTGCACAAGGATGACAGGCAAATTTGTGAAAGCTTCCATAGTTTTACCTAGAGACAGATTTTTACCTTTGTCATAGAGAGTGAAGTAAGTCAGAGAGAGGAAAAACAATATTGTATAATATCACTTACATATGGAATCTAGAAAAACGGTACAGATGACCTTACTGGCAAAGCAGAAACAGAGTCACAGATGTAGAGAACAAACTTCTGGTACCAAGGGGGAGGATGTTACGAATTGGGAAATTGGGACTGACGTATATACACTCTTACGTATAAAGTAGGTAACTAATGAGAACTGAGTGTGTAGCACAGGGAACTCTATTCAATGACCTGTGGTGAGCTAATTGGGAAGGAAATCCAGAAAGGAGTGGATACATGATACATATAGCTGGTTCATTGTGCTGTACAGAAAGTAACCCAACATTGTAAAGCAACTATATGCCAAAAAAATGTTAATTAAAAAAAAAAAGTGAAAAAGAAGAGGGTGAGGCTCTGTGTCCTGGAGTTGTGGCTGGTCGTTGACACCTGCCCAAAGAGCCTAAAGGAAACAAGAAAAGAGGAGGTGGCTGGCACTGCGCAACTAACAGCAGAGTAAGCCAGACAGGCTGGAGCTGGGCCCTGAATCCACACATCCTCCAGCGGCAGGGCAAAGCTTTTAGTCCTCTGTGCGTACCTGTGTGTGCATGCTCAGTCGTGTCTGACTCTTTTGTGACCCACGGGCTGTAGCCCACCAGGCTCTTTTGTGTTTGTTTGTTTTTTGGTCCATGGGATTCTCCAGGCAGGAATACTGGAGTGGGTTACCATTTGGTCCTTCAGGGGATCTTCCTGACCGAGGGATGGAACCAGCGTCTCTTGCATTGGCAGGTAGATTCTTTACCACTGAGCCACCTGGGAAGCCCCTCTCTGTACACTGGTCCCAAATCAAATCCCGGAGACAGTTTTGGGTGAAGTAGAAAAGGATAACTTTATTGCTTTGCCAGGCAAAGGGAGACACATCAGGATCCTGCCTTGAAAAACTGTGTTTAGTCTTCTAGAGCCTCTTTAAAGAGGACCTGGGTCAAGATGATATGTGGAGGGATGAGGTTGGGAGTCACAAGCTCCCGGTCTGAGGTTTGGAGCTGTGAGCTACTGGTCAGATACTTCTCTGGGTCAGAGACTTGGCAGCAAAGTGTGTGAGAGCCGAAAGTGCCCAAGGAGGGAAGGGCCTCTGATCCCCCCACCCCACCCCCAGGCACTACATTATCCAAGTGATTTAGGCTTTGTCATCCTGTATCTCTCCTACCTCCCCTCAGCTTAACCCCTAAGAGTCAGAAACCAGCTTGGGGGATGGCAAGAAGCCCAGGAAAGAGGGACGACAGACCATGGACCCTTCCTTCTCTCTGAAGCCTACAACAGCTCTGAGCAGAGGAAAGTGAGAGGCTCGGGGCTTCATCTTCTCCTGCTGATACTCGAGTTCCTGAAAGGAGGCTGTTCTTGGGACTAGAAGAGATCAGAGCACATCTTGTCCTCTAAGAGTCAGCCAAAAAGTTGTGGGACCTCTTGAGAGTTTATGCAAGGGTCAAGGGAGAGTGAAACCCCAAGTTCAGTAAAGAGACAGCGAGAGGAATGAGCAAGGTGGTTTTCAGCTCCGTGAAGTGGTTACTCTGGTTTGTCTGCCTCTCTGGCTCCAGCACGTGCTCCCTGAGGGCAGGGATGCAGGCTGCACTGCTTATTTCAGGAAGCCCAGCCCCTCCACAGGGTTGGGAGGTAGCTGACTCTGCCGGTGTCCTGTATGATCCCCGAGTGCCTGCGGGCCCCTCCCATGACTGCTGCGGTGCAGCTGCTGATGGCTCATGCCTCTAACTTTCTTGGGCAATGGCTTCTGAATCTGGGGAGCTGCGTGTCGGGAATGCCTGGAGTCACACAGTGTGCTACACCCTCTAACCCCGCCCCGCCCCCCCCCCCCCCCCCCCCCCCCCAGTACCAAGCTTGCAGCACATCTGGCTGAGTCAAGGACACCTCTGGCAAGTGAACGCCCTGCTCCCTTGCTTGAGGTAGGACAGGCTCTGAGATACAGCCCACAGTCTGGATCTCCCTGGGGGCTCAGCTGGGGCTGGACCTGAAACTGCATCCCTGCTTATCGGCCTTCCTTTTACCCATCTGGCCTCACTCCTTCACTCTGCTAGAGCTTCCTGAGAGTGCTCCCCGGTAAGTCACCTGCATGTGAATGCAGCTCTTAGCTTCTGTTTCTAAGGGCTTGCTCTAAGTCATGCTGAATGAACGAAAAACTACTGATCGGTTTGCTGAGACTCTGGAAGGCATGACCCAAGGAATCACTCAACTACAGGAAAGAAAGTGCTCATGGGATCAGATGAGACATCCCCTTCGAGGAAACTTCAAGGCTAAGGATTTTAAGAGCTGTGGGTTCTTACTCCTGCTTGCCCCTGCTTGCAGGTGAGGGGTGGGAGAGCAGGCTGTATAATTGCTTTGGCTCACTCGCCTGTCAGGACTGCTCTAGATGCACTTGTCCTTAACAGGAAGCCCAGGAAGAAACGCATGTGGTGTGCGTGTGTCACCCACCTGGTCCGGGAATCCAGGAAGGCCTTGTTGACCTGCATCTTGGCCTTACTCACAGCATCAGAGATGGTGGTGGTGCTGGTGGCCTGTGCTTGGAGCAGGGAAACAAGGAGCAAGGTATCAGACACCACTGTTTGGAGGAGCCCTTTGCTCTGTCTCCCTCTTTCTCTGCTATTATCCCCACTCCTCAAATCTGAGCAGGAAGAGATCAAGATTAGGAAACATTCCCCAGGAGGAAAAGCCAAGAATGAGACGAATACTCTCTGATCCTCAATAAGGTATCAATGTCGCTCTTTAGGAGTCCACTGGAATACAGTCATCCCTCTGTATCCGCAGGGGATTTGTTCCAGGAACCCCCAGAATGCTCATGTCCTTCTTATAAAATGACATAGTACTTCTAAATCTATCACATCGTCCTATATACTTTAAATCATCTCTAGATAACTTATAATACTTAATGCAATGTAAATGTCATGTAAATAGCTGCCAGAGTGCAGTTTTTTTGAGGTGGTGCTTTCTGAAATCCTTTAAAAAATTTTTATTTATTTGACTGTGCTGGTTGCAACAGTTAGCATCTTTAGTTGCAGCATGTGAACTAGCTGCAGCATGTGGGATCTAGTTCCTTGGCCAGGGATCAAACCCAGGTCCCAGCACTGGGAGCATGGAATCTTAGCCACTGGATCACCAGGGAAGTCCTTGGAATCTTTAAAAAAAAATGCTTTCAATCCACTGATGATTGAATCTGCTGATGTAGAGGCCTGCAGATATAGAGGGCTGACTGGATCCAGTGATGGGGTTAAGAAGGTGTGTGACCGCTCAGGTTGGATCTGGATACTGGGCTGTGGGATTTGTTTGGTTCTTGGTGAGGTGGACCCATAAGCAAGTCCCTCAAAGGGTGTAGCTGATCATCAGGATCCCGAGGTAGGGAAGGGGAAGACTTAGCGTAGAGGTGGCTTTCCTTGTTTTCATTCATATCAGGGTCTGGAGGGGTTGGGGAATCAGGGTGAAGTCTTAGAACAAGGGGAGTGTAGTGGCTTAAATAGTGTCCCTCCAAAATACATGTCCAACTAGAACCTTAGAATGTGACTTTAATTAAGAAGAAGTCATGTGGGCCTGGGATTAGAGGGTGCTCTAGGTTCACTGACTAGTCGCTTTATCACAAGGGGCGAGGACACACAAGACGACACCCCAGAGAAGCAGGCTGTGTTGGAGTGATGCAGCTATAAGTCAAGGGTGGCTGGGAGCCACCAGAGGCTGGAAGAGGCAAGGAAGGAGTCTCCCCTTGAGCCTTTAGAGCTGCATAGGCCACCTTGATTTTGGATTTCTAGCCTCCTGAACTGGAGAAGATGAAATTCTCTTGTCTTAAACCACCCAGACTGTGGTCCTTTGTAACACAGCCCCAGGAAACCAGTGCAGGGTGGCACTTACCATTTGTGTCAGATGCTGCAACCTCGAATATGGTCACGGAAGCCAAAAAGACTGGAAGATGGAGACAGACCCACATGGCTGAAACAAGACCCCAGATGAGGGTGTGAGCCTTGTAGAATCCCTGTGGGTAGGACTGACTCAGAGAAAGAGGATGAGAAAGCAGGGAAAGCCAAGAGAACACCAGACACCCCAACATGAAAGCAAAGGAGGGGAAATCACAGTAACTAACTAAGCGTCTGCCATACGTGCAGACCCATGCTGGTGGTGGTTTAGTCACGAGTCATGTCCAACTCTTGTGACCCCATGGAATGTAGCCCGCCAGGCTCCTCTGTCGATGGGATTTCCCAGGCAAGAATACTGGAGTGAGTTGCCATTTCCTTCTCCAGGGGATCTTCCCAACCCAGAGATCAAACCCTCGTCTCTTGCATCTTCTTCACTGGCAGGCAATTTCTTTACCACTTGCACCACCTGGGAAGCCAATATGTGCAGACCCATGCTTGAGCTTCCATGATGGCTCAGAAGGTAAAGAACCTGCCTGCAATGTGAGAGACCTGGGTTCGATCCCTTGGTTGGGAGATCCCCTGGAGAAGGGCATGGTAACCCACTCCAGGATTCTTGCCTGGAGAATCCCCATGGACAGAGAAGTCTGGTGGGCTAAGAGTCAGACACGACTGAGTGACTGAGCACAGCCCAGCACATGCTAAGTACCGGGAGGTAAAAGGGGCTGTAGTAGAAGGAAAAGGACTCAGGCTTTGGGGTCAGAAAGGGCCTGAGTTGTAGTTATGCATTGCCCTAACTAGCTCTGTGATATTGGGCAGGTTACTTAACATCTCTGGGCCCAGCCCAGAGTGAGAGGGTTGGACCAGGTGATCCAGGATATCTGATTCTGACCCAAGATCCTGAACCTGTCTTGTGACCAGTGACAAATGCTGTTACCAAACCTGAAACACGTCAAGATCTATTGCTTCCTGGAAGCCATCCTGCTCTGGCCCAGCCCCAGGGGAGTGAGCCTGAGAAGCAGACACTCATTTCCTTCCTTCAGAACCTGGCAGGGCTTCACCCTCCCTCAAGAACTGACTTGATGGAACGTGAGAATGAAAGTTGTGGCAGAGCTCACAGCTGTGTCCCAGGTTGCCTGGAGAGATTCCTGCTCTTAGATCAATGCCTTCATCATTAACTTGAACTCATGATTTAAACTAAGTCATCAGATTAAAATCAGGCAGCTTTGTTTGCCGATGAGGGGCTTTGGGGCTCAGAGTGTTCATTAGGTTTGGTGGAACAGACCCAGAGTATCTTTTGAGGAGTTTTCTAGCTCCAGCCTGGGAGGCACCCACGGTGTTCAGATGGAAGGATCATGTATCTAGACTCTTTGCTTCATAAGAGCGCACAAGTTCTCTCTGTAGTCTGCATTCACTGGATAGACTCCAGAAACGACCTCAGATTGGCTGCCCACTCTGTATCTACTCAAAGCTCCCCAAGAGAAATTGTGGTTCTGGGGCTTTGCCTGAGAGACCACCCAAGCGATCTTCCAGAAACTCTCCAGAAAAGGTGAACTGTGTATCTATACAGGTAATTTCAGCCTCCATTACACTCTGTCTCTCTTTTTCTCTGACCTTGGATGATCCCCTGAATGATTTTTATCTTGTTGGATATGCTTTTTGTAAGCTAACTGTAGGAAAAGAAAGGGCAAAGGATGACTAAATACCTCTCTGGCCAGGATTCTCCCTGGCACAGTTTTTTCCCAAGAGAAAAACAGCTTAACCCCTCAGTGGGCCCCTGTCCTTACACCTCTGTGGTGTTGAGAAGAAATGCAGTCCTCCTCTTTGTGATTCAGGGACACCACTGAGCCAGCAAAAATCTGCCTTTTCAGGCAAACACAGGCCATGATTTGGAGTAAAGGCATCATTGATATTGTTTTAAATTGTGGTAAAAACACATAGCATAAAATCTACCACCTTAATCATTTTAACCAGACAGTGCAGTAGTGATAAGTGTATTCACATTGTTGTACAACAGATCTTTAGAACTATTTCATCTTGCAAAACTGAATCTCTGTACTCACTAAACAACAATTCCCCCTTTCTCCAGGCCCTGGAAGCCACCATATCATTGATTTTTAAAGAGAGCTGAGGTACATACATTCATTATATTATTCTTTCAATGACTAACGTATTTCATGATATCAAAAACAAAAAGTGAAAGGTTAGTCTATGGAAAAGGGCACCAGCTGAGATAGACTGAGGAAGAAAAATACCATAGGCCAAGAAATAAAAGTTGAGAAATCTGAACAGGGAGAAGTTCTCAGAGACTCATTTCTCCTCTCCTTTCCTTGGAGCCCCCGTCATACTCCCCTCACTGAAAAGTGATGGGAGGGAACCTCAAAGCCAAAGCTAAACTATTTTCCACTCCTGGATCATCTTTCCTGGTGGGTGTGAAGGCAGCACGAGGGACAGAACACAGGGCCAAGCAAACACGAGGTCGTGCCATTGGGAAACAGGTGTGCAGAAAGGTCCCAGAGGAACAGTGTCTGCAGCCAGAACCAAGAGGCTTCTGGGACATCTGGATATTTACCCACGTTCTTATCATCATGCTCAAGGAAGAAATCATTTCCCAGGCCCTTTGGGTTGCATCAGAACTTAAAGATTTTCCTGAGACATGAAGCATTATCTGGAGACAAAATCACAACCTCTGCCTCTCAAATGCCAGGCTCTTCCACAGTCCCCTGCCTTTACTCACACTCTTTCCTGTGCAAAGTCTTCTTGGCCAAAGAAACTATTCATCCTTCAAAACCCAGGCCAAAAGCCACATTCTTTGTGAAGTATACCAGATTTCTCCGGGCAAAGTGAGGTCATTCTTTTCGCTGTCTTCCCAGAGTACTTCATTCACATTTGATATCACTGTTTTAATGTGTTTCCCCTACCAGAACTTGAGCTCCTCAAGAACTATATCTTCTGTTTTTTCAGTGCCCAAGCCTCATGTTGGCACATAAGAGGGGTTGCGTACACTGAATGAATGAAATTCCCAGGGCAGGGGAGTTCAGCATCTGGATGGTACAGAGAGAGAGGCTGGTGGTGGTCCCTTAACAGGTTTCTCCCACCTTAATGTGGCTACTGATCACCGGGGGACCTTGTTAAATGCAGACTCTAACTCAGAAGGGGCCTGAGAACCTGCACTTCCAACAAGCGCAGGGGTGATGTCAGTGCTGCTGGTCTACAGACCACACTGAGAACCATGACCTCCCAGAGTTGGGCTCTCAGACTTTGCTGAGAAGTGACCTAAAGGGCTGCAGGAAGCCCTGAGAAAAGAATGGTGAGTGCTCTGTTGAGGGTGGTGGGATGAGCCAGAAGGGAAACCAACAAACTCCCCATCACCCCCAGGAATATTCTGTTTGATCTTTTGAGCAGTTCCAGTATCAAGAGGAAAATAAAGAGATAGCTCTATCAAGCTCTCTACAGTGGGAAAAATCTCTCTTAGCCATAGGGCTGTGTGCCTGCCTGCTCAGTTGCTCTCTTTTGTCTGACTTCTTGCAACCCCATGGACTGTAGGCCACCAGGATCCACTGTCCTGGGCATTTTCCAGGAAAGAACACTGGAGTGGATTTCCATTTCCTACTCCAGGGGAGCTTCCTCACCCAGGGATCGAACCTGCATCTCCTGCATTGGCAGGTGGATTCTATACCACTGAGCCAGCTGGGAAGTCCAGGGTTGCCCAGTTCCTTAAAATAACAATATGATTCAATCACTCTGTATTCTCCCTGGATGAAACCCATTTAAATATTGCTGCAATTCACAAATCTGATTAAGAACCAAGTGTCCACAGGACATTGGAGACACCTAGAACTAGACTTTCTGGGTTAACTAGATGTCCAGGTCTTCTGTAGATAGCATGAGATAATATTGAGAGAAAGAAGATGATATGATGTGCCTGGCTATGATAGATAACCCTGTAAATACCACAAAATTTTCACTATAGATCATATCATATTGCATCAGTCTCAAGAATACCATAGAGAGCATCATTCTGTTACCATTTTCCCCCAACATTGTGAATATCCTGGACACATGATCTCTGTTAGGCTTTAGTTCCCAAACAGGATGGATGAGAGGAATATGGTACCTTCAAGCCCTGAGAGTTTATGATTCTATGACTCTGTTTTCAGACTCAGAAAAGCCTCTTTTCCCCACAGTGAATTCAATAATATTCTCCCTTACACTGAACAAGGATGACCTTCCAAGGTGACAGCTGAATCTGGTGCTAGGAAATGCTGGATGATGACAAGTGCAAATCCAGTACTGTAAGCCCCCTATATATGAAATGAATTCCATTCTGAGAGCAGATTTGTAAGTCCAATTTGTTCATAAGTCCCACAAAGTTAGCCTAGGTACCCAACTAACACAATAGGCTACATGGTACTGTACTATCATAGGTTTATAATACTTTTCACACAAATCACACATAAAAAGCAAACACAATAGAACATTTGAGATCTTATAGTACAGCACCGTGGAAAGTACAGTGGGACAGTACAACAACTGGCATACAGGGGCTGGCACGGAGTGTGCAGGCAGGAAGAGATCCTAACTGGAGGAGGGAGAGGAGGTGGGAGATGGTGGAGCTGAAGGATTGCTAGCAATAGGGGACGGAGGGCAAGGTGCACTTTCACTAACACCTGACATTGACATCTCACACCTTCCCATCTTTGAAAGTTCAGAACCTGAAGGTTCTTATGTAGGAGGCTTACTGTACCAAGCTTTCTGAGAAGACTTTAGGAAATTTCATCATTGACTTTGCAGACACCAGGAAAAATTAAAGTCAATGAGTCTTACCTATTGAGTGCCTTGGCCTCCTGTGGCAGCCAGGGGGAGTTTCTCTGCTTGGAGGAGCTGACCTTTTATATCATCTATCAAGAGTTAATTTCAGAGAAAGGCCCATAAGGGACAATTTTGAGGGGCTAATATGCCTGGCAGGAGACTCAAGTTCAGCAGGAAACACTCCATGACTAGACAGATGCATGAGGAAATTGCCAAATGGCAGGGTTTGGTTGTCTTTTATACCATCTATCAGGAATTAATTTCAGGGAAAGGCCCAGAAAGAGAGATATTGAGGGGCTGGGATGTGGCTTGGAGGAGACTCACGTTCAGCAGGAAATACCCTGTGACTCTGGACACATGCAGGAGGAAACGGCTGAGTGGCAGGGATTGGCTGATACACTGTCACTGACCCTGGATGAGACAAATCCTCTTCTCATTTTCCAGCTTAGCTACATGGTCCTGCTGCCATCATGGAAGGCAAAACTCCAGTCTCTGAGCAGGCTTGTCACTTTAGCTCTTAAAATTAGGAACAATTAAATGGCTTCTTCCCCATTCCTTTATCCACTGTCCTTTTGAATTCTTTTACTTTTCATCCTATCATTGTGGAAGCCAATAGATTCATCTCTGAGATTTACAATAGTTTTCAAATGTTCACTTTTTGGATGGTCACAATTTCAAAATACAGTTCCATTTTGGCCACCAGAGAAGTGACAAGAGCCCTGGACTTGCTGTCAAGTGTAGATTAAACTCCTGTCTCTGTCACTGTGTGTCTCTGGACTAGTCACTTCACCTTCTGTTTCCTTGTATACTCTAGTTGCAAAACCAGTGGTTGGCTTAGATGATTCCTAGGATTCTATGACTTCATACCTTCTACAGGCTGAGCCATTAAAAAACACCAATATCCAAGACCTTATTGATTTAAAGCCCGATTATAACGTTATATACCATCAAGTTCATTAGATCATTATAGGAAGGAAACAGGAAGGTTCAAAGAATAGAAAATTCCATGAAAATGGATTTGACAGACAGACAAATTAAAATGTAAACTTCTTTATAAAATTATACTTTGCATTAGAAATACTCTGGAGGACTGTCAGGAATTCATCACCCCCAAACCAGTCCCCTGAATTTACCTTCCAAAAAGTGGTATTCCTTTCCTCTGGCTGATGCAAGGTAGTTAGAAGCTGCTTCTCTTCTGATGAATCCAGGTAAATGAGCTGGGCGTCTCAAAGGAAGGCAGCTGTCCAGGAAAGACAAGTGAGGGACTACAGGTTCTTCTTGTTTTCTTTGAGAGACATTTCTGCTTCTCAGCCAAGTTTTTCTTTTTCTGACCATTCCCTGAACTCTGGTACTTGATTCTCAAGTCTCGCCTCTGGGTTTCATGCTTTATGAGTTAATGAAGATGTATCTCTAGGTGGATCTTGACATAGTTGGTTCTGAACAATTACAAGTTGGAAATTCCTTCTGGAAGACTGTGTAGGATAACACTGTCTTCCTATGTGCATATAGTGAGCTACTGGAGTCAGGGTTACAGGTCTGACTGTCCCTGGCTCTTGGTCATGGTATGATGTGATATGTCTTAGGTTTGAATTTTTTTGGAATGGGCAGAGATGGGGGCATTGTCAGCTCCAGACTGGGCTGGTCCTTCTTTTGCTCTGGGTGTGAAGCAGACCTGGAGGCTTCACAGTGGACATGTAACTGTCCTGTGGCTAATTTGTATTTTCAGAGCTTTGCTGACATGGGATGACATGTGTTCCTGGACTCATCTCAGTCTAGTTATATCTGTTTAACACAGTTAGATACCTCCCCATTAGGGAAGTGGCCTGAGAAATAGAGACTGGAAGACAAGTAGTCCAGTCTAAAAGGCCAACAGTTTCTTATACATCAGCACAGAAAGTTCAAGGCATTTTAGTAATAGCAGCATCAGGAAATATCTGATGCCAAATGCTCAGCTTCTCTGTACACCTGTGGCAAGTCAAATCTCAGAGGTAGAGTTTGGGGTGAAGCATAAAAGGACAGTTTTATTGTTTTGTCAAGCAAAGGGGTCCACAGTGGGCTAATGCCCTCAAAACCATGAGTCCCCACTTGGGGAAGATAGTGAGAAGTTTTATAGTAATTGTTCAAAGAGGGCGTGATCAGTTCATGGACATTCTTCTGATGGGTTGGAAGTGAGGTAAGTAGCAGTGCACATCGTCATTCTTGAGGTTCAGCTGATCTGGGGTCTACATGCCTATGAGCAGCATACTATTTTTAGCCATTACCTGCAGAGGGTTTCAGTATCTGCAAAACAGGTCAAAGATATTGTGTGCATCCAGTGATGGGGAAACAGGACTTTGCCCCAAGGCTGCTCTTGACTGTTTATTTGTCTCACCTCCTTCCACATTGCTAAGAATGCTTATTCCCAGGTCTGGCAAAGATTTCACTGATCGGCCACTCAATGTGCTGCTAATATTAGACTAGGCCTCATTAACACTGTCAAAAGGCTCCAGACAACCTGTCTCGCTGGCCTCTTATGGTCCAGGAAAACATTCCCTCTTTCCTTCTTCCCATGCTCACCATTACAATCACTGATCTCATATGGAACTATATGTCATCATTCTAGCACAACCTCAGTCACACGTTTGCTTACGCAATAAGCAAATTTTGTAAAACAGGAAAACAGAGGCTGATGCAGGCCTGTCTTTGTGTGTTTGTGGGTCTCCTGTGGAGGCACAAGTTAGAAGCAGTTTGCCGCAGGGACTGGGGCTGTGGCAGCAGCAATCCTGGGAGACACAGTGTGTGGCATAAGTCCGCTACAGTGACCCAGTCAGTCCCTGACCATATGACTGAATCTGTTGAGCTCATGTGATTTGCTATTATTGCTCGATTACATAAAGACTTTGGTAAGAATCCTAAAGGTTTAATACTGTCAGGATATAACTTGGTATGATTATTTTGTCCACAACAAATGGGAGCTGTTTTTATCAATTGTCCCTTTTCTGGAGTTATCCACATATCCTGGTCCCAAATTTGGTATATTTGTTGGGCAGTGTATCGTGAAAGTTTTAATTTCTCTGTGGGCATGGCTAGTATTGGTTGTTTCTTTTATATAATAGCTATAGGTATCTCTTTCTGTTCAATCATAATCAAAATATAAATTATGGCCCAGTCCATTCGTATTATTATACCAAGTCAATAAAGTCATGTTACAGACATTTAAATTTTTGGTTTGATCTTCTTGAATAGAATGACATACCTTTTGAAAATTGGGTCCATCTAAGGGTGACACTAACCAAGGCAGTCCATGAATGGAGGATAATTATAGGGCTACACAGACCCAACAGTCTGACCAATTTTGGAACATTGCATAAGAATATGCCCATGAAATGAAAACATTATCCTGTGTCCAATCTAAAGGCACTTGAGAGGTCATTATTACATTAAGAAGAGCAAAATGGAGTAGTGCATGTCTGAGCATGTTGTGTTAGAAGAGTTACTTATCTGGGCCCTTTGGACATGATCTTGGTTCCACTATAATACCTAGCTGCAATATTTGTGCCATCACTTGGCATCACTGACATAGTGCTCAAAGTAGAAGCCTTGACTAATTTTACAAGACAAGCTTTAAATGATAGTACAATGGCGATTGCTGCCTTAAATTCAGAACAAGCTTTACTGTGCAAAGCTGTACTCTAAAACAGAATGGCATTAGATATATTAATGGCTGCACAGGGAGGAAGCCATGCCATAATTCATACAGAATGTTGTGTATATATACATGATTACTCACAAAATGTGTGTGATTCCTTCAACGCATGAAAAGTCCAGTCCAGGAGATGGCTGAGTCCGCTCCTCCTTTTGGGACTGTGTTATGGAGCTGGATATCAGCCCCCATCTTGTGGAAATCCCTGGTCCTCATTGGAAGCCTTATTTCGCTCTTATTGCTTTTTGGCCCTTATATTCTAAGTTGGCTCTCTTGCTTTGTAATGTCCCACATAGAAGCTATCAAACTTCAAATGGTTATGGAAATGGCGCCTAAGATGATATTTCAAGATCCACTGGATCCCCCCACTGGTGGAGAACCTAACTGCCATCCCCTAACAATGTCCCTACACAGCTCGAAGAAGCCAGACCAGTGATTGCCTCTCTCCCCATAATGACACTTAGAGTCTCTATCTCTAGAGGAGTGGATTGAATAGAAGTTGCTAGGCAGTCAGTGTAGAACTCTGAGACTATATCATTTGTCTCATATTCCTGGAATGTCTCCATGGTCTGATAAATTATCAGCATTCAGATCCAGGGAAGGGCAGTAATTAACTTTTGCTGCATATGTCTAAAGAAAAAACTACTGGTGATCATTAATCTTCAGTTCAGTTCAGTCACTCAGTTGTTTCTGACTCTTTGCGACCCCATGAATCTCAGCACACCAGGCTTCTCTGTCCATCACCAACTCCTGGAGTCTACACAAACCCATGCCCATCAACTCGGTGATGCCATCCAGCCATCTCAGCCTCTGTCATCCCCTTATCCTCCTGCCCCCAATCCCTCCCAGCATCAGGGTCTTTTCCAATGAGTCAACTCTTCGCATGAGGTGGCCAAAGTATTGGAGTTTCAGCTTCAGCATCAGTCCTTCCAATGAACACCCAGAACTGATCTTTAGGATGGACTGGTTGGATCTCCTTGCAGTCCAAGGGACTCTCAGGAGTCCTCTCCAATACCATAGTTCAAAAGCATCAATTTTTTGGCGCTCAGCTTTCTTCACAGTCCAACTCTCACATCCACATTAATCTTAAGCCTATACATTTGGTCCATTGTAAAATGGCCAGGGGGCATGAAAAAGGGTGGTAACTTAAAGTGTCAAAAGAAGCCACAGAGATGTTAAGTTAAGCATTTTGACCTTTAAACTGATTGGCTAGAAATAACAAGATTTAAGGACAGGAGCCAACCAAAAATGTATAGATTGCTGATATAAAAATGGCTGTAAGTTCCACCTTTGGGGGACTTTTTAACCCCTCTTAGTGTCTTTGCTGAGATCTTTGTACTTTCCTCTCCTCTAATAAATCCTTTTGGCTTGCTACAGTGAGTGTTTGTGTGTTCATGGATTCTATTCTTCAGTTCTGTGAACAAGAACTGGGATTCCTGTTTCACTCTTGGAGGAGGTTACCATTAGCCCCAGTATAGAGCCACCAAACAGGTGAGCCACAAACTGGAGAACAATTGTACCAAAGAAGTTCTGGCACTGTTGTGAAAGTTCTAGGGCCCACAGTGGATTTCCCAACCTGGGAATCCAAAAGGGACTGAGAACCTCCAGGGAATTTGACTTTCAAATCCAGTGGGATTTGATTACAGAACTTCAGCAAGTCTGGGGAAATGGACTTGAAGGGCACACACAAAACCTTGTGCATGCCAGGACCCAGGAGAAAGGAGAAGTGACTCCACAAGAGCCAGACTTGCCTGTGAGTATTTGGGAGTCTCCAGCAGAGGCATGGGTCAACAGTGGCCTGCTATGGGGTTAGGGACACTGACTGCAGTACTGGAAGGTGCAGTATGCTGGCATAAGTCCTTTTGGAGGAGGTCTCCATTATCCCTAGCACAGTTTGGGCTTAGGCCAAACTATGAGAGGGAACACAGCCCCATTCATCAGCAGAAAATTGGACTAAAGAGTTACTGAGTATGGCCTTGCCCACTAGAGCAAGATCTAGTATTCCCCACAGCCAGTCCCTCCTATCAGGAAGCTTCCATAAGTCTCCTATCCTCATCTATCAGAGGGCAGACAGAATGAAAGCCACAATCACAGAAAACTAACCAAACTGATCACATGGACCACAGCCTTTTGTAACTCAATGAAAATACGAGCCATGCCATGTTAGGGCCACCCAAGATGGACGGGTCATGGTGGAGAGTTCTGACAAAATGTGGTCCATTGGAGAAGGGAGTGGCAAGCCACTTCAGCATTTTTCTCTTAAGAACCACATGTACAGTGTGAAAAGGCAAAAAGATATGATACTGAAACATGAACTCCCCAGGTCAGTAGGTGCCCAATATGCTACTGGAGAAGAGGGGAGAAATAGTTCCAGAAGGAATGAAGAGGCTGAGTCAAAGTGGAAAGAATGCCCAGTTGTGGATGAGTCCAGTGGTGAAAGTAAAGTCCGACACTATAAAGAGCAATATTGCATAGGAACCTGGAATTTAGGTCCATGAATCAAGGCAAATTGGAAGTGGTCAAACAGGAGATGGCAAGAGTGAACATCAACATTTTAGGAATCAGTGAACTAAAATGGATGGGAATGGGCGAATTTAATTCAGATGACCATTATATCTACGACTGTGGGCAAGAATCCCTTTGAAAAAATGGAGTGCCTTCATCGAAAACAAGAGTCCAAAATGTAGTACTTGCATTCGATCTCAAAAACAACAGAATGATTTTTTTCTGTCGGTTCATTTCCAAGGAAAACCATTCAATATCACAGAAATCTAAGTCTATGCCCCAACTACTAATGCCAAAGAAACTGAAGTTGAATGGTTCTGTGAATACAAGACTTAGAACTAACACCAAAAACAGATGTCTTTTTCATTATAGTGGACTGGAATGCAAAAGTAGGAAGTCAAGAGATACCTGGAGTAACAGGCAAGATTAGCCTTGGAGTACGAAATGAAGCAGGGCAAAGGCTAATAGAGTTTTGCCAAGAGAATGCACGGGTCATAGCAAACACCCTCTTCCAACAACACAAGAGAAGACTCTACACATGAACATCACCAGATGGTCAATGTCAAAATCAGACTGATTACATTCTTTGTAGCCAAAGATGGAGAAGCTATATACAGTCAGCAAAAACAAGACCAGGAGCTGACTGCGACTCAGATCTGCAATAAGAACTCCTTATTGCAAAACTCAGACTTAAGTTGAAGGAATTAGGGAAAACCACTAGCCCATTCAGGTATGACCTAAATCAAATCCTTTACAGTGGAAGTGACAAACAGATTCAAGGGATTAGATCTGATAGACAGAGTTCCTAATGAACTATGGAAGGAGGTTTGTAACATTGTACAGGAGGCTGTGATCAAAATCATCCCTAAGAAAAAGAAAGGGAAAACAGTTGTCTGAGGAGGCCTTATGAACAGCTGAGAAAAGAAGAGAAGTGAAAGGCAAAGGAAAGATACACCCATCTGAATGCAGAGTTCCAAAGATTAGCAAGGAGAGATAAGAACACCTTCCTAAGTGAAGGATGCAAAAAAATAGAGGAAAACAATAGAATGGGAAAGACTAGAGATCACTGCAAGAAAACTGGAGATACCAAGGGAACATTTCATGCAAAGATGGGCACAATAAAGGACAGAAATGGTATGGACCTATCAGAAGAAAAGATTAAGAAGAAGTGGTAAGAATATACAGAAGAACTATACAAAAAAAGGTCTTAATGACCCAGATAACCATGATGGTGTGATCAATAGACATCCAGGAGTGTGAAGTCAAGTAGGAAGCATCACTACAAACAAAGCTAGTGGAGGTGATGAAATTCAAGTCGAGCTATTTCAAATCCTAGAAGATGATGCTGTTAAAGTGCTACATTTAGTATGCCAGCAAATTTGGAAAACTCAGCAGTGGCCACAGGATTGGAAAAGGTCTAGTCTTCATCACAATTCCAAAGAAAAGCAATGCCAAAGAATGTTCAAACTACCGCACAATTGCACTCATTTCACATGCTAGCAAGGTAATGCTCAAAATCTTTCAAGCTAGGCTTCAGCAGTATGTAAACTGAGAACTTCCTGATGTACAGCCTGGGTTTAGCAAATGCAGAAGAACCAGAGATCAAATTGCCAACATCTCTTGGATCATAGAAAAAGCAAAAGAATTCCAGAAAAATCTGCTTCATCACTACGTTAAAGCCCTTGACTTTTTTTTGTTGTTGATCACAACAAACTGGAAAATTCTTAAAGAGATGAGAATACCAGACCACCTCCCCTGCCTCCTGAGAAACCTGCCTGCAGGTCAAGAAGCAACAGTTAGTAACTGACATGAAAGAATAGACTGGTTCCAAACTGGGAAAAGGGTACATCAAAGCTGTATATTACCACTCTGCTTTTCTATGCAGAGTATATCATGCGAAATGCCGGGCTGGATGAAGCACAAGCTGGAATCAAGATTTTGGGAGAAATATCAGTATCCTCTTGTAAGCAGATGACATCACCCTTATGGCAGAAAGCCAAGAGGAATTAAAAAAATCTCTTGATGAAGGTGAAAAAGGAAACTGGAAAGACTGGCTTAAAAACTCTACATTCAAAAAATAAAGATTATGGCATCAAGCCACATCACGTCATGGCAAATAGGTGGAGAAACAATGGAAACAGTGACAGACTTTATTTTCTTGGGCTCCAAACACTGTGGACAGTGACTGCAGCCATGAAATTAAAAGATGCTTGCATCCAAAATTAGCCTCCAACTAATAAAAATAAATGAAAAAAGAACTAAATAAAAGATGCTTGCTCCTGGGAAGAAAAGCAATGACAAAACTAGACAGTGTATTAAAAAGCAGAGACATTACTTTGCTGACAAAGGTCCCTATAGTCAAAGCTATGTTTGTTTGTTTGTTTGTTTTTCTAGTAGTCATGTATCAGTGTGAAAGTTGGACCATAAAGAAGTCTGAGCACCAAGGAATTGATGCTTTTGAACTGTGGTGTTGGAGAAGACTCTTGAGAGTCCCTTGGATGGCAAGGAGATCAAACCAGTCAATTCTAAAGGAAACCAATCCTGAATATTCATTGGAAGGACCGATGCTGAAATTGAAGCTCTAATACTGTGGCCACCTGATGCGGAGTCAATTCATTGGAAAAGACCCTGATGCTGGGAAAGATAGAAGGCAGGAGGTGAAAGGAATGACAGAGGATGAGATGGTTGGATGGCATCACTGACTCAATGGACATGAGTTTGAGCAAGCTCCAGGAGATGGTGAAACACAGGGAAGCCTGGCATGCTGCAGTCCCTGGGGTTGCAAAGAGTTGGTCCTGACTGAGTGACTGAACAATAACAATGATTTAATTGTCCCCAGCATAAGGGAGCCTTTAAATTTAAATGACCATAACTTGGTGTTAATGTCCTGCAGCATCTGATCTTTATCCAAAGATGGATTGCAAAATTAGGTTAAGAAACAAACTTGGAGTGTTCTGACAATTTAATAAAATCTTGTAACAGCATAACATAACAGCAAGGAACTATCTGGGAAGTGGGTCTTGGTAAACACAGAGCTTTATTAACAAAACTAGAATTTAAAATTCAGTGAAACCTAGTTTTCCTAAAGTTACCCCCATTTTCATCAAGTACATGTGGGTGTGCTAAGTTGCCTCATTTGTGTCTGACTCTTTGCAACCTTATGGACTGTAGTCCATAAGGCAAGAATACTGAAGTGGGTTGCCAGGCCCTCCCTTAGAGGATTGTCTGGACCCAGGGGTCGAACTCGCATCTTTTAAGTTTCTTGGAATTGGCAGGCAGGTTCTTTACTACTAGTGCCACCCTGGAAGCCATTCATCAAGTACAGACAAGACTAATTTGTTTTTAAAATAATTTGGTCCATTGACCGCATATGTTCTTCCACATTGACTCCGGTGTAATTCCTCTGGAGTCTCAGACTAAATTTCCAGAAGGCGTGCCATCAGATTTTTGCCTAGGTGGATTTCTTTCTTCAGAAGTCCTCCAAATATCAAGATTCCTGCACAAACCAGGAGATAGTCTTTCTCATTCTCCTGATAAGGCTGCTCGGCACCCACAAATCTCTAATTTTTGAAAGGAACAGACAGAGAGAAAAGAAAAATATCTCAATTTTACTCCCAGAGGCCTAGCTTATCAAATTGTAGTAAATCATAACCAACTTGAGGGGAAGGGCTCCCTTATATATGAAAAACACAGACCAAAACCAGTAATCCTTCAGGCAAAATCCATAAAATTATAACTATATTCACTAGTCCATTTAGTAACCAATCTTCTCAATCCTTTTGTTAACTTTTTTTTAAATGAAATTATCACATTTTTCCTTAAGATTTTTTTTCTTCCTTACCCATTCCCCAGCACAACTTGAGATTTTTAATAATACAACAATACTGCTACTGTTACTGCTAAGTCACTTCAGTCGTGTCTGACTCTGTGCGACCCCATAGACTGCAGCCCACCAGGCTCCCCCGTCCCTGGGATTCTCCAGGCAAGAACGCTGGAGTGGGTTGCCATTTCCTTCTCCAATGCAGGAAAGTGAAAAGTGAAAGTGAAGTCGCTCAGTCGTGTCTGACTCTTAGCGACCCCATGGACTGCAGCCCACCAGGCTCCTCCATCCATGGGATTTTCCAGGCAATAGTACTGGAGTGGGGTGCCATTGCCTTCTCGGAATACAACAATAGCAGTCTATAAATCATAGAAAGACTTAAAAAGCCATAGTTAAGCATTTGGTCACAATTTGACAAAAGAAAATGAGTTACTGTTGTTATGTGCAACATTTTTAAATAATGAGAGTTATGACTGAAAGCAATTTACTAGAGCATAGATCACAGCCTTGTCATGGTGAAGAGGCTTGCATAACTCAATGAAGCTATGAACCATGCTGTGTAAGGCCACCCAAGATGGACAGGTCATAGTGAAGAGTTCTAACAAAACATGGTCCACTGGAAGAGGGAACGGCAAACCACTCCAGTGTTCTTCCATGAAAACCCCATGAACAATATGAAAAAGCAAAAAGATATGATGCCAGAAGCTGAGCCCCGCTAGGTGGAGGTGTCCAATATGCTACTGGAGAAGAGTGCAGGGCAACTACTAATTGCTCCTGAAAGAAGTATTTGGGCTGAAGAGGAAATGACTCTCATTTGTGGATGTGTCTGGTGATGAAAGTAAAGTACGATGCTATGAAAAATAATACTCCATTGGAACCTGAAATGTTAGGTCCATGAATCAAAATCAATTGGAAGTGGTCAAACAGGAGATGGCAAGAATGAACATCAACATCTTAGGACTCTGTGAACTAAAAAGGAAGCGAATGGGTGAATTTAATTCAGATGATCATTATATCTACTACTGTTGGCAAGAATCCCTTAAAAGAAATGGAGTTGCCCTCATGGTCAACAAAAGTGTGCAAAATGCAGTACTTAGTTACAATCTCAAAAATGAGAGAATGATCTCGGTTCATTTCCAAGGAAATGGTTTTCCAAGGAAAACCATTCAACCTCACAGTAATCCAAATATATGCCCCAACCACTAAGGCAGAAGATGCTGAAGTTGACCAGTTCAATGAATCAAGACCTTCTAGAATTAACACCAGAAAAGAGATGTCCTTTTCATCACAGGGGATTGGAATGCAAAAGTAGGAAGTCAAGAGATATCTGGAGTAACAGGCAAGTTTGACCTTGAAGTACAATATGAAACAGGCCAAAGGCTAACAGAGTGTTGTCAAGAGAACACATGGTTCATAGCAAACACCCTCTTCCAACAAAACAAGAGTCAACTCTACACATGGACATCACCAGATGGTCAATGCCAAAATCAGATTGATCATATTCTTTGTAACAGAAAATGGAGAAGCTCTATATAGTCAGTGAAAAGACCTGGAGCTAACTGTGGCTCAGACCATGAATTCCTTATTGCAAAATTCAGACTTAAATTGAAGAAAGCAGGGAAAACCACTAGACCATTCAGGTATGACCTAAATCAAATCCATTATGATTATACAGTGGAAGTAATGAATAGATTCAAGGGATTAGATCTGATAGATAAGAGTGCCTGAAGAACTATGGATGGATGTTCATAACATTGTATAGGAGGCAGTCACCAAAACCATCCCAAAGGGAAAGAAATGCAAGAAGGCAAAGTGATTGTCTGAGGAGATCTTACAAACGGCTGAGAGAAGAAGAGAAGTGAAAGACAAGGGAGAAAGGGAATACAGAGTTCCAGAGAAAAGCAGGGAGAGATAAAAAGACCTTTTTAAATGAACAATGCAAAGAAATAGAGGAAAATGATAGAATGGGAAAGATTAGAGAGCTCTTCAAGAAAACTGGAGATACCAAGGGAACATTTCATGCAAAGATGGGCTCAATAAAGGACAGAAATGGTGAGAACCTAACAGAAGCAGAAGATATTAAGAAGAGGTGGCAAGAATACACAGAAAGTGAAAGTGAAATGGAAGGTTTCTCAGTTGTGTCTGACTCTTTGCGACCCTATGGACTATACAGTCCATGTAATTCTCCAGGCCAGAATACTGGAGTGGGTAGCCTTTCCCTCCTCCAGGGGATCTTCCCGACCCAGGGATCGAACCCAGGTCTCCTGCATTGCAGGCAGATTTTTTACCAGCTGAGCCACAAGGGAAGCCCAGAATACACAGAAGAACTATACAAAAAAGGTCTTAATGACCCAGAAAACCACAGTGGTGTGATCACTCACCCAGAGCCAGACATCCTGAGTGTGAAGTCAAGTGGGCCTTAGGAAGCATTACTACAAAAAAAGCTAGTGTAGACAATGGAATTCCAGATGAGTTATTTAAAATCCTAAAAGATGATTCTATTAAAGTGCTGCACTCAATTTGTTATCAGATTTGGAAAACTCAGGAGTGGCCACAGGACTGGAAAAGTTCAGTTTTCGTTCCAATTCCAAAAAAGGGCAGTGGTAAAGAATGTTTCAAACTATCTGACAATTGTGTTCATTTCCCATGCTAGTAAGGTTACTCTCAAAATCTTTCAAGCTAGGCATCAGCAATACTTGACTTGAGAACTTCCAGATGTACAAGCTTTGTTTAGAAAAGGCAGAGGAATAGAGATCAAATTGTCAATATTCACTGGATCATAGAGAAAGCAAGGGAATTCCAGAGAAACATCTACTTCTGTTTCATTGACTTTGCCAAAGCCTTTGATTGTGTGGATCACAACAAAGTGTGGAAAATTCTTAAAGAGATGGGAATACCAGATCATCTTACCTGTCTCCTCAGAAACCTGTATGCAGGTCAAGAAGCAAGAGGTAGAACCTTACATGGAACAACGGTTTGGTTCCAAATTACGAAAGAGTATGACAAGGCTATATATTGTCAACCTGTTTATTTACCTTATATGCAGAGTTCAGTTCAGTTCAGTCACTTAGATGTGTCCAACTCTTTGCAACCTCATGGACTACAGCACACCAGGCTTCCCTGTCCATCACAAACTCCTGGAGCTTGCTCAAACTCATATGTGCATATGTACTCATAAATGCAGAGTACATCCTGCGAAATGCTAGGCTGGATGAAGCACAAGCTGGAATCAAGATTGTTGGGAGAAATATCAATAACCTCAGATATGCAGATGATACCACTCTAATGGCAAAAAGTCAAGCTGAAGCTGAAGTTCCAATACTTTGGCCACCTGATGCGAAGAGCTGACTCATTGGAAAAGACCCTGATGCTGGGAAAGACTGAGGGCAGGAGAAGGGGATGACAGAGAATGAGATGGTTGGGTAGCATCACCAATTCAATGGACATGAACTTGTGCAAACTCTGGAAATAGTGAGGGACAAGAAGGCCTGGTGTGCTACAGTTCATGGGTTCACAAAGAGTCAGATACAACTTAGCGACTGAACAACAACAGGAAGAAAATCCTGATCATGCACAACTCTTAAAAACACGGGCTTTCTTATGGAGAAAATCTCAGTGTGGCACCAAACACTTTTAGTTTCCTAAATACCTTAGTCTCTCTCTGCCAAGGGAAGCCAGTATTCACAAACTACTGTTTCAGCAACTTATTTTACTTGGAAATGACCTACTGATTCAATAAACCTCCATCATTTATCTTTAATTATTAAGCTACCAAGGAGCTAACGAGATTATTCTTCAGTGCACATTTGCTTGCTCCTTGGAAGAAAAGCAATGACAACATAGACAACATATTAAAAAGCAGAGACATCACTTTGCTGACAAAGGTCTATCCAGTCAAAGCTATGTGTTTTTTCTAGTAGTCATGTACCAATGTGAGAGTTGGGCCATAAAGAAGGCTGAGCACCGACAAATTGATGCTTTTGAACTGTGGTGTTGGAGAAGACTCGAGAGTCCCTTGGACTGCAAGGAGATCCAACCAGTCCATCCTAAAGGAAATCAGTCCTGAATATTTATTGGAAGGACTGATGCTGAAGTTTAAGCTCCAATACTTTGGCCACCTGATGTGTGGAGCCGACTCATTAGAAAAGACTCTGATGCTGGGAAAAATTAGAGGTAGGAGAATAGGACGACAGAGGATGAGATGATTGAATGGCATCACTGACTCAGTAGACATGAATTGGAGCAAGCTCTGGTAGATGGTGAAGGACAAGGAAGCCTGGCATGTTGCAGTCCATGGGGCAGCAAAGAGTTGGACATGGCTGAGTGATTGAACAACAATACATTCCTAAAACAATTATTCCCAAAGTGTTTACCCAAAAGCTCTTATCTCACTTGCATTACTTAACACTGATGACTCTAAAGATGGCTATATTAATCCAACCAACAATCTTAAACCACCTTCAATAACAGATATCCATTCAGTACTGAATATTTCCCAGATCATGTGGTCCTAAAATTGAACTCAGCCTATTTTCTAGATGTGCTCAGTCATGTCCAAATCTTTGTGGTCCCATGGACTGTAGCCTGCCAGCCCTTTGCCTCCTGCCTTCTATCTTTTCCAGCATCAGGGTCTTTACAAACGAGTTGGCGCTTCACATCAGATGGCCAAAGTGTTGGAGTTTCAGTTTCAGCATCAGTCCTTCCAATGAATATTCAGGGTTGATTTCCTTTAGGATTGATTGGTTTGATCTCCTTGAAGTCCCAGGGACCCTCAAGAGTCTTTTCCATCACCACAGTTCAAAAGCACAAATTCTACAGCGCTCAGCCTTTTTTTATTGTCCAACTCTCACATCCGTACAAGATTACTGGAAAAACCAAAGCTTTGACTATACGGACATTTGTAGGCAAAGTAATGTCTCTGCTTTTTAATACGCCATCTAGGTTGGTCATAACTTTTCTTCCAAGGAGCGAGTGTCTTTTAATTTCATGGCTGTAGTCACTGTCCACAGCGATTTTGGAGCTCAAGAAAATAAAGTCTGTCACTGTTTCCATTGTTTCCCCATCTATTTGCCATGAAGTGATGGGACCAGATGCCATGACCTTAGTTTTCTGAATGTTGAGTTTTAAGCCAACTTTTCACTCTCTTCTTTCACTTTCATCAAGAGGCTCTTTAGTCCTTCTTCGCTTTCTGCCATAAGGGTGGTGTCATCTGTATATCTGAGGTTGTTGATATTTCTCCTAGCAATCTTGATTCCAGCTTGTGCTTCATCCAGTCCAGTGTCTCTCATGATGTACTCTGCATATAAGTTAAATAAACAGGGTGACAATGTACAGCCTTGATGTACTCCTTTCCCAAGTTTGAACCAGTCCATTGTTCCTTGTCCGGTTCTAACTGTCGCTTCTTGACCTGCAGACAGGTTTCTCAGAAGATGTGTAAGGTGGTCTGGTATTCCCATCTCTTTCAGGATTTTCCACAGTTTCTTGTGATCTACACAGTCAAAGGTTTTAGTGTAATCAATGAAGCAGAAGTAGATGTTTTTCTGGAATTCTCTAGCTTTTTCTGTGATCCAATAGATGTTGGTAATTTGATCTCTGGTTCCTCTGCCTTTTCTAAATCCAGCTTGTACATATGGAAGTTCTTGGTTCATGTACTGTTGAAGCCTAACTTGAAGGATTTTGAGCATTATTTTGCTAGCACGTGAAATGAGCATTACTTTGCTAGCATGTAAAACTTATTTTGAACTTAGTCAATCCTGACTGACTATGTACAAAACCCATTTTGGGGTCCTTTTTCCACAAAACTTTCATTATTTAACTAAGAGTTGGATTTGGCTTTTTCTTTCTGTTCAGTTCAGAGAAAATTTTTCTTGGAATGCATTTTTGATAACAAATTATGTGAGCTTCTTTGCCTTTAAGTAGTTTATATTTGCTTTTGTGATGTCTGATTTTTTTGGTTAAGGAATAAATATTGTCCAGGTTTCTTTATCAATTAATCAGATATTTAACCATGATTCTTTTGTCATTTATAGATACTTTCATACTCTGATCCTGTTACAAAAGGTTTTAATTATCAAGGATATTCATAGGAAAAATATGGAAGCAGTTACAACAGTTTAACATCAAAATGATGTTGGGTGAGGGTTTTCAAAATTCATTTCTGAAAGCTCATTTTCGAAAATTCATTTTCAAAATGAAAATGGGCTAGGATTCCAGCCCATATAGATTAAAACAAGGAGCTGTCCTGCCCCTGGGGCCCCTAGATCAGGTATCCAGAGATTCTTACTCCCTGACAGGCTGGGTCTATGCCCCTACTTCACCTTGAAGCAGTTACAGAAGATAGACCATAACTCCTCTGCCTCCCAGAAGAATATGGGAGTAAAATCTCTGAAGGCAGAAATGAAACAGGAGTGTAGGGGCCAGGGCACAAACTTTGAAAGAATGACATAATCCAAGGATATTACAAAGGCTGTTTATAAGCAACTAGATCCAAGATGGTGGACTAGTCTACTTGCACTAGACCTTGAGCCTCTGTATATGCTCTTTGTAACACATCAGTAAAATAAGTGATGCACCCACAAGTGAGTCATGGCCCAATTCAAGGTAAAGAAACTTTTAAAGAAATGAATATGAAATAAGATAAAGAAACTTTAAGGAAAGAAAATACAAATGAGAAAAGAGTTTTGAGTGAACTTTTAGAAATATATGTTCTAACATCTCTCCAGATATTCTGCAAGAAGCTAAAATCATGCTAAAATAAGTTAAATGATGAAAGGTTTGTGGAAAATGGACTCCATGATCAGTCAGGATTGACTAAGTTTAAAATAAGTTTGATTGAGTAAATGAGCTTTAAAAGTAAGCTAGTGCAAAATATAAATTTGAATTTTCTTTCTGTTAAAATGGCCAAGTTTTCTGAAGATGCTAAATTGCCTTTGATAACAGATTTTAAGTTTCTTTACCTTTTAAGTGATCTGTATTTGCCTTTGAATTCTTTTGTTGTTACTTTGGCTAAATAAATAACTATTTCACAGTGACTTATGATTCTGTTGTGTTTAAAAAACCTTTTTTTTTTTTTTAAAGTTCTTCTGACAAAATTTCTCAAACCAAATTACCTGTAGCTAACTTTGGGATGCTTCAAACAGCCTGTGAAACACCCCAACAGGATATTAACCTAATTAAGTTCACTTGGTATGTTAAACTACATGGGAGGCTGACCCTTCCAAGAGATGTTTTGCAAGACTGAAGACCCTTTTTACTTTACTTCCTGTCTACTTCTCCCTCTGTATACTACCTTTTGACTATATTTCTTCATTGCTTCTCTCTGTCTCTACTCTATAGAAGAACTTTCCTGACAAGGTGGTTACTTTGAGACATTAGTCTGCTACCTTCTTGGTCAGTTGGTTTTCTGAATAAAGCTTATTCCTTGCCTCAACACCTTGTCTCTCTGATTCACTGGCTCGTTGTGTGGCAAGCAGAGCAAGCTTGGATTTGGAAACAATTTTTTTCCTTGGTCATAGATTTAAAACAATAGGTCATCCAAGCTGCCAAAATTTTCCCCTGGGGGCTATCAGATGAAACTGAAGCTCTTCCCATATTGATTGAAGATGCACTTCCCATATTGATAAAAAAAAAAACCCTCACTCGTGGACTGAAACAAAACAATATTTGCCAGCAGACAGAAGCCTTATCCCAGAAAACAACAGACAGCACAAAGCTCAGAGTGGCTGCTTCCAAGTCCCACTAAGCCTGTGACCTTAGTCCGAGCAGCGCCTTACAGATGGGATCTCCTTTCTGAAGTGAACAATCCCAAATGAGAACCAAAACTTCCTCAAAGGGACAAGGTTGAAGGAGCCTGGGAGTGCACTCCTGGGATTTACCAGGTTCTGGTAGAGGTGTCCGGATGTCAGACACTATATTTTCTGCTTTCTCAAAACAATTCCACTGAGCAGGAAGTCCAGGGCTGTCCGACAGGGAGGAAGAGAGGAACATCCTCAAGGTGAAAGGGTCTTGGCAGCTGGTAGGGTGGTCCCTCCACCTTGGAGTTCCGGCTGCCAGGATGGCAGATCAGTATGACTAGGGCTCAGCCTTTCAAGCAAGGGTTCTAGAGAATCTGGCCTCTAGGGACCCCCTCCTTAGGACCGTCCCTGAGTCGGCTCCACGTTGGGTGCAAAATTTGATGCCAAAAGCCCAGCTTCTCTGTATACTGGTGCCAAATAAAACCTCAGAGACAGAGTTCAGGTGAAGTAGACTAGGATAGCTTTGTTGCTTTGCCAGGGAAAGGGAGCCACAGTGGGCGAATGCCCTCTAAACCGTGTGTCCACACTTGGGGAAGATAGTGAAACATTTTATAGTAATTGTTCAAAGAGGGCATAATCAGCTCCTGGAGGTTCTTCTGATGGGTTGGTGGTGAGGTAGTTAGGAATCAGCATCATGAGCCTTCAGGTCCAACTGCCCTGGAGTCTCCAGGCTTGTGGGCAGCATACTATCATTTATCATTAACTTCTCTCACTTGGGGGGTTTCAGTATCTGCAAAGTAGGTCAAAGATTGTTATGTGTATCCACGGATGGAGAAAGAGAACTTTAACCCAAGCCTGCTTCTGACTGTTTCTCCCTGGTATCTCTTCCCCTCCTTTTCCTAATTAACAACTGCTTGAATCTCCCACTTGGAACCCAGGGAAGATCATGCAGGCTGGATGAAGCTGTTTCCTTTAATTAAAGAAATGGGGGACACAGAAAGTCTTGTGCCCAGGAGCCCCACAGGGCCCTGCACAATATCATACCCAATTAAGATGAAGTCCATCACTGGCACATGGCAGTGTGTGCATGCACGCATGCGCACATGCACACACACACTCACAAGCACACTTTCCAAGAATTCACAGTTTATAAGTGAGGCTGACCTCAGACATGGTTGGATGTCTTCTTCTACTCCCAGAAGTACAATTCTGTGTGCTGTGCATATATTGCATGCTGGCCAAGGGACATTCATGATCAGTGAGTGACAAAGTGACCAATGTGTGTGAGGTGATTGTAGCTCTCACACAGGGCTCTGACTTTTCAGTCATTTCCACTGTTTCAGGTGATGCAGGTTCTTGGAAATCCAGCCAGTCACTTCCTCAGCTGTCCATTTTCACCCACCTTCTGCTGGCTTGGGTGTCATTCACATCTGGACACATTATTTTTTATTTTTTTCCTTTCCTGGCTAAAATGCATTTCCTCCTGCTGGTTCTCAGAAGACCAAACAAACAGACTTCTTGTCCCCAGTACGGTTCCATAAGCCAATGTTTCCCCTCTCTGGGATGTACCCACTGTTCACCCCAGAGAAGGGAGGAACCCAAGTGCCCTGAAGTAAGCTGTCTTGGCCTTGGGAGAGGTGTAGAGATGACAGTGCTTCTCTGAATGGTGTCCCTGGCAGTATAGGCCCTTGGGAGGGATGGGAACATTGCAAGACAACCCCCTTCAGGAGAAAGAGGGATTTGTGGAAGAGAGAAGTGTCTGGAATGGTTTGTGTGCTCTCCTCAGCAGGTGAGAAGAGGTCTCCTGTCTTCTCTAAGTACTTTTTAGTGGGAGGAGTCATTGGATAATTGCTGGCTTCTGAGACTGTCATAACATCCGGGTTCTTAGTGGTAGACCAAGTATCAATGAGTTTTTCCAATCAGCCACAGAATGTTGGAACCGTGGGTTGGGTCTTGTTCACAGCCTCCAGGAACCACTCTGGTTGAGCAGGCAGAGGGAATTTCCAAGAATCTCCCTGATGGAGTGGGCAGAATGTTCCTCCTTCTCTCCATTAACCTACTCCTTTCCCCTGGGTCCTGGTGCACACAAGGTTTTGTCTGTGTCCTTCAAGAGTAAGAGTGTCCGTTTCCCCTAGTCCTGTGGAAGTCCTGCAATCTAATCCTTCTGGCCTTCAACGTCAGGTTCTCTGGGGATTCGTAATGCCTTTGCTGGATCCTCAGACTGGGAAGCCTCACATGGGACTCTGAACCTCCACAATAGTGGGTCAACTTCTTTGGTATTATTTTTCTCCAATCTGTAGGTCAACCACCTGGAGAGTATGGGTTTTGCTTTTATCATGATTGTGCCCCTCCTGCTGTTTCATTGTGGCTTCTCCTTTGTAGCTGGACGTGGCATGTTTTTTTCCCTTGAGTTCCAGCATCCTCCTGTTGATGGTTGTTCTATAACTGTTTGTGATTTTGGTGCTCTTGCAAGAGGAGATGAGCACATACATGTTCTTCTACTCCACCATCTTGAACCAATGAACCCTTCTTTCCATTAATCTAAAATTCTGTTTTTGATCAAGGCCATTCTCCTATTTTCCATCATTATTCCATTTCTCTTCCTTTCTTTTTTTTGCCACTTTATATATTTTTTAATTGAAGGATATTTGGTTTACAGAATTTTGTGGTTTTCTGTCAGATATCGACAAGATCTCTTTCTTCCTTATCTCTCCTCTAAGATGTTCATTGAGCACCTGGTATTATGTGCTTCTTGTTTTCTTTCCTTTTCTTATCCCAACCCTCCTTTTTCCTAATTAGCTTACAAATGATGCATTTTGATAAAGTTGGCTTCAAATGAAAAGGTGTCAGATCTGTTCCTTGCCTTAGCAGAATGGTGTAGGTGTACAACTGGGAAAGGCGACAGACACATCTTATAGCTTAGCCAAGACCTTTTGACCTGAAATAGATCCAGAGATGGTTGGGGTAGAGATGAGGAGATAAACCAGCTATCATATAAGTCACACACTCAAGATTTTAAACAAAAGTCAACCTTGAATTATTATTGTTATTATATGAAGAGTAAGGTGAGGTATATTTTTTGGTAAATCCTCAGAGAAAATATCATTCAAATAAAATGCCCCATCACTCAGCAAGCATGTGCATACCACACACACAGATAAAACACTAAGCAACAAATGGAAATGCAAGTAGCTCTGGATTAAGATTCAGGAGGCCAGGTTCTAGGCTAACCTTGCTGCCCACTGACCATGTGACCCTGGGGAAGTCACTCTTCATCTGCAGCCCTCTGTTTATCTATAAAGGGGCCCACTTTATACAAAAGGGGGATCAGAATCTTATTTCAGTCTCTGTTAGGGCCAGCTGGGATGGAGTTGCCTTTAGTTCTGAGGGATAAGGAGACTAAAACAATGAGACTAATCTTGTTGAGAAAAGAGAAGGAAAATTCTGTTGGGAACATGATCATTCCCTCTGCCACTGAAGTCAGAAACCAGGGAGTCATCCTTAGTGACTTTTACTCTTTTTTCTCTTCTTTTTCCTTCCTCTGCTTTCCTCCCATCTCACACCTCAGTCACTGATTCCTATCCATTTGTCTTTCATAAGCCTCTTGCACTGGTCAGTTCCTTCCTTTCCCCACATTCTGGTTCTGCCCTGACTCACCCCCAGTTTTGTCCCAAGATCACATCCTTCTCACTGGTCTCCCTGCCTCCAATCCTCTCCACCCTTTTCTCCTCTACACCAAGGTTTTCACTCATGAGCTCCATACTACTCACAGAACAGTCTCGTGTTTTATCCAAGGTTCTAGCCTGGAACCTCCCATCTCTTCCAGTCCCTCATACACCATTCCTTTACCCAAGCCCTTCATTCCAGCCAAACTAACCTTCTCCTTTTCCCCCAATATGTAACTCACACTCCTGCTTCTGACCATCTCTCTCCTGTCTTCCATGGCTGGCTGGCTGGCTCCCTTCTTGTCAAACCAGTATCTCAACCCTGTCTTGTCCATGGAACCTTCCCTATCTGCCAAGCTCCAGGGAACACCAGATACTGCTTCTCCTTTTCTTTCGTTTGCTTTTCCTATTTATCATCTCTTTATGCATCTTTCCTGTTGCCCAGATTAGATAATAAAATCCTCAAGAGCTCTAAATTGTATTGGGCAACCAATGATATTTGTTTTGAGGATAAAGATGATGACGTGGGTATAAGAATGACCTCGGCTTAACTTTGTCATTCAAATCCAAGGGCTCAGCTGTTGATTCTAAGGCTGTTTTTGGAAGCTGTTTCAGGATTCACTAAAACATTGTGGCTATTCATAGTTAGAGGGCATCATTTCTGGATTTTTCTCTTCTTTCTTTCATTTTCCCCAACTTAGAGCCCCACTAAGTTTATTTAGAGCCCATCCTAGGATGCACAAAAGCAGAGAGCCAGGAGATCATGGGCATCATTTGAATTTTGGTCCTTTTACAGTTGCATGAAAACAGCAGCTCAAGCCACTTTTCCAGCCTGAAGGTGGAAATTCAATGTCTGTTTCCCAAATGACGGAAGAATCTTTCAGAAGCAGCAGAACCCACCTGCCCTGGTCTTGTGAAGCTTTATCCTTAGGTCTCTTGGCCAGATGGAGGCTGGAATTCCACATGAACATTCTTGAGAAGGCACCCCACACAGCGGCTGACTAGCCCTGGCACTATTGGGTGGTGGCTGTCTGAGATATACCATAAATGGTTGAGATCTAACTAATTCTTCCTGGGGCTCCACCCAGATAATTTGGGGATATGCAAAGATAATGAGCTCTGAAAGATTGGGGGTGAGGCTGGAATGGGGTGGGGTGCTGGAGTAGACTTGCTCTAATAGAATCTGTTTTGCTTTCCTGGGAACCCGGGGAGGCCTAAGTAGTTATGTCTATCACTCTTCTCAAAGTTCTAAGAAGTGGGCAGAGGCCAGGGGAAGAGAGAGAAAGAGCCTTTATGGTCCTGCTTTCTTGTTCTTCTCTTAAGAAATTCAAGTTTTCAAGGTGCTGTAGAATGTCCTTCTATTCTGTGAACAACAGTGTGTGGGCAATGCTATTTATTTATTTAAACAAATTTTTATATTGGAATATATTTGGTTAACAATTTGTGTTAATTTCAGGTACACAGCAAAGTGATTCTGTTGTCCATATATGTGTGTCTATTCTTTTTCAAATTCTCTTCCCATTTAGGTTATTACAGACTACTGAGTAGTGTTGCCTATGCTATACAGTAGATCTTTATTGGTTATCTATTTTAAATATAACAATGTGTATGTGTCAGTTCCAAACTCTGAATCTATCCCTTCCCCACTGCCATAGCCATAAATTCTCTAAGCCTTTGAGTTTGTTTCTGTTTTGTAAATATGTTCATTTGTATCATTTTTGAAGATTCCACATATAAGCAATACCATATGATATTTGTTTTTCTCTGTCTAACTTACTTCACTTAGTATGATAATCTCTAGTTCCATCCATGTTGCAGCAAATGGCATTATTTCATTCTTTTTTAATGGCTGAGTTGTGTTCCATTGTATATATGTACCACATCTTCTTTGTGTCTTCCCTTGTGGCTCAGCTGGTAAAGAATCTGCCTGCAATGTGGGAGACCTGGGTTCGATCCCTGGGTTGGGAAGATCCCCTGGAGAAGAGAAAGGCTACCCACTCCAGCATTCTGGCCTGGAGAATTCTATGGACTGTATAGTCCATGGGGTCACAAAGAGTAGGACATGATTGAGTGACTTTCACTTTCAGTTTCATGTCCATTGAGTCAGTGACGCCATCCAACCATCTCATCCTGTCATCCTCTTCTCGTCCTGTCTTCAGTCTTTCCCAGAATCAGGGTCTCTTTTAATGAGTCAGTTCTTCACATTAGGTGGTCAAAATATTGTAGTTTCAGCTTCAGCACCAGTCCTTCCAATGAATATTCAGGGTTGATTTTCTTTAGGATTGACTGGTTTGATCTCCTTGATGTCTAAGGAACTCTCAAGAATCTTCTCCAGCATTATATTTTGAAGGTAACAATTCTTCAGTGCTCAGTCTTTTGTATTGTCCAGTTTTCACATTCATGCATAACTACTGAAAAAAATCATAGCTTTGACTATAGGGACCTTTGTCGGCAAAGTAACGTCTCTGCTTTTTAATATGCTGTCTAGGTTTGTCATAGCCCTTCTTCCAAGGACAGAATCACTAATCGAGCTATTTTGAGAGTACAATGAAAGTCTACTCTGCAGAAGGATGGAAAATGCCAAATTCCCAGGAAAGGGAGTAAGTGTAAAGCTAGAACTCCTAAATAACAGGGACGTGTTCTGACCCTGTGCTATTTACAACATCTATACACGAGGACAGGCTTCCCTGTTGGCTTAGATGGTAAAGAACTCACCTGCAGTGTGGGAGACCTGGGTTCGATCCCTGGGTTGGGAAGATCCCCTGGAGGAGGGCATGACAGCCCACTCCAGCATTCTTGCCTGGAGAATCCCCACGGACAGAGGAGCCTGGCAGGCTACTGTCTACTGGGTCCCAAAGAGTCAGATACGACTGAGCGACTAAGCACATACACATACAGCGGGAGGATTGCTGTCAGCCTACACTTGCCCCATTCTGATTTATATTTGTCAGATTCTTGAGAAAAGGAAGTGTAGAGTTTGAAATAAATTTAGGAAGCCTCTGGTTCAGTGTTTCCCAAAGATTGTGTCTGAATCAGTGGAAAGCTTGTTAAAAATACAAGGGTCCAGGTTCTGTTCCTCATGTAGAGAATTTGAATCTCTGGCATTGGAGCTTAAGCACCTTCATTTCTAGTACACCTCCTGGGTGAGTTTGACATGCAGGCAGGTTTGAAAACTAATAACCTAGAAGAGGGCTTCCCAGGTGGTTCTAGTGGTAAAGAATCCACCTGCCAATGCAGGAGACATAAGAGACATGGATTTGATCGCTGGATTGGGAAAATCTCCTGGAGGAGAGCTTGGCAACCCACTCCAGTATTCTTGCCCAGAGGAGCCTAGCAGGCAACAGTCCTTGGGATCATAGAGTAGGACATGACTGAAGCGACTTAACTTGCACACAACCTAGTTGACCTTTCTATCTATCTGTAAGATCCCCTGCTATATCCTTCCTGTTTGAAGTGTGGTCTGCACTTTGAGTAGAAGAGTCTGCACCTGCAGCATTGGAATCCTCTGGGAGCTATCTGGGCCCGTCCCAGACCTATCAAATCAGAATCTGCATTTTCACAAGATCCCTAGGTAACACTTATTCACATTAAACCTGGAGAAGTACTGCTCTATCTCATCTTTGACAGATCACCAAGTCTCTGGTTAAAACTCCTGGTTGGAGAGCTCATTACGTAGCAACCTGCTTCTTTGGTGGGTGGTTCTAATTACTGAATACCTCTTTCTTAGAGTGAGTTCAGCTATTCACTCACCCACATGTATTTTCTGTTACTATGGGCACAGTCTAAAAAGCTGAACAAGAAAAACAGTCATCACACTTCAGCCATTTAAATTTTAAAAAATTATTTTATTGACGTATAGTTGATTTACAATGTTGTATTGATTTCTGCTGTACGGCAAAGTGAGTAAATTTTTTATATGTATATATATACACACACACACACACACACACACACATATATACACACACACAATCTTTTACATATTCTTTTCCATTATGATTTATCACAGGATATTGAATATAATTTCCTGGGCTATACAGTAGGACCTTGTTGTTTACCTATTTGACAGGTAGTACTTTGCATCTACTAATCCCAAACTCCCAATCCAGCCCTCCTTCACCCTCTCTCCCTCAGGCAACCACAAATCTGTTCTGTATGTCTGTGAATGTTTTCTGTTTTGTAGATTAGTTCATTTGTGTCATATTGTAGCTTCCACATGTAAGTGATTTCATATGGTATTTGTCTTTCTCTGTCTGACCTACTTCACTTAGTATGATAATCTCTAGGCCCATCCATGTTGCTGATTATGGCATTCCTTCATTCCAAAATGGCTGAGTAGTACGCCATTTTGTGTGTGTATATATATATGTGATCATCATCATCACCATCTTCATCCATTTGTCTGTTGATGAGCATTTAGGTTGTTTCCATATCTTGGCTATTGTGAAAAGTACATTTCAGCCATTTTTAAAAACTGTAACTCACAGGCAACGAGAACCTCTCTTAACAGAGATATGTTTCGTTCTTTCTCTGTTTTCACACAAGCCAGTGTGAGGCTAAACATGCCTCTTTTTTGTACAAAAAAAAGAGGCTTACCAAGTGCTACAAAAGTTGGCAACACAATCCTGCATCCTCCTCCTAACGCAACAGAAAGCACGGCACATAGACTGTCTTCCCAGACACCAGCTTAACACCTTGCTATATAAAGTGTGGCTCATGGATCAGCAGCACTGGAATCACAGTGGGAGCTGTGATGCTAAATACCAAAAAGGATTGCTAACTTTTCAGCCCAGGATCAAGCCCTATCTTTCCAGGTCAGCCAATTTCATCAGATTTAAAATCTGTTCATTGCAGCATTCCAAACTGATTAAGAGCTTAACTATTTTCTTCTGTTGAAAGGATAAAAGTACTTTTCCTTCCACCCTCCCTCAAGAGAGCAGTTAAAAGCTTTGTGTCATGGAAGGCTGGATTTTTCTTGCCTCCCAGGAAATTAATAAGCTTTTGTTTTAAACAAACAAGCAGATAGTCAACCTATCAACCACCATCACTACAACCGGCATAACTGACAGACAAACCTAGGTCACAGGAGTCGGGGAGTTCCTCTAAGGTATTGGGGCTGTAGAGTGGGGAGGAATTGAAGTTTACCTCTGAAACCCCTTTTTTCTTCTTCCTGTATCTGGACATTCAACTCTTGTCCTTAACTGAATTGGGAAATTTTGCTTCTTGCCCTGTATGGCCTTGGCTCCTTTTGTTCTTTGCAGACTTGCTAGCAACTGATAAGATCTTCATGCTCTGGTTCTTCAATTTCCTGCCTGGTGACACTGACATTAAGTCCTGAGAGGGGGTTAATTGAGAGAGTAGCTTTGACATTTATATGCTACCATGTGTAAAATAGATAGCTAGTGGGAAGGTGCTATTTAACACAGGAACCCCAGCCTGATGCTCTGTGGTGACCTAGCAGGGTGGGATGGGAGGGAGACTCAAGAGGGAGGGTGTATATATGTATATATATATCAATTCAGTTCAGTAGCTCACTCATGTCTGACTCTTAGTGGCCCCATGTACAGCAGCATGCCAGACTTTCTTGTCCCTCACCATCTTCCAGAGCTTGCTCAAACTCATGTTTATTGAGTCAGTGATGCCATCCAAACATCTCATCCTCTGTTGTCGCCTTCTCCTCCTGCCTTCAATATTTCTCAGCATCAGGGTCTTTTCTAATGAGTCAGCTCTTTGCATCAGGTGGCTAAAGTATTGGAGCTTCAGCTTCAGCATCAGTCCTTCCAATGAATATGCAAGACTGATTTCCTTTAGGATGGACTGGTTGGATCTCCTTGCAGTCCAAGAGACTCTCAAGAGTCTTCTCCAACACCACAGTTCAAAAGTTCCTCAGCGCTCACCTTTCTTGATGGTTCAGCTCTCACACCCATACATGACTACTGGAAAAACCATAGCTTTGGCTATATGGATCTTTGTTGGCAAAGTAATGTCTCTGCTTTTTAATATGCTCTCTAGGTTTGTTGTTAACTCTTCTTCCAAGGAGCAAATGTCTTTTAATTTCATGGCTGCAGTCACCATCTGCAGTGATTTGGGAGCCCAAGAAAAGAAAGTCTGTCACTGTTTCTATTGTTTCCCCACCTATTTGCCATGAAGTGGTGGGACCAGATGCCATGAGCTTCGTTTTATGAAAGCTGAATTTTAAGCCAGCTTTTTCATTCTCCTCTTTCACCTTCATCAAGAAGCTCTTTAGTTCCTCTTCATTTTCTGCCATAAAGGTGGTGTCATCTGTGTATCTAAGGTTATTGATATTTCTCCTGGCAATCTTGGTTCCAGATTGTGTTTCATCCAGCCTGGCATTTTGCATGATGTACTCTTTATAGAAGTTAAATAAGCAAGGTGACAATATACAACCTTGACATATTCTTTTCCCAATTTGGAACCAGTCTATTGTTCCATGTCTGATTCTAACTGTTGTTTCTTGACCTGCAGACAGGTTTCTCAGGAGGCGTGTAAGGTGGTCTGGTATTCCCATATCTTCAAGAATTTTCCACAGTTTGTTGTGATCCACACAGACAAAGGTTTTAGCATAGTCAATGAAGCAGAAGTAGATGTTTTTCTGGAATTCTCTTGCTTTTTCTATGATCCAGCAGATGTTGGCGTATTGTTCTCTTGTTTCTCTGCTTTATGTAAACCCAGCTTGTACATCTGGAAGTTCTCAGTTCATGTACTGTTGAAGCCTAGTTTGAAGTATTTTGAGTATTACCTGGCCAGCATGTGAAACAAGTGCAAATGTACAGTAGTTTGAACATTGGCCTTGCCTTTCTTTGGAATTGGAGTGAAAAGTGACCTTCTCCAGTCCTGTGGCCACTGCTGAATTTTCCAAATATGCTGGCATATTGAGTGTAGCACTTTAACAGCATCATCTTTAGGATTTGAAATAGCTCAACTGGAATTCTATCACTTTCATCAGCTTAGTTCATAGTAAAGCTTCCTAAGGCCCACTTGACTTCACACAGTAGGATGTCTGGCTCTAGGTGAGTGATCACATCATCAGGGCTATCCGGGTCATTAAAACCTTTTTTGTACAGTTCTGTGTATTCTTCCCACCTCTTCTTAATCTCTTCTGCTTCTGTTCTTTGCAGTTTCTGTCCTTTATCATGCCTATCTTTGCATGAAATGTTTCCTTGGTATCTCCAGTTTTCTTGAAGAGATCTCTAGTTTTCCCATCCTATTGTCTTCCTCTATTTCTTTGCATTGTTCACTTAAGAAACCTTTTTTATCTCTCCTTGCTGTTCTCTGGAACCCTGCATTCAGTTGGGTATATCTTTCCCTTTCTCCTTTGCCTTTTTGCGTCCCTTCTTTTCTCAGCTATTTGTAAGGCATCCTCAGACAACCACTTTGCCTTCTTGCATTTCTTTTTCTTGGGGATGGTTTTGGTCACCGACTCCTGTACAATGTTATGAACTGTCATCCATAGTTCTTCGGGCACTCTGTATATCAGACCCAATCCCTTGAATCTATTTGTCACCTCCACTGTATATAAGGAATTTGATTTCCCTTAAAAGTATTTCAAACTCTTCTACACTCACAATTCTCATTATCCTTCCTTGTTTGATTTTTCTTCATGGAACTGGCCACCAAATATTGTACCATGTTTTACCTTTTTCTTTGTTTACTGTCTGCATGTCTACTTAGAATGTAAATTTCATGTGGTCAGAGAATGTTTAGTATGTCACATATCCACAGAGCTTACACAGTGGCCTACACGCAAAAGACCAACAATAAATATTTGTTGAATCAAGTGAATTAATTAATAAATTGTGGAGCAAACTTATAACTATCACATCTTAGGGGCCCAGAGAGGATTGCTAAGAATTCATACTCAAAGTAATTTGTATCATCACTTAATTTCAACGTTAGTAGCTATAACCAAATAATTCTTTTGCGGCAATAGCCAAAAACTTGATTCAAAATTATTGTGTAGATATAGACACAATAACTGGATACAGACACAAAAAACTGTTGATATGGGGGGGGGGTCAGTGAACCTTAATGAAATTAAACTCGAAAGACTCACAGTTGGCAGAAAGTTCTACCGTTTATGAGAATTTAGTGAAGAGATAAATTTCTTTGTATTTCTGTATTTCCAGGAGAATGCGAAGAAAGGGAGGAGCATGGAAAGAAAAACTTAAAGTCCCCGTGTTTCCAAGAATTGAAACCACTTCTTGGAGGAGGAGGGGCCATAGAAGCCAATGTCATCAGAATCCTACCATTGAGAACACTCCTTTTGCTCCAAATCTTGACCGTGTCACTGAAGGCCTGGGCCAACTTGTTGGGACACATTGTAGGGAAAATGGGCTGCCCAAGATGAACGCATTTGATTATCAAAAGCTGAGTATGTTTCTTAAGAAAAGATATTTGAGTTCTGGCTAGGGCACACAAATGAACAGTTTCAGAGGCTGGGTACTGTTGATCTCCTTTATTTTCCTACTGATTCTGGTAATATCCATGTCATGACACCCATGTGGTCCCACCTGTTCCACTGTTGACTCATTGCCTGGAAAGGGCTGGGGAAAGGTGAGGATGCTTCCTCTCTTGGTGCCCTGGGTAAGCTGTCCTGTAAATAGCACTCTTGTACCAGTGTTTCCTGGAATCTCCAAAACACACTTGCAGCAGATGCTGTTGGCACCCTGCCCAGGTCCCCGTGACCAGCTGCTGAGCATGTTGGCTGTTAACAATTTATACATGCACTCATCTCAGGATTGCCCTTGGCTGATGGAAGGCATCTAGCCCAGTGATTTTTAAGAGGTTCCATTCTATTTCTTCCAGGAAATCAATCAATTCTCCAAGGAGATTTGATCCCTTGTAATGAAGAATGATAGATACAAACCAAATCTGGGTACTAGGGATGTTCATTTCTACTGGAAAGTGACTGCTTCTGGACTCTCTGGATGGATAGAGCTGGGAACTATATGTATGTATGGAACTCATGCAAACACACATACGTACATACTTACATACCTATATTCATGTCTGACTCTGTCTTTGTACATATTTTTTTAAATATCCAGGAGTTTTATTGTTAACTCCAAATCTGATCCAGCACCACAGGTTTCATTCCCCGCTTTATCCCCTTTTCTTATTTGCAACTTCTTTCTCAGACACTGAGAAGCATGATTCTTGTTCTCTACAATATGATTACTTATTTGTTCAACTCTTGTAGACAAATGAAGTAGTTTAAGAATTGTGAACCAATAATCCCCTGAGAGATGAATTTGCTAACTAGAATACAGTGTTTGTGGACAGTTCTTTTTGTCTTTAGCCTTGTGAATCTATCAAAACACTACTTTCCAGAGTTATTTCAGTTAGCGCCTTATTTTCTCACTCCCTTCAGTGTGGTTATGTAAGTTATTTGTAAGACAGTTAGAATCCTTGGTCATAGTCTGCATTCCATTTTGGATCCTTCTCACAACTCGGTAAATAGATTACAATTTACATACAATGACATCCACTCGTTGTGACACATGGTTCTTTAGATTTTGAGTTGTGTTTGGCTCTTTGGATCCCATGGATTGTAGCCCATCAGGCTCCTCTGTCCATGCAGATTCTCCAGGCAAGAATACTGGAGTGGGTTGCCGTGCCCTCCTCCAGGGGATCTTTCCAATCCCAGGATCGAACTCAGGTCTCCTGCATTGCAGGCGGATTCTTTACCATCTGAGCCACCAGGGAAGCCCACTCAGCACACTCACAACTTGGTAAATAGTTTACAATTTACATACAAGGACATCCACTCATTTTGACACACAGTTATACAGATTTTAAGTTGTGTACCATCACCTTGAAAGTGAAGTCACTCAGTCGTGTCCAACTCTTTGTGACCCCATGGACTGTAGCGTACCAGGCTCCTCCATTCATGGGATTCTCCAGGTGAGAATACTGGAGTGGGTTGCCATTTCCTTCTCCAGGGGATCTTCCCGACCCAGGGATTGAACCCGGGTCTCCGGCATTGCAGGCAGACGCTTTAACCTCTGAGCCACCAGGGAAGCCTATAAAACAGTTTCTTACCCCCCAAGTTCCTTTATGTTGCCACTTTATTGTTATTTGCTGTTGTTCAGTCACTGAGTCATATGTGACTCTTTCCAATCCCTTGAGGAACTCTTTGGCAGGTTCCTCTGTCCTTCTCTATCTCCCAGAGTTTGCTCAAATTCATGTCCATTGAGTGGTGATGCTATCTAACCACCTCATCATCTGCCACCGTTTTCTCCTTTTCCCTTCAGTCTTTCCCCACATCAGGCTCTTGAGTTGGCTTTTCACATCTGGTGGCCAAAGTATTGGAGCTTCAGCTTCAGCATCAGTCCTTCCAATGAATATTCAGAGCTGATTTCCTTTAGTATTGACTGGTTTGATCTCCTTATTGTCCAAGGGGCTCTCAAGAGTCTTCTCCAGCCCAATTCAAAAGCATCAATTCTTTGGCTTTCTTTATGATACAACTCTCACATCCATACATGACTACTGGAAAAACCAGAACTTTAACTATATGGACCTTTGTCAGAAATTCCAGAGGGAATGCTTTCAAACACATTCTATGAGGCCAGCATTTATCCTGATATCAAAACCAGAGACATTACCCCCCCCCCAAAAAAAAAAATCAGGGGCCAATATCACTGATGGACGTGTTCACAAAAATCCTCAACAAAACATTAGCAAACCAAATTCAATGATACATTAAAAGTATCATACATCATGAGTAAGTGGAATTTATTCCAGGAATATAAAGATCATTCAATATCCATAAATCAATGTGTTACACCACATGAATACAATGAAGTCACATAATCATCTCAATAGATGCAGAAAAAGCTTATGAAGGGAGGGAGGAGCCAAGATGGCGGAGGAATAGGACAGGGAGACCACTTTCTCCCCTACAAATTCATTGAAAGAACAATTGAACGCTGAGCAAACTTCACAAAACATCTTCTGATCACTAGCAGAGGACATCAGGCACCCAGAAAAGCAGCCCATTGTCTTCGAAAGGAGGTAGGACAAAATATAAAAGATAAAAAGAGAGACAAAAGAGCTAGGGATGGAGACCCGTCCTGGGAAGGGAGTCTTAATAGAGGAAGTCTCCAAACACCAGGAAACCCTTGCACTGGCGGGTCTGGAGGAAGTTTTTGAATCTCGGAGGGCAACCTAACTGGGAGGAAAAATAAATAAAACCCACAGATTACATGCCTAAAAGCAACTCCCAGCAGAAAAGTACCCCAGACGCCCTCATCCACCACCAGCAAGTGGTGGCAGAACGGAGAGGAGCGGGCGGCATTGCTTAGGGTAAGGACCGGGCCCAAAGGCCCTGAAAGCAATCAGAGGGAGCTTTCATGAGATAGGAACTTAAACTGTGGGATAGCAAGAGAGAGAGAGAAAATTAACCGGTCCAAACACACTGCCGGCTGTTCGCAGAACAAAGGGGCTGAGCAACTCCAGAGAAGAGCTAGCCGGCTGTGGACCAGCCCAGCCCCGCCGGAGGCAGGAGGCAGTGGGGAGGGGAAAGGGGCAAATTCGGCCCCAGAGACGGTATCCCCTACCACACTGCAAACAGGCCTCCAGTTTCTAACCAAAGACTTCCTGAGATTCTGGATGGCTGACATCCGCCGGGAGGGTCGTGGCTAAACACAAGGCACACGCACCAACTGGCATGGGCTGAGGCTGGGACCGCGGAGGGGAGAAGGCACACCGCACCCGGGGAGAGTACGCCTGTCAGGCTGTCAAGCTGCCTGAGCTGCTCGGGCCAGGAAAGGCACAAAACGCAGGCGCAACCGAGCCCACACTTTTGTGGAATACCCGAAAACTGGAACCGCACACCACGCAGGGCCCGCTCCATATAGAGCAGCCGGGAGCCTGAGCAGTGTAGACGGGGAAAGCACACACACCTGTGAGCGGGGCAAACCCAGTGTGGCTGGAACACTGTGAGTGCTCCCCACACACAGCGATATCTGTCTGCAGCGCCCCTCCCTCCCCGCAGCAGGACTGAATGAGCGAACCTGAACAAGAGACCACCTCCGCCCGCCTGTGTCAGGGCGGAAATTAGACACTGAAGAGACCGGCAAACAGAAGCCAAATAAACAAAGTGAACCGCTTCAGAAGGGACCGGTGCAACAGATTAAAATCCCTGTAGGTAACACCGACTACACCGGAAAGGGCCTATAGATATCGAGAAGTGTAAGCTGGAACGAGGAGCTATCTGAAACTGAACTGAACCTCCCACTGACCGAAACAGCTCCAGAGAAATTCCTAGATATATTTTTACCTTTTTTTTTTTAAATTAAAAAATTTTTTTCTTTTCTTTTTTCTCTTTTATTTTCTTTTAAAATTCCCTATTACTCCCCCATTACTCCTTAACTTTCATTTTCATATATTTTTACGATTTTTTTAATTAGGGAAAATTTTTTTCTTGTTTTTTTTTTCTTTTTTTTCTCTTATTTTCTTTTAAAGTCCTCTATTACTCCTCTATTACTCTTTAATTTTCATTTTCATTTCACTGTAACCTTGCAAAAAAGAAAAAAAGAGAAGCCCTATTTTTAAACCGAACTACATATATATTTCTAAAATTTTTTGTGTTTTTGTTTTTGTTTTTAATATTGTATTTTTAAGAGTCTAACCTCTACTCTAGATTTTTAATCTTTGTTTTTCAGTATGTGATATAAATTTTGGACATTTAAGAATCCAGTATTCAGTTCCCATTTTTATTCAGGAGTGTGTTGATTACTCTCTCCCACTTTTGACTCTCCATTTTCTACCTCAGAACACCTCTATTTCCTCATTCCCCCTTCTCTTCCCAATCCAATTCTGTGAATCTTTGTGGGTGTCTGGGCTATGGAGAACACTTTGGGAACAGAGAACTGCGTAGATCTGTCTCTCTCCTCTTGAGTCCCCCCTTTTCTCCTCCTGCTCATCTCTATCCCCCTCCTACCTCTCCTCTTTTTCATGTAACTCTGTGAACCCCTCTGGGTGTCCCTCATGGTGGAGAATCTTTTCACCATTAACCTAGAAGTTTTATTATCAGTGTGTATAGTTGCAGAAGTCTTGAGACTACTGGAAGAATAAAACTGAAATCCAGAGGCAGGAGACTTAAGCCCAAAACCTGAGAACACCAGAAAACTCCTGACTACATGGAACATTAAGTAATAAGAGACCATCCAAAAGCCTCCATACCTACACTGAAACCAACCACTACCCAAGAGCCAAAAAGTTCCAGAGCGAGACATACCACGCAAATTCTCCAGCAATGCAGGAACATAGCCCTGAGCGTCAATATATAGGCTGCCCAAAGTCACACCTAACACATAGACCCATCTCCAAATTCATTACTGGGCACTCCATTGCACTCCAGAGAGAAGAAACCCAGTTCCACTCACCAGACAACCGACGCAAGCTTCCCTAACCAGGAAACCTTGACAAACCAATCATCCAACCCCACCCACTGGGTGAAACCTCCACAATAAAAAGGAACTACAGACCTCCAGAATACAGAAAGCCCACTCCAGACACAGCAATCTAAACAAGATGAAAAGGCAGAGAAATACCCAACAGGTAAAGGAACATGAAAAATGCCCACCAAGTCAAACAAAAGAGGAGGAGATAGGGAATCTACCTGAAAAAGAATTTAGAATAATGATAATAAAAATGATCCAAAATCTTGAAAACAAAATGGAGTTACAGATAAATAGCCTGGAGGAAAAGATTGAGAAGATGCAAGAAATGTTTAATAAGGACATAGAAGAAATAAAAAAGAGTCAATTAAAAATGAATAATGCAATAAATAAGATCAAAAACACTCTGGAGGGAAGCAAGAGTAGAATAACGGAGACAGAAGATAGGATAAGTGAGGTAGAAGATAAAATGGTGGAAATAAATGAAGCAGAGAGGAAAAAAAAAAGAATAAAAAGAAATGAGGACAACCTCAGGGACCTCTGGGACAATGTGAAACACCCCAACATTCGAATCATAGGAGTCCCAGAAGAAGACAAAAGAAAGGCCATGAGAAAATACTCGAGGAGATAATAGCTGAAAACTTCCCTAAAATGGGGAAGGAAATAGCCATCCAAGTCCAAGAAACCCAGAGAGTCCCAAACAGGATAAACCCAAGGCAAAACACCCCAAGACACATATTAATCAAATTAGCAAAGATCAAACACAAAGAACAAATATTAAAAGCAGCAAGGGAGAAACAACAAATAACACACAAGGGGATTCCCATAAGGATAACAGCTGATCTATCAATAGAAACCCTCCAGGCCAGAAGGGAATGGCAGGACATACTTCAAGTAATGAAAGAGAATAACCTACAACCTAGATTACTGTACCCAGCAAGGATCTCATTCAGATATGAAGGCGAATTCAAAAGCTTTACAGACAAGCAAAAGCTGAGAGAATTCAGCACCACCAAACCAGCTCTTCAACAAATGCTAAAGGATCTTCTCTAGACAGGAAACAAGGAAAGATTGTATAAACGTGAACCCAAAACAACAAAGTAAATGGCAACAGGACCACACCTATCAATAATTACCTTAAATGTAAATGGGTTGAATGTCCCAACCAAAAGACAAAGACTGGCTGAATGGATACAAAAGCAAGACCCCTATATATGCTCTCTACAAGAGACCCACCTCAAAACAAGAGACACATACAGACTAAAAGTGAAGGGCTGGAAAAAAATATTTCATGCAAACAGAGACCAAAAGAAAGCAGGAGTCACAATACTCATATCAGATAAAATAGACTTTCAAATAAAGGCTCTGAAAAGAGACAAAGAAGGACACTACATAATGATCAAAGGATCAATCCAAGAAGAAGATATAACAGTTATAAATATATATGCACCCAACATAGGGGCACCGCAATATGTAAGGCAAACGCTAACGAGTATGAAAGAGGAAATTAATAGTAACACAATAATAGTGGGAGACTTTAATACCCCACTCACAACTATGGATAGATCAAAAAACAGAAAATTAACAAGGAAACACAAACTTTAAATGACACAATGGACCAGCTAGACCTAATTGATATCTATAGGACATTTCACCCCAAAACAATCAACTTCACCTTTTTCTCAAGTGCACACGGAACCTTCTCCAGAATAGATCACATCCTGACCCATAAATCTAGTCTTGGTAAATTCAAAAAAATTGAAATCATTCCAGTCATCTGACCACAGTGCAGTAAGATTAGATCTCAATTACAGGAAAAAAATTGTTAAATTCAAACATATGGAGGCTAAATAACATGCTTCTGAATAACCAACAAATCATAGAAGAAATCAAAAAAGAAATAAAAATATGCATAGAAATGAATGAAAATGAAAACACAACAACTCAAAACCTATGGGACACTGTAAAAGCAGTGCTAAGGGGAATGTTCATAGCATTACAGGCTTACCTCAAGAAACAAGAAAAAAGTCAAATAAAAACCTAACTCTACACCTAAAGCAACTAGAGAAGGAAGAAATGAAGAACCCCAGGGTTAGTAGAAGGAAAGAAATCTTAAAATTTAGGGCAGAAATAAATGCAAAAGAAACTAAAGAGACCATAGCAAAAATCAACAAAGCTAAAAGCTGTTTTTTTGAAAAAATAAACAAAATTGACAAACCATTAGCAAGACTCATTAAGAAACAAAGGGGAAAGAACCAGATTAACAAAATCAGAAATGAAAATGGAGAGATCACAACAGACAACACTGAAATACAAAGGATCATAAGAGACTACTACAAGCAGCTCTATGCCAATAAAATGGACAACTTGGATGAAATGGACAAATTCTTAGAAAAGTATAACTTTCCAAAACTGAACCAGGAAGAAATAGAAGATCTTAACAGAGCCATCACAAGCAAGGAAATCGAAACTGTAATCAGAAATCTTCCAGCAAACAAAAGCCCAGGACCAGATGGCGTCACAGCTGAATTCTACCAAAAATTTAGAGAAGAGCTAACACCTATCTTACTCAAACTCTTCCAGAAAATTGCAGAAGAAGGTAAACTTCCAAACTCATTCTATGAGGCCACCATCACCCTAATTCCAAAACCAGACAAAGATGCCACAAAGAAAGAAAACTGCAGGCCAATATCACTGATGAACATAGATGCAAAAATCCTTAACAAAATTCTAGCAAACAGAATCCAACAACATATTAAAAAAATCATACACCATGACCAAGTGGGCTTTATCCCAGGAATGCAAGGATTCTTTAATATCCACAAATCAATCAATGTAATACACCACATTAACAAATTGAAAGATAAAAACCATATGATTATCTCAATAGATGCAGAAAAAAACCTTTGACAAAATTCAACATCGATTTATGATTAAAACTCTCCAGAAAGTGGGAATAGAAGGAACACACCTCAACATAATAAAAGTTATATATGACAAACCCACAGCAAGCATCACCCTCAATGGTGAAAAATTGAAAGCATTTCCCCTGAAATCAGGAACAAGACAAGGGTGCCCACTCTCACCACTTCTATTCAACATAGTGTTGGAAGTTTTGGCCACAGCAATCAGAGCAGAAGAAGTAAAAGGAATCCAGATAGGAAAAGAAGAAGTGAAACTCTTGCTGTTTGCAGATGACATGATCCTCTACATAGGAAACCCTAAAGACTCTACCAGAAAATTACTAGAGCTAATCAACGAATATAGTAAAGTTGTAGCATATAAAATTAACACACAGAAATCCCTTGCATTCCTATACACTAACAATGAGAAAACAGAAAGAGAAATTAAGGAAACCATACCATTCACCAGTTCAACAAAAAGAATAAAACACTTAGGAGTATATCTACCTAAAGAAACAAAAGACCTATACATAGAAAACTATAAAACACTGATGAAAGAAATCAAAGAGGACACAAACAGATGGAGAAATATACCGTGTTCATGGATTGGAAGAATCAATATTGTTAAAATGGCTATACTACCCAAAGCAATCTATAGATTCAATGCAATCCCTATCAAGCTACCAATGGTATTTGTCACAGAACTAGAACAAATAATATCACAATTTGTATGGAAATACAAAAAACCGCGAATGGCCAAAGTAATCTTGAGAAAGAAGAATGGAACTGGAGAAATCAACCTGCCTGACTTCAGGCTCTACTACAAAGTCACAGTCATCAACAGAGTATGGTACTGGCACAAAGACAGAAATATAGATCAATGGAACAGAAGAGAAAGCCCAGAGATAAATCCATGAACCTATGGACACCTTATCTTCGACAAAGGAGGCCAGGATATACAATGGAAAAAAGACGACCTATTTAACAAGTGGTGCTGGGAAAACTGGTCAACCACTTGTAAAAGAATGAAACTAGAACGCTTTCTAACACCATACACAAAAACAAACTCAAAATGGATTAAAGATCTAAATGTAAGACCAGAAACTATAAAACTCCTAGAGGAGAACATAGGCAAAACACTCTCCGACATAAATCACAGCAGGATCTTCTGTGACCCACCTCCCAGAATATTGGAAATAAAAGCAAAAATAAACAAATGGGACCTAATGAAACTTAAAAGCTTTTGCACAACAAGGGAAACTATAGGCAAGGTGAAAAGACAGCCATCAGATTGGGAGAAAATAATAGCAAATGAAGCAACAGACAAAGGATTAATCTCAAAAATATGCAAGCAACTCCTGCAGCTCAATTCCAGAAAAATAAATGACCCAATCAAAAAATGGGCCAAAGAGCTAAACAGATATTTCTCCAAAGAAGACATACAGATGGCTAACAAACACATGAAAAGATGCTCAACATCACTCATTATCAGAGAAATGCAAATCAAAACCACAATGAGGTACCATTACACGCCAGTCAGGATGGCTGCTATCCAAAAGCCTACAAGCAATAAATGCTGGAGAGGGTGTGGAGAAAAGGGAACCCTCTTACACTCTTGGTGGGAATGCAAACTAGTACAGCCATTATGGAGAACAGTGTGGAGATTCCTTAAAAAACTGGAAATAGAACTGCCATATGACCCACTTTGGGCAATCCCACTTCTGGGCATATACCCCGAGGAAACCAGATCTGAAAGAGACACGTGCACCCCAATGTTCATCACAGCACTGTTTACAATAGCCAGGACATGGAAGCAACCTAGATGCCCATCAGCAGATGAATGGATAAGGAAGCTGTGGTACATATACACCATGGAATATTACTCAGCCATTAAAAAGAATTCATTTGAATCAGTTCTAATGAGATGGATGAAACTGGAGCCCATTATACAGAGTGAAATAAGCCAGAAAGATAAAGATCATGACAGCATACTAACACATATATATGGAATTTAGAAAGATGGTAATGAAAACCCTATATGCAAAACAGAAAAAGAGACACAGATGTACAGAACAGTGTTTGGGACTCTGTGGGAGAAGGCGAGGGTGGGATGTTCTGAGAGAACAGCACTGAAACATGTGTATTATCTAGGGTGAAACAGATCACTAGCCCAGGTGGGATGCATGAGACAAGTGCTCGGGCCTGGTCGATTGGGAAGACCCAGAGGGATCGGGTAGAGAGGGAGATGGGAGGGGGGATGGAATGGGGAATACATGTAAATACATGGCTTATTCATGTCAATGTATGACAAAAACCACTACAATATTGTAAAGTAATTAGCCTCCAACTAATAAAGATAAATTTAAAAAAAAAAAAGATTTTTAAAGGAAAAAAAAAAAAAAGAAAAAGCTTATGAAAAAATTTCAACATCCTTTTATGATAAAAACAATCTCAACAAAGTGGGTGCAGAAGGAACACACCTCAACATATAAAAGGTCATTTATGACAAACCTAGAAGCTAACATCATTTTCAATGATTGAAAATTGAAAGCTTTTCCTTTAAGATCAGGAACAAGACAAGTTAGCCCATTCATGCTACTTTTATTCAATATAGTAGTGGAAGACCTAGCCACGGTAATTAGATAAGAAAAAGAAATAAGAGACTCCCAAATTAGAATGGAAGAAATAAAACCATCACTATTTGTAGATGTCATGATATTACATAGAGAAAACCATAAAGCTTCTACCAAAAATATTAGAGCTAATAAATGAATTCAGTTAAGTTGCTGATACCAAATTGATATACAGAAACATTTTGTATTTCTATACACTTATAATGAACTATCAGAAGGAAAAACCAAGAAAACAATACCATTTACAATATCATAAAAAATAATAAATATCTAAAAGCAAATTTAACCAAGGGGATAAAAAAATCTGTACTCTGAAAACTATAAGACCTTGATGAAAACAAAGATGACACAAATAAACATAGAGCTGTACCATAATCATGGATCAGAAAAATTAATATTGTTAAGTGGTCCATCCTACTCATGTCAATCTACGTATTCAATGCAAACCCTATCAATGTATCAATATCAATGACATTTTTCACAGAACTGGAACAAATAACCATAAATTCTGTGTGGAACTACAAAAGACCCTGAATAGTCCAAGCAATCTTGATAAAGAAGAATAAACTTTATCTTTTTATACTCTCCTGGAAATACTCCCCTTGACTTCAAACTACCCTACAAAATTATAGTAATCAAAATAATATGGTATGGATTTACATAAGATGGTGGAGTAGAAGAATGTTCTCTCATCTCCTCCTGCGAGAGAACCAAAATTGCAACTAGCTGTTGAAAAACCATCAAAAAGAGGTGCTGGAACCCACCAAAAAAAAGATACCCCACCATCTAAAGACAAAGAAGAGGCTGCAGCAAGATGGTAGGAGGAGTGCAATCATGATAAAATCAAATCCCAAACCTGCCGGCTGACTGACAAACAAACTGGCGAACAATAACACTAAAGAAGTTCTCTTACTGTTGTGAAGGTTCAGAGCTCCATGTCAGGCTTCTTAGCCTGGGGATCTGGCAAAGAGACTGGAAATCCCCAGGGAATCTGAACTTGAATGCCAGCGGGATTTGATTACAGGACTTCCACAGGACTGGGGGGAAAAGAGACTCCACTCTTGGAGGACACAAACAAAATTTGGCATTCATCAAGACCCAAGGGACAGGGACAATGATCCCACAGGAGACTGAACCAGACCCACCTGCAGGTGTTGGAAGATCTCCTAGGGAAGGCATGGGTTGGCAGTGGCTCACCCCAGGAACCAGGGCATTGGTAGCAGCAGTCCTGAAAGCTGTTCCCTGGCTTAAGTCCTCTTGGAGGTCACCGTTAACTCTACCGTAGAGCCTATAGACCCCAGGGCTGGGTCAGCTCAGGTCAAACAACTAACAGGGAGGGAGTGCAACACCACCCATCAGCAGATAATTAGATTAAAGAAGACAGAAAAAACACAGAAGGTGATTGCAGAGAAGAAAGCATTTAAATGAGAAATTAATATCTGATCTTATGTCCTAGATATGTCTCCTAGTTTATAGTCTATGGGAACTTGAATAGAATTTGTATCCTATTGTTGTGTGAAAATTGTATAAATCTTAGTCATGTCGAACTGGTTCACTGTGTTTTTCAGGTCTACTGTATCCATCTACTTCTCTGTATATTCATTCTATCAATTTTTGATAGTTTGATATTGAAACTCCAACTAAAAATCTTAATTTATCTACTTAAAATAATTATACAATGGAACTGTATGTAACCTTGTTCTGTATTTTTCAAGTCTCCTGCAAATGTGTTATCATATTTTCATAATTAAGAAATGCTATTACAATTCACAAAACTCCCTTGAGATTCTGTAATTCTCAAGAAATGAATCATTTTAATTCATACTATAAAACAGCTATTTATAAACAGCATTATTCTACTACTTCTAGTTTTAAATGCATCAAGCACTTCTAAATATCTAGAAAGTCTAGATATTCATATAAGAACTTAATTGGCCACTATGTACACAACACTGTTAAATAAAATGCACACATGTAACAATGGTAAAAAAAAAAATAGTACGGTATGGTACTGGCACAGACATACACACATAGATCAATGGAGCAGAGTAGAGAGCCCAGAAATAAACTCATGCACATATGATCAATTTACTGATGACAAAGGAGGCAAGAATATATATTGGGGAAAAGATAGTCTCTCTTTTGGAGAGAAAAATTGTTGGAAAAACTGAACAGCTACTGTAAAAGAATGAAACCAGACCATTTTCTCACCTGTATACAAAATATAAGCTGTATACAAAATAAGCTCAAAATAGATGGATCAAAGACATAAACATCAGACCTGAAACCATAAAACTTCCAGAAGAAAAATCACTCTTTGACATTGATTTTAGCAATAATTTTTGGATCTTATTTCTCAAGGCTGAGCAACAAAAGCAAAAATAAATAAATAAATAAATAAATAAATAAAAGAGATCATATCAAACTAAAAATCTTGTGCACAGTGAAGGAAATTGTGGACAAAATGAAAAGGAACATACTGAATGGGAGAATATATTTGCAACTGATAATGTCTAATAAGGAGTTAATGTTAAATATCCAAAGTATACAAAGAACTCATACAACTCATTATATAAAAATCTGATTTAAAAAGGACCTGAAACAGCAGTTTTCCAAAGAAAACATATAGTTGGCCAAGAGACATGAAAAGCTGCTAACCATCAGGGAAATGCAAAACCACAGTGAGACATTACTTCACACCTTTCTGGTACACTGGGATGACCCTGAGGGATGGGATGGGAAGGGAGGTGGGAGGGGGGTTCAGGATGCGGAACACATGTACACCCATGGCTGATTCATGTCAATGTATGGCAAAAACCACTACAATATTGTAAATTAATTAGACTCCAATTAAAATAAATACATTAAAAATAAAGAATTATCAAAAAGAGAACAAATAACAAGTGTTGGTGAGGATGTAGTAAAAAGAGAACCCTCGTAAACTCTTGGTAGGAATATAAATTGTTGTGGTCAGTGTGGAAAACAATATAGAGAGCCCTCAAAAAATTAAACCTACAACTACCATACTATCCGGAAATTCCACCCCTGGGTTTTTATCTGAAGAAAATAAAAACACTAATTCAAAAAGATGTATACCCACAGTGTTCACTGTTGCATTATTTATAATAGCCAAGATATGGGAGCAGCCTGATGTCCATCAATAGATGGATAAATAGATGTGGCATATATACACAATGGATTATTACCCAGCCATAAGAAGAATGAAATCTTGCCAAACGCGACAGCAGGCATGTACCAAAAAGGTATTATGCTAAGTGAAATAAGATAGAGAAAGACAAATACTGAATGTTCTCATTTATATCTGGAATTTAAAAAACAAAACAAACAAAAAAGTAGAATAAAACAGAAATAGACTTACAGATACAGAGGACAAACTTGGGGTTGCCAGAAGGGAGGAGGGTTCAGGGATGTGCAAAATGGGTGAAGGGAATTAAGAGGTACAAACTACCAGTTATAAAATAAATAAGTCACAGGGATAAATGTACAGCATAGGTAATATAGTCAATAACACTGCAATAACTTTGGTGCATAATCTATAAACATATTGAATTACTATGTTGTACACCTAAAATTAATACAATATTGTAAGTCAATCATACTTCAATTAAAAAAAAAAGAGTGTTAATATCTCCAACTCTAACTGGATTTGCCTATTTCCCCTTTCATGTCTGTCAATCTTTTGCTTCATGTATTTTGAAATTGTTAAGTGCATAAATGTTTAGTTTTCTTATGTTCTCTTGATGAATTGGTGCATTTATCATTACAAAATATACTTCCTTATTCCTGGTAATATCCCTTGTTTTGAAATCTATTTTGTCTGTTAATAAGATAGCCTTTCTAGTTTTCTTTGGATTAATGTTTGCTTGGTAAATCTTTTTCCATCCTTTAACTTTAAAAAGCTAATTTTTTTTCTTTTTCATTTCTTCTTTTGTTTTCATCCAGTTTTATTGAGATCTAACTGACATACAGCACTGTGTAAGTTTTAGGTGTACAGCATAATGATTTGATTTATAAACATCATGAAATGACTATCAGTAAGTTTAGCAAACATCCATAATCTCATACAAAATTACAGAATGCAAAAGTACATATACAAAATTAAAGAAATAGAAAAATATTTTCCCTTGTGATGAGATTGCTTAGGATTTACCTTCTTAATAACTTTCATATGTAATGTACAGCAATGTTAATTCTATTTATCATGTTGTACTTTATATACACATATTTTTCTTTTAACTGGAAGTTTGCACCTTTTAAGTGTCTGAATCCAATTTCCCCTCTCCCTACCCCCCACTTCTGATAAACACAAATCTGATCTCTTTTTCTATGAGTTTTTAAAATATAACTGAACTACAACACTATATTAGTTTCTGTTATTCAACAGTGGTTTGATATTTCTATACATTTCAAAATGATCAACATGGTAAGTTTAGTTATGACCTCTCATCATACAATATTACATAATTATTGACTATATTCCCCACATTGTACATTTCATACTCATGGCTAGCTTACCTTGCCATTAGATGTTTCTATTTCTTAATCTGCTTCACCTATTTCTTTCCTCCCCTCTCCCTGCAACCTATTTGTTCTTTGTATCTATAATTCTGTTTCTATTTTTTTGTGTTTGTCTAGTTTTTAGACTCCACATATAAATGAAATGAAAGCATTTATCTTTCTCTGACCTTTTTTCACTCGGCATAATAACCTCACTCAGCATAATATCCTCATAACCCTGTTGTCACAAATAGCAAGATTTCCTTATATTTTTTTAACTTTTAAATTATGAATGTCTTTATATTTAAAGTCAGCATCTCATGGACAGCATACGGTCAGATCTTGCTTTTTATCCAATCTGACAATCTCTGCTTTATGGTATGTTTAAGGCCCTCACTTCCATCTTCAAAGTCAGAGAGAGAGGGAGAAAAGCGAGAGTCAAGTCTATTATTCCTCATAAGATTGTTCCATTTCAGAAGGATCTCTTCTCTGGACCAAGGTCAGTTCAAGGGACAGTTATTAGGCACAGAGCACAGACAGTGTGGGACACAGAAGAAGTTTGGGAGAACCATATGACTTTCCTCCTCTTCTGTAAGAATAAGACCTAACTTTGTAATAAAGTATCAGCCAGAGAGGGGAAAGAGAGTGATTGGACTGTTATGATGTAGCTCAGATGTGACCAGTTTAAGAAAGAAAAAAATGGGCTTGGGAATGGGAGTAGTTGTAAGGAGACAGCCCACTTCATAGGAGAGCCCATAGGTTTGAGTCAAAACATCTTGAACATAAATCCAGGTTCTACATTTCCTGCTCGTGATTGAGAAATACTATTAATGTATTGGCTTATAAACGTGAAAAGGAGGCTATGTTTATCCTTCATGATTGTGCAATCATTTTTTAACCAAAAAAAAATTATCCAAATAATGGCACTAGTTTAGGGAGAACACACTAAATATCAACTCTGAGTGTTCCTGACTAGGAGTAGGGGAGGAAGCATTGCTGGTGATGGTACAGGGGATTTTGCCCTTTATGTTATGTAATCCAAACTTTACATTTTTAACAAGATGTCAGTACATAAACATAGTGGGGATCAGGCTCTTCTTGATATCAGGATACAAACTCCTTCCAGAATCTGACAGAAACCATGAACTCTTTCCAGAAAAATGGCCCACACAAAATTCAAGGAGGGTTTTTTGTTTGTTTGTTTGTTTAATTTGCATCAGGGCTTAGTTGCAGCAGGGTTGTTGCAGGCTTTGTTGCATCATGCAGGGTCTTGCGTTGTGGTGCACAGATTCTCTAGTCGTTGTGTGAAGGCTCAGTAGTTGTGGCGTGCTGTCTTAGTTGCCCTGTGACATGTGGGATCTTAGTTCCCACACCAAGGACCAAACCCGTGTCCCCTGAATTGGAAGGTGGATTCTTAACCACCGGACCACCAGGGAAGTCCCTGGGGAGTTTTTTTTTTAGTTGAAGTATAGTTGATTTGGGCTTCCCTGGTGGCTCAGATGGTAAAGAATCCACCTGCAATGCAGGAGAACTGGGTTCAATCCCTGGGTTGGGAAGATTCCCCGGAGGAGGGCCTGGCAACCCTCTCCAGTATTCTTGCCTATAGAATCTCCAAGGACAGAGGAGCATGGCAGGCTACAGTCCATGGGATCGCAATGAGTCAGGCAGGACTGTGTGACTAAGCACAGCACAGTCAATTTAGACCATTAGTTTCAGGTGTAAAACCTGAAACAGGGATTCAATAGTTCTATAGATTATATTCCATTTAATTACAAAATAATAGCTATATTTCCCTGTGTTATAAAACATATCTCTGTTTCTTATTTATTTTATACACAGTAGTTTGTATCTCCTAATCTCATACCCCTATCTTGCTGCTCTCCCTTCCCTCTACCAACTGGGTAAGGGAATCAGTAGACCCCTTGAACTCTGCTCATGGATCCCAATTTTAAGAATCCTGATTTATATCAGTAAATAAAGGGAATAAAAATCTAGTTTACCTGTATAAAAGTAATTTATAGTTACTTAGACAAATCACTTATATTTGCATATCATGTGATACAGTACTTTGCTTATGTCAGGTTGACTTCACTCTAAGTTAGATTTGGTGTAAAACTAAACTGCTGGTTCAGGCTCCAACTTTATCATTTGTTGTTCATATGGCAAACTGTTGCCTATTCACAATTTTAAAAGAAAAAATTAGAGTGATCTTTTTCCTTAAGAACTGATATTCTGCCTCCACGGTTTCACCTGTTGAAACAATTATTACTATTTCCCAGGTTGGGAATTGTGTGCTCTTACAGAATAAATTGGTAGGTAAGAGGTTGTGAAGCAGAGTGGAAGGTGTTCAGGCTTCAAAAGACAGGCCTGGGCTGGAGTCTCAGCTTCTCTACCACTTACTCCAGTTCAGTCTTTAAGTTCTGGCCTTCAATAATTTCATTGGCTTTCTAGGAGGATTAGGGACAATATAAACAAGGAGCCCAGGCTGTATTAGATCTTACATAAATAGGGCTATTGTTATAGTGAGTCTTTAGTATTACACAAGAGCAGCTTTATTGCTGATGGCTGCCAATGCCATATAATCAAACTGGGTTCAGGGGACAAGAAGCAGCAAATGACAAAGGCTGATAACTGCTGCCATCTCCAAGGTGCTAGAGAGCCGGACTTGAGGTTACAGGTGTGTCCCGCCTTTGGCAGCCCAATGAAGCACGTCTTCAGAATGGCATTTTATTGACTTTTCTCAAGGTCAGTGCGGTATCCAAGGTGGCTTACAAATCGGGAAATAACACAAGCAGGGGAAAAACCAGTGCAATAATGACATCTTTTCCTTCCTTACTGCTAGCTTCCTTGTTTCTTTTTTCTCTGGTTCAGTGAATGCCAACCGAAGGATTAATAAATCTTCTGACATTTTTGTTTGCTTCCAAGAAAATACTTTCATGTCTGGGTAACTGTCTTCATCTCCCGTCACTCCTCTGGGAAGAATGGGTGCATTCTGCGAGTCCCCGTCAACCGATTTTGAGGCCAAAGTGTCCCCGGATTCAGTGTGGTGGGAAAAATAGTAGCTGAGAACTCAGGACACTCGGATTTGGGGCCCACGACCATTTCTGTCTGAATCTACATAATGGGGGCCGATAGCGCTGCTTTAGTTTCCTCATTCGTCAAGCGCCTCCAGCCCGGCCTTGGGTGTGAGCGAGCTTTGTTCGCACTCAAGACCAGCGGCGACCCTGCAGGGCGACCCTGCAGGACCACCCAACCGGCGTGGGCAGGGACTCAGCCAGGGCAGGGCCCGCAATGGGCGGGGCTTCTGCCGCGCCGCCTAGGGAACCGGGTTCCAGGCTCCTGACGGCATCTCAGTTGCCAGGGGAACCGGGGCGGTGCGCTTTCCGGCGCAGTCGTGCGCGGCGCAGCTGTCATGGCGGAGGCCATCTGGAGCACTGACACAGGAGAGGCCGTGTACCGCTCCCGGGACCCCGTGCGCAACCTCCGCCTCCGGTAGTCGCATCACCCCAGAGCCCCGTGCTTTTATGCTCTCAGATAATTGGAGCCTGAATTACACTTTTCCTTTGCTGGGGCCCTCACTTCCGTTTGCAGTACTGACCACTGTCACCCCGGTCTCCTCGCGTCTCCCTCACTACCCGGAACCCTCTTCACTCGCAGCTTCCAGACTCACCCTTTCAGGACCCTATGCCCCCCAAATTCCTCAGAGCCCTGTGTCTCCCTCCAGTACACTCTCGCATCCTCTCCTTCCTGGGGCCGCGTGCCCCCCTCCCCTCCCTTCTGTTGCCTGCACCCCGCCACATCTCTTGGTAGCCATAATCTCTTCTGTGTTTTGTTTCCCCATCCTTGTTCGTCTCCTGCTTCTGTGTCTTGTAACAGTATTTTGGGCTTCTTTTTTCCTGGCAGAGTCCACCTGCAAAGAATCACATCAAGCAACTACCTCCATTGCCAGCCTGCTGCCCAACTGGGGAAGGATCTCATAGACTTGGCCACTTTTAGGCCTCACCCAACGGCCAGTGGGTGTATAGTGGTGATGGGGCTCCTTGGGGGTCTGGGGAAGGGCCTAGGGCGGAGGTTACCTCTTAAGACAGAGTAGACCCAGGTCTATAGTCTGAGAAAAGGTATAGAGAGGTTGGGTTTCTTGTCCAAGGTCACTGGGCTGCTAACTGTTGAAGTCAGAATTTGATCCCAAGCAATTTTAACTACTGCATTATGTTGTGTGAAAAGTGGATAAGACGAGATTCCTATCATCAAGAAGCTGATCTGAACTGTGGTCAAATGTAGTGAAATAGCAAATACCGTGCTTTAGGTATATTATAAATTTACCTCTAAACCCAAATGCCATTTGTGGCATTTATTTTTTTTTCTAAGAGAAAATATCACTCCAAGCTTGAAACTTATGATATAAACACTTTTTAAAAACAAGTTAAACATTTGGGTCTGCTTGGAAAATGCACTTTTATTTTTTTTTACCTTGCTGTGTGGCATGTGGGATCTTAGTTTTCCCTGTAGGGATGGAACCCATGCCCCCTGCAGTGCAACCAGGGGACTACCAAGGAAGTCCCAGAAAATGTACATATTAGTATTATCTGTGTTCTAGCCTTTTTCCTTCTCTGAGAAGCCAGAAAAGTGAGAAAGAGAAGACTGTGTTTGTGTTAGGTCACTAGTCTCTTTGCTTTTGTTGTTTCTGTTCAGAAATATTCCTGGGCAAAAGTGTGAGCTGGTGGGTTTTGAAGCATATACCTTTGGAAAAGGCATACTCATATAGGAGTCTACATATTAGATTTAGTTCTTTAAAAAAATCACTTATATGTCTTTCCTTTTCTCTCTTAACACTTGATCTTTTAAGGTTACAGTGTTTGTGATTCTAGGTTTATGGCTTCAGAAATAGTGAAGATAAAAATGCCGTGGTTCGTATCTAGCAAATGTAGACAATTGGGATTGAGAAAGAGCTATTCGGCCTATATCTAAATTTCAGCTCTTGACTCTGAATTAGATTAAATAATTCCTGGAGGACATGATTTCTTTTATTAAAGTTAGAGGAGTGATTAAAACTTCTTGGCTCTTAATCTTGGCTTCTGCACATATCTACTGCCTCTCTAGAGTGAGTACTTCATAAAATCAGTGAACTCCAACTGGTTTTGTGGCAAATATAAGACCACAGACTTTGGTTATAACCAACCAGAGAGCAAGAAGTGGTGTTAGTTGGGCTCAAACATTTGACTCACTCTGTTTTCTTTGGAGGTGGACACCGCCCAGAGGAAGAAGAAGAGGAGGTTGTGATTGGGTGGCAAGAGAAGCTCTTCAGCCAGGTGGGCTAGTGTCCCTTGTCTGCTGGGTCTGCCTGCACCTGGCCCACGTCCTCCTCCCTGGTCGCAGGGAAAGGTTCTTGATACATAGCGCCAAACTGATTTCCAGAAAGGTTACAACAATTTATACTTCCCACTGCTGTGTTTACAAGATCGGTGTAATGTAGTACCTTCCACTAGCCAGTGTTATGATCTTGAGTAACACGCTTTTCACCTCTGTGACATGCAGAATTCCTGTCTTGGTATGTCAGTTCCATAACAGCAGAATTGAATTAGACTATCGGTCTGGTTCCTTGTAGCTCTAACCTTCGTTGGCTTTTCTGTCCTCCATCAGTTTAGATAAAACATCCTGACAAATGATATTTGACCAAACAGTTGTAGCGACCAAATTAAAATACTCTCAGTGGAACTCTGTTTCTTTGTGACCTCAGTTTGAAGTAGATCTGTACCAAAATGAAGCAGCCTGTCAGAGCCCTTTGGATCATCAGTACCGTCAAGAGATTCTGAAGCTGGAAGATTCAGGCGGCAGGAAGAACCAACGGATCTTTACCTATACTGACTCTGATAGATACACCAATTTGGAGGAGGTATCATTCTTTCCCAAGTAGACAGACTCAGGTAGACTTAGCCAAGCTCTGTAGTTCCCTTCATCTTTGTTTCCCCTGGCTTTCTGGCTCGTGTTTTAACTCAGAAGCCTGTTAAGTGAGCCTGTCTAGGAATTTCAGTGTGTTCCCGGCAGCCAGGCTGGAGTAGGTAGGTGGGCACAGTCGGTGGGTGGTGTGGCTGCTGCTCCCTGCCCCCCTGCTGGAGGGACTGGGGGAGCCGGCAGTGTCTCTAATGCTAGGCTTGCAGACTACACACTGCGGGGAGCAGCTACTAGGTTTTATTTCCCCCGTGTGTCATGAGATCAACAGGTAGATGGAGTCTAGAACCATCTAGATTAAGTTCATCATGGGATTCAGCCAAAACTGAACATACAGATTTGAAGAGGAATTCAGTACTGTATGGGGAATGGCTTATGTCCTCAGTTTGCTGAGGACAGCATACCCTTGTGGCCTCTTTTTAGATTTTCTTCAGTCACTATATGATATGTTCTATCTTCTCAGTGAGATTATAAATTCCTTGAAGGAGGGGAGAGCCTATATTTTCTGATTTTTGTCTGTGACCCTGTAGATATCTAAGCCAGGTGTTAAGTGAATGTTTTTGAAAGTTGTGGGTTGGGAGCATGTAAAATTTAGGTTGTCTGTTTTGGTAAAGAAAGGAAAATTACAGTTAGTGTTCAGTTACCTGTGGGAGGGTTTTCCACGGAATTCTTGTGTTACATTCGGCATCTTCCAACCACCTAGTGATGTCAGCATCTACCGGGTCGACTCACCCAACTCTGTTGGTACGGGCTTACAGACTGCAGACTCATTTCTCAAGAGTAATGTGCTGCTACAACCTTAGGGCAGATCAGGGCTTGGTCTGGCTCTTCTCTGAGCTGTTTGTGTCACTGCGCCCTCCATCAGCGTGTGCTGTTGTGAGGTGGCTGTGCTCTTAAGGTCCTGTGAGGTTTCAGAAGGAAGATTTCCCTCCAGGTGCGTGGTCCCACGTGGCCCTGAGCAGCTGGCTTATACCAAGCTGCTCTGTTTTCCCAGCACTGTCAGAAAATGACCACCGCAGCCAGCGAAATGCCATCCTTCTTGGTCGAGCGGATGGCAAATGTCAGGCGGCGACGGCAGGACAAGCGAGGGATGTGAGTGCAAGCGTGGATGGGGCTGGGGAGGTCCCCGTGCTCCTTTTGTGCCTGTGTTCTCCGTGAGTTCACTGATGTGTGTGTCCCACTCTGCAGTGGAGTGCTCCCCTGTACTCCTCCTGGGTGTGCCCCGTTGTGTTCTTCCTTCAGGCTCTTCAGGGGGTGCCAGGGAAGTGAGCCTTCCTGTGGTGTCTCCCAGGGAGGGTGGCATTCTTAAGTCACGAGTCGTCACCTGGGAGCCCTCAGAAGAATTCATCAGAAACAACCATGTCATCAACACCCCTCTTCAGACCATGTACATCATGGCAGACCTGGGGCCCTATGGAAAGTGAGTGAAGCTTCTCACTGCCCAACTCAGACCTTCATCCTCTTCTGTCACTAACCATCATCCTCCCGTTACAGTCATCCCAGGTATATGGGAGGGAGGGATTTTGTTTCCTGCTTTTTCTTGGGAAGGAAATGTTTTACTCTGACTGTTCTCACTGCAGCCTCTGTCTTCTCCCCTGATGTGGACTGAATACCTATTCCTCTTTCCCAGAAATGGGGCTGGCAATCTTGAACTCTGGTGTTACCCCTGGTTTCTAGGCTTGGCTATAAGAAGCATGAACATGTCCTCTGTACTCTGAAGGTGGACAGCAATGGAGTGATCACAGTAAAACCTGACTTCACTGGCTCCAAAGGGCCCTACAGGTGAGAAGAGGAAGAAAGAGACGGTGGAGACTAGCATTCCTTTCCTTGGCTTCACTTCTTGCCTCAAGTTGAGGAAGTTCTCAGAAAGCCCTTCCTCTCTCCTAACATTTAAATTCCCAGCTGACAGTTTGTCCCTGGATTGGGCCTGGAGGGCCTCGTCTCCTGTTTTCCCAGTTAGTCCCTTTGTGACTTTGACCTTACAGAATCGAGACAGAGGGGGAGAAGCAAGAGCTGTGGAAGTATACGATTGACAATGTGTCTTCCCTCGCCCAGCCTGAGGAGGAGGAGCGGGAACAGCGCGTCTTCAAGGACGTGAGTGCTGATTCATCCGAGAACCAGAGAGCTGGGAGCTGAGGCCGTGCCTGAGGGTGGGTCAGCAGTGGCCGGGTCTTGCTCTTGATGGCCTCTCCTGATTTGGGAAGCCCTTCTAACCTATCAGACACAGGCTTTGAGCCTGTTACAAGATCATTATGCTAATGATGATCTATCTGAGCATGGCCTGTGCTCTGTGCTAGGGCCTTCACATACCTAATTTCATTTAGACTGTGCCACAACCCTTCGAGGGAATGCTTATTTTATGACCATTTTATAAATGAGGCAGTGGAGATCAAGAAGCTGAGCAGTCTGCCCAAGGCTGCGGCAGTGTGGGAGCTGGGTGGGTCCCAGGCTAGTAGACCCCAGGGCCTCTGTGCTTCATTGTCGGATGTCTGGCAGGAATGCTTAGGCACCCAGCTGTCTGTGGCGTTTCCCATTCCTGCTGCGTTTCTCCCTCCCGTTCAGATCTGAACCCTGGTCTGGCTGGGACTGCATCTTGAGGCTTGGTGTGGTTTGTTTCCTCAGCTCTATGGCCGGCACAAGGAGTATCTCAACAGCCTCGTGGGCACTGACTTTGAGATGGTGAGTAGCCCAGCTTCCTGCACCACCATAAGCTGGGTTTCTGTAGCCAGAGCGCTCTGACTCTAGCTGAGTGATGGTCCTCTCTTCAAGGTCCCCAAGACACACTCTTCAGTGTAAGAAGAAACTAGAAAATAACATACAGAGTATAGTCCTTGCTGTGTTTTTGAAGCATTGCATGTTGGTATAGAACTGTTGATGCATAGGAAGAGGTCTCAGAGGGCACACGCCTTCTGGGGGCTTTCTCTGGGAAGGGGGTGGAGTTGGAAGACAGTAGGTGGCTATTGAGGGGTGAGAGGGATATGTCAGGAATGTTTCCTTTTTATTCTCTAAACTTAGGTAGTTTTGAATTTTTATCAGTGGTGGTGCATTCATGTATTACTTTATAATTTATTTTATTATTGCTGTTCAGTCGCTCAATCATGTCCAACTCTTGGCGATCCCATGGACTGCAGCATGCCAGGCTTCCCTGTCCTCCACTATCTCCCGGAGTTTGCTCAAACTCATGTCCACTGAGTCAGTGATGCTATCGAACCATTAATTTTTTTTAAAAATAAGTATAAAGATGAAAAATGTCTTCCTTACTCTTAATGTAGATATTTTTCCTTCATGCCCCATAAAGGAGGGAGGTGTCTCATTTCTGTTCGTCAGATAGTTTGGCTTTTAAGACAGAACAGTTTGAGTCCATAATCCTGTGGTCCTGTTCTTATCTTCTCTTATTCCAGGAGTTCCATTTCTAGATCTGGAAACAAAGATAGAGTTACTTGGTGGTCTCCCTCTCTGTCTGTAAAAAATTAGCTCTCACTATTTTTATATTGTATTAGCAACAGATGTTCAGTGCTAAAAAGTTAGATAAGATAGAGACACAAATAATTTTAAAAGGAAACTGCCTAGTTTCTTGACCTCAGCCCTCCAGAGGGAGCAGGGTTCTCCAGCCTCTTGCTGTAGGGCAGTGGGCAGCTCTGGATGCTTCTCTTGGCCATTCTCATAAGTTCCCCACACTCCATTGCCCTCTCCACCATTTAAATTAGGTGCTTTCCCCCTACGTTACACATTTGAGAAATGAAGGAAACAGATTTGTGGAGAAATGGCAGATGGGGAGGAAGCGTGGGTAGTTACACGCCAGAATTGGACGTCTCATGTCAGGTCCTCTGGGGGTTTATGGACAGGCTGGAGGAGAGGCGTCGCTTCCCTCAAACCTCCTGACCTGTTCTCACTTCTCTCTACCCCAGACCGTACCAGGTGCCCTCCGGCTCTTCGTGAATGGAGAGGTGGGTAAGTGTCTCACCAGACAGAGGTCCCCTGAGGCTTGGCAAGTGCCAGAGAGAGCACTGTGGAATAGTCCTCCCCACCCCAGCAGTGGCCTTGGGTTGTCCGCAGCGCTCGGGAGACTCAGGCTTGAGTCTTTCCTGGAAGCACAGAGAGTTCCCGGCCCTCAGGGGACTTGCTTCCCCAAGCGGGTAGGCCCTGCAGGACTGGGTCAGGCGTTCGGGGTGATAGGGCAATAAATTGAAACCATTTCTTGTTTTCTTAGTTTCAGCCCAGGGCTATGAGTATGACAACCTGTACGTCCACTTCTTTGTGGAATTGCCAACTTCTAGTAAGTAGTATTCACAAGTCTCTCTTTTTACCCCTTCTGACAGTTTTCCAGAGGCATTCAGTCAGGTGTCCTTCCCCACTCTTCCACTGAAATTGTTATTGTTCTTTTCAAGGTCCTAGGTCACTTCCAAGATGTGAAATCCTGTGGGGATGTGTCTGCCTTCACCCTCCTTGGTCTGTCAGTTGCTATAGCTCACTTTCCTCACTGATCCTCTCCTCTTGCCTTCTGGCTCCGTCCTCCTGTCTGCTCTCTCGCTGGTGGCTCGGCAGCCTCCTTGGCTGTTTCCTCATCTTCTGTTGACCTAAAACTATTAGAGTATCCAAGGCTGGGCCTGACCTTCTTTCACTGTCTCTCCACAGTCTTTCTAGGTGGCCTCATCCTTCCTGTGGCTTCAGTTCTGTGTGTGTGTCTCAGACTCCCAGACTTCTATCTCTAGTATTGGCCTCTCCCTGAATTCTAGACTCATGCCTACTTACCTGTTTGTTGTTTCTGTTAACGTGACTGAAAGCATCCTTGATTCCTCCTCTTGCTGCACACCTGCCCTTATGGTCTTCTCCATCTTAGCAGAACCACAATGTCATCTCCTTGGTTTCTAATACCAGGAATATAAGAGGCATCCTTAATTCCCCACTTTCTCTAGCTCCCTACCACCGTTCATGCCATCAGCAATTCCTGTCAGGTCTGTTTCCCAAAGATGTCCTGAATTACCTGTTCTCTTGAGGACCCTGGACCAAACCACCATCATCTCTTACTTAGGCCAAAGCATTAAGTGTCTAATTTATCCCCTTGCTTCCTGTCTTGCTCTTAATGTTTTTTTCTTTTTCATTTTTTAAATACTTTTTATTTATGTGTGTGTTTTTAGCTGTGCTCAGTCTTGCTTGCAGCGGGGGCTCCTCTCTAGTTGCTGTGCTCAGGCCTCTCACGGCAGCGCCTTCTGTTGTTGCAGAGCACGAGCTCTCAGGCGCTGAGGCTTCAGTAGCTGCGGCTCCCGGGCTTTGGAACACAGGCGCAGTAGTTATGGTGCACCGGCTGAGTTTCTCCTCGGCCTGTGTGAATCTTCCCGGACCAGGGACCGAACCTGTGTCTCCTGCATTGGCAGGTGGATTCTTTACCATTGAGCCACCAGTGAAGCTCCCTCTTATGTTTCATTTGCCATACACACCACAGCCTAACCGAGCCTTTAAAATGTAAACCAGCTGTGTCTCTCTTCAACTTAAAGCCCCCATGGCTTCCCTTCCCACTTTGAGCAAAGTCCAGACCCCATTCCCTGAAAGAGCTGGCCCCGGCCTATCTCTCCCTTATAACATTCCAGTCCTGCTTCCTGTTCCTCAACAGGCCAAGTTCATTCCCACTCTAGTGCCTTTTCAGGACCATTTCCTGTCGGAAACCTTTTGTATCCTGTCTTTGCACGACTGCTTCAGTTTCTGTCTTTGCACGACTGCTTCAGTTTAGGTCTCAGCCTAAGTGTCACCTCCGAGTGTCCCTCTGCATCCCTCAATGAGCCTCCAGGCCTCTCAGTCTCTTCACCCTGTTTTATATTTAGCTTTTATCACTCCCTGATGGTCTGTTGTTCGTTGGTTGGCTTTCTGTGCCCCCTCCCACCCCCAGCTAGAAGGTCAGCCCCATGAGAGACAGGAAGCTTTTCTGTCCGGTCACTGAAATGTCCTCAGGAACACACACAATGGACCCAGTGAACATGATGTGAGTGACTGATCACGTGCATGAGTGACTGAATGAGGAAAGGAGCTTTGTGTTTCTCCCAACTGCTCGCCTTCCTCCCAGGTTGACTTACTCTGTGTGGTCTTTGGCTTTTAGACTGGTCAAGCCCAGCATTCCAGCAGCTCTCAGGAATAACACAGACCTGTGCCACCAAGTCCTGGGGGATGGTATGGCAACAAGAGGGGCACCTGGAGGGAATAGGGCTGCTCCCGGCATGACATCCAAAGGTGATCAGGCTGGCAGCCAGGGGAGGACGCCAGAGCTGGGTCTGGTGCTTTGCTGTGGGCCCTACAGGGCCGCCTGGCCCCAGGGTTCTCTGCCTTTTTGAGAATGGCAGCAACTTGCGTCTGGGGGTCCCTTCCCCTCTTAGCCTCTTATTTCCTGTGTGGAGTGATGGTTTTTACTTTTCCATTGGGACCGAGTATAAAACAACAGTCCTCCTTTTTAGGATAACGTGGCCTACTTCTCCTACCCTTTCACGTTCGAGGCCTCCTTCCTCCATGAGGACGAATCTGTCGGTGAGTGGCCAGGCCGGTCCCCGGCCTTGGGGCTCCTCAGACGCGCCCTCTTCCGTGGGGGCCTCCCGGGACCTGGCCGCTTCTCCCCTCCACAGGTGCGCTCCCAGAGTGGCCCGTGCTCTACTGCGAGGTCCTCTCGCTGGACTTCTGGCAGCGGTACCGCGTGGAAGGCTACGGGGCTGTGGTGCTGCCCGCCACCCCAGGTGACCTCTCGTCCCTGCCCTGCACGCGGCCCTCCTGCCCCCACTCCTAGACGCAAGGCTGACGCTTCAGAGGACTCGACCGCATCCTGGGAGAAGCGGGGGTGACGGGGAACTAGATGCACGTAACTTGGGAGATTCTGTGCTCCTTTTGAGGGCATTTTCCGTCTCTGTTAGAGACAGCCGAGGAGCTCTGGGCTCTGATCCTGGCTCCTCTGATTGGACCTGCAGCCTTGGGGGAGCAGCCTGTGTCCAGATGGGCTCTGAACAGACATGTACTGAGCGGGTCCCCGTTCCTTTTGAAGTAATAGCCACTGTCTTCTGCTGCCTGTGTCTGCTGCCTGTGCAGCAGGCAGTGTGCTGAGTTCTTCTCGTTTAATTCTCCCCACCACTCTCTGAGGCATAGGTGTTGGTATTATTTCCGTTTTACTAGATGAGGAGAATGGGGTTCAGAGAGGCTGAGAAACTTGCCCCGGCAGGAGCTGGCAGAGCTAAGATCTGAGCTTTTGTCTGGTTGATGCCCACGTGGTTCCCCTAAACCTCTGTGGTGACCTTCAGCAGCAGTCAGGCTGTCCCCAGAGCAGGTGTCTCAGTGTTGGCGAGTCCCGGGTCACTGCTGGGGAGCCCGCGAGGGACCGCAGGCCCTCCCTAGCCCTGGCTGCGTCCTCTTTTGCCCAGGCTCTCACACCCTGACTGTCTCCACCTGGAGGCCCCTGGAGCTCAGCCCAGTGGCTGAACTGCGGAGGTTTTTCATTGGTGGCTCTCTGGAACTGGAGGACCTCTCCTACGTGTGGATACCAGGAACCTTCAAGGTGACTTTTGTTTCTGGGTAGATTTCACCCTGGGAAGTTATATCCCTGTCTTCTGGGAAAGGCGCAGTCTGGGTTAAGGCCCCTTACTCATTCATTGCTTCATCAGTTCTTAGTCTCTTCTTTCTGTGGCTCCAGTGGGAAATCTCAGCCACATCTTGAAGCACATACAGATGTCACTGCGCTCCTAGGAGAGCCCTGAGAAGTAGGACGCATAGGGATTCCCCCTGGTCCCCATCAGAGTAACCACCCTCTCCCCATAGCCCATCCCTGAGACCTCAGGAAGCAGAGGGTCAGTTGGCTTCTTAGAAGACTGCTAATTCTCAAACGAGGCTGGACTGTTCCCTGATTGACATTCGGGAGGTGATGGCATTTGGGTGTTGGGATGAAGTTTCCCCAACAGACCTGTTCTCCCCAAATGGGAGTGAGGCCAGCATGGTGCCTGGGGTCTAGAAACCAACCAAGACCTGAGACTAACCGGATCCACAGGGGAAGCGTCTGAGTCGCTTCGGACTCCGCACCGAGACCACAGGCAGCGTCACCTTCCGCCTGCACTGTCTGCAGCAGTCCCGGTGAGTGGCCCTGGCCCTCTGCCTCAGGGCTCCTGATCCCCAGGGCTGCGGAGCAGCCGTGGTCAGGTGGCCGGCTCCCCCACAGGGCCTTCATGGAGTCAAGTTCCCTCCGGAAGAGGATGCGGAGTGTATTGGACCGTCTGGAGGGATTCAGCCAGCAGAGTTCCATTCATAATGTTCTGGGTAGGCTTCCCCCTCCACCCAGGTCCAGCCACTACCCCGCCCCCCACCCCCGACATCCACGTGGGCCCCATTGCCCCCACACCATGGTCCTGACTCCTGTGTCTGCTTCCCTCACAGAGGCCTTCCGGCGAGCCCGGCGCCGTATGCAGGAGGCCCGAGAAAGCCTCCCCCAGGACCTTGTGAGCCCCTCGGAAACCTCAGTCTCCTAGCTTGCTGCAGCCCTGGCCTCTGCGATGAGTGATACCCACCACGGCCCGGGCCCTGCCACCTCTTCATCTTTCTGGTTAGAGACCCCGCTGACCTGCTGAGAACCAGAGGAGCTGAGAATCCTGACTCCCCCACCTGCTCTTCAGCTGCCAAATGGCAACAAAGCCAGAGACCCTGTGGCCCACAGGTGGTCCCCTCTTGATATGTCAGCCCCTGCACACGTCCCTTACAAGAGGACAGGTGTTTCGGGGTTGAGACCCGTTTGGGGGTAAGGCCAGAGTTACTTCTGTCCTTGGCACCACTTGCTCTCCAGCCTGTCTCTGGGTCTCGGGGGCAGAGCGCAGCGGTCCGTCCTGCTCTGCACCTGCTGCACACTTGGGGCCCGAGAGAAGGCAGCCGAGGGAGCTCTTCCATTCCCAGCCCGGGAGCCCAGCCACCTCTTTCCGCCGGGGGCTGGCTGCCAGCGTAAATGAAGGCTGAAGGCAATGTCCAGTCCTTTCTGCTAGCTGGCTAGTAGCTTTTGTTGTGTTTTTTGTGCATAAAAAGATTTTCTACCATCTGACATTCTGTCGGCTTGCTTTCTCCTCAGGCCTCTGGCATGGCCAAGGTATTCTCCTTAACGTCATGGCTCCTAACACTGCCACCCTTCCCTGCCTTTTCCTACTCCAGAGTTTCTTTGGATTCTCCAAACTCAGCCCCCAGGAGAGTCTTCAAGGTTAGTGCCGGCTATGTCTTAGCAGCATTCCTCTGAAACATCCGGAGTGAAGTGCACGACAGGTCCTACGCCTCCCCATCCCCAGCTCAAAGCAGAAACAGCTTCTGCCCTCAGCGGTGCTTTCTTGGTAGAAGCAGTGAGTGCTGCCCACCCTGCAGGCTCCAGAGGAAACCGTGGGGTGGCTGGAGGCTGGGACTCTGGCCTCCCAGTTCTAGGCAGGGGTCAGGAACAGGCTGGGAAATGGACGAAAGCGGCTGGAAACCCTCCTTGCCTGGGCCTTCCAGAACCCCTTGCTTGGCTCTTGAGTCCTTGTACGTGGCACTGATGTGTGACCTGACACATGAGAGGGTTGCCTGGCAGAAGGCTCATTGCTGCCGGGAGCCCCAGCCGTCACTCCAAGCCGGAGAACCAGCCATAGCTGGCAAAAGCATGAGCAGGAAACGGTTGCTCCAGGGGAGAAGGTAGCCTTGTGGTCTTCCCAGGTTTCCTTGTCTCCAAGGTCAGAGGCCTGGGACGGACTCGTGAGGAAGCAGCACAAGTGGACAAGTGAGGGACTTGCTGGATGTCCAAAAGCAGAACTCTTTTAGGGTGTTGATGACTCAGCCGAGGCTAGGTGGATACTTCCTAATTGCCCCCCAAAGCCCTGGGCCCTGGGAGTAACTGTCAACCCAGAGGCTAGCATACTGGGGAGACACTGGGAAAGCATGTCCTGTCCCTAGAGGCAAGTTCTGTGTTGCTGCTTAGAGGCCTGAAAGGACTGAGCTGTCCTGCCCAGGGACAGATAAGAAGGCCTGAACCAGCCCAGGCTGTCGGAGGAGGCCCTCTTACTTGTGGAGGCCTCATCTGCCTCTCTAGGCAGATATTTTCAGGCTGGGGATGTAGGAACAGGGCACAAAGCCCCAAAAGTAGAGCTGGCCCTGAAGATGTCCCTTGGATCAGGGGTGATACCAGGGTTGTCACACACAGTTCGAGACAAGGAGATGTGGCTCAGGGCCACACGCTGTCTCTCAGTGAAAACACCTTGATTCTGCCCACAGAACCTACCAGGACAGTAGAGAGACGTGGGTGAAGGTTGCAGGGGATGAACAAGAGTGAGCACCTGCTCTGCGTGAGGTATTTTAACCACAGGGCGACATTATTTCATTCAGTTCTCCAAAATCCTTGCAAAATAGGTATGGTTCCCATCATACAAAGGAAGAAATGTGTTCAGCGGTCAGATAAATTGCCTTGGTTTTAAGTGCACAGTAATTTTAAGTATCCAGGACTGGATTTGAACCCAGGTCAGTGCTAAATCCAAATGAGGAGTCAAGTCTTAAACCACAAACTTGTTGGCGGGAAACCAGATTTATTAATAGCTCTTTATGCCTGTGTTTTCTGGGACCCTCAAGCCTGAAAGAGCCAGGCTGAGAAGTTTGTCTCCTGGGTTAAGGCAGCTCAGGTAAGTGGCCTCTCCCCTCTGACCGAGCCTCCTGGTCTCAGGTCCTATGAACTAGGAAGCAATGAAGCTAAAAAGAATATTCTCTCATCAAGTCTTGAAGTTCTAGTGCTTTTCTGCCCTGCCTCCAGGGCTGGTCCCTTTAGGGGTGGGTCACTTACCTGTCTCCATCTCAGGCTCTTCGAAACTGGTTCTCAGAAAGACAAGCCAGGAGACACTCCACTCGGGCCCCTGGCAAAAGAGGCTCTGTGATGGCCCTGATTCAGATGACAGTGTTGTCTGGTGTCCCGTGCAGATCCAGGAACTTCCTTGCCAAACACTCGTTTTTCAGAACCCGGCTAAGCTGTGCCAGATTCTGGGGCTGGGAGAGTCCACAGAAGCACCTCCAAGCATTATACCCTGTAGGTCAAGGAGCAGGAGCAGTTTCGTCTTCCCCCTGTGGATTCCCATTGGCTTCTGCTCACCACGATTTGTCTTGATTTGTCCCAGGAGAGCTGTGTGGTCAGGCAATATTGAGCAGAACAAAATCCCTGCTGGCAGAAGAGGCCTTGAACTTTCCAAAAACCGAAGCACTGCTCTCTGGTTTTCAATTTGAGCAGACAACTGTGTTTTGTGTGGACGCTGAGGAGTATGTCCTAATGTAGGAAGCTGTTGTAAACCAACACTCACCACCACAATGATACAGTCATGGCATTAACTAGACACAAGTAAGACAGTACCCAGAATATAAAGACTTCCAGATTTGTAGAATGACTGAATGAGTACATCAATGAACAAACCAAGAAATGAAGACCATGGATAAAATTTAGCTGCTCAGAAGATGACCACCTGCTGCATGATTCCATTTATATGAAAGGTCCAGAATAGGCAAACATGTAAAGCTAGATTAGTAATTGTCAGGGGCTGGGGTGGGGATAGGGAGTGACTATTATTACTGTTTCTTTTGTGAGTAATGAAAATGTTCTGAAATTACATATGATGTACAACTTTATACTAAAATCACTGAATTATTTACTTTATAGGGTAAATTTATGATATATTAATTATATCAATATAATTTAAAATTAAGTTTTAAATTAAAATTTAAAAATTTAATTAAAATTAAACATTTAGATTAAAAATTAAAATTTAAAAATTAATTAAAATTAAAATTTTAATTAAAATAAAAAATATTTTTTACCCACTCAGGAACTAACAAAGACTAGCCATATTGATTTCTGAGCCATCAGGATCTCACACCAGGACCAAATCACATGATATGATGGGACCATCAAGATAGGAGATAGCTTTGCCATGACCCAAAGAGACTGCAGCCCAACATTGTCCACTCAACTACCACTCCCAAACACCATCCTCAAGCTGAACAAAGGAAAACCATATGATGTTTCCCATTAATAGGCATTGCTGTGTGAATAACTCTCAGGATCCTCACACTTCTGAAGTACTTAATAATCCTCATGTTATCAATGGGTATTTGCTGAGCTTGAGCAACTGTGACTTTTCCAAGGTCACCCCAACATTCCATGGAGCTCAAACCAGGCCTTCCAACTCCAAAATTTGGTATTGGACTTGGGAAGGGATTAGTGGAGACTGCAAGAGTTAGGATGAGACAGCTTAAAGGGAATAGGAGTTCGCTGTGTGGCTAACTTGGGCAGCTAGCAATCTCAGATCTCCAATGGGAGGCGCCACCACCCTATCAGAGCACCAAAGCGGAGGGAAGGAAAGACACTCAGGTTCTTGAGTGTCTGCTATGTGCCTGCCTGGTCCTACGTTAGGTGCAGTAGGAATTGCCCACCTTTTACTATACACTGCCAGAGATTAGCAGAGGCAGATGGGGCTTCAGGTTGCATTTAGACAGGAAGTTAGGAGATTGGGAGAGGGAGAGATAAGCAAGGCTTTGGCCAAAGCCTTCCCCTGACATCATTATATCAACAGAACACACTGGTCATGGCAAACACCCTTCTCCAACAACAGAGAGACAACTCTACACATGAATATCACCAGATGGTCAATACCAAAATCAGATTGATTATATTCTTTGCAGTCGAAGATGGAGAAACACTATGCAGTCAGCAAAAACAAGATCTGGAGCAGACTGTGGCCCAGATCATGAGCTCCTTATTGCAAAATTCAGGCTTAAATTGAAGAAAATAGGGAAAACCACTAAGCCATTCAGATATGACCTAAATAAAATCCCTTATGATTGTATAGTGGAAGTAATAAACAGATTCAAGGGATCAGATCTGGTAGACAGAGTGCCCGAAAAACTACTGGTGGAGGTTTGTAACATGGTACAGAAGACATGACCAAAACCATCTCACAGGAAAATTCAAGAAGGCAATAGTTAGTTGTCTGAGGAAGCTTTACAAATAGCTGAGAAAAGAAGAGAAGTGAAAGGCAAGGGAGAAAGGGAAAGATATACCCAACTGAATATAGAGTTCCAAAGAAGGGCAAGGAGAGATAAAAAGACCTTCTTAAATGAGCAATGCAAAGAAATAAAGGAAAGCAGTAGAATGAGAAAGACTAGAGATCTCTTCAAGAAAACTGGAGATATCAAGGGAACATTTGATGCAAGGATGGTGTGATAAAGGACAGAAGTGGTAAGGACCTAACAGAAGCAGGCGAGATTAAGAAGAGGTGGCAAGAGTACACAGAAGAACTATACAGAAAAGTTCTTAATGATCAGATAAACATGATGCTGTGGTCACTCACCTAAAGCCAGACATCCTGGAGTGTGAAGTTCAATGGGCCTTAGGAAGCATTACTATGAATAAAGCTAGTGTAGGTGATGGAATTCCAGTTGAGCTATTTAAAATCCTAAAAGATGATGCTGTTAAAGTGTTACACTTAATAAGACAGCAAATTTGGAAAACTCAGCAGTGGCCACAGGTTTGGAAAGAATCCCAAGAAGGGCAATGCCAAAGAATGTTCAAACTACCACACAATTGTACTCATTTCACGTGCTAGTAAGGTTATGCTCAAAATCCCTCAGCTTTAGCAGTATGTAAAACTGAGAACCTCGATAACCTCAGATATGCAGGTGACACCACCCTTATGGCAGAAAGTGAAGAGGAACTAAAAAGCCTCTTGATGAAAGTGAAAGAGGAGAGTGAAAAAGTTGGCTTAAAGCTCAACATTCAGAAAACTAAGATCATGCCATCTGGTCTCATCACCTCATGGGAAATAGATGGGAAGACAGTGGAAACAGTGTCAGACTTTATTTTTTTTTTGGCTCCAAAATCACTGCAGATGGTGACTGCAGCCATGAAATTAAAAGACGCTTACTCCTTGGAAGGAAAGTTATGACCAACCTAGATAGCATATTAAAAAGCAGAGACATTATTTGGCCAACAAAGGTCCGTCTGGTCAAGGCTATGGTTTTTCCAGTGGTCATGTATGGATGTGAGAGTTAGACTGTGAAGAAAGCTGAGCGCCGAAAAATTGATGCTTTTGAACTGTGGTGTTGGAGAAGACTCTTGAGAGTCCCTTGGACTGCAAGGAGATCCAACCAGTCCATCCTGAAGGAGAACAGTCCTGGGTGTTCATTAGAAGGACTGATGTTGAAGCTGAAACTCCAATACTTTGGCCACCTCATGCGAAGAGTTGACTCATTAGAAAAGACCCTGATGCTTGGAGGAATTGGGGGCAGGAGGAGAAGGGGACAAGATAGGATGAGATGGCTGGATGGCATCACCGACTTGATGGGCATGAGTCTGAGTAAACTCCGGGAGTCGGTGATGGACAGGGAGGCCTGACGTGCTGCGATTCTTGGGGTCGCAAAGAGTCGGATACGACTGAGTGACTGAACTGAACTGAACTGAACTGAACTGAAAACTGAGAACTTCCAGATAAACAAGTTCCATTCAGAAAAGGCAGAAGATACAGAGACCAATTGCCAACATTCGTTGGATCATAGAGAAAGCAAGGGTTTCCAGGAAGACATCTACCTTTGCTTCATTAACTATGCTAAAGCCTTTGTGCAGATCACAACAAATTGTGGAAAATCCTTAATGAGATGGGAATACCAGACCACCTTATCTGTCTCCTGAGAAATCTCTATGCAGGTCAAAACCAACAGTTAGAACTGGACATGAAATAGCTGACTGGTTCAAAATTGGGAAAGGAGTATAACAAGGCTGTATATTATCACTTGCTTATTTAACTTATATGCAGAGTATATCCTGAAAACTGCCAGGCTGGATGAATCACCGGCTGGAATCAAGATTGCTGGGAGAAACATCAACAACCTCATATATGCAGGTGATACCACTCCTGTGGCAGAAAGTAAAGAGGAACTAAAGAGCCTCTTGATGAGGGTGAAAGAGAAGAGAGAAAAAGCTGGCTTAAAACTCAACATTCAAAAAACTAAGATCATGGCATCTGGTCCCATCACTTCATAGCAAATAGAAGGGGGAAAAGTGGAAACAATGACAGATTTATTTTCTTGTGCTCCAAAATCACTGCAGATCGTGACTGCAGCCATGAAATTAAAAGATGCTTTCTTCTCAGAAGGAAAGCTATGACAAACCTTGACAGCATATTAAAAAGCAGAGACATCACTTTGCCAACGAAGGTCCATTATAGTCAAGGCTATGGTTTTTCCAGTAGTCATGTATGGATGCGAGTGTTGAACCATAAGGAAGGCTGAGCACCAAAGAAATGATGCTTTGGGATTGTGGTGCTGGAGAAGACTTTTGAGAGTCCCTTGGACCGCAGGGAGATCCAACTAGTCAATTCTAAAGGAATTCAACCCTGAATATTCATTGGAAGGACTGATGCTAAAGCTGAAGCTCCAATCCTTTGGCTATCTGATGTGAAGAGCTGACTCATTGGAAAAGACCCTGATGTTGGAAAAGATTGAAGGCAAAAGGGGAAAGGGGAAGCAGAGGACGAGATGGTTAGAAGACATCACCAACTCAATGGCCATGAATTTGAGCAATCTCTGGGAGATGATGAAGGACAGAGAAACCAGATGTGCTGCAGTCCATGGGGTTGCAATGAGTCGGATGGACTTGGTGAATAAACAACAACAAAAACAGAGTGGACTGAACAGGAGGACGAAAGGAGAAATTTTGAACCTGATTCGAATTGTACTACTTCCTAGTTATGTGGGCTTGGGCCAATTACTAGATGTTTCTGAATTTATTTCCTCATCTATAAAAATGGCTGTCACAGCTGCTTTCAAGGTCATTGGGAGGACTGGAAGAGTTAATGTCCATTAAAGATCCTAGCAAAGTGCCTAAGTTTTCCTCTTTCCTGGGATAAAATCTTTTTGTGTCCTTACCGAACAACTGAGGCAGGCTTACTTTGATTCCACTGGTTCCCTACTTCTCAGGCTCTTTGCCTTTCCCCACTCAGAGCCAAGATCCAGTTTCTATATCCGTGGGACTTCCTGGATCTTGCCAGGGTGGTGGGCAGGGGCAGCTCTTCCCTGCCTTTTAAAGCTACTGTGTGTGGTTTTTTTTTTCCTACTTGGAAAGTCCTGATGTCCTTGTTCAGCACCTGTGTCAAACCTGATGTGTCCCTAAAACTAGAGACTCTGATGAGAATGGAGAAGATGTGACAGGACAACAAAAGGAGGTCCCAGGGATGCTTTACTGCATCAGCCTCAGCACATCCTGTAGACTGGCTTTCCAGTCAGAAAGGAGGCACATCCTGTAGACTGGCTTTCCAGTCACAAAGGAGGCACCAAGGATCTTCCCTGACCCACCCTGCTCTCCACTACCATCACCAGCAGCCCTGCTCAGGGGCAGCCAGGGAGGAGGGGCCAGCAGCCCCCTCACCTGGGAGGCTGTGGTCCTGGCTGCATGTAGAGCAGCCAAGTCCAGACCGATCACTCTCACTTGCCGAAACAGCTGGTCCTGAAGCTCATCACGAACCTGGAATCTTGAGGGTTCAGCTTGGTGGGGTGGTGGCCATGAGGCCTTGGAGGAAGGGGTCAATGCCACTGGGTGTCAGGAAATATGAACAGCACAGATTGGACCAGCCTCTTGGAAGCCCCAAGGGTCATCATACAATGCCAAGCTAGCTCAGAGCTGGACAAGCCAGTCACTTGCATCTGTCAGGTTTGTGTCATGAAACAGAGGCCTGGGCGGACACAAAGGGGTCTGGAGCTGGCTGGGCAGGAAGTCTCCCCTCTCACATACTTCTTTGAGAAGGAGAGGAAGGCAAGCTCATTTCAGGAGCACAGCCACCCATCTCCTCCCCTTTTAGAAATCCTCTAATCTGGAGTGGGTGGCAGACTCATGACCGAAGGTGTTGGTGGCACCTGCTTTATTTTCACGGTCCTGGGGAGATGATCAGCAGAGGCCTGGCCTCCTGGCACTAAGCTGGGCTCCACCCCCGACTCCCACCTGCACCTGGGGAACCTGGTCACCGTCCTGCACGATCTACCAGGTGGCAAAGAAGGCAGAGCTGAGTGGGACTCAGGAGTTGGGTGCTGAGGCCTGGTACTGGCTGTCCAGGCAGAACATGAAGGGCTGGAGCGTGGTGTGGCTGAAGTCGAAGGCCAGGGTGAAGACATTGGTGTGGTAACCCCCAGGAGGGTCCCATGGTTTTTCTGGCCCTGTTCTCTCCCAGAACCAGGGGTAGAAAGTCCTGGTAGGGGAGGATCTGGAAGAAAAGATGGAGGAGGTGGCTGCCCACCTACTCCATTGTCTTTGGACAGATTTTTTGCTTTTTTGAAGGACTGCTCAGATATTTTGATTCTTTCTTGGCATTATGTTAATTGTGACAGCATTAATTTCCCACTGTCTGATGAGGGATACTGATGCCCAGAGGGGTTGGGTGACATGAACAGGGTCACAGAGTGAGTAAGTGGCAGAGTTGAGGGGACAGGTCGTAGATCAGGAACACCAGACCTAGTTGACCTGAGGCACATCTATCTGGTTTGTGCCTCCTCATGGCTCCTAAGGGGTGCTGGGGCCCAGGGCCCCCTACCTGGACCATGGCCCCCACGATCTTCCTAGCCTCCTGGTACAGCTTGTCGCCAGTCCACCAGCGATTCAGGTGTCTCAGCTCAGTCGCCAGCCGGGTGTGCATGACTGCCAGCTTTGGGGTTTCTCTTGACCAGGTGTCACCCCGAAAACTCCAAGTTCAGAGTCACCACAGTCCTTCCCAGAGAATCATCTTTCTGATAAGGCAGACACACACAGCTCTGGGGACTAGAAAGAGGCGGTGAGGCTTAGTGACCTGGGCCAAATTCCTGGCCCTCACTGGACCTCCATCTCCTCAGTTTTGCTGCGAGGCTCCTCTGACCCACACAACAGGCCAGGAGGGGGATGACAGCGGTCCCTAAGTCTCAGGTTCCTAAGTTCCTAGAAGGGATTTGTGTAAAATGGGCAAGCATGGGGCAGTTGTTGGTTTGGGGCAGCAAAACCTTTGCCTGATGATTCTGCCTAGCAGGATGACCAGAGCCTTGGCTGGTGGGGGTCCTGGGTGATTCTAGGAGCCTTGCCTTTGAGACTGAGTCCACCTGTCCAGTGAGTTGCATCCCTCTGCAGGGTCTCTCCTGGGCGCTGGACCTCTCCTTAGCATTGGGCTTGGTTTTATGGTGCTCTCCCCAGGGAGCCCCAGGGAGCCCCAGGGAAGGAGAAAGAAGGAGAGTCGGGCAGAGTCTGTTTCTGTAGTCAGGCTTTCTTCTCGAGGCCGGGAAGGAAAGTGCCGTCCTGAAGGTCATTTGCTGGTTTTGAGTTAAGCCTTTGAGTGTGGTCTTATTCAATCTATTCTTCAGTAGACCAAGGAGCCTGCTGCTCTTAACAGGAACAAAGAAACATACAGTCCTTAGAAAGGGGGCTGGAGCGAACTCCCTAGGAAGGAGGTGGTGGAGTAGAGTGGAAAGAGCCCAGACCTGGCCACTACACTGATTCCAGTCCCCGCGTGCACTCTGCCATCAGACATTCTGCTCTGGAGTTCGTTAGTTATCTTTGTTGAGCTTTTAGTCTGCAAAACGAGGGTGATGACAGGCTATAATGATGAGAGATGGCATATTCAAATATCTTAAATAACCAGAAGTGATGGCCATCATGATGATAGAGAGCAAGGGTGGGGGCGGGGGAAGATCCCCAGGAAATTTCGGATTATGCACCTGGCAGAAGGTACCAAGTGCCCGTTTCTGGATAGTCCAGGGAGGAAACTGGCTTCTAAGGAAATTAGGCCTGCAGAAGAAAAATTAGGTGGAAGTGAAAGCTGCTTTCAGGTATTTAAAGAGGCTATTACTGTGTCAAAGAGCGAGAGCTTCTTCTCTGAGGGTCTAGAAGCTTGGTGAAGAGCAACAGATGGACGCTGGATCAAAATGAGGGGGCCTTTTTATACAATCAGCACCGCTCCAGACGGACTGTGGAGGGGATGAGCCCCTTATCGGTGGAGAGAGTCAAGTGATGATCTCTGGACACACACCGGTTTTGCTAAAGAACTCCTTCCAACATACTGATTCTGGGAACCATGCACAGATATGTGTGCCTAATATTGAGGTCTGAAGCCATGGACCCCTGCATGGAGTACTCTGGTCTTCCCCTCCTGGAACCTGGGACTGGCTTTTTCCTAAGGAGACAAGACTGTCCATCCCTGAGTCTGTCCAGCCAGGAAGCAAGGGATGCATGCCAAGCAGTCGGCAAGAAGGCAGAGTCATCGTGCAGGTTGTCAAAGGGCAGCAGGGCCTGGCCGTTGTCCTGGAAGTGGGTGCTGAGGGACAGAAGCCCCAGGAAGTTGGTCTGGTTGCAGAGGTCCATGGCGAGGGTGATCTCACTGCCGTACAACATGCTGGCGTCCATGAAGCAGGTGAGTCCATTGATCTGGTTGCGGACTTTTTTTGCTTTTGTGCCAAGTGGAAGAAGGAGATGCAGTCTTGCTTACTGGTGATGTGTGGGTCATTGTGTGGGGTCCGAGGTGGAAGAGAAGTCACTTACACCGGGGCCCTTCCTGCGCAAGCTCACTCCTCCAGGTCATCCCCCACGTGCTTCAGAGCCTTGCTCAAAACTCCCTTCTTAGCTGTTGTATGTATAGCACAAGAGCTCAGCTCCAGCCTCCGTGATACCTACAGGAGTGGGGTGAAGGCTGAGAAGGGAAGGGGCATATGTTTACATACAGCTGATTCAAGTTGTTTTATAGCAGAAACTAACAACATGCAGAACAGCTATACTCCAGTTAAAAAACAAAAGCAAAAACTTCCTTCTTCCAGGAAATCCTCCTTGACTCATCCAGACTCAGGCTGCTCATCAGGTTATCTGAGCATCCTTAGCACTTGGTGCTGTAGAGTCATGAAAGGTTAGATATGGATGAGGCCTTAGAACCTCATGTTACAGACAGGGAAACTGAGGCTCAGAGAGAGGAAGGACAACTCCTCAGTGGGAGAGGAGGGAGTAGAAACTAGTTCTCTGACATGAAGGCTTGTGTTGCTTTCACTCCACTCAGTTCAACAGACATCAGCCCCTTCTTGTGCTGGTCGCCTTGGAGATCGTGAGGATCAAGAAAACTCCAGACAGGCTGCAGGAAGCTGGCAGTTCATTGAGCACAGGCCTGCACATAGAGTAATGTAACTCTAAGTTAAGGTGGCATTTGCTGTGTTAGATTTACCAGTCAGAAGTGCTAGTCCTCAGTCATGTCTGACTCTTTCCAATCCCATAGTCTGTAGCCTGCCAGGCTCCTCTGTCCATGGGATTCTCTAGGCAAGAATACTAGAGTGGGTTGCCATGCCTTTCTCCAGGGGATCATCCCGGTCCAAGGATTGAACCCTGGTCTTCCATGGTGCAGGCAGATTCCTTACCATCTGAGCCACCAGTGAAGCCAGTAACAGTATACCAGGAAGATAGGGGATGGCTCCCCAGAGATGCTGGAGGAAGAAGCCAGCTAGGGGCCCTCACATGACACACTGCAAGAACAGTAAGTGTGAGTGAACATGTGAGTGTGTGTGGGGTCTCTGCTCCCTAGAGTCTGTCTTTCTTCCCTTGTGTCCCACAGCATCCTTGCTCTCAGCATGAAACAGAACACTGTCCTCCCAACTGGACCCTAAGAATTGGTGGGAACTGCAAGGGCCTCGGCCTACCCCAAAGGGAGGGAAGGACAAGAGCTAAGAGACTCTAAAGGCTTCCAAAAGCAGCAGTCCGCAGGCTTCCCCTGTTGGAATGGGACCCACAGGTCAAGGCCAGTCTTATTTGCTTCCCCTTTTGTGAAGCCTGCACCAAATCTCCCGGCAGTTGCCCCACCCTCATCCCTCAAATACATTCAGAACTAGGTGTCTGTGTCAGACTGTGCATCTTCTCACTGTCTGATACTCCAGCATCTCGGGCAGCTCCTTAAGGCAGGTGCTCTAGGCTTCCAGATGCCCAGCCCCAGCTTTTGGCCGGGGATGGAGCCTGGGAGACCTCAGTACGTACCTTGATGAGGAAGCAAAGGGGCAGGTGGGCACAGGTCCTGTCACAGTCAACACCCTCAGTGAAGGCCACTCTGTCTGTGGACTCAGGGTGAAGTCCAAGACATAGTCAATGAACTGGCCCCACTGCATGAACTTAAGGGTGCAGCTGAGGTCAGAGGTCAGCCTCTCACTGCAGAAGCGCATGATCTGGTTGGAGACAGCCTGGACCTGGTGGGGGAGCAATCAACGTGGTGCACTGAGCCCACACATGTCAGAGCCAACCCAGGACTCAGAGGCTGACAGCTTTCGCCCACTGGAGTTAAAGCAGCTTCTCCTCCTCTCCTGCCCTCCCCTCCCCTTTCCTGCTTTGTCCCACTTTTCCTGCTTTGTCCATCTCTGTCATTCCTACAGAGATATTCTCCTGCCTGGATCCTGAGGATTCCAGGAGTAAAGAAAGGGGAACAGACCAGATTGGCTGACTCAGACCCCACCAGGTCCTCCAGAGAGATAAATGATAGATTGGTTTATACAGATTAATGGATAATTAGATAACAGAACTTATTGATAGATGCAAGGATTGGTTGCTAGGTGATGGATGATAAATAGAGAACTGGGTAATGAAATGAGCAATGGAAGAAAAATTAATAAATAGATGCTGATAGATTGATAGATGATAGATTGTGATATTGACATATGAATAGAAAACTGATAAATTCTTAAATGTGAAATAGGTCAATACATAGAGCTACATTAAGCTGTATTGCTCTTAAAGATACTTTGACATGAATTCTTTCAGAAAAAACAATACTATAATGGCTAGTACTAATATCTTCCTTTCTTTTTTGTTTTTTTAATATATATTTATTTATTTTAATTGGAGGCTCATTCCTTTATAATATCATATTGGTTTTCCCATACATTGATATGAATCCACCATGGGTATAGATGTGTTCCCCATCCTGAACCCCCCTCCCACCTCCCTCCCCATCCCATCCCTCTGGGTCATCCCAGTGCACCAGCCCTGAGTACCCTGTATCATGCATTGAACCTGAACTGGAGATTCATTTCACATATGATAATATACATGTTTCAATGCCATTCTCCCATATCATTCCACCCTCGCCCTCTCCCACAGAGTCCAAAAGACTGCTCTATGCATCTGTGTCTCTTTTGCTGTCTCACATATAGGGTTATCATTACCATCTTTCTAAATTCCATATATATCCATTAGTATACTGTATTGGTGTTTTTCTTTCTGGCTTACTTCACTTTGTATAATGGGCTCTAGTTTCATCCACCTCATTAGAACTGATTCAAATATATTCTTTTTAATGGCTGAGTAATATTCCATGATGTATATGTACCACAGCTTTCTCATCCATTCATCTGCTGATGGGCATCTAGGCTACTTCCATGTCCTGGGTATTATAAACAGTGCTGTGATGAATATTTGGGTATGCATGTCTCTTTCAATTCTGGTTTCTTCAGTGTGTATGCCCAGCAGTGGGATTGCTGGGTCATATGGCAGGTCTATTTCCAGTTTTTAAATGAATCTCCACACGGTTCTCCATAGTGGCTATACTAGTTTGCATTCCCACCAACAGTGTCAGAGGGTCCCCTTTTCTCCACACCCTCTCCAGCATTTATTGCTTGCAGACTTTTGGATAGCAGCCATTCTGACTGGTGTGAGATGGTACCTCATTGCAGTTTTGATTTGCATTTCTCTGATAATGAGTGATGTTGAGCATCTTTTCATGTGTTTATTAGCCATCTGTATGTCTTCTTTGGAGAAATATATATTTAGTTCTTTGGCCCATTTTTTGATTGGGTTGTTTATTTTTCTGGAATTGAGCTGCAGGAACTGCTTGTATATTTTTGAGATTAATTCTTTGTACATTGCTTCACTTGCTATTATTTTCTCCCATTCTTAAGGCTGCCTTTTCACCTTGCTTATAGTTTGTTGTGCAGAAGCTTTTAATTTTGATTAGGTCCCATTTGTTTATTTTTGCTTTTATTTCCAATATTCTGGGAGGTGGGTCATAGGGATCCTGCTGCGGTTTATGTCAGAGAGTGTTTTGCCTATGTTTTCCTCTAGGAGTTTTATAATTTCTGGTCTTACATTTAGACCTTTAATCCATTTTGAGTTTATTTTTGTGTATGCTGTTAGGAAGTGTTCTAGTTTCATTCTTCTGCAAGTGGTTGACCAGTTTTCCCAGCACCACTTGTTAAAGAGATTGTCTTTTCTCCATTGTATATTCTTGCCTCCTTTGTCAAAGATAAGGTGTCCATAGGTGCGTGGATTTATCTCTGAGCTTTCTATTTTGTTCCATTGATCTATATTTCTGTCTTTGTGCCAGTACCACACTGTCTTGATGACTGGCTTTGTAGTATAGCCTGAAGTCAGGCAGGTTGATTCCTCCAGTTCCATTCTTATTTCTAAAGATTGCTTTGGCTATTCGAGGTTTTTTGTATTTCCATATAAATTGTGAAATTATTTGTTCTAGTTCTGTGAAAAATAGCGTTGGTAGCTTGATAGGGATTGCATTGAATCTATAGATTGCTTTGGGTAGTATACTCATTTTCAGTATATTGATTCTTCCAATCCATGAACTCAGTATATTTTTCCATCTATTTGTGTCCTCTTTGATTTGTTTTACCAGTGTTTTATAGTTTTCTATATATAGGTCTTTTGTTTCTTTAAGTAGATTTATTCCTAAGTATTTTATTTTTTTCATTGCAATGGTGAATGGAATTTTTTCCTTAATTTCTCTTTCTGTTTTCTCATTGTTAATGTATAGGAATGGAAGGGATTTCTGTGTGTCAATTTTATATCCTGCAACTTTACTATATTCATTGATTAGCTCTAGTAATTTTCTGATGGAGTCTTTAGTGTTTTCTATGTAGAGGATCATGTCATCTGCAAACAGTGAGAGTTTTAATTTTTCTTTTCCAATCTGGATTCCTTTTATTTCTTTATCTCCTCTGATTGCTGTGGCCAAAGCTTCCAAAACTATATTGAATAGTAGTGGTGAGAGTGGGCATCCTTGTTTTGTTCCTGACTTTAGGGGAAATGTTTTCAATTTTTCACCATTGAGGATAATGTTTGTTGAAGGTTTCTCATATATAGCTTTTATTATGTTGAGGTATGTTCCTTCTATTCCTGCTTTCTGGAGGGTTATTTTTTCATAAATGGATGTTGAATTTTGTCAAAGGCTTTCTCTGCATCTATTGAGATAATATGGTTTTTATTATTCAATTTGTTAATGTGGTGTATTACATTGATTGATTTGTGGATATTAAAGAATCCTTGCATTCCTGCCCACTTGGTCATGATGTATGATCTTTTTAATACGTTGTTAGATTCTGTTTGCTAGAATTTTGTTAAGGATTCTTGCATCTATGTTCATCAGGGATATTGGCCTATAGTTTTCTTTTTCTGTGGCATCTTTGTCAGGTTGTGGTATTAAGGTGATGGTGTCCTCATAGAATGAGTTTGGAAGTCTACCTTCCTCTGCAATTTTCTGGAAGATTCTGAGTAGGATAGGTGTTAGTTCTCTAAATTTTTGGTAGAAATCAGCTGTGAAGCCGTCTGGTCCTGGGCTTTTCTTTGTTGGAAGATTTCTGATTAGTTTCAATTTCCGTGCTTGTGATGGGCCTGTTGAGATTTTCTATTTCTTCCTGGTTCAATTTTGGAAAATTTTGCTTTTCTAAGAATTTTTCCATTTCTTCCAAGTTGTCCATTTTATTTGCATATAGTTGCTGATAATAGTCTCTTATGATCCTTTGTATTTCTGTGTTTTCTGTTGTGATCTCTCCATTTTCATTTCTAATTTTGTTGATTTGATTTTTCTCCCTTTTTTTTTTTTTTTTTTTTGATGAGTCTGGCTAATGTTTTGTCAATTTTATTTACCTTATCAAAGAACCAGCTTTTGGTTATGTTGATTTTTGCTATGGTCTCTTTTGTTTCTTTTGCATTTATATCTGCCCTAATTTTTAAGATTTCTTTCCTTCTACTAACCCTGAGGTTCATAATTCCTTCCTTTTCAAGTTGCTTTGGGTGTAGAGTTAGGTTACTTATTTGACTTTTTTCTTGTTTCTTGAGGTAAGCCTGTATTGCTATGAACCTTCCCCTTAGCACTGCTTTTACAGTGTCCCATAGGTTTTGGATTATTGTGTTTTCATTTTCATTCATTTCTATGCGTATTTTGATTTCTTTTTTTATTTCGTCTGTGATTTGTTGGTTATTCATCAGTGTGCTGTTCAGAATTTTTAATAGTTTTTCTCCTGTAATTGAGATCTAATCTTACTGCATTGTGGTCAGAAAAGATGCTTGGATGATTTCAATTTTTTTGAATTTACCAAGGCTAGATTTATGGCCCAGGATGTGATTTATCCTGGAGAAGATTCCATGTGCCCTTGAGAAAAAGGTGAAATCCATTGTTTTGGAGTGAAATGTCCTACAGATATCAACTAGGTCTAACTGGTCTACTGTATCATTTAAAGTTTGTGTTTCCTTGTTAATTTTCTGTTTAGTTGATCTATTCTTAGGTGTGAGTGGGGTATTAAAGTCTCCCACTATTATTGTGTTATTGTTAATTTCCCCTTTCATACTTGTTAGCATTTGCCTTACATATTGTGGTGCTCCTACGTTGGGTGCATATATATTCATAATTGTTATATCTTCTTCTTGGATTGATCCTTTGATCACTATGTAGTGTCCTTCTTTGTCTCTTTTCACAGCCTTTGTGTTAAAGTCTATTTTATCTGATATGAGTATTGCAACTCCTGCTTTCTTTTGGTCTCTATTTGCGTGGAATATCTTTTTCCAGCCCTTCACTTTCAGTCTGTATGTGTCCCTTGTTTTGAGGTGGGTCTCTTGTAGACAACGTATATAGGGGTCTTGTTTTTGTATCCATTCAGCCAGTCTTTGTCTTTTGGTTGGGGCATTCAATTCGTTTACATTTAAGGTAATTATTGGTAAGTATGATCCTGTTGCCATTTACTTTGTTGTTTTGGGTTCGAGTTTATACACCCTTTCTGTGTTTCCTGTCTGGAGAAGATCTTTAGCATTTGTTGGAGAGCTGGTTTGGTGGTGCTGTGTTCTCTCAGCTTTTGCTTGTCTGTAAAGCTTTTGATTTCTCCTTCATATTTGAATGAGATCATTGCTGGGTACAGTAATCTGGGTTGTAGGTTTTTCTCTTTTATCACTTTAGGGATGTCCTGCCATTCCCTTCTGGCCTGAAGAGTTTCTATTGAAAGATCAGCTGTTATCCTTATGGGAATCCCCTTGTGTATTATTTGTTATTTTTCCCTTGCTGCTTTTAACATTTGTTCTTTGTGTTTGATCTTTGTTAATTTGATTTATATGTGTCTTGGGGTGTTTTGCCTTGGGTTTATCCTGCTTGAGACTTTCTGGGTTTCTTGGATTTGGGTGACTATTTCCTTCCCCATTTTAGGGAAGTTTTCAACTATTACCTCCATAAGTATTTTCTCATCATTTCTTTCTTTTTGTCTTCTTCTTCTGGGATTCCTATGATTCGAATGTTGGGGTGTTTCACATTGTCCCAGAGGTCTCTGAGTTTGTCCTCATTTCTTTTAATTCTTTTTTCTTTTTTCCTCTCTGCTTCATTTGTTTCTATCATTCTATCTTCTACCTCACTTATCCTATCTTCCTTCTGCCTCCGTTATTCTACTGTTAGTTATCTCCAGAGTGTTCTTGATCTCAGTTGCTGCATTATTCATTATATATTGACTCTCTTTTATTTCTTTTAGGTCCTTGTTAAACATTTTTTGCATCTTCTCAATCCTTGTCTCCAGTCTATTTATCTGTAACTCCATTTTGTTTTCAAGTTTTGGATCATTTTCACTATCATTATTCTGAATTCCTTTTCAGGTAGATTCCCTATCTCCTCCTCTTTTGTTTGGTTTGGTGGGCATTTATCATGTTCCTTTACCTGCTGAGTATTTCTCTGCCTTTTCATTTGTTTAGATTGCTATGTTTGGGTTGGCCTTTCTGTATTCTGGCACTTTGTGGCTCCTCTTTATTGTGGAGGTTCCTTGCTATTGGTGGGGTTGGACAGGTGTCTTGTCAAGGCTTCCTGGTTAGGGAAGCTTGTGTTGGCGTTCTGGTGGGTGGAGCTGGATTTCTTCTCTCTGGAGTGCAATGAAGTGTCCAGTAGTGAGTTTTGAGATGTTAATGGGTGAGGCGGCCTCAGGCTTGAGAAGGTCCCCCCAAGAGGGCCTGGAGGGGGCGGTGACAGGCCTCCCTGGCTGCTCCCATTCCCATCCCCACCGCACACCTCTAGGGTGGCCACTGCACGTGGGATGAAAGCCAGTGGAGCAAAGCAGGCAGGGGAGGTGTCCCAGAGCCTGAGAGTGTTAGCTGCATAGATGCCACCAGAAAGGTCCTGAGGCATCCATTTCTGCCTCCTGGCATCTCAATACTTCAGGAAAGAATGAATGTCTGAAAGATGTAGGAATTTAGACACCCCATTGAATGCAATAGTCTCTGCCTGGGGCACTTATAATTTAGAAGGCTCAAAAACGCAAACAATGACTTGAAAGACTGTACAGGTTTTATCCCTGCCTGTCCCGCCCCACCCCAGTCACAGCCCCCTCAGCTTCTGGTGTGGTTATGAGCTTGGGGGTCAGTGGGCCCAGTGTCTTGACATCACTGGAGGTGGCAGGTGTCAGCATCCAATGTCAAGGGAAGATGATCCGCTAGCCAGAGACCTTTGTGCTGAGTGAGGGCTTCTCTCTCTCCCCTCTTCCCCTCCTATACCCCCAATTCAGTCTTCTGAGATGGTCATGGGGAGAAATGAGACCCTTCTCTGCTCTTCCTCATCCCTGGAGGATACAAGTCTCATGAATGCAACCTGACTTGACATCAGAGTGGGCTACCCTGGGTCTGTCACTTGTATTGGGCTCTGGGCTAGGGCAGCTCTTCACTTCCTTTGTGTCCATCTGGGCAGTGATGATGGAATCAGGCCTCACATCCAGCGTGGGCACAGGCTTATCCCAGAAGAGATGGGGCCAGGCGCTCCCCTGATGCTTCTCCCAATTACTGAAGGCTAATTGGGCTGATGTATACCGTCTTCCAGGACTAATGAGGGATTTACAGTACTATTTATTTGTTTATGTTTTTAACCAAAATGTATGGAGAGTCTTCCCATCCAGGGCCTGTGCTGGTGGTAGGGTTATAGTAGTGAACAAAAACAGCCATCTAACAAAGGAGAAGCATGAAACAAACATGCCCTTGCAGGTGCGAGGAAGGAAAAAGCTCTAGGTAAATCCATATAAACGCAAGAGGTTCTTCTTTTCCTCCAGTGTTAGGTGATTTGCCCAAGATGACAGAGGATGAGGTGGTTGGATGGCATCACTGACTTGATGGACATGAGTTTGAGCAAGCTCTGGGAGTTGGTGATGGACAGGGAGGCCTGGCGTGCTGCAGGCCATGGTGTCACAAAGAGTCGGCCACGACTGGGTGACTGAAACCAACAGCTGACTAGTGTAGGAACTTGAATCCAAGTCAAGTTCTTAATCCGCTCCACCAGGTTTGACCCTGTCACCATCCTCTGCCCGGAAACCAATATGGCCTATTTAAAATATAAATTTTATAGTGCCACCACTCCCTTCTACACCCAAACACTCCTAATACTTTCACTGCAGTTGTTGTAGCCATGCTTTCTGGGGAACAAACTCACTCAGAAGGACAATGCAGATAGTAGAGTGCAGTTTATTACACCATCGGGCCCAAGGCAGAGTCTCCTCTTAGCCAAGGACCCCGATCAGCATTTGTGAAAATCTTTTATACCCCATGTGTACATGTCCAAACCCACCTCCCCAAATTCCTTGAGACTTACATAAATTAAGGAAGGGTAAATACAATCCCAATAACCCCATCACTCATGTGCCATGTGCTCAGACAGTTAAACAATTAGCCAATAATCAATAAGCACGAGGTTACACTCCAACAGGTACAGAAAAATTTATGGCCTGTCTGGAGGAAGGGGTGATTAGTGTATGTGTTCTCTTAGGCGATGAGTAATCTGGATATGATCTTCAAGATTCCCGTCCAGAGGCGGTCTTATACGTCTGTTGTCATTTCCACAGACACTAAACACGGAGTTCAGAGTCCATTGGAGAGGTGGCCGAGCATGATCAGCATGAGCAGGCCTAAGATGGAGTCCAGGCCCTATGAATTCCTTCTTCACAGTTAGAATAAAACTCAAACTCTTTCATGATCTGGTTCTTGGCCAATCTGTGGTATTTAAAAGGTACACCCACAAGTTCTTTGACATTCCTCATTCAAAAAATGGAATCTAATTCCCCTCCCTTGATTGTTCACTTCTGTCTAATAGAATGCGGTGGAAGTGATGCTATGTGTTTTCCAAGGTTAGATGTAAAAAGAATTCAGCTCCTACCTGGCTCGCTCTCTCTCAGGACACTTGTCCTTTGGAAGCTACCATGCTGTGACGGTAGCCCCCGGCCACATGACGAGACTCATCAGTAGCCTCACCTATGCATCCAGCCAACACCAACCTCAACAGTTAGACAATGTGAGTGAATGAAACTGCAAGCCATTCTGTCCCTGGCCTTTGAGTCTTCCATTTGAAGTTCAAGACATCCGGAAGCAGAGATGATCTGTCTCCACCATGCCCTGTCAGAATGCCTGGCCCACAGACGCTGTGAGAGGTAAAACACGATTACTTTGTTTTCAGCTGCAGTGGTAGATAACTAACACAACACCTCAGACTTCGCCTCCTCCCAAGAGCCTCTTTGTTCATCACACTCCTGTTATGCTGACCTCTTTTGTTCTCCTTGGGCACCAAGTTCGTTCTTACCTCAGGACCTTTGCACTTGGTGTTTCTTCTTTCTAGAATACTTGCCCATCACACGGACCTTTGTCTGACTGTCTCCTTCTCATTGTCCAGGTCTTTGCTCAAATATCCCCTCCTCAGAGAGTGCTTCCCTGACCACATTTTATAATACTGCCCATCCTACCAGTCACTTACTCCCAAGCATTTCCTTGAAAGCTTTTATTCTATGAAATTATCTTATTTACTTATTTGTCCATTTATTGCTTGTCAGTCCTTCACACTTCTTCCTTCCTCTTTCCAGCCCCTCCTGTCTGGTGTTGATGGGGGAGGATGAGACAGTGAAACCACACGAACTTTGCTCATGATAGTTCCCAGTGCAAAGTAGCAGGTCTCTTGGTCATTGTGGCTGCTCTGTCAGTTTGGTCTCAGCAAGGCAGCTGTGAGCAGTGATGGTGAGATCTTAATTTCCAGCCAAGGGATTGGACCTGGGCAACCTGGATGAAAATCAGGAACACTAGCCACCAGAGCAGCAAGGACTAGAGACTAGAAGTTCTTTTCCCTGGATCTTTGCCCCCAGTCAAATATGCATTTATCATGAAGGCAGAAACTGTCAATGGAGGTACAAGTTTATTATTAGAGACATAGCACAAGAACAAGTGGGAGAACACACAGAGAAATGGTTTATTTAGTTAAGATAGAAGCAAGGCAGATGTGCACACCTGGAGAGAAAGGGTGTGAGCATCACCTCCAGGGAGGAGGAGCACAGTAAAGAGGTGATTCACAGTTAATATCCAGGATATGGAAGCAACCTAGATGCCCATCAGCAGACGAATGGATAGAGAAGCTGTGGTACATATACACCATGGAATATTATTCAGCCATTAAAAAGAATTGATTTGAGTCAGTTCTAATGAGATGGATGAAACTGGAGCCCATTATACAGAGTGAAGTAAGCCAGAAAGACCAATACAGTATACTAATGCATATATATGGAATTTAGAAAGATGGTAACGATAACCCTATATGCAAAACAGAAAAAGAGACACAGATGTACAGAACAGAATTTTGGACTCTGTGGGAGAAGGCGAGGGTGGGATGTTTTGAGAGAACAGCATCGAAACATGTATATTATCTAGGGTGAAACAGATCACCAGCCCAGGCTGGATGCATGAGGCAAGTGCTCAGGCCTGGTGCACTGGGAAGACCCAGAGGAATAGGGTGGAGAAGGAGGTGGGAGGGGGGATCGGGATGGGGAATACATGTAAATCCATGGCTGATTCATGTCATTGTATGACAAAAACCACTACAATATTGTAAAGTAATTAGCTTCCAACTAATAAAAATAAATGAAAAAAAAAAAAAATAAAGAGGCGATTCGGTCATTTACATGTCAGTTCTTCCAGGGGTTTCTATTCCTGGTTCCATTGGTAAAGGAGTACTTCAAGGATGTATATTGTCACCTTACTTATTTAGCTTCTATGCAGAACACATCGTGTGAAATACTGGGATGGATGAAGCACAGGCTGGAATCAAGATTGCCAGGAGAAATATCAATACTCTCAGATATGCAGATGACACCACCCTTATGGCAGATAGCAAAGAGGAACTAAAGAGCCTCTTAATGAGTGAAAGAAAGGTGAAAGAAGAGAGTGAAAAACTGACTAAAAGCTCAACATTCAGAAAACTAAGATCATGGCATCTGGTCCCATCACTTCAGGGCAAATAGATGGGGAAACAATGAAAACAGTGAGAGACTTTATTTTCTTGGGCTCCAAAATCACAGCAGATGGTGACTGCAGCCATGAAATGAAAAGATTCTTGCTCCTTGGAAGAAAAGCAAATACAAATCTAAATAGCATATTAAACAACAGGGACATTATTTTGCTGAAAAATGTCCATCTAGTCAAAGCTATGGGTTTTCCAGTAGTCACATATGGATGTGAGAGTTGGACTATAAAGAAAGCTGAGTGCTGAAGAATTGATGCTTTTGAACTGTAGTGATGGAGAAGACCCTTGAGAGTCCCTTGGACTGCAAGGAGATCCAACTAGTCAATCCTAAAGTAAATCAGTCCTGAATGCATTGGAAGGACTGATGTTGAAGCTGAAGCTCCAATCCTTTGGCCACCTGATGCAAAGAACTGACTCATTTGAAAAGACCATGATGCTGGGAAAGATTGAAGGCAAGAAAAGGGGAAGACAGAGGATGAGGTGGTTGGATGGTATCACCGACTCAATGGGCATGAGTTTGAGCAAGGTTCAGGAGTTGGTGATGGACAGGGAAGCCTGGCGTGCTGCAGTCCGTGGGGTCACAGAGTTGAACTGAGCAACTGAACTGAGCTGAACTCAGGCCAAATATCTGGCTTCTTTTCTTACACCTGATCCACTCTGGGACCCTCCCCTAGGGTGCACATGCACACCTCAGCCACGGTGGATCTCAAAGTGAAGGCTTCTTGGAGAAGCAAGACTCATCATGGTCTGGTGTTATCCCCTGACTTTTAACCCACAAGGAGTCTTTCTGTGCATGTGTAGTGTCTCCCTTGTCCCAGAAGAGGGAGGAAGCAGATCCCTTAATCATTCTCTCGAACAAGGTTTTCCCCTCTGTGCCCTTGTCACGACTTGACCATTGCCATGATTATTACCTTAAGGTGTATACAAGAGAGAAACACTGCCTATTATACCCTGTTTCTGTTGTTACTTCCATTTTGGAGGGCAAACAGAAGGCTGATTGTAAATGCCTTAACTGGAGCCCACCTATCTCTTGTCTCGGAAAATCCTTTTAACAGTTTTAAGTATCCAGCTTGAAGCCTACTTCTTTGTACCCCATGAAATGTAAATAGGAGGCCAGTTGTAAATGTCCAACCTGGAGCCCATCTATCTCCTACATCAAGTTCATGCTGCTGGTCAAAGCAAAGGCCCATGGGCCCATGTTCAGATTCTTGGGAGAGCTGTACAGGGGACCTTGGGGGCACATTCTCTGTCATGGGAGACAGGCTTCAACTCAACCTTTTCCCTCACCCAAGCCTTCGCCTGCTTTATTGACACCCTTGAAGAGCCCAAAAGAATATGTGATCACCTTTCAACCACTTAACACTCCCCTTCATAATACCTTTGATCTTCCCTCCCTAATTCTAATTTACCCCCAGATTCTCAGGACCCCATCTGTCTGTTGCACACACACACACACATGCATGCACATTTGTACCCACAAACACACAGGTTTATGAAGACTAGGGTGGTAGGAACAACCCATCTGACAGGAAGGAGTATTTTAGTGCTGACATTATTTAGAGTTGCCTGAACACGGTAATTATAATAAGCACCTTTCATCAGTTTAATTGTTGTTTTTAAGTTCAACAAGAAAACAGAAAACACTTATGTCTTGCACGGGCACCCTCTGCCCTGCACTTGGTATGTCCCAGTGTCAATGCAGTTAGAAGACATGGCCAGGGGTGGAGATCCAGGCAGGCAGGCATGGCATCATTGTCCCTGGGTGTCCAGATGCCTCCTCCTGCCCTTAGCTCTCTCTCCATTCCAGCTCTCTCAGAAACTGCGGATGGCTCCTCCTGGGTCAGCCCCTGCCACTGCCACAGCTACAGCCACCTGTCCTCTTAGAATGCTCTACTTCCTCAGGCTCCTGTCCTTCCTTTAATTGGTTCAGCCAAACAAACTCAGGAACTTTCCCCAAAGACCTAGTGGGCAAAGAGAACAAAGTAGAATAGAAGGAGTAATTGTAGGCAGTAAATACTTATCTGATGAATGAATAAAAACATGAATGTCTAGACATAACCAATGACAAGTTTCTTTGATTGTGCCATGTAAGAGGTGTGTTGCTTATTCCTTTCATGAGAGACATACTTTGGGGGAGTTGGCACCCACAAGCTCCTTCTCAGGGAACAACCCTCACCCACAATCCCTGCTCAAAGGGTGGACTTATGTCACATGACCCCTACATTCCTCAGCCACTTGGGATACATGGTCCAACCTCAACAAAAGACTTTGGAATTTGAATCCAGAGAGACTGAGCTAGCTGAGTGTGAAAGCAGAAAGAGAAGTTCAGCTTTCTCGGGAGAGGCTCCTATTTGAGCCATATACAGGTGACTGCATAGGCAGGGAACGATGAATGGAGGGAGGGGGGAGGAGGACCAGCTGTGTCAGTCTTGACAGTTGTTTATTCCCGTAATACCTGACTTCACCTTATTTCAGTGACAGCTTTACATCATTAAAATAAACAGCTTCTTTTTATTTAAATTTGTTGGGTTCATAGCCCCTTGCAACTCTAACCATAAACTCTTTCTTCTCTTCAACTCTAATAACCTGACCCCAAAGCCCCAGTTTGATAGTGGAGGAAAGACATGACAGGTGTGTGATATGAAAGTCCAAGCAAAAAGAAAGCAAGGCACACCAGTGAATTGGGGGGAATGGCTCAGATGGATGTAAGGAAGACTAAACTGGTGGAAATCATGTATGGAGGGAGAGAGGGAAAGAGCAATGGGAAGAGGAGTGTATAGAGAGATAGATAATCAACAAACCTTCATAGAGCACTTTCTATGGATAAAGTAGTGCATTAAGTCCCAAATGGATGCTGGAATAATTACAAATACAAATTAATGAATGAGGAAGTGAGTGGATATTCCCATTCCTGTTGCAAGAAGTATTGAATCTGAAGATTGGGGTGGATGTGGTAATAGCTGTAAGTAGTCAGAGTCTTGCAGACATAGCCCTCAGTTAATATCTCTCTCTAATCTCAATATTACCCTTAGGCATGTTGCATGGCCCCTCTGGAGTTCAGCCCTCACCCTCTCCACACCTCCCTCACTGCACAGAGGAATATCTGCCCTACTTCCAAAACACTACTCAACTGATAAAGTATAGTTTTCAGAATAATAACCATGAAAAGAATCCTTACATAGGTTCTATGATTTACAAAATATATCTTATACATTTTTATTTGAATCTTTAACAAAAGTGAGATTAATGAGACAGATATTGTTTTATGCTAGCTTGGTGAGGAAATTCATGACTCCAAGAGAGACCAGGTGGATCATTCCAGGGTACTAGTGTGTTAAGTAGTGGGTCAAAAGCTCCCAGTTTATGGCTAAGTCTTCAAGCTCTGCACTATATCATTCTGGACAAAGAACAAAAGGGTTATTGGGCAAAGAGGTCAAAATGCAGAAAACAGGACTGCTCTTCTGGGGAAATTCTGTCATCCTAAGAGGAAAATGCCCAAAAGAGAGAAAGGATGGTGTGGGTTTCCAAGTAAACATATCTGATTGTCATCGGAATGTTCAAATCAACCTTCACACAAAAATAATAAGGATATTTTCCTTTTTCCTAAAAATCTCAGTTGCTTAATTTCAAAATTATAAAGTTCTAAGATGAACTTCGCAACATTTCCAAAGCTATGAAGAGGCATATAGCAACTCTCTCTCTACCTTATCAATGGAAAAGAAAGTCAAAGTGACTCACCCTTCTATCACTCCTTTCTATAAGATAGCCAGCACCTCCCTAATCTCTTCACTGCTGCCTGCATCTCCTGGTTCCTCAAGGTATAGATCATGGGGTTGAGCATGGGGGTCATGACAGTTTGGCTAACGGACACAGCCTTGTCCATGGAGAAGGAGGTGAAGGGCCGGGCATAGAGGTAAATGCTTGGGACAAAGACCATAGACACTACGACGATGTGGGTAGTGCAGGTGGAAGCTGCCTTCCTCCTCGCCTTCTCAGAGTGGGACCTCAGCATCACCAGGATGGCCGAGTAGGAGACCAGGAGGAGGAGGAACCAGATGAGGACCAGCACCCCACTGTTGGAAATGATAAGGAACTCCAGGAAGGAGGTGTCAGTGCAGGCGAGTCTCAGCACTTGTGGAACATCACAGTAGAAGTTATCTAGGATGTTGGAGGCACAGAAAGGCAGTGGGAGCATCAGAGCCAGTTGGGAAATCGAATGGATGAAGCCTCCCACCCAGCTAGCCACCACTAGCCCAGCACAAACCTGAGTGCTCATGATTGTGACATAGTGGAGGGGCCGGGAGATGGCAACAAGGCGGTCATAGGCCATCACTGAGAGGAAGAAGACCATGGAACCTCCCAGAAAGTGGAAAAAAAATATCTGAGCCATGCAGCCCTGGTAGGAGATGGTCTTCTTCTTAGAGAGGAAGTCTGCCAGCATCTTTGGGGCAGTGACTGAGGAGAAACAGAGCTCTAACACAGCCAAGTTTCGGAGCAGAAAATACATGGGTGTTTGGAGCCGGGAATCAAAGGTCACTGTGACCATGATGAGGAGGTTTCCCATGAGAGTGGTGGTGTAGACAAGCAGGAACACCAGAAACAAGAAGAGCTGGAGCTCCTGAGTCTGGGAGAGCCCCAGGAAGACAAACTCTGACACCCATGTGAGGTTCCCTGATGCCATGGTGTTTTCTCCATACACCTAAAGGAAACACACCAGAGAGAGAGAGAGATGCATGAAATTGTTTCCTGTCCTTTTAGTGCTTTTATGGTCCAGGTCTAGATAATGGATGTTTATGTGTAGATTGTAATACCAGGTGGTGATTAAATGACCTTGTCTCTGGAGAGTTCACTAGTTGGTGCTGGAATACACATTCTTGAGATATCTTAGAGCCATCCAGTGACACATGTAACTTGCCTTTCAAAGATTCAGTGTCATATGCTGGTGGGAAGATACTCAGAGTACAAAGGACCTGCAGTCAAATTTCACAGCCTCTATTTCCTTTAGATTTGGCCTTGAGCTGGTTGCTTGATCTCTCTGCATCTCAGTTTCCACTTCTACAGGAAAAACATTTTCTTAGTAGAAATAATCCACGGCAGGGGTCCCCAACCTTCAGGATTTGAATTGATTTCTCCTGTCAGATCAGCAGCAGTAGCCAATTAGAAATAGAGAGTACATTGAGTGTGATACGCCTGAGTCATCCAGAAACCATCTCCCTCTTCACAGTCTGTGGAATACAGACTGTCTTCCACAATGCAGATTCCTGATGCCAAGGAGATTGGGGACTGCTGGTCTATGAGATTAAGTAAAGTAACACATGAGGTTCCAAGAACAGTGTCTGGAATAATAGATGGTAATCACTCTCCTCTGTGTATTCTCCTACTCTAAAGATCCTCCCTTGTTCCAGCTTCTATAATGATTTTTATACCAATCATTTTTCATGCCATAACTAACACATCATAATGTTAATGAATTTCTCATGTGTCCCCCTTTTCCTGTGCAATTCATAATGCGCTACAGACATAGGTCTTGAGTCACAATTTATTTGTGCCCTTCCTTGGGGCTTGCTCATAGTTAGTACTTAATAAATACCTGATGTTAACTGCTGAGTGGATGAAAAGCTACTGTGTGTGCAGATCCATGCAGAATAGCCTCCAGTCACACCTGGACACCTGGGACATTCCATTTCTTTTCATCCTCCACAGCAGGTGGCCCCTTACTTGGTGAAGCTCCCCAAGTCACAGATGGAGACAAGAGGCATAGGGGTAACAACATTAGTGAAGAAATAGATGAATATATTAGACTTAGAGCTCTTCTGAAAGAGCAGCAATTTTAGAATATAATATTGAATCCAAGGGTAGAAGAGGAAGAAAACGTTGGAAAGAAACGGAAATACATAAAAATCTAAAGGGAGGAAGGAAATTGCAAGAAAGGAAAATGGAGGACTAGAAGAGAAATGGAGAAGTGATGTGGCGGGGAGTGAATGGAACTGAAGATGAAAAAGGACTCAGAGGGTGAGAGACAGAGGTGACAGGTGAGGGTAAGCACCCTCCCTACCCCCTGTTTTCACTTAGCTTCCACCCTGACCTCCCCCATTCCATTATCCATTAGAGATCACTGCCTTCTTATTTTTCACTTTCATCTTCTTTCACTCCAGTCCACCTTCTACATAGCTGCCCATGAGACCTTTCTAAACACTGATCTGATCCCTTTCCCCTCTCATATCTATTCTTGTAGTGATTCCACCAGAGCCTTTTAGGAGCCACATGCATTACTTTGTGGATCAAGTCAGGGTAGAAACAAATACACATGTGCATGCAACTTTAGCACGTCACACACGGCTGTAAAACGTAACCTCCTGTGTTTCAAGTATCTGTGCGTCTGCGGAACCACTAGCTCTTTAATGGATTATAGTCTTAAACATGCCACATATATTTTATTTCCAGGTTTATTTCCTGAGATTCTTTTCATACTTTCACAACCTTGGAAAAGCCCCACTTAAACATCACCCTTTCTGTCACTGCTGTCACCATTTCTCACATGCAGAACAAATTCTCCTTTCTCAGGGTTCTTATAATGTTTTGAATTTCCTCTGTTATTCAGATCTTGTAATAAATCTTATGATATTATAATATTTTGAATTTACCCCTGTTACCTCCTCTCCAGGGGTTGGTGATGGACAGGGAGGTCTGGAGTGCTGCGGTCCATGGGGTTGCAAATAGTCGGATACAACTAAGTGACTGAACTGACTTCTGTTATAGGTTTACTGTCATTCGTTTTTTTTTTTTTTTTTTTTTTTTTCAGCTTCCCGCCTCAATTCACTACATTGTAATTTGGAACAGCAGCTCTGATACAGCACATGCTCTGCATATATTGTCAAATTTATGTAGTAAGTGGGCAACTGATAATGTGGAGATTTTTTAACTGAATTTCCTTATCTTCTGTTCCCTGTCTCAGATCTATACGTGCTTGTTAAAGTTAATGGATTTTACATGCAACCAGAAACATTGAAAGCATATTCACCCCAGTTACTTCCCAAGTCTCTCCTCCACTTTAAGCTTGGTACCATCAAGTGTATCACTTGTTTTTTTCTGTCCAGCCTCTAGCAGGTGTTTAAAGAACCTAATTACCACTGACCTGTTGGCAGATGTGGAAACCCTCATGCTCTCACCTTCCTACAGCCCAAATGCAAAAGAGACTTGAGGTCTTACATCTTCCTGGAAGGTCCTCTCTATGCATCTTCACAGCTTCCTGATCTCTGCCCATCCCTCACACACACACGACTCATGGGCATGACCCTGGGGAAGAGTGTGCATCCTCAGGGAGAAATTGTTGGACTGGGCACAGGAAGCAGAGATGGAATGAGTCCTGCTGGGGATGAGGGAACAATGGGAGTTGTTAAAAACTTTCTAAGTCTTTGAGAATTACTATTTGGCTATAGCCTCCAAGGTGACCTAGGTTCAATGCAATCCCTATCAAAATGCCAGTGGTATTTTTCACAGACCTAGAACAAATAATTTAAAATTTTGTAGAGAGTGAAAAAGACCACTGATAGCCAATACAATCTTGAGAATGAGAATTATGCATCCTGACTTCAGAGTATAGTACAAAGTATAAAAATGGTACTGGCACAAAAACAGACCCATAGATCAATGGAACAGGATGGATAGCCAGAAACAAACCAACGCATTTAAGGTCAATTAATTTCTAACAAAGGAGGCAAGTATATACAATGGAGAAAGACAAACTCTTCAATAATTGGTCCTGAGAAAATTGAACAGCTACATGAAAAGGAATGAAATTAGAATATTCTGTCACACAATACACAAAAATAAACTCAAAATGGATTAAAGACCTAAATGTAAACCATATACTATAACATAGGCAGATGCTCTTTAACATAAATGCCACAGTATTGTTTTGAATGCATCTCCTAAAATAAAGGAAATAAAAGCAAAAATAAACAAATAGAACCTAAAATGTTGGCTTAAAACTCAACATTCAGAAAACTAAGCTGATGGCATCCAGTCCCACCACTTCATGGCAAACAGATGGGGAAACAATGGAAACAGTGACAGACTTTATTTTCTTTCTTTCTTTTTTTCCATTTATTTTTATTAGTTGGAGGCTAATTACTTTACAATATTGTAGTGGTTTTTGCCATACATTGACATGAATCAACCATAGATTTACAAGTGTTTATTTTCTTGGGCTCCAAAATCACAGTCATTAAATTAAAAGACACTTGCTCCTTGGAAAGAAAGCTATGACCAACCTAGACAGCATATTAAAAAGCAGAGACATTACTTTGCCAACAAAGGTCCATCTAGCCAAAGCTATGGTTTTTCCAGTAGTCATGTATGGATGTGAGAATTGGACTATAAAGACAGCTGAGCACTGAAGAATTGATGCTTTTGAACGGTGGTGTTGGAGAAGACTCCTGAGAGTCCTTTGAACTGCAAGGAGATCCAACCAGTCCATGCTAAAAGAAATCAGTCTTGAATGTTCATTGGAAGGATGGATGCTGAAACTGAAACTCCAATCCTTTGGCCATTTGATGAGAGGAAGTGACTCATTGGAAAAGACCCTAATGCTGGGAAAGATTGAAGGGGGGTGGGGGTGGAGGAGAAGGGCACGACAGATCATGAGATGGTTGGATGACATCACTGACTCAATGGACCTGAGTTTGAGTAATCTCCAGGAGTTGGTGATGGACAGAGAAGCCTGGTGTGTTGCAGTCCGTGGGGTCACAAAGAGTTGGACATGACTGAGCAACTGAACTGAACTGACCTGACCTAATTAAACTTAACAGCTTTTGCAAAACAAAGGAAATCATTGATGAAATGAAAAGACAACAACTGAACAGGAGAAAATATTTGCAAATAATAGGACCGATTATGGGTTAATATCAAACATATGTAAACAGCTCATACAATCTCAAGAAAACAAACAACCCAATGAAAAAATTTGCAGAACTTAATAGTTGTTTTTCCGAAGAGGAAATGTAGATGGCTAACAAGCACATGAAAAGATGCTCAATGTTGTTAATCATTATGGAACTATAAACCAAAATCACCATGAGATATCACCTCACAGCTGTCAGAATGGATATCACCCAAATGAGCACAAATAACAAATGTTGGCCAGGATTTCGAGAAAGGGGGAACCCTTGTGCACTATTGGTAGGACTATAAATTGGTACAACCACATGGAAAATAGTATGGAGGTTACTCAAAAAACTAAGAATGGAACTACCATGTGTGTGTTAGTCGCACAGTCTTGTCCGAGTCTTTGTGACCCCATGGACTGTAGCACACCGGGCTACTCTGTCCATGGGATTCTCTAGGCAAGAATACTGGAGTGGGTTGCCATTCCCTTCTCCAGGGGATCTTCCTGACCCAGGAATCGAATCTGGGTCTCCTGCATTGCAGGCAGATTCTTTACCATCTGATCTACCAGGGAAGCCCCTAGAACTATGACATGACCAAGAAATTCTACTCCTAGGTTTGTTGTTCAGTCCCTCAGTCATGTCCAACTCTGCAGCTCCATGGACTGCAGTACACTAGGCTCCTCTGTCCTCCACTATCTCCCAGAGTTTGCTCAAATTCATGTCCTTTGGGTCAGTGATGCTCTCTAACCATCTCATCCTATGTTGCCCCCTTCTTTTCCTGCCTTCAGTCTTTCCCAGCATCAGGGTCTTTTACAATAAATCAGCTCTTCACATCAGGTGGTCAAAGTATCAGAGCTTCAGCTTCAGCAACAGTCCTTCCAATGAATATTTGGGGTAGATTTCCTTCAGGATTAACTGGTTTGATCTCCTGGTAGTCCAAAGGACTCTCAAGAGTCTTCTCTGTAGCCTAATCCTCCTCAGTCCATGGGATTTTCCAGTCAATAATACTGGAGTGGGTTGCCATATTCTCCTCCAGGGGATCATCCCAATATTCATCGACAGGACTGAAACTGAAGCTACAATACTTTGACCACCTGATTCCAAGAGCTGACTTATTGGAAAAGACCCTGATGCTGGGAAAGATTGAAGGCAGGAGGAGAAGGGGATGACAGAGGATGAGATGGTTGAATGGCGTCACCAATTCAATGGACATGAGTTTGAGCAAACTCCGGGAAATAATGGAGGACAGGGAAGCCTGGCGTGCTGCAGTTCATACTGTCACAAAGAACTGGACAGGACTGAGAGACTGAGCAACAAGGATTGGGAGACCAAAATCAGAAAGGATAGAGTCGCTCCAAAAGAAACAATATTTCTGGGATTTTTAGGAAGGACCCATTTCATTTCATAGAACAGTGATTCACACACTTGACCATGTATTAGAATCACCTGGTTGTTGTTGTTTATTTGCTAAGTCAAGTCTGACCCCATGTCCAAATACATACATACACACACACACACACACACACACATATATATATATATAATGTAGGTTGATTAGTCATGTCTGACTCTTTGAGATCCCATGGAGTGTAGCTCACCAGGCTCCTCTGTCCATGGGATTTCCCAGGCAAGAATACTGGAGCGGGTTACTATTTCCTTCTCCAGGTCATCTTCCCAACCCAGGGATTGAACCCTCATCTCCTGTATTGAAGGTGGATTCTTTACCACTGAGCCACATGCAAAGCCCAGTAGAATCACCTGGAGGTGAAGTTAAAACTCAGAAACACTCGAGCAGAATTTTTCATTTGGTGGATCTTGGGTGGAGCCTGAGAATTCACATTTCAAACAAGTTCTCAGTTAATACTGATGCTGCTTATCTCAGGTCACAGTTTTGAGAACCACTGACTTTGAGTTTCACTGCTCTTAGCACAATGAACAGTTCTGTCTCACAGCATCACAAGACAACCAGTTTAACAGTTTCATTAAAAAAAAAAAAAAGAATTAATTGTTCTTAACTTGGACAACATCATAGATGAGAAAATGTTTATATAAGACATTGGAAACAAACCTTGTAAACTGTTTTTTATTTTGTCAACCAGATTCCAAGATTAAATCCCCATTCATATGCAATTCTATCACACCATTTATAAAGCTCTAGTACTCTTTACATATGGATTATTACTCAATAAAATCCTTCCTTTTATACAAGGGCTAGTACAGGAAATGCATTTTTTAAAAATTGTGATGAACCAGTCAGAGTCAGATTAGTGGTTTTATAATCTTGGTGGGCTCAATGAATCACAAGCTGAACTCAAGACTGCCAGGAGAAATATCAACAACCTCAGATATGTAGATGATATCCCTCTCATAGCAGAAAGAGAAGACAAACTAAAGAGCCTCTTGATGAAGGTGAAAGAGGAGAGTGAAGAATCTGGTTTAACACTCAACATTCAAAAAAATAAGATCATGGCATCCGATCCTATCACTTCATGGCAAATAGAAGGGGGAAAAGTGGAAGCAGGGACAGATTTTATTTTCTTGGGCTCCAAAATCCCTATGGACAGTGACTGCAGCCACAAAATTAAAAGATGCATTCTCCTTGGAAGGAAAGCTATAACAAACCTAGACAGCATATTAAAAAGCAAAGACATCACTTTCCCAGCAAGGATGCATATAGTTAAAGCTATGGTTTTTCCAGTAGTCATGTACAGATGTGAGAGTTGGACCATAAAAAAGCCTGAGTGCTGTAGAATTGATGCTTTCAAATTGTGGTGTTGGAGAAGACTCTTTAGAGTCCCTTGGACAGCAAGGAGATTCAACTAGTCCATCCTAAAGGAAATCAACCCTGAATACTCATTGGAAGGACTGATGCTGAAACTGAAGCTCCAATACTTTGACCACCTGATGTGAACAACTGACTCATTGGAAAAGACCCTGATGCTGGGAAAGATTGAAGGCCGGAGGAGAAGGAGGCAGCAGAGGATGAGATGGCTTGATAGCATTATTAACTTGATGGACATGTTTTGAGCAAACTCCAGGAGATGGTGGAGGGCAGAGGAACCTGGCATGCTACAATTCATGAGGTCCCAAAGAGTTGGACCTGACTCAGCAACTGAACAATGACAAAAATCACAGTAAAAACTGTGATTTCTTTGATAGACTTTCCCATTCTACATGAGACTTCCAGGATGATCTGAGTTCTTCTGTTACAAATATTTCTACTTAGCAAGAACATAGAAAAACACTATCTGAAGCCCTGGCTCAACCAAACACAAGAGGTAGATTTTAAAAACATGAATTCTCCCAAATTTAGAGCTTTAGATGGTAATGATAACCCTATATGCAAAACAGAAACAGAAACACAGATGTACAGAACAGAATTTTGGATTCTGTGGAGGAAGGCGAGGGTGGGATGTTTCGAGAGAACAGCATCAAAACATGTATATTATCTAAGGTGAAACAGATCACCAGCCCAGGCTGGATGCATGAGACAAGTGCTCGGGCCTGATGCACTGGGAAAACTCAGAGGGACTGGGTAGAGAGGGAGGTGGGAGGGGGGATCAGGATGGGGAATACATGTAAATCCATGGCTGATTCATGTCAATGTATGACAAAAACCACTACAATATTGTAAGGTAATTAGCCTTCAACTAATAAAAATAAATGAGAGAAAAAAAAAAAGGTCATGAGAGAGAGAGAGAGAAAGTGGGAACCTTTAGTTTTACTGAAAGGTAGGTTGCCAGATAAGATCCTTCTCTAGGGGAACTTCCCGACCCAGGGATCAAACCTCCTGCACTGCTGGCAGATTCTTTACTGACGGAGCCACCAGAGAAACCCCATATAATACAGGATGCCCTAATAAATTTGTACTTCATGTTAAAAACAAACAAACAAACAAACAAACAAAAACCAACCACTCATTAAAATAGCATGAGCTGCTGCTAGGGAAGGGAATAGGTCTTTTTTTTTTTTTTTTTTTTTTAGTTGGAGGCTAATTACTTTACAATATTGTAGTGGTTTTTGCCATACATTGACATGAATCAGCCATGGATTTACATGTATTCCCCATCCTGATCCCCCCTCCCACCTCCCTCTCTACCCAGTCCCTCTGAGTTTTCCCAGTGCACCAGGCCCGAGCACTTGTCTCATGCATCCAACCTGGGCTGGTGATCTGTTTCACTATAGATAATATACATGTTTCAATGCTGTGTCACTGATGAACATAGATGCAAAAATCCTTAACAAAATTCTAGCAAACAGAATCCAACAACATATTAAAAAAATCATACATCATGACCAAGTGGGCTTTATCCCAGGAATGCAAGGATTCTTTAATATCTGCAAATCAATGTAATACACCACATTAACAAATTGAAAGATAAAAACCATATGATTATCTCAATAGATGCAGAGAAAGCCTTTGACAAAACTCAACACCCATTTATGATTAAAACTCTCCAGAAAGCGGGAATAGAAGGAACATACCTCAACATAATAAAAGCTATATGTGAGAAACCCACAGCAAGCATTACCCTCAATGGTGAAAAATTTAAAGCATTTACCCTAAAATCAGGAACAAGACAAGGGTGCCCACTCTCACCACTACTATTCAACATAGTTTTGGAAGTTTTGGCCACAGCAATCAGAGCAGAAAAAGAAGTAAAAGGAATCCAGATAGGAAAAGAAGAAGTGAAACTCTCGCTGTTTGCAGATGACATGATCCTCTACATAGAAAACCCTAAAGACTCTACCAGAAAATTACTAGAGCTAATCAACGAATATAGTAAAGTTGCAGGATATAAAGTTAACACACAGAAATCCCTTGCATTCCTATACACTAACAATGAGAAAACAGAAAGAGAAATTAAGGAAGCGAATAGGTCTTATCCACCTCCTGGACTGTCAGATGTCACTAACTGTAACATTATTAACAGTGACTAATTAAATTACCTGAATTAATTCATTATTATTCTGATCTGGCTTTCAATAAGAAAACCTTTATATCTTCTACCTTATATATTTCTCCTCTTAAGGCATTTGTAAACACATTTCAACCCAAAGCTGATTTCTTGGAACACTATTGTGGATGATAAAATCTGTTGTATTTTTTTACTTTCTGTTTTTTCATTTTGGCCACACTGGGTATTTGTTGCAGCTATGCAGAGGCTTTTCTAGTTACATTGGGCAGGCTTCTTATCGCAGAGCATGGGCTCTAGAGAAATCAGGCTCAGCAGATGTAGGCTCAGTTGCCCTGTGGCACCTGGGAGCTTAGTTCCCTGACCAGGGATAGAATCCACGTCCCCTGTATTGCCTGGTAGATTCTTAACCGTTGGATCACTGGGAAAGACCCGATAAATCTGTTTTAGAAATTGGCTACAATGTGGCTTATTGTTTTGGACTTACTATACTTGGCCCATTGTGGATGTTCAATAAATGTTTGTGTTGATAAACAGAAACTTCAGTTAAATAGAGTTGAGAGACCAGAAGGGGGAGCTTTCAAATGCTGTGACAATCACAGAGCCCAGTAGGAAGAAGAAAGTCTTCTCTTCTTTCCTGGCACGGTCTCAGCCAATGAAAAGCTATAGCCTCTGTTTACTGCAGACTTCCAGCCTCATTTCTCTCTCTAAATACATTCTTTTCCCTTCCCACAGGGTACATGCATATTGCTAATGGTGGGTGCAGGCCCTGAATTGCAATTCTTTGCTGATCCTGAATAAAGTCAGCATTCCTGGAGAAATATTTGGCTACCTATGTTCAGTTCAGTTCAGTCATTTAGTCGTGTCCAACTCTTTGTGACCCCATGGACTGCAGCATGCCAGGCTTCCCTGTCCATCACCAAATTCCGGACCTTACTCAAACTCATGTCCATCGAGTTGGTGATGCCATCCAACCATCTCATCCTCCATCTTCCCCTTCTTCTCCTGCCTTCAATCTTTCTAAGCATCAGGGTCTTTTCCAAGGAGTCAGTTCCTCTCATCAGATAGCCAAAGTATTGGAGTTTCAGCCCCAGTATCAGTCCTTCCAATGAACATTCAGGACTGATTTCTTTTAGGATTGACTGGTTGGATCTCCTTGCAGTTCAAAGGACTCTCAGGAGTCTTCTCCAACACCACAGTTCAAAAGCATCAATTCTTCGGTGCTCAGCTTTCTTTATAGTCCAACTCTCACATCCATACATGACCACTGGAACAACCATAGCCTTGACTAGATGAGCCTTTGTTGGCAAAGTAATGTCTCTGCTTTTTAATATGCTGTCTAGCTTACTCATAGCTTTCTTTCCAAAGAGCAAGCATCTTTTAATTTCATGGCTGCACTCACCATCTGTAGTGATTTTGGAGCCCCCCAAAGTAAAGTATGTCACTGTTTACATTGTTTCCCTATTTATTTGCCATAAAGTGATGTGACTGGATGCCACGATCTTAGTTTTTTTAATGTTGACTTTTAAGCCAACTTTTTCACTTTCCTCTTTCTCTTTCATCAAGCGGTTCTTTAGTTCTTCACTTTCTGCCTTAAGGGTGGTGTCAGCTATGTATCTGAGGTTATTTATATTTCTCCCAGCAATCTTGATTCCAGTTTGTTCTTCATCCAGCCCAGCATTTTCACAATGTACTCTGCATATAAGTTAAATAAGCAGGATGACAATATACAGCCTTGATGTAATCCTTTCCCAATTTGGAACCAGTCTGTTGTTTCATGTCCAGTTCTAACTCTTGCTTCTTGACATGCATACAGGTTTCCCAGGAGGAAGGTAAGGTGGTCTTGTATTCCCATCTCTTGAAAAATTTTCCACAATGTGTTGTGATCTACATAAAGTTTTTGGCATAATCAATAAAGCAGAAGTGGCTGTTTTTCTGGTATTCTCTTGCTTTTTTGATGATCCAACAGATGTTGGCAATTTGACCTCTGTTTCCTCTGCCTTTTCTAAATCCAGCTTGAACATCTGGTAGTTCATGGTTTATGTACTGTTGAAGACCTATATATGATGTATATTGTCACCCTGCTTACTTAATTTATATGCAGAGTACATCATGAGACATGCTGGGCTGGAGGAAGCACAATATGGAATCAAGATTGCCAGGAGAACTATCAATAACCTCAGATATGCAGATGACACCACCTTTATGGCAGAAAATGAAGAAGAACTAAAGAACCTCTTGATGAAAGCGAAAGAGGAGAGTGAAAATTTTGGCTTAAAGCTCAGTATTCAGAAAACTAAGATCATGGCATCTGATCCCATCACTTCCTGAGAAATAGATAGGGAAACAGTGGAAACAGTGACTGACTTTATTTTTCTGGGCTCCAAAATCACTGCAGATGGTGACTGCAGCCATCAAATTAAAAGACACTTACTCCTTGGAAGGAAAGTTGTGACCAACCTAGACAGCACATTAAAAAGCAGAGACATTACTTTGCCAACAAAGGTCCATCTAGTCAAGGCTATGGTTTTTCCAGTGGTCATGTATGGATGTGAGAGTTGGACTGTGAAGAAAGCTGAGCACCAAAGAATTGATGCTTTTGAACTGTGGTGCTGAAGAAGACACTTGAGAGTCCCTTGGACTGCAAGGAGATACAACCAGTCCATCCTGAAGGAGATCGGTCCTGGGTGTTCATTGGAAGGACTGATGCTGAAGCTGAAACTCCAATATTTTGGCCACCTGATGTGAAGACCTGGCTCATTTGAAAAGATTCTGATGCTGGGAAAGATTGAGGGCAGGAGGAGAAGGGGACAACAGAGGATCAGATGGCTGATGGCATCACTCACTCGATGGACTTGGGTTTGGGTGGACTCCAGGAGTTGGTGATGGACAGGGAGGCCTAGAGTGCTGTGTTTCATGGGTTCACAAGGAATCGGACACGACTGAGTGACTGAACTGAACTGAAGCCTAGCTTGGAGAATTCTGAGCATTAGTTTGCTAGCTTGTGAGATGAGTGCAATTGTGTGGCAGTTTGGACATTCTTTGGCATTGCCTTTCTTTGGGATTGGAAAGAAAACTAACCTTTTCCAGTCCTGTGTCCACTGCTGAGCTTTCCAAATTTACTGGCATGTTTAGTGCAGCACTTTCACAGCATCATCTTTTAGGATTTGAAATAGCTCAACTGGAATTCCATTACCTCCACTAGCTTTGTCTGTAGAGATGCTTCCTAAGGCCCACATGGCTTTGCATTCCAGGATGTCTGGCTCTGGGTAAGTGATCACACTAACATGCTTATCTGGGTGATGATCTTTTTTGTATAATTCTTCTGTGTATTCTTGCCACCTCTTCTTAATATCTTCTGCTTCTGTTAGGTCCATACCACTTCTGTCCTTTATTATGCCCATCTTTGCATAAAATGTTCCCTTGGTATCTCTAATTCTCTTAAAGAGATCTATAGTTTTTCCCATTCTGTTGTTTTCCTCTATTTCTTTGCAGTGATCACCAATGAAGGATTTCTTATCGCTCCTTGCTATTCTTTAGAACTCTGCATTCAAATAGGTATATCTTTCTTTTCTCCTTTGCCTTTAGTGTCTCTTCTTTTCACAGTTATTTGCAAGGCCCCCTCAGACAACCATTTTGCCTTTTTGCATTTCTTTTTCTTGGAGATGGTCTTTATCACTGCCTCCTGTACAATACCACAAATCTTTGTCCTTAGTTCTTTAGGCACTCTGTCTATCAGATCTAATCCCTTGAATCTATTTGTCACTTTCACTGTGTAATCATAAGGGATTTGATTTAGGTCATACCTGAATGGTCTAGTGCTTTTCCCCACTTTCTTCAACTTAAGTCTGAATTTGACAATAAGGATTTTATGATCTGAGCCACAGTCAGCTTCTGTGTTTCTTTTTGCTGACTGTATAGCGCTCCTCCATCTTTGGCTGCAAAGAATATAATCAATCTGATTTTGGTATTGACCATCTGGTGATGTCCAACACACATTCTCTTGTGTTGTTGGAAGAGGGTGTTTGCGATGACCAGTTCATTCTCTTGGCAAAACTGTTAGGCTTTGCCCTGTTTCATTCTGTACTCCAAGGTCAAACTTGCCTGTTATTCCTGGTATTTCTTGACTTCCTACTTTTGCATTCCAGCCCCCTATGATGAAAAGGGCATCTTTTCTGAGTGTTAGTTCTAAAAGGTCTTGTAGGCCATCATAGAACTGTTCAACTTCAGCTTCTTCAGTATTACTGGTTGGGGCATAGCTTATATTACTGTGATATTGAATGGCTTGCCTTGAAAACAGACAGAGATAGTTCAGTCATTTTTGAGATTGCACCCACTTTGGACTCTTTCGTTGACTCATTAGGCCTCATAAGGCTGCTTCATTTCTTCTAAGGAATTCTTTTGCACAATAGTAGATATAATGGTCATCTGAATTAAATTCACCCACCCAGTCCATTTTAGCTCACTGAGTCCTAAAACGTTGATGTTCACTCTTGTCATCTCCTGTTTGACCACTTTTAATTTATCTTAAATGGCTGCATGGGTCTTGAGTGACTGTGAGGAGATACCCCTCTTCCAAGAGCAGAAAAGCCCCAGCAATGTGGTAGGCTCTGGAGCAAAGGAGAAGGGCAAAGGTGAAGCCTCACAAGATGGTAGGAGGGATGAAATCACGTTTAGAATTAAACCCCATACTTGCCAGAGATGTTCAGAGGGCTCAAACATACCTTGTGTGCACCAGGACCCAGAGACCCCACAGAGACTGAAACAGAGTTGTGTTTGAGTGTCTCCTGTGGAGGCCTGGTTTATCAGTGGCCTGCTACAGGGGCAGCAGCTCTGGGTTCAGTAGACCTGGGTATGGCATAAGCCCTCTTGGGGGAGGTCGCTATTAACCCCATCATAGAGCTGCCAGAACTTACACAGAGTCTGGGGAAGCAGACTCTTGGAGGGCAAAAACAGAACCTTGTATACCTCAGGACCAAGGAGAAAGGAGCAATGACCCCACGAGAGACTGACTCAGACTTGCCCATGAGTGTCAAGGAATCTCCAGTGGAAGTGTGGGTTAGCAGTGGCTTGCTGAAGGTTTGGGGGCACTGAGTGTAGTAGTGTGTGCATGGGACCTTTTGAAGGAGGTCACCATTATCTTCATTACCTCCACCATAGTTTGGCCTCAGGTCCAATAACAGGGAGGGAACACAGCCTCACCCATCGACAGAAAATTAGATTAAAGATTTACTGAGCATGGCCCTGCCCATCAGAAGAAGACCCATTTTCCCCCTCAGTCAGTCTCTCCCATCGGGAAGCTTCCATGAGTCTCTTATCTTTCTCCATCAGAGGGCAGACAGACTGAAAACCACAATCACAGAAAACTAAACAATCTGATCAAATGGACCATAGCCTTGTCTAACTCAGTGAAGCTATGAGCCATACTGTGTAGGGCCACCCAAGACAGATGGCTCATGGTGGAGAGTTCTGACAAAACGTGGTCCACTGGAGAAGGGAATGGCAAACCACTTCAGTATTCTTGCCTTGAGAACCCCATGAACAATATGAAGAGGCAAAAAGATATGACACTGAAAGATGAACCTACCCAGGTTTGTAGGTACCCAATATGCTACTGGAGATCAGTGGAGAAATAACTCCAGAGAGAATGAAGAGACAGAGCCAAAACAAAAACAACACCCAGTTGTGGATGTGACTGGTGATGGAAGTAAACTCTGATGCTGTAAAGAACAGTATTGCATAGGAATCAGGAATCTTAGGTCCATGAATCAAGGCAAATTATAAGTGGTCAAACAAGAGATGGCAAGAGTGAACATTTTAGGAATCGGCAAACTAAAATGGACTGGAATGGGTGAATTTAACTCAGGTGACCATTATATCTACTACTGTGGGAAAGAATCCCTTAGGAGAAATGGAGTAGCCATCATAGTCAACAAAATAGTCCAAAGTGCAATCTCAAAACAACAGAATGATCTCTGTTCATATCCAAGGCAAACAATTCAATATTATGGCAATCCAAGTCTATGACCCAACCAGTAATGCTAAAGAAGCTGAAGTTGAACAGTTCTATAATGACCTACAAGACCTTCTAGAACTAACACCCAGAAAAGATGCCCTTTTCATCATAGGGGACTGGAATGCAAAAGTAGGAAGTCAAGAAATACCAGGAATAACAGGCAAGTTTGGCCTTGGAGTACAGAATGAAGCAGGGGAAAGCCTAACAGAGTTTTGCCAAGAGAATGAACTGGTCATCGCAAACACCCTCTTCCAACAACACAAGAGAATGTGTGTTGAACATCACCAGATGGTCAATACCGAAATCAGATTGATTATATTCCTTCCAGCTGAAGATGGAGGAGCTCTATACAGCCAGCAAAAAGAAGCACAGAAGCTGACTGTGGCTCAGATCATAAAATCCTTATTGCCAAATTCAGACTTAAGTTGAAGAAAGTGGGGAAAAACACTAGACCATTCAGGTATGACCTAAATCAAATCCCTTATGATTACACAGTGAAAGTGACAAATAGATTCAAGGGATTAGATCTGATAGGGCAGAGTGACTGAAGAACTATGAATGGAGGTTCATAACATTGTACAGGAGGCAGTGATCAAGACTATTTCCAAGAAAATGAAAGGCAAAATGGTTGTCTGAGGAGGCCTTACAAATAGCCGTGAAAAGAACAGATGCTAAAGGCAAAAGGGAAAGATATACCCATATTAATACACAGTTCCAAAGAATAGCAAGAAGAGATAAGAAAGCCTTCCTCAGTGGTCAATGAAAAGAAATAGAGGAAGACAATAGAATGGGAAAGACTAGAGATCTCCTCAAGGAAATTAACGATCCCAAGGGAACATTTTATGCAAAGATGGGCACAATAAAGGACAGAAATGGTAGGGACCTAATAGAAGCAGAAGATATTAAGAAGAGGTGGCAAGAATACACAGAAGAACTGTACAAAAAAGATCTTCAGGACCCAGATAATCATGATGGTGTGATCACTCACCTAGAGCTAGACATTCTGGAATGTAAAGTCAAGAGGGCCTTAGGAAGCATCACTACGGACATAGCTATAGAAGGTGATGGAATTCCAGTTGAGCTATTTTAATCCTAAAAGATGATGCTATGAAAGTGCTGCACTCAATATGCCAGCAAATTTAAAAAACTCAACAGTGGCCACAGGACTGGAAAAGGTCAGTTTTCTTTCTAATCCCAAAGAAAGGCGAAGCCAAAGAATGATCAAACTGCCACACAATTGCACTCATTTCACACGCTAGCAAAGCAGTGCTAAAAATTCTCCAAGTGAAGCCTCAACAGTATATGAACTGTGAACTTCCAGATGTTCAAGCTGGATTTAGAAAAGGCAGAGGAACCAGAGATCTAATTGACAACATCCACTGGATCATCCAAAAAGCAAGAGAGTTCAGAATAACATCTACTTCTGTTCTATTGACTACACTAAAGCCTTTGACTTCAGTGTGTGGAAAATTCTTCAAGAGATGGGACTACCAGACCACCTGACCTGGCTTCTGAGAAATCTGTATGCAGGTCAAGAAGCAACAGTTAAACCAGACATGGAACACAAGACTGGTTCCAAATCAGGAAAGGAATATGTCAAGGCTGTATATTGTCACCCTGCTTATTTAACTTATATGCAGAGTACATTATGAGAAATGCTATACTGGTTAAGCACAAGCTGGAATCAAGATTGCCAGGAGAAATATCTATAACCTCAGATATGCAGATGAAACCACACTTATGGCAGAAAGTAAAGAAGAGCTAAAGAGCCTCTTGATGAAAGTGAAAGAGGAGAATAAAAAAATTGATTTAAAACTCAACATTAAAAAAACTGAGATCATGACATCTGGTCCCATCACTTCATGGCAAATAGATGGTGAAACAGTGGCAGACTTTATTTTTGGGGGGCTCCAAAATCACTGCAGATGGTGACTGCAGCCCTGAAATTAAAAGACACTTGCTCCCTGGAAGAAAAGTTATGACCAACCTAGACTGAAGTGACTTAGCATGCGTGCATGCATTGGAGAAGGAAATGGCAACCCACTCCAGTGTTCTTGCCTGGAGAATCCCAGAATCAGAGGCAGCTGGTGGGCTGTCATCTATGGGGATGCACAGAGTTGGACATGACTGAAGCAACTTAGCAGCAGCAGCAGATAGCATATTAAAAAGCAGAGACATTATGTTGCCAACAAAGGTCCATCTAGTCAAAGCTATGGTTTTTCCTGTAGTCACATATGGATGTGAGAGTTGGACTATAAAGAAAGCTGAGCACTGAAGAATTGATACTTTTGAACTGTGGTGTTGGAGAAGACTCTTCAGAATTCCTTGAATGCAAGGAGATCCAACCAGTCCATCCTAAAGGAAATTCGTCCTGAATATTCATTGGAAGGATGGATGCTGAGGCTGAAACTCTAATACTTTGGCCACCTGATGAGAAGAACTGACTCATTGGAAAAGACCCTGATGGTGGGAAAGACTGAAGGGAGGAGGAGAAGGGGATGACAGAGGATGAGAGGATTGGATGGCATCACCGACTCAACGGACATGAGTTTAAGTAAACTCTGTGAGTTGGTGATGGGTAGGGAAGCCTGGTGTGCTGCTGTCCATGGGGTTGTAAAGAGTTGGACATGACTGAGTGACTGAACTGAACTGAACTGAACTGAATTTACCCTGATTCATGAACCTAAGATTCCAGGTTCCTATGCAATATTGTTTTTCACAGCTTCAGACTTTACTTCCATCACCAGTCACATCCATAACTGGGTGCTGTTTTCACTTTGGCTCCATGCCTTCATTCTTTCTGGAGTTATTTCTCCACTCTTCTTCAGTAGCATATTGGGCACCTACCAACCTGGGGGTTCATCTTTCAGTGCCATATCTTTTTGCCTTTTCAAACTGTTCTTGGGGTTCTCGGGGCAAGAATACTGAAGTGGTTTGCCATTTCCTTCCCATGGACCACATGTTGCCAGAACTCTCCCCCTGACCTGTCCATCTTGGGTAGCCCTACACAGCATGGCTCATAGTTTCACTGAGTTAGACAAGGTCCATGTGGTCAGTTTGATTTAGATCAGTATTTATTTGCATAACTGAAAGTTATCCTTTTTAAGAGTAGGAGAGCAATAAAAGGCAAATTGGGTACACCTCTATGCTCAATGCTGAACATACAAATATAAGTCATACAGTCTCTTCTCTAGGCTGATGAGGAAATCAGATCTAGAAACACATAAATGCACTTCAGAGAGGAGATAGCTCTACCAGGGGAATGATCAAATGTTTAAAGGCTGAGCAGCTAACCATGACTGGAAGAGGAGAAAGACTTTGGAGCAGAGATGACATTTAAAAAGAGGAGAAGTTCAATTGTGTTAGCAGACAAAAGAGAGAAAGTGTGTATCTAGCAGGGAAAACAGAGATCCAGAGTGGAAATGGGACAGCATACACTCCATGAACCCTGAAAGCCTCAACGAGGCTGGAGCACAGGGTAAGTGGTGGGACATTAGGTGGAGAGCAGGCAGGGATCACTCTGCATATAGTTAAAGAACCAGGCTCATACATTAAGGTTTTACATTCAGGGAGGTGAGAACATGTGGAGGAGGTTTGCAGAAGAGTGACCTTCAGACCAGGGTCTATGTGGCAGCAGGGAGGAGGAGAGAGGGGAGAGCTGAGAGGATGGACATAGTGGTATATAGCTCCTTTGTTTATTCATACCCTCCTGTTTCAGAGAAGACTTAATGAAGGCAGTTAAAGGTTTATAACTGCCCTGTGTTTGGAACTCAGGCCACCCCAGCCTCAAAATCATCAAAGATGTGAGGATGTGAAGAGCTAGAGGAGAAGGGGAAAGGGAGATGGGAGCCAATAAGGAAGGAGAAAGATAAAAAGGTAATTATGAAAAATCAGGAGTGAAAGGTAGTGAGCCAAGAGGGACCCACAACTCAGTGATATCAGGACACGTAGTGAGTCTGTGATGCCCTGAGCCTCTCCCTCCTGAGCCAAGATGCTTCATGCTTCATTATGGTGTATGTCCTCACACATCTCAGGGCTGGAGGTTATTATTTACAATAGTCAGGACATGGAAGCAACTTAGATGCTCATCAATAGATTAATGGATAAAGATGTGGTACATATATACACAATGGAATATTACTCAGGCCTAAAAAATGAAATTGGGTCATTTGTAGTGATGTGGTTGAACCTAGAGTCTGTCATGTAGAGTGAAGTATGACAGAAAGTAAGTCAGGAAGAGAAAAACAAGTATTGTATATCAACAGATATATATGGAATCTAGAAAAATGGAACTTTTGAACCTATTTTCAGGGCAGGAATAGAGAGACAGATGTAGAGAATCAGCTTGTGGACCCAGATTGGGAAGGAGAGGGTGGGATGAACTGAGAGAGTAGCATTGACATATATACATCACCAAATGTAGAATAGGTAGCTAGTGGGAAGTTGCTGTATAAAACAGGGAACTCAGCTCAGTGCTTTGTGATGACCTAGAATGGTGGGAGAGTTTCCCAGGGGGCTCTAGTGGTGAGGAGCCAGCCTGCTAATGCAGGGATGTAAGAGAGGCTGATTCTGTCCCTGGGTTTGGAAGATGCCCTGGAGGAGGAAATGGCAACCAACTCCAGTACTCTTGCTTGGAGAATCCCATGGACAGAGGAGCCTGGCAGGCTATGGCCCACAGGGTCGCAAAGAGTCAGACACGACTGAAACAACTTAGTGCACACACTTGCATGCAGAAGAGTGGGATGGGGAAGTGGGAGGGGGGAGGCTCAAGAGGAAGGATATATATGTATACTTATACATATATGTATACTTATAGCTGATTCATGTTGATGTACAGCAGAAACCAACAAGACATTGTAAAGCAATTATCCTCCAATTTAAAAATAGATTTTTAAAAAAGGCTGGAGGTGAGGAATCAGGTAGAGAGCCATTTCTTTCCTGTATCTCTTGCCTCTATGCAGGGAAGAGAAAGATTTTCCAGAAGCACCCTGGCTAACACACTGTTGTAATTTTCCTTTCTGGATCACATGAGCAAATCTGGCTTCTAAGGGTTGTGGGAAAATGAACACATGAGGGGGACAAGCAAGGGGGAAGTGGTTGGGAAAGGCTTTGGATAGACCACCAAGAAGAAGGCTATCTTGTTTAAAGCACCTGAATAGGGAATGAATATGATGAAAGAGAGGCGAGAGACTGTTAAAAGTGACATGAAGTCGGTCTTACAGTAAAATCTCTTCTAACAGTGGAGGTCACGAAATCAAAAGTGAGTATGTAAATGAAAGAAGGAGGTCAGGTAAGAATTAGAGCTACTGATGCATCACTTTCCTCACCCCAGCACAAAATTCGAGCATCTAAGACAAAGACAGGAAATCAACATTTTTCTTTGCAGAAACAACAACTCTAGAAAAATAGACCTCTGTGTATTGGCACTTGGGTCTCTTCCAATAAAGAGCTGATTTCCACCAGAATCCCTAAGGTAAAATCTAAAAGCTTCAATACTTCGAGGTACCAATTAGTATTTTTATTGCCTTGTGCTTAGATATAGATAGCCAGGAATCACCAGGAGTTTAAGGAAGGCTGCTAACAAAGAGAAAAAAATAAAATAAATAGAAAAATTAGTGAGAAGAAAACTGAAAAGACCAAGGAAACAGAAAAGTTTATATATAATTAGGATACTTTGAAAGAAGCAAGAATATATTTCTATCCTCTAAGAAGCAGTTTTTAAAAATTAGATTTCAATAAAAGCCAACAGTAAAATGAAAGATTGATAACCCTAACACAAAAATAAAGAAGACAAACTACAAACTGGGAGGAGTTATAATAAATATAGACAATACTATACTGAACTGAACATCATATTTTTAAAATGCTAAATTCAGAGAGGTCAGCACTAAATACCTTAAAATAATAACAAAGCCACATTTAATAATATTGCACAGACAATTACATTCTGTAAGTATTGATACATATTTTCTTTATGTGGGGCCATACAATAAAATCAGATGCTTGAATTATCAACATATATGTATAGAGTGAATAACATGGAGATGAAAAAAAAAAAAATCTTGCTCTAAGTGACCAGACATCACTTAAGTGCTCCAAATTTAAACATATTTTCTGTGAAATCAAATGAAAAAAAAAAAAAAAAAGAGCTCATCAAAGTCAACATTTTGTAGCTGTAGAAATTCAGGTAGAAATTGAATCTTCAATGCTCACTTGTTTTAATACTGTTGAAAGTGAAGAGGAACTAAAAAGCCTCTTGATGAAAGTGAAAGAGGAGAGTGAAAAAGTTGGCTTAAAGCTCAACATTCAGAAAACTAAGATCATGGCATCTGGTCCCATCACTTGAAATAGATGGGGAAACAGTGAAAACAGTGTCAGACTTTATTTTTTGGGGCTCCAAAATCACTGCAGATTGTGACTGCAGTCATGAAATTAAAAGACACTCCTTGGAAGAAAAGTTATGACCAACCTAATTAGCATATTAAAAAGCAGAGACATTGCTTTAAGGCTATGGTTTTTCCAGTGGTCATGTATGGATGTGAGAGTTGGACTGTGAAGAAAGCTGAGCGCCAAAGAATTGATGCTTTTGAACTGTGGTGTTGGAGAAGACTCTTGAGAGTCCCTTGGACTGCAAGGAGATCCAACCAGTCCATCCTAAAGGAGATCAGTCCTGGGTGTTCATTGGAAGGACTGATGCTGAAGCTGAAACTCCAGTACTTTGGCTACCTCATGTGAAGAGCTGACTCATTGGAAAAGACCCTGATACTGGGAGGGATTGGGGGCAGGAGGAGAAGGGGACGACGGAGGATGAGATGACTGGATGGCATCGCCGAATCGATGGGCATGAGTTTGAGTAAACTCTGGGAGTTTGTGATGGACAGGGAGGCCTTGCGTGCTGCGATTCATGGGGTCGCAGAGTCGGACACGACTGAGAGACTGAACTGAACTGAACTGATAGTAAACACTGACAATAGATTAGTAACCAAGTTATATGAGAACTTCGACATTAAAAATAAAAATCTAGGACTTCCCTGGTGGTCTAGAGGCTAATATTCCAGGCTCCTATTGCAAGGGCCTGGGTTCAATTCCTCATTAGGGAACTATTCCTCATTAGATCCTACATGCTGCTACTAAAGATTCTGCACAGGCAATGAAGATCAAGGAAATCCCACACGCAGCAACTGAGACCCAGTGCAGCCAAATAAATAAATATTTTAAAAAATCCTCCAGTTGAAAAAAAAAAGACTGCAGTGACATACCATTTTGTGGTGACTTAATTGGCAAAAGTTAAGAAGTCCAACAATATTAACAATTACGAGGATGTGAATCAACCTCAGCAATGCGGCTGACCATGTAATTAGGTACAACTATGGAAAACAATTTGGCACTACTTTGTAAAAGTAAATCTTTGAAGATCTCACAATTCAGCAATTCCATTTCAAGGTATATAATCCATAGCTCCTCAACATAACAACTGGAGACAAGTAGAACATTCCAAGGAGTGTTGTTCCAAGAGTAAAAACTGGGAACCATCCAAATAAGCTTATTCTTAGAATGGAATATTACACAGCAGTGCATATGAATGAATATATAGCCAAACAAAGCAATGTGGACATTTAGAAAAAAATGTTGAGTGAAAAAAACAAATTCTAGAATATTCTGTACAATCTTTCATTGCTATAAATCTCATAAAAGCAAAACAAAGCAATATACTGAATATGTTAATATGTGATAAAATTGTTTTTATGAGCAATGGAATGATAAACACTAAATTCAAGAATGTGGTTTCATCTGGGAAGAGGTGATGTGATGGAAAGCACCTATAGCCAGGTATAAATTATTAGTACAGGCTGGTTCTTGAACAGTAGCATATTCATGAGTGTTCATATAATATAATATAGTGTTTTATACCTTAGAAGCATTTTTATACATAATCTTTTGCTTGTTATAATTACTTATGCTGTATTAAAACATAGAGAAAAACAACATTCATATAATTTCAGGTTTGCAAATTAAATAAAATATATGGTACAATGTTTTCTCACAGTATTTTCAATTTGATTCTTATAATAAAGCTAGAGGGTTTGGGCCAGATATTAGTTCTAGCAAGTGTGTTGAGAAAAATGTCATGAGGCCAAGAGACCCCAGGTGTCTCATTCAAGATCATCCTTTGGTAAGTGATGGGTTAGGGTCTTCAACTGAAGGCTTAAGACTCAGAATGCTGGACAGTTTCCAACAACCCAGACTCACACCTAAATGGGGTATTAGGTAAAGGGGTCAAAATACAAAAACAGAACTGATGTTCTGGGAAAATGCTGTCATCCTAAGAAGAAAGAGTCCACCAAGAAGGCAAAAAGGAGGGTGGGATTTTCCCGAATGTTTCTGTGACAACACATCCTATCATCATAGGAGTGTTCAAACAACCATCAAAAACAAAAATAAGGATATTATCCATTTTCCTAAAAATCTGAATATGTTGCTTAGGTTCACTGTGCATTTACTTCTATGAGGACCATCACAACACATCCAGGAGATATGAACAGGGCAGACACAGCAGCTCTCTCTCCACTTTACAAGTGGAAAACAAGGCCAAAGTGATCTACCCACTGTCATTCCTTTGTACAATCCAACTGATGTGAGTGTAATCTCTTCAGTGCTGCCTGCATCTCCTGGTTCATCAGGATGTAGGTCATGGGCAAGCATGGGGTTCTTGACCATGTGGCTGATGGATACAGCGTGGACCATGGAGAAGGAAGAGAAGGTCCTGGCATAGAGGTAAATGCTTCGAATGAAGACCATAGATACCATGAAAATAGGGGTGGTATGGGTGGAAGCTGCCTTCCTCCTCACCTGCCCTGAGTGGGACCTCAGCTTCACCAGGATGGCTGAGTAGGAGACCAGGAGGAGGAGGAACCAGATGACATCCAGCATCCCACTGTTGCAGATCATGAGGAACTCCAAGACAGAAGTGTCAGTGCAGGTGAGTCTCAATACCTGTGGAACATCACAGTAGAAGTTATCTAGGACATTGGGGCCACAAAAAGGCAGTGGGAGCATCAGAGCCAGTTGGAAGATGGAATGAACAAAACCTATCATCCAGGCTGTTGCCACCAACTCCACACAGAGCTGAATGCTCATGATAGTGACATAGTAGAGGAGCATGAAGATGGCTATGTAATGGTCTGAGACCTTCATAGAGAGGAAGAAGGTCATGACACCTCCCAGAAAGTGGAGGAAGAAGACTTGAACCTCATAGCCCTTCTAGGAGATGTCTTCTTCTCAGTGAGGAAATCCACCAGCATCTTTGGGGCAGGGACTGAGGAGAAACAGAGGTCTATGACTGCCCAGTTTCACAGCAGAAAATACATGGGTGTGTGGAGCCTGGAATCAGAGGTCACTGTGAACATGATGAGGTGGTTTCCCATGAGAGTGGTGGTGCAGACAAACAGGAACACCAGAAACAAGAAGAGTTGGAGCTCCTGAGTCTGTGAGAGCCCCAGGATAAATTCTGATATACATGAGAGAGTCCATGGAATCAGTCCCATGGAATCAGTGTTTTCTCCATACATCTAAAGAAAACAGACCAGGAAAGAGATGCATTATTTCTCAGGGGCTCACTCAGATTGAGTGTCCAGGTCTCAATGATGGACTTTCATGTGCAGATCATAATACCTGGTGCGGACTTAATGGTCTTGTCTCTGGAGAGTTCACTAGTTGGTTCTGGAATATATATTCATCAGGGGCTTCCCAGGAGGCTCAGTGGTAAAGAATCTACCTGCCAATGCAGGAGACACAGGAGAGGTGGGTTCAATCCCTGTGTTGGGAAGATCCCCAGGAGGAGGAAATGGCAATCCACTCCAGTATTCTTGCCTGAAAAATCCCGTGGACAGAGGAACCTGGCAGGCCACAGTCCATGAGGTCACGAAGAGTTGGACATGACTGAGCAACTGAACACAAACACGAGTATATATTCACAAGATAGCTTAACGCTATCCAAAGACACATGTGACCTGCCTTTCAAAGATTTAATGTTATCTACCGGTAGTAAGACACTTGGAGTTCAACAGACCTGCACTTAAATTTCTATTTCCTTGATATTTGACTCTGGAGAAATTACTTAACCTCTTTGAGTCTAAGTTTCCACATTTGTATGGTAGGAATAAAAATGACTTTCTTTATTAGAGGATTAAATAAAATAACACACAAGGTTCCTAGAAGAGTGTCTGGAATAATAAATGGCAAACACTTTCCTCTGTGTAGTCTCCTACTCTAAAACCTCCTCCCTTCTTTGAAAATCTATTTTGTACCAAAATTTTTTATGCAACAGTTACCACATCATAATGTTAATGAACTTTTTGTGTTTCTGTATTTTCCATGCATAATTCAACTAAACGTTTGCACAGTGATAAATATGCATCTTATAATTTATTTGTGCCCTACAGAGCCCATCTTTGCTGATAGTCAATACTCAAAATCTTTTGGCTGCCGTGTGGGTGAATATCTATAGGGAATGCCTCCCTTAACTGACGTAGATGGTCCCTTACTGGGTGAAGTAACAGAATATGTGGTGTGTGTGATGAGACATGAGATGGGGGAGAGAGATTATCTGGGTTAAAAAGGGGTGATGGATCTTGTATGAAGGGGAATGAAAGAACTCTTCTAAATGAAACTAGAATTTTAGAAGATGTTATTGAATATAAGTATAGAAGAGAAAGGAAGATATTGATATAAGAGAAAATAGACAAAGCAATAAAGAGGGGTAATTAATAGGAAGGGAGAGGAAGGAAGGGGAATGTAAAGGTGGAGAGGAGGGGAGGACTAGGAATAAAGATGAAGGAGGACATGGAGGGTAAGAGATAGAGGTGACAAGTGAGGATTAAGTGCCCTCCTCACTCCCCTGCCTGGTCTCTTTCCACCCCCTTACCTGCCTCTTGCAATCTGTTATCCAATAGTGGTCATTTTAGTCTCACCCTTCCGCTTCCATCTGCATCCACTTCGCTCCATCTTCTATATCACTGTCACAGAGACCTTTCTAAACTGGTATCTGATTACCTTCCTTGCTCATTATAACCTTTAATGACTATCAGGGACTCACAACTTAAAACTCAGAATCTTAGATGTATATTAATATCTACAACTACACTTCTGGGATTTTTAAAAAAATTTCTACATTTAATGATGCTGATATTGGCTTTATATATTCACAGGCGATGTTTTAGGTACACACAAATTTAGAATTATTCTATCTTCTCAGTGTATTTCTCATCTAATATTATGAATTATCCCCCCTTATTATTTTAAAAAACCTCCTTTTCTAATATTAGTCTATCTACATTAGCTATTTTGTGGGTTTTTAAAATCAATTAATTAATTTTCATTGGAGGATAATTACTTTACAATATTGTGGTGGTTTTTTGCCATACATTGACATGAATCAGCCATGGGTGGACATGTGTCCCCCCATCCTGAATGTCCCCTCCCATCTCCCTCCCCACCCCATCCCTCTGGGTTGTCCCAGGGAGTTTGTTTTTTAGTTAGTGTTTTAATGCTATGTATAATGATAGTATTATTTCACTCTATTAAATTACATTTAAGTTTTGTCTTGTAAGCTGCATAAAATTAGATTTAAAATTTTTATTCAAAATAACTATCTTTGTTGTTTTAAGTGGGACATTTAGTCTGAATAAATTTAATGTAATTACTGACATACATGTTTATATTTATCATCTTAGTTTTTGTTTTCTATTAGTTCCACAGATTTTAAGATTCTTTTTTTCTTTTTTTTTAAAATAAAATAATCTCTATAATTTCTACAGTTCCCTGTCCTGAACCCCCCTCCCACCTCCCTCCCCATCCCATCCTTCAGTGTCATCCCAGTGCACCAGCCCTGAGCACCCTGTATCATGCATTGAACCTGGACTGGTGATCTGTTTCACATAGGATAATATACATGTTTCAGTTTTTTTGGATCTTTTTTCTTGTTTCTTTTTGAATAAATAAAGTAGTTTTGACTATTAAAAAAAAAAAAAACAACTCAGACTCTGAGAAGCTGCCTAACATGCTTTGTGGGTTAATTCATGGTTCAAAAACATGCTTACATATGTGCATGCAACTCCCTCTCAGTGGGTCACACCAAGTTCTAAAACATAGGCTCCATCTACCTTTCTTATCAGTATCTTTGTTACCCAGGCACTGATGGCTAGTCAGGAATCCATGGTGTCTCACATATGCCATATGTTTGGTTATTTCTGTAGCTTTGGGAATGCATTCTGTTTCCTGAAATACCTTCTACTGTCTTCTCAGCCTTGAAGTCCTCAGATATCACCTCTGTGACTCCTCCATTTCTCGCATGAAGAATTAATCCATTTCTCTGGGTTCCGGTTCCAATAACATTTTGTAAGTACATTTGTTACAGCTTTTATCATATTTTTCCTGTTCTTTCTCTTAACTAGATTGTAAATTCAATAATTTAGTAGCCCCAGCACCTATAATAGCAACTCTGATTTAGCATTTGATCAAATATGTTCCTATTCTAATGTATTAGGAGATAATTATGTGATCTTGTTCAATGTGATCTTGTAGAAAATTGTGGGGTGTATGACCTTACCCTTTGCTCTCAGCATCTTCCCTCCAAATCACAAGACCAAATGTTACTTGGTGGTTAAAAGCCTGGTTTTCACTTGCCACTTGAGGAATCTGTTTTGAATGCCTTGTATCCTCTGCATTACTCTTGAGGTTATCCTCAGACTTCAGACTGACTAGCATGGAGTCCATATCACTTGTTTAATCTCTACACTCTACAAAAAGTGTTTCTGGATGCTTCTTACAGCTGCTTTATATGCAGGTGAGAAAATTCTAGTTTCACACCTTCCTTCAGCCCAGAATGGGAAAGTGTCTTCAGGTCATCCATCTTCTTAGAGATCCTTTATCTGCAGGATCAGTTTCCCAGCCAGTGCCCATACATCACCTATACAACAAGGAGAGTGGCCCTAGGAGACAAGAGTATATCCTTGGGGAGAAACCACTGGACTCCCTCAGAAAGCAGGACAAGGTCCCTGCCCTCTCTAGCCTGGGTTCCCCAACCATCCCACAACGTTGTCCTCATAGCCATATCATCCAAAGTATATAAAGATTTGGTCACTAAAGTAGAATATCCTGCAGAATATCCAAGAAGTATTTGGTCAAAAAAGACCCAATCCAAAGCACAGGTAACTATGTACTTTGATGATGGAAAATACTTAGGAACTTAACAAGTGATATCACTTCCAAAATACCACAGTGGGGAATGAGGCAGAGAGCAGGGAGGAGAACAAATACAATTGTTCCAGACTTGACATAAAAGTGTTGACCATTCATCAGAGATATTCACCCACAGAAGAGGAACTCTCTAAGTTTTCCCTTGTGATGGTGAGATACTCTGAGTTTCAAATCCCTCCCATATCTCCTGCCTCAAAACCTGGGGTCATAGGAACCAACTCCGGGCCAAGCTCTGCCTCTCACTTGCTATTCATCATTGAGCAAGTCTTTTCTCTTTGAGTTTTCTCATTTGTAAAACTGTATAATACTACTATACCTACTGTCAGTTTTGTAAGAATGAGAGAGAAGTCTGACAGTAACTAACAAAATAGCTGACACAGGAAAATGTCCATAGAAATATTAGTTTAATTTCAACTGTCACACTCCATAAAGACCTTCCTCCACTTCTCACATGGAAAACAAATGTTCAGGGAGAAGATTTGTCATTTAAAATCAACCTATTTTAAGTTCACTCCCTAGTGGAAATCACTAGGTGCTTGCCTAATCTCTTCACTGCTGCCTGCATCTCCTGGTTCCTCAGGGTGTAGATCATGGGGTTGAGCATAGGGGTGATAACCGTTTGGCTGATGGACACAGCTTTGTCCATGGGAAAAGAGGTAAAGGGCCGGGCATAAATATAGATACAGGGAATGAAGACCATAGACACGACAATGATGTGGATGGTGCACGTGGAAGCTGCCTTCCTCCTTGCCTGCCCAGAGTGGGACCTCAGCATCACCAGGATGACTGTGTAAGAGATCAGAAGGAAGAGGAAGCAGATAAGGACCAGCATCCCACTGTTGGAGATCATAAGGAACTCCAGGAAGGAGGTGTCTGTGCAGGCAAGTCTTAGCACTTGTGGAATGTCACAGTAGAAGTTATCTAGGATGTTGGGTCCACAGAAAGGCAATGGGAGCATCAGAACCAGCTGGACAATGGAGTGGACAAAGCCGCCCACCCAGGCAGCCACCACCAGCCCCACACACACTTGAGTGTTCATGATGGTGACATAGTGGAGGGGCCGGGAGATGGCTATGTAGCGGTCATAGGCCATCACTGAGAGGAAGAAGACAGTCCCACCTCCCAGAAAGTGGAAGAAGAAGATCTGAGCCATGCAGCCCTGGTAGGAGATGGTCTTCTTCTCAACGAGGATGTCCACCAGCATCTTTGGGGCAGTGACTGAGGAGAAACAGACATCTATAACAGCCATATTTCTCAGCAGAAAATACATGGGTGTGTGGAGCCTGGAATCAGAGGTCACTGTAACTATGATGAGGAAGTTTCCCACGACAGTGGTGGTGTAGACAAACAGGAACACCAGGAACAAGAAAAGCTGGAGTTCCTGATACTGTGAGAACCCTAGGAAGACAAATTCTGATATCCACGTGAGGTTCCCCAAATCCATGATGTCTTCTCCATACTCTTAAGGAAAACACACCAGAGACAGAGAGGCATGAAGTTGTTGCTTGCTCTCTTAGTGCTCAAGGGCTCAATTCAGTTGTCCAATCAATGTGAGGGACATTCTCGTGTACAGATTACAATACCAAGTGCTGATTGAATGACTGTCTTAGAAAGTTTACTAGTTGGTGCTGGGATACACATATGTGAGTTATCTTAAAGCCATCCAAAGACACAAGCCACCTGCCTTTCCAAGATTCAGTGTAATATCATGGTGGGAAGACACTTAGAGTTCAATAGAACCAAAATCATATTTGAGAGCTATTTCCTTGAGATTTAGCCTTGAGTAAATTACTTAATCTGAGTCTCAGTTTCTACATCTGAGAGAAATACAGTTTCTTTATAGAATTTGGCTTAAGGGATTAAATAAAATAACATATACATTTCATAAACAGTATTTGGAATAATAAATGTTAATTACTCTCTTCTGTGTAGTCTCCTAGTCCTTGAAGGTTACTTTCCATTTACAGTTAATAGAAATAATGGCATCAATAATGGCAAAATAATATGGCATCAATCATTTTTCATGCAACAGTGAACACATCAGAATGTGTTAATGAACTTTTCATGTGTCTATGTTTTCCCTTCACAATGCAACCATAATGTGCTAGACACATAGGTCTTGATTTCCCAGTTTAACTGTGCCCTGCAGTGCCCATAGTCAGTAATTAAGAAGTACCTGGTGTTAACTACTAGGTGGGTGAAAAGCTATTGTGGTTTAGGACATGTGAGGGAGCCTCTGGCCACAGTGGCACACCTGCAACATTCCATTTCTTTCCATCCCCGGGGTAAGTGACCCTTACTGGATGAGGCTCCCCAGATGATAGTGGAAAAGTGGCAAAGGGGTAAATATTTCATTAGTGAAGAAATAGATAAATACATTGTTTGAAGGAGACAGAGCTCTTCTGAAAGGACAGCAATTTCAGATGGTAGTAGTATTGATCCAAGTGTAGAAGAAAAAAGTATTAAAGTAAAAGAAAGAAATAAACAAAGAATTCATAGAGAAAGGAAATCATAAGGGAGGAAGATAGGGGAATATAATGGTGAAAAAAGGAGACAGGAAAAGGTGGTGTGGCAGGGGAGGGAGTTGGAACAAAAATGTAGGACTCAGAGGGCAAGGGATAGAAGTGACAGGTGAGAGTTAAATGCCATCCCCATGCCTTCGGCTTCCTCTCAATCTCCATCCACTCTCACTTGACCTCCTGAAATCCTTTCTCTCTCAGGGATCACTCCCTTTTTATTTTTCCCTTTCTCTTTCATTCCAGTACACCTTCTACACAGCTTTCCTGAGACCTTTCTAAACGCTGATCTGATCATGTTCCCCTCTCACATCTCTTCTTTAGTGATTTCACCAGAGCCCCTTAGGAACCACATTTAATATTTTGTGGATCAAGTCAGGGTAGAAACACATACATATGCAAGCAACTCGGCATGTCACACAGGGCTCTAAATGTAAGCACCATCTGCTTTCTAACCAGTAACTCTGCCTCTGACGAACCACTAGCTCTTTAATGAATTAGTCTTAAACATCAGAGAAGCCAATGGCACCCCACTCCAGTACTCTTGCCTGGAAAATCCCATGGATGGAGGAGCCCGGTACGCTGCAGTCCATGGGGTCACTAAGAGTTGGACACGACTGAGTGACTTCACTTTCACTTTTCACTTTCATGCATTGGAGAAGGAAATGGCAACTCACTCCAGTGTTCTTGCCTGGAAAATTCCATGGACAGAGGAGACTGGCAAGCTACAGTCCATGGTGTCACAAAGAATAGGACATGACTGAGCGACTAACATATACTCACACAGACACACACAGACACACACATCTGAAACAAACCTAGGTTACAAGTTTATCATCATTCACTTTTGTCAGCTTCTCCCCTCAACCAACTATGTCATAATTTCAATATCTTGGTAATCACAGAACTTGAAACAACAACTCTGATACAGCACATGCTCAATAAATATTATCAAATTAATGTATTAAGTAGGTGATTAATTATTTGGAGATTTTTAAAGTGATTTTACTTATCCTCCATTCCTTATCTCATAAGGCCAGATCTATATTTGGTTGCTAAAAGTACTGGGTTTTACATGCAACCTGAAGCAGCTGTTTTAACAGTGCATCCCTGCTCCCAAATTTCTTCCCAAGGCTCTTCTCCAACATTAGACTTAGTACCATCAAGTCTAGGTCACTTTTTTATTCTCCTCACCCTTTAACAAGTGTTTCTAAGAACCTAACCATCATTGACCTATCTGAGGGTGTGGAAACCCTCAGGCTCTCACCTTCCTTCAGTCCCAGATGGGAGAAGAGAGTTCATGTCCTACACTTTCTGGGAGACTCTCTCCATACAGCCTCAGAGTTTCCTGATCTCTGGCATCACTGGCACACCTGAGTCATGACCCTGGGGAAGAGCACGTATTCCAAGGGAGAAATTATTGGACTGATCTAAGTAAGCAGAGCTGGAATGATCCCACTGGGGGCAAGGGAACAATGGGAGCTGTTAAAAAGTTTCTAAGTCCCTCAAAAACACTTACTATTTGAGAGGGCTGCCTTGAGGACAAAAAAGCAAGAAAAACAAAACAGAATCAAACACACCACACATAAAACCAAAAGAAAAGAAAAGCCAACAAGGACATTGAAAATTATAGAGATTTATGACATGTAAGATTAGGAGATCAAAATTTGAAAAACCAGATTCTCTGAAAGTTTCTGGGATTTTTGGAAGGACCCATTTCAGAGACCAGTGTTTCACACTATAAGCATGAACCCACATCACCTGAAGGGGATGCTAAACCTAAGATTCAGTATCTCTTGGATGGCTGAGATCTACAGAGAATTAGCGTTTCTAACAACTTTTCGGGTGGTGCTAATGCTACTTATCTGGGGCCACAGTTTGAGAATGACTTAGAGTTTCACTGCTCTTGTTAGCATGATGGAAAGTTTCTTTCTCACATTATTAAGACCATTGGTTTGATAGCTTACTTTTAAAAAATTAATTGATCTTGGACAACAAGATAGGTGGGAAAAGGTTTGTATACTACACTGGAAACAAACCCTATAAATTTGTCATTTATTTTACCAACCCGATCCCAAGGTCGACTCCCCATGTATATCCAATTCTATTGCACCATCTATAAAACTCTAGTACTCTTTATATATGAATTACTACTCAATTAAGTCCTTCCTTTTATACAAGGACTAGTACATGAATTGTATATACATTTCTTATATATTATGTATAAGGAATTGTATATACTTTCCTTATATATACATTCTTTATACTTTATGAAGAACTGTTTAGATAATTTTTATTATCTTGGTGTAGAATAAAAACTGTGAGTTCTTAGAGACAGTTTTCTGTTTTACATGAGATTTCCAGCATGATCTGAATTATTCTGTTACAAATATTTATACACAATCCCTCTGGTTTATTTTTAAAAGTATAAGAATTAGTGGCTTTTAAGTACAAGAGATTCTAAAAACACTAGTTCTTCCAATGTTTAGAGTTTCAGTTCATTTTAAACTCCATTCTTTTCTTAAAATAGCCTGCATTGATTCTGGAGAAGTGAATAGGTCTTATCAGTCTCTTTTAGTGTCAGATGTCATTAACTGCAACTTTATAAAATTAGCTAATTAAATCACCTGGATTAATTAATTATGATTCTGATTGAATTCTCAATAAAAAAGTCATTGTATCTTCTGTTTATATATTTCTTTTCTCAAGGCACATAGAATGATAAATTATCTACTAAGCTACATGTCAGCCTCAACGTTGATTCTTCAGAGTGGGACTGTATGTAATTTATCCGTTTTAGAAAGATGATTCCAATGTTTTATCGTTTTGGAGTTACTTGGCTCATTGTGAAAATTCAATAAATGTTAAAAAAAAAATTAGTAAACAGAAACTTCAGTTAAGTAGAATTGGGGGGACAGAAGGAGTTCTTACACCCTACTACAACCTCAGAAACCAACAGGAAAAAGAAAGACTCCCCTTTTTCCAGTGTAGACAATATTATAGTAAACACTGACAATAGATCAATAACCAAGTTATGTAAGAGCTTCTACATTAAAAAGAGAAAGCCTGGACTTCCCTGGTGGTCCAGAGGCTAATATTCCACCCTCCCATTGCAGGGGCCTGGGTTCAATTCCTAATTAGGGAACTAGATCCTATATGTTGCTGCTAAAGATTCTGCTTGAGACAGTGAAGATCAAGGATGACCCCACATGCAGCAACTAAAACAGAGTGCAGCCAAATAAATAAATAAAAATTTTAAAAATCCCTCGAGTTTAAAAACAAAGACTATCATGAAATACCATTTTTTATTCACTTAATTGGCAAAAATTAAGAAGTCTGACAATATTAACTGTTTATGATGATGTGAATAAACAGGAACACTTGGTGCTGCTGATGACCATGTAATTCGGTACAACTTGGGAAAGCAACTTTGCACTACCTTGTAAAGGTAAATCTTTGAAGATCTCATGATTCAGTAATTCCATTTCAAGGTATATAACCAAGAGCTCTGCAACATGACAGCTGGAGACAAGTAGAAGAACATTCAAAAGAGTGTTGTTCCAAGAGCAAAAACCGGGACAATCCAAATAAGCTTATTCTTACAATGGAATATTACATACACAGCAGTGCAGATGAGTGCACTACAGCCAAACAAAACAATATGGACATTTGGAGACAATGTGGAGTGAAAAAAGCAAATCCCAGGATATCAGGTACAGTCTTATTTATATAAAGCACAAACAAAAAATAATAAACTGATTATGTAATATTTGATGAAATTGTTTTTATAAGCAATGGAATGATAAACACCAAATTCAAGAACATGGTTTCATCTGGGGAGAAGTGATGTGATGGACAGCACCTATAGGCAGGTATAAGTTATTAGTACCATCTGGTTCTTGAACTGAAGAGCATGTTCACATAATATAGCATTTTATAACTTAGAAACATTTTACACATAATCTTTTGCTTGTTATAATTCCTTATACTGTATTAAAATGTAGAGAAAAAACTGGTTAAATATATAATTTCAAGTTTGCAAATTAAATAGAATATAGTTATATGGTACAACACTTTCTCACACACATACACACACAAAAGAAAAGACTGGTGAGGACTCAGCCCATGAAGAGCCATGGACTCTTTGTTACTGCAGTCTCCAATTCTCTTTTCCCTCTCTAGAAAAGCAGTCTTTTTCTCTTACACTGAAGCACTTGCACATGTGTCTCACTATGGGTGCAGACCCTGAATTGCAATTCTCTGCTGATCCTGAATAAACCCATCTTTCCTGGATAAATATTTGGCTATCTAGGTTTTAGATCAATTTGTTAACAGAACTGAAGGTTATCCTTTTTAAGAGTAGGAGAGAAGTAAAAGACAGATTTGGTACACCTCTATGCTCAATTCTGAGGATACAAAAATAGGACAAACATTCTCCTCTCAAGAACTCACAGGTTGATGGGGAAAACAGATCTAGAAACGCATAAATACACTTCAGAGAGGAGATAGCTCTACCTCAGAAGAGTGTCTGGAATAATAAATGGAAAACACTCTCATCTGTGCAGTCTCCTATTTTTAAACCTCCTCCTTTCCTCGAATCTCTAAATTATTTTGTACCAAGATTTTTCATGCTTCAGCATTTATAATGAACTTTTTATGTTTCTATGTTTTTCCCTCCATAATTCAACTGTAGAATCCAGAGGAATGAATATGCTTCTTATAATTTATTTGTGCCCTACAGTACCTATCTTTGCTGATAGTCAATACTCAAAAAGTATTGCCTGATGGGTGGGTGAACAGCTATAGGGAATGCCTCCCTTCAGTGGTGTAGGTGGTTCCTTACTGGGTGAGGTAAGAGGACAGATGGTGTGTGTGCTGAGTTGTGAGGGTAGGAGAGAGATTCTTTGGGTTCAGCAAAGGGTGATGATCTTCCACAGATGACACTGAAAGAGCTCTTCTTAAAGAAATGAATTTTAGAAGATGTTACTAAATACAAGGGTAGAAGAGAAAGGAAGATTATGAAATAAGAGAAATAGAATAGAAAAAGGAATAAAGAGGGGCGATTAAGAGGGAGGGAGAGGAAAGAAGGGGAAGGGAAAAGTTGGGGTGGGGGAAGACTGGGAACAAAGATGAAGAAGGATGCAGAGGGTCAGAGATAGAGTTGACAAGTGAGGGTTAAGTGGCCTCCTCACTCCCCTGCGTTGTCTCTGCTCGCCACCCCCACCTGCCTCCTGCAAACTGCTGTCCATCAGAGATTATTTTAGTGTCATCTTTCCACCTTCATCTGCATCCACTGAAGTCCATCTTTTACATCACTGTCACAGAGACCTTCATAAACTTGTACCTGACCACTTTCATTCCTCATTATAATCTTTTAGTGACTATCAAGGACTCATAGGTTAAAACCTAGACTCTTAGAAGAGACCTAACATTCATTGTGGGTTAATTCAGGATTCAAAAACATGCTTTAATATGTACATGTAACTCTCTCTCAGTATGTCACACCAAGATCAAAATGTAGGCTCCATCTACATTTCTCATCAGTATCCCTGTTACCTGGGAAGTGATTGCTAGTCAGGAATCCATGGTGTCTCACATATGCCATATGGTTGGTTATTTCTGTAGCTTTGGGAATGCATTCTGTTTCCTGAAATACCTTCTACTGTCTTCTCAGCCTTGAAGTCCTCAGATATCACCTTTTCTGTGACTCCTTCTCCATTTCTCACATGCAGAATTAATTCATTTTTCTGGGTTCCAATAACACTTTGCAAATACCTTTGTTACAGCTTTTATCATATTTTTCCTGTTGTTTCTATTACCTAGATTATAAATTCAATAATTTAGTAGCCCCAGCACCTATAATAGCAACTCTGATTTAGCATTTGCTCAAATATGTTGCTATACCAGTGTATTAGTTGATAATAATGTGATCTTGTTCAACATGACTGTGTGGAAAATTGTGGGGCGTATCACCTTATCCTTTGCTCTCAGCATCTTCTCTCTAAACCACAAGACCAAGTGTACTCGGTGGTTAAAAGCCTGGATTTCACTTGCCACTTGAAGAATCTGTTCTGAATGCCTTGTATCCTCTGCGTTACTCTTGAGGTTATCCTCAGACTTTAGACTGACTAGCATGGAGTCCATATCACTTGTTTAATCTCTATACTCTCCAACAAGTTTCTGGATGCTTCTTACAGCTGCTCTATATGCAGGTGAGAAAATTCTAGTTTCACACCTTCCTTCAGCCCAGAATGGGAAAGTGTCTTCAGGTCATCCATCTTCTTAGAGATCCTTTATCTGCAGGATCAGTTTCCCAGCCAGGGCCCATACATCACCTATACAACAAGGAGAGTGGCCCTAGGAGACAAGAGTATATCCTTGGGGAGAAACCACTGGACTCCCTCAGAAAGCAGGACAAGGTCCCTGCCCTCTCTAGCCTGGGTTCCCCAACCATCCCACAACGTTGTCCTCATAGCCATATCATCCAAAGTATATAAAGATTTGGTCACTAAAGTAGAATATCCTGCAGAATATCCAAGAAGTATTTGGTCAAAAAAGACCCAATCCAAAGCACAGGTAACTATGTACTTTGATGATGGAAAATACTTAGGAACTTAACAAGTGATATCACTTCCAAAATACCACAGTGGGGAATGAGGCAGAGAGCAGGGAGGAGAACAAATACAATTGTTCCAGACTTGACATAAAAGTGTTGACCATTCATCAGAGATATTCACCCACAGAAGAGGAACTCTCTAAGTTTTCCCTTGTGATGGTGAGATACTCTGAGTTTCAAATCCCTCCCATATCTCCTGCCTCAAAACCTGGGGTCATAGGAACCAACTCCGGGCCAAGCTCTGCCTCTCACTTGTTCATCATTGAGCAAGTCTTTTCTCTTTGAGTTTTCTCATTTGTAAAACTGTATAATACTACCATACCTACTGTCAGTTTTGTAAGAATGAGAGAGAAGTCTGACAGTAACTAACAAAATAGCTGACACAGGAAAATGTCCATAGAAATATTAGTTTAATTTCAACTGTCACACTCCATAAAGACCTTCCTCCACTTCTCACATGGAAAACAAATGTTCAGGGAGAAGATTTGTCATTTAAAATCAACCTATTTTAAGTTCACTCCCTAGTGGAAATCACTAGGTGCTTGCCTAATCTCTTCACTGCTGCCTGCATCTCCTGGTTCCTCAGGGTGTAGATCATGGGGTTGAGCATAGGGGTGATAACCGTTTGGCTGATGGACACAGCTTTGTCCATGGGAAAAGAGGTAAAGGGCCGGGCATAAATATAGATACAGGGAATGAAGACCATAGACACGACAATGATGTGGATGGTGCACGTGGAAGCTGCCTTCCTCCTTGCCTGCCCAGAGTGGGACCTCAGCATCACCAGGATGACTGTGTAAGAGATCAGAAGGAGGAGGAACCAGATAAGGACCAGCATCCCACTGTTGGAGATCATAAGGAACTCTAGGAGGGAGGTGTCTGTGCAGGCAAGTCTTAGCACTTGTGGAATGTCACAGTAGAAGTTATCTAGGATGTTGGGTCCACAGAAAGGCAATGGGAGCATCAGAACCAGCTGGACAATGGAGTGGACAAAGCCGCCCACCCAGGCAGCCACCACCAGCCCCACACACACTTGAGTGTTCATGATGGTGACATAGTGGAGGGGCCGGGAGATGGCTATGTAGCGGTCATAGGCCATCACTGAGAGGAAGAGGAGAGTCCCACCTCCCAGAAAGTGGAAGAAGAAGATCTGAGCCATGCAGCCCTGGTAGGAGATGGTCTTCTTCTCAACGAGGATGTCCACCAGCATCTTTGGGGCAGTGACTGAGGAGAAGCAGACATCTATGACTGCCAGGTTTCTCAGCAGAAAATACATGGGTGTGTGGAGCCTGGAATCAGAGGTCACTGTAACTATGATGAGGAAGTTTCCCACGACAGTGGTGGTGTAGACAAACAGGAACACCAGGAACAAGAAAAGCTGGAGTTCCTGATACTGTGAGAACCCTAGGAAGACAAATTCTGATACCCACGTGAGGTTCCCTGAATCCATAATGTCTTCTCCATACACCTAAAGAAAACACAGCAGAGATAGGCATGAAGTTGTTGCTTGCTCTCTTAGTGCTCAAGGCCTCAATTGACCTGGACAAGGCTGTCCAAGTCAATATAATGGACATTCTTATGTACAGAGTCCAATACCAACTGCTGACTGAATGACCTTGTCTCTGGAAAATTTACTAGTTGGTGCTGGAAAAAAGCATATGTGAGATACCTTAAAGCCATCCAAAGACACAAGCCACCTGCCTTTCCAAGATTCAGTGTAATCTAGGTGGAAAGATACTTAGAATCAAATCAAACAGGATGAAATTTGAGAATTTCTATTTCTTTGAGATTTGGCCTTGAGCAAGTTATTTAATGTAAGCCTCAGTTTCCACATCTGAAAGAAATATGTTTTCTTTATGGAAATTGGCTAAGGGATTAAGTAAAATGACACATAAGCTTTCCAGGACAGTATTTGGAATAATAAATATTAATCACTCTCCTCTGTGTAGGCTACTCTACTCCAGTCTCTACTACATTTTTTCACCAGTTGTTTTTCCTTTTTAAATATTAATTTATTTAAAAAACCTCATGTTTTATATAACTTAAAGGCTATTTTTCAATTAGAGTTATTAGAAAGCATGAATATTGTATCAATCATTTTTCATGCAACAGTGAAAGCAACAGAATGTTCATGAAGTTCTCATGTGCCTATGTTTTCCCTTCAGAATTTAATCATAATGTGCTAGACACATAGGCCTTGATTCCCAATTTATTTGTGCCCTGCAGTGTCCATCTTTGGTTATGGTTGGTAATTAAAAAGTGCATGCGTGTGTGCATACTATGTCACTTCAGTCATGTCCAGCTCGTTGCAACCCCATGGACTGTAGCCCCCCCCCCCCGCCCCCCGGCTTCTCTGTCCATGGGATTTTCCAGGCAAGAAAACTAGAGTGGGTTGCCATTTCCTACTCCATGGGATGGGATCTTCCTAACCCAGGGGTCTCTTGTGACTCCTGCATTGGCAGGCAGATTCTTTACCAGTGTGCCACCTGGGAGAGAGAGATCCAGTTTTAGCTGAACTGGTTAAGGATTTTTTGCTATTTATGGGGCTAATTCTCAAAGCAAAGAATGTCCTAAATATTCCAATTTAGGTGGTGTGAACTGGAGTTAACTGCTACATGTGTTAAAAGTTATTGGGGTTCAGGACATGTGAGGGAGTCTCTGGGTACAGCTGCACATCTCAGACATTCCATTTCTTTCCAGCCTCCAGGGTAGGTGACCCTTACTGAACGAGGCTCCCCAGATTATATGTGGGAAAATGGCAAAGGGGTAAGTATTTCATTAGTGAAGAAATAGATAAATACATTGTCTGAAGGGGACTTTGAGCTCTTCTGAAATGACAGCAATTTCAGAAGGTGGTATTGGTCCAAGGGTAGAAGGAAAAAAAAATGTTGAAGTAAAAGAAAGTGAAATAAATGAAGAATTCAAAGGAGAAAGTATATCATAAGGAAGGAAGCTGGGGGAATAGAATGGTGAAGGAAAAAGACATGGAAAGGTGGTGTGGCAGGGGAGGGATTGGGCACAAAAATGAAGAAGGACTCTGAGGGTGAGAGACAGAGGCAAAAGGCGAGGGTTAAGTGCCCTCCCTACTCCTTTGGCTTCCTCTCAATCCCTACCCACTCTCACCTGACTTCCTGAAATCCATTATCTTTCAGGGATTGCTCCCTTTTGAATTTTCCCTTTCACTTTTCATTCCAGTACACCTTCTACACAGCTGTCCATGAGACCTTTTGGGATGCCTTGGCAGGCTACAGTCCATGAGGTCATAAAGATTCAGACACAGCTAAGTGACTAACAGACACACACACATACACACACAAACATTGACAACAAACCTCTGTTACAGGTTTATTATCATTCACTTTTTTTAACCTTCTCCCCTCAACCAACCACATCATAATTTCAATATCTTGGTAACCCCAGAACTTGAAACAGCAACTCTGATACACCTTATGCTCAGTGAATATTGTCCAATTAATGTATTAAGTAGGTAATTAATTATGTGGAGATTTTAAAAGTGATTTTACTTATATTCTGTTCCCTATCTCATAAGGCCAGATCTATATTTGGTTGCTAAAAGTACTGGGTTTTACATGCAACCCTAAGCAGCTGTTTTAACAGCATATACCCACCCTCAGATTTCTCCCCAAGGCTCTTCTCCAATATTACACTTAGTCCCATCAAGTTTAGGTCACTTGTTTATTCTCCCCACCCTCCAACAAGTGTTTCTAAGAACCTAACTGGGTTGACCTATCTGAGGGTGTGGAAACCCTCAGGCTCTCACCTTTCTTCAGTCCTGGATGGGAGAAGAGAGTTCATGTCTTATGCTTTCTGGGAGACCATCTCCATACAGCCTCACAGCTTCCTCATCTCTGGCATCGCTCACAAACATGAGTCATGACCCTGGGGAAGAGTGCATATTCTCAGGGAGAAATTATTGGATTGAGCTCAGGAAGCAGAGTTGAAACAATTCCCACTGGGGTGAGGGAACAATGGGAGTTGTTAAAAAAAAGTTTCTAAGTTTCTCAAAAACACTATTTAAGAGGCCTACCTTGAGGACAAAAAAGCCCAAAAAACAAAAACAATTAAAACAAAACAAAAATCAAATACATACGCACACAACATAAACAAAAGAAAAGTCAACAATAGACAAAGAAAATTATAGAGATTCATGACATGTAAGATTAGGAGACCAAGATTAGAAAAATCAGATTCTCTGAAAGTTTCCAGGATTTTTGGAAGGACCCATTTCAGAGACTATAAGCATGCACCTGAATTACCTGAAGGGGATGCTAAACCTAAGATTCAGTAGATCTTGGATGGCTGAGATTTACAGAGAATTAGCATTTCTAACAACTTTTCAGGTGATGCTAATGCTACTTATCTGAGGCCACAGTTTGAGAATGCCTGAGTTTCACTGCTCTTGTCAGCATGATGGACAGTCTCTTTCTCATATTATGAAGACCATTGGTTTGACAGCTTACTTTAAAAAAGTTAATTGCGGGGAGGCGGCACCGGCAGCATCGGCGGCGGCACCGGCGGGAGAGGCCGCCCCGCCGCTCACGCACAGCCCGGCCGCGGCGGCGGGGATGCGACGACACGCCCGTGGCATGGAAGCAGCAGCAGCAGCAGCAGCCACCGGCGGCGCCGCGCGGAACAAAGGTCATCCGAGCTGCGGCCCAGACGCCCGGGCTTGACCGCTGCGAGGGCCGACCCCGGGCCGGGGGGTATGTTCCGTTTTGTGCTTTTTGTTTTAGAAGCTACTAAAGGGTGTTGGGGATACGTCTGGCTGTTATGACGGCCAAAAGGCCTGTTGACTGGGGCTGCCTTTAACCCTTTCATATTTGCAGAGAATGCAGCCGTGTGACAGTAACTGAACACTGGTCCAAAGTCTTTCCAAAAGGTCAAGGTTCACAAGAACATCTGATCCAATTCATGACCATGGGGGATATGAAGACCCCCGACTTTGACGACCTGCTGGCAGCGTTTGACATCCCCGACATGGTCGACCCGAAAGCAGCCATCGAGTCTGCCCATGACGACCAGGAGAGCCACATAAGCAGGGTGCCCAGGCGGACGACGACGCGCACGCACCGTCCTCCTCGGACGTGGGCGTCAGTGTCATCGTGAAGAACGTCCGCAGCATCGACGCCTCGGACGGCGCCGAGAAGGACGGCCACAACCCCCCCCGGCAATGGCCTGCACAACGGCTTCCTGACGGCCTCCTCTCTCGACACGTACGGCAAGGAAGGATCGAAGTCCCTGAAGGGAGACGTGCCTACCTCAGAGGTGACCTTAAAGGACTCGGCCTTCAGCCAGTTCAGCCCCATCTCTAGCGTGGAGGAATTTGACGACGATGAGAAGATCGAGGTGGACGACCCCCTGGACAAGGAGGACCCGCGCGCGGGCTTCAGAGCGAACGTGCTGGCGGGCTCAGGCCCCCAGCAGGACTACGACAAGCTGAAGGCGCTCGGGGGAGAGGGTGTGAGCAAGGCTGGCGTCCCAGTGCCGGGCGGCCTTGAGAAAAGCAAAGTCGTCAAGAGGGAGATGGAGACAAATTCTCTAAACCTGAGCGTTTACGAACCTTTCAAAGTCAGAAAGATGGAGGATAAGCTGAAGGAGAGCTCTGAAAAGGTGCTGGAGAACAGGGTCCACGAGGGGAAGCTGGGCTCCGAGAAGAACGATGCTGGCCTTGGTGGCACGGCGTCATCGCGGACCAAGCCGTCCTCCAAGCTCTCTTCCTGCATCGCCGCGATTGCGGTGCTCAGTGCAAAAAAGGCCGCCTCTGACTCCTCCAAAGAGCCGGCGACCAACTCCCGGGAGTCCTCTCTGTTACCGAAGGATGTCAACGACAGCCCTCGAGCCACCGAGAAGTCTCCCGAACCCCAGAGCCTCATCGACGGGACGAAGAAAGCATCCCTGAAGCAGCCGGACAGTCCCCGGAGCGTTTCCAGCGAAAACAGTAGCAAGGGGTCGCCAGCCTCCCCCGTGGGGTCGACACCAGCAATCCCCAAAGTTCGCATCAAGACCATCAAGACGTCTTCCGGGGAGATCAAGAGGACGGTGACGCGGGTGCTGCCTGAGGTGGAGCTCGAGGCGGGCAGGAAGCCCTCGGAGCAGGCAGGGCCCGTGGTGGCCTCGATGACCTCGCTCCTGTCGTCCCCTGCCCCGGCTGCCGTGCTCGCCTCCCCGCCCCGGGCGCCCCTGCAGTCCGTGGTCGCCAATGCCGTGGCGCCAGCCGAGCTGACCCCCAAGTAGGTCACCATCAAGCCCGTGGCGACCGCCTTCCTCCCGGTGTCGGCCGTGAAGACGGCCGGCTCCCAAGTCATCAACCTGAAGCTGGCCAACAACACAACGGTCAAGGCCACGGTCATCTCCGCCGCCTCCGTGCAGAGCGCCAGCAGCGCCATCATCAAAGCCGCCAACGCCATCCAGCAGCAGACCGTGGTGGTGCCGGCCTCCAGCCTGGCCAACGCCAAACTCGTGCCAAAGACTGTGCACCTCGCCAACCTTAACCTCCTGCCTCAGGGCGCCCAGGCCACCTCCGAGCTCCGCCAGGTGTTGACGAAACCGCAGCAGCAGATCAAGCAGGCGATAATCAGTGCCGCGGCCTCGCAGCCGCCCAAGAAGGTGTCGCGGGTGCAGGTGGTGTCGTCCCTGCAGAGCTCCGTGGTGGAGGCTTTCAACAAGGTGCTGAGCAGCGTCAACCCAGTCCCAGTTTACGTCCCCAACCTCAGCCCCCCTGCCAACGCGGGCATCACCTTGCTGACCCGCGGCTACAAGTGCTTGGAGTGCGGGGACTCCTTCGCCCTGGAGAAGAGCCTGAGCCAGCACTACGACAGGCGCAGCGTGCGCATCGAAGTGACCTCTAACCACTGCACCAAGAACCTGGTGTTTTACAACAAGTGCAGCCTGCTGTCGCACGCCCGCGGGCACAAGGAGAAGGGCGTGGTGATGCAGTGCTCGCACCTGATCTTGAAGCCGGTGCCGGCGGATCAGATGATTGTCTCCCCGTCAAGCAATACCCCCGCCTCATCGTCCAGCCTCCCCAGCTCCGTGGGAGCCGGCGCGCACACGGTCACCAAAATCCAGCCTGGCATCACCGGGACGGTCATATCGGCCCCTTCCAGCACGCCCATCACCCCCGCCCTGCCCCTGGACGAAGACCCCTCCAAGCTCTGCAGGCACAGCCTCAAGTGTCTGGAGTGTAACGAAGTCTTCCAGGACGAGACGTCGCTGGCCACCCATTTCCAGCAGGCTGCAGATACGAGCGGACAAAAGACTTGCACGGTCTGCCAGATGCTGCTCCCCAACCAGTGCAGTTACACCTCCCACCAGCGGATCCACCAGCACAAGTCCCCCTACACCTGCCCCAAGTGCGGCGCCATCTGCAGGTCCGTGCACTTCCAGACCCACGTCACCAAGAACTGCCTGCACTACACGCGCAGAGTGGGTTTCCGGTGTGTGCATTGCAATGTTGTGTACTCTGACGTGGCCGCACTGAAGTCTCACATTCAAGGCTCTCACTGTGAAGTCTTCTACAAGTGTCCTATCTGCCCAATGGCGTTTAAGTCTGCCCCAAGTACACACTCCCATGCCTACACGCAGCACCCTGGCATCAAGATAGGAGAACCAAAAATAATATATAAGTGTTCCATGTGCGACACCGTATTTACCCTGCAAACCCTGCTTTATCGCCACTTTGACCAACACATTGAAAACCAGAAGGTGTCCGTCTTCAAGTGTCCAGACTGTTCTCTCTTATATGCACCATGATGGACCACATCAAGTCTATGCATGGAACGTTGAAAAGTATCGAAGGGCCCCCCCAACCTGGGAATAAACTTGCCTTTGAGCATTAAGCCTACAACCCAAAATTCCGCTAACCAAAACAAGGACACCCGATCCCTGAACGGGAAAGAGAAGTTGGAAAAGAAATCCCCATCGCCCGTGAAAAAGTCACTGGAACCCAAGAAAGTGGCCAGTCCCGGGTGGACGTGTTGGGAGTGTGACCGGTTGTTCACGCAGAGAGACGTTTACATTTCCCACGTGAGGAAGGAGCATGGGAAGCAAATGAAGAAACACCCGTGCCGCCAGTGCGACAAGTCCTTCAGCTCGTCCCACAGTCTCTGCCGCCACAACCGGATCAAGCACAAAGGCATCAGGAAAGTTTACACCTGCTCGCACTGTCCAGACTCCAGGCGTACCTTCACGAAACGGTTGATGCTGGAGAAACATATACAGCTCATGCACGGCATTAAGGATCCTGACTTGAAAGAAATGACAGAAGCCACCAATGAGGAGGAGACAGAAATAAAAGAAGACACCAAGGCTCCCAGTCCCAAGCGGAAGCTGGAGGAGCCGGTGTTAGAGTTCCGCCCTCCCCGAGGGGCCATCACGCAGCCCCTGAAGAAGCTGAAGATCAACGTGTTCAAGGTGCACAAGTGCGCCCTGTGCGGCTTCACCACCGAGAACCTGCTGCAGTTCCACGAGCACATCCCGCGGCACAGGTCGGACGGCTCCTCCCAGCAGTGCCGCGAGTGCGGCCTCTGCTACACGTCGCCCATGTCGCTGTCGCGGCACCTCTTCATCGTCCACAAGCTGAAGGAGCCGCAGCCGGCGGCCAAGCAGCACGGGGCGGGCGAGGAGAGCCGGCCGGAGAGCCAGCCCGGGCCCGAGGACGCGCCGGCCGACGGCCCCGTGCCCGACCGAACGTGCAGAGTGTGCGCGAAGACGTTCGAGACGGAAGCTGCTTTAAACGCTCACATGCGGACCCACGGCATGGCCTTCATCAAATCCAAAAGAGTGAGCTGGGCGGAGAAATAGCCGCCCCACCTGCGCCCCCCACACCGGTCCACATGGGAAGCAGAGAGACGTTTTTGTTACGCCGCGGGATCACAGTTAACAGTGCCGTCCAGGCTGTTGCAATATCTCTCCCTCCTCCCCTTCGCCGCCGCCTCCTGTCTGTCCTCCTCCCTTCATCCTCCATAAGTATTAAAAATAGTATTTGAGTTGAAAAGAGTTTGTATATATTTAAATGAATAACTTTTTATACTCTTTGTTACATGTTTGTATCAGTATTTAGTGGACAATGTTTTGAAGATTTTTGTTTGTTTCGTTCTTGGGTTGTCTTTAAAAAAAAAAAAAATATATATATATATATATATATATATATATGTTTTTTATTTGGGTTAGTTTTTCTTTTTTGTACTGTTTCTTTGAAACAGAGTTCTTAGCAACAGGGGCAGTTCCTGAATTCCAATAAAACATTTTGTACGTCACGGTTTTGAATGGGTTAACTAATTACAGGCTCCGACAGGGCCTTTTTTAGTGTTTTTAATTTTTAGAATTCACTACATAAATCGTAGGTGACTGTAGGTCTCAAAAACACTAGGGACTTTTAAGTGTCTTAGCACTCTACCCTCAACGTGCCTGCTCCGCTAGAGCTGCGCTCGGCCCGTGGCCTCTCCTCCCAGCCCGGCGTGTTGGAAGCCGCCTTGCAAGGCGCTTCCCTCCCAGCGAGGGGGTGGCAGCGGGGGCCAGACATCCAGGAAGGAAAGACGTGGATGGATTCCATCTCAGAGTGGGGAAGAAGGCTCTCCTAAAGGGGAAGAGCACGCGGGTAGCTTCCTGGGCCGATTTGCAAGGCTGGCTTCTGAAAGAGCACAAGGAGCTGAAGTGGAGAAAGGGCTGGAGACTGTAAAAGTTACAAACACGTGTTAGACCAGTAGGTTTATATAGTCAACGTTTTTGTCGTGTAATTTATTAACTATTAACGACACAACTACAAATATCAAGTATTTCTCTGGCTCTTGACAGGAAAAGGAAAAAAAAAAAAAAAATCACAGTCGACTTAACCCTTTGCTGTCTAAAGAGTTGGCGTTTCCTGTTCTGGGTGCTACTGCCAAAGGTCCCGGTACTTAGACTTGGGATGCACAATTTCCACCTTCCCGATGCAGCAGCCGGCGTGTGGCCATCGGCCATTCCCTCCGCACTGAGCCACCTGAGTTGAGTTCAGCCATTTCAATAAGTACCTTTACTATTGGGTAGTTCAGCTTTCTTAATGCAGCCAAGGTACTCCTCTGTCCCTTCCAAATGTTTATAGTTCTCTGGGAGAGTTATATTTTTTTGGTTTTGTGTTTTCGTGTTTTCTTTTGCATTTTATATCTTGTATTTATCCCTAAACATGTTTTGTACTTTTTTTTTTTAAAGAAAAATTATTTTGTGTATATAGAGATATACTTGCATGATATACTGTAGCCAATGTTCGGTTCCTCGAGAGGTCTTGCTGCTGTCAGATGTCACGCACTAACCGCACCCATCCTAAATGTATTAAACACATTTCACGTATGTAAATAAACCTGGGACATTTGGCCCTCAAAAAAAAAAAAAAAAAAAAAGTTAATTGGCTGTATTCTAGAAGATGATGGAGGAATAGGATGGGGAGACCACTTTCTCCCCCACAAATTCATTGAAAGATCACTTCAATGCTGAGCAAATTCCACAAAACAACTTCTGAATGCTGGCAGAGGACACCAGTTAGGGACAGAGACCTGTCCTGGGGAGGGAGTCATGAAGGAGGAGAAGATTCCAAACACCAGGAAATCTTCTCACCAGCGGGTCTGTGGGGAGTTTTGGAATCTCGGAGGGCAACATAATTGGGAGGGAAAAAAAAAAAAAAGAACCCACAGATTACATGCCTAGCTGTGACTTCCAGCAGAGAGGTTGCCCTGACACTCACTTCTGCCAGCAGCAAGTGAGGCCTGAACAGGGAAGCATGGGCTGCCTGCATAGGGTGGGGACCGGGCCTGAATGCCCTGTGGACAATCTGAGGGAGCTAATGAGAAATAGCAACCCAAACTGTGGGATAGCCAGAAGGAAAAAAAAAGAGAGAGAGAGAGAGACAACTTTCCTGTGAAAAGCTCTGAGGCACAGCCTGGCCTGCTCACAGAACAAAGGATTGAATGGATACCAGAGGAGAGCTAGCCAACAGCAGACCGGTCCCTCCCCACGCAGGAGGCAGAGAGGCAGGAGGGCGACAGCCAGAGCCAGAAGGTGAGGGGCAATCTCCATCCCAGAGACAGCATCCTCCACCACACTGTGAGCAGGCTCCCAGTTGCAAACTAAGTCTTCCTGGGATCCTGGACAGTTGACATATGCCAGGAGGGTCACAGTCAGAGATCAGCTCCCCAGAGGAGACACACAGCACACCTGATCGGCACTCTCGTGGCGCACCCAGGAAACTGAGAGACTGGGACCGGGTAGGTGATAAGACGCACTACCCAGCTGGGAGAGTGCATTCACCAAGCGCCTGGTTGCCTGAGCTGCTTGGACCTGGCAAGGGCACAAAATGCAGGCTCAACCAAGTCTGTGCCTTCGTGGAGTACCCAAGAACCTGAACCTGAGTGGCTTAGACCTGGGAAGTGCATGCAACCCAGGGCCCGCTTTAGACAGTTCCCATGCAGAGCAACCTGGAGCCTGAGCAGTGTAGACTGGGAAAGCACACACGCCATGAGTGGGGCAAACCCGTGTGGTTGAGACACTGCGAGCACGGCCCACACATGCCAGTGATATTTGTTTGCAGTGTTCCTCCCTCCCCACAGCACGACTGAACAAGTGAGCCTAAATAAGTGACCAATTTCGCTCCCTTGCGTCAGGGCGGAAATTAGACACTGAAGAGACCTGCAGACACAGGAAGCCAAAATAAACAAAAAAAAGGGAACTGCTCTGTAAATGACAGGTTCAACAGATTAAAACCTTTTAGTGACCACATTGGAAGGGGCCTATAGACGTTAAGAAGTATAAGCTGGAACAAGGAGCTATCTGAAGCTGAACTGACCCCACACTGCCCACAACAGCTCCAGAGAAATTCCTAGATATATTTTACTGTTAACATTTTGTAATTTTAAAATTTTTCTATTTTTAAATTCTTTATTGCTCCTTTAATCTTCATTTTTATAACCTACTGTTACCTTGCAAAAAAATACCCTATTTTTAAACCAAATTTCATATATATATTTTTTATAATATTTGTGATTTTGTTTCTTTAATACGGTATTTTTGAGTGTCTAACCCCTGTTCTAGATTTTCAATCTTTCTTTTTAGTATTTGTTATCAACTTTCTACTTTTAGGAATCCAATCTTCAGTACCCATTTTGACTTAGGAGTGTGATTACTGGTTTGATTGCTCTCTCCCCCTTTGGACTCTCCTTTTTCTCCACCAGGTCACCTCTATCTCCTCCCTTCCCCTTCTCTTCTCTACCCAACTCTGTGAATCTCTTTGTGTGTTCTGGGCTGTGGAGAACACTTAGGGAACTGATTACTGGCTGGATCTGTCTCTCTCCTTTTGATTCCCCCTTTTCTCCTCCTGGTCACCTCTGCCTCCTTCCTCCCTCTTCTCTTCCCTGTGTAACTCTGTGAACCTCTCTGAGGGGTTCAGACTGTGGAGAGCACATAGGGAACTGATTACTGGCTAGCTTGCTCTCTGCCCTTTTGATTCCCCCTCTTCTCCTCCTGGTCACCTCTATCTCCTTCCTCCCTCTTCTGTTCTCCATGTAACTCTGTGAACCTCTCCGGGTGTCCCTCACTGTGGAGAATCTTATCACCATTAACCTAGATGTTTTATCATTGGTGCTGTATAGATGGAGAATTCTTGAGGGTACTGTAAAATAAGACTGAAAGCCAGAGGCAGGAAGCTTAAATCTAAAACTTGAGAACTCCAGAAAACTCCTGACCCCAGGGAACATTAATTGATAAGAGCTCATCCAAAAATCTCCATACCTACACTGAAAGCATGCTCCACCCAAAAGCCAACAAGTTTCTGAGCAAGACATACCAAACTATTTCTCCAACAACACAGGAACATAACCCTGAGCATTAAAATACAGGTGGCCAAAAGTCACACCAAACCCAGAGACACTTCAAAGCTCACTACTGGACACTTCATTGCACTCCAGAGAGAGAAGATCCAGCTCCACCCACCAGAACACCAATGCAAGGTTCCCTAACCAGGAAACATTGACAAACCACTCATTCAATCCCACCCACAAGGAGGAATCTCCACAATAAAGAAGAACCGCAAACTCCAGCATACAGAAAGGCCACCCCAAACACAGCAATCTAAACAAGATGAAAAGGCAGAGAAATACTCATCAGGTAAAGGAACATGATAAATGCCCACCAAGCCAAACAAAAGAGGAGGAGATAGGGAATCCACCTGAAAAAGAATTCAGAATAATGATAGTAAAAAAAATGATCCAAAATCTTGAAAACAAAATGGAGTTACAGATAAATAGCCTGGCGACAAGAACTGAGAAGATGCAGGAAATGTTTAACAAGGACCTAGAAGAAATAAAAAAGAGTCAATATATAATGAATAATGCAGTATCTGAGATCAAGAACACTCTGGAGGTAAACCAACAGTAGAATAATGGAGGCAGAAGATATGATAAGTGAGGTAGAAGATAGAATGATAGAAACAAATGAAGCAGAGAGGAGAAAAGAATTAAAAGAAATGAGGACAACCTCAAAGACCTCTGGGACAATGTGAAATGCCCCAACATTCGAATCATAGGAGTCCCAGAAGAAGACAAAAAAAAAAAAAAAGCCTTGAGAAAATACTTGAGGAGATAATAGCTGAAAACTTTCCTAAAATGTGGAAGGAAATAGCCACTCAAGTCCAAGAAATCCAGAAAGCCCCAAACAGGATGAAGCCAAGGCAAAACACCCCAAGACACATATTAATCAAATTAACAAAGATCAAACATAAAGAACAAATATTAAAAGCAGTAAGGGAAAAACAACAAATAACACACAAGGGGATTCCCATAAGTATAACAGCTGATCTTTCAATAGAAACTCTTCAGGCCAGAAGGGAATGGCAGGACATCCCTAAAGTGATGAGAAAGAGAAAAACCTACAACCAAGATTACTATATCCGGCAAGAATCTCATTTAAATATGAAGGAGAAATCAAAAGCTTTACAGACAAGCAAAAGCTGAGAGAATTCAGCACCATGAAATCAGCTCTTCAACAAATGCTAAAGGATCTCCTTTAGACAGGAAACATGGAAAGGGTGTATACACTTGAACCCAAAACAACAAACTAAATGGCAACGGAATCATACTTATCAATAATCACCTTAAATGTAAATGGGTTGAATGCCCCAACCAAAATACAAAGACTGGCTGAATGGATACAAAAACAAGACCCTTATATATGCTGTCTACAAGAGACCCACCTCAAAACAAGGGACACATACAGGCTGAAAGTGAAGGGCTGGAAAAAGATATTCCACGCAAATAGAGACCAAAGAAAGCAGGAGTCACAATACTCATATCAGATAAAATAGACTTTAAAATAAAGGCTGTGAAAAGAGACAAAGAAGGACACTACATAATGATCAAAGGATCAATCCAAGAAGAAGATATAATAATTATAAATATATATCCACCCAACATAGGAGCACCACAATATGTAAGGCAAATGCTAACAAGTATGAAAGGGGAAATTAACAGTAACACAATAATAATGAGAGACTTTAATATCCCACTCACACCTGCCGATAGATCAACTAAAAGAAAATCAACAAGGAAACACAAACTTTAAATGATACAGTGGATCAATTAAACCGACTTGATATCTATAGGACATTTCACTCCAAAACAATGAATTTCACCTTTTTCTCAAGTGTGCATGGAACCTTCTCCAGGATAGAGCACATCCTGGGCCATCAATCTAGCCTTGGTAAATTCAAACAATTGAAATCATTCCAAGAATATTTTCTGACCACAATGCAGTAAGATTAGATGTCAATTACAGGAGAAAAACTATTAAAAATTCCAACATATGGAGGCTGAATAAAGCACTTCCTAATAACCAACAAATCACAGAGGAAATTTAAAAAGAAATCAAAATATGTGTAGAAACGAGTGAAAACGAAAACACAATAACCCCAAACCTATAGGACACTGTAAAAGCAGTGCTAAGGGGAAGGTTCATAGCATTACAGGCTTACCTCAAGAAACAAGAAAAAAAGTCAAATAAGTAACCTAACTCTACACCTAAAGCAACTAGAAAAGGAAGAAATGAAGAATCCCAGGGTTAGTAGAAGGAAAGAAATCTTAAAAATTAGGGCAGAAATAAATGCAAAGAAACAAAAGAGACCATAGCAAAAATCAGCAAAGCTAAAAGCTGGTTCTGTGAGAAGATAAATAAAATTGACAAACCATTAGCCAGACTCATCAAGAAATAAAGGGAGGAGAATCAAATCAACAAAATTAGAAATGAAAATGGAGAAATCACAACAGACAACACAAAAATACAACAGATCATAAGAGACTACTACCAGCAGCTCTATGCCAATAAAATGGACAACTTGGAAGAAATGGACAAATTCTTGGAAAAGTATAACTTTACAAAACTGAACCAGGAACAAATGGAAAATCTTAACAGATCCATCACAAACATGGAAATTGAAACTGTAATCAGAAATCTTCCAGCAAACAAAAGCGCAGGACTAGACGGGCCCAGGACCAGAATTTGGGCTTCACAGCTGAATTCTACCAAAAATTTAGAGAAAAGCTAACAACTATCCTACTCAAATTCTTCCAGGAACTTGTAGAGGAAGGTAAACTTCCAAACTCATTCTATGAGGCCACCATACCTTAGTGCCAAAACCAGACAAAGATGCCACCAAAAAAGAAAATTACAGGCCAATAACACTGATGAACATTTTGCATAGATGCAAAAATCCTTAACAAAATTCTAGCAAACAGAATCCAACAGCATATTAAAAAGATCATACATCATGACCAACTGGGTTTTATCCCAGGGATGCAAGGATTCCTCAATATTCTCAAATCAATCAATGTGATACACCACATTAACAAAACAAAAGATAAAAAACATATGATTATCTCAATAAATGCAGAGAAAGCCTTTGACAAAATTCAACTTCCATTTGTGATAAAAACCCACCAGAAAGCAGGAATAGAAGGAACATACCTCAACATAATAAAAGTCATATAAAAGTCACCCACAGCAAACATTATCCTCAATGGTGAAAAATTGAAAGCATTTCCCCTAAAGTCAGGAGCAAGACAAGAGTGCCCATGCTCACCACTACTATTCAACATAGTTTTGGAAGTTTTGGCCACAGCAATCACAGTGGAAAAAGAAATAAAAGGAATTCAGATTGGAAAAGAAGAAGTAAAACTCTCACTGTTTGCAGATGACATGATCCTCTACATAGAAAACCCTAAAGATTCCACCAGAAAATTGCTAGAGCTAATCAATGAATATAGTAAAGTTGCAGCATATAAAATTAACACACAGAAATCCCTTGCATTCCTATACACTAACAATGAGAAAACAGAAAGAGAAATTAAAAAACAATTTCATTCACCATTGCAACAAAAAGAATAACTACCTAAAGAAACAAAAGACTTATATATAGAAAACTATAAAACACTGATGAAAGAAATAAAAAATGACACAAATAGATGGAGAAATATACCATGTTCATGGATTGGAAGAATCAATACAGTGAAAATGAGTACACGACACAAAGCAATCTATAGATTCACTGCAAACCCTATCAAGCTACTGATGGTATTTTTTAGAGAACTAGAACAAATAATTTTACAATTTGTATGGAATACAGAAAACCTCGAATAGCCAAAGCAATCTTGAGAAAGAAGAATGGAACTGGAGGAATCAACCTGCCTGACTTCAGGCTATACTACAAATTAAGTCATTAAGACAGTATGGTACTGGCAAAATGACGGAAATATAGATCAATGGAACAAAATAGAAAGCTCAGAGATAAATCCATGAACCTATGGACACCTTATCTTTGACAAAGGAGGCAAGAATATACAATGGTGAAAAGACAAACTCTTTACCAAGTGGTGTTGGGAAAACTGGTCAACCACTTGTAAAAGAATGAAACTAGAACACTTTCTAACACATACACAAAAATAAACTCAAAATGGATTAAAGATCTAAATGTAAGACCAGAAACTATAAAACTCCTAGAGGAAAACATAGGCAAAACACTCTCCAACATAAACCACAGCAGGATCCTCTATGACAAACCCCCCAGAATATTGGAAATAAAAGCAAAAATAAACAAATGGGACCTAATCAAAATTAAAAGCTTCTGCACAACAAAGGAAACTATAAGCAAGGTGAAAAGACAGCCTTCAGAATGGGAGAAAATAGTAGCAAACGAAGCAATGGACAAAGAATTTATCTCAAAAATATACAAGCAGCTCCTGCAGCTCAATTCCAGAAAAATAAGCAACCAAATAAAAAAAATGGGCCAAAGATCTAAAGACACATTTTTCCAAAGAAGACATCCAGATGGCTAGCAAACACATGAAAAGATGCTCAACATCACTCATTATCAGAGAAATGCAAATCAAAACCACAATGAGGTACCATCTCACGCTGGTCAGAATGGCTGCTATCCAAAAGTCTACAAGCAATAAATGCTGGAGAGGGTGTGGAGAAAAGGGAACCCTCTTACAGTGTTGGTGGGAATGCAAACTAGTACAGCCACTATGGAGAACAGTGTGGAGATTCCTTCAAAAACTGGAAATAGGACCACCATACGATCCAGCAATCCCACTGCTGGGCATACACACTGAGAAAACCACAATCGAAAGAAACACGTATACTGAAATGTTCATTGCAGCACTGTTTATAATAGCCAGGACATGGAAGCAACCTAGATGTCCATCGGCATATGAATAGATAAGAAAGCAGTGGTACATATACACAAAGGAATACTACTCAGCTATTAAAAAGAATGCATTTGAATCAGTTCTAATGAGGTGGATGAAACTGGAGCCTATTATACAGAGCGAAGTAACTCAGAAAGAAAAACACCAATACAGTATGTTAACACATATATGTGGAACTTAGAAAGATGGTAATGATGACCCTATATGCAAGAGAGCAAAAGAGACACAGATGTAAAAACAGACTTTTGGACTCTGTGGGAGAAAGTGAGGGTGGGACGATTTGAGAGAATAGCATTGAAACATGTATATTATCATATGTGAAATAGATTGCCAGTCCAGGTTCGATGTATGAGGCAGGGTGCCTAGGGCGGTGCACTGGAATGACCCTGAGGGATGGGATGGGATGGGGAGGGAGGTGGGAAGGGGTTTCAGGATGGGGAACACGTGTACACCCATGGCTGATTCATGTCAATGTATGGCAAAAACCACTACAATATTGTAGTTAGCCTCCAATTAAAATAAATAAATTTAAAATATAAATAAATAAAAAAGAACCTTCCATCAAAATAAATAAATAAATTAAATTAAATTAAAAATTAAGTGATCTTGGACAACATGATAGGTGGGGAAAGGTTTGTATACTACACTGGAAACAAACCCTATTAATTTGTCATTTATTTCACCAACCAGAACCCAAGGTCGACTCCCCATGTGTATCCAATTCTAGCACACCATCTATAAAACTCTAGTACTCTTTACATATGAATCACTACTCAATAAAGCCCTTCCTTTTATACAAGGACTAGTACATGAATTGTGTATACATTCCTATTATGATGAACTGTTTAAAGAAGTTTTATTATCTTGGTATAGAATAAAAACTGTGAGTTCTTAGATACAACTTTCTGTTTTACATGAGATTTCCTGGATGAATCTGAATTATTTTGTTACAAATATTTATATTTAGCAAAGCACAGTCCCTCTGGTTTATTTTTAAAGTATGTGAAATTGTGACTTTTAAGTACAAGAGATTCTGAAAACATTAGTTCTTCCAATATTTAGAGATTCAGTTCATTTTAAACTCTAGTCTTTTCTTAAAATAGCCTGGATTGATTCTGGAGAAGTAAATAGGTCTTATCAATCTCCTTTACAGTCAGACCTGGAGAAAGAAATGGCAACCTGCTCCAGTATTCTTGACTGGAGAATCCCTTGGACAGAAGAGCCTGGAGGGTTACAATCCATAGGCTTGCAAAGAGTCAGATACAATTGAAGTGATTTAGCACATTACTGTCAGATGCCATTAACTGTAACTATCAAAAGTAACTACTTAAATTACCTGGATTAATTTATTATGATTCTGATTTAGTTTTCCAAAAAAGAAAAAAAAAAAAAAGCTGAAGAGAGAACAAGATGGCCTAGGAGTAGAGGAACATGGAGTACATCTCTCTCCACAATACATCAGGAATACACCTTCAGACACAGAAGTTCATGCAGAACACCAACTAAGAGCAGACAGAAGTACCCAAACGGTGGAAAAGAATATATAGAACCATGCAAAACTCAATAGGAGGAAGGAAATAGGAGGAAAAACAGGAGTGTTCATAGGACTGGAGCTGCCCTCGGTAGGTGGGGGAACTGAAGCAGGGGTCCAATCCCCACATCGGGGCAATTGTCTGAGTCAGAGGAGAAACATTTAAGGTTGAAAGTGAAACAGCTGATCTGCAGCAAACTAAAGGGAATGAGAATCAGACACTCCTTGCTGCAGTATACCCAGGACAGGGATGTAGGTCCCCTAGAAGGCTCAGTGGCAGGGAGCTGGAGTTGAGGGATTGTGGAGCAATCCCAGGGTGAGGGCTGCTGTTGACTGCAGAGAGACGGATTGAGGGGAATGTGTGGGAGGAGACTGTGGTGGGAAACGCCTGTGGAAGAAAGTCAGGCAGCCTCTGAGGCAAGGCGATACTGCTGAGTCACTTGTAGGGGTTGGAGCCATCACCATAGCCCCTCTCTCCCCAAAGGCCAGCATGGGCAGCTGAACAATAGAGAGTCTGGCCCATTAAATGCCTGACACAGGGTAGGACCCTACGGGGGGGTGCCCTTTATTGCATGATGCACCAATGTACAGACTAAGACCCCAGCCAGGGGGGCCCTTCTGTGTGCCTGCTGCACTGAACAACAGAGAAGGACCCCAGGCAAGGGAGCCCTCTAAGTGCCTGAATGGGCAGAGCAAGGAGAAAGACTGGCCAAAGAGGCCTTCTGATTGCCAGCTACCAGAGGCTCAAAAAAAAAAGACCCTGATTGGGCCATAACTCCTGTGGTGGAGGCTGTCCGTGTCCCTACACATTTGGTGTCTCCAGCGTCTTGGCTACCCAAGCAGGTGCACCACCATCATGTTCGACCCTCACTTGGGCAGAGCTGCCACAGATTAAAAAAAAAGCTTGTGTTTATGCATGCAGGGTCTCTTCAGTAGTGCTGAACTCTTTGCGACCCTGTGAACTGTGGCCTGCCAGGCTTGTCAGGGGGGTTCTCCAGGCAAGAATACTGGAATGTATTGATCCATACTAGTTGCCATACCCTTCTAGAACACTATATTTCCTTCTACCCTAGCCGCCAACTCCCCTGAGCACCTGGTGTGCCAGAACCCCTGCAACCCAAGCAGCTGCACCACCTCCACACCTGGCCCTCACTGGGGCAGACCCAAGTCCTCCAGGGCAACCTCAGGAGCAAACTCTAGTGGACGAGCCACATGCAGAGGTAGAAATAAAATCGCAATTGAAATTCACGGGCAGTGTGTCCAAGGAGGAAGACCCACAACCTTCCCACCAGCTATATATGTTGCAGATTAAATCCACATGATCAACTAGCCAGACTCTATGTATTTGGAGTATGTAAAAGGACATTGAGAACTCCCACAAAAGAAAACATCCTAGTTCTGGTAGCTATGGACATTGGAGCAAGAACACACAGGAGTAGGACCAGATTAGAATCTGAGCTGCCCCCACAACAGGTCCAGACACCAGCACATTGTTGGAGGGCATCCTAGGGAGGTGAGGAGGACTGTGATTCCAGTGAGGAAAAGGAATCTGACAGCAGTGACTCAAGAAAAACATTTATTATTCTCATATTTTGACTGGTTTTGTGGATTCTTTTGGATTTTTTAAACTTATTTTTCCGCCCACCCCCCACCCCATTGTAGTTGTCAATTTTATTGGCACTATGAAATCTAATTAAGCTTTTGATTTTGTTTCCTTTTCTCAGTTTTTTTTTTCATTGTTTTTTTAAACCTCTGCCTCTACATTGGGCTTTTGCCTTTCTGTGGCATTTTCCATTTTTTTTTTTTTCTTTTTCCTTTCTTAATTTTATTTTTTTTTAAACTATAATTATTTTTCTACGTTTATTTCTTTGTTTGCTTTTCCTACTGTTCTTTTCCCCTTCCAGTTAATCTTTAATGTATATAAATCTTTTTATCTACTTCTATTTAACTTTGCATAGCTATTCTTTCTTTCTTTTCATTCCTCTCAATATATTTGTTAGTTTTGTTTCATTTCTTTATTTCCCACATTGCACCTTGCTTTAGGTTTGTTTTCCAGTTTTTGCTTGAGTTAGTTTTGTTCTTAACTGGTAGATATGATTTTTGGTTTCCTTTGTTTCCTGGGTCAATCTATTGTACTTTATTTTTGTTGGACTGTTTTGATTTTGCTTGTGGGTGTATTTGTATATGTGTATATTTCATTATTTTAATTATTATTTGCCTGATTTTGTAACTGACATTTGTCTGGCGTTCATCTTTGGTTTCTTGTTTCTGGGTATTGCTTTAATCCTACTTAATCCCGTAACAAACCACTTGTGATATCTTTACTCTTGACCAAAGATCAGGTACTGAGCCTTTGGAGTGGGAGCACTGACTCCAAAACCCTAGACTACGAGAGAACTAACCCTGGGGAGTATCAAATAATGAGAACTAACATGAAGGAAACCGCTTGCATACAAGAACCAGGATCACCCAACCACCAGTAGAACTCTGTGCAGGACACCTCATCTAAACAATAAACAAAACAAAAATACAAACCAAATCATAACCAGAAAGGATTACCACCTCCCTCAGCCTTGCCTATCAAAGGAAAAACAACAACAACAAAAAAGAAAAAACCCAGCAAAATCTCACCCTATATGAAGCTTACACAAACCACTGAACCAACCTTAGGAGGGCAAAAGCCAAAAGGAAGAAAAGATTCAATTTTGAAGCCTGGGAAAAGGAGACCTCAAACACAATAAGTTTTTTTAAAAAAATAACGATAAGACAGAGAAATACTACACAAATGAAGGAACAAACTAAAAATATAAAAATCCAAATAAATGAAGAGGAAATAGGCAAACTACCTTAAAAAACTCAGAATAATCATAGCAAATATGATCAAAAACCTTGAAAACAGAACAGAGAAAAGGCAAGAATCAATTAACATAGACCTATAAGAATTAAAGAATAAACACACAGAGACAAACAACACAATTACTGAAAATAAAAATACTCTAGAAGGAATCAATAGCAGAATATTTGAAGCAGAAGAATGAATCAGTGAGCTGGAGGATAAAATGGTGGAAATAACTTCTGAAGAGCAGCATATAGTAAAAAGAATGAAAAGAACTAAGGATAGTCTCAGAGACCTCTGGGACAATATCAAATGCAACAACATTCGAATTATGGGGGGTCCAGAGAAAGAAGAGAAAAAGAAAGGGTATGAGAAAATCTTTGAAGAGATTACAGTTTGAAATTTCCCCAGCATGGAAAAGAAAATAGTCAATCAAGTTCAAGAGGTGCAAAGAGTCTGATACAGGATAAACCCAACGAGAAATACACCAAGACACATACTAATCAAACTAACAAAGGTTACACACAAAGAAAGAATATTAAAAACATCAAGGGAAAAGCAGCAACTAACATACAAGGCAAACCCCATACGTTTAACAGCTCGTTCAGCAGAAACTTTGCAGGCCAGAAGGGAATGGTGGATGTATTTAAAATACTGAAAGGGGGAAACCTACAACCAAGATTACTCTACCTGGCAAGGATCTCATTCAAAATTGATGGAGAAATCAAAAGCTTTTCAGAAAAGCGAAAGTTAAGAGAATTCAATACCACCAAACAAGCTTTACAATAAATGTTAATGGGACTTATATAGTCAATAAATAGAAGAAGGAGATCTACAAAATCAAATCTGAAACAATTAAGAAAGTGGCAATAGGAACATATATGTCAATAATTATTTTAAATGTAAATGGAATAAATGCTCCAACCAAAAGATACAGACTGGCTGAATGGATACAAAAACAAGACCCATATATATGCTGTCTACAAGAAAGCCACTTCAGACAGACCTCAAGACACATATAGACTGAAAGTGAGAGGATGGAAAAATATACTCCATACAAGTGGGAAGCAACAGAAAGTTGGAGTAGCTATTCTCATATCAGACAAAATAGACCTTAATATAAAGAATATTACAAGAGATAAGAAAGACACTACATAATGACCCAGGGATCAATCCAAGAGGAAGACATACCAATTGTAAATATCTATGCACCCAACATAGGAACACCTCAATACATAAGACAAACAATAACAGATATAAAAGGAGAAATTGACAGTAACATAATAATAGTAGGAGACTTTAACACTCCACTCACACCAAAATGGACAGATCATCAAAACAGACAATTAATGAAGATTCACAATATTTTCTTGTTGTCTTAAAGGATACATTAGATGAGATGGATCTCATTGATATCTTCAGGACATTCCATCCAAATGCAGAAGAATACACCTTTTTCTTAAGTGCACATGGAACATTCTCCAGGATAGACCACATCTTGGGTCACAAATCAAATCTCAGTAAATTTAGGGAAATTGAAATTGTATCAAGCATCCTTTTGGATCACAACACTATGAGACTGGGTATCAATTACAAGAGAAAACTGTAAAAAAACACAAACACAGGGAGATTAAACAACACGTTTCTAAATAACCAACAGGTTACTGAAGAAATCCAAATGAAAATCAAAAAGTTTCTAGAGACAAATGACAATGAAAACATGACAACTCAAAACCTATGGGATGCAGCAAAAGCAGTTTTAAGAGGGAAGTTTATAGCAATACAATCCTACCTCAAGAAACAACAAAAACATCGAATAGACAACCGAGCTTTACACCAAAAACAACTGGAAAAAGAAGAACAAAAAACCTCCCAAAATTATCAGAAGAAAAGACATCATAAATATCCAAGCTGAAATAAATGAAAAAGAAATGAAAGAAACAATGATAAAGATTAACAAAACTAAAAGTTGGTTCTTTGAGAAGATAAACAAAATTAACATCCTTTAGCTAGACTCATCAAGAAAAAAAGAGAGAAGAATCAAATCAACAAAGTTAGAAATGGAAAAAGAGAGATTAAGCATACAATGCAGAAATATGAAGGATTGTAGGAGACTATTATGAACAACTATACGACAATAAAACAGATAACCTGGAAGAAATGGACAGATACTTAGAAAAGTTCAATCCTCCAAGATTGAACGAGGAAGAAATAGAAATTATGAGTAATTAATAATTATGAGAAATTAATAGTAATTATGAGTAATCTTGTTAATATGTACTGCTATGTACTTATCTATCCCATATTGTTTGTAAGCAAATTCTAGATATTATTATTTCATCTATAATATTTGAGAGTGTAGCTGTAAAAGATAAGGACTGTTTGCAAACAAATATAATCAAAATATCTTTAAGAGACCTAAAAAAACTGGTCATTGTCCCTTAATATCAAATATCCGGTGTCCAAAGTTCTAATTATCTCATGAATGTCTTATTTTTGAATAATTTGTTTGAATTAATTTACAAACAATATTCACACTTCACAATTTCTTTTGGTTCAGCATTGTTATATCTTTTTTTTCATTTATTTTTATTAGTTGGAAGCTAATTACTTTAAAATATTGTAGTGGGTTTTGTCATACATTGACATGAATCAGCCATGGATATATCTTTTAAATTAAGTCTAAAGATTCTCTCCAAAAGGGAGGGGATAAATGTATACATATAGCTAGTTCACTTTGTTGTACAGCAGACAACACAACTAACACAACGTTGTAAAGCAATTATGTACAATTTTAAAAAACCACTACAGAAAAATAAAGATTCTCTCCCCCCCCCCAAAAAAAAAAGAAATTATGAGCAACCCAGTTACAAGCAGTGAAATCAAAGCTGTGATAAAAAAAAATCTCCCAAGAAACAAAAGCCCAGGACCAGGTGACTTCACAGGGGAATTCTATTCTAAACATTTAGCAAAGAGCTAATGCCTATCCTTTTAAAACGCTTTCAAAATATTGCAAAGGAAGGAACCCTTCCAAACTCATTCTATGAGGCCAACATCACCCTGATACCAAAACCAGACAGAGACAATGCAAAAAAGAAAACTACAGGCCATTATCACTGATGAACATAGATGCAAAAATCCTCAACAAAATTTTAGCAAACAGAATTCAGCAACACATCAAAAAGCTCATAGACCATAATCAAGTTGAGTTTATTCCAGGGATGCAAGGATTCTTCAATATATGCAAATCAGTCAATGTGATACACCATATTAACAAATTGAAAGATAAAAATCATATGATCATCTCAATAGATGCAGAAAATGCCTTTGAAAAAAATCCAGCACCCCTTTATGATTAAAACTCTTCAAAAATGGGCATAGAAGGAACCTACCTCAACATAGTAGAGATCATATATGATAAGCCTACAGCAAACATTATTCTCAACGGTGAAAAACTGAAAGCATTCTCCCTAAGATCAGGACCAAAACAAGGGTGTCCACTTTCCCCACTATTATTCAACATAGTTTTGGAAGTCCTAGCTCCAGCCATCAGAGAAGAAAAAGAAACAAAAGGAATGCAGATCAAAAAAGAAGTAAAGCTCTCATCGTTTGCAGCTAATATCAAACTGTACATAGAAAAGCCTTAAGACAGTATAAGACAACTGCTAGAGCTAATAAGGGAGTTTAGGAAAGTTTCAGGATGCAAAATCAATTCACAGAAATCACTTGCATTTCTATATACTGACAATGAGAAATCAAAAAGAGAAATTAAGGAATCAATCCCAATCACCAGTACAACAAAAAGAATTAAATATCTAGGAATAAACTTACCTAAGGAGACAAAAGAACTGTACACAGAAAATTATAAGACACTGATGAAAGAAATCAAAGATGACATAAATAGATGGAGAGATAGACCATGTTCCCAGGTAGGAAGAATCAATATTATGAAAATGACTATCCTACCAAATGCAATCTACCAATTCGATGTGATTCCTATCAAATTACCAATGGCATTTTTCACAGAACTAGAACAAAAATTTTCACAATTCATATGGAAACACAAAAGACCGCAAATAGCCAAAGCAGTCTTGAGAAAGAAGACTGAGCTGTAGGAATCAACCTTCAGACAACATTCTTGACTTCAGACTATACTACCAAGGTACAGTCGTCAAGAGTGTATGTTACTGGCACAGAAATAGAAATATAGACCAATGGGACAAGGTTGAAAGTCCAGAAATAAACCCATGTGCCTGTGGGTACCTTATTTTTGACAGTGGAGGCAAAAATATACAATGGGGCAGAGACAGCCTCTTCAATAAATGGTGCTGGGGAAACTGGACAGCTACATGTAAAAGAATGAAATTAGAGCACTTCCTAACACCATACAGAAAGATAAACTCAAAATGGATTAAAGACCTAAGTGTAAGACCAGAAACTATAAAATTTTTAGAGGAAAACATAGGCAGAACACTCGATGACATAAATCAAAGCAAGATTCTCTATGACACACCTCCTATAGTAATGGAAATAAAAACAAAAGTAAACAAGTGGGACCTGATTAAACTTAAAAGCTTTTGCACAGCAAAGGAAACTATAAGGTGAAAAGCCAACCCTCAGAATGGGAGAAAATAATAGCAATTGAAGCAACTGACAAAAGATTAATTTCCAAAATATACAAGCAGCTCATACAACTCAATACCAAAAAAGCAAACAACCCAATCAAAAATTGGGTAAAAGATCTAAACAGGCATTTCTCCAAAGAAGACATACAGATGGTTAATAAACACTTGAAAAGATGCTCAACATTGCTCATTATTAGAGAAATGCAAATCAAAATTAGAACGAAATATTACCTCACACCGGTCAGAATGGCCATCATAAAAAGTCTACAGCAATAAACGCTGGCGAGGGTGTGGAGAAAAGGGATTGTTCTTGCACTGTTTGTGGGAATGTAAATTGATACAGCCACGATGGAAGATGGTATGGAGATTCCTTTAAAAGCTAGGTGTAAAACCACCATGTGACCCAGCAATCCCACTCCTCGGCATATACCCTGAGGAAACCAAAACTGAAAGAGACACATTATCCTGTTGTTCATTGCTGTGCTGTTTACAATATATAAAACATGAAAGCAACCTAGATGTTCATTGACAGATGAATAGATAAAGAAGTGGTGCATATACACAATGGAATATTACTCAGCCATAAAAAGGAACACATTTAAGTCAGTTCTAATGAGGTGGATGAACCTAGAGCCTACTATCCAGAGTGAAGTAGTTCAGATAGACAAAGATAAATATCATATCCTAACCCATATACACAGAATCTAGAAAAATGTTACAGAAGAATTTATTTGCAGGGCATCAGTGGAGAAACAGACATAGAGAATAGACTCATGGTCATGGGAGCGGGGAGGAGAGGGTGATATATATGATGAAAGTAACATGGAAATTTACATTACCATATGTAAAATAGATAGCCAATGGGAATTTGCTGCATGCTCTGTATCAACCTAGAGGGGTGGAATGGGGAGGGAGATGGTAGGGAGCTTCAAAAAGGAGAGGATGTTTACCTTCTGCAATTTTCTGGAAGAGTTTGAGTAAGATAGGTGTTAGCTCTTCTCTAAATTTTTGGTAGAACTCAGCTGTGAAGGCATCTGGTCCTGGGCTTTTGTTTGCTGGAAGATTTCTGATTACAGTTTCAATTTCTGTGCTAGTGATGGATCTGTTAAGATCTTCTATTTCTTCTTGGTTCAGTTTTGGAAGTTATACTTTTCTAGGAATTTGTCCATTTCTTCCAAGTTGTCCATTTTATTGGCATAGAGCTGCTGGTAGCAATCTCTTATGATTTTTTGTATTTCAGTGGTGTCTGTTGTGGTCTCTCCATTTTCATTTCTAATTTTGTTGATTGGGTTCTTCTCCCTTTCTTTCTTAATGAGTCTTGCTAACGGTTTGTCAATTTTGTTTATCCTTTCAAAAAATCAGCTTTTAGCTTTGTTGATTTTTGCTATGGTCTTTTTTGTTTCTTTTGCATTTATTTCTGCCCTAATTTTTAAGATTTCCTTCCTTCTACTAACCATGGGGTGCTTAGTTTCTTCCTTCTCTAGTTGCTTTAGGTGTAGAGTTAGGTTACTTATTTGACTTTTTTCTTGTTTCTTGAGGTAAGCCTGTAATGCTATGAACTTTCTCCTTATTACTGCTTTTACAGTGTCCCATATGTTTTGGGTTGTTGTGTTTTCATTTTCATTTGTTTCTAACATATTTTTATTTCTTTTTTGATTTCTTCTATGATTTGTTGGTTATTCAGAAGCGTGTTATTTAGCCTCCATATGTTTGAATTTTTAATAGTTTTTTTTTCCTGTAATTGAGATCTAATCTTACTGCATTGTGGTCAGAAAAGATGACTAGGATGATTTAAATCTTTTTTTAATTTACCAAGGCTAGATTTATGGCCCAGGATGTGATCTATTCTGGAGAAGATTCCATGCACACTTGAGAAAAAGGTGAAATTGATTGTTTTGGGGTGAAATGTCCTATAGATATCAATTAGGTCTAGCTGGTCCATTGTGTCATTTAAAGTTTGTGTTTCCTTGTTAATTTTCTGTTTAGTTGATCTATCCATAGTTGTGAGTGGGGTATTAAAGTCTCCCACTATTATTGTGTTATTGTTAATTTCCCCTTTCATACTTGTTAGCATTTACCTTACATATTGTGGTGCTCCTGTGTTGGGTGCATACATATTTATAATTTTATATCTTCTTCTTGGATTGATCATTTGATCATTATATAGTGTCCTTCTTTGTCTCTTTTCACAGCCTTATTTTAAAGTCTGTTTTATCTAATATGAGTATTGTGACTCCTGCTTTCTTTTGGTCTCCATTTGTGTGAAATATTAAACTTAAAAGCTTTTGCCCAACAAAGGAAACTATAAGCAAGGTGAAAAGACAGTCTTCAGAATGGGAGGAAATAATAGCAAATGAAGCAACAGACAAAGGATTAATCTCAAAAATATACAAGCAGCTCCTGCAGCTCAATTCCAGAAAAATAAATGACCCAATCAAAAAATGGGACAAAGATCTAAACAGACATTTCTCCAAAGAAGACATACAGATGCCTAACAAACACATGAAAAGATGCTCAACATTACACATTATCAGAGAAGTGCAAATCAAAACCTCAATGAGGTACCATTACATACCAGTCAGAATGGCTGCTATCCAAAAGCCTACAAGCAATAAATGCTGGAGAGGGTGTGGAGAAAAGGGAACCCTCTTACACTGTTGGTGGGAATGCAAACTAGTACAGCCACTATGGAGAACAGTGTGGAGATTCCTTAAAAAACTGGAAATAGAACTGCCATATGACCCAGCAATCCCACTCTTGGGCATACACACCAAGGAAACCAGATCTGAAAGAGACACGTGTACCCCAGTGTTCACCGCAGCACTGTTTATAATAGCCAGGACATGGAAGCAACCTAGATGCCCATCAGCAGACGAATGGATAATGAAGCTGTGGTACATATACACCATGGAATATTACTCAGCCATTAAAAAGAATTCATTTGAATCAGTTCTAATGAGGTGGATGAAACTGGAGTCCATTATACAGAGTGAAGTAAGCCAGAAAGATAAAGACCAATACAGTATACTAACGCATACATATGGAATTTAAAAAGATGGTAACAATAACCCTATATACAAAACAGAAAAAGAGACACAGATGAAAATAACAGACTTTTGGACTCTGTGGGAGAAGGTGAGGGTGGGATGTTCTGAGAGAACAGCATGGGAACAAGTATACTATTAAGGGTGAAACAGATCACCAGCCCAGGTTGGATGCATGAGACAAATGCTCAGGGCTGGTGCACTGGGAAGACCCAGAGGGATGGGATGGAGAGGAAGGCAGGAGTGGGGATCGGGATGGGGAACACATGTAAATCCATGGCTGATTCATGTCAATGTATGGCAAAACCCACTACAATATTGTAATTAGCCTCCAACTAATAAAAATAAATGGAAAAAAAAAGGAGAGGATGTATGTATACCTGTGGCTGATTCTTGCTGAGGTTTAAGAGAAAACAAAATTCTGTAAAGTAATTATCATTCTTTTAAAAAATAAATACTTTTCTTTTAAAAGAGCCATTGTCTGTCTATATACTTCTTTTCTTAAGACACATAAGATAATAAAGTATCTACTAATCCACATCTCAGCCTCCAAGATGATTCCTCAGAGTGGGACTGTATGTAATTTGTCTGCTTTAGAGAAATGATTCCAGTGTATTATTGTTTTGGAGTTACTTGGCCCATTGTGAAAGTTCAATAAATGCTTTAAAAAATTAATAAACAAAAACATCAATTAAGTAGAATCAGGAGAACAGATGGAGGAGTTCTCACACCCTACGACAACCTCCAAAACCAAAAGGAAGAAGAAAGACTTCCCTCCTTCCAATGAAGAGACTGGCAAGGTCTTAGTCTGTGAAGAGCCATGGACGCTTTGTTACTGCAGTCTCCCACTCTCCTTTCCCTGTTTATAAAAGCATTCTTCTTCTCTTATCCTGAAGGACTTGCACATGGCTCACCAAGGGTGCAGACCCTGAACTGCAATTCTCTGCTGGTCCCAAATGAACCCATCCTTGCTGGAGAAGTATTTGGCTATTTGTTTTAGATCAATTTTTTTTTTAGCAGAATTGAGGGTTATCCTTTTTAAGAGTAAGAGAGCAGTAAAAGGTAGCTTGATTCCACCTCTATGCTCAATGCTGAGGATACAAAAATAAGAATACATTCTCTTCTCAAGGAACTCAGCTGCTGATGGGGAAAGTAAATGTATTTCAGAGAGGAGAGAGCTCTACTAGGGGAATGCTCAAAGGTTATAAGGCTGAGCAAATAGCCATGACTGGGAGAGAAGAAAGTCTTTGGAGCGGAGATGATATTTAAACAGAAGTGAAGTTCAAGTCTGTCAGGCAGACAAAGGAGGTAAAGTGTCTGGCAGGAAGAACAGAAACCAGAGATGAAATGGGACAGCACACACTCCGTGACCCCTGACAGCCTCGACGAGGCTGGAGCACAGAGGAAGTGGTGGGACATTGGGCGGAGAGCAGGCAGGGATCACTCTGAATTGTGCTGAGACCCGGCCCATACATTTAGGTTTTACCTTGAGGGAGGTGAGAACCAGGGGAGGACATTACACAGAAGAATAATCTACTTAGTAGGGCCTCAGTGGCAGCAGGGAGGAGGAGAGAGAGGAGAGTTGAGAGGATGGACAGAGCAGTATAGAGCTCCTCTGTTTGTTCATACCACATCCTGTTTCATCAAAGACTTAATCAGGGGAGTTAAAGGCCTTAATTCAGCCCATCCCAACTTCAAAGTTGTTAAAGATGTGAGGAGAGTGAAGAGGTAGAGGAGAAAGGGAACAGGAGTTGGGAGCTAAGAAAGAAGGAGGAAGATTAAAAATATTAAGAAAAATCAGGAGTGGAAAACTGTGAGCCCCCAGGGACCCGCTAACTCAGCGATATCAGGACACTGGTCCAGTGAGTCTGTGGTGCCCTTGACCTCTCCCTCATGAGCCAGGGTGCCTCCTTGCTTCACTATGGTGTGTGTCCTCACACATCTCATTCAAAGGCTGAAGGTGACGATACATTTGGGGGAAGTCTCTTCTGCATATCTTGCCTGTAATCATGGAGCAGAAACCTTCTCCAGAAGCTCCTTGGCTAATACATTTTTTGCTGAAGTTTTCAATCCTGGATCAGATACACACATCAGGAAGCCTTGCTTCTAAATGTTTTAGGAAAGTGCACAGTTTTGTTTGGGGACAAACAAAGGGAAGAGGCTAAGAATGGATTTGGGTAGACCTCAAAAAACAAGACTATTGTCTCATAAAGCACCTGCAATATGGACTGAATATGATAGACCAGAGGCAACATCAGGTTGACAGAGATGCAAAGTCTGTCTTATACAGAAAAACTCTAAACAGCAGAGGTCATGAACTCAAATACAAGTAATGTAAATGAGAGAAGGAGGTCAGGTAAGAATTTACTCTGTAAAGAGGTACTGGGACCTATCATTCTCCAAAAATTGAGTTAAATTTGAGTATTTAACTCAAAGTAAGAAGACAGGAAAGAAGGATTTTTATTTGCAGAAACTGCAGAAAAATGTACCTCCATGTTTTGGCATTTGGGTGACTTCCAGTAAACAGCTGATATCCACCTGAGCTTCTAAAATGAAGTTTAAAAGTTTTAACATAAAGAGAGGTACAAATTTGTGTTTTACTGCCTTGCTTTTGAGTGTAGGTAGCCAGGGATCAACAGGGATTAAGGAAGGCCACTAACACAAAAGGAAAAAACAAAATAAATAGGAAAATGAATGAGAAGCAAAGCCAAAATGTCATAGGAAACAGAAGAAAAGTTCATATAGCTAACATCTGTTGAGAGAAGGAAAAAGATATAATATGCATAAAATAAGGACATGAAAAAATAAGGTGTGAAAATGTTATAGAACAGAAAGAGAATTCTTGGGAATTAAAATATATTTTCAGAAATGAAAACTTTAATAGAGGGTTGGAAGGTAGAATTGAGGAATTATCCTCTGAATGTAGAATGAAAATGTAATTAATTAGGTTGTCCACAAGATGGGCCCCAGAATGGGTTGTCAGAGTCTGAATGTCCATTTGGAGCTACCCACTGTGGTGTTAACTCAAGGTGAGAAGACTGTTTCTATGGTGGGATGACTCAGCTTAGGTAGCCTATCTCCAAATGTATGAGAAGGGTGTCTATGCAGAGGTGTGGCCTGATGTCAACTGTCAGGGCCCAAGCAGGGTGAGAAGGGTTTCCACACTGGAAGGTTCTGATGGGCGGTGTTGGAGCATGAGTAGGGTAAGGAAAGTGTCTGAGCAAGGAGCTGGCCTGCTGTGTGATATCAAAGCCCAAGTGCAGTGAGGAAAGTATTAGGAGAGAGAGAGGAAATGTAGACAGAATTACTACGGGAGATAGTTGCATAGAAAGGGTGAATTAAATAATTAATTTTATGTGACTTGAAATATATAAAATACATAATTATATATATAAAGAATAATATAAATATATAATAACTTTATATATAGAGAGAGAATAATGGGAGCCAGTTTCCTCACCAGAGAAAGAATTATAAGTATAGAAAAAGAAAAATAGAAGGAATTCTATGATGTTCCATTGGGAATGGAAATATCTGTGTGAATATATGATTTTCATTAGTTACACAGATGATAGAGGTAGATAGATAGATGATAGATAGACAAAGATTGAATGGGACTGTTATATATATATACACATCCAGCACTCAGATTTGCCTTTCAGTACCATTCTCCACTCAAAGGAAGTAGGACTGTTTGCTGAAATAGGTGATTCCAGAGCTGGAGCAGAGAAAGTACAAAATAAGCATGGGGCGTTTCAGTGGGCAGGTAAGAAAAGAAGTGCTCAAACAATAAAAAGAACATACAGCCAGCTTACAGATTCTGACCGGCCAGTTCTGAGGTAAGTGAAGCATCAAAATAAGTAATGATAATAATAGATTATAACATAATGAACAAAAAAGGAAAATTAATTTCACACAGGTATAAATGAATAAATTGGAAGTTTGGTAAGAAACTAGATATTCACATAGTCTCAAAGTACCTTCCCACAAAATATTTACTAACTTCCAAGTGAAAATGTACACTTAAGTGATAAGCCTAATGAACACCTCTTAGTAATCAAAGTGATGAGACATGAGCAACAGGACAAAGCAAAATTTCTTACACCTCATAGGCTGCAATAGCAGCAGAGCATGACTTCTGAGATATTCCTGGTAAAGTCACAAAAAATGCCATACCTGACTGTACAGCAGTATTGGTATTTTTGCAGAAAATGCACACAAATATTAAGGAGTGGTGGGCATCAAGTTTGTAACTTATGCTCAGACTTTCAGGGAAAAAGTACATTATGCTCTACCTGCAAATTTTCTGTAAGTGTGAGATTTTTCAAAAAGTTAAAAATGGTTTTAAATATTTTTTTTTAAAGCTAGAAGAACTACATAGCAGAATATCATATCGCTTTGTCCTATGGATAAGAGGCAATTTTTAAAAATAAGATTTCAATATGAACTAATACTAAAATAAAACTGACTACATGAAAACTAACACAAAGAATAAGGAAGACAAGTCACAAACTGGAAGAAAGTACTATAATAAATATAGCTGATAATAGGTCAACAACTAAATTACCTAAGAACTCATACACTAACTAGAAAAAGTAAGAGGAAAGGGAACAAAATGCATTCATGAGAAACCTGCATACAATAAAAAGTTGGAAGGAAATGTTAGAGAAATGCAAATTAAGGCTACAGTGAAATTCCATTTTTTAACCCAATAAATTAGCAAAAATGAAAAAATCTGCCAATAACAAATGTTAGGAGGATATGAATCAATAAGAACACCTCAACACTGCTGATGAAATGCAATGCATTAACAACTTTGGAAAAGAATTTGGCATAGTTTTGTAAAGATAAATCTTTGAAGATCTCATGGCTCAGCAATTTCACTTTAAAATATATAATGACTCATAGTTCCTCAACATAACAACTGGAGACAAGAAAAAGAATATTCAAAAGAGCACTGTTTGCAACAGAAAAACTGGAACAATCCCACTAAGCTTATTCTCACAAAGGAATATTATACAGCAGTGCAAAGAATGAACTACAACCAAACAGAGTAACATGTGGCATTTAGAAACATAATGTGGAGTGAAAAAAAGCAAATCCCAGAATATTGTATCCAGTCTAATGTTTGTATAAAGCTCAAAAAAGCTAAATAAAACACTATGCTGATTATGTAAAGGTGTCATGAGATTATTTTTATAAATGATGGGATGATAAACACAAAAATCAAGCAAGCGGTTTCATTTGAAGAGAAGTGATGTGGTAGAGAGCACCTATAGGGAAGTTACTGGTACCATGTGATTCTTGAACTGACTACTATATACATGACTGTTTATACACTATACTGATAATGTTGTGTATTATAATGTATATGCATTTGTTGTTGCTGTTGTTCAGTTACTAAGTCTTGTCTGACTCTTTGTGACCCCATGGACTGCAGCACTCCAGGCTCACCTGTCCTTCACTATCTCCCTAATTCTGCTCAAATTCATGAACATTGAGTTGATGATGCTATCTAACCATCTCATTTTCTGCTGCCTCCTTCTCCTTTACCATCAGTTTTTCCCAGCATCAGGGTCTTTTCCAATAAGTTTTAAACATGATCTTTTACTTGTAATAATTATTATACTATATTAAAATATACAGTGAAAATATCTGAAACTCATGATAATTTCCAATTTGAAAATAAAAATACAGTTATATGGATCACTCAATGTTTTGTAACAATTTTTTATTCTGTTACTGGAAGGTTTTGGGTCATATATTAGTTTCAGCGAATTTGTTGAAGAAGAAATTAGGGGTTCAAGAGAGGCCAGGTGTCTCAGTTAAGGTCCTCCATTTGGTAAGTAATGGACACGGTCTCCGATTTCAGGCTAAAGACTCTGGATCCTGTGTAGTTTCCAGCCATCCAGACTCACAGCAAAAGGGGTACTGGGAAAAAAGTTCAGGTACAGAAAACAGAACTGCTCTTCTGGGGCAATGCTGCCATCCTAAGAAGAAACTGTCCGAAAGAAGCCAGAAAAGAACCTGTGACTTTCAAATGCTTCCATGACAACACATCTGTCATAGGAGTGTTCAAATCAACATCAAAATAAAAAATAAGGATACTATCAATTTTGCCAAAAAATCTGAGTAAGTTGCTTAGGTTCACTATGTATTCACTTCTATGATAATCCGTACAACACATCCACAAGTTGTGAACAGGGGAGATACAGTAGCTCTCTATGCCCACTCTACAAAGAAAACAAAGTCAAAGAGAAGTGAGGAACTCACTGTCACTCACTTTTACAAGCCAGAGGATGCCTCCCTAATCTCTTCACTGCTGCCTGCATCTCCTGGTTCCTCAGGGCATAGATCATGGGGTTGAGCATGGGGGTCATGACAGTTCGGCTAATGGACACAGCCTTGTCCATGGAGAAGGAGGTAAAGGGCCGGGCATAGAGGTAAATGCTGGGAATGAAGACCATAGACACCACAATGATGTGGTTGGTACAGGTGGAAGCTGCCTTCCTCCTTGCCTTCCCTGAGTGGGACCTCAGCATCACCAGGATGACTGAGTAGGAGATCAGGAGGAGGAGGAACCAGATAAGGACCAGCATCCCACTGTTGGAAATGATAAGGAACTCCAGGAGGGAGGTGTCCGTGCAGGCAAGTCTCAGCACTTGTGGAACATCACAATAGAAATTATCTAAGATGTTGGGGCTGCAGAAAGGCAGAGGGAGCATCAGAGCCAGTTGGGAAATGGAATGAATGAAGTCTCCCACCCAGCTGGCCACCACTAGCCCAGCACAGACCTGAGTGTTCATGATGGTGACATAGTGGAGGGGCCGGGAGATGGCAACAAGGCGGTCATAGGCCATCACTGAGAGGAAGAAGACCATGGCACCTCCCAGAAAGTGGAAGAAGAAGATCTGGGCCATGCAGCCCTGGTAGGAGATGATCTTCTTCTCAGAGAGGAAGTCCACCAGCATCTTCGGGGCAGTGACTGTGGAATAGCAGAGGTCTGTGACAGCCAGGTTTCTCAGCAGGAAATACATGGGTGTGTGGAGCCTGGAATCAGAGGTCACCGTGACCATGATGAGGAGGTTTCCCACGACAGTGGTGATATAAACAAATAGGAACACCAGAAACAAGATGAGCTGGAGCTCCTGAGTCTGTGAGAGTCCCAGGAAGACAAATTCTGGCACCCATGTGTGGTTCCCTGATAACATGGTGTCTACTCCATACACCTACAGAAAACACACCACAGAAGTGACGTATTAGTGCCTGGGCCTCCAATTGAGTGTCCAGGTTTAGATGATGGACATTTATATGCACATCATAATTCCAAGTGCTGACTAAATGGCCTTGGCTCTAGAATGTGTACTAGTTTGTACTGGAATATATACTGTTGAGATATCTTAAAGCCATTCATGACATATACAACCTGCTTTAAAAAATTCAGTGTAATATAGTGATAGGAAGACACTTGGAGTCCAACAGACTTGTAGTCCAACTACAGAGTTTTTTTAGCCTTGAGATGTGATCCACAATAAGTTATTCAAGCTCTTTGTCTCAGTTTCCACTTCTAAGGTGGAATTAAAAGTGTTATTTCTATACATTGTCTAGGGGATTATATAAGATAACACGTAAGGTTCCTAGAATAGCATCTGGACTGATAAATAGTAATCACTCACCTCTGTGTAGCCTCCCACTGAAAACCTCCTGCCTTCTTACAGTCTCTAATACATTATTATACCAGTCATTTCTCATGCAATAGCTATTACATCTAAAAATTAGTGAACTTTTTGTATTTCTAGGTTTTTCCTCCTGATTCAACCATAATGTGCCACTACAGACATGTGCCTTGATTCTCAATTAATCTGTGCACTGCAGTGCTCAAGCTTGCTCATAGTCAATACTCAAAAAGTATGTGGCATTGACTGCTGGGTGGATAAACAATTACAGGGAATGTCCCCCCATCACTGGTGTAGGTGGTCCCTTACTGGATGAGTTAACAGGATATACATGGTGTTTGTGCTGAGACATGAGAAGGTGGAGAGAGATTTTCTGGATTAAGAAATAGGTGATGGACTTTGTAAGCAGGGGAATGGAAGGGCTCCTTTAAAAGGCCCAAGAATTTCTGTTACTGAATACAAAGATAGATGAAGAAGGAAGATGTTGAAATAAGAGAAATAGTATAGACAAAGGAATAAAGAATACTAGAGAGGGTTGTCATTTCTTTTTCCAGGGGATCTTTCAAACCCACGTATCCTGCATTGCTCCAGATTCTTTTCTGTCTGAGCCACCAGGGTGTTGTCAAAAGAACAAAGAGGGGATATTAAGAGGAAGGAAGGGGAAGGGGAAAGTGGAGGGGGAGGGAAGAGGCTGGGAACAAAGGTGAAGAAGGACACAGAAGGTGAGAGATAAGGGTGACAGGTGAGAGTTAAATGGCCTTCTCACTCCCCTGCCTTGTCTCACTCCCCACCTCCACCTGCTTCCTGCAATGTATTGTCCATCAGAGGTCATTTTCGTCTCATCGTATTTTTTTCCATTGTCCCTCTTAACAAGATTGTAAGTTCAGTAACTTAGTAGCCCCAGCACCTGTAATAGCAACTCTGATTCACCAGTTGCTCAAAAAAAAGTTACTGTCATAATGAATTAGTAGGTAATTATGCCTGTTCAATGTGACCATGTGGAGAACTCTGTGGTGTATTTTCCTATCCTTTGCTCTCAATATCATCCCTCATTGGAAAATCTGTTTTCAACACTCCATTTCCCCTGCATTATTTTCTGAAGTTTTCCTCACACTTTAGCCTTACTATCATCAAGTCTAAATCTCTTGCTTTTTCTCTGCACCCTCCAGCAAGTGTGTCTGGATTCTTCTTAACAGCTGCTCTGTCTACAGGTGAGAAACCCCTGGTCTCTCACCTTCCTTCAGCCCAGAACGGGAGAGAGCCCTCATGTCTTGCATCTTCTTGAAGATCCCTTTTCTGCAAACGTAGTTTCCTAGCCACTGCCCAAACATCACGTACACAACAAAGGGTGTGACTCTAGGGGAAGACGGAATATCCTTGAGGAGAAACTACTGGACTCGATTCAAGAGGTAGGGTTGGGTTGATTACCACTGGGGGCAAGGGAGCAATGGGACTTGTTAAAAAGTTTTAAAATCTCTCAAAAACACACATTCATTAAGAGTTATTCCTCAGGGTCAGAAGGACCAAGGACAAAACAATTTTATAGATTTGTAGCATGTAGGATCTCAGGCCAAGATCTAGAACGATAAGAGTCTCTTCAAAAGAAACAGTTTCTCTGGGAGTTTTAGAAGAACCCATTTCTTCGATTCTTTCCCTTGAGACCATCACCTGGAGAGCTGGTTAAAAGACAAATTACAGTGCCCAAGCTCCAGACTTCCTCATTCTGTTGATCAATGATAAGGCCAAGAATTTGCATCTGTAACAAATTCTCAGACAACGCTGATTTCTCTGTTCCAGGCAACACACTTTGAAAACCATGGAGTTGCTCATCAGTATAAGGACTGTTCTCTCTCTTGTGCAATCTGAGATAACTGGCCTAATTTCTTTCCTTCTTCTTCTCTTTCTTCTTCCCTTTTTCTTTTTCTTCTACTTTTAAGCCTAATTGATTTTTACATAGAGAAAGTCATACATGGGCAGATATATGGTATCAGTTCAACAGAACCTTACTGTCCTGTAAAACTTGTCCTTTATTTTGGCAACTGAAGCCCCATTATTGATTTACCATCTGTACCCATGTCCACTATGTGCCTGCATGCTTAGTCACTCAATCATGTATGATTCTTCGTGACCCTTTGGACTGTAGCCCACCAGGCTCCTCTGTCCATGAGATTATCCAGGCAAGAATACCGAGTGGGTTGCCATGCCTTCCTCTAGGAAATCTTCCTGACCCAGGAATCGAACCTGCATCTCCTGTGTCTTCTGCATTGTGGATGGGTTCTTTAGCCACTGAGCCATTAAGGAAGGCCCAAGTCCAGTACATCATCTGTTTAAATGCCAGCATTCTTTACCTGTGAACTCTTACTACCTCTAATGCAAGGACTGGTACAGGAAACTTATACAATGCTCATTATGAGGGATTGATCAAAACTGGAATTAATTGGCATTTTAAACTTGATGTGCTTTAAAAATGGTCTGATTTTTTAGACAGAGCTCTCTGAGCTACATGTAACTTTCCAGGTTGGTCTGAATTATTTTACTACAAATGTTCATTCTTGGCAAAATAAAATATAATGGCAGGTAAGAGTAGGATGTGAAGCTCTTCCAGAAACAGACCCAGCAGAGCCACATACATAAATAATTTTTTCAAAAAAGCGTTCTTATTTAGAGCTCTAGTCCATTTTAAGATTGATTCACAATGAAAAAAAAGTAAAATAAGAAAATAAAATTAAGTCACACAAAAGTAGCCTTCCTGTCTGGGGAAGGGACAGGACGTGTCCTTCTCACTGACTATCATGCAGATGATTTTGATAGATTCTGATTCAGTTTCCAATAAGAGAAACCTGATATGTCCCACTTTATATATTCTCTTGTAGGAGCACATGTCATTCTGTAAAATGTTCACCAAACCTCATCATCTGTTCACTGCATCCTCTTGCCAACATGAGTTCCAAAATCAAGAATGGCCAGAATGGAGTAAAGACCTAGTCACGTACACTGAGATGAGAAAATTATTATCCTATGTATCAGATATCTAAATATATATTTATATATATATGTATTTGCCTAACTTCAAACTGCTAAATGGATGCAGGATACATTTAGAAGGAACTTTTTTTTTTTTCCTACATCCTCATTAAGAGAGGTCTGAGTCATTGATGATTAATGATTCCCCTCTTGATGGGTGGTTTTATGTGTCAATCGACTAGTCTGTAGTTTTCAGTTATTCAAACTTGAATCTGGGTGTTGCTGTGAAGGTATTTTATAGATGTGATTGATTCTCTAATCAGCTAATTTTATTTTTTTACAATCAATTCATTAAAAAAAATTTTTTTTCTTTTGGCCATACTAGATGGCCTGGGAGATCTTAGTTCCCAGACCAGCGAATGAACCCTGCCCCCTACAGTTGAATAATGGAGTGTTAACCACTGAACAGCTGGGGAAGTCCCATCCATTCATTTTATTTTATTTTATTTTTTTATTTTTTATTAGTTGGAGGCTAATTACTTCACAACATTTCAGTGGGTTTTGTCATGCATTGATATGAATCAGCCATAGAGTTACACGTATTCCCCATCCTGATCCCCCCTCCCACCTCCCTCTCCACCTGATTCCTCTGGGTCTTCCCAGTGCACCAGGCCTGAGCACTTGTCTCATGCATCCCCATCCATCCATTTTAAGTAAAGGAGATTATCCTAGCCAATGTGGATGTACCAGATTCAATAAATTATGACCAGTGTAAGTTTGATGCATCAAGGTTGATGCAAGGGCACCCAAAGCCGGTGCTCTGGGACAGCCCAGAAGGGTAGGGTGGGGAGGGAGGTGGGAGAGAGTTCAGGGTGGGGGGTACACATGTATACCTGTGGCTGATTCATGTTGATGTATGGCAAAAACCATAACAATACTGTAATTATCTTCCAATTAAAATAAATTAATTATTTTTTCTTAAAAAAGGTTTTAACAGCAGAACTGAGGTTTCCTTGAAGAGGATGCAGTTCTGGACTGCAGCTTCCTGCCCCAAAATTCCAGCCTGCCCTTCTTGTTGGCCTGCCCTACAGACTACATACTTGCCAAGCCAGTCTGACAATCAGGTAAGGAAGTCCTTGCAATATCTCTCTCTCTCTCCCTCTTCATATATAATACATATAAAAATTTCCACCCCGAAATGTCTTTGGATTATTATGAGCTGAAAGTTGTCAAGGCTCAAAAGACTCAGGAAGAAACCTTGACTTTCCCCTTTAGCTGTCTAAAGAATTTAAATAGAGAACCTGTTCCCAGAATGGGTTTTCACCAGATTTGCCTACAAAGAATACGTATTAGGTACGTATTTGTGAGGGTATGTGTTTGTGTGTGTGTGTGTGTGTGTGTGTGTGTGTGTGTAGGGGGGACTGGACCTAGAGATCAGGGTCCACTCTGTGTTCCATTGTCTCTACATGGACCAGCAAGTATTTACTTATCAAACACTTTCTTCTCCACTTCCATGTGAATTGTCTTCCTCCCTTTTGGAGTCCCACACAACTTCCTCCAACACCTTCTCTTTGTCTTTAGCTGAAGATGGTATTCAAGGTGAATGTTTTTGGTGGGTTACTCAGTTTGCCTGGTTCTCTACAATGTATACGTGTTCTCAAACTGTGCTTGACTTTTTTCTCTTAATTTGTCTTATGTCAATTTCATGGACCAGCCAGGAGAACCTAGAATGGTGGAGGAAAATTTCTTCTTTCACAACACTTCCATATCATACTGGTCCTGTTTCTCTGGCAGAACCTTGACTGATACACCACTTTTAATAGATTATATGTGAAGTAGACAGCATATTAAAAAGCAGAGACATTACTTTGCCAACACAGGCCTGTCTAGTCAAAAACTATGGTGTTTCCAGTAGTCACGAATGGACATAATAGTTGGATCATAAAGAAAGCTGAGTGTTGAAGAATCGGTGCTTTTGAACTTGGTGCTAGAGAAGACTCTTGAGAGTCCCTTGGACTGAAAGAAGGTCAAACCAGTCAATCCTAGAGGAAATCAGTCCTGAATAATGATTGGAAGAACTGACGCTGAAGCTGAAGCTCCAATACTTTGGCTACCTGATGTGAAGAGCTGACTCATTAGGAAAGACCCTGATGCTGGGAAAAATTGAGGGCAGGAGGAGAAGGGGATGACAGAGAATGAGATGGTTGGATGGCATCACTGACTCGATGGACATGAGTTTGAGCAAGTTCTGGGAGTTGGTGATGGACAGGGAAGCCTGATGTGCCACAGTTCATGGGGTCGCAAAGAGTCAGATGCGACTGAGTGATTGAACTGACTGATATGAAGTAAACTTCATAGGTAAAGTTAATTGAGGTTTTTCTCTCCTTAAACTTAAATCATCCCCATGCTTGATATAAATACAAGTGGAATTGCAAGATCAAGGGATAATGAGGCTGAGAAGCAGAGATTTATTCTGGACCAAAATTAATGTACTACCACTGGAATGACTTACAGCCTTCCCTCAACAACATTTAAGAGAGGTGCTTTCACTAATCACTAAACAAAATAACTAAAGAACATTGAAGTTCCATTGTGCATTTAGGTAATAAATAAATGTGGAGTTAAGCAAATTCATATCATAAACACAACATAGCTTCTATGAGAGACGTCTTAAAGGCATAAATTCTCATGGATAGAGCTGTATTCATTGAGGCTTCTGTCTAGGATGATTGGGTCAGTTGTTTCGTCAGAAGATCATGAATGCCAGTTTGGAAAGATGGCCTGGACTACTCATCTGAGGTGTTTGGTATCTTTAAATAAAATTCTTCTGATTGTTCTGTTAGGATTTATGTATTGATCTCTGCAAAGGGTGGGCAAGAGCAGTAGGAGTGCTGTTTTCCCTGTGATCTGGATATGCACTCTCTAGTTCCCTTTAGTCTTTACCTGGGCCCACTTAACATATCCATGTTATTTGTCAGATCCTCTAGGCATTTAATTTTATGACCATATCCATGAGAAACTTTGCTCATTGTCAAGATTTCTGACTCAGGCCAATCACCTCTCTGCCATCCTGCTACCAGGGGCTTCCAACTATGTGGCAGACACTGTCGATTGCCATTTTCTGGCTGAAACAGCCAGCCATGCACTTTCCATTTCCTTTGTAGAGCAGGGTGACCATATGACCCACTTTCTGCCCAACAAGTCATAAGGGAATTCTGCTGGAATGGTTCTAGAAAAAAATTTCCCCCTAGGTCTAAAAAAATAAAAATAAAAAGCACATGAATGCCTCTCCTCTTCCTTCTTGCTGAATTGTTTAGATATAAATGTATGATTCATAAAGGAGGAAAGGGCAACCCACTCCAGTATTCTTGCCTGGGAAATCCCATGGACAGAGGAGCCTACTGGGCTACAGCCCATAGGGTTGCAAAGATTTGGGCACAACTAAGCGCGCGCGCGCACACACACACACACACACACACACACACATGATTACTGAAGCTTTACCAGCCATTTGCCATATTGAGGGGAAAGACAGGAAATTATAGAATAACCAACTTAAAATATTGGAGCTGCTGAATTAACCATCTCTGAAATTGCCAGTCCTCTAATTTATATATATATATAATTTTATTTATTCATTTTTTTTTGCTGTGCTGGGTCTTTGTTGCTAGACAGGCTTTTCTCTAGTTGCAGTTTTCAGGGGCTTCTCTCTAGCTGTGGTGTGCCGGCTTCTCATTGTGGTGGCTTCACTCATTGCAGAGCAGGGGTTCTAGAGTGCTCTGACTTTACTACTTGAGGCACATGGGCTCAGTAGTTGTGGTTCTAGGGCTCTAGTGCACAGGTTCAATAGTTGAGGTGAATGGGCTTAGTTGCTCCAAGGCATGTAGGATCTTCCTGGACCAGGGATAGAACCCATGTCTCTTGCATTGGCAAGTGGATTCTTTATTACTGAATCACCAGGGAAGCCCTCTAATCTTTTTAAATGAGATAATCTCCTCATTCTTAAACACTGATTTGGTTATCCAGCTGTTTGCCACCAAAAACGTCTTTGTGGCTGTATATTTCAAGTAGTACTATCATAGTTTTCAAAAGAGATCACACTCTCCAATCAGCTATACATCATAGGCTGAGCATCACATTTCAAGAGGGATGTTGTCATAGGAGAGTAAATACAGAGGAGATGGCCAAGATGGTGGAATTAGGAAACTTGTCACAATGGGAACAATTGAAGGAAAGTAGATGCTTCATCTAGTGAAGAGACAAGTTAGAGGGTGAGAAAAGTATCACCAGGTATTTAGAGGACTTTTGTGTGAAAGGGGAAAACACTGTTTTGAGGGACACTCAGATCAAATATGACACAGTCCATTTTCTCTGCCCTCATCTCCAAACACCCACTAAGAATGGGGAGAAATGTGTGAAAAGGTGCAGGGACATAGAAGTGAAGAAAGGATGAACTCAGAGCTGCCATGATGGCTTGAAGAGCCTGCAACTTTTATTAAATATTTCCCAGATGAAGTGGTTATTGGGAGGGAGTAGGAAAAAAAGTTTTCATATTATCTTCCTAACTTTGGGTCAACATTCTACATTGCCCAAGAGTTTTAAAAAGAAAACAAGAAGATGGAGAAAATAAATGTTATACAGAGAGAAATCAAATATAGATCTGAACTATACAGGGAAGGAATGGGGTGCAAGAAAAAGTAGAAATACCTCTCTGGATAAGCTACTGTTCAAGGTGCTGAGCAAATTTCAAGGTGAATAAGGCATGGCCCACATTCAAGGAGCCCTCAATCTGGGGCAGGAAGTCAAAGAGAAAGGCAAAAACCCATGAGGTGGCAACCTTGGATTGAATCCATACCTCGTATCTGGACCATTAATAGACATGGCTCTGCATGGATCCCCAGTTGGATCCCCAACTATACTATAACATCCTCTTCTCAGCCATATCATCTATATGATGCAAAAAATGGGTTGGGAAGACAGACTAGTTTTTCAGGTTATCCAAGGTGTATTTGACAGAAAAAAAAAACAAACCCAAAGAGAATATACCCTTATGGGAAATACTTAGATGATATCACAAGTGATACCACTTCCAAAAACCATAGAAGGGATGAGGGAGCAGAACAAAGGTGAGTGTTCCAGATTTAAGATGAAAGAGTTGAATATTCATCACAGATATTCATCCACAGATATTGTTGTTGGTGTTCTTTAGACGCTAATTTGTGTCCAACTCTTTGCGGTGACCACATGGACTACAGTCCGCCAGGCTTCTCTGTCCATTGGATTTCCCAGGCAAGAATACTTATGTGGGTTGGGTTGCCATTTCCTTCTCCAGGGAATCTTCCAACCCAGGGGTCGAACCTGCATCTCCTGCATGGCTGGTGGATTCTTCACCACTGCACCACCAGGGAAGCCCCCATCCATAGATGAGAAATGCTAAACTTTCCCTTGTGATTATAAGAAGCCCTGGGTTTCAAATCCCACCCATATCTCCTGTCTTGAAACTTGAGGATCAGAGGAACCATCTTCTGGCCATCTCCTCTCTTGCTGTTCATCCCCAAGAAAGCCACCTCTGAGTTTTCTCATTTCTAAAGTGTTTAATATAAGGATAACATATCCACTGTCAGTTTACTGAGAATGAGACAAAAGTGTGAAAGTGCCTTACACAATACCTGACAGAGCAACAGCTCCATAGAAATATTAATCTAAACTGTCGCATTCCATGAAGACTTTCCTTCACTTCTCATATGGGAAAACAAAATTCAGAGAGAAGATTTGTCATTTAAAGTCAACTTTTGTTAAGTTCACTCCCTGCTGGAAATCACTAGGTGCTTCCCTAATCTCTTCATAGCTACCTGCATCTCCTGGTTCCTCAGGGTGTAGATGATGGGATTGAGCATGAGGGTCAAGACAGTGTAGCTGATGGACACAGCCTTGTCCATGGGGAAAGAGGTGAAGGGCCGGGCGTAGATATAGATACAGGGAATGAAGATCATAGACACAACGATGATGTGGGTGGTACAGGTGGAAGCTGCCTTCCTCCTCGCCTGCACAGAGTGGGACCTCAGCATCACCAGGATGACAGTATAAGAGATCAGAAGGAGGAGGAACCAGATGAAGACCAGCATCCCACTGTTGGAGATCATAAGGAACTCCAGGAGGGAGGTGTCCATGCACGCAAGCCTCAGCATTTGTGGAACATCACAGTAGAAGTTATCCAGGATGTTGGGGCCACAAAAGGGCAATGGGAGCATCAGAACCAGCTGGACAATGGAGTGGAGAAAGCCCCCTACCCAGGCAGCCACCACCAGCCCTACACACACTCGAGTGTTCATGATGGCGACATAGTGAAGGGGCCGGGAGATGGCTATGTAGCGGTCATAGGCCATCACTGAGAGGAAGAAGACAGTCCCGCCTCCCAAGAGGTGGAAGAAGAAGATCTGGGCCATGCAGCCCTGGTAGGTGATGGTCTTCTTCTCAGCAAGGAAGTCCGCCAGCATCTTTGGGGCAGTGACTGAGGAGAAACAAAGGTCTATGACAGCCAGGTTTCTCAGCAGGAAATACATGGGTGTGTGGAGCCTGGAATCAGAGGTCACTGTCACCATGATGAGGAGGTTTCCCACGACAGTGGTGATGTAGACAAACAGAAATACCAGGAACAAGAAGAGCTGGAGCTCCTGATTCTGGGAGAACCCTAGGAAGACAAATTCTGATACCCACGTGAGGTTCTCTGAATCCATGGTGTCTTCTCCATACACCTAAATGAAAAAAGGCAGAGATATAGATACATGAAGTTGTTGTTTGCCCTTTTAGGGCTCAAGGGCTCAATTCAGTCATCCAAGTAAATATGATGGACATCCTCATGTACAGATCACAATATCAAGTGCTAATTTAATGACTTTGTCTCTTGAAAGTTTACTAGTTTTTGCTTAAATACACACACGTGAGATATCTTAAAACCATCCAGAGACACATGCCACCTGCCTTTCTAAGATTCAGCGCAATATAGGGGTGGGAAAACTTCAGAATTCTTCAGTACCAGAGCCAAAACTCAGAGCATCCATTTCCTTGAGATTTGACTTTGAGCTAGTTTCTTATTCTGTGTTACAATTTCCATATCTGTAAGAAATATATTTTCTTTATAGAAACTGGCTAAGGGATTAAGTAAAATAACACAGAAAGTTCCTAGGACAGTGTCTGAAATAGTAAATGTTAATTACTCTCCTCTGTGCAGTCTCCTACTCCACTCCAATCTCTACTACATTTTTTACTAATCACTTTTCCTTTTAAAAAATTAGTTTGTTAATATCAATAAAATACTATAGTTAGCCTCCAAAAAATAAATTAAATTAAATTAAAATTAAAAATTTCCTTCAGTTCAGTTCAGTTGCTGAGTGGTATCTGACTCTTTGAGACCCCATGAATCGCAGTACGCCAGGCCTCCCTGTCCATCACCAACTCCCGGAATTTACTCAAACTTACATCCATCGAGTCAGTGATGCCATCCAGCCATCTCATCCTCTCTCATCCCCTTCTCCTCCTGCCCCCAATCCCTCCCAGCATCAGGGTCTTTTCCAATGAGTCAGCTCTTCGCATGAGGTGGCCAAAGTGTTGGAGTTTCAGCTTCAACATCAGTCCTTCCAATGAACACTCGGGACTGATCTCCTTTAGGATGGACTGGTTGGATCTCTTTGCAGTTCAAGGGACTCTTAAGAGTCTTTTCCAACACCACAGTTTAAAGCATCAATTTTTTGGTGCTCAGCTTTCTTCACAGTCCAACTCTCACATCCATACATGATCTTTTATGCAATTTAGAAGTTACTTTCCATTTACAGTTATTAGAAAATATTGGCTGTTGTATGAATCATTTTTCATGTAACAGTGAACACATCAGTATGTTCATGTACTTTTCATGCACCTGTGTTTCTCCTTCATAATTCAGCCATAAGGTGCTAGACACATAGGTCTTGATTTCACAATTTATTTGTGCTCTGCACTGTCCATCCCTGCTCATAGTCAGTAATTATTAATAATAAGTACGTGGTGTTATGGCTTGGTGGGTGAAAATCTACTTGGTGTACAATAGTACTTGCAGGGGACAAGCAAGGGAGCCTCTGGACACAGCTGCACACCTGGGGTATCCATTCCTTTCCATCCTCCAGAGTAGCTGGCCCCTTAGTGGGTGAAGTTCTTCAGATTATAGGTGGAGACAAGGGGCAAGGGGTGACTATTACATTAGTGAAGAAATTAAATGAATATATTGTTTAAAGGAGACATAGAGCTCTTTTGAAAGATCAGCAATTTTATTTATTTTTTTCTTTTCTTTTTGATTTTATTTCTAAACTTTGTTCTCTTTTAAGCTATAACTTTTCTTTCCTAGTAGAGTCTTACTGCACGTTCATATCATATGGGAGCCACCAAAAGGTTCAGGGTAGAGAGCAATGAGCTCAGTTGTGTGATTTTGATTGGCCGGGATGTTGATTAGACATCAAGTTGATTGGACAGGAAGCAAAGGTGGACACAGGGAGCCCAGTTAGGAGGTGCATGTGGTTAAGGCAGTAGAGAAGGTGAGCGTGGCCTGAATTAGGGTGGTAGAAATAGCACTAATTGGAAGTAGGGTTGAGAGGACTTGGTGATAATTTGGGCTTCCCAGGTGGTGCGAGTGGTAAAGGACCTGCCTGCCAATGTGGTAGACATGAGATGCAGGTTCGATCCATGGACTGGGAAGATCCCCTGGAGGAGGGCAGGGCAACCCTCTCCAGTATTCTTGCCTGGAGAATCCCATGGATGGAGGAGCCTGGTAGGCTATAATCCATAGGGTTGCAAAGAACTGGACATGACTGAAGCAACTTAGCATGCATGCATGGTGATAGTTTGGATTGAGGGGAAGAGGAAGATGTCATGAATGATCCTTAGATTGCTGGACTGGGCAATTGGGTGGCAATGGTAATGCTTAGTTCCCTGAGAGAGTAACCCTGAGAACAGAGGAGGGTTCAGAGGAAGGCGATGAGTTCAGTTCAGGACAATCAGTTCACTGAATGTGGCTTTTACAACACAATGGAAGAGTAGAAGGTTGACAAGCCAAATGGGATTCTTAGCAACTGCATTGCTGTAACATGGCATGCAAAATTCAGGAACATGTCACATTCAATCATAAATAATCTCTTCCTTTGGGAACCAAGAGAGATTAGCAGTTCAACATTTCACTAATCTAAAAGTTTAGATTTGTTGCACAATTATCCACTTCTCTCTGAAGTCACACACCTTAAGTATCAATAGAAGCCTCTTTTGTCTCTTGGAGATGCACTTTACACATGTGACTGGCCAGTCTCAAGAACTGAAGAGAATTTTAGGACCTGCTACCACTTGCACGCACTCTTGCCCCTCTGGATGAAGATCTGAAGAATGGCAATTTTAGAAGATGATATTGAATCCAGCATAGAAGAGAAAGAAAAATGTTGAAGGTAGAGAAATAGAAATATATGAGGAATTAAAGGGAGGAAGAAAATTACAAGGAAGGAAAATGGGGAAATAGAATGAGTGAAGGAAGGGTAATGGAAAGGTGGTTGGGTGGGGGAGTGAGTGGAACCAAAGGTAAAGAAGGATTCAGAGGGTGAGAGACAGAGGTGACAGGTGAGGATTAAGTGCCCTCCATACTCCCCCTGCCTCGTCTCATCCCCCACACTGACCTCCGGACCTCTCTTATCTATCACAGACCACTCCCTTCTTGTTTTTCACTTCAATTTGCTGTTACACCAGGCAGGAAAGTTATGATCAATCTAGACAGCATATTAAAAAGCAGAGACATTACTGTGCCAGCAAAGGTCCATCTAGTCAAGGCTATGGTTTTTCCAGTGGTCATGTATGTATGTAAGAGTTGGACTATAAAGAAAGCTGAGCACTGAAGGATTGATGCTTTTGAACTGTGGTGTTGGAAAAGACTCTTGAGAGTCCCTTGGACTGCAAGGAGGTCCAACCAGTCCATCCTAAAGGAGATCAGTCCCGACTGTTCATTGGAAGGACTGATGTTGAAGCTGAAACTCCAATACTTTGGCCACCTGATGCAAAGAGCTGACTCATTTGAAAAGACCCTGTTCCTGGGAAAGATTGAGGGCAGGAAGAGAAGGGGATGACAGAGGATGAGATGGACGGCATTACCGACTCAATGGACATGAGTTTGGGCAAACTCTACAAGTGGTGATGGACAGGGAGGCCTGGTGTGCTGCAGTCCATGGGGTTGCAAAGAGTCAGACACGACTGAGCGACTGAACTGAACTGAACTGGACCTTCTATATAACTGTTAGGTAGTTAGAATAGGAAACAGGAATCCAAAATGGCGGTGGTTAAAAGACAAGGAAGGGGAAAGCCCACAAAAATAGAACAAAGGAAGATCAAAGGAAGGTCGGAGGACCTGAGTGAGGCCCTCAGGTAGAACAAACGGCACTCCTGGCTAGCCCAATTTGCATACGGCATGCCCAGGGGGAGGAAAAAACATAAAAAGAGGAGACAAAGGGCTCTCTCTCTCTCCCTCTCTCTCTCCCATGCGCTGGCGCACTCCCCCACTCTCTTCTCTTCGCGTCTTTGGGTTGGCATGCCCTCATGCTTCGAGGATGGGTTTTCCTGCTATTATCTAAATAAAATAGAGCTGTAACACTAATTTGTCTAAGACCTATAACACGGTCTGTCCAAGACCCAAGAGCTGTGACTCGCCGAGGGCTTTAATGTCCGTCGCTCCAAATGTTTGTTGTGACGAGACAGAAGCAAGGAGCATACACTCGCCTGACATTTATGGTGCCATGACTCGGATTCAACCTGGCTGAAACAACCTTGGCGCGGGCCCCCGCAAGGAGGAGGCCAAGCACAGCAGGAGCCCAACTCAGCGAAAGCTCCCACGGTAGAAGTGGAACGCGAAGAAAACCCAGCGCAAGGGAATTGACAAGAGGCCCATCGTGCTGGAGACCAGGACAGTGAAAAACGAACTCAGCAGAAAGCTCACGCGGCTCAGTCTCAGATTCCAGAAGACCTCCGGTTAAGGTAGGAGGTCCTCGCTCCTGTGGCTAGAGGGACATGCCTAACAAAATCTTAATTCCTTTACAATCTCTCATTTCTTGTTTCCTTGAACCCCCTGCGAACAGACGGGCAGCAGTGGGCGCAATTGAGGGACTCTGGAGAGGCTACTCTTTGGTATGTCCCAAAGGCACTGTCTGCTGGGCCCCAGTAACTGTTACCCAAGCCAGTGGGGGTTCTTCTGTCCTTACTCTTCTCTGTACTAATAATCAGGCCAATGAAAACTGTGAGCACAGGTCAGGTATTTAGCAGATTTTCTGGCAGGCTATGAAGGGGACCCCTTGGCACGTTTTTCCCACTGCTTTTTCCTCCTGTCCTTCAGCTCTCTCCCGGCACTCAAACCTGGCCAAAACTAGTGAAGCTCAGGCTCTGATGTCTCATTGCAAAAATTCATTGAGAGACATAGTGATAAGTAAGAGGTGGATTTGTTAGGATTCAGAGAGAAGCCACTCTTCAGGGTGTGGGCCATTGCCAAGGGCCATGGAATGCGGCCTGGCTAGGTTTTGCAAGTGGGGTGAATTCATATGCTAATGAGTGAGAGGATCATCCCAATCATTAGGGAAGCACCCACTCCTCCTTTTGACAGTGCCTTAGAGCTGTCCTGCCACCTCTGGGTGTGTCTGTTGGCTTATAGATTGGAGATTAAGGTTTACTTGAATATGACTTGTCATCTTGGACCCAACTGATTTTAATTGGTTTACGTTATGCCCTTGTGCTATGTCATTCTTTCAAAGGTTGTGCTCTACCCCCTTCCCTCCTGTTTCATGCTCCTTTCCTCAGCCCCATCCGGGCCCCCAATGTTGCCTCTACAATCTTCTGAAGGGACAACAAGAAAATAGCTGGCCCTTGGGAGGGAAATACTGTATAATATCCAATCCCTCTAGATATTCAGGCATTCATCTTCCATGTTTCCTACAACATGTGCAACACTAGCATCTCTCAGTGAACCTGCTAGGGCAGGCAAGAGGCACACCATGCCTATTAGAAGTCCATCTGTTGGCATCCCTTCAAAGGCAATTGGGCTTCCAGGGATAACATTTGCCACTTTGGGAGTTAGCCCCGCAGGCCATTTGGGCCCAAACCCTTACCACCCTTACAAACATACCCTTGGATCAAATATCCACTCCAATTTTATGGAACATCTGGTCTGTTGCCTCTTAACAAATTTGTTCTTAAGCCAATTACTAACTCCTATAATCAGGACCCTGCCCCCTTGTAGGTAACATTGCTCCACCCAGCCTATTATTAAAATACCTTAAAGCCCCAACAGGGCCAGATAACCCACTCCTTTGTCACTACTTCTGTTATTACCTAACATGGGTCTATGACAACAAAATGTTTACCATGGGAGACACCCTAACCTGCTCTTATGAAGGACTAGGGGAAGAAATCAATGACTTACAATCCCTTAGAGCAGTAAGAGGATAAGGCTTATGACTGTTTCACTGTTTCCCAGTCTCAGGGCACAGTATTGGATTGCTTTACATCATGATATCTATTTCCATTCACAGTGGACAAACCAGCAATGAGTTAAGATCCAGTTCATTTCAATTCAGTCGCTCAGTCATGTCTGACTCTTTGTAACCCCATGAATTGCAGCACGCCAGGCCTCCCTATCTGTCACCAACTCCCGGAGTTTACTCAAACTCTTGTCCATCGAGTCGGCGATGCCATCCAGCCATCTCATCCTCTGTCGTCCCCTTCTCCGCCTGCCCCCAATCCCTCACCATCAGGGTGAGGGATCAGGGTCTTCCAATGAGTCAACTCTTAGCATGAGGTGGCCAAAGTATTGGAGTTTCAGCTTCAACATCAGTCCTTCCATGGAACACCCAGGACTGATCTCCTTTAGGATGGACTGGTTGGATCTCTTTGCAGTTCAAGGGACTCAAGAGTCTTCTCCAACACCACAGTTCAAAAGCATCAATTCTTCAGTGCTCAGCTTTCTTCACAGTCCAACTCTCACATTCATACATGACCACTGGAAAAACCATAGCCTTGACTAGACGGACCTTTGTTGGCAAAGTAACATCTCTGCTTTGTAATATACTGTCTAGGTTGGTCATAACTTTCCTTCCAAGGAGTAAGCGTCTTTTAATTTCATGGCTGCAGTCACCACCTGCAGTGGTTTTGGAGTCCAGAAAAATAAAGTCTGACACTGTTTCCACTGTTTCCCCATCGATTTGCCATGAAGTGATGGGACCAGATGCCATGATCTTAGTTTTCTGAATATTGAGCTGTAAGTCAACTTTTTCACTCTCCTCTTTCACTTTCATCAAGAGGCTTTTAGTTCCTCTTCACGTTCTGCCATAAGGGTGGTGTCATCTGCATATCTGAGGTTATTGATATTTCTCCTGGCCATCTTGATTCCAGCTTGTGCTTCTTCCAGCCCAGAGTTTCTCATGATGTACTCTGCATATAAGTTAAATAAGCAGGGTGACAATATACAGCCTTGGCTTACTCCTTTTCCTATTTGGAACCAGTCTGTTGTTCCATGTCCAGTTCTAGCTGTTGCTTCCTGACCTGCATATAGGTTTCTCAAGAGGCAGGTCAGGTGGTCTGGTATTCCCATCTCTTTCAGATTTTTCCACAGTTTATTGTGATCCACACAGTCAAAGGCTTTGGCATAGTCAATAAAGCAGAAATAGATGTTTTTTTGGAGCTCTCTTGCTTTTTTCAATGATCCAGTGGGTGATGGCAATTTGATCTCTGGTTCCTCTGCCTTTTCTAAAACCAGCTTGAACATCTGGAAGTTCTCGGTTCACATATTGCTGAAGCCTGGCTTGGAGAATTTTGAGCATTACTTTACTAGTGTGTGAGATGAGTGCAATTGTGCAGTAGCTTGAGCATTCTTTGGCATTGCCTTTCTTTGGGATTGGAATGAAACCTGACCTTTTCCAGTCCTGTGGCCACTGCTGAGTTTTCCGAATTTGCTGGCATATTGCATGCAGCACTTTCACAGCATCATCCTTCAGGGTTTGAAATAGCTCAACTGGAGTTCCAACACCTCCACTAGTTTTGTTCGTAGTGATGCTTTCTAAGGCCCACTTGACTTCACATTCCAGGATGTCCGGCTCTAGCTGAGTGATCACACCATCGTGATTATCTGGGTCGTGAAGATCGTTCTTGTACAGTTCTTCTATGTATTCTTGCCACCTCTTCTTAATATCTTCTGCTTCTGTTAGGTCCACACCATTTCTGTCCTTTATTGAGCCCATCTTTGCATGAAATGTTCCCTTGGTATCTCTAATTTTCTTGCAGAGATCTCTAGCCTTTCCCAGTCTGTTGTTTTCCTCTATTTCTTTGCATTGATTGCTGAGGACGGCTCTCTTATCTCTCCTTGCTATTCTTTGGAATTCTGCATTCAAATGGGAATATCTTTCCTTTTCTCCTTTGCTTTTCACTTCACTTCTTTTCACAGCCTTTTGTAAGGCCTCCTCAGACAACCATTTTGCCTTTTTTGCATTTCCCTTCCATGGGAATGGTCTTGATCCCTGTCTCCTGTACAAAGTCACAAACCTCTGTACTTAGTTCATCAGGCACTCTGTCTATCAGATCTAGTCCCTTAAATCTATTTCTCACTTCCACTGTGTAGTCATAAGGGATTTGATTTAGGTCACACCTAAATGGTCTAGTGGTTTTCCATACTTTCTTCAATTTAAGTCTGAATTTGGCAATAAGGAGTTCGTGATCTGAGCCACAGTCAGCTCCCAGTCTTGTTTTTGCTAACTGTACAGAGCTTCTCCATCTTTGGCTCCAAAGAATATAATCAATCTGATTTCGGTGTTGACCATCTGGTGATGGGCGCAGGAGGGCTGAGAGGAGCTACTCCACGTTCAAGGTCAGGAGGGGCGGCCGTGAGGAGATACCCCTCGTCCAAGGTAAGGAGCAGTGGCTGCACTTTGCTGGAGTTAAGATTATAACCCCTTAATCCTACCCAGCACTGGTCATGCTGGAGATCTTGGGGACACCAAACTCCAGTCCGGAGGTCTCAGGATGTCAACCTGCCTTGACCTGCCTAGGGATCTGGTCCTCAAAAGGTTGTTACACCTCAATCTGCTCAGGGATTTGATCTCTAGGAGGCTGTCACACCTCAGCCTGCCTGGGGATCTGCATCCTGGCCCAGGGACACCTGGCTCTCAGGTTTCAACGGTACTGGGTAGGATAAGCTTCAGAAAGACTCATCCCTAAGGAAATCCACCCATGAAAATTGAAGGAAGCCTATTAGTTTTCGTTTTTCTTTTCCTCCCTGACATGACTGTCTTTCAGACGGGAAATAGCCAATCCACTTCCTGACAGACGCCTTTGAGATGCATCTTGATAACTGGAAGCTGTTCAATCGTCTAACTCTGAGGAGGAGTTGCTTAAAATTCTTTTGTGCCACTTCATGGCCACAATATCCACTGGGGAACAAGGAACACTTGCCTGAGGATGGGAGTTTAAATTACAATACCATCCTGCAGCTAGAATTATTCTGCAAAAGACAAGGAAAATGGACAGAGATCCCCTATGTCCAAATTTTCTTTTGACTAAGAGATATGAAGGAACAATGTCTTAAGTATGGGATTGTTGTATGCCCTAAAAGTAAGCCTACTAGGCAGATGGTGTTAGGCACAGGCAACCAAGAGAAGGAACCACCCCATAAAGGCTCACCTCCCATGCCTCCAAAGAGACTGGAGCCTCCCACAGCTGCCAAGTTGGCTGGTGCTTCTTCCTTGTATCCAAACGTGCCCCCATATCTGGGAGCACCCCCTCCACAAAAGCCAGCTCGAGTATGTCCCTTAGTTGAAACTGGAGGAGAATTCAGACCAACCCGGGTCCATAAGCCCTTCTCCCTCTTCGAACTAAGACAGATCAAACAAGACCTGGGAAGCTATACAGATGACCCAGGCAAATATATAGATACATTCCAACATATTACCTTGGCCTATGACTTGACATGGAAGGACATCATGATCGTATTTAGTCAAACATTATCTGACCCTGAATATACTAGGGTCTTAAAGAAAGCCCGAAGGTATGCAATGGGACTTCACATGTCAAGTGATAGATACCCAGTAGGGGAAACTGCAGTCCCCTCCTCCGATCTTAATTGGAATTATAATAACCTTGAGAACATCTGGGAAAGAGAACATTTTCTAATCTGTGTGAAGGCAGGACTGAAAGCAGCCCAACAAAAAGTAATCAGCTATGCCCGGGTCTCAGCAATAACTCAGGAGCCCAGTGAGAACACCATTGCCTTTCTGGAAAGGCTAAAAGAGGCCCTCCTACCAATCTGGACTTAAACTCTTACAAGGGACAGGTGATTTTAAAGGACAAATTCCTGTCCCAATGTGCATCAGATATCAGAATTAAGTTACAACAGCTAAAGCAGCAGGACCCTGCTGCCTCTTTAGGTGAGATGATCCAGACAGCCACCAATACCTTTTATAACAGAGAACAGGAGAAGGAGGCCAAGGCCCAGGAGAGGGAGAGAAGGAAAGAGACAAGGCATGCCCAGATGCTGGCCACACTCCAGGGAAGCCCTATGGCACACCCCGATTCCTTGAAGGACAAGGCATGAGACAAATGCTTAATCTGTAAACAGGCGGGGCATTGGGTCAAAGAGTGTCCAAACCGTGACAAGTCTCCTAGAACAGCTTGCCACAAATGCCATCAACTGGGACATTGGGCAGCACTCTGCCCTCGGGACCCAAGAGCCTCAAGGTCAAGTGCCAAGCCTTCCCTCAAGATGGTTCAACAGGACTGAAGCGGCCCGCTCCAGTCAGCCCGCCTGTCACAGATAATCATCACGGGGCTGGAGCAAAGGGTGCAACTGGATGTGGCAGGTAGGTCCAAGAATTTCTTGGTTGACACATGGGCTACCTATTCTGTCTTGATCTGCTCTGGAGCCTTCTCCTCCCAAACCTGTACCATTTTGGGTTCTACAGGAAAAACAACTACTAAAAGATTCACCCAAGCACTTCTTTGTTGCTCGGACGGACAACTATTTTCCCACAAGTTTCTGGTAGTTCCTGAGTGTCCTACTCCCTTAATGGGAAGAAACATACTCACTAAACTGGGGACCACCCTTGTGATCGGAAGCTTTTCAGCCCCGAGAACTCTACAGCTCCTGGTTACTACTGAAGAACCCATTACACCTTCTCCAATAGAGAGGGACCAAAAACTATGGGAATACAAAATTAACCCCCAGGTGTGCTGCTACTGCTACTAAGTCACTTCAGTCATGTCCGACTCTGTGTGACTCCATAGACGGCAGCCCACCAGGCTCCCCCATCTCTGGGGTTCTCCAGGCAAGAACACTGGAGTGGGTTGCCATTTCCTTCTCCAGTGCATGAAAGTGAAAAGTGAAAGTGAAGTCGCTCAGTCGTCTCTGACTCTTAGCGACCCCTTGGACTGCAGCCTCCCAGGCTCCTCCGTCCATGGGATTTTCCAGGCAAGAGTACTGGAGTGGGGTGCCATTGCCTTCTCTGTGGGACCAAGGAATTCCTGGACAAGCCCACCAAGCTGAGCTGGTCAGCATTGTCCTCCGAGACCCCACTCGGTTTCCTAACCAGAAACAATATCCCCTCAAAAGAGAGGCTCAGGAGGGACTATAGCCTTTAATAAATAAATTCCTTGCTTGTGGGCTATTGGTCCCCACCAATTCGCCATGTAACACCCCAATCCTCTCAGTAAAGAAAAAGGATGGAACCTGGTGAATGGTTCAAGATCTCTGGATCATAAATGAAGCTGTAGTCCCCCTCCATGCCACAGTACCCAATCCCTATATAATCTTGGGAGAAATCCCACCCAGTGCCAAGTGGTTTACAGTCTTGGATATCAAAGATGCATTTTTTTTTTTTTTTTTTTTTTTGCATACCACTGGCTAAAGAATCCCAGTATCTTTTTGCCTTTGAGTGGGAGGCCCCAGGAGAAAAACACCAACAGATGACTTGGACAGTATTACCTCAGGGGTTCGGAGATAGCTCTCACCTGTTTGGACAGGCCCTTAGCCGGGATCTCCTAGATCTGGACGTGGGACTTAATGGGTAAATATTACAATACATAGATGACCTACTAATCTGCTCTCCAGATGAGGAAAATGCCCAACAACATGCAATTCAGGCTCTAAACTTTTTGGCAGAAAGGGGATATAAAGTCTCCTGTACTAAGGCACAAATGGTCGAGACAAAGGTCACTTACCTGGGAGTTCAGATTAACACATAGGTCCAGGAGGCTGTCCTCTGATTGGGTACAAGGAATCCTCCAGTTGCCCTCCCCTATGACTTGAAAACAATTGCGAGCTTTCCTGGGGCTAACTGGGTACTGTAGAATCTGGATACTCAACTATGGTCTAATTGCCCAGCCTTTATATGAAAGCTTAAAGGGACAAGATGATTCAATCCCACTGATGTGGGGAACTCCTCAAAAGAAGGCAGAGGCTACACTAGAACAGGCCTTAACTCAGGCACCTGCCTTGACGTTGCCAGACCTAGAAAAAGCATTCCAACTTTATGTCCACGAAAGAGAGGGAATAGCCTTGGGAGTGTTAACTCAAAGGTTGGCATCTGAGCCCCAGCCTGTAGCTTACTTATCCAAGAGACTTGATCCAACCGCCCAAGGCTGGCCCCCCTGCCTTCAAAATCTTGCAGCTATTGCAATCATGATAGAAGATGCTTTAAAACTCTCCTTTGGGGGCAAATTAACTATTTTTACCAGCCACCAAGTAAAACAACTCCTAAATGGGAAAGGTCATTTATGGATGTCTGATCAAAAAGAATCCTCAGATATCAAGGAATGCTGATGGAAAATCCAGGCCTCACTATATCTCCTTGTGAGGTTCTTAACCCAGCCACCCTCCTGCCTACCCCTGATGGCACTCTCCCCTTTCACTCTTGCCTAGAAACCTTGGACCACCGGACAAAACCCCGAGGGGGATTGTTGGAAGATCCTCTGACAAATCCTGAGGAAATCTGGTACACTGATGGAAGTAGCTTTGTCTTAGTTGGAAAAAGAAGAGCCGGGTATACAGTAGTCTCCAATTTTGAGACCATAGAGGCTAAGCCTCTGCCACCAGCAATCAAGACACCAGGACATGACTCCTGAATTCACTACTCACGAGGCAAGCCGTGGAAGAAAACAGAAGAGGACACTCAATACACTTGTCAACAAGCTACAACAGGCAGTGCCAGTTCAACAAAGATATAAAATTACAGCTGACCATGAAAAATATCACTCATCCTTAGATGGACACCACTGTAAGGACTCCGAGGCTTGAGACTAGAAAGGGGGCGGGGGGAGGGCAATACCCCTGGCTGTCCCAGTTCAGCAGGAAGTAGCCAGAAAGACATTGATGCCCCTATTTCCAAAGAATTGGGCCTCTCATCTCTTGAGGGGGTAATGTTAGGTAGTTAGAATAGGAAACAGGAGTCCAAAATGGTGGTGGCTAAAAGACAAGGAAGGGAAAAGCCCACAAAAATAGAACAAAGGAAGGTCCGAAGACCTGAGTGAGGCCCTCAGGTAGAACAAACAGCACTCCTGGCTAGCCCAATTTGCATACGGCATGCCAGAGGGAGGAAAAAACATAAAAAGAGGAGACAAAGGGCTCTCTCTCTCTCCCTCTCTCTCTCCCATGCGCTGGCGCACTCCCCCACTCTCTTCTCTTCGCGTCTTTGGGTTGGCATGCCCTCATGCTTCGAGGATGGGTTTTCCTGCTATTATCTAAATAAAATAGAGCTGTAACACTAATTTGTCTAAGACCTATAACACGGTCTGTCCAAGACCCGAGAGCTATGACTCACTGAGGGCTTTGATGTCCGTCGCTCCAAATGTTTGTTGTAATGAGACAGAAGCGAGGCTCATACACTCGCCTGACATAACTGTCCATGAGACCTTTCTAAATGCCAATCTGTTCATGTTCTCCTCTCACTTCTACTCTTTGTGATGCTCACCAGAGTTCCTTAGGGTCCACATCTAACACTTTGTGGATCTAGTCAGAGTAGAAACACGTACACGTGCATGCAACTCAGCATGTCACGCTGGGCTGTAAAATGTAACCTCCATCTGCCTTTCTAATTAGTATCTGCACCTCTAATGAACCACTAGCTCTTCAATGAATTATGGTCTTAGATATGCCATATTTGTTTCCTGAAATTCTGTTCCTATTTTCTCCATCCTAGAAAATGTCCACCACTTAAATGTCACCCTCTCTATCACTCCTGTCACTACTTCTCCCATGCAAACAAATTCCCCATTTTTCAAGGTTCTTTAACATCAAAACAAACCTCTGTTACAGGTTTATCATTGTTCATTTGTTTCCAGTGTCTCCCCTCAACCAGCTACATAATTTCAATATCTTGCTAACCCCAGAACTTGGAACAGCAACTCTGATATAGCACATGCTCAGTAAATACTGTGAAGTTAATGTATTAAGTAGGTAATGGAAGATTTGTTAAGTAATTTTACTTATCCTTTGTTCCCTATCTCACAAGGCCAGTGGTTGGGTGATTGTTGGTTGTTGAAACTACTGGATTTTACATGCAACCCGAAGCAGCTGTTTTAACAGCACATTCCCCACCCCCACTCCAAATTACTTCATGAGGCTCTCCTTCAACATTAGACTTAATACCATCATGCCTATGTCACTTGTTTATACTCACCACCCTTCAGCAGGTGTTTCCAAGAACTTAATCACCTTTGGCAGATATGAAAACCCTCAGGCTCTCACCTTCCTTCAACCCTGAATGGGAAGAATTCAGGTCTTGCATTGTTCTAGGAGGTCCTCTCTATGAGCCTCAAACTTCCCGATCTCTGCCCATACCTCACACACATGATTCATGGCCATGACCCTGGGGAAGAGGGTATATCCTCAGGGAGAAATTCTTAGACTGAGCTCAGGAAGCAGAGCTGAAATGATTCCCATGGGAGGCAAGGAACAATGGGAGTTGTTAAAAAGTATCTAAGTCTCTCAAAAACACTCACTGTATGAGAGGTCTACCTTGAGGGCAAAAGACTAACAAAACATAACAAAATTCAACACACACACATATACACACAAACCAAAATGAAAGAAAAGACAAAAAAAATTGAAAATTGTAGATTTATGACATGCAAGATTAGGAGACCAAGATTTGAAAAACCAGATTGTCTCAAAGTTTGTGGGATTTTTTTAACCTATTGCATTAGAATCACTCGAGGGGATGTTAAACCTGAGAAATGCCCATGCAGAAAAAATTTTTTTAGTTGATCTTGGATGGAGCCAGAGAATTTGAATTTCTAGCAACTTTTCAGGTGAGCCTGACACTGCTTCTCTGGGGCCACATTTTGAGAACCACTAACTTTGGGTTTCACTGCTCTTGTCAGCTACAATGGACAGTTCTTTCTCACAGTATCACAGTAAGACAAATGGTTTGCTAGCTTACTTTAAAAAAAAAATTGATCTTTACATGGACAACATCATAAGTTGGAAAATGTTTGTACACAACATTGGAAACAAATCCTATAAATCTTATTTTGTCAATCAGATCCCAAGGTTGATTCTCTATCCATATCCAATTCTACTGCAGCATCTGTAAAACTCTAGTACTCTTTATATGGGCTTGACAGGTGACACTAGTGGTAAAGAACCTGCCCGGCAGTGCAGGGGACATAAGATACTTGGGTTCAATCCCCGGGTTGGAAAGATACCCTGGAATAGGAAATGACACTCATTTCAGTATTTTTGCCTGGAGAATTCCATGAAGAGAGAAGCCTGGAGGCTACAGTCAGTGGGGCTGAAAACAGACAGACACAACTGAGTGATTGAGCACTCAACACAACAACATGTACAATTTTAAGTTAACATTAGTTAACATGATGGAAAGTTATCTTTTTAAAAGAATATCTTCTTGGACTCTAAAATCACAGTGGATGGTGAGTGCAGTCATGAAATTCAAAGACACTTCCTCCTTGGAAGAAAAGCTATGACAAACCTAGACAGGTTATTAAAGAGCAGAGACATGACTTTACTGACAAACGTCCATATAGCTAAAGCTATGGTTTTTCCAGTAGTCATGTATGTCTGTGAGAGCTGGATCACAAATAAGGCTGAGCACTGGAGAATCAATGATTTTAAACCATAGTTTTGGAGAAGTGAAAGAGGAGAGTGAAAAGGTTGACTTAAAGCTCAACATTCAGAAAACTAACATCATGGAATCTGGTCCCATCACATCATGGCAAATAGATGGGGAAACAGTAGAAACAGTGGCTGACTTTATTTTGGGGGGCTCCAAAATCACTGCAGATGGTGATTGCAGCCATGAAATTAAAAGACGCTTACTCCTTGGAAGGAAAGTTATCAGCAACCTAGACAGCATATTAAAAAGCAGAGATATTACTTTGCCAACAAATGTCCATCTAGTCAAGACTATGGTTTTTCCACCAGTCATGTATGGATAAGAGACTTGGACTATAAAGAAAGCTGGTGCTGAAGAATTGATGCTTTTCAACTGTGGTGTTGGAGAAGACTCTTGAGAGCCTCTTGGACTGCAAGGAGACCCAACCAGTCCATCCTAAAGGAGACCAGTCCTGGGTGTTCTTTGGAAGGACTGATGTTCAATCTGAAACTCCAATACTTTGGCCACCTGATGCAAAGAACTGACTCATTTGAAAAGACCCTGATGATCGGAAAGATTGAGGGCAGGAGGAGAAGGGGACAACAGAGGATGAGATGGTTGGATGGCATCACCAACTCAATGGACATGGGTTTGGATAGACTCCAGCAGTTGGTGATGGACAGGGAGGCCTGGTGTGCTGCAGTTCATGGGGTTGCAAAGAGTCGAGCACTATTGACCGACTGAACTGAACTCAACTTTGTAGAAGACTCTTGAGAGTCCCTTGGAAAGTGAGAGAGTCAATTCCTAGGGAGTTTTGTAAGAACTCTGGGGTCCCTGAGGAGGGGAAAGGGATCTGATGCTCTCAAGAGGGAGACAGGGGTCTGGAATTCTCAAGGAGGAGGAAAGGACAAACTTTTTCTTTCTATATTCCTTCAGTTCAGTCAGCTCAGTACACTCACTCAATCGTGTCTGACTCTTTGCGACCCCATGAATCGCAGCATGCCAGGTCTCCCTGTCCATCACACACTCCCGGAGTTTACTCAAACTCATGCCCATCGAGTCGGTGATGCCATCCAGCCATCTCATCCTCTGTCGTCCCCTTCTCCGCCTGTCCCTAAGCCCTCCCAGCATCAGGATCTTTACCAATGAGTCAACTCCACGTATGAGATGGCCAAAGTATTGGAGCTTCAGCTTCAGCATCAGTCCTTCCAATGAACACCCAGGACTGATTTCCTTTAGGATGGACTGGTTGAATCTCCTTGCAGTCCAAGGGACTCTCAAGAGTCTTCTCCAACACCACAGTTCAAAAGCATCAATTTTTCGGTGCTCAGCTTTTTCCACAGTCCAACTCTCACATTCATACATGACCACTGGAAAAACCATAACCTTGACTAGACGGACCTTTGTTGGCAAAGTAATGTCTCTGCTTTTTAGTATGCTATCTAGGTTGGTCATAACTTTCCTTCCAAGGAGTAAGCATCTTTTAATTTCATGGCTGCAGTCACCACCTGCAGTTACTTTGGAGCCCTCAAAAATAAAGTCTGACACTGTTTCCACTGTCTCCCCACCTATTTCCCATGAAGTGATGGGATCAGATGCCATGATGTTAGTTTTCTGAACGTTGAGCTCTAAGCCAACTTTTTCACTCTCCTCTTTCACTTTCATCAAGAGGCTTTTAGTTCCTCTTCACGTTCTGCCATAAGGGTGGTGTTATCTGCATATCTGAGGTTATTGATATTTCTCCTGGCCATCTTGATTCCAGCTTGTGCTTCTTCCAGCCCAGAGTTTCTCATGATGTACTCTGCATATAAGTTAAATAAACAGGGTGACAATATACAGCCTTGGCTTACTCCTTTTCCTATTTGGAACCAGTCTGTTGTTCCATGTCCAGTTCTAGCTGTTGCTTCCTGACCTGCATATAGGTTTCTCAAGAGGCAGGTCAGGTGGTCTGGTATTCCCATCTCTTTCAGATTTTTCCACAGTTTATTGTGATCCACACAATCAAAGACTTTGGCGTAGTCAATAAAGCAGAAATAGATGTTTTTCTGGAGCTCTCTTGCTTTTTCGATGATCCAGTGGATATTGGCAATTGATCTCTAGTTCGTCTGCCTTTTCTAAAACCAGCTTGAACATCTGGAAGTTCTCAGTTCACATATTGCTGAAGCCTGGCTTGGAGAATTTTGAGCATTACTTTACTAGTGTGTGAGATGAGTGCAATTGTGCAGTAGCTTGAGCATTCTTTGGCATTGCCTTTCTTTGGGATTGGAATGAAACCTGACCTTTTCCAGTCCTGTGGCCACTGCTGAGTTTTCCGAATTTGCTGGCATATTGCATGCAGCACTTTCACAGCATCATCTTTCAGGGTTTGAAATAGCTCAACGGAAGTTCCATCACATCCAGTAGTTTTGTTTGTAGTGATGCTTTCTAAGGCCCACTTGACTTCACATTCCAGGATGTCCGGCTCTAGCTGAGTGATCACACCATCGTGATTATCTGGGTCGTGAAGATCGTTCTTGTACAGTTCTTCTATGTATTCTTGCCACCTCTTCTTAATATCTTCTGCTTCTGTTAGGTCCACACCATTTCTGTCCTTTATTGAGCCCATCTTTGCATGAAATGTTCCCTTGGTATCTCTAATTTTCTTGCAGAGATCTCTAGCCTTTCCCAGTCTGTTGTTTTCCTCTATTTCTTTGCATTGATTGCTGAGGATGGCTTTCTTATCTCTCCTTGCTATTCTTTGGAATTCTGCATTCAAATGGGAATATCTTTCCTTTTCTCCTTTGCTTTTCACTTCTCTTCTTTTCACAGCCTTTTGTAAGGCCTCCTCAGACAACCATTTTGCCTTTTTTGCATTTCCCTTCCATGGGAATGGTCTTGATCCCTGTCTCCTGTACAAAGTCACAAACCTCTGTACTTAGTTCATCAGGCACTCTGTCTATCAGATCTAGTCCCTTAAATCTATTTCTCACTTCCACTGTGTAGTCATAAGGGATTTGATTTAGGTCATACCTGAAAGGTCTAGTGGTTTTCCGTACTTTCTTCAATTTAAGTCTGAATTTGGCAATAAGGAGTTTGTGATCTGAGCCACAGTCAGCTCCCAGTCTTGTTTTTGCTGATTGTATAGAGCTTCTCCATCTTTGGCTCCAAAGAATATAATCAATCTGATTTCGGTTTTGACCATCTGGTGATGTCCATGTATAGAGTCTTCTCTTGTGTTGTTGGAAGATGGTGTTTGCTATGACCAGTGCGTTCTCTTGGCAAAACTCTATTAGCCTTTCCCCTCCTTCATTTCATACTCCAAGGCCAAATTTGCCTGTTACTCCAGGTATTTCTTGTCTTCCTACTTTTACATCCCAGCCCCCTATAATGAAAAGGACATCTTTTTGGGGGTGTTAATTCTAAAAGGGCTTGTAGGTCTTCACAGAACTGTTCAACTTCAGCTTCTTCAGTGTTACTAGTTGGGGCATAGGCTTTGATTACCATGATATTGAATGATTTGCCTTGGAAACGAACAGAGATCATTCTGTCGTTTTTGAAATTGCATCCAAGTACTGCATTTCGTACTCTTTTGTTGACCATGATGGCTACTCCATTTCTTCTAAAGGAGTCCTGCCCACAGTAGTAGATATAATGGTCATCTGAGGTAAATTCACCCATTCCAGTCCATTTTAGTTCACTGGTTCTAGAATGTTGACATCCACTCTTGCCATCTCCTGTTTGACCACTTCCAATTTGCCTTGATTCATAGACCTAACATTCCAGGTTCCTATGCAATATTGCTCTTTACAGCACCGAACCTTGCTTCTATCACCAGTCACCCCCACAACTGGATGTTGTTTTTGCTTTGGCTCCTTCTGTTCATTCTTTCTGGAGTTATTTCTCCACTGATCTCCAGTAGCATATTGGGCACATACCGACCTGGGGAGTTCCTCCTTCAGTATCCTATCATTTTGCCTTTTCATACTGTTCATGGGGCTCTCAAAGCAAGAATACTGAAGTGGTTTGCCATTCCCTTCTCCAGTGGACCACACTCTGTCAGACCTCTCCACCATGACCCGACCGTCTTGGGTGGCCCCACACGGCATGGTTTAGTTTCATTGAGTTAGATAAGACTGTGGTCCTGTGATCAGATTGGCTAGTTTTCTGTGATTATGGTTTCAGTGTGTCTGCCCTCTGATGCCCTCTCGCAACACCTATCGTCTTACTTGGGTTTCTCTTACCTTGGACATGGGGTATCTCTTCATGGCTGCTCCAACAAAGCACAGCTGCTGCTCTTACCTTGGATGAGGGGTTTCTCCTCATGACCGGCCCTCCTGACCTTGAACGTGGAGTAGCTCCTCTCGGCTATCCTGTGCCCACGCAACCACCACTCCTTGGACGTGGGGTTGCTCCTCTCAGCAGCATTTGTGCTGTTAGTAAGGATTATATAACAACAGTGTATCCTGCTTGAAGACAGTTTCCCCTTCCTGAAAACCTTCTGACTAATACTGTTATCTTAAAATGTATATTGGGAGTGGGTGTGGTCAGGTCTTTCTATTGTTAGTTCTAATCCTGCCATCTTAAAATGTAAATTGTGGGAGTGGGCCTAGTAAGATCTTTACAACATTGAGACATTCTTTTGATTTATTACAACAATCAATTAAAAAAGTATATGGTGTGATCACTCACCTAGAGCCAGACATCTGGAATGTGACGTCAAGTGGGCCTTAGAAAGCATCACTAAGAACAAAGCTAGTGGAGGGGATGGAATTCCAGTTGAACTGTTTCAAATCCTGAAAGATGATGCTGTGGAAGTGCTGCTTTGGATATGCCAGCAAATTTGGAAATCTCAGCAGTGGCCACAGGACTGGCAAAGATCAGTTTTCATTCCAATCCCTAAGAAAGGCAATCCCAAAGAATGCTCAAACTACCGCACAATTGCACTCATCTCACACACTAGTAAAGTAATGCTCAAAATTCTCCAAGCCAGGCTTCAGCAATATGTGAACTGAGAACTTCCAGATGTTCAAGCTGGTTTTATTTTTTTTTATTTTATTTTTTTTTTCAAGCTGGTTTTAGAAAAGACAGAGGAAGCTGAGACCAAATTGCCAACATCTGCTGGATCATCGAAAAAGCAAGAGAGTTCCCAAAAACATCTATTTCTGCTTTACTGACTATGCCAAAGCCTTCGATTGTGTGGATCACAATAAACTGTGGAAAATTCTGAAAGAGATGGGAATACCAGACCACCTGACCTGCCTCTTGAGAAACCTGTATGCAGGTCAGGAAGCAACAGCTAGAACTGGACATGGAACAACAGACTGGTTCCAAATAGGAAAAGGAGTACGTCAAGGCTGTATGTTGTCACCCTGCTTATTTAACTTATATGCAGAGTACATCATGAGAAACTCTGGGCTGGAAGAAGCACAAGCTGGAATCAAGATGGCCAGGAGAAATATCAATAACCTCAGATATGCAGATGACACCACCCTTATGGCAGACAGTGAAGAGGAACTAAAAAGCCTCTTGATGAAAGTGAAAGAGGAGAGTGAAAAAGTTGGCTTAAAGCTTAACATTCAGAAAATTAAGATCATGGCATCTGATCCCATCACTTCATGGGAAATAGGTGGGGAGACAGTGGAAACAGTGTCAGACTTTATTTTTGAGGGCTCCAAAGTAACTGCAGGTGGTGACTGCAGCCATGAAATTAAAAGATGCTTACTCCTTGGAAGGAAAGTTATGACCAACCTAGATAGCATACTAAAAAGCAGAGACATTACTTTGCCAACAAAGGTCCGTCTAGTCAAGGTTATGGTTTTTCCAGTGGTCATGTATGAATGTGAGAGTTGGACTGTGGAAAAAGCTGAGCACCGAAAAATTGCTGCTTTTGATCTGTGGTGTTGGAGAAGACTCTTGAGAGTCCCTTGGACTGCAAGGAGATTCAACCAGTCCATCCTGAAGGAGATAAGTCCTGGGCATTCATTGGAAGGACTGATGCTGAAGATGAAACTCCAATACTTTGGCCACCTCATGCGATGAGCTGGCTCATTGGTAAAGACCCTGATGCTGGGAGGGATTGGGGGCAGGAGGAGAAGGGGACGACAGAGGATGAGATGGCTGGATGGCATCACCGACTCGATGGGCATGAGTTTGAGTAAACTCCGGGAGTGTGTGATGGACAGGGAGACCTGGCGTGCTGCGATTCATGGGGTCGCAAAGAGTCAGACACGACTGAGCGACTGAACTGAACTGATAGCTCCCTTGCTAAGACTAGGGAGATGGGCACTCTCGGTCTCCCTTCTGATGTCTATGTCAGAAGGTTTCTTTGTCCCTTATCATACTTTAATAGAACTCTGCTATACAAAATCTCTTGAGTGATCAAACCTGGTCCCTGGTCCCAAAGCTAAATCTTCTTTGAAAGTAATGAATCCAGCATCGTTCACCGTAAACTATCAACAGCAAGGAGATCAAACAAGTCAATACTAAAGAAAATCAACCCTGAATACTCATTGGAGGGATTGATGTTGAAGCTGAAGCTCCAATACTTTAACCACCTGATAAGAAGAACTGACTCATTGGAAAAGACCTTGATGCTAGAAAAGATTGAGGACAAGAAGAGAAGAGGGCAAAAGAGGATGACATGATTGGATGGCATCTGTGACTCAGTGGACATGCTGCTGCTGCTGCTGCTAAGTCGCCTTAATTGCGTCCAACTCTGTGCAACACCATAGACAGCAACCCACAAAGCTCCTCCGTCCCTGGGATTCTCCAGGCAAGAATACTGGAGTGGGTTGCTGTTTCCTTCTCCAATGCATGCATGCATGCTAAGTTGCTTCTTTGTGTCCGACTCTGTGTGACCCTATGGACAGCAGCCCACCAGGCTCCTCTGTCCACAGCATTCTCTAGGCAAGAATACTGGAGTGGGTTGCCATTTCCTTCTCCATGATTAGTTTGAGCACACTCCAGGAGATCATCAAGGACAGGTAAGCCTAGCATATTGCAGCCCATGGGATCACAAAGAGTCAGACACAACTGAATGACTGAACAACAAGAAGAATAGAAGAGCAGTGAGAGGTAGGTCTGTGTACACTTCATGCTTAGGATACAAAAATAAGACATATATTCTCCTCTCAAGGAACTCACAGGCTGGTGGGAAAGTTAAACCCAGAAACACGTATTAATGAATGCTTTTCTAGCTCTATTAGAGTGATGCTCAAAAGTTAAAAGAGTGAGAAACCAACCGTGACTGGAAGAGAAGGAAGACTTTGGAGAGGAAATGACATTTAAGCAGAAGTAAAGTACAAGTGTGTTAGGCAGACAAAGCAGGGAAAGTGTGTATCTGGCAAAAGAACAAAGGTCCAGAGATGAAATGGTAGAGCATACACTCCATGAGCCCTGAAAGCCTCGATGAAGCTGGAGCGCAGGGTAAGTGGTGGGACATTTAGGTGAAGAGCAGACTAAGATCACTCTAAATAGTGTTAAGGGACTAGTCTAATATATTTAGGTTTTTACCTTCAGAGATGTGGGAAGCCAGTAGAGGACATCATACAGAAGAATGACCTACAGACAAGGTCCTCCATGACAGCAGGGAGGAGGAGAGAGGGGAGAGCTGAGCAGATGGACATAGCGGTATATAGCTCCTCTGTTTATTCACATTCTGTTCAAGAAAGACTGAATGAAGGCAGTTAGCAGCTCATAACTGTTCTGTGTTCATGACTCAGTCCATCCCAGCTTCAAAATTATTAAAGATGTAAGTAGGGTGGAGATCTGGTGGAGGAAGGGAAAAGGAAACGGGAGCTAAGAAAGAATAAGGATGAAAAGGCAATTAAGAAAAATCAGAAGTGAAAACCAGTGAGATACCAGAGACCCACAGTTCGCTGATATCAGGACACGGGTTCAGTGAGTCTGTGGGGCTCTTGGCCTCTCCCTCATGAGCCAAGATGCCTCCATGCTTCATTATGATGTGTGTCCTCATACATATCATTCAAAAGCTGGAAGTGAGGAAAGAAGTAGGGGGCAGTTTCTTTATCCTCCTTCATCTCTTATCTCTACTCATGGAGAAGAAACCTTCTCCAGAAGCTACTTGGCTAACACATTTTTTGTTGTAATTTTCAATCCTGGATCAGATACACACATCAGGAAGCCTGGCTTCTCAAATGTTCTAGGAAAGTGCACACTTATGTTGGGAGACAAGCAAGAAGGAGGTGGTTGGGAATGGCTTTGGGTAGACCCCCAAGAACAAAGTCACCATCTTATAAAGCACCTGGAATAGGGAATGAATATGATGGACCAGAGGTAAAATGTGAGGAATGTAAATGAAAGAAGGAGCAAGAATTTATTCTCTGAAGAAGTACTATCCCATCACTCTCCCTATCCTACCACAAAATTTGAGCATCTAAGACAAAGACAGGAAAGCAAGGTTTTTCTTTGCAGAAACAGTAACTCCAGAAAAATAGACCTCCATGTTTTGACATTCGTGTGTCCCCCAGTAAATAGCTGATATCCACCTGAACCTCTAAGATAAAGTCTAAAAGTTTTTATATGAAAGTGAAAGTGTTAATCACTCAGTTGTGTCCAACTTCTTGCAACCCATGGACTGTAGCCCACCTGGCTTCTCTGTCCAAGGAATTCTCTAGGCAAGAATGCTGAAGCTAGGTTGCATTTCATTCTCCACGAGAATCTTCCCGACTCAGGGATCAACCTCTCATCGCAGGCAAGTTCTTCACTGCGTGAGAAATGCTTTCATTTAGAGATGTACAAATTTGTATTTTACTGCCTTGTTCTTAAGTGTAGATAGCCAAGGATCAATAAGAGATTAAGGAAGGCCACTGAGACAAAAGGGAAAAACCAAATAAATTGGAAAATGAATAAGAAGTAAGCAGAAATGACATAGGAAACATAAGAAAATTTATATGGGGTCACAGGAGTTGGACACGACTTTGTGACTGAATAGCAACAACAGTTCAACAACAAAAAGGCAAAAATCCAACTTTCAAAATAGGCTATAGGATTGAATATACATTTCTCTAAAGAAAGTATTTAAATTCCCTACAATAAATAATGCTCAACATGAAATGAGGTTCAATATCACCAGTAATTGAGGAAATGAAAATAAAAACCATGCAATACTACTTCATACCTGATAAGATAGTAGTAGTAGTAGTAGTAATAGCAGTAATAAATAACAAGTGTGAGAATGTGAAAAAATTAGAACCCTCATAAGTTCCAATAGGAATGCTGCTGTGAAACACTTTCATAGTTCTTCAAAAAGTTACACACAGAATTAACCACATGATCCAACAATTCCACTCGTTGGTATATACTCAAAGGTTCTGAAAATAGGTACTCAAATAAATATTTGTTAACAAATATTAGCAGTAGCCCTTATAATAGACAAAATATGGAAACAACCAAAATGTCATTCAACAGATAAGTGGATAAACAAAATATACTGTATCCAGACAGTGGGGTAGTATTCAGCCATAAAGAAGAATGGAGTACTATTAGGCAAAATTAAGGGGAAACTCTTCCAGATCTAATGAGTTTAAAAAGACATGACAGCTAAATTCAACACATGGCTTCTCCCCAGATTCTCTGTTTATCAGAATTCATTGAGAAATTTGGCAAAATTTGAGTAGAAACTAAATATTATGTGCTATCAATGTTTGTTTTTTATTAGTTTTAATGACTCTATGTCAGTATTGGAGGAAAATGTCTTTGTAAAAATGCATACAAATATTAAGGAGTGGTGGGCATTGGGTTGGTAACTTACCCTGAAACTTTCAGGAAAAAAACTATTATACTATATTTACAAATGTTCTGTAAGTTTGAAGTTTTCCAAAGAGTGTAAAATGTTTTTAAAGTTAATTTTTTTAATAGTTAAGATAGAACTTGGTAGCAGAATATCATTTTATCCTCTGGATAAGAAACAATTTTTAAAAATTATATATCAATATGAGCTAACTGAGCTTCCCCAATGGCTCAGCAGGTAAAGAATCTACCTGCAATGCAGGAGACATTGGAGATGAAGGTTCAGTCCCTGGACTGGAAAGATCCCTTGGAGGAGGAAATGGCAATCTACTTCAGTATTCTTCCCTGAAAAATTCCATGGACAGAGGAGCCTGGCAGGTTACAATCCAAGGGGTCACAAAGAGTTGGACAAGACTGAGAGACTAAACACACACATCAGCTAATACTAAAATAAAAGATTGATATACCTGATTACATGAAAAGTAACACCAAAAATAAAGAAGACAAACCACAAACTGGGAGAAGGCATTGTAATAAATATAGCTGGCAATAAATCAGCAACCAAATTACACAGAAACTCCTACACTATGTAGAAACAGTCAGACGAAAAGCAAACAAAAAGCATTCATGTGAAATTGCATGCAATAAAAAGTATGGAAAGAAATGTTAGAAAAATACAAATTTCTCTAGAGTGAAATATTTTTACCCACTTTAACTGGTACTTCCACTTCCAGATATATGACCCAAACCCCTCAACAAAACAAGTAGAATATTCAAAAGAGCACTGTTTGCAACAGCAAAAACTTGGAACAACCCCTCTAAGTTTATTCTCACAAAGGAATATTACACAGCAGAGCAAACGAATAAACTACAGCCAAATAGAATAACATGTGTCATTTAGAAACATAATGTGGAGTGGAAAAAAGCAAGTCCCAGAATATTATATACAATATAATATTTGTATGAGCTCAAAATAACAAAACAAAACAATATGCTGATTATGTAAAAATGTGATGAGATTATTTTTATAAGCAATGGAATGATAAACACAAAATTTAAATAAGTGGTTTCACCTGGGAAGAAATCATGTGATGGGGAGGACCTATAGGCAGGTATAAGCTGTTGGTACCCTGTGGTTCTTGAATTGAGTATCATGTACATGAATATTCATATTATATTATATAATGTTTTGAAATTACATGTTTTAGATGTAATCTTTTGCTTGTAATGATCATTATACTATACTAAAATGTACAGTGAAAAAGTGTGAATACTCATGATAATTTCCAGCCTGAAAATAACATGTAATTCCATAGTTGACTCAATTTTATCTCACAATTTTTATATACAGTTCTTATAATAAAACTGGGAAGCTTGGGATATTAAGATCAGTGAGTTTGTTGATAAGAAGTTGTGAGTTCAAGAGAAGGCAAGTGTCTCATGCAAGGTCATCCATTTGGTTAGTGATGCGTTTGGGTCTCCAAATTAAAGCTTAAGACTTATCTGCTTCATATATGATAATATACAGGTTTCAATACTATTCTCTCAGATCATCCCACCCTCACCTTCTCCCACAGAGTCCAAAAGACTGTTCTATACATCTGTGTCTCTTTTGCTGTCTCACATATAGGGTTATCATTACCATCTTTCTAAATTCCATATATATGTATTAGTATACTGTATTGGTGTTTTTCTTTTCTGGCTTACGTCACTCTGTATAATAGGCTCCAGTTTCATCCACCTCATTAGAACTGACTCAAATGTATTCTTTTTAATGACTGGGTAATATTCCATAGTGTATATGTACCACAGCTATCTTATCCATTTGTCTGCTGATGGACATCTAGGTTGCTTCCATGTTCTGGCTATTATAAACAGTGCTGCAATGAACAGTGGGGTACACCTGTCTCTTTCAGTTCTGGTTTCCTCAGTTTGCATGCTCGGCAGTGGGATTGCTGGGTCATATGGCAGTTCTCTTTCCAGTCTTTTAAGGAATCTCCACACTGTTCTCCATAGTGGCTGTACTAGTTTGCATTCCCACCAACAGTGTAAGAGAGTTCCTTTTTCTCCACACCCTCTCCACCATTTATTGTTTGTAGACTTTTTGATAGCAGCCATTCTGACTGGTGTGAGATGGTACCTCATTGTGGTTTTGATTTGCATTTCTCTGATAATGAGTGATATTGGGCATCTTTTTATGTGCTTGTTAGCCATCTGTATGTCTTCACAAAAATAAACTCAAAATGGATTAAAGATCTAAATGTAAGATCAGAAACTATAAAACTAGAAGAAAACACAGGCAAAACACATTCCAACATAAATCACAGCAGGATCCTTTATGACTCACCTCCCAGAGTAATGGAAATAAAACCAAAAATAAACAAATGGGACCAAATGAAATTTAAAAGCTTTTCCAGAACGAAGGAAACTATAAGCAAAGTGAAAAGACAACCTTCAGAATGGGAGAAAATAATAGCAAATGAAGCAACTGACAAAGAATTAATCTCAGAAATATACAAGCAACTCCTGCATCTCAATTCCAGAAAAATAAATGACCCAATTAAAAAATGGGCCAAAGAACTAAACAGACATTTCTGCAAAGAAGACATACAGATGGATAACAAACACATGAAAAGATGCTCAACATCACTCATTATCAGAGAAATGCAAATCAAAAACACAATGAGGTACCATTTCACGCCAGTCAGAATGGCTGCTATCAAAAAGTCTACAAAACAATAAATGCTGGATAGGGTGTGGAGAAAAGGGAACCCTCTTACACTGTTGGTGGGAATGCAAACTAGTACAGCCACTATGGAGAACAGTGTGGAGATTCCTTAAAAGACTGGGAAGAGAACTGCCATATGACCCAGCAATCCCACTGCTGGGCATACACACTGAGGAAACCAGAATTGAAAGAGACAGGTGTACCCCACTGTTCATTGCAGCACTGTTTATAATAGCCAGAACATGGAAGCAACCTAGATGTCCATCAGCAGACAAATGGATAAGATAGCTGTGGTACATATACACTATGGAATATTACCCAGTCATTAAAAAGAATACATTTGAGTCAGTTCTAATGAGGTGGATGAAACTGGAGCCTATTATACAGAGTGACGTAAGCCAGAAAAGAAAAACACCAATACAGTATACTAATACATATATATGGAATTTAGAAAGATGGTAATGATAACCCTATATGTGAGACAGCAAAAGAGACACAGATGTATAGAACAGTCTTTGGACTCTGTGGGAGAAGGTGAGGGTGGGATGATCTGAGAGAATAGCATTAAAATATGTATATTATCATATATGAAACAGATCTCCAGTCCAGGTTTGATACATGAGACAGGGTGCTCAGGGCTGGTGCACTGGGATGACCCAGAGGGATGATGGGGTAGGGAGGGAGGTGGGAGGGAGGTGGGAGGGAGGTTCAGATTGGGAAACACATGTAAACCCATGGCTGATTCGTATCGATGTATGGCAAAAACCACTACAATATTGTAATGTAATTAGCCTCCAACTAAAATAAATAAACTTTAAAAAAAATAAAGCTTAAGACTCAGAATTCTGGGCAGTTTCCAATGATCTAGTCTCACACCAAAATGAGGTGCTGAGAAAGAGGTCAAAGTACAGAAAACAGAACTGCTCTTCTGGGGAAATGCTGCCATTCTAACAAGAAAGTAACTGTCCACCAAGAAGGCAGAAAGGAGGGTGTGGCTTGCCAGAATGTTTCCATGACAACAAATGCTGCTGTCATTGGAGCGTTCAAATCATCTAACACAAACAAAAGTAAGAATTTACCTTTTTCCTCAAAATCTGGGTAAGCTGCTTATTTTCAATAAGCATTCACTTCTATGATGACCCTTATAACACATACACAAGTTATTGAAGAGGCCAGATACAGCAGCTCTCTCTCCAAATTATCAATGGAAAACAAAGCCAAAGAGAAGTGACCCACTATCACTCTCTTTTACAAAGCAGCCAGCGCCTCCCTAATCTCTTCACTGCTGCCTGCATTTCCTGGTTCCTCAGGGTGTAGATCATGGGGTTGAGCATGGGAGTCATGACCGTGTGGCTGATGGATACAGCCTTGTCCATGGAGAAGGAAGTGAAGGGCTGGGCATAGAGGTAAATACTTGGAATGAAGACCATAGACATGACGATGATGTGGGTTGTACAGGTGGAAGTTGCCTTCCTCCTCACCTTCCCAGAGTGGGACCTCAGCATCACCAGGATGGCTGAGTAGGAGATCAGGAGGAGGAGGAACCAGATGACATCCAGCATCCCACAGTTGGAGATCACAAGGAACTCCAGGACAGAAGTGTCAGTGCAGGCGAGTCTCAATACCTGTGGAACATCACAGTAGAAGTTATCTAGGGTGTTGGGGCCGCAGAAAGGCAGAGGGAGCATCAGAGCCAGTTGGGAAATCGAATGGATGAAGCCTCCCACCCAGCTGGCCACCACTAGCCCAGCACAGACCTGAGGGTTCATGATGGTGACATAGTGGAGGGGCCGGGAGATGGCAACAAGGCGGTCATAGGCCATCACTGAGAGGAAGAAGACCATGGCACCTCCCAGAAAGTGGAAGAAGAAGATCTTGGCCATGCAGCCCTGGTAGGAGATGATCTTCTTCTCAGAGAGGAAGTCCACCAGCATCTTTGGGGCAGTGGCTGTGGAGAAAGAGAGATCTATGACGGCCAGGTTTCTGAGCAGAAAATACATGGGTGTGTGGAGGCTGGAATCAGAGGTCACTGTGACCATGATGAGGAGGTTTCCCATGACAGTGGTTGTGTAGACAAACAGGAACACCAGAAACAAGATAAGCTGGAGCTCCTGAGTCTGTGAGAGCCCCAGGAAGACAAATTCTGGCACCCACGTGCGGTTCCCTGATTCCATGGTGTCTTCTCCATACACGTAAAGAAAACACACCACAGACAGAGATGTATTAGTGCTCAGGGGCTCAAATTGAGTTCCAGTTCTAGATGATGGACATTTTTGTGCAGATCATAATTCCAGGCACTGATTAAATGGCCTTGCCTTTGGAGCATGTACAAATTGGTGCTGAAATATATATTCATGCTATATCAAAAAGATATCCAGAGACACATACAGACTGCTTTTTAAACATACTGTGTAGTACAGTGACGAGAAGATGCTTGGAGTCCAACAGACTTGTAGTCAAATTCCAGAGCTTCTTATTCTTGAGATCTGACCTAGAGTAAGTTATTCAAGTTCTCTGTCTCAGTTTCCACAACAAAAATGTTGTCTGTATGTAATGTCTAGAGGATTAAATAAGATAACACATAGGTTCCTTAAATAGTACCTGGACTATTACATGGTAATCACTCTCCTCTGTGTAGTGTCTCACTGTAAAGATCTCTTGCCTTCTTCCAAGTCTCTAATAGTTTGTACCAATCATTTCTTGTGTAACAGCTAACATGTCAAAATGTTAATGAGCTTTTTGTTTCTAGGGTTTTCCTCCCCAATTCAACCATAACATGGTACTGACATTATGTCTTGATTCACAATTTATTTGTTCTCTGCAGTGCTCATGCTTTGTGATAGTCAATACTCAAAAAGCATGTGGTGTTGACTCTGGGTGGGTGAACAGCTATAGGCAGTGTCCCCTCTCCCTGGTGTAGGTGGCCCCTTACTGGACGGGGGCCAGGACATATATGGTGTGTGTGCTGAGACACAAGAAAGTGGAGAGAGATTCTCTAATTAAAAACAGGTGGTGGATACTGTATGAAGGAGGTTGGAAGAGCTTTAATAAAAAGCCCAAGAGTTTATAAAATGTTACTGAATACAAGAGCAGAAGACACAGAAAGATACTGAAATAAGAGAAATAGAATAAACAAAGGAACAAAAAGAAGAAAATTATGATTAGGGGGGAGGAAGGAAAGGGGATGAAAAGGTGGAGGGGCAGGAGCTGGAAGGGAAGAAAGGTGAAGGAGGATAGGGAGGTGAGAGATAGAGGTGACAAATGATGGTTAAGTGGCTTTCACACTCCCCTGTTTTGCCTCACTCCCCTCCTCACTTGCCTCCTGCAATCCATTGTCCATCAGAGATCATTTTAGTCTTATCCTTGGGCTTCCATCTGCCTCCACTCTTGTCCATATACTATATCACTGTCAGAGAGACTTTTCTAAACTCATATTTGATCACCTCCCCCCATCATTATAATATTTCAATGAGCATTGAGGGCCCGCAGCTTAAAACTCAAGCTCTTAGAAGTGACCTACCATGGTTTATGGGTTAATTCAGGGTTGAAACACATGCTTACACACATGTGACTCCCTCTCAGTGTATCACACCAAGTCCTAAAATGTAGGCTCCATCTCCCCTTCTCATCAGTGTCCCTGTTACCCAGGAACTTGTTGCTGTTCAGGAATTCATAGTCTATAACATATGTCATATATTCGGCTGCTTCTGCAGCTTTGGAAATGAATTCTGTTTCCTGAAATACATTCTACAACTTTTTCAACCTAGAAGTCCTCAAATATCACCTTCTCTCTGATATTCTCTCTTCTTCTCCATTTCTCCCATGCAGAATTAATCTCTCCCTTCTCAGGGTTCCAATAACATTTTACAAGTACCTTTAGTATGGCATTTATCATTTCTTTTCTGTTGTCCCTTTGAATTAGATTTTAAATTTAATTACTCAGTGGCCCAAAAATATATAATAACAACTCTGATTTAGCAGTTGCTCAAAAAACAGTTGGCTATCCAAATGTATTAGGGGAGTTACATGATCTTGTTCAGTGTGACCATGCGGAGAATTCTGTGGTGTATTTCTTTATCCTTTGCTCTCAACATCTTCCCTCTAAATCACAGGAACACATTCTCACTTGGTTGTTAAAAGCCTGGTTTTGCACATGCAACTTCAGGAATCTGTTTTCAGAACCTCATTTCCTCTGCATTACTTTCTGAGGCTCCCCTCACACTTTAGATTTCCTACCATCAGTCTATGTCCCTTGTTTATTCTCTGCACTCTCCAGCAAGTGACTCTGGATTCTTCTTACTGTATCCACAGGTGAGGAAACCCTGGGCTCACCTTCCATTAGCCAGACTGGGGGAGTCTCCAGACCTTCCATCTTTTTGGAGATCCTTTTTCTCCAGCATCAGTTTCCCGGTTACTGCCCATACATTGAGTATGCAACAATGATTGTGACTCTAGGAGAAGAGGGGATATCCTTGGGAGAAACTACTGAACTCGGTTCAGCAGATAGGGCTGGGCTGATTACCACTGGGGGGAAGGGAGCAATGGGAGTTGTTAAAAAGTTTTTAAGTGTTTCAACACCGCATATTCATTAAAAGTTATTCCTTGGGGGCCAAAAGGACCAAGGACAATACAATTTTATAAATTTGTAGAATACGGGATTTCTCGGGCAAGATCCAAAAGCACAGGAATCTCTTCAAAAGAAACATACTCTCTGGAGTTTTAGAAGAACCCATTTCTTAGACCAGTGATTCTTACCTTTGAGACAATGACTTACAGAACTTGTTAAAAGATAAATCACTGTGCCCAACCTCTAGACTCTCATTCTGTTGGCCCGTGGTAAGCCAAGAATTTGCATTTGTAACAAGTTCTCAGATGATGCCGATTCCCCTGCTCCAGGGACCACACTTTGAGAACCACAGACTTGCTCCTCAACAAACTTTTCTCTCTCTTTTCAGGAATCTTATGGATAACTGCCTAATATGCTACTGGAGATCAGTGGAGAAATAACTCCAGAAAGAATCAACAGATGGAGTCAAAGCAATAACAACACCCAGTTGTGGAAGTGACTAGTGATAGAAGCAAGGTCCGATGCTGTAAAGAGCAATATTGCATATGAACCTGGAATGTTAGGTCTATGAATCAAGGAAAATTGGAAGTGGTCAAATAGGAGATGCAAGACTGAACGTCGACATTCTAGGAATCAGCAAACTAAGATGGACTGGAATGGGTGAATTTAGCTCAGATGACCCTTATATCTACTACTGTGGGCATGAATCCTTTAGAAGAAATGGAGTAGCCATCATAGTCAACAAAAGAGTCCAAAATGCAGTACTTGGATGCAATCTCAAAAACGAGAGAATGATCTCTGTCTGTTTCCAAGGCAAACCATTCAATATCACAGTAATCCAAGTCTATGCCCCAACCAGTAACACTGAAGAGGCTGAAGCTGAATGGTTCTGTGAAGATCTACAAGACCTTCTAGAACTAACACCCAAAAATGATGTCCTTTTCATTATAGGGGACTGGAATGCAAAAGTAGGAAGTCAAGAAACACCTGGAGTAACAGGCAAATTTGGCCTTGGAGTACAGAATGAAGCAGGCCAAAGGCTAATAGAGTTCTGCCAAGAGAACACACTGGTCATAGCAAACACCCTCTTCCAACAACACAAGAGACAACTATACACATGGACATCACCAGATAGTCAACACCGAAATCAGATTGATTATATTCTTTGCAGCCAAAGATGAAGAAGCTCTATACAGTCAGCAAAAACCAGACCAGGAGCTGACTGTGGCTCAGATCATGAACTCCTTATTGCCAAATTCAGACTTAAATTGAAGAAAGTACAGAAAACCACTAGATCATTCAGGTATGACCTAAATCAAATCCCTTATGACTAAACAGTGGAAGAGAGAAATAGATTTAAGGGACTAGATCTGATAGACAGAGTGCCTGATGAACTATGGATGGAGGTTCGTGACATTGTACAGAACACAGGAATCAAGACCATCCCCAAGAAAAGGAAATGCAAAAAAGCAAAATGGCCATCTGGGTAGGCCTTACAGGTAGCTGTGAAGAGAAGAGAAGCAGAAAGCAAAAGAGAAAAGGAAAGATATATCCATTTGAATGCAGAGTTCCAAAGAATAGCAAGGAGAGATAAGAAAGCTTTCCTCAGCGATCAGTGCAAGGAAATAGAGGGAAATAATAGAATGGGAAAGACTAGCGATCTCTTCAAGAAAATTAGAGATACCAAGGGAACATTTCATGGAAAGATGAACTCAATAAAGGACAGAAATATGAACTTAACAGAAGCAGAAGATATTAAGAAGAAGTAGCAAGAATACACAGAAGAACTATATAAAGAAGATCTTCATGACCCAGATAATCATGATGGTGAGATCACTCACACTCATCTAAAGCCAGACATCCTGGAATGTGAAGTCAAGTGGGCCTTAGGAAGCATCACTACAAACAAATCTAGTGGAGGTGATGGAATCCCAGTTGAGTTATTTCAAATCCTGAAAGATGATGCTGTGAAAGTGCTACACTCAATATGTCAGCAAATTTGGAAAGCTCAGCAGTAGCCATAGGACCGGAAAAGGCCAGTTTTCACTCCAGTCCCAAAGAAAGGCAATGCCAAAGAATGCTCAAACTACCACACAATTGCACTCGTCTCACCTGCTAGTAAAGTACTGCTCAAAATTCTCCAAGCCAGGCTTCAGCAATATGTGAAGCGTGAACTTCCAGATGTTCAAGCTGGTTTTAGAAAAGGCAGAGGAACCAGAGATCAAATAACTAACATCCACTGAATCATCGAAAAAGCAAGAGGATTCCAGGAAAACATCCATTTCTGCTTTATTGACTATGCCAAAGCCTTCGACTGTGTGGATCACAATAAACCGTGGAAAATTCTGAAGGAGATGGGAATACCAGACCACCTAACTTGCCTCTTGAGAAACCTGTATGCAGGTCATGAAGCAACAATTAGAACTGCCCATGGAACAACAGACTGATTCCAAATAGGAAAAGGAGTACATCAAGGCTGTATATTGTTACCCTGCTTGTTTAACTTCTATGCAGAGTACATCATGGGAAATGCTGGGCTGGAGGAAGCAGAAGCTGGAATGAAGATGGCCAGGAGAAATATCAATAACCTCAGATATGCAGATGACCCCACCCTTATGGCAGAAAATGAAGAAGAACTAAAGAGCCTTTTGATGAAATTGAAAGAGGAAAGTGAAAAAGTTGGCTTAAAGCTCAACATTCAGAAAACTAAGATCATGGCATCTGGTCCCATCACTTCATGGCAAATAGATGGGGAAATAGTGGAAACAGTGGCTGACTTTATTTTTTTGGGCTCCAAAATCACTGCAGATGGTGATTGCAGCCATGAAATTAAAAGATACTTACTCCTTGGAAGGAAAGTTATGACCAACCTAGACAGCATATTAAAAAGCAAAGACATTACTTTGTCCACAAAGTTCCATCTAGTCAAGGCTATGGTTTTTCCAGTAGTCATGTATGGATGTAAGCATTAGACCGTAAAGAAAGCTGAGCACCAAAGAATTGATGCTTTTGAGTTGTGGCATTGGAGAAGACTCTTGAGAGTCCCTTGGACTGCAAGGAATCCAACCAGTCCATCCTAGAGGAGATCAGTCCTGGGTGTTCATTGCAAGGACTGATGTTGAAGCTGAAACTCCATTACTTTGGCCACCTGATGCAAAGAGCTGACTCATTTGAAAGGACCCTCATGCTGGAAAAGATTGAGGGCAGGAGGAGAAGGGGACGACAGAGGATGAGATTGTTGGATGCCATCACCGACTCAATGGACAAGAGTTTGGGTATACTCTGGAAGTTGGTGATGGACAGGGAGGCTTGTCGTGCTGTGATTCATGGGGTTGCAAAGAGTCGGACACGACTGAGTGACTGAACTGAACTGAATTGATGGATAACTGGCTTGATTTCTTTCCTTCCTTCCTGTTCTCTTCTTTCTCCCTTTTCCCCTTTTCTTCTAATTTTAAGACTAACTGATCTTTACTTAGAAATAGTCATAGATGGACAAACATATATGATCAATACAATAGAAATTTACTGTCTATAAACCTTGTCCTTTATTTTGTGAACCAAAGCCCTTATACTGTTTTACCATCCATCCCAAGTGTAACTAGATCATCTATACAGTGAATTGATGATTCTTTATTCATCTATTCTAAGATCTGTTAGATCTATTCATCTAAAGAATAGATGCATTCTTTACCTGTGTACTCATACTACCTCTAATACAAGGATTGGTACAGGAAACTCACATATTTCTCATTATGAGGAATTGATCAACACAGGAATTAATTGGCATTGTAACCTTGATGTGCTGTAAAAACTTTCTTATTTCTTAGAATTCTCTGTTCTGCATAGGACTTACAGATTGGTCTGAATTATTTCACTGCAAATGTTTATTCTTGGCAAAATAGAGTATCTGCCTTTGGTAGATAAGAGTACAATGTAAAGTTCTTCCACATACAAGTGAGGTAGATTCAAAAATTATTCTGGGTTTTTTTTTTTTTTTTCATTTTGTGTTTGCTCATTAAGTTAGTCATTCAATTATATTTGTTTTTTAACTTTTTGTTTTATATTGGACAATAGCCAAATTACAATGTTGTGATAGTTTCAGGTGGAGAATGAATGGGCTCAGCCATACATATACAAGTATCCATTCTCCTCCAAACTCCCCTCCCATCCAGGTTGCCACATAACACTGAGCAGAGATCCCTGTGCCATAGAGCAGTTCCTTGTTGGTTATTCATTTTAAATATAGCAGGATGTAGATGTCTATCTCAGACTCTTTAAGTATCTCTTTCTTCCCATCCTTACCCCCTGGTAACTATAAGTTCATTCTCTAAGTCTGTGATCTGCTTCTGTTCTATAAATAAATTCATTTGTATCATTTCTTTTTAGATTCCTCATATAAGGAATATGATACAAAATTTCTCTTTCTCTGTCTGACTGTCTTCATTCAGTATGACAATCTCTAGGTCCATTGATGTTGCTGCAAATGGAATTATTTAATTCTTTTCAATGGCTGAGTAATATTCCATTGTATATATGCACCACATATCTTTATCCATTCCTCTGCCAATGGACATTTAGGTTGCCTCCATGTCTTGGCAATTGTAAACAGTGCTGCGATGAGCATTGGGTTCATGTATCCTTTCAGACCATGTTTTTCATTGGATATGTGCCCAGGAGTGGGATTGCAGGGTCATATGGTAACTCCATTTTTAGTTTTATAAGGAATTTCTATACTGTTCTCCAGAGTGGCTAAACCAATTTAAATTCCCACCAACATTGTAGAAGGGTTCCCTTCTCTCCACACTCTCTCCAGCTTTTATTGCCTGTAGATTTTCTGATAATAGCCATTTTGACTGGTTTGAGGTAATAGCTTATTGTAGTTTTGATTCACATTTCTCAAATAATTAGTGATGTTGAGCATCTTTCCATGTGCCTCTTAGCCATCTGTATGTCTTCTTTGGAGAAATGCCTAGTTAGGTCTTCTTTTTTTTTTAAATTTTTATTGATGACTTTATTTCTTCTTTTTTTATTTTTTACATTATGAAAGTATGCATGTATGTGTGCTAAGTCTCTTCAGTCGTGTCTGATTCTTTGCAACCCTGTGGACTAGACTGTAGCCTGCCTGGCTCCTCTATCTATGAGATTCTCCGGGCAAGTATATTGGAGTGGGTTGCCATGCCCTCCTCCAGGGGATCATCCTGATCTAGGGATCAAACCAGTGTCTCTTATGTCTCCTGCATTGTCAGGTGTTTCTTTACCACGAGTACCACTTGGGAAGCCCCTAAATTATGAAAATATGATAATACATTACAGGAGACTTGGAAAATACAGAACAAAGATACATACAGTTCTACTATATATTACAACTATTTTTAAGTAGATAAATTAAGGTCTTTAGTTGGTGCTTCAATATCAAACTCTCAAAAATTAATAGGATGAATAGACAGAAACGTAGAAGGATATAGTAGACCTGAAAAACACTATGAACCAATTCAACATAATTAAAATTTATACAGTTTTCACACAACAGCAGGCAATAAGCTCTATTCAAGTTCCCATAGACTATAAACCAGGAGTCACTGGAACATATCCAGGGATGTGAAATCCAGGGATGTAAAACAAGGTGCAAGTATTTCACAGTCTAAAGGTACTGAGACCATACAGAATGTGTTCTCTTTTATAACTAGGGAATTCAAATCCAGTACACTGGGACAACCCAGAGGGATGGGATGAGGAGGGAGGAGGGAGCGGGGTTTGGGATGGAGGGACACATGTACACCTGTGGCTAATTCATGCCAATGTATGGCAAAAGCCACCATAGTATTGTAAAGTAATTAGCCTCCAATCAAAATAAACTAATTTAAAAAATAAATCATTATCAAAAGATACTTGAAAATAACCTATATATTTTCAAGTGCAATGTGACATTTACCTAGAGAGATCTTTGACTTAGCCATTGAAAGCCTCAATAAAGTTAAGACTGAAAAAACACAGAGAGTGATTGCAGAGAAGAAAGCATTTAAATGAGAAATTAATATAAAAACCAGAAATTAATATCAAAGATACTTTTAAAACGCCATGTGTTTGGAAATTAAATGTCCACTTTTAAATGATGGATATATCTAAGCAGCCACAACAAGGAAAGTTAGAAAATATTTGTAACAATAAAAATGAAAAGATTTACATTTATTCCCCATCCCACTTCCCCCTCCCATGGCTGATTCATGTCAATGTATGGCAAAAACCACTACAATATTGTAAAGTAATTAGCCTCCAACTAATAAAAATAAATGGAAAAAAAATGAAAAGAGAATTTATCAGAATTTGTTGCATGCAGCTGAAGCTGCTCAATGCACATAAATACAATGTGGAATACTGAATAAAGTATGAAAACAAATAATGGACACTAGCATAAATTTTTGTGAAATTTGAATAAAATCTCTAGTTAATAATATATGTTAATTTCCTGGTTTTTTTTTTTTTCTTCACAACATAGTATTTGTTTATATTCTCAGAATTGAATTAGGAGTTTCAAGCCTCATTCATCTTTTTAAAAAAAATCACTAAAGTAATCATCTTTCTAGACTTTTAGCAGTAGTGCTAGATGCCAGAATAAATGGAACTATCTCAAAGTTTTAAGTAAATGTATATTAGAAGTCTAGCATTCTATTAATACTTAGTTCTGCAAGTGGAACCAAATGTCATAAATATTTAGATAAGCAAAAATTCATGTTTTCTAAAATATATTTTTATTAATATTATACATACTATACAAATACACATACACACACACACACACAAGCTTTTCTACTGCATTTGATAAAGGCCTGAGAAAGAACAACAAAAAAAGAGACAGAGAAATTGGGAAATATAAACTGAATGAAATGGGAACACTGAACATGAAATAGAAAAAGTGAAACAAACTAGATAAAAGTAAAAGATCATCATACAGTCTAGCTGTTTTCAGACATGGCTGCTCATTAGAATCACATCTAGAGCTTTGGGGGGCAAAAAACAATAGCTAGGCATTTGTATTTTTCAAAAAATTCCAAGGTGTTTCTAATGTGCATCTGGATTTTAAAAAGTGATTGTAAAGAGAATAGCATTGAAACAGGTATATTACCATATGTGAAATAGATGACCAGTCCAAGTTTGATGCATGAAACAGGACACTCAAAACCGGTGCACTGGAACAACCCAGAGGGATGGGATAGGGAGAGAGGTGGGAGCGGGGTTCAGGACGGGGGACACATGTACACCTGTGGTTGATTCATGTCAATGTATGGCAAAAACCACCACAATATTGTAAAGTAATTAGCCTCCAATTATAATAAATAAAATAATTTTAAAAAAGAAAACCTCAAAGATATTTTCCTCTGGATTACAGAAAATTTTAATTCTGTTGCTTCATCTTTTATTTTTTTAAGAATGAGCTCATAGTTCTATTAAAATCAAGAAAAAAACATTCTATTTTAAATGACTATGATTTAGACCATTTAATTGTGCCTGGCATCACTAAACATTTAAATATATAATTGCAAAATTTATTCTAATTTGGTATAAAGCAGGGAAAATGACATAAAATGTTTTGATAGAAAAAATAGACAAAATTAAAGATTGTGGTAAGTTTTAAACATTATAGTAAGTTGTTTCAAACAAGTAGATTATACAATTAAAAATTAGAAGGGTAAGCCCAACCTATACTGATTTCCCCATCTTGAAGTAAATATATACACAGTGTCTTAGTTTTGACATAGATAATTAAAGAAATAGATTTAATTTTGCTTTTGCAAATCCTAAAGGTAGAATTTATAAGGATTTTTAGAAGTATGAAAAATTGTACTGATATCATGTACTGACATGATTATGAGATAGAACATAAGATTATATATCTTGACTGGAGTCAAGAATAGTACTTAATGTGAAAAATAATAATTGACATATATTCAAATTTAATTAAGAGAGAAGAAATTATATCATGCATAATGAACTGCAGGAAAATTAGGTATTTCATGTAGAAAGAAAACAAAGTAAAACAGAATCCAGATTATGGATTACAGCCAAGGAATCAGTTTTCTATGTTGATTAAAATAAAGACATAACCTCAAAAAAAAGTAGTGATTGTAGATTTTTCTTTTAAATGGTAGTTTTAATAATATAGAATTTTATTATCTTTTGTTGATCAATCATGATACAACAGTATTAAATGAATCAGTTCAGTTCAGTCACTTGGTCATGTCTGACTCTCCGGGACCCCATGGACTGCAGCACGCCAGCCCTCCCTGTCCATCACCAACTCCCGGATCCTGCTCAAACTCACATCCATTGAGTTGGTGATGCCATTCAACCATCTCATCCTCTGTCGTCCCCTTCTCCTCCTGCCTTCAATCTTCCCCAGCATCAGTGTCTTTTCCAATGAATCAGATGGCCAAAATATTGGAGCTTTAGCTTCAGCATCACTGCTTCCAATGAATATTTAGGAATGATTCCCTTTAGGATTGACTGAATTGACCTCCTTGCAGTCCAAGAGACTCTCAAGAGTCTTGTCCAACACCACAGTCTAAACATATCAGTTCTATGGAGCTCAGCCTTCTTTATGGTCCAACTCTCACATCCATACATGACTACTGGAAAAACCATAGCTTCAACCATACAGACCATTGCTTGCAAAGTAATGTCTCTGCTTTTTAATAGAGAAGCTAGTTTGGTCATAGCTTTTCTTCCAAGGAGCAAGCGTCTTTTAATTTCATGGCTGCAGTGATTTTGGAGCCCAAGAAAGTAAAGTCTCTTACTACTTCCATTCTTTCCCCATCTATTTGCCATGAAGTGATGGGACAGGATGCCATGATCTTAAGCCAGCTTTCTCACTCTCCTCTTTCACTTTCATCAAGAGGCTCATTACTTCCTCTTCGCTTTCTGCCATAAAGGTGGTGTCATCTGCATATCTGAAGTTATTAATATTTCTCCTGACAATCTTGATCTCAGCTTGTGCTTCATCAAGTCCAGCATTTCTCATGATGTACTCTGCACAGAAGTTAAACAAGTAGGGTGACAATATACAGCCTTGACGTACTCTTTTCCCAATTTGGAACCAGTCCATTGTTCCATGTCTGGTTCTAACTATTGCTTCTTGACCTATACACATGTTTCTCAGAAGGTAGGCAAGGTGGTCTGGTGTTCCCATATCTTGAAGAATTTTCAACAGTTTATTGTGATCCACACAGTCAAAAGCTTTGGTATAATCAGCAAAGCAGAAGTAAGTGTTTTTCTGGAGCCCTCTTGCTTTTACTATGATCCAACAGATGTTGGCAGTTTGATCTCTTGTTCCTCTGCCTTTTTTAAATCCAGCTTGAACATCTGGAAGTTCTCGGTTCTCGTGTTGAAGACTAGCTTAGAGAATTTTGAGCATTACTTTGCTAGTGTGTGAGATAAGTGCAATTGTGCAGTAGTTTGAACATTCTTTGGCATTGCCTCTCTTTGGGATTGGAATGAAAATGGACCTTTACCGGTCCTGTGGCCATTGCTGAGTTTTCCAAATTTGCTGGCATATAGAGCGCAGCACTTCAACAGCATCATCTTTTAGGATATGAAATAACTCAACTAGGATTCCATCCCCTCCACTAGCTTTGTTCATAGTGATGCTTCCTAAAGCCCATGTGGAAGCATCCTAAGGCTTCCTTAGACCTTTTGCATTCCAAGATGTCTGGCTCTAGGTGAGTGATCACACAATCATGGTTATCTGGGCCACTAAGATCTTTTTTTGTATGGTTCTTCTGTGTATTCTTCCCACTTTTCTTAATCTCTTCTGCTTGTGTTAGGTCCATACCATTTCTTTCCTTTATTGTGCCCATCTTTGCATGAAATGTTCCCATGGTATCTCTACTTTTCTTGAAGATATCTCTAGTGTTTCCCATTCTGTTGTTTTCCTCTATTTCTTTTCATTGATCTATTAGGAAGTCTTTCTTATCTCTCCTTGCTATTCCTTGGAACTCTGCATTCAGATGGGTACATCTTTCTTTTTCTCCTTTGCCTTTTACTTCTTGTCTTTTCTCAGCTATTTGAAAGGCCTCCTTAGACAAATTTTGCCTTTTTTACATTTCTTCTTCCTGGGGATGTCTTTGACCACCACCTCCTGTTCAATGTCACGAACCTCTGTCCAGAATTCTTCAGGAACTCTACCAGATCTTATTCCTTGAATTTATTTGTCACATCCACTGTATAATCGTAAGAGGTTTTATTTAGGTAATACCTGAATGGCCTACTGGTTTTCCCTACTTTCTTCAATTTAAGGCTGAATTTTTCAATAAAGAGTTCATGATCTGAACCACAGTCAGCTCTCAGTCTTCTTTTGGCTGACTGTATAGAGCTTCTTCATCTTAGGCTGCAAAGAAATAATCAGTCTTATTTGGGTATTGACCATCTGGTAATGTTCATTTGTACAGTTGTCTCTTGTGTTTTTAGAACTGGTGTTTGCTATCTCCAGCGTGTTCTCTTGGCAAAACTGTTAGGATTTGCCTTGCTTCATTTGGTACTCCAAGGCCAAACTTGGCTGTTACTCCAGGTATTTCTTGACTTCCTACTTTTGCATTCCAGTCCCCTATGATGAAAATGCCATCTTTTTTAGTAACTTTTATTCATTAAATGAATAATAGTTACATAATCACAATAGTAAAAAATGTTTATCCGTTTCCACCATAATAGCCACACAAAAAATAAAAGATAATTATAAGTGCAAACTATAATGGAAACATGATTAACCTAACAATATAAAATAATTACACACAATTTGGGAGCTTAAATGGAATGAGGTGGTAAGTGGAAGTGCATCCATGCCAATATTTTTATGTACTGAGCCAGTCTAAGTCTTTTTGGTTGGTGCATTCACTCCATATGATATATGTCCTTTATTGAGCCCATCTTTGCATGAAATGTTCCCTTGGTATCTCTTTTCTTGAAGAGATCTCTAGTCTTTCCCATTCTATTGTTTTCCTCCATTTCTTTGCATTGATCACTAAGGAAGGCTTTCTTACTCTCCTTGCTAGTCTTTGGAACTCTGCTTTCAAATGGGTATATCTTTCCTTTTCTCCTTTACTTTCTGCTTCCTTCTTTTCACAGCTACTAGTAAGGCCTCCCCAGACAGCCATTTTGCTTTCTTGCATTTCTTTTTCTTGGGGATGGTCTTGATTCCTGTGTTCTGTACAATGTCACGAACCTCCATCCATAGCTCATCAGGCACTCTGTCTATCAGATCTAGTCCCTTAAATCTATTTCTCACTTCCACTGTATAGTCATAAGGGATTTGATACAGGTCATACCTGAATGGTCTAGTGGTTTTCCACACTTTTCTTCAATTTCAGTCTGAATTTGGCAATAAGGAGTTCATGATCTGAACCACAGTCAGCTCCTGGTCTGGTATTTGCTGACTGTATAGAGCTTCTCCATCTTTGGCTCCAAAGAATATAATCAATCTGATTTTGGTGTTGACCTTCTGGTGATGTCCATGTGTAGAGTCTTCTCTTGTGTTGTTGGGAGAGGGTGTTTGCTATGACCAGTGCATTCTCTTGGCAGAACTCTATTAGCCTTTGGCCTGCTTCATTCTGTACTCCAAGGCCAAATTTGCCTGTTACTCCAGGTTTTTCTTGACTTCTTACTTTTACATTCCAGTCCCCTATAATGAAAAGGACATCTTTTTTGTGTGTTAGTTCTAGAAGGTTTCATAGGTCTTCATAGAACTGTTCAACTTCAGCTTGTTCAGCATTGCTGGTCGGGGCATAGGCTTGGATTACCGTGATATTGAATGGCAAAGATGAGCTCAATAAAGGACAGAAATGTTATGGGCCTAACAGAAGCAGAAGATATTAAGAATATGTGGCAAGAATACACAGAAGAACTGTGCAGAAAAGATCTTCACGACCCAGATAATCATGATGGTGTAATCACTCATACTCACCTAGGGCCAGACATCCTAGAATGTGAAGTCAAGTAGGCCTTAGGAAACATCACTATGAACAAAGCTAGTGGAGGTGATGGAATTCCAGCTGAGCTACTTCAAATCCTAAAAGCTGATGCATGAGACAAGTGCTCGGGCCTGGTGCAGTGGGAAGACCCAGAGGGATCGGGGAGAGAGGGAGGTGGGAGGGGGGATCAGGATGGGGAATACATGCAAATCCATGGCTGACTCATGTCAATGTATGACAAAAACCACTACAATATTGTAAAGTAATTAGCCTCCAACTAATAAAAATAAATGGAAAAAATATATAAAAAATAAAAGATGATGCTGTGAAAGTGCTGTACTCAATATTCCAACAAATTTGGAAAATTCAGCAGTGATGAATAAAGTACAGTCCCCACCTACATGAAGCCTTCATTAAGGGTAGGAGGTCAAAGAGAAAGGCAAAACCCCATGAGGCAGCAGCCTGGGACTGAACCCATACCTCAGATCAGGACCACTAATAGATATGGTCCTGCTCTTTCTGGCTTTGGTTCCCCAACCATCCTAGAGCATCCTCTTCTTAGCCACATCATACAAATGATGTAAGGATTTGGTTGGGAAAGCAGAATAGTTTTCATATTATCCAAAGAGTATTTGGTAGAAAAGGAACAAATCCAAAGGGAAAATACACTTATGGGAATTTTTAGACAATGTTACAAGTGAGATCACTTCCAAAATACCCCAGTGAGGTTGAGGTAGAGAGACAGAGAGCAGAACAAATGTGATTGCTTCAGAGTTAAGATGAAAATATGGAGCATTCATCACAGGTATTTATCCATAGAAGAGGAACTCTAAGTTTTCCCTTGTGATTGTCTGGGACCCTGAGTTTCAAATTCTACCCATATCCTCTGCCTCAAAACTTGCAGTCAGAGAAAATGTCCCCTAGCCCAGTTCTGTACCTCACTTGTTCCTCATTATCGAGCAAGTCACTTCTGTCTGAGTTTTCCCATTTGTAAAGCTGATTTGTTCATTTAGTTGCTAAGTCACGTCTGACTCTTTCAGACACCAAGGACTCTAGCCCCCCAGGCTCCTCTGTCCATGGGATTTCCCAGGCAAGCATATTGGAATGGGTTGCTATTTCCTTCTCCAGGGGGTCTTTCTGACCCAGGGATTGAACTCGTGTCTCCTGCATTGGCAAGCACACTCTTTATCATTGAGGAACGAGGGGTGGACAAAACTGTTTAATATAATAATAGCATACCCACAGTCAGTTTTCTGAGAATGACACAAAAGTACGAAAATGCCTAACACAATACCTGACACAGGAGTAGGTCCACAGAAATATTACTTTAATCTCAGTTGCCAAACTCAATAAAGTCTTTTTTCCACTTCTCACATGGAAAAACAGTTCAGAGAAAACATTTGTCATTTAAAGTCAATCTATCTTAAGTTCACTTTCTGCTGGAAATCACTAGGCGTTTGCCTAATCTCTTCATGGTTGCCTGCATCTCCTGATTCCTCAGTGCGTAGATGATGGGGTTGAGCATAGGGGTCAAGACGGTGTAGCTGATAGACACAGCTTTGTCCATGGGGAAGGAAGTGAAGGGTCGGGCATAGATATAGATACTGGGAATAAAAATCATAGACACAACAATGATGTGGGTGGTGCAGGTGGAAGCTGCCTTCCTCCTTGCCTGCCCAGAGTGGGACCTCAGCATCACCAGGATGACAGTGTTAGAGATCAGAAGGAGGAGGAACCAGATGAAGATCAGCATCCCACTGTTGGAGATCATAAGGAACTCCAGGATGGAGGTGTCCGTGCAGGCCAGTCTCAGCACTTGTGGAATGTCACAGTAGAAGTTATCTAGGATATTGGGGCCACAAAAAGGCAATGGAAGCATCAAAACAAGTTGGACAATGGAGTGGACAAAGCCCCCTATCCAGGTAGCCACCACTAGCCCCCCACACACTTGAGTATTCATGATGGTGACATAGTGGAGGGGCCGGGAGATGGCTATGTAGCGGTCATAGGCCATCACTTAGAGGAAGAAGACAGTCCCACCTCCCAAAAGGTGGAAGAAGAAGATCTGGGCCATGCAGCCCTGGTAGGAGATGGTCTTCTTCTCAGCATGCAAGTCCACCAGCATCTTTGGGGCAGTGACTGAGGAGAAACAGAGGTCTAAGACAGCCAGGTTTCTCAGCAGGAAATACATGGGTGTGTGGAGCCTGGAATCAGAGGTCACTGTGAGCATAATGAGGAGGTTTCCCATGACAGTGGTGGTGTAGACAAACAGGAATACCAGGAACAAGAAGAGCTGGAGCTCCTGAGTCTGTGAGAGCCCCAAGAAGACAAACTCTGATACCCATGTGTGGTTCCCTGAATCCATGCTCTCTGCTCCATACACCTAAAGAAAACACACCACAAACAGAGGTGTATGAAGTTACTATCCGTCATTCTGGTGCTCAGTGACTCAAAGCAATTGTCCAAGTCCATACAAAGGACACCTTCATGTGCAGATCATAATACCCTGGGCTGATATAAATGATCTTGTCTTTGGAGAGCTGATACTGGAGTACACATTCACAAGATACTTTAAATTGATCCAGAGACATATGCAGCCTGCTTTTCAAAGATTCAGTGGTAATAGAGTGGTGAGAAGACACATAGAGCCCAACAGAGTTGGGAAATGTAAAGTTCATAACTTTATATTTCTCTGAGATTTGACCTTAAGTAAATCTCTTATCTGAGTCTCAGATTTCATCTCTGTAAGAAAATGTTTGTCTGTAAATTTGTCCTGGAGCTTGAATAAAATAACACACAAGTTTTCTAGAACAGTGTCTAAAATAATAAATGGTAATCACTCTCCCCTGTGTAGTCTCCTACTCTTAAGATATTCACCCTTTTCCAGTCTCTAATACATTTTTGTACCAATCATTTTTTTTCATGCAATAGTTAACAGATAATAATGTTAATGAACTTTTTCATGTGTCTATGTTTCTTCTACAATTCAACAAAAGTGTGCTATGGATAAAATCTTCATTTCAGAATTTATTTGTACGCTTCAGTGCTCATCCTTGTTGTTCAGTTCAGTTTAGTTGAGTCGTGTCTGACTCTTTGTGACCCCATGAACCACAGCACGCCAGGCCTCCCTGTCCATCACCAACTCCCAGGAGTTCACCCAAACCCATGTCCATTGAATCGGTGATGCCATCCAACCATCTCATCCTCTGTCATCCCCTTTTCCCGCCCTCAATCTTTCCCATCATGAGGGTCTTTTCAAATGAGTCAGCTCTTCGCATCAGGTGGCCGAGGTATTGGAGTTTCAGCTTCAACCTCAGTCCTTCCAATGAACACCCAGGAATGATCTCCTTGCTGTCAGTAACTAATAAGTACCTGGTATTAACTCTAGCATGAGTGAAATGCTTCTGGGTATGCAGGTTCATACAGGAGAACCTCTGGCCACAGCTAGACACCTGGGACATTTTGTGTTTCCCCATCCTCCACGGTAGGTAGCCCCTTACTGAGTGAGGCTCAGCTCACCCACAACATAGGTGGAGTCAAGTGGCAGAAGGGTAACTAACTAGTACAGACATAGATGAATATATTGTTTGAACAGGAGACTTAGAGCTCTTCTGAAAAGACAGCAATTTCAGAAGTTGTTGAATCCAATCCAATAGAAGAGAAAAAAAATTGAAGGAGAAGAAATGGAAATAGGCAAAGAATTGAATGGAAGAAGAAATTTAAAAGGAAGGAAGACAGGGAAATAGAATGAGTGAAGGATGGGGAATGGAAAGGTGAAGGGGCAGAGGAGAAATTGGGACCAAAGGTGAAGAAAGACTCTTGGAGGGTGAGAGATAGAATGATTGGTGACCCCCACCCCTTCCACTTCCTCTCAGTCTCCACTCGCTCTCACCTGACTCCCCAGATCCATTATCCATTAGAGATCACTCCCTTCTTATTTTTCACTTTCATCTTTGCTTCCTCCAGTACACCTTCTACACAGCTCTACTTGAGACCTTTCTAAGTGCTGATCTGATCACGTTCCCCTCTCACATCTATTCTTGTAGTGATTCCACCAGAGTCCCTTAGGAGCCACATCCAATACCCTGCGGATCAAGTCAGGGTAGAAACACATACAGAAGTGTATACAACTCAGCATGTCATACAGACTATGAAATGTAATCTTCATCTGCCTTCCTAATCAGTATCTATACCTCCAATGAGCCGCAAGCTTTTCAATAGATTATTAAATATTTTATTTATTTATTTCCATATTGGTTTCCCAGAATTCTGATCTGACTTTCTCAAATCTAGAAAAGCCCATTCAAACATCACCCTCTGTTACACCTGTCACCATTTCTCCCATGCAGAACAAATTCCCCATTCTCGGGGTTCTTATAACATTTCAAAAATACTTCTGTTATATATTTACCATCATTCGTTTTTCCACTTTCTCCCCTCAACCAACTGCATCATAACTTCAATATCTTAGTAACTCCAGAACTTGGAACAGAAACTCTGGTAACAGCACATGCTCAGTGAATGTTGCCAAATACTGTATTAAGTAGGTAATGGATTATTTGGAGATATTTGAAGTGAACTTACTTATCCTCTGTTTCCTATCTCACTAGGCCAGTGATATACTTTATTGCTAAAATTACTGGGTTTTACATGCAACCCGAAGGAGTTATTTAACAGTACATCCACCCAAATTACTTCCCAAAGCTCTCTTCCAACATAAGACTCAGTACCATCAAGTCTATGTGAAGTGAAGTAAAAATGAAAGTCGCTCAGTTGTGTCTGACTCTTTGCAACCCCATGGACTATACAGACCCTGAAATTCTCCAGGCCAGAACACTAGAGTGGGTAGCCATTCCCTTCTCCAGGGGATCTTTCCAACCCAGGGATCGAATCCATGTCTTCTGAATTTCAGGTGGATTCTTTACCAGCTGAGCCACAAGGGAAGCCCAAGAATACTGGAGTGGGTAGTCTACCCCTTCTCCAGCGGATCTTCCAGAATCAGGAATCGAACTGGGGTCTCCTGCATTGCAGGCTGATTCTTTACCAACTGAGCGACGATGTCAAATGTTTATTCTCCAGCTGGTGTTTCCAAAAACCTAACTACCATTGACTTATATGCTTGTTTGGAAAGCCCTCAGGCTCTCACCTTCCTTTAGCCCTGAATGGGGGAAGAGGGTTGAGGTCTTACATCTTTTGGTGGGATCCTCCCTATGTAGCCCCACATCTTCCTGTTCTCTGTCCATCCCTCACACACAGGACTCAGGGACATGACCCTGGGGAAGAGAGTATATCCTCAGGGAGAAATGACTGGACTGGGCTCAGGAAGCAGAGCTGGAATGATTCCTGCCGGGAACAAGGGAACAATGAGAGTTGTTTCAAAGTTCCAAAGTCTTTCAGAAAGACTTACTATTGGAAAGTTCTCCTTGGGCCAGAAGACAAAGAAACCAAAAACCACAACAAAAACTTACACAAAACAACAAAAGAAAACAAAAACCCACCAAGAATATTGAAAACTGTAGAGATTCATAACATGTAGGATTAGGAGATGAGGGTCAGAAAAGACAGAGTTTCTCCAAAATAAACAAAATTTCTGGGATTTTTGGAAAGACCCATTTCACAGTTCATTCATTCACATACTTGAACACCCACTAGAATTATCTGGAGGGGATGTTAAAACTCAGAAACACCCATGAAGAATCTTCCTTTAGTAGGTCTTGAGTTGAGCCAGAGAATTCGCGTTTCTAACAAGTTTTCACAATGGTGTGATCACTCACCTAGAGCCAGACATCTTGGAATGTGAAGTCAAGTGGGCCTTAGAAAGCATCACTACAAACAAAGCTAGTGGATGTGATGGAATTCCAGTTGAGCTATTTCAAATCCTGAAAGATGTTGCTGTGAAAGTGCTGTACTCAATATGCCAACAAATTTGGAAAACTCAGAAGTGGCCACAGGACTGGAAAAGGTCAGTTTCCATTCCAATCCCTAAGAAAGGCAATCCCAAAGGATGCTCAAACTACCACACAGTTGTACTCATCTCACACGCTGTGAGTCACCAAGTCGTGTCCCACTCATTGCGAGCCCAAGGGCTACACCCTGCCAATCTCCTCTGCCTGTGGAATTTTTCAAACAAGAATATTGGAGTGAGTTTTCATTTCCCCCTTCAGGGAATCTTCCTGACCCAGGAATTGAACCCAGTCTTTTGTGCCTCCACAGCAACTAATTAAATTACCTGGATTAATTCATGATTACTCTGATTTGGTTTTCAATAAGTCTTTGTATGTTCTACTTTATATATTTCTCCTCTCAAGGAATGCACTCTTATAAATGAGTCTAAAATATTTTCTAAACTACATCTCAACCTCAAAGTTGACTCTTCAGAGAAAGACTGTGGGTAATTTAACTGTTTGAAATGGATTACAATATTTCCTATTGTTTTATTTATTGTACTTGGCCCATTGTGAAAATTCAATAAATGGTTGTGTAAAAATTAATGAACAGAAATCTCAATTATGTAGAGTTGAGAGACCAGAAGATGGAGCTTTCGCACCCTGATAATAACAGAGCCCTACTGGAAAAAGAAAGACTCCTCTTCTTTCCTGGGAAGGTGTCAGTCAATGAAAATCCATGAACTCTTTATAACAGCTTCCCACCCTCCTTTTTCTCTCTAAATGCATTTTTTTTCCCCTTCCCACGGGGTACTTGCACTCCATGAACCCTGTGGCTCACCGTGGGTGCAGACCCTGAATTGCAATTCTCTGCTGATCCTGAATAAACCTGCCTTTGCTGGGGAAATATTTGTCAGTCTATTTGTTTTAGATCAATATTTTTTATTTATTTATTTATTTTTGTTTTAGATCAATATTTTTTAATATGACTGAGAGTTATCCTTTTTTAAGAGTTGGAGAGCAGCAATTCCAGAAAAATAAACAACCCAATCAAAAAACAGGCCAAAGAACTAAACAGACATTTCTCCAAAGAAGACATACAGATGGATAACAAACACATGAAAAGATGCTCAACATCACTCATTATCAGAGATGTGCAAATCAAAACCACAATGAGGTACCATTTCACGCCAGTCAGAATGGCTGCTATCCAAAAGCCTACAAGCATTAAATGCTGGAGAGGGTGTGGAGAAAAGGGAACCCTCTTACAGTGTTGGTGGGAAAGCAAACTAGTACAGCCATTATGGAGAACAGTGTGGAGATTTCTTAAAAAACTGGAAATAGAACTGCCATATGACCCAGCAATACCACTGCTGGGCATACACACTGAGGAAACCAGAATTGAAAGAGACAGGTGTACCCCAATGTTCATTGCAGCACTGTTTATAATTGCCAGGACATGGAAGCAACCTAGATGCCCATCAGCAGACGAATGGATGAGGAAGCTATGATACATATACACTATGGAATATTACTCAGCCATTAAAAAGAATTCATTTGAATCAGTTCTAATGAGATGGATGAAACTGGAGCCCATTATACAGAGTGAAGTAAGCCAGAAAGATAAAGACCAATACAGTATACTAATGCATATATATATGGAATTTTAAAAGATGGTAATGATAGTCCTATATGCAAAACAGAAAAAGAGACACAGATGTACAGAACAGACTTTTGGACTCTGTGGGAGAAGGTGAGGGTGGGATCTTCTGAGAGAATAGCATTAAAACAAGTATACTATCAAGGGTGAAACAGATCACCAGCCCAGGTTGGATGCATGAGACAAGTGCTCAGGGCTGGTGCACTGGGAAGACCCAGAGGGATGGGATGGAGAGGGAGGCGAGAGGGAGGATCGGGATGGGGAACACATGTAAATCCATGGCTGATTCATGTCAATGTATGGCAAAAACCACTACAATATTGTAAAGTAATTAGCCTCCAACTAATATAAATAAATGAAAAATAATTTTTTTTAAAAAAAGAGTTGGAGAGCAGTGGGAGGCAGGTTGGGTACACATCAGCACTCAGTGCTGAGGATATAAAAATAAGACAAACACTCTCCTCTCAAAGAACTCACAGGCTGAGGGGGAAATGGGACCAGAAACACATAAATGCACATCAGAGAGGAGATAGGTCTACCGGGGGAGGGGGGGGGCGGGGGGGAGGGAATGTTCAAAGGTTAAAAGGCTGAGACAATAGCAATGGCTGAAAGAGAAGGAAGACTTGGGAGAGGAGATGACATTTAAACAGAGGTGATTCTAGTCTGTTCTGCAGACAAAGAAGGAAAAATGTGTTTCACAGAGGTCCAGAGATGAAATGGCACAACATACACTCCATGAACCCTGAAAACCTTGATGAGACTGGAGCACAGTGGTGGGGCATTAGGGTAGAAAGGAGGCATGAATCACTCTGAATAATGTTAAGATACAAGGCTCCCACATTTAGGTTTTACTTTGAATGAGATTACAAGCGAGTAGAGGACTTTATTCAGAAGAATGACCTACAGATGACCTACAGGGTCTCGTGTGGCAGCAGGGAGGAGGAGGGATGGAAGATTTGAGAGGATGGACATAGTGTAGCTCCTCTGTTTATTCATGCCCCATTATTTCAGAAAAGGGCAGTTTGTGACTTATAACTCTCCTGTGTTCATGACTCAGCCCATCTCAGCTTCAAAATCATTAAACATGTGAGGAGGGTGAAGAGTTAGAGGAGAAATGGAAAAGGAGATGGGAGCCAAGAAAGAAGGGGAGGAATAAAAGGTAATTAATAAAAATCAGGAGTGAAAGCCAGTGAGCCAACAGGGACCCACAGTTCAGTGATATCAGGGCATTTGTTCAATGAGTCTGTGTTGCCCCTGGCCTCTCCCTTATGAGCCCAGATACGTTAATGCTTCATTTTGGTGTATGCCCTCCACATCTCATTCAAAGGCTCAGTCAGTTCAGTTCAGTCCAACTCTTTGCGATCCCATGAACAGCAGCATGCCAAGCTTCCCTGTACATCACCAACTGCCAGAGTTTGCTCACACTCATGTCCATTGAGTCGGTGACGCCATCCAACCATCTCATCCTCTGTTGTCCCCTTCTCTTACCTTCAATGTTTCCCAGCATCAGGGTCTTTTCCAATCAGTCAACTTTTCACATCAGATGGCCAAAGTATTGGAATTTCAGCCTCAGCATCAGACCTTCCAATGAATATTCAGGACTGATTTTCCTTAGAATTGACTGGTTGGATCTCCTTGCAGTCCAAGGGATTGTCAGAAGTCTCCAAAACCACAGCTCAAAAGCATCAATTCTTTGGTGCTCAGCTTTCTTTATAGTCCAACTCTCATATCCAAACTTGGCTACTGGAAAAACCATAGCTTTGACTAGACAGACCTTTTTCAGCAAAGTAAAGTCTCTGTTTTTTAATATGTTGTCTATTTTGGTTATAAATTTTCTTCCAAGGAGCAAAGGTCTTTCAATTTCATGGCTGCAGTCACCATCTGGAGTGATTTTGGAGCTCAAGAAAAGAAAGTCTGTCACTGTTTCCACTGTTTCCCCATCTATTTGCCATGAAGTGTTGGGACTGGATGTCATTATCCTAGTATTGTGAATGTTGAGTTTTAAGCCAAATTTTTCACTCTCTTCTTTCACTTTCATCAAGAAGTTCTTTAGTTCCCCTTCACTTTCTGCCATAGGGTGGTGTCATCTGCATATCTGATGTTATTGATATTTCTCCTGGCAATCTTGATCCCAGCTTGTGCTTCATCCAGCCTGGCATTTCACATGATGTACTCTGCATATAAGTTAAATAAGCAGGGTGACAATATACAGCCTTGATGTACTCCTTTCCCAATTTGGAACCAGTCTGTTGTTACATATCCAGTTCTAACTGTTGCTTCTTTACCTCCATACAGACTTCTCAGGGGGCAGGTAAGGTGGTCCAGTTTTCTCTTCTCTTTAAGAATTTTCTAGCCTTATTCAAAGGTTAGAAGTAAGGAAATGGGTGGTGGAGAGTTTCTCTTCTTACATATCTTGCCTCTACTCATGGAAGAGAAATATTTTCCAGAATCTCTCAGACTACATCTTGTTTGTTGTAATTTTCATTCCTGGATCACATGAACAGATGAGCACTCCTAGAATCTAAGGGTTTGGGAACGTGAACATTTATGATAGAGGACAAGCAAGAGATAAGCAGTTGGGAACGGCTTTGCATAGACACTGAAAAACAACACCATCTTCTTATAAAGCTCTTGAAAACAGGAATAAAGATAATGGACCAGACACAAGAGAATGTTTTCAGTGATGCAAGACCTGTTTTACATAGGGAAACTATTTTAACAATGGAGATCACAAAATCAAATGTGAGAATGTAAATGAGAGAGGAGGTCAGACAGGAATTTCTCTATCTAAAGAGGTACTGAGGCTCATCACTCTCCTCTTACCAGCACAAATTCAAGCATCAAAGAGAGGCTTCCTACGTGGCTCAGTGGTAAAGAATCCGCCTGCCAATGCAGGCAACATGGGTTGAATGCCTGGGTCTAGAAAGTATTGGGCACCCACCCAATTTGAGGTCTCCCCTGGGCACTTAGATGGTAAAAAGCCTGCCTGCAGTGTGGGAGACCCAGATTCAATCCGTGGGTTGGGAAGATCCCCTGGAGAAGGAAATGGCAGCCCACTCCAGTATTCTTGCCTGGATAACTCCACGGACAGAGGAGCCTGGCAGCCAGTCCATGGGACTGCAAAGTGTCAGACATGACTTAAGTGACTAAACAACAACAACGAAGACAAAAAATCAAATTTTTTTTCCTTGCCAAAACAAAAACCCCCAAAAAACAGACTGTCATATAATGGCATTTGGGAGCCCACAGTAAAAAGCGATTTCCACCAGAACCCCTAAGGCAAAATCTGAAAGCTTCAATAGACTGACATACCAATTAGTAGTTTATTGCCTTGCTCTTAAATGTAGATAGCCAAGGATCACCAGGAGTTTAAAAATGGCAGCGAACACAAAAGGACAAAACAAACCAAAAAATGAATGAGAAACAAACAGAAATGATGTAGGAAACAGAAGAAAAGATTATACAATCAGCATCCTTTCAGAGAAGCAAGAACACATTTCTGTCTGCTGAGAAAAGAATCAATGTTTAAATATTAGGTCTAAGACAGAAGTGAAAGACTGATACACATGACTACGTGAAAACTAATACCAAACATAAAGAAGACAAGCCACAAATTGGGTGAAAGAAAGAAAGTGAAATCTCTCAGTCATGCCCAACTCTTTGCGACCCCATGGACTGTAGCCTGCCAGGCTCCTCTGTCCATGGGATTTTCCAGGCAAGAATACTGGAGTGGGTTACCGTTTACTTCTCCAGGGGATCTTCCCAACCCAGGGATTGAATCTGGGTCTCCCACACTGCAGGCAGACTTTTTACCATCTAAGTGCCCAGGGGAGACCTCAGATTGGTGAAGGCATTATAATAAATAAAACTGAAAAAGACCAGTAACCAAATTATATAAAAACTTTTACATTAACAAGAAACAGGCAATAGAAAACATGCTAACATTCATTGGAAATTTGAATATAATTAAAACATGGGGAAATGGTAAAGAAATGCAAATCAAGACTACAGTGAAATACCATTTCTTACCTGCTTAATTGAGAAAAATGAAAAAGTATGACAATATCAACTACTAGGAGGATGAGAATCAATGGGAACACTGCAGTGCTGCTGATAACCAAGTAATTTGGTGCAACTTCTTTGGAAAACAATTTAGCCCTATTTTGTGAAGGTAAAACTTTGAAGATCTCATGATCCAGCAATTACACTTCAAAGTAATGACCCGTAGCTCCTCAACATGACAACTGGAGACAAGCAGATTTTTCAAAAGAGCATTGTTTCAAGAGCAAAACCCGAGAACATTCCCAGTAAGCTTAGTCTCACATTGGAATATTATACAACAGAGCAAATGAATGAACTACAGCCAAACAGAACAATATGTGACATTCAGAAAAAAAATGTTGAGTGAAAAAAATCAAATGCCAGAATATTACCTAAAGTGTGATAGTTTATAAATTCAATAAACAATATAAAATAATATAGTGCTTATGTTAAAATGTGATAAAATTGTTTTTATGAATAATGGATTTATAAACATGAAACTCAAGAAAGTGGTTTCATCTGGAGAGAAGTGATGTGATGGAGAGGTCCCATAGGCAGGTATCAGCTATTGGTACCATGTGGTTCTTGAACTGAGGAGCATGTACATGATTGTTCATACAATATAATACAGTGTTTTATAACTAACATTAATATTACACATAATCTTTTGCTTTCAGTAATTATACTGTGCTAAAATATACAGTGGAAAATTGGAATACTCATGATGATTTCTAAATTGAAAATTAAATAAAATATAGTTATATGGTTAACTCAATCTTTTCTCACAATTTTTGGATTTGATAGTTATAATAAACCTGAGGGATTTGAGGTCAGATATTAATTTCAACAAGTTTGTTGAGGAAGAAGTTATGAGTTCGAGAGAGGCCAGATGTCTCACTCAAGGTCATCTGTTAGGTAAGTGATGGACACAGTTTCCAATTTAAGGCATAAGACTCTAAATATTGTTCAGTTTCCAACAATCCAGCCTCACACCAAAACAGGATCCTGGGAAAAGAGGTCAAATACAGAAAATAGAACTGCTCTTCTGGGGGAATGCTGTCATTGTAACAGGAAACTATCTGCCAAAATGACAAAAAGGAGGGTGTGACTTTCCAGAATGTTTGCATGGCAACACATCTTATTGTCATGCTGCTGCTGCTGCTAAGTCGGTTCAGTCGTGTCCGACTCTGTGCGACCCCATAGACAGCAGGCCACCAGGCTCCCCCGTCCCTGGGATTCTCCAGGCAAGAACACTGGAGTGGGTTGCCATTTCCTTCTCCAATTCATGAAAGTGAAAAGTGAAAGTGAAGTCGCTCAGTCTTGTCTGAGTCCTAACAACCCCATGGACTGTAGCCTACCAGGCTCCTCCATCCATGGGATTTTCCAGGCAAGAGTACTGGAGTGGGGTGCCATTTCCTTCTCCATCTTATTGTCATAGGAATGTTAAAATCATCCAACACAAACAAAAGTAAGGATAGCTACCTTTATCCTCAAAATCTGGGTAAGTTGCTTGTTTTCAAGTTATGAAGAGGCCAGATACAGCAGCTCTCTCTCCAACTTATCGATGGAAAACCAAAAAGCGAAAGCCAAAGAGAAGTGACCCACTGTCACTCCCTTTTACAAAGCAGCCTGGTGCCTCCCTAATCTCTTCACTGCTGTCTACATCTCCTATTTCTTCAGGGTGTAGATCAGGGGGTTGAGCATGTGAGTCATGACCGTGTGGCTGATGGATATAGCCTTGTCAATGGAGAAAGAGATGAAGGGCCGGGCATAGAGGCAAATGCTTGGAATGAAGACCATAGACACCATGACAACGGGGGTGGTACAGGTGGAAACATCCTTCCTCCTTGCCTGCCCTGAGTGGGACCTCAGCATCACCAGGATGGCGGAGGAGGAGGAGCCAGATGACATCCAGCATCCCACTGTTGCAGATCACGAGGAACTCCAAGACAGAAGTGTCAGTGCAGGTGACTCTCAATACCTGTGGAACATCACAGTAGAAGTTATCTAGGACATTGGGGCCACAAAAAGGCAGTGGGAGCATCAGAGTCAGTTGGGAAATGGAATGAACAAAATCTACCATCCAGGCTGTCATGACCAGCCCAGCACAGACCTGAGTGTTCATGATGGTGACATAGTGGAGGGGCCAGGAGATGGCAACAAGGCGGTCACAGGCCATCGCTGAGAGGAAGAAGACCATGGCACCTCCCAGAAAGTGGAAGAAGACCTGAGTCATGCAGCCCTGGTAGGAGATGGTCTTCTTCTCAGCGAGGAAGTCCACCAGCATCTTTGGGGCAGTGACTGAGGAGAAACACAGGTCTATGATGGCCAGGTTTCACAGCAGAAAATATATGGGTGTGTGGAGCCTGGAATCAGAGGTCACCATGACCATAATCAGGAGGCTTCCCATGACAGTGGTGGTGTAGACAAACAGGAACACCAGAAACAAGACGAGCTGGAGCTACTGAGTCTGTGAGAGCCCCAGGAAGACAAAATCTGACACCCACGTAAGGTTCCCCAATTCCATGGTGTCTTCTCCATGCATCTAAAGAAAACACACCACAGACAGTGATATACTAGTGCTCAGGGACTCAAATTGACTTCCTCATATCTAGATGATGGATCTTTATGTGCACATCCTAATTTCAGTTGCTGACTAAATGGTCTACCACTGGAATGTGTACAACTTGGTACTAGAATATATACTCATGAAATATTTAAATTCATCCAGAGACACATACAACCTACTTTTAAAAGATTCAGTGTTACTGAGGAAACCAGAATTGAAAGAGACACATATACTCCAATGTTCATCACAGCACTGTTTACAATAGCCAGGACATGGAAGCAACCTAGTTGTCTATCAGCAGATGAATGGATAAGAATATTGTGGTACATATTCACAATGGAATATTACTCAGCTATTAAAAAGAATACATTTGAATCCATTCTAATGAGGTAGATGAAACTAGAACCTATTATACAGAGTGAAGTAAGTCAGAAAGAAAACCACCAGTACAGTATATTAATGTATATATATGGAATTTAGAAAGACGGCAATGATGACACTATATATGAGACAGCAAAAAAGACACAGATATAAAGAACAGACTTTTGGACTCTGTGGGAGAAGGCAAGGGTGGGATGATTTGAGAGAAAAACATTGAAACATGTATATTACCATATGTGAAATAAATCACCAGTCCAAGTTTGATGCAAGAAAGAGGGCACACAAAACCAGTGCACTGGGACAACCCAGAGGGATGGGATGGGGAGGGAGGTGGGAGAAGGTTTCAGTATGGGGGACACACGTACACCTGTGACTGATTCATGTCAATATATGGCAAAAACCACCACAATATTTTAAAGTAATTAGCCTCCAATTAAAATAAATTATTTTTTTTTAAGATTCAGTGTTAATATAGTGATAGAAAACCCTTAAGAGTCCAACTGATTTGTAGTTAAATTCCAGATTCTTATTCCTTGAGGTTTGATCTAGAATAAGTTATTCAAGCTCTGTTTCACTCTCCACATCTGTAAGGTGGGAAGAAAAATGTTGTCTTTATAGAATGTCTAGCGGTATAAATGAGCTATCATATAAGGTTCCTGGAACATTACCTGGAATAATAAATGTTAATCACTCTCCTCTGTGTAGTCCCCTACTCTGAAGACATCCTACCTTCTTAGAGTCTACAATACAGTTTTGTACCAGTCATTTCTCATGCGATAGTTAATACATCAAAATGTTAGTGAACTTTTCATATTTCTAGGTTTTTCCTCCACAATTCATCCATAATGTGCTTGTCTGCCCACAATTCAACCAACCTATGTCTTGATTCAAAACTTATTTGTGCCCTGAAGTTCTCATGTTTGCTCACAGTTAATGCTCAAAAGACATGTGGTTTGACTCTGAGTACATAAATAATTATAGGGGTGACTCCCTCACTGGTGTGGTGGCCTCTTACCAGGTGAAGCCAGGACATACATGGTGTGTGTGTGCTGAGACATAAGAAGGTGGGGAGAGATTCTCTGCATTAAGAAATGGGTGATGGATCTTGTATGAAGGGCACTGGAAGAGCTGTTCCAACAGGCACAAATATTTCAGATGTTACTGAATACAAGGCGAGAGACACAGGAAGATATTGAAATAAAAGAAATAGAGTAGACAAAGGAATAAAGAGGATGAGATTAAGATTAAGGAGGAGAAAGGAAAGGGAATGACAAGGTGGAGGGGTAGGAGATGGAAGGGAACAAAGGTGAAGAAGGATAGGGAGGTGAGAGATAGAGGTGACAGTTGAGGGCTAAGTGGCCTCCCCACTTCTCTGCCATGTCTCAGTCCCCTCCTTCACCTACCCCCTGCAATACATTGTCCAACAGAGGTCATTTTTGTCTCACCTTTCTGCTTCCATCTGTATCCACTCAAGTCCATCTTCTACATCAGTGTCACAAAGACCTTTCTAAACACATATCTGGTCCTACCTCACTGTAATCTTTTAATAACTATTGAGGACCCACAGCTTAAAACCCAAACTCTTAGAAACTGCCTAACATGCTTTGTGGGTTAATTCAGGGTAGGAAAACATACTTACACACGTGCATGCAAGTCCTTCTCAGTACGTCACACTAAGTTCCAAGATGTAGGCTCCATCTACCTTTCTCATCAGTATCCCTGTTACCCAGGAACCAGTTGCTGTTCAAGGAATCCATGATCTCTCACACATGTCATATGCTTGGTTATTTCTGTAGCTTTGGGAATGAATTCTATTTCCTGAAGTACCTTCTGTAACTTTCTCAACTTAGAAGATTCAAACATCACCTTCTCTGTGACTCCTCCATTTCTCCCATACAGAATTAATCCCTAACTTCTCTGGATTAAAATAATATTTTATATATATTTCCTTTATACATTTATCATATTGTTGTCCCTTTGAAAGAGATTGTAAACTCAATAACTTATTCATCCCAGCACCCACAATAGCATCTCTGATTTAGCAGTTGCTAAAAAAGGTTTGCTAACATTATGTATTAGATGATTATGTGATCTTGTTCAGTGTGACCATGTGAAGAACTCTGTGGTGTATTCCGTTATTATGTGCTTTATGAGATCTTGTTCAGTGCGACCATGTAAAGAATTTTATGGTATATTATCATTTGCTGTCAGCATCCACCCTCTAAATCACATGACCAAGTTTTCACTTGGTTGTTGAAAGCCTGGTTTTGTACTTGCAACTTGAGGAATCTGTTTTTGATACCTCGTTTCCCCTGCATTACTTTCTGAAGTGCTCCTCACACTTTAGCCTTACTATCATCAAGTCTAAATCTCTTGTTTTTTCTTTGCACTCTCCGGCAAGTGCGTCTGGATGCTTCTTAGAGCTGCTCTATTTACAGGTGAGAAAACCCTGGTCTCTCATCTTTTTTCAGCCTAGACTGGGAGACAACCTTCAGGTCTTCCATCTTCTTGGAGATCTTTTTTCTAAAGATTTAGTTTCCCAGTCACTGCCCATATGTCACCTATACAACAATGGGTGTGACCCTTGGGGAAGAGGGAATGTCTTTGGGGAGAAACTACTGGACTCAGTTCTGGAAGCAGAGTTGGGCTGATTACCACTGGGAGAAACTACTGGACTCAGTTCTGGAAGCAGAGTTGGGCTGATTACCACTGGGGGAAAGGGAGCAATGGGACTAGTTAAAAAGCTGCTAAAAGTCTCAAAACACATATTCATTAAAAGTTATTCCTTGAGACCGAAAGGACAAGGACAAGACAATTTTATAGATTTGTAGAATGTAGGATTCTCAGGCCAAGATCTAGAAGGACGAGTCTCTCCAAAATAAACAGACTCTGGGACTTTTAGAAGAACCCATTTCTTACCCAGTGATTCTCACCGTTGAGACAATGACTTGCAGAGCTTGTTGAAAAACAAATAACTGTGCCCCAGCTCCAGATTTTCTCATTCTACTGGTCAATGAAAAGGCCAAGATTTTGCATTTGTAACAAGTTCTGAGATGATGCCAATGTCCCTGTTCCTGGGATCACACTTTGAGAACCACAGACTTGCTTCTCAGCACAGGGACTGTTCTCTCTCTCCTGGAATCTTCCAGATAACTGATTTTATTTCTGTCCGTCTTCTTCTCCTTCTTCTCCTCTTTCTTCCCTTCCTCCTTTTCTTCTACTTTAAGTCTAATTAATTTTTATTTACGGATAGCCATAGATGGGAAAATGTGTCCTAGCAATACAATAGAAACTTACTTTTCTGTAAACCTTGTCCTTTATTTTGTCCACCAAAGTCCCAGTATTGTTGGCTTACCACCAGTACCCAAGTCTACTACATTGTCTATAAAATGCCAGCATTCTTTACTTGTGAATTCTTACTGACTCTAATACAAGGATTGATACAAGAAACAAATATAATGCTCATTATGAGGAATTGATCAACCCTGGAATTAATTGACATTTTAACACTGAAGTGCTGTTAAAAAAAAACTCGTTTCTTAGACAGAGCCCGCTGATCTGCCTAGGACTTACAGGTTGGTCTGAATTATTTCACTGCAAATGTCTATTCCTGAAAAAATAGAGTATCTGCCTTTGGCAGGTGAGAGCATTATGTGAAACTCTTCTACATACAAGAGTGGAGATTTAAAAAAAAAAAATCTTATTTAGAGCTCTAGTTCACTTTAAAATAGAGCCACTACCATAAATCTAGCCTTGGTAAATTCAAAAAAATTGAAATCATTCCAGTCATCTTTTCTGACCACAGTGCAGTAAGATTAGATCTCAATTACAGGAAAAAAAATTATTAAAAATTCAAACATATGGAGGCTAAATAACACACTTCTGAATAACCAACAAATCATAGAAGAAATTAAAAAATAAATCAAAATATGCATAGAAACAAATGAAAATGAAAACACAACAACCCAAAACCTATGGGACACTGTAAAAGCAGTGCTAAGGGGAAGGTTCATAGCATTACAGGCTTACCTCAAGAAACAAGAAAAAAGTCAAATAAATAACCTAGCTCTACACCTAAAGCAACTAGAGAAGGAAGAAATGAAGAACCCCAGGGTTAGTAGAAGGAAAGAAATCTTAAAAATTAGGGCAGAAATAAATGCAAAAGAAACTAAAGAGACCATAGCAAAAATCAACAAAGCTAGAAGCTGGTTTTTTGAAAAAAAAATAAACAAAATTGACAAACCGTTAGCAAGACTCATTAAGAAACAAAGAGAGAAGAACCAAATTAACAAAATTAGAAACGAAAATGGAGAGATCACGACAGACAACACTGAAATACAAAGGATCATAAGAGACTACTATCAGCAGCTCTATGCCCATAAAATGGACAACTTGGAAGAAATGGACAAATTCTTAGAAAAGTATAACTTTCCAAAACTGAACCAGAAAGAAATAGAAGATCTTAACAGACCCATCACAAGCAAGGAAATCGAAACTGTAATCAGAAATCTTCCAGCAAACAAAAGCCCAGGACCAGATGGCTTCACAGCTGAATTCTACCAAAAATTTAGAGAAGAGCTAACACCTATCTTACTCAAACTCTTCCAGAAAATTGCAGAAGAAGGTAAACTTCCAAGCTCATTCTATGAGGCCACCATCACCCTAATTCCAAAACCAGACAAAGATGCCACAAGAAAAGAAAACTAGAGGCCAATATAACTGATGAACATAGACGCAAAAATCCTTAACAAAACTCTAGCAAACAGAATCCAACAACATATTAAAAAAATCATACATCATGACCAAGTGGGCTTTCTCCCAGGAATGCAAAGATTCTTCAATATCCACAAATCAATCAATGTAATACACCACATTAACAAATTGAAAGATAAAAACCATATGATTATCTCAATAGATGCAGAAAAAGCCTTTGACAAAATTCAACATCGATTTATGATTAAAACTCTCCAGAAAGCAGGAATAGAAGGAACATACCTCAACATAATAAAAGCTATATATGACAAACCCACAGCAAGCATTACCCTCAATGGTGAAAAATTGAAAGCATTTCCCCTGAAATCAGGAACAAGACAAGGGTGCCCACTCTCACCACTACTATTGAATATAGTTTTGGAAGTTTTGGCCACAGCAATCAGAGCAGAAAAAGAAGTAAAAGAAATCCAGACAGGAAAAGAAGAAGTGAAACTCTCGCTGTTCGCAGATGACATGATCCTCTACATAGAAAACCCTAAAGACTCTACCAGAAAATTACTAGAGCTAATCAATGAATATAGTAAAGTAGCAGGATATGAAATTAACACACAGAAATCCCTTGCATTCCTATACACTAACAATGAGAAAACAGAAAGAGAAATTAAGGAAACAATACCATTCACTATTGTAAAAAAAAGAATAAAATACTTAGGAGTATATCTACCTAAAGAAACAAAAGACCTATACATAGAAAACTATAAAACACTGATGAAAGAAATCAAAGAGGACACAAACAGATGGAGAAATATACCGTGTTCATGGATGGGAAGAATCAATATTGTCAAAATGGCTATACTACCCAAAGCAATCTATAGATTCAATGCAATTCCCTATCAAGCTACCAAAGGTATTTTTCACAGAACTAGAACAAATAATTTCACAATTTGTATGGAAATACAAAAAACCTCGAATAGCCAAAGTAATCTTGAGAAAGAAGAATGGAACTGGAGGAATCAACCTGCCTGACTTCAGACTCTACTACAAAGCCACAGTCATCAAGACAGTATGATACTGGCACAAAGACAGAAATATAGATCAATGGAACAGAATAGAAAGCCCAGAGATAAATCCACGAACCTATGGACACCTTATCTTTGACAAAGGAGGCAAGGATATACAATGGAAAAAAGACAACCTCTTTAACAAGTGGTGATGGGAAAGCTGGTCAACCACTTGTAAAAGAATGAAACTAGAACACTTTCTAACACCATACACAAAAATAAACTCAAAATGGATTAAAGATCTAAATGTAAGACCAGAAACTATAAAACTCCTAGACGAGAACATAGGCAAAACACTCTCTGACATAAATCACAGCAGGATCCTCTATGACCCACCTCCCAGAATATTGGAAATAAAAGCAAAAATAAACAAATGGGACCTAATGAAATTTAAAAGCTTTTGCACAACAAAGGAAACTATAAGCAAGGTGAAAAGACAGCACTCAGATTGGGAGAAAGTAATAGCAAATGAAGCAACAGACAAAGGATTAATCTCAAAAATATACAAGCAACTCCTGCAGCTCAATTCCAAAAAAATAAATGACCCAATCAAAAAATGGGCCAAAGAACTAAACAGACATTTCTCCAAAGAAGACATACAGATGGCTAACAAACACATGAAAAGATGCTCAACATCACTCATTATCAGAGAAATGCAAATCAAAACCACAATGAGGTACCATTACACGCCAGTCAGGATGGCTGCTATCCAAAAGTCTACAAGCAATAAATGCTGGAGAGGGCATGGAGAAAAGGGAACCCTCTTACAGTGTTGGTGGGAATGCAAACTAGTACAGCCACTATGGAGAAAAGTGTGGAGATTTCTTAAAAAACTGGAAATAGACCTGCCATATGACCCAGCAATCCCACTTCTGGGCATACACACTGAGGAAACCAGATCTGAAAGAGACACATGCACCCCAATGTTCATCGCAGCACCAGGACATGGAAGCAACCTAGATGCCCATCAGCAGACGAATGGATAAGGAAGCTATGGTACATATACACCATGGAATATTACTCAGCCATTAAAAAGAATTAATTTGACTCAGTTCTAATGAGATGGATGAAACTGGAGCCCATCATACAGAGTGAAGTAAGCCAGAAAGATCAAGACCAATACAATATACTAATGCATATATATGGAATTTAGAAAGATGGTAATGATAACCCTATATGCAAAACAGAAAAAGAGACACAGATGTACAGAACAGACTTTTGGACTCTGTGGGAGAAGGCAAGGGTGGGATGTTTCGAGAAAACAGCATTGAAACATGTATATTATCAAGGGTGAAACAGATCACCAGCCCAGGCTGGATGCATGAGACAAGTGCTCGGGCCTGGTGCACTGGGAAGACCAGAGGAATCGGGTGGAGAGGGAGGAGGTGGGAGGGGGGATCGAGATGGGGAATACTTGTGAATCCATGGCTGATTCATGTCAATGTATGACAAAAACCACTACAATATTGTAAAGTAATTAGCCTCCAACTAATAAAAATAAATGGAAAAAAAGGACAAAAAATAAAAAAAATAAATAAAATAGAGCCATTAAGAAAAAACTAATAAAATAAAATTGAGTCACTTTGAAAAGCAGCCTCAGTAGATTCTGGGGAAGGGGACAGGATGTGTCCATCTCATTGACTATCATGTGGATGATTTTGGTTCAGATCCTGATTTATATTTCAATAAGTGAAACTTGATATGTTCCAGTTTGTATTTTCTCCAGTTTGGGCACATGTGAGTCTATAAAATGTTTACCAAACTTCATCTATTTACTGCATCCACCCACCAAAATAAAAAATGACTTCCAAACCCCAGAATGGCTGGAATGGAGTCATTATGCTAAAGACCCCGTCATGGACAGTGAATTGAGAAAATTATTTTCTGTGTATAACACTTCTAAGAAACTATCTATTTGTCAGACTTAACTTCAAACTGCTTAATGGATGCAGGATACATTTAGAAGGTGCTTCATTTAATCTTCACTAAGGAAACCAGCATCAATGATGATTAAGATTTCTCCCCTTGTGATGGTCCGTTTTATGTGTCAGCTTGACTAATCTATAGGTCTCAGTTATGCAAACATAATCTAAGTGCTGCTGGGAAGGTATTTTATAGATATGATTGATTCTATTGCATAATATGTTGGTGTTATTTGTTTATTTTTTGGAATCAGTTGATTTTTAGCTAGGAGACCATCCTAGCTAATCTAGACATGCCTGATTCAATAAGTTAAATGGTCTTAAGAGAAGGACCTTGAAGGTTTTCTTGAAGAAAATGAAATTCTGAACTGCAGCTTCATACTTAAGAGCTCCAGCCTGCCCTTCCTGTTGGCAGAAAGGGCATGTTTCATACTTGACTTGCCAGTCTCACAATCAGGTAAGGCATTCCTTGCAAGAAATTTCTCTTATTCTCTCTCTCTGTCTCCATGGCATGTGGATTATTTTGAGCTGAAAACAATCAAGGCTCAAAAGACTCAGGGATAAACCTTGAGCTTTTCCTTCAGCTGCCTAAAGAATTTAGATAGAAGACTTGTTCCCATAATGAAGCTCTCATCAGAGACACCTGCAAAGAAAGTGGCATAGGTGTGAGTGGGGGTGGGGGTGGAGAAGGGGAAACAGGGCCTAGGGATCAGTGTCCACTCTGTGTTCCAACGTCTCTACATGGTTCAGCAAACATTAACTTTTAAAACACTTTCTTTTTCATCTCTATGTGAATTGTCTTTCTCCCTTTTCAAGTCCTACACCCCTTTCTCCAACACCCTCTTTCGTCTGTAGCTAAAGATGGTGTTTAAGGTGAAGTTTTCAGCCATTCTGATGAGTTACTCAGTTTGTCTGGGTCTCTCCCACGTGTATATGTTCTCAAACCTTGCTAGACTTTTTTCCCATTAAACTTTCTCATGTCAATTTCCTTTATAGTTCCAGCAGGAGAACCTGTAAGGGTAGAGGAAAAATTTTCTTCCTTCCCAACATTTCCATATCACACTGTAACTGAAAGCAGTGTCTGGCTGCTCATTACTGAAAAGTCAATGAAGAGGCAGGATTGGTGGAAAGGCAAGTTTTCTTTACTTTGGATATTGGCAACTGGTAGGAGTGGGGAAGGGAAGGAGCACTTCTGCTCAAAGGCCAACAGCCTCCCCCTTCGACAAGAGCTTCTATAGATGGAAAGAGGGACCTACAAGGAGAAACAGCAAGTCAACTCTGACAATTATCTTCCAGTTGGTCATATGATGTTCTGGAAAGTGCCATTTTGATTATTTTAGGTACAATTAATCTTCAGTTCCAGAATCTGTCTGTTTCCATTTTCTTGAGGCCAATTCTTGGAATTGTGGCAGCTTATGTCATGACTTCAGTCTGGTCATAACTTCTAAATGGTAGAGATTTTAGTATCTAGGAGACAGCTCACAGGATATGGTTTAGAAAATTATTTATATGTACTTGACTATGCTTAATGACTAATATATAATTATTTAGTCTTTTTGGACTGTTTTCCTTTGTTTCTATATTTTCTCACTTCTCTGATTAAACTTATTATTCTTTGGCTAAAGTTTTTCCCCTAACAAAAGACAGACAAAGGACATGGAGGACAAGGACTAGGGTCCTGCTCCATTTCAGTACTGGTTCTGTTTCTCTAGCAGAACCCTGACTGATACACCACTTTTAATGGATCATATATAAAGTAAACTTCATTGGCAAGTTTATTAATGTCTTTCTCTTACACTTAAATCATCCCTGAGTTCGACTATAAATACAAGTGGGATGGCAAGATCGAGAGATTAATGAGGCTGAGAAGAAGCAAAGTCATCTCTGGGCCATAATATTTTTTTCTGGATCATAATTAATCTACCGTCACTGGAATGACTTACAGCCTTCCATCAACAACTTTTAAGAGAGTTCCTTTCACTAATCATATAAATAAAATAACTGAAGAGTATCACTTGATCTGATAGTTTAGGGTCAATAAATTTTGAGTTGAGTCAAATTCACATCATAAACACAGTAGAACTTCCATGAGAGATGTCTTAAAGGTATAAATTCTCATGGAAAGAGCTGTATTCATTGAAGCTTCTGTTTGGGATGATCAGATCAATTGCTTTGTCAGAAGATCCCTAAACACCAGTTTGGGAAGATGGCAAATTTGGAAAGATGGCCTGGACTATTTCTCTGGAGCTATTTAGTATCTCTAAATAAAATCCTTCTGGTTGTTCTGTAAAGACTTAGATATTGGAGCTCTGCATAAGGATGGGAAAGAGCCCACTGGCCTGGATATGTACTATCTATTTCACCTTAGGTTCACTGGGCCCACTTAATGTCTTAATGTTACTTGTCAGTTCCTTTAGACATTTGATTTTATGACCCTGTCCATCACAAACTTTGTTCATTGTCAAGATTTCTGACTCTCATGTCTACCATCCTGCTGCCAGGGGCTTCTACCATGTGGCAGCCACTGTTGATTGTCATTTTCAATCCCCTTCTTTCTGGATGAAATAACCAGCCATTCACTTTCCATCCTCCCCTGTAGATTGGGGTGACCATATGACCCAAGTTTCTGGCCAAGAAGTCCTAAGGGAATTCTGCTGGAATGAGGGAATGGTACTAGAAAAAAAAATTTTTTCACCCCAGGTTTTTCAGAAAAAGTACATGAATGCCCTTCTTCTTCCTTCTTGCTGAACTATTTGGATATAAAGATATGATAATTGTAGCTTTAACAGCCACATTACCATCATGATGGGAAATACAAGGAATTATAGAGCAGCCAACCCAGGCCCCTAAAATGTTAGAACCGAAGAATTAACCAACTCTAGAATTGCCTATCCTCTAATCTTCTTAAGTGAGATAATCTCATTCCTTAAGCCATTGTGATTTGGTTATGCTGCTACTTGCTATCAACAGCATCCTTATGGATATATATTTCAAAGAGGACTATCATAGTGTCCAAAAGAGCTCACTTCCTCCCATAGAATTGTGTGCCATATGTTGAGCATCACATTTTACAAGGCTTATGGTCATATGAGAGTAAATATAGAGGAGATGGTCAGGATGTTGGACTCAGGAAACCTGTCACAATGGGAACAATTGAATGAGTGTAGATGCTGCATCTAGAGAAGAGACAAATCAGAAGATGAGAAAAGTATTGTCAAATATTTAAAGGACTTTACCATGAATGGGAAAACACTACTGTGGGACCTCCCAGATCAAATATGACAGAGTTCATTTTCTCTCCTGTCATCTCACCCACTGCGAATGGGGAGAAATGTGTGAAATGGGGCAGGGAAGTATAAGTAAAGAAAGGATGAACTCGAAGCTGCCTTGATGGCTTGGAGAGCCTATAGCTTTTATTTCCTGAATGGGATCGTTGCTGGGAGGGAAGCAGAAACAAGAAAATTTTTTTATTATCTTCTTAACTTTGGAGCAATGTTATACATTGCCGAAGACTTTAACAAAGGGAAACCTACCTCAAAGAGATGGGGTAAATAAATAGTGGTTATACAGAGACAAATGAAAAGATTTGAACTTCAAAGGGAAAGAACAGGGTGCAAGAAAAACTAGAAATGCTTATCTGAATAGGATACTGTCTAGGTGCTAAGAGGACTTAAAGACGAATACAGCACAATCCTCAACCCCAAGAAAGCGTTCATTCCAGGGTAGGAAGTCAAAGAGAAAGGCAAAACCCCATGAGGTGGCAGCTTTGGACTGAACCCGTACCTAAAGCAGGGCCACTAGTAGACACAGCCCTGCCCTCTCTGGCTTTGGTTCCCCAACCATACTACAGCATGCTCCTTTTAGCCATATCATGCAAGTGATGTAAAGATTGTGTGCAGAAAGCAAAATAATTCTCAGATTATCCAAGGAGCATTTGATAGAAAAAGAATAAATCAAAGGAAAATAATCTTATGGGAAATATTTAGACAATATTAAAAATGAAAAAAGTTATATAATAAAAACTCATCGTTTATGAAAAAATATTAAAAATAAGACTACTTCCAAAATACCACCATGGAGAATGAGGCATAGAGGCAGGGAACAGGAAAAAAAAATGTGATTGCTCTAGAATTCAGATGAAAGTGTTGGCCATTCATCACAGATATTCTCCCACAGATGAGGAATTCTCCAAGTTTTCCCTTGTGATTATATGAGATCCTGAATTTCAAATTCCATCCACATCTCCTGCCTCAAAACTTTGAGTCATAGGAACCATCTATTGACCAGGCTCTGCCCCTTACTTGCTCTTCTTCGTTGAGCAAGTCAGTTCTCTCTGAGTTTTTTCACTTGCAAACTGTTTAATATAATAATAACATATCCACTGTCAGTTTTCTGAGGATGAGACAAAAGTATAAAAGTGCCTAAACACAACACCTGACACAGGAGAAGGTCTGTAGAAATACTAGCTTAATCTCAACTGCTACACTCAATAAATATTTTTCTTCACTTCTCACATAGAAAAACAAAAGTTCAGAGGGAAGATCTGTCACTTAAAGTCAACCTATCTTAAGTTCACTTCCTGCTGGAAATCATTAGGTGCTTGCCTAATCTCTTCATGGCTGCCTGCATCTCCTGGTTCCTCAGGGTGTAGATGATGGGATTGAGCATGGGGGTCAAGACAGTGTAGCTGATGGATGCTGTCTTGTCCATGGGGAATGGAGTGAAGGGCCGGGCGTAGATATAGATACAGGGAATGAAAATCATAGACACAACTATGATGTGAGTGATGCAGGTGGAAGCTGCCTTCCTCCTCGCCTGCCCAGAGTGGGACCTCAGCATCACCAAGATGACAGTGTAAGAGATCAGAAGGAGGAGGAACCAGATGAAGACCAGCATCCCACTGTTGGAGATCATAAGGAACTCCAGGATGGAGGTGTCTGTGCAGGCCAGTCTCAGCACTTGTGGAATGTCACAGTAGAAGTTATCCAGGATGTTGGGGCCACAAAAGGGCAATGGGAGCATCAGAGCCAGCTGGACAATGGAGTGGACAAAGCCGCCTACGCAGGTAGCCACCACCAGCCCCACACACACTTGAGTGTTCATGATGGTGACATAGTGGAGGGGCCGGGAGATGGCTATGTAGTGGTCATAGGCCATCACTGAGAGGAAGAAGACAGCCCCGCCTCCCAAAAAGTGGAAGAAGAAGATCTGGGCCATGCAGCCCTGGTAGGTGATGGTCTTGCTCTCGTGCAAGAAGTCCACTAACATCTTTGGAGAAGTGACTGTGGAATAGCAGAGGTCTATGACAGCAAGATTTCGCAGCAGGAAATACATAGGTGTGTGGAGTCTGGAATCAGAGGTCACTGTGATCATAATGAGAAGGTTTCCCATGACAGTGGTGGTGTAGACAAAGAGGAACACCAGAAACAAGAAGAGCTGGAGCTCCTGAGTCTGTGAGAGCCCCAGGAGGACAAATTCTGATACACATGTGAGGTTTCCTGATGCCATGGTGTCTTCTCCGTTCACCTAAGCAACACAAACTGTCTGATGTTGCTGCTCACCTTTCAAGTGCTCAGGGGCTCAAAATGATTTGTCCAAGTTCCAGAAGATGGACATTCTTATGTGCATATCATAATATGCACATTATGCACAGGTGCGGATCTAAGTAGTCCTTCTCTAGACGGTTCACTAATTAGTGCTGGAATTTGTATCCTTGTTCATAGTGCATGATAGTTACCTGATGTTAACTGCTTTTGTTGTTCAGTTGTTAAGTCGTGTCCAACTCTTTGTGACCCCGTGGACTGCAGCATGCCAGGCTTCGTTGTCTTCCACTATCTCCCGGAGTTTTCTCAAATTCATGTCCGTTGACTCGGTAGTACTATCTAACCATCTCATCCTCTGCTGCCCCCTTCTTCTTTTACTTTCAGTCTTTCCCAGAATCAGAGTCTCTGGGTGCATGAAAAGCTTTTGTATTCGCAGGTCCTGGAAGGGGAGCCTCTGGACACAGTTGCACCCTGGGATATTTCATTTCTCCCCATCCCCAAGTGTAGGTGGCTCCTTACTGGGTAAGGCCCCCCCCAGATCACAGGTAGATACAAGAGTCAGAGGAGTAACTATTTCATTAATGGAGAAACAAATGATGAATATATTGCTTGAAGACTAGAACTCTTCTGAAAGGACAGCAATTTCAGAAAATGATATTGAATCCAAGGGTAGAAGAGAAAAAAATGTTGGAAAAAAATGGAAATAGATGAAAACTCTAAAGGAAGGAAGCAAACTATACGGAAGGAAAATAAGGGAATAAAATGAGTGAAGGAAGGAGAGATGAGGTGAAAGAAGGAGAGATGGAAAAATGGTGGGGCAAGGGAGGAAATGTGAACAAGGTGAAGAAGGACTCTCAGGGTTAGAGATAGAGGTGACAGGTGAGGGTCAAGTGTTCTCTTCTCTCCTCATCTCTCTGTCTCATCTCAGCCCCCACTCTCTCCCACCTGACCTGATGCATTCTATTATTGATCAGAGATTACTCCCTTCTTATTTTTCACTTCAATTTGCTTTCACTCCACTCTTCCTTCTACAAAGCTGTCCATGAGACCTTTCTAAATGCTGATCCAATCACTTTCCTCTCTCACCCCTTATAGTGATGCTCACCAGAGCCCCTTAGAAGCCACATCCAATATTTTGTGGATCAAGTCAGGGGAGAAACACATACTTACACTTGCACATGCAACTCAGCTTGTCATACAGGGCTATAAAACAAAACCTCCTTATGTCTTTCTAATCAGTATCTCTACCTCTGATGAACAACTTGCTCTTTAGTGGATTATAGTCTTAAACATGATAACATATTTATTTATTTCCATGCTTGTTTCCTGGAATTTTCTTCCCTCCCATCTCATCTCAACCTTAGAAAAGCCCACCTTTAACGTTACCCTCTCTGTCACTCCTATCACCATTTCCTCCCTTGCAGAAAAAAACCCACTGCTCAAGTTTCTTTAAGCATTTAAAACATACCCCAATAATATTTTTCATCATTTGTTTCCTTTTTCAGCTTCTCGTCTAAATCAACTATATCATGATTTCAGTATATTAGTAACCTTAGAAATTGGAATGGCAACTCTGATAACAGCACATGCTCAGTGAATGTTGCCAAATAATGTATTAAGTAGGTGATGGATTATGTGTAGTATTTTTAGTGATTTTAAGTATCCTGTTTCTTTTCTCATAAGGCCAGCTTTATGCTCAGTTGCTGAAATTCCTGGGTTTTACATGTAACACGAAGCCGCTGTATTAACAGCACAGTGCCCCCTCCAAATTACTTCCAAGGCTCTCCTCTTTCTTAGACTTAGTACCATCAAGTCTATGACACTGGCTTATTCTCCTCACCTTCCAGCAGGTGTTTTTAAATACCTAACTACTATTTTCCTATCAGCAGGTATGGAAAACCTCAGGCTCTCACCTTCCTTCATCACCGAGTGGAAGAAGAGAGTTCATGTCTTACACTTGGGGAGGTCCTCCCCCATGCAGTCTCACAGCTTCCTGATCCCTGCCATCACTCACACACATGACTCATGGGCATGGCCTTGGGGAAGAGGGGATCTCCTCAGGGAGAAATGATTGGACTGGGCTCAGGAAGCAGAGCTAGAATGAGTCCTGCTGGGGATGAGGGAACAATGGGACCTGTTAAAAAGTTTCTAGGTCTCTCAAAAGCATTATTTGAAAGGCCATCTTGAAGCCAAAAAACAAAGACGTAATCAAAACCAAAATAACAGAAACCCCACAAAACAAAAACAAACAAAAACCCACCAAAGACACTGAAAATTGTTGGATTAGGATACCAAGATTAGAAAGGACAGAACCTCTCCAAAAGAATCAAAATCTCTGGAAGTTTTGGAAGCACCCATTAGATCACCTAGAATGGATATGAAGACTCAGAAATGCCCACACAGAATTTTTGATGTAGTAGGTCTTGGGCTACAAGGAGATCCAAGCAGTCCATCCTAAAGGAGATCAGTCCTGGGTGTTCATTGGAAGGACTGATGCTGAAGATGAAACTCCAGTACTTTGGCCACCTCATGCGAAGAGTTGACTCATTGGAAAAGACCCTGATGCTGGGAGGGATTGGGGGCAGGAGGAGAAGGGGACAACAGAGGATGAGATGGCTGGATGGCATCACCGACTCTATGGACATGAGTTTGAGTAAACTCCAGGAGTTGGTGATGGACAGGGAGGCCTGGCGTGCTGGGATTCATGGGGTCACAAAGAGTCAGACACGACTGAGCGACTGAACTGAACTGAACTGAACTGAGGTCTTGGTTGGAGCATGAAAACTTGTATTTCAAACAAATTTTCAGGTGATGATGATGATGCTTCTCTGAAACCACAGTTTGAGACTGACTGACTCTGAGTTTCACTGTTCTCTGTCAACATGGTGGTGGTGGTTTAGGCCCTAAGTCATGTCCAACTCTTGTGACCCCACAGACTATGGCCCACCAAGCTCCTCTGTCCATGGGATTTTCCAAGCAAGAATACTGGAGTGAGTTGCTATTTCCTTCTCCAGGGGATCTTCCCAACCCAGGAATCGAACCTGGGTCTCCTGCAGGCAGATTCTTTACCCACTGAGTACCAGGGAAGCTCATCAACACAGTGAACAGTTCTTTCTCACAATATAAAAAAAAAACTTGATTGATAGCTTACTTTAAAAAAATTAATAGATCTTAATTTGGATGATGTCATAGGTGGAAAAATGTTTGTACACTAATTGGAAACAAATCTGTAAACTCATTTTGTCAACCAGATCCCAAGATTGATTTCTCATCCATATGCAATTATTGCACCATTTTAAAACTCTAGCACTCTTTATATATGAATTAGTACTCAATGAGATCCTTCCTTTCATATAAGCACTAGTACAGGAAATGTTTGTATTTTCTTAATATGATGAACTGTTCAGAATTGGAATTAACTGGCTTCATAACCTCAGTGAACAATAAAAACTGATATTTCTTAAATAGCTTTCTATTCTACATGAGATTCCAGGTTGGTCTGAATTCTTTTGAAACAAATGTTTATACTTAGCAAAATGTAATCCCTCTGGAATATTAAAAAATGTGAAGCTCTGTTTTTTCCCCCAGGTGGTGCTAGTGGTAAAGAACTCACCTGCCAATGCAGGAGACTAGAGACGTGGGTTTGACCCCTGGGTCAGGAAGATCCCCTGGAGAAAACTAAGATCATGGCATCTGGTCCCATCACTTCATGGTAAATAGATAGGGAAACAATGGAAACAGTGACAGACTTAATTTTCTTGGGCTCCAAAATCACTGCAGATGGTGACTGCATCTATGAAATTAAAAAACACTTGCTTCTTGGAAGAAAAGCTATGACCAACCTAGACAGCATATTAAAAAGTAGAGACATTACTTTGCCGACAAAGGTCTGTCCAGTCAAAGATATGGTTTTTCCAGTAGTCATGTATGGATGTGAGAGTTGGACTATAAAGAAAGCTAAGTGCTGAAGAATTGATGCTTTTGAACTGTGGTGTTGGAGAAGACTCTTGAGAGTCCTTTGGACTGCAAGGAGATCCATCTTAAAGGAAATCAGTCCTGAATATTCATTGGAAGGACTGATGCTGAAGCTGAAACTCCAATACTTTGGCCACCTGATATGAAGAACTGACTCCTTGGAAAAGACCATACACTTGGAAAGATTGAGGGCAGGAGGAGAAAGGAGTGACAGAGGATGAGGCGGTTGGATAGCACTACTGACTCAATGGACATGAGTTTGAGTAAACTCTGGGAATTGGTGATGGACAGGGAAGCCTGGCATGCTGCAGTCCATGGGGTCGCAAAGAGTCGGACTCAACTGAGTGACTGGACTGAACTGATGTCTTCTTTGGAGAAACGTCTGTTTAGTTCTTTGGCCCGCTTTTGATTGGGTCATTCATTTGCTGGTATTGAGCGGCATGAGCTTCTTGTATATTTTGGAGATTAATTCTTTGTCAGTTGTTTCATTTACTATTATTTTCTCCCATTTTGAAGGCTGCATTTTCTTCTTGCTTATAGTTTCCCTTGTTGTGTAAAAGCCTTTAAGTTTAATTAGATCCCATTTGTTTATTTTTGCTTTTATTTCCATTACTCTGGGAGGTGGGTCATAGAGGATCTTGCTGTGATTTAGGTCAGAGAGGGTTCTATCTATGTTTTCCTCTATAGTTTCTGGTCTTACATTTAGATCTTTAATCCATTTTGAATTTATTTTTTTGTATGGTGTTAGAAAGTGTTCTAGTTTCATTCTTTTACAAGCAGTTGACCAGTTTTCCCAGCACCACTTGTTAAAGAGATTTTCTTTTCCCCATTGTATATTTTTGCCTCCTTTGTCAAAGGTAAGGTGTCCATAGGTGTGTGCTCACTCTCAACACTACTATTCAACATAGTTTTGGAAGTCCTAGCCACAGCAATCAGAGAAGAAAAAGAAGCAAAAGGAATCCAGATTGGAAAAGAAGAAGTAAAACTCTCACTGTTTGCAGATGACAATCCTTTACATAGAAAACCCTAAAGATACTACCAGAAAATTACTAGAGTTAATCAATAAATACAGTAAAGTTGCAGCATATAAAATTAATACACAGAAATCCCTTGCATTCCTATACACTAACAGTGAAGAAACAGAAAGAGAAATTAAGGAAAGAATCCCACTTACCATTGCAACAAAAAAAAAATAAAATACTTAGGAACAAATTTACCTAAAGAAACAAAGACCTATATATAGAAAACTATAAAACACTTATGAAAGATATCAAAGATGACATAAATAGATGGAGAAATATACCATGTTCGTGTTTTGGAAAAATCAATGTAGTGAAAATGAGTATACTACCCAAAGCAATCTATAGATTCAACACAATCCCTATCAAGCTACCAATGGTACTTTTCACAGAACTTGAACAAATAATTTCACAATTTGTATGGAAACATATAAAACCTCAAAAAGCCAAAGCAATCTTGAGAAAGAAGAATGGAACTGGAGGAATAAACCCTCCTGACTTCAGGCTATACTGCAACGCTACAGTCATCAAGACAGTATGGTACTAGCACAAAGACAGAAATATAGATTAACGGAAGTCAGATAATTTTTACAGCACATCAAGATTACAATGCCAGTTAATTCCAATTTTGAGCAATTTCTCATAATGAAAAAAAAAAAGTGGGTTTCCTGTACCAATCCTTGTGCCAGAGGTGGTAAGAATTCACATGTAAAGAATGTTGACATTGGTACAGGTGGTTAATCAATTTGTGGGCTTTGGTTGACAAAATAAGGGACAAGGTTTACAGGGCAGTAAGTTAACACTGTAGTCTACAAGTATTTTTTCCACCTACAAATTTCCCTAGGAAAAGATCAGTTAGGCTTAAAAGTAAGAGAAAAAGACGAAAAGAAGAAGAAGGGGAAGAAGAAGGAAGGAAATCAGACAAGTTATCTCAAAGATTGCACAACAGAGAGCTGTCCCTGTGCAGATGAGATAGTCCATGGGTCTCAAAGTGTGGTCCCCAGAACAGGGGCATCAGCATCATCTGAAAACTTGCTATAAATGCAAATTCTTGGCCTTATCATTGACCAATTAAATGAGAAAGTCTGGGGCAGGAGCACAGTCGTTTGTCTTTTAAGAGGCATTCCAGGTGATTGCCTCACAGGTAAGAACCACTGTTGTAAGAAGTAATTTCTTCTAAAACTTTCAGAGAGTTTGTTTCTTTTGAAGAGACTCTTGTCCTTTTGAATCTTGGCCTGAGAATCCTATATTCTACAAATCTATAAAATTATATTGTAAAAAAAATATTATATTGTCCTTGGTCCTTTTGACCCCAAGGGAATAGCTCTTAATGAATATGTGCTTTTGAGGCATTTTGAAACTTTTTAACAACCCCCATTGCTCCCTTGCCCCCAGTGGTAATTGGCCCAGCCTTGTTTCCTGAGTGAGTCCAGTAGTTTCTCCTTGAGGGTATTCCCTCCTCCTTGGGTCACACCCCTTGTTGTACATGTGATGTATGGGCAGTGGCTGGTAAACTAAAACTAAAGCAGAAAAAGGATCTTCAAGAAGATGTTAGACATGAAGACTCTCTACCATTGTGGGCTGAAAGAAGGTAAGAGATCCAGGCTTTCCTCACCTGTATATAGAGCAGCTGTAAGAAGCATCCAGAAACACTTGATGGAGAGTGGAGAGAATAAACAGATGATATAGACTTGATAGAAGTAATTCATAAGTGTGATGAGGACTTCAAAAGGCAATGCAGGGAAAATGAGGTATTGAAAACAGATTCCTCAAGTTGCATGTGCAAAACCAAGCTTTTCACAACCAAGTGAAAACTTGGTCTTGTGATTTAGAGGGAGAATGCTGAAAGCAAAGGATAACAGAATACACCACAAAACTGTCTACGTGGTCACGTTGAACAAGATAACACAATTACCTACTCATACATTATGTTAGCAAGCTTTTTTGAGCAACTGCTAGATCAGAGTTGTTATTCTAGATGACGGGGCTACTAAATAATTGAATTTACAATCTAGCTAAGAGAGACAACAGAAAATAGATGATAAAAGCTATAACTAAGAGAACTTATAAAATGTTATTGGAACCCCGAGAAGTTCGAGATTAATTCTGCATGGGAGAAATGGAGAAGGAGTCACAGAAAAGGTGATATCTGGAGACTTCTAAGTTGAGAAGGTTGTAGAAGGTATTTCAGGAAACACAATTCATTCCCAAAGCTACAGATATAACCAAGCATATGGTATATGTGAGAGATTATGGATTCCTTGAACAACAATCAGTCTTGGGTAACAGGGATACTGATGAGAAAGGTAGACAGAGCCTACATTTTAAAGCTTGGTGTGACATACTGAGAGGGAGTTACATGTATGTAAGCATGCATGTCAACCCTGAATTAACCCATTAGATCACTTTTAAGAGTTGTTAAGCTGTGGGCCCTCGATACTCATTAAAAGATTATTGAAAAAGTTGGCTTAAAGCTCAACATTCAGAAAACTAAGATCATGGCATTAGATCCCATCACTTCATGGCAAGTGGATGGGGAAACAGTGGCTGACTTTATTTTTCTGGGGTCCAAAATCACTGCGACTGGTGATTGCAGCCACGGAATTAAAAGACGCTTACTCCTTGGAAGGAAAGTTATGACCAACTTAGACAGCATATTAAAAAGCAGAGACATTACTTTGCCAACAAAGGTCCGTCTAGTCAAGGCTATGGTTTTTCCAGTGGTCATGTATAGATGTGAGAGTTGGACTGTGAAGAAAGCTGCTGCTGCTGCTTCTAAGTCACTTCAGTCGTGTCCGACTCTGTGCGACCCCATAGACAGCAGCCCACCAGGCTCCCCCATCCCTGGGATTCTCCAGGCAAGAACACTGGAGTGGGTTGCCATTTAGTGAAGAAAGCTGAGCACTGAAGAATTGGTGCTTTTGAACTGTGGTGTTGGAGAAGACTCTTGAGAGTCCCTTTGGACTGCAAGGAGATCCAACCAGTCCTTCCTAAAGGAAATAAGTCCTGGGTGTTCATTGGAAGGATTGATGTTGAAGCTGAAACTCCAATACTTTGGCCACCTGATGTGAAGAGCTGACTCATTTGAAAAGACCCTGATGCTGCGAAAGATTGAGGGCAGGAGGAGAAGAGGACGACAGAGGATAAGATGGTTGGATGGCATCACTGACTCAGTGGACATGGGTTTGGGTGGACTCCAGGAGTTAGTGATGGACAGGGAAGCCTGGCGTGCTGTGGTTCATGGAGTCACAGTCGGACACGACTGAGCGACTGAACTGAGTTGAACTGAATGAGGGAGGAAGACGATGAGATATGAGTTGAGAAAGCTCTCTGTGACAGTGACATAGAAGATGGACTGGAGTGGCTGCAGATGGAAGAAGAAGGATGAGACTAAAATGACCTCTGATAGACAATAGATTGTAGGAGGCAGGTGAGGGAGGGGAGTGAAGCAAGACGGGGGAGTGAGGAAGCCCCTTAACCCTCACCTATCACCCCTATCTCTCATTCTCCATGTCCTTCTTCATTTTATTCCCATGCCCACCCCTGTCTCTCCTCCTTTCCATTCCTCTTCCTTCTTCTCCCTTCCTTTTACTCCAACTTCTTTATTCCTTTGCCTATTCTGTTTCTCTTGTGTCAATATCTTCCTTTGTCTTCTCCCTTGTAATCAGTAATATCTTCTAAAATTGTTTCTTTGAGTATTCCAGTCTCCCTTGCACAAGATCCTTCACCCATTTCTTAATCCAGAGAACCCCTCTCCCCCTTTTCTTGTCTCAGAACACATATCATACATGTCCTGTTACCGTTCCCAGTAAGGGACCACCTACATCAGTCAGAGGAGGCACTCCCTATAGCTTTTCACTCACCCAGAATCAACACCACATACTTTTTGAATATTGACTATCAGCAAACTGTGCATGGTAGTGTACAAATAAATTATAAGATACATATTTATTCCTCTGGGAGCTTAGAGTTGAATTATAGAGGGAAAATATAGACTTGTGAAAAGTCCATTCATATTATAATGTGTTAACTGTTGCTTGATAAATGACTGGTACAAAAGATGTGTCAGAGACTGGAACATGGGTTTATTTAGATTAGGACACTACACAGAGGAGAGTGATGAGCATGTGTTATTCCAAGCACTGTTCTAGAAACCTTATGTGTTATTTAATTCCATGGAAAATTTCTAGAAAGGAAAACTTTCTAGAGATGTGGAAACAGACTCAGGTAAATAACTTACTCAAGGTAAAATCTGATGGAACATAAAGTTCTGAAATTTGACTCTGGTTCTGTTGGACTCTGTTTTCCCACCTCTATATTACACTGAATCTTTGAAAAGCAGATAGAGTGTCTCTGGATGGCTTTAAGATGTCTCATGAACGTGTATTCCAGCATCAACTAGTGAAATCTCCAAAGACAAGGCCACTTATATCAGAACATGGTATAATGATCTACAGATGAGGGTGTCCATCATTTGGACTTGCACAATTGCTTTGAGCCACTGAGCACTAGAATAGCATGTAGTAACTTCATGCATCTCTGTCTGTGGTGTGTTTTCTTTAGGTGTATGGAGAAGACATCATGGCATCAGGGAACCACACATGTGTGTCAGAATTTGTCTTCCTGGGGCTCTCACAGACTCAGGAGCTCCAGCTCGTCTTGGTTCTGGTGTTCCTATTTGTCTACACCACCACTGTCATGGGAAACCTCCTCATCGTGGTGACAGTGACCTCTGATTCCAGGCTCCACACACCCATGTATTTTCTGCTCAGAAACCTGGCTATCTTAGACCTCTGTTTCTCCTCAGTCACTGCTCCAAAGATGCTGGTGGACTTGCATGCTGAGAAGAAGACCATCTCCTACCAGGGCTGCATGACTCAGGTCTTCTTCCACTTTCTGGGAGGTGCCATGGTCTTCTTCCTCTCAGTAATGGCCTATGACCGCCTTGTTGCTATATCCCGGCCCCTCCACTATGTCACCATCATGAACACTCAGCTCTGTGTGGGGCTGGTTGTGACAGCCTGGATGGTAGATTTTGTTCATTCCATTTCCCAACTGACTCTGATGCTCCCACTGCCTTTTTGTGGCCCCAATGTCCTAGATAATTTCTACTGTGATGTTCCACAAGTTCTGAGACTCGCCTGCACTGACACTTCTGTCTTGGAGTTCCTCATGATCTGCAACAGTGGGATGCTGGATGTCATCTGGTTCCTCCTCCTCCTGGTCTCCTACTCAGTCATCCTGGTGATGCTGAGGTCCCACTCAGGGCAGGCGAGGAGGAAGGCAGCTTCCACCTGCACCACCCACATCATCGTGGTGTCTATGGTCTTCATTCCAAGCATTTACCTCTATGCCCGGCCCTTCACCTCCTTCTCCATGGACAAGGCTGTATCCACCAGCCACACGGTCATGACTCCCATGCTCAACCCCATGATCTACACCCTGAGGAACCAGGAAATGCAGGCAGCAGTGAAGAGATTAGGGAGACACTGGCTGCTTTGTAAAAGGGAGTGATAGTGGGTCACTTCTCTTTGACTTTGTTTTCTATTTTTAAAGTGGAGAAAGAGCTGTCACATCTGTCCTCTTCATAGCTTGTGGATGTGCTGTGAGGGTAATTGTAGAAGTGAATGAGTATCAAAAATAAGCAACTTATTCAGATTTTTAGGAAAAAGGAAAATATCTTTTTTTATGTGGTGGATTGTTTGAACACTCCTACAACAATAAGATGCATTGCCATAGAAACATTCTGGAAAGCCACATCTTCCTTTCTGCCTTCTTGGTGGACAGTTTCCTCTTAGGATGACAGCATTTCCCCAGAAGAGCAGTTCTGTTTTCTGTATGTGACCTATTTTTTCTGTACCCCATTTAGGTGTGAGTCTGGATTATTGGAAACTGTACAATATTTAGAGTCTTAAGCCTTGGAGACCCTAACCCATCACTTACCAAATAGATAAGCTTGAATGAGACACTTGGCCTCTCTTGAACTCATAACTTCTTCTTCAACAAAGTTACTGAAATTAGTATCTGACCCCACACTTCCCAGATTTATTATAAGAATCAAATCCAAAAAATAGTGAGAAAACATTGAGTAAACCATATATTTTATTTGATTCAATTTTCAAGTTTGAAATTATCATGAATATGTAATTTTTTCTCTTTACCTTTTAATATAGTATAGTTATTACAAGCAAAAGATTATGTGTAAAATGCATGTAAGTTGTAAAACACTGTTATGTGAACATTCATATACCTGCTGCTCAGTTCAAGAACCATAGAGTACCAAAAGCTTATACCTACCTACCCATAGATTCTCTCATCACATCACTTTTCCACAGATGAAACTATGTTTCTGAATTTTATGTTTATCATTCCATTGCTTATAAAAATAGCTTTACCACATTTTTACACAGTTTATTGTAATGTTTTGCTTCTTTGAGTTTTATAAACATATCAAACTGCATATAATATTCTGTTTTTTTCACTCAACAATATGCCTTTTTAAAATTCATTTATTTTAATTGGAGGTTAATTACTTTACAATATTGTAGTGAGTTTTGCCATACACTGACATGAATCAGCCATGGGTGTAAGTGTGTTTTAAATGCTGCATATTATTCTTTTTGGATTAGTTTTTTCATTTGTACTGCTGTATAATATCCCATTATGAAAATTAGCTTTGGGGGATTGTGCCCAGTTTTCATTCTAGCCAACAGTACTGTTTTGCATATTCTTTTACTTGTCTCTAGCTGTTTTGTTGAGGAGCTATAGGCCTTTACCTTGAAGTGGAATTGCTGAGTCATGACATCTTCAAACATTTACCTTTACAAAAAAAGTGCCAAATGGTTTTCCAAAGTTGTATCTCATTCATCTTCATCAGCAGTGCTGAAGTGGTCCCATTAATTCATGTTCTCCTAACAGTGAATATTGTTGAACTTCTTCATTTTTGCCCATTAAGTGGGTTCACAATAGTCTTAATTTGAGTTTCTCTAACATTTCTTTCCATATTTTTTATTGTATTCAGGTTTCCCATGAATGCATTTTGTTCAGCTTTTCTATTAACTTTTTCTAGTTCATGTAGGAATTCTTATACAATTTGTTGATGATCTATTTTCAGTTATATTTATTATAATGTGTGTGTGCCTGCTAAGTCACTTCAGTCATGTCCGACTCTGCTACCCTATGGACTGTAGCCCGCAAGGCTCCTCTGTCCCTGGGAATCTCCAGGCAAGAATACTGGAGTGGGTTATTGTGCCCTCAAGTGGGATCTTCCAACACAGGGCTCGAACCTATGTCTCTTATGTGTCTCCTGCATTGGCAAGATTTATTACTATAACTTCTCCCAGTTTGTGATTTGTCTTCTCTATTTTTGTTGTTAGTTTTCATGTAGTCAGGCATATCAATCTTTTATTTTAGTATTAGTTCTTATTGAGACCAGATTTTTAAACATTTTTTTTCTTATTCAGAGGACAGAAAAATATTTTGGTACATAGTTCTTTTAACTTAAAAACGTCCACTTTAAAAACATTTTAAGCTTTTTGAAAAATGTCAGACTTACAGTAAAGATGCAAGTATAGTATAAAGGACTATTTTCCTGACCATTTGAGGACACTGCTTAAGTTGCCAACCTGATGCCAACCATTCCTTAATATTTGTCTGCATTTTCTAGAGTCATTTCCCTCTGTTACTGCCATACAGTCATTAATATTGATATGTTATCAGTACTTTGCTATACTTTTAGCCTCTACTCAAGTCTTGCCAAATATCCCAATAAAGTCTCATAGAAAGAAAATCTGCTTCAAAAACAAGTGTTGCATTTAGTTGTCATGTCTCTTCAGACTTTTTTGATCTGGAAGATCTCCTTGATTTTGATTATCTTGGGAACTTTAAAAAATTATTGGCCACTTATTTTGTAGGATGTCCTTCAGTTTGGATTTGTCTGATGTTTCATGATGATTAGACTCAGGTAATGTATCTCTGTAACTTTACCAGAAACAACCCACCAGTCACTCTCTGTTCCTATTACAGCCTATGAGGTGTGAATGTTTTTGTTCTGTCACTAACATGCCATCACTCTGACTACTTGACTAACAGGTGTTCACTAACTTTCATCCCTGATTTTTCTTAATTACATTTTAATCCTCCTCCTTCTTTCTTGGGTCCCACCTCCTTTTCCCTTTCTCCTCTAGCTCTTCACCCTCCTCACATCATTAATGATTTTGAAGCTGGTACAAGCTGAGTCCTGAACACAGGAAAATTATACCCTTTAACTGCTTCCATTAAGTCTTTGCTGAAACAGGATGGGAATATGAATAAACAGAGAAGCTGTATACCGCTCTGTCCATCCTCAGCTCTCCCCTCTTTCCTCCTCCCTGCTGCCACAGAGGCCCTCATCTGTACTCTTTTGCAAACCTCCTTCGCTGGCTTCTAACCTCCCTCAAGGTAAAACATAAATGTAGGCACCTGATATCTTAACATTATTCAGAGTGATTCGTGCCTCCTCTCCACTCTAATGTCCCACCACTTCCCGCTGTGCTCCAGCCTTGTCAAGGCTTTCAGGGTTCATAAAGTGTATGCTGTACCATTTCATCTCTAGATCCCTATTCTGCCAGAAACACACTTCCCCTCCTTTGTCTGCCTAACTCACTTCTGTCTGAACGTTGTATCCTCTGGGAAGCCATCCCCTGTCTCCCAGTCATGATTACTCAGTTTTTTAACCTTTCGTGTTCCTCTAGTTAAGCTATCTCCCCTGTGAAGTACATTTCTACATTTCTGGGTCTGTTTTTCCCATGAGCCTGCAAGTTTGTTGAGAGGAGAATGTATGTCTTCTTTTTGAATTCTCAGCATTAAATATTGAGGTATACCCAACTTGCCTTTTATTGCTCTCCTACTCTTAAAAAAGGATAACTTTCAGTTATGTTAACAAATGTTGACCTAAAACAAATAGCAAATATTTCTCCAGCAAAGATGGGTTTATTCAGGATCAGCAGAGAACTGCAATTCAAGCTCTGCACCCATGGTGAATGGAAGAGCACCCATGTGCAAGTCCTTCAAGGCAAGAGAAGAAGACTGTTTTTATGTAGAGGGAAAGGAGGGTGAGAAGGCAGGAATAAAGAGTTCATGGCTTTTCACTGGCTGAGTCCTTGTCAGGAAAGAAGAGGTGTCTTTCTTTTTCCTGTTGGGCTCTGCTATTGTCACACGGTGTGAGAGCTCCCTGCTCTGGTCTCCCAACTTTACTTAACTGAGGTTTCAGCTTATTAACTTTTTACATTTATGAACTTTAAAAATAGTCCAACACTTCAAAACTACAAGCCATATTAGAACCATTTTCTAAAACAGATAAATTATCCACAATCCTGATCTGAAGAATCAACTTTGAATTTTAGATGTGGTTTGGTAAACATTTTATACTCATTTATGTGCCTTGAGAGGACAAATATATAAACTAGAATATACAAAGACTATCTTACTGAGAATTAAATCAGAATCATAAGAATTAATTCAGGCAATTAATTAGTCACTTTATCAATAGTGACATCTGACAGTCAAGGAGATTGACAAGACATTCACTTCCCTAGCATGAACTCAGGCTATCTTGTTTTTCAGTTTTTAATTATTATTTATTTTTTTAATTATTATTTTTTTAGCTACAGTGTGCAATTTGTGGGATCTTCATTCCCCAACCATGGATCAAACTTGGGCCCTTGCAGTAAAAGTGCTGAGTCCTAACCAGGGAATTCCACCATGGAATTCCTCAGTCTGTTTTATTAAATGGTTGGATTTTAAAATGAACTAAAGGACTGATGCTGAAGCTGAAACTCCAGTACTTTGACCACCTCATGTGAAGAGTTGACTCATTGGAAAAGACCCTGATGCTGGGAGGGATTGGGGACAGGAGGAGAAGGGGACAACAGAGGATGAGATGGCTGGATGGCATCACCGACTCGATGGGCATGAGTTTGAGTAAACTCTGGGAGCTGGTGATGGACAGGGAGGCCTGGAGTGCTGCGATTCATGGGGTCGCAAAGAGTCGGACACGACTGAGCAACTGAACCGAATGGAACTGAAAGCCAAGTGTGTGAGATGAGTGCTGTGCAGTAGTTTGAACATTCTTTGGCATTGCCTTTCTTTGGGATTGGAATGAAAACTGACCTTTTCCAGTCCTGTGGCCACTGCTGAGTCTTCCAAATTTGCTGGCATATTGAGTGCAGCACTTTCACAGCATCATCTTTTAGGATTTGAAGTAGCTCGACTGGACTGCCATCACATCTACTAGCTTTGTTAGTAGTGATGCTTCCTAAGGCCCACTTGACTTCACATTCCAGGATGTCTGGCTCTCAGTGAGTGATCACATGATTGTGGCTATCTGGATCATGAAGATCTTTTTTGTATAGTTCCCCAGTTTCCCCCATTGTCAGTCTCTCCTATCAGGAAGCTTCCATAAGCCTCTTATCCTTATCCATCAGAGGGCAGACAGAATGAAAAGCACAATCACAAAAAACTAATCAAACTAATCACATGGACCACAGCCTTGTCTAACTCAATGAAACTATGAGCCATGCCATGTAGGGCCACTCAAGATGGATGGGTCATGGTGGAGAATTTTGACAAAATGTGGTCCCCTGGAGAAGGGAATGGCAAACCACTTCAGTATTCTTGCCTTGAGAACCCCATGAACAGTATGAAAAGAAAACATACAGATGGCTAATAAACACATGATTAGATGCTCAGCATCACTCATTATCAGAGAAACTCAAATTAAAAAACACAATGTGATACCATTTCACACTGGTCAGTATGGTTGCCATCAAAAAGTCTACAAACAATAAATGATGGAGAGGGTATGGAGAAAAGGCAACCCTCTTAAACTATTGGTGGGAATACAAACTAGTACAGCCACTATGGAGAACAGTGTGGAGATTCCTTAAAGAACTGGAAATAGAACTGCCATATGACTCAGAAATCCCACTGCTGGGCATACACCCCAAGGAAACCAAAATTGGAAGAGACTCATGTACCCCAGTGTTCACTGCAGCACTGTTTACAATAGCTAGGACATGGAAGCAACCTAGATGTCCATCAGCAGATGAATAGATAAGGAAGTTGTGGTACATATACACAGTGGAATATTACTCAGCTATAAAAAAGAATGCATTTGAGTCAGTTCTAATGGGTGGATGAAACTGGAGCCTATTATACAGAGTGAGGTAAGTCAGAAAGAGAAACACCAATACAGTATATTGACACATATATGTGGAATTTAGAAAGACAATAAATGATGGCCCTATATGCAAAACAGTAAAAGAGACACAGATATAAAGAACAGACTTTTGGACTATGTGGGAGAAGACAAGGGTGGGATGATTTGAGAGAATAGCATTGAAACATGTATATTACCATATGTAAAATAGATGACCAGTATTACAAGTTTAATGCATGAAACAGGGCACCCAAAGCCAGTGCGCTGGGACAACCCAGAAGGATGGGGAGGGGAGGGCGGTGGGAGGGGTGTTCAGGATGGGGGGACATATGTTGATGTATGGCAAAAAACCACTACAATGTTGTAAAGTAATTAGCTTCCAATTAAAATAAATAATTTTTTTTAAAAGAAAAGACAAAAAAAAAAAAAAAACCATCTGACTTCTTAGAGCTTTCTGAACTGCATAGGATTTCCAGGTTGGTCTGAATTCTTTGCAAATATTTATACTTGGCAAAATAAAGTATCTGCCTATGACAGATAAGAATATACTGTGAAACTCTTCCACATACAAGAGATAATAAATTTTTTAAGTTATTTTTTTAATTGATGTAATAGTTGCTGTATAATAGTATGTATGTTACAGGTATACAATATTCTGACCAACAATTTTAAAGGTTATACTTCATTTATAGTTATTATAAAATATTTGTTGTATTCCCTGTGTTTTACAATACATCCTTACTCTCCATGTCCATTCACATTGCTGAAAATGGCAAATTTCTATTCCTTTTATGGCTGGGTACTTCCTGGGTGTTCATTGGAAGGACTGACGCTGAAGTTGAAACTTCAATACTTTGGCCAACTCATGTGAAGAGTTGACTCATTGGAAAAGACCCTGATACTGGGAGGGATTGGGGGCAGGAGGAGAAGGGGACGACAGAGGATGAGATGGCTGGATGGCATCACCGACTCGATGGACATGAGTTTGAGTAAACTCTGGAAGTTGGTGATGGACAGGGAGGCCTGACGTGCTGCAATTCATGGGGTCACAAAGAGTCGGACACGACTGAGTGACTGAACTGAACTGAACTGAACTGAGTATTCCACTATATATATGTGTATATATATATATATATATATATATATATATACACACTACATCTTCTTTATCCATTCACCTTAGACACTTCAGTTGTATTCATTTCTTGGCAATTATATAAATAACATTGCTATGTACATTGTACATGTGTCTTTCAAATTAGTGTTTTGGGGTGTTTTTGAAAATATATCCAGAAGTGGAATTGTTGGTTCATGTAGTAGTTCTATTTTCAGTTTTTTTCAGAAACTTCTATACTGTTTTTCACAGTGGCTGCACCAGTCTACATTCCCACCAATAGTATATACGGGTTCCCTTTTCCCCACATCCTCACCAACATTTGTTATTTGTGTTGTTTTTGATGATAGCAATTCTGACAAGTATGAGGTGATATCTCATTATGATTTTCATTTGCATTTGCCTGATAATTAGCAATATTGACTATCTTTTCTTCTATCTGTTAGCTATATGTATTTTTCCTGAAAAATGTCTATTCAGGGACTTCCTTGGTGGTCCACTGGCTAAGACTCCCTGCTCCCAGTACAGGGGGCAAGGATTTGATCTCATGTGGGCAAGGATCCACATGCCACAACTAAGAGTTCACATGCTGCAACTAAAAGAGCCTGAATGTTACAGCTAAAATGACCTCACTTGCTGCAATGAAAATTGAAGATTCTGCATACTGCAGCTAAGGCCCAGAGTAGCCAAATAAATATTTTTTTAAAAAAAGAAAAGAAAATTGTCTATTCAGTTCTTCTGCTCATTTTTAAATTGGGATTTTTCTTTTTTGGATGTTGAGTTGCATGAGCCATTTATATATGTGGGATTAATCCCTTATCATTCCTGTAATTGGCAAACATTTCTTCTCATTCTCTAGGTTGGCCTTTCACTTTGTGAATGGTTTCCTTTGCTGTGCAAATGCTGAGTTTAATTAGCTCCTATTTGATTGTTTTTGCCTTTGTTTCCTTTATTTTAGGAGACAGATCCAAAACAATATTGTGGCAAATTATGTCAGTGTTCTGGCTATGTTTTTCTCTACGAGTTTTGTAATACTCAGTAGTCTGTTTAGGTATGTAACCCGTTTTGAGCTTATTTTTTAATGTGATGTTACAGGATGTTCTAATTTCATTCTTTTACATGTAAGATACCCTGGAGAAGGAAAAGGCTACCCACTCCAGTATTCTGGCCTGGAGATTTCCATCGACTGCACAGTCCATGGAGTCACAAAGAGTCAGACACGACTGAGCAATTTTCACTTCACTTCTACATATAGATGCCCAGTTTTTTCAGCACCACTTATTGAAGAGACTGACTTTTCTCCATTGTATATTTTTGCCTCTTTTGTTGTAGATTAATTGATCATAAATGCATGAGTTTATTTCTGGGCTCTCAATTCTGTTGCATTGATCTATGTGTCTGTTTTCATGCCAGTGTCATGCTATTTTGATTACTGTAGCTTTGTAGTATAGTCTGAAGTCAGTAAGTTTGGCTCCTCCAGCTCTGTTCTTCTTCCTTAAGATTATTTTGGTTCTTCGGGGTCTTTTGTGTTTCCATACGAATTTTTAAAGTATTTGTTCTAGTTCTATGAGAAATGCTATTGGTATTTAGATAGGGATTGCATGAGTCTGTAGATTGCCTTGGGTATTATGGTCATTTTAACAATATTGATTCTTCCTGTCCAAGAACACAGAATATCTATCCATCTGTTTCTGTCATCTCTTTCTTTCATCAGTGTCTTAGTTTGCCAAGTATAGGTCTTCTTAGGTAGGTCTATTCCTAGGGTTGTTTTTTTTTTTTTTTTTTTAATGTAATAGTAAATTGGATTATTTACTTAATTTCTCTTTCTGATAGTTTGCTATTAGTGTATAGAAGTGCAGGACATTTCTGTAGGTTAATTTTGTATTTTACAATTTTACCAAATTCAGTGATGAGTTCTGGAAGTTTTCTGGTGGTGTTTTTAGGATTTTCTGTGTATAATATCATGCCATCTGCAAAGAGCAACACTTTCACTTATTCCTTTCCAATTTTGAACACTTTTATTTCTTTTCCTGTCTGATTGCTCTGGCTAGGACTGTGAGAATTATGATGAATAAAAGTGATGAGAGTGGACATCCTTGTCTTGTTCTTAATCTTAGAGGAAATGCTTTCTGCTTTCCACTGTTGAGAGTATGTTAGCTATGGGAGTTTGGGGGGGATCTCTTCTTTTGTTTAGAGGATTAGTCTATCTTAAAACTGAGTCACCTGGAAAAAGCACCCTGGATTGATTCTGGGGAAGGGGACAGAACTTGTCTATCTCTTTGATTATCATATGGGTGATTTTGATTCTGATTTACCTTTCAGTAAGAGAAAATGTATATGTTCCAGTTTATATATTTCCCCTGTCAGGGCACAAGTGACTCTGCAAAATGTACCCCAGGCCTCATCTGTTCACTGCATCCCCTAGTCAATAATTGACTTCAAAAGCCCTGAATGACCCAAATGGAGTAATTATGCTAAAGACTCAGTCAAGGACACTAAGCTGAGAAAATTATTTCCCTATATACTACATATGAAAGAAAATTTTTTTCATACTTAACTTCAAACTGTTAAATGGATGCAGGATATACATGAAAAGAACTTCATTCACATCTTCATTAAGGGATCTCAGTGTCACTGATGATTAATAATTCTCCCCTTGTGAAGGTCAGTTTTATTTTATAACTTGACTAGTCTATAGTTCTCAGTTATGCAAACATGAATCTAGGTGTTGCTGTGAAGGTATTTTGTAGGTGTAATTGATTCTATAATCAGTTATTTTGATTTTACTTTTTTATTAATTTATTTTTTATTGAAAGATCATTTCTTTACAGAATATTGTTTTCTGTCAAGCCTCAACATGAATCAGCCATAGGCACACATATATTTCCTCCCTTTTGAACCTCCCTCCCATCTCCCTCTCCATCCCACCCCTCTAGGTTGATACAGAGCCCCTGTTTGATTTTCCTGAGTCATACAGCAAATTCCCATTGGCTATATATTTTACATATGGTAATATAAGTTTCCATCTTATTCTTTCCATGCATCTCACCCTCTCCTCCCCTCTCCCCATGTCCATAAGTCTATTCTTTATGTCTGTTTCTCCATTGCTGCCCTGTAAATAAATTCTTCAGTACCATTTTTCTGGATTCTGTATATATGTGTTAGAATATGATATTTATCTTTCTCTTTCTGACTCACTTCACTCTGTATAATAGGTTCTAAGTTCATCCACCTCATTAGAACTGACACAAATGCATTCCTTTATAAGGCTGAGAAATTTTCTATTGTGAATACGTATCACAACTTCTATATCCATTCATCTGTCGATGGACATCTAGATTGCTTCCATGTTCTAGCTATTGTAAATAGTGCTGCAATGAACAATGGGATACATGTGTCTTTTTCAATTTTGGTTCCCTTGGGGTATATGCCTAGGAGTGGGATTGCTGGGTCATATGGTGGTTTTAATCCTAGTTTTTTAAGGACTCTCCACACCATCTTCCATAGTGGCTATATCAATTTACATTCCACCAACAGTGCAAGAATGATCCCTTTTTCCCACACCCTCTCCAGCATTTATTTTTTGTAGACTTTTTGATGATGGCCATTTGGATGGGTGTGAGGTGATATCTCATTATAGTTTTGATTTGCATTTCTCTAATACCGAATGATGTTGAGCATCTTTTAATGTGTTTATTAGCCATCTATATGTCTTCTATGGAGAAATATCTGTTTAGATCTTTTCCCCACTTTTTGATTGGGTTGTTTGTTTTTCTGGCATTGAGTTGTATGAGCTGCTTGTATATTTTGGAAACTAATCTTTTGTCAGTTGTTTCATTTGCTATTATTTTCTCCATTCTGAAGGTTGTTTTTTCACCTTGCTTATAGTTTCCTTTGCTGTGCAAAAGCTTTTAAGTTTAATCGGGTCCCACTTGTTTACTTTTGTTTTTATTTCTGTTACTCTAGGAGGTGGGTAATAGAGGATTTTGCTTTGATTTATGTCATTGAGTATTCTGCCTAAACTCTCTAAGAGTTTCATAGTTTTGGTCTTACATTTAGGTCTTTAATCCATTTTGAGTTTATCTTTGTATATGGTATTAGGAAGTGCTCTAATTTCATTCTTTTACATGTAGTTGTCCAGTTTTCCCAGCATCATTTATTGAAGAGGCTGTCTTTGCCCCGTTGTATATTCTTGCCTCCATTGTCAAAAATAAGGTATCCATAGGTGCATGGGTTTATTTCTGGGCTTTCTATCTTGTTCCATTGGTCTATATTTCTGTTTTTGTGCCAGTACCATACTGTCTTAATGACTGTAGCTTTGTAGTATAACCTGAAGTCAGGAAGATTGATCCCTCCAGTTTCATTCTTCTTTCTCAAGACAGCTTTGGTTATTCAGGGTCTTTTGTGTTTCCATATGAATTGTGAAAGTTTTTGTTCTAGTTCTGTGAAAAATGCCGTTGGTAATTTGATAGGGATCACATTGAATCTGTAGGTTGCATTTTGTAGTATAGTGATTTTCCCAATATTGATTCTTCCTAACCAGGAACATGGAATATTTTCCCATCTGTTTGTGTCACCTTTATTTCTTTCATTCAGTTCAGTCACTCAGTTGTGTCTGACTCTAAGACCCCATGGACTGCAGCACACCAGGCCTCCCTGTCCATCACCAACTCCCAGGGTTTACTCAAACTCATGTCCATTGAGTCAGTGATGTCATCCAACCATCTCATTCTCTGTCATCCCCTTCTCCTCCCACCTTCAATCTATCCCAGTGAAAGACTGTTGTTGAACATGCAAAGATGCCGGGATTCTTGGCCTCCAGAGGAGAAGAATTCAATCTGGGCCCAGAGACGAGGCTTGATCGCTCAGAGCTTTTGTGTAATAAAGTTTTATTAAAGTATAAAGGAGATAGAGAAAGCTTCTACATAGGCATCAGAAGGGGGCAGAAAGAGTACCCCCTTGCTAGTGTTAGCAATGGAATTATATACTCTCTAATTAGTTATTACAGTGAATCAAAAGAATGTCTGGAGGTTGTAAAGACCTCACTAGACCTACTCCCATAATTTACACCTTAAGATAACAGGATTAGCCAGAAGGTTTTTCCAGAGACTGTCCTCAAGCAAGATACATTATTGTAATATAATCCTAAGGAATGAAGAGGGACAAACAAAGTTTGTCCTTTCTTCCTCCTTGAGAATTCCAGACCCCTCTCTCCTTGGGGACCCCTAGACTTCTTATCAACCTGCCTAGGAAATGACTCTCTCATTCCCCCCTTTTCTTTTAGGAGAATTATTTTGCCAAGGGAAAGGGGTGTCATTTTCATTCCATAACTACTTCCTGCTGTTTAGAGGTGTGGTCGCTAAGTTGTTGAGGCAACATATTCTCCTAACCCTCATATTGAGTGTCTCTGATCCAGGGGCCCCACGTAATAGTTGGAGGAAGCTGTGGCACTCGTAGGAGCTTAGACAACCATTGTAAATTAAAAGCTTTTAGATGGTTAGAAAATCCCATTATACATTATACTGTTACAGATGTAAGGCAAAATAGTCATTAAACCAAGTTTAAATCAAAGTGAAAAGTCACATTATGTCCATAGTTACATCAGTCCATCTTAAGGTTGTTAGATGTCATCAGATGAAGAAGAGTCATCACATATGATTGTTGTTGAAGGTATTTGCAGACTTGGAGAATGTCTTTTCCTTGAAGTGGAGATGTCCACCACAGGAAGACTTCCACTGATGAAGAGGGGAGTGCTCCGCAGACCCAGCAGTTAGACCGATTGTGGAATGCAGCATAGGAGTGAGCCCAGGACAGGAAGGCATTGTCTTGAGGATCAAATGGCAAACTCAGGGGTTTTGGAGTCAGCAGAAGTAGGCTCACATAGATTATCAGGCCCATCTGAAACATACAAAGTCAGAGCATAGGAGGTAAAGACATAAAATAAAGTCACTTAGTTCTGGTCAGGGTGCCACCTCTTAACTCAAGTGTGATGTGCCCACGAATCAATTCCTGGCACTTTGACAGCTGTGGGAGAAGAAGGAATAACCTGGTAAGGGCCTTCCCAGAGGGGCTCGAGGGATGGGCCCCCAGACCCCAATGTTTTTATGAGGACCTTGGTTCCTGGCTCAAATAGAGGCTTGCTTGACTCGGAGGCTGGGTCAGAAGTAGTCTCCCGGAGTTCTATTAATGTCTGTTGAAAAGCTGAGAGCTGAGTTACATAACTAGTTAATTCCAAGGCTTCAGGGTCTATAACAATGTCTGTGAGTAAGAAAGGCCTTCCATAAATACATTCAAAGGGGGACAGTCCCTCTTTTTGGGGGGCAGTTTGAGCCCTCATTAAAGCTATGGGTAGGACTTTAATCCAATTGTCCTGTGTCTCTTGAGTTAATTTGTGCAGATGTCTTTTGATAATGTCATTAGCTATTTCAACCTTTCCTGAGGATTGGGGTCTCCAGGAACAGTGTAAGTGATACTCTATTCCTAGAGCTTTAGACACCCCCTGAGTTACAGCAGCTTTAAAGGTGGAGCCATTATCACTCTGAAGGCTCCATGGCAGTCCAAACCTGGGGATAATTTCATGGATTAAAATCTTTATAACCTCCTTAGCTTGTTCACTACGACATGGAAAAGCCTCAATCCGTCCAGTAAAAGTATCCACCCAAACTTTTAAGCAAGAATACCCATTAGCTTTTGGCATATGAGTAAAATCAATTTCCCAGTCCTCTCCAGGATACTTTCTACTTCGTTGTAATCCAGATTTTGCTAGCTTTTCAGCCTTTGGGTTATTTTTCTGACAAACCTCACACCTTTTGATAATGTTCTTCAAAGTTTTCATTACATTTTTACCTTCAAACAAACGAGAAGCCATCTGGTAAGTACTCTCTCCACCCAAATGAAAATTCTGGTGTAAACCCTTAAGAATTTTCTATTGAGCACTTATAGGAATTATTAATCTTCCATCCTCAGACTGTAACCATCCTTTATCAGTAACCTTTGCTCCTCTTTTCTCTTTCTTTCTAATTCTTCCTCAGTATGTTGTGGTTTTTCCTGTTCCACAGGACCTGTCCAGATCAAAGGCGTCTGTAGGGAGGGGATTTCATAAAGTGCTGCTTTTCTGGCTTGACAGTCAGCCAGCTGATTACCTTCAGCTACTTTACTCCCATCCCTATTGTGTCCTTTGCAATGCATAACAGCTACTTTTTTAGGACAATAAATAGCAGTTAAAAGTCTCTCAATCTCTCTGAAATGTTTAATAGGTTCTCCTGTTGCTGTTTTAAACTGTCTTTCTTTCCATATTGCAGCATGAGCATGTAAAGTCAAATAAGCATACTTAGAATCAGTGTAGATATTTACCCACTGCCCTTTGCTTAACTCTGGAGCTCGGGTCAGAGCCACAAGCTCCACTAACTAAGCACTGGTTCCCTGGGGGAGAGATTTTGCTTCTAAACCCTGTTCAGCAGTCACCACGGTGTAACCTGCTTTGTGCTTTGCATCTCGAACAAAAGAACTGCCATCGGTAAATATTTCCATGTCAGGATTGTCTAATGGGGTATCCATTAGATCTTCCCGAGCTGCATAGTTTAAAGTTAGGAATTGGGAACAATCCTGATCAGGTGTTTCATTTTCCTTCCCAGAAAGGAAAGTGGCAGGATTTAAATTTCCACAAACTTTAAGCTTAGTTCCTGGTCCTTCTAACAACAATGACTAATATTTGAGAAGCCTACTGTTTGTCATCCAAATATTAACCTTAGAATTTAAGATTCCACTCATGGGAAGTCAGTACAGTAAGGTCTCGTCCATTAATTATTTTTAAAGCTTCAGGTGCTAATAAAGCTGCTGCCCCAATTACTCTTAGGCAGTGGGGCCACCCATGTGAAATTACATCAAATTCTCTGCTTAGATAAGCAATAGGTTGCTGGTGAGGTCCTCGGGCTTGTGTCAAAACTCCCAAGGCCACACCTTTTCTTTCAGTGACAAACAAATTAAATTCTGATCCTGTGGGCAAGTTCAGAGCGGGAACTTGCAGGAGAACAGTTTGAAGAACCTTAAAAGCCTTTTAAGTATCTGGAGACCAAACCAGTTTGTCAGTTTGGGCCTGCAGAGTTTCAGATATAAGTTTATATAAAGGCCGGGCAAGTTCCCCATAACCCGGAATCCAAATGTGACAGTAGCCTGTGATTCCCAAAAATCCTCTCAATTGTCTTAAAGTCATAGGTAAGGGATGATTTCAGTTCAGTTCAGTTCAGTACAGTCGCTCAGTCGTGTCTGAATCTTTGCAATCCCATGAATCGCAGCACACCAGGCCTCCCTGTCCATCACAAACTCCCGGAGTTTACTCAAACTCATGCCCATCGAGTCGGTGATGCCATCCAGCCATCTCATCCTCTGTCGTCCCCTTCCCCTCCTGCCCCCAATCCCTCCCAGCATCAGGGTCTTTTCCAACGAGTCAACTCTTCGCATGAGGTGGCCAAAGTATTGGAGTTTCAGCTTCAGCATCAGTCCTTCCAATGAACACCCAGGATTTATCTCCTTCAGGATGGACTGATTGGATCTCCTTGCAGTCCAAGGGACTCTCAAGAGTCTTCTCCAACACCACAGTTCAAAAGCATCAATTTTTCGGCGCTCAGCTTTCTTCACAGTCTGACTCTCACATCCATACATGACCACTGGTAAAACCATAGCCTTGACCAGATGGACCTTTGTTGGCAAAGTAATGTCTCTGCTTTTTAATATGCTGTCTAGGTTGGTCATAACTTTCCTTGCAAGGAGTAAGCATCTTTTAAATTCATGGCTGCAGTCACCATCTGCAGTGATTTTGGAGCCTGAAAAAATAAAGCCTGACACTGTTTCCACGGTCCCTCCATCGATTTCCCATGAAGTGATAGGACTAGATGCCATGATCTTAGTTTTCTGAATGTTGAGCTTTAAGCCAACTTTTTCACTCTCCTCTTTCACTTTCATCAAGAGGCTTTTTAGTTCCTCTTCACTGTCTGCCATAAGGGTGGTGTCATCTGCATATCTGAGGTTATTGATATTTCTCCCGGCAACCTTGATTCCAGCTTGTGCTTCTTCCAGCCCAGCGTTTCTTATGATGTACTCTGCATAGAAATTAAATAAGCAGGGTGAAAATATACAGCCTTGACGTACTCCTTTTCCTATTTGGAACCAGTTTGTTGTTCCATGTCCAGTTCTAGCTGTTGCTTCCTGACCTGCATACAGGTTTCTTAAGAGGCAGGTCAGGTGGTCTGGTATTCCCATCTCTTTCAGAATTTTCCACAGTTTATTGTGATCCACACAGTCGAAGGCTTTGGTGTAGTCAATAAACTAGTACGGTTTAATTCTCTCAGGGCCTATGGCTCTAGTCCCTTCTGATATGATTAGGCCCAGATATCTAACAGATTGTTGACAAAGCTGAGCCTTTTCTCTTGATGCCTTGTAACTGCAGTCTGACAGAAAGTTTAAGAAGTCTTCTGAGGCTCGTGAACAAGCTTCCTCTGTCTCAGCACAGAGCAAAATATCATCTATATATTGTAACATCACTGCTTTAGAGTTATTAAAGTTTTGTAGATCCCGTGACAAACTTTGTCCAAATAAGTGAGGACTGTCACGAAATCCCTGGGGCAAAACTGTCCAGGTTAACTGAGAGGCTGGCTGCGTAGGGTCCTCAAGGAAAAATAGAAATTGACTTTCCTCCGCCAAAGGCACTGAATAGAAGGCATCTTTCAAATAAATTACTAAGAAATATTTGGCTCGTTTAGGAATTTCAGACAATAGAGTATAAGGATTAGGCACCATGGGGTGTAAAGGAACTACAGCCTCATTTATTATTTGTAAATCTTGACCTAGTCTCCATGTACCATTTGATTTCTTTATACCCAAAATAGGAGTGTTGCATGGACTGTTACAGGGAATTAATAGTCCCTGCTCCTTTAAAGGGATTTGATTTAGCTCATACCTGAATGGTCTAGTGGTTTTCCCTACTTTCTTCAATTTAAGTCTGAATTTGGCAATAAGGAGCTCATGATCTGAGCCACAGTCAGCTCCCAGTCTTGTTTTTGCTGACGGTGTAGAGCTTCTCCATCTTTGGCTGCAAAGAATATAATCAATCTGATTTCGGTGTTGACTATCTGGTGATGTCCATGTGTAGAGTCTTCTCTTGTGTTGTTGGGAGAAGGTGTTTGCTATGACCAGTGCGTTCTCTTGGCAAAACTCTATTAACTTTTGCCCTGCTTCATTCCGTACTCCAAAGCCAAATTTGCCTGTTACTCCAGGTGTTTCTTGACTTCCTACTTTTGCATTCCAGTCTCCTATAATGAAGAGGACATCTTTTTTGGGTGTTAGTTCTAGAAGGTCTTGTAGGTCTTAATAGAACTGTTCAACTTCAGCTTCTTCAGCATTACTGGTTGGGGCATAGACTTGGATTACCGTGATATTGATTGGTTTGCCTTGGAAATGAACAGAGATCATTCTGAAAGATTGTTGCTGAACTATAAGACACCGGGATTCTTGGCCTCCAGAGAAGACGAATTCAATCCGGGGACAGAGACGAGGCTGGGTGGCTCAGAACTTTTGTGTAATAAAGTTTTATTAACGTATAAAGGAGAGAGAGAAAACTTCTGACATAGGCATCAGAAGGGGGCAGAAAGAGAATCCCCCTGCTAGTCTTCGGCTGGATGTTATATAGTCACTAGCAGTCTGTTAACGAAAAGAAAGAAATGTCTTAAAACTCAGAATGGCACAAGATAATTCACCCCAGGCCATAAAATGATTGACTTGAATCTTGTAGAAGGGCAGATTACCATACAAATAGTTTCGTTTACATATATTAGGGGAACAATATCTGAGTATAACATACTGGTTTGTCAAGTAGGTTCTGAGCCATTTGGCAGAACCAACTTGAAGACAGAGTCTGGGGTAAATGCATAGTACATTAACATAGCTTAAGACAAACATTTCCATAAGAAAAATGTACTGGTTAACTCAAGGTTTGAGAATAGTTAGCTTCAGGTGAAACCAGGTATCATGGCAACACAGTATTTTAAGAGAAAACACCTTTTAAATTTGTATAGAGAAGGAAAACATATTGCTAGTTTGTTTCCTCCTGGCGCTTAAGAGAGATAAAAATGTCTGACACTTGCAGCTTATTTCCTCCATTTGGAGACCCCTGGCCTTCCTGCCTGTTACCCTCTCAATTCTGTCATTTTTGAGATTGCACCCAAGTACTGCATTTCGGACTCTTGTTGACCATGATGGCTACTCCATTTCTTCTAAGGGATTCCTGCCCACAGTAGTAGATATAATGGTCATCTGAGTTAAATTCACCCATTCCTGTCCATTTTAGTTTGCTTATTCCTAGAATGTCAACATTCACTCTTGCCATCTCCTGTTTGACCACTTCCAATTTGCCTTGATTCGTGGACCTAACATTCCAGGTTCCTATGCAATATTGCTCTTTACAGCATTGGACCTTGCTTCTATCCCCAGTCACATCCACAACTGGGTATTGTTTTTGCTTTGCTTCCATCCCTTCATTCTTTCTGGAGTTATTTCTCCACTGATCTCCAGTAGCATATTGGGCACCTACCGACCTGGGGAGCTCTTCTTTCAGTATCCTATCATTTTGCCTTTTCATACTGTCCATGGGGTTCTCAAGGCAAGAATAGTGAAGTGGTTTGCCATTCCCTTCTCCAGTGGACCACATTCTGTCAGACCTCTCCACCATGACCCGACCGTCTTGGGTGGCCCCACATGGCATGGATTAGTTTCATTGAGTTAGACAAGCCATGGTCCTGTGATCAGATTGGCTAGGTTTCTGCGATTATGGGTTCAATGTGTCTTCCTTCTGATGCCCTCTCACAACACCTATCGTCTTACTTGGGTTTCTCTTACCTTGGACGTGGGGTATCTCTTTATGGCTGCTCCAGCAAAGTGCAGCCACTGCTCCTTACCTTATGACTATACAGTGGAAGTGAGAAATAGATTTAAGGGACTAGATCTGATAGACAGAGTGCCTGATGAACTATGGACGGAGGTTCGTGACATTGTACAGGAGACAGGGATCAAGACCATCTCCATGGAAAAGAAATGCAAAAAGGCAAAATGGTTGTCTGAGGAGGCCTTAAAATAGCTGTGAAAAGAAGAGAAGCGAAAAGCAAAGGAGAAAAGGAAAGATATTCCCATTTGAATGCAGAGTTCCAAAGAATAGCAAGGAGAGATAAGAAAGCCTTCTTCAGTGATCAATGCAAAGAAATAGAGGAAAACAACAGAATGGGAAAGACTCTAATATTCAAGAGTATTAGAGATACCAAGGGAACATTTCATGCAAAGATGGGTTTGATAAAGGACAGAAATGGTATGGACATAACAGAAGCAGAAGATATTAAGCAGTGGCAAGAATACACAGAAGAACTGTACCAAAAAAAGATCTTCACGACCCAGATAATCATGATGGTGTGATCACTCAGCTAGAGCCAGACATCCTGGAATGCGAAGTCAAGTGGGCCTTAGAAAGCATCAATATGAACAAAGCTAGTGAATGTGATGGAATTCCAGTTGAGCTATTTCAAATCCTGAAAGATGATGCTGTGAAAGTGCTGCACTCAATATGACAGCAAATTTGGAAAACTCAGCAGTGGTCACAGGACTGGAAAAGGTCTGTTTTCATTCCAATCCCTAAGAAAGGCAATCCCAAAGAATGCTCAAACTACCACACAATTGCACTCCTCTCACATGCTAGTAAAGTAATGCTCAAAATTCTCCAAGCCAGGCTTCAGCAATACATGAACTGAGAACTTCCAGATGTTCAAGCTGGTTTTAGAAAAGGCAGGAGAACCAGAGATCAAATTGCCAACATCTGTTGCATCATCGAAAAAGCAAGAGGGTTCCAGAAAAACATCTATTTCTGCTTTATTGACTATTCCAAAGTCTTTGACTGTGTAGATCACAATAAACTGTGGAAAATTCTGAAAGAGATGGGAATACCAGACCACCTGACCTGCCTCTTGAGAAACCTGTATGCAGGTCAGGAAGCAACAGCTAGAACTGGACATGGAACAACAGACTGGTTCCAAATAGGAAAAGGAGTACGTCAAGGCTGTATATTGTCACCCTGCTTATTTAACTTCTATGCAGAGTACATCATGAGAAACGCTAGGCTGGAAGAAGCACAAGCTGGAATCAAGATTGCCGGGAGAAATATCAATAACCTCAGATATGCAGATGACACCACCCTTATGGCAGACAGTGAAGAGGAACTAAAAAGCCTCTTGATGAAAGTGAAAGAGGAGAGTGAAAAAGTTGGCTTAAAGCTCAACATTCAGAAAACTAAGATCATGGCATCCAGTCCCATCACTTCATGGGAAATAGAAAGGGAAACAGTGGAAACAGTCAGACTTTATTTTTTCAGGCTCCAAAATCACTGCAGATGGTGATTGCAGCCATATCACATATAAGTGATATCATATATTTGCCTTTCCCTGTCTGACTTGCTTCAGACTTAGTTTGATAACATCTAAGGCAACTTTCCTCTATTTCTTTGCATTGATCGCTGAGGAAGGCTTTCTTATCTCTCCTTGCTATTCTTTGCAACTCTGCATTCAAATTGGAATATCTTTCCTTTTCTCCTTTGCTTTTCACTTCTCTTCTTTTCACAGCTATTTGTAAGGCCTCCTCAGACAGCCATTTTGCTTTTTTGCATTTCTTTTCAAAATCACTGCAGATGGTGATTGCAGCCATGAATTTAAAAGACGCTTACTCCTTGCAAGGAAAGTTATAACCAACCTAGACAGCATATTAAAAAGCAGAGACATTACTTTGCCAACAAAGATCCGTCTAGTCGAGGCTATGGTTTCTCCAGTAGTCATATATGGATGTGAGAGTTGGACGGTGAAGAAAGCTGAGCACCAAAGAATTGATGCTTTTGAACTGTGGTGTAGGAGAAGACTCTTGAGAGTCCCTTGGACTGCAAGGAGATCCAATCAGTCCATCCTGAAGGAGATAAATCCTGGGTGTTCATTGGAGGGACTGATGCTGAAGCTGTAACTCCAATACTTTGGCCACCTCATGCGAAGAGTTGACTCGTTGGAAAAGACCCTGATGCTGGGAGGGACTGGGGGCAGGAGGGGAAGGGGACGACAGAGGATGAGATGGCTGGATGGCACCACTGACTCGATGGACATAAGTTTGAGTAAACTCCGGGTGTTTGTGATGGACAGGGAGGCCTGGCGTGCTGCGATTCATGGGGTTGCAAAGAGTCGTCCACAACTGAGCGACTGAACTGAACTGAACTGAACTGCTCCTTTAAATTCTCAGTGATGGGTTTTAACCCTTCCTTAACCTCAGGTTTCAGTGGATACTGCTTCTTATGTGGAAATAAGTGTGGGTCTTTGAACTTGACAACTAGAGGAAGAGCATTTTGTGCTCAACCCACAGATTTTCCAACAGCCCATACTCTAGGATTTACATTTTGTTCAATTAAAGGGAGAGAAAGGGAAGGCTCCATATTCATGAAAACAGAGGCATGGACCTTGCTCAGTATATCCCTCCCCAAAAGGGGTGAGGGAGACTCTGGCACAATCAGAAACTCATGTGAAAATAGCACAGAGTAACTCACAACTTACAGAAAAACTGAAGTAGTACCTTTTGGCTCGTCTAGACAGTCCCATTATTGAAGCGGATTGGGAAGAAAGTAGGCCAGGGGCTTCAGTAAGCACGGAGTAAGTTGCTCCCATATCTAAAAGGAAATCGACAGATTGGCCCCCTACAGTTATTAATACCCGGTGTTCCTCAGGTGTAATTAGGAAGGGAGCTTGTGTAGGGACCCCCGGGCACCTTCAGTCCTGATTGTCTTGAGAGTCTGACCCCTGAAACCTACGTCTCTGGGGGCAGTCTCTCTTTCAGTGTCGTCCTTTGCGGACCGGACATGGAGCCGGGGGCGGCTTAGATGCCTGAGGGCAATCCCGCTTGAGGTGCCCCTCCTTTCCACAGCAATAGCAAGCCCATCCCTTTTCACCTGGGTCCCTCTGGGCATTTTTCTCAGGCTGTTTAAGAACGGTTTTCATAGCCATTGCGAGGGCTTCTGCCTATTCCTTTGTCCTTTTCTGCCTTTCTTTCATTTCCTCATATTCCCTTCCATAATAGACTGTCTGAGCCAGTTGTAACAGAGTATCTAAAGACTGATTTGGTCCATATGCCCATTTTAATAGCTTATAGCGGATATCTGGAGCCAACTGAGAAATCTATCCTTTAAGATCACTTGTCCCACTTCACTTTCAGGATCAATCTCAGTGAATCTGTGAAGGGCTTCTCTCAGTCTGTCTAGGAATTTACCAGGAGCCTCCTTCTCCTCCTGTTCTATGTCTGCCAATTTGCCATAGTTTAAAGGCTTAGCACGAGCCTGCCTGAGTCCTTCAAGAATACATCTGACAAAATGACTCTGATCCCATCTTCCTTTGTCTGTGTTGTAGTCCCAGTTTGGTTCCGTAGTTGGGATCGCCTGATTTCCAGTGGAGAGGTCAGTTATCTCGTCCTCCCTCTTCCCTACTGATTCATTACCAAACCATTCATTTCCGTAAGCAACCGCTTTTCCCAAAACTCGAGTGTTTGAGTCGGGAGTCAGCGTTTGCCCCAAGATATACATCCCATCCTTCCAAGTAAGGTCATAAAGCAGAGTAACACCTTTAAAAGCTCTAATATATTTTTCTGGGTCCTCTAAATAGTCTCCCAGATCCTCCTTGATTTTTTTGTATTTCTTGATAAGAAAAAGGCTTATTCACTTTCACAGACTGATTATTTCTCCTGGCGGGTGCTTCATGAAGAGGCAACAGCTTGTGTGGCTGTTCCTCAGTCTCTCTGGCTTCTCTGCGCATATGACCCCAGGGATAGATTGGAGAAACCTGATTTTCTTTATCTCTTTGTCTCCTGTCCTCCATCTCATCTAGCAAAGTAGGAGGACAGGAGGAAGCTGAAGGTGTCACACCCAAATCTATACCCTTAGGACATAAGTCTGGCATATTTCACAGCGAGAAAAGGGGTAACACATATGCTACTTCTACCCATTTCCCTTGTTTTCTACAGAACCGGTCTAATTGTAAAATAGTATTATACTCAAGAGACCCTCCAACCGGCCACCATTCACCGTCCTCCAGTGGATACTTTGGCTATGCAGTATCACATAGGAAGACCAGGTGTGTCTTCTTTAAGCCCTGGGGATCAAATCTATCCTAGTTTTTCAGGATACAGTTCAAAGAAGTGAGGCTGGAATTGTTAGCTCCCATCTGTAAGAGAGAAAAAAGCGACCAGCGCTCTCTTTCTACTGGAGGCGTCCCTCCCTGCTCTAGATGGGGGTGTAGACAGACTTTACATCAAAGCTTTTCTTTCCCGGTTGGACTTAGTCTGTCCCTTACCGACGCAGGTGACATACTCGTCCCTCCCGGTTCTACCACGGAGATGGGGTGGAGATGCACCAGGGGTAGACCTGATGGCATCACTGACTGACATCCAGCTCCTCACCATTAAAACCTTGCTTACCTCTGATGCCACCCGGGGTGCAATCAGAGTAACCTTCCGGAATACCTCCCAGGCTAAACCGCTGGGGGAAATATTCGTCACCTGAGTGCCTGTGCACGACCCTGAGTATATTCCTGACCACAATAAGACCAATACAAACATAAAACTGAGATGTTCCTTCCAAGCATCACCACACCACTATAAGAGCCTCCTAAGCATCACCACACCACTATAGGAGTCTCCTCTTGTCCACTAACAGCCAGCGCTACCAAAGGAAAAAAAAATCCATTGTGGTTCCAATCTGATTAAACTTTAACCTCAGAGATGATCTTGGAGTTAGAGCTCCATCTAGCTTCCAAACTTTCCATGCCTAGCAAGGCTAGGCGCTTCCTGACTACCAATCCAAGTTTGGGACCTAAGTCATAGTATGCAGTAACAGCATAGATTATAAGTCCCTTGAGAGTCTATGATCTGATAGATTAGGTTAGTACTTCTAATTCCAAGGAGTTATGAAATGGTCAAAGAGACTGAAAAGTTTGACCAAGAAAGGAGAGTTCAGTCCACACACTTTGTCCATTTCTGGTCGGTCCCTAAAGGAGATATTGAGTGCCTCTTGGCATTGGCAAGTTGGTATAAACCCCCCGACAGGGTTCTGCCATAAGCCGTATGAGGTCGCCACAGAACTGCAGAGCAGGACTCCTCATTTGCTTCGCACAGGGCGTGTCATTCATTCACACAAGCACACCATAGAGTTAGTAAAGTACAGCAGAAAACGTGTCCGCTAGGCGAACAAAGAACTAGAGCCCCAAACATCCTTACCTTGTCCTGAAGAATCCCAGACGAGACCCCAGGATGAAAGGTTGTTGTTGAACACGCAAAGACGCCGGGATTCTTGGCCTCCAGAAGAGAAGAATTCAATCTGGGCCCAGAGACGAGGCTTGATCGCTCAGAGCTTTTGTGTAATAAAGTTTTATTAAAGTATAAAGGAGATAGAGAAAGCTTCTGACATAGGCATCAGAAGGGGGCAGAAAGAGTACCCCCTTGCTAGTGTTAGCAATGGAATTATATACTCTCTAATTAGTTATTACCGTGAATCAAAACAATGTCTGGAGGTTGTAAAGACCTCACTGGACCTACTCCCATAATTTACACCTTAAGATAACAGGATTAGCCAGAAGGTTTTTTCCAGAGACTGTCCTCAAGCAGGATGCATTATTGTTATATAATCCTAAGGAATGAAGAGGGACAAACAAAGTTTGTCCTTTCTTCCTCCTTGAGAATTCCAGACCCCTCTCTCCTTTGGACCCCCTAGACTTCTTATCAACCTGCCTAGGAAATGACTCTCTCACCAGCATCAGGGTCTTTTCAAATGAGTCAGTTCTCCACATCAAGTGGCCAAAGTATTGGAGTTTCAACTTCAGCATTAGCCCTTCCAATGAATATTCAGGGCTGATTTCCTGTAGGATGGACGGGTTGGATCTCCTTGCAGTCCAAGGGACTCTCAAGAGTCTTCTCCAACACCACAGTTCAAAAGCATCAATTCTTCGGTACTCAGCTTTCTTCATAGCCCAACTCTCACATCCAAACATGACTACTGGAAAAACCATAACTTTGACTAGATGTACCTTTGTTGACAAAGTAATGTCTCTGCTTTTTAATATGCTGTCTAGGTTGGTCATAACTTTTCTTCCAAAGAGCAAGCGTCTTTTCATTTCATGGCTGCAGTGACCATCTGCAGTGATTTTGGAGCCCAAAAAAATAAAGTCTGACACTGTTTCCACTGTTTCCACATCTATTTGCCATGAAGTGATGGGACCAGATGCCATGATCTTAGCTTTCTGAATGTTGAGTTTCCAGCCAACTTTTTCACTCTCCTCTTTCACTTTCATCAAGGGCTCTTTAGTTCTTTTTCACTTTCTTCCATAATGGTGGTGTCATCTGCATTCCCGAGGTTATTGATATTTCTCCTGGCAATCTTGATTCCAGCTTGTGCTTCATCCAGTCCAGCATTTCTGATGATGTACTCTGCACAAAAGTTACATAAGCAAGGTGACAGTATATAGCCTTGACATACTCCTTTCCCGATTTGGAACCAGTTTGTTGTTCATGTCCAGTTCTAACTGTTGCTTCCTGACCTGCATACAGGTTTCTCAAGAGGCGGGTCAGGTGGTCTGGTATTCCCATCTCTTTCAGAATTTTCCACAGTTTATTGTGATCCACACATTCAAAGGCTTTGGCATAGTCAACAAAGCAGAAGTAGATTTGGAACTCTCTTGCTTTTTCGATGATGCAACAGATGTTGGCAATTTGATCTCTGGTTCTTCTGCCTTTTCTAAATCCAGCTTGAACATCTGGAAGTTCACAGTTCACATATTGTTGAAGCCTGGCTTGGAGAATTTTGACCATTACTTTGCTAGTTTGTGAGATGAGAGCAATTGTGTGGTAGTTTGAACATTCTTTAGCATTGCCTTTCTTTGAGATTGGAATGAAAAGTGACCTTTTCCAATCCTATGGCCACTGCTGAGTTTTCCAAATTTGCTGTCATATTGAGTGCAGCACTTTCACAGCATCATCTTTCAGGATTTGAAATAGCTCAACTGGAATTCCATCACCTCCACTAGCTTTGTTCATAGTGATGCTTTCTAAGGCCCACTTGACTTCGCATTCCAGGATGTCTGGCTCTAGCTGAGTGATCACACCATCGTGGTTATCTGGGTCATGAAGATCTTTTTTGTATAGTTCTTCTGTGTATTCTTGCCACCTTTTCTTAATATCTTCTACTTCTGTTAGGTACATACCATTTTTGTCCTTTATTGTGCCTATCTTTGCATGAAATATTCCCTGGTATCTTTAATATTCTTGAAGAAATCTCTAGTCTTTCCCATTCTGTTGTTTTCCTCTATTTCTTTGCATTGATCACTGAGGAAGGCTTTCTTATCTCTCCTTGCTAGTCTTTGGAACTCTGCATTCAAATGTGTATGTCTTTCTTTTTCTCCTTTGCCTTTCGCTTCTCTTCTTTTCATAGCTGTTTCAAGGCCTCCTCAGACAAACATTTTACCTTTTTGCATTTCTTTTTCTTGGGGATGGTCTTGATCATTGCCTCCTATACAATGTCACAAACGTCCATCCATAGTTCTTCAGGCACTCTATCAGGTCTAATTCCTTGAATCTATTTGTCACTTCTATTGTTAGTCATAAAGAATTTGATTTAGGTCATACCTGAATAGTCTTGTTTTTTCTCTACTTTCTTCTATTTCAGTCTGAATTTGGCAATAAGGAGTTCATGATCTGAGCCACAGTCAGCTCCTTGTCTGGTTTTTGCTGACTTTATAGAGCTTCTCCATCTTTGGCTCCAAAAAATATAATGAATCTGATTTCAGTGTTGACCATCTGGTGATGTCCGTGTGTAGAGTCCTCTCTTGTGTTGTTGGAAGAGGGTGTTTCCTATGACCAGTGCATTCTTTTGGCAAAACTCTGTTAGCCTTTGCCCTCCTTCATTCTGTACTCCAAGGCCAAACTTGCCTGTTACTCTAGGTATCTCTTGACCTCCTACTTTTGCATTCCAGTCCCCTATAATGAAAAGGACATCTTTTTTTGTTGTTAGTTCTAGAATGTCTTGTCGGTCTTCATAGAACCATTTACTTAAGTTTCTTCAGCATTATTGATCAGGGCATAGACTTGGATTACTGTGATATTGAATGGTTTGCCTTGGAAACAAACAGAGATCATTCTGTCGTTTTTGAGATTGCATCCAAGTACAGCATTTCAGACTCTTTTGTTGACTATAATGGCTACTTCATTTCTTCTAAGGGATTCTTGACCACTGTAGTAGATATAATGGTCATCTTAGTTAAATTCACCCATTCCAGTCCATTTTAGTTCGCTGATTCCTAAAATGTCAATGTTCATTCTTGCCATCTCCTGTTTGACCACTTTCAATTTGCCTTGATTCATGGACCTAATTCATTCCAGGTTCCTATGCAATATGACTCTTTACAGCATTGGACTTTACTTCCGTCATCAGTCACATCCACCACTGGGTGTTGTTTTTGCTTTGGCTCCATCTCTTCATTCTTTCTGGAGTTAGTTCTCCACTGATTTCTTTCATTAGTGTCTTATAATTTTCTGTATACAGTTCTTTCATCTCCTTAGGTAAGTTTGTTCCTAGATATTTATTTTTGTTGCAATGGTGAATGAGGTTGATTCTTTAATTTCTCTTTCTGATTTTTCATTGTTAGTATATAGAAAGGCAAGCGATTTCTGTGTATTGATTTTGTATCCTGCAACTTTGCTAAATTAACTGATTAGCACTAGTAATTTTTTGATACTATCTTTAGGGTTTTCTATGTACAGTATCATGTCATCTGCAAACAGTGAGAGCTTTATTTCTTCTTTTCTGATCTAGATTCCTTTTATTTCTATTTCTTCTCTGATTGCTAGAGCTAGGACTTCCAGAACTATGTTGACTAATACTGGTGAAAGTGGACACTCTTGTCTTGTGCCTTATAGGGGGAATCCTTTCAGCTTGTCATCATCGAGAATAATGTTTGCTGTAGGCTTATCATATATGGCCTTTACTATGTTGAGGTAGGTTCCTTCTATGCACATTTTTTGAAGAGTTTTATTCATAAATGGGTGCTGAATTTTGTCAAAAGCTTTTTCTGCATCTATTGAGGTGATCATATGATTTTTATCTTTCAATCTGTTAATATGGTGTATCATACTGATTGATTTGCATATATTGAAGAATCCTTGCATTCCTGAAACAAACCCAACTTGATCATGGTGTATGAGCTTTTTGATGTGTTGCTGAATTCTGTTTGCCAAAACTTTGTTGAGGATTTTTGCATCTATGTTCATCGGTGATATTGGCCTGTAGTTTTCTTTTTTTGTGTTGTCTTTGTCTGGTTTTGGTATCAGGGTGATAGTGGCCTCATTGAATGAGTTTGGAAGTGTTCCTTCCTCTGCAATTTTTTGAAAGAATTTTAGAAGGATAGGCATTAGCTCTTCTCTAAATATTTGATCTAATTTTCCTGTGAAGCCATCTGGTCCTGGGCTTTTCTTTTTTGAGAGATTTTTGATCACAGCTTCAATTTCACTGCTTGTAATTGGGTTGTTCATAATTTCTATTTCTTCCTCATTCAGTCTTGGAGGATTGAACTTTTCTAAGTATCTGTCCATTTCTTCCAGGTTATCCATTTTATTGCCATATAGTTGTTCATAATAGTCTCATAATCCTTTGTATTTCTGCATTGTCTGTTGTAACCTCTCCTTTTTCATTTCTAATTTTGTTGATTTCATTCTTCTCTCTTTTTCTTGATGAGTTTAGCTAAAGATTTGTTAATTTTTTTTTATCTTCTCAAAAAACAGCTTTTAGTTTTATTAATCCTCACTATTGTTTCTTTCATTTCTTTTTCATTTATTTCTGCTTGGATCTTTATTATTTCTTTCCATCTACTAATTTGGGGGGGGGGGGAGGTTGTTCTTACTTTTCCAGTTGTTTTAGGTGTAAAATTAGTTCATCTATTTGATGTTTTTGTTGTTTCTTGAGGTAGGACTGTATTGCTATAAACTTCCCTCTTAGAATTGCCTTGGCTGCATCCTATAGGTTTTGAGTTGTTATGTTTTCATTGTCATTTGTTTCTAGAAATTTTTTTGTTTCCCTTTTGATTTCTTCAGTAACCTGTTGGCCATTTAGAAAAGTGTTGTTTAATCTCCCTGTGTTTGTGTTTCTTACAGTTTTTTTTCTTGTAACTGATATCTAGTCTTATGGCATTGTGGTCAGAGAAGATGCTTGCTACAATTTCAATTTTGTGACCCAAGATGTGGTCTATCCTAGAGAAAGTTCCATGTGCAGTTGAGAAGAAGGTGTATTCTTCTGCATTTGGATGGAATGTTCAGAAGATATCAATGATATCCATCTCATCTAATGTATCATTTAAGACTTGTGTTTCCTTATTAATTTTCTGTTTTGATGATCTGTCCATTGGTGTGAGTGGGGTGTTAGTCTCCTACTATTATTGTGTTACTGTCAACTTCTCCTTTTATGTCTGTTAGTGTTTATCTTATGTATTGAGGTATTCCTATGTTTGGTGCATAGATATTTACAATTGGTATGTCTTCCTCTTGGACTGATCCCTTGATCATTATGTAGTGTCCTTCCTTATCACTTGTAATCTTCTTTATTTTTAAAGTCTGCTTTGTCCGATATGAGGACTGCTACTCCAGCTTTCTCTTGCTTCCCATTTGAATGGAATATATTTTTCCATTCTCTCACTTTTAGTCTATCTGCGTCTTGAGGTCTGAAGTGGCTTTCTTGTAGACAGCATACACATGGGTCTTGTTTTTGTATCCGTTCAACCAGCCTGTGTCTTTTGGCTAGAGCATTGAATCCATTTACATTTAAAGTAATTATTGATATATATGTTTCTATTGCCATTTTCTTAATTATTTGGGGTTGATTTTGAAGATCTTTTTTCTTCTTTTGTATTTCTTGACTATATAAGTCCCTTTAACATTTGTTGTAAAGCTGATTTGGTGGTACTGAATTCTCTTAACTTTTGCTTTTCTGAAAAGGTTTTGATTTCTCCATCAGTTTTGAACGAGATCCTTGCTGGGTAGAGTAATCTTGGTTGTAGATTTTTCCCTTTCAGTACTTTAAATATATCCTGCCATTCCCTTCTGGCCTGCAGAGTTTCTGCTGAAATATCAGTTGTTAAGCATATGGGGTTTCCCTTGTACATTACTTGTTGCTTCTCCCTTGCTACTTTTAATATTTTTTCTTTGTGTTTAGTCTTTGTTAGTTTGATTAGTATGTATCTTGTTATGTTTCTCCTTGGGTTTATCTTGTGTGGGACTCTTTGTGCCTCTTGGTCTTGACTGACTATTTCCTTTTTCATGTTGGGGAAATGTTCAACTATAATCTCTTCAAAATTTTTCTCATACCCTTTCTTTGTCTCTTCTTTTTCTGGGACCCCTATAAGTCAAATGTTGGTGCATTTGATATTGTCCCAGAGGCCTCTGAGACTATCCTCAGTTCTTTTCATTATTCTTACTTTATTCTGCTCTTCAGAATTTATTTCCACCATTTTATCTTCCAGCTCACTGATTCATTTCTGCTTCAGATAGTCTGGTATTGATTCCATCTAGAGTATTTTTAATTTCAGTAATTGTGTTGTTTTTCTCTGTATGTTTATTCTTTAATTCTTCTAGGTCTATGTTAATTGATTCTTGCATTTTCTCCATTTGGTTTTCAAAGTTTTTGATCATCTTAGCTATCATTTTTCTGAATTCTTTTTCAGGTAATTTGTCTATTTTCTCTTCATTTATTTGGATTTCTGTGTTTCTAGTTTGTTCCTTCATTTGTGTAGTACTTCTCTGTCTTTTCTTTCTTTCTTTTTTTTTTTTTTTTTAACTTATTGTGTTTGAGGTCTCCTTTTCCCAGCTTCAAGATTGAATTCTTTCATACTTTTTGTTTCTGCCCTCTTAAGGTTGATCCAGTGGTTTGTGTGAGCTTCATATAGGGTGAGATTTGTGCTGAGTTTTGTTTGTTTTTCCTCTGATGCGCAAGGTTAACTGGGGTGGTAATCCTGTCTGCTGCTGATTGAGTTTGTATTTTTGTTTAGATGAGGCGTCCTGCACAGGGTTTTACTGGTGGTTGGGTGATGCTGGGTCTTGTATTCAAGTGGTTTCCTTTGTGTGAGTTCTCACTACTTGATACTCCCTAGGGTTAGTTCTCTGGTAGTCTAGGGTCTAGGAGTCTGTGCTCCCACTCCAAAGGCTCAGGGCTTGATCTTTGGTCAGGAATGAAGATTCCACAAGCGGTTTGTTATGGGATTAAGTGAGATTAAGACAAGTATCCAAAAATGAGAAGCCAAAGATGAACCCCAGACAAATGGCAGTTACAAATTCAGGCAAATATTAATTAAAATAATGGAATATATACATATACATATACACCCTATGTCAATCCTAAAGAAAATTGGTCCTTAATATTCACTGGAAGGACTGATGCTGAGGCTGAAACTCCAATACTTTGGCCACCTGATGTGAAGAATTGACTCATTTGAAAAGACCCCAATGCTGGGAAAGGTTGAAGGCGGGGGAGGAGAAGGGGGTGGCAGAGGATGAGATGGTGGGATGGCATCACTGACTCAATGGATATGGGTTTGAGTAAATTCTGGGAGTTGGTGACGGACAAGGAGGCCATGCTGCAGTCCATGGGGTCGCAAAGAATCGGACATAACTGAGCGGCTGAACTGAACTGAACATACACACCCATGAGCAAATTCAAAACAGTCAAAAAAAAAAAAAAAGTACAGTAGATTGACACAGTGAACAAGGGAAATCCAAAATTTTATTTACCAGTTAAGAACAAAACTAGCTAAAGCACAAACTGGAAACAAAACTAGAGCAGAGTGCCAAATGAGAAATAAAACAATGAAAACAAAACTAACAAAGATGCTGAACAGAAAGGAAAGAAAGAAAAGAAAGAATAGATATTCAAAGTTAATTAGAGGTAGATAAAGAAGATTTATATATATTACAGATTAACTGTAAGGGGAAAAGAACACTAAGGAAGGCAAACAAAGGAATGAATGTAGAAAAACTATAATAGGTTTAAAAAATTAAAACCTAAAATTATAAAAAAGAGAAAAGTAAAAAAACAATGGAAAGAGAAAGAAAAAGGAAGGAAAAAAAAAAAGCAAAACTACACAGAACTGGCACCTTGTTTTAGTTTTGTTTTCCAATTTGTGCTTTAGTTTTGTTCTTCACTGGTAGATACAATTTTTGGTTTCCTTTCTTCACCAGGTCAATCTATTGTACTTTATTTTTGTTGGACTATTTTGATTTTGCTTATAGGTGTATGTATAGGTGTATATTCAGTCACACTTTTTATTGTTATTATAAACCTCTGCATCTACGTTGGATTTTGCAGTTCTGTGTAGTTTTCCTTTTTTTTTTTTTCTTTCTTCTTCCATTTTTTCTTTACTTTTATCTTTTTTATAATTTTAGTTTTTAATTTTTTAAACCTACTATAGTTTTTCTACATTTATTCCTTTGTTTCCCTTCCCTACTGTTCTTTTCCCCTTACAGTTAATCTTTAATGTATATAAATCTTCTTCATCAACCAGAATTGACAGAGACACGTGTACCCCAATGTTCATCACAGCACTGTTTATAATAGCCAGGATGTGGAAGCAACCTGGATGTCCATCAGCAGACGAATGGATAAGAAAGCTGTGATACATATACACAATGGAATATTACTCAGCTATTAAAAAGAAGGCATTTGAATCAGTTCTAATGAGGTGGATGAAACTGGAGCCTATTATACAAAGTGAAGTAAGTCAGAAACAAAAACACCAATACAGTATATTAATGCATACATATGGAATTTAGAAAGATGGTAACAATGATCCTATATGTGAGACAGCAAAAGAGACACAGATGTAGAGACTTTTGGACTCTGTGGGAGAAGGCAAGGGTGGGATGATTTGAGAGAATAGCATTGAAACATGTATATTACCATATGTGAACCAGATCACCAGTCCAGGTTCAATGCATGAGACAGGGTGCTCAGGGCTGGTGCACTGGGATGACCCTGAGGGATGGGATGGGGAGGGAGATGGAGGGGGGCTCAGTATGGGGAACACATGTACACCCATGGCTGATTCATGTCAATGTATGTCAAAAACCACTATAATATTGTAAAATAATTAGCCTCTAATTAAAATTAATTAATTAATTAAAGAAAAAAGAAGATTTATATACATCAAAGATTAATTGCAAGGAGAAAAGAACAGTAGGAAAGGTAAACAAAGGAATAAATGTAGAAAAGATATAATAGGTTTAAAAAATTAAAATTTAAAAAAAAGAGAAAAGAGAGAGAAAAAAAAAAAAATAGGAAACTCCACAGAATTGCAAAAGCCCAATGTAGAGGCGGAGGTTCATACCAACAGTAAAAAATGTGGCTGAGAAAAAAGAAAAAAAATGCTCAAAAGCTTAATTAGATTTCATAGTGTCAATAAAATCGACAACTACAGCAGAGGGAGGAAAAAAATCCAAAAGAATCTACAGAACAAGTCAAAACATAAGACTAATAAGTTTTTCTTGAGTCACTGCTGTCAGAGATCTTTCCCTCACTGGGTGTCACAGTCCACCTCACCTCCCTAGGATGCCCTCCAACACTGTGCTGATCTCTGGACCTGCTGTGGGGGCAGTTCAGATTCTAATATGGTCCTTCTCCTGTGTATCCTTGCCTCCAACGTCCACAGTTAACTAGTGTGCTTTCTTTTGTGGAAGCTCTCAATGTCCTTTTATATATTCCATAGACACAGTCTGCCTAGTTGATCATCTGGATTTAATCTGCAGCTTGTACAACTGGTGGGAAGATTTTGGGTCTTCTTCCTTAGCCACACTGCCCCTGGGTTTCCATTGTGGTTTTATTTCCACCTCTGCATGTGGGTCGTCCACTAGGGTTTAGCTCCTGAGGCTGCCCTGGAGGACTTGGGTTTGCTCCTGTGAGGGCCAGGTGTGGAGGTGGTGCAGCTGCTTGGGTCACAGGGGTTCTGGCAGCACCAGGTACTCAGGGGAGTTGGTGGCTAGGGAAGAAGGGGATAAAGTGCTCTAGAAGGGTATGGTAACCAGTATTGGCCAATACACTCCTGTATTCTTGTCTGGAGAATCCCCCTCCCTGACAGAGAAGCCTAACTGGCCACAGTCTACAGGGTCGCAAAGAGTTGGACACTACCAAAGTGACCCTGCCCGTATAGACGGAAGACATTTTTTGCCTGTGGCAGCTCTGCCCCAGTGAGAGTTGAGCGTGAAGGTGGTGCAGCTGCTTGGCTTTTGGGAACCCTGGCAGGCCCAAGGACTGCCTCCACTGAAGGACTTATGACTTTCTCAGAGTCTTTTTTTTGGGTCTCTTGTAGCTGGCGATCAGAAGGTCTCTTTGGCCAGTCTTTTTCTGTAGCTCTGCCTGTTCAGACACTTAGAGGGCTCCCTTCTCTGTAGATAGGTACATCAGGCACTTAAAGGGGCACCCTGGGTGGGGTCCTTCTCTGTAGATAGGCGCATCAGGCACTTAAAGGGGCACCCTGGGTGGGGTCCTTCTCTGCAGATAGGCACATCAGGCACTTAAAGGGGCACCCTGGGTGGGGTCCTTCTCTGCAGATAGGCACATCAGGCACTTAAAGGGGCACCCTGGGTGGGGTCCTTCTTTGTTGATAGGTGCATCAGGCACTTAAAGGGGCATCCTGGGTGGGGTCCTTCTCTGTAGTTCTCTGTGTCAGGTGTTTGATTGGCCAGCCTCTATTGTTCAGGTGCCATAGCTGGAGTGTGGGGAGAGAGAGGCTATGGTGATGGCTCCCCCCACTACGTGTGACTCAGCAGTATCTCCTTGCTTCAGTGGCTGCCTGACTTTCCTCCACAGGCATTCCCCACCACAGTCTCCTCCCTCACATCCCTTCAATCCATCTCTCTGCAGTCAACAGCAGCCCTCGCCCTGGGATTGCTCTACAATCCCTCAACTCCAGCTCCCAGCCACTGCATCTTCCAGGGGACCTGCATCCCTATCCAGAGTATGTATGGCTGCAGCAAGGACTCTCTGATTCTCATTCCCTTTAGTTTGCTGCAGATGAGCTGTTTCACTCTTAGCCTTAAATGTTTCTCCTCTGACTCAGACAATTGCCCCGATGTGGGGATCAGAGTTCTCCCACCTGCCAAGGTCAGGTCGAGTCCTACTAACACTCCTGTTTTTCTGCCTGGTTCCTTCATCCTACCTAGTTTTGCATGGTTCTATATATTCTTTTCTGCTGCTCAGGTACTCCTGTCTGCTCTCAGCTGGTGTTCTGCATGCACTTCTGTGTCTGAAGGTGTAGTCCTGATGCATCCATGGAAAGAGAAGTGCTCCATGTCCACCTATTCCTCCCTTATTCTCTATTTTTACTTTTTTTATAATCAGGTAATTTTAAGTAAAGAAAATCATTCTAGCTAATCTGCATGTAGCTGATTTGATAAGTTAAAAGACCTTAAGAGAAGGACCAAGGTTTCCTTGAGAAAGATGAAATCCTGGACTGCAGCTTCATAGCTAAGAGTTTCAGCCTGCTCTTCCTGTTGGCCTGCTCTACAGATTTCATGCTTACCTCACCAGTCTCACAATCAGGAAGGAGTTCCTTGCAATGAATCTCTCTCTCTCTCTCTCTCTCTCTCTCTCTCTCTCTCTCTCTCTCTCTCTCTCTCTCTCTCTCTCTCTCTCTCTTTCTCTCTCTCTGTCTCCTATCTCTATCTCTCTCTGTCTCCTCATCATGTGGATTATTTTGAGGTGAAAACAATAAACCCAAAAGACTCAAGAAGAAACTTTGACCTTCCTCTTTAATTTCAAAACAAATTTAGATGGAGGACGTGTTCCCTGAATGGAGATATCACCAGAAACACCTGCAAATAATGTGGGCTAAATATTGAGGGGGGGGGGGCAGGCCTAGATAGTGTCCACTCTGTGCTCCATTTTCTCCACATGGCCTAGCAAGCATTTATTTACCAAACACTTTCTTTTCCATCTCCGTGCAAACTGTCTTTCTCCCTTTCAGAGTCCCATACCCCTTCCTCCAACACCTTCTTTTGTCTTTAGCTGATGATAGTATTTAAGTGAGAGTTCCAGCCATTTTGTTGAGATACTCAGTTTGCCTGGATCTCTCCCATGTATACATGTTCTCAAACCTTTATTTTCTTCTCTTAATCTGTCTCATGTCATTCTCATTCTTAGACCAGCGAGAATAACTTAATAAAGTAAAATGTCTCACTCCCCAACATTTCCATATCATACTAGTCCTGCTTCTCTGGTGGAATTCTGACTAATACAACACTTTTAATGGATTGTATGTGAAGTAAACTTCATAGGTAAAATTACTGAGGTTATTTCTCTCCTTACATTTAAATTACCCCTAAGCTTGATTATTAGTACAAGTGGAATGGCAAGATCAAGGGATTAATGAGGCTGTTTGTTGTTGTTAAGTTCCTAAGACATGTTTGACCCTTTTCGATCTCATGGACTATAGCCTGCCAGGCTCCTCTGTCCATGGGATTTCCCAGGCAAGAATACTGGAGTGGGTTGCCATTTCTTTCTCCAAGGACATTCCTGACCCAGGGATTCGAATCCACTGGCAAGTGAATTCTATACCACTGAGCCACCACAGAAACCCAATGAGGAGAGAACAAGTGAATTATTCTCTGGACCATAATCATTCAAGTTGAATCATATGTAGCCTTCTCTCAGCAACTTTTAAGAGAGCTGCTTTCACTAGTCATGTAAACAAAATAACTGAAAGGAAGTTCTTGACTTGATTGTTCAGATCCTGAGGAACTAGATGCCTAACTATCTTGGCTTAATATTAAAATACTGATGGGAGTTTTTTAAATGGGAGTGTGAATGGGAGTGTGTGAAAAACTAATATTAACTGAACACTTACTATTAATATGTGTTAAGTGCTCTGCTGGGTGTTTTACATTTACCTCATTGGTACACACCACGCTGTTAGGTGAACAGTATGTAAATTTTGCAGCTAAAAATGTTGAGGTTGAATGATCTACAGGGGGCTTTCTTGGTGGCTCAGTCAGTAAGGAATCCACCTGCAAAGGATTCAAACCCTGTGTTGGGAAGATCCCCTGGAAAAGGAAATGGCAACCCACTCCAGTATTCTTGACTGGGAAATCCCATGGACAGAGGAAACTGGCAGGCTACAGTCCACGGGGTCACAAGAGTCTGACACAACTTAGTGACTAAACCAACACAAGAGGAGGAAGACCTGGGGGTATCTGAGTCCCATAGCCTCATAGCCTATAATTGTCCCACTGTACTCTTCAAGACAGAGTTTGTTTTCTTAGGTCCCAAAATCACTGCAGATGGTAACTGCAGCCATGAAATTAAAAATGCCTGGTCCTTGAAAGGAAAACTATGACAAACCTAGATAGCATATTACAAAGCAGAGACATCATTTTGCTAACAAAGGTCTGGCTAGTCAAAGCTATGGCTTTCCCAGTAATCATGTACAGATGTGAGAACTGGACCATAAAGAAGGCTGAGTGCCAAAGAGTTGATGCTTTTGAACTGTGGTGCTGAAGAAGACTCTTGAGAGTCCCTTGGACTGCAAGGAGATCAAACTAGTCAATCCTAAAGGAAATCAACCCTAAATATTCATTGGATGGACAGTGCTGAAGCTGAAGTTCCAATAATTTGGCCACTGATGTGAAGAGTTGACTCATTGGAAAAGACTCTGATGCTGGGAAAGATCAAAGACAAAAGGAGAAGGGATGGCAGAGGAAGAGGTGGTTGGAGGACACCACCACTCAGTGGGCATGAGAGTGAGCAACTCTGGGAGACAGTGAAGGACAGGGAAGCCTGGTGTGCTGCAGTCCATGGGGTCACAAGGAGTTGGACAGGACTGAGCAACTGAACAACAGAGGAGATAGCCAGGGCAATGGAATCAGGAAATTTGTCACAATAGGAACAATTAAAGGAATGTAGATGCTGCATCTGGAGAAGAAAAAAATTAAAGGATGAGAAAAGTATTGTCAGATAGTTGAAGGACTTTAGTGTAGAAGGGAAAACGCTGTTCTGAGGGGCACTCAGATTAAACATGACACAGTCCATTTTCTCTCCCCTCATCTCCAAACACCCAGCATGAATGGGGAAAATGTGTGAAATGGGGCAGGGAGGTAGAGGTGGAGAAAGAATGAACTCAGAGCTGCCATGATGGCTTGAAGAGCCTGTAACTTTTATTTCCTGGATGGGATGGTTGCTGGGAGGGAAGCAGAAACAAAAAAGCTCTGCATTATCTTCTTAACTTCAGATCAACATTATACATTGCCCAAGGCTCTCACAAAGGAACGATACCTCAAAGGAGATAGAATAAATATATATAAGCTATAGAACGATAAATGAAAAGTAGATTTGCACTTGATAGGGAAATAACAGGGTGCAAGAAAAAGTAGAAATGCCTCTCTGAATAAGATACTGTTCAATGTGTTGAGCAAATTTAAAAGTGAATAAAGCATGGCCCCACCCTCAAGGAGCCCTCATTCCAAGGCAGGAAGTCAAAGAGAAAGGCAAAAACCTGTAAGGTGGCAGCCTTGGATTGAACCCATATCTCAAATCTGGACCACTAGTAGACATGGCTTTGTCCTCTCTGGCCTTGGCTCCTCAACCATACTACAGGATCCTCCTCTCAGCCATATTATGCAAGTGATGTGAAGATTAGGTTGGGAAACTAGAAGAGCTTTCAGATTACCCAAGGAGTTTTTGTAGAAAAGGAAAAAATCCAAAAGGAAAGTACTCATATGGGAAATAGTTAGAAAATGTTAAAAGTGAGACCACTTCCAAAATACCACAGTGAGGAAGGAGGCAGAGAGCAGGGAGCAGAAAGAAATGTGATTGTTCCAGAGTTGAGAGGAAAATGCAGGCTATAATTAGATTGAGAGAACATCAAAATGTAAGGACTGATAGGATTATTAAAGTTGGAAAGTTTAAATGGGTTTTGTATAAAGAAGTTGTGCCTCCTTTACCTGAATATTTTAGGGAAATGGATATTGTGTTTGGCTTGGGGAACACTTCCTTTGCCTAGTATTGTAAAACCAAAATCTATTGGATTAGCCAAAAAGCTCATTTGATAAGATGTTATAGAAACTAACTTTTTCTTGGTTTGTGTCTAAAACATTTAACAAAATACTTTCTATATAATGGGGAAAAAAATATAGCCAGTGTCTATGTTGGTTATCAAACATAATTACAAAAGACACATCTGAGAACCATCTCTTAAAAACCAGACCAAAAGCTTTGAAATGACCTAGATGTTTCCCCCTGATTGGTTGGCCTATGATAAGGAAAATTCTAAAACTTGTGTTCATCATTGCACCATTTAAAAATGGTTTATCTGTATATATTTAAGCAGTACTTGGTTTGTTTTTGAGCCTTACAAAAATGGTGCCATAATGTATATATATGCAATGGAATATTACTGAGCCATAAAAAGGAATGAAATTGGGTCATTTGTAATGATGTGAATGGGTGGACACAAAGTCTGTTATACAGAGTAAAGTAAGTCAGGAAGAGAAAAACAAATGTCATACATTAATGCATATATGTGGAATCTAGAAAGATAGTACAGATGAGCCTGTTTACAGGGCAGGTATGGAGACACAGAATAGAGAATAGACATGTGGACACAACGGGGGAGGGGGGCAGAAGAACTGGAAGAGTAGAATTGACATATACACACTATTGTGTGTAAATAGATAGCTAGTGTGAAGCAGCTGGGTAGCACAGGGAGCTCAGCTCAGTGCTCTGTGACCTAGAGGGGTGGGATGGGAGTGGGTGGGAAGGAGGTGCAAGAGGGAGGGGATATAAAAATCCAACTAATATTTTGGCCTGCCCAATATGACTAAAATCCTAATGGAGGCTACAAAAAAAAAAGAATGAAAGTGTTGAGCATTCATGACATATATTCATCCAGAGATGAGGAACTCTCTATGCTTTCCCTTGTGATTAATTGAGACTCTGAATTTCAAATTCCATCCATACCTCCTGCCTCGAAACTTGGAGTCAGAGGAACCATCTCCTAGCCAAGCTCTGCCTCTCACTTGCTCTTCATTGTTGAGCAAGTCACTTCTCTCCTAGTTTTCTGGCTTATTAAACTGCTGAATATGACAATAGCATATTCACTGTCAGTTTTGTGAGAATGAGACAAAAGTACAGAAGTGCCTAACATAATATCTGACACAGGAGTAGGTACGTAGAAATATTAGTTTAATCTCAACTGCTGCACTCCAAAAAGACTTTCCTCCACTTTTTACATGGGAAAACAAAGGTTCAGAGAGATTTGTCATTTAAATTACCTATTTTAAATTCACTCCTTGCTGGAAATCACTAGGCACTTGCCTTATCTCTCCATGGTTGCCTGCATCTCCTGGTTCCTCAGGGTGTAGATCATGAGGTTGAGCACAGGGGTCAAGACTCTGTAGCTGATGGATGCAGCTTTGTCCATGGAGAAGGGAGTGAAGGGTCAGGCATAGATAATAGATATAGGGAATAAAGCTCAGAGACACGACAATGATGTGAGTGGTGCAAGTGGAAGCTGCCTTCCTCCTCGCCTGCCCAGAGTGGGACCTCAGCATCGCCAGGATGACAGTGTAAGAGATCAGAAGGAGGAGGGACGAGATGAGGACCAGCATCCCGCTGTCGGAGATCATAAGGAACTCCAGGAGGGAGGTGGCCATGCAGGCAAGTCTCAGCACTTGTGGAATGTCACAGTAGACGTTATCTAGGATGCTGGGGCCACAGAAAGGTAATGTGAGCATCAGAGCCAGCTGGACAATGGAGTGGACAAAGCCCCGTACCCAGGCAGCCACCTCTAGACCCACACACATTTGAGAGTTCATGATGGTGACATAATGGAGGGGCTGGGAGATGGCTATGTAGTGGCCACAGGCTAACACTGGGAGGAAGAAGACAGTCCCACCTCCCAGAGAGTGGAAGAAGATCTGGGTCATGCAGCCCTGGTAGGGGATGGTCTTGGTGTCATGCAAGAAGTCCACCAGCATCTTTGGGAAAGTGACTGTAGAATAGCAGATGTCTATGACAGACTGATTTCAGAGAAGAAGATACATGGTTATGTGGAGCTGAGAGTCAGTAGTCACTGTGACCATGATGAAGAGGGTTCCCACAATGGTGATGACATAGACAAATGGGAACACCATAAACAGGGATTTCTGGAACTCCTCCATCTGTGAGAACCCCAAGAGGACAAACTCTGACACTTGTATGATATTCTATGTTTCCATGGGACCTTCCCCACATGCCTAGAGAGAAACCATGCAAAATGAAAACTGTAACAATTCAATCATTCTCCTTTAGAGAGTCAGGATTCAGTTGATCAAAGTCACTGTTGAGTACCACTCCCCAAGTAGAATTTAGAAGAGCCTTTCAAGGAGATAAATATATATTTCAAGGCTTTCACACTCATCTCCCTAACCACACCCTACATTGTATTACAAGCATTAATACATTACATTAATTGTATAATGCTGTCCTTGTCCATGGGTCATGTCTGATTCATACTTGCTGTGTCTGTGAACCACAGGCTTCACAAATATAGTTGAACCAATCAATGGATTGATACACATGTCACCAAGTACCTATGACCACAAACATAATCAATCTAGGTGCATAAATCCTGAGAAGATATTGAGATTAATGATTAATGAAGTTAGATAAACAGGTAGATGTTCTTCATGGTGAACATTTGATGGGCTTCCCATGGTTCATTTGCTAAAGAAAGAGAGATGTGTACTAGAAGAAATTGACGTGTACAAATTCAGAGGAAAATGTAAAGAAAAATAAGCAGTTGATTTTGGCCATAGTGAAGCTGATATGATTAGAGTTTCTCAAACCTTCCCATGTAAATAGTTCTCAAGTGGTGTTTGTTGTCATGGAGCCATCTGTGGGATAACTCCAAGCAGCCCAGGACAAGTGTAAAATCTTAAATCCTCCTGTGTTATATTTTAAAACTTTTGTGAATTTTCTATTAAACACATATCTCTAGATAATCTTTGGAAGTCAAATTTTGTGGCTTGTAAAGCTTTGTAAGACCAAAATATTAAAGAAAAATAGGATAGGGGAGAGAGGGGATCAAGATGGTGGAGGAGTAGGATGTGGAGTTCATCTTCTCCCACAAAAATATTGAAAACATATCTACAAGTGGAACGATTCACACAGAACAGCTACTGAATGCCAACAGAAGACCTCAGGCATCCAAAAAGACAAGAAAACTGGTAAATGATATTTGACTAATAAATACAAATAGGAAATCACAATGGTCAAGAACATTTAAAATATATACATTTATAAATAATACTCTACTAGAAAAAGGAAAAACAAAAAAAAGGGTGAAATGTCACTGACCAATATATTAAAAATAAATAATGAGGATTCTCTATCAATCAAAGAAATCTAAATTCAAATCAACATTTTAAAAAATCCACTTATAAAGGCTTATTGAGATAGGCTTTCTCACACCCTAGTGGTAAAAGCATAAATTAATATCACTTATCTAGAATGCAATTTGTCAATCTACTTCTGGGTTTTTAATATATACAAAATCTATTGTGACTTCAGGAACTTGAGCCTGTAAAAATACCAAAAATGTAAACAAACACTTATGTAAATAGATGTAAAGTTCACTATTATTTCTAGAAGAAAAACAGGAAATAATGTAAAACCTAACTACAGAAGAAACAGAAGAATCTACAATAATTAATCTCCCAGTGAAAGTTGCTCAGTAGTGTCTTATTCTTTGCAACCCCCATGGACTATACCGTCCATGGAATTCTTCAGACCAGAATACTGGAGTGGGTAGCCATTCCCTTCTCCAGGGGATCTTCCCAACCCAGGTCTCCCACATTGCAGGCAGATTCTTTACCAGCTGAGCCACCAGGGAAGCCCAAGAATACTGGAGTGGGTAGCCTATCCCTTCTCCAGGGGATCTTCCCGACCCAGGAGTCAAACCAGGGTCTCCTGCATTGCAGGTAGACTATTTACCAACTGAGCTATCAGGGAAGCCCTAATTGTTTCTGTTTACTGAGCTTTCATAACATGCCCACTTTTGTCAAGGGCTTTGTAGACGTGATATTATTTTGTCTTTATAATGACACAGAGAAGTAGGACTCTTCACATTTTATACTCAAGAGAGTGCTATCAGAGTGGTCAGGATCATAATGGACATTACCAAACTCATACCTGGTAAGATTTGTAGTCATGTGATTGAAAAGTGAATGTTCTTCAATATTATGTCAATACTTCTTTACTGTATAGTAATACTGTACATTCATTTTAAATGAGCTGTTTATTTGTTGAACCATCACTAAATTGACCTAGAAAAAAACATTGGTCAAATACAAATGTTATTTCATTGAAGTTTGGTTATTGATACCTAAATAAAGAAAGAACGAAAATATAGAATAGGGAAGAAACATTTCTTTAGTTCAGTAAGTGAAAGTTCTAGAAGACATCTATTTGAAAAATAAACTGAGTTCTTTGGTGTTAAATCTATTCCCCTTGGGGACTTCCCTGGTGGTCCAGTGGTTAAGAATCTGCCTTGCAATACAGGGAATGTAGGTTCGATTCCTGGCTGGGAAACTAAGATCTCACATGCTGCAAAGCAACTAAGCCCAGGCACTCAACTAGAGAATCATTGCACCACAACTAGAGAATTCTTGTGTCACAACTAAGACTCAGTGCAGCCAAATAAATAAATAAATTCATTCCTTTGGATTACACTTTTCCAGAATTTTTCTCTAATCATTCAGGAAATTTTGCCTTGAGGCTCCACCCTGTGAAGAAAATAGAACATAGAAAGATCTCTCCTCCCTGACCCCCTCCTGAAATATGGAAAGAGCAGCAGCAAATGCACTGATGTTTACAAGGGAATTTAATGAATATATGTAGAAATATTTCTATCAACCTATAGACAAATATAAAACAGACTTCTCTCTAAAATTATCTGTGAGGTATAATAGTATTCAAGATATTTCTATGTTTATCTCATCTCAAACTCACTTTTATCCTCAAATATTTGTATAAAAATGTTTCAGGAACATATACATCACCATATGTAAAACAGATGACCAGTGAAAATTCAATATATGAAACAGGGCACCCAAAGCTGGTGCTCTGGGACAACCCAGAGGGATGGGATGGGGTGGGAGGTGGGGGGAGATTCAGGATGCAGGGGACACATGTATACCTGTGATCAATTTGTGGTGATGTATGGCAAAAACTATCACAATATTGTAAAGTAATTATCTTCTAATTAAAATAAATAAATAAAAATTTTTTAAATGTTGTTTCATGCATTTTGTTCATTCTGTGGCTACATCGACTCTCAGCATAGGACCACTGAAAAAGCATCCTCATGGGCCACGGAGACCCCTGCAAGACCTTGGGAGGGAAATGATGTGATGAAACAGGGTAAAAAAGGGCTTATCCTAGCACAGTAGGGCAGGAAGCCCTGAGACAGGCAAGAGCAAAATAGTACTTCCTAGGATGTTGTCAGAGCCACCCCAACAAAGGGCAATATGCTTTAGTCTAGCTTTGTGTCTTTGCTCCTCCACATGGTGTCAAAGTCAGACTAGGTAGACAGTGGTTTAAATAGCATGGTTTGGCCTCTCAGAGGAAGTCCCTGACCCCTAACCCTTCATCCTCAACTCTCCCACCTATTCACTGATTTCTCAAATGCCGATGGCGTAGCTTTATTATACCTATTTTTGTCTTTACCCACAGTATGTTGACAACTATCACACTTTTCTATACCTTTATCAAAGAAATGCATGTGTGCAACGTTATAAATAAACTGACTTCCTGAAAGACATTTTCCCTCTCCTTCAAAGTTTTCTCAAAAACATTTCCATGGTTCTTCATTGTCTACAAGGAGAAATTTCCAGTTTTCTGGTGGGTTTTCAGGGGCTTCCATACAAACTGGCTCCTACCTTTCTTTCCAGACCCAAATGCCACTTAGTAGTGGTAAAAACAGTAAACATTCATTGTAGCAGTAGTAGTCATAATTGTAAACATTTATTGTGTGTTTATTATGTGCTAGGCACTATCCCAAACATTTTATAAGCATTATCCTGTTTAATTCTCATATATCATTCTCATGCTTAAAAATTATAATAAGTACTATTAATTATCCCCACTTTACAGATAAGTAAACTGAGGCTTAAAGAGGTTAAATAATTTGTCCCATGTGACACAGAGAATAAGTAACAGAGCTAGAACTCTGAACAAATCCGCACCCTTAACTATTACTCTCTTCTTGCTTGCTCCCCTCTAAGAAACCCCTTGGCTTCAAAGAACCTGATCTTCTCCTTGGTTCCTCAGGCCTCACTGTCTTCCATCAGGCTAGTGCCCCACCTGGATTGCCTTCCCATCCTGTCACCCTGTCTGAACTTGACCTCTCTTCAATTCCCAAGCATAATTAGCTTTTCCATGCATTGCCATATACTGGTATTTTTCCATTAGAATGCTTCTGCCATCTCAGGTGTGTTTGTAATTTTACTGAAAGTCTAACATGTTGAGTGCCATACAATTCTTAGGCACAGAAGACCTTTCTCATAGATGGTCCCCAAAGAATGTTTGATTGCTTGATGTTGGGTGGAGTGCTCTGTGAGAGGTGAGAGGAGAGAGAGCAGCCACTGAACAAAGGGATTCAATTTAAGGAATCTGGAAAAGAATCCAAGCATCCAAGTTCCCAGCACCACCAGGTTTACAACCCTGGAAGCATCATCTCAGCATGGCCAGGATTCTCTACTAACTCATAAATAATCTTTGGAAATGATTCTTCCACCTGCATCCTAGAAAGAGATTTAGAGGGATTCTAGGTGGGAAATCAAGTAAAGAGACAAGAGGGAGGGGCATGGTCGGGTAAGGTAAAGATTCCAGACCCTTTTCCATAGTTGCTCAATCCCTGTCTCCCATCTGTCTTGCTCTTGGGAAATTAATTTACACAGGACTAAGAGAGAGAAGGGAAGGAGAAATAAGTGGTTCCAAAAATGGAGATGAACCTACTCTGTGGTCATCTTGGGAACACTAAGCGTTTTTATTAAATACAAGATGTAAGAGAAAGGAAAAGATGGAGGAATAGCAGTAAAGAGGAAATGAAAACCTGGAGTGGGAGAGGCAGTGAGTAGGAGGAGGAGGGGGAAAATAGGCTTTTAAGGGAAACATTTGAGGGTGGGAAGGAAGAGAGAAAGGCCTGGTTTGTTTTCTCTTTGGTGTGGGAAGGAGCTGTAGCACATGTGTGGGAGGTGGAGGAGAAACCATTGGAGTCTATATACTGCTCTCCCTCCCACTCTCTGTCCTAAATTTCACCCAACACACAAGCTGTACAGACAAAAGTCCTAGTCCCAAATAAAATCAACTGTTCTCCAAATCCCATTCCCCAGCATTCTTGCCCAAAGACGTCTCCATGGCTTCCCTCCACACCATGATTATGTTACAGTAGGTTTTGGCAGGAACCTTCTCAGTGCTGAACTGTCCATGGGAAGGATCCTGGGGCCATCACCTACCTCCAGCCCAAAGAGGCCAGGGAGACTTAGAGCTTCCCATCATCCAGGCCACCGTTTTCCTGTAGCTCCATTTACCTCCTGGCATCTCTCAGACCAGAAACACATATCGTATTGGTCTTAAGGGGAAGGACAATCCTCAGAGGACAAAACTCAAGCTTAATTCATGAAATAAAGCTAGGCTTAGGCTGCTGAGGGCAAGAGCAACGGGAGTTATTAAAAAGAATGTGAGCTGTTGCATCATATGTACATTATCACTGAGAAACTGTCTTGGGGCAAAACACTTCCGGGGCACTGATCATAGGACTAAGATGAAGAAGGATAAGAGTGCTTAAGGGAAATAAATTCCCAGGGAGGTTTACAAAAACCAGATTCCTTGAGGTCAGCACCATGGACAGTGCAAGGCTCCGGCTCCTCTCCTACCACCGTCAATGAAAAAGTGAGCTAAGTCCTAGTACCTGGTCCAGGTCATGCCCTCTATAGTGTAAACTCTATAGTGAAGCCTTTTTCACATGTACAATTGTTTAGGTATCTCTCACCCCAGCCTCTGATCTGCGGTCCTTTCAGTCAGACTGAATTTCTCAATATAAATCAACTAAGTTTACTCTCAAGATAGAATTCATATACCATAAAATTTGGGCTTCCCAGGTGGCGCCAGTGGTAAAGAGCCCACCTGCCAATGCTGGAAAAATAGTGGGTTCCATCCCTAGGTAGGGAAGGTTCCCTGGAGGGGGGCATGGCAACCCACTCCAGTGTTCTTGTCTGGAGAACCCCATGGACAGTGGAGCCTGGCAGGGTAGCGCTGTCCGTGGGGTCGCAAAGAGTCAGACACTACTGAAGCGACTTAGCACGCACGCTCGCAGACCGCTATCCAAGTCCCAGACCGGTCACTAGGCGGCGCCCACCCGGCGCAGACTCAAAAGTACTGCGAAGGCTTTGAATAGCCGCTGGCATTGGAACCACCCCTCACACCAGACAGATCAGGACTCCACGGGGCTGAAAGCTAAAACAAACAACAAACAAACAAAATCAACGTTCTGCAGAGGAGGATGACAAGAATAAAAGTCTTACAAAAATAATATTTCCAGGATACAACACAAAATTTTCAACTTAAAAAAAAAAAAGGATAACTTCAATAACTTAAAAGGAAAAGACAACAACAAAGAAAGACCAATTCTAACGTTATGCTGACGCTGAAATTATAAGACTTTGAAGTAGCTATTATTACCAGGCTCCCTGTGATGAAAGTGAATACCGTTGAAACATATGGAAAGATAGCAATTCTCAACAACAACAACAAAAACATGAAAGCTGGTTTTTTTAAATGGAAATGTTATAATTGAAAAATAAAAAAAATGGAAAAGAAATTCTCTGAAGGGGTTTAATGGAGATGGCAGAGAGAAGAGTCAGTGAACTTGAAGACAGAGCAATAGAAAATATCCAATCTGAAAACAGAGACAAAAGATCACAATCATGGTTGAGTTCATGTGTGGTCAGAGTTCACTTTAGAGATAATATATCTGGGTCTGATGATCTAGACTCACCACCTTCCCGTTTCTCCAGGGTCTCATTTCCTTGTGCCTGCATGTGTGTGTGTCTTCTCTTTTCTGCTTTAATTGTCCCTCCTTGCTGTAGAGAATGGGAGTTCATGGGAGCTCAAGAGCTCTGAGGGCTCTGAGCTTCTCTGGGCAACTGCCTTGGATTAGTTTTCCTTATCCAAAGTCTCAGCTCATTCCTGCTTTAACTTCAAGGCTATTTTACAGATTCACCAAATTTCTGCATCTGCCCTTGGATAGGTGCCTCTGCTATCTCCCTGTCACACATTATCTTTCAAAGATTGTCTCTGTTCATGAAACCAGTGTTATTCTTTTCTCCCTCTTTTAAAATCTGCACTCAAGTAGTGCTGGGAAAACTGGCCAACCACTTGTAAAAGAGTGAAAGGAGAACACTTTCTAACACCATACACAAAAATAAACTCAAAATGGATTAAAGATCTAAATGTAAGACCAGAAACTATAAAACTCCTAGAGGAAAACATAGGCAAAACAGTCTCCGACATAAATCACAGCAGGATCCTCTATGACCCACCTCCCAGAGTAATGGAAATAAAAGCAAAAATAAGCAAATGGGACCTAATTAAACTTAAAGGCTTTTGCACAATGAAGGAAACTATGAGCAAGGTGAAAAGACAGTCTTCAGAATGGGAGAAAATAATAGCAAATGAAGCAACTAACAAAGAATTAATCTCAAAAATATACAAGCAACTCCTGCAGCTCAATTCCAGAAAAATAAACAACCCAATCAAAAAATGGGCCAAAGAACTAAACAGACATTTCTCCAAAGAAGACATACAGATGGCTAACAAACACATGAAAAGATGCTCAACATCACTCATTATCAGAGAAATGCAAATCAAAACCACAATGAGGTACCATTTCATGCTGGTCAGAATGGCTGCTATCCAAAAGTCTACAAACAATAAATGCTGGAGAGGGTGTGGAGAAAAGGGAACCCTCTTACACTCTTGGTGGGAATGCAAACTAGTACAGCCACTATGGAGAACAGTGTGGAGATTCCTTAAAAGACTGGAAATAGAACTGCCATATGACCCAGCAATCCCACTCCTGGGCATACACACCGAGGAAACCCAAATTGAAAGAGACACGTGTACCCCAGTGTTCATCACAGCACTATTTACAATAGCCAGGACATGGAAGCAACCTAGATGTTCATCAGCAGACTAATGGATAAGAAAGCTGTGGTACAATGAGGTACCATTACACACCAGTCAGGATGGCTGCTATCCAAAAGTCTACAAGCATTAAATGCTGGAGAAGGTGTGGAGAAAAGGGAACCCTCTTACACTGTTGGTGGGAATGCAAACTAGTACAGCCATTATGGAGAACAGTGTGGAGATTCCTTAAAAAACTGGAAATAGAACTGCCATATGACCCAGCAATCCCACTCCTGGGCATACACACCGAGGAAACCAGATCTGAAAGAGACACGTGCACCCCAATGTTCATCGCAGCACTGTTTATAATAGCCAGGACATGGAAGCAACCTAGATGCCCATCAGCAGACGAATGGATAAGGAAGCTGTGGTACATATACACCATGGAATATTACTCAGCCATTAAAAAGAATTCATTTGAATCAGTTCTAATGAGATGGGTGAAACTGGAGCCCATTATACAGAGTGAGGTAAGCCATAAAGATAAAGAGAAATACAGTATACTAACACATATATATGGAATTTAGAAAGATGGTAACAATAACCCTATATGCAAAACAGAAAAAGAGACACAGATGTACAGAACAGACTTTGGGACTCTGTGGGAGAAGGCGAGGGTGGGATGTTTCGAGAGAACAGCATTGAAACATGTATATTATCAAGGGTGAAACAGATCACCAGCCCAGGCTGGATGCATGAGACAAGTGCTCGGGGCTGGTGCACTGGGAAGACCCAGAGGGATTGGGTAGAGAGGGAGGTGGGAGGGGGGATCGGGATGGGGAACACATGTAAATCCATGGCTGATTCATGTCAATGTATGGCAAAAACCACTAAAATATTGTAAAGTAATTAGCCTCCAACTAATAAAAATAAGTGGAAAAAAATAAAAATAAAAAAATAGAAAGCTGTGGTACATATACACAATGGAATATTACTCAACTATTAAAAAGAAGGCATTTGAATCAGTTCTAATGAGGTGGATGAAACTGGAGCCTATTATACAGAGTGAAGTAAGTCAGAAAGAAAAATACTAATACAGTATATTAATGCATATATATGGAATTTAGACAGATAGTAACAATGACCCTATATGCAAGACAGCAAAGGAGACACAGATGTAAAGAACAGTCTTTTGGACTCTGTGGGAGAAGGCAAGGGTGGGGTGATTTGAGAGAATAGCATTAAAACATGTATGTTATCACATGTGAAATAGCTCACCAGTCCAGGTTCAATGCATGAGACAGGGTGCTCAGGGCTGGTGCACTGGGATGACCCTGAGGGATGGGATGGGGAGAGAAATGGGAGGGGGTTCAGGATGGGGAACACATGTACACCCATGGCTGGTTCATGTCAATGTATGGCAAAAAGCACTACAATACTGTAAAGTAATTAGCCTCCAATTAAAATGAATAAATTAATTAAAAAATAAAATAAAATAAAATCTGCCTTACTCAAAATTAAGAATATGTGACAAAGTTTCATTCCTTTCCCCAAAAAGTGATTTGACCACTTTACCACCCAATATTTCCACCAATAATACCCTGGATCATGCTTCCTTACAGCCCAGATTTGTTCTTTTTCTTAAATCCATCCTTCCATCCCCTCCCCTTTTCCTTCCCTCCTGTCAAGTCTTTCTACCCCAACAATGGGCAGGGAAGAAAGAGATAGAAGCCACAGCACCCAGTCATCCTGGAGGAAATTCTCATGGAAGAACTCAGATTATCTGTGGAGTGATCAGATAAGCATGGCACTAGGGACCCAGAACTGGATTCTTGCCATGGTTCTGCCACAAACAAGCCACGCAACCTTGCTGCTGCTGTTGCTGCTGCTAAGTCACTTCAGTCGTGTCCGACTCTGTGCGACCCCATAGACGGCAGCCCACCAGGCTCCCCTGTCCCTGGGATTCTCCAGGCAAGAACACTGGAGTGGGTTGCCATTTCCTTCTCCACACGCAACCTTGAACAGGACATAAAGTCATAGAATTTTGAAGCTCCATGAAGCCTTAAGCCTAATTAGCCTTAAGCCTAATCCAACTTTCTACTTTCACATATGCAGAAACTGAGGCCTAGAAACATGATACAACCTGCTTCAAGTCACATGACTGGCAAATGGCATAGCTGGGCCTTACACACAAGGACAACTACAGCAATGCGCTTTCCATCACCCCTTGCTGAGTGTCTCCATCCCTCAACTAACAATGGGCAGGATGAGGATTACAGATGAGAACAAATGAGCTAATGCTGCTGTAAGAGGATGAAAAACAGAAAATAGTATTCAGATGAGAGGTTATTAACTTCATTGACAATCCCTCCTGGAAACTGACTTACTACTGTGCCTCAGTGGAAGGTCAGAACTCAAGGGAGGTCTAAGATGGCTCATCTACCTCTCTTGGGGCCCGTAAACTTTTAATGGAAACAGCGGGCAAAGAGCCATGGCCACCACAGCTAATAAGGCTCACTGGAACCACTTTAAAAGTTTTATTCTAAAATATCCATAGTAAATACCCAGATCTTAACAACAAATATGTTAAGGGATGTGGCAATGTGGATGGTTTATCCTCTTCTTTTTTCTATTTTACAAATTGATCACAACTTGAGTTATTGTTTTGGCAGATCATACCTGGTCTATTGTGGGCATTTAGCCAATTTTGTTAAGTTTGGTATTAATAATTTGAAGTTAAATTTCCTGAAGAGTTAAAAAGCAGTGAGAGGCAGTTGGGGTCACATCTCTCTGTTCAATGTTGAGGGTACAAAAATAGGACTTACATTCTGCTCTCAAGGAACTCACAGGCTGATGGGGAAAACAGATCCAGAAACATCTAAATGCACCTCAGGGAGGAAATAGCTCTACTAGGAGAATGCTCAAAGTTAAAGGTCTGAACAACTAACTATGCTTGGGAGAGAGGTGAAGGTTTCCCAGAGGAGGTGACATGTGAACAAAAGGGAAGTTTATGTTTGTAGGTAGAACTGTGTTTCTGGCAGGGAGAACAGAGGTCCAAAGACTTAATGGCACAACATACACTCCAGGAATCTCAACCAGTGTCTCAGCAAGGCTGGAGAACAGAAGTGGGCTCTGGAGAGCTTTGAGGGAGTCAGATTAATAATATAGACTTTATCCTATAGGACCTGAGAAGCCAGTAGAGGCCATCATATAGAAGAATGGCCTATAGACGAAGGCCCCTCTGGAAGCAGGGAGGAGGAGATATGGGAGGGCTGAGAGAATGAACATAGCAGTGAAGCTCCTCTGTTTATTAACACCCCATTTTGTTTCAGAAGAGACTTAAAGAAGGCAGTTAAGGACTTGTAACTTTTCCTGTGTCCTTGTGTCCTGTGTGTCCTGAGTTCTTGATTCAGACCATCCCAGCTTCAAAATCATTAAAGATGTGAAGAGGGTAAGAAGAGAAGAATAAGGGAAAAGGAGATGGGAGCTCAGAAAAGGAGGAGGATAAAAAGGTAATTAAGAAAAATCAGGACTGAAAGCCAATGAGCCAACAGAGACCCACAGCTCACTGATAGCAGGACACGGGTTCAGTGAGTCTGTGGTGCCCTTGGCCTCTTCCTCATGAGTCAAGATGGCCTCCATGCTTCATTATGGTGTATGTCCTCACACATCTCACTCAAAGGCTGGAGGGGAGTAAAGGGGAATGGGACAAAATCTTTTCCTTTCTGAATCTCTTGCCTTTAATCATGGAAAAGAATTCTTTCCCCATAATTCTTTTCCCCTATGTCTTATTGGCTGATACTAGATTGATCACATGACTATTCCTAGCTACCAAGTAGTTTGGGAACATAAATACTTGGGGTTTTGGTAGGAGGCAGGCAAGAGAGAAGGATTTTGAATGGAAGTGCTGGGTAGGCAACTTTCAGTGTCTGCCATGTTGTCATAAAGTACCTGGCAACAAGAATGGATATGATTGGACAAAAACAAGAGAATCTTGAGAATGACACAAAGTCTATCTTGTAGCAAAAAAAAAAAAAAAAAAAAAATCTTATAATATTATGGGTCACAAACTCAAATGTAGATAACATAAATGAGAGAATGTAGGTGGGAGCTTCCTTGATTAAAACAGGACTTAGTTTCATCTCTCTCTTTCAATTCAGTTCAGTTGCCCAGTTGTGTCTGACTCTTTTCAACCCCATGGATTGTAGCAACCTAGGCTTCCCTGTCCATCACCAAGTCCTGGAGCTTGTTCAAACTCATGTCCATCAAGTCGATGATGCCATCCAACCATCTCATCCTGTCATCCCCTTCTCCTCCTGCCTTCACTCTTTCCCAGCAACAGGGTCTTTTCCAATGAGTCAGTTCTTCACATCAGGTGGCCACAGCATTGAAGTTTCAGCTTCAGCATCAGTCTTTCCAATGAATATTCAGGCCTGATTTCCTTTAGGATGGACTGGTTGGATCTCCTTGCAGTCCAAGGGACTGTCAGAAGTCTTCTCCAACACCACAGTTCAAAAGCATCAATTCTTTGGTGGTCAGCTTTCTTTATAGCCCAACTCTCACATTCATACATGACCACTGGAAAAACCATAGCTTTGACTATATGGACTTTTGTTGGCAAAGTAATGTCTCTGCTTTTTAATATGCTGTCTAGTTTGGTCATAACTTTTCTTCCAAGGAGCAAGTGTCTTTGAATTTCATGGCTGCAGTCACCATCTGCAGTGATTTTGGAGCCCAGAAAAATAAAGTCAGCCACTGTTTCCACTGTTTCCCCATCTATTTGCCATGAAGTGATGGGACCAGATGCCATGATCTTAGTTTTCTGAATGTTGAGTTTTAAGCCAACTTTTTCACTCTCCTCTTTCACTTTCATCAAGAGGCTCTTTAGTTCTTTGTTTTCTGCTATAAGGGTGATGTCATCTGCATATCTGAGGTTATTGATATTTCTCCTGGCAATCTTGATTCCAGCTTGTGCTTCATCCAGCCTGGCATTTCACATGGTGTACTCTGCACGTAAGTTAAATAAGCAGGATGACAGTGTACAGCCTTGATGTACCCCTTTCCCAATTTGGAACCAGTCCATTTTTCCATGTTGAGTTCTAACTGTTGCTTCTTGACCTGTATATAGATTTCTCAGGAATCTTTGGTCTGGTATTCCCATTTCTTGAAGAATTTTCCACAGTTTATTGTGATCCACACAGTCAAAGGCTTTGGCATAGTCAATAAAGCATAAGTAGATGTTTTTCTGGAACTCTCTTGCTTTTTCTATGATCCAACAGATGTTGGCAATTTGATCTTTGGCCTTTTCTAAAGGGACCCCAGTGACCCTAACTGAAAGTGAGGGATTGGAAAAAAGAACTCCTTGCAAATAGAAATAGAAAGAAAGCTGGGGTAACCATACTTATATCAGACAAAATAGATTTTAAAACAAGGACTGTAGCAAGAGACAGGGACATTACATAATGATAAAAGGATCAATCCAACAAGAAGATACAGCAACCATAATACATATGTATACAATATCAGAGTACCTAAATATATAAAGTGAATATTAACAAATATAAAGGGGGAAACTGATAGTAACACATAATAGTAAAGGATTTTAACACCCTACTTATGTCAAAGGACATATCATCTGAGCAGAAAATTAATAAGGAAACACTGACCTTAGATGACACATTAAATCAAATGGACTTCATAGATATATATAGAAAGCAGAAGAATACACATTCTTTTAAAGTACACATGAAACCATCTCAGTATAAATCACATGGTAGGCCACAAAACAAGTCTCATTAAAGAAAACTGAAGTCATATCAAGCATATTTTCCAACCATGATGATATGAGACTAGAAATTAACTACAAGAAAAATCTGCAAAAGAACACAAACATGTGGAGGCTAAACAATATGCTACTAAACAATCAATGGCTCACTGAAGAAATCAGAGGAAAATTTTAAATATCTGGATACAAATAAAAACAAAAATACAGCAAATGTTTACATAGGATTCAGGTAAAAAAAAAAAAAAAAAAAACTTCTAAACGTGAGGTCTATAGTGATGCAAGCCTACCTCAGGAAACAAGAAAAATCTCAAATAAGCAATGTAAACTTAGCTCTAAAGAAAATACGAGAAAGAGAACAAACAATAGGCAAAGTTAGAAGAAGTAAAGAAATAATAAAGGTCAGAGCAGAAATAAATCGAATAGAGACTTAAAAACAGAAAAAAATCAATGAAACCAAAAGCTGGTTCTTTTAAAGATAAACAGAATTGATAAACCTTAAGCCAGACTCATCAAGAAATAAGGGAGCAGGCCCAAACAAAATCAGAAATGAAAGAGAAGTTTTATCTGATACCACAAAAATACCAAGGATCTTTGGGATTAACATACGACTATATACAAAACAGATAACCAACAAGAACCTACTGTATTCAATATCTTGTAATAGCCTATAACAGAAAATATGGTGGAAAAGAATATGTATTATTATTGTTCAGTCACTAAGTCATGTCCAGTTCTGCAGCCCTATGAACTGTAGCATGCCAGGCTCCTCTATCTTCCACTGTCTCCCAGAGTTTGCTCATATTCATGTCCATTGAGTCAGTGAGGCTATCTAACCATCTTATCCTCTGCCTTCTTCTTTTCCTTTTGCCTTCAATCTTTCAAAACATCAGGGTATTGTCCAATGAGTCAGTTCTTTGCATCAGGTGGCGAAAGTATTGGAGCTTCACCTTCAGTATCAGTCCTCCCAATGAACATTCATGGTTAATTTCCTTTAGGATTGACTAATTTGATCTCCTTGCAGTCCAAGGGACTCTGAAGAGTCTTCTCCAGAACCATAATTCAAAAACATTGATTCTTTGGCGCTCAACCTTCTTTATGGACCAACTCTCACATCTGTATGTAACTACTGGAGAAACCATAGCATTAGACTATACAGACCTTTGTTGTATATATGTCATGTATACATATATATGTATATGTGTGCATGTATAATTGAGTCACTTTGCTGTACATTTGAAACTAACACAACATTACAAATTAACTATGTGCTGCATGCTGAGTTGCTTCAGTTGTGTCTGACTCTTTGTGAACCCATGGACTGTAGCCTGCCAGTTTCCTCTGTCCATGGAATTCTCCAGGCAAGAATACTGGAGTAGGTTGCCATACCCTTCTCCAGGGGATATTCCCTGGAGAATTAACTATACTTGAATTAAAAAAGAAATACTAAAGATTATAAAAGATTACTATAAACAGTTATGCACCAATAAACTTGTCAAAGAAATCAATAAATTCCTAGAAACATACAATCTCCCAAGTCTGAATCAGGAAGAAACAGAAAATATGAACAAACCAATTACCACTATTAAGACTGAATCAGTAACTTAAATTCCCCTCAAAAAAAAACAAAAAACTCCCTAAAAGCAAAAGTCCAGGATCAGATGGCTTTACCAGTGATTTCTACTGAATATTTAAAGAAGAGTTAACACCTATCTTCCTCAAATTATTCCCAAAAAAGTTGAAGAGGAAGAAATGATTCCAAAATCATTCTATGAGGCCAGGATCATCCTGATACCAAAAGCAGACAACTATACCACACACAAAAAGAAAGTTACAGGCCAATATCACTGATGAACATGTATGGAAAAATCTTCAACAAACTACTAGCAAACTGAATTCAACAATACCTTAAAAGGATCATATGTCATGATCAAGTGGGATTTATCCCAAGGCTATAAAGATGGTTCGATATACGCAAGCCAATCAATGCGATACACCACATTAACAAAGTGAAGAATAAAAATCATATGATCATCTTAACAGATGTAAAAAAAAAAAGCTTTTTTCCCAATAGGTCTTTTTTAAAATTGGGGTTTAGTTGTGTTAGTTTCTGCCATACAACGAAGTGAATCAGCTACATGTATACATATATCTCCTTCTTCTTTGACTTCCCTCCCACCACCTCGACCCCAGAAAAAAACTTTTGACAAAATTAAGCATCCATTTATGATTAAAAAAGGAAACTTTCAACAAAGTGGGTATAGAGAGAACAAACCTCAACATAATAAAGGCCATTTATGACAAACCTATAGTCAATATCATATTCAGTGATGAAAAGCAGGAAGTTTCCTCTAAGATCAGAAAAAAAGATTCACTCTCATCACTTTTATTCAACATAGTATTGGATGATCTATAATCTTTCACAGTAATCAGACAAGAAAGAGAAATATTAGATTGGCCAAAAAGTTCATTCTGGTTTTTACATATGATAGTATAGGAAAACCTGAACAAACATTTTAGCCAACCCAATAATATGAATCTAAATTTGAAAGGAATAAGTAAAACCGCCACTGTTTGTAGATGACAGGATATTATGTCTGTATGTGTGTTAATTGCTTAGTTGTGTCCGACTCTTTGCAACCCCATAGACTGTAGCCCACCAGGCCCCTCCATCCATGGGATTCTCCAGGGAAGAACATTGGAGTGGGTTGTCATTTCCTTCTCCAAAAGGAACTATAGAAAGAAAGAAAGTGAAGTCGCTCAACTTCGTCGTGTCCAACTCTTTGCGACCCCATGGACAGTAGCCTACCAGGCCCCTCCATCCATGGAATTTTCCAGGCAAGACTACCGGAGTGGATTGCCATTTCCTTCTCCAGATACTATATCTAGAAAATCCTAAAGATGACAACAAAAACAAAAACAAAACAAAAAGATTAGAACTAATAAATGAATTCAGTAAAGTTGCAGGATGCAAAATTAATATACAGAAATCTGTCTCATTTTAATACACTAACACCAAACTATCAGAAAGAGAAGTTAGGAAAACAATTCAATTTCAATTGTATCAAAAAGAATAAAATACACAGGAATGAATCTAACCAAAGAGGTACAAGACTTGTGCTCAGAAAACAGTGAACACTGATGAAAGAAACTGAAGACAATGCAATCAAATTGAAAGGTATACCCTACTCATGGATTAGAAAAATTAATATCATTAAAATTACCATAATATCCAAGGTAATCCTTGGATATATATATATATACATATACATATATATACATATATATATATATATATATATACAGATTCAATACAATTCCCATCAAAATACCAATGGCATTTTTCACAGAACTAGAACATAAGTCTAAATTTTTTATGGAAACACAGAAGACTCCAAATAGCCAAACAATCTCGAGAAAGAACAAAGACTGGGTTATCACACTTCTTGATTTCAAATAATACCAGGGCTATAATAATAAGTATGGCACTGGCACAAAAACAGATCAATGGAATAAAATAGAGAGCCTAGATTTATATACATACTTACATGGTCAATTAATCTACTACAAGGAGGCAAGAATATAACCTAAGGAAAATATAGCCTCTTTAATAAATGGGGTTGGGAAAAGTGGACAGCTACATGCAAAAGAATCAAACTGTACTACTTTCTCACATCATATACAAAAACAAACTCAAAATGGATTAAATAGTTAAATAAAAGAGCTAAAACCAAAGAACTCCTGGAAGAAAACATAGGCAGTACGCTTTTTGACATTGGTCTTAATATTTTTTGGATCTGTCTCTTCAGGCAAGGGAAACAAAAGCAAAAATAAACAAATGGGACTACTTTAAACTAAAAGCCTTTTGTACAGTGAAGGAAATTATCAACTAAATGAAAAGCCAGCCTACTGAATGGGAGGAGATATTTTCAAATATATCAAATAAGAAGTTAATAGCCAAATATACAAAGAATTCATACAACACAACACCAAAACAAACAAACAAAAAAACCACCTCTGAACAATTTGATTAAAAATGGGCAGAGAGGAACTTCTCTGGTGGGCCAGTGGTTAAGAATCCACTTTGCAATGCAAGGGACACCAGCTCGTTCCCTGATCCAGGAAGATCCCACATGCCACAAGGCAACAAAGCTTCAACTACAGAAGACTGCATGCCCTGGAGTCTATGCTCCACAGCAAGCCACTGAAATGAGAATTTTATGCACCTCAGTTAGAGAGTAGCCCCTGCACCCCACAACTAGAGAAAGCCCACTTGCAGCAACAAAGACCCAGTGCAGCCAAAAATAAAAATAAATAAACTTTTTTAAAAAAACTATTAAAAAATGGGCAAAGGACCTTAATGGACATTTTTCCAAAAAAAGACATACAGATGGTCAACAGACACATGAAAAGATACTCAGCATCACGAACCATCAGGAAAATGCAAATCAAAACCACAATGAGATACCACCTCACACCTGTCAGAATGGCTATTATCAAAAGACCATAAAAGCCAAATGTTGAGGAGGATGCGGGAAAAAAGGAACACTTGTACCTCATGCACTGCTGTTGGTAGGAATGTAAACTGCTGCAACCTCTTTCGAAAACAGTAAGGAGGTTGCTCAAAAAACTAAAAATATAACTATGATATGATTCAGCACTTTTGGCCATTTATTCCATTAAAACAAAAATAACAATGAGAAAATATATATGCATTTTGGTGTTCACTGCAGAATTATTTACAATAGCCAAGACATGGAAGCAAGCTAAGTGTCCATCTACAGATGAATGGATAAAGAAGATGTGGTATATATACACAATAAAATATTACTCAGTCACCAAAAAAATGAAAATTTGCCATTTGTGAAAGAATGGATGGATTTAAAGGGTATTATGCTAAGTGAGATCTCAGACAGATACCATATGATCTCACTTATGTACAGAATCAAAAAAACTAAACAACTGAAACAACAGAAGCAGACTCAGAGACAGAGAACAAAAGAATGGTTGCCAGAAAGGAGTGGGGTGAGGGTGAAATAGATGTAGGGTATTAAAAGGTACAAATTTCCAGTTATACAACAAATATGTACAGAAATGTGATATACAGAATAGGGAATATGGTCAATAAGATTGTAATAACTTTTCATGGTAACACATGTTTACTAGACTTACCATGGTGATCATTTCATAATGTATGAAAATGTCAAATCATGATGTAATACACCTGAAACTAACATAATATCATCAACTATATTTCAAGAAAAATTATATTAGGTAGACACAAAAATTCTTAAATGAAGAGTCGTGTTTTTTGGTCGCGTAGGAACTGGGAAGAACATGCAGCCATTTGCAGTATGTTTGTGAATACAGTAGCTGATGCAGTTTGTAATTATTTTGATCATAAAGATAGTTGAAGTGTAGTACCCATACTAAAATGAAATGATTTAATCCAGTGGAGTTCAAGAAGGAAAATGTAAAAAAACAATGTATAAATCTCTTTTGAAATATATAAGCCTTCAACATTGCATAAAGTTAATTTTAAAAGTCTTAAGAAATAGTCAGTACAAGCTGGTATATCTAGAGCACCTATACCAGAAACAACACAAAGATTCAAGTTATTAATTTTTCCTTTTCATACTTAAATTTTTTTTTACTGGCATTATATATATGAAGTTCAAAAAAAGAAAATTTTTTACTCTGTGTCTCTATTTGGGCCCTTGTTATTCCTGGTTTTATTTCATGATTATCACTGTAAATAAAACTGTCAGACAGAGGAGTGTCAAAAAATGATCCATGGGAATTCCCTGGTGGTCAATGGTTAGGACTTGGAGCTTTCACTGCCAAGGGCCCATGGTTCAATCCCTGGCTGGGAACTAAGATCCTCCAGGTTGTAAGGACAAAAAAAAAATCTAAACAAAAAGAAAAAAAGAAAGAAATGATCCAATCTAGGCGTCATATATGTATTGTGGATGTTGATTCAATGCATAGTGATGAAAATTACATTTAGAGGATGAGAAGAGGTTGCGTTTACACATAAATGTTAGGATGAGGGCTCAGTAAATTATCTAGCACCTCAACTGCCTCAATGGCAGGAAGTAAATGCTTTGGGATGTGAATGTGATGGCAAAGGAGATTGCTGTAGGAGGTGGAAATTTGGAGCAGTGAGCCTTGGATGAATGAGGACTTGAAGCAGAGAAATGCTGTTTCATTTAGAGCCAAGTGGTAAAATTCAACTTTTTAATTATGTGCACATATTCTTTGAAAACAAGTATAAAATCAAATGAACTTAAGGAAGGAGTAAGACAGTGTAAAAAAAAAAAAAAAGCCAGCCTTTATTATTACTTTCTTTATTAATATTTAATGATTATTAAAGCAGTCAGCTTTAGATACATTTAATTATAATGTGGAATTTATGACTACAGAACACAATATAAATAATATAAACCTCAATGAAAGGAAAAGCAACAGAAGTAACAAATTGGGACATTGATAAAACGAGGAAGATGTATAATGTGCTAACCATCTTAATTTTTGTAGCAGGGAATCAATCAATACTGTCTAACACTGAAATATGAGGTTTGAAAAATCAATGACTCTAACCTCCTTACGGTTTTGTGGTTTTCATAATCATTTTTCTTTATCCTTGGAGGGATCTTTTAGAAATTAATTTCTCCTGTGAAGAAAAAAACATTTGAAGTACAGCATTTTCTTCAGCTCTATTTCAATTTTTTGTGTTGGGTTTTATTAAAATTAAGCTTAAATATTGATAAAATAGAGTAGGGACCATTTTTTACAATATCATTTTTCTAACCTTATCTAAAACTTCCTCTCACTTCAGTCATTCTTCATTTCGCATATAAGCATAGAAAGATATTTGAAATGTTTATAAGTTTCTGTTTTCATCTTAAAATGCAGATTTATTTTTTCCCATATAAGCAACTTTGGAGTCTAGTGAGTTCATGCAATGGCTGCTGGGCTAGTGCCAGGAGTGAAGTAGCTGACATTGCTGACACCTTCTGGCAAGATAAAGAAAGTGCCAGCATCAAAATGCGTAACTGGTTATCAGTGCTTTGGAAAAGTCCAGAGATGATAGGTGGGCACTCTTTTAAGGAGAGAGTGGGATGTATGGTGAGAGTAACATGGAAACATACATTGCCATATGTAAAATAGACAGCCAATGCGAGTTTGCTATATGACTCAGGGAACTCGAATTGGGGCTCTGTGACAACCTAGAGGGGTGAGATGAGCAGAGAGGTAGGAGGGAGGCTCGGGGGAGAGGACATATGTATACCTATGGCTGATTCATATTAATATGTGGCAGAAACAAACACAATTATGTAAGGTAATATCCTTCAATTAAAAAACTAAACATAAAAAAAAGAAATGCTGCATCACCCACATGTGTGCACATACACACACACACATGACTTGGAGTCAAAAAGTGATACAGAAAAGTTGAACTCTCAATGTGAAGATGGTTTAGAAATATATTGCTCAATTTATTTCACATATATTTTCCTTTTCATGTTTGCATAAGAATAATACATGTTTAAATAAGTCTAAAAGAGTCTTTCAACAAAAAGTGTAAGTGACAAAAACATTGTGTCATGGTTTAACTGGCAGCATTTTTGTATGATACAAAAAATGATTTGACTTAGAATCAAGACCAATATTTGATGAAATATGGTATTTCTGAGTAATGGTTTGCTGCTTTCATCTTTAAATTTTTCTATATATTTAACATAATGAATATAAAATAAGGAATTTATAACTTAATTATATATCTTTTATAATATATTTATGGATAATATATATCATAAATTTAATATATAGTATTAAACATACAATATTTCACATTATAAATATACAAATACACAATAATATGCAATGAATGTAAATTTCCATATAGCTTGGTTTTATCATGAGTATGTGATTAAAAAACTATGAGCTCTTTGATGTAATAACTGATATCACTTCACTCAAATCATCTTGATATTGCTCTTTCAATCTTATCCATATACTCACCCACATTTGCTTAGGTTGATATACAGATTTATACACATTCCGACTTTGTGCAGATCAAAGGTCCATCTAGTCAAAGCTATAGTTTTTTCCAGTAGTCATGTATGAATTTGAGAGTTGCACTATAAAGAAAGCTGAGGGCTGAAGAATTGATGCTTTTGAACTGTGGTGTTGGAGAAGACTCTTGAGAGTCCCTTGGACAGCAAGGAGATACAACCAGTCCATCCTAAAGGAGATCAGTCCTAAATATTCGTTGAAAGGACTGATGCTGAAGCTGAAACTCCAATACTTTGGCCACCTGATGAAAAGAACTGACTCATTTGAAAAGACTCTGATGCTGGGAAAGAGTGAAGGCAGGTGGAGAAGGGGATGACAGAGGATGAGATGGTTGGATGGCATCACCGACTCAATGGACATGAGTTTGGGTGAAGTCCGGGAGTTGGTGATGGACAGGGAGGCCTGGCGTGCTGAGATTCATGGGGTCGCAGAGAGTCGGACACAACTGAGCGACTGAACTGGACTGAAGATGGTTTCGTTTTTTAATGTTTATTTATGTATTTGGTCGAGTGGAGTCTTAGTTGTGGCACACAGGATCTTCATCACATCAAGCAGGATGTCTCACTGCGGTGCGTGGACTCTCCACTTGGGGCACAGGGGCTCAGTAGTTGAGGCACACTGCAGGTTCCAGAGCACAGGGCCTTCTGTAGTCGAGGCCCCTGAGTTGCTCTGTGGCATGTAGGGTCTTAGTTCCCTGACCTGGGAAGGAACCCACACCCCCTGCATTGTAAGGTAAATCCTAAACCACTAGACCACCAGGGAAGTCCCTAAGATGGTTTCTTTCATGGTGGAAACAAATATTTCAAAACCTAAACTTTTTGGCACTCTTTTGGAACTGTGCCCTTCTCGCAGCCTCTTGTGTTTTCCCTCTTAATCATGTGCTCCCACTTGCTCTCTCTTGACTCCTTCTATTTTTTCCTTCACTTTCTTATTCCTTACCTATTTCAAGATCTTTGAGAGATGTTCCACAGAACTCACTAGTGTCCCTGGGTTAGAAGAATCAGTCATATCCTAAACAGTAGTGATCATATTCATCATTCATTAAAGCAGATATATTCATTAAAGCAGAGGCAATACTTTGCTGACAAAGGTCTGTCTAGTCAAAGCTATGGCTTTTCTAGTAGTCATGTGTGGATACAAATTTGAGTACCAAAGAGTCGATGCTTTTGAAGTGTGGTGTTGGAGAAGACTCTTGAGAGTCCCTTAGAGTGCAAGGAGATCCAACCAGTTAATCCTAAAGGAAAGCAGTCCTAAATATGCATTGGAAGGACTGATGCTGAAGCTGCAACTCCAGTACTTTGGCCACCTGATGTGAAGAAATGACTCATCTGAAAAGACCCTGATGTTGGGAAAGATTGAAGGCAGGAGGAAAAGGGGATGACAGAGAATGAGGTGGTTGGATGGTATCAGCGACTCAATAGACATGAGTCTGAGCAAGCTCTGGGAGTTGGTGATGAACAGGGAAGCCTGGCATGCTGCAGTCCATGGGGTCTCAAAGAGTCGGACACGACTGAGTGACTGAACTGAGTGACTGAACTGAACTGAATGATGATATTCAGGACCACGGACAGTAACATGCCGCTACACATATGCAAACAAGCTCCCAACACTCACCCAGCAAGTTCCTCCACAGAGACGAGTCAAGTCTGGTCCCGGGACCTTGCAGGTCAAATTCATGCTCTTCTTCCACATTAGGCTTAGAAAACTCTCCTGAGCAAGATATCATATAGTGTTTGAGGAACAGCAAGAGCCCAGTGTCAATTTCCCTGGTGGCTCAGACGGTAAAGAATCTGCCTGCAATGCCGGAGACCTGGGTTCAATTCCCAGGTCAGAAAGATCCCTTGGAGAAGGGAATCGCAACCCACTCCAGCATTCTTGCCTAGAGAATCCCATGGACAGAGGAGCTTGGTGGGCTACAGTCCATGGGATCACAAAGAGTCAGACACAAATGAGCAACTAAAACAAGACCCCAGTGTAGCGATGGCAGCTGAGAATGGAAGAGCATGGTAAGAAGTTATCAGTGAAGTTATGTTGATTATTTATATGTTAATTACAGCCCAGCTCTGAAGCAGATGGAAAATGTAAAAAGTATATATAGTCAAGTCTTCTTCACCCATGTCCTCCAGCTATGCAGTTCCCTTCCTGTAGGCAACTAATGACATTGGTTTCTTGTATATCCTGTGCAGATATAATTAAGTGCATACATTTATACAATAATTTTCTCCTCTTACTGAAATGGCAATGTGCTATACATTGTTCTTTACTGTGCCCTGTTCCCTTAACAATACACCTGAAAATCTTCCTGAATACTTTGTTTATAGCTGCAAATAGTGTGAGGATGTCTTGTAACTTGTTTAGTTAATCTCCTACTGATGGATGTTTATATTTTCAATCTTTTGATGTAATAAAAAAAAAAACCACCACAGCAACCCATTCCTGGGCATATACCAAGAGAAAAACCATAATTTTAAAAGATATATGCTTCCTAATTTGCAGCACTATTTACAATAGCCAGGATATGTAAGCAACCTAAATGTGTCCATCAACAGAGGAATGGATAAAGAGGATGTGGTACATATATACAATGGAATATTACTCAGTCATAAAAAAGAACAAAATAATGTCATTTGCAGCAACATGGATGGAGCTAGAGATTGTCATACTGAGTGAAGTAAGTGAGACACAGAAAGACGACTGTGATACTGCTTACATGCAGAATCTTTGAAACAGGGCACAGATGAGCTTATTCATAAAAGAGAAATAGAGTCATGAGTGTAGAAAACAAACAGGGTTACCAGGGGATACAGGGGGAGGAATAAATTAGGATATTGAGGCCGACATATATGCACTGCTGCTGCTAAGTCACTTCAGTCGTGTCTGACTCTGTGCGACCCCATAGACGGCAACTCCCCCGTCCCTGGGATTCTCCAGGCAAGAACACTGGAGTGGGTTGCCATTTCCTTCTCCAATGCATGAAAGTGAAAAGTGAAAGTGAAGTCGCTCAGTCATATCCGACTCTTAACAACCGCATGGACTGCAGCCCACCAGGCTCCTCCATCCATGGGATTTTCCAGGCGAGAGTACTGGAGTGGGAGAAGGCCATTGCCTTCTCCGATATATGCACTACTACATATAAAATAGAAAACTAATAAGAATCTGCTGCATAGCACAGAGAACTTACTCAATACTCTGTAATGGCCAATATGGGAAAAGAATTAAAAAAAAAAAAAAAAAAAAGAATACATGTGTTTGTGTATAACTGACTCACTTTGCTATACACCTGAAAGTAACACAACATGGTAAATCAACCATATTTCAATAAAAAATTTTTTAAAAATCACAGCCTTTAGACATAAGGCCAAGGCTCAGAGTTAGTTCAACCAAGGTTCAAATTCTGCTTTTATTTACCAGCTAAATTAATTTGGGCCAGGTATTCAGGCTCCCTGTGCCTTTCTTTCCTCATTTGCTAGATGAGAATAATAATACTATCATGATATCCTTTGTGGAAGGCTCAAAGGAGAAAAAGCATGTAAAGTGCTTCTTAGCACAGTACCTGGCTCAAGAGAGTAATACTGCTAATAATAGCCACCAAGTATTAAGTACTTACTATGTACTACACTCTGTATTGAGAATTCACACGCTGTCTCCTTCCATTGTCACAACTGTAAAAGGTACAGACCATTGTTTCCACATTTACCAAAGAATAGCAGAGAGGTTAACCAATATGCCCCTCAACTCATAGGTAAGCAGAACAGGATTCAAACTGAGGGTTTCCTGACAGAGTCATGTTATAAACCATTACATCCATCTGCTGGTGCTCAACAAATGTAGCTAATATCAGCCTCCCTGTCACCATCATCATCATCTCCATTGATAACATCATCATCATCATCACCACCACCACCACCATCATCACTATCCTCACCATCAGCACCATGACCTGCTTTAGACCTGTTGCTCTCTGAATTGACCTGTGCCTACCTTTTCTTCAGGCTCCTCAGCAGCTGGTGCAAGCTTTTCCAGAAACAGCTCTTCAGCAGCTGGTGCAAGCTTTTCCAGAAACAACTGGTTTTTGTTGATTTCAGGTTATCACTTCCTCTGATCTCAGCTTCCTGTACATGCATGTATGTGCCTGGATGCACATGCACACACTCGGGCAGATTTAGGGGGTTTTATTACCATACAACATCTGTTTGAGATGGTCCATATTTTGTGATTGTATTTGATCAACGTGACTAGCAGAGGCAGCTGAGCAAAGTGAAGTGGAATTGTGAGGTGAATGGGGAGGGTGGTCTGAGATGTTTATGGTCCATCAGCTCCCTCACTCATCCACCTCCCCCAGGGATAGCAGACAGAGGAAAAGAGAAACTCAGCAACCATTAAATGACTGTCTACTACATTACAAAGGTGTGTTTTATGTGTGTTATCTCTAATCTTCAAGGTAGGCACTCTTCACTTCATTTTACACATAAACTGAAGTTCATAAGAGGTGAAGTGAATGGCCGAAGGCCAAAGCTAGTGTGTACCTGAGACGAGTCTACGGAGATGGAGCCTGTTTGCATTCTGAGGGAATAGTCAGGGTGTTACCATCCCAAAATCCAGACAACCAGGGTCAGCTGGAGGGAGTCTGAGCCCCTGAAAGTGGTCTCTGTCTTCTTAGATCCTTTCCTTCCAGGCCTTCCCTGTGGCTGACACACGGGCCAGGAAACACACTGACGTCTCTCTGTCTTCCTTCAACATGTGAAATCCAGGCTCCTCTGCCGTATCTTCAGGACAGTTTAGGTCATGCTGCTTTAACAAATAAACCCCAGATCTCATGGTCAGCATGGGAGTGTGGGCAAGATCTGCTCATCGTCATTCCTCAGGAATCCAGGCTAAATGAGACTTTATTCAGCTGAGGGACAGGAGATTGGCAACTCAAGCCCTGGCTCCTAAAGTTTCCACCTGGAGGAGACATATGTCAATTTCACTCACATTTCATCAGCAACAGCAAGTCTCCTGGTCCACCTACCTCACAAATATCTGGTGACTAGCACTGTGGGTACCCCAGTCAGAGGTACTGCCTCCACTTGCCTGCCCACTTCTCTACCACCCTACAACCCCACTGGTGGGATACAGCGTTTTTGTACTCTCTTCCCCTCCCCCAAGGCCATGAGGGGCACTTGACTTTGCTACAGAGTCCACAAGATTTTATTCAGTCACTGGAGTGCCACATGCTTTGTCAGGGCATCAACCTTGGGCGGGAATTGCAGAGAATCCTGGGAAAGTCTCTCTGTCCCTGTCTCTGGGCTAAAAGCACCACAGTAAGACAGAGATTTCTCCCAATCCTCCTGTAGGGCCTGGACTTTCTCCTGCAGCATTAGCTGCTTTTGTACAGTAAGGCAGAATTTAGGCCAAACTGGAAATCAAGGCTGTGGATAAGAAGCACTCCCCCTCGGAGTGCAACTCAAGGAAGAGCCACAAATCTACCAAAAGGAGTGCTGACTGGTGGTCCCCTGAGGGCTCTGTCTCAAGGACCCCAGGAAACAGCTTCCTTTTCCCACTTGCCCCCCAAGCCAGCCATACATAGTCGGAGAAGTTGCCCCCTGAGGACTAGTATCTGAGGGAGCAGCAAAGCACACCCTTCTCGTCTCCGAGTACGGGATCTTCTCTTCTTAACTTCCACCCTCCCTGAGGCTCCCACCACTGAAGATCCTTCCTGTATTTAAGGCTTCCAAGATTCCAATAAATATTTTCCAGGAAAACTAAAAGCCACATATTCTTCCTATCTTGACCAAGATGCTCTGGACCTCTAGTAACAAGAACTTGTCTAAACTATCTTGGGCAGAAAAGAGTAATTTACTGTGAGGACACAGATCTGTATCTCAGAACTCACCAGCTGGGCTTCCCAGGGGTGGAGAGTAAAGAGGCTTGTCTCTCAGATTGTCTTTCTCTGCGGCACTTCACTGAATACCAACCGGGTACCAGGTACCACAGAAGCTCTGTGACTAGTCAAACACAAATGAGACAAGGTCTGTTCCTTCAGGAAGTTACTGCCTGAATGGAATGATAAGACATAACACATAAAAGAGAGCAAAGGTGGGAGGTGTTACAGGGGAGTAGGCATTGACCACGCAGAGATGGAGAAGGACAATCCAGGGGCTGGGCGCAGAGGGGCAAAGCCATGGTGCCCTTGGCTAAATTATGGAGACAGTGAACATGGGTCGTGAGAAACAGGCTGGAAAAATAGGTTAGGATGAGATCACGGAGGGCTTGGGTGCCAGGAATATAAATTTAGCTTTTATCTAGGAAAAAAAATCAGAAGACACAGAAGGTCTGATTACAGCAGAGTGGTGGGATCAGACATGGACCCATCTGTCTTTGACCTGAGGGAGGGTGGGGACAAATGACTGTGGAAGTAGGGAGGCTTTCGGAGCAGCACAGAGAAGGAGGAACTGACCAGCCGATTGAGAAGCAAGCTGGGTGGGAAGAGCAGTCAACAGCACCTGCGAGCTCCCACACACAGACACCAACACACAGATGTCCCTTTCAGGCATCCATCAGCCCAGAGGGCCAGAGAGAAGGGGCCCAGGCCAGGGCCTCTGTCTGGAGAGGGTGGTGGGACCATCAGGCAGAATCCAGACCATGAGCACCTCCACGGGGCAGCAGGAACCGGCGTGGGGATGGACAGTTGATGGTGGTGAACACAGATGTACCTCATCAGAATCACACATGCATTCATACACCACACACGGCACATGAGGCAGTGACTACAGGAAGAGCTGAGAATCAGGCAAACTCTGGCTCAAGTCCTGGCTCTGCCTTTTGCTAGCTGTGAGATCTTATGTGACTCTCTCGGTGTCTCTGAGCCTCAGTTTTCTCATCTGTAAAATGTTGATAGTAAGATCTATCTCCCGCCTTGCTGTGAGGATTAAAGTGAAATAATAGTAACTATTGATAGACTAATCCTAAAAAAACAGTACACATTCTTGCTCTCCTGTATTTATGCTCTGGCAATGTGACCTTGTAGCTCCTCTCAAAAAGAGGTGGAGTCTATTTCTTGAGCTCTTGACTCTAGTTCGTAACTTACTTTGGCCAAAGGGATGACAGCAAAAGTGATGCTAGAATAGACTTGAATCATGGGGCCTTGCTCTTGCGTGTTCTTGGTACCCAGACGCCCTACGAACGAGGCCAGGTTCGCCTGCTAGATGATGAGACACGTGGCCCAGTTGCCTCCACCACTCCAGCCAACAGCCACCAAATGCCCAGGAAGCAGAGTGTCAGGCTGACTCATAGCTGACTAACAGGTCCATGGGTTAGCCCAGCCAAGACAGCAGGCCTGCCCAGCCCAAACCACCAACTTGCCAAATCATGAGCAAATAAATGGTCACGTCACTACATTTTGGGTGGTTTGTTACGCAGCAAAATCTAACTGATAGACTTGTGCTCCTGCCCAAGATGAAGTAGCAGGGATCAGATTTATCTTCCTGCTTGTAACAGCCAAAATAATTAAGCAAGACTCTGGACATTGGGTGGGTATTAAAGGATGGTGATCCCCAAAAGACAGGAAAAACAAATGATGGGAGCCCGCAGATCACCCCAGCTTACTATCCAGGCTTCAGTTCAGACGAGGGGACCCAGATGGAGCCTGAGCTGAGGAGACATAGCTGAGAGCCTGGAGAGACAAGGAGGGTGGAATTCTCCGAACAGAGAACTGGAGAGGGGAGAGCTGCTCACAGAGAGAACCCTGGAGACCTGCAGAGGCTCCCCCTCGAGTATTCAGCAGGGTACTTATCAGTGCACGCATGTCAGGAAACTACCTGGGGCCCGGGAGAGACCCATTTGAAAAAAATGAGAGGATGGTGCTCTGTACTCACCCAGAGCCAGAAATGGAGGCTGCTGTCCGCAGCCAGACCATAAAAACTCAACCCACAGCGCACTGAATAGAGTACTCAGGAAGGTCATGCCTCAGTAGTGGGGGAAAACCCATCCTAGACAGAACACTCCTCCAAACTTGCCTGATAAAGGCAAGATCCCAAATGATCAGACTGTGTCCAAGTAACTTCACTGTATCCCAGAAAATCTGATACCAAACCTAAAACTTACGGAGTGTTCATTATGTTCCAGCAACTTTACACATACATAAACATTTTACATGTATTACTACATGTCTATTACTTTATTTATTAACACTCTTTCAAACAGGTTTTTATCCCCACTGTACAGATGATAGAGCCTAAGATAACACACATAAAGTGCCTGGTGTGTTCAATAAATGCTATTTCTCTCAACTCCTCAACCTCACTCCCTGCCTGCAACCATCAACAACCAAATCGTTTTTCCCAAATTGCACATGTAGCTCAAAGAAATTATGGATTTTAAAAGCCAAATAAATACTCTAGCCTTCAGGAGGAACGGGCTCCTGGCGGGGGTCCTGGAGAAAGTCCTTAATGAAGAGTTAGGAGTCCTAGTTTCTGGGTACTACCACTATCTTGCAAGGTGATCTTCAGTCAGCCCTCACCTCTCTGAGGCCGATTCACCCACCTGCGACGGGGGAGGGGTGATTCCTCAAAGCAACCGTGTCGTTGCACAGGCCCAGATGCCTCCGTCACACTCAGCCTAGTATTCTGATGCGGAGGATGGCAGAGTTGGAAAAGTAGAGTGGTATCTGCCATAGTTGGAATATGTTGCACGTACACACACACACACACACACACACACATACACGGAGCCTCTTGTCGAGCGGTATCTGCCATAGTTGGAACATGTGCACGTACACACACACACACACACACGGAGCCTCTTGTTGAGTGGTATCTGCCATAGTTGGAATATGTGCGCGTACACACACACACACACACACACACACACACACACACGGAGCCTCTTGTCGAGTGGTATCTGCCATAGTTGGAATATGTGTGCATACACACACACACACACACACACACACACACACGGAGCCTCTTGTCGAGCGGTATCTGCCATAGTTGGAACATGTGAGCGAACACATACACGCACACACACGCGCGCGCGCGGAGCCTCTTGTCCAGCCTCTCCCCAGCCTTCTTCCCCATGAAGTAGCTCTTCCTGGTCCGCCCCAGTGCAGCATTACCGCCTTCCACCAGAAGATGGTGCTGCTTCTCCGCGCACTTTCAACCGCATTTCTTATGTGCGAGCGCAGAAGATAACGGTATTCCTCTCCAGAAAACCACACTCCAGTCACAAGCAACCAAGGACAATTGGAAATTAGAAGGGACTTGGGACCTTTCTGGAAGGAAACTAAATATTATCAGAATGTGCCAGGCACTGTGCCAGCTACTTTACAACCCTTCTTTTAAAAACCAGGCATGCTAATGCTCAGAGACAATAAAAGGAAGAAGCAGGTGCTTAGTAAATGTTGATTTTATTTCCACATCTTTGTAGCCTTCATTACATAGGACATTTGATTGATGATCAAGTATTGATTGGTTGACTGAGTTGTAACTGCTGATAGAGAATCAAAAGCGAAGCTAGTGAAGCAGGACCAAAGAGAGTCCAAATTCAGTCCAAAACTACTATTTCTAGATATAAAATGATGCCCAGAAAGAAATGAGAAGACAATAATGTGACTGACACAAAGCAGGTTTTCATCAAACATCTACTGAATTAGTAGATGAAGTGCTTTTACCCACATCATCCCTTACTCCATTAGGCAATAGTTTTTTATCCCCACTTTACAGATGGAAAAACTGAGGCTGACACAAGGAACCTGGCCAAGTCACAAGTGTCTTCAAAGCACTTTGAGGGATTTCCCTGGGGGTCCAGTGGCTAAAACTCTGTGCTCCCAAAGCAGGGTACTCTGTTTCTATCCCCTGTCAGAGAACTAAATCCCACATGCTGCAACTAAGACCCAGTGCAGGCAGATAAATAAATAATTTTTTTTTTCAAAAGGCACATTGAGACCTGCTCCTAAGAATAATGTTTGTAAATGATTTCTATTGATCATGACATGTTGTCAAGCACTTTCATATGCACTCTTTCATTTATTTTAATCCTCATAAGAACCATAAGGAGTACATATTACTATTACAATTTTACAGATGAGGAAACTGAGGCTTAGCAAGGTTGTCTGCCCAAGGACACACAACTGCTGAGGGTCAGATCTGAAAATGAGGTCCCTAGTCTCTGAGTCTACCCTTCATCAGTAGGGGATGTTCTTGCCGGTACAAGAATTCACCAGAATAATTTTTCACTTTGTTTTTTATTGTTAACTTTCTTCCCAGCTTTACTGAGATATAATTGACATAACATTGTGTGAGCTTAGGGTTTCCTGGGTGGCTCACTGGTGAAGAATTCACCTGCCAATACAGGAGACACAGGTTCGATCCCTGGTCCAGGAGGATCCCACGTGCCAAGGGGTAACTAAGCCCATGTGCCACAACTACTGCGCCTGTGCAACAACTGAGCCCACATGTCAACAGCCCAAGCTCCACAACAAGAGGAGACATCGCAATGAGAAGCCCGTGCATAGCTAGAGAGTAGCCTTTGCTCTCCACAGCCAGAGAAAAGCCCATGCAGCAACGAAGGCCCAGCACAGCCATAAGCAAATAAATAAAATTATTTTTAAAAAACAACATCGTCTGAGTTTAAGATGCACAATGTGATGATTTGATACCACGACATATTGCGAAATGCTTACCACAGTAAGGTTAGTCTTCCACCTCTCATAGTTACCAGTTTGTTGTTGTTATGGTGAGAACATTAAAGCTTTATCGTCATAACAACTTTTAACTATACAAGATAGTATTGTCAACTACAGTCACTACACTGTACCTTAGACCCCCAGAACTTACTCGTCTTTATTTGGAAGTTCGTACCCTCTGACCGACATCTCCCCAGGTCCCCCACCCCGCAAGCCCTTGGCCACCTTCATTCTACTCTCTGTTTCTCTGAGTTCAGTGTTTCTAGATTCCACATATAAGTGAGCTCATACAATATTTGTTTTTCTCTGTCTGACATTTCACTTAGCACAATGCCTTCAAGGGCTATTCATATTGTCACAAAAGCTTTTTTTTTTTTAATGAATGGGCACTTTAAAACTAATAGCTGCCTCCCAATTTCAGAGCCCTTGTTTATATTTTCCGATGGCTTCAGCCACTTTAATTATTCAGAGCCAACGAGAGAAAAAAAGAGAGAGAGAGAGATCTAATACCTAAATGATGCACTCATACCACGTGAAAGTCAAATGGTTCCAAGATACATTGTTAGAAGGGAAGATTTATAGGGGTTTAAATCAAGGCAAGGCTGGGGAGGAGTGAGTGAGCTGCCTGGCACTCCCCAGGGCAGCATGCCCCGTGCTGTGGCTGGTGGGTACTGGTGTCTGTCGGAAAGTGTGACTTGGATGTAGAAAGAAAACAGTAACATTAGTGTCACTCATTTGAATTTTAGAAATTTTGTAATTCTGTTTGTATTTAATTTGTAAATTTGCTTTTGGTTTCATAGTCACATAAGAGCTATAAGCATACAATTATACCTAGGTTCATGTTTCTACATGCTTAAATAATATTATAATGACATTAACTTGTCAACACAGAGTCCCTGGGAGTATTTTTCCCTTTAAAAGGATTGTGCACACAGTCAGGTTAGACCTGACTTCCACACTTCCTGCCATCTAAGGCAGGGCCGGAGCCACGGATATCTTTTTTCTCTGGTTGGAAAGGAGCTCTCTCCCTAGAGAACGGGCAAGAGTTCACTCCCAGGCCAGATGCAGGGCAGAGCGGAGGCAACCCCTTCTCTCCTCCCCAGCTCTTCCCTGCCGGTGGGCGCAGGGACAGGGAGCGTTTACTTTGAGGCTAAGAGGAGGGTCCTGGCAGAAGCTTGGCAGCTCTCACCTGGTTCAGTCAGGAAGGCAAGAGGGTGGTGGACCTTAAAATTAGGGTTAAGTGGATTTGCGTTCCTCACACCTGACTCACTAGTAAAACAACTGGGATTCACCTCCAGGCAAATGAAGGTGGCAACAGTTAGGTCCAAGTTCTTATTGTTGGTTTCCTTTAGAATTTTACTAAACTCTTCAAAAACCATAACAATAATTTACGCTGATTGCATTCAATGAGACAACTGTATAATATTCCCCTAAAAAAAGAATAAGTGATTCATCTCTTCCCCACCTCCCCAATACTAGCTACTCAATGTGATTCTCTACCCACGTCACCATACTCACACAGCCATTTCCAAACACACACATCCTGCTTAGAGGGTGCTTTGGTCATTGTTTGACAACATAGGATCATGCCACTTGCTTATCTCCCCTAACATCATCTTAAATTTTCAGGTCAAAGGATAGACCCTCAGCTCATTCTCCTTGAAGAGCTACATGACATTGCAGAATATGGATGGGACACAATTTGCTCACCCACTGCCTTGAGGATTGACAGGTTGTTTCAAAGTTTTCCTTCCTGACCATTTCGAGAAAGGCTGCAAATAACCATCCTTGGACATATGGCTTTCTCTTTCACACTCCTTTCTGATGGATCCTAGAAGTGAGCTAGGTCAATATCCATGGGTCACTCTTCTTTGCTTCAGCAGTTATTCCCCACATTATCATTCATGTGTCCTTTTCTCAGATCTGCACTCAGCTTCTGCTATGTGCAGAGCACTGCGTTAGATGAGCAAATGAGACAGGGCTCGGCTCTCAGGCGTATGAATACTGAGGAGGATTTACACAGCTGGCATAGACTAGTTACATAAGCAATTATTAGAGATGTGCTAGTTACATAGTATATAACCAGTACTTACATTTATACAACAGACAAAGTGGCAACGCCCTAATGGAGGTAAATACAGGTAAAGGGCTGAGGGACTATATAGATATATGTGTCCTCTTACTCCAGGGCAGCCAGAGGGTGGGCGTGACCTGAGGGGGCTCTGCCCAGCATGGGCAAGTGCTGGGGCCTTTCCCCTGGGTTCACCCTTCTCCTCGTCCCTGGTTGCCCACAAGAGACAACCAGTGGAACTGGAGGACAGCTTTCCCACTCACACTAACCACCATTTATCACAGTGGCCCTTCTACATGTCAAACATCTCACCTATATTCCCCTATGCACACGAATCCTTACAAACCCACTGCATTCATCAGCTATTGTGTTGTGTTTGTGTGAGGAGCTCAGTCATGTCCAACTCTGCGACCCCATGGACTGTAGCTCGCCAGGCTCCACTGTCCGTGGAATTCTCCAGGCAAGAATACTGGAGTGGGTAGCCATGCCCTTCTCCAGGGGATCCTATTGACCCAGGAATCTGCATTGCAGGCGGATTCTTTACCATCTGAGCCACCAAGGAAGTTCTCATTAGCTATTACTATGTAACAAATTACTTCAAAATTTAGTGGCATAAGCAATAAACTTCTGTTATCTCACGGGTTTTATGTGGCCTTTTCGGTCCAACTTCTTTCACTTAGAATAACATTATCAAGGTTCATCCATGTTATACACATGAATCCATATTCCATTGCTTTTTATGGCCAAAAAAAATGCATGGTATGGATATACCACTTTCCTTCATCCATACATCAGTTAACAGACATTCTGTTAAAGCTGCCTTCAGTTCAGTTCAGTTCAGTTCAGTCGCTCAGTCATGTCCGACTCTTTGCGACCCCATGAATCGCAGCACGCCAGGCCTCCCTGTCCATCACCAACTCCCGGAGTTTACTCAAACTCATGTCCATTGAGTCGGTGATACCATCCAGCCATCTCATCCTCTGTCGTCCCCTTCTCCTCCTGCCCCCAATCCTTCCAAGCATAAGGGTCTTTTCCAATGAGTCAACTCTTCGCATGAGGTGGCCAAAGTATTGGAGTTTCAGCTTCAACATCAGTCCTTCCAATGAACACCCAGGACTGATCTCCTTTAGGATGGACTGGTTGCATCTCCTTGCAGTCCAAGGGACTCTCAAGAGTCTTCTCCAACACCACAGTTCAAAAGCATCAATTTTTCGGTGCTCAGCTTTCTTTATAGTCCAACTCTCATATCCATACATGACCACTGGAAAAACCATAGCTTTGACTAGACAGACCTTTGTTGACAAAGTAATGTCTCTGCTTTTTAATACGCTGTCTAGGTTGGTCATAACTTTCCTTGCAAGGAGTAAGCGTCTTTTAAATTCATGGCTGCAATCACCATCTGCAGTGAGTTTGAAAAGAAATGCAAAAAAGCAAAATGGCTGTCTGAGGAGGCCTTACAAATAGTTGTGAAAAGAAGAGAAGTGAAAAGCAAAGGAGAAAAGGAAAGATATTCCAATTTGAATGCAGAGTTGCAAAGGATACCAAGGAGAGATAAGAAAGCCTTCCTCAGCCATCAATGCAAAGAAATAGAGGAAAGTTGCCTTAGATATTATCAAACTAAGTCTGCAGCAAGTCAGACAGAGAAAGGCAAATATATATCACTTATATGTGAAATCTAAAAGAAATTGATGCAAATCAACAAAGCAGAAACAGACTCACAGATAAAGAAAACAAACTTCTGGTTACTAAAGAACAAAGGTAGGGAGAGGATAAATTCGGAGTTTGGGATTAACATATACACACTAATGTGTACGAAATAATCAACAAGGACCTACTATATAGCAGAGGGAATTCTACTCAACATTCTATAATAATCTGGGACTTGCCTGGCAATCCAGTGGTTGAGACTCTGTGCTTCCACTGCAGGGGGCACAGGTTTGATTTCTGATCAGGGAACTAAAAGCCCACATGCCCTTTGGCAAATGTGTGTGTATGTATATGTAGGTATATATATACGCACACACACATAAATGTATATATTCTGTAATAACCTATATGGGAAAAGAACCTGAAAAAGAATGATATATGTGTATGTATAACTGACAACTTTGTTGTACATCTGAAACTAGCACAATATTGTAAATCAACTATACCCCAATATAAATAAAAATTCATCGGGTAGAGAGGGAGGTGGGAGGGGGGATCGGGATGGGGAATACATGTAAATCCATGGCTGATTCATGTCAATTATGACAAAAACCACTACAATATTGTAAAGTAATTAGCCACCAACTAATAAAAATAAATGGAAAAAATAAATAAATTAAAAAAATAAAATAAAAATTCAATTCAATTGAAATTCAATTCAATTGAAAATACTAAAAACCTCGAATAGCCAAAGTAATCTTGAGAAAGAAGAATGGAACTGGAGGAATCAACCTGCTCTTGAGAAAGAAGAATGGAACTGGAGGAATCATCCTGCCTGACTTCAGACTATACTACAAAGCCACAGTCATCAAGACAGTATGGTACTGGCACAAAGACAGAAATATAGATCAATGGAACAGAATAGAAAGCCCAGAGATAAATCCACGAACCCATGGACACCTTATCTTTGACAAAGGAGGCAAGGATATACAATGGAAAAAAGACAACCTCTTTAACAAGTGGTGCTGGGAAAACTGGTCAACCACTTGTAAAAGAATGAAACTAGAACACTTTCTAACACCATACACAAAAATAAACTCAAAATGGATTAAAGATCTAAATGTAAGACCAGAAACTATAAAACTCCTAGAGGAGAACATAGGCAAAGCACTCTCTGACATAAATCATAGCAGGATCCTCTATGACCCACCTCCCAGAATATTGGAAATAAAAGCAAAAATAAACAAATGGGACCTAATGAAACTTAAAAGCTTTTGCACAACAAGGGAAACTATAAGCAAGGTGAAAAGACAGCCCTCAGATTGGGAGAAAATAATAGCAAATGAAGCAACAGACAAAGGATTAATCTCAAAAATATACAAGCAACTCCTGCAGCTCAATTCCAGAAAAATAAATGACCCAATCAAGAAATGGGACAAAGAACTAAACAGACATTTCTCCAAAGAAGACATACGGATGACTAACAAACACATGAAAAGATGCTCAACATCACTCATTATCAGAGAAATGCAAATCAAAACCACAATGAGGTACCATTACACGCCAGTCAGGATGGCTGCTATCCAAAAGTCTACAAGCAATAAATGCTGGAGAAGGTGTGGAGAAAAGGGAACCCTCTTACACTGTTGGTGGGAATGCAAACTAGTACAGCTGCTATGGAGAACAGTGTGGAGATTTCTTTAAAAACTGGAATTAGAACTGCCATATGACCCAGCAATCCCACTTCTGGGCATACACACCGAGGAAACCAGATCTGAAAGAGACACGTGCACCCCAATGTTCATCACAGCACTATTTATAATAGCCAGGACATGGAAGCAACCTAGATGCCCATCAGCAGACGAATGGATAAGGAAGCTGTGGTACATATACACCATGGAATATTACTCAGCCATTAAAAAGAATTCATTTGAATCAGTTCTAATGAGATGGATGAAACTGGAGCCCATTATACAGAGTGAAGTAAGCCAGAAAGATAAAGACCAATACAGTATACTAACGCATATATACGGAATTTAGAAAGATGGTAACGATAACCCTATATGCAAAACAGAAAAAGAGACACAGATATACAGAACAGACTTTTGGACTCTGTGGGAGAAGGCGAGGGTGGGATGTTTCAAGAGAACAGCATCAAAACATGTATATTATCTAGGGTGAAACAGATCACCAGCCCAGGCTGGATGCATGAGACAAGTGCTCGGGGCTGGTGCACCGGGAAGACCCAGAGGAATAGGGTGGAGAGGGAGGCGGGAGAGGGGATCGGGATGGGGAATACATGTAAATCCATGGCTGATTCATGTCAATGTATGACAAAAACCACTAAAATACTGTAAAGTAATTAGCCTCCGACTAATAAAAATAAATGAAAAGAAAACCACTACAATATTATAAAGTAATTAGCCACCAACTAATAAAAATAAATGGAAAAAAAAATAAATTAAAAAAATAAAATAAAATAAAAATTCAATTAAAACAAAAGAAAAATTTAAGCAAGCAAAACACCTAAAAATATTCTGAAGAAGAATAATGGCAAGTAACTCTCTCTACTGGATAGTAAAATATTTTTTTAAATCTATGATAATTAATGTTGTTGACATGTTAAATAAATATATAAATGCAACAGAATAAAAATTCTACATTACTCCCATGTAAAAAGTACTATTATAATAGCACAGAAAAAGGAAATAGACATAAACTAATAAAATATATATAGAATCTATATGCTGAAAATTACAGAACACTTATGGGGAAAAAAATCAAAGAAGTCCAAAAAAAATAGAAATACCAGGTTCGTGGATCGGAAAACTCAGCATTGTTAAGGTGTCAATTGTCTTCAAATTGATCTATGAATTCAATGCAATTCAAACAAAAATCCCAGAAAGATATTTTATAAGTATTAACAACATGATTTTTTAACATGATTCTTAAATTTATATGCAAAGGCAAAGAGACTAGAATACCCAAATTAATTCTGAAAAGGAATAACCTTGGAGGATTTACATTACCAAGTTCAAGACCTACTATAAAGCTACAGTACAATGTTGGCATACAGATAGACAAATGGATGGAATAAAACACAAAGTCCAGAAATAAAGATATGGCCAATTGAATGTCTACAAAGCTGCAAAAGCAATTTAATGGAGAAGAGAGTCTTTTAAAAAATGATAATGAAACAATTGGAAGGGACAACAACATACAAAGGGAGGGGAGAAAGGGAGGGAGGGAGGGAAGAGAAATAAACCAGGATCCATACCTCATATTACATATAAAGTTAATTCCAAGTGGATTATAGATCTATATGTAAAACTCTAAAACTTATAGAAAGAAAAAAAAATAGGAGGAAACCTTTGTTACTTTGGGTTAAGCAAAGTGTCCTTAGATACACCAAAACACTATGCAAAAAAGAAAAAAAATTAGACTTCTCAAAATGTTTTAAATGTTTTCTCTATGAAAGACAAGAGAATAAAAAAACAAGTCAGACACTAAGAGAAAATATTTGCAAGTCACATATTTGACAATGGACTTGAATCCAGAACACATAAGAAATTTTTAAAACTCAACAATGAGAAAACAAACAGCCCATTAAAAAGATGAACAAAGGTATACAGGTAACAAATAAGCACATGAAAAGATGCTCAATATCTTTTACCATTTGGGAAATATAAAGCAAAACCACAATGAGGTATCACCATACTGTTATTGTTCAGTCACTCAGTTGTGTCCGACTCTTTGCAACCCCATGGACTGCAGCACACCAGGCATTCCTGTCCTTCACTATCTCCCTAAGTTTGCTCCAACTCATGTTCATTGAGTCAATGATGCCATCCAACCATCTCATCCACTGTTGCCCCTCCTCCTCCCGCCCTGCACCTTTCCCAGAATCAGGGTCTTTTCCAATGAGTTGGTTCTTCACATCAGGTGGCCAAAGTATTTGAAAAGTTAAAATTAAAAAAGAACTGACAATAGCTAGTGTCAACAAGGTGGAAGCAAATACAACTCTCATATATTGTTGGTGGGAATGTAAAATGGTGTGGCCACTCTGGAAAATAGTCTGGCAGCTTCCTTTATTTATTTTTATTAGAGTATAGTTGCTTTACAATACTGTTAGTTTCTGCGGTACAGCAAAGTGAATCTGTTATACATATACATCTATCCCCTCTTTTTTGGATTTCCTTCCCATTTAGGTCCCCCCAGGCAATTTCTTTTAAAGTAAACAAACACCATAAAATATAGTAATCCCACTCTTATTTATCCAACATTAGCATTAAACCTGTACACAAACATTTATATTAATAGCAGTACTCGTAATCATCGAAACAGAAACCCAAATGTCCTTCTGTTGGGGATTAGATTAATACATCTTACATATTCATACACTGGAATATTTCCAACAATAAAAAAAGAATAAACTATGATACACAGAAGAGCAACATGGATGAATCTCAAAATAATTACGCTGAGTGAAAGAAACCAGACCCAAAAAGAGCACACATTGTATGACTCCACTTTTATAAAATTCTAGAAAATGCAAACTAACCTATAAGTGACAAAAAGTTGACCAGTGGTTGTCCGGTGAAGGGAGTTGCAAGGGCGGCAAGGAAGGGAAGGGCAGGATGACAAGGGATTATGAGGAGACTTGTGGGTGTGATGAGCATGTTTCTTAATTGCAGTGATAGTTTTAGCAGTAGCTACCTATGTCAAAACTTATTAAATTGTTCACTTTAAATGACCGCAACTGGTTTTTCCAGTAGTCATGTATGGATGTGAGAGTTGAACTATAAAGAAAGCTGAGTGCTGAGGAATTGATGCTTTTGAACTGTGGTGTTGGAGAAGACTCTTGAGAGTCCCTTGGACTGCAAGACTAAACCAGTCCATCCTAAAGGAAATCAGTCCTGAATATTTATTGGAAGGACTGATGCTGAAGCTAAAGCTCCAATACAGGAGAAGCTGAACTTCTCCTGATAGGAAGAACTGACTCATTAGAAAAGACCTTGATGCTGGGAAAGATTGAAGGCAGGAGGAGAAGAGGACGACAGAGGATGAGATGGTTGGATGGCATCACTGACTCAAGGGACATGAGTCTGAGTAAACTCCGGGAGTTGGTGATGGACAGGGAGGCCTGGCGTGTTGTGGTTCATGGGGTCGCAAAGAGTCAGACACGACTAAGCAACTGAAATGAACTGAACTGAACTACTGTATGTCTATTACACTAAAATAAAGCTGTGCTTTTTTTAATGACCTCCCTCTTTGAACATGTTTGGATTCCTCTATGAGAAGTTGTAACTTTGTCAGTTTACAAACTCTGTTAGTTGTTTTGTGTCATCTTGGTTGGGTTATGGTAATCAATTATTCAATCAAATATTAATAATAATGTATGTGTTGCTGTAAAGGTGTTTTGTAGATGAGATTAATATCAGTTGAAAGAAAGAAGGAAAGGAGATTATCCTAAATAACATTGATAGGCCTGATCCAATCAATTGAAGGAACTGATGTTTCCCTGAGGAAGAAGAAATTCTGCTAGTACACTGAATCTTCAATTCCTATTAAGAGTCCCAGCCTGCCAGGCCACAGATTTCAAACTTGTCTAGCCAGCCTCCCAAAACACATAAGCCAAGTACTTACAGTAAATCTCTTTATACAGAGTGAATATATTACATATTAATATATTGTATATCTTACTATATCTTTTATAATGGCAATATATATGTATGAATGTATGTTATATGATTGGATATATATACACAAGTATCTCAGTTCTTTTTCTTTGGTATGAAGTAGCCCAAATATACATAGTCACTACTCCTGCCACATTACCTTTTCTCTCCCAGTCTGCCCCTATGACCTCATGGTGAGTTCCCTATAACCAGCTGACTGAGGAAGAGAAAACTCAGGACTGGCTTGAAACCATTCGTCTCAGATTGGGACTTGAACCCACGTGCCTGGACTCAAACCCAACCAAAACCCTGTTTGGGACTCTAACCCACCATCTTTTAATTAGAATCACTCACCTGGTGTCTGGACTCACTGAAGCTGAGGATCTTCGTGTCTCAGCAGAGAAGGAATTCAGCCAGAGGCAAAGTGATAGGCAAGAAGTAGATTTATTAACATGGCATGCTTGTAAGAGATGCAAGCAGACAGGCGAGGGAGCTCTGCTCCAAGGATTAAGAGGGCTACACTTTTATAGTCAAAGAAAAGGGGCAGGGGTAAAGACCGCCTTCTTCAAGGCTCACAGCACTAGCCCCTTCTTTGTATCAGACAGGAGAGTGTCTGACCCTCAGGTCAAACTGGGATTATTATAGCCTTATTCAAATCGGTAGAAGGATGGTGACATTTTTCTTTTTCCTAACGACCTGAAGCACATCTCATGCCTTTATTTATAGCTTAAAAGTTAAGCAGGGCTTCTCTGGTGGCTCAGTTGGTAAAGAATCCACCTGCAGTGCGGGAGACCTGGGTTCAATCCCTGGGTTGGGAAGATCCCCTAGAAAAGGGCATGGCAACCCACTCTTGTCTGGAGAGTTCTTGTCTGGAGAACTCCCATGGACAGACGAGCCTGGCAGGCTACAGTCCATGGGGTCGCAAAGAGTCAGACATGACTGAGCGACTAAGCACAGCATAGTTAAGCGAGCCTACTTCATCCCACAAAGTTCCAATAGCCTTCCAAAGCGATCATTGACTTATGATCTCTCAAAGTTTCCTAGGTTTCCCTCTCTACCTATAGTCCACTACTGGGACTTCTACAACTACCTGTTATTGTTCAGTCACCAAGTCCTGTCCAACTCTTAGCGACCCCATGCACTGTAGCCCACCAATGTAGCTCCTCTGTGCATGGGATTTCCCAGGCAAGAATACTGGAGTGGGTTGTCATTTCCTTCTCCAGGAGATCTTCCCAACCCAGGCATCAAACCCACATCTCCAGCGTTGGCACGCAGATTTTTCACCACTGAGCCAGCAGGGAAGCCCAACAACTACCTGTGTATCGATCTTGTTCTACCACTGTCAGGTCTACAAATGGTTTCGCACAATATGTAGGCACATCCCCAAAAAAGTGGACAGCTACAGCACTATAGCAGTAGTACACCCCTTTCCAGTGCATTCTGAAGGACAGTAGTGAGAGTAAATCTCCCCAGTGGGCAGAATTCTGATCAGGGCACCTGGCTGTTCATTTTGAAAAGAAATGGCCAGAGGCATAAGTCTGACTCATGCCTGTGGCCAATGGTTTGGCTAGATAACCAGGGACTTGGAAGGAACATGATTGGAAAATTGGTAACAATTTTCACTATCTAGGTCATAGTCCTGTCTGAATGAGCAAAGAATGTGACGACATTTATATCTGATGTGAATGCTTACCAAAGGTGATTTTAGCAATCAGAGGTGGATTTTAGTAATCAAGTAGATAGGGTGGCCAGCCATCCCGTCACTGCCCACTGGCTTATGAACAAAGTAGACAGATGGCAGGGATGAAGGTTATGCAGGGGCTCAGCAGCATAACTTCCACTCACCAAGGCCTAACTGGCTACAGCCACTGCTGAGTGTCCAATCTGCCAGCAGCAGAGACCAATGCTGAGCCCCGGCACCTTCCCTGAGGTGACCGGTCAGCCACCTGGTGGCAGATTGATTACACTGGACTACTTCCACCAGGGAAGGGACAGTGCTCTGTTCTCACTCTGCACATGGATTTGCTTCCCATGCATGTACTGCTTCTGTGGACTTCTGGAATGCCTTATCCACCATCATAGTATTCCACACAGCACTGCTTCTAGTCAAGGAATTCACAACAAATGAAGTTCAGGAATATGCTCATGTTCACGGACTTTACTGGTTTTATCATGTTGCCCACCATCCTGAAGAAGCTAACCTGATGGTGGAATGGCCTTTTGAAGACCCAGTTACAGATGTAACTAGGTGTCAACACGTTGCAGGGCTGGGGCAATGTCCTTCAGGAGACTGTCTGTACTCAAATTAGCATTCCGTGTATGGGGCTATTTCTCCCACAGCTAGGATTCATGGTTCCAGGAGTCAAGGAGTGGAAATAGAATGGCAGCATTCAATATTAACCCTAGTGATTCATTTGAAAAATTTAGTTTCCTGTATCTGCAACCTTATGCTGCTGATCTAGAGGTCTTCAAAGGGAGGAATGCTTCCACAGTCACATGAGGAACTAGAAGTTAAGACTGCCACTTCCATTTGAGACTCCTCATCCCTCTGAATAAACAGGCAAAGATGGGAGTTACTACACTGGCTGGGGGGATTGATACTGACTACCAAGGGGGAAGGGGGTTGCTACCACATAATAGAGATAAGGGGAAGCATGTCGAATACAGGAGATCCCTTAGGGCATCTCTTAGTACTATCATAGCCTGTGACTAAAGTCAATGGAATACTGTAACAATCTAATTAAGGCAAGATTTCTAATGGCACAAACCCTTCAAGAATGGATGTTTGGGGGCATGCCACCAGGAGAAAACAAAACAAAACACACAACCAGTAATAAGGTGCTTGCTGAGGGTAAAGGAAATATGGAATGGGTAGTAGAAGAAGGTAGTTGTAAATACCAGTTATGACCACCTGACCAATTTCAGAAACGAGGACTGTATGAGTATTTATTCCTTATTTTATCATGAATATATCTGTGTATTTTTTCTTCCCTCTCTTATCTCCTTGCCATCTAATATAAAATGTATTAATAAAAGCTAACTTTACATTAGTGAAGTTACAGGATTATTAACATCATTCACGGACTTGGCCTCCTCTTCTGGGGAAAGTGATAGTATATTTTCAGTCACACACAGGATAAATGTATCATGTTAGGTGGAAGCATGACTTTTTTGCTATCTTTATAAGAAGATTAAATGTGGTTTAGGATATGTGTATTGGTGTCAGGTTGACTGGATATGATCTGTAAGGATCAGTTTTGGTTTTTTTGTGTGTGAGGATCAGTTTTATGTGTTAATTTGGCCAGGCTCTAGTACCTAGATATTCAAACACTAATCCAGATGTTGTTGTGAAGATATTTTGTAGATGTTGTAACATCTACAATCAGTTAACTTTATGTAAAAAAAAAATTTCCTGGATAATATGGGAGGACCTTATCCAACCAGTTGAAAGGCCTAGAGGTTTCCCTGAAGAAATTCCACTCCTGCCCAAGTGTTTCCAGCTTGACCTTCCTTATGGCCTGCACTACAGATTCCAGACTTGCCAACCTGACCCCTACCATTGCAAAAGCCAATTCCTTGCAATAAATACAGATTAATAGATAAGACAATTGATTGATAGGAGAGAGAGAATAGATATCCACAGATTACATCTCTATCTCCTCTGTGGTGGACACACAAACTACCAAAGAAAATCTTGCATCCCTTGATGCAAGGCATGTCCCCTAAAATTCCTGGGGAAATCCCAGGAGTTCAAACGATTATTCTAATGGAGGAGCCTATTGGACAGGTCAGGGCAACACTCCTAGTGTTCCTTCAGGGCATGCCTTCAGATATGTTAAGTCCTTTCATATTTATTAAACTATCTGTAACACATCGGAATGCTACACAGTCACTTAAAAATATGTTGTTTATCAACTGTCTCTGAAAGGGGATACAAAAACCTCACAAGAGTAATTGCTTCTAAGGAGGGAGCCCAGTGGCTTGGGAACAGGAATGTGAGGGAGAATTTTCACTTTTTGTACTTTAGGAATGTTGAATTATGTGAATCTATCATCAAAGCTAGGGATTGGCAAACTGCAATCCACAAGCCAAACCTAACCCACTGCCTGTTTAAAGTTTTGCTGGAACACCTTCATGCCCATTAGTTTATATACTGGCTATGGCTGCTTTCATTCTGCAATGGCAGAGTTCAGTCATTGAAACAATTACATACACCACATACATTTCATCATATGGCCCACAAAGCCTAAAATATTTACTATCTGACCCTTTACGGGAATTTGCTGACATCAATTTAGATTTTTTAAAAATAGAAAAGTAAACTGACATTAAAAAATTAAAAGATGCCCCAAAAGAACTGAAAACATCTGTCCACACAAAAACTCAAATGTCAATATTCACAGCAGCACTAGTCACAATAGGCAAAAAGTGGAACCAACCCAAAAGTCACTCAACAAATGAATACATTAAACAAAAGATAATGGAACATTGCTTGGCCAGAAAAAGGAATGAAATGTTGATAAATATTACAACACAGATGAACCTTGAAAACATTATGCTAAGTGAAACAAGCCAGACACAAAAGGCCACCTTTCATTTATGTGATATAATTATGATTTCATTTATGTGATATGTCCAGACAAGGCAAATTCACAGTGACAGAAAATACATTAGGGGTTTACAGGGGTTGTGGAGGAAGGAAGAACAGTGACTGCAAGTGGGTTTCTTTGAGGAGTGATGAAAACGTTCTGGAATTAGATAATGGGGATAGTTGTATAACTCTTTGAAAATACTAAAAACCACTGAATTGTATACCATCACCAAGTAGAAGGCATTTCACAGTAGGGGAAAGTTCTACATCCCAATTATTCCAAACAAACTCATTAACCCTTCTCATGAAATTTCTAGAAAGGACAGCTCCTCAGTGCTTAGCAGACAAGAGAAATGAGGAGACGGGAGGGCCTGGGAATTATCCTCATTTCCCTTGCTGAAGTAGAGACTAGGAAAGGGAATAATAGTGAAAAAGGGCATTCAGTCCTAAGCTCAGAGAACTGGACCTAAATCTCAAGGAGTATCTTTGAGATGACTGCTGTCAAACCCAGGTCAGTCCTTGTTAAGTCAGTGTCTGAGCACTAGTAACACTACCAGTTATGTGTGCTTCAGCAGGTCATTCACCCTCCCTGATTCAGTTTGCTTATCCAAAAATGTGGCTAATGACTGCTGGGGTCTAGCTCAGAGGGGATTTCAGTGGCATAAACTGAAATGCTTTAAAGATAAAATGTACTTTATGAACACTCTTTCATTCTCCCACAGCTGCCAAGGAAGAATGGCTGAACACACTTGGGGAGTAACCCATTGACGGCTTTCCAGGGCTTGCCAGCAAGGGGGAGTCAAACCAAAGGCTAAAGTCTCTTCAGGAAAAGCCAGGTTGCCCATGTTTGCTTGCACTTTTTTTTCATTTTACCAATAACATTTATCAAGTATTTCCTACAGCATAGATGCTGTTCTGGGAGCTTGAATATAAAGCAGTGAAAAAGAAGAAATGGTTCTGCTCTCAAAAAGCTTATTTTCTACTTGTGAAAGATTAATAAATTAATGAATGTCAAACACTGGCAGGTGCTGTGCTGAATTTAACTGGGTAAGGTTAATAGTGATCGGGGAGTGGTACTGTTCCTATAGGATGTCAGCAGGCCCCTCTGATAAGAGGGTGTTTGAACAAAGACCTGAAGGAAGGGGATAGTTTGGGAAACAGCCACACTTCTGGTCTAAGCTAGAGAACACTTGAGTTCTGGGGAGAGACAAGACACATTGTCAAGGGAAACAGAATTTCCTACCATGCTGGTTCGGTTTGCCCTTCTTGGATTCATTCTCTACTCTTCTTCCTGCTATGTTCCCTGGGGAGAGGCGGGGCTGACCCCTAGACTGGATCTCTGGGTCATCCTTGCCATCTGCTGCCTTTCTGTTAGGTTCAGCCAAAAGGAGGCCCCAGAAAATTGGAGTACAGGATGAAAGAAATGGGATACTGATGCTCCAGCTTTCTCGGCCTGGCTACAGTTCTGACAGTGGCTGCATCCCTCTGCCACAGCTCCCATCAGCTTTCCACAGCCCTTTTGTAGTCCATCCTCCCATGCGACCCTCCTGGGTCCCAGTGGGTAGGGGCTCATCAGGAGTCTTGCAGGATTAACCTAGGTGAGCACCAGCTACCTACCTGTGCCAGAGTGCGTTGTACATAGTTGCCACCTAGACTGCCCCTCCCATCAGGATGAGGGATTTAACCCCAGAGGCACCCATCATAGATAAATTGTGGACCGTGGCCTCAGTCTCCTCTCTCAAACTCCAATTCTGTCGAATTATTCAAAACCAGCAAAGGTAGGGACAGAAATTGAGGTTCTAGAGTCCCCCCTATTACTTCCTTAGGACCTCACTGCCCTGGAGGTTTTTCTCCCTAAGATCCAGCCCATAAACTTCCTATGTGAAGGAACTTGACCTACCTAACTCCCAACACCAACAGCTCATTGCCCAGTTCATTTCCTTGATAGTATTTATCGCTACTTCCCTGTAGCTCAAATGGTGAAGAATCTGCCTGCAACACAGGAGACCCGGGTTCAATCCCTGAGTCGGAAAGATCCTCTGGAGAAGGGAATACCCATTCCAGTATTCTTGCCTGGAGAATCTCATGGTTAGAGGACCCTGACAAGCTACAGTCCGTGGGGTTGCAAAGTCAGACACAACTGAGTGACTAACTCTACTATTATTCATCACTACTGGCTTTTCACTGTGTATGTCAGCTCTGTCCATTAGAATGTACATGTCACAAAAGACAAGAACTTCCCTGTTTTATTCTTTGTGAACAGCATCTTAGACTCAAGTATAAAACTCAAATGTTTCTCAGTGAATGAGAACAGAAATGAGTATAAAGCATCTCTGCTCCTTAGCACCCTCCACAAGGATTATAGCCGTAAGCCTAGACAAATGGCTTAGGGTCACCAGCCTGGGCAGCTACTCTCAGAAGCATCTCAGTACTGCTGGCTTCTCCAGGTATATGTGGGCAGGAGCCCCAAGCGAGACAAGCAGATAACCCAGGAGTCAGAGAACCACTCAGGTTCCATCTTGCTAAAGGCCCTCAGCTTCTCCATTCCTGAATGGCTAGAGAAGGATTTAGCTAAGAGACATGGTCTTCCAGTCTCAGCATCTATCATACAGAAGAATCAAAATGCAGCTCACCAAACCATCTCCACCAATGACCCAAGAAATCTTGTGGGTGAGTGCTGCTGGTTATTTTCCTTCACTTAAGGGCCCCAAGCCTTGGCCCTCCAACTAAGACCGGATTCAGACCAATCAGTATCTCTTTAGCCCCATTCTGCTCCACACTATATACCCACCCCACCCCTTTGTGGCACCACTGCCACCAATCAAGCCATCCCCCCTTTACCCCCAAAGAAACCCAACAGCTCAGAAGTGCATCAATTGACCTTTAATGTCCAAAAGAGGCGTGGATGCAGAGCACAGGAGATGTGGCGGGGTCTCAGCCCCTGCTCCAGAAATGAGGGAGAGATGAACACAAACTAGACATTTCCAACTGGCCACACAAGTCTGAGAGGGCAGGGGGAAACAGATCTAGACATTCATAAAAAAATAAAACCTAAAATCAAGCACTCAGCATTGTGCCCACCAAACGATTTGATATGGGGAACTCACTCACCATCCAAGTCCCCACCCTCCCCTGTCAGCATCAAAAAGAAAGCTCAGTACACACTAAAGGCTTGGGAAGGGGGCATTCTCCTGCCTCCCCACCAACCCCAAGGATGGACTTGGAAGAAAAAGAGAATGAGCTAAATCCCAAACCCCCCACAGGATCAACCCTACACATGAGTTTTCAATGCAATTTATAAGAATCAATAGCTCAATCAGCAATGACTTCCCCCCCCGCCCCATCCTCCACCCCATCCCTTTTGATCCACAGATAAGATTTCCCCGGCACTCCCCTTGGAATCTCCTACCACTAGTGACCCTGCTCCATCCCCAAATTCCTGGCTTCACCACTGCAAGACTGACCTCCTCTGAAGTTCCCCCAAAGCCCCTCAACAGCCCTTTATCACTTCCATCCTGCCTCCCACAAGAGGCTGCCACCATTCACAAAGTCACTTTCCCTCATCACTGAGACTAGGCTCCAGAATAGATGGTAGCATGGCCACCTCATAATGGGCTATCCTCCTAAAGCCCTCCTGGGAGCAGATGGCCATAGGGCAAGCAGTGTCTAGGCCAGATGGCTGAGGGGGGTGATACCTATACTCACCCCCAAAACAGATGCCCCAGAGGTTAACATAGGTCCACTTATCTACTCATATACCCCAGAGATTCCACAGTCCTGCCCCTCCCTCCCCTCTACCCCAAACCAAGATACACACACACATTCACACACATATACACAAAGGAAAATCAAGGGAAACATTGATTTGGTTTGATTGCTAAGACCTAACTAAGAACTAGTCATCAGAAATTCCCTTGCCAGCCAACTAAGAGGGGCTGCTCTAAGAGAACTCCAGAGGAATGAGAAAACCAAGGGCTAAGCAGGGAGCAGACAGAAGGAGGGAAGAATGAAAACAAAACAAACAAACAAAATCGAGCTAATCCTACCCTCAACATCCTCCAAGCATGAGCTCTGGCAGGAAGAATAAAAGAAGGTAATCCACAAAGACACAGCCCTTACTTACAAACTCTTCTGACAAAGACAGCAAGACAAGTCTGCTCCCCACTCCCACACACCACAGACAAACACGTCTCAGGGCCCCTTAAAGAATCTAGCCCCAACCCCTGCCCCAAGCCGTGGAATCACAGTTCAGTGGAATATTCTCCCTGGTACTAGATCAATCCCCCTACCCTCCGTCCTATCCCTCTCTCCTTGTCAATCCTAACACTGTCCCTCCCGCAGCCTCCCTGGCCCTCCTAAAGCAGCATCCACCACCAGGAAGAGGCAGCTGCAGTTTTAGTTCCACCTCCAGAAACCTATTTCTTTTCCCCAGCCCTCCTAGTCTTACAGGCTTTGTTGAGGGCTTTTTATTTGTATAGGGAGAGAAAGAGAAAAGGGAGGAGTGGGAGAGATTTCCTAGTGCAATACAACCAAAAAAAAAAAATTTAAGTCTTGAAAAATAAACATAAAGCAGCCTTCTTCCCCAGGCAACTAAACAGAAAGAAGTTTGGTTTTGTTTACTGCAACATACACATGAAATCGAGTATACAGTCCATGCAGTAGCACAGCCATTGGAGAGGACATCCTGATGCTGGCCCCAGTGCAAAACAGTCCCAGCAACGCTGCCTGCTTGCCATTGCTGCCGCCGCCACTGACACCTTCACTGTGGCCACCTAGCCTGACTTGAAGAGGAGGATTGCAACTTGACCCAAGTAAAAATAGATGAAGTGCTTTGTCTCATGTGTAACGTAGCTGCCAAAATTTCGGCCCACGATACAGTGCCAGGTAGGGTTATATTTCTTGTCAAATTCCTAAAAGAAGAATAAGAAGAAGAAAGGTGATTAGGACAGCTGGAGGATGAGAAATCAGAATAAGAGTCTGATTGGTTTAGCTGTCACCCCCCACCCCACCCCCAGTCTATCGCCTCAGTTCTCTGAACTTCAGGAGCTCAGGTTCTAAGGTTGGCTAGTACACTCCTTCGTTAATAATATAATACCACAAGGGTTCCATTATTTCTCTCTAGAATTTTACACCCCTAACATCTCCTGTCTCTCTAGCTACAACACTCAAAAGCCCACCCCGCAATTCTTCAGCAAGGGAACCAGGAAAACCAACAGAATTAAGAATCACTCCAGTGATGTCACACAGCATTGAGTAAAAGAGAGAAGCAAGTCTCCCTGACTTGCCACTCACCACATTTCACACTACTAAACTAGCATTTCCAAATGACAAAAACCAAGACACTAGAGCAAAATGAGGACTGAACAGGAAGCAATTCTAAGCCAACTTTAAATGCACCCCAATGTGCCAGGGACTATGTGAGCTGTAAGCACAGAACAAGGGCCTCAGTCATGAGATCAAGGCAATTCCCTCACTTCTCTCAGGGATCTAAGTTCAACATCAAAAGCCAGCAAGGAAATCCTCAGGACGTAATCAGACAGGCCCTGCCACCCTGTGAACCCAGCAGAAAACAGATGGCTCAGTTCTAGATGCATCCTGCCATGACCGTGAAAGGAAAGCAACCCTCCACCACAGGCTCAGCAATGCTGCCAACCCTGGAGCTCTGTCTGCCAGGAGCTCAACCAATAACTTGTTTAGTTTTCTCACAGCCCCCATACCACATGACTCCAAAAGGTATTGGCAAACAGTGGAAAGGGCATGGATCACCACATAGAGCTTTATTCCTGACTGAAGACTGTGTAACACAGGAGACCCACAGTTGTTTCTCCATAAGCAAAACAAGAAAGCAGGACCGGATATAATCTAAGGATTCTCCTGAGAGTCCCTGATTCTACACTTTCTCCCTGAAAAGAACAGAAAAAGCATCACTCAACAAGGAACCAGCACCCCTAGCAGCTTTGCTGGCTCTGCATCCCTTGGCTACACACACAGAAAAAGTCTCTCAGAACTCCAGTTTCCACTTCTCATACCACACACAGACAACAAAGAGCTCTGTAAAACCCAAGGACACTATACCACCTGTATGGACCATAATGCCATGCCTCTTAGGCATCCTTGGGATACTAGAGCTGACATTATCAGACTGGGACTATGCCACCAATGTACATGGACCCTGACTGGAAATTAGGGACCCTGAGTACCACCTCTCACCTCTAGCTCAGCAGCTTCCTCATTATATACATGTTAATTGTATCTATTCACCCATTCATTCAGGGATTAAATCTACTGCCCCAATAATGCTTATCTATTCAAAAAAAAAAAAATATATATATATCTGCTAAGTCACTTCAGTCGTGTCCGACTCTTAGCGACCCCATGGACTGCAGCCTACCAGGCTCCTCCATCCATGGGATTTTCCAGGCAAGAGTACTGGAGTGGGGTGCCATTGCCTTCTCCGATATATATATCTACTGCCCCAATAATGCTCATCTATTAATTTTCAAGCACACCCTTTCCTTAAGAAGGTAGGGAGAAGGTAATTAGTACTTGAGTCCATTTTTTATGGGGGGCAGGGGCGCACAAGTCGACTTGTGGAATCTTAGTTCCTTGACCAGGGACTGAACCCAGGCCACAGCAGTGACTGCGCTGAGTCCTAACCAGTGGACCACCAGGGGTCCTTTTAAAGAGAATAAGAGGAAATCTCCTACATAATGAGAATTACTATAGGGCTACCCCACTTTAAATAATGCAGCTCCCCAAAAATTTGTTTATGATCTTATCCATTCAAAAATCCCTGATCTTCATTTTGAATAGTTCTGAATTGGGACAGTTATATTTAATCCTGAAGTTTCACGCCCTGTTGTTCTGCAGTCACATAATTATCTGTAAACACACACACACCCCAGCACAGTTCCTATTAAGAACTCTTAAGGTGAATGCTTCAGGAAATAAGATTCATTCCCCAATTTACCTGCTCTGCAAGTTCCCAGGGTTCTGTCTGCATGGAATGCACCTACTTTCCTATGTCCCAGCTCCAGCCCTCCCTGGGGCATAGGTGAGCTATCCCAACCACCAGCCACAGTTCTCCCAGCACACCTTCTTGATATAGGCAGCAATGTCCTTCTCTATGTTGTACTTCTCCATAGCCTGCGTGGCACAGTCAACGGCATCTTGTTGCATGTCCTCAGACATGTCTGCATTCTTGATCACTGCCTTCCGGTCAGACATGGTGACACTGCAGAAGAAGCAGAGAGGTGAGGCTGCAACCCTGTGCTCCGGGCAATGAACAGGAACAGCTGGGTGTGGGGCCTCAGCGGGAGAAAGCATCACAAAAGGTAAGGGCAACAGAAAATACAGACATGAAGCATTTTAAGAGGGAGATCCTAGGATTTTAGCAGAGATGAGGCTGCCAAGTCTGGGAAACACAAGGCAAATAGTTAAAAAGACATAAGCCGTCAGTTTTTGTATGTAAAATGAGGCTTTTCCAACTCTAAATTTATCTATTTCTAGTATTCTGAACAGCATCAACAGCCAAAATACTACAATATACCAGCTCTCAGCTGTATCCTTGGGCAAGTTACTTAACCTTTGTGCTCTGTTTATCATCTTAAAATGGGGACTTGAGTTAACCTGAGGGTAAACCAGGTGGTATAACACCTGAACATAATAAGCCCTTGATTTAATGAGCATTATTATATCACTGGCATCACAGTAGGAAGATGAATTAGGTCTGGTCCTTGAACAAGTCACTCAGCCTTTCTGCATTTGATTACTTCCATTTTAGCAATGAGGATAGCTCTCTATCAGGAGTTGTTATAAGAATTAAAATGAGGTTATATGAGAACACTGTGAACAAGGGCAGTCTACACAGTGGTCTGTCCCATTAACCAGATTCAGCCCACCACCTGCTTTTTTAAAAAGCTTTATAGAAACACCCTACAACAGCAGAACAATGGCAGGGTTGAGCAGTTGCAAGAGATGATATGGCTTGTAATGCCTAAAATATTTACTATCTAGCCCTTCACATAAGAAGACTGCTAAGTCCTAGGCTACCAATGCCCAATGGTGACAGAGACAACAAAAGGTAAAGAATTATTATTTTAACTGCACTGCTTCATAACCCTGTCATCTAAGCCACTGCATTCACCCTATAGCAATCAAAGTTCCAGGGCAGACCTTGCATAGTCCCTCCTTAGGATAACAAGAATTCCAAGTGGGCTGCCCAGGGCCTACCTAGCAGTCTATGGCATGTGAAGTGCTTTGCAGGAACAGAGATGAGCTGCAAAATCCTGTCCTCTGTCCTTGACCACAGTCTCTGCAGCAAAAATCTATATCCCCCCTCCCAGGTACTATTCCCCTAAGCACCATTCTGCGATCAGCCCAGTGGGCAAAAGATGCTGCTGTTTCAGCCCTGTCTGATACAAAGCTACACATGAACCTGTCTGCTCAAGGAGAGATCCCTGGTATCATTCCAGGCCACCTTGATCTGAGTCCACACTAACCTATGGGTTGGATGGGTGGAAAGCGAAGCAGAATTCATGACTACTTCAGCCTGCACCAGATGCAAAGGATGCACACACCAGCTGCTAACCACACAGCCCTTTAGTGCATCCAGAGTACCACCTTTGTCTCGCACTGGCAAACTAAGCAGGGCTGGTTCCACTTCAGCAAGAAGTGGCAGAGCAATGGGTTAGTGCCCCAGCGCCCTCTGCTCCCACACTTCTGAGAGAAATAGTCAAGAGCCTCTAGAGGAGTCTGTGAGTACCACCTGGGGCTGAAGAAGAGGTCAGGAGAACCCAGTTCAAGGCCTACCTATTATGACCTGAGGCAAATCAGCATCTTTTTTTAAAAAATAATGGTTGAAATAAACGCAGCACCTTCAATGGGTGTGAGCAAAGGTACAACAGCAACACAGAGAGAATTCTAAGACTCACTAAGTGTGGGGCAAACTAGTGTCACCTGGTGGCCTATCCCAGGTTACCACTCAGAAGGGAGCACTGTTTACAAACCCAAGGGTGGGAGTACGGCCCGGTTACAGTATGAAATCAGCATCCCTTTTCCCAGCAAGCTAACCTGCTCCACCGCCTCATCCTCAAAAGTCCAAAGGAATAACTTTGTCACAGTGATTAAAAGCTACCTTACCCTCCAGGAGAGCCTGCAGTTACATAATGTTGGTCTTGTGACTACAATGCCACGATTCTTCACCCCTGGCCCCCCAGGCGTCAAAGAGGTGGCCTAGCCCCAGCCTCCCCTGTCCAAGGTGCCAGGGAGAAAAAGGGAAGGGAGGGGCCAACGTAGCCCTCCCCCCGGGAGAGGGGAGGGGGGAAGCTAGGGACCTGGGCCTCCAGACTGAAGGATGACCAGAGGGCCCCAGGCCAGCTGCCTCAGTCACGAGCCAGGGGCTCCTCTGAAAAGCAAAGAGGGCATTCCAGGACAGCTCCCCCTCCTCTATTCCCGGCCTTGCGACAAAAAGGCCAGGCTTTCGAACGACACGACCCGCCCTCCGCAGCCCCCAACACGCACAACGCGTTTATTTCCTCCCTTCGGAACCCCAAGGGGCCGTCTCCCTCCACTACCCCATCCTCCAGAGGGCTGCAGTCCCGAAGGCCGGCACCTGGGCGATGAGAAAGCATCCTCCCCGCCACCTCCACCCGGCCGGCCGGCCGCCCTCCCCCGCCCGGCCTGGAGCAGCGCCGGAGTGACGGGGCGTCCTCGCTGCAGGAAGGACGCCCCAGAGGGTGGCGGCGGGAGGAGCCGCGTCACGCCCGAGCCCGCTCCGCCGCTCTCCCTCGGCCCCGACACCATGGCCTCCGTGCGCACAGGAAGATCCCGGGGAGCTGGAGGCCTCACAGCTGCAGCCGGGGGCCCCGGCCGCGCCCCGAGGTCCGAGGGTACAGGGTGGCGCAACCCTGGGCCAGAGAGGCGCCGGGGGCGTCACGCCGAGGCCGGACCTGCTCCGGGCCTCGCGGGCGAACCTAGCGCGTCGGGCCACCGCCCCGGGGCGCCCCCACCCACCGCTCACCTTCACAGAGGCGAGTTCTCGCGGGGCCCCGGGGGAGCAGCGATGGCCTGAGGCAGAGCGCGGGCAGGGCGGTGTCCCTTCGGCTCCTCCGGCAGCAGCCGCCGCCGCCGCGGTCTCCGGCTCCCGCAGGCCCGGGCCGAGCGCTCGCGCCGCCGCCGTCCGCCCTAGAGCTTTCCCGGCCGCCCGCGCTCCGCCTCGCGCCCGCCGACCCGCCTGCTCCGCGCTGGCGCCTCGCAGCTCCGCTCGGCTCTGCCGCTGCTCTGCCGACGCGCGGTCCCCACTGAAATAGCGCCCCGCCCCCGCCCCCCCGCCGCGCGCGCCGCCGTCCGCGCTCCCCATTGGCTGGGCCCGCCCGGCCCCGCACTGCGGGCTTCTCCCCGCGCCGCTCTCGCCCCACATCTTGTTTCCTCCCACAATGCCTCGGGCCGGAGGAAGGGGGTGGGGAAGGGGAGCGGGAAAGAGTTGGGGGAGGGAGTTGTGGCCTTCAGAAGAGAAAAAAGAAGTATGCGGACCCCTCTACCCAGGGCTGGAGAGGCCAGGCCTAAAAAGGAATAAAGAGGCAAGGTTCAAAGTGAGGGAAAAAGAGGGAGGGGCGTCAAGACCCCAATCCGAAGAAGAATAAAAAGGAAGAGTGGGATGGAGATTTCAAACGCTGGGAGCAGATGGGAAAAGGGGTAGAGATCCTAACCTTTGAAAGAGGAAGGGAAGGAGGTGAAGTCATCAGCTTTAAGGAAAACAGGACTCTTCCCCTCCCCCCAAAACTGTGGGAAGGAGAGGACAGCCGGCACTTCGGAGAGGTAAAGCCATAAACAGCCCCAGGGCTCCCCTCCCCGCACTTTCGGGGAAGGCCTCTTCCCTTCTGCTCTTTGTTCCCGAGTCTTAAGGCCTCGAGACCTAAGCTCCCAGCTGGGACCCCAGCTGCTGTTTAGCTTCAAAAGCAACGGTGCAGACCCTACGCACAATTGTGAGAGGGGAGGTTTGTCTTCGATACACAGGCCCATGGAAGAGAGATGAAAGTAAGCCATTTTTGGTCAGTCTGCCCTAACCGTCTGGTTAGACGGGACCGGAGGGAGAATGAATAGAACCTCCTAGACGTACAAACCAAAGTATGTCAGGACTGCCAGGACTCTTAAAATTCACCCCATCCATATTCCTCATCTTATAAACAAGGAACAGAGAAGGGTGAGCCCTTGGCATACCACCATGTTTCAGGCCCGGACCTGGCCTCTAGGCTGAAAAGTGATGCTTGTAGGCGCAGTCCCCCTGGTGTTTGTGGGTGGGTGTGTAAAATACCTGTGCACACTGGGAGAGTGTGTGCCCTCCAGGCCACCCCGCCCACCGCCAAAGGAGAGAGAGAAACAGCTGCTCTTTTCCCGTCCACCTGCTTCACAAAGGAAGTGTCTACTTAAAGGGTTGGTGAGGGTCTTTTGTTGTTGTTGTTATTTAGGCAGTAAGTGCTTTCTGACTCTTGTGACCCCATGGACTGTAGCCAGTCAGGCTCCTCTGTCCGTGGGATTTCCCAGGCAAGAATATTGCAGTGAGTTGCCATTTCCTTCTCCAGGGGATCTTCCCGACCCAGGGATTGAACCGAGTCGCCTACATTGTCAGGCGGATTCTTTACCACTGAGCTATCAGGGAAAACAGAGCGTCTTTATTGGGAGCCAAGCATTTGGCCCACACAGTGTGATTAAGAAGCTTCCATTCATTCCTGTCAATTTCCCTTCATTGCCCCAAACCATGGTCAGGAAGTTGGACTTTTTCTGGCCCTCGCCTGCTCTTTGGAGCATCATAATTTAGTGTTCATTATGAGTCAGGGGGAACGTGGAAAATCATCCCCTTTCACTCCCACTTTTGCAACGTGCTCTATCATCTTCAACCTCAATCAGATTTCAAAGAAACGGGCAAGACCTGTGGTAGCCCCTCACACCAAGAGTATTCTGATGTCAGCCTCAGTGTGAATGAATGGGGGGTGGGGCATATATAGTCCGGAGGAAACCACCTAGGAGAAGTTCAGTGGCTTGCCCCAAATTACCTAGCTGGTCAGAGGCAGTATTTAACCCCAGGCTGTCTGTTCCCAGTGCCTACACTTTTAGCTTTTCCACTATCCTGACAGAGAAAAAATAAAACTATAAACGAGGCATTGGGTGCCCTATTTAATTATACCAGCATTTCCTAAGCTTATCTGACTCCAAAGACCTTCTTTATGCAGACTTTTTTTATTAACATCTCCAGGAACTATTTCACAGAACACAGTTTGGGAAACTTGTGCTATACTAATTACTACTATTTATGTAAAGTGCTTACTGTTTAGGATAATTACTATACAGCCTAGTAACTATTGTAATTAATGTATCTGCTTAACTTGGTGGACATTTCTATTTGATACTACTACAGGTTCATGATTGTCCAGTTTTCTGTTGCACGGATAGCAGAGCCATGTCTTCAGATTTAAAGATCATCTGGGACTTACGTTTTTGTCATATCTTGTGAGCCCCTTACCCACTGGCTACTTCTTTAACTTAAGGATTCCCCGGGGGACTGTGGTCAACTTAAGTAGTTTACACCATGGTCTAAGTCTTGATGGCCTCCCTAAATTCCAGACCTCCACTGTGGGTGCCCCACAGGCTCTTTGGATTCTTTGCATACACATATATCCTGCCTGGTCATTAAGAGCATTGGCCCTGGAGCCAGAATGCCTGGATTTTAAACTCTTTCCACCACGCAACCAGCTGTGCAGATCTGGCCGACCCATTTAACATCTCAAAGTTTCTTTGTCCTCATCTATAAATCAAGAATAATATGGCTACTTTATAAAGTTATGAGAAGATGCATGAAAAACTCTTGGCACAATGCCTGGTCCATATAAGTATTTAATAAATGTTAGCCATCATCAACATCTCTCTTACAGACTTATTTCCCTTTCCTGTGTTTCTTCCCTCAGTTCCTGGCCCCATCAACCACCTCAGAAACCCACAAGCCCGCCTGATTTCCCTACCACATCTCTATCTCCATCGTCACTCACCTCCTGGCCGTTTCTCCAGTCCATGTCCCTTTCATTAGGAGTGCCTCATTCTCATTGTGTACACCCTGCAACTGGCACTCATCATCACTTTCAGTAGGTTCCCTGCCCCCATTCTTGACTCTTGCTCCCCAAATCCACATGGCAGTGGCAGTGACCTATCTAAAATGTGAATCTCCCAGGCACTTTCCTCTTCCCTGCTCAGAAAAAAAGACCCTGTTCTTTCCCATAACTTTCCCCTCCTCTCCCTCCATTCCCCACCCCCAACAAATGAACTCCAGCCTCTCTGCCCTATCTCCCTCTTCAGGCTCGAGTAACACAGTCAGCTGTTACCTGTGGCTTCCCCTACACCCAGATTCCACACCTTTGTTCATGTGGTTCTCTTGCCTGTGAGCCTTGTGGCTTTCTTTCCTGGCTCTTTGCCCCTAGGAAGACTTCCCTGAATCCCTGGTGGGAAGCATGCCCCTACCCTGTTTCAGTAACATCCAGGGCTTATCACCAACCCCATTTAATTAAACTGGTCTGTCTTATGTTTGTCTGTAGTTCCTTGCACAAAGGGATCACTTCTTATTTATGTGTGGGCTGCAGAACCTGACACAGTTCTTAGAACATGGGAAATTCTCTGTATAGGTATTAGTTAAACTGATTATGTGCATTAATGACTGAAAAATACAGCTTGGAAGGGCACATTTCATCTCTTCTCTGCTCAAAGAACACGGGGTCCTTACTGCCTAGTGCAAGTTGCTAGCTAAGGTAAGTCATTGTCAGCCCTGGGGAAACTCCAAGCCTGATTTCTGAGTTGATTTCCTTCTCACATTCTCTGGGTATTTGCCTGATATCCTTACACTGTAAGGTAAAGACCATCAAGGCTCTCTCACTTCAGCTGACAGGGTCACCTATAGGGAAGAGACCATGGCAGTGACAGAGATCATTTCACCAAGCCCTTTTGCTATTGACTTGTTTCAAGGACTCCAGGAGGATGGAGAAGAAGGGTGGGAACAAAAACACATATCATATTGCCGTGCAAACTCTGGTCCCAGTTCCTTCTGCCAAGTCCCCACTGGGAAAACTTAAGGAAAACAGTCCAACTAGAACTAGTGGAATTTGCTGATTTTTTGGGTGGCCTTGCAAGACATACTTCCCTAGGCAACCATTTACTAAGTCCCAATTATTTCCCCTCCTCCTCCCCAGTCCCTTGAAACTTAGAGGAGCCAGCCAAGGTCAACCACATGACTGGAAACTGAAGAGGTGAGCACTGGACTGGGAGTCAAAGATGAAGTCTGAAGCCCAACTTGGCTCTAGTCAGGTCATTTCTGTAAGGTCCCTGTCAGCCCCAAAGTCTGATTCTCTTGTTTCAATGCTCTATCCCAAGGGGCATCTTCCCTGTGGATGGAAGAAATTTCTCAGGCTAAGAGCCTCTCCCTCAGGTTAAGTTTAAATGCTTCTTTCCTGTTCTTTCTATCCATGTAGTCTGAATTCAAAGAGCATTTCTCTACACTCACACCACCCACCAAAGGTGGGATATGATTTTGTTTGCCTTTTATTCCCTCAACTAACAAAGCAACTTAATATAGCTAAGAGTCAATTAATGTTTAGAGCTTCAATTAAAATATTAAAGCAAACGGTCACCAAGAAGGAACCAAGAAAAAGATGCTCCAATGAAAGTAGTGGTTTCCTTATGATTTAGGAAACCACTAAATCATAAGGAAACCACCAATTTTTCCTTCTTGTCTGGACAGTTCCAAGGAATCCTGCCCCTGCTGTGGAAGAACCAAGTCAATGGTACGGAATGTGTCAGCTATTGAATATCCAAAAGGCCAAGTTAGGGTTCTTGGGTGCAAGAAATACCTGAAGAAAAAAAGCAGGACCCGAATACCTCCCCTGACTCCAGGGACCTGCAACCATGGAACTGTCTCCTCAGGGCAGACCAGTTGTGACAAATCTCCAGGTTTTTCTTTGAGTCATCCCACTCCTGATCCAAATTCCCGAAGAACGGCATCTGATTGGGCAGATTGAGTCATAAGTCCACCTTTTGACCATGGACATAAACAGCAGCCTAACAGACCTTCTGAGATGGATGGGGGCATAGATGAGAGGAAAATCTACATGCATTTACAAGAGGCAAGAGAGTGGGTACTGGGTGAGCAGAAACCATGGAGAGCCTCAAGAGTCAGAGCTAGGGAGGACTTCTCTGGTGGTCCAGTGGTTAAGAACCTGTCTTTCAAGACAGGGGACACCAGTTTGATCCCTGGATGGGGAACTAAAATCCCACATGCCATGCCGCAACAGAGACCCAGTATAGCCAGTTTTTTTTTTTTTTTAATGAATTTTTAAAGAAGAATGGGAACCAATGTTATTTATGAGGGGATTCTCATCCCCACTGTTACAAAAACATACACTGTGCTTTCTCACCCTAAACCCCTTAGAGTGAGGTGGGAAATGGTGAGAGGAGCTCTAAAACATGAGGCCTGCACCACTTTGCCTTCCTTTCTGAAGACAATTTTGGAGAAGAAAACTTTGCCTTGTCAGGCATATTATGGCATATTCCAGCTGGAAAAAAATTTACCCTTCTCACCAGGAAATGGAGGCCTACCTTACATTTCAACACAGTAATGTATATGTAATCTGAATAGACCTAAAAGAAACTTTTATGTATATATATTTGTGTATATATATACACACACATATTTTGTAGTTCATATACCATAAATTCACCTTTTAAAATTGTACAATTTGGTAGGTTTTATTTTATTCATAGAGCTATGCAACCATTGCTACCATCTAATTTTAGAGAATTTTCACCACCCCAAAGACAAACCCCATACTCGTTGACAATCCTGCCTCCTTTTTCTCCCAATCCCTACTAATTTACTTTCCATCTCTATGGATTTGCCTGGACATTTCATATAAACTTTTAATAATGATATTTCATATAAACAATTATAAAATATATGGATATAGCCTTTTGTAACTGTCTTATTTCACTTTGTATAGTGTTTTCAAGATTCATCCATGGTATAGCATGACTCTACTTCATTCTTTTTATGACTGGTTAAAACTTCATTGTATGAGCATACTATATTTTGTTTATCCATTCATCAGTTGGTGAACATTTGGGTTATTTCCACTGTTTAGCTACTATGGATAATGCCTCTGTAAACATTCATGTATAAGTTTTGTAATGATATATATTTTCAGTTCTCTTGGATATACACCTAAGTGAGGAATTGCTGGGTTTTATGGGGCTTCCCAGGTGGCACAACCCATCTACCAATACAAGAGACATAAGAGATGTGGATTGAATACCTGGGTCAGGAAGATACCCTGAAGGAGGGCACAGCAACTCATTCCAGTATTCTTGCCTGGAGAATCCCATGGATGGAGGAGACTACATGGTGGGCTCCAGTCCTTAGATCACAAAGAGTCAGACAGAACTGAAGCATCTTAGCACACAGCACACATGGTAACTCTCTATACTTAACTTTTTGAGAAATGGTCAGACTATTTTTTTTAAAGCTGCACCATTTTATATTCCTACAAGCACTGTGTGAAGAATTGTGATTTCTCTACATCTTCACCAACACCTATTATTATATGTCTTTTTTATCACAGCTGGCCTAGTGTGTGTGAAGTGGTTTTCATTTGTATTTCATTGTGGTTTTCATTTGTATTTCCTTGGTAACTAATGATGTTGAGCATCTTTTCCTATGTTTATTTGCAATGTGTATTTTCTTTGGAGAAATGTCTATTCAGATCCTTTGCTCATTTTTTAAAATTTGGATATTTTTTATTGTTGAGTTGCAAGTGTTCTCATCTTACAGATAGACGTGGTTCACAAATATTTTCTCCCATTCTCTGAACTGTATTTTCACTTTCTTGATAGTGACCTTTGAAGCACTATTGTTTTTAATTTTGATGAAGACCAATTTACCTATTTTTACTTTTGTCCCCTTGTGCTTGCAATGTCACACCCAAGAAATCATTGCCTAACCTGAGATCACAAAGGTGTATCCTGTGTTTCCTTCTAAGAGTTTTAGAATGATCCATTTTGAGTTAATTTGTGTGTGTGGTGTGAGATAGGGTCTAACTACATTGTTTTTGCATGTGGATATCTAATTGTCACACATGTTTAATGGAAGAGACTATTTCATCACTAAATGGTCAAAGATCAGTTGACCATAAATAAAGAACTTATTTCTGGACTGTCATTTCTTTTCCATTGGTCTATATATCCTTATGCCAGTACTGCACTGTCTTCTTTACTGTAGCTTAGCAGGAAGTTATGAAATCTGGATGTGTAAGTCTTCCAACTTTGCTCATCTTTTTCAAGATTCTTTGTTTAATCTAGGTCCCTTTCATTTCCATAAGACTTTTAGGACCAGATTACCAATTTCTGTAAAAAAAAAAAAAGAAAAAACCAGCTGGGATTTTCGTAGAGATTGTGTTGTATCATAGATCAATTTGGGGAGTATTGCTATCTTAACAATATTAAGTTTTCTGGTCCATGAACACAGAATTTCTTTCCATTTATTTGGTCTTCTTTAATTCTTTCAATAATGTGTTATAATTTTCAGTGTATATATATTATACTTATTTTCATAAATATACTCCTAAATATTTCACTCTTTTTGATGTTGTAAATCAAATTATTTTCTTAATTTCATGTTCGGGTTTTTCATTGCTAGTGTATAGAAATACAATTGGTTTTCATTTATTGTATTTTGTATTCTGCAACCTCGCTGATCTCATTCATTAATCCTTAAAAGTTTGTGTGTGTGTATTTTCTTTAGAATTTTCTGTATACAAGATCATATCATCTATGAATAGAGATAGTATTACTTCTTTCTGTCCAACCTGAGTGCCTTTTGTTCCTTTTTCTTGCCAAAGTTCCTAGCTAGAAAGTTTAGTGTAGTGTTGAATAGAATTGGTGAGGGCAGACATCCTTGACTTGTTCCTGATCTCAGGGGGAAAACTTTCATCTTTCACACTTAAGCCTAATGTTAGATGTGGAGTTTTTGTAGATGTTCTTGTCAAGTTAAGGAAGTTCACTTCTATTCCTAGGTTTCTGAGTATTTTTATCATGAAATGGTATTGAGTTTTTTCAAATACTTGTTTTGCATCTGTTGAGATGATCATATGATTTTGTTTCTTTAATGTACTAATATGGTATATTACATTGATTTTCAAATATTAAACCAATATTGCATTCCTAGGATAAATCCCATTTGGTCATAACATGTAATCCTTTTCATATGTTGCTGGTTTCGTTTTGCTGGTATTTTGTTGAGGATTTTTGTATCTATATTTGTGATATTGATAATATAGTTTTCTTGTATCGTTTTGATATCTGAATAATACTAGACCCATGGAATGAGTTGGAAATGTTCCTTCCTATTCTACTTTTTGGAAGAGTGTGAAGGATTGTCATTAATTAAACATTTGGTAGAATTCACCAGTAAAGCATCTAAGCCTGGACTTTTCTTTGTGGAAGGTTTTGAAAATACTGAGGGGTTTTGAGGGCTTCCCTGGTGGTTCAGATGGTAAAGATGGTGCCTCCAACAGAGGACACCAGGGTTCAATCCCTGTGTCGGAAAGACCCCCTGGAGAAGGAAATGGCAACCCACTCCAATATCCTTGCCTGGAGAATTCCGTGGACAGAGGAGTCTGGTGGGCTACTGTCTGTGGGGACACAGAGAGTCAGACAAGACTGAGTGCCTAACACTTGAGAATACTAATACAATCTCTTTACTTCTTTTAGGTCTATTCAGATTATCTAATTCTTGACGCGGTTTTGATAGTTTGTATCTTTAAGAGAATTTGTCCATTTATATATATTATCTAATTTAGCACATACTTATTCATAATGTTTCTGTATAATCATTTTTATTTCTCTAAGGTCTCTTTTTTCATTCCTGGTTTTAGTAATGTGAGTCTTCTTTTATTTTTCTTGGTCAGCCTAGCTAAAGATTTGTCAATTTTGTTCATCTTTTCAAAGAACCAACTTTTTAAAAACTATTTAGTTACTTAGTTAGCTGTGACTTAGTTGCAGCCCTCAGGATCTTTATTTGCAGCATGCACACTTTCAGTTGTGGCAAGCAAACTCCTGCTTGTAACATGTGGGATCTAGTTCCCTGACCAGGGATCAAACCCAGGTCCCTCTCATTAGAAGCTTAGAATCCTAGCCACTGGGCCACCAGGGAAGTCCCAAAGAACCAATTTTTAATTTCACTAATTTTTTTCTATTGCCTTTCTGTTAATAAGGTGATTCTTGAGCACCTAGATGATAAACAAGCTGCTTAGGTCAGCATAAACTCAGACCGGGACCTTTCCTTTGAATGGCTAGATTCAAACTCAACTCCTTGTCTATTTCTCTCTTAAATCAGGATGCTCTCCATTTTAGTGTCTCCCTCATCCTCCCTGGAGTAACATGACAGAGAAGACAGAGACTGCGTTGATATCGGGGGCTGTGTGAGGGACAACAATTCCGTTAAATCCATAAACATTTTTTTATATTTGTATATGTGTAGCTTGTGGGATCTTAGTTCCCTGGCCAGGAATTGAACCCATGCCCTCAGTAGTAAAAGCATGGAGTCCTAACCACTGGACCACCAGGGAAATTCAATAAGCATTTTTTAACGTCTGCTACAAGCTCCATGGAAAGGAGGCCACCAAGAGGCACAGGGATGAGAAGCCAGAAGCAGCCTCAGGCTGTCCAACCTCACTGTCTAGTTGAGGGGGCATACATGGACACAGCCAACCTTAACATAAGCTAGATTATCGTGAGGGCTGTGATTGAGAGTGATGAAAATGCTCACAGGGGCCCGGGGTTGGAGGAGAGCAATTAATCAGCCTAGAAGAGTCAGGGAGCAGAAAAGCTGGCATTTAAGGTAAGTCCTGAAGCATGACAGGATTTGTAGGGGGAGGGAAGGAAGGAAGGTTCTTCAGTCGAGAGAAGCACACGTGCCAAGGCAGGGAGTGGTAGGAACAGGCCTGGCATGGACAGTGTGCCGGGGAAAGGACAGGCTGGACAGAAAAGCTAGGCCAGACTTTGGAGGAGCCTGAAGGATGTGCTGGGCTTCCCTGGTGGCTCAGAGATTTAAAAAAAAAAAAAAAAAATCCTCCTGCCAGTGCAGGAGACATCTTCGATCCCTGGATCAGGAAGAACCCCTGGATCAAGAAGTGAAAACCCACTCCAGTATTCTTGCCTGGAAATCCCATGGACAGAGGAGTCTAGCAGGCCACAGTCCATGGGGTCGAGAAAGAGTCAGACACAACTTAGCGACTAAACAGCAACAGCAACAAAGGATGTGCTCCAGAAACTAGAACTGAGTCTTTCAGCTGCATGGAGCCCACTGAAGGGTATCGAGCTGAAGGATGACATGACCAGCCTTTATTGAAGCTGGAGACCGCAACAGAAATCTAGGTTGGTTTATTTGGGCTCTCCAATGCCTTCCTCACCTGGAGAGGCAAGCAGAGACAGCAGTCTTTACCCGTGTTGGCCACCCGGTCCTGGGGAGTCTCCTCCCTGTGCTTCCATGGAGCAGCTCTTCCCTGATTTTCTTCCTACCTGTCTGGTGGCCCCTTTCCAGTCTCCTCAGCAGGCTCCTCTTCCTCTGCCCATCCTAAGTGCTGGTGTTCCTCAGAGTTCTGTTCTAGATCCTTTTCTTCATCCCACAAGACCATTCTTCCTTGGAGATCTCATAGGTTACCATGGCTTCAAGGACCAGATATGGATTGGGAACTCCCAAGTCGCCATGTAGATTTCTCAGGTCTCTCTGCTTATTTAGACCCATCAGATCTGTCCATTGGACATCTCCATTTAGCTATTTTCATTAAAATTAGGTCCAGCCATGAGTAGAGGGAAAACTCCAAGTAAAATGGCCCAAACAAGATAGTTTATTTCTCTTTCAGATAAAAAGAGTCCATAGGTATTATTTCTTAGCCTGGTATAACAACCTGGGAGTCACATCTCTGAAATCTGTCTTTGTCTCTATCCCCAAGCCAGCATCCTCCCCGGGGCTTGGTCACCGGCAACAACCTCACTGTTCTTGCGCCTCTCAAATGCATTGTCCACGTCTACACTGACCAGCATGGTGGCCATCAAACACATGTGGTTATCACTAAGTACTCAGAAGGTGGCTAGTCCAAACGGAGATGCACTGTGAGTGCAAAAGGCACACTGGATATCAAAGGTTTAAAAATGAAAAGTGAAAAAAAATGTAAAATATTAAGGTTTCTCTACTGATTATATGATAAATGATAATAGTTTTGATAGATTAAATAAAATATGTTATTTAAGATTAATTTCATCTGTTTCTTTTCACATTTTTACTAGAAAGTTTTAAATTACATTTGTGGCTCTTGTTATTTAGCTATCCAATAGCACTGCTCTACACCAAAGCAAAAAGCATCCTTCTAAAACACAAATCTGAACATGTCACACATCTTAAAAACCTTTCAGTGGCTTATCAGTTGTCTTTAGGCTAAAGTTTCATCCACTCCATATGGCTTTCCAGTCCTCCGTGGCCCAGCTTCTGCCTCTCCCTCCAGCCTCATCTTCCACCATCTCCTCCCTTTGCCTTCCCCTTGCCTGCCTTTCAGTTCTGAAACATGACAAGTGCTCTCTAGCCTCTGGGCTTCCACACATGCTGTTGCCTGTGTCTGGGACACTCTCCCCTCTTGCGTGGCTTCATGCTCCATTCATCTCTTTCTCACCTCAGCTTAGACACATCTCTTCCTGGGAGGACTTCCCAGTCCCCTGCTTCTCAGAGTTCCCTTCACCTCTCTACCCTGACCTCACCCCACCCCACCCACAAAAGACTGTGCCCACTTACTGTGTCTTTTACCAGACTGATCAGAACCTTGTGTTCACTGTGGTACCCCCCACCCCCCGCACCTCACCACAGCACCTAGAGCTGGCACATGGTCAGTAGTCAACAAACATGAGCAGGATCAATGAATGACTCACCTCAAAGCCAGATAAGCAAAGTTTCAGGGTAGGGCCTGACTAGATGACATCTAAACCTCATCAGCCAGAGACCGTTAGACTCCCAATTTGGGAGATGGGACACAGGGCCTGCACAGGCCTGTTATGTGGAGACCCAGGCCACCACTATCCTATGCTCCTTCCCAGCAAGGGCCACAGCAGTAACTCTCCTCCCAGGAAAGCTCCCTGGCACGTCTCCAGCATTTTCAGAACAAATTATGCTGAGAATTCTCTCAGAGATGAGCTTCCTCCTGGGTGGGGTTAAGAGGTGTGGATGGGGAGGAATAGAGGGAGGAGGGTGTCTGTTTACCCAGCACCAAGAGAATTCACATTGCTCATGAAGTGTGAGCCTGTCTGTGGAGATTCTCTTTCAGGGGTCAAGAGATGAAGGAGATGGGGGGTGGTGGGGAGATGGGCACCCAGAACTGAAGACACAGGTGGGTTTACATGAAGACAGAGCTGGAAAGCATTCTCCCAAGCCAGGGCCCAGTGGCCTGACCTGCTTGTTCTAAACTTGGACCAGAAAAGCTGAATCTTTTTTTTTTTTTTTTACTTTTTATTTTGTATTGGGGTATAGCTGATTAACAATGTTGTGATAGTTTCAGGTGGACAGCAAAGGGTCTCAGCCATATATATACGTATATCCATTCTCCCCCAAGCTCCCCTCCTATCCAGGCTGCAACATGACATTGAGCACAGTTCCCTGTGCTACACAGTAGGGCCTTGTTGGCAATCCATTTTAAATATAGAGGTGTGTATATGTCCATCCTAAATTCCCTATCGCTTCTCCTCATCCTTCCCCCGCCCTTGTAACCATTAGTTCGTACTCTAAGTCTGTGATTCTGTCAGAAAAGCTGAGTCTTGGACAGAACCTGGCAGAAAGTGTGCCCCAGCGGTTCCCTAACCTTGGGGCCTGAAAGAAGCTCAAGTCACATTTTGGCTTCCCTCGCTTCCCCTGACACGCTCAGGCAAGGACAAACACACAGGCACACACAAGCACACACACTTTGTAAATGATTCTCTGCCCAGTGCCTTACACACAAGAGCCTCCTGTTACTCTTCCTCAACTTAGAAAGTCTCCCAGGGGATTGATCCTGCCCTTAATCCAGCTAGAGACCACCCTCCCATGGGCTGTTTCGTATGGAAAGTCCCTGATCCCCGGGAAATTCTGTGGAAAATTCTGAAAGAGATGGGAATATCAGACCACCTGACCTGCCTCTTGAGAAACCTGTATGCAGGTCAGGAAGCAACAGTTAGAACTGGACATGGAACAACAGACTGGTTCCAAATAGGAGAAGGAGTACGTCAAGGCTGTATATTGTCACCCTGCATATTTAACTTATATGCAGAGTACATCATGAGAAACGCTGGGCTGGGTGAAGCACAAGCTGGAATCAAGATTGCCGGGAGAAATATCAATAACCTCAGATATGCAGATGACACCACCCTTATGGCTGAAAGTGAAGAGGAACTAAAGAGCCTCTTGATGAAAGTGAAAGAGGAGAGTGAAAAAGTTGGCTTAAAGCTCAACATTCAGAAAACTAACATCATGGCATCCGGTCCATCACTTCATGGCAAATAGATGGGGAAACAGTGGCTAACTTTATTTTTCTGGGCTCCAAAATCACTGCAGATGGTGATTGCAGCCATGAATTTAAAAGACACTTACTCCTTGGAAGGACAGTTATGACCAACCTAGATAGCATATTAAAAAGCAGAGACATTACTTTGCCAACAAAGGTCCGTCTAGTCAAGGCTATGGTTTTTCCAGTGGTCATGTATGAATGTGAGAGTTGGACTATAAAGAAAGCTGAGGGCCGAAGAATTGATGCTTTTGAACTCTGGTGTTGGAGAAGACTCTCGAGAGTCCCTTGGACTGCAAGGAGATGCAACCAGTCCATCCTAAAGGAGATCAGTCCTGGGTGTTCATTGGAAGGACTGATTTTGAAGCTGAAACTCCAGTACTTTGGCCACCTGATGTGAAGAACTGACTCATTTGAAAAGACCCAGATGCTGGGAAGGACTGCGGGCAGGAGGAGAAGGGGATGACAGAGGATGAGATGGTTGGATGGCATCACCGACTCAACGGACATGGGTTTGGGTGGACTCCGGGAGTTGGTGATGGACAGGGAGGCCTGGCGTGCTGTGATTCGTGGGGTTGCAAAGAGTCGGACACGACTGAGCAACTGAACTGAACTGATCCCCAGAGTCTGACCCAGAAAGGGTGGCTAGAGTCCTCTGAGCCCTACCAAGTGGGCCTTGAAGATAGGATGCATGCTGGAGGCCTCTGCTCTCAGGGCAGAACCTGCCCCTGGCAAAGCCATCACTCCCAGGATTTATTATCCTCTCCTCTCTTTTCCTTTCACTGCCATGTCAACTCACACAAAGCAATAGGTAGTACCTGCAGTTCCCAACCTGGAGAACTGAAAACACATTCCCCAGCGTGCTGCCAGGAGCAGCGGCTCGAAGAGGCTCTGTAATTACAGACATGCAGGGGTTTGCGCTACTGTTCTCACTCACCTATGAAACGCTTCCGTTCCCTTCATTTCCCATGGTGCCTTTAAAAAGGAAACGTGAAGCTGGGACCTTCAGAAAAGTGACTTCCAACTCCCTACTCCACTATGGGCAGACACATTAGCCCTCACTACAATTCAGATTCATTTGGTCATGTATTCATTCTTTCATCCGAAACAGATTTAATGGCCCCCCGCCATGTGCTAACACTGGGCCTGTGCTGGGGACACACCAAATGTGACCCAGGTCGTGCTTTTGAAGACTCACAGTCTAGTGAGGGAGTGAAAGCATATGATCTAAGCAGCTACAGTCAAAATTCAAAAAAGTGATGCGAGAAAAGGAAAATACAGATAAAATCCTAGCAAAGAGAAAGATGAGTTTGGAAAGTGTCACTGTTTCTTGAGAGGTAATCAAGTGTAGTGACTGAAAATATAGACCCTGGAGACTATAGTGAGTACATGCATGCTGAGTCACTTCAGTTGTGTCTGACTCTTTAAAACCCTATGGACTATAGCCCACCAGGCTCCTCTGTCCATGGGATTCTCCAGGCAAGAATACTGGGGTGGGTTGCCATGCGCTCCTCCAGGAAGTCTTCCCGACCCAGGGGATGAATTCGCCTATCCTTCATTGCAGGCAGTCTCCTGCATTGCAGACGGATTCTTTACCACTGAGACACTGAGGAAGCCCCAACTTGTGGAGAAGTAGGGAGAACTTTGAGGTTAGAATGAAGACAAAGTGCAAGCTCCAGCACCTGATAGAGATCAATTGATGTCAGTTGCTAGAATCAGGGAAAGTGTCTTAGGACATGGGTTTTCTGCATGTGTAGAGCAGACATTCTAGACCAATTGGGACACAGGGAGAAAATGTGGTGCTTGTATGGAATTCCTTTTGGGTGCAGCCTGTGAGAAGGGAAGAAAGAAGAAATGAGGCCAGAAAATCAGGTTAGGGTTAAACCTTGGAACCTTGAATGCCAAATATCAACCTAAGGAGAAAGTACAATGACATCAACAACCTTAAGAAGATACTGCCCACCTAGCCTCATGCAATGGTCCTCATCTTAAAAGCCATGTTCAGTTGGGCCAAACTTCAGGGTCTTCAAAGATGGGAGCCAGCCCATGGTGCTTGATGCAGTTTTGCCCTGTCTCCTAATTCTATCCACCTAGAAAAGCCTGTTTCTGCCTCTCTGGAAAACTGGGCTCTGGAGTCAAAGCCAAGGGAGAAGGGCAATCTTCTTTTCAAGGATGAGTAGACACGGGCATCTCTGCCCCACGTGAAGGCTGGTGCTGGGGCACAAAGGCTGGGAGAGGCCTCACGAAAGGAGCCAACCAAGAGGGAGGAGGAAAAGCAGGGCATTTAAGGCCGGGCGAGGCTAAGCAGCTGCCCAGTTATTATCACTAGCCTCTGTATTTTCCCCTGCAGTCATACAGAACCTTTTCAATCCTATTTTCCAGAGGGGCAGACCAAAAGCAAAGATTTCATCAAGTACAAAACAAACTTAGGAGTGGCCCTGCTGGAAGACTGTAAATGGGGTGGGGGCGGGGGGCGGGCGGCAAAGGTCTCAGAGAGCAAGTCCCAGCTCAGATGCACTCCCATCTCTGGGTTGAGGGGCCAGATTGGGCGGCAACACCGCACAGCTCAAAGGCTCCGCACCTGAAGAATCCGGAGGCCCAGCCTCACTCTTGTCCAGGTTGTGTCTCTTGGCAGCTTTGGGGAAATCGCTTCCCCTTGGCCTCTGTCCCTTCTCAGTAAAACAAAAGATCTTTGCTGGGAGGATCTCAGAGGTCTTTTCTAACTTGGAAATTTAATGTGTAGTTGAATGAAGCAATGCCCTGCTGTTAGAATGTGGGGTGCCCAAGTGCATTCTATACAGTGGAAGGAACCCAGAACAGCCAGACTTCAGAAAAAGAAGAAACTGGAGGGGTTGTCTGGAGCCCCCAACCCTCAGGGTGCACAGGGGTGAAGGGCAGAAGGGGTGAGGAAAGCAGGGGGGAAGAGGGGAGGGTGGGGGCCGCCTATCTGAGTGCCTGGCCTCTCAAGGGCAAAGGAGGCTAACTGGTGAGAGGTTTCTTCTCCCAGCTCCAGCTACCTCGGGAGCCTGTGGAAAAGCTGCATTCAAATCGATAACCTCATCAATAAATAAAGAGTCAACACATCCCGTCTCCAGCTCAGGGCTCCTTCAGGAAAATTGACCCTCGACCCACTTCTGCTCACCCATTTCTGGATTTCTACAGAGGTTGCCAGAGGGAAGGGACCCTTACAGGTCATCTTGGGCATCCCCCTGCCTCCAGGCTGGCCTGCCATATACCCCATCCAAGAAGGTCTAGGCCAGGCCCATGCCCTCTGCTCGCCACCCCCACCACCTCTCCTGGCCGGCTCCTTCCTCCCAGTCCCCTGGGGCTACTACCTCCATTCCCTCACCGCCAGTCAACTCTCCCCTTTCAGCTCTGGCTTTGCGTCTCATCTCTTCCGACTCTGTGTCTTTCGTCTGACTACTGCTTCTCATCAAATGGAATCACCAGCAGGAGAAGAGCTCCCCACTCCCCTGCAGTCTCCCCTCTATATCCACCCATCAGACTCCTTGTCATCCACTAAATGAGCCCCTCAGGGTCAGACAGAGAAAATGCATCTCTGGGAGCAACAGATAGAGACCTTGTAACTTTACAGAACAGATAATGTGTCAGCAGGTTGACTGCAAGGCAGCCCTTTCTCTCTCTGACTTCTGTTACAACAGAGGCTCTTCTCCTTGGAAACGCAAGTCTCCAGTAAAGCAAGTTCATTCTTTCAGACCCCAGAGACCAACACAGTGGTCACCCATGTATGACGATGGGTGACTGCCTTCTGGGTGGGCCTTGCCACACCTCAAGGCCTCCCCTCTGCTTGGCTGCCTCGGTCTCCCCTCACCCTCCCTAGCCCGAGCGGAGAACATTCCCTCACCTAAGGAGGCCTACGGGCTGCTGGGGTAGTTAGCACAGAGAAGGGAGTTGTAAGGTTGTGACAGCCTCTCTGTTCCGAGTACTTGGCCACTACGCTCCAGCAGATCCCTGGGGACTGAACATTCCTTTAATTAAAGGTTTCCGACAAGAAGAAATCACATCCCTGCTTTCTCTGTTCTAAGTATAAAATGTAGATGATTTCATCTCCTCCTGAGTTATCCATGGCAAAATTTCAACCCCAGCTTCCCAACCCACCTGGTCTCCTCCTGTCGGTAGTCATTACGTGAAGGAAACAATTAGGAGGTGGTGAATCTGTAGCCAGTGTACCCACCATGCTTCCTGGCACACACACCTAAGCAGGACAGTGTTGTTCTGAGACATCTGCTCTGAGGTTCTTTCCCTCCATGATACCTCGGGCTTAATCATCCCCAGGGGCAGGGATGGGGGTGGGAGATGGGGGTGTGGGGGGCACTCAGGCCTCGGAGGTAGTCAGTATTCCAGGATTCTGGCTCTAGCTTGACCACCTCACAGCTAACTGGAGGCTCATATGGCCTCCCAGAAAGTGGCAAAGGATTCATTCCCTGTATCTCCTAAGAGGCAAGGGTGGCCAGTAGCAGAGCTTGGTGGTCTTGGAAAGCTGGTTATTAATTTGCAAGGGGGCATTAATGACTCTCCTCCTGAGTCAAGAATGGGAAACGTGTTGATGAGATGGACTACCTATCCTAGGAAGAGGCCATGCAGCAGCACAACCACCTTCAGGCATAGCTCTTAGAACCAAAAAGGTCTCAAGAAGTCATTTGGCCCAGGCCTCCCCCTTTCACCAGTCCCCGAAGCCCAGCCTTGCAGTGACCGGCCCAGGGTCTCCTGCAGGAGACTAGGACCTGGCTGCCAGCTCTCCTCACAGCACAGCCTGGGCTGGCGCTGAGCAAATGGGTTGTGGCTGTCACCAGAGAGGAGCTGGCAGCAGACACAGCAGACTATGTTTTCTTTGCAGACTGAGGGTAACTAGAGGAAGCTGAGAATTCCGCTGTTCTGCTCCGCTCTGCCTCTGGCAGGCAGGCAGCCGGCAGGCGGGAGGAGGGGAGGGGGAAGACCAGCCGCTCTCATGCCAAAGGAGGAATCTTCCCTCCTAGGATAAGCAAGGTCATATGGACCAAAGATGGAAGGGAAGACCACCTTAGGGCCCCATGACATCCCGGGGGAGGATGTTAGAGCCTGAGTCCCCTGTCTGGAGCTGCTCTGGGGGTGTCGTGGTGAGAGCTCACATCCATGAAACACTTGCTCTGTGCCAGGCATGGCGCTGCAAACTCGGTTGCACTGTGAAGGCAGTTCGTGTGAGGCCTGGGGAACATGGTCTAAAGGGCACAAGAGTGGGTTCAAACCCCGCTTTGATACTCACCAGCTCTATGATCTTGGGAAAGTCACTTAACCTCTCTGGGCCTCAGTTACTTCATTAATAAAATGGGAGTAATAATAGCACCCACCTAGTGAAGTCATTGGAAGATTAAGTGCATTCACACACACACAGCTCTTCAAACAGTGTCTGCCATGGAGTCAGCAGTAGATAAGTTATTGCAATTCCTGCCATGTTGAAGCTGACACAAAGCTCTGAAGTAGATACTCATCCCTGAGGCTCAAAGAAGTCCAATGACTTGGCCCAGGTCCGTTTGATGGACAGCACGGGCATCCTCCTTAGGTCCTTTTTGGTAGGAAGCAGCCTCCGCTCCCCAGCTCCCCACCTCGAGTCCATTCCTGTTTGGAAACCTCTTCAACCACAGCGGGAACAAAGGTGGACTCTGTCCTGCCTCAGGGGGCTAGGCTGGCTGGTGGCTTCATGCCCAGCCAGAAAGTCCCTCCCTCACACTCCGGCAGCCCCTGGACCTGTGAGCCTCCCTGACACGTCATCCCACACCCCCGCCCCAGGCCTCCCCTGGGGCCTCCACCCTCCTCCGCAGTCTCCCCTCCCCGTGCAAGGTGCTGGCTGCCCGCCTGGAGCGGGGACCCTCTGGATCCCAGGATAAACAGACTGTCGCTGTGGCCCAGCCCTCCGCCGGCGCGCGCTCCCCGCCCCTCCTGCCGCAGTGCACAGCCGCTCTGGCGCTCTGCTCCGCTGCCAACTTGGCAGCTCGTCTCTGCTGTTACTATCAACACCTCCGAGGGAAAAGAGAGAGAACTCAACTCTCTCTGATCGCCTGGCGCACCGAGCAGCGAATTCGTGTCAGAGCCAGCCCTGGAATAGCTCCCAAGCTCCCAAGGCTTCCTTGGTGAGGAAGGAAAGGTGGGAGCAGCCCTTACAGCAAACCAGCCTCCTAGCAGAGCCACCGGGCCTGGCCAGGGCTGCAGGCCTCCAGGGAGCAGGCAGCTCTGATAGAACCAGCTGTAGGAGGATGCTTCAGGCCAGGCAGGTGCACAAGAGAGGGCTAGGAGGCCTTCTCTCTCCAGACTGTGAGCCCCTGGAAGGCATGGACTGTCTTCCCTCTACCCCCACTGGATGCGTGGGCAGAGCTCTGGTCATCCCCTAAGAGGTGATGGTTTCCCCATCAAATGGGAACTTCTCCCAGGCCGAAGCCACCTTTGCCCTTTCCCAACCCCTGCCCCAGCCTCTCAGGCCTCTCCCACTGGCTCCCTAAAGCAGCTGATGGCCGTCTATGGCTCCTGCCAGGACTCTAGCCTAAAAGAATAGAGAGCAGGTACCTTCAGGAACCCAGTGCCCACAGTGCAGTGTCTGTGGTCAGTCACCTACCCCTTGACAGGTCCAAGGTTGAAGGAATTTCCTTTCTAGCTTTCTCTCTGCTTGACAAGGGAAGGCCTGCATTCTCTGCTCCAGAGCTTTTGGCATCAACCAAAGTGGTGGGTTCAGGGTCATCAGCTTCCTAATTCTACATCACCCAGCTGCCTAATTTCCCCAGGGATGCAGGTGTCAGCTCCCACTCTGGATGCTGCCAGCCTGCTTCCTTCCCTGTAACATGGAAATAACCTTTTATAACTGACTGGGTTACAGCTGATAGTGTTAAATGCATGAAGACTATGGTATAAGCTTCTGAAAGTGCTTAACACTTAGAATCAGTACGTTTCCCTCTCCTCCTTCCTTCCCTCCTTTCTTTCTCTACTCTCTCCAGGAACCCTTCTCCCAGATGTGAAACTGATCTAAGATCTCCCTCTATTCCCCTCTCTGGATGTCTGAAAATGACCACCAAGAGAGACACAACCACTTTTCTGGTAAGTGGATCTGCCCCCAGATCCCCGAAGGCCAGCTGACTTTCCAGTGGCCAAGAGGAACAGAGAATTCATTCAGTGTGCAGGGTTGTAAACAAGCCACGAAGGACTGTGCCATTCCAGGCTGCACCTGTGAGCATCCTTCTGCTGAAGCCCTGTCAGCGTTTCCATGACAAACTCGTGTTTCCAGATGCCTCTCTCCCAGCTTCAAGAGGATGCCTTGCAATGACACGCAACACTGAAAATGCCTCCATAATTTTTTCCCTAAAAAAGGTTGCATGCTCTACAATTCCACCTGCCTGTTATATGTGTTTGCTTTTTATTCTGAGAGTTTTGTTGGTATTCTGTTTATATTCTATACCTGCAAGCATGTGATATCCACGTGGGAGTTCTGTGCTGGAGAGCTGTCGTGGCAAATACACCAGCACATAGTGTGATGAGACATCTCTCTTCCCTAAAACGTCTCCCATCCCAAAGCCTGAAATACCACCATTAGGGATTTACCACTTTTGAACTTGAATGATTATCCATCCCTAAGAGTCTACTGTGACAATGTACCAACCCCTGATAGGGACTAAGCTACCATTTGATGGGGGGCTAGCCAAAGGACCATGAGACATCAGGAAGGATGACCAAAGGGTGCGTGCATCATGCTAAGTCGCTTCAGTTGTGTCCAACTCTGCAACCCATGGACTGTAGCCCTCCAGGCTCCTTTGTCCATGGGATTCTCCAGGCAAGAATAGTAGAGTGGGTTGTCATGCCCTCCTCCAGGGGATCTTCCCCAACCTGGAATCCAACCCGTTTTTCCTATGGCTTCTGCAATGCAGGCAGATTCTTTACCGCTGGGCCACCAGGGAAGCCCCCACCAAAGGGTTTTTCTTTTCAGAGAAGATGAGAGGCATCCAAGACATGTTACCTACTTTACACATTTGCAAGGCTTGCCTGTGGGAGGACACGTGGTTGCATACACATGCATGCATGCACATGCACAGTGCTCTTAATAGAGAGCAATTTGTCCTAAAACCTAAATAGTGTTCAGATTCACCTGTTGTTGGGCAGTCACTATCATATCCGACTCTGCTACCCCATGGACTGCAGCACACCACGCCTCCCTGTCCTTTACTATCTCCTGGAGTTTGCACAAACTCACGTCGGGATTCACCTGCGATGCTTCCAAAAATGCAAAGACCTAGGCCCTGCCCCATTTATACTGAGTCAAGAGTTTCTAGAGCTGGAGCAGGGCCCGAGACTATGTAGGAAAGCATCCAGGAGCTGCTGCTGATTGGTCAGGTTTAGAAACCACTATGATAGATCAGCGACGCCAACCTCCAGGACCCAATGCCTGATGACCTGAGGTGGAGCTGATGTAATAATAACAGAAGTGAAGTGTGCAATAAATGTAATGCTCTTGAATCATCCCCAAACCACCCCCCTCCCCCATCTGTGGAAAAATTGTCTTCCATGAAACTGGTGCCTGGTGCCAAAACGGTGGGGGACAGCTACTAAAGGATAGAGCCCCAAGAGAGGAAACAGAACACCTGAATTGGGGTCGCAGCACCACCCCAGGCATTGCACGCTCTAAACCCTGGGGGAAACATGTGAGACCTGGCTCCCATGGTCTGGCTGAGGCGAGTGTTATGGAAATACCCGCTGAAAGTCATCAGACATTGCCAGTGCTATCCCATTCCTCCTATGACGTGTGCAGCATGTGTGGGTGCGTGTTCACGTGTATCCGTGTATCTGGCTTTCCTACAGAGGGGGCAGAACTGATCTTCATTGCTCTCCTTCAGCGAAGCTCATGGCTGTCTTTACATCCAGGTGGACTTTCTCTCTTCAGCACTTGCCCCCTGCTCTCCTCTCTCAACCTCTTGGCACAGTCCCTGATAATGTTGTTTGAAGTTTCTAATAGGTTTATCTATCATCTATGATGACTTCTAGAGAGGAAGAAGGAAGAGAAGTAGTCACTCATGCTTTACAACAAGCGGAAACCCAGGCAGGGGGCATTAGAGGGCTTTATACCATTTAAACATAGAGCAGTGACACTTCCCTTTTGAAAACCTGGTGAAAATGTACACACACATTTCCCATACAGTTTCAGGGTTTCATGGGCTTTCTGGCACCTTTCCTAGGAGTCCAGGAAGCCCAGATAAAGGACATCTGCCCCACCGGATCTGACCTCTGAGCTCCCCGACGGTCACATTCAAGCTTGACTAACATGTCACCCCCTTGCCCCAGGGTGCAAGACGAACTTGCCTGACCTTCCCTCTCTCCCCAAGAAAGAGGGTTAAAATCCAGTGATGCATTAACACATCATCTGTGTCAAGACAGGATCTTCTCAGACCAGACTGGGCCTCCCCTTGCCTGAACCTGCAGTACAAAGTCTGAGCTGCTATTAGGTATCTGAAGGGTGGATGACCTTTACTGCAATAACAGAAGATACAGCTCAAACTGACTTAAACAACAAAAGGAATTTTCTGGTCCCATGACAGTTAAAAAAAAAGTTCCAGGTGAGCAGGCTTTACACAAGGTCTGATTCATCAGCTCTGTGCTGGGTCTTTTTTGTCTCTCCACCCTCCTGCATGGTGCAAGGTCATCCCAAGACTCTTAGCCTTCAAGGTTGCAACATGGTCTCCAGCAGCAACCAAAGCTGTTTATTCATTCTCAGAAGAGACAATGAGCTGCTTTTTTTGATAGTTCCCATGAATGAAAGTGGAGGTTTCTTTCCAGAACCCCTCAGTCAGTAGCTCCTCACATCTCCTTAGTTCATGTTGGGAAACAGCTGATCCTGATTGGAGCCTCTGTCATTGGAGTGTCGCCTGGCTGGGAAATTCAGAACATGGTGTAGAAGGCTTGCCTCGGTGCTCAGACTCCCATGTCCCTGGGCTTAGCCTCCTCTGCAATTTAAACTGCTTCCAAGAAAGGGGTTAAGGACTCAAAAGAAATGATTTTATAAATGCTTAGGCTCTGGTCTTGTCCCACAAAGGTCCTGGACAAAAGCCTTCTCAGGAAGGAAAGAGGAGATGGATTTCCACTTTCTTCTTTAAAAATTTCTCTATTGACTGATTGATTTTTGGCTGTGCTGCATCTTGGTTGCTGAGCGGGCCACTCTCTAGTTGCGGCGCTCAGCCGTCTCAGTGTAGTGGCTTTTCTCATTGCGGAGCATGGTGTCTAGGACGCGCAGGCTTCAGTAGCTGCAGCATGTCAGCTCAGTAGTTGTGACTCCCCGGCTCCAGAGCACAGGCTCAATAGTTGTGACACACAGGCTTCGTAGCTCCACAGCAAGTGGGATTGTTGTAGCCACGCATTCCAGGAAACAAACTCACTCAGAAGGACAATGCAGATAGTGGAGTGCAGTTTAATACACCGGCAGGCCCAAGGCAGAGTCTCCTCTTAGCCAAGGACCCTGACCAGCATTTGTGAAAATCTTTTATACCCCATGTGTACATGTCCAAACCCACCACCCCAAATTCCTTGAGACTTACATAAACGAAGGAAGGGTAAATACAATCCCAATAACTCCATCACTCATGTGCCATGTGCTCAGACAGTTAAACAATTAGCCAATAATCAATAAGCATGAGGTTACACTCCGACAGGTACAGAAAAATTTATGGTCTGTCTGGAGGAAGGGGTGATTAGTGTATGTGTTCTCTTAGGCGATGAGTAACCTGGATACGATCTTCAAGATTCCCCTGTCCAGAGGGGTCTTATCCTTCTGTTGTCGTTATCATAGGCACTGAACACAGAATTCAGAGTCCATTGGAGAGGTGACCGAGCATGATCAGCATGAACAGGCCTAAGATGGAGTCCAGGCACTATGAATTCCTTCTTCAGGATCTTCTCAGATCAGGGATCGAAACTGTGTCTCTTGTATTGGAAAGCAGATTCTTTACCACAGAGCCACCAGGGAAGCCCCAGATTTTCATTTTCTAAAAAGGAAAAGCAACAGAATCTGCAGTCAGTCAGTTGAGGGGGATTCAGGTCACACAGGTGTTCAGAGAGCTGGGATATACCTCCTTCCTCCTTAGAAGCCTTGAATGATCATCAATAACCTGTTTATCCTCTCTCACCTCTGTCCAAAGAGAGAAAAATAGTCATCCCTTCCCTTTTACAGTGACCTGTGTAAGGTACGACAGCTTGGAACGAAGCTGAGTTCTCAGAAGTTTCCAAGCTTTTGTGCTGCACCACAGAGGATCAAAAGTGTGCAGTGGTTTTCAGCCACTTCTCAATTGCCAGAACCATCCAAAAGGTCTTTTGTAACTCCAGTAAAACTACAGGTCCCATGTGGCTCTGGATCTGTTTGGGGTTCATATAAAGCAACATTGCTCAGCAATTCAAAGTCTTTTATTGTTTATTTTTGGCTGATCTGGGTCTTTGCTGCTGTGTGAGCTTAGTTGCCCTGAGGCAATGTGGGATCTTCATTCCCAGATCAGGGATCAAACCAGCATCCCCTGCATTCTAAGGTGGATTATTCACCACTGAATCACCAGGGACATCCCTGAGAGTCATTAAAAAAAAAAAAAAAATCCAATTACTTATATCTCTTGAAGAGATATAAAGGCTTGGTAAAGTTTTTCTAAAGCCCCCTTTACTCCTCCCCAGTTCTCTCCCATCCATAGCTACTCAAGGGCCTTCTGCATGTCAAAAGCACCCATGCCCTCTCCAGCACCCAAATATCTCCCCTCTTTCTGAGTTCTTTATTATGAAAGGTGATTTAGCCTCTTGTGTCAGGTCTTGTTCCTTGTCCTCCAGGCTCTCTTCCCACTCATTCTCCCAGTTCTACATCTCAGAAGATCTTTATCAAAGTTGAGACAGAATTCTCCTTAAAATGCTCATTAAAATGCTCCTTAAAATACTCATACACTTCAATAAATCTGTCCCTGTCTCATAAGCGATGTTGGGGAAACAGATTTACAGTCTCATATGTTAATACTCATAGGTTATTCTAATAGTATGTATTTCAGAGAAACAGAACCCATAGGATTTATATAGATAGATAAACAGAGTAGACACAGATATGAGATTTATTATAGGAATTGGCTTACTTGGTTATGGAAGCCAAGAATTCACATGATCTGCCATCTGCAAGCTTAAAAACCAGGAAAACTAGCTGGTGGTATAATTCTGTTCAAGTCCCAAAGCCAGAGAATCTGAGGAGCCACTGGATGAGTCCTGGAGTCCAAAGGCCCAAGAACCTATGTCCTATGTTGCAGGAAGTTCCTATATCCAAGTGTTGCAGGAAGAGGGACGCCTTCTAGGACCTGAAACCGGGCTCTTGTCTAACACTTGGAAATGACTTGTTCAAGAAGACACATGTGCTGGCAAAGCAAGAGATTTTATTGGGAAAGGCTGCCTGGGTGGAGAGTGGTAGGGTAAGGGAACCCAGGAGAACAGCTCTACCACAGCTGGCTGCAGTCATGGGTTTTATGGTGATGGGATTAGTTTCCAGGTTGTCCTTAGCCAGTCATTCTGACTCAGAGTCCTTCCCAGTGGTGCCTTGTTCAGCCAAGATGGATGCCAGAGAGAGGATTCTGGGAGGTGATCAGACATGTGGTGTCTCCTTTTGATCTTTCCTGAACTCTTCCGGTTGGTGGTGACTTATTAGTTCCATGTTCCTCACCAGGACCTCCTGTCGTAGCACAACTCATGCAGATGGTTACTATGGTGCCTGGCCAGGGTGGGCGGTTTCAGTCAGTGTGCTTCCCCTAAAACAAGGGCAGGAGAAGGTGGATGTCCCAGCTCAAGAAGAGAGGGGGAATTCGCCCTTCCTCCACTATGTCATTCTTTAGTTGAATTGGGTGATGCCCACCCACCCTGGTGAAAGCAGATCTTCTTTACTCAGTCTATTGATTCTAAATGCTAATCTCTTCTGGAAACATCCTCACAGACACATCCAGAAATAACATTTTACTGGCTATCTGGTCATCCCTTATCCCAATCAAACTGACATAAAATTAACCATCACACATTCCATCTGTCTTGCTTTTTTTTTTTTTTGGCAGGCATGTAGGCTGTCTAGTTGTAGCACATGGACGTAGTTGCCCTACAGCATGTGGGAACTTAGTTCCTGGACCAGGGATTGAACCTGCACCCCCTGCAGTGGAAGCATCAAGTCTTAAACACTGGACCACCAGGGAAGTCCCACATAACCCATCCTGAAGTAGAACATCAGCTTTAGTGGTTTTGGCTGGTGGGAACACGGGGTCATGAACCATCCCCCTTACCTTCTCAATGCTTCCACTAGTTGTTAAGTGGAACAAGTCAACAAGATATTCTCCATTGGCTCCTCCAGCTTCACTTTCCAGCTTTCCTGACCCCGCTCTGAGATCCAGGAAGCTGACCTGTGGGGTCTATATCAAGAGCATCCCTTGCCCTCTGGTTCCTTGTTGGGCTTGGCCAGTGGGAGCCATTGACAAGAGATGGGAAGGCAGAGGTCAGACCCAGTTTCTCTTTGTGTGAGCCTCTACACAGGCTGTTCAAGTGTCCTCAAAACATGACATATGACATATGACTTCTCACAGAGCTAGCAATCCAGGGAGAGAAGAACTAAGCAGAAACTATATTTTTATGACCTAGACTCAAGTCACAATGCAATGCTTGGCCACATTCTATTTGTTAAAAGCAAGTCACCAAGTCCAGCCTATGTTCAAGGGGAAGGGAATTAGACTCCACCTTTTGCAGAGAGGAGTGTTGTTATGAATGGAATGTTTGTGTTCCTACCTCAGAACTTACATGCTGAAGCTCTGACCCTCAGCATGGCTATATTTGGAGATGGGACCTCTAAAGAAGTTATTAAGGTTGTATGAGGTCATGAAGATTGGACTGTGATCTGATAGGATTAGTGTCTTTATAAGAGAGACAGCTGCTTGATACGCTATAATAACCTAAATAGGAAAAGAATTTGAAAAAGAGTAGATATATGTATGTGTATAACTGAACCACTCCGCCATACATCTGAAGCTAACACAACATTGCTAACTGACTGTGTTGTTTAGTAGCCAATTCAAGTCCAACTCTTTTGTGACCCCACGGCCTATAGCCCACCAGGCTCCTTTTGTCCATGGGATTTCCCAGGCAAGAATACTGGCGTGGGTTGCATTTCCTTCTCCAGTAACCAACTATATTCCAATATAAAATAAATTTTTAAAAGTATATATTTAGAACTAAATTAACAGTGGGGAAAAGGGCTTAACATTTTCTTAGTGATTAAAAGAAAGAGAAAAAAACAAAAAAAAACAGAAGAGACAAAGAGCTTGCTGCTTCTGAAAGCCAAGAAGAGACCCTTAAACTGAATTGGCCAGAACTTTGATCTTAGACTTGTAGCTTTCAGAACAGTGAATAAATTAATTTCCATTTAAGTCACCCACTCTCTGATATTTTGTTATGGCAGCCCAAGAAGACTAACACAAGTGTCAGAGAACTTGCAGATATATTTTAGTGTCATTACAAAGAGCAAGAACATATGCAAATGAGTCTTTTGTAATCGACCAGGAACTCTAAACCATGAACTGAGAGAACTGATGGCCTAGAGGGATGAATGAATGGGCTAGAGAATCACTGAATGGAAGAGAGGTCACTGAGGGGGTGGAAAAATCTAGGAGTGGGAAGCAAATGGAACAGATATGAGGTAGCAACCAGGGAGAGCTGCTTGAAATGAAGGTTTTTGGACTTGGTGCAGTTGGTCCTGGTGACAAGGTCTCAGATAGGATGACAGAAGCAGGTGACTCAGGTGGGAGGAGGTTAATCAGCGGAAATGCAGAGCGTTGGAGAGATCATCTCATAGACAATGAAGGGAGCAGGAATGATGCCGAGTGTAGGGATGCTGGTAACTCAGAGAACTAAGGATAACACTTTGCTTACATTTATTGAGTAAAGAATACAAGTGAACAACTGGACGAAGAGGTACACAGGGTAGGTCTGGAAGGGTCTTGACGCAGGAGCGTCTGTCCCATGGAGTTGGGAGGCACCATCCTTCCTACACATGGATATATTATTCACCAGACCAGAAGCTCTTTGAATCTTGCTGTTCAAGAAGTTTTTTTTTTTTTAAACTCCATTTTTTAATATTTTTATGACAAAAAATTCCAATAATGTCATATGAAGAAAACCCTGGGTCCCATCACTCTGGTCTCCTAAACTTTTAGAATAACCATTATCAACAGTTTGGAATGTATTCTTCTATATTTTTTCTACACATGTACTTGTGTGTGCATGTATACATGTATACAGTATCAAACACATATATGCATGATCATTTTTCAGATGCTATTATGCTTACCATCTGTATTTTCTAAAATAATTTGTTTTAACTGGAGAATAATTACAATATTGTGATGATTTTTGCCATACATCAACATGAATGGGCCATAGGTATACATATGTCCCCCTATCCTGAACCCCCCTCCCACCTCCCTCCCCACACTATCCCTCTGGGTTGTCCCAGACACCAGCTTTGGCTGCCCTGCTTCATGCATTGAAGTTACACTGGTCATTTATTTTACATACGTTGAACTTACACTGGTCGTCTATTTTACATATGGTAATGTACATGTTTCAATGCTATTCCCTCAAATCATCCCACCCTCTCCTCCCACCAAGTCCAAAAGTCTGTTCTTTACATCCGTGTCTCCTTTGCTGCCCTGCATGTAGGATCATTGGTACCATCTTCCTAAATTCCATATATATGCATTAATATACAGTATTTGTCTATCTCTGACTTACTTCACTCTGTATAATAGGCTCCAGTTTCATCCACCTCATTAGAACTGACTCAGGTGTGTTCCTTTATATAGCTGAGTAATATTCCATTGTGCATATGTACCACAACTTCCTTATCCATTCATCGGCTGACGGACATCCAGGTTGCTTCCATGTCCTGGCTATTGTAAATAGCACTGGGATGAACATTGGGGTACATGTGTCTCTTTCAGTTCTCATTTCCTCGGGGTGTATGCCCAGCAGTGGAATTGCTGGGTCGTATAGCAGTTCTATTCCCAGTCTTTAAAGGAATCTCCACACTGTCCACACAGTTTGCATTCCCATCAAAAGTGTAAAAGGGTTCCCTTTTCACCACACTCTCTCTAGCATTTATTGTTTGTAGACTTTGATGATGGCCATTCTGACTGGTGTGAGATCGTACCTCATTGTGGTTTTGATTTGCATTTCTCTAAAAATGAGTGATGTTGAGTATCTTTTCATGTGTTTATTAGCCATCTGTATGTCTTCTTGGGCACCTGATTTGAAGAACTGACTCATCGGAAAAGACCCTGATGCTGGGAAAGATTAAACACAGGAGGAGAAGGGGATGACAGAGGATAAGACAGTTGGATGACATCACCAACTCAATGGACATGAGTTTGACCAAGATCCAGGAGTTGGTGATGGACAGGGAAGCCTGGTGTGCTGCAGTCCATGGGGTCACAAGAGTTGGACATGACTGAGCAACTGAACTGAACTGATTTGATGTCTTCTTTGGAGACATGTATGTTTAGGTCTTTTGTCCACTTTTTGATTGGGTTGTTTGTTTTTCTGGTATTGAGCTGCATGAACTGGTTGTTTATTTTGGAGATTAAGTCTTTGTCAGTTGTTTCATTTGCTCTCATTCTGAGGGCTGTGTTTTTACTTTGCTTATAGTTTACTGTTCAAGAGCTTTTATCTTGAACAATCTTGGGCCCTCCTCTTTCTCCAGAGTTTGGAGGTTGGGACTGAAAATTTGCATCCTCTTATCTTGCATCTTAGGTCTTTCTCTCAGCCAAGCTCCATCCTAAAGCTATCTAGGGCCTTCACTCTGAATCATCTCATTAGCATATGTGGTCAAAAGGAGCTCATTATGGATGACAAAAGACACTATCATCATTCAGGAAATTCCATGAGTTTTAGGAGTTCTGTGCCAGAACAAAGGACAAAGATCAAACAAATTTTATTATACCACAGCCTGTCTCGTAATAAGCACTATATAAGTATTAATGATCCCTTGTTACAGATAAAGCCACTGAGGTACAGAGAAGTTCAGTAACTTGGCTTATGGGCACACAGCTAGTAAGGGCCTCAGGGAGGGACTCAGAGTCATTGTTAAATGAGAGAAAGAGCCAATCTACTGAAGGAGCGGATCTTAGGTGGACTCTCCCTGAGGCTCCATTGGTCAGCTCTGCCTGAATCCCCCACATCTAACAGTATCTGCTACCATTCTTTTCTTCTTCTTCTTGAGACAGTCTGAGCTGCTGCTCTGTCATAGCCTATGTGACCAGTGAAAGCCAAGAGTGGCTGGAAACCATATTTAAAATACCGATGGCAAAATTTCTCTTTGGAAAGAACTGTTTGAATCTAAAATAAAGGCTTTTAGGCAAAACCTGAAAGCAGAGGGCAGAACAAAAGGAGAGTTGAATTACTTTGCTTAAAAATCAAAAGGAATTTGTTTTTTTCATTTGGCCTCCCCAGGAGAAATTTTAGGTTGTCTTTAACCTGATTTTATTATGAAGCTGTCAAAAACAAATAAGTACTCAAATTTTGATCACACTTCTTGCTAATTATTTCCTTAAGACCAGATTCTAAGAAATGCAATTATATTGTCTAAGGGCATGGATAGCTTAAAAACATTTTTTAACCAATTGCTCTCCAAAAAGATCAAAATAGTTTATATTTTGACCAACAGTGTATGAGTGCTGGCTTCCTAGTCTGTGTGTGTGTGTGTGTGTGTGTTTTGGCTGTGTCATGCCGCACAGTTTGTAGGATCTTAGTTCCCCTATCAGGGATTGAATCCACACCCTAGGAAGTGAAAGCACAGAGTCATGCCCTCCTCCAGGAAATCTTCCCATCCCAGGGATGAAACCCAGGTCTCCAGCATTGCAGGCAGATTCTTTACTGTCTGAGCCACAAGGGAAGCCCCCTAACCACTGGACTGCCCGGGAATCCCCTATATATATTTAAATCTTTGACAAATAGGTGAAAGTTGCTTTAGTTTGTATTTGATATTATCAGTAAATTTAAATATTTTAAATGTGTTTATTGGCCATATCTAGTTCTTCTTTGAAGAATTGCCTTCCCACAGCCCTCTGGAAAGATGTTTCCCATCTTTCTGGTGAACAAACTGTGGCCAAGTCTTTTTTCCTTCCCACTCTGCCCACATGGGTTTACTCATCACAGCCCCTTATAGGGTGATTGACTTGTCTGATCTTAAAACTGAAAATTCCCGTGTTATAGAAACCCCTCATTCCTAGGCAAACTGAGACAGCTGGTCACCCTACCTCTAGGCCTTAGACCTTTACCTGGAAAATGAAGATCAGATGCCCCTTCATACCCCTCCCAGATCCTCACTCATTCACCTCACAAGTATGGACCATATTCTGCTGCTCTGGACAGGCATTCTGCTTTGGGAGGCACCAGAGATTCCTCCATGATCAGGACCCAAGTATTCCTCACGTTTATGATGATGGTTCCTGGAGGGATACCCTCTTGAAAGATTTTCAACTAAGACCTTCATGTGATGGGTTGATAGCAGATTGCTGTTGTTCAGTCGCTAAGTCGTGTCCAACTCTTTGTGACCCCATGGACTGCAGCATGCCTGGTTTCCCTGTCTTTCACTATCTCCCAGAGCTTGCTCAAACTCACATCCACTGAGTTGGTGATGCTATCCAACCATCTCATCCTCTGTTGCCCCCTTCTCCTCCTGCTTCCTCTTTCCCAGCCTCAGGGACTTTTCAATAAGTCGGCTCTTTTCATCAGGTGGCCAAAGTATTGGACCTTCAGCTTCAGCATCAGTCCTTCCAATGAATACTCAGGGTTGATATCCTTTAGGATGGACTACTTTGACATCCTGGATGTCCAAGGGACACTCAATAGTCTTCTCCAGCACCACAGTTCAAAAGCATCAATTCTTCAGCACTCAGTGTTCTTTATAGTCCAACTCTCACATCCAAACATGACTACTAGAAAAACCATAGCTTTGACTAGATGGACCTTTGTTGGCAAAGTGATGTCTCTGCTTTTTAATATGCTGTCTATGTTTGTCATAGCTTTCCTTCCAAGGAGCAAGTGTCTTTTAATTTCATGGCTGCAGTCACCATCAGCAGTGATTTTGGAGCCCAAGAAAATAAAGTGTCTCACTGTTTCCATTGTTTCCCCATCTATTTGCTGTGAAGTGATGGAACCAGATGCCATGATCTTAGTTTTTTGAATGTCGAGTTTTAAGCCAAATTTTTCACTCTACTCTTTTACTTTCATCAAGAGGCTCTTTAGTTCCTTTTTGCTTTTTGCCAAAAGGGTGATGTCATCTGCATTTCTAAAGTTATTGATATTTCTCCTGGCAATCTTGATTCCAGCTTGTGCTTCATCCAGTCCAGCATTTCACACGATGTACTCTGCATACAAGTTAAATAAGCAGGGTGACAATATACAGCCTTGATGTACTCCTTTCCCAATTTGGAACCAGTCTGTTGTTCTATGTCCAGTTCTAACTGTTGCTTCTTGACCCACATACAGGTTTCTCAGGAGGCAAGTCAGGTGGTTTGGTATTCCCATCTCTTTAAGAATTTTTCACAGTTTGTTGTGATCCACACAGTCAAAAGGCTTTAGCGTAGCCAATGAAGCATAAGTAGATGGTTTTTCTGGAATCCCCATGCTTTCTCTGCTGCTGCTGCTAAGTCACTTCAGTCGTGTCTGACTCTGTGCCACCCATAGATGGCAGCCCACCAGGCTCTCCCGTCCCTGGGATTCTCCAGGCAAGAACACAGGAGTGGGTTGCCATTACCTTCTCCAATGCATGAAAGTGAAAAGAGAAAGTGAAGTCGCTCAGTTGTGCCTGACTCCTAGCAACCCCATGGACTGCAGCCTACCAGGCTCCTCTGTCCATGGGATTTTCCAGGCAAGAGTACTGGAGTAGGTTGCCATTGCCTTCTCCTTGCTTTCTCTAGGAAGTCCTAATATGGAATCGGAGAACACCAGAAGGATGTTAGATATCAGGGAGAGTGAGTAACAGGCAAATCTGGCTTTGGAGTACAAAATGAAGTAGGTCAAAGGCTAACAGAGTTTGCCAAGAGAACGCACTGGTCATAGCAAACACCCTCTTCCAACAACACAAGAGAAGACTCTACACATGGACATCACCAGATGTTCAACACCAAAATCAGATTGATTGTATTCTTTGCAGCCAAAGATGGAGAAGCTCTATACAGTCAGCAAAAACAAGACTGGGAGCTGACTGTGACTCAGATCATGAATTCCTTACTGCCAAATTCAGACTTAAATTGAAGAAAGTAGGGAAAATCACTAGACCATTCAAGTATGACCTAAATCAAATCCCTTACGATTATACAGTAGAAGTGAGGAATAGATTCAAGGGATTAGATCTGATAGACAGAGTGCCTGACATAGTACAAGAGGCAGGGATCAAGACCATCCCCAAGAAAAAGAAATGCAAAAAGGCAAAATGGCTGCCTGAGGAGACCTTACAAATAGCTGAGAAAAGAAGAGACACTAGAGGCAAAGGAGAAAAGAAAAGATATACCCATTTGAATGCAGAGTTCCAAAGAATAGCAAGGAGAGATAAGAAAGCCTTCCTCAGTGATCAATGCAAAGAAATAGAGGAAAATAATAGAATAGGAAAGACTAGAGATCTCTTCAAGAAAATTAGAGGTGCCCACTCTCACCACTACTATTCAACATAGTGTTGGAAGTTTTGGCCACAGCAATCAGAGCAGAAAAAGAAGTAAAAGGAATCCAGATAGGTAAAGAAGTGAAACTCTCACTGTTTGCAGATGACATGATCCTCTACATAGAAAACCCTTAAGACTCTTCCAGAAAATTACTAGAGCTAATCAATGAATATAGTAAAGTTGCAGGATATAAAATTAACACACAGAAATTCCTTGCATTCCTGTATACTAACAATGAAAAAACAGAAAGAGAAGTTAAGGAAACAATACCATTCACCATTGCAACAAAAAGAATAAAATACTTAGGAGTATATCTACCTAAAGAAACAAAAGACCTATACATAGAAAACTATAAAACACTGATGAAAGAAATCAAAGAGGACACAAACAGATGGAGAAACATACAGTGTTCATGGATGGGAAGAATCAATATTGTCAAAATGGCTATTCTACCCAAAGCAATCTATAGATTCAATGCAATCCCTGTCAAGCTACCAACGGTATTTTTCACAGAACTAGACCAAAGAATTTCACAATTTGTATGGAAATACAAAAAACCTCGAATAGCCAAAGTAATCTTGAGAAAGAAGAATGGAACTGGAGGAATCATCCTGCCTGACTTCAGACTCTACTACAAAGCCACGGTCATCAAGACAGTATGGTACTGGCACAAAGACAGAAATATAGATCAATGGAACAGAATAGAAAGCCCAGAGATAAATCCATGAACCTATGGACACCTTATCTTTGACAAAGGAGGCAAGGATATACATTGGAAAAAAGACAACCTCTTTAACAAGTGGTGCTGGGAAAACTGGTCAACCACTTGTAAAAGAATGAAACTAGAACACTTTCTAACACCATACACAAAAATAAACTCAAAATGGATTAAAGATCTAAATGTAGGACCAGAAACTATAAAACTCCTAGAGGAGAACATAGGCAAAACACTCTCCGACATAAACCACAGCAAGATCCTCTATGACCCACCTCCCAGAATATTGGAAATAAAAGCAAAAATAAACAAATGGGACCTAATGAAACTTAAAAGCTTTTGCACTACAAAGGGAACTATAAGTAAGGTGAAAAGACAGCCCTCAGATTGGAAGAAAATAATACCAAATGAAGCAACAGACAAAAACAGAGATTTTGATTAATCTCAAAAATATACAAGCAACTCCTGCAGCTCAATTCCAGAAAAATAAATGACCCAATCAAAAAATGGGCCAAAGAACTAAACAGACATTTCTCCAAAGAAGACATACTGATGGCTAACAAACACATGAAAAGATGCTCAACATCACTCATTATTACAGAAATGCAAATCAAAACCACAATGAGATACCATTACACGCCAGTCAGGATGGCTGCTATCCAAAAGTCTACAAGCAATAAATGCTGGAGAGGGTGTGGAGAAAAGGGAACCCTCTTACACTGTTGGTGGGAATGCAAACTAGTACAGCCGCTATGGAAAACAGTGTGGAGGTTTCTTAAAAAACTGGAAAAAGAACTGCCATATGACCCAGCAATCCCACTTCTGGGCATACACACTGAGGAAACCAGATCTGAAAGAGACACGTGCACCCCAATGTTCATCGCAGCACTGTTTATAATAGCCAGGACATGGAAGCAACCTAGAAGCCCATCAGCAGATGAATGGATAAGGAAGCTGTGGTACATATACACCATGGAATATTACTCAGCCGTTAAAAAGAATTCATTTGAACCAGTTCTAATGAGATGGATGAAACTGGAGCCCATTATACAGAGTGAAGTAAGCCAGAAAGATAAAGAACATTACAGCATACTAACACATATATATGGAATTTAGAAAGATGGTAACGATAACCCTATATGCAAAACAAAAAAAGAGACACAGGAATACAGAACAGACTTTTGAACTCTGTGGGAGAAGGCGAGGGTGGGATGTTTCAAAAGAACAGCATCTATACTATCTATGGTGAAACAGATCACCAGCCCAGGCTGGATGCATGAGACAAGTGCTTGGGCCTGGTGCACTGGGAAAACCCAGAGGAATCAGGTGGAGAGGGAGGTGGGAGGGGGGGATCGGGATGGGGAATACGTGTAAATCTATGGCTGATTCATATCAATGTATGACAAAACCCACTGAAATGTTGTGAAGTAATTAGCCCCCAACTAATAAAAAAAAAATAAATTAAAAAAAAAAAAAGAAAATTAGAAACACCAAGGGAATATTTCACACAAAGATGGGCACAATAAAGGACAGAAATGGTATAGACCTAACAGAAGCAGAAGATATTAAGAAGAGGTGGCAAGAATACATGGAAGAACTATACAAAAAAGATCTTCATGACCCAGATAACCACAATGGTGTGATCACTCACCTAGAGCCAGATGTCCTAGAATGCAAAGTCAAGCGGGCCTTCGGAAGCATCACTATGAACAAAGCTAGTGGAGGTGATGGAATTCCAGTTGAGCTATTTCAAATCCTGAAAAATGATGCTGTGAAAGTGCTACACTCAATATGCCAGAAAATTTGGAAAACTCAGCAGTGGCCACAGGACTGGAAAAGGTCAGTTTTCATTGCAATCCCTAAGAAAGGCAATGCCAAAGAATGCTCAGACTACTGCACAATTGTACTCATCTCACATGCTAGCAAAGTAATGTTCAAAATTCTCCAAGCCAGGCTTCAACAGTACATGAACTGTGAACTTCCGGATGTTCAAGCTGGATTTAGAAAAGGCAGAGGAACCAGAGATCAAATTGCCAACATCTGTTGCATCATAGAAAATGCAAGAGAGTTCCAGAAAAACATCTACTTCTGCTTTATTGACTACGCCAAAGCTTTTGACTATGTGGATCACAACAAACTGTGAAAAATTCTTAAAGAGATGGGAATACCAGACCACCTGACTTGCCTACTGAGAAATCTGTATGCAGGTCAGGAAGCAACAGTTAGAACTGGACATAGAACAACAGACTGGTTCCAAATAGGAGAAGGAGTACATCAAGGCTGTATATTGTCACCTTCCTTATTTAACTTGTATGCAGAGTACGTCACACGAAATGCTGGACTGGATGAAGCACAAGCTGGAATCAAGATTGCCGGGAGAAATATCAATAACCTCAGATATGCAGATGACACCACCCTTATGGCAGAAAATGAAGAAAAACTAAAGAGCCTCTTGATGAAAGTGAAAGAGGAGAGTGAAAAAGTTGGCTTAAAACTCAAGATTCAGAAAACTAAGATCATGGCATCTGGTCCCATCACTTCATGGCAAATAGATGAGGAAACAGTGTCAGACTTTATTTTCTTGGGCTCCAAAATCACTGCAGATGGTGACTGCAGCCATGAAATTAAAAGACACTTGCTCCTTGGAAGAAAAGCTGTGACCAATCTAGACAGTGTATTAAAAAGCAGAGACATTACTTTGCCAACAAAGGTCCATTTAGTCTAAGCTATAGTTTTTCCAGAAGTCATGTATGGATGTGAGCGTTGCACTATAAAGAAAGCTGAGCACCGAAGAATCGATTCTTTTGGACTGTGGTGTTGGAGAAGGCTCTTGAGAGTCCCTTGGACTGCAAGGAGATCCAACCAGTCCATCCTAAAGGAAATCAGTCCTGAATATTCATTGAAAGGACTGATGCTGAAGCTGAAACTCCAGTACTTTGGCCACCTGATGTGAAGAACTGACTCATTGGAAAAGACCCTGATGCTGGGAAAGATTGAAGACAGGAGGAGAAGAGGACAACAGAGGATGAGATTGTTGAATGGCATCACTGACTCGATAGACATGAGTTGAGTAAGCTCTGGGACTTGATGATGGACAGGGAGGCATGCTTCACTCCGTACGGTAGCAAAGATTTGGACACTACTGAGCGACTGAACTGAACTGAACTAAATAGGACTGAAGAGGCAAAAGATAAGCCTGCAGGACTTTGAAGTTTGGCTAGGAACAGTAAACAACGTATATTTCCTAGAGGCAGATTCTCTACAGTCTGAGGCTATTCCTTTGTACCCTTCCCAAAGCCCTTAAAACAGGCATTTGAGGGAATTCCTTGGCATTCCAGGGTTTAGGACTCCTCACTGATGAGGACCTTGCTTCAATCCCAGGTCAGGGAACTAGGATCCCACAAGCCCTTGGGTGCAGCCAGAGAAAAGAGAAAGAAAAAGACATTTGAGAAACTCTCCTGGATTCCCAGGGCTATAGTGACTATATGGGTCTCTCTTGTTGATCCAGGTTTACACGTCCCAAGATTTGGACAGAGTCCCTCTCCATGGGACATCCTGTAGCAATGAGCACCGCTAGAGATCATGTACACAAAGCAACTACTTTTCTGTCCCATATTATTGAAGGGCAGAAATATAGTCTCACTGTCCCCAAGAAAGGGCCTGAACGAGAAGCCGCCAAGGACACAAAGCTGACCAAAACCTCTCTCCTCTCTGCCAGGCTCAAATAGGCCTGTCTTTTGATTCCAATCAATAGACTGCTGGGCAGACGGTGAGCTCGCTGAAGGCAGGAACAAAGATACCCCCTGCAGCACTGAATACAACCTGCACACCTCTGAAGCTGAGAAAGCCCCAACCCGCTTTGAGAAGAGGGAGCAGAAAGGGGGAGGGAGCCGGAGCCAAGAGCTCCTGCCTTCCCCTTCAGGCGGTGGGGAAGTGCTAATGAAAAGCCTGCCAGGCCTCTAACGAGAACTAAACCGCCAGCAGGCAGTGATTGCTCATTGTTTGGTTATAATTAGCTGTGTGTTCTGCGATGGCAAAGCTGCAGCCTGCTGCAAGCTGGAGCAGAGCTGGGGGAGGGCTGCCACCCTCGCAGTCACCAGCCTCTGGCTCTGGGCTCCAAGACCTGCTTCCTGGCACTGCCTGCCCTGCACCCAGGGGCAAGGCTCCCAGCTGGCCTACGTGAATCACTCATACTGGGCCCACACCAAGTCCTGTCCCTAAGCCAAAGAGGAACTGCCTACTGTGGCTGCAGGAGGGAGTGAGCTGAAAAATCAGGTACAGCTGAGCGGTAGACCAAGTTGTCTGTAATTCCAAGCCGTGTGACCTCAGACAAGTTATTCAACCTCCGGGCCTCACTTTCCCCACCTATAAAATAGGACAATAATAGTACCCATCCTCCTTGTGGGGTGTGGTGAGACTTGAAAGGGCTACCTCATTTAAGGCATTTGGCAGAGTGCCTGGTGTGTTGTTGGTGCTCAGGGCTCTGTGCCTGCAGCTGTGGAGGGGACCGAAGTGGGCGTCTTTCTACTCAGGCCCTTTCCTCTCTCCTTTCTCCACTACTTGTCCTCACACCCTTGGTTGGGCTCCACGCCCCTCCCCGACTCCCCCAGTCCCCCCTCCAGCCTCTGGCTACTCTTTTTTCTTCCCTGTGGAACCAACTTTTGGATGAGGGTCTGCCTTAGCAGTTTCAGTCTCAGTGTGAACTCTGTGACCTCTCCTAGGAGGTCTTGAACTTTTTTTAGTGACCATCAGAAAAAAAGGGCTTCCCAGGTAGATGATGATTTAGTTGTTAAGTTCTGTCTGACTTTTGCAACGTCATGAACCAGAGCCCACCAGGCTCCTCTGTCCATGGGATTTCCCAGGCAAGAATACTGGAGCAGGTTGCCATTTCCTTCTCCAGGGGATCTTCCTGACCCAGGGATCAAACCTGTGTCTCCTGATCAAACTGGTGTCTCCTGCATTGGTAGGCGGTCTTCTGCATTGCAAGCAGATTCGTTACCACTGAGCCACCAGGGAAGTGTTAAAGAACCCACCTGCCAATGCAGGAGACATAAGAGTTGCAGGTTTGATCCCCGAGTCGGGAAGATCCCCTGGAGGAGGGCACAGCAGCCCACTCCAGTATTCTTGCCTGGAGAATCCTATGGACAAAGGAGCCTGGTAGGCTACAGTCCACAGGGTCTCACAGAGCTGGACACAACTGAAGTGACTTAGCACTCACACAATGTAAAAAAAAAAAAAAAAAAAAAATTTTTACATAGTGACCCAAGACGCACATATATATAGGTAAATAAAACAGAAGAATCAAAAGTTTCAGGAAACAGTATCCAAATCAAGTGTGATGTATTCTGACACGTTCTGTTCTCTTCCTTTTCTTTTCTATTCTGTGTCTCTATCTAAATCTGTATCTCTTTGTCTATCTGTAGTTTTGAAGTTTTGCTAAAACTTAGTATCTTTTAAATGATTTCAGGACCTAACAGTGTGTTGAGACCAGTATTGTGAAAAACAATGCCCCAGGTGGAAGAGGCCAGTTAACTCTCACCTTTCATTATAGAGTCAAACTCTATTCCCTCTTAAATGGATTTTTATCAGGGAATTAGTGGAAAAGAGAATTCTGAAAGCTAAAGCCATACACCCACATCTGAGACTTAAAAATGAAAGCAAGTTTGAATCTGTTCATCAGGAGAGTGGATTTTTTTTGCATAAGTTTTGGGGGCTTTAGAATCAAGCTTCCAAATAAAGGAGATCACCCATCCTTTGTTCCTACACCAACCCACAAGCTAACTTTCCCTTAGCTGGGATTTTAGCAAATCTTTCAAACGCCATTCTGCCTAGGTGCTGGGGAAGGACAAGATTTATATAGATTTCAGCTGGACAGGAAATGCTGTGAGTTAAGATTGTACTTACAGTTTTTTTCCATAACAGATTCAGGGCATGTGGCCTTGGAAGTATTTATGAAGACAATAGGATAAAATATTTAAAACTAGAACTGTCCTGGCAAGCCCCCAACTTAGAATCACAAGGTTACCATAAGAAGTGAAGAATCTGATGCCAAGAGAATCAGAGAAGGGAGAAGTCCTTTATCCCATACACCTAGGTCCAGGTGTATTGATTGGAGGAAAGGAGCCTTGGGCTTCCAGAACCTTCTGGAATACCAGAAACTTCTCCTAATACCCTTGAGGGTGCTTAGTAATTAAATACACAAGTAGATTTGTAGGAGGACTGGCTCCTCCTGATTGGGAAGAGGAGAAAGAGAGAGAGTAAGGGGAGTAGAAGGCTTCCAAAGTGTATCTCGGTTTTGCTTACAACTGCGTGGGCTCTCAGCTTCTCACTCACCCAGCTCTGCTCCCATCTCACAGGTCCTCACAGCTCCCTCAGCCAACTCTACCCTTCACAATTTGACTTTGGCCAAAGGTGGCTGTTTTTATTGAAGAAGGAAGAAGTCCTGGGCTGGGCTGAATGTTCACACTTGGTTCTTCTTAGATCAATCCCATGGAGGAGCGTGACTGAATCATTTCCTCATCATTTAGGCACTCAAATTCTGGGATTCCTTCCTCCTTTCTATACTACAAACTGGGTTTCTGAAGCTTGAGTAGGACAACAGTCCCTTGGAAGGATCTAAGGATCCCACTCTTCACAACTGTCTACTTCCAGCCCTAGTTGTATACGCTGCCTGCATCCTCACTTCTCAGTAGGACACAGAGTCAATTGGAATGGTCATCTCCAGGCCTGGGCCTCTGTGAGTCCCTCAGGAAGGAGATGGATTCCAACGTATACATGAGGATTTGCTTTGGGACACAGGGAGGAAACCAGGTGAGATAAAGGAAAGCCTCCTCTGAGACCTTCCTCTCACAGACCACGAGGAGAGAAGGTGAAGGGCGCAGGGGGTCATCTCTCAAAATGTCTTTCAATTGCTATTAAACAAATTGGCTCAGCCCAGCACATGAGATCAATGCTCACAGACTCCCAACCTCAACACCAGAAAGTAAAACTCAAGTCCTTTTAATTGTTTACCCGGTCACCTCATTCCAAGCTCCGACCTCTCTTCCTTGGCCCTGCACCTTTGGAAAATAGTGCCTTTGATGAAAAGCCCTGGCTGCTGTTACTTTCTGCCATCTACCTCCTTTGCCTACTGGTTTCCTATGTCTATGTCTCTGGGAGTCTAATTGTGATTAAATTACAGGGTAATACTAATAGGGGGGTGAGAACCCAGCTAATGGCTCACTGTTCCACTAGGCAACAATTGTAGTAATCACAAAGTGAAAGGCTCCCGCACGTTAGCTGGAGGTTGCTGGGGTTTCCTGGCCTACACTTCCTCCACACCCCTGTCTGAGCAAGTGAATACAGTTCACAGGGCACACCAAAAACCCAGAGGCAAGTGAAGATGAAAACAACATTATTGAAGGAATGAGGGGGAAAGCAAGAAAACTTTCAGAAATGAGAACTGGCGTCACAGCAAAAGCAGAAATAAAGAGAACTGGGTTCAATATCTTGGAAAAAAATATCTTGGAAAATGAAACCAAGTAACCAAATCAATACGAAAGGGCTTTGGTGTAGGATATCGGGGATGTGATGAAGTTGGAGAAGCACTGGTCCTGCACTCACTTTCTCTGGATTCGTCCTGACAGAGAGCACATGTGAAATAAACAGGCAACTCTGCAAAGCAAATCCACACCACAGGTGTTCCAAAGAGATACAGTCAACAGCACCACCATTTCATCTAATAAATTGTACTCTCATTGAGATAGAAGAAAAACAACATGACTCAGGCTCTGACATCAAGGTCCACACAGTCCAAGATGGGGGACTCAATAGTGTCTACCAAGTCCCCAATTCCTGACTCTCATGACCCATTTCTCAAATTAAAAAGCACTTCATAGGATCTCAGCTATAAGGAACAGAGGGCTTCCTGTTCTCATTCTACAGATGTAGAAACCAAGACTCAGAGAGGTAAATTGCTCGAGATCATGTACAGCCCAAGTTTCCAAATTTGTTTGGCTCTTGCCTCTTCCTGCAGGAGTCCCCAGCGATGTCTCAGTCCACTCTTGAAGAAGTCTGCTCCACCACCTCACATCATACCCTGGAGATGCTAGAAAGCAGGGAGGGACAGCAACTCCCCTCCAGAGTTAGAGTACCACACAAGGATGCCCATGGCCATACAGAGCTTGCTTGAAGTACTGCCTCTCTTTTTCACTAGTGCCCCCTCTCTCACTAGAATGCAGATCTGGGTCTATAAAGGCAGGGCCTGGGAGTGTTAGTCGCTCAGTCAAGTCTGACTCCTTGTGACCTCACGGACTGTAGCCCACAAGGCTCTTCTGTCTATGGAATTTTCCAGGCAAGAATGCTGGAACGGGTTGCCATTTCCTTCTCCAGGGGATCTTCCCAACCCAGGGATGAAACCTGTGTCTCCTGCATCGCAAGCAAATTCTTTCCTGTCTGAGCCACCAGGGAAGCAGGGCCTTGGAAATACATCCAAATGGCATACAGTATCTTATGACTGAAAATTAGAAGAAAAGGTCATGTCAATGCCTAGGATTCAGATAATAGAAGCATTCTGGTTCAAGATGTACCCGAAATCAAATGAAAGCAGATATTAAAATAGAAGTTTCAGCTAAATCACAATAAATTCCAAATTCCAAAGTGAGGTGCTAGACCAGCATTTACAAACTAAGTGGCAAAGACTATTTAAGGTACAATAGAGTTGAGGATTTTATTTTTTCCATTTATTTTTATTAGTTGGAGGCTAATTAGTTTACAATATTGTAGTGGTTTTTGCCATACATTGACATGAATCAGCCATGGATTTACATGTATTCCCCATCCCGATCCCCCCTCCCACCTCCCTCCCCACCCCATCCCTCTGGGTCTTCCCAGTGCACCAGCCCCGAGCACTTGTCTCATGCATCCAGCCTGGGCTGGTGATCTATCTCACCCTTGATAATGTACATGTTTCGATGCTGTTCTCTCAAAACATCCCACCCTCACCTTCTCCCACAGAGTCCAAAAGTCTGTTCTGTATATCTGTGTCTCTTTTTCTGTTTTGCATATAGGGTTATCGTTACCATCTTTCTAAATTCCATATATATGTGTTAGTATACTGTATTGGTCTTTATCTTTCTGGCTTACTTCACTCTTTATAATGGGCTCCAGTTTCACCCATCTTATTAGAACTGATTCAAATGAATTCTTTTTAACGGCTGAGTAATATTCCATGGTGTATATGTACCACAGCTTCCTTATCCATTCGTCTGCTGATGGGCATCTAGGTTGCTTCCATGTCCTGGCTATTATAAACAGTGCTGCAATGAACACTGGGGTACACGTGTCTCTTTCAGATCTGGTTTCCTCGGTGTGTATGCCCAGAAGTGGGATTGCTGGGTCATATGGCAGTTCTTTTTCCAGTTTTTTAAGAAATCTCCACACTGTTCTCCATAGCAGCTGTACTAGTTTGCATTCCCACCAACAGTGTAAGAGGGTTCCTTTTTCTCCACACCCTCTCCAGCATTTACTGCTTGTAGACTTTTGGATAGCAGCCATCCTGACTGGCGTGTAATGGTACCTCACTGTGGTTTTGATTTGCAAAACAAGACCCCTATATATGCTGTCTACAAGAGACCCACCTCAAAACAAGGAACACATACAGACTGAAAGAGAAGGACTGGAAAAAAACACTTCACGCAAATGGAGACCAAAAGAAAGCAGGAGTTGCAATACTCATATCAGATAAAATAGACTTTAAAATAAAGGCTGTGAAAAAAGTTAAGGATTTTAGATAAGATTTTAGATGGTTTTAGATGAGAATTTCTTTGGAGAAAGTTGTGTTATGAATTCCACCCCATTCCTATCTCAAATGTGTCAAGACTGAGAAACCAGAGGAGTTCCCTGGGGGTCTAGTGGTTAGAATTCAACACTTTCACTGCTTTGGCCTGGGTTCATTCCCTGTTTGGGGAAACTGAGATCCTGCAAGTTGCACAGCTTGGCAAAAAAAAGCCTGAGAAACCAAAACAGCAAGAAAGATGGCAGGGTAGAGTTTACTTTTGGAAAGTTGAGAAGTTAGGGCAAAGATGAGAGCTTGTGAGTGAGTGAGAGAGAGGGCTGCCTAGAATAGTTGAAGATCCCACCCAAGAGAACAGCCTAGAGGGGCAGAGAGACTTCAGCCAGGAGAAAAGTGAAGTGAAAGTGCAAGTCGCTCCGTTGTGTCTGACTCTTTGTGACCCCATGGACTATACAGTCCATGGAATTCTCCAGGCCAAAATACTGGAGTGGGTAGCCTTTCCTTTCTTCAGGGGATCTTCCCAGCCCAGGGATTGAACCCAGATCTCCCACATTGCAGGCAGATTCTTTACCAGCTGAACCACCAGGGAAGCCCAAGAATACTGGAGTTGGTAGCCTATCCCTTCTCCAGGGGATCTTCCCGACCCAGGAATCCAACTGGGGTCTCCTGCATTGCAGGTGCATTCTTTACCAACTGAGCTATCAGGGAAGCCCAGAGAAGCTAGAGGTATGGCCAGATTCCTAGGGATGGGGGAAGGAGCAAGTGATAAGCCCAAGGAAAGTGCATAGTCTGACTGAAGAACTGCATATGACAGCAATGGAGGTGTTACGGACTGAATGTTTGTGCCTCCTCAAAATTCGTATGTAGAAATCCTAGCCCTAGATATGATGGTGTTTGAAGAAGGGAGATCTGGGAGATGATTAGGTCATGAGGGTGGAGCTCTCATGAAATGGGATTTAGTGCCCTTAGAAGAAGAGGCCGAAAAACTCATTCTCATTCTGCCATGTGAGGAAACGTTGGGACTGGTCAGCGTTTGGCAACCAGAAGACAGCTCTCAGGAAAGCCCCCGCACCTCAGACTTCAGCCTCCAGAGCTAGGAGTAATCAATTTCTGTTCTTATAAGCCACCCAGCCCGTGGTACTTTGCTATGTAGCTGCCTGAACTGATTAAAACAGGAGGTGATAGAAAGCACCCACACAAGTCAGCTTTAAACACCTGCCAAGTCCAGAAAACAATGCCAGATTCTCACGCCTGCACCAAGCAACTGGGAACTTTTCTACTGTTTCCCGCTCCAACACAGTAAGCACCAAAAACTACAGTTAAAAAGACAGACGAGTAAACCTCTAATAAAAAAAGATATCCAGCATCTGAAAAAAAAAAACGATGGAAGAGGAGGGACAGAGGTGTTGTTGACTGTGAGTGTTTCACCTAGGCTGAAGGAGATGGGAAAAGCCTTAATTTTACACCATATTTGGAATGTTAATGATTATATGAACTTTCTAATCACTGAGTTTTTTCCTACTCCAGGGGCCCTTCCTGACCCAGGGATCGCACCCACGTCTCTTATGTCTCCTGCAGGTGGATTCTTTACCACTGCACCTCCTGGGAAGCCAGTCTATATTCAGGCTTGGATGAATACAGGCTAAGAAAGATCAAGAAAATCACAGAATCTGCCTGAAATTTTATCCAGGTGGAGCAGACGCAACAGCCCCACCCAATGAATTTAAAGGCTTAACAAGAGAGAAAGCTTGAGGTTCTTTACAATTACTTCCTATAAGTTGAACTTGTTTAATGTGACAATTCCTAACCCCAAGAAAAAGAAACGCAAAAAAGCAAAATGGCTGTCTGAGGAGGCCTTACAAATAGCTATAAAAAGAAGAGAAGCGAAAAGCAAAGGAGAAAAGGAAAGATATACCCATTTGAATTCAGAATTCCAAAGTATAGCAAGGAGAGGTAAGAAAGCCTTCTTCAGCGATCAATGCAATAGAGGAACACGATAGAATGGGAAAGACTAGAGATCTCTTCAAGAAAATTAGAGATACCAAGGGAACATTTCATGCAAAGATGGGATCAATAAAGGACAGAAACGGTATGGACCTAACAGAAGCAGAAGATATTAAGAAGAGGTGGCAAGAATACACAGAAGAATTGTACAAAAAAGATCTTCATGACCCAGATAATCACGAAGGTGTGACCACTCACACTCACCTAGAGCCAGATATCCTGGAATGTGAAGTCAGGTGGGCCTTAGGAAGCATCACTACAAACAAAGCTAGTGGAGGTGATGGAATTCCAGTTGAGCTATTTCAAATCCTAAAAGATGATGCTGTGAAAGTGCTACACTCAATATGTCAGCAAATTTGGAAAACTCAGCAGTGGCCACAGGACTGGAAAAGGTCAGTTTTCATTCCAATCCCAAAGAAAGGTAATGCCAAAGAATGCTCAAACTACCACATAATTGCACTCATCTCACACGCTAATGCTCAAATGTAAAGTAATGTAAAGTAATTTTCAAAATTCTCCAAGCCAGGCTTCAACACTACGTGAGCCATAAACTTCCAGATGTTCAAACTGGTTTTAGAAAAGGCAGAGGAACCAGAGATCAAATTGCCAACATCTGCTGGATCATCAAAAAGCAAGAGAGTCCCAGAAAAACATCTATTTCTGCTTTATTGACTATGCCAAAGCCTTTGACTGTGTAGATCACAATAAACTGTGGAAAATTCTGAAAGAGATGGGAATACCAAAAGACCTGACCTGCCTCTTGAGAAACCTGTATACAGTTCAGGAAGCAACAGTTAGAACTGGACATGGAACAACAGACTGGTTCCAAATAGCAAAAGGAGTACGTCAAGGCTGTATATTGTCACCCTGCCTATTTAACTTATATGCGGAGTACATCATGAGAAACGCTGGGCTGGAGGAAGCACAAGCTGGAATCAAGGTTGCCGGGAGAAATATCAATAACCTCAGATATGGACATGACACCACCGTTATGGCAAAAAGTGAAGAAGAACTAAAGAACCACTTGATGAAAGTGAAAGAGGAGAGTGAAAAAGCTGGCTTAAAGCTCAACAGTCACAAAACTAAGATCATGGCATCTGATCCCATCATGTCATGGCAAATAAATGGGGAAACAGTGGAAACAGTGTCAGACTTTATTTTTCTGGGCTCCAAAATCACTGCAGATGGTGATTGCAGCCATGAAATTAAAAGACACTGAATCTTGGAAGGAAAGTTATGACCAACCTAGACAGCATATTAAAAAGCAGAGACAGTATTTTGCCAACAAAGGTCCATCTAGTCAAGGCTATGGTTTTTCCAGTAGTCATATATGATGTGAGAGTTGGACTATAAAGAAAGCTGAGTGCTGAAGAATTGATGCTTTTGAACTGTGGTGTTGGAGAAGACTCTTATGAGTCCCTTGGACTGCAAGGAGATCCAACCAGTCCATCCTAAAGGAGATCAGTCTAACTAACACAACATTATATATAAACTATACTTCAACTTAAAAAAAATATATACTGATTGGTTAAATTGCTCTCCTAAGAAAGCTAGGAACAGTGATGCCATTCGTAAAGAGACCCTTATCCCTCAGACTGGCTACTGGGGAGAGAGAAGGCAATGATAGACCAGGCTCCACTCTCACTAAAGGACCTGTTTGGCCAGGAGCCACCCCCCTCTACAGGGTGGAGCTGGGGGAACCGATACCCAAGGTCACCCTGAGCAAAGTCTGCAGCTGGTGGAACACCACCAACCTGTTCTGAGGATGTCCTGAGTGTCCGAGGCTCTCCCTGGACAGGAGGAATGGGGAACCATGAGCAGAATCTGGTGCAGGAGGAGCCAGGGCCAGAGAACCTGTTCCATTTGTGTGGATGGGAGGAATTCTGCTCTGGGCTGTCTGGGAGGTCATGTTGAATTGCCCGTGCCACTAGGTTCCTTGTTCACAATGTATCGTCAATGGGCCTCTTTGTGCCTGGGGCGAAGCAGACTCATTTAAGCTGGAGGCCCACAGGTGGGCAAGGGAGGATGGAAACGGACGTGTTGGAAAATAATGAAGGAGTTTAGAGGTCATGCCTCTGGATGGAGGCCCACCCTGTTCCCCAGTCGAGTCCCAAGTCTGAGTTCCAGCTGAGCATCAGGCTGAGACCTCTCTCTCTTACACACACACACACATAGATGCAGCACGAGGAAGTAAAACATAAAACCCCAGGATTTATAGCACACATCTTCCCCATAGTGTCCTCACTGAACTCCCTGCCTTAAAATATCCCTCCTCAAACACAGCCCACACATCACTACCATTAACATCCATAGTCCCATTTTCACCTTTTCCCTTCCTCCAAAGTGCTCCTGGATTCCCCGTTGCCTTCAGACTGTAGCCCAAGTCCTAGGAGAGTTTCAAATCACCCACGTTCTCGAACTTTGGTGGAGCTTTCTTCCAAACAAACCTGCTCTGTTTACCCCCAAAGCTGCTTTGCACTTCCTGCCTCATTGGTTCACAGGCTTCCTGGGGCCTCAGCCAGGTGGGCAGAGCTGCGGACATTGGACTGGAATTGAGACCTGGCCACAGCCTCTGAATCTGCCACTGCCTCTTTGCAGACAGGTGACCTTCAGGAAACCTCCTCACTCTCTAAGCCTCATTTTTTCTGTCTTAAATTATTAGACAATGGTTTTGACTTTTTTGTTTGCTTCTAGCTCAAAGTTAGTGATTTTCCTGCTTTTAAGCAAACCTCTGCCTGTTAGGTAATTTCCAGATCCAAAGTGACCTAAATCCAATGACAGTCACTACATCTCTTCTGTTGCTCTTTATACACATTTTTCTCTCCTGGGCAGCGAAGAGCTTGCTTTCCTTTTACGAGCAAATGTACCAGAAAAAGAAATTTTGTCTTCTCTTTTTTTTTCCCTTAGTATTTTCTGGGTTCCAGTATTTGTGTTTTTATGGCAACAACTTGACTGGAGGCCCTTTTAAAAGGTTCAGGTATTTTAAATTTCTGCTGCCCAAGCTTTCAGTTCAGTTCAGTTCAGTCACTCAGTCGTGTCTGACTCCTTGCGACCCCATGAATCGCAGCATGCCAGGCCTCCCTCCCAGTCCATCACCAACTCCTGGAGTTTACTCAAACTCATGTCTATCGAGTCGGTGATGCCATCCAGCCATCTCATCCTCTGTCGTCCGCTTCTCCTCCTGCCCTGAATCCCTCCAAGCTTTAACTGGACACAAAAGGCTCTGAGTTCATTTGGGGCCATAGGAACAGGATTCTGAAGGAGAGAAGGGCAAAGGGCTAGTTGCAATGATGCTTTCAAAACCCAAACTAGACTACAATTTGATCACTCAGGGGAAACTGGAAGCTTTCATGTTTCAAGAACTTTGCCAAGAGATGTTACGATTACCCACTTACCTGCTCTAGGTGACCGTTCTGGTCCCACTCTGGGTATCAAGGGTCACAGGGTCTATCCTCCTACCTCTCCCATTTGAGAACCCCATTCAGATGGACATACGATCATCAGAATGGACATCAGTCCTCAGAAACGCAACATTTGCTTTAAGAACTGGGCATCCCTGGGTACCAGTATTAGACAGTTGTTTTACTAGCTAATTGACTTTGGGCTAGAGTCTTGATCTCTTGTAGCCTCAGTTTATTGTCTATAAAAGAGGAAGTAAGACTTCCCTGGTTGGTCCAGTAGTTAAGGCTCTGCCCTTCCACTGTAGGGGCCTCTGGTTCAATACTTGGTCTAAGAACTAAGATCCTGCATGCCAAGTGGTGAGCTCACACCCCTCCCCCACCACCAAAAATAAAACTCGATTTATAAAGGAGGAAGTCACAATAGGGTCATCGTAAGAATTAAATAAAATAATGCATGTGAAGCCGTAGGCTCTGTCCTTGGCCCTCGTGGTTCATATTGTGCTCATGTGCGCCCAGTCACTCAGTCGTGTCCGACTCTGCATTCTCACAGACGGTAGCCCGCCAGTCTCCTCTGGTCATGGAATTTTCCAGGCAAAAATACTGGTTCACATTACAGTAAGATTCATCATCATACCAAGGGTTCAAGGTCACCTGGCTTAGTGCTCTTGAGAGTACAGTTGGATAATGAGAAGGAACAGAGAAAGAACAAAAAGGCCCAGGTTCTAATCCTTGCTCTCATTTCCTTGCTTTCAACACGAGTTCCAAAGCAACCCTTTCAGCATCAATGATATAAAAATCAAAAGTATCATACATGAGGCAGCATGAACAGTTATTATGAGCAGCCATTAGAAAGGGCTTCTGTGTAGGTAAAGGTAAAATGTAGGAACTGGAGGAGCCTCAGAAAATCTGGACTGCATTCACCCTTGAACTCTTCTCAAAGAGAGTCCAACAAGTAACGTCAAACCAAGAGTAGGACTAATTCAGGAAGGTTTTGGTAAATTGGAGACTCAGGGGAATATTTCTCCATCAGAGTTTTAGGGAATTGTGAAGAAACTAATATTTATTGGGTCTTGTTGGTGGGCTTTGTTTTTGTTTTAATTTTAAGTAAATGTTTACTGAAGGGTAGACTTGATGTCCAGAGAGAAAGAGCATTCTGTCATTGATTAAGGGAGCTGAGGGGAGAAACGGTTTGACTTGGACCAGAGAAAGAAGAGAGGGACAGAAGAGGTAGGCATGAGTCGTGGAAGCTCTGAAGTGACCACAGAGGAAGGGCGCCCGAGACACAGCCAGTGAAGAGCCTGGGTCACATAGCTGCTTCAAGCCAGTCACTGGCCCCTCAGTACTCAAATGAGTGTCATCTAAGGCTGTCCTATCCTCGGAGGTTACTCTGAGGGTGACAGCAGGCAGCAGAAGGGGAAGGGGACGATCCAAAGGATGTGGTATTTGTGTGAAAAGAGAAAATCTTGATTGCTAAGATATATGTGCTCAGTTACGTCCAACTCTTTGCAACACTATGGACTATACCCTGCCTGGCTCCTCTGTCCATGGGATTTTCCCAGCAAGAATACTGAAGTGGGTTGCCATACCCTCCTCCAAGGGATCTTTCTGACCCAGGGAGCAAATCTGTGACTGCTTTATCTCCTTCATTCACTGGGGGCAGATTCTTTACCACTGAACCACAGGAGAAGCCCTAATTGCTAAGATAGTGGTAGGTAAAAATCCTGTCAGAGGTGAAAAAAATCTAGGAAGTCTCAGGTAGGAAAGTGTGGAGAGGAGGAAAGGGAAAATGAACTTTTCAGTCTCTTCAGTTCAGTTCAGTTCAGTTCAGTCGCTCAGTCGTGTCTGACTCTTTGTGACCCCATGGACTGCAGCATGCCAGGCCTCCTGGTTCATCATCAACTCCCGGAGTTTACCCTAACTCATGTCCATTGAGTTGATGATGCCATTCAACCATCTCATCCTCTGTTGTCCTCCTGCCCTCAATCTTTCCCAGCATTAAGGTCTTTTCAAATGAGTCAGCTCCTTGCATCAGGTGGCCAAAGTAATGGAGTTTCAGCTTCAGCATCAGTCCTTCCAATAAACATTCAGGACTGATCTCCTTTAGGATGGACTAGTTGGATCTCCTTGCAGTCCAAAGGGCTCTCAAGAGTCTTCTCCAACACCACAGTTCAAAAGCATCAATTCTTCGGTGCTCAACTTTCTTTATAGTCCAACTCTTACATCCATATATGACTACTGAAAAAACCAGAGCCTCGACTAGATGGACCTTTGTTGGCAAAGTAATGTCTCTGCTTTTTAATATGCTATCTAGGTTGGTCGTAGCTTTCCTTCCAAGGATTCAGTGTCTTTTAATTTCATGGCTGCAGTCACCATCTGCAGTGATTTTGGAGCTCAAAAAAAAAATAAAGTCCGCCACTGTTTCCACTGTTTCCCCATCTATTTGCCATGAAGTGATGGGACCAGATGCCATGATCTTAGTTTTGTGACTGTTGAGCTTTAAGCCAGCTTTTTCACTCTCCTCTTTCACTTTCATCAAGTGGTTCTTTAGTTCTTCTTCACTTTCTGCCATAATGGTGGTGTCATCTGCATATCTGAGGTTATTGATATTTCTCCCGGCAATCTTGATTCCAGCTTGTGCTTCCTCCAGCCCAGCGTTTCTCATGATGTACTCTGCATATAAGTTAAATAAGCAGGGTGACAATATATAGCCTTGACATACTCCTTTTGCTATTTGGAACCAGTCTGTTGTTCCATGTCCAGTTCTAACTGTTGCTTCCTGACCAGCATACAGGTTTCTCAAGAGGCAGGTCAGGTGGTCTGGTATTCCCATCTCTTTCAGAACTTTCCACAGTTTATTGTGATCTACACAGTCAAAGGCTTTGGCATAATCAATAAAGCAGAAATAGATGTTTTTCTGGGACTCTCTTGCTTTTTGATGATCCAACAGATGTTGGCAATTTGATCTCTGGTTCCTCTGCCTTTTCTAAAGCCAGCTTGAACATCTGGAAGTTTATGGCTCACGTAGTGTTGAAGACTAGCTTGGAGAATTTTGAGCATTACTTTACTAGTGTGTGAGATGAGTGCAATTGTGCGGTAGTTTGAGCAGTCTTTGGCATTGCCTTGCTTAGGGATTGGAATGAAAACTGACCTTTTCCAGTCCTGTGGCCACTGCTGAGTTTTCCAAATTTGCTGTCATATTGAGTGCAGCACTTTCACAGCATCATCTTTCAGGATTTGAAATAGCTCAACTGGAATTCCATCACCTCCACTAGCTTTGTTCATAGTGATGCTTCCTAGGGACCACTTGACTTCACATTCCAGGATGTCTGGCTCTAGGTGAGTGATCACACCATTGTGATTATCTGAGTCAAGAAGATCTTTTTTGTATAGTTCTTCTGTGTCTGTGTCTGTATTTATAGTTCTTTCAGTCTCTACCATGGATCAAAAAATGCTAGATGGCATTTTTCAGTTTTCATGAGATATAATTCACATTTCATATAATTTGCCCAGTAAGATGAATGACTCAATATTTAAATGTACAATTAAAAATATACAATTCAATGATTTTCAGTATATTCTGAGAGTTGGGCAACCATCACTGGTATCTAATCTCAGAACATTTTCAAAGCTTCCAGAAGAAACTTCATACCTATTGAGAGTCACATACCCCACCACCATTTTCTCCCAACCTTTACCCTAGGTAACCACTAATTCACTTTGTCTATCTTGGACACTTCATATGAGCAAAATTTTATACTATGTGGTCTTCTGTGACTTGCTTTTTTTACTTAGCACAATGATTGAAGACAGGAGGAGAAGGCAACAACAAAGGATGAGATGGCTGGATGGCATCACCAACTCGATGGACATGAATCTTAAGCTCTGGGAGTTGGTGATGGACAGGGAAGCCTGGCGTGCTGCTATCCATGGGGTCACAAAGAGTCAGACATGACTCAGCAAATGAGCTGAACTGAACGTTTCCCTGGTGGCTCAGACAGTGACGAATCTGCATGCAATGTGGGAGACCCAGGTTTGATACCTGGGTCAGCAAGATCCCCTGGAGAAGGGCATGGCTACCTATTCCAGTATTCTTGCCTGGAGAATTCCATGGACAGAGGAGACTGGTGGGCCTCAGTCCATGGGGTCACAAAGAGTCGTACATGACTGAGCGACTAACAATTTCACTTTTTAACATTGCCAAGGTTCATCCATGTTGTAGTATTTCAATACTTCATTTCTCTTTATTGCCAGATAATATTCCATTGTATGGATATACATTTTGCTTATTTATTCATCAGTTGATGGACATTTGGGCTGCTATATGTTTTGGATATTATAGATAATACTGCTATAAACATTCATATACAAGTTTTTGTGTGGACATATATTTCCCTATGTCCTAGAATATATACTTGGGACCCAAAGTGTTGAGTCATATGGTAACCTATATTTAACTATGTGGTGAACTGTCAGACTGTTTTCCAAAGCGGTTGCACCATTTTACATTGCTACCAGCAGTATATGAGGGTGCTAGTTTCTCTACATCCTTGCCAGTACTTGTTATGTGCTGACTTTTTATTATAGCCACCCTAGTAGGTGATGCTGTTAAACTCTTTATGCCAGCAAATTTGGAAAACTCAGCAGTGGCCCCAGGACTGGAAAAGGTCAGTTTCCATTCCAATCCCAAAGAAAGGCAAGGCCAAAGAATGTTCAAATTACCATACAATTGCACTCATTTCACATGCCAGCAAGATTATGCTCAAAATCCTCCAAGCTAGGCTTCACCAGTATATGAACTGAGAATTTCCAGAGGTACAAGCTGGGTTCAGAAAAGGCAGAGGAACCAGATATCAAATTGCCAACCCATACTGGATCATAGAAAAAGCAAGGGAATTCCAAAAAACATATACTTCTGCTTCATTGACTATGCTAAAGCCATTGACTGTGTGGATTACAACAAACCGTGGAACAGTCTTAAAGAGATGGGAATGCCAGATCACCTTACCTGTCTCCTGAGAAACCTGTATGCAGGTCAAGAATCAACAGTTAGAACTGGACATGGAACAATGGACTGGTTCAAAATTGGGAAAGGAGTACATCATGGATGTATACGGTCACCATGCTTACTTAACTTATATGAAGAGTACATCATGAGAAATGCTGGGCTGGATGAAGCACAAGTTGGGATCAAGATTTCCAGGAGAAATATCAACAACCTCAAATATGCAGATGATACCACTTTAATGGCAGAAACTGAAGAGAAATTAAGAGCCTCTTGATGAAGGTAAAAGAGAAGAGTGAAAAAACTGGCTTAAAACTCAACATTCAAAAAATGAAGATCATGGCATCTGGTCCTATCACTTCATGGCAGAATGATGGGAAAATCTGCAAACAGTGTCAGATTTCATTTTCTTGGGCTCTAAAGTCAATGCGGATGGTGACTAAAGCCACGAAATTAAAATGTGCTTGCTCCTTTGAAGAATAGCTATGACAAACCTATACAGAGTGTATAAAAATAGACATCACTTTGCCAATGAAGGTCCATATAGTCAAAGCTATTGTTTTTCCAGTAGTCATGTATGGATGTGAGAGTTGGACCATAAAGTAGGGTGAGTCCTGAAGAAAGGCTGCTTTCAAACTGTGGTGTTGGAGAAGACTTTAGAGAGTCCCATGGACTGCAAGGAGTTCAAACCAGTCAATCCTAAAAGGACATCAACCCTGAATATTCATCGGAAGGACTGGTGCTAAAGCTGAAGCTCCAATGCTTTGGCCACCTGATGTGGAGAGCTGACTGACTGAAAAAGACCTTGATGCTGGGAAAGACAGAAGGCAAGAGGAGAAGGGGGAGACAGAGGATGAGATGGTTGGATGGCATCACCAACTCAAGGGACATGAGCTTGAGCAAACTCTAGGAACTAATGAAGGACAGGGAAGCGTGGCGTGCTGTAGTTCATGGGGTCACAGAGTTGGACAAGACTTGGCAACTGAATAACAATAGTAGATGTGAAGTAATATCTTACAGTTTTCATTTGCATTTCCTTGATGCTAATAATGTTGAGCATCTTTTCAGGTCCTTATTGAAATTTGTATATCTTCTTTGGAGAAATGTCTATTCAGATCCTTTGTCCATTTTTTAAATTAGATTGTCATTTTATTGTTGATTTATAAGAATTTTTTTTTACATATTGTAGATATGAGGTCTTTTATCAGAGATTTAAAAACATTTCGTCCCATATTGTGTGTGGTTTTTTTTTTTTTTTTACCTTCTTATGTTTTCCTTGGAAGCACAAGATATTTTTACTTTTGATGAAATGAAACTAATTTACTATTTATCTATTTTTTCCCCGTCACTTGTGCTCGTAGTGTCATCATCTAAGAAACCATTGTCTAATCCAAGGGCATAAAGATAATTATTTGCTTCTCTGAGTATTCTGCTGGTGTGTGGCAATTTTGGATGAGCTACAAAGACATTTAATTAATAAATGATTATATCTGTATTGCACAAAATGATTCCAGCAATAAGAATTTAGCTCCCACCATCAGCCACCCATTTACTCAGTTTTTCAATTCCAGTGTACACGTGTAGAGATTTTAGAATTGTTAAAATGAGAAGCAGCTTATTTTTTATCAACTAGTGTACAGGGATTATGTACAATCATTTTTATCTTTAGTTTCATAAACTCCACTCATTTCCTGTATTCCCCTACCTGCTTCAGAGAGGTTGCTTTATTTATTTGTAGCATATTTAGATTATTTCATCACACTTTGTATTTCATGCTGGGTTCCCCAAATCTCCTGAATGATAATTAAAAACTTGTATGAATTAGCACTATTTATAATAGTCAAGATATGGAAACAACCTAAATGTCCATCAACAGATGAATGGGTAAAGATGTGGTGTGTGTGTGTATATATATACATATATATATAAATTTGATCTCCAAATCTGTATATATGGGAATCAGATTTGGAGATCAAATTTCCAACAGCCGTTGGATCATAGAAAAAGCAAGAGAGTTCCAGAAAAACATTTACTTCTGCTTTATTGACTATGCCAAAGCCTTTGATTGCGTGGATCACAACAAACTATGGAAAATTCTTCAAGAGATGGGAATACCAGACCACCTTACCTTCCTCTTGAGAAATCTGTATGCAGGTCAGGAAGCAACAATTAGAACCAGACGTGGAACAACAGACTGGTTCCAAACAGGGAAAGGAGTATGTCAAGGCTGTTATATTGTCACCCTGCTTATTCAACTTTTATGCAGAATACATCATATGAAATGCCAGGCTGGATGAAGCACAAGCTGGAATCAAGATTGCCGGGAGAAGTATCAATAACCTTAGATATGCAGATAACACCACCGTTATGGCAGAAAGTGAAGAATTAAAGAGCCTCTTGATGAAAGTGAAAAAGGAGAGTGAAAAAGTTGGCTTAAAACTCAACAGTCACAAAACTAAGATCATGGCATCTGGTCCCATCACTTCATGGCAAATAGATGGGGAAACAAAGGAAACAGTGACAGATTTTATTTTCTTGGGACTCCAAAATCACTGCAGATGGTGACTGCAGCCATGAAATTAAAGGACTCTTGCTCCTATGGAAAAAAAACTATGACCAACCTAGACAGCATATTAAAAAGCAGAGAAATCACTTTGCCGACAAAGGTCAGTCTAGTCAAAGCTGTGGTTTTTCCAGTAGTCATGTACAGATGTGAGAGTTGGACTATAAAGAAAGCTGAGCACTGAAGAATCGATTCTTTTGAACTGTGGTGTTGGAGAAGACTCTTGAGAGAGTCCCTTGGACTGCAAGGAGATCCAACCAGTCAATCCTAAAGGAAATCAGTCCTGAATATTCATTGGAAGGACTGATGCTGAAGCTGATGCTCCATACTGTGGCCACCTGATGTGAAGAATTGGCTCATTGGGAAAGATTCTGATGCTGGGAAAGATTGAAGGTGGGAGGTGAAGGGGATGACAGAGGATGAGATGGTTGGATGGCATCACCGACTCGATGGACATGTGTTTGAGCAAGCTTTGGGAGTTGGTGATGGACAAGGAAGCCTGGTGTGCTGCTATCCATGGGGTCATAAAGAGTCAGAGAGGACTGACTGACTGAATTGACTGACTGATTGATATGATGGAATATTACTTTGCCATAAAAGAAGGAAATAATGCCATTTACAGCAACATGAAAGGATATAGAGATTATCATACCAAGCAAAGTAAGTCAGAAAAAGACAAATACCATATGATATCATTTATATGTGGAATCTAAAATAAGACACAATTGAACATATCTACAAAACAGAAACAGGGCTTCCCAGGCGGCGCTAGTGGTAAAGAATCTGCGTGCCAATGTAGGAGACAAAGGAGATACAGGTTTGATCCCTGGGTCAGAAAGATTCCCTGAAAGGCATGATAAATCACTCCAGTATTCTTTCCTAGAAAACCCCATGGACAGAGGAGCCTGGCAGGCTTCAGTCCATAGGGTTGCAAAGAGGCAGACACAACTGAAGCGACTTAGCATGTATGCACAAAACAGAAACAGATTCACAGATATAAAGAATAGATTTGAGGTTGCTAAGGGGAGTGGGATTGGGAATGGAAGGATTGGGAGTTTGGGATTAATAGATGAAAACTATTATATATAGGATAAACAATAAGGTTCTACTGGAACATAGGGAACTATATTCAATATCCTGTGATAAACCATAATGGAATGAATATGAAAAAGAATATGTATATATACCCCAATACAAAATGTATAAATGAATCACTTTGCTATATAGTAGAAATTAACACAATATTATAAATTAACTCTACTTCAATAAAATTTTGAAAAAACCATTATGCATTAAACTTTACACTCTTGGTGGTTTTATGGGTTTCAGGTCTCATACTCATAGCATATAAACAGAAGTTTCACCACTTTCAAAAAAGTCCCACATACTTCATCTGTTCTACTCCCCTCCTCCCGAGCCCCTGACAACCACTAACTGTTAACCATCTCTACAATTTTGTCTGTCCTAGAAAGGGAAAAGTGAAGTCGCTCAGTCATATCCAACTCTTTGCAACCCCGTGGACTGTAGCCTACCAGGCTCCTCCATCTGTGGGGTTCTCCAGGCAAGAATACTGGAGTGGGTTGCCATTTCCTTCTCCAGGGGATCTTCCCGACCCAGGGATTGAACCCAGGTCTCCCACATTGCAGGCAGACGCTTTACCCTCTGAGCCACCAGAATGTCATATAATTGGAATACATACAGTATGTAGTTTTTTCAGACTGGCTTCTTTCACTTAGCCACATGCATTTAAGATTCATCCATGTCTTCCAGTTTCAGATAGCAGAGTAGAAAGACATGCGTTCATCTCCTCTTGTGAGAGGACCAAAATCCCAACTAGCTGTTGAACAGCCACTGACAGGAGGATGCTGGAACCTACCAAAAAAAGATATCCCACAAAGAAGAAGCTGCAGTGAGACAATAGGAGGGGTGCAATCACAATCAAATCAAATCAGATACCAGTCGGTAGGTGACCCACAAACTGGAGAACAATAATATCAAAGAAGTTCTCCCACTGTTGCGAAGGTTCCGAATCACACATCAGGCTTTGGAGCCTGGGCACCCAACAAAGGGTCTGGGACTCCCCAGAGAATATGACCTCGAAAGCCAGTGGGATTTGGTTACAAGACTTCCACAGGACAGGGGGAAACAGGGACTCCGGTCTTGGAGGGCACAAACAAAACGCTGCACGCACCAAGACTCAGAGGAAAGGAGCGGTGACTCCACAGGAGACTGAACCGAAACTACCTGCTAGTGTCAGATGGTTTCCTGTGGGAGCCTGGGTCAGCAGGGGCTCACCACAGGGTTGGGGGCACTGGCAGCAGCTGTCTGCGAAGGTCCCCCTTGGGATAAACCCTCTTGGAGTTTGTCATTAACCTGACCATAGACCCCAGGGCTGGACTGCCTCAGGCCAAAAAACCACCAGGGAGGGAGTGCAAGCCCACCCATCAGCAGAAAATTGGATTAAAGCTTTAGTGAGCAAAGCCCTGCCCACCAGAGCAAGACCTAGTTTTTCCCACCACCAGTCTCTCCCATTAGGAAGCTTACACAAGCCTCTTAGCCTCCTCCATTAGAGGGCACACAGAAGAAGCAAAAAGAACCACAGTCCCACAGGGACTAAAACAAAAACCACATCACAGAAAGTTAATCAGCATGAAAAAGCAGAAAGTTATGTCCCAGATGACAGGACAAGATAAAACCCCAGAAAACAACTAAAAGAAGTGGAGACAGGCAACCTTCCAGAAAAAGTATTCAGGATAATGATAGTGAAGATGATTCAGGATCTAGGAAAAAGAATGGAGGCAAAGATTGAGAAGATGCAAGAAATGTTTACCAAAGACATAGAATAACTAAAGAACAAACAGATGAATAATACACTAGAAGGAATCCATAGCAGAACAACTGAGTCAGAAGAAAGGATAAATGACCCGGAAGACAGAACGGTGGAAATCACTGCAGCAGAACAGAATATAGAAAAAAGAGTGAAAAGAAATGAAGACAGCCTAAGAAACCTCTGGGACAACATTAAATGCACAAACATTCACATTATAGGGGCCCCCTGAAGGAAAGAGAGACAGAAAGGACCTGAGAAAATATTTGAAGAGATAATAGCTGAAAACTTCCCTAACACGGGACAGGAAATAGTCAAACATGTCCAGGAAGCACAGAGTCCCAGGCAGGATAAACGCAAGGAGGAACACACCGAGATACACAATAATCAAAATGACAAAAATTAAAGACAGAGATAAAACATTAAGATTCATCCATGTAATGGATAAAGAAGATGTGATACATATACACAATGGAATATTACTCAACCATTAAAAAGAATGAAATAACACTATTTGCAGGAACATGGATGGACCTAGAGAGTCATACTGAGTGAAGTAAGTCAGACGAAGAAGGAGAAATGTCATATGACATCCCTTATATGTGGAATCTATAAAGAAATGATACAGTTGAACTTACAAAACAGAAAGAGAATCACAGACTTAGAGAATAAACTTATGGTTGCTGAGGGGAAGGAAGGGGAGAAGGGATAGTTAGGGAGTTTGGGATCAATATGTTCACACTATTTAAAATGGACAGTCAATAAATAAATAAATAAAATGGATAATCAACAAGGACCTACTGGATAGCGTATGGAACTCTGCTCAATGTTATGTGACAGGGGAGTTTGGGGAAGAATGCATACATGCATATGCATGGATGAGTTCCTTCGTTGTTCACCTGAAATTATCACAACATTGTTAATCAGCTATGAGTGTTATGCCAGCTTTTTCACTCTCCCCTCAGAAAGAAAGAAAGTGAAGTTGCTTAGTGTGTCTGACTCTTTGTGACCCTGTGGACTGTAGCCCACCAGGCTCCTCCATCCACGGAATTTTCCAGGCAAGAGTACTGGAGTGGGTTGCCATTTCAATATAAAATAAAAAAACATTTTGCAAATCCATCCATGTCTTTTTTGGCTCATTTCTTTTCATTGTTGAGTAATGTTTCATTGTATGGATATACCATTTTTCACACACTTAAACTTCTTTGAACTTAAGAGTTAAGTCTTGATACTCCCCAAAATAGAAATGTTTTTTTCTTTTTGGCCATGCCATGACACTTGTGGGATCTTTGTTCCTTGCCCAGGGAAGGAACAGGGCCTTCAGCATGAAAGCGTGGAGTCCTAACCATTGGACCACCAGAGAATCCCTGGGAATGTTTCCGTACAAGCTCTACATGGTCAATTTTTTCAATGATGTATTTGTTACTTTTTTCCTTGCTAGAGGCACCATACCTATACTTTCTCACTCTCCAGCTCCAATCTAGACTAGCTGTCTTCTAAAGAACCTGCAGGATTATCCTCTTAGGTCTATTCTTTGACATCATGCTGGGAATTTCCTTTATCTCTATATAAACTTGTTCCTCTGCATCCAGTGTCTTCCTCTTTTTTTTTTTTTTTTTTTTTTTTGGTTTACTTCTTTCTTCTAGTCCCCCAGCACCTTCCCAAATTTCACTAAAAATTTTGGCTTCTTTCATGATTCAGAGTTTGGCTCAGTATAGAACTGAACACTTAATATAAATTTTCACTGAGAAAATGTCAAGGGAGTTCCCCCATTGCTGTTATCATTGCTATTTTGGCTCCAGTGCAGTTACTAAGAAATTTTAAGATTCTCTGATGCTGGGGCAAGGGTGAAGAGGACAGGGAGGAGAAAGGGAGGAGTTTTGTATGTAATCTGTTTGTTTTCTTTAGAAGCTCTTACAACAAATTCTAAATTTTTACAATGATGTAATTTGGTAAGAGTCTTCTTTTTATTCATACTGCTGGGTTTATGGTCTCTATCCATTTGAAGATTCATATCCTTTCATTCTGGGAAATAGAACTCTGATAATCTTCTCCTTACCATTTTGCTTTTTTAGAATACTCATTGTCAGTTTTTAAATTTCTTGAATCAATCCTCTAATTTTCTTATCCTTTCTCTCCTTATTGTTATCTACTTGTTTTTCCATTCTAATTTCTGTGAGGTCTCCTTGATTTTATCTTTTAACTCTTATGTATAGTTTTTTCTTTAATTTTTACTGTCATATTTTGAATTTTCAAGAGTGCTCCTCTTTTTCCATGATTATGTTATAGATATACCACATGCACATGCCCGATCTCCTTTTTCCCTATTTATTTGCTCAGTCTCTCTCTCGTTAGACGTTTTCCTTAAATGTCGGGCAGTGAGAGAGGCTCCAGAGGTAGTGGATATATGTATACCTACGGCTTATCCACGTTGATGTATGGCAGAAACCAACATAATATTGTAAGTATCCTTCAATTAGAAATAAATAAATTAAAAAGAAAACATGTCTGGCAGCCGTTGGCTGGCCATTCATGCATATGAGAAGGCACCAAAAAGTTAGTTGAAAACACCATTTACAGGCAGGACTTCACTGTTGGGAGAGCTGGGTACAACTCCTTTGCTACTGGTCAAATTGAACTTTTCCAGAGATTCTATCTCCTGTGTTAGCCTCACCCACCCAGGTACCTGGAACCCCTGTTTCTAAGCCATTCATGGGTTTTGTGAGAGAATTCAACTTATTGTTTAGGGTGCTCAGTTTTTGCCCTTCTCTGACTATCCCAGTCTGCCAAGTCACCCATCACTTTCTACTTTGACTTTCTACTTTCCTGTATGATTTAAGGCCTCAGATGTCTTCTAGTTTCATCAAAGACTGAGTTTGCATTTCTTGTATTTTTTCAGATGAGAATGGGACAGCAGTCTCTATACTCTGCCATCTTAAAATCAGAAGTCTCCTAGGATCATTGTTTGTTTGAAAAGTTTTGATTCTTGTGATTTTAATCTGCAAATGGAAGAGAATTTGGTTAATTTTCTAAATAAAAATTTTTTAATTATTAGATTGGAGAGTAGTGTTACATCAGGAAATTTTTCTTTCTATAGATTTTCAAGATGGCCATGAGTGTTATATATATATGGGTTCCATTCCCAACACATTTGTGCAGTTAGGGCTTTGGGTATAAATGAAGTTAGATATACTGGTGCCCTAGTATAACGAGCTATAAAACCTTTCTTTGTGGACAGACACTACTAAACATCTATTATCAGCAAATGTTTTATAACCACATAATAAGTGTCTACAATGGATGTCTCTGACCAATTGCCAATGGAAGTGACCCAGTTCTTCAACAGTACTTACTGTGCAGGCTCAGTCGCTCACGGTTGGCACACTGGGCTGAAGGAGATGGGAGATTAGAATAATTAATCAAAGCCAATGCATCAAATGACAGCGTGACATACCAGTTTACTGAATAGTCAAATATCAGTGTGTATTTACTGAACAAATTCTGTGTGACTGTGCTACAGGCCGAAAAATAAAAAGAAAGCATGGCACCTTTCCTCACCAAGGTTTCCATTCACTTAGAGGAAATACATTACACACATGAGCAACAGTGATCAAATAAGTCAGAAGATAGTGTGGCAAGGTCCAGCTTCCTAATCCCGTGCAGTGTGCAGTGCTGGTAAAATCTGGAGTTGCCAGTGTCCAGTCCCCAGCTTCCTGGGTGTTGAGAAGCAACCGCAGCAGTGGCAGCCAGAGAGCACAGTTCAGTGACCAGGCGATCGTGGCGATGGCTACTGAAGTTCTGTGATCTCTGAACTGTGTTTTAGGCAGTGTGCTGAGATTTTTTTTTTTTTTTTGGCTGACTAGCTCAGGTTCTGGCCTCCAGATCTCCACTTTCCTGATAGCAACATTCTTGAGAGATCAGTTGTGCAATGTTCTGGGTGTCACACCTATAGGTACACCTTGAACCCACTCCTTCATTTCTTCCAACAATTTTGTTAAGTACCTAGTCTCCTGTATTTAATCCCTTTCTGCTTAAAACACTCCTGCATTGAACTCTGACTAATGTAGAATGATGGTAAGAATTTGAAAAGCTTGAGAGAATCAGATATATTAAATGTGTGTGTGTGCTAAGTCACCACAGTCATGACCTTATGTGACCCTATTAAAAGTATACTTCATGGGGAGGGAGGTGGGAGGGGGGTTCAGGATGGGGGACACATGTACACCCACGGCTCATTCATGTCAATGTATGGCAAAAGCCACTACAATATTGTAAAGTAATTAGCCTCCAATTAAAATAAATTAATTAATTTAAAAAATTATAATAACCATAAACACCATTAAATATATACCATTATGAAAAAAATTTTTAAAGTGTGTTTCAAATGTTTAATAAAATTTGATAAACTACTTATATGCTACATGTTTGAGGACTTAATCTTTAAACGTAGGTATTAATGGAATATTAATCATAGAATAAGTAAAAATAACGGATCTTACCTTTATACAACATATGATTAGATTAATAATTGAGAATTATTATAATAATTAAAATTAATAACTGAGAAAAGAGTTATCTTCTAAGGAGTTACCTTGCTGGTGCCAGAAGGAAATTGTTTTTTTTGGCTGAGTAGGCATTCCCATGTCTTCTAAGGGGATCTAGTTAATGTATAACGAAGACTCACAAGGCATGCTAAAGGGGAGCAAGGCAGTGGATCAAACCGGCAGAGAGAGAATTTTATGTTTAGTTTTTCTTATCTGGCCTTAAAGTAATTTTATCCCATTGTTTATAATACCTAACACAATGTAAATGTTATGTAAATAGTTGCTAACACATAGCAAATTCAAGTTTTGCTTTTTGAAACTTTTTGAGAATTTTTTTTCAAATATCTTCAATCTGCTGTTGATTCAACGCACAGGTACGGAACCTGCAGACACAGAAGGCCAACTATATTGAATATCAATTAAAACATAAGTAAGTATAATAGTATCCCCCACCCAATGGAAGTTTCCCCTTAGACAGTAAAAAAACACAGCTGACATTTAACACTCCAGTTCCTCAGACAGAATCTAGCACTGGAGAATGTTCAGTGAAATTCATTAAGTGAATGAATGAGCAAAAATACCATGAAACAGATTTCATCATCACAGTGTTAATGATGAGAAAAGTGAAGTTTAAATAAGTTTACCACTAGGCCAGCAGCTCCTAAAACCGGGTGTATGCACCCAGGTGGTATGTGATATAAAACATTTAAAAATCAAATATCTTTTTATGTGCATAATAATGAAGTCACATACACAATATATTAAAATGTACACATATGAAAGTTTTCTGCTCAAGAATGTTTTACTGATGGTATAAGTGGTCAGGAAAGTTTGTAGGCTACTGTGGTAGATCAAGGGCAAGTTATCTGGGAAGGAATCACATTCCTTTATGTTTGTACCCTCATCATTGTCAGAGTATTCCAGAAATGTTCTGAATCAGAATGAATACACAAATAGATGAATCAATGAATAAAAGATTAACTTAGATGTTGGTAAGTGGAGGTGCCACAATTCAAATTCAGATCTGTTTAAATCCAAAGTCCGTACTTTTCCAAGAACAGGCTCCTGCTCAGCACACCAGACTAGCAAGGGAGAACCTGAGATGTTTTTCTAACTAGTTGGTTAAAAAACAAAACCAAACAGACATAGATAAGCCCCAAGCAACAAAGAAAAGCATTACATTGATCAGGAGGTTTTTAATCATCCAGTCAGCTTTTCCACAAGGGAGACACTCTTCAGAACCATAGAAAGACAAAAGAATTACACTACATTTCCTCCAGCTACATTTGCCAAAAAAGTTCAAACTACTGTACTGTACAGTTGCACTCATTTCACATGCTAGCAAGGTAGCACTCAAAATCCCTCAAGCTAGGCTTCAACAGTACATGAACCAAGAACTTCCAGAGGTACAAGCTGGATTTAGAAAAGGCAGAGCAACCAGAGATCAAATTGCCAGCATCTGTTGGATTACAGAAGAAGCAAGGGAATTCCAGACAAACATCTACTTATGCTCCACTGACTATGCTGAAGTCTTTGACTGTGTGGATCACAACAACCTGAAAAATTCTTAAGTGATGGGAATACCCGACCACCTGATGTCTCTCCTGAGAAACCTGTATGCAAGTCAAGAATTGACAGAACTAGACAAGGAACAACTGACTGGTTCAAAATTGGGAAAGGGGTGTGTCAAGGTTGTATATTGTCACCCTGCTTATATAACTTACATGCAGAGTACATCATGTGAAGTGCTGGGCTGGATGAATCACAAGCTGGAATCAAGATTGCTGAGAGAAATAACAGTAATCTCAGATATACAAATGACACCACCCTAATGGCTGAAAGCAAAGAAGAACTAAAGAGCCTCTTGAAGAGGGTGAAAGAAGAGTGAAAAAGCTGGCTTAAAACACAACACTCAGAAAATGAAGATCATGGCATCCGGTCCCATCACTTCATGGCAAATAGATGGGAGAAAAAGCAGTAACTGTGACAGATTTTATTTTCTTGGGCTCCAAAATCACTGTGGATGGTGACTGCAGCCACAAGTTAAAACACTTAATCCTCGAAAGAAAAGCTATGACAAACTCAGCATATTAAAAAGCAGAGACATCACTTTGACAACAAAGGTCTGTCTAGTCAAAGCTACGATTTTCCCAGTAGTTATGTATGGATGTTAGAGTTGGGCCATAAAGAAGGCTGAATGCTGAAAAATTCATGCTTTTGAACTGTGGTGCTGGAGAAGACTCTTGAGAAGTCCCAGTCCATCCTAAAGGAAATCAGTCCTGAACATTCATTGGAAGGACTGATGCTGAAGCTGAAGCTCCAGTACTTTGGCCACCTGATGTGAAGAACTGACTCACTGGAAAAGCTCCTGATGCTGGGAAAGACTGAGGGCAGGAGGAGAAGGGGGCAACAGAGGAAGAGATAGTTGGATGGCATCACTGCCTCAGTGAACACGAATTTGAGCAAACTCCGAGAGACAGTGAAGGACAGAGGAGCCTGGCGTGCAGGAGTCCTTGGGGTCACAGAGTCAGACGTGACTTTGTGACTGAACAGCAACAATAGAGGCTGCATCCTGCAAGGCCAGGGGGCACTTCTGTTTCTCTATATGATCCATGGGGAGGATTTCTCAACTTCTTTTCGGCATAGACCACATCTCCTCTCTCAAAAACAAAAATCTAATTTAGGCAAGACTTCCAATCTTCTACTAAGCTATCTGTCCAAAATATCAAGTTAATCACAAAACAGACTTACCTGAGTTTCATTTCTTTCCTCTCTCAAAGAGGAATGAAGTGGACAAACACCTGAACCAGGAAATCGAAGCACATAGGTGTTTAGAGCCTGAATAAGTTGTTATTATTGAACACCTCTGTGGGCAGAGCACTCTGCTACTAGTCGATTCCCACTTTGTTTCATTTAATCTTCACAACCCCCCAAATACTATTATCCCCCTATTTTATATATGAAGAAACAGAGGCTTAAGTAATTAAGGGAGTTATGCAAAACCACACAGGTAGTAAATGGTATAGGAGATATGAACAAAAATCCATCTTATTCAAAGCTTATCTTTCCAGTGCACTGGATTGCTGGATTCCAGGATAAGATATGCAGAAAAGTGCCTCTGCCGACCCCTGGTTGCTGACAAGTAACATAAGCAGGAAGTAATCCTTGGCTATTTTGTTAAGCCACTGAGATCTGGGGTGTTATTTTATTATTGGAGCATTACTTAACAGAGGTTGGTTGGTACAGGTATTTTTAAATATAGTGCTGTAAGCTTTAAAAACCACTTTAATAACATGGTACAGTGCAAATCATGCTTAGTGAGAGCCTCTATTACTTTACGCCATCCCCAAACAAGTACTTTCTTTTATTTAAGACCTCAAAAGTGCTTGAAGCTCTGTAGGGAAGACCATGAGTCTGCCAGCCCATGCATGGCTTTGGTATTCTAATAGTTGCATACAAACTGGTGCAAAAACACCTAAGAACATCAGTTTGAAGGGACACCAAATTATAAGCTATTTAGGGGGTGGCAACTAGCTTGGTCTAGCCCTGTTTATAGCTCATATCAAAAGGGGGCTAATTGTGTGGAAATTCAAAGTCAGAGAGGTTGAGAGACAGTCTCCTTGACTGGGGAGAGACAATTATATTCTCTTAAGGGCAATTAGAGAAGCTTAAGAGTGCTGTCAGATGGGAACTGTAACTGGAGCCTCAAATATTCACAGGTATACTTGCAAAGCAATAATTTTTTTTTCTAAAGGAAGCCTTTATTTACTCATTCATTCATTCATTTTTGACTGCACTGGGTCTCTGTTGCTGCACTCAGCTTTCTCTAGTTGTGGTGAGCAGGAGCTTCTCTCTAGTTGTGGTAGCTTCTCTCGTTGCAGAGTATGAGCTGCAGGGCACTCAGGTTTCAGTAGTTGGTGGCGCATGGGCTTAATTGCCCCAAGTCATGTGGAATCTTAGTTCCTTGACCAGGGATCGAACCCACATCTCCAGCACAGCAGGGCAGATTCTTCACCACTGGACCACTACCAAAGTCTCACAAACCAAGAATTTATAAGAAAAGTTCAAGAAATGTGACTTGATAAAACATTAACAGAAATGCCTATAATTTTTTTTAATCTGGATTTAGTTGAAGCTAGAAAAACACATTTTTAAGGTGATAAGCAGTTAGTATATCTACAAAGGTGGAAGATATGAATAATCCTTTAGACTATTTCTTCTCTTTTGTGTTAAGAAGCCTACTTAATAGGGCTCTCCAGTTGCACAAATTTAAAATAACACCCACTTACCTGGGAAAAATTATAAAGAAAGCTCTTCCCTGACTGCAGACATTTTAGACTGAGAAGCTGAATATATTAGTTGAGCGTATAAATCATTGTTTTTAGCAAAGATATGCTTTACCACTGCAAAATTATTACGGGGAACTAGGAACATAGATAAAAATGCTTATCTCTATAGGGATGTAGATGTTTTTGCGGGGATGTGTATACGCTTGTTTAAGCTGTGGCTTGCACTGTATCAGAAACTGAGATCCACGAGACCACATAAAGGTATTCATACTTGTTTTTCATCACTTACTAGAAGAACTGGAAACTAGAAAAAGAAAAATGTACTAGACCATGTTTGGCTGATGAGGTTCAGCCTTGACTATGCCATGAGAACATGCTACATGTGTTATTAATTGTGAACTATCCAGACTTTGGAAAATATATCAATGTTTGCCCATAAGGACCTGATGAAATTGTTCTATTGGAGGCAAAAGGAGAGGTTCTATTCCTGCAGAAAAGAAAGGAAATTCCTTTAAAAGCAAACATTCTCATTCTCAATCATCTTTATTATAAAGATAAATCCCAAGATAGGAAATGGAGATTCTGAATCAAGGGAAAGAAATTTTTCTCCCTGGAACCTGGATTCCACAAAAAGTAGAAATTGACTTGGAAGGAATTAAAATTGGTGCCCTCCAGACCGCATGGATGCAAGCTGGAACCAGACAAGGAAGGACTGCACAGGTATCCACATCGCGTAGTCCTCTGGGGCCACACTGATCGTACTAGCACCAGACTGAAAGCTGCTGGGTTCCCAGAACTGTGGAATATAATCTGCAGATTTTGGAAATTGCATCTACAAATGAAACAGTGAGTAGACATTAAAACTTACTTAGAACCAAACCTGTTATGGACTCTGCACGCAACATGACTTCAATGCAAGAAGAGTTACCTGCACTCTTACAACAAGCAATTCTGAGTCAATGAGACAACAAAAAAATGCACCCAGTTCGAGCAGCGCAGCGCCTCTTATTCTCAGCTGGGCAAGCTGACAGGGCACCTTAGCATTAAACTGTAGTAATGGCTGCTGAAGCATGTGTACACAACATATCACTTGAAAAAGTATATTTCTTATGCTTACAACTATTAACAATATAAGATATTACTCATCAAAAACACCTATGAGAGAGAGAATATGACAAAACTGAATTTTTAAATTAGTTTTAAGCAAGAATTATAGAAGCAGGTTTTTCTCTCTTGGCCAGAAGCTGGAGGGAGCTTTTCCTATAAAGAGCCAGGTGTTTTAGACTTGTGGGCCATGTATTCTATTCTGTAACTACTGAACACTGCAAGCAAATTTAGAAAAGTAATTCTGAGAGTTTTCAGATAATCTTTTAAACCAATGAAGGGGAAAAAAAAGTCACATTCTCAAAACTTCAAATAAAATTTTTATTGAAATTATTCTAACATACTTAGACAACAGTATTAACATATAACACCATCATTACTACTACTACTAATAATAGCTAACACTTATACAGGACTCACACTATTAATATAAAACTGGCAAAAGGTAGCATTTTTAGCAAATAAAGCACATCTGCTATATTTTCATTACAATTCTTTAAACAACTATTTACTCCAATTAAGATATATACAATATGATGAACTGGAGTTTTAGTTTTTTAAGAGAAAAAACTAAGCAGGAAGAGGGGGAGAGGGACTAATAATAGTATTAATAGGAAAAGGGAGACATGGTGAAAATACATCTCTTTGTAATGGCTCATTCTAACAGCTGTTTTCCAGCACAAATATATACTATTGTTATCCATAATGGGACAATGAAGATGGGCAGAATTAGCCAAAAACAAAACAAGAAGAATCAGAGAATGAGAGCCGTCAGTCCTAAAATAAGATTACCAGGACTGTATTATTAAGATGGTTTATTTGGGCTTGAAGAGTGGCCATCATTACTACACTGTGAAATGAAAAACAATTGTACCCATTGTGTCTATCCACTGACAAAAACACGATAGTTTCCATAGAAACAACACACTGCTCATCTAAAGTCCCAGTTTGTTCAAATAACAGTCAGTAAAAAGTCAATAATATTCATTTTAACAGCAAATTTACTGGTAATAAAGTGAGTTACAACAGAAATCTGTCCTCAACATAGTTCACTAGAGAAGATGAGACAAATAGAAATGAAATAAAAAGATACTATTATTTTTTCTTTTTTCAGAGAATATTAATCACTAAAACAAGGAGAACAAGGGAATAGAGAATTATTCAAGTGAGTGGTTTCTGGAGGTAACTGCTATTCACAAAATCAAGTATTCCTAAACTCTGTCTCTCCTTACCTAGTAAAATTAACAGATATCCCCAGAAATGACAGTAGGGATTGACACACAAATATTGAAAACAGAACTTCCACATTAGGGAAGACATATTTCAACACAAATTACCCTAGAACACCTCCGAGCCTTAATCATGCCTGAAGAGCAATGGTACTAGAGATTTTGCTGATTGTGGAGATATTTTTTTCCCCAGTCATTTAAAAAAATTTTATCGAGTTATAATTTACATACCAGAAAATTCCCTGATGGCTCAGTTGGTAAAGAATCTGCCTGCAGTGCAGGAGACCCGGGTTTTATCCCTGGGTTGGAAAGATACCTTGGAGAAGGAAATAGCAACCCACTCCAGTATTCTTGCCTGGAGAATTCCATGGACAGAGTAGTCTGAAAGGCTGCAGTCCGTGGGGTCGCAAAGACTCTGACATGACTGAGCAACTTACACACACACACACATCATAAAATTCACTTGCTTTACTTCTATAATTCAATGGTTTTTGGTATATATTCAGAGTTACATAACTATCACCATAGGTATAGTTTTATGCATTAGGAAAATCACTGAAAAATTAGATTTTGTGATCTCAACCCTTACAGTAACTAACTCTTTGCATTTCTTTTCCTTTTATCCCCCAAGTAATTATCTCCAGGGTACAGTACAGTGCTGACACTAGTTTATACTTACTGGATTGAATCGAAAGCATTTAGAGTTTCTTTTTGAGGAAGTAACTTTACATATACACCAACAGTGTGGAAAATAAGGCAGCTTCTGAGAATTAAAATGGTAAAATCCATACTTAATAAATTAGCTGGTTACGGGGGCAATCCATAAAACTGTTTGTGAATGTGTAACTGAGAAGTTTAGAAACACTCTAAACCCCTAATTAAGATGAGGATGTAATCTCAGGAGGCAAAATGAAGTGCCTATAATTTGGTCAGTAAAAATCTAATCAATTGTCTAGTACACTGTTTAAAGAAAGTGTGCCTACAGAAAGAGAATTGCCAGTCTTTACCCAGCACTATTCAGGTAACAGAGATCTAAAGGGTTTGACTTTTCCTGTATTTGAAAAGGTACACTTGGTTGTGGGACAGGAATCATTTATCAGGTTTCACCAGGATCTGAATAAAATCTCTCTCAAAATGATGCACCTCATTTTGATTCCTCATTTACTTATGAGACTTCCTGACTTGCTTTCTAGACCTGATGAAGAGTTTTCTTGGCATGTACAATCTGACCATCCCTGTTATCAAAAACGAATCTGCTTCACCCTCTCCCACCAACAAATGAACAAATGGTTTGGTTTATTTGCTTTCTTATTTTTTACTCTTCTGGACTAAAGCATGACAGAAAACTCTGGGACACTGATAGTATAAGATCACACTCTTAAATGTAATAATCTCCAAGCTAATATCATCCTGGGAGACCTTGATAAACAGCCATCCATGACCTTGGTCATAGACCTCAGAACCTATAATTTGGTTACACTCAAATACGATAGGCCAATAAAGAAACAAGAATGTTCTATTCACTCTATTAAATTCTACCTTGTATTTCTCTAAACCAAACAAAATCAGAAATGACTGCATTAAATTGGACAGAAAGAAAAGAAACGGAAGTCGCTCAGTCATGTCCAACTCTTTGTGACCCCATGGACTGTAGCCTACCAGGATCCTCTGTCCATGGGATTTTCCAAGCAAGACTACTGGAGTGGGTTGCCATTTCCTTCTCCAGGAGATCTTCCCAACCCAGGGATCGAACCCGGGTCTCCTGCGTTGCGGGCAGATGCTTTACCATCTGAGCCACCAAACTGGACGAGAACAAATCAAATTAAATTTGTAGCTTTATTATTTTCTGTAATTAAAATGCCTTGAAATTAAAAGCACCTATGTTTAAATCACTGCAGACTGATTTAACATTAATCAACAGAAGATCAACCTGTATAACCTTAAGTGGATGGATAAAGTTAAAAAGAAACTGTGTTCAGTAAATAACTATGGAGTACATCTGTTGAAATAGTGTCCCTTTTGGTCAGCTTCTCATTTTAAAAATTATCAGGGTCTTCTCTCTCTCTTTTTTGGTCACGCCTTGGCATATGGGATCTTAATTTCCCAATCAGGGATGAACCCAGTGCCCCCTGCAGTGGAAGCTAGAGTCCTAACCACTGGACTGCCAGGGAATTCCCAGGGTCTTCTCTTTCTAAACTACAAGCCCAGTTTAAAAATATGTCAGTGAAGGCATTTGAGTCAGTTTTAATGAGGTGGATGAACCTAGAACCTATTATACAGAGTTAAGTAACTGCTGCTGCTGCTAAGTTGCTTCAGTCATGTCTGACTCTGTTGGACCCCATAGACGGCAGCCTACCAGGCTCCTCTGTCCATGGGATTTTCCAGGCAGTACCGGAGTGGGTTATCATTGCCTTCTCCAGTTAAGTAACTAAGAAAGAGAAAAACAAATATTGTATATTAACACATATATATATGGAATCTAGAAGAATGGTACTGATAAATCTGTTTGCAGAGCTGCGATGGAGACGCAAACATAGAGAAAAGACTTATGGACAAGGGTGGGGAGAAGAGGGAGAGGGTGTAATAAACGGAGAGAGTAGCATGGATGAATATATACTAACATATGTAAATTGAGAGCCAATGGGAATTTGCTATGAGACTCAGGGAACTCAAACCAGGACTCTGTAATAACCTAGAGGGGTGGGACTGGGCCGGAGGTGGGAGGGAGATTCAAGAGGGAGGAGACAAATATACAGCTATGGTTAATTCATGTTGATGTGGGACAGAAATCAAACCAATATTATAAACCAATCATCAACCAACTAAAAATAGATAAGTATTTAAAAAATAAAAAGGCAATAGATAAAATGTCAATGAAGGATGATTTAAAGGACAGACAAAAAAGTACACACACACATACACAAAATTTTGTCAACTATCACAGAGATTTTAAGGACTACCAAAGATCCTCCATGTATCTGTTGAGGAGCAAATTAAATTTGTATTTTGGATTTACTGAGAAACACTTACTAAAATACATTCAATCAACTTATAGAACTGAAGACATGTCTTCTAAACAATCTTTTTTTTTAAATTTCAAAGGCACCTAGATTTCTCCACCTAGTTTTAATAATGTTTATAGTATTTTTATAAACTGCCTTACATCCCTGAGGAGAGGGACTGTTACAAATAAATACACAAACTGAAAATCATCCTTACACTTAGGGTGCAGATCTGTTTTAGCATATTTATGACTGCAGATTTGTTGTTTTAATTTGAATTTATCACTAATAATTTAAAGTCCCAGCATTTCATATAAAAATCCAGATTTCAGATGTCTCTATAGGAAAAAATGTAGGAAGTTCTAATCTCCTTGGACCAGTACACTAGTAGACCAGTCCTGAGCAGCAACTGTGGTCTCCAGCGGCCACAGTAGTTTTCACAAGCTCATTGGGCTCATTCATATTACTTGAGAGGTCTGCTAATGAGTTCAAAACAAGGAAGGAACTTCAGGATTCTGCAAGCACACAGGTAGGTGCGCGTGTTTTTTCTCGTTCTTTGAAAAGGGATGGAGAAGCAACAGGCACAATTCACTCTGCAACCGTCAGTGCACCTTTCCGCTGCGTTGGGCCTAGTAATAGGCGATTAAAAAAAGAAACAGAGATCTGGGTCCCGGTTGGTACCACCAACGATTGGTCAGAGCAGGAATCGCTGCCACTAACACAAGCAGTGTTGAATGTAGTTATTAAATATATACAAAGCTCGGTGCTGAACCGAAGGTAGAACGGTACTTGATGTAGAATCTAAGGAATCTAAGCTCGGTTTCCCTATATTACACACTTCTCTGTCTAGGCAGCGCACAGGTTCACAGGAGACGGGGCGGAAACACAAAGTGACGGCTTGCCTCTGCACAGAATCACAGACAACGCCGAGTCCCAAACTGGGCACAGTCTCCTAAGACGCCCCCGTTTCCGGAGCAACCGCCTGGTCCCTCCCCCTTTGACTCCGCCCCCGGGGGCGTCTTTCCCGCCGAAGGCCGTTAACACCGCAGAGCATGGTGGGATAAAGCTATAGGCTAGGCTTCACTAAATCCTTCCAAAGCGCCTTTGCTTTAAGAGACTTATTCCTGGGGAAACTGATTATTCCTCAGGACTCGACAAGATTAATAACCCTCTTTTACAAGTGCTCTGTCCTAAATCTTTACCACACGGCCGGTCACTCCCTTTGCAAAGCTCTCGGCAAAACGGGAACGCGGGAACTTTTTTCCCTTCGCGCGGAGGGTGACGTCGGGCGTGCGCCAGCGTCCCTTTCGCATCTCCCGTTACGCTCTTGCGCGTGCGCAGTGAAATCGACTAGCTGCTTCCTCCCGCTTCTCTACCTCCCTCCCCCCCATATCCGTGCGCCGAGCTGATAAAGGCGCCATTTTGGAGGGGCCGCGGGAGACGTGGTGTCGCGGCGGGCTCGCTCTGCCGTTCGCTAGGCTTGGTGGGAAGGCCTGTTCTCGAGTCCGCGCTTTTCGTCGCCGCCATGTCGGGAGGTGGTGTGATTCGTGGCCCGGCAGGGAACAACGACTGCCGCATCTACGTAGGGAACTTACCTCCAGACATCCGAACCAAGGACATTGAGGACGTGTTCTACAAATACGGTGCTATCCGCGACATCGACCTGAAGAATCGCCGCGGAGGACCGCCCTTCGCCTTCGTTGAGTTCGAGGACCCGCGGTGAGGCGGCCAGGGACTTGCGGCCTTGAGGATATTGGTTGGAGTAGTTGGGGAATGCTCCAAGGCCTTAGAGAGAATGGGGACGTGGGCTCTGAGGTTGGGAGCAAGACGAATCGCCCGTGCACGAGTGAAGTGAGGAGCCGAGTCGGTGAGGCTTCTCTGGTGACTGGGTTCCCCGGGCGTCTCCAGAGCCGGCTTGCGGGCTCGGAGCGGGAAACTGAGGCGCTGAGGGCTGCTGTAGTGGTCGGGAGCCTGGCGTGCTTCTGGGTGGGGGAGGGGCCGTTCCTATTATGCAGCGCATGTGGGCTCTTCCACCCCGGGTGCGCATGTGCGGGGCGCTGCTAGCTCCCCGACGGAGTTAAGTCACCCCTCCCGGTCCATTTTCTTACCTTTCGGCTTTCTGTAATCACGCAGGGATGCGGAAGACGCGGTGTACGGTCGCGACGGCTATGATTACGATGGATATCGTCTGCGGGTGGAGTTTCCTCGAAGCGGCCGTGGTACAGGCCGAGGCGGCGGCGGGGGTGGAGGTGGCGGGGCTCCCCGGGGCCGCTATGGCCCCCCTTCCAGGCGTTCTGAAAATAGAGTGGTTGTCTCTGGTGAGTTTACCGTTCCGTGCGGGTTGATGTCACTTTTGGTCAGATACCACACTTTAAAGTTTTCTTTGCATGACCAGTTTGACAAATGTTAGCTTTCATGCCAGATTAAATTATTTTAGTCGCATGGATGAATTTAGTAACCCGGAATTACTGTATTCGAGATTTAGCGAATTAGATTGCAATGCCTAGAATATGAAGATCATTACTTTGCAAATAATTTGGGGTTTTTAATTCTAGAATTTTGAATATTTAACCTGAGATGTTAAAATTAATCATTAATTTTAAAGTAGTCCTGGTTCTAATGTAAATTTTAACTTTAATGTGAAATATTCGTATAATTGTTGAAAAAACTCTTTTTCAGGACTGCCTCCAAGTGGAAGCTGGCAGGATTTAAAGGATCACATGCGTGAAGCAGGTGATGTATGTTATGCTGATGTTTACCGAGATGGCACTGGTGTCGTGGAGTTTGTACGGAAAGAAGATATGACCTATGCAGTTCGAAAACTGGATAACACTAAGTTTAGATCTCATGAGGTAGGTTATACACTTATTCTTTTTATTGGCCAGAATTGGATACAGTGGTCTTAACTGTGGAATTTGAAGGTAAGATTCAGGCAAGGGTGTCCAAGTAAACCCAGTAAAGTGCCTCTGGTTTAAATAAGTTGTATTCATTCAGCATGCCTGAAGACAGGTGAAAGCTTAGATCTTTCAATCGAAAGTTCTGTCTATTCAATAGGGAGAAACTGCCTACATCCGGGTTAAAGTTGATGGGCCCAGAAGTCCAAGTTATGGAAGATCTCGATCTCGAAGCCGTAGTCGTAGCAGAAGCCGTAGCAGAAGCAACAGCAGGAGTCGAAGTTATTCCCCAAGGAGAAGCAGAGGATCACCACGCTATTCTCCCCGTCATAGCAGATCTCGCTCTCGTACATAAGATGATTGGTGACACTTTTTTGTAGAACCCATGTTGTATACAGTTTTCCTTTATTCAGTACAATCTTTTCATTTTTTAATTCAAACTGTTTTGTTCAGAATGGGCTAAAGTGTTGAATTGCATTCTTGTGTAATACCCCTTGCTCCTAACATCTACATTCCCCTCATGTTGATAAATTGTATTTTAAGTGATGTCATAGCCAGGATTGTTTAAATTTAGTTAACTCTCCATGCTCTTCAGACTGTGATATTGTGTAAATGTCTATTCTGCTCTGGTTTGTGTGAACTGGGATGTTGGGGGTGTTTGTGGTTATCTTACCTGGGGAAGTTCTTATGTTTATCTTGCTTTTCATGTGTCTTTCTGTAGACATATCTGAAGAGATGGATTAAGAATGCTTTGGATTAAGGATTGTGGAGCACATTTCAATCATTTTAGGATTGTCAAAAGGAGGATTGAGGAGGATCAGATCAATAATGGAGGCAATGGTATGACTCCAAGTGCTATTGTCACAGATGAAATTGGCAGTATTGACCTTATACTAAAAGGCAAGGGTTTAAATTGATTATATATACATCTACCATAAAACACTTGTAAGCATCTTATGCAGTTACCTTTAGCTACAATTGCTTTGCTCTTTAAACCTTGGCAATTGTGGCAAAATTACATTGCCCATTTTGTAACTATTTTGCTCCCTTCCCTTTTTTGTTTTAATAGGGACTAATGTGGGAAGAACTGGCTAATTTGTCATAATGCTTAGTTACAACTGTTAATGTGTGACCTGCTGTTGGTGTACATGTGGGTACAGGGTGTCTTTAATTCCAACCAGATAGAGTATAATATCAATACTGCTAAATCTGCATGTCCTCTGTGTGACTGATATAGCGTTGCTACTTCATTTTTTAAAGACAAAATGAAAGGAAAATATAGAATTCCAACATATTGGTGTAGATAATCTAGTTGGGAATAGTTTTAAGTCTCACCTTCCCCTTTAAACTAGTATTCATAATTGACTCATGTTTAAAATACTTTAATTTACAAATTAAATTACAAATGGGAGCGTTAGATTTAGTTTAGACTTAGGGGGGTAGCAGTACCAGTAAACTTTTCAACTACTTAACTTTTTGCAACCACAAAACCTGTAATACGCTGTACAGTAACAAGTGTTGGCATTATCAGTTGAACTGTAAATATAAAATGCTTCTTCCAATTAGTCTCTATGATGATTAAGTTTCTAAAATTTATCAGAACACCATTCAGAAACTTGTTTTGGGGAATTTGATAGTTATTGATGTACATCTGTTAAACTGATGACAGACATAACTCATCATTCCCCAGAAACCTTTTTTGATTACAGTATCTAACATTTTGCCTCCTCTTTTTTGGTTTTGCTGGTTATAAAGGTTTGGATTGGAGAGGGCTCACTGGATCCCAATCCTTGGAGCTGGATCATTGGATTCAAATCATAATGTGGATAGGATAGGGAGGATGAATTACAAGGATTCATGGAGCGGGATCAGATTACCAGGAACATAGGAGTGGATTCCTGCCCCAACCAAACCGCATTCGTGTGGATTTTTTTTTTTTTTTTATTCAACTTAATTGGCTATTCCAAAGAATTTTTTTTTTCCTATTTTTGACGATTGGAGCCCTTAAGATGCACGATGGAATTGTGTTTTGCATTTTTGGTAAAAGGAGCAAAGCGAGGACCTGGAGATATACGCTGGAGCAATCTCCTTGGAAGGATTCAGCACGAGTAGATGGTAAACATTTAAAGGGGAAAGGGGGGGTTTGTTTAAAATAGTAAATCAGTAAGTCACTTCTAAATTTAAAGAAAACAAAATTGGAGTTGAAGAATAAGTAGGTTTCCAATTGGCTGTTGCCGTTTTTCTTTGAAAAAAATAAACATTTTTTAAAAAACTATGCATGGTTGTCCTTTTTCCTCTTGTAAGATTTTTTTTACTGGGTGACTAGTCTCAGTTAATACTTAAAATTTATAAGATTCTGATTTTTGTGTTTGTGTTAGTAATTTAAAGGTTCTTGAAAGGAATTTGCTAATGATATTATCTCACTGTTAATTTGTAAAAGTCTTCAGGGGAAGATTAAAAAAAGTGAGAATAAGATAGTTGTGTATGTAATGTGGTAAATGAAGGGTGATTTAGTTTCTGGAGGATAAGCTGCAAAACTTTGATTAAAAATGACTAAGTTTATGGATACTGCTTATTTTTGGAAATTAGCATAAGAGTTTTGTGTAAAATCAGGTAATGACTAGTGAATGTTGGTATTATTAGCCTTTGAGTTTCTCAATGAAAATAATTCATCTCAAAAATCGGTAAGTATTAAAATTCAGCGCAGATTAGAATTCTTAAATTACATTTTCTGTTTGAAATGTGAATAGCACACTAGAAGATTGAACTGTTTATTTGAGTGAAACATTGCTAATAAAAGCTGGGCATTCTTTAAAATTTTGCCTTGGAACTCTCCTCAATCATAGTTACTATCCAAAACATACCAAAGCAGTGATGACATCTTGTCACCTACTAGTTTTTGTATCTTTTACTTGGTAGCCCCTTGGTGCTAAATTTTCACGTAAGAGTTGGGGGAAGGAGGGGGTTTTGCTTAGTATTCCTGATCTTTTTTCTTCTGATTTCCTGATAGTCATGATCATCAGACCACTTTTTGTGCACCTAGAAAATAGCTAAATCATAAGATTTCCCTTGAGTGTTAATTATAATTGGAAGCAGAATTTAAGACTGCTATTCAGGTGATGTGATTTCAAATCTAGGAGACACTAGAAATCTTGGTAGTGGAGACAGCCTGAAGATTTGCATAAGGTCTCCAGCCAATACATTTAATGAACCTCGTGGAATGTCAGGAGGAAGAGAAGGGATAGTAAAGTCAAGATTAGGATTCCATTTTTTTAGAGTACTTTGCATAGATCCATTAAGGGAGTAACTAGTTTTAATGTAGGAATTCAAAATACAGTATTGCAAGAGTAGACAATACATAAAACTAGGTTGTTTCATCTGAGTTGGCCAAAAAGTTTATTCAAGTTTTTTTGTAAGATGTTAAAAGTGGGAATGATTTTGTAAAGAGCTAGACTTGACTGGGCCCTGGGTTTATTTGTATTCATTATTTTGGAACCAGGACCAAGATGAAAATTGCCCTCACTCAAAAGTTGAGTGCATTTAAGCTAAGTTCAAAGATGAGCTCTACTTTAGGAGTTTTAGTAGTCCCAACCAGATTGAAGTGAGAAAATACTACTTGCCTGGTATATAGGCTGTTTAAGATTAGAGAGGATTTTAACCTGTATGAAAGATAGAGGGGCCAAGTTTTCCAGTTCAGTAAGAGGAGACTAGACAACTAATTGTAAGAGGAGATGCAGACTATTTGTCAGTCTTAAGAAATTGACCTTAAATCTCTACCTATATTAGCAACTCTTAGAAAGCAGTCTTGGATTTTCTGCCTTTCTCCCTATTTATGTCCCCTTAGATGTTGTAGGGAGCTTATAATTTATTTTCTAATCAAGGAAAAGTTTAAGTCTCTTAAGAAGCAATTATTTCTCATAACATCAGATTGAGTAACCCACCTTGCTGTTCAGCCTACATCCTGGAAACAAAAGGTAAGAATTCCATTTTCTGATTCCTAATTGTTTGGGACCTGAATTTTATGTTTAAAATTTAAGTTTAGTAATTTTTTAAAAATGCTGTTTGGAATGTGAACAGATTTCCTTCATTTAAAATGTTTTCCCCCCCATAAGTTTTATAGTTTGGAATGTTTATGTATCTACTCATTGTAGTGCTTTAACTTGAATATGATTCTAGATTTTAACTTTCTCATTTTTGTCTTTGAAATATATCTTGCTTGTTAAGGGCCTTTTTTTTTTTTTTTTTTTTTTCAAGTTTCTGTGAATTATTTGTGTGCTTTTTTTGCTTACTTTGTACATGACGTTGTAATGAAATCACAAGTTACATGTCTGTATTTACCATAAATAGTATTAAAAGGAAAGAAACTATTAGACTGAAGTTCTGTTATAGCCATTCTTTGGTTTAACCTATTTCTATCACGGTATGAAGAGTGCAAAGACAGAAAACAGGTTCACAATCTTTTATCCCAGAACTCCAAAATCTTTTGTTGTTAAGCAAATTGAATGTAAAATATGACCAAAATCAATGCATTTGTTTTGTACTTGGTGTGACTAAGAAATACTAATGTCAGTTGCCACGGGTTGTGCTGAGTGTTAATGTGGTAAAGGATCTATATATGAAACCTTTATAAAATGCAAAACGCTCTGAATTTCAAATACATCTGCCCTAGAGAGTGGATAAGGGATTGTAGAACTGTTACGGAATACACGGAGCGAAGGCTTCTGTGTAGTTTTGGATGTGTGAGTGAAAACAAACCCAGTTACTCTTGATTTCTTTATTAAGCTGTTAATTCCACATTTCTTTAGGCTGAAGCAGCCACCAGAAAAGGTATGACAGTTTTTTTTATATTCTGTTGCTATAGTGGACTCGTAATTGTCTCCATTGAAGGAAATAAATACTCTCCCATTCCATTCTATGTGGTGGAATACTCTATTTGGGGGTAATTTTTCCCAGTACCTATTTTTTAAAACTAAGAATCTGATCCTATAGGACAGGGTGGGATTGGCATCAAGTAAAGGGAGATTATAAAGAAAGGTGTTCATTTTGTCTCCTGATTGTTGAAGAAATAGTAATCCCCGCAAAAATTTTGCTTACAATGTAGATCTAAGAACTTACAGTATACTTAAAATAGCTTATCCATGTGATTATACTTAAGATTGAGATTGGGGTGGGGCGTGCTTCTTGGTAACTTTGAAAGCTGTACCTGACAACCTTTTAATGTGATTTTTTAGGGATGAAAGGAGAGAAAGATCTTTTTCTTATACAAAAGTTCTTGGTGCTTCTTAGGCAGAAAAAAATCTCAAACATTTAAAAATAGGTGGCTCACTGGCAAGAGAGAAAACATAAGGAGATTGCTATTTAATGTAGGTATGCAAAACAGAAGAAACAGTTGAGTAGATCCTGGGTGTTTTATCTTCATCTCTTAAAAAGGTTAAACTTTTCAACTTTTTATAATTGCTGATAGGATTATCAGTGTAAAGATAGTAGAAATTAAGAGCTATAGAATGCTGTACTCATCCTCACCAAATGTACTTTGAGCAAACAATTTTAAAGGTATGCCAGATGTCTAATGAGTTGTCTGGAGGGTGTTATTTTGTTTACCATGGTCTATTCCACTCCCCTTATTTGAGTAAATGTTGGGAAAAAATCACATAGCCACTAGAGGGAGCTATGATGCAAAATTAACCAGGAAATACCCTAGGGCAAAGAATGGTAACAGCAAGGTGGAAACTTAATCCTCTGTCAGCTCCAAAGTTAGAATTTTTTGGTCTAAGTTTTTTTCCTGTAACTCTACCTTTGCCTCTCCATCTGTTGGTCAAAATCCTTTGCCTTTTCCTTTGGGTTTTGAATAGTAGTTAATGAGTACCAACCTTGTATAAATCAGAAAACTGTCTAGGTTCTGGGACTTAGGACAAAATGCTGAAGATGTGAAGCTGCTTGTTTTTCTGCCTGCCTTGTACATCCCCAAGTATGTAATAGTAAGGCCAGAAGTGTAAGAATCAGGTACAGGAGTAGATATGTGCCACCCATTCCACCCCTGCCCCCCCCATCTAGCCATGAAATTGGTCATGTGATATAAAAAATGAGTATCCTTTGAGAAACCTTTGTTTATATGGTGTGAAACACTTTCTGGAATGATAAGTCTTATTTCTTGACATTACTGAGACTTTCGGTGATTGTTGTGTCATAGAACCCTGTCTATTCATGAAGTTGGCTACTTAAATTTTTCTGTTTTACAGAACAGGCAGTGATCAAACAGAACAACAGCTCAACAGAACAGTGTGATCAAAATGTCAGTACTGACTTCTCTGTTAGGAACTAACACTTCAGCATTTTGTCATTCCAACCTCCCTTCAACTTTACATTACAAAAATAGAAAAGACACAAGCTTTTTTGTCACTAAAAATAAGTTTTTTAGGCCCACTTGTGATACCATTTAGTCAATATGGGAGCACTTGGCTTCAGACACAAATGTTACAAACTGCTTTGAAGAATAAGACACCAAAAGAGGACAAATTTTTCTAGAAGAGTCACATTTACACAGATTACCTTGCCTACCAAGCTCACGTTTTATGTAGCAAGTTAGGCTACCAAAGGTAGTTGCAAACTAGTAAAATAGCCTTGCTGCAAATTGGATTGAGTACTGAAAGTGCACTAAATTATCCCTTAATTCAAGAAATGTTAGCTCTGATGTCTTAATTTATCTTGTGAGGAGGCTAAATCCTAAATTGCTCAAAGTGAAAATCTGGAATTCCCTTTGTAAAAGAAAAAGGCTAAACTTGGAGGTTATTTTAAGTGCCATATGGCATGGCAGAATTGTACCCTGAAGTGCTGGGTGTTAGGAGGGCCTTTGTAAGTTTGAGATAAGCTTTCAGGTTGTATTTATTAAGGTTTAATCCGTATGACTGGACTGCTACATCAGTTGACAAAAGATAACCTACAGCCTTTAACTAGGACTTGGAGTCTTGGGCTGAATCTAAAGCTGTTGATAACCTCATCCCAGTATCAAAAGTTATCTCTGAAAATTTAACACCCATCATACTGTGTTGGCACAGACTTTTGTGTATATCTGGTATGGCATATGTCTTGTTCTATCCATTTATCTGCCTCATCCGGATTCGTGAGTTTATTTTCTAAGGAACCAAGACCGTGTTTATCACATGATAGTCACTGAAAAAGCACTAATCCTTATTATGCATAGTATTTTTCTACCGGATCTTAAAACTCTAGCCAGTATACCTTTAATCAGTGAGTTGTTTATTGTCTCTCTTCTAACAGGTCATAACCTGTTTTCCCTTTTCTTCCCAAGTACATGGCACAGTGCTGTGCACTGCATAGACACTCAGTTCAGTAGATTACTCAGTTCAGTTGCTTAGAAAGAGAAACCTAGAAATGTGAATTACTCTACTTCCCTTTCTGAGTATCTTGAGTAAGTAACCAGTAAATAGAATCTTAGGTTCTTCTGTTTGCAAATTGGAAATCAGTCCTTCAGTTGATACTTCCAGAAGAAGCTAAGTAACATTAAGACATTTTCCATCTTTTTATCAGCTGATATATTTCTAACTTTTGGAGAATTTTTTTTCTTAAGTTGAATTACAAAATAAGTGACATCCACAACATAAGGGGCTTCCCTGGTGGTCAGCAGTAAAGAACCCACCTGAGATGTAGGAGATGCAGGTTCAATCCGAGTCAGGAAGATCCTCTGGAGGAGGGCATGGCAGCCCACTCCAGTACTCTTGCCTGGAGAATCCCATGGACAGAGGAGCCTGGCAGGCTACATACAGTCCATGGGGTCACAAAAGGTTGGACATGACCGAAGCACCTGAGCACGTACATGCACAACTTGAAATGTAAAATGGTTAACAGTACACTGCAAGTGTACACAACAATAAGAGTGTTTGTTGGTTAACAAGCTCACTACCAAAAAAAAGTGGTTCCTTTGTTCTCTGAAACTACGTAGTAAACAGCATGGTGGGAGTTAAGTTCTGTGTCTGAATATAACCAGTTTCTAGCCACCATGCAGTTGTGTCTGTCACTTGAACTAGAGTAAGGTTTTGTTTACTTCCCAGATGGAGTACTTCAAAATGCTGTTTGGATTTGTCTCCCAACTTCATTTGCCATGCTGACATCTTTGTCCGTACAGCCAAAATCATTCCTGAAGAAATGAAAAACCAGTTAACTGGCCACCTCCATCCTGGCCATCAAGTCTGATCTTCCTAAAACTTGCTTGTCTAGTATGAAACAGTGGGCTGTAGTCTACAATTTATCACCATTTTCAATCACATTTTCCCTGCTCTGGTTGATCTGGTAAATATTTTTTACTGATCATGATTGTTTTTACTTCTCTATTTTTTTTATGTTTTCAAACTTTTCTGCCCTTATTAGCAGTCACCCTGCTGCTTCATGTCCTTATCACTGTCAAGTTAGATTTAATTTCTGAAATTATAAAAAGCAAGCTTTGAAACCCATAAAATAGCTCTAGACCTGTGATGCATTTAGTCTCACAATTTTATTACTGTTGAAATTTGTGTGTTAATTTTTTCTACCCAGTAGAATTTTTGTTGTATTGGCATTTCCCAGTGAGCCATATGTTTACTTGCTAGATGGAGTTCTTCAAAATGCTGTTTGGATTTGTTTCCCACCTCCATTTGGCAGTTTAATAAATGTTGATTATCAAAGAGAAAGAACTTAGTACTCCTTAAAAGCAAAGTGATACAGAAACCTAGTCCACAAACTATTGGTTAACTGGGTAGATTATTGGAGAAAGTGGTAATCCTAACATTGCATCAAATAGTTTCTCAGCTGTGAAAATAGGAAATGCAAATTACTGTTGGTCATTCATGTCAGTTAGAGGTGCTGACCTGCCACATGGTGTAAAATTAACTATAGTCAGCCTTCTGTATCTGCAGTTAATGCATCTGCAGATTCAACCAACCATAGGTTGTGTAGTACTGAAAAAAACAAGTGGATCTGCATAGTCAAGCCTGTGTTCCAGGGTCAACAAATTTAAATGCTAGTTTAAGTCACGTATAATTGTAAAAACAAATGTTGCTCCCCAAAATCAGTCTTGCAAAGTCAAAAAGAAAGTTTTGTTGCAAGATGTGCCACACTTCAATACAGATCCTCTAGAATTGACTGTGTTGTCTCCTAAAGGAGCAGAGGGGTTCCCTCTCTTTCTTTCTCCCGAAGTGAAAGTCAGTTGTGTCTGACTCTCTGCAACCCCATAGATACTGTACAGTCCATGGAATTCTCCAGGCCAGAATACTGGAGTGAGTAACCTTTCCCTTCTCCAGGGGATCTTCCAAACCCAGGTCTCCCTGCTTTCTCCTGGATTTTCCATTATTAAGTATAATTCTTACAGAAGAAGCCTTAATTAGTTCTGAATTTAGTAACCCTGTCTCAGTTTCTACAGTTTTCTCATTAGGATTGAATTATTTTGGTTCTTCTTTATTCGTAGTTATCCATAAAGAGATTCATATATAGAATGAAGAAACTGGGTAGTATATTACTGGTTTAGGAATCTTAACATTACTCCAGGACCATGACCCTGATCCTTAGGCTGATAGAGGATCAACTAGCATAAGCAGTTCTCAAAGCCACGGACTCTGCAAATTCACAAATCTTAAAAGCACTCACATTACTTTTGCCTTTGAAAATTCTTCCCTTCATGATCTGCTAAAGACTAAAGCAATCTTGCACTAATTGCATTGTATTTCTGCTTTGCTTTTCTTCAACATACATAGTGTCACGTAATGGGTACACCTGCATGTTGCCCTTAAACTGGTGTCTGATTTCATGTATGTTTTTATTCCTCTAGCTTCATGGTAAACTCCTGGAGACCAAAATCTGTATTAATAACTTTCTGACACTTTTTCTAAGATGCCTGGTACACAACACTCACCTTACTGTTGATGTATAAATACGTTCATGAAATCCTCAGCAGGTGAACTGCATAGCTTAGATCTTATATGTAGTGTGGTCCTCCAATCAGATTGGGCTTATTTCCAAAGTAGTGACTTCAAGAGTTTGTGCCATTTTCTACCTTCTTAATGGAAAAGTTAGAGGGGAAAATGTAAGGACATAGGATAAATACTTAGTAGAAGTAGTAGCTGTTTTTTTGGAGTGCTTTGACTCCTTTTAATTCTCCAGTGTTGCTAGCCTTATTTTGGAGTTGGAGGAAATGGACTAAGATGTTAAAGTGACAGACCCAGAACTTGAGTCCATGTCTTTTAGTGCTTGTTTATTTTATTACTATATTGATTTTTAAAAACAGCCATTTTCCAGTGGAGAGGTTGGGGGGAAAGAGAAGTCTTTGATCCAAGTGATCACTATCTGTAATACCCACCTGATGCCACCAGGGTGCCCCGTGGTGCTGTCTTTGATCCATGTTCTTAGCCAGGTTGATGGGGCTGTTTGAAAGCAGTGTTCATCTTGTCACACTGGCCAGAGACCAGCAGCACAGAGTGGGGTACTTAGCTCCCTGGCTTTCCAGTGTGCAGTGCACAGCCAGCATCAGAGAAGCCCTTGCCCTCTGTTGACCCCTTCTGGTCACACTGGCCCCACAGAAAGCAGATCAGACAGTGGCCAGAAACTGGCTATCTACTCTTAACAAGCTGCAATCTCACAAAGGATAGTAGCACAAAAAAGATGCTGAGAATGGGTAAATGTTTGTAAACATGCACTTGTCTTGTTAGCTAAGTGTACACTTAAATTCATATTAGCAAAATAGATCTGATACACAAAACCGGATTGAATTGCTTTAAAAGCAATGTGTGATGACTTTCCAGTTTGCAGTAACAGTCTCCATTATACTTGGTCCTGAGCATACAGCCTATTAGGCATTAGTTGTGGTATTCAACCCTAGATGACAGTCCAGTGTCAAAGCTGTCAGTTATGTGAGAACCAATGAAGTCTCATTTAGTAGAACAAGTAGCCCTTTTAATATTTTGTTTTCTTCCCAGTGCTCTTATAATCATTTTGTATAAACATCTAACTAGTCTATAATTCGTTCAAGTTTTGATACCTCTATTGGAGGAGATTTTTAAAAGTATCCAGTGACTGACTAGTACAGTTGCTGGCCTTAAGTAGATGCTTCATAAATATTTGCTTACTGAAAAAGGATGATAGTTATGGCATAGTTCTACACATGAGCCATTTTTCTAAGGAGAGAATCCACATTAGGAGGTCTTTGTTTTGTCCAATCCATTATGAACAGGAAAGTTAGTACCTAGGGTGTGTTGGCTAGCCTTTCAAAACCTAGAATATATCATTCTAGGTTGGAGGTAGCACGGCCTGAATTTTGGGCTGAAGCTGAGCTGATTAGATAGCATCCATGTGGTATCTCTAGGACTAGGCGTTTACCAGGGTTCTTAGAACCATGGGGGAAACTTAAGTTAAACTTTACTGCTTGAAGCTGTGGCCTTGACGTGCCTTTTCCCTCTCCCTTTCCTATTTTCTCAGGTACATTTCCATCCCCAAATTCCTGTGGTTTTAAGATCACTGTGGAACAAATCCCAAACCTCCCCTCTAGTAGTTGAGGTTTGCTTTCAGTTTTTTTAGCTCTTCTGTGGGGAGAAAGCTAATCACAGATTGTATGAACTTGGACCTTCCATATGCTTTGCTTAAGTGATCAGAGTAACTGATCTTTAGCTAAATGAACTTGCGTATAGAACATACGTGGGGGCTTCCTAAGGCTTCATGAGTTTTGCTAAATGTACTGTGTAGATCCTGGACAAATTAGGAATAAAATTTATCAATTCTAATGCAAACAAAAAAATCCTCTTGTCCCTAAGAAGCATAACTAAGCAAAACTAGCTACCTAATTTAGTTTTAATAAATTGGTCTGAAGATAATCTTCCATATGTTAAGAATAAACACATGCCTTTCCTATTTAAAGAATAAATCAGTGAGAGGCAGAGATAGTATGTATTGCAACCCCCAGGATTATTTCTGGGACTGCGTTTTACCTGATGCTTTGGATGCATTTTTACTGGCTTGAATTGAGTACTTGCCATCTGCTGTCAGCACTCACTGCTGAATAAAAGGGGAGGAGCGGGGAGAGAAAGTGAAATGAGAGGTGGTGGGGTGGGTGAGGAGCAAGGAAGCTGGAAAAACAAGAGGAAACAGCTGGGAGCTAGGAAGTTGGGGAGGGACTTAATGTAAGGTCAGTAAAACAGCTTGCAGAGGACAGGGTCAGGCCTGGGGGTAAAGGGCTAAGTAACTTCTGTCAACTAGTTGAGCAGAGCTTTGTGTGCTTTATTTTGGAGACTAAAATTACTTCAGAGGAAACATCTAGATTCTCTGAATCTGATCCATTTTCCCTGTGTATCATAGTAAATTGTTCACCAAGTCAGAATCTATCCTGCCCTCTAGGAATTGTCCTCTTCAGGTCTAGCAAAGAGCTTGCTGCCACGGTTCAGGAAATCAAGGGTGAAATGCTTCACGTAGTAGTAGTGGATAGCAGGTAAGCTTTATGTTTTAGTACACAACTTAAGGATTAAATGCTGAGTACAACTGTTGTCTCTGTAGAGTTTAAAAACCAGCTTGCCAGGTTCCCTGCACCTGCTTGTATACTGGGCCAGATGACTGACTGTAGAACTTTAGACAGCTTCTCAGAGTCAAGAAACATCCTTAAAGAAGCAAATCTGGAGCTTGTGCCAGATCTTACACTGTTCTGACCTTGTGTTGCCATCTCAGCATTGCTGTCTAGAGTGGAGCAACCTACCTAAAGCTTAGTCTAACCAAGTTTTGTGATGCTGCTTCAGTGTCTTAGGTCACCACTGCTCATGTCCCTCACTCAGGGAACATAATAGGTTCCTCAAAACCTGTGTCATTATTTCCTGTTTCTTTCACTACGCAGAATAGAGGGATCCTCAGTTGAAGATCAAATTGACCCAATGAGGCTTTTTTTTATCTAGGCCAATGAAAGGAAGAGGAAGGAGCACCAATTCAGAAAGAGGGAGTTATAAGATCTGCAAGGTATTAACATGGTAACTCTTTGAAGCCTAAGAGAAACAGAATCCTATTTGAATTCTGAACCATGGAGTCTGAGATGAAGATGAAATTGAGATGTTTCTGTTGGAATTTGGGTAAAGAGCGTTTATTCAATATGTATGTTCTTGCTCTGCCCCAGTCTTCTCAAGAGCTTCTGGACAGCCATTAACAAGCACCATTTTAAAATTTTTTATTTTTTTGCAACTGGATCATTTTTTCGTTAATGGAGATGGATGACTACTAGCACAATGTGTGTAGTGTCATTATATCCCTGTTTTAACCAGTGGAATATATTGGGTGGAGGCTACACCACTGGAAAGAGCTTTTCCTTTGTACCAGAGTACCTGCTTGTGTAAGGATTTATGTTTTTGACTATTAGCATGATGTCACTGAACTAAGCTTTCTAGTTTGGTTCAGCCCCACGAAGTTTGCGTGACCTCTCAACTTTTTTCAAGCTCAGCCATCACCCTGGGCTTGGGGCATCTGAGGGCAGGGAGGAACAGGTGTCCAAAGGAGAGATGCTGGTGCCTGAGAGCAATGTTTTCCAGTTGTATTAAATTTCTTACTTGGTGTATTTTTGACCTGTCTTAGTTTCTTTCCTTCTTGTGTTCTATGCTGTTTCGCTTGCTATTTGTTGTATGTCCTGTATCAGCCATTCAGGAGTTGTAAAATGGAAGGTATTTCTACTCAAATGTTTTATGGGTGGAACTGAAAGGTTAAGCATGGTGTGTAGTAGCTTCCTTCAGAAAGAGTGAAGGTGATAAATGTGTTAACCATGGCTTTGGATAGGTTTGGGTATCTGGGGCATATGGCCCTTCTTAGAAACAAAGGAGTATTTCAGGACTCTCAACTACCAGTAGATCTGCTAGGGAAATGGGTAGATTTATTCCCTGTCCCTTTGTTCTCCGTGACTATGTTCAAGCTGTTAAAGGATTTAAATTGGTATTTGGGGGGGGAAAGTCTTTGTTGTTTCTCCTTCCTCACCTTACCAGTTAAGACAGAAATAACTAGTGATGACACTTTAGGTGGTGGAATTGAAACACAAACCCAACTTCTGACCACATGGGCCACAGGCAGTTGGCTTAAAGCCCTTGGTGTGGGGAGGTGGGAAGGGCGGATTAACTTCTGCTTTCTTCTCAGAGAGGCTTGGTTGTTTTTGTTTTTGTGTCTCTCGTGTGTGTGGGAGGGGGTGTGGGGTGGAGGTGTTGGTGGGGTGGTTGTTACCTTTGGTTTGGTCTGGTAGAGTGTGTGTCCTTTCTCTTCAATTGCACTGAGGCTGTTAATGAAGGGTATCATTTCTCTAGCTGATATTTTTGGTAAATATTGCAGTCTTGATTTTTACTAGTAGATCTGTTAGTTCCAGCTTTCTTGCATGAAGCATTAGTTCTTAACTGCGAATTTGAAGCTGCTCCTAAGTAGATGGTCTCTATGACGTTTTGGATTTGATTCAGTTTTGCTTTGTTGAGCAGTCTTTCTTGGGAAAAGTAATTGACAATAGCAGAGATGGTTTCTATTCCTCAGCTTCTGAATCTAATCTTAATGTACTCACACGATTTTAAAGTCCTTTTTAAAATGGGAAGGAACTATCCTGTTACTTTCTAATGTTTGCTAAAAGTTGTCTTTGGAAATGCTAATCTTAATAGGTCTCTTCCTTTGTCATGTGTCATTAGCCTTTTGGCTGTTTACCTTGGGGCTCTTTGAGGGAGGGGTGGGTGGGGCACAGGGAAAAACTTGTTACTCTGAGAGAAAGTTAAGAACTGGCTCAGGGCTCTTATGCAGAATTCCCAGTCCCAGACTTCATCTAGAACCATTCAGTAGCACCAATAAAAAATACTTTCTTAGCACATGTTATATTCCAGGGAATGTTCTAAGCTTTTTATACACATTTCTCTTTTATCTACATTTCTCTTTTATCCACAGTCCTATATGTGAGGTAGGTATTTACTTTGTTCTCATTTTCCAGATGAGGAAATTGAGGCCCTGAAAGATTAAGTTACAGGTTGTACACACTGGGGCAGAGAAGGTGGGAAAGAACCTGAACAGGGTGGGAAGGGAATCTGAATTTTATTTGGGTGGATGTAGGCATGTGTATTTTTTTTTTTTTTTTGTCTTAGACACCAGACATTTCAGTTATTCATCATATCTGGAGGTAACACCGCTGACGCACTCACTGAAAGTTGTTTACAATAATCAAGATGAATTTATTATCCTTAGACATTGCTGTTTTGATTGGGCCCCAGTATGGTCTGTGGAAGCAGGCTTGAGGAGAGGGGTTCATTTTGTTTGTAGTTAAAGATTCTGTCTGTCCTAAGGATGGAATATTTTATCATCCTAATTTCATTATATTCCTCAAAACAGTTGGAGCTGATTGTTTTTGAGTACTCATTCCAAACTTTTGGGTGGTTTCTTTGTAAAATAGCCTAAGATTTAACATTTCATCTGAATTTAAAAGGTTGTTCATTTTTCTTTTTAAGGGGAAAGAAAAATCGGAGCAATTAGGAATTCTGGTTTCATCTCATGGATAGAAAAATGAGCCATTTACCTCAAGAAAAGTGATACTTCTGAATCCCGCTCTTCAGTAATGAGAACTAGACGGTTTTACTTGACGTCTACTTTGAAGTAGTGGGGAACCCCGTCTCCAAAGGTTTTTGAGAAGGACTGCTAAAAAGGGTTTTCTAGATTCTGGGGAAAGAAGTTCAAGAGAGTCCAGCAACATTGTCATTACAAAAATGGTCTTCATCAAGTGCTAGTCTTAGAATCCTGAAGCTTCATTTTCACCACAGTTTGAAAGGCAGCAAAGTAGGAGAGGCTGTACAGGGGAGGAGAAACACTGAGGAGAGATATATTACAGAGACCTTGAAGTCAATGTGTTAAAGTAGGAAAGAAGCAGAGACCTGCATTCCCTGAATGAAAACAAAAGAATGTGCAGTGTCTCAGGTCAGAGCCAAAAGGTTTTAGTTTACCTAGTTAATTTCTTAGGTTTACATCTTGGTTCTTTCCTTATCTTATATGTATATATAAGCTTAGGCTTCCTGAACCATATATTTCTCTTTGCAAAAGAGACTAATGGACATTTTTTAGCAGACATAAAGGGCCACTGTAGCAGTTTAGCTGAGGAGTGTAATCAGAAACTATTCATCATTTTCTGTCCCCTCCTGTCCTAGGCTGACTGGTTCCCTGATGTGTTACCTGCTTCTGCCACTGATTGAAACTACAGAACTTCTTATTGGTCCCCAAGACTTCCAGCAGGGAGTCAGAGGACGTTGGCCAGCCCCTTCACTCTGGTGACTGAGGAGAGGAGAGTGGGCAGCGGCTATGCATGTGTAGTGGATGGAAAAGAAACACAGACTGTCGATTACTGTGCCTCTTTAGTTTCTTTTACCAATCAAATTCCACAACCGTTTTATTTTTATTGTGTATGTACGGGGGAAACTGGAGATGGTGACCTTGATTAGAATGTGACTTAAGAGGAATAAATGGAGGGGCTAAGATAAGAGAGAGTCAATTATGAAAAATGTTGAAGTCTTGAAATAATGTGACTACCTGAGGATTTTTTTTTAAAACCAGAATTTATAAAAAACTGACAGAGCCTGCCCCCTCATTTCCCGCCACAGGAGACTTACAGGACTGGAGGCAATTGTTTAATAATAGCCTGTCTGCTATTCCCAATAGCTACCTCTATGTGAGGAATGGATAGAATACGTTCAGGGCATCATCATACAAAGCTCCAGTAGCAGTGACGCCTACACGGAAGGCTTGGAACTGCAAACAGAGGCTGGGGTCACCTCAGTGACATCTGACGCTGTCCAACCAGAAGTTCGATTTTTGTTTGGGGCGGGGGGTCGGGGGGTGTGAGGAAGCAGACTGTACTAAAGACCTAAAACAATTTGTCTATACTTTCTCTTTAAAAAAAATTTTTGGGCGGCGGGAGAGGGGGGTGTTAAGTAGAATTTCACATCGTATCTGAAGTTAGGAGGATGGGAAAGCTCAGCCCTTCACCCAAGAATAACCCAGTAATGACACCTCTGCGCGTGGGAAGTGTTTCCTTCTGCACAGGGAGGATGTGAGGCTGCACCCCAGTGGGATTCCCTGCTTGAGCTGGAAGGCCACTCAGAGATGCGTGTCGCGCCAAGAGTGCGGAGCTTTCGCTGGGATGAAATACCAGCCTGGAGAGACACTCCAAGTCGAAGGGGCTTCCTCCAGCTTGGAGGTAGGGGCCGTGCTGCGCAAAGGGGACCGGAGAGCCCCGGGACCGCCGCAGCCCGCGCCTTCCGCCGAGGGCCGGCCGGGGACGCGATGCTGCCGGGCGCCGGGCCCGCGTCGCCGCCGCCGGCGCGGCCGTGCCCAGCGAGGCCGCGCCAGACCCTGGCGTCCTCCATGTTCTCTCCCGGGCTCCCCCTGCTCCCGCTGCCTGGGCCGCGGACCGCAGCACCACACACCCCCGCGGGGGGGGACGCCGCGCCCCATCCCCGCCCCCGGCCCCACCCCGGCCCCGCCGCGGGGGCCCCGACCCCACCGCCGGCGGGCACTGGCTGAGCTCCGAGGCCGAGAGCCGGCCGCGGGGCCGCGCGGGAGGGGTCGGGGCCGCCGGGGGCGGCGGCGGCCGGCTCGGGGCTCCCCCCCCGCCCGCGCTCGCCGCGGCGGTGGTGCGTCCCGGAGGTTACCGGAAGTGGCCGCGCTCGGCGCTGCCATGTTGAGGAGCCGCCGCTGCCGCTGCCGCCGCCGCCGCCGCCGCCGCTTTGTTGTCGCCTCCTCCGGCTGAGGAGGCGCCCCGAGCGGGGGGAGTGGGGAGGAGGGGGGTCGGCCGCCGCAGCCATGGAGGCCAACTGGACCGCGTTCCTGTTCCAGGTACTGGGGCCCCCCCGGGGGGGCACGGGGGGGACAGGGGGGCCGGGCCCGGGGCTGGCGGGCGGGCGGGCGGGCGCTCCTCCTCCCTCCCTCCCGGCCCCGCTCTCCGGCCCGGCCTTAATCCCCCTTTGTTTTTCCGCCCGCCCGCCCCGGCGGAGCGGGGCTGCTGAGGGGAAAGGAGGCGGCCTCGCGGGGCGCGGGGGAGAAAGCAGGCCTCGGGGTGACCCCCGGGCCCCCCCAGCACACACACGCACACGCACACACCCTTCGCTCCCGCCCCGGAGGGGAAGGGAGGAGGCCGGCCGCTGTCACCGCCCGCGGCCCGGAGAAAGGAGGGCGCCGGGCCGCTGGAGAGCGCGGTCCGCTTGGCCGCGGCGCGCCGGGCCGGGGCCCACGCCGTGGGGTGAGGGGGTCCCCGGGTCCCACTCAGTCCCCCCCTACTTGGTCTGTCTTTCGCTCGCTCTCCGTTCTTTCCGCCTCTGTTTTTGTGCGTGTGTTGACTTTCTGAGACCCCCCCCCCGCCCCGTCCCCGCGAATAGCGGGTATCCCTGGGCTCCCCGCCACTCCCCCTTCCCGCCGCCCCCCTCGTGTTTACCCAGTTGGGGGTGTTGTGACTGTGTGTCCCCTCCCCAAACTTTTTCACTGGCTTTACGTGTTTTCTCTCGCAAGCCTCTGCCGAGCCTTGGCAGCTGACACCCGCTCCCTCTGTCCAGCTCTCCCGCCGTCCCATTCAGTCCGGGGAATCCCCCGGCCGGGGAGGGGGGTGCAGGGGGGCCAGGACTCGGAGGCCCCACCTTCTCCCGGGGCGCGCTTCTCTCGTCCCACCTCGAGCGTCTCCTCCAGCCAAGTGGGGGAGACGGCAAGTGGAGAGAGCAAACAAAGTCCGCTTACAAAGCCCCCAGATGAGTCATTCGTGGGGTGTTGGTCTTCATTTTTTGCAAAAAACTTGAAGGTGACTGTGGCCGATATGTTGGCAGTCGGCTCACTTGAGGTGGGGACCCCTGTTTAGAAGACCCAGAACTTTTTCTTTTTTTTCCTGCTCCGTTTCTGTTTGCAAACGAAGCACTTGGTGGGCAGTAGTAATGAGCTCACAGGGAAACTTCGTAACTGGAGGCTAGGAAGCTCGTCACTTTAAGTGCGTTCTTCCCGCCTCTTTGAGTTATTTTCCTTCTTTGAATAACTTCTAGGAATCCCAAACCAGTAGCTTGGGTGCTTGAAACCTTTTGTGACTAACCAAGAACGGATGCAGAATTTTCAAAAAGAATCCTCCCAGCCCCTGGACCCATCCCAGTGGAGTTAATATAGGGAACTGGATAATTCTAAACGTTGCCTATTGTGTAGAGATGGTTTATTGTTTGAAGATATATTCTTTCGAATGTAATTTGCTTTTTAAATAATTGTATTATATTCAGGCTTCTTAAAATTGAGCATACTCAAAATTATGGAATTCACTAACTTGGCCTTTTTCTCATTCTGATCTAGTATTGTTTTAACGTGCTTTGATGAGATTGATAATGAGATAAGCCAACTTAAAAATGCATTGGAAAAGAAATGATATATAACCAGCTTGCATCCAGGTTGGTGTGAAGGTGGCAAATGCCCTCTTGAGAAAAAGCTTTCAAATGGTCATTTTAAAATATGGGATTAATGGGCCACTGAAGTGATTTTTCACATGAGGAATGATTGAGATTTACCGTATTAAACGCACTCTCTCTTAATGGAGATTGGAAAAAATTGAGAGTTCTTTATATAAAAGAAAACCCCCTAACTGATTTTTGGAAAACTGTTGAAAAATCTTTTGTAATACTTTTATTATTCTTTTCCTGGGGAAAGCAAATGCCAAGCATTTATTGATCAACTTTTTAATTAGATTTTATATTATTTAATTTTTTTCAGCTATTAAAATCTTTTTTTCCACCTGATGGAGAAGTGTGAAAGCTAATATTTGATCCTGGGCTTGGCAATGTGTGCAGTGATAATTTAGAGCCGAGGACAGTTGAATGGGTAAAGAGAATATTTCAGTCTTTTCTCTGGAAAGGTATGAATAGACTTACTCAGTTCCAGTTTTAAGTAATTTTCACTGGGGAAATGGAGAGTCGAACTCTCTTGTTGTTTCCTGGAGCATCCTATTGAATTTATATTTTAAAACAATTTTAATACCTGCTTGCTTTCCAAATAATCTGGTGGAAAGTGAAAGCCATAGCTGTTAAAATGTTTGATGGATGATTCTTCTCTAACAGGACATTCAAGATGTGACTCACTGATGCTAATTTCTTCAGTGCAAAATCTTTTACCCTCTGGCACTGGAGATTGCATGGTGCCATATCCTACCACCCTGGGTGATGAAGTAACATTTCTGTTTTGCCAGCACCAGAAGAAAGCTTGGGCAGGGTTTTAAGAAAGAAAAGAAAAGCCTTGCTATTGAAAGAGATGGGAGATAAATTTTGGTTTGATGATGCCAGTCAAATAACAGTCTACCCAGAAGTTATATATTTTAAAAAATCACCTAACTGAAGGCAGGCCATGGTTGTTATTTTACTCTGTCTCTCCCCCAGAGAACAAGTTGGGGAAACCCAGTTCCCCTCTTAGAAGGCTTCATGTAGAAGTGTGGGGATCCTAGGAATCCTCAGAGAGTGATTCCTGTAGTGGTCAAGGCATTCTACAGCATTTCACCCGAGAAGCAGGGACCTGGTGTGACCTCGTGTGAGAGTGAGCTTCAGCAATGCTGTAAAAATACTTTATGTTGCCACAGACATCTGAATTGGTAAAATGGCAGTAAGTGCTTTTAGTACTCCATCGAACTAATGGTTGTTTAGAATTGAAAAATGCCTCTAAACGCTATAAGTCTGAACTTTGTCCAGAAGATTTGCGTTTCCTATTATCTGATCTGATATCCTTTGAAATTGTATATCTTGAGCTATCTTCAGCTATTAACCTTTTATATATTATATGGAAGCTTGGGTATCCTACAGCCAGGTTGGAGATGGGGTAAGATTAGAGTCCAAATTCTATAAAAGTGTCTACTGAGGTCACTTGGGTAGATCCTGACAATGGTAGGAGCTCCCTAAATTAAATGAAACGTGGACTGTAATTCAGTATGAGCACTAAATCTCGAAAGAGAGCTCATAAGTAAGCACAAAAGGAAGATTCAGTCAAAATGACTAGATTGAAAATGGTAACTCAGTAACATCTCCTGATGATTCAGGGGAGTCTGGTTCTAGGCTTAGTTAACTATTGTGCTGCTATCAAGTAAACATGGGGCTGTGTGTGGTAGATGTTCTTATTCATCAGAAGAGCTGTGTGTGCGTGTGTGTGTGAATGAGTGAGTGTGTCCTGTCTGTCTCCATGGTTTTTTCTCCTTAATGGAGTGAACTGTAGGACCTGGGATTATAGAGTATGAAGGGTAAATAGGTGTCTAGAGTCTCTAAGCTGATGGGATGGACCCTTCCAAAGATGTTGTATGCTTTAAATATTTGGAACTCTTAGCTCTGAGTGCATATATCCTTTTAGGATTACAAAACTCAAGCACAGGGGCTCAGGGTTACTGTCAAGAGTTTCAAAATTCATGTTGATCAAGTACAACATATTAGGAAGAACTATTTCAGGAATTTTTTCCCCATCATTTCTTAAATGTTTATCAGTATGGAGGTATGGACAATTTCGGAAGAATCAAATCCAAGAGACTAATTACTCATAAATACCAAGAACCTGATCCACAACGAAATGTTGGTTTCAGTGCAGCTAAAGAAAATTTCCAAACAGTGTCCAGCCCCCAGTTTTGGAGGAGTGGAAAGCACTTTATAACAGCAAATGCCCAATACTTTTAACAGGACTTAGAACCACTAGAAGTAGGTGAAAATGAAAGGAATTTAAATTATTTATATCTTGTTTTCTCTTACTAGTTTGAGTTTAGGGTTTGAACTAGTGTTGCTAAAGGATGAGATGAAATAAACTAAAAAACAACTGACAGGTGTCTGCTGGGGGCTGCCTTCACAGATACCTTCCAGGTTTCATTTCAGCCAAATCTTTTAGTTAAAATTAAGTGAAAACTTTGAAAGTAAACTTAACAACTAGCATACGTATTCCCAGAACTAGTGCCTGTCTTTTCCTAGGTAAAATAAACAAGTAGATGATAATATGTCTGTATGTATATATGTGTGAGTGTGTGGCTTGTGCATTACTGCAGTAAGGTACTGTTAAACTCTTAAGTCTAAAGTGTAATTTTTTTGACAAGTTATTTAAACTTGGTTTCAGCACTGGCAGACTAACACAAACTGGTTTCGTCAGCTGGTATGTCCCTCATGAACCAGGGTGGTGTGTAGTTTAGTCAGCTGTTTGAAAGCAAGATCACTGTCAGCAATTTATTTGCAAAAGTTTTGTGTCTGTGCAGTGATTTTAAGTGCTTTGTAATGGGAGCTCTGAGAGTAGCTAGGTAGTTGCTGGATCTCTGCTGCAGAGAGTAGCTTACAGGCTCATTGATTGTTTCTTCTGGTCTCTGTTGTCTGAAGCATGTTGTATTTTGAGGGTGGTTGTGAGAGGCCAAGTTTCTGAAGTGTGAATGTTTGATTTTAGGCCCATGAAGCCTCCCATCATCAGCAGCAGGCAGCACAGAACAGTTTGCTGCCCCTTCTGAGCTCTGCTGTGGAGCCCCCTGATCAGAAACCATTGCTTCCAATACCGATAACTCAGAAACCTCAGGCTGCTCCAGAAACATTAAAGGATGCCATTGGGATTAAGAAAGAAAAGCCCAAAACTTCCTTTGTGTGCACTTACTGCAGTAAAGCTTTCAGGGACAGCTATCACCTGAGGCGGCACGAGTCCTGCCACACAGGCATCAAGCTGGTGTCCCGGCCAAAGAAAACCCCCACCACGGTGGTTCCCCTCATCTCCACCATCGCTGGGGACAGCAGCCGAACTTCGCTGGTCTCCACCATTGCAGGCATCTTGTCCACAGTCACTACATCTTCCTCGGGCACCAACCCCAGCAGCAGTGCCAGCAGCACAGCTATGCCCGTGACCCAGTCTGTCAAGAAACCCAGTAAGCCTGTCAAGAAGAACCACGCGTGTGAGATGTGTGGGAAGGCCTTCCGAGATGTGTACCACCTCAACCGGCACAAGCTCTCCCATTCGGACGAAAAGCCCTTCGAGTGTCCTATTTGCAATCAGCGCTTCAAGAGGAAGGACCGCATGACTTACCACGTGAGGTCTCACGAAGGAGGCATCACCAAACCCTATACTTGCAGTGTTTGTGGGAAAGGCTTCTCGAGGTAGTGCATTTTGCTTTGTTTCTTTGTGTTTTTTTTTTTTTTTTTTTTCTATCATGGTATCAGTACAATCTCTAGATCTAGAATGTTTATGTGAGACTAGATATGTGCAGGCCTGCCTTATTAGAGGAGATTGGTGACAGATAAAGTATTATACCTCCAGGGCTAATTCCAGTTTGGTGTGGTTGACAAGTGTGACATAGGGATTAACTAATTATTTCGTTTAAGAAGTGCCTTGGTGGACTCAGGCCTTTATTTGGCACAGCAACACTTCTTATCACTGCAAAACCAGTACTTTTCGGTTCAGTTGGGTGACTGGTCTTGAGGTTAACTGCACAAATCAAGGAAACATATCCTGGAAGTTGGGATGACCTTGGATACTCTTAAAACTTTTAAGAGAGCGTGTTTTTCCATTTCTCTCTGGTTACTAACATTTCACTAATTTTCATTTGTAAAGGCTTTTTAAAGTTAATATTAATAGCAGTTGTCTCTGGCAAGTGATAGTAAATTTTGGGTATTCTGTAACTGTAAAGAGTCAAGACCTAGTATGATTTGATGTTGACTAGAAGAGAAAATTAACAAGTAAAGGACTAAGACTTTTGTTTATGGTAAGAGAGGTAAGGAGGCTTGCACTGGGGGATGGGGGAGTTGGTAATTCTGCTAGCTTTCTTTGAAATGCCCCCCACCCATATCTGCCAAGCATGTAAACATCACAGTAAGTAGCATTTCTCTATGTGTGTTCCATTACATCTTCTGTTGAAACTCTCTCTTTCACAGGCCTGACCACTTAAGCTGTCACGTAAAACATGTCCATTCAACAGAAAGACCCTTCAAATGCCAAGTAAGAGTTAAAATGACTTATCCTTAGTGTAGCACTTAATGCACATTATCCAGAAGGTCTGAGCCAATCTCACCATTCTTGAATAGTCTTAAAATCACTGACTTGAGTAAATGTGGTCCTCTTGAATTCTAGTTTTATAAAACATAAATGACAGCTTCTATTTCTGGGAGGCGTGATCATTTAAAAATGTAAATAAATGTTGTTTTTGTTAAGCTACATTTCCTTTTCCTTGGGCAGCAGTGTTTAGTAATAAGAAAAAAAAAATGTATTGTCTTGCAAAGGTCACTGTATTTGAAATGAATGAAGGGCTTTAAGTTAATTTCTGGGCTGATGGTTGAGGTTGTTTTAACTCTAATAGAAGAAAATAGGGATGTTTTCCCAAATGTAACCACTTACTGGATTTTTGTCTGCTATTGCCACATTGGAGCACTTTTAATGACATAAATTGTGGTAATGAAAAGTTTAAGAATTTTAATGAAATGACTGTTAGGTGTCAGTAATTCTGTTTTTTATGCAGAAAGTCTTTTTGTGCTCCTTTTAGTTAAATTTGTTAATAACTGATTTTATTAAGTAAATGATTGAATTCTAAGAAAAATCCAGTTGAAGGAAGGAGACTAGTGTCATTGAATGAATACCTGCTATGAGGCCGTGGGCCAGGCTCTTAATCCACCAGTAATTTTGTGAGGTAGGTATTACCTTCATTTTACAGATGAAATAAATTCAGATAGGTTAGCTAGCTTGCTGAGTATTACACTGTTTAGTGAATTAGGAAGCTGGATTTAAATCCAAGGTTGACTGACTCTACAGCTCACATCTTTTCACTACTTGTTCAATATTTTTTTCTTTCCCTCGAAATGTAAGAGTCCAAAATTGACCAGGTGTTTTGTTATGAGTACAGTTTTAGGTAAGACATGCAATTAAAATCCAACTAATTCAGTCTGCTTGCTTACTTGGGTAGGGTAATACCTTAGAATATAACGTACTTTAAAATGAGTAGAACAGGATAGTCTATATTTAAAAAAAGTTTTCCTCCCTCATGCAGACATGCACTGCTGCCTTTGCCACCAAAGACAGACTGCGGACACACATGGTGCGCCACGAAGGCAAGGTGTCCTGTAACATCTGCGGGAAGCTCCTGAGCGCAGCGTACATCACCAGCCACCTAAAGACGCATGGGCAGAGCCAGAGTATCAACTGCAACACGTGCAAGCAGGGCATCAGCAAAAGTGAGCGGCGCCCCAGCTCGCATTCTCGTGGTGGTTCAGATTGATGGAGTGTAGATTGTTTTTTTTAATGATATATTGAAGATATTTTCACTTGTGTTCTCAGGACCGTATTAATATTCATCTTACTTGTTTCCTCCTGTTACTAAAGTACGCAAGCACACATCAGCGGAGAGTGTATGTTAGTGTTGGAAATACACTTAACATGCATGTATACAGACAACACTGATGAACACTCCACTGATTTTGCCTTTATTCCCTCACTGTCTACTAATAATGCCCATGTTAGAGGAGCACAGTTTCCCTGCAGCTGTTTTCCCTTCTTCGGAGTTGGAATAGAAAGCTTTAGTGTGTGAGAATTGTGGTAGAAGTGCCTCCTAACTCCTGATTGCATTAATAACATGTCCTCAGTAACCTAAAGATAAAAGCAGTGTTAAATAATTTTACTTTCCAAACCCAAATCTATACAGAAAAGGGCTATCATATCCATTGGAATGTTTAAATGCTTTGCTTACCTTAAATTCAGAGCCAAAGATAGACTATTCCACGGACCTGTGGATAAAATTCAGTACTTGCATTTAGAGGCTTTTTCTTTTAAGATCTCCCTAACCACCAGAAGAAAGTGTTTTCCTAATTCTGTATTCTGTTATATATGTGCTTTATGTGGCAAAAACATCAGATTCTCAAAATAGCTGGCCAAACGTGAATGGGAAAGAATGTTAATGTGTTTTAATGTCATTTGTTTTTGCTTCTTTGTAAGTATGTTGAGTTTATTATCTAGCATGTCAAACTTTGTTAATTTTACAGAAATTCACTTTTAATGTACATCGTTGTGATCAAATAACTTAAGTATATTAGATATTTTGATGAGCCTCAATTATTCCATGCTAATATTACCCAAGTTCAATTCTGAAAAATACTTGCTTTTTAATGTAGCAAAGAATTCTTTTATATTGATTTCCCTAGCTTTCTGGATTTTTTTTTTTTTTAATGTATCTATTTTGACCAATAGAGACATAGCAGCACAAAAGATGTACTAGAGTAAAAAAATTATTGGGTCAGATGATAAAGATCATAGAGGTGTGAGGAGTCAAGGTATCTTAAGTTTTGGATTTTGGAAAAGTAGCCCACACTTTTTCAGGGTAAATTTGGTGTTTCTGGTTTGTCTTTGGAGTAGCGTGCATGAGTGAAGAGACCAGCAACCAGAAGCAGCAGCAGCAGCAGCAGCAGCAGCAGCAGCAGCAGCAGCAGCATGTGACAAGCTGGCCAGGGAAGCAGGTAGAGACATTGAGACTGTGGGAAGAAGCTGTCAAAGCAAGAAAGAAAGGTAAGATGAGGTGTCCAGTGCCCACAGCGTGGCTAGAAAAGTGTTTGCATCTAGTGTATGCCAAGTAGCAAAGGAAAATAGCCACAGCTCAGAGATTCCTGCTTTATGGAAACACTTTATGAAGATACTCTGTGCTGGGAAGTATCTGGTTGAGTTATTAGCAGCAAAGCTTCTAAGCTTCTGGATAGTTTTCTTTTTCCTAGGAAATAAAAATTCTCAGTACTTCTTATCATGTTCTTTCTTTTGATTTACTTTTCATTACAAATTTGGAGCCACATTTGGTACTTTGCTATGTACGCTCAGAGTTCCTTTTTATGTTCTTTTTATGTCAGCCTCCATGCATTAAAGGCTCCTTTTTTTTTTCTTTATAAAATATTCCCACTCTTAGAGGTAGATGAACTATCCTTCTGTGTACATAGTTCATTTTCTTACAACTGTGCTATTTTCTGCTCTTTAGGGTTGTTTCTGAATTGTGTTTTTTTTTTTTTACATATTTCAGCCTCTGTATTGCCAATGTCTTTTTTTCTCAGTCTTACCCTTAACCTCTTTCATTCTGTCACTAGGGCTGGCATTAGCTTAACGTGTATGTACTTCAGTTGATAGTGACTTGACTGTAATTGTTACTGAAATTTTGAGAATGGTTTGCTTTTCTCTATATATATCTTGTAAAGAAGCAGTTGGAGTATCAGTTTTCAACACAGCTTTTTAACTTAGTAGCTGTAGCTTTGGTTGTGCAGCCATTTCAGTTAAATCATTTTGTCAGAGTATCATCAGCCACTGGACAGATTCCTAAATTCTTTTTTTCCTCCCTCTCCCTTGTCATGTCTTATTTTAAATTCTTGAGGAATCCCCTGCATGTAGGCTCTGCTGTAATTCCTTTGCTGTGTAGTTTCTTCCATCCTCTGCTTTCATGTAGTGAAGCTATTCCCTTCCTCTCAGATCCCTTCTGAGCAGCCTGTACTTGGATAAAGATAAAAGGAATAGCATTCTTTTTCATGCATCAGCTGGCATTGGAGGGCTTCCCTGGTGGCTCAGCGGTAAAGAATCTGCCTGTAATGTAGGAGACACAGGTTCAATCCCTGGGTCAGGAACATCCCCTGAGGAGGACATTCTTGCCTGGAGAATCCCATGGACAGAGGAGCCTGGCAGGCTACAGTCCATGGGGTCGTAAAGAGTCGGACACGACTGAAGCGACTTAGCGTGCACGCACTGGCATTGGAGGAAAAGAAGGGAGCAGTTCAGAGAGGCTTTCCACTTGGTGCTGGTTACTCCTATCTTCCAAATGAATATTGTCATTTTGATAAAATGTTTTGTGATAGAAGGAGTGGAGAATGGCGGATAGGGGAGAAAAATGTATATATGTGTATATGCCATGATAATTGTATAGTGGGTTGAAAGCATATTATGAAGGAGATTTTACCCAGAGAAGAAGTAAGAGTGGTTAAGTTACAGAAAAGGACAGGGCTAGATTAAAAAGAAAATATGGTAGGGGAGGTAGGGAGATGGTGGATGGGGGAGTGAAAATTCACTGGGTTACAATAGGAGGAGAATGTTTTTAGCAGTGCTACCATCACCTCAAAAATGAGTTGGTTTTCTCCCTCATTCTTTTTTTCCTGCACTCTTCTGTTTGGTATTGTATTTCAGTGTGCTTGCACAATAAGACTCAATTGTTTAGCTCATCTTCTGATCTCCATGAAACAAAATGCTATTATAGTCCCACTTGTAATGTGAATCCCTTTGGAGATTCACTGATGTTAGAAACTTCTGTGTTCATGTTAGTAAATGTCACATTTTGGGGAGAAGAGACTCCTGATCTGAAAACCTGAACTTGAATCAGCACGTCACTTTTAAATATTGGGTTTAAACAAGGTAATTAAGTTTCCAAACGTGGATGACAATCAGATCATCATTTCAGGAGCTTCTTAGATGTACAGATTTCCCAGGTTCCGTCTAAATCTCAAGATTGAACTTCTTGGGGAGCAATTCCCCCCCCCCCTTGCAAATAAGTGCCCCCTAGATAAATGATTTTGATCATCAGCCAGTTTTGGGAATCCCTGATAAGGAGTATGGAGCAGTGCCAAGGTTACATCGTGCTCATCAAGGAAGTGCTGCTCTTTGACTCAGGGGGCCACCTGAGATGATTTGACCACATGTGGCATGCAGGCAGACCTCTATCTTTAGTCTCAAATGCATTTCTCCATTTTGACAACCGAGTCACAGCACCCCATCCGTCTTCTTGCTGCTCTTTTCTGACACACCAGCAGATGATGCTGAATTTTGGTTGAGGGGTGGAATAGGGGGGTGTCACCTCAGAGGAAAGTTTTCCTTAAGAAGTGCTCAGGCTTTGCTGATAACAAGGACCATGATACCCCAACTCACTGCAGGGTGTGCTCGCCTCACTAGTCCCCTTTGGTATGGTTGGTGGTTTTGTCATATGTACAGTTAAATGACACTAGGGGTAAAGTAGATGATTATGTCAGTTTCAGAAAAAATGAGAGGGGAGGAGAACATAAACCTACTGAGGGATGCTTGTTCTTAACATTATTAATAAACGTAAGCAGAAACAACAGGATTATTTAAAATGATTTGTCTAAGACTGAAATAAACAGATGATTATTAAAATAGCTTGTTTTTCTATCCCTATTTAATGAATTTTTAAAACCTTAACAGAATGTGGCTTCACCTCTGAGAAAGCTTTAGAGTACATAGCATCGAGAACACACATCTCTCTGCTAGTTACAGTGTGCCTTACAAGAAGATTTTTCTGATTATCTGTTGTGTAACCATCAGCCCAGCTCTGTGTAAGCAAGCTCTTCTAGCCTGGCCTGTGGGTGCTTGGCTCTTCCCTGGAATGTCTGTAGAACTCTGAGGAGCCACATGAAGCGTAGTGATAATACTTAGCCCTACTCGATATCTCTGCCCCGCAGAGTGCCTTGCAGAAATTACCTGATCTTCCAGCATCATTGTGAGGTAGGTAAGTAAATCTAAACTTGAAACCAAAAGCACCAAGGCTAAGCCAGTTTCCTCAGTCCTTGTGGAAGGCCCAGTGTCAGAAAAGAGAACTGCTCTCACACCAGGATTCCTGGCCCCCAATTTTGTTCTCAGAAGGAGCCTCCCTTCCAGTTGACCATGGGGTAGAAAACTGTAATTTAACTTATTAAATGTTTGTCCTTTTTAATTAAAAGAAGTTGATTCAGAAACTCAATTGTGTTCACTGTTTTTAGAGTCTAAAGGCCCTTTTGTCTTCTTATTTTAGAAGCTGCTAACCTGTGCCAAACCTCCACGGCTGCTACGACACCTGTGACTCTCACTACTCCATTCAATATAACGTCCTCTGTGTCGTCTGGGACTATGTCAAACCCAGTCACAGTGGCAGCTGCAATGAGCATGAGAAGTCCAGTAAATGTTTCAAGTGCAGTTAACATAACCAGCCCAATGAACATAGGGCATCCTGTGACTATAACCAGTCCATTATCCATGACCTCTCCTTTAACACTCACTACCCCCGTCAACCTGCCCACCCCCGTCACTGCCCCGGTGAATATAGCACACCCTGTCACGATCACGTCTCCAATGAACCTGCCCACACCTATGACGTTAGCTGCCCCTCTCAATATAGCAATGAGACCTGTAGAGAGCATGCCTTTCTTACCCCAAGCTTTGCCTACATCACCACCTTGGTAAACAGTGTTATAAAATCAGAATATGGGATAAAGTAAATATTTACCAGCAACTTACTTTTAGTTTATTAAAGCAAAAAGTAAACCATGAGATTGGGAGATTCTATTAGTTAATAATAGTGTAGTAGCATTTTCCTCCAATTTGGCTGGGATTGTTCACAGTAGGGTATGTACGTCATTTATCATTGGACCACTTTAGTTTAATCAGAAATTCCTTTTAGCTGACAGCATTGCTTAAACAGGATAGTAGTTGGCAAGATGAAACATCAGAATTAAAACCAGTCATAAAAAAGCAAAATCCATTTCAAAATAAAACAGCATTACTGTTTCTAATCCCAAGAAATCATTTTATGCTAAACACTAGCAGAGCTCTTCTCCCCATATGAACAAGGTGGATGGCGGATTTTAACCTGAAGTTCTAAATCCACGGATTGTGAGCTAGTGTATTGTCTGTGTTTGTTTTTATGAGTAAATACATGCATTGTCATAATAAAATGCATTTCAGAGAATATGCATTTTACCTTTGGGAATATGTTAATTTCAGGCAGCATTCCCTATGGGAAAGGTGATACCAGCTCTGATATGCAAAGCATATGATAATTTATCATTCTAACTTCAACACATAATAGGGATTGTGACCTGATATTTGGAGATGTAAATATTGCTCTGCATACTAATCCTGATGAAATACAGCATTGTAGTTGACTTTTTAAAAAAATTTAAAAAACAAAAACAAAATATACACATTGTGTTTTGGTAAGAAAAGGCCGCAGCTGGCAGAGGAGAAGTCAGGTGTGCGGACAAGCAGACTCCTAACAAACGGAGGCCAGCGGGACTCCTGTTCAGGGGTCACAGAGTACTTCAGAACAGTTAAAATGTATTTGCTTTAAATTGGAAGACGCTGGAGGCACTGGGATGTGATATGCCCCTCTCTCTCCCAATCAGAGCCTGTTGATGTTTCAACAGGGAAAGATGTGTTAGTTGCTCACTAGAGTTTATGTCTTATATTAAATTGTATACAGTTTTTATTCTAACCACTAACTAGGTAGTATGCCCCTTCAGAACAAGCAGAGTCTATCTTTTTTTTTTTTTCTCCTTCCGTTTCTTAATCAAGTATTGTGCAGATTTGTTCAACTTTGTAAATACAGACATCACTTTTTTTTTTTCTTTGAGAAAACACTTGTATCAGCTTTGTGAGGTTTTCAGGGAGACAGCTGTCTGCACTCCCTACAGAAACCCAGCAATGATTGTGCACGTTAAGACATGTGCTTTTTATTTCTTAGCAGGATGTTTTTATCTCTGTACATAAAGTAGAAACCAAAAGCTAGGGAAACAGATACTCTCCACCATCATGCCAGACATTAATGTTTTTAAAGCATTGTGTTTTTTTTTTTTAAGTTACTAAAACCAAGACGCTGTGATTTTTTTTTTTAAGTTGCAATATGTTTTTGGTTTTTTCCTTTTTTAATCTTGCAGTTAAGAGAAATGGACATTAGTTGTGTTAATCTTGCAAAATGTTTGCAGGACTGACTATCAAACTGGATGACTTCCATTTATGCCCCACTGTGTCAGTTCAAGCATCAAAATACCTTGCGTCTGAGGCAGACTTCCTACATCAGGGACAGGTATCTGTGTGTCATTATACAAAACAGTTCGAGGGGGTTGAACTACGTAGTAAAAAATAAAATAAATAGTACTTAGTGTAAAATAATTTTATAAATGATCTTTTGTACTTTAGGACATTAAATTGTACAACTTTTGTATATATAAAAGCTTAGGAACTTTCTGTTTAGCAGGAAGGCAACACATTCCTACACTTTTAATGTATATGTTTGTTATAATGTCCATGTAAACATGCCCTATGTTTGTGCCTTTTAATTAGTTTGTCTCAATAAACAAAATGTAGAGAAAAATATGTAGCTATGACTTTGTTACAACTGTTCCTATCCACAGTACTGAGGTGGTTTGTTTTTAACATGTAGAGCATTGTGTGTGGACTACTGGAAGGACTTGTGTAGGGAAGGCCCACGCGTGGCCCTGCTGAGGCCTGGATTGGGCAGATAGTGGCCACATTTGGAGGAAGCCCATGTTTCCTGGCACGCAGCCCCAGAACGGGGTTCTGGCTCTGCTTAATGGGCCGTGTCGTCTCTCTCTGACTGAGCAGGCAATCCAGTCCTCCAGCATGGACACAGCCCGGCTTCCTCCACAGTGGTCCAAGGAGCAGTCCTCAGTGGGGGCAGATGTGGACCCTACCCCCAGGCTAGAGTGGTCGTCAGAACCCTGAAAGTATTAGTTCTTTAAAAAAAAAAAAAAAAGATATATACTAGAAATGATTGCTTTATCAATTCATTGTATAATAAACAGGAGTGAGACTTCATTGTATGACTTCAGTTAAAATGCTATTTTGTATGCATCCTTTATTCACTTAAGCTTGTCTGCAATAATAAAGCCACGTCGTGTCTTCTTTTGGGAGGGAGAGAGTTGGCAGGATGGAGGTGGCAGTGGGCCACTGGAATGGCGGCGGGGGGGGTGGGGGCAAAGTAGGTTGTGGTGAAATTCTCCTGTCTTGGAACTGAAATTTGAGTTTTAATGCTGATGAACTGATTCAACCAAGTGTTGAAGGCACGACGGCCATCGCTCACAAAAAAGCAGAGAGTTTGTTTTTCTCTTCTGGTTGTAACCTGGTTAAGAGCGTCCCCTTTATCAGATTGGCAGCTAAAGAGTTGTATTAGATAATCCTCAAATCTGACATCCAGCCTGTTACGCTCTAGGGCTCGCTTCTTGGCCTGCATTTTGCCTTTTATTGTATCCATTTCCCTCCTAAGGTGTGCTCCTAAACAAAGGTTTCTATGTAAGCAGATGGATGATTTTTCCTGTCAATACCAGCACTGTATTACTAACATGCAAAAACTGCAGATTTATTTTGACAAATTAAAGTTAACCAGTCACAAATGTTATGATGGATTGCTTAATACCTCAGAAGCTTCACCAGTTCACCATGATAGAGAAATTTTTGCAGCGCTGCTTCTCCAGGTGTATACATCTTGATACTGGGTGGCAGAGAGAGGGAAGGACTAGTGACCCCTGGCCGAGAGGGTGGGACTGCAACCAGGCTGGCTGCAGGAAAACTACTTCCCACCTAAAGTAAACCCAGAGAAGATGGTTTTTAAAACTTTTTTTTCTTGTGCTCTAAATCCAGCTGCTTTACCTGAAAGGGGTTTTAGGTTGGGTTGCCTAATCATTTGTGTTGCACGAGGTTCATCAGATGTCTCCTGAGTGCCAACAATGTGCCAGGCACTGTTAGGCAGTAAAGGGCATAAAACAAAGATGAAAAACTGGTGGCTGCCTCCAAGGAGGCTGTTAAGAGAGATACGCTACGTTCCCAAGTGATAGTATCACCAGACAGCAAATCAAGATGCATCTGACACCATTTAATAAAAAGCTTTGGATGCCTACATCTGTTTTGTATATAGTTGAGGCTTTCCAAACTTCCTCTGATAATTTACCCAGTGAAAACAGCTGGAGGAAGAATTTCTTACGTTGCTTTTGTTTGGAATGGGAAGTGTCATTTCAGTGAGTTGCTAGTTAACAGTGCTTACTGTCCAGGTGTTTCTGCTCTTAGGGAGCCCTGCAGTTTGGTCCTTTCTGAAGAGACTTGGTTTCAGGAGGTTTTCCCTATAGTATCCTCAAGTAACATTGGACTAAAGGACAGTCCAATGTTTTCATGAATTACCATTGAACTTTCCCCTTCCAGCCCTAATAAAATCTGGCCTTCAGCCCTGCACTCGTCCCATTTCCTCCTTAAAGCATCCTGTAGCCTGAAAGAAGGTGATTTGTCCCCCCATCTGGGCCTATAAATCTCCCCAGAGCTGATCTGACCCTGGCAGATTACTGGGTAATCTCCCCTCCCCCACCTCCCGTCCTGTAAAAAAGGGAGCCAGACCTCAGTGTGTTAACGGTTCAGGGCTGAACGCTGACTGAGCTTGTGCGCTGATCTGGACTATAGCTTCTCTTGGCTGCTCACTTTCAGGCGATCGAAGGTCCATGTAGTTCCGGAGAAAAGAATGGAAGGAGGGTTAGGGCTCTGCTTCGGGTCTCCGTGTGGTGAGCGTTCTGCTTGGACCACCCCACCAAGGGGTGGCTCGTCAGCTCTCACCTTCCCAAGACAGGCACTTGACCCATATCTTGGCCCTGGACCCTGAGGCTCAAGTACTCTTCCCTTTACAAAACCTTGCCTGTCATGGTAAGCGAATGGATTTTCACACTTCAGATTCTGTATCACCTCTGACTTGCAACATGGCTTCAGGAGTTTTCTTCATCCCCGATGATCTTTAACTTGATATCCCACCTCCTTCCCAACCCTGAAATACCTCTTTAAAGAGAACAAAGTAGAACTTGAAGTCACTTCCTGGAGCGAATCCTTTCTGCCCACCATGCAGGAAGAATTGTGTGGAGTGTCGAATAAGTTTACATTGTTTATGGAATTTTCTAAGTGAGGTCCACTTGCATTTGGCTGTGTCAGCCCTTCCACCTGAATGTCATTTTTTCCCCTCAGTACATCTGTAAAGAGCCTGGGTAAGAACTAGTAGGCTAGTGATTGACATTTGAGGACACCATCCTCTTCTGCCAGTGAGCAACTTGGCACAGCCGCTGGAGAGGATGAGAAGACCAAGGGGAATGGAAGGAACATGTCCTTCTAGTGACTGCGCAGCAGGTCTGTCTGGCAGTCAGCGCCCAGGTCCCAGGCTGGGAGCAGACATGCCAGTTCCAGAGACTGCTCGTGCAGAGGGGAGCCAGCCTCGGAGGCTGGGACAAGAAGCTAAGTGTTGGTCAACCTTGGGGGCCACCAAAGCCACCACAGTTCTTACAGAGTCAGCTTAGATCCACTCAGAGATCAGGTTCCAACGAGCTTGGATCCTCAAGGCCTTTGCTCACGAGCCAAGAAATTCCTAACTTTGTTAATGGTGGCAGCAGAGCCAGAGGGAAATCAGCTTTGCTTATGAGGTGAGGGAGAGAAGGGAAACTGGGAACCTGGAGGTTAGAATGAGGCCCAGGGAGGGAGGAGAGAGAGATTTTGGCGAAAATGTCCTTGTGCTTCCTGTGGTGTACCCCCCACCCCGCCCTTCCTCCTGTCTCCATGCATCTGCCTTGGGCTGGATGTGATTCCTCAGAGGGCCCCGAGACAGGCTGTGAGGCTAAGCCAGCTGTGCTGACCTCAGCTCCAGTCAAGGGGCAGAAAAGAAGACATGCTCTTCTTAGTCAGAAAAAGGACAAAATCAGTAGCTGAAGAGACAGGCAAGATTCAGATGATTTGTAGGGAATTCCTCCTGTGGTGGGCACCCAGGAGCCACTTCCAGCTGAGGAGGTAGGGAGCCCCCTTCCTGGAATCCCAGAGCTTCATCCTAGAAGCGCAGGCCTTGACTCCAGGGTGGCCTGCCCCACGCAAGGGAAGTCCTGCCACTTTGTCAACACCAGAAACTTTGTGGCCGTCAAGGACGTCTGAGGAAGAAAACTGGGGAGAGGGTGGCGCTGTGGAAAGAGGAAGCAGGAGAACCTTTGTGTATTCTGTCCCTCAGGCCTAGAAAGTCCTCCCACAAGCAGCCGGCCAACGCCTGTGCTCTGTCGTGAACCCCTGGATATTCTGCAAATCTAATGTTTCTCCCTGGGAAACCTTCCCTGTAACTTTTATTTAGACACTTGATTCATTCCTCCTTAGTATAACCAGAGGAGTTGGGAGATATCCAAATAAAGTGGAGGTAGTCCAGAGCTCCACAGAAGGGAGGCTAGTTCTAAAGTTGGACTATATATTCTAGAAAATTTGCCACATTCTCTAAACCTCTGGTTCCAAATTTGTGGGACCATGGCACCCTGCTGCTAACTTGACCTTGCGTATCAATAAGTCCCAATGTTCAGCAAGCCTGAAACATGAGGCACCGAACACCAAGGATGGAAACAGCAGCAACAGGTCAGAGAGGCCCCCAGAAGAGTCAGAGCAGGACAAGGCCTGGCATAAGGGACAGCTTGGGAGGGGCTGTAATTCAGGGTTGCAGTGGAGAGCAGGGGCTTGGGATCTGGCAGGCCTGGGGTATAAACCCAGGCTATGCCAGTTGGAAATGTGTAACCTTGGGCGAGAGATGTAACCTCTGCGGCCCCAGTTTCCTCAGCTGAGAAGGAAAGAGGATAACAGTTGCAATATAGTAAAGATTTTGAAGATCTAATTTGTGTAAAGTGCTTCGTACAAAGCCTGATAGAGAGGAAAAGAGCCTCAAATTCAATATCCCCCACCTGCACCTGGGCGTCCTATATCCTATGTAGTAACAGCACCATCAATTCACTCAGAGGCACCAACTGCGTTCACCCAAAGAGCAAAGGAGCCAACTGCCTTCCTGCATGACTTCCCCATCTCAGACGCTGAGATTTTGAGGGTTGGCATCCAGCATGGGAACTGTAGCCTCATCTCAGGGAATGAGAAAGTTAGATGGGAGACACATCTAAACTGCTGCTGACTGAAGCCTGCTGAATATGTGGCAGGGAGGGCTCCAGTTACACCGAGGAAATAACCAGGCTGGGAGACCTGGAAAAATGTCAGGATGTGTGCCTCTCTGGGGACGGTGCATCGGGAGAAGTCGTTCCATCTCACTGCATTTACCAGCACTCACTATATCCAGAGAAGCTGGCTGTACAGTTTCCCTAGGCAACCGAACCATCCTAACAAAGAGTTAGTTCTTCTTATAGCTTGCTGCGAGCCTGGCACGGGCCTGACCTCCTTCCTTCCCAAGAGGAAAGGGAGGGCCACCACCTACCCAGGCAGGATGTGGGGGAGAAACCTGACATCCTTTGCAGACCTGCTCGCTCGGCCCTGAACCTGTCCTCATCGGCTCCACCTGCTCTCTTGAAGGCATCCTGGACCTAGCGCTCTGAGAGGCGTCCTGCAGAGCGCGCGGAAAATGTGGGTTTTGCAGGGTTGGGTCTGTCCACTACTGCAGTGCCCAAAGTCCGATGCCCTCCACAGTTTGGCCAAATCTATTTTGCCGGCCTCGTCTCCACGATTTCCTTCCGGGGGTAGACTAGGGTTAGAGCGGGACGGGTGGGGAGCGGAGGCAAACAACTCTGAGGCGTGTCAGCCCCGCCCCGACCAGGGCACTGCCGAGTCGGGATTGGCTGACATCTCCTGTGTTCTGGTTGGTCGGGGGAGGGTGCTCATTCACAGGGAGCCCTGCTCCACTCCGGCTGGAAGTTTCCAACGCTGCTTCGCTTTCTGCACTCTGCACAAAAGTTGTACCCCCTTCTATGTAAACACATAAAATCAAGTTCTATGATGTGCCTCCCAATATAACGTTGGCCCCTTGAAGGATGGCCGAATCTGTCAGCTTGCTGTATCCTATTTCTAAATCACACACGTGAGGGTGAGTGGGGAGAGGCTTGCGGGAAGATGCTGGGGGCTGCGGTTTGCCTCCCCCGGGGGAGGCTACGGCTTATCCTGGGGGCCGTTTTGTTGGGTTAGGTTTTCAGAAGGCCCATTTCCCCTTTCTATCATCTACACTTATACTTCACACTTCCCTGCCTTCTGTCTGTTCCACATGGTAGGGGTGCTTTTCCTTCTCATTTATTTTTGTTGGTGGTGGTTTTTTTCAACTTTTTACTTTGTATTTGAATACAGCCGATTAACGGGCTTCCCCAGTGGCTCAGCGGTAAAGAAACCGCCTGCAAGGCAGGATGACATAGGAGATGCTAGTTGGATCCCTGGGTTGGGAAGATCCCCTGGAGGAGGGCATAGCAACCCACTCCAGTATTCTTGCCTGAAGAATCCCATGGTCTTAGGAGACCGTGGACTACAGTCCTTAGAGTCGCCGCACGACTTAAAGACGCAGTCGGGCAGGACTAAAGCGATGGACCACGCACGCACACATAGCCCTTTCACAATGCCCTGATGGTTTCAGGTGAAAAGCGAAGGGACTCAGCCATACATATTCCCCAAGCATCCCTCCCATCCAGACTGGCACAAAACATTAAGTAGAGTTCCATGTGCTATACAATGGGTCCTGACTGGTTATCCATTTTGAATACATAAGCGTGTACATGACCTTCCCAAACTCCCTAACTATCCCTCCCCTCCCCCAAGCATAAGTTCCTTTTCGAAGTCTGTGTCCTTTTCTCTTTCTGTTTTGTAAGTTCATTTGTATAATTTCTTTTTAGATTCCACATATAAGGGGTGTCATACAATATTTCTTCTTCTCTGATTGACTTACTTCACTCAGTATGACATTCTCTAAGTCCAACTGTGTTGCTGCAAATGGTATTATTTCATTCTTTTAATGGCTGAGTAATATTCCATTGTATATATGTACCACATCTTCTTTATTCATCCCTCTGTTGATGGAAATTTAGGTAGCTTTTATGTCTTGGTGTTGTAAACAGTACTGCAATGAACACTGGAGTGCTTGCATCCTTTCAGATCATGTTTTTCCTCCAGATAAATGCCCAGGAGTGGGACGGCAGAGTCACATTTTTAGTTTTAATTTTTTTTAGTTTTTAGTTTACAGCTCTGTTTTTAGTTTTTTAAGGAACCTCCATAGTAGCTGTACCAATTTACATTCCCACCAACAGTGAAAGAAGGTTCCCTTCTCTCCATATCCTCTCCAGAACTTAATGTTTGTGAATTTTTTGATTATAGCCATTCTGACCAGTGTGAGATGATATCTCATTGTAGTTTTCATTTGCATTTCTCTAATAACTAGCGATGTTGAACATCTTTTCATGTGCGTGTTGGCCATTTGGAGAAACGTCTATTCAGGTCTTCTGCCCATTTTTTGAGTGGGCTGTTTGTTTTGATGCTGTTAAGTGTCATAAACTGTCAATTTTCAAGGCTAATCCCTTATCAGTCATATCGTTTGCAAATATTTTCTCCCGATAGATGGGTTACTTTTTTAAAAAATGTGCTTAAATATTCTTGATCCCCAGGCTCTACTGGAGAAAAAGTTGATTGCAGGGCTTGGGCAGCAAAAACACAAACAGTTTTGAAAAACTTTTATTTGGAAATAATTTCAAGCTTACAAAAGTTGCAAAGGTGAAAACAGTACAAGAGACACCTGTATACTCTTTAACCAGATTCACCTATTGCTAACATTTTATCCCTTGCTCAATCACAAGTGTGCTCTATCTCTCTCAATTTTTTTTTCTGAACCATTCCATGGTTTTATACATCATGAACCTTACCCCAAAGTGCTTCTTTTTTTTCCCCCACCCCTCGCCCTGCCCCAGGTATTTCTGTGAAATTGTATACATTTACACTTATATAGTACATTTATTTAATCTACAATCCATATTTCAGTTATGATCTGATTATGTCCTTGACAGCATCTTCATTCCTAGGACAAGCTCTAGTTTAGGGTCAGGTGTTGCATTTAGTTGCTCTGTCTTTTTAATTTCCTTAATCCTAGGCCATTTTTATAGCTGGCTTTTTAAAAAAAAATTACAGACCCCTGCTTTCTTTTAAAAAATAGAACATTCTTCATTTTGTGTTTGTCTGATGTTCCCCATTACACTGATATTATGCATTCTCAGCTGGAATCCTGCCGAGGCAACGTGTCCTTGGGATATCATATCTACAGGCACACGGAAGCCTCTGTCCCTCCAAGGTGACGATCACTCAGTCAAGGCATTGCCTAGTTTCTCCATTGTATAATTATTCTTTTTCCTCTCGCAACTAACAAGAAGTCTGTGGAGAAACACTTTAAGACCTTTCAAATCTCCTCCTCCTCCACAACACTTCCCCCTAGATTTAGCACCGATGGATGGTCTGATGCAGTCTTTACAGTGACAGTGAAAACATCTCTGTGCAAGAAAGTCAGGATGTGAATGTATCAAAGAAGATGGGGTGGACGCAGGAGGGACTTGCCTGGTGGTCCAGTGGCTAAGACTCTACGTTCCCAATGCAGGAGGCGCAGGTTAGACCCCTGGTTAGGGAACTAGATCCCACATGTCAAAACTAAGATTGAAGATCCCACCTGCCCCAACTAAAACCAAGTACATCCAAATATATAAATTAATAGATTTTTTTTGGGGGGGGGGGGTTCCCTCATAGCTCAGTTGGTAAAGAATCTGCCTGCAATGCAGACCCTGCATTCTGGGTTGGAAAGATCCCCTGGGGAAGGGAGAGGCTACCCACTATTCTGGCCTGGAGAATTCCATGGACTATAGTCCTTGGGGTCACAAAGGGTCAGACATGACTGAGCGAATTTCACTTTTAAACATTTTTTTAAAAAGAACATAGGAGTCAGCAAATGGCCAAATTCAGAGCAATCTATGCATCAAAATAAATATTAGTAGCAATAATAATAAATTATAAGCTGTTGGGAATTCCCTGGCAGTCCAGTGGTTAGGACTCAGCATTTTCACTGCCGTGGCTGGGGTTCAATCCCTGGTCAAGGAACTAAGATCCCACAAGCCATGCAGTGGGGCCCAAAATACATATACATATAATGTATAAATATATGTATGTATTTATATATGTAGATGTGCCTGCATGCTAAGTCGCTTCAGTTGTGTCCAATTCTTTGTGACCCCATGGACTGTAGCCCGCCAGGCTCCTCTGTCTATGGGATTCTCCAGGCAAGAATACTGCAGTGTGTTGCCATTGCCCTTCTCCAGGGGTTCTTCCCAACCCAGGGATTGAACCCGTGTCTCTTATGTCTCCTGCATTGGCAGGTGGGTTCTTTACCATCAGCGCCCCCTGGGAAGCCCATATGTGTGTATATACATATCTATAGGCTCTTGAAAAAAGGAAGGATCCATGACAACATAAGTAAACAAATGAGTGCATCCTGCTGCTCCTTGAACTCTCGATTCTGCTTTCTGGTGAAGCAGTCCTGCAGTGGTAACTGTGCCCCTCTCGCCAGCTGCGTTGGTCCTCTGACCAGCCACAACCATGTGGCAGTTCCCTGGGGAATGGAGCTGAACTGAGCCCCAGGCTCTACTCCCCCTGCCCCGAAGGGAGCAGCCCTTACAGCCTCAAGTGCAGGACCTGGGCAAAAGGTCTGGACCCTAGGAACCCATCTTGCCATAGCCTCAGGGTCCTCTTGCCCCGAGGGGCTCAGACCTGCTTCGGGAAGGGGGTTCTGTCTTCCTTTTTAAAGAGACACCTGGTGAGTGAAATCTCCTTTAAAGAGTCACTCAGACCCTTAGTGTCCTCCACCCACCACCCTGGAACTAGCTGTGGTATGTATAGCTCCAGGGAGGCTCTTCCAGTGAAGAATAAGACATTTTTGCCATTTCTTCTAGTGCCCAGAGCCCGGCGCAGGGGCTAAAGTGGTAGTGTCTGCTTCCTCTCCTTCCTTTTCCTGGCCATTTACTGGTGCTCCAAAGGGTCCCTTCCCCGAAGCACAAAGGAGCCCTCCCCAGGACAGCAAGGCCCAAAGGCTCCTCTGCCTGTTGCCCTGCTTCCCAAGCCCCCAGGTATACACATCCTGCCCCATCCCCAACATCCTCCATGGAGCTCCATCCCTGGAGAGAATCAGATCTGAACATCTGGATGAAATTGATCACAGGCAGGCCTCCTTGGAATGAAAGTGAAAGTCACTCTGTTTTGTCCGACTCTTTGCGACCCCATGGACTACGTAGTCCACGGAATTCTCCAGGCCAGAATACTGGAGTGGGTAGCCTTTCCCTTCTCCAGGGGATCTTCCCAACCCCGGGATAGAACCCAGGTCTCCTGCACCTCAGGCAGATTCTTTACCAGCTGAGCTACCAGGGAAGCCCCCTTGGAATGAAAAGCATGACAATAAGTGAAATTGTCATCATTCATGAAGTGTATCTGAGTGACAAGGAACAGACTTTGCAGCCAAACCACCTGAGTTCCTCTCCTGGCTCTGTGAAGAAACTGGGGCAAATTACTTAATCTCTCTGTGTCTCGGTTTCCCAGAGTATAAACAGGGTGTCGTGCATTGGAAGGCAGATTCCTAACCACTGGACCACGAGGAAAGTCCCTAGTTTTTGTAATTATCTCCAGGGGTACAGTGAAGTGCATGGGCTCCAGAGACACAGGCTGGGGCCATGTCTTGGCTAATTGTTGATCTACTTATTGTTGGATCTGGGGAATACTTCTGAGCTCCCTGTGTCTCAGTTTCCACATCTGTAAAATAGATATGGTAATAACACCCGCCCCTTGGGGTTTTTCTGAAGACTAAATGACCTAAAATGTGCAAAAGTACTTAAAACAGGACCAGACATTGTAAATGTTCAAGAAAATTTATTATTATTATTTTTAATCTAGTGAGGAGAAAGGTGATATTTTAGAGATGAGGAACTCAGAGAGGTTAAGTAATTCACCCAAGGTCATCCAGTTTGTAAACAGATACAGCAGGAATTTATTAGTACCCTGCTCTGACTGGCATGAAGGTCTGGGCACTTAGTCACTACACTGTACTTAAGGGGTTTAGAGGGACATCAGGAGGAAGAAGGAATCTGGTACTTCAGGCTGGGATTGAACCTCTAACCTCTATGAATGCTTTGTAGCAAATGCTTAACTCCAAGCTGGCTTTTCCCAGCAGCTGGTCTGGTGCAGGACTGGTGGACCTCACCGTCTCAAGTCTTGGAATTGTCAAGAAAATAAAAATGAATGTTAATATTCTATTTTTAGGTTCAAGCTTGTGCCTTCTCTGCAGATTGCTTGGTGTGGTGTTCCAAGCCCTCCACTGCACACTCTCCTCACCTTTCCAGCTTCATCTGGCTATACTACCCACCACCTACCGCACACTCTGGCCATCATGGACATTCACCCACATCCAAATATGCCTCAATGTCCTCACCTCTGTGCCTCTTCTTATGCTCTGCCCCCCAGATGGGAACACCCTTATCCTCAGTTAAAACCTTTTTTATCTCCCAAGGCACAGCACGAAAGCCAGCTCTTCAAATCTGCCTTCTCTGATGGGTCCTCCATGAGAATTAACCATTTGCTTCCTGGGTAGCCTCAGAGTCCTCTATTTACACCTTAATTTTAGTGTCACACACTGCCTTGTATTATTTTGCTAGCTGCTTCAAATCCATCTTACCCTTTGATTTGAGGGAGTGAAAAGGGGCTACATATTGTCCATCTTTGGGATCTCAGTATGGACATATGGGAAGTCAACAAAAATGGTCATGGAACTGGATTGAAATAGCCTAAGTTAGACAAAATTATGAAGGAAAGCTACTTATATTCACTTTCCTCTTTCCAATCATACCTAATGATTTGCAGGGGAGGGTCTGCACCTCTTGGGTTGTAGGGTTTAAGTTCCCTGGCTAGAGTCTTCCAGGGATCAAATCCATGCCCCAGGAATGGAAGTACAGACTCTTAACCACTGGATGACCAGGGAAATCCCCACATGTAATGATCTGGAAGGCTACATATATATATGATTATAAAGGAATGTATGTTCAATGTAGAAAGTTTGGACAATCTGGGAAAATGTTCATAATGCAGTAAAAGTTATCTATAAACCCTCATCCAATAATTGTTAACATGTTGTCATATAGTTAGACCTATAACTAACTAAAAAACAAAAACAAAAACACCTCACATTGCATATACTGTTTGGTTTTTTTTGGCTTCACCACAAGGCATGTGGAACTTCCCCAACCAGGGATTGAACCTGCACCTCCTGCAGTGGAAACATGGCGTCTTAACCACTGAACCACCACGGATTCAGAATATACTGTTTTGTAGCCTACCTTTCCCATAAAATATTTTGAATGGTTTCATAGACATGTAATATTCTTTTTTTCTCCTTTAAAAAAATTTTAATCAGAGGATAATCGCTTTACAATATTGTGTTGGTTTCTGCCATAAATCAACATGAAGCAGCCATAGGTATGCACATGTCCCCTCCCTCTTGAACCTCCCTCCCACCTCCCAACCCCACATCTAATAGTCTTTAAAAATCATTTTAATTGTTGCACAGAGTTCCATTTATCTATACCTAATCTCCACCCTGGGGCTTCCCTGGTGGCTGAGTGGTAAAGAACCCGCCTGCCAGTGAGTTATGACCAACCTAGACAGCATATTAGAAAGCAGAGACATTACTTTGCCAACAAAGGTCCATCTAGTCAAGGCTATGGTTTTTCCAGTGGTCATGTATGGATGTGAGAGTTGGACTGTGAAGAAAGCTGAGCACTGAAAAATTGATGCTTTTGAACTGTGGTGTTGGAGAAGACTCTTGAGAGTCCCTTGGACTGCAAGGAGGACTTCCTAAAGGAAGTCAGTCCTGGGTGTTCATTGGAAGGACTGATGCTGAAGCTGAAACTCCAGTACTTTGGCCACCTCATGCGAAGAGTTGACTCGTTGGAAAAGACCCTGATGCTGGGAGGGATTGGGGGCAGGAGGAGAAGGGGACGACAGAGGATGAGATGACTGGATGGCATCACCGACTCGATGGACATGAGTTTGAGTAAACTCTAGGAGTTGGTGGTGGACAGGGAGGCCTGGCGTGCTGCAATTCATAGGGTCGCAAAGAGTCAGACACGACTGAGCGACTGAACTGAACTGAACTGAATCTCCACCCCTGGGGCTTCCCTGGTGTCTGAGTGGTAAAGAACCTGCCTGCCAATGCAGGACACGGGGGTTTGATCCCTGGGGCCGGAAGATCCCCTGGAGAAGGACATGGCAACCCACTCCAGTATCCTTGCCTGGAGAATCCCATGGACAGAGGAGCCTGGCGGGCTGCAGTCTATGGGGTCACAGAAGAGTTGGACACGACTGAGGGACTAAACAAGAATAATCTCCACCCCATCACCTTGTAGAGAAGCTGACAGTCTCCGTACAGGAAGGCAGGGTCCCTGGGGCCTTACAAACAGTTACCAGCCAAGGGAAGACGTGGTTTTATTAAGGCACACCAGACGGTCTCATGACCCTTCCCAAGTCAGTCCTTTGGCAAATATTTACACACTCACGGGACCAGCCAGGCCTTGGGCTGAAAGGTTTGGGCACTGAGACAGAAGACGCGACTGACCTCCCAGGAGCTAATTCATTGAGCTCAGCCACAATACCATGTGCTCCATGGACAGAAGGAGTCTGTGGGGGCAGCCTGTTAGGCAGAGCAAGAGGGTTCAAGGGAAGTGCCAGAGGTGCCTGGGGGTGTGAAGGTGGTGGGTAAAGTGGTAACTCGGATGGCACAGGGTTAAAGACTTTGCCTGCAATGCAGGAGACCCAGGTTCAATCCCTGGGTCAGGAAGATCCCCTGGAGGAGGGCATGGCCACCCTCTCCAGAGATTCTTGCTTGGAGAATCCCCATGGACAGAGGAGCCTGGTGGGTTACAGTCCATAGCGTCACAAAGAGTCGGACACAGCTGAAGCGACAGCACAGCACAGGAGAGTGAGGAGGAAGGAACAGGACTTGATAACCAATACATCACAGGGCAAGGGACACTGTGGACTGAGGTTTCCAGCTGTGAAGCCAGATGGAATGGGGATGGGAAGGAAATGCTCTGGGCCTCTTGCCTCCTTGCATTTGGGGTGTCCGAGGGTCCCAAAGGTGGGGAGCCTCCGTAGGCAGCTGGGTGTGTGGGGCTAGAGCCCAGGAGGGTGGTTTGGCCTGGGATCCTGGGGAACATTCAGCTCACAGGCAATGGTGGGAGTGAGGGAGGTTACCCAGTGGGGTGTGAGAGGCAGAGAAGGAGTCTGAGAAAAAGCCTCCTGGAAGAGAGCCCCGAAAGGAAGCATATGTTACTAATGCCTAAGAAGCATTCTTCAAGAAGGAGCGACCATTACAGTGGTCAGTTTCATCTAATGACTATATGAATAATATATGAAAAGATTCCGTGAGCACTCGCCTAATAGCAAAAACTTCAAGCTTGCAGATGCATTTTCCCAGCTCCAAAATGCCAAGGCGACAGGGAGAGGAACTGCAGCGGGATCTCACAAGTAAGCAGAAAAGTGGCAGATGAACTGCGCCCTGGGCAAGTGTAATATAATCTGGTGGGGAGCATTTGGGAAAGGAGACAGGAGTCATGACAGAGGTGTGGGTCATTCCGTCTAGATTAAGGAATCTTTAACCTGGGGTCTAGGGAACAACTCTAGGAGTTTGAGGGGCCCCCAAAACTGAATAAACCACGGAGTGAAAGGGCCTGGGGAGAGGTGGGTGGAAGAGAGGAGGTCCTCGGAGGAGTCTGGGAACCTGGGCCCGGAGCTCAACTCGACAGGCTAGTCAAACCGGGTCTCCCCAGAAGGTGCGGTTCTGAGGTTTCTCCCTCTCCCAGGTCCCCAACCTGCTGAAGAAACACGCCCGACAAGCAAATGATGGAGACACATGGGTGTCTGGTGCACTCTGGTTTGTGGTTTTTACCTTCGGATGTCTCTGTGGCTAGCACCGATTGTCTCAGCAGGCTAGGGGGACTGCAAGCCCTGGTTGCCGGGGGGGGGGGGGGGGGGGGGGGGGGGGGGGTTGGGGGGGGGTTGGGTGTTGGCGGGCGTTCTCTAAGATCTGTACCCAGACGGGCAAGTGGGTCTCTAAGGCAGGCTTGTCCAGGAGGAGGGTGCGAGTCCTTGGCAAGCTGCCCGGGGGCGGGGGGGGGGGGGGGGGGAGAGGGCAGAACTGGAACTGGCTCTTCATGGGTTACAGATCCCTTTCTTAGGTAGCGCCTCTTCACAGCAGGATGCTTGGCACTTGACCCGCCCTCCCCCATCCCCTAATTGGCATCTGAAACTAAAAACACGTGGAAAAAGAAAGCCAAAGCTGATACCCCATTTATTAAAGTTCTTCCCTAGGAGATCTTTTCAAACTTCAGACGCCCCTGAGTTGACCTGGTATGCTGGGGAGGAGGTGGGGAGATGGCAAGTGGTATCCGATGGTGTGAATGGGTAATAACTTTGATTTCTGGATCTCCTCTGATCTCCACCTTTTGTTTCCTCTCCTGAACCCTAACTCCCCGGGGGCCGCCCTCCTCTCCACTTCAGCTGTCCCAGGCTCCAGAGGCGCGGCCACACCCTCTGGGGCAGCCCTGCTTTTAGGACCCCCCCACCCCCAGCTGAGGGCTTGGGTCTCCCGCCCCACCCTCTCTGGGGTGTGCCCTCCCGGTGCCGCTCCCAGAGCAGGGAGGCGCAAGGCGCCCCGCGCGGCCCGGGGGACCGAGGCTCCCCGATCGCGTCCTCCGGCCCTCCAGCCGGGAGTCCTCGTGGCTGCCGCGGGGATCGGTCCCCCGGGGATCCGCCTCGTCTTTTCCCGGCCCCCACCCTCCAACCCCCCACCTCCCCACCCCCTGCGATTGGCGTCCTTGGCGGCCCCCGACCCCGCTTCCTTCCCCTCTCCGAGGGACCGGCCGCGGAGCGGGTCTGGGGGCCGCGGCCCGGCCGGCGCCCCGCCCGCAGGCCCGCTCCTCCCCGCGCGGCCCCACTTGTGGCCTCGCGGCGGCCGCGCAGGGACAGCTGCATTTCGCGCCGCCCGCCGCTAGGAAGCCGGCAGCGCCTCGCTTTCCCCGCCTCCCGCGCCCCGGCCGCGCCGCCGCGCCGGGCCCGCCGCCGCCGCCGCCGCCGCCGCGGGGCCGCGCCCCGCCCCCAGCCCCCGGCCCCTCCGGCCTCTCCGGCCCGCGGGGAGCGGACGCGCGCGGCTGCTCGGTAAGACCCCCTTCGCCCCGCCGGCGCCTCCCGGCCCGCGCGCGCCTCGGCCCCACCTTCCGGGCCCGCTCGCCGAGGCTCCGCCGCGAGGGTCGGGCGGGCGCGAGTTTGATTCCCGGGGCGGCCGCCGGGAGCCTGCGCCGCCCCAGCCTCGCGCGGCGGGTCCGGCTCCGCGTCCTTCCCGGGCCGCCGCCGCCGCCTCCCGGGCCGCGGGCGCGCGGAGCGCGCGGGGACCCCGGGGGCCGGGAGGGGAGCGCGCGGGGAGGCGGGTGGTCGCCGGCGGGCGGGCGGGCGGCGCGGGCAAGGCGGGCCAGGCCTCGGCGAGCCGGCGCCGCACGGAGCCCCTTCCCCAGTCGCTGCCCCTTTTGTGTGGGCGCCCCTCCCCGCTCGGCCCGGGCTGGGGGGAGCCGGCTGCTTGGCGACGGCTGGCAGGGGGCGGCGGGGCGGTGGCGGGGGGCGCCTGCCGGGGCCTGAGCGCCTTTTAGGAAAAGGGGAGATGCGCTTCCTGCCACCGCCAAGGTCGGCTTCGCTTTCTCTGGTCCCACCCGGTCCCCTGGGAGCTGCATCTCCCGTGGCTCGGCCAGGGAAAGTTCACCGGGCGCCGTCCCCGCCCCTCGGCCCCCGCCCCTCCGGCTCCCGGTGCCCCGGGCTCTTAGCTCTAGGGGGGTGGTGTTGGCGCTAATTCATCCTTTCCTCTCCGTTTGCGGCTTGCATTGTTCGTTTTACACCTAGCGCGGGCTTGCCCGTTTCTTTTCCCCTTGAAAGAAGTTTTCGTTCCAAGAAATTTACACTGAAAGGAAATTCCTGGAGAGGAATCTGATGTCAGCGGAGGAAGCTTTTAGATTTTCTTCCTTTCGGTGAGATTGGAGGGTGAGGGGGAACGACTGGGAATTTTTCAGTTGTCCTAGGGGTGACCTAGCAGACAGGACCACCTCCCTCCTCTCCTACCGCTCAGGCAGGAGCTTGCTGAGCACCGGGAGTAAGCCCTCCGGTTGGCTGGGCGTCCTGAGCGCCCTGAGCGCTCAGGTCCAGGAGAAAGGACTCGGGGTGGTGCCTGAGCCTCTGGTTCCTTTTCCTTGCCACGCATGCTCGTCTTGCCAGCCTGGGTGGAGCTGGCCAGGTGTGCCTGAAGGAGGTGAGGGCCGCCAGGAGTTCTCAGAGGAGTCCTCTCACCATGAGATTTGGCGGCAAGGAATCAAGTGTGAAATGGGGCCCTCTCTGCTGTTGGCAGATGAGGTCTTTGGGACCTCTGTTTGCATGGAGGATGGTATCGCTGGGATGGAGAGAGAAACCTGGCTCAGGGAAGCTGCAGGGTGTGTGGGGGAGGGTTGGCTTTGAACTCACCCCACCCCTGCCCCAGTCCACCTTCTGCAGCTGGAAGGAGCAGGAGGCAAGGGACCAGGAGTGGGGCCTCAGGCCTGGACACATCCTTAGATAGGAGAAAGACCTTGGGCAACTAGCCTGACCCAGGGATGATAGTATGGCAGGCGGCAGGGGTGGGGTGGGTGAGTTCTAGGGGGGTGACCCCTAGCCAGAGGTAGGGGTCATGTCCCCTTTGAGGATCTGGTGAAAGCTCTAACTCCCCCCTCCCTCCCTCTGACACAGGCAAGTGTGCAGGGTCACATTTTGTATGCAGGATCAGAGGGTCACTGTGCCCCTTGGAACTGGGACCCCTGTTAAGATCGCCAATCTGTGGTTCATCCTAGGTGGTTCAGAACAGTTCCCTCTTTTGTGTTGAGTCAGTGAATAGTCCCAGGGTGTGAAGAGCAGATCTCTCAAGAGGGCTTTTCTCATGACCTTCCGATGCAACTTTGGGCTTGTGGCCATGGAGACCTGGAAACTCTGAACCGGATCCCAGCTCCGGACAGTGAGCCAGAGAATGGGGGCCAGTGGGGTGGCCGTTCTCCTGGGGCTGATTTTGTTGCCTTTGTGGGCACTAACTAGTCCAGTGCCACAGAGCTGTTGAATTAGAGGTAAATATAGGGATTAGGGGCTTCCCTGGTGGCTCAACTGGTAAAGAATCTGCCTGCAATGCAGGAGACCTGCCTTTGATCCCTGGGTTGGGAAGATCCCCTGGAGGAGGAAATGGCAACCCACTCCAGTATTCTGGCCTGGAGAATTCCATGGACTATATCATCCATGGGGTCGCAGAGTCGGACACGACTGGGCAATTTTCACTTTGACTTCCCTGATGGCTCAGATGGTAAGGAGTCTGCCTGCAATGCAGGAGATCTGGGTTTGATCCCTGGGTTGGGAAGATCCCCTGGAGGAGGAAATGGCAACCCACGCCAGTACTCTTGCCTGGAGAATCGTTTGGACGGTGAAGCCTGGCAGGCTACAGTCCCTGGGGTCACAAGGAGTCAGACACGACTGGGAGACTAAGCACAGCACCGGGGGGTTAGGGTGAGGGATGGTGTCACAACAAAATAGGAGTCAGGTGCTCTAAGAGTCCCAGCTCGTTCTCGGGGCAGCGGCGTTGAGGTGGTGGAATGTGCTTCAGTGGAGAGGGTAAGTGTGAAAGACGCTTCTCCTCCCCCCCGCCCCCAACTTTTTGGTTGAGCCGCTCAGCATGTGGGATCCTAGTTCCCTGACCAGGGATCCACCCCATGCCCCATGGTGTCTTAACCACTGGACCTCCAGGGAAGTCCCAGGACACTTCTCCTTTTGAGGAGGTCTTTACGCAGAGTTGTTTAAGGCTAGGATTGAGGTATTTTAGGTTCCTTGTTGTTCAGTCACCAAGTCAGGTCCAACTCTGTGACCCCATGTACAAAATGTACGCCAGGCTTCCCTGTCCTTCACTATATCCCAGAGTTTGCTCAAACTCATGCCGGTTTCCTTAGATCCTTATGGACTAGAGAAGAGGGAGCAAGCCAGAAGGAATGGCTGTCACCATCCCCAGTGTGTCTGCAAGGAGACCAGACTTGCCTTTTCTTTCTTAACCAAAGCTCACTGGGCCCTGGGCTGCTGCCCAAGTGTTGGTGGCATCACCCTTGTTGGGGACCTGGAAGAGCCTTTAGCAGGGTCTGCCATCTGTGACTTCTCTGCTTGGTATTGAGAAGCCCTTCTCAGGTCCCAGTGGCCCCAGACAATGATAGCTCATGGAGATTTTTCTTTGACTAACAGACACAGTGTTGAGCAGATAGTAGCGCTCAGACTTGTTTCTTCCTTCAGGGTTTCCTATCTATACTTTGCCTTGATAGATTTCCCCCAGTCCTGGCAATAAGCAGGATAGGCTGGAGTGTTCTAGAGCCTTGGGAGCAAGGTGCTATGCTTTGACTATGCAAGGTGCCCTGGAAGGATGTGAAGTCTCTGTTCTGCTTTCAGGAAGTGAGAACCGCAAAGGACCTGGGGTGCTCTGGTCCAGCGGGCAGTCCCTAACTTGGGACTTGACAGTTGTTTTGTAGGCGGGGTGTAAGGGTCCTGTGGTGGTGACTAGAGGTGCCTGTTCCTCAGGGGCCAGGACTTGTCTGCCTTCTCCACCACGGCATCCATGGATTGGTGAGGATGCTGGTTGTGTTGGCTCACTCTGTTCTCTGATGTCCTCTGCTTTCAGCCTCCCAGTAGGCCTCTCTGAATTGTCTGAACAATATAATAGATTCCGAGTAATCCAGCTATCGCTCTTATCTTTAAAACAGGTCATAAATGACAAATATGGTAACAATGCCTGTCAACATAAACTCCCTTTTCATAAATTGTGAAATGCACTGAGGAATGATTGGTGGCATAAAAAGGCTCCAAATCTAACTTCCACTCCCAAAGACGATCTGGCCACTCTGTGTCCATTTCTAGCATGGCTTCATGGTTTAGCGTGTAGGATCTGAAGTTACATACATTTTCCCCGTTGCACTCCCAGCTCTCCATCTTACTCTATGACTTTGTAGGTGCTTCAGTTTCTCAGCTTTAGAAAAAAATGAAAGGAGATACTCTGCCAGACAAAGAGCAAATTCTCTTTTAGAGTGGAAACTGTTATTATCATTCTTCTTATTTCTGCACTTACTAACATTCTGAGGCTTCTTATTATTAAGGAAGATCTTTGGTAAAAACTGTAGAGGCTGAGGCTGGCTTTTGGAGATGTGGGATGGAGTGGGGTGAGGTTTAAATTTTGAGCAGAGGGGAACACACGGTGGGGAGATGAGCCTGAAGCGTCAAGGGTGATGACAGAGAAGTATCGTTGGGGGCAGAATGACTCAGCATTCGTAGCCCTGATGTGGAACTAACTCTCCTCCCTTTTCTTTGGAAAATTTGCCTTCTAAACTGGTGAAGGTGGGGTGGGGGGGAGGACCATAATCAGTAAAGAGGGTTGACTGGCTTTTTAGATTACTGTTAACATCGCTTCTGGAGGAAGGGGGTCTAGTGGGGGGTGGGTAGGCTCGATGACAGTCAAGAGTAGAAGCAGGTCGGGATTTCTATGAAGCCATAGGCTTGGGACATAATAATTCCAGCTTCACTGAACACTCACTGTGGGTCAGACCCTTTTCCAAGTGCTTCTCATGCAACATTTAATCCTCACAAGATCCTGTGAAAGGTTAAATCTATATTTCAGTAAAGAAATGGAGACATAAGGAGGTTAAATACCATGTCCAAGATTGCATGGTTGGAGAGTGGCAGAGCCAGGATTTGAACCCAAGAGGCTTGGTTACAGAGCTTACATCTTTAGAGAAAGTCTGAGAGAGACCCCTGCTGAGCTGAGGGCTGAGAGGTGGGGATGGTGGGGTGGTGGGATTGGAGGGGTGACGTGCTCCGAGTGAAGGGCTGACAGTGCAACATTCAAGCATCGCTGGGACGTGCTGAGGGTTCAGCCTAGCACCGGCTACTGAGAACCACTGGCTGAGTGCCAGACACCCTCCTGGAACCGGAGCCCGCGTACAAAGTTCACTGAGACATGCCCCTGCCTGAGAGATGCCTATAGTCTAGCTGGGGGAACAAATATGTCAGCCTAGAACTTCAGTTGCCATGGCGAACGCTGCACTGAAGTGAGTGCTGAAGAGGCAGATGCTTTGGCAGCCAGAGGAGGAACTGGGCAGGGAGGGCTTCCTGCGGGAGGGGGCACTTGAGCTGAGTGAGGGTTAAAGGGGCTGCTGCCCCCAGCCTTTTGATCTGGCCAGGGTATATATCTCTCTCCCACTCTGTGAACTCCTCAGTAGAATCGAATTTTCTGGATCCTGCAGCACCCTTGCTTTAGTTGGCTCCCTTGGTACCTTTGTGGTTTTTAATAGTCACCTCCTCTATTGCCTGAGCGAACATGCTGAAGAAAAAATAAAAATCTTGTCAGCATTATTGCTCAGAACACAGTGATTCACTCTTGTCTCTCCATACTTAGAAGCAGGACCAGCGGCGAATGAATGTAAACTGCAGAGGAAGGACTTAAGTAAGATCTGAGGACAACACTCCAGATAGGATATGAGGACAAGTGACTCACAGGAGCGGAGGGGAATGGCCATCCCCGAAGGTCTTTAGAAATGGGAGCAAGTTCCATTTGTCTTTGTGGTTTAAGAGGTTTCATCTGGAGACAGGAAGATGAAGTAGAGGCCCCTCGAGATCTGTGTCAGCTCAGCAAAGGGAGGGGAAAACGAGCTGGAATTTTTGAGCTAGAATGTTGCTCAGATCTGGCCTAACCCCTCATTTTCCTGTTAAAGTGACTGAAGAATGTCTGTCTCCTTAAGTGGGTCATTCATTCATTAATGAGCCAAGACACCAACCACATCTGCCCCCAGCTGGGTGCTGCCCTGCGTTGATCCCTGTCCGGGGGGTGCACTCTGGGGGCACCCCACAGCCCTACCGGATGGAGTTCATGCCTTGTGAAGAGGGCTGCAGGAAACCCGCAAGTAGTTGACTGTCTGGCTGGTGGCACTAGAGAAAAGCTTCAGCTCCTACTCAAAAAATGTTCTGAAAATGGCCCAGTGGGAGCTAGTGGTCATCTTATTCACTCCAGTATTCTTGCCTGGAGAATCCCATGGACAGAGGAGCCTGGTGGGCTGCAGACTATGGATTCGCACAGAGTCAGACACGACTGAGTGACTATCACTCTAACTATTCACCCTCCTGGCCCAGCACCTAGAAGAGACCTGGGCATACCTATAGGGCCTTCAGTAAACTTCGCTGAATGAAGAGTAAACAGCAGACAATCCAAAAGTTATTCCTCTTTTACCAAACATTTGTTGGCCAGTGCATTTACCTTTTCAATTCTGTTTTGCTTAAGCCAGCAACTGAATCATTACACGATGCCCCCAGCAACAGAGAGAGGCGCCCAAAAGTGTGCTGGGGGCAAGCGTGACAAACAAAACAGTTTGGGATTTTTCTCAATGTGCATAATTCTTTTGAAAGGGCGGACATTATGTTCATTGATGTTGACTTGCCTTTTTTGTGTGTTGTAGTTTGTTGTTGTTCCCAGACGGAAAGTAAAGGCTGCATATTTCAAATTTAGGAAAAGCATGTGGTCTAGTTCTCTAAGCTGCATTCAGCAAGATGGCTACAGAGATCGCCAAAGGAACAAGGCTTGCTCTCAGAAGAGAATCTGATTAAGGAGGAGCCAAACAGGAGCCAGTGCTGGGCAATGAGTTTAGAATACTGAGTGGTGAAGTTTACTTCATGGGGTGAATTTCAATGGACTTGTGCAAATTAAAGAAAAGCAGCAGAAGAAAACACTATGGCGGGTCTCTTGCTTCTTCTTATCTGTTCATTAAGGAAGCATTGAGTTCTAGGAGGCACCTGCCCAGCTCTTTATTTTCCCGCAACCAGCGCGCTAAATCTGGAGCTCTGATGAGGAGAAGATCCTCTGCGGTCATGTAGGGTGATCAGGCTTAGGAAATGATTTCACTTTGTTCAGGTCTGAGATTAGTTTCGGTTTCAGGCTGTACCAGGAGCTGAGAGAAGAGAGCGTGAGCTAGAGCCAGCGAGAGGAGGAGGAGGCTGCTGGGAGAGCCTCACCATTGGCTGTCCCGAGTGGCAAGGTGGGCGGGCAGGGAACTCCTGCGCAGAGCAGGGAGCGGAGGAAGATGAATCAGAGATACAGTCAGGGGAGGCAGCCACTGAGCATCTCTGTGTCTATGGACTGGGCAGCAGCCTGGGACGGTATCAGCAGGTGTGTGTAGGGCAAAACCCCGCAGTTACAGGACTTCTGAGCCAGGGCTGCGAGGTCGTAGGGAAGCTGTAAAACACAGATTACCTGGATGAAGTGGGTTTTGCATGAGCAGGTGCCAAGCTAGGAGGAAAGCCAGGAGTCAGGGTGCCACAACCCCCCCCCCCCGCCCCCCACATCTTATACCCGTATCCTTACAACTTGCGTCCTCTTGCATTTGAGTTTCCTTTTAAAAAAAAAAAAAAAGACAAATGAAGGTTTGAGAGCTGATAGTTGAGAACTTGCAGACTTTTGCGAGTTGGCGCATCCTCTAAGATTCTGTCTTCAAGCTGTCGTTTCTCCTTGAGACGGTTTGCGGCCAGTCTGGCGGTTTCACGGGGCATCATTATCTCAGAAAATCAGCGCTTTCCCTCCCCTGACTGGCTCTGGGTGCGGCAGACACAGATGTTTCATCTCACCCGAGCAGTGTTACAGCACCATTGCATTTTATTCCTCCAAGTCATAAATTCATTTTATTTCTAAAAGAGAGAAGCATTGAATTTTACAGCCAGGAAGGATTTTGAAGATCATCCAGACTGCTCCTAGAGGAATTTGTGGTCCTGGGTCATTAACCACCTTAAAAAAGAACTATAGTACGTGGTTAAAAACTCTTGAGTCAGACTGCCTGTGTTTGAATCCACCTTTGCTAGTTGCTGCTGTGTTCTTGGGACAAGTTAACTCAATCTCTGAGTCTTAGTTTCCTAAGCCATATGATGGGAGTAATAATACCCCCTAATTGTTGCTAGTGAGGATCAAATACTCATTAAGCCTTAGCACAGTGCTTGGCAAATCGTAAGTTCTCAATAAATGTTAGCTACTGCTAGCATTTGTTATTATCCTCATTTCATGAAATCATATCATCATCAGTGGCTGGTTGGTTAGAGCCCGGGCTACAGTGCTAAACTCTTTACAATACTAGTTTTCTCCAGCATGGCCATACAATGATTTCATCACAGTCTTGAAACACACAAAGAGCATTAGTGAAAGTACTTGTGTAGAAATCTAATGCACAAACATTCATAAAAGAGCTGGAAGAAATGGGCTCAATCCATGTGTTAGATATATTAGACTGTGGGCATGAGGGCATGTGTTTACCAAATAATCTGTGTCCATAAACACCCTTTATAGTGTTTAGAGGTTTCCTAAATGCCAGAATGGTTACCTCTGCTGGAAAGGCCAGGGTGGGTTCTTCGATGTTTTTGTTGAACTCTCCTCAAATTGGAAACATCCATTTCAATGAGTTGTGATGGCAAGCAGGCTTCTGGGTGTAATGGAAATATTTCTGTAGCCTGGCTGCTGTTTATCAAGGGTGAAGACAGTGCGTGTTTTTAAAAACTATGGGCTTGGCAGAAGTCCACATGTCTTAGGCCAGGCCAGCACAATGCCTTCCCAAATGATTTGCACTGACCTTTTTTTTTTGCAAATTGTTGACAGCCTGGGAGCCTCCCAAGGGAGCCTGAAATATTGTTGAGGAGGGTGTCATCCTTGGCCTTGAGGGGTCTTTTGACACTTTTGATGGGGTGGTATAAGGCCGCTTTGGTATATTTTATTGGAATATGAAAACAAATGGAAATTAATTTTGTTTGGCAAATCCTGCAACATTCCCTTGAGATATTGCCACTCTCTGGGGCTTACAGAATTGAAATCTGTTTTTGATGCTGATCCATGGGACTTCTCAAATTTCTATGCCTGAGGGAGAGAGCTTGTTAGAGCGTGAAGTCTGTGAGTGTGATTCAGGGTCCAAGATGAGAAATCCAGTCTGAGCTCTGCTGTGTATGGACTGTCATTCTGAGCAGATCACTTAATTTCTTAGTTTGTACTTTTCTTCAGTTTAATCTGTTATTGTACTCACAACAACAAATGGCTTTTGAACACATCTGTTAACTAGAGCTGGTAATAATAGTACCTGTTGCACTAGATTGCACTGGATGGGGCTTCCCAGGTGGCGCTAGTGGTAAAGAACCTGCTTGCCAATGACAGGAGACATAAGAGACACAGGTTCGATCCCTGGGTTGGGAAGATCCCCTGGAGAAGGGCATGGCAACCCACACCAGTATTCTTGCCTGGCGAATCCCCAAGGACAGAGGGGCCTGGTGGGCTACAGTCCATAGGGTCGCATAGAGTTGGAATGACTAAAGCAACTGAGCATGCATGCATGCATTGCATTACTTGGCTGTGATGGTCTAACAATAATTACATTTTGTTTACCTACTTATCGCACGCCAGTCACCTCTCTGTACATTTTAAGAGGATACATTTATTTACTCAGCCCGCTATGTGTATAGTAGTATTTACCACTTTCCAGATGAGGGGCTGGAGACTCAGAGGGCTAAGTCAACATGCCCAAGGGCACACAGTCAGGAAACTGAGGAACTGGGATCTCAACCCTGAAAGCCAGGCTGCTGACTCTGTAGACAGTGTTTCTAAAATGACTTTGTTGTCGTGTAGTACTTCTTACTCTTCCACTGTTCCTCTTGTTATTTGACGAGCCGAGGGAGGGATAAGCTGAGCCTGGAGGTAGATTAAGTGTACAGATCACAGTGTTGGAAAGAATGAAGAGACAGAGCATATGAGAGCTTTTTTTGGAGTTATAGGGAAACAGCTGTTTCTAAGTTTGGGACAGAGCCGGAGAGCGCCGGCAGAGACAGAGAAGGACATTTCTCAGTGGCTTTTTGCTCTCTGCCGTGAAGGGCTGTGCTGTGGATTTAAGGGCCATGTGTGTCTTTGCTCTCCTATCACATTTTATTTGGAAGCCTTTCTCTCCCTTCCAGCCCTCAGCTGTGACAGCTTCAGAAACTTAGAAAACTGCCGTGGATACAGATAGCAAACTCTTGAGTCATGAAAGGCAAGGTGAAGGATGGACTTGTTAGTGGAAATTCTTCTTTGTTATTGTATTTCTGTGAAACGTCTATGGGGGTGACCCATGGAGTGGCTTGTGCTCAAAGGAGAGAGAATTGAGAGCTTGGGTGACTTTCTTCTCATGAGTTGTCTTAATAAGAATCATCCTATAAGCTTTCATCTTGGAAAAGAGAGAGGGTGCGAGTGAGTGCGATGTTATCTGACGGAAACCAGAGGCCTTCTGTGTGGGTCTCCCAGGGCAGAGCTGGGCCGACACAAGGGTCTTGGTGGCTCGAGCCAAGGGTGGGGGCCCCCAGGGGCTTTGGGAAGGGCTGCCGGCTTTGTGCCACTGCCACCTCCAGCCCTCTCCAGCCCTGAGAGGCTAGGAGAGGACTAGGCCTTAAGAGAGAAGTGGACTGGGGGCTGGGTGTGTGTCAGTTTTCAGTGGGGCTTCCCAGGTGGCTTAGTAATAAAGAATCCACCTGCCAATGTGGGAGACTTGGTTTCGATCCCTGGGTCAGGAAAATCCCCGGAGGAGGAAACGGCAACCCACGCCAATATTCTTGCCTGGAGAATTCCCGTGGACAGAGGAGCCTGGCGGGCTACAGTCCATGGGGTTGCAAAGAGTCAGTGACTGAGTGTACACTCACGCATTTTTAAGTGGCAAACCACTGGTGAAATTCATACATAGCAGTGATAATTTTGAGGATATTAATGTAAAAATTCATCCCATACAACTGGACAACGCAAACGTAAGTTTAGATCTGTAGGGATGTGAATGGCTACTCCGACTCCACCTGATGAAGGGGGTGGGGCGGGGCCCTCCCCGTGTTAGTACCTGGTTCCCTGGTACATTTTGGGGGACCTCTTGTTTTCTTCTAGAACTAAGAAAGGAACCTTCCAGGTCCTGGAGTCACCCTGTTTGTCTCTGAGTTTGTGAAGAAGCTGGGGGGCACAGCCTTCTCTGACCTCCTCTCCGTGACCTTTCTGTGGACTCTCCTTTGGATTGTGAGCTGAGTCTGGGGTCTCCAGAGGAAGGCGAAGTCCCCTTGGGAGGGAGGGATTGCTGGAAGACCCCCTCAGACCAGCCACCCAATTTAGGGATGATCCGTGACAGGGTGGTTGTGTTTTCAGACTTCCTCTGACCTCATGGCACACTTTGCCCAGAGTGGTTGTGTTTCTCCACAAGACCTCACTGCCCCGGTTTTGCCTCATTTTCCTTCCTGCCCCAGCCATCAGCAGAAGATACTTAAAAAAAAGAAAGAAAACAGGTATTTGGCTGTGTTGGGTCCTAGCTGTGGCTTGCAGGATCTTTTCTTGCAGTGCACTGACTCTCTAGTTATGGGGCATGGCCTTAGTTCCTCCGAGACATGTGGAATCTCCTTGGACCAGGGATCCAACCCACGTCCCCTGCATTGCAAGGCAGAAGTCCCAGTACCTACTGTTCTTACACTGCTCCCATGTGTAAGAGGATTTACTCATGTCAAGCAATTCACTTCAGTTATTTAATTTAGTCCTGTAGCAAACCTATACGCCAGGGGTTATTGTCTTTTTAGATGGGGGAACTGAAGCTGAGGGCTAACTAACCTGTCCAAGTAATAGCCACTTACTGTGTGGATGTGTTTTTTTGTTTGTTTTACAGTTTATTATAAAAATTTTCAAATATACCCAAACTTAGAGAAGCTAGTACAATACATTCCCATGGACCCATCACCAAACTTCTTCACTCCTTGTGGAGAAGCCCCCGCTGCAGTGCTTCTGGGGTCGCAGCATACAGCAGATACCTTTGTGTGAATTAGAAGAAAGGACTCTTTCTCTAGGGTTCACAACGTAGTAAGCCAAGCACAGGCTGGATCCAGCCCCATCTGCCCCTACGGGTGGCCCCTCTGTGTAGTGAACAGCCCACAAAACTGTATGTGATGGCTCTCTCTGCCTCACTGCTCTTCTCATCTAGCTTTTGACACAAAGAGTCAGAGTCATTTCTCTGGTTGGCCCTCAATTACAAGGGACGGGGGGAAGAAAGCTCAGGTGTTGAGGACTTCTGGGGCTAGAATAAATTACGCAGGGGGGTAATTCCAGAGGAGATATTCCGGCTGCAGAGGAGGGTGAGGGCAAATGAGCTGTGTCTTTTATTGCTCCTGTTTTTCTACCAGCCACCTGCTCCGTTGATGGCTCCTCCCCGATGCCTTCTCCTGTCTCTTCTGTGCCCAGGGCAAGGGAGGCAGTTGTATGTGTCCATGTGGCTGGCAGGGGGGCAGCTGGTAGAGCCCAGGGTGTGAAAACCTGGTGTGGAATCAGTCTTGGCTGCCACCCTCATGGAGTCGCTGGGACAAGCTGTCTTTGCCTTCTGGCTGTTCACCTTTTCTTGGGGCGCAGTTTAGCCAGTGGCCCAGGGGGAGGTCCCGCCTTCACGCCTGCAGAACTGCTCCTTTTAGTCACAAAGTCTGGTCTGTGGGTCACCAGGTAGGGGCCATCTCGAAGAGAGAAATTGGGTCTTTTTTTTACTGCTGTGCTTTTGGCTGTACAGCGTCTAGTCTTGGGGCTCTAGGAATATTTGTTAAACAAATGAATGTTAGACAATTATAGCATCCTGCAGACCAGAGAAAGGTGCTGAAGAGTCCCAGTTGAATGTTCTATGTGTTTCATTTGGGAGAGTAGCTGGACTATGCTGCAGTACTAGTCAGACTCTGACATTGTGGTGGCTTGACACAAACTGTGTTTCATTTGCACTCATAGGAAGTCTGACGTCGGTTAGACAGTCCTCCCCTCATCTGGTAGTCACATCATCTGAAATATGGGACCATCACAGTTCCCCAGCCCCTGACTTTTAACTGCCTTACCAACAAAGGTCCGTCTAGTCAAGGCTATGGTTTTCCCAGTGGTCATGTATGGATGTGAGAGTTGAACTGTGAAGAAGGCTGAGCGCCAAAGAATGGATGCTTTTGAACTGTGGTGTTGGAGAAGACTCTTGAGAGTCCGCTGGACTGCAAGGAGATCCAACCAGTCCATCCTAAAGGAGATCAGTCCTGGGTGTTCATTGGAAGGACTGATGCTGAAGCTGAAACTCCAGTACTTTGGCCACTTCATGCAAAGAGCTGATTCATTGGAAAAGACCCTGATGCTGGGAGGGATTGGGGGCAGGAGAAGGGGATGACAGAGGATGAGATGGCTGGATGGCATCACTGACTCGATGGACATGAGTTTGAGTAAACTCTGGGAGTTGGTGATGGACAGGGAGACCTGGTGAGCTGTGATTCATGGGGTCACAGAGAGTCGGACACGACTGAGCGGCTGAACTGACTCACTGACCAAGGAACTGACACCTATTACTTCTATGCACATTTAATTGGTCAGAACTTCTCACATGGCTCCAACCTAACTGTAAAGGAGGGTGGGAAGTGTAGAGGGGTAAAGGGTTGTCTTCATGGTTTCAAAGAAGAGGATTTTGTTTTTGATTTTTGTTTTGATAGGTAAGAAGGGAATTTGGAGAAGGCAATGGCATCCCACTCCAGTACTCTTGCCTGGAAAATCCCATGGACGGAGGAGCCTGGTGGGCTGCAGTCCATGGGGTCACTAAGAGTCGGACAGGACTGAGCGACTTCACTTTCACTTTTCACTTTCACTCATTGGAGAAGGAAATGGCAACCCACTCCAGTGGTCTTGCCTGGAGAATCCCAGGGACGGGGGAGCCTGGTGGGCTGACATCTATGGGGTCACACAGAATCGGACACGACTGAAGTGACGCAGCAGCAGCAGCAGCAGCAAGAAGGGAATTTATTCAGATTCAGAGAGAAGAGCACTCCACAGACAGAGTGTGGGCCATCACAGAGAGCGAGTGCTGCCTGTATTTCTTATCTCTGGTTTTAATCCATTAGAGTGCCTACAGCCTCATCACTTATCATCAGTTGTCATATTTTTTTAAAAACACTAACAAGAAGGGAACACCTGCCACTTTCTTTAATCCAGGGAAGGAGGCAAGAGATGGCCGAAGGGGAGTCACATGGCAGGAATTTTAACCCCTCCTTTATTACATTTAATCTTGTGATAATCATTTAGTCACTCCACCTTTGTGAGCCTCTTTCCTCATCTGCAAAAGGAGGATAATTATCCAACCCATCTGTTAGTTCAGACTCTACTGATTCCAAGTAACAGAAACCAACTTGAGCTATTTGAAGCCAGGGAGAATGCAAGAATCAAGGGCAGGAAATACTGCTGGCCTCCGAAGTGCCTGGAACTGCAGGATGCCGCTGCTTCTGTGGATGTATGCTAGATATCACGGGTTCTCAGCCCCCTGATATATCCATTTTCCTTCTAGAAACATCAGACTGGATTGTATTTCAGACCTTTGATTCAGATTCCTGAGAGAAGAATCTGATTGGTCCCTTACTGTCAGTTGTCTCCTGCTGGTCCAATCAGTGATGGCCAGGGGCACATGGTCATATAGTACCACCTGGCTTGGGCCCTTTCCCCTGTGAATGTGGGTGGAGGCAGTCCTCAAAAAAGGTGCTGATGCTTACCTGGTTCAAGGGTTGTTGAGCTGACTGGATGTCTGTAAGAGAGCTTTGAGAACTATTAATATAAAGTGCTGCATAAATATGAGCTGGCAGGGTGATGTGTTAGGAATCTTGGAGATTGCACTGCCCTGAAGAGGGGTGGGAGAGATTATATTGCTGTGAGAGAGAATTTAAATTTTGTTGGAGGCAGGGGAGCTGTTTGTTGGAAAGTCATGGAGCAGAGACTGAAGGAAGTGGACAGGACTAGCATGGTACATTGCCTGGGTCAAGCTACATTTATAGGCCATTAGACCATAACATTGTAAAAGAAGGAGTACTTTGAGTGTGTTTTCACCTCTGTAGTTGAAACTGCGATTGTGGAAATGATGTTAGTCCAGATTATGGCTTAGTCCTTGTCTGACACGATCCCAGTGGGCTGACTATGAGCAAGTCATGTCACCTTCCCTGGGCTGAGTTAATTCTGCTCTTTGAAGATGCTGTATCCATGAAACATGGGGATTAAGGCACGAAGTTTGGAATGAGACGGTTGGGTCTGGATCCTCACCATTCACTTGCTAGTTGTATGACCCGGGGACATTTCCTAACCTCCTCCAGTCTGTGTCCTTACTTGTGACAGGTACCTACCTCATAGTACCTACCTCATAAGGTTATTGTGCCAGTTATATGAAATGAAAGCTCGGTAAAATATCAGCTAGTATGGTTAAGGGAAGTCAAAGCTGCCGGATGCCAGGGACCCGTGGCCACTGTGGTAACACTGTGTGCTCAGTACTCTTAGTCAGAGTGAGCACGAGGCTTTCAGGGGGTGGGTGGGGCGCGGGGAGGGAGGGTGGCACGCTGGAGGGGCCTGGGGACCCACCACTAGAGGCAGTCTACGGGGCTGGCGCTCGGGGCTTTCGAATAATCCAGTTCCTCCCTGGAGACCTGTGCCCGCTCCCGCCCCTCGGAGCCGCTTCTGGACAGGCGGTCGGCTGGGTTCAGAAAGTTCAGCGGCCTCTTCCCTGCAGTCTTGGGAGGTCCTGGGTCTCAAACCAGAGCCAGGTTGAGGATTAAACTGCTTCCCGTGGTGAAACGGCAGTTTCACCTCTTCAAAAAATTTTGAAGATCTCTTCAAAAAAATAAATGAAGAACCCCCCCAGACCACAGGACAGTTTGAGGGCTGAATTATTCAGACGCCCGGCTGGCTCCTCGGGACGCGGGGCCGGGGAAACGAGGGCCCAGCCCGCGCCCTCAGGCTGCGTCCCTACGCCGCCCGGCCGCGGCCGCGGGTCCCGGCGCGGCGACTGTGAGGGGCACGCAGCGCGGCCCGCGGCCCGAGAGCGCGCGGCTGAGCGAGGAGGCAGGGCCGCAGGGAGGCAAGGGAGGTGTCGCCGCTTTCGCCCCCTCAGGACCGCGTCTTCTGACTGGAGGAGCATCGCGCTTCCGGCGACTGAGGGGCGCAGGAGACGGGCGGGGCCGCGGGGAGGGTCGGGGCGGGTGTCAGGGCGCCGCACCGCCTCCGCCGCCTGGAGGGCCGTGGCTATGGCAACCCGGCAGGCCGCGGCAGCGCGGGCTTTCAAAGGCCGCCTTGTTCCTGGTGGGGGCCCTTCAGCGCCCGCAGCGGGCTCTCCAGGCCCGGGCAGGGAGGGGCCGCGCGGAGGGGCGGCCTGCGGCGGAGGAAGTGCCGTTCCGCGGCCCCCTCCCTCCCCGGCTGGTTTCCTGGAGGCCCCGGTTTCCACAGCTCCTTCTGGAGAATGAAGAGAAACCTCAGCAGGAGGATGTGTTCGGTCTCCAGGCGACAGTGTGTGTGTCTGTGTGTTTGTGTCTGTGTTTCTGTGTGTAACTGAGAGGAGGTAAGGAAGCTTGGCGGGGGGGGGGGGGGGGGGGGGGGGCGGGATGGGAATCACTATCTTGCTGGCCTCCTACAATGGAAGAGTCTGGTGCCCTAGACAGATTTTAGCAAGCTAGCCAGTGCCACCTGAAGCAGCTCTTTAAGACTCTCTCATCCTTTTGGCAGTGAATATCAAAGGAGAAAATATCAGAGAAAATACTAAGTCACTCATTAGATGTAACCTAACCACATGGCAATTTACATGCTTATGTATTAGCTAGTGAATTTTAGTGACAAATCTGATCTTGAGAGCTTGAATAGCCTTTGCTGTTTTGGGGGGAAGCTTGGCCCCTGTGATTTCCCACCCTTTGTTTAGTCTTTAGTGTTGAAAGTGAAAGTGTTAGTCCCTTAGCTGTATAGGACTCTTTGTGACCCCCTGGACTGTAGCCCGACAGTCTCCTCTGTCCATGGAATTCCACAGGCAAGAATACTGGATGGCTTGCTATTCCCTTCTCCAGGGGATCTTCCCCACCCAGGGATCTAATCCTAGTTTCCTGCATTGCCGGCAGATTATTTACCAACTGAGCTACCAGGGAAACCCAAGTATAAAAATTGGGAAGGATGGCATGTCTGCTCTCTAAGCACCTTGTGAGTGATGAATGCATTTCCACTTCAGGCTGCTAGGGGTTAAGAGCCAGATCTTCCTTGACACCTTATCCCTCTTCGGCTTTCTCTGAAGAGGTGGCCTGCAGGGGTAGCCTCGGGTGTGGGGAGTTTGGGAGGCAGGACAAGAACTTGACTGCATCCTGTCAACATTGGTCAGGCCACTGTCAATCAGTTCTCCAGATCCTCCTGGGAAACCCTTGAAGCAAGGTGTGGGGAAAGATTCTTGCCTTTGGGTCTCAGAAAAAAGCTAATTCTGGGCCTGAGTTTAATTCCAAGTCATGATCAGCCCGAGGGAAACAGCGTTGTCAGGTAGACTGGATCTTCTACTGTTGCGGCTGTGCCTTGGCCTCATGCCTTCCATTCTGGCCAAGAAAGGTGGAGAGGGGTCAGTAAACTTGAGTACACATAGGCGGGCATCCTGGCTGTTTAGCAAAGGGTCCTCATACCTGAGCGACAGCATGCAGGGGGGCTTCTTCAGAGGTTGGGCACCGAGACCAAAGTCAGGTGGCTGGACTCTCAAAGGTTCCTGCCTCCGTCCCCTTCTCCTTGTGAAACCTGGAAGATTGTGTTAATAGATTATTCTTGTCATATACAATTGAATCTGGGGGAGATGGTGTTACCTGCAGTGGCTTCTTCATCTAGTGGGGGTGGAGAGGGCTCAAGAACTTTCCAAACTCTTCTGATTAGCATGAAATAGGTGCTGCACGGAGCATTGTCTGAAGCTTGGTGGAGAGAGGGGAAAAAAAAATGTAGTTCATGTTTCTGGAGAAATTCAAGTCTATGGATGAACCAACCAGCACATTAAAGGAGGGCCTGTAAAGTGACAGACATTCTTGTTTACTTGTAGAATCTTAGACCAGAATTAGAATGTGTGTGAGGTGGGCCCAGGCACCGGTGAGTCAGAAGCTCCCTAGGTGTTTCTTATGCACAGCCAGGGTTTCAGGCCATTCCCCCAGTGCAGTGTTCACAATCGGGGATGGTTTTGTCCCCCTGGGAGACATTGGCAGTGTCTAGAGATGTTTTTGGCTGTCCCAAGTACTGACAGGAGTGAGAGCAACTTGTAGGGAAGTAGCACACAGCAGGGTTTGGAGGTAGGAGAGTGTGGTTTGGGTTTGCAAAGAAGAAAGCGGTTCGTGGTTTCAGAGAGTCAGCTGAGATCCGGAGTTGGTTTTTCAGCCTGATTCTCGCCAGTGTGGGTTGTGTCTTGTCCAGACACTTTTGGTTCAGACATTGAGCCCCTCTAGCTGTGTTTACTGTGTGTGTCAGTAGCCCTCAGGCCCTGTTGTGAGGGAGGTGAAGGAGCTGTTGTCAGGTACATTCAGCCTCAAGGACCCAGCCCCACCCTGGGACTGCATGAGGGAAAGCTGATGCGCAGAAGCTCACCTTCCTTCTGGCTCCAGGATCAGGCAGTGCCCTTTGCCTGAGTTAATGGCTTCGTGGCCTCGTTGGTCATTTATTCCATCCTCTTGGAAAAGGGTGAGGAAGTGGCCCTTGTCGGTCGAGCCCATCATGGGACCAGGCTCGTGGCAGTTGGTCCAAATGTATTTTTGAATGAAAGAGTGAATCCCTAATGAGTGGGAGATCTGAACCTTTTATTGTGAATTGCCTCCTTAATAAGTACGCCTTGGGCCATAGTTGAATTAGGAGAGACAGAGTGGTAATAAGGAGGACAGTCTCTACAGTCAGGAATTTCCAGGGAATAGGACAGGTAACCTGAAGCAAGTGGGAACCATTTCCCTTTGGAGTGGCCACTAAACCATTTCTGCCCTCTGAGGGTAACCCAAAAGTGCATGTGTGGTGATCCTCCCAGGGCCTCACTGAGATCCAGCCACAGGGTGGAACGAGCAGAGCCAAAGCAGGAAGCACAGTTGTCTCTGTCTCTGTGTGTGTGTGCGTGTGTGTGTGTGAGCTTCTTTTGCTTAACGTGATATCCTTGAAATTCACCCACATTGCTGTATGTATAAAGTGTGTGTGTGTTCTCTTGTATTGCTGACCTGTCGTCTTTCGTTGAATTGATAATCCACAATTTCTTTTTTTTTAAAGACAGGAAGAGCACCTCAAAGAGAGATAGACTTCTCTGAAAAAGCCTGAAATGTTCTTTTCCAGAATCTGTGAATTTGTGTGTTTATTTCCGGGCTGTGCTAGGTCTCAGTTGCTGTGTGGGCTTTGCTCTGGTTGCCATACATTGCTGTTCCCGTACATTCCCGTACAGGGAAGCTTCTCACTGTGATGGCTCCGCTTGCTGTGGAGCACCAGCCCTGCAGAATACAGACTTCAGTACTTGCAGCACGAAGGCTCAGTAGTTGCCGTCTCCAGGCCCTAGAGCACAGGCTCAGTAGGTGTGGCCTTCGTTGCTCCTTGGAATGTGGGATCTTCCTGGTCTAGGGATCGAATGCATGCCTCCTACGTCGGCATGAGGATTCTTTACCACTGAGTCACCAGGGAAGCCCCAGGAAGCACAGTTCAATCAGAATACCTCCTCTTCTCTGCTCTGGTTATAGGTAGCAAATGCTTCAGAGCTGCTTTTCTCTGCCTTTGAGGCCTTGTTTCTGCAACTCAGGAGAAAAAGGTCCCTGGTGTCCTAGGCTCAGGCTAGGGTGGGGAAAGTGTGTTTCCGAGGTTGCCTGTGATAGAAGCCCAGTCCCATGCAGGGTGTCCTGCCCTCTCACAGCCAGCCCCAGGAAGTGGGCCTGTTCTTGGGCCCGTTGCTGGGTTCCTGCTGGCTTTGTCCAGCAGAGCTCCCAGTACCATCTTATCTGCTCCTGAGTGATGTGCGGTTAGAACCTTGCTCCTTGATGTCAGGTCCCCAGACCAGCAGTACCCATGCTGCCTGGTTAGAAATGGAGAGTCTTGGGCCCCACTTGAACTGCCCACGTCAGTCTGCATTTTAACAAGATGCCCGGGTGATTTGTGGGCATGTAAAAGCCTGAGGAGTGCCCTGCGAGAAGACTGTTCTGCTGAGGGGGCATCTGGGGAAGTGGCCTCTTTTGAGCAGCATAGGTGCTGTGTTTGCAGAGGGCTTTAGGACAGTGTTTCTCAAACTCTGAGGTGAAGGACCGGTGGTTTATTTTGTTCATCTGGGGACGGATATGTGGCCCAATGAGCACGGCCATCACAAGTCAGGGCTGGTCTGTATTCAGAGAGACAAGTCTGCCGTCACACACTTGAGTGTGTAACAATATCAAATTGCTGGAACTTCTCTAAAGCCTTCTTTACTCTCCCTGTACTTACCTCCCCAAGGACCTTCAACTAACAGTTTGGTCTGCAGATCTGCTTTCAGTGATCTTGGTCTAGGGTCCCATCTTCAGGGTCAGACAGACTTGAATCCTGGTTCTGTCACTTCCTTGCTGTGTGTTCTTGGGCAGCTGTTTAACCTCTCTGAGTCTTAATTTTGTCATCTGTAAGTCAGAGATAATAATGCCCGTGCCTCATAGGGTTGGAGTTAGGATTAAATAAGAAAGCGTGGGTGAAGCATGGAAGGCATACTTGATAATGTGCTGTGCTGTGCTTAGTCGCTCAGTCGTGTCTGACTCTTTGATCCCATGAACTGTAGCCTGCCAGGCTCCTCTGTTCATGGGGATTCTCCAGGCAAGAATACTGGAGTGGGTTGCCATGCCCTCCTCCAGGGAATCTTCTCAACCCAGGGATCAAACCCAGGTCTCCCGCCCTGCAAGTGGATTCTTTCCGTCTGAGCCACTAGGGAAGTAAAGAATACTGGAGTGGGTTGCCATCTCTTCCTCAAGGGAGTGTTCCCAAACCAGAGATTGAACCCAGGACTCCTGCATTGCAGGCAGGTTCTTTACCGACTGAGCCACCAGGGAAGCCCGAGAATACTGGAGTGGGTAGCCTATCCTTTCTGCAGGGGATCTTTCCACCCAGGAATTGAACTGGGGTCTCCTGCATTGCAGGTGGTTTCTTTACCAGCTGAGCTATCAGGGGAGCTCATGCTTGATAATATTGGCTATCAAATGTGGGCAACAGCACCATTGTTAGTGATTGCTGTCTTGGAGCATCTGAAAATGAAGACAGTGGCCCCAGTTAAGGGGTACCATTGGTTTTTAAAATATTTATTTATTTTATTTGGCTGTGCTGGGCCATTAGTTGTGGTATGCAGAATCTTTTTTAGTTGTGGCATGTGGGATCTAGTTCCCAGACCAAGAATGGAACCTGGGGCCCCTGCATTGGGAATGTGGAGTCTTAGCCACGGGACCACCAGGAAAGCCCTTGGGTACCATTGTTTTTATGACTAGACAGACAGTGGTCTTTACATGTGTAGCAAGTTTGTTTGGAACAGAAACTTTCTTCTCCCTGTGAATTTCTGATAGTCTGGGACTGCTGGTAATGTATTTTCTGCTATGTGAATTCAAGCAAGAATTGGGACAATGCTGGAACTTGGTTTTCAGTGACTGAAAGAAGTAAAAAAAATGCTAGGTAGGAAATCCCTTTCATCCGCAGGGCCATCTGCTCACCTTTCCCTCTCCTCCCCACAGTGTGTCTCTTGGATACTGTCTCCCAAGCAGGCCAAGGGGATTTTCAGTGCTAAGTTGCCTAATTCTAAACTGCCAGTGCATCCTCTATTTCTAGAGAAATGCAGCTACCCTTTTGGCTGTTTCATTAGCATGTAAGGAAGTGAAGTGAAAAAGCAGAGGACTCACCTTAAAAGATTTGTGTCCTGGAGTCAACTTAGCAAATCATTGATTGGGGTATCACCTCATTGGCCCACATTTGTTAGCCTCTTTTTGGGTTCCAGACCCCTTTTATAATCTAAAGAGAACTTTGACACCCACCTTTACCCTGAAAAGTGCACTCACACCCAAACACATTTAATTGTGCATTTGATGTCCTTGGAGGGAGGTTCCTGGACCTCGTGGAAACCTCAAGGACCCTTGGCTAAGAAGCCCCACAAGGCTCGTTTCTCATGTACTAGAATATTCAAGAGGCAGGTTTTGGAGTCAGAGTGCCGGAGTCTGAATCATGCCTCTGCTGCTTGCTGCCCTGCTGAGCTTGGGTAAGTTCATTATCTCCTCTAAGCCTCAGTTTCCCCATCTGTGAAGTCAGGACAAGAATAGCACTTACCTTACTGGGTAGTTGTGAAACTAGGTGAGGGAGTGTTTGGCAGATGTCTCTGTTGTGTAATTAGTATTTGGCCTACAGAGTGGCCCACTGCTCCCTGGAGGAATCCCCCCTTGGTGGCAAGAACTTGTGCCATCCTTGTTTGAGAGCAAACAGTATTTGGACTGAGACCATGAGGTTTTCCTTGGGATGGGTGGGGAGTGGCTCCTCAACACACCTCTGGGAAATTTAGAGAGCTGGACAGCTTTGGAGTGAGGCTCCTAGAAGCTCTGTTGGCCCAGCTGCTCCCATTCAATAATTTCCTTGTGCCGTTGTTGGTTTTGGCTCCGGGCTCAAGGGCCCTGCCTCACGAGCTTCCTTGAAACTAGATGCCAGACCCAGAGGAGCAGGGAGGAGGGAAGGAAGAATGAAGACGCAGACTTTTTCTCCTTCCTTAATTAACTCTGACTCTCTTGCTCCCTGGGCTTTCAGGCTGTCTGCAGCCCCAGCAATTATTGGGAGTGTTAACTGGGGTCAGGGCTGCGGCTGGGCTTCAGGGAACTCCCGGGACAGTGCTGAGGGAGGAGGGACGTGCCCGTCTCCTGGAAGGAGGGCTTCACCCCTGGCTGCCCCCTTTGAGCCGAGCCGCCTCTAGCTCCAGCCCCACACTCAGGCTGCCCCCGAGATCGAGATCCGCTGGAGCTAAGGGATTCCAAACCACGGGCCCCCGCCCACTGGGCCTTAATTGCATTAACGCACAAAGCAGGGATGGCTGCCCTGCCTGTCCCCCGAGAACAATCGCGTCCTGTTCTCATGGCCTGTTTTCCCGCAGCTGCTCCTCCCTTTCATCTCGGCCTCTTTCCCAGGGACGCGGGGCTCATTCCCAGGAGACCGGCATGTGCTTTCTAACCTTCTTCCTTCTTCCCTGGTCTCACTGGTTTTGTGTATCCCTCTCTCCCCTCTGGTTCAGAAGCCCCATCCTATGTTCCTATCCAGTCCTGATTTTAGACTGTGTGGGTGAAGGGTTTGAAAAAAAAAGATTAATCTGTCTGTTTTTGCTTCTCATTTGCATGTTGTCATGAGAGGGGAGCAAAATGCCCCCACTTTATTGGTTTATTTTTTATAATATTTGTTTGTTTAGCTGTGCTTAGTTTTGTGTGTTTAGCTGTGTCTTAGTTACAACACACGAGATCCTGTAGTTGTGGTGTATGGGATGCAGTTCCCTGACCAGGGGTTGAATTCATGCCCCCTGCATTGGGAGCACAGAGTCTTAGCCACTGGACCACCAGGGAAGTCCCCATAATGCCCCCACTTTATTGATTTATTTTTTATAATTTATTTATTTATTTATTTAGCTGTGCTGGGTTTTAGTTGCAGCACACGCGATCCTGGAGCTGTGGTGTATGGGATGCAGTTCCCTGACCAGGGGTTGAATTCATGCCCCCTGCATTGGGAGCACAGAGTCTTAGCCACTGGACCACCAGGGAAGTCCCCATAATGCCCCCACTTTATTGATTTATTTTTTATAATTTATTTATTTATTTATTTAGCTGTGCTGGGTTTTAGTTGCAGCACACGTGATCCTGTAGCTGTGGTGTATGGGATCCAGTTCCCTGACCAAGGGTTGAATTCGTGCCCCCTGCGTTGGGAGCACATAGTCTGAGCCCCTGGACCACCAGGGAAGTCTCCATAATGTCCCCACTTTATAATGATGCTCCACTAGTCATAAGATACCTTCCGTTGGTTTAGAATATGATAGTTTTAGGAATATCATCACAGAAACGTTTTTCATGAATCAACACACATGTTGATGCAGCAGCAAGGCTGGGTACCGCTTACACCTAATTTAGGGGAAGGAAGGGGCTTGTTACCAGCCTGACAGCTAGGAAGTCACAGAACAGGGACAAAACCCTGGTCTGACACTCAGGCCCTTCCTACCTCCTTGGCTTCCTGAGGGTGGGCCTTTCTTACTCCAGCCCAGGGTCTCTGGTCTCAAATGCCGGCAGCAGAGGACATCCAGGGGGCCCCGTCAGTGATGGTGAACTTGAGCTCCATGCCATGAGCTGTGAGTAAGGGGCCCCAGAGAAGCAGCATTTCTGATCTCTCCTCTTCCTCTGTCTCCTCCTCAGCTTCAAGGGACAAGGACGTCACTTTTCTCCTATTTCACTGTCGCAATTATTCCAGGTGCTTAGTTCTTTAAACTCTCCAGAGAAGGCGCTTCCCTAGTCCTATCCCCCTTCTGGTGTCTCCCAGTCCTGGCGCCCAGCACAAGCACCCGACCCTGTGACCCTGGAGACTTCTCGGTCAGCAGGACCTGTGTGGGCTGCTTTCTGGACCGGGGCCTCCCTGCCCAGCTGGTGACCGGCCTGAAGCCCCAGCCTCAGGCCGGGCCCGGAGCCTGGGCAGCTGGGTGACCGCCTGGCCCCCTGGGGAGGAACCTTGCTCACAGAGCCCAGCCTGCTGCAGGTGGCGCAGCCCCTGTAATTAGTGTTGTTTTGACGACAGCTGGTGCCTTCCTTCACTTTAAACCCCTTTCCTCCTTCACATTTTCGCAGGGCTCAAGGACCTGCTGTTCTGCCTCCCGCCAGCCTTCCCAGGAGGCTTCTGAGCCTCATGGTAAAGCTCGTCCCTCTTACACACTTATGCTGACGGGCTTTGTGGCACAGGCAGGAATCCTCGTCTGCCAGCAGTCTCCAAGGGACCCTGGAGCCCTCGGTGGCAACCGTCTTCTGCCCCCTCGCCTGGGGCAGGGCACCTGCCTGGATGGTTTCAGTAGGCATCTTTCACCAGAATCCTTTAGAGCACTTTGAGGGCGAATGGGCTTTTTGTTACATTCCCTGGCTTCCCTGGTGGCTCAGATGGTAAAGAATCTTCCCGCAGTGCAGGAGACCCAGGTTCAGTCCCTGTCTGGGGAAGATCCCCTGGAGAAGGAAATGGCAACCCACTCCAGTATTCTTGCCTGGAGAATCCCATGGACAGAAGGAGCCTGGTGGGTTGCTGTTATGGGGTCATGAGCAGTCGGGCACGACTGAGTGACTAACACACACATATACACACTGGAGAATTAAGCGCCCTGGGAAGGGTGCCCCACTGGCCTGGGGGCCACACGTGAGCACCGATGCCCCGGGGCCTTGGGCTGCAGCCACACCCGTGCTGTCTCATTGCTGTGGGCTGCTCACCTGGGGCTGTGCCATCCCAGAAAGACTTCATCCTGACCCCTCAGACACACGGACTTCAGTCAGAATCTGCTCCTCTCATAAATCAACTGTGCTTCAACTTAAAAAAAAAAAAAGTGTTCCGCTTACCCCTGTGTAGTTTGTATTCTCATTCAAAAATAAAAGGAGGGGGGGATGCTTAATTTCCAACAGAGATCGTTCTGATAATTTAAATATTGCCACCAATTTGGGCTTCCCAGTGGTGCCAGTGGCAGAGAACGTGCCTGCCAATGCAGGAGACGTAAGAGATGCATGTTCAATCCCTGGGTGGGGAAGAGGAGGTCATGGCAACCCACTCCAGTATTTTTGCCTAGAGAATCCCCATGGACAGAGGAGCCTGGCGGGCAACAGCCCATGGGGTCACAAAGAGTCAGCCACGACTGAAGTGACTTGGCATGCACACACCGATAACATTTGATTATATTTCCCTCTGCTCTTTTTTTTTTTTTTAAACGTGTATAGCTTCTTGAAATTAATTGTAATCTTACTGATTACATACTTGAAAAGCTTTGTATGTAGCTTTTTCATGTGACACTGTAGAATGAGCACTTTTAATGACATGGTGTGGTTTTAAATTATTTTCAGTGACTATACCGTTGCTTCCTTGTGTATTCCCTATTGTTGACCACCCCCACTCCTAGCTCCTCTTGAAGCCTCAGAACTTTGTGGAGCATGACGATCAGGAGCCATTGTTGGGGTTGTATGGGCGTAACATTAATCCAGAGTTGCCAGGGTGCTGGCGGGAGGGGCCTGGGGCCCCGCGGGATGGAGGCTCCCAGCATGGCCCCTTCAGCCCGCGGTGCCAGAGCCCTTGAAATGGGGCACTCATTCGAACAGGCTGTGTCTGTCTCAGGAACCTTCTGTGGTTTATGCAGAGGTGAGGCTGGAGTACAGGTTCAGGCTGGCTCTCAAGGCCCATTAGTTGAGTTTCATTTCCAGCTTTGGGCCTGGCGTGGTGGCCCAGGCAGGCAGCTGGGGCCCAGCTCAGGCTCCTTCCTTGAGCCATTGGCTTTTTGGACACTTGCTCTGTGCCGTAGCCAGGGCCTTCTGAAGGTCTGTGCTCACCCTGGTGTCATCAGGTGCTGTGCACCCTGGCCCGGAGGGCCTGGAGACTGCAGGGGCCCGGTCTTAGCCACCTGAACGTCTTTTCTCCCAGTATCTCTTAACTAGACTTCTGATGAGGATAATGACGAATAATAATTATAATGCTAATAAACATCAGCCTTTCAGTTCTGTTGATTTATACCCTTTCCCCTTTCTTGTGAAGAGGTTAAGTTGAGGCATCAAGAGATTTAAGAGTTTTGAGCTTGGCTTCCAGTCCTGGCTCTGGCCTCTGTAAGTTCCATTGTCACGTATCCACTGAGCCTCAGTTTCCTCATCTGTACAATGACAGCAGTGATGCCTGACTTGCCAAGTTGATGGGAGGATCAAATTGGAGTATTTCTGTAAAATTCTCTGGCATGTAGTTGGCGACTAGTCAGTGTCATTTTGACGATGTTGTTCAGGGTCACAAACTATGCCAACCTCAAAGCCAGAGGGACTTGTCTGCCCAGTCCCTACCCTGCTCATGTTTCCCTGGAGTCCCTTTAACTGTGCACTTACCTCGCCAGCTCCAGGCAGGAAGCTTTCCTGCTTGGCTGATCAGAGGAGGCTGGCCCAGCAGAGCTGCGATTGTTTTCAGCTGCTTCTGGATGGGACGTCCTGCCAAGTCAGGCCCTGCTCTCCTTCACCCCACTAATCTGAGTGAAGGTAACTAGGACCCTTTCCTTCTGCCTTTCCCCTGGAACCGTGTTGAGAAGGCAACTCCAAGTGAATGCAGGGTGTGGTGTCACAATTGAGTATCTTTGGCCACACTTGTCTGCAGGCTCTTGCTCGATCATCCCCCCTCCCTGCCCCACCTCCCACCGCCAAGAAAAACAACAACATGAGGCCAAAGAGAGAGTCGTCTGGGGACAGCCTCGGGTTCTGAGTCCTTGTGCCCCAGTCTGAGGCCATTTAGGTGGCTGTCTGCTTTCAGGAGGCTGTGAGCTCTAGCCTGGCTAGACAGAGCTTGCCTTTGAGACTTCCCAAGAAGAATCTTATCAACTTTCCAGCCATCTGCCCAAGACCTTGAGTTTTGAGCGCCATTCCTCCTGAGGCCATGACCCAGTAGCACCCTCGTCACCAGGGGGACTAGATGGGAATGCAGAATCTTCAGGCCTCAGACAAAACCTCTACTGAGTTGGAACTTGCATTTTAGCAAGATCCTTAGGAAATTCGTGTGCACGTTAAAGGTTGAGAAGCACAGGTGCATACTGGAATCACCTGGAAAGCTGTAAAAAAGGAACTGATTGCCTAGGTCCTAGTCCAGACCACTGAATCAGAATCACTGAGGATAAGATCTAGGCATTGGCATTTTTAAAAAAGAAAAAAACAGACAAACCCCAAAACTTCCTAGGTGATTCTGATATGCAGCTAGAGTGGAGAACTAATGTAGACAGAACCTTGTCTTTGGGATGGGTGGTTCTGAATGAGAGGATCATGACAGTAATACTAAGAGTTGCTATGTATTGAGCATGAAAGGCTTTATTCTTATCTGGAATCTTCTTCCCAAACCTGAGGCTTTGAGAAAACTGAGGGTCAGAGAGGTAAAGTTAGGTGCCTTAGGTCATGTAAGTATTGTGGCTGAACTGTCTGCCTGGAGGCTTCTTTTGCTGTGACTTCACTGTAACTGAAGCTCATAATGGTTTTGAAGGGCCTGGTTCTTGGAAAATCTGGCCGAGGATTCTTTTCTTTCTCAGTTTCAATGGGACCTTCAGACTGTGTGGTTTTAGGATTGTTCAGTTTGAGGAAAAGCACACCAGCTTTTAGTCTTCATATTTGTGAACCTTTTAGAGTGAGGGATTGGGGGTGAGGTCAGTGACAGACATGCTGCAAAGAAATGATGGGAAAATCTTAAGGAAAAGGACATATTGCCAAAGGTCATAGAGAACCTGACCCCCCTTATTTATTTTAAGCTAGCTGTGCGGGTCGGAGCAAGTCCCTTCATCCCTGTGGACCCAAACTCCACCCCTCCTCCCGCAGGGGGGACTCGCTGCTCTTTCCAGTTCTGCAAAGCTGAGTTCTAAGATAAAAGTGGGGAAACCAAGGCATCGACCAGAGAGAGCCAAACTCTGGGCCCTCGAGCGGCTGGGGGGCCTTGCTGGGGCCATGCTGGGAAGGCATGGAGAGCCTGGCAGAGTGGAGCGTCCGTGACCCAGGAGGAACCCTGACACCGCCTCCCCGGTCCCGAGCCTGCAGAGAAACCTGGCGCGGAGCAGAGAGAATGCGCGGAGCAGAGAGAATGAGAAACAGCCCTTTCTTTTTGTGTTTTGAACCTCATCCAAACCTAACTTTTAAGTTCGAATAAGGATTTGGAAATCAGCCTGGGGCTCCCATGGACTCTAAATCCAGGTTACTGTGTGTGTCTTCCTTATAAAGTCATGGACTGTCTGTGTTTGGGGAATAGAATGAGTGAGGGGGACGGTTTCACTGCTTTCTTTCCTGGCTTTTCCTTTCAAGAAACACAGCACCCTGCCCTTCACATGGGCCTCTGGTGCATTTTGATGCATGATTGGTCCCTGCAGCCACTCTGTGAGCCTAGAAGGGTGTGAGCGGGACCCCCATTTTTGCAGGGAAATCACAGGCCCAGAGATGCCAAGTGAGGCCCCTGAGGTTCTGAGGCAAATTCAGGGCACAGCCTGGCCTTGAATCCAGGTCTTTTGATTCCAAGTCTAGCACTTCTTTTCCTCCATCACACTTCCCTCGGGTCCCCCTTCCTGGCCTTCCAGAGGACCATCAGTTGCCTCCTGTAGACATAGCTCATGAAATACTATCAATTTCCAGTGATCTGGAGTGTGTTTTTTGTTATATTTCTTTATTTTTTTTGGCTACCAGGCATGTGGGAGTCCAGCTCCCCAACCAGAGTTCGAACCTATTGGAGGGTGAAGGCTTAACCACTGGGCTGCCAGGGAAGTCCCCTGGAGGGTGTTTTAAAACATGCTTTTAAAAAAAATTATGTCGCTATGGAAAACAGTGTGGAGATTTCTTAAAAAACTGGAAATAGAATTGCCATATGACCCAGCAATCCCACTTCTGGGCATACACACTGAGGAAACCAGATCTGAAAGAGACACGTGCACCCCAATGTTCATCGCAGCACTGTTTATAATAGCCAGGACATGGAAACAACCTAGATGCCCATCAGCAGATGAATGGATAAGGAAGCTGTGGTATATATACACCATGGAATATTACTCAGCCATTAAAAAGAATTCATTTGAACCAGTCCTAATGAGATGGATGAAGCTGGAGCCCATTATACAGAGTGAAGTAAGCCAGAAAGATAAAGAACATTACAGCATACTGACACATGTATATGGAATTTAGAAAGGTGATAACGATAACCCTATATGCAGAACAGAAAAAGAGACACAGAAATACAGAACAGACTTTTGAACTTTGTGGGAGAATGTGAGGGTGGGATATTTCAAAAGAACAGCATGTATACTATCTATGGTGAAACAGATCACCAGCCCAGGTGGGATGCACGAGACAAGTGCTCCGGCCTGGTGCACTGGGAAGACCCAGAGGAATCGGGTGGAGAGGGAGGTGGGAGGGGGGATCGGGATTGGGAATACATGTAAATCCATGGCTGATTCATATCAATGTATGACAAAACCCACTGGAAAAAAAAAAAATAATAATAAAAATTAAAAAAAAAATTATGTAACCAATATACAACTCCATTCCTTTCATTAAAAATTTCAAATAATTTAAATGGTCCCGCTTTGACCACCTCTTCTCCCCATCTCACACCACTTCTCAGAGGTAACTGCTGATGATACTTTGATATGAGTCCTCCTTACCCTTTTTAAAACATGCATTTTGCATATGTTCAGTCTAGTTCAGTTCAATCACTCAGTTGTGTCCGACTCTTTGCGACCCCATGGACTGCAGCATGCCGGGCCTCCCTGTCTATCACCAACTCCTGGAGCTTGCTTAAACTCATGTCTGTTGAGTCGGTGATGCCATCCAACCATCTCATCCTCTGTCGTCTCCTTCTCCTCCTGCCTTCAATCTTTCCCAGCATCAGTGTCTTTTCCAGTGAGTCAGCTCTTCGCATCAGGTGGCCACAGTATTGGAGTTTCAGCTTCAGCATCAGTCCTTCCAATGAATATTCAGGACTGATTTCCTTTAGGATGGACTGGTTGGATCTCCTTGCTGTCCAAGGGACTCTCAAGAGTCTTCTTCAACACCACAGTTCAAAAGCATCAATTCTTTGGCATGTGATATTGGTGGATTATTGTAATCCCTAACTATCTTGCCGGCTTTAATTGCCAGCTGTGTGTGTGTGCATGTGGAGAAAGCAAATATTCTAACATTACCTTCAGCAAGATAAAACCAGGATGTAAATCAGCTGGGCTGGTGGTTTAGAGCAGTGTGTCTCTAGCTTGGATGTGCATGGGGTAGGAATCATGCATAGATTTTGCTAGAACGCAGATTCTGATTTAGTAGGTTGTGGAGTAGGGGCTGGGATCCTGTGTTTCTCGGAAGGTCTCGGTTGGTGCAGACACTGCCAGTTGGAGACCACCCTTTGAGAACGGTGAGTTTACAGCACATCCTGTAGAATTGAACAGACCCACTGATCCTTGTGGGCTTCCCTGGTAGCTCAGATGATCGAGTCTGCCTGCAATGCAGGAGATTCGGGTTTGATCTCTGGGTTGGGAATATCCCCTGGAGAAGGGAGTGTGTACCCACTTCAATATTGCCTAAAGAATTCTCTGGACAGACAAGCCTGGCAGGCTATAGTCTATGGAGTCGCAAAGGGTCAGACACAACTGAGTGACTAACACTTTCACTTCTTCTTTCACTATCGTTGGACCTTAAGGGCTTTCCTGGTGGTTCAGGGGTAAAGAATCCACTTGCAATGCAGGAGTCACAGAAGAGAGACGTGGCAACCTCCTGCAGTATTCTTGCCTTAAGAATCCAATGGACAGAGGAGCCTGGCAGGCTACAGTCCACAGGTTCACAAGGAGTCAGACACAACTGAAGCGACTGAGCATGCACACACATTGGACCCTAAATGGTAGCTGAGCTTGGCAAGTGTGTAAGCTTTCTGTGCTTGTAAACGGGGGCGATGAGAAGGACGCTCTACCCATAAGACTGATATGAAAACGAAATGAACCAGGACCTGTGAAACACCTAGTCCAGTGCCTGGCACACAGTGAATGCTCAGTAAATATCAGTTATTAGTATCATCTGGAGACAAAGACCCTAAAGTTGTCCAAGCCGAACAGAGAACACTTGCTGGTTGGCTACTATTTAGGGCTATTTGTTTAGTGCATGTCTGGTTATTCATTTAATATTATCATTATCACCATATCAGGATTTTTAATATGTCTCTTATGGTATTATTCCCATGAGCTTATGGGTAACTTTATCTCAGGGAGTGTGTGTTAACTTAACCAGATCCGCAGAGCTAAGAAGTAGCAGAAATAAACTTACACCCAGGTTTTAGGTCTAATGCTTGCCATGTCCCTTGCAGCTACCTTCTCTTGAGAATCTATTACACTCATGGCCCAGTGGGTGGTGTGGAAGTTGTAGCCTCTGAGGATGGCTCCAGGGAAGGAAAGACACAGGCTTAAAACTGTTTTTGCTCTCACAGCTGTCAAAAAAATAAAAACCAAAAAACTGTATCCCCTTGTGTGTGTGTGTTCAGTAGCTCAGTCGTGTCCGACTCTTTGTGACTCCATGCGCTGTAGTCCGCCACGCCCCTCTGCCCTTGGAATTTTCTAGGTAGGAGTCCTGGAGTGGGTTGCCATTTCCTACTTTAGGGGATCTTCCAGACCCAGGGACCGAACCTGAGTCTCTTACGTTTCCTTCACTGGGAGGCGGATTCTTTTACCTCTGTACCCCCTGGGAAGCCCTATACACTTAAAAATTCACATAAGCATTTTTTTCTCATAACTTTTTAAGTAGAGTGTATTTCCAGGCTTATTGTATGTCATATTCTTCAAATATAAGTTCATGAAAGCCTAGAATGGCAAATTCAGTTCACAAGGTTGTGGAAAATGTCTGCTGTAGCTCTTGATTCGCAAGGCCAGATCTTGCTGTTAGATGATGAGCCAAATCGTGCTTTGTGTTAGAAAACGTCTGACTCCATTGTTTGATTCAAATAAATGTGTTAAGCAGGCATCCCTGTGTCGGCTTCCTTGCTTCCTAATTCTAATCCTGGAATAACCGGATGGTTATGCATGGTAGAGTCGATCTTGGTAAGATAAGGCCAGCACCCTTCTCAGTGTCCATCCTCAGGAGACTCCTTCCAGGATTGCCGCATTCTTGAGTTGTCCCTTTGTTTGATGGCTCCTGTCAGGTCAAAGTGCCAGGGCAAAGCTGGCATGGCTGTGGAGATGGGCCTTTCTTTGGGGAAGTCTTGAGGAGGGCCACCTCGAGAGAACTTGTGGGCTCAGATGGTTCCCAGCACATTGATACGGACGGACACTACGGGGACATGGAGGTTCTGGAAATTGATTCCCTGAAGGCCTTACCACATCAGGAAGTTAAACTTCCCAGATGTACCTTGGTGGGCAGACCGTTGACCAGATGCCTCTCCTGGAGAGGCTGCCCTGGGTTGTGGCTCTGTGAACATTACATTGCTCACTTCAAAGCCTGTGGCTCTTTGGGAATCTTTGGTGGAGTGGGGACTGAGCCCGAACCTCCCAGGGTTTCCCTGGTGACAACCCTGGCCCTTGGCCCGTGTTTCTTCCCAGTTCCTCGCAATTAGCTAGCGGGGGCACTGACGCTACAGTGATGAGTGACTCGCTGACAGAGAGGTACACTGAAGCCTGGTCCTGCTGAGTGATTTCATGGCCCCAGAGCAGTCCACATACCCCACCAGAAAAGCTGGCTGCCATCCCAGGGGAGCCATCACAAAGCAATCCAGCCTTGGGTGCGTCAGGAGAGCTGGTCCTCTGAGCTCATCCCCTGCCTTAGGGCAACTCACTTGCCTTCTCTCCTCCTTGGCATCTTTGTCTGTGAGATGGGCTGATGCGGCAGGCATTTAGCCTTCAGAGAACTTGAAGTTGGGCAGACCTCTGTTTGAATCCTGGCTTTGTCACTTACTAGCTGTGTGACCAAGTTACATACCTCTCTGTGCCTGTCTCCACATGGCTGAATGGGCAACGACAGTGTCTCTCTCGTGGGCTGGTTGAGGGGATACAGGAGACAATGGCTAGTGAGCATGCTCAGGAGATAGTCTTGCTGTGGTTACACTTGTTCCTCGGAGGAATTAAGCAAAAGACGGGGTGGCGTGAAGGCCTGGTTGAGACTCTCCGAGGGCAGGGCGCCCCTCCCTGGGATGGCACCACACGCACGGAGGCGCTTGGCGGGTGTCAGCAGATAAAGGGCAGAGCGGGCCCTGCCACCTGCTGAGCTCCTTGCTGGCCTCCTGCCTTCTTGCTCCCCCAGGGGAAAAGGCTGCCCCTGATTGCTCCCCGCTTTCCCTGCAGCCTGAGGGCCCTGGCGTCCACCCTGTGGGCACCCATTGGAAACCTTGCTGCCCGGCCGCCTCCGCTGGGCCCTCTCTGGGGGACGGGCCGCAGGCTCTCAAGCCTTCTGTTTGAAAGCTGCCCTGGTTGGATTTCCCGAGGGCCTCTCCCGGCAAATGTTTTAGAAGCAGAGTCGACTCCACCCCTCTGTGCCTTCCCCGCAGGAATTTTGTCATCTTGTCTAAACCGACTTTCAGCTGGAAGTTAGCCTCTCCTCCGCCCCAGAGGAGTAAATACTGAAACAAAAGCAAAGCTCCTGGGCACCTTGGGATCTGGCCCTTTCAAGGAGTCTCTTTGTCAAGCAAAGAATCCTTTTGTAAAGTGAATAATGACTCATTTTGGACTTCGGTTGGGATTTTTTTTGTTGTTGAGGGTCTTTCTCAAGAGTGGGGGCCAGGCTAATTTGTAGGCTTGGGGGCAGGCGGGGTGGGTGGGGGCAGGCCACCGTGTCCCTCGCAGCAGCTGAAAGGGCTCTGGGTTTGGCTGCTGATCTTCCGATTACACTTCTTTCTTCCAGTGTCTTCCTGTCAGGGCTCTGGCCCACCGACATCGATCACGCGGGCCCGGAAGGTGGTGACGGTTTGTGTTTCTTGCTGTTTTGTTCCTTTGCTTCACTGATCGCGTCTCCATGGAAACAGACACAGCCTTTGTGTTCCCCTTGCTTTGGGCAAATCGATGCCAACTGGGGATTTTTCTTTGCTCTCCACCTTCTTTGGGATCAAAGGGAAAGGTGGGGGCGAGGCAAGAGGACTTCCAGCAGCCTGGAGCTCCTGGAGTTGGGGCTCCTCCCCCCGGGACTATGGGGTCAGACCCCTGCCTGGTCTGACCTGTGTGGTGGCGCCATGAGAGTCACGAGGTCCCGGGTGGAGCATGTGCGCTGTGGTTTATGGACACTCAGCACCCCCATCTTGGCCCGCCCCCCTGCCGACTCACAGAGATGGCTGCTGGCCACTGGGAACAGGAGGCTGGTGGGAGAGCCGCTCCTGTTGGCAGGAACTTGGGGTGAGGCCTTCAACCTTTCCAGGCCGTGGTTTCTCTCAAGAGGGTGGAGAGGTTTTGAGCCCCTTTGGTCCTGGGACCCCTTAAGGAAGCCCCACGTCTGGGTTTCTGCAAAATCACTGCAAAATCTGCTGTCATATGATTGTTCGATGGTGAATAGTAAATTCTGTGTTTGAGTCGAACCAGTAAGTTGTGTAGTTTTACATGAAACTTCAGAATCAGGAACCTCTCTCTAGACTAGACGGAACATCCTGTGTGTGATCCAGCCCCCCCAGCCCCGCCCAGGGTGTCCTGCGTTCCCAGACTGATCATGACCTACTAGGGGAGACTTCTGTTCCAGGCCGAGGCAAAAGCGTTGGCCTGAGCAACCCAGGAACAACAGATCAGCTCTGTGTCCTCGGAGACCTCCCAGTGGGCGTGCCCACACAGGACGGGGCTTCCTGAGCCTGTTGCCTACCACACTCCCATGGTCATCTCAGTCACTGCTGGCTTGATGAACTGTGTTATCCAGCAGGCGAAACAGGAGGCTTCTATCAAACCACACTCCCGCCAACTTTATACTCACTGACTAAAACCGCCAGCTCCACACTGCATTTCAGTATCAGAACTCTCTACCCAATCTGTTTGTTAAATTTGGCAAAGGGTTTTTTGAAAAAAATATTTATTTATTTGACTGTGCCGAGTCTTAGTTGTGGCATGTGGGGTCTAGTTCTCTGACCAGGGATCGAACCCTGAGCCCCCTGCATTGGGAGCTCGGAGTCTTAGCCACTGGGCCACCAGGGAAGTCCCACAAAGGATGAGTTTATTCTCAGATTTACGTTGTCCAAGAGCCTCCCTTCAGACTGGAGCTAGAGCCAAGTTGTCTGAGGAGACCTCCAAGTACGCCAGTGGCCTTGTGGTGACGGAGGCCAGCCGGTCCGGTCTCCTGCCGGCAGAAAGGCAGTTGCTGGAGCGAAGCACCATTCAGGGGCCTCTCCCGGGAAGTGGTCTTTCTAACCCCTCTTTACAGTCAAAAAAGTTTCTTCTGGAGTCTAAGTCCCATTTTATTTGTTCTGTCTTGAAGAAAGAGAACAAAGAGCAAGTATCCTTGCCGCTTTACCCAGAGACCCTTACGTTCCCACTCAGCCTCGGCCAAACACCCCCAATCTGGCAGGGTTACCGCCTCACTCGCGCGCGTTCCGGCAGAACAAGGGCCAGGTGTCCTGTTGGTAAGACAAGGAGACTAGCAGCCGCCTTACTGGGTGGGTGTGAAAATTAAATCCTGCGGGCACGCACCTCCGCAATGCCTGGCGAACGGTTTTCAGTCACTCTAGTTGATTCTAATACATTTTCTTTCCTGCCTACCTTTTTTTTTTTTTTTTTGGCTGTGCCTGAAGCATGTGGGTGGATCTTAGTTTCTTGACCAGGGATTGAACCTGAGCCCCCGGCAGTTGAAGCACAGAGTCCTAACTACTGGACCGCCAGGGAAGTCCGTTCCTGCCCACTTGGAAGCCACCCAGAGTTCTTGCTTTTCTCCACAGCTTCCCCTGAGTGAAGCCCCCCGGGCCGCTGAGCCATATTCTGGACTAGCCTGTCTCTGGGCCCAGAGGGGCCGCGGGGGCAGGTACATAGAGGCCCTGGGTGGCACTGGCCTTGTTGCCTATGCTAAACCTCCTAGAGTTCCCAGCTGGGACTGCTGACTCCCAGGCTCTCCCAGAGGCTGCACAAGGGTCCCTGGCACCTCACTGAGAGACCTTCAGCATAAACTGCCCCTGCTTCTGTGGACAGCAGCCTCGAACTGTGCTTTGTCCAAAGGGTGACGTGTGGGGTTGCTGTGAACCCCTACGCCCAGGAGCAAGGACTGCAGAGGGAGCTTTTTTTCCCCCCAGATTTTACTCTGTCTTTGCTTTGAAGCATCGGTATCGTGGCAGAGGGTTGAGAGGAGGAGCCGTGCTGCCTGGGTTCTGACCCAACTCTGCCCCTGTGGACACCCTTCCTCCTTGGGCCTTAGGTTTCTCTGTGGCACACAGGCAGTGCTTAAGAAAATATTTGCTCTAATTTCCTGAGCATTTTGAAAAAATTTCCATTGTTTGACTTTAAATTTCCTCCCCTCCCTTTCTCCCGACCTGCATAAATATACAGGCAGACCTCAGAGATGTTGTAGGTTCACTTCCAGACCGCCATGGTAAAGCGAATATTGCGGCAAAGTGACTCACACACGTGTTTTGGTTTCCTAGTGCATATAAAAATTATGTTTACATTATACTGTGGTCTATTAAGTGCATGATAGCATTACGTCTTTAAAAAAAAAAAAAATGTACATGCCTTAATTAAAAAGTATTTTAGTGCAGAAAAAAATGCTGACCATCATCTGAGCATTCAGCCAGAGTAGTAACATCAAAGATCACTAATCACTGTCACGAATATAATAATAATGGAAAAGCTTGAAATATAATGAGAATTACCAAAATGTGACGGAGACACAAATGAACAAATGCTGTTGGAAAAATGGTGCCAATAGACCTGCTCATTGTAGGGTTGACACAACCTTCAATTTGTAAAAAAGAAACAAACCTCAGTATCTGTGAAGTGAAATAAAGTGAAGGGCAGTGAAATGAGGTTTGCCTGTAAGTATTGCTGCCTGCGTTATGCTGGGCACTGAACTAGGTATTGGGGGCAGAGAGCTGAGTAAAACCAAGAGAAGCCTGCTCTGTTAGGGCCACCAGTGGGCACAGTGAAAGTGAAAGCTTAGTCACTCAGTCGTGTCCGACTCTTTGTGACCTTATGGACTGTACCCGCCCCCAGGTTCCTCTGTCCATGGGATTCTCCAGGCAAGAGTACTGGAGTGGCCTGCCATTCCTTTTTCCAGGGTATCTTCCCGACCCAGGGATCAAACCCGGGTCTCCTGCATTGCCAGCAGATTCTTTACCATCTGAGCCACCAAGGCTCTAGGGAGCACGTTGGTAACTGTGATATCATGTAACTAGTCCTGCCATCTTAATGGTGCAGCGAGAACCTAACGGGCCCAGGCCATGTGGGAGTGAGCCACGGAATGCATCTGGGAAGGCTTCCTGGAGAAGGAGGCCTGTGTTCTGAATCCTAAAATTGCAGTTGAGCAGGATGAGTCTGTTAGGGCCGAGGCGTTAAGTGCGCGGGACTAGGGGAGTGTGCTGGGACATTGTGGTGGCCAGACGAAGGAGTGGCCCAGCACTCGGGCCCGCGTGGCTGAAACATCAGGTGCCAAAGGACTGGTCAGCCTGTGGAAGGAGGGGGTTATCTCCTCTCCAGAACCTGACCTCGAGAGTGGGGGGCAGAAAGGAAGGGTACTTCACTTTTGACAGTCCTTCTCGGCTCCCTTGGGGTTTGCTCTAGGGCCGAGGTCCCTCCCCTCCTCCTCTTTTAGAGAATGATTTGTCCCCACCTCTGGGCTTGTGCCTCCTAACTGTGAGTGGTTCAGAATACCTCAAGCCTCTCTGACTCGCTGGGGATTTGGTGGACAAGGACTGTGTGCCGCTAGTCAGTAGAGGGCCCGGGACCTCTGCCTTTCAGAAGCTCCCCGACATTCTGCTGCCCTCCCCCACCTGAGAATCCAGTCGCCAGGGATGCCCGCCGGAGTACATCCAGGGTTCCGCCCCCAGGCATCCATGATGGATCGTCCCTGCCCTATCTCCGTGTACATCCTGTTACTTTTACAGAGTGGCATTGTTATTGTTTGTTTTTAATCTCTCCTTTTATTTTTCCAACAGGGATCTCTATCATCTTGTTTTTTGGCTTTGCTACTTTAAAAAAATTTTTCTTAGTAGTAGTGGTGTTAGTTGCTCAGTCATGTCTGACTCTTTGTGACCCCATGGACTGTAGCCTTCCAGGCTCCTCTGTCCATAGGGATTCTCCAGGCAAGAAGGCTGGGTCAGGTTGCCATTCCCTTCTCCAGAGGATCTTCCTGATCCAGGGATTGAACCTGGGTCTCCTGCCTTGCAGGCAGATTCTTTACTGTTTGATCTACAGGGAAGACGCAAAAGGAAAAAAAAAAAATTCTTAAGGTTATTTAATTAAATCAGTTAATTAAAATATTTACTTAGTTACTTGGCTGTGCTTTTTCTTAGTTGTGGCAGCATGTAAGATCTAGTTCCCTGACTAGGGGTCACACCCGGCCCCTCTGCATTGGGAGCGTGGAGTCTTAGCTTTACCACTGTTTAAAAAGGTGTTATTAGATAGTGAAACTGGGGCACAAAGAAGGAAACGTTGTCCAAGGTTATGGAGAAGCCAGAACCTGCCCTACAGTCCACAGTGTCTTCAGCCTGCAGCGTGTCCCCTTGGGCAGAGGGCCTAAGGGCCCAGAGCCCCAAGTGTTTGGAGAAACAGGCTGGGCGCCTGCTCCTCAGGCACGTAGTGCCTCAGACACCGCAGGGTCTTCTTGGCTCCCTCCAGCGGGGTTCAGGCTGGCACAGTCACGACCATTGTTCCCAGTTGCTCTGCCCGCCTGCCTGGACATCTGTTCTCCTAACAATATCTGCCATAAATCCTTGCCCCGACTCCAGGGCGGCTTAGCTGGGGGACAGTGGAGCCTGTGACAGGCAGCCAAGCCTTCCCCACGGCTGCACAAGGGCGCATCCACACCTGCGTGTTTCCCGGCAGCACCGATGCCTGCCTCTCAGGCTGAGGTGGTCTGCGCCGCCGTCTCCAGGGCTGCAGTTGGAAGCGCTCCTCACAGAGCCCTTTCTGTTATGACTCACACTGTTGTCATTCTTAGCCTTTTTGATGAAAAGCGATTTTTTTTTTAATCGTGTGTATTCTGGCGTACAGTAGGTCCTCACTCAGTGTGTTTTGCCTGACAGTGAATGAATGAGGGAATAATTAACTGCCTGTGCATGAAGGTCACTGGGGTGCCTGTGAATGAAGCAGACCTAGTTCTCCTGGCACATGCAGAACACCCCCTGGGTGGCACCGGACCCTGGGAAGTCCCTCCCCAAGTCTGCCCTGAGGAGCTGGGCTGATGGAGGGAGACAGCAAATGATGAAGGGCCACCTTGCCCATCATTACAGCCACTCAGGGCTCTCTCCCCTCTTCCAGACGACTTTGAGTGCTAGGGCTGACCTGGAAGAGCCCAGAGGGATCAATCAACATTGGCTGAAGTTTCCAGAGACCACCTCCTGGCAAAGAGGACCTTGAGCCAGGTCTTGAAAGCTGGACAGGCCTTGTTTGTGAGGACAGAGGAGAGGCGCAGACGGCTGCTCTGCGGTCCCTGAGGCTGTTGCATGGGGGGTAGAACCCAGTGTGTGCTGACAAGCCCTGGAGGTGACCCCGATGCTCACCGACTGTGGTGACAGCTGATGCAGGAACAAAGAAAGAGAGAGACTGGGGAGCTGGGAAGCGACCTGGCGTGTTTTAGATGAGTTCTTCTGTTGGTGGCGCAGAGAGAAGACAGGAAGGAGATGGGCAGAGAAGGCAGGAGGCATCAAGGGAGGCAGGCTTGGGATGCTCAGGGTCCCAGCTGGGTTGGTGGTGGCTCTGGGAGCAGAGAGCAGAGCCAGGTGGTCCCATGAAGGGAAAGTGGGCAAGCCCGGTGACACATCTGATCTCATGCCACACTTTCAAAGCACTCTTTTCTTTAAAATGTTTCAAATTGATCTGTCTCCTATCACCCTTGTTATATGCTAATTATGGAAATGTAAGAAAGAAACAGAGACATTACTTTGCCAACAGTGGTCCATCTAGTCAAAGCTATGGTTTTTCCAGTGGTCATGTATGGATGTGAGAGTTGGACCATATAGAAGGTTGAGTGCCGAAGAATTGATGCTTTTGAACTGTGGTGCTGGAGAAGACTCTTGAGGGTCCCTTGGAAAGCAAAGAGATCTAACCAGTCCATCCCAAAGGAGATTAGTCCTGAATATCCATTTAAAGGACTGATGCTGAAGCTGAAACTCCAATACTTTGGCTACCTGATGTGAAGAGCTGACTCATTGGAAAAGACCCTGATGCTGGGAAAGATTGAAGGCAGGAGGAGAAGGGGACGACAGAGGATGACATGGTTGGATGGCATCACCGACTCAATGGACATGAGTTTGAGTAAACTCCGGGAGTTGGTGATGGACAGGGAGGGCTGGCATGCTGCAGTCCACAGGGTCACAGAGTCAGACACGACTGAGCGACTGAACTGAATTGAACTGAAGAAAGAAACGGGGGGCACAGAATTTCACTACCAACCAGGATGACTATTGATATATGGGCATATTTCCCTCTGCTCCTTTTTCCTACACATCTTGCCTTTACATAGCTGAAGACATACCCTATGTATCAGTTTGCATCCTGCATCCTTTAACAAAATATCATCAGCATTTCCTGATGTTCTCTGAGGCCGTCTCTCTTTATTGTGAGAGGAGGGCCAGAAGATGAGCAGGGCGGTGCTGGTAAGGAAGCAGTAACTGTGGCTCGGGGAGAGAAGGAAGCTTGCTCCATGAACTTCAGGTAGTGGGGAAGTCTGCAGTTACACAGCCTGGGTTCGTCAACTCATAAATTACAGGGAAAGAAGGGATGAAGGGGAAACCTATAGATTAAAATAGACTTTAAAGACAATGTGCAGGACTTAAGTATAGTGTCCAGGCATGTACTTTTGAGGGTCAAGAAATGCAAGAAGGTGATTACCACACAGGCCGCTTGTAGGCCACAGAGAGGGCGTTGGAGCGGCTGGCAGAGTTTCGTTTCTTGACATGAATGGTTGTAAGGTGTTTGCCATGTGATACTTCATCAGACTTATATGCATTCTGTGCAGTTCTCTGTATCTGTTTGATTCTTTGTTTATCTTCGGCTGTGCTGGGTCCTCAGCGCTGCCCGGGCTTTCTCTAGCTGCGGTGAGCAGGGGCTGCTGTTGGCCGTGGTGTGCGACTTTTCATCACGGTGGCTTGGCTTGTTGCAGAGCAGGGGCTTGAGGCCACGCAAGCTTCAGTAGTTGTGGCGGAGGCCTTAAGCTGCCCTGCATCGTGTGGGATCCTGCCAGACCAGGGGTTGAGCCCGTGTCCCCCTACATGGGCGGACAGACTCCTAACCACCGGATCACCAGGAAAGTCCTCTGTTTTATTTTTTTAAAGGTTGAAAGGAAAAAGGAACTCGCTCAAGAATTCGCGTGGCAGAGCTCGTTCCAGAACCCTGTTCACAGGTCCTCCCTTGGGCTTTCTGTCCGCCTGTTCCCACCCTGCAGGGGTTGCCTTCTTACCCGCCTCCCAGCCCCAGCCCCCAGTCTGCAGCTTGCACGAAAACCTGCAGATCGACAGCTCATTTTGTTTGACTTTCGGGGCCAAAGCTGAAATAGCCTGGGGAGAAAACGGTGATGCCCCTTTGACTCAAATGGGGACATTTTTGAGGAGATTGGTTAGTCAGAAGTGAAGATATCTCAACCATTTTCCATCGTCATGTGCAGCGGTGGGAAGTGCCTGGACCCCTTTCTCTCTGTCTGGTTAGTGCAGAGAGACAGGCTCTAGCCCCCAGGCTCTGTGTTTTCAGAAGCCCTTTCTGTTCATTTCCTTGGCCTCGCCTTTTGGGTTCCTGGAAAGGATGTTTTTTCCTTTTAATGAGCACCATCCCTCCCTCTCCCCTTACCACATACATACCCCCTGCCTCAGTTCAGTTCAGTCACTTAGTCCTGTCTGACTCTTTGTGACCCCATGGACTGCAGCATGCCAGACCTCCCTGTCCATCATGAACTCCCGGAGCTTGCTCAAACTCAGCTCCGTTGATTCGGTAATGCCATCCAACCATTTCATCCTCTGTCACCCCCTTCTTCTCCTGCCTTCAATCTTTCCCAGCATCAGGGTCTTTTCCAGTGAGTCAGTTCTTCACGTCAGGTGGCCAAAGTATTGGAGTTTCAGCTTCAGCATCAGTCCTTCCAATGAACACCCAGGACCGATCTCCTTTGGGATGGACTGGTTGGATCTCCTTGCAGTCCAAGGGACTCTCAAGAGTCTTCTCCAACACGACAGTTCAAAAGCATCAATTCTTCGGCACTCAGCTTTTTTTATAGTCCCACTCGCACATCCATACCCCCTGCCTCTGATTCCTTCTCATTGCTCTGAAGAAGCCCAAAGAGGCAGTGCCAGGGCCTCCATGGGGCACACCCAGAAGAGGGGCCAGTGGATACGCCCTGCCAATGCTAAGTGCCCCCCTCTGTCCCGGAGAGCCCAGGATCCTGCAGGTGCTGACTCCAGACTTGGGCTCCTTGCTGGACTCCTGCTTCTCCCTGCCTGGGCGTCAGATCTTACCATGGGAACCGGGCCAAAGCTTTGATCTTGGATGAGGCCATGGCCACCAGTGGGGAGAGGGACTAGTGCTCACCCTAGCTCTGCCTGCCCAGGAAAAGGGGGTCTTTGCACTTACCTGCCCTTCCCAGAAGGAGGTGGAAGGGCTTTTCCATTGGGAAATCAATTGTTCACAGTCCTTGTTCTCCCTAGATGATTGTTAACGAAGTCCCCCAGTTACAGGACACCAGGGCTTCATGCTCCTCTTAGGCTTTGGAACAGCACTGTCTGATAGAACTTCTGTGATGCTGGAAATGTTCTAATGTGTGTGCTGTTCCACATGATGGCCCTTCAACACTTGAAACGTGGTAGTGTGATTGAGGAACTGAATTTTAAGTAATTAACTTACTTCTTATTTACTTATTTATGTGCCCGCATTGGGTCTTAGTTGTAGCACGTGGGATCTTTTCACTTGCGCCATGCAAATCCTGAGTTAGTTGCATCACATGAGCTCTTAGTTGCAGCATTGTGGGCTCCAGTTCCCTGATCAGGGATCAAACTGGGGCCTCCTGCATTGGGAATGTGGAGTCTTAGTCACTGGACCACCAGGGAAGTCCCTTATTTATTTAATTTTAAATAATGTAAATTTATCTTGCCACACGGTGGCTAGTGGCTCCCTTCTTAGGCAGTACAGTTCTGGAAGGAGGGGGTGTCTGAGAAGGCTCTAAGCGGCCAGGCCAAGGTGTCTCAGAACCTCTGGCTCCCCTTTCGTCTCTGCGCATGTATGCACACATGACACATTTCAGGAAGGCCCTGGAGGCAGTATCTTTTTATAGCAAAGTCTGCGGGTTAAATAGTCTTATCTCAAGTGAGGCAGAGCTGCCATTGACCATAAATGTCCCCACATGCGACTTCTCTATGTCCTCGTACACCTGGAAGTAAGTGGGGTGAGACCTCAGGAACCATGCACCTGAGTCTGGATTCAGTGGTCAGAGGCTGCAGACCCTGGTCTCCCACCCCTGCTGCCCGTGCTCCCCTCTGCCCCTCCCTTTTGGGAAGAAAGAACTCGGTGTGGGTGGACGCCTGGCAGCTGGCAGACGCTCTCCTGTGAGCCACCGGTAGCAGGGGGCAGGGTGGAGGTGGCAGCCCACGCGGGCAGTTTTGATCTTATTTCCTGTTCCGAACAGCTCAAGTAAGAGGGATCTTTTGTCTTTGTTCGGAAGGTAGGGATGAGGAACAGCTTTTAATTTCTTGTTTAGTTGCTGTTCAGTTGCTAAGTTGTGGCCGACTCTGCGACCCCCTGCATGCCAGGCTTCCCTGTCTTTCACCGTCTCTCTGGAGTTTCATACGTGGGTATATTTTCTGAGCAAGGAGTGAAGCTGCATCAGGGTCTTAACCAGCTGAGCTGGTCCCCTTATCCCCGCTTTGCCCCCAGTTTCCCACATCCTCGCGTGCCCTGTGATATCTATGGAGTGAATGAATGGAGTGGTTTCTGCCTGCCAGAGCGCCCTCAGGACAGACTTCTGCTTGTCCTCTCACCCTCTGCCCTGCAGTGCAGGTCGGTCAGCTCTCTCCACCCTCCCCAGCCCCCTACCCCGCTCCTTCTACCCAAGGCATATGCTGGCACACTGGCCTTTTCTAATAGCTGTTTCCTGGTGTCATAACTTGACTGTCCCAAATGTCCCCCGGAGCATCCCTGCGTGGCCACCTCTCCGCCACCCCCAGCCCTGTGGCATGTGTGACTCTGGAGACCAGTGAACAGTCCCCATCAACAGGGCTGTCATTGTTCCCTGACCCATGCCGTGCAGATGGGGACAGAGCCCCTCTATGCAGGCAGGATTTCCTGGGCTGGCAGCCCTCTCTGCACAGCCCAAAGAGTGCCCCCTTCTGCCTGGTGACTCACAGTCTCTTCTGCAACCCGGCGCCTCATCCTGCCTGATTTGCATCTTTATTTACTGTCATTGCAGTAAAATGCACATAACATAAAATTAACCATTTTAACAATCTTCAAGTGGCAGTTCGGTAGCACTCAGTATCCGGACAGTATTGTGTAGTCCTCACGATTGTCCATTTCTAGAACTTGATCATCATCCCAAACAGAAACTCTGTGCCCATTAAATGGTATCTCTCCATTCCCCTGTTTCCTCAGCTCCTGGGAAACTCTTCTGGTTTCTGTCTCCAGGAATTTGCCTATTCTAGGTACCTTATAAAGTGGAATCATACAGCGTTTGTCCTTTTGTGTCTGGCTTATATAAGCATGTTTTCAGGGTTCATCCATGTTATAGCATGTATCAGAATTTCATGCCTTTTTGTGGCTGAGTTCCATGGTTCCGTAAGTACAGTCTATATTTCATTCATCCATTCATCTGGTGATGGACACCTGGGTTGTTTCTGCCTTTGGGGTGTTGTGAATAATGTTGCTATCAACACTGGTGTTCAGATACCTGAATCTCTGCTTTCAGTTCTTTGGGGAGTATGCCTGGGAATAGAACTGCTAGATCGTATGATAATTCTGGGTTTAACTTTTCGAGGAGCTACCAAACTGTTTTCTGCAGCAGCTGCATATTCTATGTTGCAACGTATATTTTAAAAAAATTCTTAATTTGGGGGACTTCCCTGGTGGTCCAGTGCTTGAGAGTCTACATGCCAGTGCAGGGGACATGGGTTCAATCCCTGGCCCAGGAAGATCCCACATGCCCATGAGCCACAGCCACTGAGGCCATACCCCTAGAGTCCATTCTCTGTGGTAAGAGATGTCACCGCTGTGAGAAACCCAGGCGCTGCATCTAGAGCATGGCCCCTGCTCGCTGCAGCTGGTGAAGGCCCATGTGCAGCAGTGAAGACCCAGCACCGCCGAAAATAAATGAAGGGTTTTTAAAAAATGAAACAAACAAACAAAAATTCTTAATTTTTAACTATAAAAACAATGCATGTTTGTTAAAAAAAAAAAACTTCAAAGGATGCAGAGATGCATGAAGTAATCAGCAAACCCCTCGTGCAACCCTACCTCTTAGACAACTGCTCCTTAGTGCTGGGCGTGTATTCACTCGGTGGCCTCCCTGTGCATTTCAAATATATAAGCATACACTCTGACATTTCGACAAAATTACTACAGGGGACACCTGGCCCTGCCACTTGGTTTTTTCGTGTCATCTGGCCCTGAAGGTCTCTGCTGCCCGCCTCTCCATTCTTCGGAGGCACCTGTGTCGTGTTCGGTTCCTGGGTATCCCACAAACCCTCTGCACTCACAGCTTTGCACACACGGGCAACCGCCTCACCAGATGGGAGATGCATGCTGACCTTGGCACTGGGAAGGCCGTGCCACCCCAAATCACCTTCCCCATCAGTCTTGGCTTTCCCTCAGTTGCTCTACACTGGAGGCAGCTAAAAGAGCTGAGCTGCAAGCTGCTTGGTGAAGGAGGGCCACCCACCTGCCCTTCTCGAGCTGCAGCCTGGCCAGGCACGTCCTCCCCTCTGGGAATTCCGGGAGTCAGCCTCCTCTGAAGTGAGGAAGTAACTTAGAACTGGGCAGAGAAGTGAGCTGCGTGGAAGTGACTTGTGCATGTTTGTCCGGGCTCTAGTAACGTGGGGTGGGCGGGGTTTCTCTTTGGGGCCCCGAGGAGGAGCCTGCGGGGCCATCAAGGCATGCAGTCCCCTCCCACACTTGGCAGGGCCCGGCCGAGGCCCGACAAGAGGCCACCTTTCAAGCCAACGACCAGCTTGCCTTTTGCCAGCACCTTTTTCTGCAGAGCCCCAGGCAGCTGGTGGGAGAGTACAAAGAGGCCTGGAAAATCCATAAACTGCATCATCAGCCTCTGCATCTTGGCCGCTTGACTCTGTTTATTGCTTCCTGTCCCCGAAAGCCCTTTCCAAACAGACGGGCTTTGAGGGGGGTGAGCTGGACCTGGTGGGTGGCCTGCCCCTGCCAGACGTCAGGGAGCAGGCGGCTTCCCTAAACAAGCCGGCTCCTTTCCAATTCTCTCTGCCACCCCCAAGGGAACAGGGGTTGTCTAAGAGCACGAGAGGGCCCCCCAGAGGAGGGCCATCTCCCCAGACGGCTGTTTTCTTTCTAATTGACAAAGGATAGGGGTCTCATTTCTACCAATTTCCTTGAGGGCCTGGAGGTTAAGTTCTAATGAGGTGCAGGAGGGGAGCAGGGTAAATCCTTAGCCTCTGACTGACCCCTGCAAGGTAGGGAGGGGAGCAGGGGTCTGTTCCTCAGGATCTAGGGATGAATGGTTCTTTTCCAAGGCCCCCAGGGCTCACTGAAAGCCGTTTTCCTTTTCCAAGGACGCTGAGGCTCACTGAAAGCCGTTTTATTCTTACTTGTATTACATTTTTGCGGGGGCGGGGGGGGGGGTGGCGCGCTCAGCTTGAAGGATCTTAGTTCCCCAGCCAGGGATTGAACCTGCGCCCCCAGCAGTGAAAGCACAGCGTCCTAACCACTGGACCACTGGAGAGTTCCCTGTGTTGTGTTAACTTTTTAAAGACAGATTTCTCCCTGTCAACGGACTTTCCTCTCTTCCTCTCTCCTCCCCAGCCTTCATCCTCCCTGTCCCAAAGTTAACTAATTCGCTTCTCTGCCTTTCCCACTCTGCTGGTGGCGGAGATGTGACTCTTGCAGGGAAGAGATGCCACCTCAAAACATTTACCTGGATATTCATGGTGGGGGGCACCCTGGAGGGCTGTTTGCTGTGCTTTCCTGGATTCTGGGAGACGCTCACGTGGTTGGAGGAGGGATGCTGTGTTTTGGAAGAGGGGTGTATAGGGAGGTGGTCTCCCCGAGCTGGGGCTGCCCCTCCAAGCCGGATGTGGGGAGAGTTGTCCCCTTCCGACCTGGGGTTCCTGCTGTGCTGGGGTCAGAGGCCCGAGATCCGCATCTTCCCCTCTGCTGCCTGTCTGCATCCTCCCGGCCTTAGAAGCCCCGATGTACCCCTGCTGGATGGACGGCTTCCCTGGTGGCTCAGATGGTAAAGAACCTGCGGGCAGTGCAGGAGACCAGGATTCAATCCCTGGGTCGGGAAGATCCCCTGGAGGAGGGCATGGCAACCCACTCCAGTATTCTTGCCTGGAGAATCCCATGGACAGAGGAGCCTGGCGGGCTGCAGTCCATGGGGCCACAAAGAGTCAGACACAACTGGGCGGCTAGCACTTTCACCCCTGCTGGAAGGCCTCTCTGATTGAAAAAGCCGAGGGAATGAGTGAGCCTGTGCTGTCTGTGTGGACCCACCGTGTCTGAGGGCCGTGGGTCGACTTGTACTTTTCCACAGGGGCCGGGCCATCTCAGCCAACTTTCCACGTGGGACCTCTGTGTGTCTGAGCCTGTGCTTCTGGTTGTGCAATTCTGAGCCTGCCCCACCCTCCCTGCTCCTTCCTGAAAGTGAAATGCTACAGTCCTTGCTCAAGAACAAAGGCCCAGAGCTCAGCCCTGCATGTTAATTATTTTCAAGCGTGGCCACTTCCTCCTGCCGGGGCCTGACTCACTCACTGCTGCCCAGGGTGGTTGGGATGGAAACCCAACTTGAAGAGCCCAGAGCCACACAGGGGGGCCCTGCTGGGTGTGGGAGCCGGCCCTCAACCCCTGCGGGAGGGGACGCCTGTGGCAGGCAGGCCATGCCCGCTCCGCTCCGAGCTGCGGGCCACCCCCTTGTTTCCTGTCTTCCCGCTCGCGGCCAGTGCATGTAGTGCTTCTCTCTTGCTCCAGGGTGACGCCACATTCCTTCTGGAGCCCCAGTTTCCCCCTTTGCCCCGTGAAGAGATCAGAGGCTCCCCGTTACAAGTGGGGTGACAGTGTAGTGAGTGCTTGGGGACCTGGGCTCTGGGGTAGCATCCGGAGCCCCCCACTTCCTGGCTGTGGGGCTCGGGCAGGTTATCCGCAGGATAGCCTACCTCGTCGGGCTGCGGCGAGGATGTGGTGGAGGTGGAGTGCCCAGCACAGTGCCAGGTAAACCCCTGCTCTCGAGCACAGGCCCAGCCTAGAGCCTGGCCGAATGGAGAGGGCTCTCCCAGCCCTGGAAACCGTCAAGTGCCATGCACACGGAAAACACCATCGTTTGGGGGCAGTCAGCACATTCAGAGTGAGAGAATGATCTATTTTTAAGGGCTGGGATCAGCAGTCGTGGGCTACAGTTCACAGATGTTTCCCACTGGGCAAGCCGGCTTTTCACTCTTGCCTTTCCTGTCAATCTTTCCTCTCTTTTCTCCACTCTTGCCTTTCCTCTCAATCTTTCCTTTGCACACACACATGGGCTCCCCCTCCACAGAGGTCGCTTGAATCTGAAATCATCCCGTGTCTGTGGGCTCCTGGTCTGATAACCCCCGTGGCGCCTCTGTCAAGGATTGATAAACCTCGAAGGATAAGTCAGTTATGTTTGCCAGCAGCCAGCAGTGCTTGAGCACTGGCTGAATACTGCGTGGTGTTTCTACAGTGCACATCGAGGCGCCACAGGACTAGGGGATGTCCAGCTGCTTTTGAAAGGTCCCAGTGACGGCTGGACTTGCTGCCCCACTGTTGCCTCGCACCCGTTAAAGTCTGGCTGGCATGCAATCCACTTGTAGGCTGGGGCCATTCTGGCTACGGCCTCTCTCCCACCCAGCCCTCACGCCCATCCTCTGCTGGGAGAAGGGGTCCACACATCCCTGGCTGTCAGCTCCTCGGGAGGGACAGAGCGGCTGCGAGTTTGGCCTTGTGGGGCAATTTGGCAGAGCCTTTGTTTGATGACTGTTGATCAAGCCCAGGTGTGCAGACCTAATGTTTACAGAATCCTGCTTGACTCAGGATGGAATGAAGAAAATAGATATTCAGGGGAGTAGGGAGGTGGCACTGGATAATCCAAAAGCCATTTGTTTAGGGCTTGGAGCCAGAGATAAGTAAGGTGCTTTTGCAGATCTCCCTAAATCAGCCACACAGGAATTCTTTTTAATGTGTGCTTGCAGTGTACATTGGTGGCTCCAGGGACTGAACAGTCCATGAAACTCAGCTCAAACAGCTGTGGACCATCTGGAGACTCAGGGCAGACACGGAGGATGCCAAGAATGAAAGGGATCTTGGAGATCCATGCCCATTTTTCAGACAGGAATCTGAAAGCAAGGTCACTTGGTTGGTTTGTGATGGAACTGAGATCAGAATCCAGGGCTCCAAACTGTAAGGGAATGGTCCTCACACTCTCCTGGTCATTAGAATGATCTGGGGATCCTGTGAATATGCAGATTCCCAGGCTGTCTCCCCAGAAATTCTGATTTAATAGTGAGGTGGAGAATATGTGTTCTTCGCAAACCGCTCAGAAGGCTCTGGTGAAGGTGGTCTCCGCCATCCTCTGAGATACGTTGCTCTAAAGCAAAGGGCATTTGCTTCTTAGACTGATAGAGAAGTACCTTTGCGTTTCCCAGAGCCATGTGAGCAGGTCAGCAGCAGTGCAGGGAACAGGTGGAGATGCACACAGCTCTGGGTAAACCCAGGCTTGAAAGCTGGTAGCAAGTAACTGGTGTGTCAGAAGACGTGACAGGCTCACGCTCACTCTCCTCTAAGGGCATGCCATCTGGATGTGGTGTGGTCCTGGGCAGCCTTTAGGTCACACGCGCCTTCTTGTCCCTGTCTGCACACTGGCTCTGATCATGGTAGAAGGTAATGATCTGCAGGACTGGATTACTGTGAGGATTAGCGTGAGGCACGGAAGCCCAGCCCAGCACCCGGTCAATGTCAGGCTCCCTCTTTACTAATTGCTGGGGGAGAGAGGCAGGGCAGGCCTCTGCCTAATGTCTTCATAGAATGGGCTTCTGCTGGGGATTTCCTCTGAGGACAGGCATTCTAATTCTGCAGCTTCAGAAAGGGGACAGGTCCTTCCAGCCCCAGGGTCCCCAGGATGCAGCCACCCCCTTCTGCAGAGCAGCCGTCATAGTGGTACCTAGCATGGGGGTGCCTTTCTCTGGCACCCCTCTCGCGCCCCCCACTCCCACTCATGTCCTTGCATCTCTGGGAAGTTTCAGTGATGGGTGAGGTCAGACTGAATAGGGTCTTGCTTCTCTCCATTTTCTGAAAATGGAGACTGAGGCCCTCTGAGGCAAAGAAGGCTGGTTCTGTGACCCCTGCCCCTGCCTGTGCGAGGGCCAGAGCTCCCAGCCCCAGCGGGCTGAGGTCCATGCCTGGACTCCCTTCCAGGAGCCGGTCCTGCAGGGAACCAGGAAGCCGCTGCCTCGGCCGGGGCGTGCCACTTCCCTGTCTTGTTCTGGGCAGATTTGCTGCCGAGCAGGTCAGCCCGACCTCCCTCTCACCATCGGTGCACCTGATGCCGTGCAAGCCGTGCTGGGCATAGCTGAGGAAGAGAGGAGGGCCTCATCTGGCCCCGCTGTCAGCCTGGAGGAGGGAGGGGCTTGCAGGGTGGGGCCGTGGGAAGGCTGAGGGTGCGTGCGCTCAGGGCACCTTACCGTGTATGTGTGTCTAGGACAGCGTAGCTGGAAAAACACAGCTTCCGAGTTGGGCGAAGAGAGGAGCGGATGGCGTGCTGGGCTGCGGGGAGAGTTCGGGGAAACCTAAAAGAGTGTGGCCTCACGGTTGTGGCACCGTCCCACCAGTGAATGCTTTGCGGGAGCTGGTGTGTGCAGCACACTCAGGCGTGTGAGCTGTGCGTTGGTGTGCTGGGTGCACACACACACAGGGGAGAGTGCTGACCCAGGAGGCCATGATCTGGGTTCAGATCCCAGCTCTGTGGCCACTGAGCTTGGACCTTGGGCAGCACACACACACGCCGTCTGGCAGGGAGAACATGGCCTTTCCTCCTGCCTTCCTAACCCTGGCGTCTCCGGAGGGCATGTGTGGGCCTGCGGGTACATGGCCTGGAGCCAGCGTGGGTCAGGGACGGCCGGCAGCTGGCCTCTGGGCGCCCCGCCGAGGCGGGTGGGAGCGAGGGGAGGGGGCTGCCTGCGGCTGGGAGAGGAGCTGGTCCAGTAATGGCTCTAAACAATCCCATCTGCCGCCCGGGCCGCTGGAATTTCTGACGGTGTCCGCTGCCCGCCGAGGGGGCCATGGCTCTCCCCCTGCAGCTGCCGCCTGCTCTTTTGAAGCCGGGCCCTCCCCAGGCCTCTGCTCCCCTGCCCTGGGCCTGCATTCCTTGGCTTCCGGAGGCGCACTTCTGAGAAGGGCCTGGTTCGGGGGGCCTGTGCTCCCGCTGTCCAGCCCAGGCCCTCTGCAGGGGGCATAGGACCCGCCCGCCCCAGCAGCAGTGGGAGGCCCCACACAGGGCTCCCGGAGCACCCCAGCCCTGAGCAGCGCCTTCTGCTGCACGCTCCCCTGCCCCCACAATCAGGACCGGGTTCAGGATCACGACCCCGGGTCTGACTCCGAGGCCAGGCTCTGGAAACAGACCCTCTTATGTGCCCCGAGAATGAGCACACGTGATGTCCCACAGGATCAGGGGGTACACACGCGAGGACATGCGCTCAGAGCAGTCCCGCCCACCCAGGCAGCGGGGACCGGGGTGGAAGCTGGGCTCCGCCCAAGGTGAGGCTCACCCTGAACCGCTGCACTCTTACCCCAGACTCAGCACCGGTAAAAGCCAGCATGTGGTTTTCCCTCCACCAGGAGCTTCCTGGCTAGACCCTGCCCTGTGCTGCCCCCAGGGAAGGGGGCCCACACTGCGGTCTGACCTCTGAAACGACTGCGGCATCAGCCATGACCTTGCCCCGGAGGGAACCGTTGGACTCCCTGCAGCTCCACCAGGAGGTGGGCGGCACCCTTACCTGGAAGCGGGGCTCAGGGGAGCGTGTGGGAGCAGCCTGGTTCCCACTGAGGCAGGACTGGGGGGCTTGCCCAGAAAGTCCGGGCAGGAAGGACTGGGTTGGGATGTGAAGGATTACAAAAGTTTTAAATCCCTGGAGGCTCTGCGGTTTGCTTTTTTCTTAAGACTTTTCCCTATCATCATTCACTGTTTGTTTGGTTTAGTTTTTTAAAATCAGAGAACAGTGTAAGGCAGGGGTTCAGAAGAGCATGGACTCTGGGGACAGATTGTTTGGATTCACATTTTGGCTCTGTCACTGACTCTGACCCCACATAAGTTATTTAAACTCTCCTAGTCTTCAGCAGTCTTCATTTGGGCTTCCGAGGTAGCGCTAGTGGTAAAGACCTTGCCTGCCAGTACAGGAGATGTAGAAGATGGCAATTCGATCCCTGGGTTGGGAAGATCCCCTGGAGGAGGGCATGGCAACCCACTCCAGGATTCTTGCCTGGAGAATCCCATGGACAGAGGAGCCTGGTGGGCCACAGTCCATGGGGTTGCAGAGAGTCGGACACAACCGAAACGACTTAGCACAGCACACACAGTCTCAGCTTATCTGTAAGATGAGTATAATAATTGCTTTACTGTGGGACTTTGATAAGATCATGCATGCCACATGCTTGGAAAATGGCAATAGTAAGCATGCACAGATATTTACTATAACAGTTATTAAAAAGTAAGTCATATCCATTGTAGACAATATGTATGTGAAAAAGGAACAGAGAAAATCACTGCAGTGCCACCACTTTGATATTCTTTATTTGCTTATTTTACTTATCTATTATTTATGGCTGTGCTGGGTCTTCATTTCTGCGTGGAGGCCTTCTCTAGTTGCGGCTAGTGGGGGCGACTCTGGTTGCAGTGCGTTGGCTTCTCCTTGCAGTGGCTTCTCTTGTTGCAGAGCATGGGCTCTGGGCGCACGGGCCTTAGTAATTGTGGTGCCTGCGCTCAGCAGTTGCGGTTCCGGGGCTCTAGAGCACTGGCTCAGCAGTTACGAAGCATGAGCCTAGTTGTCCCACTGATGTGGGATCCTCCTGGACAGACCAGGGATCAAACTCGTGTCCCCCGTGTCGGCAGGCGGACTCTTCAACACGGAGCCACCAGGGAAACCCTCTGCCTATTTTATTTTTAAATCAATGAGCATGAATAAAAATTTAAAACATACCAAAGGATTTACAGCAAAAGTTTCCTTGATCTGTCTCTTGTGACCTAATTCTCCCCAGTGAAAGCCCATGTTAGCGATTTCTTAAGAATTTCTTTTGGAGCCCACTCCCTCACCCTCTCCATATGTACAGACATGCTTGTGTGCTAAGTCACTTCAGTCATGTTGGACTCTGCGACACTGTAGCCCGCCAGGCTCCTCTGTCCATGGGATTCTCTGGGCAAGAATACTGAAGTGGGTAGCCATGCCCTCCTCCAGGGGATCTTCCTGACCCCGGGATGAAACCTGGGTCTCCTGCATTGCAGGCAGGGTGGCTTAGATGGTTAAGGGTCTGCCTGCAATGCAGGAGACCCAAGTTCTATCCCTAAGTTAGGAAGATCCCCTGGAGAAGGAAATGGGAACCCACTGCAGTATTCTTGCCCAGAGAATCCCATGGACAGAGGAGCCTGGTGGGCTACAGTCCTTGGGGTCACAGAGTCAGATATGACTGAGCGACTAACACTTTCTTTACCACTAGTGCCGCCTGGGAAGCCCGTGTATAGACGTACACATACCATAAGGCAGTAGAGGACAGAGGATACACTTCCTGTTCTGAGCCTTGCATTGTTCCCCTAAGCAGTAGATCTTGGGCACAGAGATACCTCACTTTTGTTTACCATTGTATGGTGGTGGTGGTGGTTTAGTCAATAAACTGTGTCTGACTTTCGTGACTCCATGGACTGTAGCCTGCTGGGCTCCTCTGTCCAGGGGAATTCTCCAGGCAAGAATACTGGAGTGGGTTGCCATTTCTTCCTGACCCAGGAATCAAACCCGGGTCTCCTGCATTGCAGGCAGGTTCTTTACCGACTGAGCTACGAGGGAAGCCATTAAATATGTTATGCGGATCCCACAGAAATGGAATTCATGGATCAGTGGGGGAGGGGTGTGAAGTGTGTGGGAGTGTGGGGAGGAGGGCCCTCTGCTGCTCTGAACACCCCTCCCTACTCTTGGCTCCTTGGCATGTGCAGATCCTGAATTGTGTGGCATCACTGACCGATCACCTATCCCAGGGGCCCAGAGGCATCTCTCGTTCCTGCCCAGACCTCGGGGCTCAGCCCCAGCCCTTGCAGACCCAGCCTGTAGAGGGGCCTCCTCCTGCCTGAAGGGGAAGCCTGGGGAGGGGCAGCTGGCCCCTCTTTCCCGAAGAGCTGGCCCTGGGCCAGCATGAGCTCACGCCTGGAGCCAGCCCAGCCTCACTGCCTTGCACCTGAGCTGGCTGCCAGCTCCCCTTTCTCCAAGCTTGGGCCGCTGCACTTGGTCCCAGGCACAGACACATTCCTGCCAGCCCAGAGGGGCTCCCCAAGGCTGCAACCCCTGGGTGGGGCCCCGGGGAGCAGCCTCCCCTCTGTCCACTGAGGGCGGATCTCCTCTCCTCCTCGGCACCTGGGTTGAGTGTCTTGGCTGAGCTGATGGCGTTTGTTGATGGAGAGAGGGACTGTTATGGAAATAGTCCCGACCAGTTCAGGTGGAGATGGAAAGCATTTGGTTGCCCAGGCAACAGACAACCTTGGCAGAGTGGAAAAAAGGTTTATGTAAGGAAATTGCTGTGGTTCCCTCTCCTCTGGTAAGCTTTGCCTGCAGACTCCTTCCTCCCTTCTTCCCTGGACACCGGGACAGCGCCAGGGGCAGCTCTGCCCCGTGAGGACTCCACTCCGCTCACAGTTGCTGAGTTCTTGCCGGGGGCCTGGCCCTGTGCATGGCTCTGCAGATACAGAGGGCGGTCAGGCCTGACTGTGTGAGACTGTCAGATCTGGAGTCAGATCTCCTGGGTTCACATGCCATTTTGGCCACTGGGCTGTGTGACCTTAAGCAAGTTCCTCAACTCCTCTGTGCCTCACTTTTCTCTCTATAAAGTAGAAGTAGCATTGGTAGCATGTACCTTTCAGGGCTATAGCGGGGATGAAAAGGCATTAGCTTGCATAAGGCACTTGGAATAGTGGTTGGTGCATAAAGAAGCAGGTGGTAAGTGCTGTATTATCATCATTGCTATTACCACCATCATTCTACCAAGATGAGCCAAGCAAACGACAGGTCACTCGTGCCCGGGGTGGGTGGGCTTCATCTTGAATCTTTTCAACTGGAAGGCAGAGTTGACTTCTTGGCCCTTTGACAGTGGCCAAGCCCAATGTTTGGGCCTCAGAAACAAACATGAACAACGGTGTCCTTAGAACTGAGGCTCTGGGGCCAATCCTTTCATAGGGGAGGGACTTTATTAAAGTCTTTGAAACGTCTCACCCTCATTTTTTTTTCTTCCATAGATTTTTAAAAATTTTATTTATTTGGTTAGTTATTTTTGGCTGTTTCGGGTCTTTGCTGCCGCGCACAGGCTTTCTCTACCTGCAGCCGCCTGGCCGCTGCTCACGGTGGTACCCAGGCTTCTCCTGAATTCCCTTGGTTTCGGAGCACAGGCTCTGGGTGCGCACGTTTAAGTAGTTGTGGCCCACCGGCTTAGTGGCCCCTTGGCATGTAGGATCTTCCCAGACCAGGAATGGAACTGGTGTCCCCTGCATTTCAAGGCAGACTCTTAACCACTGGACCACCAGGGAAGCCCCTCCTATAGATTTTTAAAAGATATTTTGGGGGGAGGCAGATTATTTTTTTCCTGCCCCAGCCTTAGATTGGACTGAATGGTGGGGATGGCCCAGACAGGTGAGTGGCTAACCCGAGGCCACACAGCCAGGCATGGCAGAACTGTCTCTCCCTGTCTTCCCGCACCTCTTCCGCTCAGGTCCAGCCAGGCCACTGTTTCCGATGAGTGTGCCCGAGGGTCCCCCCTGCCCCTTCCTGACACCCCCTCCCCCGGGAGCGGGCACAGGTGTGGCTCCCCAGCAACTCCGCGCGGCTCGGCTGGGGAAAGAGGCTGGCTTTGTTGCGGGCCCAGCAGCTGGGGCCGTTTGAGTTTCCATTAAGCTGTTTCCGCGCCTTGGGCGGGAGCAGGAGGCTCGGCATTTAAAGGTCACCCGGCTTTTGAAGCTGCAGTGACATTAATAGCTTGGGAAGAAAACAAGCCTGTACGGGGCGGAGGACAAGGCGCCTCTGTCAGGGCCGCCACCCCCCGCCCTGCGCCGGGCACTCACACGCACACACACACACACACACACACACTCTTGGACACTCACACACACTCGGATACTCACACACAGCCCCTGACAGCCTCTCTCTGTCTCTTGTCCCCCCCCTTCCTTTCTCCCCCTTTGGGGCCTCTCCAGCTCAGAAGCCAAGAAGCTCAGGCAGACTTCCCTGCGCCCTGCCCCCGCCACGTCCGAGGTGACAATTGCACAGGGAGACAGATGCCCCAGGCCCGGCGGTCTCTCCCTGAACGCAGCCGTCACCCACTTGAGGTTCCCGCAGGACCAGCATCCCAGGGGTCATATGACCTCATTCTGGCCCTGCTGGCCTTTGCAGCCTGGATTCCTAATGAGACAAAATAAGCCTGGGCCTGGTCTTCTCATACGGGAAATGGAACAGCTGGCAAGCAGGGTGTACCTTGCGTGCCAGTTCTAATCACTCGGTGGTGGCTTGTCCAGAGCACCGGGTTGAACAGGCTTCTGAGGCCGTGCGGGTTGCAGAGGACAATGCCTCGATGGATTAGTGATGTCTGCCTCGGATGCCGGGTAGGAGTGAGTGGCATGTGTGCCTTCTGTTTCCCACCTTGAGAATAAATTGGCCTGAAACCCTCCCTGTCTTGTATTCTGAGACCCCTGGGGCGGCGGGGGGCTCCCATCCCCTTTAATCATGAGCGAGTGGGGCGGGTGGCCTGGTCCCTGGGGAGAAGCCACTCTGCGTTTCCTTTCTTGTGAGCAGCTCTGGCCTGAGCCCTCGGACCCCACCTAGTGGCCTGGCACGGCTGTGCCGCTGGGCTGGGCCCAGAGCTTATTAGGCAAGAAGGGACAGCGCGTCCCTCTGACGGCTGCGATCACAGCAGCTCAGACAGATCACAAGATCTGGCCTGTCCCTTGGCCCTGGGGGTTTTCAGAGAGGAGAGCTGGGGGCGTGCAGGGACACTGCCGGCCTCGGGTAGTCGCTCCAAAACGACAGAAGAATCAGTGGGGGGCGTGGGAGTGGGGGTTGATGCAGAACAGCGCTGGCCCCGGGGCCTCCGGCCTCCCAGCTCTGCACCTCCTCCCGAGGACTCCTGTGCTAAGCGCCACCTTTTGGGGTTGAGTCCTGGCCCTCCCAGAAGGCAGTAGAATTTGATTCAGGTCTTGGAGGGGGGTCGACCTCCTGCCCTCCGGAACTGTCGTTGGCTTGGAAAGACTGGCCTGCCATCAGCCTGGTGTGCCAGGGAGGAGGCCCTCAGGCCAAGTGGTGGGGGCGCAGGTACCTGAACTGCGTCTTGGGGATGCCCTGGCCTCGGTCGCTTCGTCCGTGAGGTGGGGCAATACTGCACACCCTGTGTAAGTGACAGGTTTGCTGTGAGTGCTAAATGAAAATGTAGAGAACGGGCTTTGGAAATGAAGAAAGCACCCCGTCCCCACCATTGCGATGAGCTGGGGGAGGAAGGCGGGACGAGAACCCACAGGTGCTGCACTCCCAACCTCTTTCTGTCCTGTCTTTACTGGCCGCCTGATAAGTTATGTTGGAGCTGCTGTTGGACATCCGTGTGGAGGCAGCAGGTCGGCCATGCAGGTGTGGGGGTGAAGGGTGTATTCCTGGGAGACGTCGCGGCAAGAGAAATCTGGGAGGCAGCATTCAGCGTGTTGTCGATGTTCAGTCGCTCAGCTGTGTCCGACTCTTTGCGACCCCATGCACCGCAGCAGACCAGGCCTCCCTGTCCCCCACCGTCTCTCAGAGTTTGCCCAAGTTCACATCCATTGCATTGGTGATGCCATCGCATCCTCTGACGCCCTCTTCTCCTTCTGCCCTCAATCTTTCCCAGCATCAGGGACTTTCCAGTTTGGCATGTAGATGGTATTTAATGATGTGGGACTAGATAAGATCACTCAAGGTGTAATTGTAGCTCTGGAAAAGGGCCATGACCTGGGCCGGAGGTCACATCATCCTGTCTCGTCAGGTGCTCCCTATGTTCAGTTACCTCTGTAAGTTCTATCACAAGCACCCCTTCCACGGAGGTGTTATCTCAACTTTGACAGGAGGAAGCCGAGGTTTAGAGAAGTGAAGTGATTTGTCAAAGTCACACAGCTTTTCCAGGACCAGGCAGAACTGGGACTGGGATTCTGGCTCCTGGACTCTCCCCTTCCCCAAGTGGGCCCTACCTGGCCCTGCAGGAGACTTGCTGGGATGACCTTGGGCGAAGTCAGGAGAATGACTCTCGGGCGGCTGGCCCACCTCCCTGGGCCAGGCCTGGAGTGACTCAGGCCTTGGCTGTCTGCACACGCTTGGAGGGAAGCTTGGCTGCCTGCCGCCCCTGCCAGGCCTGGGTTCCTCTCTGGGGAGGTTGGACGGCCTGGCTTCCCAGGGCCTGGGGGAGGACAGGTGTGGGGTTCTGCCTCCGAGTCCCCAGGTTGCTCACAAGCTGTGAGTTCAGGCAATCTTTTGAGCCTGCCTCCAAGGTGTCTAACGGGCTTGGCAGGTTTGATTCACTTCCTTTTTCAGCAGTCAGGAGTTATCGCCCTCTGTTTCCCTGCCAGTGCCCTGTAGCCAAGATTCAGAGAGGTGGAGGAGTGATTTCCTCAAGGTCAAGGAGCTGGTTCTGGGGTGGAGCCAGAAGACCCCCTCCCTGCACCCACCCCCAGAGCTGTCTGGGTCCCCTTTCCTGTGTGGAACGGTAGTCTGGCTGGGCCCAGTCTCCTGAGCCTTTCTGAGGCTCTGGGGCTCTTAGATTTGCAAGCCTGACTTGGCGTTTTGGGCTCTTAGGACGTGAGTGCCTAATTTTGGCCTCTTTACATGCTGGCTGTGTGGCTTTGTGCAAGTTACCTGACTTCTCTGAATTGGTTTCCATAGCTATGAAACGGGGATGATAACATCTGTCTCTGGAGTTGTAAAAGATTACACGTGAAAGCACTGGCCTGAGCTTGTGACCCTGTCTCCTGCCTTAATTTTTCCATGTGTTTTAAGTGGCTTTTCATTTCAGCTGTGCTGGTTGCGGACGGCAGCCTGGCATGGATGACTCTGACCCGAGGACAGTCCTTCTCCTTGCTCCCAGCCACGCTGGCCAAGCCCCAGTCCTGACCTCAGCTTCTGCATTTGAGCTCAGTGAGGGGCGGGGGGCGGGTGGTGGTGCCCTGAGAAGGGGGAGCTCTCACATCCTCGCCTGTGTTAATTAAAGGCATCCTGGTTTGGGAAGTCCATGGGTCCTTGCAGAATCCTGTGAAAATGGCATTTCTGCACATCACATCCTGTTTCCCTGTGTTTTCCATTACTGTTTCGGAGCCACCTTCTCCTCATCCACGGAAACACCCTTTGATGGAAAAGCTGAGGCTTTGCCACTTCTCGCACTATGTCTTGGGCATCTCCTCTGGTCTTGGGTCTCATCTCTTCATCTGTAATGTGGAGCAGCCTATGGGGCTGGCTTAGAGTTGTCGGCTTGTTTACATGTCGGGGCAGACACACAAAAATGCTCTTTTTCAAGGCTTTACACCGGGGGTAAATGGAAGTGGCTGCTGGGACTGTGGGATCTCCAGCTGCTCAGGGAAGCCCTGCATCCCCGAGGGCTGCGAGGATCGGGATCGCCTTCCTGAGGGCTGACAGAATTCTGGGGGTTGATACCCAGATGCAGGGGAAGGCTCCCCTCGAAGCCCCTACCCCCATCGGCTCCGGGATCACTTGGCTGGGATGCCAACCGCCCCTGGCTCTGTGCCAGCCTGCTGGGGCAGTAGCAACGACAGTCATGCAGCTAACCACTTTCCAGGCAGCGTGCTCGGGATCATCCTGTTAATTCTCATTGAAGCCCCACTTGTATAGGTGAGGTCCTGGGCACAGAGAGGAGAGGGTGCATGGACGAGGTCCCGCCGCTGGAGTGGCAGAGAGGAGGGGTGCAGCCTGGGGCTGAATCGGGGCACTTACTTAAATAGTAGGAGGGTGAGAATGCCTCATGGGGGCTTCCCGACACTGAAGCCCAGAGGCCGAGCGACCTGTCAGGAGGGCTGCTGATGGGGAAAACATGGTCCCCGTCATCTCCCTTCTTCCTCTGTCGGGGTGGATCAGGTCCTGGCCTCTTTCTTCAAGGTACTGCCTTTTGGCAACGTGGGAACTGGGTCCCTCAATCTCTCTTGCAAATTACTCGAGGGGGAGGCTGAAGGTGGCTTTGCTCCAGAGGCATTAGCACCAGGCACTGACCCCTATGTGTGATGACACCAGATAGCAGACTGGCAGTCCTGGTCTGCCACCCCGGCTCCCGGGGCACTGGCTTCTGGGGCCTCCTGGCCCTCGGGCCCTCGTTGAAAGCCTCAGGGCACGTTTCCTGAACCCAGGACAGACAGCCACCAGGGTGGAGCCCCACTTTGGAGGACGTTTTGGCAGCGTCCCCTGACCTTCAGTGTGTCGGGGTGATGGGAGGCGTGGCTGTGGGGCACCGGGGTGTCCGAAGCTGGCCGTGGGAGGCCACGTCATACTTGGCTGCCTTCCTTGTTCTCATGACAGATTTCTTGGACTGGCCGTTTGAGGTCATGCCTCTGCGCTTCCTCGTGAGATGGCTTTGGCCTCTCTGATCTGTGATTTGCTCATCTAGGCAAGAAGTGGGGTGGAGGAGGCTGGATAATAAATCATACTTAACTCAGTCATCAGACTCCTACTCAGGCATTAAAAATCATGAAGTAGATCTCTGTGCTCTGACATAAGGAGATGGCTACAATCAATTATTAAGTGGAAAAAAACAAGTTGCATAGTAGAATTTATGGTTTGATCACATTTGAGTAAAGTGAATTCATGCATGTGGTAGGACACGCGTAGAGAAAAGTATCTAGGTGTAGGTGTGTGCTGTGGTGTTCTCAGTGGCTTCAGTCGTGTCCGACTCTTTGCGGTCCGTCGACTGTAGCCCACCAGGCTCCTCTGTCCATGGAATTTTCCAGGCAAAAACACTGGAGTGGGTTGCCATGCCCTCCTCCAGGGGATCTTCCCAACCCAGGGATTGAACCCACATTCTTTACAGCTGAGCCACCGGGGAAGCCCAGATATAGAGTGTTAACTGGTTTTCTCTGCGGGTGGGAGGCGATGATAGTTCTGTAACATCAGTGTCCGGAGGCTGCCTGGGGCCCATGTGCTTCTAGATTTGAATACAGCCCGCTTCCCTGGAACTAGGCAGACACCCACCCAGCAAGTCCCAGAACAGGAGACCCAGACAATTTCCACATCCCTCGGAGGAGGTGGAGATCTGAAGGAATAAAAATCTCAGCACGGGGGCACTGGAAGGGCTAAGGGGACTGTATGATTTCATTTTACCTGTGAGAGGACTGACCTAAAGAAGGTGCCAGTGGCAGGGATGGGTCTTCTGAACTTGTGGTGAGGGAGGGCACTTCCACTGCCCCTTTCACACCCTCTGTTCTAGTTTTCTTTCCATCATCAATTAACTGTCGAGATCATGGCAAGGAAGAGCCTCGCACTGTTTTGCTCACACTGGCGTTTATCTATCAGCTGTTAGGATGATGACCTAACATTAGAGAAGTCTTAGGAATATCCTTTGATGCAACAGTCCCTTAAAATAAAGCTGGCACTTTTCTACAATTAGCAAAATTACCGTACATCCTGGGATAAGCCTAAGAAAAGTCAGAACTTGATGGTTTTAGACACATTCAACACTCAGTTGACGGCACTAACAGAAATGTGACCTTGGTAGTGATTGACACCCTGGTTCTGAGTGGGCTGCACAGTGTTCTGCCGCAAGTTTCAAGGAGGTCTGTGCAAAACGGGAGGTGCGATGGTGGGGCCCTGAGGGTGGGAGGTGAGGCAAGTAGAGACTGGATGGGGCTGGAGACCAGAGCGGGGCACCGCCAATGCAGAAGCAAGGCTGGGGAGTGTGCTTAACAGTTGAGACCAGTGGCTGAGGGGCTGCAGGAAGAAGTAAAAGTGTGAGTCACTCAGTCACGTCCGACCCTTTGTGACCCCATGGACTGTAGCTCTGTCCATGGGATTCTCCAGACAAGAATTCTGGAGTGGGTTGCCATTCCCTTCTCTAGGGGATCTTTCCAACCCAGGGATTGAACCCCCGTCTCTGGCATTGCAGGCAGATTCTTTACCACCAGGGAAGCCCCTCAGGGGCCACAGTCCTGGGTTCAAATCCCCACCGTCTCCACTTTCTCAGGTCTGTGCCTCAGTTTTCCCATCTGCATAAGGGGGATCTAAGCACCCACCTCATAGTGGTGTCACGAGTTAACCGACAGGAAAATATGTAGGATGTGAGTGAAGTGAAGTCGCTCAGTCGTGTCCGACTCTTTGTGACCCCATGGAATGTAGCCTACCAGGTTCCTCCATCCATGGGATTTTCCAGGCAAGAGTACTGGAGTGGGTTACCATTTCCTTCTCCAGGAGGTCTTCCTGACCCAGGGATTGAACCCAGGTCTCCTACATTGTAGGCAGACGCTTTACCATCTGAGCCACCTAAGCCCTTGTTAATTGGAAAAGAGCTATAGCTGTGTAACTACCATAGGTGGAGAGAAAGCAGAAAGAAGCAGTTCTCCCCAGGGCGTGGTCCTGGGGTGGGGAATCGCCCTAACCTCCTTGTTTACCACCCCGAGCTGGAGTGGGTTGCGTTCCCGCTGACTCTGTCTCCCTCAGTTTCAGGTGGGATGGTCCGTGGAGCCGGCCCCAGGATGCTCCCCGGGTGTGGATGACCGAGCCGCCAGCCTCCTACGGATGCCGCGCCCCAGTCTTCTGACCCGGGGACCCCGCCCGGCGCGGGCCTGAGCTTCCGAGCAGCCACGGCGCAGGGACCCGGGGGAAGGAGCTCAGCGCCGGCGGGAAACATTCTCCCCCAGCGACTGGGCAAGATGACCAGCCTGTTCCGCCGGAGCAGCGGCGGCGGGGGCGGCGGGGGCGCGGCGGGCGCTCGCGGGGCCGGGGCCGGCGCGGCCGCCTCGCAGGAGCTCAACAACAGCCGGCCGGCCCGCCAGGTGCGCCGCCTCGAGTTCAACCAGGCCATGGATGACTTCACCACCATGTTCCCTAACATGGACTACGACATCATCGAGTGCGTGCTGCGCGCCAACAGCGGCGCCGTGGACGCCACCATCGACCAGCTGCTGCAGATGAACCTGGAGGCGGGCGGGGGCGGTGTCTACGAGGACAGCTCCGACTCAGAGGACAGCATACCCCCAGAGGTAGGGGCACGGCCCCGATTGATCCTTCAGCAGGAGCTCCAGCTACTTGTTTGAACCTCTTAGAGGACTTGAGTTATACTCCTGCCTGGGTTCCACCTCAGGAAACTGGTACCCAAGTCAGCCCAGTGGCCTTGGTTTCCGGGCAAAAATCAGGCAGCACCTTCTCAGAGCTGTGCCAGGCACTTGCTAGCCCCTGAGTCAGGGGTCATCAGAGTCAAGGAGATTGTTCAAAATGTAGACACGTGGGTCCCACCCCAAAATACCGAATCCCCTCTCCGGGCTGGTGCTGTCTGGTCTGTATGTTTGGATTCTTGCTGCTAAGTCGCGTCAGTCATGTCCGACTCTGTGCGACCCTATGGAAAGCAGCCCTCCAGGCTCCTCTGTCCACAGGCTTCTCCAGGCAAGAACACTGGAGTGGGCTGCCATTGGAGTCTTGGGGTATCCACTTAGGCCAGCGCAGAGTCTCCGCCCTCATCAGAGTTCACGGTCCCGGGAGGACTGGAGGTAGATGTCCAGCAGTGGCAGTCCACAGGAGTGAGTGCTCAGATGGGGAGAATGGAGGAAGCAGAGAGGAAGAGATGGCTGCCCAGAGGAGGGGTGAAGAAGAGGCAAAGGTGTGCAGACAGAGCGAATGGCTTGTGCAGAGGCGGAATAGAGCAGGAGCCCTTAGGAGCTGGTGGCAGGGCCTCTGTCAGGTTCCTCGAGTGAGCAGAGAGCAGGAGGCCTTGCAGCTGAAAAGGAGGGAGAATGTTCTAGAGCAGCAGGAACCACGGGAGATGGGTGACACATCAGACTTGCGAGCTCAGTTCGTTTGCCGGAGGCATGAGGGATACTCAAGCAGTTGTTTCCTTTCTCCAGGGAGGTGGCTGGGGGAGAAGGGACCCACCCACCGCCTTGGCCCACCTGCTGGGTGTGGCCAAGCCTCCGTGAGTTCACATCTGGCCTCCCATCCTTGGTAGGACCTGCAGCCCTGGGCCCAGAAGGGGCACCCGGAGTCTTTGAGAAGAGGGTCACTGCCTGCAGGGGAACCTGGCATGTGTAGCCATGGATAAGACGGGACGACCCAGCAGAATGGATTCAGCTCTGCTCTTCACTGAGTCCCAGCCTGGGCCAGGCATCATCCTATCTGCTTTAGATGTATCATCACTTCAAACCTTCACACACTTCATGAGGTGGCATTATTATTATCCCGTTTACAGTGAGAAACCTAGACCTTGATGTGGCCTCAGAGTCCTTCTGGACACAGACCTGCATGTGGCCGTTCTCCATCAATCAGAGTCATCCTGCTGGGCAAAGCCCCCTCGCTCTTCCTCCTATTGGGGTGCTGCCTGGGCGTTCTCTCTCTGGGTAGAGGAGAAACTCTGTGGGCAGTGACATCTGGCTCGTCCCTGTGCCACCTGCAGCACCCAGGACAGTCATTGTACATAGCAGGTGCTTGGGGAGTGTTTGTTGTAAGACTAAATGTTGCTGCTGTCTTTGCACAGCTTTCTTTAGTCTCTTTTCCTGGGAGAGCACACCTTGGCTCTCCCTGGATCAGCCAGTGGGTCCTCTTTGCGAAGAGGAGGGGTGTGTGTGTGTGTGTTTGCAGATACCGCCTTTAATTGTGAACTGGAAGGAAAGTTCTCTGCAAACACTGACCCCTTCCACAGTCTCATTTGTCCTGACAGTCTGGCAGGTAGGATAGTGTTTCCCCCCTTGTTCACAGCACCCACAGCCCCAAGACCCTCTGTAAAAGTCCCCTGATGCCCTCGATAGGCCTGCGCTGTGTGTGCTTCTGTTTTTCTAAGTATCTGGCTTTCCAGATGGAGCCCCTTCTCAGCAGCCCCCTTGGCTGTTTCCCCAGCTCTCGTCTTTGGAGCTCTGCGTGGGCCCATCGGCAGGCGGTTCCTGAGCCAGCGGAAAGTGTTGCGGAAAATTTATGAGCAGCAGCTGGGCTGACAATAACTGCTGACTGGAAAAAGCCCCCTCTCTGGGGGCTGATGAATGGTGGGCTGGTCTGAGGGGTATCCTCGCCACAGAGAAATGTCTCCCGTCAGATAAATGGCCTGGACCTTGGCCCCCAGAGCACCTGGCAGGCATCCATCACCCACACAGGGCTAAGCCGGGAGGCCAGGGAACCAGAAACTTCAGCACCTTTAGAGCCAGAAGGACAACCTCACTGTGGCTCTCATGGCATTGCGGGGGAAGGGGAGGCCAGAAGCACGACTGGGGTTACTTCTCCCCGAAGACTGGGGGTCAGCCTTTCCGGAGTGTGCCTGGCCTGCTCTCTGCCTTCTGGCTTCATCCTGCTCCAGGAGCCTCTGATGGGCATCTGGTTCTTGGAGCCCCCGGAGGCCGCGCTCAGGGGCTGGAGCGGCTGAGGAGAGAGACCTCACCGCCCCCTCCTGTGCGGCGGCCCGAGGGGCAACTGCTGCAGGCCTCAGTCAGAGGGACCCCCAGCAGCTTCCCTCTGGGAACAGTCTTACGGAACTCGCCCCTCTTCACCCGTCTGACTCAGACCGGCTTCAGTGGGGCCAGGCCAGGCCGGCCACTGAGGGGCGGCGGTGGGGTTGGCTGGCGGCCCCAGCTTGGAGCCCCGTCCCTTAGAGCTGTGGTCTGCCAGGGACCAGGACTGGATCTTACGGTGCTCTCGCTAGCTCTCCTTTTCTTGTGGAAATTCGGGGTAAGGAGAGCAGTGGCCCGAAAGGCAGCTACCGTCTTTTTTTTTTTTTTTTTTCCAGCAAAAGCATCTGTTTAAATACTTTCCGCCTCAAAGGAAAGAACGTTAGTGCATTCCAGAGCAGGAGGCCTCCTTGGGTCAGGCTGGCTGGGTGTGTACGAAGCGTGGCAGTGTGTGCGCGATGGTGGTATGGTGGTGAGCACAGACGCCGCCCGAAACATGAGGCAATGTGTGTATGTGTGCATGCATGCTTGCTCACCCAGGCTCCCGCCCGCCGTGGTATCCCTGTTGAGACTGGGGGCCCGAGAGTGGCTGGGCGAGGCCAGGGGCGTGCAGAGGCGTCTTAGTGGTGACTTCTGCAGACTCACTTTGGATTCCGATTTGGGGCCAGTTGACAGGCTCCGAGCCATTTATGTGTCCTTTGGTCTTGGAGGTGAGATAGGCGCAGAGCTGGGGAAGGGCTGGGGCGGGGACTGTGTGACCTGGGCTTTCCTCTGGCTCCAGACTCCTCTGGAGAAGGGTTCAGATCAGCCCGTACAGCAGGAGCCTGGCCTTTGCCCAGCATTTGGTTTCGCTTGCCCCCTTTCTCTGGCTCCTGGATGAGGAGAGGAATCCATGATGAAGGGTCTGGGCTCTCACTTTGCTGGTCTCTGCCCTGAGAATCCAACCTGGGTGTGCTGGCATTGTGTCCAAAGGAGAGACTCCTGCTGTAGACCCCACATCCAAGTTACAGACTCAGTTCTAGAAACAGTGTGTGGCTTTTGCCGTGTTCATCAGTCAGCCTGTGCCTCAGTTTCCTCATCTGTAAAATGAGGGTGATGATCCATATCCTACTCTGCCAAGTTGTTTGGGCTTAAGGTGAGTTAATCAATGGGGAAATTCTTTGAGAGGATAGGAATGATGTTAAAGCCATTTACCAAAAGTAACACATGAACAGAAGAGTTCACAAGGCCCAAGCAGGCAGCTCAGTGAAGTTTCATCAGCACTAGGATCAGGAAGCATCAGCAGAGCCTGGAATGCCCCTTCTCAGCCTCCCCATCCCCAGAGGTCACACTGCTCCAGCTGCGATCCCTGTGAAGTTGTTTTGCCTGGTTTTGAACCTTCCTTGGATGGCTCTGAGCATTCCTCCGGGGACATGTGCGTTCACGTCTGCTGTGTGTGTTGGAATCGTGGGCTCAGAGGTAGCCTATGTGCTGAGTGCCAGTGCAGGAAGCCAGACAGTTCTGCAGAGCAGTGGTTGTATCACTTTCCACTCCCACCAGCAGTAGCGGAATTCCCTGACTACACATCCTCGCCCACGCTTGATGTTTTGTCTACATGTTATTTCAGTTCAAGGAAGGGTTGTTAATATTTCTTTCTTTCTTGTCTCTGATGCAGATTTTGGAGAGGACCTTGGAACCCGATAGCTCTGATGAGGAGCCCCCGCCTGTGTACTCCCCACCTGCCTACCACATGCACGTGTTGGACAGGCCTTACCCACTGGCTCCCCCCACTCCACCTCCCCGGTAAGAATCTCCCCCCAGAGTGCAAGGCAAGGGGCAGGAGGACCGGGGTTGGGATTGAGTACAAGCCCAGAGGGCAGCTTGGCTGGGTCCCTCCGTATTCCACCCAGAACAGGCTTCTACTGCAGCAAAACACATTTTAGCTAGAACCCAAGGAGAATTTTCAAGCTCTAAGGATTCCAAGAACAGACATCCACTGAATTCATACTCTGGGCTAGGCGCTATGCTGAATGCCGGGCAGGACACAGAGTTAAACAAGGCTCAGCCTTCACTTTCTGGGAGTTTATAGTTGAGGGAGATGCAGAGTGGGAATGACAGACACCTGGAAGGTGTACTGACGCTTCCCCTCCTGTGCCCATGGCAGACATCACTAATTGATCACCGTGCTCTTGCTGGCTCAGGTAAGACGGAACCTCAGAATCCACTGCAACACAGGGCTCACTCCCAGTCATCAGTAATCAATGACGTGGATATTTGAGGTTCTAGGGAGATTGTGGGGATTTTTAAGCAGTAGGAACAAGTAAGTCTCTTTTTCTAGGGTAATCTGATAATCGGAAGCAGACAGTAGACTGCTATGTGCCTGGAGACTTTTTCCAAGTCAGGGACTCTGTAATTTAGAAGTTTAAAATGAAGCTGGTCTCTGAAGTGCTTGTATTACTGGACTCTGCACTTGAGGTGGGGCTTCTGGTATCCTTGCCTGGGAAATCCCATGGACAGAGGAGCCTGGCAGCCTGCAGTCCACGGGGTCACAAAGAGTCGGACATGACTGATCGACTAACACACTTTCCCTGGTGGCTCAGATGGTAAAGAATTTGCCTGCCAATGCAGAAGACTCGGGTTCGATCCCTGGGTCGGGAAGATCCCCTGAAGAAGGAAATGGCAACCCACTCCAGTATTCTTGCCTGGAGAATCTCATGGACAGAGGAGCCTGGCAGGCTGCAGCCCATGGGGTTGCAGAGTTGGATATGACTTAGCGACTACACAACAACAGCAGGCATTTGAGGTGGCTGTTGGAGCCCAGGCCTCTCTTTGTCCTGGAGCTGCTCATCCTGAGAATGACTGAGGCCTGGGATGGGGAAGGGAGGGGGGACATGATAGGACAGGAGACTTGCTCCGATGGATCTTGCCTTCTGGGGATCCTGGGAGTCCCAGGCAGTAGTAGTGGAAAACTTTGTGGTCATACAGGCATAGCTAACAATAACAACTCCCATTATTAAGCCCCCTTCAAATGCCAGAAAATGGCAAGGTTCTTTACCTGTACCACAGCTTTCAAACCATCTAACAACTTGTGAGGTAGGCACTGGTGTTGTCCCCATTTTATAGATGAGGAAACTGAGCCCCAGAGAGGTTTCAGAACTTCCCTAAGACCACAGAGCTGGAACCTGAACCCAGGTCATTCTGACTCCAGAGCCAATAAATGCCATCCCCTGCTGTGTCCTGTCATCCCCTAATGAGAAAAACCTCTGTGATTGTAGCTCAGGGAGCGGATAGTGGCCTGTGAAGTTGTTGGGAGTAGGGAGCATTGTTTGAAGTCAGGGACAGAAGCAGAGCTGAGGCTGTAATGAGGGAGGCATAAGTGGATAGTCTGGGTGAAATCTTGGTAGGACTTGCAGCCCAGGATGGGTCACGATGCCCAGGGCTAAATGATTTTCCTTTGACATTTTTTTAAATATTCCAAGATGCTTTTGCAAAAAAGAAAAAAATAGTTCAGTTTCTATTAGGCAGAATAGTTCTACCTGTTTTTCAGAAGGGAAAACTTAGCCCATCAGAGACAGCATCCCACTGTAAACTGGCACGGATATCCTAGCTGCATCCTTCTCTCCCTCCCCGGGTATCATCGGTGGAGGAGGGCAGAGGTCATGCAGCCTGTTGATAGGAGCCCCAGTGGGGGACAGAGCGACCTCCGCACTAGACCAAGGCTCTGGAAGCCTCACTCACACCCTGTGACTTTGGACGAGCCACTGCCCTTGCCTGAAGTTCAGGGGCCTGACCTGGACAGGAAGGCTTTGCTGGGCTGGGGGTGGATTCAGGGAAGAGAGCCTGTGAGCTGTGGAGTCAGATGAGGCCATGTTCTCCCCACCTCCCCCTCCCTCAGCCGTCTAACTCCTGATTCTCGAGGTGCCTTTGGCTCGCTGCTTACCCTCTCTGGGCTCCATTTGCCTCATCTGTGAAATGGGAACACTCATCCCCGTCTCAGCACTCTGGTGAGGGTTGAACGAGATGCTGTGTGTGGGACACTTAGCACGGGCCCAGGTATGAACCAGACGTGTCAGCAGACGCCCCACCCGGCTGCACAGCGGGCCTCTGAGGTCAGCTCTGCCGGTGAACACTGAGACCAGGGTTAAGGCTGCCCCCAGAGGCTGGTGTTCAGAAGAAGCAGGCCCCACCTCTGAACACCTGCCGCGGTGCTCTGGGCTGGCTCTGCTAGGCCCAGATGGCCCAGATTCCCACCCCCACCCCCGCCCCCAGGGCCTCATGCAGTCTCTCCATCCAGGACATGCGTTTCTAGCTTTTAGGAGCCATCTGAAGCGGACAGGTGCTGAGCTGTGTGTGATACAGAGGTGAGGACCCTGCTACCCTGACCTCCCAGGGAGATCGGAGTCTGGGGGCGGGAACAGACAGGGCAGTCCAGGGAAGGCAGCAGAGGAGCTGAGGTCCAAGCTGCAATCTGCCAAAGCGGAACAGGAGGGCATTCCAGGCAAAGGCAACAACACACGCAAAGAAAGGCCTGGAGGCAGGAGACAGGGCACCAACCGAGAGAACTCCAGGAAGTGTGAAAAGGCCTGGTGAGACTGAGGCCGGCAGACAGTGGAAGCCCACCTGGGTCCTCCAAGGAGCTCTGACCTTATCCTGCACCCAGGGGTTCAAGAAGGAGGGTGGTGGGATCAGGTTAGTGTTTTAAGCATCTCCTTCTGGCTGCTGGGGACCATCAGAGTTGAGTTGAGGGGGTGGGGCAGGAATGGCCTGGCTCCTTTCTGCCACCTCCAGGCACTGGACTGCCTTTGAGACCAAAGGTGGAGCAGGGTTTGGGAGCTGCTGGGGTGCAGAGAGGCAGGGAGCATGCCTGGAGTGCCGGGACCCCGGGGCCCAGGTTTCACCAGGAGGATCTGTGTGCCCGGGGACAGGCCTGGCCCCACCTGGGCCTCCTTGCCTTTACCAAAAGTCTTGCTTGGAAGGCTTGTTGCTGAAATCCTAGGCTCTGATATTCTTCAGGTAAGCCTGGGGGTCTGAGTCTGTTGGCACTTGGAGTTCTAGTTCTGGGTGCAGAGGCAGAAACTCTGGGCCAGAAGAGGCTTCCCAGCCTTCCCTCTCCTTTCTTCCCCCAGCCTGTCCTTGCCTCTTTCTCCTGAATGAAAGATGCTCTGAAGCCCCAGCACCCCTCCTCACAGGCCACCTGCTGTTCTTCTGTTGAAATTACAGCCTTGGAAGTTTTCATTTGCCTCTCAGCTCATTTCTGACATTCCTTTCTGACCACAATGGAGGTGCCTGGGCCGCCTGTGCTCAGGGCCCCCCCTGGCTCTCGCAGCTGTGGGCTGACCTCATCTCAGCCTGAGCCAGGGCAGGGGGCTCAGCCAGCCCCCTCCTCCAGGGCCGTGGGCCCAGCATCGAGGGACCCTCACCTCCAGCTCCTTGTCCCCCTCCCCACTTGGGTGCTCAGTAACAAATGGCTACAGGGGGCCAGCTGCAACTCTGGGGCGCTCTCCAGGGCTTACCTGGGTGACTCTGGGTGTGGTTGAGTTGGGGTGGGCACCCATGTCCCAGTGAAGACTCTGAAACCACAGGAAGGGTGGTGAGGCTGGAGGCGATTTCTCCAGGGTGCCGGGAGTAGCGGGGGTGGGGTGGGGTGGGCTGAGGGGTGGTCTGGCCCTTGGAGCAAAATGAAGTTGCCAACTCTGTCGGGAGGCGGAGAAGTGATGAAGCAGGAAACGCGCCCAGATTCGGAGTCCCCAGCCCGCCCCCCGCCCCCGTCCTGCCCCTCTGGAACATTCCTGTGTCTGTACAGCAGAGGGGCCCGGGGTTCCCTGGCTGCCGTCTGGAGCTGCGCTCCCACCACGCACTTAGCAGCTTGTTATCCTGTCTGCTGCCACCCCCGCCCTTCCCCCTGGGCCGCCAGGCCACCCGCCCAAAATAGAAAAGGAAAGGAAGTTATTTCCATCGTCAGTGGCAGCCCGGAAAAGCTCCCCTCCAGTGAGTGGGCGGGCGGGATTCCTGGAGCTGGAGACCAAATCAAAGCCGGCCCGCGAGAGCGGCCCCCACCGCCCCCGGCGCTCGCCTGCCTTCCCCATGTGTCATTTCCCTGATTCAGCAGAACACGTGTTCTGCGGTTGCCACGCTGCAGGCCGCCGGGGAGCTGTGGGGAGCTCCTGGCCCGGCCCCAGGCTGCCCTCAGGCCCGGAGGGCGGGGCGGGAGGCCGGGGGTCAGGGCGCGCACGTGCCCGCGGCCCCCTTCCTATCCCTCCTCCTGCTGTGGACTCTGCCTGCGGCCAGGAGAGCAGCCCCTGCTGGTTCCACCCTCCGCGTGCCTTTCCAGCTTGCTGTTCAAGGCAGCCTCATGAGGGGCTCCCACGCACCTGGGCAGGGGGGCAGCGGTTTGCAGATGAGGGGACAGCCCCACAGGGGACACGGTCTCCCCCGGGACCACCCACCAGGCCTGGAGCCTGGGTCTCCTTGCCCCCTAGGGACCCTGGTGTCCTGTGTCCCCTGATCCCAGCAAACTGACGCTGGGGAGGGCTGGGCTGTTGGCCACGCTGGGTATCTATTCACCCAGAGCACACCTATCACTCAGCACCCAGGAGCTCGTGTTATGCTGGATGCTAGAGACAGAAGGCTGAAGGGCTGTGACCCCTGCATCCGTGTCCACACCCAACATGAGCTCCGCAAACACAGACCTCTCTAGGCCCAGAGACCTTTTGTTTGTTTGTTAGGCCAAGACGCATGTGGCATCTTACCTCCCTGACGAGGGATCGAACCTGCACCCCTTGCATTGGAAGGTGAAGTCTTAGCCCCTGGACCGCTGGGGAAGCCCCTAGGCCCAGAGAGCTTGCAGACCTTGGGTGGCTGGAAGCAGTGACTGGCACAGTAGGCGTCTAGGCCCAGAGGCGAGGGGTCAGCCAGTGCTGGAGGCGGTGGGATGCTTGGGCACACGGTGCCATTCTGACACACCACCACATGGTGTGATGGGCCTGGACCCCCATGTGTAGGCCTGACTGTTCCCTCCTCATCCTCACCTGTTGCCCTGCAGCATCGACGTGCTGGGCTCCGTGCCCCCTTCCAGCCAGAGCCGTTACCGGAACTGGAACCCCCCACTTTTGGGCAACCTCCCTGAAGACTTTCTCCGAATCTTGCCCCAGCAGCTGGACAGCATACAGGTAACGGGGCCCCCCGCTCCCAGTCTGTGCAGTGTCTGTGTGCGCACCAGTCTCTGACCGCCCCCTGACGTTTCAGCTCAGGTGGAGCTGCCCTGGGGTGGTAGGGAAGGAAGACTGAACCAAAAGCCTGCTTCCCAGTCGGGGCCTGTATGGTGTTCCCTTCCACTCAGGATGCTCTGGCGGCCCGCATCACCCTTGGCTGGCAGGAGGGGCGTGGGGGCAGGGGTGGGAGGGGTCATTCAGTGGCAGAAAGGCAGAGCACCTTCCTTCCTTCCTTCCCCTGGGAAAGGGCCAGGGTGCTTCTCCCCAGAGGCTGGCCCTTGCAAGCGGTCTCCTCTGAGACAGGACAAGGAAAGTATGAGTATGGGGACCCTGAGCTATTTGAAGATCACTCTTTAGGACTATTCAGGTTTTGACAAAGGAAACATTGGTGGGAAGGTCCAAGGTGCCAAGCTGGGGAGGGGGGAGTAGTTCTTAAGCCCCTGATGCTTCCTCAGCACAGAGGGCTCTGGTCTGTAAAGCTGGGTCTTGGCTGACAACTCCCTCTGGGTAGAGGAGGTCCTGGCCTCAGGGTGTGGCCGCAGCATCCTGGAAGGGAAGGACGTGTACCCCCGGTGCGCATGGGTGTTGGCGCAGTGCGCACCCTTGTGAGTAGGTGATCCACATGCTTGCTCCCCTCCTCAGGCCACCTCCAGGGGCTCCAAGCTTGTGAGCACAGAGGGCAGCCTGCCCCCCGCGGTGGGGCCTGAGCCCAGGGACCAGGAGAGCCGCTGGAAGCAGTACCTGGAGGACGAGAGGATTGCGCTCTTCTTGCAGAACGAGGAGTTCATGAAGGAGCTGCAGCGCAACCGTGACTTCCTGCTTGCCCTGGAGAGAGGTGGTCCCCTGGGGCAGGTGCTCCGGGCCAAGGCGGGGTGATGTTGGCTTTAGCCTGGGGCTCTGAGCTGGAGGTCTGAGATGTCCTGGTGAAAGTGTGAAACTGTTCGTCACTCAGTCACGTCTGACCCTTTGCGACCGCATGGACTGTAGCCCACCAGGCTCCTCCGTCCATGGGATTCTCCAGGCAAGAATACTGGAGTGGGTTGCCATTGCCCGTCTCCAGGGCATCTTCCCGACCCAGTGATGGAACCTGCGTCTCTTATGTCTCCTGCACTGGCGGGCAGGTTCTTTACCTCTACCGCCACCTGGGAAGCAGAGGTCTGCTCACAGGGACCTGAGTCACCAGCCAGCCCTCCCCCACTCTGGGGCTTAGCGGGAGAGAGGGGCGCCCTCTGAGCTCTGCCCCTGCTTGCCCCCCCTGACTTCTGCTCTGTGCCAGGCGCTGGTGTCTGCCCTGTGTGACTGGAGCTTCAGAAGTAGAGGGTCTGGGTAGGTGGGTGCCAGGGTGCATGCCTCCCTGAGCAGAGGACATTAGAGCAGGGCCTCTGGAGGGTTTTAGAGAAGGAAATGGCAACCCACTCTAGTACTCTTGCCTGGAGAATCCCATGAACAGAGGAGCCTGGCGGGCTACAATCCACGGGGTCGCAAAGAGTTAGACACGACTGAGCGACTTCACTTTCACTTTTTCACTTTTCTGGAGGGTTTGGGGGTGTTTGGGTTGTCTCTGGGCCAAGGATCCTACTCCCCCGAGCCTGGCTGCCTTCCCCCTTTAGAGTGGGAAGGTTTGGGGTGGGGTACAGCGAGGGGCCTGTGGGAGAGGGGTTCGTGTGTACATGTGTGTGTGACTGGCATTGTGTTTCGGTTAGGAGCATGGCGTGCAGGGAAAGTCTGGCCTGAGACAGAGGAGCCCAAGGCTGGACCCAGCTCTGCAGTAAAGATGCTGGGAGTCTCCAGGCCTTTCCTTTTAGATGAAGGGCTGGACGATCCAATTTCTCAGGGGCCTTTTAATTTTGACATTCTGACATTCCAGGCAGTTGTCAGGGCAGTGCTTTCTGTGTCTTTGAGAGTTCTGGTTCTTTGAGAGCCCATAGGTGTCACGTGTGCACATGTTTTGTGTGTGTGTGTGTGTGTGTGTGAGATTCTCAGGGTTTGGCCTCCAACCACCTCTCAGCTCAGGTGGCCCCCGGGTGGAAGCTAGCTCCCCTGACCAGACTGTGGGCCTTTTCCAGATCGACTGAAATATGAGTCCCAGAAGTCAACTACATCCAGCAGCGTGGCCGTGGGAAATGACTTTGACTTTCCCTCTCCTGTCCCAGGTAACCTTGCCTTCCCAAGAGAGAGGCCTGGAGGGTGTAGGGGGCTCACGCCCCCGGGAGTTTGGAGAGAGGGTGGGGAACAGGCTGCAGAAGATGGTTCTGCCCCATCATCATACGCCCCGAGCGGTGAGACGGGCCCTCCGCTCGGCAGCCCTGGTTCCTGCCAACCCAGCGGCTGTTGGAACCCTCACCTGGGGCCGGCCCGCAGACTGGCTCTGCTCCTTAGAGGCGCTTGGAGCCTGGGCAAGAAGGGGACACAGCATACCACATAATGTCCCATGGGGTTCTGGGGGTGGCAAGGGACTCAGAGACCAGGGCACTGCCCCAGGGGAGCTTATGGTCTTATAGGGAGTGCAGGAGATGCCTCCAAGAAACAGGGAGCCCGAACCAGCAAAGCTGAGGACACACTTGTTAATTATAGCAAACACACACTGGGAGACAGGGAGGGTCCATCTGGGGAAGGTTCATTCATTCATTCGGTACCTGGGGAATATCAACCCTCTCAGGCCAGGCCCTGCCTTAGTATTGCAGAAAGAGAATTTTGAAAGTTTCATATACAAGATGGTGAGAAGCAAGAATTGCCCAAGCAGCTGAAGGAGGGCCCAGGGTGGACAGCAGGCTACTGGGCTGCACAGATAGGGGTGGAGCTGGAGCTGGGGACCCCTCTAGGGCCCTGGTTCCACTCTCAACATCTGGATTCTGTGTGTGTATGTACACTGGCCCCTGGTCAGCTGGTGCCCGCCTCTCACACACAGGCCTCCCGCCTCAGAGGAAGAATGTACAACTTTTGCCCCAAACAGATCTTTCATTGAGTAGGGGAGGAGAGGAGGGGGGCAGAAAGAGGGGGAATTCAGTTGACCCCAGCCTGGAGAGAGAAAATCCTGTGGAACTGATTCATAAGCAACAGGCTGGGAGCTTACACCCCACCAGATGTGCAGCGGGGGGTTTAACGGCAGCCGCATGTCCTTGATCCCGAATTAACCATAGACACCAGGATGGCTGAGATGGATCAGAATGACTCACAGGGACTTAGTGGACAAGGTGACTTGGGATTAGCGTGGGGGCCTTAGGAGGGCAGCGAGGGGCCCAGGTGGGTGCTGAGTGGTTTGGGAGTCTCCGGCTGGCAGGCTGGGTTCTGATTTAGGGACTCGCCCTATTCTCGTTCCTGCTTATGGTCTAATGAGTCAGAAACTCTGTGTCTGGGGGAGTTATGGAGAGTGGACCCTGGCTGGGGGAGAAGGGCATCCCCACGCGGGTGCCTGCTGTGTGCCCTGAGCCTGCTTCCATTGCTGTGTTAATTCTCACACCGCGTCAGGACACAGGCCAGCCAGCCGCATGCGGGTGAACTTTCAACAGCCTATAGGGGTGCAGGGGAAGCCCCGGTGCCTGGCATCTGGTAGCTTCCATGGTGTGAACACTCCAGTCACAGCTGATTTCAAGCTCCCAAAGAGCCTTCGCGGGACACAAAGTGGTCAGAGGAGCAGACGGTTGGGAGCCAGCCCTCTGCACATAGTTTTTACAGGAAAGGGGAAAGTGAGACTTGGATGAGGAAGGAAGCAAGTGCTCGTTGAAGCCTAGTGGGACTCCCTGCCTGCAGCTTCCTCCGGGAGGAAGCCTGTGCGCCCCTCCTCACCTGGAAGGGTGGGGCCGAGCCCCTGTGCTGGGGAGACAATCCTGACCCACCGCCTCGGGCTTCAACCAGGGCACTGTCCCTCTCCAGCTGGCCCTCAGAGATGTCTTCCCCCTTCCAGGAAACAGCGACGCCAACCCCGCTGTGTCTGAAGATGCCTTATTCAGGGACAAGTTGAAACACATGGGAAAATGTGAGTCCGGCCCACGCCCTCCCCTCCTCCCCCCACCCCGCCCCAGCTATTCCCAAACAGGCCTGTGGCTTCCTGGGAAGGGAGGGAGCCACCTGGTATTTTTAAGTGCCCACTGATTCTTGGTGAACCAAAGTGACATTTTAATCACTGACTGGCTCCCTCCGCTTCCCTACCTCACTTCCCTGTGCAGCTGAGTCTGGAGACAAATTAAGTTTTAAATCCTCTTGAGCCAGCTGTCTGCAGAAAAATAAGATTGTACTGGGAACACCCCCCCCTACCCCACCCCACCCCACTTTAGAGTTCACATTCTCTGTGCTTTGAGGCGACTGCTTGGCCAGGGCCAACCGAGTGGGGAGGCCAAGCTCGGTCCACTTACCGTGGGTGGGAGGCCTGCTGGGTCGGTGGCCTCTTCTCACGGAGTCCCGCCAGCCTGGGCACACCTTCCTGTCCCCCTCCATCCGACAGACACACAGCCACGCGTGAACAAGGCTGCCATGCCCTCAGGCCCCGTTTCAGAGAGAGTCTTGGATTAGTCATGGAAATCCCAGAGCCAGCTCTGGAGGTGGAGGCGGGAGACGGGGAGGTGGCTGGAGAGAAAGCCCAGATGCGTGGCTGGCTGTCCCAGCGGGGCCAGGAGGCACACCCGGATCTCCGCTGCGGGCAGTGGGCCCTGACCTGCAGTAACTCCCCCACCAGCCTGCCCCGGTCCTGGGGGCTGCTGGCTCACAGGTCTCTTTGTCCCCAGCCACCCGGAGGAAGCTGTTTGAGCTGGCCAGGGCCTTCTCGGAGAAGACCAAGATGAGGAAATCAAAGAGGAAACACTTGCTGAAGCATCAGTCGTATCCTTTTGCAGCCTGGTGCTGGGTGGCGGCGGCGGTGGACGCAAAGGGCACTGAAGTCCCGCACTGTGCTCCCTCGGGCCGCGCCCTCCCCGGGAGTGGGGCTGGGCCCTCCCTCGCCCCCCTGCCGTCTCCACGGGCAGCCTCATCTTTGGGTGCCATTTCTTGACACCCCCACCCCCAGGCGTGGGGAGCAGGCCAGTGTCAACCTGCTGTGGGCTCAGAAGTTGTCCTACCACTTTTAAACTTTTTTTCTGGGGTCATCTTGGGAGAAAACTTGGTTCTTCCATCGAAATCAGCAAACCTTTCCCTGATTTCTTAAGTTGAATTGCTCCACGGACCTTCCCACCTCCTCATTTCACAGGTGTTGGCCCTGCCTTCTCAGTCTTAGTTCCTCCAAAAAAAAAATACAGCCTTCCACAATATTACCCAGGTTCCCACCCATGCTTATCAGACAGGGTCCAGGATGTCAGATGCTGAGCAGCCAATGAAGCGAAGAAGTGAAGTCACTCAGTCGTGTCCGACTCTTTCTGACCCCATGGACTGTAGCCCACCAGGCTCCTCCGTTCACAGGATTTCCCAGGCCAGAATACTGGAGTGGGCGGTCGGTCATTCCCTTCTCCAGGGGATCTTCCCAACCCAGGGATCAAACCCAGGTCTCCCACATTGCAGGCAGACTCCTTACCCTCTGAGCCACCAGAGCAGCCAAAGGAGAACAGAAAGAAAGTTGTCCCCAGAATTGGGAGCCGGGTGAGAGTCAGAGCCTGGCTACTCAGCTGACCCCCAGAAAAGGAGCCTGTGGAGGTACTGGGGCATTGGCAGGGATAAGGCTGGTGTGAGGGAGGCCTCCTGAGCTCTGGCTGGGAGGTAGAAGGCCAGGGCCAGGGAGTGGGGAGGCCTGGGAGCCCCGAGGCAGTGCCCACTAATCCCTGGGACAGTTTTCCTGAACAGCCCGGCAGGCTGGGGGCTGCGGCGTCAACAGCCAATCTCCTGGATGACGTGGAGGGCCATGCTTGTGGTAAGGTGGAGAGGGCAGGGAGGCTGGAGCTTTGAGTTGCCATGATGGGTAGTCCTCCAAGAGTAGGGCCTGGCTGTTTCACAGGTGAACCCAGCCTGTCAGAGCAGGCATTCCCAACTATGGGACACGTATCAGGGTTGGTGGGCAGCTGACCCAAAGAAATCGGTCCCCCCAACTTGGTCCCACTTTATTGACTACACCAAAGCCTTTGACTGTGTGGATCACAACAAACTGGAAAATTCTGAAAGAGATGGGAATACCAGATCACCTGGCCTGCCTCCTGAGAAACCTGTATGCAGGTCAAGAAACAACAGTTAGAACTGGACATGGAACAACAGACTGGTTCCAAATCGGGAAAGGAGTACATCAAGGCTGTATATTGTCACCCTGCTTATTTAACTTATATGCAGAGTACATCATGAGAAATGCTGGGCTGGAAGAAGCACAAGCTGGAATCAAGATTGCCGGGAGAAATATCAATAATCTCAGATATGCAGATGACACCACCCTTATGGCAGAAAGTAAAGAAGAACTAAAGAACCTCTTGGTGAAAGTGAAAGAGGAGAATGAAAAAATTGGCTTAAAGCCCAACATTCAGAAAACTAAGATCATGGCATCTGGTCCCATCACTTCATGGGAAATAGATGGGGAAACAGTGGAAACAGTGTCAGACTTTATTTTTTTGGGCTCCAAAATCACTGCAGATGATGACTGCAGCCATGAAATTAAAAGACACTTACTCCTTGGAAGGAAAGTTATGACCAACCTAGATAGCATATTAAAAAGCAGAGACATTACTTTGCCAACAAAGGTCCATCTGGTCAAGGCTATGGTTTTTCCAGTGGTCATGTATGGATGTGAGAGTTGGACTGTGAAGAAAGCTGAGCGCCAAAGAATTGATGCTTTTGAACTGTGGTGTTGGAGAAGACTCTTGAGAGTCCCTTGGACTGTAAGGAGATCCAACCAGTCCATCCTAAAGGAAATTAGTCCTGGGTGTTCATTGGAAGGACTGATGCTGAAGCTGAAACTCCAATACTTTGGCCACCTGATGTGAAGAACTGACTTATTGGAAAAGACCCTGATGCTGGGAAAGATTGAAGGCGGGAGGAGAAGTGGACGACAGAAGATGAGATGGTTGGATGGCATCACTGACTCGACGGGCATGAGTTTGAGTAAACTCCGGCAATTGGTGATGGACAGGGAGGCCTGGCGTGCTGCAGTCCATAGGGTTGCAAAGAGTCGGACACGACTGAGCGACTGCACTGAACTTGGTCCCCATTGCCTCTCCTTTCCTTTCACTTCTGAAAGGGGGCCCAGCCACATCACCTAGATCTTTACCTGGAGCACAAAGAGCTGGGTGATGCTTCTGGGGAATATTCTCTGGGGTGTGAGGGGACAGACAAGCCCAACTACATGGAGGGACCTCGCCTTGAGAACCGTGCTCTGGGCAGTTTTGGTGTTGGGGCCCAGAGGCCTTTCAACCTCCGTTCAGTCCCTCCCAATGGCATGTGGGCCAGAAGATGCTGCCTCAGACCTCCCTGGACCCACAGCTGAGCCCTGGTTCTGGTGAACCAGAGCAGAAGGGCCCTTCGGTGGTCAGGAGACATCCAGAAACAAGGGCCAGAAGGGCCTTGCAGGTCATCTGGACAGTCCCATGTCCCGCATCTCATTTTATAGATGAAGAAACTGAGGGAAAAACTTGCCCGAGTTCTCAGAGCTCAGAGATGGAGGCAGAGCAGCAGCCAGGGGTCCTGACCCCACACCCGTGGCCTCTGCCCAGGCCCCGAGGGGGCAGCGTGTACTTCAGCCGCTGCGGTTGAGAGAGCAGGGTCAGCCGTCTTCCCCAGCCTGGGGGCTGTGCCTGAGCGAGGCTGTGCAGTGGGGGTGCTGAGGTCCTTTCCTCTGCGTTTCAGATGAAGACTTCCGGGGGAGGCGACAGGAGGTGCCCACGGTGGAGGACGCCCTTAAGGAAGGGCAGTAGGAGGTAAGGCCCGGGGCCGCCCTGCCCGGGACTGCCTGCTGTCTCCCTGGGGTGGGGGTGGCGGGCTCAGGCAACTAGATGCTGCAGGCCCAGTTCTTCCCCTAGGTGTTGTGACTGGGGAGCTCGTGGTTTGCGTTTTCTCCATTATTTATTCATTTGACAAAAGATAATCACACCTGCCTGTGCCAGATGCTAGGAACAGGAAAAGAAAAACCAGCTTTGACCTTGAATAGTTGAGAAGAAAGTCCAGGACACACACAGCATGCTAAGAACAGTGTGGGAAAAGTGGAGATGGCTTCACCCCGGCCGGGTCCACACCGCCTCTCCTCTGCCGGCTTGGGCTTCAGTGGTGGAGGCGATGAGGACATGGCCCCTCTCAAGGCAGCCCTGTCTCTGGCTGGAGCCCTGGGCCTGCAGTCTGGTTTTCCTTCTCTTTTCCTGTGCGTCCCAGGACCAGGGGACGCAGACACCTCCCCCAGGAGGGGAAGGACCAGGGGATGCCTCCCCCAGGGCCATCCCTGGGGCGGGACCAGGGGATGCCAGCACCTCCCCCAGCTCCACCCCTGGGAAGGACCAGGGGATGCCAACGCCTCCCTCAGGACCATTCCCAGGGGAGGACCAGGGAATGCCGACACCTCCCCCAGGGTGGGGAAGGACCAGGGGATGTGGACGCCTCCCCCAGGGCCATCCCCGGGGGAGGACCAGGGGATGCCAACGCCTCCCCCAGGACCATCCCCGGGGAGGGACCAGGAGATGCCGGCACCTCCCCTAGGGTTCGTGGACCCGGTCCCTCCTCCAGCACCTCCCCCACCATGAGGCTGCCTGTCCACCCTGCCCCGGTTGCTGTGCTGGTCCCAGAGTGCGGGGGATGCAGCCAGGGACAGTACGGAGCCCTCTGTCCTCGGCCTGGGCCTCTGGCCTTCACGTCCAGTTGACTTGCCACTACACCCTCCCATCAGGCACCTTCACACCCCTGCTGTGCTCTGAGGCTTTCCTCACCCGTGTTACTGCAGCCGCATGTCCCTGTCATCTGGAATGCTGGAAAAATAAACAAACCCAGCCAGGGGAAGGACCCCCCTCCCACACAATGTTACTGCCACGTCCATCCTTCCCATTGGCCCAAAGCCACCCCCTGACAGGAGCTTGCTCATCACTTATTTCTCTCCTGAATGGTCCACCTTTTCCCTTTCTAGCTCCATGCTCAAGCCTATATCCCCCTGCTTCCCATCTTAAAAGCCAGGAGTCCTCAATATGCTGTGAGCCACCCAACCTGAGAGAAGCCGCACCCTCCTTCGCCCATGCTGGGTTGGCTGCCCCCCCAGATTGGCTTGCCATCACCTGCCTGCTCGGGGGCCTCTGACGGTCCGGCCCTGGCGCTATCTTCTGCATGCTGTGCCCATTGTCACCCCGCGGCCTCCTGCGGCCCCAGCAATCCTGGGCCCCCGTTCTCTCTGCTGTTGCTTCTCTGTGCGCCTTTGGGCCCCCGGCTCTCCTGGCAGCTCTGCCCTTGACCCTCCTCAAAGTCTCCCTACCCCCCACTCCCCCCAGCTGCGTCACCAGCCTCTTTGACAGCCACACTTGTGTGCGGTTGGCTCCAAAGCCTGGCTCTCCATGTTGGTTCTCCAGATCTGTCCCTCAGCCCCCGCTGTGCCCACCACGGTCTTCCTGGCACTGGGTGTCCACTCACTGAAGCCAGACAGTCCTCTCCTCCTGATGCCCCCCTTCACTTCTCTTCTCTATCCTTTTCATCATCGCCCTGCAGACTCTCATCACCTGGCTCAGGGCTGTGGGCTCTTCCCTGCCCCTGCTCTCTCAGCCATCACCAGGATGCCTCTTGAGTCCCCCGTCTCTCGCTCGCCCTCTGAAAGGGTCTTCTGCGTGAAGGCTCCTCAGCTTGGTGTGGGGTTCTACCAAGTTCCGGCCCCATTTTGCTTTTCTGCCCCTCCAAGCACCCTGGGTGTAGTTCTGTGTAGTTCTGCTGAGTGAGTTCCGCTGCGTCTGGTCACAAAAGAGGTCAGGTACCGGCTCGGTCCTCAGCCCTCCACAGACAGAAGCTTCACATCCACCAAGCGTTCCAGACCCCCACTCCACCTCTAGCAGCCGGAGGCCCCCCTGGTTTGCACGTTGGGATGCTTCTAGGACCTTGGATTGGCGTGTGTGACCCCAGGCCGAGTTCCAAGGCTGATACAGAGTCCCTTGGGGGAAGGAGAGGGCCCCTGTGTTTAGAAGCTTCTGCCCCAGACTCTCTCTCCAGGAACTAGTGATGAGGGAAGACCACGGGCCTCCATTGAAAAAGACCTCTCCCATCCCTCTTTCCCACCAGATACCAGCAGTTCCTCCTTGCTGGGGACGATCCGACCGGCGGAGGCATCCCAGCTGCCGTCGGACAGATGGTGCTTGAGTTCTGAGGCCCGGTGATCCTCTGGCCACAGTCCAGCCCAGCCACTGCCACTTTCCAAGGGACTCAGAACTTCCAAGTTGCCCGCTGTGATTGCAGGAAGGGAGGAGGGTCGAGGCAAGAGCCAACCACAGCGCCTCGTGTGAGCGGGCTGTTCTAAGGGGAATGGATGGAAATGCAGGCTCTAACCCCTCTTCTGTTAAAAAAAAGAAAAAAAAAAAAAAAAAAACACCGAACAGAAAGCAGGCAAGGTGGGGATACCCAAAAGGGGAGGATGATCCTACCAGAGTCTTCTTGGCCTGAGGTGGAGCCCCTGCCTCCCTCCTGTCCTGCAGGAGAGACCACAGACATGGCCTGACCCCCGCCCTCATTCCAGCTCCCTCTGGGCACCTTGGGCCCTTCCTTCCCATGGCCTCCTGCCTTTCAGCTTCCCCCAGGGGCGCTGGCCCGCACCCCTCCACTCCACCCCTTCACAGAGCCCTGGGCGGTCTCTGGAGCCCCGTCTGAGGGGTGACGGGCCCTGCAGAGCCGTGTCTGCCGCCCGCTCTGCATGGGCTCCTTGCTGCCTCCGTTGGGGGCTGGCAAGGGTCCTCAGAGGGGTGGGGAAACAGGCCACCCTGGAGCTGGAGGATTCTAGTGGGGCGGGGGGGGTCTTCAGTCTGGCAGAAGACAAAAAGCCAGTTCTGGATGGGATCCTGCAGCCCCTCTCCAGCGGCGCTGACCTCTCATCTGGACTAGAAGTTCCGCTGCCGCCAGGTGGGCAGTGGTCAGTTCCTCGGTAACCCCGGGAAGGTGTGGGGCTGGGGGGCGTGAAGAAGAGGCTGCCAGCCGGCCTGCAGCCCCGGGCCAGAAGGGCGTGCTGGGTGCCCCTTGCCAAGAGCGAGAAGGTGAATGGCCAGGAGGAGAACAAAGGACCTACGGACCTGAGCCAGCACCAACCACTGCCAGCGGGAGGGCTGGGGGGCAGTTAGCCCCGCCTCTGCGGCGCCCCCCCCCCGCCTGGAGATGGGGGTGCGCTGACCTGGGGGAAGCCTGGGTGGGTCAGAGGCTCCAGCTAGAGCGGGGAGCCTGCCGGCCGCACAGTGTTGGAATGTTGAGAGGAGACGCCAGGCCCGCTGGGGCTGGATGGCCACGAGTCACCCTGAGATAAAGAGGGCCTGGCGTGCCCCCCGCAGTGCCCGGGGGGGACCCTGGCCACCTCCCCATCCCGCGGAAGTGTGGTTGCCCTTCGGCCCCCTGCCGAACCCCCACAGACCCCCGTGCAGTAGAGGGGAGCCCCAGTCCATGTGTGTGACTTTGTTAGTTCTGTTTCTTCTCCTCCGTGTGGGTTTTTTCCCGGAGCTGTTTCGTAGGAATTGGTGTAATAAAGACTTGGTGTTCTCTTGGTGCTCTGACTTGACGGTGCCTGGGCTGACCCTCCTCTTCTCCTCCCCGCACTGCCGCACCCCTGGGCACCCCGCGCCCCGGGGCCGCCGGCCTGGCACACCCGCAGCTCACGCGGACCCGGGGCTCAGCCTCTCAGGGGCCCTGGTAACACCTGTGGTGATACCACAGCCTCGCCCGCCTGCTGGGCCACCCACTTTTCTGTCTGCCCGGGAAGGTAAACCACTTGCGGACAGTCTGTTGCAGCTTCTGCAGCCGATCACTTCCCTAAATAAACAGAAAGCTGCCAGAGTATCGGGCGCCTGGGGCTGCGGGAATGTGCAATCTCAGACTTCAAAGGGCCCGCAGAGATCTTCCAGTTCAGATCTCTCTGGCTTTCTCCCCACTGCCTCCCGGGCCAGGGGGCTCACTGCCCAAGGAGGGAGCTGGTGCCCTTTTCAGACAGAGTGGTTCTCAAGGTTAAAAAGTTCTTCCTGGTATTGAGCCGTGGGCCTCATTGTGGCTTCAACCGCACACATCTCGATTCTGGGCTCGAGTCACCCGGGCCAAGTCTCCCTCAATGCCGTGTTGGAGTTCAGTGGCCTTTCTCCTTCTGGATAAACAATGCAGCTCCCTCCTGCCTCCCCTAAGAACAGATTCCGCTCAGACCCCTGCCCTGCTCCCAGCCCAGGCGGATGAAGGTGGGCTCGTAAATGGACTTAGCCATTGATGCCTCAGACAGACCTGGAGTTTGTGTTTGTGTGCTCAGCTGTGTCCTGCTCTGTGATTCTGTGGACTGTAGCCCGCCAGGCTCCTCTGTCCATGGAATTTTCCAGGTAAGAGCATTGGAGCGGGTTTCCATGTCCTACTCCAGGGGATCTTCCTGACCCAGGGGTCAAACCCTCGTCTCTTGCATCTCCTGCATTGGCAGAGGGATTCTTGACCACTGTGCCCCCTGGGAAACCGAACCTGGACCTCAGCAAACCAAGAGGAGACTAAAAAGACACTTGTTCTTTGGAAGGAAAGTTATGACAAATCTAGACAGCATATTAAAAAGCAGAGACATCACTTTGCTGACAAAGGCAAAGAAAGCTTACCAGGCCCTGCAGGTGTGCAGAAGGGGAGGCCCCTGCTCCATGAGGCATTCCTCCTGGCTGAACAGTATAGAGAGGACCCAGGAAGGAGTCGGGCTGGGCCAGGTGACTGCCCCAGCCATCTGCCTTTCCGTTATGCTCATCTGTGGGTTCTGGGTTCTTGCTATCCACAAGGTGATACCTATAGATTCACCTTCTGCAAAAATGAGCCCGACTTTCTGGACTTTGGTCCAACCAGAGCCCCTCCCACTTTTTATGCTTTGCTGTCCTCGGGGCTCAGTCCCGACTTGAGAGGAGCTCACAGGCCTAGGGAATGCTGTGCCCAGAAGAACTAGGCTGTTATTACCATAGCAGGGGTCTCAGCCCTCCCTCTGGGCTCATGTCCTGATTTCTGGCTGCCCTGGGTCTCCGCTTTTGTGCAGGGTTTTCTCTGATTTCCATGAGCGGGAGCTACTCTCTAGTCGTGCTGCATGGGCTTCTCACTGCAGTGGCTTCTCTGATTGCAGAGCATGAGCTCCAGGGTGCGCGGGCCTCAGTAGCTGCGGCTTCCAGGCTCTAGAGCGCAGGCCCAGTAGAGTGGCACCCGGACTTAGTTGCTCCAAGGCAAGCGGGATCTTCTCAGACCAGGGATTGAATCCACGTCTCCTGCATTGGCAGGTGGATTCTTTACCACTGAGCTGCCAGGGAAGCCCCTCTCTAGTGTCCTGAGGCACCTGCTAGAGGGTTGAGGTTGCAGGAAACACAGGAGAACTTGGTTTGAAGAAGACAGGCATGACGTGAAATGATGATACTGGGAGCTGCTGATCAGTGCTTCCTGCATGTCAGTCACTTTCCTGGGCTGCTTTGTTCACGTTATTTTATCACGCAACTATACTGTGAAGTCAGTGTTAATCCTCCCATTTCCCAGATCAGGAAACTGAAGCACAGAGATAATCAGGTCCTTACTCTGTAAGTGGTACTACCTGAATTTGAACCCAGCCAGCTTCCCTGGTGGCCCAGCTGGTAAAGAATCCACCCGCAATGCGGGAGACCTGGGTTCGATCCCTGGGTTGGGAAGATCCCCTGGAGGAGGGAACAGCTACCTACTCCAGTATTCTGGCCTGGAGAATTCCATGGACTGTATAGTCTATGGGGTCGCAAGGAGCCAGGCACAACGGAGTGAATTTCACTTTCACTTTCAGCTGAACTCCGAGCTGGTGCCTGAACACTGAGCGATACAGTCGGGTGGGGGAACAGGTGGTACGACTTACAACCCCGGCACAAATGCAGTCTCTAGAGCACAGAAGGGTCCACCTGCTTCAGAGCATTTCCAACAGCATGCCCGAAAGTCAGCTGTTAGCATCCTTTGTCTGGTTTTAGTAACAAAAACAGTCTTTTAGCATTTCCATTAAGTGGCAGATGTGCTACTGAGGGAGAAGCATCGCACCCCTTTCGCCCATTATCACAGCCTTAGATTGATATTTGGTGAACTGGCTGGCTGGGCCCGCTGGAGGAAGGTTTGGAAGTTTCTGGAGTTGATGGTGGGGGCGGGTAGTGGTGTTGAAGGGGGCGGTGCAGGTCTACTGCCACCTGGTGGTTGTCTTAGAAGTGACAGGTGGGGGCCACTGAAAGGCCAGACCACCACCTTCCCAGAAGGAAGACCTGAGCACCTGTGTTTTCCTCAAGCCAAACAGACAGACGACGTTTACTCTGTTCACATGGTCTTACGTTTGGTAAAATCTGCAAAGATATTTTTGTACTTTTTTTTTCTTAAAAGGGCCACTAAGACTATATAAGCTTCAGGTCCACAAAACCAGCATCTACCCTGCCTGTCATTTCTATAGATTTCACAGTTTTTTGTTTTTTTTTTTTTTAAATCAGGCCAGGAGGATTATTCCAGGGACTCTGCAGGAGGGACTGGTGGAGCTCAGTACAAACTCAGCATGAGCTGCCTTGCTCTGACCTTGCCATTCAAAGTGTGGTCTGTGGATATGGTGATCAACTGTTCTGGTTTTCCAGGACTGAGTGGTTTTCTCCGATGTAAAACTTTCAATGCTAAACCAGGAAAGTCTGGGGCAAACTTTTTTTTTTTTATTTTATTAGTTGGAGGCTAATTACTTCACAACATTTCAGTGGGTTTTGTCATACATGGGGCAAACTTGCACAAGTTTCTGACTCTATCTTCAGACCAGCAGCCTTGGTGTCAGCCTGGAGGTCTGTTAAAAATGCAGAGATTCAAGCCTCACTCCAGACCTACTGAGTCAGAATCTGCATTTTCCAAGAATTCTAGGAGCTTCAGGGGCACATTAAAGATGCAGGGCTCTGCCTTCCCCAAGAAAAGAAGGGCCCACACCAGCCCCGAAATGTGTGCTTTTAAGGGTCTCATCTTCTGCTGAGAAAACCCCATAGTGTGATTCCAACTGTCCTTTAATTTTGATAACCAGAGGTCAGGACTAACTGGCTCCTATTTCCTTGGCGACAACAGGAGCCACGGTGATACCATGAGACCTCCCAGGGCAGGTAGGCATAAAGTGCTTCTCTCTCCTTTGCCTAAACTGGATTCTTCTTGGGGATAAGTCTGCTGTTTGCTGAAGCACTGAATGGGCAGCCGTGTGAAAATGCCTTGAAAATTGTTAGGTGTGCTCCGTGGTGGTTCAGATGGTAAAGAATCTGCCTGCATTGCAGGAGACCCAGGGTTGGGGAGATCCCCTGGAGAAGGGATGGCAACCCACTCTAGTATTCTTGCCTGGAGAATCCCATGGACAGAGGAACCTGGGGGGCTACAGTCCATGCAGTTGCAGAGTCAGACGCAACTTAGCAACTAACACACACACAATTGAATAAGTTGTAATTTATTGCTCTTAGGCATGGAATGGTCAGAAATCGTTATCATCATTACTCCTATTTGTTGAACAATTACTATATACCAGGCACGGTTTTAAGCACTTTGCAGGTGTTAACCCTCTGACTCCTTACAACAAGGCTATGTGGTGGGTGGGTGCTATGATGTTGCCCATTTCACAGAAGACAAAGCTGAGGCCCAGAGGTTTGTAAAAGAGATCTGTCAGTGAGGCAAAGAGGACAACCAGGACTGGAAGTGACCCGGGGTGTGATGGGGTGGAGGACTGCTTCCATTGAACCACAGCTTTCTCCCCATGGGTGTACCCAGGGAAGGCCTCCAGCAACGAGTGCTGAGATCACCACATCCTCATTTGCCCTAACTTGGTTTTATTTCTTGGTGCTGTTCAACTAGAAAAGTCTTTCTAAGAGTCAGCTCTAGGCTCAGCACCAGGCTGGGTGTCAGGAGGCAGAGATAAGTGTCCTGGTTGCTGCTTCAAAGAGGCCCAGACTCAGACAAGCAGACAGCGTTACAAGACCAGGCCGGCCATATGGGAGCGATAAGCTGAGGGAGTGAACAGGCCCCGGGGACATATCTGTCCCGTCTGGTGGAGTGTGTCCTGGGGCTGACACACCTTCCCGGCTGACTGTGAGAGGAAGTGGAGGTGTGGGCCTCGAGTAGGGGAGGGGAGGGTCTGGCCAGGAGGTGAGAGGGGGCCCTCCTGCCGCCTCCTTGAAGACCCCCCGCCTCCGAGCGCTTCATCTTCCTGGGCCTTGTCCTGTGGGCTGAATGTATGTTCTTGCTTGCCTCCTCTTTCAAAGCAACAGCTAACTGCTCCCTGCCAAAGGTGAGCAGCAGTATTCAGGATTGCATCCACTTGCCAAAGCTGTTCTGTCATTGGAGATGCTCTTGTTCTTTCTCTCAGAGAAGCTCCTGAGCACTAATTACAAAGATGTGGGCAGAGTGTAGGGAAGTCACCAGGGTGGCCTGGCCCCTATAGCGGGTACAGACGGGCACAGTTGGCCGTGTCTAGGCCTAAAAGGAGGGCAGAGACAAAGCCTGGAATCGGGAGAGAGCTGGGCGTGGAGGCTGCCCTGCAGACTTTATGGTCCTGGACTGTATGGCGGGCGGAGTTGGGGGGCGGTGACGGCGGGAGTGGGGAGCAACTTCTGTCTCCTCCTTCTTCTCTGTCCCAGGCCAATGCCACCCGTTGGTGATACCAGCTGGAACCCGACTGGGAACAGGGCAAGGGGCTGGAGGATGCAATCCTAGAAGTCAGCCTCCGGGGCTACAGAGCAGGGTGAAGAAGGGCACAGAGAGGGTGTGACCCTGGGTGGGAAAATGGAAATATTCAGTACAAGTACTTACTGCTCAGTGTTGTGGGCTGAATGGTGTTCCTCCAAAATTCATATGCGGAGGTCCCAGTACCTCAGGATGTGACTGTGTTTGGAGATAGTATCTTTAAAGAGACCTTTAAGTTAAAGTGACGTCATTAGTTTGGGCTGGAATCCAGTATGCTGATGTCATAGCAGAGGACACAGACTCACACAAAGGGAAGACGGTGAAGCACGGGAGATGATAGCTGTCTACAAACCCGGGAGAGAGACCTCTGCAGAAACTAACCCTGCCAACACCTTGATTTCTGACTTCCAGCCTCTAGAACCATGAGACAATAGATTTCTATTGTTCAAGCCATTTGTCCTGTCGTTTTTTGTTATGGCAGGCCGAGCCAGTCAACAGTGTCAATAAATTATTCAGCGTATGACATCAATTATGGATTTGCCTCTCTGTCTCCCTCTCTGGACAGCCAGTTTCTCTAAGGACTCAGCACTGGGTCAGGTAGGTGCCGAAATGTTTCTGGGACGAATGAATCATTTAACAAGAAAAGAAAACATTAAGGTGATCTATGAAATAGCATCAAAAGGCTGAAGTCTTGGGTGGCAATCAGTGGGTTACAGGACACAGCAGCAAGAGGGATGCCGTAACAGCCACTAGGCTTGTTTGTGACTCGCCAGCCCCACTCTGTGCTGGTGCTGTGATTCCTGCTTTACATGAATGACCACTTTTAATCTGACAACAGGCCACTTAGATAGCTGGCAGATGTCAGCTGGGGAAACAGAGTCTTGAAAAGTTACCTAAGTCCCCAAGATGCCAGAATTAGTGGGCACATCTCCAGTGTGATGCGGTGGGACAAAATGGGCCTGAGTGGTATCATGGAAGGAATATGGACCTTTGGCTGGAGGAGGGCACAGTGACCCACTCCAGTACTCTTGACTGGGGAACCCCATGGGCAGAGGAGCCTGGCAGGCTACGGTCCATGGGGGTGCAAAGAGTCAGACACAACCTCAGTGACTGAGCACGCACGCAAGCATGGCCTTTTGGGGGAGTTTACAAGCTCTGTCCTCTTATCTGTAGGACTGTCAGGACATGATCTATGGCCTCAGGGAGTTGAACAATGGGAGGAGATAATCCAGGTCTCTGGAGTGGTGCCTGGCACGGGTGCATCAGCTTTTTGCAGCCTTGAAAGACCTGGGTAAGGAGACAGAAAACCCTGACTGTCCATTCTGCTTGCCCCTAGCTTCTTCCTGTGTGAAGAACGAATGGTCCCTGGAGTGCACACTTCCCCCTTGCAGGCTCAGAGGGTTCCCCGTTCATCTTGCTCCCACGTCTCCATGGTTCCTTCCTCTGTGTGCATGTGTGCTAAGTCACTTCAGTCGTTTCTGACTCTTTGTGATGCCAAGGACCATAGCCCACCAGGCTCCTCTGTCCATGGGACTCTCCAGGCAAGAATACTGGAGTGAGTTGCCATTTTCTCCTCCAGGGGATCTTCCCAACCCAGAGATCAGCTTGAACCTGAATCTCTTATGTCTCCTGCACTGGCAGGCGGCTTCTTTACCAGTAGCACCACCTGGGAAGCCCACCCGTACTCGACCCATTAATATTCTGTTTGCAGTCACAGAAACATCAATTAGGATGCTGGAGGGGAAACTTTAAAGGCTCAGAAGAGGAAGGGACGTCCCTAAGAAGATCTCAAGAGAAAACCGCCCCCTTGCAACCACCTCACCATGGACGGCTTGGGCCTTCGGCTCCCCCTCCCTGAACCTGGAATGAGTCCTTCTCATTCTTCACCAGCAGTGGCTGGGTAATGGCGGAGGCCCGCGGGGCAGGCCTGAGTGGGAGAAGGGAAGTGTGTCTGTGGTCGGGGCTGGCAGCTGGCTCTGACTTGGACAGAATTAGAAACTTGTTTTGAAGCCTGGAAAGACTATATTTAGCTGGGAGCGTGTTTGCTCTTCCTAGAGCAAGGTCTTACAGACCTGCCTAGGACTTCACGCTCGGCCCAGTGGCCAGACCTGTGCTCTCTCTTCCCTGCTCCAGAGGGTCCCGAGGCAGCCATGGAACCCACCTCTCAGCCCCTGGCCTCAGATCAGCCTGTCCCCGGCCCCCGTGCCCTGTTTTGCCTATCTTCCTCAGCCCACCAGCCTCCAGCCGGAGGCACCAGTAAGGGGCATTTGTGGAGTCCCAGAAAGTGCCCAGGCGGGGCTGGAGGCCTAGCTCTGTCTGTTACTTATCAGACAAGTTACTTAACCCCCTGTGGCCTCACATTCTCATCTCTAAGGAGGATAACAACAGCCACTTGTGGATAGGTGTGTGGATTCAGTGAGATAACGCAAAGACACAGTAACAGCTTATGAGACAATCCCCTCCTCCACCTCACCAGCCTCCCAGAAGAGGACTCTGGGATGGCTTGACACTCTTTCTTGCTGATAAAGATAATGGACTCCTGGGAGATATCTTGTGTTTACGTGATTCAAAACATTTCCTTGGATTTGTTGTTCAGTGGCTAAGTCATGTCTGACTCTGTGACCCCATGGACTGCAGCACGCCAGGCCTCCCTGTCCCTCACTATCTCCCGGAGTTTGCCTAAGTCCATGTTTATTGAATCAGTGATGCTATCCAACCATCTCATCCTCTGCCGCCCTCTTCTCCTTTTGCCTTCAATCTTTCCCCACATCAGAGTCTTTCCCAAGAGATTTTCCCCTTAGATTCAAAAGTTCAGAAATGAATACCAGGGCTTCCCTGGTGGCTCAGTGGTAAAAAAAAAATCCATTGCCAATGCAGGAGAAATGGGTTTGATCCCTGGCCTGGGAAGATCCCACTTGTGTGGGAGCAACTAAGCCCCTGTACCACAACTGCTGAGCTTGTGCCCTGGAGCCAGGGAGCTGCAGCGACTGAAGCCCGAACGCCCTAGAGCATGTGTTCCACAACAAGAGAAGCTGCAGAATGAGAAGCCCACACAGCACAGCTAGAGTAGCCCCTACTCAGCTGCAACCAGAGAAAAGCCCACACACCAATGAAGACCCAGCCCCCACGCCCCCAGAAGACCTCTGACTTAAAAAAACAGTGAATATAGACTCTTCACAGGTCAAACTCTGAAGGATACATAAAAAAAAAAAATCTCCCTTCTCCTCCTGCAATCTCAGTGGAGATCAACTTTCACAGCCCACAGGTGCCTTTCCACATAGTTTCTATTGCATACAAACAGTAACACTGTAAAAGGTTTTCCTTTTAACAGGTTAAAGACGCTTCTCTGCAAGTTCCTTTTTCATTTTACAGTAAGTCATGGGCACTCATCTACGGCAATACATGTGGATCTAGCTCATTGGTTTTAATAGCTGCGAAAGAATCCATAGATTATATGAAGCATAGTTTTCCAGCCATTTCCCATTCGATGGATGGGAGGGTGCATTACAAACAATGCTGCAGTGACGGCCCTTGCACAAATATCCTTGTGAAATTGTGCCTCAATTTCTACAGGATACCTTACGCAAAGTATGGTTATTGGGCTAAAAGGTTATCCTGAAAGGATATTTCCCCCAGATTTTTGAGTTTCCTTCTCGGAATTTGTTTGTTCCGGACACTTTCACTTTTCAAGCTCCAAGGAGCAGCTAGCTAGCGACGCCTCCCGGGGAGAAAACACTAGCCGTCTGCAGCGAGCGGATGCAGGTGGGGCTTCGGGGCCAAAGGGTTTAGTGGGGAGTGCTTAAGGGCAGGAGACGCAGGAAGGAGGCTTGGGCTCCAGAGTGATCTTGGTCAGGTGACGGCCCTCTTCGGGGCTCGGTTTCCTTCTACGTAGACTGCGATGTCGTGGTCCCGGCGCGGGTTGGAAAAGAATTTCCAGACATGAGACAGAATGAAAGATGAATAAGGCATATTATTAGAGTGGGAGACGCTGTTAGAACAGCGGGCCAGTTCAAGGGAGAACCGACCTTGAATGGGGGGGTCCTTAGTCCACTTATATAGTCAGGGTACAAGGAGTGGGATGGGGTCTTGCAGGTCATTAGCTGATTGGATGAGGCTCCTATACTGGGTTGGGGTAAGAGCAGGGCAAATGCCTCCTCCGTACGGGGTAGGAGGGGAGACAGGTTATACTGTTCCATTAATAGTTACACCATGGGGGAGGGAAGGACGATAAAGGTCTGGTTCCGTTCCTGCGTTCCAAGACCCTCCTTGATTATCTGCTCTTCCGTCCTTGGGTCACATGTGACTCCAACCAAAATGAGGCGCAGACTGAGCCTAGAGCTGGTGACCTCTGATCTCTGCCTTATGAATTCCTGGCCTTGTTGGCTCCCCCAGGACCTAGGCTGCGTCTCCCTACTCCCTCCCCATCATCTTCCCTGGTTCCTTCCAGAGCAGTGGTGGCCAGAAAGGGAAAAGCGACAATTAACCCCTCCCCTGGATCGGTCATGTATTGCTTTTGCCCGGCTTTGGCTCTCTCCCGCCCTGGCGGCTCGGCTATCGAGTGCTTCTGTCTGAGCCTGGCGAGTAGCCGAGGGTGCGGCGATTCGGCCATCCTTTGCTTCTGCCTGGCCACGCCCTCCCGTTGGAGCCGCAACGCGGGCACTGCGATCGGCGGCTCGGCCTGCGACTTTCGCCCACTTTGCCTGCCGCGGGGGCTTCCGGTTCCGGTACAGGCACAGCGCGGGATCCAAGGCCCGGGGAATGGCGGGCAGTCGGCTAGAAACCGTGGGGAGCGTTTTCACGCGGTGCGTGCTCGGAGCCGGGGGTGTGTCGAGGGCGTGAGGGCGTCTCTGCCTCTTACCCCCTTTCTTGGGTGGGTCTGATCCTGGCCAGGCCTCTCTCGTGCTTTGTCCTGCTTCTGAAAAATTGTGCTTGGCTGCGTCACCCCTCGAATTTCTTAGCTCGCACGTTCAAGATTGCACCTTTCCGCCAAGTGGAAAGTGAAGTGAAAGTCGCTCAGTCGTGTCCGACTCTGCGACCCCCTGGACTACACAGTCCGTGGAATTCTCCAGGCCAGAATACTGGAGTGCGTTGCGTAGCCTTTACCTTCTCCAGAGGATCTCCCCAACCCAGGGATCAAACCTGGGTCTCCCGCATTGCAGGCGGATTCTTTACCATCTGAACCACCAGGGAAGCCCAAGAATACTGGAGTGGGTAGCCTATCCCTTCTCCATGGGATGTTTCCGACCCAGGAATCGAACCGGGGTCTCCTGCATTGCAGGCGGATTCTTTACCAGCCGAGCTCCAAGTGGAGGTCTCTAGGAAAAGTAAGGGAGGATGGGGCTGTTGGGCCTGGCCAGAACAGTCATTGCATTTTCCTTGATGGGACGTGGATGAGGCGAGGGGAGTGGGACGCACATGAGAAGGTGGATTAACCCTGAGCACTATTTAGTTGGTTTGGAGTTTGGAAACATTTTACCATTTAGCAGGTAGGGGACCCCCTGCTCTGCCCTCCTTCCGGTTGTCTTCTGGACTCCGCGACCCTGCCAGTGTCTCAGGCTGCATCAGGGGCTCAGACAGGTTGTTGTCACTTACTGACCTTTGTTTTTTACCCTTCCTTCAGGACGCGAGACCTGATTCGGGCTGGGGTGTTGAAGGAGAAACCCCTTTGGTTTGACATATATAACGCCTTCCCTCCGCTGCGGGACCCCGTCTTCCGAAGGCCTCGCTTGCGATATGGCAAAGCTAAATCTCCCACCCAGGACATCTTTTACCACGAGGATCAGATTAGAGCGTGAGTGTGGAGCCCATACGGTGGACCAGAGGCAGCACAACTTAAGAAGGAAAGGTTTAGCCAGCAGTCTGGCCACTTACATAGGAATTGAGTAAGGGCTTGCCCTGAGTAGGTGGTCTTGTCCATCTCACCAGATTAGGGAATAAGTGCTCTAACCCCAGGACAGAGAAGCAGAAATTGGGAGTAGAACCTGGTGCCCAGCAACTGACCAGCCATTGCAATTATAGCTACCTGTTTCTGGGCATCTGTTTGGTGGCTGGCACTGTGTTAAGCCCCCAACAAATGTTACTTCATTTAGGTCTTACTCTAACCCTGCAAGATAAGTATCCTCCTGTCTGTTTTAGTCATGAGAACTATGAGGCTCAAGGTGGTTGACTTGACTGGTAATTCACAGGACAAATCTCTTTCCCTTAATACTGATGTCAGTTTTTAACATCTAGAATGTTAGGATGAGAGACTGTGTCTAATTGAAATGACTACATATCCCATATTCTTTATTGAGGTCCAGGCACCCACCTTTCACTTGAGGAACACCACACTGTCCCCCTTGCCCAACACACCTTTGAGGTAGGAGAACAAGTATGTTCTGGCTCTGTTTGGAAATTTTCAGAGATCTTTAGGGCATTAAATATTTTTCCAGTACTTTTCTGCTCAGGTCCATTACATTCACTTGGTCACGATGCTTTCAGGGTTATTTATATGTTAAAATCATTTGTGCTTCTACTGTGTATATAGCAGTGGAACTGGGTGATGGTCATGGGAGAATGGAATATTTTACTGCATCCTCTTTTGTTATTCTTAATGCCCAAATTATAACACTGTGGACTTAGTTTTTTGAACCTTTATCTTTTTTGGATTTTTTGTTTGTTTTGGTGTTTTGGTATTTTAACAACAAAATAACAACAAAACAAATTATAACAACAAAATAAATTTCAGGTGTATCAAAGTGCCTGTGTGCTTGCTCAGTTGCATCTGACTCTTTGCAACCCCACGGACAGTAGCCCACCAGGCTCCTCTGTCCATGGGATTCTCCAGGCAAGAATACAGAAGTGGGTTGCCATGTCCTCCTACAGGGGATTTTCCTGACCCAGGAATAGAACCTGAGTCTTCTGTGTCTCCTGCATTGGCAGGTGGATTCTTTACCACTGTGCCATCTAAGAAGTGAAAACCTTAATGGTAAAAGTGAAATCATGAATGTAATAGAAGAAAACATGGCATAATTGAAAAAATAATCTCAATGATATTAATAAAAGCCTACCTAAGTGTGACATGAAAACCCAGAAGCCAGGGCTTTCCTGATGGTCCAGTGGCTAAGACTCCTTGCTCTTTATGCAGGGGACCAGGTTCAATCCCTGGTCAGGGAACTAGATCTCACATGTTGCAACTGAGAGTTCACATGCAGTAACTAAAGATCCCTTGTGCCATAACTAATTCCTGGCATAGCCAAATAAGTAAATATTTAAATAAAGTTATTTAAGTTGGGAAAAAACCCCACAAAATCTAGAAGCCATAAATGAAAGCATTAAAGTTTTCTGCATGTAAAAACTACCATAAGCAAAATAAAAAATCAACTGACATACTGGGAAGAACTCTGGCACCGTGTATGACAAAGGGCTAGTTTCCTGTTTACACTGCTATAAAGTTTGCTTGTAAGTCTATAAAAGAATAAAAGGAAAAAATGGGCAAAGAACATGGATAGGTCACAGAAAAGGGAATTCCTTTGCTTTTAAACATGAAAAGATTGAGTCTGTTTGATAAGAAAAGCAAAACTACAGTGAAGTACAAAATGTGACCTGTCAGACTGATGAAGATCAAAAAGTTGGGAAATATAATTTGATCAGGGTTTGGGGAATAGGCAGTCTCCTATCTGCCTATTGATACCCTTGTCTGGGTGTGAATGAATACAGCCCCTCCCTTTGGAAAGCATTTTGGCAGTTTGGAAGGTCAAATTACAAATTAAGGTATCTTGACCCAACAGTACTATTTATAAAAAATAGTTTTTTAATTTATTTATTTTTGGCTGTGCTGGGTCTTCATTTCTCCAAAGGCTTTTCTCTGGTTGCGGAGAGTGGGGGCTACTCTCTCGTGGTGCACAGACTTCTCAGTGCAGTGGCTTCTCTTGTTGGGAAGCATGGGCTCTAAGATGTGCGGGCCTCAGTAGATGTGGCAAATGGGCTTAGTAATTGCAGCTCCTAGGTTCTAGAGCACAGGCTCAATAGTTGTGCACGGGCTTAGTTGCTCCATGGCATGGGGGGTTTTCCCTGACTGGGGATCGAACCCATGTCTCTTGCATTGGCAGGCTGGTTCTTCACCACTGAGCCACCAGGAAAGCCTCCCAAATCCATTTTTCTGAAATTATTCCACAGTACACCACAAAATGTAGATAAAGGTAATCATTGCAGCACTGAAATAGCGAAGGACTAAAAGCAGTCTACATGCAGTGAATTGAAATGATCTCTGAGAGATACTAAGTAAAAAGGCAAGATGTGTTTACTGTCCTGGGGGTTAAACAATGTGGCTGAGGACAGGGAATGATAAATACGTATATGCTTATATTGATAGAACATTCCTGGATGGATACACGGAAACTGGTTAGTGTTACTTACGGGGAGGAGAACTGGGAGATTGGGTTACAGGGGTGAGGGGGAGTGCTACTTTTGTCTGGATATCTTTCTGTAACATTTCATGTATTTACCATATGCACACATTGCTTATTGAAGACAAAAGCTGTTTGGCTCAGGGCCTGTAAGTCATGTTATACTCAATTTTTTAGGGTCCAGCAGTTATTCTTTACTCCATTCTTGGCCATGATCTATAATTGGAAACTTATATTGTGTTGTTTTGTATTTTCAAGGAAATTTTATTCAGCCTATGGATCTGGTCCAAAAGCTTTTGATCTGTTCAACCCAAACTTCAAGTCTACCTGTCAACGGTAAGTCAGTCTACAAGTCTTGGGTTACCTTTCCTTTTTTTAGAGTTTGGTTGTCAGTTTGAGGAGTCTTATTGAATTCCACTTGAGGAAAAAGATGTTCCTGTGGGAAGATCTCTTAAGGGAATATTTGGTACTGTGTAACAGCAGGATTTGACAACTCTCAGTATACAAACCAAAGATGTGACTGCTTGGAATTCTAGGTTCGTGGAGAAGTACATTGAGCTACAGAAACTTGGAGAAACAGATGAAGAGAAGTTATTTGTGAAAGCAGGGAAGGCTTTGTTGGCAGAAGGTGTCATTTTAAGACGAGTAGAAAAAGCAAGGACTGTGAGTATTTTATTATCACAGCTATTACTAGGATTGGTTGTCTGTCGGAGGTTAAAGGAAGGCTTGGTTTTCTTTCTCCATCCATGGTTCCAGGTCAAATCCTGTTAGAGTGAGTAAACTAGAATTTTGTGGTAAGGATTGCTGCATGGAACAAGTGAATTGTCATGAGGGCTTTTAAAATTGTGGTTCTGTAGAGATTTTTCGTGTTTATTGTGTGTAATTGAATTTGACCTGAGATAGTAATGCTGAATTTTTGACTCGGTCACAGAATGTGCCTAGGCATATATTAATACTTTCAACCAATTGAGTGAAGGTCATGACATTTGAGTGATGTACTTATATCTGCTGTTTTAAGCAACAGGAAGGTAGTCAAGTTTCCCGGAAATCTGAACCCATGGGTGTCAAATCCCAAACTGCGTTGGAGGAGAACCCACCTCTGAAAGAAGTTCCACAGGCCCAGCATTTGGAGGCACCTGGAGAAGAATCGAAAGGCCTCTCACCTCCCTGAAGAATGTGTATACTGTGTATACTAACATCCAAACTGGATTCACTGCTGGAATGAACTGTTTTTAACAGTTGAACTTTGTAAATGTTTCCTGATCTCTGAGGCATCGTGTTTGCCTTCTTTGGGTTCCCACTTCTAGGTTGTCATAAAGCTCTGTATCATGGTTTGAAGAAGCAGTTATGTGAACTTTTATGTTATGGTGGTATTAAATAAAGAATTCCTCAGTGCTTATAAAGTAAATTTACTTTAAAATTGTAAATAGCATGAGAAAACCTTTATATGTATTGTTTGAATGGGATTCACTCTGAGTTGGTTTGCTTGGAGTCTTGTGTTCACATTTGATTTCTCTGGTACATTTCTTTTCTTGGATCCATTCGACTTTCACTTGCATATCACATGTGGTTCCCTGGCCAGCTGTTTCTGTCTGTGAATATTCTTTGTACTTTTTGCTTGAGAGGCCAGGCTGACTTGTGCTTTGCAGTAAGAGCAAGCATCTATCACTGATATTGAAGTAAGGTCAAAACTATAATCTCATGAATTGAGTGCTGGAGACAGCATAGACCTGTGCATAGTAGGCTGCTCAGGAAAGATTTCTTGAATGAATGACTGATCACATCTAGCTGAAGAATGAATTCAGATGATGTCTCTGTAGGTAACTGAGCTGCCAAGAGGGATGACACTCCCCACCCCCATCCACCTGCCTCCCTGGTATCCAGCTGTGCTTACGAGTTTTTGCCAACTCCTGCTTTTTCATTTCCTTTTCTTTTACTGAATAAATACTCCTCAGCTATTAATGAGCTTCTTCAGAAACTTCTTACTTTCAAACCCATGGAGTTTTCTCCCCCTGTTCTTTGTGCACGGTGTCTTTGGTCTCCTGGTAGGTTAGGGGCAGGGCCCACATCCCACAACCAGACAACTTGCACGTGGTGCTCAGGTCATGGAAGGTCGATGAGTTCATGGGGCAAAAGCCATTCTCAGCTGCATTACTTCCCCTTCCCCCCAACCTTGTCTTTGTTCTACAATTCCTCTTGTTTAGGGAATGCTTTGCATTTAGATGGGGAAGTAAATTAGGTCCATTCAACATTGGACAGCCATTGGGTGCCAAATACCAGGCCAGGCCCTGGGAGAAGGATTTCAACAGGTAGAAGAGACTGTTCTGTTCTCAGAGGAACGTTCGGGGCTGACTTGTTACCTTTCTAAACCTTTCTAGGATTGATTTATTTCTTTATTTTTTAAGTTCATTAGTACATTATTTATTTGCAACTCTAGAATTTGTAACATAAACCTTGTAATCTCATAGGCTTAACAGATTTATTTATTTATTTATTTATTGGTTTTTAACAACTTTTTTACATTTATTTTTATTAGTTGGAGGCTAATTACTTTACAATATTGTAGTGGTTTTTGCCATACATTGACATGAATCAGCCATGGATTTACATGTGTTCCCCACCCCGATCCCCCCTCCCACCTCCCACCTTTCTAGGATTTAAAAGGCAGTTTCTTTGTCCTAATAGTGAAAATGTTTTAAAAATTTATTGGTTGCATAATTAAAATTATGCCAATGGTGCAAAATGCCCATGGTGAAAAGCCCCACTGTATCCCCTGGCCCTCCCATTTTTCCTTTGTAAGGCCACCACTATCACCTGTTTCTAGAAATAATTTTGAATGTGTACGGGGGGACATAATGCATAATGTACCTCGTTTTTGTGAGGCTGCCAGGGTTAATACCATGACGGGCGGCCTGGACCTAAGTTTTAGCTTCCCCGAAATGGTAAGATTCCCTACCCCCATCAGGTAACCTGGAGCCAGCCAATCAATATGAGCCCAGTAAGAACAAAGGGAGAGCTGAAAAGCCCGCGAACGCCCAGGTTTGAAAAAAAGCCCGCGAAAGTCTGTACCAATAGAATTGCTTTGCAAACATGTAACCAATCCGCTTAAGCCAGCTACTAACCGCTTTTGCATATCTTATAAATTTGTGTAACAAGCTTGAGCTCGGCGCTTTCTGACCCTGCACCACTGTGATGTTTGTGGCAGAAAGCCCTGGCTCGAGACAGTAATAAACTTCCCTTTTTTGCGAGTTGCATTGTCTTGGAAGCCTTCTCTCTCTTCCCGCTCGGGGATTCGGACATCGGGCATAACATTTGGGGGCTCGTCCGGGATCCCTTGACTGGGAGAGGGGAACGCTTACAGGACAAAGGGGAAGGATAAATAATAACACCGGTGCTCAGGAAAGTCCAGAGTAAATCCAAGGCCCTGCTGGGAAGCAGGGAGGTATCTGGCACAGAAGGAAGGCTTTCTATAAAGGGGGGGGGGGGGGGGGGGGGGGGCAGCCGGCGTAAGGCCGAGGCCAGCGGACGCACTGGGAGGCAGCCGACTCCGTGGGAAGGAAAGTTCCTCTCCCCGACCCCGAGTCTGGTGAACAGCGGATGCCATTCGGTAAGGTGAATCTGCTACCGGGAGGCAAGAAAAATTCAGGGGGCCCGAAAACCCAGCGCTGTGTCGTCAGCCGATGTTTGTTTGTCCGTGTGTTTGTCTTTGGCTCTCCGTGTTTTTGTGTGTGCCGGCATTGTCTCTAGTCTCGTTCTCTTCTGGTGCATCATTCTTTCTCACTTCTGACTTATTCTCCTTCTCTTCTTCTCTGATCTGCCCTCAACTCCTTTTCTTTTCTGGAGTTTCAGTGAACAGGCGAACGGTTGTGGGGGCAATTGATGAGTCCTGGCCAGGGCTACACTCTGGCGGACTCTGAAGGCCCTACAATAAGTAAGCCTCAGTAACTAGAGCCCGACCGGGTGAAACTCTCCTTTAACATCCCTAACTGAGGACGTGGCCTAAAATTCTTCTTGTGGGCACGGGTCAGGCACTTAAAGGCCATTAGGGCGCCTGCCACTCGAAGACTCCCGTGAGAGGATAAGGGGGTCACGGAACAGGCTAGAAACCCCCAGGGTGCCCGCCCCCAGCAAGAAAACTTCCGTGCAATGACGCAGGCACATAAACAGTTCCAAAAGCATACCATAAGCCCAACCTCTTGGCCGCCACCACTCCCGGTAGGATTTTTGGTGGTCGTTCTCAGTGACTTCCTCTCTCTCTTCCTTACCGTTTATTCTTTGACCATGGGGCAGGGAGAATCTACCCCACTTTCTCTCATGACTGACCATTTTTCGGATGTCAGGGCCAGGGCCCATAACTTGTCTTTGCTAGTCAAGAAAAGTAAATTAATAACTTTTTGTTCTGCAGAGTGGCCCGCCTTTCAGGTTGGATGGCCTCTGGAAGGCACCTTTCAACCGTCCATCATACAGGCTGTGAAGGAGAAGATTATGGCTCCTGATCCCTGGGGCCATCCGAGTCAGGTCCCCTATGTCATGGTCTGGCAGGATTTAGTGGAAAATCCGCCTAAATGGTTAAAACCTTTTGTTCACAAACTTCCTAGTTCCTCCAATTCACAGGTCCTGGTGATGGAGACCCCCCCGGAGGAAACCAAAAAGAAAGAGGACCCAAAACCAGTCCTTCAGGAATCGTCTTATCCAAACCTGATAGATCTAGAAACGGAGATAAGGCCTCCGCCATATGTGCCCTCCTTGCAATCCCCTCCGAGGAGAGAAGCTCCCACAGGTGAACCGAGAGGATTAAGAGGGCCAACGGGAACCGACCGTGAGGGGGGGACCAGCATTGGGGACCCGGGGGAAAACTAAGGGAGATAGGGGTAAGCAAGACCCTGGGGACCCAGAGTTACCTTCATCCACTGTTCAGGCGCTCCCCGTCCGAGTGGGACCAACTAAGCCGGACGGAGAGTGAACCTATCAGTACTGGCCCTTTTCCACGAGTGACCTGTACAATTGGAAGACCCAAAACCCTCCTTTCTCAGAGAAACCCCAAGGCCTCATTGACCTCTTAGATTCCATTTTGTTCACTCATAATCCCACCTGGGATGATTGTCAGCAGCTGTTGCAGGTGCTCTTCACCACGGAAGAACGGGAGCGAATTCTGGCAGAGGCGCGGAAACGGGTCCCAGGGGTCGACGGGAGGCCAACCGCCCAGCCTCATCTTGTGGATGAGGGGTTTCCTCTGTTGCGGCCTAACTGGGATTTTGAGCGGGTGGAAGGTAGGGAGCGTCTCCGAGTGTACCGCCAGACTCTAATGGCTGGCCTGCGGGCTGCAGCAAGAAAGCCGACAAATCTGGCAAAGGTAAATTTAGTAAGGCAAAGCCCACTGAAAGCCCGGCAGCCTTCCTAGAGAGGCTGATGGAAGCTTTCAGGCAATATACACCTATGGACCCCCAGGCTGAGGAGTCACGCACTGCAGTTCTGTTAGCGTTTGTGAATCAGGCAGCCCCAGATATTAGAAAGAAATTACAAAAGGTAGAGGGATTGGGAGAACAGACAATACAGGATTTACTGAAAGTAGCTGAAAAGGTATTTAATAATAGGGAGACCCCAGAAGAAAGGGAAGAGCGAATTCGGCGGGAGGAAAGGGAATTAGCGGAGATCAGGAAAGAAGATAGGGAACATAGGGCGAGGGAAAACCGGAAGAACCAGAAGGAGCTAGCCCAGATTCTTTTTGCGGGGATAAAGGCCGGAACAGAATTGAGGGAACCTCGAGACCCCCGGACGGGAGAAAAAGAAAAACCAAAAAGGCAGGCCCTAAAGAAGGATCAGTGCGCCTACTGCAAAGAACAGGGGCACTGGAAAAACGAGTGCCCTAAGAGGGACTCGAGGAGAGGAATGACCCAGAGAGAGAAAATCCCCCCTGGAACTCGAGTTCTGTATGCGGGGGAAGACAGTGACTAGGGGAGTCGAGACTCGGCACCCCTCCCCGAGTCCTGGGTAACCATACATGTGGAGGGGAAACCCGTTAGCTTCATGGTAGATACTGGCGCCCAACACTCTGTTTTAAATAAAAAACTGGGACCAATGTCTAAGAAAACCAGCTTAGTGCAAGGAGCCACAGGGACAAAAAGATATTGTTGGACCACAGAACGGAAAGTAAATCTGGGGACCCACCAGGTGTCCCATTCGTTTTTGGTGATACCAGAATGCCCAGCCCCTCTACTTGGAAGAGACTTGTTGACTAAAGTTAATGCTCAGATCCATTTTGATCCCGGGGGAATGTCAGTCACGGATGGACTTGGACAACCGATACATGTCTTGTCCCTAGCCTTAAGAGATGAATACAGACTTTTTGCGCCTAAGCCCTCAGAGACCATAGCACTAGATGTACAACCATGGGTCCATAAATATCCATTGGCCTGGGCAGAAACAGCAGGAATGGGACTAGCCAAACAGAGACATCCGGTCATCATCAAGCTAAAGGCCGAGGCAGTTCCTGTGAGGGTGAGACAGTACCCTATGAGCCAAGAAGCTCGGCGGGGGATCACTCCCCACATTTGACGGCTCATAGAGGCCGGAATTCTCAGGCGATGCCAATCCCCTTGGAACACCCCCTTACTGCCGGTGAAGAAGCCAGGGGGGACGGATTACAGACCTGTCCAAGACCTGCGAGAAGTCAACAAACGGGTGAGTGACATACACCCGAGTGTCCCTAACCCGTATACCCTCCTGAGCAGTTTACTGCCTGAATACACTTGGTACACTGTGCTGGACTTGAAGGATGCCTTTTTCAGCCTACCCCTGGCAGTCCAGAGCCAGGAGATATTTGCCTTTGAGTGGACTGAGAAGGAGGGCCAACCGGTAGTACAATTAACTTGGACCTGCCTCCCACAGGGGTTCAAGAACTCCCCTACCTTGTTTAATGAGGTTCTGAGTGAGGAGCTCTATGAATATCGGGCTTGCCACCCAGAGGTCATTCTGCTACAATATGTAGATGACCTTATGTTGGCTGGAACCACAGAGGAAGCTTGCAGCCGTGCCACTGGGGATCTATTACAGACCCTAGGCATCTTGGGGTATCGCGCTAGCGCAAAGAAGGCACAAATAGCCCGGCAAGAGGTCACCTATTTGGGGTATAAGATCAGGCAGGGGCAAAGGTGGCTAACCCAGGCCATGAAAGAAACAATATTGCAGATACCAGAACCCAAAAACCCCCGCCAGGTGAGAGAGTTTCTGGGGACTGTTGGATATTGCAGACTGTGGATTGTGGGGTTTGCTGAGAAGGCCCGGCCCTTATATGAGGGAAGTGAAGAGACCCCAAACTGGACTTGGACTGAGCCAATGAAACAGGCTTTCCAGACACTCAGATGGGCCCTACTAGAAGCCCCAGCCCTTGCCCTGCCTAATCCAAATAAGCCATTCCAGCTGTTTGTAGATGAAAAGCAAGGAATAGGAAAGGGGGTCTTGACTCAACAATGGGGACCATGGAAGCGGCCGGTAGCATACCTTTCGAAGCGATTAGACCCGGTGGCCGCTGGGTGGCCCCCTTGCCTTCGCATCATTGCAGCTACAGCCCTTCTTGTCCGCGACGCTGACAAGTTGACGTATGGACAGCAACTCTCGGTTTACACCCCCCACGCCGTAGAAGGGGTTTTAAAGCAGCCGCCGGGTAAGTGGATCTCCAATGCCCGCTTGACACACTACCAGGCCTTGCTGCTCGATGCCCCATGGGTGCGTTTTCAGACCCCTTGCTTCCTAAATCCAGCCACGCTCCTACCCAACCCAGAGAAGGACAGCCCTCTCCATGATTGCAGTGAGATACTGGCTGAGGCCCTGGCGGCACGAAAAGACTTAACTGATGTACCCCTAAGCAACAGTGAGCTGGTATGGTTCACCGATGGGAGCAGTTATGTAAAAGATGGGCAAAGGAAGGCGGGAGCCGCCATAGTTGATGATTCAGGGCAGGCGATATGGGCTGAGACACTACCCCCACACACTTCTGCACAAAAAGCAGAATTGATTGCCCTAATACAGGCTCTGGAGCAAGCCAAAGGGAAGAGAGTCACCATTTTTACTGACAGCCGATATGCTTTCAGCACTGCCCATATTCAAGGTCCCATATACCAAGAAAGGGGATTTCGGACAGCTGAGGGAAAAGAGGTCAAAAATCTGCCTGAGATTCGCAGGCTCTTGGAAGCTGTCCAACTACCCCGGGCAGTAGCTATAGTACATGTCCCCGGTCACCAGAAGGGAGAAGACCCTAAGGCGCGAGGCAATCGTGCTGCTGATGCGGCCGCTCGAGAAGTGGCTAGCCGGGACTATGCTGCCCCCATATTAGCTGTGGGACTTCCACCTCCTGGTATGGGGACCTTGCCACCAGTTCCCGAATATTCCCTCCCTGATCTCGCCTGGATCAACAAGGATACCACCCTCCAGAAAGATGACCAAGATGGATGGTACCGAGACCAAAACAACAACCTGATCTTGCCTGCCACCCTAGGTCGTCACCTGTGTGAACACCTGCACACAACTACACACTTGGGAGAAAAAAAGACCCTAACACTTCTCCAGACGGCCTGCCTGAGGTTCCCTCGACAAAATGCAACTGTACGAGAGATAATTCAAGCCTGCGAAGCGTGCCAGCTGATGAGGGCAGAGAAGAAGCAGCACTCGGGAACGAGGTCGACGGGATTGGACCCTGGGTTCACTGCAATCACGTGCAGCAAGCCACACTGGAAGAACAGGAAAAAGCGCGAGAAGAATGGAAGGCGAGTCCTCACCCGTCAAATCCTTTGAAACTGAAACTCGTCCGCCGGGAGGCCTCCTAATTCTCCTGCTGATGGCAGCTCTCATCGACCCAGGAGTGACCAGTCATAACCCCCATCAACCTGCTAAGATCACATGGAAACTCAACGACGGGCAAACTCATGAGCTGCTCAATGAGACCTCAGGAATCCACCCTCCATACACCTGGTGGCCGGACCTGAACTTCGACCTCTCAAGCCTCTTCGCAAAGCAGGATGGTCTCTATGATAAGTACTATAGGGATGGGATAAAAAACCATAGGTTGGGGTTTTGGGCTTGCCCGGGCTATGTAAGAAATAACTGGAAAACCTGTGGTGGCATAGAAAGCTATTACTGCAGGAGCTGGAGTTGTGTGACCTCTTGTGATGGACCCCAGAGGTGGGAGGTCGGAAACAGAGATCTAGTTAGCTTCACCTTCAAGGACCGTAGACACCAGGGGCCTCAGGTACGAGTACAATTTAACCAGGAACGGGCGAAAAAAGAAAACCGCTGGACCTCAGGACTGACTTGGGGTTTTCAGCTTCACGTAAATTGGCCCGGCCCCTACCCAGGCGAGCTTTTAATCATTAAACAGATTATTGAGCCGGTGCAGGTACATAGTTTAGGTCCCAATCTGGTCAAAGCATTACAGGGGCATAAGGCGACCCCCAAGCCAACCACCTTCAGACCAAGCTTGCCGGGAACATTTAACATCTCCTCTACCCCGAGCCTCAGAGACAAACTGACAGAAACCCCTGGCCCTCTGGCTGTTACCATTAGCTCAGCAATTCAGGACCCCCTATGGGCCTTAGTGAATGCAGCCTTTACGGTCTTAAACCATACCAACCCTAATGCAACCCAGTCCTGTTGGCTTTGTTATAATCTTAACCCACCCTTCTATGAGGCCATAGGCCTCAATGCCTCTTACCACTTATTTTCAGACCAGAACCCACCCCCATGCCGATGGGAAGAACGCAATGTTGGCCTCACAATGAATGAAGTTTGGGGACAGGGACTATGTTTGGGCACAGTGCCACGTGATAAAACTTCCCTCTGTGCCCGGACTATTAGTAACCTACGCTTACACGGCAAAAATTGGATTGTGCCAGAGGTTGGAAGTTGGTGGATTTGTTCACATACTGGGCTAACCCCATGATTAAATGTGAAGGTTTTTAACCAGAGTCAAGAATTCTGTGTCCTGGTTGCTGTAATGCCAAAAATCATATACCACTCTGAAGAGGTTATGTACTCACATTGGGACTGGGAATTGCTAAGACAAAAGAGAGAGCCAATCAGTGCGATCACCATGGCAGCCTTGTTCAGTCTTTGGCTGGCAGGAGCAGGGACAGGAATAGCTTCACTATCTCTGCAAGGCCAAGGGTTTTCCTCCCTACGAGCCGCCATAGATGAAGATATAACTCGCATAGAAGAATCAATCAGCCACTTAGAGAAGTCTCTGACTTCCTTGTCTGAGGTGGTCTTGCAGAATAGGAGAGGATTAGACTTGATTTTTCTCCAACAGGGTGGGGTCTGCGCGGCTCTGGGAGAAGAATGTTGTTTCTATGCAGACCATACAGGAGTGGTAAGAGAATCTATGGCAAAAGTAAGAGAAGGGCTGGCGCAACGAAAGAGGGAACGGGAGGACCAACAGGGATGGTTTGAGTCTTGGTTTCAACGCTCCCCCTGGCTGACCACCTTAGTTTCCACCCTCCTGGGCCCGCTTATAGTGCTATTATTAACACTTACATTTGGCCCTTGTGTTTTAAACCGGCTAATGTCATTTATTAAAGAACATCTAAATACCATTCAGATTATGGTATTGAGGCAGCAATATCAGATGGTGGCCCAGGATGAAGAGAAAGATTCCTCTACAGGAACAACAAGACAGGGGGGAATGTGAGGCTGCCAGGGTTAATACCATGACGGGCGGCCTGGACCTAAGTTTTAGCTTCCCCGAAATGGTAAGATTCCCTACCCCCATCAGGTAACCTGGATTCAGCCAATCAATATGAGCCCAGTAAGAACAAAGGGAGAACTGAAAAGCCCGCGAACGCCCAGGTTTGAAAAAAAGCCCGCGAAAGTCTATACCAATAGAACTGCTTTGCAAACATGTAACCAATCCGCTTAAGCCAGCTACTAACCGCTTTTGCATATCTTATAAATTTGTGTAACAAGCTTGAGCTCGGCGCTTTCTGACCCTGCACCACTGTGATGTTTGTGGCAGAAAGCCCTGGCTCGAGACAGTAATAAACTTCCCTTTTTTGCGAGTTGCATTGTCTTGGAAGCCTTCTCTCTCTTCCCGCTCGGGGATTCGGACATCGGGCATAACAGTTTTCCATTTAAAGTCTCAGGTGCTTTGGCTGCATAGCAGACCTTTAGGTTGAAGCTCAGTGATCAAAACCAAGGGGATGTCATTGTGAGCAACTGGGGGGTGGTGCCAGGTATCAGTTCACACAGAGCCAGGTTGGGTCCCACGATTTGAGGGGAGGTCCGTGAGCTGCTGGGCTAAGTTGGAAGTATGCTCAGCACCCCCACCCGCCCACCTGGAGCTGGAGAGAGAACCTAGGAGCCCCACTGCCCTGAACGACCTCCCAAAAGGATCCTGGAACAGCTGCTCCCTTCCCACTGGCAGTCCCTGGAGGAGGGGGTGGGTAACCAAAATTTAGGCTTCCGAGGAAGCCAGGGTGGGAAATCTTTAAAAAGAAAAAAACAAGGAAATCCCCTGGTGATTCAGTGGTTAGGGTTCTGCAGTCACTGCCAAGGGCCTGGATTCAATCTGGTCAGGGGATTCCCACAAGCCACGTGGCACGCCAATAAATAAAAGGGAAAAAAAAACAAGGCCAAAGGTGTGAGGCTTCCTTGGGGCATTCAGAACTCCTCCCACGGTCATTGTGAACAAAAGTCATCACCAGGCCCCTATAGTGTTTGGAGAGAATGGAAGTGTGATCTCATTTTTTAATGTACTCATTTATGTGGCCAGGGCTAAGCTGCGGCCGGGGGTGGGGTGGGGGTGGGAGATCTGCGTTGTGTCCTGCAGTCTCTTTCATGTGGTGCACTGGCCCTAGTTGCAGCCGGCAGGTTTAGTTGGTCCGCAGCATGTGATATCTTAGTTCCCTGACCATGTCCCCTGCGTGCAAGGTGGATTCTTAACCACTGGACTAGGAGGGAAGTCCTGTGACCTCTTTCTTAAGTTAGAGAAACTTACCGCTGTTGGGAAGATGAGGTGACTTTCAAAGCAAGATGAACAGGAATCCTTTTAAATTAGTAAGGTGTAGAGAGACAGGAAGAGGGATCAGCCCTAGACTAGTCTAGGACCGCTGCCTGGGGAGCCTTGAAGTGTGGGTGGGAGGGATGCGAAAGTGTCCCCGCTGCTTTTTCTGCCAGGTACACCTACCTGCCACCGTGGTCTTTAAAAACCATTCATTGACCTTTTCACAGGGTATCTGCACTGGAAAGCTTTACTGACGTTCACATCAGGTCTCAAGTCCCTCTTGAGCCCCTTCCAGGCTGTGCTCACTGCAGTCAGTATCCCAGGTCCACGGTCTGTGCTCTGGTTGACCCCGGTCTTCCATGCCAGGGTAGCTCTCCTCTTCCCATTTGGAGCCGTGAGCAAGGGCAGAAATCCTTATGTGTACACACCGAAGCATTAAATCAGGAGTGGGGCCTCCATGGGGGTTTGCTGAGCTGAAGCCAAGGAAGGCATATGTCCAGGTTACAGTGAAATCTGCACAAGATGAGTCTGTGGGTCTGAGTTCTAGTTCTTGTTCCGGTTTTTACCAGTGTGACCTTGTGCCCGTCATGGTCTCTCTGACTACAAAACAGGGATGATGTTTGCCTCTTTGGCTTCCAGTTAGTGTTAATACTATACTTGAGATACTGAACACAAAACTCACTTGTAATATGTGTGATGGGTACCTTCATCACTCTCTCGAGGAGCAGTGGAAAACAGGTTTGAACAGATTGGATGGGATCAGATCACGGTGGCCTCCATAACTACACAGAGGAGTTGAGTGGGTGTAAGAAGGTTGGAGCAGAGAAGTAACATAGTGAAGACAGCGTCAGGTCAAAGGAAGATTCGGCCAGATGTGACATAAAGAATGGGATGGGGGTGGGCAATGAGGGAGGGAAGAGGAGGCATGTCAGAAAGACTTTGGTCTCTGCAGTCATCCCACTTGGAGGCTGAGACTCCAAGCTTGCCAGTCCAAGTACCGAAAGAATAGTGACGTCACTAACAGAGGTCAAGGTGGGGAAGAGAGCTGCATTTCCCAATATACTGAGTTAGAGGACAGCATTCAAGTAGCACACAGAGATATGGGTTGGAGGTCTGGGAGATGGGGAGGAAACCTTAGCACAGGGAAGGGCTGGAGCCAGGAGAACGAATGAGCTCTCAAGGTAAGAGGAAGGAGAAGCAGGATGTTGGGGCTGAATCCGGTGAGTGCCCAGGACTGGGGAGTAAGAATGTTAGCAAAGGAAACAGGTCCAGCATATTCTTGCATCTAAATAGTGAGGCTTGTTGCAGTGGTCCTGGGTTCACCAGGTTTTAGACAGTTCTTCGTTTGCTTTTGTTGGGTAGACCTGATACTTTTCTTTTAAAGATTTTTTTTGTTTAATGTGGACCATTTTTGAAGCCTTTATTGAACTTGTTACAATATTACTTTTATTTTATTTATTATTTATTTTTGAGGCATGGGGGATCTCAGCGCCTTAGCTCCCTGACCAGGGATTAAGCCCACACCCACTGCATTGGAAGGGGAAGTCTCAATCACTGGACCACCAGAGAAGTCCTGTGGGTGGAACTGATCCTTGACTGTGTGTCCTTAAAAGGCAAGCACAACTCTTTTCGTAATTTTGTGTAGTCTTCCTTGACTTATGATGGGGTTAAGTCCCCACAAACACATCATAAGTTGAAAATATCGTAAGTTTAAAATGCATTTAATACACCTACCTCCCCTTTACATCAGAACTTAGGCCAGCCTACCTTAAACATGCTCAGAACACTTCCATTATCCTACAGTTGGGCAAAATCCTCTAACACAAAGCTTATTTTATAATAAAGTGCTGAATATCTCATGCAATTTGTTGAATACTGTACTGAAAGTGAAAAACAGGATGGTTGTCAGAGTATTGGCTGTTTACCCTCGTGATTGCATGGCTGACCGGGAGCTGCTCTGCCCAGCATCACAAGACAGTATCATGTACATATCGCTAGGTTAGGAGAAGATCAAGATTCCAAAATCAAAGTACAGTTTCTACCAAATGCAGATTTTTCACACCATTGTAAAGTTGAAAAATTGTAAGCAAACTGTTGTAAGATTGGGGACCGTTTGTTTAATACTTAATATCCTGTTCTCTGATAGTGAAACTGGTATTACAGGAAAAACTGTGCCTCCAAAGAATTCTTGGTTTTCTTAGAATGATACCCTTTCCCCAAATGAATAATGGCTGGGGACTTCCCTGGTGGTCCAGTGGCTAGGACACCACGCTCCCAATGCAGGGGGCCTGGGTTCGATCCCTGGTCAGGGAACTGGATCCCACAGGCTGCAACTAAAGATCTTGCATGCCAGCAAGCGAAGACCTCCAGTACTGCAACGAAGATCGCCGCAACGAAGATTGAAGATCCCACATGCCACCGGCCACTAAGACTGACACAGCCAAATAAAAATAAATGACGACTTGCCACTGGAAGACACTCACCAGCTTCTTTCTTTTTAAACAAAGTGGGAAGAGACTCTTATCATCCGATTCAAGTAGGATGATGAGGCTTTCTCTGAGGCCAGCACTGATGCCCACCTCTGTTCTCGGGCACCCAGACAAGGCTCACTCACATTGTGCAGCCTCGTTCATCCTTCTAGGCTCCGACCAAGCCTGGCTCAGAACCGGGCCGTCCGTTTCCCTGACTACCTGGGAGCTGCGGCATGTGACAGGGTGGCTCTGAGAGTGAAAGCAAGCTGGCACTGTGGAGCTGGGAACGAGGAAATGTGAGTCGGGTGTGTGTGCGTGTGTGTCCGTGTATGTGGGGTTGGGTGTTGTTCCTGAGCCCTATCCCAGAACAGCCAAAAGCTGGGAGACTGGCTGGCCGGGTTAATCATGCATTCTGAGCTTTTGATGGGGCTCGACGAGACAGATGCCTGAGCAGGTTCAGTGAGCAACTTGGTAGAGGTCACCTTGGCTGATGGAGGAAGGGCACTTGCCCTCCTGTGGAAAAGACAGGAAATGGCTTTCCTGTCACTCCCAGGGTAGCGCTCAGTGAGGCAGGCGGGTCTGATTGGATGAGCCCAGCACTGGAGCAGTTTCTGTGGAGAGGTTGAACCAGACAAGTGTTTATTGCTGCAGCACGAAAATTAAAAGGTTGCCAGGGGAAGGCAAGGGAGGCAGGAAGTTAAGTGCTGAGTCCCCTACAAATGCCGCTGCCGTGGTCGCCCCCGCCCATTGGTGCAGATTACAGAGAAGGGATTTTCCTTAAATGCTAGCTAACAATGAAATTACATTTGGGCTATAGTTTTACCCTCCATTGATACTTTTCCTGAACTGGAACTGAAATGTCAGTCACCTGACCTTCTAGTCGCTCAGTTCTTTTAATTAAAAGATGGTTCTAAGCAAAATCCAGTAGTGGTCTATTTATTATTTATCAAGCATTTTCCTTCCAGCAGTTAGTGAAAGGTCAGTGGCTTCAGCGGATGCTTTGTTTTGGGTGAGCAGCTTAGATGAAAAAGATACACAATCAATCTCCACTCCCTCCTGTTTGCTCACAGGCAGGACACTGTTTAATAGTCACTGTGGCATTTAGGATCTCAGACCTCTTGAAACATGCAGAAAAGTGCATGTGCATCCCTTGCTGCTGAACATTTCTCCAAAAGCAAACATCAGGTTGTGGTTATGGTTAATAATGAGATATTGATTGTTTGAAAATGTCACCGCCTGGGACCTTGGCCCCAGCACCGCTAGATGGCGCTGCCCTCTCATGCTGATGGGGCACGATCGGTTCGTTTTCTTGCCTCGGGATACCTTGCTTTTCAAGGTTGGCGAGTGTCCTTGGAAAATGATGTTCTGGCTGAGATATAGGAAGCTGAGGTCCTGGGGGTACCTGGGGGTACAGTAGAGATGGGAGTGGAAGGGCCACAGGACACATGCCAAGACCTGCTGAGCTGGGGGTGGGTGGGCCCAGCGCAGTCTGCACCCTAACAGGAGCAGGAGGGGAAGGACCAGACCAGTGCTGAGACCCTGGCGTCTCTGCCCCCAGCAGGGTTCTCCGACCGTCTCCAGCCAGTGACACGTCTGCGAATCTGCTTCGGAGGATGGAGGGGGAGAACGGTGCAGGCAGAGGGGGCAGTGCGGAGCCGTGAAAACACTCAGGCCTGTGTCCAGACAGACCTGAGTTTGAAACCCTGATCGATTGCTTTGTCTTGTGACATGAGGGGAGTGAGCGAATGAATAGCTTGTGCCTCGGTTTCCTTATCTGCAGGATGGGAAAACCCACAGCTACCTCTTGAAGTTGTGATAGGCAGCAAACCAGCGTCAACAAATGGGATCTGTCTTCGCTCTCACTGCTTGGAAAGCTTCAGCAACTGTTGATTCCCACTGGATGGAAATGAACGTGCTTTAGACCAAAATGCAGAAGAAACAAAACGTGGTGTCATATACCTTTTCACCAGATGCTTGTTTAATCATTTGTCTTTTCTCAACCCTCTCCCCCAGTAGTTACCATCTCTTTTATCTTCTTCCAGCCTCCTAGTAGCCAATCAATCAACCAAAAAACACAAGGGAGGAAACCAAAGACCATCCTGGGAACTTGTCCATTATTGGAACTTACCCAGTGCTGGTGGGTTTCACTGGAAAACTTGCTTTTCTTTAGTGATTTCTTAAGCAGTGTGTGTGTGTGTGTGTGTGTGTGTAGAAACTGGTGTCTTAATGGTATTCCTTCTGTCCCTTTTTCCCTTTGTCGTTGTTGCTCCCCTGCCTTCCTTGTGGTAACCTTTTCTCCTTTCTTTCTCTCCTCTGCACCCCAGACTGTAGGGGGAAGACCGAGGGTTATGACCTAGAGGCCTGGAGGAAGAGCTCTGGCCTCTTTCCTATGGAGGGCTCAGTCAAAAGAATTGTGTTCGAGTCCTGGCACTTGCTTCCCTTTGTGACCATGGCTTTGGGCAGGTCAGTTAATCTTTCTAAATATTCAGTGCCAGTGAAGTGAAGTGAAGTGAAAGTGCTCAGTCATGTCCTACTCTTTGTGACCCCATGGACTGAACAGTCCATGGCATTCTCCGGGCCAGAATACTGGAGTGGGTTGCCTTTCCCTTCTCTAGGGGATCTTCCCAACTCAGGGATCAAAACCAGGCCTCCCGTATTGCAGGCGGATTCTTTACCAGCTGAGGCACAAGGGAAGTCCAAGAATTCTGGAGTGGGTAGCCTCTCCCTTCTCCAGGGGATCTTCCCGACCCAGGAATCGAACCGGAGAGCCTACTAGGTCCTTGAAAGTGTGTTTGTTGAGTGAACGAATTGACAAAGAAACCAGACCGTGGGGAGACTCGTACCAGCACCGTGTATGCTTTGGAGGTAGAACGCACACAAGATACAGATGTGACTGAACGGTGTAAATGCTCAAGCCTTCTACAGGGACAGGAAATAGCGGTGTGGGGAGGTGGAAATGGCCCTGGAGCCGCAGACCCAGGCTTCCCCCAGGAGAGCAGAGCCGGGGACTGTGGAGGCCGGCGGTCTGTCCTGCTGAGGAAGCCCGCTCTTCTGCAACCCCCTGCAGACACGCTCAGGGTCATCTACAGCACATTAAACGTGGGGAGGGGGGTCCTGAGCTCTCTCACCGGCTTCCCTGGCCTCTGCCAAGTGCAGCGAGATGGGCCTGCTCCAGCTCACGGCAGGGTCCCTGCCTTCGCACCCTCCTGCAGCTCATCCCCTTCCACCCCCCTGCCCTGGCGCATGTGTCGCTTCGGCCCCTTCAGGCTTCCAGTCCCCTGAGGGTAAAACTCATTGGACCATGGGCTGGTGTTGTCACTGGTGCCTCAGCCTTGGGCTGACTGTTGCCTCTCATGGTGAGGCAGGGTCTCCAGTCCAGACCAGGCAGAGGGAGGGTCCAGGCGCAGTGCCTGGCTGATCTCACCGCACCCGGCTCCTGCCACGCTCGTGGGGGCCCCTGAAGTGAGAACAAGAGGCTTAACCTCAGAAAAACTCCAAATTAAATCCTAAGAAGGCAACTTCGCCCCCTCTCTCACTTTCCCACGTTTGGATGTGAGAGGAGAGGAAGGGGCTGTGGGAGACAGGCCAGCTGAGGAGGAACGTCTGGTAACCTGAGTTCCAGGCAGATAAAAGCCACCAGAATTTTCCACAGTCCTACAGCTTTCCAGTGGTGTCTCCTAGCCTGAGCAACTTGAGTGCCAGTCCAACATGTTCTCAGGATTGGACCTGTTTATTCCTTCTCTTTTGATTACTGAAGTAATCAAAATCAAATTCAGACCAACCTCTGAAAAGAACCACTTTGAATACCTATGAAGTCAAGAAGGTCGAATTTAGGAAAGTCTCATCTACAGGACTTTGTTCCCCTGAGCTGTAGGCCACTTATAATTAATATTAATGAAAGACAGATGACAGATGCTTATTGCTCAACTGACATACGCGCTGCCAAAGCCCACAGGGGTTACTTTAAGATCTAAAGGACTTGAATGTACTTTACTGTCATGTTGAAGAGAATAAAACTTTCAGGGTATAATCAAAATTTTGTATGTATGAGGACTCAGTGACCCATAGGCAATGTCTGCCTTAACAACACAACACAACACAGAAGAACTGAGTGTGCCGCCATTGCTTACTGACATTTAAAAATAGCTCCTTTAAGCCCTAAACCAAGGCGGGAGGTGACGGGAGACAGGTGGAGCACAGGCTGAGGCTCCTGCAGATCCAGCCCAGACTCAGCTCTTCCCCTAATTGGCCATGACTTTGGAAAGCCATTAACCTTTTCAGCCATTTGTAAAATAAAGGCTTGAGCTGCAAGACCTCAGAAGGCATAGTCTTTGGGTCTGTAGGTCCAAGAAGAACCACAAAGCTGGGGCAAGAAAGCATGCTCCAAGACTTACTAAATACATACTTAAGATCTTTTCAGTTTTTAAATGTTGATTATGGAAACACTCACAAAGGTAGAGAAAATAGTGCAATGATCCTCCATATATTCATCATGTAGACTTAACTCATTAATATTTTGCCATATCTGCTCATCTGTATTTTTTCTGAAAATTTTTTTAATTAGAAAAATTATTTATTTCTGCTCTTTTCATATATCTTATTGTTCCAGAAACAGTCTTCCGTATATATCTGAAATGATGTACTGTCACACACTCTGTTTAAAGCCAAAGCACCACTGATAAAACTGATCAGCTGTCCAGAGGTCTCAGCTTATGGGGTCTCACTTCCTGGTTTTACATTAATTTCTGAAGGTCAGAAAAGTCACCTCCAAAAAATGTCAAGGGCTTTGTAAAAAATAATCACTTTATTCAATATTATAGCTGTAGAAATGAAGTACATTTTCTTTAAGAAGTAAAAAGAAAACACCAAAGAAAATGCCACTTAACATCATTGATACGTCAGTAAAGGCCAGCAGAAAAAGATACTGATAAGGTTGTTTCTGACACCAAAAAGACATTCTAGTCCAAGCTTTAATATGGTTCCTATATTTTCTCTAGATGTTTCTTTTCTGCTACTTTTCATCCTTTTCCATATTTCATATCCAAGGACGGTACAGTCTTTAAAATTTCATTAACAGGAGCAAATTCAGTACCTGCTGATTTCTTCTCAAAAGACACTCTAACCCATCAGATACCCCAGCAGCTTCATTCTCATGAAGACTCTAGCCATGAAAAAACTAAACAGGAAGCTGGATGCAAGTCCTTCCCTAATATACTGTCCATTTAGGCCAAGAAAGTGACGGGTCTCTGACACCCGTGTTCATCAGTCACTGAACCAACACTTGGAGGTTCAACAGTAACATCATAAATGATTCCTCCAGTGATGAGGAAGTAAGACACCACCACCAGAGCGTACACCATCACGGCCAATGGCATGTGCACCCAGGGCGGCTTCTTCAGCGTCAGGTTCAGGCTTTCGAGCACTAAGAATGGGACTCAGTACAAACTCTCCATGTTGGTGGCGGCAGGGAAAGCTCTCAGCCTCCAACCCCATGCGCCGCCCAGAAACAGCTGACATATTCTTTTTTTTTTTTTATTAGTTCGAGGCTAATTACTTTACAATATTGTAGTGGGTTTTGTCATACATTGACATGAATCAGCCATGGATTCACATGTATTCCCCATCCCGATCCCCCCTCCCACCTCCCTCTCTACCCGATCCCTCTGGGTCTTCCCAGTGCACCAGGCACGAGCACTTGTCTCATGCATCCAGCCTGGGCTGGTGATCTGTTTCACCATAGATAATATACATGTTTCAATGCTATTCTCTTGAAACATCCAACCCTCGCCTTCTCCCACAGAGTCCAAAAGTCTGTTCTGTACATCTGTGTCTCTTTTTCTGTTTTGCATATAGGGTTAACATTACCATCTTTCTAAATTCCATATATATGTGTTAGTATACTGTGATGGTCTTTATCTTTCTGGCTTACTTCACTCTGTATAATGGGCTCCAGTTTCATCCATCTCATTAGAACTGATTCAAATGAATTCTTTTTAATGGCTGAGTAATATTCCATGGTGTATATGTACCACAGCTTCCTTATCCATTCATCTGCTGATGGGCATCTAGGTTGCTTCCATGTCCTGGCTATTATAAACAGTACTGCGATGAACATTGGGGTGCACGTGTCTCTTTCAGATCTGGTTTCCTCAGTGTGTATGCCCAGAAGTGGGATTGCTGGGTCATATGGCAGTTCTATTTCTAGTTTTTTAAGAAATCTCCACACTGTTTTCCATAGTGGCTGTACTAGTTTGACATATTCTTAAAGTAAGTAGACATGGCCTCTGTCACCCAAGGCTACAGTCTTTCCTTGTGGCTCAACTGGTAAAGAGTCTGCCTGTAAAGCAGGAGACCTGGGTTCACTCTCCGGGTCGGGAAGATCCCTTGGAGAAGGAAATGGCAGCCCACTCCAGTATTCTTGCCTGGAGAACCCCATGGACAGAGGAGACTGGAGGGTTATAGTCTATGGGGTCACAAAGAGTCAGAGCAACTTTCAGTTTTACCCAAGGCTACAGTCTGCTTCTGCGTGGTGCTAGAGTGACTGTGAGGAGATTCCCCACATCCAAGGGCAGAGCAAGAGACTTCCAGAAAAACATCTATTTCTGCTTTATGGACTATGCCAAAGCCTTTGACTGTGTGGATCACAATAAACTGTGGAAAATTCTTCCAGAGATGGGAATACCAGACCACATTGACCTGCCTCCTGAGAAATCTGTATGCAGGTCAGGAAGCAACAGTTAGAACTGGACATGAAACAACAGACTGGTTTCAAATCAGGAAAGGAGTATGTCAAGGATATATATTGTCACCTTTCTTGTTTAACTTATATGCAGAGTACATCATGAGATTGTCACCCTTCTCGTTTAACTTATATGCAGAGTACATCATGAGAAATGCTGGGCTGGAGGAAGCACAAGCTGGAATCAAGATTGCCAGGAGAAATATTAATAACCTCAGATATGCAGATGACACCATCCTTATGGCAGAAAGTGAAGAAGAACTAAAGAGCCTCTTGATGAAAGTGAAAGAAGAGAGTGAAAAAGTTGGCTTAATGCTCAACATTCAGAAAACTAAGATCATGGCATCTGCTCCCATCACTTCATGGCAAATAGATGGGGAAACAATGGAAACAGCGACAGACTTTATTTTTTTGGGCTCCAAAATCACTGCAGATGGTAACTGCAGCCATGAAATTAAAAGATGCTTGCTCTTTGGAAGAAAAGTTATGACCAACCTAGACAGCATATTAAAAAGCAGAGACATTACTTTGCCAACAAAGGTCCATCTAGTCAAAGCTATGGTTTTTCTAGTAGTCATGTATGGATGTGAGAGTTGGACCATAAAGAAAGCTGAGCACTGAAGAATTGATGCTTTTGAACTGTGGTGTCAGAGAAGACTCTGGAGAGTTCCTTGGACAGCAAGGAGATCCAACCAGTCAATCCTAAAGGAAATCAGTCCTGACTATTCATTGGAAGGACTGATGTTGAAGCTCAAACTCCAATACTTTGGCCACGTGATGCGAAGAACTGACTCACTAGAAAAGACCCTGTTGCTGGGAAAGATTGAAGGCGGGAAGAGAAGGGGACGACAGAGGATGAGATGGTTGGACGGCATCACTGACTCAATGCACATGAGTTTGAGTAAACTCCAGGAGTTGGTGATGGACAGGGAGGCCTGGTGTGCTGCAATCCATGGGGTTGCAGAGAGTCGGACACGACTGAGCGACTGAACGGAACTGAACTGACAGTCTGCTTCTTTGAAAAACAAGACCTTAACAATACCATCATTAGGCCTGAGAAGATGGTAATTAAAAGTAATTTAGGAACTTCTTTGGCAGTCCAATGGCTACGACTTGGAGAGGGCGTGGGTTTGATCCCTGGTCAGGGAACTGAGATCCCACATTGCCTTGCATGCATGCAACCCCCAGCCCACAGTTCCCTGAACGGGCTCCCAGCCTCCTCCTACCCCATGTCAGTCCCTGGGGGCAACCACTATTAACTACATCTAGTTTTAGTGCCCCTGGCGATTCCCTTTCCAGAAATCATAGTTCATACCACCAATTCTTGTTTACAATCTGCGGTCAGTGTCTGAGCTTCCTGCTACGATGGATGAGGGTTCAGCTAACTTAGAGTCTCTCTTGCTTCCGCTGTGGTGTATTTCCACCTAGTTCCTCTCAATAGTAATGTTGCAGGAAGGGGGACCCCTTCCAGGGCCCGAGAGTGGGCCTTTGTCTAACTCTCGGAAATGAATTGTACAAGGAGACAGATGCTGACAAAGCAAGAAGCTTTATGGCGCCCAGGCGGAGAGCAGCAGAGTAAGAGAAACCAGGAGGACCGCTCTGCCCCATGGCTGGCAGTCTCAGGGTTTATGGTGATGGGATTAGTTTCTGGGTTTTCTTTGGCCCATCGCTCTGACTCGGGGTCTTTCCTATGGCACACACATCGCTCAGTGAGGATGGATTCCAGTGAGAAGGATTCTGGGAAGTTGGTAGGACATATGGACGGGCATCTCCTCTCTCCTTTTGACCTTTCCTGAATTTTTCAGGTTGGTGATAACTTAGTTCTGCGTGCCTCACCAGGACCTCCTGTTGTAAAATAGCACATGCAGGTGGCTATTATCTTGCCTGGCCAAGGCAGGCAATTCCAGTCAGTGGTCCCCCTAACGGTAACACTGACTAAGGTTCTACTTCGGGTTGAATTGTGTCGTCCCCCAAAGATATGCTGAAGTCCTAATTTCCGGTGCCTGTGAATGTCACCTTATTTGACAATCAGGTCTTTGCAGATGTAAACAAATGAATGCATGGTCATATTGCATTAGAGAGAGCTCCAAATCTAATGGCTGGCATCCTTACGAACAAGATACTAGGAAGAGACACACACAAAGAGGGAAGACGGCTGCGTGAAGACAGAGGCCGAGACTGGAGAGATGTGAGCAAAAACCAGAGTGCTGAGGGGTGCCTGCAACCAGCAGAAGCTGGGAGAGGCAAGGAGGGGTCCCCCCTTAGACCCCTCAGGGAGAGCGTGGCCGCACAGGCCCCCAGAACTGTGAAAGAATACATTCTTCTTGTTTCAGGCTACTCCATTTGTGGTGGTTTGTTGCGGCAGCTCTAGGAAACCAGCATAGGGCCTTCCCAGGGGGCACTAGTGGTAAAGAACCCGCCTGCCATTGCAGGAGACATAAGAGATGCAAGTGTGATCCCTGGGTCAGGAAGATCCCCTGGAGGAGGGCACGGCAACCCACTCCAGTGTTCTTGCCTGGAGAATCCCATGGACAGAATATCCTGGCGGGCTGCAGTCCACGGGGTCACAAAGAGTTGGACACAACTTATGACTAAGCAGCAACAAAAATGTGGGGAGAAACCCAGTTCTTCCCTGCTGGGTATTCTTCCTGTGAGTTGCCTTTACTACTCCCACATAACACGTCTGGTCAGCAAGTGTGTGGCGGCTTCCCCCTACAACAAACGATTCTCTGAGACATCAGCTGAGTACCCTACCATTTAATTCAGCTCTGACCCTGTCTGCCCAGAGATAGTATTAGGTCCCCAGGTTGAGAGCCCAGTCTTTTGAGACTGCCCACCCCCATCTCCCCCCACATACCTCAGATGCCAGTCACAAATCCAGGTTATTATCTGTACTTCACACCAACCAGCTGTAGATCAGAGCTTCCAACCACCCGCTCCTTGGGTATGATTAATTTGCTACAGCAACTCACAGACCTCAGAGAAATACTTACTTACATTTACCAGTTTGCATGTGATAAAGGATACAGATTAACGGCTGGATGGAAGAGATGCGTAGGACAAGCCCTCTACATGGTGTCTCCCTCCCAGGACCTCCACGTGTTTACAAACTTGGACGCAGTTTGAACCCACACTTTTGAGATTTTATGGAAGCTTCATCATGTAGGTACGATCAATCAATAACTCCATTTTCAACCCTTCTCCCTCCTTAAGAGAATGGGGGGTCAAGGCTAAAAATTCCAAGCTTCTGATTATGGCCTGGTCTTTCTGGTGACCAGCACCTCAACCAGGAACCATCCAAGAGCCCACTGCTTTAGAACAAAAGCCCCTCCTATCCCGCTGGAAATTACAAAGGTTTCGGGAGCGTTGTGTTAGGAGCTGGAGACAGAAACCAATGTATTTATCTAATTACAAATCACAATATTACAATTACATAAAATGCATACAGCTCTATTTCTTGTTCCATCAACTACCTTGGACTGTATATTTTGTAAGATGAGGATAAGAACCACAGGTTTCAACAGGCAGCTGAATGGACCCAGAGTCTGAGAAGTCAGTGGGATCGTGAGCTGCCCCAGGCAAAGGGCACATTCTTCCGAGCTAGGGTCATAGCTGCTCCAGCTTGAAGGCTGTAGGGGGGTCCCAGTGGTGGAGCAGGAGCTGAAGGAGAGCCCTGCTGAGATGAGGTTATCTCACGTGCTTCTAGGAACCAGCCCCCAAAATCTGCCTGCTTCCCTGTTGCTTCTCAGAGACCTGCTCTTCTGGAAAGGTTCCAGATGCCAGCTGTGGAGATGGGTCCTCACAGAGCAGCTTCCTCTGAGTCTGGTTTTGACATGAAGCACCAGCGCGCACTGGGAGATGCTCGAAGATGGTTGAATGATGCTCCCCTTTTATTCTGTAGGAATGTTATTCACCATCTTTTCCACTCTGGAGATCCATGAGAGAAGTTTCTTTTGCATCTTGATTCAAAGAAAACCTGTGCTTTTTCTGGACAATTGGGATGGCTTACTATTGTGGTCTTGGAAAATCTAGTATCTTAGTTCTGCTTAGCTCTGACTGTGAGGAAATTCAGAGTTAAAGTGTCAGTCATGTGCAGCTCATATGTAGGGGCTTATGATGGCACTTGCTTGATAGTTAGGGAATACTTCATGCATGCTAAAATTATAAAGATTATACAACAAATATTCACATACCCACCACCCAGTTTCAGAGGCAAAATGAGCACACAAATGAAGCCCCCTGTGTACTCAGGCCTGATTCCTTACCCCGCGACAAGTAGCTTCCCGGACTAGGTATTTATGCTTCCCACTTAAAAAATAATAAATTGAAAAAAATTTTTCCCCAATGTATGCCTCTGCAACAAACATACAATATTATTTTGCATGTCTTAAAACATTATATTAGTGGTTTCACACTACATATAGACCATATATGTGTGTGTATGTGTGCTAAGTCATGTCACTTGTGTCTGACTCTTTTCGACTCTGTGGACTGCAGCTGGACAAGTTCCTCTGTCCATGGGATTCTCCAAGCAAGAATACTGGAGTGGGTTGCCATGCCCTCCTCTAGGGGATCTTCCCGACCCAGGGATTGAACCCGAGTCTCTTACATCTCTTGCATTGACAGGCAAGTTAGTTCTTTACCACTAGCACCACCTGAGAAGCCCACACTGTAGATGTATTCTTCTGTAATTTGTTCTTTTTACTCAAGAATCTTATTTTGAGACTTATGTTGACACATGTAACTAATTCCGTTTTCACTGCTGTATAGTATTCCATTATGGTTGTTGTTCAGTTGCCAAGTCATGTCTGACTCTTTGTGACCACATGGACTGCAGCACACCAGGCTTCCCTGTCCCTCACCATCTCCTGGAGTTTGCCCAAATTCATGTCCATTGAATCGGTGATGTCCTTCAACCATCTCTGTCATCCTCTTCTCTTTCTGCCTTCAATTTTTCCCAGCATCAGGGTCTTTTCCAATGAGTCAGTTCTTTGTATCAGGTGGCTAAATATTGGAGCTTCAGCTTAGCATCAATCCTTCCAATGAGTGTTCAGGGTAGATTTCTTTTGAGACTGACTGGTTTGATCTCTCAGCTCCTCATAGCAAAATTCAAGCTTAAACTAAACAGAGCGGGGAAAACCACTAGGTCAGTCAGCTACGACTCAAATCAGAATTCTATTCTAAGACTACACAAATTATGTGGTAGTGTTTAAGAGCATGGCTCTGGAGCCAAAATGCCAGGGTTCAAATCCCAACCCTGTCTCTTTCTAGTTCTGTGACCTTGGGCAAATTAAATTTTCTGTGCCTCAGTTTCTTCAGCTATAAAATGGGGCCAAGGATAGCATGTACCTCATAGAGCTGATGTAAAGATTTTAAATAAGGTTGTAGATGGGAAGCAACTAAAATATGCCTGGTTTATAGGGTGCACTCTTTAAGAGCTGGCAGTTATACATTTATTTACCTGTTGGTGGACTTTTAAGTCGTTTCTGGTGTTTTGTTCTGTCTCCAGGATGTGGCAGGGAATGTTATTTTTTTAAATTGGGGTGTAGTTGCTTTACAATATTGTGTTAGCTTGTTCTGTACAACGAAGTGAATCAGCCCTATGTACAGTGAATTCTCTCCTGCTTGGACCTACCTCCCATCCCCTACCCCATTCCACCCCTCTCAGTCACCACAGAGCACCCAGCTGAGTGTCCTGCGCCATATCGCAGCTTCCCACTAGCTATTTTACACATGGTAGTGATATATATGGAATCAAAGGTGGCTCAGACAGTAAAGAGTCTTTCTGCAATGCGGGATACCTGGGTTTGATCCCTGGGTTGGGAAGATCCCCTGGAGAAGGAAATGGCAATGCACTCCAGTACTCTTGCCTGGAAAATCCCATGGACGGAGGAGCCTGGTAGGTAGTGTATATATGTCAGTGCAAATCTCCAAATCCACCCCACCCCTGCATCCCCTGTCTCCCTGTCTGCATGCCTGTTCACTATGTCTGCATCTCTCTTCTTGTCCTGAAATAGGTTCATCAGTACCATTTTTCTAGATTCCACGCATATGCCTTAATATATGATATTTGTTTTTCTCCAGTCTCTAGGTCCATCCACATCTCTACAAATGACCCAATTTCATTTAACGGCTGAGTAATATTCCATCGTGTATATATGTAACACATTTTCTTTATCCACTCATCTGTCAATGGACATAGGGAACAGTATTGTAAATGTTTCTTTGTGCAAGAAAGAGTTCCTCTGAGCTGAGTATACACCTGGGAGTGGGATTGCTGGGCTGCAGGGCGTGCCCATCAATCACTCTCTGGGCGATGCCACATTGTTCTCCTAGAGCTGTTGTGCTGAGCGGCTGAGTGTGCCCATTGCTCTCACCCTGGGCCTCTCCTAATGGTGTTTTGTGTGCGACTTTTGCTTACACTTTGCTTGATCTTTCTTCCCCTTTGTCCAAATGTCCCCCTCTACTCACTTTTATCCTCATGCCCATTTCTATAAGCATTCTTTTGTCCCTTCACCATCCTATTTTCTTTTGAATGAAGCAGGATCTAAATGCATAAGAAGTAGACAGGGCCTCACAGAATGGAGGTCACGATACAGGGCTGCCAGCTACCCCGCCCTGGACCTGCAGGCGTCCTGGCTCTCGGCATTTGGAAAGGCTGCTGTCAGCACCGAGTGCTCACTGTCATAGGTGCTCTGGCTGCGTTATCTTGTTCAGTCTCACAGCAACCCCATGATATAGGACCATTAGAATCAAAGAACCTTCATTCGAAGGAGCCAGTGATGCCGGAGTCTCTGCTCTTAACCAAGGCCCCTGAGGGGGCTGCCCATGTGGGGTGATTCAGACACAATTTGCATAGACTGCCGTATGAACAGCGCTTCCTGGAGGTGTCCAGTGCCATAGCCCTGGCCGTCTACTAAATAAGAGCTTAAGGAAAACGCTTCTGACCTATCTGATAGGCTTAGGAGGGTAGGCACCACTACCCACTGAGGGGCTTTTCTGGTCTGGATTTATGGGAATTTCTTAGGGTCTTGGTGCTTCACGTTTTAAAAGCCTATTGACTTGGAATCCCTCCCACATGTACACACATTTGTCTAGGAAGGGAGAGCCCAGCGTGGGCCCCGTGTGCTGACACCGACCATGTAAGGGCATGGACCCGGCCGCGGTTGGCGGCTCCCCGCCTTGGTCAATGCAGACTTATTGAGCAGTATATTACGAGTGTGTCTCACTCCGATGATGTGTTATGGATAAGTCATTAAGGAGGCAGCTCACCGCGGTGATGTATTGGTGTAATAGATCATCAGAGTGAAGTCTTCTGCCGACATACGGGCTGGCTCAAAGGGTGGTGGCATTCAGGGAAGAATTAGCCCAGCAGCAGGTCTGGCTTAATTACAGGATAAAAGGTTTGTGAATGATGGGCTGAAGTCTGCAGCACCAGCATTTTGATTCTTGATGTAAAAGTATAATTGGGCTTCCTGAGAGAATTTTTGATTATTTCCAAACAGCCCTCAGCTTTATCACAACAGCACAACTTGCCACATAGTTACAGGGGGGTACTTTTTCTTGGGGAGAGATCCCCAGGTCCTTTCCCCATCTGAGTTACGGTCATACTTTTGATTTGTGGGCCGTGGAATGAGTTAAGGGGAGATAAGATCCAAGCAGCCTGCCTTTAAGGCCTTCAGAATGATGTCCTTAGCAACCAGACCATTGGAATTGACTGATTTATTCAGATCATCATTAACCAAGACAGTGGTTCTCGACTCAATCTGTGGGCATGTGTGGGGAAAAGCGGGCAGTCTGGCGCACATGTGTGTGCATGTGTCTGAGGACATTAGCATCTCAGGGATAATAATAATAATCAGGTTTATTGGACACTTAACATTGTGCCAAAGGCTTTGCATGTATTATTTAATCTCACTTAATCCCTCCGACAACATTGTGAGACAGGCATTCTTCTTCTTCTTCTCATTTTCCAGATGAGGAAACCAGCCAAGGGCCGGCATTACTGGCCAAGGTTGCACAGGTGCTCACGGCAGGGCCTGATGCTGCAGGTGACTCGAATAGTCTCCCCTCCCACCTCTAGACTGCCCACCCCCTTCCTTGGAGGACCCTACACCAGTGCTCTGTGGGCAGCAGACCTCAGTGAGCACAATTCAAGATGTGTTTGCTGAAAAAGTAAGTTTTATTTTAGGACACATAAATCAAACGTCTGGTGTTAGTAGGGTCTCATATTTGGTTCAAGTTTGTTATTTCTTGAAAAGCTTGTAGGTTGAGAGACTTCGTAGCAATGGTGGGTGAAACTATATGGCCCAATTCTCCCACTGGAGACAACCATAAAAGCTGCATAGGGACTTCCCTCACGGTCCAGTGGTTAAGAATCTGCCTTCCAATGCGGGGGATCTGGGTTCGATCCCTGGTGTGGGAACTAAGATCCCACATGCCTGGGGCAATGGAGCCCATGTGCCATGGCTACTGAGCCCGCGCCTTCCAGAGCCCATGCAACACAATGAGATAGCCCTTGCACTGCAACGAAGACTCTGTGCAGCCAAAAAAAATCTGAATAATATATTTTTTGAAATTTTCTTAGAAAGAGTTAAATTCCTGGCAGGAGAGTAAGAACAACTAGATCGACAGAGACGGGAGAATAGGAACCAGAGAGGTCAATGGTCGGCCAGGAACAAGAGAGGCAAGTAAGCAGAGACAGCTTGGCCCTGAGGGTTACTGCTGCTTACAGTCCTGTAGCTCCCGGAAGAGAGAGCGATGGAAGCTGGAAGGCAGCCCTCTCTGCAGCACGTAGGGACACCCAGGGCTGCCTGCTCGGGAGAGGTGATCTCAGGGTGGAACAGCCTTCAAGCAGAATTACAACCCAGGTTCCAATTACACAGATTGTCCAGGTCCAGGAAATCGCAGCCTCAAGCATGCTTTAAGGTGGGTCCAGACTGCAATCGCTCCACATTACAGAAGCAGATCTCTGGACACTGGGCCACTTATTATTCCTATAGATCATTTTTAAAATACTGGACTGTGGTTGATGAGAACCAGGCACACATGGAAACCTGACTCCGTGAGTGAGAACCAGCAAAAACAGGCAGCGGAAACAGATCTATAAAGATTTTGGATCTTGAAACCATCAGACTACTGAAAATAAATGAATTTTCTTCCTTATTACATTGAAGTAAATAAAAGATAAGAGAACAGACAACAATAAAAGAGAAGTTGTTCTATAAACCTACGGCGTTGGAAACACCTCACAGAGTAACTATGTGAGCTCTTTTACTCATAGAACTACTGGTTAGAGCCACGGGAAAGAACAAGACAGAGCTGCCAAGTAAACTGTGAAAAACCTAACAGTGAAACTTTCTTTATCATAGGTATTGGCATAACCCAATGATCGGTGCTGTTCTAGGGCGTGATGGCTTAGGAGTGAATATGATTTGAACGTAATACATTTTTAGGGGCTCCCCAAGTGGCACAGTGGCAAAGAATCTGCCTGTCAAAGCAGGAGACACAAGAGACGTGGGGCTTGATTCCTGGGTCAGGAAGATCCCCTGGAGTAGGAAATGGCAACCCACTGTAGTATTCTTGCCTGGAAAAGCCCATGGACAGAGGAGACTAGCAGGGTACAGTCCAGGGGTCACAAAGAGCGGAACATGACTGGGCGACTGAGTGCACACACACATGTTTAGAGGGCGTCAAATTCAGAACCAGGCAGATCTTTCTCCTGACCCCAAACATGGTCCTAAAGTAAACTGCTTGAGGAGATTGGATCCTGAAGATTACAGGTGGGGGGTTTTGAAGTGTGTTGTATCCCACTGGAAATAAAGAAGCCCAACTAAAAGAACTGTGAACGGACTGAGATGACAGCTGTGGATTGAGCAAAACTTCTTTTTGAAAGGGCTATCTTTTCTGGATGATTATGACTTTGGAGGAACTAAGGTGATTGGCAGTTCAAACCATCAGAACATATGAAATTCTTAAAAATATATTGACTTAAATAAATCTGCCTGTATTACACATAATTAAAAAACCCTTTGTGCATAAAACAGAGAAGTTGCTATAGGACAAATATGCCAGCTGTCTATCCACCGTTCTCTTATCCCATTCCACCCTCAACTCATGTTGCCCCCCAAAAAGAAGAAATTCTTGACAGCAGAATTCAGTATGGAAATCTCACTTAGCTTGGTATCAGAAAACCTAGAAAAGACATTGTTCTATTCTCAGTATGTTTGTCTTCAAAAAAGAATGTCAAACGTAGAACTTCCCTTTGGCTCTTCAGTTCAGTTCAGTTCACTCGTTCAGTCGTGTCCGACTCTTTGCGACCCCATGAACCACAGCACGCCAGGCCTCCCTGTCCATCACCAACTCCCAGAGTCTACCCAAACCCATGTCCATTGAGTCAGTGATGCCATCCAACCATCTCATCCTCTGTCGTCTCCTTCTCCTCCTGCCCTCAATCTTTCCCAGCATCAGGGTCTTTTCCAATGAGTCAGCTCTTCGCATCAGGTGGCCAAAGTATTGGAGTTTCAACTTCAACATCAATCCTTCCAATGAACACCCAGGACTGATTCCTTTTACGATGGACTGGTTGGATCTCCTTGCAGTCCAAGGGACTCTCAAGAGTCTTCTCCAGTACCACAGTTCAAAAGCATCAATTCTTTGGTGCTCAGCTTTCTTTATAGTCCAACTCTCACATCCGTACATGACTGTGACTTAAAAAATATAATTTGGATTTTTATTAATTTGGAAATAAGAAATACTTATAGGCAAATTGACTGAAAAACCTTGAAAATATACCACAACACTGTCCTGCAAATAAAAGGGTTATACCGCTTCACATTTTTAAATGGTCATAGAAAATATACTGTTACATTCGATATGTAAGTGTTAAAATCCAAAATGTAAGTGGCTATGATGCTATGACATATATGTGTCATTGCTAAAAACCCTTAGGATATCAGAGTATTGCATCATAGTTAAAAACATGGCTCTACCTTGGACAGACTGCATTGGGGTTTCAACTCTGACACATTTTGTAATTGTGGGCAAGTTACTTTGTTTCCCAGAGCCTCAATTTGCTCATCTGCAAAATGGGGATAATAATAGAACTGCATCTGCTTCAGAGGGTTGAAAGAGTCAAAGGAGATCCTGGGTAGAAAGAGTTTTGCACTCTGCTGACCCAGGAAACTTGTCAATGTGACTTTAACTTCCTGGAATAGCATTACCTATCCAGGTGAAGCTGGTATTTGCATTTTGCTTGCATTTAAATCCAGGAAGACTTTGAGTAAAGAGATTGATTTCCTATGTGTAACTAGTCAGAAAAACTCTCTTACCATGAAAAGTTGATGAGATTTAGCTCCTGGGGCCCATCTAAGGGCTGCTCAGACTTGGCTGTTTACAGAGAACCTTTTGATAAAGAAGCTACTTATTCTGGCCTCTAAAATCAAGGCCATCTCCTTGTGAAGGGTAGAAATCCAGGTGAGACAAGATTGATAATCCTGCATTGCAGAAATTTATTAAAGATGTCTAGATTAAAAATTGAGTTGTCAGTCAGTCAATCAGCCTGTATTCTACCTTTTTCTTTGTCATTTACTAAAAATATTCCTGTATGGCAGAGTCCCCTGCAGACATCCTAAATGCTAATCTCCCTTCCCTTCCCTTTTGAAGGGCAAGCCTGGTTGTGCTCCTTAACAGAGATCCCTGGATTTGCCCTTGTCCTGATGAAGGTTTTACTACTAGTAGTTAAATTTTTCCTGAATCATATGATTTCAAGTAAGAAGGAAATGCACAAGAGCGGAAGTCACCAATGAAGTATGGCTTAGGCTGCACTCTCCTTTTTTGGATAATTTACTGAAATCCCAGTGAAAGGGGATAGGATGCAAGCAACTAACGTGAAAATTGATCCAAGGATTAACTATTGATCAGTAGGTTGCTGTGAAACTGTCGGGGTTCCTTGTGTCAAAGAACCAAGTCAGCATCATTTCAGTTTTCCAATATCTCAGCCAGAACTTGGGGGATGTCTTAGGTTGGGTCTCCTGGAAGCAGACTCTGAGATGGAGAGCTGCAAGCAAAATTTTAGTTAGGAGCATTTTCAGGAGGTATACCTGTAAGGGGGCAAGGAAGTCTGGACTGCCTGCCAGTGTGGTTGCCTCGGAATCTCAGCTAATTGTCCGGGGTGTTCTGCAAATGCGATGGCTCTTCAATGTTGTTCCTGGGCGAGGGGGCTGGGCCTTTGCTTTCCTCCATCAGCCAGTGACTGGCCAGACCATCCCAGGGAGAGGATGTACCTTGGGTAAAGAAATTTCCAGTGAGGGATGAAGCTCTGAGCAACAAGCAGTCCATACAGTAGCTGGGAATGGGTGGGTGGCCCTGCAGAGCGGGATTTTGGTGGACCGTGTCCATGACAGACTAACCTTGGAGCTGCTCAGACTCACTGCTTCTCATAGTAAGTCTGACCCATCTCTGATGGTTTCTCTAGGATTGCGGATTGTTTCCGAGGGAAACAGACAAGCAAAGGGCTAATGGGATGAAGTGCAGCCCCTGATACTGCATTTGAGCTCCAGACTCTGATACTCAAATACCCCACTCTCCACCACCTGTACTACATTCTTCTTACCCTTGGCTGGCATCCTTGCTGGTCCAAGTGGCTTGTTTGGGGTGATGACCCAGACTCTCATTCCTGGGGATTCTGAGGTGTTTTCCATGTTTTACCATGCTGTTTTCATGCCTTGGCTGCTGCACTTAGCCATTTATTATTAAACCTGGGTATGATAGCACCAAGCAAGGCCCCAGTGGAACATCCGGGTGTCAACTGTATTCTCCACCTTCGCTGAGAACCAGCAGCGGTGGTTCACACTAACGTATGCTGAGCTGATCTATGTGTGAACTTGGCTCCGTCTTTTTCCTCCTTTGTCAGCTGGACATGCAGGACCCCTGTGCAGGCATAGGTTCGGGGCTGGGGCAACACTGGTGCATACTATGGGATCTGAGGTACCTATTCCTGCAGCTCACTTGCGCTGATCCTGAATGTACCACTTTTATCTTAGGATGGGTCGCTATCGGGCCTGCCTGCTCTTGTGACTGGGTAGATCTGAAGAAACCAGCTCTTGATGGGTAGCTCTGGTTGCCTGTCTGATCACTTGGTGTCACGTGGTCAGAACTTGATCTCCCAGGTTCTGTAGCATCTGGGAACTGCTTTACATTGGCATATAATTCTTCTTGCAGATGCCCTGTTTTGCTTCAGAATCAGAGGGGTCTATAATATTATTCTCTTCCTGGGGCTTGCCAGAAACTCCATGTGGCATCTTTCCCTACCACAGATCCTCCAGTTCCAGGGAGCCTGCCGGGTCATAAAAGAACAAGAGGCAGGATTGCCTGAATCTGATCGGAGCCGTTTCCTGCCCTGGTTCCCACTCCAAACTGGCAGACTTCCATGAAAGTGCGGGCTGTGGTACCACCAGAATCTACCAAACATCTGCTTCTTGATTGGTGGTGGGAACGGATGCTCTGGTGCTGGGATTGTGCTTCAGGCACAAGGAGACGGGGCTTCACATTCCTGCCTCTGCCAGTCCTTGGCTCTGGAAGGGATGTAATTTTGAGCAAGGCAGTTCCCTGTGGCCAGAGAAATTCCCAGTGAGGGAGACAGCTTTGAGCCCCCATCAGCTGATAGCCCCCACTACAGGGATGTGTGCCGAGGGGGTCTGGGCAATGGACTACAGTATCCGCTACAGGGATCTTGCAGAGTTGAAACTAGGGTGAGGAAAGAGAGGTACAGAGGGCCCAGATTTAAGGAGTTATTCACTCTCAAGGTCATGTAAGTGCAGATTTGGCACTAGTTCCCCACTGTCAAACATTCTTGAAAATCTAATATCAGTAAGTGGTGAAGATTTCAGGTTGATCAGAATAAACTTCCCAGGCACCGTGAAGTCAGCCTCTTTCTGGAAATGGTGGAACCTTGAACAGCATAATTCTAGAATATTTCCTTTCTACTTCTCAACACAGGACAGGAAGGGTGAACACAAGGAGAAAATGTTACTTGTAATTATTGCTAAAAAATTTCAAAGCACCTTTTCAATGTGCCAATTATTCTATGACTTTGTCTAAGCCCAGTGTCATAACCCTATGATTTCTGCATTATGGAAATGAAGTCAAAGCAGGGAAGAATAGAATGTCCCTGTTTCCTACTGTAATTATGACATTGAAGGCATTGTCCAATCCTGACCCGCAGGCCACTTTCAGTAGGTAGGACCACTCACCTGTGAGAGGGAGCAGGTTATAGAATGACCACAACATACCAAGAGAACAAGAGCTGGTTGGAAGGCCAGAGAAACACATAATTCATATGCAAGTAGAAATCAGAGTTGAAGCCCAATAGAAAAGAGCAAGAGTTGAATATAGAGCAGGTTGAGTGGAGAAGGACATGGGTGTGGGGCAGGATCACTCTTGGTACCGATACTGAGTCTGCTGGATTCTAGCCATGGCATCCTGGGAGTGTGTGGACATCCACTGATCATTTTTGCTTTTCTCTTTTACCCAAAGTGTCTTGGACCATCCTTCCCAATGATACAGTTGAGGCAACTAATCAGATCAAATAGTTGTTTTTATTCTTAACAACTTGAAAATAAAGTTCATCAGGAAGAATAAATGAATGAAGGCAGTCAATAAAATTTAAAATATCAGAATGTGAGATATCTCCTAGCTACCACATGTATTATAAGGCAATATAATTATACAATAATTAAAACAGCATGATACAGGTATAAACAGGCAATTAGACCAGGCAAGTACAACAGATTTCAGAAAAACAACTTGTGTTTGTATAGTTATTAAGTAAATGACAAAGATAGCATTGCACGTCAATGAGAAAAGGATGGATTATTAAATAGTGTTGGGGAAAGGTTGCGAATTTCAGAGAAAATTTAAATTTATATCTCTATCTGGTACCACAACCCAAATAAATCCCACATAAATTAAAACTCTAAAAATAAAACTTAAAACTGTTAAAGTACTAGAAGAAAAGAAAATATAGGGCCTTTTTGAACATGACATGAAATCCAGCAGACAAAAGGGAAACAGCAACAGTTCTGACTACACAAAAGAATAACAACTTCTGTAAGGTGAAAAATAGCATGAACAAAAGCTAAAGAATGGAAGAAATGTTTTAAAAACATGTACTAGACAAATGGTTGACATCTACCATATACAAAAAGCTGCTACAAATCAGTAAGAAAGAGAAATATCGTGGACAAATGAGCAAGCTCTGCGAACTGGCAATTCACAGAAGAAGGAATGCATGGGGCACATAAAAAATGCACAACCTCAGCAACAATTAAGGCATCATACAGCAAAATAAGGTCAATTTTCCCTGTCAGAATGGGCACAAGTTAACCAGATTGCTAGTACTCTGTGTCGGCAATATAGGACAAGATAAAAACACATGTGTAATTGAACCTGAAACTTGCTAAAACTCAGCCCCTCCCACAATAAACATGGAAGTACCATGTCTCCTCAATAACCTATTTTCATTTCTTTTGGATAAGTACTCAGAGGTGGGATTGCTAGATCTTATGTTAGTTCTATTTTTGATTTTTTGAGGAACCTCTATATTGTTTTCCATGGTGGCTAAATGAATTCACATTCCTACCAACATTGTACAAGGGTTCCCCTTTTCCCTACATCTTGTCAACAATTATTTTTTGTCTTCTTGATGATAGCCATTCTTATAGGTGTGAGGTGATATTGTAGCTTTGACTTGTATTTTGTTTGCTGAATTTTATGAGTTCTTTATAGATTTTTGGATATTAACCCCTTATTTGATACTTGGTTTGCAAAATATTCCCCCCATTCTGTAGGTTGCCTTTTTTCTTTACTCATCATTTATTTTGATGCACATATGCTCTTACATTTGATATAGTCTTACCTGTTGATTTTTGCTGATGTAACATTTTTAAAGAAGCATTTGGCAGTATCAGTTAAATTTAAATACATTTTCCCTTTGAATCAGAAATTATACTTTTAGAAATTTATCATACAGAAATCTTCCTTTAAGAGAGACAAGCTATTTGCTTAAGTAGGTTCACTTAGCTTTGTTATTGAAAAACACTGCAAATAATCCTTCAGGGTAAGAGAAGTTAGATATATTGTGGAATATCCATACATTGGAAAACTACTAGAAAGAATAGGGCTGATCTATGTTGTGCAGATTTGGAGTAATGTCCACAACAAGTTGTTAGTTAAAGGAAAAAGCAAATTGAAAATTATTACATAAAGTATGAGTCTATTTTTTAGATAGTTAAAAAGTAAAAGAATAGTTTCAAATTTAAGCTATTATTGTAGAAATTTTCAAGCCCACAAAAGAGTGTACTGAACTCCTCTAGTCCCCAAATATTTTTGCAACAATTTTCAACTCTTGGTTATTCTTTTTCTGTCTTTTCCATTCTATTCACTTGCTTCCTCAACCCATGGGTTATTTGAAGAAAATTCCAAATATCTTATCACCATATCCCTAAGTAGTATACATCAGGTCCATGTTCACATTCAAAGGATAGTGCAGGCAGGGAAGAAAGGATACATACTAACTTGATGTCAGTGGTCCTCCTTGAAGAGTGGCTTAATTGGGGTGGATTTTTATTTTAAGCCTTTAAATATTGTATAATTTGTTTTTACATGATTGTAGAAAGCTCAGTAAAGATTTTTGAGAAAGTAAGGGAGAAACCTCAACCATCTTTTTATGTCTACAAGACACCCTTACGATCTTTAAAAAAGTAAATAAATCGTTGTTATTTGGTTTTAAAAAACCACCTCCAATCTTTTACAGAATGGTTTGGGGTTAATACAGCAAAAAGGATATTAAAATTAGAATACAAAATTAATACTTATTACTATCAGAATATCCATTGTAGATCAAATAGTTGATAGTTGAATTGTAACCTTAAAGTGCTGCATGTACTGTATGTATATTATAATATAAATAAGCTCTTATTAAAATCAGTGTTGCTATAGACTGAAAATATGTGTCCCTCAAAGGTCATCTGTTGAAATTCTAACCCCCAAAGTGATGCTGTTTGGAGTCAGGAACTTTGGGAGGTGACTAGGTCACGAGGGTGGGGCCACCGTGGATGGGATTAGTGCCCTCATAAAAGAGACCCCAGAGAGAGACTTTGCCCTTTCTGTCCCATGAGGCAGAAGATGGCAATGAACCAGGAAGTGGGTCTCACCAGACTCCAAATCTACTGGCACCTTGATCTTGGACTTCCCAGCCTCCAGAACTGTGAGAAATAAGCTTTTGTTGTTCATAAACCACCAGTTTATGTTTTGTTACAGTGCTCAGAGTGAATGAGACAGATGTGTGCGTGTATGACCATTTCATGGAACTGAAGTAGCTCAGTTTCAAAGTTCCCTGAGGGAGAATGTGATTGGCTAAACAACTGTCCACTCCTGGCCCAACCAGCTGTGATCAGGAGGGTGGGGCTGTACGGGACCGGCTGGGTGGGCTGGGCATATATTTCACCCCTGCTTGGTCAGCGTTTACCTTTATCCCCCAAATGTCCTTCCCTCAGGCTAGTGACCTAACTTCCCTTGTGTGGTCTGCAAGTACGTGGAGAGGAGAGCATGGTGGAAACACAGGGGAGGAGGCTTTGAAAGCAGATAATCTGGGTTTGGAAGGACAAATTGTGATTTTCAATAAGTCCCTCTTCTCTAAGGCTGGCTCCTCATGTTAGCTAAGGGTTGTGCAGGAGAAAATGCCTTATGGGTGAAGAGTACTGGATCCAGGCCAGACACACCTTCAGTGCCCCTTTATCATGAAATGTGAGCTTTGGCTTCTCATTCAAGGGTCTGCCCCGGAACATTCTGGAGTGGGGTTTGGAGATGCTGCAGCGTAGCTCCTGTCACTGCGGTCATCACTGGGACCTCCTCAGCTGGGCTGATGGGACCAGGTGTGGGCTCAGACCACAAAGCACTGTTTGCACAGCCAGGGGCCCCTCCGTTCTTCCCCTTGACCTTGGAGTGCAGCCCCCAGGGCATTTCCTCACAGGCCCAGTCTTCCCAGCCAGGCCCATCTCCCCTCACCGCAAGCCTCTCCACAAACCCACTTGGATATATACTAATGCCATTATCTTCCCGAAATTAAAATCAAGCCTCAACGTATAATGTTTCGCAGAGAGGGAATTGGGGTTATATATTCCTGCGTCGAGCGGCATTCTATTTCAGTCATAGCATTTAATTATGATTGGTATGTTAGTGCCCACCGGAGCATAACAAATTGTCATTATGTTATTCTGCTGAGTCTAATTTAATTGGCAAGTTGTCACAAAAGCAATTATCCGTCATTTATTTTGTTGCCATAACCACATCGAGGAGAGCACCTGCTGTCTGCGAGGGGAGAGGCACCACCGCCTCGCAGCCCTGGATCCAGGCCACTCATCTGACACAAAGACAGCGCTTCCCCTTCTGATTTAAAAATATGTTCCTCATTTCCTGCTGTGGCCTCATGCATCCTCCTGGGGGAGCCTCAAAGCGCCAGAGGAAATTCACCACCTGGGAAGAGGCCTGGGGCCTGCCCTGAGGCTGGAGGTTGGCCCGCTCAGTTGGGGTGCAGAACAGGTGGCGGGCAGTGGGAGGAAGAGGCCCCAGCGGGGATCTGGGACCCCTTCGGGCTTTGCTCTGTCAGCTGTTTCAGCTGTCACATCAGTGATGGATTTATAAACATTTGTTGATCTTTTCTCCCTGGGCAGGTGCTTGCTCCCCAGGAAGGAGGACTGTTTGGCCGTTTCACAGGGAGGCAACCTGAGGCCCCAAGGCATGTGGGACGTCTGACTGGAGGCCAAGACTAAAACGGAGATATCCAGACTCCAAAGGTCTGGAAAGGTCTATTCTTTGCACCAGGCACATTCAGGTCAAACCAAGGTAACTTTGGACTAGTCCTCTGCCGTCCTAGGTTAGGCTTTGTCGGAGGCCCTATTTCACATGGACAGGCCAGACTGGGGGCAAAGAGCAAGCAGCAAAGGGAGCAGAGGGCTGCCGGGCGGCCTGCCCACATCAGAGAGCCTGAGACAGGGTGGCGCGTCCCAGAAGCCCCTGATTGCAGACTTCATGGGAGGTGGCCCCACCCCTTGCTGGTGACGTCTCCAGGCTTAAACACCACCCCACACCCAAGCCCATGAAGACTTTAGAGTGAGGACGCAGAGGCAAGCCAAGTTTGGTTCGGACCTCCCTGGTGGTTCAGTGGTTAAGAATCCGCCTGCCAACGCAGGGGACACGGGTTGGACCCCTGGCCCCGGAAGACTCCAGGTGCCTTGGAGCTACTAAGCCCGAGAGCCAGAGCTCCTGAGCCTGCACGCCCTGAGGCCCATGCTCTGCAACAAGAGAAGCCCCCTCAGTGAGAAGCCTGTGCACTGCGACTGGAGAGTAGCCTGTGTGCGGCAACAAAGACCCAGTGCCGCCAAAAATAAATAGATAAAGGATTTTTAAAAGTTTGGTTCACAGGATTTTGTCTTCCCTAAAGCCAGGAGGTAGTCACTCCTAAGGGCAGATTCAGCCTGCAGACCCATCTCTGTCCTGTTGGCTGGAAGCAGGTGGAAAAATGACTAATCCTGTTTTCTCTATACTCCTAGTAGCACAATCAACAACAAAACCAGACCCCAAACACAGCGCCCAGTAGGTTGCAAAGGGGAAAAAAAGAACCAGACCTTGAACTCCCCCAACTTCCGCCTCTGGATCAGTCAACTACGATTCCCAGCCACCTACTTGGGGATGTTGGAAAATTACCAGCTTCCAGAACACAGGCAGGTCATTTCTTGTAACCCTTGAAAAAAACCTCTTGTTTTAATTGCTGACTAAAAATAAGGTAGGGAGATGTGTCAAGTTCCTCCCTCCTGGGCCAGCATCATCCCTAAGGAATGCCTCTCATGGCTGCACAGAGAAGTCTCTCTTGCTGCCATAGCAAAATGGCCAGGATCTCTGCCCAGAGTGGGAGGCCCCTTGAGTTCCAGGGGCCAGGACTTAAACAGTTGGTGTTAGAGCAGGGTCAAGTCTATGTGCAGAGAGGAGGCTGTGCATGAGGGCTCTGCTGGGTTCAACTGTGGCAGAGGGTGGTGCTCAGTCACAAGTGGACGCATAAATTAGCTCAAAGTCTCTGGAACATAAGATGACTAAATGGGTCAAGAGCCATAAAAAACATCCATCAGGGACTTCCCTGGTGGTCCAGTGGCTAAGATTCTGAGCTCCCAATTCGAAGGGCCTGGGTTCAATCCCTGGTCAGGGAGCTAGACCCCACATGCTGCAACTAAGACCTGGAGCAGTCAAAATAACAAATAAATGTGAAAAAAAAAAAAAAAAAGACCATCATCTGACCCAGGAATTTTGCTTAGGATAAGCAAATGGTTTCAAAACAGAGGGAAGATGTTTGCTCTGGTGTTAGTTATAATAGCAAAAACAAAATCCATGCTGAGGCTCAAACAGACTCAGAGCACATGGTTTTGAGCCCCAGGGGTGTTGGTCCAGTTTGTCTTGTGTTTTTTGGGAGGGATGCTGAGTCAGGAGGAATTCTTTCTGCAGGTGCATTAAGTAAGCATTTTTGGGGCACCATAGGAAACAAGAGCCAGGTTATGTGTACATGAAAATACAGACAAGACATGGTCCCTCTCGAGTTATTTTCCTGCTGCTGCAACGAGTCCTCTCCAACCTAGCAGCTTAAGCAATACATATTTATCATCTCACAGTTCTAGAGTTGGAAGACTGGAATGGGCCTCACGGGGTAAAACTAAGACGTGGGCAGGATTGTGTTTCTTTCCAGAAGCACTAGGGAGACTGGTATCTTTTCCTTTTCTAGTTTCAAGAGCCTGTCCATACTCCTTGGCTTGTTGCCTCCTCCCCCCATCTTCAAAGTCAGTGACAGTGAGCCAAATACTTCTCATATCATGCTGACCATCTTCCATAGTTCCAGCTCTTCTGACTCTTCTCTGCTGCCGCCCCGTAACACTTTACAATAAATTATTTATTCTGGCTGTGCTGGGTTTTTGTTGCTATGCATGCTCTTTCTCACTGCAGTGACTTCTCTTGTTGCAGAGCGTGCGTTCTAGGGCATGTGGGCTTCAGTAGTTGTGGTGCATGGGCTTAGTTGCTCTGAGGCATGTGTAATCTTTCTGACCAGGGATGGAACCCGGGGCCCCCTGCATTGGGAGTGTGAAGTGTTAGCTGCTGGACCACCAGGGAAGTCCTCCCTTAAGGACTCATATGATTACACTGGGCTCACTTGAATAATTCAGATTATTCTCCCTGTTTTAAGATCAGCTGATTAGCAACCCTAACCTTAATTCCACCTACCGCCCCAATTCCCCTTTGCCAGGTAATGCACCTTATTCATAGGTCTGAAGTCTAGGACATGGACATCTTTTGGTGTCCACAGTCTTAACCAGGAACTTTCAATTTAGTGAGAGAGACATGTGAACACATTTTTAGAGTACATGGTAGAGTCATAATCATCCATCAAGACTGGGGGAGGCAGCATGCCAATTCATAATACTTCAGAAGTTCATTTCTGGGAAGCCAGATACTCTCCTGCTTGTCTTCTTCCTCCTCCCAGCACAAACTCTCTGCCCTGGTCACTTTAGTGTTCCTACTGTTTCACGATCACCACATGCACTTCCCCCTTCCCCAAACTGCACCTTTGTCCTTTGCTGTATCAGACTGGCCTTGTTTTTTCTTACTCCCTACCCCAGTCTCACTGAGCCGTCAAAATCCAAATCAAGCCCCAAGTCTCCCTCTTTGCTGCACCCCCACCCCAAGTCAGAGCTCCTATAACATTTATAGTCTCAATTACACGATGTCCTACCTAAGCACAAGTAGGTACTTTCACGTGCTGTTGTTTCAATTTTCTAGTTCTTTGAAATCTAAGTTCTAGTTAGATTTCAATCACTCTGAGATCAGGGATCATGTAATAATTCTTCTGTCACTCCCATAGCACCTGGATCAGGGGTACTGAAGAATAGTTTGCTAAATTTGTTCAAGCCCTTCTTTGAACAAATGGGGCACTCACAATGGTTCCAGACCCTGAGGGTGGACAAGAGTTCCAAAAGGAGTCCTGGGCGAGGGAGATGGGCTGTGATATGGTCCGACAAGAGCTAGAAGAGAATCACACACAGGATGGAATTCTGCATCAGCTTGTGGGTGGATCAAGGAAGGTTTTTCAGAGGAGGTGATATTGGGTGAAGTTTTGAAGGATGAATAGGAGTGAGCTAGATAAAGGAATATGGGTGTACGTGATAAGTTGCTTCAGTCATGTCTGACTCTGCAAGCCTATGGACTGTAGCCCTCCAGGCTCCTCTGTCCATGGAATTCTCCAGGCAAGAATACTGGAGTGGGTTGCCATGCCCTCCTCCAGAGGATCTTCCTGACCCAGGGATCAAGCCCACATCTCTTATGTCTCCAGCATTGGCAGGTGGGTTCTTTACCACTAGCACCACCTGGGAAGGATCTTATTCCAAGAGAAGGAAGAACATTTAAAGCAAAACAGAAATTGACTGAATTCTGGAAAAACTACTCATCTCTCTACCAGATATGAATATTAGAGATGCTTAATGCTGTCCAACCTGGTTTCCCCAGCCTCTCAGCACAGGCTCACTACTCTGGTTACTTGAGTCTCCTCCCTGGTCTATATTCACAACATGTTTTTTCCCATTCCCACACTTTGCCCATTAGCTTGGAAAAAATGGTGGAAGCTGACATTCACAAGTGACACTGACAAGGAAAGGATGAAAATAATCAAATATCACTACGTCTAAAGGCCCACAATAATATCTATGACAGACAATATATAATATGCTTAATACACAACCTGATAAGGAAAACACAAAGCTTAAAAAAAGAAATGGATGAAGGACAGGAGCAAGCATTTTACAGGTAAGAGAACTCAAACTCCTGATAAACATTTGAATAGACACTTCACTTATAGTTGGGGAAGTGCAAACTAAAGCAACGATTAATACCATATTCACTCATCAGATTGGCAAAAATTAAAGATTGATAACATCCCGTGTTGTCAAGTACGTGGGTAAACAGGGACTCTCATACATTGCTAATGGGTATGTGAATTGCTAAAGCCGTTGGGAAAGCAATCTCAAGGTGACTGTTAGAAGTAAAAATGAACACATCCTTTGATTCCAATTTTGAGAATGTACCCTGTTGAAACAAAAACATCAGTATGTGTATATATATCTACATATACACACATTAAGATATATAATATTGTATACACACAGTAAGATGTATATATATCTACAGATAGATACATCTCTATATACAAGATTATATTGTTACTATATTTATAGTAACAAAAGCTATAAAATAAGAATTGTCCATCAGTAGATAAATGCTGAATAAATTACGGTGGTGGTGGTTTAGTCGTTAAGTCGTGTCTGACTCTTGGGAACCCGTGGACTGAAGCCCACCAGGCTTTTCTGTCCATGGGATTTCTCAGGCAAGAATACTGGAGTGGGTAGCCAGTTCCTTCCCCAGGGGATCTTCCCAACCCAGGGATTGAACCCAGGTCTCCCACATTGCAGGCAGATTCTTTACTGCTGAGTCACCAGGGAAACCCTGAATAAATTATAGCATTACAGAAAATTTTAGGACAGAATAGTACATTAACAGACTATTATGGGGGCTTCCCTGGTGAGAAATGACTGTGTCTGTTGAAATCATCACCAGGAAAGGTATGAAAGGCCCCTTACAATTGAGCACATACTCTTTTTGTAATTGCAAATATTAAGAACATTTTTTTTAAAAGTACTGAAGAAAGAGTTCAGCAGGATCTCTCTCAAAGGGGTGAGGCATGACTCAGGCGAGCGGATTTCTGAGTTCCGGCCTATTTGTCTCTCCTAGGCTTCTCTTCTATTCAAATGAGCTAATTAAACAACCGTGAGATGGCTTTCATTTCTTTGGTGAAGTGTGTTTAGATCCTGGGATAAAAACAGCATCATTTACATATGTACAGACCCTCTCTTTGTACTAGTGAACTCCAATAATAAAGCAATTAGAGCCATTCAGTCCCAACCCGCCTCCCTGAGGATGGCCCTCCTTGGAGTGCACGCCTCTGTCTGAACTCGGCTCTGAGGCACATGGTTAATGCCTCTACTCCTGGGCAGCAGAAGTCAGATCAGGAGCATCTGAAGTTGTTTGAACACGTTCCTCCTGCCTCCGAGGCTAAACTAGTTAAGTATCTGCCCCACTGACCGAGGAGAATGCCATTTGCATCTCAGCCCCCTGCTTCTTAGCCAAGTGAGCGAGCAGAAGCCCTTTTCTTCTGAGTCTGAGCTACTCCAGAGGTCACAGGTCCACGGTCACCATGGCAACTCCCTTCAGGGTACAGGGAGGGGATTGAGGGAAAGAATCAGAAACTTACCAGGGGGCCCCAGGAGAAAGCCGCTTTCACAGAGAGGGATTTCAAAGTCTCAGCTACTGGGTTGCTATATGAGGTACTGCTTTATATAGGATACATTATTTCTGGAAAAGTTGCTCTAGGTCAATTTTGGGGGTGGGTGGGTAAAATTTTGTAGTTTTATTTTAAACACACAAGTGGAATTCCCTATATTTAGAACTCTGTTGTGAATTCTTCTACAGGGGAATAAAAACCCCTGTGATTCTTTTAGTACAAGCATAGATATTCACACGTCAAGTTGTCTTAAAATCTGGCACACCAGTTTTTTGGGCTTTGTAAGGGAGAGGTTAGTATAGTGGGTGAGAGTTCTGGGGGACCTACTTTGAGAAATGCTTTGGGTGGCATTTGGATGCTGTCTTAGTTTGGGATCTGCTAAAAAAAAACCCTGAACCACACATCTGGGCACAAGGGTTTTTTAAGGGGCTGCTCTCAGAAGAAATCCATAGGGAACAGGAGAAGCAGGATAAGGAAGGGGAAGATACCAAGTGAAGGTCGGATTTCAGGTCTCAGACTCAGTCTAATCCCATGGAGAACTTAGAATTCACCACCTTGAATCAAAAGAACTGGGCTTTTATGTTCTCAAGCCAGTTAGTCATGGCTAGAGGCTGCCCAGGGGAAAGTGTAAAATTCCCAGAGTGAAGCAGCTTCAATGCCCAAGGTCAACGCTCTGAAAATCATCAGTGCAAGCTGTTAGCAAACAGCAAAGTACTGGAGGGGAGGGGAGCCAGGCATGTGGAGCTGGTGAAAGGAATCTGAAAGGAAAGAGGAAGGGTTTCAGTGGAGTCCATCACAGATGCCTACTATGCTACACAAATAGCTCTTTAAGGGCTCAACCTTAACAACAACAAAAAAATCAGTGAAGTGAATTAAATTCCTACAACAAGGTATTTAGAATGGTGTTGAAGGAGCAAGATGATAATACACTGGGGTGGATGCAAAGTTGATTGAACAAACATTTCAGAAGAGTATGGAATGAAGGGCTATTAGTTGGAGGACCAGCTCTAGGGGCAGACCTCAGGGCTGGAGCCTGTGTTATGAAACATTTATATCCACATCTTAGAGGCAGGTGGAGAGCTCATTCAAGTAAATCTGTGGATTACCCTAAACTGAGAAGAAAGGCAATAGAATAAAGGGGAAAAAAAGTTGGAAAGAAGATTCCAATGAGTGGGTAGCTATAAGATTAAAGAGATTAGTGTAAATGTGAAGTTAATTTCATTATAGGTCATTCATATGGAATATTATATGGCTGCTAAAAATAATGTTGAATAATAATTATACAAAAAATACTCATGATTATTTGGTTGTAAGAAGATATTCCTGGAAAATGTATCAAAAGATGTACAAAAATGGCTATGTTGCTTTATCTCTCTAGAGATGGGGTTATGTTTGAGTTTTTATTATTCTCTGTTTTAACTCAATTCTATGGCTATTTATTTAAAAACTAGAATTTATGAAAAATATGTTAAGTATTTTTGGTTATTGTCTTTTACTTTTTGCTCTAATTGTGTGGGGAAAACATAGTTTATCAACAGAAGATGTTAACAAATCAAAATCTGAAATCATCTATTAATAAAGTTTCAAAATATAAGAACCAAAAACTTACAGTAAGAACTAATAATTGGCCACCATCAGTAGTTGACAGAAAGAATAGAAAATCATCAAGGCTCTAAAAACTTGAACAACACTGTCAATCACTGTCAGTTGATACTTACAGAAAACTGTCCTGAACAATGGCAGAACAAATCATCCTTTTAAGTGCCCAAGGATCTTCACCAAGATAGACCATATACTAGATAATAAAAAAGAATCAGTAACCTTAAAGGGACTGACATGATGCAGAATATGTTCTCTAACTACAATGGAATTAAAATAGTTCTTAATAACAAGGAGATATCTAAAACATCACTGTAATATTTGATAATTAAACAACAATTAGATAGTTTTTAGGTCAAAGAAGAAATCACATATATTTTGAAGTGAATGACAATGAAATCAACATAGAATATCTGGAATGCAGCTATAACAGAGAAAAATTTAGAGTTTAAATGCTTATATTGGCAAAGAAGAAAGGTTTAAAATAAATGACATGTCTGCATTTTAAGAGGAAGAAAAAGAAAAACAAAATAAACTCAAGTAAGTCAAAGGTAGAAATTATAAAGCTGAGTGAAGAAATAAATGCAATAAAAATCTAATGGTAGAGACAATGAATGGAAATAAAAGTTATTTCATAAAATAGTGAATGAAAGTGATAAACCTCTAGTTAGAAGGACTGAGAGAAAAATGAGAAGGCACAAATTACTAACACTAAGAAGGAAAGAGAGGACATCACTCTATACTCTAGAGACAATAAAAGGTAAAGGGAAATAATATGAACAGATTTTCACCAAGAAATTTAACAACTGAAGAGAGACTTACAAATTTCTTCAAAGATACAAATTCCCAAAACTGACTCAAAAAACTAGAAAATTCAAATAATCTTATTTCTATTAAAGAAGTTAAAGTTTTAACTTGAGAACCTTTCTGTAAAGAAAATTCAAGGCCCACATGGCTTAATTGGTGATTTATATCAAACAGTAAGGAAGAAATAATACCAGTCTTATACAATTTTTCCCCAAAATAGAGAAGACTTCATAACTCATGAAGATAATACCTGATACTGAAATCAAAAACATTACAAGGAGAGAAAACTATAAAACAATATCCCTCATGAATACTGATACAAGAATTCTTAACAAAACATTAAGAAAACAAATCCAGAAATATATAAAAAAAAAGATAATAGATCATCCTTTAGGGTTTGTCTCAGGGACTCATGGTTTGTTTAGTAATTTAAAAATCAATCAAGCTATTTACCTTGGAGAAGGAAATGGCAACCCAGTCCAGTATTCTTGCCTGGAAAATCCCATGGACAGAGGAGCATGGTGGGCTACAGTCCATGGGGTCACAAGAGTCAGACACGACTTAGTGATTAAACCACCACAAGGTAATTAACCTTATTAACAGAGCAAAGGGAAAAAACTATATGATCATTCCCATAGAAAAATGCATTTGACAAAATTCCCCCATTTATGATAGTTACTCTTAAGAAACTGTAAATGAGAGGGGGAATAGATTAGGGGTTTGAGATTAACAAATACATACTCACTATATAAAATAAATAAACAGCAAGGAACTACTCTATAGGGAAGGAACTATATTCAATATCTTGTAATAACCTATAATGGAAATGAATCTGAAAAAAGAATACACACACAGTTTATATATAGATAAAAGTCAACCACTTTGTTGTACACCTGAAGCAAACACAGCATTGTAAATCAACTATACTTCGATTAAAAAAAAAAAGATAGGCTGGAGCAAGCCGAGGCCAGTCTAGATCAGCCATTAGGTTCCCTTGTCATGGGATTTTCCAGGCAAGAATACTGAAGTGGGTTGCCATTTCCTTCTTCAATATGATGTTTGCTATAGACTAAGCCTATATGCAGGTCAGGAAGCAACAGTTAGAACTGGACATGGAACAACAGACTGGGTCCAAATAGGAAAAGGAGTACGTTAAGGCTGTATAGTGTCACCCTGCTTATTTAACTTATGTGCAGAGTACATCATAAGAAACGCTGGGCTGGAGGAAGCACAAGCTGGAATCAAGATTGCCAGGAGAAATATCAATAACCTCAGATTTGCAGATGACACCACCCTTGTGGTAGAAAGTGAAGAGGAACTAAAAAGCCTCTTGATGAAAGTGAAAGAAGAGAGTGAAAAAGTTGGCTTAAAGCTCAACATTCAGAAAACTAAGATCATGGCATCTGGTCCCATCACTTCATGGGAAATAGATGGGGAAACAGTGGAAACAGTGTCAGACTTTATTTTTGGGGGCTCCAAAATCACTGCAGATGGTGATTTCAGCCATGAAATTAAAAGACACTTACTCCTCGGAAGGAAAGTTATGACCAACCCAGATAGCATATTAAAAAGCAGAGACATTACTTTGCCAACAAAGGTCCATCTAGTCAAGGCTATGGTTTTTCCAGTGGTCGCGTATGGATGTGAGAGTTGGACTATGAAGAAAGCTGAGCACCGAAGAATCGATGGTTTTGAACTGTGGTGCTGGAGAAGACTCTGGAGAGTCCCTTGGACTGCAAGGAGATCCAACCAGTCCATCCTAAAAGAAATCAGTCCTGGGTGTTCATTGGAAGGACTGATGTTGAAGCTGAAACTCCAATACTTTGGCCACCTCATGAGAAGAGTTGACTCATTGGAAAAGGAGAAGAAGGGGACGACAGAGGATGATATGGTTGGATGGCATCACCAACTCGATGGACAATGAGTTTGAGTAAACTCCAGGAGTTGGTGATGGACAGGGAGGCCTGGCATGCTTCGATTCATGGGGTCACATAGAGTCAGACACGACTGAGCGACTGAACTGAACTGAACTGAAACTGTGTTCTTACCCCCATCCCCCAAGTCCATATACTGAAGCTCTAACCCTCTCCCCCACCATGTGACTGTATTTGCAGATGGAACCTCCTAGGAAGTAGTCAAGATTAAATGGAGTCCTAAGGTTAGACAGTCCTGATCTGATAGGATTAGTGTCCATATGAGAAGCAACACCAGAGAGCCCTCGCTTTCTCTCTTTCTGGTGTATGCAGAAAGAAGTCATGTAAACACACAGCCAAATGGCAGCTGTCTCTAAGTGGAGAGAAAAGGCCTCAGAATGAAACCTACCTGATTGGCACCTTGATCTTGGGCTTCCCAGCCTCCAGAACTGTGAGAAATAAACTTCTGTTACTGTTCTTTTTTTTTTTTTTTTTTTTAAATAATTAAGTCCTCTTTGGGTTTATTCTTTTTATTTTATTGCTTTATATTTGGCCGTGCTGGGTCTTTGTTGCTGTGCACGAGCTTCCTTTATTAATAACTGCAGGGAGTGGGGCTACTGTTAGTTGCGGAGTGTGGGCTTCTGACTGCATTGCCCTCCCTTCTGGCAGAGCATGGGCTCCAGGGCACTCGGGCTCCAGAGTGCAGGCTCAGTAGTTGTGACACATGGGCTTAGTTGCTCTGCGGCATGTGGGAATCCTTCCGGACCAGGGATCCAACCTGTGTCCCCTGGTGTCAGGCAGATTCTAATCCACTGTACTACCAGAGAAGCCCCTATAAATTTCTGCTGTTTAAGCTACCCAGTTGATGGTGCTTTATTATGGCAGCCTGAATTCATGGATCAGAAGATTCAACGTTGTTAAGATGTTAATTTAACCCAGAGTGATCGATAGATTCAACACATCCCAATTAAAGTCCCAGGAGATATTTTTATAGAAATTGACAAGCTGTTTCTAAAATTTCCTGAAAATTCAAAAAACTTAAAATAGCCAAAACAAGCTTGAAAAATAATAAAGTTGGAAAACTAATACTATCTGATTTTGAGAACTTATTATGTAGCCTCCATCATCAAGAGTGTGGTATTGGTATAAAGACAACAATATAGATCAATAGAACATAATGGGAAAGCCCAGAACTAGACCAACACATGTTGGACCAATTGATTGTCAACAAAGCTGTCAAAGCATATTAAGATTTTATTCACTAAATGCTGCTATCATGAGAGTGAACTCAGAATCCAGTCGGGAGACAAATTATACCACAATATGATCAGGGAAATTTAATATAAAAATATAATATGAAGAAAAGGAAAAGGAGGGTTCACTATTTTAAAAGGTAAAGAGAATGCTAAGGTATAATAAAAGTAGTTAACTACAGGAAAGAGCTACTACCCAGCCAGAGGGAAAAGTAAACAAGCTAAAATTTAGAAAGGGAGCCACTTGAGACTGAGATCCTCCCCTCTGAGGAGGGGGCGTGACTGCTGTGGAACACCCTGTCTGCTCTGGCAGCAGGAAAGGAAATGGCTGAAGAGTACTTGCCCCTGAACTACAAAGGCAGCCCCCTGCTGTGGTTAACTGCTGGGGCCCCTGCACACTGTCCATTCCCTGCCCCATGCAACACTAGAACAACAGAGGGCATAACGTACCTCTTCTTCCAGCCTTGCAACCAGCCTTCAGTCTCTTCCACTGACAAAGCAGCATATCATCAAGGCAGCTGTCAAAGGAGAAATATCTTCAGAGTTCAGTTCCAGAATCACAAAGTGAAACAAAAAATATAGTAAATTTACGACTGGGTCAAAAGTGCAAAGGCAAACCACAGAGAGTGGAAGAAAATATTTGCCATGTGTATGTATATCAAAGAACCCGTATACAGAATATATAAACAACTCCTATAAGTCAATAAAGAAAAAAGAGACAACCCAATAGAAAAATGGGCAAAGGACTTGTATAGGAAATTTCTTGAATAGTCAATAAACATATTAAAATTTCACCCTGAAAATGCAAATTAAAACTACAATGCAAATACATCCACCAGAACAGCTAAAATGGAAAAGATTGTATATTGATCCTATATCTAGTCACTTTGGTAAATTGCTTATTAATTTAAATGATTCTTTTCTATATCTTTTTGGATTGTGTACACAACTATGTTGCCTATGAATAATAACATTATGCTTCATGTATTTTGAAGTTCTCTTTTTTGGTGTATAAATACTTATGATTATTATGTCCTTTTGATGAATTTACTTCTTTATTATTATAAAATGACCCTTCTCTTAACCCTGCAAACATTCTTGTTCTGCAGTTAACTTTGATATTTTGCAACTCCTGTTTTCTTTTGCTTAATGTTGGCAAAGTTTTATGTGGGCCATTTAAAAAAAATATTTTCCATGTCCATTCTTACTATGATCGAGTTTTCCTCTACCTTCTTGAACATACTGAGTGTTAGCTATTTTAGCACCCTGTCTATTAATTCTATCATCTTTGTCACTTCTGGATCTGTTTCTGGTAGTTGATTTTTCTTTTCACGATGGATCATATGTTCTTGCTTCTTTTCATGCTCAGCAATTTTTAATTTTTTCCCACTACTGTGCCCAAATCTGGTTCCCCAATACTTAATCTATTGATCTTAATTCTGTCCTTTAGAGTTATGTAAACTCCATGTTATGGTACCTGTAGGAACTTTCCTCACAGCACTTTTCAACCTTTTAAATACCACATTTACTTGTGATATTTACAAACATTTGATTAATGTCTGCCTTCCTCATCAGACTCCCTCTGTGGTGCACTTTTTAGAAGTGATTATATCCACCATTATGTGCTAGTGGAGTGCACAGGCCTGGTACACCCAAGGTCCTTGATAAATATTTGTTGAATGAGTTAATGGATGAACGCTTGGTTTTGACGACTGGTACCTGTTTACATCCTCATTTTGATACCTGTCTTAAATTTGGATTTTGTAATTTCAGAATTTGGAATTCAGCTTTTGTCTTGAGATGCGACAATCAATCACAATTACAGTCACCATATTTGGATCTTGACTCAAAAAGACAGAAAAAAAAGTATGAGATAATCAGGAAAAATTAAACATTGCCTGGATACTTGCTCTTGAAGAATTATTGTTAACTCTTTTATGGTGAGTGTGGTGTAGGGACAATGGTTCTGAAAAGACTTTATTATTTTAGATATGAACTCTTTATGGGTGAAATGATGTCACATTTGATATTTGCTTCAAAATGATTGGTGGAGAAGGAGGAAATGGTGGAAGTGCAGATGAAGTAAGTTTGACCATGAGTTGATAATTATTAAATCTGGGAAAAAGGTACATAGGATGATTATACTCTGAAATGTTTCTTTACAAGTTTGCTTTTTACTTACTTATTTAATTCTAGTTCTTTGGATGAACAAAGGGTACGTGAACAGGGACTTCCCTGGTGGTCCAGTGGTTAAGAATCCACTAGCCAATGTGAGGGACACGAGTTTGATTCCTGGTCCAAGAAGATTCCACATGCCGCGGAATAACCAAGCCTGTGCGCCACAACTACTGAGCCCATGCTCTAGAGCCCTTGAGCCGCAACTACTGAAGCCTGTGCGCCGTAGAATCAGTGGTCCGCAACAGAAGCAGCCCCCACAATGCAAAGCCCATACTCTGCAAATAGAGAGTACCCCCTGCTTGCCACAACTAAAGAAAGCCCGCACACAGCACAGACAAAAATAAAATAAATAAGTAAATAAAAGACATGTGGACAGAGGTGGGATGGGCCTTCAGGATGAGCGGGGTATGGACGAGGAGAAAGTCAGAGAGTTCAAAGACCCAGAACCCTTCCAGTCACGTGGGAGCTGCAGATCGGGGGTGACTCTGACAAAGTGAGGGCCTTTTGAGGGTGGCACTCTTTTCGTTTGTTACCTTATGCATTCATTAACAAGTCCCTTTCACTTTCATAAATAGGACAGGCATAATTAAGAGGCAAGTCTTACAGTTTATCTCAAGCAGGAGGCAAAAATATATCCGTTAAGCAACAATCCCCTGTGCCTGGAGTTCACTCACTCGGGGTGACTTGATGATCCTTTGACCGAGGGCTTCAGCCCTTTGAAACGGGAACTCAGAGCAGGGACTCATGTAGCATGCTGGGGCTCCCTGTCTCATATTCGCCTAGGGATTCCCTGCGAGCAGCTCAGGGTCTTTAGGATCCAAGGTGGTGAGTCCCAGACTTTCCTACCTGCCTGGGTTTCTCTTCTGCAGCAGCTGCTGGGAGGGGACTTCTGGGTGTTGGGGACCCAGCCCAGGATCCTGACGCTCCCAGCCTATAGGTCTCGGACTGTTTCTGCAGGCCTGGGGAGAAGGATTTCCCGTACTCAGACCCTCCTGCTTCTCCATTTCTGCTGTCCCCCCACCCCCCCCCCCCAATCTGCATTCTGCAAGATGCTGGTCCCAAACACAGAACGCTGGAAGGTCAGATAGTCTAGAAGATCTGACCAGGAGAACGCAGTGTTTCAGGCAAATCAGGTCACCCAGTGGAGTATTGTATCTTAAATTCCTCTGGGTCTTCCTCTGTAACCAAGTCTATATTTCACTGTGTACACCATAATTGCTTCTGTCCCACCCAGATATTTACAAGTATCTGATCTTTTCTCTGCTTTGGGTGGAAGCTAAGGGAATGTGGGCATTTTGAGGGAGCAGAGATGCATTACTATGCTCAGAATGGTAGAATTTTAACACCACTAACAATGGAATGAAAAGAATTCTGGAAAGATGGCCTCCCTGTAAAACTTTTCATCTAGGTATTACCGCAACAACTCTTGATGGGTTTTCAAACTTGAAGGCTAATAATGATATTTTCCATTTTAAAAGTGAAACACTCCTTTAAAAACTCTTGGGAGAAAAAAAAAAGACAGAAAAAAAGAGGGGGAAAAAAATCTAGCCACAGCCACATCACCCAGTCACAAGCATAAATATGTTTTTTTTTTTATCTATTTTATTCCAGTAGCTTTTTTTTTTAAAGTCCACAGTCCCCATAATTTCATGATGACGATTGGAAGTCTAGTCTACACAATTTTCTATGTAACAATTTCCCACCTTGTGATAAAATGCCTCCATGTGGTCATGTGCTGTTCATAAGAGGCATGCTGCCAGATGGTTCCCCCAGAAGATTTCTCTCTTTCCCTATAAATGGGCAGATGGGCTGCTTCCATTTTTGCTGTTTTGTTTTTGCTATTATAAATAACACCATAGCAAACATCTTTTTTTTCCTCTCTGTTTTTGGAGCAATTGCCTTAGGATCCAACCCCAGAAATGGAATTTCTGAGTCAAAGATGATGGGTATTTTTATGGCTCTTGACTCATTTAGCCAATTTGCTTTTCAAAGATTTTGCATGAATTTACACTCCCACAGGAGTCTTGATTTGAGTCTTTCAATTTGGAGTGACTTTGTCCCATATACCACACCTTCTAGAATAAATATTTTACTGCTCAGATATAAACTTTGAAGGTTCTGACACCTGTGACAATATTCCTGCCTATTTTAAGCCTTCTGGTTCTTTCTGAAAAATGCTATGAAGCAGTCTTGTGGTATTTAACATACATGCTTGTAATCTGTCCTTCGCCTTCTCGTCTCATCTTAGGCTGCCCGTGGTCACTCTGTCCTTTCCTCCTGGGGGGCGATTCCCTTATCTAAGGTTGCTGCAACAATTCAGAGGCCAACTGCCCACACTGGACCCTGCCCTGCGTCCATGCTGCTGACTCTCTAGTTTAGGGTTTTTTTTTAAAGCTTCTCAGAGTCTATGGAGCAGGAATAAGGGGTTAAGAGTTCACTGTAGTTGCCTGGTCAGCTAATTCACCATTTCTATCCCCCAAGGAGAGGAAATGAAGCTGTTTTCAGGTTTTGCCAACTTCAATCCCACCCGGAAGGAGGAAAACATCCCCTCACCACCTCCTACTTCTTTTGATAGTAAGAGAGAAAGAAAAAGCGGGACTGAAATATTTACAAGTATCTGATCTTCCCCCGTCTTTTGGAAGGCACACAGCAGAAGAAAGCAGACGGACATCTGTGAGCATTTAGAGAGAGGAAGGAGGAGCAGGCAGGCTTCCCCCAGAGCCGTCTGGTGGCGGGCAGCGCCCACCCGCCTGGCGGATGAAGCTTCTGCCCGAGGGAGAAGGAGAGGGGTCCTGTCTGCAGACGGAGGGAAGGCCGCGGGGCCGAGGGAGCGAGCTTCGATTTTCAATGTGGCAAAAGTTTCCTCTAGGACAGATCTTTGGGTGTCTTGGAAATACCAGAAAAATGAAGCTGCCAAAAGATGTGAGGCTGTGCACTGGTCTCAAGAAGAAGGCCCCTAGAACGTAGGGACGGCTCCTTGGGATCTGGGAGAACACAGGGACTTGGGATGGGAGGCTGGGAAATAAGTGACGGTCAGGCTGCTGGCAGTGACGGCGGCGATGATGACTAATGATGGTGAGCGATGCTCATGCTCACTGAGTGCTCATTATGCCCCAGGTCCTGTCCACAGTCCTCTATGTGAATCAGCTGTTTATTCTTCACTAAAAGCTTAGGTGGAAATGACTGCTCTTGCCCTCACTTTTTGGTCTGTGCACACACTGAAGGCAGTTAAATAGAGCCCGAAGGTGTAGGAGGAAGAGGAGGAAGGGCTGGCAAATGATCATCCAGGGTGTGCAGTCATCCCACCCCCAAATCTGAGAGCCTCCCTGGACCCGTGCCTCCGCTCCCATCACCCCTGGGGTCCATCTTCAGTCCAGCCCATTCCCCAGCAGCAGCCCCGCCGCCCACCACTGCTCTGCCTGGGTCTTGCTGGACTATTGCATTAATTTCCCAATTGATGAGCTGCCTTCAGCCCCCACTCGACCCAAATCCACCTTTCAAAATGTGTTTCAATGAGTTTATTTTTTTCTTATTTTTATTTATTTATTTATTTGGTTGTGCCGGGTCTTAGCTGCGGCATGAGGGATCTTTGGTCACAGCATGTGAGAGCTAGTTCCCCCACCAGGGACTGAACCCAGGCCCCCTGCCTTGGGAGCATGAAGTGTTAGAAACTGGACCAAAGGGAAGTACCCTGATCCCCCTTTTATTAATATATCACTCCAGTCATCTTTCTCTGGGCTTCCTTGTACCTTGTAAGGAAGGAAGGTAAACCTATATTAATGTTTCACATTAATGGATATTATCTTTTATGCAGTTGTCTATATGGCCAAATGTTTCTTGAATGAAAGAATAAGGTCAAAGCCAAGGAGAAGAACTTACATTTGAAGCCAAAGAAGGTAAGCCAGTTGGTGTTACCAAAAATGTTCATTTCTTTGACTGTATTGTTGGAACAGTGAATGATTCAGACTGAAGGTGTGATAAAGCAGAAGAAAATCTGAGGTGGATTATTTTACAAGTTTGTCTCTGTTCTTATAATGGAAAAAAAAAAAAAAAAAGAAGTCTAACTGGCCAACCCAGAAGTGAAAAAGAATATATTGTCTTAGAATCTTCAGTTCAGTCACTCAGTCATGTCCGACTCTGTGACCCCATGGACTGCAGCACGCCCAGCTTCCCTGTCCATCATCAACTCTTGGAGCTTGCTCAAACTCATGTCCATTGAGTCGGTGATGCCATCCAACCATCGCATCCTCTGTCATCCCCTTCTCCTCCCACCTTCAATCTTTCCCAGCATCAGGGTCTTTTCCAATGAGTTGGTTCTTCTCATCAGGTGGCCAAAGTATTGGAGTTTTAGCTTCAACATCAGTCCTTCCAATGAATAGTCAGGACTGATTTCCTTTAGGACTGACTGGTTGGATCTCCTTGCAGTCCAAGGGACTCTCAAGAATCTTCTCCAATACCACAATTCAAAAGCATCAATTCTTTGGTGCTCAGCTTTCTTTATAGTCCAACTCTCACATCCATACATGACTACTGGAAAAACCATAGCTTTGACTAGACGGACCTTTGTTGGTAAATAATGTCTCTGCTTTTTACTATGCTGTCTAGGTTGGTCATAGATTTTCTTCCAAGGAGCAAGTGTTTTTTAATTTCATGGCTGTAGTCACCATCTACAGTGATTTTGGAGCCCCCCAAAATAAAGTCTGTCACTGTTTCCATTGTTTCCCCATCTATTTGCCATGAAGTGATGGGAGCAGATGCCATGATCTTAGTTTTCTGAATGTTGAGTTTTAAGCCAACTTTTTCACTTTTCTCTTTCACTTTCACCTTCTTCGTTTTCTGCCATAAGAGAGCTGTTATCTGCATATCTGAGGTTATTGATATTTCTCCTGGCGATCTTGATTCCAGCCTGTGCTTCATCCAATCAATGCTTTTGAGACTGAGAAGACTGAGGCCTCATTGCTCCTGTTCAAGATAAAGACCTGTCTAGTAGGTTACTGGTGACAGGTAAAACCCAGGGCTGTGAACCCATCTCTGGAATTAGAACTGAGGTTAACTTTGGGTCTTTTGCTTCTTGATCATGGGGAGAGGAGGCTCATGTGGATGAATTTATTTCTGCAGTCAACAGGTATTTACTGAGCAGAGATTCTGTGCTGGCCAGTGTGTTAGGAAGTGGAGATATAGCAGTGAACAAAACAAAGTCCTTATTCCTTGGAGCAAGCATCTGCTTGGAGGAAATAGAAAATATAACTATCAAATTCATATGTCAAATGGTTATAAATGCAATGAAAATACATCATAGTAAGGAGGAAGAAGTTGATGGGGTTATTTAGAGTCATCGGGGAAGGTCTCTCTGCTAAGATGAGCAGAGATTGAAAGAGTGAGGGAAGTGGCCTGGGATCAGAACCAGGGAGAGAGAACAGTAAGTGCAAAGGCCCTGAGGCAGAGCCATGCTCATCACACTCCTGTAATAACCAGGAGACCAGTGTGGCCCAGGTGCAGTGGACACGGGGTAGGAGATGAACTCAGATGAGAGGCCAGGGGCACAGTCATGTGCAGCCCTCCAGTGGTCTCCAGACCACTGTATTCTATTCTTTGTGAGGAGGGAGACCTTTGGAGAATTTTCAGCAAAAGACTGACATGATTTCACTTCTGCTATCAAAGGCTCTGTCTGCTGCTATGTGGAAAGATTTGGAGTGGAAACTGGGAGGCCAGGCAGGAAATCATCATGGCTTGGACCAGAGGTAGCAGCGGAGAATTCAAGCAGCAGTCAGACTTTGATACATCTTGGAGGTAGAACAGGCTGGATTTACTGATGGACTGATATAGGGAGTGGAAGAAAGAGAGGTAAAAAGAGTGGTCACGGTGTTTCTCTAGAGCATCTAGAAGCATGAAGTTTCCATTTCTTCAGATGGAAAAGGGAGGAGAGGGAAAGAGAGAGGAGAGAGACTCAGAAGTTCCATTTGGATGTGACAAGTTAGGTGACGATAGGATCACTGGGTGAAGACAGTGAAGAGGCTGTTGGTGTGTGGAATTCAGGGAGCAGGGACATGAATGGGGGCATCACCAGAGGGTAGGAGTTAAAGCACGGGGCTGGTGGTGGTCCCCTAGAGTCAGCGTAGATAAAAACGCTGAGCCCAGGGCCTCCTGACATTTAGAGGCTGAGAAGATGGGCATCCGGCTAAGGATGACTGAGAACTGCAGGGAGGCAGGAGGAGAACTGGGGGTGGTGGAAGGAAGGAAGCGTTTCAAGGGCGAAGGGGTGGCCCATCCACCATGGGAATGTTGCTAATGGGCAGAGTGATGGGGCCTGACAATGGACCACCGCTGGGTGCGCTGTATGAGGGTCACTGGTCCCAGGACAAGGGCAGGTAAAGAGAAGTGTATGGCGGGCACGCCTGACTGAGTGGGTTCAAGAGCTAACAGAAGGAGAGGAAGCAGAGTCAGTAAAAGATGTAAGTCTGTAAGAGAGCAACAACTGGGGAGGGAGCTAGCCTGGGGGGATGTGGAGTCAGGTTTTTTTTGTTTTTTATTTTTCCCTCTATGGGAGATGTTCCAACACATTTGTAGTTAGTGGATATAATCCAGCCAAGTGGAAAAAATTGACAATGCAGGCCAGAGTCTCCCCAAACATGACTTTTTCCCTTTTTCTTTATTGCACAGCTTGGAGCGTTGATCAATGTGTTTAGTAATTGTTTGTGGTTGATGTTTCTGTGAATGTCTCTGGCATTTATTTCCCCTTTAGGCAAAGTTATTTCCCTCAGATATGCCCATGGAACTAGATCAGATCCATTTAATGATGAAAATGCTTTGGAAAAAAAAATCAAATCCTTTGGCTTTTGTCCATGGGATCTTGTCAGTTCTTCTCTTATCACATAGTTGTAGAGGTGTCAGCAGAATCGATGATAATAGTTACGGTTATTGAAAGCTCACTCTGTGTTTTACATTAATTATCTCCTTAAAGCATCTCTGGGATATACATACTATGAACGATCTCAGAAGAAATACGGATCTTCATCCAGTTTCTGATGAAGAAACTGGAACTTTAGAGGTTAAACCGCATGCCCGCGGTCGGCAAGCGGTGAGTTGTGTTCTGAACCAGAGCCCATACTCTTCACCACGCTATGCTAGAGAACCGCCGCCCAGATGGGGCTGGTCCGGTCCTTGGCCGCTCCAGGCGGACGTCGGGACAGAGAGCTGGCATCCGCCTCCTGCCAGTCGGCTCCGCCCTGCGGCTCCCTGGGTGACTGACTGGCTCCCGGGTGACCGGCTCCCGGGTGAGGCGCTGCAGGTGTCCGGGCTGTGCGACACCAGCCAGGCTCGGGCAGCAGGGGGCGCTCTCCCGTCACGGGAGTCTGGACCACTGGTCCAGGCGGCCGGAGATGCTGCTGGAGAGGAAAGCAGGTCTCCCTCACCCGCCGCCCCCAGCCAGCCCGCTTTCCTTCTCCGGGGCTCCTTCCCCGATCAGAGCTCACGGCCGCAGCTATTAGCCACGTCACAGGGCCAGGAAGAACCTCTTTGTGGAGGTTTGAGGGAAAACTTCTGCCCGGTGAAGGGGCAGCGGTGGGATGAAGGTGGGAGATTCTGGCCCTTGGCTGGGCGGTGTAGACGTTAAAATACTGGAGGCGGAGGGGAGGCCCTCAGCTCTGCCCTGGGGTCCAGCTAGTGGGTGTCTAGCCTGGCCTGGGGTGGGGCCCCAGTGGTGCCTGGCTGCACTCAACCGCGTTCTTTCCCAAGTTCCTTTCTGAGTTCCCAACAACCAGTATGATTGGAGTCTGAATTCCCCTATTTGCAGGAATGCAACAAAGAAAGGGAGGCACCGTCCTGTGACTTTGAAGGAGGAAAGGAGGGTGAGCAGGGAGCAGGTGCTGTTAGCTCCTCCCTGCCCCGCTCTGCTCCCTCTCCGAGGACCCCGCTGGCCATTTGCTGCTCTGGTGGTGGTGGGACACCAGCCCAGGGGAGGGCCTGGATCAGAAAGGAAGCCATATCCTGGGCGCCTGAGCCCCGGCGCCCCCGCGGCCGTCTGCTGCATGTGACAGCTCCTGCCCTGACCAGAGGTGCCACGGCCGCGGAGGGAGGCAGGGACACAGCTGCTCCCACTGGCCGTGTACTCCTCAGGGCCCTCTGGCACCCACAAGCCCAGCCCAGGGAGCAGAGATGAGAGGGAGGAGGAGCAGGGTCCTGACGGTCCCTTTGCTGAATGATTCCAGATTCGGCTTGACTGCATGGCCCTTTTGCCCCCACCCTTACTGATTAAGTCCAGCTTCCCTGGGACATAGGACCCCCAGAAGCAGCTGTGGGTGCAAGAAGCAACCCGTGTCCTGACATCACCCCAGACACACATCGAGCCCTCAATTTAGCAGCACTGGATTCGTACCCCACACGCCCTCACTCCTGCTTTCTGCTCAGAATCAGAGAATGCAGATTGCTTGCATTTCCCCTGTGGAAGCAGCCCATCACAGAACTGATGTATTCTGAGCTACAAATATTCTACCCTGCACCAGCCAAGTAGACCTGTACTTTCTGTGGGCAGGACCTAGAGAAACACAGAAATCCAACATGCGACAGGTAAAAGTCAATTGACAATGGAAGAGAGAAAGAGAGGAAGAAAAAGAGGAAGCAGCCTCGTCCTCGTCCTGGAGGGCGTTGTAGTCTAGTCAAGAGAGGAGATACCGACCCAGGGGAGGTGCAGGGCCAGGGAACGTGGTGAGCAGCACTTCCAGCACAGTGGCAGAGGTGTCACGGGTCCCTCCGTGATTAATTACCGGATGAAAGGCTCTGGCGGTAATTGCTCTCCTGGTGCAGGGGAGAGAGGGAGCTTCAGACCCTTGTGCTCAGGAAGCGCTGTGTTGGGGCAGGGGTGGGGGTGGGGGGTCGTATGGGGGGAGGAGGTGGGAGATGGGGTGGAGCCCTGTAATTATTTGAGTTTGCTTCTTGAAGCCTGAGTACGTTGGATATGTTTGTGTTAGTTGCTCAGTAGTTTCCAACTCTTTGTGACCCCATGGTGTGTCCGTGGAATTCGGTAGGCAATAATACTGGAGTGGGTTGCAGTTCCGTTCTCCAGGGGATCTTCCTGACCCAGGGATTGAACCGAGGTCACCCACCTTGCAGGCAGATTCTTTACCATCTGAGCTACCCAGGGAATTAAGCAAATTCACAATTAATTTTTGCTTTGGAAAAGGTATAGGGCCAACCACTCTTTTACAATAGATTAATACCCAAGTTCAGGGCACTGCCCCCTCACGTCTTCAGGGTGCCCAGAAAATGTAATTTGCTAATTAAGAATGATCTTCTGGGCTTCCCTAGTGATTCAGTGGTAAAGAACCCGCCTGCCAATGCAGGAGACATGGGTTTGATCCCTGATCTGGGAAGATACCGCACGCTGTGGAGCAATTAAGCCTGTGACCATAACAATTGAACCTGTGCTCTGGAGCCCAGAACCCGCTGCTACTGAAGCCTGCTTGCCCTAGAACCCGTGCTCAGCAACAAGAGAAGTCCCTGCAATGAGAGCCCTTGAACCACAACTGTAGAGAAGGCCCTACTCACCCCAACCAGAGGAAAGCCCACACAGCAATGAAGACCCAGCGTGGCCAAAAGCACATACATACATAAATAAAAACTTTAAAAAGAATGATCTTTTATGAGCACACACTATATGCCAACCATTGCCTGGAGCACCTTAAAAAATTATTTGTGTTGTTGGAACCTCATTCCCTCCCCTAATCTACAGGCGAAGCAATGGGGGCCCAGAGAGGGTAGCTCTCTTGCCCAAGGTCATGAAGCTGAGTTAGGGAAAGCCAAGATTGGAGGCCTGTTCCATCTGGCTACAAAGTGGGAGGGCTGTAATTTGCTGGAGGGACCCAGGTTTAGATGTTTTCTGTGGGGGGGGGGGTTCCTGTATGGGTGCCCAATTTCCTGCCTTCAAGAAGGCCTGGTCCCTTGGAGCCCTGCTGAAAGCCTGCATGGACTGAGGACTCAGCTTTGGTATTATTTTCCTGTCTTTTCAGAGTGAGGACAGAGAGGCCTAAACATGTGTAGTTACATTAGGAGAAAACAGAACTCTAGGAGGAGGGTGCCTTGCCGGGGCGGGGGGGGGGGGGGGGGCAGGTCTCAGAACTTGGTAGAAGGTCTGAGTCAGAGGAAAACGTCCAGAAGGCAGGGATCTCTGTGCCTCAGATGCCCCTTGAGGGAAAATGAATGGACCTTCCCCACTCCCACCCCAGGCTTCCTGTCCATCCTCCGCCCCCCTCTCTGCTGGAACCCGGGGAGGCCTTGTGATGAGCTTGACTCCAGTTTCTGGAGTGGGAAGAGGCCAACCCTTCAATACCGCCACCACCACCACCCCCATCACCCCCGCCCTGTCCTCAGCAGAAGGGAAGGTGGCATCAGGTTGAGCTGTGTCCACAGACCATGCTTTTGACCTGTCCGTTTGCAGAGTGGAATGTAAATCTCTTCCTTTCCTCTGCCCTGCTCTCTGACTCCGCAGGCATGAGGTGGTTAACTCCCACCTCTTCCTCTCCTCCTGGAACCTCTCTGATCTGCTTGGCTCACAAGGAAGCTTTCAAAAGCCCCAGTACTTGAAGGTGGTATACACATTCCCTGTTATGAAAACAAAACCCAACATGGTCTCAGAAAAAATATACACATGTGAGCATAAAGAAGAGACATGAGTTATCCACCCCTCCAAAGATAACATCTCTGACATTTGGGGCTGCCCAGGTGGTAATGCTAATTTTTTTTAATACAGCTGTGATGAAACTATACTTAAGTTTGTGTCCTATTCATTCCCTTCACATTTCTCCAAGTTACTTACAAACTTCTTTGTGAACATCATTTTAATTACTATACAATATTCTATCATACGACTACATCATAATTTATCTAACTGTGATATGATGGACTATCTAACTGGTTCTAGCCTTTTGCTACTGTAAGTCATCTCACAATGGACATATTTGTGCATACAGAGTTTCGACATTTTAATTTATAGCCTTAGGATGGATTCCCAGAAGTGAAATTATGAGGCCAAGAGTACAAGCATGTTTAAGGCTCTTGATATATTTTGCCAAGTTGCTTTCCAAAAATGTTGTATTAATTTATACTTTATTAGGAGTCTCTGAGTGTTAAACATGGCGCACTCTTTCCAGCAATCAATGTACTCTGTTAAAAATTAGTTTTTAACTGCTGAAATCTATTCTCCTCCTAAAACAAAATGTTACAGATTAGACCAACTTTGTCTTGGGCCGTATCTGCAGTCTGCTCTTACCCTCATCTGCATGTCGATGCTGAGTTCTAGCTGTTGGCTTTGAGTTTTCCAGACCCATTTCTGTATCTTTACAACATTGATTCAATGTATATTTGATTACATACACCTGATGGTATCTTTACAAACATGTTTCTTTCCTCCTTGTAGGAGAGAGATTGGAAAGGTTTTTCTGGAAGGGGTCAGATAGTAGGAACTTTAGACTTGTGGGCTGCATCTGTCTGTTGCAGCTACTCAGCTCTGCTGTCCTAATGCAGAAGCAGCCATAGATGATATGAAAGATGAGGTGCAATGTCGGCTGTGTGCCAATAAAGCTTTATTTATCAAAACAGCTGTCAGGGGACCTCCATGGTGGTCCAGTGGTTAAGACTTCACCTTCCAGGGCAGGGTACGGGTTTGATTCCTGGTCGGGAGCTCAGATCCCACATGCCTCATGGCTGAAAAATCAGAGCAAACATAAAGGACAGAAGCAGTATTGTAACAAATTCAATAAAGACTTTAAAAATGGTCCACATTAAAAAAAAAAATGCTACAAATTAAAAAAAAAAAAAAGCCACAGCTTTCAGACTAGGTGTGGCTAACAGGCTCTAGTTTGCTGACCCCTGTTCTAGACTGTAAATTCCCTGGAGCAAGGGTAAGGGGGATGCCCCAAGCCCCCAAAATGGGCCTGTGCATGACTGGGGGCTTGACTCTGACTCTGTGGGAGGCTGACATCTTTAAACCTGAACTTGGGGCTTGAGGTGGGCAGAACAGGAGGCATTCTTCTGTCTGACTTCCTTGTATTCTGTACTCTGGTAGTGGGAAGAGGGAGAGGCAGGTGAAGGGATGTTCCAAGGTGCCTAGAATTCCTTCGGCCCTGGGAGTAAGAAATTAAAGTGGTGCAGTACCGGCTCTACCACCTGCCTCTCAGCAGACCCCAAGCACAGACCCTTCTCTGTGGTCCGACAGGCAAGGTTCATACGAGGCAAGGTAACAGCCGGAGTCAGTAATGTAACTACAGGCCGAGGAGTACAGTGACCAGCACTTCCCAAGCACCAGAGCACTGTGGATTCCCAGGAAGAAACAATAATAGCATTGCTAACATACTGTGGTTACTCCCATAGTACATATGTATTATGTGTGTATGTATATAATATTATGTATATTAGCATGTATATAATATATATCTATATACATATATCATTTGCATACAAGCATATACATATACATATGTATATATGTATATAATATAATGTATTATGTATATATATAATATAATATATTATGTATGTATGTATATAAAACTCCCATAGTATTATGTACATGAGGACCCCAGAGACTGTAGCCCCCCCAGGCTCCTCTATCCATGGGATATTCCAGGCAAGAATACTGGAGAGGGTTGCCGTTTGCTTTTCCAGGGGATCTTCCCAATCCAAGGATTGAACCTGTGTCTCCTGCATCTCCTGCATTGGCAGGGGGATTCTTTGCCTCTGAACTACCTGGGAAGCCCCGTGCATGGACAGAGAAAGACAGAGAGATGCGATAACTTGCTGAGGCTGTTGCAGCTGGAGCGAAGCCTCTGAGCCTGTGGCATCTGATTCCAGCATCTCCCCTGCTGACCGCAGCTCTGATCACTGCTGTGGGAGACCCTCTCCTCTCTCTCCATTCTGCTCTTCCTTAGTGTCAGGGTCCTGGACCACTTGTCCAGCTGACGAACGAGTTTCTAGTCTCCCTCACAGCTTAGTGTCGTCAGTGAGATGTAAATGGAGGCTCTTTGGCTATTTCTCTTTCCTGCTGCCCGGAATGCCACCAGGATGCCTGGAGCTGCAGCAGCCGCAGTGAAGCTGCCTTGGGAAGCCACGTGCTGAGGGTGGTAGAGCAGAAGCCTAGAAGGAGCCTGGAATCTACCAGAGCAGCTCTGGCCTGCCTTGTTTTATAATTTTTTTTTTTATGACATGAGAGAAATATAAATCTCTATCTTGTTTAGGCCACATTGATCAGGTCTTACAGGAAGATAAATGCAGTTCCTAGGTGTTTAAAGCCTCAGAGAAGAAACCAGAGCTGCTCTTGTAACACACAAGAGGTTTGCTAAGCAGAGTGTCTGCCAGGATCCAAGCTTGGGTCTTGTAGCCTGTTTCCCAGTCCCAGCGTTATCAAATGCAGGGGGACCCAGGGTCTGAAACACGTGCCAGGGGTTGGGCACAAGTGGAACCCAGAGGGAGGGGGAGGGGAATGGACTAAAGGGAGAAGAAAGAGCCTCAAGGGGGATGAAAGGGTTTTCCTTATCAGCTTTGAGAGGAGTGGCCCCAAAAAGCCAAGAGCTGAGGCTGGAGGCCTTGCATCCTTCGAGGAGCTGGACACCAAATGATCTGTGGAGCCTAACACATAAGATGGTACCCCGTGAATCTGAAACAAAGGGCCATTATTTATGTGTTCTGGATTCACATGGGTTGATTGACCATCAATAAGACTGCTTGACAATGACCCATACCCTCTCTCCCTCCCACCGTCCAGCATGCAATGGAGAGAGTACCATTTGGTGGAAGTTAAGTCTGAGCTGATTCGGCCTGAGGCCCACCTGAGGCACATGCATGCTCTTTCCCATCATACAAGCAACACTCGAAGTCCATCTGTCACCAAACCTGCGGGGTCTTAGGGTGGTTCAGTACAGCCTGCCCTGCAGAGATGTGGTGTGGGACCTTTAAAAGAATGGATCTTCATCTGTCATTGTCTCCATGCTCTGGTCTCCCTGGGGGACATCGGCCTCGTTGTAGTAGAGATTCCTCAGTTCAAAAACCTCAGGATTCCAGACAGCAGAGACGGAGCTGCTCTCTCAAATTTTGGTTTTGGGGTCCCGTAGGGAGAGCTCTGCTCGTATCCCATTAATGTGAAAAATTGTGGCTTGGTGTCCTCTGTGGGGTGTCTGGGGGTCAGGAACTCAGTGGTCAAGGCCATCAGGGCCTAAGGGAGGGGGGTCAGGGCATCTGTGAACCCACTCCAGGGGAGGACAAAGCCCCAGTGGGAGGTTGGTCTGAACCAGACCACAGAGGAGGGGGTGGTCCTCACCAACACCTCTGGGAGAGGCCTGAGCTGGGCGGTCGACCTTGAGACCAAGTCCCTGAGGAGGTCACTGTGTCCTTGTCCTCTGACAGGTTCCCCAGACATCTCTATCAAGACCATCTGCAGATTTCCCTCCAGTTGGCACCTCGGCTACATAGATAATGTAGGTATTTTCAGTCAGCCTGGAGCAGGAAAGATAAGGGAGGGAAGTCGGGCAAAACTTGATTGAGTGACCAAGATAAATGTCCTGTACCGTAGGAAATCGAAATGCAAAAATAAGGATGGGGAGCAACTGAAATATTTAAAAAGATGGAGAAGGTGGGCGGTGAAGGAGCGGCCGGCCCCCTTCATCGCCTGAGCTCCTGAATATTGCAAAAGATAATAGGGTGGAGGGAGGCCCAGAATAGAAAGCAGTCGTTAAGAGAGATGGAATGACAGGGTTTGGCTCGCGAATGGGGTTATAATTAAGAACCGAGCAGAAACATGAGGGGTTTAGAGTTTGATCCTTTGCCTCTGGTCTCACTTAGGTTGCATCTCAGAGAGAACGCTCCCCTGTGCTGTGGTTTTTGCCTTCTGGAGAACTTTCTCTTGCCTGTCCTCCCAGGATTGATGAAGGCGGTGAGAGCGGCAGCAGCCTTGGGTGGTGGTCGACTTGAGGGGTGTATTGAGAGAAGCGAGGCTTGGCTGTTCTAACCAGTAGACCCAGTGGTAACTGAGTCCTCTTGCAAGATAGGTGTTTCCTGTGATGCCACAGTTGGAGGTGGGCCTCCCACACAGCCAGAGGGACCCGGGTTCCTGCCATCAGGCCTCAGTGCTAGCTACAGGCTTGAGGCTGGCTGCCTTGGTTCCAGCCCCAGGGAAAGGGAAGGAGAGTGTAGCAAAAACACACCAACACCCCCCGGTTCAGGCTTGGGAGTGCGCCCCTGAAGAGTGGCTGGGTGCTGGTGGACAGCGGCGAGCACAGCCCCATCCAACTGGGGCCTGGACACCTCCCTTCTGCAGGGGAAGCTGCAGTGGGCGAGCTGAGCCTGTGCCTCTCAGGACAGGCAGGGTCTGTTGGCAGACCAGTGGTTCTTGGCTTAGGGGTGGTGGCACTTTCCCCATCTCCTTACAGGTGATCTCCCCACCCTTGTCCACGTACCCAGCTGGGGCTGCGGGAGGCTAAAATGCTTGTTTCTGCTTATGAATGGGAAGCCTCATCTTTGCGGAAACTCTCCCTCTCTTCGCCTCCCAGGCAGAGAGGAAAATCTAGGATGGAAGGAGGTCAAGTTGAACCAGCCACATCTAACCAGGAGGACTGTGTCCTGAATTGGACTTTCAGGCTGAGAAGTGGAGTAGACATCCACGGTGCTCACCCCCCACCCCGCCCCTACAATCAAGCACATGGAGATGTTTGTTTCATGGGCAGGAGTGGGGCTGAGTGGGTTCCATCCACCAGGCCCAGGCGGCTCAGAGCCAGCCTGCTCTTCCCAAGGACCACAGCTGCGTGAACAGTCCTGGGTTATATGTGTGCTGAGAGCCACAGGCCATCTCTGCAGACCCGGTGGCCTTAGATCAGTGTTCACAGTACTTTTTCCTCCATCTGCTGCCTCGTCAATCAATACATACACTTCATTGGGGGCCAGCCGCTGAGCAAGCCAGATCTGAAGGTTTCAGTGGTTTCCCCCAAACATAACCTAATTCCCTCCTCTATTTTTAAGGATAAAATCGATGCATAAAACCCTTGAATGACTTAGAGGACATGGAATAGCTTATCTATTTTTTTTTCCCCCTCCTTATCATCAGCCTGGCATTTCTTTAAACAATGAAACTGTTTTCTTTCTTTGGCCATGAAACATGGCCTTGGAGACTTTGACTCACAGTCAGAAGACCCAGGTATTTTGGGATCCATGAAGAAGTCTTTCTGGCTGCAAAGGGTTCTCTCCTTGAGAGCTCTCTCCCAAGGAAGCTGGGAGCAGGCTGAGCGTGCATTTCTAAGGAATTTGCCAGAAAGCATGTGTTGATGCTGGAAGAATATTTTAATATTCTAAAATACTGGCTGTTTTGATCACACATCTGGATCCTGTGGTTCAGGGTGGCTAGCATACACCCAGAGCTTGCCAGTTGCCTTGTTTTTGCTGAAGTCTATTGTCTTGTCAAGACACAAGACCTTGGGGAAACTTAATTCCCCAGTCCCAAGAGCACACCTCATCTCCTTCCTCTCCCGGTTCATCCAGGCTCCTCTTGGACACATTCTCATCAATCTTAACACTTTGAAATTTAGAGGGCACAGCTCTTTTCTTTTTAAAGCATAGAGTTTATTTTTCACTCGCTATATAAGTCAGGCTAGCTCAATATAAAAAATGGAAAAAAATACAGACTTACCTGGTGATGGAACAAGCGGGGTGTGGTGGGGTGCAAGCAGGGAGCCACTGGCTTCTCCCCCCACTGCCCTTGCGCTGATTCTGTGAATTCCCTTCCCCTTTCTCTTGCTTTCTGGCTACTCCTAGGCATGAGCAAAGAGTCTCACTTCTTCACGTAGTCAAATGTCAAGTCCAGGCTTATAGCAAACTCTCATCCTTTGGTGACTTCTCCCCTCCCTAAGCTCGGGCAGAGGGTGCAGAGTGGGACCAGCGGTTCTCTATTTGCTCTGCTCTTCTCATCCCTGACCCGGTGGGCCACTTCTGCCTCCCTAGTGTGGAAGAAGGGTGGGGGAGCGGATCAAGGGACCAGCTAGGTCGTGGTTGACCGGGAGAGTTGTACCTGGTGTCCTCTGGATGTTTCTCCTTGGGGTTCTTTGGCAACACCAGCTCCCCAGAGACTAGGTTCCCAGAGCAGACGTCAAGTCACGTCTAAGAAAGCACCCCAGGCAGTCTGTGTGCAGGGCTGATCGTCTGAAAAAGGGGGACTTGGATAGTGGGACAAGGTGATTGGCAAGCAGAGAAGCTGGGAACAGGCAAAAGTGAGGGGGTCTAGGTCAACAGGAGAGTGTTTCTGTTGAGCCGAGGCTGGAGGTAGTTGCTCTGTGTGGGCAGAGCAACTTCTTTCCAAGGGGCCAGGCTGGGCTAGACAACACATGGATTTCCTCATGGACCCTGGATTCTAGTGATAAATCTTGTTGATTAAGGTCATTATCTTCACTGATGTCGTGGATATCTTTATCATCAACAACAGTATCCTAGGGAGTTCCCTAGCGGTCCAGTGGTTAAGACTTCATCTTCCGATGCAGGAGATGCAGATTCAATCCCTCTTTGGGAACTAAGATCCCACATGCCTCGTGGCCCAAAAGCATAAAACAGAAGTAATATTATAACAAATTCAATCAAGACTATAGAAATGGTACACATAAAAAAAAATCTTAAAAAAAAAAACCCCAACAGCTTCCCAAATGTGAGAGCATTGAGTTTCTTTGTAAAAATTAGGCTATTTCTTATCCTCTTCCTCTCGCCTCCTAAGGAGAGGAAATTCTGGACTCCAACTACTCTGCAATATTTTCTCCTTAGAGGACAGCATGGCAGGACACTTTCTTATTAGTCTCCCAACGTGGGTACTGCCCACACCTCTCCCCATCTCCTTCTTTCTGTAAACAAGGGAGGAGGTCCACACATGAACTCAACATGTTTATAAGACTAACTCACATTCTGTTCTTTGTTAAAAAGGCAGAAGCGCCTCCTACTTGCATTGTCTTCTCAAAAATTTTGGCTCTGACTGAATAGTCAATTCTATCAGGACCCCCAAAGCTTTGAACCTTAGGTAGCAACACAGCTCTAACTTTCCAGAGATATTTAGTGCTCTCAATTCAGATTTTTTTTTTCTTCTTTTCAGCCAGATCATCCAGGGGACAGGATAGGGGTAGGTTAGGAAAGAGAGAGATCAATCTAAAATGTTGAGGCTGATGGCTAATGGCCTTTAGATTGCAAAGATTGGGTAAACAGATTTAGCACACTGATTCAACATATTAATTGTTTGTTAACCTTTGCCTAACCTTTAGGAAGCCTCTGAATGTGTGGATTTAAAACCCAGAGTACACTGGAACTATTCCCATGGCGCAGCCCACTTTTGCAAGGTGTTAAAACTCATTAATTTTTCCTGAAGCAGGAAAGGCGGCAGTGGGGGTGGGTTGGTTGAACAAAGCCTACCAAATAGGGAACTAATCAAGCAAATTAATGTATGCAGAAGGCTCTCTCCCAGGCTAGCAGAAATATCCATTTGTTACCTATATAAACTATAATTACATAAAATGCAAGCGATCGCGAGATGGAGTGTGATTTAAGGGTTGAGAGAGCAAACATAATAACAATAGTGTAAATACTAATAGCCATCATCACTCTAATAATGGTGGCCCTGGGCTAACGCCCTCATTTAGGGATCTCTGAGCATGTGAGCTGCATTAATTAACCCTCTCGCTGTGTGGTTATGAGGGGTGCTCAGAGTCATCACCCCCGCTCCCTTCAGGTGGAGAGGAAGACAGAGTGACGGGGGGAGGCTGTGGACTCCCATTGCCCCCCTCACTTCCCTGCTCCCGGCGCCAGGCAAGTTCCAAGCTGGAAGGCACCTGTGGGCCCAGTGGCAGCCCCTGGCCTCGGTTCTGTGAGTCTTGGAAGAGAAGAATGGGTTAGTGATGGTCTTCTAGTAACTGTATCAGTCAGCCATTCGACAAACATTCTGCAGGACAGGAGAAACCGTGAGAGGCCCAGATCCACCCCAAGGTCTACAGCCTTCAGACTGTCTCTGAAGACTGCTGCCTGTCCTGTCCTTGAAGCCCTGGAGGAAGACACTATTGATTCTTTGGGCCCCTGGGCACTTCAGCTGTGATGTCTGAGACTGTCTCCTTCTCTTCCAGGCAAGTGCCTCCAGTTAGTTGCTCAGTCGTGTCCGACTCTTTGTGACCCCAAGGGCTGTAACCCACCAGGCTCCTCTGTTCATGGAACTCTTTAGGCAAGAATATTGGAGTGGGGAGCCATTCCCTTCTCCAGGGGATCTTCCTGACCCAGGGATCAAAGCTGGGTCTTCTACATGGCAGGCAGATTCTTCACCACTGAGCCATCAGGCAAGTCCCTCCAGCTGCAGTCTGATATGTCTGAACCCAACCTCCCCAGCTGATGTGAGTTCTCCTCCAAGGAAGGGAGTTGTATGAACACTTGAGACTATTGTTTCCTCAAAGTTAACTGTGATGTAACTAGTAATCACTGAATTATCTTTACCGAAGACGGACCTCTGGAATCTGCCTGATGGGATCTGGCCTCCCGGTCTGTGTAGGATACCCTGGGATCATCTCCAGTCAGACGTCCATGCTGATGACAGTTCCGCTGTCCTGAATGAGCCGGACGAAGGCTTGGGCTGCTGCCCTGGGCTGGCGGCATGAGCAGTCCCCAGGTCCCACCCCCGACCCCAGCTCTGGAGACCGGCCCCTTCCTTCTGCACCTCCGCCCACCACCTTCTTTAACAGCTGCTCTATGGTGGTGTGACTTTGAGCATATTTCTCACCCTCTTTCTGCCCCGCTTTTATCTCCTACAAAGCAAAGTGTCGACCAGATGACTTCCCAGGCTGCTTCCAAGACACAGATTCATGGGGAAGATACATTCGTCCACACCCCACGGGCTCTGCTGTAGTGGCCTCACTGCCTGTGGCCTGCCTGCTTCCCGTCCCTGCAAGTGAGGCCCCTGCCTCCTCTGGACAGGGTGTTTGGAAGAGGCAGGGCTTCTGTAATCTCACAGAGTCCCCAAAGCAAGCCGTGGCCCACAAGGCCTCCTGGATCAAGGCGCTGAGGAACCCAGTCCAGCCCAGCGACACCGCTTCCCGCCTTTCTGTTGACTGAGGCCTCACTCCACACCACTGTGGAGGCTGCACTCTGTACAGTCTTGGCTTTTGAGCTTCTCAGCCAGCACCCTGGGTCCTTCCAGGCCCCCCTGTGCAGTCTGGGTCCCTCTGATAGCGATCTTGACCAACAGAAGAGATGGGGAGAGAGCAGCTTCTTAAAGCCCTGCCTTAACTCTTGGTCAGAAGCCAAATCAAACAGCAACAACCAAGCCTGAAAAACTCAAAAGAAAGCAAGAATTCCATCTTATATGCTCTGCAGAGATGTCCTCTAACTAGTCATGGAAGGCGTGGTAGGTGGGAGAGGGGAAGCCAGTGTCAGCTGTGGGAACGTGGGCACATCAGTAGGCCTCTCATCTTCCTGTTTCTTGGCCAGTTGACGGCCTGCAGCTTCAAGGTCAAGTGGATAATGCTGACAATTCCAGATGGCCTGCATGCAGCCACTGGTGGAGGACTTCCTACATGCCAGGCACTTTTTGGAGGGCTTGACACATACCATTGACTGCAATGCAACGACTTCCCTGTGAGGTTGGCAATGGGGTTGGCATCACTAGCCTCCCCCTTATAACTGGGGGCTCCAAGGGTAACTTTCCTTGAGTCAGATGCTAGGAAGGGGCAGGGCAGGGATTTGTACCTAGGCTTCCTGAGGTGGCCTCTCTTCACTGCTGGTTCCCTTTACATTACTGTCTCAAGCTTGCAGTGTTTGCTTGGGCTCAGAATGAACAAAGAAAGGCTTATGCTCTAGCTGGTGGTCTAGATGCAGGAAAAGCCGCAAACCCGGCAGTGTCCTTCCCTGGCAAAGCTCAAGGACTTGCAGGGCTGGGTCCTCTGACTCGAGGAGGAGACCCTGGTTGGGATTTGGAAGTTGTTCTTGCCCAGCGAGCTGGCCAGGCCTTACTTAGGGCTGACACAGCCTCAGGCCCCTCAGGTTGCTTTTCTCTGCCTTTCCAGCTCTCTCTGTCCCCTGGTGTGGCTGCAGCCCATGGTGACTCATTTGCATCAGCGTCTAAAGCGGTGGCCACACCCAGCGCCTGGGCCGGCCTTCTGCGGCTGGTCGCCCTTACGCCTGTGCCCTTTCACCCACCAAACCACGAGGATTTCTTTTCGGAGCTTCCTGGTCCACACCCTCACCACCGCCTCAACACGCACGCACGCTGGGAGTGCAGCCAGACCCTTGCGTGGAGCTGAACGGGCCTGGTATCTCTGCGGTCCAAAGGGGCAGCCCCCAGCCATTAGTTACCGAGAGCTTGAAATGTGCCTAGTCCTAGCTGAGATGTGCTCTAAGAAGGAAGTATACACAGCAGATATTTGAAGACTTAGTATGAAAAAGAAGAATATAAAATATCTCAATCTTTTTTTAACTAAAAAATTGTCCTCCTCCAATTACAATTGACATTAACATTGTAGGGACTTGCCTGGCAGTCTAGTGATTAAGACTATGCCTTCCAGAGCAGGGGGTCCATGTGGATTTGATCCCTGATCAGGGAACTAAGATGCCATATGTCTCACGGCCAGAAAACCAAAACATAAAACAAATGCTGTATTTTAACAAATTCAATAAAGGCTTTAACAATAGTCCACACCAAAAAACTTTAAGAAAAATATTTATAAAAGTGAAAAACACATTTTATTAGTCTCGGGTACACAGCATAATGGTTTGATAGACTCATAGATTGGGAAATGATCACTGCAATAAGTCTAGCTAACATCCCTCACCACACATAGTGACACATTTTTTTTTTTCTCATGTGATGAGAACTTTTAAGATCTACTCTCTTAGCAACTTTCAAATCTGCAGTACAGTATTGTTAATAGAAGTCACTGTCTATAGATTATACAATGAGATAGTACTGTGCTAGTTGTGTCTGAATCTTTTTGACCCTATGGACTGTAGCCCACCAGGCTCCTCTGTCCATGGGATTCTCCAGGCAAGAATACTGGAGTGGGTTGCCATGTCCTCCTCCAGGGGATCTTCCCAACCCAGGAATGGAACCCGCATCTCTTATGTCTCCTGCATTGGCAGGCAGATTCTTTACCCCTAGCGCCACCTGGGAAGCCCTACTGAAATAGTGCATGTTGGGCTAAATAAGATATATTAGTAAAATTAATTTCACCTGCTTCTTTTTCTGTTTTTAATATGGCTGCCATCGATGAAAATAATCAATTAACAATCAGTGATAGGACTAGAAATGACTTTTATCTGAGCCAAACTGAGACCCACAGCCCTGAAGGCAACTTCTCAGATTACTGTGAGAAACTGTTCTAGAGAAGCATGGTTTTCAGCACAGTTTTCTATCTCGTCAGAACAAAGAACATTAAACAGGTCAAGGGAACATTTATTTCTTCAAGGTTTCAAAAGAGCAGACCAGCATGTATGCAGTGAGTCAGTATGGCCTTGGCGCCTGGGAAGACAGTCTTACCATCAAAGAGGGCTGAACACGGGCATCCCAGGAAGAGGGGCATTTAACCTGTATTTTTAACATGGGCATTCATTCCTTCTGGTCATTGCGCCCTTTTCTTTAGGAATTAAAGCAGATGTACAATGTATGTTTGATAGGCCACAAACCAGCTATTTCAGTTACCGTAAAATTCACGTTAACTCACACATAAGCCAGAATGACTTCTCTGTGTCTCAGTATGGGAACGTTTCTTTTATCACCACTGAATGATTTTTAAATCACATGTACGGCTTTCACTGCACTTCTCTTGAACAGTGCTGGTCTAGAGACTCAGAATCACGAGTTCTCTAGAAGAACTGTTGCCTTTTCTGGATGAACGCCTCTGAATACAGAGGCAATCCCAGCAGACGCTCTGCCCCTTTCTTCTCCGGGCACTCTGACGGGCCGGCTGTGTGGAGGACCAGGGACACACCTGCTTTCTTCACAGTGAATCTTAGTTCTTTCTATTTTCCTCTCAATCCTTCAGCATACTTTTAATAAGCACGAACTAAGAGTATTGACTCCTGTCTGCTCAGCTGATGGCTCTGGTGGTGGCTTTTCCAAGATAATACCCTTTTGGGGACAGGAAGCCCCTGGAGGGCCGTGGACCTATGTTGCCCTAAGAGGCCTTGGAAAGGGAGGCACCCTGCCGTCACCTGCTTCATCACTGCCAAAGGCCAACGGGACCCCTCACTAACACTGGCCTGGGGCCCAGCCTTTCATTCCTGCTGCGCCACTTGAGTTTGGAAGACGTTGGGGGAGGGAGTGCTGAAGAGAATCACCCAGACCTGTTCAGCCAGGAAACAAAGAGGAAGTCAGTGAAGTCTTTTTGCTCAGCTTGACAACGTCCCCAGCTCCCGGAGACTTTTGAGACTTTGCTTGAGAAGCAGTTTGGGCTCCTCTGTTGCTCTCTCCCGTCAGCACTCCTGAGAACCCCCTGGCCAAGGGCAACTAACTGCCGCTCTCCGTTGAGAACTGAGCATGTGTCAGGGCAGAGCTCACTTAATCTTTCAACAACCCTGAGGATAGGTACTGTTACTAGCCCCAGTCTCCAGAGGAGACAAGGGGTACTTTGCCTGAAGTTAAAAACTGAGAGAGAGGCCTTGCGGGACTCTAAATATGCTTTAAAAACACTGATGCTTGTCAAATCTATATTTTAATTTTTGAACTATGTAAGTAATGCGGATATTTTCATGGTAAAAATTTAAAAATGGAATGCTGAAGATCTCCTTTGCAATTCTTCCCCCACCATTTGCTTTTGCTTAAAACCTCCCAAGGTAACTGCTCTCTGCGTTTACACACATATATTTGCTCATGCACCCATGTTTCGGTATTTAGAGTTTTGTTTTGTTTTTTAAGTTTGAGAAAATACAAAAATGTTTATTAGTTGATTGAGAAGGGTTCATTTACTTATGCATTGAATTTACTAACTTTCCAAGGGGGAAATAAAACTTAGGGTTTTGTTTTGTTTTTTAAGCATATATGCTATCATGTTTATGTATTGTTGTTGACCAGCTTTTCTTTTTCTTTTAACAATGTCTTTTTTTTTTGGCTACGCTTTGTGTCATGCAGGATCTTAGTTCCCAACCAGGAATCAAACCTCTGCCCCCGGTAGTGGAAGCAAGGAGTCCTAAACATTGGATGGCCAGGTAGTTCCCAACAAATAACGTCATAAAGGTCTTTCCACAGTGGTAGGTATAGATTCCCTTCGTTATTTTGAAATAACTGCCGAGTTCCATTGTATGGATGTATCAATGATTCTCTAATGATGGATATGTAAGGCTTTATTATGAACAGTGTTGCCACAAACACCCTGTGCCTACCACCTCACATCCATCTGTGATGTTGCTGTACGGGGATCCCAGGCATCATTACTGGGTGTGGGTGCTGGCATTTTGATCAATAGTGTTACATTGTTTTTAAAGAAGCCTTTATTCCCCCTGCCTCCTCATAAGAATGTCTATTTCCTCATATCTTCATAAGAACTGTACACCTTCCAACATTAGCATTTTCATCCCTCTAGTAGGTTCTTGATAATATTCATTATCTCTCCTGCCTCATTTTCCTGCCACAGACCCCTAAAAACTTCAGACCTTAAATTTCCTGTTTTCCAGTCATGGTGACCATGCTATAGTCCTAGAGTGGGGTCTGGGTGACAAGTTTTCCCCCAAGATGACATCTGGCAAGGTCGCCAGCAGCCACTGTTTAATATTTATTGGGAGCCCGCTGTGTGCCGGGCCCACACAGCAGCCCAGACCTTCCGGAAGAAAACATGCAGTGATTTGAAAGGCAGAGATTACTTAATAAAAAGCGACAGCCCCATCCGAGGCCACAGAGGTGCCACTGTTTCCCTGGATGCCTACGTTCCCAGTGAAGCAGGTGGGGGTGTGTCCCCCTCTGAGAATTCCCATTAATACGGCAGCTGGTCTCCTACAGGATGTCTCCAACGGGCTCATCACTTCTCCATCTATGAGCAATTAAACTGCACCAGGAAGCCCTGTATCTTTATATCACCCCCTATGACTTGGGGGGGAGGGGGTGGATACAAAGAGCTCACATTGTGGTTAATTGGCAAAGTGATCACCTCTCTCCAGAGGCCAAAAGTCCAGTGCATTTCCCCTCCTCTTCCTTTGCCAAGGCCAGAAAACAACTGGCTTTGTCCCTGCCACGCACCCCTGGAATTAAATGTCATTTGCAAAGGCCATAATTGCTTGAAGAGACAGTCGCTTCTTTTTGTCTTTCTCAGACTCTGATCCTTTTAACCCGGCCCACTCCCGCTCCCGCTTCCCCGCCCTGCAGACTTTTGTTTCCTGAGTCCCATCCCAGGGCCTGTCAGATTACATTTTTTATTGCATCTAGACAAAAAGCCATCTGGAGCTCCTGGTCTCCACTGTCAGTGGGCCTCGGTTCCCAGGCTCTCCTGCCAGGCCCCCCCCACCCACCGCCTCCGATTAAGAGTCACCCCCCGCTGGCTCTCTCTCTTTATTTTTCACCCCCTGCCTCCACCCCCTCCTCAGCCCCAGTGCCTGAGTCCCTGGGCTCCGCTACCTTGTCTTGGCCAGAACAATGTGGGCTGTCAGCTTGCATTAAGCATGCAGGGGAAGCGCCACAATTTCAGTAGGCTAAAAGCTTCCAGAGTCTTCATTTGCTTCTCCCAGCCGGGAGTTTCTCCCCTCATCCCTAATATACTTATTTTAGGCCTCAGCTATTCCTCTTCTTTCTTCTTGGCCCCAAACCTAAATAGCACATTAGGGAAGAGCCTTTGTAAGGACAGGAAGCCAAGGACCCAGCATGGAATCTCACCTCTCCCGGCTTCCAGCAGCCTAGCAGGGGGGCAGAACTGAACTGCGCCTGCTAGGGACAGGGGGTGGGGGTGAGAAGAAAGACTGGCCACAGCCCCACCCCAGGCCGGGCCCCGGGAATGACATCCGCACTCTAGGACCTGCCTGCTGATCGCACAGGGTTAGAACCCAGACCCGGGTGACTTGCAACATCCCAGTGTGCGGAGAAGGGCCCCAAGTGGATTGCAGAGGCCTCTGCTTATGAGAGAGTCTGCAGGCAGAAGGAAGGGTTTGCCCTCAGGTGGGATGGGTTGCAGGCATGCCTGCCAGGATGCGCCTGTTGGAGCCTTGGAGGAATCAGATGTGTCTGGGGAGGCTGTGAGGCTGGCAGGTAAGAGCTGGGTGTCACGCTCTCATATCTGGGCTCTGTGCCATGGAAGCCATGAGGCCCTGGGCACCAGGCATAACTTCTCAATGTTCTCAGCTCTGATGATGATCATTACCATTTAATACCTCGTGGGGCTGATGCAAAGACTGGGTAAGGTGCTGGTGAGAGCTTTCAGCATCGTGCTTAGCTCATAGTGAATGCTCAGCCCACACTGGCTGTCCTCAGTCTTAGAAGGGTAGGTACTGTGTGATCCCTTTCATGTGACATTTTTGAAAAAGCAAAGCTAGAGCAATGGAAAGCAGATCACTGGTTGCCAGGGGTAGGTTTGGGCAAGGGTGTGTCTACAGAGGGGCAAGGCCACACGGTTTTTGACTGATGGAATTGGTGTGTCTCCTGACTGCAGTGGCGGCTACACAGATCTACACATATGTCAAAATTCATCCAGTTATACACAGAAATGTCAATGTCATTGCATGTTAATTTTGAAAAATAAGAAAAATAAAAAGTGATTAATGACATTGTCCAAAATAAATAAGTAAATAAAATAAATACATAAAATTAACTACTTGAAAAAAGAAAAAGCAAGCAAACAAAATCCCCACTGGCTGACCTGATTAGTTCAGGCTTCAGACTCCAGGCCCGTCCTCTCTCAATTCCTACTTGGTGGCAGAATCTATCATCTTTGCACTCCTTGGGTAGATGGTCCCTTGTGGGCCCTCTTCCCCAGGGCAAGAAGAATGGGCCCGAGGCCCACCAGGGTGCTGGTATGTCCCCTCGGGATGTCCTCCAAGGCCCAGCCCCTCATGCCTGGCGGGCTGCTTAGGGAGGTGCCTCAGCCCCTGCCCAGCTGCAGATTGCTTCCGAATGGTGGAAGGTTTCAGAAAGCTCAATAAATCAGAAACAGCATGCCTGGACAGACTCCCAGCCAGATCTCCAACTTCGGATCCCAGGTCAGCTCCGAGCAGGGTGGACACTCTTGTTTAAACACGAGTGTTTAAGCCTTTGGATCAGAAGCTGGGACAGAAGCGCAAACTGTGAATGTGTTCACTGTTCTCTCTGCTTGTTGGACATGAACCTGAACGTGGCTGTGAGCTGATTCATCCAGCACTTACAAGGGTTTGCACTCGAGCGGCTCAGGGAGGGGCTGTCCTCAGGGGGTGGGGAACGGGGTTACCTAAGCAGACGGCTTCTGAGGTGAAGAGTGAAATGCGAGGGAGCGCACAGCTCCCAGCGCTTGTGTATTCTGTTTAACTCTCACCAGGTGCCACGAAGTTGGTTTTTCGCACTCACAAATAACTGGGGGTTCAGAGGGTTATAGAAACCAGCTCACAGTCTTCGAGGAGTGACGCTCTGTCCCCAGATCTCTGTCTCTCACTCCTAATATGGGTTCCATGCCACCCTGGCACCTCCGGCAGCCTTTAATTAATCACCTAATAAAGGCAGGCATGATACCTGTCAAGTCCTGTCAACAGTTAACACGTTCAAGTGTTCAATTTTCACAAATGATCAACCGGCCTGACCATATCGCTTAGCATCTTTCCCAAAATACCAAAGTTATTTTGAGACTCACCCTCTCACTCATAATCACAAACTGCCCTGGGGAACAAACCTTTTCAGAAGCAAAGCTGGTTGCGAAGTTGCAGTTGGCAAATAGGGCCTCAGTTGTCTCCCAATCTCTCTGTGATGAGCGCAGGCCAGGGCTGCTCTAAGTGTGGACAACGCTGATGTTGGTGAAGGATCCCGGAGTTTGAAGGCTTGGATGGCTTGGCTTTACACCCATTCATAGGAGAAACTTTTGTTTCCAACGAGGCCGCAGTGGAAAAACAAAGTGGTTGGCCCAGGCCTAGGCAGGCGGGAAAACGGAGCTGTGCCTATGGGAATGCATGGGTTTTCCCACAGCCCCCCTGCAGGAAATAAATTCTCCATCTGTGCACCTCAGTTTTTTTTTTTTTTCTATAACGAAAAACTAGAATGGTTCCTAAGGTTCCTTCTAGATTCAATGTCTTGTAATGTTGTGTCTCAGTGCTAGGCACCTTTGAGCTGAAAATAAAATATGATGACATATAACAATGACATGTTTTTGAGCACTTGCCAAGTTGTATGCTTCTTTTAATCTTCATGACAGTATCCTGAGGCAGATACAGTTAGCATTCTTTTCTTTTTACTTCTTTTTTTTGTTTGTTTTCTTTTATTGAAGTATAGTTAATTTACAATGTTGTATTAGTTTTAAGTGTCTAGCAAATGATTCAATTATGCACATATGTATTCTTTTTCAGTTTCTTTTTCCTCATAGGTTATTATAAGATGTTGAGTATAGTTCCCTGTGCTATACAGTAGGTCCTTGTTATCTACTCTATGTATAGTAATGTGTATATGTTAATCTGTTAATCCCCAGGTCCTAATTTATCCCTTTCCCCTCCCCCTCTCCTTCCCCTTGCATCCCCCACCTCCCATCACTATCCCCTTTGGTTTACACAAGCTCATTTTCTATGTCTGTGAGTCTCTTTCTGTTTTGTAAATAAGTTCATTTGTATTTTTTTCTTTTTGGGCTGCACCTTGAGGCTTATGGAATCTCAGTTCCCCGACCGGGGATGGAACCTGAGTTACAGCAGTAAAGGTACAGAATCCTAACCACTAGACCATCAGGCGATTCCCTCTATCATTCTTTCAGATTCCACAAATCAGTGATATCATAGGGTATTTATCTTTCTCTGTCTGACTGACTTAATTTGGTAATCTCCAGGTCCATCCACGTTGCTGCAAACGGCATGGTTTCATTCTCTATGGCTCACATTTCATTGTGTGTGTGTGTGTGTGTGTGTGTATATGTGTGTATATGTGCGTATGTGTGTATGTGTATATGTGTACACGTGTGTGTGCGTGCATGTATGTGTATGTGTGTATATGTGTATACGTGTGTACATGTGTGTGTATACATGTGTGTGCATATGTGTGTGTCTGTGTATGTGTGTGTGTGTGTATGTGTATGTATGTGTGTATATGTGTGTGCGCGTGCATGTGTGTGCATGTGTGTATATGTGTATATGTGTGTTTGTATATGTGTATATGTGTGTGTACATGTGTGTATGTGTATACGTGTGTGCACATGTGTGTATGTGTATGTGCGTATATGTGTGTATACGTGTGTATACACATGTGTATGTGTGTTTGTATATATGTATACATGTGTGTGCATGTGTGTGTATACGCGTGTGTCTGTGCATATGTGTGCATGTGTGCGTGTGTGTGTGTGTGTGTGTGTGTGTGTGTGTGTGTGTGTGTATGTGTAACCACGTTTTTGTCCACTCGTCAGTCAGTGGACATTTAGGTTGCTTCCATGTCTTGACTGTTGCAAACAGTGCTGCTATGAACATTGGGTGCATGCATAATTTTGAATTAAGAGTTTTCTCCAGATATATCCCCAGGAGTAGGATTGTAGGATCACATGGCAACTCTATTTTTAGCTTTCTAAGAAACCTGCACACTGTTCTCCATAGTGGCTGCACCCATTTGCATTCCCACCAACAGGGTAGGAGGGTTCCTTTTTCTCCACCCTTTCTTCAACATTTATTAATATTATTTGTAGACTTTTAAATGATAGTTATTCTGACTGGTGTGAGGTGCTACCTCATTGTAGTTTTACTTTGTATTTCTTTAATAATTAGTGATAGTGAACATATTTTTCATGTGTCTATTGGCCAGCTGTATGTCTTCTTTGGAAAAATGTCCATTTGGGCCTCCAGCCATGTGCCATTCTTAGTTTTGAGCATGAAGACACTGACACCCAGAGAAGCCGAGTGACTTGCCCACTGTCAAAAGTGACTAGATGGCAGAAGCAGGATCTGAACCATCTAGTTTGGCTCCCAAGCTCCTGTTTTTTCACTGTGGTCCAGTAGATAATACATCCACATGGCTCACAGCCTTCCCTGTACCCATGCAGAATTCCTCAGAGCTGTTTATTTTTTCAGGTAAAAAAACTAAATGATGTGGTATCAAGGGGCAAAACAGCGGTCACTTGGGGGCTTGTCTCATTTAGCCCCCTCTCTGAGTTCAAGGTGAAGTTGTGAAATCTAGGTTCTCTTCTTAATTCCAATCACTTGTACTGACCTTGAGTGAATGTACCTTCAAATTGGTCCCAAATGTGTTCACATATTCAAATCTGGAGTGGGGAGCCCTGGTCTGGAAGTCCGAAGAACTCCAGCTCTGCCTTTAACCAGCGGTGTGACCCTGGCAGGTACCAGCCTCCCTGGGCCTGAAATCAGTCCCTATTTGCACTGAGGCAAGTAGATTCTACCAGTGTCACAAATCCCAGGCATGGGGCCCAAACTGGACCTACTGAGAGGTTTTTGTTTAGTATGTGCACTGATTTTCTATTTGAATAAATTGCCAACACTTAAAATAGGGAGCATTCAGGCAAAACCCAGGTCTCCAGAATCACATGAAAAACTGGAAGATCTGATCGATTTGGACTTCCCTTCCTATAGGGCAATGTGACCAAGGGTTGGGGCCTTGATGCCCTTGGGCAAGCTTGTGCCCCCACGAGGGCTTACATTCAGCTTGCTTCCCTGGTTCACATTTTTTCTTGGCTCCTCCATGTGGGTTCCACATCACCAAAGCCCCCATCCATCTGACCTGATGCAAGTGTTTCATCGCTCACCTGTTGGCCACATTTGGAAGGGCTGGAAGGCACCCCCTTGCATTATGACTCCCTACAGCGCCCACTGTGGGCGGGCTCCGCAGCTGCGAGTGGCTGAGTCGGACTGGAGTCGTGAGAAGAGGGGAGCTGGGTGCTCTGTGTTGCTGTGCCTGGATGTTTTGTCTCGTGTTGTTGCTTCTGCAGCTGCTGGTAGGCAGAAAGTTTGGAGACAGCTTGCAAGACATTCTTTTTCAGCACCAGTCCTCAACCTTGACCCTCCTGTGAAAGATGACAGAAGACTTGGGGATGGATGGACTCTGGTGTGGATTTCCAGAATTCCTTTTGGACACATCTCTGCCTGTTCCTTTTGACACAGTCCTTGCTTTTCAGAGATTAATTGTTGTCAAATGCAACTTGTTTTCTAATCCTTTCGGGCTCCATTTTAAACCTTCTGCTTTATTTTACCTTTTCTGATAAAGTCGCTGAGATTCGGTCTTTCTTTTCTCTTACGGATTTGCCAATGATTGTCTGCTTTGACAAATTGGATTCTTAAAGCCGATTCTTTAAAGAAAAGGATGTCGTGTGACAAGACAAGAAACAGCTCATCCTCAAATCGGGAGGATAAATAAAAAAATAAAAGCAACCCCATTCTCTGGCTTCCCAGTGACTCAAAGGGTGTCTCAGCTGTCACTGATAATCTAATCTTTCTATGATAGGTGAGGAAGAGGACAATGGTGACCCAGCCAGGCTGTGAGTGTGATAGGCCTCTGATTAATAGCACTGTCCAATACCTCCCCAGCCCCCAGGAAGGTGATTAATGACATTTGACGTGAACTCTGACCTCCCCCAGCAAGAACAGGGGGAGAAGACCGGGCTGCTCAGACAGGAGGGGGGTCCTGCCAAGCCTGATTGATTCCTGGAGGCTTTGACTCTGAGAGGGAGTATGGGGTGCTGGGGGTGGCCTGGACACCCTTGCTCCCTGTTCCTGGGCTCTGGCAGGCACCCTAGCCTAGCAGATTTCACACTGATCATCTCTCCTGTGGTCCAGACTTTTCACTGCCCCTATAACACTGTCTCACAAGCAACTCCCTGCGAAGCCTTGGCCGACCTCCACTGACCTGTCATCCCTAACCCGTGAGGTCATTTTGACCTGTCCCTGACCCAGGTGCCATGAATCAAACCAAGGAGGATTTTTGTTTTAATTTCTACTCTATTTTTAAAAAGAATACTTATTTTTAAATTTTATTTGACTGCTCTTGGTTCTAGTTGCCACATGCAAACTCTTAGCTGCAGCATGTGGGATCTAGTTCCCGAGCCAGGGATTGAACCCAGGACCTTTGCATTGGAGCTCAGAGTCTTAGCCACTGGACCACCAGGGACATCCCAAGAGGTTTTGAAGCAGGACCTGGGAGCCTTCCTGGGAGTAGAAGAGGCTTTCTACTCTACCTTCTATGTCCCTGATGGGCGCAGAGTGGCTTAGAGCTGCCGGGCTGACAGTGAGAAAGTCCAGTGTTCTCTAACCGGCAGGGAGCAGCTGAGATGCCCCACGACAGAAGCCAGAAGGACAGGGGTGCCGTGGGAGGGCGCCCCCCTGGCCCTCAGGGCCTGGAAGGGGACGTCCCGCTTGGCTCTGACGGCCTGACCGTGGCAGCTGGCAGGGCCTTCTCTGCTTAGCCCTCCAGGCTCACTTTCTGTGTCTCCTCCCCTTGACAGCATGGCCATAGGAGAGCCTGGAATGGTTCCTTCTGCCTGTTGGCCTCTTCTGGCTTCACTGCTACCCCGGCTACCGAGTCCTTAGCAGCAACCCCACGTCGTGGTCCTACCGAGGAAGACCATTTGGTGCCTAGGTCTCGGTGGTACTAATGACCAAACAGCCAAGAGACTGTTGAGGGAGGTCAGTTGAGGGAGTGTCTGGTCAGTGACCTCTCACCCGATGGCGTGTGTCTGCCCAGAGGTGCGAGTGGGACCTGAAAACCGATAAAAGCTGGCTCTTCCTGGGAGGCAGCCCTCGCTGAAAACAGGGGTTGTTTGGAGGGAGGAACCCCCTGAGACCACTGGGACCGGGAGCCAGACACACTGGGACCCGTGCCTGGAGACAGGAAGACAGGAAGGCAGGACCTCAGCACAGCTTTCACCCTCTGACAACACGCTCCAGCGGCCCTGGAGGCCTTCCGTGTGCTGGACTCGGCTTTTAGAACCTCGGCTGATGAACGGCGTTCTCAGCCATCCCGGGGAGGGTCGGGTCGGTGGGAGGCCAGCCAGTCAGTCAGCGTCAGCCGGGCTAACATAGGCCACACTGTGGAAATGATGCCTGTGTTTGAACATTGTATGGCATTTGCACTTTGACAAATGTGAGTGGGAGATGGACAGAAGGAAGCTTCTGGTATGGGATTTCTCCACCTAATTCAACCGATTCAAAGGTGAGCCTTGGTTGGCACCTCTGGGCTGTGGCTATTCAGCCTGAAAGAGAGTGTGTATGCAGGTCCTCTGGGCCTGCCACAAGGAAGAACTACATTAACGGTGGGAATCACTATTTTATTTGTCAATTATTATTAATCATGTGCTGCTTCATGGATAATCATTTGACAGTGTGTTCTGCTGCAAAGAAGAATTTAGGGGAAAAAAAGTACTCTTAGGAGAAAGTGTAATTAGAAATTTTATAATTTCTTTTCTAGCTGAGAAAGGGTCTCCCACATACCATGAAGACTAGAGTTCAGTTTTTGCCAGTTGGACTCTCAGCAGGGTTTTGAGTAATTCATGATGTCAAGAAGTAGGGGGCTACCTGGAATATAAAAGGCCAGTGGAAGCAGAGCTTCCCCGGGGAAGGAGGAGGAGATGGGGGTGCCTGGGCCTCCCCCTTTCTCTCCTCCTGGACCAGCCACCGTGCAATGCGATATCTGATGTGTGCACGTTCATGGAGGGTACAAATGCTGACCCGGAGTTACAGGGTAAGCAATGTTGACATTCGCTCTCCCTTCTTAACTGTCCAGCCGACCAAGCTGACTCCTGCCCGCGCTAGTCCTGACCACCAAGGACTCCCTCCCTCCCCCATCACCACTTGGCTGTTTAATTAAACATAGGCCAGTAAATCTGACCAAAGCATTCCACTAAAGCAAGACAAGAGGGAAAGGAGAAAAATCACAGGAGGGGAGAAGACTGTTTTATTTTTCAAGCAATAAAAGGAAGCAGCAGTGATACGGGTTAAGTTTCAAATTCTTATCCAGAAGTTTCTAAGAGTCTGGTGTCAGGGAGTCTCAGGTTAGCTCTTAAACTTCAATAGTTGTCAAGATCTTCTGGAGGGCTTGTTAAAACACAGACTGCTGGGCCCCACCTCCCAGGGAGTCAGTCAGAAGGTCTGGGTGTGGCCTGAGAATCTACATTTCTAACCAGTGCCCAAGGATGCTCATCTCTGCCCATCTGAAGACCACACTTTGAGAACCACGGATGAGCTAGCTTGGTGGAAAGTGTCAGAATGATTTGGGGGTTCTCGTTAAAAACACCAATTTCTAGGCCCTTTGTAACAGTCATAATTATGTTTGGCTGCAGTTCATAGAATACCAAACAACAGTTGTTTGAGCAAGAAAAACATTTAATAACATACCAAATAGACTGCAGTCAGGTACTCAAAGCCAGGTACTGACTTTGGAGTCAGATACAAAACTTAAATTTGAGTTTGGTGATGTGATTCGGTGATGTTACAAGAAATGGAAGTTCCTCTTATGTAATTGCTCTCCCTTAGCTGAATTTTCACCCTGAGGTTTGCGGCCTCATGACTGCTGAATGGCTGCCACAGTCCCAGACATCATGTCCTCATACAGCTTTGACAAAGGCAGAAGGGGCAGCTGTTTCCCCCCAATCCCTGTTTGTCTCTTTTAGATGTGTCTTTCCATAACTCTTTCTTTTACAACTCACTGGTGTGCAGTGGGTCACAGGTCCACCTGAAATAAAGCATTTCTAACAGGAAATGGAATTACCTTACCTGGGGCTGGTGGCTGGTGGTGGCTTACCTTCCTTGAGCATGCTACTGCCTGATCAAAAGGAAGAAAGGAATGTTATTGGGCAGAGACTAACAGTACCTGCCCCAGCTAGGGTGAGTTGTCACAGATTTCCTGGGATCATTCTGTTCTAAAACCAAAGTCTCACATTTCAGAGCAAATCAAGAGGATTGGTCACCCTTCTTGAAATTTTCAGTTTCCAAGAACTTCTGAATTAGAATCTCTTGAGGGTGAAATTCAGACTTCAAAAATGATTTTTAGCACTCTCCCAGGATAATTATATTTGCCAAAGCTTGAGAGTCACTGATTTCCATGAAACCCAAAAGGGGAACTCAAGGTTGACATAATTCTCAGGTAATCTCTGAGCAGGAGTAGATCCTGGATGAAGGGATGTGGGTGTGACTTGAGACTGGGAACTTTTACAGGAGCAGACTGAACCTGAAGCCAGGGGCCTGGGATCTTCACATTCCACCCCCAGCCCGCTCCTGTTCCCACCACAAGAAGGGACCGTCTCACTTAGAGGCCCCGGCTCTGTGTGGACTTGAACCCTGCCGCCTCTTTTGGGCTGGACTGGCGAGGCGGCCTCCACTGTGAATCCCAAGTTCTTAGGACACAGACCGCATCTTAGCCTTCTGTCCTGAGCAGCTGGCACCATAAGGGCTCATTTTACATTGCCTGATAAATGTGCACTGAATACATGGATGAGCAAATGAATGAATGGGGAGATTGCACTCTTCAGTAATAAACTCTGGCCCCTACATCAGAAAAGACAGCCCTTCAGACAGCCCAGTGCCCGGAGCCTAGAGACCTCCTCACCGCAACACTGAGTGGTCAGGACCCTGGGTGGGGGTGAGGGCGGGGCCAAACTCTTCTGGGTGACGACACCCTACCTCGCTGGCCCCAGCTGCCACGGGAAGCGGTGTCCCCACCGCGCAGGGCGCTGGTACCTTTCCGGTGGTTTGAGCTCATTACTCATCATTAGGAGCCCTGGTGTCTGGAGTTTTCCAGGTGATCAAAGCTTCTCTGTCTGGAGCAGGCGGGCAGGCCCTGGAGTCTGTCACCAGTAATCCCCTGGCCTTGCCAGGCAGACGGTTAAGTAACCCAGGAAGGAGCGGATTTGGTTTTTTAAGCTCACATAATTCAGCCTGACACCCCGACACGGAGGCAGCCGTTCTGTGCACTGCGGGAGCGTCCCTGGTTGGAGGGTGCGGTGGGGGGAGGGCGGCCGTCTCAAGTCAGGGTTGATTGGAAGATGTGGGCTCCCTCCCCGCCCTGCTCCCTTGGGGAGGGCTGAGTGCGGGAGGAGGAGCCCCTGCCGCCCCTCCTGCAACCAGGTCTGCGCACCTGAGACTCGCCTCTGGACGGCGTCCCTGGCCCTGCCCCCGAGAAAGGAGCTCCCAACCGGGGGCTCTTGGGGGTCCTGGTCTCTGGTTGGACTCAGGGTCCCACTTGCCTCTCCAAACCCGCCCACTCTCCCCACAGTCTATGTCACTGTACAGAAAACATGTCTCAGGCCTGAACCCCGGAGTCAGGCTGCAGCCACCATATTTGTGCAGATTCTGACATTTTGGTAAATATCACAAATTTCTTCAGTGATGGGGGTGGGGGGGCGGGGAGAGAAGGGTATGCTTAAAATAATAGCATTTTCCAACTTTAAAAACAAATTGGAATTCAAAATTTGGGGCCTCTAATATTTTCTGATTTGACCTTTGTGCAGGGGAGAAAAAAGTTTCACTCATCCCTGCCCTAAATAGCACACACCATGCTTCCCATCAACACCGAAGACAGTGTGAACAGACCCAAGGAGCTCATTAGTCTGAGGAATGGAAACGGGCTTTGCTAAAGAGTTTATCTAAATGTCCGGCTCCCAGCTTCAAGTGAGTCCTTTAAGAAAATGAGTGCGGAGAACCGGGAGACTATTCCAACTGGGGTTACCATCTGGGCTCCGGGGACTCTGTAAGGTTCTCTTTCGTGTTCCGCCCCAGCTAAAATCTGAGCACAGCGGAGGGGTGGATGGTGCTTTGCAGGGCCCGCCTGGTGCGGTCCTAGCCTCCGGGGCTGGAGAGGGGCCAGCCCCACCCGCTGGCCCCAGCGCTGCTGCGTCTTCAGGTCCACGCCCACCAGGATGTTTTACATATTTTAATTTAAGTGCCGCAGGCTGGCAGGGCCTCTGACGGCTGGCTCTAGTCCAAGCAGCAGGACGGCAGTGGCCTGAGACACGGTGTCCGGCACGTGCTCTGGGTTTGGCTCCCACCCCTGGGGGCGGCGCCCCTCGGGTTCCAAGAGGGGAGGCGGGCAGTGGGCAGGTGGCTGGCGCACCCAGGGGTGGCCAGGGCAAGGCTCGGGGATGGGGGGAGAGTCTGGGGAGGAAAGCGCCGTGGACAGTTATCGCCGCCCAGCTGGCTGGTGGGCTGTGGCGGGCCGATTCTTGCACACAGCGCCGGGGACACACTCCTTATCAGTGTCAAATTATGACAAATGGCGACGGGTAAAAGTTGCTGGGTGGCAGCTGCCGCCTCTCCGAGAGGAGCAGGTATTTTTAGCGCTGTGCCTTGGGGCTCTGGCTCTGGGTTAATTAATCATGGTGAACAGCACTGAGTCTGGTTCCTGATCTTGGTCCCACCCCCATCCCAGCCTTGTCCCCATTGCCCGGACTGGAATACCAGCCGCAAGGTAGCAGTCATGCACGGCCAGAGGAGCCCCTGACAGCCTCCCAGGGCCCTGGGGACACCTTCCCGTGTCTGCCCATGGCTGGGGCCCTGTACCTCCCAGCAGGACTGTGCCTGGGCCCATTGGCACCCACCCCTGGAAACCCTAACACATACTGCTCCAGAGCCCCTGCCACACTGGTCACATCTGATCCTCAGGGCTGGGGCCTGCATCTCGCGGGGTTGATACCCCGTTTTGTCCTCCCGTTTTTCTGAGATGCTGCCGAAATAGACCAGGGGCAGGGAAACCCTACCTTCGCTGGCCCAGGGAGGTCTGGCCAGGAGATGTCAGAGTCCCTTCCTCTTGATGCCGTGAAGGGGACCAGTAGATTTGCCCACTTTCTGAGGGTTTGCGGAAGGAAGTTCGGAGGCAAGCCCAGGTCTGTATTGTAAAGCTTCTAGGAGGAGAGCACCCAGAGCATGTCACATTGAGTCGGCCCTGCTGAGGGCGCCCCGAAGGTTCAGGGGCTCCCGGGCCTGGGGTCTTCTGCTGACAGAGCAAGCGTTTGCTCCCGACCTCCGCCAAGGCTCGCGTGGAAACACGGTCCCCCCCGCCAGCTCTGCGTGCAGAGAGATGAACTGAGACCTCATGAAAAAGCACCAGGGAAGTTGAACAAATGCTGTCCTTTCTTAACCCTTACTACTTTTCTTTCACAGCACTGGTTATGACTTCTACCATTCCCTGTGGGAGACAAAGAGGCAGAGCATCCAAGTCAGAGAGAAAGACAGACAAACAGAAAAACACTCAAGCCAGAAGACAGACACATACTTCCTGTCACTGAGTCAAGAAATATGTATTGAGAACCTGCTATGTGCCTGACCTGCACACACGCCCCCTAATTAATGCACCAGGAGACCACAGGCTGTTACATCATCTCCCCAGGCCCCCATCTGGGTCTTGTTGCTGTTATTGCTCAGTCATTCGACTCTTTGGGACCCCATTGACTGCAGCACGCCAGGTCTCCCTGTCCTTCACCATCTCCTGGAGCTTGCTCAAACTCATGTCCATTAAGTCAGTGATGCCATCCAACTATCACATCCTCTGTCGTCCCCTTTTCCTCCCGCCTTCAATCTTTCCCAGCATCAGGATCTTTTCCAACAAGTCAACTCCTCGCATCAGGTGGCCAAAGTACTTCAGCTTCAGCATCAGTCCTTCCAATGAATATTCAGGGTTGATTTCCTCTAGGATGGACTGGTTTGATCTTCTTGAAGTCCAAGGGACTCCCAAGAGTCTTCTCCAGCTGGAGATCAAACCAGTCCATCCTAAAGGAAATCAACCCTGAATATTCATTGAAAAAACTGATGCTGAAGCCCAAAGAGTCGAATGACTGAGCAATAACAGCAACAAGACCCAGATGGGGGCCTGGGGAGATGATGTAACAGCCTGTGGTCTCCTGGTGCATTAATTAGGGGGCGTGTGTGCAGGTCAGGCACATAGCAGCTCCAGTACTTCGACCACCTGATGCAAACAGCCGACTCATTAGAAAACACTGTTAGGCTGGGAAAAGATCGAAGGTGGGAAAAGAGGGTGACAGAGGGTGAGATGATTGGATGGCATCACCAACTCTATGGACACGAGTTTGCATAATCTCCAGGAGTTGGTGATGGACAGGGAGGCCTGGCGTGCTGCAGTCCATGGGGTCACAGAGTCGGAGAGTGACTGAGCAACAACCACCAGCACCGCAGTTTGAAGGCATCAGTTCTTCGGCGCTCAGCCTTTTTTATTGTCCAGCTCTCACATCCATACATGACTACTGGAAAAACATAGCTCTGACTATACAGACCTTTGTAGACAAAGTAGTGCCTCTGCTTTTCAGTAACATCTCTGGGTCTCAGGTAGCAAGTAAGAGAGGTGCTGTTTCTGCTCAGGCCAGTAGGTGTCATCATGTCAGAGGAAAAAGTAGGGGCGCTGCAGGGTTTGATGGACGTCTCTGAGCAGAAATCCTGTTTCATCTTGTTTCTGAGAGCCATTACGTGCAGCTGCAGCAGGCGGGGCACACAGTGATAGATGTGCAGCCTCTGTCCTCGTGGGATTTACTGCACCGTCAGGGGCCTGGAGGACAAGGTCACAGAATGAGGGGGGGTGGTCTGTAACAGGCTGGAAAAGTTTAGAGGAAGGACCGTGTGGGTCTTAGCGCATCAGAGACTTCACATTACATCAGAGGGAACAGGTGCAGAGAGGAGGGCTGCCTGACCTATGCTCACATAGCAAGTCCAGACTCCAGGTCTCCTGGCTTCTAGAGCAGGGCCCTTTCTTCTATACATTGTGTATCAATAACTGGTGCTGCCTGATCCTGAGACTCAAAATTCCACTTTAGTTTAGCCATGAACCTCCCTACAAAGTGCCGCCTCTGCTACCTACTGCCAGACTCTCTCGATGGATCCGTCTTCCTCCTGGAGAAGGCCCATGCCCTCCTCACAGGTCCTGTGGTACAGGAGTTGTCTCACTCACACACACTCATGAAGGATCCCTGTATGCATCTCTTTCAAAAGACATCATGCTGGTAGCTCGGAACCAGTCTTGTCAGCAACAGCTATAAATTAGAAATCAGCAACAACTATAAATTAGTTTTTTGTTTTGTTTTTTTCCTCCCAGAGAGCACCCCCCTCGCCCCCGCTAACCTGCACACCACTGAATTAGTATCCCCACTTTATAGATGAGGAAACTGAGGCCCAGGGAGATGAGGCAACACACAAAGATACTCAGCTTACTGTAGGTGGTGGAGCTGAGACCACCAACCCAGGGGATGTGATGCTGGAGCATGCAGAGATGGCAGTGCCAATAGGGCTCAGTCACTTGGACGTGGAGGGGTGCGGGTTTCTCAAGTGGGCATGGATGAGGGGCCTGCCCTGGGCTAGTCTCATCAGCCTGACGGCAACACTGGAACAGGAACCATTTTGGGTGAAACGATCTTAGTCCAGCTTTGGGTGGGCTGAATTTGAAGCAGGCTGTTGGAAAGAAGGAGAGGCCAGGTGAGAAGTCTGGGCAAGAGACTGAGGTCTGCAAGACGGAGGGTTCTTCTTGACGAAACCAGTGTCCTTTCTTACAATCAACAGGTCAGAAGTGGGAGGTTTACCCGTCTATATGTTTTTCCTCATCTTTGTCTGCATTCAGGCAGGATCTGGCAGGGCAGGGACAGGGGTGCCGTGAGCCCTGGCTCCCATGCATTCCCTGGTCCAGGTGCACAGTGAGGGCACAAAAGGGACTTGCTGAGTGAATGAATGAGTGACCAGTTTTATCCTGAATCAGCTCTGCTGAGGACCACCCATCACAACCTGAGTATACCTCTAAGATTATTGAGAATTCTGCCATCACTATAGGAGTACGGATTTGGAATCAGAAATTAGTTTTCTAGAGATTATAATATAAGGTGAAGTAAATCAGAGGACAGATATCACGTGATATCACTTCTATGTGGAATTTAAGGACTTCCCTCAGACAGTAAAGAATCTACCTGAAATGCGAGAGACTCAGATTCGATCCCTAGGTTGGGAAGATCCCCTGGAGAAGGGAATGGCAACCCACTCCAGTATTCTTGCCTAGAGAATTCTAGGGACAGAGGAGACTGGTGGGCTACAGCCCATTGGGTCACAAAGAGTAGGACACAATTGACCGACTAACACACACACACATATGTGGAATCTAAAAAAGGACACAAATGACCTTATTTACAGAAGGGTAGAGTCACAGACATAGAAAACAAACTTACGGTTAGCACAGGTGATGGTGGGGAAGGAGGAGATAAATTAAGAGCTTGGGATTAACACATATATAATATATAAAATAGGAAAACAATAAGGACCTACTGAACAGCACAAGGAACCATATTCAAGATCTCATAATAATCTATTATAATGGAAAAGAATCTGAAAAAAATATGTGTAGCTGAATCACTTTGCTGCACACCTGAAACATAATATAAAATAATCGTACTTCCATTAAAAAACTATTTTTTCTTTCTTTCTTTTTTTTAGCATTTTAGGGCTAGAAGTGAGATTAAGTATCATCTCTTACAATGTCCTTGCTTCACTAGTGAAGCCCAGAGACCCTTATGAGACCACCCAGGTCCCTTGCTGTGTAGGAGAGTACCGCCTGGCCTTCCTCCAATCAGCTTACTTTACTGCCCCGGGCCTCTGTGTGTCCCAGGGCAAGACAAGAACAGATGGAGCTCCGGTTCCGGAAGGGCAATGAGTTGATGAAGATCCGTATCTACCGGGGCACAACTAAATACTTGGGTAGATGAGCAAAGCCCAGGATAACCAAGCCAGGAGGCTACAATATGCAAATGAGTGGATTGTTGCATTCCTCCTGATTGGCTGGAAGGGCCCTGATGTCACAATAGGTGGGGTTTCTCCATTCCAAAAGATTGTGTCTCCGGCCAAAAAAAAAAAAAAAAGAAAAAAGAAAAAAAAAATTCACTGACCTGGCTAGACACTAGCTCCCTCTCTTTGTCCAGACGGAGGCGGCACCATGGAGCCCCTCTATCAGTCCGGGTCCATTCTAATGAAGGTGAACACCTTACACGGGAAGAAGATGGTGGAGAGCGGCCTCCAGTCTGGGGACTTCTCTCTGCCCCCATCGTGGTCCTCCAGCCTCCTGCTGCCGGCCGACCTCGAGATCCTGCAGCAGAAGGTGGCCGGGATGCAGCGCGAGCTGGAGGACTTCAAGAAGGAGGCACTCAGGGCCATCCGCTGCCTGGAAGACGCCTTCTGCGAGATGAACGGGGCCCTGGTGCAGCAGGGGGAGCAGGCGGCCCGCGTGAAGCAGCGGCTGCGGGAGGAGGAGGACCGGGGCGTCGTGCGGAACAAAGTCCTCACCTTCCTGCTGCCCCGGGAGAAGCAGCTCCGGGAGCACTGCAAGCGGCTGGAGTTCCTGCTGCTGGGCCGGGGCCGCGACCCCCTGAGCATCCCCGGGAAGATCCAGGCCAACTGAGGCCCCTCCGCGACGAGCCGCCGAGCAGCCCAGTGGCAGATGCTTTTAGCTAGAAGGACACATCCCGAGTCCTGGTCCGTTTGCTCCCCTCCCCCACCCCCTCTCTGCGGCTTTCCTTCTGCCTAAATAACACCTTGCTGAGAGGCGAAAAGACCCGTTATGTTCTTTCGGTGAAGCTCTGTCTATCCAGCAGCACCCAAGAAAGAGGTGCCCCAACCCTAAGTCATTGGAAGACACCTGTAACTTCCCCCCTTTAACGGTTTTCCTCTTTGTAATGGTACTATTGCTCAAATGTATAACATGTTTTTTTTTAACCTTCTTAAACTGACTGTGTGGAACAGATGTAACTTCTTTTAATGACTGCAGGCTCCCTGGCTTGTTACTTCACCCACGGTCTGCTGAGAGTGCTCTGATCGTCTGCGGAGCACGAAGTGGCCTCAGGTTACTTCTGTGGTTCTTATCCTCGCCTAGCTGGCTTTCCTGCCTGCTTTCACGGTCAGGCTGTCCTGTGTCCCTTTGCAGCCTTCGTCCACCTCTGCTTCCTCTCTGTTTGGTCTGCAGCTGGGCCTGCGGGATCCACAAAGGGAGTTAGGCTCCGAAGGAAATGGCAGCCCACTCCAGTATTCTCGCCTGGAGAATCCCATGGACGGAGGAGCCCGTCCATGGGGTCGCAAAGAGTCGGACACGACTGCGAGACTTCACTTTCACTTCACTTAAGCTGGAGTCAGATGAGCTTAGCATGCGGTTGAGGCGACACCTAGAAGGTGGGGCTATAAAGCCCTGAAGCTGATTTTCACGTCTGACCCGTGGATCTGGAATTGCTGTGAAGCCCCCTGTTCATCAGGAGATAAACCCTGATACACAGCAGCCCACTTACTCTGACAGAGCAGTAGTATTAGTCGCTCAGTCGTGTCTGACTCTTTGCGACCCCGTGAACTGTAGCCCACCGAACTCCTCTGACTGTGGGATTCTCCAAGCAAGAATACTGGAGTGGGTTGCTATTCCCTTCTCCAGAGGGTCTTCCTGACCCAGGGACTGGATCTGGGTCTCTTGCTTTGTAGGCAGACTCTACCATCTTAGCTACAGGGAAGTACGTACTCCTGTAGGCCCCGTTAGAAGCAAATGGTATTGCCCTAATTGTGCAGGGTGGGAAGCTGACCCCAGGAAGGTAAGTCCTTCCCCTAAGGGCTCCAGACTTGAAAGTTCAAGGTCACTTGAGCTCATGTGCTGTCCTGCTGCGCTCCCCCCCCCCCCCCGCCCCCACTCCCCCCTGCCTGATAATCAGGCTGTCATGGACCTGTTCTTCTGGAGGGTTGAGATTGTCATGTTGGTCCTTTGGGTGCTCCTTCGCTGTCACTGTGACTTTTTTTTTCAATAAGGCTTTCTGTTTCATCCAGTCATATTTTTCTCTGGTCCCCCAAAACTCGGCCATGTGGAGGGACTCTCCCCTAAAGAGCAGAAGGGAGTGCCTGACGGCCAGGTCAGCCCTTGAGCAGAGTGGGCCTGTCCTTCCAGCTCAAAACCTGCAGCCCGGGCCGTGTCCACTGACCGTCCAGCTCAGCTCCGGCCCCCCTCCTTTCTTCCATAGAATCTCTGCAAACAAGGTTTGAAGATTTGCAACACCCAGGCTGATCTTCAGAAAAGGACCCCATGCCCAATCCATTCTTCATGGTGACATCATCTATCAACCATGTACCCTGAAGGGCTGCAACCCTGTACTAACTTTCATTTCCACTTTGGAAGGTGTCCCTGAAGTGGTAACAATAATGTTAAAACCAGTAAGATTACTGCCTGTACTGCTAATTTACAGTTACCAAGAATATGATATAGTCAGGGCACCAGGCTTGGCCCTTTGAAGGTGGGTACTAGTATAACCTTCACCTTAGGATTTTGAGAAAACTGAAGCTCAGAGAGGCTCAGTAACTTGCCCAAGGCCACACAGCTGATAATGGATAGAGTTAAAATTTGAAGCTAGGAATGTCTAATGCCAGAGGCTGTGCTTTTCACCACTAAGTATTATTTTTGGAGGCTACATGCTTCTTGAATAGATAAAATATGAGTGTACTGAAATTGGTGAGGAGAGGAAAGATTTAAAGGTTTTGGCAGTGGGCTGTGGGGGGATCCTGTGCCCTTCGGCCTTGTAGGGGATGCGCGTGTGTGCGCGTGTGTGTTTACAAATGTGTTTGAGAAGGAGAACTTGACTGGACAACCTTAAGAAGAGATTTAAACAATCAGCTGCCCTGTGCAGAGGAAAGTGGATCTAATGTAACTCCTGTGGAAAAGGGGCTGAGGCTCCTGCACGTTCAGCTTGTAATTGGCCTGCTCAGAGATGACAGTGGTCACGGGAATCCTAAGACATGGCTAGGGGCTGCCCATGACTGGTGCCGGTCTGACCACACCCGGGAGGGTCTGTGCTTAGTTCTGGCCCAGTGTTCCAGAGGGTCCTAGACAGCCTGGAGGGCCCCCTCAGGAGATCCTGAGGAGTGGGCATGATTGAAAGACCTGGGGACCTTGGCTGATGAGGTTCAAGGGGACACCTGATCATGCCCTTCCAAACACAGGAAGGCCTGACTGTATCCAGGGCTTGAGGGGCTGTGAAATGTCACCTCTCTGTCTCTGCCTCCATTAGGAACCAGTTGACGGGTAGACCCAGGAGCCAGGCAAATGGAGATCACCTTTATTGCTGACAAAGCTGTTCTAGAAGGTGGTTTACATATGTGAAATAGATTGCCAGTCCAGCTTCGATGCATGAGACAGGGCGCTCAGGGCCGGTGCACTGGGACGACCCTGAGGGATGGGTGGGAGAGGGGCTCAGGATGGGGGACACATGTACACCCATGGCTGATTCATGTCAATGTGTGGCAAAAACCACTACAATATTGTAAAGCAATTAGCCTCCAATTAAAATAAATAAATCAATAAAAAAAAAAAGAAGGCGACTTAGACCCTGTGAGCCAGGGGAGCTGGCAGAGACCTTAGCCCTGAACCTGACGTGGTCCCCAGGCACAGGTGTATGCAGATGTGGACATCTTCCTACTTCCGTAAACCGGACAGTGTGGCTTCTCTACAGACGAATGACTCAAGAGAGGAAGGGGAGAGCTATGCAGGAGCTGACCTTTCTCCCAAATCCTCCAACTCAGAAAGTTGCTTTGCATTCCTGGGGAGAGGTGTGGCTGAAGGGAAGAGAGCCAAGAACACTGCTAGCGGGGAGATCCCTCTGTAGCAAAAGAGGAGTGGGAAATACGAGCGCCCCTCCTAACAGCAAAAGGGTTAGCCTGAAGCCATATAGTTCCATAGTGACAGCAGGTGGGTAACACTGGGTGTTATCCCGTGGTCCCGTGGCTAAGACTCTACCCTCCCAGCGCAGCAGGACTGGGTTCGATCCTTGATCAGGGAATTAGATCCCACACGCTGAAATGAAGACAGAATATCCCCTGTGCTGCAACGAAGACCAGTAAAGTAAATAAACTATATTGAAAAAATAATAACATTGAGTGCTTCCTATGTGTCCATGCAGTAAAGAGCTGACTCAGCAGGTATGAGATGTTCAAACCTTGCATGTTTCAAAGGGAGATCTGGCCCCCTGATTGGTTCCTGGGAGATAACCTCTAAGCCCTTGTAATACTCTGCCTGATAAAAGTATCTTTGTTTACCTGGGCCCTTGGGTCACACCATATCATTTATGCTAACAATATGATTTATGTTGGGGACCCTGGGCCAAGCTGTATCAGTCTGACCTCTAAAGAGACTAGAAACTAAGTAACTAAGGTCAGTGATGGAGGAGTTCTCCATGCCTAGAGATAAACACCCACAAAAACCCTGGACCACGAGACTCAGGTGAGATTCCCTGGTTGACGGCACTTCATACCTGTCATCACACATCACTGCTGGGGAGGTTAACCATTGTCTGTACAACTCCACTGGAAGAGGATAACTGGAAGCTGGTCTCTTCTGGACTCTCCCCTGTGCGCCTTTGACCTTTGCTGGTCTTAATCTGCAGCCTTCAGGTAGAATAAACCATGCTGCTGCTGTGTCGCTTCAGTCATGTCCGACTCTGCAACACTATGGACTGCAGCCCACCAGGCTCCTCTGTCCGTGGGATTCTCCAGGCAAGAGTACTGGAGTGGGTTGCCATGCCCTCCTCCAGGGGACCTTCCCAGCCTGGGTCTCCTGCATTGCAAGAAGATTCTTTACCTCTGAGCCAGCAGGGAAGCCCGTAATAAACCACAGTTATGTGCAAAACAGCTTTTCTTAGCCTGTGAGTAGCTCTAGTGACTCACTGAACCTTAGGACGGTCTTGGGAACCTATGCCGTCGTGTCAGATGCACTTGACATTTCATCCGTATTATCCTCACAATAACCTTGTGAGCTAGGCTCTCTTATCCCTGTGACAGATGAAGAAACTGAGGTGTGGAAAGGTGAAGTAACTTGCCTAGGAGGACGCAGCAAGACTTAGTGTTCCCTCTTCTGATTACCACCCTCCACCAAAGGTCAGGAGACTGGAGTGAAGGACTGGAAGGTTCTGTGGGGGGTGGCCCCATAGTCTTCTAGTTCTAAGGAGGTGAGTCATCCTGGAGTAATGAGCAGGATCGGAGTGCTAGAGGAAGAGATGAAAAGTTGGTGGATTTCCTGTCTGGGAGAGCTCAAGTGCAGCTATGCCAGGTTGAGTTAGACCGCTGGGACACCGTCTCCATTAGAGAACTGAAAATCCCACATGCCAGGAGCCCTCTCAGTTTCTGGGCTCACCAGGATGGGTTGTCATCTGGCATTAGACATAAGCCACCTTGGGGTGATCCAGGTGAGGCTGTGGGTGGGGTGAGTCACAGCAGGCCAGGCAGGAACGAGCCCTGATTGTCTCTGCCAGGTGAGTGCATCTTTGCTCCCATTTTTAACCAGAGGCAGCAGGAGGGGCTTATCCTTGACTTCATTTCTCCTCCCGGCTCTCAGGTCCCTGCCTACCCCCTCAAGCTGGCAAGGAGATTTGAGAGCAAGGCCTTTTCGGAACAGCTTTTGTGATCCTTGTGTAGACAACGGGGATTCTCGATCCTCAGCACCTCCCAGCTGAGACCCTAGTCCTGGAGGACAGAGGACTGCATGGTAGAATCAAGAGCCTGTGAGCGTCACCAAGAAGAGACAGCTCTTTGCAGTTTTGGAAAATGGAGCTCCTCACTCCGACTCTTCTCCTCCCGACCATGAACAATAAAGTCAAGCAGCCCAACTGCTCACTTTCTTTGAAATTTTAAAGCAAATAAAAGACAAAGTAACAGATGGCTTTCTCCCTGCCAGCTATAGTTCTCAAAGGTTCTCTACAAGCTGCAACGCTCCGCTTGCTCTTCTCAAGCACTCCAAGCCGTCAGAGGGCTGCTGAGAGCTCAGACTCGTGGCTGCATCTTAGGAAGAACCTGTGGCAGGTGGAGAGTCCTCCCCAGGACCCCGAATCCCGTGTCCGCTGCAAGCTGGGATGCTTGGGTGAGCAGCAAGACGGCAGAGACGTGGGAAAGCCAAACACAGAACGTTTGGCTCGGAGAGGTCACCAACCTCGCTGCCACTTCAGTCTTGTCTTTCCTGTTTGACCCCGGAAGAGAGCTCCGAGGGCTGGGCGGAGTCAGGCTGTGTGGGTGGGAAGCAAGAGTTTGGGTTTGGGAACTGGCTTCACACTACACGTTGAATGTTGCCTCCTGATCTGACCCAGTCCACTTGGTACTTCCACAGGAGTGCAGAGAACTGCAAGCTGTGGAAACCTTTCTGACATTCACCAGGTTTTGACATTTCCTTGTTTTTTCCTGGAAAAACCAGTTTAGTAGTGTTTCCATGTTGAGCGAGCATTGACCCACACATTCCACTCCTAGGGATAGATCCAAGAGAAATGAAAACATATGTCCACACAAAACTTGTACATGAATGTTCATAGTACCATTCATAATGGCCCCAAGTGAAAGTGAAAGTTGCTCAGTCATGTCTGACTCTGTGACCCCATGGACTATACAGGCCCTGGAATTCTCCAGGCCAGAATACTGGAGTCAAGAGCCTTTTCCTTCTCCAGGGGATCTTCCCAACCCAGGGATAAAATGCAGGTCTCCTGCATTGCAGGTGGATTCTTTACCAGCTGAACCACCAGGTAAGCCCAAGAATACTGGAGTGGGTGCCCTAACCCTTCTCCAGCAGATCTTCCCAACCCAGGAATCAAACTGGGGTCTCCTGCATTGCAGGCGGATTCTTTACCAGCTGAGCTACCAGGGAAGCCCCAAAGTGGCCCCAAAATGGTTCCAAAGTGGAACTCAAAGCTCTATCAACTGATGAAAGAATAAATAAAATGTGGTCTATCTGTGTAATGCAATGTTGTTTGGTAATTTAAAAAAAAGGAATGAAATACAAATCATGATGAAATATTATGCTTAGTGAAAGAAGCCAGTCACAAAAGACCACATACTATATGATATCATTTATATGAATATCCACAAGAGACAAATCTATGGAGACAGCAAGCAGATCTGTGGGTGCCTGGGGCTATAGGGTTGGAGAAATAGGGGAAGTGACTTCTAATGGGTATGAAGTTTCTTGTTGAAGTGAGTAAAGCACTCTAAAACTATAGTGCCCTTTAAATAGGTGAATTGCTTGGGATGTGAATTATATGTCAATAAAGTTGTTTAAAAAATGATGTGTAGGACCTTCCCTGGTGGTCCAGTGGTTAAGACTTTGCCTTCCAAAGCAGAGAGTTTGATCCCTGGTTAGGGAACTAGGATCCCACATGCCTCATGGTCAGAAAACTAAAAAAAAAAAAAACACACACACACACACAAAACCATAAAACAGAAACCCCATAAAACAGAAGCAATATTGTAACAAATTCAATAAAGATTTTAAAATGCTCTATATAAAAAGATCATAAAAATATAAAGTGTAAGTTCAAATACACAGTGGGGTGAAAAAGAAGCAATGCTACAATTTATAATTCAAATCCCCTTGAATATTGAGAGATACAAATCAAGACTGCAATTATTGTAAATTGTTTTAGCTTGGACGTTCTGGAGCCACATGGGCTCCCAAATTTATTTGGGTTATACATGTAAAAGGTGCCTGATTCAGAGACAGGTGCGTAACAGGTGTATCACAGATGATGATTAAATCAAAACAGCAAGTAAGGCACAAATGTGCCCAGCTGTGTGCTTGACCCCCTTCTCCAGTCTCAGAGGTGGAGCTGCTAGAGAGAGATTGAGCCCCACACCTCCCTCTGACCTGAAAGGTATCTCTGATGGGGTAAAGAGCAGCATCAGGATCACTTGCCCAAGGTGCTATTAACGGCTGCCGCGTGACTTGTCGTGCAACCTGTCACATGACAGGAGGTGGTAAAGAGGTCTTATGCTCTTCACCTGTCTTGTATCTGGCCTGCCCTCAAAAAGTTTTACTCTGGCAAGATTTCTTGGTTGACTTCTTGCTCATCTCAACTCTTTCCTTTTGAGTTCTTTCAACAGCAGGAGAGGGTAAGGGATAGGCATGTGGGCTCTGCAGACAAACTAGCCTGGTTTAAAGGCCAACTCTGCCTCTCAGTTCTGTGTGGAATAGGGATGTTCCTCTGAGGCCTCTCGAAGTGCTGTCCAATTGAACTTACTGTGATAATGGAAATGTTTTATAATTCTGAGCTGTCAGCATTGTTGTCATCAGCCACATGTGGCTAGTAAGATTTAGGGGAAAAAATAAGTTAGTTGCTCAGTCACGTCTGACTCTTTGTGACCCCATGGACTGTAGCCCGCCAGGCTCCTCTGTCCGTGGAATTCTCCAGGCAAGAATACTGGAGTGGGTTGCCATTTCCTTCTCTAGGGGATCTTCCCGACCCAGGGATCTAACCCTGTCTCTTGCATTCCAGGCAGATTCTTTACTGTCTGAGTTATCAGGAAAGCCCAAGATTTACGAACTGGATTTTAAATTTTATTTAATTTTAATCAGCTAATATGTGGCCAGCGGTTACAGCCTCAAAGCCTCAGTTTCCCCACATTGCCCAGTGCGATAATGATGCTGCCTACCTAGTGGGTTCATTGGGTGAGTTAACAGAGGAAATGCACATACGGCGTGATAACTGCCTGAGACTGCAATTACAATTTGACTCCCTACCCCATATTCAGGCTGTGTTTCCTGCCTCATGGAGTCCTGTTTGTGGGGCCCCAAACAGATATTGCCAGAAACCCAAAAGGGCTTGGCCTTTGGGCTTGGAAGTGTAACCCTTGGAGAGAAATTAAGCTGTATCAATTAACCCCGAGTGCAAGGAGATGGAAGCAGGTGTTTCTGAGTGTGGAAGGGATGGAAGGAGTGGAAGCCAGCTCCAAGGGTGAGGGCAGATCAGGACCTGGGCCTGTGATCTACCCCAGCTTCCGAAGAGCACGAGATCCCCATCCTCTGGCTTCCGTGGCTCTCTCTGTCCTCACTGTGGTCACATTGATAAGCACAAGAGGGGGTGCTTTTAGGAGACAGCCAGCATGTTGTCGTTCAGAAAAGCAGTCAAGCCAAAGCTCACTGGGGCTGAGGTTTGAAACTAAGATCCGGGGCTTCCCTGGTAAAGAATCAGTGGTAAAGAATCTGCCTGTCAAGGCAGGGGACACCCGGTCCATCCCTGATCTGGGAAGATCCCATGTGCCTCAGAGCAACTAAGCCCATGTGCCCCAACGATTGAGCCTGAGCTCTAGAGCCCAGGGAGCACACTATCGAGCCCATGGGCCACAACTACCGAAGCTGGTGCACCCTCGAGCCCATGCTCCTCAACAAGAGGAGCCACCACGATGAGAAGCCCACGCACCACAGCTAGAGGGTAGCCCCCGCTCGGTGTAACTAGAGAAAAGCCCACACAGGCAGGAAGACCCAGCACAGCACCCCCGCCCCAAGCTTCATGGTTTAAAACCAAGGTCCAAGTGGAAATGCCACCTTCCTGGACAAGAACCAGGACTCGGGGTGGGGGAGAGTTGCAGAGTCTGCAGGTCAGAGTTTCGTAGCAATCACCCCAGAAACAGAGCCTCCTGGGAGTAAGCAGAAGAATTTCTGTAGTTTACTATTGAAAGCCCACTGGGTGGGGAGTCCTGCTGGGACAGTGGGAACACCTTGATCCTTGGACATCCATCCTCGTAGAAAATGTTCTCGAAGATGCACGTCCCTGAGGCTCAGAGAAAGGAAAGAAGCTGGTTCCAGTGTCCTTGGCTTGTCTGTCACCATCCTGTATTGTTACCGCTTCAGGAGGGGCATGGTCCCATTTCTGGGTTTGACAGTTCTGGTGGAGTCAAACCTGTCTCTACTAAATAAATGAGATCTCTCCAGGGCAGATCAATATTTAATGTGGGGTTTAAAAAGACTGACTCAGGAAATGAGTTTAAAAGTGGTGAATTTGCCTTAGGTAGCAATTTCTGAAATACAGTGGTATCAGGGGACAGATTATTCAAACTCAAGCTATGGTTAATATAAAAACAGTTGAACCAGCCGAGTTCGGCTTCCTGTGCATCAGTGACTCTGAATCCTCCAGTTTTCTGTGTGCAACTCACAGAGGATTACTGGCAAATTGGAAGAGACCTTCTACTGTGAGAATATCTACTCCAAGGCCGCTAACTCCCTGGACAGCCGCCTCCGCCCTCACCGGTGGCAGACATCACTAATCAAACCCAGGCCTCTTTCTTCCTGAGTTAGATGCAGATGCATCTTCCTCTCCTCAATGCTATACTCCAGGCAGTCACCATCTATCAGTCAGTGTGCCCCGATGGGAAATGAATTTCCCATCTTCCTGTAGTTCACATGCCTCATTTAGCAGAAGGGAAGTTCAAGGTTACATACTGAGTTAGTGACTGATCTAGGACAAGGGCCCCAAACAGACTTCTCTTCCCCACATGAATGCTTTAGAAGTTGGGGTTTCACGAAGGATCCTTTTATTGACTTTCTGTGAGCAACGTGGGGCTTTCCCCATGATGGTTTTCAACCATCATTGAATAGTTGGTTTCAGAGATCAAATTCTAGAATTTCAGAGCTAGAAAATGGGCTTCCCAGCTAGTGCAGTAGTAAAGAATCCTGCCTGCCCATGCAAGAGATGCAAGGGTTTGATCCCCGGGTGGGAAGGTCACCTGGAGAAGGAAATGGCAACCAGTATTCTTGTCTGGAAAACTCCATAGACAGAAGAGCTCTGGGGGCTACAGTCTGTGGGGTGGCAAAGAGTTGGATATGGCTGAGTGATTGAGCACATGAGAGCTAGAAAACAGCTTAAAGCTGCTCTCATTCTACTTGTTCCATCACCGGGAAATGAAAACTCAGAGAGGTGAAGTGACTTTGTGTAAGGACGCACAGCTGGTGGCTCACTTGTCTACATCCTGAAGCCTTGGACAAGTGACTCAAATGTTTGGACCTCCATTTTCCTATAAGAACCTCAGATTTGGAAAAGGTGTTTGTTTTAAGAAAAATGTGCAGCATCTATTGTTGACATATTTTGATGTTTACATAGATGCCCTCAGGTTTACCTTCTGAATAATATTTTGTTTGCAAAAATTGGTTGGCATGGCCTAAACAAATAGTAACTGGGGATCTAGATTTGTGGTAGGCCACAGAGAGGTGTCTGAAAACCTTTTTAATGATTTTTCAGTAGACACCTGTGGGCAGGAAGCTATGGTTTCTAAGACAGGAATGAAATATTCTTTCCCCAGGATGGAGGGGCAGGGAGGTGGTTTTGCCACTCAGGGTTTCACACGATGTCTGTGGTCTCCATTTCCTCATTCATAAAATGGTAATAATAATAATACCTGTCCTCTCCACTTCAGAGGCAGATTGTAAAGGTCAAAAGGAATAATGTCTGGGGCGAATGCTTGAAAAGTAAGGGACTGTTGTGACAGGCCAAGGGGATGGAGCTGGCAGGTAGAGGTAAGGGTCTCAGGATTTGGGGGAGGGGGAGGGTGGAGGAGGAAGGAGACCCCGCCTTGGCTTCAGAACTGGGGCAGGAATTTCCCTGCCCTCATTACACCAGGCGCTCCTGTCAGATTTAAACCAACCTCTGCTTTACTGCCTGAGATGCTGCAATGTTTCAGAAACAGCAGCCCCAAGAAATGCCACATTTGAAAAAGGTTGCTTTCCCTGAATTTGCCACTGGGTATTATTTTTATGCCACTGTTCTGTTATCCAACTTCAAAATATACATCATATTTATATTGCCTCTGCTAAGCATATATTTTTATTTTATTGCTTACCGAGCGGGTGACATTTGGTTATTGAATGTCTGGAGAATTGGACCTGGTTGTTGTTTTTTTTTATTCTTCCTTTCGTAAGTGCTTGCTCTGATGTATTAATCTTTACAAAAGGGATGAGACAGGGACACATAAGCATTCGCACTCACACACACACACTAATCACATTGCCATTTTATCTCACTTTGTGGGTGTGTGGCTACATTTATAAGAGCCGACAGATCTGAAATAGGTGTTCTGAACTGATTCAGGTGGGGAGCGATGAAGCCAGCAGCCTCCTGGGGAATTGGTTAAGGGAGGGAGGGAGAGGGAGCCTTTTGTCTCTGTTTGTGAAGGACACACCAGGCAAGAAGTGTGGATGGAACCATTGTGAGCCTGAGCTGGAAGGGACCCTGGGGATATATTTATATGTCTATAAAAATACAGACATGTGTTTTATAGATATTTTATATCTTATATTTTCGTATATCTATCCAGTACCTCACATAATTCCTGATCCTGGGCTCAATAAATGGTTATTGAATTAAGGAACAAAAGAGTAGTTATATAAACCATTTATTGAGGTTGGACTCTGTGCAAGACACTTTACACGCCCTTTATCTAAGCCTCCCAGCATCCTTGCAAAGTAATTTCATTTTCTGCATTTTTAAAATAAAAGAAACTGGCTTCTTCAAAAAGATAAACATAGAATTGTCATATGACCCAGAAATTCTACTCCTTTTTTGGGTAGATACCAAATGGAATTGAAAACAGGTAAACAAATAAATACTTCAACATGAATGCCACAAGCCGCACTCTTCACAATAACCAAAAGATGGAAACATCTCACATGCCCGTCAACAGATGAATGCACACACACTGTGGTCTAGCCACAGAATGGAATATTATTCAGCCATAAAAATAACAAAGGGCTGATACATGCTACAACATGGACGAACCTTGAAAACATTATAAATCAAAGAAGCCAGACACAGAAGGTCACAGATTCCATTCTACGAAATGTCCAGAATAGGGAAATCCACGGAGACAGAAAGCAATGTGGTGGTTGTCGGGGGCTAGAGGCATGGGTGAAAGGGGAGCCACTCCTTAATGAACGTGGGTTTGGAGGGTGTAATCAAGATCTTTCGTAACTGGATAGAGGTGATGGTGGCCCAAGGCTGTGGACGGACTCAGTGCCACTGAATCGTTCTCTTTAAAATGGCGAGTTTTATATCATGTGCATTTCACTTCAACTTATAGGAAACTGAGCTTAAAGGGAGTGTTAGTTGGGTAACACTGGCAGTCCTAACTCCTCTCTTACCTGCGTCCACTCCATACGCGCTCTGACTCCACAGGCCTCTTGCATTCTGACTCTGGGCTCAGCCAAACGACTTTTTGGCTAATGCGACAGCAGCAAACTTAAGGAGAGAGAGGCTTGAGAAGCCCACGTGTGTTTCCACTCCGCTCTCCTGGATCTCAGCCCCAGGAGACGGAGGCTGCACTAGCCTCCTGGAGGACGGGGGGCCCTGTGGAGCCGAGCCAAGTTACTGCAGCCCGAGGCCTCCATCCCCCCGCCCCAGCAGCCCCCAGCCCACCTGCCAGCGACCTGCAGATTCACCAGCAACCCCAGCCAAGGTCAGCCAAGCCTGGCTCACAGCAGTGAAACTGCCCAGGCTACTGTAGATTCCTGAGAAATACTAATGGGTTGTTGTTTCAAGCCACCAAGCTTTGACGTTTTACAGTGAGAGCTAACTGCTACAGGGAGGGGGTAGGTCTTGCCTGAGATTTCACATTTGGTGAGGAAAAGTGGAACGGGTTCCAAAGTCTCTCCTCCACTCTGCCGTCACCTGTATTTTAGAAGCAAAGAGAGACTCGGAAGGGTTGGGGGTGGACGTCGGGAGAGTGGGAACCACAGCTCACCTGGGGTGGGGGTGAGAGTCATTCATCCCTGTCCTTAGCTATGAAGGAACATCACACACAAACCCTCCCAGCCTCCCTCCAAACCCCAACCCCAGGATCATGAGAAGGTATTGAAATGCTGGCCTGATCTGCAGTGTGTATTTGAGGGGGCCTCTCTGTAGCCCTCGATCCATTTCTGCAAGGCTGCTGTCCTGCTCTGCACGGCTCTGGGCATGCCTTGCCGGCAGAAGAGCAAGAAAAATAACGCCCATGTGCTCCTCTTCTCTCCTAAAGCATCACCCAGCCATCCCCTCTCACCCAGCCATCCCCTTAGCTTTTTAGGAGATTTTAATTTTGCAAAGCAGTGAGTTGTTGGATGATGCCTGCCTGACCAGCTGTGGAAACAGGGTCCCAGGGAGGACGTGCAACTCACATGGGCCACAGTTTCAAGGGTCAGGATCCAGTTTACTAATGTGGTGCTATTCCCTGACATCCCTCTCTTACCAAGAGAATAATGAAACTCTCCATTTCCTCTCACCCTCTGGAAAAAGGGTTCCTTCTTCAGGAAGACTGGCCATGTTGATCTGCAGAGTCAAGTGCAAGGGGAGGAGGGGCGAGGGGAGGGGAGGGTGTCACGGACTGGGGGTGAAGGCAGAGTTTTCTCAGGGGGCTGGGGAGCATCACATCCAAACTGCAGGGGAAGAAGGCAGTAGAGAGGAGAACAAATGGGGTTCAGGGAGATGCTGCCGGGGCCCTTGGATGGAAGTCTTCTTTAGTGAGTCAGAAATGGCACTGCCTAAGCTGCAGGTCAGGGACTGCTCTGAGATTGAGCTACATGAACCCAAACTTCCCAGGGGTCATATCCAGCATGGAGCCCAGCCTATTGTGAACTGGAGATGAACAATGGGAACTCCATCTCCAGCTCATGTTCCGGCCACTGGCCACCACAGTTTGGAAAGGGGCTTAAGAATATGAGGACCAGGTTCAATGCATGAGACAGGACGCTCGGGGCTGGTGCACTGGGATGACCCTAAGAGATGGGATGGGGAGGGAGGTGGGAGGGGGGTTTAGGATGGGGGACACATGTACACCCATCGCTGATTCATGTCAGTGAATGGCAAACGCCACCACAATATTGCAAAGTAATTAGCCTCCAATTAAAAAACAAATGTCAATGCATGATTTAAAAAAAAATCTGAGGACTGCCCTCCCACTGCCTCTTACAGCTGCTGGGGCCCTGCCCGTCCACGAGGTCATCTGTCCGCTCCTCGCTGGGATCCCGTGGCTGGGGTCCGAGGTCACAGGGCCCCTGGCAGATGAGAGAATGGGGTGAATGGGGAGGACTGAGCCCTGGGCTCCCCTCTTGCAATGGCTGCTGGGTCACTAGGAGGATGCGGCTTCTCTGGTCTCAGCCTCTGCGTCTCAGCGCCACGGTGGAAGATCACGCAGAGCCCAGGCTGAGCAGAGATGCGGGCACCCAAAGCGCCTCCTCTTTCCTCGTCATCATGCTACATATCCTCACCTGGAGCCCAACGTCACACGCTCCCTCCCTTAAATCTCACACTAGGTCACATACATGGGTCAGGCCACCTCTCACAGTACAGGACACACACATACCGTGGACGCCACACGAACCAGCAGTCATACACCGCATCAAAGCACAGTCGATAGAGATGCACCGCACACTATGTGTCAGACATGCATCCTATCACCCGCAAATGACACGGACGACACACCCCCACTTCCTCACACTGCACACACAGCCCCATACAGGTGCCACCCATGAGACACCCATCACACCCCCAACACACCCGTACGTCCTCACACTGCACACACACAGCCCTGCACAGGTGCCACCCGTGAGACACACCGATCACACCCCAACACACCCGCACTTCCTCACACTGCACACACACAGCCCCACACAGGTGACACCCATGAGACACACCCATCACATCCCCAACACACCCGCACTTCCACACACTGCACACACAGCCCCACACAGGTGCCACCCATGAGACACCCATCACACCCCAACACACCCACACGTTCTCACACTAGCACACACTGCCCCGCACAGGTGCCATCCACGACACACCCATCACACCCCCAACACACCCGTACTTCCTCACACTGCACACACACAGCCCCGCACAGGTGCCACCCGTGAGACACACCCATCACCCCCCCCACACCCCCACATCCTCACACTGCACACACACACAGCCCTGCACAGGTGCCACCCATGAGAAACACCCATCACACACCCATCACACCCCCAAAACACCCGCACGTCCTCACACTGCACACACACAGCCCTGCACAGGTGCCACCCGTGAGACACACCCATCACACCCCAACACACCCGCACTTCCTCACACTGCACACACACAGCCCCGCACAGGTGCCACCCGTGAGACACACTCATCACACCCCAACACACCCGCACTTCCTCACACTGCACACACACAGCCCCGCACAGGTGCCACCCATGAGAAACACCCATCACACACCCATCACACCCCCAACACACCTGTACATCCTCACACTGCACACACACAGCCCTGCACAGATGCCACCCGTGAAACACACCCATCACACCCCAACACACCTGCACTTCCTCACACTGCACACACACAGCCCCGCACAGGTGCCACCCATGAGAAACACCCATCACACACCCATCACACCCCCAACACACCTGTACATCCTCACACTGCACACACACAGCCCTGCACAGATGCCACCCGTGAAACACACCCATCACACCCCAACACACCCGCACTTCCTCACACTGCACACACACAGCCCCACACAGGTGACACCCATGAGACACACCCATCACATCCCCAACACACCCGCACTTCCTCACACTGCACACACAGCCCCACACAGGTGCCACGCATGAGACACCCATCACACCCCAACACACCCACACGTCCTCACACTAGCACATACTGCCCTGCACAGGTGCCATCCATGACACACCCATCACACCCCCAACACACCCGCACCTCCTCACACTGCACACACACACAGCCCTGCACAGGTGCCACCCATGAGAAACACCCATCACACACCCATCACCCCCCCAACACACCCGCACGTCCTCACACTGCACACACACAGCCCCATACAGGTGCCACCCATGAGACACCCATCACACCCTCAACACACCCGTACGTCCTCACACTGCACACACACAGCCCTGCACAGGTGCCACCCGTGAGACACACCCATCACACCCCAACACACCCGCACTTCTTCACACTGCACACACAGCCCCATACAGGTGCCACCCATGAGACACCCATCACACCCCAACACACCCGCACTTCCTCACACTGCACACACAGAGCCCCACACAGGTGACACCCATGAGACACACCCATCACACCCCCAACACACCCGCACTTCTTCACACTGCACACACAGCCCCATACAGGTGCCACCCATGAGACACCCATCACACCCCAACACACCCGCACTTCCTCACACTGCACACACACAGCCCCACACAGGTGCCACCCGTGAGACACACCCATCACACCCCAACACACCCGCACTTCCTCACACTGCACACACACAGCCCCGCACAGGTGCCACCCGTGAGACACACTCATCAACCCCCCAACACACCCGCACGTCCTCACACTGCACACACACAGCCCCGCACAGGTGCCACCCATGAGACACACCCATCACACCCCCAACACACCCGCACGTCCTCACACTGCACACACACAGCCCTGCACAGGGGCCACCCATGACATACCCATCACACCCCCAACACACCCGCACGTCCTCACACTGCACACACACAGCCCTGCACAGGTGCCACCCGTGAGACACACCCATCACACCCCAACACACCCGCACTTCCTCACACTGCACACACACAGCCCCACACAGGTGACACCCGTGAGACACACCCATCACACCCCAACACACCCGCACTTCCTCACACTGCACACACACAGCCCCACACAGGTGACACCCATGAGACACACCCATCACACCCCCAACACACCCGCACTTCCTCACACTGCACACACAGCCCCATACAGGTGTCACCCATGAGGCACCCATCACACCCCCAACACACCTGTACGTCCTCACACTGCACACACACAGCCCTGCACAGGTGCCACCCGTGAAACACACCCATCACACCCCAACACACCCGCACTTCCTCACACTGCACACACACAGCCCCACACAGGTGACACCCATGAGACACACCCATCACACCCCCAACACACCCGCACTTCCTCACACTGCACACACAGCCCCATACAGGTGCCACCCATGAGACACCCATCACACCCCCAACACACCTGTACGTCCTCACACTGCACACACACAGCCCTGCACAGGTGCCACCCGTGAAACACACCCATCACACCCCAACACACCCGCACTTCCTCACACTGCACACACACAGCCCCACACAGGTGACACCCATGAGACACACCCATCACACCCCCAACACACCTGCATTTCCTCACATTGCACACACACAGCCCCGCACAGGTGCCACCCGTGAGACACACCCATCACCTCCCCAACACACCCACACGTCCTCACACTGCACACACACACAGCCCTGCACAGGTGCCACCCATGAGACACACCCATCACACACCCATCACACCCCCAACACACCTGCACGTCCTCACACTGCACACACACAGCCCTGCACAGGTGCCACCCGTGAGACACACCCATCACACCCCAACACACCCGCACTTCCTCACACTGCACACACACAGCCCCACACAGGTGACACCCATGAGACACACCCATCACATCCCCAACACACCCGCAGTTCCTCACACTGCACACACAGCCCCACACAGGTGCCACCCATGAGACACCCATCACACCCCAACACACCCACACGTTCTCACACTAGCACACACTGCCCCGCACAGGTGCCATCCATGACACACCCATCACACCCCCAACATACCTGCACTTCCTCACATTGCACACACACGGCCCCATACAGGTGCCACCCATGAGACACACCCATCACCCCCCCAACACACCCGCACGTCCTCACACTGCACACACACAGCCCCACACAGGTGCCCCCCATGACACACCCATCACCCCACCAGTACACATCACACCCCGAGCGTGCAACTTTACACCCTTCCCACCCCATGCCCCACACCCACCCTCTTCTTCCTCTCCACGCTCACTGCATACTCCACCGTCTGCTCTATCCCACACCACACCCACCACCACCTTCCTCTGCCATGCTCTCCAAGGCAGATGCCCCCTGCAGGCAGAGTGGGGGGTGGAGTGAATGCAGGTGAGTAGCTGCATGCTTTGGGCATCAAACAGGCATCCGCTTACAATGGCCCATTTTATGAGCTGGTGGATTTTGTGAAACTTGAAGTTAGATGATCCTCTTCTCCTCCCTCAAAAGGAGCTGCCTTTTCACTGGACAGTCAGGAGACTGACAGGTAAGCTGGTTACGATGGACACTTTTCAGAACTCTAGGGCCCAGGGCTTGCCAGCCACTAGCATCTACCTGGGAAGACCTTGTGGAGACCCAGACATAAATGACCTGAACACTAGCTTGGGAGCTAGGATGTAACAACTGAGAGCACAGACAGGTCAGCCTGCTCGGGAGGTGCCAGGCCATGGGCGGAGCTAGGTAGTGATGGCGAGGTGACCTCCACGACAGCTGAGGCTTTGACAGCAGAGGGACCTCGGTGTGGGTCCTGGCCCTGCCACTCAGTGGTGCTGGGGACTTGGGCTTTTGCTTAACCTCCCTGGACCTTAGTTTCCTCATCTGAAAAGAGGAACAATAGTAGTAGCTACAGTCAAGAGTTGTTCTGAGGACAAAATCTAAATGAGATGACCCACACACTTGGTAATTATTAATCACTCCCTGAATTTTAGCTGCTGTTATTATTCTGAGTATTTTTTTTTTCTTTTTTTTTTTTTCTGGCTTCCCCGAACTGCGCGCCCAAACGGACCCGCCGGCGGGCGTGGGGCCCGGGGAGCGCCTCTGAGTATTTTTTAAAGACTTTTTTTGATGTGGACCATTTTCAAAGTCTTTATTGAACTTGCCATAATACTGCTTTGCTTTATGTTTTGGTTTTTCGGCATGTGGGATCTTACCTCCCTGACCGAGGATTGAACCTGCACCCCCTGCATTGGAAGGTGAAAACTTAACCACCAAGGAAGTCACTCATTCGAAGTATTATTATCATTTTTGGTGTGTGTATGTGTCTGGTTCCCCCCCGGAGAGGATGAGACTTTCTGTGCACGTGAATGCAGGAGGCTAGAAGCTGTCCCTCTGTCCCCACAACAAGCAGCCAGCTAAGCAAACCGAAAATCAACAACTCTTCTTAGAGCCAGCACAGACCTGAGGTCCCTCAGCAAACTGCTGCCCTTGAACTGGAAAGAGACAGGTGGACACAGAGAATCACAACTTAGCAGCAGAAATCACTGCTGGAGCTGGTGCTGGGGTAGGAAAATTGAATCATAGTCAGCGAATTGCTGGGGGCTCAAGGTGGACAAATCAGAGATAAGAACTCCAGAGGGAGAGGTCATAGGAACCCACTCTTCTGTGAGTTTTTCCTGCAGGAACTCTACCAAGTTTCTTCAATAAACAGTGGAGAAAGTCCTTCCTTGTTTCCTGTAGTGGGGGGCCGGGGGGGCGGGCGAGGCGTGAGAGAGAGGTGGAGGTGGAGGTGTGAGGTGGAGAACCATTTTGAGACACTTTGGAGTACTCTGTTCCTAACAAGTCCTGCCCTCTAGAGAAACAAGTCAACCAGAGCCTAACCTGGGGGTTTTATCAGAGCCTGACCCACCTGTGAGAAGGAGAAACCCAACTCTAGCCCCCTTTAAGGGCTTTCCAGGTGGCACTAGCAGTAAAGAACCCACCTACCAATGCAGGAGACTCAGGAAACGGGGGTTGGATCCCTGGGTCGGGAAGATCCCCTGCAGGAAGAAATGGCAACCCGCTCCAGTACCCTCGCCAGAGGGAGCCTGGAGAGCTACAAGAGTCAGACATGACTGAAGCGACTTAGCTCGCAGGGACGCACAGCCCCCTTTAGCCTTCCTGTCCCACCTAAGGGGTGAAAAAAGACTGAGGAGTGCTTGTGAAGGTCACAGCCCAGAGGCACAGGCAGAGAGGTCTGAAAGACAGAGACCTGGTCCTGGGGGCCACAGAACGCGTCCTCTCCCCCACACCTGACTGCTGTACCACTCAAGGGCAGACGAAAGCTTGGTCTCCCTCACCATCCTCGAGCAGGGCTTCCACATGTACACGTGAGGCTCACAGGGTTAGGGGGCCTACCAAGGCCCCCCTAACTAGCAACAGGGGAGGTAGGCATTAGATCCAGTCTTCCTGCTCCTCAGACAAGGCCCTGGGGCTTCCCCTCACCCTGGAGCATCTTCACCTGAAATTCTGCTCCCTTCCCAAACCGGCTGGATACTTTGGCTACACAGGTAACCCAAAGCAGCTTGCACCTGTGTGGCTCTAAGCCCCCTGTGGGGAATCTAGGGGGCTTGGTTCGATCCCTGGTTTGGGAGGATCCCCTGGATAAGGGAACCCACTCCAGTATTCCTACTTGGAGAATTCCACGGACAGAGAAGCCTGGCAGGCTACAGTCCATGGGGTCTCAGAGTTGGACACGACTGAGTGACTCTCGCTTTCACTTTCACTTGGGCGGCTGGGGAAGAGATCTGATGGCAGGTCACATGCTCTGCTCCTCTGGGTCCCAGCGACTTCAGGGAGCTGTAAGGGCTGAGCCCTACTGCATTCTGAATGTCCAGGTTGAGACCCAGGGGCCGAAGGATGTGAAGATGCTCCATAAGCACACAGGGACTCACAACCCAGCTGCCAGGAGCCAGACCTAAACCCACAGCCCCCCAGGTGCCAGCCCCTTATCAGGGGAACCTGGTGGGACCGGGGCAAGGACCACTGTCCCCCCAAACCCGAGTCCACAGCTGACCCCCCAGGGCTCAGGACAGCCCCTCCACGATATGGGGGGTGTCCTTTGTTAAATGCTTCCAGAGACACTTTGCGTTTTCTGGCAGAGGTGAGAGGAAAGAACTCCAGATCTTCCGTCTTCGTATCTGGGGATGAGAGAAGGAGACAGCATGGGGTTAGGAGCATGGGCCCACTGCTGGGCGATCTGGATTCAGGTCCTATTCCAGCTGTGTGAACTGGAACAAGCATTGTAGCCTTGGTGTTTCCTTGTGAAGAGTCAGGATGGTAATGATGAATTGTTATTCACGGGGACCGCTATGGTGATCAAAGAGGGGCAGGTTGACAGGGCCTTAGGTCTTGGCACCAGGGGGTAACACACAGGTGTCAGTGTTACTAGCGTTGGAAGTCTTCTTTCTGGGACCTCCTCAAAGGGCCAGAGAAGAGCCCAACACAGCGAAGCTCATGGGTGTCCCTGTCCCACCGACCGTCTGCCGGTGACCTTGAGCCAGACACGTCGCCTTGTTGGGATGCGCGTCTCCATCTGTGAGACGGGCTTTTCCACCCCGTCGCAGGAGTCAGCTCACTGGCTGGTCCCTGAGGGGGCCGGGGAGCAGGCTGAGACCTCCAGAGGCGCTGCGAGGCCACAGTTCAAGATATTCTGTTGTTTGGTGAGCCTGAAATTTCCTGACAGACAGAATGAGCCATCTGAAGCAAGAGTTTCATTTCCGTCATTGTCCGGCAGGCCATCTCCTGGGGAAGGCGCGTGAGTGACAAGCTATGATTAAAGCCTCGGCGTCAGTCCAAAGGGGAGAAGGGCAGTGTTTCAGTCAAGTCCGTGGTGAGAACTGACCTTTCTGTCTGTGTGTCTTTGCGGCCCACCCCCCCAGTTATTCTGTCCGTCTGCTGGAGCAAACCGTCCCATCCCCGTGACCTTTGCTGACCAGGCAGGAGTTCCCAGTGTTCTCGGGGTCATCAGCCCCTCTGCCGGGTCCCCTGAGAAGCCCACGGAGCTGTGGACCTGCGCTGCAGGCCTGCGGAGGAGGAGGCCTTCGTGTGGAGGTCCCAGGGGGCAGTCAGCAGCGGGGGCAGGACGGCTCACTGCGGGTACTCTGCCTGCAGCCCACGCCTGTGCACGCTGCGGGTGCCGCTAGCCAGAGGGTCCTGCTCCTCCCAGCGGCCTCTGACAGCCAGGGCGCCTGTCGTACCACCCCTACCTGCCCCCAGGTGCATCTGGCCCCAGCTTTCTTCTTCTCCAGGCGCCTCCCCCTTGGCAGTGTTTTTCTGTCCCTCTGGACTCCCAGTCTTTCATTTGTTCAACCTATATTATTTGGGACTTGTGCTATGCCCCTGAAATACAGAGTGAATGAGACAGAGGTTTCCATGGCTTCTGGAGGGGAGACAGCTATCAGTAGATGGGAAGGGCGGCTCAGGGCCCACCCAGAAGCCTCACGGGAGCCCCAGTCGCCCTGAGCCCTCTGGGTGTCAGGGAGGGTAGCCACCTCCCCGCATGCAGGCGTGGGGCTCTGTAGACACGCTTCCGGCTCTAGGTCCCACCCACTGAATCCCACCTCCACCCCACGGAGGGAATTTTCTTCTCTCTCCCCAGCCTGGGCCAGACTGTCGAGACAAATGGGTCATGACCCAGCCGTGTTCTCCTCCCCAGGCCATCCTGACCGCTGGCCTGCTTCTTCTAGCCACGATTTCAGGCTCCATAGCTGTGGCGCATGAGCTTAGTTGGTCCATGGCATGTGGGATCTTCCAGATCAGGGATGGAGCCATGTCCCCTGCCTTAGCAGGCAGGTTCTTAACCACTGGACCACCAAGGTCCAGTGCTTTTTTATGCATTTGTGGTTAAGTCAGTGGGTCCCCAAAGAGCAGAAACGGTTCCTTCCACTTCTTCAGGGTCCCTTCCTGAATCAGCACGCTGGTAGGAGACAAGCATTGAACATGGCTTGGAGTCTGGGCCGGGCAGTCGCCAGCCCTGCTGGGTGCTCACCTCCCACCCACCTGCCCTCTGTCCTAGGCGCCAATAGCTGCAAATGGTCTCACCCTCTTTCTCTGACCTGCTGTGTCCTCCTTGGGCTCAGCTGTTGGGGGCACCCTGGGGACACTCAGAGGGAGGACTCAGGGCACTTATTCACCCAGCTCCCCCCATGAGGGGCAGTGGGTGCAGTGGCTGGTCACTGGTGCCAGCAGCCCCTACTCCATGGAGCCGCTCTCCCAAGACTCCAACAACACAGGTCCCTAGAGAACCAGGGGCTCCCACGGCTGAGGGGTGTATGTTTCCGGGGGCTGCCGTTACAAAACAGCACAGACTGGGTGTCTTAAAACAATAGCAATGTACTCTCTCACAGTTCTGGAGGCCAGAAGTCCACAATTAAAGTGACAGCAAGGCCGTGCTTCCCTTCTCCCAGGTTCTGGCAGCTGGTCGACAATCCCGGTGCCCCTCTGCGTCCCTGGCCGCAGGGCGTTATCCTTTATGTCTCGGGGTCTCTTTTCATAGAAGGACACCAGTCACGTTGGATTAAGCCCACCCTTCTCCAGGATAACCTCATCTTTGCTAATGATAACTGTACTGAAATCTATTTCCAAATAAGCTCACATTCTGAGGTCTGGGAGGCTAGGGCTTCCACCTACCTTCTCTGAGGGACCCAGTTCAACCCAAAACACTCAGGCAGCTTCTTGGTCTAAGTTTCCTGGGCTAAGTTTCCTTAACCCTGCCCCTAGCTCTTTAAAGAACTTTCATTGAACCTTCTTCATTACCCCCATTAAGTGTGTGATTCCTGCTCTGAAATGTACCTTTGACCCTTATGAGCTGTGTGACCTTGGGTGAGACACTTCACCTCTCTGAGGTCGCTTCACCTCTAAGATGGGAATAATTTTCATACCTGCTCTGCCTAATTCACTGAGTTGCTGAAGGCTCTTTGTAAACCAGAAAGGACCACAGCACTGACGGAGATCATTATTACCCTGTGTGTGTTGTAAGGTACAGTTGGGACAGGGCTGGGTCTAGACTGTTCTCTTTGATCTGAGCGGAGCCTAGTACCACGTGCCAATACATGCTGAATAAACGCTTCACGATGTTGATGATGTATCTCACGCATCAGGCCCAGCGGTGAGAGGCTGAACATGGGGCTGCTTCCCAGATGACGATTCATCCAGGGCTGGTTTCTTAGGGTCTTTTTGACTTGTACTTCAGCTGAACCCCGACATCCCAGACGCCTCCATCCCTAGTCCTTGGAGAAGCCAGCATCTCCCCAAGTGGAGCCCTTACTTCTGGTGCAACAGCTATTTTATCTGGGCCAGAGGGAAACAGAGATATTTTAAGATGAGTGTGTCAGCTGGGGTCAGTTTCCGCGCGGCTATCACTCGTGCTGTCAGGAGGAGAGAGGTTTCTGCTGTCTGGCGGGAGCCCATCAATCACCCCTGACAGTCCTTAATCAGACAAAGGAGCCCTCACCACGGTGTTTCAGAGAGGGAGACTGTATTATTGTTCACACTCGACAAATAATTCTGGACAGGAGTTTTAAGCCCACAAATAAGGCCCCTTGTATCCTTCAAGCATTTGGATCCCTAAGGTAGTGGCTGGCCTTCCTCTCAGGGTTGAGTGTCTCTCATTTCTATTTTGGCACAACTCTCCTCTCCTTTCCCAACGCTCTTGTCATTCATTCATTCAGCAAACACTCACTGAGCCTTCTGAGTGCCAGAACCCTGCCAGATGCTGGTAATAGTCTTGGAGAAGGGAGAGGCTTACAAGTGAAGAATTTCAAAGCCACACGAGAAGCACTTGAGGTCAGGCAAGTTCAACATGCTGGGGAACCCAGAAGGAGGCATGATTGACTCCCCGGGGTAGGTGGAGAGCAAAGGAGTCACTGGGAGGGCAGTTCAGCTGGACTTGAAGGACTTCTGACAGGGGACGGGTGAGCAAGGACATTCAGGAAGCCCTGACTGCAAAGTCACGGATGTGGGAAAGGACACGGGATACAGGCGGTCTGCTCGGTGTGGAGTGAAGGAGACAGGGGAGGTAGCTGAGGGCATGGCCATGAAAGGCCTGAAAAACTTGGGGGAGTAGAAGCTCCGCAAAGGTGAGCATCTTGTCTGCCCTGCTCACCACTGTTTCCCCTGCAGCTAGAAGAGTGCCTGGACCCAGGAGACATCCAGTAAACACTCACTGAATAAGAGCAGGAATCGCAAGTGCCTGGCAAGGAGGCTGAGGCAGAACCGTTCCCTCTGTCACTCCACCTTCATCTCACCATTCTCCAGCATAAACATCCTCCAAGAATCCCACCAGACACTCAGTAACACTCATTTTTCTCTGACTGGTATTCAAGATCTTACTGAATCTATCTCCCATCACCTTCTCTAACTGCATGTTCTAAGAAAGGAGTCAGTAAACCATGGGCAGCCAGCCAAGTCAGGCCCACCACCTGCTTTTGTAAATAACTTTTTTTGGAAGACAGCCACACCCGTTGGTTTGCATATTGTTTGCCGCTGCCTTCTCTCTACAAGGCAGAGCTGACCAGTTGCAACATCAACCATATAGCGTGTCAAGCTATAGTGTTTATTTTTGGCCCTTTTCAGAAAGAGTTTTCGGATACCTGTGCTAAATGTTTGGCCCTAGCGCTGGGAACATAGCAGATGCTTAATACAGAGCTGCTGAATGAAGGAGTGAATGGAGGACTAGTTTAATGAGTGAGCCCACCCCCACACGGTCCCCCTGTCCTTTGGCTCATGCCCGGCCCTCTGTGCTGTTGTCGCCTCAGGCCTGGACACAGCACCCCCTGGGGACCTTTCAGCAAGCTGGAGCGGAAGGCCAGGCTGGACGCGCCCCCTTCAAGCCACTCCCCACGCAGAGCCAAGGCCGACAGATCCCAGGGACTTCCTTCAGATGTGACTGCCGGGGAAGTTTCCAGAGCTAGGGCAGCCATGGCGTGGTGGAAAAGACTGGGGTATTATTCAGGATTCTGAGTTAGAGCTGAGCTTAGGAAAATGGGCTTTCTCAGGGAGGAAGCAGAGGGCAGTTTTCAGCTCTGGAGAAAATGCAGGATGCAGAGCAAATCCACAGTAGAGGAGGCCATGACTCCCTTCTCCTCTGCTCTCCAGCCTACCTGCCTCTTTCTCCCCTTTGGCAGACAGGGTTGCTTCACGTGGCAGGGCTACCACCAGTCCTAGACTCCAGCCTTCCTGTTTCCTAATCCGTCTTTCTTCAGAGACTGTGTGGGAAGAGTCCTGGGGAAGGATTCTGATTGGTCAGATCGGGCGCCAGGGCTCAACCCTGAGCCAATCCCTGTAGCAAGGGGCTGGGGTGCTCTGATTGGCCAGGCCTGGGTCACATGTTCATCCTCCGCCTGTGGGTGGGGTCTATGACCAAAGGAAAGGGGTTGAGGCAAGCAAGCTGGGGATGAGACAGCTGTCTATCAGCGGGTAGCCAGGCCCCAGCAAGTGACACAGAGACCTGCCTGCAGGGCTGGGGCACCGACAGAGGGAGGAAGTGTCTTAGAAACAAGCGGACACGCTCTGTGAAGCTGACAGACAAGGTCAGCTTCCTGTCAGCAGCAGCGGTGACTTTACCGCGTCCCAGAACCTGGAGCTGGAGTTGCCTAGCTCTCTGCTGCTTCCAGTTAGGATTGGTCTTGGGAGCAGAGAGCGGGCTGAGCCTGCAGGGCCGGAAGAACCGATCGGCTTGGCTGAATGTATTTGTGTGTGTTTGGGGGGAGGGGGCGGTTGCGTGGAGTGGCTGAAAACAGATCCTGGCACTCATCAAGCCCCGCTCACATCTCCTTCCTCCAGGCTGCCCTCTCTGACCTTCCTCCCTGGAAGGCGCTCCTCCACTTCTGACCTTCCACAGAACACTGGTCATTTTTGCCCAGTGGGCACTTGCAACACCCTGCCCAGGATCATTCACCAGCTGTCTGTCAGGGTGTCACTCCAACTGGAGAGAGAAGATGGCAGACACTTGGTCTTCCCCTTCTAGCACTACCCCATGTGCATAATGCAGAATCCCGAAACATTGGATTTGGAAGGAACCCCGGTCAGCGGGTCTGACCTGCCACCCCGTGGGGATGGCTCTCCCCGACCTCTCTGTCTGAGGGCCACTTCAACATTGTTTGGGCACCTCCACCTTGGGGAGCTCTCTCCTTTGCCAGACACGTGAACTGTGGAGGACACCTCTGATACCATCAAACTGGTATCTGCCTCCTGGTTCTGGCTCTGCGTCTAGAGAATCTCAGAAAAAAACCGATTTGCTCTTCTACATTGTAGGCTTTCAAATATTTGAAGAACATTCTGTTACTTTCCTCGTATGTCTTCTCTGCAGGCAAACTCCCCAAGCCATCGTCACTTAGTGGTGGCTGAGGTGGTTGGTAGAGTGAGGCAGGGCTGTTAGACTCCTCATCATCTTGGTCAGTTCATGAAAGTGAAAGTGAAAGTTGCTCACTCATGTTTGACTCTTTGCGACCCCATGGACTTCTCCATGGAATTCTCCAGCCCAAAATACTGGAGTGGGTAGCCTTTCCCTTCTCCAGGGGATCTTCCCAACCCAGGGATAGAACCCAGGTCTCCTGCATCGCAGGAGGATTCTTTACCAGCTGAGCCATAAGGGAAGCCCAAGAATACTGGAGTGGGTAGCCTATCCCTTCTCCAGGGGATCTTCCCGACCCAGGAATTGAACCAGGGTCTCCTGCATTGCAGGTGGATTCTTTATCAACTGAGCTATCAGGGAAGCCCCTGGTCAGTTCATGTCACACTTCAAATGTGATCTTGCCAGGGCCCATAGAGGGGACTTACCGGGCTTCATGCATTCATTAGGATGCTTATAGGTAGGACACAACAGAAAAACCAGATAGAAGGGGCTTGAACAAGTAGGAAAATGAGTTATTTTCCCAGGAGAAGTGCTCCAACAGTCATTGCTGACCCCAGGCATTTCCCTTTCTCCAACTTACATCTTCCATGTTTCTGGTCTAATGACAGATTCCTCAAGGTGCCCAGATGGCTGCTACAGTTCCAGACCTCACATGCGAACAACTCTAAGAGGCAGAAGAGGAACAGGGCCATCTATTTCTAGGGATTCTTTTGAAAACAGAGGAGAACTTTACCAAAAATAACCCCAGTGTATTTGCCCCCTGTGTCTCATTGACCACAGACTCTTGAGAGTCCCTTGGGCTGCAAGGAGATCAAACCAGTCTACCCCAAAGGAAATAAATTCTGATATTTATTGGAGGGACTGTTGCTGAAGCCAAAGCTCCAGTACTTTGGGCACCTGATGTAAAGAGCTGATTCGTTGGAAAAGGCCATGATGCTGGGAAAAATCGAAGGCAAAAGGAGGAGGGAGAGGCAGAGGATGAGATGGTTAGATAGCATCACTGACTCAATGGACATGAATTGAAGCAAACTTCGGGAGATAGTGGAGGACAGAGGAGCCTAGCGTGCTGGGGTCACAGAGTTGGACATGACTGAGCGACTGACAGACAACAACTTGTTGACTGGTAAGGATGAAGGAATCTATGCTTAGCTTAGATTAATCAAGATTTACTCCCTGGAGCAGGGGAAGGATAAAGCATTAGCTCTGGAGATAGGAAGATCTGAATTTGAATTCTCTCTCCATGACTTTGTAGCTTATTTCGAGCAGACTAATACAAATCATCTAATAGCTTGACATGAGTCATTCCGTCACTTAGCGGTATTGCTGCCCTTCAGTTTCCTCATTCGTAAATTGGGCTCAGGGATAGCGCCTGCCCCATAAAAAAAAAAAAATCCTGGCCACCGTTTAATGCATTTAGTACAATTCCTAGTACACCAATTTCTTTTCTTGCTTCCTTCTCTTGACCTGACCAGTAATCATGCCATGCAGACCCCTACCTAGCTGTCTTTTCTGCTTTTAAGCCCTGTTTCTGACATCTGATGTTTAGGAAACCTGTATTTTTTTTAAAAAAGCCTGAATGTCGGAATTTACATTTATCCCTTTTACATGTTTTCAGCCCATTATTTCAACCTGTCAAGATATTTTTGAATCCCAATTTTGCCATCCTTTCTATTAACAATCCCTCTGGCTTTGTGTCAACTGCAGATTTAATAAGTGCGTCTTCTGTTCTGCTTCATCCAAGGTGCTGAGGCAGACAAGGTCAAGGGCTGAGCCTTGGGGTGTTGTTGGCGATGCCTGTTGGCTGGCACCAGGGATTCCCTGCTGTTTTTTTAGCTCCCGTGCCGGCAGGCAGGCCACACTCAGCTTTCCCGTTCGGGATCCAGAGGCTTTGACCGACATCTTCCTTGGGTTACCACACCACTCCCATTGTCAGAGGCATACCCCCCAGCCCCCCTCCCCACCCCCGAGTCCTTGTACCCCCAGGACAGGAATCCAGTCAAGCATGGCTCATCCTCGGTGAACTCAGGCGGCTCCTAGGGTTTCTTGCTGCCTTTTCGGTGCATCTTCACACTTAGGAATTTGCCAGGGATTGTCATCAAATTTACCAGCCTGTTGTTACCGGGATTTAATGTTTTGCTTTGTTTTAAATTTTTCTAATGTTTTTCTTTGTTTACAAGGCTTCCCTTGTGGCTCAGCTGGTAAAGAATCCGCCTGTAATGCGGGAGACCTGGGTTCGATCCCTGGGTTGGGAAGACCCCCCTGGAGAAGGGAAAGGCTACCCATTCCAGTATTCTGGCCTGGAGAATTCCATGGATGGGGTCGCAAAGAGTTGGACAAGACTGAGGGACTCACTTTCACTTTTGTTCTAAAAGTCAGGACATGGGCTAACTATCAGTAGTCTGGAATTTTTTCACACTACAGTCCCTCTGCTAAGGTTCTGTAGTTGAACCTGAGGTTCTGTCTGGAGATATGAGCTCCCTGAGATCAGAGCCAGTCTGGCTTTATACAGGTTGGGTCCTGTTTTCTTCCTACCCTTCCCTCTCCTTCCCTCCCTCCCTCCCTTTCTTTCTCTTCTTTTTTCTTTCTTGCTCCTCTTTTCTTCTTTCTTTCTCCTTTCTTCCCTCCTCCCTTCCTTCCATTAGGAAAGGAACATTAGGAAAATGTGGTCCACTTGGAGGTGGACCTCGAAGTCATTACTCTGTTGACAACTTAGTATACTCTGTTCCCATTTTCTAGGCATAGTCTGTTATAGACAGTTGTAAATCAATGATAATATAGTTGAAATATGTCTTATAAATATTCTGAAATATTATATGCCACAGTTTTTCTAGTGTAAAGGCAATATGTGAAAAAGTAGAACACGCGCATGAGAGAAAACATGTGAACTGGGTGAGCAGGTTTGAGTCCTGTTGTCTCTTTTTCACTTAACATGAGTCAGCTTGTGCTTTTCCGGGCTTTTACAAACTCTGGAGAGTTTTGATGACTTTGTAAGAGTCCAGGGGTTGAATGCTCCCTACCCGCTTAAATACTCTCCCGGGTCCTCCTTCATCTTGCTTTCAGTTTTTCATTAAACATTGCTGAAATCTTTGTGCACACTCACTTTTCTCCGTTTCTGATTGCTTTCTTTGCACAGAATTCTAGGAATGGATCAATTCTCTCTCTCTCTCTTTAATATTTGTTTTAATTTAATTTGTGTATTTGGCTGCACCAGGTCTTAGTTGCAGAGTTGTTTTTTTTTTTTTTTAAATCAGTTCTCCCTTAACTGTGTTTGTCATAACTTTTGTGTCTGAATACCCTCCTCTATGATAGGAGCAAGATAGACAGTTCTGATGTCCTCTTTCTCCTTATCAACCAGTCCCTTCGCTGATTTTATCCTCTACGAAGGCCTGTTTAAATATTAAATCAGTCGTGTGAAAGCAGAGTCCATCCTTTTCCTGTTCATTGCCAAAATTCTTTTGCTAGAGGAATTTCAAATGAAATTTTCAAAGATTAACAAAAAAATCTCACAGAAGTTTTCCAGAGAAGGCTTGGGGAGACGAAAAATAATTGGAGGGCTCTCTAGCTCTGGACTTCATCACCTGAGGGTAGATGTATGCCTTCCTGTGATTCCAGCTCCATCAGGACTGACACCTCTGACAGCTCGGTTGGGCCCCGCCCTTGGCAACTCAACCAAGAAAGGGCTGAAATTCCACTCTGTTGCTACCAGGTTGGCTTTTTTAGATTCTGTGTATGTGATATCAGACCGTATTTGGCCTTCTCTGACTTATCTCACTTATCATAATGCCTTCAAGTTTCCTCCATGTTGTCACAAATGGCAGGATTTCCTTCTTTCTTAGGTCTGAATATTACATATAGATAGAAAGTTATACATGGGCTTCCCACGGGGCGCTAGTGGTAAAGAATTTGCCTGCCAGTGCAGGAGACATAAGAGACGTGGGTTCACTCCCTGGGTCAGGAAGATCCCCTGGAGGAGGGAATGGCAGCTCACTCCAGTATTCTTGCCTAGAGAACCCCATGGACAGAGGAGCCTGGCAGGCTACAGTCCATGGGGTCGCAAAGAGTCAACTGAAGCGACTTAGCACACACGCACATACACACATCTCTCTCCACGTATGTATATACATACCTAACATCTTTATCAGGTGTTGGTGGAAATGGGGAGCTATTGGTCAAAGAGCATAAACTTGCTGTTAGAAGATGAAGTTATAGGGGTCTAATGTACAGCATGATGATTATGGTATATATTTGGAAGCTGCTATTAATAAGAGAGGAAATCTTCTCTCCACAAAAGAGAACCTTAATTATGTGACATGTTGGAGGTGTTAGCCAGCACTACAGTGGTAATCGTACGGCCATACACGAGTGTGTCAAATCAACACACGATGCACGTTAGAATCACACAATGATATATGTCAACTATATCCCTGGTGGCTCAGATGGTAAAGCGTCTGCCTGCAATTCAGGAGACCCGGGTTCAATCCCTGGGTCAGGAAGATCCCCTGGAGAAGGAAATGGCAACCCACTTCAGTATTCTTGCCTGCAAAATTCTATGGACAGAGGAGCCTGGTAGGCTACAGTCCATGGGGTCACAAAGAGTTGGACATGACTGAGTGACTTCACTTCGCTTCACTTCATATCTCAATAAACCTGGGGCAAAAAGAAAGGGTTGGAATTATTTCCTCTTCAGCTTTCGGGTAGAATCACAGTGTTCAAAGAGTAGTGGATAGGCCCCTCCTGGTGGAGCTGACCCATGGTCAGAATGCCTTGGTGATGGGGAAAACAGCCCAGCTCAGGGGTGTGGGCAGGTGCAGAGCAAGCGTTCTCTCCACGGGCCAGGACAACCTGTTCCAAACACACCGGGTTACCCGGCACTGACCACCAGCGGGACACTGCCTGGGTTATCCTCGGTCAGGTTTTGGGTTCCGGCCACCAGGCTGTTTTTCCTCCAGTGACACCTACAACGGGGTTTGTCCTTCCTGCCCCAGAGCCCTGTACAGGTCAGGTCTAGCACTCCCTTCCCAAGGGTCTAAGCTCTGCTTCTCTTAGTTGTGCCAGGCTCAGAAGTCTTAAGAAAAGACATGTCCTACACTGCCACCTGTGAGGAATGGAGCGGGGGAGACTGGATGGGCAGAAGGGTTGTGCTGGGTCTGTGTTGCTGTGTGGGGTCTTTCTCTGGTTGGTTGGAGTGGGAGCCATTCTGTTGCGGCCTGTGGGCTTCTCATTGTGGTGACGTCGCTTGTTGTGGAGCACTTGATCTAGGACTTGTGGGTTCAGTAGTTGCAACACATAGGCCCTAGAGCATGGGCTTAGTAGTGGCGCACGGGCCTAGTTGCCGCTCAGCATGTGGGGTCTTCCTGGACCAGGGATCAAACCTGTGTCCCCTGCACTGGCAGGCGGATTCTTATCCACTGCACCACCAGGGAAGCCCTGGGGAGAAGGGTTTTAAGGTGGCTTGAGTTGATGATTTGGAAAACTAGGGAGTCATCCAGGTCTCAGGACCTATGTCAATGAACACGTTAGCAAGGAAGAGACGCCGACCACCTAAGGCAGTTAGACATGGTGGGAAGAGTTCCTGGAGAAGGAGCCGAAACATCCCGGCTTTTGTGTCGGTTCTGAGCTCAGCAGCTGTGTGACCTGAGGCAAGCCACAGAAAGAGGGACCAGGCCTTGACGTGTGGCTCTCAATCTCTTAGAGGGTCAAGACTCCCAGCGATCACTCCTTGTGGTTCTACCATTCATCGCTTGAGAAGAAATGACTGTGACTTTGGGGGTGCTGCAGCTGTGGGCTTTGCTGCAGGGTTATCACGCACGTCAACCTTCTGGTAGAATCTGAAGGGAAGGTTCAGGGTCCTGGCTCTCAGGGAATTCTAGAAAGCCTCTCTTCTCCTGCTTCTCCCCATGACATAAAGACTGTAAGAAAAAAGGATGAGGAATGGTCGTTGTTGTTCAGTTGCTCAGTCATGTGACTCTTTACGACCCCACGGACTGCAGCAAGCCCAGGGGGTGGGGGGATGGGAAAATGGAGGGTGGGGGATGAGAGATGACAGTGTGGGGGATAGGGTGAGGGGTGATGGTTGGGGGAGTGGAGAGTGGGGAGGAGGGGATGAGAGGATGAAGGGATGGGGATGAGGTGAGGATGAGGACCTCGGTCACTCACGTGGTGGAAGGCTGTTGCCTGCCCTCGTCACCCTCCTCTTTTCCTGCCCTCACGCATGGGGTAGGTTAGTTTTGGTGCAATGCATCAAAGTAATGCTATGCAAGGTGGTCAGTATTGGCCAAACAAGGTGGTTGTCTTGTAGAAGCCGCTTCCCTCTAAGAAGGTGAGGGTCCCCCACGCTGTCTTCCCCACTCCCATGGGATTCAGGAGAGCATCTCCTCAGCTTCAGCCTCAAGGAGCAAAGCCCATATGGAGCTGGTTTCCTAGGGGAAGGCAGAGGGAAGAAAGGAAAGAGGGAAGGGAGGAGGAGCAGACTCTCAGGCCCCAGAGCTCAGGACACAGACCGCCAGAGCCTCCCATGGACTCTCAGTGTGTTTGTAGATGGCTGACGTGCAAGACCGCGTTCTTCCTGGCTGTGCCTGTCTGTCCGGATGGCTCCCGAATGGGACAGAGGGAAAGCATTTCCTGGGAAACTGGAGAAGGAGGGAAGGGCAACAGGTCTCGGTGGGACTACAGTGTAGGGAAGAGGCAGGAAGGGGGACAGATGAAAGGGGAGGGGGGACACAGACAGGCTTGTCAGAACACGGGTGGGAAACCCCTGACCGTGCCCTGACTGTGAGGCGGGCCGACCACGGGCCGGTGGGTTGAAGCCACAGCTCCCGCCTGGATCCTCGCCTGGATTCAGCAGCTCCACGACTTCGGACACAGCCTTCCTTTCTCCCAGCCTCAGTTTCCTCACTTTGCAGGTGGGGAGGAGGGGCGATGAGGAGGGCGGCCCGGGCGGCCCCACCCACCCACAACGCTCCCTTCCACTCTTGGGGCTCCCATGCACGGTGGTTCCCTCTCTGCAGAGGGCCCCTAGGGACAGCCCTGGAGCCTCCCCAGACCTGCAGGGGCGGCCTTGGGACCAGAGCCTCGTCTCCTCCATGTAACTACCCATTACAAGGAGCCGCTCTCCATCGAGCGGGGGCTCTGGCAGCTTTATTATAAGTTTATTACATGCTAATTCAAGCAAATAAGTTTGCCCCAGCTGTGAAGCAGAGGAGATTAATAACCTCAAAGATTACTTTGCTGCTTTGATGAGTTTCTTGAGCAGAGTATATTTAGGAAGAGCAACTAGATTAGTCAAAACCCCCTTTTATTAGTAGTGACACTGTGCAAACGACTCTATATGACTGGAATACCAACTACTTAACTCCCTGACCTTCGTAGTCAAATAAACACATCTCATTATAGCAACACGCCTTCCGGGTCCACACACCAAGACAACTGTTGGCCGAGGAGCGGGCGGTGGGGCAGCTGGCTTGCAGATTTGTTTGGAGAGGGGGACGGGCTCCAAGTGGACATCTCCCTTTCCCTTTCTTCACCCTTGGACTGGCTCAGGGCCACAGGGAATGCTCTGGAGGTCCCAGGGCTTAGAAGAGTCAGTTCTCAAATGAGGGGAAATGATTTGCCCAAAGTCACAGTGAATTAGCCATGTGGTCTCTACAGATCTGCCGCCTGGATCTCCACTCCAGAATCAGTTTTGCAGCGAGGGACTGGGCTGGCTTCTGGTGGAAACTGTGAAGGTGACCAAATCAGTTCCAGGGACACTCTGACCCCTCATTTTTATCCAGGTATCTGACCTCTTCTTCCCTTCCCTGCTTGGGAATCCCACCTCCCCAGGTTCAGGAAGGAAGGATAGAGGAGGCATGTAACCAGGGATGCTGGCATCTTCTGCCAGGGATCCTCAGCTGAACACAACTAACCCAGCACTGAGGTCCCATCCCTGAATCCCAATAAGCCCATGAAGGAGGCCCCACCCTTGGGTTTTTTTCTGAATAAAGACACCGGGGCTCAGAGGGACTGCCCTAGTGGTCCAGTGGCTAAGACTCCATGCTCCCAATGCAGAGGACTGGGTTTGATCCCTGGACAGGTAACTGGATCCCACATGCCACAACTAAGACCCAGTGCAGCCAAATAAAGACGAAGAAGAAGAAGAAAAACGACACCAGGACTCAGAGAGTTTTGGCCACTTACCCTGAAATGCCCTTCTCCCACTTGACTCCTTGGAAAATACCCACGAGTCTCTCCTGATTCAACTCACTCGTCACCTCCTTAGTGAATCCTCCTTGCAAGCTCCTCTCTCCACATCCCAGCAGCACTGATTGCAATGAATGGTGCTCATCTGCTTATGATTTGTCTCTGTTATTTGATTGCTCCTTAAAAGCAAGCGCCGAGTCTCTTTATCGTCACATCCTGTGATCCTGGCAGAGGGCCCGGTTGGTAGCAAGTGCTCAACCAACACTGGCAAAGAATTGACATTGTTCTGGATATTCTTGGTCCTGTGGGCACTCTATGCAGTTCCATTTGTCCCGTGTTTGACGCTACTGATTGACAATCTGGGGAGGAAAAAATAGCCATAGCTCCCTGATACTCCTCAACAAAAAACTGTAGATGTGAAAGAAAACAAAACAAAACAAAACCCTAATAATGTAGACAAAGAACTACAGGAGAAAAAGATGAATATGTATCTCAAGTGTAGAAACAAAAGCAGTATTTATAAAAGATAGATTTGATCATGTAAAAAATTCAGATTTGTTTCCCCATAAGCTAATTTCCATATTGTATCTGCCTATATTCCTGGTCAGCGACTTAATTTCATCCCAAACTTTAAAAAGCATTATCAGGGTGAAAGACTTGCCAGCAGAGATGCTTGGGTTATGTGATGGCTTATTATTTGGAGGATGTCACAGGGATTTCACCCTGTACTTTCTTCCTTAGTAATTAAACCCTGAAATTTTCTAGCAAAATAATACATTTCTCAGTGTTCCATGAAGCTAACTGGTCAGGATACAAATATAAGTAGTGTGTGAAACTTCCAGGTCCTGCCCTTGATGAGACATGGCTTCCTCTCTCCTTGCTGGCCGCCACGAGACAGGCTCTGGGAAGCCGTCCAGATCGCAAGATAGGAGTCAGTGTTGAGGGTTCCATAGCAGAAAGGTGAAAGGAGCACCCCAGAGCCAACACATCAGCCCCAGAGAGCTCACTGGAATATTAAGTGTGAAGTCTATGTTATTGCTATTTTAGGGTCTTTGTTATAGCATCAAGCCTCTATTCTAATTATAGAACACTTTCATATGAATAACCAAGAATTGGCCCAGAGTCTTGATATCACAGAACTTGAATATTCTGGTGCCTACACTACTCTGAGCATGTTTAGGAGTTTCTCGAATTGTAATAGATTGAAATTTCACGATTTCTTTTAGGATAACTTGCTTTGTGAATGTGACTTTGCAACCTTGTAAATATTTTTTACAATTATAAAAATTTAAAAACTAATCCATAAAATAATGAACTGGTTCAAAATTAGGAAAGGACTCAGTCAAGGCTGTATATTGTCATCCTGCTTATTTAACTTATATACAGAGTACATCACGCAAAATGCCAGGCTGTATGAACCATAAGTTGGAATCAAGATTGCCAGGAGAAATATCAATAACCTCAGATATGCAGATGATGCCACTCTAATGGCAGAAAGCAAAGAAAGAGCAGAAAACTCTTAGTTCAGTTCAGTTCAGTTCAGTCGCTCAGTCGGGTCCGACTCTTTGCGACCCCATGAACCGCAGCATGCCAGGCCTCCCTGTCCATCACCAACTCCTGGAGTCCACCCAAACCCATGTCCATTGAGTCAATGATGCCATCCAACCATCTCATCCTCTGTTGTCCCCTTCTCCTCCTGCCTTCAATCTTTCCCAGCATCAGGATCTTTTCCAATGAGTCAGCTCTTCACATCAGGTGGCCAAAGTATTAGAGTTTCAGCTTCAGCATCAGTCCTACCAATGAATTCCCAGGACTGATTCTCCTTTAGGATGGACTGGTTGAATCACCTTGCAGTCCAAGGGACTCTCAAGAGCCTTCTCCAACGCCACAGTTCAAAAGCATCAATTCTTCAGCACTCAGCTTTCTTTATGGTCCAACTCTCACATCCATACATGACCACTGGAAAAACCATAGCCTTGACTAGATGGACCTTTGCTGACAAAGTGATGTCTCTGCTTTTTCATATTCTGTCTAGGTTGGTCATAACTTTTCTTCCAAAGAGCAAACGTCTTTTAATTTCATGGCTGCAGTTATCATCTGCAGTGATTTTGGAGCCCAGAAAAATTGTCAGCCACTGTTTCCCCATCTATTTCCCATGAGGTGATGGGACCGGATGCCATGATCTTAGTTTTCTGAATGTTGAGCCTTAAGCCAACTTTTCCACTCTCCTCTTTCACTTTCATCAAGAGGCTCTTTAGTTCTTCTTCACTTTCTGCCATAAGGGTGGTGTCACCTGCATATCTGAGGTTATTCACATTTCTCCTGGCAATCTTGATTCCAGCTTCATCCAGCCCAGCGTTTCTCATGATGTACTCTGCATATAAGTTAAATAAGTGGGGTGGTAATATACAGCCTTGACGTACTCCTTTCCTGATTTGGAACCAGTCTGTTGTTCCATGTCCAGTTCTAACTGTTGCTTCCTGACCTGCATACAGTTTTCTCAAGAGGCAGGTCAAGTGGTCTGGTATTCCCATCTCTTTCCGAATTTTCCACAGTTTATTCTGATCCACATAGTCAAAGGCTTTGGCGTAATCAATAAAGCATAAATAGATGTTTTTCTGGAATTCTTTTGCTTTTTCAATGATCCAGCGGATGTTGGCAATTTGATCTCTGGTTCCTCTGCCTTTTCTATACTTGATCTTAGCCAAAAGCCCGAGAAGCGATCCTCTGCCTTTTCTAAAACCTCTGCCTTTTCTAAAACTTCTCTTAAAAACTTAAGAGAAAACTCTTAAGTTCCTACTGAAGAGCCTCTTGATGAAGGTGAAAGAGGAGAGTGATAAAGTTGGCTTAAAACTCAACATTCAAAAAACTAAGATCATGGTACTCAGTCCCATCACTTCATGGAAAATGGATGGGTAAAAAATGGGAAGAGTGACACATTTTATTTTCTTGGGCTCCAAAATCACTGTGGACAGTGACTGCAGTCATGAAATTAAAAGACATTTGCTCCTTGAAAAGAAAGCTATGAGAAACCTAGACAGCACGTATTAAAACACAGAGACATCACTTTGGAGACAAAGGTTCATATAGTCAAAGCTATGGTTTTTCCAGTAGTCATGTAGAGACGTGAGAGTTGAACTATCAAGAGGGTTGAGTGCTAAAGAATTGATGCTTTTGAACTGTGGATCTGGAGAACACTTTTGAGAGTCCCTTGGACTGCAAGGAGATCAAACCAGTCAATCCTGAGGGAAGTCAACTCTGAATATTCATTGGAAGAACTGATGCTGAAGCTCTAATACTTTGGCCACCTGATGTAAAGAGCTGACTCACTGGAAAAGGTCCTGATGCAGGGAAAGACTGAAGGCAGGAGAAGAGGGCAGCAGAGGATGAGATGTTTGGATAGCATCACCAACCCAATGGACATGAATCTGAGCAAAATCTGGGAGACAGTGAAGGACAGGGAAGCCTGCTATGCTGCAGTCCATGGGGTTGCAAAGAGTCAGACATGACTGAGTGACTGAACAACCACAATGGTAACAGGATGATTAGAAATTTTCTGTCACCTGATAGGATACATTAGAAAACATAGCATTCTGTTCAGTTCAAGTTCAGTTCATTCGCTTAGTCATGTCCGACTCTTTGCGACCCCATGAACCGCAGCATGCCAGGCCTCCCTGTCCATCACCAACTCCTGGAGTTTACCCAAACTCATGTCAGTTGTGTTGGTGATGCCAACAAAGTTGGCAAAGTAATGTCTCTGCTCCTTAATATGCTGTCTAGGTTGGTTATAACTTTCCTTCCAAGGAGCAATGTATTTTAATTTCATGGCTGCAATCACCATCTGCAGTGATTTTGGAAACAGCATTACTTAATGTGAAATTCTTCTTAAAAGGTGTTGCCTGAAATGAATCATGAAGCATCAGAAAACCCAAATTGAGGGACTCTTCAAAACAACTTGCCCATAATCTTCCACAGTGTCAAGGTCAGGAAGGAGACCAATGAAACAGGACACATGCAATGCATGGTCCTAGATTCATCTTTTGCAATACAGGACATTAATTGGGACCACTGGTGAAACTTGGATTGTCTGGTAGAAATAAATCAATGTTAATATCCTAATTTAATGGTTGTTTTATGATTACGTAGGAGAGTGTCATTGTTGTGGGGAATTTGTGCTAAAGGATTGTGTGTTTGTGTGTATGCCCAGGGGGCTGCTAGTAGTGATGGGACATGATGCTAGCCATTCATTCTCATACGGTCGAAGGGAAAATGTTATTTATTTTATTCTCTTTATGAGTCACATATGCAATTTTAACTTTTCTAGTAGCAATGTTTTTAAAATTTTTATTTTACATAAAGTTTAAGTTTTATTTGATTAATTATTTTTGGCTGTGCTGGTTCTCCATAACTGTGTGCAGGCTTTCTCTAGTTGCGGTGAGCAGAGGCTACTCTATTTGTGGTGTGTGATCTTCTCCTTGCAGTGGTTTCTCTAAAAAAGTTATTTTTTAATTAGTTAAATTATTCCGTTTTGGCTGCACTGGGCCTTAACTGATTTGCACGGGCTTTCTCAGGTTGTGGAGAGTGGGAGCAACTCCCTAGGAGTGGTGCATGGGCTTCTCATTGCGTTGGCTTCTCTTGTTGCAGAGATAGGCTCTAGGTGCTCGGGCTGCAGTGGTTTCAGCACACAGGCTCAGCATTTGCCGTCCGAGGGCTCCAGAGCACAGGCTCGGTAGTTGTGGCTCGGGCTTGGTTGCTCTGTGGTTCGAGGAATCTCCCCAGACCTGGGGTGGGACCCTCACTGGCAGGTGGATTCTAATCCACTGAGCCACCAGGCAAGTCCGAAAAAAGTTCTTTGTCCTAGTCTCGCAAAACTGTTTTTGTGAGTCTGACGTTAAGATTAAAAAAATATCTTTAGCGTTCAAAAAAAGCAAGCCATTTATAATAGCTCTCAAATGTGGAAACAACCCAGATGTCCATCAGCAGACGAACAGATAAATAAAAATTTGGTGTATCCATACAATGGAATATAATTTGATAAGAAAAAGGAATGAAGTACTGACACGCCTTACAATGTGAATGAACCTGGAAAATATTGTGCTAAGTGGAAGAAGCCAGCCAGAAGAGCATGTATTGTATGATTCCATTTATAAGAAACTTCTGGAACAGACGAATACATAGAGACAGAAACTAGCTTAGTGGTAGCCAGGGGATGGAGTGAGGGGCTAAATGGGAGTGACTGCTAATGGGTATGCCGTCTCTTTTTGGGATAATGAAAAGTGTTCTAAGATTGGTCATGGTAGTCATTGCATAACTCTGTGAAGACACTAAAAACCATTGAATTATACACTTTAAATAGGTGAATTGGGTGGTATATGAATTATATCTCAATAAAACTATTATCCCCAAAAAGAAAAAATCAAATTGCATAGGCATGATCCACCAATACATAAATTCCAATATAATCTTAATCTGGTGAGATTTGTTTAGGAAAAACAATGAAGCTTCTACCAAATTCGGTTCAATTCAACATGTATTTGTGGTGTACTGAACAGCAGAGTTTTTGGGTTTTATTTATGTAAGAATGTATTTATTTATTTGGTCACACTGTGTGGCATGTGGGATCTTAGCTCCCTGACCAGAGATTGAACCTGTGCTCCTTGCAGTGGAACCTGAGGAGTCTTAACCATGGGACCAGCAGGGAATTCCTAAGTAGAATCTTAAAAAAAGTAGCAAGTGGCCAGGCTTTGTGCTAGAGTTTGAGACTCAGGAACAGAACACACATGGGACTTTGCTGGTGGTCCAGTGGTTAAGAATCTGCCTTCCGGTGCCAGGGATGCAAATTCGATCCCTGGTCAGGGAATTAAGATTCCACATGCAGCAGGGCAACTAAGGCCAGGTTCCGTAACTAGTGAAAGCCTGCAGGTCACAAGCAAGACCCAGCGCAGCCCAAGAAAAAACAAAAACAAAAAAACGAGGAAGACACATGCCATGATGCCGTCCAAGAGCTCAGACAGGTCAGCCGTTTCAGGGCTGTAGGCTCAGTGCCGTCACAGAAGGGAACTGTGGGGGCCCGGGACGGGGGCACTCAGCCATTCCTTCTAAACCACGTTTCTGTTTTTTTATTTTTTAATTTTTTAGCCACTCTGGACAGCATGTGGGATTTTAGTTCTCTGGCCAGGGATCGAACCCCCAGCCCCTGTACTGGAACTGTGGAGTTTTGACCTCTGGACCACCAGGGAAGTCCCACTAGCCATTCCTTCTAGAAGGCTTCCTGGAGGCCAGGACTTAGAGCAGCGCAGAGAGGGATGAGGAGGTGAGTCGGGGCAGAGGGCACTGCAGAGAGAGGGTGCTGCAGGCAGAGGAGACCACCTGAGCCACAGGACACAGAGCGGGCCCTGCAGGGCGTACTTGGGACACCGCAGGAGTCAGGCGCGGGGAGAGGGCAGATGGGCAGGAGGGCAGGATGGAGCCACTAGGGGCCAAGGTGAAAGGAGGCCCCGAGGGGGCAGACTCCCTAGGGTGCAGAATGACCACGACGGAGGTCATCTGCAGCTTCCAGAAGGCTAAGGGGAGCCGGGAACCCGGAGATGGTGGTCAGGGCCTGTTTTAGCAGAGGGGCAGATGGCTGTCCCCGGACTGTCTGTCCCTCGGTGGGTTATCTGCCACCCCCCCCCCCACCCCCCATGGGCTCCTAGGCCGTGGGGCTTCTCCGTCCCGCTGGACCACCCCGCAGAACTGGTCTCATCTGCTCGGTTCCTTGGAGTCTGGCTGTCACTTGATTCCCCTGGAAGCCAGCTGCCGTGTGGGTGGAAGCGGGCGGGGTGGGGAGCAGGCTGCAGGGAGGGGTCTCCTTTGTGCGGAGCTCACATCCCTTCATGCTCCAGATGGAGGTCTAGCCTCGCTTCCTGAACTGAAGGCGGAGTTGGTTCATCTTGGAGGCTCCTGGGAGGGGAGACGGGGAGGAGAGAGGCGAATAAAGGAGCCCTTTGATTCTTCGCAGGAGCATAGCTATAGGGGTCCCGGTGAGGGCGCAGGACGGAGGTGAGGGAGCAGTGGGGCAGGAGGAGTTTGTAGTTGGGGGCCATTCAGTGGAAGATTCTGAAAAATATCTACACCAAAGCTTGTGAGCTATAGACACACCCACTCCATCTCTGATACAGTTGGTGGCATGATTGCTATTTCACAGAAGAAGGAGCTGAGGGGGTGCTGGGAGGCTCAGTAACTTGCCCAAGGTCACAAAGCTGGCTTTTGAGACCCAAGAATAGCTGCATCTGAGGCCTGCGTGGTACAGGATGTAGGACTGGACAGTCTCAAAGGTCCTCCCCACTGGGGAGAACCAAGAGAGGGCTGCAGGCATGGAAACCATCAGCGGGCCCTGAAGGCAGCAGGAAATGCTTCAGAGCTCCGTGACCATGAGTGGGCTAAATGGCCAGGTGGTCCATTGATCCATCCAATCCCCAGATTTCACGCTGGGTCCAGCATGCGTCCAGAACTGTTCACAGCTGGGCTGGGAGGTTTCCAGTTGCTGGGACTGGAAAACTCAGAGAAGTCATGGCACTTGCCCAGAGGTGGGGAGAGAAATGGACGTGTAACCCACACACAGAGGTAGAAGCGAGCACCGCCCTCAGTAAGAGGGCGTGTACGAGCTGGGGCTCTGGGGCTGGGAGCAGGCAGCCCTCACAGCGAGACAGGTGTCGTCTTGGGGAATTCACCCCCGTCCCGGGCTCTCAGAGCTGCATACCTGGGGTCCCCAGCACCCCGATGGACCCCTCTCTGCCCCCTCACCGAGCACTCAAATGGAGGCACAGTTGCAGAGGGCCAGCTCATGGACGTCATCGAGGACTACCTGGGGGCCAGATTACAATCAGAAGGTTGCCTGGCACTTGCTCAGTCCGAGCAAGTGGGGATGGTCGGAGCTGATGTTTACCCGTGACAACTAAGGAAGGATGGCTCACTCGTCTCTCTGCAGGATGAGAATCTAGAAACACCTGGGTGCAGAGCCCTGCATCGCTGCCACCTTACAGATTCCCTGCCTGTGGCTACAACACTTGAAGTTTACTGTGTGAGACTTCCTTTCCTCATGAGACGAACTGTGGCTCGGAGACCCAAGCAGAGTCCTTGGGTCTCTGCTTTCATGACTAAATGGTGCGTTTCTCTGCCTAGCCATCGTTTCTAGTTTAACTCTTCCAGAGAGATTTTTTTTTTTGAGCAAGGAAGACTTTATTCAAGACTATTGAAACTGAGCCAAGACTATTGTAATAGACGAGGGAGATTGGACTCAATACCCTCGAGGCAAAAGGTGGAGGAATTTTAAGCAACGGGATAAGCTGATGGTGATGTACTACAGAACTTTAGGTGGGGGATTGATCAATGTGAATAGGACATCAAGGTTTGCTAACTGTGGGTGTACGCTCAGTTCTGTCTGACTCTTTGTGACCTCCTTGGACTGTAGCCCACCAGGCTCCTCTGTCTATGGGATTCTCCAGGCAAGAATACTGGAGTGGGTTGCCATTTCCTACTCCAGGGGATCTTCCCAACCCAGGGATCGAATCTGCATCTCTTGCGTCTCCTGCAGTGGCAGGCGGATTCTTCACTACTGAGCAACCCTCCGGAGAGATCTTGATTCCCTCCTTTGCCAGCACTTCAGGAAGGCCGGACAGTTATCATCATAGCAACACGCCCCATAACCACCTCATCGAATGACAAATTCATCAAACTGACCCATTCACACACATCCTTTGCTTCTTTTAGATATGATCTTTACTGCAATTGTTGGTGAAAGCTGTCCCGCACCTAGACTCCCCATCCCCTTGTATAAAACGTTGCCTCCTTTAGTCTGAAAAAGAACTTCAGATCATACAGTTGCTGTACATATATGCTTTCAAAAACCTTCAATAAAATGCTCAATTTATAAAAGAGAACTGTAAGGTAAGTGATTTATAAAACAGTGATGTAATTTTATATATAAACATTTGGGGATGACTACGGCAGAGGACATAACCAAGCGGTCAGATGCACTTACACGTGTAGTCACTGTGAAGGTGACTATAAATGTAGACTGCCCGGTTGATGACTGGCCTTCGATGGCTCGGTTCTCTGAATTGGTGGATCAGTTGGTAACCTTCTGAATGAAGCAAAGCATGCTCTCCTCTTCATTGCACAGTCGTTACCTTCCTGCCAAAGCTGTGAGTTGAAATTCTGCAAAACATACTTGGAGCGGATTGTTAAATAAAAGTAGACCAAAGTCCCACATAACTGCGGATTGGTTTCTCATCTACATGGATATCCTGGGGGCCCCTTCGAGGCCGCACCCACCTTGTGTGGGACCCAGGTCAAGTCATCCTTATGCGGGACTGTCCTACACATCCCGGCATCCATAGCTCTGGCCCTGTTTGCTAAGGGGCAGTGGTGCCCCGTGACCACCAGGATGGCCCACAGATTTCCCAAATACCCACATGACAACCTCTTGGAGGGCATCGGAAAGGGCAGTAACATGTTTGAGGAGCAGGGACAAGGTCAGGGTTATAGTGCTGCGTGCCCACTCGGGCAGCTGTTGAGGGGTGGACAGGGAGGGGTCACTGGCGGCTCTGGCAGAGGTGCAGGTGAGAGGTCACCAGGGGGAGGGCATCGGGGCAGGTCTCCGGGGCGCAGCAGAGCCTGGCACACCCTGTGGGCTGGGAAGCCTTGGGGCCCGCACACCACTGATCGGTGTGGGAGTGGGCAGGCGGGGCTGGAGCAGGGGTAGGAGTTGGGCTCTGGCAAAGAAAGAGATTCACTCTGGCCTGCAGTTCCGTAGAGCTGGGACCACTGGGACCTTCGGTAACGGAGCCCTGAACCGTCAGCTGCCCCCAGAACCCCACACCAGCTGCCTGACTGTTGCAGCCCCAGCTGGGACACACGGCCTCACTTCCCAGTGGAGAAGAAAAGGACGCCAGACAGAGGTAAAAGCAGCGGCCCCCAGGACGCAGAGCGGCAGCAGTTCATGCATGTCTCCGTCCCGAGGGCGCTGCCACGGCCCCGCCATCCTGCCCCTACACGCGGCACCTCCGTGTCCTCCCGGGCCTGGAGTAGCGAGGACAGCAGGCAGAGGGGACGGCTCAAGGAGCTCTCAGGCTGAATTCCCAGGCTGGCCCAGCCGGGCCCCACCTCTGCGGGCACTGCGAGGACGGCCTCCGGCCCCAAGGGGCCCGGCTTTACAGCCTTTACAAACCAGACCTTCTCGCTTCTGACTTCTTGCCCCTGTTTCCCCTTGGGGGTGTGTTCAAGGAAATATCTATAGTCAAAACTTACGGAAGACAATTTAAATCTTTCCCAAAGTGTTTCAAAAAATTCCAAATGATGATTCTATTTAAATTTTCTTGAGAGAGAGAGCGAGCTTGGAAGGCTGAGTAGATCTTATAGCAACCTAACGAGGGAGGTACTGTTGTCCAATTTCTTACACACTCACACAGATATAGACACACTACACACACACACACACACACACACACACACACATGCACTTCACAATTACGGCTCTCTTCTTTTTCCTTCTAATCCCAGCTCTTGCAGGCTCTTGTCTTTCTCCCCACCCCTCCCTTCACACATCAGTTCATTTCTCTTTTGTCTGTGAAGGGGGCTCCTGTCTTGGGCAGGACAGTTCTCTCCTCATTCCAAATCTGCACAGCTGAGACCCAGGCTGGCAAAGATGCCATGCTCCTTGGAGGGTGTGGGAACAGGCGGGAGCTCAGAAGAAAGGCTAGCTTTTTATACGGTCATGCATTGACCGTGGTGACGTCAACCTTAGTCGGGTTAGACTTCCTGACACCACGCTTCCACAGACCCCGGACACACACCATCCTTCCTATGCTCTCACAGAAATAGCCACACATGCTGTTTTCCATAATCTCCTTCACCTAATTCTTTCGTGGGCATTTTTACATTTCTTCAATATCAAGTTCTGATATTCATAGCCATGACTCTGATTAGTGCAAGACGTCAGAGCGCCTTTTGAATCACTAAAGAAAGATTAAATTACATTCAGGATAGTTTCAGCATTAAGTGTAGCTGAACTAATTCAGATTCTGTGAAAACTGGCAATATGATAAATTGCAACTTTACACAAGCCAGCGTTCAGCTTGTGTAAAAGCTCAGCAGAGCTAGGCCATTCTAAGCCGTGAGGCCACAGGAACCCATAAACACACAGGAAGGTCTGGGCAGGAAACAGAGCTCCAGTCCCAACCAGCCAAATGCTGTCACTACCCCGTAAATCTCCTGGAAACTCAAACAGCCGTTAACGTTTGCCGACGTTGTAAGTGATGCTCTCATAATCACTGCCATCTATCTGGGCTTGGCCATGGACAGGGTCATTTGGTTAATGCAGGATTCCATCTTCATTGCTCTGTAACTAGTTTTTAATCAGCGATGATTGCTAAGCTGGGATGCTGTGGGCTGGCTCGCCTGCTCTTTCCTCAGAGAGTGCCTGCTGACATGTCACAGCAATTAACCAGAGACCTGCGGGAGAGGTGGCAAGGGCAGCCAGAGAGCCTGGCGGCTTGGTGCAACTCCAAGCCTCTTCCTCTCCCCAGCGGGGGCGCTCTGACCCCCAGCCACCTTCGGAGAGTTGCTGGAGCGCATCGGCAGATAACGGACCCCCTCAAAGAGGCATCTATTCTGACTATTGCTTTCGACTTGCTCGACAATTTAAATCTTACTTCCCAGGTGGCTCAGATGGTAAAGTGTCTGCCTGCAATGCGGGAGACCTGGGTTCGATCCCTGGGTCGGGAAGATCCCCTGGAGAAGGCAGTGGCAACCCACTCCAGTACTCTTGCCTGGAAAATTCCATGGACCGAGGAGCCTGGTAGGCTACAGTCCATAGGGTCGCAAAGAATCGGACACGACTAAGTGTCGGACACACTTTCACTTTCTTTTAGGATGTAGAGATGATGAGTCGTCTAGCTATTATGTAATCAGTTCTGACCGTCAAAGAAAAATTGATTGGAAGTGATAAGAATCTTCGAGAGGGCTTCCCTGCTGGCTCAGTGGAAAACAATTCCCCTGCCGGTGTCGGAGATGCAGGTTTGATCCTCAGTGCAGGAAGATCCCATGTGCTGAGGGACAGCTGAGCCTGTGAGCCACAACTATTGAGCGTGTGCTCTGGAGCCCGGGGGCGGGGGTGGGGGACAGCTACTGAGGCCTCGCAACCCAGCTACTGACGCCCGAGCACTTAGAGTCTGTGCTTCACAACAAGAGAAGCCACTGCAATGCCTACACATCGTAACTAGAGAGCGGCCCTCGCGCTCCACGGCTAGAGAAAAGCCTGAGCAGCAACTGAGAAACTAAGACCCAGCACAGCCAAAAATAAGCAAACACATTAACTAAAATATAAAAAGAGAACCTTGGCGAAAGTGTTTTTATAATATTATATAGTAAGAGCAGAGATATATAATGTAAGAGCAGAGATGGGGAAAGTTAACTTTCTTCTTAAGGGAAGGCAGAATATAAAACATTCAGAAATAATATATAGTCATTTCTCTACATTACAAGATTTTGAAAGGGACGATGAGGAGAGAAGTTGTGGGTGTTTCAGGATTTCTCAGGCAAGGATATTGGAGTGGGTTGCCATTTTCTTCTCCAGGGCATCCTCCTGACCTAGGGATCGAACCCACATCTCCGTCTCCCACATTGCAGGCAGTCTCCTGCATTGAAGGTGGATTCTTTACCACTGAGCCACCAGAGGAGCCCAGAGAAGCTGGGAGAGCTATTAAAAATGCACTTCTGGCTGGTCAGTCTCCATGGTCCTCTTGAGGAAGACATGGGAAATATTCCTCAAGATCCCTGTGATGGCTGTACAAGCTTTCCAAAAAGACTAAACACGACATTTTAGCAGCTGTATAAAGCGACGATATAAAGCAGCAGCTTTTTAGCGCCCTAAGTGAAAGTCACTCAGTCGTGTCCCACTCTTTGCAACCCCATGGACTATACAGTCCATGGAATTCTTCAGGCCAGCATACTGGAGTGGTAGCTGTTCCTTCTCCAGGGTATCTTCCCAACCCAGGGACTGAACCCAGGTCTCCCACATTGCAGGTGGATTCTTAACCATCTGAGCCACCAGGGAAGCCCTTATTTTATAGCAGTAGGTACTATATTGCTGCGGTTCAGTCACTAAATTGTGTCCGACTCTTTGCAACCCCATGGACTGCAGCACGCCAGGCTTCACTGTCCCTCACTGTCTCCCAGAGTTTGCTCAGACTCATGTCCACCACGTCAGTGATGCCATCTAACCATTTCATCCTCTGTCGCCCCCTTCTCCTTTTGTCCTGTCTTTCCCAGCATCAGGGTCTTTTCCAATAGGTACTATAGCTCCATGCATTTTCTATCAGACTAATGAGTGTCGCTTATTTTCATTTCCCATTTTATTTGTGATTTTGAGCATGTTTTCACATGCTTTGTAGGTTGAGCCATTTGGACTGACTCTTCCACAAATCACCCATTCCTGTCCTTTACCCGTTTATCTGTTGGGTTGCCTTTGTCCTATCAGTTCATAAGAACTCTATGTATACTAATCTTTGTCCCCTACATTGGGAAAAAATGTTTTTTTCTCAAATCTGTCATTGGTCTACTTTAAATTTCTTTATCACATGTAAAGTTTAGGGTTTTTTTTAGTGTTAAAGGTTTTTATAATATATTTTCTTCCACGGCTTTTGGATTTTAGGTTAAAAAACCCCTAGATGATGCATGAATGATGCAGATTTTTTGGCAAGAATCTTTTTTCAAATTTTACATTTAAATCCTTAATCCATCTGGAATTTATTTTTATGAATAATGTAGGTTGGGAATCAACTTCTATTTTTCCTTCATTGAAAAGCCAGTTGTGTTTGTACTCTATATTATGTAACCTATCCTTTTTCAACAAAATTAAACTACTCATTACATTTATCATATGCTATTAAATTCTTCTATATACAAGATCTATTTCTGGATTATTAATTCTATTTCACTAATCTATTTTATTTTTTCTATACTTTTGCCACACTGATGAGACTAAAGTGATTTAGGTAATCTTGACATCCAGTAATACAGATAACATTTATTATCCTTTTAAATACTTTTCTTGCTATTTGAGGGTCATTTACTCTTTTTTGTATTTTGAAGATTTATTTAAACAGTTAAAAATTCTGTAATGGTTTTTATAATTGTGTTTTCAGTACACTATATATAAAATTGGGGAGCACTGATGTTTTATATCTCTCCATTCAAGAATGTGATCTTTCCATTTTTTCAGATCTTGTCTTATGGTCTTTAATAGTATTTTATAATTTGCTTATTATAGATTATATTCTTTTCTTATATAATTTACCCCTAAATATATATTTTTATTTTCAACATCAGGTACTTATTACTGGATAGATGTTCAACTGATTTTTGTATATTTATCTTGTAGCCAGTCACCTTACCAAAGTTTTATACCAATCTCAGTAGCAATTTTTATGTATTTTTTAAAAACTGGAATCTCTTGAAATTTCTAGGAATACAGTCATATCTTTATCTTTTCCTCCTAATGTTTATATGACTTTCTTATATTATTGTTTTCTCTAGATCCTCTAAGATAATATTAAATAGTTAAATTTGGAAAACTCAGCAGTGGCCACAGGACTGGAAAAGGTCAGTCTTCATTCCAGTCCCTAAGAAAGGCAATCCCAAGGAATGCTCAAACTACCGCACAATTGCACTCATCTCACACGCTAGTAAAGTAATGCTCAAAATTCTCCAAGCCAGGCTTCAGCAATATGTGAACCGTGAACTTCCAGATGTTCAAGCTGGCTTTAGAAAAGGCAGAGGAACCAGAGATCAAATTGCCAATATCCGCTGGATCATCAAAAAAACAAGAGAATTCCAGAAAAACATCTATTTCTGCTTTATTGACTATGCCAAAGCCTTCGACTGTGTGGATCACAATAAACTGTGGAAAATTATAAAAGAGATGGAAATACCAGGCCACCTGACCTGCCTCTTGAGAAATCTGTATGCAGGTCAGGAAGCAACAGTTAGAACTGGACATGGAACAACAGACTGGTTCCAAATCGGGAAAGGAGTATGTCAAGGCTGTATATTGTCACCCTGCTTATTTAACTTACATGCAGAGTACATCATGAGAAACGCTGGCCTGGATGAAGCACAAGCTGGAATCAAGATTGCCGGGAGAAATATCAATAACCTCAGATATGCAGATGACACCACCCTTATGGCAGAAAGCAAAGAACTAAAGAGCCTCTTGATGAAAGTGAAAGAGGAGAGTGAAAATGTTGGCTTAAAGCTTAACATTCAGGAAACTAAGATCATGGCATCTGGTCCCATCACCTCATGGGAAATAGATGGGGAGACAGTGGAAACAGTGGCTGGATTTATTTTTTTGGACTCCAAAATCACTGCAGATGGTGACTGCAGCCATGAAATTAAAAGACACTTACTCCTTGGAAGGAAAGTTATGACCAACCTAGATAGCATATTAAAAAGCAGAGACATTACTTTGCCAACAAAGGTCCGTCTGGTCAAGGCTATGGTTTTTCCAGTGGTCATGTATGGATGTGAGAGTTGGACTGTGAAGAAAGCTGAGCACTGAAAAATTGATGGTTTTGAACTATGTTGTTGGAGAAGACTCTTGAGAGTCCCTTGGTCTGCAAGGAGATCCAACCAGTCCATCCTAAAGGAGATCAGTCCTGGGTGTTCATTGGAAGGACTGATGCTGAAGATGAAACTCCAGTACTTTGGCCACCTCATGCAAAGAGTTGACTCATTGGAAAAGACCCTGATGCTGGGAGGGATTGGGGGCAGGAGGAGAAGGCGATGACAGAAGATGAGATGGCTGGATGGCATCACTGACTCGATGGGCATGGGTTTGGGTGGACTCCGGGAGTTGGTGATGGACAGGGAGGCCTGTTGTGCTGCAATCCATGGGGTTGCAAAGAGTCGGACACGACTGAGCGACTGAACTGAACTGATAGTGATAGCAGCATCTCTACAAGTGTCTTATTTTAATTGAAGTAGGTTTGGTGTTTCACTGCTGAGGATAGTTGCTGTTTGGTTGAGTAGATAATCTTATATATTCTGTTTCCACTTTCCAAAGTTTTATTAGGAATAACCATTATATTTTCAAATACTCTGTGAGCATACTGTTATGATTATATTTTTTCTCCTTTATCTTGCCAATGTAACAGATTATGCTGATAGCTTTCTTGATATTGAAATATCTTACAACCTTGAAATAAAGTGTACTTGATCATAGTATATTACTCTCTTGATGTTTTGCTGGATTTTCTTTGATAACACTGTATTTAGAATTTTTGCATCTGAGCTCCTAAGTCTGTAGATGTATTTTTGGTCTTACATCCATATTGGGTTTTGACATCAAAGCTATGTTAGCTTTATAAAACAGATAGAAGAGCTTTTCATATTTTTAAAATCTTCTTAAATGGTTCAAGAACATTGGAATTATTAGTTAGATGAAACTCATTTGTAAACCCATTTGTACCTAGTCCATATTTCAACATTATATCTTTAATTACCTTTTTGATACCTTCTTGGTAATAAATTTGTTTTGACTTTCCACTTCTCACAAGTTTCAGTAATTTTACAGCAGATAGGAAATTTTTGAATTCATCAATTTTTAGGTTTGTTGTCAATAAGCATTCTTTTCTGTTACTTGTGGTTTCCTTTCTTGTTCCCTGTGTTATTTATTTTTGCTCTTTTCTCTCTTATTTAGGATGATTTGTCTATTTTATTAGTGTTAGGAAATAACCAACTTTTGGAGTTATTTATCCCCTCTATACCTTTGTTGTTTTCTATTTTATAGCTTTCAGCTTCTATCAGTTGCATCATTCTAGTTTTTAGGGGCTTTTTGCTAGGTTATGATGAATAACAATATACAGTTTTTCTATTGAAGGCATTTTAAAGCTATGCATTTTCCCGAGTACAGCTTTTGCTGTATGTTATAGGTTCATGTATAATGTGTGCTTTTTGCTGCTTTCTAGACAGGCTATGTTTTCTTTAATTTTCCTCCTTGACCCAAGGATGGGATGTATGGAATTGTGCTTCTTAATTACTGTGGAACTATAATGGTTACAGCCTTACTTTGTTTCTAATTTTATTGGATTATGATAAAGGAATATAGACTATAAAATTGCTACTTTTTAAAGTTAATTAATATTAGTATTAGTAATTATTGTTCCCAATTAACTAAAAATAACAATACTTATTATTTTGGCCAAGTATTGATTGTTGTACATATGGATATACAACAAAAATGTACATTTTTAAAAAAGATGCTATATAGGTCATGTGATCTTTTGCTAATTGCATTATTCCTCCATGTCTTTATTTTTGTCTATTAAAAATGTCTAGTTCTGAGAAAGGTGTACTAAAAATCACCTTGACAGTGAAAGCTCAGAGTCCTAACCACTAAATCGACAGGTAATTCCTCAATTCTTTAAATAGTCTTTTATCATTACAGAATATCTCGTTGAGTGCTTTCAAAGTTAAATACCACCCTTGTCTAATATTGACATTTCAACTCTTGCCCTCTTTTGTTTGCATTTGCCTATTTTCCCTTTGCTGCCCCTTTGATTTCATCTTTCTTTATCATTTAAGTGAGTTTCCATTATGGCACATTGCCAGGTTTTGCTTTTCTAAACACATCCCTCTGCTGTGTAATCATAGCAAATTCAATCCATTCTCATTTATTAGATAATGATGGATTCCCTTGACCAAATTCCTTACTTTGCTTATTATACTTGTATTTATCTTAACAGTGGTATTTCTTATTTTTCCAAGTTTTCACTTAGCTTTCTATTCTATGTATTTTTCTATTCCTCCCTGAAGTTTGGTTTTCTCTGTGACTGATATTTTTCTGCCTCTTTTGGGGTACAGTTCATGGGCTCAGGTGGACCCTCAGAGGGCCCCTCTCCCACCCCACTGCCAACCAGGCATACTCAACATTGATAACTGACCTTTGTTACCAGGTTTGAGCCCAGGGGCAGGATGTCCTGGGTTCTCAGTTCTGCCATTCAGCAGTAGTAGGACCACACCCAAATCACCTGCCCTCGTTGAAGAGGAAAACGTGGACAGTTGGTGCTCCTGCTTCCCACTCTCTCCTTAAGGCTTCTGGACTAGTTTTGGGCTGAGCAATCAAAAATGATCTGAGAAAATGACCTTTTCCATGTCTTTGGCCCATTCCTCTCAGAATTCTAGAAAGGCATTTCTCAAATATGCTCTTATAGGTCTTCCATTTCTGTGGGACAGCAGGGTTTATGTAATATTTTCCTTCTCTCCTGTCCTCAGTATAACTAAACACTGCAGAATGCTGACACTCTGCCTTTGGACACACAAGAGGTGGGCTAGATACCAAACTCTCCTGTCTCCAGGCTTAAATAAAGAGGGGAACCTTCTACCATCTTTTTCCAGCACTTGGTGTAGCAGAAATGTCCATATGAAAAAGCTGGAATAAACAGGAGACAGGAAATTAGAACAGGGACCCACAGAAGACATGCCCTGGGGACTATGGCTTATACTCAAGGTCTTGAGGAAGCAGCTACAAACCTGTACTTCATTGCTTCCCAATCACCTTAAAAGCCAAGAAATCCCTCTGGCTCAGATCTGGTTTAGATCATCCTTGACTGCTACCACCAGGTCTTGGGACTTGCCCTCAACAAACTACATCTCAATTCTGTTTTCTCTCAACCATGAGAAGTATCTATTTCTACATCTCTAACTTTCTGATTCTACAACATTCATTTCATTAGGCAAAACTCTGAACTCCTCGAGGGCAAACGCAAGGTTTCTTCACTCCCTACTCAAGAGTCAGAGAAGTTGGTTCACTGCCTTCTCCTGCAGGCAGCTGAGAACGCGTTGAGGCCAGCCACCTCAACGGTGTGAGGGAGCCACCTCAACTGCCCCTGCACACTTCCACCGTCTGGGTCCTGCGATGTCACAGGACCACGGTGCTTATTTCCTGCTCACCCATGGGTTTTGAGGTGCTCTCTACCTGCTCTTCCACTACAATGTTTTCTTATCACTTCATAAAATAGTTGCACAATGGAAAAGATACACACACACACATATATGAGTCTATACAGCAGAAAGTAACACAACATTGTAAATCAACAATGCTTCAATAAAATAAAATAATCACCACACACACACACACACACACACACAGAGACACGAAAGTTCCACAAGCTCCCTGGGGACAGGGAGAGGGCTGCTTCTATGCTGGAGGCACTGTGACCATGTTGAGGGCAGGTAGGAGGCAGATGGGCCCCCTCAGGGTAAAGCAATTGGAGATTCATTCTCTATTGACTCAAACTCCAGGAAGAGAAGAGCAGGACAACTAAGGGAAAAGGCTGGGCCCTCCCCAGGCCACGTAACTCTCATTCCCAAAGTCAGGAGGACCGCTCCTCCCCCCGCCTCCACCACCACACTTGAACAGAAAAGGCTCCTTGCACGCCGGAAGGGGAGCAATGTAAACGGATGCTCCACCCAGTTGCACCTGCGGTAGGACCCATCTCAGCTAAGAGATGTTTAGGTACATGTGGGAGGATCCTGAGAAATACCAAATATGGACTGTGAACCAGGCAGATTAGAATGATTGGCTAGAGGAAACCCGCAAGAAATACACCATAATAGTGTCAGGGGAAGCACACTGACTGAAACCGCCCACCCTGGCCAGGCACCATAGTAACCATTTGCATGAGTTGTTTTATGACAGGAGGTCCTGATAAGGAACACGGAACTAATAAGCCACCACCAACTGGAAGAGTTCTGGAAAGGTCAAAAGGAGACACCACATGTCCAACCACCTCCCAGAATCCTCCTCTCTGGCATCCATCTTGGCTGGGCAAGGCTGCGCCACCAGGAAGGACTCTGAGTCAGAATGATCGGCTCAAGACAACCCGGAAACTAATCCCATCACCATAAAACCCGAGACTGCAGGCCATGAGACAGAGCTGTTCTCCTGGGTTCCCTCACTCTCCTGCTCTCCACCCGGGTGCCCTTTCCCAATGAAATCTCTTGCTTTGTCAGCACATGTGTCTCCTCAGACAATTCATTTCTGAGTGTTAGACAAGAGCCCAGTTTCGGGCCCTGGAAAGGGTCCCCCTTCTTGCAACAATAGTGATTCAAACTGCCATGAGGATGCGACTCAAGAGACTCACTCTCCCGGAGTCCCCTCATGTGTCTATCCAAACGTACTGTGCTGTTTCCCCTCTTAATAAATACTATACTTGCTACACTACCTTCCATCTTTGTGAAAATTCTTTTCTGTAAAGCCGAAGGGCCAGGGCCCTTGTCACTGACCACTGGGTCTAGTGGATAGGATCCGGCGCTTTCACCACCGTGACCAGGCCTCAGTCTCTGGCTGGGAATCTAAGCCTTGCTTCAAGCAGTTGCAGGCTGAGGCCACCCAAGATCAGGGTGACAGGAGGCAGGTGTGACCAGTGACACCCTCCCCAAATCAATCACCAGCTCCCCTCCCCCACACATGTATTTTATACTCAATGGTGTCCAACTCTTTGTGGCCCCATGGACTGGAGCCCGCTAGGCTCCTCTGTCTATGGAATTTTCCAGGCAAGAATACTGGAATGGGTTGCCATTTCCTACTCCAGAGGATCTTCCCGTCCACACGTGAAAGAACATCAAACAACTCTGTTCAAAACAGTTTATTTTATTTTATTTTTGTCAGACAAACACATTGATTTCTGGACCACAGTAGAGGATGGAAACCTTTCACAAACTTATTTATTTGAAAATACAAATATAAAATTATACTTTCCACATCTGTGATGTGAGAGACTGCCATCCACATAGTAATTTTTTACAACAGGGCTTTAAGAAAGCCACACACAAAGACCTGAAAGATGCTTGAGATATATATATATATAGATACATATATATGTATATATATAAAAAAAATACTCACTACCAAAGTTGTCATCAGTTTCATACTAAAGTATAAAAGTAAGGGTGAGGTCAGCCACAGTGCTAGGGAAAGTTTTATTTAGATACATTGATGTCCACATGAAACGCTTAGACTTGCATCCTATTACATATGGAATTCCGAGTTTACAACACACCATGAACGGCAGATTGGCTAGCCCACGCTACTCAAAGGACACTCACAGATTCCACACAGGATGGTACAGTATGTACAGAATACAGTAGCAGAGAGCCTTCTGGAAGGCTCTGGAAACTTTTGTCTCTCAGTCTCCATCCCCCGCCCCTCTGCGTGCCCCTGCCTCCTAGAAACAAACTCCTATCCGAGACAATACATTCTGATTATTTGATAGCCAAGTGTTTGGATTCAGGTTGCTTCCCCAGAGGGGTGGGTTTTTATGTTTATATTTTTGTTTTAGTTTACTTACTTTTTTTTTTTTTGGTTAAAAAAAAAAAAGAAAGAAAACAAACATTACAGTATTAAAGTATTGCTTAACGTACAGCATCTCCTTGTGTAGTGTCTGTGCTCAGGACTGGGCTGAGCTGACTTCTGCTTCTTTTTGTTTGGAGTGGGGGGCCGGGCGGAGAGGGGTGGGGGGAGCCCGCCAGTGTCTCTCTCCCATGTGCTTGCCTGCATCTGTCCCTCTGCCCCCTCCCCCGCCCTCAACCCGCCACCCTGCTTCAGCCTTCCTTGGAAGATAGCCGGGCTGGTGAAGCACATTCAAGAAAGAAAAACATTCTTCCCTCCCCCACCCAACCCCCCAGCCTCCCTCTGTCCCTGTGAGCCACTCCCAACCGATAAGAGAGAAGTATGAGTTAGTGTTTCTTTTGTAAACAATTTCATATGCAATATAATACAGAAAGCATGGCTGACCTTCAATAAAAAAAATGTAGTAAACTATATTGCTTTATTCTTGATTATGCTGCAGTGAGTGAATGGCAGAATGAAGCAGTGTGGGTGGGTGGTGGTGGCTAAGTCCCTAGCCCTCGTTTGCACTAAAGATCAAAATAGGTTTTGTTTTTCTATTTGGAACAAAAAAAAAAAAAAAAAAAATTTTTTTCCCCCAAAATCCCCAAATGAAAAAGAATCCAAGAAAAGAAAAAATCAAAAAAACCCAAGAAACAAATCCAAAACAAAATTGAAAACAAAAACTGAACACCTTTCAGGTCATTAGAACCAACAATTACCCAATGATTTTTATACTAGTCTAGCAAGATGTGTGTAACATTCATTGGCTGTGAACTGCTGTGCAGTGAAACATTAAATTGACAGCAATAGAGCCATGCTACCTTAAAGTCCAAGCTACGCGTTCAAATCAAGATGAAGGTTATGAAGGAGAGAAACGCAAAGGCCTGCTGGGACTTCGTTTGAATCAAGCCCATGAGCGACTGGGATAGAGTGAGGCTGTCTGGTTTTCCCAGTGGGTGTGAGGAAGGCCACAGACCAGGTGTGAGCAAGCTCCTGGAGAGGAGACCCAGAACTCGGTCATCCCCGTCAGCTCCACGTCCAGGGAGAACCAGAAATCGGTCCAGGAGCTTATGTGCCCACTCTCCTCCGAGTGGGAGGAGAGGAGTTTGGGGGCCCCAGGCAGATGGATCTAGAAGCCAGAAAGTCACCCGGTGGCTGCTTTGTGATCCTGGGGAAAAGCCATCAGCCAAGAGGGTTTCTCCCCCAGGGAAGGCGGAAGGTGGTTCCCATGTTCGCCACTGAGCTTAACTGAAACAAAGACAAGGCTGAACATCAGTGCTAAAATAATTTACAAAAATCTTTCAAAATGGACTTCTAGATGAGTGGGGGACTAACGTGAACCTTAACCTAGGTAGCCACATTAAAACATATCAGATTTCCACGAGATTTGTGCTATGGGCTACTGGGTCTCTTCAAAAGGTATTATAAACATCTAAAACATATTCACACAGATTATCAATTTCTTCTGAGCATTCTTAAAAAAATATTTTTTTCTCTTAGTAAAATCATTTTAATATACCATGCCTCCCTCTTTTAAAAAATAAATTAAAAAAATCCAGTTTTGCATATCTAGCATTAGCATTTAAGGTAGTATGGCACACCCCTTCACAGCTGGGGGGGGGGGGCGGGGTGGGAATCTACAAAACGCCGTAGAGTCTACCGGCATCTGAACATTGTGAGACCTTGGGTTAGTTGAAACCACATCAGATCAGCAAAAATAAAATGAAAACTTGAAATTGAAAAAAAAAAAATGAAAGGAAAAAACTGCCCCAAAATTATTAGCATTTTTTTTTTTTCATAAATAAGAGAAAGTTCTATCCTTACTGGTCCTAAATCTGAATAACTATGTCTAATTTTTTTAAACCTTAATTATGTTATACCTATCAATATGTACTAGAAGAAAGAGGAGAAAAAAAGTCACTACACTAGTACCAGGACAACACGCTTACAAGATAGCCATTTTATACATTATTAACAGACAATGATCAACAGAGAGTCTTCTATGAGGTGATGGGGGATGCAGAGAAAGGAAGGGTAGTACAGTACATCACCAACATGGACAAAATAGTAATTAAATTCCCTAGTCTAGACACTGAATTTCTGGGAATTTATTGTCTCTTTTTTTTTCAAAATAAAACTTCTATTTTGTTATTTTATTACTTGAACAAGTTTTGATATTTTAAAAGCGCCCAGCATTTTACTTAATCTGGTTGTTTGGAAATAAAAAAAAAAGAAAGAAAAACAAACAAAAAAACAAACCTTCACCAAACAACCTAACATTTTATTGGAAAAAACAAAGGACATGATTAAAAAAAAAAAAAAAGATGTTGCTATTTAATTAGAATTGAAAAAGGCTTTTTTTCTTTCTTTCTGAGTTAGCATTTTGGAGCCTTTTGCTTGAGGATGCTTTTACCCTACCATGTCTGTGAATGTCTACATTAGTCTACTTTGTTAGTAAAATTTATAAAAATAGGAGTGCAGCAGCTCTTTATAATAAATGTCGCATTCAGTGTCTCATACTGGCTGTGCCTTAAGTACCAAATTTATAAACGTAACAATTTAAAAAATATTAATAAAACGTCAATATCACATTTTAAAAAAGAAAAAATATATATCCACACTACAATATGTTTTAATGCCATCTATTGAGTTGTACTTCTATAGTTGCTGTTGCCGACCTATTACCAATATTAAAAAAAAGTTAAATTAAAAAATATCCTTCATCATAAGTATCTTTCCCCAACCGAGGACCATATATTATAACAGCCAAATGTTAAACATGTGCAAACAGGAAACGGTCAGTTTTTCCCACCAGTCACAGTGCAGCGATGTTTATACTTTTTATTTTTTAAAATTCTGTTTACATCTACAATAAATTAAAAAAAAAATTCTTTCATAGCCTCTCTGGTGATACTTGCAGCACTGAGGTATTAAAAAAAATATATAAACGAAAAGGTTGCTTTCCTAATTGGTAAATAGAAAGTGAATGGAGAAAAGATTTCATTAATGCAGGCTTATCCACTCCTGGCCCATGGGCCCCCGGAGCTGGGGGGCGGCTGGGGGGACAGGGGAGAAGAGAGGCAAAGTGTCCTAGGGACCTTTGGAGGTGCTGAAATGATTGGACAATAGAAAATGATCAAATATTTAAAAATTAAGACTGAAAAAGAATGTCCCCCCACCCCTCCCCACCCAAGCCAAACAGGTGTGCTTTGAAACATTAAATATGTTAAATATTAAAATTGTAGCTTTGTTTTTAAAAAACGTCTTGGGAAAAGCAGTTTTTCATATTTTAAATAAAAATCTAACTAGACGGTAACGTTGGAAGCTGTGCACAGACGAGAGGTTAATATGCTGGTATGACACTAATACAGTTCTTAGGTCTATCACACAGACAAGAGGAGCTAAACAGTGTTCTAACCTGTCTCGGGGTCGGCCTGGCAGCTGGGTGTTCACCGCCTCAGTCACTGACTCAGTTACCGTCCCTCCCCTCCTCCACCCACACAGCATCAAACTGCCTGGGACCGACTCCCTCACAAAAATATTTTTGATTCTCTCTTTCTTAATAGTTTCTATGTAGTTAATGGAATTGTATTTACAACATTTCTTTTTTAGAATTCACAATTGCAAAAAACCTTATAATATCACCTCTTTCAACAGAAAAAAAGCACTTATAGAAAAGGAGGACACGCAAAACATTGTCGTCCTTACCTTATTGCCGAAAATAGATATACTTAGGTTAACAAAGAGACGCCACAAAAAAAGAACCGCTATAGAGTCTGTTCATTAGCCTACTACATCTCACTTCTTACACAACGCAGAGTAGAAAGTTGATGCCCACCTCCCGCTCAGCACCTCACAACCTCGCTTCTGTGTGTGCTCACATTCCGCCTGAAAATTCATACAGTCTCAGAATCGATACCAAAATATTCAGAGTAATAGAACCATCTCAGCATCCTTGAAAAGTGAGAACAGAATTAAAGAAGCAAAAAAAATTGTTTTAAGAAAAAAATAATACCTTAATATAACAATTATACTATGGTTAACTTTTAACTAGATATTAAAGCTATATGACTACTGGACTAAGTCAAAATCACTACCAAATGTGATTCAAAGAGATTTAAAAGGAGAAGGGGGAAGAGAGAAGAGGGAGGGAAACCATCAAGAAAAACAAAAACAAAACAAAACCAAAATCATGGGATATATACACATTTAAAAGCTGTTGTCTTATATTACAGCAGATTCGTGAGATGATGAGATGTAGTCAACCCTCGATCCGAAGTGAGCCATCTCTGGTTGGGATGGGGAGTGAGGCTGGTGGGGGAACAGGTCTGATGACATCACCTAAACAAAGGGCCACTCAGAAACTTCGCCCAGTCTTGCCTGGACATCCAGGTATGCTCTGCAGGGCACCGGAGGTCGAGGATGTCCGGAAGAGAACATAAGGTGGGGTGGGAGGAGAAAGAAGAAATGTCAGGCAGGCACATGGTTTACTCTTAACTTTTTAGCTAGCATTTTCAAAGGATGACTACATTGGGCTACTGAGGATGTTTGAAAGTGGCCAGGCTAACGGCTGACTGGGGTCACAGCCTGAGCTGTGACATCTGAGCCAAGCTTGATGCCGGGGAGAAAGAAGGCAGCTCTGTAGCTCATTTTGCTGGCTTGCTAATTTGCTGATTCAATATACTATGGTAGAATTCTTGAGGCAATGGTGGAAAATGGGGTCAGCAGATGTGGTCACGCTGGGTTTGCAGCTGGAATGGTGAACTGCAGAGTGACTAGCGCTGCCTTTTCTGGTTAAGAGTCTGTTTTCAAAGCTAAATGTTCAAAAATGTCTGTCTTTAGGAGACAACCATCAGTGACTGTCCATAACTAAAACTGCAAATTTCTACTTAAATCATATTATGTACAAAAGACTCAAGGTCAGGACACTTATAAAAACATACACAACTAATAATAATCAGCTTTGGTTCTAGAAAATGAGAACAGGCCCGGGATTCACAGACTTGCTGGTTGATTCTCCCCGAACTGACTGGGAGCCTGGGCCCCTCCTTCCACGGACAGTGCTAAAGGGCTGAGGGTCATCTCCGCTGGGCACAGACTGTGTGTGTGCTCTGGGGCGGCCACGGGCGAGTGGTCAGCCCTACTCTCCGGTCTGTTCCATCCTTCCGAGTCCTAAAGCTGGTTGCGGGAGGCTGGGCTGCGAGCAGCCTCACCTCCCTCCACCAGCAGGGAAGCTCTGCAGAGGAGGGTGGGGGCGCAGGCGGAGGGAGCCCTGCCCCGCCGGTTCCGGCAGGGAGGGAAGAGGCACTGGCAGCTGTCTGAGCCCCGTGTCATCTGACTCCACAAGGGCTGAGCCACCTTCAGCCCCCACGGTCTTGGGTCCATCAGCCCACCCTGCTCTCAGAGGAGCCTCGCTTTGCTGGGACCCCTCAACCCAGTTGAATTAGTCGTGAGTAGCTCTCCTTCACACTGTTAGTGGCCTCTGGCTCCGGCAGGCCAGCAATGGCTGGGTCAGTGCTGGAAGGGAAGTGGAGGCGAGGGGGTGAAGAGAACTCACACACGGGGTTTATTGGGTTAAGAGAGGCAGTTGCGTTAGTCGAGGTGATTCCTTAGAGCAATATTAGAGAAATCCAAGAGATGTACGGAGCTTGGCTCCACCTGGTCCCCCAGCTGGGCCCACCCTACCGGGTCCTGGCTGGCTCGGGGGCCTGGAGCAATCCTTGACAAGAGGGGCGTCCTGCTGACTGCAAACCAGAGTGGCAAATCCATCTCAGCCTTGCTTCTCCCAGAGGGACAGGTGCTCATGTCCCAGCTGGGATTTTGCAAGCAGGATCCATTCCCAGGCCTCAGCTGTGGCACTCTCAAAGAAGAAACAGACTCTTGTCTCAAGACCCAAAACCAGCTCGCTAACACGGGTCACATTGAGCTTTCACGAGAGAACCCCCTCTCCCTTCCTGGTGCTGTTCCGGAGAATGAGGGATACCCATCTTCAATGAGAATACGGCAAGAGGCTCCCTCACTGACTGCCCCAACCTCCCCTCTCCTCCACTCCACCCCTTCCATATTCCCATCAAAGTGATTTAAAAAATGTTTAATTAACTTGAGCTCAGTTTAAAAGGTTAGGAAACTGGCAGGGATCCAAATCCATGTAACGCAGGTGATATCGTTAATTTAATTTGCTTTTCGTGCGGTAATCTGGATAATTACTCAGTAGTTACTGGCAAAAATGTTTTCTTTTCACTCAAAGATGGAGCCTGGCTGTCTCACTGCATGAACCCCACTGGCCGAGCCCAGTGAGCTCTGGGGAGCTGAGAGGGCCCGGCAACCCTGAGCACCCTCCGCCCCAAGCCTGGCGGAGGTCTGGAGTCTCTCTGCCTCTGTCCCCCGGGGACGGGCACAGCACAGCATCTCCTTCCAGTTTCCCACACTTTTGATCGTATTTCAAGACAGAGAAAGATGAGAGGTGGGAAAGATAGAGAAAAAGGATTGAAAGAATCAAAGAAAAAAAAAAAAAGACAGTGGAAGAAAAATGGGGGTCATGATTTAAGCCAGAGAAGGAATGAGAGATTAAAAGGCTGGATCTTGTTGCCCCCACCCCCCCGGAAAGGGGTGGAGAAAGAGGAGGAAGAGACGTTGACGCGATGGGACCAGGGCCCGTGCGTACTTGCATGCCAAGTGTGCATACACGTACGGACACGCCTGGCGGGCGAGACACGTGGCAGAAAAGGCAATACCTCAGAGTGGGGTGGCAACGGAAGCACCTGCTCAGTGGTATCCATTTGTAAAGGCCGTTGCAATCAAAGGTCCCTAAAATTGCACAATTGTTAAGGTCATCAGCACGCTATACATGGGAACAGATTGTCATATTCTGGGAAAGGAAATTATCGCTAGGGCTAGACTGTGGTTGCCAGCATGAATATGTAATTCTGAGACACCATGCCGTGAGGCGCTAGGATGACATTCTCCCAAGCCCTGACTCCCCACCCTGGCCCGTCCACTCGCCCAGGGGAACACTGAAAGCCAGATGCCCAGGGGTGGATGGATGAGAGGAGAGGGGCTTGTGCCACCAACGATGGGCACCGTTGCACTGAGCCCCAGACAGCCCCCGTGGCTCCAGCTGGGGAGAAGGCCAGTCCCGTGCAGACCAAATGTGACTTGGCATTGCTTATTTCAGAAATCATCACAGCACACAGGTCAGAGACCCAGGTTTTCATGAACAGATAGGGTCAGTGTTTCTGGGTGCTGACCGTGTCCGACGTAGTGGTAGACGATCCCTGAAATGGATGCAGCTCTAGGTTGACTAGTTACTGCTCTGGATTAGGTGTTATAGCCCATCCGAGGGGGTGTAACTCACCAAACTACTGCCTAAGTGATATTGGTTCTGGAGTGTGATTCAACAAGGAGCCGGACTGCACAGGCCAGGCAAGTCGTGTGTGTGTGTGTGTGGTGTGTGTGTGAATGTGTGAGATTGTGTGTGCATGCATGTGTGTGGGTTGGGGGGGGCGACCTTTCAATGCCAGGGGTACAGACTGGCTGCCCCGATGCCCTGATCGTCTGCACTTGCTTTGTTCTCCCCAGCACAGCCTGGTAGGGGGGTTCTCCCACAGGGATGTGACCTGGGACAGCAGACACTTCCCTCTTAGCTCAAAATCAAACTGTCTCCAAGACGGCGAGGTTGGTCGATTTTCTGTTTCCCCAATAGAAGGGACAGTGAGCGAGTGGGCTCAGGCACATTCATGCTCACACACACCGCGAGGGGGAAGAACAACACAATCTGAAAACAGCATGCAAATCTGTTAAGCAAATTTCCATTGCCTGGATTAGTCAGATTATAGAACCACAGAGCATTACAAATGTCAAATGCACCTGGCCTTCGGGGGCGGGCGGAGCTAAAGAGTGCAAAGGGGAACTTACTTGGAGCCCGGAGACTGTAAGAAACATTAGCGGAGGAAACCTCCTGGGATGGGACTTGCACCCCAGGCTACGTCCCAGGCCCCAGTGTTGCCCCTGGACCCCAGGCAGGACTCTACTGACTCAGGCTGTCATCCTATGGGGATGGGGCCCTAGCTCCAAGGTCCCAGCCCCCCTGAATCTCCAGGAGGCCGGGATCAAGGAGAGAGGGGCTGACCTTGGGGGTCTACAGTGAGCCAGCAGCTGCCTTAGCCTGTTTCCTTAAAGTCTCACACATCAGCTTTCGAGGGAGGGACACTTCTTTTCGTTTTGCAGCCAGGGATGCAATGGGTTGTACATGCGGTTCAGGGTTGTGTGACCTGAACGTGACCTGCCCACACTCCCTCCACTCCACCTGTGGCCCGCGCACGGAGGCTCTGGAAACATCTAACGGGGGAAGCTGCAGCCGGGGGTGGTGGACATGGGTGCGGTGGGGGACCCAGTGCCCGCTCCTGGCTTGCCGGCTCGGGGCTTCCCTGGCACAACCCCCCCCGCGGGCCGCAGGAGATGGGCAGGAGGGCAGGGGCAGGGAGGTACTTACGGCGATGCCGTGGCCGAAGCCGGAGCCCGGTTGAGGGCTGGCGGCGCTTATGTAATTCCCCACTCCGGAGTCCTGGCTGGCAGGGCCGTAGAGGTCGGCGACGGGTCCTGGGCTGTTGGCCCCCGGGAAGCCTCCGGGCCGCGCCGGGTTGGAGCCTGCCGGGGAAGCGGGCCCGCCAAAATTCGGTTGAGCACTGTAGCTATTCAGGACTGGTGTGCAGAGAATAGAGCTGGGTATGAGGCTGGAAGCCAGGCATGCACCGGTCACCACAAGCCAGACACTCGGGAGGAACAGCTGAGGCCCGACTTCTAACACTCAACCAAGGCCATGCGAAGACATCAGCAGGGACTCAAGAATACTCAGCCCAGGCTACTACTAAGAAGCTCGGAGCTCCAAAAAGAGATAGAATAAAAAAAACAACCATTCAACACAGTATGGCAACCAACCGGGGTGCTTCACTGCCCACCAAATTATCACAATAGAAATAGAGAGATATATGAAGAGAGAGAGAGAGTTGGTTTTTTTTTTTTTTTCCACATCTGAATTGATGCTCATGCAGTCTTGTCTAGATCTGGGCACGTTGAGACAGCATTCACATCCCATGCAAACTACAAAGGAACTAGTTTTAGACTACACATTGTGTTAATATTGATATTAAAATGTGACAGGAAACAAAGCAATTTGTGTCCAGGAAAAAAAAAATCTTTGGGGAAGGAATTTTTTGGTTTCATTTTTTTTTCTTTCTTGTTTTTGGATCCATTAAATGACAAATTTGTTTCAAACAACAAAAAAAGGCAAAAAAGATCTTCGGCTCTCCCCCCCTCCCCACTGGCTACTCCCTCCCTGCCCACCCCTCCCGTTTACATCCCTGAATGAAAGTCGTCAATACTGAACGTGGTCGGAGAATGGGATATGTCATGGAAGACTTGGGCATTTTAACATAACCGTAATGATGGTGGCAGAGGGTTCCCTTTTGGGGTGGAGAGCAGGGGATGGAGGGAGGGATGGGGTGGGGATGGAGAATCTGGAGGCTCTGGGCCAAAGCTGGTGAACGCCAATGATGCTACAGGACACCCACACACTCACCTCCTGTAGTAGAAGGAAAGGGGGGATTTAAACTTTTTTTTTCCTTTTGTTTAAAAAAAAAAAAAAGACAAAGAAGTATGAATTCAGAGCATACTGACTGAACCAATTTACCACTAAAGCGTATCTGACCGAAAAGCCTGCATTCTGTTGGTTATCTTCAGATAGACTCCAGACGGAAAGAAGAGCGGGGACTGGACCTTTGCTACAAGGAGACTTCACACCCACACGTGCCTCGGGGAATGGTGGTAGGGAGGGGGCAGGGTGAGGAGACGCTGCCCCCGGCCCCCTCCTTTACTCTCCCCAAGTCCCGTTGTTCCCGCCCCAGTGAGGACCACAGCTTGTAAACAGGTTACTGTCTCGTCTTCATTTCCCTTTAGTAGCTTAAATCTTTTATTTTCCATAACAGGAAAAAAACACTTTTTTATACTGTGAAAGTAATTTCTCATTGACTTTCGAAGTTCAAGGTGAACCTAGGGCTGGCCAATTCTGGACTACAACCTGTCCATCCTGAAGAACCACGCAAGACGGGTTCCACGCACTTCCACAAATCCCAGGGCGCGCTCCTCACGACAGCCTTCTCCCTCCTGTTTTTCTCGGCATTTCCCTCTGCCCCGGGCCCACCTGCCCTCAGTGGCAGCAGGGAAAACAACTGCAAATCTTCTCTGGACCACGACCTTGCCCTGGGCACCTGTGGCTGGAACGCCTCACCTCTGGGTGTGTGTGTGTGTGTGTCAGGGGCGGGGCTTGAAGAGCCAAACCTGGATTGACTGCTACCGATTAGTCAACGACCGATGATGCACCCCAGCCAGGCTGGTGGGAGACTGAGACGGGATGCAAAGATGCCAAGGAGAACGAGCCAAGCAGGCCCGGGCTCCCAACTCAGCAGAGAAAAGGCAAGCTGCTTCCTGGGAAGGCCATCTGGGGCAGGAGGCTTCAAGGTCAGGCCCCTAGGATGCTGTGCCAAGAAAGGAAGGAGCTGGCTAATGGAAAGCACAGGTTAAAGAGGAAAAAAAAAAAATCCCAGAGGCTCAGAGCAAGTGAATGGCTGACTTGGGAGTACACTGGCAGACAGAAGGGACAGGATTTTTGAATACAGGAGACTTAGCTTGCAGATGACATGCCTCCCTTCTCACTCATGGAGGCAAGGATCAAGCTGAGATATTCAACAGACAGCATTATGTTGGGCTCATACACTTTCTTTTTCCAGGCCAGGAAAAGCAGAGAGCTCAGATACTGACTCCTGGTTCTTCCAGGCAGCTGACCCCCTCCTGTTCCAAGTAACCAAGAGAGTAACTAGCCGGCTCTGTTTCAGGGTAACGAGTGGGAGGTGGGGCCACGGTGGAAGGCAAAGGCTTTCCGACCTCTTTCTCCTCTGGCTAGATGAGGATCCAGGAGGACATAGGGTGGGCACGCCCATCTAGAAGACAAGGAGGAGAGAGGTTTCCACCTCGGCTCCTCCCAGCAGGGTAAGGACCACCCAGCGACTAACTCAGCCGGTGGAAGGAGCCTTGGGAGAGAGGAGACTGCGCGCTCACGGAAGGATGCTGTCTACAAATATGCCCCTCCAGAGGCTCAGAAGATGGGGGCTGGGGGTATTCGGCCCGCCCCTGTTACCCTCCCCATCCTGTGTGCCCAGGAGGCCTGCAGCTGGAGAGCTGGCCTGAAGGGAATCTCCCAGTGGGGGCTACATCGCCCCTCCCCATCCTATCCTCTTCCATCCAATGACACCAGAATCACTGTGGAGAAGGCACTGTTACAACCCAGCTCTAAAACCAAGTCTTGCACGATTACACACTTGCCCCCTGCATGCCTGAGCCCCAGCTCCGTCAGCCTGCAGACACCCCCAGTCAGGGCTGCAAGTCGGGGCCATGGCTCCCCGCCTAGGACGCAGGTGGCAGGCCAGGAGCACCGGGTTCTGGGCTGGTCCTTTTGCTCTGGGCTTTGGGACAGTGGAACCTTCACCCTCAAGGGCTGAAGGCGTAGAGGAGCCGGGTTCCTGGGTTCCTCAGTCAATGATTCCCACTTTCTCTGTGGGCAGAGGATCCCGGCTCCAGAAAGCGGGTTAACAAGCCAACCTATGTCCTGAACCCATGCATCTCCGGGAGGGCACTCCCCAGCTCAGCAGCTTGAGAAGGAAAGGGGAAGGCGCTTCAGACACCAACATGCGCTGTGTGACGGCGGGAAGGCAAGAGGGACACGGTGATCTTCTTTGGGGACGTTCAGCCTGCACACCGGCTGGCAGCACAGTAAAGGAGGAGACCCTCCCCTCCAAGCTGTGACCTTGAGAGAAGAGGCAGGGAGGTGGGGGGCAGAGCATAACTCGAGCGCCTGACCTGAGGGCGCTTCTGTGCTAGTTACCCTGAATCAGTTCTCACTGGGCGGTCTCCTTGCAGATCACCTCCAGGCTCATTTTAAGGGGCAGAAATGCTCCCAAGGCCAGGGTCAGGTCAGGAAGAGGGAATGGGACGTCCCTCAAGGCTGCTCAGCCTGGGTGTGTGTGTCTGTGTGCGTGTGGAGGAAGGGAGGAAGAGGTCTCAGTAGGTACTGCTGAATAAATAGTGTGGAGATTTAAAAAGGACGTTATGACTCCTGTCCCAGAAGAGGACAGTGTCTTGCAAACACCCTGGCATTTTTGCAGCAGAAGCTGTGAGCATTAAGTGGCCTTCGGCAAGCTCTGCACCAAGCAGCAGAGTGGGAACTCGTGGTGGGGCAGGAAGGTCACTGCTCCACCAGCTGCTCTGGGCAGCGTCCACAGCAGCGGTTTAATCCGGGGCAGGCTCCTCTCCACCCCCGCCCTGTGCCCCAGGCATCCTCTGGGCTTTCTGGGTCCAGGCACCAGTATGCCTCAGGGAGGCAGCTCTGGTGCAGAGAAAGGAAGTGCTGGACTTGGAGTCAGAAGACCTGAGTGTCACCCCAGCTCTGACCTCCAGCTACCTGCCTGGGGGCGGGGTGGGGGGGGTCAGCGCCTCACCCACCAGAGTCCTCATCTATGACACGCGAGTCCTGCCCTACTCAGCCTGACTCTCGGTGGGCTGAGGCAAAAATGCAAAAGAGGAATGACTGTAGCTCATCATGCTTGGAACAAATACACCCATTTTTGAAACAGTTATGTATGTACAGACCAACCAGGTTTAGGAAAACCTGATATAGGAGAGCACAATTCACTGGCCAAACAAATCAGGAAGTGATTCACAAAAGGATCTGTTTCATCCACCCTGCATTTAATTACCTTGGACCTGATGAAAAGACTCTGGGGAATGGGGGGGATGGAAACACAAGGACACTACGGCTCGCTGAGGCCAGCAAGAGGAAACGCATCTGAATTTCAGTTGGTGGCATTTTGCATCAGATAAAAGGACGCACTTCCTGCCCATCAAGGGAATACACCTGGATGGCTGGCCCAGGAAAGCCATCCCAGAGTCCTTCTCCAAGGTCTGTCCTGCAGGCTCAGACCCTCACCTGCAGGGGCAAGACCCAAACCTCGGGAGCATCTGGGGCGTTTACAGCAAACCCTTCCTTCTGGTGGGTACGAGTCTGCATGTGGTTTTGCCCAACTGTGGTCAGAAGGAGCTGGGCTCAGAGTGGGATTTGTCACTGAGGGTGGGGAAGTTGTGGGAGAGGGCAGTGAGGATCAGGAGAGCCACACTGTAGGTCTAGGAAAGGTTGGAAGCCTGGGTGCTTCTGTATGCTCCCAACGTGATGCTGCTGGACCTAGGGCAGAAGGCTAGAGCCTGGGACTCGGAGGCAGGCACCCCTGGGAGGGCATCTCTGGCTCTAAGGCCTGAAGAGTGGATTATTATTGATTCAGAGAAAGGAACTGTTAACAGAACTGTTGCTATATCTGAGATAAGCCAGGGTCCACCAAGTCCCAGCCTCAGACCGGGGTCCTGGTTTGGTGGGTCTCACCTTTCACAGAAAGGCAGAGCCAGCCCTCAGGACAATTTCAGTCTCCCACTGACGAATTACCGGTGGCCGCCAGGTTCAATCTCGGGAGGGGGCCTCGTGGCCCCCTGCTGGGACGGTGTGTGCTGCTCAGGACAAGGCAGGTGCCGTGGTAGGCCCGCCTGCACAAAGCGCAACTCAGAAGGCAATCTGCTGCCCAGCAGACCTCCCTGCGGCTGCATGAGGCGCAAGGGCAGGGAGGCTGGGCTGGAGGGTGTCACTGGCCTCTCCCAGCCCCAAGCCCCTGCAGAATGCAGGACCTGGGGCACAAGCCCATGTGGTATTCTTCATGTTAACGCATCACACTAGATTGTAGGGAGTCCTGTTTGTTTTAGAGGATTTAAAGAAAGTGACTGAGAAAGCAATGAGCAGAGGGGCTCTGTCGACGGGCTGATACCAGAGTCACCGCGCCTCCGACACTCACCTCGTCCCTACCACGCTTCTCTCTGCCGGGATTAAAACTTGGCAGCAGCAGAGACTGCGTCTCTTGTCAGCAAGGGACCCTCTGGGGAGGGGTGTGCGTGCAGAAGGTGGGGGCTCTCCAGGTTCTGATGGGGCCCTGGGTTCTCCAGACCAAGAGCAACCTGCCCGATTCCCATCTACCACGGGGGGCTCAGGGAATGCTGGGTTTCACAACGTCAGGCGGCTCTCAGAAGCCGAGGCCAGATTCTGAACAGCCAGCCTCTCAGGAATGCCAGCTGGTCAGCTGAGGCTTCTCTGAAAACAGAGTTGGGGCCCCCAGTCTGCAGTCTCACTGTGCCCTCTCCAGGTCGTGCCCACAGTAAATTAAAGCCGGTGGTCAGTCGGGGAAGGTCGGCCTGAAAAGATGAACCTGCTTCTGATAAGAAGGAGAAACACTCAGCTGTGAGCTACCACAGCTCATCTCCAGCGGAGCAAGGGGGAATCACACTCCAGCAGTCTGCCCGGCCACTGGGTCCCAGGGATCTCGGCTCAAACCTTCCTCCCAGAGCCTAGCCTGAAAGTGGGAGAGGTAACAGAGAGGGCCAGCAATTACCTCTAACCTGGGAAAACTGTGAGACACACTAAATGAAAATTAAATCTGCAGGGACCCAGATGCAGCGACAATCAATTTTATATACGACATTTCTTTTTTTTTTTAAGCTCTGCTGAAATGCAAGCTATTTCAGAAGGCAAGGAGAAGATATACTTTAATAAAACTAGGAAGGACTGAGAGCTATGTGATGGTATTTCGTTCTTCTGTCTCCCTATACAAACCAATATATTGCCGGGAAGGACAAACTCGGCCTGCTATCAGCATGTCTTGACACATCTGAGACGCCTGGCTCATCACAAACATTGCACCGACACTACGAGAGTGTCGTAAACACTGGAGAGCGTCGGCTCACTCCCTGGGCTCAGCGTCACAAACGTTCCCAGTGTCGCTTTCAGAGATGCCGGTCTTGGAAGACTGCAGAGTCTGCTTGTTCACTCAACACCTAGCCTGCTTCAGACCACTGTGGGGGGCACAGATGTCTGCTGGTTAGTGCTGGCATATCTTAAGTAGGGAATGGATGGACAGTGGAACCTAAGACTCAGGACTCATGGTTTTGTAGAAAGGTCGCAGCTTCAGGTCAAATCACATTCCCAAAAGAGACAACTTCACTGCTGGCCAGCTCCAAAACCTTCACATCCTGGGTTCCTAGTGAACCTGGGTACTCATCACTCAGATCAGTGTGAGGAGACAGCCCCCAGAACCCTGTCCAAGGAGGGCTTTATGGCCAGTACTTTATGTTGCTGGACAACCTCAGCAGAAAACAGCTCATTCTCTGTCTTGACACTTTTTGAATATCAGCCTTGACTTGGGTATGTCTCTTCCTTACAAGGGACCGGGCTGGGTTGGTTGGGAAGGAGGCGGCGTGGCGTTAGTGGCTGACTGCCATCTGCTCATATGAAGGGTAAATTCTGGGGACGGAGTAGCACTGAGTGGGCTGGGCCTGGGCTGTGTTTCCTTCACTGCAGCCAGATTCTTTGCCATCTGAGCCACCAGGGAAGTCCTCCAGGTGCGCTGGCAGGCGTTTTAACACGCCGTGCTCTCGCTCCTAACAGCTGTAAGATGGGCTTTATTGCCCTGGGGTTGCGTCCACGCGGGGCTGTGTCCAGGGTCTCACAGTGGCTCAGACTGGCTCATGTGAACTTCAGGGCAACTCCCAGCTGCTTTTAGACTGAGTCACACTGCCCAGCTGTCCTTCCTGGCACCCTGGTTTGCAAAGGTTTCTTCTGTTTATTTGGCTCTTTCTTTGCTTCGTGGAGGTTGCAAAACCAAGGACGATGAATCATACCTCCAGTGCTGAAGTGCCAGTTCCTGAGGGCATGGGGCCTGCGGCCCTTTCCAAACTGGGAGCTCCCCTATCAGACCGGGGGCTCCCTGAGGTGGGCCATCTCTTTATGGCCCCTGCCACAGCAGATAGGGCATAGCCTCTCTCCTGAGGACCAGACCACCTTCCTCTGAACCACATCTCAGAACAGTACCGGGCACAAAGCAGGCATGCGGTATTGCTGGGGTCAGAGTGTATCAGAGAGAAAGGAAATCCTCCCATGCACCCCAGAAAGTGCAAGTAGAGAGCTGGTCTTAGTCCCCCAAGACCACTCCAGTCTAGGAAGGGCCATCCTTCTGGGAGCCCTCAGCTGTGAGCACCTTCAGTGTGTGCTGCTTGATTCCATTTCATGGAAACTCACTGTTCATGGCTCCAGAAGCCTGGGCGTGGGGTGGGGAGGATGCCCAAGGGGCACCGCTTGAGGACCTGTACAAAAGGCTTTCCACTTGAACAGCCCGTCTTTAATGATTATAAAGGCACCGGAGTTTAATCCATTTTTGATGTAAGCGCTAATAGCTCTGTGTCCTTGAAGTTCAAAGCGGGCGCATACATGTCACTAATTAGCCAAGCACAGCGCCATTCAGCTCCCTCTCATGTTTCTAATTAGGTCTTTAATAACAAACAAACTCCGACCTTACCAAAGGCCCCCATTCATCAGACAGTCAAGGAGGGTGGCTGCTTCCCTGCTTATGGTTGCTCCGGGCCACTGGGTCTCTGCGTACATGCTCTCAATCTCAGCTAGGACAGGCCTATTCTCGGGGGAGGCAGGAGAATCCATCTGTGAGGACACAGACCCTTCCAGCCTGGCCAGGAGGGGTGGGTCCCGTTGCCCTGCTGGGAGGGCCAGCCGTGGGCAGGAGAGGCCTGAGCTCCAAGGCTGCAGGCTCACGATCTCTGTCCTCAGAGGAAGCTGGGGTGAACCGTCTGGCTTGTGGCTCTGCTGATCTGTTTCTGAAGGTAGGGATTCTGATGACGAATCACAGACATTGTGTGAGGCTCTATATCTGGAAGAACCTTGTGGTATCTGAGTCCATGATTACATACTGGACTTGCCTGGGGAGATTTAAGTACTGCTGAGGCACCAGCCCCACCCCCCGACCCCTAATTCCCCTGTAGATTCTGATTTGACGGATCCACAGTGTGGCCTGAACACTAGGAAATTTAAAAACTCCCCAGGTGATTCTAACATGTAGCCAGGTTCAAGAACCACTGTGTTCACCTGTTTCACAGCTCATCAGTGGTAGCTATTAACAGGTCTACCTTTATTAATATCATCCAAAGTGCCACAGCCTAAAGGGTTAATCAACCACACCCAAAGATGAAAATCTTGACTATAGGTTTTTAAAAAAAATAATACACAATTCTGGAAATATTTCTATACCTCTCAATGCCTTTGTACATTAAAAAAAAAAAAAAAAAAAAGGCATGACTGATGTTTCAAATTATTCCCTACCAGTTGACGCAGCACTTGGAAGCCCCTGGCTTCCTCTCCAGTCACTTCTCTCAGATCTAAAGGTATTAACAGTCACCCCTTTGTTCCCAATGATAAGGGATCCAGAGCTTTGGAAACAGCAGCAATACAGAGCTATAGAGCTGACGGGTGCCCAAGAACCCAACAGTCTGAAATCCTCTGCCCCTAAATCAAGCAGCTTGTCATTGGCAGAAGCCAGATGCAAACCAAGTCTTCCCTGCTCCTCCTCCCTCACTCCTTTTTTTTTAAGCCTCTTATCATCCTTATCTGATTAATCCATAAGGCAACCTGCTCCCGAGGAAGGGGAAAGGATATAAGGGAGATGCATGCCTTTGAGCTCTTTCCATCTCCAAGGCCTGACATGGGAAACCAGAAGCTATGGGGTCAACCCTTGAACAACCACATTACCTTCCAGCAAGTCATTCCCAAGTCTTGTTGGTTTCTCTTTAAGCCAGGTGGGAGGGGAGACACTGAAATCTCAGGGGCTACCTCAATGGAAGGTTTAGAAACTCTTATGTACCTGGAGCTGAACAACCCAGACCCAGAAAAATCAAACGACGCGGCCAAGGAGAGGTAGCAAAATTGCGTGAGAGGTTTCTTCCAACAGACGTCCGTGTTCTCTGGTTTTGCTGCTGTGCTTGTGGGTCTTTTCTCTGGAGGCTGGGTAGACATCACCAGCCTCTTCTGTCTGGGTCAGTGCCTGACTGACCTTCTGACTCGGGGGCATCCTGGGTCCCATGTGTTGGTAAGGCTGAGCATCTCCTCTTCCCCTCAAGACCGGGAAAGCCAACCCTCTGCAGGTTACAGTCAGAAATAACTTACAGAAAGGGACGGGAGACGGGGGCTCTGCAGCCTTGGCCCCCCACAGTGGGCTCTTCCAGAGGCACACAGGTTTGCATTAATTGTTTACCACAGACCTGGACAGATCATTTTATTAATATTAATAAGTAACCAGGAACAAAAGGCCCCTTTATTTTTAGCTCTCTCTAATTGCGTAGTAATTACTCATCTACAAAACAAATGAGCCCCTTGCTCGCTGTTGCCATGGTACTGAGGGTCCAGCCTCCCTGCAGGATGATTGGCCAAGGAGCCCGCTGATCCCGCCTCCGGCTCCGCCCCTCCCGGCCATTGGCTTAAGGCAAAGCCCCAGCAACTGGACAGCCAATCCCCTCCCAGCCTTAGGACTGGGCTGGTCCACCCAGCGACCTTCCAGATGCAGTCTTCCCAGCTCTCAGGAAGGGCTGTTGATTGATCCCTACGGAGAAGTCTGTCTTGCCCAAAGACGCCCAGTCCTGCTCCACGGCCTAGTTTCCTTCGGGCAGTGGCTAACTTCCTTCAGTTCTGTTTTAGCTACAGTCCCTTTTAAATAATTATCTTCAGGCTGGCTCATTCTTACAGGACCACGCCTCCTCTGGGCCTCCTTTGTGTACCTTTGGTCTGAAAAGATTCAGAGACCAGAAGCCAGATCGGAAATGTCAGCTAAAGTCAGACAGAACCATGATGTTAAGCTTGCAACAGCAGAGGCAGGTGCAGAACGTACATATAATGCCTCCTGAAAATGACTTCAGGTTCCCTCCACCCCTAGGGATGTGGAGAATGGATTGGATGGCAACAGTGGGGATTGGTTTTTGTATGTTTCAAAGGCACAGTGCTTTGCAGTTATGGCAGGACTGGTACCACGGGTGCTACACTGGTCCAGAGCACAGGTCTGATGAGGCAGACCTAGGCTCAAATCCTGTCTCTGCCACCTCACTGGTGCTAAGACACAGTTTTTAAGCCTTAAAAATGGAAATGGGAATGACAGCACCCATTTCATAGGCCTATGAGAATTAAATGGGATAAGGGTGGTGGACTTAGCATAGTACATGACTAATTCATAATAAATGTGAGTTATTATTATTACCTATATTTTATTAAAATGGGCTGGGAAGTGTCTCTAGCATTCTGCCAACCACCTGCAAGATATCCTCCCTTAAGAGACCTCTCAGGTGGATTTGAATTTTGAGATGACTCTCCTGTCCATGCCATAGAGCTGACTGCATTGTGGCTCCACTCATCCTGATAGATCTAGAATGGCTCTCTCATCCAACAGCCAATCACAGCTGTTGAAAAGCATAATTTGCCCAAATCCCATGGTGCAGGATCCCAGGATGGGAGGGGGAGACCTTTTTATTTATTAATGAGCATCCAGGAACAAAAGGCCCCTTTGTTTTCTGCTTTCTCTAATTGCATGGTAATTACTCATCTACACTGAGAACGAGGCTGACTGCCTCCTTGGAGAGTTGATGTGGTAGGAGAAGGCAGGCACCCCTCTGAGACAACATGCAAAACACCTTCTGAAGACTCAAAATTCTGCCTTTCATCGAGGAGGGCACCCCAGAGAAGGATAATCAGGTGTGGTTTTCTGCTGTTCTGAAGCAGATCTGAACAGAGGGAGCAAAGATGAGGACAGAGGGAAATGGGCTGGCAGAAAGGACGGGGGCAGAGGCTGCCAGGAGGACACAGAAACAGGAAGCAGAGGTCCTACGCAGGGGATGAACAGGAACTTGTTGGCAGAAGCCCAGGAGAATCTCTGCAGGGTCTGCCTTGCTCTCCTCCCCTTCCCCCAGGTCACAGAGCACAGCCCCAGGGACCAGGCGTCAGGCTGTGTTGGTTGGTCTCCCTTTGTTGGTTCTGTCCTTAGTGAGCCCCACTGCCATAAAGACTATGAACTCCTCTCTCCCACAAATATGACTATAGCAATCTGGCTTTCAAGGTCTCCCTCTCCCAGACTCTAGCCTGAATCCACCTATACCCCCACTTCCCATTAGGCAGCCTCCCACTGTCCCCCCGTCAGCATGATACTGAGCTTGGAGTTAATCAGCTAATGGTAAGAGTGAAACGCCCACCGCATCTCTTATTGGCCCTATATATGAACATGTATGGAGTGTTTACAATTTCACGGTTTGTCACTTGCCCTTTTGCTTCCTGTCTCATCTCTCTAATCCACCCTGCTCGCAGGCTTGTCTAGCATAGAAATCTGATGTCACTTCTTGGTTACAGGCCTTGCTGAGGCTCCCAGTTACCCAGGTGAATCTGGGCTCGTTAGCACTTTCCAGCCAGAGCCAAGGGTTTGCAGGACTTCAGAAACACTCTGCTGTTCTGGCGGCTATGCACAAGCTGCTTTCCCTAGGCTCCCTGGGGAACTCCCATTTGTCCTTCAAAAGTAGGGACACTCACTGCCCTGTAAAACCTTCCTTGCCTTCCCCCCAAAGCTAATCACTTCCTCTGTGCTCCTTCTTTTCTGGGCTTAAGCATCATATTATAAGCACACGCTAGTCTCCGGGCTAGGCTGGAAGAGCCTCTAGGGCAGAGGCTGTGCCCTGTATTCATCTAGGAGCTTCCAGGGCTGCAAAGGGCATCCGCCGCTTGTCTCTCCAGCATCATTCTCGTGTGCCCCCGTTTATCAGCGCCTGGGTTTCCCTGTGGAAATCCACCCTTCTTGTACTGTGTCAGAGCTCTTCAGAGGGTCTGGATCCCACCCTCATTGATTGGTTCATGTAACCCAGGTCTTAGCCAAACAGCACAAAGTTCTACTTTTGCTAGAAATCGGGACCACTTGACTCCCTCTTCTAGACCGGGACGATACTATGAAGCAGGAAACTGTGGCTATCACGTTGCTATCACAGAAACCCAACAAAAAGACAGTATTGAAAGGAGAGGGAGGGCAAAAGTAAGACAACTGCAGAGAATGAGCCTTGAACAGTCCACACATGAAGCTCATTCTTCCACGGAGCTTCCAGGATGTCAGCCAATAAATCCTCTATAATATTTAACTGCTCAGAGCCGGGCTTTCTGAGATAGCTCAAAGCACCTTGAATCAAGGCCCAGGATGATGCCTGTCACATATAATAATAATTACTGCTGTTAAACACTTAATAAATATCTGCCGATTTAAATCCACGGCAGATGTGCCAGGGGTCTGGTTCTGAAATCTACATCTGAAAGGTTGGACCATGAGGTCCTGACACAGAGCTGGCAGCCGAGGCTGTGGGCCTTTCCCAGGACATTCCTGCAGGCACAGGGTGTTCAGGCGGCAGATGAGTCCTTCATGAACAAACACAGTTCCTCCACAGGGCTGCTTAAAGGCAGCCAAAGACCTGGGTTCAAGTTCAGGGTTCTCTACCCTTGACCAAAGCTTCGCTAACCAGGTAACCAGCTGTGTGACCTTGGATAAGTCACGGAACCATTCTGCAGCCCAGCTTTCTCATAAAAGCAAACGTGTAAAACTGAGCCAGAATCTTCCACTTTCCTGCCCACGTGACGGGGTGGCTGTGGTATAGACGTGGCGGTCTAAGCTCTGCAGGAGCACCGGGAACCATGCTGCACCCGGGCAGGTGCTCCATCGATTCTTCTCACCAGCACATGGGTTCACCAACTTTCAGGGCTCCCCAGACCCTGCAGTGCCTCCATCACTCAACCCAGAGTACCAGGAGGGGGTTCCTTAGCCGCCGTCCATTGGGCTCTATGTACTGTTACTGAGTGCTCAGGGGCATCATTCTTCCCACCCCTCCTCCCGAGCCAGCGTGGGAGGGGGTCAACCAGCTCAGGGGGGCGGCACGGGTGTGTCACCCGCTGAAAATAATTCTGCTAATTTAAAATACCATTAACATGCTCCCACTCCATTCACTTTAGGATTAACTTATTCTTAGATCTGGGCTTCGAGGCTAGTCACTAATTGCTCCTGAGTTGATTTATCAAGTGCATGGTATTTCTATTACAAAATTATTGATTACAGCTGAATTATTTTATCCTCAACAGAGTTGGTCTGAAAGCCCTTGGAAAATGAATGAAGCTGAGGTTAGAGGCGGGCAGCTCTGCACATTATTATAAATTCACCAGGGTTACTGAAATCCAATGCTGGACCCCTTATGGGCAGAGTCCTGGCTCTCCAGAAATGGAGATTGTTAATGACGAACTGAGAAACGAGGGCCTGGTGCCCAGAGCACAAGGCAGTGACCGGGAGACGAATGTTCAGGGAAGGTCTTGCGAGGAAGTCTGGCTGGCTGCAGCAGCTGGTCCTAACAGGTCCCAGATTCTCTCCCCCTTTCCTAGGCACTGGCTCTGTTCCAGAGAGAGGGTGGCCCCATGACCCTCCCCACAGATGGGCCATCTTGAGGTCACAACCCCCAGAGGATGCTTGCTGCTAGCACGAGGCAGGCTGGGCGGGGAAGGAGAGATGCCTGCAGTGCAAAGCCCCCACAGCCCGCTTCCTGGAGGTTGGATCCTGCTGACGGAGGCCCAGGAAAGCCACCTTCAAAAATAAAGGTCCATTTTCCCTTTTAAAAAGGAGCTGACAGTGCAGGAAACAACACATCATGGGAAATAAGGGCTTTCTTGGGAAGGGATCTAGATGCTCAGACCACTGAAGGCAAGAAGTGTCACGTGCCTTTACCTGCCCTGATGCCTGCAAAAAGCAAACCTTCGAAACAGGCTTGTTGAAAGCAACACCATGGAACCCTGAGGCTCATGCTGCATCTGGCGCACACAAAACCCAGATCCTGCCAGCAGCTGGAGGCGTGTGAGAACACCCTCGGCCCCTAACGCATAGGAGGCAGAGGAGTCCACTGGGGACGTGGAAGAATATCCCAAGATAAAATCAGGGCAGGCCTGGGACCTACTCTCCTCCCCAAAGAGTTCATTTTATGGTTCAACGTCAACTATTTATTCTATCCCCAGACTTGCATGTTACTCTCGCTCACCTGACCTCCTAGAACGCAAACTCAGGATGTCCAGCTGCAGGGCAGCAAAGCCATTTTCCCAGCAGAGCCAGACCCAGGCTTTAGGTGGGGGTGGGGGGACAAGGGGGGGTGACTTCTCTGCTCTCTCTTCCTTCTGTCCCCACCCTCTTCTCCTGCTCCCCATTCTGGGTCAGTCTGCAGCATCGGCAGCCCCGAAGCCTGCCAGCTCCAGCCATTCCTCTCTGCCCTGGCCCATGTTTACCCCCATGAAGCCTGGGCCAGAAGGCTGGCTCCTCCCAGATCTCCCTTCCCGGGTCTCGGGCCCCTTGGGGCCCTCAATCTGGACTACCCGCCTGCTCACATTCAATGCTGGTCCACCCCTCCACCCTGCACCGGGCCACACTCCACAGGCTACCATTTTGCATTTTCACTTCACACTGTTTTGGGGACTTCCTGGGCTCTGTGACTTTGGGGCTCTGTCTCCCCTGATACTAGGTGACTTGCACCCCGAAGGTTCAGCCCACCTCTGTGGCCTGCAGTGTTGTGTCAGAGCCACCAATCAGCCTGGCTTTCGGAGCGGGTCCTGGGTGGCAGCTACTGCTTCCATCAACTTACAAAGGTTAGGGTCATCTCCCAAAGCTCCAAGAGACCTCTGTTCTGCCTTATGACTCGTCACCACAAATGGAGGGGACACACTGCTTGGAGCTGGCTGACTGCACACGCGCTGAGCCCAAGGCAGAGGCTGCAGGACTGGGACGTCTTCCTGGGGAGATGGAGGCAAACTATGGCCTCCTCTTTGGATAGTACTGGTTCCCTCCCTCCCCTCCTCATGAAGCTGTGCCAATAATCTCCAAACCAGGAACGTTACCTCTCTCACCCCACCTGCCCTGTACCCCCTTCTCCCTTCACCAACCAGAAGGACAAATGCCAACCTTCACCAGGACCAAAAGTACCACCCCCCTCCTTCTGCAGACCGAGGATCTCAAGGTCTGAATCCCTTTCCCTACCATATTTCATTTCCTCTCTAGCCACGCAGACAGGACTGTCACAGCAACCTGTATCCTTGAAGGTGAGCTGGGAAAGGACTCTAATAAGAGTAGAGGGCTTGGAGGAGCCCAGCTGTTAGATCTGTCCAAGTAAGAAAAGACCTGATCTGTCCAAGAACCATGAGGAAGACAAGAACAAGGAAGAACCCTAAGACTTCTTGCAACCTGGATTCTATCCTCGTTCGCTACAGTTGGACACGATCGAGAGAGATCTCGGTTGGGAAGGTTACAGCTGAGGGTGGTGACCCAGTTCCGGACTGGGGGAACAGGGAGTGTGAGGGGAGGTGGTGGTGGCGGATGGCGAGAACATGGATCCAAGCCCTTCGGCAACATTGGAAATATGGAGCCCCTTCTCTCCCTGGCCCCCACGCTATCCTGCAGACAGTCGGGCTGTGCCGAGCCGTCCGAGGCCCTGTAATATCAACTCAACAATGCATGTTCTACAACTACGGCTACGGCTACCAGGACATCTACTACAGTGCATGCATTTAGTTCAGTCCCACAGAAACATACAGTCTAAGAACAGGCAGGGGGTGTGAAATGTTTTACTGGACAACAGGTGTTTTGGAGTCGTAACTAATAATAAAAAAAAAAATCGAAAACGAAAGTGTACAAAAAAAGACATTTCTCGAGAGTTGGATATGAGTTTGTTTCTTGAACTGTTTCATCTGAACAAGCAAAAACATGCAAACCAGCTGGTACTAACAGGAAGCTGGACACTGAGAGAGGATTAATAGTGTGGACAAACCTTCCCGCTGAGCGTGCTCAGAAGAGTGTTTGAGAGGAGGTGTGCAGATCCTAGTGTAAGAGAGGCGGGAAAGTATGCCTCAGAGACACTCTCACCGCAGCCCCAACCAAGCAAGAGAAAAGACAACAGAAACGTGACTCTCACACTCACCACCATCAGGAGCTCATGTCACTAGATGGGAACAAAGCTGGCAAGTGTAAAGCGCAGTAAGGGGTCCTGGCTTGGGGAGGGTGGGGGGGGGGGTGGGCTGGGGCCAGGCCGGGGTTGGGGGGGCCGGAAGCTCTAAGACTGATACACAGACCCACCTGAGATAACACCCAGAAATCAAATAGTCTGGAAATCTGACCCATTTCCCTCACCTGTCAGTGGAGTCCTTTGCCAATTTGGACTTAGGGGTTTTTTTTTTGGGGGGGGGGGCGCATGATGGGACCACTGGAACTGAATGGATACGATCAAAATAAACAAAGTCTCTACTGAGCACAAGAAAAGATGACGTGTCAAACTTCCGGGTGAAGGTAACAGAAAAGTGACACTGATAGTGAAGTCATCTAGGAGTCCCCGGGACCTCCCGGGGGGTCACCGGGCCCACCCACCTCAGGGCCGGGACGGGCTGGCCGGGAGGAGCCGGCTGGCCCGGGCGCAGGGCTCCCGACCCGGGAACCGGACCCTGACAGAGGCAGTCGCCAAGCTGAGCGAATCCAAAGCTGTGCCCCACCCATGGCCCTCCGCAGGCGCTTCCGCTCGGGAAGCTCCCTGCGTGTCATCACGAGGAAGGGGAAAACCACACAAAACGGTGGAGCTAGACAAAAGCGAAAGTGAAAAGAGGGCCTTCCACAGTCGGCCTGCCCCCTCACAGCCAAGCCTGGGCACCCCTGGGGCGCAGAGGCCCCGCGCCCCTCTGCTGGGAGCTCCCAGCCGGGTGCGGCGTGGGACCCGGCTAGGGGCGGCACTGCGCAGACTCCCTGAGCCCACCCTTCCCTGCCAGCGAAGGCAGCGCGCTCGTGATGCCCTCCAACAGGCGCTTGCTCGTGGTGGGGGTGCGGGCGGAAGGAACACCCTTCTCGCCTGGGGAGGAGCTGGGGTGAGTGCGGCAGGGCTGCGGGAGCACAGGAAGGGAGAGGCGGACGGTCAGCCCTCCGGGAGCCCCCGCTGGCCCGGGGCAATGCACACAGACTGTGCAGCCCTCACACCTCTGTCACAATGCCAGGGGCCACGATGAGAGGTCAGCAATGGGCCATCCTGCCAGACCTGGCGTCCAGACCATGTTCCAGAGGGAAAGGGCGGGGGGCGGAGGGGAGAGGAGCGTCTTTACGGGTCAAACTGCACTAATGGAGCGGCAGGCAGAGATCTTCCTTCCCCAGCTGTGTAACCCTGCTCCAGGTCCAAAGGGGTTCAGTGGGAGGGGGGCCGGGCTACCCTGTCCACATGTGGGCACATGTCTTACAGCCCAGTAACAGCTCTGGCTTTGGTCGACACAGCCTGGTCATCGCCCTCGGGCACCCGGGCAGCAGTGACGGGTGCCCTGCAGCTTCCTGGCCAAGCCTGCAAGTTGAGGGTTTGCCCCTTGCAGTAACTAACCCAGGCTGCTGTGGGCAGGGGGTCTGGGAGCACACTCCTGAATAGAATTCACTAACAGTGTGGTGATGAGCATGGCTGACCTAGAATGGCCTGTGGGAGACCTGGCTCCCTATGGAAATGGCTACAAATAAAACAGCACTGATCCTGGAAAAAAAAAAAAAAGGTGTGGCTGGAGATGGCGCTGACCTTTGGCGTTAGGAGTTAGCGGGGACGGGGTGGGACTCCTGCCTGGCTCTGGGGGTCTGCGAGAGGGCGGGGGTGGCAGAGCGGGGCAGAGGCCATGGGGAGACCACTTTCAGACTCACAGAGAACCCCATGCTGCCCTTTAAACTTGCCATGAAGTCAAGGAGAAGGGGGGCAGGGAGAGAGGCAGGGTTAATTCTGGGTTAAAGTTTAGTTTCATAATCCAAGTTACAGTAAGAGAGAGACTGAGCGGAGGAGACATCCACCAATAGCATAAAAAATCTCGTTTCCTTTAGTCGTCCCTCCTCCCAGGCACAGGCAGGACAGAGGCTTGTTTATACTGGTACCAAAAAGTGCTCAAGTTAAAAAGCCAAATGGAACAGGAGCCAGGAGGCAGCTGGGCAACCCGCTCCCAGGGCAGGGGGACCAAGGGGCCCTGGCCCACGGGCCGGGGGGGCTCTGGAGGCTGGCTGGGCAGGGGGCAGCCAAGGAAAGGTGCCCGGCGCGCAGGCCCAACGCTCTGGCTAACTGGCCCTCAGCAGCCCCGAGAATTCCCCAGCCCTTCCAAACAAGCCCCCAGTGGGCGGCTCAGGGGAGGGGGTCCTTTGTAGCTCGAGGCAGTGCCAGTTTGCATGGAACGGATTTTTACTGACGTTTCCAAAGGGCCTCACTGTGCCAGTCTCTTACCCGTGAGGGTTTGGGTCTTTGCGGCCTTTGCCCTCTAGGCTTTCGATGGCCCGTTTCGTGGTACCCTCACCAGCATCGCCCTCCGCCCCACCCTCCTCCAAGCCCTGTGACATCAGACTGAACCTGCTTGGGTTCTTCAGCTCCCTGGCCACAGGGTGTGGGAACACAGCTACCAACCGTGGCTCCTGGGTCTAGGAGGTGCGGGGTCCTCTGGGGGGCTGGGCGGCTGGGGGAGGCCTGGAGACCTCGTGGGGCACAGCGCTCAGCAGAAGCCCTGCCTGCTCAGGAAGGCAGAGTGTCTGGGGGCGAGGGGCGATGGCCCAGCTCTGGCCTGAGCCCACAGGGCCGCCGGGGAGAGGTTCCCGCCTCACCCCGGGGTTTCCAGACCCTGTCAGAGGTGGGATTTGGACACCCAGTGACTTGGGCAGCCTCGTGGGAGGAGAAGCCCCAGTTCCCTTGCAGCTGGAGTGCCCGGAGTTCTGGGTCTGTGCTAAGAAGTGGGCCTGGGATGGTACGGTAGCTTCAGGAAGAATGGCTTTGCTCCCTGGGGCCAGGCTCGGCCCACGTCTGACCCTCAGGGACTGGGGGTGGGGGTGTCTGGCCGGGTCAGCAAGCCCACCTGTGGAGTGCAGCAGGGGTCGAGGGGGCAGGAACACGCGGATGGGCTCGGAGCCTCCCTTCACAACCTAGAGCTTCTCTGTCTGGGTCAGAGACGCGAGGCAGGGGGGCCCTGTGAACCAGCAAAAGCCAGGGAGGGAGATGCCCACGGGCGGCCCTGAGGCTGGCTGTCCAAAGTCCAGAAGAAGTACACCTCTCTCATCTACATGACAGAGTCCTCGTGGCCCTGCGGCCTGCAGGCCTGCCACTGCCCGCCCACCGCCCCCCCCCACCGTGGGGCTCCCCCCTCCAGGCCGTGGTGAGAGTGGGGGACAGACGCAGCCACACAGATCCAACCGGGCCGTCACGGTCCCTGCACACGGGGCATGCCTGGGAGCCGCCGGGCCCGCACGCCTCCCTACCTGAGCCTCGCGCCGCCGCCACTGCTGCTGCCGCCACCGGTCCATAAGCCGCTGCCGGGAAGCCTGGCGGAGAGAGGGGAGCTGGGATGAAGGGGGGCCCGCTGGGGTCCCCCAAAGACGCGTCCCATGTTCAGGCCCCCACCCCCATGGAGAAGACGGGGTGGGGAGGGGCCTTCAGGAGGGACACGGATCAGCGGCTCTCAGGCTTCTGGAAGGCCCAGCATCCCTAGGTGTGTCTAAGTCCCACCCGTCTGTCACCCCAGAAGCTGGTTCTAGAAGGCACACCAGAATCCTCTGGAGAGAGTTAGGAGGAACGTCTCTCGGGGGCAGGGCGAGCTGTGTCCCTACACTGGTACCCTGGTGATCTCCCAGGGCTTGGCCAGAGCTGAGGGCAGGGTCACAGGCGGGGGTTATCCCTGAGCTGCAGGCGGGAGGCCCCAGGCATGGCCTCTGGGCCCACAGGCACCTTGGCCAGGAGACGGTTCAAGTCTAGCTGCCCCACTGTCTTAACTGCAGACCTCTGTGTCAGCAAGGTCACAGGCCTAGGGCGAAGCATCCTGGACGCCCAGCTCGGGGAGGAAGTGTGGGGCGGCAGGGACCCACGTGGGGAGAGCCCTGTGGCTCCCACGGCGCATTGTGGGGTTCAGATCTGGCTCTTCTGTCTGAGCTCCACCAACTGGATCAAGTGGGCACTGAAGGGTCTCCGGGGTCTCGACCAAGCCCTTGTGCTTCATCTGACAGCGCTCCAGGCAGCAAGGCTGTCCCAGCAATGGGACTAAACTCCAGGACAGGGTGACCTAGTGTGGCTGCAGAGGGTCCCAGTGAAGGAAGAGGAGGGCAAGTCCCTCCCCAGGGCTTCTCTTGGCCATGAGCATGTGTACACACAGCCAAGCCTGGACAGACACCCCCCATCCCCAGGCATGGAATAGCCTGCCTCCAGGCAGACACTTACGGGCCTGATCCCAAGACCCACTTCCCGTGACTGGTTTTAAATGATGTGCTAGAAGCCAGCAGCAAACAGCCCAACAGAGGAGCTCAGCATTGGCCATTGAGCCTTCCAGATAAGGAACTGCTAACAGGATGAGGGGGTGGGGGGGGGACATGCACTGTGGAGGGTGGGGGGCAGGGGAGGAGAGAAAGGAGAGAGAGAGCCATCCCCCAAACACAGCGAACTAGAAGCCCACTAATCACTAAGACTATCGCCCTAGCTACACGGAACTACTGGGGAGGAGAGAAGTTCAAAAGGGAAGGAGCTATACTAGAAACGTCAGGCTAAGCTACTGCAAATGCCAATGAAAAGAGACATACTTGCATTTAAATATGGTAATAGGGCTGTTGAAGGGGGAAAAAGAAAGATCCAGGTGAAATAAAAGTACACGGCAATGACCCCTGCCGAGACCAAGGAAGGGACTCCCCCACCAAGTCCTCTCCCCATCTCTTCCGGGCAGGATCTAGATTTCTGGAGATGTGGGTGCTGGCGGAAAGTGCTGAAGGAAAATAAGCGAGAAGTCAAGTTATTTCTCCCCGTTGGAACTCTACATCGGGCTCCCCTGCAGGCTCCAAGCAGGACTCGGGGGACCCTGGGGGAGAAGGGAGTGGGTGGGCACAGAGGAAGGTCCTTAGGCTTTTGCAGTCTCTCACTGCCTGCTTGGAACAGGTTTCCGCGGAAGCATGAAAAGAACGGTGGTGGGGGGGAGGAATGGAGAGGGGACAGACCTGGGGGAGGGGAGTTGACTCAATAAAAAGACTTTAACAAAAGGTCTATTTTCTGAAGTCGAGAGCTTTTCGGACAGAAAGTCTGACAGAAAGAGGGAGGAAAAAAAAAACCTTATCCAAGAAAGGAAATCCATTATCCTTAATCTCAGATAAAGGTTCCTGCTGGAGACTGCGCAGCAGACACTGCTGAGGGCTGGAATTTAATCTCAAGCATCAAAGCGGGGCTGAGCGGAGTGACAGGTGTGAGAAGGGGGCGGGGGGCAGGGAAGGAGAGCCACGGGGTGTGCCCTGAACAGCTAGGCGCCCTCAGAGCACAGGGCCACAGCACCGGCCCCAGCCTGGCCTCCTTGGGAAGCCCCGGGGAGGAGGCTGCTGTCCCTGCACCCCGCGCGGGGCTGGCTTCTGGGCCCGCTTCTCCTGCTCCCTGCTACCACTCCTGTTGTGTTAGGCTGCCCAGCCTCACTGGTCATCTCAAACATGCTGAGAACAGCTAAGCCCCTGATGCCATTTCCAAGGCCAGTGGCTCTCCTGGTGGTGGGGTTTGCAGGGGACATGCGAGCACAGATCCAGGAAAGAGGGGTGTGTGTGTGTGTCCCCAGGTGTGTGTGTGTGTGTGTGAGAGGCTCTGGGGCTGCTCCAGCCAGGGGCCCTCACGGGGCTAAGCCGCCCCGAGGCAGTGCAGCCTGTCTCCAGGATGGCAGGAGTGATCCCAGGACCAGAAGCTCTCAGGGCTGGACCTGCGGGAGCTGGCAGAACAGGAGGAGGGAGCCTTGCAGATCCTCTCCACCTTGTTTTCAGCATCTCTCCCCAGGTCCCGGGAGTCAGCGGGCACCTGCGGCAGGCTCCCTCCTGGAGAAACCTCTCTTGTTTTATTTTTGAGGGGTGTGGGTTCGGGCTGCCCTGGCAGTGGGTGTTCAGGGCAAGGCTGCAGGGAATTAGGCAGCTCTGGCGGTGCTTGGGACTCCTTGTGACAGCTGAGGGCCAGGCAAGTGTGGCAGAGCCCCTGGTCCAAGAGTGCCTGTGGGCACCCTAGCACCCCACTGCCCCGATGACCATCCCCTCAGTGGCCAGGAATGCGGAGAGGGGCTCCCTCCCCAACACAGCCAGTGTGGCCAACGCAGGAAGGGGCAACCAGTCTCATCTCTGCGAGGCAGGTTAGCCCGACAGCCATGCAGACAAGGAGCCTGTCCGGGTTCAAATCCCGGCCCAGCCACCTGCTGGCTCAGTGATTCCTGGCAGGCTGCCTCCTAACCTTCCTGTGCCTTGCTATCTCCATTTGTGGAAAAGATTGACGCTATTAACTGGAGATTAATAGATGCAAAGTGCCTAGACGACTGCCTGCCAGGAAGTAAGCTTCAGTGAGTGTCAGCTGCCCCTCTGATGAGGCTGCCAGGTCTCTGTCCAGCCATCAGCCCTGCCCTCAAGACAGGGCTCTGCTGCAGGCAGGGCTAATCCACGTCCATGCTGGGCCACAGGGTCAGCAGGTTGCTAGCACACGGGAGGCCTGAACCCCTGTTGATAACACTGGGCTGGAATCTTTCATGACGTCCCAGCTTCATGCTGTCATTTCCGTGGAACCAAACTTCCATACCTCAGAATGAGAACGTGCATTCCACTCAGCTCTAACAATGGGCCAAGCTGGCAGGCTCGACGCTGGTGGCCTAATACCTCCCATTTTGCAGTGGTAAACTAGGGGGAAAATGTTTTGCTAATGAAATCTCAGGACTTGAGAGCTCCAGGTTGCCTACCTGGCAACTGAGGTGTTAGGAAGGTAGTATGCTCCTCCTGCTCTAGAATTTTGCATTTAAAAAGAAGATGCTTGGGGTGTGGCAGACTGAAGCACCAGTGGAGGAACTCCAGGCAGGGGCAGGTGCCACGCCTCCTGGGAGGGTCATTCAGACCCAAAGACCCAATCTCGCCAGTCTGCAGTCCCTCCACCTCACCAGTGGGGTAACAGAGGAATCACTGGGGTTGGCATCAAACCCAATGTTCCACTTCTCTGCGTCAAGAGTAGCCAGCTTCTTCCTCCTGCAAGGAGGTCAGGCCGGATGACCTCTAAAGTCCCTCCACCTCCGGGCCTCCCGGAGCCCGTCTTCCTGGTGTAAGAGGGTGACAAACCCACGTCCCTCCGTCACTGGAAAGGGGCCTCTGGGCTTGGCCCTTCTCACCCCTCTGGTGTCAGCAACCCATCTAAGTGAAAGCTGCTGCCATCCCACTGACATCGAATGAGATGCTTTTTCTGGACTTGCTGGAGCTGTGAGGTTTTACTGCAAAATAGAAGTCGATGGCACTTTCTTTTTTTTTTTTTGGGATTTCTATTGACCCCACACCTACTTTTATTCTGTGGCACTTACCCGTTTCTGCCTTACCTAAGCACAGTTATTTTTATGTGCACATCTGATTTCTCTTGCTGGGTGGCAAATTCTTCTGATGGGGGGCGGGGACTGAGTCACGTGTCCCTCTTAGGGCCCAGCCTGGAGTCTGCGCTACAGCAGACTAGTGGAGCACGAGCTGATGACGGTCAGATGCCCAGAGGCAGTGTGGGAGGCACCGCTGTGGGTAAACGGAGCTCACAGGCAACGCTGCCTGCAGGTTCAGCTGCCCCTCCACCCCCGTGACCCTGCACCCTAGGGCCACAAACTCAGAGGCCCACAGGAGCGGGCTGGGAGCACGATGAGCCCAGTGAAGGGTCTGTGTGGTGGACCCATCCACACGCCGCCCCCTCACTGGACCCACCTGGGGAGCCTTCATGAATGCTGAGGTCTGGGTGCCACCCCAAGAGGTTCTGACTTATCTGGTTTAGGGTGCAGCCTAGATAGGGAGACCCTTGAACGTTTCCTGGGTGATCCCCTCGGTGCAGCCAAGGGGGAGAACCTTTGGTTCAAAGGCTTTCAAAATTTTTAAAAGGTCGAACCTCAGCGCACATCTGCACAGTCTGTCTCCCCGCTGCCCTGGCAGAAGGGAAGGGCCTCCCGAGGCTATGATGGGATCTAACCCTCGTGGCCATCTCCTGTGAGAGCCTCAGCAGGGTCTCCGTTGAGAGCAGCGGCTGAGGGAGCCTGAGCAGGCAAAGAACCAGGAGGGGCCCCGTCCTGATCTCTGTAAGTCCTTTCAGGTCATTCTGATGCGCTGTGGGGGCAGAGAACCCCTGACTGAGAGGGAGCCTTGGGGCCTTCTCGGCTTTAAGTCACACTGAAGGGCCCCACTGCCCTTCCATTGCGGTCATGGACCTGTTTCTTTGGATCCTCTCCCCTTCCTGGTTTGAGAAGATACTGTTTAGGCTTGGTTCTTACTTTCTGTGATCTTGGATGGGGGAATTCTGAGGTTCCTATGGCTCCAACAGGCTGTGGTTGTGGGGGGCATCTTTGTAAAATTCTCTCCTCTAATGTCCTTCATCCCGAACAGTCCATTAGGAAAGACAATTTTCCTATACTGTGCTTGCTCTGAGCACTCTTGCCCCCTCCCCCAGCACATCCTGCATCTCCAGGAGGCACAGAGAGCTGCCCAGGGTCCCTCCGAGGGTGGGCGAGGTCACCCACCCGCCGCTGCTCCAGGCTATTCCTCCTGCCCCCTTCTTCCTCTCACGTTTGGGCCCTACCCCCAGAGATACCAGCCATCTGTCTGCGCATAGCCTAGACAACAGAAACTTCCAGTGCTTCCCCAAACATGGCTGGATCGGAGAACATGGTTTTAGGCACTGCTTGCTGGAGTCCTGGGGCTCTTCTGGGGAAGCAGGAAGCAGAAAGTTCTTGGGGACCCTGACCCTGCATCCTTCTCCAGGGGCCTTTCTGAGCCGTGGCCCACACGGCCCTTGCTCACCTGGAACTTGTGCAGGGACCTACGTGAGGGGTCTCCATAACTCCCACCCTGCTCTTAGCTCCTTATCTACCCAATAAACCTTCACTGAGCACCTACCACTGGGTACCTTCACTGAGTACCTACTTATCACTGAGTACCTTCACTGAGTACCTTCACCGAGTACCTATCACTGAGTATCTTCACTGAGTACCTACACGCAGGCACTGTTCTAAGCACTGGGGTCACAGCAGTGAACTGAACACACATGCTCCACCCTCTCAGAGCTTCTAGTCACTAGCCCGTGATGGGAAAGGGGGCTCCGGCTGTGGACCAGGCTGCCCACAAACCAACTCCCTGGGAACAGAGAGAAAACCGTCCACCAGGGTCTTGGGTAAAAGGGGAGCTGTGACCACTCTGCCAGGGAGAAGCGGGGATCGGCCCTGGACCCACCAGCTTGGAGCCAGGCCCTTGGCCGCTCTGTGGTCTTCTCACCACTGAGCGCAAGACCTGGGTGCGGCTACGTCAAATCCTGCTTGGAAAAGGGGGCAGCGATCAGGAGTCTGAGTGCAGCAAGACAGTGGAGTGCGGGAGGTGGCCACCCCAACTTTTCCTCCAGGATCCAGGACACAAAAGGAAAGGAATCGGAGTTGTTCCTATGGTTGGGATCTTGATCCAGCCCGCAAAGGTCTCACCATTTCAATTCAGTTTAAAAAAAACCCCACCAAGCTAGGCCCTGGCACATGATACCAAGACACAGATCCTTCAAAGTCTTTTCAGACAGGACCCACCAAGTTGGGGGGTAAATCCTCTTTCTGGGCCCCAGAGAGTTCCAGCTTTGGCCTGACTATCTGAGCCTTGTGGACAAGGCAAGGTTTCTCGGCAGCGCTGACCACAGGGCCAGCGTCAGGATGGCTGACATAACAGCTCTGCCCGCGCTGGGCCTGGGAGGATACCCTGCTCATCCCTCTCTCTGGAGCAGGGCCGCAAGGGCATGAACGGCCACCGGGAGTCCACACCAAAGCCAGCTCTCGCTGCCCCGGGCCAGCAGTCTGCGGTCCCAGAAAACCCAGGGATGCTCACTTGCCCACAGGACAAACATCATCCTGTCTGAGACCAAGACCAAGACCTTCAAAGGGAAGGCATCTCACCCTTAGTTTCTAAGGAGACATCAGCAAACTGTCTTGCGAGTTTCTCCTCCCTCTCCTACCCCTCCGCTCACTCCTCATAAAACTGTCATTTCTGCTTTTGAGTCACTGTCACAACTACCACCGATGTGTCAGGACAAGCCACTCGCCTGACCACTAGTCCTTCTAGAGCTCACTGTGCAGGTGACTTCTTGCCCTTCTCCTCAAAGTTCAGCGGTCCAATCGCAGGTTAGGAGTTGACAAGGTCCTCCCTGTTGGGTCTCTCCCTAAGCCTTTAAATCTAAATGCCTGAGCTCCCCGGGGGCTCCTCTCTTGCCTATTTTCCCCAGCTGCACTCTTCATGGACTCTTGCAGGACCTCTGCATAATTACAAATGCCAGCCCTATAGCACCCACTTCTGTGAACCAGGACAGCAGACGCTTGAGCACCCCAAGACTTTCTGCTGAAAGACCCCAGGCTCCCACATTCGGCCCACCATCTGTGAGTAAAGTTAACAGCTCTGACCTCAAGCTCCCTCCCCTGTAAACGCAGACTCCTTCACTTCCTGACTCCTGAGATGGGCTGTTTCAGGTGTTGAATTGGTGGCCCACCGGATGGTCAGGGCGTCATGGGGGAGATCCCAAGGTGGAGGCAGTGGGAGGCATTCTGGGGGCTCCAGGCAGCCACTATTTACCAACCTGGACAGAAACTGGTAAGTCAGCTGGTAAAGAATCTGCCTGCAGCTCAGGAGACCCTGATTTGATTCCTGCGTCAGGAAGATCCCCTGGAGAAGGGACAGCCTACCCACTCCACTATTCTTGGGCTCCCCTGGTGGCTCAGTGGGTAAAGAATCTGCCTGTAGTGTTCGCTGGGTTTGCTGGGTTCCCAGGGAGACCTGGGTTCGCTCCCTGGGTTGGGAAGATCTCCTGGAGGAGGGAAAGGCTACCTGCTCCAGCACTCTTGCCTGGAGAATCCCCATGGACAGAGGAGTCTGGCTGGCAACAGGCCATGAGGTCGCAAAGAGTTGGACACGACTGATGGACTAAGCACAGCACAGCATAAAGAAAAATCGTTACAAATTTGACCAGCCTGCAGATCCTGCCACCGCATGGCAGCCCTGGGTGAAAGGGTAAAGTGCAGACAGAACCTTCTCTGTGCCTTTGTCTCCTGACCTTTAAAAGTCGAAGAGACACTGAGAATGTGATCACGACCCTGCTGATAAGAATAACACCTGGGGCGTTTTCCCTGGCCAAGAAGCTCTCCCTGTGATACCCTGCCCTCCCGGAAGACGTTCCTCAGTGAAGGACTCAGGTCCGGAGAAGTTAAAGGAAGCCGTGCACAACGTGGTTAAAAGCGGGGTGGCCAAAACCCCACCTCCCAGGCTCACTCCTGTGCCATCGAGACGACTTACGTCACTCTCCCCTCAGCCGCACTCTGCTCCTCTGCAGGCGCGGTTAACCACCTCCTCGAGGGGCTGCTGAGAAGTTCGGCGGAAGGGCGGCACCAGTGGCCCGTTATCTGTCACTGGCTGAGCTCTCAGTAAGTGGAATAATAACTTCTGTTCCTATTTTTATTATTATTGCCCACGGTGATAACAGTAGCGTAGCCTTCTAAAATCCTCTTAATTTACATGACATTTCACATCTGAAGGGCTTTAATAGATCATATTTATACTTTGCTTGTGAGTGATAAGGATACTCTCATCTGAAGTACAAGCTCTAATTTGGGTGGGTAATGTGGCGGCAGGAGGGCTTGCAGGGCCCCAGGGAGGGCCTGGCTGGGCTGGTCGCAGCCCTGGGACGGGGACAAGGACCCCGGAGCCCTGCAGCTTGCGCTCGTCAGCTGGACTGGCGATCCTGCCGCCTGGACTTGTCCAGTGCCCCCAGGCTCCTCTAGGAAGGGCTCAGCTAGGGCAGCCACTGGGGGTTCTCCCAGCTCGTTCCTCTCTCCCCAGCACATGCTGTACCCAGCAGGGCGGTGTCTCTGCTCATCACTATCTCTAGCATCTAGGGCGGGGCCATTGGTACAGCAGCTGCTGGTGACTCTGTGCTGAACCAGTAAAAGGATGGATGGGGAGAAGAGGGGAACCAACAGGAGGGGGCGGGGAGGAGAAGACGGTGCTTCCTGCCCTGAGGCTCACCTGAATCCTGACGTGCTCAAGGCTGGTGCCCCCGGTGCAGACAAAGAAGCATGGATAGGCCCTAAAGCTGCTCCTTAGAGAGCCACAGGACAGGCCCCATGCCCTTCCCTGCAAAACCCGGGTGCCCCGGGGCCAGAAAATACCTCCTCAGACTTGGAGCCGGGCAGCAGGGCCTCTGTGGGTGTGAGCACCCCTGACTCCTGTCCCCGTCTCAGAGACCGCATCTGGGTGACCCCCTCCAGCTCACAGGAAGCCAACCCCGGGGCAGCCAGAACCTAGGGCCCACTGGTCCAGCTCAGTGCTACCCACAGACACCCCGAAAGGGACCAGTCAAAGGGAAGCATGGGGGCAGCCTTTCTGGTGCACAAAGTGTCTGCCTGTGAGCTGCTGCATCTGGGAAAAAGCAATATCAGGTTTCCAATGCCAAGGCTGGTTGTCTGGCTGTTCTGGCCCAGATGATGGGACAGCATCTGCCCAATGGAGGCAGGGAGGGAAGACGTGCAATGCTTTTGTGCCCTTACACTTGCCGACCCCTTGATGTGGAATACCCTTCCTTCATCTCCTGCCTGGCAAGCTTCTACTTGTGCTGAAAACCCATCCAGATGGTACCCCTTCCTGACAGCTTTCCAGGCAGTCAGTTACTACTCCTCCTGCGCCCCGCCCACTCAGACCACAGAGGGATACCCCTCTGTGACACCTCTGCAGACTCTGACTTCCTCCCTGGGCTTAGGACCCCTTCCTAATGCCCAGAGTGGGTCCTGATGGCAGGGTCTAGTGCTGTCCCACCCCCAGCTGAAGGCACAGGAGCACGGGTGGTGACACCATTGGTTGCCGTTTCTCAGGAGCAGGGGATCCAAGTGGACCGGACTCAGGGCAAAGGTCTCCAGGCAGGACTCTGCACTGCCTTTTCAGGCTGGGGGAGGGGACAACGCCCACCCTGGCCTTCGGGCTTCTTCTTGGCTGTCCTGGAGGCTCGAGCTGCCCACCCCTTAGGCCTGGCACTGCTGTCTGCCCACGATCTCACACTCTGTAATTTGTTGCTGCTGTTGTTTTGGGTTTTTTAAGCTGCAGTCTTTCATTTGCTTTTGCTGATGGAAATGAAAACTGAAGGGCTTGAAGAAAGGTGATTATGTTCCTGCTGGCGGGCTTACTGGGGGCTCTGTGAGCCTGGTGGTACAGGGCTCTCGAAGGAGTGAGAGGGGCATGAGGATAGTGCTGGGGGAGACGGGTCTGGGGGGCTCCACACGGGACCACGTTCTCAGCCAGGGAGAATGGAATGAAGCCATGCCCACCGCCACCCCCACGGCTGCCTGTGCTGGATTGGCCGGGCCACGCCCCCTTCCAAAGCAGGAGAGCATGCCCTGCCAGAGACCCTCTCAACAGCCTGAGGAAGGGGATAGGACAGGGGTCAGTAACCCCACTGGACAGATGAGGAAATCAAGGCCCAGAGGTGGCTGGCCTCTCCCAGCAAGCCAGGGGCAAGAACTTGGTCCACTGACTCCCCTTTGGAGAACAGGGTGCTCTGGCCCTGGCACCCCGAATCACATTTCCCTTCACTGATGCAGAGTTTCAAGAGGTGCAGAAAGCTGATCAGAAGTGAAACCCACAATCCGTATCGATTCAGACTGCTCCAGCTGATGTCCACAAATGCTTATTAAGCGCCGGCTAGGCACCACGCTCTGCCTTCCTCACTGGGGAAGAGCCTCCGCTTCTAATTCTCCACGCACAGGTGGATGCGCGGGAGGGTGGCCCACCCGCAGCTCACGCCAGGATCGGGATGTGCTGCTGAACTCGACTTCCCTATCTTCTTCCAAAGCAGCAGTCACGCTGTCCTGACTGACCTGGACTTAATACCCAAATGAGGGGATAAGCCCCCCAGTCCCCACGGGGCAGGCAGCATGGGAGTGGGCGGACCACAGGAAGGGCTGGCTAGCAAGTTCGAGCCTGCCTGCGGGTCCTGTCTGTGAAGGGGCAATGCTAGAGATGAAGGTAGGGCTGGAGGGCGGTGCAGATTCAAGGCTGGCGATGGAACAGATGCTGGGTTGGGAGGGTCGTACCCTACCAAGGGAGCGTCTCTAGTCACAGCGCTGAAACCCCGGGCTGTGGGCCCCCGGTCTCTGTCAATGGACCTGGGAAGCCAATGCCCATTTTGGCATTTCTAGAAGAGGTCCCCTCCAGTGAGGCCCAGCCATTGCTCACTGACAGGGCTCCGATCTGAAGCCACCCAGGAGCACCAAGCCAGGCAGTACCGGCAGAGCTGAGGCCCTAGCACCACATGGTCTGCCAGAGCCCCCCTCGAGGGCAGTTCTGGGGCCTTGAGGAAGGGACTCGTTACAAACTTAAGTAGGAGGAAAATCCTTACTTTAAACTGACGCCCAAGTGAGGGGGCATGCCTAGCCACTGGTCCTACGATTCCACCACAGTGGTCCCACAATCACCTCCCCGAAGTCACAGAGGCTGGGAGGGAGGCTTGCTCCTTTCTCTCCAAGAACCTGAGCAGAGAAAACAGAAGGTTTCTGGTGGGAGTGCAAGCGCCGATCTCCCGATCAGGCGCTGAGCATGAGGGTCTCGGCCGGCCACCTGCTGGGCTGGAGGAGGGGTGGACGAGAGGTCCCTGGCGTCACTCCCTGAGGCCCAGGGGCCCCATCCAGGCAGGACCCCAGGCCTTTGGCAGGGCAGCTGCCAGCATTTCTGAACACTTCTCACATCTTGTAAACTGGAAAGAACTGACAGGTTGGGTGGGAGCTGGTTGCGGAAGCAGTCCCTTTCCTATGGCCAAGGCTGCTTTCCCTGGTCATCTGGCTTAAGAGATCTTCTGCTGTCTTCCCTCTGCTTTCCACATTCAAGCCACGGCCCTCAGCTCAGGATAAGACAGACCCCTAAGCCTTGGTCTTTGCTCAAAGACCAGACAATCTGACCCAAGCGTCCATTGCAGAGCCTTGGCCAAAGATGCACTATAGCAGATTCTCCCCCAGAGGAAAGAGCATCAACGTGAGCCACGGCCCCTGCCCTGAGACGCATACCCTCCATGTGGAACAGAATGACCGTCTTTCAGAATGACCATTTTTCAGAAAAAACCATCAACCAGCGTCTGAGAACCATCCGTCATTGGTCTGGAATAAGCGAGGCAAAATATGCAGTGAGCAGGCATGACCCCCAGATCCGGCCACCATGCAGGCACTGCTAATCAACCACAGCCCCCTTTCTGCTGCGCTAAGACCTGGCCTCGTGATTCTTCTCAGGCCAGTGCTGCAGGAAGCCAGTCCTCATCAGTCAACATCAGCAGCTGGGATGAAACCAATGTTCATCGCTGAGGAGACAGAAGCGCAAACCGGCACTTTCAGAACCAGAATCCCAGGGTCTCCCCACCTGGGACCTGTCGCACCTGGCCGTCCCCAGACCATCGCCCGAGGAGGGAGGTGTGAGCATGGAGCCTGGGGTGCTGGCCTGACCCTCCTGACTGTCCCAAGGGCCCCGAGTCTGAGGCCACTCCAGTAGCCAAGACTGTGGCTGAGATGCTTTCTGGTGGTTGGGGCCGAATGAAGCCGTGCTATCCCCGGGAGAGCAGAAAGACCCCCAGAGGGCCACAGCCAACCTGAGGCTGGGGAGAGGAATAGAGCTCAGAAAGGAGGTGGGGCAGTGCAGAAAGAGGGGGGCAGCCTCCTAACGCACCTGCACATGCTCCTCACTGCCCCCTCTACCCCTGCAAACCACTTCTGACTCGCTTTGGAGACCTGATCACATCATTCCTCAACTTAAGAGTCACTAAGGGCTTTTCATGTGTTTTGGGGATCAAGTTTGTGAATTCCGGAACCTGACAACACTCAGCCCTGCCTCCCTAACTCTGTCTCTCCCCTACCCCCACTCCAAGATGCTCTTGTAAGCACCCCATACACTGAACTGCTCTTAATCCCTGGGACCTGCACCACATCCTCACTCAGGTTTGTGGCAGAGATTGCTAAGTGTCCCCTAATATCTATTTCACACGTCTTCCTTAATACCAGAATCCTGTTTTTAGCAGTTACATAGCTACCAGGAAGACAGACATTTCTGAGGTTCCTCAGCAGCTCAGTCTGGCCATATGACTAAGGCCTGACCAATGGGATCTAAGCAGAGTGCCACACATGACTTCTAAGAAGTGTGATTAAAGGGAAGAGATGTGTTCTTCTGGGATGAGTATGTAATGGCTGGAGCTTGAGCAGCCTCCTCAGACTATGAGATGGAGTCTTGTGTTGAAGAGAAAAGAACACAAAGATGAAGGAAACTCAGATCCCTGACACTGCAGAGCGACATCCAGGTTTCTTTCACATTGGAAAGAAAAAACAAATTCTTATTTTGTCAAGGCCATTATTATACTATTTACTATTATACTATTTTCTTTTTAAAAAAATACTTGATTCAGTGTCTAAGCAAGTCACTTCTCTGCCTGGGGGTAATCTCTTCTTTTCTTTACCCATCTCATTTTATTTCACTTGGTAAGACCCAGTTCTGGTGCCACTGCACGTAGGACTAGCAGCTTGTCTTGTCCTCTCGTAGCAGAAAAAGACTCCCTCTCTCTAGCTAAGCACCTGTCCCAGGATGCCCAGTGGGTTTGATCACTGGTTCTCTCTCCCTCAGCTGGACCGTGAGCATCCTGAGAGGGAGCTTTATTCATGTCTAGATGTTTGACACCAGTGCCTGGTGGTCAGTAAATGGGGAGGGAGGGATGAGGAAGGCTGAGGCAGGGAGTAAGTCTCCTGGGGATTCCCAATCATTCCTTTCACTAAGTAGATCCCCAGCAGGCAGCTTCGTTGGGGGTGATGAGGAAGCGAAAACCATTCTGGAGAGGGACAAAACAAGAACAGTAACGCCCACTATTTCTAAACTTTCAGCGTTCGCATATACACAACATCCCACTTAATTCTAACCACCTAGGCACTGTTACAATCTCAAGGGCTCAGAGCGCTAGGTCACTTGCTCAAGGTCACATGGCTACTACGTGGCAAGTGGGACCTGGAAATGAGATCTAGTTTTACATCCAGCAACACAGGTGCCTCCTTGGATCTGCACGGCACAGGGGAACTTGGAAAGCAAGCCACGTGCAAGCCACATGTTGGCCGGTGTGCAGAGCGCGTGTGTGGGCTCACACACACCTGGTGTACAGATGGCAGGGGCTCCAGATGTTCAGCGGTGTTTTCACTTGAGGGTGGGGGTGAAGGCAGAGGAAGGAAGGGGCGGGGGGGGTGGGCAGGCAGACCACGCAGCTGCTGCAAGCCAATGCTCCTCCATGACTCAAGGACAGGGCCATCTCAAGCAAGCGCAGGAGACGAGAGGAAGCAGAGAGGGCTGGGGGCAGAGACCGTCAGGGCAAGTGCATGTGCTTTCAGAGGCCACACCAGGCTGTCACTGGTGCCAGTTATTTAGTGCATTCACCTCCCCCGGAGTGAGAACAGGGCGCTGTGAGGCTGAGACACGGCTGCACACAGCAAGTCCATGGCAAACGTTTTATTTTTCTACCTCAGTTGCTTACAGGGGTAAAAATAAAATGTCATTAGGGAGAAGCACAGATGAACTATTTACGGAGATGAAGAAAATTCACAATGGCTAGAACGTCTGTGAGGTAAGTATACTAGCACAAGTTCACCAAAGCAAAGCAATTCACAGCAGAACAAAACAAACAGGAAAAAAAGCCATACAGACTTTGAAAAATAGCATCTATGAAAAAGTCTGTGGGAAAAATAAAAGGAAACTAACCAATGACGACATCAAGCATCTTTAATGAGATGAGCCAAACTGCACACGTTGAGTCTAAAGGATGTGTGTGCATGCTTGTCGCTAAGTTGTGTCTGACTATTTGTGACCTTATGGAGCCTGCCAGGCTCCTCTGTCCATGGGATTCTCCAGGCAAGAGTACTGGAGTGGGTTGCCGTTGCCTTCTCCAGGGGAACTTCCCAAACCAGGGGTCGAACCCATGTCTCCTGCATTGGCAGGTGGGTTCTTTACCACTGAGCCACCAGAGACACTGACATTCAGACAGTTGGATGCGCTCACATCAAATGCATCTGATGGAAGCACGCAGGTCACTTTTCATAAACCCTGAGGGCAAACAAAGGGTGATTCCTGAGGGGCCAACTGAGCTGTAGCTCATTAATCCATGAGTGGGGAAGTGGATGGATCACGATCATGGGGAAAGGAAGCCCTCTGGAGTCCTGACTTGATCAGGATGAGCCCTCTATACGCATCCCCTCTGACCCCAGTGGGCTAGGAGGCCCTTGAGGCCAGCAGGGAGTGCAAGGCCAGTGGACAGCCAGGTGGGGGCAGAGGTGCTGGGGAAGAGGGCCCAGGTGGACGGTGCCCACAGGGCCTAAGGTGAGGCAGCACCACGGTGCCTCCATGGCCCCTTTCCCAGAGATGAGTGTGCATTATTATAGCAACAACCAGAGAGGCTGGCTCCAAAAGACAAAGACACCCAGATAATGCTGATACAAATTTTCTTCCAGATTACATTGTTCACGTTAGGATTTACAGAACAACCTGTGTGCATGTGTGTTCACTTCTGGAACTGTCCACCACAGGATGTAGTGGACAAGTCACATATCCTCCACCTCTGTGGGCCAGCACTGAACAGCCCATCCATGAAACGCCCCAATAAGCCTATCTGGTAACTGTTTAAAGTAAGCTGATGCCTTCTCCCTAGACTCCCGTGAGGAAGTGCCACACAGCTCGTGAGAAGCTCCCCTCTGGCCTGCTGCACTGGGAGGCTGACGAGTGGCCTCAGTGGGGAGGGACTCCCAGTGCGGACAAAAAGCAAACTGGGAGGGGACTGGGGGACAAAGCTGACTTTAAGAACTGCGTGAAGCACTGGGGACGAGAGTCTTTCCCAAGGATTACAAGTGAGAAAAAGAATGTTTGTGCAAACAGGCAGCTGGGACAGTGTCACGGGCACTGGTGGCAGCTGGGGTGGCCCTGGCCGGGACCCTGCTCTCTCTCTAGCAACGGAGCAAACCCCAATCTGTCACGCCTCTCTTAAGAGCTAGCTGATAAAAACTGTGTCTTGTGAAGCTGGCAACAGTCTGCAAAGTGAAAAAAGAACAGAAATTAACAGACTGAACTGAAATCAGAGAGGGGAAAAAAGAGAGGAAATGGGAGGAAATGGCAGAGGAAATGATCAGGATCTTAAGAATTCCAGCCCCCACGCCAATCCACGAGGGCAGGGGCAGGACCACACAGCGTACATCTGGGCTTGGGAGGAAGGAGCCGCGTCCCCAGGGGAGGATCGTCACTCAGTCTTTCTGGAAGAGAACTGCTCCCCACTCTAATCACTATCCGAAGCGGCTAGCCCTCTTGATGGGCGCATCTCTTTTCTATTTTCATAGAAGCCTAACGGTGGGCAGAGGCAGGCGTTTGTTAACACCAACTGTGAGGCCAGAAGGGTGTGCGGCAAGCCCAGGTCACATCGGCAGAGCAAGGACATCGGCAGATGAGAGGGGGCTTCACCGAGAGGGCCCGCCCAGGTGGAGAGGAGGCAGTCGGTGTTAAGAAACACCTGCCTCTGCCCATCGTTAGGCTGAGAAAGAACATCGACGTCCCACCCATTAGATGCTCTGTATTCTGCACAGACAGTAGTTACTAGCCTGCTGAGTAAATGAAATGTGGTTAGTGTGGTTGATGAACTGAATTTTCATTTTACTTAATTTAAATTTTAGATGCTTCACGTGGCTGGTGTGATTGATTGTACTGGACAGATAGATGCTAGAAAGAGGATGAAGTATGATAGTTATGACCCAGGCTACCCGGGTCCCAGTCCGAGCCCTGACCCTTGCTGGTGGCGAGCCCCCTGAACAGGGTTTCTACGTCTCCAGGCTTCAGGGTCCCCATCTGTAGGGGGAAATCCCGGGGAGGTGCAGACTGTGCCCGGCTTCCTGGCTTGGGATGCCTTGCGTCCTGCTCGAGAGGCCCGTGGCCACGAGAGCTGCCACGTGCAGATGAGCAGGGGTGGGGAGGTCAACCTTGGGGCAGCCAGGGACTCCTGCCGAGGGCCCTGCCCCGATGGGGAGACCACCCCGCCAGGGGGACAGGCTTGAGGGGAAGTCCCCCACTCACTCCTGCCACCTGAACCTCTGCTCTGGGATCTGCTGTTTGCCTCCGCCTTCCCCTTCCAGTCAGGCCCAGGCACCATCCAGCCCAAGCCCATCATTTACAGAAGACAAAAGGGAGGCCCCGAGACACTGGATGACCTGTCTGTGGCCTTGGGCAGCTAGACAAGGGGTTTTGTGGCTAGGTGAGGACCTGTCACCTGGAGGGCATGGCTCCCAGGGTCCCAAATGCCCACTTGCCTCCCCCATCACTCCCCTCCCCTTCTGAAGCTCAGACCGAGCATAGGTGGGACTGAGGCCCTCACCCCCCATGAGTCCCCATCTCCGCTGCCTTCAGAACGCCGCCCCCCTGGTCCACGTCCCGCCCCCCTGGCCTCCCTGCAGCTCAGGCCTCCGGGTCTGGCAGGATGACCAACCAGGAGTGGAAGTCCAGCTCTCTAGAGCCTCCTCCCACAGCACAGAACCTAAGGGAACAGAACTCTGATCCTAACATCTTCTCTAGAACTCCAGCTGTCCTTAGGGCACAAACACCCCGAGCTCCAACACATTCTTGCTGTTCTCCAGGTCTGAGAAAAGCTGGCTGGCCCCCTCTAGGGAGAAGCAAGCCCCATAAAACATCACTTCCTTCAGCAGCTCCCCCCAATCCCTACAGGGTCCTTGGCCCCTCAGGTGAGGGTCCCAGGCCTCCCTGGCCACATGGGAGCTGGGGCAGCCTGGGCATGTGAGTGGGCAACACCAGGGGCCCTGCCTTGAGTCTCTGATGTCCACGCAGGGGGAGGGAGGCTCTAACCACCCCTCCTACCACCACTCAGGACGGAGAGGAGATCCAAACCTGAGACACACCCAACACACACACCAGAAGGACGTCAGAGCCGGAGGAGGGGAGGGGGAAGGGAGATGGGGTCCAGACAGCAAGGCATGTGGGTGCTGGGAGGCAGAGGGCTGCAGGAAACCTTGGGTGCAGAGTTCAGTCCCCTCCCCAGGGACAGAGAACGAGGAAGCAGCTTCAGAAAGGGGAGAGGGAGTGGACAGAGGGCTCCTGATCAGTTCTTCCCCCCCACAAGTCATTCTCCGTGACCCAGCACCGGTGAAACACTTCAGTTAATCAGAAACTGCATTCTGACCCAGTTACATCTGTAGGCTGGTCTGTGAATGGACCTAAGTATGAGCTAGTTCTCCTTCGCCCCCTTCCCCCAATGCAGTCCCCCTCCCATGTCCCCAAAGCCCCAGGAGACAATACCACTCACCTGGGAACTGATAGCCATAGCTAGGAGCAAATCCAGGGTAGCCGCGGCCATAGGTTGCCACAAAGTTGGGGTAGCCTTGAACACAGAGAGAAAGATCATGTCAGTGAGTGTGGCTGCCTCTGGCTGGGAGGAGCCCGTGGGGGGTGGGAGTGAGGAACAGTGTGAGTTATTTTCCTCCACAAAATAACTTGTCTCCAGTGGGGGGTCTTTACCCAGGGCCTGGGTCGCCCCTCGTCCACAGCTGGGGTACCGCCATCAGCCTGCTGGTGATTAGACCCTATTTGGGCAGAGAGACCCCTAAAGCCCACGCACTTTCTTGAACCTGCAGAGTAAATGCCATGCGTTAGCCCCAGGCCCTGGGCCCGCTCCTGGTGCTGACATTTGCAGAGCTTACCCTGAATATACTTTACCTTAAAGCTATTGACAGTAGGAGATTAAAGTTCTTGTAATGCCTCCTCCTGAGGCAGCAACGCCAGCACCATGGACAGAGCACAGGTGACGGGGGTGGGGTTTACAGTCTGGGGGCAAACTCAGGGTTGACCCTGTGCTTCTGGAAAGACAGTGGGCCCAGTGAGATACGGCCCAGGAGACGCGGGGACCCGGCTGCGTCCAGGCAGGGAGACGCCACCGTGTCTTCCCAAGGCCCTGGGAGAACTGGGAGGCCCTGGCTATAAACGTGCACCATGAGCATCAACACACAGCCTCGCCGGGCATTTCCGAGCAAGCGTGGTCCTTCCAGGCACCCATCTCAGCGGGCACCCCGAGGGTGGTGGCTAACTGAGGGGTGCCTGTGGAAACCGCTGCTGGGCTGTGCGTGGGTGCAGCGGTGACCCCTGGCAAGTTCTGGGGCTCATGTGGTCTTCGGTCTGTTACCAGCCCCCTGGGAGAAGCCACTTCAGCTCCCTTCCCCTTACTGTGCCCCTCCCCACGTCCTAGCCTCTTGATTCAGGATACAAAGAAGGCTGGGGCTAACCCTGAACATCAGACACCCGTGGCTACCCTATTCCCAGCTAGCCAGCCCCTCCGTCTCTCTCTGCTTAATGTAGAATTTCAGTCCCTTCACGCTCTTAAAATACCACCCTGGTCACCCTCCCACCACCGCCATCACCTGCCTGACTTGTGTTCTGACCTCTGAGCCAGACGTCTATGGTTGTCTTTGGCTGCTTGGCTCCTGAAACCCCGTCTCTGTGTTTGAGTCCTGAAAGGCCTCCCTCCTGCTCTTGCTGAGCCTGGCAGCTGGGACAGACTGTGAACCTGGGCTGGGCCAGTGGAAGTCGGCCCCAGGGGCCGGAGGGCAGAGAAGGAGGGCAGTTCAGAATCTGCTCTGGCCTCAGCAGCACACAGAACCCAGGGTCCACTGAGAGTCACAGCTGCCCCGTGACCGCGTCATTCCTGGGCTGTCCCTTGGCTGGACTGTGGCTGACCGCCGAGCTCCCCAGTGCCTTCCTGTCCCCCAGCCTTCCTGGCAGTTCTGTGCATTGCCCAAGCCCCTTCCAATAATCTCCTTTACTGCTGACAGCAGTCAGAGTTATTTCTGTTGCTTTGTCACCAAAACGCTGGTAGAAAGCTGCTCTGATGGGTGGGTTTAGGACAGTCTCCACTCCCTCCAGCCATAAGGATCACAGTGACAGGTTTCCACATGTATCCCCGTGGCTCTAGACAGCAACTTAAATACCCTAAGCACAGGCTCTGGGGGCACATCATCTGCCTTCAAGGTAGCTTCTCACAAGTTACAAGCATTTTCTGACCCTGTAGGTGATGGCTGAAGACCAGGATCATTCATGAAATTCCAGCCTGGGAGCCTCAACATGAGTTAAGAGTTGACAGGTCTTCCTGCAGCCTGTCCTTAGTGCTCTTACGCCTCATGGGTGCGTGCTAAGTCACTTCAGTCGTCTCCAATTCTTTGCGACCCAGTGGACTGTAGCCTGCCAGGCTCCTCTGTCCACGGGATTCTCCTGGCAAGAATACCCGAGTGGGCTGCCATGCCCTCCTCCAGGAGATCTTTTTGACCCAGGGATTGGACCTGCGTCTCCTGCATTACAGGTGGATTCTTTACCGCCGAGCCACCGGGGAAGCCGCGCGGAGGTTCAGAAATGGGCCTCACCCTTCCTCACTTCTCTGCTTATTGGAGTCATAGCTTCTGCCTTGACCAGAGGATCTGTCAAGACCTGGGACAGAAGCTTACTGGACTGCACATCAGGAGGCGGTTCTCCAGCCCTGCCTCTGGCCCAGGGCCATGCCATGGGGGGTGACCCCCTCTCCTCTGGGTACCTGAGCCGTGCCATCTGTAGGGACCTTTGCAGGTCCCCTGCAGCGCTAATTCTCACCAGAGACCCCAATTCTCAACAGAAACCAGCTGTGGCTCCTTTCCTTTGCTTTGGCCAGAGCCTTTCCAAATTTGCCATCACAATTCACTGGTCAGTCGACCTGTTTATACCCCAAAAGGGTCATGCTGCTTGCTCTTTCCCCATGAGTTTGTTCTCCAGCACCTGGTTCCTGGTTGGCAGCTGGCTGCCCAGATCAGCCAGGGTGATCTGGCAGCTTTGCCCCGACTACAGGGGAGCAGACCCCAGTGAGTCCGCTGAGCTGTGGCACCCGACGGGGAAAGGACAACAGAGACGGGGACTCGGGTGCCTCAAGTGGACACACGCACTGGCTCCTTCCTCGGTATCTATTTCATGGGTGGTTTGCCCAAGTCTCCTCCAAATTAATCACCTGCTATCAAATCAGATCTTTCAGCACTAGATTTCTTACTGTTATTTCAACAATATTGATGAATGGATTATATACAAACATCCAAATCACCGCTGCTGAGGGGTTTTCCTAGTGGAAAACGACCCCTCTGCCTCTAACTCCAGCACTGGGGTCTTACATATTTCAGTGTCAATGTGACGGCAAATCGCAAGCCTGGGTGTCACTGCTGAGACGCCCTCAGGGTAGGCGGGGTGGACAGTGGTGAGCACCCAGGCCCTCCCTGATTCAGGTCACCAATACAATGCTGCTGTGTCTGCTTTCTCCCTGGCACAGGACGGACGAAAAAATGGTCAAGTTCACCCCAATCTGGGGCCTCACCCCAGTCTTCCTGGACATGTCAACACTGTCTCCTATGCAACAAAGATGAGAACTTGGCATCTGCCTGAGTGGGGGATCTTATCTCCGCCCCCCATTGCCAAACATCCTCTGGGTCAAGCAGATGAAATCATAAATGTATAATACAACATTACTTCAATTTTCCTCTTCATTTACTGCTGTGCAGCCCCGCTCTGCTCCAGCGGCCCACAGCCCCGGCCACACGGGGGAAATCGGCTGGCTGCGTATCAGTAGCACATTACAGCGGCCCCATGCACACGCTCCATCAAGCCACATTACAGCGAGATGACCCAGCCACCGCTTCCATTAGCAGCCAGGCCCCTCCTGCACTGGCCACTGCACAATTTATTTGCTCCAGTACTCTGGATGCCTGATCAATCCCACAGTAATTATCTTTTGTCACTAAAGAAAAAAACCAAACCTTCTGCCTGGATGACCACCTTTCATATAGACAGGCTTTCCATTGTTGGGCGGGGGGGGGGGGGGGGGGGGGGAATCAGAAATCAACAAGAGATTTTGAATTTGCCAGTCCAATCATTTGGGCGAAGCTGGAAGAATTCTCAGAACTGTGGCTCTAGATATTTGCTCCAACCCTAAAGGATGTCTGTATTTTAGATGGGCACGTGACAAATTCTCTTCCCGGCTCTGTGACTCACCTAACTCAGAGTCACGGAAAACTGCTCCACCGAGGGCCCTGACTTGAAAGAGACAAGAGACAAGGGCTGTTTATCCAGGGAGCTGCCAGTGAGGGACAATCTGCTTGTGGTGTGCACAGTATGCCTCGGGCACCAAGGCAGCTCCATGAGGTCTGCATACAGATGTGATACCAGGTGCCAAGAGCCCTTCCCAGGCCACCGTCTATAAGGACCTGGGCCGCCGTAATCACCTGGAGTTGCAGGGGCTCCTCCAGACTTGCGCTATCCCATTAAAATTTAATCTAATTTAAACTATATTAAAAAAAGTTAGTTCTTCTACCCCACCTTAAATACACAATAGGCACATGTAGCTAGCAGCTACCAGCCCGGGTGGTGCAAATACAGAGTTTTTCCACCATCGCAGAAAGTTCCAGTGCACTGTGCTGCTCTAGAAGGAAAACGAAGACCTGAACTTTGAGTTTCCTTGTTTGCCAGAAAACAGCTGAACAAATGGAGACCTCCTTTTGGGTATGACCTCAACAGATATTTGGGGAAAGACAAATCCCAGTTGACATTACAAATGAGTCTAGGCATGCGGCTGTATGTTCCAGCCAATCTCCTTTTGATTAGTGCATGCCAGCAGATTATAGCTCCTTGCCCCTTCCAGACAAAAAAAAAAAATAATAATTTTTTTTTTTGGCTTTCATTTCTGAGGGGCTTAATGTCGGGGGCACTGGGTCAGGATTTCACAGTGTTGGTGAGAATACCTCTGGCTTTCTGCAGCCCGTCAACAGTGTCTCTCCACTTCTGGGCCCGTGAGGCAAAGCTTTTTTCCAAAGCCTCAGCAATGAGGTATTTCTCTACTACTAGTATCAAACATGTTACGTAGTGTGTGCCCAGCGAGGTCAAGATAGAAGCAGTAGGATTATGTGGCTGAGGGCAGAGAAGGCCAAGAGGAATCAGATATAGCAACAATAATCATGTTTGCTTTTATTGAGTCCACCTTCATTTAAGAAAAACCAGAGATTCTAATGCACTGGGTGGGCAAGGCAGAGAACAAAGTCTGAGGGCTGCAAAAATACCTTTCCTAGGGGTGTTGGTTGATTTTGGTTTTGGCCATCTCAAAGGCAGGGAATGATGACTCCCTCTCTCCTAGACTTTCTTCAAGGAGTTCCCACTGGGCTGATTATTCCAATGATCCTGTCAAAGGCTATGAAAACCAAAAACCAAAGCAGCTGTAGGTTTCTTTTCAAGAAGGTTGGCCGTTACATCAAGAGAGATCAAGAAAGAATAACTGTGCAACGATACTCTCATCAGCCTCCCTCTGATGAGACCTCCCAAAGTACGGAGAAAATCTTAAAGGGCATTTAAAAATTAGTTCCATGGTTTCAAGTCATTTATAGACGAGGGTATCCGCTGTCTCACTAGAATATCAGCTCCCTGATACCACAGACTTCTTTCTCTGCTGCCTCCTAAGCATCTAGAACAATGCCTGGCACTTAGCAGGTACTCAACAGACACTTGTTGAGTGAATGGATTTAAAAGCTTTAGCGGGTTATAGTCTCAATTCTAAAAATCCCTACCAGTGTTACATAATTTTCTATCCTTTCAACAATAAAAATTTTAATCACGGGAACCTCATCTCCTTAACAAACTTAAATGGAAGTGTTTCTGCGTGAGCCAAGCTCATTAACCAAATTGGTGGTGGTGGTGATGATGTTGATTCTAAGACTGATATTGGGGCCAATGCACCATGGAGCTGGGGACCCAGGGGACTGATGGGGTCAGGTCAGGCCATCCTGACAAAGGATTAGACTCCGGCGATGCCACCCCTTCAGAGGAAAAAAGCAAGGGTTTCAGTCACAGTGCAGCAGATGGCATCCTCCCCGCCCGAGTCCAGGAGCTCGGGGTGCCCAGCTGCACCCATGGGCGAAATGGAGTGCAGTCCTGGGAAGGTCCTGGCGAGCACATCAGAGAAGGCCTGGCGGAGACCCGAGCCCGGCTGGGGGTGGGGGGCAACAGGTCGACCAGACTGTAGACTGTGGGTTTGTTTCCTGAGTGATGGTCTGATTTGCACCTCTGGTGAGCTGGTTCCTGACTGGGGGCACATGTGGGGACCTCTCAGGATGCCCCATCTTGGCAGGCATCCGAACGGCCTCAACAGAGTAGCTGGGGGATTCAGGACAGCCGGGGGCGAGGAGGCTTGGAGGCCAGTGCATGGCTCTTCTTGGGAGGCAGAAATTCAAAGACAGTCCAACACTTCTGACTGGGGGTCTGATCCGAGGATGAGGGTGCAGGAGCCAGGGCACAAGTCACACACAGAGGCAGGTCGAGCGATGCTCTGGGTCACTGGCAGGAGGGGGTCCCAAGTGGAAGGGCGTTAGGCACCTACTCGGATGGTAATTTGCCCAGTATGTTACTAATAACTGCTCCCAGGTTGAGTATGTATTACTGTATTTTGTTGATTGGAAGACACACTTCTTTTGTTTCAAACATCTTAGTGTCCTGAAAGTGGTCATCACCTCTCAGTGAGGTTTGGTTAAGCATGAATTCTTTCTTTCTAAACAGTACACGATGTGGATACTTGAAATTGATGAGACAGCACTAGCTGGGCACAGTATGGTTGCATTTATCCTCAACACCCCCTCAAGTGTGGGCTCCCACCTCTCGATGGAGGGCTAACTGCAGGGCAGCGGGGCTGTCCCCCCACGTCACACACTGGCCAGGAGAGAAGCCTGCATCCCTGGATTTCAGAGTCCTGAGCCCTTCCCCAGGGTCCACACGGCCTCCTGCGGCGGATGCTGGGCCCACACCAGCAGTTCAGCTCAGCAGTTCAGCTGAGTTCAGAGAGCTCTCTGCCCGCTTGGTGGAGGAGGAGAGCCTCTGAGATCCGTGGGGCCTGGCCGGGGCACGGGGCGTTCCCTGGTGGGAGCCTCGACCAGGGCCATGTGGGCAGAGGGCCAGCCCCTAAGCAGCGAGGGTGGGGGGGATGGGGTGAGCTGGGGGCGGTGATGCCTCAAGAACCACCAGACTCAACCACAAGGACATCTGACACTAACCATCACTACCTCGTCATGGCAGCTCAGAGAAGTCACAACTGGGAACGTGAGAGAACACAGTTGGGGCAGATGAGCAAACACCTGGCATTTACCACGTTCCCACCCCTCCGCGACCAGGAGCTAATCGGACTGCATCCGGAGAAGTGCGGCCCACTCGGGCCTGCCCCCCACCAGCTGTGGTCAAGGCCACCAGGCCCATCACCTCTCCCCACACACACCGCTTGGACCTGCCCCACCAGCAGGCTTGCTGGCCCTTGGGGGTTCCAGCTACCCGGTCTGCATTGCCCTTGGCTTCTTCACGCCTCGCACCCTAGCTGAGAGGTCCCCTCCACACGGGAGGTGCTCTCTGATTCCTGCGACTGGCTTCCGTTCCTCACCATGTGCCTGTGAAGCCCCTCACGACTCTGTCACGAGTAACCCCACACCTGCGTGATGCGCTGCTAAACGTCACCTCTCTCTGCTCCGTGAGGGCAGGGCCCACAGCTGCCTTGTTAAGCTCTGCCGCCCCGTGCTGGCCCTGGGCCAGCCAGAGGGCCTCCAGGACTGCCTGTTGTTGAATGCCTCCTGCACCAGCGAGGCCCCTGCCTGGGCTCCCGTTAGGAAACCTCTGGTCTCTGGAACCCTGAGACCTTGCTTGGCGTCTGGGGAGAGCACAACTGAGCCACACTTAGCTCTTCGTCAGCTGATATGAATGAGTTTACTTCACTCCAGACCTCTGCCTCCCCAGGAAGAAAACCAGCTTACTCTTCCCAGCATTATTATAAAGGATACTAAGGGAGAGGCAGAAAGGTGGGGGCACTTCCTGAAGATTTGGACCCCAAAAGTCTCCCCATTTGATGCCCTAGAGACTTTATATGCAACATTTAAAACTTCAAGAATCTGAAAGCCAGAAGGTGGTAATGGGCTCAATTCCTTTTTAAGATTTGATTTTAAAATTCAAAGCAATTAATCCATTTGGGGTTTCTTTGGGTATATAACATAAGGTAAAGGCCATATAAAAATTATCTTTTAGAGCAAGAGCTACATAAATGTCTTGTAGTCAACCAGGAAATAATTATCACTGATTTTTTAAAAATTTAATTTCTTTATAATAATTAAACTTGTACCTAGAAACACATTTAGTTTAGGCTCTTTTTCCCCCAACAGGCACCTTCCTACGAGCCTCACTAGTTTATAGTTTTTGTAGTTTTATACTATGTTCTGATGTATGGTCAAACTCTCTTTTTTTCTCATTTATCTTTTTAAAAAAATTTTCTTATTTATTGTCACGTGTTCAACCTCCACCTAAGTGTTAGAACCATTTGGCCAACTTTTAAAGAATTACAAAAGGAATTTTCCCTGAAATTCTGTTAAAGTTAAAAAGTTAATTTAAGAATTAGCATCTCAGCCATTTTGAGAATTCTCATTCCACTTTTTAAAGTTCCACAAAATAACTTTACGTGTTTCTGTTATTTCCAAGGACAAATAGATACAATTATTTTTAAGAATTTATAAAGCCAAGAAAAGTTTTATAAATTTAAAACTGAGCGAGGAGTGATTTAAACACCAGCAAATCTAAAAATACACAAAGAGCTTATCAAACAATATAGAAGAGAGACTCTTAGCCAAACCAAATGAAACCCATTAAAACTAGACAGGCTGTGTGCCTGAATGGAATTTCACCATTAACTACCATTTATCCCATTTAATTAGTATTTTCCCAACACACAATAACTTGCACTAAAATACCGTTCTCTCGCCTTGAAATTTCTAATTATTGTTGCGAACCACACCATTACGCTTCTCCACTGCTTTCTCCATCTTTCATGCCATTTAAGCGGCAAGATTTTCAATTATCTACATAGGACGGACAGCGATACCTTTAAGGAAGGGGCATAATGTGCAACTCAATTTCTCTAAAGGCCAGGAGAGATCATTTTTCGTCAGAACAAACACACTTCGTCTTTCATCTTTTTTTTTTTTTTTTTTGCAAATAAAGAATAAAACAGGTTATTTAAGACATCCATTTAAATGCAAATTTTGATATCCCAAGAGAAAAATGTTAATCATTTAAACAGACAGGATTATCACCCACCCTTGCCATATCCCCTCCTCTTCCAAGTTTTAGACAATGTAGCCTCAGCCCACGTAAGTTTAAGTCAGCTAGGAGTCCTTATGTGTTTAAGAGCTCCATGTCAGTAGAGAAGCCTGAGGCAAAGAGAGTAACTTTTCCTCCTTTTGAAAAAGGGAATGGAAAGGGGAAAAAAATAATATCAGGTATCTCCGATGAGTCAGGCATAGGACAAGACGCCTATCTCTCGACCTGTCTCTTTCTACTAATTTGGTGGTCACAACTGTCTTGCAAGAGGGATTACCATCCTCATAGATAGAAGGGGAAGCTGATGCTTGGACAGATGAAGCAGCTTGCCCAGCTGGAGGGTGATCCGGTTCCCAGGCCCTGGCCCAGACTCACCCAGCATCCCCATGCCGAGCATGAATGCGTCCATGGTGTAAGGCAGTCCCCGGGCCCGGCCTCTCGTCCCAGGTGGGAACATGACTTCCTTCGGCTGAGCTTTCTTACATTCTACCTGTTAAACAGAAAGGCGAACAAATGAGATGCAAATGAATTCCATGTAAATGTCAAATGCAGAACTGATCTGGTTACCAGCTAAGTTATTTTTAGCCTCGCTCCTTACTCACTGTAAAAATAGCCATGCGAGTAAATGGCCTGCAAAACAAATATTGAAGAAAACACACCACTTGTGCAAATCCTGCTTTAGAAACACCTACAAGGGTGAGATTGGGTTTGGAGGGGCAGCCAGGACATCAGCTGAAGAGGCACAGGCGTGGACTGGAGCTCAGATTGAAACCTGTGCAGAAGGCATGAGAGGCAAGGAGACCGGCAGTGGCTGCTGGATGCGTCTGTGAATAGTGACAACAGCAACAGTAATAATCCGTCATGACTGTGCGGCCCTGCACGTGTTTACACATTTCTCTCAGGCTCCATCAGGTCAGTGACTCTTCATATCGGGCCATCTGATCCTGTCTCTCATTAAACAGACTGGCTAGTTAAGACCAGCCTAGACAGCATATTAAAAAGCAGAGACATTACTTTGCCAACAAAGGTCTGTCTAGTCAAGGCTTTGGTTTTTCCAGTATGGTCATGTATGGATGTGAGAGTTGGACTATAAGGAAAGCTGAGTGCAGAAGAATTGATGCTTTTGAACTGTGGTGTTGGAGAAGACTCTTGAGAGTCCCTGGGACTGCAAGGAGATGTAACCAGTCCATCCTAAAGGAGATCAGTCCTGGGTGTTCATTGGAAGGACTGATGCTGAAGCTGAAACTCCAATACTTTGGCCACCTCACGCAAAGAACTGACTCATTGGAAAAGACCTTGATGCTGGGAAAGACTGAGGGCAGGAGGAGAAGGGGACGACAGAGGATGAGATGGTTGGATGGCATCACCAACTCAATGGACATGAGTTTGAGTGAGCTCTGGGAGTTGGTGATGGACAGGGAGGCCTGGCGTGCTGCAGTCCATGGGGTTGCAAAGAGTTGGACACAACTGAGCGACTGAACGGAGCTGAAGTCTTATTAGCTTCATATCATAGATGAGAAAACCAAGCATCCAAAGGCTTGTGAAACCCACTTATAAGCCATATCCCAGTAGGTGTGGGCCAGGAAGTTGGATTTTTAAAATTTCTAGGTCAGCGATGCCACCATCTCCATAAAACCTGCCCCAGCACACTCCCATGGAAGTAATAAGATTAAACACGGACTACCAGTTTCTCACTTTGCAGTTATGTCTTCAAGTGGTTGCTAATCTTTCCTTTCTGTTTCCCCCTCTACCTCCAAAACTTCTTAATCCTATTCTGCCCACATCCATAAGTCATTTATTTAACAACCTTAATGGTACGTAATAGAAACCCCAGGAAGTAAGTAAAACTGTTGCCTGCTGAAGCTCCTACACTGTTATTTCACTAGTGTTCCTTAGGCCCTTGCTCAGCGCTTTATGTGCTTCCAGTTTACAGACAGACTTAACAAGCCTTGCTAGAAGGTAATCAGTCCCATTGCTGATGAAGACGGAATGTTGTAGGGCAAGGCAGGGGTGCTTAAAGCCGCACGCAAAGGCGAACAGCATGACAGCCTGATGGTGATGCAGAAAAGACTCAGGCATCTTTTGCTATGAGGCAGTCTGGGGGCATGTGGTATAGAAGCCCAAATGCCACATTGCTCACCAACTGGTGAGGGGTCACTACCACACAGAAAGTTACTATAGCTCACGGCACATCTGAGAGATGAAGAGAAAGTTAAACTTGTGTGTGATGTGCTTTGTTTTAAAAAGGACCTACATGGGTTATCCATTTTAGAGATATTCTTATTCCAAATACTTCAATTAAAAAATAGTTTTGTGCTTAAGGCTAGGGGAAGCTTTAATTACCTAAAATATTAACTCCTCCTTCTTCAAAGCTGCTGGATAATAAGCATTACTGTTGCTCTTCAAAGAGTGATAACCACACGTTTTTAAAAAATGGCCCAAACGAGTCAACATTCATGACTGATATGTTTAAAACAAAGAGTTTTTATAGATTAAGAGGAACGAGCATCCCCAAAGAGAAATGGGTAAAGGACACGAACAGGCAATTCACTAAAGTCCAATAAAGAAGCATACGTTCCCAAATGAGACATTATCTTTCGCCCACCAGACTGACTGCGATGAAAGGATTATTTGATGTCAGAGTCCCTGAGAGTATGGGGAACAGGGGTGGAAACTGGCACATATTTTTCTGGAGGGCAACCTGATGAATAGCAAAAGCCATAAATGTACACATCCTGGGACCAGTGATCCTACGTACAGAGACTTATCCCACAGGGATAAGGCTATTCACCACAAGCATTAATTATACTCTTTTTAAAAAGGAAATACAAACACTCCAAGAACGGAGAGTTAGGCTGAGGGTGGCTCACCCAAGCGGACTGAAAGCTATGCAGAGTCGGAGAAGCAGGCTGACAGGAACACACATTGGTACTGGAAAACCTCAGTCCTGGGTGAACCAGGATGGTTGGTCACCTGAACTGCAAGAGGTGGGGGAAAAAGCAGGTGGCAGTGGAAAATAAGCAAGTGTATGTATCACATATGGGAAAAATACTAAAAAAAACACACACCAAATTCGTCTTGAGTGACTTTGTTCTTTATTTCCATTGTGCATTCTTTAAAAAAGAAACTATTAATTTACTGGCGGTGTTGGGTATCAGTGGCAGCACACAGGATCTTCCTTGCAGCATGCGGGATCTTTCACCACGGTGTGTGGGTTTAGCTGTCTCGCAGTGTGTGGAATCTTAGCTCCCAGACCAAGAATCGAACCCGCGTCCCTGCCCTGGAGGCGAATTCTTCACCACCGGACCACCAGGGAAGTCCCTCCCTTGTACATGCTGCCATTATTGCTTATTCTCCCAGTTTTTTTGCTTTGAGCAAAAATTTATTTCGTAGGAAATAAATTCACGAGAATTGGGTCTTTCAGATGCCTCTCCGAAGCCCAGGGTTGACACTGTGCTCCTGGACCCCAGGTCTCACCCCTGGGCCTCAGAAGCAGGCTGAGAAGCCCCATCTGCCAGCGCCTGCCCAGGCCTGGGGAGACAGGTGTGCTGTGCGGAGGCAGACAGATAATTACGTGACGCCAACACTGGGCTCCAGAATAACACGTTAAGCGGCTCGCTTCCTAATAGTCCTATCGGTGACAATCTACTGCATTGTCTTATGAAAACCTGCTGCCTGTTTCCAGGCAACCTGATCAACGAAAATTTCAGGTTTATACAATTTTCATTTGGGAAACATAAAGGTTAACTGACTGTAATGGGAGTATGTTCAACAAACCCACCTACTCTTCCTCCCTCTGAACGGGGCTGGCGGCTCTGCTGAGCTCTGCTCTGTCTCACCCGCTGCCGTCTCAGGCAGCACTGGCCGCCTGGGTTCTGTCAAGCCCCTGCCGCCCGCCGTGTCAATGGTGAGGGCTCCTGGGGGCCAGGGGCCGTGGCACACGCTCTGTCTGGGGGGCCCCCTGCAGGGGACCTGAGTGACAGGAGAGGCAGCCGTCACCCCAGGGGGCCTGGCTTGGCTCGGCTGGCACTGAAAGCTTCTCGAAAGGTTCCGTAGGACCAGGGGGCCTGGCCCCCACCCCACCTCCTCTGATGATCTGGGATGGAGGAAGCACATAGAAGGGGAAAGAGGCATAGATCTGTCCGCTTGGATCCTGTGTCCTGGCAGAGGGCCAGGGGCTTGCTGAGGCTGCAACTCTGGCCTTCGCCCACCAGACTGGCAGAAGCCTCGTGTCTCCCACCAGACTGAGTGTTCAGGGCAGGGATCAGGGTCCGCCTCTACTTCCTGGCTCCTCCGAGAGAAGGGACTGACTTGCCTGCTCCTTAGGGTCAAGGAGACACAACCACTTAGGGCCACAGGGATGCTGAGGGATGCGGCATGCCCAGCGAGCACCAGGCAGAAGGGGTGCAGAGACACATAAAGCATATAAGGCAGTGTCTGGCCACTGTTTGTCAGTCTGTGAAAGGAGCAGGTCCTGACTGCGCTGTTCTCCCAACACAGGCCAACACTCATCGCTCATCCTTGTCACTTCTGGGCCTGTCGGCCTCCATAGCTTCTTGAATCAGCCCACATTTGAGTCAACCCACCCCCACCATTTTCCCACAGGGTCCTCCTGGGCAGACCAGAGAACATGGCATGAGCACTGAAGTCAGAACCCCAACGGGGGAACCCTGCCCATCTCTGCAGCTCCGTGCACGCGGTCACCTGGCCGCACACTGTCCTAGTTTTCAACTGCCGTGCGACGAACTCCCCCCACGCTTGGGGGCTCTGAGCACTAATTTATCATCCTTCCTGGGCTTCTGAGTGTGAACTGGGCCCAGTGGGGCTATTACTTGTGGTCAGTCATGTCGTTGTGGTCAGAGAGTGGCTGGGGCGGCAGCCAGAGGGAGCCTGCCTCGGGGGAGGGCCGAGAGCCCTTTCTCCCTCCCACGGCGGGCAGTGGACACTGCTTTGGCTGGCACCGCTCACTGTGGCTTCTCCCAGCATGGGGGCGGAGACACAAGAGAGAGTGTCCCAAAAAACGTGAGCATCCCAAGGGACCACGGCAGAAGCTGCCCGGCTTCCCACAACCCCGCCTTGGGTGGCACGGCTACTTCCATCCCCTGTGACTGGTTACACTGGACCAGCCTGGATCTAGTGCGGGAGGGCAACACGCAAGGGCATGGAGGCTGGGAGGCCTAGGTCACAGGGGCCATCTCTGGAGGCTGACTGCCCATGAGATCAGTGGAATCAGTCAGCACACAGGACGGTGGGACCCGTGGCGACCAGCTGGCTGGGGGCAGTGGGCACCGAAGGGCTGCCTTCACCACTGGGCACAAGTCGGGACACAGACGTTCCCCTCCCAGGGCAGCCCTGGAGACGCCCCTCTGGCTCTGCAGGCAGATGGAGTGGTTCTGGAGTGGTTCTCCTGGGGAATCAGGTCTCCAGCTCCTTCAGCGCCATCCCTCTGGGTAAGAGCCCCTCGTTGACGGTAAATGCTCCCCCCACCCACCCCAAGTGCTCACTCTCAGGCAGCCCTGGGGAGGGGGGTGCCCTCTGAAGAGGGAACACCTCTGAGGCTCGGGTCTCCCCAAATCAGCAGTTCAGACCCCACCTCTGCAGCGCCTCCCCATTGCTGGCACTGCTGCTGCTTCAGTTGGCGACTAGAGAACGGTGCCTGGGGGGCGCAGCAGGAGGTGGCGTAGGGGATTCCAGGGGGGTCTGTGCTCGCAGGAAGCCTCGGAGGCCACCTGTGACCGACTGCTCACGCCAGGAAGACGAGGTCTCCCGTTTCAACTTTCACGGCTGGCAAAGCCACCAAGTAACCCCACACTGGGATCCAGATGCCAACGATGTGCCAACCCCCAGAGCTTCATGAATTTGCTTTAAAATTCCAATATGCTGCTTTGCTTGGCCAACTGGCCTTGCAGGAGAGGGTGTGGCTTCCCTGTAGCCCTGTGGTGACAGGCTCAGAAGGAAGCCCGTCTTCAAACACAGGACAGCTGGGGTGGCGGCCGTCTGTCCAGAGGGTGAGTCAGAGCCCGCTGTGAGCCCGATGCATGGTCTCAGCCCTCTGCGAGGGTGCCTCTGCTGCTGCCCGTCAGACCCAAAGCCACTCAGAGAGGAGGTCTACTGTTTCTAACTCTCCACTAAGGAACAATTTCAAAAGGACAGAGCAAAGGACACTGCACACCCTTTTCCGATAGCTCAGTTGGTAAAGAATCCACCTGCAATGCAGGAGACCCCAGTTCAATTCCTGGGTTGGGAAGATCTGCTGGAGAAGAGATAGGCTACCCACTCCAGCATTCTTGGGCTTCCCTTGTGGCTCAGCTGATAAAGAATCTGCCCACAATGTGGGAGACCTGGGTTCGATCCCTGGGTTGGGAAGATCCCCTGGAGAAGGGAACGGCTACCCACTCCGGTGTTCAGGCCTGGAGAATTCCATGGACAGTATAGTCCATGGGGTTGCAAAGAGTTGGACACGACTGAGTGACTTTCACTTTCACACGCTTTACGAGTCATCTGTTGTGAATGCTTCGTGCCTTCTGCCTTTTCATTTGCACGCTCTTTGTCTCTAATTGTGTATTTTTTCCTGAACTATCTGAGAGTAGGCTGCATACATTACACTTTGCATCTCCTGAACATAAAGATATTTTCTTACATGAGCACAGTGCGATTAGCAACCTCAGGACATTCACCATCTATGAAGTGCTTGTATCCAACTGCCTTCCGTGTTTCTGTTCTGCAAGTGGACCGAACGATCCCTGCATGGCCACACGGACGCTGTACAGCAGGAAGCTGAGGCCCAGGACATCGCACAGGGTGCCGGCGCTGCAGAACCATGAGTGGGGAGACTGGGTGTGAACCCAGGCCCGCCTGGAGTCCTGGCCCAACCAGGGCAGTAGGCCCCGTGCCACCCTCTCTCGGGGGATGGGCAGGCGGGGGGCGCAAAGTGGCACTGACTTTGGAGATGGCGCCAGGACTGCAGCGGGGATGGGCTTCCTGCTGCCGTTCTCAGTGGCCGCCCGTGCCCCACGGGCCCGCAGCCCATGCAGAGGCCAGCTCCCGCCTGGCCCCTTCTGGAGGAGACGGGCAGCCCGAGGAGGACGCCCAGGTCTGAGACGTGAAAAGGCTTTTGTCCTCCCCGGTCTCTACACAAATGGCCCCAGTCAGCACGTGCCCCAGGGCCGGGCCTCAGCCTGGGGAAACCCAGGCTCACGAAGCAGCACAAGGGCGCTCTGTGCGGCCTGAAGGGGCCAGTGTCTGCAGCTCCGCTTCCTCCCCCACATGGGTCATGTAAGCAGGGACTTATCCTCCAGGGACAGAGGGGCCGACTTCAAAGGATGAAGGTCCACGGCTGCGCAGAGACCGACCTGGACAGTTGGGCTGGCGGGAGGGCCACAGTGGCGGGTGGGCCTCTCTGGGCAGCTGAGCACCCGCGGGGAGTGCTGGTTGCTTCTGCCTCAGGTGCCATCCTTCCGCATAGCTCCCCGAAAAAAACACCTGGCCACCAGCAAGAAGCCGCACCCCCTCCCCAGCCGGGCTTCGGGCTGGCCCGGCGCCTCTGGAGCCTCACGCTGACATCACCTTCTGCTCTGAGTGCAAGGGCCAAAGACCCTCAGGTGTAAGGATTCTGGGGTCCCACCTCGAGCAGGCAGCTCCCCCGTGTCTCCAGTGAGGCAGGAGAGCTGAGCTGCCCCCCAAAACCCCACAAGGCGCCCACCGTGGCGTCCCTGGCTCAGCCTTCTCCCCCTGCTGCCCGCTGCTCTTTCACGCGCTCTTCGCTAGCCACAAGCTTTTCCAGACACACCAGGAGGGGGGCTCCTCGTGGGGCTCTGGCCGTCGGGAACCCGCAGAGCAAGACAAAGCCCGGGTGAGCTCCCCGGAGGGGAGCCGAGTCCCCATCCCGCCTTGGGCCCGGTGCCCAGAGCCAGCCTGAAGAGCGCTGAATGTGCTGGAGAAGGTGTGGTCGTGGCAGATGAAGACGGAGCCCCCATTCAGCCATTGCTCCCATTTCAGGGCGGCAGCCAGCTGAGGGCCTGGCTCCAGACACACACCCTGCAAACCCCGGCAGCTGCCCTGGGGAGACCCAGCCTCGACTCCAGCGGGGCGGGGCGTCTAGCCATCCTGCTGCACCCCACCTCACCAGAGCCAGCTCTTCTGCCCTCTGCAAACGCGGGGGGACCCTGGGACCGGCCAGGGTGAGTGGAAGGGAGGTCTGCACGCGCTCACTGCCCTTCTCCCTGCCCGACATGCCCACCAGGCACTGCCCTTGCAGATGGGGACCAGCGTGCGGCCAGGCACCAGAGGATCCACTTATACAGATGACTTGTCCTGTTCCAAGGCAAAGGGGTCCCCACCGACAGGTGACCCCCCCACCCCCGATGGAGTTCAAGGAGGTGGGTGTTACTGTTCAAACTGAAATAGAAATGCCAGCCTGGGAGGTGAAGGAGGCCAGCAGAAGCATCTGCCTTCAAAGGACACGCGCTTGCTCTAACTGGCCCAGAGCCACTCAAGGAGCATGGAGAGCCCTGCAGGATGCAGAACTTTGACTGGGGAGGAAGAAACATTTAGTTTTCTGAGCACTCCCTATATTCGAGGCACTGTCACAACATCCTTGGGTGTCTGTGTGTGCTTGTGTAAACATACATAATACATATATGTAACACACGTAAAACAGTGCCTGGCACACAGATGTTCTCTGAATGCCCACTGTCCTCAACTAATCATGAATCAACTCCCCATTACCTCTATGAGTTGGCCTGATTCATCCCATGGGAACCAGTCCATCCTAAAGGAAAATCAACCCTGAATATTCACTGGAAGCACTGACGCTGAAGCTCCAATACTTGGGCCACCTCACGCGAAGAGCCCCGACTCATCAGAAAACCCTAATGCTGGGAAAGATTGAAGGCAGGAGGAGAAGGGGGCGACAGAGGATAAGATGGTTGGATGGCATCACTGACTCGATGGCATGAGTCTGAGCAAACTCCGGGAGACGGTGAAGGACAGGGAAGCCTGCGTGCTGCAGCCCTTGGGGTCACAAAGAGTCGGATGTGACTTAGCAACTGAACAACAACGCCATGGTTACAGTAGAAAAGGAAACAGGCTTCGAGGAAAGATCCGTCCAACGTCGCAAAGCCACGTAGTGACACAGCCAAGATTCAATCCTAGGTCCCCCGATTCAAAACCCTAGTCCCCACCTCCAGGCCTCTGGCCAGCCCTTCCCTACCTCCCTCTGTCTAGCCCTCGAGGCCCATTCAGAAGTTATTCCTTCCCCAAGGCCATCCCCGATCCTTGTCCCAGAATTAATTCCCTCAGCACTTCAGAACTAATTTCACCCACTGTTTCCTCTGCTTGGTGCTTTATTAAAATCAGCGACGGCGAAGTGAAAGTGGTCATAAACCAGTGCAATCAGCACCCCGTATTCAGCAGGCAGGGCTGGTGTGGACACAGATGAATTCAGGAGGCTGCTCTCCCTCGCAGGGGCTCAGCGTCTGGCCAAAGAGTGGAGAGGAACGGACCTCTAACTGCCCAGAGACATGGGCCCCAATGTGCACCCGAGCCTCCCGCCTCGCCCAGATCTAGGGGGTGGGCGGCCGCGTCCTGAGGTCTAGCCTAGAGCCTAGGAGTTCCGGCTTCATTGCTGCCCCGTGGCCGGCTCTCAGCCGGGACCAGCTGTCTGACCTCTGTGCCTCGATCTTCTGTCTGTGGAGCAGAGGAACAGTGCCTACGCCACAGGGCTGCAGGGAGCTGAGAAATTAAGCTGGCTAATTCTGTAGAAGCTGGCGCTGGCTCACACCTGACTGTCCTCCACACCAAGTCTAGGTGTGAGCCCTTCAAGGTGACAAAGCCAGTTCACATCTGTGCTTAAAATGAAAATCCCAAAAGCCTGCTGAGCAGGGAGGGAAGGAGAAAGTGACTGCCCCCCACCCCCCCCCCCCCCCCCGCCCCGGCCGGAGTTCTGGGCTGGTCACTGCCGACCTCCTCCCTGATCTGCTGGCCAGGTAGGCCCGCCTTGCCGCTCTCATCAGCAAGGTGCGCCAAGGCAGCCTCCCAGGCAGCACTGTTTGGGGAAAAAGCTGATGGTGGCGGCAGCAGCTGTTCTTTTCATTTCTGGGAACCTGCAAGGGCATTTCAAAGTGAAAAGAAACCTCAGCCTCCAGCAGGTGCCCCAATTCTGCCACAAGCTGGGTGTTTATCCTCATCGGAGGTGGGGGGGGGCTCTGCCAGAGACCCGGGGCTGGGCCCAGCTTCATTTCTCAATTCAAAAGAGAAGAAAAGAAAAGCAGAAAAGCGCGGCTTGAGCGGCGGCTCACGCGTCCCCGGGAAGCCGGGCAGAGCAGGTGAGCGCAGTCCAAGGAAGGGAGCGGCCTCCTCTGTAGGCTGCGGGCCCCTCCCCTGCACCCACGGGTGGCGTGTGCAGGAAGGCGGGGCCAGCACGCATGGATAAGCCGGGGACCCTGGGCACCCTGAGCTGCTCCGCGCTCCCCCGCCCCCTTCAGTGACCTCCCCAGAGGACACATCAAGGGCAAAGGAGCCAGAACTCAAGCAACGGGACGCCACCTCCCTGCAGGAAAAATTACTTCTGCCTAAATAGCAACGAACATTTCCCACCCAACCACCGCGGCCCTCCCCGCTGCCCCCACCTCCCTCGACACAGAGTGCCCTCTGCCTGCGTGAACAGAGCTGGTACAGAAACAGCATGTGTGGATGGGTGCACGCGCCTGCGTGATGGGCCGGGGGTGGGGATGGGGGTGGAGGACCTCTCCTTCTCCAGCGTAAACACAAGATTCATTTATTAAGTGCCTCTCTGGCATTTCCTGTTGTTGTTGTTGTTGTGTGTTTTTTTTTGTCTTCATCCTGCTTGTTTAATATTGCATTTGACATTCTCATTTTATAAATGGTAACAGAAGCAGAATGGATAGCTAAAATTAGCTTATGAGTGAGGAGGATGCTACAAATAGGATAGTGAACACAGAAGCCCAGTTAACTCCACCCACCCCTCCTCTCCCTCCCCCTCATGCTGGGGCTGGTTCCCAGTGGAGCTCAGTCCTCAGGCTGAGGAGGGGCAGCTGGAGGGAGGCGACCAGGCTGGGTCTCCGCAGCACCCTGCCAGGGTCAGCGCCCACCCCGGCCTGGGGCCTGCCTGGATCCCCTGACCCAGAACTGCAGCCCCAAGTCCGAGGGGCCAACCCAGGACTCTCCTGCTCTCTGGCCCTCCGGCCCCTCCCACTGAGAGGCCCCTGTTCTGGGGGTTAACCCCCCCAAGTGTGCCCCAATGGGAGGTGGCAGGCCTGAGATCACACCAGGCTCTGACCTTAGAAGTGGGGTTTTTGTAACCTCCCCAAAGGATGAGTCAGTGGAAACGTCTGAGTCAGCTTCCCTGGGACCTAGAAAACCCTATCTGGGGGGACCCCTTCTGCTCTGCAGGCTGTGTGCCCCCCTCCTCTCAGGATCCCCTGCCGGTCGGAGCATCAAGAGTACCCACCTCACCCCCTGCTGCCCTGGAGACTTGAGGCCCGGACCTGCCCGGGTTTGCACACCTGCCTCTCACTGCCCTGTCATCTGGCCAGGACCACCTTATCTTAGGATTACATCTTCGCTCAATACAGTGATTCTAAGAATGATGACAGTGATGACGACCACAACGACAGTAGGAACACCTCTCACGATGATAGAATGTGCTATGTATGGCCTTGTAAAACCCTCCGCAAGCCCTAATCCCGGCAGTCTCCATGGTAGGGGCCACACTGCCTGGCTTACAGAACTGAAGCACAGAAGCCTTCCCGAGGTCACCGTCAGGAGCAGGCAGCAACCGCACTGTGGGGCATCGGCAGTGAGAGGTTCACAGCAACACCGCCGGGAAGGCCTCGTGGGTGGACAGCACCCCACGCTTCACTCCACACCTGCTCAGTGCTCGGAACCCCCTAAGAATGAATGCACCGCTACTTTCCGCAGGCCACGACCCCAAACCCTGGCATCTACTTGCTGGCCCCCGCCCTAAGTAGTAAAATGCTGCCTCAATAGTAGTGGACCTCGGTGATCGCCTGGCTGAGAAGCTCCCCTTGGGCCCATTGAGATAAGCAAAACACCTGCTCTGAGCTACAGTGGATGAGGCCAGTAGTTGAAAACTGCGGCCCGAGGCCAAATCCAGCTGCCCCTTATTTTTGTAAATCAGGGTTTACTTCAATGTAGCCATGCCCATCATTTACATGTTATTTGTTGTGACAGAGACGAAGAGCCTTTGAGGCTTAAAATATTTACTATCTGGCCCTTGACAAAAAATTTATTGGTGCCTGGTTTAGGGCAAGTGGAAAGTTATAGTTACTAAAGGGGTTTTCAGGAAGGCTGATTTGTTCAAGGCGACCAGCTTATACAACTGAGGACAGAGCAGGCCAAGACCTCCCAGGGTCAGGGACTGAACCAGCATTTCCTACAGGATTCCGAGGGCAGTGGCCATCAGCATCTTTCAGAGGAGGAAACAGGTGCGTACAGGTGGGGTACTTGCCAGCCACAGGACAACCAGTGGTGGGCCTAGACTTCAGGCTTGGGACCACATGTTTTGAAGTCCTGGGTGCTTCTAAATGACCCAGTAGGTCCCAACCTGGGGACAAGGACATTCGACATCAATGGAGGATCCAGACCATCACCCTGTGGATGAGCCTCACACACCTGCAGTCAACAGCCCGAGACCCAACTCAGAGGGGAGGCAAGGATACTGAGAGCTTCCGCGGGCGGCCTGGTCTCTGACCACGCAGGGGGTGCGTGGAGCCGAGAGCCTCAGATTCAGCTGGCTCCGTGCTCACTCCCAGGTTCCTTCCTGCTGACACTGGATGGACGATTTATGACCCAAACCCCCATGTTATCTCGTTAGTCACGATCCTCTCCAGAGCACTTAAGACTTTAATGTGCACACAAATCACTGCGGATTTGTCAAAATGCAGATTCTGTCTTGGCACATCTGGGGCGGGGCCTGATACTCTGCATTCCTAATAAGCTTGCTTAGCAATTTTCATACATTGGATCGCCTCAAAGGAACAAGGAAAAGGATGCTTAAGGGGATCCTATAGCAATCCCTGCATAAAACAAAACCTTGCCCTTATATCTACCAGTCAAATCTGTCCAGATTTTTCCATGATGAGGTCTGTCTAAGGTGGCAGCAGCATAGAGTGGGGAGAACTCAGGGCTGGAGTCAGAAGGACACAGGTGCAAATCCCAGCACTGCCCTTATAGCTGTGGGTGGTAGAAGTCCCTTCCTGAGTGAGTTCTGCTGTCCCCTCTGTGCAGTGGGACAACGAGCACGTGAGTGTAAGCTGCCTGGTGAGCACTGATGTCCTGCAGCAGGTCAGAGCTGGGGAAAGGCTGGAAGCGCCCCTGCCTGGCACATTTCTAGCTGGACCCTGAGCCCTCACCTGCTGTGACTAGCGTTGGTCCCAGCTCCTGGGGTGGTGGCTGAGCCAGGCCCCCGAGGGGGCCCAGGGTGGTCTCTGTCAGTCCCCACCTCCCTCCCCGCGGCTGTCAGAGGCTCTGGAGGCTGCTCTGGTGACTAATGAGGCCCAGGCCGGAGGGAGGCGTCATTACTGCACGCGCTGGTGGGCTGGGGGGTGCCCCTCTGGACGGTCACCAGGCGGCCCACGAGTGCCCTGTGTGCTGACCGTGAGGAGCCACGTCTGCGCTCCGTTCCATGTCTGATCAGATGCCGGGACCAGGTCTCGTGGGTTGGGAATGGGGAAGAGGCCTGCAGCCCCCAGGGACCCCCCAGAGGCTTGGCCCTTCTTCCCAGTCGGGAGCCTGGCCCCGAGCGAGCCTGTGTCCTCTGCATGCTCGTAGGAGAACTTGGAACCCCCCGGGCTGCTGTGTGGCTGCTGCGAGGGGCGGTCAGCAGCCCTGGAAGGCTGGTGCCCAGCTAGACGATGCCCCTCCAGGTCCCTCCAGCCATGAGAGGAGCGGCCTACTGGGTACAGACGGGAGCTCTGGACTTGGGCCTGGGACCTGCTGCAGCCACTCACTGGCTGTGTGGCTCCGAGCAAGCTGCCCGACTACTCTCTCTGCCTCACCTTGCTTATCAGTCAAGCACATGCCCATGGCTGACTCATGTCAGTGTATGGCAAAAACCACTACAATGTTGTCAACTAATTAGCCTCCAATTAAAATAAATAAATTAATTAAACAATAATAATTAGCACCTTCACCAGGTGTGGGTGAGGATCAAATAACATCTATAACACAAGCACTCAGGAGATGGTGGCCATGGCTTCTCCAAACACCGGCGATTCCTGGGGTCTTGTGTGGGGGCCCCAGGCATGGCTCTGCACATCCCCCTGCCATGACCCTGACCTCCCTGGGGCGGGGCGGGGAGAGTTTCTTCTGTCTGGCCTCTCTGCTCCTCTGCAGGTAGCAGCACGTGCCCCTGCATCAGCTGCTGGCTGTCCTGGACACAGACAAGGACCTTCATCTTATGTTTAAAAACACCCAGGAGAGTCAACAACCAAATCAGATGGGAAACGGCTGTGGGAATGACCACATGCCTTAATGTCACGGGTCCCTCACCTAACCCTTTCTTCGTTCCATGATTATTTATACAGGGCCCCCTGAGTGCCAGGCACAGGAGTACCGGATTAAGAATCAGAAGAGCTGGATTCGAGTCCTGCGCCTACGACTCACCACGGTGCGCGCTCTCCTCCCTGCGAACAGGAGACCACGGTAGCTGCAGGGGCTTGGGGGTGCAGGCGGCCCCCGCCACTCTGTTCCTGCTCCACCCGCAGAGGGACTGCGAGGCTCCCAGGAGATCTGTCTTCACAGTGCTGGAGCGCACTCCAGTTTACAAAACACTCCTACGTCCGTTCTCACCGCCGCCCCTGTTTCTGCTTGGTAGTCTCTGAGCTCTCCGAGTCTTCTCGATCTCTCATTTGAATTCTGTCCACAGCACAGTTTAAATTCATTTCCTTTTTCTCTGAGTCTTAGAAGTAGACACCAGTATCACAGAACCCAAAGCAATTCAGGATGTGGGCTCCTCTACCGACGTGCTTTCAATTCCATCCTTCTTCCGAGGACGGGTGCTTGCTGGAGAAGTCCTTTCATTGCCTTGTGGACCACAGCAAGAGCTAATGTTTATCAAGCCCAACCTGGGGTTTTTGCTCATGGGGTCAGCCCTGCAAGGTGGTCACCCCAGGCCCTCCTGTCACACTGGAGCTCAGCCAGGCGACCTACCGCTGCTCTCTCCAGCAACTGTAAGTTCCCCCTTCGGGCCTGTCTCTGGTGGGGCTGTGCTGGGCACCGACAGTGATGCCTCCATTGGCTCCTGTGATCCTGGCCCGTCTGCCCCCGATTCATGCCTCTTGCCTATTTCCATTCTTGCTTCTTCTCTTAAAACCAGCCCCAGATTCCAAAGAAAACAGAAACCTCATACTCTGCACACCATTACCTGCACCCGCCACAGTCGGCTTCCACCTCTGTGGAAAAGAAAGGGACAAACGTGATAGATTGGGCACAACGGCTGCAAACCTCTCTGGCTTCAGGCCAGCCTGCAGGTTACCTGGGGCTGAAACTCTAGCTTCCGATTGTCCCCCATGTCATCAGGGGGTCCGCCTCCCCACCTCCAAGCCAAATGATCGTCTGCAAAGCTTGCCTGGCAGCCAATACCCCAAGGCCTATGCGCCCTCCCTACCCAGGGGACCCGGGGGTATAGCCCCTGGGCCTCTGTCTCCCCACAGAGCAGTGGGGAGAAGGAAGCCCTTTCCGCTTTCGTCTCAGGCTTGTCGCCAAGCCAGTCAACAGTGAAGGGCCGCACATATGCATTTGCGGCAGCACCACGAGGCCTCTTGCCAGGCGACATAGGGCCTTCCCGACGAGCCGTGAAGTCCTGGCAGGACAGGACTGGAGGCTGCCAGGGCCTTGGGCGGCCCTCCCCATCCCCCACTGCCCCGGCAGGCCTCAGTGGAGTCCGGTCATAGCTCGCCTGGCTAGGCAGACAAGGCCTCTGGGCATTAGAAGCAGCTTTCTTTTTAAGCCTCGTCTCTCTAGTTTAAAAAAATAGCAAGTACTGACCTACTGAGAGAGAAGTATCAGCTGGAGGGCCCGTGGGAGCCCGTGAGGGGACCTCGGTTATTCTCCACCCCCATCCCCCTGGTACCATTTTAATGCCTGAGCTGATGCCTCCAACCCACAGGACGCAAAGCCACAGTATTTTCATTTCAGATGCATATGACGGTTAGGAACAATACGAACAATATTATTTTAGTGCCCTGGGAAAAAATTAGCAAGTCAAATATTGAATCAGGCCTGTAGCAACCACATGCTAAGCAGATTGCTTTGATCTTATCCACACTAAAAGCTCTATTATTGAATTTAAAGTTGGTGAACACATATCAGACCAATATACAATGTGTATCTGAATGCATGTTTCAGAAGCAAGGAATGTTTTGACTAAAGAAAGAAAATATCAAAGTTAGAGCTGTGAGTGAACACAAATGTACCCTCTCTCTTCTCCTGTGGCTGGAGGTGCTGCTGGCTCCAAATGTTCTGGCTCTCAAGGCCTGCTGATGGCTCGAAACACCTGCTGGGCTGCCGTCTCTCTGGAGCCAACTGGAAGGGGGTTCTCACCCACCTACTCATTTGGAAGAAAGGCGTTTTGACTTCCAGTCTGGCATGGTGAGCTGCGCATGGTATGGCGCCCTCTGGTGGCCATTTTTCTGGGCGGTCGGTCTGGCCACCCAAACTTCAATGATCCAACCCGCTTCTAGTCGAGCGTGTCCTCTAGGAAAAAGGACTTTAAAAGGCCAAAAGGAGGCCACAACAACTGATCATGAGGGTAAAACTAGCTGATTAGAAGAGAAGAATGCTAATTACCCAGCAGGGTCTAAAGAGATAGATAATTTGGGCAATAAACTTCATATCTGAGATAGAGCTCTCAAAACCCAAGCTAAACAGCAGATGCATACCAAAACCAGGTGTTGGCAAATTAAAACTTGCAGATCAAATCTGAGTCTGCCAGCCACTTTTGTAGAGCCCCAGAGTTAGGAATGATTTTTACATTTTTCTTTTAAGAATTTTTTTTTTAATGTGGACAATTTTTAAAGTCTTCATTGAATTTGTTACAATATTGCTTCTGTTTTATGTTCTGTTTTTTGGAGGCATGTGGAATCTTGGCTCTGGGGCCAGGGATTGAACCCATACCCCCTGCATTGGAAGGCAAAGTGTTAACCAGTGGACCACCAAGGAAGTCCCCAGTTTTTACATTTTTAAATGTCAATCATGTAATCAATAAAAACTGGTGACGTGAAAATGACGAGATTTCAATTTTAGTGTACCTAAACAAAGTTTTATTAAACACAGCCTTGCTTACTCCTGTATATACTGTCTGCGGATGTTTTGTAGCTGGATAGTCCATTGTACGGCCTGCACAGAAGGAAATATCTCTTATTTGATCCTTTACGGAAAAACCTTGTCAACTCCTGCCATTCACAGAACTGAACTCTTGGTCTGGTCCCTGCGCCCACCCTGCCCACATTCCCGCATAACCAGGCTGCAGCAGTCTGTAGGACGAGGGGTGTATATGGGGGAAGGGGGAGCATTTTGATGTAACCCCTACCAACTTATAATTTTTTCACTGATTTTTATTGAGGTGTAATTGCTTTACAACAGTATATTAGTTTCTGCTCTGCAGCAAAATGAATGAGTTATACACATACACACATATACCCTCCTTCTTAGATTTCCTTCCCGCCAACTTACCATTTTATTATTGATTTCATGGAAATGAATCTCACAGACTTTCTCCACAACGTCTTCATTCTCAAAAGTGACAAAGCCAAACCCTAGAGGAAAAAGGAGGGAAAAAAGACAGAGAGGAGAAGTTGAGTTCGGTTCCCTTTCTTTGATGTCCTGCGGCGGTGACCAGGCTTCTGGGAGGAGGGCAGGGAATGGATCCCTGGGTAGGGCCTCCAGCTTGAGGAAATGATTTCTAATTTGTACCGCGCACCCTTCCCACAGTGAGGAAAACTTAATGATTTCACCCCCATGCGGCGGGCACATGTGGTTTACATCTGCCCGGAAGCAAACAGGAAATTTACGTGTCTGTTATTTACAAGGGTCAGAGCCCGCTGCTCCCGGCGGGAGGTGGGCGGGGGACGACCACAGCCGATGACCGCAGGGCCCCACTCGCCCTTTCCTCATTGGAGTGGCCAGCCCTCGGGTCGGCCTCCAGACGGAGGCAGTTATTTGTCCTTTTCTTCCTGAATTACTTCCTCTAATACCTCATCAGGACATCCTGAGGCCTGGAAGAAACGATTAAAAGTCTCAGGCCTCTGTTCTGTGCAGGCATCTTTTTTCTACCGTGGCTTCAAAAGCGCTGCGGATTTGGTGCAGTTTAAGACTGTTTGATGCCTGCTGTCAGCCCGTCAGCTATCTGCTGTATTTACTCGGCTGGAGACTGGCTTTGCTAGACAAGCTGCACTGAAGAATTTTGGCAGCCGACCACTGCTCAGCATCCTGAGTGCCTCTCGCCACCCTCCTGCCCTCGCTTTCTTCTCCTCCCGCCCCCAACAGGGTTCGGCACGCTGCCCCATCTGTGACCCCACTGGGTAAGCTGCGCTTTGACATACAGACTCATGCATGGGATGGCACCCCGCCCTGGATGAAATGAAGCCACAGTGGACACACGCGGGAGCACAGACACCCTGATGGGGAGGCAGCAGACCTGGGCTCCAGTCCTGACTCTGCATCAAATATATGTATCCTCCTGGGAAGCCCCTTCTCCCCTATGAGCCTCAAGGTTTGCACCTGCAACCTAAGGCGGTAAGGTTGCATGCTGGGACCCCTGTGGGTCACAACCCACACCTCTGCTATGGGCTCAATGTTTAGTGGAAATGAAAGTGTTAGTTGCTCAGTCGTCTCCGACTGTTTGCAACCCCATGGGCTATATAGTCCACCAGGCTCCCCTGTCATAGTGGCTCAGACGGTAAAGAATCTGCCTATAATGCAGGAGACCCGGGTTCAATCCTTGGGTCAGGAAGATCCCCTGGAGAAGGGGATGGCAACCCACTCTAGTACTCTTGCCTAGAGAACTTCATGGACTCAATGTTTCTATTCCCCCAAATTCATGTATTGAAATCCTACCCCAACAGGATGGTGTTAGGAGGTGGGGTCTTTGGGAGACGTTTGAATCACAAGGGTGGAGGCCTCATGAATGGGATTAGTGCCCTCCCTTATGTAGCACACGAGAGAGCCTGCTTCCTTTGTGCTCTCTGCCCTGGGAGGATACAATAAGACATCCATTTGCAAACCAGAAGAGGGCCTTCACCAAAACCCTGACCATGCTGATGTTCTGGTCATGGACTTGCAGCCTCCAGTATTATGAGAAATAAATTTCTGTTGTTTGTAAGCCGCCCAGTCTATGTGCGTGCTAAGTCGCTTCAGTCGGTGTGTGCTAAGTCGCTTCAGTCATGTCCAACTCTGTGACCCCCATGGACTGCAGCCTGCCAGACTCCTCTGTCCACGGGATTCTCCAGGCAAGAATACTGGAGTGGCTTGCCATTTCCTTCTCCAGGGGATCTTCCTGACTCAGGGATCAAACCCAGGTCTCCTGCATTGCAGACAGGCCACTAGGGAAGCCCAAATACTGGAGTGGGTTGTCGTGCCCTCTTCCAGGGGATCTTCCCAACAGCTCAACTGACCAAGACGCTATCCTCCCCAAAGTTATGAGCCTGGCCTAACATAAGCCCGTGCACACCAACCAGGAACACGAAAATCAGAACAGCATGTTGTAGTGTTATGATAAGCAGTGCTTGCTGTCAATGAGAACAAATACAGACGCTCCCTTTTCAAGCTTCTGTGTCTACTCTGGGCCCCAGAAATCCCAGGAGGACAGAAAATCTCTCAGGATGCTTTTCTCCCTGACCTCCAACCATCTTTCAAGGAACAGTGGAGAACAGGCTGCTGCGGGCACTGCATACCTACATCCCAGCTCCCGTGAGATCTGGAAGATTCCTTGGGGAAGGAATGGAAAAGGCCACTCCCTGCTCTCAATCTCCAGTAAAACAGAGGGCAAGGATGACCACAGAATCGGCTATCACCATCTTGATGAGGCTATGTAATTTATTTGCTTGCTCTGCTTAGTCACTCAGTTGTGTCCGACTCTTCGTGACCCCAGGGACTGTAGCCCACCGGGCTCCTCTGTCCACGGGGATTCTCCAGCCAAGAATACTGGAGTGGGTTGCCATGCCCTCCTCCAGGGGATCTTCCTGACCCAGGGATCGAACGCAGGTCTCCTGCATTGCAGGTGGATTCTTTACTGCCTGGGCCATTAGGGAAGCCCATGTAATTTATTACCAAACACCAAATACCAGGTCGGTGTTCCCACCCTATGCAGCCCAGCCCAGGCCACTACAGACACATAAGGCTGGAGGTCAGACCCATCGTGAGACCTGTCATGAGGGGCACCTACAAGCCTTTGCCACACAGGGTCAGAGTTGGCAAGTTTCTCCCAGTGTCTTTGGATACAATGTTATTTTGTTTAAAACGAGGCCCAACAGGAAGCAATTCACCAGGTCCATACACCCCTCTAAACCAGGTCCCTGAAGAGAGCGCTACAACACCAGCCTTCTCTCTGGCCCTTGGTCCCACAGTTACATTCAGGGTTGGAGGAGACCACACCCAGATCTAAGTCTCCGAATGATTTCTCTTTGGGCTTTGTTGTGCTGGCTGCCCAAGTCCCCCTTCAAAGGGGCCTGAAAAGATGGTTCGACAGCACCACTGACTCAATGGACATGGATTTGAGCAAACCCTGGGAGATAGTGAAGGACAGGGGAGACTGACACGCTGCAGTCCACGGGGTTGCAAAGTGTCCGACGCAACTGAGCAACTGAACAACAGGAGTTCTCACCCAGGCAGGAGCTGCTGCACCATGCAGAGGGAGACTGGCAACATTTAGGCTAATCCCCTTCCTGGCCACGCTTCTAGAAGCCAGATCCTAGAAGAAGGGACCAAGGTGCAATGCCTTCAAAAGGTCGTCAAGGGAGGGGGAGGTGGCACGGCAGAGAATGCAGGAACCTTCTAGACTGGCTTTGAGCACAAGGGCTGGGCAGGGGCCTTACTCACTCTGGGTCCCCAGGACACACAGAGGCCCTAACACACAGTGGCGGCTAGCCGAGCATGACGGAACGAGCCATTTCTGCTCCTCCAGGGTCTGAGTGGCCAGCTAATCTGTGTCATGGCCTTCCCTCGAGACCAACTGGGGCCCTCCTCGGGCATAAACCCACTCCCCGCTGTGCCAGGCACCGTGCTGGACACGGACACCAACACAGTGTCGTGTCCCTCTTCTCAGGGGCATGTCAGAGGTTCCCACATCCTCCCTGTGCAGAACCCCCGCCCCGCGACCCTCACATCTAGTCTGTGAGTCACCCTGGGTCTCCTCTGTGTCTGAAGCCACCCCTCTGGCCTGAGCTCAGACCGAGGCAACAGGCAAACCCTGAACCCGCCAGGATGGGCCAGTTCTTAGGCAGGGAGAGAACCCCACTGCTAATCAGGATGAACAGTGGCCCCCAAAAGCTATGTCCACATTCTACCCCCTGGAAACTATGAATGTGATGTAATCTGGAAGAAAGGCTTTTGCAAATGTAAGTTCAGAATTTTAAGAAGGATGGCCTGCCATCCAACGGCAGGCGTTCTGTGCCTTGGAGAGGGAGGTGAAAGACTCCGAGGGAGACGGCCCGTGAGGATGGAAGCAGGGCCTGCAGGGATGAGGCCACTGGCCAAGGCAGGCCTCGAGCCCCCGGGAGCCCCCAGGAGCCGGGAGAGGGAAGGCCGGCCCCAGAACCTGTGGAGGGAACGTGGTCCTCCTGACGCCCTGGTTTCAGACTTCAGCCCCCAGAACTGTGAGAGAGTGAACTTCTGCTGCTTGAAGCCCTCAGTTGGTGGCCATTTCTCACGGCAGCCACCGGGAGCTAAGGCAGCAAGGTGGCGGGTTCCGGCCGCCCCCATGCAGACAGGCCCCACGAGATCGTGCCAGCCAGACCAGACACACACTTTGAATGGAAGGCGCGAGAGCGTGCACAGATGAGGCATGCCCATCTGTGCCACCGGGAAAGAGGGTGAGTCCGTGCCCGTCCAGGGCACCCCCAGGAGCCGGAGGAGAGTGGTTTGAGTCAGCCAGTGCCCAGGTGAGTGGAGTCACCTAGAAGCCCCGGGTTCAGTCCCCTGCTAAGGAAACTGCTTTCCCCACTTCTGCCTGGTCCACCACGCAGTAACGATCAGAACTCCTGGCCCAGCGCTACTGCAGACTCACTGTCACCCGATTTCCCACTCCCTGCCACCGCCCAGAGACAGGAAGAGGTGCGGAGGAGCCGGGAGACAGGAATTAAAATGCAGACTGCTGCACCAGGAAGGGAGGGGGAAGACGCACTGCATCACTTCCGATCCTGGCTTCCCGCTGGTCCCTTCCCTAATCCTGAAGGACTCAGAATTCGAGTATCACAAAACTGATTACAGGAGAGAGTCTGGATTTCAAGCCTATGTACCTAGGACGCAACACAATTCAGCGATGTCAAGACTCATTTGCAGTATTTTAAAGATCTATATCATTTCAACAGCCATGTCTGTTTGACCCAAACAGAGAAAACAAACTTGATTATGTCTAAAATATTTATTTATTCCACTCGGAGAAAGCAAAGAAGCAACGAAACACTTAATTATCAATAAATGTTATTCCTGAACGTATAATCATTATCTTACAGATGCATCCTCATTTACAATGAATTAGCAACTCAGTGGTGAGCACCGTGCCCTCCCCAACAAAAAAAACTGAGGTGTGAAGGGCAGAACAAGGAAGTCAAAAATTTGGGAGGGAGGCCGCAGTGGGTGGGAAAAATCCTTTTTTGGCATCAAAGCCTTTTCCATTTTTGAAATTAACTTTTTATTGGGTAAAATAAACGTTAACATAAAATGTACCACTTCAGCCATTTTTCAGTGTACAGGATGGTGACGTTCACTCACTCATGATGTTGCACAGCCGTCACCACTCTCCAGAACTATCATCCCCAGAACTTTCCCTCCCAGAGCAGAACTCTGTGCCCTGTAAGCAATGCCTCTCCCTTCCTCCCTCCTGCAGCTCCCAGTGACGTTTATTCTCTATGAACTTGCCTACTCTAGGTGCTTCATGTACTTGGAATCATACACTATTGGTCCTTTTGTGTCTGGTTTATTTCACTTAGCAGAATGTTTTCAGGGCATCACCATCTTTTGAACAGTCTGCCGAATGTACAGATTCTACATGAGACCCAGGAGGCTGAGGTGGACTCTTGTGCCGTCAACTCTTTCATTAAAAATCTATGCATTTTTACAGTCCTCAGCTTAAACTGGTATTTTCAAACAATAGGAAGCTATTCCTTTTTTTTTTTTTTTTACAGCTTAGTATCTTGAACAGAAGCAGAAGACATTAAGAAGAGGTGGCAAGAATACACAGAACTGTACAAAAAAGATCTTCACAACCCAGATAATCACGATGGTGTGATCACTCACCTAGAGCCAGACATCCTGGAATGTGAAGTCAAGTGGGCCTTTGAAAGCATCACTACGAACAAAGCTAGTGGAGGTAATGGAATTCCAGTTGAACTATTTCAAATCCTGAAAGATGATGCTGTGAAAGTGCTACACTCAATATGCCAGCAAATTTGGAAAACTCAGCAGTGGCCACAGGACTGGAAAAGCTCAGTTTTCATTCCAATCCCAAAGAAAAGCAATCCCAAAGAATGCTCAAACTACTGCACAATTGCACTCATCTCACACGCTAGTAAAGTAATGCTCAAAATTCTCCAAGCCAGCCTTCAGCAATACGTGAACCGTGAACTTCCAGATGTTCAAGCTGGTTTTAGAAAAGGCAGGGGAACCAGAGATCAAATTGCCAACATCTGCTGGATCATCAAAAAAGCAAGAGAGTTCCAGAAAAGCATCTATTTCTGCTTTATTGACTATGCCAAAGCCTTTGACTGTGTGGATCACAATAAACTGTGGAAAATTCTGAAAGAGATAGGAATACCAGACCACCTGACCTGCCTCTTGAGAAATCTGTATGCAGGTCAGGAAGCAACAGTTAGAAACGGACATGGAACAACAGACTGGTTCCAAATAGGAAAAGGAGTACATCAAGGCTATATTGTCACCCTGCTTATTTAACTTATATGCAGAGTACATCATGAGAAACGCTGGCCTGGAAGAAGCACAAGCTGGAATCAAGATTGCCGGGAGAAATATCAATAACCTCAGATATGCAGATGACACCACTCTTATGGCGGAAAGTGAAGAGGAACTAAAAAGCCTCTTGATGAAAGTGAAAGAGGAGAGTGAAAAAGTTGGCTTAAAGCTCAACATTCAGAAAACTAAGATCATGGCATCTGGTCCCATCACTTCATGGGAAATAGATGGGGAAACAGTGGAAACAGTGTCAGATTTTATTTTTTGGGGCTCCAAAATCACTGCAGATGGTGATTGCAGCCATGAAATTACAAGACGCTTACTCCTTGGAAGGAAAGTTATGACCAACCTAGACAGCATATTAAAAAGCAGAGACGTTACTTTGTCAACAAGGTCCGTCTGGTCAAGGCTATGGTTTTCCCAGTGGTCATGTATGGATGTGAGAGTTGGACAGTGAAGAAAGCTGAGCGCCAAAGAATTGATGCTTTTGAACTGTGGTGTTGGAGAAGACTCTTGAGAGTCCCTTGGACTGCAAGGAGATCCAACCAGTCAATCCTAAAGGTAATCAGTCCTGGGTGTTCACTGGAAGGACTGATGCTGAAGCTGAAACTCCAATACTTTGGCCACCTGATGCGAACAGTTGACTCATTGGAAAAGACCCTGATGCTGGGAAGGATTGGGGGCAGGAGGAGAAGGGGACGACAGAGGATGAGATGGCTGGATGGCATCACCGACTCGATGGGCATGAGTTTGAGTAAACTCTGGGAGTGGTGATAGACAGGGAGGCCTGGTGTGCTGTGATTCATGGGGTCGCAAAGAGTCCGACACAACTGAGCGACTGAACTGAACTGAACTGATCTCGTTTCTACATGGAAGACTGAACATGCTTACAGCTAAACGTGGTTTTTGCCAGCTAAATTTAAGATGCAGCATTTTAGAAATTTACGTATCAATGTTTCCACAGTATTGTTTGCTAATTTTTAAGTAAAGTCCTGACCAGAATGCATTTGTGATTATACTGTACTTATTCTTATTGAGGCTGACGAGATCTCTTCCGAGGGGCGTTCCAGAAGGAGCACGTACACAGCGGCCCGCAGACCTCGCAGTCCGGGAGCCTCTGCGCGTCCTGTCTGTGCCAGTGCATTGGTGCAGAGCTGCTGTTTCCTTCCACTGCATTTACAGCTGCATTTCTCAGCACAGACCTATCCCATTGTATTTTTTATAAATAAATACTTTTTTTGAACATAAGGGGAAAAAAAAAGGAATGGGGAAGGACTGATTATTTCCCTCTCATTTTTTTTCCCAAAAGAGAGCCTTGCAGAGAATCAGAAATGGAGTCTCATGAAGGTCCATCAGATGCATAGCAGCCAGGTAAAAAAACACGCAATTATCCTTGCTCAAAAGTGAGGACCAGGTAATGAGCTGTGTGCCCTAATAGAGTCCCTTCACCTCTCAAGCTTCACAGCGAGGCAGGCAGAACTGGGCAGGCGTGTGTGGGGAGTCCTGCTCTGGCCCCTGCCAAGGCAAGGACTTGGATGCTCGGAGTCTATGGGGACTCATACACCAGCAGTGCCCTTTGGGGAACCCCTGTGAACACCCCTGCTCAGGATATAGTCTCTCTTGGTCCTAAGAAGGTGCCATGCCAGAGCCAGAAAACATTTCAAAAATTAGTTAATTTGGCTGCGCCAGGTCTTAATTGTGGCATGTGGGATCTTTGAACTTCATTGTAGAATGCAGGATTTTTCGTTGGGGCATGCAAACTCCTAGTTGTAGCATATAGGATCCACTTCCCTGACCAGGGATTGAACCCAGGCCCCCTGCACTGGATGCGTGGCGTCTTAGCCACTGGACCACCAGGGAAATCCCCTTCCGAGGCATTTAAAGTCATCAGCCACCATCCCTAGGGGACAGAAAGCGAGTGGGGGAAAGGAGAGTGGTACAGGGCCAAAATGTGGGGGAAAATAGGATGGTTCCCCAAAGAAACCCTCTCCCTTGGCATCAGCAAAATGATCCCTGCCCGCCTCTTCCCAAGTCTTACCTTCACTTCTGAGGGACGCCAGGAGTCAGCAAAACTGGGACAAAGAAGGTGGTGGGAAGGTGAATCCCAAACAAAAAGGGATTTAAAAACGGACATATATAGGGTAGCAGTGAGCATTTAAAAATGCAATTCTACAGCATTCTCTTGAATGAAGCTATTATGGAAACTAACAAGTAAGCTCTATTTAAGAGATAAGCGTTTAACAGTCAAACCTTTTTTCCCTCTTTTATTCAAATGAACAAAACTGACTATTCACCTGAATAACGCAAAGCTGTAAACACACATGAAAACACACACAAAAGACGAAAGCTCTGAGAACAAGATATCTCACAATTAAAATGACCTGCTCCAGACGCAGTCACTGAGGAACAGCCCACAGCTAACTTGCAGAGAATTCTTTTCTAGGTCAGGGAAGGAAAGATGGGGACAGCCTCCTCCTAGCCTCAAAAATAATTTTCTTCTCTTATCATATAGGTCAATGAACACTAATAGGCAATCACGCAGTGTCCAATGCATCTTCAGTGAAAATCAATGCAAGTCAGGAGTTAACACACTTGGTTAATGGGGAAAAAAATGAGAGACAAAAAAACCCCAGACTGTCAAATTTATTCTGGGTATCCCATGAGGAATTTAAGGTACGCATACACAAGTGTATTTATAACCCACGCAACCTTCCTCTCTGGCTAATAACCCAGTGTTGGTGGGAAGCAGCAGCCATGGGCTGCTTCCAGGATAAATACAAATCCCTTGGGTCGGGGCGTGGGAGCACTTTCTGGTTTCAAAAGACTTCTCCTGTATCACCCTCCCTGGTCCCCAAGGCAACCCTGCGAAGGGCAGGGCAGCCTCCTCCATTGTCATCTTGCTCAACTGCTCATCACAGTTACACGCCTCCTCCATGTGGGCACGTGGCCCCGAAGCCAGAGCAGGAGCTGACCAGGAGTCGTGCCTGGCTCCTTTCGTGACTCCTCCCTGTTGGTCTGGTCACCCGGGCCTTCCCTGGATCAGCGAGTATCAAAGATGGACTGAAGGTCCCACAGTCCCGAGAAGGTGAGGCCTCGGGCATGAACCTTGGCGGTCTGCGGGCTTCAGCAAGGGAGCTGTGTGTCCACTGCTGACACTTTGCCTCGGGCTGCCCACCCTGCCCCCAACTCAGACTATTTCTGGGCCGTGTCTCTGGGCTTCAGCAGGTTTGGCAAATGGGTTTCATCTGCTTGGAAGGGTTTCCCTGGAACTTTGTCTAGGCTCTGAAGGCCCCTTACCTGGTGAGACCTGGTGGCCTCACATGCCAGCGAGTTTGTCCTAAACAAATGTAACTCAGAAGACTGATCTAGTCAAAGAAAAAAAAAAAAAAGCTGCCTTTCCAAAGGAAAGGACAGGTCTCCGATGACTGCCTGCCACTTGGGGATACTTGTGACCTGTTACCCGGGCATCAGTGAAGTCCAGTCTGCGCTGCTGTTGCTCTCCTGAGCGCCTTCAGACGTGGTACTGAGCAGGAGGCGCAGCCGCCCCGGGTGTGATGCGCTCGTGCGCGCGTGCTAGCTTGCTTCAGTGTCTGACTCTGTGACCCGATGGGCTGAGGCCGCCAGGCTCCTCCATCCATGGGATGCTCCGGGCAAGAATACTGGGGTGGGTTGCCGTGCCCTCCTCCAGGGGATCTTCCCGACCCGGGGATGGAACCCGCGTCTCTTCTGTCTCCTGCATTGGCAGGTGGGTTCTTGACCACTAGCGCCCCCTGGGAAGCCCGTCTGCTCTCACACTCAAAACACTTCTGTGGATTTCAGGCAGATAAGCAGGTCGCTTCCCACCAAACCAGGGATGGGAATTCCTTTGATCATATCTACTGTCTGGGATCCTAAAGGTGGTTATTTATTACCAGTCCACATTCTAATAATAATTATAAAAAGAGAAAGCTTACTATGTTTATCGAGCAGCTTTCTTTAACTCAGTCTTCACCAACCACCGCCCCCCGCCCCGACCCTGGTGGATTAGGGATGGTTGTCCCCACTTTACAGACTTGAGCACTGAGGCTCAGACAGCAGGGGTGGGAAAGCCTATGTTCATTCCACCCCAGCCTCCTTCCTTCACATGCAGGTGGATTACCCCAAACCCAGTATCTGCTGGGTTCTCGACACGTCCTACCTGGGTCTGGAGCCCAAGCCTCGTTGCTTGGCGAGACCCTCAACAAACTGGGCAACAGTCCCTCAGTCTCATGACCCAGCAGGAGAGTGTGGGAGAGACAGAGGTGCTGTCCCGGCCAGCTGAGCATCCACTCTCTGGTGTAGACGCGCCTTTTTACATACAGACAGTGCACGGGACAGCGAGAGATTTAAGAGCGACACCCCAAAGATGAATTCTATCAAGAAAACTAGAGCATCACCTAAGCTTGTCTGGCCAAGGATGGGCACAGGGTAAGGACTCCTTTGAACGCTTCCAGACCCCAACCACGGAGCTGCTGGAAACGGGACTGCATCATCAAAGACGACGCTAGCAGACACCTCTTGCAGCAAACTGGCTCTCTAATTTAGAGTCGGCCACCCTGGAGGGATGAACAGAGAAGCGCTCACGTCCCCGGCCTTGTTAACAAAGAACAGGGGGCAGGCAAGCTGACTCGCGACGGATGCAGGACTCAGCCTCATGGCTGGTCAGAGCAAAGGTGTGAGGACCGGGAGGTCAGCAGAGGCAGAGGCCTGCGACCGTCCTCCTCGGTGGCCGGCACATGGGTCTACGATGGATCGGACGGTGTGCAGACATCCCTTCTCTCCTCCCTGCCCAGGGGTCGCAGGCTGCCTCTCTGGGCCGGGGGGCGGGGGCTCCTGTCTGACCTGGCCTTTCCTCCCCGCTGCGCCCCTTCCAGGCCAGCACTGCAGTCCTTTTGCAGGGGCGTCACTCATGCACCTGCTGCCTCGTTTACACCAGCAGTTTGGCAGCTGGTTGCTGTAAACGATAATAAAATGCCTTTCCAAAAAAATGAAGGAATGTGACCAGACACGCCAGACATCATGGTATTAAAGCCGTGTCAATTAATTTCTCCCCCTGCTTGATAAACGAGCCCCATTCCATCTCTTAATAATGAGGAGAGAAACAAGAAAAGTTGACACTTAGTTTAATTTATTTTCTCAACTTGCCTGGTCATATTTCTTGCTGCCGTTCAGAGCTGGCTGGGGCTGTGGGGAATTACAAGTGGCTGGCACACACGCGGGGCCGGGATCCGTGCGAATCGACATGCGTCTCTGTATCCCCACACAGGCTGCATCGGGAGGGGAAGGGGCTCGGCGAGCCAGCTCACACACCTGCGCCTCTGGGGGCCAGGGGAGTAGGGGTGGACCGGGGAGCGATCTCAGGCGTTGGGGGGACGGGGTGACAGAAACGACACTCTCCCTCCAAAGTAGTGCTGAGGAGCTGCTCGAGACTGGATGCCCTAAATTAATATCAAGCCTCATGTGTGGCAGTTGCCAGAGGGGAGCCAATTTCTCAGCTGGAAAGGCGCTTTCTTTCCCTTTCTGCCTGAGGATGCTCTAGCCAACACCTGACCTTGAAATGTGAGCATCAACCTTCTAAAGGTCGGATGCCGACCGTGAACCAGCAAGCATTTCACTGAGGCTTCGGTTACAAAAAGGCTTTTCATTCGGCCACTGTAAGCTCAGGATCATCTACAGGGGTTCCGAGACCATAAACCAAGTTAGGGGTGAAAGTGAAGGGTGCTCCTAAACCAGTGAGTGTTTCTCTGTGTGGCCCTCGCACGGTCTCCTGATGGGTGAGGGGCTTGTTAGAAATGCAGATCCCCGGGCTCTGCCTGCCTCCTAATGGGGGCGCTGTGGGTGTCTGCATTTCAACTGGCTCTCTGGGGATTCTGAAGCTCCCCCAAGTCTGACTCTGCTTTATGCTTCCCCATTCAGGATGAGCCAAGTGGAGACCGTTTGGTAGAAAAGAACTTTGTATGAGAAAAGAGAATCTCCAGGCTCTCCTCTCACCGGCAGAGGTGCAGAGAGAGACTGACGGCAGTTCTAGAAAGGCTCTGGTGTCTCTTTCCTGGACAGCTAGACCTCGAAGCCTCAGGCAGCTCTACTCCAGGATGGGGAGGGGGCGGATCCCGACAAAAACAAAGCTTCTCTCCCCCAGACTCAGGAAAGGAGTGGAAGCCGCTTCACACTGTAAATGACTGATCTTGTTTCCATTCCCAGGGGTCTTGGTGGTTTACTCAAATCAAATCCTTAAGGGAAGGCAATTAAGCTGTACTTTAGAATTCCAAACAGGCATTCAGGCGATGGGAGATATTCATATATATATATATATATATATATATAGTTTTTTTTTTTTTTTAAACTGAGGAAGGCCACCTCCCTGAATCAGTGAAGTTATATGAGTTTATAGATAGCTTTACAATGAGGGTGAGGGTGTGCCTGAAAAAAACCACCCAGGAAGGAAGCGAGGGAAGTTAAAAAGAAAAGAAAGGGAGAAGGGACGGAAAGAGAGGGAGGGAAAGAGATTCAGAGGCAGGTGGGGCGGAGGGTGAGAAAGAGACCGCCAACCACCCCCAAACCATTTTTCTGAGAGAGAAATCTGCCGTGAATACTGATGGCGTGATTTGAAAGTGCCTGCGGCTGCAGCAAAGGGCGACTCATCCCAGACTCTTGTTAAGCGAGGGGGAAAAAGCACCTGTGATCCGGGCCAGACAACCCCAACCTCATTTCATTCTGAGCGCGCTCCACGGCAGTGATTCTGTGAATGACACTTGTCAGGGCAGCAGATTAGTTCACAAACCTATTTTTTGTGTGTGGCGTTCCATCTTGGTCGGGAAAATAGTCAGTTCTTGGCGAGAGAGACACATATTACTGCTGTTAAGTGCCAATATAAACTCTGGGACGCAGTGGTGAATTCACCAAATTAAACCGCTAGACAGCGGGCTGGGATGGGGACCCCGGCAGAAGGAGCCAGGGCGGCAGCGTGCGCCCGTGCGGGGCGGCGGGGCTGAGGTCACGCGCACGGCTGGGGCATGGCACGCGGATGCCTGGGGCGGGCGGGCGTGCTCTGGAAACCACAGCGCCTGGGGGCGCTGGGGGGCTCCACCGCCCGCAGCTCGTCCTTCAAGGCGTCTAAACCTGGGGCTTTCTGAGACCAGGGGAGATGGAGCTCCTCCCCACCGAGGCGGGCATCTGCGTGGGAACCCTTAAGTTCTCCCCCCGCAGAGTGGGTTTCAATTCTGTTAGCTTGTCTGACCCCCACCCTCAGCGCCCCCCACACAGGGAGCGACCTGGAAGCTCAGGGTGGGGTCAGTCCGCCCTAATGTCCCTCCCGAGGTGGGGTGGAGACAGGCTTCTTAGTCTCTGGAGCCAGGAAAATCTGGGCTCCAATCCCGCTCCAGCAATGGCTGGCTGTGTCACTCTGACCCTCAGTATCCTCCTCTGTCAGAGAGAAATTAAAAAAAAAAAAAGACCTCGCCAGCCTGGAGCCTGGCTTGAAAACACCTGTGAGGGGGTCAGCTGCCCTCTCCCACAAGCAAGAGACTGTTTACGGCTTCTCCCCCGCCCCAACCTCTATCTTCACACGCGCCCGTGTGCCCTTTGCCGTGAACCTCACGTACTGAAATTCACTTGAAGTGTGTCAAAGAGATGTTCACAGGGCTTTGCCATCACGGGGGGAGCTGGATTCCAGACGGAGAGGTACACAAGTCACCTGGTCAAATTCCCGCGCAAACCCGTTACCTAAAAAGACCCTACATCCCGTTAGGCTTAAAAAGGGGGGCTGATCTCTGAATGGGAGGCCCTGAGCGGGCTGAGCACAGCTTCAACCTGGTCACTGCGCGCCCGCTCCAGGGCCCGGAGCCCGCCCGCAGCGGCGCCGGTATCGAGGCGGGACCGGGAGCGGGTGGAGACAGGGCAGGGAGCGGTCGCGGACGGAACCACAGAACCTGTGCTCCGAGGCCGGGGCAGAGGCAGCCCGGAACCCCTGCACCCAGGGATGCAGAGGACCGCCAGGGGAAGCCCCGCCACCGCTTCCCTCCAGCCAGTTCTCGAGGAACGGCTACTGGCCCCAGAGAAAGTTCCAGAGCGCCATCAGAAAACCACTACTTGGAAGCAGGCTCTCAACGCCGCCACAAATTACAGGACTTTTACGACGAGGCATGGTTTCAGAACAGCCCCAACTGACAGAGCCCCGGCTGCATGCCCGCTGGGCCCGCCGCCAGCTCCGGGCCCCCTGCAGAGGGGGCGTCTCGGCCCATGTCGCCAGGACTCCCTAGGCCGACGGTAAGCCTGCCTGGAGTGGCGGTGGGCGGCTGCCCACCGAAGTGCCCCTGCACGGGACGCCCACCTCACCCACCGTGGGCCGGGGGCTGGCCGCTTTTCCTTTCCTGGCTGTGAAGGAACTTTCCTTAACATCTGGAGGCCAGATCTTCCCGAGAAGCGGAGACCAGCGGCCCAGGCAGCCTGGGCGGGGCGGGGGGGGGGCGGGTAGGCCGCAGCTCTGCGAGGAGAGCGCGGAGGATGGCTCCTCGGCGGGAGGACGGCTCCTCGGCGGGAGGACGGAGGGCAGAGGGGAGAGGCAGGGCAGGGGCCGGCCCTGGCTACAGATGTACTACTCAGGGCGTCCCACCCGCCAGCAGCAGCACAGGCACCTGGGAACCTGCCGGCGATGCGATGCTGAGTCCGGGCCCCACCCTGGCCCCCTGGATCCGAATCTGCACTGGAACAAATCCCCTGGGTGATTTTTATGCAAATTAAAGAAGCACTGATCTAGAACACTGATTCTCCACCGTGATTCTTACATCAGGATCACTTTGGAAAAATTTTAAAACTACTGGTGCCCAGGCTCCATTTTCAGAATTGAGTTCGCTCTGGGGGAACACTCAGCATCTGTGTGTTTTAAGATCTCTCCAGGTGATTCAGGTATACAGTCCAGTTTAAGAAACACTGCAAAGGTACTTCCCGGTGGTCCAGTGGTTAAGACTCTGGGCTCTCAATTCAGGGGGTGCAGGTTCGATCCCTGGTCATGGAACTAAGATCCCCACGTGCTGCATGGTGTGGCCAAAAATAGTAAGTAAATAAATAAACAGTAGCCATTATTACTACACACACAAAAAGAAACACTGGGAAAAGGAAAAAAGCCTAATGTCTAATTTTTATTTTTCATCTAAAAATAATTTTGAAAGTAAAAGTCACTTGGTCAAGTCCGACTCTTTGCAACACCAAGTACTGTAGCCCACCAGACTCCTCTGTCCATGGAATTCTCCAGGCAAGAATACTGGAGTGGGTAGCCATTCCCATCTCCAGGGGAATCTCCTCAACCCAGGGATCAAACCTGGGTCTCCCTCATTGTGGGCAGATTCTTTACTGTCTGAGAGATCAGGGAAGCCCCCCAAGTAATTTTAACTTCACTAATATTTAACATATGGAGTGAATGGGCCTAGTGCCCTCATATATCCAGTCATCAGAGAGACACTGTCTTGGATAGTATTTTATAAACCTCTGAGGGGAAAAAGGAAATACTCTAATGGGGATGAGGTCAGGGTGGCATCTTACTGACCCACCTGCTCCCAGCACAGCTGGTGCCCAGGGCTGTTCAGGTGTGACCAGGATGTATAGATGATGTGATCTGGCTTTAAGTAAAGGAACCCTTGCAAAATGGGCATAGAAAACCCGGACTGGGGATAATACTAATGATATAAGCCCATACCACTACCAGAAAATTGTAAGCTGACCCTTCTCTGCCATGAAGCAAGATGCCTCACCAGCCACTTCACAACCATCTGATCAGATGGGACAGCAGCGGCTGAGTGAGTGAGAACGACCCCAAGTTTTTTTTCAACAAAAACTTGTGCTTTACAGAAAGCCCTTGGAAAACAAGTGCTTGGAAAATATTTTTGTTCTTCTGTGATTTTGTTGCTAAAAATGATATGACTGTGTTATATACAAAAGCTCTTGTATCCATAGACTGTTAAAACTCAGAAACAGCACTGTAAGACTCTTAAAAAAAGGGAACATTCCAGTGGATTTTGAACCCATTTGTTAAAAATATAAAAATGCAACACTTGATTAGTTTGCATGAAAACCTGATTGACATCAGGGAAGATGGAAATTTACAAGCTGAATTTCAACAGAATCCTTTGCATAATTGGAGGATGGGATTGAAAAATTAGTATCATGATTTAGTCAGCACAGCAAATGTGCTTCTTCCACTGAGATCAGTGTATCTCGCTCGAGGTGTATTTTTCAGTTATGACAGGCATTCAAGCCAAGTACCAAAATAATAAGCTAAACTCAGAATCCAACCTTTAGAGCTGAATCACAAAGTGTTACTAAATCAAGAATTTTTTAAAAAGCATATTCAACCTCATTGCTCTAACTAAAATTATTTTAATTATTAACACTAAATATGGCTTATTTCAAATGTATCCCATCCTATTATAATCCCATGTATATAGGTTTTATAATACACATGATATATTAGCATGGTATTTACATGTATACATTGAAAATTAAATAAGACACATTGGGGACTTGTGTGTTAATTTTTTCCTGTACAAAAAATTTGAAGATTCCTGCTCTGAAGTCATCCCTTAGTTACAGAGATTACTAAATAAAGCCAAAGGATGAGGAGGGAACAGGTACCTGCAGTGGCTGCCAGCTGGTATGGGCCCTCCCGACCCCGAGGAGGGGCCAGTAGGTGGGGTATAGACTCGAGAACCTGCAATTCCAGGATCTCCGGGTCCTCCAGGCTCAGTGCACAGACTGCTTAGACGTTATTTGGGGGGTTCACCCCGCAAACTGAGAACCTTCCCCTATACAGTAATGGCAGCAATACCTGAACTCTTAATAAATTTTTCCTAGTGTCCTATCTTCATTAAAATTTTATTCTATTAGCATTCTGAATCCAAACCAACAAGTACGTAATTGCTAAAACATGTGTTAAGCGACAACTTAGGAAATGCCGGTTTTATCATATTGTTAATTAACAGAAAGTAGGATTAATGCATTCACAGATCATAAGGGGCATTCAGCCCAGTTTCAGCAGCTCTTCAGCGGGTGGGGTGATTGTTGGTGGGCAACCCTGGGAATTGACAGCAAGGGCAGAAGAGTGCTGTGTGGTTTACCCTCAGCCCTTCTGCAGGTTCTACCAGTGTGTGGGAGAAGCTCAAGAGGCAGGATATTGGGGTCTATTCTGTCCACAACAAATTATTCCAAGATCTGATGCCGTCCAGTGCCGCCTACGCAGAAGGGCTGACACGGAAGGGTTTGGACGGGGAGGAACAGAAGAGTGACTCATCCATTTAAGCCAGAACAGTGAGACTCCATGGACCACTGGGAGGGTTCACATTGTGAACCCAAGGATGTGGTCCAAATCCCAGTTGTGCAGCATTACTAGCTGGGCACTTTGGGACAAGTCATTAACCTCCTTGACCCTGGGTCTCCATCTGTAGAAAGGGAATAAGGATGCCAGGTGCCTCACAGGGCTGCAATGAGAACTAAATGAGATAATGCCCACTCTGGTTATCAGGCCTGCACAAGCCTGTAGTTTTCATATAAGGGCCTTGTACCCAGTATTGCTTGGAGTAAGTGGGCCACCAGCTGAGACTTGAAAATAATTTAGATCTCGATAAATGTGGACTTCAGTGGGATGAGCTCCAGTGGGGTCTACCCCTGGGGTGTCAAAGCCAAGCGGCTGCAAGTAAATCTGGACTCATCTTGCTGTCATCTCCCATGGAAACCAGGTCACAAGAGCCCTAGGCCAGGGGGGTTTATTCAAACCCTGGCCCACCCTGTCTTGGGAATTACAGAGGTAACCAGGCATGAAATGGACTAAATGTCTTTTCTTTTCCCAGCCACCCAAATAGCTTTAGCCTGGCACGATGGTGGTGCTCCCAATTCTTCACGCTTAATAATGAAACAGCCTGTCCAGCTGGGCCACATGTGAGGTCAGAGCTGGAAGCCAGGACTGGATGAACCGTGGCAGACTGGGGCAGACAAAGGGCCACACCCAGGTTTCCCCGAAGCTGGAGGGTCAAGGCAAAGCCTGAAATCAGAAGCCAGGGTCAAGCTGAAGGCCCAGGTCAGACACAGCAAAGCAGTCAGGGAAAGCAAACAGATTCCTTAGCTGGGGCAAGAGCCCATCTGAGGAAGATACGGGCAAGGCTAGGGTGATGATAAATGAGTCTACCGAGCTGGAGCCAGGATACAAAAATCAAAGCTAAGGGAAAATAAAAAGATAATAGTAAATGCCGACTGGCCTCTGCCAGGCCCAAGTGGGAAGGGAGAGAAATCACCTCGTTGCATTTTCCTGGAACATGGTTTCAAGGTCCTAGGTACTTTGTAAATTAAAGTTCCCTGTGGCAAGGCCTTCTGAGATGGCTTCTTATTTGTGGGGTGTAAACGGAAAGAACCTACCCTTATTTGTTGAAAACGTTGTGAATGGGAAGAGCGTCCTTGTTTGTGGGTTGAGTGGGAGGGGTTTGGCCTTTGGGTCCAGACATGGCCTGGAACCCCGGTCCCGCAACTGGTCAGCTGTGTGCTCTCTGGCCTCAGGTTTCTCATCCATAAAATGGGGATGATAACATTTTCAGAGTGTAGAGCTTTTCAACGAGACAACGCACATGAAGCTCAGCCCGGTGCCCAGTTCCAACCAGGTGCTGGAGGATCCGTGCCCTGCTCTGGAGATCTGGTTTTCTTACTTCTATTGACTCGCTCTATGATTTGATAACCTGACTTTGTGGGATGCAGGTTCCAGGCACTGGCTGCTCGGAGGGGAAGATGCAAGGATCCCTGTGCTTTGAGCATCACCTTTCCTACTGACCACATGGGGCAAAGAGGCTGGAGACTGGCCTAGGGGGTGACCTCCCCCCCGCTAGTGGGGAGAAGGGTCTTCAGGATGGCTTGGCCTAACAGCTGGCACAACGCTGCCCTTGAAGGGAGATGGGCCCTCCACTGCCTAGGGTGACCCTGCACACACTTCCAGACAAGGGCTGGATCTGCCGCTCAGCGTCAGCATAAAACCCAGAGCCTCCCACTAGCTGCTGCTCAGCATGGGGAGCTCAGCTCCGTGTTCTGTGATGACCCAGTGGGGCGGGGTGAGCAAGGGGGCTGGGAGCAAGGCTCAAGAGGGAGGGGATACACACATACTTGTAGGTGCTAGTGGTAAAGAACCCGCCTGCCGCTGCAGCAGACGTAAGAGACATGGGTTTGATCTCTGGGTCGGGAAGATCCCCTGGAAGAGCGCATGGCAACCCGCTCCAGTATTCTTGCCTGGAAATATCCCATGGACGGAGGAGCCCGGCGGGCTACAGTCCATGGGGTCGCAGAGAGTTGGACACGACTGAAGTGACTTAGCACGCAAGCATATGCACGTTGGTGTACAGCAGAAACGAACACAACATTGTAAAGCAATTATACTCCAATTAAAAAAAAGACTAAAAGAAAAAAAAAGACCCAGAGTCTCTCTGCTCTCCAGAAAAGGCGACTGAAAGATGGGGAGCTTCTCCCCAATGTGAACATCAGAGTGCCATTCTGCCATCACAGGGCCATTCTGCCGCTTGGCTGCAAAGACCAGTAACTTCAATTTATTCGTGTCTGGGGCCTTAAAGAACCTCAGCTGTCGTCCCTTCCTTAGTTTATTACCGAATTTCTAAAATATTACATTCTTTATTATATCCAAATTCACTTTATTGCACTTGACAATACAGATAATCACATACCATATGCTCTAATGTTTTGAAACCAATGCATGTTGACAGCGGTTTTTATTCATGATGCATAATTCCATCCCAAGCTCACAATGAGGCCTCTGAGCACCCAGCCTGGCGTTAAGACTTTTGCCTAATAACAGATTAGCAATACACCGAGTTTCAGAGATACCCTCAGCCCCTGCCACTCTCTCTTTACAATGGGAAAAATGTACCTGAGCTGAGAAGACGGATTTACCGAAGAGAAGGGGGAAAAAACCCTCCCACCATCCTCCCACCGTTCCCAGAGGGTTTATAATGATTTGTTATTGTTCCACGCTTATGAAACTTGATACTGAAAAGAGGCATTGGTCTTGTGCCAAGCAGCAAGGCAACTAATCACACTAGCCCACACTGCTGGCCCCTGAGAACTGAGCGAGCAAGATGCCCCCAAGTTCTCATTAGAGGCCTCTCTTGTTTTCACTCTTGTTTTGCTGCAAGCAAATATTTGTCACTCCTCTTCCTCCGTGAGACTGCCCTCTCTCTCATCCCCTCTTCCCATCCCCTGGGCGCCCCTTCTGCTCCCGATTAGCCCCAAGCTTCCTGGCCAAATGAACACAACCAGGGCATGATTCCCACACCAGCGTCCTGGAACCTCTCAAGCAGAAAGTTTAGCAAGGCGGGAACGGTCTTCGCAGCTCCTTCCGCAAAAAGCCCTCTTGTCGAGGGTGGCCAAGGCAAAGGGTGGATCGTTTGGAGATGATCCTCCAGCTTTGCGGTGGAACAAACAATGCCATTTCACGCGTACCCTAACTAAGCGCTTTCCCTTGCGTCACAGAAGCACTCAAACAAGCTGTAAACCTATTATATCGTGTCAGGCGTTGTGGGCGAGAGCCTGGGCTGTCAACCCGCAGAGAATGGACTCAGATTTATAGATCCTTAAAGCCTTACTATATTGGTATTCCTCTGCCCCTGAAGACAGACAAGGGGACCAGGGCAGCGGCGGAGAGGGAAGACAAGCCCACGGATGGGCTGCAGACGAGACCGAAGCTTCACAATCCTTCTCCCAGATAATGGGATTTCTCAACAAGGGCAGGAGGGGAAGGAAGGAAAGCCAGGCCTTCACGTTGCCAAACACTTGGCTATTTTCCCAAAGCTTTGCCGGCTGTGGGGGAGGAGGGCAGGAAAGAGATGTTATCCTTCACAGCGCCTCTGGAGCGCCCAGTGACCTGCTGTCAACAGAAGCAAAGGGTAGCTGGCGAGGAAGGGGCGAGAGTTAGAGGACGCAGAAAAACACTCAGCCATTTTCTCCCATGTAACTGCTATATATATTAGGACCCCTTTCTCATCAATAAAAACCCGCTTTCCCTTTGGGCTTACATCGTGACTCCAACAAAGACCTCTTCTTTATTTCTGAACCATCTTTTAGCAGGCAGGGGCTCCTCCTACTGTCTCAGGGGATTTGGGTTGTTTTTGTTTGCCTTTTGTTCCATCCGTTTCCCTTGCTTGTCTAGCACAAGCTTGTAAACAGCTGGCCACTAAACCAGAGACTGGAACCTCGAGATGCCATTTCACAAAGACCCTCCTGAAATGCTATATGGGTCTGGAAAGGAGAGGATTTTGGCCACTCCATAAAGCACGATCCACCTGAGGTTTGCAGAGCCGCCACGGAGCACGCTGGTTCCCACCCCCGGCTTGCCCCGTCAGTTCCCCGTTTGCCTGCTGCTCGGAAAAGGTACACTGCCCCTCACTAGTTCACACAGATGGCTTCTTTAAGAGCTGAGCATCTGGGGACTTCCCTGCTGGTTGAGTGGCTAAGACTCAGTGTGCCCGATGCAGGGGGCCTGGGTTTGATCCCTGGTCAGGGAACCAGATCCCACATAATGCAATGGACAGTTTGCATGCCCCCACGAAGATCGGAAATCCTGTGTGCTGCACATACAACCTGGAGCAGCCAAATAAAGAAATAAATATTTTTTTTTAAAAGGTGGGTATCTTGAGGTGCTGCTAAAGTTCTTCTCCATCCCAAGGATCAATCTTTCTCTTGGTAACTTCCCACAGGGCCACTTTTATAGACAGGGAACCAGCACTACCCAACTTCTAGAGGCAAGACTCCCTCAAGATCTAACATCTTATTTCTCCTGAGTCTGGTCTCTGGCTCCTCCGAAGTTTCTCCATCACACTGTTTTGAGGTCTCCAGTGGACCTCCTCTGAGAGCAGTCGCCTCGGCAGGGTCCATCCTAGCATGGGACGCCTGGAATGGAACATGACATCCCACATGGAGGACACCGCAGGGTCTGAGATACCACACTGGACATCTCTTGATGCTTTCTTAGCAACGCCATCATCCCACTGCTTCAGAGAAAGCCTACGGCCAACTAAAACAGTCTGCAAACCACTATCCAAGTCTCTCCCTGCCCAAGCTTCACTCGTTTTCCTTTCTTTACACTGTAACTTTTGATTGTCATCGTCTAATTATAAGAGTGATACACATTTTTGAGTCTTAGAAAATGCAGAAAATGCTCATCCCTACAACAAACATTAATTGGACGCCCACTATACGAAAGACACTTAGACCAGCCTTGAGGATACGGTGGAGAACAAGACCCAGCTTAGGCCTTCAAAGGTGGGAGGGACGCACGCCCCCTCGCCCCCACAGCTAGTGCGTGAAGAGAGGAGTTATTCACAGAGCGTGTGTTCCAGGACTGCTGCTGGCCACGTTCACCACCACGTCGCACTCCCCTCACGAGTGCCCCGCACAGAGCAGGTGCCCAACAAATGACTGTCACAGGAACGAGAGGCCCTGGACAACGGCCTTCCAGGAGGTCAGCCTGTCTCTCTGTACATACAGCTTCACCCAAAGGTCAAACCAAGACCAGAGACTCAGGGGCAGACCAAGGTTTAAGTAACAAAGAGGACCATGTGCCAGGGTCTCCTTTCCCAGTTTCCACCCACAGCCTGGCCCCTGAGCACACAGGGGCCGCCAGTCTGCGGTGCAGAGAAGTAAGAAAACAGAGGAAGAGAGAGGAGGGAGGAAGTCAATTCCAGAGCCCCTGGGCCTGGCCATCTTGCTTCTCCGGAAAAGCCCAGTTGCAAACGCTTGGGTGAAAGTGTCCATGTCTCCAGGCAGGCTCATTGGGAAGGGCTGAACAGTGATTGAAGGCTGAGGCTGGAGCACACGCTGCCCCTGCTGACCCACCACACCGGCCGAGTCAAATCTGCTTCTGCCGCTTCCACCAGCAAGACAAGACATTTCAGCCTCTCAGGGTAAGTGGTGCCGCAGAAACCACAAGCCAGACAAAGCCCTGGACCAGTCTCCGGTTCACTGTCTCCCATGAATGAGCTGCCGGTGGGGGGGACGGGCACCAGCCACCAGGCGGCCAGGACAGCAATCTACTCTCGTTGGGACGCTTTTCTACAACGAAAGGCAGCACTCCGGTCTCTTCGAAGGCTGGGAGAGCTGTCTGCCTGACTTATTGGAGACTGTGAACCAGAAGCTCCGAGGTACTCGGTAGCAGACAGCAGGTCGGTGCTGGGACAGAACCCACACTCAGACAGACAACCTTTCCCACCCACTGTCATCGGGCGCAGCTGCACCTAGAACAACGTGCCCTGCTTGGCGCAGCCAGCCTTTCCTTCTGAGGTGGCAACCTTCCAGGACAGGCGGGGGATGAGCGCTGGGAAGAGGACCTGCAGCGTTCTTCATGTGGGGTCAGGGGGCTGGCCTCTCTGACAGTAACCCAGCACCACCCCTTCCCCATAGCCCATCCCTCTGAAGGACGGTCCTACTCAACAACCTGTTCTGCGGTTCAGGAGAGCCTTGCCTTCTGGTTCTTCATTCCTGGCTCTCTGCCAGCCAGAAGGAATAATGGACCCGCTTATTTTATTTCATTGGCTTGTAAAGGAACATAACCAAATCGTGATGGGGAAAGAAGCTGGCAGTGGCAGAGGCCAGCAGGGGCTGGGGAGACGCCAGGAGTTAAGCAATGCTTGGCTATTCACTCTCCCTGAGGACCAGCAGCACTGCGGGGCCAGGATGGATGATGTGAGCGCTGGGGCTGGGGAAGCCCAGAGGCGCAGGGGCTGGAGGTTTACTTCCCAACTCGGGACCAAACGACCCCAGCCCACCAAGGCAGGGGCAGAGCTACCCGCTGACCTGCTCGGCTCTAGGATGAGCCATGGGCTCCCATCCTGACTATTCCTTTCCACTGGGTCATTTTTATTATCATCACAACCACTATCATATGTTTAGCACCTAAGTCTTAACCCTTTCAGCTTACCTCCAATCCTTCCACCTGCCCTCAGGGCAGGTAATATTATCCCAACTTGACAAATGCAGAATCTGAGATTTGGCCCAGTGGAATCAACTGCCATGGCCTCTGCATCAGTGAGTAGCTGAGCTGGGATACAAGTCCAGGTCCATCGTCCCCAGAGCCTAGACTTTCCTCTCCGTCAGTCCACAGAAGGGCAACCAGGCTAATGGAAAATTTAGCGCTAACACAGCCCTGGATAAGCCTCCAGACAAGGAAGGCCAAATGACTGATGGGTTATCCTTGCTGCTGAGTGTGGGGGTCTGGGCCACTCAGAGAGTCTGCAGTGAGGAGGGGGTTGATGTCTAGCTCCATCCTCACGAGCTTCATCCTCTTGAGTGACTCATATGACCTCTACAGTCCCAGCTTCCTCACTGAGGCCTGAGACTTCGGTCTGCGTTTCTCACGACCAGACTCCCTGTACCTAGAACCTGCAGTCCAAAAAAAAAACTTGTCAAATGAATGAATGAACAGTGGAAATCCCAGTAACATCTTCCCTATCAATCTTATTAATGAGATAACACAGAACGCTTCGCACAGAGCAAGACACATTTCAAGTGGATCAACAAGCAGAAGTTCCTGGTTATGATCACTTTTTAATTGTTTATTTAGTTGGTTAGTTACTTAGTTTTGGCTGTGCTGGGTGTGCACTGTGGTGCGGTCTTTTCTCTAGTTGTGGCGAGCAGGGGCTACTCTCCGGGTGCAGTACGTGGGCTTCTCATCTGGAGGGAGCACAGGTCTAAGGCACGCGGGCTCAGGAGTTGTGGCTCCCGGGTTCTAGAGCACAAGCTTCAATAGTTGTGGTGCATGGGCTGAGCTGCTCCATGGCACATGGGATCTTCCCGGACTAGGGATCGAACCCATGACTCCTGCACTGGCAGGCGGATTCTTTACCACTGAACCACCAGGGAAGTCCTTCTGATTATTACTTTACTAATACTATCATTATATGCTTTTATTATGCATTTTATTGTTATAACACTATCACTGCTTCACAAGGGTATTATAAGGATCAATGCATTTGAGAACTATAACGTAAGCCAGTAGTTTCTATAGTAACTAGTAACCAGCGCTAAACAACGAGGGCAGACGCTCATAAGTGGTCGTGGCTAACGCGGTAGAGACAGCAAGAGGAGTCGCAGGAGGCTGCCCCAGTCTTTCCATCAGCCCCGTGCATCCAGAGGCTCGCAGGGGGCGCTCCTGCCCAAGCTCTGTCCCAGGTCCCCGGCCATCTGGGCTCCCTGCGTGGAGTTGTGGGCACGTCCACACTTGCCCACCTAGTGGTAAGGCCTCCTGCTGCCATCCCACAGGCCACCCAACACCCATGAGTTACAGCCACGTCAGCCAGGTCTCTGCTCAGCACAGTTAAAAATAGAGTTTACAACAGAAACTTAAGTCCAGGCTCCTCTGCATCGGGGCAGCAGGGGAGCAGGTGCTGCCCAAATGTGGCGCCGGGCTGACGTGCAGAGGATGGCAGCCTCCGCGGCAGAAAGGCCAGCCCTGGGGCGAGGAGGGCTCCCCGTACAGAACGGGCTGCGTTCCCTCCCGAGTGCCAGCCTGCGCTGGTTCCGTCAGTATTGGCTCAGCACCTGCTCATGTGCCAGGGGAATTGGGGCTGAATCAGCTGCGCCTCCAGGAGACAAAATGGACAAGAGACGCCAGCACAGAAGAACTCCAACTTGGGACAGATTTCCTTAAGGAAAAGGGTAAACAGATTGGTCTTTTAAAAGGCAGCTCCTCAGAAGCTAGACTTCTAAGACTGTGCCCTTCCCACCAACATCCCCTCCCCCCAAACCACTAGTAGCCAGCCCCGGTCGCAGGAGCTCTGCAAACCCCTCTAATCCTGGAGGCTTGCAAGACAAGTCCTCACTCTTTCCAGGTCGCCGGTGCCAAATACCATCGTGCTTAGCGAACCCAACATTTCCGGAACAGGGTGAAGCTCAAAATAATTCTCACAGTTAAGACTCACTGGGACCTAAATAGCTTTGCTGATTAAACTCCTGAGTCCTTATCCGAACCGGTGACATTCCTCCTCAGTGAGGCCAAATCCTTTACTGCTTCCCAGCAAGCTTGGGCCCGAGGGTCTGATTCTGCCGTGCACACACCTGTCGGGGTCACCTGCCCTAGACTGGCTCTGAGCCCGACTGACTCCTCAGACCTGCCGGTCGGTCCCCATGTCCCCCACCACAACCCCGCAGCAGAGAGGGACCACAGTCGCCCTTGTCACGCAGCACCCCTGTCTGGGGGCCTGGCAGAGGAAGCTGTGCAGGGGTGGAGATGGGGTGGAGGGGGGCCCTGGCCCAGACCCTCTCTAGGTTGGAGGCGGGGTGGGGGCCAGAGGCACGCGGTCAGCTGTAGCAGGTAACGACGTTCCCATCCGGTGGGAGCCACTCGCCTGCCCAGTGGGAAGCGGAAAGAACCGCTGAGTGTCTGGGTCTGCTCTTGATGTGTCATTATTATAATTACAGTTATTATATCACCACTGTCTTTTTCAAAACCATTCCCATAGGTGATTTCACTCCAGCCTCCCAATCATGCAGTGAGGCCTCCTGAAAGGGATCATTATCCCCATCTGAACCTGCAAGGAGACCGAGGCATGGACGGGGTGACCCTTTGACCCTGGCCACACCACGAATCTGGTGACAAGGACCAGAGGCGTCCCTGGTCTCGCCTCTTGCCACACAGCCAACGTCTGTGGGTATCTGAGAGAAAAGCAAGGAAAACGACTGCTACGTTGGTCAGAGGCTGGCCTCCCAGACGGACAGATGGACGAGCCTGCAGGCCAGCAGGGGTCGGGAGGGCAGGGCCGTGTGCAGTCAGGCCACGTGGCCTGTGCTGTGGGGGGCTGATCCTCCGAGGCGGGGTGGCCTGCCTGCGCCGACAGGGGCAGGCACCGAGAATTCAGGGGTGTGCTGGCCGCCAGTTCCTGGGAGCTAAAGGATAAAAGGATGCTGAGACCGGGCCAAAGTGTGACTCCTAGTCAGAGCTGCCACAGAGCCAGAAACGAAATGCTGCCCGCCCTCCTGTGCTTCCCGTTCAGAAGCTCTGAACTCGACCTGAGGCAGCAACGTGGAGTCCATTACAGCCGACCACACGCTCCTGCGGGGGCCTCGCCAGCCAGACAGCAGGCAGCACCGGCCACGGCGGGCAGAGCCCGAGCACCACCCACCTCGCGGCGTGAGCTTCCCCCAACCTGGAGAGAGGAGTCTGGGGGCGCTGCTGGCCTGCCTGCCTCCTGCCCTCCTCCCAGCCATCCCCCGGCTCACAAACTGGGTGTCCAACCCCCGCTTGTGCCAAGCTGCCCAGCTCTGGGGACGTGGACACACACACACCCACAGGAGCGAAGGCCCTGGGGGTACAAGGCTGGCTCCCTGCTTTGTCTCAAATCCGTGGTTAGTTTTCCTGACAAATATTCCAAACAGGCATTATGGCCTCATCGCTGGGAGCACCAAAACACATCAATAGAATCTCCAGGGCCAGAGACACGAAGGCAGGCAAGGAGACGCAGACAGGGCCTGACATGGGTCTCCAGTACCATCCACTCACACCAGTGGGCAGAGGCCCAAGTCGATTCAAGCGTACGTGCTCACGCTCGGTCGTGTCCAACTCTTCACAACCCCATGAACTGCAGTCCTTCAGGCTCCTCTGTCCGTGGGATTTTCCAGGCAAGAATACTGGAGTGCGTTGCCATTTCCTATTCCAGGGGGTCTTCCTGACCCAGGGATGGAAACTGCATCTCCTGCATTGCAGGCAGATTCTTTTACCACTGTGCCCCCTAGAAGCCCAGATAATTCTATTCGTGGTTGCCTGCAAAACCTGGACAACTCAGAAATGATTAAGGCACAGACTTAGAACCCACCCACAACCCCTTCACCAGGGCAAACTGCTGGCAACAATTGGGAGAGCTTCTCTCCTTCCACGAAGGCAGCTCTACTGCAATAACTCTCAGCCCAGGCGGAACGCCCTGGGGGAGCTTTAAAAACACTCCGTGTGCAGACCTCACCCTCAAAAACTCCAACTGACTTGGTCTGAGGTGGGGTCTGGGAATTGGTTTTCTCCAAGAACTCCCAGCTGATTCTAATTCTAATGTGATTCATAGTGCATACACATTTTATAGCTTTTCTTCATGCAGTATTATGTCATCAGCAATTCCACATGTCATTTAAAAACTCCCTGTAAACATCACTTTAATGGATACGTAATAATCCATCATATGAACGGCCCATAATTTCCCTTTCATTTGCTTTTGTAAAGTGTTCTCCTGAGTGGGTGTTGGCAGGTGGCTGGGGTCCAGATGGCAGACCTGCCCCCAACCCTCACGGCAGGCCCATTTCATGCCCCCTCCCCAGCAGGGCTCCCCAGAGGGAGCCTGACAGATGGCATGTCCACTCAGGGACCCAGGGACTGGTCACCTGCACTGTCATCCTGGACCACACCATGGAATTCTTCCTCAATCAGGTAGCTTGCTTGTCTCCACCAGGAGGATCATCTTGATCCCATGGCGAAGATATACCCCAAAAGTCCCTGGATGAAGGTCTGCATAGCGGGATGGGCCGTGTGTTCATGAATTCCTTGCGAGGTCCTCATGCAATTTCCACAAGACTCAGTGGTTTGGGATGGTTGCCACCTTAAAAGATACCTAGAAGCTTTTCATTTTGGACCCGACACTCGGTCAGGAGTTGGTTCTTCATCTTCTACACCCGTTTCCTCTCACTTCCTCTTCTGAGCATCTTAGTAACATCTCGCCAGCAATGGGTGTCTGACTGGACCAGGCAGGCAAAAAGTCTTGTTTTGGAGCCTCTGGCTGAGTCCTAGAAGTTCCAGCTGTGAGGTGAAGCAGGTCCTGGATCAGGAGGGGTTGGTTCGCAGGATCTTTTGGCTCCTCCCACGGCCAGAACGTCCAGCTCCTAGAGGATCTATCAGTGAGACGGTGGACCCCCAGACTGCAGACTGGGGCTGAGATGTCTTTTCACCATCCTCCCTCCAGATGTTCTAGGAAGTAGTGAACACCTGGCAAGCGCACTGCGGCCCATTTCCAATTCTAAGCTTCTTGCTCCCCACCAGGGAACTCTCGGGCAAAGCCCCTCCACTTCCCACTCCAGAACATCTGGCAAGTAGATGATGAGAAGCACATGTAAGCAGTTACTGCACACTCCCCAGCAAAACCTCAGTCCCAGGAGCCCCATCTTCCCTCTTTCTAATCCACCACCCCACCCCCTTCACCTCCCATCCTTGCTTTGCCGAGCTGTACTGTAAAACAGATGTTGCACCTGACCCAAGATCGCCCAGGCACGTGGCCAAAATTTTTCTTTAAAAGAGGCTGCAACTTGAAACAGTCTTCTCAAGTCCAAGACAGCACGGTAAATATCGCCCTCCACCTCCGCCCCCCTCCACTAGAGGCCCAGGTGTGCTCGTCCCAGCTCCCAGCCACTTCTCTCACCAATAAACACCATCGCAGCTCTCTAGCCCTCCGGAGGCCAGCCTGGGCGCAAAGCCTGTCATTCCCACTCAGCAGGCGTGACAATAACCAGGCCACGGGTACTCCCCTTTGGTTGAGAGTTGACGTCGAGTTTAATACCAAGGAATGTGCTGAAAAAGACCCTCCAGGAGTTTAATATCACTCATTTCCAGCAAACCAGATTCAGTTCGAGGGCCTCTCACAGGAGCAGGAATCCATAGGGAAGGAGGGAGATCAGAGGCTGCAGGTAGGTGTTAACTGTTAGGAGTGGGACCATTAAAAGTCGCTAAGAAAGTTCTAGAATCAGAATGATTTAACCACCTCCTGCTGTGAGGCCTTTGGGAGCCGACTGCTTTCATATTGCAAATTTGCTACTTGTTATGGATGGGGGAAATGTGGGGGGCGGGACAGGCCCCTCCTGAATTTACCCACTGGATTATGCCACGGCCAGCATTCCCCTGGAGTCATCTCTTTACCCTAACTTTGAGACTCTTGTCTTGTATCCTGTACCCACATTATAGATTGTCCTGAATCATACCCCAAAATCCAAGGGAGTTCAGTTCAGTTGCTCAGTTGTGTCTGACTCTTTGCAACCCCATGGACTGCAGCACGCCAGGCCTCCCTGTCCATCACCAACTCCTGGAGCTTGCTCAAACTCATGTCCATCGAATCGGTGATGCCATCCAACCATCTCATCCTCTGTCGTCCCCCTCTCCTCCCACCTTCAATTTTTCCCAGCATCAGAGTCTTTTCCAATGAGTCAGTTCTTCACATGAGGTGGCCAAAGTACTGGAGTTTCAGCTTCAGCATCAGTCCTTCCAATGAACACCCAGGACTGATCTCCTTTAGGATGGACTGGATGGATCTCCTTGCAGTCCAAGGGACTCTCAAGAGTCTCCTCCAACACCACAGTTGAAAAGCATCAATTCTTCGGCACTCAGCTTTCTTCACAGTCCAACTCTCAAAGGAGTAGGAACATGCTTAAATGATGATTTGGGAGGAAACATATCTGAAGTATACTTCTTTTCCCTCTGTGTGGTCAGAACAGGGAGGGCACCTGTTCTCAGCCCCCAGCCAGCTGCTCCTGCCCCCAGCCCCCACCCAGGCCTTTATTTCAGTTTGCCTTCCTGACCCAGAAACTTTGACAGAACATAGACTCTGGAGTTAGACAGGCTCCGGTCCCCATGTCAAGGCCACCACTTACAGGAAGCTATCAATCTCCTTGTACCTTAGTGTCTTTATAAAACTGAGATGGTAGTACTTTTCTGAGAGGGTTATCGTAAGGATTCAGTAAAGGTATTTATTGCATTGCTGGGTACCCAGAAAAGCACCCAACATCTCTTCTACCTCCTCCTTCCCCCTCCCACAGTCTGTTTTTGCTGTTGTTCAGTCCCTAAGCTGTGTCTGCCTCTCTGTGACCCCATGGACTGCAGCACACCAGGCTTCCCTGTCCTTCACCATCTCCCAGAGTTTGCTCAAACTCATGTCCATTGAGCTGGTGATGCCATCCAACCATCTCATCCTCTGTCGTCCGTCCGCTTCTCCTTCTGCCTTCAATCTTTCCTAGCATCAGGGTCTTTTCCAATGAGTCAGCTCTTCACATCAGGTGGCCAAAGTATTGGAGCTTCAGCTTTAGCATCAGTCCTTCCAATGAATATTCAGGACAGATTTCCTTTAGAATTGACTGGTTTGATTTCCTTGCATTCCAAGGGACTCTCAAGAGTGTTCTCTAGCACCACAGTTTGAAAGCATCAATGCCTCGGCGCTCAGCTTTCTTTATAGTCCAACTCTCACATTTGTACATGACTACCAGAAAAACCATAGCTTTGATTATATGGTCTTTTGTCGTCAAAGTGATGTCTCTGCTTTTTTAACACGCTGCCTAGGTTTGACATAGCTTTTCTTCCAAGAAGCAAGCTGCCGGCAGAGAAAACAGGATGGCCATGTGGAAGAGGAACAAATTCGTCCCACACGTTGCTGGGCACAGGTAAGTGGATTATCTCAGAGGCGCTGACCTCATCGATCAAGATGCTGCCTGACTGTCCAGGGCCCTTGGGGAAGCCTCCAGAGGAGCGCTGCCATTCTATCATCTCCAGGGCACAGCCCTATCACACAAGGCATGCGTGCCCCGCTCGGCAGAGGGGACCGGCGGTTGCTGGTTCACTGCTGGTTAAGGCAGCTGCACTTTACAGTAACCCAGCATGGACAATATTATGAATGACACTAGCAAGCTGCCAGCCTGGGGACTCATTACAGTCAAGGTACAACACGGCAGCCTGCCAAGCCCCCAGCTTTCACACTCGCTATGGCAGAACATCCACACACAATTTAATTGCATTATAATTTCAAAAGTGCTTTTCAAACTGGAAAAAGGCATTCACTGATTAACCAGCGAAGAGCAAAATTGTTTATGAAATTGAATACAAAAAGCTACAGAAATGTAATTGGGTCGTTCTAGCACCTAATTTTCAAGCCATTTTCCCCACTTATTTAATCACGAGATACAAAAGGAGCGACTGAATTGACTTCATACTAATTAGATTACACCCCGCGATACTCCGGGCCTATACTCCCAACCGGTTGATAGCAATGTCTTGAACAGAAACAAAAATGTTGCCACAGCTTGTCAGTGGGAACGGGACGGGTTGTTTTGCACATACCCTTCCATCATGAGGACAAGCACCTTTTCCCCAAATGCCAAGCTCCCTGCTCCATGGAAGTGTCTCTGCAGAAGCATCGCCTTCCGGGGCGTGGACAGGGAGACTCCTCGGGCCCTGCTCCAAGAACGAGCCCCCTCTAGGACATCCTGCCACTGCACTCTCCAGCCCCCAAGGAGAGAGCCAATAGGTGCATGAGGCCCATGGTGTCCTCCAAACACTCGCCGTTTCATAAACCAACCGGGGGCCCCAGCGTGCTCGGCCACAGCCTCCTGGTGAGGCTCGGCTCCGCTGCATTCTTCCTTCTTCCTGCCCTGAGCTTCGTGAGCCAGGCCGAATCCTCACTCCCTCTGTTACTGAGTGAACATAACCCCTTTCCTCCTGGCAGGCAGTGCTGTGCTGGAAACACGGGAGTGGTCCGGGACCGCCAGCAGGGAAGCTGCCCTGCTGCTCACCCTGGATGCTGCCGTGGACTCAGGGGGCGCAGGCTCCCCTGTCTGCACCCGACCGTCTCCTCCGGATGTATGGTACAGCCCTCTCGTGGCTTCTCTCTTTTAGCTCCTTCTTACATTTTATTAGGAGCAACATAATTGATTATATAATCAAACGTAGAACGTACATTATCAAGATATCTGAGCACTTCACAGGCCATTTAATCAAGCTATCTGGGGCTGTGCCAAAAGAAATTAACTTACACGAAACCTCAAGCATGTGTTACTGTGCCTTCCCACACCGGAGCTGGGTCCTGCTCCCTGGGAAGGGGGGCCTCATCCTTCAGGACTGAACTGTACAGGCGCTCCAGGTCTGAAGGTCTTCCATGCCGCTTCTCGGCTTCTCCAAACAAGGAGACCCAAAAGGCCGTGTCTACCAACGTTCCATCTCCTTGCAGCCCCCAGCGTCTCCAGTCTGTGAAGACGTCTGTGGGGGTTTGCCCGCAACATGCAGGCAGCCGAGAAAAGGAAGGGGGTTTTCACCTCTCTTCGCTCATCCTGAATTGCTGCTCCTCCCAGAGACGTAAACAGATGCTATTTAGGAGGCAATAGAGGTGTCTCGTGACCACAGCCAATTTTCACCAAGCCCGGGGAGCCTGAGAGCGAGGAGACTGGCAAGTGCGGACGTCCCTGCCCGAAATGCCTTCCCGTTTGATGCCAAGGCGGGTCTGGGACCACCTGAAGCTGCTGAGACGAATGTTTCAATCAGAGACCATCTGCCCTTGGTGCCAGGCATGATGCCAGTCCTGGGGGTAAACATAGAACCGGCCCCTGCCCCTAGCAGCGGAGCAACAGCCAACATTCCAGCACAGACCCGCCACGGCTGTGCCGGGGGTGGGACGCAGGGAGGATGCCTCTGCAAGGATGCAGGAGCGCGTTCAGTCCCCAGAAGGCAGAGACGTGTGTTCCAGGGGACGAGAAGGGCAGGTGCAGAGTCAGGAAGGGCTGCAGGAAACAGCAGGCAGGACCATGGGGCTCACGAACCAGGAGTGGGGTATGAGGTGAGGCTGGGGAAACCGGCCGGCAACTCTGAGAAGGGTTAAGGGCCGTATTGAAACACTCAGGCCTTGTGCTACAGAAAGTGGAAAATCCACCATGAACTCTTTCTTCTCCAAAAAGGCTATCCGGGCCAGGCACCAGGGACCGCGGACCCTGCAGAGGACGCTCAGACGCAGAGCAGCCTGCTGGGCGCCCGCATGCAGCCGCGCCGCCTGCCATGTGCGCCCCAGTCACCGGACGAGCGAGCAAACGAAACGCGTCCAGCTCGGCAACAGTCACAAACCTCCTAGACCCCTGGTTCTCAGGTGACGGCCACCCCCGGGCACAGGCAACCAGCTCCCCACCAGGGCGGGGCCCCCCCAGAGCCTCTCCTAGGACTCCTAGCAACGTCCAGGAGGCGGCTGCAGCTGGCTTCAGGGGGACTCTCACCTCTGACACCACCCCAGCACAGACTCTCGGGCTTGCTGGTGGCTTCCAGGTTACCAGGTGTGGACCTGCTGAGGCCCAGAAACACCCTCCAAGCAGCGGAAGCACACACACATCCAGAAAGTCCACAGACAAAAGAAAGGCGTCGAAGGCACAGGGGCAAGAATGCAAGCCCAAGTCACGCCAACCAGTGACACGGTCACAGGGTCCCCTGACGTCCGCACCGGCGGCCTTCCGGGCACCCTGAGCAGTGTCCACAAATACATGAACCAGCTCCTGGACAATTCTGAATGGCCCTGCGCTCACACCCAGGAGTCCACGCCTGGCTCCAGGGAGAGGTCTGCAAACACACAGCACAGCCCTGGCTCAGCGGGAGGGTGCGCAGCCAGGGACAGGGGGCCCCTGTGTCTCGAGCACAACGTACTGGCTGTATGGTGAGGGATACCCGCGGGGGCTGCCCACAAAGGACGTCCTATTCATCAGGCTGTGCTCAGCAAGGTGACACGCTGGGGGAGGCCCCGTCTGGCTCAGGTGGGCTGCTTGGCGGAGCATGCACCAGGCCGGACAATGGGACCTTTGCAAACTCCTTAACCACAGCCACCCCGGGGAGGGCGGCGGGCCGGGGGGCCAGGAGGCCGGAGGGGAAACGAAAATGCAAAGCCTCCATTCGGGGGACGGGGCCATCCGCACACTGAGGCCCATGTGTGTCCTCCACCACCACATGACTGTTAGTGATACGGAAATTCTAGAAGACCACAGTCCACACCAGGAAAGACTGGAGGTCCCCTGACAGGGGCTGAGCCTTACTCAATGTCGCACTATTTCTGAAAGCGAGGCATTGCCGTGGGCGGGAAGTGGGCTTCAGAAGCCATGATGAGCTCATTTCTCCACTTGGGCGCCAGGTCTGGGGTCTCAGCCTTCTCCCATCCGTACAAGTGGTTCCCGGCTCACAGACCAGCTAATGTCTGTGAAGTGCCCACCACCGTGTAAATGGTCCCCAAGGGTGGGGCTGGAAGGGGACAGAACTTTCTATGGGAACAGGCCGTAGAGAAGGCCTGCAGCCTTTGGTACAAAAATATCGAATGTGCAGTCCACACTGCAGGCTTTCTGTCCATTAGCACAGGCCCCAAGGATCCAGTTTGTTAGCCACCTGTTTGCCTGTCAGCGTCTGAAGTGACTGCCCTTCTTTATGCTGGTGAAATACGACAGGCATATTTTCCCCCCAGTATAGTATTTTGCAAGGACGGCTCTCCTCCTGCTCTCCAGGAAGCGGACCACTGTTTGCGGCTCTGGGTGCCCTGGATGGGATTGCCTGTGTCACCCTCATCTGCTGTGACGGCGCTGAGCAAAGGAGGGGCTGCGGGGCTGGCTTTGTGCTTCCACTCCCCTGGTTCCGGGCCATGTGCAAAGCCAGCCAGGATGTGTGATGTCCCATAGGCCAGAACCCAGCATGGACTGGCTGAGGACCCATGAGTGACACTCCTGTATATCAGGCACTTTACACATGCTTCCTCACTAAGTCTGTAGCAATCACCATCTGAAAGTATGCTTACCCCCATTTTACAGATGAGGAAACTGAGGCTCAGAGAGGTTAAACTGCTTACACAGTTGAGTTGGAAAAACCAGAATCTGAACCCAGGCCTGCTGGACTTCAAAGCTGCAAATCCAAATAATGAATAAACCAATTCTCTCTGGATGTGGGTTTCCTCATCTGTAAAACAGGGGTACTGTGGTCAGCAGGGGCTAGGAGGGCCCCCTCCAGGCCTCTAAAACGCTGACTAAACACAGAGGCTGACCTCTTTTCGGATAACGGGACGCCGCTTGTGAGGGGCAGCAAAGCACGTTCTCACTGCCAGGGTGGACTGCCCACCTCTCCGTCCTCCCCGCAGCTTGCTGCCTCCTCTCCAGGGAGGTCCTGAGAAAAGAAAGGCAGCAACAGCCCCATCGGCTCACAGAGCTGTTTGTTTGCAGCCTGGATGAAAGGCCAGGAAGGGGTGGAGGCGGGCGAGTCTCTGAACCATCAGTTCAAGCACAGTTCATGTGGGATTTCCCAGAATCAGCTGCAGACACGGCTGTGCCGGGCTGGACATGGGGCCGGCAGGCAGGAGCAGAGATGTGTGCTGCTCGGGCAGCCAGTCCTCAGGGAGCTGAGACAGGGCAAAGAGGCTACTCCAGGCAGATGGGCAAGAGCTTCAAACGCTCCCCCACTGCTGTGGTGGAGATCCTCCCCTCTCCCAAGCACCCAGCCCCAGCCCCGCTGGCATCTCCCCACCTCGAGGCTGTGGTTCTTCTGGGTCCTGGGGTCTCTGCATCATCGTCCAAGGACAGACAGTGGAAGAACTAGCGATTTCCAGATTTGATGCTCTGGATGCATGGATGCGCCTGTTCACAGTGCTCTCATCCAGGGGCCGAGGCACCCACCTCACTGCTGTCGGAGTCACTGGCTAGGGTGGACCCTGGAAAGTCACCGTGCCCCGCCCATACAGGGCAGCAGCTCCTGCCTGGCCAGGGGGGTGGTGGGGCGCTTCCCATCCACCCACAGCCCTGCTCCCATCACTCTTCCTCTGGGGTAAGGCTGGTTTGCCTCCTTCCCAGATGCTCACAAAACAGAACCCCACAACCCCTCACCTGGCAGAGATCAGGGAACCAAAATCAAACTGCAAAGGCACACTTGTAACTGCTGACAACCACCTCCCTTGCTGTGCGCTCCTGCTAGGAAATGTACAGACACTGTCCGAATGACTCCCCTAAAGACCCAAGGAGGCAGGGGTTACTGTTATCTCGTTTTGCAGAGAGAGAGCCTGGAGCTCAGAGAGGTTGTGTAACTTGCCGAAGGTCCCTTAGCTGGCAAGTTGTTAGAAAGCTGCGATTCCTGAAGGCAGGCTATCTGAAATCAGAGTCCTTGCTTCCCAACCGCTTTTCTCCCCAAACGCCGTGGTTTGGAGGGGGAGGGAGGAAGCAGTAGAGAGAGAGGAGTTTTGGACGCCGTCCATGAGGCAGACTGTGTAAATCCCCTTAAATCCCCAAGGAGTCTAGTGCAAGTCCTCCCCTGACCCCTCCGGGGTTTCATGCAGGGTGCAGGATACTGTAACGCACCCACCCTTGGAGTTTCAGCAGAGTGGTTCAGGACACAAGAAGCCTCCCCCTCTAATACCACCCCAAAACTGTTTTAAAAGAGCAAAATTTCCACCCCCCCACCAAAAGACGATTGCGAGAAGCCAGTTGGCAAGGCAAGCTATGAAGGTGTCATTACACGATGAAGCACTTCCAGGTACTATAACAGCTTTTCATGTTTGCTACTGTACCGGGAGATACCAAACAGCAATTTTCAACTCTCTCCTCCGCTTCCCCACCTCTAGTCTTCCAGAATCACACGTGTTTCTACTTTAAAGCCTGTTAGCATGGTATGTTCAGAGTGCAAATCCAGATGGCTGGGGGGCCCTCAGAAAACCCACCTGGCATTTTGCAGAACGGACTTAGCATCCTGCCTTCTCTCTTCTCCATCCATCAACCATGGCTAAGGAGTCACAATGAAAAGGGGACCTGGCCCAGACAGAGGACCCTGCTTCTGCTCATGAAGCCTCCGCAGGGGCGAGGCCGCTCTAGCCACACCCTCTCTAGATGCTCAGCTCCTTGGCCCCTGGGTAGACACAGGCTCGCACTAAGCAAATGCTGGAGGGCTTGCTGCCTGTGGAGCAGAAGTGGAGACAGGCAGCCTCTGGGCTGCTCAGTGAGGTTGTCCCATGGTCCCTTTTATATATTTACCACTAGAGTTGACGTGGCTATGGGTAGGGCTGAGGCAAGCCCTGGGAGGCAGGGGCCAGACCGCCCAGATCCACACGCACCCACAGCCTCAGCCTCCAGCAGAGCCCTTCTGTTTCCAGTCACTCCCAGCCAAGGAGGCTTGCCTCGCCACAGCCCACCTGCTAGGTCCGGACGAGAGAGGGGAAAGCCCTTCATTGTCCAGGGAGGTCTGGGTGGGACAGGAGAGAAGGGAAGCGGGGCTTGTCATCTTTCCCTGGCCATTCCCATCATGTCCATCCTTGTCATTCCCTTGGCCTTAACTTCCGAAACGCTGTCCTCACATGGGAATCTTTTAGCCCAGACTCCCCCTGCGAGGTAGGCAGAGCAGATTCACCCCATTTTGTAGCTCTCTTGATGTGCTTGCTCTGGACAGTAAGTGATACTCTGTGGTACCCACAGAGGCTGCTGTGTGAATGAAAAGGGCATCAAAGAGCCCGTGTTCGTGATACGTGTTGGCTAAACCAGGAAGGACCTGGAAGGTTCTGCCACTCAGAACTCCAGAGACAGCGGAATCCAGGGGGCTTGCCTTTGCTCCTGGCAGGGTGAGTGGCTTAGGACCGGCAGAAGGGCTGGTCTGGAAATGGGGCTGGTGACTTCGAGGGGTGGCTTTGCTGTTGCACCCCCAGGAGAGATGCATCTCCAAAAGCAGACAGCGAGGGGGCAGCTCAGGCCAGCAAGGGCCTCGCCTTCACTGCTGCCCAGGATGCTGGGGTCTCCAAGGACTCAGTCTTCAGGGGGACCCCAAAATGCCCGCCCCCACCCATTCACTCCAGAACCTGGAACCCCACCAGGGGGGCAACCCACCATCTTTGCTGTTGGTGGGAAAGACACTATTCATAGCTCTGATCACTCACTCACTGCTCAAAAAGACTTCCAGGGCCATTTTGAGAGCGGCTGTCTTCCCTCGGATGGTTTCGTGGTGACTCAAGACGGCAGTGCTGAATAGGTGTGATTATAAGAAGCCTGATACGCCCATAACTGTGGGGAGTTTCTCTTCATAATCTAAGCATGTCCTTCTCCCCAGGGCCTTTATTTAAATATTGTGTCAGCTCCCCAGGCCAGCAGCAGGCAAGTTCCATCCCTGAGCACTCTCGGAAAATGGGAGCGGGGGAGTTACTACGAGAAACCCCGCTCCCCTTGCTCTTCCTAGGAAAGCATGTCATGAAAACCAAGAGGGAGAAAGGGGTGTGTGTGAGTGGGGGCTCGGCCAGCTGCAACCCTGGGGCGGTTCAGCACCCAGGGGGACGGCACTTTCTGGAGCGCCGACAATCCGCTGACTTAGCTGCCCTGGTCGTGGACCTGAACATGCGGAAGAAACAGCGTCCAGGACATAGAACTCTGAGGTTTCACCCCACTGACTCGGACCACAACGGGGGCTGCTTGTCTCCCATGAATGGCGTTTTGGAATCAGGGATTCTGCACACCCCAAAGACACCCCGGGTCTGCCTTGCTCCCCATCCCAAACAGAGAACACACACCAACAGCCTTGCCCCTGCTGGGTGGGGGCAGCGTGAACACCCTGGCCCAGGGCCCCGGGCGGCCAGCCAACTCCCGTTGAGCCTATCTCAGCCCCGAGCCGGCTCTCCTTGGGTCAACCAGACCTCAGAGTCCACAGGGACTTCGCGGTGACTTAGCAATGGGCTGGGTGGTGCCGGCACTGCTGAAATCATCCCAAACACATCCAGCATTAGAATCAGGAGCAGGAGCAGACGGGCCGGCCTGGGTTCAAGAGCTGAGCCTGAAGACTCCATCGCAACACCTTGGGAAAAGCCCCCAGCTCCTGAGGGATTCCTTGCTGTTTTCAGGCACACTTCTGGTCTCATCCTGTCTGCAAGCGGCAAGACTGGGTCCACAGTAGACAGGGAAGGAGACGCTGAGTAGCAACTTTCCCTCCGTCCAGAGGGGGCCTCCAGGAGTGGGCACGAGTCCCGCCCCCCGTCCCCTCTGCCTTAAGTCCCCTCCCCACCCCCGGAGCCTGCGGGCCCAGCCTCGCCCTCAGCGGAGGAAGGCCCCCACTGGGGTCCCACGGCCCGCCCCTTGCCTTCGCAGGCCGTCAAGTGCCACTGGCCATCCCTCTGCCTTGCTCATCAACTCGTCTGCTCTCAGGCAGGGACAAGGAAAGCTGCTCACTCGTGGGGCACCCTCGTTCTCCCCGTGGTGTGGTCCACACTCACTCCCCGAAGCATGGTGGACAAGCCTCTCCTCGTGGACATTCCCCGTATCCCTGCACTCAAAGGTGGCCATGGCAATGAACATTACTGAACACCAGCGAAGGGCTAGATGCTACACATCTATTAATCTGGGAAGGCTGACACAGACGCTAACTTATTTTCTCCTTCCTATTAATGACAGTGCTGCTATAGCTTGGGAGGATCTCCAGCTATGACAGCTGGACAGGTCAAAGTACCCTGTAGATGCTGAAACGTGAAAGATAAGGGCCTGAACCGCCCACAGTGACAGAGCTCCAGGTAGCTTTTCTCCCAGAAGAGCCTATCAGTCCACATAGGAGATCCATCACATGACCTCTGCCTCTGAGGACCACACGGGCAGGGGGCCCTGCTGTTCCAGGATGCCTGACCCCACCCTCCCCACCCACACCCCAGAGGCTGATGTGCTAGGACAGAACTGTTTTGCTTCACAGCCCCACAGCTGTCATCTGTCCCCCTCAAGGAAGATGTGTTCTTGCATTTCTAACTTATGTCTTGGGACAATAATTAGATGTCACTATTCCAACATTGCATTACAACTTCCCTGCAGATCCTGGAGGAAGGGGAAATGAGTTACGGCCAGCAAACCAAGCTAAATACAGTTGGTAATTGAAAAAGTGGCCAAGGAAATCAGGAGGGGAAAAGCAAGCAACTCAGACCTAAACGGATTATCAATCATTTCCTTTTAGGGCAAGCTCCACTGCAACTTAATCAATTGCCATTGCTTCCAAAATTCAATAAGAAAACTGATACTGTGGGGAAGGAGGAGAAAAAAACAGTACGTGTTTACTATCACATTCTTGATGGATACTGGACAGCAGCCCACATTCAATTCCAATCCAGGTCCGAGTTTATCAGCGTAGAAGAAACTTACAAGCAACACAGCTCAGATCATGTGTAACCATTAGGACCAAGGGTTAGAGTGTCTCAGGCCTGGTCTGCGGGCTCCACTGGGACGTGGCTTTAACAGTCACAACGGCAAGTGGTGGTTCTGAGGCGAGGCAGCCTGTCCTGGCTGCAGGGGGCGTGAGACTCCAGGCAGTGCTCAGGGAGGGGAGTCATATGACCTTGAGATTTCCAAGGTCCCAAGTTGCTTGACCTCCAAGGCTGTGGAGTCTGTTGCCATAGCAACCTGGCAAGGATAAACTCACTCCTCTAGTTAATAAACACGTGTCAACTCCTGTTATATCCCAGGTACTGGGGACAAAAAGAGGCATAGAACTTGGTCTCCTACACTTAAGGTCCGTATAAATAGTTCCTGGGGGCGGGGGGCAAGGACAGTGTGAGCAAATGATGACAGAAGAGGGAGAAGGGGCACCCATCTAGACTGGAGTGGGTCCCAGCTGAGTCCTGAAGGCCCTCGGGAACTTGTCAAAGGACAGGTGGGTGGGGATTAATGTGTCCAAAAACTGAGAAGGACCTTGGTGATCAAGGAACCGCAGGGGCACAGGATGTACTAGGCAGATGGCTAGTCTGATGGGGAGCCCAGAGGCAGGCAAGGCTGGGCAACCACAAACTTAGCATCATCAGAGCAACAGTTCAGGAGGTCCCTCTGAATGGATTGGAGGGGGCAGGCCTGGAGACCGGAGTCCCCTGTGAGCTGCTGCAGGGGCCGGGGAGAGAGCCGACGCAGACGCAGCACGGCACGACGGTAGATGCCTAAGTACGTGCTCAGTGCTCAGTCGTGTCCAACTCTTTGCGACCCCAGGGACTGGAGCCCGCCAGCCTCCTCTGCCCATGGGATTTTCCAAGCAAGAATACTGGAGTGGGTGGCCATTTCCTTTTCCAGGGGATCTTCCCGACCCAGGGATCGAACCCGTGTCTCCTGCATGTCCTGTTTTGGCGGGGGGGGGGGGGTTCTTTACCATGAGCCACCTGAGAAACCTCATGATGGGAGATGCAGAGATGGGTATACACAGAGTGACCGGATGTGCAGGAGTTGGGATCCAAGATGAGGCCTCCTGTTTGGCTTCAGCAGCTGGGAACTGTCACCCAGGAGAGGGTCAGGGAGGCGGCCCAGGCATCTCACGCTAGCAACCAGCATCCCAACGTGGCTCGACTTCTCTCCCACTGGAGCCTTAAAACACACACGAAGAGCACAAGGTTCTCCGAGGAGTTGAGCACTGTGGACGGATCTCATGGGGGGAAGAAACGCGAGAGCAAGCCCTCGGTTGCCCGGGACGCCTCAGCACGTCTGGGCAGGAGATCCCAGCAGGGGCTGCTCGTGACCCGGGAATGGGGATGACGGCAGCAGGCTGTGAGCAGAGCCATAAAGACACAGGCCAGGGGCTGAAAGCCCAGGCTTTACAGACTCTCCAGAGCTCAGCCCCAGCTCTGCCCCCCGGCTGGCGGTGTCCCCAGGGCCGCGTTCCTTGACCCCTCAGTTTCTCCATTGGAAAAGCGGGGTCAGGAACAACTGCACCGAGCAGGGACAGCCAGCAGGTGCACCAAACCAAGGGAGGGGAAGGTGTTCCCGTTCCACCCCTCGTGCCTCCGAGCAGCAGTAACATCCCAGGGGGAAGGCGGGCGGAGAACCTTCCCTCGTGTCTCTCCACGCCAAGGAGGCCGGAAGCACAGCTGCTTCACCTTTCCCGAACGCAGGCCGCGACTCCTCGCTGAGGAGGAGAAGGGAAGGTGCCTCGGGATGCCGCCCCGGCCTCCTCGGAGAAAAGGCAGCAGACGCCGGCGGCTCTTAGCAGTGACGCTGCCTCGCTGTTTGATGGAGGGTGACATTGCGAGCAGCAAGGCACTCCAGTAATGCTCCGTAAAACTATAAATTTACTTGGAGAGCACCAAGTCTAATTACCTCGCCAAGACTCTCTGCATTTTTAAGAACCTTTTTTTCCCCTCCTTAAACTCTCGATCACAAGGACTCTTGTTAGCAATACTCGGCGTCCTTCTTGTTTCTCCTGTTGCCGTGGCAACAAAGCAGTATTTACCAGCCTTTCCAAGCTGGTACATCTTTATTAGCACCCAGATCCCAGGAGGAGCAGGAAGCAGTGCAGAGGTTTAAAGAGCATTAATCCCCTTAAGCTTTGCAAACCTCTCTAGTTAGGGAGCCCAGAAGGGGGGAAATTGAGGTCCCTGCCATTTTCAGGGCCCTACTAGAAACGTTAAGCCTCCATGAAGCACCAGACCGAAAAACTTATCTCTCTCTGGAGCCTCACTTTAAATTTCTTTTCCCCTCTTGAAAAAGACAAAGTCCTGGGCTGCCTGCACTTCACAAGGAAAGTTTGCTCCCCATCCATCAGAGCCAGGCCGTCAGCCCTTCCCTCTATGCCTCTCTGACCACGCTGCTCTCCAGCGATAAACACAGACTTTCAAGCGCCGTTATCTCTCGGCCAGAAGGGGGGACGGCCACAAAGGCCCACCGGCAGAGCCACCCAGGCACCCCCTTTCCTTCCCTCCGTGATGAGAACCAGCAGATGATTCAGAGCTGAGATAGATCTCCAGCCTATTTCAAAAAGCCAGACTCAGAAAGCAGCTCGGGAAAGCGCCCCACCTCTCGCCTCCCTCGGAAGGGGTTTCAAAGTCAGCACCAGAGCAGAAGTGGCAAAGCAGGAAGAAGAAAGTTTCCTCACATCGTTTAAAAGCAGTTCAATGTCCCAATCCTCCTCCTACCAAATAAATGTCTCTTTCACCTTCATCCCAGCCTAGAAAATCAAACCCCAGCTAAGGCTCCAGGAAAACCTGTGGCTGATTTCTCCAAAAAAAAAAAAAGAAACTGCACAAGTGAAAGATGATACCAACATTCTCTATGGCTTCGTAAACAGCTTTCACATGGGTCATTCTGAGCTGGCTGTGCCTTGGCACTCTCCCCGGCCTCCGTTCAGGGTTCTGTGCCCATCAGTCCGGTTCAACCAGAGCTGCTTAACTGAGACCCAGGAGCCATAAGAACTTGGCCTTAGGCGGTGTGTGCTGGCTGGGGAGACAGACGACTTTGAAAGGCCCAGTTTCCAACCTGGCAGTTTCTGATGACACTTTTGAACATGCCAGGAATCTCCTATGACTCCCAGGGATGCTAAAAATTCTTAAGACGAAAACAGTTAAGTCATTCGGACCCTTTTGCTTTCATTGGTGGGGTAGAGCACTCTCGCAAAGAGCAGCAGTGGCCTCTCCAAAGAGAGAATCCCCCAGCGCCAAGTTGCAACAGCACTAAAAACTCAGGACAGCCCGTCTCCTCAACCCTGCAAATTCTGAGCAGCTCAGCAGTCATGGGATCATCAAGTTATTTTTACTTGATGTCTTCCCTGGGTTTTCTTTTTTTCTTATGTTCCCTGGGTTTTCTAAAAGTACTTGAGGAGCCTTACAACGCTCAAGCACATTCAACACTGGACAAGAAAAACATGAATCCAAGCTGAACTGGAGGTGCTCTCCAGACGAGAACAAGGGTCAACCACGTCCCACGTCAGGGCTCAGAGAGGGCAGGCTGGACGGTGGGCTGGAGGATCCAAAGGTCCGCAACTGCTCCTGACTCTGGAAACACTGGACTCACCAAGTTCCTCTGTGCACCCGAGGAAGCATGTGAGACTGTCTCTAACCTAGAGAGCTGTCACCGGGCAATAGGTTTTTAAAAGCAGAGACGCAGGGCTCAGTGATGCCGATCAAGACCGCCAGAGACCAAGCAGAATCAGGTTGGTGACCTGGAGCGTCTGGCCCCGATTCCTTCAGGCTTAGGCTCAGAGTGCCCAAAGGCAGAAGACCCCAGGTATGGAGCAGCAGGGCGTCGGGTTAGGGGACCGGATGGGGGTGCTGGCTGGCCTTCCCAGGACCCTCTCAGAAAGGGAGTGAGGAATCACAGGCTGGGAAACAGGACTCTGAACTGTAATTAAAGTGCGGCAACTCCTCCGTGGGTTACGCGGGTTTCTCCGTGGTATCAGCAGTAACTACTCATGAGTCTGAGGGTGCAGTGACGAAGTGGGGTACAGCACCCCAGGGCACAGCTGGTCCTGGGGCAGCGCAGAGGAGACCCACTGGCAGCCACCCGGCTTGGGTCCCGAGCACCATCCAGTAAGGCTTTCCAGCACTGGAGCGAGAGGGTCAGTCCCCCCAGAAGCTGAAGGATCTCAGCGTGGGCACTCCACAGCAGACGGTGTGAGACGGTGCTGGTGGGACACCTGCTGCTTGGGCCGCTTTCTTCAGCAGGACCCAGCTGCGTGTAAAATCACCTCGCGGTCAACCCCTGCCCCAGCAGTGGACGCCACTGTTTCCAGCCTTGCTGTCTGTGGTTCCTTTAAATCCTTGCCTCTCCTTTGGAGCCTAGTGAGACTCTTCTCTCGCAAAGGGCCGACTGAGAAATGTCTTGTCATTAACCTCAACACCTGTACTTGAAAGCTAAGAGTTCAGCAGCAGTGGGGGAAGGGAGGGTCTGAGAACAGGCCCCTGGCACACGCGTGACCCACGGGTGCATCTGGGGACCAAGTGACTCAACACAGCAACCGGTCAGCCTCACACGCCTGACTTCCACCTGTGGTGGAAGACCAGTATCCAGGGCAATGCCTCCTCGTGCCGGGCTGCGGCCAACATGCCTTTTGCACAGCCCCCCACCCCCCGCATCTGCTGTGCCGGGGCGGCCCCCTGCCCTCCTGGCAGGAAGCAGCGAGGCTCCTACCAGGTTCTCCAGCTCAGGAGTCGAGGAGGAGGGCTCGTCTCTCAACAGCAGACAAGTGCGCAGAAGAATTCAGGATGCTGGAGGACAGGCAAAGGGCGCCCTTGTGCACACATACGCTCGGTTCAACCTCAAACCTGGGTTTAGTCTGAGAGAGACTGCTGCTCCCTTGGCACCCCACTGTTTTACCTACAGGCACCGAAATAAGAGGATTTTTTTCCTTCTCAGTTGACGGTTGGTGAAAACTCTGGTGGTTCCACAGAACTGAGTTATTATGTGAGTTTTAAACCACTTTGAATAAACCAACAAAAATTCCTTACCAAAAAAAAAGAAAAACAACCACTGGAAGAAGGTCATTCGTGAGACTAATAACCATCCTTTCTCTCTAATCAGTATAATAAATTTTAATCATATCTTCTAGGAACATCCCCCCAACACCTTCCCCTCCTCAATTCTTACTCTTTCATAGAAAAATGGTCTCTGAAAAATGATGAGATGAGGCCGGGGTTGGAAGACATCTGCTGTGTGGATTTAATCAGGCAGACACAGAGAGACACGTGTGTGCAAATGTCCTAATCCTGCTCGAAGCCTTCCTAGGAAAAGGAAACAGGCCTCAAACCTCCCTCCTCCCTAGGCTGACATTTCCACAGTTTCCCAGCCAGAGCTTCAAATCTATCAGAGAGAGAGATGAAAACAAGAGGAGAAGGGAAGTAAGAAGAAAGGATAGAGAAAGAATTCGGATTTCTGCTTAATTTTCAATTCTACCTCCTAAATTCCTTTTGGAATAGAAAAGGTAAAAAGAAAAGAGGCAAGGGGGGGAAAAAAAGGCAAGAAAGAGAAGGAGGGAAAGAGACATCATGTTCTTTCCCTATGACCCAAAAAAATCCCAACCTTGCTATTTTAAACAATGAAAAGCACAGTGTGTGAGGAACAGCGTGCAGACAGCTGAAGCCGGCATTATTTACCTCGGGTTCTTATACTAACTTTTACTTCTTAAGCACTTTTTACAACAAATGAGAAGAAGAGAAAAAGCCTCAAATAGGTGCAGATCCAGGAGATGATGCTTGCAGGGGCTCTGAAGGTTGCCGGGACGACCTCCTGCGCAGGCTGCACATGGGGCCTTGCCAGCTACAGCCGGTCACCAAATCCAGGTCTAAAGTCGGGTTGCAGCCCTTTCCTCGCACGAATCCTGTTAAGGCGTCTCCCACTGACGCAGAAAAGATGAGCTTGCTGACAGCTGAGGCTGGGGCTGGGGAGGAGGCAGCCAGCCTCCCTCTCGGCTCAGGGGTGACCACCGCCTGCAAAGCTGCAGCTGCCGCTCTGCTGCCCACCAGCCTCCAGGCCCAGGTCCCAGCCGGCTCACTGAAGGACAGTCTCCAGGCCTCGCAACTCCTTTCTCCACTCAGCTGGGCCCTGAGCAGAAGCTCAAGTATCTTCACCAGCTGCAGATACCTTGCTCCTGAACACAAATGTGTGAGCCTACTCGGCGGTCAAGGGGCTACCAGCAAATAAATCCCATTTTCCACCTCGCCCCGGCTGTGTGACCTTGGTCACGTTACTTAACCTCTCTGTGTATCCACGGCCCGTGGGATAAATGGACTGACAAGGTGGAAAATGATAAATTTGGGAATACATGAAGCAGCCTCAGGAGTGCCAAGTAATGACTATGGACATCATTCATCCGTTTATCCAATTAAAAAATAATATTCATTCAGCCCTTACTTCTTAAAAGTGAATGGTTTCACAACTGAGATGGGGTGAAGATGAGGTAGAAAAGAGGACAAAGAACTATCACAACAGGAAAGCCACGGTGGTGAAGACACTCAGAAATGAAGGGAAAGCAGGACTCCTCCTCTACACACTCAACCCTGGACGGAAGCCCATGCCGGACACTGTGCAACTTCTCATTCCCTGTGAAAAGGGAGGGGAACTTATAGCCCCACAACACAGGCCAGACCCACCCAACGGGCCAAGTCTTAGATGGCATCATGCACAACCAGGCACTTAACATGAGCTTTTTAACAACTGTCTCCAGAAAAGTCGAAGGCCTGGGGTCTCCGCCTGGGCAGGCAGTCTCCAGGGCTGCAGGGAGTCATGACTGTGTATTGTAAAGACCATTTTGGTGGGAAGTGATTTTTTTTTTTTTTTACAGGAACAATGAGAGGAGAGGAGAAAACACAGGCACAAAATGTGCTAAGTTACCTCAAGGACTCCTCAACTTGACGGTGTGGAAGTCAAGTTCAAGAGCCATTACTCTCCCTCCCCACCCCCCACGCCAAGCTGATCTGGCCCTACTGTTTACAGCTCACCACACCACAAATCTTTATTTCTTGTCACCCACTGGCCCGAGCTGTCCCCACTCCCTGCTTCTCCCAGACAAGTTAATAAGACGGAAGGCTCCCCAGAGGCCTGGAGCCGGCGAACATCATCACTAGGAAGCAAGGCAGAAATCCTGACACATTGGAAATGACTTCAAGCCTATTAATTACCCTTTCTTCTTTGGCAGATCTTTTCAAAGAAAGCTTGACAAATTGAAAGGAAGGCTAGCCCTGTCTCTCCGCCCCAATTAGGCCCCACTCCCCACCCCAATGAAGCAGATCTGATTTCTGGGTTTTTTTAAACAAATTAATTTGTCAGAATGACACCCACCCACCCCAGGGAGCCCCACCTATGGTCTATATGATTGGGCACACACAGGGTAAGCCCCACTGTAAGGGCTATATCTGACATCTAAGAGATCCGTGGGGCTGGAAGCAGGGGGTGGCCAGCGCCCCGAGTCTGTCTTCCGATGACAGTCACAGTGAACTCAGACCCCTGGCACATACTCTTGAGGAATAATACTGGGGTACCAAAGAGCATCCACAGGGTCTCTAGTCCCCGCTGCAGTGGATGCAATGATGCTTAAATGCAGCATCTTTACTGGGACTTCCTGGGTGACCAACAGAGGCGCACAGGAGATCCTTTAATGCTGGGAAAGCTGGAGTGTCGAGGGGTCACTCACTCCATCTTCCCCTGTCCTGACAACATCGACTCAGGGTTCCCCCAAACTGATCCCTTCCTTAGAGGGGTTTATGCAAAAATAATTAGGCGGATTATTTTAACTCTCCAGAGCCTTGTTCTTTGGTGCACTTTTGGTATATCCATCAAGTCAAATCACCAAATGATTCCAATGGGAATTTCAAACAGAACTATTGATTTTCTTCCTGACATGAGTTCCTTTCACCCGAGAAGACCCCGTGTTATTGAAGGGCACCACCATGCCCTCAACTGTTCAACCCAGGAACCTAGAGTTAGACCTAACGTCTCTCCCCTAGACAGCAACTCACACCCAACTTATCAGAACATCTTGGGACTTCCCTGGTGGTCCAGTGGGTAAGAATCCACCTTCCAATGTAGAGGACATGGGTTCCATCCTTGGTTGGGGAATTAAGATCCCACATGCTGTGGAAAAAGTAAGCCTGTGTGCCACAAGTCCTGAGCCTGCGCCCCACAACTAGAGAGAAGCCAGCATGCTGCAGTAAAAGATCCCGCAGGTTGAGATGGAGGGTCCGGGTGCTGTGATTAAGACGGGACACAGCCAAAATAAATAAGTGTTAAAAAAAACAACCCACATCTTCTGTCTTGTCTCCCAAAACATATCCCGAATCCCACTGGCCCTCTCCAAACCCCTGCACCCCCGCTTCAGCCCTAGCCCTAGATGCCATCGGCGGGCACTGCGCGCCTGCAGTGAACTCCAGCTGCCCTTCCTGCTTCTGGACATGCAGCCCTGTCTCTCTTCCTCAACTCAGAGGAGCCAGCAGGTCTTCAGAGGATGCAGATCACACGCCTCTGCCCATCTGCCTTCCCTCTGAGGGCTCCTGGAGGTTGTGCCCAGCTCACAGACCCTCTCTGCTCCAGGCCTGCCCCGCTCCCCCTCACTCCCTTCCCTCTCAGCCACTGGCCTTCCATGTGTCCTTCCAATAGGCACACCTGTTCCCGTGTCAGGGTCTCTGCGCTGGCTGTCGTCTCCCTGAATGCCTTTCTCAGGGTTCTCTGCCTCCCACCTACCGAAATACGCTCCAGGCCCCTCGCCAACAGAATCCTGTTTATCTTCTTCGGAGCACTGACAGCCCCTGAGATCACATGATGGAGGTCCCTTCTCCCCGAGGAGGAGGAGCTCAGGAGGGCCAGGGTTTGGCCCGCCTTGACCCTGCAGTATGGCTAGAACTAGAACAAGCTCCTGGGACACAGAAGGGGCCCGGCGTGGAGTGGCCACGGGACGAGAGCGTGACGCCTAAGAGGGTCTGTGAAGGATGTGCCTCTGCAGGTGCAGCGGGGGTTACTCCGCCCTGGCCCATCTGGGGAAACCCAAAGGGAACACGTGACCGGATCGACACAACCCCCAGTCCCAGAAATGCCAATACCTGGAGCTGGAATCTGCCGGTCGGCTCACCATCCCTCGTAAGCATCACTCTTGCCCCTGCACGTTCCACACAGCCTCCGAGGGCGGGGCTCTGGCTTTGACTTTCTCTCTAGGCCTGGGTTTGATAAAGGCAAGGCCACCCACCCAGGGCTGTGTTTTTCTGATACACTCCCACCGTATCGCATTTGAAACTCAAAATCTTCAAGCCATTACCCAGGAAATCATCATTAAATCATTTGTTCATTTTTATTAGTGTCGCTGTAATTAAAGAGAATCATATTTCCAAAATCTTCAGCTGCACTTATCAAAACCCACCCTCCAACCAATCAATTAGTATTACAATAACTGCATTCCCTGGTTGCCGCCGCTATTAGCATTTTGATTGAATGTCTGTTGAAAAGTGACTGGTAACAGAAGATTGTGTTCAGAAAGTAATGTTTCTTTATTCGTCACCACCCAACCTTGTCTGCTTGTCTCCAGTCTTGACTCAAAAGAGACAAGACAGCTTCCAAAAGCAGTCGTTTTGATGGCAGATTATATTTTCATGAGGCTTGTGATCAATTGGGTATAATGGCTCCAGTATCACCAGCGACACACAAGGGCCTCCCCCCGGCGGTGACCTCGGCGTCCCGCGGCTGTACCTGGGCTGCTTCGTGTCCCTGCCGCCGCCTCCTCCCCACCCCAGTAATCGAGGACAGTTCCTGGCAGGTCTGCACACACAGCACTCCCGGAAGACAGAGAGTAACGCCCATGTTGGATAAGCCGGTGGACACTGTGATACCTACAGAAGATCGTCATTATTACCTACCCTCTTCTCAGCCAGGCACTTGGGAAACCTGTTATTCTAATGTAAGTTCTCCATTCACCATCACTGTCCTCAAAGCACCAAAGAGGGGTTAACAGCGCCATGATGGGACGAGAATCGCTGTCTTCTCCATGTTACAGGAATTAAAGACAAGAGTCCATTAAATCACTATATTAGAATTTAAACAACCTGCTAGTTCAGACAGCTATATTTACAAATGCCCCCCAAAAAACTCCCCATCACCAATGCCTTTTGTGACCAGATAGAGACCAGAGATCTCTAGACCTCCACAACGCAGCCAAACAGACACAAAAACATTTTCATCACCGTGTACAATCTTAGCCTAGGCAAGTCAGCCATCACAGCTTTGCAACTAGAGGAGATCTGCTTTGACACATCTTAAGCAGAGTACCAAGAAAAGGGGACAGGAGAGGGGATGTCAGGAGTTAGGCAGACCATGTGTTCCAGGATATAAATATGGAGGTGCTTAAATGCCACCCATCCAGTTTCAACCCACAGCCAAAGATACGCACGAGTTTCATCTTCACCACAGATTACCCTTGGCCAGCAAACCCCTCACTTGTCTTCACCCACCTCCCATCCATGGTTCATGTACAGTGGTGAGTGGCATCGGCAAGGCTGTATTAATGCTCCAGTTAAAAAAAAAAAAAAAACAGAATTCAAGGGAAAAAGCACTACACTACACTACACGGTTCCTTTAAAAATCTTTCCTTTCTCTAAACTTCATCTCCTTTTTTCTCCCCCTGCGCCCTCCCCGCACCACCCCCCCACCCCCATTCTTGTTTCTCTCCTGGCTGCCAGCCAAGATTTTATAATAGTGTCAGGTAGCAATTTCATTTTTAAAATGCTCTTATCAAGGATTTAAGGTGAAAGATAAGAACAGCACAGTAAATCATCATAAAGGAGTGTTCTGTGAGGCATAGTATTTTACAAATCAAAACAGTTAACAAAATGAAAAGGCAAGGACAGGGAAACAAAGTAAATTTAAGCATCGTCTGAAAGGGGGAGGGCAGAGGCCAAATTAAATAGAAAGATCATCCTTCAGATTTCCAAGCTCCCTCTGGTAATGATCTTGGCATATTTGCTAAGAATTGCATGAACAGTCCAATTTCCATTTTAAAACAGCATGTTTTTAGAAGGCATATATATTGTCAAACCATTACACACACTTAACTGGGGGCTTTCATCGGAGTCATCTGACCTGCAAGCATGTGTTGCTAATATCACTGCTTTATTATTTATCAAATCAATTTCTTCATGGAATGACTAATAACCCAACCACAGCTGCTCTCCCTCTCCCCACCCCAGCTGCTGCCGCCCTTGCAACAGCAAGATCTGCTAGGCTACCTGCAGTGCCTCAAGCCCCACAGCTTGCAAAAGAACCTTATTATTTATTTTTAAACGGACCCTCGAGGTGCCACTTAGGATTCAAATCACTTTGTGGTGGCTGCTTACACTACCCAGGAAAACTTAATACAAGGCCGGGACATGAGCCTTTATCTTACCAGGGGATTTTAATTATAGTCTCATGACAAAGGAACCACAAACCTAAAATAAAAAACAGAGACAGGTATCTACTTTTCTATTTTGATCCTTTATAACATCTTTGATTCCAGTCTGTTTTTTTTTAAAAGCAACCAAATGGAAGCATCAGTTGCTCAGTCGTGTCTGACTGTAGCCCACCAGGCTCCTCTGTCCATGGGATTCTCCAGGCAAGAATGCTGGACTGGGTTGCCATTTCCTTCTCCAGAGGATTCTCCTGACTCAGGGATCGAACCCAGGTCTCCTGCATTGCAAGCAGATTCTTTACCGTCTGAGCCACCAGGGTAACCTAAACCAACCAAGGGCCATGACCAATTCAAATGTGCACTGATATGAGGCAGCCCAAGGGTGGTAATCCCAGAAAACAGTCATTAATACACTGTTTACTCTGCCTTTTTTAATACGCTCTCCAATCTCTTCTGGAGCCTAACCGAACATTCACAATAAATAAAAACATGCAATTAGATGATTTCCCATCTGCCAGGGAATGATTCAATTGTCCATTAGAAGCTAGAGCTCTAAAAATACATAAAGGGAAATTATTAGGTATTGTTGATACATATTTCTGTTGGAAAACAGGATTAGTACTATGGGCAAAATACAAAGCTGCTTTTGTAAATCTTACCCATTTTTTTTTTTTTTTAAGGTAAGACATCAAGGGGGAGGGAGCAAATTAAACCGTAATTTTCACACTACATCTCCTTATTGTCACTCAGAAAAATTGCCAGGTGTTTCCAGAGTAGTTTATACATAAATATACTAGCTGAATCAGGAAATCTTTCCAGGGCAAATGAATCAACTTAATTAAAAGAAGACTTCAGATGCCAAGCCTAGTGATTTTTGGAAGTGGGGAGGGAATTTAGGAATCCATCTGTAAGTATACACTTTTCGCATGAGCATTTAAAATCCTGTTATTATAGACCTCAGGTCAGAGAGAACCTTCCCACCAGCCCACCAGCCTACACCAGGCATCAGGGTTAGCAGTGCAGGACTGATCTTTTTTTTTTTTTTAAAAAAAAAAAACAAAAAACAAACAAAACTGAACCAGTATTTTCAGTCTTTCTTCTAGCTCAGCTGTAAAGGGCGACTACAACAATACCAAGGACATTTTTTTTCTTTCCCCTCTTAAGAAAGAAAGAACTCCCATCAGTTCACCAGGTAATTGTTCTTTCCTAAGGTGCTGAGAAAATTGAAAAGTGTTCGGAACCATCTCTTCAATTCCCCAAAGCCCTCCCCAGAAAACACCTGTCGCTCCTACACCAACCTCCTGATAGGGGTTCTGCACCCCTGTTTTACTGGAGCATCTCTTGGGCGGGGGGGAGCATGCAGCGAAGCAGTGGAGACTGCTCACTCTCTGTCTTCAGCTAAGTGAGACTGAGACCAGTGTGGATGCGAGGAGGGCCTGCCTGTCGGCCAGCCACCCTCTCACGTGTCAGGGCTGTCTGCCGAGCACGGGGACTAGGAGGGGGAAAACACACAGAGGAACTGAATGAGCAAGCAGATCGCACAGTGGTTGAGAGCTGAGAGGCGCCCAAACAGAAGGATGAGGGACCCAGACACTGCCGGAGCTGTCCTCATCTGAGATTTCCCTGGGGAAAGGGCATTTAAGCCCAGGCCTAAAAGCTGAGGAGCTAGTCGACTGTGAGACACTGTTCCTGGCAACTCGAGGAACAGCCTGTGTGGGTGGCCCTGCCAAGGAAGCACCCAGGTCACAAGGTTGCAGGGAGCGTGTCTGGGGTGAAGCTGCAGAGAGGAAAAGGGAGGAATGCGAGACTCGCCCGCTGAGCGTCCGCACTGCAGGCATCATCCTATCAGTGACGGGGGATACCTAGATTCACAGCCGGAACAACGGGGTGTGGTCATTCACAGCCCCACGCCCCTCGCCAACCACTGGAGGCCACTGCCACCCATGGCAGGTCTACACACGACGGCACGTGCTACCCGACCGTCCAGGCAGCCAGGCGTCTCAGGCTCAGGGGCATCAAAGGCCTGGTCCATAGCACTGCCTTTTTAAAGGCTTTCAAAGCTGGAAGGGTCCTGGGAGATCACATGAGCCAGGGGTTTCCCAGCCCCCATGCGCTTCAGTTTCAGCTAGGGGGGAACGTGAGAACTCAGCCCGAGCTCTAAGCCCGAGTCTCCCTTAATTGATCCGGAGTCAGCCCTAGACATTGTGATGTTTTAAAAACTCCCTGGGCGATCCTAATGTGCACCCAGGGCTGAAAACCGCTGAGGCAGTCCAGACCTCCGACAAGACAGCCATCATTCATCCTACAGGCTGCCAAGGCTGGGCTGCGGGATGATGCGCATCACCTGGACCTTCCCCTCCAGCCCTGCCCGCGAGCGAGGAAACTGACGCTGACCACCAGAGTCTTGGAGCTCCGTGGGTCCTCGGTGACATCTAAATGCCAACTAAAAGAACAGAAGGGGGGAGAGGTGAACTTTGGACAAGCTCCTTCCTCGGCTTGACGGTGCAGCTCCAACAGCACCGAAACGCCTTTTCAACCTCCAACTAAGGCGATACTTTCAACGGGTTCTGGGTCTACCCACGACCACCCTACCCAGCGAACACGCAGCTGCGGAGAGTGATTCAGGAGGGAGCCTGGGGCTACTGAGAGACACAAAGCAGGGGCCACTGTTGCCTCTGGATCTATTCTGGGCCCAGGACGGATGATGTCACCTCCAGCAGCAGTGGGAAGCGGAGTCATGAATCATCCATGAACCAGCCCAGCCTCCGAGATAATAAATCGGATGTCGGCACGGAGAGCTTTGCGGATCTGGCGCAGAGGCGCTGGTTCCGCCTGGGGTGCTGGGAACACTCAGAAAAGAGGCGCTTTCAATTATCTCCTGCTATCAAGTTGGGGTGGCAAGTTGAGAACGAAATCTCAGATTTGTAGGGAGCACTCAAAGGCACACAACTTTGATCACAGTGAAACCACGGCAGTTATTTTTTTACAGACTGTTGGGTTTGCCAACTAAACCCAAGGATTAAGAGATGCACACCCACATGGGGGCTGAAACTATTAATTACTGCTATGCCACTGGCGTCTTCCGCCCGGAGATCTTGTAGGTGCTACCACTTTGACCCTCAACTGCATTAATTTAACTCAGAAATTCACTCTAGGATTGAATTTGGCGACTCTTCCTGCCTGGAAGGGTTTCTGGGACGAAATAAAGAAATCAAGAAGTCTGTCTGGCAGGGCTTGAAGTTCAGTGTTGTCTTGCTATCTTCCTCCGTCTTATTTTTTTTTTCTTTTCCAGGGTGGAAGTTGGGGCAGCTATGTAAAGATAGCAAGCTTTGTGTTGTACATATGAGCTCTATTGATTTCCTTCTCTTTCTCTCTCTCTCTCGGCCTTATTTTTATTTCCCTAAATAACCAAGTTGAATGAACCAGCTGGAAATACCAGTCTACTGGGTATGGCATGCATTCTTAGAGTTGGCAATTCCAACAATTCCTAGGTTCTATCAGTAAATCCCTGGCTTATAAAGAAATGACTGAGCTATGAAGGCTACCAGTTCAACATTAAACTTCAGAGTTCTTCGAGTGTCTCTCTCTCTAACCAAAAAGTTATCTCTAACACTGTAAGGTCAATGTCATGGTCTCTGGCTAAATTAGACTTGGGCAAGCCATGCTATGCAGGATGTGGGGGCTGTGCTCTCAGTTAAGGATAACAGAAGGTCTTTGATTTCTCTTGCACATAATTCTGGGGAGGCAGCAACTGTGATGGGGACAGGAAGCTGCAGGGAGACACGGCTGTGACCGCCCGCTCCGACTACAGGCCATGGGTGAGCAGGGGGTGCGCCCGACAGGAAGCAACGCTTTGCCCTGCGTGTGCCTGTCCCAGGGCTGCCGGACAAAGTACCACCAGCGGGGGGCTGAAAACAACAGCAGTGTATTCTCTCACAGCTCTGGAAGCTGCAAGTCTGCAATCCAGGTGTTGGCAGGACCATGTCCTCTAGAAGGTTCTAGAAGAAAATCTGCCCCATGCCTTCCTCTTGGCTCCAGTGATCCTGGGCTCACAGCTCCACACGCCCATCTCTGCCTCCATGGTCACGCGACCACATGTCTCCCTTCCATGTCCTCCCTCTTCTTAGAAGGACACCTACCCACTTACTCCAATGTGACTTCATCTTACATCTGCAAAGGCTTCCCTGGGGGCTCAAATGGTAAAGAATTCGCCTGCAATGCAGGAGACCCAGGTTTGATCCCTGGGTCTGGAAGATTCCCTGGAGGAGGACATGGCAACCCACTCCAGTATTCTTGCCTGGAGAATCCCATGGACAGAGGAGCCTGGCGGGCTACAGTCCATGGGGTCACAAAGAGTTGGACACGGCTGAGCACACACACACTATTTCCAAATAAGGTCTAGAGGTTAGGACTGCCACAAATTTTTGGGGGGGATATGATTCAACCCATAATAGGAAGGAAAACCTAACAGCATCTTCCAACAGCTCTCTAGAAGGTCAGTATTTTCACCAATCAGCTACTTTATCCTTCACTCCTCAAGAAGTCGTAGTAACAGTATTCTTATTGGTAGTAACATAGCAGTGGTTACTATGACAGTAATAAAGCTAATACTTACAGACAATATGAACATCAAATGCTTCACATAAACTTTCTCTCTCAAACCTCACTAGTCCACAAGTTAATACCACTCCCCATTTAACAGGTAAGAAAACTGAAGTTGAGAGAAGTTTAGAAAGGTCACACAGCTAGTGAGCAGGGGCCCTGAAATTGGAAATCTAGGCTCTCCCCCCTCAGCCACGTGGCCCAGACACCTCACAAGTTTCATGAGCTGGGCACCTGCTTTCACTCTTAAGCTTCAAGCAACAGAGACACAGAAGATTCTGTATCTGCCACGCTGTGTGAGGTCCCCACATAACTTGGGTTAGCAAGATGCTTCTAATTTTTTTTTTTAATTGAAAAGACCCTTCCCGGAATGACGGCCTCCCTGTTCTGACCTCTTCCCCTCTGGTCTGGGATAAACTCAAGCATCCGGGGCTTCTTTTCAGACCAGGGGTGGCCTGGCTATCCTATTAATAGCACGTTGTCTGGGAAGAGCAGAAACTACGAAGAGTCCTCATCTATCTATCCGACTCTCTGTTTATGGAAAGAAAAAGACAGAGGTGACTCAGGCAGAGGCTTGTCGGCTGCATATAATCAAGTCTTGTTTGGAGCTCCTAGACCCCCTCTTCCCAGCAGGACAGGAAACTCAGATGAGGCAGGACCTCATTCAGCCTAAGACGCCACAAGTTCTACCAACCCCGGAAGGACAGCCAAGTTCAAACCTGTTGACACCAGCGCCAGGAACAAGGCAGAGGTGACAATGTTCCTCTCAGAGTACTGAGATGAGATGAACCTCTTCCTTCTGAAAATTCTCTCCTGCTGTCCTACCACTACATTTACAACTCAAATTGGGGTGAACTGTATCAGTAAAAGATGATGCTGAGAAAGTGTTTGTTTGACTAGGTAATAAACGCACAGGGTACAAAAATTCAAAGGGTAAATGAGTATGAAGTGAAAAGTTTTCCTGAATCCCTGCACCTCTGGCCACTGAATCCTCTTGCGCAGAAGCAAATGCTATTGTTTTGTTTTTTTTTAATTTATGTATATCTGCATCTAAGAGTCTGTGTATTTATGCATAAAACATATTCAGGTGCTTTCTATAGCTAGAGATTATTCCAAATCCTTTACACTTATGAACTGATATAAGCCTCAGGCTAACCCAATGCCATCATTCCTGTTTTACAGAAATGAGGAATCTGAGTCACAGAGAGGGTAGGTAACTTGCCGAAGGTCACACGGCTATGAAGTCACAAACCTTCGACTCAAATACCAGCCGTCTGACTCCAGAGCAAGAGCTCTTAGCCATGAGGCCGTTCTCACTATTATCAGTTTTGTAACTATCTTTTCAGAAATATTCCATGCACTGGCAAACACATGTTTCATGTGGGAAGGGGAGGGGAAAACTTTTTTTTAAAAAAGACCAGGTCTTAAAAATTCAAAGAGTGTAATTTGTCTAAAGAAGTTAAACTGGCTGCTCTTTAAGGCTGGAAGGAAAGGGCCAAGGCTACTGGGCACTGACTACTCTCGCTGGGCACTTCACAAGGGGCTCATTAACTCTCACAGAGCAGGAGTGTTGCCTCCACAAGAGAGAAATGGGGCTCAGAGCCCTCGGGGGCTGCGCCCATGGGAAGCTGGGACTGAAGCCAAGGATGTGCGTGCTAAATCGTTTCCGTGGCGTCTGACTCTCTGCGACCCTGTGGACTGCAGCGCGCCAGGCTCCTCTGCATGGGATTCTCCAGGCAAGAGCGCTGGAGCGGGCTGCCGCGCCCTCCTCCAGGAGCTGAGCACAGGCAGCGCTAGATCCAGGCTCTCTCCGGTGTGTCCTGAGACAGACACAAGCGGGCCAGGGAAGGTCCTCCAAGTCCAGGACCCAAACACAAGCTCGAGTCCTGAGCTGCACAAACGCAGGGCCTTCTCTAGCCCCGGCAGGAGGAAGCCGCCCGGCTCTGGTCCCCCCGGGTCAGCCCCTAGCAATGCCGGGATGCTAAGAAAGGGGATGCTTTTAACCAAGTGGCTGAGCTGAGGGCGCCTCTCTCCTCAGAGATCTGAAACCACGCGACAGTCGGAGCAGGGCCTCTCTGGGAACAGGACCCAACAAAAGCCTCGTTGTCTTGCTGCAAAAAAACCGTTTCTCGGTCAGCGAAGTGACTGACCCTGGGCCCACTCCTTTCTGCTTCTGTGAGCCACAGCCAGGAGGGAGGCAGGAAGATCTCCTAGCTCACCACCCTATGGGGCCAGGGCTCCTACTCTGAAGGAAGGAGTTTCAGATTCATCCTCCAGCGGGGACACCTCGGGGCACCCAGGGGGCACAGTCCCCGCCTCCCTGTTGCCAAGGCCCTGGGGGCTCTTCGTGGGTCCCTGACCACTGGGGAAGCGCGGGGACAGGAACTGAACTCCTGTGTTGATGAATATCTCAAGAGACAGTGCCGGAATGGGCGCTTCCGGAATGCAGTTAGCTCCGGGGAAAAAAATAAAAAATTAAATAAAGCATCCTCCTTGCTTTCTTGTCAGAAATAAAATTAAGGTCTCAGATCGATGCTGCCAGGGCTGGGGGAGACACAGGCATCTTTAATGGCCTCCTCTACATGTTTGCAAATTCATAGTCCCCTTCAACCTTGCCCTTCTAATTGGTTATTTGCGAGGTCGTGTTTGCACCGGTTTCCCGGGAAGGCTAATGGTGTTTATTTAACGAGAAAATAAAATGTGCAGACAGCTCCGGGGGCCAGTCTCTGAGAGCTGGCTGGCGAGGGGCCGCAGCTCTGTACCCCGCTCCCCTCCCTCACCCTTGAGTGGCCCTTCCTCTGCAGGAGGTCCTGAGAGGGGTCCGGCGACAAGTCAGGCCTCGAGGGGACCGTGGTGGGGTCCCGGGGGTGGGGGCCAGGCCCCACAGCCTCTGGGCAGAGCCCCATGAGAGTGAAGAGGCGGGGGTGCATCCTCTGCTGGGCGCCCCTGTAAGCAGCCTGCCTTTAGAACAAGCTTGCTGAGACCACAGAATCCAGTGCAGAGCTTACCCCGCTGCGGGGCCTGCCTTTAGAACAAGCTCGCTGGGACCGCGGAATCCAGTGCAGAGCTTACCCCGCTGCGGGGCCTGGCCATTCTTCCTCGTGCTAACTGAAGTGCACCCAACTTCAAGTCAGCCCATTACTGTTTCCCAAGAGAACCTCTGCAAGAGCCCACCGGCAGCAAATACACCTCACTGCCAGCACCCCCCAAGTCTCCTCTACCCAAGTGGGGAGACAGAGTCAACCGTACTGAGTTTCCACCCCACTCTAACATTCTCCCATAGACGCCACGGCTACCAAAACCTCACCTCAACAGGTGGCCCACACTGACACCAGTCCACTCTGGGCAGAGAAGAGGACTATCAGCCACACTGACCCAACTCTCTACTTGCACGAGAAAGCCCACCAACACGGGGGCGACTACAGCGCACTCCAGCGAGGCTAGAAGCTCTGCCCACCAGCACCCTCGGCGTCAGTGGCCTGGGACAGACCAGTGCTTTCCTGTCCACTGGCTTCCAACTCAGCTGCAGATCAGCACCAGTAACGACCAGCTGCTGGCTCACAGGTCGCCAATGAACCCCGTGATGCATCTCAGATCCGAGCTAGAGAGTGATAGATACCTCTCAGCTTCAGAGACCAGCACGGGGACGAGAGAGCAGGTCTCTGAGGTGGGGGCACGCAAAGGGCAGGACTCTAGATGGGAGTGTGTGCGTGCGTGTGTGTGCGTGTGTGTGAGGTAGGGGAACGCAAAGGGCAGGACTCTAGATGGGAGTGTGTGCGTGTGCGTGCGTGTGCGTGTGTGAGGTAGGGGAATGCAAAGGGCAGGACTCGAGTGGGGAGGGTGTGTGTGTGTGTGAAGCTGCTTCAGTCGTGTCTGTGGGGTGTGTGTGTGTGTGTGTGTGTGAAGCCGCTTCAGTCGTGTCTGACTTTGTGACATGTGTGTGTGTGTGTTAAGCTGCTTCAGTCGTGTGTGTGTGTGTGTGTGTGAAGCCGCTTCAGTTGTGTCTGATTCTTTGTGACCCCCCCTGGACTGCAGCCCACCAGGCTCCTCTGTCCATGACATTCTCCAGGCAAGAATACTGCAGTGGGCTGCCCTCCTCCAGGGGATCTTCCAGACCCAGGGATCAAACCTGCATCTCTTGCATTGCAGGTGGATCCTTTACCGCTGAACCAACTGGGGAAGCCCCTAGCAGGGCAGCCCCCGAAGCAAACCCTGCTTGAGACGCCGAGCTCGGGCACCGGTGTGGTGCAGCATGGCCTCGGGTCAGAGCGGCTCAGGCGTCCCCACCTGCTGTGACTCCTAAACCCTCCTCACGCTTGCTACCCCACCCACAGCCCTTCCCACCAGAAGGACTTATCCTCCTGGTCAAGCACACTTCTTGCTCCTCCATCCTACAAGTAGAAGGGACCTTGTTACAGGTGGATTCTTGACCCTCTGAGCCACCGGGGAAGCCCCTCCAGCCTACAAAGTCACATTATAAGTTGTAGCATCCCAGCCCTCTCTCCTGGGTAAATGAAGTCAGGATGTTAGAATCTCCCCAGGAAAGACACATACACATTATCTGTGACAGCCCACACCTACAAATGAAGCAATATCTTTTTATTTTTAATTTACGCTGCTATGAAACTCTTTTTACCCACCCCCTCCCCCTTGGGAAACAGGTATCAATAAGCAAACAATTACAGTGTGATTTTTAATCATTTTCAGTGTACATAAAAGAGTTAGTCTGGACTTCAGAGGTCAGTTTTAAAAGGGAGTGTCTGGCAGGTAGTCAGGACATTAAGGGTTGGTTATTCTCCTTAGAAAAGCACTGTCTTCTATCACAGCTCCAGCTATATCTCACAGGCACCATTTTAATAAATAAACTGATCACACAGATTACAGAAACCTTAAACCTCAGCCAGCTGCTTTTGGGGACAGAGATGCTCTCTGGGCTTCTCGAGAAGCCCAGCTCAGCCCCACGCCCGAGCCTGCAGAAAGCCACTCCCCTGACTGCAGGGCCCACCACGGCCCCTTTCCAGTCTGGGGGCCCCCAAGGGGCACAGCTCTCCTGGGGGAGGACTCCCTTTGTGCAGGGAGCCTGCAGGGTATGGTGCTCCCTGAGCTTCAGAGAACCGCCATGGGCTGAGGGCTGAGGGCTGAGGTCGGGGCAGGGGACTGGCTCAGAGCCTGTTCCTCTCCAGGGCCATTAGCATCACACTTAATAAGCCACTGCTAACAGCTGGGAGAGGGGCCATCCATCACACGGATCTTTATTTTTCTCATTGTATCCTGTTCCTCTGCCTCTGGCAATGTTCCGAGGCCAACAGGCCTGCTGGGTGATGGAAGCCACAGGGAGTGCGGAGGGCCTGTCCCCAGGCAGTGTCCCCTTCTGCACTCGGCCAGAAACCGCCCCCCTCCCGCTCACTCTCCCCAGACCACCCTTAGACAAGCTTCAAAGACACCCAGCTCACTTCCCACCGGGCCTCCAAGCACCTAGCTCTCCCCTGATGAGCCAGACTTGGAGGAACCTGGCATGCAGGCTGAGGTCAGAGGCAAGGGGGCAGAGCTGAGGCTCCCCTGGAATGAGGGGGGGGTCTCCCTATCCTCCCAGGAGGTGATCGAGAGATGCACTTCAGCACCCAGAATCCCCAGTTCATGGTCTCAAACAGGGCTGACATGGGAGATGGGAGAGCAAGCGCCGAGTTGTGTCACCTTCCCTCCCGCCCTGGGCTCTCAACTAGCCTCCCACTGAAGAGCAAGTTAGACAGGATGACACCTTGCTCCTCTCTCCCGCCCTGCATACCTCCAGCCCCAGCTGGAATCAATACCTGATGCTGAATTCAAGATCTTATCTGAGTTTTGCAAGGATAAAGCAACAAACTTTTTCCCAGTGATTAAATCCTTAGATGATCAGCCCAATATTTTTCAGCCCACCTCTAAGAACATTTAGAGAGCAAGTGAAACGACTCTGGACACTGGAAAGCCACCATTCTCTCTCTCTCTTGACACAAAGAATCCCAGAGAAGGCCACGAAATGAAGAGATGGAAGCTAAGAAAGGCCCCAACTTCCTTAGTAGCTCAGCTCCCCATCCAGCTGTAGGAACCAGATATGTGACTTTTCGAAACTCCACCCACCTCGGTTTATCCATCTGAAAAATGGAGGAACACTGTAGTCCAGCAAGAGGATAGATGTGGAGAAGGACTAATAACAAGGAGGTGCTCAAGTGATTAAGGAGGAGGGCATGGCACTCCAGTACTCTCGTCTGGAGAATCCCACAGAAGAGCCTGGTGGGCTGTAGTCCATAGTCCATAGGATCACAAAGAGTCGGACCCAACTGAACACACGCACGCAGGTGCTTAAGATTGCCGACTCCCCTGCTTTAAACCACCGCTTAGCCTCATGCCTGTAGAGCGTTAAGGGTGCTGGCTCAGGGTTGGACAGGCTGGGCTTATGTCTAGGCTCTGTATGGTCTAGTGCGTGGCTCCGGGTAGCTTCGTTCATAAAGATTCCACAGTGTGTGCCAAGCGCCTGGTTGAGGGGTGCTTAGAATGTGGCTCCTTCCACTGGGAGTGTCAACACAACCTGGTTAACACAGAACCCCATGGTGTGTACTCTGATGGGAGGCCGGAACCCCTTTCAGGGATGAAGGCCATCCTCACCGCTGCTGGGCATGCTGCTGGACCGCGCTCCAGCTCCTGGTCCCCTCCGGGACTTCCTCAGTGCAAGGCCAAGATGACACCTGCTTCCGGGGTCAGCTGCCTCCCAGGCTTGAGCAACATACATATGTGACTGGGGCAGCGGGAGGACCACCCTCCCTTCAAAGGCCGCAGGGCATCCCAGGTCAGCATCTCCCTTCAGCCCCCGGCCCAGTCCCGGCGGAGAGCAGCCTCCATGAACCCCCTGCCCCGTCTCAGGGACCCACACCTGCACCAACTGCTCCCCCTCCCCCAGTTAAAACAAGAAAGGGAGACAATCTGGGCCACACTTCCAGTTAAAAGCTAAAAGCCAGAAGCACACTTCAGGCCCCGGGGCTCATCAGTCCCAGTTCCTGTATTTTCCAGAGGCAGAGCCAGAGGGTTTGGAGAGGTTAGGAGAAACGCCCCTGGCTAAACCCACGGGGCCCACAGGGGCTGGGAGGCGGTCCCATAAAGGATGAAGAGGGGAAGACTCCACGCTTCCGTGTGAATCAGATGCTACATGACGTTCCTGCTTCCAGCATGGAGGACGCATCTCCCCAGAGGGCTCCCCTCCACAGAGGGCTCACTGTTTGCTGTTCCCTGGACCCTTCCCCAGGGCACCACTGCGGTCCAAGGGCGGATGTACAAGGGGAAGGGACACAGGCTGGCGCCTCCGTGAACAGGAGGAGCAGACTGCTGCGCTGCTCTGAGGGCCGCCCGTGTGCCTATGGGGCCCGTGGGCGAGAGGGCAGGTGACGGCCACCGTGGGGCCAGGAGGGGAAGTTCTGCCCAACCCCTGGCTCCTAATGGCAAGTGCGGCCTGACTCCCAGAAGGCCAGGCCCCAGGCCAGTGCCCTGGAGTTTTTCCTGCATGGCAGTGGTCACAGTTCAAGGGCACACAGGTGGTTTTCAAAACGCCCGGGGCGGAGGACACATCACCGCTCAAGCCGCCCAGCAGAGCTGGGTCAGAGGCTGACGGGCAGCACTGAACAAGCGCCCTGACACCACGGAGGGGTTAATGGTCTGCGCCTCTTTCAGCGGCGAGCTGGCAGCAGCGCCTGCCAGAGAGGTGTCCTCAACTTCTGCTGGGGCAGCACTTTCCTTGTGATAAGATAATGGAACGCAGGAAGCTGAAGAGGTGAAGGGAAGGTTGGGACAAGGTGGCTGCAGGAGGATTTTATTTTCTTGTGCTTATCACCCGATTCCAAATGCGCATTTCATCAGGCCAGGGCCGTGGGGCCCGCCTGCTCCACATGTATGTGACTAGAGCTTCTGTTGTGATATGTTCTTATATTTTTGAGAACATTCTTTCCTCCCCTAACACTCTGAACCAGTGAAGTTATTACCCCAGTTTTGGCCCCCAGTCCAGAGGGAAGCTCTTTCTCAGCTGGAGGGGCTGGAAAGCATGGACAGCCCGAAGCCCCCGCTCACACGGGAAGAACAGCGGGGGCAGATGTCTCCACAGGGGCAGCCAGCAGCAGGTGTCAGGGCGCCCCTGATGAAACCTCTAGGCCCCTCTCACCTTCTCTTCCCTGCCTGGCCAGCAGCAGACCAGCCCCAGGCTGCATCCGTGCAGGCCGGCTTCCTGTGCCACCCCACACACCCCGAGCTCAGCAGGGCTCAACTCCTGGTTGAGTTGAGCTGCCATCTTGAGATTCTTAGCGGTTTTTGACACCCTGTTCTGACTCCACAAACCACATAAGGGGTCTGGTACCAACCAGAGAAAGGGCAGGAGGCTGTGGGGTGGGCCGTGCCCTCATCAGGGGCTCTGCCCACCCGCCTTCCTGCCCTCACCACCAGTGGCGTGAGCAACAATGATCGCGAAGCCACCCTAAGCACTGGGCCACGGAACGAGCACCCTTCAGCTCACAACCAGAAACCCTTCCCTGACCCGGTCACAGCGGGGCCGCCACCCCGTCCCTGCACCCGGCGCCCCTGCAGGAGAGGAAGCTTCCCTAACAGCAGGCAGCCTCGGGTCAGAAAGAGGGGAGGCTTTCCCTGGGGCCTCCTCCGCAGGCTGTCTGGGGGCCTGATGCCCTGGCTGTGAATCCAGCTCCTCATGCTATCAGCAGAGTGGCCAGAGACTCACAGTCACCCCCCTTCTCTTGGGTCCCTCAGATGGTAAACCTCTTTCCCTGCTCAGCTGAGAGGGTTCAATGAGATGATCCATCATCTTCTCCCACACATGGCCTGACGCAGAGCAGGAGATCAAAAACATCTTTGTGCAATGATATTCAGAAGAGAAGGACCACAGTACTACCTAGAAGCTGCTCTGGAGTCTCCCAGGATTACGAATTCTAACACTGAATGCCAGAGCCTCACTCAGATGAGCTGTGCCCACCCTGAAAATCAAAGGATGGAAATACCCTTCCCCACAAACGCCGTCCCCACGCGCAGACAACAAAGAACAGAACCTGAAATCAGCCGTCCTGGTTGTGAGTGCCCTCTCTGCCAGCACTGAACGCAGCAAACCATCCTGTCTGGAGGGACTAACGTGACCTGCATCTTACAGATGAGTAAACCGAAGAACTTGAGGGATTTTCCCAAAGTCACAACAACCCCCAGGGTCTGCTGTGAAGACCACGTTAGAAGATGCGCGTGGAAGCAGTGCCGGGAGAAGCCCACGGCCTGAGGCAGTGCATGTGCTGATCCAGGGTGAGCGAGGATTGCCCCCCGCCCGAACCACCTTCCTCTCACTCCGTGGCGCTCACTCCAGAGAGCTGGAGAAGATGAGGGCCATCGTCGTTTCGCTCACATCTGCAAGCGCGTCGTCTCTCTCCCTGCCTCCCGTCCTCCTCACCCTCCAGCCGCTCCCCGTCCCTCCCCAGCATGTACCCCACTGATGCCCCAGTTCCCGCCCAGTTTTCCATTTCCCTTTCGAGGATGCTGTAGCTGGACGAGGAGGAGGATGGACGAGAGACTGGATTCCAGGGTGCGCTCAGGACGGCCCCTCCTCCTCCCCAACCTGCTCCTTCCTCCCTTTCACTCAGCCTGCCTGCTCAGAGCAGGAGAGACGTGCAGTCAACACCGGGTAACTGCTACTAATCACAGGTGACAGCAAGAATGTAAACAACACAGGAAACATCCAAATGCAATCCAAGTGGCAAGGAAACATGGCTCGCTGGCTCCTTCTCTGGAGAACACGGCTTTCCTGCCACCCTCTTTCAGACACTCTGCCCATGAACGCCCAGTGAACACGCACCCCAGAAACCAAGAGCTTCTGGAGAACGGGAGGACTGAGCGCTGAACTGTAACGCTTCCTCTGGGAAGGACTTTCTCGAGTCATCCAATTTTCTATTTACAGCAATCATTTCAATGTGTCCGTTTTGTGGGGGGGGAGTGAGGTGCCAGAGATCAGACACCCCTTTGAGAATCCACTCAAAGCTAAGAAACCTCTCCCAGGATAACATAAAATATTCTGCATGTCATTTCAAGGGTTCTTAGACCCCAAGGTGAAACCCATTTTCTAAAACACGGACAAGACACTAAGCGCAGAAGACAATACGGGGAAGTGCAAACGTCTTCCAAACATCCGAGAGGCGTAAAAGGGCATGTCTAGGTCTGTACTCACCACATAAGCCTAGGACATGTGTACAATGTACTCACTGAATAAACCTAGAACCAGGCTTCTTTGTTCTTGTTTTCTTTCTTTTTTTTTTTGCTGCTCTTTACATTGACAGTGTGCTTCTAAACCACCTCCTTCAATGCAAACTGGGAACTCAATTGACTAATTGCTGTGAATAACTTCCACCTGGTTCGCTTAGAGCCGTGGGTCAGCAAGGACCAAGAACATGTTGGGTGTGACTGCATAATTAAATGACAGTTCCCAAGCCCACAGGAAATGGGGTTTCAAGGGTCCGGTATCAACTCTAGGTACTGTCACAGCCCTCCATTAACAAAGACCTCCAAACGACGTCACCTCCAACCACCTGATTTTGGAACAGTCGCTGTGACTTTTGTCTGTGGGGCTGGGGGTAAGAAGAGAGGGGGCCAGGAGAGGATGGAGGGGCTGCTTCCTCTCATGGAGCTTCTTACCTCTGTGCCTGTTGGTCGTCTTATCAAACATCAGCATTGCATCCTCCACCTGCAGAGCAAACACAAAACAGAGTCTGCTTCAGGAACTTGAACAAAATACGGGACACGTTATATGTTCAGGGGAGGGGGGCGGTTTCCATTATAGAAATCATGTTGCTCATTAAAACGGCTTGAAAACACAAATATTAAAAGAGAAAATAAATCACTGTCTTTCCGTCTTTTCAACTTAGCACAGCCACATTTAGCATCTGGTGTCCTTCCCCTCTAATTTTTGTAAAAATCTATGCCTATGGCTTCCCTGGTGGCTCAGTGGTAAAAAAAAAAAATCTGCCTATCAATGCAGGAGATGTGAGTTCAGTCCCTGGGTCAGGAAGGTTCCTGGGGTAGCTAAGAGTCAGACACGACCAAGCACGAATGCACGCACGCCTATTTTAACACAGTTTAAAATCATATCACACATGGAATTTCCCCCTTGTTCTTTTTTATTTAGATAATATTACAACACTGCAAACATTTCCCAGATAACTACATCACGAATACTCTCTTTTATTCCCCCAGATTTTTTTGTTGTAATATACTCATAACATTAAAATTGCCATTGCAACCTTCTTTAAGTGTACAGTTCAGTGGTATCAAAAAAATTCATAAAGTTGCAGGAGGATCACCACCATTCATCTCCAGAACTTTTTTCCTCTTGTACAACTGAAACTCTACCCCCTTTAAGGGGGACCCCCTTGGTCCCCTCAGCCTATGGCAGCCACTTGCCCACTTCCTGTCTCCAAGACTGGGGCCCCTCTGAGTATTTCACATAAGTAGAATTACACAGGATTTGCCTTTTTTTGTGACTGGCTTATTTCACTTAGCATAATGTCCTCAAGGTTCATCCATCTTCCATTTAAGTATAGATCACATTTGCTTATCCACTTGCCCATCGATGAACACTTGGATTTTAGCTATTGTGAATAATGCGGCTATGAACATGGGTGTACAAACATCTCGAGTCTCTGCGTTCACTTCTTTCGGATGTATACCCAGAAGTGAAACTGCTGGATCATACAGTAACTTGTACTTTTGGTTTTTTTGAAGAACTGCTGTACACAGTGGCTGTACTACTTTACATTCCAAACAAAAGTGCACAAAGGTTTTATTTCTCTACATCCTTGCTAATACTTGCTATTTTCTGCCTTAAAAAACAACAACAAAAAAACAGTAGCCATCCTAATGGGTGTGAGGTGTTATGAATACTAGCTTGACTGTCACGTATTTCATGGAGAGAGATGCTATAGCTTACTTAATCATCCTTCTGGATGTTTCCAGTTATAAATAATGAAACTTCAACATTTTGATTGTTCTGGGCTGAACTGTCTCCAACCCCACACCCCTGCCAAATTCATATATTGAAATCCTAATGCCCAGATTCTGAGAAAGTGACTGCATTTGAAGACAGGATGTAAAGAGGTAACTAAGTGAAAATGGTCACCTGATGGTTAGTTAAAACGGTTCCAATGAGAGCTGACTCCTTGGAAAAGACCCTGATGCTGGGGAAGACTGAGGGCGGGAGGAGAAGACGATGACAGAGGATGAGATGGTTGGATGGCATCATCGACTCAATGGACATGAGTTTGAGCAAGCTCTGGGAGGTGGTGATAGACAGGGAGGCCTGTCGTGCTGCAGTCCGTGGGGTCGCAGAGTCAGACATGACTGAGCAACTGAAGTTAAAAATGCGGTCCTTAGGGGTGGCTCTGATTTGGTATGGCTGGGGTTCTTACAGAAGAGGAAGTCTGGACATAGGTACAAAGAGATCCACACTCACGTCCCACACAGGCCTAAAGAAACCACACGTACGCGACCAGGTTTGGCTTTGAAGTCCACTCCTTTTACTTATGATCCAGTCCTTCATTTGCTTCCCAGGAGACACATGGTGAGTGCAGGCGCTGCTCTAAAGCCATCAGCCGTCCACTTGCAGGCTGTGCCGGGTCTGGCCAGGCGTGCTGCCTGGTCGCCCCAAGCATTTCGTGCCCAAGGCTGGCAGTGAAAATACAACGCAGAACTTCCCTGGTGGTCCAGTGGTTGGGAACCTGCGTGCCAGTGCCGGGGACACGGGTTTGACGCCTGGCCAGGGAAGATGCCACAGGGCAGCCAAGCCCTCGCACCACAGCCTCTGAAGCCCAGGAGCCCATGCGCCGCAACAAGAGAAGCCAGCCCAAGGAGAAGCCCCGCGTGCTGCACTTTTCGCCGCAGCTGGAGAAAGCCCACGCACAGCAAGGAAGACCCAGTGCAGCCAAAAACAAATAAATGAAAATTAAAAACAATACAATCCAACCATGCGGTTGGGGGTGGACAGAACTGTTAGCCAGAGGCTCCACGCTTGGAGCAGTTTCAGTGTGGGGGGTGTGTGTGTGTGGCGGGGAGGACCAAGAGCCGTTCACTGGAGCCCCGAGGCTCACAAATGAGCTTGGGGGCCTGAGCTAAGTCAGCTGAGAAAAAGAATCATCGGCTATTCATTCTCACTCCTCCCAGATGACAGTCTTCAATGGAGGGGAAGACACTGGGCAAAGCAATAAAACCAGGTTTAAAATGGTGCCTCCCCACAAATCAAATCTATTTTCCTAGATGCTATCAAACGTAACAGGGGGAAGAGCAAAGTCAAGGTAAGAATGGAAGAAGGGGTAGGCAGGCCAGACACAAACCTCCCAGGGACTGGCCTAGCGTCAAAATCCCTTCTGGAGGCAGGGCCCCCTTGTGTTGCTAAGCAACCGAGCCTGAACAAACAGGCTCCCGGGGCCTTCCCCTTCTGCTCCCCATTTCCACAGTCGACGACTGGGAGAGCGATGGCCCTGCACGGTGACTGCTCCTCTGGCAGGGAGCTGCCCTCTCTCCCCCAGGCGCCAGGCTGAGGGAAGCAGGCGATGCTAGTCTGGATGAGGGGTGCCTTCACCAGACCCTTCCCCGGTCAGGCAGGCTTGATGAGCCCCCAGATACCTGCTGAGACCAGACACACCACAGCGGTCTGCCTCCCGCGCACCCCTTGAGCAAGACCGCCAGAGGATCAACTGGTTTGTTTGTACACAGAGGCGTCACACTTGCACATATGGCATCGCAGACCCAGACCCTGGGCCTCGACGAGTATTCCACCGCCTGGGGTGCGGGCTGGGGCTGGGGCGACGGGTGAAGCCTGCTGGGTATCCCGCATGTAAAACTGACATCTGTTTCACACCCATTGCCATATTTTCTAAGAGGTTTGCCAAGTCCTTATTTTGAGCTGAAAATGCCTAATGGTAAGAAAAACAGCCTCCCTTCTGTGTTGGCCATGTTCGGGTACTGAAACTCAGATCCCCTTAGGAAATAAATATTTTGAATTAAAAAAAGTATTTTCAACCCCCACCCATCCCCGCTGCCCTTTTCACAGTGTTTAATTGGGTCCCTCTTTTCCTTCTTACGTTTCAGCATTTTCTGACGCTGCCCTCCTAACAGCTGCTCCACCCTGGTGAGCGAGGAGGAGGATCTGTGTATGTGTTTTGGGGGCAACCATTGTTGTAAAGAACAGAGCTCTTTCCTCTACAGACCGGTGTACAATGGGCTTCGCAAAGACCTCCTGAACAGATAAACCACGGGGCGCAAGAAAAATTCTATTAACACTTTACAAAACAGAACATCTAAGGAGTAGCTAGAGAGAAAAGAGAAAAGGGGGAAAAAAATCAGTATGAATAAGTCCCCGTGCTTGGAGGAAGAAAACTTTTCAATGATTGCAAAACACTTATTAATTCAGAGAAGCCATCAATGCGATGGAGATCTGGCAGAACAGCAAGAGCTGAAACTGGAAGAATGTGAACATAAAACACTGAATAGAATGAGAAACACGGCCTCTCATAGGGGGCTGTTTCTCACGGTTCTATGTGGATCAAACAGAAGTGGCTTGTGTGAGTCTCCATCACACGAGGACGTGAGGGATACGGTCAAGGGAGCTGGTATTCAGACCCAGAGACAGCAAACCGGTAACTCTGTCTGGCTGTCTCTCCTTCTCCCTCTCTCTCTCACACACAGAGGTAGCTGCCTGGCTGTGCCCAGTCCAGCCTGCAAGCCAGGCCTCGTTCACGGAGCTGGAAGAACACAGGGAAACTGGCAGGCAGGCAGACACGGGCATTTCTCTGACTTCAGGGAGAAAACACCACTATCCCTGGTGGAACACGGCTTCAAAGGCCCCCACCCTCCTGCTCATGATCAGCACTGGTGTTGGTTTTGCGTGCCCTCACCGGTCAATACAAATTTCTTTGTATATACCAGAGGTGGGGGCCCACAGGCCTAGGGGTCCCGTGGGTTTCTGGGGTGGGGGTCAGGGGAGGCAGTGTCTGAACCTGAGCATGTTTGTCCCACGTCCTGGCACCTGCCTGATCTGTCTGGGGAGAAGAAGCGTGTTTCAACCTTGAGATCTGCCTTCCAATAACCACAGGCAGGTATAAAACACAGCCCTGACATCCTCGATGGTGTATCTTTGCAAACAACAAAGCAGGGCCAGTAACTCTTAAGGGAGCTGCTTGGGGATGCCCCTGTTGTCATCCGACACCAGGGGGTCATGGACCTGTAATCCCGACCCTCGCAGGGCTCAGAGGACACTGTGACCGCCTCAGAGGTGCCCCATGCATGGCCCGCCTCATCTGAGAGTCGGTTCTGGGGAGCCACACCGTCTCCATGGCACGGTGACTGTGCAGGGCGTCTCAAACCTCCTCCCCTTAGCATCACCCAGAGAACGGGTTAAAACAGACTCCCCTGGGCTTCAGCCCCAGGCTGTCTGGTTAAGGAAGCGGCATTTGCATTTCTAACAAGCAGCAGCTGCTGGCCCCTGCGTGGACCCCACTCTCCAGGTACTGCTCTAGGGAGAAGAGACAGGAACAGGAGTTAAAGACGCCGGACAGAGCGGCTTCTTCCTCTTTGCATACACTCAGGGCTCAATACACGCACCCAATTTCTCTCACACAGGCCATCAAGGCACGTCAGCGCGGCAACCGTCATCCCACTCTGTTCCCTGTCTCTCGGACATGTGTACGCCAAGATCCTGAAAATGACGACCGCAGAGCCACGACGGAAAAGGACTCCAGCTAATGGCTACATTATTAGGTCCGCTTAGCTGTGATCAGAAAATCTAATCCATTAACTTTACTTTTACGTGACATGCATTTATTAGGTACGCACTAGTTGTGAAGTATTAGTCTAAGTTCCAAATAAGAGGCAAATTATATAGGTTCAGGGTATACAATTGCATTAATGACCCCCACACCCTTTATCTTGCAATTCTGTATCAATAGCTCCCCTTTCAAAAGAGGCAGAGTCTATCTCCCCATCCTGTGTATCTAGACTTGACTTGTTGTGGTCAGTAAAAGAGCTGGAGAGGATGGTACGCCTGTGGAGGGCCTGGCCTTGAGAGGGTCTCTGGGTTCCAGTTTGTCCTCTCTGGCATCTCTCTACTGTCCCCATGAAATAGACATGGCCAGCCTGGCCTGAGAGAGGATGAGAAACACGTGGAGCAGGGCCAAGTGCCCTCAGAGGCCCCAGTGAGACCAGTTTAGACGGGCAGACAGCTGGGCAACCCCAAAACATGCACGTGAACCCGGCTGAGACCAGCAGAACCACTCCCAGTGCACTCTACAGACTCCAGACTTGGGAGATAAACAGCTAACCTCTACCACAGAGGTTCTGTGGTTGTCTGTTAAACAGCGTTCTTGTGGCAGCAGGTAACTCATACATGGTCCCTGCTTTCTCTCTCTCAAAAAAAAAAAAAAAAGCTTTTAGTCTATAAGATGATACACAGGCAGTCTCAAGTAATACCAGACAGTGAAGAAAGACAGGAATAGGGGTGGAAGGAGGAAGGCAGACTATGAACTGAGTATTAAACTGTAGATTTCACCTTCCAAGTGGAGTACGGGTATTAGGGTGTGAAGGGACTGCTTCTACATCTCTTCCCAGCAGCAAGGTTGGAGACCGAGATCCTGGAAACGCCAAAATAAGTTGGCAACATGCTCCTCAGCAAATAAGCACCATGAAAATCTGCAGTCATTAGCACTCAAGTCAGTGGGTGATGCCTCTCTAATCCTAATTCATTTAATGAATGAGCGAACCTTCTCTATAATGAGCTGAAAGATTTACTGTGAGCAGACGTTCTTGATGGGTGATTTCAGAAGTAGGCAGAAGATGCTGGCCATATCCAGAGGGGAGACGTTAGCCCGCCCAGCTCCTACACTGCCTGAAGAGAAAAGCTTTCAAGCCACAGATCAAAGCAGCGCCTCGCAAGAGAGGTCAAAAGTTCTGCTGGTCAGGTGGGTTGGCAGAAGGTTGGAACCCCAGGCGGTGCCCTCAGACCCCCGCCGCTTCTGCCTGCGGTTTGGCTCCACAAGTATGCAGCAGGTGAACGACGTTGATCTGGGGATGCAGAGCACTTGGTCCCAGGAGAGGGCGAAGGGTGCCGGGCCACAGCTGAGCGTGGCAGGTGGTATGGCCCAATGCATGGGCAGGATCCAGGCTCCAATTCCAGCTCCACCAGAGGCTCACTGAGGACAAGGCACCTCCTTTCTCAGCCCTTACATCTCCCATCTGTGAAGGCAGGAAGCTGGACGGGATGGTCACTTACGACTCATCCGCAGAGATTCTGCTGAGGATCCCGAGATGGACCGCGGAGCCTGCTGGGACCACAGCCGGGAGTATCAGATTCACCAGCGGCCCTTCCAAACCCCCCGCGCCCTGAGGACGTTCCAGAGCTTTGCTGTGGCTGGCCAGCATGCCCAGAGAAATGTCCCACCCCTTCCCGGCACACACACACACACCACAAACCACACGTATCCAGAACAAAGCAGGAAATGGCACTTCAAGTGATCCTTAAATTATCTGGTCAGACACAAGGAGGGAGACGGAAAGGAAAACAAGAGACCCAAGCTCTTCAAACTCCCCCGGAACAAATGCCTTTCAATGTTGCTTCCTGCTCCCACTCAAACACTCCAAGCGTTTGTTTCAATAAACACCCATAAATGCGATACCAGGACACTACAGTGTGCAGGGTTTAACGGGTCTGCTGATGCTCTGTAAACTCCAGACACTGAAGTCATAAGGGTGGAGTGAGTCTTATACATGGGGCAGGACTGCCAAGAACAGAGGAGCCTGGGATCCGGGCTGGAGACCTAAGTGGCCTTATCCCCGGGAGCATTTCTGCAGAAAGAGTGGCATGGCTCTGCACTTTTGCCCAAGAACTGGTTGAGGGTGTCTAGTTTATTGAAACGAGACTTCTCAGCATGCTCCAGCCTTGACAAGAGTAAGGACAGCCTATCTTCAATCACTGCCCAAAAGGAAGAAAAGAGGAGGAAAAGGAGCAGGCAGGAAAATCCCATTAGCTCACACTGAAATCTAAATCAGTAGTTTTCAACCCTGACTGCTCACCAGAATCACCCGAGGAATTAAAAAAAAAAAAGAAAAAAATTCCCATTGCCGGGGTCGCACCCCGACCAGTGAAATCAGCCTCCGGTGGGCAGGGGGTGGCAGAATGTTTACAGCTCCCCCAGGGATTCCAGATGCAGCCAAGGCTGAGAACCACTGTCCTAACGGGTAAATACAGCGGAGTTGAGCCTTCATCACAGCCTATGTGGGTGGAGATGGACCCTAAATATAAAGGGGGCATCCCCTGGATCGTCAGCTGCCTGAAGGCTGACTGTTTGTCCCCTGCTGGGTCCGCAGGCCCTGTACCACAAGTGGCTTTTGGGGGGCTCTCCTCACCTTGTCTTGGTCTTAGGACAAGACAGTCAAAGTTCTGTTCTGTAAGGAGGCTCGGAAGGGCCAAAAACTGAACACAGGACTTTAAGAAACCCAAAGAAACTGCTGGATGTCTTTTTCACCACCATCAGTAGTATTTTCATTGTATTACTGCTTTGGTCTGCACAACAATCCCTGAAGGCAGGGTTACTACAAGCTCTCTGAGCCTCAGTTTCCGCCCTGGTGGTCCTGGAGCCGGGCCCAGGACTCCGCAGCTGGTGGTCTGAGTCCATGTGCCAGCTGGGCCTGCGTGCCGCGGCTCAGGCCCCAGGACGGCAGGCCCCCGAGCCCCTGGGCCCCCAACACCCACTCGGTCCACTGACTCCTGGGAGGCTGCAGCGAGAGGAGGTGGGAGCGGGGATCGGGATGGGGAATACGTGTAAATCCATGGCTGATTCATATCAATGTATGACAAAACCCACTGAAATGTTGTGAAGTGATTGGCCTCCAACTAATAAAAAAAAAAAAGATTTAAAATAAATAAATAAATAAACAATTCAGCGGCATTAAGGACATTTCCTAAACTCTTCATGGAAGGCTCCTAAGTCTTACTATGACCAGAATGTTCTTTCCCCATTAGCAAGACTCTTTTACTGGCCCTATTTTTTTCTACTTTTAATTATTTTTTAATTCACTTTAAACGAATCCTTTAATTCATTTTCCCATTTAACTTAAACAAAAACAAACTCCTGTGTTCATCAGAGAGCAGTTGTGAATTCATAAAATGGACACTTGCCATAGGAATTAAAGGGTGTGGGGCGTCTATCCTGGAGATGCAGACAGTTTACTTACATAAAGGCAGGCAAAATGTCTTGCTCAGAGATTCTGATTTCACATGTAAATATCAGAGTCTAGGCTATGAAATGTCTTCCCCCTGAAATAATGATGACTGTAATAGCTACCATTTACTGGAGCTTAATAGGCAATTCGCAAAGCTCATTTAATTATCACAATAGCTGTGAGATAGATATTATCACACCCATTATATAGGTAAGGAAACGGTGGCTCATTGCGATTAAGTGACTTGCCTAGGATCACGCATGCAGCAAATGATGGAGCCGGGATTTAAACTCAGACGCATGCCCACATCTTTCTCCTGGTCTCCCTTGACTGCGTTCTATTTTTGAATCCCCAGGGCCCAGCGTAGCTGCACTGTCTCCCGAGTGAACCAACAAACACTGCCTTAAAACTACCAAAAAGTTAAGAGAGGTGATGAGGTAACCAAGGAGACAGCTGTATACTGCCGCTGGCAGGCTCAGGAGAAGAAAGAAGGGTTAGAGGGAGGAGCAAATAGAGGAGGCGGCTGAGGGGTCTCTTCCTTCTAGATGGGGGAACTCGAGAACCCCTGAGCCCACCTGTCCGCTCTGTGGTCACAGAGCAGGCTGGGGGCACAGCTGGAACGGGCAGAGGGGTCCCAGAACTCCGCCCTCAGGCTGCCAGAGTGGACGCTGGGCACCAGCCCTGAGAATGCTGAGTCCCACCTCCTGGAGCCGTGAGGAGGCCTTCAGGTGGTGGCTGGCGAGTGACTGATGCACAGGACACGCGCATCGCAACAGATTTATTGCAAGTCACCGCCCCACCCCGGCAATCCCCTGGTGTGTGCACCTACACACACGCGTGTGCACAAGTACACACCCCGTACCCCGTTCACTGGAGGGATGCACCCAGCGCTGTGCGATGCCTCGCTGCAAATGGGTCATGCTCAGGGACACGCCACTAAAGAAACCAGTGAGTCCTCAGGGGTCCCAGGAGGCACCTCTCAAATCCGGGCAAGGCACATGGGTGCCTGCCTGGATGGCCTCCGGTGGAAGTGGGGGCTCAGGCTGGGCCCAGCATCACCCCAGAGGGCAGGGCTGGAGGCTCTCTCGGGGGATGTCCCCGCCAGGATGAGACAGGCGGCTGCGAAGAAGGAGGGTGGTGGGAGACGGACCAGGAGAGGCCGGGCGCGAGCTGCCAGAGGAGAAGCAGTTGGTTCTGCAGGCATGACAGCTGTCACGCGGAAACGGCATCTGGCCTAACGGCCTCTCGAGCGGGGTGCCTTCGCTTGGCGGCGGTGAGCGCTGGAAATCCACGGCCCGTGTGCAGCACTGGCTGTGAGTGAGTGTGCAGGTGGGCAGGCATGCACTGCGGGCGGGCAGGCTGCCTCAGGCTCCTCTCCCCCCAGCCCAGCCTCTCCCCATCAGGCTGCACCTACCGTGAAAAAGGCCCAAACCTGCCAGCTCCGAAGGAGACAGGCGAGTCATTAGTGGAGCACTGATGTGCTGTAACACTCTCTTGCATTCCCATTAAACAAATACTAAACTGCTAATTGCCAAAATAGATCTCCACGACTCTGACCGAACAGGGGAAGGGTTTATAATTACCAAGTGTGAAAACGCGCAGCCTGTAAATAACCACCTCATCTGTCCTAATACGGGCTGATATTGATGGGCATGAAATAAACATCAGGACCAAATGGAAAAATCACCCGCATCTCCTGTGGCCAATGCAATCTCGAATGGTGACAAGCGTGGCTGCAGTCACAGGCTCGGGGAGGGAAGAGGGGAGAATGGACTTAGACGAGCTCGGAGTATCTAGGATCCAAACCCGATTCTCCGGCCCTTGGAATCTTGGCATCTTCTTTCAGCCTGGAGGACAGGGTGTGGCTTGATGATGGGATGGAAGGCTGGCCTGCACCCTGGAGCCGAGGCCCAGGACCCTCTGCGACAGGCCTGCAGGGCACATTCTGTCCTGCCCCCTTGAACAGACTGGCTGAAGAGGATAGAGAATCAGGTAGATGGAGAGTTTTGCCAAGGTGACACATTTATTCACGAACCAGTATCTATCAAGGCTATCCTGTCTGGCCGATACAAAGAGTTGGTCGTGATGCATGGATGAAGAGAATTGGGGTTTCAAATCACCTCTGGGCTTTCTGACACCCCATGTCACGCTGCCATTGGGATGGCAGGTAGACAAGTCTGAAAGGGAAAGTGTTAGTCACTCAGTTGTGTCCGACTCTTTGCCACCCTCATGGACTGTAGCCCGCCAGGCTCCTCTGTCCATGGTATTCTCCAGGCAAGAATACAGGGGTGGGTTGCCACTGCTTTCTCCAGGGGATCTTCCCAACCCAGGGATCAAACCTGGGATTCCTCAATTGCAGGCAGATTCTTTATCATCTGAGCCACTTAGGAAGCCCATAGATGGGTCTATCAGATTCCAAAGACCTCCCTTCCCCCGACTGCACCTGAGGAGGGGCGGATGACCTGCCAGAGGTCACAGAAACGGTCTCCCCTTCACTCTCCACCAGCCTGTGATTCTGAGGGATTCAGCAGGGCTTATAGTGAAAGACCAGAGCCGAAGACAGAGGTTCCACTGGTCTCAGAATCAGTACCGGGACTTAGAAGTGACGGGGCCCCTGCTCCCCTCCCCACCTGGTGCAGGCATCTGTTCTCCAGGCTCCTCTGAACCCTTTCTGGAGCTTCAGAGACTCGGAGCATCTCCGTCCGATCGACCCCTCGGTCGAATTCAGGAGCAGCAGTGCTTACAGGCCTGACAGAGCAGCTCCCTCTGACCCAAAGCCCCGCTGTGGCACAGGGAAGAATCCTGCCAACTGCACGGCGTCAGGCACCTGAATCAGAGCACATGCAGCGCCCAGCCCAGAGCTTCCTAACGGGGCTCAACGGCGTCCCCAGACGCTCTCCCCACTGCGCTGCACGAGAGCCAATCTCCTGGGCACCCCAGTCCCTGAAGTCACCCCCCAGGGTCCTGGGCCGAAGACCCCATCAAACAGCAGCATAAGGAAGGAAGGTCTGAACTACAGACAATTTTTAAAGGAATTCTACATAGTCACTTTTAAATTCCCAAAGCATCTTCAAATAATGGCTAACAGAACGCTACTGAGAACAAAGTTCACCTGTGGCAACAAAGGCGAAAGGACTTGTTCACTCAGCAAGCTTACTTCCTGTTCACAGAGGATCATAAATATCTGAGCTGGAAAGGACCAACAAAGATATAGTCCGGCAGAGTCATTCTGCAGAGGAACAAAGTGGCTCTCAGCCGATTCTGGACAAATTGAGAGTCGGGGTCCAAAAAGCCCAGTGGGCTTCAGGAGTCCTGGGTTCAAATCCGAATCCACCACGTCCACCTCTGACTGTCCCGGGCAGGACTTCTGGAGGCTCAGTCTCCCTGCGTGAAAAGGGCTGATGATCACCCCAGCCCCGAGAAGCAGAAAGGAATGTAACACCCAGGGAAGTACTCGGGTTGGTGGTAAATGATGTCCCTTGCTACAGCCAGTACTCGGCATGCACAGCATCTCAACAAGGATCTGAGGGCTGGATAACAGAGGAAGAGGCTTTGTGTTCATAGCCGCAAATGCCAACTCAGTGAACTCAGTGTGGATGAGCGAGGGTCACCCTCATCAGGGCACCGTGCCTTCCATGCTGTGCTGTAAAGAGCTGGACGCAAATAAACCATTTTTTAGAAAGCAGGTGGAAGGGCAGAGCCAACCAGAGCACATGCTGCAGTAGAATATTCCTCGCAATAAAGAGAAACAAACCACTGGTTCTCAACGTGGATGGATCTCGAGGAAATTACCCTGAGAACAGTCAGTCTCAAAGGCTTCTTCCATCCCATATGATCCCATTTCTGCAACATTCTTAAATGACAAAATTATAGTGATGGAGAATGGATGAGGCTGCCAGGGGTTAGGGGTGGGGAAATGGATGAACCATTACACAAGGAATTTCACTGCAGTGACAGGAACACTTGTGCATCTTGACTGTGATCATCATCACTTAAATCTATATATATGACAAAGTTTCAAACAACAGTGCGTGCGCGCGCACACACACACACACACACACACACACACACACACACACGTGCACAGCTGTTAAAACCAATGATGTACCAGCATCCATTTCCTGGTTTTAACAATGTGGTACGGTTATGGACAGTATTATCATCACGGGAAGCTGGGTGAAGGGTACACAAGAGCTCTTTGTACTATGTTTACAACTTTTTGTGAGTCCTACACTATTGAAAAATAAACATTTAAAATAGTAATTTTTAAAAACCACAAGGGGGCTCATTATGTCACGCAACTCGGTGGCAGATCAGTTTATAATGCAAATAATTAGGCCCTAATTTCTTTTGATTTGGATAGCATGGGCGCAAATAAGGTGCACCGATAGTAGAAAGAGCTAGCCCCTACTCATCTCCTATGCGGCATCGGCACGTACTGCTCTGAACCAGCACTATGTCACATGGGTCTCATGCCGGAAGTCCTGATTGCCCTACCTCATCTTCTACCCTGGCCCTCAGGACACTTCACCACACAGCTCTACAAATGCACAGCACCTGCTACAGTGATGTATACAACAATGACTGCACAGTAAGTGCTTGCTGACTGCGTTTCATAAAGATTTTTGCAGGATAAAGAAAAAACAATTCAACTAGGAAAGAACCTCGAACCCCGTGGTTTCCATTTTCCCTCTTTTAAGCTTTCCATTTTTTTCTCTTTTAGGCTATCAAGGCCTTCTCTTTCATTTAGGTTCTGAAACAGATCTTAAATCTTTGGAGATATTTCATACACCAAACTGTATTTATTACTACTTCTGAGATGTGGAAATGTATTTACCAACACTCGTCATAACTGTGAACTGGGGCTTTGGGCAGCATGGGGTGGCCTGGGGCAGAGCGAATCGGCTATTCTCCAGAAGCACGCACACTTGACGTTTTAGTTGGTCCTCATGTCATCTAGGGTGGGGAAACCATGATACCTGACAAGTTTTTTGATGTAATAATGAAGTCAATTTGAACACCACACGCCTTTCTCTTGACCTGGAGGTTGGACACCTCTGGCCTGATCTTTGAGTCAAGATCTGACCATGACGCAGATCTCTGCAAATGAATATTGACAGAATAACCAACCTCCTACTTAACCCCCTATCGAAACAACTCCCTGAAGGGGGAAATAGGAGGGAGAGGGAAAAACCCTCATCTACCCTTAAAAAAAAAAAAAGTACCAATTCAAGCTGCTTCAAGACCCAACAAGCATATTTTTCTTTCATTTATTTCTACATCATCACTCTGAAGGATAAAGATCTTTCTCATTTCAAGAGCTGTCAATTTGCTCTAGTGCCATGGTTTTCATCTGTTTGAGGTAGAGAGGAATTACAAAGCAGGCAAACGAAATAATGCACCACCATCTAACATATTTTGGCAATTCGAACTGGGACCAGGGTAAAAGGAAATTAAAGAGAAATGACAGGCCACACCACACACCTGTATAGAACCCCAGTGCCCACCCCTGCCTGCCCTCCACTCGCAAACTCTATGATTTGACGAAGGCTTCAGCTCTTTGCTGAAAACTGTACTATTTGCTGCACCCTAATTCTTCAAATCATTTATACATGTTGCACAACTCATACAATATTTTGCTTTCTGAAGCAGAAAAACCTCTTAGCTGCCGGTAAACTGTCAGATGCTGTTACTTTAAACACCCCCGTGAAACAGCACAGGAGCCGGCAGCACGTTGCTGGATTCACTACCCTTCCCCACATAATCGAACAGAGACAAATGCTCGCCACATGCCAGGCTGTGGGAAAGCCTCACCCCATCGAGCCTATGGGTTCCATTACCAGGGAACTCAACAAATAAAAGGCAGCCCTAATCTCCTCCTCTCGCGGGCCCCCTCTGCCAGTGACGATGCCCCATGAAGATTGCTGGCTAATTCATTTACATTTCTTTTTGTTTTTAATTAAATTGCTCCTCGACTGCTCAGACCTGTAATTTTTCCCTCTTCAGCTGCAGGGCTGGGGAGTTCTGAGAGAATGACAGAAATGCCTCTGAAGGTCTCAGAGGCCGAATGGCACTTAGGCTCTTGTCCCTGACTGTCACAGGTGGACCCCAAGGACCTGGCTAAGGGCTCTGAGAACCCAGGGCATCGGGTTCCTCTGAAATACTGGAGTAAAGGTATACCCTGGGGATACCCCCCCCACCCCACCAACACACACACCCACCACCAATTTGAAATTCAATGTAAATGTGAGAAGGGACCCACGATACTTTTGCCAAATCCCAATGGTGTGTAGACATCATCAGAATCTAGATTTATAATAATGTATGTGTCCACAAGCGGTGCTTATCGGGGTCCATGGGCCTGGGCCCCAGCTCAGCAGCAAGACTAGTGGGAAAATCCAGAAGCTTTGGAGGGAGACACCTCAGAGTCCAGTCCTACCACTCACCAGCTGATGGCTTGGGCAGATGACTGGACTTCACTGCACCTCTTGAGTTGGTACCCACCTCACCGTGCCGCTACAAGCATTAAGACAAATTAACTCCTGGGCAGCATCTTGGCTCACAAGGAGCACGGCCGCCAGCGTCATGGCCGCGAGCGTCAATGCCGCCAGCGTCATGGCCGCCTCAGAGAGACATCTAACGTTGCTCATTGTCCCGCAGGCTTTTCCTCTTTCCCTGCTGTCGATGCCAAGTGAAATTAAAACTAGTAGAGAGACTGGCTTTGCTTGAGCAAGCAGGACCAAGGATGAAACGACCTGCCTGGGCTGGTCGCTTTCTCAAACGTCCGCCCAGCCCGCCCTGCCACACACGGGGCCCCACCATGAAGGTTCAGGAGGATGGAAAACCAGCCAAGACAGACAGACAGGCAGGCTGGCACGAGACGGCTTCTGCCACTGGCCACTGAGCCTTCACCAGGCAACGCTCTTCCGCTTCCAAGTTTTGTGGGAAGAAATGAACTCGCTGAGGGTCCCTCACCCTCTGGACCCGAGTCTGAAGCCCAAGGCTAGTCCTGACCCCTCTGTGACATCCTGCCCCTGGAGACAAGCCCTCCTGAGGGCCCAGGCTTCCATCCTAGGCCAGTTATGGGAGAGTTTGTCAGAGGCAGCTGCACTACCTTTAGAATTTATTCCTTCAGTTTTCAAATTCATTCAATCAACACATATTTACGTAAGTGTGTATCATAAAAGGCACAATGATTCTAAAATGAGAAAGACTTGACTCCTGAGGGTCCAGGGGCTGCATCAATGGCTGGACGTGTGACGAAAGCTCTAAGGGAGGTGCAGCCCCCGCAGGGCGTGCACACAGTCTTTAATCATTCATTCCTGCCCTCCAGGGTTCTGAAAACTCAAGTGAGAACTCACTCACTTGGCCAGAGGAGACAGAGGGTTTGTGATGGAAATGGCAGGACCGCATTTGCGGTTCGGGAGCAGCTGATCTGGGGAGACATCGAAGTCAAAAGAGCAGGGCAGGAAGACGGGGGAGGACCTGGGCCAGGGGAGACGCGGAGGGGCGGGGCCTCCGTCTGGGCCCTCCTGGAAGGAACAGGAAGGAGCAGAGTACCATTAGGAGGCCCAGCCTCAGGCTCAGCTGAAACCAACCTCTCTCAACGGACTGGGAGGAGATCCCAGTGCTGGCTGAGGGGGTCAGGAGCTTAACCTTCTGCTGCCCACGGTCACAGGGCGGGTCAGAGGCATAGCTGGGGGTTAGAAGACTGCATCAGCTCCAGGAAACAGCGTCTCCCTGACGAAAGAACAAGGCAGAAAGGAACCTGCCTCCTCAAGGCACCCCAGATCCAAGGAGCATCCCTCGTGGAGAAAGGACAGCGTTCTGAGCTGACAAGGACTGGAGCCCCATCCCAGGGCTCGCAGAGGAAGGAGAGAGGGCTATTCCTGCTCAACGAGCCCTGCTCCTGGCTCTGAGGGGGCAGGGGATGGGACGGGGGTGGCAACTCAGCATAGCTGAGTTAGTGGATCGCATCTCCACTGCTCTCTGTTCACTTCCGGTTCTGCTTGTTAACCTGCAATCCCTGCTCCAGGGACCAGCACTCTCAGGTCTGCATGACCAGGGTGTGTTCCCACTGGAGGGGACGTCCCCTGAGAGCGGGGATGTGTCCTCTCCACCTTCCAGATCATCCTGCTTGCTGGACGAATGGCAAGTACGTCTCCACTGCACTCCCAGGTGAGTGAGACTGAAGAGAGGCAGAAGCAGGTGAGAGCTGACCCGGGGATTTAACTCACATGCTTCTCATCCCAGTTTATGTGCTGAAGGTTAATGCCAGAGAAAAACGCAATGTGCCATAAACCTATTTTTTCCAAGTTATTTACAGATGCATGTACCTGCCCCAGCCAACTGGAGCAGCTTCAGAGCTTGTGTGATTGTTAAAACTGAGAATCAGGTGGAGAGCTCAGTTAGTATTTAGGACCTCACACCAGTGGAGCCAGGGCTTATTAGCATCTTTCTATTCAGGGTAGTAAAAAATTAGAGGGCCGTGTGGGGATGGAGTCAACATTCCCAACACCACCCTCCTGCCATGCCACCTCATCAGGAGGGCCCCAGAGGCCTGGGCATCCTCCACACCCAGGACCATCCACACCAGCTCCCGAAGAAGACAAGAGGAAATCCTCCCACCCAAGAGGCTGCAAGTCCCACTGACTGAAACAGAGGCAGAAGAGAGAGCAGCCACCAGGGACAGAACAGCAGTGAGACAGCCCAATTTAACAGTCAATAGGCAATCCAGAAAGAGACAGATACTGTATGATATCACTCATGTGAAAGTCGCCCAGTCGTATCCGACTCTTTGTGACCCCATGGACTATACAGTCCATGGGATTCTCCAGGCCAGAACACTTGAGTGGGTAGCCTTTCCCTTCTCCAGGGATCTTCCCAAGCCAGGGATCAAACCCAGGTCTCCCACACTGCAGGCAGATTCTTTACCAGCTGAGCCACCAGGGAAGCCCGATATCACTGCCACGTGGCATCTAAAATATGACACAAATGAATCTATCTATGAAACAGAAACAGACTCACAGATGTAGAGAACAGACTTGTGGCTGCTGAGGCGAGGTGGGGGGGCAGGGGAAGATGGACTGGGAGTCTGAGATTTGCAGATGCAAATTACTATGTATAGAATGGATAACCAGAAAGGTCCTACTGCCCAGACATGAATCTACTGGTTGGCCAAAAAGTTCGTTTGGGTTTTTCCGTATCTTACAGAAAAACTCCAATGAACTTTTTGGCCAACCCAATATAGTCAATATCCTGTGATAAGCCATCATGGAAAAAGAATATAAAAAACAGTGTGTATATAAATATAACTGAATCACTTGGCTGTACAGCAGAAATTACAATACTATACATCAACCACGCATGCATGCTTAGTCACTCAAGTCGTGTCTGATTCTCTGCGACGCTATGGACTGTGGCCCACCAGGTTTCTCTATCTATAGGATTCTCCAGGCAAGAATACTGGAGTAGATTGCCAGACCTTCTTCTAGGGGGATCTTCCAGACCCAGGGATCGAACTCACATCTCACTATGTCTCCTGCATTGCAGGTGGGTTCTTTACCACCAGTGCCACCTGGGAAGCCTGAATCAACCATACTTCAGTAAAAAGAATAATCAGTGGACACTCAGCCCATACATGGCAAGCCCAGCACGGGTCACCAAGGCCCCACTCCTGCCTCCCGTGCCTCGGGGGGGCAGGTAAACGGAAACAGACTTGCAAAACCAAAGGAGAAAAACAGTGGCTTATCACGGCAAAAAGAAGGGCAGGCACAGAGGGGTGCGGACATCACCGTTTGGCTAGATCTTCAAGCACCACTTCCCAGCAGCAGATGGAATGAAGCCAGGTCCTGACGGATGGGAAAGTGTAGGAAAACCAGAGAAGACCTTGGGAAAGCGCTGGCATTGCCAAGGAGGATGGGGGTGACACCAAACAAGTTAATGCTGGCGGGACTTCGTTTGGTCGGCAATGCCGCGCGCGGGTCTGGAGCTGAAGGAGCGGAAGCAAGCAGGGCACCCCCAGAGCACCGGGCTTCCCGTGTCACGTCCACGTCTGCCAGCTGTACCTCTGCCTCGGGGGCGGGACACCGCTCCTACAGAAGCTTCCCCCTCGCTCCTCCTTTCCGCTGGAGAGAGAAATCTTTAGGAGAAACACTCCAGATGGCTGAAATTTCCCCCTTGCTAGCCCCATTCAGTTATTTATCAGAACGCTTCAGCGAGGCTATTTGCAGACTCCCACATGAAATGGTTAATACCGAGCACTTCCAATTCATCTCCCCGGCCGTCTTCAAATGTCAGCTCCTTAATCCTCGGGCCCCCTCGAGAAGTAAGCGATGTGCCCCATCTCTCAGACTGGGAAGACAAAGGCTGGGCTGCAGGGAAGCCCGGTCGATTTCTGCAATGATCGATGCCAACCAGACCCACGCGTCCTCTCACCCGGACCCCAAGCGCCGTATTCCACTGAAGATGAGGCCGTGCTGAGGATTCAGTGCTGAAGGCCTCCTCTCCCGGGACACTCGCTGCCATCAGCAGGTGCTCCCCCATCTCCTGGCTCCTATTCCCTGCTCCCCAGGCCTGCTGGGCTCATCGGCATATCTGCGTGAACTGCATTCTTAGTCCCCATGTCATGTCAAATCCCACACATCTGATCCCACTTAGAATTAAAACATCACTTTCTGGGACAGAACACAAGCTTGGAGGAAGGTCTTCTAGAAAAGAGGACTCATATCCTGGGGTGTGGCTTTTTTTTTTCCTCTCCCTGAAGGACCCACACCGGGACTTCTTCGCAGCTGGTATCAAACCTTTCAAGACCCACTGAGGACCCCAAACATTAGCCGTCAGATGAACGGTGTGTTCATCATTTCAGAAGGAGATTTAAGGCTCCTGTCATTTGAGTTGTCACTTTATTAGTCATTCATGTAGCAAATGGATTGATTTTCTTGGGAGCAGAATGAGGAAGAATGTGCTGTCAGTGTAGATCACTGAGTTTCTGCACACCACAGGGCCAGAAGGCTAACAGGTCCATGAGGGCGCGGGCAGCAGGGGACGGAGCAGGGAGGCCACCGCACGTGGTCCAGGGGTCACTGGAGTCCGGTCCATGCAGAACTGCATGCCCAGCCCATGGGGCTGGCCTCCCTGAGCTGCCCACAGGGGAGGGCGTGTGTAGAGTGCACGCGGGGTGCTTTTTCTTCTGTGCTGGCCCCTGGGGCTTCCAAACACAGCCCCTGCTAACCTGCAGCAGGAGTTCCACATTTTCTGCTGATTGCGTACCCCACTCCACACCTTCGCAAACTCATAAACGACCCTGACCCTGGATCCTGCATCAGTGGGCTTGGTCCGATGCTTAACACACAGCAAAGATGAAATAAAATACACCCTCCATCTTGTTGCCTGATCAACAAACACACCAGAGTGGACCTGAAATGGTCACTGTCCCCTTCAAAGAACTTACCATAAAAAGCCCTGCTTTATTCACGAAGACTTCAAATGTATTTTTGAGATTTGGGGGTGGGGTAGGAATTCCCTTCCAGGCATTTCCCAACTCATGCAAGACAACCAGTCTTACTATTTTATAGTCCTGTTGAGTTCTGGTCCAAAAACAGCATAATCAACCTTGGCCACAAGTTATTTGGAGCTGAGGCTGCTGACGGTTTCCAAAAATCACATCCACTTTCAAAGGCCAAAGATTTATCACCAGTGAGGATATGCAGAAGAAAATGCCACAGAGTCTGAGTATGAGTTCACAGTGAAAGCTTTGAAAATGTTCAGAGCAAAGGCGAGATCTTTGGAATAAGTACACAGACTCCCACTTTGAAGAGGACACATTGCATTTGTGGAAAAAGCACTGGTCTTGATGCTTCTGAGTCATTGTAGGAGGGGAGGGGGTGGGGAGAAATGTAGACAGTGAGACAGAAACTGACAGGGAGGGACCCACAGAGACACAGAGAGGTGGGTGACAGAGAGAGGCTGGGAGAGACCCCTTTATCATAAAAGAATCTTGGGGGTGAAATAAAAGGAAGAAAAATCAGAAAGGATTTTTTCATAGCCCGATACCAAGTGAATCACGCATTCAACTGCAAGAAAACATTCACCATCTCAGTACACGGCAACAATGGCATCCTCAGAATACCTTTCTCAAGCACCAAGGGGGACATCTGGGCTGGACCCACACTTGCTTGAAAATTACTCTAGAGCCGCATCTGGCCCCCAGCACACACCCTTTCCACGCATGTTGAGCTGTGAGACATCTGCCTTCCCGCCCCACCGCCCAGGCCCTGTGCCCTGTAACCTGTCCACAGAGGAGGGCGTGGGATAGTTTCCCTTCAACAGGCTTGACAACCACACTCCAGCTCTGCTCAACTGGAATCCAACAGGCTGCACATGTCCAGATGGCCAAATAGCTCAAGAAAGCCCTCAGACCACAAGGGTCCTCCTGCGGGCATCCTTCTCCCCCCTCCCCACTCCAGGCTCCCGGTGCAAAAGAGCTGCTCCCTGGGGAGGGCAAGACGACCCCCACCCCACCCCGGGATCAGGGCTCTGTGGAACCGCAGGGAGAGCCCACGGGCAACGACAGAAGTGCCGCTGAGCTGCTCCGGACGCATCTGGGAAATGAAGGAGGCCACCAGTCACCTTCATCACATCTCTCTGCGTACGAACACACCACGGAAAATTACAGACTCCTCTCATCTACCAAATGAGCCATAATACCGCACACGTTTTCCCCACCCGCTGCCGCCTGCTCCCCAACACCAGGGAGACAGAACACCTTTCAAAGGTGGGAATGGGGGACTCAGAACATGGCGACCCAAGACAGACCCAGGTGGGGATGTCTCCAAAGAAAACACTGAACTTTTCCTGGCCACGGTGCTACCTGAGACTTGCCCACCGTCCTTTTTTGTAAACGCCTGCTGGGTACATGTGAAGATAAGACGAGTATTACATTATGATGCTTCCTCATGCATGAAAGTCTATTTTAAAGAGAGTCTGGAAGACGGGAGGGGCCCAGCAGTGGGGAGAGGGGTGGCGGCCTGAGGAGGGGAGGGTAAAAGGCAGGCTGCTTTACTTTGCAAGTCTCAGCTATGGAATAAAACTGTGTCTTCCCTGCAAAGCAAAAACTCATTACGGTTTCTCTGCTTGCAGAGAAAAAAACCCACAGGTACGGGAATTTCAGAGAAACGGATCCGATTTCCTGATTTGCTTCCCTCCTCGTGTCGTCCTCCCACCCCGACGACTTCTAGGCTAACTCTTGGATAAATGCACAACACGCCCCTCACCGTACCCAATAGTTTTCGCCTTCAATTTCACTCTTAAATTTCACCTTCCGTTTCCTTCCCTCCCAGGCAGAGTAGCACACATGCTACATGGAACTCTGGCGAGGCTTCCTTTTGGAAAGCAAGGGATATCTGCACGTATCAGGGAAAGACGGTTAACTCTGTTCATCTTCTCAGTGGAATCTGGAAGCTCCCTCCCCTGTCCATTAACCAACAGAGCTCAGCCTGCCCCATAACCCCTCACCTGCAACGCTCTTGCTTCCAGGCTCTCCCAAGGCACCATGGGTTCTGCGCCTTTCTCTGTAACCTTCCCCGACTCCTCCCTTCGCCCCCCCATGAGCCTTCAGGCTGTCCTCATCCTGCACCATCACCCCCACCCCCACTCTCCTCCTTTGAGCTCTCCCCACACCCACCAGCTCTCTGGGGTCCTGTCCCATGCCCGTCCCCAGGGCGCTAGCCTCCCTCCGCTGCTTGCCTTTGGTTTTCCTGCCATGCAAATATTCTGGTACCCAAAACCCAACAACCCCAATGCACACAGATGTGCCTTCCCCACAAACTCCATCTCCACCAGTGGGCTGCCGTCTCCCAGGGGCTGAAAGCTGCATGCCCTCACCGACCCCTCCCTCTGAGGCCACCCTGCCCTCCTGTGTCTTCCCGTCCTTTGAGACCACCTTCGCCCCGCCCTCTCTCACCTCCTCTCATCCCTCTCAGCTTCAGGGCCGTTCACTGGAGTCTGGGCCACATGGTGGCTCCTCCCTGGGATCACTAACCACCCCTGCTCCCCGTCATCGGTTCTCCTCGGTGAAGCCGGCTTGCTTTCCCCAGAGGACCACTCTGGGCCAGCCTCGTGTCCGAGAGTGCCAACGGAGATGTTCCAGCACTCAGACCAGCTGGCCTCCACCCTGCCTGCCAGCCCCAGGTCTCTCTGACCCCCACAGATACGAGCCCCTCAGTGTGGCCGCTGGCTGATCACGCTCTGGGTCCTCTCCAGCCCTCTTGCTTATGGGGGCACACCTCTGTCCAGACCCTGCAGAGAGGGCAACGGAAGAAAGGCCATCACACAAGAACACCATGAGGATGCTGGTGGACTGGCCCAGGAGCCACGTTCTGAGACCATGATGGCAGGGTGCAGGCTGGGGGTCTTTCAGCAAGGAGGCTGGATGAGAGACCAGGGAGGGGAGGGGAGGGGAAATGCCCAGGAAGCAGCAGGGCCCAGCAGGCAACAACCTGGCATCAGCTCCCTTTACGGCGTCACGAAGGTCTAAACAAACCCTGGGGGAATGCAGAGGCCAGAGTCATGGTCAAGGGAAGAGGAAGTCTGAATAGAAACCTCTCTCCCCAACCAGGAGCACCTCATGGACAGAAACCCCATCTTGCATCATTTCTACCCTCACCTCAGAACCAGGGTTCATGGCTTTTTGACCAACTGGCAGATGAAGGGCAACTCTGGGGACAAGAGCTGGACGTGCACTGGGACCCTCATGACCTGGACTCTTGCTGGTGCGTGGAGCGACCTGAGGCCAGAGGATAAATGTATGTGCCTAAATGGTGAAACATTTCTTTTTTAATATGTGCATTATACATACGCAGAGAAACAGCCAATGAGCAAAAAGAAGAAACTACACATCATCACTGTTCACATTTTGGTGTTTATTCTTCCCAGCAAAACATATCTGTGTCTGTGTGTAATGACATCTTTAATTTTTCAAAAAAGGAATTACTGGGGAAATGGAGTACTCAAGTACTTTGCCAACTCCTCATTGTCCTGAATTATTGAGATTTCATCCCCAAGAGTGTATCACTATTTGGTAGCTGGAATGTAACAGAACTCCCAGCCAGTTGTCTTCGATTCCTTAGATTCACATCAGTCTTGAAGCCACCCCTGAACTGTGATTTATATGACAGCTTGGGAAAAGCCAATTGGAGACAATCAATGGAACAGACAGAGACAGGCCCAGCAAATGTGCATGAATTAAAAGGAAAACTCCATTGTAATAGGAACAAGATTCTAATCACTCCACCTAATTACAAAGAGGAGTAAATCACTGAAAAAAAAAATTGTTCCCTACAGAACAAACAAAGCAATTAATCATAAACAGAAGCTCAGGGTGTGGTGAGCAAGTCAGAGCCCAGACCCTAGCCACGAGCTACACAGCTGTCCCCCAGGACACATTGGGGCCCAGGGCGGGCTGGAAGGTCAGAGCTGGGGAAGAGTGGGGGACAGGCTCCCTGCACGGCAGGCCAGTGTACACACACACACACAGCCTCATCCGACCTTCTGACCATAGCAGTGACCACCCCCCCACCCCCACTCCGCAATCAGGTGCTGCAAGACCCAAGCCTGGAGCCCGACTTTTCTGGATACCAGAATAATGACTGGGGATTTAATACATGGCACCACTCCCTCCTTCATGCTCTGTCCCCATTCCTAGGTGGTCAACAACAACAAGACAATAATAACAAGCTAGTTCTCCTTACAATCACCATGCACCCAGCACCAGGCTCGGCAACACACACGGTGATCCAGCTCAACCGTCACAGTCACCATTCAGGGAGTCACTATTACCATCATCTCTACCGACAAGCGAGGAAACTGGTCTAGAGGGTGGAGCCATTTGGCCAACTTCACGCTGCTTACAAAGAGCAGAGCCTTGCTTTAAACCCCACGGAGGACTCTGGGGTCCACCCACTTACAGTCTGCACCACACTGCCCCTAAAGCAGGGAGAAGGGGACTCCAGCGTGCAATGCCCCGTGGACGCGGAGAGTCAGTGAACGTTCCCTGCTGCTTCTCAGCCCTTGCCCTCTCCGCCACCCCACCCATCCTCTCTCCCCTGGGGTCTCCCCTCCAGAGGCCCTGGACCCTCCAAGTCCACGCTGCCTCCCCCTGGATGCCTCGCGTTCCGCAAAGAACTTCCCTGAAAACCCCACCACATGGGACGGCTGTGCCGTAAGTGCAGGCCTTTTATTTTATTAATTGACGTGTAGTTGATTTACAATGTTGTGTTAATTTAGGCCGTACAGCATAGTGACCTGGTTTCAAACACACACACATGCACACAGTTCTTTTTTAAAATATTCCTATTATGGTTTATCAAGGGACATTAAGCACAGTTTTCTGTGCTATATATATAGTAAGACTTTGTTGATTACCATCCTACGTATGAAAGCTTACATCTAGGGCAGGCCTTCTTGAGGGATCCATGCAATATTATTTCCAAGCCTTTCCAGATCCACCTCATTGCCACAAGCTGACTCAGGCTCACCCTGGCAGTCATGAGAGGAGGGAACTGGCTGTTCCCCCGCCGTGCCGTTCATGCAGTCATTCCAGAGGATGTTCCGGAGCACACAAGAATCTGCTTCAGGCCCTCAGAGAGAGGGAGGCCAGCCCTGAGGCTGCAGGGAGCTGGGAGCAGGGTGGCCTGGAGGCAGGCCTGCCTCCGTGAGAGTGGACGAAGGCCTGGCCGGGGCCAGGGGGCATGAGGGAGGCAGGTGGAGAAGGAGCCCGTCCTCGCGAAGCGCCCCCTCAAGCTCACCCAGACGAAAAGCAAGAGCTGCTGGCCAAGTGCACGTGGAGTAAACGCAGAAAAGCGTGTTTGCTTTTGAAGAGCCCGGCAAAGGAGTCAAGCTTGGCTCAGCCAGGCCCCCACAAGGTCCTCATCCAGCGGGTCCTCTAGACCCAGCAGTGGGCAACTCGGACGCTAGCAGAGAGGTCAAGGGCTTGGGCCCCAGGGTCACAGAGACTCTGCTTCACGTCTGATGCCGAGGGACCAGAGTGAGCCTGGGCAGGCAACAGAACAAGTTACCTAACGCTGACCCTCAGCTAATGCCGACCCTCAGCGCACAGAACGTTCTTAACAGGGGATGAGATGAGATTAAATGAGGTAGTGCCCGTACACACATGCGAACGCACAGGAAAGCTTAGCTTCTCATGTTATTACCGGTGTTGTTAGCACAATATTAATCCTGGTTAATCTTTTTATTTAAAGGCCACAGCTGAACTGGTCCTCACTGACCAGAATCAGCATCAGAAAGGACAGGGCAGAGCTCTGCGTGAAGTCTGGACATCACACACACTGTCTATACCAGGCGGCCCTTCGCCAACAAGCGGCTGTCAAACACTGGCTATTCTCCTCCTCCAGAGATCGGCCTCCTCTCAGCTCACCCACCTGCTCCTCAGCCTGCGCCCGAGAGGCTCAGGAAGAGAAAAAAGGTGCAAAGTCAGCACTTCCTACAGAGCTGAAAAGAGATCTGAGGTACAGAGCCACAGAATCCCACCCTCTCCTGAAGTGACCTGGACGAGCCTTCCTGCCCACAGCCTCAGGAGATCTCTTAATGGAAAGAACGCGGGGTTTAGCAGCTCAAGCTCCGGGTTCAGAGGACCATTTGGTAACTGAGTGACGTCAGACAAACCCCCTCTCTGGCTTTATGTCTCTAGCTTGTAACAGGGTGGCAGCAACATCTAAATGTCTCAGAAGGTGACCATGTGGAGCAGACCGCACTTTCCCCAGATAGCCACATACCACCCCCCACCCTACATGCTGGCTACAGTACGACCTTGACATGCTTCCAATCAAGAGACGAGGTCTGTAGCCTCTTCCCTTTGGGTTAGACGAGTTTGTAACTGACTTGTGTTCCAAGACGGTCAAGGCTAGGTCAGAAAAAGTGAGGTCACCTCTGCCTCACGGGCTGGAACACTCATCCTGAAGCCTGAAGCCACTCTATCAGGCGCTAAGACTGCCCTCAGCCTGCCATGATGTGAGGAAGCACAGAGCAGGTCCCAGAGAGAGGCCAGACAGAAGGGGGGCTGAAGCCAGAGGAGGAGAGACGCTTGGTCAGCCTCCACTGCCGCAGCCTTGTGAGATGCCTCCAGCCAGGGCCATCCAGCCCAGCCCCTCCCAAATTCCTGATCCACAGAAACCACGAGAGATAATGTAATGATTGTTGTCTGAAGCCAGTAAGCTTTGGTACGATTTGTTATGCATCAATAGATAACTGGAACACCACGCATACAAAAACATGCTGTAAACTGATGAGTAAATATTAAGGACTGCTAATGCTCTAATAAGTTTTATGATCATTTCCTCTTCAAGTCTGCCCTTGATTTTGTCTTTGGAAAAATACATGTGCTGGGGATGGGGTGAGGAGAATGCATACAGATTTGCCTTTAGCTTCTGAGAAATAAAAGCCCAATTGTCACCAAATGAGTGGTGTCAATATGCAAAATGACATCTCAATTCACCTGGAGGCATCATCTAGAAATGAAAAATCTACGAACTAATTAAAATGTGACTTGCAGCAGGAGGATTTCCCCCAGCAAAGCCAAGCTTAATTCTCCGCACAGACCCTCACAACCCTAACCCTCTGTGTTCTGCACAGGGGCTGGACTCCCCAAGCAGTCCAGGAAGAAGCCCTCTTATCCACCCACAGGAAGAAAGGAGGATCCTTGCAGGAGTGAGAATGCAGAGCTGGAGTCTGGCTTCTGCCCCAGAGCTCAGTACCCAGGTCAGGGGAAGGTTCCCCACCAACCACAGAACAAGTGTGCCCGGGGAGGCGGGTGCCTCTCTTTTCAAAACCGCAACTTCCAGGTTCTCAACACAGCAGTTCCTGGGAGCAAATTGAGATCGTAGGGCTGTCAACGGCCTAGGCGCTCATCATCTTGACAGATACTTAGCTATTCATTTAAAAACAAGCGAGGGAACAAGCATCAGCTGTATTTTTTAATTACTCCTGGATAGGACTGGGAATGCTTTGGCATAATTGGGGTATTGAGTTTTTTTTTCCCTTTGAAGGCCTTGTTGCAGCAAGAAAAATACTGTGTTTATTCTAATTAAAACCAACCCTTCTTTTAAACCATCTTAGCCATGGCAAGGCAGAGGACGACAGCTGTTTACTGTGCATCAGGCAATGGGGTGACGGTGACCAGGGCTGACTGCTGAATGTGCACCTTTCGGCATGGCTCTCTCTTACTTCCAGTCTCAGCTCTTGTTTATACACTGGCTCTAATGTAACATGAGCTCATCACTCCCACTCCTGCAATCCTCAGCCCAGTGAGGTATAACCTACCATGGACCAATATTTCAGGGAGGAGAGTATTTCAGGGCACATCGTGTCCAAACTCATCACGGCTTCCAGGGCTCAAACTGCCCACCTGACACCATCGTGGGTGGTTCCCAACCAACTCCATGTAAACGGATCCCCTGGGGCCCAAGTGACGGGTACAGACCCAGGCCACTCCCCTACAGAGCATGACTCTGGGGCAGGGCCCAGGAATCTGTATTCTGGATCAATACCAGTCTAGGTGAGAAACTCGACCTTCAGACACAGAAAGCCCAAGCCTCAGACTCCATTCTCCTGACCTTGCCATCGTGCGGGCCTGAGCAGGGCAGCCACGTCCGTGCCCCCTCTGTCCCCAGGCAGCACCACGGCCTCCCGGCCCCGCCAGGCACCAGGCTGCCAAGGCCCCGTCCATTTCCTGCCACACACGGCCGCCTGACCAAAATCTGTTCCCTCCTCGCTCTGAAACTGGGACACTGCGCAACGGATTTTCAAAATCCTGAGAACAACAAGCTTTCAGAAGACAGGTTGAGCAGGAAAAGCTACACTGCAGAGGGCCGACGGCAGCTCTCGGAGCATTGAAAATAGCCACACGGCTCAGCCAACCGGGGCTTCCTTGGTAGCTTAGTGGTGAAGACTCCGCCTGCAAGGCAGGAGACCCGGGTTCAATCCTTGGAGAAGGGAACGGCATCCCACTCCAGTATTCTTGCCTGGAGAATTCCATGGACAGAGGAGCCTGGCAGGCTACAGTCTAAGAGATTTGCAAAGAGCCGGACATGACCAAGAAACTAACACGCTTAAGTTAATAGTGAAGGGGAGGGAGATAGCTGAACCTAGCCCCCAACAAAAGAAGTTGTGCTCCTACACCTGGCAGAGGAAGAATACAAAAAAGGATTATGGTCCACATAAATAGCACCTCTAAAGCTTTCTGGTGTCCCAGCCTGTTCAGAGTGGCGCTTTGTTCTCGCCCCCCACCTCTCAGACCTGACTCGACCCCCAGAGGAATACAGACGTCCAGGCCTGTCCTCCAGGGACAGATGGGGAGGCAGCCCACCTGAGCACGCCTGCATGCAGCCAGACGCCTGGGCTGGCCATGGCCGGGTTCGGCCACCTGTGCCCAGTATCTGACGGGGCACAGCAGCTCGCCTCCCCCGCAAGTCAAAACCATCAGGCTGTAGAAGGCAGCAGTGGCATTGTGACTGAGAAAATGCTATCACTGATAGCATTGATACATACCATTGTGTATCAATGAAAATGCTATTACTGATACATACCAGTGTATCAGCCCATTCATCAGTCTCAAGAATGGCTCAGCAGGGCTGGGAAGGCAGGGCGTCTGTAGACAGAGGGACAGGGAATGGGCTGTCCACTCTGGGACAGGGGAGTCATTCATACCATTTGGTAGAAACAGCATAAAACCTGCACGTACCACATCACCACGCAGGACAAGAGGTCTTGGCCCCCGCGGACCTGCAGGACACGTGGCCGGGGTGGTGTTCGGGAGACGGGGCAGGAGTCCCGGCACCCACTGGAGACTGACAGGCTGGCCCTCCCACACTCTACTCTGCTCCAGTAACCACCTGTATTCTGCCAGAATGACACTAGCGACAATAATTAAGCCCAGATCTCTGTGGATCGTTCGCAGTGATAATTCCACCTTTGTAATTCAGCTTCAGATAAACCCCTTTTGTTCTGCCTTATAACACAGACTCTAGTATCAGTCAAGTATATTAACTGGAGCCTATTACTGTCACAAAAAACGCTCCCTGGGCCATAGCAAAAGACTCCCCAGACAAAACTTTATGTCATGTTAATCCAAGCTTTAATAACCATGAGGATATATAACCGTATTCTAATTGTGCTCTGCGTTCCCGCATACAAAAACAGAAGATATCAAAAATGACAGCGGCAGATCTCTTAGAATAAAAAAGCATGAATTCCCCACTCAGGGTGCTGGGACGCTGGGGCAAAGGGATGCGTGTTTATATGGGGAAAGAAGCAAGCTGGGGCTTCCGAGGAGAGGGGAGGCTTTGGGGCTGGTGCGGGACCCCCAGAAACCAACGCCACCCAAGGCTGAAGGCTGGGTCAGGGAAAATGCTGGGAAGTACCCATGGTGATGGGGTAGAGACAGGAGCAAAGTCAAGAGAGCCAAGTCAAAGACGCAAGGGGAAATAAAGAGGCTGAGGCTGAGTGGGGGCTTCCCAAGGCAGCGATGCCAACCCCTAGGTTCGTGACTTGGCTTGAACTCTAAGCCAACGGTGACCTTAGCCAAGTCATTCCCACTCCTCGGGGCCTCCCGTTCTGAACAGAGGGCATTTCGTCAGACCCAGATGACTCATCTCCTTCAAGTCCTCTCCCAGAGGCTCAGCAGGAGTAATTGAGACAGAGAACGGCCCCAGGGCTGGAGCTCCCCATCTCCTAGCGCTGCTCTTCACCGCTCCTTTAACGCCATCGTTCCCTCTCCACGCCGTGCGGTTTGCTCAGTTATCACACTCGCTGTCTACCGTATGTCTCCCTCCACCTGAATTCCAGCCTACCAGGGCTGAGATTACGCCGGTTCTGTTCACTGATGGACCCCTGGCGCCCTGGATGGTACCCGGCACACGGTGTGTGCGCCAAGGGTGTCTGCCGAGGGGGCACCACTACCAACCAGGCGTGTGGCCTGAGACGAGATTCCTCAATCCACGGAGACTCAGTCTCCTCAACTGCAGAAGGAAAGACACAGCTCCCTCCCAGTGCTGCTGAGACGATTAAAGAGCGGGTGCTAAAGCATCTAGCACGGCAACTGCCAGGCAGAGCATGTCATTTTCCAGAGCAAACAAGACCCTCTGAGGCTAAGGACGCAGCTCTCACTGTTCAGGCCAGAGGCAGCGGTTTCATCCTGTCCCTCTTCTCAAGGTCATCACGACAACCCTTCCTTCTTCGAGAACCCTCCCCTCTACTTCTCCAGCCCCCAACCCCAGGCCAGGGCCACAGTCCTGGCACCTTTTCTAGCACCAGAAAAGGACCAAGACAGCATCAGGCTCTTGCAGGGCACCACTGTGCCAGGGACTTCTGGGCACGGGCGTTCAGAAGGCCAAAAAGAATCTGGGCAAAATATAAAATCGGGATGCTGCATTTTGATGGACCTCCCTTCCGGCGGGTGGTGAGGATGAGACATGACCAAGTGAGCACACTGGGAAAGGAAGAATTACTACTTTCTGTTACTTCACCTCTCTGAGCCCTGGCTTCCTTATCTGTAAAAAGGGGGATTATACTAACCCTCATGACCGTATCTCACGGGGTGATGGTGGAAACCAAACGTGCAGGAGCAGGCTTCTGCTACTTTGAGAGCAGCCAGAGGCAGACGGGGAGGGGCCAGGCACGCGTGGTTTGCGACGGGAGACGTGACCTGGAGAGCGAACTCCGTGGCACAGGCAAACCACTCATCTTCTCCAAAGGGGCGGTGTCTTCTCTGTAGAAGGTGGATCCAGCTTTCTCTGTTCCACCAGCCTCTTGATGCTAAGTGATGCTGGGACAGGTCCTCCACAGCCCACCAATCACTTCAAGGCCCACAGGTCCAGGGCATGACAATGCCCCCAGGGCTGGGAATAGCAGCGCCTATCTGCTCCATGTGGTTTGGGCAGCTGACGAAGGTTTTATAATACTAATAACAGGCAGACTGGGAGATCCGATGGCTATTCATAATACTTCTTCCCTCAGAGGACACAGATAGTCAGCCAAGACCAGATCCTGCCTAACTTAGGATCCTGAATGCCTTCATCAGGTGGAAGGGATGGGGAACAGGAATCTTGTCATACATGTTATGACTCAAAACACAGGCAAAGCGCTGGTGCCCATCTGGGCTGCGGCTCTGCTGGGAGCGGACTGTGACAGCAAGCCTTCCTTGATCGAGGTCTGAACAGCCAGCCTCTTTATTGGTATCTGTGCTGCACTTAACAATCAAAGTAAAAGAAGCGGAAGGTGGCAAGTGAGGACACTGACTTCATTCATCTCTCTTCTTTTATGCTGTAGATCAACTATGCAGTCAGATTCTATCAGGAGACAAAGCCGGGAATCCCCAGTGTGACAGCAATCTTCCCTTCCACCTTTCTTCTGAGAAGAGGCGAATGACAAAACCACCCCAAATGCCCAACTCCAAAAACTCTCAGGCAACAAAGAGGCAGCGTGTGGAAGAAAGACGATTGCTTTCCAAGTGTCCATGGTACCCGCCTGATCCCGGGAGCCCAGTGGCTGGCACCCGGAAGTCTGATGGCCTGGATGAAATAAGAATCCAGGGTCCACCCTTTGGCACAGGAGCCTGAGTCTCCTTGGCACCAACAGGGACTACAGCGGGCTTCAGTCTGCAACCCATGCCATGCTGCCTCATCCCATCTTAACAAATTTTCAGCTCCCCAAAGTGGGAAAACTGAAGGAAATGAACGCAGGACAGAGATACTCCAAAAAAGAACCCAAAGGGACCACCCCCGCCCACCCAGAGACTGGCCTGGGGCATGCCAAGGGCAGGCATCCTCAGCTGCTGCTGTGATGTTGTCAATACCATCCAAGAGTGCGTTTTCCCTTGCCCATGGGGCATTGGTTGCCAGAGACTTAGATATCTATTTGAGAAGCTTTGGTATTGATTAGGTCAAATACTACAAGGTTTTTCTTTCCTGATATCTTGACCTTAGAGGGTCCCAGAGGGCTTGCCTAATATAGGAACGCCGCAGTGAAAATAGCTGGGGGGAAGAAAGACACTCGATAATTTACATTGTCCTGATTTCACTTGTTCAATCACCTCCAACGCTCACGTGGAATTTCGCAAATCCTTCCCCCGTTTTTCACAGGGATTACTGAGACCCTGACAACAGGACAGATGCCTCGCTTTACTCAAGAAATACTGCTGAGAAATACAAATGAAGGACTGAAGCAATTCAGAACATTATAAATCAGAAACAATCTTTTTCATCTCCGTTAATATATGAACTCCAGGCGGCAAACCTGGTTTGAAAAAAAAAGAAAAAGAAAAGGCTTTAATCACAACAGGTTTAGGAGGTATCAGGAGCAAATTACAACACTAATACAGTCCTCAGAGAAGAAAAAGTAAGTTTTGAAAGAGCAAAATGATGACTTTCAGAGCAGTACTCATCTTCCTTATGATCGATGTTATAAATGCATCACCCATCCAGGGAGAAAAATTGAGGCAGAGACTACCAAGCTAGAGGGCTGAATGAACGGGAGGAAGAAGGGAAACTGTGGCCCCATGCTCCAGTCGCTAGTTAGGTAGTGAAGACTTTGAATAAAGCATCATTACCGTGCTCCTCTCTTCCCCCAGAACGATCAGTGACTCCCGAATGGCACCTGAGGACTGGCAGGCAGACTCCCCTCGCATCGCCTGGTGAGAGCAAGAACCACGATCCCAATCCTTCTCTTCCCAAACACATACCTTCTCTGATGAACTCAAGCTCAAGTGCACCCCCAGTTGACCCCCACGCTCTCCCTGAAAAGCCCCCAGGTGGCCCAGACCCTCTGGGCGCCAGAGTTCTGCATCAGGAGCCCTGCACGCCTACACTCAGCCTATCCAGGGTCCACGGTCAGCCACGAGCGTTTAACCCAAGGCCAGCTACCCCTTTGCCCCGAGTGCTCTCTCGGGCCGCTTCCCGGCACCTCAGCTAGTCTGAGTTACTTCTGAGGCCAGGGTCAGTGTTCACTGGACTCCAGCTACATATGACATGGTTTTCTAACAGCTGCTGCTGCTAAGTCACTTCAGTTGTGTCCGACTCTGTGTGACCCCATAGACTCACTTCCTGGAATCCCAGCGGTCCTTCACCTGTTCCCTCTGTGACCCCCTTCACCCCACTTCTGCTCGGCTCTGTGCCTGTGCGTGCTCTGAGAGAGGCCCCCAGCCAGAGCTGCTGATAAAGGAGCTAGGAAGAAGCAGGTCAACCCCCCGTGTGGCAGAATCACGATACACTGACCAGCGCGTGTGCCTGGGAGGGACACTCCTGCGGTGGGAAGGCTGAGCCCTTTACCCTGACGCTAGGGCGACCATGATCTGTGGGCAAAAGGCCTACTCGGGGCGGGGAGGCGCCTCCCCCCGGAACCCCGGCCAGGTGCTCCACGGCCGCTGCCAGCTCGCACCTCGGCGCCAAGGAGTCTGAGCCATTCTAAGTCACCAGTTCCAAGCACTAAGCTGCTGCCGCTGGCTGAGGAGAAGAAAAGAGGGGGGAACGAGACTGTGCAAAGAACAAATGCCCCCCCCCCCCAAAGGCATTTCAGCCACTCAGAACAATCTGGAAGACTGGAGATGGGAAAGGGAGCAACCAGAGTGTCCACCCAAAGTCCTTCTAGGATGTGCCCCCGTTTTACTCTATGGAAACACAACGTCAGGGCATCCCACCAAGCCCACAGTCACTTCTGGGCCTGGATATCCTGAAACAAGAGCCATGACGCTCTCTTCCAAATGCATCCCCTTTGGCAAGGATCATCTATTTGCTTTGGAGTCAGGACAGGCATGTGAATCCAACCCAGCCACCGCTCACTATGTGTTCATCGGCCCGCACTAAAGGCAACTGCAAACCCTTCCGGGATGACTGAGGGTGCTTTTCAAAGACAGAGGGCTACCTGCGGCATGAGAAAAATTTTAAAGAGCCCCCAATCCTCCAGGCTCTAATTAGAAGGTGTCTGCAGATCTCCTGCCAAAGGAGATCTAAGAAACGGAAAACATGGCACGTGCCAAGGACAAGCGCCTTGGCCTGATGACCACCCCAAGACACTTGGCAGACTCCAGCAAGCTCCAACAACAGATGCACACGGGGCAGCAAAGGAGAGGTCCCCAGGGCACCTAAAGGGAGGCCTGTCGCTAAACATTCTAAGCAACGTTAGGATCATGTACATTATTTCATTCCCATCTCTACCATGACCCTTCCGGATAAGCTTGATGGTCACCTTTTTGTGAATGAGAAATTGAGGTTCTGGGAGACTAAATGGCTTTCTTGAGAAGAGCTCCAGGATCCATGACCTTTCTGCCATAGCTTGCTACCCTTAGGAACCTTTTTGTTTGCCAGAAGTGGAAGTTAAGAGGGCTTTTCCAAAAGAAGTTTTTATGTCTTTGCGTCTCCCATTTGATAAACTCAGGTGAACCTGAAGCAAATACAATTCGTTTCTAAGGTTCTGTCACCTGGACGTCCCAAATACCCTTTCTTCTCCCTCCTGTTGACCCCAATTCCTCATCCTTCAAACACCATGAAGAGTTACAGCCTGCAGCACCCACCTGGGCTGCTATGCTGGGAGGTACTTAGATTTGTAAGCAAATCCACTTGTCGCTCCAGCTCTTCTTTGTAAAGCCCTTCTCAGCGAAGGTTTGGCCATCAGGAGGAGGGATGGTGACCATCCGTGCCAAGGCAGAGGTCCGCAGCCTCTGGGTGCCCATTCAGCTGGGTTAGCTCCCCAGGTACCCAAAGGGAAAGACACAACGAGGACGGCAGGGGTGCATGGTAACCAGGAGAAGGCCCACCCGACACTGCGGTCACCAGTGTCCAGCACCGCTCTAGGCACACAGCCGGCTCTTTGCTGAAGACGCTGATGACCAGGAACTGGGAGGGAGCTGCATGTGCCGGGGAGAACTGACAGGAAAGAAGCTTCAGGGGCCACAGGTGATGGAGTCTCACCAGGAGCTCACACACGGCGCTCTGGGACAGCTGCTGGGCTGTCCCAGCTGGCCACCCCGGACGGGCGCGTATGGGGGCTCTGTGCGGTGAGAGCCGGGCGGTGCAGGAGCCTCCCTGGCCAATCCAGACTCCCAGAGCTAGTGCTCAGCGCCCCAGAGCCACGTGGCTCAAGTTCAAGGGCGGCATCCCCTCAGGGGCAGACCTGTGCTTCTCCCGGACACTCACCCCCCCACAGGCACCGGGGAGCCCCCTCCATCCTTCCCCGCGCTGCCTCTCCCCTCGCCTGGTGACGCACTCTCTTGAGAAGTCTCATTAGGCCCCACTGCCAATCCCACACCCCAGGTTTCTCACGAACACATGGGACTGGGAGGCTGGAAAGCCCTCTGAGATTGCGTCCAACTCCCGCCTTCGACAGATGACAGGTACCTGGGCTCCAGAAGCCACGTGGCCTGCCCATGGCCACTCTGCCAGTTGGCAACAGAGCTGGGACTCAAACCCAGAGCTCTTAATGACCCTTAATGGCTCCAATGACGCATAACGAGCAGGAAAGGCGCTGCATTTCTGGGCAGGAACTGAGTGAAGGCGCCGGGCCTGCTCCTGGTGGCAGGTCCCTACTCAGACAGAGCGGCCCGCTTGGAGCTCTCTGCCAGCACTCTTGCTTCCTCTCCGCCCTGTGTGCACCGCCGGCTCTAACCTGCCATCATTTTGCAGCATCTGAGCAGATTTCGAAGCTGTGTTTCTGGCTCAGAAAGGTGCGCTATACACATCACTGCGCCCCCACAACCCCCAAAAATTAAAGGGATGAACAAGCCAGTCTCTAGTCCACACACGTAAGCTCCCCAGGCCCCCAGGGGTAGGCGGAGAGAGTTAAATATGATAGTAGGAAAAAAGGATCTGTCCAAGGAAAAGAAATCTCAGCCCCAACGCTGATTATCTTTCATTATTCCACTGAGCTTCCGCAGATGCTGAAAGGAGGCGGATGTTTAGGATGTATGGAAATCTCATTTCCTCCTGGGACAAGGGGGGCAGGGTGCTGTCATTATACACAAATGAGTTTTCCCCTGCTTGCTTCCTCCAGTAATCTTTCTACCACCCTGAGCAGAAACGAGGCTGCCTGGGCCCAGCAAGGTTGTCGGGAGAAATGCAGGCGCGCGGGCCGCTGCCCTGGGCTCCAGACGGTCTTCCTCGCTCATCCTCCCCTTCCGATCCCCCCGGCACAGGGCAAGGCCCCGGGAGGAGCTCCCGGCCTGGAGACTCGGGGACGGGCCGCAGAACGGGGGCCAGACAGGGGGAGGCTGGCACGGCCGCAGGTGTCTGTGGGCGGAAGGACGGGTAAAGTGGGGCGCACAGATGGAAGAGGGCTCCCGGCAGAGGACTCGGGCCGGGGCTGCGGAAGGATGTTCGGTGTGGGGCTCAAGTTGGGGGTGATGAGGGGGCAGAGGGGGTCCCCCCGAAGGGCGCCCCTGCCTCCCGGGGAGCCTCTGGCTCTGTTCGGGGGGTGACGGGGACCGCAGGAGGGTGCTGAGCATTAGAATGGTGTGGCTAGACCGGCCGCTTAGGACTTGCCTCTGGCGGCGTGCAGCAGAGGACCGAGCCGCAGGTCGAGAGAAGCCTGGGCACTTGGGTGCCTGCACAGATGAGGGACGAGGGGCCAAGGGCAGGGCAGCGGAAGAGAGGAGGGCCCAGCAGTGCTTTCAGGAACGGGAGGAACGGTGACCGTTGACAGGATGCGCGGGAACGGCCCTGACCACGGCCCTCACCTCGGGGGCACCCGAATGGCCCCCGAGTCACAGAGCAGGGGCCCGCCCCTCCCTGTCAGGATGCCCCTCACAGACCCTGTGGGCCAGCCCTCGGGGGGCTTCCTGCACTTCCCACACCCACACCCCAGGCCGCCTCCCACCCTCCCCACCCGAGGACACTAAACCCAGCCTCGGAGCCCCCACCCCACCACATCCGGCTTAGCTCCCTCCGCCTTGTGCCGCACACACTTGGACCGCAGTGGAAGATGGTGTGACCGCCGTCTCATCTGCTAGACTCAGCTCCCGGCAAGGACCTGGGCAGGCCTGGGAGAGTGTGGACACACCGGGAGTTCCTAAGTGTGGCAGGATGCTGAAATACCAGCTCTCAGTGGGACGTCCAGGTGGCGGAGGTAAGGGGGCTCTTTCACACTGAGTCTCACATCCACGGTCACCACTCACATCCTCCCAACTCTGAACCAACCACATAACTTGGAATTTATTGCCTGACAGACAGCTTACTCAGAGGAAAAACAGAAGGCCCCTCACCAGTGAATAAGCTTCCCAGACACACGCACGCGGAAGGCAAGGCTGACAAGCATGGGTGCTCGGGGTCCCATGCATTATCTGCATGGACTGTAAGGACAGCACCGTCAGCTTCTCTGCAAGAGGGAGGGTTCGGAAACACCGTTTCTTTCATGACCTAACGACCCAAGCTCTTCTCTTGAGCCCGATTCTGGCAGCAAGCAAGCTTTGTTTTTTTTTTGCTGGGCTGGATTTGGTTTGGTTTGGCCCTTCCCTATTAAAAAGGAGACTCAACTCATTCGGATTAACTGAAGTGAAAAGAAAGCAATACCTCTGCTCTAATTCCACAAGGCGAGGAGAGCCCCTTACAAACTCATTTCTGGTTCTCAAACGCTTGGGAACCTGTGGGTGAGAGGAAGGGCATGACGTGCCTTTTCTCTGAGGAAAAAGCAAGGCCGCGACATTCCTCCTTCACCAGCTGGGCAGTGAGAACGCCGTCCCGGACACACGGGTGTTTAAGTCAGAGCGCAATCTGCAGGAGGCGAGAAGAGTCAGTTCAGAGGTAGTGCAGAGCTAGTCTGGCCCCGCGTCCTGGGGAGGTGACGGAGGGGGATGAGTCTGGCTGGAGATACGGACCCCCAGAGGCTCCCGGAGCTCTGACAGAGGGAAGCCGGCTCTGGGACATTCCCGCACAGGGGCGGATCGGTCTGAAGCGTGCAGCAGGCTCGGAGCAGGGGTGTCTGCCTGCTGTCACTAGCCCCCACGGCCTCCTCCACCCCGTGGAAGAGGGGCTTCACAGGGCAGGTGGTGTGACAACTGGGTCTTCCAGCAAGGAGAACGCCGGCCGTGCAGAAATGGGGCCGTTTCCTACACGAGCATGGCGAGCACAACCCTGGCAACCCATAGGAGGCCGGGACAAGTCAGAAGCACGGATAGTTCATGGGGGCTGGAGAAGCGGGAGGGTAACACGGAACGGAGACAGGGTCCGACCGCCCAGCAGCACTGAAACCTGCTCTCGGAGACGCCCTGGCTCTGCTCAGGAGGCTGCGGCGAACCAGCAAGCGTTTTCAGGGAGAGATATGACATGATCGAAGCTGTCTTTCCAGCACCTCTCTCCATTCGCAGCTTACTGGCATGGAAAGAAAGCACTAACTAGGCTACTGAGGCAGACCAAGGAAAAGAAAAATATATCCTTAGAGTCTGAAATAACCGGAAGAGAGAACTTCCGAAGCTGACGGCACCAGAGTCAGAGAGCGGACTGGGGTGCAGAGGAAATCACATTTTAAAATTAATTTGGGGAGGAGAGTGACAGAAAGAGGAGGAGAAACACTGGAGGTTTTCAAGCTTGGCATCCCGAAACGCAGTCGGGGTAGGGGTATCGATGCAGACCGGTTCACATAAAGGTTATGCCTGAGGTGGAGGCAGACAGAAGACGCAGGGGACTGAGCCGGAAGGACATCAACTTGGGGCGGGGGGAGGGGGGGCAGGAGACGAGATGCAACCACCAGTTGAGGCCGAGGATGGGCAGAGACAGGAAGGAGGATAGCCCAAGACAGAGAGATCGCTCCGGGGGCCAAGTACAACCTCCGGAGGCAGACTCACATCCCAGCTCTGCCACCAGCCAGCGGGGAGAGCTTGGGAACGTCTGCCACTGCTTCCATGCCTCAGTTTCCCCATCTTTAAAATGAGGTCTTAGCTCCAAATGCATGGGTTTATTATACTCAGCGTTGCAGCTGGAGCTGGAAGCCTGCAGACCTCGCACGTCTCTGCTTTGCCACGGGCTCTCTGCCAGGAGGGGGCGCGCGAGAGAGACTCACGGGTGGGAGGAGGGAGGTGAGACGCACCCCTTCCAGTTGGCTTCCACTCAGCGTGCAGCTTCTGTGAGCAGCGCCCAGCAACGCTCTTCCACCCTGCAACACACGTGCCTTCCTGCCCCATCACGGAGTCCAGTGTGCAGCCTCTCCCGACATCCGCTGAAGTGGGGAGGGGGCACCCCCTGCCCCTCCTTCAGAGACCCCCTCCTCCAGACAGTTTTGAGTAATCCCAGCCTCGTCAGCCCTAGGGTGGGGCTGCTTCCTGCGGTGGCTACACCCAGGGTCCCTTAGAGCACTGACTTTCTGAGTGTGTCCCCAAACAGGCGCTGGCATCGCTTGCAAACTTACTGGAAATATGAATCGGGGGGCCTTCTCCAGATCTACTGAACCAGAAACCACGTGACCATGGGCTCACACAGAGCTTGGACACAACTGAGTGACTAACACACAGTTTAGTTAACTTTATATTCCAGTCTTTTAACTCTGCACAAATAACTGGTGTGGTTTCTGTCCCCTAAATAGACCTCAATTCAGGCAATAGGGATAAGAGTATCTACCTCACACTAGTAAAAGACTTATCATTAGTCTATTAGGTCACAGAAGTCAAAGGCAGAATTAAGAGACGTTATGGTGTATGGAATCAAATATAAAAAGGTTGTCGGATTGGGTTATTATTGTTGCCTTTTAGAACAAAATCTGGGGAGAAAAACCTAACATAAACACATAGCCTGACTCTCTCTTACAAAATACTTCCTTCTCAGTCACTTCCTACATGGACACCATGCAAAACCACTCCATCGATCAAGCTGTCAGAATGAACTGCAAAATTCTTAACAGTCTCTCTCACACAAAATGTCCACATAATCCAATGCATCTGGGGGGCCTGGCCCTAGCTTTCTAAATGCAGGCACATTCAGATGGCCCTTGGGCTTCCCTGATAGCTCAGTTAGTAAAGAATCCTCCTTCAATGCAGGAGACCCTGGTTCAATTCCTGGGTCGGGAAGATCCCCTGGAGAAGGGAAAGGCTACCTACTCCAGTATTCTGGCCTGGAGAATTCCATGGACTATACAGTCCATGGGGTCGCAAAGAGCTGAACATGACTGAGCATCTTTCACTTTCACTTTCAGATGGCCTTCAGAAGTCCTCAGAGCAGCACTGCTGTTCGCAAACAGGGGACCGATTCAAGTAACAGGCGCAGAGTCTCGGGATGTTAGAGCTAAGGGACCACCCAAATGGTCCAGCCCAAACCCCTCACGCTTCAGATGAGGATGCTGAGACCCCAGAGGTGAACAGACTTCTCCAGGATCAAAGGGTCACCCCAACATCCCAGGCAACACCACGTTTCATAACTCCCCTCCCCAAACACCCTCCCACTCCATCAAATGTGAGTGACAGGCCGGCCATGCACACTCTCTTTCCTAAGTACAGTAGTTTCGCAAGCAGCAAGAAACCACAGTGTAAACGGGGAGAGGAGGACCACAAAAGTAAAGCTGGGAATCGCTTGGGAGGGGGCACGACTGTCAGCAGGCAGTTTTCTTTGCCCATCAAAATAATAAATGAAGTCAGGCGTCTACTGTAGCGTGGACGCCAAAGCAACTGTGAGCCCACGGTGTTCTCAACATCTCAGGAGACGGGCAAGTCACTCCAAGACAATGCATCCTTAATGCATTCTTAAACAGATTCTGACTCAAACCCTGAGACAGTTGGGCCCCTTCCAAGAAACGTTAGCCTCTGTGAGATATCTCTTTCAGTCCTCTCCAGTAGATCTCCTTGGAATTTGCCAGATAAAGAGGCAATTTATCATGTGGCCGAAGGTTATACGTAATGCATTATCTGCCTTCCACCAGGATTTGCCCATCCATGTACGAACCCTGGCTGGGCCTCCATCTTGAGGTGCCATAGCAACATGAAATCAACAAGGAGAGGACTGTTAAATGAATAATTTACTGATTTCATAAGAACCTGTCTTGCAATTTATAGTTCTATTATTTTTCCTACCCGTGTCTTAACGTCTCTGTGTAACAGCTGCAATCAGACTGAATAATATTTGAGAATCTAATAAGCATATGCAACCCTGGACTCAAACTGACAGGTGTAGACTGGTTCTGAGGGTGGTAACATTCCTCGGAGGCCAAATTTGACCACTGCTGTCTTTTCCTCACCTCTTGTGCAAAAGAGTAGAAGTTAGGGAGCAAATGTCCTCCAATAAGCTTTACATTTTCAAATGAAATGTTTTTCTTCCTTGGGATATCTGGAGCCAATCAAGGCAGAGTCGAGTGGCATTCAGAACTATTATATGGAAGAAATATCACCGGCTACAATTTACCAATTGTCACTTTTAAAATTCCCCAAAGACCTAGTTACTAGCAAAGGAGAGAAAAAAGAAGAAAAAAAAAAAAAAAAGCAAAGTATAGTTTCAATGACAATTGTGATATTTTAGAAGCTCTTTCAATATCATCAATGATGCCATTTTAGTGGCAGAAGCACATCTTGTCACTCAGCCTCAATTTAAAGGATATTTATGAAGAAGACAATACAATGAAAGCAGACTTATTTGCTGGCTTATTTATTTGGGTGGAATAGGTTACAGATTATTTTGGTTCTGTGCTGAAGCAGAACGGATGTATGCTTTTGAAACGCATTACCTGCCACCTGCTTCTCTATAGTCTTCTCCAGAAAATCAACCCAAGAGAAGACCACTGACTCTGGGGAGATGCAGACATCTAGTGGTCACAGCCCTGGGGAGGTCGCTGCAGAAGTGCGCGCTGACCACGATTCTGGATGAGGTGGTCTCCCCGTCTCCACTGCCCTGGGTCCACTCTCCCAGCATTCCCAGCGGGCCACCAGCATCCGGAAAGGCCAGCAGTTTCCCTATCAGTGTCATTTCCTGCCTCCAAAGCCTAATGGCCACGAGCAATACAAACCCACTCCTCTGTCTTATTTTATACAGCTGATTTATGACATTGTGCTAATTTCTGCTGTATAAACTGACTCAATTATATATATTCTTTTTCATGCTCTTTCCCATTGTGATTTATTACAGGATATTGAATTTAGTTCCCCATGCTATACTGTAGGAGCTTGCTGTTTATCCATCCTATATATAATGGTTTGCATCTGCTAATTCCAAACCTTCCCCCTCTCTTAGCTGGCCGGCAAGAAGCTCTGTCCTGTCTTCAGCACACTGAGGCTAAGGCTGAAGTCACCTCTCATTAAGGGACAGGAGTGTGGGCTGGCAGGGAAACAGACTCATGCAAGTCATTTTGCAAACCTCATGTCCCCAGGACGAGGGCAGCCTGGCCCCAAAGGTAGAATGTGGCAGTTCTGAGAACACAGGATTTTTGTGCTGAATCTCTTCCCCTTGTCTATTTATAGTGCCTCATCTCTACAGCTGAGGTCTGAAACCCAGCCAAAAACAGGCAGAGGTAGGCCTGTTAAGTCCTGCTCACATGATGCAATCTCAAAATTCTGAATATATTACTCCAGGGCTGAGGCTAAGGCAGATACCCTGATGAAGGCAACAAGAAATCTCTCCAGCTTCAGAAACTCTTGCTCTTCTGGCCGGAGCCTGAACCTCGGCTAATGTCAACGTGGGTCCTGTGGATTGGCTTCAGAAACACTGAGGAAGTTTTTGTTTTCTGTTCTGCTTTCTGTTTTGACTAATTACATCGACAGATGCTATTATTAACTCTTTATGTCTTATCTTTACAAGGCTGACATTTAGAAGAGCTCTACCTCCTGGTGATTGGCCAGCAGTGAATTGCTAACGTGCAACGGAAGCATGATTGGCATTTCGGAGGCTCCAACTTGGGTGTGGCTGCCAGTAGGATCCTGGACACGTTACCTGCCCTTTCCCAGCCTCAGTTCCCCATGTGCAACAATCAGATTCTCATTCCTCAAACCTATCATAAAGGAGTAAATGGATCACAGACGCACCGGGCTAGGGCAAGTGTCTGCCAGCACATAGCAGGGCTCGGGGCCGCAGCCTAAATGTGACCACAGAGGACTCTGTTGCCCGCTGACACCCCTCCACACGGAACAAGGACAAGTGCAAAGTTCACTGGCTCCGATCAGTGCAGACATGCCCCAGCCTTTCACCATGGCTTTGCCCTCACTTGAGAACCAGAGATTCTAATCTTGACACTTTTGACTTGTCCTTCCTGCTCTTTTCTTGGAGGAAATGATGAATTACCCATTATTAAGCAGAATGCTGTTTGAGATTAAACCATAAATGTAAAAATGAAACACTGAGGAGGTTTTACCCAGAGCACAGATGAGAAGACAAATCCCATTCCAGGAAAAAAAAAAAAAAACCACGAAGTCAGGACCCGGGAGTCCAGAGAAGAGGGCTGAGACCAAAAAGCCCGGGTTTAGGGGCCTGGGAGGAGCTTGGGTTCTGGTGGCCCCCTCTCCCGCTGTGTGTCCCTGAGGCAGGAATAAACAGGGGCTGCCCCATCCCCCACTCGATGGCTCGAGGCTGCAGGACTGACCTCAGAGAGCCGTCCATCCCCGCGCCATCGGTCTCCCCCAAGCCCATGGTGAGGACCCCCTCAAGGGCTCCACGGCCAGGAGATGCCCCCGCCGTCCCTTCCCTGTGGCGTGCGTGCCAAGTCGCTTCAGTCACCTCTTTGTAACCCTATGGACTGCAACCCGCCAGGCTCCTCTGTCCATGGGATTCTCCAGGCAAAAATACTGGAGTGGGTTGCCATGCCCTCCTCCAGGGGATCTTCCTGACCCGGGGATGGGACCCGTGTCTGTTATGCCTGCTGCACTGGCAGGGGTTCTTCACCACCAGCGCCCGGGAAGCCCTGTGGCCCTTGCTCCGCCCGCCCCCATCAGAACCTCAGTCCTCCACGTGTTTGGCTGGAAGCTCCATGAGGGCTGAGGTTCACCTGCTCTGTTCAGGGCTGAGAACATGGGCACACAGCGGGCGCTCAATCGCTATTGGAAAGAACAAACAAACAAACAGAAGCAGCAACAATGAGAGCAAGTAGCCACTGTCGCAGAGGATTAATAGCTAAGTCCTTGCTTGTTTTCTAAAGAGAAGAAATCCACATGTCAGTAGCAGCAAGTGGGAACACAGGAGCAAGTCTCCTACCCAAGGTCGAAACTGGGGCCAGCTCGAACCAGAACCTAGCACAGGATCCCTGAGTTTCTTCCGATGCAGAGAACCACTCCGTGCCTCTTCCGAGAGCCAGGACCTCATGGTGGCCTTCCTCGCATCTCTGGCTCAACAACACGAGAATTCAGAAGCCCAGTGACCTAAGTGCTGGCCTTGAGTGGAGCAAAGACATCAGGAGGACTCTATCTGACTTGGATCTGGGGGCAGATAATATTGCAATGCGTACTTCAGAGGCCCGTGGCCTTTCCTTTCCTGGGAGAAGAAACTAAAATATTGGCAGGGTGTCCTAAGAGCTTCGAGTCCTGTACTTTGAAACAAAACACAAGATGTAAGCAACAAATGAAAGCTTTGCCATCAGCGTGAACTGGGAAAACATCTTGAGGGATGGAATGGGGAGCTGGCAGGAGACTGAGGAGTCTAGAATCTGGGCCCCCTGGGCGATGCCGGCGCGCCCTGATGGCTCCTGCATGAGGGGCCAGCCCTCCCAGAGCTCTGGTGTGTGTGACGGCAGTGCTGGTGCGGCTGGACCTTCTGCTGGCTTCTGGCCTGCAGCCCTTCCTGGCCCGTCGTGGACGTGCCCAGACGTGGTCCTCACCCTGCCAGGAGGCGGCGGAGCCCGGAGGAGATGCTGGTGAGGACAGTGGTGGGGGGAACTCAGGGACCAGGCTGGACAGAGGGTCTGCGGCCCCATGCTCTCTACGCCCTAAACGAGCCCTAGAACCGCAGCCAGCGTCCATGCCGGAGGACGGGGGAGCTCAGCAGCAGCTCGCTCTGTGCTCCAGGCTAGGAGAGGCTGGTCAGAGTGCCGAAAGCAGGGCTTCTCCTCCCTCTCGTTTTCAAGCTTTTCGAATGACTCCCGCTTATCATGGCGACACGTTCCATCGGCACACTGGCCCAGGAATGAACGGTCCAGGAGGGGCAGAGAGCCCGAGGCCCCGACATGGAATGGGAGCAGGCTTTCTCCAGTGGCTTCAGAGTCTGTGGGGGGCTGTTTTCTGACCAATCCTGCCCACCGTCCAGCCCCTGGCCCCCGGCCTGGAACCTCCTCTTGGCCGCCTCCCTGGCCAAGTCTGCCCCCCTTGGGGGTGCTCACATCCGTGCACAAGGAGAAGCCAGGCGCTCAGGCAGGCTCTGCAGGTAGAGGTCGCGGTGTGGGGCACGGGGATCCTAGGAGACACCTGGGGGGCGGGGGGGGGGGTGCTGCGGTTAACCACTTCTCTGTTTGAAAAAGCCGTCTCAGCGGCAGCACAGGGCTCGGAAGGAAGCCCATCTCCGAGCAGAGCAGCCGTGGCAGGTGCCTGGGGCAGCCCGGCTCATTGGCAGTCCGCGCTCCTCGGAACTGCCAAAGCCCGAGTCCATTAACCGGCAGTTGTGTCAGGAGAAAGCCCAGCTTGTCAACAGGAACGCCTTCCACGGAGGCCACATGCTGTGTTTACCGCTCTGGAGTTGAAATAAACAGCTCTCCTTCCCCTCCCCCCACACACACCTGAGGCCCCGTGAGGCCGCCCTCTGCATCAGAACTTGGGAACTGTCTGGGGTCCCCTCCCAACCCCGCTCAGCCTTTCCAAAGTCTGCTGAGATGTCTGTCCCTTTCCTCTGGACAAAGCCCCCAAATCAAAGACCTGCTAAACCAGTTAAGAAACCAGGGGACAGCTGTTCACAGGCAGAACAGGCTTCTTCTTTGTAAAAAAAAAAAAAAGCAGCAATGGTTTTCAAGTTTTTGGTGGCAAACAGTGAAAACAGCTAGGTCTACCCAAGTTCCTTGTGCTGAGGGGTGGGCTGGGGGGTGGGGGGGAACCAGGTCTCTCCTTCCTTGGCTCCACAGCACCTGAGATGCTCCCACGTGATCCTGGAAAAATGACTTCACCCACTTGAACCTCAGCGTGCTCACCTGCTAAACAAGCACGCTGCCATCTCCTAAGGACCTCTGTGAGGACAAGGGATACAGCCTTGGTACTCAGCGTCTTGCCACAGACATCCCGAGGTCCTCGGCAAAGGCAAAGGTACAGGGATCCCTGAATCACCGCGTGGCAGAGGGGCTAACAGGGAGCCTCCACACAGAAATGTTACGTGAGCAAGAAACGCACTTCCACTGGGCTCAGCCCTGAAAGCTGGGGGCAGCGGTGGGTGGGTTACTGATCTCAGCAGCTAGCATGCCCTAACACAGGGAGCCATAAAAACGGCCTCTCTGTTTGGGAGGTGAAACCAGGTAGGAAACTCAAGACCCTATTCTCTCAACTCCTACAAAGTACTTAAACAGTTGAAGGCTTCCGCCTCCACAGGAGACCCATTCTGCACCCTCCTCTGGCCCCTGATGAACTCAAAGGAAGGAGTTCAGAGGCTCTGAACGCGGGAATGCGGTGAGGATGCAGAGAGGGGGGCGTCACCTTCCCATGGATTCTGCCCGGGGTCCTCAGGAAACAGACAAGGCTATTAAGCAGAGGGAGTTGCCGACGCAAACCAACTTGGAGAGCCCTATATGTTGTGAGTGGCAGGCACAAACCGTTTGCATGACAAACCTCCTACAAGAAGCCAGCTAAACTGCCCTTTTGTGCCAATTAAAGATTCTCCAGAACACAAAGATTACACACCATTCTGCAGCGTTGACAACAATAAAACAATTTTAAAGGCTATTCAGATCTTCAGTTCACAGCTGACATTGTCGGGAGGGGGAGATGGCTGTGGCTTTGTTCTTTGCTGTTGTCGAGTCTTAAGACTTAACCAAGGATTTGGGGGGCGGGGAGGGGAGACTGGCAGACATGAAGAATTTGAAATGCATTCTTGGGACTTTATGCATGAGAAAAAGGAACAACCTGATGTTCTTTTCTTGTATGTGTGGGTACACAACCTTGTACACACACGCGCGCGCGCGCACACACACACTCACTAGCTGCTCTCTGGCGGTCTTCTGAAATAATTCCCAAGGATTCCTGGTCTCTCCAGGGGTCTGATTTACCCAGAGATACAGGGTTATGGGTGGCACTAGCAGATATTTTTGGCACCAATTAATTGAAACTACAAGGGCAAAGGCCCAGGAGCTCTTCCTGATGTGTTTGTTTTAAAGGCACATTTCCAAAACAGTCAGATTTTTTTTTTAAAGGTCTTTGGGTTTTCAGAAATGAAAAACGGATGGTTTATCCTCAGATAAAGCAAAGGGGGAAGTTTATTTTAAGTGACAGTATATTGCCTGCTAGGTCCCGATGAGGAATGACTAGAAGTCCCACAGGTGTCACGTGAGTTTTACTCTTCCCACCCACCGGTGTGTTTCTGTGTCTCTGGGCACTCCCAGGACTCGCCCAGCTCCCCACCATCCAAGGAGGGGAAGTGTGCACCTGTTATCCAATAAGCCCACGAGTGTCCACTCGACCAGACTCTCCGTGAGGACACGGAGCCGCTTCAGGCTTTTCGTCAGTCCTTCGGCTCCTACACAGTCAGAAGCTCCTGCCTGTGGCTTCACTCAGCTCCAATCCCTCACGGGCTGTGTACACCGCAGACGCGCAGTTAGAGTTCCTGTATCGGATACACGGAGGCACTTCAGATGCCCACAGGTCATCTCTCAACCAAAACTACATAGGGCCCTGGTCACACATTCAGCAGGGCAGGGGGCAGGCTCTGGGGAGGAGAAGGAACACAGGTTTGGGGGGTTCTCAGCCAGGCAAAATCCGGTTTCCCAGGGGACTCTGCAACGTCTGGGAGCATTTTTGATTGGCATGACTGGGGCTGGGAGTGTTACGGGTGTCTAGTGGGGAGAGACCAGGGAAGCTTACTAAGCCATTCCGCAAAGCACAGGACATCCCTGCAGCAACGAATCTTCTGGCCCCAAATGCCAGTCGTGCCCAGGTGGAGAAACTCTGACTCAGAACCTGAGCGGACCCGCCACTTACGCCAACTTGGTCACTTTGGGCAGGATAACTGAGACCTGGTTTTCAGATACTCTTTGCGACCCCATGGACTATAGCCCACCAGGCCCCTCTGTCCATGGAATCTTCCAGGCAAGAATAGTGGGGTGAGTGGCCATTCCCTTCTCCAGGGGATCTTTCTGACCCAGGGATCGAACCCAGGTCTCCAGCACTACAGGCAGAGTCTTCACCGTCTGAGCCAACTACAGAAGCCCTTGGCTTTCAGATGCGTGTTAACGGGGATAGTTACAGTGACCCTTCAGGAGGACTGAGGGAGGCGCTGAATAAATGACTGTCACACTAAGGAGCCAACAGCTACTCCCCTAACACATGTCTGGTGGCCTCGGGCAGCTCCACTCCTGGCCCACTTTCAAGGGCAGAAAGGAGGAAACTGCTGCCCCGAAAGCTACCGATCAGCAAACACCCCCAACTTTGCGTGAGAGCCTCCTTCCTGACCTCCGTGCCCTGAAGCAAATTCATTCACAACAGAAACATTGTCCCCGTAAGGAAGAGCAGGGGAGAAGGAAAAAACAAACCCAAGAAACAGTCAGATGGTAATAAGTCTGGGTCAGCTCCCATCAGCTGGTTGTGATCAAAACCATATTCGCAGTCTGTCTGGGGTCAAATAGAAGGCTTCAGACTGTCTCAGGAATCTGGGCCCCCAGCACCCCACCCCCAGCCCTAATCCCTCCCAAACTTCTACAAAGAGCAGCTTCAGAAGGCCAGGGAGAGAGGGCTCTCCCCTCATCGCCGCCCTGGGGTGCCTGCACAAGCGGGAGGGCAGGAGCCGGGTTCCAGCAGCACCAGCCCTACCCAGTCCTTCCTACCACTGCTTCAGTGGCGGGGGAAGCTTCCGGAAGACGGGCCAGCACACAGCTTCTGCCCATGCACCGCCTGCCCCCCAGAAACAATTAAAGAGCTCGGGCCATGACTGCCAAGTTCCTCCGTCCAATTTGGTGGATATTTTAATAGAGGAGAGAATTCCCAGAGGCCCCCCAGCGGAAATGCCCCATGTCAGGGAACGTTTGTTTTCATTTCCTTTTGCCGTCAATGAATTCTACTCATGGCAACGGTCTGGGGCTGGATCACATCCACACAGAAGCTAACCAGAAGCATTTGTTCCCTGAAATAAATCTCTCTTTGGGGAATGAGTTATATATACATCCATGTGGAGGGACCTACATACACATACTCACACATGCACATATATTATGCATCACAGACAAAACGCACGGGGCAAATCCCCCCGACACGCAGCCCTGAGCCTCCGGGAAGAGAAGGCAACGTGCTGGTGAGCTAGCGTCAAAGGGCATTGAGAGGAAAGGGGCTCGATGGGAAAACTCAGTGACGGACAGGGCCCTGGGAGTGGGGAAAACCTCACAGTGAGGAAAAGGAAAAGGTCACACAAGAGAACAAACAACAAGGCAAGAGCCGTTGCCACAGAGTGGCCAGGAACCTGCTAAGGGTCCCGTCAGGGCCTTGTTCCAACCTCACAGCAACCCGAGGAGAGTAGATACCATTAGCACTACTACTATTATTTCCATTTTACAAATGAGCAAAAATAGGGCTCCGAGAAGTCAAGGGACGTGCCCAGGGTACCAAGGCCAGCAGGGGCTGAGCCAGGGTTCACATCCGGACGGGGCCGGTCCCAGGCCAGCCCCGGCCTCTGAGACACAGCAGCCCTCTTCCCAGCCTGTTCCCTTAGGGCCTGCGAGCCTGCCTTTGGCCTGCCCACTGTGGCCGGGCCGTTTGCTTCCTGGGATCCCCGTCGCCACTCCCTCATCAGGGGACCTGCAGGCCTCTGCCTGGAGCAGCTACTGAGGAAGGTCAGGGCCACACTGGGCCCTTCCTATAGCCCCACGAGGAGGGCGGTCCCCGGAGGGAAGACGGGAGCGCCTGCTGACCTGCGTGTGGACCTGAGCTCACTCTGCAGATGCGCGGGTACGTCTGTAAGACTTCTGCGAGATGAAGATGCCTGTCTCATCTGGCTTTCGTGGGGCTCCATCCTTTCCGCTCTCAAGCTTGCTGGGGGCAAGCACCACGCACGGGCACGGACCAGAGGCAGTTGTGAGGCCCCGGCAAGAGGCCCTCGCCACCCCACAGGGCTCTCCGGGCACCTGGCCATCTGGCCCTGAGGGCGGTCCCACCCAACAGCAGAGAAGCCGCCTTACTCTCCTGTTCCCGACCCCTTAGAGGACGAGCCCCTGGAAAACTCTGCAAGAGGACCAGGCATTTTGTGGCTCAAGACTGGTAGGCCTTCCTCCTGTCTCCTGGGGCAGGAAGCAGGGAGGGGTCCACAGCTGCATGGCTCTGAGCTACTCTCTGGCTCCACTGCTTCATCTAGAGAAAAACAAGATGAATGCCTGCCTAGCTGACCTCCTGGGATCACGGAGCAGATCTGATGTGCTCTGTAAGGTGTCCATGCCAAAGAGGTCCTCTGTGAGTGCAGTCTGTACACAGAAGGCGCTCCATAAATGCCTCCGATGTTCTGGCTGGGTCTGCCGGCAGAGCCAGCTCCACTCGAGAAGCCTCGACTGAAGGTAACGCGGGGGTCACACTCCCCAGCAGCCAGGCCGGCGGCGTGAGTGAGACGGGGGGTGGCAGGGTCTGGGGACACTTGCAGGAGGGCACAGCCACCACGCAGGGGGTCACTGGGGGGGGGGGGGTCCACGCAGTGTGCAAACACGTCTCACACAAGGGCCCTGCCTTCTGCTCCAAGCTGGGCCCTCAGGGGCCTGAAGGTGGCTGGGGGAGAGACACAGCCCCCACCTCGGCTCGGGTCACCCCGGATCAGCAACACACTGGGGGCTTCACCCACCGCAAGTGCGCTGACCCTTTGTCACAGCCCCATGACCTCAGCTCAGGTCAGCCCCGTCTGCAGATAAGGACACTGAGGCACAGAGATCCGAAGTGACCGCCTCAAGTCACAGAGGAGGGGCCGAGACCTGGACGCGGGTGGCCTGGCTCCAGGGTCCCGCTGCTCCATCGCCTCCCACACACAGCAGCCCTGTGTGCCCACGCGGTGGCCCTCGAGGGGCTCACACCCTCCCTCCCAGCCCGGCCTGGGGACTCGTTCACTCCCGCAAATACTCACAGAGGAAGGACCTCCCGCCAACAGCTGCGCTGGGCACTCGGATCCAGAGCTGCCCTCAAGGAGCTTACACGTGACTGCAGGAGTCAGACTCGGAACTGCAATACGAACCCCCAGCAGTGTGGGACAGGCACGTGCTCAGGCTTGGGGTGAAGGCAGGCCTCCTGGGGGGAGGCGGCGTCTCCGCTCGGCCCTGGAGGGCTTCCCTGGGGGCTCAGATGGTAAAGAAGCGGCCTGAAGTGTGGGAGACCAGGGTTTGATCCCTGTTTGGGGAAGATCCCCTGGAGAAGGGAAAGGCCACCCACTCCAGTGTTCTGGCCTGGAGAATCCCACGGACAGTGGAGCCTGGCGGGCTACAGTCCATGGGGTCGCGAAGAGTCAGACATAACTGAGCAACCAAGCACCCAGCACTGGAGAATGAAAAGGCCAGAGGGAGCGGAGAGGGGAGAAGAATGTTCTAGGCAGAGGGCAGGATGCAGAGTGGCTCATCAGGGAACTGCCAGAGGGTCGGGGTAGAAGTGGGTGGAGAGGTCCAGGGCAGGAGCGCGGGCGCCCTGCAGGCTGTCTGGACTTCATCCCTGGGACACAAGCATCCCTGGGATGCAAAATCATAGGTGCCCTGGACAGAGGCCTCGCCAGCAGGACTGCCTGGAAGAAGCGGGGAGCCAGGGACAGGGCAGACCGGAGACCTGCTGCTTAAAGCCAGCTGGACCCTCAGCACTCTCGCTTCAGCCCCAGAGCCCCATCAACCCTTCCCCATTCTCACCCTCCCAGCCCTGGAGACGGGAGACTCACAAGCCAGGCCCGGAAGATGAATATAGCTCTGCAGTCAGAGGGGTGAGCGCTGGGTAAGATCAAAATTCCCCTGGCAGGCCTTAACCCTTCCCTCACCTCTGACCATGGTCAGGCGCGCCCCATCAACCAAAACCTGCCGGGGCGGGGGGTGGGGACACCGACCAGGGACCGTCGTCATCTGTGTCCAAGTGTAATGGAAAAAATTGACTGCTCGCTCGGTGCAATAGGGCCTGACACTGTTTACACAGAAATAATAGCCCAACTGTGATGGATTCTAAATCTCCATTACAGTCAAAGATTTGAAGGAGTAAAGCAGTTAGAAAAATAATTGGTTTTCTTGTTTAGTTTAAAAATCCTTTATGCTTACAGATCATGGTCTTCACACCTCCCATCTTAGGGGCTGAAAAAGAGAAAAGAGCCGGAGCCAGGGGTGGAGGCAGAAAGCGCTCAACTTCTCACTTTTCTGGAAGGCTCGCCGGAGCGGATGAGGCCAGGCTCGCTGGGGATTTGGGAGCTCGAGAGGGCTCTGCTTGGAGGCGGCCACCCTCTCCCAAGGCTGCCTCAGGCCTGGAAACAGCCTCTCTCCAGGGTGGAAAGGCAGCGGGAGCTGACCCCGGTCAGAATGTATCTGGGACCCAACCCCAGTGGAGAGGTCGGGGTTTCTGCTTTCAAGGGAGAAGAGAGGGTCAGAGGGTCATTTACAAAAACAAAGGGGAAAGGGAAAGACGTCGGTCACTTCAGTATCTTCCCAGAGCCTCCACGGTTTACAGAAACTGCACCAGAGCCACAGAAGATGCCCAGATGAGGCCTGCGAGGTCCCTTCCGGGCAGCTCGAGATAAACAGATCACATGTGCTGCCTGCCCCTCCTGCCCTCCAGGCCTGAGGACATCCCAAGGCCCCTCAGCAAGCTGTGTGCCTACACAGGACGGGAAGGAGTGACTGCTGGTGCCATCACCTCAGCAGCCTGGGATTCTTTCTACCTCTTCCTCGGGAGATGACAGTCCCACTTCTGTGACAGCAAAGCCAAAGGTCACACGTGCTGCCTGGGGTGGGGGCCACGTGCCTGGCACTGCCCTTTAAAAGGCTGGGTACGCACCATCTCATTTAATCCTCACGATACCCCTGGGGAGAGATGATTTATCTCTTTTTACAGATGGGAAAATTGAGGCTCCAAGAGGTTATATAACTCTCCTAACGTCACATTGGTAGCAAGTGGCCCCAGGAATCCAAGCTCAGCTCATCTGCCTCTAGAGTCTATGCCTTTCACTCTTGGCCTTGAAGCAAGTGCTTCAGTTAAAGGTCACAGTGCCAAGGGTGTGGCATCTGTTGGCTGGACCAGGGAGGACACACCTGGCTCTTTGGGGGAGGACTGCCAGATACCCCAACCACGAGCCGGGGAGTGCCGGCACACAGGGCCTGCAGGAAGGGGGTGACGGCCGCGGGTACAGCACCGTCCTGGTGAAGGGAAGGAAACGCCAAGAGAGTGGCCTTCTAGGCGGGTTGGCCAGTAGCAGCCTCTATGAATATTAATGCACAGGATGTTGTAAGGATCCTCTGGCACCAGAGTTCTGGATGACTTCTCCCCAGCTTCCGGGAGCAGGCCTGAAGAATGCAGTCTGGTTGAAATAGAAGAGGACAAACACTAACAGGGAATCCAGATACCACCCTCCCCCTGTCCTTCCCCCACCATCCATCCACTCACCCACCCTTCATGTGCCTGTCCATCCGTCCATCTGTCCTTCCTTCCCTCCCTCTGTCCTCATCCATCTGTCCTTCCTTCCCTCCATCTGTCCTTATCCATCTGTCCTTCCTTCCCTCCCTCCATCTGCCCTTCTATCCATCCATCTGTCCTTCTCTCCATCCATCTGTCCTCATCCATCTGTCCTTCCTTCCCTCCCTCCATCTACCCATCCATCCTCCATCTGTCCTTCTGTCCATCCATCTGTCCTTCCTCGTTTTCCTTCTGTCCATTCATCCATCCATTCGTTTTCCTTTGTCTCTTCCTTTCATCCACTTAATACTGATTATCAAGAGGGACAATGATCCCCCAGGTACAATAATCTCCAGTGGCCAGCCAGATACTTGGCCCTATGACTTTTAAGAGACACAGAAATGCATGTCTCTTTGACAGTTCTTCCAAGAAGGGCACTGCCTGTCTTCAGGGAGTGAGAACTGGGTGGATTTGAGGTTTTCCCAACTTGTACACCCTCATCCAGGTCTAAGCTCTTGGCCGGCCAAAGTCCTGGCCATCTCCCTCCCTACTTAGAGCGAACAGGCACGGACTGAAGGTCCACTCCTGACTGGTTAAGTTTCACAGAGAAGAAATACAGTGATCCCACATATAGGACATCATTCCCCTCTGCTCACAAGATAAGGGACACTTTTGAAAAGAGTTAATAGGATGAAAAATCACAGCACCCAAGATTCACTCCACCCTCTCATTAAACTAAACAACAGAGGGCCCAGAACTCAGATGAATGAAAACTTAAGTTGGTCTAACTTAAGACCAGTATCTCAAATATGATTTTCATTTGAAAGTTGGACCTAAATGTTGCCGACAGCTACCTTTAAAAAAAAAAATTCAATAAAGAAAAGAGGAAATGAGAGTATAGTGAGAAAAATGCAGACACTTATGAGTTCAAGACCCTGTGGGACACTCCTGAATATTTTAAATATCTTGGGAAAAAAAAATGAAAACAGCTTCTCCCAACTTAAACCAGAGAAGGGAGTCTCTTTCTAGTCTGAAAATCCTTTGAGGCAATTCTTTAAATTATTTACTAGCTTTTTGATTATATTTTATCGTGAGGTGGGTGGCAGGGGAGGAGGAGAGGAAAAAGAGCGCTGGGCAAGAAGTAAGTGGGAGAAACCTGCTGCTGACATTTTCAATATCTGTCTGGAATATTTTAAAAGCTGTATGTCTGTTTGAAATCGCAGAGCCTGGGCAACAATGGACCGCTGCCTCCCACACTTCTTTAGGTCATATTTGCATACAAAAGACCAGCCGCTGAGCAGCTATTATGCTGCGAAGCCACAGTGGGCCTGGGAGAGGCGGGTTACCAGCAAGTGCAGAGAACCCACAGAGACTCCATTAATTTTTCACGAATTCTCAGGCCCTGGCCTTCTAAAGGCCAGTGGGGAGAAATCCCAGCCAGAAGTCTCCCCACCGTGGCCGCCACTGTCTGCTGGGTCTCAGCTGAGAAATGCAGAGTGACAGGGCCTCCCCCCTCGTTAGGGGAGACCCCACTCTCGGTGGCCGCGGCGAGCTGAGCTGGGGAGAGGTCGCCGTGCACACCCGTGTGTTCCTCCCAGGTCCAATTTCACAAACTGTATCCCGGTGGTTAAGCCATCAGGTGCCAATTTTCCAAATCAACCTTATGATTCTGAAGCCGTGAAAGCGTCTGTCGCCTGAGCGAGGGCAGAAACCTACAGAGCTCAGAGCAGGGCAAACATTCTCTAGGAGCGTCGTGGTAGAGGTGCGCGTTCTTCCCGTCTTACAGGAAGGGGCCGAGGCGCGCGTTCTTCCCCTCTTACAGGAAGGGGCCGCGCTGCAAGGACAGCTTGGGTTTCTGGGCTGCTCCAACCCCACCGAAGAGAGGGAGGAGGAGCGGGTGGAGAAGAGGGGGAAGTTCAGGGCAGGACGGGCAGAATGCAGCCCCCGCTGCCTGGCTCACTGGACACGCCTCGGCCCCCAGCCGAGAGGCCCCCGTACCAGGGGACAGACAACGGCGGCCACCCAAGGGCTCTGCTTTAAACAACAGCCATGGAGGCCTCGGCCTGACGCCTGCCACACACCCTCAGGACACATGCTTGCACCGCCGCAGGACCCGAGGCCATCTGAATCAAGAGCTACCCATTTCAAGAGAAAGCAACAGAGCAGTTTCTGATGAAACCCAGACCGGGATTGGCCTTATCCTCCCTGCTTAGGAAAAGGGGTTCAGGACAAACAACTGCGTGTCAAGGGGCTGGCTCTCCTCTGAACAACGCGCTTCCTCCGTGCTTTCAATTTAGGTTTTCGAAAAAAGGCACTAAATCACGTTCAACAGAAATATGGAGGTAATGAAAATGATCATCATAATATCACATGCTTACAATGATTCCAGGTTGTTTCATCAAAAAAACTGACTTTCTTTTCCCAAGAGAAACACTCCCATGGTCCAAGATGAGGGCATCTTTCAGGTAGGTTAGGTGAGGAAGCACAGACGCCACACCACTTAACAGGGAGGCTACGAAGCTTCCACACAAGGTCCCAGACCCAGTGGGCAGGGTTCACAGGCTCCGTGGTATCTGACGATGGAACAGGGACTGATTCAGCTCTGAACCCAGGACCTCTCAGCAAGGTCCAGATATCTTCCTGCCATGCTGAAGCAGGAGGCCCTGCAGGATGCCTGCAGGACCCACCTCAGGGAAAGAAGAAGGAATGGAAGTCATTCAGGGATCTTTCCTCACTCAGCTGCCCGCTCCATCCCCAATACCAACTAAAAAGACCAGAAAATATTCATGGACCATCATAAGTTTGTTAGTAGGGACACTGTGGAGGTGATGAAAATAGAAGATATTCAGGACAAAAATCTATTTAGTATGGAATATTCCATTCTAAGTAGTAAGTGTTCAATAAATGACAAAGAAGAAGGGTGTTCTGTTTGGATAATAGGGCAGGTGAGTGAACAGAACTGGCTTTGAAAGGTGGGCCAAGTTAGCCGAGATGGAGATGCGGGACCACTCCAAACTGGGCACATCAGACACGCTGCCTGGGACCCGGGGAAGGCCAGAGGGCTGGAGCAGAGTTCTCGCTGTGGCATCAACAGAGAAGAAGCTAGAAAAGTAGCGCAACCAGACTGGCTTCCCCTTCTGGCTGGAAGGCCGGGTGAGAGAATTCCCTGGAACGTCTGCGAAGGCAGGGTTCGAGGAAAAGCAGAGTATCTGCAGGGCAGGAAACCACACCAGCTGGAGGCTGGGCCAAAAGCCCTGGGGTGATGGGCAATCAGGACCTGAACTAGAGACAGCCTCGCAAGGAACCAAAGACAGCAGCTGAGGGGGTAGATGGTACAGACAGAAACTAGTGGCTTTCTCAAAACTCTGAGAATCTTCTAGGTTTTACTCACGATGGAAATTCCCCAAGATCAAACTTTTTCAAGTCATTTCAAAACTACTGGTGCCACTCAGACAAAGCCTCTCCCTACTCTCTGCCAGCCAAATCCACCTCTCTATACGCAGTGCTGAGTCCATCCCTCTGCAGCCCACCCCCTCTCAATACGGGCTTAGCACTTCACATGGAAAACAACCCATCAGAGGAATGGAGCAGGCCAGGGTTCCAGCGGAAGGGAGACAGCAGGCAGATCCAGGGCCCCTCTGCCTCCCTCCCAGAGCTTGAAATCCAAGCGAGAAAGGGTACGCACAGCTGGGAAACAGCAGCTCCTTCATCCTGAGACCCAGGGACGTCCACTGAGATGCTGGGAGAGAAGGACCCAAGGTGTGTGTGTGGGGGGTCACCTGGCACCTCTCCAAGCTCCTCTATCCACCTGGGCACACAGGAAGGCAGCAGGACCAGCAGCACGTGTCTGTGTGCTGGTGGGCATGATGCTGAGTGCAACAGGATGACAGCGAGGCACTCCTCTGATTAGCAAAGGAGGGAAGGCAGCCAGCTACCCATAGGCCTCTGCGCCATTACAGACTTCATGGCCCAGAATGCTTCAGGAGCCAACATGCCCCTCTGGTTGAGTTTCAACACTGCGGCTAGCTCTGCCTTTGGCCTAAACTGATTGCCCTGGAGGAGGAAATGCTTTAAATGATAAGGCTCATTCAGGGGATGTCCCTGCCCTATGCTGGAAAACTTTTGATCAATAGAAGGAAATTCTCTCTTGATATAGAGGCCCGCACAGACACCTTTTTTTTTTTTTTCCTGTCCCCAGCTACATACTACCTGCCTGGAACTGAACCCTGGAGAGAGGGCTTGTTCAGCCATCACAGGAAAAGCTGTATCTGAGAGGGGCAGGGGAATCGGGTGGCTGCTCGGTGAGATGTTCTGAGCTCACGTGGGCGCAAAAGTTACTCTGCAGAGGGCAGGGAAGAGGTTCCACTGGGGCTGGTACACCCCGAGGTACCCACTGTCTCTGGTGTGACCCAAATAGCAAGGGGAATCGTGAGAGCCTAAGGTAACAGAGTGGGCAACAGAGAACCGGAGAAGAAGGTCAAGAGAACAGGGGGATGGAGAGAACAAGAGGGTATCAGGGCAGAAAGGGGGCTAGCGGGGAGAGGAAAAGACATGGTTGAGTCGCGTCCCCCAAAACGGGCATGTGGGCGTCCCAACCCCCAGCACCTCAGAATGGGACCTTTTTTGGAAAGGAGGTCACTGCAGAGATAAGTAGTTATGATGAAGTCATAACGGTAGGGTGGACCCCTAATCCAATATGCCCGGGGTCCTTATGAAAACGGGAGATCTCGGCACAGAGCTGCACTTAGGGAGAAAGCTAAGTGAACATGAAGGCAGAGACGCAGTGATGGATGGGCCAACCACGGCCAAGAGCTCCTGGAAACACCGGGAGCCAGGCTGAGGCGTGGACCGGGCCTCCTTCACAGACCGCAGGGGAACCCAAGCTGCTGACACCTCGGGCCGGGGCCTCCGGGCTCTGGAGCTGGGGGACGTGGGTGTCCGTGATCATTCCAGCCGCCCGAGGTCAGCAGCAGAGGGGACGGGAATGGGAAGGGAGGAGCAATGGCGCCCTCGCGCAGCACTGCCATCTTCCTAAACTCCGACCCACTGGGCGGGGGCTCCGCGCGGCCCCACTGCCCCGGCCATGGGGGCCGCCTCCCCGCACCGTCTCTGCACCCCCACCTGCCTCCCAAGCCGTCCCCACAACGCGGCCTCTGTGCTTTCCCTCGACCAGAGCAACCTCTGAGCAGGATTAATTTTTAATAAATCAGAACTCTGCTTTTCTGTACTTATTAAAATTTAAGACAATGAGTCATGGAACCTGCAAGGCTTGGGTTGACTAATTACCACTGAACAGCTGCCTGTGATGACCGCACGGCCCTCGGGGAGCGGGCAGAGCGCTGTCTGTCGGCGGGCGGCTCCCTGCAGCCAGCTGACTTGCGCCCGGGTCAAGGGCAGGGGGCCGCCAGCGGGCCCTGGGGGCGCACGCTCGGGCAACTTGAGAGCATCACTGATCCCACACTTGGGAGACAAGGGGCTCTGAGAGAAGAGGAGATCGGTTTTGCCACTGGCCCATGGGAGAAGGAAACGGCAAACCACTCCAGTGTTCTTGCCTGAAGAATCCCATGGACAGAAGGGCCTGGCGGGCTACCGTCCAAAGGGTCGCAGAGAGAGAAACGGCTCAGCACAGCACAGCGCCCTCCCCTCCCTTCCTGGAGGAAAGGCAAGCTAACCTCTAGCAGCACCTCCGAGACCTGGCCCGGTCCTCCAGCCCAGGGCCGTCTTTCCCCACCGCCCCCTTGGAGGTTCAGGCATTAACAAATTGCTTGTAGTTCTGCAAACTCCTCATGTCATCCCTCAAGGCCTTGGCAGCTCCTTCTGGGTCCCCCGCCACCACCTGCTGAGTAAGATCAGTCCTTCCAACCCCTGCTCGGGTCTCATGTCCCCCTAAGGCTCTCCCTGGATGCACCCTCCTCCCGGGCCTTAATTCTCTGCCTCCCACATGCGTTTACCACGGCACACCTCATCCTGTAATGACTCGCTCTGCACAGGTCCAGCTTACCGAGGTCCCCAGGGGTATGGACTGTGTCCGCATCTCTGGTACCCAGCACTATGTCTGTGCCCTGGTCAGACGTGATGCATGTATACGCACGTGCATGCGCACGCGCGTACACACAACACACACACACACACGGTGATTCAAAACTTCTCTCATCAAGCCTTAGAGTTCCAGTCTAACAAGCCTGGGAACCACAAGAGATTTACAGACCTGGGGGCAGGGGTCACAGGTGCAGGACCTCTACCATGCCAACGTCAGAGGCGCCAAAGTCACAGCAGATGATCCGGATCTCTCCCTTCCCATGTCCAGGCACACGATGCCCTTTTCAGAAGAGTCTGAGTACGAACAGTGGCCGGCATCGTGGCCCCCTGTGTCCTGCCCCACGGCCCCTCACCTCACTCCTTCCCCACTCCTTGCACCCGAAATAAAGCAGGGAGCACTTCAAAAGAAAGTTGACCAAGACCCACATTAACACAAAGGCAGTCTTGAAAAGGTCAGAAGGAAGCTTGTCAGAAACATTTAGCTCAAATCCCCAAACACTGCAGCTGGTTTAACTTTTGTGTCTCGTAAGTGCCCTACAACTCAAGCTGTTAAACGGGAAGAGAACACGGGGCAGTGAAGGCCTGCCTCTGTGGTCCTCCTACCAGCTCTTACAGGAGCGAGGCGTACTCCCTAGGGATGCAGCAAAACAACCCGTGCGAGGCCAGCCTGAGGTTCCTGGGTGGCAAGTAAAAGGAGCTGTTTCATCTTCCCAAAGCAAACAATCCAACACATTAGCCAAGCACCCCACAACCACCATGCAAGGGACAGGCAGGGAATTCTCGAATGATCCGCCCCGGGCCTGCAGGCACCAAGCCTGGTTCAAGACAGGGGACAGGGACCATTAACAGTCGGATTATTTTCTGGAGTTACGCAGTGGCCAGAGTGATGGATGGGCTTCCCTGGTGGCTCAGACAGTCAAGAATCTTCCTGCAATGCGGGAGACCCAGGGGTTCGATCCCTGGGTTGGGAAGATCCCCGGAGGAGGGCATGGTAACCCACTCTAGTATTCTTGCCTGGAGGATCCCCATAGACAGAGGAGCCTGGTGGGCTACAGTCCGTGGGGTCGCAAAGAGTCGGACATGATCAGCGACTAAGCACAGCCCAGAGTGATGGTCGGAGCAGACAGGCTTCTTGTTGACAGCTCAGCGGCAAGGAGCTCAGAGAGCATCCGGGCTGGGGTAAGGGTCCCCACCCCCTGATCCAGGGGCTTCCCGATCAGGCTCCTTGTGTTTTCGAGATGATAGCAACAATGAAGATTTGTGGCTTCCAACTGTCAACCAGAATCACACGATGACTCAAAGTTCTTTGACTTTGACTAAAGCATGGTTAACAGGAGTTGACCTGACTTCTGATGGCCATTGAGGGATGTTTATATGTGTATATATATCTGTTATGCTTATAACATTATAACTTACAATATTATATATTATGTATATATCACTTAGTATATATATTGTGTATTACAAAATTATATATTTATATGTGTATATATCTATAAATATGTATGTGTAAACAAACTTATATGTTTATATTTACTGCTTATAACACTATAACTTATACATTGTGTAGTGCGTATCACATAGTATATATACATTATATTGTATATTACAAAATTATATACTTATATGTATATGTGTATACATGTACACACACACATAAATAAGCATGCACACATGCATGCGTGCTAAGTCACTTCAGCTGTATCCCACTCTTTTCGACCCCATGGACTGTGGTCAGCCAGACTCTTCTCTCCATGGGATTCTGCAGGCAGGAATACTGGCGTGAGCTGCCATACCCTCCTCCAGGGGATTTTCCTGACCCAGGGATTGAACCTATGTCTCCTGCATTGCAGATAGATTCTTTACCACTGGGGAAGCCCAATATATAAATATGTATGTATGCAAAATTATATCAAGTTGATATTTTTATTTAAATACACATTTATATATGCAATATGATATCAAGTTTATGTATCTGATTTTGAATCTATCAAGTCAAAATTCACCTGACTCAATACTGTTTGATTTTTAAGAGAAAAAAATAATTTTAAAACAAGATGTTATCAAACACTCTAACAACTCCTATCATTTCACAGCTGAGGAATCTGAAGACCTAAAACGGGCAGTCTTCTTAGAAAGTTTCTCAAGGAATACGCAAGAGACATTAGTCCCCTAAAAATAAGTTCAAAGGGCCAAATAAGTCCAGTAAACAGCGTCTACCTTAACCTGATCTTAGAAAACCAGACTTGTTGGCAAAGTAAAGGCTCTGAGAAGTCTTGCACTTAGGGAATTGAGCAGTTGCTAAACTTTTTATAAATAAATTTATTTGCCCACACAATCCTTGTGTCTCCTAACATAACCATGTACGGATGTGAGAGGTGGACCATAAAGAAAGTTGAGTGCCAAAGAATTGATGCTTTTGAACTGTAGTGTTGGAGAAGACTCTTGGACTATAAGGAGATCCAACCAGTCCATCCGAGAGGAAATCAGTCCTGAATATTCATTGGAAGGACTGACACTGAAGCTGAAGCTCCAGTACTTTGGCCACCTGATGCAAAGAGCTGACTCATTTGAACAGACCCTGATGCTGGGAAAGATTGAAGGCAGGAGGAGAAGGGGATGACAGAGGATGAGATGGTTGGATGGCATCACCGACTCGATGGACATGAGTTTGAGCAAGTTCTGGCAGCTGGTGACGGACAGGGAGGCCTGGCGTGCTGCAGTCCACAGGGTTGCAAAGAGTGGGACACGACTGAGTGACTGAACGGAACTAACTGAACATTTTACAACGCCTCTGAAGAAACGCAGCCCTAGGAGAAAAAGTCCAATCTTCCATCTAGAGTCCAAGTCTGCTTCCAAGAAATGGCGAACATGGCAGGAGTGGTCAGCCTGACCACACATTAACACTCTGGGCCTTGGAACATGACGCTGACAAACTTCCCATTCCCCTCTCCTCCCAATAGCTAGGAACTTTCCAAACGAGACGCCAATAATAACACAGGGCCCCAGGGTGCACAGAAATTGGGTGGGGAAATATCGTGCCTTGTTCCCTTCTCGGGGAGCCTTGGAAGGTTCATGTAAGCCTCCTGCCAAGGATACTTAAATGGTTGAGAATGACCTAGAAGGCAATCATATGCCTAAAATAAACTCTGAGATGGTGCAGCGCTGGGAAGGACATCAACATTCTGCAGTCAAGATATGCTGAGCCACAGGAGGCAGGCCTGAGATTCCACACGGACGGTGCTCCTGAACACAGCCTTTGACCAAGACCGTAACTCTGTACACCCAGCTCTCCAAGACAGGGGGAGGCAGCTTGGGAGCCCTCCACCCCCCTTCCCAGACATGATGTGACATTATGAGACACAGATGGATATAAAGTGCTCTGGACTCTCCCCACCCTGTCTGTGCCTGTCCTCCCCGCCTCCTCCCACCAGCATCAGGAGCTATCTACCAAAAGCAGAAACTACTCTTACTCTCTGTTCCCAGGGAGCAGCTCAGAAACGTCGACGATCGCTCCTGTTAGACAGTGATGCTTGTCTGACGCGTGTACCCTGCTGCCTGGAAAGCCCTCACTTAGTCATGTCTACTTGAGGTGACAGTTCATAACGGTCACCTTGGTAAGGCAGCTGGTCCACCTTCACTAGTGACAATAAGGCAGGCAATAAAAAGCTTGCCAGTGATGTTTCTACCACATCTCCGCCCCAATTAATCTGTAAAGCTTTGTCCAGAGAGACCAAAGCCTTTTCAGACATCAGCTAGCACAGTCTTGCACGTGGGCAAAGGCTGGGATGGAAATGTGTGTGTGTCTCTGCATGTATTGGGGAAGGGGCAGATAAGAAGTTTTCCCAACATCAGGCAGAAGATCAGCGTGTGGCAGGGTCTGCTGAGCTCTCAGGCTGCCCCGTTTCTCAGAACACAAAGGGCAGGCGATGATGCAGCCTGGGCCCCCGCCCCGGCACCGGCTCCTCGCGCTGACCCAGCTCCCCTGCTGGGCCAGGCCCCATCTCATCACATCTCTCAAGAACATCTCTGTTTGCTTTGGACTCGCTCTGCACAAAAAGACTTAAACACTTGACCGGCACGAGGAGAGAAAACTGCTGGTGCACAGTCGGTTTCTTTTTTTTTCTTTCTTTTTTTTTTTTTTTAGTCGGTTTCTTTTTAACAGCTGTGATCTTTAGTTCCTAACGGTCCCAAGAACCGGGCAGGCAGTGGACACGGCTGAGGGCCACCCCCTTTCTTGGGCGTGGGGGGGTTTAAACACAAGCGGCTGTACAGGAAGTAGGTTTTCACAAAAGTGAAAAGGAGAGAAAAACATGCTCATTTACAAGCAACAGCTTCAAGCTCCCCATCTCCAGTCTTGTTATTGTTGCCAAGGGGTCCAACCGTGACCGTCACCACAGCTCCCTGCATGAGGTGGGGAGGGGGCAGGGGCGTCACTGTATCTAATTCAGGGGTGAGGACAAAACCATCTTTTCTGCAAAGTTACCAGAGAGAGGAGCTTTCCTGGTGGCTCAGACGGTGAAGGATCTGCCTGCAGTGCAGAAGACCCAGGTTCTATCCTGGGGTGGGGAAGATCCCCTGGAGAAGGGAATGGCAACACATCCCAGTATCCTTGCCTGGAAATTCCATGGACAGAGGAGCCTGGTGGGCAAACCGTCCATGGGGTCTCAAAGAGTCGGACACGACTCAGCAACTAACGCACACACACGCAAACCACTGAGAGACAGTTTCACATATGAGGGGCAACAGACAGCTGTCTGTACTTGAAAAGAAAAGGAAGCTCTTTTCACACACAGGCCCAGAGCCACAGGAGGGAACTGACGGTCACGGGGCAGCTCTCACATGCCTGAGCACATGCCCGGCGCCTTACGGGACTTTCTCAGTTGAGCGGGGGAAACCCAGGCTCTCAGAAGTTAGCTAACAGCCTCACGGTCGTGAAACTCCCAACGGCATGAGCAGGGTTCCAACCAGGCCCTCTGATCCCGCGGCAGGAGACGCAGTGGGACCCCCAGATGGAGCCGTCTAGCCTTCTGCTTCGGGGGCCATGGAGCAGGACTAGTAACTCTGCCGGTTTTAGCCTCATCACAGAGCTCAAGGGCCACGCGGGCTACTCGGCTATGAAGACCTGTTCGGGTCCACGGCCACGGTCCAAGGCACAGACCTAGGTTGAACCTCTAAAAAACACGCCACTGGCAACGACAAGCAGAGGGAGGCGGGCTGGAAGCACAGGCCCGTCCTGGAGGATGCTCAACGGACACACATGGCCACCACACACCAGCAGCCGCGTCCGGACACGAAGGAGGGGCGGCCTCGGCTCTTCGTGGCTGCTGGTCTCGGGGGCCAGCAAACACGCGGCGTGCGTCGCTCAGCCCGGGGCTCCCTCGGGTCGACGGCACACCCGGGGAATGCGCTCAGGATCCGCTCAGGACTCCAAGGGGAGGCAGCCCTCTGCATCAGCCTTTCCCGGCCACTTATTTCATTGAGGGTTACGTCCTCGGTGTCAGTCCCCTTGAGGCAGCCAGCTGGTTAAAAGAACACAGAGCCACACCACCCTTTCTGCCCAGGGCAACTCAGACGGGAGCTGAGCTCTGCCCATTCCCAGCTGTGTGACCTCAAACAAGTCACTCAACCTCTCTGTGCCTCTATTTCCCTCTGCTTCAAGTGAGAAAGAAGCGTACCGACCCCAAGGACTGGGTGAAGACTAAATGGCTGAATACAGAAGAATGTGTTTGCTCCTGCTGCTATTCTGACGCTGGAGTTAAGCCTCTTGCTTCGTCCCTCCACAACCCTACGATGAGCAAATGAAATGCAGTAGCCGATACTACTGGCTCCTCACCATGCAGGAATTGGAGGGGTATGGCTCAACCCCAAAACTATGGGATCTGTGGTGCCCACCACCTGGACAGCAGGCTTCGTAAGCTGTTGTGAGATGTCCCCCAAACCAGGAAGGGGGCATCACAGTGTGGTCGGGTGCTCGGGTGAGAAGGCCCTCGGCCAGAAGCAGCCAGGAGATTCTGGCCTGATCTGCCATCCAGAAGTCCCCTCCCCTCTGAGGTTAAGGCCCTGGGTCCACATCCCAGCTCCCCATCGCTCAGCTGTGCCGCCTGGGGGCAGGACGGGAAGCGCGCTCCAGGACCTCACGTGTAAGTCAGTACCAGCCTCATGGGGTGGGGAGGAGTAATGGGTAGGAAGCTATCCCAGGAGCATGTGGCCCAGTGCCTGGCATGTTGTGGGCACAGAGTAAATAGCAACTGTCCCAACTGCAAAAAATGAGAGAATCAGGCCTTCTCTCTATAGATCAGTACCCTCTCAGACAACAGCCTCTTCAAGAACCAACATCCCCCTCTGCTAAATCCAGGAAAGACAGTCCACATTTAATGACCCTAATCTATACAGAAGAAAAGCGAGCAGATATGACAGCAGCAAGGCATCCACCCTCAAGAGTCTGAGGTGCACAGGTCAGGGTTCTCTGGCCCAAGGTGGCGCACCCACAACCAGGAGGCAGAGGCGTGGCTTCCAGACTCAGTTCTGCTGCCGGCAGACACGGCAGTCCTGGGCAAGGATGGACACCGGTCCCTGGGGTCCCTTCCAGCTGCGAGCTGTGTCCCCCACCTGGAGGAGAGGGTCCCTCTTGCTGGTGAAGAGGCGGCGGGAGCTGGACACACTGCCCAGAGCCAAGGTGAGATGGCCGGAACCTCGCAGTCGGACCCCAGCTGGACAAACCTCCGCGGAGCACCTAGGGAAGTCGTCAAGCTGGTTTGCAAGGTGCTGACCACGGAAGCCCTTACTGTGTCCTCCACCTGCGGCCTGGTGCAGCAAGTGGAGTCAGAGGGGCCATGTGTGCCTGCTGCGGAGCTGCTCTCCAGGCAAGAAAGGATGGACATCACCCCGGGTCACGGCCAGCAGAGCTTGCAGGGGTCCAGGCTTCTCATTTTCCCGGCCCCGGATCCCACAAGGCTCTTCCTCCCCTGGAGGCGGGGACCAGAGAGGCAGCTGGTGGAGGCGACAGATGACACGTGTCCCTGCCCTCCTTCTGAAAGCTCAGAGTGCCCTGCTAGGCGACAGCTGTGACGATTCTGAAAGACGGTAAGCGAGGAGTCGAGGAGGAGAAAAGCTGGCCAGGCCAGGCAGCTGGGCCAGTTTCACTGGGATTCTAGAGTCACACGCCTGCCTGCCTAAGGCTCTGCACCTTCAGACTTCCCACCTTAAATTGCCGAGAGAAGCAAAGCCATTTTCTCTGCTGGCCTCAGAGCAGAGGGACGAGCAGGTGAGAAGGAGACGAGGGACTCACTCTCCGTGAAGACCCAGCCACAGCTCCGGGGCCTCTGCTCCTGGAAAAAGGGTGAAGGGTCTCGGGCTCAGATCGGAGGCCCAGGCTGGTGCCGCTGCTGCAGAGATGTTACAGGACAGGCAGGAGGGAGGCGGCCACCTGCAGAAGGTCTTCAGGAGCCCGCTGAGTCCACTGTTTCAGAAATAACCACCAGCTCCTGAAGGAGTCTTCCTCCAACACCATCGCTCACGGCTGGGGCCTTACTGAGAAAAGGACCTCATCTATGCATTCCAGGACAAGACCGTCTGCCAAGGAGATGGAGACCCCGCCGCAAAAGAGCCTACCCAGAGTGTGCACCCACAGGCACGTACACACACACTCACACACTCAAAACCAGGCCATGGACACTGCTGTCTTGCTGACAACTTTAAGCAACCCTGGCTCAGAATAAAAGCGAAGGAAGCTTAAGTCTAAATACCTGGCCCTCAGTGAACCCCCAGCACTTTGCTCCTTCGGGATACTTACTTGCATCTTCCAATCATCCACCTCCCCAGTCTTCTTAACCATCATCTTCCCCAGATTCTTAACAACCAAGGAGGCTTCACAGAGACCAAGGAGAACTAACAGGGTAAAGACACCACTACCACCTACCAGGCCATCCAATCCCTATGCTGATTCATCGACTTCCCTCTTCTCCCAGCTACGTCCCAGGAAAGGAAAGAGGGAAAAGCAAAAGTTTAGGGGAAAGTGGAAAGCCTTCCAAGACAAAACAATATTATTTTCTGAGTATCCCTAGTGTTATTCACTCAGTCTGACTCTTTGTGACCCCATAGACTGCAGTCTGCCAGGCTCCTCTGTCCATGGGATTCTCCAGGCAAGAATACTGGAGTGGGTTGCCATGCCCTTCTCCAGGGGATCTTCCTTTCCCAGGGATCGAACCTGGGTCTAATGCATTGCAGGCGGACTCTTTACTGTCTGAGCCACCAGGGAATACAGAAAAGTATATAAATGCACAGACAGGCTCTGCATGAATACTTCCCAAAATGATGAGAGGAAGTTTGGGGAGTCGGGGTGAGGAACAGGGACGGAGGAACAAACAGTCCAAAGGGAATTCACCTACTTCACAGGCCTTCATTTCTCCTGAAGAAACTGTCTTCCTGTATATCTTCATGTAATTTAACAAAGCCTTTTCTTCCCCCTTTTCTTTCAACTGGAGAATGCCATTTCCAGTTGCTGCTCTCGCTCCAGAAGGAAATAAATCTTTTTCCTCCCTCTTGTTTTTCGTTGTGAAGAGGGAAAAGAAAACCCTGTTCCCTCCAAAGTTGAATTTGCTGAAGGTCAAATTCTAGTGCCTATAAACTTTGATAATGTCTCCATAATTTACTACTTTTTACAGGCTCTATAGTTTTTAATAGCAAAAGCGAGTCATTTTTCACTGTTCATTTGCAGCACGTGAAGGGAAGAAAAAAAACTGTCGTGCCTGCACTGAAACACTTCATTTTCTTCTCTCGTCAGTAAGTGAACTAAAAATCACTTCTCGCAAACAGATGCAAAGGTCCGTGATGGACACCCAACGTTTGTGTCTATGGTCAAGCCTGGGGCAAAGCAGAGAGTGGCCAGCACCCTCCGGGATCAGGAGCAGAGGTTTGTTTTAGGAAATCTATCTGCTGGGCTACAAGATCACAGATTTCTTCCATCATCAATCGATTAAAAAAAGAAAAGTCCTAGCAACTCCTGTCCTTCTTAGACATGAAAACAATTCCAGAGTAGGGAAGGACCTGTACCTTGGTGCCGTAAACCAGGATGTGCGTGAGAAGGGAAGCGGGCGCAGATGAGACAAGGAGAAAGCTCAGCAACCTGACCCTGCCCGGGAGGGGCCTCGCCTCGACCTGGTGCAGGCTGAGTGAGCACACCCGCCCCCCACAACAGCACTCTGTGTGCATTCCCTCAAACCAAGAGCTGTGACAGGGGCCCAGAGGACGGGTGGGTAGCACTGGCCCTCCATGAAAGGGGCACCAGCCTGGGAGTCACACATCTGGGCTTGGCTTTCCGTCAGCCCAATAATGAAGCCTTTAATGATAACAAAGGCCACTGAAGATTTCCCGAGCACCGACTTCCTGGGTGCCGGTCTCGGGTTCCTCTCCGTCTGGTTCTCCATTCCCTGGTCTCTAACCAAGACCCCCTGCACGACTCTGTTCTGCAGGAGAGGAAGCCGAGGCTCAGAGCGGAGGCCAGCCCACGGTCCGAGCCTGTAAGTGGCTGACGGCGCGATGTTGGTGCCATCTCCACCTCTCCGGGCTTCCTTTTCTGCTCCTCAGCTGGTCTGCAGGCTCCAGGAGCCAACACAAAATCAAGTCCTTATAAAAACAGCCAAGGATGACCGTGCCTCGAGCCACGAGAGCCCTGGAGGTGAGGACCAGGGACAAAGCACGGAAGGCGAGCGGGACTCACAGCGGTCCTGCACCTCCCAGACCCCTTCCTCACCCCTCCCCAACCGCCCGCCCCACGCCCCGGCTTTCTGCAATGGGGAAGCCACATCAAATGTTACTATGAACAATTTCAACAGCAGAAATCCATGCTCCCCGCCGTCGTGTCTGGGGATGAGGGAGCCAGGGGTGGGGTGGGGGCCCCTGCTCCACACACCCCAGGCAGGCTCCCTGCCAAAACGCGCCACACACCCGTCTTCCTGTTCATTTTGCCCCGTTGATGGTTATTAAAGCTTTTTAATTGTCCTTAATAAATTACCTACGTGTGCATGATTGTTACAATAGTTTCATTAATTTTTCTCAGTGCATCTAAGCTGTTTATCACAGAAATGTTAATGGAAAAGAAAAACATGTCAGGCAGGCTCTTTCTCACACTCTGGGCTTGGGCAAACGAACACTTATAGGAAATGGTTTCCAGCACCGCAAACAATTAGGGACGTATTCACTCCATCGCAGCAAACCATCTTTCAGCAAGGCCAGGAAGAGCGTGCCCACCGGAGAGTCCTGGACCGCCCGCTTGGGATCCGGCCCACGGGCCGCTTGGGATCCGGCCCACAGGCCAGCCTTGAGTTCTCTAACTTGTAACTCTATCTCCGCCCCCGGCCGCCTGAAACCTACACGGGGCATCTCCGCGCTGCCTGCGCGACCCACACCAACCAGGAGAGGCGTGCCAGGGATGTTTCAGATGATGCGCGTCCTGGTATTTCAGGCTTTCTACCAGAAGTAAGTGATCAGGGAGATGGCGAAGGCCAGCGGAGACCTTCTGGAAGCCAGGCAACCAGGAGCAGAGGATGTGGCCCCGGGGTGGGGCGGTCAACAGCGGACGGTTTGTCTGGCCTCCCAGGAGCCGCGGGGAAAGGGCATGGAGGCTGCTGGGAGCGCGGCTGTAAAACCTGAGACATCCTGTGTCATTCCACACACTCACCATCTGACCGAGAGCTCGGCAGGACAGCTGGGTTGGCGGGGCCCTTCTCATGTGACAGCGGGAGCCCTGGGCTCGGACAAAACATGGCCTGGGCGCGCCACAACGGCCCATCCGTCCCGGGGCGCCCCTTCCCAGGCAGGGGGCTGTAACATTTAGAGCAAACTGCCGCAGCTAGCTTCAGAGGTGCTAAAGGTGACAGTCAGTCTCCTTGGAGCAAACAGATTCGCTGGATTCAGGGTTTATGAATCGACACGGCGTCACAGCACATGTGAGTGCAGCTATGCATGGCCCACTCTGATCTCAGCACCCCTGCCCGAAAGGCCCACTTCTCGCCACACCAGGTAACTTGGTATTCCCCTAACATACTTCTGCCCAAGGGGTTTCTCTTCGCCAGCCAAGTTCTTCCCGTTTTCATCCATCCTCTCAAACTCCTACTCATCCTTCATATCCCATATAGAGTTGTTTGTGCTAAGTCGCTTCAGTCGTGTCTGACTCTTTGTGACCCCACGGACTGTAGCCCACCAGGCTCCTCTGTCCACGGGGATTCTCCAGGCAAGAATACTGGAGTGCATTGCCATGCCCTTCTCGAGGGGAACTTCCTGACCCAGGGATCAAACCCATGTCTCTTATGTCTCCTGCAATGGCAGGCGGGTTCTTCGCCACGAGCACCACCTGGGAAGCCCCAGAGTCGCTCAGACCCTCCTAGAGCAGGTAGAGGCATCTCTTTCACAGCCTAGTGGGCACTGGAAGAATACTCCACGAGTTGAGCAGATGCTCACCCTTTAACGGGTGTTTCTCGTGGTGTCTACATTCCAGTAACTGAGCAGCTCCTCAAGGAAAAGCTCCAACAGACAGCACCTCTCTGGGGCCTAAAGGCTCCCCTCCCAGCATAGGACTGTGCTGTGTGCTTGGAGTGGTGAGAGCCCCAAGGGGGGCCATGTGGGAAGGACCAGAATAGGCCCCTGGGGCCCTGAGCGTAAACCCACTGTCTGGCAGGTCCCTGCCACCTCTCCACCTCATCTCCCAGCCCCCACCCTGGCTCACTCTGTTCCCACTCCTCCTCCTGTTCCCTGAACTCAAGAACCTCATTCTTGACCTCCCTGGTGGTCCAGTGGCTAAGAATCTGCCTTGCAAAGCAGCAGGTCTGATGGCTGCTTGGGGAACCAAGATCCCATACACCTCAGAGCAACTCAGCCTGCATACTACAACTCTGCACACGACACTGAAAGATTCTACGTGACCCAACGAAGATGGGTCACGCCGCAACCAAGACCCAGTGCAGCCAAATTAATAAGTTTCTTTCTTTTTTAAAAAGAGTTCATCCTTACCTCGAGTGCTACACAGGCCGGCCACCTGCCTGGAAACTCCAGTCCTTGGACAGTCCATGGCCCCAGAGGCTCTGCCCACTCTGCCTAAATGAGCATTCCCACACTGCCACCCTGGTCCCCAGTCCCTCTGCAGCTTAAAACTCTATTCCGTTTCCTCTTTGCATGGAACCAGTATCCGTAAGTAGCACGTTCATTTCCCCTTCTCTTCCACTGTCTGACTCCCCTTTAGATTACAAACTTCACGAGAGCACAGAGCTGGCTGTCTCATTCATGTCTACACCTACAATGCCCCAGACCATGCCCGACACAAAGGAGACAGCCCTGAACAGCGGTCTCACAAATGAGGGAAACTCTGCTGTCGGAGAACAAAGTGTCTCTCAAGCCCCTGGAAGAGGCTGTGTATTCTAGAAAGTGGCCTGGTTCATCTGCGGGCAGGCCAGGCAGCACGGAGGGACTGGGAGGACTTGGGAATTGGGGGAGACACCCCGAGGGTGGGAAACACTCCGCATGAATGAAGTAAAACTAGTTGCACGTTAATATATGCTGCTTTCTCCTATGAACACTGTAATTTTCTTCACTAAAACACTGTCTAACAGAACCAACTCCCCTAATTACAGACGTTTGTATGCATTATAATCTTTATACAATTAAACCTACTTAAAAGAATAAATGATTAAATGCCCCCCTTGCCCTGTCACTAACCCATCCCTCCTCTACCCACCACCACCAAAAAACAAACAAAAAACAAATAACACAACAACCAAAAATGAAACAAAGCAAAAAAAAGGGGGGGGAAGTGCTAAATCAGAATGCCAAGTTAAGTTGTAGACACACAAAAATCCCAGGAAATTGAAATTTGGGCTGACACAGAACTTTGTAGCTACAGGGGGGAAAGTCAACTTTCAACTTCAAACCCAGCATCTGACAGCTCAGCATCTGACTGCAATGTCAAATTAAAGGCTTGCATGGATTGTACAAAATGTCTTATTTCAGGAGCAAACATCTTCCCTTGCACGATTCATCTCCAGACACAAACACAGCTTGGTGACCAGCAGAGGCTTTTCTGGATCATCTCTGAAACACTGCACAAACACATTCCTGGCCCGCGGGTATTTACCAGGAAGTCGGTGGTGACGCCCCTGGAGTCAGGCAGGTTTAAAGGATCTGTCTTTGGGACACTGGCTGTACCTCCTGAGGAAAACATCCATCATGGAATTTCTACAAGAAAGGCCCAGATGTCGGCTGCTCGTCTGATGCCAACACCCCACTTTTAAAAGATTCAGCATCATGGGGGAAAAAGGGGCACACCAGAGCCAGACCCATGTCTTCCTCTTCCACGTACTGAAAGGGCCCTGCACACAAAACCGGGCTACCTGAACCCCTGAAGAGCTGGTACTTGAAAAGGAGACCGGGGACTTTAATTACAGCCGCAGAGGGGACCCACCCCTGCAGGGCCTTCTCATCACCCCAGAAGCACTCTGAAAAGCCCTCTTTTCTGCCTGGGCCACGCTTAACGCCCGGCTAACCAGATGCGGCATGTGGCGGGCAGGCCAGGCCTAGGAGGTTCCCCGACAACCAGCATCATCTCCCCGCTCGTCTGGGGAACAAAGTCTCCAGTACAGAAGAAGGACCGTCTAGCAGAAGGACTTGGGTCATCTCATTGCTCTGAAGGGACTGCCCCTGGGCAAGGGGCATGGTCCACGCGGAGCCTCTGCGCTCCGGTCTGTAAACCGGGGGTGGCAGCAGGATCTGCCTCGTGAGGCTGTTGATGATGTAAGCTCCACGAGTAGTTCAGGCCATCAGCAAAGGCTGCCTGATCATGCATCAGGAATCCTGTCAACCTGTCGAGCCTCCTCCAGGCTTCTTGAATCCCTTCTCGGACTTGAAAGCACGGAGGTTTGGGGAGGAGGGGAAGGGGTAGGAGTCAGCAAGCACTTGGTTGCTCCCCTTCTTCCCCCGTCTCCTTCCTGGCTCTGCGCCTTGCCCATCCGCCCCCCCAGGGCCACTTTCTAGAAGTCCCTAGAGGGTCCACAACGGCACCACTGGATTTACGGGGAGATGGGCGTCGACCCAGCTTTCCAGGGAGGACAAAAGGAACGTGGCCATGTTGGGCACATTGGCTTTGGCCCCTGAAGGAAGCTGAGGCTCAGAGATGTGACCAAGAACGCTCTGTCCTGGGACACATAGCTAATAGACGGCAGTGTACAGCCTGGGACAGCAAGTGAGCTCCAGCTGACAACAGGCCCGCCTCACAGGGCGGGCGCGGCCTGACGCAGAGAATGAGTGTGAGCTCCACGCCTGACCTGCCCCTGGACCTCAGGACAGCCTCCTGGGCAGGTGGGGAGGTGGGCCCTGCCTCCGTGCGAGGAGCCATGAGTCCCTGGGCTCGCAAGCCTCCCCGGGGGGCGGCCTCCATCTGCATGCGGCCTGCAGGCATGTCCTGGGGGGCTGTACCCAGGGCGGGCGGCGTGGGGAGGCCGCGGGGCCAAGCGCCCCATCGCAGCTGCCGGCCGCCTCATCAGTCAGCACCAACAGTTGCGGCCTCAGGACACGCGGCACCGGACGCTCCCAGATGCGGCGAACCCTTGGGGCGGGAAGGCAGGCACCGCCCGGGCACAGCGGAGTCCGCGGGGCCCACTCTGTCCACGACTCAGCTAGGTGCCCGCACCTCCCTCTGCCCAGCCTGGCGTGGGCTCAGGAGCGGCCCCGGCATCATCAGCTAGACAAGGGAACCGCCAGGGTCGCCGGCTGCCTCCACCCAAGGGGCCTGTCTCCCAGGAAGCCAGTCGGGAGGAAGGCAGCTCCTGCTTCTGTGAGCCTGGCGCCCCTCATCACTACCTCTCCTCACCCCCTCAGATCTGGACAAGGGCCGTTTCTGTAGCCGTCCGGGCCTCTGCAGTCCTCAGGAGAGTCTGGGCATCCTTCTCCTGTGCCATCTGCCAGAGGTAGCCCAGGCCCCACAGATCCCACAGGCGATGCCATTCGACACCCCTGTGGGGAAGAAAGCGAGGGGACCACGGCCCCGTACCCCTCCTCAGCCCAGGCTCCGGGGCGCCCATAGTCGTCACATCCCCTCTCCACCCTCAGCTTGGGCAACCGAACCGAGAGGAGAGGGGAGGCCAGTGGAGAACAAAAGTCCGACTCCTCTGGGGAGAGGGGCCTGGTGGAAGGGCCCTGTGGAAGTCAATGAGCCCCATGCTGTTTAAGAAAAATCCCCACACAAAAGCCTCTCCATGTTCTGAAACTTGCAGCAACTCCCTTATAGGGAAGTGAAGCTATTCATGCTTGAAAATCAAGAAGGTAAACATCTCCAGAAGGTCCATCCCAACGCTGATGTACAAGACCATGAATGTGATGGGAGACCAATTTAAAAAGGAGGGAGTTTTCGGGGAGCAGGGGGTGTTCTGGGGCAGAGGGAAGGATGCCTCATTTAGATCCCTCTGCCCTAGCATCCTCTCCCTGAAGCCGCCAAGCTGCCAGCAAGAGGGAAACACTGCTAAGACAGGCCCTTTATCCAAACGGACAACTAAAGAGACTACAGAAATTACTGTTGCCTGTAGACCTACTGTGTGCCGGGCAACCTGCTGAGTGCTCCTTGCATCCCAGTCAACCAGGGTAATGTCCTTGATAAGGCTGAAATTGTGTGAACAAGTTTTAAATGACGACATAAAGAGAAAGGATAGAATCAGGCTGAGAAGAGGAAAGAGAACAATCCTGACGGGCCATCCTTCTATGCATCATGCAGGGGCTTGGTCTCACAGGGTCCCCTTCACTCAAGATGAAACAGGCTCCAAGAATATCACGAGCACACAAGAGAGCATCTTGAAAGTGAGGGTCAAACCCAGGTCCCTCTACAGAGGCTTATATTTCTCTAAAAAACCCCAAACCTACTTCCCTGCAGTCACACTCAGGCGGCAGGGCAAGGACAGCAGGCTGTGCCGTGCAAGGAGACACTTCCCAGTGGCCTTGGACTCTACAGAGGCAGACAGGAAAGCTGGACTTCACAAACATTCAGGAGCCTCAGGGCTGAAAATCAGGGCCAGATGTCTGAAGAAGCAACAGCCCAGGGCCTTGGAGGGGCTGGGCAACTCTCTTTTAATGCAGACCCACTGGCTGACAAGCTAACGCCTGCCCACCATCCTCTCTGAGTGGGAGGAGACCCCGCCCCCCCTGGGGGGCCATGGGACCCCCTCCTGCTCCTTGATTGCCCATCTTGTTCACAGGAATCACAGGGGCCAGGCGAGCATGTGGGTGCTTCTGCAAGCCCATCCCCACCATGGAAACAAAATACAAAGCCTCCATCCTCCCTTGAACACAGGCCGGCTTCACCACCCCCTTCAAAGAGCCTGGAGGGGGCCGGCACACACGCTCCATCCAGGGTGTGAGGTCCCCGCAGCCCAGGCCAGACAGCAGGGGGCAGCGTTGTCAGGAGCAGGCGAGCAAAGCAACAGCCCCTGGCCCCAGACCCCTGGCCTGAGCCTTCCTGGGTCCAGGCCCACTGCCTCCCTGGCTGCTGGGGGGACGCCAACTCCTCCCGCACAAGGCACCGCACCTCCTAGTCCTCACCCCGGGGCAGCGGGGAAATTGCGTCCACACCCAGGTCGGAGGCACAGAAAGGAACACGTACACAGAGATCCAGCAGCACCACACGGCCTGCCATTCATCAGAGGCCTGTGGCAGCAGCCTGGTTGCAAACAGAGCAGCTCGTCTTTAGGATGGCCAGTTCTTCAGCGGAGCCCTCTGGCCTTCAGCAGTGGGGTGAACACAGCCTCCTCTTAACCTCTCTTAGCTCGGCCGACCCAGCCGAGTGCAGAGAACCGGCCTGAGTGCGCACAGGCAAGAGACCCCGGTAAGATGAGTGATAACAGGAGCTGACCGAGGCGAAGCCAGATGTGCACGGTCCACCGAGGTCTGCAAGTCACAAGGATGACCAGCACGTGGCCGTTCAGAAAGGAAGGCGGGGCACGGCTTCTTACGCCCTGGCCAGCGCTGGCCAGAGGGACCCAGCTGGTGATCAGGCCGCTCCCTGGGCCTTCATCTGCGCAGAACATACTCATCACCGCCCCTGCAGCTCACAGCTCAGAGCAAGCCTTGCCTCCCACCCTTCCGAGCACAGTTCGAACTGCCTTGCATGGCTTCTCGAGGTGATCCGGGGTTGAAATGATCACCTAACTCTGGACAGACCAGAGAGGGCAGACAGCTCACCCTGACCACCAGCCATAGCCAAGGACAGCCTGCTGGCAGTGAGTCTCAGCCAGAAGAGACCCCCTGCCAACCCTCTGCACCCCCAAGCATCACAGGTGTGAGTTTTACAGTGTGGATCTCACTAGAGGAGAAAGGCATACACGCCTCCACCCAGCTGTCTTCACTAAAACACAGTTATCAATAATACATCACCAACATTTATATTCCAGGGAACCAGGCATGCTAGGGCCCCTTCACCTGTGGGGTTATTAGTATGGACTGGGTGTGCATCCCCTTCAAAAGCGCATGTTGAAGCCCTAACCCTGAATGTGACGGTACTTGGAGCTGGGGCCTCTGGAAGGAGCTTAGGTTTAGATGAGGTTCCTCACCGGAGCTGGGAGACCCACCCTCATCTCAGACTTCCAGCTTCAGGACTCTGAGAAAGAAGTTTCTGCTGTTGAGGGCGCCAGTCTATGCTAATCTGTTATGGCAGCTAAGCTAAGACAGTTACAGATCTCCAATTTCTCTTCACTGTTTCAACTTCTCTCTCTCTCTGCACCTCAAACACTACCAAACTCCGTCAGAGTTTGGCCCATCCCTTAAGAATCCTGGAAACTTATTCACTCATCAGATTCTTAGAAAATGCCCCAAATCTGGGCCACTCTCTAGGCTGTGAGCTCCTTGCAGACCAAGACCATTCCCCAATGCCAAGCACATAACCTGAAACAGCCACCCTCCCTTTAGTAATGAGTCAACTCAGGGCAGGCCTTTGTGGTCCTGATGAGGAAGATGTGGGCTGGCCCAACAACTCTCTGCCCGCCAGATGTCCACTCTCTTGTCTACTCAACCAAGGAGGCTCTTCTGCCGGGCCCTCCCATGTCCTCTGAGCCAGGCCAGGCCATAGATGGACTAGAAAAGTCCACATATTTATGGATGTGAATCTTACCATGAGCCTCTACCCTGCAGAATCTCATTAAGTCCACACAGTCTTGATCAGATCAACCATAAACCGTCAGAAAAGCCGGGACCCCTGCTGCATCACCAGCAGGACAGAGGATGGGTCCCCCAGTCGTGTGCCAGGAAACGGACACGGACCATCAGCAACTGCCTGAGACAACTAACTGATACCTAGTCTACTCAACAACTGCACAGACAGCCCAGTCCTCTCCAGTGGAGAGGCTGAAATGCTCAAGCCCTGGTCCCAGATGGCTCTGGGCTTTCCACAGTCAGGATGGGCTCTGTCTTCCCCACCCTCTGATTAAACCCCTCACCCTCATTTCCAGCATTTCCCCTCAGACACTGTAATCTTTAATTCCTTGGTGGGGGGGGCGGTGTAGTATGTTGCTTCCGGAACTGAACAGTGACTTTCAAAACGAGTCCTGACCTCCCGGCTCCCCACCCCGCCACACAGCAACAGAAATTAAATGGATTCCACTATCAGTGCGCTGCATCTCGGTGATTACGCCCAACCCCCAGGAGTCAGCTTTCTGCGCCATCCCAAGAACAGGAACCTGATTGCTAAACCCAACCCCACAGGCTCAGGAAGGGGGCGACGGAGGAAGAGGGGGTAACCGAAGGGTACAGGTAACAATTTATGGCCCCCTTGTCACCGCGGTCTTATCTCTGTGGCCAGCCCCTTCTAAGAACTGGGGCCCGTTACTGAAGCCCCAGGCGGGCTGCCCACCCCCCAGGACCCGGCCGTTTGGGGACAGGTGGCCCAGCCAGGGAGCAGAAAGACAGCTGTGGAAAGCACGCCCCACCTGCGGCCAAATCCTCCTCTCCGTGGTGAGCCAATCTGCTCCCCCCCTTCCCCAGACACCTCAAGCTCAAACCTCCTCTTCTGGAGGACAGGGGAGGAGAGGAGGAGACAGTGACGCCCTTCCATGAGCACCCAACCCAGGCGAGGCCATCTCCCACTCACACACTGGGCCTTCCCTGCAAAGCACCTTCGACGGGGAGCTGCATGGCACCTGTGCTTCTGTTTAATGTCGGAACCCCCCACCAGACTAGACCCCAGGAGGGCACACCCTGACTGCCCTCTCCCCCACAGTATCAAGCACTCGATAAATATTTATTGGATAAATAAGCAGAAAAAAGAAACACTTGACCACAGGCTACTAGAAGCAAGATACTAACTTATTTTGGGTTGGGCCTCCTTGGGAATTTGGTCCACGCCGCGAAACAGGGAACGGACTATAGAAACTCAGCAGCTTTCTCTTCTTTTCCTTCTCTTGCATCTCCTTATTTGCAATGAGGTAATGGTGGCTCAGAGGTTAAAGCGTCTGCCTGGAATGCAGGAGACCCGGGTTCAATCCCTGAGTTTGGAAGATCCCCTGGAGAAGGAAACGGCAACCCACTCCAGTACTCTTGCCTGGAGAATCCCATGGAGGGAGGAGCCTGGTAGGCTACAGTCCATGGGGTCGCAAAGAGTCGGACACGACTCAGTGACTTCACAGACACACACAGACACACACACACACACACTACAACAGAAAAATGCATCCCGGCCCCACATGAAGAAACGGCAGAGCCAAGGACACACACACACACGCAAACACACACACACGCACACACACTACAACAGAAAAATGCATCCCGGCCCCACATGAAGAAACGGCAGAGCCAAGGACAAGAGTTTCAAAGCCTCACTGCACTGAAACCAGAGATTCTACCTGGCGAATCACGAAAACATCCTTTCCGTCCCCTGGTCCCCTGGGCGTGTCTCCCCCAATCCAACCCCCGGTTCATTCCGCTCCATGGCACCATCAGCGGGAACGGCAGTCCCACCGCCGAACCCTGCCCTGAGCTGGAATCCGAGTTCTGACCTGACCCAAGCTCGCTACTGGCACCTAACAGGTCTGGCTCAGAGAGTCATCTTTCTGATGACCCGGGAGCAAAAGCCGAGAAACCTCATTTATTTATTTCTACCTCACTTTGTTCCAAAAGGGATTGGAGGTGTCAGAAAAATGCCTACAGCATGATAAAAGTAGATGAGGAAATGCATAAAGATGGGAAGTACAAGAAACCCGAAAGCAACGTTACTGCCCAAAAGTATACATCATGCTTGATAGAAAGGCATTCCCGAGACATGAGATCCACAAGCCTCCTTTCCCAAATTCCACCCTCAACAGGAAGGTGGGAAATATTTCCACTGATATTTGACAGACACTTTACCCACCCTGCGAGGGTCTGGGCTCAGCCTCGGGGATTCATCAACAGTCGCACACTGGGCTCCAGGCTGGAGGTGTCCCTGATATCCTTGAATCCCACGTCAAACGCTCTTGTGGGGAGAGGTGAGCTGCTGGAGTCGACCCAGGAGAAGGGACAGAAAGGGTAGGGGAAACGTCTTCTGCTAAAACCTGGGCAGGTCAGTGCTCAAAATAAACCCTGCAAAATAAACCCTGTCTGACCTTGGGCAGGACTGGATGCTCTCCTCAGTCCTTCCAATTCTGAAACTTTTATGGCTTTATGATTCACGGCTGTCATCTTCAAAGGAGCGGTTTTATTGGAACACCCACGACCGTCAGATTGTTTTCACTTCCACGTTCTGCACCCTCTCACCCCCCTGCCTTCTCCTGGGATGGGCTGCCCACACTTAGAGGCTCCCCCACCCCAGTCTCTTGACTCAACTTCCATTCCCACGTCTGCCAGCCCGCATCTCAGCGGAGCCAGGCCCAGGCTGGGTGTCTCTCCCTGCATCCTCCCAGGGTGATACCAGCTTTCTTTTGTCCATACTGTGCAGAGAACCCAACACCCAGGACAAAGTGCAACAGTTTATCCCATCAACTCGGTGGATGTACACCTCCTTCTTCTGTAACCTGTTCCCCAGTCCTCGTCATAACCTACTGAGCACCTACTCTGTGCTACACACTGCACTGAGCCCCTTTCAAGGATTCTCTCATTTCATCCTCACCACATCCCAGTAGGACAGTTACTTAACTAGCATTCTTCCCATCTTAAAGATCAGCATGTTAAGCCTCAATGACGTCAGGTCACTTGCTCAAGGAGAAGCCAGGATTTTACCCATATTATCTCATTCCAAAGCTCTGAACCACTGCAGAGTGGTGCTGGCTTCCACAGTCCATTAGGAACTTCCCCAATTTTAATTGCTTCATCACTCAGCTACAGATTTTTCAGATACGCATTCATTCCAAGAGCTACGCCTGCACTTGTGGCTCTAGGGTGCGGGGAAACAGATGTGGGCTTCAGGGTCCAGCAGACCAGGGAGGGCTCTTTTCCTCATTCAGGGCCCGCAACCTCTCAGAGTTTCAGTTTCCCATGTGCAGAGCAGAGTTCATAAGCCCCCAGGTCTTGTCAAGTCACAACTTGGCTAGCATACAAGTCTGGCGATTCTTGGACAGATAAGTATTTTTCTAGGAGGGATGAGCATACTGCCTGTGCTTTGAGAAACTCCACATAAAACTGAGTCTATCACTCAGTCCCCTCTGAAGAGCGGGGACTCCATCACCGATGCCACAGGCCCTCTGGAGGAGCCACACGTGCAACGGCATGGCCCGTAGGCCCTCCTGGCAGGGGAGGTCCCTTAAACACACAGAAACGATTTTCTAATTAAGTGGTGTATTGACTTTTTTGCAAGGGTAGCTCAGGGGAGGATTAGAGACCCACAAAAAAGAATCACGCTAGGGCACTAAGGCCAGATCACCTCTGGTGCCCCCAGCTCCCCAGTATCCAGTCTCCACAGAACGGTCTGAGATTTAAAAATGCTGATCATGTCATCTGTCTTCTTGGAACCTTTCAGACTTGGTGACACTCAGAACACAATTCAGACCTCTTCCCTCGGCTCGCAGGGCTGGGTCACCTCCTGCCTCACTGCCGCTCTCAGGCCTGCCGCAGGGCCTTTGCACTGCTGGCTCCCATGGCCAGGATGGTCATTCCCCGGACGTGCATACATCTGGCCCCTTTTCTCACTCAGGTCTTAGCTTCAAAGTCAGCTTCTGACACAACCAGCTTCAAAAGCAGCCCCTGGACGCTGCCTGGATGTCCAGTGGTTAAGACTCCACCTTCCCATAGAGGGTGGGGAGGGGTGCAGGTTCAATCGCTGGTTGAACTTAGGTTCCCACTTGCTGTGGGGTGCAGCCAAAAATTATTTTTTTAATCAAAATAAATAAATAAAATACATCAGGATTTTAAAAAATGCTTAAAAAAGTAGCCTCAAGAACTTACTCTTACATTATCTGGTATTACCTTTTGCATGTTTGTTGTGGCCATCTGAATGTCTTCCCCTCAACCCTCCATTGAAATGTACGCTCCATGAAAGCAAGAACCTTGACCATCCTCTGTCCCCCAGGGGCCTACCTCTGCACCTGACCTATCGCAGGCACTCCGTAAAAATAAAAACGCGGTGAGAGACAAGGAGGCAGGGCCAGAGCACAAGCAAAGGGTAGGAGACCCACCCGAGACAGCACAGGAGTAAGAGGTGCTCCTCTGGGGCTGGGTGACTCCAAAGGCAGATGCTGGGGAGTCACTGCTGTTAAGACTTCACAGGGCGGCCCCGCACTAGGGGGACTGTGAGGCTGGGGGTATGGGGTGACTGTACAGTGAAAAGACGCTCAAACTCAGGGCTGCCACTACAAAAGACAGCAGGCTGGGTGGCTTAAAACGGGAGACACTCATTCCCTTACAGCGCAGAGGCCAGAAGCCTGAAGCAAGGTATGGGCAGGGCTGGTTCCCTCTGGAGGCTCCAAGGGAGAGTGGGTCCTAGGCCTCTTCCCTGGCTTCTGGGGGCTCCACAGTCCTTGGTGTTCCTTGGCTCAAAGACACATCACTCGAATCTCTAGTATGGCTTCCCCTGGAGTTCCCGTGCACATGTCCTCTGTGTCTCCATTTCCCTCTTCTTCTCATAAAGCCATCAGATGGCTTTACAGGGTCCCCCGTAACCTAGCACAACCTCACGTTAACGAAGTAAACCTGCACAAACCCTATTTCTAAATAATATTGCCTTCTAAGGTTCTAAGTGGACGGGAATGGGTGGCGGAACACCATTCAACCCAGCACACCCCTAAACTCCGAGTGTGACCCCACCTAAAGCATCTGAGCTGGCCTCTCCCCAACACTCCACCACTGGTCTCAAGTCCTTCCCCTAAAGGGAGGTGGCAATACCGATCGTGATGCCTGCTATGTGGGGAGGCCTGTTAACACAAGCTGAGCTAGGAGATGGCAGCTTTGCCGCGGCAGGAAGCAGGGGGCCACCACAAACTGGGGAGCAGAGGACAATCCGGGAAAAACCAGGCAGGTTTAAGGAAGGCGGGTGGAAGACACATTAGAGCAGAAAGACATGTGATGGGGAGAAGCAGCGGTGAACCAGCCAGGCCTGGAGGGGGATAGCAGGCAGAGGAGACAGCCGAGCATAGAGCCGCTGAGCAGATGAACACCAGCAGTGAGCCAGTAAGGGCCCTTGGCAACACCACTGTCCTCTCTGAGGAGTTCAGAGCCAGGATGGGAGTGGGCGGGGAATCTGGGGAGGGCGGGGTCAGCCTGGGGAGGGCGGGGTCAGTCTGGGTGGGGGAGGGGAGGGGAACGTGCAAGTGGAAATGTCTGGCAGCAGGGAAGCTGGGGAAGCTGGATAGGTGGGGAGAGGCCGGGGTTGCAGCTGCAGGTAGAGGAGGCAGAAGAGACGGGATGGTGGCTGAGGGATGAGCATTTCCAGAAAGGGGCCCTGGGCAGAGGAGAGGCCCTGGGGCATCTCATCCCAGGGACAGACCTCCGGATTCCAGACAGGAGCAGCGGAGTTCCAAACGACCGATGCGGCTGTCTCCATCCAAACCCAACTCTAGGGCAGGAACAACTAGAACAACACAAACGGCAGATACCTGAGAAGGGCTCTGCCAGGAGAACCGAGCACGAGAAGGGGCAAGGCAGGCAGAGAGGGGCCATCGATCTGGAGCAGTCCCTCGCCTGCCCCCCAGGGCCCCACACACCTTCTAAGTCACAAAGAAAGAAACCGAGATCCTTTCTGACACTGAAACTCTTGAGTCACATCCACCAGAGCCACATTAAGTGCCTGGTAATTCAATAATTCAATTAAGAGAGCTCGATTTTTTTTTTAAAGCTTAATATTTAATGGAAGGGTTATGAATTGCTACACAACTCGGGGTGATTAATAGTTACAATTAAAGGCTGAATGTGTTGAGGGGAGAAAGGCATGGCTTGGTGGAAATAAATAAATCTGTGCTGCAAAGGACACAGCAAGTCACACCCGTGGACCAGGGAAGCCTCTCTCCATAGTGGGGGCAGAGGGCCAATTAGGGTTCCTCCCAGCCTGCCCAACAAATCAGCTCATTTGCTCCAGAACCAGCATGAGGCCCCTCTGACCTGTGGTCCGATCTCTCTTCCACTGCAATCAAGTCTTCCAGAAGGTTGCAGAGGTCAGAGAAGGAATATGATTGGTCAGAAGGGAGAGGTGATGGGCTGAACGCTGGCAAACCGCTCCAGGGACAGCAAGGGGTTGTTGTAGCATTTCTGCCCTCACAAGTCAGGGGGACCCTCACCCAGATCTGCAGATCCCAGGCAGAGGGTGTGTGAAAGGACAGCTGCACTGTGCCTGGCCACCTGCCCCCGCTGCTGTCTCCACCCAGCAGTTCAATGGAAGACGTGACCCCACGGTGCAGTCCTCGGGGCCTGAGTCCATCTATGCCTCCCTTCCCATCTCGGGGGCCGCCCCAGCCAGGCAGCCACGTGGCCCCGCAGAGCAGGGGCCACACCACATCCTACACGGTGGCCATTCTGAACCATAGAGCCTGATTTATAGGCTCAGAAAAGGCCCAGCTCTGCTCCTAAAAATGCAGCCTGGATCACAGGCTGTGAGTCTGTGCGGGTCACAGCAAAGCCAGGCCTCAGAGAGACCTACTGCTCAAGGCAGGGAGGTCACAGAGAAGGGATGGCTCGGACACCCACCATAACCAGGAAGCACACTTATGTGTCGGCAGGAAAACATCGTCCCCTCCTGGACTGATGGGGGCGGCCACACCTGGTCTTGGGTGCACTCCCCTCGGGCCCGTGGGGGACAACCTGCTGATCAGAAACTGAACTTCTGCCATGACGACATGCCCAGAGGCAGGGCTGAGGCCCAGGGCAAAGCCGGGTGGGCAAGGGCAATGCCGCCAGGAGCTGTGGGCCCATGCATTCCAATCTCCTGCCCTTCCGTTAGCCAAGAGGGGTTAGTGAAATTTATTGCGTCAGGGAGAGCAATTCTAATGGGCAAGGGGGCAAAGCCTCCATTCCCCAGATGAACCAAAGTAAGCTGCAACTTTCCAAGAAGGTATTAATGGTACATATGAGGTACATTAAAATACCCTCTTCCTCACGGAGAAACCAACATCGACTGAGCATTTTGGAGGAGGGCATGGCAACCCACTCCAGTATCCTTGCCTGGAGAATCCCATGGAGACAGGAATCTGGAACACTATGGTCCACAGGTTCGCAAAAAGCTGGACACAACTCAAGCGACTTAACACAGCACTGAGCATTTATTATGAACCAAGAGCCATAACAGAGACTCTAAATAAATTCTCTCTTCTGAGCCTGACCCCACCAGGGAAGAGAAGGGACTACTGTCTTCACTTTTCAAAGGGAGGCAGCTGAGCTCAGAGGAGTCGAGGAAGTCATCCAAGGTCCCACATGCACTGGCTTCCAGCCCAGGTCTATTGACCTGGGAGTGTGATTTCCAGCAGGGCTGAAGCGTCCAGGCCCAGGACAGCCAGCGGTGCCCTGCTAGGGCTGTCGTGTCCCACCCGCTTGGTGGTGGCACTTCCCTTCCACCATATCGTTCTCCAGTTGACCAACTGGGGAGGGGCTGTTCTCAACTGACTGGGTGTTGACTGGGTGTCAGCAACAGGAGGGCCTTTCGTCCAGAAGAGTGGGATAAAGAACGTGGTTTCCAGTTAAAGACTTGACAGACAAAGGCACGGCAAAGGGAGCTTCCTTTAGTTGGTGGCCTTGGAGGACCTTCTCTGTGCTCGTGAGATGATAACCTGGGCCAGGTTAAAAAGACGCAAGGGCTGCCCTGGTGGCTGAGTGGTAAAGAGTCGGCCTGGTCTGGGATGTAAGGGGAATAACTAAGCCTGTGTGCTGCAACTACTAAGTCTGTGCCCTAGAGCCCGGTACCTACACCTACCGAAGCCCAAGTGCCCTAGAGCCCGTGCTCCGCAACAAAGAAGCCACCGCCACGAGGAGCCTGCACATCACAGCTGGAGGGGAGTCCCCGCTCACCGCAACTAGAGACCAGCCCTCGCAACAGCAAAGACACAGCACAGCCATGAACAAATAAAATGAAAACTTAAAAAAAAAAGAGGCCGAACAGCCAACCCTGACCCTCTAAACTTTCTAAAGGGGCTGAAGCCCCTTCACTTCCGTGACCAGGACCAGCGCCACCTCCTGCCCTCATCCTGGCCAGTCCACTCGGTGCCCGCTGTGGCCTGGACCCGCTTCTTCCCGTCGCCCCACCGTGGCACAGTCACCCGGGGGGGAGACAACAGTCTCGATGCTCAGGAAAGGTGATGCGCGGGTGCTCAGAGACCTTCAGTCCTGAGGAGCAGACAGGCAGATGGACTCTGCTGAGCCTCTCGCGCGGCCAGATGAGGGGCAAAGAGCTGGAGTAAGAAAAATCAGTCCAGTGGAAACACTACCGCGGCTGTTAGTGGTACATGCATCAGGCGAAGACTCGTGAGTGGATGAGGAACGAATGGACAGCTGTCCTGGGTCACTAACACACCCTGAATGCCAGTGCGCCGGACCGTCAGGGTGCAGAGAAGAACCACCATTCCTACCCGCGGGACGCACACCCACAGGGGCGGCGTACTGGGGGGAGTCACGTGAGGAGAGAAAGTGAGCTTGGATTTGGCTGCAAAAATATTTAAAAGCAACACTAATTAATTATAATCACTGATGTGAACTGTTTGCCATTCACGTCCATTACTGTGTGGTGTTTACCATGAAAACCGCATCACACATTAACTTTTGGGTGAGTTTCCTTTGGTGGCAGTAGAATTCCCAATGAATGGGCAAACATGGAGCTACTTTTATTCACGGTCATCTGCTAACAAACCTCCAGGCTTTGGAGGGAGTCCCAATCATATAAATAAATAATGCACATATGATTTAATTTCCTTGGGTCTTCAGCACTCACTGTGTGTGAGGTCCACTGCTAAGGAGGCACATGCCGCCATCTCCTCTAACTCCTCATCCCATGAAATACACTCTAGCACACAGCACCGCTTTACAGAGAAATTAACTTGCCCAAGGTCACACAGCTGGGAAGTGATGGGGCCAAGACCTGGCAGCCAGGCCTGCCTGCCTCCATCATCCACGTTCCCCACCAATGTGATAACCGCAGAGCAAATGTGCAGAAAGCCGGTCTGGAAGAACACACACCAAAATGCTAACGGGGGCTAGCTCTCAGTGATGAGACTATAAATCTTCCTTTTGCTGAGCTATATTTACGTAATTAAAAAAAAAAAATTTACAGCATAATGAATATGAACTATGGGGGTGGGGGTATGCTGGGGGTTACTTTGGAGTTGCTTTGACATTAAGAACCACAGCCACTCTAGTTATGAGTCTCCCTGTCCAGAAGCCAGCTCAGTGGTGGGGAGGTGGGAATCCAGGCACGCAGGGCATGAAAACCCTTTGCTGGCCATCTAGACCAACCTTCAACATGCTGCAGACGTCCTTGCTATCTGGCCCTAACAGATGGTCCTCACTTCATCACAGCCTCCCCGGACGCCGCATGAGTGGATGCAAGCTCCAAACATATCCAGCTGGGGAGGGCTGCATCCAGCCAGGGAGGCCCGCGGCAGCAGGAGCCACTGGATGATCCACTCAAAGACGGCCCAACAAAAACGCCGTGCCCAGGGTCCGCCAACACGTGAGCCGCTTTCGCTCCTCTTATTTAGAAGGACACAACAGCAGAGGTTAATCTCTTAGACACAAAACAGCAAAACACTTCCAGAATCAAGGCCGGTCTCTTTCCCCAGCGATCTTGGAGCAATGCTGTGTATTTGGTGGCAGAGAACGAGGCTGAAATTCAGGCAGGGCTGACTCAGACAGGCCAGGTGCCACTAGACAGTCCTACCCCCTGCGGCCACGTCTGCTGGGATCTGCCCTGGCTGGACTGAGGGCGCTTCGCAGGTTCAGGCAGGACTGCTCCCCACTATCAGGAAGAGCTGAACATGTTCAGGAAGCTCTACCCGGCACCGCAGACAAGGGCTCTGGCTCAGGTGTTGTGTGTAGGCTGGGAGGTGTCGACACTCTCGATCTCCGACGCCCAGCCTGCACCTGGCCCACAGACTGCATAGAGACCCACTCACAAACATATGCAAAGTGACAAACATGTTGTTACCCAGGAGAATGGAGGGCACTCAAAATCATAGCAGAAGAACTCATATCACTGGGGATATTTACCTTAGAAAACAGGTGCTGTGACGGGGTGGAGGACCAGGGGGGAGCCTCAGAATTGTATTTATACGATTCAACTTGACAATTAAAAGTAGACAAAACCAGGTTTGAGACCCAGCTTTTTGCTACTGAATTCACTTTCGGATGCCCCTAGAAGAGTGACTGCCCTTATTCTAAATATGGAAATAGGTTACTAATGGTCCCCAACCCCAGCTGCACACTGAGGCTTTTAAAAATAGATACCCAGCCACCGCCCCCCCCACCCAGTTCCACCACTTAATTCCCCAGAGATGAGTCCATGAATCTGTATTTCTTAAAAGCTCTTTAGGTAATTCTGGCACATGGCCAAATTTGAGAACCACTGTCATATTTATAGTAAACCACTGATACATATATTTTATGTACATACCTATATATATATTCCCACTTATATATATAAATATACCTATATTTATACATACATATTAAAGCTCTGTTCAAAATACATTAAACACTGAGTTATTTCACCGCAAACCTCAGAAAGACAAAATAATGGACTATGTGCTCACCCGAAAAGGGAAGCAGATTTTTTTTTTTTTTTTAACTCCTGGAAAGTTCTTCCCTAAACCATTAAAAGCTAGTCAAAAATAGAAGCAAGTGCCTTGGAAGGTTGAAAGAGGTACCTAGCAAATCAAATATGGGGATATCTGGGAATACTGGCAATACTGAGGAAGAGATTCCCATTCAGGCTGGATGAACAGAGGAGACTAAGTAACTGTTTAATTCAATGACACCATGACATTTATTGACCCTCCCTCTTCAACGTGTGGCCCTGCTTAATCCTCAGAACCGCACGATGCGAGGGGGTCGGGGGTCGCATACCCTTCCCACATCAGCTGGGGAGAAGCTGGGTCTCCCCGGCACCTCCTACCCAGCCTGGCTGACTTCCTCTCATCTGGTGATGTCCCCACACATCTCCTGGCCTCTGTCCATGCTGGTCTCGCCCCTGAGAAGTTCAGAGCATCTCTCAGTTGGAATCTCGCAAAGCAGTCACAGTACCTAACCTGGACCCCCACCTTGGCCCAGGTTGAGCTGTGGAAGCAGAGACTGGAGAATTCCAGAGCCCTGGGCCCTGGGGGCCTCTGGCGATGCTTGCTGTCGGCTTGGATAAAAGCAGTCAGCTTTCTCTAAACCCCTTCCCCAAACACTTCTGCACCAGGCCTTGCTTAACTAAACCTTCACTCTATTGAAATAGGGGTTCTATGAACTCTGGGCCTTTCTCTGCAAAGGTTTTCTTTTCTTTTTTTAAATCAAACACAGATGTAAAAACTGACGAGATGAGAAAGGCGGTGTGTGCCCTGGACCGTGGGCTGCTACCCGGGTCTGGCCTTCTGCCTCCTCCCAGCACTCGACCATCCTGAAGCCCCTTCTGCTCGATCTGTCACCCCCATGGGGGTGGGGATCCTGTCGCAACACAGGTCGCTCAGCCCCTGGTATACTAAAAGCACTCGACACCTGTTTATCGAATTAAAATGGACAGAAGATGAAAAATGTTTCTACAATAGGGGACAACATGACTCTCAGAGACCTTCCAGTGCAAAAACTCTGTGATTGGACAAAAGTCACAAAATGCATCCCAGACTCTAGGAGTGGGAGGCACTGTACTGGGCCCTGGGGACACACACAGAAGCAAAGGGCTGTGGTCCCCACTGAGCTGGGAGGGAAAGATAAAACAGGTAACAAGCTGAACCTTTATCTTAAAGCAGCAATGCAAAATTTAAATAACAATGGTAACGCTTTCACAAGGCAGAGCGAATAACTGACTGTATTATACTGTATTATACGAAGGGGGAAAAGAGTCCTCATTTGTCTGCAGTTATATCCTTTTTAGGACAAAACGGGTAAAGGTTCAAAGCTGGGAATAATGATAAAAAATCCACTGGAAAAAAAAAATCACACCTGAACATTCCCACTTGAAAACACTTTATCTGACGCCACTTTTGACATGTACTCAACTCAGGTCGATCCTGAAACCCTCCGGATGATAATTCAAGACTTTAAGGATCGGTAGCATAAAGCTTTAAAAAGTCACAGTCAAGCAGATGCTTCACTCTTCAATATGCTTTTTTCCAGTGTTTCAAATGACACATTTCAGAGGAATGTAAATTTTAGGAAAACATGGGTACAGAATCTGGAACACCAAAGCTCAGAATCTCACTTACGCTGTCCACTGGTAGAAATGTAGACCAAGTACCGCCTCCCTCTGGGGCAGTTTAATAGCAAAGAGAAGATTGTAAAATGTGTTATTATCTGCTTCTTGTAAATTCCTAGAAGCGGAATTGCTGGGTCAAAAGTATAGCAGGAGCAGGAGAGAAATGCATCCACAAGGGCAGTCCTGACGGCATAAGACCAAACAGTGATAACATCCAGGAAACAACCTAACCTAGACGGTTCTAACCAAGGGTTTCAGTGAGTCAGTCACGGTACATGGATCTCACAAAAACAACACAGGTATCAAATACGACAATATAGGGTATTCCGACACAGGAAGACGTTTCTAACACATCACTGGAGGGAAATGGCAGTCTGGCAAATCAGACAGGATCTCATGAATCCAAACGTGTACGCAACCATTTTTATGAACTTATTTATGCTCACGTACATGCAGACAGACTTTTGCAAAGCTGCACCAAAAATGTTCCTACGGGTTATCTCAGGGTGATGAAATACCAGGGGAAACTGTCTCCAGTTCTTGGCTTACTTACTTCTGTATTTTATTTTTTCCAGTACGCCTTTTGTTTTTAAACAAAATCATGACAGTGTTAAAAATAAACTTTCTTCACGTACTGATCATCCAGTTCAGTGCGGAGTGTTGCGCTTGCCTCATTCCTGATCCCGGCGGCTGATTTCCAGGTCTCATTCTGGAATATTCCAGAACACCTCCCTGTGACCCAGCAACAGCCGTGGCCCTCCCCTCTTCAGGAAGCTGAGCAGGACTGAAAGTGAGGGTAACGCAACTCTGCAGCCTGGGAAGAATTGCTCACAGGAGCTGACCGGGATTTTCAAACCACTGCAAGTGCTTCCTGAAGCTTGCCCCTGCTCCCATGGGCCAGACCCTGCAGGATGGCTAACCCTGCCCCAGGAAGGAAATGGGCCGAGCCGAAGATCAGAAGCTGGGCCTCGTTAAACTGCAGAGATCAGGTGTCAGTGCCCTGGCACTGCCTCAAACAGGGCCCAGAAGCTCTGTGGGGCTCGGCCCGCCGCTTTTGTTCTGAGCCCCCCTGGGACGTGGGAGTCACCAGACAGAGGCGGCCTGAGGGGTGTGGTGAGGTGGGGAGGGGGCTGGCCCCCCTGTGCCCCCCAGAAGCACTTTCAACCCTTAGGAAAAGCACAGAAGCCTCCACTCCCAGAGGCCACAGGACACCCAGACCCCACAACCCCCAAGCCTCACACCACACAGACTGTGGGAGGATTTGGCCGGGGGGAGGGGGTGTCTTCCTCCCACTTTTAGAGCTAGGAGAACATTTTCAATGGAAGGACCGAGAGTGGGGAGGTCGGGGAGGGGGGCGGGAACTTGCCAGTCAAACCCCCAAGTCACACAGAACTACTATCCCTCAGCTAGTAAGCAAACGCCCAGAGAAGTTAAGAGACTGACCCAAAAGCAGTAGAACTTGGGTAGAACTTCTGCTTGCTTTTGATCTTCACCCCACATGGCGACCTAACAAGTGCTGGTGAAACAGCTTTCTTCTGAATCACTTCATCCTTCCTTCTTCCGTTTGAAGAGTTTAACAGAAGACAGCTACCATCCATGGCCCACCTTTCCACGTACAAACCAGCTCTGAGGACAGCCCAGACAGTTCAGGGTTCTCTGCTGTCCCCACAGATCTGTGAGAAGAACTGGCCCTTGACACAACCAGCTGGAACATCACAGTGATTGCCCCTGCAGGAGATGTATATAATAAAAATTGAATGCTGCAGCATGAACTTCATACACACTTGTTCTCTTGGTTTATTCATCAGAAATAATTATCTGTGCTTGCTTTCACAAGAGCACATATTTTATAGGGTCCATTAAAATTTAATGGATTTTTAATAATATTGTAACTACCGCAAGAGAGAAAAGTGGAAAAAGTCACACCACGTGTCTTTTCTGCGTTTGGGTGGTTTGGCTCTAGCACTGCACAGGAAGAACTGATTCGGCGCGGAGGGGCAGGCAGGAGAGGATGAAGGCCTTGATGAGGGCAGGAGAGGGTGGAGGATGCAGGAAAAGCTTTACTGCTGATCCCGGGCACGGGAGATCCGTGCCCAGGGAGGGAAACTGAGGAAGAGAAGATGCCAAGCTAACAGACTACCTCCCGTGGTCCATTCTACTTGATTTGACCTGACTCTGGGCCACCAAGGATCCAGTTCAGACCCACAAGGAAGCTAGCAATGGTCATATAAAACAGACACTTCCATTGTGTCCCAGCCAATGGAATACAACTTGAGGGCCAGAACAGACTTCAGACTGTCCTTCAGTCCAACTTCACAGAAGGACTAGCCAAAACCCAGACACGGTAAATGCTGCCCAAGATCACAAAAGGAACCAACAGGTAAGTCTGCAAATTTCCGTGGGGGCTTCTTCAAAGACCTCGTACGGTCCAAGTTAAAAGTGTATACTTAAAAGCTAACTCTGAGGGCAAAGATCACGGCAAGTATTCAATAACCCGCTGGATTTCAAGTTTCACGTTTTTAGCCATTTCTGAGAATTATTACTTTTCATGAGTCACCCAATGGCTTTCAAATTTGACAGGCATCACCAAAGAAACCACTCTATTTTAATTTTTCAGGGGAAACATTCTTCTCTCTTCCTATGGAACTCAAAGCCACACCTTTGAGGAACTCTTTACAGAACAGTGTCCTGTCCAGAGAATGAGATGGACTGTCGGTGCTTGCAGAAAAGCTCCTACACAAGTGCTCGCTGCCACAGTCCAGAGCTCCTGGATGTGTCACCGGCATGGACACCGTTATCTATTTCTGGCCAAGGAAAGAAATACGTGGTGTCCGGCCACCAATGATACATACACAGCTAGGCTGACTCACCCATTCGTGAGCCTGCTGCCAAAAATAACACCTTGCCAAAATGACACTTCCTAATCTTTGACAAAAAAATATCCAAATTAAAATGAAAAAGGCTTAAATGTCAAGTGATGGTGGTGATTTATCCTGTAGTGATTTCTGTAACGCACCACATTTCAGATGGGCACATTTTTCCATGACATCAATTCAGGCAGCAAGCGGGCTCAATGATGACAATGATGATGGCAGGACGAGCGTGGGACTGGTGCTCGCTGGCCCTGGACTAGGAGCTTCCGGGGGCCCTGGGGAGCCCGCGCCACTGCTCATGGACCGCCACGCCCCTGCACCGCGTCTTCCTCATCTGCCACAGTGGGCGCTGTGAGAATTCTATGAAGAATTATATTTAAAAATTATGTAGAATATTTTTAAAATTCTATAAAATAAAAGCAATCAGTTCAGTGCCTAAACCAGAGCAAAGACCAATTAATTGCTATTAAAAATGCTTAGCATTTACTATCACTAAATAGGAGCTGAATGGGTTGACAGTTCCTTCCAACTTTCCTGTCTTGAGCTATAATAGTAAAAATGTCTTAACAGTAAACCACTGTGTTAACAGTAAAGCCCCAAATATTGAACACGGCAGCAATAACTGCCTGCCGGGCCTCCATATGCTGTTTTGCCAACTTGTGATTTTGATTTATTTTGTTTTATTTTGTGATTTATTTATTTTAATAAAAGAACACTGTTCCTCTTAGGAAGCAGGAGAAGCAGTCACAGAAGAATGAACTGGGGAAGAAGGAGAGAGGGAGAAAGGAAAGCCAAGGACAGCCCAGAAGGTTCCACACATCCAGGCCTGTGACCTTCAAGGAGAAACCCTCTTCCCATCCTCTCCTTCCGATACAGTCCCCAAGCCTCCCCCAAGACACTACGCACTCCCCACAGGTAGGCATAAGCTGCAACTGTCTACAGATGGAGAGAGCAAGCCAAGGTGGTCACGTGACCTCGCAGTGTCCACACGCACTCGACAAGAGGGTGAGAAGGATGGCCACGGGGCCATTAAGTGAGGCTATTAACAGTGTTGATGGAGCTAAAGCACATTAACCTGTAGAGGAAGCCAGGCTCTAAGCTGCAGCTCCAGTGACATCATAAAAAGTAAAGAGGCCTCTGTAATGGAACCAATATTACAGCCATTGATATAAATTATACCTCCGAACAGGGGAGAAGGGGGTGGGATGTAAAAATGGAACAAGTTCAAACTTCTTTTATTGTAATAGTCTCCAGTTGAGCATAATCACCAAAGCTATAGTGCGATACGATTGCCAAAACTAGACAAACATCTGTGAGATGGATTCATCTCAGAGGGGAGGCCAACAGCTTGTTATCATTAAAGCAGCGATGCTCGCTCTGCGTCTGAACTGCAGGCCGCCTTGTTACTGCGTTTGCGGAGGCAATTGTACCAGATGTTGGCAACTATCTTCAGATAGATGACAGGCACCTGCTGCGGAGGAAATGTAGCTCGTCGTCGGCCTCCCTGATCAGGGGGCAGGGAGGAAGGGGCAAGGAGTGACCCTTCCAGTGGCACCGGCAAGGCACTGACCAAACGGGACCACGACAAGCCGGCCAGGCGGGGGTCCGCCCCTCCGCTCCAACTCCGCTCCTGGTGCCCGAGACCCAGGAGGGGCCCACAGACTGGAGGGAAGAGACAGACTTGGAGGAGGCATCCACTCGGGCAGGGGAAGTACAGAACTTGCACGACCAACTCCCTCCCCAGGTTGCTCCTGGTAACTGTCCCCGAGACTCTTGAAGAGATCCTAAATTTGAAACATTGCTATGGACATTAATCATCATTAAAAGGCAAACAGGCAATTTTCAAACCATGTCATGCTGACTCAGATGGAGACAAAGGCTCTGAAAGCGGGGACAAGAGAGATAAATACCACCCATGCCACCACAGACAAATCAACATCATGAGAGCCCATAATTCATTTCTCAGGGCGCCCCAAACATCAGCCGCTAGTTATCAGGCAGAAATGATTCACCCCAAAGTTGGTGGGGCCAACCTTGCTGGGAGGTGTTGGGGGGTGGCGGGTAGCCTAGCAGAAAGATACCGATGACACGAAACCACAGACATCCTAGACCTCCGATGCAACACGAATGCTTTTTAGGCAAAGGGGTGGTCACCGGAGCCCCCCAAGAACTCAGCAGGTGGGTCCAGCCTTGGGGGGCCTGACGTTCCACTGGTGCAGGGAAGGCCAGTCTTGGTTGCTGTCGTGACAACGTCCTGATGCGGCCCCTTGGCTGGCCTCAGGGATGATTGCTGAACACATGGTGATTCCCCTTCCTCTTGGGATTATCGCAGTTGAGCCAGGACACCTCATATTCAACTCCTTCTTAACCACGGATGCTGAGGCAACATAAAACATCAAAAACCGCCTCTGAGAGGGGCAGCGACTAGGGTTCGGGTAGTGGAGGCAGGCCCAGCCAGGACCCCGGGGGTCCTAGGGGGAGGGACCAAGGTCACAGTGTGACTCTTGAACTTCAGTTTTCCATCTGCAAAGGTTCTCCAGAACCTTCTCTGGAGGTCTACATAACTAAGAGCCCTAGACTGTCCCAGCCACAGCCAAAGAAATTAACTGACTTAGTCCAGATGGTTGAAAAATTTAACAGACATGTTGAATTCTAAGTTTTCAACATCGATCAGTAATCCAAATTGGGCTTACTTTAATATTTAGCCACAAAACAAAATAAAACATGTCTTTTTAGCCTATAATTAACATTGTTCCGTATCCTTAACCGATAAAAACTTTGCTCTGTTTTTTTAAAAAAAAAAAAACAAACCCATACTTCAAAGTTTCTAGGACAGAAATGACAAATTTTCAGAGAAACACTTTACCAGAGAATACAGAAATCAAGGCATCAACTTAATTTCACACTCTACCTGCCTTGGACTAATTTGTGTAAATTACATTTCATACTAAGAACCTCAGCCCACGTGACCACAATGGAGAAATAAGCAGCTGGCATCAAATTGAGTTTTTCAGGTATAAGTATATAGCTCTTTTTAGTGTGAGAATGTTTAGTTGAAATTTCAATGTGAGTTTTATATAAAAATTTCCAAGTGTTAATTTCCACATTTTCATCAACATGTCAATGTCACTGGGTTTTTTACAGACTTACTAAGGAGCGCAAATTAATCCACGTGGATCAGGTTTTCTCTTTCAGAAGACATGACTATAACCAAATTCTCAGCTCAGGGGTGTGAGTCTACATAGGAAGTTTCACACAAGTTTTCATTTTGGCCTTCCACGTTAGGATCATGATAGAGCGGGAAGTGCATCACCAACAAAGCTTCCACACGCATTCCCAGGTAGAACCCTCCACCTGTGGCTGCCACAGCCACACAGAGTACACATCCCCGAGCAGCAGCACCTGGGCGCCCGGAGGAAACCAGGTCCAGGGCCTGCCCCACCCACCCCGCACTCCCTGCAGGACCCAGAGGACACCAGGCCCAGGGCCGCCCTGCCCACCCCGCACTCCCTGCGGGACCCAGAGGACACTAGGCCCAGGGCCCACCCCGCCCACCCCGCACTCCCCACAGGACCCAGAGGACACCAGGCCCAGGGCCCGCACCCGCCCACCCTGCACTCCCCGCAGGACCCAGAGGACACCAGGCCCAGGGCCGCCCCACCCACCCCGCACTCCCTGTAGGACCCAGAGGACACCAGGCCCAGGGCCGCCCCACCCACCCTGCACTCCCCGCAGGACACAGAGGACACCAGGCCCAGGGCCCGCCCCGCCCACCCTGCACTCCCCGCAGGACCCAGAGGACACCAGGCCCAGGGCCGCCCCACCCACCCCGCACTCCCTGCAGGACCCAGAGGACACCAGGCCCAGGGCCGCCCCACCCACCCTGCACTCCCCGCAGGACACAGAGGACACCAGGCCCAGGGCCCGCCCCGCCCACCCCGCACTCCCTGCAGGACCCAGAGGACACCAGGCCCAGGGCCGCCCCACCCACCCTGCACTCCCCGCAGGACACAGAGGACACCAGGCCCAGGGCCCGCCCCGCCCACCCTGCACTCCCCGCAGGACCCAGAGGACACCAGGCCCAGGGCCGCCCCACCCACCCCGCACTCCCTGCAGGACCCAGAGGACACCAGGCCCAGGGCCCGCCCCGCCCACCCCGCACTCCCCGCGGGACCCAGAGGACACCAGGCCCAGGGCCCGCACCCGCCCACCCCGCACTCCCTGCGGGACCCAGAGGACACCAGGCCCAGGGCCCGCACCCGCCCACCCTGCACTCCCCGCGGGACCCAGAGGACACCAGGCCCAGGGCCGCCCCACCCACCCCGCACTCCCTGCAGGACCCAGAGGACACCAGGCCCAGGGCCGCCCCACCCACCCAGCACTCCCTGCGGGACCCAGAGGACACCAGGCCCAGGGCCCGCCCCGCCCACCCTGCACTCCCCGCAGGACCCAGAGGACACCAGGCCCAGGGCCCGCACCCACCCACCCCGCACTCCCTGCGGGACCCAGAGGACATCAGGCCCAGGGCCCGCACCCGCCCACCCTGCACTCCCCGCAGGACCCAGAGGACACCAGGCCCAGGGCCCGCACCTGCCCACCCTGCACTCCCCGCAGGACCCAGAGGACACCAGGCCCAGGGCCGCCCCACCCACCCCGCACTCCCTGCAGGACCCAGAGGACACCAGGCCCAGGGCCCGCCCCGCCCACCCCGCACTCCCCGCGGGACCCAGAGGACACCAGGCCCAGGGCCCGCACCCGCCCACCCCGCACTCCCTGCAGGACCCAGAGGACACCAGGCCCAGGGCCCGCACCCGCCCACCCCGCACTCCCTGCGGGACCCAGAGGACACCAGGCCCAGGGCCCGCCCCGCCCACCCCGCACTCCCCGCGGGACCCAGAGGACACCAGGCCCAGGGCCCGTACCTGCCCACCCCGCACTCCCTGCAGGACCCAGAGGACACCAGGCCCAGGGCCCACACCTGCCCACCCCGCATTCCCGTGGGCTCCAGGCTCTCTCTCTCTAGTCAACCTTGTATTTGCAGCTGCTTACTTTGAAGGAGTTTTCCGAATGGCTTGAAGGGATGGAGTGAGACCAGAAATGCACTTTTCTGGTGCATGTGTACATGAAAAAGGCACTCTTCCAAACAAGTATACACACGCCATCCCCCACCCCCTGCAAAGCAGTTTATGAATGTCCCTATACATATTCACAATTCTATGAAGTCATTGCTTTTTTGAGACTTGAACTGGGGACTAGAAATGCCTACAGTAACTTATGGTCCCCAGGCCAAATGTGGCCCACTGCCTGTTTTTGTAAATAAAGCTTTATTGGAACACAGCCATAGTCGCTCACTTACATATTTCTCCTTTTGCACTGTACCAGCAGAACCGTAAGGCCCACAGAGCCTCAAATGTTTGCTATCTGGCCTTTTTAGTCAGTGTGCAACCCCTGCTCTACATGAGCATGGAGCTAGGAATGAAAATAAGCATTAGAACATGTGACTCTGTGATCCTGAGAAACTGGGAGGACTCAATACGTCTGAAAATAAATGCCATTTTTCATTGTTGCCTTTAAAAAAAAGGTATCTAGAATTAACACATTTGATTTGGAACACTTTATATAAACTTTCAAGCCAGTGGTTAAAAGTTACAGGTTTTGGGAATAAAAAAAAAACCAGTAACTTCAACTATAATTTTGTCCTAGGTGCACCTGAGGAGTCATCTTTGTCAATTTCCTTGGGTTGCCAAATCCATCCACTGGCAGGGCCCAGGTTAAATGCATCTGGGAAGCAATAAAGAGTATGAATATAACTGGGACACCCTGACTAATGTTCCCCAAGGTTCTCCAGCACTGAAAAGATATTGTTCACGGACCCACCCATCAGTCAAATAAACAAACTGGGCTTCCAGCTTCTGGTGAGGTTGAAGGGTAAGATCTCAAACAAGAACTCTGAACTTGGCAAGAAGGGGAGAGTCTTTACAACTCTAGGGCATGTCCTCAGCTGGTAACAATCTGGGCAAGGTGAATGCAGGCATCCAACTTGAATCCTGCCTCCTCCCTGCTGATGACGAGTCAGACTCACGTTCCGAGATCTCCTGAAGTGAACGCTCTTTATTTGGCTCTTTCCAAAGTGGGCACGGGGCAGGGCTGCTGTCTCCAGAGGCATGTGGATAAGACACAAGGTGGGCTTCCTCCCACCCTCCACGCCAACTCTGCGGGAGCCCGGAATAAACGTCTGTCAGGCACCTTTTCCAGTTCGGCACTCAGGTTGCTGCTGAGGCAAAGGAAGACCAGACTCGCCCTCGGAGGTTGCCATGGGCAACCGGCAAGACGACAGGCAGACTAAAATAAGGGCAGCAAGGAGTCCAACAGCAGCCCCCACGGCACCACTCAGCAGTGATGGTCCACAGGTCCCTGTCTCTCCTCACAGCCCTGGAGTTGCTTTTTTTAACTGGCAACTCTACTTCTGTGACCCTTGTAGGCAGGGAGAGCTCCGCCTCTCATCTCTGATCCCAGCACAGTGCCTAATACCGAGTGGGCATCAGGATACTGAATGAATGAAGGGTTGGACGAGCATAACCACCTCCAGGCCTTTGAACAGCTGATGGAGACCTTCCTCTGTCTCCAGCTGGCTGCATGGTTCCTAGCCAGCCCGGGTCCTGACTGGACCTGCATCCTTGCATGCGTAGTCACTTCAGTTGTGTCCGACTCCTTGTGACCCCATGGGCTGTAACCTTCCAGGCTCCTCTGTCCGTGGGATTCTCCAGGCAAGAACACTGGAGTGGGCTGCCATGCCCTCCTCCAGGGGATCTTCCTGACCCAGGGATTGAACCTGCATCTCCTGCATTGTAGGCGGATTCTTTACCATCTGAGCCACCAGGGAAGCCCGGCCCCGTGTCCTTAGAGCTCCTGAATTCTCTAGCCCTCCAGGAGCACCCCTCCTGCCCCCCCCACTAACCCGCAGGTCTCCCTGAGTGAGGCAGCCCAGCTACACTGCAGAGGCTGGGACAAATCAGCATACAGCACCCTCAAAGGCAACCAACAGCTGAGAAGCCCTTCCAGGGAGTGGCACTGAATTACATACCACCAGACACGCCCTTATCCAGAAAGGGCGCTACAACAGACAGTTCTAGAAAAATGTCAATCCATGAGAAGAACACAGAAATTTCTATCAGAACAGGCTGTTTGAAATAACTTGCAAGTGAATTACAGCAGCTACTTCCTATGGGAGGGGAAATTATTTCAGGCGGCTTTCCAATCCCGCGTGCTCCTTTAATCTAAGTCATATGCAAGAAATATTTATTGAGGGTGGACGTCTCTCCATAGGTGTGTTTTAAGTGCAGGCCGCAATGGTGCACTCAAGTTAGCTCTATAAAGCATTTTTAATGCCTGGTCTCATTTGCTTTAAACTGATTTCTCATTGCAAACAAATAACCCCCCTACAAATGTCTGCTTTCCTGCACTGACGGCCTCTGGTGCCAGGCACGCACCAAGTTCTAGGGATGTCACCATTAAGATGGTGGTTTTCAATAGAAACTTGGCATTTATCATAGTGAGAGCATTATCTTCTCAACAGACGCTGACAATTTGTCCTATTCCTCCCTTGAGAGAAACCAGTAAGATCACATTTGCTTCCCCTGCATGCTGTTTCTCCTACTACAACATTTCTTTGCCTGGAAAGAAAATATTGTGACTCCTTGCCATATTCACTTCATTAGCATAAGAGGAAAAAAAGCCAAATCCTCCCATGGGCCTCCCCCCACAGTAGCTCCAGCTGGGTTAAACCTAGCAGGATCTCAGATGCAGGACTTGTGTGGCTCGGGTTTCGTCACGGAACTGACAGCTGCGGAGGAAGGGCAGAGGCTGGGAGGGGCCTGGAAAGGAGTCCCTAAACAACTGAAAGCCGTCCCCCGTGGGACGGAGGCGGTGCGTCCTGCAGATCACGGCGGGCGGGGGAGTTTACAGGATGGGAGTGAACCCGGCAGAGTCAGCAGTCAGGGGCTGCAGACACGCGAGGGACGGGGGTAGATGAAAGAAAGAAAAAAAGAGACAGAGAATATGAATGGGAAGAGGGGAGATTCTCACTGAGTAGACATGCTGGGCCAACTTGTCTCTTTTAATTCTTTACAACACCCCTCCCCCACATAAATGACTTTCTATCCCCACTAAAGAGACAAGAAGTGAGGCTCAGGAGAGTGAATCGCCAGCCCCAGGGCACAACACGAACAGCAAATGATGGCATCTGGATTCAAACTCAGGCCTTGTTACTGGTGCTCAGCCACTCAGTCATGTCTGACTCTTCATGACCCCGTGGACTGCAGCACGCCAGGCTTCCCTGTCCTTCACTATCTCCTGGAGCTTGCTCAAACTCACGTCCATTGAATCCAAGATGCCATCCAACCATCTCGTCCTCTGTCACCCCCTTCTCCCGCCTTCAATCTGTCTCAGAATCAGGGTCTTTTCCAATGAGTCAGGTCTTTGCTTCAGGTGGCCAAAGTAATGGGAGCTTCACCATCAGTCCTTCCAATGAATATTCAGGGTTGATTTCCTTTAGGATGGACTGGTTGGATCTCCATGCAGTCCAAGGGACTCTCAAGAGTCCTCTCCAACACCACTGTTCAAAAGCATCAATTTGTCAGTGCTCAGACTTATTTATGGTGCAACTCTCACATCCGTACATGACTACTGGAAAAACCATAGCTTTGACTATACAGACCTTTGTCAGCAAAGTGATGTCTCTGCTTTCTAATCACTATCTAGGTTTGTCAGAGTTTTTCTTTTAAGGAGCAAGCATCTTTTAATTACAGGTCTGCAATTAACATCAGCAGAGATTTTGGAGTCCAAGAAAATAAAAAACTCAGGTCTACCTGAGTCCAAAGTCCAGAATCATTCAGTTTCATCCCATGCAATCCTGACAATTCCCAAGAGCCAGGCAATACTCATCAGCAGCATCCCTCTGTTCTCTTGAGAAAAAATGTACCCACAGACGAGTTCTCTCCATCCACAGCCAGATTCCCCAGCAACAGAAATGTCTGAGCTTTGGCTTAATGCTGTTGGACCTGTTCTCACCCCTCAACCTGGCTGATCAGAAAACATCAAGTCCGAGGAGAAGCTGGTGGCCTCACCTGTGGGAGAAGCCAAGCACCCACCAGCCGCCATGAAACAACGGTCCCGCCAGCTTGCTAGCTCCCACGCAGCAGGCCCTCTGCTTTTCTCAGACCAGAGAAAGAAGAGGAGCAGGGCTAGATGCAACAGGAGACCACAGACCCCACCTCACCCTCCTCTCGTCCGTCCCTTCTCCAGAGCGGCTATGCGCCACACTCAACACCTAGACCTGCCTGAGACCCTTTCAGCTCCAGACAAGGCCCTGCTGCCCAGCTCCGCCTGCCCAGAGAGCCTCTCCATTCTCACGAGCTTCTACTGCAGGGTGGCAACAGCTCCTTTATCCTGACTTCAGGGGAAAGATTGGACCCACTTACGGAAATGCTCCTGGTAACTGAATACATTCTCCTAATTCCCCATTCTAAAACGGAAAAAACCACAGTTTCACCATTGTGACGCCTCCACTCTCTGGCACAGCCCTGCCATCTGACACAGAGGGCCCCCTCATCCCACCGCTATTTACTGAGCACTGACTACAGCCCAGCCCTGGGCCCATCCTGGGGCTGCACACAGTGAGGAAACAGACCCCGCCCCACCTCCATGGAATTTATAGTCTACTCGGGCAAAGAGGCTACATGTAAATGTAGGCAAACCTGACCTTTTTTCCCCAATAAACCAAGATCCCCCCTCTTTCGTACTCCCTTATGGGTTCCTCCAGCTCCTGGTTTATCTTTTTGAGACGATCTGCAGTTATTCTACTTTGGCTCGTGCTCCCCAACCCCACTCGAAAACTTAAGCTACAAGTAAGCAAGGATCTTGTCTATAATAATAGTTCAGGGCTGCGCCCTTGGCTCCCAGCTCAGCACCTGGTATTCAGAAGATCGGGTGAATGAATCAATGCGCAATGTATGACATGCGAGGCTGCAGATGAGATGCCTTCTGGATCTAACGAGGAAGAATGACTGTTTCCCTGCAGCAAACGGTTCTACAACATGCTAATTTTTAAGATTGAAATCATTTTTGCTTTTACGGGTTTTCCTTTCTCCTCTTTACATTGAGTCAATTAACATCTTCCCACCCCTTAATCCCTTAATATTTGCAATAAATTTGAAAACCAGAAGACGAAGTTTATTAGACATAGGAAAGAAAACTTAAATGAGGATGTGGAAAGCTCTCTCAAGAGGCTAAATAAGCTCAATAAACAGGTTAGTGGATCAATATACAAACATATCTTAATAAACATCAGCTAAATGATACTGGGACAATTTCCAGACAGTATCTTCTATTTCTTCTCAGCCAAAATAAAAGTTTACTTATTCAAACAAATTTAAAGAGTCATCAGCAGGGTCCAACCAGAATTCTCTTTCAGACTGTATCAGTTCAATGTTTTCCATCAAAGCCAGAGCAGCTGAAGTCAATTTCACAAACTCAAGGCATCAGGGTAGTTGAACTGAACTCAACGTGTGTGCCACTGAAAACTACACAAAACTCAATCTTCATCTTCAGGCAAAAAGGATCCAGGAAAGACTTTCAATTTGCATTATTCCCAAGGAGACTGAAGAAATGAGTGGGAAACCCACCCACAGGACAGATAAGAGAGACAGGTATGGGGGTGGGGGGAGGTGGCAGGGGGCAACGGCTGAAGAGCACTGGAAAGGCACCTCTAGCGGCTGAACCTGGGTCTTGTTCAGTGGCTCAGTCATGTCCGGGTTCTTTGCAACCCCATGAGCTGCAGCATGCCAGCCTGACCTGTCCTTCACTATCTCCCGGAGTTTGTTCAGACTTGTGTCTATTGAGTTGATGATTCCATCCAACCATCTCATCCTCTGTCTCTCCCTTCTCCTCCTGTCCTCAATCTTTCCCAGCATCAAGATTTTTTTCCAATGAGTCAGCTCTTTGCATCAGGTGGCTGAAGTACTGGAGCTTCAGCTAGTCTTTCCAATGAATATTCAGGGTTGATTTCCTTTAGGATTGACTGCCTGGGTCTTAAGAGTATGAAACTAACAGCAGCTCATCTTTCTACCGTTTATCACGAACTTAGTTTCGGCAGGATGCTAAGAACTATGTATGTCTTAGTTCAACTATGAATCATGACAATCCTGTGCGGTTTAAGTACCGTCCTCATTCCCATCCTACAGATAAAGTAACTGAGGTAGAAAGAAGTGAAATGGCTTGCTCAAGAGCTAATAAATAGATGAGCTGGGATTTGACACCAGTCAGTCTGACTATTAAAAAGAAAACAAAAAATCTATGCCCTTATTACCAAGCAATATACAAAACCAGGAGGCTGGCAAACTCTGGCTTAAAGCCCAATCCAGCAGCCCTTTGTTTTTTGTAAATAAAGTTTTATTGGAACACAGCCACAACCATTCATTTTCATACCGTCTATGACTGCTGTCATTTCTGCTACAATGGCAGAGTTGAGTGCTTGTGAGAGACCATCTGGGCCACAAAACCGAAAACAGTTATTATCTGGTCCTGTTCAGAAAAAATATGCCAACCCCTACACTACACAGTATTGATTCTCAGCGTTTCTACCTAAGAGCTCCTCACCAGGAGTAATGTCAAGAAAATCCCGAGACAGCCCAGAACGACAGGGGACAGAGTCTATCGCAGCCAGCAGCTATCCTGAAATGTCTCCAAGTCTCAGGGTTTTTCAAAAACAACTATGCAAATTTTGCAGTTCATGCCATAATATTTGTTCTAACATAATATATGTTTTAAACAAACCACCATAAAGTCACAGTCAGCTTCCTGGAAGATGCACCACAGACACCCTACGGCCCAGCTCACCGCTGGCCACGGCGCCCGCAGCCCTGAGGGAGGTCCAGCCCAGCAGCCATGCTGAGGCCACAAGCCCAGGCCTCCTGGCCAGGGCTCGGGTCTGCACTCGGGCTCCACCGTCGTCGGCCTGCAGCTCCGAGCAAGTCGTTCATGCTCTCCCAGGCTTCCTGTCCTGGCTTCCAAACGGGGACAAGGCTTCCCTCCCCACAGGACCACTGGGACGATTCTAAGTCAAAAGGCACATGGAAAGTCTGGGCGAACTGCAATCTCTGAATTGGAACATATGCCAACTTAGTTGGAATGGAGATCTATGACATCAATAAATCCTCCTTTTTGCTACTAAAACACATCTATCAATAAAGGAAATAGGGTATTCCTTTCTATTTTTTTATTGAAGTATAGTTGATTTATAATGTGTCAGTTTCTGGTATACAGCAAAGTAATGCAGTTTTACATGTATGCATGTTATGTATGTATATGGACTTCCCTGATAGCTCAGTTGGTAAAGAATCCGCCTGCAATGCAGGGGACCCCGATTTGATTCCTGGGTCAGGAAGATCCGCTGGAGAAGGGATAGGTACCCACTCTAGTTTTCTTGGGCTTCCCTTGTGGCTCAGCTGGTAAAGAATCCACCTGCAATGTGGGAGACCTGGGTTAGATCCTTGGGTTGGGAAGGTCCCCTGGAGAAGCGAAAGGCTACCCACTCTAGTATTCTGGCCTGGAGAATTCCACGGCCTGGGGGTCCATGGGATCGCAAAGAGTCGGACAAGACTGAGCGACTTTCACTTTCTCACACACACACACGTATATATGTATACACACACACACACGTATTCTTTTCCATCATGGTTCATCACAAGTCACTGGATATAGTTCCCTGTACTACACAGCAGGACCTTGTTGTTCATCCATCCTATATATGATAGCTCGTATCTACTAGTGCAAATGACCAATCCAACCTTCCCCTGTCCCCTTCCCCTTGGCAACCATAAGTCCATGCTCTATGTCTGTTTAGATTCCATACGTAAGTGACAGCATATGATATCTATCTTTCTCTTTCTGATTTATTTCACTTAGTATGATCACCTCTAGGTCTATCCATGCAGCTACAAATGGCATTACTTCATTCTTTCTTATGGCTGAGAAGTATCCCACTGTGTTCAATACTACATCTTCTTTATCCATGCCTCTGTCAATGACATTTAAGTTTGTTTCCACATTTTGGCTACTGTAAATAGTGCTGCTATGAATACAGGGGTGCACATATCTTTTTGAATTATTGTTTTCTCGGGATATATGCCCAGGAGTGGGACTGCTGAGTCCTAAGGCAACTCTAGTTTTTAAAGGAGCCTCCATACTGTTTTCCATGGTGACTGCACCGACTTACATTTGGGGTGGTCTTTTTAAAAAGAGAAAACCTTTTGTTGTTGTTGTTGTTGTTTTAATACCAGAATCAGCAAACTGCTTCACAAACCACCACAGCACTTTCCTCTCTGGTGCTTACCCAACTCTCCTGCAGTTCCCTAAGAACGCTGATAAGAAGATCAGGAAGACTGCCTCTGATCATTCCATACTCTTATTTATATTTCCTGAAGGGAAAAGCACCATTTAAGGTTTTTTTTCAAGTAATAACACTCTACAAACAATAAGCAAGTCTGAAAATATTTACCTCTGCTGCCAATTATAAAAGGACCATTAGCAACCTCAACAACCAAAAATCTCTAATTTACAACTAACCCGATTCCACAAATTGCATCTTCCATGACAGACCACCTAAAAAACGACTTCCTGTAAACAAACCATTCTGGTGTTTTGTTTCGAAAATAATTAAATCCTTATTTTGCTCTTTAACTATAAGAAACTCACTTTTTTGCTACAAAGGGCAGAAATTTTTATTTTCAAAAGACACAGAAATAATCCCCAAGTAGGAGTGCATAGGGATCCTACCCTCCACATCCAGATGAGCCGCCCTTGCCTGGAGCTGTGGGTCTGTCTGTCTGTCTGTCTGTCCTGCCCTCCTCATCCACTTACTATGCTTGCTGACCTATGCGGGCCCCTGCCCACAGTGCCTAAATTAAATCAGAGGAGTGCAGACTGTAAACAGTTACAAAGTAAGTGTTCTGGAACACACAGGAAGGAATACTTAAATCTGCTGGAGGCGATCAAAAGTTTCATGCCTTTTGGAGTTTCAGGCCAAGCGTCTCAACTTCTCCCACCTCCCGTTTATTTAGGGTGAGCGATTTAGTCTGGCTTGCAGTCCTGAGCTCTTGAAAAAGCTCTCAGTCCTAGGCAAACCAGGACGTCTGGTCACCCTACCTTTTTCAGCCCTGTTCTTCTTACAATCAGGAATCCATCAATAATATTCATTGTCTGCCTGCTGTATGTTTATCTTCCATCTGTGTCCACCCCACCAACGCCCAACCACTGCACTTTGCCACGAGTAATCATCAACCTTTCACAGTAAGGGCCCTCTACCCAGATTCTTCCACCCTGGAAACGTCCTGGTTGCACAAATACCCCTGAAGAAGAAAGGACCATCACCCTGGCTGCAGAAGGTATGCGGACTTGAGGCAAATCAAATCCCACTCTGCCAACAACTCGACTCTAGGAAGACAATACAGAGTGGGGGAAAAATGGAAAACGCACATACAAATTCAATCTATCAAATCTCCTATTTATGCAAAGTTTTCCCGCTGCTTATTAATGCCAGCTTTCTCTCTACCATTTAATCTCTGCTTCCATTTCATTCTTGGAGGCCTGTGATTATTCTAATTCAGCATTTGGATGACTTCATTTCCGCTCAAGTACACCCAGGTCAACTTGGATAGAAAAGAAAGAGGAGGAGAAGAAAAATAATCAGCTAAAAGCTATTAAATATCAGCCGTATGCCTCATGATTGGTTTTAAAGGCAGCAGTGAGGTTAGCAACAGTCAGAAACTCATCCCTTCTGCCTCTGCCTGCATATTAACATTTTTTCTGGGGCTCTCACTCTTCTGGCTTCGAATGTAAATAAAGTACCAATGGGCGGCCCGTTTTCAGCTAATTCACAAACACCAAGTTTGAATACACAGAGCTGTAAAAATATAGAGGGTGGTAACCTGATAAATCCAGCCTTTCTACAGAGAGACTAATTCTCAGAGGACAAAGAAAATGGCGGGGGGGGGGGCGGCTAGGGAGATAAAAAGAGGGAGAAGAGAAAGAAAGAAAAAGGAAAAGCATACGCAACCCATGTAATGGAGTACCCTATTGGTGGGCCGAGGGATGGGCAGGAATCTCCGTATCAGTGTTCACTCCACAAAACAATGGGATCCGATTTCTATGCCAAGTCTAAATGAACTGAGCTTTCTCCTCCGTAAGAACCACTCCTCGCACCCACTGGCACAAGCTTGAACCGTGATTTCTCAGACACTTTCAGTTCCCACTGAAGTACATCCAGGGGGAGAAAGGCTTCTTTCTCATGCTAACAACTCCATTGTAAGTGACGTCTTCAAGCTGCCAGGAGGGCTCTGGGAAGGTGAGCTGGAGGAGCCCTTAAACCCCTTCTCCCCGAGGCTCATTAACTCCTTCCTGCCCAAGGGTCTCCTGCCCCTGCCTCTCCTCTTCCAGCCCCCTATAAAAACTCAGTGATGCTAAACCGCACTGGGACACACGGTACAAACACACAGCCAGAAAGTTTGGGCCTTCCTCCTCTACCTTCTACACACACGCATGCGGTTAGCATGATCTCAAAGTTGTCCCAGCTTGTGATCCAGAAAGCATCCTATTTTTCTATTTGTATATTTTAAAACACTGTTAACCGAGCAATAATAATGTCTGATGCATTTGCCTAACAACAGCTGGCTATATTTTATACACTAAAAGGGAAATGGGAAGTTTTCCTAGAAACCCACTCATCTATTTCAGGAGCTCCTTTTTTTAAGCAGGGGGTTAAAAAAAGAGGATTTAGGACAAGTTAGGTTGGGGTGCTCAATCAATCTGCTGCTAACTCAACTTCCTCCATGGGCTGCAGCAGAAATGGAGGAAGAAGCTGACCAGGAAAACAGAAAGCTGTTTGGCAAGAGGGTTTACCTGCAAAGCCGGAGGCTCATATTACCTGTGGGCTCTGTTTGTTTGCCGTCACCTGGCCCAGGAGGCCCAGGCCCGCTGGGGAGGCAGGAGTCCCCTGTTTGCCAACTGTGACTTTCCACCCTCGGCAGCTCTGCCAGGGGTCACAGGGCAAACCAAGTCCCCTCCCCCATATGACACACGTCCGAAGGCAGAGCCTGACACAAACCAGCCAGAGATTTAATAAAGCACCAGGACAGTGTTGGTCTTGTTCTGAGCTATTACAGGAGGAAAATTTAAACACACAAGTAGCCTTCAGCATGGCTGGTCAGGGAGTAAAGAGCCAACGGCCCTTCCTGCTTCACTCTGGAGTTGGAAGTCAAGGTCCGAGGGACGTCTCGGCCCTCCAGAGCGAAGGCCCACAGGTGACAGGCAAGCCCGGCACGCCAACCACTCACTTTCCAGGGAGTCCGTGTGTGCAAGCCACTTCAGAAGACGCTGGCCTCGTGGGGGCCGTGAAGCCCACCAAAGACAGACAGGACTTTTGTTTTCCAGGCCTGGTCGGAAAGAACCGCACACCTCCCAGAGCTCCGTGTATCTATGACTTGCCTTAGGAAGCAATAAAATCACAGTCCGCTCTCAGGAACACAGTGACTTGCTTATTTATTTTCGCACACATCTCCTGCCTTTCCCATTTCAAAGGCTTTAGATATTTTTTACTCTAGATCCTTCTCACACACACACACAGCATCAACAGGAACATCCATGCAGCGTCCGGGGGCACCCACATCGTGTCTGCACGTAAAACCTGGAGACAGAAGAGACGAGGCAGACCCCACTCGAGTGGAATCGATGAGACCTCATTCCATTAAGCAGACAACTCCTTCTTGTTTTCCATGCTGGCAAACGTTCCCCCCTCACCAAAATTTTCTAGCACCATTCTCTAAGTCAAGCTGACGTCCCTTAGGGCGCGAAGGCCCCTTTCGGTCTCATGTGCACGGGGCTCACCTTCGATGAGAAACAGGGGGACTTTGCAGACCTCCTTCTCCTTCGGGGCCTAGCCCTCCCATCGGCCACAGTGAGGGGCTGGCCCAGCAAGGGTTAAAGCCCTCACGTCAAACCCGCACTCTCGGGCACTGGCCCAGAAGGGACATGGGAACCAGGGCAGCCAGTGATAAAGGCCGGATTGTAGCAGACCACTGAATTGGAAATGACTTGTGGGCCTAATGAAACAGAACTTTGGCAGCAAAACAGAATGAAAGGAATGAGACAATAAAAGGCTGGAACAAAGGGTGCAGAGTCGGTTCAGCTTAGCAAAATAAGCTCACTTTGTTGGTGGGGAAAGCCAAAGCCGATTAGGATAAACCAATGACTAAGCGTAAGTCTTCCAAACTAATTACACAGTTCACCATGTGAAGTATAATTGGGAGCCTCCAGATGCGGGCTGCTCTGCTTTCAGAGAGTTATATAAAGTGAGAATTACCTAGCGAGCCCGCACCGAGCAGCCCTCTCGTCGAGGTGAACGGCTGAAAGGTGCACAACGGCTCCATCCGGGACGAAGCCGAGAATTCATTAAGTTTAAAGGCCTCTTTTTGATCTCCCAAATCCTATAAGTGAGAATTTTAGAAACCAGTACTTGAAGGAGGGGCCTAAAGGGGAGAAGGAGGAAGCTCTGGAACATGGAGTGGCTTTGATCCCGGGGCTTTTTAATAATCGCCACGCCGGGCTCATCCGGACGACAGTGCGGGGGGAACAGCGCCCAACAGCCAGACCGATGGTCGGGGTTTGCATGCATGTATCGAGAGCATCATTGATGTGCCATTTTTCAGAGCGGTCTATAGACATCATTCTTGCCGGCGTGAAATCGTCAGCACAGATAACATCCACTAGGAAACCTGAAGCAGTAAAATAAATTACCGGAGATCAACATTCCTGACAAATGAACCTTCTCCCTCTGAGGATGGGGGCTGCTCCTGGGTAAAGTGGGAGATGAAGTTCTATAAACGCGCAACTTGGGTGAAAATGAGTGACTGCAGGCTGCACGACCATGGACGACTTACTGACCTTTCTCAACATCAGCTTCCCCATCTGCATCAGAGATGCTCCACCCACCTCACCTGACATCCCTGAGAACCAGATTTTTTAATGCATTAAAAATCTCAGCACAAAGCAAATGACCCTCTAATTCAGAAACAGTGAAACACAGGACAGACATTCACGCTGACGTCTCAACCTCACAACCCCGCATCTGCCTTCACTTAGATCTAGCACACGTAGTAAGAAACTGGAAACAGTTTACAGTTTTCCCAGACCTTACTCAACGGATGAAGATTCCAGCTTTTTCCAAGCAGAGAATCCCTGCATCGCCCCTGGATCCTGAAGTGCAGAAGTTAAGTCTACCAGGGTTACAGCTGTTTTGCTTCCCATTGGTACACCATGCTCATTACTACTGATAACATCTTGTCTTGGTTACAGTCTACAGATACCGCAGATACCTATCTATCCATCTACCTACCTAAGTTTACTTAAACACTTCCTAAATTATTCAATTTTCAAGCTTGAAACCAACCTTAGGAATAATCGAATACAAAGGCTGGCAAATCATGGCCCATGGGCCAAATGGGGCGCCAAACTTGTTTTCATAAATAAAGTTTTATTGGAACAAAGCCACACAATGGTTTGTGTGTTGGCTACAGCTGCACGCTCTATACAACTGAAGTGGGTAGCTATAACTGAGCGGAAACTATTTACTATCTAATCCTTTACAAGTTTTCCACACCTTCCCCTGGGTGAGAAACTGAGGCCAGGAAAGAACCGGCCTGTTAAGGCGCTGCAGCAGCGTCCGCATGTGGTCATGGCCAGTATGAGGGTCTGGGGTACCTCTTCTTACTTTCCTCCAACGAGGGGGCCCGGATAACTCCCCAGGGGGTGAGAACGCCACCGAAGCCAGCAGAGCCCTTCTGCCGTGACCACACAGTCTCCTCTTAAATACAAACAAGTAGCAACACCCCTAACCTGGGGGCCGGGTTGTAAATCTCTGGGAAGCAAGTGGGAGAAAAGCACGAGAGGCAATGACAAGCCTCCCACACGAGTCATCTCAAGCTCTGGGTGTGCAGTCCTGCACCCACTCCACTTACAGTAATGCCAGATTCAGCCCTCCCGAGCTCAGCCCCAGGACAGCCACCTTCCCCATCCTGATGGCCACCTGAAATAAACAGCGGAACAGCTGCCACCTCGGGCAAGACGGGAAGAGGGAGAGCAAAGAGGCCTGACAAGGAGGGAAAACCGTAAAGAAGGCGGCAAACTCTGAACGGAGGCTGCGGAGGGGCGGGAGGTTCTGGACTGGGAGGAAGGAGGGCATGCATTCTGGCTGTTATACTGCCTGGTTCAGCTGGGTGACCTTTGCTGAGACTTCACCCCCCTGACCTGTGCTATCCACCCCTGCAAATGGGCTGCTGGGGACACCCAAATCTGCTGTGCGGAAGCAAGGAGGCCATGCAGGACCAGGTTCCTGGCACTGCCCCTGGGCACCCAGGGGGGCCACCATCTCTGCCTCTGCTGGGCACCCTCCCTGCCCTAAGTCTACCTCACGGTCGGTAAGCAGTTGAAACAGGGCCTAAAGTTTGGGTTCTGCTATTAGACAAGCCTAGAGGGGAAGTCTGTGACCTTTCAGGAGGCTGTGACCTTGAGTCAAATATACAGCGCCACCAAGACTCTGTTTATGGGCACGGCCCCCGCCCAGCACCCCAGAGAAGAATTAAGTGAAATAATGTAAGTCAGTGGCCTGGCCCATGGAAGAAAGAGAGTGGACGTTCTAGTCACTCAGTCATGTCCAACTCTTTGCAGCCCCATGGACTACAGCCTGCCAGGCTCCTCCGTCTATGGAATTCTTTAAGCAAGCATACTAGAGTGGGTTGCCATTCCCTTCTCCAGGGGATCTTCCCAACCCAGGAATCAAACCTGGGTCTCTTGCATTACAGACAGATTCTTAACCGTCTGAGCCACCAGGGAAGCCCGACCTGGCCCATATCCAACACTTAACACGCGCTCACTAAATTATTCACTAAATTACACCTTCCTGATGTGCAGTTAACCAGCTGGAGAGAGCCCCAGACAAGCTGACACAGTGGGGAGTGTGCACAGGTGAGTGAGTAAACCTTACACAAGTGTGCACGTGTGTTTTCCGCGTCCCCCTCAATCAGTCTGTCAGTTCACTGTTACCCCTCTCACAGGCTCAGGGCTCACTCGCGGCCCTTGAGGCCCAGCAGCAGGGTCTCCCCTTCTGGGATCCTTCTGGACTCAAGTGAATTACGCCAGAATCCTGAGAGGCAGTGGGCCCTGCCACACCAGCCATCAGCCAAACAAGGAACAAGCTTCTCTGAATACAGACTCAGCTAACCCGCAGGGCACCAGGCTACCAACACATGAGCGTACACAGTGTGAGGGCTGGGATATGTTCAAAGGCCTCCTTAGTCCTTCAATGAAACACTTGGTAGGGTTACGCATCGTGCTGGAATCCGCAGATATTACTGCAAAATTAACTGAGACGCTTCAGACCTGGCGAGTGCCAAGTTAGGGAAGACAGTCTGTGGCCGTCTGCAGACAAGAGGACGCGGTTCCCAGGGAAGGGATGGCCGCTGCTGCAGGTTCACTGCTCCCCGCCACCAGCCCACGGGCTGAGTCACAGCGCTAAGTGCTAATGAAGGACAACGGACAGACAGAGCGAGAGAGAGAGGGGAGAGAGAAGGAGAGGCCAGCGCCAGGCATGTGTGGAGATGTGGCAAGTACGAGCCTGTTAGGGATATTCTAACAGCCCATCTGGGCAGCATCAACTTTCCTGACACCCGCAAATTGGCCCGTGAGATTGCAAGGCAGGTTACGGCTAGAAAAAGAAATCCCACTTCGTGTTTGCAAACACTACCCCCAGCCTGGTTTTAAAGGCGGAAACGGTAGCAACAAGGGCCAGCACTCCAGAGCCTTCCATCATGCAAGCTGTGTTTTCTCTCGTTAAATTATTTCCAATCTCTCTCCCTGGGCAGGGTGGGGCTGGGGGATGGACCCATCCCCCTTGGCGCTCTAAACCAGTCCTGAAGAGCAGCTAGAAAATGGGCATCAGCACACTCAGCTATTCTTTACACCCGCCAGAATGAATCAGCCCCCAACTGGCAAGGCCAGCCAGTACCGTGGGGAAGGAGCCTTTCATAACCGACCCGGAAGGGCAGCTGAGTGCCACTCGGAAAGCAAGGCTGGGCGGGAGGCGGCTGCAGAGACCGACGAACACCAGAAACAGGAAACAGGCTAACCAGGAGTCAAAGCCCGCCTCCCCAAGAGGAGCCCACGACAGGCCTCTCCTGGAGATGGGCCCCCAGCTGGCCACCACTGCGGGCAAACGAATGAAAGCACGGAACTTGCAGGCCGGCAGGTGGGCAGCCGTGCCGCCTTTCTGCCACCCAGGGCACATGTGACGGGTGTGCCGGGGGTGATGAGTTACGGAGCTTAGGACGGTGACTTCCAGGACCCTGGGCAGGCGGCCCTCTTGCACACCCGCCCTGCGGCGGGGGCAGGGGCAGACGACACAGGCCTGTGCAGAAGCAGCCCGTCGGCGCCTGTGGTCCAGGACCAGCTCCACAGCTGCTCAAAGACACAGAGGCGGCAGGCCTGCGCGCCACTCACCCGTCAGCCTCCTGGGACGCACGAGCCCGCGGGGGGCGCCGCACGACAGCCAGCAAGGCTCGGCACCCCCAAGCTGCCCTGTGGGGGCCCGGGGGAAACAGTCCCCCAAGGAACAGGCCCCCCTCAGGAAGAAGCCACCCTCCACGGCCGTGGGGCCTCCCCGCCAAGCAGAAAGGGGCTGAATGAATCACCCACGGTGATGCACCCTGTCTGTCTGTCTGACTGACTCTCACACACACTCTCACGCTCAGTTTCCTGACTCTTCTGGGGCCTCCTGAGTCGCTCCCGGCCCAATCCCCCGGCAGAGCCCAGGGGATGATCGCGCTGCTGTCTCCTAGACATCCTGACAGGTTCGCGCCCAGCATCTTCCCTGGGTTTCCTCAGGCATTTGACAGGGGAGGAGGGCTCAGCCCCCAGGGAGCCTCCTCTCTCAGTGCGTCTTCCAGAAAGGCCCAGAACGAAGCCCAGCGCAGACGCAGAGACCAGCTTCTGAGGGAGCTCCTATCCTGAGACTCCCAGCTCAAAGTCCCTTCCCAAGCCGGCGCTGCTCCCATCAGCTCCCGGCCCAGGCCCCACACGACCAGCCAAGGCCGGCGAAACCGCACTCAAAGGCTGCTCTGTCTGTTCCTGACGGCACACAGGGCTCCATGCCCACCACAAGCCGGGCTCTTCCATCTCGGCTCCTGCCGAATCCCATTTCCATCTTGATAGCCAAGTCCAAGGACGAGGCTCTGGAGGACACAGTCGTGGCAAAGGCAGGGTCCACAGCAGCCACTTCAAAGGACAGAGGAGGCTGCCCCTGCCCCCACGACCACTCACCTTGCCGAACTGCTCGAAATACTGCTTCACATCTTCCACCACCGTGTTCGCAGATAGTCCTCCTACAAAGATTTTCTTTGTTCTTGTGACCATCTGCAAGAAATGACAAGAGGAAGACATGGGTTAACTTGGCTATCTGAAGCCACGCTCACTGAGCTATTGGACAAGCCTCTCTGCATACTTCTCCAGAGAGGAAGGCGAGGTGAGGACTATCTCAGCCGCTCAGAGCAGGCCCTTCAGACGTCTCAGGATGCCAGAGACAGTCACGAGGAATACCTTAGGCCTTCAGGCCGCAACCTGAAAGCTGGCGTTTCATGCAGATGGAGAGTGGACTTCAAAGCCTCACTGGCCATAACACACAGCTTCATTGTGATGTGAGGCCACATGTCAGAGCTATTTTAAACCGAAGAGACGCAAACAAAGGAGAACTATGTGCATGAAGACACACTGCCCAGAAAGTACCCATAGAATGTGTCAATAAGAAACTCACATGTAATTCACAACTCTGTGCAGACTGCCTGCAACAGAGCCATTCCAGGTGCTGGCTGGTGTCTGCCAACGGGACAGGCGCTGGGAGGGATGGCCCCCCGAGCCCGCCCCCAGGGTTCCTGTCCTTCCGGATTTCTCACCTTTCACCTTGACGTGTCCTACACTCAGCCAAGCCCAGCTGGTCCCCAGGCCTCCCCACCTCTGTCCACGCAAGTTGTCCTTGGGAGGCCTCTCCACACCTGTACCTCCCATGCCAAGCTGACTACTCTCCAAGACCCAGCACTCTTCTCCAAAATGCCAACACCGATCTGGCCGCCCCACCCAAAGCTGAGTCTCTCACTTCTGAGCCCCCTAACGCTCACACACTCGCTACTTTCCACTCGGTGCAAAAGTGAGTGATAATCCTGCCCTCCTTCCCTCCTCCCCCAGACTGTCTCCCTGCAGTGCAAATACAGGGCCAAGCAAACAGAAGCCCACACCCGACATTTGGTGGATACAAAAACAAACGAACTTCTGAAATGGTCCCCCTTCAAAGTCCCACCAGCCCCAAAGCAAAAGGAGGCAGACGTTCAGTGATGTCAGCTCTTCAGAGCAGGACCAAAAATCTTACATGGGAGAGTGAAAGACAACAAAATGAATTTTATTCTGAAAACGAAGGCTACGTGGGTTTGGGGGTTGTTTTATTTCTCTTTAATGTCAAAATAAAAAATGTAAAACTCAGTGGACACAGGATCTCCCCAGTCTAGTCACACACAATAAAAACATAACATCTTAAGTCAATGAGTAGATTCTTGTCACAGCACACACACATACACATCAAATCACGTTGGAGAGCTTCCCTGGGGGCTCAGTGGTAAAGAATCTGCCTGCCAATGCAGGAGACACAGGTTCAATCCCTGATCCAGGAAGATCCCACGTGCTGCAAAGCGACTAAGCCTGTGCGCTGCGATGATTGAACCTGCGCTCCAGAGCCCGGGACTTGCAACTTCTGCAGCCCGAGCGTCCTGGAGGTGTGCTCTGCAAGAAGAGAAGCCTCCACAGTGAGAAGCCCGAGCGCCACAGCTACATGGGAGGCCCTGCTCTCTGCAACTAGAGCGAAGCCTGAGCAACAACGGAGACCCGCCACAGCCAAACATTAAATAAAGAGATGAAAGCATTTTTCAAAAATCGTCACATTGTACACTTTAAGTATCTCACCATTTTATTTGTCAATTACACCTCCATCAAGCAGGGGAGAAAAATATTTTATGAGAACATACAAAGAAAACCAAGACTGAAACCCAAAACCAAATCAATGAGAGGAATCTTTGAACATTAAAAGAAAAGCCACCCACCACGTCACACATGTCTATGAAAAGTCGATGCAGGATGCCAAAGTCTGGGGGGGCGGGGCTGCCTGGACCCCTTATCACCTAGTCTGCCCCCGCCATATATGTCTGCGGAGACAACGAACCAATAACCCAGCCCAACAGTCACTCAGCGGAGCGACGTCTGAGAGCATAGCCGTCAAGACAGACCGTGCTAAGGAGTGTGAAAGGCGCTGGGGAGCTGGCTTCTGTGTCCCAGTCTGAGTGTGACCCCGGACAGTCCCCCCCTTGGCTGGGTTCTGGGCGCTGCACAGAGGTCCTCTACCAGACCTCCCAGCTAACCCTGAACCCTCCTGAGTCTGCGGGCCCGGCGGCCCCAACAGGGAGGCTCCCTGACCCCGGGCCCTCACACTTCAGCTCAGCGGCTCCCAGACGGAACCCAGGCCACCAGAGCCCGCGGACCGAGCCCGACCCGGAACACCCCCATAGAGGGTTTCCTCCACTGTCTTGGGGACACGTGGCCTGATGACTCTCATATGTTTCTCTGCTGGGGACCGCCAGGCAGTGGTTGGCACGTGTGTTTAAAATCGTCCTTTACTATTTTTTTCACCTTTTCCAGATGAACAAGAGATTATATACTGTACATCAGGACATCCTACGAAGATCCCACCAGTGTCCACACCACTGAGCTCCTCTGGCCAATGGGCAGGCACCTTATCTAGCTCCTTGTTCATTTCCTCCCTTGTCTCCCTGCTTATCCATCAGTCTCCCTGGGGGGTCAAGGTCACCTTCACAGTGAAGCTCCACCAGACCCTCACCTCATTTAAATCTCTCCCTACACTCACTAATCGCCAAATTTTACTAACCTGACTTTCCTAATTTCCCTGTTACTCCAGGTGTTTCTTGACTTCCTACTTTTGCATTCCAGCCCCCTATAATGAAAAAGATATCTTTTTTGGGTGTTAGTTCTAAAAGGTCTTGTAGGTCTTTATAGAACCGTTCAACTTCAGCTTCTTCAGCATTACTGGTTGGGGCATAGGCCTGGGTTACCGTGATATTGAATGGTTTCCCTCGGAAATGAACAGAGATCATTCTGTCATTTTTGAGACTGCATCCAACGACTGCATTTCGGACTCTTTTGTTGACCATGATGGCTACTCCATTTCTTCTAAGGGATTCCTGCCCACAGTAGTAGATATAATGGTCATCTGAGTTAAATTCACCCATTCCTGTCCATTTTAGTTTGCTTATTCCTAGAATGTCGACATTCACTCTTGCCATCTCCTGTTTGACCACTTCCAATTTACCTTGATTCATGTACCTAATATTCCAGGTTCCTATGTAATACTGCTCTTTACAGCATTGGACCTTGCTTCTATCACCAGTCACATCCACAACTGGGTATTGTGTTTGCTCTGGCTCCATCCCTTCATTCTTTCTGGAGTTGTTTCTCCACTGATCTCCAGTAGCATATTGGGCACCTATCGACCTAGGGAGTTCCTCTTTCAGTATCCTATCATTTTGCCTTTTCATACTGTTCATGGGGTTCTCAAGGCAAGAATACGGAAGTGGTTTGCCATCCCCTTATCCAGTGGACCACATTCTGTCAGACCTCTCCACCATGACCCGTCCGTCTTGGGTGGCCCCACACGGCATGGCTTAGTTTCATTTAGCTAGACAAGCTGTGGTCCTGTGATCAGATTAGCTAGTTTTCTGTGATTATGGTTTTAGTGTGTCTGCCCTTTAATGCCCTCTCGCAACACCTACGTCTTACTCGGGTTTCCCTTACCTTGGACGTGGGCATAGCAAACACCCTCTTTCAACAGCACAAGAGAAGACTCTACACATGGACATCACCAGATGGTCAACACCAAAATCAGACTGATTATTTTCTTTGCAGCCAAAGATGGAGAAGCTTTATACAGTCAGCAAAAACAAGACCAGGAGCTGACTATGGCTCAGATGATGAACTCCTTATTGCCAAATTCAGACTTAAATTGAACAAAGTAGGGAAAACCACTAGACCATTCAGGTGTGACCTAAATCAAATCCCTTATGACTATACAGCAGAAGTGAGACATAGATTTAAGGGACTAGATCTGATAGACAGAATACCTGATGAACTATGGATGGAGGTTCGTGACATTGTACAGGAAGGAGACAGGGATCAAGACCATCCCCATGGAAGAGAAATGCAAAAAGGCAAAATGGCTGACTGAGGAGGCCTTACAAATAGCTGTGAAAAGAAGAGAAGCGAAAAGCAAGGGAGAAGAGGAAAGATATTCCCATTTGAATGCAGAGTTCCAAAGAATAGCCAGGAGAGATAAGAAAGCCTTCCTCAGTGATCAATGCAAAGAAATAGAGGAAAACAACAGAATGGGAAAGACCAGAGATCTCTTCAAGATAATCAGAAATAGCAAGGGAACATTTCATGCAAAGATGAGTTTGAGTTTGATAAAGGACAGAAATGGTATGGACCTAACAGAAGCAGAAGATATTAAAAAGAGGTAATAAGAATACACCGAAGAACTGTACAAAAAAAGATCTTCACAACCCAGATAATCATGATGGTGTGATCGCTCACCTAGAGCCAGACATCCTGGAATGTGAAGTCAAGTGGGCCTTAAAAAGCATCACTACGAACAAAGCTAGCGGAGGTGACGGAATTCCAGTTGAGCTATTTCAAATCCTGACAGATGATGCTGTGAAGTGCTACACTCAATATGCCAGCAAATTTTGAAAACTCAGCAGTGGCCACAGGACTGGAAAAGGTCAGTTTTCATTCCAACCCCAAAGAAAGGCAATCCCAAAGAATGCTCAAACTACTGCACAATTGCACTCATCTCACCTGCTAGTAAAGTAATGCTCAAAATTCTCCAAGCCAGGCTTCAGCAACAGGTGAACCGTGTACTTCCAGATGTTCAACCTGGTTTTAGAAAAGGCAGAGGAACCAGAGATCAAACTGCCAACATCCACTGGGTCATTGAAAAAGCAAGAGAGTTCCAGAAAAACATCTATTTCTGCTTTATTGACTATGCCAAAGCCTTTGACTGTGTGGATCACAATAAACTGTGGAAAATTCTGAAAGAGATGGGCACAGCAGACCACCTGACCTGCCTCTCGAGAAACCTATATGCAGGTCACGAAGCAACAGTTAGAACTGGACATGGACCAACAGACTGGTTCCAAATAGGAAAAGGAGTATGTCAAGGCTGTATATTGTCACCCTGCTTATTTAACTTATATGCAGAGTACATCATGAGAAACACTGGGCTGGAAGAAGCACAAGCTGGAATCAAGATTGCCGGGAGAAATATCAAGATATGCAGATGACACCACCCTTCTGGCAGAAAGTGAAGAGGAACTAAAAAGTCTCTTGATGAAAGTGAAAGAGGAGAGTGAAAGAGTTGGCTTAAAGCTCAACATTCAGAAAACTAAGATCGTGGCATCTGGTCCCATCACTTCATGGCAAATAGATGGGGAAACAGTGGAACCAGTGCCAGACAATTTTTGGGGGCTCCAAAATCACTGCAGATGGTGACTGCAGCCATGAAATTACAAGACGCTTACTCCTTGGAAGGAAAGTTATGACCAACCTAGACAGCATATTAAAAAGCAGAGACATTACTTTGCCAAAAAAGGTCCGTCTAGTCAAGGCTATGGTTTTCCCAGTGGTCATGTATGGATGTGAGAGTTGGACTATAAAGAAAGCTGAGCGCCTAAAAATTGATGCTTTTGAACTGTGGTGTCGGAACAGACTCTTGAGAGTCCCTTGGGCTGCAAGGAGATCCAACCAGTCCATCCTAAAGGAGATCAGTCCTGGGTGTTCACTGGAAGGACTGATGCTGAAGCTGAAACTCCAATACTTTGGCCACCTCATGTGAAGAGTTGACTCATTGGAAAAGACCCTGATGCTGGGAGGGATTGGGGGCAGGAGGAGAAGGGGACAACAGAGGACGAGATGGCTGGATGACATCACCCACTCGATGGACATGAGTTTGAGTAAACTCCGGGAGTTGGTGTTAGACAGGGAGGCCTGGCATGCTGCGATTCATGGGGTCGCAAAGAGTCAGACACGACTGAGCGACTGAACTGAATTTTCCTAATGCATTCGTTCAACAGATACTACTACAAGCAAAGTGCTGGAACTTACATTCTAATATGGACTTTAATCCACTTTAAAATGGAGATATAATAATTAGCCTACCACACAAGATTCCTGTAAAATTAAATAACTTATACCAAAGTGTCTAGTGGGACACCTCAGAGATGCTAAATACATGGTCACTGTACCTGAATCCAAAGTCAGTTACTAAATCTGTCCTTCAAGCTCAGAACAAACATGCAGTAGAAACCTTTTATCAAACACGTTGATAAATCAACCCTTGTTGCCCCATTCTCTTCCACTATCATTTCAAAAACACTTTCTTGCATCTCCACGTGGTTTCAGATTGGCAAAGACTCCCAACAGTTTCATTTTATATTTTTCATTCCTTTTTTTCAGCTCCAGCAAAGCAATTAAATATCTATAAAGAAACACTAATGTGATCCAAAAACATGCACTCGTGGAGTTCTCAACTTAAAGCAACTCTGGAGAGACATTTCATAAAACGAACCCATGGCCTCATTCAGACATGGTGTAGAGCCAGGTGGGTGTAGACAGCTGGCCCTATTTCTATTCCAGTCGTTCACACGGATGCAGAGATTTAAACGACCAACATGTGTTCATTCTAAATAACAGAAGTCAACAGCATGTTCATTGCTCAGTAACTGGTGAAACAAGAAGGTCCCCTCTGACACCCTCTACTGTTGCCCTACAGCCATAAACCTGCCAGGACAGAGAACTAAATGCTGGGGAAGACACCCAGTTATAAATCTACACAGTCCCAAAACAGTCTTTAAAATATTTTTAAAACAAGGATGAGGAATTCCAGGCCCCAGACAATGCGCCCAAGTGACTAAAACATCCTCTCCAGGAACCAGCTCAGCTGTGGAGATGGGGCCCACTCTTGAGCAAACACTGAAAGGAGATTGATTTAATCAAAACCTTCCAAACGTAAGAGGCCTGTGGGAAGATGGGCAACACTTGGTCAGCTGCTCGCCAACGTTGCGGCTTCAGGAGAGGGGGGCGCGGGCCCTGCAGGTGACCCCTCCCGCCAGGGGCGCTGAGGGAAGCGGGAGTGTTGCACTTCATCAGTTCTGGCAGCGTCACTGCCACACGGGCAGCTCGCTGCTCCAGGATCCCCACTTTGGAGAGGGACGCAGAGGGCGGTGGAGGATGCTGGAAGCACACGCTCTCCCATTTCTCTCCCACCTCCGTGACTGCTGAGGACAGCAGGAAGGGGGCAGGGCGGAGATGAGGCGTCCAGTGTCTCGAGGTACTCTTAATGAATGAAGGTCCTCAAATCCCCATCAGTGCTGTCAAGGTTTCACTTCTATGTATGTGTGTTCTTGCATGTGTGTGTGTGTGTACATGTCTTGGGGGGTACCCCTCTGTTCCCCATCCTTGAGTCTTGGCTTCTATTTAGCCCAGGAACCATGCAGCACCCGCAGATCTTTAACCCTCTTCTGACCTTGGAAACAGCGAGCAGGCCTGGTAACTTGCTGGCCCCCAACTCTCTAGTCCTTGGTATTATAAAAAGTCCTCTCTGCAAAAGGGAACCCTCTTGCACTGTTGGTGGGAATGCAAACTTGTACAGCCACTATGGAGAACAGTGTGGAGATTCCTTTAAAAATTGGGAATAGAACTGCCATATGACCCAGCAATCCCACTGCTGGGTATACACACCCAGGAAACCAGAATTGAAAGAGACACATATACCCCAATGTTCATCATAGCACTGTTTACAATAGCCAAGACACGGAAGCAACCTAGGTGTCTGCTGGCAGACGAATAGATAAGAACGCTGTGGTACATATACACAATGGAATATTACTCAGCTATTAAAAAGAATGGGTTTGAATCAGTTCTAACGAGGTGGATGAAACTGGAGCCCATTATACAAAGTGAAATAAGCCAGAAAGAAAAACACCAATACAGTATACTAACGCATATATATGGAATTTACAAAGATGGTAACGATGACCCTATATGCAAGACAGCAAAAGAGACAAAGATGTACAGAACAGACTTTTGGACTCTGTGGGAGAAGGCGATGGTGGGATGATTTGAGAGAATAGCAATGAAACATGTATATTACCATATGTGAAACAGATCACCAGTCCGGGTTGGATGCATGAGACAAGGTGCTCGGGGCTGGTGCACTGGGATGACCCTGAGGGATGGGATGGGGAGGGAGGTGGGGGGGGCGGTTCAGGATGGGGACACATGTACACCCGTGGCTGATTCATGTCAATGTATGTCAAAAACCACAACAACACTGTAAAGTAATTAGCCTCCAATTAGAATAAATAAATTAATTAGAAAAGTCCTCTGCACACAGAGGAGGGGCCCCCTGTGCTAGGCCCTCCGGGCACCTGTTTTCCAGCCCACAGCCTTCAGACTGACACACGCAGCACACCCTGATGGAGAGCACCACCCATCTGCACAAGAGCGAGCTCAGCCTGAAACCCACCAGGGGATGGATCTGAAATGTCCTTGCCTTGGCACTGCTGGTGGAAGGGCTGGAGAAGACACTTCAGGTATGTGGATGCTTTTCACTCTGGGAGACATGAGGTGCCCACCAAGAGCGGGAGTCCTGCAGCCCTGGGGACCCCCAGCAGACGCCGCCTCTCACGGCCCAGGGCCACGCTCTGGGAAGTGTGTGTGTGTGTGTAGCACACAAAGTGGGTGGGGAGGGTTCAGGCTCTCACAGATCACTGCTGCAAAGTTTTGCATCGAGACCCATAATTTAACTAAACACCACTGCTCTCCACACACCTCTTGGCTCAACAAAGAAAACCCCAGCACCCATTCCAGTTCGGAAAATTGCTGTTTATACATACAAACTGGCCAAAGCCAGCTGCTAACTAGGGCTGCAAAGCACACTCCACCTTCCTGCCTCCAACCAGAGAGCTGACTTTTTTTAAAAAAAGTTTCAAAAACTCCCTTTTGAAAAACATGTTTCCATCTGAAATGGTCACTCGGAGTGGAGCCACTGGTTGTATTTTTATAAAATCTAATAAAGCAGGGGTGTGTGTGTGTGTGTGCGCGCGCACGCGTGTATGCTGAAAGCAGAGGGTGGGGCTGTTAGAATCTTTTCCGATGAGATTGAAGGGGAAATTTTAGCTCCACCAGCGCTGGATCAAGATATTAGCTGTCACACAACAAAACAACAAAACAACAACAAATATTTGTGATCCTAATAAAAGCATGGAAGGGCAGAAAGTAGCTCAGGAGAGTCCGAAATGGGTGTGAGAGAGGCCCAGGGAAATTAAGTCAGCTCTTGCCACCACCATGGTCCTGAAGAGAGTTCCCATTCCCCTTGGTGAAAAGCACGAGACAGCGCCAACACCCAAGCACATGGCCTCTCTGCAGAGCTTGAAGGAGCCCCAGAGGACACTGGGTGGGTTTTCACAAATCTGACTGTCCATTATCCCCTTCATACAGATGAAAAAATCAAGTCCCAGCAAGGTGACTCATGTGCTAGTTAAAGGCAAGACAGAGTGACAAGAGAGAACCAGTATGCCAGCAGATACCATGCGATTTCATATGAGATTCTAAATTTGGTAAGTACCTTGTTCTTCAGAACCTGGGATAAGATTGTATGGCATCACCAACTCTGCATTTGAGAACTAAGCCTGATCTTCTTGGTAAAGAAGGCTGACTGATGTCACAGGAGTCCCATGCCCCATGGCCCCTTCCTCCAGGGTGTTTCTTCCTAGAGACCTGCCCTCTAAAATTCCCAGGTTCTCTCAATATTTTCTTTCATTCTTCCCTTCTCCCTGTAAACAACCACTCTCGCCAGCACTAACACCCCCGCTCCCACCATCATCACCATCACTTCTGAATCCAAAGGTAAAACTCACTTAACATACAAATTCAGAATACAAGTCAGAAACTTAATCTTCTCCAGAAATTTCTAGACTCATATGTGGAAAAGAGACTACATTAGTTTGCTGGGTCCATCGAAATTCATGTCCACCTAGAACCTCAGAATGTGATCTTTATCTAGAAAGAGGATCTTGCAGCTGGCAATTCCTAAAGGATCTTGAGATGAAAGCACCCGGGTGTAGCTGTTGTCGTTCACTAGTTAAGTCATGTCCAGCTCATTGCAATCCCATCAACTGCAGCACAGCAGGCTTCCCTGGCCTTCACTATCTCCTTCCGGGAGTTTGCTTGTGTTCATGTCCACTGAGTCAATGATGCCATCCAACCATCTCATCTTCTGTCGTCCCCTTCTCCTCTTGCCCTCAATCTTTCCTAGCATCAGGGTCTTTTCCAATGAGTTGGCTCTTTGCATCAGGTGGCCAAAGAATAGTCCTTCCAATGAATATTCAGGGTTGATTTCCTTTAGGATTGACTGATTTGATCTCCTTGCAGTCCAAGGGACTCTCAAGAGTCTCCTCCAACACCACAGTTCAAAAGCATCAATTCTTTGGCACTCAGCTTTCTTTATGGTCCAAGTCTCACATCCATATATGACCACTGAAAAAACCATAGTTTTAACAAGATGGACCTTTGTCCTACAGGATAGGCTCTAATTCAATGAGGAGTCCTGATTAGAGGAGGAGAAGGGTCTCACACACACACGGGTACACACACATACAAACCAGAAGGTGGTCCTGTGAAGACAGAGGCAGAGATGGGAGACACGTGTTCACAAGCCGAGGAAAGCCAGCAGCTCTGAGAAGCCACGAGAGGTAAGGGATGGTTTCTCCCTCAAAACCCTTGGAAGGGGCTCTGCCAACACCTCCACCTCAGACGTCTAGGTTCCTGAACCGGAAAGGAGCACTTCTGCTGCTTCCACCACCCAGTGTGTGGCAGCCCCAGGAACCAACACGGAGACCTCCTGGGGGGAGACCCCGGGACATCGTGACCTCAGCCCCCCTCTCCTCGGTGACAGCAGACTGTGGTCCACAAGGATGCCTCCAGAATGACGTGGTAGGCGGGAGAAAGCTATAGCCCGTGTGTGACCGTCCAAATCCACCTCCGGAGGAAGGCCGGTCATACTCATCACTTGCTCACCCGCTTGCTCACCCGCTATGGCAGGGATCAAGGCTCTGCCTCAAAGCATGAGGCGAGGCAGTGAGGGGGTCAGAGAAGCAGAGCCAGCTCCCGAGGAGACACGACCCACCGGCTGCCCAGGGACGCAAGCGCCTCCGACAGGATGCGGAGGGCCGGGGCGGACACGGGGGCAAAGGCGCCCTCCTGGCGAAAGGCGCCCTCCGCGGAGTGAAGGCCTGGTGCCTGCGCCTCCTGCATGCTCAAGCGCTCTGTCCCCGCTGCGGGCAGAGCCCTGCTCACCGCGCCAGCCTCAGGCCTCAGGGCAGCCTCAGCCAGCTCCGGCCTCCCTTCCACAGCCATGGACACAGGCGCAGGCACACGAGCGCCCGGAGTCACATGGCGCTCGCGAGTGACAGAACAGGGTGTCCGAACCCCGAGCTCGTGGGGTCTCAAGCCCCCGACCAGGGACCAGACCCCACCCTCTGCCTTGGGACGTGGCGTCCCACCCACTGGACCGCCAGGGAAGTCCTCAACCTCAAACTTCCTATTTGCTAAATCCCCTACACCATTTTAAAAAGCATACATATCTACATCTATCTCTCTATATATTTTTCCACCAGTGCTCGCATTGCATGGGCTTAGCTCCTCCACAGTACGTGGGATCTTAGTTCCCCAGCCAGGGACTGAACTCACGCCCCCTGAAATCAAAGGCAGATTCTCAGCCACTGGACCACCAGGGAGGTCTCTCCTACACTTTGGCTCCTGACTTTCCAGCAGAAAGAATCAGGGGAAGGGAGATGGGGCGGGCCATGAGGAGCAAGCCTGACGCAGCCCTTTTCAATCCTGAAGCCAAGATGTGAGACCAGCAGGCCAGATGCTGCTGCTGGGCAGGCTGAATGCTGCATTCACTTAGGGAAACAAGTCTGGTGAATTGCAGAGTCATCATAGGTCTCAACAATTCCAGTCTTACTATACACTCAAGAGAAATTAAAACATATGTCCATCCAAAACCTTCCACACAAAACGTTCACAGCAGCAGTCTGCTTTTTGTTCGTTCATCAAAAAGCAGAACCACCCGAATGTCCATTGAGGGATGGATGGATAGACGGATGGATGAATTAAATGTGATCTATCTACATAATAATGGAGTACTGTGTGTGCGTGTGTGGGAAGTCGCTTAGGTCATATCCAACTCTTTGCGACCCCATGGACTGTAGCCCGCCAGGCTCCTCTGTCCTTTGGATTCTCCAGGCAAGAACACTGGAGTGGGTTGTCATTTCCTCCTCCAGGGGATCTTCCCGACCCAGGGATCACACCCACGTCTCCGGCAGCTCCTGCACTGCAGTCAAGATTCCTTTAGGACTGAGACACCTGGGAAGCCCCATGGAATACTATGTGGTCACAAAAAGGAATGGCGCACTGCCGTACGCTCCAACACGGCTGAGCTCTGAAAACGCTGCACCAGTCATAAAAGGCCACATATTGCGCAGCTCCACTCATGCGGAACTCTGCGGGGAAGCCCACAGAGACAGCATGTAGACTGGGGATTGTGCAGACCTGGGCAGTCAGGAGGTGATGGCTAAACAGTATAGGACTCCTTTGTGAGGTGGTGAAAACGCTCTAACTGGACCGTGGTGACGTGCGCACGTACTGGTGAACAGATCAGAAACCACTGGCCTATGCGTTTCAGATGGGCAAATTATACGGCATGTGAATTGTATCTCACTAAAGTTGTTTGGGGATTTTTTTTTTTTAATAACAGGCCCAAAAGACCCCTAAGTCAAGAATCTGAATGCAAACAGGACTTAAAATAAACCCAAGCATCCAAGAAAGCATGTGTCCCACTTAGTTTCATCCACCAGCAAATTCTGTGTACCTTGACTCACCCACCCTGACCACTGGACAAAGGGTGTAACAATATGTGATGTTGTCAACTGCAGAAATTAATTTACCATCAGAGGAAACTAATTACATACATAACCCCAAATGTTTCTCAGGGCACTATATCCCTATCTATAGTTATTAGCCAGAGAGCATTAGGGTTCAGGCTACAATTTGGCATTTACTCTAAGTAACTTTAAAAGTGGAAGGAAAAAAATAGCCTTCATTTATATGGGGCTAGAATATAATTCACACACAATTAGCCGACATAGCCAGGTTACAACCTTACCTCTGATTAAAACAACGGTAACTCACCTAAAAGTAACTCACCTAAAAGAGAGCGTGATCCCGAAATGAAACAATGAGCCTGCCTGCTTCGCAGGGAACTGACTCCCCAGTCCTCTCAGAGACCTCGCCCGGCTCCCTCCCAGGCTAATTTAAAAAATACTACCTCCTCTTACCCTTAGGGGAACAGCTGCAGCCAGAGATGGTGACCTGTCCACAGATTGGTATCAGACAGTAATATCCTAGCCAGTGGCACTCAGGCGGGGGGCTGGGGGTAACAGAGAAAGGTACAGAAATGGAGTGCTGCCTAGGAAAGCACAGGAAATTAAGGTTCGTGACCGTGCGGTCATCTGATGCTGAATGAACGAGGTGGCTGGCTGGCCGGCCATCACACCCTCACCCCAGGTACTGAGCTGCTCTGCATCCACAGGTGGCGCTTCCATCCTTCTCAGAGCCCCTGGCCCCCAGCACGGGCCACAGAGTGACGGACCAAGGACACAGAAGGCCAGGGTTCAAATGATTACCAGCACACAGAAGCAATTCAAACCCATCCTCTTTCACAGCAATGGTATTAATCAAAATTAAGCAAGCGCCCTCTGCTACTGCTGAATTTTCCGAGGAAGACGTGCATTTCTGCATACCAAAGAGGTGCCGCCAAAGCCCCAGTCCAGGGACAAGCAGCCAAAGCAGATTCTTAACAAACCTCAGAAAGAGGAGGGACAGGGTGGAGAGCTGGGATGAACACAGCTCCTTCCACCTGTGCCTGTCCCTCCAGCCGTGGGAACCCGATCCACCCACCCAGGGTGGAATCCTCCTGAAGACGCAGAGGGTGACTCGCAGTGAGGGGTCTCGCCTAAAGCACGGGTCCACGGTCATCCTGCCGACAGAGATGATCTATAGGAAGCAACCTAAAATTCTTCTCTCTGCCCGCCAGCTTTCTCACTTTCAAGCACATCTGCGTACCCTGAACATACCAAGTAACTCCCCCTGGCTGATCAGATGCAAGAGGTCAAGTCCCTCCACGGCACGGGGAGTCATCTTCACCCTCTGCAAAATGGGCATAAGACCCTGACCTGAGACGGCAAATGTGAAATCCTAACTCCAAGAATGCAGCCCTTAGCTCCTATACCTCCAACCAGGCCCCCGAGGCCAGCCCAACTCGAGCCCACGCTGCCAACACAAACCTCACTCAGGGCTTCCGCCCTGGCTCCATCCTCCCCAGTGCCGACTTGGGAGGAAAGAGGTGCCTGAGGCCCTGCTCAAAGCCACGGTCAGTGTTAACTGAAGCCAGCCCTTGTGCAGACCTCGGGATTGATGAACGCACACACACAGACACACACACACACACAATGGCATACTACTCAGCCATAAAAAAGGATGGAATAATGCCATTTGCGACCTCATGGAAGGACCTAGAGATTATCATACTAAGTGAAGTAAGCCAGCCAGAGGACAAATGTCATGTGACATCATTTATGATAGTGAAGTCGCTCAGTCGTGTCTGACTCTCTGCAACAGCATGGACTGTAGCCTAACAGGATCCTCCATCCATGGGATTTTCCAGGCAAGGATACTGGATTGGGTTTCTTTGAGCCCCTTTTTTTTGGTGGGGGGCGAGAATACTGGAGTGGGTTGCCATTCCCTTCTCCAGGGGATCTTCCCAACCCAGGGATTGACCCCGGGTCTCCCGCACTGTAGGCAGACACTAGTGGAATCTAAAATATGATACAAGTGATCACACTTACAAAACAGAAACAGATCCACAGATTCAGAAAACAAATTTATGGTTACCAAAGGAGAGAGGAGCGGGAGAGAGAAGTTAAAGAGACTGGGATTAACAGACACATACTACTATATACAAAATAAACAAGGTCGCAGTGTATAGCCCAGGCTATATTCAATACCTTGCAATAAGCTATAATGGAAAAGAATTTGAAAAAGAATATGCATATGGACAACTGAATCACTTTCCTGTACACAAAAAACAAATCCAGCATTTCAAATCAACTGTACTTCACTTAAATAAGTAATTAACTTTTTAAAGGAAGTTAAGCCTTTCAAAGTTTCTTGGACCCAGAAGAGTCGCTGGGTCCTCCAATACCGGACGCGTAGGAAAGCTCAAGGCATGGGATGAGGAAGCATGTCAGGAAGGACGGTCAGGAGACAGACCCTCGGGTAAGAAGAGTCAGGCTCAGCTGGGCACCACTGGACTCTGGGGAAGACAGCGCCAGAGAGGACTGCGGAATCAAGGACATGGCTCTGCTTGCGAAAGAAAGGACAAAAACCGGCTGGCAGGCAGGCTCTGAAGCCAAGGTGTCCCATCCCCCAGGCCCTCCAGTTGATTTCAAGAAAAGAACAAACGGCAGCCTTAACCCTTAGCCTTGATTACCTTCATTAACATATTTTAGATGCACATGGCAATCAGTTCTTGATGAGCAAGTTTTACCTAATCCACGGAGCTGAGCCAGGCTGCAGGTTCCCTGACAGTCCCCTGAGGACAGCGGCGTTCAACCCCGCCTGCACCTTAGAACAGCCTGGGGAGCCCCTAAAACCTACAGATACCGGAACCCACCCTCGGGGATTCTGACTTCATTGGTCTGAGGGGAAGCTGGGGCATCAGTATTTTCTCAATGTTCTCCAGATGGTTCTAATGGACAGTCAGGGCTCCACAAGAAGCTGCTTGTGCCATCTTACAGGAGAGAAAGCGGGGGGTGGGGGTGGAGATCCCAACAAAAGCAAAGACTCCGCGCTATTACCGTAGTGCACACGAGACGAGGAACGAGCCAGAGATGAGCAGGAGGAGGCGGGGGCTGGAACTGGCAGCCTTGGGCTTGAGTCCCTTTCAGCTGAGAAATGGGCAAAGTGAAGGCAAGACCTACACACACACCACGGATCTGCCGTAAGCGCCACCAGAGATAAGTACGTAAAAGTGCCCGGCACACAGTAGGTGCTCAAACAAACATCTGCTGACTCCCAGGAGAGTGAGAATGAAGACCAAAAGGTTAGAAGAATACAAACTGCAGAGGACTGTCTCTGGTGGCAAGCCACATTCGTTCATTCATTCATTCTCTTATCAAACATGCTTTGAGGACCTACTGAGTGCCGAGCACCGTCCTCACCCCGATGGATAAGTGAATCAAGACATGGCCTCTGCCCTGAAGGTGCTTCCAGTCAAGTAGCAGGCTCACTGCTGCAGCCTGGTGAGGCTCGAAGGGTGCAAGGCTGGGCATGACCCGAGGTTCGAGGTCAGCAGGAGGGAGCCAGCAAAGGAAGGGGAGAAGGGCTTCCCCAGCAGAGGCCGCAGCATCTTCAGGGCCAGTTGAAAGGCTACTAGCAGACCTGAAGGCTGCAGGGCTCAAGGTGTGGCTGGAAAGTAAAGAGGAGGGGGCCAGATCAGGCAGGGAAGCGACAGCAAACCTCCATGGGGTCTATACAGGGAAACGACTCTTCCACCGGCTGTTAAAGAGAAGAGCAAGACCACTGAGGGGGGCTGGGTCACATTAACACGTAGAGGTTGGCAAGAAGACAAGAGTGGCGAGAAAAGCATGTACCAGAAGGAAGGCCCCCAGACCGTGATCTAGTGCCCTCATGCAGCCTGGGGCCCACTTCCCTGTACCCAGGTCCCTTCCTGCTCGGTCATTCATCCCGCAGTTCCAGAAACGTCCAGGGTGGGAAGAAAGGTGGGGGCAGCTGGGGGAGGCACAGGAGATAAGCACATTGCACCCTTGGCGTGGTCGTCTTTGGAAACACACTCCGCCATCTGTTAGGCCATAAATTTTACCTGTCAAGAAAAAAAATGTCAAATTCCCCTCCCAGGATGTACCGGTCTGGTCTCTGCCACCCGGCCACAAGGAACTGCCTCTGAGGGAAAGAGGGGACCCGCAGAAGTGTTTGCAGAGAAAGAAAAGCCAAGATAATCGCCAGCAAGTCCCCCTACCTTTTGTTAAATGTCTCACCCCTTGAGAGAGGGAGGGTGATCTTTGTAAATCAAATTTGGGGCCAAAAACAGCATCTGACTTGGGAGATCCTGGCGATGGGAGGGCCGGGTTCCAACCCCAGCACCCTGAGCAGTGATACAGCAGGACCAGGAGAACCCAGGAATCTTGACTCGGACACAGATACACCAGGGGACCCTGACAAGGGACTGAGCTTCTCTGACCCCGAGGGTCTCCCCATCCGAAACGGAATGAAAAGGGCGAACACGTGAAGCATGCTTAGCATGGGGCCGGAGTGACGGCACGCGAAGTCCCTCTTCCCCTGCCCCACCAGCCACTCGAGCTGTCTCGGTTTGGCTGGGAGTGGGAATCCACGCTTCGCTGCCTGCCCCCTAGACAAAACAAAAGGCAAAGCATCTGGGAGAGGCTCATCACAAATTTAAGAACAAATCATGACAGTCTACTTTCTTTGGATGTCTCAGACACCACCCTGAATCAGCCCACCCCCAGCAGCAGTCCTGGGCAACCGAGGTCCTCCAAGGACTGACGATGCTCCAGCGAAAAGGATGCCATCTCAGTGTAAAGCAGCGTCTTCATCCGCCTTAACCAAGGCAGCCCCTCACCCTGCAAAGAGTCAGACTGCTCCACGTTAGAAGGTCATTCTCTGTAAGAGGTAAAAGCTGTGCGTGCCTCGGAGGTGGTGTTTCTCCACGACGCCGATATCCTGACATGCCTGTGCACACCTCATGCCAGGAACATAGTTCCATAAATCCTCACATAAAAGAAAACTTCATTTTCCAGAGGGATAAATATGGGAGGAAAAGGAAACAACAGTCACAGCAAAAACATTGCCCATCAAACAGAACTCGGTCCACCAGGAACCTGACTAAATGTGTAGTGTCACAAATGTGTTATAGCTATGAGGTCTGTTCTATTTAAAACACTTGCACTCGGCCAACCTAACCACGAGAAAGAGAGAAGGAAAAGTTATGTCCCCCAAGGTGCCCACCCCAGCTAACTGGGCTGGGCCAGCTGTTTATGGAGGCAGAGAGGTAACCGGGGACCTGGAGCCGCCGGCCAAACAGTGGCGGGCTCGTTTTGCAGCTCACTCTGGAGGGCTGTCAAGTCAGCCACGCAGCCCGACAAATGGCACCGATCTCTCTGAAGGGCACTTCTGCCTGGAAGACCAGGGTCTTCTATGGGGAAATTACCCTGCACCTGGCAAGTGCTTCATAAAATCTAGTTCCTTTCCCTCCAGGAAGAAAAATCTGCCCAGTCAAACCTCATTTGTCGAACAACACTCATTCATTCCCTCCACAAACATTTGTTCAGTGCCTGCCACACACGAGGTCCTGAGGTCCGGGCTCACGGCCAGATCAGCTGTGGTGGGGATGATGCCCCTGCTTCCCCGAGAATGGAAGCCTCGTAAGGGAGAGGCAAGTCACCCCCCAGAATGGAAGCATCACAAGGGTCAGAATTTTGTGTGTTCTGTATTCCTAGCACCCAGAAGAAGGCCTGGCACGCAGCAGGCACACAATACATATGGGCTGAACAAAGAGTGAACGTCTACTCCCTGCTCTCGAACTAGCCAGTGTGTGGATGATTCAAGGTCCCCAGGCATCCTCCCGTCTCCCTCCTGGACCCTGGTTGCTAAGCTGGACATAAGCTGCAGGAGATCAAAGGCTCCACTCCTCAGCAGAGGCGCTGGCCACAGTCCTGTTCAGGAGTGCAGCGTCATCTTTATACATAAAAAAGACAATTCGTGACCCCTGATCAGAAGCCACTTAAAGGGTCAAGTGAGACAGGGAGGGGCCTGGAACCCCTGGCAGTCACAGATTCAGTGACAACAACCAGTGTCTGTGTCACTGGCTCTTGATTCTGTTTGACATCAGACATTAGTGACTACCTAGTCCCCACCAGGCCCTGGGAGCCCAAATGAAAAGATTTTAGTTCTCTGCCCTTGACGATCTCCTAGAGGTCTAACAAAAACACACAATCACAAGAGCGTGTGCAACAAAACAGAGGGAAACACAATGAACCATGTCAGAAGAGTCAGAAAAGCCTTCAAACGGGAGACTCCCGACTAGAGTTTTCAAGGATGAGTAGGAATTTCCCAGGAAGACAAGTCGGAAGGGCAGACAGAGTCATAACAGCATGAAATACTTTGCTTGTCCAGCACCACGAGGATCAAGTGGAGAGGAGAGTTTGATGGGAGATACAGAATGGAGACTGGAGCCTTACAGACCATGACCAAGGAGACTGGACTTCATCTTGAAGACAAGAGGTCAAAGATTTGAAGGACAGGATTACCAAGACCAGCTCTGTGTTTTAGAATAAGTCACTCTGCAGAGGACAGATCAAAGGGCTCAAAAATAGACACTGTAAGAACAGTTAGAAGCTTATCGTAACAGTCCGAGATGAAGGGGCCCTGAACTAAAGCAAGGATATTTTGCATAACAAAGCAGGAAGAGATTTAAGAGGGAGAAGGAGTCAAAACTATCAGAACTGGGTAAATGGCCAGATGCAGAGACGAGAGAGGGGAAGGAGTTTTGAATTTACTGGGTGGCTGAAGCAGTGAGGGTATTAACACCAGCCAAGATAAGGGGTTTGCAGAGGAACGATAAATGTGTTCAGTGTGGATGTATTAAATGTGCAGTGTCCACAGGACAACTTGTGTGTCTGTCTGGGAGCTCAGCAGAAAGACTGAGCCAGGTGACCCAGAGTGAATACACCATTTCAGTGGCCAGTATAACTGTGGGACTGAACGAGATGAGAGGGTAGGGTAAAAGCAGGGACAAGGACCGTTTCAGAAGGAATCCCAACATCTTCCGGAAACCCTAAACAATGGCCAAAGGAGCAGGAGAGAAATGAGAGAAAGCGGCTCTGCCCAGAGAGGCACAGGGCCCCTGGTCTAGCCCCCTTCCCTTGAATGTGAGTAACCTGTGACTGCTCCAACCAACAGAACGCAGAAGAAGGGATGGCATGTGACTTCCAAGGTCAGGTCACAAAAGGTGCTGTAGGGATTTCTCTGGTGGTCCAGCGGCTGAAACTCTGTGGTCCCGATGCAGAGGGCCTGCGTCTGATCCCTGCTCAGGGAACCTGATCCCACGTCCCGCAACTGAAGAGTTCGCATGTGGCAACAAAAAAGATTCCTCAGCTACAACTAAGACCCAGGGCAGCTAAGTAAATGAATATGCGGCGCTGTAGCTTCCATCTTTTTCTCTGGAACATGCATGCTTAGAGCCTCGGGCCACCAAGTAACAAGTCCAACCACCTCGAAGGCACCATGCTCTCAGAAGTCCAGGCACATGGACAGACCACACGCTGGAGCTCCACCCTTCCAGCCATCCCTGGCCAGGCACCAGGGATGGGCTGGCGATTCTAGCCCTTTGCCCTCAAGCGACCACCTGGATGTCACGTCTTCTGGTCTGAGGTCCTAACCATGATGAAGCAGAAACCAGCCATTCCTGTAGTGCCCCGTCTGAACGCCTGATGCAGGGATTTCCTGAGCATAATACAGTGGCTGCTTTAAGCTGCTAAATTCAGGAGCCTTCTGTTACATAGCAGTGATGACTGTGGGATTCCCAGGTGGCGCGAGTGCTAAAGAACCCACCTGCAAATGCAGGAGACATGAGATGTGGGTTCGAACCCAGGGTCTCAAAGATCACCAGGGAGAGGACATGGTAACCCACCCCAGTAATCTTTGCTTGGAGAATCCTGTGGACAGAGGAGCCTGGCGGGCTACAGTCCACAGGGTCGCAAAGAGTTGGACACGACTGCAGTGACTTAGCATGCACACATGCACAATGACAACTGTAATGCCAAAATTAGGGCATTTCAGATGGAAGAGGACGGTCAATGGTCGTTTCACACCAGAAAGATGTTTAGTAAGGTAAGGAGAAATCAGGTCTCCGTTCATTGGCTCCAGACCTCAGCCACACTTTCCACGACTGATCTAAGAACTTGCAGGACCGAGAATCTACATGCGGTTCATGTATAAACTCTAAGCTGCCATGTGAGTCACTCCCTTAGATGGGTCCCTGGAGGTGCTGAGTGCTGGAGTGACTTTCTGTCTGTGGGCAGCTGTAAGCATCCATATGGCAGAAACCTTACCACTCATGGCAACTGGTACTGAAGAGTTGCCCATGAACATGATTTATCATTTCAAGGCACGCTGCCATACACTTGGAGTGGTCAACTCTGCTTTTAGAAAGGCAGATGTCTAAAGAGTCAAGTTTTTCTGGAGAGAAATGGTTACCATTGTAGATATCAGCTGTTCCAAGCTGCCACCTGAAAACAGGCTGATAAGCAATCTGTTTAAAATATCCCTTTCTTGCCCTTGGCCAAGGGCACTCTTCTCTTCCTGTGTGAAGTCCGGATTTCTGACACTCAGGACACATGGGGTACTGTGATCGTCTCGCACAGCTGTTCTCCAAGTGGCATCTGCTCAGGACAACTCACTTCCGGTCCAGCCGTCAAGACTCCGGGTCTCCAGACTCACTGGGAAATGCAGCAGTCCTCTCCCTGGCCACAAGTCTGTCCCCCTAAAGGCCTGCTTTGTCTTCCCTGCTTCCCCCAAACCTTTTCTGTGCCCCAAAGATGATCCAGGTCAAAGGAATGCGTTAAGACATGGAGACTGAGCCACCTGGGACCCTGCGGAATACTCAGTCTGCACAAAGAGAGACCAAAAAAGGAAATAAGAGCCAGAGGTACAATTAACCCAGAGGAGAAACCTGATCTTATCACACCTTTTCTTTTGCAAAAATCTCATCATAAGAATATAGCTGAGTCTTAACTGTCCCTTTATCAACACAATTTCTGAGCAGCTACTTGGAATGAAATCTTGTGGGAAGAGAAGAGTCATAACAGGAACCACTGTGTTTGGTGGGTGGAAGGTGAGGGGCTGATATTTTAATCAGAGAGAAAGGATATCTGCAGAGACCTCGAAAATCATCAACACGGTTTTCTAGGTTTCAGCCTTTATTAGTAGGTTCCAGACCATCTCTGCAAGCCCGCCTCCCATTCTCTCTACACCCCTCATGCCAGCCTCTCTTGGTGGGCCACTGCCTGCACTTCCACACCCCCAGGCCTTCATTGAAGCTGCCCTCCCCCAGAAACCTCCCGCCACCTACTTTTGCCCATCACTCTTCTCCAAGCCATCATGCCTCAGTCCAAATGTGTTTGCTCAAATGTCAACTTGGCTATGAGGCCTTCCTAGATCAACCTATTTAAAACTGGAAGCCTACTCCACACCCAACCATTCCTGAGCCCTTCTTTCGTCTTATCATCTTCTAACAATTATGATTTACTTATTTTATTTATCATCTGTCTCCCTCCCACCAGAAAGGAGGCTTTGTGAGATCAGGAATTTTGTCTGTTTTCTTCACAGATATATTCCTAGTACCTGGGTCATAAGTGACAGTCAATAAATATTTGCTAAGTGAATGAACGAACATTCTAAAGCATTCCCCTGTCTCCCTTCAGACACCATAAACGATTCCTGTCTCTACACCCACACAGGATGTAAACTGTTCCTGAACAGTAGCTTCCCATTATCACTACGTATTTACCCATCATGTTCAAATTCCTCACAGGAAAAGACCATGTTTATTCATCTTCGTATGCCCCAAAGCACTGGTGGTGCTCGAGTATATAAACCACTGAATCCAACTTAAAAATCAAATTGCATGGAAAATGGGCAAAGAACACATAGCTAATATAACTCTACACCTAAGTGATTCCTGTTTCCTTCAGCAGTACTTACGAGGCTTGTTTTGCATGCAGAGCACAGTGCTAGGATTTCTGAAAATACAGATAAACAACCGCACATGTGCAATGTCCAACACGATAGCCACTAGCTACATGTGGTTACTTAAAGTATTTGTCATTCACAATTCAGCTGCCCGAGCTCCATTTCGAATGCTCAGGGGCCGGCCACACGCACCAGACGGCACAAGAATGTATATTTCGTTGTACAAAGCTCAGCAGTGCCATATAGAGTCCTGTCCTCATCCTCCAGTGGGGCAGACAGGAGAGGCCCAAGGACCAGGGAAATGACATGTCACCAATCATAAAGCAACCAGTGGAGGGCCACGGGGGGAAGGTGAGAGCTGACACTGCTCGAAAAGAAGAAAGATGTGAGAGAGGCTCCAAGAGAGGGGAGGAGACGCGTGAGAGGACCCTCTAAAACAAGTGGGTTTCCAGGCAAGGGAAAGGAGAGGGAGGGCCCACACACAAAGGGGCTCAGGGCACCCTCCCCAGAGCAGAGGTGCCTGGGGACCTGAGTGACTTCAGCGGGAGCAGTGAGGCCGGACTTCTTGCTCTGGAATTCCAGAGGACCGGTGCAGACACCCCTGGGCAGTCGGGAGCAGGATGCATGTAAATCTGGATCAGAGGTGGGCCACCGGAGAGAAGCCACACAAAACTAGGTGAGAGGTCCTGACGGACGACGGCAGCCCAAACAGAGATGGGGGAACGGACCTGGGGCAGCAGCACATAGGTGATGAGGCTCCCAGTGATCCCTGGGGAGACAGAACACTCAAAGGATTCGGAGAGCTCACGCTAGCAGAGTTCCCCTGAGATTTGAGCAACAGGAAGGCCAAGCCCACATCTGCTAGGAGTTTGGGGCTGGAGGGCTCAGGGACCAACCGACACGCAGGTCTGGTCTGGGCAGTTTGGCCTCAGATACCACGGCTGTGAAACCCGGGGGTCTGCGCTCTGTCCTAGTTCAGCAGGCCAGCTTGCCAGGTCCCTCCGGAGCCCCTGCTGTGGGTTCACTATGCATTCACGCGCCCCCTGGGGCTCAGCGGGAAACAGGTCCAGGCTCCGCAGGCGGCCTTTAACCAGGTGCTTAACACACGGGGCACAATCTGGGGCCCTACAAAGCCTCCGTGCATCCTGGCAAACAGCTCACAATAAAGAGGAGGAGGGCTGGGGTGGGAAAGTCAACCTGGCCTTTCCCGGGGTCCCTCCTCCTCCCCACTCCCACCCCCCGCCACAGGCACCTTTGTGACCACCGGCTTCTATCTCCAATTAGCCTATTTTCAGCGGCCGAGACCCAGTACGCGAGGCCCTCTATTCAAGAGCCTTTTATCTAGCAGGCACATACTCGACAAAAAAGAGAAAGGGAAGGATTTCTAAAGTGGTCAGGCCAAAAAAACTAAGAGGATTGGGGAGGCGGGGGGGGGGAATGCCGCACTCAAGAACAATGAAAATTCTGGAACCCTCCTGAAAGGACGCTGTCGGCCTCTTGCTATTAAGCAATCAAGAGCTGACAGAGTTGGGGACATGCAGCAGCTGAGGGGTGCAAGGGGCCGGGGGCCATGCCGGGGGACCACCCGCCCCACAGTCAGCGTCCTTCCTCCACCCCTTATCGCCAGCCTGCAGGACGGGCCGGGCAGCGGGGAGCCGTAAAAGGAGGCAGAAACCCACCCAAGAAACAACTTCCTGACAGGCCGACAGCTGACGTTCTAAGTGCACACAGGATGTGCCAAGAAATTATCAGGCCTGGCTTTTCTCTCCCTGATAGATGACAAAGCAGGAGCAGGAAGAAAAAAAAAATGCAGAACAAGAAAAAAAGGCAAGAAAACGAAGAAACGACCGCAGCCACACACATCTCATAAATCACGACTTTTATTGAAAGTTTCGCCACATAATAGCAACAGTCAAATTGAATAAAGATACCCCTCTGTAAAGTGACAGGGAGAGGCTATAGAAATCTCCCCCAGCCCAGGATGGCTGGGAGGGAAACCTGGAACTCTGAAACAGAAAGCCTGGGGAAGGGAAGATTCAGCGGGAGAGACGGGCAGGGGGTTTTCTCCAGTACTCCCCAGACACGGGCACCCAGGCGGTCAACGCGGTAGGGAGGGGAGCAAGCGCCCAGGTGAGGCTGCCTTGGCTTTGCTCTGAAGGGTGTGGCGCTGGGTACCTCTGATGAGGGGATCAAGAGTGAAATCAGGACTGGGCTGGGTCTGCAGGAAACACGAGATGGATGGGAAGAAGAGAGGCATCCGTGGTCCAACCCCCGGGAGTAGCATCAGGCTGTGGGGACGGATAACCTATGAAACCAGCCCAGCCGCGCGCCTGGCACCACCTGGGCAGAGACAGAAAAGCCTGCTTCAGCTCCTCTCGCACGGCCCCTGCTCCCAGTCTCTCTCAGAGTCAGGGCGAGCAGCTTCAGCTGGAGTAAGGAGGGCTGATCCCTCCAGAACCTTCTCCCCAAGTCACCCAGCCTCAAAGCGCGACAGGCCTCCGCCCTTGAACTAGGAACGGAACTAAGATGTCCCTCCAGCGCCCCAGCCTTCAAGGGGCAGGAGGGACAGGATGGGGGGGGTCTTTACCTCTCATCCAGCCTCTTAGCCCTATTCATCTCAACAAATGAGCTTCGTGGGCATTTCTAAGTGACGGTGAGCAGGCAAAGAAATGAATGCATTTCTTTCCAGATTCTGCCACTTGCAGGATCCAGAGAAAACAGCTAAGTGGGCAAACAGATTTTGCAGGCCGTGTGTTAAGGCAGCCACCATCACAGGGCACATGGCCACCGAGATGAAAGGAAGCCCTGGATGCAGCGGGCCCTCTGCACACACGGCTGAGCTGTCTGGGCCCTGCTCACCGGCCAGACCCCAGATGCCCTGCTCTTTCCCTGACACCTGCTTCCAACTCAGGAGCCAGCCCCAGAGACGACGCAACACCCGGGGATGATGCAGCAGGAAGGCCCTGGAGAACCGGACACCCGACTCCAGGCCGAGTTATCGATCACCAGACAAGCGGGCCCCTGCAGTCAGGCCTGCTCCCTCCTTCCTTGAAGACTCCACCCCAAGCACCTCAAAAACAGTCCCAGAATGACCACGTCCCTGCCACCCTCAATACCGGGTACGGGTGGAATCTCATTCACATGGAGCTTCTAGCAGCAAACACGTCATCAGGCAAAAGGCAGAAATTCTTGGTTGTGGAAAGCTACAGGGAGGCCACATTTGCTCCCAGAGATTAAGATATTGTTTCTGAAATGTTAACGTTTAACCGGTCAGCGGCTCACCAACAGCTCACTCCTCAGAGGGGTTAGGAAGACAAAGAAGGGCCTCAGAGGTTTTATTTCTGTCGTCTAAAACTTAAGGAGAATTAAAAATCACCAACTTACTCTTTTCCATTATGGTTGATCAGAAGACATTGAACATAGCTCCCAGGGCTATACGGTAGGATCTTGTTGTTTAACCATTCCCTATATACCAGGATAATTGAGTCACTGTGCTATGCAGCAGTAATTAACACATTATAATTCAACAATAAAAATAAAATTTAAAAAAATCACAAACTAAAGATTAGAATACCCGTGACTTCACCTAACAGAAGTTCCTCCAAGTCCAGAACACCGGGTCACGGAGAGGTCAAGATCTCACTCCCCTACTCTGGAGGCTTCCAGTGACTGTACAGAGGGAAAGGGGTCTAAGGGCTGGCAGATGGACAAGCGCTGTCGTGGAGCGGGGTGCTGGGCTATGCAGTGTCGGAGGAGTAACACAAGGCTTCGGAACACATTTGCTGAACTGAACTGTACCAACAGTGAAACTCTATGGGCAACCAAGTGTAGGTGGACTCTGGATGACCTCGAGCAGAGGGGCTGTGACCTGGACCCAGACCTGGATGGGGCGTCCGGCTCGCCACCTGCGGGTCGTCTGACCCCGAGCCAGGCACATCAGCTCTCTGAGCCTTGGTTACCTCACCTGTGAAACGGAGCCGCAGCCCTGGTCTTTCACAGCACTGCTGCGAAGATCCAATCAGACGACACGTGAGCGCCTCGTTCACCTGAAAAGGCACTGGGGGCGTCCGTCCCCTGGGCCTGCCTGGCGACCCACCCACCACTTGCACAAACATGTGCTTTTCCTATCTCAGACAACCTGTAATAGGACCTGACAGGAAGCGGGCGCAGGAACTCTTAATCCCTCATGGCGTCAATAGCTGATCACCTGAAAGGAGAAATCCTCTCCCAGGAAGATAAGGGAAACCACATCTCCTCTGAGTGAGCAGGCAGGTGAGCACACGCTGGAGCCCGGGCAGCCTGTGGCTCCGGGGCGGCTGGAGTTCAGGGCCACGGGTGCCTCTGCCGGGGCACGGGCACCGTTCGGAAACCAGGCCACCCACATGGCGGGAGGAGGCAAGGAGACAGGAGCTCCTTCACCTCCGAACAGACCCACCATGCGTGCCCTCCACCTGCGCCCCACGCTCACGTGGCTGCTCACCCAGGTGCCCCCCCACATACACTCAGAGGGGCCCGAGCGCCTTTACTGGTGGCCCGGAGTGCACTGTCCTTGGGCCTCATGGAAGCCTGATGCGGGAGGGCTGATTTACATCATACCATCTCCGTCATCATCACTACATCAGCTGACACCCTGGGGCCCTCACTCTGCATTAGGCACTGTTATGAGCTCCTGACACACACACTGCCATGTCTAACTCTCACCACAACCCTATATGAAGGTGAAAGAGGAGAGTGAAAAGGCTGGCTTAAAAACTCAACATTCAAAAACCTAAGATCATGGCATCCGGTCCCATTACTTCATGGCAAATAGATGGGGAAACAATGGAAACAGTGACAGATTTTATTTGGGGGGGCTCCAAAATCACTGCAGATGGTGACTGCAGCCATGAAATTAAAAGATGCTTGTTCATTGGAAGAAAAGCTATGACCAACCTAGACAGCATATTAACAAGCAGAGACAATACTTTGCCGACAAAAGTCTGTCTAGTCAAAGCTATGGTTTTTCCAGTAGTCATGTACGAATGTGAAAGTTGGACCATAAAGAAGGCTGAGTACCAAAGAATTGATGCTTTTGAACTGTGGTGTTGGAGAAGACTCTTGAGAGTCCCTTGGGCTGCAAGGAGATCCAACCAGTCAATCCTGAAGGAAATCAGTCCTGAATATTCATTGGAAGGACTGATGCTGAAGCTGAAACTCCAATGCTTTGGCCACCTGATGCGAAGAACTGACTCACTGGAAAAGACCCTGATGCTGGAAAAGATTGAGGGCAGTAGGAGAAGGGGACAACAGAGGATGAGATGGTTGGATGGTATCACTGACTCAATGCACATGAGTTTGAGCAAGCTCCTGCAGATGGTGAAGGACAGGGAAGCCTGGCGTGCTGCAGTCTATGGGGTCGCAAAGAGCTGGGAACAGCTGAGCCACTGAACAACCCTATAAGGTGGGAACTATCAGTATCTCTGCTTTACAGATGAAAGAGACAGAGACACAGAGATGCAGCGTGAAGGACAGAGCTAGACCATTCACCCCAGGAATACAGCTCCAAGCCTACACCCAACCACTCGTCCACACTATATCCTCTGAATGGAGCACATGGCAAGTCTCATGATCTTTACCCAGAACACAATGCCTAGCCATCATTTCTAATCAAGCACGTGGCAAGTATTGGAAACAAACTCCAGGTTCAGTAAGTGGAAGAGGAGGCAGGAGAAGGGCTTAGAGGAGAGGACAAGGGAAAAAGCAAAGAGAGGAGGGAGCAGGAGGAGGGGTGTCACATTCCAGCTGCGAGTCCTGGGATCAGGAATTTAGAACTGGGTTCCTGTTTAGGCAGGTGTCAAGGAATGAGGCGTTCCCTCATGCCCCCAAGAGTGGGAGGCAGTAAAGGTCAGAAAAACAGGAACAGCAGCAGCCATGGTGAATGCCATGTGGACCATGAGGCCAGATCCAGGCCAAGCATTTTATGTACATCATTTCACTTAATCTTCCCCAGAACTCTATCAACTCTGGTTCATCATTACCCCCACTTTGCACCGGAGGAATCTGAGGCTTCCAGATGTTAAATCACTTACCCCAAATGAGATAGCTACTAGAGCTGAAACTACCCAGCCTTGTCCAAAAAACAATATAAGACTTTGCCCTAATCACACGGTACCCACTGTCCTCCAGCCACGTGAGTGGATGAACAGAGCACAGGATGGCTTTAATACCAAGCCATGCATCCTTAGCATACACAAAGCAAGGAGGGCTCATAATCAGGAGGTGAGAAGGGCAAAGAGGAAACTGAAGACAGTTAGGTGACCAGGTGCCATTGCAGATGAGAAGCCTGGATAAGAGGCATCCACTGTCACCCAAGGAAAGGCCAACTCGGGGGATGATGGCCCCAGATGTTTACTTGATGGCTCTCAAGTCCTTGTCTAAGGCACGTGGACTGTGAACAATGACCAGAAACGAAGACCCCGCCCCCCAGCCCTGCCCCCAGGTGCTTCATGGTGGCTCAGCTGGTAAAGAATCTGCCTGCAATGTAGGAGACACCAGTTTGTGATTCCTGGGTCAGGGAGATCCACTGCAGAAGGGATAGGCTACCCACTCCAGTATTCTTGCCTGGAGAATTCCACGGTTCATGGGGTCGCAAAGAGTAGGACACCACTGAATAACTTTCACTTTCACTGGGCCTCAGTTTTCTCATCCCTAAAATGAGAAGGTGAAACAAGATGACCTCCAAGGTCCATAATAAGCCTAATACATTGGGTGGTTCTAAATCCAAATGCCCTTTACTTTCGTAATTCTAAAGTTATTTTTGCAATCAATAAGATCAATGCCACTCACTAAGGAGGGGAAAAAAGTCCTTATTCTTAGTAGTGTGGAGGCTTTCAAATCATACTCTGAGACATAGGGTTCCACCTGGAGCTGAACATTTCCTTTGAAGAAACGGGTGGTAGGGACAGCTGGGTAGGAGCGGGTGGGTAGGGGTGGTGAATACGCCTTTATAAAGTTTGTCCTAGAGAGGGAAGTGGCAGATTTGGTTTCTGCATTGTTTATATTTCTTACAACAGAAAGTACTCATCAGTTCTTTGTATGATTAAACAAATGGAAAACAGGCACAGGTTGCTTTCAAATTCTGTTTATCTGTAGTATTTTACTCCCCAAAAAGTATGGGTCAATATGTTGATCATGTTATGTCTGTACCCAGAGATTTCAGGAGATGTTTATTTTCATTTTTATACTTCAGGACATTTTCCAAATTGGCCACATGTATTAACCTAGTGGGTGAAAAGGACGGTGAAGAGCCTCCCTGTTCTCTCCCCTTCCCACGCCTTTGCAGACGGCCCCTGGGAAGGGTTACTGCAAATGTTCTGATTCAGAGGAAAGCTATTTCCACCCTCAAACCTGGATAAATGTTAACTAAGTAAGACAGACAGGTGAGTAGGTCAGCCTGCTGAAGATAAGCAAGTTGGTAAACAAACAGACTCCAAAGAGAAAGCTGGGCCAAACTGCACTGAAGAAGAGGCAAGTGTAAAAATACACTGAGTCAAAGCTGAGTTGAGAAACACTGCTCTTTTATTAAGCCTTACCCTGAAGAACAAGTAAAAATGCTTGCTATAAACACATATTAAAAAAGAAAACTGGGATGACCCAGAGGGACGGGATGGGGAGGGACTTGGGAGGGGGGGTTCAGGATGGGGAACACATGTAAATCCATGGCTGATTCATGTCAATGTATGGCAAAAACCACTACAATATTGTAAAGTAATTAGCCTCCAACTGGTGAAAATAAATGAAAAAAAAAAAAAAAAGAGCAAATTCAACCAGGGAAATAAATTAATTAATTAATTTATGTATTTATTTAAAAAATAAAAAATTTTTTAAAAAACTAGTTTAACTTCTAAAAATCAAGTTAAATCTCTCAAACGTCTGTTGAGGTTATAAAGTAGTTCCATTATCCTTGTAGGATCAATTAAGGTGAATGTGTATATTTTATAAGAAGAGTATATTGGGTTGGCCAACTGGCCAATTGGCCAACCCAATATATATGCAAGTATATAAAATATGTTATGGGTCTATTTAAAAGATTACATGTATAATTACTCTGTGTGTGTCCATATAGATCATCTCCCCTAATGGGAATTCTCCAGCAGTTCAGGGGTCAAGAAGCAATGCTTTCACTGCCAGAGCCAGGATTCAATCCCTGGTAGGGGAACTAAGATCCCACAAACCACGTGGTGTCATTAAAAAAAAAAATTCAAAGACTCTAACCCAAAAATTACACAAGTAGGCACATGCTGCATGAAGGCAATCAGAGATGGTGATAAGGGGGTCACATACAAGGATGTTCATTGCAGTGTAATTTATAATTATAATAAATTAACAAGTTAACCCTTCAACAATAGACCTTAGTAAAACAAACTATATGTGTAAGTCACAATACCATGGAAACAGTAAAAACCATGCCATAAAAAAAAGTAAACTACAAAGGGAAAATATTCATGATACAGTTATTAAATCAGATGAGTGAACAACATGTGTGGGTGTACGTTTTCCCTTTTTTGCTTTTTCGCCATGAAAAGAAAATGAAAGAAACCGCACCAAGATGTTAACAATGGTCATCCCTAAGTGGTAAATGGTACAGTTAAGGAGATTTTTACTTAGTTCCTGTGGTTTTCCACACTCTTCCCAAGTTCTGTAATTGGAGGGACAGGGCAGAAGCAGTAATAAATATCCTAAATAAATAAACTGACCAAGTCTCTCCTTTCTGTAAACGCCCAAGCTGGAGTCAAAAGTGTTTTTTAAAAATCACAGACCAATCTTGTAATTTTACTCCATCAACTGCCTGAATGAAACAAACATTACTCATCTGCCCTGTTTGTGGCTGGGGTGGTGTTTTATGCTGTTTTTTAATTAATTAATTTGAGTCACAAGCATTTGAAATGAGACTGTTTTATGGAGTTGAAATTTACATTTATCTCCCTTTTTAAAGCCTATTTAGCAAATTAACAAGAAAACAGCAACACTCAGGAAAGTTACTGCACCCATTGTGTCACGAATAAAACAGCAACTGCAGGAGCCGTGAGGGTCAATGAGATTGTCTGCTGAAGAACTTGGGTGGGGGCTGGGGGGCACTCTCTGTAATCGTGAAATACTATTAATATCCTTAAAGTCCAGCTGTTTGGTGGTTCTGACAGAGTTGCTTAACTCTTAGTGAGGTCACGTCTGAGCTCTCTACATAAAGCTCCCTGGGACTGTGTATGGATCCAGCATCCCTGTGTTAAAGGGTCCGTAATGTTCCCAGCATGATCCATGATCCAAGATAAGTTCAAGTCAGAAACACAGTTCACAGAAGGGAAATCAATGCAGCTGGCTGCTGATGAGTTGTATCTATAATCAAAGTGTATTCAGCAGGGTCTCCCTCTACTTAAAACAAATGTATCAGAAACAGCTGGTGGCCAACTGGTCCTCCCAGAGGTTTCACTGCAGAGCAGACTGTCTTAGCGCCAAATCCTGGCAACACCCAGCCCAGTGTCTTTGGACAGAAAGGAGCAAGGAGGCAGGGGGTGGGACACGAGCCTCGAGTCAAACACTGGAAGCCAAAAGAATTTTAAAACAGGGCCCTTTCTCCCCGAGGCTCTTCCCTGGTGGCTCAGATGGTAAAGAATCTGCCTGCAGTGCAGGAAACCCAGGTTCGATCCCTGGGTCAGGGAGATCCCCTGGAAAAGGGAATGGCAGCCCACTCCAGTAGTCTTGCCTGGAGAACTCCATTGACAGAGAGCCTTGCAAGCTGTAGTCCATGGGGTTGCAAAGAGTTGGGCACAACTGAGTGACTAGCACTTCACTTTCTCCCAAGGACTCTTTTATTGCAAAACAGAATGGCATTTCTTCCGTTTGGGAAGATGTATGTAATCCACCCCCTACCTGATTCAAGCTGTCCTTCTCCACAATCTATCTGAATTTGTGAAGTCTGCCAACATGTTTAAGATATTTCAACTAAGAATGAAAATGGCAGCAACAATAATGACCCTGGATGCCAAGGCAGGCCCGAACAGGAAAGGGCACACAGACTTCCCTTCTTCCAATGGCGGCTTTCACCGCTATCCCAACTGATAGCTGGAAATTAACTCCCTTGGTTAATAATTCAAACCCATGGGCTGGGCAAGTTTTCATGTCTCAATGTTGGTTTACAATTAACCCAGCAACCGTGTTTTAAAGGTGTTTGATTTTTAATTAGTCTATTGATTCACCAGTCTGGTTAACGATACTTTATTCCTGTGCTTTTCTTCTGTCTTTTATTCTTACACAGAAAGAGGAGTGGTGGTCACTCAGGTTCTGGTGTCCTCTGAACACCTCCAGACTAGGGCCCCTGCCTTCCCCAGGGACATAGGGCATATAAGAACAGGAGACAGGAAGCCTGAAAAAGCCTGGATTCTGTGTGGCCTTGGGCAAGTTACAAGAACCTGTCTGTGCCTCTGTTTCTTCATCTACAAAATGGGACGGCAGCACTCACAGGACCAGAGTGACCACTTAATGAGATGACCCACAGAAACCCCTCAGATCAGCGCCTGACACAGAGTAAGCTCCCAGCACCTCGGGCCCCCCTTTTCTCTTTCTTGGTTATTCAGAAACTGTCTAAATTGTTAATCTGAACATTTTAACATCTTCCTTTGCAAAACCAAGGGCAGCTGAGAAGGTGGCATGCCCCATAGAAAACTTTCTAAGAACAAAATTGGAATGAATTATTCATCAATAGGAGAGTCCTCTGCAATAGCAGATTTAGGCCTGTCTATTAAATAAGTTTGTCCAACATGCTTTGTTCCCAGGGGCACAGACGGCTCAGAGACAACAAAGTCCTTCTCAATGTCACACAGCTCAGCAGTCAGAGGCAAACAGGTCTCAGAACCCATGGTCCCTGAACTATGTACAACTGACAGCCCCTCTTGTTACACGTTGTTCACATCTGTTTCTCCACCGGAGGCTGACGGGTAAGGTGGGGATAAGGCATGTGTCCCGCGATGCCTGCTGCAGCTCCATCACAGAGCCAACTGTAGGGCATGGCCGAGGCTTGCTGCTGTGGAGACGGCAATGGCACCCCACTCCAGCACTCTTGCCTGGAAAATCCCACGGACGGAGGAGCCTGGTGGGCTGCAGTCCATGGGGTCGCGAAGAGTCAGACACGACTGAGCGACTTCACTTTCACTTCTCACTTTCATGCATTAGAGAAGGAAATGGCAACCCACTCCAGTGTTCTTGCCTGGAGAATCCCAGGGACGGAGGAGCCTGGTGGACTGCCGTCTATGGGGTCGCACAGAGTTGAACACGACTGAAGTGACTTAGCAGCAGCAGCACGCTTGCTGCAGAGGCAAAGGTGATGTCACTCGCAACAAAATAACTAAGAATGGTACCTGGTTATTCCCACCACCAGAAAGACAAAAAACAGTGCCACCCATCCATGGATCAAAAGCAGGCCTGAGAACTAGCTTTACAGTGATTTGATAAAGCTCACTGAGTGATTCTGAAATGGAGCCTCATTTGGAAATCACTGGCAGACAAAACTCCATGGTGAGGCCAGTATGAGACCGATTCTGCCTCACAGATGGGTGACGAAAGGCCAACACGACATGATGCTGATATCCCAACTCCCTCGGACACGCTGTTCCTTCTTTCTAGAATGACTTTCCTTTCTCTATCTGAAAAACTCCTATCCATCCTTCAAAACCCAGGTCCAAAGTCCAGGTGAGAAAACAACTCGCCCTGCTCTTAAACAATAAGGCCTTCCCTGACAATCCTCTGCCTGGCTCACTCACCAGCACCTGCCATCTGCCCCCAGGGTGGTGCCACTTCAGTGCCTAGTACATAACTTCAACTTGCCACTCATCTGCCTGTTTTCTCATTCTGCAGCTCTCAAACTTTTTAGTGTCAAAATATCTTTAACACTCTTGAAAAGCAAGGATCACCCAAGCAGTTTTGTTTATGCATGTTGTATCTACTATCAAACTGTATTAGAAATTAACACTGAGACACTTTTAAACAGGAACACACATATCCCCTTAGCCTTCAGAACAATGATGTCAACACAGACCATGTGGCCTCTGGAAAATTCCACTGTACGTTCATGCAAAGGATGAGAGTGAAAAAGACAAAGTCTTGGAATTATTATGGAAAAAGTTTTGACCACACAGACGCCTTGAAAGGATCTCAGAGATGTCCAGGTGTCTCCAGTCAACACTTTGAAAACCACTGTTCCAGGGCATTCATTCTTTTGCTGGTGAACTCTCTCAACCTCCCCCTCCCTGGAGCCCTGCACAACCCACTGCAGCTCCCCGCGTAGGAGGCAACCCTGTACCTGCCCCATCTCCCACCTGGCCTCTAGGACTCAGGACAACTGGAAGGGGTGGTCTGGCAGATACCTGGATGCCTCTGGGCACAGGCCTAAACCATGGTCACCCTGACCCTCTCCCACAGAGAAGCTTCCCTGCAGATAAGCAACTCGGGAGACGAGCACTCACAATGTTTGTTTATAAAAGACTGCTCCCTAGAGAACACAAGATACCTTTCAGGCAGGGATTTTAAACCTTCTGATCTGCTTTCCAGCCATCCCCTGTAACAAGCCTCTGGGGAAGGACCCAGGAGCTGGGTCCCACGGTTCCTAGGTTACAGAAGCTCAGGCAGAGAAAGGGGCAATCCTGGTCCAGTGGGGCAGGCGGGTCACGGAACCGAAGGTCTCTCCACAGCCCGAGACTCTGAATTCTCAGCCAAAACCAATCACCCCGGGGTGGCCAATCCTCCGAGAAGGGCCCCCAGAAAAATGCCCCCAACACTGTCTGCACCAGACCGCCTGCCTCTGTGAACCACTCCCCCGCCTCCATCTACTACACACACAGTGTTTCCCACCAGCTGCCAGGTTTATCGTTGTCTGTCTTCAAACAACTTCAAAAAAAAAAATCACGATTCAGGAAAACACACCCACGCATCTTGCTCACGGAGCATGAAGCCATCCCCACCTGTGCGGCTCTGCGTCTCCTCCACAACCGCCAGCAGAGGAGAAACAGATGCCTTTTTTTAAACCAAACTGCTGCCTCATCCTCACCCTCCAAGGGCCCTACCTGGGTACGCGTCTGCCAGGCTAAGGCTGATATCACTATTTGAATACACACTAGAGCTTGGAAAAGAAGCCAGTAGCTCACAGGCTCCAAGGCAAACTTGGTCTGACAGCCACAGCCCTGACGACTGCCAAGTCTGATTGACTGGTTGGATATATTTAGATACGGAGGAGGAGGGGGATAAAACACTGTTGTGCCACTGAACTCAAGAAGACTGTGTTGGTAACGACAGACTCGCAAATAAACAGCCAACAGCGATTCAACTACATCATCTGGCGTCCCAGGCACAGAACCCTCGCCGTAAACTACAGGGAATTTCAAAAGCCACCCACGCTACTGCAAAAAAAGAAAAGAAAGAAAAAAAAAAGGCAATTAGAAAGGGTTCTGTCGCAGCAATCCCCACAATTATTCTTTGGAAACAAACAAACAAATAAGTAAATATAATCTGTTTCTCGGTTCTCTCCACCCCACCCCCACTTTCCCAGCCTAGGACAAATGGATTCTCGGAACCAAGAACCAGGCCAAGGTTACTCAGTTAAGCCTTGCACCCTGTGCTTCTGCTTTTGCAAAGGTTCTGTTTAAAATTTGGTCCTCTCCACCAACTACTACCTGTGTGGAAATTAAAGTTAAGGTTTTTGTTTTTTTTTTTAACCTCTTCCTTTCAAAAGATGGAAACATTAGTGTAGGGGGTGGTAACAGTTATTCATTAGAGATCAGTTCACCAGGTGGTTCACGGACCCTTGGGGGAAGAAGGGAAGGGGAAGGAGCAGAGAAGGATCTTTAGCTGGGGACTCCAGCACAGAGACCAACCCTATTGGAGGGTTTGGACCTTAGGCAAATCTATTTATGCCCCATCAGTCTCAGTTTCCTAATCATAAGGTCAGGAAGATTAGCACCCATCACTGGGAGCATTTATTGAGACTCTACCAAGTGCCAGGTACCACAGAAAATGCTGACATCCATTCACAAATACAAGTTAAGACAAATGGGCTGTATGAGGCTCTGAACAGTACCAGGAACACGCAGAGCACTCGGTGCGTGGAGCTCATGGGCCGCTCTGACCCTTCTGCTTGCCCAGCCCCAGCCTCTCTCGCCCATTCCCTCCCTCCCAAGGCCTGCCTTCAGCTCTGGTAGCTCGCTGAGCTTCTGAGCAGGCTCTTCTGCTCTACCCCCTGACTTCCCTGCTGGCTCAGCGGTAAAGAATCTGCCTGCCAATGCAGAAGACGTGGGTTCGATCCCTGATCCAAGAAGGTCCCCTGGAGAAGGAAATGGCAACCCACTCCAGTGTTCTTGCCTGAAAAATCCCCATGGACAGAGGAGCCTGGCAGGCTACAGTCCGTGGGGTCGCAAAGAATCAGACACGACTGAGCGACTGAACAACCACCCCTCCTGACCTCACTGACCTAACTCCATCCATGCTAAGTCTCTCTGGGGTGCCTGCCAACAGATGCCCCTTTGTTTTGCTTTTATGTCACCCTCTTCTCTTCCTCCACAGCACTTATCACAAGTTGCACCAATGCACCTACTTGTGATATTATTTTCACGTCTGTCCCCCACAATTTCCTGTAGACTCCACAGGGGGATCTTCTTCACTGCTGAACTCCCCCTTGGTACCTAGAAAAGCACTCGTAGGTACCTAATACATATCTGTCAGTGGAATGAATGAACGAACGAATGAAATAATCACTTAATGGAGGTAACCCAGATACTGTTGAAGAAGGCCTCTCTTCCTCTAGAAACACGATTCCAGGAACTAGTCCCAAGGCACATAAAACCACTGAGCCTCAACAGTTTCATGTGCAAAATGAAGGGCTATAAACATGCGAGACCTTCAGACTTTTTTCAAGTCTCAACACAGGATATGTTTCTCTAAACACGGCTACATCTTTAGGGGCAGCAAATATTTTCTTATGAAATAAAAATAAGTTGGGTATCAACTCTTAACAGACAGGAAGTGCCACAAGGTCTTGAAAACATAATTTTTTTTTTTTCTGTAAGAATAAACAAACTGGGACTTTTGTTTTGGGCAAAACCCTGTGCTGTGAGGGATATAAGCCAGCAATACTAAAAAGGAAAAAGAAAAAAAAGAAAGAAATAGCCCAAGCATCTCTGAGCAACACATCCGGGTTAGCAGAGCAGAAAGGATGCACAGGCCCAAGGAAACCCTGCGGTTTCTGTTCTTAGGACAAGACTTGATCCCAAACTGGGGGCTCTGGGCTCAGTGTGAAAGGAGCCAGAGGCTGTTCATGCCAAATATTCAAGACCCAATCCTCCGGTTCCAGGGGTTCCAGAGTGGTGTTGGGGGCGGGGGGTGGGGGGATGATGCAGGGTTGACGGAGGTGATGGTTATACTATGAAGGGTACACAGGCTTAAATGTGAGCCCATTAGAGAATCAGAGCCTTAATTTATCAATTAGACGCCATCTGTGGATTGTGTTCCTTGAAATAATTGTTGAATTTGACAATGCACTGCAGCTTTACAAAGTTTCTGCCATCCTTGATGTCGTTTAATTAAATTTCTGCACTTAACTTTGATTGCACCGAAGCGCTGATGCCTTCCACAGATTGAGCTCCTCGGCCACCTGCTGTGATGGAGCCAGAGCAGGGGGGGAAATACGTATTTTCTTTGCTTTTTAAGCCTCGCCTCTTCTCAGTCTTCACCGGAAAGGAATCAAGTCTCCTGCTGCACAGGCGAGGAGACCGTGTCTCCAGACCCGGCCTGGACGGCCTTCAGACCCCGCCACCTTCAGCCCTGGGTCTTTTATTGTGTCTCACGGAGAGATTCAACAAAACAGAGTCCCAGACGGTTACCGAACGCAGAGAAGTGGCTTAAAATAGAACACAATAATTATCACCCAGAGCCGCCAAGCACACGGGTTTCAGGTGGGGGCGGCTCCTGCTCCCCAGCTCCCCCCTGGAGGGAAGACGCAGGTCAGCACAGGGGGTACCCCCGCCCCAGAGGGAAGCCTGGGACCTGGGGTCCTGGTTAATCTAGACGGATGAGCCTGGGCCATGCTACCCTGTCAAAGGCCAGCTGCACCCCTGGCAGGTTTCAGGGAGACCGTGACCCCCCAACCACACAGGGCTTCCCTGAAGCCTTCTTTCCTTTCTTTCTTTATTTATTTTTTGGTAGCAAAACACACATAACTTAAAACCACCATTCTGCTTTCTGTCTCTATGGATATGACTAGTCCAGGAACTTCATGTAAGAGGGACCATACAGCATTTCTCCTCCTGGGCCTGGCTTATTTCATCAGCATCACGTCTTTGAGGTTCACCCACGTTATAGTAGGTGTGCGAATTTCCTTCAGTTTTAAGGCCACATAATATTCCATCGTATGTGCACGCACATACTGTTCATCCATGCATCTGTCAATAAACATCTGGGTCGTTTCCACCTTCTGGCTATTGTGAATACTGCTGCTGTGAACTCGGCGTATAAATATCTGTGCACGTCCTTGCTTTCTGTACCATTTTTTTTGAGTACGTGAGCAGATGTGGGATTGCTGGATCGTATAGTAGTTCTAGGCTTAATTTTTGGAGTAAATTCCACACTGTTTCTCATCATGGCTGCCCCATTTTACAATCCCATCAGCAGTGCACAAGAACCTTCATTTTTAAATGGACACTTGACAGTGATAAGTCATGCACTGGGGCTGGACACGGCCTTCTCCAGATTGTTTTTTAAACTAAATATTCTGCAAGTGGCATTACACGAAGATGAACACTTTAGTGTGGATTTCTCCAAGGGGAAAATATCAGTGGTGGCATGTAAAGAAAGAAGAGAAGATGGAAAAGGCAAAGCTAACAGGTGTGAAAAATGAACTTGGCGCGTGGCTCGTCTAACGCAAAACCTCAAGTTCAAAAGATTTATGGACTAACACTTCAGAACCGTAAAATAAAATTCTCAGGAAATGCAGTTGCAACAGTCGATGGATCATTACAACAGCCGTTTATGCAAGCCATAAACTCACAGGGCAAAGGAACTGGGTCAGATATTAATTTCCACAAAGGGCGGGGTAACTGGAGACAAGTTACTTCACCATCTCCCGTCTCAGATCACCCAGGGAGTTTTCATCTCAAGAAAGCCCTAGGGTCCTCAATAGGGAATGAAGCCTGAGCACCCCCCATCACCACCAAACACAGGCAAATAAAGACTCCCCCGTATAGTGTTCTATAACACTACCACAGAGCGAAATGGAAATTTACATTTACTATAACTGTCTGAGTCCAACTCTGCTGCTACAAACTGCAATTTGACTTCCACATTCACTTACTGAATACTGAAAGTCATCCTCACATTGTTTACAAAGGCCCTGCCACCGTTGGGTTCCATGAAGCTTCATGAGCTTCCACCGGCCCAGGTAGAGGTAAGAATCTGCTCAACTCCAGAAGGGAAAATCAGCACCACAGATCTAATAACCAATTACCCCCAACTCCAGACAGAAATTCTGACTTCCCTAGAAGAGTTTATGCATTTTCTTACTGTTAGCAAAGCTAATTTGCAGACAAGAAAGTGGAATTTCAGTGGTTCCACCTTTGTAATGCTGACTACAAAGTTGACCCTTGAATGACACGGGGGAGAGGGATGCAGTCAAAATTCTGCATATAACTCTACAACGGGACCTCCATCGACACAGTTCCCGCATAGCTGAGGCTCTGCACCCTCAGATTCAACAACCTCAGATGGCGCAGTACCCGTGTCTTGGAAAAAATTCACACAAAACTGGACCCGTGCAGTTCAAACCCATGTTGTTCAAGGGTCAACTGCACACAGTCTGCCTTCCAAATCCACAAATTCAACCATCACGGGTCATATACGACATTTACCATCCTCAATTGGTTGAAGCCCTGGATGTAGAACCCAGGTCACAGGGCTGACTATGGGACATGAGAATCCACGGATGTGGATACCCTTGGCAGGCCCTGCAACCAAACCCCCTAAGATACAGATGGATGGCTGAATAGACTGACACAGGAGAGGGGTCTGATGTCGGGCCATGTGCTCCAGTTTGGGGTTCAGAAAGTTTAACTGTTTAAAACATACACCCCACTCATTTCAACTGAGCTCCCTTTAAAAGGGAAGCAATATGGGAGATATTCCAGACCTCCCCACACACAGAGTTAATATTCCACTTGTTACAATCCATAGCAAATTTTATAGACAAGTTATAAACCATAGGAATTAAGCAGTTCACACAGAAATCCGCATCTTCACCTTAGCAGAGTGGCACCTTTGCACCCTGTAATTAGCCTCTGCCGAATGAATATTAAGTCCCGTGGAGGTATAAAGGGTCGATTATACCATCAAACAAAGAAAGGAAGACACTTGTCTTGGCCTTTGATTCTTAAATTAACTTTTCATCAGGAACAAAATATTATACTCACTTTCCCCATATTCCAAAATTTGTCTTCTGTGGAGGCACAGTAAGATATATTAAAAATTTAATAGAACTGAGAAATCAGAGAAGAATCACTGCATGGGCATAAAGCTTAGTTCTAACATTTTCTCTCTGGGGGTTTGCAAGAACATCCAGGGACAGCACTGATCTAAGTGCTACCATATTAAATGAGTTGGGATCTGGCGGCCCTAACAGGCTGGGGGAGATTCAAGGACAGAGCAAGTCAGCTCTGGGGCTCCAGAGCAGGGCCCCTGGGCAGGTTTGCTCTCATGACCCCCAAACCACTATTGCTCGACCCTGTTCTTCTCCTCAGTGAAGCCAAATCCAGCAGGGAGAGTGGCCCCCCGAGTGATGAGAGATGTTAGAAGATAATTTGGGGGAAAAGCAACATTTTAAACCAAAAAAGTTTTAATTGTTGTTTCCTGGGCCTCAAATCCCTTGGGAAGTCAGGCGAGGTATACATCACACGGATACACAAATTAGAATACGGAAGCACCAGCCTGATGCAGCTGCCCTGCCCCTTCCCCAAACCCGGAAACCACTGTCCATGGAGAGTCATGGCTGCCTCCCAGAGCTGCAGGCATCTGGCTCCTGAAGCCCCATCCTAACCAAACATGGGTCCAATCTCCAAACCTCTTCACTTGCTTCAAGTACGTGCTTCTTCAGAATGCATGGGCAAAGAACATTCTGGAAAACCATGTCTATGGCTTCTGTCACGCTGCACCCTGGGACACCCCCAAGGGGATTTCCCATGCAGTAAGGCAGAGGGCCAGGCTCCCTGAGTTGCCCCTAAGGAGTTCCCCAGAATACCCTAAGTGACAAATAGAAAGTGCTGAGTGACAGTACATGGAATAGGGAGCTGAGTGTGGGGGTGACAAGCTGGGGGGGGTGACTAGGGGAACAATAATACGGGAACTGAAAATAATATTCACAGCAAAAGAGAGCAGAGTAAGTCAATCATGGAGAACATGGTAGCAGGGGTCCCCCAGGGCACAGCAGGGCTTCAGCACAAGGGGTTTCCCGGGGCGGGGCTCTGGACCCAGGGGTATCACCGGCTGCAGGTGGTACGGACAATTCCCCCACCCACCCTGCCTCAGCTTTTCTTGAGGGCTGACTCACACAGTCCTGGGGGAGATGAAGCACTGGGAGGCCCATTTAACAGATGAAGAAACTGAGGCTCAGGCAGGCAAGTCCCTGTTTCAAATTACTCAAGCTGCTAGCTAGATTTGGGGCCCTTGTCTTTGTGACTTAGAGGCCCATGCTCTTAATTACCAGCCCCTGATGCTGGATTCATAACAACATTAAAATACCTATGGTGACTCAGAAGAGAGATCCGACACAGTGGGTGTCAACAGCCTCTGACGGAGGCTCTCGGCAGAGTTTTCCCCACCTCCCACCAGAAGCAGGATTAAAGGGTTCCAGGCAATGGGTAGGAAGAACAAGAGGCCACTGGGATGGTAGGACCACCTGCTAAACCATCTGAAGAGCGGTCTCCTGCCCAGGTTCTGACGGACAGAGGCCCCGGGGGATTTTGTAGATGAACACAGTTGCCCTCCAGCAACAAGTCTGGAGAAAAATGCCCAGAGGAGTCATTCTGAGTCTGTGCTTGAGCTTACCTTTGATCTTGGCTGAGGAAATGAGTGTCTGAAGGTTAAATGACTTGCCCAAGGTCATGTGGCTGGTTAGTGGCACAACTGGGATGCAAACTCACTGATGCAAACTCATAATGCAAGCAGCATCAAGCAGGCATGGATGAGGGGAGCTGGTGAAGGAGGCAGACGTAGTCCCAGCCTCCAGACACTGACAGGCAGGCCTGACTCTGTACATAGATCTGTCTGAACGCAGAATCCCGGTTCCTGACTCCTAGGTAATGCTACCTTCCCTCTGTTTGAGAAGCTCGCATCAAATCTGCAAATGCAATTCTGCAGCAGATATGCCTTCAATGGTTCACACAGACCACTTCTAAATTCTGAAAGGGATCCTGGCCTTTACATTCTTATTCCAACACACACACACACAGAGAAAAACAAACACCCACATGCAGAGAATAAGCTCTAAGTTTCCAAGAAAAGGCAGACTGTCGCTGATGAGGTTCCAACTATAGACTCAAGTCATTAAACTTGTTACCTGGCAAACACTTAAACCTAAACATCCCTGCAGCCTTCAGAAGAGCCAACTTCGGCTCCAGACTCAAACCCTCCTGGAGAAAAATGCCCAAAGGAGTCATTCTGGTTTTACAGGTACAACATGCTCTCCATAAAGAAAAAAAAAGAAAAACCCATAAAGATGTTCTCTTCTTCCCTTTGACCTCAATTTTTCACTGATTTTTTTCAGGGGCAAAGAGCTGCCATCATCCATCACTGGGAGCCTTGGACTCTCCTTTTGAAGCCAAGTCCACCAGGTTCTGGGCTCTTAGCAACTCCCATCAGCTACCTCCTGCAGGGGGTCACATGGGGGCACCATTCAAGAAAGAAGAAAACTGACCCCAGAGAGAAGACGGGGATGGACAGGAATCCTGGCCGAGTCATGTCAGCCAAGGTCAAAGGTGTGTCTGTGTGTAAGTCGCTCAGTCCTGTCCGACTCTTGCGACCCCGTGGACTGTAGCCCACCAGGCTCCTCTATCCATGAGATTCTCCAGGCAGGAATACTGGGGTGGGTGGCCATTTCCTAAGCCAGGGAAGGTCAAAGGTAAGATCAAACAAAAACGCAGTCAAGAGAAGCAGCAAAGTGCCTTTGGCTGATCCAAAAAAAAAATTAATGTATTAATCTGGACAGCAAGCATTTCTTCCTGAGCATTTTCTCTCCGTGTTTGCTGATCAAACCTTCGTGAATGAGAGCACAACCCTCTTACTGGATAAAGACAGACGCACACAAAGCCCCTCAACTGAAAAATCTCGCCGGACAGGTCGTGATGTCACCTTGGAGTGGACAAGACGCGGCCACGCAGGGCTGGATGGGGGGCGGTGGCGCGGCTCCCACTGGCGTCATCATCAACAAGGAAGCGGCTGCACCCAGCGCGCCCAGCCGGGCCCGCAGTGCCAGGGAAGGACGGGGTCTGGGGCTGAGCCGGAGCGCGGAGGTGCCCTGGAGACTCCAGGGGGCTCCATCCTGCTCTGAACCCGGGGTCCTTCACCAGCCCCACCTTGGCCACCCACTTCCTAATGCATCTCCCACCCGTCACAGACCCCGATCCCGGTGGCCTTGGAGGATCCTGGCGCTGCAAACCACCTCCGAAGCTGTCACTCGGAGACCAGACGTTCAGGACTCCCGGGAGGTGCTAGGAGTGTGCCCGCCTGAGTCTGCGGGGCTTGGCTGCTCTAAGGGGCAACTCCTCTGCCAGGAGCGAAGGGGGCCTCTGTGGCAATGAAGGAGGCCGTCTTTGAGGAGAAGGGGGCCCAGCCGGCTTTGTTCGCTCAGGAAGGCCTAAATCATTAGGGAGAGGGCAGCTCGGAGTATATGAGGGGGGGGTGGGGGGAAGGCGAGCCAGCCTGGGGACGGGGCAGGGTCCTTGTTGGGGCAGCTGGCCGGGAGGCGGGCCACGTCTCAGGGCTCCAAAATAACCACACCGATTTGCACACGAATAAGCAAACACAAAACCCCAAAGCGAGGACATTCAAAACCGAAAGCAGCTGCTAATCACCTGTTTCGGGTTTTCTTTTTTTTTTTTTCCTTAAATTAGCTGCAACGAAGAATTTTCAAACTCTCAAGTACAATACACAGCTTAACATTTTCATACACCTGTAAAACCACTAAGTTAAATCCCATTACAAAAGACTTCAACTTATAAAGGAGCAGTTCAAATACAGTTCTTATCAAATACAAACAATGGAAAATGACTTAGGCAGGGAACATCAGTCACTGAAAATTAACATTTGAAAAAAAGTTTTTACATAAAAACCATCTGTGTATTGAGACCGTGCACTCGGCTAAACCACAGGCCTAATTAAGAAACTAGGAACCGAGGCATTACAGAGCTGCCTCAAGTTTTGTGTTTTCTTTCTTTCTTTCCCTTTTTGTTTTGAGTCTGGCTGAAATCTTATCAATACGGAACGTGTTGTCCTTTCTTCTCGGCAAATCTATAATGATGTCTATGTCATATTGCTAAGGGTGCTTGCCACTGTCAGACAAAACACACTTGTCTTAATCTGGGGTGGTTCTCCCATGCCAAAATCCCCACCCAAGGCTATCTGTTCAAAAAAAAGCCCAGCCAGGGCATAAAAGTACCAAGAAGGTAAAAATGAAGAAGTATGTTCACTGGAAAAGAAGTTACACAAAGAGGAGAGCGCTGGTGTGCATAGGTAACAAGGTCCAGACGTGAAACAGAACATCTTTCTTCCCCCAGCTACTCTCTCCCCTGAGCAGAGGACTGAAAAGACCAACAGCTCTCCTCCAAATGGCACTGGGTGGGTAGCTTAGTGGACGCACACAGCACATCGCTGGCACAAAGATAAGGAAATGAAGCCTCGGGAAGGTTAAGTGGCCCATCCCGGGGCACAGGGCTAGTTAGGAAGAGACAGACCAGAGCCTGGAGACCAGCCAGGCCCGCCTGCCCCGCTGCTTCTCAAACAGCTCAGCCAACACGAGGGAGGGATCCTGGCCCAGGTCTGGGAACAAGAGAATCCATGGACTCAGCAAGGGGAACCGAGAGTCGGCCGGTGATCACCTCTTCAAGAGTCTTGTGATTTGACAGTAATGACAAAGGTTTCACCTGGGTTTTGCAAGCTCCCCAAGAGAGAGGTCCCAGGTAAAGAAAAATAAGGGAGACTAAAGGACAGACCATTTGTGTCATAAACATAGTGTTTAGTCTGCTCAGCACCCCTACCTTTGGGGAGCCAACCCTCCCTCACCCCATGTGGCTTTTTAATGGGACTGGTCCATCAGAGACTGGTCCAAGGACTGAGCCTGTGACCTAATCAAGTGAACCAAAGTGACATGCAGATGCTAAAAGAAAGCAGTAACGTTTCCATTGGAGTTGCCAAGTTAACATGTGAATCCAGGATCCCAAATGACACCTTACCCAACTCCAGGAAAACAGTCATCTACAAAGCAGTGAGTGAGGCTACCCACAGGGGGAAGGAAACGGTACCCGTGAGGGCCGGAGCTGGGGAGAGGCGGGGGGTGGGGGGCCCTGATGGTATCATTTGGGCCCCAGAACCGTGCTGAAGCTGTGAAAACTCGGGGACTCTGCAGCGACATGAGCCAATCAATTCCCTTTTCTCCTCAAGTTCCCCTAAGTGGGGGCATTTCAAACCAAAAGGATGCCAACGTATGACATGTAAGACAACGTTAAATATGCACTGACCACAGACTCCACGTTTTTCAAACAACCTCTATTTTCAGTGCTCAATTTTGTGGCCCCACAAAACCACTTCCACTCCTGCCTTTTAGCGTTGACTCTTGACCCTGCGGCTGGAGTAACCTTCTTCAGCAGCTGATCATGTTACATCATCCTCTGGCTCAAATCCTCCCAGTGATGCCCTACCACAGACTCTTGATGACTTGAAGCTTCCTCTCCTCTGGCCCCTGCCTCCCTCTGCAAACTCATGTCCCACCCATTCCCCGACACACGCATCCTGCTTCCACTCACAACCTCATTCCTGCCTCAAGACACTCACATTTGCCGTGGCCCCTCTCAACTAGGGCAGCGACCTAAATCACCTCGTTCCTCTCTGGCACTATTTACTGAATAAATAAACAAAATCCCAGGATTACAGCATCCACCCAACACCTCCAACAAGGCAAGCGTGGCATCCTTGGCCACTCCACATCCTCAGGCTTTTCACCCCAAAACTTAGGTCATCAGAGATATTATGCTCCTGCCATGAGTTGGCAAACCAACTGCAGGCCCAACCCAGTCTCCTGTTTATTTTAATACAATCTTTAAACAAGCATGGCTTTTATACATGAACACTTTAAATGACTTGATAAAACAGTAACTTAGAACTCCAACTCAGTAATATATTAACTCCTCCAAAAATATCCATTCTTCCCATTAGCAAACCTGTATTTATAAAAACTTATACTATTATTGCTATTATATGTTGAATTTCATCAGTAAAAAAATGATGTATGTTTGTTTTCTCCCTTGTTATATAAGTCCTTACCTAATAGCCTCAATATTGCCTCTTGACCCACAAAGCCTAAGATATTTACCATCTGGCCCCTTTCTCAAAACAGTTTGCCAACCCCTGCTATAGACTCAACTTTTATCAATGGGGCAAAGAGTTAACAGGTCAGCCCGACCATAGCATCATTTAGGACTGATCGCTAAGGCGGAAACCAGAGCAGGTAGTAAGTTGCTCTTAATGTCCTGGGACCCAGAAAAAAAAAAAATCAGATTAAGTCTCTGATTGACTGTAAACTCTTAAATACAAAGCCCCTTGACAGGAAATAGATATTCTGGTTCAACACATGACCATATTCCTTCCCCACCGTCCATGTCCATGCACTCCCTCCCCCAGTAAACAGCAAAGGAAGTAACAATCCACGTTTTACTTTAGAGTCTCTCTGTTGCGAACTCCAGTATTCTTGGGCTTCCCTCAGAATCCGCCTGCAGTGTGGGAGACCTGGGTTCAATCCCTGGGTCGGGAAGATCCCCTGGAGAAGGGAAAGGCTACCCACTCCAGTTTTTTTGGGCTTCCCTTGTGGCTCAGCTGGTAGAGAATCTGCCTGTAATGCGGGAGACATGGGTTTGATCCCTGGGTCAGGAAGATCCCCTGGAGAAGGGGAAGGCTACCCACTCCAGTTTTCTTGGGCTTCCCTTGTGGCTCAGCTGGTAGAGAATCTGCCTGTAACGCAGGAGACATGGGTTCGATCCCTGGGTTGGGAAGATCCCCTGGAGAAGGGAAAGGCTACCCACTCCAGTGTTCTGGCCTGGAGAATCCCATGGATACAGTCCATGGGGTCGCATAGAGCCGGACACGACTGAGTGACTTTCACTCTCACTTCTGTTCCTAACTGGACTATGCACCTTTGCACTGATGCCATTAGCCATAGGCTACTAGAAGTCCTCCAGGACACAGACACTCTTACAACCACCCCAAGAAGACACAGCACTTCAGAACCACATCAAATCCATCAACAGGCCTCCATCCAACGTGGAAGGCACAGCCGCGAGTGCTATCACAAGTAGCGGCAGGCAAGGCGGCAACCCACCCTCTTCTTGGCCCAGCGCAAGTGCAGTAATGATCTGGGAAACACAGGATGCTACCTGAGTCACCAGAATACAGAAGGAAAGAACTGTACGTGGACGAGAGCTGCCTGGGCAGAGATGGGCCGGCGGCTGGTGATATTCGAATCATAATTAAATGACTCAACTTGCCAGAAATAAAAGGCGTCACAGTGGGAAAGTCTCCATCTTGACTTTTCTTTCTGGCTTGCACAGAATAAAGCAGCAGAGCTGAGAACCAATTAATTTTTAAGCATTTCTTTAAAATTACAAGAGTCACCCTCACCCAGTCCAGTCATTAGTAATTTCCTGCTTTCCACACCCAGATCCTTCACACCGCCCTGTAAAATTGCACCGTGTCCACAAGGATGCGGGAGGAAGGGGGGAGGAGAAGCCCTCCTCCTAGCCAGAGCAAACTGGTAACCTAACGGACCCCCTCCAAGCTTGAAACAACTCCTGCAAGCCCTAAAACCGAGTCCAGGTGCAGCCTTGGCGAAGGAACAAGTATTCAGGGATCTGCGAACACTTACTCCCAACCCTCCCCTCGTCTCTCAACAGAGACCCTCGAGTTAAGAGCCCCCACCCTAGAATTAAGACCCATGGGAGCCTGGAAGGGCAAGAAGTCATACTGGGGCTCAGCGCTGGGCAAGGCCACCCAGATGTATGCACAGTAGGAACAAGGGTTCCACCACCGTCACCAGGAGCTCCCCTTCACCCACCTTCCATCTCTTCTCACAGAAGTCTTAAAAATCTTATTTTCTCCCCTACTTCCTCTCCAAAACCATAGGTGCAAGCTGAACAGTCCTCTGTTCCAACTCCTCAAGTCCAGAAATCTAAAGAATAAATAGGAAAAGCTGCCACAGATTTTTCTACTTTGGAAAAATTACCCAAATGGCCTTAGGTCCCCAAAGAGAGATGGCAGCCCAAGGTTCATGATGGGCAGGTGGCGCTGGAGGTTCCAAAAGAAGCCTGCCACGAATCACATCCAGGTCCCTTCACGGGACAGAGGCCTGCCGAGGGCCTACTATGGGCACGCAACAGCGAACAGAACACAGGGACGCCCTACCTTCCCAGGCTTACATTCGGACAGATGCCCCGCACACCGTGCGGATGGAAAAGGCTCACAGAGAAGGCATCGCACGTTTCCCCTGGTGCTTCTCCACATGTGTCTTCTCGTCCTTGTGCTGACTCAGCCATCTATCCATCCCTTCCTCCCATCAGCACCCCATGCTGAACACAGACCTCGGGTCAGGCGCTGAGCTGGGGGCGCGGGGGCTGCAGCCTTTACAGACAGAAGGGCTTCGGAGTGACATCCTTCTCAGCAGGAAAGGGGAGGGGGTCGGGATTTGTCCTGGGGCTACACGAGCGGCCTGCTCCTGCTTAGACGGTGCGCTTGTGGCTGGACGGCTGGACCTGGGCAAGGGGACGAAGCCCCCGCCCCACTCCAAGAGGCCCTGGGACTCGGGAATGAGGCCAAGGTGGCAGACACCCTTCCTGCTCTCACTGGAGGACGTATTCATGTGCTGGTGGTGCTCTGTTTGACCCTCCAGAACCATCACCATCCGGCTATTTCCCTCCGCCCACTGCCGGACAAGACTGACCTCTGCAGAATGGGTCTCTGGGGCTCCCCAGGGTTTGGCCAAGAGAAGACGCCGGCAGGAGAAGGTGGGAAGTGGGGATCTGACCCCCTCACGCCCAGCTCCTGTTCTGCCACCACTCCTGTTGGGGACCCCTCCACGGCTTCATGCCGGACCTCCGCCCCTCTACCTGAGGGGCTGGAACGGCCTGGGCTGCCGTGACTCCTGGATGCTGCATCATCCCGTGTTGAATCTTTCCTCTGTTTAAACCTCTGCAAACGGTCCCCTTGTTCAACCTCTCCTACGGCTCCCTCCCGAGAGGCAACCGCTCCCTACAGGACCTCGGCTGACATGATCCAGGGTGTGAACAAGACGTCTAAGCTGCTGTGGGCACCAACAGAGACAGGCCCAGCCTCCCGGACGGGAGGAGAGGGAGGGCTGGGAGAAGCTCGCAGACAAGGCAGGATGCGGGGAGCAGGCAAGATGGAGGCGAGACCATGCCAGCCAGGGAGCCCAGCGTTGGCCCAGGAGCATCGGCAGCCAGCTGCGCCAGGAGCCGCCGGCAGCTTGGCCCACAGGGCATGAGCAGGAGGACAGACAGGGCCGGGGAAGGCGGGCCCAGACTCAGAGCTGCGCTAAGGCACTTGGATTTCATCCTGAAGCAGCGGGCAGGCTCCAGATGCCAGTCCCACGGTGATTCCATCCAACGCTCCATGTGTTTCAGACACATCCCTTCCTTAGACAAACTGAAAGCTGGCACTCGTTTAGGACAAATAAACATAATCCCTAAACGGCTATTCCAGAGAAATGTGTCTAAAGTCTAAGAGGGAAAAAAAAGCAGCCAGACCATGAAATATGGTTTCACAGTAATATCCTTCTATGAAAACACACACACACGTGCACACACACACACCCTCCCCTGGCACGGCTAACAACAGGCTTTGGAGCATAACAAACCTCAGGTGAAAACACACCAGTCATTAACAACAGATTTTGAGGAGATTACAACCTAAATAACTATCATTGGAACACGTAAGTTACTTAATATAAAGTGGTTCCATATGGTTCATTTATAATTCACACGGCATCAGTCAGCAAGAATCCACTCAGACATCGACTAGAGTCACTAGACATGCTTTTATTCTTCCAAAAGGGTGTGTTCAAGAGATTTTCGGGTATCACTGGATTCCAGAACAGTCTCAGATTTACAAACTATTTCTTGGCTTCCCACCCCTCCTCCTTTGGGTTTTTATGTGTGCATGTTCCTAAAACGGGCTTTGAAAGGCTCCCAACAGAATGACTTCTGAAGTCCATCTGCTTGGTAAGCTCACCGTGACCAGCGCGCTCACTCTTTCTGCTGTTCCTGGGTGGTAAGCAGATGGGATGGAACACAGGCACACACGTGCACCCAACGACCACTGCGATACAACCGATCAAAGGTCATCCGCGAGCCTGTGAGAGGATTTTCACCGCTCCTGCTCCCTACATGCCACATAGACACTAACGCACACAGTTCACACCTCTAAAGCAGATTTTCAAACGTTTCCATTTGATTCCTCTTTCTTCCTCCCCCAGTACATGTGACGGACTCAAATGTTCAGAGCTTCCCCGCACCGCTTTAATCACTGTCAGGATCGCTCATAAATGTTAATTAAGAAGAAGATTTAAATGTTACTCCCCAACTGGGCCAAATGGAGAAGCTCTGAGCTTCCCATGCTCTTCCCGTGAGCCTCACTCTCCAGGCCTGCTCCTGCAGATGCCCCTCAGCTAAGCTCACACATGCGCGCATGCACACAGACACAACCCCACACAACGGGGAGGGTGACGGGCACAGGCGGAGCCCAAGAGCAGGAGGAAGGAGGGTCACAGACAGCAGCCTGGACCCCTCAGCCTGGCTGTCTCAACCCCAGACACAGGAAAAGAGAGGAACCCCCACGGACAGCTCAGCCAGCCTGACACAGCTCTTCTTTTAGAAGCTTCAAGAAGGCATCTCTGTGCCCCCGATATCTCTTTAGTCTGCAGACCAGGACTCCAAGCCTCTACACTAAAAACAAAGCCCTTCAGCCCATTGTTGTTCAGCCTCTCAGGCGTGTCTGACTCCTTGAGACCCCATGGACTGCAGCACACCAGGCTTCCCTGTCCTTCACCATCTCCCGGAGCTTGTTCAAACCCATGTCCATTGAGTCGATGATGCCATCCAACCATTCACCCTCTGTCACCCCCTTCTGCGCCTGCCCTCCATAATCTGAGATGAAAGGCTTCCCTGGCAGAGTTAACATGCACAAACGCAGACAAGATCAGGTTCGTCCTAATGGAGGTGCAGCGGAAAGCCGAGAAGCCAGAATATTCTTAGAGGGGATGTCATGTGGACAGCAGAGGGTCACCAACGTAGGGATGTTACCTACTGTGCCCCTGCAGGTCATCTCCTTGGGTACAACAGTGACCTGAGCCGTTGATTCCAGAGTCTGATGGGTGGCCTCCAGTCCGACGGGGCAGCTCAGGTGTCTGTAACTACCCACCTACCTCCCCGTGTCCCGCATCTCAGCCCTTCATCCAACCATACTCACACCTGTCACCACAGGTGTCTCCAAGTTGACGCGAGATGCACTGCAAGTCACCTGTGCCCCTAGTAAAGCACCAAAGTGTGCAAGGAGCTTAGCATTTAAGACGGTACAGCAGACTCTAGATTCCTCCTAGAGAAGCATCACCCCATCTCTACTGCGACACGTGCATCCATGAACAGGAAAGAAAGGGTTAGGCATGCAGAAAACCACAAAGCAACTGTGTGCACAGCCTACAAGGGAACCGTGAGCTCCAAGGAGGCAAAAGCCAAACGCACTTGTCCCGCTCACCACTGGAGCCTCACAGCTAGCCCGGGCCTGGCAGAAGGTCAGTGAAAGAAGGGACACTGGGACGCTGCCACAGGGAGAAAGCGTGAGAGGTGACCTCACTGAACAGCCCGCTGACCACCGTGAAGACAGAACAAGTCTAACAGAAGAGCCTTGGTGGGGAGGGAGGGACAGAGGATGCCCCCCCCCCCCCGCAACTGCGGCAGAGTGGCGTCCCCATGCGAGGGTCTGCACCCACCCGGACAGGGCTGCCCAGCAAGGAGACCCACAAGGAGGATGGCTGAACATTTTCCTTTCCTTCTCTTAGAATGTGAAAAGAGCTACTATAATGCAACATTCATTATTTAAAAACAGGAATAGTTAAGATCATTTTGAAAGAGCTATTCTGGAATAAAAGTCTCATAACTCAAATTTTGATAAGAGGGTACACCGTGGAGACCTCCATTAATTCCCACTTCCTTTCTAGAATGCAAGTCCAGAACACGTCAGTCACATCATCATCCTCTCTGGCAATATTAAAAACAAGCGGGAAGGGCCAGGACTGTTGTAACTCATTTCCAGGACCATGGGAAAAGGACTACGGACCATTGGCTGATTAACTAAGGAACTGGCTACAGTGAAATGCTGGTAAGTTTTCCCTCTGGGACTCCATGACAAAGACAGGAACATAACAGGTATGTATTAGATAAAACGACAACACGGCCCCAAATTTTTAAGACATTACCTTAAAAATAGCCAGAGTAGGGACATCTCTGATGGTCCAGTGGTGGAGAACCTGCCTTCCACGGGACACGGGTCTGATCGCTGGTTGGGGAACTGGGTGCCCACATGCCACTGGACAACTAGGCCAGGGAGCCGCAACTTCTGAGCCCAGAGCAGTCTAGAGCTAGCGCTCCCCGGCAAAGAGCCCAGGCAGCGAAGAGAAGGGCAGCCAAAATATAAAGATAAAACAATAAATAATTTCTAAAAACACATTTATTTTAAAAAAGAGTAAAGCACATGTATACACGCACACACACACTGGATCCTCTGTATATTCTATTTGAATTTTATTTTTTTTCATTTATTTTTATTAGTTGGAGGCTAATTACTTTACAATATTGTAGTGATTTTTGCCTTGAATTTTATTATAAATGGGGCACTATGTAAAATTTAATTAATGATTCAAACAACAACAAGAAAAAGAAGGAATACTTGGTCTTGAAAGCATTTAACTTATAGCACAGAGAATTCTTCTCAATATCTGTAGTAACCTATAAGGGAAAAGAATATGAAAAAGAACAGAGATAAATATATGTGTAACTGACTCACTTTGCTATACAATTGAAACTGACTATACAATTTTTTAAAACAGTATGAAGTTTTTAAGAATATATACTGTGCTACCTTTCATGTAAAAAAGAAGAGGAAATAAGAAAACACACAAACATCTGTTTATCTTTACAAAAGGAAACAAAGATAAGCCAGGAGGGTAGATGTGGAGGCAGCTATGGGAATACCAAAGCCTAACCACAAAATCCAAGTTATAAACACAGTATTTGACTATTTCAACTCTATACCCTCACCTTCCAGCTGGCGGAGGTGGGGGGGTGGGGTGGGAAAGAACTGCAAACAAATCCTGAACTCTCTGTAGTAAGTTTCTGGTAGTGGAGGAACAAGCAATTCCAATTCTGTTTTCGATGTAATTTAGGACTGAGCAAACTAGTAAAGTCTGAAGCTGTAAAGAACAATGTTGCATAGGAACCTGGAATGTTAGGTCCATGAATCAAGGTAAATTGGAAGTGGTCAAACAGGAGATGGCAAGAGGGAACACTGACATTTTAGGAATCAGTGAACTAAAACTGGAATGGGTGAATTCAGCTCAAAAGACCATTATATCTACTACTGTGGGCAAGAATCCCTTAGAAGAAATGGAGTAGACCTCATAGTCAGCAAAAGAGTCTGAAATGCAGTACTTGGGAGAAATCTCAAAAACAACAGAATGATCTCTTTACATTTCCAAGGCAAACCATTCAATATTACAGTAATCCAAGTCTATGCCCTGACCAGTAATGCTGAAAAAGTTGAAGTTGAACAGGTCTATGAAGACCTACATGACCTTCTAGAACTAACACCCAAAAAAGATGTCCTTTTCATTACAGGGGACTGGAATGCAAAAGTAGGATGTCAAGAGATACCTGGAGTAACAGGCAAATCTTTGCAGTACAAAATGAAACAGGGCAAAGGCTAATAGAGTTTTGCCAAGAGAATGCACTGGTCACAGCAAACACCCTCTTCCAACAACACAAGACTCTACACATGAACATCACCAGATGGTCAATACTGAAAGCAAACTGATTATATTCTTCACAGCCAAAGATGGAGAAGTTCTATACAAGCAGAAAAAACAAGACTGGGAGCTGACTGTGGCTCAGATCATGAACTCCTTATTGCCAAATTCAGATTTAAATTGAAGAAAGTAGGGAAAACCACTAGACCATTCAGGTATGACCTAAATCAAATCCCTTACAATTATACAGTGGAAGTGAGAAATAGATTCCAGGGATTAGATCTGATAGACTGCCTGAAACAGCTATGGATGGAGGTCAGTGACATTGTACAGAAGGCAGTGATCAAGACCAAACCCAAGAAAAAAAATGCAGAGAGGCAAAATGGTTATCTGAGGAGGCATGACAAATAGCTGAGAAAAGAAGAGAAGCTAAAGGCAGAGGAGAAAAAGAAAGATATACCCACTTGAATGCAGAGTTCTAAAGAATAACAAGGAGAGATAAAAAAAAAAAAAAAAGCCTTCCTAAGCGAACAATGCAAAGAAATAGAGGGAAACAATAGAATGGGAAAGACTAGAGATCTCGTCAAGAAAATTAGAGATACGAAGGGAACGTTTCATGCAAAGATGAGCACAATAAAAGACAGAAATGGTATGGACGTAACAGAAGCAGAAGATATTAAAAAGAGGTAATAAGAATACACCGAAGAACTCTATAAAAAAGATCTTCATGACCCAGGTAACCACAATGGTGTGATCACTCACCTAGAGCCAGACATCCTGGAATGTGAAGTCAAGTGGGCCATAGGAAGCATCACTATGAACAAAGCTAGTGGAGGTGATAGAATTCCAGTTGAGCTATTTCAAATCTTAAAAGATGAGGCTGTGAAAGTGCTGCACTCAGTATGCCAGCAAATTTGGAAAACTCAGCAGTGGCCACAGGACTAGAAAAGGTACCAAAGAAAGGCAATGCCAAAGAATGCTCAAACTACTGCACAGTTTTACTCATCTTACACGCTAGCAAAGTAATGCTCAAAATTCTCCAAGGCAGGCTTCAACAGTATGTGAACCGTGAGCTTCCAGATGTTCAAGCTGGATTTAGAAAAGGTAGAGGAACCAGAGATCAAATTGCCAACATCCACTGGATCATCAAAAAAGCAAGAGAGTTCCAGAAAAACATCTACTTCTGCTTTATTGATTATGCCAAAGCCTTTGACTGTGTGGATCACAACAAACTGAAAATTCTTAAAGAGATGGGAATACCAGACCACCTGATCTGCCTCCTGAGAAATCTGTATGCAGGTCAAGAAGCAATAGTTAGAACTGGATGTGGAACAACAGACTGGTTCCAAATCAGGAAAAGAGTATGTCAAGTTTGTATATTGTCACCCTGCTTATTTAGCTTATATGCAGAGTACATCATGTGAAATGCCAGGCTGGAAGAAGCATAAGCTGGAATCAAGATTGCTGGGAGAAATATCAATAACCTCAAATACACAGATGGCACCACCCTTATGGCAGAAAGCTAAGAACTAAGAAGCCTCTTGATGAAAGTAAAAGAGGAGAGCGAGAAAGTCAGCTTAAAACTCAACATTCATCAAACTAAGATCATGGCATCTGGTTCCATCACTTCATGGCAAATAGATGGGGAAACAATGGAAACAGTGAGAGACTTTATATTTTTAGGCTCCAAAATCACTACAGATGCTGACTGCAGTCATGAAATTAAAAGACACTTCCTTCTTGGAAGAAAAGTTACGACCAACCTAGACAGCATATTGAAAAGCAAAGATATTACTTTACCAACAAAGGTCATCTAGACAAAGCTATGGTTTTCCCAGTAGTCATGGATGGATGTGAGAGCTGGACTATAAAGAAAGCTGAGCACTGAAGAATTGATGCTTTTGAGCTGTGGTGTTGGAGAAGACTCTGAGAGTCCCTTGGACTGCAAGGAGATCCAACCAGCCCATCCTAAAGGAGATCAGTCCTGAATATTCATTGGAAAGACTGATGCTAAAGCTGAAACTCCAATACTTTGGCCATCTGATGCAGAGAGCTGACTCACTGGAAAAGACCCTGATGCTAGGAAAGACTGAAGGCAGGAGGAGAAGGGGACGACAGAGGATGAGATGATTGGATGGCATCACCAATTCGATGGACATGAGTTTGAGCAAGCTCCAGGAGCTGATGATGGACAGGGAGGCCTGATGTGACACAGTCCATGGCGTCGCAAAGAGTCGGACACGACTGAGCGACTGAAGTGAAATGCAACCAGTAAGTGGCTGATGTGGAGAGACAGCCTTCTGTCTGTGGAAGGAGGGCCACCCAAGGATGGATTGGAGGGTGCAAGAAAGCAACTGTGTAGAGGGACTGGATGCAGGTGTGGTGTGAACCCATGATTTCCTGGTGGTCCAGTGGTTAAGAGAAGGTGCTTCTACTGCAGGCGGCACAGATTTGATCCCTGGTTGGGGAAGTTCCACATGCTGCAGGTTGTGGCCAGAAAATAAAGAATAAAATAAAACACACGTGTGTATCATGCATGCATATATGCGTATGTATATGTGTGTATGGGCATGTGTGCACTTAACACTCATATATTCCCTGGACCTCTCCACTGAAGAGACCCAGAAGCAAAGGCCCACAGTATCCAGGAGCGAAGGCCCTCCAGAGCACTGAACACACCCAGCAATTCAGAGTTGGGTGTCTAAATCCATTCCCCGGAAAGAGAGACCGTCTCCGTGGAGGAATGAATAACTCCAGGGCTGAACAGGGTGCACACGAGGTTAGCCTAGAACATCCTTTTGTGCCAGAGAGTACAGAAGGGCTCAAAAAAAATGTGGGGAACCAGAAAGAAAGGCCACTCACTTGCCAAATCTGGGAGAATCTGAGCACCAAAAATTAGGTACCATAAGGGATCAGAAGTCACTGAAAAAAAGAGGGCTCTGTGAGTATGTACCCATAATAAAAAGACTAACAGAGGGAAGGACTCTTGTTTAGAGTAGAATGACAAGTGGTAAGCAAGGAGGGAGTGTAGTTTTGCAACCACCAGAATAAAGACTAGATCAGGCAAAAATTACCAGTGAATGCTAACTCTCAGTAGAAATTCTGATGAGGTCCACAGTCTCAGAGTTCTCTCCACAGACTTTTTCTTAGTTACGAGGGAAAATATCATTACTACATAGTGAAGAATATCAAACAGCACCTTGATCCAAGGAATCAAAATTAACGTTAGCAAAGGGAGGCAGATGGACCCTGAGTGCCTCCAGATGTGACCTCCTGAGAGGTCCTCCTGACACATTTGTATGGTGTCCTGGCCAGGAAGGTGAAAATCAAAGTATTAGACACTCAGCCGTGTCCAACTCTTTGCGACCCCATGGGCTGTACCCCTGCCAGGCTACTCTGTCCATGGGATTCTCCAGGCAAGAATATTGGAGAGGGTAGCCACGCCCTTCTCCAGGGGATCTTCCCGACGCAGGGATTAAACCCAGGTCTCCCATACTGCGGTCTTTACTGATTGAGCCACCAGGGAAGCTTTGTGAAGAATCATTAGACAGGAATGCTTTCCTGGAAAAATGGGATTGTTGCCTTCATGAACAGCAATATCATGAAAAACAAAAAAAGCTTTGGAAATATCCCAGATTAATTGGAAGGACTGATGCTGAAGGTTAAAATCCCAATACTTTTGCCACCTGATGCGAAGAACTGACTCATTAGAAAAGACCCTGATGCTGGGAAAGATTGAAGGTGGAAGGAGAAGGGAAAGACAAAGGCTGATATGATTGGATGGCATCACCGACTCAATGGACATGAGTTTGAGTAAGTTCCGGGAGTTGGTGATGGACAGGGAGGCCTGGCGTGCTGCAGTCCATGGGGTCGCAAAGAGTCAGACATGACTGAGCGACTGAACTGAATCTAACCCTTGGTCTCTCACTGAATTCTTTCTGCACTAAGACATCAAGAATCTGAGATTTATTAGGCCCTGAAACCAGGTACCATGGATTTTGGCTGGGTTCGAGTCCCAGCCACAAGGGTTTAAGTCCCAATCTAAGGTAAACGGCTTCAGGATCATTTCAAAATGTGTGTGTGTATAAGAACTACAAGGAAAAAGGAATGACTAATACACTAAAATTTAAAATGGTAGTTGTCAAGAGTGATACGATTCTCTCTCACTCTCTCATTCTGTTTCCCAAAGTTTCTATCATGCTCTTTTACTTTTCTAATTTTTAAAGATATTTCTGTGGTCACTGAAACATTACTGGAAGTCTTCAAAACTCACTCAAGTTTCACACAAGAACACAGATGTTGGAAAACTCCTGAAGGAGTCTGTGAGCTGATGAAACAATTTCTACACATAAAAAGGATCTAGAGGTCTCCACCAGATATGCTGCCGATTTCCGGGTCCAGATTTAGATCTTCTCCCTCTGACCGAGGGAAAAAGATACTTTCCAACTTCCCTTCCTCAGTAAAATTCCCACAGAGTAATGACTAGACACTGCTTCCCAAGAAGTCAAACATCAGCCAAGGAAGTTTCTACTGAACTTTGCCCTCCCAAACTCCCCTCAACAATACCCACAGGCTTCCTGCCATCCTAGAGGCCCAGAGGTCCAATCCAGAGGTTACAGAAGGATCGCCACCTCAGGGGAAGCCCAGCGGAGCTCACAGCGCTGAAGGTGAACCACGTTTCAACACCACTTTTTCCTGCCCGATCCTCCTGCGGATGTGGGAACCGGTGGATGTCCACGTCCCAATGAGGTGTTTTGCCAACATCCCTCAGTTCCACATCAAATGTAATTTTCAAACCAATTAGCTCAAAAAGCATGACAACCAAAGCAGTATCTCCCACAGCCTCATTTTAGGGCCATCCTATTCAACTCCTAATAAGAGGAAAGACAAAGGCAATAGACGCAGTAGGGTCTACTTCAAAAATTCTTTTTCTTTTAGAAAACAGATCCCCTTTTGTTCTGGTTAAACACCAATTACTCTGCTCTAACATGCAAATCAGCTGAAAATAGGGCAATCTGTAGCTCACTCTGGTTCCACTGCAAGTTTGAATGAAGGAAGGAGAAAGAGGACAGGGAGGGAGGGGTGAGAGGGGAGATGGAGGAGAGGAGAGGGAAGACAGGGGTCACGGGGGCCAATCCCCGGGGGTCTTCAACCCCAAGCACTTTGTGCTCAAATAGAGCTCTTTTCATAGGGCTTTTGTGTATTATTTGTGGCGGTGCCCACGAGCAGTGATTTTGCCATTATCCCAAAAAATAAAGCAAGAAAAGAAAAAGCACATTAAGGTCCACAATACAAGCAAGAAAAGCAAACGTGGCCCACAAAGCAACTTCCCCAGAGCTCCCACTTGCTACAAACACTCGCCCCAAAGTCATTCATCAGCCTCGTGTAAGTGGGGGGGAGAACAGGAGGACCGACAGACCAACCAGCAGGCGGCATTCCCCGAGGTGGTACAGGCCCCCCAGCCGGGTGAGGATGCCCCCCTCTCACCAGGCACCAGGTGGGGCTTCGCTCCGTTTTGTCTTCATTCGTTTTTGTTAAGCTAACCTGACTTCAATCTCTTAGATACATGTGAGTGAGTGTGTGTGTGTGTTTGTGTACGCGTGTGTGCGTGCATGTTAATCGCTCGGTCGTGTCCAACTCTTCGTGACCCCATGAACTGTAGCCTGCTAGGCTCCTCTGTCCATGGGATTCTCCAGGCAAGAACACTGGAGTGGGTAGTCGCCATGCCCTTCTCCAGGGGATCTTCCTGACCCAGGGATCGAACCCAGGAATCCTACACTGCAGGCAGATTCTTCACCGTCTAAGCCACCAGGGAAGCCCCAAACACATGACTATTTTTTAGTTTTTTTAGGTGGGTGTGTGGGAAAGCAGAATCCTAGTTCCTTATGGCTCCAAAGTCCGGGACAGGCTCAGCCTTTCCATTGCCAGGAACCATGTGGAGGAGCTTGTGAAGATGCAGATTCTGACTTCAAGGTCTCAGGTGGGGTCTGAACTGCTGCAACCCTCACAGGCTCCAGGGTCACCTTCCTGGCCTCTTCCCCACCCACCCCCCATCTACCTGTCCTTCCAGATTCTGTCCTGACTGACCTCCTTACCCTATCCGCCTGCAAGAGCCAAAAAGAGGGCTGGGAAGAGGTCCAAGAGCTTCCTCACACCAGGCCGGGAGCTCCACCCCCTCTCCCAGGGCAGCCCTGACTCTCCCTAGGGGGTACCCTCCAGTTTCTCCATGCTGTCTGGCCCCCTCAGGATAGGATGGTGTGTCAGGGAGCAACACAAGTTCAGGTTCAGGGGAGAGCCTGTGCCTGTGAGGTTCCCGCCCGGCCCAAGCATGGGGACCAGCCCCGGGGGTGGGGGGCCAACCCTGCCGCACTGGAGCACTGAGGCCGGGCCTGCCTGTGCCCACACCAGGGACTGGGGCAGAGGGGCGCACGCAGCGTCTCCCAGCCCAGCTCCCAGCTGTCCCAGCAAGACTCAAGTGTATTCAGCAACAATGCCAACTCCAGACCTCTCCTGGAAGCAGCTTCCCCACTGCACCCAGTACCCCAGAAGGCTGCAGGACACTTCTGGGAAGACGTCCATGGCCTAAACGACTGGCCAGAGAGAGGGGCACCCCCAAGCTTTCCGTTTCTGGTCCTTTCCTCCCAACCACCGAGGCTGCCAAGCAGGGCATGAATGTCCCTCTGTCTTCTCATGCCCCAACCCCTTTCCCCAAGAGGACAAAAGAAGGGAACTAACATATGCTGGGCTCCTCCTATGTGCCAGGGACTGAACCATTAGTATATTTCATCTCCTTTTAGCCTCCAAAGAGCCCTGCAGGATTGACATCGTATCTCCATCTCTAAGGCCTTCAGTACAGTCAGCAAATCACAGCAGAGAGGTTGAGCTGCTTGGGACCAGGGCCATCAGCAGGCCGGGGCTGTCTGCTCGTGGGGTCAACAGACCCCATACGTTTGGATACTGATGCACCATGTCTGGCTCCGTGTTATCTGGGCCTAGTGAAGGCTCGTAAAATGGGTAAGAATGAAATCTTCCTCACCAGGTTGCTATGAGGACCCCACGGGACATTGCTGAGTTAAGGTGAGCTGGCCCACGGCAGACATTCAAGAAATGCTTATTGTCATCACACAAGGTCAGCAAGCAAGGAAGGGATAGAATCTATCTGTCACACAGAGTGAAGTAAGTCAGAAGGCTGACTCACTGGAAAAGACCCTGATGCTGGGAAAGATTAAGGGCAGGAGCAGGGCGTGACAGATGAAGAGATGGTTGGATGGCATCACGGACTCAATGGACAGGAGTTTGAGCAAATTCCAAGAGAAGGTGAAGGACAGGGAAGTCTGGCATGCTGCAATCCATAGGGTCGAAAAAAGTTGGACACGACATAGCAACTGAACAACAAAGTCAGAAAGAGAATAACAAATACTGCATATTAACGTAGGTATGTGGAATCTAGAAAAATGGTACAGATAGAGACATAGAGAACTGACGTGTGGACACAGTGGGAAGGGAGGGGCTGGGTGGGACGAATTCGGAGATTAGGATTGACATATATACATTACCACGCTTCCCTGGTGGCTGAGACGGTGAAGGACCTGCCTGCAGTGTAGGAAACCTGGGTCGGGAAGATCCCCTGGAGCGGGGCATGGCTACTACCCACTCCAGTATTCATGCCTGGAGAATCCCATGGACAGAGAAGTCTGGCGGGCCAGATATAGTCCATGGGGTTGCAAAGAGGTGGACACAACTGAGCGACTAAAAGTAGCACCTAACTACATACACTACCGTGTATAAAACGGGAACCTGCCATAAAGCACAGAGAGCTCAGCTTGGTGCTCTGTGAGGACCTAGAGGGGTGGGAGGGTGGGGATATATGATACACGTGGCTGATACACTTCACTACGGCAGAAACACACACAGCCTTCTAAAGCGATTACATCCCAATAAAAATACAGTTTTTAAAATAAATGAATGATGATGTCCTTAAACACACAAACACACACAAACACACACACGCACACGCACACGCACACACACCTGCATGCAGAGGGCTGGGTTCCAAAACCCAGTTTCAAGTAGGCCCACAACTTTAAATAGAAGAATGCATTCTCCTTTACAGCCCTCTCCAGGATTGCATGTGTCCATGCTTGCGTGTGTGCTGAATCACTTCAGTCGTGTCCAACTCTTTGCGACACTTTGGACTGTAGCCCACCAGGCTCCTCTGTCCGTGGGACTCTCCGGATAAGAATACTGGAAGAGGTTGCTATGTCCTCCTCCAGGGGATCTTCCTGACTGAGGGATCGAACCTGTGTCTCCTGCATTGGCAGGGGGCGGGGGGTGGGGGGTGGCGGTGGTTCCACTAGCGCCACCTGGGAACCCTACTCTCCAGGAGACCAGGGTCTAAATCACAGGGAGCAGAGACCATGGAAAGCTGGAAGAGGTGCCTGGAGTTGTGAAGTCTTGGTGGTCCTCACCGGGCGATGGAGTCGCAGCTCCAGGAGGCAGCCCCACCGATCACTCCAGGCACAGGAAGGCCAGGCTCACATCCCCAAGCACGTGCTTGAAGGATCTTTCCCGGGAGGGAAAAGAACGGCCATAGTAGCCATGACGGTGGGTAAGTAAGAAGGAAGGCTGAGAAACTCTGCCAGCCCCCCTCCACCATGGACCCCAGTCCGTGAAAGCACAGCCAGGACACGTGGGCACCAAACGCCTAAGGCAGGCAGCCGTGGGGCACCGCACACGCCAGTTCCTGAGCCCGGAGAGAAAGAATCCCACAAGAGGGGCAGAAGCTGAAGGCTGGTCAGTGCGGCTCAGTCCCAAGGAGACGGAAACGGCTTTTCCTTTGTTAAGTGTGCTTGTGAGATGGAACACTTGGGAAAACTAACTGACTTGAAGCAGGTCCTGAATCGATCCCTGAGACAAGGACCTACAAATGCCAAGCCCCTGGGGCCTGTCCCAAAGCCAAGCCAGGCTCCTCCATCCACCGTGCCCGCCTGCCGCTCCGAGGAGCACGTGTGACGGACACATCTAAGGGGTACCCTACAATCTGCATTTATGCCATTTGTCTCTTTGATACATAAAATACAGACATTTGCATCACTTATTTTAACATGCGTGATTTTCTACAAAAAGCCACAAGAGAGAAGAAAAGTCTGATCCGAGGCCCCCTCCCCACCCCCCTGCCATTCCCCCCTCTTCTCGAGCAGCCTGAAAACTTAAGCCTGGCACCCCGACAAACCAAACTGATCTGGAAAGGCTCTTCAGAGGCCGGCCACATTACAAGGAAAGAGAAAGGACTCTCCTTGCAGAGGCAGCGAGCAGGACAAAGGGGCAAGGCACGGATGGGTCTCCTCGCCCACCCGGCGGCCTCCCGGGGGTGGCAGCGGGCAGGGCGGAGGGTGATCTTGCCAGAAGGACACGTTGTAGGCCCGCTATAGGACTCAGCGGCACGTCCTGAACCCACAGCCATGAACAGAAAGACGTCCGAGCCGAAATGAGGAAGAGAGGCTTCTGCCCCGGCAGCGGGGCCAGGCCTGCAGGTGAGACACACCCCTGGGCGGGTGCAGACCCAGGCAGAGCATCTCAGCACCGCAGGTCTCCATGCCCAGGGACCCAGCACCTGCGCTCCAGTCGCTGAGAGTGCAGGGCCAACGAGACAGGCAACCCTTCCTCTCATGAAACCTGTCTTTAACACGGACTCGGAGAAGAGGAGCAAAGTACACCGAGGAGGTGCACCCGGGCGACAGGTGCGCGCCCCTCACAACAGACCACAGAGACAGGCTCTCAATTCTCACTCGGCGCTCTCAACACAGGAGCTGCAGAGCCCCGCCCCGCCCCCTCCAAAGAAGGCCCCGCCCAGAACGCAGGGGAGGGGCAGGTACAGGACGCTCCTTGCCAAAGAAAGCACCCCTCTGCCTACCTCCACTGGTGGCCCCCGCGCCCCTCCCGGGAAAGGCTCTCTCCGCTCCCTCCCACTCCCAGTGGCGTCCTGCCCCAGCGCCACCTGCCCACTTAACTGGAAACCACTGATGTCCACAGCTACCACCACCCCAAAACCACGGGCGGCGTCAAGTTCGCCTTGGGCACCTCCTCCAGCACCGGCCACACACAGTGACTCCTGGGCCCGCCCGAAGCTCCCAACAGCCCCTCCATCATCAAAACCTTCTAGGACCACCATTCACCATGCTCAGCTCTTTGCTCTCCAAAGGGACCACCATCTAACCTAGTTAAGTAAGACTGACCACCCCAGCCCAACGTAAACATGATTGTCTTCAAGGGGTCTTCTATGGATGACACCCAGAGCAAGCAAACACTGAAAAACTGACTGCCCGGGAATGAGTGTGGGACGTCCAGAAGTGAGTGTGGGACATCCGGAAGGGAGTGTGGGACGTCCAAAAGTGAGTGTGGGACATCCGGAAGGGAGTGCAGGACGTCCAGAAGTGAGTGTGGGACATCCGGAAGGGAGTGTGGGACATCCGGAAGGGAGTGCGGGATGTCCAGAAGTAAGTGTGGGACGTCCGGAAGTGAGTGTGGGACATCCGGAAGGGAGTGTGGGACATCCGGAAGGGAGTGCGGTAAGTCCAGAAGTAAGTGTGGGACGTCCGAAAGTGAGTGTGGGACATCCGGAAGGGAGTGCGGGATGTCCAGACTTAAGTGTGGGACGTCCGGAAGGGAGTGTGGGACGTCCAGAAGTGTGGGACACCCGGAAGGGCGTGTGGGACATCCAAAAGTGAGTGCGGGACGTCCGGAAGTGAGTGCGGGACGTCCGGAAGTGAGTGTGGGACATCCGGAAGGCAGTGCGGGACGTCCAGAAGTGAGTGTGGGACATCCGGAAGGGAGTGTGGGACATTCAGAAGGGAGTGCGGGACGTCCAGACTTAAGTGTGGGACGTCCGGAAGGGAGTGTGGGACGTCCAGAAGTGTGGGACACCCGGAAAGGAGTGTGGGACGTCCAAAAGTGAGTGTGGGACGTCCGGAAGTGAGTGCGGGACGTCCGGAAGTGAGTGCGGGACGTCCGGAAGTGAGTGTGGGACGTCCCGAAGAGAGTGCGGGACCTCCGGAAGGGAGTGTGGGACATCCGGAAGTGAGTGTGAGACATTCGGAAGTGAGTGTGGTACGTCCGGAAGTGAGTGTGGGATGTCTGGAAGATTGACCTGGAAGAAACAGAACCAGGGTCTTGAAAAAAAATAATACAACTTGCAGTTTACTAAGATTTATACAGGCATTATCTCATTTAGTCCTCACAGCTATAACGCACATAATGTTATCCACATGTCACAGATAAGGAAACTGAGACCTAGACTTTAAATAATTTGTTAACTTGGTAAAATCAGGTCTCAGATCCAGGCTGTCTAACTCCAAGCTGTACCCATTTTCTGCTCTACCCTTTACTATCTTGTAGACTATGAAATTAAATCCTTACACACCTCATCCTTGGCAGTAAGGTGCATTTAAATTACATCTGTGTTCCCTGGTGGATCAGACGGTGAAAAGTCTGCCTGCAATGCGGGAGAAATGAGTTCAATCGCTGGGTCAGAAGATTCCCGGAGAAGGCAATGGCAACCCACTCCAGTATTCTTGCCTGAAAAATCCCCATGGACAGAGGAGCCTGGCGAGCTACAGCTCATGGAGTCACAGAGTTAGACACAACTGAGCAACTAACATTTAGGCAGCTATTAAAAACCAAGTTTTTACAATCATCTAATGACATGTGAAAATTATTATGAAGCACGATTAAGTGAAAAAAGCTGAAAACAAAAGTGTGTGTGTACACACAGGTATAAATATTTTTTATATTTTTTTAAAATATTTTATTTTTTAAATATTCAGGTACACACAAAATGGTAACACACCAACACATTACATTGTTGTATGTCTTTTAAGTGGTGGGATTATGAACTTTTTTTACACTTATTATATGCTTTAAAACTTCTGTGAGGAGCAGGCATTCATTCTCTAATTTGGAAAAAAAAATATTAACCACCATTATTTCTGGAAAGGAAGAAGCCAGAGTTCTGGCTTGTTGACAGACCAATCCGGGATAAAAAGTAGGAACCTCCCCCACTACCCCATCCCAAGTCAGTACCCAATCAACAACGAAATACCACTACCTGTTGCTAAGGGGTGGTTACCCCAGGAACGGTCACCAGGGATTCTCGGCCTGACTGAGCACCTCAGTGAGCTGGAGACATAGAGGCAAGGGCCTTCCCAGAGGACAGACCCAGCCTCTGAGACACCCCAGCCATGGCAGCTGGAGACACAGGCAAGAAAATGGGGCTGGGAGTCAGGCCTGAAGACAAAGTGAGCTTCATAGGCAACATGGAGACTTTTAAACACGGACCACACCAGCATCATCCAACAACTTAAGTGAAAGACATTGACCCCAAAGAGGGTCCTGGCATCAATCCTAAACCACAGCATCAGAAAAACACAAGCAATCCTGTGGGGTTTTGGAAAAGAAAATGAGGTTGGAGTGTACCTTGTCAGAGATGGCATCCCAGTCTAATTGCTGGCCTCCATGTAACCAACCTTCTGAGCCTCAGTTTCCTCATCTGGAAGCCCAGGTTAAAATGCTGAGCTTATGGGGATTCCCTGGAGGTCCAGTGGTTAGGACTTGGTCCTTTTTCTACTGTGGCCATGTTTGGATCCCTAGTTGGGGAACTAAGATCCCGCAAGCCATGAAGTGTGGTCACAAACAAACAAAAAGAGCCACACCTAAAGAGATACCTGGAAGAATTAAAGGAAATGGGTTGTCAAGCTCCAGGGGAGCCAGCTGCAGCACTGAGGACCCCTGGAGAGGCACTTAGGCCTCCAGCCCACAGGCTGCCAGTGAACTCGGAAGCACACCCTCCAGCCCACAGGCTGCCAGTGAACTCAGAAGCACACCCTCCAGCCCACAGGCTGCCAGTGAACTCGGAAGCACACCCTCCAGCCCCAGGTGAGCCTTCAGATGACTGCAGCCCAGACTGACTGCTTGACCTGAACCTCATGCATGACCCTGAACCACAGCCCTCCAGCTAATCCCACTCCGGATTTCTGACTCTCAGAGGCAATAAATGTTTGCTTATTTTAAGCTGCCAATTCTAGGGCAATTTGTTACACAGCAAAAGATACCTAATTCAGATTTTGGTGCCTGGCACACAAGAGCTCAATAGATGGTCCCTATGATATTCCCTCAATCCCTCTATGTCAAAACCACCATAAGATGCAACACTCATTACCAACAGCTTTTTTAAGAAAAAAGAAAGGTCACTGTTTTGCATCCAAAGTGGAAAGGTTTCCAAAGGCTAGCTTCCAGCTGCAAAGCTGTTCTTGCCTGTCTTCCCCATCAGAGGCAACAGGCTCCCAGACACCCAGGCCAAAACCTGGGCCTTTATCTTGACTTTCTTCTTCCCACACTCCCCCTTCCCCATCTTCAGCAAATCCCATGGGCTCTACCTTCAAGACCCATCTGGAATCGAACCACTTCTCACCACCTCGTCACCAGGAACCTGGTCATTGGACAACCAGAGCAGCTTCCTAACTAGGCTCCCTCCTGCAGTCTCTATGGCAAACAGCAGCTGGTGGTCCTTCTAAGACATGCATCTTCTCTCGTCAACCCTATGCCCCAAGCCCTACCGAGGCTTCCCCTTTCATGCGACATCAATTTTCCCGTCCTTACCAGAGTTTTAGATGATTGGCCTATCCCACTTCAGCTCCTTCTGGTAATTCAATCCGTTCGGATCTTCCTGATGCTCCTCACACAAGCAAGCTTCTGCCTCCAGGCCTTTGCCACCCCAGTGCCCTCCACCTGGAGCTCTGTTCCCAGAGAGCAAAGGTTTCCATACAAACAGCATCTCCCAATAAAGGTCATGCCTGACAAATTCCATCTAAAATAACAACTTCCTCCACATTTCAGTCCCTATGCCCTCTGTTCTATTTTTTCATAGCACTGATCACTAATAGACGTTATTATATCCCTGCCTGCTCGCGTTTCACTATCAGGATATTGGGAAGTTCACTGCTGTATCTCCAGCGCCTAAAACAGCTCCTGGGACACAGTGGGTGCTCATAACACATGTCAAGAGTTCAGCAAGTTTTTCTATAAAGAGCCAGATATAGTAAATACTTGGCTTTGCCTTTCTTACAATCTCTGCTACAACTAGAGTCAGCCTCTGTATGCACAGGTTTTGCACTCCTGGACTCAACCAACCCCATGGGCCAACTGTAAGAGCCTTGAGCATCAGAGTTTGGTAACTGCAAGGCTCCTGGAACCAAACCCCGCACTGAGGTATGACCATACTCAATGCTGCTATTATAGCGTGAAATCAGCTGCAGATGACACAGAGCATGTAAGAGGGGCTGGGTTGCAACAAAACTTTATTTATGAAAACAGGTGGTGGTCTGGATCTGACCCTTGGCTTGGGCTGCCCTGGTGGCTCAGCTGGTGAAGAATCCGCCTACAATGCGGGAGACCCTGGTTCAATTCCTGGGTCGGGAAGATCTGCTGGAGAAGGGAAATTCTAGTGGAGTGGGTACACTCCAGTATTCTTGGGCTTCCCTGGTGGCTCAGCTGGTAAAGAATCCCCCTGCAAGGCAGGAGACCTAGGTTTAATCCCTGGGTTGGGAAGATCCCCTGGAGAAGGGAAAGGCTACCCACTCCAGTATTCTGGCCTGGAGAATCCCATGGACTGTATACTCCATGGGGTTGCATAGAGTCGGACACCACTGAGTGACTTTCACTTTCACTTTATAGTTTGCCAACCTTGACCTATTTGAATAATTCATTAAAAAATATATTAGCCTCTCAAATATAAGACTGTTTTCCATCTTCAAACCAAACAATACAGGAGAGAATGGTTTGGAAATGAATCTCTGAGGGTTCTGGGCAGAATTCAGCAAGAACTTCTCCCACAGCAAAATGGTTGATGAAAATTCAAATGGACAGCAGGCTGGCCCATCATTTTCTGGGGTCTTCCAGCACACATCAGATGTTCTCATGGGTTTAGGAGGTGGCCAAAGACAGATGGTGGGCCAGCTTGCCTCACTAACATCTCCTAGGGGCTGCAGTGCAGGTACAGGTCTTAAGAGTTTAGCATGACGCACCACTGCGGGAACAACATCGACTAGTTCTTACACCATCCACTTCAGAAGAGTATCTATAGACTCATGCTAGCTGACTTCTCAGCGATGGGTGAGGGGATGGAGTGCAGGAGGACACCAACAGAGCCAAAATATGTCCAGAGAAAAATATCCCAGCACTGATAGGATCCTGTGCAAAGCAAAAAAATAGGCATGAAAAGAAAAATATGCAACTCTGGTAGCCAGGCTATTAGACAAAGATCACGCTTCTTTGAAATTAACCACCAAAAAAAAAGGTAGATAACCACAGGGCACTGTTTTAAAAAAAAAAAAAAAGTCTCACGCTCAAGTTTTTCTGCTTTAATTGCCAATAATTTCATAGTTCAGTGTCTCCTATCAGCCTTAGCTTGTTTCTCTTCCCATTGGAGGAAGCATTTTAATGAGAACTTGGGGAGTGCTGCTTTCAAAAGCACTCCCTGGCTGCCCTGCTGGTTCTCAGCTGGCCCAAAAGCCAGCCAAGGTCCCTCTGCACAATCACCTTCAGCATCACCCCAGACAGCACTCCCGGGGAACCTGTGAGGCTTGCCGTTTTTAATCACCACCTACCCAGATGGCAGGAGACGCTGATGGGCTGTTTCATTTCATCCAACTCTTGGATTTTATCAGCGTTTTGCCACTGTCGAAGAGCAGGGAAGAAACAGAAATCAAAAGCCCTTCCATTTGAGGGTTCTTCTAACTTCCTAAACCCACTCTCAACTTCAGTTATCTCATTTCAAACTCAGAAGAAATGTACAAGGCAGGAGAGCCAAAGTGTAACCCTCCATCCTTCCACATGTGCAGCAAGTACCTACTGAGTGGCCACCGTGTGCATGCTGGGGGCGTTGGAAGGCATCCAGTCCTTGCTCCCGGCAAGTACCAATGAGATGGAACAGACCCCATGATGCCAAAGGGACACTGAAGCCCAGAGGTGCAAAGTGACCTTCCACAGTGACAGACTAGGGTGAAGCCCTCACTGCTGAGCCAAACAGGTCAATCTGGCCCAGGCGGGCCACTTAGTAGCTTGAGATGAGGAAGCATTCATCTCTCTATCTTCTAGAAACGTACTCCAAACTTTAGAGGGTACATCTCTTTTTTTTCCCCCTTTCTCCTTAAAAAAACAAAAACAAAAAACTTTTTAAAGGTACAAACCATGCAAGGAAAAAGTTGGCTTGGTAAATCAAGAATAAATCTGTAAAAAAAAAATAAATAAAAATCAGAGTTGGAGGAAGGAAAGAAAAGTCATCAAACGCTATTGTGAAATTTCCAAAGGGGTAAAGCAAATAATTCTAGATAACAGTAATTTTCTAGTAATAGATAAAATATATATATGGGATTTACATGTATGAGGCATATAGGCATAGTTCTTTCTTTTTAGGCATAGTCCTTGAGGTCTTATTAGGTATTAATCCATTTAATACCACAACCCTATGAGGAAGAGATACTACCATCCCCACTTTGCAGATGAGGAAACTGAGGAGCAGGGAGGTTAAGTAATTTGCCCAGAGTCACACAGCCAATGAAGTAATAGAGCCAGGATTTGAGCCTTGGAAGTCTGGCTCCTGAATCCATCCCTGCTCTTAAATATTTCACTAATCTCCCTTCTCTCTCTGAGTTTTTGCATTTTTCTAACAGCATGAAATCTTTGTAATTTACCATTTATTTGTATATGTGTTCGTTTATAAAGTATTTTTCAGGGGCTTCCCTGGTAGCTTAGTGGTAAAGAATCCACCTGCCAATGCAGGAGACATAGGTTCAATCCCTGATCTGGGAAGATTCCACAAGCCTCAGAGCAACTAAGGCCACGTGCTGCAACTGTTGAGCCCAAGCTCTACAGCCTGGGCTTCTGGGCCACAATCACTGAAGCTGACTCGCCCTAGAGGCCACGCTCCACAAGAGAAGTCACCACAATGAGAAGCCCGTGCATCACAACCAGATAGTAGCCCAGGCTTACCCAACACGGCCATTAATAAATAAACAAAATTATTTTAAAAATTAACAATTTAAAAAAATACATTTTTCTTAACCTATCTCTTTGTATTTACAAGGCTCTGAGATGACCAACAAAGAAACATAAAACCAGCAATACTATTAAAATTAAGGGAAACTATGCCCATGGAAAGGGGTATTAGAAATACACCAATAATAAGGCCAAAGACTCTTCACACCTGTCTCTAAGTTTCCAGGCAGCTCACGTGAAAAGGGCAACATGACCAGTTACTGAGTTTTCTTTATTAAAAGGAGAAAAGATCATCAGTTCCTCAGATAGAACCAAACCTTTCTTATCACTAGATTTCTATAGTCTTTGCACTGAGTAAAGGAAAGGACAATGAGGTGTTAGACAAAGGTCCTTGCTGACATATTTTTAGTCTGATTTTAAAATCAAGGGTGTAATCTTAAAAGGAAATCAGGAGAAGGCAAGTCTACGAAGAACCTGGAGTAACGCTGTGCAAGTGTGTAGCCTTCCAGTGGACACTATCACCCTAGAGGCTTTCCTGGTGTAAAAGTTACAAAATAGAGAGGATTACAAAAAAAGCCTCTCTCTGTAAAGGAGCAGCCCCTCTGTGTGCTGACAGGCCTTCGGCGTTCCGAAGCGTCCCCTGAGAAGCAGGACAGCCACAGGGTGAGTACGGGACAGGCAGGCTCCGGGCAGCGCCCAGCCGGCCTCCAGGAGCTCCCAGCCTCGCCCAGAGGCGGAGAAGGAACACCACGGCCCTGTGTGACGGCAGCTCGCACGGTGCCTTCCCAGACACCTCAGCCCTCCTTCAGAACAAGCTCTGGAAGCCCCCTTCCACCCCTGCACAGGGCCTGAAAGAATGTCTGCATCTGGCTGAGGGCTCACCAAGGAGCCTCATGGAAACCTCTGTGGGAAAGCTGGACGGGGCCTCTGGGTCGGTTCTTTCAACACAGCTTTATTACTCGGTTTAGGCTGCCCAGAGACACGAAGGAACAAAACCTCTTTGAGTCAGAGGAGGAATACACGCCAACCCTTCCTTCTACCAAGAACTGAAAGGTCACAGGAGCCTGAACCCCAGGGTCCTGCCCGGCCTGGCCTGGGCTCCTCCTGCCACTCCGGGCTGCTCCCTGGAAACAGAAAGAATGAACCCAAGTGGGCTCTAACGTCTCCTCCTCCGTCATGTCGCCGTTAGAGACAAGACTCCGGGGCCTGTGGGTCAGGAACACCCGAGACCAAAGTCTTTCTGGGCGCTGCGTCAGGCAAGCCTTCACCTGTCTGCGAGTCCAGCGTTAATGAGCGGCTTTGCGGAGCAAACGTGAGGCGCAGAAGGGCAACTGGGAGGCACAGCCACGTTCTGATTAGCACTGATGAACCAGGCCCAGCGGATGGCAGCCAGGCCGAACCGAAGGCTCGAGACTAGGCTGTGCCTTTGGACTGGCCGCCCTGGGCCCAGTCTGCTGACTGAAAGAAGCTGGAAAGTCTACCATCCGCCCTCTCGAGTCATTATTCAACAACAAACAGGAGCTATTTTTAGAACTTTTTCCATGAAGGCGCCATAGGCAAAGGCCACCAACCTCGGAGACACGGAAAGGTTAAATAAGGCTATCTGATTTAAAAAAAAAAAGAAAGAAAGAAAGAAATTTGAATAGGCAAGTTCCATCTCATATTCATCTGCTCAACACAGCTCCCAGTTTTATAAATGTACCTTAAAATTAACAGGAGGACAAGGAGCTCTCCCCAGGAGTCTCTGGGTACCTTCTGAGAAACTACCTCAGGAAACAAGCATTCTGATTTGAGGATGCTTTCAACAGCCTGCTTGCTGAGCCGAACTCAAGGTGCACACCGGCTCTCTGCAAGCAACTTCTACATGGAGGTGAGCAGGAGACAGGGAAATAGGACAAACCCTTTTTCACTAACCCATGTAAATAAGTCTTTGAGAAACCTCTTTACACCCTCAGTAACCCCCTCATACACACACCCTCACTCCCCAGTAAAACCTCACTATGGGTTTCTGGCCCACCCAGACTGGGTAAGAAATTACACATCTCAGAGTCTGGGTTTACCACGCCATCCGCCCTTAATGGAAGTTTATACATGCCTCCCACATAGGGCCATTGTTAGAAGGAATCAAATAATTTACTGTTGAACATTCAGTTTAAAGGACAGAGCATGCTCTAGGAAATGCAAAATATTACCCTTTACCTTTTTTTTTTTAAAAAAAAAAAGGTATTTACTTGTCTTTTACAACCAAGCCAAAGGAAATACAGCTTTTTCCAAATGCAGTCAGAGGTGCTGAAAACCTCTTCTAATAATCCCATTTCTACAAAATATAGAGCTGTTTTGCAGAGACAAATTCAAATAAACCCCTGGAATGTGCTCTTCTCCCCAAGAGTGGTAACCTATGCTCCCCACGTGCTCAAAGTATCTCATCACGGGGTGCCACCACCCACAACACAACCTCTGGGCACACCAGCTACTATCTCCCGACAAGTCCCCGCCTAGAAGAGAGCTCCCTTCCTAATCATTCACAAATACTGAAATGAGTTTAGGCTCCTACCTGAGGACCCTGGAAGTCAACTGAGTAAGGAATGAGGAAGGGAACTAAAATCCAGTCATATAATTTGGCAAAATGTATCACAAGCCCTTGCATACACACACACACATACATAGACACATACATACACACCCTCAAAAATACACAAACTTTGACCCAACAATTCCACACAGAGGAATGTCTCCTCAGGCAATAATCAAACAAGTGGGTTTAAAAAAAGGCTCTTCAAGGATGTTCGCTGTCACACTGTTTACACAGGCAAAGCCGAACCACCCAGCTGTCCAACCACAGAGGATTAGTTAAAGGAGGTTCGCGCCTGCAACGGAGCGCGCGGCGGCCACGGAACGCGGCCACGGAGGTGCGCGCTGGGGGCGGAAACGGCAGGCAGAGCAAGTGGGAGACCGAGCACACAACGTGGACAAACACACGCTCGTTAGGGAGGGAAGAGGCCCATCTGAAAAGGCTGCATGCTGTGTGTCTGCAACTACAGACACTCCGGGGAAGGCAAAGCTACGGCAGCAGTAAAGGGCTCGGCAGAGGCCAGGGCTGGGGTGGGAGGGCAAGCACCGAGGGTTTTTGGGCAATGGAGACGCTCTGTGAGCCTACAACGAGGGACACGTGTCACAACGCGTCTGTACATCACACACAGAACGGACAAGACCAAGGCCAGCCTCTCTGGTGGACGGTGGACTTTGGGCGACACGATGTCAGTGCAGGTTCGTGAACTGTGACAAATGCCCCGTGGGGCGGGCGGCAGGGCGTGGACCCAGATGATGGGGAAGGCTGTGCCTGTGAGGGCAGGGTACACAAAGACAAACCCCAGCTTCTTCCTCTCAACTGTATTGCTAACCCAACACTGGCCTAAAAATGTGAAGTTGAAAAAAACTTTGGTTCATCAAATAAAGAAAAATATCAACAAAGTTGTGTCTGTCTTTACACTGGAAAGCCCAGAAGGACAGACATGTAGGTGAAAGCCGGACAGATAAGTGAACTAGAGAGAGAGACAAATAGATACAGATAGACAGGAACTGACACAGGTATTCTGGTAGATTTTATCATCAAGAAGCAGTTATGCTACTTTGGAACCCAGCGTGTTTTGCTCTGAAAACATTAACTGTGCTGGGGAAAACAGGCAGTAAAAAATTAATTAGGTTAATAAACAAAAGCAGTATAGAAACCAAACTCTGTGTGCACACACACACACACACACACTCGTGCCCAAACAGAAGGGTGTTTGCATACTGGACTCTAAGCGGGGGAGAGGAGAGGTCTGTGCTCGTCCAGGTGGAGAAGGAAAGAACTATTGAATGAGGGCCACTGCCAGGCCTGGAAGTCGAGGGCAAATCCTCAGTCGGGGGCAAATCCTCAGTCCTGAACATGAAGCCAAGCGTGCATTGCAGGCCTCTCTGACCCCTGGCTTTACTCACAAACGAGGGCCTCCCCAGCACAACCCCATCAGCCCATGACCTCGGGAGACATGACTATGAAAAGCAGCCACCACTCAACCGTTGAAATAGACAGTCAGTCCTCAGTTTTGTCTGCAGGAAGCTCAGAGGGTAGACGGGGCTCCCCTGCATATCCCCTTGATGCTGCAGAGCAGGCTGTGCTGATGGGAACACTTCTGGTTCTAAAAGTTTGTCTGATACTGATTCATAAGTCATGTGGTCAGTAAGCAAGCTAGCCAATCAAGGGTAGAGTGTCCGAGGTCTGGCCTGAAATGCATACAGTGACTCAGCCCTCATATCAGGTACCTCCCTGGAGCAAGAGGAAAGGCACCCACTGAGGGGGATCAGATTTAGGTCCCTGCAATGCAACACTCTGCGACCTCAGGCAAGTCAACTGTCCTCTCTGGGGCCCCGGTTCGTCATCCTTCTAGATGTTGGACAAGAGGACAGACACATTACTTTGGATTGTCTGTTTCTGGAAGCACTGAATTCATTTGGCACTCGATAAAAATTCAATGACCACCGAGATTTTGTTCTTTTTAAACTTCCTCATCCAATCATTTTATTATCCTCTCAAAAATGCTCTGGGGTAAGTGGGACTATTCCAACTTCATGACAGCAAGAAAGCAGCAACACTGCAGTGGGGAAGGCAAAGTCCTGAAAATTGCTTCCCCCTTATCCTACAACTCTGCCTAAACTGCTGACCACAATGCCCTCATACCTCCAAGAAGGCAGAAGGGCCCAGTGGTTAAAACTCAAGCCTTTGATTTCAAACCCCACTTCTCCCCTTTCTGGCCATGGGATCTGGGCAGATTACCTAACCAGCAGATGCCTCAATTTTCCCATCTATAAGACAGATATTAAAATAAGTGCCCTCTTGAAACAGGAAAGGGGCAGGGCACAACCTCTGAAAGACTGACAGAGCCATCGAGGACACAACATAAACTGGTCAGAAACGACCAGTTCCCCCAAGATGGAGAAGACCTGAATCCTGGCAGACCTTGCGCCTCATTATACACATCAGCTAAATGACATGCCCACCAGGGCCATGACAGCTCCGAGGTCAACCATAAAAGATCCAAAGGTGGGTGGCCGCCCAATTCCTGGAGATCTCTGCACCTTCTCCAAAACAGCTGGAATAATCCTCCCACTCCTCAGCCTAATGAAATTACCCATAAACACTAACCACAGCACGTTTCAGGGCCTACTGCCTCCTGAAATGGCCACATTCTGGCCATGGAGTGTGTCTCTCCCACTGCCCGGCTCCCTTTCCCAGACAATCCCACGCCCTGAGGCCACTCTCGCCTTCTGAGCCAGAGTGCACTCCATTTACGGAATGTGCCTATCCCTTTGTCTCTCACCTAATTCGTCTGCAATGACACATCAAGAACCTGAGCTGCAGTAAGGCCTGAGACCACGCGTGGCATATGATCTCCATTAAAAGTCAGAGGTTTCGAGCCTCAATCTGAGTTGTACGGTTTCACACTTACAGGGCTGCTATGAAGATTAAATGAGTAGAAATAAGGAAAGCATTTATAGAAGGGAGTCTGGCACACAGTGAGTGCTTAATAAATGTTAATAAACGCTAGCAATTATTATCCATTCATCCAACAAACTCTTACTGGGTATTTACTCTAACAGTGCCAGTTACTTTTGAAGACTCTAAGGAAACACAAAAATATTGACTAGGACACGGTCCAAGACCCTTACCGTCTAGTGGGAAGGGGCCAACTTGAACCAGTAAATACAAGCCCATGATTCCCTCTCCAACGGCCCTGGACCAGATAGGTTTGGACTTAGATGTTTCTGATTTCAGACGGGTAACAGGTACATGTAATAAAGCATCAACCTCCCCTCCTTCCTCACCCCCTCCCTGGGGCCTGGAGCAGCGCCTGTGATCAACCACTTGTGAAGCTAAGTGGGATCAAGAAAATACCACAAAGAGTCTCCAGACAGTTCAGGTCAGATTTTGCAGCCAAATAAGTTACATAAAAACTTGTGGGGCTTCCCTGGAGGTCCAATGGTTAAGAATCTGCCTGCCAATGCAGGGGACACAGGTTCGATTCCAGGTCTTGGAAGATCCTACATGCCTCGGAGCAACTAAGCCCATCAACCATAACTACTGCACCCGCCTGCGGAAACTAGAGAAGCCCGTGTGCCTAGGGCCTGTGCTCCGCAAGGAGAGAGGACGCTGCAGTGAGAAGCACGGATACAGCAGCCAGAGTGGCCGCCTGAGTCACAACTAAAGAAGGCCTGTGCAAAGCAACAGAGTCAGCACAGCCAAAAATAAAAACAACAAATAAAATAAACACACACCACTGGTTTTCACAGTGTTCTGAATATCAGAACCGCAGAGGAGGGTTTGCAGACCCGTCCCATAGTAACAAGGTGTTGGAGGCCCACAAAGGAAACAGCAGCCCACAAATAAACGTGGGCGACAGAAAAGACGTCACCCAAAGGGCACTGTTCAGGCTGGAACTTGAAGGAAAAATAGGAGCTCGGAACCTCAGAAGAGAAAGCAGGTGAACGCTTCTGGCAGAGGGACCGGCAGATGCAAAGGTGAGGGGGTGGAACCAGCAGACAGCAGGTGACGAACAGGCCAGGAAGGTACCACCCGAGCCACGCGCGCAGGCACAGCGGCAGGGGCGGGGCCGAGCAGTGTGGGCGGGGCCACGTCCTGTAAGCAGGAGCCCCCCTGAAGCCCGCGGGCGCTCTGCGGGCACAGAGGGCCCTAGGAGAGCAGGAAGCAAGCGGTCAAGACCAGATTTGCATCTTCGGGAAATGCTCCTGGGTGGCCGCCTGGTGAAAGGACAGGAAGAGGAGGGGAAGGAGGAGGTGCCCAGCTGGGAGACAGTGCCAGGGTCAGGGAAGAAACGTTGGCGATGCCAACTCAGGCAGCGGAGGGGGAGAAAGAGGGAGGCCACGGCAGCCAGCCCGGTGCACGCGGACCTCGAACATGGATGCGGACGGAATGCAGTGCCAGGAATGTCACGCCTCACAGGGAAGGGCTCAAGGAAATCCCCTTCTAGAGGCCACCTTCTGATGGACCAAATGACATCACTATTTCAATAGTAGGAGGATCAGAGAGAGGCAGCCCCTCCTCTGCTCCTGACCCCGCCTTCCCCCTCCTCCTCCTGGGTACACAGGTCAGGCGCTGACGACCTGAGTCTGCCGGCCCCCTCCAGCTCAGAAAGCAAGTCTGAGATCTCGCAGTGGGTTGGGGGTGGGGACAACACCTGTCATCCATCCTTCTGGGATACAGACGGCCTCTGCCAACTCCTAAGTACGATCTACAGCCATCCGTTCTGAAACGGTCAGAGCTACCCCAGAGCAACAAGGACCAGCCCAAAGCCAGGCAGAAGACGAGGAGGTCGCAGACAGACCCGGGGGACCAGGGCTGTGAGGGGCAGCCGCTGTTCCCCCGGCTCACCTGCTGCCTCCACTGCCTTCAGAAAGGCCCCTCCGCGCAGTCAGAGCAGCACAGCCTGCACCCGCACGGGCGTGGCGGCTACCCCCGGGAACCCAAGCCTGGCACTGCCATTGAGGGAGGGCTGCCCATCAGAGGGAGGGGACATCATCCAAGGGACAGCTGGGGCAGCAGCAAAGGCCTCCACTGGAACTAGCAACCTGGATTTCTGGGAGTATCCACCATGTGTCCCTGCCACCACAGGTCCCTGGATCTCTGGCAGCATCCCCCACGTGTCCAGATGGCCTTGGTACTCGCCTGGACCTTTACCTTTACCTTAGGAGCAGGGAAAGCCCAAACTGCTTCTCAGATGTGGATCTCCAGGCCATGGAAAAGTAACATTTTCAGTCAAAACCCTGATAAAAAGACTGTCTCACATTTTTTCTTTCCCACTTTTCTGCAGGATTTGGAGCCCGAGTCTTGAGTCAGTCTATGTAGAACAGATGAGGAAAGAGACCTCCGGTAACACCAGGGGGTGATACCTGAGGGGGAGGCCCCGGGGGTCAGCTGTTTCTTTTATGAGTATTATGGACATTTGCAAACATTCACCAAATTAAAGAGGTTCACATAATGAACCCCACCTGCACCCATCACCCAGAACAATCATCACCGGCACAGGGCCCATCTTACTTCATCTAATTCTGCTTCCTCCTACTAGAGTCTCTTAATCAGCTGCTTTTCTTCCCAAACTGCTTCTAACCCACAAAACACCCGACTCCCAAGTGGGCTTCTGCTCACTACTGCGTGTGTCTCCCATTTTCACCTGGAAAACCTTCCCAGGTAGCAAACTAATCCAGAGACCTACAGCTGCCACAGCTGGGTCTTCCAGCTTGAAAGCCGGGGGTGGGGACGATCAGGCTCTGAGCAGTGACGGTTCGCCCTGAGAAGCCGCCTGGTGTGAACCAGCATGTGTGGGAGAAGGAGAAAACCCGACACCTCGCCCCAGTGCACAAAGTTCCTGGCCACCCCTCACCCCAGAGCCTTAGCACAATCCACTGAACGGGACGGGGTATGCTGTTTATATGTGATTAAGGGTTGGTTTATGTTCCCTTGGGGAGTTTTATTTCTACGCTGTTATTTCACCCCTAAAATTTACAGTCTTCAGGGCCTGAATCCTACTGCCCTGTGTCAGCCAACCCACTCCCTCCCTCCTCTTCCTAGTCTGTGAATGGCCAGAAATAGTTTCCATTGTCATTGACTTAAATTTCCACTTTGATGATGGGAACAAATATTTTTCTTGTGCTTTCCTGAAGCAGGAATAAATTTTTCCATTCAAGTTCTAACTGGATGCCACAAGCCAATCCCTGGGCAGAGGTGCAGAGCACACCCGCACAGACTGGACCTGGTACCTCTGCCTCCTGCCCGGGGGGCTAAAGGAGCGGGCCTGGGCTCCCTGCCTCGTGGCTTCGCACAGGGGCTCCAGTCCTGAACGCCGCTCTCACAGACACACACTGGGCTCTGCTTGACGTGCTGCAGGTGCAGCTGTGAAAGAGACCAAGCCTGTCCTGCCCTCATGGAACTTAGCATCTAAAACCAGGGCAACGCTTCCCAGGCCAGCACACGGCCCTGGCCCTGCATGCTTGTCCAGCACTAACCTGACTGCTCCTGGGGGCAGGGGTGGGCAGCAGACACAAGCCAGGAGAAGCCAGCCCCTTTCACTGCAGGGAAACCTGTGTGCGCCTTCAGGAAGAAGCGCACAGTGAGTTCTGGTAGGACAGAGATCTCTGTCTTCAAAATGAATGCTTTGGAGTCTTAGAGCACCAGGAGAACACAGGAGAAGGGGTGGGGGCTTCTTTGAGTCGTTTTTTTTTTCCCCTTCTCTAATACTGATCTAATGTTCTGAGTCACCTTGCCAAGCCCAGCGAATGGCCGCTCTCGGAGTGTTGATAATTACCATTGCTGTCTGCTTGGTGGTGCTCAGTAATAACTGAGATCAGGCCTGGAGCGTGAGTTCAACAGAAACACGCAGCCTAAGACGCTGAACAGAAGGCTCCTGGCCCCCCCATCCCAGCCAGCCTGTCTGGCCAAGCCACATTCAGAGGGCTCGGGGGTACTCAGAGTCCACGGGAAGCCACTGGAGCCCACCTCCCCTCGCCCAGCTCCCCATTACAGACCAGAGCAAGGAACAGCGGGCTGTCCTTCCACCCCCCTCCACTTGGTCCAGGAGGGCTGGATGAGGGGCCCCTGATGGAGGCAGAGCGGCCCAGCAGAGCGAGGAGGAGCAGGCTCAGATGGCCTTGCCCCACCCCTGGGGAAGGAATGACCTAGGGGCTCAGATGCTGCCACCTGTGTCTCCCCTCTCTCCGGGGGTCACCCTACGAGGGACACATTCCCCCCCACCACCACCCACCAACAGCCTGGGCACAAAGACAGCCAGAGTCTGCTTAGCACTCCTTCTATCCACAGCTTAGGACAGGGGCTAGAGGCATGCCTCCCCACGCCCGCCTATCTCAAGGAGAAGCAAGCTCGGGACTCAGAATTCTGAAGGAATCATTCCTCCTCTTTGGGAGTCACTTAGCTCTTTGATGAGACTCTAAGGGTAGGAATCTCTGACCCTCCCTTCCTGTCTGAAAACATTACCTCCAAGCACTCTGCAAACTGGCGAGGAGCACGTGGCGGCCCCTCCCCTCGGGGCTCCTCCCGTGAGGACTCTCCAAACAGCCCGGCTTCCCTAACAATCCCCTCTGCTACTGTGCAGACAAATTGGCTTGCACCTCAAAGAGGCGAGATGCCACCTCTGCCCTGAATTCAAGTCCCCACATCACTGCCTAAATAAAAATAACTCTCCCCCCTCCCCAAGAGCGGTAAAGAGTTGACCGCCCCTGCCTGCGCCAGAGAGCCGAGGCCAGAGAGATCACTCTCCACCCAAAGACAGCTTTCCAATCCTCCCCAGAGAGCTCCTCCAAGCGAGTATTGAACAAGAGAGCGGGCTGCAAGTGTTCACAATTGCCCTCAAGTCTCCGAGAGTAATTGTGTTTCTTTCGATTGGAACACAGCTCGGCAGCAAGTGTCCGGAAAACTGGCAGGAGCAGCCTGTTGACCACGGGATGGAAGGACTCGGTCTCACTCCAGAGACGCTGAGAGCCGACGGGGCCGGGAGAAGGGACGAGGACTCACTCCATCAGCCCACCTGAGGCCAGCAGGGAGGGGCATTAAGGGGCTGGAGAGCCCCCCTGCCGCCGGAGGTTGGAAGCTCTGCCCTTGACCAGCAGCGTGGCTGGAGAGGAGTTGAGGTTTCTCAGCAGAAACAGGTGTAAGACACCCCTACTTGATAGGATCTGGGTGTGTTTCAGATTAAATTGAGCAGATGTGTCTGAAGCAATTTGCACACCACCAGTCACAAAACAAGCCCTCAGGAAACAGGCTCTGCCTGGTCTGATGGGACCCGGAGCTGCACAGGTGGAGAAGGGTCACCATGCTGACACCATCCCATCCGCTCGTCAGGGGGCAGCCTGCATTCCCGTGCTGCAGATGTGAACAGAAATGCACCCTGAACTGAGGAGGTGAGGTCTGCCCTGCAGGAACCGGGGTGTCCGAGCCCCTGTGCTGGCTGCACCGCCTCCAAACTGTTCGTGTGATCTCAAGACAGTCACTCCACATCTCTGAGGCTCCATTCACTTGACTGCCTCACTCAATAACCAGGGCACCCTAAAAAACTCTACCGAGGCCCCCACCCCCCTGCAACAGTGCAGGCTTTGTGTCTTTCTGACCACCTTCTTCACAACCATGGAGGGAACTGTCTCCGCCCACCCGGTCACATGATCGCCAGCCGCTGCTTCTTTCCGGCTCCAAGGAAGGCAAGGCCAAGGCCACGGGCACAAGCAAGGGCCAAGGGCACAGGCAGCTGCAGCCTTGGTCCGGCCCTGCTCCAGGCTGGCCCCCAGAGCCACACGCGCCACGTGAAGCCGAGTGGGGAGAGATGTTTCCCCAGCCAGCCTGCCTGCGTCTCCCCTTCACCAGCTCCATAACCTACATTAGGAAATTTACATTTAACAAATCAGTCACAGAGTCCCGAGGAGCACAGATGTTCCCGCTGTGCGGCATCTTCTTTGCACTTAAAAGGCGAAACAACACAAGGAAATAGAAAAGAGGGAACTTGCAGCTCAGACACTCCCTAGGCTCTGAGACGTGGATTCAGGGATGCCCGCTGGGTGCTTTGAGGTCTGACTCCCTTTTCTCCCCAGGCCCTGCAACCCCAAACCCCACCTCCCCACAGGCACCTTCTCCAGCCCAGGAGTAGACAGGAGGTCCCCATATCCTGCTCCACTCAAGCTTTTCATGAAGACAGCCTCAACTGCAGTGAGCCCCCTGCAAGTTCTTGGGCCCCCACCGGATCGTCCGTGGTAAGGGGGCCACCCTTTCTGAACAAAGAAGAAAATAAAACTGAGCAGGTCTCCAAGGCCAGGGCCCGAGGCTGACCTCCTAAGTGAGGCAGGAGCTCTCGGATCATCATCAGAACGCTGTCTCCAGATGAAGACTCAGATAACACCAGCCTAGAGTCTAGACAGGAGGAAAGGCTCCAATAAATGAACATCTAGAGGAGATGCCACCTATGGAGCACCGAACACCTTCCCTGAACCTCCTCCCTCGTGCCCAGACAGGCTCACCTTGCCTGCCCTCCACATCCTGCACTAACCCCCTCCTGGCCCTTTCCTGAGAGGCAGGACTGAGACAGGTCCCTACTGCCCCAACGCCCTGGGCTGTGTTTACCAGCTGCACGGCCGCAGGAAGTAAGACCCCATCTCATGTCCTGACTTCTTTATCTTGCGCATAAGTTCTTGTCTGTTCTAGGCATCTCCACGTGTGAAAACCACAAAATGTGATGCAGTGTTCGAGGGCGGCTATTACTAAATGATGCTAATAACACTAATTGAGATGGTTAAGATTTGGGGGGCATTAAGTCCTCTTCGAGCTTATATTCTGCCTCCCTGATGCGACTGTAATTTCCCCCAAGGACAGAGGTGATGTCTGTTTCCTTTTCTAAGACGCCTAAAATAGGATTCTCCAGACATCGAAGTCTCAGCTGGTGGTGCCTGGAGAGGAGATGCCCCCACCCCCGGGCCTTGACAGGCATGGCTAATCGAGTGCACACTCCAGGCACTTGGAACTGATCAGAGATGACAGACAGGAAGCAACGGTAATTTAAACCCCCAGCCTGGGCAGTACCCATGATCTCTTAACACACAGGTCCTGCCTATCTTATCCACAAGCATGCTGAAAGCAGAGCCCACCTACACAGACGGCTCTGGAGCTCCTCTGAACACCCTGATTCTATCTACCTAGCTCCCCTTTCTTCCTTGCTGCCTCCGAGCCTTTTGAGAAGAGCAGCAGGATGTAAATTATTAAATTATGATTCCTGGTGTCATATCACTAACAAGCAGTCTATAATCTCTGACATGGGAGAACGGGAACAAAGGCCAGAATCTGTGATGAATCCATAAAACCGGACCCCAGGCTGTTCCTCAGTTCAGCGAGAGGCCTCTCAAACACCCACGCAGTCACACTAACCTCCCTCCCCTCCTCTGTGTCCACCTCAAATGAGGGAGGAGGGGGACAAGGACACATGGAGAAGGAAGAGAAGCCTATGATTTTCCAAACTCAAATGTAGGAAGAACCCTCAGTTCAGTTCAGTCGCGTCCCACTCTTTGCAACCCCATGGACTGCAGCATGCCAGGCTTCCCTGTCCTTCACCATCTCCCAGAGCTTGCTCAAACTCATGTCCATCAAGTCAGTGATGCCATCCAACCATCTCATCCTCTGTCATCCCCTTCTCCTCCAGCCTTCAATCTTTCCCAGCATCAGGGTCTTTTCCAATGAGTCAGTTCTTTGCATCAGGTGGCCAAAGGATTGGAGCTTCAGCATCAGTCCTTCCAATGAATATACAGGACTGATCTCCTTTAGGATGGACTGGTTGGATCTCCTTGCAGTCCAGGGGACTCTCAAGAATCTTCTCCAACACCACAGTTCAAAAGCATCAATTCTTCGCAGTTTCCCGGACTTGTAAATTGAAGGCCTGGCTGAGATAACTCCTACAGTCCGTCTCAGTTCCAAGAGTTTAGAGATGGTAAATGCATTACTTGACATTATGCACTATGTGACACCCTCCAAACAGAACCCTTCTCATTAATGTTACAACCCAAGCTGACTATGAGCAGGGTTGGATTTCGAGAACCCTGAAACAAGGCCACTGTGCAGTCATGTGATGACCCTCTTTCTCTGAAGAACACCTCTCTCCACTCAGTGGAACCTCAATATTCCACAACAACGATGATGGTGATAAATGGTGATTTCAAAGCCCTCTCCTGTTTATTTGTCTAAAGGCCTCTCAACAGCCCTGTGAGCCTGTATTCGCATATCCTGGGTACACCCTCTGCTGTAGCAAAGACCTAATTTAGACAGAGGCAAATCAGCTCTGTGGGGTGAAATGCATTAACCAAGTCTCCCAAACAGCACAAATCTAATTAACTGAAAATCAAAATTGCAAAGCTGCCGAAAAAGATTTCCACGGAAGAAGTCTCCTAAGGATTGAAGGAAGTTGTGGGCCATGTGACCTGCCTAATCCAAGTCTCTCCGCTAAACCGGGATAAACGCTGTTTGGGTGTTTGGGTTTGTTTGCTTTTTCACTGATGTTTGTTTTCTCTAGATCACCTTTATCACCAGTGGGCTTTGGAGAGCTTATCTGGTGTATGCAACAGCCATGAAAAGCATCCTTTCCGAGGAGCGGGTCCAGCCTTCCAGAACCTCCAGTGCAATAGGAGGAAGGAACACCACATCCAGGCACCCTGGCTGGGCATTCCTCTCCTGCTCCTGCATGGCTGCCCTACGGCCCCTGGGAGAGGCTCATCCCTACCGACCCCACCACTCGAAAATGCAGGCAGCAGTGAGGTTAAATGCCCCCACCCAGGGGCCTGAGAAGACTGAGCCACACTCAGGTCAGGGCCCCCATGACAGGCAGGTGAGCTGGCTTCCGTCCTTCGTGCTTCTGACCTGCCCCAGACAAATAACAGCAGGACAGTCCCCGGAGGGACGGGGCTCCTTCTGGTTCCAAGGCCGAGCATCTCCTGCCCTTGGGAAATAGGACAGAAGCAATTTCTGTGCTTCCTACCCCACACCACACCCTGCTTTAAACTCCCTGTGGCTCCCCACTGCCCCAAACAGGAATTTCTCAATCCTGGCTGCAATTAGAATCACTTGGGGAGCTTCAAAAATAACAACAATGACAAAGACCAGGCCACACCTCAAACCAAGCATATCAGAATTTTAACGGGAAGAGTTCCAGGCAGGGCCTTCCCTGGTGGTCAGTGGTTGGGAATTCACCTTCCAATGCAGGGGACGGGGGTTCAATCCCTGGTCTGGGAACTAACATCCCATGTGCTAAATGGCAACTAAGCCTGCATATGCCCCAACTAGAGAGTCCAGTTCAGTTCAGTTCAGTCACTCAGTCTCGTCCGACTCTTTGCAACCCCATGAACTGCAGCACACCAGGCCTCCCTGTCCATCACCAACTCCTGGAGTTTACTCAAATTCATGTCCATAGAGTCAGTGATGCCACCAACCATTTCATCCTCTGTCGTCCCCTTCTCCTCCTGCCTTTAATCTTTCCCATCATCAGGGTCTTTTCCAATGAGTCAGCTCTTCGCATCAGGTGGCCAACATATTGAAGCTTCAGCTTCAGCATCAGTCCTTCCAATGAATATTCAGGACTGATTTCCTCTAGGATGGACTGGCTGGATCTCCTTGCAGTCCAAGGGACTCTCAAGATCTTCTCCAACAACATAGTTCAAAAGCATCAATTCTTCAGTGCTCAGCTTTCTTTATAGTCCAACTCTCACACCCATATATGACTACTGGAAAAACCATAGCTTTGACTAGACAGACCTTTGTTGACAAAGTAATGTCTCTGCTTTTTAATATGCTGTCTAGGTTGGTCATAACTTTTCTTCCAAGGAGCAAGTGTCTTTTAATTTCATGGCTGCAGTCACCATCTGCAGTGATTTTGGAGCCCCAAAAAATAAAGTCTGTCACTATTTCCACTGTTTCCCCATCTATTTGCCATGAAGTGATGGGACCAGATGCCACGATCTTAGTTTTCTGAATGTTGAGTTTTAAGCCAACTTTTTCACTCTCCTCTTTCACTTTCAACAAGAGGCTCTTTAGTTCTTCCTTCCTTTCTGCCCTAAGGGTGGTGTCATCTGCACATCTGAGGTTATTGAGACCACGCTGCAACAAAAGTTCCCACATGCTGCAGCTAAGACCTGCTGCAGCCAAATAAATATTTTTAAAAAAGGAGTTCCAGGCAACCAAGGAACCAAGAGAAACCACTGCTCTAGTCCAGTGCTTCTCATACTTGAATGCACCCATGTACCTGGGGATCTTGTCAATCACGGATGCTGAGCAGGTCTGGGGTGGGGGCCTGAGATTCTTCCTCCCATAGGGGCTCCTGGTTGATGCTGTTGATTCTGAGATGACTCTTTGAGCTGCAAGGCTCTCGGATCAAGTCCAAACTTTTGACTCACAAACGATCTGACCCGCTACTTTCCCTTTTTCACCTGCTGTCATTGTCCAACTCATATACTCCCAAATACATGCAGTTCCCCAAATACACAGGGCTATTTCTCGCCCTGGTAGCTATGCACCTGCTACTCCCTTTGAGGGGAAAGCCCTTCCTACAACTGCTCCACCTTCCTGGAAAATCCTACCATCTGTTGTGGGCTGAAGCATGTCCCCCTGAACTTCACAGACTGAAGACCTGACCCCAGCACCCCAGCATGTAACCATTTGGAGGTACCATTGTTGAAGAAGTGAAGTCATCGGGGGACTTCCCTGGTGGTCCAGTGGTTAAGAATCCACCTTGCAAAGTGAAGGACACGGGTTTGATCCCTGGTGGGGGAACTAAGATCCCACAAGCTGAGGAGCAACAAAACCTGAGAGTCGCAACTGCTGAGCCCGAGAGTCACCCCTAGAGCGTCCGTGCGCTGCAAGGGAAGATGCTGCCTGACGCAAGGAGGACCCATGTGCCGCCACTAAGACCTGAGGCTCTTCAAAAATGAAGTCCTCAGGGTAGGCCCTAAGTATGACTGGTGTCCTTATGAAAAGAAGAAATCTGGACAAAGACACACACACCAGCGGGAGACAACAGCAAGACTCGGAGAAGAGGACCGCCTATCAGCCACAGAGAGAGGCTAGAACACAGCCCTCCCTCTGGGTCCTCAGAAGGACCACCCCACTGACACCTTGGTCTCACACTTCTGTGAGACTATGAACTCCTGCCTTGACACCAACCAGTCCATGGTATGTTGTTGCAGCAGGCCTAGGATGCCAAGCTACCATCTCTGAAGACCCAACCCCGGCACCACCTGCTCAGGGAAGCTGCCCTGCCTGGCCCAGCAGGCCCAGCGCTTTGGGCATCCTCTCTGCCCCCAGGTGCCCTGTCCTGCAGGCACCTGCCCCCCCTTGGACACCCAGCTATGCGTGAGCTCCTCAATGGCAGAGATCTCGCACAGGACACAGCACACGGGAAGTGGTGATGGATGTCACTCTGATGCAACTAAAGGACAGTGGTCCTCCCCTCGTGGGCAGTCACCTCCCAGCAAGGGCCCCTGCCTGGCTGCCTGTTCCAGGGCGTTCTGCCGCTTCCCCCACTCTTGCTTCCCTCCTGGCAGCCAAGAACGATCTGTGTTTTGAGCTGGGTTTTGTTTTTACTGTGTGTGTGTGTGTGTGTGTGTGTGTGTGTGTGCGCGCACGCTTTAAGCCACCATATTGAAATGCAAACTGCCAGGTGTTAAAAACGCCGCCCCCAACCATAAGGGGCAGCTGGTTTCCACAAGACTAGCATTTATCACATTTGCAGTAAATACACAAAAGGTCCTCGATTCAAACCCAGGAAGAGAAAGTAATTCTTTTGTCAAAAGGCAGTGGTAACTAAACACGGGGCAGGGCGAGAAGGCAGCTCTGGACGGCTGCTTCACCCTCCCCCGGGTGTGGACATGTTCTCCGCTGGGAAAGAGGACCAAAGAGAGTCACAGGGACATGTTCTGAACGTGCATTATGTGAGCGAGACCCGCCACGGCTAAACTTCATGGCAGCCCTAAAGGAGGCCTGAGACACCAACAGAGGAATCTTACCCCCTCTTGGGGATTAAGGTGGTGCCTGGAAACCTGTGTTCAAGAGGTGGGCCCCAAATAAGGCCATGAATTCATATGAATGCAAGATTCAGAGATCCTTCATATTCAAAGTGTAGAGAGTCAAGTTAAAAGTTCCGGGGCCCTCCAAGCCTGTAAAGAACAGCCCCGGCATTGTCGTGACAATTTTTTTTTTCCTTTTTACATGGAATCTGAAATATAAAGGGTCACTTCTATTTAGGGTCAATTTCTACTCCGGGGACTGCAGCGGCTGCTCTTTTGAAGGTTATGGGGCTGCCAGCCTTGAAACTCCAGCTTGGCATTTGATCCCTTGTCAGGAGCCTCCTTAGGGGAGCCCACCCCCAACTTGAGCCCCCCGAGAGCCCAAGGCCTTGACTCCAGAGACCCATGACCAGCCTGAGCCCCTCAAGCACACCCATACCAGGCGTCCTCCACCTAGTGGTGGAGAAAAGAAAAATTGGGAAGGGGGTAGAGAGGGTAGGCAGGAACTGCTACGCAATCTGACACAGGCTTTGGATTGAAGGCACTTTCTTCCTTGCAAAGTTGCCTTCAGGTTCCGAGAAACTATAAAAAAAGTGTGGCTCGGTGCTATCAGACAGGGTGCTCTCAGGACCCTCTGACAGCAACGTCAGCCCCCCCTCCCACCCCCAGCGGCTGTCTCCCCACCAGCAGAAAGGGCAGAAAGGCCAAAGCCCTCCTACAGCTGATTTCCTGCAGACCACCAACCGCCACAACAGCAAGGACAACAGTAGCAAGGGCCACCACATATGAGCATCTACCGTGCCACCACTGTGCTCCACAGCCCGCTGACCTCACCAGTCACCCCTCCAGATGGAAGCACGGGGGCCTGTCTCCCCAGAGAGCAGAGCGCAAAGATAATACTGTGGATTGAATTTGCTCCTCTTGCCTTCAGCTCTCTTGAGCCAAGGGCATTTCACCACCAACCCTAAAAAATCAGATCCCTTTTAGGGATTTCCTAGAACCTTCTAGAAGAGCGATGAGTCTCTTATTGTATGTGCAGTTGCTACTGCCTCTTATCGCTCACAAAATAGAATTTCAAAACCCAGGGAACCCTGCTCCAGGCTAAGAAGCATGTCCGTCCCCAAGCTGTGCAGGGGCCCAGCACCCCTTTCTCATCTGCTCAGGTGTCACTGCAGACATGATGGACTGTAGCCCGCCGGTCCTCTGTCCATGGGACTCTCCAAGCTAGAATACTGGAGTATCCCCCCTTCTCCAGGGGATTTTCCTGACCCAGGGATTGAACCCAGGCCTCCTGCATGGCAGGTGGATTCTTTACCGTCTGAGCCACCAGGCGAGCCCCAGACACGCACACAACTGGTCTCAATGGCCAAAACCACCAAGAGACCGCCAACCGCCACAGCAGGAATGACAGCAGGAACAAGGGCCACCACTGATGAGCAGCTACCATGTTCTGGGCAGTGGGGCCGCTTGACACACGCTTCATAGACGCTCACCGGACCCTCACAGCGACACTGACGAGAGGGCGTCACCATGTCATTCAAGGAGTTACATGCCGGGACTTGGAGGGGCTAAGACCCCGCCCTCCCCCTGCAGGGGAACCAGATCCCTCATGCCACAAGTAAAGATTCCACCTGGTGCAACCAAGATCGAACGTCCTGTACACCGCAACTAAGATCCGGCGTAGCCAAACAAAATATTTTTTTAAAAACACACTTACATTCCTTGTATATGGCTAAGAAAATGGAGGCTGAGAAAGAACAAGCAACTTGCCCAGCGTCCCCAGGTAATTAAGAAGCAAGAACAGACCTGAACTCGGGTCTGACACCAACCCTCTCTTCACCTACAGAGATTTTGGGGGTTGCTCCTTATCTGGCCTCGAGGGTGGGGTCAGGGTTGGGTGCGGCGCTCATTAATAATATTCCCATTGCCAAGGACCTCTGTTCAGTCCTGAACAGTGGGTTTTCCTCCCATCGTAGGGCCTGTGCCTCCCTGTACTTCTGCTGCTAAGTGTATAAAAGCGTAGTTCTACCACCCCCTAGATTTCCTCTAAGTGTTGAATACACTGCACATTGTTAAACACACTGCACCCTTAGAGTTGTCTGTCCATTTATTTTTATTTAAAAAATCTGAACACAGGGCCAGCATATACTTGAGCTCATTGTTCTAATGGTGAAATTTAAATGTTCTTAAGAGAGCATGCTGCCCCAAATAACAATAACAACATCCCCACTGCGCCGGTAGATGGAGCGAGGCCTGCTGAAGACGTCTGACCGCAGCGCTTCACCCGGGAGAAAACACGACTCCTTCCTGTGGCTCAGATAGAAGAGGACAGGTTCTGCAGAGGCTCCGCCTTCCCACTGGGCTCAGCTCACAGGCCTGAGGTCACTCCTGGTGCCCGGCCACTGCGCCTTTCTGGAAGACGAGTCATGTGCCAACCGCCCCAGGGGCCAACTCCACGGAGGGGGCACCTCCGCCCCCATGACCACACTCTGCCAGGTCGGAGGCTGAAGCCCGGAGGACTGAGACCTACCACCCACGTCTCGCAGGCCAGACTGCTCCCGAGTCTGCACAAACAGCACTCAGCTCTGGCTCAACAACCCTTCTGCCGCTGAGTCGTGACCTCCCCCGTCCTGGCAGTTACTGGCGAGACCCCCCCCACCCCCGTTCCCCACCCCCCCCCCCGAGCTCCGCCTGCAGGTAAGCGACATGTGACCATCTGGAACCGACACCTGCTTTTCTGAGAAGGAATTTCCCCTTAGAGATGATCCAGTCACAGTGACTAAATCCTCATTTATTTGTGCAAACATTTCCTCATATTTACAGCTTATACTCTTCTTGCAAAACCACACACAGACACACATGACCTGTGCAAATTCCCCCCACGTATATTCAAAGTTTATTATACATCTTTCCCCACAGTAGGGATCACAAACAGGTGGCTGACAAGGGTTTGAAGCCACTTCCTCTGCAAGCCCGTCCTGGAAGCTGACTGGAAGCAGAGAGGAATGTGAGCTGTCAGAAAGCCCAAAGCGATTTCAGAATAAACTGGCACTGAGGAAGCACAATCCAAGGAACAGGAGGGCCTCGCTCGGAACACAGCTTCCAGCTCACAGGAAAGAAAGATGCACCTCCAACTTCCTTAGCCCCAAACTTGAGGCTAAAATTCCCTCTGATCATTAAGCCCAGTAGACCAGAGAGTCTCTAGATGTGCTTATGTTCCAAGAGTCTCTGTGTGGACTTCCCCATTGATCCAGAGGTGAACAATCTGCCTTGCAATGCAAGGGACACGGGTTACATCCCTGGTCAGGGAATTAAGATCCCACATCCTTGGAGCACCTAAGCCCACGCATTGCAACTACTGAGCCCGCGCGCTCCGGAGTCCAAGCTCCACAACTAGAGAAGGCGTGTGCCGCAACTACTGAGGGACATGTGCTCTGGAGCCCGCAGGCCCCAACTAGAGCGTCTGTGTGCCCCAACAGAAGGTCCTGCATGACAGCACAGATCCCAAGTGCCACAACTGAGACTCGGTGCGGCCAAATACTAAAAAACAAAACAAAACAAGACTCTCTGTACAGCGCATTTTAACTTATTAAGATTAACAATTCTTAAAAAAATAAATAAAGCAAATAAAATTAACAATTCCTTTCAAAGGCTTTCTCCAATCCATGGAAAACCTGGGCTGACACTCCCCAGAAGACTCCGACCCAGCCTGCAGGATCACACAGGCTAAGAGACGAGGGTGCATGTCGCCACCATGGTGAGAATACCAGCTGCCCTCCCAGTGGGGAACCTGCGAGGTGCAAGCAGGTGACCTTGGACAGGTCATTTCCCTCCACTCCAAGCGTCACTTTCCTCAGTGGGACCGTGGGACCAACAGGAGAGCGAAGTGGTAACCTCTTATGACCCTCTCTTATGTACTAGGAATTGCATATCCATTATTTCACTGAATCTTTGAGACCACTGGAGAACGATGATGATGGGGACCAGGGGGATCTGTAACAGTAATCGCTATTGCTGTTTGGTTTACTCCGGCTTGCAACCACCAGAACTCAGGTACATCACCTCACTGAGTTCTCACAACAGATGAGGAACCGGGCCTCTGCCGTCGCTGAAGTTTCCTCCCACTGGAGCCAGCAGTGACTAATAACACCAATCAGGAAAAAGGGCTCATCCTCAGGACAGCACGCAAGCGGGGCAGGAGGGTGCACCCTCCCGAGGAGCCCATCTTGGAGGAGAGACCCCGGGACGAGGCAGTGGTGGTGTCACAGGAGCGGGGAGCAGGCCGAGCCCTTGGGGCCACACCGAGGAGGAAGAGGAAAGCCAAGGAGTGTACCGCTGTATCTGTGCCGAGGCCCTGAGTTTGAGAGCCATCTTCACCCCATCAGACCACACCGCAGCTGGCTGGATGAGCTGATCTCTCCTCTACCAATCCCCCATCACACACCCAGTGGAACCCAATTCATCCTTCAAACTAGCAGAGGGTCAGGAAGACCCAAAAGGATAGCCATCTTCCAGCCTTCACAGGCTGCCCTAAAAACTAAAGCATTATTTTTTATGCTGTTTCCACGGGAATCCGTATTCCCACTCCCAGCAAGCAACTTTTTATAAAGGACCTTTTGTGAGAAAAACAACCCACTTCCCAGTCTGGAGCCACCTGAGCCTGTGGAGCTACAGGGAGTATGTGCCTTCCATACCAAGCAAAAGTGAGTGGCAATGAAATGACAGGAGACGAGGAAAACCAGGGCCCAAAAGGACACAGGCCTCCCAGAGCAACATGCCGAGATGAAAGAGGACAGGAAGTGGGCTTGGTCCCACACGAGGCCAAATCCCGGACGCTAAGTAGGCACACAAGAAATATTTGCTATTGAATTCTGCGTTAAGTCACCAAGCTTCAGCTTCCTCACCATTAATACGGGGCAATTAAAACTGCATCATAGGATTTAAGCAGAAATTAAATTTAATGAAAATATGCACATGAAAAAGTTTGGAACTTAGAACGGAATCAGCACTTACGACCCTCCATTCTGCACTAGGAATTTTATATCCATTATCTCACTGAACCTCTGGAACAACCTTGGGAAATGATCATGACGGGGCGGGGGGCAGTGTGTAACAGGGATGGCTACTCCTGCTCGGTTTCCTCCAGCTTTGCAACCACCAGAGCCCAGCACATCACCTCAGTTAGTTCTCACAACACGCTCCACACCAGGAACCTGGGATCCCTCTGGAGCCTGAATTGCAACTCAGGTCTGCTTGACCACAGAGGCAAAGCCGTCACTCATTCTTCATTTGTTTACTGACCATCTCCTGTGTGTCAGGCTCTTTGGAAGGCACTCGATATAGAGCAGAGAGCAAGACAGACACTGTCTCCACTCCCATGTTACCTATGGTCCAACAGGGAGAAAAAGACAATTAAGCAAGCAATTATTGCGATAGCAGGTGGATTAGTCAGGATTCTCCAGAGAAACCGTCAACAGGAGATATGTACGATATGACAGAGAGACAGACAGAGATGAAGGCAGGGGTATTTATTTCAAGAAACTGGCTCACCATTAGGGGAGGAGGCAAGTCTGAAATTCACTGCACAGCCCAGCAGACTGGAAACTCAGGTAAGAATCGATGCTGCAGAGTTACGTCCGAAGTCTACAGGGAAGACCAGCAGCCTGGAAACCCACAGAGGGTTTTCTCTGTGCTGTCTGAGGGACAATTTCCTGTTCTACCAGAACCTCAATGTCTGCTCTCATGATCATCAATGGATGCGATCAGGCCCACCTCCACATTCCAGAGGGTAACCTGAGTTAGTCAAACTCAACTGACTGCAATGTCAACCCACCTCCAGATTCCTTCACTGTGGTATCGAGATCAGTGTTTGCCCAGACAACTGAGCGTGACAGACAGCCTAGCCAAGTTGACATATAACAGTAACCATCACTGGGGCGGGAGGTGGGGGGTGGGGGGGACACAGTATACAGAGTGTTAAGGAAACACAGAGAAGAAATCTGACAACAGGATTTAGGAAACGTTGGAAGATTTAAGAAGTAAGCAGGCCTTAGAAGCTCAGAATGTTCCTCAGAAACTATGTAAATTTACTTATCAAAGACTTATTCCTCATATAAAACATACCAGGGACCCCATAGTTAAAGGAGGCTGAAACAATAACTCAGTCCATCCGTCTGCTCCCTAAGATGCTCTGAGGGGCATCCTCACACCACATTTTCATAAAGTGACTCACAGTGGTACACACCAAAGAGTCTTAAGGCTCACAGCAGAGCCCCTGAACAGCAAGGAGCAAAAAAAGCAGGAGGGGCGTGTGCATCTAGCGATGACCAGGTGCTCCCAATTTCCGGAAACACGCGAGGTCAACGGAATCTCCCTGCTCGCCATCCACTGAGGACAGATGGCTGAGTCCCTCTTAAAATCTTCCAGCCTCCTCTGAGGACCTGAGCTCCGGGACCTGCAGCTGAGCGCCGGGAGACAGCAGGCTGGGGAGGGAGGCGTAAAGGGCTGCCTTTTATTATTCAGTCCCCACAAGGTCATCTATTTGGCGAAGCTGCCGAAGAAGCTAACTTTTTAACGAGCAGCTCTCAGTGGGAATCACTCTCTCTGTCTCATTAGCAGGCACGAAGGGCTCTCCTCTGCGGGCGGCAGTGAACTCCAAGCCCCAGAAGGCCTGCAGGTGGACAGGGACAGTCAGAGTCAAGTGCAAGAGGCAGGCGATCACTCTTCCTCATCAGGCAGGGGAACAAGTGGGCCCTAACCCAGTCTCCGCAGGGGCCTCTGGTTCCCCAGCACCGCCCCACCCCACCGCGGGGAAGGCAGGATCAGGCGGCTCTCTCCTCCATGTGGATGGCCGGCTGGACGGTAAGCTGGTGAGGACCATCGGTTCCATGCAGTTAGCAGACATCCAGTAAAAACATGGTGAATGGACGGGTGCATCTAGACCTTCCCATTAACAGACCAGCAATACCACATCCTCTCTTAATATAGATGGTGCAGAGGCTCGGAAATGCTTTTCCACTGGAAGTGAGGGTTCACAGAGAGCCTTTCACATGCCACGCAGGCTTGTGCTACCTGTCCATAAAGACCTGGAATCAAGGGTGTGTGTTAGTCCCTCAGTTGCGTCCAACTCTGGGTGACCCCATGTAGCCCCACCAGGCTCCTCCGTCCATGGAATTCTCCAGGCAAAAATGCCTGAGTGCAGAGCCATTCCCTTCTCCAGGCAATCTCTTCAGCCCAGGTCGCCTGCACTGCAGGCAGATTCTTCACCACCTGAGCCACGAGGGAAGCCAGGCTGCCCTCTCCTCCATGTGGACGGCGAGACAGAAAGCCAGGTCAGGACTGTCGGTTTTACTCACTTGGCAGACATTCAGTAACTATAGGCTGAATGGACAGATGCATCTAGACCTTCTATTAATACACCAGCGACACCACATCCTCTCTCAATACAGATGGCGGCAGAGGCTTGGAAATGCTTTTCCCCTGCAAGCGAGGGTTCACAGAGAGCCTTTCACGTGCCATGCGGGTTCATGATACCTGTTCATGAAAGACCTGGGATCGAGAGAAGACCACCAAATGGCAGGGAGGCAGAAGAATCCTGGCCTCCACGGAATGTAGCTCTGATTCGAGCGCCATCAGTCTTAACCTGTGTGCCAGCTTCCTCTTCCGTAAAACGGGACTGCCTCCTTCCAGGGCCATGCTGGGGTCCCGCTCCACACTGGCCGCCCTCCCCCTTCCAGAACCTAGCCACGTGCTCACCACGACGGGGGCCCGGCATCTGAGGCCCGGCGTCATCGGCAGCCATGCGCCATCGTCGACGCGCGTGGGGCTCCATCAGCCAAGTCCCTGGCCAGGCAGGCTACTAAAGGCGGCGCCGGTGCCGAAGCAGGTTCTTTTCCCAGGAGATTAATTTATTAACTCTTCCTGAAAGCTGTTTGTTTGGGAAAAGAATGCACACCGGCTCCAGGTGAACACATGTTGCTAAGGACAAAGGCCCAGAAAACAACACCGCTCCTACGCTTGTCTGCAACGCCGAAGGCGCCAGAGACCCCTGGCTTTCTGCAAGACCCTGGCCAGGCTGCGAACAGTGAGAAGGGCCTCTGCAAGTTCCCAGGGCCCAGGGCGCCCTCTGCAATTCCACAGCAGATCGAGTCGCAGCTGAGGAAGCCCTTCCTAGAGCTGTGGCCAACACCCAGTCGTCCCCGAGGAACACCCTTGCCTGTCGCTTCCCCCAGGGTCTGACCTTCCCATCAGACCCGAAGCTCCCTGAGGGCCAGGCCCCTGCGGGCTGATTCCTGCCACATCCCCAACATCCCACAAAAAGTGAGTTCTGTGAAACTGAATGCAAAGACCTCTGTGTGGGGGCCTCCAGTGGTGGCAGTGTATGTGCGTGGAACTGTTTTCCTCAGGAGAGGGCCCGAAGGTTTCATCATCTGCCAGCAACCGCCTCCGAGGAGGGACGAATGCTGAGCTCCCAGGCGGGAGCTGCGATGGACCCCTAACACTCACCCCTCATCCTGAGGGGCCACAGCGCGTAACGGCCTCTCCCGCTTCAGGACAACGCTCCCCCTCGCTTCTGCCTGCCCTCCTCCTTCCTTCCGTTTTAGTCAGACCCGCCATCCCTTCAGGAGCTCCCCCCAGCCCACCTCCTCTGAGAGGTCCCCCAGGAGCCCCCAGCGGGAGCCTATACTCCCCCCACCGGGACCACAATGGCCAGCTGGGTGCCACCTGCGTGACACCTCCCCCTCGAGTTAGCCATTGTTTAGACCCGGAGTACTGACACCCCGGGATCCCACTACAGTCTGTGAACGTCCTGAAGACAGGAGCTAGGGTCGTCGTCCTCAAGGTGCCCACCACATCTGGAGCTCAATAACTAAATGCGCGTTTAGAGGCATTCAGAGTGGTGTGTTCAAGTAACAGGCTACAGAGTCCAGGCTCATTTTCAGTAAAGATTTTTCCTTATACAATACCACTACAAGAGTTTGTTAAAATACTACCCCACCAAACAAACAAAATCAACTATTTTTCTCTGTTCTCTCCCAGACCCTGTCCATAAGCACAGGTAAGATTTATAATACATAACAATATTCAAAATATAAACACAACGTTAGCCTCCAACGTCTTTCCCCCTTAACATGGCCTCTCTAAACATGCTTTCACTTGAGATGGAAAGCCTGTATTTTGTCCTGCATTTCTCCTCACAGGGTTTCTACAACAACCAACCCAGCAGATGCGGAGCCTTGCAATTCCATTCTTTCGTAACAGAACATTTTTTTCCCCATAGGCAGCTTCTCTTCCCCAGGTGTGAAAGCAGATTTTCTTTCTCATTCTCCAAAACATCAAAGGTTTATTTTCACATGAAAGCTCTCAGCTGAACGCGTAGTAAAACGGACTAGCCTCACGCATGCAGGATCCTTGCTGGTCAACGGGTCCCCAGCACAGATCTGGGAACTACTGCATGAATACCCAGCTTCTGGACTCCAGCATCCTGCCCAGCCCCCCCAGACCTCTGACCGCCCCTTGCCCGGTCCCTTTCCCTCTGCTCGCCATACTACGAATGCATGATCCCTCCCTCTCTCTTCCTCACCAGCTCGCCGGCCAGGCCCCGTCCTGTCCCTGATGCTTGCCCGGGGCTGTCCCCAGTGACTCCCCACAGTCACCACCACACACCCTGGGGACCCTGCCTGGACTCTCGTTTATCTGCCTGTTCACATTAAAAGGAACAGGATGCTCCCATCAAAGGAGTAAAAGGAAGGCTTGCTGTCCTTCTCGGGGCCTTTTAGAAAACAAAGGGTCAACAGGACTGGGCACCATCTAGACTCTCCAAACACAATATACAAACCCTCAGAAAAGTGTGGAAAGTCAAACAGATGCTCCCCTGATTCTCCCCCCACAGAAGAAAAACACCTCTGGCTCCACCCCAAGGCCGGAAAACAGCTCTAGGGAAGATGCCTCCTACCAAAGCCACAGGTTTTGTGTCCCTGAGTAAGTATGTTCTAGAGTCCAAAGTCCTTTCCCTGAAAAACAAGTGTGACGCTCAACCTCCTTATTGACTGGGGAAATGCAAATGAAGACCACAAGGGCTTCCCTAGTGGCTCAGTAAGGGTCTGCCTGCCAATGCAGGAGACACGGGTTCAATCCCTGGTCCAGGAAGATCCCACATGCTGCGGAGCACCTAGGCCTGTGTGCCACGATCACCGAGCCTGTGCTCTAGAGCCGGGAACCACAATTCCTGAAGCCCATACACCCGAGGGCCTGTGCCCACAGGAGAAGCCCCCGCGATGAGCCTGAGCACCAGGCTGGAGAGGGGCCCCTGCTCACCACAGCCAGAGACGCGCCCGCGCAGCTGTGACGACCCAGCACAGCCAGAGGTAAATCACACACACACACACACACACACAACGTGACATCACAAAACTGACAACAGTCAAAAAGTCTGACCGTGACAACTGTTGGTGAGAATCCAGGGCAATGAAAACTCCTACCACTACAACCACTCCTAGAGTACAAATACGGCAAGGAGGAGATCTTTTTTTAATGCTTATTTATTTGACTGCAACAGGTCCTAGTTGCAGCCTGCAGGATCTTTGAGCTGAGGTGTGTGGGATCTAGCTCCCTGACCAGGGATCGAATCTGGGTCGTCTGCACGGGGAGCACGGCATCTTAGCCACTGGACCACCAGGGAAGTCCCAAGAAGGAGATCTTCAAACACAGTTTCCAGCAAACTTAAGCCGTTCAGACTGTATGACTCAGCCATGCGAGTCTATTCTGATAAACTCTCACATATACACATCAGGAAGTATGCACAAGGATATTCATATGCACAGCGTGAGCAGACCAAACAAATCAAGAACTTGAATGTCCATTAAAAGGAGAAAAGACAAAGTGTGGGCCCAGTGAACCGCAGCTACAAGGCGTCGACAGGACAGCCCGTGCAGACAGCAAGCTGGACAGCACAAAGTATTCTTCAAGGGACGGAGGAAGCCAGCCTCACAGGGTGGGTGCGTGGGGGCTTCCAACTGGGGAGAAACACACATGAGGTGAAGGGGGCTGGGAATAACACTGCGCTTCCCAGCCACGTGGTGACTGCGTAGGTTATTGCTTTATTGGCATTCATACTTGACTCGTGCATGTCAGATGTTTTTCCATCTATGCAACATTCGTACGTAGACTGGGGCAGGGAGCGGGGTTTGAGGGTAAACTCAAGGCCTCTCCTCTCCATATAACCGGTTTTCCTCTGGAACATCTTGTTCTCTCTGAAGGCATCTATACGTGTTAAGGGCTCTCAGTACTGACTACCACCCTTTTCCCTTGAGTCAAGTCAAAATTCTATCTAGGGGACACAAAACCAAAAGGGAAATCTATCTATTCAGACTGCAAAGCAAGATCTATGCTAGAAAAATCTCCACAACCACAGCACCTGCTAACTGGGCTTGCAAGAGTGCAGAGCGCACCTCCAGGACGCTTTACCTAAGAAGGAAGATCCCGGTGGTGGGCATTCGGCACTGACATCCCTCTTCCAGAGAAAAAACGGAGCATCCTGAGACTTCCTAGGGCCCAGGTCAGAGGTACACAGAGCTTCCTTCTGGGGCATCACCAGTGGAAGGAGTTTCTTCATCAAGAAATTCTTCAAAGGGCTCATCCTCTTACCACATACAAATGCCTGGTCTTTTCCTGCTCAATTCACCCTTCAATCCAGCAAAATTTTCTCTGTATCACTATTGCCTGCATTTCTCTATATCACTCTTGTCCCCAAAGGTACTGGTGGCCAGATGTTGTCCTGCCCGTAGACCAACCACCCACCCCCAACCCCACCCCTACTCTCTACCCATCTGGTTCACCTGATTTACACACCACCTCGGACACCGCCTGTACCTCAAGTCCTCCCTCAACTCCCAGGAATCCGCCCCTACGCCGCCATCCCCACTTTCACTTGAGAAGAGTCATCTGGGGTTCAGTCTCTAGTCCTCCCTGTCTCAATCCAGTCTCCAACCTTGTCACAGTTCCAGCTCCTGAAATTCTATTGCTGTCCAAGGAAAGTGACCCCAGGTATTAGGTGGATAAACATGTCTTTCTCCCAGCAAAACCAAAGTTGTATTGTAAACCACCCCCCTGCCTCCACCTCCGACTTCTCTCTTCCTCTGAGCCCACGTTTACGACGTTCTGAATCAACTCCCTGATCTAATGTAATGACAGAAGCAATGATAATAATGCATACCTACCGCATGTCTAGGATCCTGGTGGCTCAGTGGTAAAGAATCCACCTGCCAATGCAGGAGACGCGGGTTCGATCCCTGGGTCAGGAAGGTCCCCTGGAGAAGGAAATGGCAATCCACTCCAGTATTCTTGCTTGGGAAATTCCATGGACAGAGGAGCCTGGCAGGCTACAGTCCATGAGGTTGCAAAAGAGTCAGACACAACTTAGTGACTAAACAGCAGCAGCATGTTCTACAATGCACCTAGCAACGTGCTGGTCAATATAAGAGCACAGAAAAGAGAGACACAGGCGCCCATATGCATCGCCATGAGACGGGATGCTGCCAGCTGAGAAGAGCAGAGTGCAAATGGATGTATACAAAAGGATCTCTTATTTGTAAATCACAATATATATTTTTGGCACACACAGAAAAGATACGGAAGAATATATTCTAATTCATTAACAGCTGGAGGACAGGCAGCTCTTAGGTACCTTTACCCTGGACGCTACAGATTCTCTAATGCTTCATTTTTTATTATGAACATTCGTTATTTACGTAATAGGGAGACTTTTTAAATAAATCTTAAGAGACAGAGCCAGACAAATCTCCAGTTCTCAGGAAGCTTCCAATCTGGTTGCTAAAGTAAAAGTGAACACACAGGATGGGCGTGAACAGGACGGCAAAAAAAACCAGTTATCCGCACCTTCCAGGAGGAGGGGTCCCGGGTGGCTCACATGGGGAGCCATGTGGGGGAGAATCTGCCTTCCATGCAGGAGACACGGGGGCTGGGGGCCAGTCCCTGGGTCAGGAAGATCCCATGGAGTAGGAGATGGCAACCCACTCCAGTATTCTTGCCTGGAAAATCCCATGGGCAGAGGAGCCTGGCGGGCTACAGTCCATGGGGTCGCAAAGGGTCTAATGTGACACACTCCAGGAGAAGGATGGAATATCACAGATGCCAGCTGTCCATTCTGGGTAATGAATGCCAAAGGAATTAGAAGCAAAGATCAGCTGGCCATAAGTTTTCAGAAGGGTGGGCAGGCAGGGAGGGATTTGCTACCGCAATGGATGGAGAAGCAGAAGGGAGGCATAAAAAGGGGCCAAGTCAGGAGGGACAGACTCCCTGAACTTTACCAGTTTCTAAAGTGGTATGAAATAATCTGCCCTCGCTATAAGTGGCTGATTCTGAATGCACAAGCCAAATATAATCTCTACCAAACCAAAAGGAATATCCCAAATATACCTTTAAAAAAAAACTTACTCTGAAATAATGTTAGAATGACTCTAAGGAATGAAAAAAGAGCTTAGAGTTCCCCTATACCCTTTACCCAGCTTCTTCTAATGTTAATAACTTACATGAACCACAATACATTTATCATACTAAGAAATTAACACTTGTTCAATACTATTAACTATAGACTTCTTTTGGATTGCACTAGTTTTTCCACTGATACCCTTTTTTCTTCTAGGATCCAATCCAGGAAACCATACTGCATTTAAGCTAACTTGTTTTTAAACAAGCAAACATTTTATGATTATTTACTCTCTCTTGCTAAGAAAACGTGCTGGCACTCAGGGCAAAGACTTTGTCCTTCTCCTCATCATCAAAGAAAGCAATCTTTGACAGATCCGCCAGCCTCCAAAAGAACAGAATTTGATCTACAGTGAGATAAAAACCCAGACAATGACCAAACCTCTTAACCCTCCAGGAGCGGCCACAACCCTGTCCTCTCTCCACGGCAACTAACTGGTATTTAAAAGTAATTTATGTTAATTGCAATCGGGCATATATGAACATTACAAAGCAAGCTGGCTTCAAACAAAAAGGCTCAAGAGAGGAGCGTAACAAAAAATTAATTTTGTAAAAGACCTATTTCTTATTCCAACTTGTTTTTAAATATATGTTCTGAGTCACACCCCATTAACCGTCTCAATTTATTAATAATCTCAGGGCAACCAACTATCTCGGATCATGCAAAGAAGAAATCTTGCATAAAAAAGAAAATGAAGTGTCTACACACAAACATTAAGCAGGTAGTCAGCTGTGATGACCAGAGAGAATTATAATTTTTTTGAACCACAATTTGTGGTAGGGCAAAAAGAGGAAGGTACACAAACGAGTAACTCAAACTTTGCAAAGAAAAATTTTCTCCCTGAGCATGAGATTATCAGAAACGACTGGTTCAAAGAAAGTGCTCTGGAATTCCCTCCCCATCACCGAAGTCTGTGACAGCAGAAGGCCCCGTATTCTCAAAGACCCTGCTTTGAGCTGAGGAAATGACGGTGCTGTTTTGGCATTTTAAAGCAAGAACAAATACTTTCGCTATAAAATCCACTTTGTAGATTGAATCAGCAAGACAGCTGTTTATACAGAAACCTTTTCCTTTCTCCCTGCAAGCCCCTCAGTGATTCATATCGGTAATAAAACACTGGCTAGAACAAAGAAAAACAGTTTGAACAAGAGAAAAAGGCACCAACAGCACACCCCACCATCTTAATACCAAGCCAGTCCATTGCTCTGAATGACGCATCTCAGCCCACCCTGTTTGTCAAAGAGAAAAGATGCCCCAAAGCAGGCCAACTTTCGGTGGCAGAGCCAGAATCTGGGTTCTCGTTTGCGGAAAGCGCCCCACGGTGTGCATCTTTGCCACGCCAGGCTCTGAAGTCAGCCTTATTTCTGGCCACAGGCACCTGCACAACTCACTACACCCTCTCTTGGTCTCCGCTCTGCCCACACCATGAGCCTCCATACCAAGCACCCCGGTGGCAGGACCCCAGTATTAAATCCTGAGTGACAGAGGAAGACCTGGAAGGACAGGAAGGCACACAGCCATCCTTCATGGGAAACGAAATGCCAAGAATCCCGTGTGCCCTGAAAGATGAGCACCTTCCCACAGCCCAAGTCTTTCCCGTTGACTCTGCCAGACCCAAGTCCAATGCCTGTCCCCCCGTGAAGCCTTCCCAGCTCTCCCCCTCCGCCCGCCTCGCAGGACCTGTAGCTCTTTCAGCATCCTTCACCTGTGGGCTGTAGCACCTACACCTGCTGATAACCTGCCTTCTCCAACGCTGCAACTCACAGGCCAAGGACACCCCTTCCTCAACACTGTAACCCCAGCACCACACCCCGCATCCAGCCCAGAGCCCGGGATCAACAAATGTTTGCTCGGCGAATGAACACAACCCAGCGAACCCCCAGAAACCACATTCCTAAATGCTAATCACCACTCGCTGCATGAATAATGAAGAAATGAACTAACAACCGTCTCCTTGTTGGCCAAGTTGCCAAGTCCTTCGGGAGCACAGAGAAGGGGTCAACTGACTTGTGGCCGACGTCTGCCGGTCCAAAGACGAGACGGCCCGCCTTGAAGGGGGCCGCGAGCCGCAGGGAAGGGGGGCCACGCCTGTCCCACAGCTGGCAGCTCCCTGAGATGTTACCAGTCCAGCTCACTTCCCCAGGACCACAAGCCCCCAGAGCTGGTCTTGGTGTGGCTGACTCGGGGATGTCAGCGAGAGAGCCCAGCTGTCCACCCCAACACTCATCTGGCAGAGCCCCCTGCACCTGCCAGTACTTAAAACTCAAAGTCAAATGCTCAAACAGCACTCAACTGGGGTGCGCTACCGAGCAAACCACCCAGGCTGGATTTATGAGAGAGGAGGCCCCAATCTCTTCCCCACTTGCTGGAGTAAAAAGGTCATATTCATTCAATCTCGTGCTGGTTAGGCCTGCATGCTCCCAAGTCTAGGATTCATTCTATCCATCAAAAAGAAACAAGCCCATCTCCAGCATGTACTATTTGTAAACTTTCACATGCTGGCCATTCTGACTGGTGCAAGATGGTACCTCACGGTAGTCTTCATTTGTATTTCTCTAATAACTAGCAATGTTGAGCACCTTTCCACAGGCCTACTGGCCACCTGTATGTGAGCTTTGGAGGAATGTCTATTAGGTCTTCTGCCCAGTCTTCAGTTGGGTTGTAGGAGCTGTTTATATATCTTGGAAATTAAACCCTTGTCAGTCACGTCGTTTGCAAGTATTTTCTCCCACTCCACAGGCCGCCTTTTCGTTTTCTTTCTGGTTCCTTTGCTGTGCAAAAGCTTTTAAGTTTGATTAGGTTCCATTTGTTTATTTTTGCTTTTATTTCTATTGCCTTTGGAGACTAACCTAAGAAAACATTGGTACACTTCATGCTGGAGAGGGTGTGGGGAAAGGGGAACCCTCCTACACCACTGGTGGGAATGTACGCTGGGACAGCCATTATGGAAAACAGTATGGAAGTTCCACAAAAAAACTAAAAACAGAGTTATTATATGATCCAGCAATCCCACTCCTGGGCACATATCCAGAGAAAACTATAATTCAAAAAGATACAAGCATCCCTATGTTCACAGCAACGCTGTTCACAATAGCCAAGACAGGCAAACACCAAAATGTCCATCAACAGGTGAATGCATAAAGAGGGCGTGGTACATATGGAATGCTACTCAGCCATAAAAAATAACCAAATAATTCCAAGTGCAGCAATATGGATGACTCAGTGAAGTGAGTCAGAAAGAGAAAGACAAACACCATATACTTAGGGTATTTACCCCCTTCCACAGATACCACTATATGTGGAATCTAAAATATGACACAGTGAACCTACCTACGAAGCAGAAGCACTCACAAACAAGCAAACAGACTTGCGGCCACCAAGGGGGAAGGGTGGAGGGGAGGTGGCCTAGGAGTTTGGGGTCAGTAGATGCAAACTGTTACACCCAGAACGGATGGACAGGAAGGCCCTGCCGTCCAGCACAGGCAACTGTATTCAATGTTTGGGGATAAACAAAAGGGAAAGGAGATTAAAAAGAATGTGTGTGTATACACAGGTGCGCGCGCACACACACACACACACACGTAAAACTGGATCACTTTGCCGTACAGCAGAAATTAACACACCACTATAAATCAATTCAAAAAAAAAAGGGAACTTTCCTGGTGGTCCAGAGGCTAAGACTCCACGCCCCCAAAGCAGGGGGCCCGGATTCCATCCCTGGTCAGGGAACCAGATCCCACGTTCCCACACACCGCAGCTATGACCTGGTGTGGCCAAATAAAGACAATAAATATGCGAAAAGAAAAGCAGCGAGTCTGCCTCAGGAAGCCTCCGTGAGGGTCATCTGTAGGACCTGCCCACTCCCTTACCCACCCCTGGGGAGACACAGAACCAGATATGGACACACACATGAGAGACACAGGAAATGTTTTCAGCTTCTCTGAACAATCCTTAGGAAAAGGAAACATGCATCACCTATCCAGCTACATCTAATATCAACCATTCCTTAAAAGAAAAAAAAGCACTGACTATACAGTCAGAGAATGTGCTATATACATCTAAGAAAAAAAAAGTGTGATCAGATACGTGAGGCTTTTCTAATTCTGCAGGTAATCAACCATGGCAAGGTACCATGAGTACTACCATATCCTTGTTTGGCGGGGGGGGGGGGGTAGTGGTGCAGAGGCAGAGGCAGGCTCTCACTGCCCAGGACTCAGAGCAGCCTTGGCCCCACACCACCCCTCTTCTCTACCTGGGGCCAGGAGCACCCCAAGCTCTGCACATACCCCTTGGTGGCTCCATACTCCAAGCTGGAAGCAGGACAGGCCACGTGAAGTTTCTTCCAAAGGTCAGGGCGCTGGGTCACCCTCTTCCCAGCCTGACCTGCCACCCCGGGATCTGCAGCAAACCCCACCCTGATTCACCAGGAGCAGCTCTGAAAACCACAGGCGCTCAACACTGCTGACCCAGTAGCTAGAGTTTTTTTTTTTTTTTTACCTTGTTGAGTATAAGCAGTGAATTGTTGAAATGTTTCTCAAGTGTGACCCTCCAAGAAGAAAATAACATCCTATGTTTTGGTTCAAAAGACGAGCTCTTTACCTAAAAGGCTCTTACCCTGAAGCTTTTGGTACTGGGAATGATCTCCCTCCCCGCACAGCTTTTGTAGGCTGATGGGTTTTCATCAAGAGGGGCACACCTAGGAGAAGAGGGTCTTTTCTCAGAGCACAGGGGTATATCTGGTTCTCCTTCACTTCCCTAAAATCTTAAGCCCCGACAGGGAACTGACCGAAAGGCTACAGGAAAGGCTAACTCATCATTCCTGGCCCCAAACACTCCCAAAGGCAACTTGGGGTCACCTCACCAATGACAGCCCTGGAGGCCCTGATGACAGTCCCAGACACAGGGGTCCCCAGCAGCTGCAGATCCCAGGGTGAGGCACTCCCCAGCTCCGTTTGACGAGCACCCCAGGGGAGTTCTCACACCTGCACTGGCTCAGCCCTGACTCACCCTATCTCCAGACACCCCACCCTCTCCCACTCCCCCGGATCACCAGACCCAAGGCAGCGGGAGCTTCAAACTCCCGCCCCCACCTTTTCATACTCAGCCTCTGCTCATGTCCAGGTCCTGGGCTCATAAGTAAGGGGTGTCCCTCAAACCCTTCTCAAAGACAACTCTGGTCCTCCCATCGTTCACAAGCCTTCGTGATTCCAGCCTGGCTTTGGGTACTGGTTCCGCATCTTGGACGGAGTGCAACATCCTTCCTGCTCTGGCCCCCAGACCACCTGTCCAGCCTCCGCTCCCACCCAAACCCTGATCCCACTCTCCAGCCCCCTTCCCCAGAGGCCGCTGTCCGACTGCTCTCTCTTGCGCTCTGAAAGTGAAGTGAAATGAAAGCCACTCTGTCCTGTCTGACTCTTTGTGATCCCATGGACTATACAGTCCATGGAATTTTCCAGGCCAGAATACTGGAATGGGTAGCCGTTCCTGTCTCCAGGGGAACTTCCCAGCCCAGGGATCAAACCCAGGTCTCCCGCATTGCGGGCGGATTCTTTACCAGCTGAGCCACAAGGGAAGCCCTCTCAGGTGCCCCAACCCGGTCCCCATAAGTGCACCCCCCGCCCTACCAAGGATCCATCTCCTCCTCTGTTCTCCTGCCTCCACCCCTACCGCAGCATTCTCCCAGCCCCGTGGAGGGCGGGGGCTGTCTTGCACTTCGTGTTCAGCCCTGTCTCTCCATCTCCAGTGTGGTGCTTGGCCTGGGGCGGGGCGGGGGGGCTCAGTCTGTGAAGTTTCCAGCCCTGTCCTGCCTGCCTCATTTCCAAGAAGAGGGTGCTAGCGAGGCTGGGTCCTGGGTTCCACCACCCTGGGCAACCTTGCCCTCCATTTGGGAGAAGCCAGTTCAAGGACCAGCCACCTGATCGGCGGTCCTAAGAGGGATGAGGCCGGAGCGTACAGGCAGCGCAACAGGACCCAGGCCCAGGGCAGCAAGAACCACACCAGCGCGTGCCCTGCTGATGACAGGTCAGGTGCGTCAGCTCCACACGTAAGAAAAAGCAGTAGTCGATCCATCTTTCAGCATCCTCTAATGGTACTAAGCAGTGTGTTTAGCTGTTATTTCAATAAGCCTTATTAAGACCCAATTTTCTTGGGTCTTCTTTCAGATTCTGCAGCATTAAAAGCCTCGCTGCTTAATTACATTAGGAGCACCTGTATATATTATGTGCAATAAATCAACTTTAATTTACCACCGCACAAGGCTATTCATCTTCTCCAGGTTATTTATTGCTCAGTATATTGGTGCTGAATTGTATCCTCTCCACTGTAAGAAAGAACAGTTGGGACAAGAAAAGGCAGAGCTGTATTGCAGAATGCTCCAAGATCCCGATCACACATATACACAGCAAAAAGGCAAGGAAAAGAAACATACAAGAGAATCTTGGCAATCTGCTCCTTGCTATTTTCCCTAAACACTCCCCAAACATTTTGATGTTTTCTGTTGCACGTGTGCACACACATATACCAGTTACCCATTGAAACAGGCCCACAGCTCTTGCTGGCAAAGTGAGAACCGGGCATGGGGCATCGGCTTAGCCAGAAACAGGGACACGTGGCAGGCCAAAGCAGACAGTTTTCCTGGCACCTCACGGCCGCCAGCACTGGCCCAGCCCTTGGACAACGCAGGTGTGCACGCCACTGTCAGCCGTGTCCTACTCTTGGGGGCCCCGTGCACTGCAGCCCGCCAGGCTCCTCTGTCCAGGGGATTCTCCAGGCAAGGATACTGGAGTGGGATGCAATTTCCTCCTCCAGGGGATCTCTCCCGACCCAGGGATCAAATCTGCATCTCCTGCCTTGGCAGGCAGATTCTTTACCGCTGAGCTACCTGGGAAGCTCACAGTGCAGGCAGGAGGACTCAACAGATCCAGGGGCAGAGAGACAGGCTTGTAGCCATCCACACCCACCATGCCCACCCAGCACCGAAATTTAGGCAACCTGGAGCGGGCAGAACTGCTTCCAGGCAAGCGGAGCTGAAGACAGGCGCTACTGGCAACCTTGGGGATCCTCGTGTCTTCAAAAACGCTGCCATTAAGAAAGAGCAACAGGCTTCCCTGGGGGTCCAGCAGCTAAGACCCCACCTGCCAATGCAGGAGACACGGATTTAACCCCTGCGCCAGGAGCAGCCCACACGCCTCAGGGCAGCCAGGCCAGTGAGCCGCAACCACTGACCCCCTCAGGCCCATGCTCTGCGGCAAGGGGGGCCGCCACCGTGAGAAGCCCCCAGCCCCCACAACTAGACAGGGCCCATGAGCAGCCACGAAGACCTAGGGCAAGCAAAAAGAAAATCAGTAAATCTTCAAAAAAAAACCACGGCGGCATAAAGTTCTCTGCAGACCCCCACCCCAACCCCACCACATCGGCTCCACCCAGGCCCTCAGCCACGGTCTTGATTTCAACACAGCCAGCGCAGGGCCCACACGAGCGTCCTGTACTGTGAAGTGTGAGGATCGCTGTCACAAAACCTCAGAGTAAGGCTGTCCGTCCACTCCAGAATAACATACACACTCATAACTCAACCAAGAGGAGGTTCCTGACTCCTTGCCAGGGTCTAGGCTCAGGCCTTTCCTTCCATTAATTTCTCCCAACCACCCCACAGAAGGTACCATGATTCGCACCCATTTTACAGATGAGAAAACTGAGGCACGGAGCAGTTACCTAACTGGCCCAGAGCCCCATCTTTATACCTGGCCAAGGAGTCTGGTCCCTAGACATATACTTTCAGCCATCAGGCTACACTGCCTCTCCCAGCCTAGATCCCCGTTTCCACATACACTGGACAGGCGCCTTTTGTTCTAAATAAAAAGGAGGCAAAAGTCACTGTGACATCATGAGCCCCACAGGCTGCCCATAAAGCCGTCTGGTTCCCCCAAATCCAGGATCTAAAGCCACTGCTTGGCAACCTGCTGGCAATACCCAGGTCTCGTCTCTGGGCTTCCCACAGATCAGACGCGGCAAGCTTCTCTCTCACTCGCTGACCAAAAGCTAGAAACCACGGCGGTACCCGGCGCCGACAGGCTCCTTCCTCCAGCATGGCAGCCAAGCCCTTGGAAACTAAACTAACATCACTAAATATTTCGCAGCCGCGTCCTTCTCATCAAGGGAGCTGTGATGGATTTTATGGCACACGACTGACTTTTTTACAAGCACAGCAGCAACTTTCAACTTCCATTTGATAATTTGCCTTTAATCTGGGCCTCGGAAAATCCCAGGCTAACCCATCTCACCAGACACCCGCTTGAGGGTTCGTTTTACAAGCGACAGAGAAGAATAAAAGGGGAGAAGGGAGGACAGCAGAGTCCTGGCAGGCGAAACTTTTTTTTTAAATGAATTCATTTCAAGTAAAAGTCCCATTTTGTGCATGCAGAGAGGCCCGCTCCTGAGTGAGGAATGCGTGTGTCCAGAGGACGAGAGGGGCAGATCAAACTTACAAGCTTGTAACCAAACTCCTGAAACACGGGAGAACGGAGAAGCGAGTACAAAGTCCCTTTGCAAAAGTTCTCCATGGAAAGCTCCACAGAGAGTTTGGCCCAGGGAAGCAGCCTCCTCTCTGCCCTTTCACTTGACTGGGTCACGGCCCGGCCCAAGTGATTTCCCCGGGCGCCTTCCCCCTCTTGAATTCCAGGAATATTTCACAGTGCAGGTCCTCAGACCCTCGGAACACATACAAACCTCTCCTGTCCTTCCCCCACAGACCACTGATTCTCAGCCAGAGGTGTGTCGCCCAGGAGACATCCGACAGGGCCTCCTGGAGACATTCTTAGGTGTCACGACTGAGGAAGGGGTGTCCCTGGCGTCCAGTGGGCAGCAGACAAGGATGCTGGGAAGCATCTTACAACATGCCCAACACAGCCCGCCACACCCAAAGCACTATCCAGCCCACAATGTCAACAGGGGCCCAGGCTGAGAAACGCTGGGCTGGAGCGCTGAAAAGTAACTACACATCGACGCTCAGAGTTCTCACAGCCCCTACTCCTTCTCCTGACGCTTCCCCAGTGGAAACGCGGGTTCGATCCCTGGGTCAGGAAGATCCCCTGGGGGTAGGGGGGGGGCGCGTGGTGACCCACTCCAGTATCCTCACCGGGAAAATCTCGTGGACAGGGGAGCCTGGTGGGCTACAGTCCACAGGGTCAAAAAGAGTCGGACACGACTGAAGCGACTGAGCAAGCACGCCTACATGCAACTCTTGTATCACCACCCTCTCCCACCACCCCGCTAAATAAAGGAAGAATCAGAAACTCAACCGAGCCATCTGTCATCTGGATGCAGAGGGTCTGCATGGTTAGAACCTCCCTCACTGTCCAGCAAAAGCCCCTCTCAGATAGGGGTCAGAGAAAAGGGGCGTGACCCAGGAGATGCTGGGGCTCCAATCGACCTTCTCAAGTGGCCTGGGACGTCAGCCCTAAATTGGCAGACCAACCCTCGGGGGTCGGGGGGTACTGTGCAAAGAAGAGAGGAGGGCACAGCGAAACTTCTGGGGCCTGGAAGCCCAGACAGCACACTGCAGCAGCTCCATCCAAATCAGCAAAACTAACCGCCTGACACAAGGTCTAACCCGTGCACAAGCTCTGGGCTTCCCGGCTGGACCATCGGCATTGAGCGGGCACCTGCTGGAAGCCAGGCATCACGCCCTGGGGAATGTGTCAGTGTCCACAACCGCCAGGCAAGCCTACCGCTCCCACTTCACACAGGACGCACCCGAGCCTCAGAGAGGTCACGTAAGTCGGCCAAGTCACACAGCCAGGATTCAATCCCAGAACTGTCTCTAAGACAGGCTCTATCTACCAACATGGCGGCTCTCTTCCGCCAATGTGACCCGGGCCGAGGGCTGGAGGAATAAAGCAGGAGGAAGCCCACATTCACCCTGCGTCTGCTCTCCCACACCCAGCCCGACTGCCGTTTCTGGAAGGGGACAGTCTGATACCTGTCTGGTCTACCGTGTCCCGCCTGAAAGCTGGCCCAGCACCACCCTCTTCCTCTTCCCACTCCAGGCACGGTCATGGGTGCACGGACTCTGCAGAGCAGGGTGAAGGGGACTGATTCCACCCAGGACCCACCGAAACCTACATCCTGCCCGCTTCAGGCAGGGCCTGCGATGGAACCCGTCTGATTGTGTGAGACTCACGAAAGGGGGGCTGAGGACCGGGCTGGCTGTGCATGTAGTTCCGGGGGTTTAACGAGGCAGGCAGAGGGGTCCTGAAGGCCTCGGTGGAGAGCAGAAAGGCCGAGGAGCACCCAGAGCCTCCTCCCGGAGCTGAAGCCCCAGCTCCCCCTCCCCGACCCCCAGGTTTGGACACACAACACAGCCTGGGGCTGAGGAACTGGGTCAGGACTGGACCGTGGACGCCGGTGGTCCTCTCTCTGAAACCCATCCTTAAATGTCCTCCCCAGGCTGGCCTCAAAGGGTTTACAGAAGAGACGACGGGCTGGCCACCATCCAGCACCCACATTCGGGGAGGATGGGGCTTCAAGCTCAGGCACCCTGAAGGAAGGGAGGGAGACAAGAAGGGACAGAAGGAAGAGGCTTTTGAGACCACGTATTTGCAGAACACTATCAGAGACCATGCATACGGAGTGGACGGGGGCTGCCTTCTTTTTTTATCTTTAAGTTCCCAATGCCGAGAGAAAAGTTGCTTCAGCAGCCTCTGCAGGCTCTCCAGGCCAGCCCCTCTCTCAGCTCCGCTCAGTGGCTGCGTTCTCCCCTGCAGGACTCCTCACTTCACGGCGAACTTCACCCCACCTCGGCGTTTTAATGAGCAGCCCCGAGTCTCTTCCCAATGCGGCCGGCTGCCCGCCCACCCCCAGAACATGCCTTCCTAACTCTGCTTGTTCACTCTGAGGAAGGGGGGCAGGTTTACGGGGAGGTCATTTTGCCTTAGGAAAGGAACAAATTAAGCTGAGGCCCACAGTGGGCTGAGGAATCCACTCTCCATCAGACGAGCGACCTCGGGAAAGGTCGCTGACTGCCCCTGGTTTACGGGGCCCGGACACCAAGCACCTCTGAGAAGCCCAGCGAGCAACCGTGGCACGCCAAACGCTTTTATGGGGTGGCTCTTAAACACTCCAGAAATCCGTCCCGTTCCTTACAGAACAGCGAAAAACAAAAGTGTTCCCCAGCAGGAGGGGGAAGCCAGGACGTGATTATGAGCAATTAGTGAATCAATGATTCTCAAAGACGCTGATTTAGGCCAGCAGTTCTTATTAGCGACCCTCGAGGAAAATGCAAGGACACACAGCTTTGGGGTGGGGGCGTGGAGGGGGAATCACCACAAGTCACCTTGAGAGCTTTCCCCCTCTGAACACTTAAAATCTGTGCTCAGTCTTTAAAGAAAGAACTATTTGTGAGTTGTTTCCTTAGATGCCAAAAAAAAAGTGAAACTACAGTCACCAGTTCTATTGGCCGCCATAAAATTACTCTCCCCAACAGGACAAGGAGTTCGCTATCAGTCAGAACAAGGAGTTCAGTATCAGTCGAAAGAGAGAAAATAAAGAAAAAGAAGAGCAGAAGGAAGGGGCTAAGGGAGACGGAGGGAGAAAGATCCCGGCTGATCCGAACAGCAGGACCTTGCCCTGTCCTCAGCAGCAGGTGAGGAGAGAAAACAGATTGGGTGTCCCCTCCCAGGATCGACTCCTCCTCGGACAGAAAGTATCCTTTGGCATCTTTTTTAACCTAGAACTGCTGACCCTTCCAATCAACTGTCCAGGAAAGCAGACCCACAGAAAGTGTGAGCAACGTTGCTGGCTGACGCGCACTCAGGAAAGAAAATGTTTCTAAAAATATAATAATACTTGCTGGGAAAACAGGGTTCTGTTTACGCAGAAATCCTCAAGAATACCTCTTCGGGGAGATGTCCCTGTGACTGTTTTTAGACATGCAGTTCTATACCGCAGAACTCAAAACAAGTGCCCAGACACAGCCAGCTTTCCCAGGTACCCTACGGCTCTTCCCCCAACGGCTGTATGTGAAGACTGCTCACAGCACACAGCCCTGCATGCTTCTCCTCCCGGCCCCGGTCCTGGAAAGTGCCAGGCCAGCCCTCCCACTTGTCATGTGTGTTTTCTTTTCCTGGGCCACCCCCTCCCACTTGTGTGTTTTTTGTTTTTTGTTTTTCCTGATTTGCAAGCACCAGGAGCAGCACTGAGGAACGTCGGTTCAATGTGAAAATGCAGAGGTGCCAACCAGCCTCCTAAATAAAGCCTCGTCTGTCTACTGGAAACTTCTTTACTGGTTCATTTGTTTGGTTCCTGCCGCTCTGTCAATGTATTTACTCCAAGCAGTTGGAAGAAGACAGCAGAGGAAAACAAAAACAAGGGCCTTCTTCCTAGGACAGAAGGAAAGGGGCATCCTTGAACTCAAACAGTTCCCCTCCGCACCTATCCACACCTCTCTGAAAGTCTGCTACTCCCCAAGTTTGAAAACAAGAGTGTGTTCTGGCCCCTCCGGCAACCCTCTGAGCTGGGCTGGACAACCGCACTGAGGAACCCTCATCTGAAAAGGTGAGCCCCAGCTGAGGGAAGCAAATCATCTTTTATAAGTTGGAAAGACAAAACTTCTGAGAAACCGAAGCTAATCTATGTACTAAACCTACTCCCTTCCTCCTACGGAAGCTCCGAGAAAGGGGAGGAGTTAAGGCAGAAACAAATCCAAAACCTGATCCCTGCTCAGCTCACAGCTTCAAAAAACTGTTACCAAGTTGCCTCCCCCCAAGGCAAAAAACAGAGGCAGTTTTAATTCTCCACCTCTCTGCTCCCATTCCCCCGAAGTTCCCTCCCTGCAGCGGGGTCAGGAGATGTCATCCATCCTTTAGTACTTCCCCTCCATTCTTCTCATCTCCAAGGTGACCAAAAAACTCCTTCACCCAGATAAACAAGAACCCTAAACTTTAAAACTGTCTTATTCCCAATAACTGTCTTTGACCGTATTTTAATTAAAAGCTTTCTTTAAAAACCGGGGTCAGGGGACATCCATGGCGGTCCCGTGGTTAAGACTCTGTGCTTCCACAACACGGGTTCAATCCCTGGTCTGGGAACTAAGATTCCACAGGCCACGTTGAGCAGCCAAAAAAAAAAAAAAAATTGGCGTCAGAGTTTTTATGTGTGATTACAGTCAAACCACACCACCCCCATCTCCTCCTTAAACCAGCTTTACGCCCAGTCATTTACAAATATGGATATTTTTCAAATTTCAAAGCCAGCTGTGGCCACACAGCTGTAGGCAACAAAGCTGTCAAGAGAAAACACACACATACACACCTCTAAAACACATACCTAGAGCACACAGCTTTATTTTTTGTTTGGAGTGAGAGACACATGAGTGTGAGTTCTGGGCCAGCAGCTGAGCTGCAACACGCTGGGAGGAGGGGTGGGGACCAGCTCTGGGCTGAGCCTTAAGGACAACTGAAGGCAGAGCCCCCCTGGACCACCTCCTGGCCAGAACCAACCCGGGGTGGAGAGCCGGAGGGGCCGTCAGGGCACCTTCATTAAAGAGATGCAAGGAGACAAGAAGGAAAGGAAACCAACACCCCGACACTGCTCAACTAAACAGGCCCCTTGTCAGAATCAAAAAGCAAAATAAACGTTGGGCCATGCAGATCCAGAACATCAGAGCCACAGGCCTCCCCGGTGAGGGCCGCCCCCAACACCCTCGACTCGCCTGAAGCTGCCTGCTTCTGCTGGCACCAGGTCCTTTAAAGACTGTTTACAAACAGCGATCGCTATTTCCTAACTCGAGGGTCTCCTGAATAGGAACAGGGCCCCGCCGGGCACACTGTGAATGCGACCCCAGCCCCCAGGGACCTGCCACCTCGGCTGGGAGCCCCTGGGCTCGGGGAACACCCCCACACACACACAAAGATCACGCCGCTGCGGCAGCCACTTGTGTCCAATACTTCCACATCCTCCACCTACTCTGCTGCCCCAGGAGCCCCGTCTCCCCTTCCCACCCACTGCCTCTCCAGGGTCTGGATGGAGCTTTGTCACTGGTGCCGTCTGTTGTCATTTGGAGATTTTTTTGGTTTGGGGGTTTGGGAAGAAGCTATTTCTTTCCCCTTTCTCTCTTTCATATCTAAATACATGTTCACGAGCTCTCTAAGTGGCTGAAGGCTTGGCATCCATCTCAAACACATCTATAATGGATCAGAAGCCAAAATCTGTTTCTGATTATCACAGACAAATCAAGCCCCCTTCGAGCTGGGGGGTGGGGGCAAAGAGAAAAAGACAGGGGCTCCTGAAAGGGTCTCAGACACAAACCGACCTCTGGGCTCGGCCCACAGAGGAAGGCCTTCAGCCCCAGGAGCTGACATTACTGACTGACCCCTCTGCCTATAAACTTCCCAGCCGCCCTCTCTGCAGTTTATGGGTGGGGACTCCACACCTATCGCTTTCTAGAAACCCTGGCCAGCCTGAAAGGGAAGGAGGGGAGAGGAGAGAGGCCCAGGAGCCCCGTCTCCCTACAAAAAGGCCAGCCCCCACACGGAGAACACAGCTGTGGGAAGATGAAAAACACTTTATTGTTTAAAGAGTAACAGAGGCTTGCTGGACATGGGCAATTTAAAATTAAATACGACTCCCGTCACAGCCGTTTGCAGTTAAAGGTGAGCACATTCTTTCAAAAGCAAAACCATTCCTGCCAGAAGGGTTTCCTTCCACGCGGGGACCCAGATGCCTCCTCAATTATTAAAGCTTTAATAGCTGGCCACCCAACTGCCCTGGATGGCAAGCTTCTTGCACGATGTGTTTTCTTTAAAAAAAAAAAAAAGTCTTGTCCTCCCGCTCCATCCATAGAGCACAGAGTACAGGCTTTAGAGAAGGTGAGTAGTCTCTTGAAGCTGAGGTAAGGGACTCAATGATAAAACCTTCGCAAGGATTCTCAGGGCCTATCTACCTACTGGGACAGTGACATATGTAAGACTGGCTAAAACATTTCCCCCAACACACCCCTTCCTACCTTCACACCCCTGCACCCCGCAGAATGCAGAGGGGACCGAGGTAGCAGGGGACACTGAGACCCAGACACTGTCCCGAAAGGACGCCGCATCAGCCCTCCTGGCCACACTCACACACACACATGCACACACACACACGGCCACACACTCACACACAGCCTCACACACACACATGGCCACACACTCACACACAGAAAGCCACACACGGCCACACACTCTCATACACACACCCGGCCACACACACTCACACACACACACACACGGCCACACACTCACACACACACGGTCACACACACACACACGGCCACACACTCACACACGCCACACACACACACACAGCCACACACTCACACACAGCCTCACACACACACACGGCCACACACTCACACACGGCCACACACTCACAGCCAGCCACACACACACATGGCCACACACACACACGGCCACACACTCTCACACACACACACACACACGGTCACACACATGGCCACACACGGTCACACACACACAGCCACACACACACACACTCACGGCCACACACTCACACTCACACGGCCACACACACTCACACACGGCCACACACTCTCATGCACACACACTCACACACTCTCACACATACACAGCCACACACTCACACACACACACGGCCACACACTCTCACACACACACACACACGGCCACACACACACACACACGGCCACACACGGCCACACACTCACACTCACACGGCCACACACACTCACACACGGCCACACACTCACACACACACGGCCACACACACTCACACACACACACACACGGCCACACACACACACACGGCCACACACTCTCACACACACACACACAGCCACACACTCACCACAGCCACACTCACACGCACGCACACACACACACACACACACACACACAGAGGCGCTGCTCCAGTCAGTCATGTCAGTGAGAATCACACTTGAGGCCGGCCCTGATTTCAGGACAGGATTCACTCTGCAGCCTCGCCAGGGGTGGGGAGTGGGAGGCCTCAGGCCTCTGCCTTGTCTGGTGCAGAATGGACCCCCTGCAGGCTGGCCCCTGGGAGGAGCAGCAAGGCTTGCAAGGAGAACCTTCCACGGCCCCCACCCCCCACTATCTGGGGATCCTTGGGAAACACCAGGCTGGCCTGCAGCCTGCCGAAGCCCTTTTTCAGTGTTTCCATCTAAGCGCTCCCTCTGACCACAGGACCAAGCTCACCAGGTCTGCAAGGAACCCCAGTGACCCCAAGCAAAGACATGACCCCCCCAAGGTCACCAAGCAAGGGGCACCAGCGCAGCCTGAAGCCAAGCCCGGAAGCAGCGACTCCTCATCTCCCGACTTTGCTCTCAGAGGAGACAGAGCCAGAGCAGTCAAAGCGGGGACAGACTGCCGACGCTGCGTCCCCGCCAGCCACTTCCACCTGGCCCCACGCAGCACCCGAGCTGCAAATGCGTTTCAGGTTGCTTTACCTCCAGCAGGCTCCTCTGCCCTGTGCTGGGCGTCCTTTGTCTGCTCCTGGCCTGGTTCCTCCCCGAGTTACCCGCCCCCCCCCCCCCCAACGCGGCAGGCCTGTTGCTGGGCAGCTCTCTCGGCTGTCAGTCAACCTGCCTGCTTTACTCCTGAAGGTCCTTTTACACAAGGCGGCCTCGCCGGGGCAGAACGGCTCCCCTCTCACGTGAAGAGCCAGCTCGGGGCCTCTGCTGCACGCGTCTGCACTCGGGAAAAGCCAGAAACGCAGTCAAAGCGTTCTCGGGAAGACATGATCCTAGCTTGGGTTCTGCTCGAAGGGAGAACTAAATGGAACAGGCTGGAGGAGAGTCAGCCCAGGAGAACCCAGCCAGGGAGAGAGTTTGCAGCGCCCGTGAGCCGCAAGGCACCCGGAGAAGGAATGCAGAGGTGAAGACAGAACCAGCTCCCCTTGGGTCAGTCTCAGCCTCTGGAGCTGGGCTGGGAAGGATTATCATCTGCCCGCCAGGCAAGTGGGGTGGAGGACTGGACACCGGCTGGAGTGCCAGTGCAGACAGCAGACCCTCTATTCCTCACGCAATTCCCACCACCTAAGATCCATGCTCCATGGGCAAGCGTGGCCCTCACCCCTCCAGGCTGAACGGGACAGGCACTCACTGGACCCACTTGCTGGACCACCAGGGAATGGGCTTCACCACTCACTCCTCTGGGATGAGCACCCACAGAATAGCAAGCCCCCCGGAGCCCTCACACCTCCCGTGATACCGCCAAGCCCAGGTCTGGGTCACAGGACCCACAGCATCCTGCCCAATTCACGAGGCCACACGTGGTGACAAGATCATGCAGGTTCCTCCCCACAGACCCCTGGCCTTCGCAGAACTCATCCAAGGGCCCCTGGACCACAGGGTGCGCTTTCCCCAACCCCCATCTGACCTGTCCACGCCCAACCAAAAACTCACTCACAGCTCCCTGTGGCCTAAAGCTATGGTCCCCAAAGTAGGATTGGGGGGTGGGGGGGCATGGCAGGGTGGTGGAAAGAAGACCAGAACTTTTATTTGCATTTAGCTTTTTCTTCTCACCCTTTTTTTATTTGTTTGTCTATGCCTTGGGAGGTACACAGCAGTTTAGCACAGTAGTATACGCGTGTCATTTATAAATAAGTAGACAAGCGCATCCTCAAAGTTTACTAATGGGGTGCATCACCAAAAATGAGCAGACTTCCAGATGGGACGTTAAACTCAACCCGAGCCTGGCTCACCTGTCCGGCCTGAGTCTCCCTCAGGCCCCAGCGTGGGCAATCACAGCGAGATGGGCTGGGGTCCGTCCACTGGGACAAGTCACACTTGCGTCTCACCCTAACACTGCCTGCTCGCCCAGCTGTCAGGCTCCACGCGGCTTTCTCCCGCTCTGCCTCTGTGAGCGCAGCCCTACCACCATCCCTTCCACCAGGCCCCTGGACGCCCCGTCACGCCCCGCGCCTGAGGCTCCCACGAGCCGCTCTCCATGTGGAGCACCACAGCATCATTTCCCAAAACTCATCATCTCCCATCCCGTCTCACACCCTGTAGTGGATGCCTCAACTCTTCAAGGGTGAGAATAAACCTCAGCCCCGGAACCCACAGCCTGCCTCCTGGATCACCACTCTCCCTGCACCGCCACGCTCCAGCACACGGGTGCGCTCCCATCCCCCCGCCCCAAGCTCCCCTAGGTTCCCCTCCTAATCCAGCCTCCAAGTCCTTCTCCAGGAAGCCTTCCCCAAACCCCGCCTCGCTCCCTGAAACTGCCCATGTGCTTTTAGCATTCATGATAATCGCTTTCCAACGCAGGATGCTCTCACAAGTTGTTCAACGGATATATCTCCTGCCAGGTGGAAACGCAGGGACTGGACCCCACTTTGCAGCTCTGGCCAGGCTCAGGGTCAGAGCTCCAGACGCCCCTGGGTGGTCAGCCAATCCATATTTCACCACACCCTCCCCAGGACCCTACACTCCCACCCGTAAGAAACAACCTGCCCCGCCCCCCAAAAGCGGAACTGTCCAGCTGCTCCCACGGTTCCCTCGTCTGGGAGGACCTCCCCTCTCAAGACGCAGCTCACGAGTCCTCCTCCGAAAGGCCTGCGCTGCCCGCTCCTCTTCGGTGTCACTCCTGGGCACAGCCACTGGAGTCACCCCAGCACCTGCCCTGTTTACACCCCTGCTCCCCTCTAGCCTGGGGGCTTGGAAGGCAGGACGAGGGCCCAGTCGGAGTCTTCCCAGGCCCCAAGAGACTTTCTTTGTCCAAAACGAGGCCTGGTGAGCATGTGTTTGTTACTCAGTCGTGTCTGACTCTTTGCAACCCCATGGCCTGTAGCCCACCAGGCTCCTCTGTCCATGGGATTCTCCAGGCAAGAACACTGGAGTGGGTAGCCATTGCCTTCTCCAAGGGATCTTCCCAACCCAGAGATCAAACCCAGGTCTCCCGCATTGCAGGCAGATTCTTTACCATCTGAGCTACCAGGGAAGCTCATTTTGCATAGATTCCCTTTTCTCCTTTCCTGCAAGATGCTTTCTGCCACAACTCCCTCTCTCCACCCTCCCTTCAAGGGAATAACACTAACAGTCCAACAACACCTCCAAAGGCTTTTCCATCTCCAACACCGAATCAGGCCTGCCCGGGAAAGGGAAGCGAGGCAGCAGCGGGTGGGGGCCGGCTGGTCGTACAACGCCGGTTCCACAGCTCCTCAGGGCAGGGGCCACAGAGGGCGGGACCCACCACCACCTCAGACACTCCTCGGGCACACACCAGGCATAAGCAACAGGCGCTGGGGCCAACTTAAAACCTCACCACGAGGGGAGGGCTGTGGGAGAGGAAGAAATCAAGAGAGACAGATCCTTTGTCCGCCCCACACACTTAAGAACATCCTGAAATCGCAAACGGCCTTTGATCAGGCCTGCCTCAGTCAAGCAAGGCCTCCCAATTTCAGAGAGTACCAGACACGGGTTTCCAAAAACTAAGAGTCTCCACATCGCTTGGCACCAGGCCCTCCTCTTCTGCCCTCCCCCTCCTGCTGCAGCCGGGACGACACACAGGTAGGCCACGGTCTCGGCGCCTGTGGAGCTATCTGGCGCCCCGGGGACGCAGGCGGGCCCCCCCACAGCCTCCTCTGGCCTGCAGGGCCCCCGGGGCAGCCAGGGCCCACACCTGGACCATGCCTGATCACTGCCAGGGCACATCATCCTGCAGCTGCAGACCAGGATCTCAGGGGGACCTCGCCTCCTTAAGCCCAAATCTCCCTCCGTGGGAGCTTCTGTCCGAAGCCGAGAGTCCATCTGTGGAGCGCAGGTGTCTCTTGCAGGTGAAATGTCCTGGGCACCTTTGGTCAGACCTCTGCAGACCCAACCACCTCCCTCCCAGCCAGCCGTGCCCAGCTCTTCACGAACACTCGCACGCAATCCTAGCAACAACCCTGGAAGAGAAATACCAGTCTCACATCATTGCACTTTACAGACTGGGAAATCGAGGGCTAGCCACGTCAAGTGAACTTTCCCAGGTCCCACAGCTAGGCAACTCCCAGGACAGAAAGAAAACTGTAAGACTGCTCTCCTGCTAAGCCTGTTCTCACAAACCCAAAGAACAGTTGGTCCACACCACGCACCACCCGCTCCCCCCGCCCAGCCTTCCTCAGTCTACACATGAGGAAACGGAGGCTCGGGCCTGCAAGACAACTGGCCCGAGGTCAAGTTCAGCTAAGAAGGAAAAGCCAAGCCTCTCCCGCAGAGCCTGGATCGTCCAGCAGCCCTTCCCCCCACTCCCAACACCGCTGCGAAGAGAAAACCCACTCACACCCACAGGCCAAGCAAGAACGACCCCTGACGTTGTCTAAGCTGAAGCGCGCAGGCCGCATACTCCCGAGGGCTCTTCTCCCCTAACTGGAGCGTGGAGCCCGCTGGCTGCCTGTCCTTGTCCTTTCTGCCACCCAGCCCAGAAAGCCCGAGTCAGCACTGGTGAGGCCTGGAAGCGAAGACCTGGAGCCTCAGCACAAAATGAAGCGTCTGCCTGTGACCTGGCATGAAGAGGTCTGTTGCCTCAGAGAAATTCTAGCATCAACCAATTTGGAAGCTCAGGAAATGAGTCACGCCTCTGTTAGGACGCCGGAGAAGTGCCCTTCCCTCACAGAGAAGGAAACTGAGGCAGAAAGCAGTGGCAACAGGCCGGCCGTACCCCACGCTGCTGCAGACAGGGGACAGGCCGACGCAGGTGGGATTTCTTCTGGACTCAGACACCCCACTTTTGTCCTGCTGCTCCCTGAAGATCCAGGAGAATCCGGGGCCTTCCTTCAGGACACAGGCACTCACCCCCGTTCCCGCTGGCTCTGTCTTTATTCCCTTGGCTTTTAAAACCCAAAAACTTTTACCAAAAGCAGGCACATGCAGAAAGGAGCCACGTCTGTCACGACAGGAAGCTCCCTCATCAAGCCAGCGAGGTCTGAACCGGCTCCTAATTAATATTAACCCTCCAAATCAGAGTCATGCTCAGAAAACCTTGGATGAAGAGACACAGGGCGGGAGGGGAGTCTCCAATTTTCTTCTTACTTCATCTGGAAAATTAAGAGCACCGCTGATTTGAACAAGAAATCATCAAGGAAACCAATCACAACTCCACAAGGCCCATAGCGTGATGGACTTGGATGTGTAACCTGCCACTCGCATGCCCTGAAATTAAAATGATTGTGGCAGGAATAGCAATGATGGCCTGGGTCTGTCCCTCCTCCTCCATCCTTAGCAGACACAAAAACCCCTAGAGGAGAGTGTGAAGGAGAGATCAGGCAAGGGATCATCCTCAGTCGCCACAATAAAGCGGCAGAAACCCGGTCAAGGACGGCACACCCCGGTCCTTCGGGTGCAGGCGTCCCCCGGGACCCTTTACCTGAAGGATAACCATGGGGACAGCAAACGCAGAGCACCGAAGGGGTAACAGTGTCTGGAGACCCCCCACTCCAAACCCAACATTTATTTGCTGTTTCTGCATTAATTACAATAAACTGCTTCATAGCCTAGTGATCACTTAATGGAGCAGCAAATACGGCTTTTTCCCTATAATTAGTCAACATAATCTACGACGAGTTCGCCCCTCCCGGCCACGCCTTCCCATCCTCTGCACACTAACAGTGTCTCCCCGCCTCCACTCACGACCCCCTTGGATCAGCACCTCACTCCCCGTCTCCGACAACACCCGGCCGGTTGAGTCCACCCGACAGATACAAAGGTGAGGGGACAAATCCAGAAAAGAGCAAAGAGATCAAGATGGGCAAATGGCAGATACCCTAAGATCTGGGGGCTCCCCCGGGCGTGGCAGAAGAGCCGAAGGCAGGGACCCACCAGGCGACGGCTGGGAAGGTGTCCTGGAGCTCTGCTCACAGACGCCCACTCACATGACGGGCTTCCCTCGGGGCTCAGCTGGGAAAGAATCCGCCTGCAAGGCGGAAGACCTGGCTTCGATCCCTGGGGTGGGAAGATCCCCTGAGGAAGGGAAAGGCTGCCCACTCCAGTATTCTGGCCTGGAGAATCCCATGGTCCACAGGCTCGCAAAGCGTCGGACATGACTGAACGACTTTCCCGTCAACATACACACACGACGGGACCCATGGGTCTGTGGACCAACACCTCTTACTTCAAGTCCTCAGGTGAAAGGCTCTGTGAGAAGGTAACAACACCCCCCCAATACTAATGTTTTCCCTCCCTCTCAACCGTCCTTGGACACAGCTCGGAGCCTGTCTTTCCCTGAAGTTATTCCTTCCTTCTAAACATCCCCCAAACCTCTTCAGCCATCCAGCCAGTGCATCCAGGGGACCACTGGAGGTCAAAGGAACAAGCCCGCCTTCAAACATTTGCCGACACCATCTAAGATTCTTGACAAAATAAAAGCACCGCCTTACTCCTGAAAACCCAGGTAGATTAAGGATCCCAACACCCTCCTTTTACAAGTCTCTCTACTTAGCACTAAGACCTTCTCAGCTGACTTCAGGTGTTTTCATCTCCAGCCAGAGCAGAAAACTTTGCATCTTTCTCAGGTTCATGATACAAAATAAAATTTTAAAAAATTCCCTGGTCACGGGGTGGGGCGGTGGTGGAGTCTAGGAGAGGAATTAACATGTTCTAAGTGTCAACCGTCCACTAGGTGCTTATCTGCAGAGTCTCATGTCTCATTTCAGACCCGCGACTCTATCACCCAGCTTTCTAGATGAAGAACTGAAGCTCAGAAAAGCACAGACACCTTCCTGAGGTCACAGAGTTAGTGGCAGCAAGGTTCCCACCAGGTCCCTATGGGCTCAAATGCTGTGCCCCATCAAAGCATGTGCCTCGTGTGCCATAGCGCCCACACCTGTCTGCATCCAAAGGACAGCAATTCCACTTAAGTCACATATATTCACAGGTAAACATAATGCACTTGTTTGTGTGTGTCTGTACACATATGCTCTTTTGCAGTTTTCAAATATTGAGTTTAGAAATAACAGGAAGGAAGAAGACTGCTGCCCTTAAAACAACTCTCCAACTACCAAGGCAGGCCTTTGCCCAATCCTGCCATACCGACATCTGCATGCCAGGCACCGTCCTGAGCACTTCACATTTCAGCTCCTGTAATCCTCACGACAACCCCATGAATGCAACACTGCCACCATCTTACAGATGACACAGCTGAGGCACAGAATATTTAGATAAACTTGCTCAAGGCCACAAAGCTGGTAAATGGTAAATAGGATTCAAAGTCAGCCAGGGCCCACGGCCTGAGACGCTAAGCCACGCCGCCTCCCTAGGAAGGAGTAGGAATAACAGTCAGCGAGTCAGCGCAGTGGGGAGGAGGGGTGGGATCGGGCTACATTTGGAGCTTTCTTCCCCAGACTTTCAGCCCCAAACCTGAAATGACCCCAACTCATTCCCAAGCTGGTCTCATGACTGCTCTAACTCGAATAATTGTTCTATTCAAGCTCTCCCATCAGTATCTGAGACAAGAGCCTGGAGGCCCTCAGGAGCTGGTCTCTGGGCGGCTTTTAAAGCCCCTGCACGGGGGAGACAGGTGAGGACGCTACAGTTCAAACTCACAAAGCACTTCTGGACCCCTGGGGGCTTTTCCAACGAACACAATCAGTCCTGCTCCTGGGGTGCCCGGGGTGGCGGGGGGGGGGGGGAAGCTGATCATCCTCACTCCATCATCTGTCCACAGCTTGGGGAAGTTTCCACGGTTCCTTCGGCTTAACCCACGGGGTCGTGCTGAAGAGGGGCCGCTCAGAGAGCTAACGCTATGAATGCACAGGCTCTGAGCAAACGGGACGATGTGGCGATAAAGGCAATCCCAACATGCTAACGTGGCGGCGAGCCAAACGTGAGCTGCCCAGGCAGGGCTCTGCGCAAAAGAACTTTAATTGAATTCTTTCAGCAAGTGCAGCAGGAAAATTCATAATGAGGGCCCCCCTCCCCACTATGTCAGTCATGTTCTACCATTGTGTGGATCCAGTGAAAAACCGTTTCTAACAAGGATACGGGACGTGTACGGACCTTAACCTGAACACCGTGTACAGCAGGGAAAAACAATGATCAAATCCCTGGATTTTTATTTTCAAAGCGATTTAAGTAAGGCATTCTGCCATAATCAGCTTTACTACCCCTATTAGCACAGGAAAACAAGTTCTGAACCTGGCTCCCTAGTGAAAAACGCAAAATTTGTATAATTAAAATTATACTTGTGAATTTCAAACACACTTTAATTTCCTAAGGGCCCCCTAATCAAGTCAGAAGTTCTTACTAAAACCAATTATCTGCTTTGAAAACAGACGAGGAAACAGATACACGTAGCGGTCTTGTGCAGGTTCACAGTCTCATCTTTTCCTAGGTTCAAACATCCTAATTTGTTCCATTTCCCACAGGTGAGAGAGACGATGACCCTACTAGTTGGCTTTTATTCAGTGCTACATGTGTAAATTTAAACATTTTTGTTTGCCTTTAGCTACAGAAATGACATATATAAGAGATATTCCAGAGGGAACTGAGTAGAAAGTGACAAAAAAGCAAAAAAACAGGCATGCAGCAATAAATACACAAAGCATTTCCACCCACCCACCCCACTCTAGGTCCTATGTAGGTAGTTTTTCCCTAAGATCTCACACCAGATTTTCAAACACTTGCCCGTTAGTCTCTAGAAGGCTCACGCCAACACCAGGATGAGGCATCGGACAGAGGTTCCAGCCTCACTTCTGGAAGTGTCTGACAGCAGGACCAGGAGTGTCCTCCCAAGGTCCCATCCAGTAAGAGAGCAAAACCCAGGTTCTTCACACCCTCACCAGGTAATCTACCCGAAATATTGCGGCTTCTCTTGAGTAACTGGAAATTCTTACACAAGAGCAACATGGAAATATGGAACACTCTCCAGGGCACTAAAATATTTAAGAAGCAGTTGTTGCAATGTTCCATTTATACCATCAATATGAAATGCTATCAGTCTAGGGCTTTAAAAATAAAAAAGCCATTCACCAACAGGCCTTCTCCTCCCCCCACTGCCTGGAATTCATCTGAGAGATGAGAATATTGACTTTTCACACTCCTGGACCCAGCACTCCAACAGTATGAGGCTCTGGGATGTGGCCTCACCCGCCACTCACCCGGGCCCCAGCAGATACTCAGAAGGTAAAATAAAACACCTCCCAGTTGAAAACTTTACTTTTCATTCAATGGGAGTACAGTGCTCGCTACACATGGCCTCTCGAGAGTGGAGTTCTGCAGCCAAGTGAGCAGGATTTGGTGTTAAAACTTTCATCAGAAGACAGGACGCTCGAGGGGGTACACACCACACACGCGCACCCACGCACATGTGCCCCAGGAGACACACTCTGCTTCAAGCAAGTCCTGCGAACAGCTCTGCCTCGCTGGACCCTTGCCCCCCTCCCACAGGAGCGGTCACCTCATTAATGTCACTCAGCATCACATTTGGCTATACTAGGTCTTTCTGCACTCTCTTCCCGCAGGCAGCCCAAAGCCGGCTGCCATTATAAACTTCTGTTCCTTGGGAAACTATCAAAGGCTTGGATTGGAAAAAAGCGAAAAAAAATCTCACAGGGCCTCTCTGCTCACACTTTTCCCTCCATTTTCTTCTCTTTGGTGCTTTATTCAAAATCATTACACACACAAACCATACTCTGAAAGGCATTTACAACAGGCTGGCTTTAAAAAAAAAAAAAAGCTAGTGATTGGAGGGGCCCATCTCTTTGCAATTGCCCAAAGAGAATAATTCATTTTGGTGGAGGATATGGATGAAGCCCTGAATACATTCCAACATCATTTTCTGCCCTTCAAAACAATAAAAATGTAAAAACCCCAACAAAAGAAGGCCCAGGGTGGCAGGAAAGAGACTCTCTTGACCCCCCACCCCCCAAGGAATTTATTCTCCTGGATCTTCTAAAGCACTCTGTCCCCAGAATGCATCATCAAGACCATTTTATTAGACTTTTCTAAACCCTTGAAATTGTCACATAATTGAAACAGAAACAGCAATTTAGAGTTCTGAATGGATTTCTTAAAAAGAAGACTCCGTGCTGGCTCACATTCCCTCCTTGACTGCTCCCGTCCCTAACCTAAAATTTAAGGCCCTCGCGTACAAAACCCTATTTATCTTTTAAATCCTCCCCTGCCATAAAAGTTACATGGTCCCCTAATGCCTTAGATTTCAGGACATTTGGGAGAAACTCATCCCAGACAACAGGCTAAAAAAAGAATCCATTAGCATTAACTTGCCTGTCACAGCCAGTGACAAATAAATGAACGTGATGCTTTCAGATCAGTCATTGGTGGAACTGCCCGCAGGCAGATGAAGACCAGGCCAGGGAGACAGAAGGCTCACGGGGAGACCTCTCACACCGCGGTGTCTCAGCTGCGCCCTGGCTGCTCCCCAGGACTCCACCCTCAGGAGCAGCAGAAACAGGCATCAGATGCAGAAAAGGAAGCTCTCTCCCAGGGCCCACCGAGCATCGCCAGGATGCAGGGTGCTCCCTTCGAGAGCCAGGGACATGAAGTTCCCACATCTCAACAGGCTGTTCTATCTGCCTCCCCTAGAAAAGGCCAACAGAATCCATCAACCTGTGAGCGTCCAGGGAAGAGCCTCTGACGATGCAGGCAGTGCCATCTCTAGGGGACAGCAACAGTTAAGTGCCCACCCGGGACTCTCTATGTGCAGGTACCATCCCAGGCCCTTCATCTGTATTCACTCGTACCAGCTCTAGAATGCAGGACCAAGAGTACCCATCAACCCGTGAGCTTCCAGGGAAAAGCCTCTGACAATGCAGGCAGTGCCATCTCTAGGGGACAGTAACAGATAACAAATGCCCACCCTGGACCCCCTATGTGCAGGTACCACCCCAGGCCCTTCATCTGTATTCACTCGTACCAGCTCTAGAATGTAGGAAATATTAACATCCCCATTTTACAGATGAAGAAATGGAGGCACAAAAACATTAACTGACTCCATAGCTAGTTAAGTGGCACTTCACTGTGCTAAACAGGTTCTTAAAACACAGGCAACAGAAACCAACCTGAAGCTTCCTGACCAGCGTAGAACAATGCTCCTCCTCCGCCTGAGCACAGAATAGCGTCAGGCAAAATGCAGGAACCTGAGATCTACCTACTCATGTTGGATGGAGTAAAGCTGAGTAAAGAGAGCAAGGAGCTGGGATTCGGACTGACCAAAGGCCAAGCCTGCCCCTCACCGGTTCTGCGATCCTCGGAAAGTTCCTTATCCGCCTCAGCCTCAGTTTACAGAATACCAACTCTTGCAAAGGACTACTGCAAGGATTAAACTAAAAATTAAGTAGACAGAGGCTTACTATGCTTCCTCAAATATACTGACACAATATGACGGTCATTATTCTAAATTAAGACTTTTCTTCTTGATTATTCAAGGTCTCAAAATAAGGAAGTATAGTAAGCTAAGTACACACCCTGTCAATTAACTTTCCAGACAGCCAGGAGCTTGATGCTCTCTCCCCTTGAAGGAGAGGGTGACAAAGGACACCCCTGTGTACATGGGGCCCAAATACCTGTCTGAGGTGGACCAACCATCCCTGGCTGCTGCTACACGTGCCATGGGGTGGCTGGGCCCACGACCACACTTGCTCACACCTCTCACACCACAGAGAAGGCAGAGGTCAAGATTTTCCCCGTGATCCCACGTCCCTCCCGCCAGGCAGCCACTCACCCAAAGGTGACCCCAAGCAGACATCACCTATGAAATCACAGGTCAGGACGCTCTGAGCCACGGGGCACAGGCATCGGTGTTCCACAGTCTGTGATTTCCAAACCAAGAAACGACACGCCAACGTCTATCCACAGTAAGGTCAAGATCACAAGCTGGAGAAGGACAAAACACAGGACTCTGGAGTTCTGTCTGTACCGCGGCCTACTGTTACAAGAGACAAAACGGAGGGAAGGCGAGAAGGCGGAAACTGGAGATTGACAGGGCTCTAGGTAGCGGCCACACCCCCCGAATATCAGGGGGGGTGTCTGCCCAGAGCATCACTCCTGGAGGAGGGCCAGCAGCCAGAGAGAGCGCGCAGTCGGAGTCACACGGTGCGCACAAGCCCAGGATGGGGACTTTCTCCCTGGAGTGGCGCAGCCTCAGTCCTCACAGCATCCCAGCTCCCACGCTGGTCTGAAAGGGCCCCACAATCCTGCCCGAGCATAGCAGGGCCCCCAGCACCCGCGCGACGAGCGCAGACGTGGGGGCTCGGCCTGGCCTCCAAGGCCTTCCACGAGCTGGCCCAGCCTGCCGAGGGGCGCACAAGCCCGCCTCCAGCTGCCTGTCCTGACCCCTGGCCTCTGGTGGGAAGAACTGCATTCCTGCCATTCTTCTTGCCTACCTGCCCTTCAGAACCTAGGGCAAAACCCACCCCCTCCGAGGGACTGTCCCTTCCCCTCCTTCCTCTAGCTGCTGTCATTTCTCTCTTACTTGCTTACTGCATCCTCCTAACACAGGCAGCAACCCTCCTCCCAACCCAGAGCTAAGACCCCTGAAGACCAGCACGGCATCTGTTTCACCATCCTGCTTTCCTTCTATCCAAACGGAGGTCAGAGTGTACAAAAGAGCATGGCTAGAAGCTAAGGGCTTTTTTAATTAGTAAAATCTGCCTGTGCCTTTATCGTCCTGCAGAGGCGATAAGGCATGAACCTAACCAACCATAAAACCCAGAACAAAGCACCTAACACAGTCCTGGGTGCTGGGCAGAAACCTGGTAAATAATTACTGAACACAGAGCGGGGCATCTGAACGCACGAAAGACGAGGCCGGCGCCCATCCCCCACCTCGCTCACCCTGCTGAGCTTTTAACACCTGCTGGTGCACTGGTTTTCACACTCACTGCTTCTCCATCCCACTACAGGGAAAGCCCCATGCGGGCAGGGCCTCCGTCTCACTCTCCACACCACTCCCCTGAACTGCACACAGGGTCTGAATAAATGAATGAATGAGTGAGTGCCTGGCACAATGCCGCATATTTTTTTGCTAATTTATTATTGTCAGAAGGTCCATCCCAAAGAAAAGCTAAAGTGCTGTGGAAATGCAGAAAATGAGGGAGAAGGGACAGCATCATGGAAAATGTAACAACTAAGTTGGGCTTTGAAAGAGGGGTCTATCTGGGACTTCCCTGGTGGCCCAGTGGCTGAGACTCCTGGCTTCCGATGCAGGGAGCCTGGGCTTGATTCAGTGGTCAGGGCACTAGATCCCACTGCTGCAACCAAGAGTTCACATGCCACAACTGAAAGAGTCCTCATGCTCCAACAAACACCCAGTCCAGCCAAATAAATAAAAGAAACACTGAAAAAATAAAGTGTCAGAATGGCTTCTGTTCAGTTTAGTTCAGTCGCTCAGTCATGTCTGACTCTTTGCGACCCCATGAACCGCGGCACGCCAGGCCTCCCTGTCCTTAGAAAGTGTGATTAAAAGTTGTACAGACCCCTGAGAGATATCCAGAGCTTAATCCCATGTCTCTTTTTAAAAAGGAAAGAAAGGGGGTTCTGTCTTGTACAATAGAGGGAAGGAAGGGTGGTGCAGACAGGGACCCACAAAAGGGCAGTTCTTCAGGAAAGCAGAAGGAACACTCCGGGTGTCGGCTGCAAAAGGTGAGGTGAGCTGGGGCACAAGCCAGAAGCAGATCCCCGGACAGACCCTGAAGGACCCAACCTACCAGGCTGAGTTCAGACTTTGCTCTGTGGGCATCAGGAAGCCAATGAGGCTTTCCTACAACACCCTGAAAGTGGAGTCAGCAAGCAGAAACAACGAGAGGAGCTCTGAGTAAACCAACAAACCAGACCAAACAAGGGGACAGACACAAGCAGTCCCATCTCCCTTCCGTGTTCTCGGGCTCCTGGCCGGAGAACGTTTGGGTTTAAAAATACAAAACAGGAGGCCCCCAGGACAGGCAGCTGGCTCCTCGGGCAGAGCTTTCCTCCTCCTCTCATCCCCGAGGGGCACAGGGGTCTCACCCATCTGCCAGAAACATCTGACATACAACACGGGCCCCCCGGCCTCCGGGTGAACTGACCTTAGCGTTGAAACACAAGCACATGAGGAAAGGCAAAAATCCAGGGAAAGGACATTTGTAGGACGAGGTGCCCCTCCCTTCCGAGCTGACACCTGCTGCTGCCGAGAAGGCAAGAAAGAGCAAGAAGGAGCCGTGGGCCCCGACAAGAAGGAAGCTCAGCCACTAATCCCCCGAGGCCCTTGCTGCGGGAGAAGAGGCTGGGGACAGCAGCCCCCCGGCAGTCGGTTAACTGCGGCGCCCCAGATGACAGCTGCAAGTCACCCAGGATGGCAAGACGCTGGGAGGACTGGCCCGCAGCAGCAGGGGAGGCCAGATGTCGAAAACTCACCCCTCGCCCTTGAGAAGCTGCCAAGAAACCGCTCCCCCGGAACAGGAGGTGGGTGGATGAAATGCTCGGGCTGCCCTGCACCCATCTGGAGCGCCTTCCCGGGGACAGGAAAACCTGGCTTTGGGCTTAACCTTGCCACAACTTAGCTTCGTGGCACTCCCCAAGTGCCAGCTGCCTCCCCTGTGAAAAGAGCAGGCTGGATTCAACTCGGTCACTGAACAGTGACCAAATGCCAGCCATCAGCAGCCCTCTGCCATCAAGGGGCTTACCTTTCAAGGAAGAATTTTCTTAGGTCATCTGCACCGTCATAATTTTTTTTTTTATTCTACAAAAGTAATCCTATGATGACAGTACCAGCAGACATCCTCTGGGTGCCACTTTGCACCAAACTCCCAGCAAAGGCTTCTGCATTCCCCTTAAAACAGTTCCACGTGGGGCAACCCACGATCCCAGGTTTAAAGTAGATGAAAACTGCAGCCTACAGGGCTAGGGTCACCCAGCTGCGACTGAAGGTAACTACACAGGCTAAACAAATGAGATTTCCCTTAATAAACAGATAAGGTTCTGGCCTCGGAAACTGAAGGAGCAAACTGGCCATGGCGGGGGGTGGTTTAGTCACCAAGTCATGTCCAACTCTTGGGACCCCATGGCCTGTAGCGCGCCAGGCTCCTCTGTCCATGGGATTTCCCAGGCAAGAACACTGGAGTGGGCTGCCATTTCCTCCTCCAGGGGAATCTTCGCAACCCAGGAATCAGACCTTTGCAAATGGACTCCTTACCACCGAGCCACCAGGGGACTGGGAGATGCCTTATTATACACAAGGATAATTAGGGCAGATGGTAAATTATGCCCAGACTTACTCTTGCCCCAAGATGCTGGGGTCTCCTGGTTTCTCCACACAAGGAAAAGAAACCACAAGCTCAAGCAAAACTCTTCCAGGGAGCCAACACTTCACCCAAAGAGACCAACGAAAGGGTATGATGACATGACTAATCCCAATCATTCCCATTTCTCCAACAGCTTCAAATTAAGTCATCTTTTTAGAGGAGCATGACCACTTTACACTTTAAAGACAGAGGAGGAAACTCTTACATGTTTTATCAAATGAAATAATCATCCAGAGAAACAGAAAGACACAGAACAGACCTATCTTCTTCTGATAAAAATGCACTTCACTAATTAATGGCTACTGGTCTCCAGAGAGATTGCCCTAGACTAGTTAATAATGCCCATTATACTTCACTTGAGATGTGAACACTCATGTCGCAAAGAGGGAGAGATGAACTGCAGAATTCAAAACCCTTTCTTGGGTCGCTCATTAAAATTCTGGTCAAAACAGATTTTTATTTATATGATACATTAAAGAATATTATGACAGTCCTAATATGAAATCTGTTCTTCACTGCTACGAATTTTCTTTCGTATTCAGTTACAGTTTCTTTCCAGCAGTCTTGTTTTAACACCTCCATGGAATATTTCTCCGGTGAGTGTTAGCAAGGAGGGACAGCCAGAGAGCAGAGAAATGAATTTTAACTGAACGACACGCTGACGCATCATTTACAAGTGCACCACCCAGTCCCCGAGGAGGGGCAGGGCTCACCTGGCCACTGGGACACGGACACACACACACACACACACACACACACCCCAATTCTGCAGGAGGTAAAAAATAAATAAGGCTTGAGTTAACGTTCTACTCTCCTGTCAGCCAGGTTTTGGCCTCCAACACCACCGTCAGTCTGAAACTCCCCTGGGGGGACTCAAGTTCTGTCGGAAAATAACCGTTGACAAGGAAGGCACTCTCTGCCCGCCCTGCCCCAGCAGCCAATCAGCACACCGCACCCCCAACTCTAGAACCCCCAAAAGACGCTGAGGGCGCGGGCGGAAGGCCCACTGGGCAGAGTCCACAGTGCGTGCCGTCCCGGGGCCGGGGAGTCACCGCCGGGGAAGCGCCACGGCCTGGGGTGCTGGCTGTGGTCCGACCCCCGCAGCCTGGGGACCACTCAGAGCCGCCCCCTCCTCCACACCCCTCGGCGCCCCCGAGGACAGATGCTGCAAGAGGGCACAGCTCTGGGCCAGGCCACACCACTGCGCAACCCAACAATGGTTTCCAAAAAGAGGAAACAATACCAGCACCCGGCTCACAGGGCACAGGTGAAGACTGAGGGACTCAATATACATCACGTCCCTTCCACAGCGCGGGCACAGAAACTCAGTTAACGCTGTCGTCATTACCAGACCTCTCACAGGATGAGCGCCACAAAAATAACGTGAAAAACACGAGGTACCTAAACCATGGTGGAAAAGAATCTGAAAAAGGATGCATGTACACACTTAGGTACGCACACACACATACATGTAAATGAATCACTACTGTACACCAGTGAACACAACATTGTAAATCAACCACACTTCAATAAAAGAAACTAAAAAACCAAAAACAGCAAGGACCATGTATGGTATTACCATACCCTAGGTCTTTTTTCAGGCACTTTCCCTTTCTTAGTTTACTTCTCACGAAAGCTCAGTGAGATAGAGAAGCTGAGGTTCGAGGCAGTTAAATGATTTGCCCAAATTTATACAGTTAACAAGTAGTCCGGTTGGGATCCAAACACAGGCTGCTGAACTCGAAAACAACAGTGGTGATTAAACCAACAAGGATGATGCTGGCAATGACGAAAATGATGAGTTGCAAGGCCCTCACCCTGTGCAGGCTCTTTTATTCTTCACAACCCCCTGCTGAGGGAGTCACTGTCATCAGCCCCATTTTACAGATAAGTAAACTGAGAATGTGTGATTTCTCAGCGTTGCAGGATCTGGGATTCAGATGGAGATAACGGATAGAAAAATTTTTTGTGAAGAATGTGTATCATAAAATGTAAGGCATTATTATGAAATCCCTAGAATTCCATAGAAAGATGTCTTCCCCAACTGGTTTAATGTTAGCTTACATCCCAAAGTCTGATAATTCACCAAAACCATCCCAGACTTTGGCGAGGGCGGGGGACACTTTGACAAGCTTGAGAAATATTCTGTCTTGTTTTTAAGTTGAAAGCATCACTGAAATACTCACCAGAATATATTAAAATAAAATACTGTCCTCCTGGTTTTAAAAAAAATGGGAGAGTTAAGGAGGAGCTGCAAAGGAGAGGAGAAACCCATGGTTTGACCAAGTCAGGGATTTTTCCAGTTGCCTGCTAGAGTAACCTGATCTCAGTTCTGGGGGATCAAATAACTAACCTGGAAATTTGAAGATTCACATTTATGGAAGAAACAGCAATTCTTCCAAATCAGGAAACCCTGCTAATCCAGGAAGCCTTCTGAAACATCAAGGATCACACAGTTTGGAAAGCAATAAACACTGAAGACAGTCCCAAAAGTTTGTGCTCAGTATAGAAATAATCTAACGCCTTTGATTCATTAATTTCTATTATTTGCCTAAGCATCAGGGGGAAAAAATGCCTCAAGAAAATATTTCACTACTTTTGTTTAGAGAGTTGTGTTTCCTTCTAAAGAGAAAAAGGAAGGGAAGAAAAAGAAAGAATCACGTGGAAGAAAGAGAGGGAGAGGAGAGAAGGAAGGAAGGAATCGCATGGCAGGCTCCAACCTGAAATTCTCAAAATACCATCCCCAAGAGCCAACTATTTCTTCATTAATGTGCAAAACCATTCCTCCCCTTGCACAACTAAAAGGTCCCACTTCTGGGAGACCATGCTGAAACAAACTGAACCGGCTAAAACCACAGTATTATCCCTTTTATGACCTACGCAGACACTTCACCTTTTCCCCTTCCCCTTAAAAAAGTGCCAAGGCCACAAGACATAGAAAAAGCATTTCTTCCGGGATTACCCAGGGAAGAGAAAAGTATAATTTAGAAAGTGCAAATTTAGCGTGGAAGCCGTAAGCCCTTTAAGTCTCACCTTGGGCTTTATGCAGCTGTGTTCTCATGACCACACCTGGCAAGCTCAGGGAAAATTACGTTAACTACACACTTGGGAAACAGTGAAGGCCTATCTCAAGCCTTTCAGCAAGCCCTGCAGTACCACTCCTGCAAGGGGCAACGTTCCCAGCTCTTCTCCGCCCGGGGAACCAGCACTTGCCCAAAACAGCAGCACAATACTGGCTTCAGGTGTGCCCAGACTGACCCAGGCTGCCTGAAACCAACACATCCACCGCTTCCTCGGTCGGACTGAGGGCATCTGGGGTCTACAAAGACAGGACAAGCTGTTTACTTAAATTCTACTCCTCTCCTTAAACTCCAAGTCGTTAGACCTCCAAAGAGTACCCTCCAAAAGAGTCACCAGGAAATGGCCAACTTTTCCTGATGGGATCTCAGCAATGCTTAAAAAATAAATAGAACGCTTGCATAAATATTGCAACAGACAGTGCTATGTCCTCCCACGAAAGCACAGGCTGGTCCCTGCCCCCAGATGGATGCTCAGACCCACCTGGGAATGGCTTACTAGCAGACACACGGTTATCTCCCACAGCGCCTGGCCTGGCCCCCCTCACTGCCACACGCTGATACCCTGAAGAAACGGGGTGCACCAGGCTTCAACACATCACTGCCACTGCTCTGTTGGAAATCTGAAATCCTTGGGGACCACCTCTGAGTGCTAAAATCCTGTTACTGCTTCTCCTACTTACCTTGGGTTGCGCTCGACGAGGAAATGCAACTTTGGGGTCAATCTGGGGGAAAAAATGGAAAAACAGGAGTCAGCTGCAGGACTTTTGAGGGGAGAAAAACAATTACGATTAATCGCCTAAGTATTAATCACTCATTTCTCAGGCTTTGAACCCAGCTTTCAGTCACTTCTCAAACAACTCAAAAGTTTCCTTAAAGTTTGATGTAAACTTTAACAGTCCTTCCCAAAATGTAATAAACACGGCAAGCCTTTCTGAAATGCCCCACTGTGTATTTCAACGTGCAATGCTTTAACAAGCCAGGTAGCGTGTGTTCTTATTTAGGCAAGGACAATGAACATTAAATGGTACCTGCATCTAATTTGTGACGCATGGCTGGAAGAAAAGATGGCAACGTCATCACTGAGAAAAATCAAAACATGAAAATTACATGGAAGGTCCTTTCAGCGCTAAGTAATTGGATGGCAGTTCTTCTCCTCAATGATAACTAAACAATACAGGTGGAGAAGAGGATTCCAAAAATTTTTTAAATTAACAACATCAAAAAAACCCTCCATTGACACCCAACAGGATGCTCTGCTTGAATTAGTTCATTCATCTTTTGCAAAGTAAAATTACCTATGATGAATCAGAAGGACAGTTCCGTCTGTAGTTATACCTCAAAAGAAAGCAGGTGTCAAAAAACTATGGAGCCTGAGCTGGTTCTTAAAATAATAATAAAAAATTAAAGTAAAAGGAAACGTAGGAGCTAAATGCACCTGGATTTTAAAAATCACAGGGGTAAAGATCTATCAGCAACCAAACCCATATTACAAAAGTAAGGCCATTATAGGGAGAAAGTAAAAGAAAAAAAAAAAACCACTGAAAAAAAGCAGTCAGAATCTAGTGTAACAATTAGCGTATTCCCCCTACCCCAACCCCAATCTGAATGGAGAAAAAACTGTACTCCACATGAGACATCTGCAGGTCTCAATCAGGGACTGGCTTTAAAACCCCAAACAATTCCCACAGAAGCTTTTGAGCCTGATAGGCTGATTTGAGGGGGGAAAAGTTGTTGGAGAGAAAATATGGAGAAGGAAGGAATGAAAAAATATTCCCACTGTTAGTTTTCATTAGATTTCTAAATGTCACAAATCTTTGGGAAGAATTCAACCCAGAGCGTGGCAAGAATACAGCTACACGTTAGTTATTTATCCGCTTTGGCTTTCATATTAAAATTTTCCCCTTTTAAAATGTAAATCTCAACCTTGTTTTCAGTTCTGCCACGGGGGCAGAGGGGAGAGTAATGCTTTGGGAAAAAGCACAGAGTGGGGGAAAGTCACACCAGAGCCGATTCTGTTCCCAGACTTAACATCCCCTAGGACCTAGGCGGTAAGACATAAAGATTTACCACTTTTATTAAGGTAGTTTAAAGACCTCATAAAAGTCTGCAGCATGTTTTCCACCTTTAAACATCACCTGAGAAATGAGAGATTACTTTGCAAAAACTAAAACAGACAAAAAAATCTCTGCTCTAGGAAAACTACCCTTTCATGGAGATTAACATTACCACAGCTACAGGTATATTCAGCACTGACTAGGAGCTGTCGACAGGAGAAATACAACAGGTGTGGACTTTGCATGCTGTTGACCAAACATAAGACAGATATGTCTTTTCATAAACACTCTCCCAAAGTTGTTGGGTTTTTTTAAGTTGATCAGCACACAATTGCAATAAGCACCATGTTTGTGGGGTAAAAGGTGAGGAATATGTCAAGAGGAAAAGGCCAGGAGCTGGAGGAAGGTAGGGAGAAGTAAAGAAAGCAGAGCGCTTAAAAAATATATGTATCTAAAATTACAAAACCCAAAGCCAATTCAGAATTCTGGTATCGGGTGTTGGTAACAGCGTGTTATACCACAGTGAAAGTTCTTCCATGGGTCAAGTGTACACTCTGAAACCTCAAATGGAGAGGACAAGTCAAAAGAAAAATGGCAAATCCCAACCTTTTGTACCTCCCTGTCAGCTATTTTTTAAAAAACGAACAAGAAAAGAAAACTACCAAAAATGAAAACATTAGTTAGTTAGGTACAGCTCTACTTACTGTAGCTACAAATCCTCTAGGAAAAAACTAGGGTACTATTTTGGATGTGAATGGCCGTTACCTAAACAAAGCTTTTAAGGTAACGGTAAACAAGATCCTCGTTTCCATGTCAATAAACCAACCGCGTCTGCCTCCTGCACTGAACGTTGAAACAAAGTCAAAAGCTAGGTTATACTAAATAATAGTGACCAAAACACATCTACAAACAATTATTGAGGCAAAAACTGCAGGCTCTGCATCTGATACGGAGGGAGACGACCCACCAGCCACCATAGAAATCAAATGCTATTTCTCCCCCACAGGGTGGGCAGAGGGGTGGATAAATTATTCCCAAATTTACCCTGAAATCTCTCTCCTCTTTAATTTTATTAGCTTTGTGAAATGTCTAGCCGAGAAGTCAAGGAGACAGAAAATCCTTCATAGGTCTGTTTTCACCCTGCAAACGGCTATCCCTGAAACTAAATGATCTCAAAGTGCAAAAGCCTGGCCCACAAGCTAGGACAAGTCTAGCTCAGTTAATAAAGCAACTTCGAGTGTGGGGGGTCTTTTCTTGAGGGAGGAGGCGGTAGGAGGTAACACCTCTGACCTCTGATCAGAGAAACACGGTGAATTTGCAAAATCAATTCAGGACACCAAAGGTGGCCAGGCTTTTCTTTTCTTCTCCTCCATTCAGTGTTAAAAGTCAAGAGGGACACGAAACGATCACTTGTTCTACTCTTTTATGTTACAGAAGAGGAAACTGAGGCCTACAGACAGGGAACAGCGTGCCCAATCTCTGCTCGGACAGCTGGGCCTAGAACCTGACTCCCTGCCCCGACCCAGTGGCCCACTACGGAGAGGTGAGTCCCCAGCAGGCCAGCACCGCACCCCAGTGTCACCTCGGGGACCCTGCCTTGGGCAGCAGTACAAAGACCTTGGGGAAATTCTAGCAGACACACAGGGAAGGCAGGGGAGCCACAGTATAACTCAAGAACTCCTCTCCTCTCCCCACGAAATCTATTCTCATACACTGATACTTTCTTCCCTTCCTCTTCTGACCTTAGAGACCCATACCCCCTCAAGACTGGACCTGAAAACGTTCTCATGCTGTAAAACCACCTACAACTCAAAGGATCTGAGAAAGGAAAGGGGAAAAAACAAAACCTAACACTGATACCCAAGGCCTTATCCCTTATCAGCCTTAGATTTCACACCATCTGGAGTCACCCACTGGACGCCCAGCTTAGCTCTGGGAGGTCTCCTTCCCTGCTCAAACCGCATTCCGAATCCCAAGTGCCCGGGGCAGGGGGGGGAACCTGTTGCCTGGACAGTGATTAGCGCCCCCGCCCCCTCGGCGGCCCTCAGACCGGCCGTGTGCTTTCTATAAGCCGATTCGCACGGCCACACTGGGGAAACGCGGGCAGGGCTCGGCTGACAAAGGAAAGTTGCCTCGGCCCGGTGCTGGAGTTTCTTTTCAGGGTCCTGTTGGCCCGGAAGGTAGCCTCTCGCCAAGACGACCCCTCCCCCAAGCCGAGGCGTGGCAGCATCGGGGGGGCTGCGGTGGGGCAGACCCTGAAAAGAAACCCCCAAACCCGGCGGCGGCGGCGGCAAACTTGAGAACCCACAGGAGCTCTGCTGCAGCGCGCCCCGCTCTGAGCAGAGGCAAGAGAGGGCGCTGTCTCTTTAAACGGGACTGTCAGGGCCCGGGCAGTCCTGGAAAGGGGGCGCGCGACCACACGGAGAGGCAGAACCTACCGTCTTGGAGTCTAACTCGTGGTGGGGCTGGCCTAACACTTTATCTACACTCGCCGGGTCTGCGAACGTGACGAAACCGAAGCCTCTGAAATGAGACAAAGAGGGGGAGACACAAACAAGAGAATGTGGCACCATCGGGAGCGGCCAGGAGGGAGCCCTCGGTGCAGAACGCAGAGCCAAGGGTCCCCCACATCCCCCCGCTCCCCCGTCCTCCCCACCCCCCAAGCCTTCAGCCCCCCCACCCCCACCCCGGGCCCCGTACGGAAACATATCAAGGCTGACGGGGGCGGTGGGGCGGGGGCGGGGCGCGCGGAGGTAAGTTGGGGGACGCCGGTGTCCCCACTCCTTGGCCACTTCAGTTTTTCTCTCCTCCCCCCGCTCCTTCCCTTTCTTTAACGCTTTGTTTATTCCAAACAAGCCCCGACACTCAGAGGAGACACAACCAGCTTTCTAAGAGAGGGGCTTAAGAGTTCGGGGCGCCGCGAGTGCACACGTTAAAAAAAAAAACAAAACTATGTGGAAAGTGAATGAAGCTGAATGTCATTTGAAACGGGAGAAAAAGAAGTGAAGGGGAAAATGACTTAAAGCGCAGATGTGGACATCCCTGTATCCAGAGTTCAGCACCAATTAACAATAACCTTTGGGGTTAATGGGAAGGGGGGGGGGGGGGAGGATGGAGCGACGTTCGAAACCAGCCACATGCCTGAGCCCCGTTCTAAATCCGCTTAGCTACTTCCGAAGACACCTCCAAAAATAACACTTAAACTTTGTTCTGAAATAAAGACAAAATCCAGAAGGGGATGGTTTACCTGGAGCGTTTCGTAGTGGGATCTCTCATGACCATACATTCTCTAATTTCTCCAAATTTGCTAAAATAGTCTCTAAGGCTATCTGTAGAGAGAGAAAGAGAGAGATGGGGGGGGGGGGGGGGAGGGAAGGTGTGGAAAAAAAAAAAAGCAATGCAAATTCTTATCAAGGACAAAAACCAAAAGTAGTTTTCTGTTGTTATTCTGGGGGTTTTTTTGCACACGCGGGGGAAATTCGGCAACAGAGGTCGCGTAGAGGGCTCGGAAAGGATTTGCTATTTAAAAAAAATAACCTTGCACAGGAGAAGTGGGGAGCCAATGGCGGGGGGGGGGGGGGTTCCTACACCGGGATAACAAAGAGCAATAAAGAAGCCAAGAAGGGGGGGACCCGGGCGTGCCCCCCTCCCTCCCTTACCTGGTGAGGTCTGCCAGCTGAGTCCGCCGATAAACATTTTACTGGAGGGAGAAAACATAACAGAAGTGAGCACCGATGTCAGATCGGCCATTTTGACGTGTAACTTACAAAAGCTAAAGGGAGAGCGGGGGGGAGCGCGCGAGCGGGAGCCGTGAGGTGGGCTGGGGGAGCGGGCGCCGGCCGAACGCCACCCCGAGGTGCGCGGCTCCCCGGGGGGGGCGCCGGCGGGCCGGGGGGGGGGGGGGGGGGCGCCGGAGAGGCCGGGCGCCGCGCTCCGCCGGCCCCGCCGCGGCCAGGGGAGCGAGCCGGGAAGGCGCGGGGCGCAGCGGCTGGAAACTTACCCGGGGTCGTGCTGCGAGTCGTTGGCGCCGCCCGAGCCGCCCGGGCCCCCGTTGGCCTCCATGGCTGCGCCCCCCCCGCCCCCCCACCCCCGGACACCGAGCCGCGCGGCGATCGGAGCGCAGCGGCGGCCGGCCCCGAGCCCGAGACCTCCCGCTCCCTCCGCCCTCCGCCTCCTCCCCCCGCCCGGCTCTCCGAGTCCCCGCGAGCGGCGGAGCCGGGGCCGCGCCGAGAGCCGTCACACGTGGGCTCGGCTCCGCTCGGGCCCGCGGCTCGCACACCCCCCGCCCCGCCCCCGCGGCCCCCGCGGCCCCCCCCGCCCCCCGCGCACGTGGGGCGGGGTTCTAGAACGTCGTGTAACCAATGCCGCTGACGTCACGGCCCCCGCGGCCCCCGCCCTCCCGCCCGCGCGCGCTCCCCCGGCCCCAGCGCCCGGACCCGGGGGACGGCCCGCGCGCCCCGCGCCCGCGGGGGCCCCGCCTCCGGACGGTCCGGCCGCGGTGGGGGGGGCGCACCCCGACTTCCCCGGGGTCACATGGGCTGCGGGGGGCGGGCGCGCCGGGAAAGGGGGAGGCGCGGGGAGCTCGCTGCCTGCCTGCCTGCTCGCTCGAGCCGGGGACGAGACGCCCCCCACCCCTCCAGCTCGGCCTCTCCATCCAAGTTCCCGGTCCCCGGCCGCCCGGATCCGGGGATGGCAACCGCCGGCCTCCCGCCTCTGCGCCCTTTTTTCCAGCCGCCGCGCAGAAATTTAGGTCAAGGACGTCGGGATCAAACCCAAACCCTGGCGCTCCTCGGGCGCTCCCGGAGACCCCCAGGACGGGGGGCGGGGGGCTTTCAGGATGGTGCGGACACCCTCCGCACAAACCCCAGCCACAAGTTTTATTTTCCTTTCGCGCTGGAAGTTCTGTCTGGCTCTGGATCCACACCGGCACGTCTTGCGCGGCTCCCCGCCCTTCCCCGGCAGAGGTACGAATCCGTGCCCGGGGAAGGTTATTTTGGAACTTTGAGGAAACGGACGCGATTCCAGTGGTGAGAAAAGGCCGAAGGAAGGGTTTCCGCGTTAATCAGACGGCGCTTAAAAATATATAATAAAATAGGTTTATAGGGGTCAAGGTCAAATGATTGGAGTTTAAGTCGAAATTTTTTGTATAGTAAGAAATAGTTTTGAGAGCATCTCTGGGAGGGCCGGAAAGGGTGGTTATTTCAGAAAATCCCTCTCCATCCCGTTTGTGCTATATATATATGTATATATAGGTATATATAATTGTTTTACTCTGTTTCTATGCCGAGATAGTAAAATGCAGGAGACCTAAATAGCCCAAGCCCCCCACCATCTGGGGATGTGGCTGACGGTGGCAGAAGCCTTCAAATACGCCCGCGCCGCTTTGGGAGCAGCGTGGTGTGGCACAGGTCCTGGCGCACAGTAGATGCTTAATAAATGCTGGTGTTGATCTTTGCCGGCACTGAAAACTCCTAACAACCGATTTTGTAGCTTCCCAGAAACATGGCACGGTTCTCCAGCTGATTTCAGGCTGGCCAAATTCAGGCTGGATTCAATTTATAGAGTATTTAAAACAATAAGGATATAATTATCCTTATTGTTTTAAATTATTACAATAAATTGAGTTAATATGGCATGAGGGGCAACATAAAGTTGTGGTTCATCAAGTACCAAATTAATGTTAAGCATGAATTGATTCCCAGTTAACACTTTCCCTTTCATTTTCCTGGGATTAGGACACAATGAGGTACACTCAACACCAAAAGTGTACGAGGTTCACTGTGGGCCTTGGAAAAGAGGACTATTTGAAAAATCCCAACATCAACCAAAGCCTTAATCTCCCTGTCTCCTCAATTGGGGTAATTCTATCCTTTACAAATTTGATAGGGTGAGGGAAGTGATTGAAATGAACACATGTAAAAGTCCCTTTTTCATTGCACGCCTGTATGGGTTGTGCTTATTATCAATGATTCAGTTCAGTTCAGTTCAGTCGCTCGGTCGTTTTGGACTCTTTGCCACCCCATGGACCCCAGCACGGCCAGGCCTCCCTGTCCATCACCAACTCCCAGAGTTTATTCAAACTCATGTCCATTGAGTCGGTGATGCCATCCAACCGTCTCATCCTGCTGTCCCCTTCTCCCGCCTTCAATCTTTCCCAGCATCAGGGTCTTTTCAAATGAGTCAGTTTTTTGCATCAGTTGGCCAAAATCATATCAATCAGTACTTCATACAAGTTTTAGAAAGCACTTTAAAACTTTAAACCAAAAGCCCAAGCATTTTCCAGTTCATTCCAAGCTGCTTCCCAAATCATCTGGGGTCCCGTGTGTTGAAAACCCAGTTGTTATTATGATAATTGCTTATTATGATCATTCTCAATAACAAAATGCAGACAACAGAGCTCATGGGATTTTGTGGCAGCTTTTTACCTTAGAACCACAGGTCATTGGTGCTGGAAAGGCCTGTGCTGATCCAACCCCCTCATTTTACATCAGGGGCCCAGAAGAACAAAGCTTGCCAGGTTACACCCTACCCCCACCTGTCAGTTCCTTCAAGGGGGTCTGGCCATCAGTCTCATGCCCTTTGGCTCTGCTGCATGTATATTTATTCTGTCCTTTACAAGGCGAGAGTGGAGTGTCCTTGTTCCCTGTTGTAGACCTACACAAGCTAAACTGAATTAAACAGAGGAGCTAGCCATGCAGTTATAAAGAGAAAATTAGATCTTAAATCACTAATACTACATTGTTTTATTTACTTTCACATGCAATAACATTTATTCTTCTTGGTCTAAAAGTCTGAGTTTGGGCAAATGAATGGAGTTGCATATCCCACACCATAGACGGGTTCCAGGAAAAGTCTCAATGTCCAAAAACTTCACTCTTGCTTCTCTTGCATTTCTCCTCCAGCTTATTCCAGCTTATATAGCCCCGGGTCAAGAGAATCCTGGAAGCACACCAGTCCTCCACCCTCTTAAAGCCTCGACAGCCCATGACGCTGTTGGACACTACCTTCTTGTAATTCACTCCTCCCTCGTTATCGTGGATGCCCGAATTCTCCTGACTTGCTTCCTACCTCTCCAGCCTTTCTTTTTCTCTTTGCCCTGACTTCTCCTCCTCTGCCTTTCCTTTAAATAGTGGTGTTCATTCTCTGCCTCAACTACACACCCTTATTTATTTGAGAATCTCCGAAGGATGGGTTATGTACCACCTACCTTCTGATGCCATTCAAATTAAAATCTCCAGCCTGATCTCCCCACAGAACTCCAGACTGGTTAATTTCCCATTTATCATTTACATTTAGCCTTCCTAAAGATACCCCAAACTCAACTCGTCCAGAAACACAGGCATGCTCATTTCCCCAAACGTGAACCTCTTTAAAAGTTCACTTGATGAACAGAGGCGGGCCTAAGATGCCCCAGGCATCTTAGAGACAAGGTTGGCTCCTTTTCAGGTTGACACCTTCCCATGTGCAATCCATCACGAATCTCTGTTGGATTTACTTCCACAATGTCTCTCAAATTCATCTTTCCTGCTTCTGCATCTCAGATCTCCCACTAGAGCCCTGAAGTTGCCTCCTAAACACCCTTCCCACATCGGTTCTTACTCCACTAATATGTCTGGAAAGCATTCCTTGACCTCTGACCCGGCTAAATCCCCCTCAGTATGCACTGTTATCCTGCCAAAATGTCCTCTGTGTACCATACTGTGTGTGATCATTTGCTTCATTGCTCATCTCCTCCACTAAGTCATAAGCTCGCAAACATTTCTGCTCTCCCAGTATTAATATCATTAGCACAGAGCCCACTGATGCATGGTTGACGCTCAGCAAACATTTGTTGAACGAATGAAAGAATGAATGAATGAAGGACAACTTCTAATTTTGTTGTAGGAACTTTCGTATCTGTCTGTAAGTCAATTAGGCTGCAGTTTTTCCTTCTCATATTGCCTTTCTCTGGTTATACTGGCCTCATAAAATGAACTGGTAAGTGTTCCTTCTTTTTCCATTTTCGTGAACAGTGTGTATAAAATTGGAATTATGTGTTCCTTGACTGTTTGGTAGAACTTGCTGGTAAAATGTCTGGCTCTGAGAGAAACATTTCCTAGGTTGATTTTTAACTACTGATTCCATTTCTTTGATGGCTGTGGATCTCTTTCTTCCTGACTCAATTTTTACTCATTATATTTTTCAGGGAAATTATCCATACCATCTAGGTTTTCAGATTTATTAACAAAATGATGTTCATAGTTTTCAATTAATATATTCTCATCTCTGCTGCATCCATCCATACTCTCCATTTTTTTTGCATTCCATATATTATTGTATGTGTCTCTTTTCTGTATCCAATGTGTCTGAGATCTCCCTATTTTTATCTAGTGATTCTTTCTACTTTCTACTAGTGTTTGCAGAGAATCAACTTTTAATTTGGCTAATACTATTTTTTGTTTCATTAATTTTTACTCTTATATAATATTATATATATATTATGTTCTTACATATAAGAATATATACCATATATAAAAATAAAATTGTGTATTGTTAATGTGTCATATTTTCTTTGTTCTATTCTCTGGATTTATTTTGTTGCCTTTAAAAAAATTCTTGGTGGCTTAAGTAATTAATTTTCAGCCTTCTGGGTTTTTTATTTTTAACATTTAAGGCTATGGATTTCACTCCAGGTACCACTCAAACTACATTCCACAAGATATATAGAATTTTTATTACCATCCCAGGCAAAGAATGTTTACATTTCAAGTATGATTTCTTCTTTGCCTCAATACACATACATTTTTACATTTCTAAACACAAGTTTTTGTTTTGATTTTAATTATTTAAAAATCTGGTTTGACTTCAGAGAGGTGGTCTGTAAAGGAGATTCTTTATTTGTCAAGATTTGCTTTGGTAAATAGTTTTTATAAATACTCCATGTGGTCTTAGAAAGAATGTGTATACTTTGTTATTTAGCATTCTATATGCATCTATTAAACCAAGCTTGTTGCTTATGTTATCCAGATTTTCTGTAGCCTTACTAATATCTATCACTTTTTATAGTATTACATTAAAATCTCCTTATATGACTACATTTGCCAATGCCTACTATAAATCCTTCAAATTTTTCTCTGTGTTTTGAAAGTATTTGATAAGGTACATCAAAAAGGGCTGTGAAAATCTCCTAATATGACTACATTTTTCTATTTTTTACATTTTATTTGTCATTTTGCTTTGTGTTTTCATAGAGATTGTTTCTTTAATATATGCATAGATGATCTTTAACCCTAGTGCTTTTTGCTTTAAAGTCTACTCTGCCTGCAATAAATAGAATTACTCTAACTTCTGTTAGCATTTGTCTGGCATAACTTTCTCCGTCTTTTTGCTTTCAACCTTTCCTTAGGTAAGTTTCCTATAAACAGCATACAGTTGGACCTTGTTCCTTTATTTATTGGGTTGACTCGTAAGTATAGTTCATTTACATTTAATGTAATTACTGATATTTTTAATGAACCGTGGAGGCACAAAACTGTATTAGTTACAATCTCTGGCATAAATATAGTTTCATCAAAAGGTATATCAATGGCCTTACTTTATTTTATTTTTTGATATTATGAACACTTCAATTTAGTTCAGTTCAGTCACTCAGTCGTGTCCAACTCTTTGCAACCCCATGAATTGCAGCACGCCAGGCCTCCCTGTCCATCACCAGCTCCCGGAGTTTACTCAAACTCGTGTCCATCGAGTCGGTGATGCCATCCAACCATCTCATCCGCTGTCGTCCCCTTCTTATCCTGCCTTCAATCTTTCCCAGCATCAGGGTCTTTTCAAATGAGTCAGTTCTTCGAATCAGGTGGCTAAAGTATTGGAATTTCAGCATCAGCATTAGTCCTTCCAATGAATATTCAGGACTGATTTTCTTTAGGATGGACTGGTTGGATCTCCTTGCAGTCCAAGGGACTCTCAAGAGTGTTCTCCAACACCACAGTTCAAAAAGTTCAATTCTTCGGCGCTCAGTTTTCTTTATAGTCCAACTCCCACATCCATACATGACCACTGGAAAAACCATACCTTGACTAGATGGACCTTTGTTGGCAAAGTAATGTCTCTACTTTTTAATATGCTATCTAGGTTGGTCATAACTTTCCTTCCAAGGAGTAAGCATCTTTTAATTTCATGGTTGCAATCACCATCTGCAGTGATTTTGGAGCCCAGAAAAATTAAGTCAGCCACTGTTTCCACTGTTTCCCTGTCTATTTCCCATGAAGTGATGGGACCAGATGCCATGATCTTAGTTTTCTGAATGTTTCTGAATTCAACTAGAGAACTAAAACAGTAACAGTGACTTGCAACTGCTTATGTGCTCCTCCCCTGTTTGCTCACCTAAAGAAACTACCAGTCTCAATTTTGTATTTATTACTCTTCTTTGCTTTTTTTGTCAAATTTTTATCATATACTTGGTTTAAAATTTATGAAAATGTTCTAGGGCTGTCTTTTTTACTCAACATGGTTTTACTGATATTCAACTAGATTGTTGCATCTGGTCGTAGTTCAGTGCCTTTCAGAGTTGTATAATATTCCATTTCTGACTATGCTACCTATTAGTTTGTTCATTTTCTTGTCATAGATAGGCCCTTGAGTTGTTCCAGTTTTTTGGTTTTACAAGCAGTGGTTGATAAACAGTCTTGTCTTCTAGTGTATGTGGGCAAAAATTTCTCTTTGGAGTCACTACTGGGTCATGAGGTATCTGATGCAAAATAATGCCAAATTGTTTTCCAAAGCTGCTCTTCTAATTTGTACTCCCCTAGCAGTGTATAGGAGAAGGCAATGGCACCCCACTCCAGCACTCTTGCCTGGAAAATCCCGTGGATGGAGGAGTCTGGTAGGCTGCGGTCCATGGAGTCGCTAAGAGTCGGACACGACTGAGCGACTTCACTTTCACTTTTCACTTTCACGCATTGGAGAAGGAAATGGCAACCCACTCCAGTGTTCTTGCCTGGAGAATCCCAGGGATGGGAGAGCCTGGTGGGCTGCCGTCTATGGGGTTGCACAGAGTCGGACACGACTGAAGTGACTTACCAGCAGCAGCAGTGTGTAAGACAGCCTGTTGATCTACTGATTTCCGACATTTGGAACTGGTGTCTCAATTTTGCACCTTTTATTTTGCTTTCTCTAGGTTTTTTTGTTTGTTTGTTTGTTTCCCTTCTTTCCTTCTATTGAACTGATGAAGAACTCTTTTTTTCCCTTTTCCTCTTTAACTAGTTTAGGAGTTGTAAGATATTTCTATTCCTCTAGTGATTACTTTATGATTTTTAACATGTACACTTAATACAGCCTCCCTAAAACTCTAAAACCAAGCAGAGAATTATTCAACTTCAGTTGCATTCTCTCTCTTACATGTAATTGCTTCTTATTTTAGACCCACCTGGTTTTTACACCCCTAAATTTAATCATTGCTGTTTTCTTAGTTTTATACATTGTTTAGATTTGCCCATATTTACCATTTTGTTCATCTTTGTTTCCAGTACATTTTTTTCTCTTTTTTCTAGGTACCAGCCCTTTCCCTTGAAACATATCCTTTAATGGTTTTTTGGGTTTTGGGGGAGGTTATGTGAGTGACATGCTTTCTCCACTAGTATAAAATTCTTATTTCACTCTTACCCTTGAATGATGATTTCTCTGGGTGTAGAATTCTAGATTGAAAGTTATTTTACCCTTTAGCACTTTTTGTTTTAATATGTCATGTCTTCTTGTTTTTTATTTATTGTTGAGACATTTTCTGTCAGTCCAAATGTCATTCCTTTGTAGGTAATCTTTTTTCTTTCTGGTTTTAAGATTTTTCTCTTTGTCTTGGCTTCCTGCATTCTTACCATGGTGTGTTCAGGTGTGAATCTCTTTTATTTATATGGTTCAAGATCCACTGCATATGCAGAAATCTCAGGATGCATGTTTTTGATCAGATCTGTAAAACTGTCAGCCGTCGTCTATGTAAATCCTGTCTCTCCTGCACTCTCTCTGTTCTGTCCTTCTGAGGCTCATATTAGGTGTATAATGCGCCTTGTCTTTCCATGCAGTATGTGGGTTTGTGCTCAGTCGCTCAGTTGTGACCCACTCTTTGCGACCACATGGACTGTAGCCCGCCAGGCTCCTCTGTCCATGGAATTTTCCAAACAAGAAAACTGGAGTGGGTTGCCAGTTCCTCCTCCAGGGGATCTTCCTGATCCAGGGATCCAACCCAAGTCTCTGGTGTCTCCTGCACTGGCAGGCAGATTCTTTACCGCTGAGCTACCTGAGATGCCCCTCTGTGCAACATACCCTGAACTTTTCTCTCAGACCTTCTATCACTTTGACTCTTTGTGCTGCTTCTTGAATGTTTTCTCCAGATCCATTTGCTATTTTTCCTGTAGCTATGTCTAATCTGACTTGATGGACGTGAGTTTGAGTAAATTCCGGGAGTTGGTAATGGACAGGGAGGCCTGGCGTGCTGCAATTCATGAGGTCTCAAAGAGTCAGACACGACTGAGCGACTGAACTGAACTGAATCTGCTGTGTAATTCATCCATTGAGCTTTTCATTTCAATGACTCAATGTGTCATTTCCAAAAGTTCTGTTTAGTCATCTTTCAAATCTACCTTTTTTTTTTAATAGTTATGTTATTTTCTCATGGTTCCAAATGTTCTTTATGTCTTTGATAATTTTAAACTTACATAGTTTATAGTCTGTCTGATAGTTCTGTTGTTTGAGGTTCTTGGAACTCATGTCTACTACATCTTGGTTATGGTGGATTGTATCCATGTATGTTTTATAGATTGGTGTTAGGTTAGTATTTTTATCTTTATTTTTCACCTTTGGGGTTCCGGGACCATACAGGAGAGGTAAATTTCAGTTCTAGTTTCTGGGTAAATTACAGCCCAGAACACTGGGCTGTAGTCCCAAATTCTCAGCAAAGACTCCTCTCCACTTTTTTTTTTTCCTCTCCACTTTTAACTTATGCCAAGACAAATTTTCTTGTCTCCCTGTGCCACTAGGGAGATTTTCTTCCAGTGAATTATTTCTATAGTGATTCATCCCTTTGAGGGTTCCAGATTTATCTGGGGATCTCGATTCCATCTCCCCAGTTTAACAAATCCAAACTGCAGTCTCCTTTCCATTTTGATGCCCCTTTCCATTTCAGCCTTTCAAGGCCAAGCACACCTGCCTCAAACCAGCTCCACGTCCTCCTCTTTGCTCACCTCCTCCTTGCTGTCATCTCCCTCTTCTGGCATTAGAGACTTTTTCTTTTGTCCCATGAGCTCATTTGAATGGGTGTCTACTGCATCTTGACCAATATTTATACATGGTTTTTATTTATAAACCAGTGCTTATAGTGGGAGGATTTTGAAGTTACTTAGTCTGCCATATTGCCAGAAATGGAAACTCGCTTCCATTTAACTTTTCGTATCTTCCATTCCAGATTCATTTTTCGTTAGAATACTGTGGCATCTAGTGCCCATCAGCAGACAAATGGATAAGAAAGGCCCATCAGCAAAGGAATGGATAAGGAAGCTATGGTACATATACACAATGGAATATTACTCAGCCATTAAAAAGAGTACATTTGAATCAGTTCTAATGAGATGGATGAAACTGGAGCCCATTATACAGAGTGAAGTAAGCCAGAAAGATAAACACCAATACAGTATACTAACGCATATATATAGAATTTTAAAAGATGGTAATGATAACCCTATATGCAGGACAGAAGAAGAGACACAGATGTATAGAACAGACTTTTGGACTCTGTGGGAGAAGGTGAGGGTGGGATGATCTGAGAGAATAGCACTGAAACATGTATATTATCAAGTGTGAAACAGATCGCCAGCCCAGGTTGGATGCATGAGACAAGTGCTCAGGGCTGGTGCACTGGGAAGACCCAGAGGGATGGGATGGGGAGGGAAGTGGGAGGGATGATCAGGATGGGGAACACATGTAAATCCATGACTGATTCATGTCGATGTATGGCAAAAACCACTACAATACTGTAAAGTAATTAGCCTCCAACTAATAAAAATAAATGAAAAAAAAAAGAAAACTGTGGCATCTAGGATTTTGGAATCAGTTTTCTTTTCTGAACAATATTCTATGGGTGAGGCAGCATTAGAATTATCTCAAATGAGGCAAATAGTGGTCGGTGTAGCTATTCATTATAATCACTGCAGAGCTTCATAAAATACTGAAGTTCTTGGTTAAAATACTAAAATACTTGGTTCCACCCACAAGATTCTGATTTAATTTTTCTGGAGGACAGTGTGTGCAATGATCTTTTTTAAAACTTCTCAAGTGATTCTAATGTGCACCAGGGTTGAACATGGTGGCACATTTGAAAACACACTGGATGAAACAACCAGACCATAATAATCCCTGGGTCCCACCCCAGGATGTCTGATTTATTTTGTCTGAGGGGAGCCCCAGACACCTCCTTTTCCTTTTTTCAAAAACTGTCCCTGATAATTGTGCGGATCCAGAACTGATGATTTACCTGGGCACATCCAGTCAGAAGGGAGGAGCTAAGTAATGTTAGGGCTGGAAACATGAGCAGTGATCTAGCCGAACGGTTCCTAGTTGTCTGCATGGCTGTCCATGGGACTCCTGGGGAGCTTTTTCATTTTACAGACCCCTGGAGATTGTGAGCTGGTAGGTTTAATGTGAGGCCGGAGAGCCTTTTATTACCCAGAAGACTTTGGTGGCCCGCTAAGTTTGGAAACCGCTCAGCCAGCCCAGTCTTGTTTGACAAAGGAGGAAACCCAGCCCTGAGAGAAGTGTGTTGTTGTTTTTTTTTTTCCCCTCAAGGTCGCTGAGCTGATTAAGAAGAAAGCTGACTCCTACCTTCCAATCTTGTGTCCATTTCATCTGCTTCCAAACATAAAGCCGCCTGCTGCTTTTGCAAGAACTTGGCTGGTTTAAAAAGGCAGATTCGGGATTTGTGTGCAGGGATTTCAGGAATGTGGGCTCCTCTGGTTGGTTTTGTGCGTGGATGGCACAGGAGAAGGGGAACAAAGCAGTCTGCTGCCTTGCATGGAGGTTCTTCTAGTAGCCAGGCGATCTGGAGGGGAAAAGCCACCCTCAGTCTCCAGCACCCCATCTGTAAACTGCGGGTCATGATGGTTTAAAAGTATCTTGGTCCTCCCACAAGAGGCAGAGCCTAATCCTCCCACCCCCACCCCTGGCCCCCCAGCATGGACTGTACTTAGTCACTGGGTTCTGGTGAATAGAATGTGGAGGAAATGATGGTGGATGAATTCCAAGGCTGGATCAGAAAAGGCACGTGGCTTCCACCTGGCTCCACCTCTCAGGTCACTCCAGGGAAAGCCAGCTTTCATGCCATCAAGACGCTCAAAGAGCCTGATAGCAGGCCCACATGGAGACTTGTAGTCTCCTGCCAGCAACCTGAACTAGCCTGCCAGGATTGTGAGACAGCCTTAAAGCAGCATCTGCCAGCCCCACCCCAGCCTTCAGATGACATCTGCCCCAGCTCACACTCAACAGTAACTTCCCTAGAAACCTGGAGCCAGAACTTTCCAGCTAAGCCACACCCAATTCCTGCCCCTCAGAGACATCCAATACTTGTTTGAAACTACTAAGCTTTGGACTAGTTTGTTACGCAGAATAAATGACTAATACAGAGATTCTTGGGTTTCCCTGGTAGCTCAGTTGGTGAATAATCCGCCTGCAATGCAGGAGACCCCAGTTCAATTCCTGGTCGGGAAGATATCCCTTGGAGAAGAGATAGGCTACCCACTCCAGTATTCTTGGGCTTTCCTTGTGGCTCATCTGGTGAAGAATCCACCTGCAGTGTGGGAGACCTGGGTTCAATCCTTGGGTTGGGAAGATCCCCTGGAGAAGGGAAAGGCTATCCACTCCAGTATTCTGGCCTGGAGAATTCCATGGACTCTGTAGTCCATGGGGTCACAAACAGTCGAACACGACTGAGCGACTTTCACTTCACTTCACAGAGATCCTTAAAAATGCATGAAAATAGAGCTGCTTACCTCATAGGTTTGCCGCAAGATTCCTGCGCTAACGTTTACAGAGTGCTTTAGTTAGACTCTGGCCAAATGAACTGTGTACTAGATATAAGAAGGGATTGCATATTATTAATGTTATCAGATTGCAACACATTTCATGTTCAATTACCTACAATGCTCTTTCTGGAGCATCGCTTTGCTCATCTGCTTATCCCCACTGCACACTTGTAAAAGGTCACTGTCAAGATATAAAAGTATAGGTATGATTTAAATGTCTTGACTCAGTTGCTAACAACCATGAGCATGTTTTCAAATTGGAAAAGCAAGATCCATTTAAACTCACTCTTTTTCCGCAAAAGGCTCTTTGTTTACTTTCTGGTATTGCATTTCACTGGCAGGCCAAGCGCCTCTCTGATTAAAGAGTTTGTTCACTTTATCTGTCTCCTGTAGCTTCACAAGCCTTACTCTTAAGAACAGACATGGCAGACTTTGCACCAAAAAAGCAAACCATACTTTTAACCAGAAAATATTTAGTAAAGTGAATTTTTATTTATGAAAATTCCACCAAGCATAAATTACTTGTCTGCAAGTAATGGGCTCTTTGTAGCTCCCTTAAATAAATAAATAGCTTCTTTTCTCAAGTGTTGTGACTTTTGAGCATGCTCAGATTCAGGGCTAGTTTGTTTTCTTCCAGGAAATAAAAAATAAGCATGTGTGTCAGATCCTAAATCAGTCTTTCTTCTAGAAATGTATAATATGAGAAGGGCTTCCCAGGTGACTCAGTGATTAAGAATCCGCCTGCAGTGCAGGAGACACAAGAGACATGGGTTCCATCCCTGGGTGGGGTAGATCTCCTCGAGAAGGAAATGGCAACCCGCTCTAGTATTCTTGCCCAGGAAACCCACAGACAGAGGAGCCTCGTGGGTGATAGTCCATGGGGTTGCAAAAGATTCAGACGCAATTGAGCGTAATTTGGGAAAGCCAAGATAGTTTCCTTCCAACTGTCGCACTGGAGGTATATGGTATCTGAAGGAGCCTGAAAAAAGGCAGAGCGTGTGAGACTGAGAGAAAGTAAAATTATATTTTTCAAACATTCTTTACTGATCTAACACAAATATCTTTATCTGTAATTTATTTAGTCCTAACTAAATTTGCTTATTTGTTTGATACATTTAGAGGCATAAAAGTTCCCTTCATTTAATAGATGGAGAAAATTAGTTTTGTTTCATTATTTTTTTCCAAACTGGGAAGGGATAGGCAAAAAAAGTTCCCTAATGGAGGCAGGGGAATGTGTTTAGTCAAAAATTTTCCTTGTTTCCTTTTCCATCTCCACATTGGACACAGCTAGATACCTGGTGTTGTGGTTGCTCTCTTTTTTTTAATTTTTAAAAATTTCCTTAAAAGGTTTTTTATTTTTTAAATGTAAAAATTTTTGTCTTTTAACATTCATTTATTTTATTACTATTTTTTTTTTTTTAATCTTTTGGCCAAACTGCACAGAATGTGGGATCTTGGATCTCATTTCCCCGATCAGGAATCGAACCCATGCCCCCTGCATTGGCAGCACAGAATCTTATGCCCTGGGCCCCCAGGGAAGCCCCTTTGTTCTCTTTTGTTCCCTCTGCCTTCCTCTTTCCTCATCTCCAACTCAGAATTATCAGGTTAACCAGGGTGAACGCTCCCTGCGCACCAGCTGAATGAGAACAGTTTGCACCCCTAATAAATCAATATCATGTATTGAGTGACCACAGCGGAGTATCCTTGCAGCTACCATGGGGACTGGGGTTGGAACTCTAAATTCTTCAGAAGTTGCAGGAAGTGGACTGTAGCTTGGGGTTGGGTGTGAGGCTGGCTCCAGTCCCTCTGGGTGACAACATCCTGCAGATAACACCCTGGCGGGCCCCCTCCCCAACCACAGCTCTCTTATTTAGTGTAGTATGGTAGGCGCAAGAGAGAAGCATCAGGAATTAAACAGAAAGCCACCGTTCTCATTAAAAATATCCCAGGGCTGCTCTCCCACATACCCTAAAGCTGTTGAACTGCTTGCAGTTTGTCATTCTGTCGTCATTATTCTTATACATGTAGGTAAATATTTTATTAAACGTCTTCACTGCTTGGCAGTGACTCGGCCCTTTGCCTCCTAGCCTGGCCGCTGCCCAGCACTGCCTGGGCGGGTGGCTGGGCAGTGGGCTCCGTGAACACTCCGCGCTGTTCATGGAGTAGCAGTGCTCTCTACCTGGAAACCATTTTCTCCAGCCTCTTGGGTTTAATCTTCCATTTCTTCTTCTTCTTCTTTAAATCATTTACCAACTTAGTCTTGATGAAAGGAACCAGGTCGAGGGGTGGGGGGCGGGGTGGGTAGAGGGGCCAAGAAAACAGCTACGCCTTTTAACTCCACCTGGAAGTGGGTGAGACCATGCCAGCATCACCTTCCCTTCCACCTGTGTCCCCACTTGGGAACGTGCCCCACCTGCTCCAAGAGCTGCTTCGCCAAACAGAAATCTAAACATCACAGCTGGAAATATGCAGGACCCCTCCACCTACGCCGACTCACATGCTCTGCAGAACTTCAGACGTTCTCAACGTCATCTCCACCACCGAGCCCCGTGGCCCCATCAGCTCGCCAGTTTACCAGCAACAAGTGGGCAGCTCAGGCCCGCAAACTCACCCGTTAGTCTGGACCAACTTTGGGTCCGCTTCTTCAAAAGTTTTTGCTTTTTACCATCACACAGTACTGGACGTGACCAAAGCAACGGTAAGTAGTGTGGCTGGAGTCATCTCCTCTGCTCTTTGAGTCTTCAGGAGGCCCCCGGACAAGATCTACTTCTATGGGAGAAACTCTGGAGGACCGTGGGTCTGACCCCCTCTTCTGGTGGATGCCGGGAGCGCCTGCCCGCACCTCTGCCTCCCCGTTCCCCGCGCGGGCGGAGGGAAGAGAAGCTCGCTCCCCGCTCTGCGCCCAGATGGCAGGGTTCAAGGCCCCGCTCTCAGACTCTGAGACCCAAGTCCCACAACTCTAGATGTTTCCTGAAGATGAAACCAAGACTCACCTCTGTAGCCCACTCTGCAATTTCTACAATTACCACTTAGCTAACTCCAAGTGGCTGAAAAACTAATTGAACGAAGGGGAAGGAGAGGGGGTAGCCCTGTTATCGCTGAAGGGGGGCATTGGAGCAGGTGGAAATCAGCTGGTTTGTGCAGCCAAACATGATACTGAGACACATACAGAGGCAAAGGAAAGAAAAAGTAATAGATGTGAGGACAATGGAGGACAGACTGCAGGGCAAACTGCTGAGTGAGACACTCATGCTAAAAATAGCATTGCTTGGGGAGAACATAAGAAATAAAAGTGTGGCTGGGTCCATGGGTGGGAGGAATGAGAGGCTCTGCGTATAAAGCCCCAGAATTAGAGCAAGATGGAGAAGGACCATAATCTGAGAGGAGGGATGGACCTAAGAATTATCTGAAGCGGAACCGAAAATGAATTTCACCGCCATCCTCTTGCTTTTGAGGACGCCAGAAGTTCCCTCCACGGTGGCTGGACACGCCTCTGGGTTCTGAACTGGCCCCCAAGGCCTGGCGCCCACTCAGCAGGTCCCACTAGAGAAAGGAAGGCAAGACCTGGTTCGGCATCTTCTCGTCTGGGTCATAGATAATCATGAACGTTCCAAAAATCAATTGCCCGCGTGGCTGATGGGGAGGCCTGGCTAGACAGAAGGCGTTCATGAGGAAGACCCTGGGGGGTTAGCTGATCACAAGCTTGATGCAATCCTACAGTGTAAGGAGGCTGTTGAGAACCCTAATGCAATCTTCGACTCTATTAATAGAACGGCAGAGTGTGAGGAGGGAAGCAATGATCCCAGAGCATGCTGACGGTTCAGGCCACATGCAGTTTTATGCTCAGTCCTGCAGGCTATATTTTAAAAGAGGCACTGGCAAATTCAAGCCTGTTTGGAAGAGCATGAAAAGGATTGGACGCTGGTGTTTAGACAGCATCAGGATTAACTTGACAGTCCTTTTATGATTGGCAGTGTCAGCACGATGATTGCCCTGAAGATGCAGAAGCTAGTGGCTGGCACAGAAATCTGTTTTCAATGTCTATATAGACTCCCTGAGATTTGGTGGAGGCGGGGGAAGGGGGTGCCCTCTCAGTATAATGGGGACGATACAGCACCCAATCTACCTGCAAGGGTAGTCTGAAGCTAGTCTGCCCAGTTGGGCTGGTGTGTCTAGAGCGTCTACCAACTGCCAGCTCTATGCTAGGCCCCAGGGCATCAAGAGGAGCTTGAAGTCTAGTTGGGCAGACGGGCCCATAAACAGGTACTTTGCATAGAATGTGACTGATGATGAAAGATACATGCGTGGATTTGATGTGAGATGCAATTCATTTCTTACAGGGGAAGAGGGATCGGAGAGAAACAAGAGTCTGTGGCATATGTTTGTGCAAGTGTGAAAGGAGGAAAAGGGATCCCTGGCAATCAGGAAAGAGAGACCATTAGTAAGGAAAGATTAGAACCAGGCCCGCTCAGAGTCAGAATAAACAATCAAAGGGGCTCGACCGTGTCAGATGCTGTCAAAAAGTCCAGGAGGTGGGGGAGGAAGGCTCCAGACCACCCCCTAGATATGGAGATGAAGAATTCCCCCTTAGTGGTCAAGAAGCACATTCCGGGGAAATGATGCAGGCAGAGACAGACTTCATTCACGGAGTCTGAGGAAGGGTGTGTTTATTGGACACCTACTAACGGCTAAACAACAGCATGATGCTATGCGTCATCAAAGTTCAAAAAGCATTGGAGCTCACTTCAATACTGGTTGGTTACTGTATGAATTGCTCGACTTGGTGAGGCCAACAGATGGGAGTTTGAGTGGCCAGTTGTTTGGCCTGGGATGATGTTTCTTACGCTAATTGTGCCAGAAGGAAAAAGAATGGTCTTGGTGTGCTCAGAAGATGGTCAGCCGGTGCACGCCTTCCTCTTTTCCTTGTCTCTCGGGAAGTTTCTTTTCCCAGAAGTGCTCAGAAATGCGATTCCTGACCAGATATCCCTCATGTTTGCTTCCCTTTTGTTATTGACCGAGGAAATTAATAGCACTCTTTTTTTTTTTTTTACCCCGCTCACATTCTCGATCCAAGGCATATTTTTTTCCATCAGTGGGTTTGTGTTTGGTTGATTAGTTATTCATGTATAATGTACAATGACAAGAGCTGTGTTACAGAGAAATGATTGTGGCGAGTGCAGGCGTACAAGCTCCGGGGCTGGCTTCCTTTTTGTGGGGGTGGGTGGCAAGCAGGTTAGTCAGGCATTTGGATTACTTGCAGATAGTTAAAATTCTCCTCTTACCAAACTGGTGACTGAGGCAAAAATAAGGGGAATTAAAGTAAATGGCGTTTGCTGTTCATCCCCACAGTCTCCTGGAGCATTCGTGAGTTCCTCGTGAATCCCAGCATCTGGCCCGTGTAATCACTCAACGCACTTGACTTCTGTAGACTTGAGTCACCCCATCTGTCTCACACCCTGCGTATCTACTGTATGTTGCCATCCTTCATAGGTTAATTTTTTGCAAAGAGAATCCAACTCATAGACTAGTCCTTCCTCTGACTTGCCCCACAGGACTTCCCAGTACGTGGTTCCAAGCACGTGGTTCCCTCGCTGTAGCCAGAGAGGTCTTTACAAATCAGATCCCTCACTTGTACTTCTCACTTGTCCTCAACCCCTTTGCACTTTGTCATTCAGTCATGTCCAACTCTTTGTGACCCCGTGGACTGTAGCCCACCAGGCTCCTCTGTCCCTGGGGATTCTCCAGGCAAGAACATTGGAGTGGGTTGCCATTTCCTTCTCCAGGGGATCTTCCTGATCCAGAGATCGAACCCAGGTCTCTTGCGTTGCAGGCAGATTCTTTACCACCGAGCCACCGGGGAAGCTCAACCCCTTTGGTATAGCCTAAAAAGCCCTACCTAATCTGATCTTGGCTTGCTTTTCCAACCTATCTCATGCCCCTGTCTCCTACCACCTCTCAGATGAAATGAATGAATTTCCCTCCTTGGGCCTTTTGCATGTGCTCTTCCTTCTCCCCCTACTATATGGATAGCTCCTTATTACTTTTCAAGTCTGAGTTCAAATACCATTTCCCTGAAAATACCTTTTCTGAGCAACCTCTCTTAAGTTGCCTCTCCACCCACTGCTTTCTAGTTCATTGCCTTAAATTTCCTACTGGGAGCTCAGCTGAGGGGCTCAATTACCCTCTTTGGGGTTTTTCCATGTGGTACATGGGCTTCCTAATAGCGTGGAAGCAGGATATAAGAGGGAGGAAGCAGAAATACCAAAATCTAAACTATTCTCCACCTATCCCCAAATAATTTTCTAGCTCATTTTATCTTTTTTCTTGGCATTTCTCACTCTCTGAAATTACTGGGTTATTTTGCTTCCTTGCTAATTGCCTGCTCTCTCGCTCAATCTATAAGGATGTAAAATCCACAAGATTAGAAACCTTTGCTGTGTTCATTCACGTGCCAGGCAGAAGGGACATTCATCCAGTAAACATTCATCGAATAAGTGAATTTTCAATGTTTAGAAATAAAGAAAAACAATTAAGATGGGCATGAAATGCAATGAAGCATACAAGCACACGTGCCCAAAAAAGTCAGGCCGCAGAGAACCTTTCAGGAGAACTACAGCCTGAAGGGTAAAAAGCACAGCACGCAGTGAGTCGGGGGTAAATGAGAGCCCGCTGGCAGCACCGTCAGAGCTGGACAGGGGAAGGGGCGACTCGGGCCCGGAGACCCAGGACACACAGCACCCTAGAGGTGACCAGGATCGACGCCCAGAGCTGGCCCTTCAGGGGAAGCAGGCTGCCCGGACCTCACAGGCCCCCCGTGGGATGACGTCACCAATGATGCCTGGAAGTCCTGGGGCTGGGGTGGGAGGGCTCTGGCTGCTTTACTTGAGCCTGAGCTTGCAGAGGAAGGTGATCTTTGTGCAGTTCAATTCAAACCAGCACCTACTATGTGAAAAACACGCAGTGGATGATGGAGACACGAGAGGCCTGGGACATGAGCCCAAGCTGGGAACAGCCAGTAGTGCAAAGATGGCTCCTAAATGAGGCCGAGGAGCTAAGTGTCGGGGGCAGGAAGCCAGCAGCCCCAAAGTTACAGGCAAGGGAGAGTCTAAAGGCTTCCCAGAGGAGCCACTGCAAGAGGTAAAGGGCAAGGAGGGCCCTCCCAAGTCAGGGAGGCCAGGGCACATTTGGAGACCTCTAGAAGCTCCCTGAGACTAGAGGAGGGTAGGACCTGCAGGTAAGTGCAGGAAGAACAATTTACTACCCCGAATTCCAGTAACCAATCCCTGAAGCCAATGGCTGGAGTCCTGGGCAGAGAGCAAAGGAAACATGGTGTTCCAAGTGGAAGATGGGAGACAGTTTCACTAGAAGAAAGGTAATGCGTGCTAGGCAGGCAAGCCCGCAGGTGCAGTGCCGTGGTGAAAGATGAGTCCAAAAATGTGTCTAGAGTGTGCTGTGATTTGAACAAAGTAATAAGTGACCATTGGGAGGTATGTGTATGGGGGGAAAGAGGGTAATTATAAAAGCAGTAAAAAGACTTTTGTGTTTGGACTTGGACAAACTGATTTTGAAATTAATGTTGACTACGCTCATGTTCATAGCAACATTTACAATAGCCGAAAGATGGAACCAACCCAGTGTCCATTCACACACTGGGTTGAATGGATAAACTAAATGTGGTCCATACATGCAATAGAAAACTGTTCACTTATAATGAGGAATGAAGAAGCAATCCATGCTACAATGTAGATGAACCTTGAAAACATTATACTAAATGAAGTAAGCCAGACACAAAAGGACAAATACTATATGATTCCATTTCTGGGAGAGGCTTAGAATAGTCAGTTCATAGAAAAAGTAAAACGGTAGTTGCTAGGGTCTCGGGGGAGGTGGGAACAGGAGTTACTGTTTAATGGGTATAGAGTTTCAGTTAGAGGTGATTAAAAATAAGTTCTGGATGAATGGATAAAGTTGTGGCATTTATACAAGGGAATATTATCCAGCCACAAAAAAGAAGGAAATATTGCCACTTGCAGCAACATGGACGGACCTAGATATTATCATATAAGTGACGGAAGTCAGATTGTGTGTGTGTGTGTGTGTGTGTGCGCGTGCGCGCACACGCTCAGTTGCTTGGTCGTGTCTGACTCTTTGTGGCTCCACAAACTGTGGAGCCTGGCTCCTGCCAGGCTTCTCTGCCTGTGGAATTTTCCAGGCAAAATTACTGGAGTGGAATGCCATTTCCTACTCCAGGGGATCTTCCCGATCCACATCTCTTGCATCTCCTTCATTGGCAGGTGGATTCTTTACCACTAGCACCAATTGGGAAGCCCCATCATGTGATATCATCTAAATGTGGAATCTTAAAAAAAAAATGAAACAGGGGAATTCCCTGGTGGTCCAGTGGTTAGGACCCTGTACTTCCACTGCAGGGGACATGGGTTCAGTTCCTGATCAGGGAAATAAGATCCTGTAAACCACTCAGTGTGGCCAAACACACACATGCAAATAATTTTAAAAATAAAAAAATGATACAAATGAACTTATTTATAAAACAGAAATAGATTCACAGACACGGAAAACAAACATAGTTACCAAGGAGGAAAGGGGAGAGGGATAAATTAGGAGTTTTGGAGTAAAATATACACATTAGTATATATATAAAACAGATAACTAGCAAGGGCCTCGTGTATAGCACGGGGAACTATACTCAATATCTTGTAATAACCTAAACTGAAAAAGAATCTAAAAAAGAATATGTGTATGTATGTATGTATAACTAAGTCACTTTGTTGTATACCTGAAACTAACACAGCATTGTAAATCAACTATAAAAGGTGAAAGTCTCTCAGTTGTGTCTGACTTTTTGCGACCCCAAGGGCTATACAGTCCATGGAATTTTCCAGGTAAGAATACTAGGTTGGGAAGCCTTTCCCTTCTCCAGGGTTTTTTCCCAACCCAGGGATCAAACCCAGGTCTCCTGCATTGCAGGCAGATTCTTTACCAGCTGAGCCACCAAGGAAGCCCATCAACTGTATTTCGATAAAGTTTTTTTTTAAGTTCTGGAAATGGATATTGGTGATGGTAGTACGATAATGTGAATGCACCTAGTATCATTGAATGCTACACTTCAAAAGGGTTAAACAGTAATTTTTATGCAGTGTATAATTCACCACAATTTTTAAAATCACTGTGAAGAAATAAGCAAGTCAGGAGTTTTTAGGGTAGCTCTGAGAAAGGAGAGTAATGACAAGATGAAACCCTACCAGATATTAACACCAGTTACAAAACCTCAGAAATCGCAAGTGTGGTGCTGGCACTAGTTACACAGACAAGGAAACAGACAGAAAATCCGGAAACAGACTGCCATCATTCAAGGCTTTGGTGTGTGGGAAAGATGGCATCTGGAAACAGCGGGGAAACAGAGCTGAGACTAACTGGAGCCATCAGGAAAAAAATGCAGTTGGATCCTTACCTCATACTTACAGCAGGAAGACTTCCGATCAGAGAAGAGTTTCAGCTGTGACCACAGTACTACACAGCTACTAGAAGGGACCAGGGGAGAATTCTTTTTTAACCTCAGAGGGCAAGCATGTACTAGCTGTGACTTGGAGTCAGTCCTTTAGCCTTCCTGTGCCTATTTCATGGGGCTGTTTTGAGCACTGTGAGAATTAGTACCTGAAAAGTGCTTAAAACAATGTCTGGAGCACACAACAGATTCAATCAGTGACAATCACACCATCACCACCACCACCACCATCACCCCCATCATCACCATCACCATCACCACCATCACTATCACCAACACCGTTACCACCACCACTACCATCACCATCACCACCATCACCACCGCCATCACCATCACCACCACCACCACCACCATCACCATCACCACCATCACCACCACCACCACCACCATCACCACCATCATCACCATCACCACCATCACTACCACCAACACCACCATCACCACCACACCACCACCACCATCACCGCCACCATCACTACCACCACCACCACCATCACCATCATCACCACCATCACCACCTTCACCATCATCACTGCCACTACCATCACCATCACCACTACCACCATCACCACCACCACCATCACCACCACCACCATCACCACCACCACCATCATCATCACCATCATCACCACCACAACCATCATCACCACCATCACCATTACCACCACCACCACCACCACCATCACCATGATCACCACCACTACCATCACCACCATCATCACCACCACCACCATCATCATCACCATCATCACCACCACCACCATCATCACCACCATCACCACCATCACTACCACCATCACTACCACCAACACCATTACCACCACCACAACCATCACCATCACCACCGCCACTACCATCGCCACTACCACCATCACCACCACCACCATCACCACCACCCCCATCACCACCATCATCACCACCACCACTATCATCATCACCATCATCACCATCATCACCACCACCACCATCATCACCACCATCACCATTACCACCACCACCACCACCACCACCACCATCACCATGATCACCACCACTACCATCACCACCACCACCATCACCATCACCACCATCACCACCACCATCACCATTACCACCACCACTACCATCACCATCACCACCATCACCACCACCACCACCACCACCAGCATCACCATCATCAACATCACCACCATCACCACCACCACCACCACCATCACCACCATCATCACCATCACCACCATCACTACCACCATTACTACCACCAACACCACCATCACCACCACACCACCACCACCATCACCACCACCATCACTACCACCAACACCACCACCATCACCATCACCATCATCACCACCGTCACCACCATCACCACCATCACCACCTTCACCATCACCACCGCCACTACCATCACCATCACCACTACCACCATCACCACCACCACCATCACCACCACCACTACCATCACCGCCATCATCACCACCACCACCACCATCACCACCACCACTACCATCACCACCATCACTATCAAAAAGAATGAAGTTTTATAAACTAATGTGGAATAAGTATCCACATATATTATCAAGTGAGGGGAAAAGTCCAAAAGTCCAGGTGCAGAGCGATGTGTGCACAATACACTATTCCTGGTTTTAAAAGGAGGGCAGTAGGAGATAATGGGCTTCCCCAGTGGCTCAGTAGTAAAGAATCCACGTGCAAGGCAGGAGACACAGGTTTCATCCCTGGGTCAGGAAGATACCCTGGAGAAGGAAATGGCAGACCACTCCAGTATTCTTGCCTGGAAAATCCCATGGACTGTGAGCCTGGAGGGCTAGTCTATGGGGTCAAAGAGAGTAGGACATGACTGAAGTGAATAGCACGCCACACAGAAGAAAATATGTATGCACATATATACCTAAATATTTGTTGTAAGTATACAATTAGACACACAAACCTGTGTATATTTGTAGGTATATATTTATACACACATATACACAATAAACATCTTTGATCAGGCCACTGCATTGCAAAACTCCAGGGGGTATTATTCCATTATGCTCCATGTCAGTGGCATCCCAGGAGCTCAATATAAATGGCATCCTTTGGAGTTGGGTACCACTTTGGCCCTGTTTATTTAGCTGCACGTGATAACATGTATCTGGGAGAACACAAAGAACCAGATAACACTGGCTACCTGCAGGGAGGGACATAGATGGTTTGGAATAGAGGAAGGACGGAGAATTTTCACAATACACCCTTTGTGTCTTTTCAATCTGGAAGCATTGTGCATGTGTTATGGAAGCTCCTCCTTCCAAAAATAAATAAACAAAAGGAGTTGTGAAATAAATAAAATGCACATATAGATAAAATAACAATACACATTAGAGAATTTGGGAAATACATAAAAGTATGAGGAGAGAATTATAATTAAGCATGATTTTTCTGATTGTCTCTGTGCCTGGAGTGCTTTGAAAGACAGCTTTGTGTAGGGCAGGAGTGGGTAAACTATAGCCCCAGAGCATCTCCTGCCCACCCCCTGGTTTGTAAATAAAGTTTTATTGGAACACAGCCAAACACATTCAGTTATGTAGCATCTATGGCTGCTCTCCTGCTACATGTGGTTATTGAGTAATTTCAAGTAACTTTCTGGTTCAGTCTGTAAATCTAGTTCAATCTATAAATGCCCTGGCATAATTTCACTAAAGAGCACAGGGAAGGAGTCAGATGATAGTGTGGAGTTATGATGAACATGTTAGTTTGGATTTAGAACTTAAAAAACAAGCAGCAGAGATGTGCCCCACTATTAAATAATGTTAGGATAAGTGATAACAACTGGACTTGTTTGCATATGATAAGAAACAGCAATATACTCTTTTTTTTTCAGGAATATAATCTTAATTGAAGTAAGAATAATGTGCCAAGACAAATTAAAGATTATCAAAGTGGAGAAAATGAAAAGGAAATATATTCTTACAAATGAACTGGGCCTCATTAAGAAGTATAATATTAAAACAATTTCCTGTGTTATGACACAGGATAAGATACAAGAAAATGTGAGAAAAAACACACCTCCTACTTGAAATCGCATCAAACATTCAGTCTCTCAATGAACGGGGGAAGATTCCAAAGTCATATGAGACACAAGACAATGATCTTTTGGGAAGGACTGTCCTGTGCATTACAGGGGTCTAGCATCTCTGGATCCCACTAAATACTGATAATGGCCCCATTCATGATGACCACCCAAACAACTCCTTCAGATTTTTTAAACTCCCCTGAAGGGCAGTACCACCCCCCTTGAGAACCACAGATACATGTGAAAGCAATTTTAAAAGTTAAAAGCACTTTTCAAATATACAGTATGATTAATCTATAAAACTGCAGTTTTATAGATTTTCAGTAGATACTCTATATCTACACTATTTAAGTAAAGACTATTGAGTTATAAAATATAAGTGTTTTCTTTTTTCTTATGAAACTGATTTCCATTCCTGGAAACACAGCAAGTGAATCAATATACTTACAGAAAACAACTAAAAATTCAGGATTTTCTTAAGAACATCAATGAATAAGCAGAAAATTTAAGAATTCTTAGTCAAGCATCTAGTGAAGTGGAGTAACAAGGCGTAAGCAGAGCCCAGCACTCCAAGGACATTTGCTGAACCTGGTGAACTTGAACTTTGTTACTCAAGGCCTCATTAGACTTTGGAAAAACAGTCAAAGCACCAGGTCTCCCAAAGATGGAGAATCCAATAAGAGATTTTCCAGCATAAAATGGGACATGTGAAAGGCTATGCCTTGAGTGTAAGAGTGAATTTAGAAACATATTCCACACTATCCTTGAGATTACAAGGAAAATCTGTCTCAAACTTTGCACTGGAGAGGATAAGGGATGTATATGTGTGTGTATGTGTGTGTGTGTGTGTGTGTATAGACACATGTGCCAGGAATCTCTATAAAACATTCAAACCTCAAGCTGCCCATGACACAGTTTACAGCAAAAACTCCACACTATCTGGGTGGTCTGACTACCCCAAGTGGAGGATATAACTAGAATCATCCCAGGAACTAGTAATGCCTCCAGCACCTGGCAGAGCAAAAGTGAATCCTCTTTAGAGGAAGCCAAATTTATCCCAGACCTCAAAGCGTTCCCACATAGACTATGTCAAGGACAGTGATCAGATTAAAGTTAAAATACACACACACACTCACAGAAGGGCAGATCATAAACAAATGACTACATAATAGAAAAGCGTGGGTAACTGAGTGGGAGGGAGTGGGGGAGGGAGACAGGAAGAAAGGAAGGACTGAAGGGAGATGGAAGGAAGGAGAAACGCAGTGGACTAAGGCACCAAGGACTAAGCACGAGAGGCGACAGACGGCAGGAAGAGGCCTGCAAAAGCTTTAGATCCCGGAGTGGTAAGGTGAAGGCTATAAAATAACCATGTGTATTTAACATGTTTAATAAAAACAAAATACACATGTGAAAATATATACTGTAATATGGACCATAGACTGCCAGGCTCCTCTGCCCATAGGCTTTTCCAGGCAAGAATAATGGGGTGGGTTGCCATTTCCTTCTCCAGGGGATCTTCCTGACCCAGGGATCGAACCCCGGTCTCCCACATTGCAGGCAAACTTTTTACCAGCTGAGCCATCAGGGAATCTTAATGAAAACAAAATACACACGTGAAAATATATACAAGAAAAAGAAACTATGAAAAAATGATCAAGCAATTTTGAGAAAGAACCAAAAGAATTTCTTTGAAAAAGAGAACACCACCGACAGATTTACTAGAATAATCACATGTGACAAGAATGAGTACACAGAAAGACTGACTTGAAAATAAACATTCCCATAATACAGCATCGAAAGACAAAACTACGAAAAAGGAAAAAAGACATGGAGGATAAATCAAGAATTTTAACAAACATCTAATTAAAGTCCCAAAAGGAAAAGAGAAAGAAGGTTGGGCAGAGGCAATATCTGCCCAAAAAGCAGATTGGGCAGAAGGTTCTGCCCAACCCAAAAAGAAGGTTGGGCAGAAGACATTAGGGCTGAAATTTTTCAGGACTGATGAAATACATCAACCCACAGAGTCTAGAAATCTGAGGAATCCTAAGCAGGTCATATGTATGAATCCACCACAGTGAAACTGCAGAACTCGGAAGACAAAAAGACTATCTCTAGAGCAATGAGAGAGAAAAGACATTATTTTTAGAGGAGTGACAGATAACTTACAACTCATTAATAGTAATAACAGTCAAAAGACAACAAACCCTATCTTCAATGTGCTGAAAGAAAAACGATTTTCAATTCTATATCAGAAATTCAACCCACTCCAGTATTCTTGTCTGGAGAGTCCCAGGGACAGAGGAGCCTAGTGGGCTGCCGTCTTTGGGGTCGCACAGAGTCGGACACGACTGAAGTGACTTAGCAGCAGCAGCAGCAGCAGCAGCATAACCATAATTCAAGGTAAAAAGTCATTTTCAGACAAACAAAAACTGAAATAATTCGGTATCAACAAAACTTCACTCTGGCAGAAGAAAAATTAACCCCGATGGAAGGTGTAAGGAGGAGCAAGAGGCGATAGAGCACACAAAAAGTGGAAAATAGCTGAAATATTGAGTGTTGCTCTTATTGTTGCTTAGTCACTCAGTCATATCCAACTCTTTGCAACCCCATGGACTGCAGCACGCCAGCCCTCCTTGTCCCTCACCATTTCCTGGAGTTTGCCCAAGTTCATGTCCATTGCATCAGTGATGCCATCCAGCCATTGAGTGTATAAAGCAACATTGAGCCATTAAGTGTATAAAGCAATATTGAGTGTATAAAGCAACAATAAATGTGTGGGGTTTCAAAAGAAAAGTTGATAGATTAAAATGCGCAGCATTAATAGCATCTAAGTCAGGAAGTTATAAATGAAAGTTGTAAGATTTTTATATTTTTTGGAAGAGTAAAATTATCAAATTAAATTTGTAGTTTTTCCAGTACACATGTACAGATGAGAGAGTTGGATCATAAAGAAGGCTGAACGCCAAAGAACTGATGCTTTTGAACTGTGGTGCTGGAGAAGACTCTTGAGAGTCCTGTGGACTGCAAGGAGGTCAAACCAGTCAATCCTAAAGGAAATCAACCCTGAATATTCTTTGGGAGGACTGATGCTGAAGCTGATTGAATTTGGCCACCTGATTCGAAGAGCTGACTCATTGGAAAAGACCTTAATGCTGGGAAAGATTGAAGGCAGGAGGAAAAGGGGACCAGAGGTTGAGATGGTTGTATGGCATCACCCACTCAATGGACATGAGTTTGAGCAAACTCCAGGAGATAGTAAAGGACAGGGAAGCCTGGTATGCTGGAGTTCCTGGGGTCGCAAAGAGTTGGACGTGACTGAGCAACTGAACAACAACTAGATACAAGGTAAATATTGCAAAAGTCAATTGAATTTCTATAATCTAGCAGTAAACAAATTAAAATGAAAGTTTTAAAGATAATATTTAAAATAGCATTAGAAAACATAAAAATCTAGAAATGAATCATTTGACATGCAAGAATTCTACACAAAAACTATAAAACATTATTGATGAATATTAAAGAAGATCTACATATGTAGAGGGTTATTTCACATTTTGAAAGGCACATTCGTAAAGATGCCAAATCTCTTTAAAGTGATCTGTAGAATCAATTTAGTCCCAATCAATATCCTGCCAGGATTTGAAAATTTTTTCAATTTTTTTTTGCTAAAAATATAGAAATACAATTAATGTTTGTATTTTGAATTTGTATTATATGACCTTAACTGAACTCATATATTAGTTCTGGTGGCTATTTCATAAATGCTTAAGATTTTCTACATAGATAATCATGTTAACAGTGAAAAAATAAAGTTTTATTTCTTCTTTTACAATCTGCATGACTTTTTCTCTTTCCTATTCTCTTGCCTCCATTAAAATGTTAATAAGAATTGGTAACAGCAAATATACTTGCCTTGTTTCCAGTCTTAGGAGGAAGGCATTCAACATCTATGTCACCATCAAGCATAATGTTAGCTGTAGCTTATTTTGAAGACTCCTTTCATCAGGTCAAGGGAATTCTTTTTTATTCGAAGTTTGCTGAGAATTTTTTTTATCATGAATGAATGTTGGGTTTTGTGAAGTGTTGTTTTCTATTTAGATGATCATATGGCTTTTCTTTTTTGCGTGCTAAGTTGCTTCAGTTATGTCCCACTCTTTGCAACCCCATAGACTATTGCCCACCAAGCTCCCCTGGTGAGTTTTCAAGCAAGTATACTGGAGTGGGTTGCCATTTCCTCCTCCAGGGGATCTTCCTGACTCAGGGATTGAACCAGAACCTCTTATGTCACCTGCATTTGGCAGGTGTGTTCTTTACCACTAGCACCAACTGAGAAGCCCTAAAAACAAAGGATTCCGTTTTGAGAGAGAAAAAATCAGCAGCCCTCGCTGGGATTTGAACCCAGGATTTCCTTTTTACAAGACAGGTGCTTTAGCCAACTAAGCCACAGAGCCAGTTGTGTCTCTTTTTTACTGTGTTAAAATGGTTTATATTGAGTTTTGAAAATTAGACTAATCTTATATTCTCAGGATAAATCCCACTTCATCTGATGCATTATCCTTTTTACATATTTCTACATTCAATTTGCTAAATCTTTCTTAAATTTTTTTGTTTCTGTGTTCATGAGGAATACTGGTCTGTAGTTTTATTCTTTTGTAATGTTTCTGTCTGGTTTTGATAGTATGGTAATTGTATTATAAAATGATTTGAAAGGGATTCTCTCATCTTCTATTTTCTGAGAGAGATTGTATATAATCCATATTATTTCCTCCATAATTTGTTAGAATTCATTAGTGAAGTTATGCAGGCCTGATAGATTTTAAGTGAACATTTCTTTATTGACTTAGAGCTATCCAGGTTATCTATTTTTTCCTGATTGTGCTTTCCTCTCTTCTTTCCTCTCTTCTTCTTCATCTTTTAAGAAATTCATCCATTTCCTTTTAAATACTTTAATTGGCATAATATTCCTTTATTACACTTTAATGTCTGTAAAATCTACTCCTGATACTCTTTTATTTCTGATATAATAATTTATGTCTTCTTTCTCTTTTTTCTTAATTTGTCTGTCTAGTTTACCAATTTTATTGATCTTCTCAAAGCAGCAGCTTTTGATTTCACTGATTTTTTTCTGTTGTTTTTCATGTTGTGTTTTAGCAGCTTCTAGTCTTACCTTTATTATTTACTTCCTTCTATTTACATTGGAATTAATTTTCTCTTTTTTTCTAGCTTTTTAAGGTGGAAATTTAGGTAGTTGCTTTGAGACCTTTCTTCTTTTCTAATATAAACATTTAGGGCTATGTATCTCCCTCTAAGCATTCCCTTAGCTGCTTCCCACAAAATTTCATATGTTGTATTTAATTTACTTAAAAATATTTTCTAATTTCTATTCCGATTTCCTCTTTTGACCCATGGGTTATTTAGAAAGGTATTGTTTAATCACAAAATATTTGGGGATTCTCTAGATATCTGTTATTGATTTTTAGTTTAATTTTATTATGGGGGAAAAAAATGAAACATATAGTGTATGACTTCAGTGAAAGTTGCTCCCTGGAAGGAAAGCTGTGACAACCTAGCTTTTGGTCAATCTAGACAGTGTATCATAAAGCAAAGACTTTGCCAACAAAGGTCTGTATAGTCAAAGCTATGGTTTTTCCAGTAGTCATATATGGATGTGAGAGTTGAACCATAAAGAAGGCTAAAGAATTGATGCTTTCGAACTATGGCCCTGGAGAAGATTCTTGAAAGTCCCTTGGACTGCAAGGAGATCAAACCAGTCAATCCTAAAGGAAATCAACCCTGAATATTCATTGGAAGGACTGATGCTGAAGCTGAAACTCCAATACTTTGGCCTCCTGATGCAGAAAACCTACTCATTGGAAAAGACCCTGATGCTGGGAAAGATTGAGGGTAGGAGAAGAAGAGCACGACAGAAGATGAAATGGTTGGATGGCATCACTGACCCAATGGATATGAATTTAAGCAAACTCTGGGAGACAGTGAAGGGGAGAAAAGCCTGGCGTGCTGCAGTCCATGAGGTTTCAAGGAGTTGGACATGACTTAGCCACTGAACCACCACATGAATTCAGTAATTTTAAAATTTACTGAGATTTGCTTTATGACCCACAGTATGTTCTACTTTTGGTGAACGTTCCATGTATATTTGAAAAAAATGTATATTCTGCTGTTTTGGGGTAGTTTTATATTGTCAATTAAGTCAAGTTGGTTGAATTCTATAATCACTACTGATTTTATGTCAATTTTTTCTTCAATTACTGATAAAGAAATGTTGAGTTCTCCAACTATAATTGTAGATTTATCTGTTTTTTGATGAATTCCATCAGTTTTTTAAATATACTTTTATTATTCATTTATTTATTTTTGGCTGCACTGGGTCTTCATTGCTGCGCATGGGCTTTCTCTAGTTGCAGTGAGTGGGGGCTACTCTCTAACTGTGGTGTGTGGGTTTCTCTTGTTGCAGAGCATGGCTTTAGGGCACATGGCCTGCAGTTGTTGTGGCATGCAGACTCAATAGTTGCTGCTCCCAGGCTCTAGGGTGCGAGCTCAGTAGATGTCGCACACAGAATTAATTTCCCTGTGGCATGTAGAATCTTCCCTGCCCAGGTTTGAACTTGTGTCCCCTGCATTAGCAGGCAGATTCTTAACCACTGAACCACCAGGGAAGTCCCCATCAATTTTTTATTAATGTATTTTGAAGCTGTTTTATTATTTACATGCCATCTAGGGTTATTATGTCCTCTTAATTTTGTTGTCTTTTATCATTATGACATGTCCCTGTTAATTTCTGGTGTTATTTTATATTCTGAAGTTTACTTGATCAGATATTAACATCTTCTTTTATCTATTTACTCTAAACCTATTTACATCTTTAAATATAAAAGAGTTTCTTGTAGACAGCATTTTGGATCTTCTTCTATTTTTTCCAATCTGAAAATCTTTGTCTTTCATTAGAACACTCTCCATTTACATTTAATGTAATTATAAATGTAGTTGGGTTTAAGTCTACCATCTTGCTCTTTGCCTTCTATTTGTACTCTTTGTTGTTGTTCTTTTGGTTTTCTTCTCTTGTCTTCTTTTGAATTACTGAAGTATTTTTTAATGATTCAGTTTTAATTTACACTAATGTCATCTTAGTGACATTTTAGTGAGATGTCTATTTATTTATCTATCTATGTATTTAGTTATTGATCTGGAATTTTTAATATACACATTTAACTTAGACTACTCTGACTTCAAATAAGATTAATTCTATTCACATTTAATGTAAAACCCTTAATATATTTCCTTATCCCTCTTTCCATCCTATGCTATTTTTGCCATATCATTTACTCCTACATACATTACAAATCCCACAATACATTCATTTTTGCTTTAAATAGTTATCTTTTAAAGAGATTTTAAAATGAGGGGAATTATGTTAAACTTTCCTATATACTTACCACTTCTGGCACTCTTTGTATTTCTTTGTATAGACTGTAATCTTTAACTACTATTTTTTCCCCAATGAAATTTTAGTATAATTCTTGTAGCAAATATGTACTTGCAATGATTTCTTTTAGCTTTGGTATCTTTGATAATGCTTCTATTTATTCTTCATTTATTTAAGTCTTTATTCTTTAGAAAGATACTTCTCCTGGCAATAGAATTTTAGGTTGGCAGGGCTGTTTTTTATTTTCAAAATCTATCAGTAATTTAGCAATGCTATTCCATTGACTTTTGGCATGCATAGTTCCAGAAAAGAAGTCCAAAATATGCAGTATGAGTTGGCAGCCTGGAAACTCAGGAGAGACAGTGGTGCAGTTCCAGTCCGAAGGCCAGCATCCTGGAGGCCTGGGAGAGCTGATGGTGCAGATAATGTTCAAAGGCAGCCTGCTGGAGATTTTGCTTTTGTGCAGTGTGCCAGCTTTTTTAGTCTCTTCAGGCTTTTAATGGATTGGATGAAGCCCACTGACATTATCGAGGGCAATCTGCTTTACTCAGAGTTTACCAACTTAAATGTTCACCTCATCCAAAAATACCATCCAATTTGACACATAAAATTAACTTTCACAGTGTATTACAGGCATCACCACCCTGGCTGGCAGGAATACAAGCTATTCTCAGCCTTGTGTGAACTCCTGGGACTGTTTGGCCTATTGCTTTCCAGAGGTTCTTTTTCCAGCCTTGTGGAATGCCACCCTATGCATGCAATGATCAGGTTTCACCCAAATAATTGTGAAGAACTCTTTGTAAATTCCTGTAGATTTCTTTCCCTCTCTCCTAGTACTCTGCTTTATAAATTCTAGGTAATTTGGCTTCCCTGAACTTCCATATCTGTCACCTCAATTCAGGGAAAACGCTGAGCTCTTTGGGTCTCCCAGACTTGAGTTTCAGCTGAAATCTGTCTTCAGTCAGTAAGCTGGGGCAACCAAAGGCCTTGCTTCTTTTGTTTGTTCTCTCTCAGAGATCATACCTCTGTGCTACTTGTGGTCCAATGTCTGAAAATGGTTAATGTATTTTCTCTGTTTTTCTAGTTGTTTATGATGAGAGATCAATCCTATATAGTTAATGCTTTGTGACATATATTAAACTTTTTTTTCACTTACAGTAATACCTGTTTCATCTGTTTCACCCTATTATCTCTTGACCAGGTTGGTAGTTTCATAGATTTGTTCACTTTGTGACCATTCACTGAACTTTGCACTTACGATGTGTATAAGTCTCTAAGTACGTAAAATTCAATAAAACATACTTTTAATTTTTTGGCTGCTCTGTGCAGAGCAAAGATTTTAGTTCCCCAACCAGGGCTTGAACCCAGACCTCCTGAAATGGAATTCCTAGAATTCTAATTTTTAACTACTGGACCACCAGGGGAATCCTCAATAAAACAAACTTTTAAAAATAAAAAGCAAAGTAAGTTTATATGAACATGTAAATGATATAGAATAAGCTAGTTACTTTAAAAAGAAAAGAAATAGGTTCGTGGATTTATCTCTGGGCTTTCTATTCTGTTCCATTGATCTATATTTCTGTCTTTGTGCCAGTACCATACTGTCTTGATGACTGTGGCTTTGTAGTATAGTCTGAAGTCAGGCAGGTTGATTCCTCCAGTTCCATTCTTCTTTCTCAAGATTACTTTGGCTATTCAAGGTTTTTTGTATTTCCATACAAATTGTGAAATTCTTTGGTCTAGTTCTGTGAAAAATACCGTTGGTAGCTTGATAGGGATTGCATTGAATCTATAGACTGCTTTGGGTAGAATAGCCATTTTGACAATATTAATTCTTCCAATCCATGAACACGGTATGTTTCTCCATCTGTTTGTGTCCTCTTTGATTTCTTTCATCAGTGTTTTATAGTTTTCTATGTATAGGTCCTTTGTTTCTTTAGGTAGATATACTCCTAAGTATTTTATTCTTTTTGTTGCAATGGTGAATGGTATTGTTTCCTTAATTTCTCTGTCTGTTTTTTCATTGTTAGTATATAGGAATGCAAGGGATTTCTGTGTGTTAATTTTATATCCTGCAACTTTACTATATTCATTGATTAGCTCTAGTAATTTTCTGGTAGAGTCTTTAGGGTTTTCTATGTAGAGGATCATGTCATCTGCAAACAGTGAGAGTTTCACTTCTTCTTTTCCTATCTGGATTCCTTTTACTTCTTTTTCTGCTCTGATTGCTGTGGCCAGCACTTCCAACACTATGTTGAATAGTAGTGGTGAGAGTGGGCACCCTTGTCTTGTTCCTGATTTCAGGGGAAATGCCTTCAATTTTTCACCATTGAGGGTGATGCTTGCTGTGGGTTTGTCATATATAGCTTTTATTATGTTGAGGCTATGGACACCTTATCTTTGACAAAGGAGGCAAGGATATACAATGGAAAAAAGACAACCTCTTTAACAAGTGGTGCTGGGAAAACTGGTCAACCACTTGTAAAAGAATGAAACTAGAACACTTTCTAACACCATACACAAAAATAAACTCAAAATGGATTAAAGATCTAAATGTAAGACCAGAAACTATAAAACTCCTAGAGGAGAACATAGGCAAAACACTCTCCGACATAAATCAAAGCAAGATCCTCTATGACCCACCTCCCAGAATATTGGAAATAAAAGCAAAACTAAACAAATGGGACCTAATGAAACTTAAAAGCTTTTGCACTACAAAGGAAACTATAAGTAAGGTGAAAAGACAGCCCTCAGATTGGGAGAAAATAATAGCAAATGAAGAAACAGACAAAGGATTAATCTCAAAAATATACAAGCAACTCCTGCAGCTCAATTCCAGAAAAATAAATGACCCAATCAAAAAATGGGCCAAAGAACTAAACAGACACTTCTCCAAAGAAGACATACAGATGGCTAACAAACACATGAAAAGATGCTCAACATCACTCATTATTAGAGAAATGCAAATCAAAACCACAATGAGGTACCATTACACGCCAGCCAGGATGGCTGCTATCCAAAAGTCTACAAGCAATAAATGCTGGAGAGGGTGTGGAGAAAAGGGAACCCTCTTACACTGTTGGTGGGAATGCAAACTAGTACAGCCGCTATGGAAAACAGTGTGGAGATTTCTTAAAAAACTGGACATAGAACTGCCATATGACCCAGCAATCCCACTTCTGGGCATACACACTGAGGAAACCAGATCTGAAAGAGACACGTGCACCCCAATGTTCATCGCAGCACTGTTTATAATAGCCAGGACATGGAAGCAACCTAGATGCCCATCAGCAGATGAATGGATAAGGAAGCTGTGGTACATATACACCATGGAATATTACTCAGCCATTAAAAAGAATTCATTTGAACCAGTCCTAATGAGATGGATGAAGCTGGAGCCCATTATACAGAGTGAAGTAAGCCAGAAAGATAAAGAACATTACAGCATACTGACACATGTATATGGAATTTAGAAAGGTGATAACGATAACCCTATATGCAGAACAGAAAAAGAGACACAGAAATACAGAACAGACTTTTGAACTTTGTGGGAGAATGTGAGGGTGGGATATTTCAAAAGAACAGCATGTATACTATCTATGGTGAAACAGATCACCAGCCCAGGAGGGATGCACGAGACAAGTGCTCCGGCCTGGTGCACTGGGAAGACCCAGAGGAATCGGGTGGAGAGGGAGGTGGGAGGGGGGATCGGGATTGAGAATACATGTAAATCCATGGCTGATTCATATCAATGTATGACAAAACCCACTGGAAAAAAAAAATAATAATAATAAAAAAAAATTAATAAAAAAAAAAATAAATAAAAATAAAAAATCTAAAAAAAAAAAAAAAAAAAGAAAAGAAATTTGAGTGACTTTCCATACCAGATATCAGATATCAAGACTAAAGCTTATTGTAAAGTAATTAGCCTCCAGCTAATAAAAATAAAGGAAAAAAAAAAAAAAGACTAAAGCTATTTCAGTTAGAAGATCACAGTATTGACACAGAAGAAAGACCAGGAAAAAAACAGAGAAACCCCTTTTCAAAAAGACCTACACAATTGTGAGCATGATGTATAATAGAAATGCCACCTTAGAACAACAAGGAAACACTGAAGCTTTCAATAAGTGATGCTGGCACGATTAGTTATCTATAATTCATAAAACCTGTCTCCCCTATCTCACACCATATACAAAAATTAATTCCAGATGAATTAACAACTAAGTATGAAAGGCAAAATTATAAAGTTATTCAAAGATAATAGGAAAAGGTATAAATATCTGGAGAGACAGGAAGTATTTCTTAAGTAGGACCCACAACAAAACACAAAAGGTAAAGGAAAAGACTGATAAATTAGTCTTTATTATAAGAACTTCTATAAATCAAAAGAAACCACCATGAGACCCAAAGACAAGCCAGAATTAGAAGAATATATTTTTTTAACACATACAACTGATAGAGGACAAATACCCATGTTATGTAAATAATGCTTTAAACTTATAAGAAAACAAATAGTCCCCCCACATAAATAAAATATTTGAACTTTACAGACTTTACTATCTATCTATCTATCTATCTATGGAATACTATGAATTACTATATAGTATTGGAATACTGCACACAACAGAATACTATATAGCATTGAAAAGGACTGACTACAGTTACTCTTGTTGACATAGAAGAATATCAAAATACAGTGTTGAAGAAGAGGTGCCAAAGAGAAATTGATACATACAATATGATCTAATGTTGATAAAGTTTAAAACATATATAAATAAGCTATATTATTTTGGAATGGATACATAACTGATAATACTATAAAATGAAACAAGAAAATGATTGTCACAAAACATTGGGATAATGGCTACCTCTGTTGTGGAGATGGACTCACAATTGGGGAAGGATACTAATTGTCTTTCTTGACCTGGTTGCTAGTCACGTGCATCTTACCACATTATTATTCTTTAGCATATACTTACATGTTTTATTCACTCATCTATATGTATGACACATTTCAAAATAATAAAATAAAACTAATTTCAGTCAGTAAATTAATGAACGAAATAAAATTAACCTAACCAATGTATATTTTCTTTATAATCAGAGATAATGCGATGATTTGAAGGTTTCAGTGTCCTTATTCACTTATTCCACAGGAATTTGTTGTATATTTACTATTTTACTAATACTGGATACCTAAAATACAGATATTAATTTATTATCTATTAGGGAGATTTAATAATAAAAGTTGATGTGGTTATTATCATTATTGTAACAAACAACATTTAACTGTCTACTTTTTGCACTAAGCACTTCACATACATTACTTCATTTAATTGTTTGACATCCCTGAGGTATGAACTAGCACTTTCCCAATTTAAAAAATGAGGACCCTGGGTACAGCAACATTTAATAACTTGCCCAGACTTGAAGAGCTCAGAAAAGCCAAAGCCAAGGTTTGCTCTTAACAACTGTAGTTTTTTTGCCTTCTATCTCTTTCCCTTCAAATGACAGCATCCTCAGTTTCCTCTTGGGAGCCCTACCCCTTCTCACGTTTGGTCCTGTGGTTTGGTTGGAGCTGAGTACCTAGTCCTGGGTTCAAGAACTGAGGAAATGACTCCAATTGGGTCATTTCTTATATTCGAAACTCCTGGATGCCATGATTGGATTAGGCATGAGACAGAAGAAAGAGAAATTAAAGACTGAGTCCTGGAGCCTTCATTTAAACCCTTGGATCTAGCCATGCCTCAAGCTTTCCTCAATGTCTGGTCTTTTCAATTATATGAACCTCAAGTTGGGTTTTCTAACACTTGCAGAAAGGAGTCCTGGAGGACTTCCTTGGTGGTCCAGTGGTTTAGAATCTGTTTTGTAATGCAGGAAATGTGGGTTGGATCCCTGGTCAGGAAACTAAGATCCCACATACCACGGGGCACCTAAGCCCACGCCCCACAATTTTGAGGCCACAAACTCGAGCCTGTGCACAATAGCCAGAGAGCTGGCACCCCAGCTATGACTACTGAGACCGAACACCACAGCGAAAAGACCCCTCACGATGCAACTAAGACCCAACTCAGCCAAATAAATAGATATTTGAAGAAAAGGAGTCTTAGCTAACCCAGGGACACAGCAACATAGCTCAATAGTTATTGTACCAGCTAAATAATGAGGACTAAAATTAATATGGACATTTAGGATATGCACTCAGACACAGGATACACGGAGGTGAGATGCTTTGTACTTCCTTCCCTTCCCCATCCAAGACCTGAAGCCAAATCTCAGGGGAAATAAATTAACACTAAGAGAATCATAGATTACCTTCATGTCGACATAGACCAAGCCAGTCATCCTTCACTGGGGGGATGGGGAGTGGGGTGCAGCTGTATTCAGTATCATGAAAGATGATCACAAAAGACTGAATCTCTGGGATGCCAGTCACAGCAAGAGTGATTTAGGTTCTGGGATATATTTTATCACAGGTTTTCAAAGCCCTTGGCAGCAAAATTAAATCTGACATCACTCCTTGGATTGATAAACACTATTCAGTCTCCCAGTATGGTGAGCTCAGATGCTCGAGGGCTCTCTCTCCCTGAGGGTTGCAGTCACCTTCTTCAACTCAATTAACAGCACTCCAGTCACCTCCAAGAGTGACACTGTCTTTAGAAGACCCTCATTGTAAGGGACAAACACAGCCTTGGTAAAAATGGAGCCACTTACACAGGAGCTCAGTCAAGCCATGGGTTCAAATCCATCCTTGGGTTTAACTCGTTTACCCCATAGCATCTCACCCTTCGCTCCCTTCCCACCAGGTTCAGAAAGAACTTTATCATCTGACCTTTCATGTTCAGCAAGTAAATTGATTAGACCACTAACATCCTTTTAAAAGAGTGTAACAGCTGACCTTAAGATGATCACAAAAAGTCATATAGTTTTCTCTCTGTTGGTAAGAACAATTCAGACTTTCAGGCAGCAGAGGTAAACGGGCATTATCATTCACAATGGATGCAAGACGTATGTGTAAATAACCACCCTGCTTAGCACTCTGGCCCATGGTCACTTCACCTCCTCCATGATTAAAGGTGACCATCACACTCAGTGTTGTAGCACTGAGCAAGCTGAGGTCATACTTGCCCTCCAGAGATGGAGACAAAAAAGGAAAAAGAAAAAGGTTTTTTTCTCTTTGATAAATGGGAAGCTGTAATAAAATAGAATTTAGGTCTTTGGTGAATAATTCATGTTTATCTAAAAGAAAAAATAATGACTTTCATTATATTTCATCTCCCTCTTACCGAGTTCTAGAAAATGATTCTCTGGTCCAGAGAGTCCAGAAATCCATAGCAACTATGCTGGCTGCCTCTCCCTTGCAAGTCCTTCCTATGACCTCTGCCCCCATCACCAGATTTCCTTTGGTTCCTCCAGGATCTTGGAGAAGGGCTGAAAGGTCTGATCTGACTGTAGTGCCACTAAGGCGGCTGACTCGAGCTGGCACGTCTCTCATGGGCTGCTGTGGGGTCCTGTAGGTCAAAGCCCTGGATTCCCCACAATGGAAGCCTTTGTCCAAGTAGTATCTGTCTTGGACTAACTGCCCCCTCCCCCCTCAGCTGGGCACCTGACAATTTTCCCTCCACCAGCTTCTGCTCAAGTCTCCTTGCTCTGTGTAGGAAGTTTGGTGCAGTGTCCTTTTAAAACAACCCCACCCTTCCTAGAGGCATCTGGTATTGCATGCTTTCAGCTCTTGTCATAGTGCAATGATTCCTCTGACACAGTGATCTCTCTGCTGCCCAGACAGCTTCAGCCAAACCCGTGACTTTGTCAAGCCTGAATTAAGGTTCCTGCCTCTGTATCCTTCCAACCACAGAGGTCCCAGAGTGAACTCTTAGTGGGTGATCTATTTGGAGCTCCTCTTCTGGACTTGAGATGAGGGGGAGGCATGCCTTTTTTCCACATCACACCACAACAGTCCCCCAAGAAATTCCAATTGCTGGCCTTTTCATCCTCAATTCCCCAATGCCTGCATTAAAAAAACTCAACAATATTTTCTAAAAGTTGAAATACACATGTAGCAACATTCACTTTTGACTGTTGAGTTCTTCGAATTTTGACAAATGAATACACTAATATAGCTACCACCGCAATCAAGATGTGGAACATTTCATCACCCCCAAACTCTCTTCTATGTGTTTGTAATCAGTTCCTTCCATCACCCCCCAGCTCCTGGCAACCCCTGATCTATTATCTGTCCCTAAAATTTAGTTTTCTCCATAATGTCATGTGAAAGGATTCATTCAACACAGAGCCTTTGGGTTTGTCTCCTTTCACCTAACATAATGTTTTTGAGATCCATCCATGTTGTTTCGAGGATTAATAATTTGTCCCTTCTTATTGCTGAGTGGGATTCTGTTCTATGGATGTACCACAGTTTGTTTACCTATTCATTAACTGGAAGTCTTTTGAGTTGTTTTTAGGTCTTGGAAATTATGAATAAAGCCAGTGTAAACATTCATATGTAGGTTTTTGTGTGGACATGAGTTTTCATTTCACTTGGGTAAATACCTAAGAGTAGGATTGTGGGATTGTGGGTCATGTTAAAAGCAACTCTTTTCCATAGCAGCTGTACCATTTTGTATTCCCACTAGTGCTGTGTGAAAGATCCAGTGCCCAGATGTTTGCCAGCACATGGTATTGTCAATTTTTAAAAATTAGCCAATCTAATAAGTGTGCAGCAGTATCTAATAGTTTCAGTTTACATTTTCGTAATAACTAATGGTGCTAAGCATCTTTTCAAGTGCTTATTTGCCATCCATATATCATCTCTGATGCAGTGTCAATTCAAATCTTTGCCTATTTTTCAAATGGGTTATTTGTTTTCTCATTAAGGAATTTTGAGAGTTCTTTATATATTCTATATCAGATACACATTTTGCAAATATCTTCTTCAACTGTGTGGCTTGACTTTTCATTAGAGAATGAATGATAGTTTAAGATATTTTAAATGATTTATTTTTAGTAAGATTTACATCTCCTCTAGCAAAGAATAAGTAAAAGACTTGGAAAATATTTTCCTCCACCAGCTCATTTCTTTGGATACTATGAGATGACCACTTAAATGTTCCAATTTGCCAATCAATTAAGGGTTTGGGAATCAATGACAATTTGGTGTTTTTATTTTTTTCATTGCTTTGTGTGTTGTAATGCTTTCTTTTCCAGTTTCATTGAGATATAAATGACATCACTGTATGAGTTTAAGTTATACAACATAATGGTTTGACTTACATAGATTGTAAAATGATTACCTCTATCAGTTTAGTTAGCAGCCAGCATCTCATATAGATACAAAAGAGATATAAAAAGAGAAAGCAAAATGAAGGAGAAGAAGAAGAAAATAAAAAGAAAAAACTTTTTATTCTTGCTATGAGAATTTAGGATTTACTCTCTACAATTTTCATATATATCATACAGCAGTGTTAAACACAGTCATCCTTAGTATTTCATTCTCTTGGCAATGTCTTCCAAAGAGCAGAAGTTTTCAATTTCGATGAAATCTAATACATCAAATTTTTCTTTCAGTAATCATGCTTTTAGTTTTGTAACTATAGACTTTGCCTAACACAAGGGCATAATGATTTTTTTTTTTTATTAGTTGGAGGCTAATTACTTCACAACATTTCAGTGGGTTTTGTCATACATTGATATGAATCAGCCATAGATTTACACGTATTCCCCATCCCGATCCCCCCTCCCACCTCCCTCTCCACCCAATTCCTCTGGGTCTTCCCAGTGCACCAGGCCCGAGCACTTGTCTCATACATCCCACCTGGGCTGGTGATCTGTTTCACCATAGATAGTATACATGCTGTTCTTTTGAAATATCCCACCCTCACATTCTCCCACAGAGTTCAAAAGTCTGTTCTGTATTTCTGTGTCTCTTTTTCTGTTTTGCATATAGGGTTATCGTTACCATCTTTCTAAATTCCATACATACGTGTTAGTATGCTGTAATGTTCTTTATCTTTCTGGCTTACTTCACTCTGTATAAGGGGCTCCAGTTTCATCCATCTCATTAGGACTGGTTCAAATGAATCCTTTTTAATGGCTGAGTAATATTCCATGGTGTATATGTACCACAGCTTCCTTATCCATTCATCTGCTGATGGGCATCTAGGTTGCTTCCATGTCCTGGCTATTATAAACAGTGCTGCGATGAACATTGGGGTGCACGTGTCTCTTTCAGATCTGGTTTCCTTGGGGTGTATGCCCAGAAGTGGGATTGCTGGGTCATATGGCAGTTCTATTTCCAGTTTTTAAAGAAATCTCCACACTGTTTTCCATAGCGGCTGTACTAGTTTGCATTCCCACCAACAGTGTAAGAGGGTTCCCTTTTCTCCACACCCTCTCCAGCATTTATTGCTTGTAGACTTTTGGATAGCAGCCATCCTGACTGGCGTGTAATGGTACCTCACTGTGGTTTTGATTTGCATTTCTCTAATAATGAGTGATGTTGAGCATCTTTTCATGTGTTTGTTAGCCATCTGTATGTCTTCTTTGGAGAAATGTCTGTTTAGTTCTTTGGCCCATTTTTTGATTGGGTCATTTATTTTTCTGGAATTGAGCTGCAGGAGTTGCTTATATATTTTTGAGATTAATCCTTTGTTTCTTCATTTGCTATTATTTTCTCCCAATCTGAGGGCTGTCTTTTCACCTTACTTATAGTTTCCTTTGTAGTGCAAAAGCTTTTAAGTTTCATTAGGTCCCATTTGTTTATTTTTGCTTTTATTTCCCATATTCTGGGAGGTGGGTCATAGAGGATCTTGCTGTGATTTATGTCAGAGAGTGTTTTGCCTATGTTCTCCTCTAGGAGTTTTATAGTTTCTGGTCTTACATTTAGATCTTTAATCCATTTTGAGTTTATTTTTGTGTATGGTGTTAGAAAGTGTTCTAGTTTCATTCTTTTACAAGTGGTTGACCAGTTTTCCCAGCACCACTTGTTAAAGAGGTTGTCTTTTTTCCATTGTATATCCTTGCCTCCTTTGTCAAAGATAAGGTGTCCATAGGTTCGTGGATTTATCTCTGGGCTTTCTATTCTGTTCCATTGATCTATATGTCTGTCTTTGTGCCAGTACCATACTGTCTTGATGACTGTGGCTTTGTAGTAGAGTCTGAAGTCAGGCAGGTTGATTCCTCCAGTTCCATTCTTCTTTCTCAAGATTACTTTGGCTATTCGAGGTTTTTTGTATTTCCATACAAATTGTGAAATTCTTTGGTCTAGTTCTGTGAAAAATACCGTTGGTAGCTTGATAGGGATTGCATTGAATCTATAGACTGCTTTGGGTAGAATAGCCATTTTGGCAATATTGATTCTTCCAATCCATGAACACGGTATGTTTCTCCATCTGTTTGTGTCCTCTTTGATTTCTTTCATCAGTGTTTTATAGTTTTCTATGTATAGGTCTTTTGTTTCTTTAGGTAGATATACTCCTAAGTATTTTATTCTTTTTGTTGCAATGGTGAATGGTATTGTTTCCTTAATTTCTCTTTCTGTTTTTTCATTGTTAGTATATAGGAATGCAAGGGATTTCTGTGTGTTAATTTTATATCCTGCAACTTTACTATATTCATTGATTAGCTCTAGTAATTTTCTGGTAGAGTCTTTAGGGTTTTCTATGTAGAGGATCATGTCATCTGCAAACAGTGAGAGTTTCACTTCTTCTTTTCCTATCTGGATTCCTTTTACTTCTTTTTCTGCTCTGATTGCTGTGGCCAGAACTTCCAACACTATGTTGAATAGTAGTGGTGAGAGTGGGCACCCTTGTCTTGTTCCTGATTTCAGGGGAAATGCTTTCAATTTTTCACCATTGAGGGTGATGCTTGCTGTGGGTTTGTCATATATAGCTTTTATTATGTTGAGGTATGTTCCTTCTATTCCTGCTTTTTGGAGAGTTTTAATCATAAATGAGTGTTGAATTTTGTCAAAGGCTTTCTCTGCATCTATTGAGATAATCATATGGTTTTTATCTTTCAATTTGTTAATGTGGTGTATTACATTGATTGATTTGTGGATATTAAAGAATCCTTGCATTCCTGGGATAAAGCCCACTTGATCATGGTGTATGATTTTTTTAATATGTTGTTGGATTCTGTTTGCTAGAAGTTTGTTAAGGATTTTTGCATCTATGTTCATCAGTGATATTGGCCTGTATGACACAATGGACCAGCTAGACCTAATTGATATCTATAGGACATTTCACCCCAAAACAATCAACTTCACCTTTTTCTCAAGTGCACACGGAACCTTCTCCAGAATAGATCACATCCTGGGCCATAAATCTGGTCTTGGAAAATTCAAAAAAATTGAAATCATTTCCGTCATCTTTTCTGACCACAGTGCAGTAAGATTAGATCTCAATTACAGGAAAAAAAATTGTTAAAAATTCAAACATATGGAGGCTAAATAACACGCTTCTGAATAACCAACAAATCATAGAAGAAATCAAAAAAGAAATCAAAATATGTATAGAAATGAATGAAAATGAAAACACAACAACCCAAAACCTATGGGACACTGTAAAAGCAGTGCTAAGGGGAAGGTTCATAGCATTACAGGCTTACATCAAGAAACAAGAAAAAAACCAAATAAATAACCTAACTCTACACCTAAAGCAATTAGAGAAGGAAGAAATGAAGAACCCCAGGGTTAGCAGAAGGAAAGAAATCTTAAAAATCAGGGCAGAAATAAATGCAAAAGAAACTAAAGAGACCATAGCAAAAATCAACAAAGCTAAAAGCTGGTTTTTTGAAAAAATAAACAAAATTGACAAACCATTAGCAAGACTCATTAAGAAACAAAGACAGAAGAACCAAATTAACAAAATTAGAAATTAAAATGGAGAGATCACAACAGACAACACTGAAATACAAAGGATCATAAGAGACTACTACCAGCAGCTCTATGCCAATAAAATGGACAACTTGGATGAAATGGACAAATTCTTAGAAAAGTATACCTTTCCAAAACTGAACCAGGAAGAAAGAGAAGATCTTAACAGACCCATCACAAGCAAGGAAATCGAAACTGTAATCAAAAATCTTCCAGCAAACAAAAGCCCAGGACCAGATGGCTTCACAGCTGAATTCTACCAAAAATTTAGAGAAGAGCTAACACCTATCTTACTCAAACTCTTCCAGAAAATTGCAAATGAAGGTAAGCTTCCAAACTCATTCTATGAGGCCACCATCACCCTAATTCCAAAACCAGACAAAGATGCCACATAATGATTTTTCTCTTACATTTTCCTCTAAAAGTTTTTTAGGGCTTCACATTTAAATTTACTACCCACGTGGAGTTAATTTATATATGGTACAAGGTATAGATGTAGGTTCACTTTTGCTTATAAATGGCTAATAGTTTCAGCAGCATTTATTGTACAACTATATTTTCCATTGGCTCATCTATCCCTTTGATGAAAATGAATTGGCATATATGTATGGGTTTATTTCTGGATTCTCTATTTGGTTTCATTGATCTGTGGATATCCTTTTGATAATACTATATTATCTCGCTTACACTAGCTTTATAGTAAGTCTTGAAATCAGATACTGTCCTCCAGTTTTGTTCTTTTTTTTCCAAAATTCTTTGGACTATTCTGGATCTGTTGTGCTTCCATAAATTTTAGAATCAACTTGTCAATTTGAACAAAAGAAATCCTCCTGGTTTTTGACTTAGATTGTATTAGATCAATAGATCAATTGGAGAAGAACTGCCATCTTAACAGTACTGAATCTTTTAATCCATGAACCACCCATTTATTTAAGTCTTCTTTTTATTTTCATGAATGTTTTATATATTTTAGCATACAGACTTTGTACAGGTTTTATTAGGTTTATAACTAAATATTTTGAATTTATGGATGCTATTGTAAATAGTATTTTTATAAAATTTTTAAATTTCCAAGTATTAATTGCTAACATTTAAAATAAAATTGATTTTTGGTTTTTGACTTTTTATCTTTCAATCTTAACTAGACTCACTTAGCTATAGTAGCTTATTCTGCAGAACCTTTGAGATTTTTCTATGTACACAACTTGGTGCAGTTTCGAAGACAGTTTTACTTCTTTTATAATCCATATGACTTTTATTTCCTTTTCTTGCTTTATTGCACTACCTAGGACCTCCTAGCTAAAATATTAGCTAGGAGTTGTGAGAATACATATTCTTGCCTCATTCCCAGTTTAGCAGTCAGAGTTTCCTTGGAACCATCTCACCGAACCTGTAGCAAGAGGGAAATGTTTCCTAGATGACTCACAGGGGAAGAGTATAACTCCCATCCACTGACAACTGTATCCAGTGAAATCTAATTTCACCTCCTCTCTTTACTTCAGCCTATGTATGCCTTTGGGGTCAGTGGGTGTAGGGGTCAAAAAATTGGTTCTAGGATGCATTTTTATAAGCACCTTAATTTTTGAATGAGAGAGATACTTGCCTCACTTTTTTTCTCAGCCCTTTGGGGCCTCAGCAAAAACGAAGACAGTTCAGTTCAGTTCAGTCATTCAGTTCTGTCTGAATCTCTGCAACCCCATGGACTGCAGCATGACATGTTCATCACCATGCCTATATCCTGTCCATCACCAACTCCCAGAGCTTGCTCAAACTCATGTCCATTGCGTGGGTGATGCCATCCAATCACCTCATCCGCTGTCGTCCCCTTCTTCTCCTGCCTTCAATCTTTCCCAGTATCAGGGTCTTTTCCAATGAGTCAGTTCTTCGAATCAGGTGGCCAAGGTATTGGAGTTTCAGTGTCAGCATTAGTCCTTCCAATGAATATTCAGGACTGATTTCCTTAAGGATTGACTGGTTGGATCTCCTTGCAGTCCAAGGGACTCAAGAGTCTTCTCCAACACCACAGTTCAGAAGCATCAATTCTTCAGCTGTCAGCTTTCTTTATAGTCCAACTCTCACATTCATACATGACCACTGGAAAAACCATAGCCTTGACTAGATGGACCTTTGTCAGGAAAGTAATGTCTGCTTTTTAATATGCTGTCTAGGTTGGTCATAGCTTTTCTTCCAAGGAGCAAGCGTCTTTTAATTTCAAGACAGCAGTCACCATCTGCAGTGATTTTGGAGCCCTCAAAAATAAAGTCTGTCACTGTTTCTCTCATCGTTTCCCCATCTATTTGCCATGAAGTGATGGGACTGTGTGCCATGATCTTAGTTTTTGAATGTTGAGTTTTAAGCCAGTTTTTTCACTCTCCTCTTTGACTTTAATCAAGAGGCTCTTTAATTCCTCTTCACTTTCTACCACAAAGGTGGTGTCATCTACATATCTGAGGTTATTGATATTTCTTTCAACAATTTTGATTACAGCTTGAGCTTCATCCAGTCTGGCATTTTGCATGATGTACTCTGCATATAAGTTAAATAAGCAAGGGGACAATATACAGCCTTGACGTACTCCTTTCCGAATTTGGAATGAGTCTGTTGTTCCACGACTGGTTCTAACTGTTGCTTCTTGACCTGCATACAGATTTCTCAGGCAACAGATCAGGTGGTCTGGTATTCCCATCTCTTGAAGAATTTTTCACAGTTTGTTGTGATCCACACAGTCAACAGCTTTAGCACAGTCAATGAAGCAGGAGTAGATGTTTTTCTGGAACTGTATTGCTTTTTCTATGATCCAACGGATGTTGGCAATTTGATCTCTGGATCCTCTGCCTTTTCTAAATCCAGCTTGAACATCTGGAAGTTCTTGGTTCACATACTGTTGAAGCCTCGCTTGGAGATTTTGAGCATTACTTTGCTAGCAAGTGAGATGAATGCAATTGTGTGGTAGTTTGAACATTCCTTGGCATTGCCTTTCTTTGGGATTGGAATGAAAACTGACCTTTTCCAGTCCTCTGGCCACTGCTGAGTTTTCCAAATTTGCTGGCATATTGAGTGCATCACTTTAACAGAATCATCTTTTAGGATTTGAAAAAGCTCAGCTGGAATTCCATCACCTCCACTAGCTTTGATTGTAGTGATGCTTCCTAAGACCCGCTTGACTTCACACTCCAGGATGTCTGGCTCTAGGTGAATGATCACACCATTGTGGTTATCTGGGTCATGAAGATCTTTTCTGTATAGTTCTTCTGTGTATTCTTGCCACCTCTTCTTAATATCTTCTGGTTCTGTTAGGTCCATACATTTTCTGTCATTTATTGTGCCCATCTTTGCATGAAATGTTCCCTTGGTATCTCCAATTTTCGTGAAGAGATCTCTAGTCTTTCCCATTCTATTGTTTCCCTCTATTTCTTCTGAGTAAGGCTTTCTTACCTCTCCTTGCTATTCTTTGGAACTCTGCATTTAAATGGGTATATCTTTCCTTTTCTCCTTTGCCTTTTGCTTCTTTTCTTTTCTCAGCCATTTGTAAGGCCTTCTCAGACAGCCATTTTGCCTTTTTGCATTTCTTCTTGGGAATGGTTTTGATCACTGTCTCCTGTTCAATGTTAAGAATCTCTGTCCTTCAGGCACTCTATCTATCAGATCTAATCCCTTGAATCTATTTCTCACTTCCACTCTATAATCATAAGGGATTTGATTTAGGTCATACCTGAATGGCCTAATGGTTTTCCCTACTTTCTTCAATTTAAGTCTGAATTTGGCAATAAGGAGTTCATGATCTGAGCCACAGTCAACTCCCGGTCTTGTTTTTGCTGAATGTATAGAGCTTCTCCATCTTTGGCTGCAAAGAATATAATCAATTTGATTTCGGTGTTGACCATCTGGTGATGTCCATGTGTAGAGTTGTCTCATGTTATTGGAAGAGGGTGTTTGCTATGACCCATGCGTTCTCTTGGCAAAACTCTGTTAGCCTTTGCCCTGCCTCAATTTGTACTCCAAGGCCAAACGTGCCTGTTATTCCTGGTATCTCTTGACTTCCTACTTTTGCCTTCCAGTTCCCTATGATGAAAAGGACATATTTTTTTGATGTCCATCTTCATAGAACCATTCAACTTCAGCTTCTTTGGCATTAGTGGTTGGCACATAGACTTGGATCATTGTGATATTGAATGGTTTGCCTTGGAAACGAATAGAAATCAACCTGTCATTTTTGAGATTTCACCCAAGTACTGCATTTCAGACTCTTTTGTTGACTATGATGGCTACTCCATTTCTTCTCAGGGATTCTTGCCCACAGTAGTAGATGTAATGGTCATCTGAGTTAAATTCACCCATTCCAGTCCATTTTAGTTCACTGATTCCTAAAATGTTGACCACTCTTGCCATCTCCTGTTTGACCACTTCCAATTTATGTTTATTCATGGACTTAACACTTCAGGTTCCTATGCAATGTTCTTTACAGCATCAGACTACTTTCACCACTAGTCACATCCACAACTGGGTGTTGTTTTTGCTTTGGCTCCATCTCTTCGTTCTTTCTGGAGCTATTTCTCCACTGATCTCCAGTAGCATTTTGGGCACCTACAGACCTGGGGAGTTCATCTTTCGGTGTCCTATCTTTTTGTCTTTTCATACTGTTCATGGTGTTCTCAAGGCAAGAATACTGAAGTGGTTTGCCATTCCCTTCTCCAGTGGACCCTGTTTTGTCAAAACTCTCCACCATGACCCATCCATCTTGGGTGGCCCTACACGGCATAGTTCATAGTTTCATTGAGTTAGTCAAGGCTGTGATCCAAGTGAAAACGAAGACATCCATATACAAATGATATTACTACTTTTCTTTTACAGAGGAGAGATGTTAGGTTCAGAGAGTTTGAATAACTTGCTCAAGGTCAAGTAGCTGGGAAGTAGCATGATTCAAACTCAGTTCTTTCAGGTCCAAAGAGGGACTTCTTTCTGCTAGGCCATACCAGTACTAATAGAAAAATTTAGGCAGCATCTGAAGTGAAGTGAAGTCGCTCAGTCGTGTCCAACTCTTTTGTGACCCTGTGGACTGTAGCCTACCAGGTTCCTCCGTCCATGGGATTCTCCAGGCAAAAATACTGGAGTGGGTTGCCATTTCAATACTGGAGTGGGCTGTCATTTCCTTCTCCAGGAGATCTTCCCAACCCAGGGATTGAACCTGGGTCTCACGCATTGCAGGCAGACTCTTTACCAACTGAGCCACCAGGGAACAGGCAGCATTTATCACTCCCCAAACTTACATATAAAACCAGTAGAGCTAAGGGATTTCTAAAATTTGGCCATTCTAGAAAACCATACCATGACTAATGTTCTGTTGTGTTTGTCCTCCAAATGGCCATGGAGTGATAACTGTCCTAAATCCTGAAACAGGTGCTGAGGTCAGAAGCTCTCATTATCGACACTGGTCTCCTTGGGCCTTCCTTGAATAATCTAGACAGGAAATCAGGACTGACAATATGGATTCTGTTTTAGTCAAGAGATTTGGCCATATGTCTCTAGGTCAAGGAGTCTAAGCCAATTTGCCTCCATGGCCATTTCAGAAAAACCAGACTCCTCTGAGATCACTTCTTGCTGAGAAGGAGGTAGGTTCTAAGCAAAAGTTTAAGGTTAAGATTGATTCCACCAAGATCACAAAGTGAAAGGAATAATACCACTGTCATTCATCATCCTTAAGAAGTGACAGAAAACTTTTCTGAAAATATTTCAAAAAATGGATTTTCCCAGGAGCTACAAGTTTAAATTAAAAAGAAGTCTCAGTAGTTCCACTCCCTGGCATATGCCTAAAAGAACTGAAAACAGGAGTTAAAAAAAACTTGTGCATGAAAGTTCATACCAGCATTGTTCACAATAGCCAAAATGTAGAAAAACCTAAATGTCCATCAAGAAATGAATGTATTACAAAACATGGCACATCCACACAAGGGAATATTATTCAGTAATAGGAACAAAGTACTGACATGCTACAACATGGATAAACCTTGAGAACAGCGTGCTAAGTGAAAAAGAACACACACAAAAGGCCACATATTCCATTTATATGAAATATCCAGAATAGGCAAATTCATAAAGACAGAAAAAGGATAATAAAAATAATTGGAAAAAAATAATAAATAACATAAAAAAAGACAAAACAAAAAAAGACAGAAAAAGGATTAGCTACTGGAAGTGACTGCTTAATAAATACAGTGTATTTTCTTTTTCTTTTTTATTCTTTTTATTTATCTAATGAATTTATTCGGCTGTGCCAGATCTTAGCTGTGACATATGGGATCTTAGTTCCCTGCCTAGGGATCAAACCCAGGCCCCCTGCATTGAGAGCATGGGGTCTTAGCCACTGGACCACCAGGGAAGTCCCCAGGGAATCTTTTTAAAGTAACAAAAATGTTCTGGAACTAGACAGTAGTCATAGTTTTACAACTCTGTGACTGTACTAAATGCTACTATTGTACACTTTAAAATAGTTAGAATGGTACATTTTATGTGTATTTTACCACAGTATAGAAAGAGATATATTCACTATGGAGTCAGGATGTGGTTGTCCAGCCACGTCATTTGCAAATCGGGCAAACTGTCCCTGACTACTTTAGCCCATTGTCACACTCTCTGTGGGTTACCACAGTAAGCTCCTGCCTGGTCCCCTGTCCCCAGGGATACCTTCTCCACTCCATCTTCAAGCAACTTTCTGTGATGTCAACCTGAGCACAACATTCCTTTGTTTAAACTCTCTTCATTTAGTCTCCTACTAGGAAAGACTGCATTCGTTCACACTGCAGCCAAAGATGCTTCATCACAGAGCATCAGGTGCTCTCTTCTTGTGTAGTTTCCACGGTGGGCGCGCCCAGAGAAGGCAGGGACCACGGTGGCCTCATGCATCTCTGGCATGGTCTCTCGTGTACGGTAGATGCCCAGTAAATATTTGTTGAATGAATGAATCAGGCTTCATCCTCTTCAGCTCCAGCTCTTGCTATTTCCCCAAAACCCTGTATTCTAGCCAAACCAAATTTTCCAACTAGCCAGGCCAACCCATGTGTCTGAGCCTTTGCACACATTGATCTCTCCAGTTAGACTGTTTTCTGACCCATCTGTCAATCTGGGCCAGCCCTGATTCATCTTGCAGACTCGGTTCAAGCGTGCATTCTGCCATGAATGTCAATCACTCATTTCCCAGGTTCCCACAGACCCCTGGCCGGCCCTCCGTGGCAGCACTTAGCACCCACCCTGGGAGCATTTATCTCCATGCTTGCCTCCCCTGCTGGGTCATGGGGACTGAGGAACTCATCTTAAACCTCCTCCTCCCCACCTTCCACATGTGATGGGCAGAGGGACATATACAAACAAGTACTAGAATAATTCGCCTTGTAGGGTACACCTGGGGAGTTTTTTTCTTCTTTGCCCAGGAGGAAACTATCTGAGTTAAACTGGAGATTGAGGGCAGCTGTCACTGAATCTCTCCAAGTCATTCTATTTTCTGTGTGGCGAAAGGCAAAAGGTGGAAGACTCAGAAATTGAAGTGGGTGCAAAGGTGGGCCTTTGAAACAACACGATGGACATTTCACCCTCAGCGAGCACCTGTCTTCCTGAAGGGTCCTGCCATGCACTGGCTGAATGGATCAGAAAGTGAGTGTCACCTTTTCTTTGGGCAGGCCCCCTGCAGCCTGAGCAATTGAGGACCAAACGTGAGGGTGAAATTCCAGGTCTCCTGTGCATCACTCTCTATCTCACTTGGTCCCTTTTTGTCCACTCATGTCAGGAGGAATAATTTGTTATGACTCTTCTTATTGACTGTAGCCTTTTTAGTTTGGTCAAAATGTACTCTGCGGTCTGCACCCTACTCAGCTCCTCGTGTCTGCTGTGGGGTCCCTTTGATTAACGTGCCCTGCTTTCCCACTGTGCGGGGGACTGGGCCTTTGGGAAGGCACCTCTTTTGCCTAGGGCTTCCCTGGGGGCTCAGTTGGTGAAGAATCTGCCTGCAATGCAGGAGACCCCGGTTCTATTCCTGCTGCTGCTGCTAAGTCGCTTCAGTCGTGTCCGACTCTGTGCGACCTCATAGACGGCACAGGCTCCTCTGTCCCTGGGATTCTCCAGGCAAGAACACTGGAGTGGGTTGTCATTTCCTTCTCCAATGCATGCATGCATGCTAAGTCGCTTCAGTCATGTCTGACCCTGTGCGACCCTATGGACAGCAGCCCACCAGGCTCCTCCTTCCACAAGAATACTGGAATGGGTTGCCATTTCCTTCTTCGGGTTCTATTCCTAGGCGGTGAAAATTCCCTGGAGAAGGGGTAAGCCACCCAATCCAGTATTCTTGGGCTTCCCTGCTGGCTCAGACAGTAAAGAATCTGCCTGCAATGCGGGAGACCTGGGTTTGATCCCTGGGTTGGGAAGATCCCCTGGAGGAGGGCATGGCCACCCACTCCAGTATTCTTGCCTGGAGAATCCCCATGGACAGAGGAGCCTGGCGGGTTACAGTCCAGGAGGCCACAAAGAGTCAGACATGACTGAGTGACTAAGCACACAGCTCTTCTAAGAATTGGACCCAGAGTCACTTGGCACCCTGGGCTCATGGAGCAGTAGCAGAAGGAAAGGGAGAAATCTAGGAACATGTTGGTCCCAAAACAGAAGAGAGCAGAGCTGATATGGTTCTGTGCATCTGTTCAGTGAGGTCACTCAGTTCTGCCTTTCCTATGAGGCCGTGGTGTTACTGTTAACAGGTGAGGAAACCAAGATGAAGCAACTCCCCCTTGGCTGAGTTGGAAGGGCGTGGACGGTTACACCCTTCCATGGTCAGTGCCAGGGCCAAAGTCCATGTCCGGGTCTGCCCACCACAGTGTCTGGCCACTCTCCTTCCTCCCACCCTGCACCTCTGGCCGTGGGAAAGGGCTCCCCCGTGGGCCAAGTGGAGGTGGAGCCAGCAGACACTTCAGGTGCCTGAGGATCTGAGGGGGTGAAAGTGAAAGTGAAGTCGTGTCCGACTCTTTGCGACCCCATGGGTTGTAGCCCCCCAGGCTCCTCTGTCCGTGGGATTTCCCAGGCAAGAATACTGGAGTGGGTTGCCATTTCCTTCTCCAGGGGATCTTCCTGACCCAGGGATCGAACCCGGGTCTCCCGCATTGTAGGCAGATGCTTTACTGTCTGAGACACCAGGGAAGTCGAACATAGATTCGACTCTGAGGGAGGGAACCATTCAAATCCACAGGGTCCTATTGGCCGTGGCTTCCATGGTGTTCTTCACATCAGGCTGTGTGTGGTGCTTCAGGTCTGGGCATTTTGGAGCAGGGAATGCAGGGCGCCACAAGAAGCCAGCAGAAGAGGGGGATTGGTGAGGAGTTGGCAAAGGCAAGGCCCCTACCAGTAAGTGGATGTGGACGAGGGCCAGGCTCCCGCTCCTGGAAATGCAGGTAGAAGTCAAATCATCAGGTTTGATTAACCTTTCTCATGTGCACCATATATTCCCAGGGACAGAACCAAATCAGGAAGATAGGAAGGGCTCTCCTGCAGAGAGCGCTTCCCTGGGGGGAGAAACACAGGCAGAAACAAAATGGGAAAAAATAAAATAAAATCATCAGATGGGACTGTCTAGCAGGGATTGGGAAAGGCCTCCATCTGGTAGGATAGAGGCTGGAGACATCTCAGGAGAAGGGGCTCCTAATAGCTACCCAGTTCCACCAGGAGGCAGCTCAATGGGCTCTGATGTAGAACTCAGGTTAGCATTTTCCCATTTGCATTTTCATGCTTCTGCTTCTTGTTTTAAATTTTATTGAAGTACAGTTAATCTACAGTCTTTTGTTAATTTCTAGTTGTACAGCAAAGTGATCAGTTATACATCCACTTGCATTCTTTTCCATATTCTTTTCCACTGTGGTTTATCACAGAATATTGAATATGGTTCCCTGTGCTATAGAGCAGGAGCTTGTTGCTTATCCATTTTATATATCAGTTTCCATCTGCTGATCCCAGCCTCCCAGTTCATCCCTCCCCCACCACCCCTCTTGGCAACCACAAGCCTGTTCTCTATGTCTGTGAGTCTGTTTCTGTTTCATAGATAAATTCATTTGTGTCATATTTTAGATGCCACATATAAGTGATAGCATGTGATATTTGTCTTTCTCTGACATTTCACTTAGTATGATAATTTCCAGGTCCAACCATATTGCTCAAATGGCACTATTTCATTCTTCTTTTATGACTGAGGAGTGTGTGCATGTGTGTGCTAGACTTAGCACACACTTCAGCATCCAATTCCAAAGCTTAAGTGTCCAACTCTTTGGAACCTTATGAACTGTAGCCCGCCAGGCTCCTCTGTCCATGGGGATTCTCCAGGCAAGAATACTGGAGTGGGTTGCCATGCCCTCCTCCAGGGGATCTTCTCACACAGGAATGGAACCCGCTTCTCAAGTCTCCTGCATTGGTAGGCAGGTTCTTTACCTCTAGCGCCACCTGGGAAGCCCCAGCTGAGGAGTATGCCCTTGTCTATATATATCACGTCTTGGGAGTAGGGCATGGGGCATGCTGGTGACATGAGGCATTGGTCAAACCAGAGAACTTAATATTAACCTCGCCTGATGGTGCAGCAAGGGTTCAGAGATAGGAAGATGGTCACGAGAGAAAATATTTTTATGATAAAGTTCTAACATGATGATACTTCTGTAAGGTCCAGGCCACCTCCATGAGGTACAGACCTCCCTTGCCTGCCCCCCACCCCTGCAAACACTGTAAAAGATAGCAAGTCTGTTCCTCTGGCTACCACATCCCTCCCTTCATGCAGACCACAGGGATCACCGACCGTGAGGGGAGGCCACCTCAGCGGGGTCCAGGAGGGCAGGGGGCAGCTGCATCCATCACACCTTCATGGTTGCTTGATCTCACCATTCTTTGCACGGCTTCTGTGTGTTAATGAAAATAATGGCCAGGGCGATTTTTCTTCCTAAGTTTTGAACTTGGGCTGATCTCTGTTTCTGGCCTACCATATAGATGACAATGTCAGCGCACCACCCAGGTATCCTTTGCCATATTTCTGAGGCGAAACTTACCCGTCCCTGTGGGGTCGGGCTGAAGTACCCTCTGCAGGGGCTTGCCTGAGTCTTCATCCTGGCGTGGACCCCTCTCCTGCCCAGCCTTGTTCCCCTAGTCGCCTATTAGTCTCCCCTGGGAGCACTTCTTTAAATAAATTACTTACACATGAATCTTTGTCTTAAGATCTGCCTCCTGGGAGCCCAGCCTAAGACATTTAGGTTCAGGAGTATGGGCGAGAAGGCTGCAACTGTAATTGGTGCCAGCTGGGACCTCGGCTGGCTTTCCCATAGGATCGCCAGATTCAGCAAGTAAAAGTTGGAATTTCAGATAAACAGGATGCTCAGTTAAAGTGAAGTTCAGACTAAAAAACCAAATCACTTTTTGGAATAAGCATACCCCATGCAATATTTGGGATATACTTACACTAAAAATTGGGCTTCCCGGGTGGTGCTAGTGGTAAAGAACCTGCCTGCCAATGCAGGAGACTTAAGAGATGTGGCTTCAATCCCCTGAAAGAAGGCATGACAACATACTCTAGTATTCTTGCCTGGAGAATCCCATGGACAGAGGAGCCCAGCAGGCTACAGTTCATAGGGTCACAAAGAGTCGGATACAACTGCTGAAGTGACTTAGCATGCATGCATGTATACACTAAATTTATTCATTTCTTATCTGAACTTCAAATTTACCTGGGTGTTCTGTGTTTTATTTACATGGCAATCCTTAGAAAGAGCACTTGGTATTTTGCCTTCACTGGTCTGTTCATCTCAGAAAAAACTTTTAAAATTACATTTATGGCTTACTTCACTCTGTATAAGGGGCTCCAGCTTCATCCATCTCATTAGGACTGGTTCAAATGAATTCTTTTTAATGGCTGAGTAATATTCCATGGTGTATATGTACCACAGCTTCCTTATCCATTCATCTGCTGATGGGCATCTAGGTTGCTTCCATGTCCTGGCTATTATAAACAGTGCTGCGATGAACATTGGGGTGCACATGTCTCTTTCAGATCTGGTTTCCTTGGGGTGTATGCCCAGAAGTGGGATTGCTGGGTCATATGGCAGTTCTATTTCCAGTTTTTTAAGAAATCTCCACACTGTTTTCCATAGCGGCTGTACTAGTTTGCATTCCCACCAACAGTGTAAGAGGGTTCCCTTTTCTCCACACCCTCTCCAGCATTTATTGCTTGTAGACTTTTGGATAGCAGCCATCCTGACTGGCGTGTAATGGTACCTCACTGTGGTTTTGATTTGCATTTCTCTAATAATGAGTGATGTTGAGCATCTTTTCAAGATAAAGAACATTACAGCATACTAACACATATATATGGAATTTAGAAAGGTGATAACGATAACCCTATATGCAAAACAGAAAAAGAGACACAGAAATACAGAACAGACTTTTGAACTTTGTGGGAGAATGTGAGGGTGGGATATTTCAAAAGAACAGCATGTATACTATCTATGGTGAAACAGATCACCAGCCCAGGTGGGATGCATGAGACAAGTGCTCCGGCCTGGTGCACTGGGAAGACCCAGAGGAATTGGGTGGAGAGGGAGGTGGGAGGGGGGATCGGGATTGGGAATACATGTAAATCCATGGCTGATTCATATCAATGTATGACAAAACCCACTGGGAAAAAAAAAAAAAATAGAAACAGACCCACAGACAAAAAAAAAAAAAAAAATTACATTTATGACTATGTGGGTATAAAGATGAATATAATTCAGGCTGGGCTTCCCTGGTATCTCAGCTGGTAAAGAACCCGCCTTCCATACAGGAGACTCCAGTTCAATTCGTGGGTTGGGAAGATGCCCTGGAAAAGGGATAGGCTACCTACTCCAGGATTCTTGGGCTTCCTTCTTGGCTCAGATAGTAAAGAATTTGTCTGGAGTGCAGGAGACCTGGGTTTGATCCCTGGGTTGGGAAGATCCTTTGGAGGAGGGTACGGTAATCCTCTCAGGTATTCTTGCCTGGAGAATCCCCATGAACAGAGGGGACTGGTGGGCTGCAGTCCATGGGGTCTCAAAAAGTCGGACACGACCAGACAATGAAGCTCAGCACAGCATAATTCAGGCTGGATTCATTATTATATACTCATTGTCACACTCATTTTTCTTCCACTCTAAAAAAATTAAAATTAAATATGTTCATGGATGTCTATAAGTATCATGAGCCCCAGGCACCATATCTGTCATGCCTAATGGAGAAGTCGGCCTACAAAGTGCCTTGAATGCCACAATTAGACTTGACTGGACTTTCTTCATTGACCTTTGTTAGCCCAAGACCTCTGGGATTAGACTGTGTCTCAGGAAGCTAGTCCTAGTTGAAAGGATGTAGAAGAGGACAAAGAATTGAACTTTTGGACTCAGGGGAAGATAATCACCATGACTGAGGTTGGCCATTAATAAGGCTTTAGTAAGGGCAGCTGGAAGGTTCACTAATTTGAGGGTCTATATGCTATAATGCTCACCAGCTTTCCATCATGCAAAGGTGTGGCCTGGTCACAGTTCAGGTGGTGCAATGGACTTACCTAAAAGGCTCAAAGCCACTGCTGGGCTCACCACCTCCTTATGAAAGCAGGCAGAGTGCCATCACTCAAAAAACTATGACCTGGGCCCCCATCATTGCTCAGGGCTCTCCCTCTCCTTGAGAAATGTTTTAAGCCAGGGGTCCAACACTCACAGTGTGCCTTTGAAAATAAAGTTTTATTGGACATGATCATGCCTATTTGGTCCCATGTTACTTATAGCTGCTTCTTTAAGAAAAATATTTATTTGCTTATTTGGCTGCGCCAGGTCTTACTTTTGTGGCATGTGGGATCTTCTACCTTTGTAAAATCTTTAGTTGCAGCATGCTCTTGTTTAGTTGCCAAGCCACGTCCGACTCTTTTCGACCCCATGGACTGTAGCCTGCCAGGCTCCTCTGTCCATGGGATTTCCCAGGCAAGAATACTGGAATGGGTTACCATTTCCTTCTCCAGGGGATCTTCCACAGCCAGGGGTCAAACCTGAGTCTCCTCATTAGCAGGCTGAGTCTTAACCACTGAGCCACTGACTGGTTGTAGCATTCAGAATTTTTTTTTTTTTTTTTTTAGTTGCACAGGAACTCCTAGTTTCAACATGTGGGATCTAGTTCCCTGACCAGGGATTGAGCTCAGGCCCCCTGCTTTGGGAGCGCAGAGTCTTAGCCACTGGACCCCCAGGGAAGTCCCCATTTATAGCTGCTTTTGTGCAGAGTTGAATAGTGGCAACAGAGAACAAATGTCCCCCAAAGCCTATAATATTTACTTATCTGGCCTTTACAGGAAAAGCTCGCTAACCCATGCTCCAGGCTATGCAGAGATTCACAGGATGAAGTCTTATGAGAAACTCCTGTTTCTGCATACATGAAATCTGAAATAAAGCCCTGACCCTCAGTGTTTGCTGGAATTCACAATGCAGACTCGTATTCCCCTTCCCATGCCCACCAATCTTAACAAAATTCTACAAATTATCTCCAAGCAGATGGAAAGGGCTTATCTCTTCAGTTAAATTGGGAAAACACAGCAGAAAAACTTGCCCAGATAGTGTGTGAATCCAAATGAGAAGCCCACCTCCAAGAGCAGGGTGCACTGCTGGTGGGAGCATCCAGGGTTAGGAGAGGAGGAGGAGGGATGTTTGGGGAAAAGGGAAGCGACGCTGTTCAGAAATTTTTGCCTGCCCTTTGCAATCACTTAAATAATCTGTGGTGTTCAGTGGGTATTTTACCTGACCTAATTAAAAATCAGATTGCTATTTTAACTGAGAAAAATAGGACTTTCAACTGTTTTAGAAAGAAGAAAAGAATAAACATTATCAAGACCATCTCTTAGAAGATTAGGACAAAAAAATCCAAGAGGAGAGGCTTCAAAGCTGTTTTTGTTTTCCCTGGCTTTGAAATACATAGACAGTCCTGATAATTTTATCTTCCTGGAAATATAGCAAATAAAGTCTATTTACTACTCCCGGGCAATTCCATACATATATTAAAAAAAAAAAACACACACACAAAGCACTTTAAACGAATCCTCCTGTGAGTCTCAAATCCATCATTTCTCTTCCTGTGGTGAGGGCTTTATGCCACAGATCAATGCAATTCAAAAGTTTTGGAGGTGATTTTGTTCTTCCTACCTTGCTATTTGATGAGTTTTCAGATGGCCATCTAAAGAACAGCTTACACACTGTCTCTCATGGATCTCAGGGAGGCTGCAGAGGAGTTGACATGTTGAGAAATGGTTAGCAGAGATATAAATATATTTTATCTCGTTTCTTTAAGTCAGCTTTTAAAGTTAGTTCAAACACACTACTTAGTGAATTCATGAAAATCTTCTTTTTAACTCTGAGAATATTTCCACTTCTCACCCTCGCATTTAATAGGAGGGCTATTTTAGGAAGCATCATCTTTCCCAGTAATAAAGGCTTTCTAGGCACAAACCATGCCACAAAAAGCACGTAGAAAGATGGGTTGATTCCCCTTAAAGTGTACTTTTGAATGTGTTGGATTTTAAAATGGGACAAGATATTCTAATTTCCCTAGTTAGAGCTTTTTTTAGGCAGTCAGATATAAAGCAAGTCATTCTGCAGCCATAAAAGTCATCTGCTCTTGGTAGGACTTGCATTTGCAAACAATCTTGTATATAATGCATTCTTTCTTTCTTTCAACAAAACATCTATCAAGCACCCTGTACGGTCCAGATCTTGTGCCAAACTTAGCAATACCAAGATAAAAGAAATAGTTCCTGCCATTGAGTCCATGGAAGACGGACAGAAAACAAAAAACCCCAACAATCACCATATGATGGAGCAAGTGTGTCCGTAGACCCTGAAGTTACCTCTGGAGACTGAAAGCACACATCAGCAAGACTGACTGGCTATCTGGTTGACTGATGGATACCCAAGCCTCATTCCTAAAACAGACATTATCAATAGGGCCAATCAAATGGTATAGCAAAAGAGCAAATGCACAGATTAGGTAAAAGCTAATCTCCTACTTTCTGCCAAAGCAGATAAATTTCTATCTCAACCCTTCCTAGAAGAGCAGATACAACACACTGATAGAGCTGCGGTAGCTTCCTTTTCCAGGCCACAGAGATAAGATAGTTTGCCTTTACCCGCCACTGCCACCTTTTTAAAATATATATATACCTCAGGAAGATACTGCAGGTCCCAAAGCCCTGCAAGTGAACTAGCCATACATTCAGTTCACTTGTGACCAAGTTTCTGTGATCCCCAACTACATCAGTTGGAATGCTTTTGGCTGCAAGTAACTGAATATCTAATTAATGAGGCTTAAATAACACGGCATTATTTTCCTTACATAACAATAAATCCAGAGGTGTAGATTCCAGTGAGGGGCAAGGGTGGTATTCAAAACACTGAACAATCAACATGGCACAGACCATGACAAACCAGAACCAGTGCCCAACCAATCGGAACAAACCCCAGCTGTGAACATCTGCTGCTGCTGCTGCATCCCCGCATCCGGCTGAATTCCATCCCTGCTTCCAGGTTGGCCTTGCAGTTCAGTGGTGTCGGAGTTTGGGTTACCTCCAGAGTTGGCCTTCCCTTTGTGGTGAGAGGTTGATTGCCATGCCTCCAAACATCACTTCCTCCCCTAACAGTGAAATCTACAAACAGGAAGGAAGGAGTGAAGGTTGGTCCTAGGGCTTCTCTCTTTGTATTAGGGAGACATGTCCCCCAGAAGTCCTCAGTAGATTTCCTCTTAAGTGCTATTGGTCAATTAGAAATACCAAGGGAACTTTTCATGCAAAGATGGGCACAATGAAGGACAGAAACAATAAGGACCTAACAGAAGCAGAAGACATTAAGAAGAGGTGGCAAGAATACACAGAAGAACTATAAAAAAAAGATCTTCTTGACCCAGATAACCACAGTGGTGTGGTCACTCACCTAGAGCCAGACATCCTGGAGTCTGAAGTCAGGTGGTCCTTAAGAAGCATCACTACGAGCAAAGCTAGTGGAAGTGATGGAATTCCAGTTGAGCTATTGCAAATCCTAAAAGATGATGCTGTTAAATATGCCAGCGAATATGCCAGCTGTTAAATATGCTCAATATGCCAGCAAATTTGGAAAACTCAGCCGTGGCCACAGGACTAGAAAAGGTCAGTTTTCATTCCAATCCCAAAGAAAGGCAATGCCAAGGAATGTTCAAACTACGGCACAATTGCACTCATCTCAAACGCTAGCAAAGTAACACTCAAAATTCTCCAAGAGAGGCTTCAACAGTATGTGAACCGAGAACTTCCAGATGTTCAAGCTGGATTTAGAGAAGGCAGAGGATCCAGAGATCAAATTGCCAACATCTGTTGGATCATAGAAAAAGCAAGAGAATTCCAGAAAAAACATCTACTCCTGCTTTATTGATTATGCCAAAGCCTTTGACTGTGTGGATCACAACAAACTATGGAAAATTCTTAAACAGATGGGAATACCAGACCACCTGACCTGCTTCATGAGAAATCTGTATACAGGTCAAGAAGCAACAGTTAGAACCGGTCATGGAACAACAGACTGGTTCCAAATTGGGAAAGGAGTATGTCAAGGCTGTATGTTGTCACCTTGTTTATTTAACTTATTTAACTTGTTTATTTAATTTATATGAGTACATCATGGTAAATGCCGGGCTGGATGAAGCACAAGCTGGAATCGAATATCAATAACCTCAGATATGTAGATGACACCACCCTTATGGCAGAAAGCAAGGAGGAACTGAGGAGCCATTTGTTGAAAGTGAAAGAGGAGAGTGAAAAAGCTGGCTTAAAATTCAGTGTTCAGAAAACTAAGATCATGGCATCTGGTCCCATCACTTCATGGCAAATAGATGGGGAAACAATGGAAACAGTGACAGATTTTACTTTCTTGGACTCCAAAATCACTGCAGATTGTGACTGCAGCCTTGAAATTAAAAGATGTTTGCTCCTTTGAAGAAAAGCTATGACCAGCCTAGACAGCATATTAAAAAGCAGAGACATTACTTTGCTGACAAAAGTCCATCGAGTTAAAGCTATGGGTTTTTCCAGTAGTCGTGTATGGATGTGAGAGTGGACCATAAAGAAAGCTGAGCGGCAAAGAATTTATGATTTTGAACTGTCATGTTGGAGAAGACTCTTGAGTCCCTTGGACTGCAAGGAGATCCAGCCAGTCCATCCTAAAGGAGATCAGTCCTGAATATTCATTGGAACGACTGATGCTAAAGCTGAAACTCCAATACTTTGGCCACCTGATGCGAAGAACTGACTCATTAGAAAAGACCCTGATGCTGGGAAAGATTGAAGGCAGGAGGAGAAGGGGATGACAGAGGATGGATGGTTGGATGGCATCACTAACTCAATGGACATGAGTTTGAGCAAGCTCTGGGAGTTGGTAGTGGACAGGGAGACCTGGCATGCTGCAGTCCATGGGGTCGCAAAGAGTCAGACACGACTGAGTGACTGAACTGAACTGAACTGAACTTACTATTGGCCAGAAAGTGGATCACATGTTCAGCCTTAAACCAATAACACACAGGAGAAGGTGCTGTAGTGGTTAGCTCAGACCAAGCCATCCTTTAGTCTCTAGATCTTGGAGGGTTCCACCTTGCCAAAACACATTCTACCTGTACTGAAATCAAATTAGGGTTCCACTGGCTTGGAAGGAAGCAGAGTGTGGGAGGCAGTGAGGAATAACATTTAGGCTGGCAACCAACCATGTCTGCCATGCTGACATTTTGGTGAAAAGCAACTTTTCATTTTTCCATAGGATCACCCTGGCGTGAGGATAGGGTGATTGGAGAATCCAGCCATTCCACCAATGCTACTCTTTTTCCCTCAGAGATGGAGGCATCATTGACCAGTGCAGGTGACCCTAGAGATCTTCAAGGTCATTACTGAAGACCAACTTACCCATCCAAGTTGAATGCTTGAAAGCCCTGATCTCAGTAACTGTAGAGAGGCACCACTGTTCTCTACTGTTCTTAGTAGGTCACATTTGTGCCCTAGATTTATGAAGCTTGATTTATAGCCCTTAAGTCACAAAGCTTATGTTACTCCTCCTATCTATTCTTTTTGTGCAGTATCTTAGAAAGTCATTAGGAACCCATGAAACTACAGAGCAGACATACTGTGATTGGTGTTTCCAAAAAAGACTTGGTTCAAATCTTTTTTTCAAAAAGAAAAAAAGTCTTGATTTTATGGTTTCCCTTTCTGTGAAATGCATGAAGCACTCTAAAGCTACTGAGAGAATTCCTAGGCAACATTTTGAATGCGGGAAACTTTTTGGTCCTACAACTGCTTCCTTTTAGGGACACAGCCTCAATGAGGCCAAGGCTATGGTCTGATTTCTCTACGAGTCTAGTCACTGCACACAGAGATGGCTTCGGTTCCAGGGCATACATCACATGCATAGCCTGGGTCAGCCGTGTTACAAACACAGTCAATCCATTTGTGTAGGCTGATTATAAACATGGCCTTAATTTTCCACATCTGCCTCTAGCTATAGCATTGATAATAGGACTTTGCAGCTCTTCCCATCAAGAGGTGAAATCAGTGGCCCCAGTCTTTGATTCCAGGCTGACTCTGTGACTTGCTTTGGTAAACAGAAGGTAGTAAAAATTTCCACTGAGCCAGGTCTGTGTCTAGGCTTTAAAACCTTCCCCGCTTCTGCTCATTCTATGAGACTAAGCCTAGGCTCGCCTGCTGGAGGATGGGGGGCTCGGTCACCCCCATTGCTGCAGCCAAAAGCCAGTTGATGTGAGTGAAGCCGTCCTAGACCAGTTGGACCCAACCATCCCACCAGCTGACGAGAGTAACGAGCAAGGCAAGCATGATCAGCTAAGGCTGGTGTGGGATGGTTTGTTACACAACAATAGCTAGCAAAGGCCCCATCAGCTATGAAGGTGATCTGAGCCTCTTCCCAACTCATCCTCACTTTGAGAGAAAGTGCCTGTGATACCAGGAACTGGGCACATCCTCTCTGTGTCAGGACGGCATGCGGTGAGAAGTCCTGCTCAAATTCTGGCAGGTGATACTGGAGTTTCTTATACCTTTATGAATCCCACAAGCACCAAAGAAATCCATGTCTCCAATCTGGATTAACTTCTTTTTAAATTTTTTAGTCTATTTATTTGGCTGCACAAGGTCTTAGCTGTGGCATGTGGGATCTAGTTCCCTGACTAGGGATTGAACCCAGGCCCCCTGCGATGGAAGTGTGGAGGTTCGGCTACTGGACCACCAGGGAAGACCCTGAATTGACTTCTTAGTGCCAGTGAACACATTCTGTTAAATTTGTTCCTGGCTACCTGCTTAGGGTCAAAGGCTGAATGTGAAGAGGTTAATCCTTGAGTTCAGGGTTGGGTGCTGCTCAGGGGAAGCAATCTCAGTTCTCTAGGACTCTGTGGTTCATCTTGTTGTCAAGACTCTAGACGTCTCTTAGCATCTGACTTTTCAAACCATCTCAGGAATCTTGATCTAAATCCAAACTAAGATATGATGCCCCAAGCAGCCTAAGGCATCCACATCTCCCATGGGTGATGTAGCAACACCGCCTTCCCTACCATACAGACAGCAACCTGAACACCCCAAGAGAGTCATCACCTGGGGGCGCTTCAGCAGCCATCCTTGGCACCCTCTTGTCTTAACCTTTTGGGCCACTAAGTTTTTCCCCCCATTTCTGATGCCAGGCCTTCGCCTCCAACTTGTACAGCTCAGAATGAGAAGGGAGGTGGGGAAGAGTATCAGGAAACCACATAATCCCTCTTACTTATTTTTTATTTTTGGCTGCACTGGGTGTTCATTGCCGCATGCGGGCTTTCTCCAGTTGCAGCAAAAAGGAGCTGCTCTTCGTGGTGGTGTGTGGTCTCCTCAGCGCGGTGGCTCCTCTTGTTGCACGTGTGGACTCTAGGTACACAGGCTTAGTGACCCTGAGGCATGCGGGATATTCTGGGAGCAGAGATTGAACCTGTGTCCCCTGCATTGGCAGGCGGATTCTTTACCACTGGACCACCAGGGAAGTCCCACACAATCCCTCTTTTAAAAGGAACTTCCAAGAGGAGTAGAAGGTAATAAATCAGCTCTTGAGAAGCAGAGATTTTGAGTGTGCTTTGGTCAAAACCAACTTTTTTTTTATCATTAACGAGTTCCCAAATTATAGTTTGGAGATCTAGGAATCCACTTATGGAAAAGCTCAGGTCGGGAAACTGTCAAGATAAAAATGAACCATCTAGTCTATGGGACTTTCAATGATTTTTTCTGCTTCCCCTGGCCTCCCACCATCAACCAATACATGTACAATTTTCTTGTTCACATCCAGAAGCAAGTTCAAGGCGTTCCTTTCTTCTCTCTTCTGCATTTGTTTCCCACCTCCTCCCTTCCCCTGCTGAAGTCCTGTGTAAAAATCCGTGAGGGGCCCTTGAATGGTTAGGCTTATGCCAATGTAAGGGTTTTGGATGTTTTTTTTTTCCCCCTCCTGAAAGGGGCCCTTGAAAAAGTTTTGCTCTCTCCCAGGGAGCCAGCTGGGACAGCTTGAGTTTCCTGGAGAAGGTGGCCATTCTGCCAAGCCTCAAAGTGTGAAGCAGAGAGTCTGTGTGCCCTGTGCTCCTGGATAATGGGGACCCTGTTCTGCTAACTACACACCCCTGAGATCTGAATCTAGCAAGAAGCCTAGAATTCCTGCACAAAGGTGAGACTGAGGATCACCTCCCCCTGCACTCAGGAAGCGGATTATTCAGGCCTCTAATTCAGATAGTATGGAGCGTTTAAACTGAACATTAATTTTTACATCCAGTTTGGCAGCAGGAATTAGTCATTGACAGTTAAGGTTTTTCTTCCTTTCTTTCCTAAAGCTTGGTAAATTTGGGGTCTGAAGGATCCTTATTTTGTGATAAGTCAGACTCCAAAGGTAACAGTCAGAAACCTAGTACCATGTGCTGCTCCATCTAAAAATGAAATTAAATGAGAAAAGCCCACGCAGGAGCCCAGTCCCTTGTGCACTTTAGCTGAGATGCCAAGGAGACTGGAACTGTCTCAGGCAGCAGCTACTTGCAGTAAAATGAGTAACGGATACAGTCCTGAGTTTGAAATCAGGCTCTGTTCCCCTTACAGTCTGTACAGTTCTGGGAAGGTGACCTAATTGATGTCCTCATCACTTTCTAGGAAAACAGAGTTAATTCGAAGTCCAGGGTGTTGATTAAATACTAGATGGCATGATTCATTGTTAAGGAAATACATTTTGGACCAAAGGCCAGCAGCTAGGATTATGTTTGACGAATTTTTTCAGTCTGAATAGACTGGGTTATGTGTTCAGAAATGACTCCTAAATCTCAGGGGTTTGCAAGATTCAGTTTCTGCTCACACACCTGGTCCACGGTGGGGTAGCCACAGCTCTGTGCCCCTCACCTTGGGACCTGGGCTGTCAGAGCATCTCCCATGTGGGGCAACAGAAAGGACAAAATAGTGTGATAACACAGTGGCTTCTCAAAGCTTCTCTTAGGAGTGCCAGAGGTCTCTTCTGCTAAGTTTTCATTGGCCGAAACCAGTCATATGGCCATGCCTGCCCTCAATAAACTGGGACTATGGCAACCCACTCCAGTATTCTTGCCTGGAGAATCCTGTGGATGGAGAAGCCTGGTGGGCTGCTGTCCATGGGGTCGCACAGAGTCAGACACGACTGAAGCGACTTAGCATGCATGCATGCTTTGGAGAAGGAAATGGCAACCCACACCGGTATTCTTGCCTGGAGAATCCCAGGGACAGAAGAACCTGTTGGGCTGCCGTCTATGAGGTTGCACAGAGTCGGACACTATTGAAGCAACTTAGCATGCATGCATGCATGCATGCATATAATCCTCCCACAGGGCCAAAGAGAAGAGTCTAATCTATTACTGCTGCATGTAACAGAAAATCCCAAATACCAGAGGCAGGTAGGAAAGCTGTTCCTCTCTCTTGTAAAATAAGACCCAAAACAGGTCATCTTGGGTTAACAAGGAAGTTAATCCTTGGGGACCCACACTTTCTGTACTTCTCTCCTATCATCATTAGTTGGCATGTTATTTTCAAATAATAGGAGAGAAACATGTTGTCTTTTAGGAATGAAAGGAAAGAGTGAGTCCCCTAACTGCATTTAGGAGTGGGCAGGAGAAACCCTTAGCTGAGTGGATGAGAAACAGAATAAATGGGAACTCGATCCAACCAGTCAGTTAGGGAACAGAAAAAGAGGAAACAGCAACATAAAAAAATCAGCATAAAATGAAAGCAGTAAAAGCAGGCAAATAGACTTTGACACCAAACAGATCTACCTGAGAGCCCCAGCACTCAGAAGGGAAAGGCAGCCAGAGCCAGACTGCACCTTTACTGTTAAAACTGGCAAGATCTGGGGGTGACTTCAACTTCATCCTTCCCGAAGTCTCCCGTGGATCCATGTGTCGTTGTGTCAGAGTCTTCCTCAAGCATTTTTCACAGATGGGGATGTGAGTGATACCCTGGACATCTGCACGTACCTTTGGTTTCAGCCTCCTGTGTCTTCGTAAATGTCCTTATTAATTTTGGCTAAAGTTGGTGCCCGCCTCTATTCCACTTGATACACGTTCTGTTGGTCTGACCGACCTGCTCGGGAGGGTCCGGGGACCCAGTCCGTGGCTCCAGCCAGGGTCTGGGCTGTGAGGGGTCACGTGTGGACAGCCGTGCAGGAATCTTCCCATCTCTGAGGGAGGCTTGGGGGGATGCTCCTGCCCCCCCCCACCCCCTTGCTCTCCGATGCTGCTCTCTGGCCTCCTCCATGTTCCCAGAGAGAAAGCCCCCTCCCACATCTCCCAAAGGAGATGCCTCACCTGCAGGAAGTTCTGCCTCAGGAAAGCAGGTAGACCAGATGGTGCACAGCAGGCGGCCAGCCCTGTCTGGGTGTCCCCTGCGCAAGGGACATTTCTGGACAGCTAAGTGCTTTGTCCTTTCAATGTGGCCAGAGAAGCAGGGCCCAAATGTTCTATGGTTCCTGCAAAGAGATGAATCGGAGTCTCTCTTATCTTGAGGCAGCTTGTGGAGTGTCCCCACGGCCACCCCAAGGCTACTCAGGTGGACTCCCAGACCCTAGCCCCAGCCTGTGCCTCTGCATTCAGGAGGTCACGGCTGTTCCTTCCCCTTCTTGGGAAGTACGATCAGTAAAGGCGACCCCATGGCCATCAGGATGGCGCCAGCTCAGCACGAGGGCAGGCCTGCCCTGGGTGGCCCTGGAGGGGACCTCAGCTTCCGTGGGAACTAGGGAAGGGTTCCAGTGTCCCCCAAGGCTGGGGCAGAGCCTGGAGACACCTTCTTCCATCCTCACATGGCAGGCTAGGCACACACTGGTCAACCATGAAGAGGAAACTTCCGGCTTGATTAGTCCCTACACGGGAGGGTTGCCCTTTATCCTCAGACTAATTATGCAGGCAGCCCTGTCCTGTCGTATTGACTTTTTAAGGACATGCTCAACGAAGCGAAGAAACTGAAAGTGTCCAGCAGATGTGGCACCCCTCCAAGTGCGTGTGGCCTGTGGGCTGTCCTTGAAACTCCAGTACCGAAAGTCAAGGTGAAATGTGCCTGGAAGCCCAGCACAGCCTCAACTAAACCCCATCATTAGGTTCACATCTCAGACTGCATCCCACTGTACAGGAGCACATTTCTGCCAGGACCAATCCTTGGATGTTCTAACCCCGATCCCAATCCAAAGTCTCCACTTTTCTAGAAGCGTCACAAGGCCAGAGGGCTCCATGTGCTTCTTGCTGACCTTCCTTTCAGATAAGCAGGTGATCTTTTCTAGGTCCCCTGCTTCTCAACCTTGTGTCAGAAAGAAGCCCAGGATTCCCATGTTCTGACCCTTTTCCAGATATTTAGGCAGGAACTCCCTGGAAAGCAACTCTGCAGGGAGATCCATACACCAGAGCCCAGGGACCTGCTGCAAAAACGGATGGGCCGGTTAAGCCCATGTGCTGCAGATGAGTTTTAAATGCCATGGAGCAAATCACCACAAACGTAGTGACTTGAAACATCATGCTTTTATCTCTCAGTTCCTGTGGGTCAGAAGTCCGGCATGGCTTAGCTGGGTCCTCTGTTCAGGGTCTCACGAGGCTGAAATCCAAGTCCCCCCACCAAGGCATGGTCTCATCTGGAGGCTCAACTAGGAAATAATTTGCTCCCCAACTCCTGCAGGTTGTTGGCAGTATTCATTTCTTTGTTGCTTTATGAACCTCTTACTGGCTGTCGATTGAAGGAACCCTGAAGTCCCAGAGGACACCCAAAGTTCCCTGCCACGTGGCCCTCTCCACAGGAAGTTCACAGCAGGATACTTGCTTCCATAAGGCCATCAGGAGACACTCTTGCTCCAGCTGGCTAAGACACTCATATATTATTGAGCATAACTTTAAGAGTGACATCTATCATCTTTGCATTTTCTATGCATTAGAAGCAAGTGGCAGGTTCTGTCCACATTCAAGGAGGAGGATTATGCAAAGACATGACTCCTTAGAGGTCACTGGAGGGTGGGTCCGCCATCACTGCCCACAGATCTGCTTGGATTTGTATTTTACCTCCTCCACTAACAAGTTAGGTGGCCTTAACCAAGTTACTTAGCATCTCAGCCCCAGGTCCCTCATTTGCAAAATGGGAGTAAAACCCATAGATTCTAGGGAAGATCAAATATTCCATCTCAAGTATTTCACAGAGTGCCTGGCATATAATAAACTTTCAAATGTTAGCTATGATGATGGTGGTGGTGGTGATCAATATCAATATTACTGGCACTGGCTGCCACATCTGCCTTGGATATTAAGAAGCAGAAAGGTAACTCTGTCTGTGGCTACCTCCATCCTGATTACAAAGCCCTCTGTGAAGACCGGGTCCACATCACTGGCTGCTCCAGAAATCTCAAGAGAGATCAGTTTCAACCATGGCTGGGAGCAGGGGCATCATGGGATGCCAGGCAATGGTGCCAGCCTCCCAGCCACTGAGAATCTGTTCAACAATTCACATGCTCAGAGGATGCAAGAGATTCTGTGCTGTTGAGATCAAGGGGTGAGTGGCCTCTCTGGATCCCGTGGGATGGGACACATTGAGCATCTCTCCCAGCAGGCCACATCTAATGCCTCACCTGCATCCCGTAGAGGAGAGCTCTCCTGTATCTTATTCATCCCTGCCTCTATAACTCTATTTCCTGTTCACACAGAATAACAATAGCCAAGTTTATTATCACTAAGAACCTCACAAATTCCATGAGAATTTTCAAATATCAAGTAAAATACACATTCAACCCCAACATCACTGCAACAACATAAGCACAACCGTCAAGCACACAAGTCAAAGATAGCAATACTTATAATAACTCACACCAGTAATAACAGTGATAATCTACAATGAATTTTTCAAGTTTAGTAACACTGTGATCTCACATTGGCTCATGGAGGGGTGTACTCTCCTGGTCAGGTCCCTTTCTGAGTAATGCAACACCAGTTGCTCTGGTGATGCAGTCAGGTGATGCCTCATTTGCACACCATTGCCCTGAAGGATGCTGGGAGGCCTAACTCAACCTTAGCCTCTCCACGGTATGGCATGCCTCTGTAAGGAACACATACTGGACACTTAGACCCTCTGAATTTTTTCATAGGAAAATTTGAGAAACTTTGAGCTCTTTATTTCTCAGGGAGGTAAAAAATATTTTTCTAATTATTTTCCTTTTTTGAACAGCTGCACTATGACTGGAACTTGAGGGGGTGGCTGTTCTGAGACTCACAGGCTTAGGAAAAAACCCTTGCTTTATTTCAAAGATGGAAATGATCTTTCAATAATATCCAGGAGAATTGGATGGGAGATAGTCATCAGTTCTTCTGGAATCTGTAGGCAGCTCTGTCGTAGGAAAGGCTAAAGGTCTTCAGTCTATTTAGCTTTCCATTTGGGGAAATTTCCTTCAGAGGATTTTCTTTAGATCCGTAAAGCTCTATGTTTATGAGGCGTGGCGCCATATACTAAATAAGCCAGGATACACAGATGAGGGCTGCAGTTTATGTTTCTGACTAGAAAACCCATCTCTCCGTCCTTCATTCTTTTGTTTAACAAATGCTATGAGCATTTCCCATGGTTCTGGCCACGTGCTAGCCTTTGGGGATAAAACCACAAAGCCTTGGCGGAAATAAGTATGGCTCCTGTCCTACCTGTCCACTCTCAGAGGATAAAGACATGTCATTCCCAATATGGTGTGACCAAAGGTAAACCCAGCATCCCGCAGAGCACTAGATTAAGCACAGAGAAGGGAGGGCCACCCAGCCCAGCTTAGAGGAGGGACAGAGTAAGGCTTTCCACCACAAGTAAGTTCAAAAGGGTAATCAGCACATAGGCGTGGAGTCCGAGGCAGTATTTCCCGGCGGAGGGAACAAAGTGAAAAGTCTCTTAAGCCTGAGAAAGCAAGACATGGGGGAACTGGAGGAAGTTCTGAGGAGCTGGGGAATAAAGATGAGGAATGGAAAAGGAATCCTCTGGAGGGGCGCAGGGACCACCTCACCGTCCTTTCTGGGAAAGCAGCTTCACAGTGCAGCCTCTAAAAAGCCATAAGAACAACAAACCATCCAGCAGTTGTGAGGAGCCTGGATTGAGGGCTAAGGGTAAAGTGAACTTTTAAAGCAGAGCATTCCTTTATTTTTACATCAGTAAGCTTTAAATCTTTCTGTTTTTATATTCTTGTTTGAACAAATTCAAACAATGCAAAACTACATGAATTAAAAACAGAATCTCCAGCAGAAATCCCTGTTAATAATTGTCTTTCCTAACAGACTTTTTTCTATGCATATACCAACATATGTCTGTATATCATTGTTGATACTATTATTATTATATAAGCATTATTATTAGTAGTAAATGAGTATTGTTCTAAGCCCTTTACAAGCATTCTTATTTCATCCTGACATCAGCAGTAAGAGGTAATTATCCCCATCTCAGAGACAGAGAAACTGAGACACAGATAAGGTAACTTGCTTGTGGTTATACAAATGGTAAGAGGCAAAACTAGGAAACAACCAGGCAGTGTTAAAAAGTTTGTGCATCTAGTTACTATTCTCTAGTATGTGTTTGCATACACACACACAGACACACATACATACAATGTGTGCTATTTTACCAAATTGGATCACGGTATCCATATTGATCATTTTCAGTTAAAATACATCATAATTTAGGGACTTCTCTGGTGGTCCAGTGGCTAAGACTCTGCACTCACAATGCAGAGGGCCCAGGTTTGATTGCTGGTCAGGGAACTTGATCCCACATGCCACAACGAAAATCAAAAATCCTGCGTGTCACAACTAAGACCCAGTACAGCCAAAGAAAGAAAGAAAGAAATACTTTTTGAAAAATACATCATAATTTAAAATTGAGCACAGGATTTGAACAGACATTTCCTAAAAAAGTATCCAATAAGCACACGAAAAGATGCCCAGTGTCGATGGTCATTAGAAAAATGCAAATCAAAATCACAACGAGATATCACTTCACGTCCCCTAGGACAGCTATAATTTTTTTAGTGGAAAATATCAAGTGTTGGAAAGGATGTGGAGAAATTGGAACACTTGTACATTGCCAATGGGGATGTAAAATGGTTCAGCCACTGTGGAAAATAATTTGGCAGTTCCTCAAAAAAGTTAAACATTAGATTTACTGTTTGATCTAGCAATTTCACTTCTTGGTATATAGTCAAACAAATTACAAAGAGATACTCAAACAAATGCATGTATACACATGCTCATAGTAGCACTATTCGCATAATTCAGGTAGAATATTCAGTTGGTGTTCTCTGAAAAGTTCTGTGTCAGAAAAGTGGGGCAAAATTAGCCTAAGAATAAACGTTGCTTTGGGCCCACCTGACGAAGCTTAAGAACAAACCTAAAAGAATCAGGCTGGGTCTAAGTAACTTAATCATATCCCAGAACAAAGGTCAAGAATATTTATGGGCATAGAAAAATGGGTAGTAATTTTTCACTACATTCTTGGTATTATGATTGATGTAACATAGAGACTGGGTTTTCAAGTCTTTTGCTACAGAGTGTTAAATTTTATTTTAGCGGGCTGTTAAAGTTTTGATGGGTCACCTTGGCCTTGTTGAAGCTTGGTTTGAGTCTCTGTTAAGGTGGGTCTATTTTGGCCTTTCCCTTAATCCTACAATATTTTGATTACTCCAGGAGCATGGTCCTTATCCCTAAAACAGTCTTCCTGGGGTTTCCATTGAATGCCCTGTGTATCTCCACTCTAGCTGAGTCAGAACTCCAATACTGGGTCCTCCAGTATTCTGAAGTCTCAGAAATCTCTAACTCTCAGCCCTCAGAAGCTAGTTTCGACCAGACCTTGCGGATGATCACCCTGGGGATAGGCAGCTTAGCATAGCAGTTGTCTGGGTCCCTGAAGGGAACCACTTTATAGATTTCTGGGATCCCTTTCTATAGTTTTCTCTGCTCCATACCCTTGAGTTTCCACCACCTTTGCAGCTCTGAACTCTGGTCAGTTTCCTCCACAAAACCCCTGCTTTTCCACCCAGTGCAACTGCCCCTCTGTGCTTGCACCTACCCTAGCTGAAGCTTGGAAACACCTTCCTTGGAAGAAAGCTGGGATGAATATGGGGTTTGCCTCTTGTGCTACCCTTGTCTCTCAGGGTAGCAGTTAAGCACTTGCCCGAGGCCTGAAATCACTTGCTTCATATCTTTGTTTGCTTTTATAGTTACTTATAGTGGGAAGTTAAGGCTGATAACAGCTACTGAGTCATGGCTGGAACTAGAAAGTCCATGATGTATTTTTATTTGTTCATTTTTAGCGAGGTAAAGGTCACATTAATATTTTAAAGTGAACAACCCCAGACTTCCCTCGTGGTCCGGTGGTTCAGAATCTACCCTCCAACACAGATGATGCAGGTTTGATCCCTGGTCTGGGAACTAAGATCCCACATATGGAGGGACCACTAAGCCTGCTTGCTGCAGCTACAGAGCCCACACATCACAACTCAACAAAAGCCCACACAGCGCAATCAAAGATGCTCCATGAGAGGTCCCACATGCTGCAACCGAGACCCAACACAGACAAAAATAAATAAATACTTAAATAAAGTGAGCAATTCATTTTGACTCTAGTTTATAGTAGTAAATTCAGTGACCTAGAAGAAATTGAAAAATTCTTTGAAAAACAAAACTTTCTAAGACTGATTCAAGAAGGAGTGAAAAATATGAATTACCCAATATCTGTTAAAGAAATCGAATTGCTCATTTAAAACTTACCCACAAAGAAAACTCTAGGCCCAAGCTTAACTAGTGGATTTTATTAAAAACTTTTTAAAAGAAAATGCCAATTTCATACAAATGTTTTCAGAGAACAAAGGAAGGAGGACAATTCCAAATCAGCATAACCCTAATATCAAAATCAGACAAAGGCATTACAAAAAAGAAAATTTTAAGCCCAAATCACTTATGAATATAGACCTTAACATCCTAAACAAAATATTAGCAAATTAAATTCACCAATTCATTTAAAAAAAAAAATCATGGCTAAATGCCATTTATCCAGGAATGCAAGGCTAGTTTAATATTTAGAAACCAATGAATGCAATTCACGGTATTAATAGAATGGAGGAAAGCAATCATATGAACACCTCAATAGACTGAAGAAAAATATATAACAAAATCCAAACTAACTCAATTTTTAAAAAGAGAGAGAAAACCCTTAGCAAACAAGGGATAACATGAAACTTCCTCAATCTAATAAAAATTATCCATGAAAATCTATAGTTAACATCATACTAGTGGGGAAAGACTGAACACCCTCCCTTAAGATTCGTAACAACACAAGGATTCTTACCACAACTCTTCAACATACTTTCAGGGATCTTATCCAAGTAATAAGGCAATAAAAATATATAAAATATATAAAATTGAAATTGAAGACTAAAACTACTTGCAGATAATTAATATGATTTAATGCATGGAAAATCCAAAGGAATCTATTAAACCACTACTATAACTAATGGGATAATTTACATAATAAAAAGGTGATGTGAAAAAATCAATTGCAATTCTATTCACAATAACTCACAGGAAAAAAATTTTTAAATAACTTTTACAAGAATACCAAAAATGTTGTACACTTATGGAAAATTTTAACAAAACAGGGCATACTATAAAGCTTCTAGAGAAACTTTCTGAAACAGGAAATATATTTATGATCTTGGGGTAAGCAAAAATTTCTTAAGACAAAAAAGGCACCAGCCATAAAAGAAACATAAAAAATTGTACTTCATATAAGTTAAAAACTTCTGTTCTTCAGCATACATAATTTAAAAAGTGAATAGACAGCCACAGACTAGAAAAAAATACCTGCAATGCATATAGTTGACAAACGACTCATATTCAGAATATGTAAAACTCCTAAAAATTAAAAACAAAAGTGCAATAAAAAAGAACAAAAGACTTAAAGTATTTAAAAAACTGGATATCTAGTTTTTGATACCTAATAATCATGAGAAAAGCTGCTCCTGATCACTTGTTAACAGGGATATACAAAATTAAAACCACAGTGAGATAGACCATTATACACACTTAAATGGATATAGTTTAAACCAATGAAAGCACCTGGTGTTGGCAAGATTATGGAGCAACTGGAACTCTCATTTATTTCTGGTTAGAATATGAAACGGAACTACCACCTTGAACAACTGTTTGGCACTTTATAATAAAGTTAAATGTACATTTATCATATAATACAGAAATTCAGGTTGGTCACACAACTTTATACAGATTGGCCCCAAAATGGAAAAACCCAAATGTTCATCTATAGGGAATAAAAAATTGTGGTATAGAGACAAACAGCAGAATAATATTCAGCAAGTCTGCCCAGGCTGCCCTAACCACAGACTGGATAACTTAAACAACAGACATTTATTTCTTACAGTTCTGGAGCCTGGGAAGTCCAAGATCAAGGTGCTGGTCAAACAGTTTTCTGAGACCTCTTCTCTTGGCTAGAAGGTGGCCAACATCTTGCTGTGTGTTCACTGGGCCTTTGCCTTGTGCTTCTTCTTATAAGGACACTAATTCTACTGGATCAAGGCCCCACCCTTATGACCTCACTTAACCTAATTATTTCCTTAAAGACCACATCTCCAAATATGGCCACACTGAGGTTTAAAACTTCAAAATCTGAATTTGGGGGGAACACAAACATTCAATGTACAACACCAACAACAAGGAAACTACTATTTCTTGAAATAGAGATGTAGTTGAAAATTTGAAAGACTGTAATTCCAAAAATATGAAGTTTAAGAAGAGACAAAATGAATCTATGGTGTCATAAATCAAGATAGCAGTTGCCTCTGTACCGGTGAGGAGGAATTGATGGAAAAGTGACATGAGGGAAATTTTTCAAATGATGGAAATATTTGTTTTTGATGCGTGGGATGATGACAAATGAATACATTTGCCAAAATGCATAGAGCTGTATCATATTTCCCCAAATTAGTACATTTATTGTATGTAAATGGTAGCTCACTAGAGTACATTTCTCTATATCAGCTCATAAGAATTTACATCTGTATAGCAACTATATAGTCTTCTATGTATGAATGCATCATAGTTTATTAAACTATTTCTCCATTGGTATATATTTATACTTCTTACAAGTTTTTGCTATTATCAGTAATGCTGTAGTGAACATACTTAAAGGATAGACTTCTAATTGGGATTGTTATAGCATTTTCTCTGTAAAGATGAAGAATCTGAAGCCCAGAGGCAAGAAGGGACTTTTCCAAGGTCTCCTACAATTACACACAGTGATTTATGGTGGTGGAAATTGGAACTGAAGGTGCCTGTGTTACTCCACAGAAATACTGATGGGGGGCAGGAAGAAAATGCTAGGCTTCCAACCAGAATAAAATAAGCCATTTAGACTAATATTCCACTTCCTTCTTTGTCTAACTCCTACTCATCCTGTGGATAAATGATGCTTTTGGGCTACCTAATTAACATTATGCTACATTAATTCCTGGAATCCCATAGTACCCTAGACTTAACTCACTATGTGACAAGTAACGTGTTAGCACTTTAAATGTATTATTGCCTTTAACTGTCACAGCTTGTAAGCCACAGCTGTTATGAATTCCACACCCATTTTATAGATGGGGAAAACTGAGGCTTAAACAGTTTTAGTAAATTGCCCAAAAAAGTAGTATAAACAGGTTTTAAAACCAGGTCTCTGATATAGAAGGAACTCTAACTGTTATACTATACTTCTCTGGAACAGTACTTCACAGGATGCTGTTGTAAAGGTTACATGAAATGGTTGCAGTGTTGATTACTGGCCTCTCAACAACTTGAAGGCCTTTATGCATCTTTATCTCTGTCCTCCTAACATCTGGCACATAGCGGAGTTCAAAGGGCTTAGCACCATGCCTGACACAGAGCAAGCACTCCATGAGCGCTAATTATTATCATTATTGGAATCCAATAAACATTTGTTGGGTAAGTAAACATTTGCATGAATGACTAATTATCCCAAGTATTCTTTCCACAAATAAACAATGAGCAGAGGGACAACAGGTTGCAGGCCTCTGCTCCTGCCAAGCATCTCATTTGGAAGCAGCTGAACCGTGAAGGAGTCGCCAGCCCTCTGTGTTCACACGTCTGCTCCCCCGCAGGCCCGGAAGGGGCCTCGGCGCTGCAGCGCCCGGCTCAGCCCCGCGCAGGCTCCGCGGGGCAGACGCGCCGCGGATTTGCGTGTGAAGGTTCTGTTGCTGCCTCTTCGTTACGGGAAGGCCCCGCGGAACCAAGTCATAGGTTAAAGCTGGGGAAGAGCCTGCTCAATGGCTGAGTGCTCCTTCTCCTGACCTACACGACCTTGGGTGCCGGCTGGCGTTGGGCGCCTCAGTCAGTTTCTTAGCTGACCTTGACATCCGCCCAAACCTCACCCTGGGCCCCTCTCTATCAGCCTGGACCCGCTGCCCCATGCCTTGCGGCTTGATTGGCTTCCATCCTCGGCGGGGAGACCCCGTGCCCTCCCCAGCCCAGCTGCCTTGTCCAGGGAAGGTCTCCTCGCAGGCTTGAGATTTGAACCTTTGGCTGCTCTGTCCGACTGGCTGACCCTGCCCACGTCTTGGCAGAGGTGAGGAGCAGGGGGCAGCGTGCCCCAGGAATGTGGGGATCTGAGGTTGCACCGGAAGCGCTTGCCAAGACCACAGTTTTCCTTGTCTTACCTGGGTCCTGTCTCACCACGCTACCGCGGTCTTCATTTTGTGCCTCTAAGAGCACTCACTCTCATTTTGTCATGAAGTTTTCAGAGCTTTGCTCAATGAAGGCAGTTTCATATTTATGTTTTATGATAATACTTCAAGTCTTAAGTGAACATTTCTTGTTTGAAATGTCTGTCACTCTGTTATTATAGAAACAACGTAACCAGAAATACATTTTCACATAAGACTCTAAGTGAAAAGACAAATGGTTCTCGAGCTTAAATATCCTTGCATGATTTGAAAACATCAAGACAAAGATATGGGGGAAAAAAGTTCAACAGATGAGAAGTAGGGAGGAGGGATCAAAACAGGATCCAAGCATTAGGCGTTTCTGAAAAAAGGCAGTATCGTATAGTATCGCTTATATGTGGAATCGCGACAAACTGTGCAGATGAACTTATTTGTGAAGCAGAAAAAGAGACATAGATATAGAGAACAGACTGATTCACTTCACTATACAGCAGAAACTGACACAAGGTTATAAAGCAACTGTACTCCAAGAAAAATTTTTTTAAAAAGAAGAGGAAAACACAGAGGGGAGGAAATTGTCAAAGAAATAACAGGAAAATGTCTCAGAGCCGAAGGACACAAGGCCTCAGAACAGTGAGTGAAGCAGGCTCACACCTGAAACAGGGAACATCACTGAGCAAGAAGTTGGCCAAAACAAGGACAGCAGCCTAAAAGCTTCAACTGATGGCTAGGTCCCTGTGAAGTGACTCAATGAAAATGAATCATGGATTTCAAAAGGAAAATCTATATACCAATAGAGCGGTGCCTTCAAAGTTTTAAGGGAATTAGATTTACAACCTATGAGTCAATACTCAGCCAGATCATCAATCATCCAAAGGCAAACTAAATAATTTCAAAACATAAAATTATTCTATGTTTTATATCCCACCATACACCTCTGCATAGGATGTTGCTTACTGGTATGCTCTGGCAAAATTAGGGAAGAGACTCAAGACTGTAACCCACATCTCCGGAAGTGTGGGTTGAGCCCAAGAAGCCAGTGAAAGGAAGTTTCTGGATGATTACTGTCCAGACCGAAGCGCAGGAACACAGAGGGCTCGAGAAGGTAGATCCTCAGGGAAGGGGAATCTCCACAGAATGCCTACTGGGAAGGAAAGTTAGGGAGAAATTGAGAAGATGATGAGGCCAACTAATGCTAGAAAAGAAAAGCTATTTGAAACTCCTGATCAAAGAAAAGTATTGCAAGAAAGTAAACATAAGCAGGAATGTCACTGGCCAGGCAAAGAGCCATATACATACGTATATAAATCTCAGTCATGTAAACATTGTTTATTAGTTTTTTTTAATTTTAAAAAATATTTATTTTTACATATTTGTCTGCACCAAGTCCTAGTGCAGCACTGAGGATCTTCAACCTTCATTGAAACCCGCAGAATCTTTTTAGTTGTGGCATGCGAGATCTTTGGTCGCAGCATGTGGGGTCTAGTTCCCTGACCAGGGATCAAACCTGGGCCACCTGCATTGGGAGTGTGGAGTCTTAGCCACTGGACCACCAGGGAAGCCCCTGTTTATTAGTTTTACAGTCTTTAAGCAAAGCATGGAAGGCTTCATTGCAGTTACAATGGGAATGCTAGGGATGGAGACAATGTAAAAGTATGTAGGATGGAAACAGGGAGAAGAGGAAGGAGAAGGGAGGAGGGGAGGCTGCAGGGTTAGCAGCCGCTTCTTGGGAAGCGTGAAGGGGGAGCATCATCAGAGCTAAGGGTGGGTGAACTAGGCGGGTGTAGTGTGTTTCCTAAAGTGACCACTGTAGCCAAGACAGTGATATAATGGTGTTGGGAAAATGAGACAAAAGGAGAGGGAGGAGGGATGTGAGTGAGGTAAACCCTTTGGCAATGGTAGAAAGTCAATGAATATGTTGTTAAAACATGAAATAGAGGGCAGCAGTGTTTGCATAAGGATGTGCAGATAACATTTGAAGAAACAGCTCAACAGGTGAGAGGTGATTGCTCTGGGGATTGGAATGGAAGACTCTGACTAAAAAGAAAAAAAAAATTGAAAAGCACAGTTATGCCCCCATGTTGTCATTTTGAAGGTGTGTAAGTACGTGATGAGTAAGTTTGAGATTTCTCAAAGGCAGCTAGTGGCTGAAACGGGCAGGCCGCCACCTCGGTGGCCATTGGCTGCGTATTCCCTGGTGCGGGGCCCTCCTCCCCTGCAGCGCTGGACACACAGGTCTCGTGGAGTTAAGGGGCAGTGGGGATGCCCACTTGTGTCTGGCGCAGTCCAATTCTTCACCTCTAGCATCTCATTTCATCCTCCCAGTGACCCTGTGAGCTGGGAATGGAGGGTTGGAGATGGGGGGGGGGGTGAGGAATTTCTGCAGCAGCAGCTCCAGGAGCAGACTGTGGTGCAACTCTCATTGAGGGTGTGGGTGGGGAAGGGCAGGTAAGGCCAGGGAGCAGGGTAGACAGGGCAGGGCTTGAATCTCCAGGATAGAACAATGCCAGGGGGTGTGAGGGCCTGAATTCAGATGCAAGCTGTTCCCAGATGACCCCCAGCCACACCTATGTTTTAAAATTATATTCTTACTGTGAAAACATGTTGTGAAAACATGACGATGACTTTCCAAGAATGTGTTTCAATTGCCTGTAATTCTCCCCAGGCCTGTGCACAATAATTGCTTACATCTTTTCTGTGATCCCTTCTGGTCTTTGTCTACATTATGCATAATTGGGCATAGTTCTGATCCTCCTGTCCGTATAACTGTGTAAGCACTCTGCCTCTCATAAATGGTGTTCCTTGTTTCTACATAGCGTGCATAATTATCCATGTTAATAGCTGCATATTATGCAGGATCATTTTTAATTAACAACAGCACCCTGGGTTAACAGTTCATCATTCTGCCAAGTATTACTTTATTTTCTAATCTCTGTTTTGTATAACGCTGTTCCTTTTTGAGAACTCTTTCTTAACAACCTCAACGTGTGTAACAGGGGCAGATGTTATTGTCCTGGCTTTATATATGGGGAAACTGAACTCTAGAGAGACAAAGCTGCCCGAAGTTGTACTGAAAGCAGGGTTGGGCTGAGAGGAAACCTTCTTCTGAGTCTTTTCAAGTCAAGAGCTCTTTTTGCCACACTGCCCTGATGCTAGGCGTTGGTCAGTTCATTCTCTTGTTGAGCCAAGGCCCTTCCGCCTCACTGTATAGGTGAGCCAGCTGGCGCCCAGCGAGAGGGGTGACCTGCCTAAGGTCACACTGCAAAGCCAGGAATCAAAGCCAGGCAGGCTGACTCCAAAGTCAGATCTCTCTCCAGTAATTTACCTTTTGTGTGACTGCCTTTCAGCTACTTCATGAAAGGTTGCTCTGAGCACTGATATAGAAATAGCTGTTTGAGTCTCTGCTTTCAATTATTTTGAAAGAGCTAGGGGAGTTTTAAAAAACAAATAAAAACTTACGCTCTTTGTTTCTAGATTTTCTGGGGGTAGGGGTCAAGGAGAGAGAGGTAAGCACTATGTCAGAGTGCATGGGTGAGTGAAAATATTTGCAAATCATATATCTGATTAAGGGACTTGTATCCAGAATATATGAAGAACTCTCACAACTCACTACTAAAAGACAAAAGACCCAACTTAAAGATAACAAAGGATGTGAATAGAAATTTCTCCAAGAAAAATATACAAATGGCCAGAAAGCACATGAAAAGATGCTCTAATCATCAGTCATCAGGGAAATGCAAAACTAATTTACAGTGAGATACCACTTCACACCCACTAGGATAGCTAGAATCAAAAAGTCAGATAAAAACAAGTGTCGCTGAGGATGGTAGAGAAATCAGAATCCTCAGACACTGCTGGTGGGAATGTGAAATGGTGCAGCCACTTTGAAAAACAGTCTGGCAGTTTCTCAAAACAGTTAAACATAGCATTACCATATGACCCAGCAATTCCACTCCTAGATAAATACCCAAAATTGAAAATGTGTTCAAACAAAAACATGTACAGAAGTGTTTATAGTAGCACTATTTACAGTAGCCAAAAGGGGTGGAAACTATCCAAATATTCATCAGCTGATGAAAGGATAAACAAGATAATAATAATATACATTAGTATAGCAGCCATATTCATACTTGCCCAAACTTGGAAGCAATCAAGTTATCCTTCAGTAACTGAATGGATAAATAGTGTGGTACATCCATACAGTGGAATATTAGTCAACCATAAGAATGAATGACCTATCAAGTCATGAAAAGACATGTTCCTAAATGAAAGAGGAATGTGCTGAAAAGGTTACGTGCTCTTTAATTCCAGCTATGTGGCACTCTGGAAAAGACAAGACTATGGAGACGGTAAAAAGATCAGTGGTTGCCTGGGGTTAAGGGGAGGGAGGAATGAATAAGTAGAACTCAGAGCATTTTTAGGGCAGTGAACCTATTCATATGACTATACAAAGAGAAGGTGGATACATGTCATTATCCATCTGTCAAAATCGTGACCATGAGGTGTCAATACCGGTTCATCGGTTATAGTAAATACATTGAATGAAGGAAATGCATTTATATTTGACAGTGAATGTCAAATCTGGTAGCAGATTTGACAGTAGAGAAGGTTATGGGTGCAGGGGAGGGGGCCAGGAGGTTTATGGAAACTATACTTTTTCCTCAATTTTACTGTGAACCTAAAATGCCTCTACACAATCAAATCTAAAAATTAATGAAGCATTGACACATGTTACAGCTTGGATGAACCTTGGGACTGTTACGCTAAGTGAAAGAAGCCAGTCACAAAAGACCACATGGTGTATGATTCCATTTATAGGAAATGTTCAGACTAGGGAAGTCTATAGAGACAGAAAGAAGAGTAGTGCTGCTTAGGGTGAGGGAGAGGGAAGTAATTCTTCACGGGTATGTGTGTCTATTTGAGGTCATGAAGATGTCCTAAAACTGTGGTGATAACTGCACATACTCATGAATAAACAAAAACAATTGAATCATACCCTTTATTTTTATGTCTGATTTTTATTTGGCCATATTGGGTCTTTGCTGCAGTCTTTCACTGTGGCACACGGACTCTCTAGCTGTGGCCCACAGGCTGTTTTTAAAAAGAAGGAGGAGGAGGAGAAGACAGGATTGAAGTCTCCCATAAGCCCCTCCTAACCACCTCCATCTGCAGCGAAGAGTCAGCCCCCAGCACACCCTGCCCTACCCCCGGCCTGAGGGATGGGCGAGGAGGGTGAGCTCTCTGCCGGGAGATCTCAGGAGCAGCAGCACCGCTCCGCTAAGGCACGGCCTGGCTGGGCACCTCAACAAGCCACATCCTCTCCACCATAACCCTGTTACGGATGGAACACGGTGACCTGTGCATTGAATCAGCAAAATGGGCCCACGGGAGACAGAAGCAGGCTGAAGGCAGCCAACCCCGCCTCAGCCTGGGCAACCCACAGGCCAAAGCAGGTTCCCGAGGCCCACGGAGCCTGTTACTTAACCTGTAGAGTTTTCTTTAAAAGGTTACCAAAGTTCAGAGCTGAAAAAGACATTGGAAGTCATCCAGATAGTGGCTTCTAGACTTTTCTATTTCACAGCCTATATCATCCCCAGATAGCTGGGGAGACTGGCCAAGCTGACAGCTTTTCATATTGCTGGCTGTGTGCTAAGTCGCTTCAGTTGTGTCCGACTGTGCGACCCTATGGACTGTAGCCCACCAGGCTCCTCTGTCCATGAGATTCTCCAGGCAAGAACACTGGAGTGGGTTGTGGTGCCCTCTTCCAGGGGATCTTCCCAACCCAGGGACTGAACCTGTGTCTCTTATGTCTCCTGAATTGGCAGGCGGGTTCTTTACCGCTAGTGTCACCTGGGAAGCCCTTTTATTTTGCTAAATTAAGACAATTTTTAAAACTGACATCATTATTTGATTTAGCAAAAGAACAATTGACAAGATAGAATATCAGAATAAAGAGAAGCCATTTAAATGGAAAAAATTGAGCTTTAGGAAAAACTTGCTATATTTCTCCTTTCCTCTCCCCAACTCACCCCTAGCTCCTGTAGAGAACTTGCCAAATCCTGGAGCAGGAATGGTTTGGGGGCCCAGGCTTTGGGCATCAGTCCCCATTCAGCTCTTGAATCTTCCTGAAGCCATCTCTGGAAACGTGTTTCTCCAACTGCTAGAGTTTGGTGTCAGATAGACCTTGGTTCAAATCCTGCCTTGTAATATACTGGCTATGCGTAGACTTCTGCAAGTTTCTTACTTTCTCTGAGCCTCAATTCCCTTATCGTTAAAATAATCCTTGTCTTACAGATTTTTTGGTGGACATTATCACAAAATAAAAGAAAAAAGTATGAGTCTTTGGCACATAGAAGGCACCACATTGTTATTTCCATGCCATCCTGTGATCTGAGATAATCCATGCCATTTTCCTGGCACTTGAATCAATAAAAAGTTATTTGCTGAGTATAGGTAAACCTGCCTTCCTGTATATCCATGCTGATCTCACATGTGTACTTTAGGATCACATGAAATAAACCTAATCCTTCTGTCATGTGACAGATCTCAGTTCCTTTTTGATCTTCTGTTCTCCAGTTAAGTATCCCATCTCTGTCAATCATTCCTCAGAAAAGTTCTCACTACCCTGCTTGTATTGGCCAGCTATTCCCAGAATAGTGCTGTGTAACAAACCTCTCCAAAAACTCAAAGGTAAAACAAACAACTCAGGGGCACGAGTTTCACTTAGCAGGGTCTGACTCCAGGCTTCAAGGTGTGTCCAGGTCTGCTCCAGGTATCTCTCATCTTCCTCGAACTCCCCAAGGCTTGTTCTTTTAATAACAAACGTAAAAGTGTAAGGAAGTGTACTCATTTGTGCCAGCATATTTCCAGGCTTTGTTGCCCTCTCATATCATTGGCCAAAGAAAGTCAGAAGATCAAGCCTGAATTCAAGACGCCATGGCAAATGTTTGGATGGAGAATATGGAGGAGTGAAGAAGTGAGACCAATAATTCAGTCTTTCAACTGTTCACTTTCCTTTTGTCCTATTTCCATTGACTTTGACTTCTTTCCATTAGACACATTTTTCCATGATCTCATTGGGATGTAAGGAGTAGGAAGCTGGGGAGGAAAAATCAAGACCTTGCATAATCAAGCCCTACCTACCTCTCTGACCTCATCTCCTATCCCTCTCTTTACTCCCTACACATTAGCCACATAGGATTCCTTTAATTTTCTTGAAGACACTAATTTCTTTGCCACCCCAGGGCCTTTGCATGTGCTAGTCCTTTGTGTTGAAAACTCTTCTCCCCCTTAACCTCTTCCTCTGCTCCAAGATAGGTTTCTTCTCATATTTAAAATAGAAATTACCTGTCATGTCCTAAAATAGATGTCTTTCTAATCATTGAATTCAATTAAGTCTCCCTCTGTTGTTCTCTAGGGTCTTGTTTCTTTTCTTCCTGGTACTTTACCTTCATTTGTATTTATGTGTTTATTTAATTTTGTTTTTCTTCCTCTACTAGACTACAAGTTTCACGAAGGCAAAGGCCACATCTGCCTTGCTCACTGCTGCACCCCCAGTACCCAGCAGACCCCAACAAATGGCAGATGCCTCCTACACGTTTACTGGATTAAGAAACGTAGGATTAAATGCAAAAGAATAAATGAATGAATGGATCTCATCATTTTCTTTCCATTGCATTCATTCACATCCTCTTGCCCTCTGTTCAATGACAGAAGGCAAAGGAGGAAAGGAGGCATAAAACTGCTCTCAGAACACAGCCCGGCAAAGGCTCCTAATCTTTTCTTAGGTGCGTGGCCTTTGTCACCAATGCGTAACTATTTTTGATGAGGATTTACTTCCATGACTCATTTTGCTTAGACACCTGCTCAGAGGAATTCATGCCCTCTGACCACACGCTCACTGTTCAGAGAGGTGACCAGATGTGCACCAGATGGCTTGGGATCAAAAACATGCCACCAATCAGTCACCGGGGGATAAACGACAGGGTCAGCACAGAAGAACTGTAGAGAAACGGAGGTCCAGGACATAAGCTACTGCTTGCAAGGTGGAGAGGTTTGGTTTTCGATGCTCCAAGAGCCCAGTTTGGTCCCCACTTCAAAATCCTTCTTTGTCCTCCCACGTAAGCGTTTCAAAGTCAAGAGATTTTGTTTTTCATCCCCCACCCCCCACAAACCACTGAACCAAGAAAAAGGCTTGGTCTTTTCTGTCTGCGGTCCTTTGAAAACATCTGCACCTGTTTCATGAAGCCCTCTGTCCCATAGAGAATAAGCACACCATGGGTCAGAAAGTCCAGGTGAGTCCCATCTCTCTGGCCCTTACCATCTGGAGGATGCAGGCAGGTAGGTAAGTTAAAAAACCTCAGTTTCCTCACCTGAAAATGGGCATGGACACCTCCAATTATTGAGCAGTGATGAGGATTGGTTGAAACAAGATGACATCAAAGTGCTTCTTACCTTAAGTGTTACTTACCTTCTTCAGTCAACTAGGGCTGTGTTGTGGAGAATAAGGGGTTAAAGATTCAGGAACAAAAAACTCCTTCTACAACAGAAGAAAAGAGAATAATGCCCACTTCCAGATGCACTTGAAGGGCAGATTGCTTAGGATGGGATTGCAATCGGGTCTCCAAGTGGGAGAAATGATTGCCATCCTCATCAATATTACTGCCAGCTAAGGCTATGTGAGACACGATCAGGTAATTGAGGTCCCCAATTCAGTTTTCATCCAGACACCAAGATTAATAGGAATGACTTCTGGGAATTAACTCTTTATAGCTTTCTAATGCACAATGCACTTGGGATTTGGCATTAACATTTAGACCTGCACATTTGGAAGGCAAAGATCTGTTGTCTGCTTTAGCTAGCCCAAATGTTACAAAGGCCAAGGTCACTGCCTTTCTGTATAGTTGTCAGTTCTGGTTGACCTGAGGAGGTTCAACTACCCGAGCCCCTGGGCAGCCACTTCCAAGAGGTTGTTGTAAGTCAAAAGGACCGCAGGGAGAGAGAGAGTGGTGATGACTGGGGGCAATCCAGCTTCGATGTCCTAGAAACGACACAGAACCACAATACCTCTAAAACACGCAGCAGCCTCACTCTGCTGGATCAGGGCAGCGGCACTTACATTGTTAAATCTGTAAGTATTTACTGAATCTTTATTACACACCCAGTACCATATTAATAGGAAAAAACCTGCAGTAGACACAGACAAATCCCTTAGGGGGAAAACTACACAGTTTCATGATAAAAACATTCAACAAACTAGGAGAGGAAGGGAGACTTCCTCACCCTTTATAAAGCCATCTACAAAAAACTCTGCTAACATCGCACTTAGCCTGACGTCACCCCTAAGACCAGGAAGTAGACAAGGAAGTTGACTTCTGCCCCTTCTAATTGACATTGTACTAGGAGTTCTAGCCAGGGCAATTAGGTAAGGGGGCAAGGGACCCAGGTTGGAAAGGAAAAATTAAAACTATCTCTATTTATAGATGATATGATCTTACAAATGGAAACCACTAAAGAATTCACACACACCAAAAACTGACTATTAGAGCTAATAAGGAAGTTCATCAACGTTGCAGGATCAATATACACAAATCAGTTGTACTTCTCTACACTAGCAGTGAACAATCCAAAAAGAAAATTAAGACAACAGTTCATTTCACAAGAGCATCAAAGAGAAAAGAATAGTTAGGAATAAATCTAACCAAAGAAGCACAAGACTTGTACTCTGAAAACTACAAAATGTTGTTGAAAAAATTAAATAAAACTTAAAGAAATGGAAAGACATCATGTGTTCATGGATTGGAAGACTTAATATTAAGATGCAAAATTCTCCAAAATGTTCTACAGCTTCAATGCAATCTATATAAAAAAATCTAACTGCTTTCTTAGCAAAAATGGACAAGCTCATCCTTAAATTCACATGAAATTGCAGGGGACCCCATATAGCTTAAACAACCTTGAAAAAGAACAAAAGTGAGGATCTCATACTTTCCAATTTCAAAACTTGCTACAAAGCTACAACAACCCAACACTGTGGTACTGTCAAAAGGATGCATACATGAAGTCAAGTGACGTGAAAGTCCCTCAGTCGTGTCCAACTCTTTGCGACTATATAGTCCATGGAATTCTCCAGGCCAGAATCCTGGAGTGGGTAGCCTTTCCTTTCTCCAGGGATCTTCCCAACCCAGGGATCGAACCCAGGTCTCCTGCATCGCAGGCAGATTCTTTAACAGCTGAGCCACAAGAGAAACTCAAGAATACTGGAGTGGGTAGCCTATCCTTTCTCTGGTGGATCTTCTCGACCCAGGAATCAAACTGTGGTCTCCTGTATTGCAGGCGGAATCTTTACTAACTGAGCTATCATACATAGGTCAATGGAATAAAACTGAAAATCCAGAAATAAACCCATACATCCATGTGTGATCAATTGTTTTGTGACAAGGAAGCCAAGGCCATTCATTGGTAAAAGAATCGTCTTATCAACAAATGTTACTAGGAATTGGATATTCACCTGTTTTTGCATGAATGAAGCTGGATGCCTATCTCACACCATAAACAAAAGTTAATTCAAAATCAGTCCAAGACCTAAATATAAGAGTTAAAACTATTGAACTCTTGGAAGAAGACATAAGTATAAGTATTTGTGGCCTTGGATTAGGCAACAGTTTCTTAAATATAACACCAAGAGCACAAGCCAATAAAAGAAAATACAAAGTAAACTTCATCTAAGTAAAAACTTTTCAAGAAAGATCCAGTGATTTCACTTTTGTGTGGAATCCGAAAAACAAAATGAACAAAGGTAAAGTAGAAACAGGTTCATAGGCACAGAGAAAAAACTGGTGGCTTGTTACCAGAAGGGAAGGGACTGGGGGGATAAGCGAAAATAGGTGAGGGAGACTAAGGGGTATGAAATTCTAGTTATGAAATAAATGTCACTGCAATGCAATGGACAACACAGGGAACATAGTCATTAATATTGCAGTAACTTTATATGATGACAGATGGTAATTAGACTTTCGGTGATCATTTTATAATGTATAAAAATACTGAATCACTGTTGTATACCTGAAAATAATATAATACTGTAAGTCAGTTATACTTCAATAAAAAATGTAAACTCATGTATCAGAGGACACTATCAAGAAAGTATTGGGTTGGCCAAAAAATTCATTTGGGCTTTTCCATAACAACTTACAGAAAAACCTGAACAAAAAAAATTTTTTTTGGCCAATCCAATAAAAAGACAATGTACTTCTGTGTGTTCCAGAGAAAAAAATCTGGACTTCCCTGCAGCCCCAGTGGTTAAGACTCTGCTTCTACTGCAGGGGTGCAGATTTCATCTTTGGTCAGGGAATGAAGATCTCTCATGCTGTACAGCCCTCCAAAATTTTTAATTTAAAAATTAAATGTAAAAAAATGGGAGAAAATACTTGTAAAGCATACATCTGATAAAAGTCTAGTATCCAGAAAATATCAATAACTGTTACAACTCAACAGCAAAAAGACAATCCAATTTTTAAATAACAAAGTCTTTGAAGAGATATTTCTCCAAAGAACATATACAAATGGCCAATAAGTTCATGAAAAGATGCCCAACATCATTAATCAGTAGGGAAATTAAAACTATAGTTGAGATACCACTTCACCCCCACTAGAATGATTATATATCATCAAAAAGGCAAACAATATTAAGTGTTGGTGAAGATGTGAAGAAATTGCAACCCTCATGATTTGCTGGTGGGAATGTAAAGTGTTGCAACCACTGTGGAAAATAATTTGACTTTTCCTCAAAAAGTTAAACATAGAATTTACACATGTCCCAGAAATTACTCTCCCTAAGAACTGAAAACAGATGTCCAAACAAAAATTTGTATGCAAATATTCATAGTGGTGTTATTCACAATAGCTGAAAGATAGTAACAAGCTATATGCCCATCACTGATGAATGGATAATCAAATGTGATATATGTATACAGTGGAATATTACTCAGCCATAAAAAGCAATGAAATTCTGATTCATGCTATGACATGGATGAAACTTGGAAGCTGCTGAGTGAAAGAAGTCAGACCCCAAAATCCACACATTTAGATGCAATGTCCATAGAGACAGAAAGCAGATTAGTGCGGCTCAGGAGTTGGGAGAAGATGAAATGGGAGTGATGGTTTAATGAGTGTGGGGTTTCTTTGGCAGGTACTGATTGTGTTCTATCACTGGCTGGTGGTGGTGGCAGAAAAATATTGATGCTAAAAATTGAAAGTGGTTGAAATGATAACTTCTATATTATAGTTTAAAAGAAAAATATACGGCAAGTCAAGATGTTCGCTGGTGGAATCAGTTTCACCAAGAATAAAGGTAATCAAACTCTCTGCTCCTTGAATGTACATTTTGAGGCCCCTATTTTTACCCTGTTATGACTTTGATCACACATGGCTCTCCACAAGATTGTAAACTTTATGAGGGCAGGGTTGGAGCCTGAATCCCAGAAGTCTATCACAGTACCGGCAAAACACTGGAAACAGTGGGGCCTCAAAAACTTAGAGATGCCACAGAGACAGCTGATCTAAGGGGGAACTAGCACAACCTTGTTCCTGTCCAAATCGACTGGTCCCTCTTAGAGTAACAGTATGAGCAGAAAAAGAAACTCCCCCAACCCTGCCCCCAACACGTGGTAGCACAGAGAAACAATCTGAATTCCCTCATCTTCCCTTCCTTCAAATTCTAAGGCATCAGGGCTGAAAAAGAAAGCATCTCTTGCAATGGATGCTAAGGTTACCGAAGGGAAATCATGTTGATTATTGAAATGTGAAGATCCATCCACTCAAAGTGCCAGGAGCTATAAAAAGCAGAATGAGCCATCTCCACGGAAGAATCAGGCCGCCTTTCAGGGGTTATGATGGCAGCGCTAGGAATGCTCATTTCAGAGCAAGTAGGAGAAAAGTAAAAGCTAAAACTACACTTCATCACCTGACATTTTCACCATACTCTCCCAGCTTGGCTAAATGCCACTCTCAGATTCTTGGACACTTGACTCATCTTCCTCTTGCGCCACAGTGAAGGCGTATCTTGGGGTGTGGGCTAGACTTTCAGCCGCATCAAAATCTGCTAGTTGCCCACTCAGGTTCTTACCTGGGTTCAGTCTCACAGCCTCTTGCATCTATCCAACCAGACATGTCCCTGGGTCTTGGCTGAAGCTGACCTCTCTCCCACCCAACACCACCGTTCCAAGTGACTGACCCTTATTCTTCCGTCAAGACTCAGCTGAGAGTTCCTCTCCAGAGGGAAGTCTTTTCTGACCCCAGGTAGGATAAGACTACCCTGTTTCCATCCTCACAGCCTCCCAGACCACTCAGCAGAGCCCGCCCCTGTTTTCTGCCTTTTTCTCCCCAGACTGTGAGTGCCTTGAAGGCAAAGGAGCTCTGGGTTGACTGTCTTTATTTAAATCGATAACCAAGTAAACACTCTAGGCCACGTTTCCTCCTTCGTGAAATAATGGGGTTGGACAAGATCCTTGATGTGGTCTGAATACAGCCCACAGACCTATTTGGCCGACACAGGATTTATTGTATTTAAGCAAGTCTTTGAAAATTGAGAAAGTTTATATTAAAGCCTTGATCTCTGCCTTATCTTGAAAACTTGAGTGGTTTGGCAGCTTTGGGCCTCTTTCATGGATGGAGCAGTCAGATGCCTCCCTAGGTCGGGTGTTCATTGGTCCCTCAATCGTCTAGACTTCTGAAGGCACCGAACTTGAGTCCTGGGCTAGATGCCTTCTGCAGCTCCAAACCTGAGGCTCCACCACCCCCTGTTTCCAGTTTCTCTTCTTTTTCCTGCATCCAGTCAACATCATCACTTTTTTTAATCTTGGTGAGAGCCAGTGAATTGAGACCTTCAACTTGCCTTGTTCTATTTGTTCATCTGTTTACTGTCTTTGTACTTTCAGGCAGTAGTCACAGGCCTCCCTGTTATTTCCTAAAAATTAATCACCAGATACAAGTTAATCATCCCTGAAAACCATTAATGCCAGTCCTCTAAAAAGCACTATGGCTTTTAGGTTAAAAAGCACCCTCTTCTTCCCCAACACTGAACTGGGAGCGGTAAACGCCAATTTCCAAAGCACATTTCGAAGGTAATCCAACTGAATATGGACTTCTTAAAAGTACCTCAAATTCCTGAGCAAATCCTACCTATATATAATCACTTAAGCAATTTCAAATACATTTCCATTGCATAATTATGCCAGGGCTTTGGTCATAAAACATGCTGCTGCAAACTTGAATGAAATCATCAGAGATTGTTACTCATAAGAAAAATGCCCAGTTGCAAGGATACCTGTCATCAATTCCTCAATGGATTTCCATCTTGTCATTTCCCACCAACCGAGTGGCCCCAATCAGCCCACACTCAGGTCGTTATAAAGGCTGTACAGAGTGAGCGAGCACCCAGCCCGCAGAGGAAACTCAATTAGCATCTAGCTGGGCCTAAGCAGATTGGCTCCTAATGCTGGGGATTTTGAGCTTGAAAGCACAAGTCATTATGTTTCTGTATATTAGTGAAAAGGGACCATTCTTTCCTCCAGAAACCTGCTATTCCTCCTGCATTCCCTATCGACAGGGTTTAGAGCAGCGGTTCCCATCCTTAGCGTACATTAGAAACACTCGGGGCTTTTTTAAAAAAGCTGAAGTTTGGACACCGCTGATGACCAGCTCAGCCAGACTTTCAGAGGGAGCCAGCTGACGTCAGGATGCGATGCTGATCCGGATCCCAGAGCATGGCCTCATTATTGGGCTGCTGTTATTGTGGTCCCTGCACCAACTGCCTCAGCATCACTTGGGAACTTGATAGAAATGCACAATGCTGAACCAGGAACTCTAGTTCTGGGCCCAGTCATCTCCAGCGGAACAGGCTTTCCAGGTGATTCTAATATATGCTAAGGTTTGAGGACCGCTGGCATCATGGATTCAGTCAGGCTCGGGTTTCTCTCAAACCCACCACTTACTCCACGACCTGAGGCAAGTGCTTTCCCTAGCTGAGGCTCAGTTTTCACATCTATAAAATGGGTATAATGAGGATTTAAATGGGACAATGCACAGAGTGCATTTGATATGCTTTCTATTATAGAATCAACCCCCAATTAAATGTCAGCTGATATTATCCAGGTCTCCAACTTGGAAGTTTGTTTCCCATTTCCCTTCCCCGTCATGCCCCCTCCCAGAACCAACCCTTAACCAAGTCTGAACATCTCTCATGCATTTTTTTATGTTTATTTATCTGGCTGCAGCGGGTCTAAGTTGTGACACAGAGGATCTCTGCTGCAGCGCGTGGGAACTTTTCGTTGCAGTGTGTGGGCTTTTCTCTCGTTGTGGTACTTGGGCTCAGTATTGCAGCACTCGGGCTTAGTCACCCTGAGGCAGGTGGGATCTTGGTTCCCTGACCAGGGATCGACCCTGTGTCCCCTGCATTGGAAGGCAGATTCTTAGTCCCTGGACAACTAGGGAAGTCCTCCGTCATTCGCTCTTAACACTCCTTCGCTTCTCCACTCCTGCCACCACTGCCTTGAAGTCTCATCAGCCTGCACAGACGGGAGATACAGGTTCTGCACAAGGGCCGACACCAGCAGAGATGACCAAGGAAAAGGGATAAAGGAGCCTGTGGACCCCAGAGGCAGAGTCACTCCCGAGGAAGAGGTTCAGCCACTGCTGGCCGATTCTGTCAGTCCTTTCCTTCTGGAATTTCACACTGGGTCACAAGTTCGGCCCTGAGATTTTAAGAAAACCCTTAAGCCTGCAGACCTGCTGCCCAAGCCGCAGAGTCAGAGCCGGAAGTTCCTGAGTTACTTGTTGGAGCCCCAGGCAGTCTTGAGACCCGCTGAAAACCTCTCCTGGTCTCTTCTCAGCAGCTCCCCCGCGCCCCCAACCAGGAAGTGAGAAAGTCACGTGGAAGACCCTGGCCAAGGAGCCTCATTTCTAAATGAGTCTCGATTGATTCATCCATGAATCCCACCTCCAGGTGGGCCCTCATGCCTCCGCCTCGAAGAGCAAGATTGCCTGTTGGGAGAAACGGCCCCTCATCTGTTCTTCTGGGTGACTGTGCAGAAACTGTCTCCCCAGGCGACACTCTCATGGATGGAATAAACAAGAAAATGGGGTTGGGGTCCAAGGCTTGGTGAAACAGCGGATGAGACTTCACCGTTGCCATGTGTATCGGGACCCCAGGGCCTCCATTCTGTGCCTCAGGCTCACTGGGCACCTTCCCACCCTCGGGCCTCAGGCTGGTCCTTGCCTGCCCTATGGGTCCACAGAGCACCCCCCATCTCCTCCAGCCTTGGGTTCAAGCATCGCCTCTCACGGAGCTGCCCTTGACCAGCCTGTTCACAGCAGAGCAGCCCCCACAAACCACACATGCACACCCTCTCCATCTCCATATCCTTCCCTCACTGTGCCCCTTTTTTTGCTGTTAGCTACCATCTTTGAGCTCAGAGCATCTCAAGCTTGAATTACTTCAGCGTCATCCGGAGGGCTTGTTAGAACACAGGTCCTTCCCCCAGAGGGCCTAAGAAGTCCTCGAGCGACACTGCTGCTGCCCATCCAGGGACATGGCTGATGTACCACAGACCCTGCTGGATGCAACCCCACGGCGGGCTGGAGAGGATGGTCTTGAGAGTCAGACATCCCTGGATCCAAGTACTAAGCCCACCGCTTCCCAGCTGTGACCTTGGGCAGATTAGGGACGGTCCTTGGGTTCCTTGTCTGTAAACAGGATGGCCAAGACTGGTACCAAACTTGCAGGGCCCAGTGTAAGAAACACACATGGAAACACACAACGCCCTGCTAAAAAATGATGACAGATTTCCAGGTGTTGACGACAGAGTGTTAAACTGAGTGCAGGGCCCCTTCTGAGCCCAGGCCCTGCGTGCCAACACCATTTGCATGCCTGATAATAAACAGTATCCGGTTTATTAGGCTGCTGTGAAGACCAATCAGCATAGGTAATGGGGAAGCCCCTTATACAATTCCTGGTATAGAGTAGATGCTGAAAAACACGAATGTTCCTCCTTATATAATTTTTAAATTTTATGTATTACTTGTTTACAGCTGTGTGGGCTTCCTCCTGTCGTGGAGAGTGGAGACTAGTCCCTAGGTGCGGTGCCAGGCTTCTCTCTGCAGGAGCTTCCTTTGTTTCGGAGCACAAACAGGCATGCAGGTGCCAGGCATGCAGGCTCAGTGGTGGTGGCCCACGGGCTTGGTTGCCCCAGGGCATATGAAATCTTCCCGGACCAGGGATCGAACCCGCATCCCTTGCATTGGCAGGTGGATTCTTAACCACTGGCCCACCCAGGAAGCCCTCCCTCCTAAAATCTTACCTTTCTTTTCCACCATCTGTTACCTCTCGGAGGGAGCTTTCTGGGCACGTGGCCCCAGTCCTCGCCCTCGAGCTTGGTCCTCCTGGGAGCTGGCAGCAAAGTCCTCCTGGGTAGTCCCAGTGGGGACGTTCTGGGAGGTGCAGTCTGGACCACGGGAGAGAGCAAAGGCCAGAGCATGGCTGGGCCTCTGGCCCCAGAGTTGCTCCCTGGGAATGAGGGCAAGCGCACAGGCGGGCAGGGTGACCGCTTAGCTCCCTGGGTTGACTGAAATCCATACTGGGCTGGTGGCTTGCTCCTCCCACCCATCCGAAGGAACAAACCGAAGTACACACTTTTAGACCTGGAAACACCCTCTTGTCTAGCTTTAGTATGTTAGCTCACCTTGCAGACTTGGAAACAATCAGACCGGGCACAAAGGACCAGCTCCTCTGTGGGTGCTGAGTTGGGGGGCTTGTTGAGCAGTAGGGAGAAAGCAAAACCGTGGCCCCCGTGCACCACCTTGACCCCAGTCCTGAGGGCTGTTGATGCCTCTGACTCCCTGGCCTAGGCCAAGAGCCAGCTGAGGGCCTTGCCTACTTGCTGCTGCTGCTGCTGCTGCTGTCACTTCAGTCGTGTCTGACTCTGTATGGCCCCACAGATGGCGGCCCACCAGGCTCTGCAGTCCCTGGGATTCTTCAGGCAAGACCACTGGAGTGGGTTGCCATTTCCTTCTCCAATGCATGGAAGTGAAGAGTGAAAGTGAAGTCGCTCAGTCGTGTCCAACTCTTCGAGACCCCATGAACTGCAGCCTACCAGGCTCCTCCGTCCATGGGATTCTGCAGGCAAGAGTACTGGAGTGGGTTTCCATTGTCTTCTCCACTTGCCCACTTGAGGCCACTGCAAACAATAGGACACCCAGCCTCCGCAATGGACACTCGACGGCAGCAAACAGGGTGGGTGGGAGGGGCGGGGAAAAGGTAGGGCCGTGCAACTCCTGCTTTAAGTAAAACCTCAACCATAAAAACCTACAGCTTCACACCGAACACAAGGTCACATTTTCCAACAGCCTCATCCTATTATCGCCTACTAAATTTTTTTTGAAGTCAACTCCCCAGGTAAATAATGTAATTCAACTCACAGAACATCCCTTGTGCTTCGTCTTTCAGAAAGAGCCATGCCTGTCATGGGAAGTAGTGCGCACACACACACATCTGTGTTCTGGGTGCACGTGTAACTCACAGTAAGGGGGACCCGCTGGCCCAGGAACTGAATGGCCTCCCTGCTGCCGGGGAGGGAGCGGGGCTCCGGCGCAGGCCCTGTGATGGCACTCCCTCATTCTGTGACCCCGCACGAGGTCCTCGTCTTTCTGCTGTGCCTTTTTCTCTTTTGTGCCTGGAGGAGTCGTGAAGACGGGTGATAATGAAAATTAACGAGGTGCCTGACTCAGGGCAATAGCTAATCAGCGCAAAGGTGCAAGGTAGTTAGAGTGGCCACATCAAGTAGCACACTCACCTAGCACAGGGGATCTGCCCCCCAGACGTCCGCTGAGAGGAATCGAGGACCCTGAGTTGGATCCCATGTGGCTTTGCCTGATCCCACATGGAGAAATGGCAAAGCGGGATTGCTCCCACTCCCTCCTTCCCCTCTGGCGGTCTCCTTCTGGAGTTTGTAGCCCTTTCCCGACCTCAGTAACTGAAAGAACACCTCCCTTACCCCCATCATTTGGGTGGCTGGAGGATGAGGAAAGTTGAAGTACAGCAGTGTGATGGTTAATTTTATGACTCATTTTGCCCGGGACGAGGGAGGCCCAGGTAACTGTCTGGGGACTTCCCTGGTGATCTGGTGGTTAAGAATCCTCCTTGCAATGCAGGGGATACAAGTTCAATCCTTGATTCAAGAGGATCCCACATGCCACAGAGCAACTAAGCCCATGCATCACAGATACTGAGCCCCCACACTCTGGAACCCGCGAGCCACAACTGGAGAGTCTGTGCACGGCAACGAAAGATCCCGCAAAACACAAGGAGGATTCCACACGCCACAGCTAAAACCCTACACAGACAAAGGAGTAAAGTTGTTGTCATTGATCAGTCGGTCAGTCGTGTCCGACTCTTTGCGACCCGATGGACTGCAGCACACCAGGCTTCCCTGTCCTTCACTATCTCCCAGAGTTTGCTCAGACACATGTTCATTGGATCGATGAGGCCATCCAACCATCTCATCCTCATCTCACCCCCTTCTCCTTCCTTCAATCTTTCCCAGCATCAGGGTCTTTTCCCAATGAGTCGGCTCTTTGCGTCAGGTGGTTAAAGTATCAGAGGTTCAGCTTTAGCATCAGTCCTTCCAAAGACTATTCAGGATTGATTTCCTTTGGGATGGACTGGTTTGACCTCCTTGCTGTCCAAGGGACTCTCAAGAGTCTTCTCTAGCACGACAATTCCAAAGCATCAGTTCTTTGGCACTCTGCCTTATTTATGGACCAACGCTCACATCTGTATGTGACTACTGGAAAAACCATAGCTTTGACTATATGGACCTTTGTTGGCAGAGTGATGTCTCTGCTTTTTAATACGCTGTCTAGCTTGGTCATAGCTTTTCTTCCAAGGACAAGTGTCTTCTAATTTCATGGCTGCAGTCACCGTCCAGAGTGATTTTGGAGCCCAAGAAAATAAAGTCTGTCACTGTTTCCACTTTTTCCTTATCTATTTGCCATGGAGTAGTGGTCCTGGATGCCATGATATTAGTTTTTTTTAGTGCTGAGTTTTAAGCCAGCTTTTTCACTCTCCTCATTCACCCTCATCAAGAGGCTCTTTAGTTCCTCTTTGCTTTTTACCATTAAAGTGGTATCATCTGCATATCTGAGGTTGTTGATATTTCTCCTGGTAATCTTGATTCCAGCTTGTGCTTCATCCAGCCTGGCTTTCAACATGAGGTACTTTGCATGTTAGTTAAATAAGCAAGGTGACAATACACAGCCTTGACATACTCCTTTCCCAGTTTTGAACTAGTCATTTGTTCAACGTAAGTTTCCACCTGATGCTTCTTGACCTGCATACAGGTTTCTGAGGAGACAGGAAAGGTGGTCTAGTATTCCCATCTCTTTAAGAATTTTCCACTGTTGTTATGATCCACACAAAGACTTCAGCATAGTCAATAAAGCAGAAGTAGATATTTTTGGAATTCCCTTGCTTTTTCTATGGTCCAACAGATGTTGGCAATTTGTTCTCTGATTCCTCTGCCTTTTCTAAACTCAGCTTCAGTCAGTTCAGTTCAGTTGCTCAGTCATGTTTGACTCTTTGCAACCCCATGGACTGCAGCACGCCAGGCCTCCCTGTCCATCACCAACTCCCAGAATTTACTCAAGCTCATGTCCATTGAGTTGGTAATGCCATCCAACCATCTCATCCTCTGTTGTCCCCTTCTCCTCCTGCCTTCAATATTTCCCAGCATCAGGGTCTTTTCCAATGAGTCAGTTCTTTGCATCAGATAGCCAAACTCAGCTTATACCTTTGGAAGTCCTTGGTTCATGGACTATTGAAACCTAGCTTGAAGGATTTTGAGCATGACTGTGCTAGCATGTGAAAAGAGCACACTTGTATAGTAGTTTGAGCATTCTTTGGCATTGCCTTTCTTTAGGATTGGAATGAACTGACCTTTTCCAGACCTGTGGCCACTGCTGAGTTTTCCAAATTTGCTGACATATTGAGTGCAGCACTTTCACAGCATCATCTTTTAAGACTTGAAATAGCTCAGCTGGAATTCCATCACTTCCACTAGCCTTGTTTGTAGTGATGCTTCCTAAGGCCCACTTGACTTCACATTCCAGGATGTCTGGCTTTAGGTGAGTAACCACATCATCGTGGTTATCTGGGTTATTAAGACACTTTTTGTACAGTTCTTCTGTGTATTCTTGCCACCTCTTCTTAATCTCTTCTGCGTCTGTTAGGTCCTTGTGATTTCTGTCCTTTATTGTGCCCATCTTTACACGAAAAGGTCCCTTGGTATCTCCAACTTTCTTAAAGTAATCTCTAGTCTTTCCTTTATCTGCTGTTTTCCTCTATTTCTTTGCACTGCTCACTTAAGAAGGCTTTGTTGCCTCTCCTTGCTCTTCTCCAGAACTCTGCATTCAGTCGGGTGTATCTTTCCCTTTCTCTTTTGCCTCCCACTTTTCAGCTTTTCCCAGCTATCTGTAAGGCCTCCACAAACAACTACTTTGCCTTCTTGCATTTCTTTTTCTTGGGGCTGGTTTTTGTCACTCACTCATGTACAGTGTTACAAACCTCAGTCCACAGTTCTTCATGCACTCTGTCTACCAGATCTAATCCCTTGAATCTATTTGTCACCTCCACTATACAATCATAAGTAAGTAAGTAAATAAATATTTTTAAAAACCACATTATGTCTGGATGTGTCTTGGAAAAGATTAGCATTTGAATCAGTAGACAAGAGTAAAGAAGATCCCTCTCCCCAGTGGAGGTGGGCATCCTCCAATCCATTGAGGGCTCTAGTGGGGCAAAAAGGCAGAGAAAGAGTGGACATACTCTCTCTGCTTGAGTCAGGACATCCATCTTCTCCCGCCCTGAGACATCAGTGTTCCTGGGTCTCAGGCCTTCAGGCTCAGGTTGAATTATACCACCTGCTTCCCTCCGCCTCCCGTAGAGCAGACAGTGGTGCTTCATGGGAGCTGAGTCCTATAACAAACATGGAGCAACATCCGTTCAACTCTGTTTCCCGGGAGAATCATAACACAGGCAATTCCTAAAACAAAGCACTGCCTCCATGGAGTTTTCTTACCAGACAGGGACCCAGTGGGGCTCCTTGAGGCCCAGGCCTCAAGGAAGTGCTGTGTAAACTTGGACATCTCTCCAAAATATTCAATTCAAATCCTGACACTGAAACGACCAAGGACATGACATCCGCCCTCCATCTCTAAACATCTCTTCCATACTCGTGTGCTGCTGACAGAATGATAGGGCCGTACACGTACCACTGAACACACACATACCCTGTTCAAGGGAAATGAGTGCAGAGAGCCACCAAAAAGGCGGGCAAGAACATCGTCTTAGTCTGTCAAGCCTCTGTAACACACGCCACAGACCAGGTGGCTCGTGAACAACAGAATTTTTTTCTAATTGGAAGATAATTGCTTAACAATGATGTGTTGGTTTCTGCCGTATAACAAAGTGAATCAGTCATAATTATATCCATATATATTCCCTCCCTCTTGAGCCTCCTTCTTCCCTCCCATCCCAGCCCTCTAGGTCATCACAGGACGCCAGGCTGGGCTCCGGAGTCACAGAGCTGCTTCCCACTAGCCAGCTCTTTTACATGTTGTAGCGTTTATGTGTCAGAGCCACTTTCCCAATCCTTCTCACCTTCTCCTTCCCCTGCTGTGCCGTTCTCTACTTCTCTACTTCTGCGTCTCCATTCCTTCATTGCTCATTATTAGAGAAATGCTAATCAAAACTACAGTGAGATATCAGCTGACACCAATCAGAATGGCCATCGTCAAAAAAAGCCCACAAAAACTTCAAACAATGAATGGTGGAGAGGATATGGAGAAAAGGAAACCCTACTGCACTGTTGGTGGGAATATAAATCAATATAACCTCTACGGAGAACAGTATAGAGATTCCTTAAAACACCAGGGATAAAGCTACCGTATGACCCAGCGATCCTGCTTTTGAGCATACACCCTGAGGAAGCAACAGAAATTTATTCCTCACGGTTCTGCAGACACGGTGCCTGGTAAGGACCTGGTTTGTGATCAGCCATCTTCTTGCTCTGCCCTCACAGGGTGGAAGGGGCAAGGGGACTCTGGGGTCTCTTTTATAAAGTCACTAATCCCACAACATAATCACCTGCCAAAGGCCCCACTTCCAAACATCACGATGTTGGGGATTCAGTTTTAGCATAGAATCTTTGGGGGAAACAGACATTCAATGTATAGTAAGTGCTCATAATAGTTTATTTGTAATAGTTCCAAAATGGAAATAACCCAGATGCCCATCAACAAGAGAATGGGTGGATAAATTGTGCACTTTCATACAATTGGAATGCTAACAATAAGAATAAACCACTGCCTCACACAAAGACATGGATGATCGCATTCATTATGTTCAGTGAAGGAAGTCAGAATGGAGAATATACATTGCATTGCTCAATTTATATGAAATTCAAGAATAGGCAAACCCAGCCAAAGGTGATAGAAGTCATCATGGTGGTTATCTCTTGCAGGGTAGCGCCTGCCAAGGGGCACAGAGGCCCCTCTAGGTGCTGTAAATATCCTGATCTGGTAGGGTGATAGGGATGTGTCATGCTCACGCCGTCACTTCAGTCATGTCTGACTCTTTTGTGAGCCCCATGGACTGCTCCCCACCAAGCCCCTTTGTCCATGGGATACTCCAGGCAGGAAGACTGGAGTGGGTAGCCATGCCCTTCCTGACCCAGGGATTGAACCGGCGTCTCCTGTGTCTTCTGCTTTTCAGGCTGATTCTTGACTGCTGAGCCACGGGGGATACATATATCCACGCGCGTGTGCATGCGTGTGTGTGTGTGTGTGTGTGTGTGTGCGCACGCCATCAAGCAGTATGCGTCAGATTAGTGTAGTTCACAGATACTTTGCTGTATGTGTTATATTCCAATAAAGATGAAAGAATACTTATATTCCTTTACCAGATTCTACTGTCTGTGTGAGCTGTGAACAAATAAATCCAGTAACTGTCTTGGAAAAGCACTTTTAAATTGCTTTATATTATTTTTTGTGCTAATGGGCTTAACTTTAAACATGTTTACATTTGAAATACACTACAATGTTTACGAGCCTTTTTGACATGTCTTCATTGGGTGGTAAACCACAGCTTAAAGAAGGGGCCCCTGGGAACCTCTGGGGGGTCTGTCCTGGATGCAGACCGAGGACAGGCGAAGGTGGCGGGAGAGGTCTGTGGGCTTCCAGGACACAGCCTGGAGATGGGGGGCCCTGTGGGGCAGGAGGGTGGCCTGGGGTGCCAGTCTGGGCTCTAGTCCCAGCTCAGCCCCTTGCTGTCTGAGGCCTCTCAGCTGAGCTGTGAACCTCTGTGCCTCAGCTCCTCAGCTGCAACGTGAGGGTAACAGTAAAAACAACCCTGGAGAAGGCGTCAGGTTAGTTAAATCCACCACCAGCACCCTGCCTGGCACATTACAAGTGCTCAGTAAAGTTTCCTGATTAGCCTTAAGATGGTTGAGGGTGGATTATTGTGGGTGCAATCTTGCCTGGACCTGCCTTAGAAATGCCTTTTCTAAAGGCAGGAGCCAAAGAAAGAAGCTTTAGGATTAACTCTTCCAAAATAGCAAACGTTCTCTCTTTAGCATTAGGTCTAACTCTGGCTGCGTTATTACACCCCAGGAGAAATGTGTCCTCATCAAGTCACAAAAGCCTGGCTTCAACCCGCAGAGGGAACAGGAAAAGAAAAAAAAAATAGCCTGAAATCCTGAAAAAGCCACTAGCTCCAGGTACACGTTATCCAGCCCATCTCTGATTTGGAGGTTCGCTGAAGCATGGCGGACACATGGTTATCTTGGGTCCTATATGTCGCTTCTATAAATAGACTTTTGTTTTTAAAAAAATGACTGACTTGGAAAAACTGAAAGAAAGACGAGGAGCGGGGAGACATGGTTTTTCTCTCTAATCTCTCCCACGAAACTGATGGGTCTGAGAACTCCAAGGAGCCCGGCCGTTCACACGTTCATTAACCTCTTGTAGCCTCTGCTTCTCCCCTTGTAGGAGGGACTCACACAGCGGAGACTGGGAATGCAGATGCTGGAGTCAGGCTCCAAGGGCTGTCTTCACACCATCACTTCCCAGTTGCTGGACCTGGGACCAGTCACGAGCTCCCTGTATTCTGCTTCCTCGTCTCTAAATGGAGGAGATAATGACACCTGTCTCCTGGGTTCTTGTGAGGATGGTAATGTACGTATGGTGTACGGAACAGTGCCTGGCATAGTAAGTACTCGATAAACGTTTGCTGCCGAGCACAAGCATAGAGCACCCAGACACAGTCTTGCAGAATGATGAGGCCGTAGTAGCAGCGTCGGGCTCCCCGGGTGGCTCAGCGGTGAAGAATCCTGCCAATGCAAGAGTCGCGGGTTCAATCCCTGGGTCAGGAAGAGCCCCTGGAGAAGGAAATGCCAACCCTCTTGAGTATTCTTGCCTGGGAAAGCCACGGACAGAGGAGCTTGGTGGGCTACAGTCTGAAGGGTTGCAAAAGAATCGGGCATGACTTAGCGGCTAAACAACAAATAAAAGTGTCAGCTGCTGTTATTGCCCTTTAGGTGGCCCCAGGGCATCTGGTCTTGTGGATGCCGGTCTCTTCTGAGAAACACAGCTTCAGAGGACGCACCAGTGATGGTTCAAGGTCTGGGAGAACACCTCCAGCTACCTGAGATCGTCCCAACCTCCGAGGGCAGCAACCTTGCAGCTCAGAGGCATTTTAATGTCAGAGTGGGAAAAACAGGACTTAGAGCAGGGCTTGCCAACCTCTGGGATCTAATGCCAGATGGTCTGAGGTGGAGCTGATGTCATAATAACAGAAATAAAGTGCACAGTAAAAGTGATGTGCTTGAGTCATCCCCAAACCACTCTTCACCCCCTCAGCGATCTGCAGAAAACTGTCTTCCAGGAAACCGGCCTCTAGTGCCACAAAGGCTGAGAACTGCTAGAAGGGCAGTGAGTCCACAAGAGGAACCAAGGCTCAGAGAAGGCAAGCAACCTGCCCAAGGTCACGGAGCAAACTCGGGGCTGAGCTGGGCAGGCAGCTCGGGGCTCGAGACTCTCTGCAGTCCTGCGCGGCCCAGCCCCGCCCACAGAGCTTCTGTGTCCTCTTCCGGTCCTCCCCTCCTCCCCATCTCCTGGGCGGGCTCTCCATCAGGTTATGGGCTCATCTAATTCTTGGCCACATCCTGCTGAAGACCCATTTTTCTTACTGAATCAGGCCGCCATTAGGTCCTGAAAGCCCCATAAGTCTTCTATGGATGAGCAGATCCCTTAATCTATTATTCCACAGTCCTATTTATATATATTTATCCATATGGCTATATAAATAGGGCTTTGAGACATATACGTGGCAGGTTATTGCTGTAGCGTGGCTGTTCTCCCCAAGAGGAAAACAAAAATGATGTATGGCTGAGGCTCTTGTCCATGCAGAAAGCGCTCGTCTGATTTATTAAGGGTTAGGTGGCAGCCACATGCTCCGGAGGTAGAGAATCTATTGCAAAGTTATCTAAGAACAGGACACTCTCAGCTCCAGACGCCAAAAGGCAAGGCTGGGGTGTGGCAGGTGCTCACAGAGGCTTGGAGCGCCTACTCACCAAGCCCTGGCTGCTCCTGGTCTGCTAACTAACTAGGAGTGCTTTGGGTGCAAATTGAAGCCAAAAGGGAGATTTTGGTCTAAAAGTACTAGGGTCTCCAGGAATCCAGAGAGGAATGTGGCCGGATCTCAGGAGTGGCTGAGTCTGGAGAGATGACACCAGCGTGTCTGTCTGTCTGTCTCTCCTGCTCCTCTCCATGACTTGCTTCCAGGTCCCTCCAGAGTGACATTCTCCACACGCAAGAAACCACCCCAAGTTCTCCTCTCATTGCTTCAGGTGCTGACTCTTGTTTCTCTGATCCCAGGTCCAAAACCCCATGGACCTGAGCTCCTGTCCTCTGCCTTGTCCAAGGGCCAAAAGCAGGACCGTGAGAGACCAGAGCAGCTACTGCAGGCATCACACGGACGGACTCGGTGTGAGAAGCAGTTCCCAGGTGAAAGTGAAGGGATTTTACCTTCTTTCTTACTCAGAAAAGGCATTTAACCTCCCTGTGCTCCAGCATCCTTAAGTGTAAAATCGGAATAATGGTATGCGCCATCAAGGCAGAGATTGGCGACTGTTTTTGTTCCCTGATGTATCTCCAGTGTGTAATCGAAGCCTGGAACCCGGTCACGTTTAATAAACATCTAAACAAATACATGAGATATAAATCTCCAAATAAATGAATGAATGGTAACTCCCTTGTAGGGTTGTTGGGAGGATTAATTGCAATAATAATAAGAACTAGCATTTAGAGAGCATGGGGTCAGGGACTGCTTTCAGCGTGTAATTTAGTGCATGACGTGTGCTCAGAATAGTGCCCTATGCATGCACGCACACATGAGAATAAACTAAGGCCCCAGGAAGCTAGGCGACGTGGTAGACGGCAAACGCAGGATTCAGGTCGTTTCTGAAGAAACGAGGCCACCTTCCCCGTCACTGAAGTCTCTAGTCCAATAGTTTCCAACCACGGATGGAGAGGTGGCTGAGGACACTGGCGCAGGGGTGCGGGTGTGTATAAAACATGGTGATGAAGAAATAAGTTGATCACAGATACCTTTATGACCATTTCAAAATGTAATGCACGTTGCAGTGTTTAATGAAATACAAATTCATTGTAAATCATTCATGAGCTCAGAGTAGCCTAGGATGATGTATTTTCTCAATCATGGAAATCTGTAAGTATGTCTGTTTTTATGGGGAAGGTGGTGAACTTTTAATTTTGAATAAAAACAGATTAGGAGCCTCTGAGCTTGGCCTTCGTCCCCACATCACAGATGAGAGTCAGGCTTGGTTTGGGGGGCTGGGAAGTGACTCACCCAAGGCCACCCGGCTTAGGGCAAGAACCCAGTCCCAGGACCATCAAGGTTTCCAGAGGGAAGAGTATCACACTAGAGGGATGGGGGGTTCCGCTCCCTTCTTTCCCGAAAACTCCAATATAGGTGGGATGAGGAGTCACAGCGGGTGTGCTCTGCTCTGGAGGCATGTGATTCTTTTCTTCTTAAATTTGTATTGAGTTATAATTTGCATACCATACAGTCCACTTGCTTTATTTGCACAATTCTATGATTTTGGGTATATTCACAGACTTGTGCAGCTATCACAACAAGCATAGAGTTTTGTTTTGTTTTCTTTTGCTTTATTTTGTTTTGTTTTTGGCTCTACAGCATATGGGATCCTAGTTCTCTGATCAGGGACTGAACCCACACCCTCTACACTGGAAGCATAGAGTCTCAACCACTGGACGGCCAGGGAAGTCCCGAGGTGTGATTCTTACAAACACTTAGAGAATGATCTGGCATTTTCTGGTGAAGTTGAGGGTATGTATATCCTGCAATTTAGGAACTGTGTCCTACAGAAAGAAGCTCTATCCCTGGTGGCTCAGATAGTGAAGAATCTGCCTGCAATGCAGGAGACTCGGGTTCGATCCCTGGGTTGGGAAGATCCTCTGGAGGAGGAAATAGCAACCCACTCTGGTATTTTTGCCTGGAGAAGTCCCCGGACAGAGGAGCCTGGCAGGATACAGTCCATGGGATTGCAAAGAGTCGGACACAACTGAGCAACTAACACATACCAAGGAGCTCTAGACATGTGAATAAGGAAATATGCTTAAGATGTTTCACTGCAGCTTTGAAAAAATGGAAATAGAGTCAGTTGAAGCATTCAAAGACTTTCCATCCAGCAGTTAGAAAGAATAATCCGGTTACATCCATCCACAGAAGTAAACCTCAAGGCTGGAAAAAGGAAAGCCTGGACTGGCCCTGGACTTGTGAGACCTTCATCCTTTCTCTCCAGGCTGCAGTTTCTTCTGTAAAATGGGAACTTGAGATTAGACCTGCGGTTTTCAAAGTGTGCTTGGCAAAGCCCTGGAGAGGCTTCACTGAGGGCTCTGCAAATTTAGATGCAAATGTCACCTTTCAAAGAAATTTTAAACTCTTTTGAAACTGTAGGAAACAACATGCACACCCCAATGTGCTTTGTACAAAATATTAACCCCTCGCAGACCATTGGTTCCACAGACCTCAGAGTGAGCTCCCCACCTTCCTTCTTTCAGCCCAGTGCATCCAGAGACCACAGGGCAGCAGCTGTTAAATCTGTTGCCGTTTTCAACTGCTCCACTGAGGAAGTTAAGGTTTTTTTCCAATGCTGTGTAACCAAAGCAACACATAGCAATAAGTTCCCTATTGTAGAAGATAATGGTCGCCCATAATTTCAAATTTGTATTTTTTGATGAATTTAATTTACTAATGCTTCCCTGGTGGTTCAGATGGTAAAGAATCTGCCTGCAATGCAGGAGACCCAGTTTTAATCCCTGGGTCAGGAAGATCCCCCTGGAGAAAGGCATGGCAACCCACTCCAGTATTCTTGCCTGGATAATCCCGTGGACAGAGGAGTTTGGCAGAATACAGTCCATGGGGTTGGACACGACTGAGCGACTAACACTCACTCACATTTACTAATGCAATAAAAAATTTTAAAATAACCTTTTTCTTTTGCTAATTTTATATTCACAGAGGACTTATAGTCCCAAGAGTTCCTGAATATGTGCATCCAATTAATTTCATTTTCTCCTAATATTTGCCATCATGCATTTCAGCGCATATTTGTCAGAAATAAGAAACCAACCTGGGTGGGTTACTATTAAGTGAATGCTAGATTTTATTCAGGTTTCACTGTTGTTTTAAACAGTTTGCAGACACCTGGAGGAGCTGACCCATGGAGTTGATTCAACCCTGACAGCCCCAGGGGGCAGAGTTCCCACAGTGTTGGCTCTACCAGGACTTGCTAAAAAGAGCCAAGTCCTCAGCTCTCAGTGTGGAAGCTTCACACCCTTTTTAGGTTGAAATTGCCTCTTCAGGCTATTCGTCCTGAAGGGACTGGGATACTCTTCTCCAATAGAATGGAGATGAGCCAGGCGTCCACCTATTTGTTCGTTCTTCTGACAAATATTTAAACACCTGTTATGTGCCTGGCAGTCTAAGAACTAGGGCTACTGACGGATCAGGTAGACAAATTATTGCCCTCACAGAGCTTAAAATCTAGTGGAGGAGACAATGATAAACAAGAGAGAGAAGTCAACTATATGAAGTGTTAGATGGTGATGCCTAGAGGGAAAAAAGGTGGGAAAGGGGATATGAAAAGCTGCGGGGGTGAAAGTTTAGGTAAAGGAGAAGCAGATGTCAGGGGGAGAACGTTCTAGCAGAGGGAACAGCAAGTGCAAAGGCCCTGAGGCAGGAACATGCCCGTGTGCTTGAGGAACGACAAGAGAGTTGGTGAGGCTGCAGGGAGGGTGGGGGTGGAGAACCACTTAAGAGACTGGATGGAACGTGAGGGGCTGCCCGGAGCCTTCCAGAAACAACAGTTAGAGACTCTTGGGCCGCACTGAGGCTCTAGGTCAGCAGCAGGGGCTGAGTGTGAGTGTAACCACGTGTGACTCCCAGGTACTGCCCAGAATACACCCCGACACTCAGTGGGGAGTCTCAGATGTGTCCCTGCATGAAGAGAACGGGGAAAGTAGAACTGACCTGGGTACCATGCCAGGGCAGCTACTGGCCTCTCTCCTGACCCAGCTTCCTGAGACCGAGGCGCCGCTGACACAGGGAGTGGTGTTAGGCAGCCTCCCACGGCCAGCCTGCCCCCGGGAGGAGCTGATGGGCGTGGGGTGACGCGGGGCACCTCCCAAGCAGGTGTCCTGGTGCTGGCGGCAGGCCCTGAGCTTACCTTGGAGAAATGAACTCTGCACCTCTTCAGGCTCTTGAGAAATAAAGAAAAACTTGGGAAACAAGAGGAGCTTCCTACAATTCATTGCATGGTGGGGTGGGGGGGGGGGGCAGGTAGAGATATTTTCACGTGAATATTAAACCCAAGTGTCCTTTTGCTCATGACTGAATAAACAAAGCGTGGTCTGTCCGTTCAGTGGATCTCAGTGATAAAAAGGAAGGAGTCCCTGACACTGGCACCAACACGGTCTCCACAAAGGAGACTGAGTGAAAGAAGCCAGGCAGAAATGAGCACACACTGTAAGATTCTGTTTATACAAAGCCCCAGGAAACCCAAGCTGGTCTGCAGTGACATAAAGCAGGCTGCTGATTGCCTGGGGATGGCAGGGAGGTGGGGAGTGAGCCAAGGGCTCACACAGGGACTGGAGCAAATTTGGGGAGTCATGGGTTTGTTCATTATCTTGGCTGCCAATGGCTTCACAGGTGTGTACATGTCAACATCTATCTGGTTGTGTGCTTTAAATATGTGCAACTTATTGTGTACCAATTATGCATTAATTATACTCAAAGTTGGAAAATGTAAATGGAGTAAACACTCCAAATAAAAGTTAGAGATAGAAGGGGAAAAACAAAAGGTGTGACTTTATTTTATGGTCCAAGGTTTTATTTATATTTTATGTATATATGTACATTTATACATATTTAAAACATGATTACACATTCTGTATTTCATGTATAATTATATACATGATTATATACTACAATATATATACTTTGATGTATTTGTATTATACAAATAAGTTTGATTTTTATGTATTTTATATTTTATCATATATGAGTTTATACACTTATATTTAACATATTGTGTATAATTTATATGTGGTGGTGGTGGTTTAGTCACTAAGTCGTGTCTGAATCTTTGCAACCTCATGGACTGTAGCCTGCCAGTATCTTCTGTTGATGGGATTTCCCAGGCAAGGATACTGGAGTGGGTTGCCATTCCCTGCTCCAGGGGACTCTTCCTGACCCAGGGATCAAACCCAGGTCTCCTGAATTGCAGACGGATTCTTTACTGACTGAGCCACCAGGGAAGTCTTAATTTATACATACTGTATGTTATATAGGGCCTCCCAGATGGTGCTAGTGTACCAAGAACCCACCTGCCAATGCAGGAGACATAAGAGATGTGGGTTCAATCCCTGGGTTGGGAAGATCCCCTGGAGGAGGGCATGCCTGGAGAATCCCTATGGACAGAGGAGCCTGGAGGGCTACAGTCCATGGGGTAGCAGAGTCGTACACAACTGAGTGACTTAGCACGTGTTATATAAAATTCTGCATTTATTCATTTTCTATATTATGAACGTATTCTGATGTGTACACATGTGTTTATATAGAGCATCCCAGGCTCCCTAAGGGGTGACATTGATTCAACCTCCTCATCGCACAGGCCAAAGCTCTCACCAAGATTTCTCAAAATTCCCAGCTGTTGGAAGTTCTAGCCTTCCAGCCCTGGCAGTGTCTGAATCCGCACCCCCGCACCAGCCCATAAATGAGACACGTCTTCTCTGCACACACGGCTACCCTCCAAGCAACCTCAGATACAAAGCTGCTGCTCCCCAGTCTACAGTGAAGGTTGCGGCGTCTCAGTAGCACCTCCCAGCAGGCAGCTTAAAAAGGCCTCCTCTTCCTCGGGCCACCCCGCCCAGCCCTCCCCCCTCACGGCTCCCCACTCTCCTCTGTGCCCCTCCCCGTTGGACCACCTCGGCTCTACTCCAGAGCAGGGCGAGGCTGCCTGCCCAGAACCCCTTTCCAAACTCCCCAAATGCTGGGCGGAACAAAAGACCAACCAAGAGGCACTTGTGGCCACGGACAGCTATGCTTTGCAGCCTCCTACACATATACACAGGTTTGTAACTGCACATGCGTGTGCATCCATATGCATCCGCACACATGCTTACACCCTCACCAGCCACCGGGATGCTAACCCTAAAAGCAGAGCCTGGGCCCATCTCCCCGCCCCTCGCCCGCGTCCAGGGGCCCGGAGCGCCTGCCTCACCCCCCTCTGTCTGAAGTGTCTTTCCTTCCTGTCCTAAAGTGCCGTGCAGCGTCCCCACTCTCTCCCTCCAGGGGCTTCGCTTCCTGAGTAAGTAGCAAGCCCGCCAGTACAAAGGCTGAATAAACAGTCGGTAGAAATTAACTTGAACGTTCAGGGAGAAGAACAAAGACTTCCGACGTGAGCTGGGGAGGGAATCGTAATTGCCGGAGAGGGGGGAGCGGCGGGCCGGGGCTGCAGTCGGCGCACAGGCAGCGATGTTGACAGTGGTGGAGACAGGCAGGTGCGATGCTGACTTGATAAGTGGAAGGGCGAGAATTCGAATGTAATGGAGATGCTGATGGAAAGGGGAATTGGGACTGAGAAAGGGGAGGCTTCTGCAGGCAGCCAGCTGAGGACCTGTGCCCGGATTGGGGTGGGGGGGGGGGCGGTTCCCAGCTGAGAAGGAAAGGGCATCTGGAAGCGGGGGCCTGGGCAGCAGGCGTTTTGACAGCGGGGTCCCCCTGGAGCCATAATTACGGCCCAGGAGGCATCCCACAGTGGTTCAAGGGGAGAGTGGCGAGGGGACCGGGAGCTGGGTCTTTATTGCGGAGGAAACGATGGGTCCCCTGGATCCAGGGAAAGGGGGTGGACCCCACCCTGGAAGAACCCACAGAAGCAGATGACAATGGTGTTGTCTTCCGAGAGACTTCTCCAGAGAACCACTCAGCTGATGCTGCCTGTATACCATTTAGCAGCTGAAGGGTATAAATAGTAAACAAAATATCAAGTGCACCCTAGATGCCAGAAACTTGACGTTAAACTCCCCACATTTGAGAAGGCACTGTTATTATTGATCCTAATTCAGCAATGAGCAAACTGAGGCCCAGGAAGGTTGAGTAACTTCCCAAGATCACACAGCTTTTAGCCAGTCTCAGCCAAAAAAACAAGGAAACAGTCATGGAATTCCCTTTTGAGGGTTCCATCCTCTGTTAACTGAGTTTCTATAGTATCGACTTGAGGGCTGATGCACTTCATCATTTATTCATTCAACCAAACATTTTTGAGTGCCAATGACGTTCTGGGGCCTGTTTCATAGGCCAGTTGCAGAAATAGAAGACATGCCCTGCTCCCTGCTGTTGCTACTGCTGCTAAGTTGCTTCAGTCGTGTCCGACTCTGTGCGACCCCATAGACGGCAGCCCACCAGGCTCCCCCGTCCCTGGGATTCTCCAGGCAAGAACACTGGAGTGGGTTGCCATTTCCTTCTCCAATGCATGAAAGTGAAAAGTGAAAGTGAAGCCGCTCAGTCGTGTCCGACTCTTCGCGACCCCATGGACTGCAGCCCACCAGGCTCCTCCATCCATGGGATTTCCCAGGCAAGAGTACTGGAGTGGGGTGCCATTGCCTTCTCTGGCCCTGCTCCCTAGGGGCTCACAAATAGTAGGAGGCAATGTCTCAGCAGAAGGGTATTCCAAGTACCTCGATGGCCCAGCAGGGATGGGAAGGCCACCATTCCATATCTGGGTAGGAGGCTGGGGGTCCGGGGGTGGTAAGAACTCAGAAGCACTTTCCTCGAAGCGAGAACCTCATGTATTAGGAGACAATCAGCAGTGGAGATGGTCTTAGCAGAGGAACAGAGGAGAGGGAATGCGCAAACTTTCCAAAGCTTGGAACGACCGATGCAGGTTATGGGTGGTGGTGGGCTCAGAAGCTCCGGAGGCCACGGGGTTCTGGAAGCCTTTTGGGGACACACCAGGGGTCTCTCCCGAGGGTGGTGAGAATGGTTGGTGCCCCCATTCAGCCTGGAAATGAGGATAAAGAAATCTTCCTGGGGAGGTTTCCCTTCCTGCGAGAAAGGGAGGCAGCTCCCCAGGACGTGTGGCCCATCCGCTCAGGTTAGTGGGCGAAGGGTCTGAACATCAATCCCTGACCTTGCAGAGGGAGACCTCGCCAGGCCTCCTCCCGACACCCAGGAAACCCCAGGAGGGACCCACGATGTCCCAGGGCTAAGTCGCTCCGTGTTCTGTATGTTCTCAGGACTGAGAACAGACCATAAATATTCATGGCTGGAAACACGAGCGAGATCTGCCTGCTCCGGGAGAAACCGCCAAGGGCTCCTGGCTTCCCTCCTCCCGCCTTTAAATGCCAGGTCAGAGCCCAGGAAGAACTACACCTTCTAAAACCCAGCTTCCTTCATTTGTTTAACAAAAGACATCTCCATGCTCTGTGGCCTCTTAATTTCTGCAGATGTTAAAGTGCAGAGAATTAAAGAATCAATGGGCAATTAAGGAGGCACTGGCAGGTTCTGGCCAAGAGCATATTATTTATTTATTCAGCCAGCCACGCTCGTTTTTAAAGCGCCAACTTTCCATTTTGTTTCTGACATCAAAAATAAATCAAACTAAACTGTACACGTCACAGCTGAAAAAAAATTATTTGCATGATGCATTGCTCCTTTGAAAGAGCAGGAACCACCTGCGAGAGGAATTTTTGTCTGTGTTCGAAAAAAAAAAAGAAGATATGAATTAATTCTGGCACTGGCCTCCCCTTAGGACACAGATAGGCTTGATAGAAACACGATTTTAATACACTAGTGATATTTCCCCCTAGTCTCAAGGTTCTTTTTGATTTCTGAGCATCTATCTTCGTGGATCATCTTGGGAGGGTTCCAAGATTTTAGTTCATTAACAGTGGTTGCTTTGGTGAAATTTCAGAATGGGCAGGAACAAATAACCATCCATAGTGGAGACCTGGGCTGACCAGCCTCTGTGTTTCTTTTCCTGATTCAGGACCTTTCAGATAAGGTGGGGGTTCCCTAGTGGCTCTCCCTTTCTACCCCCATCCAGCTGACACCATTTGACATGCCTAACCCAAAAAGAAAGATATAAAATCGCCCCCCACTCCCTTTTCCTTAACTGTTCCCCTATTTGGACCAGCCCTGTCCAAATATGGACAGTGTGGACTTGTCCCTGCACCAGCGACCTTCACTGTCTCCCTCCCCAGCCTCCCCACTCTCCCAACTCACCTCACCCTTCTCCAGCAAGGCCTCTATCCACTTCCACTCACCTTCATTCACCCAAGCTACCTCAAAGGTCATGTAGTGTTGAAGCCTGGCTTGGAGAGTTTTGAGCATAACTTTGCTAGTGTGTAGTCTTCTCTTGTGTTGTTGAAAGAGGGTGTTTGCTATGACCAGTGCGTTCTCTTGGCAAAACTCTGTTAGCCTCTGACCTGCTTCATTTTGTACTCCAAGGCCAAATATGCCTGTTACTCCAGGTCTCTCTTGACTTCCTACTTTTGCATTCCAGTCCCTTATGATGAAAAGGACATCTTGTTTGGGTGTTAGTTCTAGAAGATCTTGTAGGTCTTCATAGAATTGTTCAACTTCAGCTTCTTCAGCATGACTGGGAGCTGACTGTCACTCATATCATGAACTCCTTATTACCAAATTCAGACTTAAATTGAAGAAAGTAGGGAAAACCACTAGACCATTCAGGTATGACCTAAGTCAAATCCCTTGCAAATATACAACAGAAGCGACAAATAGATTCAAGGGATTAGATCTGATAGACAGAGTGTCTGAAGAAATATGGATGGAAGTTTGTGACATTGTACAGGAGGCAGTGATCAAGACCATCCCCAAGGAAAAGAAATGCAAAAACGCAAAATGGCTGTCTGATGAGGCCTTACAAATAGCTGAGAAAAGAAAAGATGCAAAAGGCAAAGGAGAAAGGAAAGATATACCCATTTGAATGCAGAGTTCCAAAGAATAGCAAGGAGAGATAAGAAAGCTTTCCTCAGTGATCAATGCAAAGAAATAGAGGAAAACAATAGAATGGGAAAGACTAGAGATCTCTTCAAGAAAATTAGAGATACCAAGGGAACATTTCATGCAAAGATGGGCATAATAATGGACAGAAAATATATGGACCTAACAGAAGCAGAAAATATTAAGAAGAGGTGGCAAGAATACACAGAAGAACTATACAAAAAAGATCTTCATGTCCCAGATAATAACGACCCACCTAAAGCCAGACATCCTGGAATGTGAAGTCAAGAGGGCCTTAGGAAGCATCACTACGAACAAAGCTAGTGGAGGGAATGGAATTCCATTTGAACTATTTCAAATTTTGAAAGATGATGCTGTGAAAGTCCTGCAGTCAATATGCCAGCAAATTTGGAAAACTCAGCAGTGGCCATAGGACTGGAAAAGATCAGTTTTCGTTCCAATCCCAAAGAAAGCAATGCCAAAGAATGCTCAAACTACTGCACAATTGCACTCATCTCACATGCTAGCAAAGTAATGCTCAAAATTCAAGCTAGGCTTCAACAGTACCTGAACCGTGAACTTCCAGATGTTCAAGCTGGATTTAGTAAAGGCAGAGGAACCAGAGATCAAATTCCCAACATCCATTGCATCATTGAAAAAGCAAGAAAATTCTAGAAAAACCTCTGCTTTATCAACTATGCCAAAGCCTTTGTGTGGATCACAACAAAGTGTGGAAAATTCTTAAAGAGATGGGAATACCAGACCACCTGACCTGTCTCCTGAGAAATCTGTATGCAGGTCAAGAAGCAACAGTTAGAACTGGACATGGAACAACAGACTGGTTCCAAATTGAGGAAGGGGTACATCAAGGCTGTATCAATATACAACCTGCTTATTTAACTTACATGAAGAGTATCATGCAAAATGCCAGGCTGGATGAAGCACAAGCTGGAATCAAGATTGCTGGGAGAAATATCAATAACCTCAGATACGCAGATGACACCACCCTTATGGCAGAAAGTGAAGAAGAACTAAAGAGCCTCTTGATGAAAGTGAAAGAGGAGAGTGAAAAAATTCGCTTAAAACTCAACATTCAGAAAACTAAGATCATGGCATCTGGTCCCATCACTTCATGGCAAATAGATGGGGAAATAGTGGAAACAGTGACGGACTTTATCTGGCAGAGGGGGGGGTCCAAAATTACTGCAGATGGTGACTGCAGCCGTGAAATTAAAAGACACTTGCTCCTTGGAAGAAAAGTTATAACCAACCTAGATAGCATATTAAAAAACAGAGATGTTATTTTGCCAACAAAGGTCCATCTAGTCAAAGCTATGGTTTTTTCAGTAGTCACGTATGGATGTGAGAGTTGGACCATAAAGAAAGCTGAGCACCGAAGAATTGATGCTTTTGAACTGTGGTGTTGGAGAAGACTTTTGAGAGTCCCATGGACTGCAAGGAGATCCAACCAGTCCATCCTAAAGGAGGTCAGTCCTGAATATTCATTGGAAGGACTGATGCTGAAGTTGAACCTCCAATACTTTGGCCACCTGATGCAGAGAACTGACTCATTGGAAAAGACCCTGATGCTGGGAAAGATTGAGGGCAGGAGGAGAAGGGGACAACAGAGGATGAGACGGTTGGATGGCATCACCTACTCAATGGACATGAGTTTGAGTAAACTCTGGGAGTTGGTGATGGACAGGGAGGCCTGGCGTGCTGCGGTTCATGGGGTCGCAAAGAGTCGGACACGACTGAGCGACTGAATTGAACTGAACCCCAGGGTAGATTCTAGGACAGTGAGTCTCAATCTTTAGCGCAGAGCAGAGCTACCTGGATGGTACGTTAGAGCAGATTCTGACTCAGTGGATCTGGGGTAGAACCTGAGGATTTGCGTTTCTAGTAAATTCTGAGATTGAGACTTTACTTGAAGAAGCACTGTTCAGAGACAATCAGTTGGTAGAGCAAGTAGGAGGGAGCTAACCCTTTCAGAAACTTGTGCTATGGTGCCATCTAGTGGTCTACAACCACAGTGGCCGCAATCTGTGCCGGGTGAATTGCAGACCCTAGTAAATGACTCAAGAAATTCATGATTTCTGTGGAGTTTATTTCCCTTGGTTAACTCTTCTTTCTTTCTTTCTTCCTTTTTTTTTTGTTTTTTTAAGGTAAACTTCTTATTGAAGTTAAATGATTCTTTTCATCCTCTGAACAACCACAGGCAGAAATACAACGGGAAGACAAGTCTTTTGAGGCCAGAAACACAACAATACAAACTTTGGTGCTTGTCCCCCAGATGCTTCCAACCTAAGGCATGACAACTTTAACATACTGGCAGACAGCAAAACAGCCACCCAGGTTACACAGGAATTAATTACTGATTTAATTTAACCCAAAACAGTCCTTAGCACTTCCTGGCAGTCAAGTCAAAGTAGGAAATAAGAGTTCCATCTTTTCACAATCTGAAGCAAGGGAGCATACCTGTTAAAGAGGAATATTGAATACCCCAAGTTCTAGGAGAAGTAGATCTCATATTTAAGAGGGTAGGAGTTAGCTGAGGAGGTTGTTGAAAATGCAGATTCGCAGCCTTACTCTTAACAAGAGTTTCTGGTTAGGGCCCCACACATTGCATTTTTAAGAGTCACTCCAGAAAAACACTGAAGCAAAAGACATGAGCCCCTGATTTGAGAAACACTGTATGAAAAAGTGACCTCCTGTAACGACGTGCTTCTCCCCAGCGCGGTCCAACAGGAACCTGTGAGCCACGTGAGCCATCTTCACGTGCCCATCAGCCATTTAAAAGCACAAAGAAAGAAAGAAAAAAAGACAAAAAGAAAAAACAATTAATTAAAAAATTAAAAACACCAGGCCTTCCCTGGTGGTCCAGTGGTTAAGAAGCTGCCTTGAGGTGCAAGGAATGCAGGTTCGATCCCTGGTCTGGGAAGATTGTACACACTGCGGAGCAACGAAACCCATTCGCCACGACTACGGAGCCTGCGCACCCTGGAGCCCGCGGTCCACCACAACAGAAGCCACCGCAAGGAGAAGGCCCTGCACTGCGGCCGGAGAGCAGCCCCTCTCGCCGCAACGAGAGAGAGCCCGCACGCAGCAGCAAAGACCCAGCGCAGCCAAAGATAAAGAAACAAAAAATGTTTAGAAAGAATAAATCAAACAATTATCCAACTTAAAAAGAAAAACAAAAAAAAAATTAATTCTTTAAGAAAAAAATGTCCAGGGTGTGTATTTTCTTTAACCCACTATATTCAGAATATTATTTCAACAGGTAATCATTTTTCTCATAAAGTATATATTTTACAACACACCACTCAGTTTGGACAAGTCACTTTTCAAGAGCTCTTTGCCTGTGGTCAGAGGCTGCCCCATTGGACAGTGAGGCTCTCGACGCCATACTGTCCATCAAAACTTGGAGTGAGGATGGAAATGTTCTGTTATCTGCATTTGGGCATCATTTATTGTCCACCAGGACCTGTGCCAAGTGCTTTATAGGCTTTATGCCTGCTCACCCTCTTGTCAACACAGTGTTAGGACTCTCAAGACAGGGAGGGTGCTGGGAATCGACAGATACCACGTCCCTGTGGTCGATTGCTACTGTGTCCATGCCTAGAGGGCCCAGGAGGAAGAACTGGGTCAAGAGTCTGAGCTAGGCTGCTGGCAGGGAGATACCCGAGTGAGGCTGGATAGAATCCTGTCAACAGGGGTGATGGGGAGAGACTTAAACCCTGAAGGGGATTCAGGGGTGGGGTGGGAACTGTCCAGTGTCTGGTAGACAGGGCTTCCTGGTGGCAAGAAACAGAGGTGGATGAGGAATTTATTGAAAGGTGACTAGGGAAACTGACAGAGCAGCAGCTGGAAGAAATCGACAGCAGGACATCAGAGTCACCCGCTGAGCATTTTAAAGTCCCAGTACACAGGTAACTCCTGAAGTTAAACCTTGTCCTCCCCCATGGCCCAGCAAGCCCCCTCCCAGGTGCGGGCTCAAGAGAAATGGATACAGGTAGCTAGCCACTAAAAACACAAGAAGGAATCGCAGCGCTTTAATTCATTACAGCCTGAACGTGGAAACGGAAATGCCAATCAGCCAGAGGCTGGATCAGAGAGCTGTGGCGGGTTCATGAGGAGGAGTTCGCTCAGCAAGACACCACCGAGGCACATCACTGTCACACAGCCCTGTGAGCTCACACACCTCCTGGGTGATCCCGTCCATGCGAAGCCCCCACAACAGGTGGAACAAGGGTGACACAGGAGTGGTGATTACTTGGCAGGGGGGTCCCGACTAGAAAACGTCATGAGAGGAACCCGGAAACGTTCCTCTTCCTTCACTGGATGATGGCCACCCTAGGTGTAATTATGCAAAAAAATGTGTACGTTCTCTACTCAAGATCTGTGCACGCTACACACAAATACTCCAAAGGTAATCATTTATACATGTGTGTTTGTATATTATATATATTTATATGACAAGTGAAAGTGTTAGTCACTCAGTCCTGTCTGACTCTTTGCAACCCCATGGACTGTGGCCCGCCAGGCTCCTTTGTCCAAGGGATGTCCCAGGCAAGAATACTGGAGTGGGTTGCCATTCCCGTCTCCAGGGAATCTTGCTGACGCAGGGATCGAACGTGTGTCTCCTGCATTGCAGGCAGATTTTTTACCAGCTGGGCCACCAGGGCAGATTTTACATATACATATATAAAATCGATGCCCAGGCTGTTGAGATCAGTTAGATCTGCATCTCTGGGGACTGCCCTGGTGGTCCAGTGGTTGAGAAGCCACCTTGCAATGCAGGGCATGAGGGTTCGATCCCTGGTCGGGGAACAAAGATCTCATACGTTGCAGAGCAACTAAACCCGCAAGCCACAACGGGAGAGTCTCCGTGCTCTGCATGGAAAGATTCCACATGACGCAACTAAGAACCAGTGCAGCCAGATAAATAATTTCAAAAAATCTGCATCTCTGAGAACGGGTCCCAGGCATAGGTGGTTTTTGAGGTGATTCCAAGCACACAGCCAAGGTTGGACATGACTGACAACCCCTGGATCAGTGTTTCTCAGACCCTGCGATACACACAAATCACCAGGAGTCTTGCTAAGATGAAGACGTGGGTCAGTGGGGGGCCTGGGAGTCCCTTCAGCTGCTGCCAGCCCACTGGGCTTGGGGCCCACTCTGCTGCCCCCACAAGGGCTTTCCTGCTTCACCCCCGGCTCCGGCCTGCTCACCTGCTCAGGAACAAGGCCTCCAGCAGGGGGCCGCCGCCAAGACACCAGCCCAAGGAACCTGAAGTTCTGGAATTGCCAACAAAGGAATTTCTGGTTGAAAGAGGCAGGACATACTGACGTTTAAATTTGGGGGAGGAGGGGAACAACGCACAAATGTTTACAGTGGGCAGTGGTCAGCCAACTTTTTCTATAAAGGACTGGGTATTTGGGGCTTTGCAGGGTGGCCTCTATCCAAGGTGCTCAACTGCATGGCTGCAGCACACACGCAGCCCAGACAGTATATACACACAGCTGCTGCTGTGTGCAAATAACACCGCTTACAGACTCAGGCCTGCTTCGTGACTGTGGTTTGCATCACACTATCACCCACGTGTGCTGAGCAGGAACAGGGGAACCTCATAACAGTCCCCCAGAAGAGGAAACGTGTGTCTGGGGGACAGGAGAGGAGGTGGCCATGCCCTCTTCTCTTCGTTTTTCTTTGGGATCACGTGTTATGTTCATCACCTATTAAAGAACAAAATACAAAGAGACAAGACGTGCACACAGGACGTACTTGCAGACTGCCTATCGTGAGGCCTCATCTGCTCTCACTTCTACCAGCTCTGTTCCACGTGCCAGGGAGCCAGTCCCGCAGGCCAAGCCCCATCTCAGCAGAATGCCTGGCTTCTCCCCCACCTCCCTGAGCCTCCTCTTCCTTCAGTGGAGCCCGCTGGAGGCTGCCTCCTGCTGGGGACAGGCAAGTTGGCCTCATAAAGGGAAGCTGAGGCACCACATGCAGAGAAAAGCTCAGCCTGGAGTCCGGAAGGCCTGGGATCCAGTCCAGCTCTGCTGACTCTCAGCCCCCTGTGCCCACCTCACCAGCAGTTGCCAGGATCCCACAGGAAGTGCGGGAGGGCGGCTCCAGGCGAAGCACCAGCTGAGCGGACTCACCAAGCCCATCTCCCCAGGTAGAGATGCCTCCAAAGGGCCAGGATGTGCCCCATCTTCGCAGCCTCCCTGCAGGATGCTTGGGCTTATCTGGCAGCTCAGCTGGTAAAGAATCCACCTGCAACTCAGGAGACCCCAGTTTGATTCCTGGGTGGGGAAGATCCCCTGGAGAAGGGATAGGCTACCCACTCCAGTATTCTTGGGCTTCCCTGGTGATTCAGTCAGTAAAGAACCTGCCCACAATGCGGGAGACCTGGCTTCAATCCCTGGGTGGGAAGATCCCCCGGAGGAGGGCCTGGCAACCCACTCCAGTATTCTTGCCTAGAGAATCCCCAAGGGCAGAGCAGCCTGGAAGGCTCGCAAAGAGTCAGACACAACTGAGCGACGAAGCACAGCACAGCAGGACGCTTGGTATACAGCAGGTGCTCAGTGGAGAGGAGAGACCAATGGGAGCAGGCAGAGCTTTTGTCCATCACCGAGTCAGGGGCGGGGCAAGACGAGACAGCCATCCCAGGTCGAGATAGAAGGGGGCCATCTGTCCCCACCCTGTTAGCTGGGCCTATTGCTAGCAACAAAGAGCCAAGATCTGTCCTAGATAATGTGCTTTGTAAAAATACAAAATAAGTTAGCCTCCTAAGAGGAATCGCCAGGAAGGCCCTCAGAGATCAGTGTAAAGTCAAACCTGGCAGACATCTCTGTGCTCACCTAATTCAGTGGTTCACAGACGGGGGCTGGGGAGTAAGGAAGTTGCCCCCAAGGCCATGGCCAGAACTCGGGGTCCTCAGAGGAAAGTCTGGGGCCCAGAACGACACCATTGATCAGGATAAGCCACACGTAGCCCCCACACCTCATGACTCACGACAGGCCTGCTTGGGATATCCCACACCCCCTCTCCAGGTGACTGCAGCTCCGTTCCGCACTGTCTTCCCATGGGGACCTGGGCACACAGTCTAATCTCCACCCAGAACTCAGCGGATGCTGGGCCAGCAGGGCACACGCTGCCTCCTGAAGCTTCAGCCTTGGGACCAAGGACCCTTTACTAACGGTGCCTGGTGTCAGAATGTGTGATCCTGCTGTGTGGAGGGGGAGGGAGGGCAGTTTTTTGGCAGGTGTCAGCTCCAGCAGACACACTAAGCCTGACCTCAGGTCAAAAAGACCAGGTTCTAGATGGCCAACGGTTCATACGTGTTCTGAAAACACAGAAAAGTCAGAAGAAATACAACAAAAAGAGGTGAATCAAAAGCACTTCCCCGGTGGCCCAGTGCAGGGCACACACGTTCCATCCCTGGTCTGGGAGGACCCCAGGAGCCTGGGTACCAGCAGCTGTGCTGCAACTGCTGAGGCCCACGCACCCTGGAGCCTGGGCATTGCAAAACAGGCGAGCCCCACTCTGCAACTGGAGAGCCCAGTCACCCCAGCCAAAAGCCAGCACAACCCAAAATAACTTTAAAACTGAACCCAAGTAACTCAGGAACAGGTATGTAAGAAATAGCATTCTGCCTGTTTTCCTCTGATTATTTCTGATCCTACATTTAGGTCTTCAATCCATTTTCTCTTTGTGTGTGGTGTTAGGAAGTGTTCTGATTTCAGTCTTTTACAGGTAGCTGTCCAGTTTTCCCAGCACCACTTAATGAAGAGACTATCTTTGCCCCATTGCATATTCTTGCCTCCTTTGTCAAAGATAAGGGGCCCATGTGTCTGTACTAATGAGGTGGATGAACCTACAGCCTATTATATAGTGAAGTCAGAAAGTGAAAACCAAATACCTTACATTAACCCATATATATGGAATCTAGAAAGACGGTACTGATGACCTACCTGCAGGGCTGCAACGCGGAGGAGGGTAAAATGTGGGACGAGTGGAGCGCGCAGCTGGAAACACACACTGACGTGTACGACGGCAGCGGGAACTTGCTCTGTGACTCAGGGAACTGAAACGGGGGCTGCAACAACCTAGAGGGCTGAGGGGGAGGCTCAAGAGGGAGGGGACACGTGTACACTCGTGGCTGATCCGTGCTGGCACAGGGCAGAAAAACACAATGTTGTAATCATCCTTCAACTGGTAACACATTTTTAATTTTTGGTAATAAAATTTTAAAAAAAGAAACAGATGAGCAATAAAGCTCCAAACAGTGAGTTGGGCAAAAATCTTTGATAACATGGCTGAAGTTCAATGTCACCATTAAACCATTCTTGAGATAGAGGCATATGTGAGAAGTTTATAATTCTGAACTGTCTTCTAGATAATTTCAACACAACTCAGGGGACATAGAGTGTGTGTGTGTGTGCGTGTGCACGCACGTACTTGTAGGAAGGGCAGAAATCTGACATTCTGCTGAGTTTCTTCTTGTTCAGGGAGAAAAGTGCGTAACTTAAACTCACTGATAGCACAGAATCAAGATGTTGAATACTCAATTTACTACAGGGAAAATTTTTGACCAAGCAAATAATGATGAAAGCAAAAAAAAGAGCCAATTAGAAAGCAACAGGAAAATGAACTAAACACCAAATAATATTACAACAGGGATCACAATCAACAAGTCAAATTCACCTGCTGACTTTCCAGATTTCACCAAAAAGGAAAGACAGGAAAACACAATGCCAATACATACAAAAATCCTTTAATGTAATTCTCTTAGAAATGGGTAGTACAGGCAAAAAAGAAAAAAACTGGGGGAGGGGGTGGAGGCAGACAGCAAAAAAGGAAAACAGATTTAATTTACAAGCTGAATTTAATAATTACATAAAATTTTAAACCAAATCAACAATAATGCATTATTTTCAGGTGTGGCAGAACATTTTCCACAATCCCCTCCCCCCCCAAAAAATCATTCTAGTTCATCTGGAGAAATAAATGCACCAAAGAACCCAGAATTTCTGAGTAAGAGTTTACACATGAGGCTGTCGTTACTGGAGTGATAGTGATGAAGGCAACAGTCCAGCCCTGAGCTGCCCAGACCAGCAGCCGCCAGCCCCCCTTGACTGCGGAGCACCTGAGGTGCTGTGAGTGCACACACACATGGGATCCCAAAGACCTAATACAAAAACATCTAAATACCTCAGCATTTCTAACACCCATTACACGTGGCAATAGGTTAAATAAACTTATTAATTTCATCTGCTCTTTCCTTTTAACTGAGACCCCTAGAAAATGTCAAACTATACTAAAATGTCTCACACTCCATGTCGCTGGACAGAGCCGGTCTAGAGATGGGTCTGGGTTTTCAATTTTCTGTCCACATTCTTTGACGCCCACGGAGACTGTTTTCCTTTTAGATCAGATTTTAAATGTTTCCTGTCTGGCCTAGGTGCCACGAGTTTCTCCTGGGTTTGTTTACATAAATTTTAATTTTTCTAAGCGGTAAAGTGATGTATCTCTCCCATCTGTGTTTTTCCAATTCTCAGTTCTGACTCTCCTAGAGGCAGGTCAGTGAGCCACTGTGGTGTCTGGGGACACAGGAGGACGAATGATCCTTCTCACACTGCCATAGAGGAGTTGGGGTTGAGAACCTGGCTTTCAGCCTCAATCTGCTCCACCTGCAAAGCGCAGTCCCCACTGTCTATCTCTGTGGTCAGGCCCTGGCTCACCCCACAGGTTGTCAAGAGGACCAAGTGTTGTTTAGTCGCAAAGTCATGTCCAGCTTTTTTGTGACCCCGTGGACTGTAGCCCACCAGGCTCCTCTGTCCATGGGATTCTCCAGGTAAGAACACTGGAGTGGGTTGCCATTTTTTCTCTCCAGGGAATCTTTCCAAGACAGGGATGGAACCTGGGTCTCCTGCATTGGCAGGTAGATTTTTTACCAGTGAGCCTTTTGAGGACCAAGGATTACTGTAAAGCAGCACAGCATCTGACAGTAAGTTCTCCGTAACTCCAGCTCAACCCTGACCTGAAGCCTACAGTGGTGCAGCAGTAACCCCAGAACTCTGACACCGACAGCCTACGAGGCCCCGAGGACCAGAGGGGCTACAGCCCACACAAGCAGCTGCAGTGAGAACAGGCTAGCTCTCCGGCTCCTGCGCTCAGCCATCCACTCTCCCCCACACCTGGGGAGATCATCCCTGTCCTCTCCAGCCCCAGCTTCTCCCATTTAAGAGTTCAAGTTTACACTTAAGCTGGCCCCGGGTAATTCCAAGCACACACCACCAACCAGAGGGACGCCATCTGGCCTGGCAGAGTAAGGACCTCCATGAACCTGGAAATCCACTCCTCAGTAAAGGCAACACGAGTACCAGCAAAATGGTCAAAATTAACTTTTTTAGAACTCTGGAAATTAATCCAAGGCCCATGGCAATCTGAACAGCGTTTATCCAAAGCATATAGGCTCCTCAGTAACTTACGTTTCTCCAATACTCCAGCCCTGAGACACCAGGCACCGCCTCCCCTCCGTGAGCCTGGGCCCTCGGCCCTGATCCCATCACTTCTCAGCGCCAGAGCCTTCCCCGAGGAAGCTGTCTTGGCTGGGCCGCTCCGGTTTGGCCTCCGCTCCGTCACCTCCCCTGCCCCCTGCCCTGCACAGAATCACGGGCTCCGGCTGTCACAAACCCCGCACTGCTTCCCAGAGAGAAGCCATGCCTCCACCCCCAGCAGGGAGAGCCCTCTTCAGACCAGCCTAAAGGCTGCCTCACACCACTTCCCGCTCCAGCAATGCAAACTGTAGAGAAAAAGCTTAGCCTCGCGTATAACCCAACTAGACCAAAGTCACAACCCACTTACGGCTGGAACTGAGGGCTATTGGCAGACTGAGCTTGCTGAGGGCCAAGCTCCATTCCAGCAGGGATATTTCCATTTCATTGCCTTATGAGGCTGATACCAAACAGTGGCAGAATTTTTCTTGGGCTCCAAAATCACTGAGGATGGTGACTGCAGCCGTGAAATTAGAAGACGCTTGCTGCTTGGAAGAAAAGCTATAACAAACCTAGACAGAGTACATGAAAAGCAGAGACATCACTTTGCCAACAAATGCGCATATCGTCAAAGCTATGGTTTTTCCAGTAGTTGTGTACAGACACAAGAGTTGGACCATAAAGAAGGCTGACTGCCAAAGAATTGATGTTTCTGAACTGTGCTGCTGGAGAAGACTCTTGAGAGTCCCTTGGATGGCAAGGAGATCGAACCAGCCCATCCTAAAGGAAATCAACCCTGAATATTCATTGGAAGGACTGATGCTGAAGCTCCAATACCTTGGCCACCTGATGCAAAAAGCTGACTCACAGGAAAAACCCTGATGCTGGGAAAGACTGAGGGCAGGAGGAGAAGGGGACAACAGAGGATGAGATGGTTGGATGGCATCACCAACTCAACGGACACAAGTTTGAGCAAACTCCAAGAGAGTGAAGACAGGGAAGCCTGGTATGCTGCAGTCCATGGGGTCACAATGAGCCGGATGCCACCAGTACCACAACCATTATCTGATCATGGAAACTGAAGCCTGCATTTTATCCACTCGGTGCCCAAAGCCAGGGTGAGAGGCTGCAGCCCTGGGGAGAAGACCTTCTGTGTGAAGGGCCCTGGGGCTCTCTTAGCTCTCCAGAAACCCTGGAGGGGTGGGCAGGCCCAGAGGCCGGGGCTCACGGCCCTGAGCCGACCTTTAAGAGGAGAGGCCTTTAGATCAAGACTTGGTTCTGCTCTTAAATCACTTCACAGGTTTATTAAAATGCACAAAGAATTTGGGCAACCAGTGCTCTCTCCTCAAGCCTGGCTGTCTGAGACTATCACAGGAGGAAGCCAAGGGAAGGCTGGCCGCCACCTTGTGGAGCAAAGGGGAGGAAAAAGCCAGATGGAAATTTTTGACTAAATTGTCTTCAAAGAGCCATGAGTCTCCTAGTTTAAGTGGTTCCCTAGAGCCCGCCACACTCACAACCACCCCACGACTCCCCAACTGTGTTCACCATGGGAAAAAAACAGAAGCTACAGTGTATAAAATTTGAGATTTATATGTTTGTGTGTTTAAGTTACTTAAATTGCACAATGCTGCATGAAATCAGTCTAAAAAAGAATCAACACACACCACTGCAAGGTAATCCAATGAGTTTTTTTTTTTTTTTTTAAATAAATTTGTACAGAAAAAAAAAAATCCCCGGGTCACACCCTATACCATACGCTCACCCTGTCCGGCTATGCAGGAGGCGATGGGAGCTGGGACAAGCAGCGGCCACAGATGACATGGGATGTGGAAAAACTGCAAGTTCCCTTTGTTCTCCAGTGTATCTTGTACAAAATAATTACATTTTTTAAACATATTTACAGAGTTTGCACAAATAGAAAATGGTTACAAATTACAACCAGGCTTGGCAAGATAAGATCCCCCTCCTCTATCACTGACTGAGGCCAGAGGTACGATTGCTTTGTATTTACAGGTGCATTAAAAAGTCTGTCTTCTTAGAGACCTAGATGGAGTTCATAAAAAATGGTTAAATCATAAATTCATTCGTAAGCTATACAAGCAATTGATGCCCATCAGTCAGTTCATGTCTTGCTCCCTGAAGAAAGACTTGAAGGTAAAAGAATCCCTTCCCCAAAAGCAAGCAACACATCCCTTGGCCTGTCCGCTCACAGGGGTTTGGGTTTGGGAGGAAATAGGATGGAGGCAGGAAGGGAATGGGGGAGGGGGGGCCGGACAACCTAGTTGAGACAGTTTTCCTTTCATTTTTTTTTTTGTTTCATAAACAGCTTGGAACCAGGTTAAGCCGACAGGCTTGTTACTCGCCATCTGATGGCTTTGAAAAGAACCACAATTCTCTCGTCTCAGAGACGGAAACAGCTCAACATGACCACAGTACGGGACGAAAGGACTCTCTGGGGAGGACAAATGTTTGTAATTCTGCTGTAAAGTCTCTTCCTTGAGTGCCAAGCCCAATTTCAACAGTGCAAAACAGACTCCAGAGGCAGTGTGGGGTGGGTCAGAGGCTCGAGTAGTAGCTGTCCACCCACTGAGCAAGTCCTCGCTCCACCAGCGACCGGTTTATCAACACCACCTAGGAGAGAGAGGCCCTGGAGAGCACGGCCGTGGCACCGGGCCAGCATCTGGGCCGGCGCGGTTCCCCGCCTCAGCCCTGGCCCCACCACCAGCACCTGAATGACTGGGCCGGGCCCGCCAGGGCTTCATGGACAGGCCCTGCCAGCAGGCGAGCAGGCTCTCCACGCTCTAGTACCAGGAGCCGAAGGGGAAAACCCCAAGGGACAAGGTCCGAGAGCGCCCAAGGATGTCCTGCCACGGGGGCTGCCACAGCTCTGTGGGGGTTCAGCTGCACCTCCGGCCGCCACCCCTGGATGACAGCGGCATCCCACCCTGACTGTGGCCACTGAGCGTCCTGCGCGTGATGGGGGAGAGGAGGCCCGAACTTACTTCATCTCCAACCACGCTCCACAGCTGAATCAGAGGCAGGCCGGTCGGGCTGTAACTCGTCACCTGAGAGAACAAAACCCCCCATGGTGTTTGTAAGCTACCCCAGGCCCTTCTCCAAGACTGCTGGCCAACCCAGGGCGTGGGCCACGGGCAACAGGCGCCCAAGGTCCGCTCCCATGCAGCCGGGAGCTGAGAGAGGCTGGAGGTGCCGGGCGGGAGCTCCCGGGACAGGCCCGCCCGCCCCACATACCTGAGCCAGCAGCGCTGTGTTCCCCGTCATCTCGCTCATAGCCGCGTCCGCCTCAGGCGAGAAGTGGTCATCGTCTGAGGAGAGGGAAGAGCAGCGTTCAGCTCTCACCGAGGTGGGGCACGCGTCACAAAACTCGCAGGTGTTTTCTAGCAGACTTCACACGCTGCCACAGACTTACAGACCTCACAGGACAGAGCCACACCTGAGCTGGGTGCAGAGCCCCAAGGCCTCCCTGGGAACGCTTGGGGTGCCTGCTGCATGCCACCCCCAGGGGCCGGAGGGGCACAGGGACAGAGACTCTGCCTCCAGTGGAAGCATCGCCGCCACCAACACTGATCCAGGGGCTGAACGGACTGCTATCTCACGGAATCAGGAACACATGTTACAGGTGAGAACATGTGAAACACAGGTCAGTGTCTGAAGGTCAACCCACTGCCACAGTGAGGCAGGTGCCATTCAGACCCAGGAAGTTGGCCACACAGTCCACTTTGGGCAGCGATTCCAAGCGGGCGGGGTGCGCGGACAGCACTGTCAGATCATACACGTCCAGAACAAGGACACACCCAGGGTGAGAGGCAGGGAGGACAGGGCTAAGTCTGGGAATATCTAGGAACAGAGACGTGTCTCTAGGAAGCCTCTCAAAGCTGCAGGCCTGGGTGGAGGCTAGAGCAGTGGGCCTGAAAGCAGGGGTCTGGGGGTCCAGGGACCAGCACCACGGGAGAACTTGTTAGAAATGCATGTTCTCGGGCCTCCACCCAGACCAGTCCATTGGAAACAAAGTGGTCGCAAGCTGTGCTGCTTAAGCCTGGAAGGTGAGGACAGGGTCCCACAGAGAAGACCGGCTCGCCCCGGCCCAGGCCCAGGCCCAGGCCCAGGCCCCACCTGTTACCTGACAGAGGCATCACGCTGTCCAGAAGCACCTCTGCCCCCTGGAACGGCAGGGTCACAAAGTCAGACCTGAAAGACAGGCCAGGCCCGAGCTCAGCCTGGACGCCACGCTGCCCACCCCAGGCCGACGTGCCCCTCCTGCTCAGCGCCGTGACCCTGAAACCCAGGGAAGCCACACAGCGGCGCACACGCCAGGCACCACACCGCTCCCAGCTCCCCTGCACAGGCCCGGCCTCTGAGGCGCTGCTTGCATCGCGCGCCTGAAGCGAAGTCACCCCCTTGTGCCGAACGACACCCAGGCTTCTTCCACCAGACGGGGCTCTCCACTCTGTCTGGCTGAGGCGGGCATGGGGTTCATTTGCATCATCCTCTCCCAAACAGAGTGGGCAGCAGCAGGAAGAACCCACCCACGCTCCAGGCGCCGGCTCTGCAGACGTCACGGCTGACTCGACTCACCGGATCTGCCGCAGCATGTCGACTTTCACCCTCTTGTAGCCGCCGTAGTCGACGTAGCGAATCTCAACCTCGTTGGTGTCCTCATAGGCGGCCACCACCTGGGCTCGCCACCAGGCCCCATCCGCGCCGGGGGCAGCGCAGATGACCGTTACTGTGGGCAGATGAGAGTGTGTGCCCAGAGCCGGCACGGGGCGGGGCGGCCACAGACCCTCCCCGGGCCCAGCATGGACCAAGGGCAGTATCCGCCAGCCATGCATCTCTGCTGCCCCCAACACCCCCCAGACAAGAAAGCACCCACCCACACCTTTCTCTGAGACTTAATGAGGCCAGAGGTGGACACAGATTACCTGAAATAAGCCAGGTAAATTCCAGAATTCAGGGAATGGACCAGCATCTGCCTTATACTCTGAAGGGAATGTCCCAGAAAGAATCCAGAGCCTCAAGGGCAGCAGACCTCTGGCTGGCTGCCAGGGCCTGCTCTGGCCCACCGCAGACCAGACCGAGGGCTCCCGAGCCCAAAGCCCACTTCTTCTGGCCTTTGCTTCAGGACGGTGCTGAGAGCAGTATACTTGGGGCCGCCAACCAGGCCAGAGCAGGTGGCCCTGAGTGCCACCAACCCCAGCCTGGGGCAGCAGGGGCGGGGGCCTGTGACACGGCTGGCCACACTATATCCTGACCCTTAAGGGCAGGCCCCAGTACAGTCCAGTCACCTCCTGGCCTCCAGTTCTGTCTTCACTTCTGGGTAGAAGCAACACCAGAGAACCTGACAATATTCCTCCAAAATGAAAACCTTAATATAAAATGCCCCCCAAATTTCAAAAGTTTTCCTTATGTCTTAAAGCCCACTGGGGGCTTCAGGTTAGGACTCCCTGATATGGTAGGTTAGCGACATCAGATCTCTGCTAACGAGGATGACGAAGATAAAAGAGCTCCGGAGCAGGGGCCACCTGGGCAAGTCACTGACTTCAGAGCCTTCGTTTCCTCACCTGTTAACTGGAGATGCCCCAACCCACCGTCACCGGAAACCGGGACCATCTTCGGGCCTGGCATCTGCAGCAGGCACTGTGCCTGTCTGACATACACAGTAGCCACCCCAATTCCCAGACCACGTGGGCACCCCCCTCCCTCAACAGGCGGGCAGCAGAGCTGGGATCTGAACTGCCGTGCCAACTCTGTATTCTGACCCCTTCTTTCCGTCAGCCTATGGAAACACCAGCTTGAGCTAGCCAGGAAATGGGAGCCCAGTGCACCCCATACCAAGAACTCAGGGATGCTATTCCCATGAAGAGCCCCAGAACAGCCTCCTGCTGGTTAAAACCATGGGCAGAACAAGAGGAGACCCTCAAAACTTCTCCCCGAGCCTGGCCAGAGCCCGGCGCCCCTCGGACCTCGAGGGCAGCACTTACTCTCCACCGGGGTAGGCAAGGTGGGGATCCCAGGCTGAGAGTAGCAGAGGTACATCTGCTGGTCCAGGCTACGCAGCGCATGGAAGGTAGGGTGTGTGTGCTGCTGCACAAACAGGTGCCCGGCGTTGACCTGGTTGACCACGATTACCTCCACAGTGACGCCATCCGGGAGCATGAGCTGCGGGGGGGGGGCACGTGCATTCAGCAACCCTTCTCACACCTGGGATAAACTCTGAGGCCCCAGGGCAAGAACCCAAATTGGCACATCTTGGAAAAAGGCATAGCAAACCAAAGCAACACGGCTCCTAGACAGCACAGGTCCAAGGAAAACTCTCTTAAGCTGTTCAAAGTGTTTGGCTCCCCTGTGGCCCTGGCCCTGCAATGCCCCAAGTAACCATGAGGGGTGGCCTCAGTTCAGCTGGGCAAGGAGGCTCCCAGGCATCCGCAGTGGATAGATTATCTGGCTGCCCACAGGCCTGGGCACAGCTTCTGCCCAGGCCACCTCGTCTCAAGGCTCTTTAAGACCCAGGGACGGCAAATAGGAATGGGGAGGCCACTAAGAGCAAGAGGAAGGGACGGTCCAGCCTGAGGGCCACCCTGCCAGCTCCCTGCAACGGCAGCTGACCCCAGGAGCTCCAGCGCGACCGCTGACGTCTCTCCAAGCTAAGGCAACAACGAGGCGCTGTGGACACAGCAGGGCATCCACTCCACCTCCCAGCCAGGCAGCCACAGAAAGAGCTTCGGGTGAGAGCTCCACGCCGACCCCCGGCCCTGCGGGCTATCTCCAGCCCCACCAGCCACTCACAGCACAAGGAGAGGAGGCCTCACCAACCGCTCAACCACTTGAAAAAGACAGAGTGGGTCTGGGGCCACGCCTCACGGGAAATCCCGATGATTCAGAAGTGAAGCGTGGAGTGGCGGTCAGCCCACTCCCGAATATCCACAAGAAGGCAGAGGACATCTACCCCTTCCCTCAAAGCACAAGGGTACTGGGAGGGAGGAAGACACAGAATGAAAAGGCCAGCATCCTAAACACTTTCTTGGAGCGCACACCCACCCTACGTGTGAAATGTAGTGTTCTTAGCCTTTAGAAACCTACAGTTCTGCTCCCAGTGAGACTAGGCTCATAGAGCTGAAGGCACACAGCAGGATGGGGTGACAGGCCCCAGAGACCCCACAGCCCCAGCACACAGGCCCCAAAATGCCAGCTCCTCCTCTGCTAGGGCTCCCAGGGGTGGAGATGGAGTGGGGGTTCTTTCCCTTTATGACCCAGGTGTCCCTTGTGAGGATGGAAGGGGAAGAGCCTCCTTCACCAGGGGCCACCGCTAGACCCAAATCCACAGCCGGGGTGGGGGGGTGTCCCCGAACCAGGTCCAGAGTTGATCAGGACAAGGCACGGCTCTAAGGCGTCCCGAGTCAGCCTGCACAGCCAGTCAGCAGAGAGCAGTCCTTTCTAGGCAACTGCCTTGAGAACAGACTGCCCAGGTGGCAGAGGTGGGGAGAGTGGTCCTTCCAAGCAAGGACTGAGAGGCCTCTGGCTTCCTACAGCACCCTGGCCCCCAGCCCAACCCAGAGAACTAAAAGCAGAGCTGACCGCTGGCCGGAGGTGACAGGCGAAGGCCTCAGTGTGCCCCAGGCCTTCCTTGCCCACAGCCTCGGGAGCTTCCATCTGGGGCTGGCAGGGAGGAAGGGGCATGCTCACCCAGGAAGTCATTGGAAGAGAAGGCAGCGCCAGCGAAGGCAGCGGGGGGGCATAAATGTTGGTGAGGTTCAGTTCTTTGAACTTCTTGCCAATCAAGCTCAGTGCCTTGTCCACGTGCTGCTGAGAGCCTGCGTGTGGGGCAGACCACAGTCACCGGCTGAGACAGGGAGCAAGCTGAACTCACGCCCACCCACACCACACTCTCCCCAGAGCTCAGGCACACCTTTAAGGTGCCGAAATGCCAAGCCTCACCTTAAGGTGAGCCGCATATAAAGCTGGAAGCCTGTGGTCCTTTCACACTGGGCCTCTATTGTCTATGACTCCACCAATGCAACAGGAACTTAGCTGACGGGGAGGCCCAGCCTTCGTCCACCATCAGCCCAGGATCCCTGGCCAGTCCCCGAGTGCCCACCCCTTTCCCGCCAGAAGATCTGGGGGATCCTAAGTCTCCTTCAAGTACTGTAAGTGAAGATGAGGCTACAGGGAAGACTCACCCACTCCCTTCACCAAGCAGGGCTTTCTATTCAGAGACTTAGATTCCAAAAGGGAGCAAGTGGGACTCAAATGCTTCAAGTCACTTACGTTCCAGGTAAGAAAACTGTCATAAAACCCAGGCAGCGGCTGCCACTGACCTTCGATGTGGCAGACCTGGATGTTCTGGGTGTAAGGCAGGGTGGAGATGTAGATCTTGGCACCAGATGTCTGCTTGAGAAAACTCACATAGCGTCCCTGCTTGCCAATCAGCCGACCAACCAGGTGCTTCGGGAGAGAGAGAGGGGTGAGAGGGTTAACAAGCCAAACCCGAGCATCCCCAAGACCCACCTCTGCTTCACACCAGGTCAGGCTCACACATATTCTCGGCACTCACTCACCAGGCACTGTTCTGAGCACTTACTGTTACTCAGTAAATGCAGGAAACAAACAGCATCTATTTATCACCATTTTACAGTTGACGGAACAAACTCAGAGAGGTTAAGTTAATTTGGCCAGGATCTCACAGCTACTGGCTTCCCTGATAGCTCAGCTGGTAAAGAATCTGCCTGCCACGCAGGAGACCTCGGTTTGATTCCTGGGTTGGGAAGATCCCTTGGAGAAGGGATAAGCTACCCACTCCAGTATTCTTGGGCTTTCCTTGTGTCTCAGCTGGTAAAGAATACGCATGCAAAGTGGGAGCCCTGAGTTCAATCCCTGGGTTGGGAGGATCCCCCGGAGACGGGAAAGGCTACCCACTCCAGTGTTCTGGCCTGGAGAATCCCATGGACTGTATAGTCCATGGAGATACAGTCCATGAGGTCGCACAGAGTCAGACTCAGCTGAGCGCCTTTTCCTTGCACACAAGCTACTAAGCAGCTGCGCCAGGCAGTGGCTCCAGGACGTGGCCGTTTCCATTTCCCCCGCCAGCGATGGGGCTCACGTTCAGAGGCTGCAAAGGCAGCATCTTCTCCTCCTAACCACTGGGATGTTTCTAAGCACAAGGTTGGATTTTTGAGTCCTCTACCTCTCCAAGTCTGCTCAGGTCCAAAGAATGGGCTCAGTTTGAAAAACCACTACCATATTGTAAAGTAATTAGCCTCCAACTAATAAAAATAAATGAAAAGAAAAAAAGAAGAGAAAACAAAGGTCTAAGAAAGAACCCTTGGGTTCCTGCTGCCAACTCCAGAGCACACGTCCCCTGCGGGCCAGAGGAGCCAAACGCAGCCCAATATAAGACAAACCCTAAAGCAATCCCCAATAGTGGAGCTGCCAGGGACACGGTCACTCTGTACCCAGAGCTGCCTGGGTGTGCCGTTTGCAACCTCTGAAGCAGAGAGAAGAGGGCACCTCTGCCCTCAGGGTCACTGGGGGAAAGACATAACCAAGGGAGCCAGCCACGCAGGTCAGAGCAGCCCACCTGACCTCGAGGTCACACCAGGCCAAGCCTCCACCTCAGCAGGAGGCTAAGAGCCCAGGAGAATGCAATTGGCCAATTATTTCTGAGTCCCTGAGACAAACATCAAGATCAAGCTAATAAGATGTAAGTTAGAAAAGCAAGAAGCTAGAAATCACTTAAGCACCCTGGAATTGGGGAACTGGTGAAGTAAACTGACATTCACACAATGAATCATGCAGTTAAAATTCCATTTTCAAAGAATAACACAGGAAAATTAAGTTGTTAAATATTTAAAAGCATTAATTAAAGCAACATAATCTTAGTTTTGTTTAAAAACCACACGGTGTAAGATGAGAAGGAAATAAAAGTCTTCCTAGTCACTCTCGGGGGTAGGATTAAGCTGATTTTTATTTTCTTCCTACACTGCTATATTCCTCAAGCTCTCTAAAATACGGATTTATGCTGTGCTCAATTATAAAATACAGTCGGCGTTGGGGAGCGGGAGGAGAGCATGCTGAGGGGACTCCTGGCCAGCCCCTGCCTTCAGTCTGCTTTGCTAGCATCTCCAAACTGATCTGAGCCCCGCACTCCAAGAAGAGTCCCAAGGAGGGGAGGAGCCGGGGAGTGTGAGGACGCAGCTCCCGAGGTCAGCTGGAGGGATTCCGCTCTACGGGAAGCTCTCCAGACTTCCCACCCCTTCAGCCTCCAGCGCCCTAGGGGCTTCTCCTCGTTTAGGTCCCCCCGCTTGGCCCCCTCTCCCAAGCCCATTGACCCTGGGCCCGGGGTCACTTAGTGCTCGCAGCCCTTACCTTTGGCACCTCGATCTCCCAGATGATCAGGTCGACCTTCTTGGGGTTGGAGCCTGCCTGGGCATTCTGGAAACCGTCAGGCTTCCTGAGGCCACAGCAGCTGTCCACCGAGTCCATGCTGTTCCCGTCTGAACCTGCAGGGGTGGAGGCAGCGCGCAAAGACACGGGCCCAGAGCAGTTAATAACGGACAACTTCCAAACTCGCATTCCCGGGAAGCCCCCGCCCCTCGCCCCCTCCTCAGGCTTGGCAGGTGACTGTCAGCTCGCAGTCTGGAAGGCTCGGAACAGCCCCAATGAAAGGCGGACTGGGGGTGTAGATACACCTAATTTTAGCCTGTCACTTACAGTCCCACTTGCTGAACTGGCAGCCGCGCCCAGCACAGCTGCTGGAGCAGAGACAAGGGGTAGACTGGGAAGAAACACGTCGGCTCAGCAAGGGGAGTCCACGGGCGGGGAGGGGCAGGCCAGCCGGCCCCCAAGGCCTCAACAGCCTGTGCCTGGTGTGGGTCTCGGCAGATCTCAACTGGTTGCAGCCGGGCCACATTCAGCTAAGCGGCCCCTCCCACGAAGGGCCCTGGTCCCCAAGGCCCCACGCTGGGGCACTCAGGCGCAGGCCTTCAGCTGAGCCCAGGAAAAGGGGGCGCCAAGAGGAGGCCCCCTCCCTCCCTCTGCTGAGGCCTGACTCGCGCACCGCTGAAGGCTCTCAGGGCTCCCGGTGGGTCTTCAGTCCCGAGAGGACACCCCCACTCAGGGTCTGCCAGGGGGCCCACAACCAAGACACAGGGGTCAGACGGCTTCAGAGAAGTGGCTCTGGCTGAAATATGGAAGGCTCGACTGCCAGAAATAGATCACTCCTGAGATGCTACTAACTAGGTTATTTTCCACATGGTTTCTCTAAGCCCTGGACGTAATCCCCTACCGAACGAACCCGGCCCTGCCTGGACAGAGGAGGCAGGGCCTCCTCCCAGCTACGATGAGGCACCTCCCTCGACGCTAGGGGCTCAGACAGGCTTCATGCGGGGAAAACTGCCCTTCTGGAGAGAAGTCTGCTTGGCCAACCTGGCCGATGCGGGCTCGGCTCATGCTCGGCCCCCAGCTGCCCCCAGGACCAAGCGGGATGGGCCTCCACCCTGACGGCACTTAGAGGGGGCTCAGACCACACTGCAACTCCACAGGCTCCCCTCAGCCAGTGGTCCCTGGGCCACTCGGAGCCCTGACTTCCTCAGAAGATGCTGTGTGCGGCTCCCACCAGCCCCCACCTGCCATCCCCAAGCCCCCCACCCACCACCCCTCCTTTGCGGCCTGGACTCATCCCAGCAGCCACCACTGCCAAACTGGGGTCTGCATGATGAGGCTGAAGGGCTCCTTTATTTCCAAAGGATTTCCGTCCATTTTAAGATGCTTTAAAATAATAAAAAAATAATTTAACATCCCTGAAGTTGGGTGCATCTTATGGCCTCTGACTTTTCTACACTCATGATTGGCAGCACTTTTTTTCTATCACAGGTACACACAAAACAGCAGTGTCTTAATCGGTAATAGCATCTTACAGGTGACAACACGTGGTGCACACCAGATGCTGCTGAGAGCAGTAAAATTCCCAAGCAAGAGCCCAACCTTCCTGGGGCTGAAATGACAGGGAACACCTCCAGGACAAGCAAGTTGGAGACCCACAGAGGAACCTGTGGCCTCTTTCCATGAGATAAGTGGGAATACCCCAGGGAAGCTGCAAAACCAGGGTCAGGAGCTGCTGACCTGTAAGTTAGCGGTCTGAACTGTCTACGCTGGGGTCAGCACTCGAAAAACCCATTGGACACTTCATTACCAAAGTGCCCCTTTCCCGGGGGCGGAACTGCAGCTGCACAGAAAGAAATGGCTGAGGCTCTCTTGAAGGAATAGGTGACAGCAACAGGCGGAAGGCGCGAGCCTCCCGCAAGGTTCGAGGCTGTGGCCACTCTCTGGGCACTTACCCCGAAAGAGCTTCTGGAGAAGGAAAGCAGGTGAAGACATGGGAACAAGCACATTATTAAAAGGAAATAAACCACTGAAAAAGCTCACCCATTCTTGGTACTCAAGGGGATTAAAGCTAAAGGGGCCTCTCCGTCTTTAAAAAAGCTATTAGGAAGCTAGTGTGTAAAGACAGATCAGTACACTTAAGTTACTGGATGAACCCAACTTTGAGCTGGTTCCTTCAGAAGGGCTGGGGAGGGTCCCTGGCTGTGGAACCAAGTTATAGCTCCCATGGCTTTGGGGTTCAGGGCAGTGTTCACTTCTCAGTTGCCCACCAGCTCTCTGCTGTACCCCAATTTCTGCAAGCCGCTGGGACACAGTATAGAAGAGTATCTGACTACAGAAGCAGCAGAGCAGACCAGCCGCCTTTCCCAGCTGAATGAGGGGAGACACCCCGCTCCTCTTGGGGATACCCCAGGCCCGCCTACCTCCCGAATGGTCTGCTTCCACATCCATGGTCCATCCGTCCTCAGTCCCCAAGTCCGACAGCTCCCCCTTCAGCACCCCGTTGCTGACAGGCACAGTACTTTCGGGCAGCGGTGGGGTGGCAGCCTCGCCCCTGGGGCTGGAGGAGGTCTCCGTACAACAGTCTTCAAGCCCTGAGGTGCTGGCAGAATCTGAGCGCTGCCCGGAGGCGGCCCCGGAGGGGACAGCCTGGCCGCTGTCAGACATGCAGGGGACAAGGGTGGCCTCTTCGCCCGGGCCGCCTGCCTCATCCAGCAACTCGCCCAGGGGGGTGGCCAGTGGCGGGCAGGGGGCCAAGGAGATGTGGTGTGCAGAGTTCTTTGGCTTTCTGTCCTTGGTGGGGCTGGACAGAGGGCTGCTCAGGCAGCTCACGTAGGTCTTTGGTGCTGGCTGGTCTGCCATCGGTGGCTCTGCAGAGGGGAGGGCCGTGTCCCCCAGGGCCGCGGCCGCCTCCACGGCAGCCACGGTGGGCTCGGAGGCCTCCAGGCCCAGGGGGGCTTTCTGGCTGGCGGAGGCACAGCTCTCCTCCTTCGGCCCTTGGGGCTGGGCGGCTGAGGCCTGATACACCCGGCCCGCGATCCTGCCCACGGTGGTGGCCAGCACCTCCTCGGTGGCCTCCAGGATCACTTTGGAGATGATCTGGAAGGCAGCCTGCTCGATCTTCTCGCTTCTGTCCCAGGTCTCCTCCCCGCCCTGCTCCCGGGGAAAGACTCCATCCCAGGCTCCGGCCGCCCGGCCTCGGGGCGCCAGCGGCTCCTCGGGCGCCACCTCCGCCACGTCGTCGTCCAGCGGGCGGCCCGGGCCCTTCTCTCCCGCTCCGGCCGCCCGGCCACTCTGTAACTCTAACTCGGGGGCCGGCTCCCAGGCCGCCGGCCCTTCCTCCAGCACGTTCTCTCCCAGCACCGCGTCCCCGGTGCCTTCAGCGCCCCCCGTCTCCCGGGCCTTCTCTCCGGGGCCTGCAGGCCGGCCCAGCACGGCCTCTCGCTTACACACCTCGACCGCCTCGTGGGGGAACGGAAGGCCCTTGGGGGCTGGCAGGGGACACTCCAGAGGGACAGACTTGGCTTCGTCGCCCGCGAGGGCGAGCTCCACCTCCTTGCGCGCTCCCGGGCGTAGTCTCGTGTCAGTGGGGTTGGGAAGGCTGCCCGAGGACTCGGACCTCCGGCAGACCGGGTGTGCTCGCAGCAGGGCCGGCGGCTCCAGCGAGGGCCTGCCGCCGCCGCCGCACAGCTCCCTCTCGGGCAGTGGGCTGGCTGCTGCAGGCCGCGCGTCTTCCACGGGGAGCGCCTCCTGGGTAGCAGGGCCGGCTCGCAGCACCACCGCGCCCGCCTCCACTGCTCTCTCGTGGCTGTCGAGGGGCTCTTTTTTACGGGCGAAAAACCACCACCAGCCGAGGAGCGCCAGCACTCCAGGCAGGGCCAGGGGGAAGAGTGAACGGAACTGGATCGTCATCCTGGAGGCGTGGAGTAATTACACCTGCGGGAAGAGGAGAGCGAGGGGCAGCCGTGAGAGCTGGCGAGGGCTCCTAATGGGACTCACCGTCCAGGAAGGCCGGCCGCGCCCCCTGGCCCTGGAAGGCGCAGCCCGCCCTCTGGGCACACCCGGGCTGGTGACCCACGGGGGGGAGGGGCACTGCCCCCAGCCTTCTGTTCCCTCATTCAGGCACACTCCCCTGAAACACACGGAGCCCGCTCCTGAAACCAAATCCCTTCCTGCATCACTTCTTGATGTCCAATTGTCCCTAGGTTCCCCTGCAAGGGACTAGCTGTGTTTAGTGTCTTCATTCTCTAAACTCCCAGAACACCTGTCTATTCAGGTGGTATTGGAGCACTTTTAAATACCCATGGAAATCCATGTGGACACATCCCTTGCAAGCATCCCCCAAATCATCAGTCAAGGAAACAGTAGTTACACCACAGTTAACTCAGAGCAAAGGATGAGTGAGATCTTTCAAGGGATGGGGGTGCCCCAAGGGGAGGGACCAGCAACACACACAGGGCTGTGGAAATCGAGTTGTTCGAGAGTCAGGCTGTTGAGCAGGTTCAGTGAGGCTCCTGCACCCACGGCAGAGGCTGCGCTTTTTTCTGCAGTCAACAGAGAACCAGGTTTGGTTCGCAAGGAACACACACTCCCAAGCTGTGCTTCCAGCTTATTACAGGAGCACGTCAAATGAAAGGAAGCTGAATACCTAGTCTGTCAGATCCAGGCAAGGAGGAATAAGAACCCAGGAGAAGGCAGTAGACAAAAGACAGGAAACAGCTTTCTCCACCTGTAAGATGGGGACACACTTTGTAAGGAATGGCTGGTATAAGATCAGTTGACACATACATGAAGTGCTGGTAAAGCAGGGTTAGCTCTCATGAGAGGTATGTGATGAACGTATTCTAGAATACACACTTGCATGCATTGCCTCCCTACCAACAAAATTTATTTTGTCTGCAAAAATGACAAGAATCCTTAAAATGAAAAATCCTCCACTGTTATGGTGAATTATTCCTTAATGTGGTTTGTGCTTTGTTGTGGATATAAGTGAATGCTTTAACAATTCTTTAATTGTTAAATTTGGACCAGTTTAATTTGGGCTCCCCCTGTGACTCAGCAGTTAAGAATCCACCTGAAATGCAGGAGAGGTGGGTTCACAATCCTTGGGACAGGAAGATCGCCTAGAGAAGGAAATGGCAACCCACTCCAGTATTCTTGCGTGGGAAATCCCAAGGACAAAGGAGCCTGGCGGGCTACAGTCCATGGGGTTACAAAGAGACAGACACAACTCAGTGACTAAACAACTAGTTGAATTTACTCACATCAGTGCACTCTGGAAATACCAGAGCATATTCTTGTTCCCTAGGTGGCTTTAATGCTCAGCCAAGGCAAAAGAAAGTTCAACCACTGCAAAAACAGTCCTGGAAACTTTGCTTCTCAAAGTGTAGTCTATGGACCAGAAGCACTGAGCATCATCTGAGAACTGCTACCCACCCCAGGCCCACTGAATCACATGCTGCCATTTAACAGGACCAGCAAACGATTCCCCAGCACATGGCAGCTGGTGAAGGGGTCCAGTAGAGTGTTCTCCAAAGTGAAGGGGTTGGGGAGGGGTCATTTCCAGAAACTCCCTTGTCTGTAAAGAGAAACCTTCTTGCTAATATTCAAAGATGAAGCAATGGTACTGGAAAATACAAAAGCAAAGCTAAGCAATGGCCGGGGCTCAGAAGACTGTATTAATCCCTTCAGGCAGAAAGCTTCAACGATGCTACCTTGGAGCTTCAGATTCAAACACAACCTCATGAGATGCTTTCCCTTGCATTGCTTAATCCTCAACTACCTGGTTTGGAATACATATTACCATCCTAAAGGTTAAAATAACTCAAGGGGCTGAACTTGGGTCTACTCCACATTAAATCCAAAACCCGAGGGTGTGTGCAAACAAGGCACTGTACAGAAGAAGGAAAGAAGTTTGTACTTCTCTTAAAACTTAATGATCCTATCCTATGATGCTCAAGTCCCACACCCAGAATCTTTCCTTTAAAAAAACATCAGGCAGACGTCTATATGTATTAAGAATGTTCATTGGAAACTCAGGGTTGTTGGGAGGGAAGGGTGGGAGGAAGAGAGAGTTTGGGATAGACATATACACACTGCTCTATTTTAAATGGATAACCAACAAGGACCTACTGTATAGTACATGGAATTCTGCTCAATGTTATATGGCAGCCTGGATGGGAGGCACATTTGGGAGAGAATGGATACATGTATATGAATGGCGGAGACTCTTCACAGTTGTTCAACTGAAACTATCACAACATTGCTTGTTAATCGGCTATACTCCAATATAAAATTAAAAATTATAAAAAAAAGAATGTTCACTGGGGTATCATTTGAAGCATAACTCAGAGGAATGACTGCTAAATATACTGCAGAACCTATGGACATACCAGTGTTGGAGAAGGAAGCTGATCTCACGTATTGACATGGGAAATTCGCAGTGATACAGAAAACAAAAGCTGTAGACCACTGTGCATTTGTGATTACGTTCGCATAATCCCAAGGAAAAACTGGGAAAGATCCATATCAGGCCTCTCAGTTGTGGAAGAGGGGGAGGTTTGCACATTGATCTTGCATCCTGCAAATCTTCCCAGACTTGCCTATTTATTTATCCTTATCTGTAAATAGAGAAAGTCTTCTTTCTTTCAGGAAGAGAATTTTAAACTTCTTTAACAGGGATTCTCCAACTTAGCTGCCTGTTAGTATCATCTGGGAAGCTTTAAAACCCCAAGGTGGCACCCAGATCAATTCAATCAGAATCTCGGGGTGAGACCTGGGCGTCAGGTTTTTTGTTTTTTAATCAACCCAGGTGATTTCAATGTGCAGTCAAGTTGGGGAATCACTGTTCCATAACAACCTGTGCACACCCCAAAAAAGGTGAGAGATTAAGGAGACTTGCTTTGTGTTCAATGTCTTTCACATAAAAAATTTAAAAAATGAAATTTGAGAAAGAAAAGTGGTTAGGGGGGAAAGGGGCACTCAAGATAAGGCGGCACGTCCCTGGCCTGTTATCAGATCACATGCCACAGGCAGTGGGGCTCTGGGGCTGGGGCATGAACCAGGTTTTCTCCTCATCAGCGAATTCATACTCCACTACTTCATTAATGCGGCAACCCCAGAGTTGACAGCTGAGTCCCGTCGCACTCTAGTCACCCCTACTCTCAGGTGAGGGACGAAATGGGATGGGACGGGGAGGGAGAGAAAGAAGCCCATGTCTTAACAACCCAGAGCGGGCAGTCTCCTCACTCTACAATCCAGGGGCCCAACTTCTACAGTCTTAAAAATTAGGGTGTAAGTGGTGAGCTGCTATCCCAGACACAAACAGCTGGGAGAACCTGCCCCCACCCTCTAGAACTAAAGCTGATGGCGGGGGTCTGCGCTCCCGCAGGCCCCGCCCCACTCCCAGATCAGATCTGTGCCACCATAAGGCGGGGTCACAGACACAGAGCCCCGCCGAGCTCTGGTCTTGCACCGAGGACACGCACACCTCAACCCAGCCCGTGCCAGGCCTCCCCTGCCGCCTCCCCATTCTGCTCCCATCCCAGTGCAGACTGGGGCCACGACACATGTCACCTGCCCACCTCGCCCCTCAGCCCAGCTGGGTCCGCACAAGCTGAGGCTGAAGCTCCCAGCGAGAGTCACCACCTCTAGCCCCACCCAGCCCAACAGGGCACTCAGTTAATGACAGCTCAGGAGACACTTTCTCCATTGCCAAGCCGGACAAATACCCAAAAGGGCCTCAGAGAAGGCGGGTAACGCTGCTCCCGTGAAGCGATGTCACCCACCCCACAGGACCCGGGACGTCCCAGCAGACCTCTAGCGCCCACCACTCACCCGGGCACTCAGCCGAGGAGCAGCAGCGGCTGGCCCTGTGCTGCCCGCCTCCCACAGAACTGCCCAGCTCCTGAACTAAGAGTGGGCAGACCCCCAGGCAGGAGGGGAGCGCAGAGCAGCAAGGGCACCGGGACCAGGGCCAGGAGGCCCTGGGAGGAGCAGCCACTCACCCAAAGGTGCGTGGGCACTCAGGGCATCTCGCAGGGAGCCCCGCTTCCCACCAGTCAGCAACTGCGCCTCACGTCCTTGGCTCTTCAGTCTGGGAGGGCCCTACCTGAGCGAACGTCACTGGATAGACTTGCGAATCAGTGAGGTGCCCATCTTCCCTGCTTCACAAGGTCTGACGGGCCTGGACAGGTGGTGCAGGAAGCGCCCACCGCTCCTTAACCCCGGACACACACACACACACACACACACACACACACACACACACACACGATCACGCGTTGCTCTCTTGGCCCTGGCACACACAGACACACACACACACACACACGATCACGCGTTGCTCTCTTGGCCCTGGCGCGCACACACACACACACACACACGATCACGCGTTGCTCTCTTGGCCCTGGCACACACACACACACACACACACACACGATCACGCGTTGCTCTCTTGGCCCTGGCGCACGCACACACACACACACACACACACACACACGATCACGCGTTGCTCTCTTGGCCCTGGCGCGCGCGCGCGCACACACACACACGATCACGCGTTGCTCTCTTGGCCCTGGTCCTGTGCATGTGTGACTTGTGTTCTAACATGACCCTCTGAAGATACAAGCGGCATTTAGCACCACAGGTCTGAGGGCCTCACACTCACTGGGAAGGCAGGTTCCTCCCCGAGGGCCTCCTACCAGGAGGCCAAGGACACTGCCTCCCACTGGGAACAGCCTGGCAGAAGAATGCAGAAGGGACCTTAGCACTGGTGGGGAGGACGGCCTGGCTATTTTGAATCTGGAGGAACTGAATAGCTGCCTGTTTATTTTTAGCAGGTCCATTTGCTGGGGAATAGATGCAGGCTGGCTGGCTTCCCAGTGGTCACACAGAGCCCGAGGCTGGCACGTGCCACAGCCCCCCAAGGCTGCAGCATTCACCTGGACTCCCCAGGACCTAAAGAGAGTTCTTCCTTCTCCCAGAGGCACCTGCAGCTTGTCAGAAGAGCTTGTTGCTGCTGCTGTGAAGTTGCTTCAGTTGTGGCCGACCCTACGAGACTCCACAGACAGCAGCCCACCAGGCTCCTCTGTCCCTGGGATTCTCCAGGCAAGAATACTGGAGTGGGTTGCCATTTCCCTCTCCAAAGCATGTATGCATGTTAAGTCACGTCTGACCCTGTGCGACCCTATGGATAGCAGCCCACCAGGCTCCTCCGTCCACAGGATTCTCTAGGCAAGGATACTGGAGTGGTTTGCCATTTCCTTCTCCACAGAAGAGCTTACCCCTAGGGAAATACTGATCTCACCCCCAAGACTGACGACCAGTCCAGTCACTGCAGTCTACAGCCTTCTGCTAAATAAGAAGGCAAATTTCCAGGAGCTTTGTTAAACAAGAAAACAAGTGTTGGTCCCAGTAACTAAGTCAATTTGGCTGCAGTTATTGTTAGAAAAAGAGTGGCATGTGACTCATGATGGGGTGGGGCGGGGGAACTGATCGTAACACAAGAGCTGAGGGAACACCAAGAGACTCACAAGTCCAGTGTGGGCTTGGGCCTGGATCCACTCCTGTGTTCTGAATGGACTTTCATACACTCTCCAAGTGGAAATCGGAACGTTTCTTCCATTATTCCAGCATGATGTGTTCACTTTTGCTGAAGATGATCCCGGGGTGTTTACCAACAGGGGGCGCAAGACACCCCATCTCGAGAGTGTCCAGCACATCAAACTCTTGCTAAGGAGCTTCTCCTCTTAAGGGGGGCCTTCCAAGGACAGGAAATGGCTACGTGACCCAGAACCTAAAGCCCAGCATTTGCTGCCACCGCCTTCAGAAAACAGCAGGCTGCTGGCTAGGCCAACTTCACCCCCACCGGCCCACCCCCCCTCACCACCCTCCAACCCGGAGGAAGGTCACACACACAGAGGTCTCTGCATAGGACTACCAGGGTGTCTCTGGATTTGTACAGGATGCATTTACCCAATTCCTCATCAGGTTGAGGTTATGCACATACATTTAAACCATGCAAATGAAAGCTTCCTGTCACCAGAAGCTGACAATGCCAATGGAAGACTCTGGGTGTCTCTCACACACAGAACTGCACCAAGCTGAGCCCACCTTCGGAAGTGGCAAAAAGAACTCACCCCAGGAGGCTGTCTCAAAGAAGGCCAGGGTCTCCTTAGGTTGTAATGGGGCTGAAGACAGAAACTGAGCTTCTAAACCAAGATGCCCTGGGGGGCGGAGGGGGCAGCAGAGAGGAGGAGAGAGTCGGGAGCCGGAGCCGAAGGCTGGTGGGGGAGGACAAAGCAGTGTGACCTCTGCCATGATGGCGGCAGAAAGAAGTTGTGGCAGCTGAGACTCAGCCAAAGCAGAGCAGGTCGCCAGACGCAAAGGCCTGGGCCATCCCCAAGGGGCGACCGCAGGCTAGGACTAGAGGCCACTTAGTCACAAGGGGCTCCTGGGCACTGGCAACAGGACCAGGGTAACAGAGGAATGGAACCTTAAATTTAATGTTAACTTAAAGGTACAGCCACGTGCAGCGAGTGGCCACCTAGCGCACGGAGCACAAACGCAGTGCCAGAGGGCGTTCTCAGAGACCTGGAGGAGACACGAGAGTGGACAAACGCCGTGATGGCCAGAGCCTACCTGGCCGGGCAGAGTGTGGTGCTGCCCCTGAGGGTGCGGGATGGTGGTGCGCTGGGCCGCGGACCCTCAGCAGCATGACTGAGGCCCCGGGATCACAGTGCCGCGGCCATCCTCAGGCGGTTGGTCTCGCCCAGCCCGTGCTCACAGGGTTGTTACCTTCATCCTTAGGGGGCCTGGCTGGGCTGTGACTCGTGTAAGCACCCTAGAGATTCCACACTAGCTCACAGAGGGGGCTGCTCCACACCCTCCATTGTGATGGCCCAGCTCAGCAGCAGGGCAGCCAGCGCGGCCAGCCCCGCCACGCTGCCCACCTTGGCGGGACCCACAGTCTTCCCAGCTGCCCTCCAGGAGACTGGAGGCTTCTCCCAGTAATGTCTGGGTGAGACGATCTGCTCAGGGAAGCCTTCTCCTGCTGAAGCAAAAACTTGGGGTCTGGTACCAGAGCTCCAGGTAAGAAGCCAGAAGCAAAACATCCCATCTGGACGTGGTCTCAAATCAAGACCTCCTCCTCCTCCGGCTCAATTCAAAATTAAACTTCCAGTTTGGAAAACTTCAGAAACCAGAAACTCACACAAGGACACAAGGAATGCCCCGAATCCCCCCATTCCTCCGACTAAACCCACAACCATCTAGCCTCATTCAGCTTCAGGTGATAAAAACAGCATCTCCTACAAAAACCCTCCCACTGCATCCCCTGAACGACAATGTCACATCCATCCTGCCCCTCATCCCTGGCTCCTGGCAACCTTCTTGCTTTACCAGTGACTTCTGACAGGTCTCTGAGGACGGTGACAGATCAGGTGCCAGGGAAGTGCTCCCAGGCACATGGAGTTCCCACCCATGACCATAGAACACAAGACTGCCCCAAAGATATGAAGGTGCGCCTGGACAGCAAGCTCACCTGAAAGTTATTAAGGACGGCACATGCCTTCCAGAGGAATCAGAAAAGATGCTGAGGAGAGGCAGAAGGCACGAAGAGGTAGTCAGACACTGACTTCCCAAATGGCAGACAGTGCAACAGGACTAACTCAGAAATGACATAAATGCATAAGGTAGTTTCTACTCAACAAAAAATTCATTGGTGCCAAAGGTACACTGATACAGTGGGGCACAGACATGAACCAGACAGAAACACGGCCCTCTTTCAAGCCCTTCCGTTTCTCTGGGGGAAAAGCCCCCAATGACGTCTTCCTCAGTTGGCCTAGTCCTGCCACTGACCAATTGACAAGTTCAGCCCAAGAGTCAAGCAAGTGTCCTGGTTGGGGGGGAGGGATCTGGCCACCAGATGTCCCAAATCTGACTGTCCCGGGTAAGAGAAGACATGAGCATGAACGGCAGCACTGGGACAGTCAGGTGGGGTGGGGGTGCCTGTTCAGCACGCAGACTTTCATTCTTGCCACTACCTGGTACCCAAATCTGGATCCCCTCTCATTTCAACTACTCGGAGAGTAAAGCCGGTCTTTTGCGGGCATGGTGTTGATAGAAGGGATCTGAGGGCCTGGCATTCTCTGCCGTCTTTCCACCAACCCTTCGCCTTCGGCCACACAGCCCTAACCCGTGCCTTCAAAGGGACCTGTCCTTGTGCTCAGAGCGGCTTGCTTCTGGCTGGCTGCCCACCTTCGCACACGTCCAAGGCAAGACTAGGGAGTGAAAGAAGAAAGGAAGGGAAGGAAGCAACACAAGCGAAGGGGAGCAGGAGGCTCCAGGTCGCAGGGGCCCCGGGATGCTGAGCACGCGGTGAGCACGAGGGGCTCCCACCAGCGGACTGCAGCGGCCAAGGCCCGGGGAGAGCCAGAGGCTGGAGAGAGAGTCGGAGAACACCAAGCTAAAGAAACATAGGAAACCAAGGAGGGCAAGAGGAGGAAGGGGGAAGACCAGAGCGGAAACTCGGAGAACCAAGAACTCTGCAACCATGACAATGTAAATACCACAACCCTGTAACGTGACCAAATGCTGAGCTGCCCCTCTACTGAGACAACGAGGCAGGCGGGTGCGGGGGGGCGGCGGGGGGGGGGATGGGTAGGAATCGGCCAAGTCATTATCTTCCAGAGTAGAAAAACAAAACAGACAATACTTTTTAAAAGGAAGGACGGGAAAAAAGAAAGAAAGTAGTACACTACTTAGAAACACAGCCGGCCCTCCTTACCCATGGATGCAGAACCCGAGGACAGAGCCTATAGGGCAGTGAACATGCGCGGGTTTGGATATGCGGAGGTCTGGACCTGACCCCCCAGGAGACCCAGAAGTACTCGGGAGGGAGGCCAGACCCCTCCAGAAGGGGTCAGGACAGGTGGGCAAACACTCTGGGCAAAGGGCTGTTCTTTCAAACCTTAGCAGAGTCAAGTCAAATCTTTCTACAAGCAACCCTATGATAAAAAATTAATACATTCCTAAGTATTAACTACAATGGATATTCTATTACGAAACAACTTTTACCTATATGATTAATACATATTAGCGCTAATCCATCTATGTACAAACTTATACTGCTTTATTTTCAAATAATAACTGATAGCAATCTTGCTTCAAGAAACCCCCAACCACCCCTCTGACACACAGCAACAATCAGAAAGAGAACATGCTTACTGAGGTCAAGCTAGCCTCAGGCAGTAGAACCCCTCAGAGCCAGCAGTTTAATAAAGATTAAATACCCACAGGGAGCCAGGTTCCACCGCAGATGGGGAAGCCCTCAGGAAGCAAAGATGGAGGGGGGGTAGGGAGTCACATCTCAAGTAACAACACTGCAGAGATGGGGAACCCATGTAAGAAACCCGCAGCCTCTCAAGTTCAGAGCACCAAGCCCTGGGCAACCCCTCATGCAGTGGATTAACTATGCTCCTGTGCAACCTTACTGCCACCCTGCTTATTTAACTTATATGCAGAGCACATCATGAGCAACGCTGGGCTGGAGGAAACACAAGCTGGAATCAAGACTGCCAGGAGAAATATCAATAACCTCAGATATGCAGATGACACCACCCTTATGGCAGAAAGTGAAGAAGAACTAAAGAGCCTCTTGATGAAAGTGAAAGAGGAGAGTGAAAAAGTTGGCTTAAAGCTCAACATTCAGAAAACTAAGATCATGGCATCCGGTCCCATCACTTCATGGCAAAGAGATGAGGAAACAGTGGCTGACTTTGTTTTTTTGAGCTCCAAAATCACTGCAGATGGTGATAGCAGCCATGAAATTAAAAGACGGTTACTCCCTGGAAGGAAAGTTATTACCAACTTAGACAGCATATTAAAAAGCAGAGACATGACTTTGCCAACAAAGGTCCATCTGGTCAAGGCTATGGTTTTTCCAGTGGTCATGTATGGATGTGAGAGTTGGACTATAAAGAAAGCTGAGCACCGAAAAATTGATACTTTTGAACTGTGTTGTTGGAGAAGACTCTTGAGAGTCCCTTGGACTGCAAGGAGGTCCAACCAGTCCATCCTAAAGGAGATCAGTCCTGGGTGTTCATTGGAAGGACTGATGCTGAAACTGAAACTCCAGTACTTTGGCCACCTCATGTGAAGAGTTGACTCATTGGAAAAGACCCTGATGCTGGGAGGGATTGGGGGCAGGAGGAGAAGGGGACGACAGAGGATGAGATGGCTGGATGACATCACCGACTCGATGGACATGGGTTTGAGGGGACTCAGGGAGTGGGCGATGGACAGGGAGACCTGGCATGCTGCAGTCCATGGGATCACAAAGAGTCGGACACGACTGAGCAACTGAACTGAACTGCATCCTGAACGGTACCATCTGGGAGAGCTGAGAAAATGTGTAGTTTAAACGAGGAGCCTGGGCCAAGGAAAGCCGGACGAAGCCTGCCGGGGAGAGGGGGAGCTTGAGCTCCAGGGAGCACAGTCAGTGAAGGTCTCTGCAGAGGTGGCAGCAGCGTGAACACCAAGGAGCAGCTCTGCCAAGACCTGAGAGGACGGGAAAGGAGGTGGAGAAGTTCCAGCGGGGAGAAGCCAGGCCAGAGTCCTGCAGCATTCACAAGGCTGGTTGACTCAAGAGCCGGCAGAGGCGGAGGTCAGGACAGGACTACGGGCTGCTGCCCAAGGAGCCGTTCCTGGCACTGTTGGGCAGACGCTGAGCTAAAGGCGAAGCACCTGGGGGAACAGGCTCACCCAACTCCCTTCAGAGAGGGTGCCCCAAGAGCCAAGGGACTGCAGGTTCTTAATAAACAGAAGCTGACTGCAGAATCCACTCCAGGACAGAGCGCCTCTGCGGCTGGTGGCACAGCAGGGACACACAGGGTGAGACAAGAGGTTCCCTGAGCAAATTCATCTGCCAGGAAGCCCCGGGGGCACACCCCTCATTAGCCTTGGGGAACTGTAGCTAACTGTTACCCTCAGCCCTTCACACCTTCAAACGAATCTGTCAGAATAACAGGGCCCAGGCCCCCTCCACCAAGGGGGGTTGGGGACAAAGGGCAGCAACAGACAGACAGACACACACATACATGCAGCCCCACAGAAGCCCTGGCCACTTCTTTCAATCAGACTTTGCGAAAACAATCTTGCTCTCCAGCCAACATAAACCATAGGCAACAGAGGACCTTATAAGGCTTGAAGCTTCCTTAATCAGAAACAGGGAGAGGGGCTGGAGCTGGCAGCTCCGAGTTACAGGAAAGAAGGAACGCGGGAGGGGCAGGGGGAGAAAGGAGGGCAATGAGGAACAAAACGTATTCGTCAACCCCCTTTTTCATCTCTTTTGGGCCTCAGTGACTCCCCAGGAAGAATTCTCCGTGAACGGCATGAGTTTCCCTTCTCTTGTGGTTTTCCTTTGGCTTAAGCCAGAGGACGCCGGTTACCAGGCTGCGGTTCTTTAGTGGCCGGTCCTCAGGCTGGGTGAGTTCCATGGAAACAGAACCCAGCCGCGGGGTCGTCTTTCCCCAGGATGGCAGTCCTGACCTACAAGCATCTGCTCAGAAGGCTGCCTTGGTCACATGTCTGCCTGCCCAGGAGACAGGGCTGGGTCCCTGCCACAGGTCGCAACAGGAGTGGCAGCCCCGGGGACCTCATGAGTGGACACTCCCACACCCACGGCCCCCACGACGGTCTCCAGGGGGGCTTTCTTCTCCTCCCTCCCTGATTAAGAGAGGTGGCGGCTTTGGCGCTAGGACCTGCCCCACACACTGAAGCCGCATGCACTTGGCCCTCCTAAAGGAACCACCTGCTAAAAATAGCATGACAGCACATGCTTTGGCAGGGCAGGCCGCACCAAACTCAAAGGACAAAGCGAGGAGGTTATTCTCAGGCCCAGCCCATGCAGCTCCGGGTAAGCCACTCCTTTCTCTCCGGAGGGACAGGAAGGGGGAGGTGAGTCGGGTGGAAATCCACAGGGCGGGGGAGGGGGGTGGAAACCTGTCCTCCAAGCCAAGGCTGGAGGGAAGTGATGGGGGCAGCAGGGAGGCCTGGGGCAGAGGGCTGGGCCGCCTCCTCCAACAGGGACCAAGCTGCTCTGGGCTGCAGCCTGCTGAGGGCCAGGGGACTGTCCCGTGACCCTGTGCGAGGTCTGACAGGCCACACTATTATTAGCCAAGGACTGAGTGGCTTCACAATGGCCTCTTCAGCCAGGTGACCAAACTAAGCCATAGAGTCTTCACAGCAGTTTTCCTGGCCCTAAGGCAGGGCTACCTCGCTTAGGAGGCTGTCTGCTCTTAGTCACTGCCATTATTGTGCAGATAGAAGGCACTGGACGGTTGCATAATTCCGATGATAAAAACACTGGAAATATAAGGGCGTTAAAGATCCTTAACTCCCGTTTCCCATAAAATAACACTGAAAGAAATGAGATACAAATACCTCCCTCCCAGGGCTGAATGAGGCTGGAATGATTTAACAGTCTGACTCAGTTTGCGGGATAAATAATTTTATGTTTCAAAAGCCTGGTTTCACTTTCTGGATGAGGATGGAAGGGTAACAGGGCAGTTAATAAGAAAAAGCCTCAAAGGGCCCGACCTAGCCCAGCCCTGTGTCCTGGAATCAGCTTCCTTTTCGCAGGGCCTTGGCTTCCTCATACACAAACTAGAAATTATTAACCTGATAGGGATGAGAGAGAATAAAAAGGGAATAATGTGCAAAAACCCTCCTAAGTTATCACGTATACAGCAGATGCTCAATAAATGTCTTAGAAATCTTCTACTGTCAGGCTCCGAGAAAAGAGTTCATATTATACGCCAAAGGCCAGTCTAGCAGGGTTCAAACTAAGCACACCCAGGACTAGATGAGGGGCATATGGAAATAAAGCCCACTCCCCAGAGCCAGACCCACACCAACACTTGGGGATGCCCACTGGGAACCAACTCTGCCCAAAGCCTTCGGTAAAGACAGGCTTCCTGCCGCTGAGATGGCCTGCAGGGACAGAATGAAAACGATACTTGTCTGTAAGGTGTGCGCAACCTGGCTTAGAAAGGCCACGCTGGGGTCCTGCAGAAGTCACCAGGCGACTGGAAGGACCAAACAGCAAGTCTGCTGACACGACGACTAAGGCCAATGAGCACAGGCCTCAGAGAACCAGCGAGGACCTTTACAATGATCAACACTCTCTCAAGCCAAGATGGCTTTCCAAAGGCTTAGTGTCTAGCCCTTCGCTTCTCACTCCCATCCCCAGACCCCTTGCTACACGCCTTGCTCAAACCGTTTCATAATTGATCACTGCCCTCCAAACTGGCAGACCAGAACTTACTTCTGGACATGCCATGGAGAGAGCTGATAAATAACTTGTCACCAAAGATGTTGGGTTTGTGCAATAAAGAAGACTAAGGTCAAACACGTGATGCTTTATAAGGCGAGACAATGAAGCTTTTAGAGTTGGGCAAAGAACTAAGACTATCCAACAGAGCTTTCGGTGATGATGTAAACATTTCTGATCTGTACTGTCCAGTACCGCAGCCTTGGGCCACATGAAGCTATGTGAGCATGTGAAATGTGACTAATGTCACCAAGGAGCCTAATTCTTAAAATTTCCTTAATGCTTTAAAAAGCTTAAATTTAACTAGCTACCCATAACTAGTAGCTATCTATAGGACAAGGCAGCTCTACACCCTCAGCCCTAAGGATGGATTCAGGAAAATAAAGATATAGTAAAAATAAAAACATTTAATACGGTAGCACCTGAGAGCTAAGTGAACTTTAAGTGCACTTAAAACAGTGGATTGACCTTTGGCTTGTACTATCCTGGCATCCCTGGCCCAAACACACCCCACCCTGCAGGCAACTCCACCCCCCAGCAGTTGTAAGGGGCAGACTAACTCCAGGGCTCCCAGAAGCACAATCTGAATGCATTTTATGCTGACTAACTTTATTCCCCCAGCTGCAGAAACAGACCTGCCCGGAACTCAAACCAGGTTTCAGCCTTGAAAGCTGTAGAGACCTCAACCTCCACCCCACTCTGCCATCCCCAATCAAGACTTCTGTTAGCTAAACCCTCAGGGATGAAACAAGCCCCCTCAGCCCTCAGCACACCACAGCTTTACTTCCAGAACTTTCCTGGGGCTCTACTCTGTTCCTAAGTGCATGGGCCTCAGTGAGGACCAGCTAAGTGGAGGCAGCCAGCCTGTACTGCCAGATGGGGACAGAAAGTTTAGTATCAACTTCTGCAAATTTATCAAACTGAAGCTGTAGAAACATTCAGATGGCAAGAACTGGACAGAACAAGGACCACTTAGCAGAACCATACAGGAGGAGGAAAAGGACACCTTGAAAGGTCCTTAAGACTGAAAGCCAGTCCTTAGAATGCTGAACGATAACGCACACTCCTTTTACTGCAATAATCTGCTTAGGAAGCAACAGAAAGAACAGAATCATGGACCTGATGACTCCTTGTTCTCCTCACAAAAGCCCTCCAGAGGGCTGAGTGTAAGTCCAAACCCAAATTAAGTCAGTTTCTCTATCCTTCAATTTGTATTTTTATTTGCCACTGAAACAATTCCGAGTGACCTCCAGCATCACCCTCACCCTCCTCAACTGTACTCAGAAGTGTGAGGACTAACGGATTAGGGAGGCGTCTGCTTGTAACTCACCTCGAAGAGTAACTATCAAGGAAAAGGCGTCCCCTAAATTTTAGCTTCTGTCTCCACAAGTGACTTCTTCAGCCACTCTGTCCTACCCAAAGCACTGTTCTTGTTCTGCACTGCCCAAGTTTAAAATTAGGTACGAGGGCCAGCAGGCCAGTGAAAATGCCACACACAATCGGTACTTGATGTTAATAACTGAAGGTGAAATCTGTGTGAGGCATTACACCAGAAAGGGATGTAGAAGAAACGATGTGCCCTAGGAATGAAGATCTGGGATTAAAATATATCCCACACAGATCAGCAACTCAAATAACATGAGATGATTTCAATGGGCTAAGAGGCCCATAAAGACCGGCCTCCTCCCCAGAGGAGAGAAACCCTAGATGGCAGGCTGAAGGTATTAACTCACCCCCAAACTTCCCCACCAGAGCACAACAGTCCACACTGCAGAGAAGCCCCCTCATTCAAGACTCACAGGGAAGATTAGGAAGGAAGCACTTGGGGAGAATGGGCTGGAAAGCACCAGCTCACCAGGCACGTGGCTTGAGCCAGGAAGCTGGCTGGCAATGTGTAGGAAGCCAATTTTTCCTCCTTCCAACCAAGCTTCCAGGTGAGAGGTTGGGGAATAGGGTCCATTTATTAATATTCAAGTCACTTAACAGATTCAAGAGAAACAAAGTCAATCTCAGAGACTCTTTAGAAGGGGGGAAAAAAATAATCTGTGAGTACCCAACATGTGCCAGGCACAGCGCTGCACCCCACAAATATCTCAATTTGTCTTGAGGATGAAAGAAGACTGAAAAGCTTAAAACTAACCTACACCCACAAACAATGATTTTGACCTGGCCTGGGCTCAACGCCCAAGAATAATTTGCATTACTAGGTAGAACAAATTACTTTAAAATATTGACGCCGAGCAACCTTATACTGGAGACATATCTCCTTGGCACCTGAGCAGCCATTTCCAACAGACAGCCTCACTGACACCCTGCAGTGGTCAAGTAAATGTACTTCCTAGAAACAGCTGGGAGGAAGAACTGGTAGTCAAACCAAGAGGTAGACAGTAGACCAGTCCCACTCACAGGCTGGGAGGGGATCAGTTATCTGCAACTTCAGGGGCCATCACCTGACAAAACGTGGGACAATAGAGCCTATTTAATTCAGACAGGCACCAAGGCTTCAGTGATTTGCATACCTGTAGGATCCAGAGAACCTACTACAGCCCAAGGCCATTCTTCATCTAAACACACAGCCAGGAATTACTACCCGGAACCCGTGAAACAAGTTCAGAAGTTAAAGAGGAAAGGTTCAACACAAGTCAAAAAAAGCTCCCCCGAGACTTCTTCACTTGTCTCCAGAGCTAAGAATGTCTTAAAACATCAGCAGGTGAATCCCTTGGACTTCAAGAACAGAAGAATTTGACAGACGGGTACATCATGCTCCCCTCTCTTCACTTCAAAGATGCTCTGCACCTTTAAGAGCAAAGGGGATGGGCACTGCTAAGAGCTCAAACTTCTAATTAGAATTTTAAAAAAATTATTTGGGAAGGACTTAGTTCCAAGAATACGGCAGCAAGGTAAGGTTACTAGTTCCCAGAATTGATTGCTTTTTGTGAATGGGGTTTCTTAATCAATCATTTCGACAAAGGAGGTGGGGGTATTGGAAAGCAAACCAACCAACAGATATGACTGTACCGAATGTCCAGCCACCCAGATTAACCTACAGGAGATACATTTAAACACCAGACAGCCTGTACTTCCGCAGGGGAAAGACAGCTAGTTCGACCTCACGGCTCTGCCCATACACCCGACACGACTTGAGAGGCCGCCTCTGACACCTGTAGTTCTGTGCACCGGGCTGGCGTTAGGGGAGGACGAGGGGGCAAGAAGGCGCCTGCCAACCTCGGCATCTCCGCGGGAAAGGGGGACGGCGAAACGCGCGGTCTTCCCAGCCAGTCGACAGGGCACCACCTGCCACCAACAGCTCCTGTCCTTCTCTGGGCCTCCTCCGGGGGAGGAAAATAGGAGCCACCGTACCCACGGTGGCACAAAACAGGAGAGCTGGTGAAAGCTCACCCCCGAAGCATCCAGACCAAAGCCTGCCCACGCACACTGGGACCTGGGACCCCGAAACCAGCGTGCTCCCACCGGCCCGAGCGGGGCGCGGGCGCCATGCGGCTCGGGAGCCAGGCGCCCCGGGGTGCGAGGTCAGCGGGCGCCCGGGGCAGTACGGCCTCCCCCTCCCCGGACACCCTGTAAAGGGCCTGGGAGAGCTTGTCTTCGAGAGACACCAAGCCCTCGATACCGGGACCCTAAACCTCCCTCCTCCCATAACAAGGTTCCAAGCACAGCCCATCTCCGAGCTCAGCCTCGCGGTCCCGCAGACGGAGCCCCCGTGCCCTGAGTTCGCTGCGTGCCGCTCCCAGGGGCTGGGCTGCCCGCTCGGGTGTGCCACCGCCGGGCCTCGGTGCGGCGCAACCCGGGGCACGACGGGGGAGCCCAGAAGTTGGGGGAGCTCTCTTTAGTGACCAGCTCAGCTCCAACCCCGGAGGGGGCGGGGGAACGGCGCCCGCGGGCCTTCGGACACTCCCGCGCCCTTGTGAGCACCTGGCCTTGCCCCCCGCCGCCGCCTCTCCCGGCGCAGGCCGGGCGCAAGCGACCTTTGAAAGGGAAACGCGCGCGAGGCCGGGCGACCTTGGGTGGGACGCACTGGCGTCCGCGCCCCGGGAGGGTGTGAGCCGCAGCTCCGTGAAAGTTAAGCCGCGGAGAGGTGGACGGAACGCCGCGCCCGCGCTTCCCGCCCCCCGGGGACGGGGACGCGCGCGGAGGGCCCCGCGAGGCTGCAGAGGGCGGCCGCGGCCGGTCACCAGAGGGGCGTCAGGCGGGGCCCGGCGGGACGCGCGGGCGGCGGGAGGCAGAGGGCCTGCCTGACAGGCGGCGACGGCCCGGGCGCCTCCGCGCGAGCTCTGCGTCGGGCGCCTCAGCGCCGCCCCGACGGCGCCGCCCCCGGGGTCCCCGCAGGTGCTGCCCGTTTCACCGGCGGCCCCCACTTACCGCCCCTCGGCCCCCGTCGGGGTGCAGAGTCCTCGCGCCGCCGCCGCCCCCCCGGCCCCCGCCTCTGCGTGCGGCCCCTCAGCGGAACGCTCCGGCCGCTCCCCCACGTGCTCGGCCGGGCCGGGGGAACACAGACACATTAAATACCGAGGACGCGCGGCGACGTGCCCGCGGCGCGACGCAGGCCCCGCCCCCCGCCCTCGTGCCCCCACGCCAGCCCGCCGCCCCTGCGCGTGCGCGCCGCTCCCGGCCGCGCCAGAGGGGGCGCGGTCTAGAGCGCTCCGCCGCCGCCCGCCGTCCGCCGCCGCCGCCGCCGCTAGGCGCTGCCAGTGCTCTCGCGAGATGAGCTGTCGTCTCGGTGGGGCTCGGTAGACAGGCCGCTCTGGATGCTCTGGGACGCTTCTCGCGCGTTTCCGTCGGCGAAGCTCCGAGCTCTGCGCGCGTTAGCCCGCCTCGGCCGCGGGCGGTCTCCGGGGCTGCTGAGACCGTCTGCCTGCTCCGGGATAGGGAGGCCCCTGGAACAGGCAGAGGGGCAGCTGATGGGCAGCGCTCCCCTCGCCTTCACTTAAATAGATATATTCAGTGTGATTCATCATTGCATTGTAGGCATGATTTGGTGGTATTTAATAGTTGCACGATAACTGCATAGTGGGAGTGCCCGTCACAACTCAAATGTCACTCTTGCCCCTTTTCACAACTTCGTGATGTCGAAATGACACACTTTGCTCTAAAGACGAATGGGATTTGGAATAATTCTTGCCAAGAGGAAACAGGAAAATAAATTGCGCCTCCGGTAGGCTGCAGTCCATGGGGTCGCTAAGAGTTGGACGCGACTGAGCGACTTCACTTTCACTTTTCGCTTTCATGCATTGGAGAAGGAAATGGCAACCCACTCCAGTGTTCTTGCCTGGAGAATCCCAGGGACGGCGGAGCCTGGTGGGCTGCCGTCTGTGGGGTCGCACAGAGTCGGACACGACTGAAGCGACTTAGCAGCAGCAGCAGCAGCAGCGACTTAGCAGCAGGAACCCCCGGTACAGGTGGACAGGGTCGGGTTCCAGCTGGCCAGGGAGGTGAGGACAGGAAGTGAAAAAAGCTCATGTTAAGAACTATTACTTATGAACATGCTTAATCCTCCCTAGTTTTCAAGTGCAAATTTAAATGATGATGAGATAACATTTGCCTATTGAGTTTTAAGTATATATTCATATATATATGTAAATGTGAATTCCAATTGTATGATGTTATTAGGGACAGGAAGGAAACAATTAGGAAAGAAGTAATAGGAAGAGACCTATTTTAATTTCTGTGGTTCAGAAAGGCCTGAGGTGAAATTTAAACTGAAACCTGCCTGATGAGAAGGAGCTGATCTAGCAAATTGTACTTAAGAGTTGGATTGGGAAGTATTCCTGCAGAGGCAGCTACATTGCCTGTGTTGCAGGAAACAGTGTCTGACCAACTAGATTGGTGTGAATGGACTGCAGTGAGGTGGGGAAAGTGCTGGAAAAGTTTGGAGGACTGTCAAGGGAAGGGTTTTTTTTGGGAGGGTGGGTGGTGAGGGAACTGGGTCAGTTTATAAACCATAGTAAAGCTTTGATTTTATTTTACTCTGTTCAGCTGCCGGGCATGCTTCTATTCTACCCCAGGGCCTTTGCAGTAGTTGTTCCCTCCCACTGGAATATTCTGCAGAATTCAACTCTCTCACCTCTTTCACCTCCTACTCAGTCTCAGTGAAACCTTCCTTGGAGACCCTGTTTAATAGCTGTAAACACATACACACAATTCCCCGTCTCTTCACACCTTCTTTATTTTTCTTGACGGCATTTACCACAATCTCTGTACTATTTCTTTTCATGAATGGAGGCATTGTTGAGGGTAGAACACAGAGCCAGAGCCGGCACTCAGTAAAAATGTTTAGTGAATGAATGGGAAGCCATAAAGAGGATGAAGTAGAGAGCTACACTATCATTTCTGCTTTGAAATGGGAGCTGGAGCTGCTGCAGAAAGGACAGGCTAGAGCAGGGGGTCCCCAACCTCCAGGCTACAGAGGTACCTCCTGTCGGATCAGCGGTGGCCTTAGATTAGAAATAAAGTGCACAATAAATGTAATGCACTTGAATCATCCTGGAACCATGACCCCCCCGCCCCCACCGATTTGTGGAAAAGCACTCTTCCATGAAAACAGCCTTGGGTGCCAAAAAAAGTTGGGGACTGCTGGACTAGAAGATGACTGGCATAGAAAAAGTGAGACCAGTTGGGAGGCTGGTACAGAGGTTCAGATGAAAAAAGATGTGGCCTGAGGCAAGAGCCATGGCAGTGAACGGAAGTGAGACGCTTTGGGCTCAAGGTAGATTTCAGAAGTAGTAGCAACAAGACTGGCTCATGTTATGGACGGTAAACAAGAGGGAACCAGGCTTCCTCTGGCCTGGGTTACCGGTGTGAAGTGGGTGCAATTGAGCGAGATGGGAGCAGAGAATCACTCGTTTCCTTTTGGGCCCATTAAGTCTAAGGAGAGAAGCTGTGGTTGGACTGATGGAAAGTTCTGGTCCAACAAACAGGTAGATTTTTGTCACTGTAAATTATAAAAGTGGCCCTCTGGTTTTCTACATCTCGTACATTTTTATGAATGTTTCTTGTTTGACTCAGCTTTCAGTTCTGGGTCTTTGTTGTGAAGTTTCTGAGCCTGTCCCAAAACTGAGTGAGGGCTTGATACCTGACCATGGGGAATTTCGTCAAAACATCCTCAAACATGCTTTCATCAAAAGCAGTCCAGTGGTTAAGACTTGTGTAAGACTCCACACTTCCAATGCAGGGGGCATGGGTTCAGTCTCTGGTTGGGGACCTAAGATCCCACATGCAGCTCAGCTCTGCCAAACAAACAACAAAAAACCAAGAGCATCATCTTGTGAGGCTCTCTTTAAACATCAGTCAGTTGTCTTCTCCCAGCAGCCTCTCCGTCAAGGGCATATATTTGAGTAACGCCTGCCTTTCCTACTGGAAGCGTCTACAGAAAGAACATTTTCAAGTGCTAACAAATAATGAACCGTCTCCTTTACGGGCAATACAGTGAAGGAGTGGCTTTCCTCCTTCAGTCTCACTGAATGAACAAGTCAAACTCACCTCTCTGACTCTCCATTCTGCTCCCTGTTCCCGTATCTGCAGAGTATTTGATTCTGCCCTGGACCGTGTGTGTCTGCAGGAAAAAATAACCTATTTCCTTCCAGAGAAGTCAGTGGAAAGATTTGGAGGGTAAAAACACCGGCGACTGATACTTAGTGAGCACATAATGCCCAGCACTGTGCCCAGCACCTTTTTCTAACCTGCCCCAGCCTCATTCACACAGAAGCAGAGACTGGTTTTTTTGTTTGTTTTTTTTTTCAACTGGAGGGTCATTTCTTTACAATGTTGTGTTGGTTTCTGCCATACAACAACAGTGAATCCGCTTGAAGTATATACCTGTGTCCTCTCTCCTTGGAAACTTCCTCCCACCCCCCACCCCTTCTCCCTCCTCTAGGTTGACCCAGAGCACCAGGTTGAGCTTCCTGTGTTACATAGCAACTTTCCACTAGCTACCTATTTTACATATGGTAATATATTTGTCTCAGAGCAACCCACTCAATTCATCCCACCCTGTCCTTCCCTTGTTAAGTTCACAAGTCTCTTCTCTATGTCTACATCTATATCCCTGCCCTGCAAATAGGCTCATCAGTACCATTTTTCTAGGTTCTATATATATATGTGTGTTAATATATGATATGTGTTTTTCTTTTTCTGACTTTCTTCATTCTATATAACAGCATCTAGGTTCATCTACCTTACTAGAACTGGCTCCAATTCATTCTTTTTTATGGCTGAGTGATAGTTCATTGTATATATGCACCACAACTTCATTATCCATTCATCTGTTGATGGACATCTAGGTTGCTTCCATGACCTGGATATTATAAATAGTGCTTCAGTGAACTTTGGGGTACCTGTGTCTTTTTGAATTATGATTTTCTCAGGGTAGTAGTGAGATTGCCCGGTAGTGGGATTGTTGGGTTATATGGTAGTTTTATTCCTAGTTTTTTAAGGAATCTCCAGACTGTCTTATGTAGTGGCTGTATCAATCTACATTCCCACCAACAGTGCAAGAGGGTCCCCTTTCCTCCACATCCTCATCAGCATTTATTGTTTGTAGATCTTTGATGATGGCCATTCTGACCAGAGTGAGGTGATACCTCATTGTAGTTTTGATTTGCATTTCTCTAATAATGAGTGATGTTGAGCATTTTTTCATGTGTTTATTGGCCATCTGTATGAGAGACAAAATTTTTAACTTGACAAATCTGACTCGGAACCCATGGATTAACCAGTTCACTATACTAAAGGGAGATCTAGGAGTCCAGAAGGCAGTTTTATATAAGAACGTGTCTGCTATGAATTGAAGTGTGACCCCCTCCCCTCCCCAATGATGAAGTCCTAACCCCCAGTACCTCCAAATGTGACTTTATGTGGAAATAGGGCCATTGCAGATGTAATCAGTTGAGCTGAGCTGGTATTGGAGTAGACTGGACCCCTAATGCAATGTGATTGGTGTCCTTATAAGAAGATGGCCTTGTGAAGACAGGGAAACAGAGAATATCCTGTGACGACAGTGGATTGAATTTATGCATCTGTAAGCCAATGAATGCCAAAGATTGCCCACAGACCACCAGGAGCAGATAATAGCCAAAGAAGGATTTCCCTGCAGACTTCAGAGGGAACAGAGCCCTGCTACCATCTTGATTTAGGACTTAATCCCTCCTGGACTGTGAGACAATACATTTCCATTCTTTTAAGCTGCCCAGTTGGTGGTACTTTGTTCCAGCAGCCTTAGGAAACTGATATAGTGCCCTTCTTTCTTGAACCCATAGATGCCAGGTGGTGCAAAAGAATGTGATGTCATTCAGCAGGTGATAAAAGGGGGTTGTCCCCTTCTGCCTGTCTGGACCCATGTGCCAGGTCTTCACAAGGCAGAGGCCTCATCCAAATGGCTATGATGAAAGGGCCACCAATAAGTACTAGCCAGACCATTACCACTACATCATTCTTGGGAATTTTCCAGCTACATTTTGAAGCTCTTGATTCTGGTCCTATCCAGTGGGTGTCTGACAGGGCTATGGTGAGCCATTTCCCAGAGCCCTCTCCACTTTTCCCAGTTTTTTCCAGTGTTGAAGTGGAGCCTGAGGAACTCTGCAAGCTACTTCAGACAGGATGAAGTCCTACTCCGAACCAGTTTCGGTCCTTCAGCTCTAGCTCAGCTTGTGCATATAGAGCAGCAATCAGAGACTGTTCCGTATCTCATTTTATTCCATGAGAGGCATCTCTTTGGGGTTAACTGTCAGGATCCATGAGGACCCACATGCTAGGTGCTGTGTGGATATTGAATTGCTTGGACTCTCTAAAATTTCAGTGAGCCCTCTCTGGCAAGGTTTACAATCTTTATGAAATATTTTCAATAGTTTGCATAACTTACTGTGCACCATTGCAGCCGGGATGGACTGAAACAGCAAGGTCTGGAAGTCTCAAACAATGGCAGAGAGATAGGAACTTCCCGGAGGATGAGACATTTAGCCAAAGTGACCCGCCTCTAGGATGGTGCACAGCACAGAACATTATGGCAGCTCGGATACCACACCCAGATTTTCCACTGCCCCCAGGCTCCGCATACTCTGCTATTTCTCTGGAACTGTCTCCTTGTTCTATCCATTCTAAAACCTGGCAGTTTTCTTAGTCATCTCTATCTTCTGTTTGATCAGGCATTCCAGTTTCCCGTGGACTAGCACATTTTACCCAGGACTGCCACTAGCCCATCCAGTGACACTGCAGATAAGCAACAAGTGTCCCTTCCCCCAGACAGACAGCTCTGTGCCAGGCGCCATGGTGAGCACAGCCTGGATTTTAGCCCCTACCTGACCTTGGGCTGGATACCCTTGTGCAGAACTTGTCCTGCACAAGCGTCCGTGACATTCCTGCAGTTGGAAGGCAGCCCTCTCAGAGAGTGCTGTCCACTATGACACAGTCATCTAACCAGATGTCAGTAGGTTTTGGCCATCATACTGAAGTGACTTTGTTCATCTTATTGCTGCTGAAGCCTAAAGCATTGCCTTGATCAGCACAGGTACACTTGTTACCTCAAGTAACTTTGCCTAGCCTCTCCTCATCTGCAAAATGAAGATAATAATAAGACCTACTTCATGGGATTGTTGTGACAACTAAAGGAGATATTCAGCATAAAATACTTGGCACAGTGCTGAGCCCAGGAATAAAAACTTACTGCATTTCAAGTGCTTTTATCACTCAATCAAGAGCAAATCAAGATTCACTCAGCAAATAAGTACTAGCAACTACTTTTTAATATGTGTTTATCTGGCTACGTCAGGTCTCAGTTGTGGCACTCATGATCTTCATTGTGTCATGTGGGGGCTTTGGTTGTGGTGTGGGGGCTTTCTAGATGTGGTGCACAGGGTCGAGTGCCAGGGTTCGGTGGTTGCAGAGCCCAGGCTTAGTTGCCCCATGGCATAAGGGATTTTAGTTCCCCGACCAGGGGTTGAACCTGGGCCCCCTATCTTGCAAAGTGGATTCTCAACCACTAGACCACCAGGGAAGTCCCCATTAACAACTATTTTGTGCCAGGCCTGCTGAAAAGTGTTGTGGTGACCAAGGTGAATACCCACAATGTGGTAGAGAAAGCAGATGCAAACAGACATAAAGATGGCACAGCAGGGTCATCTGTGACAGAGGTCAGTACAGAGGTGGGATGAGAGGTGGTGAATGTCAGCGAGTTTCATTCTGCTTGAAACACGGTTAAGGAAGCTTGAATGTATCTCTGGTATGCCTCTGCATTTGACGATTCACCAAAATAAAATGTATTACTTCAGTTCACCCCCAAACAAATGGCTTAAAACAACCCTTGATTATCAGCTCATCAGGAAGGTTTGTTTTTCCTCCAGATGTTGGCTGGGTGACTTGACTGAGGTTGGAGAATTGAAGATGGATTCACATTTGTCTGGTGCCTCAACTGTTATAGCTGGGACAGCTGGGCTGGCCAGGGATTTCTCTCTCCCTCCCATGTGCTCTCCAGCAACGAAGCTGAGCCTGTCTATATAGTGGCTTGGGGTTCCGAGAGGATGAAAGCTGAGCCTGCCAGGCATCTTAAGACCAATGTCCAGACCTAGGCAGCATCACTGTGCTATATTCTATTGACCAGAAGAATTTAGCATGACAGCCCAGATTCCAGGGTTCAAGGGAAGTGTCAATAGGCTCCACCTCTGGGCGGGAGAAGAGGCAGAGAGTTGTAGATATGTTTACCCACTCCCTGATAGCTCAGTTGGTAAAGAATCCACCTGCAGTGCAGGAGACCCCAGTTTGATTCCTGGCTTGAGAAGATCTGCTGGAGAAGGGAGAAGTGAGTTAACAGGACTGGTAACAGAACGATTTCTTCTACCTGTCGTGGGAACACCCAACGGACTTCGAGGACTGCTTGCCACTCCCTGAAAACCTCAGCAATTAAGCTGTGGAGTTGGGGCATGAATTTGTGAATTTCTTCAACCTTTTGGAAAGCAACTTAGTAATCATTAACAAAAGTCATAAAAACATTCATATCCTTTGACCCAATAACCAGATTTCAAGAAAATTATCCCAAGGGAACTGATTCAAAAGAAAAGCCAAGTGCATACACGCCAAGTTCTTCATTGCCATTTTCTCTAGAGTAGCTAAAAATAAACAGCTTAAAGGTCCAGTAGTGAGGAAGTGGTTAGCTAAATTACAACACAAATAAGTACTTGTTGGAATATTATGATTTCTAAAATGACAATTATTATCACTATATGAAAGTCTGGAAACATTTTTAAACAAAATGCTAAGTGACAAATTCAGAATTCAAAAATGTCTCTACATAAACAGCAACTAGAGCCAGACAAGGGAAAAAAAAGTGTTAGGATTTTGGAAGTGATTTTGAAATTGATTTGTTTGCTTTAAAAATATTCTTTATTATTTTACATCAAAATCAGAAGAAGAACATAGGCAAAGCTGTATGGGAAAGTGATTTATTAAAAAAGAAAGGACACATCATAAAAGACAGGGAATAAATTGCAGAGCTTTTAAAAAAGCAAATGCTTAAGCTGCTCCCTGGAGATTCCAGTTCAGAAAGTCCCAGATAGGGACCAGTTTTTTATATATATTTTTTCAGAGCTCACAAATCATTTTGATGTACATGAGGAAGAACTTCATCATTATCCTTTCAAATGCTGTAATAAACACAGATCAGAAATAGCAATACAAGGAAAACTTATATATTGATAACTAGAATACTTTTTCCCTGATAAAATTTGTTCCTACTTGTGGGCCTTTTCCATTTCCAGTTATTTAGTTATACTCTGATAAACTGTAGCCTTTGTACATAATCCAGAACACAGAAATGACTGCTTTCAGTAAACATATGTGGTTCTGTACAATGTAAGGAAAAAACATTACAGAAGAGCTGATGGCCTGGAGTTTAACAGGAAGAGTAATAGCAGCAGAAAAAAATGTCATCTCTGTAACAGGCAAAAGATAGCAAGAGAATTTCAAGGACGTTCTCCCACTGTGACCAGCTGTAGTCCTTTCCCAGGGAACAGAGGTAATAAGTAGGCTCATAAGAAGACTAATAATGCAGATTTTTCTTTCTTTTTATCATGATAGCATTAACCCATAGGGTGCTATTGTTAAACACAAGAGTGGGATCAGAAAAGGCCAAATAGAGCCTTGCTCTACCCAGCTTAATTCCACAGAACGTAGTGACAGAGACAATAGATTTCTTTGCGACAATTCTGGAGTTAACCAATTTTCACAATAACTCTTCCCTGAGACCATCGTTTCCCAAAGGGAGCTATTTGTAAACAACAGTTCCTCAGAAGCCTGAATGATATTGCTTGAAAAGGAGTTCTGTGATGAAATAAATTTGGAATGCAGGATTTAACTGAGGTAGAGAGGTTTCTTTGCAGGACTTCTCAGGGCCTTTGTGAATCTCTGAGAAATAATTATAGTATGAAATATGAAAACCTCCTCTTAGTCGATGAGACATGCTTTGCAAAACACTTTCATAGACCATATGGCTTCCAGTAAGAATTAAATAAATGTTCATTGTTAAGTCAAAGAAAATCAATACATGGTATCACAATCCTAGGTTTACATTGTGAGATTTGCATGTTTTACATAAGGAAAACTAACTTTTGTGTGAAAATTGGGAGGTAAAAAGTTGACTACCATTTCCAGACAAAAGAAACTTGAAAAAAAAGATAGGAAACAATTAGAAAATTAGATTCTAAAAGTACCGTTCGTAATAGGATCAAAATCTACAAAGCTATATAGGAATAACTCTTAATTCATATATACGGTCAAATGTCTATGGAAATATTTAAAGGCTTTATCGAAAGACCTAAAAGGATGGCTAAACAAACAGAGAGATGACACCATGTCTGTGGCTGGGGAAACTCAGTGTGGTAAAGATACATTGTAATAGTCTCCATCTTTCATTTCCTTTGCTCCCAAATGAAGACTTTACTTCTCATTCTTTCATTTTCTTGTTTCCTACAATGTCCAAAAATAAAGAGGGTAACGGCTCTTTCATTGCCAGAATGTCTTCTGCCTATCTCAGCAAACCTCTAGTGAAATGTTTCAGGGCTCCATCTAAGGACGCCGAATGTGAGGACTTCCCTGGTGGTCCAGGGGCTAAGACTCTGCGCTCCCAATGCAGGGGGCCTAAGGTTCAATCCCTGGTCAGGAAACTAGATCCTGCATGCAGCAACTAAGACCCGGAACAGCCAAATAAGTATTTTTTTAAAAAAGATAAAGATGCTCAGTGGTATCCTGGTGATTGTTTTTAAAGTTTCTAATAAAATTCACAAGGTCTTAATGTGTATTCATTTAATATCAGATTCTGTAAGAGGCCTAGGCAGTTTGTGTTTTCCAACCACTAGCTATCTCTTTGGATACCTCAGCTAGAAAGAACTTTTCTTGTGTTCAAAATTGCCAATTTAACTTACTAGACAGGGTACAGTAGAGATAAATGAAGGAGGGGGATGGCTGCTGCTTCCCCCTCTGTCTTCCTAATCTCGTGCAATTTCCTCTTTTGGCCAACTCCTACCTGGAACCATACAGAGAAAGGGATCTTGGGAGCTGCACATTCCAGCTTAGTCAAATAGACACAGTGCAAATTCTGTCCTTTATCCAGAGAGATAAACAACTTCCTGTAAAGTTTCTCCAGTGAGGACAACCAGATGCTATAGCACCTGACTTAGCTGTTAGTTGGCTCTCCAACAGTCTGACCCTCCAGTTACTTCTCAATGGGCAATTTTTCTCACCCCCTTCCAGGTTCCCAGCTCTGCAGCCCTCTCCTCTTACACCTAGTAGCCCTTGATCCTTCTCCCAGATCTGTAGGCTCAGCCTTGCCACAATTTCTAGGACCAATTCTAACTTTATATTATTATTTAAAATATTTATTTGGTTATGACAGGTCTTCATTGTGACACACGGGGTCTTCGATCTTGTTTTAGTTGCAGCATGCAAAATCTCTTAGTTGGGTTATGTAAGATCTTTTTTTTTTTTTTTTTCCTTTTAATTGCTGCATGTGGAATCTTTAGTTGCGGAATGTGAACACTTCGTTGTGGCATGTGGGATCTAGTTCCCTGACCAGGGATCAAACCCAGGCCCCCTCCGTTGGGAGCTTGGGGTCTTAGCTACTGTATACCACCAGGGAAGTCCCCGAGTTCTAACTTTTGAAAAAGAAGATTGAGGATATTTAGTCTAACGTTTGGGGGATACGACACAAAGTTAAGTTTGCTCTGAGATCAGCTTTGACTTCTTGCTCTGTCCTAGGTCCTGCTGATTTCTGCCTTACCCCTGGGGCCAACAAGGCTCTTTTGATTATCAACTTAGTCCTAGTCCTCCCAGGACTAAGTCCCTGCCCTGCTTTGGGCTCTACCCAAGACCTGCCTCTGAACTCCAGCTGGGAACAATGGCTGATATCTGCAAACATTCTTTCCCCAGACCAGCTCCTACAAGTTTGGTTTTCAATTGCAGCAAGCCCATGACATGCCTGAGCAATATTCTTCCAAGCCATTTTGCACCCCTGCATTGTACAAGTGACTCTTGTTCTCCAGAATCAAAGGGTCACCTGTTTGTTGTGCGTAGCCTCTTACCACATACTCACCTTCCTTTCAACATTCCCTGAAATTTAATTCTCCTGTGATGACCAGTTTTTGTGCCATACTCAAAGAACTTCTTCAAAATCTTTTTTTTTAATAGAATACAAGTGGACCTATTCATCATTTCCAGCCCAGCGCAGCTGACTTTGACAATTATATTTCATTTTTCCATCTAAATTTCCCTTCAGTTTAATGACAGCATCAGCAGCTAACTTTCTCTTACAAAGGAAAAACCATCGTGGTTATTGTTATTTTTCAATTACCTAAAGAACGTTTCCGTATGCTCCACTATAAGCAAAGAACCACAGTGTCATGGTGTGATGGAAGGTTGGTTTTCACTCAATTAGTTTCCACATGCTCAAGGTGTTTAAGATGCTTGTCCTGGCGAAATGACAAATGGCTGCATGTCATGGATCTTTGAGGTCACTCAAATGTATTTTAAGTGGTAACAGTGACATCCAAGAATGCCAAGGGTGTTAATTTATTGCTCTGTTGCTGCCTCTTGTAGCAGATGACCCTGATGCCTCCTATTTTATGCAAAACCTGCTTATTATTGATTGCCCTGTTCCCCAGATTCCATGTTCTGCCTGCCAAACGGGAGAGCCTCCCAGCACCGGCACCTGGGGCTGCCTTCCCAGAGTATCTTGGGTGGGTGTGTCAGGGCCAGGCTCCGCCCCTTCCAGGGCAGCTTGTTTCTTCAATGCTCTGGACCAGATTGGCTGGGGTGGCTGCCATTCCCAATAACGCGTTGAATACTGATCTATTGACTCATGGAAAGAGTTTTAAACACCTCTGTTGGCCCCAGTGAAACATATCAAGAGAAAATAAAGGAATCCCTAAGAGAGCTTAGATCATTAAATCACCTTCTAAGGAGTCATCTAAACTCCAACAGGTTTAGCAAGATTGTCATTGACCACATTATAGCCGTCAAATTAGGTTCTGGTTCAAACATATGATCCAAAGGCACGTTTATGCACTTACAGCTCGCTGAGCTCTTGTGTAATCATTGTAGCTATATTTAAGTCTGTTTTATAGAAGTTGGAGCAGCACAGTTTTATTGTTCTAGGTGATTACAGACTTTTATAATCTTTTCTCCTAACAAGTATTTTTGACTATATCTCTGACTTATTTAGTGCTGAGTCCTTGGTTAGGAGCCCACTGTTCCATTTTAATAGTATTCCTATGAAGAAATAAAGTACGTATTTATTTTTCCAATTAATTTGTTCATTTTCAAATGATCCATTCTACTACCAAGCATTTTAGGAGCAGTCTGCCTCTGATTTTCATGCTGAGTATGTGTGTGTCTCTGTGTCTGTGTGTGTAGCCGATAGTGATGGAGGGGGTGGGGCGGGGGTGTGGAATGGATGTGATCCTTGGAGAAGAGGTTCTGTTCTAGGACTAATAACTGTGACAAGTTTACCAAAAGACAAAAAAAGTTGGGAGCCTGCTTGTTGGAGTGATTCTGAGCCAGGTTCCTTCATAGGTTCAACGCCTTCAGCTTCCCCTAGTCTTCCTCCCATAGACTTTCAGCTCATTCTTGTTCTTTTTCTGGACAAAATATAGCCATTCTTTTTTTTCCTGACCCTGCTTTGGCTAGAGGCCCTAGCATCTTTTCCCTGAAGGCTTGGTCTCTCCTAAGCACCTCCCAAGGATGTCCACATCTTAATCCCCAAACATATAATAGGCTATCTTGCATGGTAAAGGGGACTTGGCAGATATCATTAAGTGCAGAATCTTGAGATGAGGAGATTACCTTGGATTATCTGTGTGGACCCAACATAATCACACGGATCCTATAAGAGGAGGGCAGGAGGGTTAGAGCTAGAGGAGGAGGTGTGACTATGGAAGGAGAGGTTGGAGTGATGTGGGGCTAGGAGCCAAGGAATGTGGACAGCCTCTAGAAGCTGGAAAAGGCAAGGGAATAGCATCTCCAGAAAGAAGGCAACCTGACCAATATCTTAGCCTAGTAAGATCCATTTTAAACTTCTGATTTCCAGAACGGTAGGAGAATAAATTTTTGTTGTCTTATGCCACTCAGTTTGGGGTGACTTTTTACCACAGCAACAGGAAATTAATACAGTGGCCCAGCTAGCACTGACGAGAAGGCAGAGACAGGGGGTTTATCTAAAGCCATGCTGCTCAATATGGTAGCTGTAGCCACATGTAGCTATTGAGCAGTTGAAATGTGGGTGGTCTGAGTTAAGATGTGTGGCAAGTACAAAATACACACCAGATTTTACGGATTTCATTAACGTTTTGCATTTTTCTTGTTGTTCAGTCACTAAGTCCTATCCAACTCTTTGTGACCCCATCAACTATAGCTCACCAGGCTCCTCTGTCCTCCACTGTCTCCCGGAGTTTGCTCAAACTCATGTCTGTTGAGTTGGTGATGCTGTCTTACCATCTCATCCTCTGCAGCCCCCTTCTCCTTTCGCCTTCAATCTTTCCCAGCATCAGGGTCTTTTCCAGTGAGTTGACTCCTCCCATCAGGTGGAGCTTCAGCTTCAGCATCAGTCCTTCCAATGAATATTCAGGGTTGATTTCCTTTAGGATGAACTGGTTTGATTTCCTTGCAGTTCACGGGACTCTCAAGAGTCTTCTCCAGCACCACAATTCAAAAGCATCAGTTCTTTGGTGTTCAGCCTTCTTTATGGTCCTGCTCTCACATCTGTACATGATTATGTTTTAGGTACAGTGGGTTAAATAAAATATGTTATTAGATTACTTTCATCTGATTCTTTTTTTACTTGTTTAAATGTAACAACTAGAAAACTCAAAGTTGCACCTGTAATTTGCATTATATTTCTCTTGATCAGCTTTGTTCTATGGATTTGGAAGAATCTCACTGCTGGGGTTTCTGATGTTACTGTGAAACTGGACTGGGTTGGCCCAGGGCTCCGCTTCAGCTCAAAGGCCTCTGAGTACTCCAGAGGCATCAACAGTATCTCTGCTGAGTACTCCAGGTCACTGCCAGAAGGAGGACCAATCCTGAACTGCCCTGAACCTGCCTGGCTTGAGTCCTGTTAAACCTATCTTATGTCTTATAGGCTGGAGGCCATTGCTAAGAAAAATAACACAAAAATAGGTATGGGTCTTGGAAAAGTCTATGCCAGTGAAAGACCCGGACTCTTTAGCCTCATTTAGCCTCATGGTAATCTGCCGCTTCTCTCTCTCCCAAATCTCATCTGGTGGGGCTCCTTTCTCCTAGTAGCTGGTCTGCCAGGGATCCCACCCTCTATCGATTCTCACTCTTCCAAAGACAACATTCAAAGGGGCCACCATAGCCCTTAACCTAGGCAAACGGGACCCAAGCCATGAGCTTTAGAGGACCCTACAAGACACAGACACAACCGAGAGGTGTATTAAGTTATGTGAGAATGCCCGTCATTTGGAGTTTGGCAGTCAGTGCTGCCACAGCAGAATTCATAAACCTAAACATTTGTTCTCATGACGCACACTGTTCAGATCCCAAGAGATTACTTCCTTACACTTTTGACCCTTTGTCCTTGAAAGACAAAGGGCCTGAGACCAAGTGTAGAGGTGTCAGTTGTGCTCCCACTAACATAGAGCTAGAGACCGCCTCCAAGTGCAAGGTGGAGGAAGCACTTAAGGAAAAAAGACAAATCACTTAACTTGTCAAATCCTTCCTCTCAGCTAGCTTGAATGCATAGATTCCTGCATAACAAGCTATCATTTCCCCAGAGGTGCGTGGTTCTGGTATTTGCAACTGCCGCAAGTGAGCGCTGAAGGGTATTTTATATCATTAAATAATTCATATTACTTTTAAATTTGTACATATGCAGGTTCAGATGCAACATTCAGGAAACAGGAATTGGCAACCAGGTGAACAAGTACAGGGGCAACTAGACGCACACCGAATGCTAAAATGATGTTTTTATTAACATTTGAATAAAATGTAAATTTTTCAAAAATTTAGATATACATTTTAGTTTTATTTAAATAATTTTGAAAATGAGCACAAGATCTTCATAGAGATGTAAAATACAAAGGTGGAGCTCAGGGACTTCGCTGGAGGTCCAGGGGTTAAGACTCTGCACTTCCACTGCAGTGGGCACTGCTTCAATGCCTGGATGGGGAACTAAGATCCCACACGCCACATGGTGCCGCCAAAAAAAAAGTGGAGCTCAGAGAAGATAAAAGCTGAAGGGAAAGGAAATAGAAAGCAGTCTGCTTACTCAGAGAACAGATTTGTGGTTGCCAAAGGGGAGAGGGCAGGAGGGTGAGCAGGTGAGCAGACGCCAACCATTATATATAGAATGGATAAGCAGCAAGGTCCTACTATACAGCACAGGGAACTGGATTCAATATCCTGTGATAAAACATAAAGAAAAAGAATATATATGTGTGTGTATAGGTATATTGTATGTATAACAATTACTTTGCTGTACAGTGGAAATTAACACAACGTTGTAAATCAACTGTGCCTCAATTTTTAAAAAAGCATTCTACTTAAATTTCTCAAAACTAGAAACAATGCAAGTGAGTGGACTTCTGCTGAGCATGATCCACATTAAAAAAAAAAAAGGATTTTAGAAATGTTTTGCTTAATAAAGTTCTCATTAATAATCAAAAGAAAATGAACAAAGAAACCTTCCAACTCACATTTGGAAAGATGAAATCCAAGCAACTTCATATTCTCCAGTAAATGAATGCTTCATTATTGATTAAAACGATGAGAACAACAACAGCAACAAAAAGATTTGTTGATAACAAAGTTATAACTCAGGAAGCCAAATGCAATTCTGGCCTGTCCAATAATAGCATATGAAGAAAATTGCATTTATAAAAGCTGAAATTGAATGTGAAAGCCAAAAACATCTGGAGCTTACTGTGCTTATTGGACAGTGATCCTGAAAAATAGCTGTCATGTCCTTCTGACAGCGTAAATATGTTTCTAGCAAGAGCGAATTCCATTCAAATTAATGATTACAATTTTCCATTGCACCAATATGGCAGAGTTCAATTTAGTATTTCATTTTACAGCAAAATTATTTTAGATGGAGAAAGAGATCCTAGAAATAACTGTTATGTATTTTTATATCCTCTGTCCAAAAGCAATATTTTGTTACCGCTATGACAAAATTTTACATGATCAGCTTTGGCCTATTAAGGTGTCTGTGTCTGGAATCACTTAGGTTCTTGACTAAAATGAAACGTCACTTGCATGCAAAAAAATATATATGAAACTACTACAATTAATTTTTAAAAGACTGAATAAACAGCAAAAACAAAAATAGTATTCAACAGAGGCAAATGATATTCTTAGATTATGTATGATGTTCTTATAAAATAGTATGTGTTCAGATGACCAATGGGCACAAGAAAAGAAGCTCATCACTAATTACTAGAGAAATGCAAATCAAATTTACAGGTGGCACAAAAGATACCAGCTCACACTGGTCAGAATGACCATCAATAAAAAGCCTAAAAATAACAAATATTGGGGAGGATATGAAGAAAGGGGAACACTTTTACACTGCTGGTGGGAATGTAAATCAATGCAGCCACTAGGAGAATAGGATTGAGATTCCTTAAAAAACTTAAAGATAGAGTTGTTCTATGACCCAGCAATTCCACTCCTGAGTATATATCCAGACAAAACTATAATTAAAAGAGAGACACGCACCCCTATGCTCATAGCGGCACTATTTACAATAGCCAAGACGTGGAAACAGCCTAAATGTCCATCAACAGATGAGTGGATAAAGAAGATACGGTATATATACATACACACACACACACACACACACACACACACACACACACACACACACGTATACAACGGAATATTACTCATCCGTAAAAAAGAATGAAGCAATGCTATTGTAGTTACATTGGCTGGATCTAGAGATTATCATACAAAGTGAAGTAAGCCAGAAAGAGAAAAACAAATATCAAGTGATATCGCTTATATGTGAACTCTAAAAGACAACCCAAATGAACTTATCTATGAAACAGACTCACAGACATAGAGAACAGACTTGACTTCTGGTTGCCAAAGGGAGAGGAGGTAGAGAGGGTCAGATTGGGAGTTGGGGATTAACAAACTGTTGTGTATAGAATGGATCAACAGCAGCAAGGTCCTGTTGTATAGCACAGGAAGTGACATTCAATATTCTGCAATAAACCATATGGAAGAGAATTTTTTTAATTACAGGATAAAATAATATGTGTCCAAATTTAATCAAGAATAATTACACTTTTTTTTAAGGCAATGGGCAAATCAATATTTATAGCAAACGATGGAAAATTTCTAGGTTTAATAAAAATTATTTTAAAATGTGATGAAAAAACATTCAGCCTAAAAAAAGGAAAAAAGAGGAACTGCCCTGGTGGTCCATTGGTGAAGAATCTACCTGCTAATGCAGAGGACATGGGTTTGATCCCTGGTCCAGAAAGATGCTACTAGCCATGGGCAACTAAACCCGTGTGCCACCACTACTGAAGTGCTTGTGCTGAGAGTCTCAGTTCAGTTCAGTTCAGTCGCTCAGTTGTGTCCAACTCTTTGCGACCCCATGGACTGAAGCACGCCAGGCCTCCCTGTCCATCACCAACTCCCGAAGCTCAAACTCATGTTCATTGAGTTGGTGATGCCATCCAACCATCTCATCCTCTCTTGTCCCCTTCTCCTCCTGCCTTCAATCTTTCCCAGCATCAATCTTTTCCAATGAGTCAGTTCTTTGCATCAAGTGGCTAAAGTAATGGAGTTTCCGCATGAGCATCAGTCCTTCCAATGAATATTTAGGACTGATTTCCTTTAGGATAGACTGGCTGGATCTCCTTGCAGTCCAAGGGACTCTCAAGAGTCTTCTCCAACACCACAGTTCAAAGGCATCAATTATTCGGCACTCAGCTTTCTTTATGGTCCATCTCTCACATTCATACTTGACTTCTGGAAAAACCATAGCTTTGACTAGACTGACCTTTGTTGGCAAAGTAGTATCTCTGCTTTTTAATATGCTGTCTAGGTTGCTCCTTTCTTCCAAGGAGCAAGCGTCTTTGAATTTCATGCCTGCAGTCACCGTCTGCAGTGATTTTGGAGTCCAAGAAAATAGTCTGTCACTGTTACCATTGTTTCCCCATCTATTTGCCATGAAGTGATGGGACTGGATGCTATGATCTTAGCTTTCTGAATATTGAGTTTTAAGCCAAATTTTTCACTCTACTCTTTCACCCTCATCAAAAGGCTCTTAAATTCTTCTTCGCTTTCTGCCTTAAGAGTGGTGTCATCTGTGTATCTGAGGTTATTGCTATTTCTCCTGGCAATTTGAATTCCAGCTTGGGCTTCATCCAGACCAGCATTTCACATGATATACTCTGGATATAAGTTAAATAAGCAGGGTGACAATATACAGCCTTGATGTACTCCTTTCCTGATTTGGAAGATGTCTGTTGTTCTACATTCAGTTCTAACTGTTGCTTCCTGACCTGCATACAGATTTCTCAGGAGGCAGGTAAGGTGGTCTGGTATTCCCATCTCTTAAAGAATTTTTCAGTTTGTTATGATTCACACAGTCAAAGGCTTTAGCATAGTCAATAGAGTAGAAATAGACATTTTTCTGGAACTGTCTTGCTTTTTCAATGATCCAATGGATGTTGGCATTTTGATCTCTGGTTCCTCCTGCCTTTTCTAAATCCAGCTTGAACATCTGGAAGTTCGTGGTTCACGTACCGTTGAACCCTAGCTTGGAGAATTTTGAGCTTGGAGAATTTACTTTACTAGCATGTGAGATGAGTGCAATAGTGCAGTAGTTTGAACATTCTTTGGCATTGCCTTTCTTTGGGATTGGAATGAAAAGTGACCTTTTCCAGTCCTGTGGCCACTGCTGAGTTTTCCAAATTTGCTGGCGTATTGAGTGTAGCACTTTCACAGCATCATCTTTCAGGATTTGAAATAGCTCAAATGGAATTCCATCACCCCCACTAGCTTTGTTCGTAGTGATGCTTCCTAAGGCCCACTTGACTTCACATTCCAGGATGTCTGGCTCTAGGTGAGTGATCACACGATTGTGATTATCTGGGTCGTGAAGATCTTCTGTGTATTCTTGCCACCTCTTCTTAATCTCTTCTGCTTCTGTTATGTCCATATATTTTCTGTCCATTATTATGCCCATCTTTGCATGAAATGTTCCCTTGGTATCTCTAATTTTCTTGAAGAGATCTCTAGTCTTTCCCATTCTATTGTTTTCCTCTATTTCTTTGCATTGATCACTGAGGAAAGCTTTCTTATCTCTCCTTGCTATTCTTTGGAACTCTGCATTCAAATGGGTATATCTTTCCTTTCTCCTTTGCCTTTTGCATCTTTTCTTTTCTCAGCTATTTGTAAGGCCTCTTCAGACAATCATTTTGCCCTTTTGCATTTCTTTTTCTTGGCGATGGTCTTGATCACTGCCTCCTGTACAATGTCGTGAACCTCCATCCATAGTTCTTCAGGCACTCTGTCTATCGGATCTAATCCCTTGAATCTATTTCTCACTTCCACTGTATAATTGTAAGGGATTTGACTTAGGTCATACCTGAATGGTCTAGTGGTTTTCCCTACTTTCTTCAATTTAAGTCTGAATTTGGTAATAAGGAGTTCATGATCTGAGCCACAGTCAGCTCCCAGTCTTGTTTTTGCTGACTGTATAGAACTTCTCCATCTTTGGCTGCAAGGAATATAATCAATCTGATTTCAATATTGACCATTTGGTGATGTCATTGTGTAGAGTCTTCTCTTGTCTTGTTGGAAGAGGGTGTTTGCTATGACTTATGCGTTCTCTTGACAAAACTCTGCTAGCCTTTGTCCTGTTTCATTTTGTTTTCCAAGGCCAAACTTGCCTGTTACTCCTGGTATCTCTTGACTTCCTACTTTTGTATTGCATTGAAAAGGACATCTTTTTTTGGTGTTAGTTCTAGAAGGTCTTGTCAGTCTTCATAGAACTGTTCAACTTCGGCTTTTGCAGCATTACTGGTTGGGGCATAGACTTGGATTACTGTGATATTGAATGGTTTGCCTTGGAAATGAACAGAGATCATTCTGTCTTTTTTGAGATTGCACCCAAGTACTGCATTTCGGACTCTTGTCGACTATGAGGGCTTCTTCATTTCTTCTAAGTGATTCTTACCCACAGTAGTAGATAAGGTTACCTGAGTTAAATTTGCCCATTCCAATCCATTTTGGTTCACTGATTCCTAAAATGTCAACATTCACTCTTGCCATCTCCTGTTTGACCACTTTCAATTTACCTTGATTCATGGACCTAACATTCCAGGCTCCTATGCAACATTGTTATTTATGGCATCGGACTCTACTTCCATCACCAGTTACATCCACCACTGGGCATTGTTTTCACTGTGACTCCCTCTCTTCATTCTTTCTGGTGTTATTTCTCCACTCTTCTCCAGTAAAATACTGGAGAGTTCACCTTTCAGTGTCACGTGTACTCCAAAACAAAAGAAGCCATCATAATAAGAAGCACACATACTGCAACTATAGAGTAGCCCTACTCGCTGCAACTAGAGAAAGCCTGCATGCAGCAATGAAGACCCAGTACAGTGAACAAATAAATAAAAAATTATAAAAAATAAATTTAAAAAGCAAAAAACAAAAGATACAAAGGAGAAAACAACCACAAAAAAGGAGAGGAAAAATGCTCAACATGCAATGTAGGTTTAAAAAGTGCATCAGATGATTATTATATAGAAGTCAGCTAATCTGCAATCTCAAAATGAGATAATTTAATGTGATTTAGAGTAAAAGAAAAATTATACACTACATATTTAGAAGTAAATTTCATTTAGTTACTCAATTTACTAATACTTAGATTATCTTACAGAATATAATCAAAAGTATTATATTTCCTTTCCTTTATTATTATAAAGGAATATGTTTCAAAAGTCATGGAAAATAAGTAATGTGTGTTATATACATTGATTAACTACGAGAAGGAAAAAACACCAAGGAAATTGAAATTAAAATTCTCCGCAGTAACAATTACATTCAGTTATTTTTGTTATTTTGCTGGCCTTAGGTCATGTTAAGAACCAGTTTTACGCATCTTTTTGAAAATGTTGTTGTCCCAGGGACTTACCTGGTGGTGTAGGGGTTGAGAATTCGCTTTCCAATGCAGGGGATTCGGGTTCAGTCTCTGATTGGGGAACTATGATCCCATGTGCTATGGTGCGACTAAGTCTGCAAGCCACAGCTGCTGAGCCTGTGTGCCGCAACCAATACGTTACGCAGCCAAAAACCATTTTCATGTATGTTTGCTTTGTTGTGATGAAGCTGTATTTATTAAAATAAAGAGCTAGAATATGTTAATTAATATGTACTAGTATATAAATATATTATTTAACCATTTGTAGGTTTGATTATAAATTCTTATTATTTAGACACATGGCACATTAGACTAATATTTATATTCTTACCAATGTAAGGGGTAAGAATTGGGACCAATTAATTGGTAACATTGGGACCAACCAATGTTAGGTGTAGACCCAGTTGCTACCCACCAGATCTGACTTTCTCAACTCTGCAGCCTCAGAGCCTTTAGGAACCCAACTTGCAGCCACGCCAATTTGCCAACTCCCCGTCAAACCAGTTCCCAGCTTCTTCCACAACCCACATAGCCCTTTCTTGAGGTACCATCGGGTCTCAGGCACAAGGGCACTTGTGTGACTACCATAGAAGCCCCTAATGTGTGAAACATTCTCAATCCAGCATGTTTGAGGAGCAGCCTCAGAGACAAACACGTGTTCCAGCTGATGAAATGATCCTGTTTCTATCTCCCATCCTCAGGGCTCCCAGATAACCAGTGTTCAGTAAGCATTTGGTAACTGGGAGTACCGGTCCTGAGGGAAATTTATACTAATCTTCCTCACCTAGAGTCTAATTATGTAATGGCCATTCATCTGTGTGAACTCAAATTGCTGTGTAGAGTTAAGGAAGTCACGTATTAATTATTCAAATGATTGGTCTGCTGTAAGAATTACCTCCCCCCGGGGTCCCCAGCCTGCTTTCCTCTCCCATCAGCCACTCTCTTGTGGGACACAAACTCTATTCCACTTGTCAGAGCAATACATTGGCTGGTTCAGACACTAAATTTAAGTATGTATACATGAGGGCTTCCCTAATGGCTCAGATGGTAAAGAATCTGCCCGCAATGCAGGAGACCAGGGTTTGATACCTGGGTGGGGAAGATCCTCTGAAGAAGGGAACAGCAACCCATCCCAATATTCTTGCCTGGAGAATCCCATGGACAGAGGCGCCTTGTGGACTACATACAGTCCATGGGGTCGCAAAGAGCTGGACACGATTGAGCGACTAACACACTTTCTTTTTCATATACAGATGAACACCCTGGGTTCAATCACCAATGGCTTAGAGGATCTCCTCATGTTTTATATCACTGCTCCCTTCTGTTATCACAGATCCTCAAGAGTAGCTGCAAAGAGAAGAACTGAGTGTCAAGCTGGGCCCACATCCGGATAAGCAACAGACTACCCCAGGCTCTTTGATGTTCGGGATAGCCTTGAGTCTCTGTGGGAGGTTTTCCCTGATAGCAGTGCTTGTATTCATTAAAAAAAAAAAAAAAAAAAGACTAAGGGTGAAAACACAAGCAGACAAAAAATAAGACAACTGAAGCCTGCCAAGATAGGCTGGTACCTTATCTATCCCTGGCATCTGGTCATACGGTTTCGCTAGGTCTTCCAGAAAAATCACCCACTGTTTGTTTTATAGTGAAATATTTTTACCATTCCATAAAAATAGCTATGTCTTGTACAAACTAGAGGAATTACAGATCAGCAAAATAATGTGCAGCCAATTGCATATGAGCAAAGTAAAACATAATTTTAAAACTAATCTGATTAAAAAGAATTCATTTGAATCAGTTCTAATGAGATGGATGAAACTGGAGCCCATTATACAGAGTGAAGTAAGCCAGAAAGATAAAGACCAATACAGTATACTAACACATATATATGGAATTTAGAAAGATGGTAATGAAAACTCTATATGCAAAGCTGAAAAAGAGACACAGATGTACAGAACAGACTTTTGGACTCTGTGGGAGAAGGTGAGGGTGGGATGTTTCGAGAGAACAGCATCGAAACATGTATATTATCTATGGTGAAACAGATCACCAGCCCAGGTTGGATGCATGAGACAAGTGCTCAGGCCTGGTGCACTGGGAAGACCCAGAGGGATCGGGTAGAGAGGGAGGTGGGAGGGGGGATCAGGATGGGAAATACATGTAAATCCATGGCTGATTTATGTCAATGTATGACAAAAACCACTACAATATTGTAAAGTAATTAGCCTCCAACTAATAAAAATAAATGAAAAAAAAAATACGGGATTTGAAAAATAAACTGTGAGAAACATAAAAAAAAATAAATAAATAAAACTAATCTGTATCCTACTCACACTATCATTGGTAAACTCTGGGGTATGTCTTTTCAGTTGTGTGTGTGTTTTGTTAAAAATGAGATGACATTGTAAATGCTATTTTAGCAGTCTGCCTCTTTATATTACAAATGTTCTTTCATGGCTTCAAATTTTCTGCTCTATTATTGTTGTTGCTATTGAAAATGAATTTTCATTAGTTTATTTTTGCTTTTATTCCGAGACAGGGTGCTCAGGGCTCGTGCACTGGGATGACCCTGAGGGAAGGGATGGGGAGGGAGGTGGGAGGGGGGTTCAGGACGGGGGACACATGTACACCCATGGCTGATTCATGTCAATGTATGGCAAAAACCACTACAATATTGTAAAGTAATTAGCCTCCAATTAAAATGAATAAATAAAAATTTTTAAAAAGAAAATGAATTTTCAACATATGATAGCTACTCTTATGTGTCATGTATTATACTAAACACTTCACTTATGTCATTTGACCATTTCTGTGACCCTGGGAAGTAAGTATTATTATCCCCATTTCACAGATTAGGAAATTAAGTCTCAGACTGAGTAAGTTAAAATATGTCAGAGGACTTCGCTGGTGGTGCAGTGGTCAGAATCCGCCTGCCAATACAGGGGACATGGGTCCCACCCCTGGTCCAGGAAGATTTCACGTGCAGAGGATCTAAGCCCACATGCCACAACTACTGAGCCTATATGCTGCAACTACCGAAGCCCGTGCACCCCATAGCTCATAGTCCACAACAAGAGTAACCACCACAATGAGAAGCCCTCACACTGCAATGAAGAATAGCCCGCGCCTGCCACAACTAGAGAACACCCACACCCATCAGCAAAGACCCGGAACACCAAAGATAAATTAATTAATTTAAAGATAAAATAAAATACGTCAGAGTTAGTAAATGGCATAACAGGTTGGAGCCCCGTTCTCTTTGCTGACAGAGTTCAGGTATTTAACTAATACGATCATAATTCTGACCAGCAGCATTGACTGTTCTAAAAAGTCTCTTGGATAGAAACATGGATAGATCAACAGGTAGTAGGTAGAGCAACAATCAAAAGTTATCCAGAAGCATGTAAATATAGCTGCTCACAGCATCATATACATGGATGTACATGGGTGTTTGCAGACACACACACACACCAGTATAATCCAGGATCGGAGGAAGGAAAACCAGAAGAGAGCGCCAGAGGCAATGGCATTCATTCTTTCCCTGGATGAGTGTGGACATCTCTGAGAAGTAGAAAGTATGCTTAAGTTCCGCTTTCACCCATATAACCGGTTACACCAGCTGTAATGTTTCCTAAGAAAAACAAACTTCTTTTCTTTAATTTTCTCCCTTAGGTTTTTTGGGCCTGTGAATATCCTACTTCTTTTTTAAAATTTATTTTATTAAACTATAGTTGATTTACAACATGGTGTTAATTTCCGCTGTGCAATAAGGTGATTCGTTTATACATGTGTATCCATCCCTCCCCATCCTCCCCAGGCAACAAGGAGTCTCTTCTCTAGGTTCATGAGTCTGTTCTGTAGATAAGTTCATCTGCATCATATTTGAGATTCCACATGCTAGTGCGGACGCAGGTATGCATGCTGAGTTGCTTCAGTGTCTGACTCTGTGCGATGCCATGGACTGTAGCCCACCAGGCTCCTCTGTCCATGGGATTCTCCAGGCAAGAATGCTGGAGTGGGTTGCCAGGTCCTCCCCCAAGGGATCTTCCTGACCCAGGGTAGAACCCACGTCTCTTGCATTGCAGGCGGTTCTGTGTGGGCCTGGCTCAGCATCCCTCTCTAGTAATGGAAACATCGCTCCATTCGGCAAAACCACGCCACCCCCATTGTCAGTTCTGTTTTCTGAGTGGGGCTGGCTCACTTCCCAGCTGCAAGAGGAGGCGTAAACACACAAATCAGGCCAGACCAATAAGAGACTGGACCAGGAACCTTGTGATACAATCTAAACCAATGGAAATCACTCCAGAAGTTTCGTAGGAAACGATGAGAAAAGATTCTTCCTTTCAGTGTGTGCTAAGTGACTTTGGTCCTGTCCAACTGTTTGCAACACTATGGGCTGAAGCCCTCCAGGAGCCCTCCAGGCTCCTCTGTCCTTGGAATTCTCTAGGAAAGAATACTGGAGTGGGTTGCCATGCCCTCCTCCAGAGGATCTACCCAAACTAGGGATCAAACCTGTGGCTCTTAAGTCTCCTGCGTTGGCAGACGGGTTCTTTACCAGTAGCGTCACCTGGGAAGCCCCTTCCTTCCAGTGAAAGTGAAAGTCGCTTGGTGGAAATTAAGAAACTGCTGGTGGCTATTTTTTTAAATCATGACTAGGGAGACTCTAGCTGAGCATGAAGCCCAAACAAAAGGGAGATGGATCCCTGAAGACATCTTTGAGTATCTTGATCCACCTGTGTCTGAAGCCAGCTACCCCTAGGCTCAGGTGAGTCAGCAAAGTCTTTTCTGCTCTGGCCAATTCGAATATGAATTGCCATTTGTAACAGAAACAGACTTTAGTATTCACAGGGCTCTTCACAAAGACTCTGCTGCTTTCTTCCCAGAGACTTGATAGGATTGTACTTCCACATCCTCTTTGAAGTTAGGGATGGTTATATGACCTACTTTGACTAGTTACGTGTGAGCGGATTTTAAAAAAAAATTAATTTGGCTGCACAGGTCTTCGTTAACACACGGGAGATCTTCAGTTGCAGCATATGGGATCTAGTTCCCTAAGCAGGGATTGAATCCAGGCCCCCAGACCCCCTGCTTCGGGAGCATGCAGTTTTAACCACTGGACCATCCAGTAGTCCCTGAGTAGATTTTCTTAAGAGCCAGTACAAAGTCTGCCACTCTTTTCTCTCTGCCAGTAGCAATCAGCAATACTCCAGGTAGCATCTTTCCCATCAACCTGGTTCCCAGAGTGAGGGTGACGTGGGACAGAGCTCCCAGCTGACCTGCAACGGACGTGTAGCATGAGCAAGATATAAAGCTTTATTTTTTTTTTCAGCCACTGAGATTTCGGAGCTTTTGTTACTAGAGCATAACCCACGCCATCCTGACCAACACTAATACAGACTAGTTTAGAGAGGAAAGAGATTGTTGCTTTGTTAATCTGTGTAAAATCATCAGCATGCACAATAATGTGAATGTACTTAAGGCCGCTGAACTGTACTCTTAAAAATGGTTAAAATGGTGCAGCTCCTTTAAGGGGGTACAGTATTATCACCGCTTCATTGCAGGCTGTGATCCCAAGTACCGGATTTGGGACATCAATCACCTTCACAGAAAAACGCTCCTCATTTACATTTTGTATATATACTTCGGGGTGCCACACAGCTTGTGGGATTTTAGTTCCCTGACCAGGGGTTGAACCCACACCCCTTGTATTGGAAGTGCAGAGTCTTAACCACTGGACCACTTCATTTATGCTTTTAAATTGCTCACTTCCACCTCGCTCAGCACCAGACTGAGGTAGCCCCTTCTCTCCGTCCCCAATCCCATTGGAGCACAGAGAACATTGCAGGGGCACGTATATGAGTTTTCTGATTGGACTGTAATTATGAAAAACATTGAATTTCAAAATTTCACTCTCCTGTTCAAATATTATATGATGATGACCCATGAGAGCTCTGAAGGTATCATTAAAAGGACAGCTTACTTTTTCCTGAAAAAAAAAAAAAAGTCAATTTAATATGGTTAGTTGTGTTCTGTTGATATATTTTATCACAATAAAAAATATCACCATCAAGCAATCAAGTATTTATTAGGGCCCCAGGGGATAATTCTATGTAAATGGCTCTGGTGGTCTAGAAGACATTCTTTCTTGCCTTCACTCAGCAGACTTTTACTGAGCATCTACTATAGACACAGTCTATGACCATGCTAGGCATTGGGGGAAAGAGACACACTTCTGGCCTTGAAAAGCTTTCATCTAAGAAGAGAGCATTCATCACAGCTGGTTGCCATCCTCAGCAGCCCCCCTCCCCTTCAGGTTCTTGCATTGCCACTAGACCCATCTGTAGCCTTATCAAGTAGTAATGACTCAAAGCCATTATAGCCATTTAGAGAGCACCCCCTCGTTCCATCTATCTGTTCTCTCCTTCGCTAGGACAGAGGGCTTCCCTGCTGGCTCAGTGGCACTGAATCCGTCTGCAATGCAAGAGACCCAGGTTTGATCCCAGGGTCAGGAAGATCTCCTGGAGAAGGGAATGCCTGGAGAATCCGTGGACAGAGGAGCCTGGCAGGCTACAATCCATGGGGTTGCAAAGAGTCAGACACGACTGAGCAGCTAGCACTTTCTCTTTCAGTTTTCACTAGGACAGGGTTTAAGAGGGCAAGTGGGAGGGTCTACCAGGCAGAGTTCAAATCCCAGCTGACCTGGGCAAATTATTTAATTTCTCCATGTCTCCTTCTCTTAAAACGGAGAGGCAAATAGTACCTGCCTCATGATGACTGTGAAGGTTAAGTGAGGTATTTCACATAAACACGTAGCCGAATGCTTATAGAGAGCAAAGGCTGAATAACTGTTAGTTGTCATTGGTAGTTGTTCTGAGCCCCTGTGATGCTCGCATATCCAGCCCACTAGTGGAAGTTGCATCAAGGATTCTGTATCCCAAGCTTCTGCATGTGGTGATAGAGCTGGACTCACACTTCTTGCCTCTCTCTGCCAGGGATCATTGCTGGTCCACAGCCACTTGGGAGCACCCTCGAGTTAGCACAGCCTGTTTCTCCTCCTGAGAGGTGGCTCTGCTCCCGGCCAGCAGAGTTCAGTCAGAGCTTTTCATTATCTCCTTTAGTCAGAGCCTGGGAACTGGGTGTGTCTCCCGGACCAGAGGCGGAAGGCTGGTTTCCAACAGTTAAGGGAGGCCACCTCTGCCAAGGGAGGCTTACAGCAGCTCAGTATCCTAACTTCCCAGCCTTGTCAGCAGGGTTTTGTGGCTGGATTAATCTTTCTTCCCTTCTTTCCTTTTGGCCACGCCATGGAGGATCTTATTTCCCCGACCAGGGATCGAGCCCCCACCTCTTGCATTGGAGGCATGGAGTCTTACCCACTGGACCACCAGGGAAGTCCCTGGATTAATATGTCAAAGTATATCCTCACTCTCATCAAATTTCCGGAAGGCCTCCCCCCCACCTTGCAATTTTACCATTTGCAAACGGGAGTCACCCTTCTGAATTAGGAAACAATGGTGCACACGCTGGACAGTTACAAGATGGGCTAAACAAAGAGAGACCGGAGGGCGCATTTGTGGAGAAAATCTGCTTGTAAAATCCCTCTGCGTGCATGCGAACTAAGTCACTTCAGTTGTGTCCGACTCTTGCAACCCCATGGACTGTAGCCCACCAGGCTCCTCTCTCCATGGGATTCGGCAGGCAAGAATACTGGAGGGGGTTGCCATTCCCTCCTCCAAGGGATCTTCCTGACCCAGGAATCAAACCTGAGTCTTTTCTGTCTCCAGCATCAGCAGGCAGATTCTTTACCACTAGCGCCACCTGGGAAGCCAAAATCCCTTTAGATGGTAGTAATTTTCTTCCAGGCACTCAGCAATTATCTTCAGTCAGTTCAGTTCAGTTCAGTCGCTCAGTCGTGTCTGACTCTTTGCGACCCCATGAATCGCAGCATGCCAGGCCTCCCTGTCCATCACCAACTCCTGGAGTTTACTCAAATTCATGCGCATCGAGTTGGTGATGCCTTCCAGCCATCTCATCCTGTGTCGTCCCCTCCTCCTCCTGCCCCCAATCCCTCCCAGCATCAGGGTCTTTTCCAATGAGTCAACTCTTCGCATGAGGTGGCCAAAGTATTGGAGTTTCAGCTTCAGCATCAGTCCTTCCAATGAATATTCAGGGTTGATTTCCTTTAGGATGGACTGGTTGGACCTCCTTGCAGTCCAAGGGACTCTCAAGAGTCTTCTCCAACACCACAGTTCAAAAGCATCAGTTCTTCGGTGCTCAGCTTTCTTCACAGTCCAACTCTCACATCCATACATGACTACTGGAAAAACCATAGCCTTGACCAGATGGACCTTTGTTGGCAAAGTAATGTCTCTGCTTTTTAATATGCTATCTAGGTTGGTCATAACTTTCCATCTTAACCAAATCTAATTCCACTTTTTTTTAAAAAAAGCACGTCTCCCTTATTGAAAAATTCCAAAATATCTCATTTGGATTTGTTTCTTCTATTTTCCTTATCTTTAGAAAAGTTAGCGGACAGATTTTATAGCAGTTTTAGGTTTATAGAACAAGTGGGCAGAAAGTACAGAGTTCCCCTACAGCCCCTCTCCCCAAGTGTACGCTTCCTTGTTTTATTAACATCTGGCATTAGTGTGTTACACCTGTTACGATTAATGAATTGATATTGGTGCATTATTATTCATGAAGGGCCCTAGTTGATGCAAAGCCTCCATGTTTGTGTCATACAGTTAGTTCCATGGGTTTTGACAAGTGTGTAACGTCGTGCACAGTATCAACCAATAATTTCACTGCCCTGAAAATCCCGTGCTCCACTTATACCTCCCCTCCCCCTGACCTCTGGCCACCACAGAGCTTTTTACTGTCTCTGCAGTTTTGCTTTTTCCAGGATGTCATATATCCAGAATCACAGTTTGTAATCTTTTCAGATTGGCTTCTTTCATTTAGCAGTATGCATTTATGCCTCCTCCAAGGCTTTTCCTGGCTTGGTGACCCCTCTCCTCCTCCTTTCCTTCCTTCCTTCCTTCTTCCTAGCCTTGTGGAGGTAACATAGCATGTGGCTGACACATAGCATTGTGTAACATTAAGGCATACAATGTGTTGCTCTGACATATTTATAAATTATAAAATGATAACCAGTCTAATATTAACTACCACCTCCAATCCATCACATAGTTACCATTTCTTGTGTGTGTGTGTGTGTGTGTGTGTGTGATGAGACTATTGAAGATATACTCTCTTAGCAACATTCAAGTAAATTAAACAGTATTATCAGCCATAACCACCACACTGTACCTCAGATCCCCAAACTTGTCCATCTCCTAACCGGAAGCTTACACTCTTTGACCCATATTTTCCCCACTTCTGTCACCCCTGCCCCTGAGTGGCTTGCTTCTTTTTATCATTGAATAGTATTACACTGTATGAATGTACCATCATTTGTTTATCCATTCATCTATTGAAGTACATCTGGCTTGCTTCCAAGTTTTGGCAGTTATGAATAAAGCCTCTATAAACACTTGTATGCAGATTTGTGTGTTTCCAACTCATTTGGGTTAATACCAAGTAATGTGATTGCTGGATCATATGGTAAGACTATGTTTAGTTTTTAAGAAACTGCCAGACTGTCTTCCAAAGTGACTGTATTATTTTACATTCCTACTCTTTTGGACTCTCATTTTTTTTCATTAATGTGTAATGAGAATTTTCAGTCGCTTAGAGGAAATCCAAGTATAGCATGCTTCCAGATAATAGCCATCTTTCAGTCATTTGCAGTTATATGAAACAAATCTAATTCTATTTTTTTAACCACTTTCTTTTATTGAGACAGTAAAGAACTTGCCTGAAATACAGGAGACCTGGGTTCGATCCCTGGGTAGGGAGGATCCCCTGAAGAAGAGAACAGGTACCCACTCCGGTATTCTTACCTGGAGAATTCCATGGACAGAGGAGTCTGGCAGGCTACAGTCCATAGGATCTCAAAGAGTCAGGCATGACTGAGAGACTAACATTTCTCTCAGAAATCCCCAAACATCTAATTTGGAATTTTCTTGCCCCCTGCTTATTATCTTTCAAAATCTTTTTATTATGGAGAATTCTGAACGCAATTCAGAGGGCAGGTGGTCAATGTAATGAGTCCTATGTGTAAGCATCACCACCCCCAAGCCAGAAATCCATGACCAATCCCGTCTCATCCATACCCCTAGCCATATCCCCTCCATATTTTAGTTTTCAACTAGTACTTTTATTGAGGTATGTCTTTATTGAGGTTATACCTTTATTAAGGTAAATTTTGTATGCAATAAACCACATCCATTTATTAGTGAACAATTTGATGAGATTTAATGGATGTACAGGTGGCACAGTGGTAAAGAATCTGCCTGCCAAAAAAAAAAAAAAGAATGTGCCTGCCAATGCAGGAGACACAGGAGATGCAGGTTCAATGCCTTGGTTGGGAGGATCCCTTGGAGTAGGAAATGGCAACCCACTCCAGTATTCTTGCCTAGAGAATTCCATGGACAGAGGAGCCTGGTGGGCTACAGTCCCTGGGGCCACAAATAGTCAGACACAACTGAGTGACTAATCAGGCACAAAACAGATGTATACATCCTTGAAACTATGGCAGTAACCAAAGCACAATATATTTCTATCATCCCTCAATTTTCTTGTGTCCCTTTGTAGTCCCTGTCTGTACTGCCATTCCCAGGCAACCAGGATCTTTTTTTCTGTTTTTAATTTTTTAATTTAATGAATTAATTTATTTTGTTTGGAGGCTAATTACTTTATGATATTGTGGTGGTTTTTGCTATACATCAACATGAATCAGCCAGGGGTGTACACGTGTTCCCCCATCCTGAACCCCCCCTCCCACCTCCCTCCCCATCCCATCCCTCTGGGTTGTCTCAGAGCACAGGCTTTGGGTGCCCTGCTTCATGCATTGAACCTGGACTGGCGACCTATTTCACATATGATAATACACATGTTTCAATGCTATTCTCTCAGATCATCCCACCCTCGCCTTCTCCCACAGAGTACAAAAGTCTGTTCTTTACATCTGTGTCTCTTTTGCTGCCCTGCATGTAGGATCATTATGGTCTTTCTAAATTTCATATATATGCATTAATATACTGTATTGTTTTTCTCTCTGACTTACTTCACTCTGTATAATAGGCTCCAGGTTCACCCACCTCAGTAAAACTGACTCAACTGCATTCTTTTCTTACAGCTGAGTAATATTCCATTGTGTATATGTACCACAGCTTTCTTATCCATTCATCTGTTGATGGACACCTAAGTTGCTTCCATGTCCTAGCTATTATAAACAGTGCTGCGATGAACACTGGGGAACATGTGTCTCTTTCAATTCTGGTTTCCTCAGTGTGTATGCCCAGTGGGATTGCTTAGTCATATAGCAGTTATATTTCCAGTTTTTTAAGGAATCTCCACACTGTTCTCAGTAGTGGCTTTAACAATTTGCATTCCCACCAACAGTGTAAGAGTGTTCCTTTTCCTCCACACCCTCTCCAGCATTTATTGTTTGTAGACACTTGGCTAGCAGCCATTCTGACTGGCATGTAATGGTACCTCATTGAGGTTTTGATTTGCATTTCTCTGACAATAAGTGATATTGAGCATCTTTTCATGTGTTTGTTAGCCACCAGTGTGTCTTCTTTGGAGAAATGTCTGTTTACTTTGGCCCATTTTTTGATTAGGTCATTTATTTTTCTAGTATTGAGCTACATGAGCTGCTTATATATTTTGGAGATTAATTCTTTGTCAGTTGTTTCATTGATATTATTTTCTTCATTCTGAAAGCTGTCTTTTCACCTTGCTTTTAGTTTCCTTCATTGTGCAAAAGCTTTTAAGTTTAATTAGGCCCCATTTGTTTATTTTTGCTTTTATTTCCATTACTCTGGGAGGTGGGTCATAGAGGATCTTGCTGTGATTTATATCAGAGAGTGTTCTGCCTATGTTTTCCTCTGGGAATTTTATAGTTTCTGGTCTTATGTTTAGATCTTTAATCCATTTTGAGTTTATTTTTGTGTATGATGTTAGGAAGTGTTCTAGTTTCATCCTTTATAGGTGGTTGACCAGTTTTCCCAGCACCACTTGTTAATGAGATTGTCTTTTCTCCATTCTATATTTTTGTCTCTTTTGTCAAAGATAAGGTGTCCATAGGTGCATGGATTTATCTCTGGGCTTTCTGTTTTGTTCCATTGATCTGTGTTTCTGTCTTAGTGCCAGTTCCATACTGTCTTGATGACTGTGGCTTTGTAGTATAGTCTGAAGTCAGGCTGGTTGATTCTTCCAGTTCCATTCTTCTTTCTCAAGATTGCTTTGGCTATTCAAGGTTTTTTGTGTTTCCATACAAATTGTGAAATTATTTGTTTAGTTCTGCAAAAAATACAATTGGTAGCTTGATAGGGATTGCACTGAATCTATGCATGATCTTTTTATTATTTATTTATTTTGGGCAGAGCTGGTCTTTGTTGCTGTGTGTGGGCTTCTCATTGTGGTGGCTTCTCTCATTGCAGAGCATGGGCTCTGGGGCACAGGGTCTTCAGTAGTTGGAGCAATAGGCTCAGCAGTTGTGGCATTCAGACTTTGTTGCCCTGCAGCATGTGGAATTTTCCTGGATCAGGGCTTGAACCTGTGTGCCCTGCAATGGCAGGCAGATTCTTAAGCCCTGGACCACCAGGGAAGTCCCATGATCTACCTTTTTCTTTTTGACAACATATGTTTCTTCCTCATATTATTTTGAAGCTGATGTCAGACATTGCTTACTCTGTAAACACTTTAGTATAATTTCTAAGAGATAAGACTGTCTTAAAAACATACAATGTCATTATTATACTTCATAGTTAATGATAACTCCTTAATAGCATCAAATATCCTGTGCAGAGCAGATGTGCACCCTGCACATTAGGTAGAAACCTCCAAGTGTTACCAAAAGGGAGAGAAATGTGAGCAGATCAAGCAAGCAGAATGCACTGTGGCTGCGTGGAGCCCAGAAGCATTTTGCCTGCATCCAGTTATCCCTTCCTCTGCTAGATGCTGGATGCCCTCTGCCGGGAGTTGCCAAATAAATATACAAATAAAAATATTAGGATGCTCAGTTGAATGGTTGGATTTGAATTTCAAATAAGCAACGAATAATTTTCTTTTAGTATATCCTGGACTTTCCTGGTGGTACAGCAGATAGGAATTCATCTGTCAATGCAGGAGACATGGGTTCGATCCCTGGTCTGGGAAGATCCCACATGCGGCAGAGCAACTGAACCCACGAGCTGCAACTATTGAGCCCGAGTGCAGCAACTGCGGCAGCCCATTGGCTACAGCCCATGCTTCACAACAAGAAAAGCCCCCGCATAAGAAGCCCGCACACTACAGCCAAGAGTAGCCCCGACCGACAACTAGAGAAAGCTCGTGCTTAGCAATGAAGACTCAGTGCAACCAAAAATAAGTGAACGCATATATGAAAGTGAAAGTGTTAGCTGCTCAGTCATGCCTGACTCTTTTCAACCCTGTGGACTGTAGTCCGCCAGGCTCCTCTGTCCATGGACTTCTCCAGGCAAGAATACTAGAGTGGGTTGCTATTTTCTTCTCCAGGGGGTCTTCCTGACCCAGGGATCAAACCCAGGTCTCCTAGCATTGCAGGTGGTGTCTTTACTGTCTGAGCTGCTAAGGAAGCCCACATAAATAAGTAAAAATAAGTATATTCCATGCAATACTTGGGCCATACCTATGCTAAAAAGTGACTCATTGGTTCTCTGAAATTCAGATTTAACAGGGATCCAGTGCTTATCTGGCAACCCTACCTCCCTTGCAACTGATAGAAAAAGGCCATTGTCATGAGGGCATCTAGCAGGCTGGTAACTCAGAAAGCAAAGCTCCATCTAACCAAAGTGGGACTGGGTAGAGGGAGCTCAAAATCCCCTAAAGAGATAGGACATGTCCCCGCTCTCCATCCCCAGCCCTGTATCCCTCCTGGTGGACAAATCCCTTTCAAGTATTTGCAGCTGATCTGACTTTGCAGCCTCAAAAAGAACCCAACTTAAAAGACCCTTCTGCTTTTTCAACCAGTTCTGAAAAGAGGTGAATTTAAGCCTAATTTAATCTGAGGCACCCTGGGAGTGGGGGCATCAAAGGTGGGGCTAGAGGTAAAGAACCTGCCTGCCAGTGCAAGAGACCAAAGAGGCACGGGTTTGATCCCTGGGTTGGAAAGATCCCCTGGAGTAGGAAATGGCAACCCACTCCAGTATTCTTGCCTGGAGAATTCCACGGACAGAGGAGCCTAGTGGGCTATAGTTCATAGGGTCACAAAGAGTTGGACACCACTGAAGTGACTTAGCATGCAGGCTTGCACACCCTGGGAGTGAGCGTTCCCTGGCACTTTTATACAAAGTTGCTCTTTTCTTTGTAATGATCTAAGTAGCCATTGTTACAATGAGAATCCTGTTTCAGTCTCCAGCAGTCCTTTCAGGAATAGAAAACCCCCACTTGCTCAGACATGTTGTATCAAATGGCAAGATGATCTCACCAAGCCCTGTATTTCTCCTAACTTATTTTGAGTGTAACACGTATTAAGAACATAGTGGTGAGCCAGGCCGATAGGGCTAGAATAGGATAATCAAATAGTTAGCTTAGAAACCCCACTAGGGAATTGTAGATAGAGAGGGAACTTCAGAGGGCTTTGAGAGATCACAGTAAAACTAATGATGACTGAAGAAAGTAATGGGAAAATTCTGAAACAATGTGGGCTTGCCTGAAGCCTAGAGCAAAACAGGTCACTTAGCATCAAAGTCAGATTGGTTTGCTTAACGATGAAATCAAGATAACTTGCTTAGCAACAAAACCATGCAACAGAAGGACGAGACATACCCCAAAACAATCAAACAATGGTGGCATGAGACCTACATGCTGCCCAGTAAGCTCAGTGAGTGAATAACCACCCCCCCCCCCACCAACAAACATGCTCTTTGGCCCCTAAGACATATTCTTTGCACAGTGCCCCCCCCCAAACAATAAAACAATAGTAGAAAAATAAGGCCTACAACCTACCCAGTGTCATCAAATTAATGATCCCCAAAACAGGCCCTGTGCACACAAAAGATCAATCTTTTACCGAAAGATGACTTTTCAAAATGAAAGAGAGCCATTGTACCAGGACCTGAACATATTTTTCCCTAAATGCTATAATACTGGCCCAAACATACAGGGACAAGTAGACATCCCTCCCCTATCCAGGGGATGAACTGATGATGGAAACGTTATATCTACTCAAGAAAGACAAAAGGGAGCTTCTCCCCTTCTTCTCCCTTCCACTGATTATAAAAATGTAACCCACAGAATACTTGGGATAGTGCAACGCTTGCCTGCCTAATTGTGAACCTTACAAGCATCCTATTCTAGTAAATCCCTTCTTATCTATCCCTTCGCCTCTCGCTGAATTCCTTTCTGCACTGACAGATAAAGAAGTGCGATGCCAGAGCTCTTCGGAACCCTGGAAACAACACCTAATGGTCTCAAGGCTGTGGGTCCATCCGTGCCAAAGCAGAAAGACTTTATGCCCCCTTGTCTGTAACAGGGAGCTCTTTACCTTCCATCACAGGTGTCTGCACCTGGCAAATAATGTCCCACTCAACGCAAACTTTTTTGGCTGCACCTTGAGGCAGGTGGGATCATAGGTCCCCAACCAGGAATCGAAACTGTGCCCTGTACAGCGGAAGCACGGAGTCTTACCAGGGAAGTCCCAACACAATTGTTTTTTATCATCATTTTATTTATTGTGAGAGCTTCCCAGGTGGCGCTAGTGGTAAGGAACCTGCCTCCTTATGCTGGAGACATAACACACAGGGGTTCAATCCCTGGGTTCAGAAGATCCCCTGGAGGAGGGAATGGCAACCCACTCCAGTATTCTTGCCTGGAGAATCTCAGGGAGAGAGGAGCCTGGTGGACTATGATCCATAGGGTCACAAAGAGTTGGACAAGACTGAAGCAACTTATCAAGCATCTGATATATACAGAGGAGTAAATAAAAGCACATGTACAGTTTAATGCATCATTATAAATTGGACACCCATATAAGTATCAGTGACGTTTAGAAGGGCACTCAGCCGCACCCCCCCGGAATTACCTTGTGAACCCCCCACCCCAAGCCACTTTCCCTTCCACCTCCAGAAGAGGCTGCTATCCTAACTTGTGGGCCTGATTTCCCTTCTTTCATCTTGAGTGTCACCTCTATTTGTGCACTGCTAAGCAAGCCCCTGTGTTTGAACTTCATACACACAGAATTATATTACGTGAATTCTTTGTGACTTGTTCCTTCCTCACGCTTGTTCTCAAACTAATGATGCTTTCAGGAGTAATGAAATGTCTTCAGAAAAGTTACTGGCCTTGAAGTCACACTGACCAGTTTTGCCTTCCGGGCTCAGCTCCTTACCTACTATCTGTGTGACCACTCTTTCCCCCCTTTGTCAAATTACAAAGAATTATAATTAGAGCACCTCATGTCCAGAGCAGGAAATCACTTCATGTATCACTCTGTTCTCAGAGGCTCCCAGGGCCTGAGACCTGATGAGTCTTGAGCGAATGCAGGAATCGTTAAATGATGTATGTCAGGGCCAAATCCCGTGGCTAATTCATAGCAAATGGCCAAAACATGGTGGCAAAAATGATAACTGTCATCAGTGTTGTTTATCTGAATATGCACCTCCTGTGGGGGCAGCCTGTACAGTGGCTGCCAGTGGGCCCTGCCTGCTGACCCTCTTGTACTCACATCCCTTGACTATAGACTGGATTAACTGACTCTCTTCTGACAAACAGAATGTGGCAAAAGTGATAGGATGTCATTTCCAAGATTCAGTTTTAAAGGGCCATGACGTCCACCGTGGGTCCTCTTTCTCTCTGTCCCTGGGGGAAGCCTGCTGCCGTGCTATGGGGTAGTCCTGTGGAGAAGGCCTTGTGAGGAGGGGCAAAGTCCTGCCGACCACACATGAGTGAGCTCGGAGGCATGTTCTCCTCGGAGGAACCTTCAGATGAGTCTGCGACCCCAGGACCCTGGACTGCAACTGCATGAGAGACCTTTAGCCAGAGGCTCCCAGCCAAACCAGGCCTGGACTCGATTCACAGGAATTTTGAGATAACGAGTCTTTTCTGTTTCGAGCTATGGCATTTGCAGGCAATTTGTTACACAGCAGTGGATAACTAGCAGACTGACTCTTCTTGGGTGAAGGGGCCCTGGCACTGTTTAGAGCATGTGGCAAACAAGGAGATGCTGCGTTCACATCCCCACTGAAGGACGGACTCCTGCCCAGATGCACGGAGTACAGCTAACTGACAGTCTTGGAGGTTCAGCCCAGCTTTCAAGCTGAGATCATGCTCTTCTCAGGTGCCCACCAGCCCATGGGTGAGCTGGAGTAGGGGTGCCAGGGCCTGGCCATCTCCACTCCACTCAGGGGCCCTCTGAAGGGCGGTCTGCTTACAGAGCGCCACGTCGGGCTCCAGAGACTGACAGGTCTGCTCAGCAGTCATGCCTTTCCATGGGTGTCCCTCCCCACAAACCCTTTCTTGTTCCAAATCCCATGCAGCCAGACCAAAGACAACATCTGCCTCATAGAAGCCCAAGGTTTCTAGTCAGGCGAGACCTGGGTCCAATGCAGATTCCACCCCTTGTTAGCTCTGTGACTCTGCGGAAGTTACTTAACCTTTCTGAGCCTTTTTTTCTTATATGTAAATTGGATGATAAATAGCATGGGACTCAAACAGGACTTTTATTTACAATGTATAACAGAATGAGCAACACTTATTACTAGTGAGTGCTAGATAAAGGACAACTATTGTCTATCCGGAGATTGCACACCAACCAGCCACTTTATATTGTCCATAAAGTTTTATTGGAAATAATTCCAATAATTTGTCCAGAATATATTGTCTAGAATTTATCTATCTATAGTAGACCTTTGCTATTCATGAGGGTGTTGACAAAAAAATTAGTCAGTTGATCTAAGAAAGAAATGGAAAATTTTATTTGAGCCAAATTTGAGGATCATAATCTGGGAAGAGCATCTCAGAATGCTGAGGACTGCTCCACCCCCCTTAGAAGTCAAGACTCAGTTATGTAAGTTTTATGAGACAGAGGACGCTACATCAAGTGACATATTATTGACAGTTCATATAAGCCAGAGCTAAGCGTCATCATGGCGGGTCCCTTACAAGAACAACAAGGAGTGCTATCTTTTAAGGCGTTGTCTGGTTGATACTGTGTTTCCCCAGTGGCTCAGTGATAAAGAATCTGCCTGTGAAGCAGAAAGTACAGGAGACACCGGTTCGATCCCTGGGTTGAGAAGATCCCCTGGAAGGGGACATGGCAACCCACTCCAGTACTCTTGCCTGGAGAATCCCAAGGACAGAGGAGCCCGCTGGGCCAGAGTCCTTGGGGTAGCAAATAGTCAGGCATGACTGAAGCACTGTGCTCGCGCGCACACACACACACACGCACACACACACACACACACACACACACTGATACTATGAGAATGCTGCTCTAAGGCAGGTGTTCTTGCTGATGGGAGAGGTCTGGTCAGCGTACAGATACACAGTGCACAATAGGGCAGAGAGGAGACCACAGGGCAGAGACAATTTTTGGTTTAAATTTCTAGTCTTGCCATAAAAATATGACATTTATTTCACAAGGGTTAGACCAGCTATCTTTATGAAACCCTCAACTACCAACTGCCCCCATAGCACATACTGTTATCCATAAAATGATATCAAGTATGACTCAAAGGAATACATGACTCAAGTCCTTCACAGTCCTATAAATAAGGAACCAAATCTTTATAAAGCTTTTGAGTTATGCCAAAGCATTTGTTTACATTGAACTTGATTACATCAGAGGGCTGAGTCACTTTGAATGCTGCCCTTTTAATAAACCCAGGCCTGTGAAGTTTAATATGTCCAAACCTGTTCCTCCCACAGTCTGTCTCACTTTGATGGATAATTTCGAGTCAGCATGCGAAGCCATCAGTGGCACTCCCTTCTCCCTCATTCTCCGCCTCCAATCCAACAGCATGTTTTGCCTTTAAAATGCCCTCAACCCTTGGACCTCTTTCCCTCTTGTGAGTATCACCCAAGCCTCCTTTCTTTCAAGAGCCTCTTAACAGTCTTCTCTTGCCTTCAAACTAAAGCGCAAATACTTTACCAAAGCTTATAGGCTCTGCCGTGAACTGGCTCCTCCCCTCCAAATCTCACCGGCACTCTCCAAACACTCCTATATGTCAAGTTTGCGCTTGTCTTAGGACCATCCCACAGGCACTTCCTGTGTCTGGAACTGTCCTCCACACACTCTGTGCTTTGCAGCCTCTTTTTCCTCCTAAAAAATCTGAGCCTAAACATCCTCTGTCGACTGCCTTCTCAAGCAGGTTCCATCACGCTCAACTGCAGCACTCAGGTCATTTTTTTCGCGGTATGCATCCCACTTCGCTGTTGTTGCTGTTGTGCAGTCGCTCAGTCGTGTCCAGCTCTTTGCGACCCCACGGTCTGCAGCACACCAGGCTTTCCTGTCCTTCACCTTCTCCCAGAGTTTTCTCAAACTCATGTCCACTGAGCCGATGATGACATCCAACCATCTCATCCTCTGTTGTCCTCTTCTCCTCCTGCCTTCAATCTTTCCCACCATCAGGGTTTTTCCAATAAGTGGATTCTTTGCATCAGGTGACCAAAATATTGTCACTTCAGCTTCAGCATCAGTCCTTCCAATGACTATTCAGGGTTGCTTTCCTTTAGGATTGACTGGTTTGATATCCTTGCTGTCCAAGGGACTCTCAAGGGTCTTCTCCAGTACCACAGTTCAAAAGCATCAATTCTCTGGTGCTCAGCCTTCTTTATGGTCCAACTCCCACATCTGTACATGACTACAGGAAAAACCATAGCTTTGCCTGTTTGGACCTTTATTGGCAAGGTGATATCTCTGTTTTTTAATACACTGTCTTGGTTTGCCATTGCTTTTCTTCCAAGGAGCAAGTGTCTTTTAATTTTGTGGCTGCAGTCACAGTCTGCAGTGATTTTGGAGCCCAAGAAAATAAAATCTGTCACTGTTTCCATTTTTTCCCCATCTATTTACAGGGGAACCAGATGCCATGATCTTAGTTTTTTGAATGTTGAATTTTAAGCCAGTTTTTTCACTCTCGTCTTTCACCCTCATCAAAAAGCTCTTTAGTTCCTCTTCACTTTCTGCCATTAGAGTGGCATTATCTGCATATCTGAGGTTGTTGATATTTCTCCTGGCAATCTTGATTCCAGCTTATGATTCATCCAGCCTGGCATTTCACATGATGTACTCTGTATAAAAGTTAAATAAGCAGGGTGACAATATACAGCTTTAACATACTCCTTTCATAATTTGGAACCAATCCGTTGATCCATGTCCAGTTCTAACTGTTGCTTCTTGATATGCATACATGTTTCTCAGGAGACAGGTGAGGCAGTCTGGTATTCCCATCTGTTTAAGAATTTCCCACAGTTTGTTGTGATCCACACAGTCAAAGGCTTTAATGTAGTCAAAGAAGCAGAAGTATATGTTTTTCTGGAATTCTCTTGATTTTTTTCTAAGATCCAACAATTTGATCTCTGGTTCCTCTGCCTTTTCTAAATCCAGTTTGTACATCTGGAAGTTCTCGGTTCACATACTGCTGAAGCCTAGCTTGAAGGATTTTGAGCATTACCTTGCTAGCATGTGAAATAAGTGCAACTGTGTGGTAGTTTGAATATTCTTTGGCATTGCCTTTCTTTGGGATTGGAATGAATGCTGACATTTTCCAATCTTATGACCATTGCCGAGTTTTCCAAATTTGCTGGCATATTGAATGCAGCACTTTCATAGCATCATGTTTTAGGATTTGAAATAGCTCACCTGGAATTCTATCACCTCCACTAACTGTGTAGGAATGCATCCTAAGGCCTGCTTGACTTCACATTCCAGGATGTCTGGCTCTAGTTGAGTAACCACACCATTGTGGTTATCCCAGTCATTATACCTTCTTTGTATAGTTCTTCTGTATATTCTTGCCACCTCTTCTTAATCTCTTCTTCTTCAGTTAGATCCTTGCCATTTCTGTCCTTTATTTGCATAAAATGTTCCCTTGGTATCTCCAATTTTCTTGAAGAGATCTCTAGTCTTTCCTATTATATTGTTTCCTACTATTTCTATGCATTGTTCACTTAAAAGGCTTTCTTTTCTCTCCTTATATTCTTTGCAGTTGAAGATGGAGAAGCACTATACAGTCAGCAAAAACAAGATTTGGAGCTAACTGTGGCTCAGATCATTAACTCCTTATTGCAAAATTCAGGCTTAAATTGAAGAAAGTAGGGAAAACCACTAGGCCATTCAGATATGACCTAAATCAAATCTGTATGATTATACATTGGAGGTGATGAACAGATTCAAGGGATTCGATCTGATAGAGTACCCGAAGAACTATGGACAGAGGTTTATAACACTGTACAGGAGGCAGTAACAAAAACCATCCCAAAGAAGTAAAAATGCAAGAAAGCAAAGTGGTTGTCTGAGGAAGCCTTACAATAGCTGAGAAAAGAAGAGAAGCAAAAGGCAAAGGAGAAAGAGAGAGATAACCAGCTGAATGCAGAGTTCCAGAGAACAGCAAGGAGCGATAAGAACACCTTCTTAAGTGAACAGTGTACCCCATGATGCCTTGATGTATTTATTTGTTCATGGAGGCTTTCCCTCAGCCTGTTACAGTTTCTCTGAGTGCAAAGGTCTTATCTGTTTTGTTCATCCAGTGTCACTCCCAGTGCTGGCCACAATACAGCCTTGATAAACATCTGTTGGATGGATTTTCTAGTTAGGAATACCACTTAATTATTTTTTCCCCTATTGCAAAAACCACACTTTTCATTGTAAAAAACATTAGAAGGTACACATTTTTTAAAAAATTAAAAACACATTATTGGGTCTTTCCTGGTGGCTAACAGTCTATGCTCCCAAAGCAGGTGGGGATGAGTTCAATCCCTGGTCAGGGAACTAGATCCCACATGCTGCAACTAAAAGATGTCGTGTGTCACAACTAAGACCTGGCAGAGCCAAATAGGTTGACAGTAAACAAAATATTTCTTAAATAGCCATGTTACCTCACATTTAGAGATAGCCACATTAGTCTTCAGATGTACTCTTCTACGGCGATTTCAATGCATCTCTACCCACATATATAATGATATATATGCTCCTAAGTCCTTCAAATTTCTGGAGTTAAAATAGCCAAACAAAACACCTTGGTCCCCATGCAACAGACAAAGGGAACTCAAGCCTTCTAGAGGGGCTATAAAGGGGCTTGGCATCCTAGAGAAGTAAGCATTACAGTGGTGGCAATCAGTGACCAAAGCCTTCGGGGAGGTCCCTGGAAGAGGAGGAAGAGGCAGTTAGCCTGGAGAACTGCCCCAAGCTGGAGGAAAGAAGGGAACATTTGACTCGTACATAATGAATGTGCGTGAAATGAAAGTCACTCAGTTGAGTCCAACTCTTTGTGACCCTATGCCAGACTCCTCTGTCCATGAGCTTCTCCAGGCAAGAATACTGGAGTGGGTTGCCATGCCCTCCTCCAGGAGATCTTTCCAACACAGGGATTGAACCCAGGTCTCCCGCATTGCTGGCAGATTCTTTACCAATTGAGCCACCAGGGAAGCCCAAGGAGAAGGGAGTGGGTAGCCTATCCCTTCTTTAGCAGATCTTCCCCACCCAGGAACTGAACCAGAATCTCCTGCATCGCAGGTGGATTCTTTATCAGCTGAGCTACAAACAAATGTGTTTGACTTAGTTTACTCTGTCTTAGCCAGTTTAGGTTTTTCCAACCATCTCAAAACAGCCTTCGTCATCGTTCAGCCAACCTGCCCAGCAAGATTCTAAAATGAGGCCAACTGTGTTTCCAGACAACACAGAGGGGACACGTCTCACTACATAAGTTTGACTCCAATCAAACGTAGCCAGGGACTTCCCTAGTGGTGCAGTGATTAAGAAGCCAGTTGGGAATGCAGGGGATGTGGCTCGATCCCCAGTCGGGGAACTGAGACCCCACGTGCTACAAGGCGACTAAGCCTGTACTGGGCAGCAAGAGAAGCCTGCACGCCACAACTAGAGCCCGCGGGCGGCAGTGAAGACCCGGCCCAGCAACAGCAACTGAACCAAATGTGGGGACAGTCTGATGTCCTGGGGGCCCCCAGAGCTGTTTAGAATATGTGTGCAGTAAAGCAGAGTTAGGGTATGGGAGCCACCAGACCATGTCACAATTAAAACAGATGGACAGTCACTGGCCAGCTTCTTTGCAAGTGAGTCCACTTTCCCAACAACCCTGCACCTCAGGGGAGGTGTTTTTCACCCCTTTCACAGGGAGGTTAAGTAACTTGCCCAGAGTGACTCAGCCGGAAGGGCCAGAGCTGAGGTTGGAACCCAGTCTGTTTGGCCTCAAAACCTGAATTCTTTCTGTGGCTTAGGAAGCTGGATCTACAGAGCTGTCCATGGCACGATCCTGTGTATTTGTTAGAAATAACGATAACAACTAACATTTAGTGCATTGGGCACTAAAAACTCTGTGAAGCAGGCACAGCTATTTTCTTGCCTTTGCAGATGAGGAGACTGAGATTGGGTGACTGAATAACTTGCCCAACATCATTCTATTAGCAAACAGCTGAGCTAGGATTCAAACCCAGAGAGTCTGGCTCCAAAACCCACGCCATGTATGCCTCTCCTGCCAGAAACAGGGGCCAGAAGCTGGTAGACATGAACTACCACAGGGCTTTGGGCAGGGCTGGGGTGGGTGGTGGGGGGAGGATGTAACTATACACATAGTGAAAGCATGAGCTTTGCAGTCAGGCAGTTTCAAGTTCACATCTACCCTCACCTTGGGGGCTTCCAGCATCCCTTCTCCACCCCCAAACAACTCTGGCTGTTGTTTTCCGGGGTGGTGGTGTGCACACACAAGAGGAACAAAAGTGCCGTAACCCAGCTGGGGCTCTCCTGCTTCCTGTGTCCAGCTGCTCCCTCTTTTCACCCAGGGTCTGCAGACCACCGAACTCGGCAGCTCCTCAATGTCTCCTAGAAGGATGACTCACCACAACAGGAAACAACGGAAACATTACTGAAGATTTCAGAGCAGAGCCCACGACTCACAGGAAACAATTTCTTTTTTTTTAAATTAAATGTTTATTTGGCTGCATTGGGTCTTAGTTGTGGCACTAGTTAGTTACCCCAAGCCTTAGTTGCCCCAAGGCATGTGGGATCTTAGTTCCCCAACCAGGCATCAAACCCGAGTCTCCGGCATTGGAAGGCAGATTCTCGACCACTGGGCCACCAGGGAAGTCCCAACAATTTCATTTTTATTCTTCCGTACTTCTTTGCAGCCCATGGCCCATTTGTTGATCACCCCTCCCCCCAGCCTGCCCACCTCCCCACCCCACCATGTCCCTTGCCTGAGGAGGCAGGTAATGGCCCAGGAAGGACTTTCTACTTTTCTGGGTTTTTCCCTTCTTCCTCTTCCCTTCTCACCCCCTACACACCCAGATTCCTCTTGCAGGCCCTCTCACTTGAGTTGGCGAACCGCATCCCCTGGGTGCAGCCCTCCAGCCCCAGTGATTTGTTAAAGGCTTTATTCCAAAGTGGTGTTCTCCTTCTGCTTGGAATCTCGGTTAACACAGTAGCTCCTCTACCAACCTCCTTCACTGACACTCTTTCGAAAAAGGAAGGCAGTGGAGAGCTGCTGTGCCTGGGAGGGGAGGGCAGGGGAGGCATTCAGCTGCCTCGGCCTGGGCTGGCCTCTCCCCCATCTCCTCTGTGTGGAGAGGTCACTGGTTTCAAAGGTCTCAGCAAGTCTGTCCTGGGCTCCCATCTTTCCATCTCTGAATTTCTAGCTCATTCTAACAGCGAGAGGGATTTGTCTCCGGTGAAGGTTGCCTAAGGCAGTGGCAGGAATCTCTCAGAGAGCAATTACCTTGAAGAACCCTCCCTGGAGAACACATTCTTTTGCTTCCAAATTGGAAAATGCTCGTCCTGCCCACTGGTCCAGAGGGCACTTGGACCTTTACCAGCTGAAACGCTAACAATCCTTAAAGGGAAAGTGAACAAGGAGCAAGGGCAAACTTCCAGCCTCTGGGGCAGCAGGCAGGTGGCTTTTAAAGAAAAAGCCCAAGATAATAATGAGCTGTGTTGCTGGTGGAAGACACTGGAATGTGACTCTAAAATCCATCAATAAAAAATAAAATAAAATAAAATAAAATAAAATCCATCAATGATTAAAGTTACATGCCCAGTCTTTTTCTTTTCCCCTCCAAGAGATTATAGATTTCATTCCCTAGTTCTACAACCCCCTCCTTTACCCCAGAGATGAAATGTCTATTTCAAAAAAGACTGATGACATCAGAAACCTCCAAAAGTCCATACATAAATGGATACTTGGACTTGCTGAGGGTTAATAATCATATAACAGAATGGCTGAGAATGGTGACAGATTTCTTTTTAATGCTAATGGCTTTGAGGTGCACTGTGATTTTTGGGGGGAACCAGATTTGTTATCTCTGCTAGGCTTTGCCTAAGACAACACTCCACTTTGTTTTTCACAGGTGAACCCTGATTGGAGTAGTTCAGAGATGTGCAGACTGGTGAGAAGAAATTGGCTCAGATTAACATTTTGCTTTGTATAAACACAAACTGGATGCCCCCTCCACAGTTTGCTTGAGAGGTGACTGCAAGCAGCCAAAACTTCAACCAGGATGAGTTAGAGAGAAAAAGTAGATCTTGTAGGAGCTGGACAGGCCTATCACACGTGGTTTGGCAGCGAGGACCATGAGCCTGGGGAGATCTGGCCTGGAGAGAATTCTTTATACCAGAGGACATCCAATAAAGCTATGCCATTGCTGATGATATTTCGTTCTGGAGAGGCTGCTCTTTGCTTTTGCATCTGTTTTTGACTGCTGAAAAATTCCATTGGCAGGAAAGAGCAAGGACCAAGATTGCTTCTAAACATCTCAGCAAAATATTTCACTTCCTTCGCTGCTTCCAGACATGAGTCCCATTTTTTGATGAACAACAACAAAATCCCTGATTCCCCATTCCCAACAGATCATAGATCTGAGCCCCAAGTATCTGTGTTTTCACCAAAATGCATTCTAACACAACTGTCTTTTGACTTGGCATTTTGTTTCTCATTTTTCAGATTGACGTTGTTGTTTCAAAATATTTTCTCAGGGATTTCTTTTTCCCAGCTCAGAGGAAAACAGGGCTAGACTTGGGCTTTAGCAAATTAAAGCAGGTTATTCTTCTCAGAGCAGAGTTAAATGTGTTCCCAGAGAAATGCCAAATGCCACTTTATTTTTGGTTGCTGTTCTCTCAAGAGGGCTTTTTAATAGTTCTTGGAGTAGGGATGGTAATCTCTGGAAACAAGATAAACTGGGAGATATTCACCATTCTCCTACTCCTTTCTTTTCTTTTACACTTGAGGCAACTAAAATGGAAGCTGGATGTCATGAATCCCATAGTTTTACTTGGAATTTCCTCCTATTGACAGTGAAGTTTTCTTTTTTGTTAGAATCAGGAATATTTAAACCAAACCTCATAACATGGTCTTAAAGTACATTTGAAATGCTTTTTCCCATGGCAGTAACTCTTCCCTTCTCTGGGCTGGTAAAAAAGCGTGTGTAACAATGCTGTTTCCAGTTTCTAAAACCACACTGTGTTTGAATTAGGTTTGGCTGTTCTGGTAGAAATCCAAAACCACCAGTGGCTTGCAATGAACTTTCTCTCTCCTGTGCAAAGAGAGGAGAAATAGTGGAAAAGGGGGGTCAACTCCTCAAAGTTCTCAGTGACCCTGGCCTCTTCCAGCTTGTCACCCACCAAGCCTAGGCTCTTGTCCTTATGTTCATTATCATGAGTGATTTACCCATATTACTAGCTGGCAAAGTTAAAAAAAGAGAGAGAGATAAAATAAGGCAAAAGGCACTCATTGAAGAAGGTTTCCAGCTACTATGAAGAGAATGTGCATGTGTGTGCGTGGTAAGTCAGAGTCACATCTGACCCTATGAACTATAGCCCACCAGTCTCCTTTGTCCGTGAGATTCTCCAGGCAAGAACACTGGAGTGGCTTGCCATGCCCTACTCCAGGGAATCTTCCTGACCCAGGGATTGAACCTGAGTCTGCTGTGGCTCCTGCATTGCATGTGGCTACTTTATCACTGGGCCACTGGCAAAGCCCGTCAAGAGAACTCTTCTGCTACTTATATCCCACTGGTCAGAATGTCATCACTTAGCTACAAGGGGGAGTTGGAAAATGTAGCCCTTTTTTTCTGAATGGCTGCATGCATAGTTAAAAATTATATTTCTAGGGGAATTTCCTGGTGGTCCAGAGGTTATAATTCTGGGCTTTCACTGCCCAGGGTCTGGGCTTAATTCCTGGTTGAGGGACTAAGATCCCATGAGCCATGTGGTGCAGCCCTCCCTTCCCACCAAAAAAACCTTAAATTACATTTCTGTGATATACGCTCTAGGTCCTATGTTCTTAAATTTAATGTTTCTTATCAATTTTATCTGGAATTTGAATCACCTTTTGAGATAATGATATGAGACGGTATAAAATCAGTATTAGAAATGCCCTATTCTGTAATATTCACACTCTTTTACCAGTAATTTTGCTTTTGGTAGTCCCTACACTAAATAATTAACTCAAAATTTCAGAAAAGGCTTTAAACAAAAATAATACTCATTGCATAGCTATATATAATCACACATAACAAAAGGAATCAAAATGCCAAAATAGGAGAGACTGATCAAATAAACCATGCAACATGTCCTTAAGGAAATATTATGCATCTTTTAAAAATTATGTTTACAGGGAATCCCCTGGTGGTCCAGTGGTCAAGACCTAGTGTTTTCACTACTGGGGCCCAGGTTCAATTTCTGGTCAGGGAATTAAGGTCCTGTGAACCACATGCTGTGCAAAAAAAAAAAAAAAGTTTACAATGAATCCATAGTAACTTAGAAAACTGCTTACCCTGTTAAATAAAAATATAGGGATATAAATTTGCAGTACAGTTACAACTAACCTATATATAAAAAAGAAAAACAGAAAACAAGCAAACAAAAATCAAACATTAAAATCCAAACCCCAGTGGCTTTTTGGTTAATGAGAATGTTAATGACAGTTTTTCCTACATTTCTTTATTTTCCAATTTTTCTTACTATTATACTTAATGTTATATTAGAAGTAATAAATCCATCCTATCCTCTTGTCTCTCTCGGTACCTACATTTTACCCATCTCATCGAGCTCAGTTTAATTCTTCCTCCTATACAAAAGCTTTTCCTGGTCACCCCCTGTCACTTTTGCATTACTATTATTACCACTTTAAATGGAGAGCCAGCTTTTTTGACTTGCCATCATCAAGAGGAATTCTCTGCTGGAAGAGCCGGGGTCTCAAGTTGGGTAGATGTCCCCTCTCCCTGCGCCTTGGCAGATATGATGCAGTGCTAGGGTCCAGGCACACTAATCAGATGACACGAAGCATGGGATATGTTTTAAAATAGTTCATTTCAGGGGATGGAGGCTAGAATAGGTGAAATAAATTTGTTCATGAGTTGACAATTGTTGGAAAAGAGTGATAGATGCATAATGGTTTGTTATATCGTTGTCTCTACTTTTGTTTGAAATTTTGTTTGAAAACTTTCCGCTATTTTTTAAAAAATATACTTAGAATTTACTCCAGGTTCTAAAACTAGCCAGTTTGCAATTTCAACAGTTCATTTAATTAGGGTTTTAACAACTGGGAACAAGGCCATCAGTAAATTTTAAGGCAGGAGGCAAGTGTTATCACCTCCTTAGTAAGGGCTGTTTCAATTGTAAGTGAAGGAAAATATGATTCAAAATGGTTTAAGTAATTTATTGGATCCCATATATGAGAAGCTGGAAAACACTTCTCACTGCAGCTTGTTAACCTAAAACAATAAACAGTGAGTAATTTTTATCAGCAAAAAGGGGGTTTATATGGGGGCAGCAAAAATTACAGTTTGTGACATGCAGTTACAGAAAGCCACATGCAAGTCCCAGTAAAGTAAAAGAGAGGAAAATTTTTATAAAGAAGAAGAGGAACTTATGGCAAAAACCACTGCAATATTGTAAAGCAATTAGCCTCCAACTAATAAAAATAAATGAAAAAATAAAAAAATAAAAAATACCAATATCAAACACACACACACACAAAAAAAAAAAAAAAGAAGAAGAAGAAGAAGAGGAACTTGAGAGGAACTATTATAAAAGTCCATTAGAGGAAAACTGGGAGTTTTCCAGAATAGAGGGTTTTCATTGGCTGAGCTGTTACCAGAAAGTTCAGTTCAGTTTCGTCACTCAGTCATGTCTAATTCTTTGCAACCCCATGAACTGCAGTGCACAATGCTTCCCTGTCCATCACCAACTCCCGGAGCCTACTCAAACTCAAGTCCATCGAGTCAGTGATGCCATCCAACCATCTCATCCTCTGTTGTCCCCTTCTCTTCCTGCCTTCAATCTTTCGCAGCATCAGGTTCCTTCCAATGAGTCAGCTATTTGCATCAGGTGGCCAAAGGACTGGAGTTTCAGCTTCAGCATCAGTCTTTCCAATGAATATTCAGGACTGATTTCCTTTAGGATGGACTGGTTGGATCTCCTTGCAGCCCAAGGGACTCTCAAGAGTCTTCTCCAACACCATTCAAAAGCATCAATTCTTCGGTGCTCAGCTTTCTTTGTAGTCCAACTCTGACATCCACACTTGACTACTGGAAAAACCATAGCTTTGACTAGACAGATCTTTGTTGATAAAGTAATGTCTCTGCTTTTTGATATGCTGTCTAGGCTGGTCATAACTTTTCTTCCAAGGAGCAAGTGTCTTTTAATATCATGGCTGCAGTTACCATCTGCAGTGATTTTTGGAGCCCCCAAAAATAAAGTCTGTGCAGCCTATGACTGTGGGCAAGAATCCCTTAGAAGAAATGGAGTAGCCATCATAGTCAACCAAAGAGTCCAAAATGCAGTACTTGGATGCAATCTCAAAAACAACAGAATGATCTCTGTTCGTTTCCAAGGCAAGCCATTCAATATCACTTAGATCACTAAGTGATCACAAGATTACTTAGATCTAATCACTTAGATTACTATCTAAGTCTATGCCCCAGCAAGTAATGCTGAAGAAACTGAAGTTGAACGGTTCTGTGCAGACCTACAAGACCTTCCAGAACTAACACCCCAAAAATATGTCCTTTTCATTATAGGGGACTGGAATGCAAAAGTAGGAAGTCAAGAAGCATCTGGAGAAACAGGAAAGTTTGGCCTTGGAGTACAGAATGAAGCAGGGCAAAGGCTAGCAGAGTTTTGCCAAGAGAACGCACTGGTCAGAGTAAACACCCTCTCTTCCAACAACACAAGAGAAGACTCTCCTCATGGACATTACCAGATGGTCAATACTGAAATCAGATTGATTATATTCTTTGCAGCCAAAGATGGTGAAGCTCTATACAGTCAACAAAAACAAGACCAGGAGCTGACTGAGGCTCAGATCATGAACTCCTTATTGCCAAATTCAGACTTAAATTGAAGAAAGTAGGGAAAACCACTAGACCATTCACGTATGACCTAAATCAAATCCCTTATGATTACACAGTGAAAGTGACAAATAGATTCAAGGGATTAGATCTGATAGACAGAATGCCTGAAGAACTATGGACAGAGGTTCATGACATTGTATAGGAGACAGGGAGCAAGACCATCCCCAAGAAAAAGAAATGCAAAAAGGCAAAATGGCTGCCTGAGGAGGCCTTACAAATAGCTGTGAAAAGAAGAGAAGTGAAAAGCAAAGGAGAAAAGGAAAGATATACCCATTTGAATGCAGAGTTCCAAAGAATACCAAGGAGAGATAAGAAAGCTTTCCTCAGTGATCAGTGCAAAGAAATAGAGGAAAACAATAGGATGGGGAAGCCTAGAGATGTCTTCAAGATAATTAGAGATACCAAGGGAATATTTCATTCAAATATGGGCACAATAAAGGATAGAAACTATATGGACCTAACAGAAGCCGAAGATATTAAGAAGAGGTGCCAAGAATACACAGAAGAACTATATAAAAAAAAGATCTTCACAACCCAGATAATCACGATGGTGTGATCACTCACCTAGAGCCAGACATCCTGGAATGTGATACCAAGTGGGCCTTAGGGAGCATCACTACAAGCAAAGCTAGTGGAGGAGATGGAATTCTAGTTGAGTTATTTCAAATCCTGAAAGGTGATGCTGTGAAAGTGCTGCACTCAATATGCCAGCAAATTTGGAAAACTCAGCAGTGGCCACAGGTCTGAAAAAAGTCAGTTTTCATTCCAATCTCAAAGAAAGGCAATGCCAAAGAATGTTCAAACTACCGCACAATTGCACTCATCTCACACGCTAGTAAAGTAATGCTCAAAATTCTCCAAGCCAGGCTTCAACAATATGTGAACTGTGAACTTCCAGATATTCAAGCTGGATTTAGTAAAGGCAGAGGAACCAGAGATCAAATTGCCAACATCTGTTGGATTATCAAAAAGCAAGAGAGTTCCAGAGAAACATCTATTTCTTGCTTATTGATTATGCCAAAGCCTTTGACTGTGTGGATCACAACAAATTGTGGAAAATTCTTAAAGATACAGAAATACCAGGCCACCAGACCTGCCTCCTGAGATATCTGTATGTAGGTCAGGAAGCAACAGTTAGAACTGGACATGGAACAACAGACTGGTTCCAAATAGGGGAAGGAGTACATCAAGGCTTTATATTGTTACCAGGCAAGGAGAATCATTTTTCTTCTTTCTGCAGGTGGTGAAGCAGTGTTACTTCCTGCTGGAGCTGCAAGGTACCTGTCTTCCTGTTGGGATCTGAACTGTTTGCGCATGTACTCACATTCTGTCGCACAGAGGTGTCTGACTCCTTGCAACCCCATGGACTGTAGCCCTTCTGACTCCTCTGTTCACAGGATTTCCTTGGTGGGAAGACTGGAGTGGGTTGCCATTTCCTACCACAAGCCATTTCCTAGCCCATGAGAGCTCCTATTTCTGTTCTCCTGACTCATTTTAGTAGGGTTTCCCTTTATTACATTTCACAAGGTGTTGTTTGATCCAGGGCTCAAACACGCCATTGCACTGACGCACTATATCTATCTCTTGGCTCTGCCTTCTGCCAAGTTAGCTTTATCCTTGGACTTCACATGGTGCTTCCTCAGGTTCACACCTGCTCTGGTTCAAGTCCAGCAAAAACAAGAGAGTACCAGTTGCTGTTGCCACCCACTCTCCCATTAATACACACAGTCACACACACTATATTACATTCATTTTTGTATCCCAGCATCACCCAACACAGTTCATGTGCGTGAAAGGGGTTCCACAAACACTTCTAAATGTTTTATTGAATGGAAAACTTTTTTCCAGTGTACAACTTCACAGCCAGCCAGGCAGACTTGGAAAAGGAATTCTGTGACACCATGGAGAGAAATTTCTTTAGACTATTCTGATGACTAATGTCTGATAATCCCATGGTGGGTAATATCATTTGCCAGGCTTCCTAAGAGATAAGTCTTTCCAAGAGAAAAAAAAAATCCTCTTTCTGTGGAATGATTAACAATAACAGCTAGTGTTGACTGAGGACTTATTGTATAAGCTCTGCATTTCATCATCATAATGACCCTATTATTATATTATCCTCATTTTACAAATAAGAAAGTTGAGGCACAGAACAATTAAGTCAATGACTGTAGGTCACCTGGCTAGTAGTGACGTGAGCCAGGATCGAATTCTGGTGACAGAGCTTGTTCTTTTCCTCACTTTGCTTCTTGATCTTGCCAATGCTTCCAAGCACTCTTTTGAACATTCTCCCTTGCGAGTCAGCCTCCAGTATCCGGCAGTTAGTGTTACAAGTTCTCACAGGATTCTTCCTAGGCCCTTCTCTCACAGTCTACACCTACTCCTGTGCAATTGCTGTAAGGCCCTTGGGTTCAGCTGCCATCAGTATCAGGACAGCATTTGCCTGTATACAGTTGACCCGTACCACAGGTGCGGAACCCACAGGTATGTGGAGGGCCAGCTTTGTGTAATCTATCATTGGATTTTGGTATCCTTGTGGGCAGGGTCCTGTAACTGTTAAGGGAACCAGTGACTGAACCTGCCTGCCCTGGCCAGACATGATGTGACCACTTACGTGAGTTATTTTACAACAGGAGGTCCTGTAAGGAATGCAGAACTAACTACTACCCATCAGAATAATTTGGTCAAGGTCAAAAGGAGAGATGAGACTCCAGTCCAGACGTCCTACAAACCTCCCAGATGTCTCACTGGAGTCCACTTTGGCTGAGTGATGTGCACCACCAGGAAGGACCCTGAGTCAGAACGATTGGCCAGAGACAGCCCGGAGACTAACCGCATCATCATAAAGCCAGAGACTGAGCCACATGTGGAGTTCTCCTGGGTTCCGTTCCCCTGCTACTGTCCGTCCAAGAACCCCTTCCCAACAAAGTCTCTTGCTTTGTCAGCCTGTGTCTCCTTAGACAACTGATTTCTAAGTGTTGGTCAAGAGTCCACTCTCGGGCTATGGAAGGGGTCCTCTTTCCTGCAACAGAACTAATTCCGCATGGATACAGAGGGACAACTGTACAGCCGAAAAAGTGACTATACTAGCTCAGCCAAAGGGGGGCTTGTTTTCTAGTAAGATTAAAAATACATGATCTGGGGCTGGCACAGCAGCCTGCCATGTCATCAGCGTCCAAGGGACCCTTGATTGTTCCTCTCTACCACCCTCACATGTAGCTTTCATTTTCATGCACTTTTGGCCTTAAATAACAAGATGCTCTGCCCCCAGCTTCAAATCCATATCCCAGGCAGGTATATGGGGGAATGACAAAAATGCGTGAAAGTCTAATCTATCACTTTGTACAAAGTTTCCTGGAACTGTTACCTGGCTACTTCTGTTTACCTCTGATTGGTCAGAACTGGCCATTTCCAGCAGCCAGGAAGTCAAAGAAGGTATCTTTTATCTGGGACATGGTGTCCTGAACAAAGTTAAGACTCTGATAAAATGAAGAAAATTTATATATATGTACATACACAATGGAATACCATTTAGCCAAGAGAAAGAAGGAAATTCAGCCATTTGCAACAACATGGACGGAGCCTGTGGGCATCGTGCTAAGGGAGATAAGCCAGACAGAGAAAGACGAACACTGTGTGGTATCACTTGTATGTGGAATCTAAAAAAGGTGAACTCATGAAAAGCAGAGCAGAATGGTGGTTACCAGGGGCTGGCGGTGGCAGTCAAGTGGATGGGGGAACTGGGAAGATGTTTAAAGGTGCAAATTTGCAACTAGTAAATAAGTTCTGGAGATCTAACACACAGCAAGTAATTATCATCAACAATGTTGTCCTATAAACTTCAAAGTTGCTAAGAGACTAGATTTTACTAGTTCTCGTCACAGAGAAGAAATGACAATTAGGTAACATGATAGAGGTGTTAGCAAACACTACTGTAGTAATCATATTGCAACATACAAATTATCAAAATAGCACATGTATACCTTACACATGTCATATGTCAATTACATCTCAACTGGGGAGAAAAAGAAAGAGAAATTATATAGGGGAGCCAGTTAATATGCCATTTATATACCACTGATTCCAAATTTATAATTCTATCTCAACCCCTGCAAAACTGAAGTTGAGTTTATCCTGAACTCTCTTCCCTGTTGCAATAGTACTACTGAATAAAATCTATCCTCACCACTTTAGCTAATATTCAGCTTTGTTTATCCTTGATATCATCTGTTGTTCAGGCACACATTCTCTGCCTTTTTTTTTTTTTCAGGATCCTTTTGATCCTCAAATGTCCTTTATTTTCCATTGCAAAATCAAAGGCTATGGTTTCCTAATGTTTCTTAAGTACGCTTCAAGTCCTTAGGTTGGAAAATCCAAAGTATTTCTTTCTGCCTGCATTCCTGTTTTAACAACTCCAATTCTTCCTATGACATTTAATATGTCTCTGGATCAGTAGAGAAGAAAACCATAAAGATGAATATTTCAAAATATTATCTTGCTGTAGATACAGAGTGCTTGTGGCAATAAATGTAAAGGGAAGCCAACAAGAGATGAATGACATAAACTATTATATATCAATTTCATAGAATTGCTATGAACCAATAAATTACATAATTACAAAAATTATATGAATAAACTGGAAAGTTTATTGTTGTTGTTTACTTACTGTTACTGGTTTATTATTCCTTGGAGAAGGAAATGGCTACCCACTACAGTATTCTTGCCTGGAGAACTCCATGGACAGAGGAGCCTGGCAGGCTACAGGACATAGGGTCACAAAGAGTCAGGACACGACTGAGCAACTAACACTTTCACTTTCAGATGGAAGACATGCACAGGGCAAGGCAGCGGGTGAAGGGCACAGAACTTCCATGTCCTCTCCGGGCGTATCACCCTCTCAGCACCATGATGTGGTCACCAGCCTGAAAGCTCTTGGGATCCTGTTGTATGGGGGGTTTGTGGAGGTTTCCTTACATAGGCATAGGTCTTTGCCCACAAGTAGGGGAAACCCAAAACACAGGGGCTTTTATTACTGTTTGATTCTCCCACCGCTGCTAGGAAAACAGCATGCAATTCAGCCCCCCTTGCTGATTTGTTCTTACCTTCTTTGATCAGGGACTTCCCTGGTGGCTCAGCTGGTAAAGAATCCACCTGCAGTGTGGGAGACCTGGGTTCCATTCCTGGGTTGGGAAGATGCCCAGGAGAAAGGAACGGCTACCCACTCTAGCATTCTGGCCAGAAGAATTCCATGGACTACAGTCCATGGGGTCACAAAGAGTCGGACACGACTGAGCGACCTGCACTTCACTTCACTTCTTTGATCAGAGTGGTGGCCTTCCAAACAGGATGCTATCTGTTCAGACTGTGACCCATAAACTAAGTAACTTTTTGTTGGTCAGTTGAGTACAGTTTACAGGACATTTACAGGGCACTGTCCAAGTAATGGCAGAATCTGGCAGCTCCTCATACAGTTTCAAAGTCAGCCCTAGGGGAGAAGAGGCTCCTTGCTCATGAGTCCTTGCATTCCACTGGTAGCATGATGCTGTATAAACCATTTCACTTTAGTTTATTTTAATTGTAGTATAGTTGATTGTTTAAAATTTCCATTTTATTATGGAACTCTTCTGGGTGTTGCCCTCCCTGATAGTGTTTCTCTGATGTCATCCAAGACATCATAGGCATTTCAGGTTTCAAGATTTTTTCCTATCTTTCAGTCTTATGGGTGGTTTTGATTAATGTTTGATGATAGCAAGCTAGATAGATAGATAGATTGCCCCTCAGGTGGAAATTCACTAAAGTCCTAGTGCCCAGCCCTGGGAGGTGCTCACAGGCTTTTGCAATAAGTCCCAGTCTCTGCGCCACACTCAGTTACTGCACAGAGAATTTGTCCATGTCAGGACTCCAGTCTGTACTCTATACTGTTTGAGCTCAGGCAGTCTTATTGGTTCCAATTTAGCACATCCAATTAATACTGCCTGAAGGGTCCACTTACACACTTTCTGTTTTCAGAAACAGTTCCCTAGTCAGACACAATGTCCAGCCCCATAATCATTCAGATAAAAAGGGTGCAACCACTTCAAATATACACATTTTCATCTAAACTTTCACCCTAACCCCATCAATCTTCACATCTCTAACTGTTGGTAAGGGACGCGGTCCCCACTCAGACATGATATCCATCCCTCAGATTGTTCATATAAAGAAGACATACTCTTTTCACATAAAGCCCATGTCAGTCTTACAATTTTCACCCAAACCTTCCTCTTCATCCTATCAGCCCATTTATCACTGTGTTCTCTCCATCTCACTGAAGCCTGCCTCAGGCTTCACTGATACATTTTGGTACCACAGGGCGTGGGGCTTCCATGTCAATGAGTCCTAGGGATTTCCCCTTCATTCCTCTATTTCACCCACTCAAGTACATAAAGTGTTGGGTCCCCTTTGCAGCACGGGAATGAGCCTGGGGACTCTGGCCTTTTGTCAGTTGTGTTAAAGAAAAAAATTCAACCAAGTATAATTTAAAGATCTTACTGGCTTTATTCAGAAATTCATAAATTGGGGAGCACCAATCTAGCAATATATAGGAGCTTCAAAGAGCTGTACAAGGCAAGAATCATAGGCAGAAAGGAGCAGGAAGAAGGAAGTTACACTGGGTCTTGCCTTGCATGGAGGAAAGGGAAGTCAGAAGTGTTGGGCCAGGTAACTTGCACTGAGCAGCCAAAAGCTGAAGGTCTGCCTAGGTTCTCCTTTCCTTGGAGAGCCCAGCATATAGTGCAGTTTTGGTTTGCTGACAAGTGGTTTAGCGTGAATGACTCCATCTTGGCCGTAATCTGGTTACTTTAACAGCCCTTATCTTGGTTCACTGCCTAGCTATTGCTCCATCCCAGGTCAGGTTTCTCATTGCAATTCTTTGTATGCCAGCTTCATAAATTAAAAAAAAAAAAAAAAAACAAGTTCTTCAAACTGAGAATAAATAGAATGAACATCTTTGGGTCTCACCAGGGGGTCCCTTTTGGACTTATTTGGAGCCCCGGGGGTTGGGGGTCCCGTTTGTCCACCCAACCTTCAATCCTGCTGTATTAAGACTTTTGTTTCAATCCAATCGATGTCCCGTTTAATTTATCTCATTTCTAAAGACGTCCACCCTGCTGGTCTGTGTTCCTTGACCCTCCCCCAACTTCAACATTCCCACATTGGCTTGTTCATTAACCTGGTGTTTTTATTGGCAACTGCAAAGCCCATGAGGAGAAGCTGAGACAGCGAATTCAAAAAGGCTTCTGGGATTATTGCTGATTTTGCAGCAGTAAAGTTACATATGGTGCACAGTGAAGAAGAGCACCCCCCTTAACCATGGCTTTTATCATGACCTGGGTAACAGGTTGAAAATTAATAAACAGAACCCTCATTTAAAATGGAGCCAGGAGGCCAGAAGGGGGAGCTCTCAGGCACTAGCACCTGAAGTCAATTGCAGGCCCTGTAGGAAGAGATATTACCCTTGTATATCCAAAGTGAAAAAGGTTAATACTTTACACCAAGCGGGAGGAGGAAGAATTTCTCCTTGCCCAGCAACAGCCCAGCCAATGAGAGGCTGTCATAACTCAGCCAATGAAAAGTCGCTATATTTGGAACTTCCATTTTCCTCCAATGGGCTCTTTTTTAAAAAATCCCTGATGGTCAAGCCTTTTGAGAAGGGAGTGGCACCCCAATGCCGTACACTTCCCTGGAAAATCCCACGGACAGAGGAGCCTGGTAGGCTGCAGTCCATGGGGTTGCTACGAGTCGGACACGACTAAGCGACTTCACGTTTACTTTTCCCTTTCATGCATTGGAGAAGGAAACGGCAACCCACTCCAGTGTTCTTGCCTGGAGAATCCCAGGGACGGGGGAGCCCGGTGGGCTGCCGTCTATGGGGTCGCACAGAGTTGGACACGACCGAAGCGACTTAGCAGCAGCAGCAGCAAGTCTTTTATTTATTATTTATTTTTGGCTGTGCTGGGGTCTTTGCTGCTGCGTGGGGACTCGCTCTAGTTGGGGCTAGCGGGGGCAACTCTTCGCTCTTCGTTGAGGCCTGTGGGGTTTCTCTTCGCAGTGGCTTCTCTTGTTGCAGAGCACTGAAGCTCAGTAGTTGTGGTGCTTAGGCTTGGTTCCACTTGCCCTGTGGAGTCTTCCTGCAGCAGAGATCGAATTTGTGTCCCCTGCATTGGCAGGCAGAGTCGCAACCACTGGACCAACAGGCAGGTCCACCAATGGACTCTATCTGCAACAGCTGTTCCCAACTCCCCCTTTTCCTGTATTAAAAAACAAAACAAAACAAAACATATTTCCCCCTTTTTCTCAAGACTTGGTGCTTCATCAAAGATTTTATGTCCTGAATTGAAGTTCTTTGGTGTTCCCAAATAAACCCATTTTGCTGCTGTCTTATTGTTTTATATTAACACAGGCATATTCAGCAGGTGAACATCCCAGTTATCATAAAGCCGGTCCCACACGGCTTGCCATCAGAACATATCAGCTGTCTCATGTGTGATGTTCATTTGGAATTTATAGGGAGAGTCAGATAGCCTCCCTTCTCAGTGTAAACAGAACTTATGTTGGCTTTCATTCATTCACCAAACTGGTGTTTCCTTGGGAATAACCTGCAACATTTCGGATCTTGTGTAGCCATGTGTGATTGTTTCATAGTGAGCTGTGGGTCCTACATCAACCTAAACATGCTCTTCCACTTTGCAACCTTCAAAACCAAAGATAGTGTCCCTAAATTATTCTCATAATCCATTCTACTAATGGTTCTACAGGAAGTTGATAAACCAGTCCACAAAATAAGGCAGATTCTTCATACTATATCCTCTTGTTTCAATAGTTTCTTGATTTTGCCCTCCACCAGTATGGACCACCTCCATGGTGACCAGAGGTATTAGAGTTGCTCTGTTTTCTCACATAATCCTTCCTTTTGGGGTAACTTTGAGTCTAGAGGCTGAAGCTCAGACTGATAGAAATCTAAGCTTGGTTCAGCATCAAGTTCTGACTCAGCACTCTTTTAATTTCATTTTAGTCTTTACAGATGGTAATAACCGAAGGACTGTGTATTTGACTTTTTTCTAATTAGTTTGCATTTCCTATGTATCCAGTGGATGAACTCCGCATGAATTATTAACTTTTACTGTTAGCATCAATAACTTATCCCAGCACAGCAGCTGCTCCATACTGTGGGTGACCATGTGACCACCAAAGATTAAAAGTTCCTCATACTCCGTTTTTTCATTTTTCCTCTTCCCAAACCACATGTTTCGCTGAGCAAAGACTGTTTAGCAAATACCACATTTTCTTCGGACAATGAAAGAACTGATTTGACTCATAATACTTCTGATACCAAATGTGTGGGTTTTTTTTTTTCCTCACCAACAACCAATTCTCTGTTTCTCTAACACCAACTAGGTGTCTTACAATTCAATTTAATTCTGACACTAACCACCTGAGTTAGCGTCAGAAACCACAGATTTAAGAGTTCAGTCCCATAATTCACATAATTCACTAGTCACAAATGGGTGGTCAGGGCACCCACACTTCTATCTAAATAGGCTAAAAATTAGGGGGTTCCTACAAATACCTCTCCAAGTTTCAATAATTCACTAGAACAACTAACTCAGGAAACAATATTCTTACTATTACTGGTTTATTACAAAGGATACAACTCAGGAATAGACAAATGGAAGACATGCACAGGGCACAGTATGGGATGAGGGAGGGCAGTTTCTATGCCTTCTCTAAACACATGGTTCTCCCAGCACCTTGATGTGTTCACCAATCCAGAAGTTCCAATAACTAGAAAGTTTCATTTGAAATACTATTACATGGAAAAAAAGAAAAGGTAGAGCATAAAATATAAATATGTGATGATTAAAAACATTAAAAAATTAAATTTCCATATGGTTCCTGAGCTTGAACTCTCTCTTCTTGACCCCAGAAGAAGGTATGAAACTGTACCATGAGTCCAGAAAAAGTATTTGGAGAGTTAACTATTTTTTACATCTGTATTCAGATAACGGTCATCAAGGATAGAGAAAATCAGCTCAAGTGACTAATGGATTAATGAAGAAATCAAAAAGGAAATCAAAAAGTACCTACAGACAAGTGAAAATGAAAACATAGCAATCCAAAATCTATATAACATTAAAAAAAAAAAAAAAAAACAGTGCTAAGGGGAAAGTGTATAGTGATACAAGCTAACCTCAGCAAACAAGAAAAATCTCATACAAATAACCTAACTTTACACCTAAAGGAACTATAAAAAGATCAGAGCAGAAATAAATGAAATAGAGAGAAAAAAAGGATCAATGAAACTAAGAGTTGGTTCTTTTTTTAAAATCTTTTTTAAAGTATGTTAGCAACTGTTTTTATTTTATTAAGATTTATTAGTTTGTGGCTGCTCCGGGTCTTTGTTGTTGCACACAAGCTTTCTATAGTTGATGTGAGTGGGGGCTACTCTTTGTTGCAGTGTGCAGGCTTCTCATTGCAGTGTCTTCTTCTTTTTTTTTTTTCATTTATTTTTATTAGTTGGAGGCTAATTACTTTACAATATTGTAGTGGTTTTTGTCATACATTGACATGAATCAGCCATGGATTTACATGTATTCCCCATCCCAATCCCCCCTCCCACCTCCCTCTCCACCCGATTCCTCTGGGTCTTCCCAGTGCGTAATTTTGGACTCTGCAGTGTCTTCTCTTGTGGAGCATGGGCTCTAGGCACATGTGCTTCAGTAGTTGCAGTGTGTGGGCTCAGAAGTTGCGGCTCAAGGGTTCTAGAACTCTGGTTCAGCAGTAGTGGCACATGGGCTTAGTTGTTCCATGGCAAGTGGACTCTTCCTGGGCCAGGGATTGAACCCACGTCCCCTTCATTGACAGGCAGATTCTTTACCACTGAGCCACCAGGGAAGCCCAGCAGCTGGTTCTTTGAGAAGATAAACAAAATTGATAACTCTTTAGCCAGACTCATCAAGAAAGAAATAGAGAAGGCCCAAATTAATAAAACCAGAAATGAAAAATGAGAACTTAAAACCAACACCACAGAAACATAAAGGATCATATTATTAACAAAATTACTATGAACAATTATACAACAATAGAAGAAATGGACAAGCTTCTAGAAATGTACAACCTCTCAAGATTGAATCAAGAAGAAATAGAAAATATGGACAGACCAGTTACCAGTAATGAAGTTGAATCAGTAATATTAAAACTTCCAACAAACAAAAGTCCAGGACCAGATGGCTTCATAGGTGAATTTTACCAAATGCTTGGAGAAGAGTTAACATCTATCTTCCTCAAATAATTCCAAACAATTGCAGAGGAAGAAATGTCTCTGAATCCAATCAACAAGGCCAGTATCACCCTGATACCAAAACCAGATAAAGCTATCACACACAAAAAAATTAAAGGCCAATACCACTGATGAACATAGATGAAAAATTCCTCAACAAAATATTAGCAAATTGAATTCAACAATACATTAAAAAGATCACAGACAATGATCGAGTGGGATTTACCCCAGGGATGTAAGGATGGATCAATATTCACAAGTCAATGTGACACATCATATTAACAAACTGAAGAACAAAAATCATATACTCTTCTCAACAGAAACACAAAAAGTTCATAAAAAAGCTTTTGATAAGTTCATAATTTATGATTTAAATTTATGATTAAAAACTCTCCAGAAAGTGGGTATAGAGGGAACATACCTCAAGATCATAAAGGTGATATATGACCATAACACCATACTGAACAGTGAAAAGCTGGGACTTCCTTGGTGGGCCAGTGGTTAAGAAACTGCCTGCCAAAGCAAGGGGCATGGGTTTGATCCCTGGTCCAGGAAGATCCCATATGCCATGGAACAACTAAGCCCATGCAGCAAAACTACTGAAGCCTGTGCACCCTAGAGCTCTGCAACGAGAAACCATCACAGTGAGAAGCCCACATACTGCAATTACAGAGCAGCCCCAACTCACTACAACTAGAGAAAGCCCATGCACAGCATTGAAGACCAAGAACAGCCAAAAATAAATAAATAAATAAAATTTAAATGGTCAAAAGCTGAAAGTTCCTCTAAGATCAGAAACAAGACAAAGATGTCCCCTCTCTCCACTTTTATTGAACATAGTGCTGGAACTCCTAGTCATAGAAATCAGACAAGAACAAGAAAGAAAAGGAATCCAAATTGGAAAAGAATAAGTAAAACTGTCACAGTTTGCAGATGACATGATACTATACTTAGAAAATTCTAAAGATGCCATCAAAAAACTAATAGAACTCATCAATGAATTTGGTAAATTTGCAGGATATAAAATGAATATACATAAATCTGTTGTGCTTCTAAAAACTAATAGTTTATTTAACTATTAGAAAAAGAAGTTAAGAAAATAGTCTCATTTAAAATCCCATCAAAAGGGCTTCTCAGGTGGCTCACTGGTAAAGAATTTGCCTGCCAATGCAGGGGCTTAATCCCTGATTTGGGAAGATCCCCACATGCTTCAGAGAAACTAAGCTTGTAGGCCATAAGTATTGAGCCTGGCTGTGCCCGGTCATCTTGGCCTCCATCGTGGACAGCTACAAGTGACGCAACAAGGGAGCTGCCAGAGTTGTCTGGACCCTGTGGGACCCGTTGACACACACTCAGGGGAAGTCATCAATTGCCTTTCAGGGCCACACAGTAAGCCTGTGGCCTGGGAGCCACAACTACTGAGCCCACATGCTGTAACTACTGAAGCCCCCATGGCCTAGAGCCCATGCTCCATGACAAAACAAGCCACCACAATAAGAAACCTGTGCACCTCAACTAGAGAGTAGCCCCTGCTCAGCACAACTAGAGAAAAGCCCAGGCAGAACAAAGACCAAGCACAACCAAAACTTAACTAAATAAATAAATGAAATCTTTAAAAAGTAAAACTGCATCAAAAATAATAAAATACCTAGAAATAAATCTAATTAAGAAGGTAAAAGACCTATAGTTGGAAACTATAAGACGCTGATGAAAGAAATTAAAGATGACACAAACAGATGGACGATATACTGTGCTTATGGACTGGAAGAATTAATATTGTTAAAATGACCATATTACCCAAAGCAAGCTACTGATACAATGCAATACTTATCAAAATACCAATGGCATTATTTTTTTTTTTACAGAACTAGAACAAATAATTCTATAATTTGTAGGGGAAGCACAAAAGATCTTGAATAGTCAAAACAATCTTGAGAAAGAACAAAGCTGGAGGTATCATGTGCCCTGATTTCAAACTATACTACAAAGCTAAAGTGATCAAAACAGTGTCATACTCTCACAAAAATAGACACGTAGATTAATGAACAGAATATAGATCCAGAAATCAGCCTACATTTATATGGGCAATTAATCTCTGACAAAAGAGGCAAGAATATATCATGGGAAAAAGACAGCCTCTTCAATAAATGGTGTTGAAAAACTTGACAGCTACATGCTGAATATGTTCTCACAACACGGACAAAAATAAATTCAAAATGGATTAAAGACTTAAAGGTAAGATCTGAGACCATAAAACTCCTAGAAGAAAACATAACCCATATACTTTTACATGAGTCTTAATAATATTTTTAATATATAATCTCCTTGGGCAAGAGAGAAGGCAATGGCAACCCACTCCAGTACTCTTGCCTGGAAAATCCCACAGATGGAGAAGCCTGGTAGGCTGCAGTCCACGGGGTCAGGAAGAGTCGGACATGACTGAGGGACTTCACTTTCACTTTTCACTTTCATGCACTGGAGAAGGAAATGGCAACCCACTCCAGTGGTCTTGCCTGGAGAATCCCAGGGACGGAGGAGCCTGGCGGGCTGCTGTCTATGGGGTCACACAGAGTCGGACATGACTGATGTGACTTAGCAGCCGCAGCAGCAGCAGCTTCTTGGGCAAAAAACAGCAAAAATAAATAAATTGGGCTACATCAAATTAAAAAGCTTTTCACAGTGAAGGAAACTGTCAACAAAATGAAAAGATCACCTATTGAGGGGGAGAAAAATCTTTGCAAACAGTATTTCCTATATGGGGTTAATATCCAAAATATACAAAGAATACACACAACTCAACAGCAAAAACGCAAAAAATAGCTCAATTAAAAAGTGAGCAAATACTCTCTCGACAAGATGGCCACACACCCGCAGTGCTAGCGAGCGCGCCTCCCGCCACCCCACCCAAAGCTGCGGCCTCATCCCCGGCCCCAGCGCAGACCCCGCGCACAGTCGCTGTCAGGCCCTGCCCTCCCAGGCCCCTTCCCCGGCGGCGCGTGGTCCGGCTTTGCCTGATCATCTTGGCCTCCATCGTGGACAGCTACGAGCGAAGCAACGAGGCAGCTGCCCGAGTTGTCTGGACCCTGCTGGGACCCGTTGACACTCACTCAGGGGAAGTCACCAATTGCCTTTCAGGGCCACACAGTGAGTCAGAGGATGAGGTGACTGCTGACGTGGAATCTGCTAAGAACACGTGTCAAGTGCGCTGGAAAGTCTCTCCAGAGGAGCTCATCCTGGGCAGGTACGCTTCGGCCCGCGACATCACGGAGCACTCCGTGCCGATCCACGAGGACTACAGCCCAGAAGCCCCCAACCCCATCCACCTCACCAGCGTCCAGAACAGCCGCGTGAGCGACAAGGCCTCGTCAGCACTTTAATGCGCGTTCTTCGGAGGCCGTGGGGGATGGTCACCCCTCTGACGGTGAAAGACCCACATTAGACACTGCACGCGCTGGAGTTGACCTGGCCTGTTTTAGCCCCGACCGGGTGGTCGGCCTCTCCAGTGGCCTGCAGCGAGTCGGCGGCGCCCCGGGCACTGTGCTGCAGTAGGCGGAGGACTCGCTGTCGGGAAAGGTGTCAGCCCACAGTACCCTGGCCCACTTCTTGATGAGTCTGGTTAGCCAGGTACCCAGAATAGTTCCTGAGGACTTCCAGACCATGCTCAACAGCAACATCAAAGACCTGCTGATGGTGGCCTATCTGGCCAGCCTCACGCAGTCACAAATTGCCTGCAACGAGGAACCTGTGAATCTGTGAAGGGGCCACTGGCAGGCCCCTGACATGCTGGGCCCCAGCCAACCCTGGGACCCGGAATGGAGTGAAGGAGAAACTGTGTCTTTGTGGTTTGGGTCACACTGAGTCAGTCAACTGCTTGTGACTCTAAATAAACATAGACTACCTTTTGTAAGTGGAAAAAAAAAAAAGTGAGCAAATAATCTAAGTATTTTCCCAAAGAAGACATACATATGGCCAACCAGCATATGAAAAGATGCTCAACATCACTAACCATCAGGAAAATGTAAATCGAAACCATAAGCAACAAGGACCTACTGTATACCTTAGGGAACTATATTCAGTGTCTTGTAATAACTTGTATGGAAAAAGAACCTGAAAAAGTATGTATTTAAGTTGAAGTACTTTCAACTTTTCACCATTAAATGTATATGTGCATGTATGTGTGTGTATGTGTGTACACACATATCACTATACTATACACTTGAACACTGTAAATCAACTATATTTCAAAAAAAAAATCCACAATGAGATATCACATCATAGCTGTCAGAATGGCTATTATTTGGTTTTTTAAATATAGAATGCTATTACTAAAAAGACAACAAATACCAAGTGTGGGTGAGGGTGTGGAGAAATGAGAACTCTTTTTTATAGTCAATTAATTTTTGTTTATTTATTTTTGACCATGTTGGGTTTTCATTGTGGCACATAGGTCTTTATTGCTGTGCATGTGCTTTCTCTACTTGCAGTCAGCAGGAGCTACTCTCTAGTTGGGGTGCGCAAGTTGCTTGTCACGGTGAGTTCTTTTGTTGTGGAGCACAGGCTCTAGGGCATGTGGGCTTAGTCGCCCTGCGGTATGTGGGATCTCAGACTAGGGATCAAAGTCCCTTGCATTGGCAGGTGGATTCTTAACCACTGGCCCATGAGGGAAGTCCTGAGAAATGACAACTCTTATAAACTGTTGATAAGCATGTAAATTGTGTAGTCACCATGGAAAATAGTATAGAGGTTCCTCAAAAAGTTAAAAATTGAACTACCAAATGATCCATCAATTTCACTACTGGGAATTTATCTGAAGAAAATGAAAACAATAATTAGAAAAGATATGTGCATCCTATGTTTACTGTACCATTATTTACAATAGTCAAAATACGGAAGCTACCTGAGTGTTCATCAATAGATTAATGAAGTTGTGATATATATACATATACATACACAAACACACACACACAATGGAATTTTACTTTGCCATAAGAAGGAATGAAATCTTTCCATTTGCCACAGCATGGACAAACCTAGAGGGTATTATGCTAAGTGAAACAAATCAGACAGAGAAAGACAAATACTGTATGATTGCCCTTGTATGTGGATTCCAAAAAACAAAACAAATGAACAAACTTAACAAAACAGAACAATAGATACAGAAATAAACAGGTGGTAGCCAGAGGGGAGGTGGTTGGGGGAGGAGAGAAATATGTGAGGATGATTAAGAGGCTCATACTTTCGGTTGCAAAATAAATGAGTCATGGGTATGAAAATTATAGTGTGGGGAATATAATCAATAATTATATAACATCTGTGTATGATGACAGATGGTAACTACACATTGTGATGATCATTTTGAAACATACAGAAATTTTCAATCACTATGTTGTATAACATGAACTACCATAGCATTGTGTTGTAGGGTAATTATACTTCACAAACAATGAACAAACAATCTCATAGAAATAGAGATCAGATTTGTGGTTATCAGAGGTGGGAGGTGGGGTCAGGGAAACTGGACCAATTATAAAATAAATAAGTACAAGGGATGTAATGTACAACATGGTAAGTATAATTAACACTGTTGTAGGGGGTTCCCTGGTGACTCAGCAGTAAAGAACCCACACGCAGAGCAGAAGATGTGGGTTTGATCCCTTAGTCAGGAAGATCCCCTGGAGAAGGGAATGGTAACCTCCTCCAGTATTCTTGCCAGCGAAATCCCATGGACAGTGGAGCCTGGCAGGCTACACACCATGAGGTTGCAAAAGAGTCAGACACAACTTAGCTACTAAACAACAATGTTTTACATAGCAGTCGTTAAGAGAGTAAATCTTAAGTGTTCTCATCACAAGGCAAATATAGCTTCTTTCTACTTCTTTCATTTTAAACCTATATGAGATGATGAATGTTCACCAAACTCATTGTGGTAATCGTTTCATGGTACAGAGAGATCATTAAAGGCTGCAGACCTTTAACTTAAAGCTGGAAGGAAAGATTCCATTATGGATCAAAATTGGAGGAGATTATTCTTAATCTCAGTAGACCCATTTCCTCATAAATAAAATAGGGTGGTGTTTTTAGGTGCCCATTTCATGGGGCTGATGTAAAGAATAAATGAGATGAGGCATGTAAACACTTGCCCCAACGTTTCATACATGGCAATGGTTAGTTATTAGCAGAGTGTATGAAGAAATGTAAATCGCTGTAAGATGGAGAGACAAGAAGGGCAAAATACTTTTTTGTAAAGTTGTTTCAAGATCAACCAGTGATAAGAAAATAATTATAAGAAAACATTTTTAACTTAAAAAAATACCAAGTATCTGTTGGTAAACTGGAGTCTGACGTATCTCCAATAAGACTTGGCATGTTAAGAAACTCATCAAGACTCTAAGGAGATAACAGAAAAAAATACAACCCAAGCTAGGTTTCAAGTTGGACCATGCTAAATGTCAAACAGACATAACATATATGTTGCAATGAATATGCCCCAGGCAAGAGTCCCTCTAAGGTTATTGAGTGATATGAGAGACGAGTGAAAGGACTGCACAGTGAGGGGAAGTCTGACGTCACCTAAGTCCCAAATGAAAATGGAAGCATTAAACTGGAGATACACTTCTCCGTTTCTTAAGTAGGTTCCAGGCTCCTGTGTGATGCTCAAATTTAATTTGTTTTGTCGAGTGTTTGCCATGTGTTCTTAGGTACTGGGACAGCTACAGGATCTAAAGATGAGTGAGAGGCATCCTGTTCCCAGAAGAGCTCTAGAGTCTGATGGGGGAAACACGTGAGAAAGTGGTGGTGGTCCGAGGGAGTCAGTCTCTGAGCAGAGAGAGCCTTAGTCATCTGGGGACAGGGTGGGAGTGGGCTATGGTCAGAGAAGACTTGCCCAGGTAGTTGAAGCAGCCTAAAATAGAAGGCAGATCCATTTTAAGACAGAGGGCTTCTTTTTTAAATTTAATTTTTCTTAAAAATAGTTGATTTACATGTTATATTAGTGTTAGGTGTATAGCAAAGTGATTCAGTTATAGTAACACATATACATATGTCCTTTTTTTTTTTTGAGATTCTTTTCCCAAATAGGTTATTACTGGAGTATTGAATAGAGTTCCCTTTGCTATGTAGTAGATCCTTGCTGATTATCTATTTTACATATAGTAGTGTGTGTATGTTGATCTCAAACTCCTAATTTATCCCTCCCCCCCAACAATTGTCCCCTTTGGCAGCCATAAGTTTGCTTTTGAAGTCTGTAAGTCCTTTTCTGTTTTGTAAAGAAATTCATTTTTACAATCTTTTTAGATTCCATGTATGAGTGATATCATATGATATTTGTCTTTGACTTATTTCACTTACTATGATCATCTCTAGGCCCATCCATGTTGCTGCAAATGGCATTATTTCATTATTTTTTATATTTCATTATATATATATATATATCACATATTCTTTATCCATTCTTCTCTTGATGAACATTTATGTTGCATCCATGTCTTGTCCATTGTAAATGAACATTGGGGTGCATGTTACCTTTCAAATTATGGTTTTCTCTGTATATATGCCCAGGAGTAGGACTGCTGGATCATGTGATAGTTCTACTTTTCAGTTTTTAAAGAAACCTCCATCCTGTTCTCCAAAGTGGCCATACAAATTTATGTTCCCACCAATACTGTAGGTGTAGGAGAGTTCCCTTTTCTCCACACTCTTCTCCAGCAGTCTTTTTGATAATGGCCATTCTGACCAGTGTGAGGTGATTCTTCATTCAGAAAGTTTTTCATATTGGACAGTCAGCCTACAATCTGCCTGACTACCTACCCTACAGCATAGACTCCATAACGTGCAGCTAACCTTACAACAGATGGCCCTAAGTCAGGGGCACAATTCCTTGTGAGAAATGCGGTTCTCCTAGCTATCACTGAAGGTGTTGCTCCCCAGACGTCTGCCACAGTGAACTGCTACATCTGCCAAGAAACCTGAAAAGAGAACAGCGCAAAAGAAAAATGCCACATTTCTGAAATAAGAAAATGTGGCAAGAAACTCCCTGGTGGTCCAGGGGTTAGGACTCTGCCCTCTCACTGCTGAAGGCCCAGGTTTAATCCTTGGTCGGGGAACTAAGATCCCACAGGTCACATGGCATGGCCTAAAAAGAGAAAGAGAGAGAGAATGTGACAAATTTCATGTGCAGATAAGGCAAAAAGTGAGTATCACTGAATGGTGAATTCCAGAGAAATGGACTATTCCCTGCCATAGCAGTGGACAGAGGATGTCGAATTCATCTCTGATTGCAGCGAGCCAGTGAGCCCTGAGGGAACTCAGGGATGAAAAGAATACCTGCCACCTAGCAGCCGCCAGCCTGCAGTCACTCCCTACGGTGAGCCCTGAGGAAACTCACGTGTGAAAACACAGGATCCTGGCTCCGGATAGCTGAGGTGCATATCCAAGGAATGCTTCTGTGAGCCCATACTTCTGCATCTTCCTATACATAGCTTGGGTTACCTGGTTTCCTTTAATTAGCAATAATCTTTTGATGTTCAGACTACCCGCCCTTTGTTACAAAACTTCTACATAACTTGGCTCCTTGCCCCCATCTCCACCTCACCTCCTCAGAGCAGTTCTCTCAGGGTTACCTGAGATGCTGCCTCCCATAGCTTGAAGTCCTAAAAATTCCTGCCAAATAAAACACAACTCTCAACTTTTAGGTTGTAAATAATGTTTTCATCAACACCAGACAGAGCCAATGACATAGGTAGGAACCTGCAACAGCAAACTCAGGGGCCACACAAATTGGAGGAGGTCCATGGTGTTTGTTCCTCATTCCCACCCTGGGATTGCCAGTCAACCAGCAAACTGGTGCACCTTGAAGGCCTGCTCTGTCCCAGGGCCACAGGAAGTAATCACCAAGAGCCTGAGGACCACAGAGTGCAGATAGAGGTGTGAGAGTGAGGAAGGGGGCTTCTAACCCAGTCTGGGGGAATCAGGGAAGGCTTCTGAGAGAAGATTTATGCTGAGACCTGAAAGATGAGTAAGGGGGAGGGAGGGCAGGAGGTCTTTCAGTAAGAAGGACGCATGAGAAGTTCAGTGCTGGGTGCTGAGGAGGGCGAGGGGAAAGGCCTCTTCCCTGTTTCTGGCTTTAAGTCTTCTCTGAAGACTCCCAGGTCTTGCGCTTCTTTAATCCTCTGCAAAGAGGAAGGCTGAGTTCCCTGATGGGTTTCTATTTTGTGTCAGTCTCAGCCTACTGACAGTGATGCTCTCTATCTGCAAGGAGTGCCTAGGGGCCCTCACCCAGGCCCCTGCTACTTGTGATGAGTCTCCTCTCCCCCTGCTGGAGCCAGTTGTGGCTGGACCAGCTCCTATGGTTCTGATCATGATTGCACCTCACAGCAACACTCAGGAACATTTGAAAAGACAAGGTTTATTACTCACAAGACCAGGAGGGTACAGGCATGCCTGGGGCCACAGTCTGAGATCATGGCTAAAGAGAGCACAAACCTGGGTTCTGCCTTTACTGAGGGTCAAGGTGGGGTGCCTAGGGTTTCATGAGTTCACTCTTTATTGAAAGTGAAAAGTAAAAGTTAAAATGCTAGTCACTCAGTTGTGTCCGCCTCTTTGTCCCCAAGGACTGTAGCCCACCAGGCTCCCCTCTCCATGGAATTTTCCAGGCACGAATACTGGAGTGGGTTGCCATTTCCTTCTCCAGGGGATCTTCCTGACCCAAGGATCAAACCCAAGTCTCCTGTTTTGCAGGCAAGAATTTTTTACCATCTGAGCCATCAGGGAAATCTCATTCTTAATTGGCGAATTTAAAACATAGGAATGGCAATGAGAAACTAGGATCAGGAAGGGAGAAAGCCAGATCTCTCAAGTAGTCAGTTATCTAGGTCACCCAGAGCTCCACAGATGGTGTGGTCTTGCTCTTTCTGTAGTCATGTAGCTAGCAATGGGCTTACTCAATCAAAAGTTTAATGTCAGGCACCTATGATACAACAAATACGCTAATTGTCAGGCACTTACATTACAATATCATTCAAAGTTTAGTGCAGGAAATAGCACTGTAGATATTTTGGGCAGGGAAGGGTTTATCAGTTGTCAGTGCCCAGCACCTGACTGGAAAGACTGGAAGGAGGGAAGAGCTGGCTCAAGGAGAGGGTCTCCATGGGTGAGTCTAAGAACATGGAAGAGCTGGTCCACAAGTGTAGCTCCTACCACTGAAGCCACTCATTTCACATAGATCTCCATAGTTTAATCAGGGACTAGGAGCCGTCGGGTAAGAAGTTGTCACCCCAGGGGAATTCTCTGGTGGTTCAGTGGTTAAGAATCGGCCTTGTGATGCAGGGGACACGAATTCTATTCCTAGTCAGGGAGCTAGGATCCCACATGCTGAGTAAGGCACAACTAAAACCATGGACAACAAGAGAAGCCCCTGCCCCACAACTGCTGAGCCCACAGGCTGCAATGAAAGATCCTGAATGACGTAATGAAGATACCGCATACTGCAGTTAAGACCTGAAGCAGTTGAATAAATAATTTTTTTTTTAAAGAAGAAGCTCCCACCCCAACAGATCCTTCATATATGCAGGAAAAATGGATGCTGGAACATTACTGCAGAAAAATCTCACGATTCCATAACCCAGCTTGCCAGATAAATAAATAAGGGCCACCATCTAATTTCCACCTTACTTACAGCCAGAACCCTAGGTGCAAAGGCTTCTGTGAGTATAGTCTGGCTTTCTGACCTCTGCACTCAGGAAGGTGCCTCTGAGGGTGGGCTGGAAGATAAAAGCTGATTCACAGTGTTCATCGCAGTGGGACACAGATGCTGGTCTACATTTCTTGACCAGGTAGAGCCTATTTAGCCTAGATCCTGGCTTAGGGGATTTGGTTTTCTTTTTTCCTCTCTACCAGTAATAGGGACAGAGTAAGAGGACAAAGTCTAGTGATTAAATCCTCCTAGAGGTCCCACTAGGGAACTGTGAGCAGAAAAAGTATGGGAGACCCCTGTTAGTTAATGATCACTCAAGAAAGCACGTTTGCTTGGGCACAAAACCAGGGAGGCTTGCTTAGCAACAAAACCATGCAACAGAAGCATAAGATGTGCCCCCAACAATAAAACAATAGTGGCAGGAGACCTGTATCCTGCCCAGGGAGCTCAGCAAGTTAATAATCCCTAGGACACGCTCTCTGCACACTTGAAAAACAAGATTTGTGGACCTAGCTTGGCCATGCAGGGACAAGAAAACTGCCCTGGTCAACCTGGACAAGGAGCTGATGATGGAAGCATTATGTCTACTCAAGAAAGACCAAGAAGTTCTTCTCCCCCTCCCCACTCTTCCACTGTTAATAAAACTGTAGCCCAGGAAATTCTTGGGGAAGCACACCTTGCCCACCTGCTTGTAAGCTTCACAAGCCTCCTATTGTAATAAATCACTTCTTATCTATCACTTTGTCTCTCGCTGAATTCTTTTCTGCACTGAGACATAAAGGACTATGGTACTGGAGCTCTTTGGAGCCCCCGAAACGACATCAGATTGTTTCACCAGAATGAGCAAGAGGCAGGGTCTGCCCTACACACTGCACCGTTCCCTTGGATGGGCTGGTTCAAAGTCAATTAGCTTGTGCATTCTGACTCAAACACTAAGCTGTGTCCTCTAATCTATTTTGGTTTTCTTATTAGCTGACTTTATTGTGTTGTTTTCAGTTGTTTCAGAACTTGGGTGGGAACAGGATTAAAATTTATAGGGCCCTCCCAAGGAACACATCTTCTAATATGGCTGCAGTGAAAAGTGATGGGATAGAGAAACACCAGTGAGGCTGAAGAGGCCCCTGGTTCTATTAGGTGTTTGAGTCTGGTTAAGGATCTTGGAGTGGAACCTAAGAAGGGGAAGCCCCTTCTTCTACCTCAGGTGTGTGAGACTTGAGGAGATCCTGAAAGTCTACACATCATCATGTTTTCTCCTCTGCCCCTTCTCTTGACCAGAAGAGTTCCGAGGTGAAGAAAGATAGAGGGAGGCAGTAGAAAATGAGTGTTAAGCCACTTGGTAGACAGTCTCTCAATGGCTGCCAGGGATGTCTGCTTCCTGTATTCACATCCTTGTGTAATTTCCTTCACCTACACAGGGCAGGACCTACTGACTTGTTTCTTAAGACAGGTGACAAGACAGCACTCTGGATCAGGCTATGAAGGAAGGTGACCCCCATCTCGCTCACCTTCTCCCCCTGACTCTTCTCTCTCACTTGCTCTGATGAAGCAAATAAGGAGTCCCTAGGTCTCTCTGGACTTCGCTTTTTGCTAAAGTGGTTGGTCAAAAAAAAAAAAAAAAAAAACCAAACAAACAAAAAGCAAAAAGTGGTTGGTTCATCCTATAGCAGGGGACCACAGCAAAATCTAAGCACCTCTGCCATTAGTGAATAGGGCCCCAAGGAAGGTTCCCAATACAGATAGCCCACGACTTGCAACGGTTTGCCTTACAATCTTCTGGCTTTAGATGACGCAAAGCAAATTGCATTCAGTAGAAACCATACATCAGATTTTGCTTTCTTTTTTAAAATTATTTATTTATTTATTGACTTGTTTTCAGTTGCACTGGGTCTCTGTTGCTGCGCGCGGGCTTTCTCTAGTTGCGGTGAGCAGGAGCTACCCTTTGTCGTGGGCTCCGTAGTTGTGGCTCTAGGCCCGTGAGTGTGCAGGCTACAGTGGTTGTGGAGTGTGGGCCCAGCAATCGCAGAATATGGGCTTTACTTGCTCCATGGCAGGTAAAATCTTCCTGGACCAGGGATCGAACCCATGTCCCCTGCACTGGCACGTGGATTCCTATCCACTGCTCCAGGGAAGTCCCATCCTATGCTGAACTGTGATCTTTCCCTGGGTAGTGATATCGGTTACAACGCTCTCTTGGGATGCTGGACAGTGGCAGCAGCCACAGCTCCCAATCAGCCACGTGATCGTGAGACACTGACAACCATTCTGGTTTTCACTTTCAGTACAGTATTCAACAAATCGCATGAGACAGTCTGTACTTCATTATACAATAGCTCTATTGTATTGTTAGATGATTTTGCCCAATTGCAGGCTAATGTAAGTGTTCTGAGCTTGTTTAAGATAGGCTGGGGCTACGCTAGATAAGGTAAGAAAGTTAGGTATATTAAATGCAGTTTCAACTTATTATTTTATAACGTGTGGTGGATTTGTCAGGATGTAACCCCATCAAAAGTTGAGGAAGATCTGTTCTCATTGCTCAAGATCCCAGCATCTACCTCCCTAAGGCAGATAAACAACTAAACAGACCATACAGACCCATGACACCCAATCTTCCAGAATAAAAACTAAGGGAACAATCTAAAAGTTAACCAAACAAACAGGATGGGGAATGAGATTATTCTATAACTACCCTTATTCAAAGGGTACCCTCATTCATATGCATAAACAAGCAAGCATGAAAAATACCCATGACCAATCTCAACTAAAATGGAGGAAATTAACACAAAAGACAAAAGACAGATGAAATAGACAAGGAATAGTCCTTGGAAGGTTTGCAGTAGGAAATGCTAAATACTTTGCTCCCACTCAAGGAAATTAAAGCAAACACGGAGTTCATGAAACAAGAAATTAAGAAACAGATGAGAAGACAAGAGTTAATAAGGTGAAACAGCAGCTCGCATAAGTAGGGAAAAATCAATTTCCACCCTACAAATGTTATAGAATCTCCAGTCTTGTGGGCCATTCTAATCAGAAACACAGAGGAAATTTAATTCTGGAAAACAGTTTGGCTGAAGTAAGTTGGAACATTACAAAGACTACAGTCGACCTCTTTTTAACTTGGTACCCACACGTTGCCTGAAACCACATTTACTCTCCAAATAGAGATAAAAATAAAGCCATGCTTCTGTTTAACACGACACACTATCCTTTTTACAACCAAAAATATTCTAACATTATCCCCAGGAGAGCAGGGGATAATGGGTCCAGGGGTCCCTTTTTTGCCTTTGGATAATGTTCAATCTTTTCCTAGCTGATTTACACTCCTGTTTTGACATCTTGTAACTTAAAATACTTACATATAAAGTGATTATGAGTCACCTCAGATTCAATAATAGAGGAGATAAAACAATTTCGGTTAATATTTATTAAAATATATTCACATCAAAGTAAGGAAGAAATAACTATTAGCGTCCTCATTCCAGAGCTGGTCACAAGGCCACTGCTAGTATTTACGACTACTATCATCTACTATTCATTCCGTATTTCTTTTGCCCTCAGCAAGCACCTCAGTTGTGAGATTCTTGCCTGGTGGGATGACGCCAACCTTTTGTGAAGTCTGGGACATTAGCTGTCTAAACTGGGTTGTTGCTGTTTTCCATTTATCTTTTAGTTTTTAAATTGATGTTTAGTTGACTTACAATGTTGTATTAATTTCTGCTGTACAGAAATTAATGTGATTCAGTTATATGTATATAGAGATTCAGTTATATGTATATTCTTAAATTTTTTTTTGTTATTGTTTATCATGGGATACCAAATATAGTTCTCTGTGCTATACAGTAGGATCTTATTGCTTATCCCTTTTCCATTGGTCTTAATCAGAGGATATGGGAGTACTAAGAGGCACCCAAAGGGTCTCCTGCAGTATCCCTTCTCACCCCCATTGGGTAGTAGCAACCCATTTTCCCCTTACTAGTCCAGTCAATCACCCCAGCCAGTACTTTGTCTGTGGATTCAGTGCCCAAAGATGCCAGATGGCAGCTTCAAGTTCCAATTTAATGCAGTCTTTGCTGCGTCTCCCAGTGAAAGCATTTTCCCCTTTGTAATGAAGATCTCTAGACCAGCAGATGCTAAAGCTGCAGAGATGGGAAGCAAAACTTTGACTCTTGGATCATTAACACAGAGAAGACTGACTTTCGTATTTATCCCTTGATTCCTGAACTTCAGAGTCCAGGGTATGGGAGAAACGAATGTTGATTTAGAGCATTCACCACGAACTGGTGGACACTGCCCCAGTCCTGCCTGGTGTCACCACCTACCGGGCAATATAGCTGAATCAATCATCTTCAAAAAGCCATTCAATCAATCATCTGTCAAAGGGGTTGCTTCAAGATGATGGGGAATAATGAAGGACCAGTGAATCCAAGAGCAAGAACCCACGACTGTGGGTGAATTCCTTTGCTGTGAATTCCACGATGGTGGAGGAGGCGTTCTGGAAACCCACAGATGATAGTTTTGGCAGAAGCTTTGTGGGCAGTGAAACCTACGTCCAGAGCAAGTGGCAGTTCCAGCAGGAGCAGCTCACTGCCTCTTCCATAATGAAAGTGGTTCAGGGTAATCAACCTAAGGCCAGGTGGCTGGCTGAGTCCTTGCAACAACGGAGCTACATTAGGTTCACTGCTGCCTCTGCTGCTGGCAGACTGGGCACTCAGCAGTGGTTGTAGCTAGGTCAGTCTTGATGGACACACGCTCTTGGTACTGAGCCCATACATAGCCCCCATCACTGTGGCCAGGGCCACTTCGTTCACGAGTTCACAGGAGTTGCTGGGGAAGGGGGCGCGCTGTCTGATGTCTACCAAATGGGTCATCCCAACCACTCGATTATTAAGCCCTTCCTCTACTGTTAAAGTGCTGCACTCAATATGCCAGCAAATTTGGAAAACTCAGCAGTGGCCAAAGGACTGGAAAAGGTCAGTTTTCATTCCAATCCCTAAGAAAGGCAATCCCAAAGAATGTTCAAACTACCACACAATTGCACTCATCTTTCATGCTAGTAAAGTAATCCTCAAAATTCTCCAAGCCAGGCTTCAGCAATACGTGAACCGCGAACTTCCAGATGTTCAAGCTGGTTTTAGAAAAGGCCGAGGAACCAGAGATCAAATTGCCAGTATCTGCTGGGTCATCGACAAAGCAAGAGAGTTCCAGAAAACATCTATTTCTGCTCTATTGACTATACCAAAGCCTTCGACTGTGTGGATCACAATAAACTGTGGAAAATTCTTAAAGAGATGGGAATACCAGACCACCTGACTTGCCTCTTGAGAAACCTATATGCAGGTCAGGAAGCAACAATTAGAACTGGACATGGAACAACAGACTGGTTCCAAATAGGAAAAGGAGTACGTCAAGGCTGTATATTGTCACCCTGCTTATTTAACTTATATGCAGAGTACATCATGAGAAACGTTGGGCTGGAAGAAGCACAAGATGGAATCAAGATTGCCAGGAGAAATATCAATAACCTCAGATATGCAGATGACACCACCCTTATGGCAGAGAGTGAAGAGGAACTAAAAAGCCCCTTGATGAAAGTGAAAGAGGAGAGTGAAAAAGTTGGCTTAAAGCTTAACACTCAGAAAACTAAGATCATGGCATGTGGTCCCATCAACTCATGGGAAATAGATGGGGAGACAGTGGTAACAGTGTCAGACTTTATTTTTTTGGGCTCCAAAATCACTGCAGATGGTGATTGCAGCCATGAAATTACAAGACGCTTACTCCTTGGAAGGAAAGTTATGACCAACCTAGATAGCATATTAAAAAGCAGAGACATTACTTTGCCAACAAAGGTCCATCTGGTCAAGGCTATGGTTTTTCCAGGGGTCATGTATGGATGTGAGAGTTGGACTGTGAAGAAAGCTGAGTGCCAAAAAATTGATGCTTTTGAACTGTGGTGTTGGAGAAGACTCTTGAGAGTCCCTTGGACTGCAAGGAGATCCAACCAGTCCATCCTAAAGGAGATCAGTCCTGGGTGTTCATTGGAAGGACTGATGCTGAAGCTGAAACTCCAGAACTTTGGCCACCTCATGTGAAGAGTTGACTCATTGGAAAAGACCCTAATGCTGGGAGGGATTGGGGGCAGGAGGAGGTGGGAACGACAGAGGATGAGATGGCTGGATGGCATCACCAACTCGATGGGCATGAGTTTGTGTAAACTCTGGGAGTTGGTGATGTACAGGGGGACCTGGCGTGTTGCGGTTCATGGGGTCGCAGAGTCGGACATGACTGAGCGACTGAACTGAACTGAACTGAACTGAACTACTCTGTGATGAGCATTCCATGGAACTGAAATATCTTCCTGCTCTGCCGTTCAGAGGGCTCTAGCCTCAGACCTCGTCTTCAGACCTTTCCATTTTCCCATCGTGCTCCTTCCAGCCCCCCTCTCCAACCAAACCACGATTTGGTGCAGACCCTTTCTTCCAGCCACTTCTCCTTGCAGGCAAAGTGAACCAACAGGTGAGCTGCCCCAAGTTCTGCCCACCGGGAGGACTCCCCTTCACCACCATCTGGGCTGTCCCGGAGAGGAGCTTCAGAGCCAAAGCTGCTGACTTTCAGGTGATGCACGGTTATCACGCAGAACCATCTGAAAACCAACCTGAGACTCTTCTTCCCGAGTCCACTCGCAGAAAATCCCCATGAAGGCATGGGCACAGCTTGAGAGAGGATATAGCAGGAACAGAGAGGCCTTAGGCAAGTCTGGGAATTGGTTATAGGATATCAGGGCAAGAGACTAACCTCCTCAGGCAGCAATAGATGGGCTTCCAGTGGCAAAAAAGCTTTGAGGTCTCAGCTTTATTGGAATCTGCCACAAATATGACATATTCTAATGCTCAAACTTGCGTTCCTTTCCCCAACATATCCTAATTTCTAACAAACAGGACTCTGTGTGGTTGGGAATTCAACTTGTCCACTTCAATGTCTCAAGGGCTCATAAGGCTCAGTAACTAGTTCTACTCATAGTTCAATTTTTTCCCAGCAAAAGATACCCAGCAGAAGCAACAGGAGACTGCCATTCATTGGTGGAGTCTAGGGGGACCCAGTACAAGACTCTCAGTTCTTCCCGGTCCACACAGGAGTAAGGGAGCCCTCTCTCCCCAACAGCAGACCAGCTCACGGGGGAAAGTGTGGAGCACTGCCCAAGGAAGTCTGTCTTAGCATCAGGTCAGAAGGGGCTGGTCACGCAGGCGTAACCTGTTATAACTCTTTCCCCACACTCTGCAGGATAAGACTCTGGGTTGGGTTTTCAAAACCTCAGCCCCACAACTGTCAGAAGTGGTATTTGTTTCAAGGCTATCATTGAAGCTATTAGGTCCCTTTGCAGATCATAAGCCATGAATTACACTTAAAAGTCCCAAACTCATCATTTAAAAAAATGTTACAATTCTTTGATCTAACGAGTATACATTTAGGGAATTTTTGTAATAAAATGATAAGGATGTGTGTAAAAAGGTAACTATGAGGAGAAATCACCAGAGCACCATTTATAAAAGCAACAAACTAGAAACTGCTTATGGAAAACAACTGAGTATTGAGTAGGTAAATTATGGTACCCCTATAAAATTGAATGTTCAGCACACATTAAAATGTTATAGGAGAACAATTTATTGACATAAAAGGTGTTTAGGACATACTGATGTGTGAACAAAGTATACCGTGACATAACATAGCAATGATGGTGTTTTTGTAAAAAATACATATGTATACATAGCAAAAAAAGGTTTGTAGGAAGAACATTTAAGTGGTAACAGTGCTTTTCCCTGGGAAGGGAGCATATAGATATTTATTTGGTTCTTTGTTTGCATTTCCAGTTTTCACTATAAGTCACACAGTTTGCTTTTATAATAAGAAAACGTTAAGCTATTTCAACTCTTCATTTTGATTAAAACAAACCCATTTTTTAAAAAAAGTCTTCACAAGCAGAAATGATTTGCAAGTTGCTACAGAGGCAATGATTCCGTTCTCTGCCAAAGCTGATGGGAACTTTCACAGTCACAGCCCAAGTCAGATTCTCCCCAAGTCAGACTCGAGGGGAGAAGGGTGGTTCCAACAGCACCAGAGTGCTCACAGGGGCTCCCGTGCCCTGACGCCAAGCAGTTCACCTCCAGCCAGCCCAGGCCATCCTATTCTTGCTGAGTCACCAGCCTCACCATTTTCAGAGCCATGTCCCCTTGGTCGGAAGGAACCTAGAAGCAAGTAGGATCCACGTTAGTGCTCTCGTGTCCTTGCCTGGGGCTGGGGGTCAGGGCTGGCTTCCTGAGACCCTGCTCCTGGGAAGGGGACCAGCTTTGTGACAACAACTTGGAAGGTCAGCTGCACCTGGGTGCCATCCTCAAAAGAGCATCCCTTCTGTGAAACGACCCCGTGCTGGACAAAACTTTCCCAAGCTCCCATGCTGCTGGGCTGCAGGGGTCCAGAGAAGTCAACATTTAGAAAGGAAATGTGCCTCCTTTTCCACACTGAACTCTGCTGCTCACATGCACCCTCTGCCTTGCACCCTGCACTGCGCTCAGCTTACAGATGACTGAGCACTAATATCACTCCCTCAAAACTTTCCTGGTGGTCCAGTGGTTAAAAATCCTCCTGCCAAAGCAGAGGACATGGGTTCAATTCCTGGTTTGGGAAGATTCCACAGGCTGCAGGGCAACTCAGCCCTTGTCACCCAGGCTACTGAGCTGGTGCTCTGGAGCCCATGGCCTCCAAGGACGGAAGCCTGTGTACCTGGAGCCCCTGCTCTGCCTGAGAGAGTCCACTGGTTTCTCTTGTGACCCGCAACTAGAGAAAAACCTAGCGCAGTCAAAAAATCAGATAAACACACAAAACAGTACAGTGGTTTTAAAAAAAAAAGGCAAAAAACATTAGGGAAAGACAATTCCTCCCTCCCTCTCCTATTCGGGACAACTGTCCAGAGGAAAGCAACATTAACTCATTTAACCTGAAGAGCAGAGGGTAGAGACCCCAGGATTCAATCTCTCAGCAGATTGACTATTTCAGTGAAGCACTAATGGAGCTTCAATAAAGATCCCGACATACCACCAAGCCCCATGCATCTATGAGCCCAGCGCATGTGGCTCCCTCCTCCCCCAGAGCCATGAATCCAGAACAGTCGCTGACTCTCACCATGTGTCCAGCTCTGAGAATCCAGTAGAAAGCCAGGTTCTTGTGGGACTTGACAAAGGCAGACGTTTCTGAAGATTTGGGGTCACTGTGCAGGGGCTTCCACTTCAGCTGGTTGAATTTGGGCAATTCTTCCCATTTCAGTTTTCGTATCCAGGTCTCCTGACCTGGTGAGAGGGACAACGCAGGGCCCAGCATGAAGAGCTAAGAGCGGAAACTGAAGTCTGGGTCCTATAACTTGGCATAAAATTTGACAGCTGGGAGGCAGACAAAATGCACTTGGGATCCTTCTAAAATGCAAATTCCAATGCAGCACATCCAGGCGGGACCTGAGACTCTGCAATGGACTATAAAAAAAGCTGAGCACCAAAGAATTGATACTTTTGAATTGTGGTGTTGGAGAAGACTCTTGAGAGCCCCTTGGACTGCAAGGAAATCCAACCAGTCCATCCTAAAGGAAATCAGTCCTGAATATTCAATGGAGGGACTGATGCTGAAGCTGAACCTCCAACATTTTGGCCACCTGATTCGAAGAACTGACTCATTGGAAAAGACCCTGATGCTGGGAAAGATTGAAGGCAGGAGGAGAAGGGGACAACAGAGGATGAGATGGTTGAATGGCGTCACTGACTCAACGGACATGAGTTTGAGCAAGCTCTGGGAGTTGGTGATGGACAGGGAAGCCTGGCATACTGTGGTCCATGGGGTCGCAAAGAGTCAGACACGCATGAGTGACTGAACTGACTGACTGAAGACCTCAAAAGATGAACAGGCTGGACTTCTCTGAGGGGGTCACAACCTCGGGCAGCCCTGCCCTCTTCAAAGAGCCAAGGTCAGAGGTGAGCAGGTAATGGAAAATGGCCTTCCTCTTGCCACGTCAATGTCACTGCCCCTCCCTGCCAAGGGGCCAGCTTCATCCATGACACTGCCTCCTTGCTCCCCTCGGACCAGTTCCTACCCATGGTGTCCACGATGAGGTCTAGCTGTCCATTGTACACTGTCACGTTGACCCCGGCTTCCAGCAGCTCGTCCACAATGCTGATGACCGGCTTCATGAAGTCCCCCTCCATGTTCAGGAAGACGCTGGTAGCCTGGCCTGTACAAGGGGAAGGAGAAAGAGACAGCGGCTTGGAACCTGCCTGAACAAGAGGTACTCTTCAGTCCAGAGCCTCCAGCACCCCAAGAGTGACCGCCACGCACCACGTGATAAAGACTGAACACACAGCTGCTTCCCCAACAGAACCCGCTGGCCCAGAAATTCGCGCCCCAAGCTGGCCGTGCAGAGGGCAAGCACTAACAGCGCACATGCTCTGTTCACGCAGGTGCTTGTGACGAGAGCAGATGCCGTTTGTCATGAGGGATGGAAGCCGAGAGAAGGCCAGTGCCCAAGGAAACAGGACTGATCTCCTTTAGGATGGACTGGCTGGATCTCCTTGCAGTCCAAGGGACTCTCAAGAGCCTTCTCCAACACCACTGCTCTGGGGTTAGCGTTAGTTTTCCTCCTTTTCTGAGTAACACCAAGGCTAAGGTTTCTGATTTTTGTTTTCCCCCAGGGCCAGGTGTTAAGTTCTGAACAAGTAGAGCTACCTGAAACCATCAACAAACTGGCCCTGAACACAGTTGGAGCTTGTCCCTGGTACAGCCGCATGGATGACCAGTCCCGGGCAAGAGGGGAGGCGGTCTACACAGCATTCTTGTTGGATCCTTGACCACGGTGAAAAACAAGGGTGACAGCCACCACTGAATTTTATCTGCCAGTCACTGGGCTAAGTACGTCCTGTGTCAGCAACATCCCACGGCCTTCTTCCTTTATCAACTCCGTGCAAGGAACATGAGGCTCAGAGAGGCTGAGAAACACGCCCTGGGCCCGTGGCAAGCTGGGACAGGAACACACAGCTGGCAGACTACAAAGTGGGCTCAGGACACGGAGGGTGCCCAGAAAGGAGGGTCTCCTTTCCAGACCCTACACAGGCACAGCCAGGGCCAGGGTGAGTTTGCTCTTAGCAGTTTTCACCTGCAAAAGTCCCTGTCACAAGAGAAGCTGGGGCCAGACGACACAGCCATGAGGGTAAGAGAAGGGGGCTGAGCTGACAAGGTGTGTTCCCGTGAGCCTGGCCTGCACCTGGCCTCCCAGGGTACTCACATCTGCTCCTCCTCAGCGCCACAGCCCCCCACAGCTGTCTGCACCCCTCATGGCTCTGAAACCGCATTCTTTTACTTGAGCAAACTTTCCCTTCATTTCTAGAAAACTCCAGGGGGTGATGGGGACATGAAGACACCAGGTCTAGGATGAGTGCTCTGCTGACCGAGGGTTGGGAGGCTGGCCGAGTCCCAGTGTCTCTGCAGCTATCAAGGTTCCACCCCACGGAGCATAGCTTTGGGGGCTCTTGGACATGAACAAAACCCTCCTCAGCTTGGCGGGTTCCCCCTCCAGGAGCATGGGAGTCCCGCTTGCTCATGGCTTCCCCGTAAGATTGAGCAGGAACTTACGCTAGATTATTTCTCCCTGACCCTGGTCCCTGAGGACCCCAATATTTCCCCACTATGACCTTTAGCCCAGAAGGCAACAGATGCCAGACCTCATTATCCACATCAGGACACCTGCAGAGGCCGGCCTGCTCAAAGCCTGTCCAAAAATGACTTTTTTTTTTCTTCAACACACTCACAACCAACGGTGGCCTTGGGCATGGCTTTTTAAAATCTCAAGTTTTTATTATGGAAAAGTTCACACTGACATAAAAGCAACGAGGAGAGGGTGATGATGATTCTCATGGACCCACTCCGGGCTTCAACAGTGATCAACTTATAACCAATCGCTTCACTTCCTTCCCCGCCCACTTCCCTTACCAATCCTTCATTTTGCCCAGTTTTGGTATGCTGTCTCCGTATGTCTGCCCATCCATCAAACGTGAACGGTAATAATGTTCTACCTGCAACTAAACACGCCATCACCACCACTAACACCCATTCTACAAATTAAGGCTTTGAATTGTCACCTCTCTCACCCCCAGCTCTACAAACAACACTTCATTAAGTCACACAAGTTACCTCCCCAGGTGCAATCTTCAGGAATAATTCTGAGCTTCTTCCTGATGGGACCATTCATGAGCTGACTTAAGGCATCCTGTTGTAGGTGTCTCACGTGGCGTTGGAAAAGAGGAACTAAAACAAACTGGTACACGGTGAGTCAAAGGACTGGAAACAAGACCAAGGGGCCCTCTTTTCTAAGCTGCCAGGGATGCTGAGAGGGAGGCTTGCACCTGGAAGATGAAAAATGGTCCCCTGATTCCCCAGATGGGGGGAAAGTCAGGAATCTGTTCCAAGTGGAGAGGCTTTACTGGCTTTGACTGGTGCATTTTATGTCCTTTGGGGCCAGTAAGGTTCTGCAGCACGGCCTAAGGAAATCAGCTGAGTGGAACCTAGAGGTCTCCGGCAGCTTCTTATAAAGGGGGGATATCAGGCATTCAGCACCCGCAGTGAAGACAACTCAATCCAGCCTTTAGGAGGCTTAACATTGTAATTCAATGTGTAGAAGCTGGTTTCCAAATTTCAGAAACACCGTGTTAAGTGCAAGACTACCTCGTACATGATTCCATCTATGTGAAATGTCCTGAAAAGGCAAATCTAGAGAGACAGAAAGCAGGTTAGTGGTTGCCTGAGGCTGGAAGTGGGAAAAGAAACTGACTGCAGACAGACATGTGGGATCTTTCTGGGGTGATGGAAATGTTCTAAAACAGGATTGTGGTAATGAAATGTTCTAAATACACTAAAACCCACTGAGTTATACAACATGGGTGAATGTTATGGTATGTAAATTATATATCAATAAAACTTTTCAAAAAATTGGTAGAGGCAGGGAGGTTGAGATATGGTCTCACAACGTCAAGGTCCACTCACCGAGGTGTTTCTGGGAGAATTCTAGACTCGACGCCACTGTAGACATAGGAGAGCTCTTAGTTAAGATGTTATAGAAGTTCACCCCATCTGTGTTCTGAAATACACAAGAAATGAACTAGGTTATTTGTTTTCTTTGTTTATCCATTACCAGAGTTGCAAAACAGTAAGGCACCTGGCTCCCCATCTCGTCTAAGGACAGCTTTAATTTTATACATTTGCTCGGACCAGAAAGAAATAAGCTCTAGAGGCCTAGGGACCAGCATGCCAGCCCGGTCTCCTGGGGGTAGCTCATCCAAGGGCGGCTCCAATGCCACAGGAGGAAACCAAGAGCCTGTGTTAATTTCCAGGAAGAACTGAGCTGCAGAGGGTCCTATACACTCAAGTCCTCAACCTGTGGATTCTTCCCTCCTGGCTCACTGCAGCCAGAATGCTGGCTGGCAGGGACCCAAACACTCACCTTGGCAGGACACACTCTTTCTTACAGAATCCATACCTTCAGCTGAGGGACAGGCAAGTCTTGCAGGCTGGGTGGCTTTCTGACCTTGTCACTGCTCAGACTGGTCAGATGTATCATTTAGCTTGACATCATTTCCAGACTTGTGGGCAGTCTCCGGACAGACCCCAGCCCTGACAACACCAACCAAGGTCCCTTCACCCCCAGGGAAAAGCCAAGTAGGCTGGCCCACACGCGACCCCTCTTACCTGTTCAATGACCATTTCTGCTTTCCCCCAGAGCTCGGTGGCCTTTTGGTAGAGTTCCTTGCTCAGGGCATCCAGGACTTCCTCTGCAACCTCAGACACCTCTGCCAGACCTTGGTCATCGAGAAGAGACTGGAATGCAAACAAGAACACTCTGACTTTGCAAGAGACAGAACTCTGGCATCGCTGGGGGTAGGGATGGGTAACAGAAAGAGTGGGCGGCAGGAGCAAGGGGCATGTCCATAGGAAAGCATAGCATAACAAGCGCTGTGTTTACTGATGAAGGAAACACCAGAAAATGGCAACCAAGTCTAGGTGATGGGTATATGGGTGCTCACCACGATCGTTCAACTCTTCTGCGTTCTGGAAATGTCTATAATAAAAATCTGGGGAGATTTTAAAATGCGCATGTCTAGTACCTGAAGCAATGGGATAACTGTGTTGATGTTTCTTTAAATTTGTCCCCAAGGCGGCTGTTGCTTAGGGTTTTCAATTTGATATGGATTATTAGATAGGTCCCTGAGGGGCTGTGTCAACCGCACAGACAAACCCAACTAGCTTGGTCCCTCCCGCAGACAGAGCCAGAGAAAGTCAGCTGGGCTGTTAGGGTGAGAGTTGGAGGCTCATCTACTTACCATACTGTATAGGTAAGGTCCCCAGGAGAGCACTGAATCTAAAGGAAACCACGTAAGGACAAAGTGAGTTTTCTGTGATTGTCCTCCCCTCAAAATACCTAACTAGCTTTCCTCCCAAAGCAGAAAGAGACAGAAGCAAGAATCACAATGGCTTTGGGTCTGAAGGCTCCTTAACCCACCAGGGCTCATGTCTTGGTGGCTGGGAGGTGGGGTGAGGATGTGGGACCCTTTCTGTTGAGTCAGGGCTAAAGGCCACACTAATTTGGCCTGATACCGGCCCAGTCAGTGACTCAGTGCCAGGGACAGGTCCACAGACAGGCCGTGCGTGTGTAGCGGAGGCGCTTACCTGCATGCTTCTAGACTATGACGGTTTAAGGTATTTCCCCACCCTCTGCTCCGCTCTGCTCTGCCCCTGCCCGCTCCTCCAGTTTGAGGACACAAGCTTCCGCCAAGGAGCTAATTAAGGACGAATACTAATGATTTCATCAAGTTTCTGGGGCTACACTGTCAATCAATTCATTTCAATTCCAAAAATACACTGAGAATTTAAAGGCGTGAGAACTGGCATAAAGCCAATAACGAGTTTTATGAGACAAATGTGAATAAGACAATACCTAACTTCACAGAGAACAGTTGGGCTTGGTTTGGACAAGTTTACAGTTATCATAACTAAGTAAGGCTAGTCCACTGATAGAAGTGCCAAGAAGGTAGCAAGCACAATTTTTTTTTTGCTTATGTGGTTTTCTTTTGTTTTCTGTAATTTTTCTTAAATTGAAGTACAGTTGATGTATATCAATGGAGAAGGAAATGGCAACCCACTCCAGTATTCTTGCCTGGAGAATTCCATGGACAGAGGAGCCTGGTGGTCTACAGTCCATGGGGTTGCAAAAAGTTGGACACAGCTGAGTGACTAACACACACTTTGACTTATATCAAGGACCATAACTTATACAGCACATTTGAATACATGGTGCTCATGTTCACTAACTCAGTCATATCTGACTCTTTGTGACCCCATGGATTGCAGCCCACCAGGCTCCTTTGTACATGGAATTTCCCAGGCAAGAATACTGGAGTGGGTTGCCACTTCCTACTCCAATCATTAGGGTAGGGTAACAAAATAGCTTCTCCAAAAAGAGAAAAGAATAAATGAAAACACAGCCCTTATTTATTCAATGTCTCTCTTTTATATCCCTGATAGCCATCACACTAGAGATTTTGAGCAACAGGAACATTTTTAACTTACAAGAGGGCATTAAGATAACACAATGGCTAACACACCACTCCTTTGCTACAAAGCCTTCAACAGTTCCCCCAAAGTCCAAGCATCTCAAAGTCTGTTTCAAATAACCTCACTTATGCAGGATGTTACCCTAGGTATTAACACAGAAATATGATTTGCTGGCTAAATACCTTTGAGGTTATGCAAAAGACAACACACTTTTTTTTTAAACTGCAGGACTTATCAGAGCCTTTAATGTGCCTGTGAACCTTGAGGAGGTGGGGCCAGTATTTGGCACTTCCAAAACTTATCTGGCCGTGGAGCCCTTTGCATGGCACTTCACTGGGTTGGTATTCTTCAAGACACACCCTAAGAAATGCAGACACATCAGATCCTTCAGAAACTAGCTGTCATTCTCCTCTCCAGCTAAACCATCAAGTCTGGGCCTCAGTTTCTTATAAAGAATCAACTGCAGCCCTCCGAGGAATCCCAATTCCTGCTTTATCTAGACCAGGGATTGGCAAACCTTTCCTGTAAAGGGACAAACAGTAAATATGTTTGGCTTTGCAGGTCAGCTGGTCTCTGCTGCAACAACTCAACTCTGCTCTTGCAGCCTCCAAACAGATGACCTGTATTCCACAAATGAATGGGCATGACAGTGCCCCAGCAAAAAGCTTATTTACTAAAGCAGGGTGGCAGGACAGACTTGACTTGGAGGCTGTAGTTTGATCCTGGATGTGTACCTCTGATGTCCAAAAGAACTTTTTGCAGTGATGGAAACGTTCTGCATCTGTGTGGTCCACAAGTCCAGAACCACCTGCGGCCATTGGATACCTTCAAATGTGAGCAGTGCAGATGCAAGACTGCTATTTTTATTGCATTTTAATTAATATAAAGAGTCATATGTGGCTCATTTCAGTTCAGTCGCTCAGTCGTGTCTGATTTTTTGCCTAACCCTAACCCTAACCCTAACCCCGTGGACTGCAGCACGCCAGGCTTCCCTGTCTATCACCAACTCCTGGAGCTTGCTCAAACTCATGTCCATCGAGTTGGTGATGCCATCCAATCATCTCATCCTCTGTCACCCCTTCTAATCCTGCCTTCAGTCTTTCCCAGCATCAGGGTCTTTTCAAATGAGTCAGTCCTTCACATCAGTTGGCCAAAGTATTGGAGATTCAGCTTCAGCATCAGTCCTTCCAATGAATATTCAGGACTGATTTCCTTTAGGATGGACTGGTTGGATCTCCTTGCAATCCGAGGGATTCTCAAGAGTATTCTCCAACACCACAGTTCAAAAGCATCAATTCTTCGGCACTCAGCTTTCTTTATAGTCCAACTCTCACACCCATACATGACTACTGGAAAAACCATAGCTTTGACTAGATGTACCTTTGTTGGCAAAGTAATGTCTCTGCTTTTTAATAAGCTATCTAGGTTGGTCATAGCTTTTCTTCCAAGGATCATGCATCTTTTAATTTCATGGCTGCAGTCACTATCTGCAGTGATTTCGAGGCCAAAAAAATAAAGTCTGTCACTGTTTCCATTGTTTCCCCATCTATTTGCCACGAAGTGATGGGACCAGATGCCATGATCTTAATTTTCTGAATGTTGAGTTTTAAGCCAGGTTTTCACTCTCCTCTTTCATTTTCATCAAGAGGCTCATTAGTTCTTCTTCACTTTCTGCCATAATGGTGGTGTCATCTGCTTATCTGACGTCACTGATATTTCTCCCGGCAATCTTGATTTTTGTGTTACATCCAGCCCGGCATTTTGCATGATGTACTCTGCATATAAGTTAAATAAGCAGGGTTACAATATACAGCCTGGATATAGTCCTTTCTCGATTTGGAAGAAGTCTGTTGTTCCATATCAAGTTCTAACTGTTGCTTCTTGACCTGCATACGGATTTCTCAGGAAGCAGGTAAGGTGGTCTGGTAATCCCATCTCTGGAAGAATTTTCCAGTTCGTTGTGATCCACACAGTCAAAGGCTTTGGCATAGTCAATAAAGCAGAAGTAGATGTTACTCTGGAATTCTCTTGCTTTTTCGATGACCCAATGGATACTGGCAATTTGATCTCTGGTTCTTCTGCCTTTTCTAAATCCAGCCTGAAGATCTGGAATTTTATGGTTCATGTACTGTTGAAGCCTGGCTTGGAGAATTTTGAGCATTACTTTGCTAGTGTGTGAGATTAATGCAATTGTGCAGTATTTGGCATTGTCTTTCTTTGGGATTGGGATGGAAACGGACCTTTTCCAGTCCTGTGGCCACTGCTGAGTTTTCCAAATATGTTGGCATATTGAGTGCAGCACTTTCACAGCATCATCTTTTAGGATTTGAAATAGCTCAACTGGAATTCCATCACATCCACTAGCTTTGTTCGTAGTGATGCTTTCTAAGGCCCACTTGACTTCACATTCCAGGATGTCTGGCTCTAGGTGAGTGATCACACCATCATCATTACTGGGACATGAAGATCTTTTTTGTACAGTTCTTCTGTGTATTCTTGCCACCTCTTAATATCTTCTGGTTCTGTTAGGTCCATACCATTTCTGTCCTTTATCATGCTCATCTTTGCATGAAATGTTCTCTTGGTATCTCTAGTTTTCTTGAAGAGATCTCTAGTCTTTCCCATTCCATTGTTTTCCTCTATTTCTTTGCACTGATCACTGAGGAAGGCTTTCTTATCTTGCTTTGGAACTCTGCATTCAAATGGGTATATCTTTCTTTTCTCCTTTGCCTTTCACTTCTCTTCTTTTCTCAGCTATTTGTAAGGCCTCCTCGGACAACCATTTTGCCTTTTTGCATTTCTCTTCCTTGGCGATGGTCTTGATCACTGCCTCCTGTACAATGTCACGAACCTCCGTCCATAGTTCTTCAGGCACTCTATCAGAGGTAATCCCTTGAATCTATTTGTCACTTCTACTGTATTATCATAAGGGATTTGATTTAGGTCATACCTGAATGGTCTAGGGGTTTTGCCTACTTTCTTGAATTTAAGTCTGAATTTTGCAATAAGGAGTTCATGATCTGAGTCCCAGTAAGTTCCTGGTCTTGTTTTTGCTGACTGTATAGAGTTTCTCCATCTCTGGCTGCAAAGAATATAATCAATCTGATTTCGGTATTGTGGCTATGGTTACCATATTGAACGGTGCAGATCTTCTTGAAGGCATTGAAGCAGGTCTGTGTATCTTTCCTAGCACTGAGCATACCACCTGCTCCCTAGCAAGCAATTAATAATTGCACATGAAAGTGAACAGTAATTCTCCCCCAAAAGGGAGTATTTCTGGGGTGGAAGAGCGATGCATAAGGTGCACCTGGAAGGAGGGATTCAGGGCTGGGCAGACAGACTCATAAGGTCAGGTGGGTCATGCGAGCTGAATTCAGGAGATTTTGGACCAGACGAAGAGCACGTGCAAAGCTGGAGGCTGACCTACTGGTCTCAAGGAGGAACGCACGGTGACGGCTAAGTGCCTGCTGCCTTCATGTGCATCCTGGGTTTAGCTGTGTGACTTCAGGAAAATGGCTTAACCTGAATCTCACTTTCATCACCTCCAATCCTGGGATAATAATCCCATTCGTCCCATGGAGATGTCGTTAAGCTTCAGCAAAGTTAACACATATAAAGTGTTTAGTATTGTTAACGCAGCTGTGATGAGACCCTTGAAGGACGCGGGAGGCCAGTTCTGTCAATCTGAGAGAGACACTTGGCAGGAAACCAGCTGACCCCTCAGGTCTCGGGTCAAGGCTTCTGCAACGTCACGGTGCCCTCGGAGGTTCATCCGGGAAGGACACACAGAGGGCAGTCCTTTTCACAAGGTGGACTGAGGACGTCCCTGGCAGTCCACGGGCTGCCAGTGCAGGGGGCCCAGGCTCCATCCCTGGTCAGGGAACTAAGACCTTGCACATCGTGCAGCTCAGCCGCACCAACACACCTTTCCCCAACCCCCACCCCCGCCCCCTGCCAAAAAACAAATCTGAAAATGTCCTACTTACCGATGGGAGAGATCCAAGAGTCACCCAGAGCAACCCCGGCAAAGTTGCACCGGATGGTCCCTTGCTGAATGGCCTGAAAGGGAAGCCAAGAAACATCCTTGTCAAGAAGACCCAGGGACCTCCCTCCCTTCCTCAACAGGAGGGAGTCACGCTTTAATACACAGCCTTTCCTGAGTTCAGAACGCTTCTGCCCACCTGGGATGCTCCGGGTACCCAAAGACCTCAGACATCCTCTAGAGGGCAAGGGTAACTGTCCTGCCACCCACCATCTGCAAGATGAATAGGAACTGTGAAGTTCTCCCAAGGGTGTTGGCAGGATTTGTGTGGGGTCTGGTGCAGCCCCCGTCTTCTTTAGAAGGGACACAGGGAATATACAGAGTATAACCTTTACAAATTATAAATAATTATATTGTACATGAGAGTCTTCCCTGTAGCTTAAACAGTAAAGAATCTGCCTGCAATGCAGGAGACCCAGCTTTGATCCCTGGGTTGGGAAGATCTTATGGAGAAGGGAACGGCAACCCACTTCAGTATTCCTGCCTGGAGAATCCCATGGACAGAGGAGGCTGGGGGGCTACAGTCTGTGGGATCACGAAGAGTCAGACACGACTGAGCGACTAACACTACCACTACTATATTGTACATAGGGAATATAGAATATTGAATGTTAATTATACTTCAATGTATAAAAAAAAGTCATACAAATTCACTGTAAAATATTTACTCACAGAAGGAGGAAGGAGAAAAATGTGAAAAAAACTTTACCTCTGCCCCACCTACACCCTCACACCCATGAGTTAACCACAGTTAACATAGTATATATTATTCTAACTTCTTTCTTTTGTTTCATAAGCATATATATATTCGTATGTGTATATATACACAGATCCACCCATTCTTTCTGATGGCTGTAAACTGTCCATCATGGAAGGATCCACGTATTTCACTTAAGTAATCTTCTATAGATAATAATGCTCAAAATTCTCCAAGCCAGGCTTCAACAGTAGGTGAACCATGAACTTCCAGATGTTCAAGACGGATTTAGAAAAGGCAGAAGAACCAGAGATCAAATTGCCAACATCCGCTGGATCATCAAAAAAGCAAGAGAGTTGCAGAAAAACATCTACTACTTTTATTGACAATGCCAAAGTCTTTGACTCTGTGAATCACAACAAACTGTGGGAAATTCTTAAAGAGATGGGAATAACAGACCACTTTACCTGCCTCCTGAGAAATCTGTATGCAGGTCAAGAAGCAACAGTTAGAACTGGACATAGAACAACAGACTGGTTCCAAATCAGGAAAGGAGTATGTCAGGGCTGTATATTGTCACCCTGCTTATTTAACTTATATGCAGAGTACATCATGAGAAATTCTGGACTGGATGAAGCCTGAGCTAGAATCAAGATTGCCAGGAGAAATATCAATCATCTTAGATATGCAGATGACATCACCCTTATGGCAGAAAGCGAAGAAGAACTAAAGAACCTCTTGCTGAAAGTGAAAGAGGAGAGTGAAAAACCTGGCTTAAAACTCAACATTCAGAAAACTGAGACCATGGCATCTGGTCCCATCACTTCATGGCAAATAGATGGGGAAACAGTGGAAACAGTGGCTGACTTTATTTCTGGGGGCTCCAAAAATCACTGCAGATGGTGATTGCAGCCGTGAAATTAAAAGACTTGCTCCTTAGAAGAAAAGTTATGAACAACCTAGACAGCCTATTAAAAAGCATACACATTATTTTGCCATCAAAGGTCCATCTAGTCAAAGCTTTGGTTTTTCCAGTAGTCATGTATGGATGTGAGAGTTGGACTGTGAAGAAAGCTGAGCGCCGAAAAATTGATGCTTTTGAACTGTGGTGTTGGAGAAGACTCTTGAGAGTCCCTTGGACAGCAAGGAGATCCAACCAGTCAATCCTAAAGGAAATCAGTCCTGAACATTCATTGGATGGACTGATGCTGAAGCTGAAACTCCAATACTTTGGCCATCTGATGCAGAGAACTGACTCATGTGAAAAGACCCTGAAGCAGGGAAAGATTGAAGGTGGGAGGAGAAGGGGACGACATAGGATGAGATGGTTGGATGGCATCACCAACTCAATGAACATGAGTTTGAGCAAGGTCTGAGAGTTGGTGATGGACAGGGAAGCCTGGCGTGCTGCAGTCCATGGGGTCGCAAAGAATCAGACACGACTGAGCGACTGAACTGAACTGAATTAGATAGTCACTGAGCTTGTTTTTCTTTTATGGACATTGTAAGCAATAATGAGCTGAACATCCTCTAACACACATGCATGTATAAGCATTCCCACAGGACAGACTCTTAGAAGTGAAATTACTGGGGCAAAAGGCACATACATTTTAAAAGCAGACAGATACAGCCAAACTGCCCTTTTAAAAATGATTTACCAATTTTCCTCCCTAGCAAACATGCATGAGAGCACTTATTTCCCTGCTGTTCAGTCGCCTAGTCATGTCTAGCTCTTTGCAACCCCATGAATTGAGGCACGCCAGGCCTCCCCATCCCTCCTTATCTTCTGAAGTTTGCCCAAGGTCCTGTCCACTGTTTTGGTGATGCCATTCAGTCATCTCATCGTCTGATACCCTCCTCTCCTTCTGCCCTCAATCTTGCCCAGCATCACAGACTTTTCCAACGAGTCAGCTGTTTGCATCAGATACCAAAATACTGGAGTTCCAGCTTCAGCAGGAGTCCTTCCAATGAGTAATCAGGGTTGATTTCCCTTAAGATTGGCTGCTTTGATCTCCTTGCTGTCCAAGGGACTCTCAGGAGTCTTCTCACAGTTCGAAAGCATCAGTTCTTTGGCAATCCACCTTCTTTTCAGTCCAGCTCTCACAACCATACATGACCACTGGGAAGATCATTGCCTTGACTATTTGGACCTTTGTTGGCAGAGTAACGTCTCTGCTTTTCAACACACTGTCTAGGTTTGTCATAGGTTTCCTGCCAAGGAACAAACGTCTTACTAAAACTGGGAGTTACCAATTTTCTAAAATATTTGCAAATCTCACAGCTTTGATTTACTAATAAAAGCTGAACACCGTTCACATGTCCACAGGCTGTTTGCATTTCTTCAATAAATTATTTCGCCATTTTTTTTGCCAATTTTATATGATGACATTATCCTTTTTAAAGTGGATTTATTGATATGAAGACTTTTTTGTTATATATTTGTGAGTCTGTATACATATCTTTTAAAATTATTTATAGAACTCTAAGAAGTTTTAAATTTCTACAAGATCTAAATTATGTCAAAATAATCCTTTTTGGCTTTTCATCTTATGAAAGAAAGCTTTTCCTACCCAAGATTATAAATCTTTTCTACTATATTTTCAAGTACTCTTATAGTCCTAATTTTTACATTCAAATTTTTAATCTATCAAGAACTGATGTTTTGGACTTCTGTCATGGTCTAGCGGTTAAGACTCCATCTGCCAATGCAGGGGACATGGGTTCGATCCCTGGCCTGGGAAGATTCTGCATGCCTCAGGGCAACTAAGCCCACAAACCACAACTGCTCAGCCCTGCAGCCTATGAGCTGCAACTACTGAAGCCCACACACCCTCAACCCGTGCTCCACAACAGGAGAAGCCAACACAATGAGAAGCCTGTGCATTGCAACGAAGAGTAGTGACTGCTCACCGCAACTAGAGAAAGCCCGTGTGCAGCAACAAAGACCCAGCGCAGTCAAAAAAAAAAACTGATGTTTTATGCAAGGCAAGACTCTAACTTTACTATCTTCCAAAGTAATAGCCATTTGTCTCCAGACCATTTGCTGAACATTCTGTCTTTCCCACAGCAATTTGAAATACCATCCTATCATTTATATATGATCATATGTAAGTATGATATATATGTATCATATACATACAGTCACATGCATAAATATACATATATATTAAGTACAGATAAAATATGCTTCCAGACTCTTTAGCCTGCTACATTTATCTGCGTTTGTTGCTATACCAGCACCACATTGCTTTACTCAGCTGAATAGTTTGTTTAATATTGGACAGTGCCAACTTCACTATTCTTTTTGAAATTTTTTACGGTTATTACTACGGACTTACTCTACTTTCTATGTACAAGGTCCTATTCAAAGTATATTTAATTATCAGGTGAGTACAACAAGTAACATAATCAGTCTCTGTCTGGAACCAAACAAGTCATCTTCCCTGTTACCTTATAAAGTTCTAGAGCAATGCCAGCAGCCATCTTTCCTCCATAGGACTCTGAGAAAATGTAGAATGGAATTGTCTAGGAAGAAAAGGAATTTACAAGGAATTAAATATCCTGAATGCCTTTTTTTTTTTTTTTCTGAATGCCTTTTAATTGACATGAATCCATTTCAAGTTTCTGCTACATGTAATGACCAGGCAAAACAAAAACAAATCTGCTTCTGTTGATCTTTCCTCCCATATCTGATTTTTATGTTTCAGTAGAATACTGGGTGCAGGGTCATTGTTTCAAGCTAAAACCATCTTTAGAGACTATAGAAACAGAAGCCCACAACCTGATCCCTGGGTACAAAAAGGTTTTCTCTCGAATGAGCTGGGCGTGTAACTCGTGTGGGTGTTTGCACCTGATGAATTCAGTGCTGTGACCACGAGCCCCTCACTGAGCTCTTTCTGAGGCCCCGCTTACCTGGAATTCTTTGTGGTAATCAAAGAAGGTCTTCAGGAGAACCATCATGTCTGATGCCACGGTGGCCAGGTCTTTGGCATACGCATCACTCTTGTTCACATAACTGAATCCAGTGCCCACGGGGTTATCCACAAACAGGAGGCTGGCTGACTGGAGCTACATGCCACCCCAGGAAAGGCAAATGTTGCAATCAGAGAGCCAGTCCCCAACTATCTTTGGATCATCTTTTATGAGCTCAACAAAAGCCACACATGTGAGGATATCAGTGTGGTTATGGTCTGTTATCAAAACGGGTTTAAAAAAAAAAACTGGACTAGGGACACAGACTAGTAGAGCAAAGGAAAGGAAAGCCAAGAAGGGAAGAGTCACATATACGTGGGGATCGAAGCATCTAGGCTGTCACTGTCACACAATACAAACGTTCTGGATATAATACGTTAGCGCGGGCAGAACCATGCAGTGTCAGTCTGAGCAACAGCTCGAAGCAGTAGGAGGTCTGGCCCACACATATATTTTCTTCAAGATGAATCCACGTTGGCTGGCTTTACTGAACACTACAAAAACAGAATTTATTCTACCACCTTTCCCACAAAAGTTGAGAATTTTATATCCTGAAGGATCCCTAGTAATAACACAATCCAGTCATGTCCTTTACTGACTAGGAAATTAAAGGCCAGAAAAGGCCCAGGACTTGTCCAGGGTCACAAAGTTGGATAGGTAATGGCCGCATCAGGACCAAGGCCAGCATCTCCTCACTTCCTATTCAAGCTCTCTGCCCCGGTCACGTGACTGTTTGTCACGGGAGGCTTGGGGACAAGCCAGAGGGGGCACTCTGCTATTGCAAGTGGAAGTGATATTTCACCTGGAAGCATGTACAAGAATGTTCTGGCTGAGGGAACAGCCTGTGCAAAGACCCTGAGTCAAAAGTAAAATCCCACCAGTCTTCAAGTGGAGACAGACAAGAAAATGAAAGGACTCTGAGGGGAGCTTTGGGAGGAGGTGTTCCTGCAGTGAGTCTCAGAGGTGAACATGGTGAGCTGGGTGTGACCGGGTGGCCCAAGCAATGACGTTGAAGCCCAGGAATCGCCCTTGCAAAGGCCTGAAGGAAGAGGGCACTGGAGAGGAGCTGGGGGGTGTGCCTGGGGGCAGCAGGAGCCAATTTCTGTGTCAGAAACTGGATGTGATCTTCCGGGAACCTGCAAGACGGTAAACTAAGGAGGGACTGCCAGTGGAGCGTTTCACTCATGTGGCATGTGGATTACGGGGTGGGGCTGGGGGAGTCCTTTGAAAGCACCCCTGAAAGGTAGTGAAAGAGGAGTGGATGAAAAATATTAACAACCTTGGGTATTAAACACAGAGCTACAAAAGGACCCAGAAATTCTCCCCAAAACTGAAACTAGGGACCCAACCAGTATTTGTATGCTAATGTTGCCTGCATTACTCATCACAGCCAAAAGGTAGAAATAACCTAAGGGTCCTTCAGCAGATGGGGGAGGAGCAGAGAGTGGAGGGTGGCCACGAGCCTAGAGCAATACCCCCACCCTGCCGAGCCCCTCAGCATCTGGCAGCCTGGGGGCAGGGGTCGAGCGTGGGGACAGCGGAACAGACCCCAGACTGGAGGGAGAGGAACAAGGGAGCCGGGGCTGGGGGCTGGTCAGAAAGGAGCTAGTGAGGAGGTGAAGCTAAGACTGAAGGCACAGGGCAGAGTCAGAGAACCAGAGAGGTATCAAAAGGGCAGAAGACAAGGGGTCTGAAATCTGGAGGAAGACAAGCATTGAGACAGGAGGGGAGGAGAAGAAAGAAAGGACTGGAGGTCGTGGCCAGAGGGTGGGGCTCTGGGGTTTGAGACTGTAGGAAGGTCTAGCACCTGGGTAATGCCAAGGTCCAGGTGTCTGCTACAGCAGACGGGGGTTTCTGCAGGGAAGTGGAGAGAAAGGTCGCTGAGTTGGGAAGGTGACTGGTGTAGGACAAGCTGCCTTCAGAAATGGAAGTGGCTGGTGGAGTGGAGGCCTGTGGACAAGCGCCCAAGGTCCCCTTGCATACAGAGGAAGAGGGAGGGGGCGGGGTGGGGCCCCTCAACCTGGGGATGGGATGGGATCGGGTGGGGCTCAGTCTGGGAGAGGCCACGTGGCACTGACAGTTCAGGGCCTTCCTCACTGTACCCAAGTGGTCTTTCGTGGTTGGAGATCACTGTCAAGGGGCCCGATTTCCTCAAAGTTTCCAAAGCCAGTGCTGGAAGCACCTGGACCACCCTGTGGAAGAAAGAAAGAACCAAAAATAAACTCGGAGAAAATGTCTGTCAAACTTTCATCGTGACAACAATGACCACATTCACGGTAAATTATTTATGATTCAGTGATGGCTGGGTCCGCCTCATACACAGGGCACAGCTGGTCCAGGGAGCTAGGGATGCTGAAAGCTCAGCTCCTCTGAGCAGCGGTGCCAAATCACAGCTCAGAGACAGCTGCGAGTGAAGCAGAACAGGGCAGCTTTATTACTTCGCCAGGTAATGGGGGACACAGCAGGCTAAGGCCTTCAAAACCAAGAGTCCCAACTTGGGGAAGATGGTGACAAGTTTTATATTACTAGAAATTGTTCAAAGAGGGTGTGATCAGCTCACAGACATTCTTCTCATGGGTTGGTGGTGAGGTAAGGGGTCAACCTTGGCAACCTTCAGATCCACCTGGTCTGGGGTCTACATGCTGGTGGGCGGCACATTATCATTAATCATTAACTTCTCCTACCTGGGGGTGGGGGGGGCGGTTTCAACATAAGCAAAATAGCTCAAAGACACTGTGGTATGTAATCTTTGATGACGCCTTCATGGATCACAGCCTTGTCGTGGCAAAGGGGTCTGTGTAACTCAATGAAGCTATGAGCCATGCCAGGCAGGGCCACCCAAGACAGGTGGTTCATAGTGAAGAGTTCTGATGAAATGCGGTCCACGGGAGGAGGAAACAGCAAACCAGTTTAGTATTCTTGCTGAGAAATCCATGAATAGTGTGAAAAGGCAAAAATATATGACACTGGAAGATGATCCCCCCAGGTCAGAAGGTGTCCAATATGCTACGGGGGAAAAGTGGAAAGCAATTACTAGTAGCTCCAGAAAGAATGAACAGACTGGGCCAAAGTGGAAATGATGCTCAGCTGTGGATATGCCCGCTGGTGAAAATAAAGTCTGATGCTGTAAAGAATACTGCATATGAACCTGGAATGTTAGGTCCATGAATCAAGGCAAATTAGAAGTGGTCAAATATGAGAATGGCAAGAGTGAACATGGACATCTTAGGAATCAGTGAACTAAAATGGATGGGAATGGGTGATGATTCAGATGACTGTGGGCAAGAGTCCCTTAGAAGGAATGGAGCAGCTCTCACAGTCAACAGAAGAGTCCAAAATGGGGTAATTAGATGCAATCTCAAAAAGGCAGAATGATTTCAGTTCATTTCCAAGGCAAACCATTCAAAGTCATGGTAATTCAAGTCTATGCCCCAACCACTGGTGCCAAAGAAGCTGAAGTTGACTGGTTCTACAAAGACCTATAAGACCTTCTAGAACTAACACCAAACAAGGATGTCCTTTTCATCTTAGGGGACAGGAATGCAAAAGCAGGAAGTCAAGAGATATCTGGAGTAATGGGCAAGTTTGGCCTTGGAGTACAAAATGAAGCAGGGCAAAGGTGAGCAGAATTTTGCCAAGAGAACACACTGGTTACAGCAAACATTTTTATCTAACAACATGAGAGTTAACTCTACACATGGACATCACCAAAAAAGGTCAAAACCTAAATCAGACTGATTATATTCTTTGCAGGCAAAGATGGAGAAGCTCCATATAGTCAGCAAAAACAAGACTGGGAGCTGTCTGTGCCTCACATCATGAGCTCCTTATTGTAAAATTCAGACCTAAATTGAAGAAAGCAGGCAAAACCACTAGGCCACTCAGGTATGATCTAGATCAAATCCACTATGATTATATAGTGAATGCGATGAATAGATTCAAGGGATTGTATCTGGAAGAAAGAATGCCTGAAGAACTATGGATGGAGGTTCATAATGTTGTACAGGAGGCAGTGACCAAAACCACCCCCAAGAAGAATAAATGTAACAAGGCAAAACGGTTGTCTGAGGAGGCCTTACAAATAGCTGAGAAAAGAAGAGAAGTGAAAGGCAAAGGAGAAAAGGAAAGATATACCCATCTGAATGCAGCATTCCAAAGAAGAGCAAGGAGACAGAAGAAAGCCTTCCTCAGTGATCAGTGCAAAGAAGTAGAGGAAAACAGCAGAATAAGAAAGACTGGAGATCTCTTTCAGAAAACTGGAGATATCAAGGGAACATTTCATGCAAGGTTTGGGCACAATAAAGGACAGAAACAGTAAGGACCTAACAGAAGCAAACGAGATTAAGAGAGGTCAAGAATACATAGAAGAACAATGCAAAAAAGGTCTTAATGACTCAGACAACCATGATGGTATGGTCACTAACCTAGAGCCAGACCTCCTGGAGTGTGAAGTCAAGTGGGCCTTAGGAAGCATTACTACGAACAAGGCTAGTGGAGGTGATGGAATTTCGGCTGAGCCATTTGAAATCCTAAAAGATGATGCTGTTAAAGCATTGCATGCAATACACCAACAAATTTGGAAAACTCAGCAGTGGCCAGAGGATTGGAAAAGGTCAATTTTCACTCCAATCCCAAAGAAGGGCAATGCCAAAGAATGTTCAAACTACTACACAGTTGCACTCATTTCACATGCTACCAAGGTGATGCTCAAAATCCTTCAAGCTGGGCTTTAGCAGTACGTGAATCAAGAACTTCCACATGTACAAGTTGGATTTAGAAAAGATAGAGGAACCAGAGATCTGTTTTGCTTTGTTTCTGCCTGGTCTCAGACCCCCTCCCTTCCCTAACTATCAACTGCTTGAATCTGCCCACGGGAACTCAGAGAAGGTTATGGAGGCTGAATGAAAGCAGTCTCCTAAAATCAAAGAAACGAGGAACACAGGAAGGCCCCGACAGGGCCCTGCACAGGGTCACCAGGGACGTGTGGACTTACTGAGACCCTAGTTACTGCTGAAGTCTTGTTAACAGGAAGTGCCCGGGTCAAGTGTTCCCAGAGGGTACTTTCTTCTTTGATTCTCTGAGCTTGAGTCATGGCCTGAGGTGGGGCTCGCTGACTTCAAGACATCTCATCCAAACCCTCTTCCTTTGAAGATGAGCAGTAGGGCCCATGGAGGGGACGTGTAATTAGGGCTGCCACCAGGACTGGCCCCGGGGCCTTGTGACTCTCCATCACCCGCCCCTCAGTGACCCTGAGGATTTACAAGGGACCCAGACCAAGGGGCCGTTTGATCAAGACGATCCCCAGGATATAATGCAGCAAACACAGAAGTCCCAGGGCAGGAAGCACTCAGTCCCCTGGGTGGCTGACACGAGGCAGGATTCAGGGCAGAAGGTCAGGGCTGGAGCCTCAGAATACAAGAGGCAGAGGTTCTAAGGTCTAAGAGAAGGCAGGAGGTCCTTCAGGAGATAGTGAGGGGAATAGGATGATAGGTGCTTTTCTGGATAAAACCTCAGAGGCTGGGAGGACCAACAGGATAAGCTTGAAGTAAAAGGATACTGTCTCCCTATCCGTGCAAGACGGATAGGAAAGGGAGATATGCAAAGATGGAAGGAAACAGCTCGGCAAATCAGAAGCCAGGCCCATCTATAGAGGGAAATCTGAAGGAGAAAAAGGACAACATAGAATCTGGGCTCAGGGGTATGTAAAGGACCCCGACAGGGAAAGACTTTATGAAACTATCTAATGTGCTGAAACTATGCCAAGCTAACTATTACAAAACTAAGAGGCTATAAATCTCTCTAATTATATGCACTCTATATCTTAAGATTTCCTAATGCAGCAGTAAAAAGCTCACAAGTCAGAGGGAGCTGTTCATTAAAGTCATATCTAGAACAGCAAAAAGATGCAACTCCAATGTCCCCCAGCAGGGCAAGGGGTTAGTAAGCCACGATCACCTAAACCATGGAACGTGACATGAGGGTCACAAACTATGAGAAACTATATGACAACGTTGAAAAATGCATGTAACACACAATGAATTGAGAGCAAAGGTCCTCACCACTGGCAGAACAAAAAGACCTACTGAACGGGAGAAAATGTGTGAATGACATGACCAAAAACGGGTTAATACCCAACATATATAAACAGCTCATGCAACTCAATATCAAACACAAAACAACACTGATTTAAAAGTGGGCAGAACATTACGGACATTTTTCCAAAGAGGAAATGCAGATGGCCAGCAGGCACATGAAAAGATGCTCAGCTAATTACTGCTAATAATCATGGAAATGCAAATCAAAACCACCATGAGATATCACTTCATGCCTGCCAGAATGGCAATCATCAAAAAGAACAAAAATAACAAATGTGGAGAAAAGGGAATCCTTGTGTTCTGTTGGTGGCAATGTAAATGGGTTCAGCCACTGTGGAAAAGAGTATGGAGGTTTCTCAAGAAAACTAAAGCTAAAGCTACCACATGATCCAGCAATTCCACCCCTAGGTATATATCTAAAAATAATAAAGACACTAATCCAAAAAAATACATGCATCCCAATGTTCATAGCAGCCTTATTTATAATAGGCAAGATATGGGAGCAATGTAAGTGTCCATCAACAGATGAATGGATAGAGAAGATGTGGTCCACATATACAATGGAATACTGCTGTTGCTGCTGCTGCTGCTAAGTCACTTCAGTCGTGTCCGACTCTGTGTGACCCACCAGGCTCCTCCGTCCCTGGGATTCTCCGGGCAAGAACACTGGAGTGGGTTGCCATTTCCTTCTCCAATGGAATACTACTCAGTCATAAAAAAGAACAAAAATTTGCCATTTGCTGCAACATGAATGGGAGGGCTTGGAGGGTACTATGCTAACTGAAGTAAGTTAGAAAGAGAAAGACAAATACTACATGATGTCACTTATATGGGGAATCTAAACAATACAAAAAACTGCTGAATGTAACAAAAAGAACCAGACTCACAGCTATAGATGACAAACCAGTGGTTACCAGTGGAGAAAGGGGAGAGGAGAGGGGCAATGTAGGGGAAGGGAATTAAGAGGTACAAACTACTACATATGAAATAAGTAAGTTACAAGGATATATTGTGCAACACAGGGAACGTAGCCAATATTTTCTAGAACCATAAACTGAGCATAATCTTTAAAAATTGTGAATTATGGTATTGTATACCTGTAACTTATATAATATTGTACACCAACTATACTTCAATTTACACACACATACACACACACACAAGAGTAAGGGTCCTTTGAGTGAAAGCTGGGCCCCTTTTTCCTAGTGGACTTGCTAGGCTGGGATTGAACCAAAGTGAAAGGGAGGCAGGCTGGAATCTTAGGGGTGTGGTCTTTGTGGGAGAAATCCCATTTTCCTGTTTTGTTTTACTTGAGATTGTACTACTGCAAAATCATTTCTGCCTAGGACTTTGCGATGGGGCACTTTCATGGCCCAGGGGTACGCAGTGACTCTGGCAAATGTGTCACAGGAAAAACTGAAATGCTTTAAATGAGTTGAAAGTGTACTTTAAGTAGCACAATACATCACTCAGAGCTATTCCACTCAGAAGACACGACCTCAGTTCTCAAAGACCCGCCCAGAGAAGCGAGTGTCCATGTTCCCAGCAGGCTGCTGAAACAGATTGTCTTTGAACCTGCATTAATTGTCTCTTTCTCATGCCTACTCTTTTCCGCTTCCCTCAGGTTTCTGGGGATAAAGAGCCAGTTCATTAGCCAGTTGAAGACCATCAAATAGCATCTCAGCTCACAGTAATCAAAGGTCACAAACCGGATGGTTTCCAGGGGCCAGAGGCGCACCTCGGGGAGCAGAGAGGTCAGGTGTGGCCCCGCATCAGGAGCTCCTGCTCGTCCGTAAGGGGGACCCCCGCCACTCAGCTTTGGGACGGCAAGTTCAGCCCCCGAGTCATTACATTTTTGGAAAAAAGAAGGAAATGTCTTGATTTTTAAATGAGTGGGTGGGCTTGGTGCTCCCCCCCTACCTCCGCCCAGCACTGCTTTCTTCTGCTTTGGCTGGTCTGTAAGCTTTCACTTGGAAGTGGAAACAATTATGCTGATTAATAAAACATTTGAAAACCACTGAAATCCCCCAGATTAGAAAACCAAAGCCCAGAGAAGGGAAGTGCTTCTCCTTGGCTATGTGGGGCAGAAAGGCAGACCCGGATGCGCCCAGCGCACGGCCCGCCCTGACAGCCCTGTCTCCATCTCCAGCCCCCGGGAGGCGCAGAAGTCCCCTGGGCCACAGACGCCATCTTCTTCTGAGGCCTTTTCCTACTGCACCCTCGGCCGAGCTCTCAGAGAGGATACTTGCCATAATCCTGAGAGAGAGGCCCCTCCCTGCAAACTGCTCATCTTCAGTATCTCATCAACAAGTGTGCATCCCAGAGGGTTAATAAACACATGAAGAGATGCTCAGTATCTCATCATCAGAGAAATGCAAAAGCAAAACTACAATGAGAGATCACCTCACACCAGACAGAATGGCCCTCAACCAAAAAATCCACAAACCACAAGAGCTGGAGAGGGTGCGGAGAAAAGGGAACCGTCCTGCACTCCTGGGGAGAATGCAAGCTGATACAGCCACTATGGAAGGCAGTACGGAGACGTCTTAAAAAACTAAAAATAAAACCACCATGTGACCCAGCAAGACCATTTCTAGGCATATACCCCGAGGAAACCAAAAGTGAAAAAGACACATGTACCCCAGTGTTCACGGCAGCACTATTTATAACAGTCAAGTCCTGGAAGCAACCTGGATGTCCATCGACAGATGGACAAAGCAGCTGTGGTACATATACACAATGCAACACTGCTACTGCTAAGTCACTTCAGTCGTGTCCGACTCTGTGTGACCCCATCCCTGGGATTCTCCAGGCAAGAACACTGGAATGGGTTGCCATTTCCTTCTCCAATGCATAAAAGTGAAAAGTGAAAGTGAAGTCGCTCAGTCATGTCTGACTCTTCTCGACACTACTCAGCCATAAAAAGGAACACATTTGAGTCAGTTCCAATGAGGTGGATGAACCTAGAGCCTGTTATACATGAGTGAAGTCGGACAGAAAGAGAAAGACGAATACCATATATTAATGCATACATATGGATTCTAGAAGGATGTACTGACGAATCTGTTTGCGGAGCAGCAGTGGAGCTGCAGACAGAGAGAACAGACTTATGGACAAGGGTGGGGAGAAGAGGGACAGGGTGAGATGAATGGAGAGAGTAGCGTGGATGCATACATGCTAACACATGTAAACAGACGGCCAATGGGAATTTGCTGAATGACTCACCGAACTCAAACAGGGGCTCTGTAACAACCTAGAGAGGTGGGAATGGGTGGGAGGTGGGAGGGGGAGTCACGAGAGAGGGGACACACGTACACGGATGGTTAATTCATAGTGGCTATGACAGAAATCAAACCTTTACAATACTGTAAAGGAATCATCCATCAACTAAAAAAAAATGTCTGTATCCATTGGCAAAGCTGGGAGAACTGGGAAGCTGCTTAGGAATAATAACATTTGGGGATGAAGTGACATTTACATCTCATGGGGATGAGGACCAGGGCACCCTACATACTGGTAAGCAACCTGGCGTCCCAGCTGGGATGGGCCTGTAGTTTCCAGAAGGTGAAGCAAGACTGCGTTCCTCAACCCCTCCCTAGATCGTGGATTCCACGTGGGCGTGGGCCAACTTTTGAGAGACATTTTAGGAATGGAATGAAGGATCCTCTGCCTGCCCCTCAAAGACCTTTCAACCAGTTTCTAGTCTTCAATCCTACCACCAGAGCTCAAGATTAAAATGCAAATACACTTTAGGGAGAAGGAGAAGGTCCAACACTCAACACTGATACAAAAGGCTGAGTTCTTTCAAAATATCAATTTTTCTAGGGGCATGGAATTCAGGTCGAGGAAAGGACTGGGAGGGCAGGGAGATGAAAGACTGGTCAGGATAGCTCAGTTTTGCTTTGGAACCTTCCAGAAACACTTTGTATCAGCATACTATCAAACGTGACTTCAGGAACAACTAGTAAGGGTTCCTGCCCATGTCTGGTTTGGGCTTAGTAGAAAAGGACCCCAGCAAAAGGTCAGAACCTCTCACTCTCTGATTTGGCTTCCTTGGCAGTAACACTGCCTTTGTCTGCTTCAGAAGGATGCTGAATCCTTCTGAGGATGCTGGGTCCAGGAGACCCCTACCGTGCTGCTGGACCACATCAGTTCTTCACTGCTGAGCTGTAAGCCTTTAAAGGTGAGCAAGGTGGTAAGTGGGGGAAACCTGGCCTCAACCTCAGGTCAGGCAGTAAAACCACTTTTACCTGAAGCCACATGACCAGGGGCAGTTCTGAGTAGTTCTTGTAGGGGCTGGTGGCATAATAGAGCCACCAGAACATGTGAGCATCGTTCCGGACAGTCACATAACCCCAGACTTCCTTGCTCTCTTCCATGGGCCAGCTGATGACAGCTCCTGAAACACAAGCACCATCGTTTTCCTGAAGAAGGTCCATGTTCAGGTAAATCCCAAGCCTAGGAGTGATGGCTGGGCTAGGCTGCAGGTGATTTGGTTTATGTTTATGTATTTACTTCAATACATTGTGGAGATAAAGAAAAACAATTCAACTTAGATTGAATAAATTCTAACTTATGAAAAAACAAACCCAACGTAACAGAGGCCCAGGGGGCTGAAAGCTTTCACATTTTCCTCTACACCCTCTGTAATGTTTGGATTTTTAACAGGAAAGCATGAAACTTGCTTATAACTGTTTAAAAGAGAGAGAGATTTACATTTAGGGGAAAAAAGAAAAAAAATCTCAAAATGCATCACATTGATTTTTGTTTCTCATTTAGTACACAATTAAAGAGGCATCGACAAGTTAGTGGGGCAAAATTACTCAATATATTATGCCAGGGCAACTGGTAGCTTTCTTGAAGCAAAAAAAAATAGAAATATATATCCTCTCTTAACACTATTAACCAAAATGAATTCCAAGTGGATCAAATATTTCATTTTTAAAACTTAGATGTGAAAAAAATATGAAAACAGAATTGAATGTTTTTTTGACCTCTGGATGGGGAAACGATTTAAGCAGACTCCCAGAGACTATACAGCAAAATATCAAGAGTTGAGAACAGAAACTTGTTACATTTCTATACAATGAAAATAAAAAGCAAAACAACAAATAAAGATCAGAAATAAATATGAAAAAGGGTACTTCCTTAATCATTAGATCAATTAAAAAATATAAGATCTTTGCAAGAAGCAAGATAGCTGACAATGCCTAGCACTTACTAGGCATTCAATAAATAACAGTAGTCATAACAACAACAACAAAAGTAAGATTAAATGGATAAATGCCACAAGAAAATAATTCATGAAAACAGAAATATGAATGTCATAAATACGTGAAAAAATCACTAATATTCAAAGATACGAAAATTAAAGCAATAATGAGGTCACTAAAAATTTTTTTCCTTATTTGACAGATGGCAGAGGTTCTATTTGCACAAGACAGGAGATTGGCTTCAGGGCTGTGGGCAAAAGTGCATACTGGCACATAATTTTCTGAGAAGGCAACTTGGCAGAAAATTTATAGAAGCCATACATATATTCTTTAATCCCACAACTTTCCTCCAATTTAGAGTTAACCAAAGTTAACATTTTTAGCATCTGCAAAATATGTATCAGAAAAGAGTAGGTTAAATACATTAACTATGTCACCTTTGCTAAAGTAACAACTTCCAAGCTGTGATACCTTTTCTTTTCTCAAATACCACTCTGTGGGTAAAAAATGCTAATGTTAAACAGTGACAAAAGCATGATCCTTGGTTACCAGAGTTTTCTGCCTCTACTTCCTCTTTTTTGAATTTCATGCCTCTGTGGCAAGTAAAAGGACAAAAACTGGTCCCCAAAATAAGAGACTAGGAGAGGAGACAATGTTGTTTTGAAACTTAATAAGGATGGAGATTAAGGCAACCAGAAAGTGGTCTGATGAGCAAAACAGAAAGGCTAGAATGTTTATTATAGGTATGGCTGTAAGATCATACATACCAAGTAACACAAAATTACAGTCTCCTTGAAAATGGCAGATAAGGCTTGGTTTGTTTTAACTTAAACTCTGGTACTCCTCCCTTTCTTGATAGTGTCTGCTGTTGCTGTTTAGACCCTAAGTTGGGTCCAACTCTTTTGGGACCCCATGGACTGTAGCCCCCCAGGCTTCTCTGTGCATGGAATTTGCCAGCCAAGAATACTGGAGTGGGTTGCCATTTCCTTTTCCAGGGGATTTTCTCAACCCAGGGATTGAACCCGCATATCCTGCATTGCAGGCAGACCCTTTACTGCTGAGCCACTAGGGAAGCCTCCCTGCCAGTGACCACTGTTAAAATCTGGTGGGCAACCTATTGCATAGTTCCCAGGCACAAGCAGAAGGGTCATATGATCCCCATTTTACAGAAGGGAAAACAAGTTAAGCATCTGGCCTCAGATCACAAGACAAGTCTGTGGCCAGTTCGAATTCTCAGTTCTTGATTCAGATCAGGAGTCATTTTGCTTGAAGAAAAGACTGAAAACCAACTTGCAAGTCATCATATTAAACACGAATAGGTTTTTGTCAAAAAGGACTGCAATGAGGGAAGATATTATCTTGCCTTTTCTGATTAGGTACAAGGAGAAAGTCTTACTCTCAATAAAGTGTCCCATTCGTGGTATTATCTTTTAGTCTTCTGGACAGAGCGTTTCAGCTTTAAACAACAACAACAACAACAACTTTATAATCTCATTTTGCAGCCAATCACGGCAGGAAGAGGGAGGTGGCCCTTAGATAGTAGAAACCTCATTGATCATCAGCTTCTCCAAACCTTACATCTTGCAAAACTGCTTCTAACTACGCGCAGGGAAGAAAGGAAGCATCAGAATACCCAGAGTCAGAAAAAAGTAGAAAAAGAACTCTTAATTAAAAACTTGAGTGAGTTTCAAAAGCAAAATAATTCCACAAGGTATAAACAGGGGGAAAGGAATATGGTTTAAAAAGCACAAACCCACTAACTGATTCTCATCCCTGGAGGAGAGAAGGAGGCACCGGCCGCTGAAGCATCTTTTGCCCGAACCTACCCGAGCTCAGGCCTAAAAGCAGCAGCAGCAGCGGCACGGGACAGCTTCGCGGCGCCAGCTCCATGACGAATACTTCGCGGCTGCATCAGCTACCGGCTGGTCTCGGCTCCTCACCACGTGACTGTGGCGGGCGGAGCAAACCAGGCCGGGCGGGGGCGGGGCGTGGATTCGGGTGGGCGGGGCTAGAGAGGCTTGGGCGGGGCTTGGGGAGAAGCTTGGGCCAGCTGAGCCGCTCGCAGCAACCCGGGCGCCCTCTGTAGATCGGTCCCAGCGGCATCCCTGCAGCCGCGCCCCGGGTGTTCCTTTTCGCTCCGCTACGCCTCTTTCCGTTTTCGGGACAAGCAGAAAGGAAGAGGCGCTTAATGCATTGATTTGACTTGGATTGTACGACAGGACTGAGACGCTACAGAGAAATAACCAGAGGACCGTTCTTCCTGCCCCGCCCATCTCCCTTCCCCAACAAAAGACCTGGCCTTTCCAACGGCTGCATCTGCCCCAAATCAGACTAAGAATGGTCAGATGGTCATTGGAAGCTGTGGGCTTCCATTTTCACAGATCTGTTCTTAAAATTATTTTTCCTTTAAAATTACGTATATTATGGACATATTGGAAATTTGGAGAAAATTTAGACATTACGTAAACATTGTTAGCATTTGAGATTTTTTTTTTTACCCTCTAGTGCTTTACGTCATCTTTTAAAATACAATAGTAAATGTTTTTATTTTGTTTTTTTCTCGGTAATTTGTCATCAGCTTAATTCTGTGTTGTTAACATGACAACAGTCATTTCAAACAGGCAATTAGTGTTTTGGGAAGGGATTAGAGGAAGGGGAAGGGAAAAAAGGATGCGAGCGTGTGTGTGTGTGTGGGGAGGGGGGGGGTCATTTTTATCTCAGGGTGTACCAAATAACTCCCCTTATAGCTAGGAAACAAAACTGTGCAGGGCTGTATGAGGGTCAGGTTACTTCTAAATCAGTTCAGTTCAGTCGCTCAGTCCTGTCCGACTCTTTGTGACCCCATGGACTGCAGCAGGCTTCCCTATCCATCACCAACTCCTGGACCTTGCTCAAACTCATGTCCATAGAGTCAGTGATGCCATCCAACCATCTCATCCTCTGTCATCCCCTTCTCCTGCCTTCAATCTTTCCCAGCATCAGGGTCTTTTCCAATGAGTCAGTACTTCGCATCAAGTGGCCAAAGTATTGGAGTTTCAGCTTCAGCATCAGTCCTTCCAATGAATATTCAGGACTGATTTCCTTTAGGATGGACTGGTTGGATCTCCTTGCAGTCCAAGGGACTCTCAAGAGTCTTCTCCAACACCACAGTTCAAAAGCATCAATTCCTCAGCACTCAGCTTTCTTCACAGTCCAACTCTCACATCCATACATTACCACTGGAAAAACCATAGCTTTGACTAGACGGACCTTTGTTGGCAAAGTAATGTCTCTGCTTTTTAATATGCTGTCTAGGTTGGTCATAACTTTCCTTCCAAGGAGTAAGCGTTTCTTAATTTCATGGCTGCAGTCACTGTCTGCAGTGATTTTGGAGCCCAGGAAAATAAGATCTGTTACTGTTTCCATTGTTTCCCCATCTATTTGCCATGAAATTATGGAACCAGATGCCATGATCTTAGTTTTCTGAATGTTGTTTTAAGCCAAATTTTTCTCTCTCCTCTTTCACTTTCATCAAGAGGCTAAATCTTTAGTGCTTCTTTGCTTTCTGCCATAAGGGTGGTATCATCTGCATATCTGAGGTTGCTGATATTTGTCCCTGCAATCAAATAATGGAAACAGTCACAGACTTTATTTTTTGGGGCTCCAAAATCACTGCAGAGGATGACTGCAGTCATGAAATTAAAAGATGCTTGCTCCTTGGAAGAAAAGCAATGACCAAACTAGACAGCATGTTAAAAAGCAGAGACATTACTTTGCCAACAAAGGGCCATCTAGTCAAAGCTATGGTTTTTCAGTAGTCATGTATGGATATGAGAGTTGGACCATAAAGAAAGGTGAGCGCCAAAGAGTTGATGCTTTTGAACTGTGGTGTTGGAGAAGACTCTTGAGAGTCCCTTGGATTGCAAGGAGATCAAACCAGTCAATCCTAAAGGAAATCAGTCCTGAATATTCATTGGAAGGACTGATGCTGAAGCTGAAGCTCCAGTACTTCAGCTTCCTGATTTGAATCAGGCCACCTGATTCAAAGAACTGACTCATTGGAAAAGACCCTGATGCTGGGAAAAATTGAAGGTGGGAGGAGAAGGGGATGACAGAGGATGAGATGATTGGATGGCATCACCGACTCAAAGGAAGTGAGTTTGAGTAAGCTCTGGGAGTTGGTGATGGACAGGGAGGCCTGGTGTACTGCAGTCCATGGGGTTGCAAAGAGTCAGACATGACCAAGTGCCTGGACTGACTGCTCATCATAATCGTTTTCAAATAACCTTTTGTGCAGTTATTTATTTTAATTTTCTTTTCCTCACTAATCTGTGGACTCCATGAGACTGGGGATGAGGCTGTACTAGGTGGTTGGCCAAATAGGCTCATGAGGTCGTATTTGAGAGTACCCTGTGAGAGCCATGTGGGCCTGTTGAAACTACTCTGCCATGATGTCAGGGAGGCAAACAGCATTTTTCCTTTTTCCAAGTTTAGGATAAATTATACTTTTACTGTATGCAGGGCCTCAGAGGCCACAGCACATTCAGGGAGCTACAGTCTGGGCCTCCCTGGTGTCTCAGATGATAAAGTATCCGCCTGCAATGTGGGAGACCTGGGTTTGATCCCTGGGTCGGGAAGATCCCCTGGAGGAGGGCATGCAACCCACTCCAGCATTCTCACCTGGAGAATCTCCATGGACATAGGAGCCTCGCATGCTACAGTCTATGGGGTTGAAAAGAGTCGGACACAAGTGAGCGACTCAGCACACACCAACACACACATTCATGGGGGACTGTTGGAGAAAAAGTACAAGGCGACTTGGGTAAGTCTGGATCAGAAGGTGGGATTCTGACTACTGCTGCTGTTGTTTAGCCCTCTTGGCTCCTCTGTCCCTGGGACTTTGCAGGCAATAATCCTGGAGTGGGTTGCTATTTCCTTCTCCAGAGGATCTTCCCAACCCAGGGATCAAACCTGCATGTCCTGCATTGACAAGCGTTGGCAGGTGAATTCTTTACCACTGAGCCACCAGGGAAGCCCCTGACGAGCTACCAATTCACTGCTGGTGGTGTGAAATCTGAAAAGAGGTGTAGGCAGGCAGTCTCATTACCAGATCTGTGTGGCAGGCAATTCTGTTGCATAATTGCAACAAAAGTGTCATTTCTCTTCTTCAGGGCTAATTTTCTGAAGGAATAGGGCTAAAGGGTACAGCAATTGATTTCCAAAATTCAAACAGGATTATAGTAGGCAGGGAATCATAACAAAGCCCACAAGTCAAGGAGGAGGGAAGATATAAACAGCATGACAAAGCTGAGTGAGGACAGGAAAATACAGGAGAAGAAACGGACTAGAAATAATTCTTAGGAGTGAGGAAAACCCAGAGAAGCCAAAGCTATTTTTCATGCTCCCTATTTTCAGCTTCAGTTTCTAAGTTTAATTCCTGTAAGTGCTACAACAGGGATCCAACTCTATATGTGGGGTGTATCAGAATGCAGCTTGTTTCTCAAATTTCCAAACTCATATAAAAATAAATTAGGAGCTGGAGACAAATGAGCTCGCTTAAATCCATTTATACTTGTCAGCCAGGACAGGGCCTTATATAAGGAAGCCCCACCATTGGCAGCAGCAATGAGGCCTCCCTGCCACTCCCACCTTTGGGTGTTAACAGAGCCCAAGTAAGGAACTTGGACTTCAGTCCCCACCTGGCAGTACCTCCCCTCCCTGACCAGAGCAGTGTCAGAAAAAGCCAGCAGGATAAGATCTGGAATGTCAGACCATAATGTGAAAATGTTCAGATTCCAGCTTCTTCAAATTCATACCCAGAACCGGGAAGATATCAGACTGAAAAAAGACAATTAATAGATGCTGACACTGAGATAAGGAAGATGTTAGAATTATCTGACCAGTGTTTTAAAGCAGACAGGATTATCATGTTTGGAATGAATGAAAGGATAGAAAAATTCAGTAGGGAAATAGAAAGTCCCAGCAAAGGAATAAAAGATGCAAAGAAAAGCCAAAAGGAAATTTTCTTGTGTTTATTTTTGTTTCTTTTAAAAAAATTTTTACTGAAGTATAATTGATTTACAATATTGTGCCAATCTCTGCTGTTCAGCAAAGTGACTCAGTTTTACACATATAGACATTATTTTAAAATATTCTTTTCCACTATGGTTTATCCCAGGATATTGAAGATAGTTTCCTGGAGGGCCTCCTATACAGTAGGACCTTGTTGTTTATCCATTCTATATGTAATAGTTTACATCTGCTAATCCCAAACTCCCAGTTCTTCCCTTCCCCAGCACCCTCTTGCCTTAGCAACCAGAAATCTATGTCTGTGAGTCTGTTTATGTTTCAATTTTTTAATTAACTAATTTTGGCTGCACTGGATCTTCATTGTTGAGAGAGGACTTTTTCTAGTTGCAGTGGATAGGGGCCACTCTCTAGCTGTGATATGCTGGCTTCTCACTGTGGTGACCTCTCTCGTTGCAGAGCACAGGTTCTAGAGAGGAGGCTCAGAAATTGTGGCATGTGGGCTTAGTTGCCCTGTGGCACATGGAATCTTCCCAGACTAGGGATCAAACCCATGCCCCCTGCATTGGCAGGCAGATTCTTACCACCAGACTACCAGGGAAGTCCTATGTCTTATTTTAGATTCCACATATAAGTGATATCACATGGTGTTTGCCTTTCTCTTTCTGACTTCCTTTGCTTAGTATGATAATCTCTAGATCCACCCTTGTCGCCACAAATGGCAATATTTCATTCTTTTTCATGACTGAGTAATACACTGTTATATATAGGACACAGCCTCTTTATCCCTTCCTCTGTCGATGGACATTTAGGATATTTCCGTGTCTTAGCTGTCATGAACTTAGAGGTGCATGTGTATTTTTGAATTTAAGTTTTGTCTGGGTATACACCCAGGAATAGGATTTCTGGATCATATGGTAATTGATCTAAAACTAAAACCTATTTTCAGTTTTCTGAGGAACCTCCACACTTTTCCATAGTGACTGCACCAACTTGCATTTCCACTAATAGTGTCGGAGGGTGCCCTTTTCTCCACACCTTCTCCAGCATTTGTTAATTGGTCGAAATTAAAAGACGCTTACTCCTTGGAAGGACAGTAATGACCAACCTAGATAGCATATTAAAAAGCAGAGACATTACTTTGCCAACAAAGGTCCATCTGGTTAAGGCTATGGTTTTTCCAGTGGTCATGTAGGGATGTGAGAGTTGGACTGTGAAGAAAGCTGAGCACCAAAGAACTGATGCTTTTTGAACTGTGGTGTTGGAGAAGACTCTTGAGAATCCCTTGGACTGCAAGGAGATCCAACCATCCATCCTGAAGGAGATCAGTCCTGAGTGTTCATTGGAAGGACTGATGCTGAAGCTGAAACTCCAATACTTTGGCCACCTCATGCGAAGAGTTGACTCATTGGAAAAGACCCTGATGCTGGGAGGGATTGGGGGCAGGAGGAGAAGGGGACAACAGAGGATGAGATGACTGGATGGCATCACCGACTTGATGGACACGAGTTTGAGTAAGCTCCAGGACTTGGTGATGGACAGGGAGGCCTGGCGTGCTGTGATTCATGGGGTCGCAAAGAGTCAGACACTAATGAGCGACTGAACTGAACTGAATGATTAGTGATGTTGAACATCTTTTCATGTGCCTACTGCCCATCTATATGTCTTCTTTGGAGAAATTCTGTTAAGGGCATGTCCCCATTTTTCAATGGCATTGTTTTTTTGTTGTTAAATTGTGTGAGCTGTTTGTATTGATATATTTTGGTGATTAAGCCCTTGTCTGATGCATCATTTGCAAATATTTTCTCCCATTCTGAAGGCTGTCTTTTTGTTTTCCTTTGCTATGCAAAAGCTTGTAAGTTTGATTATATCGCATCTATTTATTTTTGTTTTTATTTCTATTGCCTTTGGAGACTGACCCTAAGAAAACATTGGTATGATTTATGTCAGAGAATGTTTTGCCTATGCTCTCTTCTAGGAGTTTTATGGTATCATGTCTTGGGTTCAGGTCTTTAAGCCATTTTGAGTTTATTTTTATGCGTGGTGTGAGGGTGTGTTCTAACTTCACTGATCTACATGCAGCTGTCCAACGTTCCCAGCACCATTGTTGAACAGACTTTTTCCCATTTTATATTCTTGTCTCCTTTGTTGAGAGTAATTGACCATAGACATGTGGGTTTATTTCTGTGTTCTCTGTCCTGTTCTGTTGAGCTGTATGTCTGTTTTTTTTAACCAATACTACACTGTTTGATTACCTTAATTTTGCAGTATTTGCTGATGTCTGGGAGAGTTATGCCTCCTGTTTTGTTTTCTGCCCCCTGCCCCCCAACCCCAGGATTGCTTTGGCAATTCTGGGTCTTTTATGGTTTCATATAAATATTTGGATTATTTGTTCTAGTTCTGTGAAAAAATGTCATAGATATTTTGTTAGGGATCACATTAACTCTGTAGATTGCTTTGGGCAGTATTGCCATTTTAGCAATGTTAATTCTTCCAATTCAAGAGCATGGGGTATCTTTTGATTTCTTTGAATCCTCTTTAATTTTCTTTACTGTTTTATAGCTCTCAGCACATAAATCTTTCACCTCCTTGGCCAGGTTTACTCCTAGGGTTTTTGTTTTTTGGTGCTATTGTTAAAAGGTATTAATTTTTAGCATTCCCTTTCTGATATTTCACTGTTACTATAAAGAAATGCAACTGATTTTTTCAATGTTAATCGTATCCTCCTACTTTGCTGGATTTGTTTATTAGATACGGTAGGTTTTGTGTGGTGTTCTTAGGCTTTTCTATATATAGTATTATGTCAAATGCATATAGTGACAATTTTACTTCTCTTCCAATCTGGATACTTTGCTTGCTTTTTCTTCTCTGATTGCTGTGACTAGCACTTCCAATACTATGTTGAATAGAAGTGGTGAGAGTGGACATTCTAGTCTTGTTCCAGATTTTAGCAGGAAGATTTTTAGCTTTTCACAGTTGAGTAATATATCAGTGGTGGGTTTGTCATAAATAGTTTTTATTATGTTGAGATATGTTCCCTCTAGTCCCACTTTGGTAAGAGGTTTTGTTTTGTTTTGTTTTTAATCATGAATGGATGTTGAATTTAGTCAAATGCTTTTTCTGCATCTATTGAGATGATCATGTGGTTTTTGACTTTTGTTAATGTGGTGTGTGACATTGATTGATTTGCAAATGTTGAACCACCCTTGTGAATTTGGGATGAATTCCACTTGTTCATAGTATATGATCTTTTTTGTGAATTGTTGGATTTGATTTGCTAATATTTTGTTGAGAATTTTGCATCTATATTCATCAAAGATATTAGCCTACAATTTTCTTTTTTGGTGGTATCTTTGTTCTAGTTTTGGTACCAGTTTGATGGTGGCTTCACAGACTGTCTTTGAGAATATTCCCTCCTCTTCAGTCTTTTGGAAAAGTTTGAGAAGAATTGGTGTAAGTTCTTTTTTGTTTGTTTGGTAGAATTGGCCTGTGAAACCACCTGGTCTGGACTTTTGTTAGGAGTTTTTAAAGTTTTTAGTTTTTATTTTCCATCTATTTTTATTAGTTGGAGGCTAATTACTTTACAATATTGTAGTGGTTTTTGCCTTACATTGACATGAATCAGCCATGGATTTACATGTGTTCCCCATCCCAATCCCCCCTCCTGCCTTCCTCCCCATTCCATCCCTCTGGGTCTTCCCAGTGCACCAGCCCTGAGCACTTGTCTCATGCATCCAACCTGGGCTGGTGATATGTTTCACCCTTGATAGTATACTTGTTTCAATGCTGTTCTCTCTGAACATCCCACCCTCGCCTTCTCCCACAGAGTCTAAAAGTCTGTTCTGTACATCTGTGTCTCTTCTTCTGTTTTGCATATAAGGTTATCATTACCATCTTTTAAAATTCCACATATATGAGTTAGTATACTATATTGGTCTTTATCTTTCTGGCTTACTTCACTCTGTATAATGGGCTCCAGTTTCATCCATCTCATTAGAACTGATTCCAATGAGTTCTTTTTAATGGCTGAGTAATATTCCATAGTGTATATGTACCACAGCTTCCTTACCCATTCGTCTGCTGATGGGCTTGTTAGGAGTTTTAAAAAAAATTATTATTATTACAGATTCACTTCTAGGGACTGGTCTGTTCAAATTGTCTGTTTCTTCTTGATTCAGTTTTGGTGGGCTGTATGTTTCTAGAAAGTTGTCCATTTGCTCTAGGTTGTCACTAAAAGGAAATTTGAGAACTGAAAAATACGATTACCAAAATAAGAAGCTCAGTGGAAGGATTCCACAGCAGAATGGAGGTGACAGAGGAAGTAATCAGTGGATTAAAAGATAGAACAATATAAAATGCCCAATCTGAACTGAGAAAAAAAAGAAGAGCCACAAAGGACTATAATAAACAGTTCTAACATTTGAGCCATTGGAGTGCTAGAAAGAGAGACTGGAAAAGTACCCAAAGAAATCATGGCTGAAAAATGCCTCAAATTTTCAGACTGGAGTCCTGAGGAGTGTCCTAAGTGGTATAACACACTAAGAAGAGGTAAGTATGTTGCAGGAAGGGGGACCCCTTCCAGGGCCCGAAAGTGGGCTTTAACACTCAGAAATGAATTATCCAAGGAGACACTTGGGCTGACAAAGCAAGAGATTTTGTGGGGAAGGAGTGCCTGGGTGGAGAGCAGTAGGGTAAGGGAACCCAGGAGAACAGTTCTCCCATGTGGCTCACGATCTCAGATTTTATGGTGATGGTATTAGTTTCTGGGTTGTCTCTGACCAATCATTCTGACTCAGAGCCCTTCCTGGTGGTGCACGCATTGCTCAGCCAAGATGGAGCCAACGAGGAGGATTCTGGGAGGTGGTCGGACACGTGGTGTCTGCTTTTTTGTTTGTTTTGTTTTTAGTACTGCTTTTTTTTTTTTTTTATCTTATTTTTTTTTTTTTTATTAGTTGGAGGCTAATTACTTCACAACATTTCAGTGGGTTTTGTCATACATTGATATGAATCAGCCATAGATTTACACGTATTCCCCATGGTGTCTGCTTTTGACCTTTCCTGATCTCTTCCAGTTGGTGGTGGCTTGTTAGCTCCATGTTCCTTACCAGGGCCTTTTGTCCTAAAACAACTCATGCAAATGGTTACTATGGTGCCAGACCAGGGCGGGCAGTTTCAGTCAGTGTTCTTCCCCTAAAAGGATGCATGCTTTCAGGAAAATTCAGTTCATCTCCTTTTTTCACTGGGACACCTTCCTAAAGACGATTCCCTGACAATGAGCCTGTGCACCCGTTTCTTTTCTCCCCACAGAAAAGTATCTTTCTCCCTCCTGACCCCATCTACATAGCCTTACAGCACATACTGTACTTGTTTTCTTTTTTCACCATCTATTATTAAACTTAGATTAACTTTAGGGAAACATGTAGTGGATTTTGCTGTAAATCAAGCACATAACAGCATTGATACATGAAAGATAGTAATGCCTGAATTTGAGAAAACAGCTTCACTGTATTGGCAGTAACTCTTTCTTAGATGTTGATATACTGTTCCAATTCTATTAAATAAATGTTTATAAACATAATTGGAATGCAATGTTTCAATACAACTTGGAATTTTAAGTGCTTAGTTGCTCAGTCATGTCCAACTGTTTGCAATCCTATGGACTGTAGCCCACCAGGCTCCTCTGTCCATGGGAATTTTCAGGCAAGAATAAGGGAGTGGGTAGTCATTCCCTTCTCCAGGGGATCCTTCTGACCCAGGGATGGAACCTGGGTCATCTCCTGAATTGCAGGCAGATTCTTTACCGTCTGAGCCACCAGGGAAGCCCCAGAGAGATGATAAATTTTGTTTGGCTACTCAAGTCTTCTTTTGCTTAATATGTTGAAGTACATTTCATTGAAAAAGTGGAAAAAATATCTATAGCAGGTATTTTACAGAATTTATAGCAAAAAAAAATATTCAGAAGTAAAATGCATCTCCATATATAAGATTAAATTGCTAACAAAACTATATAGAATAGTTCACAGTCATCTATCTCTCTATTCACCTGTCATCAATACACGGGTCTTTGATCATATCTTTATTTTTATGGAATTGTCATTTTTACCCTTCATCTTAACTGCATAGACCAGGCACCCTCTAAATGCAAGAGCAAGTGGTATAATAATCACTTAAGTCTTCATGGTGCCTTCCCAGATGTTGAGAAAGTGAGCAACTCCGATGACTGGGTAAACACTTCCTTTGCAAGTCAGGTAATTCCCAATTCTGTATTCTTAACGTTATTGAACCTAACTGAATTGTTGACTGATGGAGTGCAGTTCAATCGCTCAGTCGTGTCCGACTCTAAGCATCCCTATGGACTGCAGTACGCCAGGCTTTCCTGTCCATCACCAACTCCTGGAGCTTGCTCAAACTCATGTCCATTGAGTCGGTGATGCCATCCAGCCATCTCATCCTCTGTTGTCCCCTTCGCCTCCTGCCCCCAATCCCTCCCAGCATCAGGGTCCTTTCCAATGAGTCAACTCTTTGCATGAGGGGCCAAAATATTGGAGTTTCAGCTTCAGCATCAGTCCTTCTGATGAATATTCAGGACTGATTTCCTTTAGGATTGACTGGTTGGATCTCCTTGCTGTCCAAGGGACTCTCAAGAGTCTTCACCAACACCACAGTTCAAAAGCATCAATTCTGTTTCAAAAGAACAGCATGTATATTATCTATGGTGAAACAGATCACCAGCCCAGGTGGGATGCATGAGACAAGTGCTCGGGCCTGGTGTACTGGGAAGACCCAGAAGAATCGGGTGGAGAGGGACGTGGGAGGGGGGATCGGGATAGGGAATGCATGTAACTCTATGGCTGATTCATATCAATGTGTGACAAAACCCACTGAAATGTTGTGAAGTAATTAGCCTCCAACTAATTAAAAAAAAAAAAAAGCATCAATTCTTTTGTGCTCAGCTTTCTTTATGATCCAACACTCACGTCCATATACGACTACTGGAAAAACCATAGCTTTGACTAGACAGACCTTTGTCAGCAAAGTAATGTCTCTGTTTTTTATTTAATATGCTGTCTAGGTTGGTCATAGCTTTTCTTCTAAGGAGCAAGTGTCTTTTAATTACATGGCTGCAGTCACCATCTGCAGTGACTTTGGAGCTCAAGAAAATAGCATCTGTCACTGTTTCCACTGTTTCCCCATCTATTCGCCATGAAGTGATGGGACCAGATGCCATGATCTTAGTTTTCTGAATGTTGAGTTTTAAGCCAGCTTTTTCACTCTCCTCTTTCACTCTCATCAAGAGGTTCTTCAGTTCCTCTTCACTTTCTGCCATAAGGTTGGTGTCATCTACATGTCTGAATTTATTGATATTTCTCCTGGCAATCTTGATTCCAGCTTTGGCTTCATCCAACCTGGTATTTCTCATGATGTACTCTGCATATGAGTTAAATAAGGAGGGTGATAATATACAGCCTTGGCATACTCCTTTCCTGATTTGGAAACAATCTGTTGTTCCATGTCCAGTTTCAACTGTAGCTTCTTGACCTGCATACAGATTTCTCAGGAGACAGGTAAGGTGATCTGGTATTCCCATCTCTTTAAGAATTTTCCAGAGTTTGTTGTGATCCACACAGTCACAGGCTTTGGTGTAATCAATAAAGCACAAGTAGATGTTTTTCTGGAATTTTCTTGCTTTTTCAATGATGCAACAGATGTTGGCAATTTGATCTCTGGTTCCTCTGCCTTTTCTAAATCCAGCTTGAACATCTAGAAATTCATGGTTTACTTACTGACAGGAAATAGATGGGGAGACAGTGGAAACAGTGTCAGGCTTTATTTATTTATTTATTTATTTTGGCTCCAAAATCACTGCAGATGGTGACTGCAGCCATGAAATTAAAAGACGCTTATTCCTTGGAAGGAAAGTTATGACCAACCTAGATAGCATATTAAAAAGCAGAGACATTACTTTGCCAACAAAGGTCTGTCTAGTCAAGGCTATGGTTTTTCCAGTAGTCAGGTATGGATGTGAGAGTTGGACTGTGAAGAAAGCTGAGCACCAAAGAACTGATGCTTTTGAACTGTGGTATTGGAGATGACTCTTGAGAGTCCCTTGGACTGCAAGGAGATCCAACCAGTCCATCCTGAAGGAGATCAGTCCTGGGTGTTCATTGGAAGGACTGATGCTGAAGCTGAAACTCCAATACTTTGGCCACCTCATGCGAAGAGTTGACTCATTGGAAAAGACCCTGATGCTGGGAGGGATTGGGGGCAGGAGGAGAAGGGGATGACAGAGAATGAGATGGCTGGATGGCATCATCAACTCGATGGGCATGAATTTGAGTAATCTCCTGGAGTAGGTGATGGACAGGGAGGCCTGGCGTGCTGCAATCCATGGGGTTGCAAAGAGTCGGACACGACTGAGCGACTGAACTGAACTGAACTGAAGCCTGGCTTGGAGAATTTTGAGCATTACTTTGCTAGCGTGTGAGATGAGTGCAATTGTGCGGTAGTTTGAACATTCTTTGGCATTGACCTTCTTTGAGACTGGAATGAAAATGGACTTTTTCCAGTCCTGTGGCCACTGCTGAGTTTTCCAAATTTGCTGGCATACTGAGTGCAACACTTTAACAGCATCATCATTTAGGATTTGAAATAGCTCAACTGGAATTCCATCACCTCCACTAGCCTTGTTCGTAGTGATGCTTCCTAAGGCCCACTTGACTTTGCCTTCCAGGATGTCTGGCTCTAGGTGAGTGATCACACCATCGTGGTTATCTGGGTCATGAAAATTATTTTTGTATAGTTCTTCTATGTATTCTTGCCACCTCTTTTTAATATCTTCTGGATCTATTAGGCCCATACTGTTTCTGTCCTTTATTGAGCCCATCTTTGCATGAAATGTTCCCTTGGTATCTCTAGTTTTCTTGAAGAGATCTCTAGTCTTTCCCATTCTATTGTTTTCCTCTATTTCTTTGCATTGATCACCGAGGAAGGCTTTCTTACCTCTCCTTGCTATTCTTTGGAACTCTGCATTCAAATGGGTATATCTTTCCTTTTCTCCTTTGCCTTTCACTTCTTTTTTCTCAGCTATTTGTAGGGACTTCTCAGTCAACCATTTTGCCTTTTTGCATTTCTTTTTCTTGGGGACAGTCTTGATCACTGTCTCCTGTACAAGGTCATGAACCTCTGTCTATAGTTCTTCAGACACTCTATCAGATCTAATCCCTTGAATCTATCACTTCCACTGTATAGTTGTCAGGCGAGTGTATGCCCCTCGGTTCTGTCTCATCACAACAAAGATTTGGAGTGATGGACATTAAAGCCCTTGGCACGTCACAACTCTTGGGTCTTGGACAGAACGTGTTGGGTCTTGGACAGACCGTGTTATAGCTCTCAGACAAATCAGTGTTACAGCTCCGTGTTACAGCTCTATTTTATTTAGCAAATAGCAGGAGAATCCATCCTTGAGGCATGAGGGCATGCCAACCCAAAGACGCGAAAAGAAGAGAGTGGAGGAGCACGCCAGCATGCGGGGGAGGAGGGAGATAGATAGAGAGAGAGAGAGCCCTTTGGCTCCTCTTTTTATATGTCATCCCACCCCCCCACCCCCAGGCCCCGGGCCTGCCCTATGTAAATTGGGCTAGCCAGGAGTACTGTTTGTTCTACCTGAGGTCCTCACTCTGGTCCTCGGAGCTTCCTTTGACCTTCCTTTGTTCTATTTTCGCCGGCTTTTCCCTTCCTTGTCTTTTAGCCACCACCATTTTGGACTCCTGTTTCCTATTCTAACTACCTGACATTCCCCCCTCAAGAGATGGCAGACCCAGTTCTTTGGGAATAGGGGCGTCGAGGTCTTTCTGGCTACTTCCTGCTGAATTGGGACGGCGAGGGGTATTGGGCCTCCCCCTCTTGCTAGTCTCAGGCCTCAGAGTACTTATAGCGGTGTCCATCTAAGGGTGAGTGATATTTTCCATGGTCAGCTGTAGTTTTATATCTTTGCTGAACTAGCACTGCATGTTGTAGCTTGTCGACCTGGGCACAGACAAAACAGGTTAGACAATTGATAATATATGGAACAATCATAAGCAGCATCAATATGATATAACAAGGACTAGTGGGGGCATTAGCCAATTCCAAATTCCCATCACCAGGATGGCTCAAGTCCCTCCTTGTTCAGGGATTAGAAGATTTATCTCCTGCCTGTTTTGGAGTACAGTCCCTACCAAGCTGTGTTGGCTCTTTAGAGCTGTCCTGAGAAATCTTATCCCCAGAAACTTAATTTTGGGGGTGTTCATTAGAATGGCACTCATTTGTAGTCCTGAATAAGTATCTGAGATCTCCCAGGGGCTCACAGGTGTATTGAGTGTCCTCTTCTGTTTTCTTCCACAGCTTGACTGGTGAGTAATCTGTCCTGGTACCTTGACAGCTGTGGGCATAAAAAGTATTACAGGGTAGGGGCCCTTCCATGTGGGCTGGAGTTGAGCCTTTGGGGACCCATCTTTCCAGGCTTTAATTAGGACTTGAGTCCCTGGAGCATATAGTGGTGACTCCTTAGAATCTTTTGGGTCCTAGTTCACAAGCATATATCCTGTTGGAATTGCCCAATAGCCATGGTATAAGACTGGAGGGTCTGAGCCTCTGGATCTAGGAAGAGGTCATTGATACAAACAAAAGGTCTCTCATACAGCATCTCATAAGGACTAAGACCAACCTGTTCCTTAGGTGTGGGTGCAGAGAAGGGCTATTGGTAAAGCCTCCTTCCATCCCAGGGAGGTCTCCTGGGTTATCTTTTTTATCGCTGATTTTAAGAATTGGTTGGCTGTTTCTACTTTTCCTGAAGACTGAGGCCTCCAGGCACAATGGAGATAATAAGTAATGTCCAATACTTTAGAGACCCTTGGGTGACCTTAGAAGTAAATGATGTCCCATTGTCACCTTGTAATGACCTGGGCAGACCAAATCTTGGAATGATTTCATGGAGCAGTTTTTTTGTTTTTGTTTTTTTTTTTACCACCTCCTCAGCCTTCTCAGCCCGGGTGGTAAAGCCTTCAATCCATCCTGTGAATGTATCTATCATGAGTAATAGGTATTTATACCCTTGAGAAACTGGCATCTGGGTGAAGTCCATCTGCCAGTCCTCTCCTGGGTAGGTTCCACATCGTTGGATGGACTGGGCCAGCCGGGGTCTTTGAGCTCCTTGGGGGTTGTTTAATCGGCAAGTGGGACAAGAGGAGACCACTTACCTTATAATTGTTTGGAGGTCTGTTCCTCTGAAGGACCTTTCTAGTAATCTTTGGAGGGCCTTTTCCCCTAAATGAGTGGTGGCGTGTAAGGAGTTAACCAACTTCCATTGGAGGTTTTCAGGCAGAAAAAGGAGTCCCTCCTTCTGCAACCATCCCATATGATCTTCTTGAAAGCCCTCACTCTTAGCTTTAGGAGTCTCACCTTCAGTATTTGAAGAAGTTTCTGTCAAATTAGTCTGTGGAACTAGGGTGGCAACCCCTATTAGGTCATGGTTCTGTAATGCTGCTCTCTTAGCTGCCTGATCGGCTGCTTGGTTCCCTCGTGCCACTTCTGTGCTCTCTTTTTGGTGTCCTTTACAGTGGGAGACTGAAACCTCAGTGGGCAGATGGACTGCCTCCAAGAGTCTAAGGATTTGATCACCATATTTGATTAGGGACCCTCGGGTGGTCAAGTGGCCCCTTTATTTCCAAATAGCCGCATGTGCATGTAGCACCAGGAAGGCATACTTGGAGTCAGTGTAAATGGCTATTCTTTTTCCTTTTCCCAGCTCTAAAGCTTGAGTCAGGGCTATGAGCTCAGCTAGTTGGGCTGAAGTACCTGGTTGGCAGAGGCTTAGCCTCTATGGTCTCAAAATTGGAGACTACGGCATACCCAGCTCTTCTTTTTCCACCTAAGACAAAGCTGCTTCCATCAGTGTAACAGATTTTCTCAGGATTGGTCAGAGGATCTTCTGACAATCCCTCTCAGGGTTTTGTCCAGTGGTCCACCCAGAGGTGGCAGGACAGCTCTAGTTCAGTTCAGTCGCTCAGTCGTGTTTGACTCTTTGCGACCCCATGAATCACAGCACGCCAGGCCTCCCTGTCCATCACCAAGTCCTGGAGCTTACTCAAACTCATGCCCATCGAGTCAGTGATGCCATCCAGTCATCTCATCCTCTGTTGTCCCCTTCTCCTCCTGCCCCCAATCCCTCCCAGCATCAGGGTCTCTTCCAATGAGTCAACTCTTCGCATGAGGTGGCCAAAGTATTGGAGTTTCAGCTTCAGCATCAGTCCTTCCAATGAACACCCAGGACTGATCTCCTTTAGGATGGACTGGTTGGATCTCCTTGCAGTCCAAGGGATTCTCAAGAGTCTTCTCCAACACCACAGTTCAAAAGCATCAATTCTTCAACGCTCAGCTTTCTTCACAGTCCAACTCTCACATCCATACATGACCACTGGAAAAACCAGTCTTGACTAGACGGACCTTTGTTGGCAAAGTAATGTCTCTGCAAAGGAGAAAAGGACAGCTCTAAAGGCACTGTCAAAAGAGGGAGGAGTGGATGGTTCCCCAATGGTTGGGATGATCCTCCCCCTCATCAGCATATGAATTCACCCCACTAGTGATGTCCATGTGTAGAGTCTTCTCTTGTATTGCTGGAAGAGGGTGTTTGCTATGACCAGTGTGTTCTCTTGGGAAAACTTTGTTAGCTTTTGCCCTGCTTCATTTTGTACTCCAAGGCCAAACCTGACTGTTACCGCAGGTATCTCTTGAGTTCCTACTTTTGCCTTCCAGTCCCCTCTGATGAAAAGGATATCTTTTATGGGTGTTAGTCCTAGAAGGTCTTGTAGGTCTTCACAGAACTGTTCAACGTCAGCTTCTTCAGCATTACTGGTTGGGGCATAGACTTGGATTACTGTGATATTGAATGGCTTGTCTCGGAAACAAACATAGATCATTCTTTCATTTTTGAGATTGCACCCAAGTACTGCATTTGACTCTTTTGTTGACTATGAAGGCTACTCCATTTCTTCTAAGGGATTCTTGCCCACAGTAGTAGATATAATGGTCATCTGAATTAAATTCGCCCATTCCAGTCCATTTTAGTCCACTGATTCCTAAAATGTCATTGTTCACTCTTGCCTTCTCCTGTTTGACCACTTCTAATTTACCTTGATTCATGGACCTAACATTCCAGGTTCCTATGCAATATTGTTCTTTACAGCATCAGACTTTACTTCCGTCACCAGTCACATCCACCACTGGGTGTTGTTTTTGTTTTGGCTCTGTCTCTTCAGTCTTTCTGGAGTTATTTCTCCACTGATCTACAGTAGCATTTTGGGCACCTACTGACCTGGGGATTTCATCTTCAGTGTCCTATCTTTTTGCCTTTTCATACTGTTCATGGAGTTCTCCAGGCAAGAACACTGAAGTGTTTCTCTATTCCCTTCTCCAGTGGACCATGTTTTGTCCGAACTCTCCACCATGACCCATCCATCTTGGGTGGCCCTACACAACATGGCTCAAAGTTTCATTGAGTTAGACAGGCTGTGATCCATGTGATCAGCTTGATTAGTTTTCTTTGATTGTGGTTTTCATTCTGCCTGCCCTCTGATGGAGAGAGATAAGAGGCTTATGGACGTTTCCTGATGGGAAAGGCTGACTGAGGGGGGAACCTGGGTATTGTTTTGATGGGCAGGGCCATGCTCAGTAAATCTTCAATCCAATTTTCTGTTTATGGGCTAATGGAATACTGGAAATAGTTTTTAAAGCATGATCTCTAGGTGAGTTTAGCATGTACCTTGGAAGGAGTTTAAGGAAGTGACTGATACTGCCAGTAATGTGAGTCCCTCCATACTTATCTACTTAACATAAGTGAGCAAGTTTTCTCAGAGATTGACATCTGTAAAAACAGACCAAAAACATAGGTCCAAAACTGATGGCGAACCCTGTCTTATTTAGTAATATTCATTCACAAAGACTGGGATTAGGAAAAAAAAAAACCACATGGTTGCATTTGGTAATAACTATATTGCCATGTCCATTTTATTTTTCCTGTTTAATAATTATGTGACAAAATGTGTGGTGTTTCATGCTATTTTGATCAACCATGTCCCACTAGAAATAATAACTCAATCCAGAACAGATTGTATTATTTTACGTATATGAGCAAATATATTACAAAAAGAGCACTGCTGAGCAGTGGTTGTCTAGACAGTGGACTAAATTCGGCCCCTACCTAGTGCTCAGGAGAAAAGGAATAAAAGCCTATCTCTCGTACTCTTCCGTCGTCCTGAACTGACTGGAATCCCCTCCGCTCCGCGTTGCCCTTCACAAAGTTCTGTCGCAGCCACTCCCACCAATAGGGGGCACACGTTCATAGGCTCCCGGGGGCGGGCCCCGCGCACGCCTCTCGGCCGCCCGGTCGAGTCTCTCGGCTTCCGTTGCGCATCGAGCAAGATGGCAGCCTCCGAGACGGTTAGGCTACGGCTTCAATTCGATTACCCGCCGCCCGGCGCCCCGCACTGCACGTCTTTCTGGCTTCTCATCGACCTGAACGGATGCCGAGTCGTCACGGACCTCATTAGTCTGATCCGCCAGCGCTTCGGCTTCAGTTCCGGGGCCCTCCTGGGCCTCTACTTGGAGGGGGCGCTCTTGCCCCCCGCCGAGAGCGCGCGCCTGGTACGAGACAACGACTGCCTCAGGTGCGCGGGCGGGGCGGCGCGGCCGGGCCGGGCGCGCGCCTGCGCACGCCGGGGCGCCGCCGACTCCGGAGGCCGCGGGGCTGAGGGGCCGGCTGGGCGGGGGCCTGACGAGCGGCTCTTCTGTGAACCAGGGGCTTCTGGCCGGTCTAGTTAGGCGCGGGGGACCGAAGGTGGAAAAGCCCCGGCCTGCTGTCTGGGCAGGGCCCGCGTCTCTGCCTGCCTCGGTTTGCCGAGTGCTTGCTCAGCCAGGCGCCGTTGTTAGGTGCGCGCGGGCCTGCCTCAGACTCGGCCTTGCTCTGGCGGCTCGCGGGCCGAGCAGACACCAACAGGCGTGTCGTCTTCACCAGGTGCGGGTTCTCCAGCCTCGGAGCTCCTGCCATACTGCCTGGCGGGCCTAGTTCTCTGTCTCATTTGGCTTCAAGTTAAATAGGTGTTTGGGACCTTTTGGGTTTGAATTGGGAAATCAAAGTTTTCAATATGTTTTTGGAAATTTAAAAAAAAAAAGTGAAATGAGTGTCAAGGAGCAGTTGTGTCAGTTACTCACGTGTGGCACACGTGTCACAGTAAAATGGTAAGACAGTCGTTTTGTTGCAGGAAGGGGGATCCCTTCCAGGGCCTGAAACTGGGCTCTTGTCTAACACTAGGAAATGAATTGTCCGAGGAGACACACATACTGACAAAGCAAGAGATTTCACTGGGACAGGGCACCCGCGTGGAGAGCAGGAGGGTAAGGCAACCCAGGAGAACAGCTCTGTCTCATGGCCTGCAGCCTCAGGTTTTATGGTGATGGGATTAGTTTCCAGATGGTCCTTAGCCAATCATTCTGACTCAGAGTCCTTCCTGGTGGTGTAGCCTTGTTCAGCCAAGATGGATGCCAGAGAGAAGGATTCTGGGAGGTGGGCAAACAGGTGGTGTCTCCTTTTGGCCTTTCTCAAACTCTTCTGGTTGGTGGAGGCTTATTAGTTCTGTGTTCCTTACCAGGACCTCCTGTTGTAAGACAACTGATGCGTATAGTTACTATGGTGCCTGGCCAGGGTGGGCGGTTTCAGTCAGTGTGCTTCCCCTAACAGCTCCCGCTGAGAGACTTCATACTCAAGACACTTCTTGGGAATTGGGGTGGAGGTCTCTTTCTTCTGTAACTTCTTCCTGCTGTGCATGGGAGTAGGCCTGCCTAGCAGAGTGGAAGTCTCTCTGTACCTGATCTAAGTCAAGGTATATTTTTTGCTTTGACTGAAATCAGCATTCACCCTTGTAATAATAGCAGTTTAGTTTGAAACAATTGGCTCCTCTCAGAGATGGACTAGACAGGGGCCAAACAGTATTCCTGAGTTCCAAGTCCTAGATCTGAGCCTTGTATGATTGAAATCGCAATCCGTTGGTCTGCCATTTTGTTGTAACAGACCCAATTAGAAGTAGCTGGAGGAGGGATAAGTGGAATTTTAACAGACAAAATAAATCTGATTTCTTTTTAGAAGAATAGGTCTGAAACCCAGTCTGGACCTGGCACTTTGGGGAGACTTGTAGCCAGGTAGCCAGTTGCCTAGTTTTATAAAAAGTAAGGTTGCAGCTACTAGCTTCCAGCAGACATTGTTTTGAGAATGGTGGCATCCAAGGCTGACATATCTTGGAAAACTCAAGTGTTTAGCAATACAAGGTCTAATTTGAAATTACACCCATAGCATCACCTAGTTATTTCCCAGGATGTCTGAAACATAGATACTCTATTTTGACTTTTAATTGTAAAAATTTCCTTGATAGCCAAAGCAGATTTCACGATTAATGACATCAGTGTTTTTCTAGGGATGAGAAGATGCAAGAATTGGAACTTGTAAAATCTTCTCCTGAAAAGATCTAACTATCTGAAAGCCTGTTCTGCCACTTTTTCCCAGAGCACAGAGTGCCTAATTCCTGATTTTCACCCTGAACTCCTTTCAGGGGTGTTGAAAGCCAGCAGTGGCTATGATTTAATCTTTGTAGACGTAGATGGCAAGTGTCAGTTTTCAGTTGGCAGAGCCCCTTTTTGCTCATAAACTAGACCATGATTTTGAGGGGGGCATTTCATGACCACTTTAGCCCATGGTGCTGAGAATGTCCATTCTCAGGTTTGGCAAAGACTTTGTCAACAGGTCACTCAATGTGCTGTTACTGGACTAGGCCATAAATTAGTATCCAAAATTCTCTGGACCACCTGTCTTACTAGCTTCTTGGTCCAGGAAAATATTCCCTCTTGTTGCTTCTTCCCATATCTAGAGTTACACTTACCATCATCGATCTCATATTGGACTATATATTATTCTATTAGAGGCCTCAGACACACATTTGGCAGTGTAAGAAACAGCAATTTTGTAAAACGGGTGAAATACAAATAGCATAGCCAGCAGTATTAGTAAAGTCACAAGTAAGACTTAAGAGTTTCCATTAGATGTAGCCCAGTATATCTCAGGTCATCTGACTTAGTCTACTCTGTAGAATCTTTATCTTGCAGGGAAATTATATATTGGCACCACCATCTATAAGGCACATAGCCCAGTTTTCTAGTGGATTTATTACTCATTTGATAATCTTTTTCATGTAATTTAACCAACCAAATAAACACAGTTTAATATCTCTTTTTGGGATGTTTCAGGGGCCCTCTGAAGCACCCCAAAGTTAGCTAGAGGTCAAAAGAACTTCAAAAGAATTTGATTTAGAAAGTTTTATTGAAAGATCAATTAAAAAGATTTAGAACATTTGGTCCGGAGAAGGCAATGGCACCCCACTCCAGTACTCTTGCCTGGAAAATCCCATGGACGGAGGAGCCTGGTAGGCTCAGTCCATGGGGTTGCTAAGAGTCGGACATGATTGAGCGACTTCACTTTCACTTTTCACTTTCATGCATTGGAGAAGGAAATGGCAACCCACTCCAGTGTTCTTGCCTGGAGAATCCCAGGGATGGGGGAGCCTTGTGGGCTGCCGTCTATGGGGTCGCACGGAGTCAGACGTGACTGAAGCGACTTAGCATCAGCAGCAGCAGCAGAACATTTGGTCAGATTTAGTCAATGTTGATGGGTATGTCATTTAGCTTCTTGATAGGTGACAATGGGCATAAATACCAAGGCTCAGGGTCTAGTGAAAGTCAGCTCTGCCATCTTGGACCTAGTTGGCTCTAACCAGTTTTCTTATGCTGTGTCATTCCTATCATTCCTAACAAAATCCATTTATCTAACTAACTGTAATCCAATTTTAGAAAATCCTGATCATGCATAACGCTTTTTAGTAATTTTTCATACCTTTTTTCTTTCTTTTTTTTTTTTTTTACTGAAAACACACTTCCTACTTTCCTTTAGCAACCAAGAACGTTTATATTAGCATTTTATAGATTGGTGAGCATAAATACCAGTGATAATTTCTAAAACCCTTGCTTTCTTAGAACATTTTAGGATGGCACCAAACATTATTCATCTATAGTCCCAAATCTCTTTGTTTCTCTGTAAAAGGAAATTAGTGTTTAGTAGTAAATGTTTCAAAATCTTATTTTATTTGGAAATGATCTAACTATTCAATAGACTTCCAACACTTCGTTTAGCACAACCCTTAGAAATTCAAGTTATGCCCATCTGGAGAGACTATTTTAGGCAGATACTTCTAAAGATAATTATTCGTAAAGAGCTTATCTAAAAGCTCATATCTCATTTACTTTTTTTTTTTTTTAGAAGTTTCTTCACTCAAGGTAATGTCCTTGTTGACAAACTTGTAACAGATATGATAATATTTAACTTATATTAAACCTAGGTACAATGAAAATGTTCTACTTAATATTAATTACTCTAAGACATGTCTATATTAGATAGGTCAACAAACAAACATTAATATCAGGTATTTAATACTGAATGTTTACCAGTTCACATGAACCTGGAATTTATTGTTTAATTTAGAATTATCTGATTTGTAAGCGCTTACCTTTCTTTAAATTAGAGATACCAAGGGAACATTTCATGCAAAAATGGGTTCGATAAAGGACAGAAATGGTATGGACCTAACAGAACCAGAAGATATTAAGAAGAGGTGCCAAGAATACACAGAAGAACTGTACAAAAAGGATCTTCACGACCCAGATAAACACGATGATGTGATCACTCACCTAGAGCCTGACATCCTGGAATGTGAAGTCAAGTAGGCCTTAGAAAGCATCACTACGAACAAAGCTAGTAGAGATGATGGAATTCCAGTTGAGCTATTTCACATCCTAAAAGATGATGCTATGAAAGTACTGCACTCAATATGCCAGCAAATTTGGAAAACTCAGCAGTGGCCACAGGACTGGAAAAGGTCAGTTTTCATTCCAATCCCAAAGAATGCTCAAACTACTGCACAATTGCACTCATCTCACACACTAGTAAAGTAAGGCTCAAAATTCTCAAAGTCAGGCTTCAGCAATACATGAACCGTGAACTTCCAGATGTTCAAGCTGGTTTTAGAAAAGGCCGAGGAACCAGAGATCAAATTGCCAACATCTGCTGGATCATCGAAAAAGCAAGAGAGTTCCAGAAAAGCATCTATTTCTGCTTTATTGACTATGCCACAGCCTTTGACTGTGTGGATCACAATAAACTGTGGAAAATTCTGAAAGAGATGGGCATACCAGACCACCTGACGTGCCTCTTGAGAAACCTGTATGCAGGTCAGGAAGCAACAATTAGAACTGGACATGGAACAACAGACTGGTTCCAAATAGGGAAAGGAGTACGTCAAGGCTGTATATTGTCACCCTGCTTATTTAACTTATATGCAGAGTACATCATGAGAAACGCTGGACTGGAGGAAGCCAAAGCTGGAATCAAGATTGCCAGGAGAAATATCAATAACCTCAGATATGCAGATGACACCACCCTTATGGCAGAAAGTGAAGAAGAACTAAAGAGCCTCTTGCTGAAAGTGAAAGAGGAGAGTGAAAAAGTTGGCTTAAAGCTCAACATTCAGAAAACTAAGATCATGGCATCCAGTCCCATCACTTCATGGCAAATAGATGAGGAAACAGTGGCTGACTTTATTTTTCTGGGCTCCAAAATCACTGCAGATGGTGATTGCAGCCATGAAATTAAAAGACACTTACTCCTTAGAAGGAAGGTTATGACCAACCTAGACAGCATATTAGAAAGCAGAGACATTACTTTGTCAACAAAGGTCTGCCTAGTCAAGGCTATGATTTTTCCAGTGGTCATGTATGGATGTGAGAGTTGGACTGTGAACAAAGCTGAGCGCCGAAGAACTGATGCTTTTGAACTGTGGTGTTGGAGAAGACTCTTGAGAGTCCCTTGGACTGCAAGGAGATCGGTCCTGGGTGTTCATTGGAAGGACTGATGCTGAAGCTGAAACTCCAATACTTTGGTCACCTCATGCGAAGAGCTAACTCATTCAAAAAGGCTGATGCTGGGAAGGATTGAGGGCAGGAGGAGAAGGGGATGACAGAGGATGAGATGGCTGGATGGCATCACTGACTCAATGGACATGAGTTTGAGTAAACTCTGGGAGTTGGTGATGGACAGGGAGGCCTGGCGTGCTACGATTCATGGGGTCGCAAGGAGTCAGACACGACTGAGTGACTGAACTGAACTGAACCTTTCTTTAAGCCAATTAAATAGAGCTCATTTACAAATTAACCTCAAAAATGTTACCCAGAGACAAAGACATATTTAGACAGACACAGTGCAAGATCTAGCTTCTTTTCTAAGTTTAGTCATGAATTAGATAATACAATGTAAAATTTACTAGTTTATAAAAAACAGTTGGAATAAATAAAATTTTTAAAGGCTTTTCCCCATTTTTTCTCAATCTCAGGAGTTAGAGATGGTCTAGATAAGTGTTCCTGAGAGCCCTAGTCTCAAGGCATAGGGAAAGAAAATCAAGTTCTAACAAAATGGCAGCAGGTCTAAACCAACTGGTGGTCGGACAAAGCAAAATGGCCATCAAAAATCACAACACAACACAGAGTTAAAACACACATATATAAATCTGGCAGTCCTCATCAGACACTCCCTTAAATACAAGAATACAGTCTCTCAGAAAACCTCCTATAGAGACACAGAACTTCAGATTGAAGTACTAACAGAGTAAAGGAAAATATCTCAGGTCTTCAAAGATTTCAAAGGGAGGAAAGGAAGTCAGGTTGAAAGAAGAAGGGGGAGGAGGCGGGAGAGGGGGACAAAAGGGGTGGCCTTACAGACGTCTCCTGCCACCTGCAGATACCCAGGCGTTACGGGACTTTACCCTGGACCTCCAGAGAAGGGAGGACCGGGACTCGGCCCTACCAGAAATCAGACCAGACCAGAGCCAGAATTTGAGTTCTCTGCCAAGAGGAGGTGATCAGTCTCCAATCCTCAGCTCAACCTGAGGCCCTTCAACCAGATTCCTGCGTCCAGTACCAGGGGACTAGAAAAATAGGGAAGGATAGGAAGGGTTAGGGAGAGGAAAGAGAGAGGGAAGGGGAGAGAGGTCAGTAAAGTCTCTTGTTCCTTACTGGTTGGGGCACACTGGCCAGTTGTCCGCATCAGGAGGAGACCAAGGACAAAAGGGTACCAGTTGCGGCCACTAGGTCTGATCCATTGGCAGGCAGGCTGGCACCTGAGTACCCCGAGTGGTCAGGATATCAGTCTCAGCAAAGAAGAGTCCCACCAGAGTTGCCATTTGTTGCAGGAAGGGGGACCCCTTCCAGGGCCTGAAAGTGGACTTGTCTAACACTCGGAAATGAATTGTCTGAGGCGACACATGTGCTGACAAAGCAAGAGATTTTATTGGGAAAGGGCACCCGGGTGGAGAGCAGGAGGGTAAGGGAACCCAGGAGAACAGCTCTGTCTCACGGCCTGCAGTCTTGGGTTTTTATGGTGATGGGATTAGTTTCCAGGTGGTCCTTAGCCAATCATTCTGACTCAGAGTCCTTCCTGGTGGTGTAGCCTTGTTCAGCCAAGATGGATGCCAGAGAGAAGGATTCTGGGAAGTGGGCGAACAGGTGGTGTCTCCTTTTGACCTTTCCCGAACTCTTCTGGTTGGTGGAGGCTTTTTAGTTCAGTGTTTCTTACCAGGATGTCTTGTCATAAGACAACTCATGCAAGTGGTTACTATGGTGCCTGGCCAGGGTGGGCGGTTTCAATCAGTGTGCTTCCCCTAACAGTTTCAGTTCAGATTCATATCTTGGAATGATTTATTTAGGGCCTCCTTTTTTTAATGTTAGATTTATTTATTTTAAATTGAAGGATGATTGTTTTACAATATTGTGTTGGTTTCTGCCAAACATCAACATGAATCAACAATAGGTATACCTGTGTCCCCTCTCTCTTGAACCTCCCTCCCACCTCATTCTCCCATCTCACCCCCTAGGTTGTTACAGAGCCCCTGTTTGAGTTCCCTGTCATACAGCAAACCCCCACTGGCTGGCTGTTCTACATACGGTGGTGTGTATGTTTCCATGTTACTCTCTCCATACCTCCCGTCCTCTCCTTCTTCCCCCACCCCACGTGTCCGTACGTCTGTTCTCTATGTCTGTGTCTCCATTGCTGCCCTGCAAATAGGTTCATCAGTACCATCTTTCTAGATTCCATATATATGCGTTAATACATATTTGTTTTTCTCTTTCTGACTTACTTCACTCTGTATAATAGACTCTAGTTCATCCACCTCTTTAGAACTGACTCAAAGGTGTTCCTCTCTGTGGCTGAGTAATATTCCATTTTGTGTATGTAGGTGAACATCTAGCTTGCTTCCATGTCCTAGCTGTTGTAAATAGTGCTGCAATGAATATCGAGATACATGTGTCTTTTTCAGTTTTGGTTTCCTCAGGGTGTATGCCTAGTGATGGGATTGCTGGGTCATATGGTGGTTTTATTCCTAGTTTTTTAAGGAATCTCCATACCATCTTCCCTAGTGGCTGTATCAGTTTATATTCCCACCAACAGTTCAAGAGTTTTCTCTTTTCTCCACACCCTCTCTAGCACTTATTGTTTGTAGATTTTTTGATGATGGCCATTCTGACCAGTGTGAGGTGATATCTCATTATAGTTTTGATTTGCATTTCTCTAATAATTAGCTGTGTTGAGTGTCTTTTCATGTGTTTATTAGCCATCTGTGTGGCTTCTTTGGAGAGATGTCTGTTCAGGTCTTTTGCCCACTTTTTAATTGGGTTGTTTTTCTGGTATTGAGTTGTATGAGCTGCTTGTATATTTTAGAAATTAATCCTTTGTTGTTTCATTTGTTATTATTTTCTCCCATTCTGAGCATTGAGTTTTTACCTTGTTTATAGTTTCCTTTGCTGTGCAAAACCTTTTAAGTTTAATTAAGCCCCATTTGTTTATTTTTGTTTTTCTTTCCATTACTTTAGGAGGTGGATCATATAGGAACTTGCTGTGATAAATGTCATCGAGTATTCTGCCGGTGTTTTCCTCTAGGAGTTTTATAGTTTCTGGTCTTACATTTAGGTCTTTAATCCATTTTGAGCTTATCTTTGTGTATGGTGTTTTAGGAAGTGTTGTAATTTCATTCTTTTACATGTAGCTATCAAGTTTCCCAGCAGCACTTTTGAAAAGACTATTTGTGCCCCATTGTATATTCTTGCCTCCTTTGTCAAAAATTAGATACCCATATGTGCATGGGTTTGTCTCTGGGATTTCTGTCTTGTTCCATTGGTCTGTATTTCTGTTTTTGTGCCAGTACCATACTGTCTTGATGACTGTAGATTTGTAGTATAGTCTGAAGTCAGGAAGGTTGATTCCTCCAACTCCATTCTTCTTTCTCAAGATTGTTTGGTTGTTTCGGATCGTTTGTGTTTCCATATGAATTGTGAGATTTTTTGGTTCTAGTTCTGTGAAAAATGCCATTGGTAATTTAATAGGGATCACGTTAAATCTGTAGATTGTATTTGGTAATATAGTCATTTTCACAATATTGATTCTTCCAATCTAGGGACATGGAATGTCTCTCCATCTGTTTATGTCATCTGATCTCTTTCATCAGTGTCTTACAGTTTTCTGTATACAGTTCTTTTGTCTCCTTAGGTAGGTATATTCCTAGGTATTTCATTATTTTTGTTGCAGTAGTAAATGGAATTGATTCCTTAATTTCTCTTTCTGATTTTTCATTGTTAGTATATAGGAATGCAAGTGATTTCTGTGTATTGATTTTGTATGTACAAAATCAAAGGCTTCATTTTAAAAACTTCATTTACAGTGAAAAAAAATTAGAGTTGTGAACCAGGCTACTTTCTTCTGCTTGCCCTTTGCTGAATGTTGAATATTCTTTTTCCCAGAGTATGTCAGATTCATACAATTTTTTCATAGCATCAGGGAATTTAATTTGGAACAGTTGTATCTTTGAGTGCATGTATGTATCTTTCTTTCTTATAAAAGCAGAAACACTATGATTTATTAATAATGTTAGCTATTTACAATGACAATTTGAAATAGTCCAAGTTTCAAAAAAGTTGTTTTTCTTTTTTATTCATTCCATTCTCTCTGCAGTTCAGGGACGATTTATTATAAATATTGCATCCTCTCCTGTTATGTTTACTTTCTGATCTCTCTCCTGCTTCATGAATTAATAACTTGCTGATAACTAACTGCAGTTATACTTCATTTAATGAATCATCTGAAAATTAGACTCTTTATAATGAAGTTAGCAATGTCAAGCAAACTATGAAAGCTGTTATAGGAAATAAATACAGCACCAATGGCAGGCAGAATTCTTCCTCAACACCAAAATGCACAGTTGCATATGTCAAGAAATATCTCTGCAGCTGGCTTCAGTGATAAATGGGGCAGACCTTAGGAAAAAGTTGAATTTGGAAAAGTCCTGTATGTTTTTGTGGTTTCATGTCCCCAGTCATTTGCTTGTCTTCCTCTGACAGACTCACTTTTCTTCAGAGCTACAGAAGAAAATCTCTTTTCTCAAAGGTACCTAGTATTTTTGGAGTAGAGCAAAATAATTTTGTGTTTCTGTATATTATCTTCTTGTGTCATGTGGACTGGGTAATTATACCATATGTTGCTGCTAAGTGCAAAAGATGGTTGAGAAAGGAGAGATCATTATGGAACACAAATGATCAGGGAATTCAGCAGTAACATGAAGGGTAGGTAGGGAAATGTTGGATGGCCCTGTATAGTTGTGGAGACAGAAGCAATACTAACTTGGTGAATAGATGAGTTTGACCAGCAGAAGGGCTTTGTTGGGATTTCCAGGAGTGCTTAGAGAATTCTCATGAGAGAACGTGGAGTCTGGTTGTGGGAATCCTGAGAAATAACCCCGGAGGCTCAAGAGCATCACCACACTTGTCTGCCACGGTCACTTCCTCACAGCCCCTTCTTTTGAACCCCCAGAATCTGACTTCCTCTGCCCCCAGGCTGCTGACAGTGACCTCCTGAAGTTGGTCTGCATCTTCCCTGGGAAGAGGATGTACTGCCATTTGCCTGCAGCCCCCTTAGTCTGTGAGGGTCACTCTAATGAAATACCACAGGCTTAAGCAACCGAAAGTTCTCTCTCACAATTCTTGAGCCTGAAAATCTAAGATTAAGATGTTGGCAAGTTTAGGTTTTTACTGAGGCCTCTGTCCTTGGCTCGTGGGTATCTCTGTTACTGTGTCTTCACATGGCCTTTTCTCTGTTGTCACAAAAAGGCACATGACCTGATGTCTCTTTGTGTGTCCAAATTTTCTCTCATAAGTACACCAGTCACAGTGGACTAGGGCCCACTCTAACGGCCTTATCTTAATTTTATTACCTCTTCAAAGGCTGTGTATCTAAATACAGTCATATTAGAGTACTCTGGGTTAGGGCTTCACAGAAGAATTTTAAGGGGACACAATTTAGCCTATAACACTCCCTGAAGAGAGCGTCACAGGAGCCTGTCCGCGGCCCCTGGCTTGGAGAGCGACCAGGTGAGGTGAGATCTCTCTGTTGAAGAGTCATTCTGTGAGAAAACAAAGTGCCTTCTCTCCTCGGTTGCTCTTGGACCCTGTGACATTTGATGCTTATTATTAAATACAGAACATTAGAGGCGAGTTCTCATTTCATGTTGCTGTGATCAGTAGCTCCTTGGATGGCCAGCCAAGCCCCTCTGACATGTCTCTGAGGCTGGCAGTAAGAGTGAAGAAGACAGTGTTTGAGCCAGGCTGAGAGCAGTTTGGTTCCCTGAAATCTCGGATGCCAAAGAAGGCCCTTGCCATTAAGGCTGCTGCTCCTTGGCAGCTCTGGGTCTCTCGATGCTAAATCTCATTTTGTGGCATGCTGATGGTTCGAGGAATGTAGAATGCCGGGCTCTCTTCTCTGTCATATTGAGGAGCGTGCTTGTGTAATGCCCTTGGGTTTTCACACTGCTATGAAAGTGTTTCATACATATTTCATACATACTGCTATGGTGCATATTCTTCTGTATCTTTGTGTACTTGAGCAATGACTCAGTAAGATCATTCCTAGAAGAGGTACTACTTGGTCAAATGTTAAAATTTGATAAGTATTGTCAGGTTGGCCTCCAGAAAAGTTGTACAGGTCTGTATTTATGCCAAGAATACGTGGGTTACCTTTGTTCAATATTGTGTGAAAGGTAAGAGAGTGATAGAGAGCAGAGTGATTAAGAGACCAGGGTCTGGATTCAGAGCTCTGGATTCGAATTTTGGCTCTGCAACTCATTAACTGTGTGCCCTTGCTCAGATAACTTACTTCTCTGTAGGTGGAGACAGATGGGATGCCAAGAGATTGCAGATTCCTGTTTACACCCACTTTTTTGAATTTCACCTCCATTTGATGGGACAAGTTCATTAAAAACCCACCAACTCCTGTCCTCAGAGGGCTAATAACATTCATTGTATTAATAAAAATTAGAGCTAACATTTAGATAGCCCTTGCTTTTAGCCCACCACTGCTCTAAACATATATAGTAGCTCATTTGAGTACTATAATTATTACCCTCATTTTCACGGATGAGAAAAGTTGAAATAATGATATTTTAAACTTTTAACCAAAGGCAGAAGATTTGAATTCAGTCACTTTGGCCTTGGCAGGCAGTGGCTAGTGGGAGTGGGGAGGTGTCAGGCAGTACAAATGGTCATGTCTTTATTTACATATGATAGAATCCTCAAAGTGAACTTGGAGATTTAAAGGGAATACCTTACATTTTAATATGTTTTACCCAGTTTGCCCTGCAAAGAGTTTGAGTGAACAGGGAGTCTGTCTTAAAAATTTCTTGGAATCAAAGACAGGTAACTATACAGGTAGTCTGCTTTCACTACTAATTATACAGGTAGTTCACTTTTCTTTGTAAAAGGACAGCTTCATTCACTTTTGTTTGTAAGCGGACAGTTACATTTGTTGTCTGTGATCAAAGTGGAGAAATGAAGAGCATTGCCAGGAAAAGTGTCCACCCTGAAAAGAAGGGTAACTGGGCAAGTGGGCCGTTTCTTGTTCCCTGGCTGGCATTTAGTTTCTCAATCTTAGTGTATTCCAAACTGAAATTATCTTCAGTAGCAGCAGATAGCAAGGCTGCAGCAATCACAGGTCAAGTACCCACAGATCCTTGGTGAGGTGATGCTCAAGCTGCTCTTGAAGGCTCCTCTGAAAGCCAGGGGTCCTACCTGCAGTGGATGCAGCATGTATGGTGTTCCAGTGAATTAATGAGCCACAGTGACTGAACATCTTACATCTATTTTCTTTTTATTTATTATTTATTTTAATTGGAGGATAGTTACAGTATTATGACGGTTTTTGCCATACATCAGTTTGAATCGGCCATAGGTATACACGTGTCCCATACATGTGTTCCCCCTCCACCTTGAACCCCTCTCCCACCTCCCTCCCCACCCTATCTCTCTGGGTTGTCCCAGAGCACTGGCTTTGCGTGCCCTGCTTCATGCATCGAACTTGCACGGTCATCTGTTTTACATATGGTAATGTACATGTTTCAATGCTATTCTCAAATATCCCACCCTCTCTTTCTCCCACCGAGTCCAAAAGTCTGTTCTTTACGTCTGTGTCTCCTTTGCTGCCCTGCATGTAGGATCGTTGGTACCATCTTCCTAAATTCTACATATATGCGTTAATATACAGTATTTGTCTTTCTCTTTCTGACTTACTTCACTCTGTATAATAGGCTCCAGTTTCATCCATCTCATTAGAACTGACTCAAATGTGTTCCTGTTTATAGCTGAGTAATACTCCACTGTGATATGTGTGACAACTTCCTTATCTGTTCATCTCCAGTGGACATCTAGGTTGCGTCCATGTCCTGGCTATTGTAAACAGTGCTGCAGTGAACATTGGGATACATGTGTCTCTTTCAATTCTGGTTTCCTTGGGTTGTATCCTCAGCAGTGGGATTACTGGGTTGCATGGCAGTTGTATTCCCAGTTTTTTTTTTTTAAGGAATCTCCACACTGTTCTCCATAGTGATTGTACCAGTTTGCATTCCCACCAATGATGTAAGAGGGTTCCCTTTTCTCCGCACCCTCTCCAGTATTTAATGTTTGTAGACTTTTTGATGATGGCCATTCTGACCGGTCTGAGATGATACCTCATTGTGGTTTTGATTTGCATTTCTCTAATAATGAGCGATGTTGAGCATCTTTTCATGTGTTTGTTAGCCGTCCATGTGTCTTCTTTGGAGAAATGTCTGTTTAGGTCTTTTGCCTACTTTTTGATTGGGTTGTTTGTTTTTCTGGTATTGCGTTGCATGAGCTGCGTGTATAGTTTGGAGATTAATTCTTTGTCAGTTGTTTCATTTGCTGTTATTTTCTCCCACTCTGAGGTCTGTCTTTTCACCTTGCTTATAGTTTCCTTCGTTGTGCAAAAACTTTTAAGTTCAATTGGGTCCCATGTATTTACTTTTGTTTTTCTTTCCATTACTCCAGGAGGTGGATCATAGAGGGTCTTGCTGTGATTTATGTCATAGAGTGTTCTGCCTATGTTTTCCTGTAAGAGTTTTATAGTTCTTTGGTCTTACATTTAGGTCCTTAATCCATTTTGAGTTTATTTTTGTGTATGGTGTTAGAAAGTGTTCTTGTTTCATTCTTTAACATGTAGTTGACCACTTTTCCCAGCACCACTTGTTGAAGGGATTGTCTTTTCTCCATGATACTTTTTTGCCTCCTTTGTCAAAGATAAGGTGTCCATAGGTGCGTGGATTTCCTGCATCTATTTACAAAGTGTGATGAAAAGTTTGGTACTAATCGTCATCTCAGAATTGAAACCTGAATCATTGCATTGCTACAAGTGAAAACAAATTGATCAAAGATGTTATGGAAAGTTCCATATCCTGCAAGTTCCTCAGTAGTTCTTAGATTCATGGTATGCCAGACTAGCTTTTGCCAGTTTACGGATTACTTCCTTGCTGCTAGGTGCTGATGTCCACAGCTGAGAACAGCGGGTAATGAGTTTTTATTATGTAAGTCCCTGCTATTTCAGAGTTTTATTTCTCTCTGTGTCCTCCTTCTGGTATCAGTAGCTTTTATTTTATCTTTATGTGTATGTGTATGTGTCTGTATATTTGTGTATTCTAAAGAATAACTGAAGAGTTTTTTCAACTACCACATTGAGATAAATCCATAGGATTAATGTACCTTCAAAAACTTAAAGAATGCTTATAATCTATTTTATTACTCACTGGTTGTACTTTATTTTTATTTATTTATTTTTTCATTTATTTTTATTAGTTGGAGGCTAATTACTTTACAATATTGCAGTGGTTTTTGTCATACATTGACATGAATCAACTGTACTTTATTTTTAAATATGATTGTCTGCATTGTTCCCTGGTCACTAAAAGTACTTGATGAAAGGTACAGCTGGATGTAAATATATTGAAAGAATAGTGTTTGTTTTTCGCAGGCATTTTTTAAACACCCACTGTGTGCTTGACATTGGTGACACTCACTCAGGTTTCTGTCACTCTGGCTGTGCATATTAGAGTCAACTGTTGCCAGTTCATGGAGGAACAGAATTCCTTTACCACAGTAAAATACTTTTGGATGAGTTGTGTATTAGAGTTCTCCAGAGAAACAGGAACAATACGAGATGACATAAACATGGCTATAGCTGCAGATGTAGAACTGAGGTTTTCAGTAGGACTTGGCTCATGAGATTATGGAGACTGAGAAGTCCCAAAATCTGCAGATGGCAACCTGGAGACCTGGGAAAGCTGATGATAAACTTCCAGCCCAAGTGCAAAGGCCTGAGAACCAGGAGAGCTGATGGTATATTTCAGTCTGATTCCTAGTCTAAATGAGGAGAAGTTCTTCTGATGTCCCAGCTCAAAGATAGGCAGGGGGTGGGAATTCTCTCTTGCTCAGCCTTTTATTCTGAGTCCCATTCATATTGGGACCATCTGCTCACAAAAGTGGGCTTCCCAGTGGCACTAGTGGTGAAGAATCTGCCTCCCAATGCAGGAGACTAAGAGATGGGAGTTCGATCCCTGGGTTGGGAAGATCCCCTGGAGGAGGGCACAGCAACCCATTCCAGGATTCTTGCTTGGAGAATCCCATGGGTAGCAGCCTGGTGGGCTATAGTCCACAGGGTCACCAAGAGTTGGACACGACTGAAGTGACTTAGCACACATGCATGTTCACAAAGGCAGTCTGTCTGTTTAGTGTACAAATTCAGATGTTAATCTCATTCTGAAACACCCCCACAGACACACCCAGAATAATGTTTAACCAAATATCTGGGTACCCCAGGGCCTAGTCAGATTGAAAGTGAAAGTCACTCAGTCATGTCTGACTCTGCAACCCATGGATATATATAGTTCATATAATTCTCTAGGCCAGAATATTGGAGTGGGTAGCCGATCCCTTCTCCAGTGGATCTTTCCAACCCAGGGATTGAACCCAGGTCTCCCACATTGCAGGTGGATTCTTTACCAGCTGAGCCAAGAGGGAACCCCAGGAATACTGGAGTGGGTAGCCTATCCCTTCTCTAGGGGATTTTCCTGACCCAGGAATTGAACTGGGGTCTCCTGCATTGCAGGCGGATTCTTTACCAACTGAGCTATCAGGGAAGCCAGGTTGACCATGAAATTAATAATCACCAAATGTTATAGAATTTTATAATGGCTGTCAGTACAGTTTAAAACATGTTCAGTGTTTTCCTAAAATCAAACAAAAATGAAATCTGATTTTTAAAAAATAGTTTACAAAACAAAATGGGTAATCAGCATTGTCACCATTTAGGGTAGGCACATAACATAGTGGAAAGGTTATGAACTTTGGAATTAGACAGACAAGCTTGAGTTGCATTTCTGTGACTTACTGGCTGTGGATCCTGGGCAATTACTTGTATGAACTGTAATTTTGTGATCAGTTTTAAAATGAAAAGAAACCAACTTCACAATGGTGTTTAGATGAAAGAAAATCTAATTTTAGGATGCAGTAGATGATCAATAAATAAAATTAGTTATTTGAAAGTTGACCATAAGTGATGCCATAGATCATTTTGTTAAAAAGAGTCTTTTATCTTGAAGTGATTTGACCTTTTTTTCATTGCCTGATGTAGTCATGTTAGCATATAACTATGTCCTAGAGACATGCTTATGAATTACTAAAGCTTTCTCTCTTGTTCTTTTAACAGAGTTAAATTAGAAGAGAGAGGAGTTGCTGAGAGTCCTGTAACAGTTAGTAATGGGGACAGTACTCGTTTATTACCTAGAAAAGCAAAGAAGCGGGCATTTAAGTTGGACGAAGATGAAGAAACCGAACCAGATTACAGAAATTCAAAGAAGCATTGGAAGAGGCATGAGAACAATAACAGTGAGAAGACCTTGGATCTAGAACCGAAAGCAGCCACAGAGCAGAGTGTGGGGAAAAAAAACAAGAGGAAGAACAAAGCCACGTGTGATGTGGTGGAGGTTGATGATGGAGAGACTGAAAAAAAATTGCCAAAGAAGAAGGAGAAACGTGAATATAAAAAGCATGCCAAGACTCCCAAGTCTTCTAAAGCACAGTCTGTGAAAGAGTGGACCATCCAGAAGTGCAGCCCTAAAGCTCTTCCTGCTAGAAACAGCCTTGTGAAAGCCAACCGGAAAGGTGGCATGGTCGTCCGTACAAAAGACAGTCCTGATTCCTCCTCGGAGTCTGAGTCTTACCACGAATCAACTAGTGATGCTGTCAGCAACGTCATCTTGGAGGTCAGACATTCCTCACAGAAAATCTCGACTGACATGTCAAAGGACGGATCCTCTGTGAAAACCACAGCTACAAACAAAGTGGCTCCAAAAACTGGTTTTACCTCAGCCCCTGTCAAGGGCAAGACCTCCAGAACATCATCTTCTAGTTCAGACTCTAGTTCAGAGTCAGACGATCAATGCGCGATGCCAAAGAGCACCCCCGAGTGTACTGCAGGGTTCTTAAAGACTGTAGGCCTCTTTGTAGGAAGAAATTGTCCAGGGCCATCATCACAGGTTCCAAACGCCACTGGATGGAAGCAGTCGGACCCAAACAGTGGTAGACAGGTCCTGTGTCCCCCTCCTAACGTGACTCTCCCCGCCAGTTTGGGAAGAGGTTGGGGTAGAGGAGAGGACCTTCTTTCCTGGAAAGGAGCGAGGGGGCGGGGTATGCGGGGGAGAGGTCGAGGACGAGGGCATGCTGTTCCCTATGTTTTAAATAGAAACGCCGACTATCAGAAGCAACAGCAGTTGAATGAAATGGTGACAAATTCATCTACCATTATCCAGGCAAGTATTACTGTGAGCTTATGTCTTCCCCTTTCCTCATGTTGTGTGTCTGGAGTTGATGTCGGGGTTCACATTTTCCCACCAGTAACAAAATCTCGTGACTAACACTGTTTTTCAGAATCCCATAGAGACACACAAGAAGGACTACAGTCTCTTACCATTGTTAGCAGCTGCCCCTCAAGTTGGAGAAAAGATTGCATTTAAGGTATATATTCAAAAAACAACAACAGTTACAACAAAAGAGTTTATTCCTTTTCCAAATAAACTTATTCATTAGCACATTAGGTTACATTTGTATTTATAAGTTAATATAATTTATGTTAATAAAATTTAATGAATTATTGAACTAACTTATATGTATAAAAACTCTTCCTGAATTATATCTTTCATGTTTTCTTGCCAAGCATGTAGTAGGTGCCCAGTAGTTATTTTCTGAGTGAATAAAAATGACTCAGCCTGGTGTCTGGAACATAGTAACTGCTCAATAAAAAAAAGACTCTACATGTCACCTCCAGACCTCCCAAACCCCCACAAAGAACCTTTCCTACTTGAAGCCCTGTTTTGCTACAGGCTCTTGGCAAGGCTTCCTGAGTGGTGGAGTAAGCCCCGGAACATGGCATGTTTTGTTTTCTCAGGAGTAAGGAAAAGGAAACATGGGGTATCTGTATTTGTGAGTTTTTTTTTCTTTTTTAGCTTTTGGAACTAACATCCGATTATTCTCCTGATGTCTCTGACTACAAGGTAAGGGTCTTTATTTACAAATAATCAAATGTCAGTACATTAAAGAAGCTAACATCATGTTTAATTTTGCTAATTACAGATAACATAGATTTTTATGGAGTGAACAGTGCCGTAAAGAAGAAAATAAAAATATTATCAAAATGTAAACTTTTTAATAATATCACATTGAAGTTTCCCAGTGTTACTTTTCTTAATACCCACGAGGAGAATGACAAATTTTTTTTTTTAACTCAGTTTTTTCTGATCAGCTTAGATACACAAAGTTATTTGAGTATCCGTCCCCCATGATCCTCATCTTTGAAAGAAAATAAAATAGCTCTTAGTCAGAAAGGGCTTCCTAGGTGGTTCAGTGGTTAAGAGTCTATGTGCCAGTGCAGGACATGCAGGGTTCAGTCCCCGGGTCTGGAAGACCCCCTGGAGTAGGAAATGGAAACCCACTCCAGTATTCTTGCTGGAGAGTCCTGTGGACAGTGGAGCCTGCTGAGTGAGCACGCACGTACAGACTCAGCCAGGAAATCTGATTATTCTTGGCATGGGAATCTATTTCATATGTTTATGAATTCCTATTGGTTCAGTCAGTTCAGTTGCTCTGTTGTGTCCGACTCTGCATCCCCATGGACTGCAGCACACCAGGCTACACTGTCCATCATCAACTCCTGGAGCTTGCTCAAACTCATGTCCATCGAGTCGGTGATGCCATCCAACCATCTCATCCTCTGTCGTCCCCTTCTCCTCCTGCCTTCAATCTTTCCCAGCATCAGGGTCTTTTCAAATGAGTCAGTTCTTTGCATCAGGTAACCAAACTATTGGAGTTTCAACTTCAGCATCAGTCCTTCCAATAAATATTCAGGACTGATTTCCTTTAGGATTTGATCTCCTTGAAGTCCAAGGGACTCTCAAGAGTCTTCTCGAACAGCATAGTGCAAAAGCATCAATTTGTTGGGTCTTAGCTTTCTTTATAGTCTAACTCTCACATCCATACATGACTACTGGAAAAACCACAGCTTTGACTAGACGGACCTTTGTTGGCAAAGTAATGTCTCTGCTTTTTAATATGCTGTCTAGGTTGGTCATAACTTTTCTTCCAAGGAGCAAGCATCTTTTAATTTCATGATTGCAGTTAGCATCTGCAGTGATTTTGGAGCCCAAGAAAACAAACTCTGTCACTGTTTCCATTGTTTCCCCATCTATTTGCCATGAAGTGATAGGACCCGATGCCATGATCTTCGTTTTCTGAATGTTGAGTTTAAGCCAGTTTTTTCACTCTCCTCTTTCACTTTCATCAAGAGGCTCTTTAGTTCCTCTTTACTTTCTGCCAGAAGGGTGGTGTCATCTGCGTATATGAGATTATTGATATTTCTCCTGGCAGTCTTGATTCCAGCTTGTGCTTCATCCAGCCTGGCATTCCTGTTGGTTACTATGATCTAATATGGTTTCTTTTGCTTTACCAGTTAACCATAGGTAATTCACAAATATTATCCTTGGAATTTCCTCTTTTAATATTTGTGTGGGACTTAATATTGGCATATGAACTTCATCATAGTTCAGCAAAAGTATGACTCAGTGGGATTATAGAATTACATGTTGTCTTTCCTTTTCTTACCCATTCAAAATTTTGTTAAAATATTGTTAAAATGCATACTTTATTATTTTGATGTGAGATTCAGAATGTAAGTCCATTTTTAAAGGAAATAATTGATATGTTAACATAGTAATATAGATAAGGTACAACAGTGAGTCAATCTGAATTGATACCTTGGAAGTCTTTTAAAATCTTGGTAAGAATCTTTGTTCAAAAGCAGGCTAGAAGAAGAATCAGTTCATGAAGGGATTTGCTTGGTTAGTTCTGGGTAATTGGTGTATTTTGCATCTTTTCATCTTAGTCCCTTAATATAGGTGACCACCAAACTTATCATCTACATCAGAACACTTGCAAATGAAAAGGATTACTATTGTATTGATAATTTATACTGAAAGGAAACATAAATGGACCTGTCTTGAGCAGACCAGGATGTTTTTTCACCCTACCACAGATGATTGATTTAATTCTGCAGTGTGTGAGGAAATGGAAATAAACATAGAATTTATATGTCAATCATTGATTCGAGATGATATAGATTTTTTAAAATGCATATTAAATAGATGTTGGTCATTATAGTTATTATTTTGGAAAGCTGTTTGCTACTTTGTTTCCAGTATTTTTAGGGCTTTTTTGAAGTTGCTTTCAGAGCCATTTCAAGAGTGAAAATCAATGTTACTTTTTTGCTTTGAAGTCAAATGCTGTTATCCAGCTAGATGATTAGCTTTATTCATTAAGCTTGTCTTTAAAGTCAAAGCTACCTTCAAAGAATGTAGTCTCCCCAGCCCCCTGACCCTGTCTAATATGTATCCATAGGATTTTAACTTATGGAGGTGACTGAGTGGTAACACAGCAGAGTCAGTGCTACTGAAGAGAAGTATTTATTATTTACATTTCCCAAGAGAAAGGAGAATGCCACGCCAGGCAGGACTCCAGATGCCAGCACCTGGCTGTGGCCGGGAGGCAGGGGCAGGAGTGAGGAGCTTCCATCCAGGTTTCCTTGGGGTTGGAGGGCAGGTCAGGGAGATGGCTCAGGGCAGGCTAGTTTGGATAACTAGAGGCTGTGGGCTCTAGGGCTCTTCCTAGCTGTGTAGTGCTTGCTCCGGGGATAATTTAGACCAGAGAAATGTGGTCTGCTGTGGAAGTTTTATTCCAAATACATGTTGACTTATTTAAAAAATTGTTTGTTGAAATAAAATTCACATAAAACTCACCATCTTAACTATTTTTAAATGGTTTTAGTACACTCATTATATTTCACATGTTGATTTTTGACTTGGACTTTTATTTTTGAAAGGAAGGAAGAATATTAAGCCATAACCCGGAGACCGAGCAAGTAGACATAGAAATTCTTTCATCCTTACCTGGTGAGTCTTCTAGAAAAAAATTTGAAAACGTAGGCTCTTCATGTCTGCACTGGTTTCTGAATAGCTTCTATACGCAGGAGCCGCTGTCTTCCTTGGCCACTGTGGTTACAGTGCTCTCTGCTGCCTCCGTTAGCACAGAGGGCCTAGGGGTGGGCTGCACTGCGCTTCCACTAGTGGGGCTGCGTGTCTGCTGAGAGTTGTTGGGTTTGTCCCCCAAACTATTAGGCACGTTGTTCTTTTTATTGTAACTTGTAATTTCATAAAATTACATCAATTAATGAAAATTGATGGAAAAAAAAATTATGTCTATGAAACCTAAATTGAATGCTGACTCAGGATCGTTGCTGAAAATTGAATTACATGTGATGGGTTAGCTATAAGAGTTTGGGAGGAATTTGATAAAAATCTGAGAAGATTCTGCACATAAATTGTGTTGCTAGTCTTATATTCTTGCATCCACTTAAAAAACAAAAAACCTCAGGACTTCTCCTGACAGTCCAGTGGTTAAGACTGCATGCTCCCAATGCAGAGGGTGTGGGTTCGATCCCTGGTCGGAGAACTTAAGATCCTCCATGCTGCGTGGCATGGCCAGAAAACAAAACTAAACAAAACTCCTCAAAACTCAAAAACTGGAAATTGCATATATGCATTAGGGATAAAGTTTCTAAAAGAAAGACAGCTCCAGTCAGTGGACTCATAAGACCTACTAGCTCTGTTTGAAAAGGTTGGCAAATGAACATACTTCTCTGTGTTAAAGTAAAATGTCTGAAATATAAGTGTAGCCACACTCTCATGCATTATTTTAAATGGTTCCCTGCTTTATCCCTGAATCACCCCACCCATTTTTGGTTCTGAAACCCTGGAATAACAGGACCTTTATTGTGTGTGGCTTAACTCGGGTTGTGTTTGCAGGGGTCCCTGGCCAGAGATTAGAGGAGATCCCTTTTTCTTTAGCAGACTCTAAGGAATTAATTATTTTCTGTTCATGTTTAAATAAGATAGTAAAAGATTCAAGACTCTAGTACATAGAAATCATTCAGAAAGATTTTTCAGGGGATTTCCCTGGTGGTCCCGTGGTTAGGATTTGACACTTTCTTTGCTGGGGCTCAGGTTCAATCCGTGGTTGGGGAACTAAGATCCTGCAAACTATGAGGGCACGCAGAAAAAACACAAACAAAAAACCTTACACTGGTTTTCCAGCTTTCTTCTGATTAGATTTCATTTGAAGAAATCCTCCTTAGGAATGTTGGACAGAGGTTTGTCCGTGGTCAAATTCTGTGGACACAGCCTGATCACTTCTTGTCAGGTGATTGACAGTGATGATATCCAATTAGAACTTTTCTTTTTGGGAGCATCAAGAAACAGTTGATCTGTTTTCTAGCAGAAATACAGACAGTCCTCACTTTGCATTGTTCTAATATACATGAATTTCAGTTACCATGGTTTTGTTAAATAAAACCAGTCTCCAGTGACTTGGTATATTAACTCTTCTTTTTAAAAATATTTATTTCTTTGCACTAGGTCTTAGTCGTAGATCTAAGTTGCAGGATCTTCCCTTGTAGCGTGTGGGATCTAGTTCCCTGACCAGGGATCAAACCTGGGCTCCCTGCATTGCGGGTGTGGAGTCTTAGCCACTGGAGCACCAGGGAAGGCCCTGTTAGCTGTGAGTAACTGTGTGAAGTACTACCAGCTCTCCAGCCCACAGATCGCTGCACGGTAGCAGGTGCCCATTATGATCGGTGACAGTCACCTTGCTTCTTACAGTGTTTTGGTGCTGGTCACTGTGACCTGGTGCTCAGCTCCCACGCCACAGCGAAGTGTGCAGCTGTGGTGCCTCCGTGCCTCCGTGACAAACCCACGCGTCACTCTACAAAAGCGGGTAATCAAGTAGGGAACTGGCCAACAGAAATGACAGCGTGACAAAGAAACAAAGTGATGATGTGAAAAGTAACATCCAAATTTAATTGAAGTGAAATCATAGAAGAAATAACTCACTGTGGAAATGCTGACATTGAGCTTTCTGTGAACTTCTTGACATCAGTGAGGAAAGTGGTCATGATGAAAGAAATAAGGATGTCCTAGAAATTACATAAGCAAAAAACTGGACAAAACTGAAAAAGAAACTCTCAGATCTATTTCATAACCTTCAAAACTCAAAGGGTAACGTGCTGAAAGTAGACTCAAACAGAAAGGAGTATGATGGCTGTGCCAGGCGTGGAAAAGATCCTCACTCTGCACGTGCTTAGATGGCAAGGGGGCGAGCACTGTTCAAACCACCCTGGGTGTGTGTGGACACAGAACATTCTCTAATTCTCATTTTTTCTGCTTTACATTAGGTCAGTGTCCTACATAAATAGCAGTTTTACTGTGTTTTCATTTCCCTATACAGTAAAGGTTTGAATGTTTTGACAAAAAATTTTAAAGATCATGAGACAGTCATAAGTTTCCCCACTGATTAAGATTGTTTTGCATGATTTCAACCTGTGTGGTCATTTTTATAGCCCCACCCTACCATGTAAAATGAGGACTGCTGTGTTACCAAGTAAGCATGTATAATTTCTGCGGACACAACAAGATACAAGAATTTTGCAGAATTCACATCACCTTCTCTTGTTGAAACAAACCAGTTTTGGGGGGATTATCTTGTGGTTACACATTCTTTTCTGGGATTACTAGTGATAGTGTATCAGCTCATTGCTTTTCTGTGAAGGAAAGATCGTTGCTGATGCATACCTGAGAAGCTCCTGTGTGTTGACACAGGGTTTTCAGAGCATCTCCTGTCACTGAGCACTCCATGCTTTCGTGTGTGTACCCAGCCTCCACGTCAATGGACAGTTTGTTTGTGGTGGTTTTTCTAACGATATGAATTCCCTGTAGAGGATCTTTTTCACTGCTGGGAAATGACTTATTGTCTCTCCTTCCTACCATCTGGTTTCAGCCATGAAAGAACCTGGGAAATTTGATTTGGTTTATCACAACGAAAATGGAGCTGAGGTAGTGGAGTACGCTGTGACGCAGGAGAAGAGGGTAGGCACGCTTCTCTTCTTGGGATTGCTTGGTCGTCCATTCGCTTGACTGGCTGCTGGTGGTCTGGAAGGTGACGCTGCAGCTTTCTGCACTGCCTATATAAAATCAGAGAGGATCCCAGCCTTGGGGGGTCCCCGGAAGTCTCCACCATGTCTCCTTACAGTGACTACTACCTCCCAAGAGTTACCATGATTCTGACTTAGGATAGTGCAGATAATTTTGAAGAATGACACACAGTGATGAATCTGTCTTCTGATTTTGCTTAAGTCCTCAAATTGCCATTTTAGGGAGTATATGGTTTAGAGCTTTGTTGGCAGCCAGACTTCCAGAGATGCTGGAATGGCTGTCTCATTAGAGTATGGTAGCATTGAAGTGAATAGAATTTATATTTAAGAAACCGCTTCTTAAGGTGTTTATACTTGAAATGTTATGATATTGTTCTGAAGTTTTAGTATTGCAAAGTCACGTTTTATCTGAAATGTAAACTTGTGGAAACCCTAACCAGACTGTATGTTTTGCTTTGTCTTTAGGATAGATGACACTCAGGGATTTACTCCAAAGGCACATTTTCAGGGTCTGTGGTAGGCTGTGCAGATTTGGCCCCGTATCCTATACTTCTTTATTTGCAATATATGCAGCCCCACTCTTTTGTTGAAATGTGTTCTTGGAAACTACACTGGAAAATTAAATGTTAGAGGCTTTCCTCTTGGAGGCCTTATTAAACTGAGGCCTGAAGTAGGGCCTGTAATTACATTTTTGGACACTAGATGGCTCTCATTATTCATGCAGATGGCCTTCGTTAGCTTTGCTTTCTCTTGGTAAAATGCGAAATAACTCCTCTGTTTTTAGGCAGCACAGGAAAAGAACTACAGAGCTGCACGGAAGGGCGTCAGCAGTCTAGTGATAACCCTCTGGACCGTATCTGCCTCCCAAGAGGTCTGCAGACTGCCTGTCCATAGAGACTGGTTGGGCAAATCCTTCTGACCCCTTGGTAACCAGCTGGTACCACCCGGCCCCAGCCCATGCTCTAAATCAAAGAAAGATGAAATATGTTTAATATAAAACTTAGCTGTGTTCTAGGTAAACAAGGCCTTCTACCTTAATTGAACTGAATTTACTGGGACTCAAATTACCTCCAGTCCTTAAGCATTCTTCACAAATGAAAATTGAAGTTTTTAACTGACTAAAATTCATATGACCTCAAAATGACATCTCTAAACTGAATATTTTCTGTTTTTCCTCAGATAAGCGTTTTTTGGAGAGAGTTAATAGATCCAAGACTGATTATCGAATCTCCGAGTAACACATAAAGTGTGGAGCTTCCCCGAGTATGACCTCTCCACCTCGTGGTTTATAAATGTCTTATTTGTGAAAGTGACTATAACCTGAACTGTTTTTTTTTTTAAAGAAGATTTGTGAGTTGTATGCATTTTTGGTTATCTTCCATTTGCTGCATAGGAAAAAATCTACCTCATCATTTAAAAGAACATGGGTGTTGCTTTTGTAGATCTTTTTTTTTCCAGGCTTAATCTTAGTAACAAAATTTACAACATGACATTCCTTCAGGCATCGTTTATAAAACAATATGTACGGTTTCGTCTCTTTTTTATTTTTTTCAACCATCAAGTAGCTATCGTCAGTAGGAGTTTGTAATACCAAATACAAGAAAGTGCTGTATATCTTGTCTCAGTAAGTTTTATTAAGTAACGTTTTAAAACATGAAAGCATGTTACTTGACTTAATTTTTTAAAATTTAAGTTGTTCCATTCAACGTGGAACATCTTATACATTTCAAGTATTTTATACTTGTGATTGTTGGGAGTTAACCAGTAGCTGGGTTTGTTACAGGCAATGAGTTAAGGAATCCTTTCGCACTTTTCTCAACTTTAAGATGAAGGATTCTCAGGGCCTGTGGAGAGCAGTGAAAATAAGTGTGTGTGCCTGGGAAAGAACTGGGGCTCCATTCAAGGGGGAGGATTCACTGTGAGCTCAGGCCAGGGTGACCCGCCCAGCCACTCGATCCCGGGTTCCTGGCTGAGTGTGCTGTGCTGGAGTGAGGGTCTTGAACAGAAACTTCCTTTTCTGTTGTTATTCAACACAAAGCTAAAAAGGCTGAAATATATACTGTGAAAATTGTTTTAACAAAACATCAGATCCCTCCTTTGGCTTTGCAGATTTTTAAATAAAATCATATTGAACTAAACTTCCGTGCTGAGTCATCTTGTTTGAGTTTTACAGATTGTTACCTTGTTTTATAATAATGCAAAAGATTAAAATTTTCTGTAACAAGAAGGTTTGCCTTGACTAAAGTCTTTGATGTTGCAAGGTTTAGTTCAGTGGAGTTCATGAGATCTGGGAGCAATTGGATCAAAGGAGATGTTGTCTAGTTTTAAGTTGCATGACACTGATGTGCATCAAAATGGGTATTTATTGATTTTTAAACGAGAAGTATGACTCCAGAAAGAGTGAGATTAACGTGAATGATGGAATCCTGGTACTGGGGCCCTGGTGTAAGCACGCTTTCTTTCCAGGGTTTGGAAAACAAGACAAATAGTAAAGGCCAACGGGTGCATGAAAACAGTGCTCAGCACCACTAGTCATCAGGGAAATCAAAATCACAGCCAGACATCACCTCACACCCGTTAGGAAGGCTCTTACCAAAAAGACAAGAAATAGTCATTGTTGGAGAGGGTGTGGAGAAAAGGAAACCTCTGCACTGTTGGTGGGAATGTAGATTCACTATGGAAAGCAGTATGGAGGTGCCCCCATTTTTTTTTTTTAATTGAGAATAAAACTATCATATGATCCAGCAGTTTCACTTCTGGGTATTTATCCAAAGAAAACAAAAACACTGACTTAAAAGGATTGCTGTATCCCCATATTCATTACAACATTATTTACAATAGTCAAGATATGGAGTCATTGATATCCATGGATGGGTGAAGAATGGGTGAATGGATGAAGTGGTGTGTGTATACATATATTATTCAGCCATAAGAGAGAATGAAATCTTGCCATTTGTGATAATATGGATGGATCTTGAGGGCATTATGCTAAATGAATTAAATCAGACAAAGACAAATACTATATGATCTCACCTATCGAATTTCAAAACAAACTTGAACAGATTGATGGTTGTCAGTGGCATGGGCTGAAGGTGGGCAAAATGGTAAAGAAGGTCAGAAGTATAAACTTCGAGTTATAAAATAAGTCCTGGGGGTACAATATACAGTATGGTGTAGATAATAATACTGTATTGCATACTGCATTTGAAAGTTGTTCAGAGAGTAGATCTTACAGGTTCTCATCACAAGAAGAAAATGTTACTGTCTGGTGACTATAGACTTTTTGTGGTGGTCATTTTGCAATGTATGTAAGTATTGAATATGTTATACTCCTGAAACTAATGTTATGTGTCAATTAGACCTCAGTTTAAAAATAAAAAAGACCTCAGGATGTCTTTTCTTTGGATTATAATCAGTTCATGAGTCACCATTTCCTCTATGGTGGTGGTTTTCAAAGTGAATAGCAGTCTACCAGAAGAGTCATGGTTTCAATGTAGGGGGTCATTACCTGCATTTTGAAAAATGAAATAGGGTAGAAAAATAGTGTGCCACATTCAGTAAATTTCAGTTTGCTTTATGAAAGAAACAATTTACAATTTATGTGTGCCCTGGATCATCATGTAAAATGTAAATTATTTCTTGTTTGAAATCTGCTATAATTGTCAGATGTGGAAACTCTAAACAATTATTCTAGGAGTGAGAGATAAGAGGAGAGGTGAAAACATAGGCAAAAAGTCCATGCTAAGGACCAAATCTGCCTCACTGCTCCTTGACTGGTGGTCCAGAAGTACAGTTTTGTTTTTTTTAATATTTATTTATTTGGCTTAGTTGCATCATGAGGGGTCTTCCTCACAGTATTCAGACTCCAGTTGCAGCACGTGGGCCCCGGAGTACACAGGCTCAGTACTTGTGGCATTTGGGCTCAGTTGCTCCACGGCACGTGGGATCTTGGTTCCCTGACCAGGGATGGATCCCACATCTTCTGCATTGCAAAGTAGACTCTCTACCACTGCTCTGCCAGTGAAGTCCCAGAAGCACCGTTCTTGATGCCAGTCAGTATTATTCTAGGATTATTCTCTGGGTCACAATAGGGACTCAGCTAACTCTTCTCAACTCAGTATTGAATAACTTGCCAAAGACCACCCAACAGAAGAGGGAGAGCCTAGTGTTGTTTCAGAGCAGTGACGGCCGTCCCTAAGGCGGCTCTATCTTGGCCTGAGTGCTCGCCCCCCTGCTGCCTTTGTCCTCGGGAGCTCAGATGAATCTTCTGGCTAATTGCCTTTCTGGTCCCACGACCCAGTTTCGTCCCTCTTCAGGCTGTCCACTCATCATTAAGTTCTCTTTTTTAAAAAAATCAAATTTTTATATATATTTTTGGTTTGGATTAAAAAATTTTTAAAGAAAACAGCTTTATTGAGATACAACTTATATACCAAAAGTGCACATCTTTAATGTGTTCAATTTGATGAATTTAGACATGCATACAGTTCTGAAACCATCACTATAACCAAAGTAATACGTATCTGTCACCATTGATTCATGTTGTATGGAAGAAACCAACACAACATTGTAAATCAATTATCCTCCAATTAAAAATAAATGTTAAAAAACATCACTACCAAAAGTTTTCCATACCCTTTTTTTTTGGTTTTGTTTTTGTAGTAAGAACACAGCATGAGGCCTAGCCTCTTAACACAATTTTTAAGCACACAATATAGGTATTGTTAACTTTGTTGTACAACAGACCTCTAGAATGCATTCATCTCACATAACAAACTTCATACTCGTTGAACAGCAACTCCCCATTTCCCATACCACCTGTCTCTGGGAACCATCATTTGCTTCTATGTGATTATTCTAGATATCGTATATAAGTGAAGTCATGCAGTATTTATCCCTCTGTGACTGGTTTACTGAGTATAACGAATGCCCTTTGGTGCATCTATGTCGTCACATAAGGCAGGATTCCCTTCTTTTTTCAAAGCTGAAAAATACTCCATTCTATGTACTACCACATTTCTTTATCCATTCATTCATGGATGGACACTTAGGTTGTTCCACTTCTTGGCTACTGTAAATAATAAAAACATGGTAACTGGTTTTTTTTTTTCTGGCTGTGCTGCTCTGCTGGGTCTTGTGCATGGGCTTTCTCTGGTAGTGGTGTGTGGGACCTTCTCTGGGTGTGCTGTGTGAGGGAGCTTCTCTAGGTGTGCTGTGAGGGAGCTTCTCTAAGTGTGCTGTGTGAGGGAGCTTCTCTGGTTGTGGTGTGTGGGACATTCTCTAGGTGTGCTGTGTGTGGGAGCTTCTCTGGTTGTGGTGTGTGGGACATTCTCTAGGTGTGCTGTGTGTGGGAGCTTCTCTGGTTGTGGTGTGTGGGACCTCTAGGTGTGCTGTGTGAGGGAGCTTCTCTGGGTGTGCTGTGTGAGGGAGCTTCTCTGGGTGTGCTGTGTGAGGGAGCTTCTCTGGGTGTGCTGTGTGAGGGAGCTTCTCTGGGTGTGCTGTGTGAGGGAGCTTCTCTGGGTGTGCTGTGTGTGGGAGCCTCTCTGGTTGTGGTGTGTGGGACATTCTCTAGGTGTGCTGTGTGTGGGAGCTTCTCTGGTTGTGGTGTGTGGGACATTCTCTAGGTGTGCTGTGTGTGGGAGCTTCTCTGGTTGTGTGTGGGACCTCTAGGTGTGCTGTGTGAGGGAGCTTCTCTAGGTGTGCTGTGTGTGGGAGCTTCTCTGGTTGTGGTGTGTGGGACCTCTAGGTGTGCTGTGTGAGGGAGCTTCTCTGGGTGTGCTGTGTGAGGGAGCTTCTCTGGGTGTGCTGTGTGTGGGAGCTTCTCTGGGTGTGCTGTGTGTGGGAGCCTCTCTGGTTGTGGTGTGTGGGACATTCTCTAGGTGTGCTGTGTGTGGGAGCTTCTCTGGTTGTGGTGTGTGGGACATTCTCTAGGTGTGCTGTGTGTGGGAGCTTCTCTGGTTGTGGTGTGTGGGACCTCTAGGTGTGCTGTGTGAGGGAGCTTCTCTGGGTGTGCTGTGTGAGGGAGCTTCTCTGGGTGTGCTGTGTGAGGGAGCTTCTCTGGGTGTGCTGTGTGAGGGAGCTTCTCTGGGTGTGCTGTGTGAGGGAGCTTCTCTGGGTGTGCTGTGTGAGGGAGCTTCTCTGGTTGTGGTGTGTGGGACATTCTCTAGGTGTGCTGTGTGTGGGAGCTTCTCTGGTTGTGGTGTGTGGGACATTCTCTAGGTGTGCTGTGTGTGGGAGCTTCTCTGGTTGTGGTGTGTGGGACCTCTAGGTGTGCTGTGTGAGGGAGCTTCTCTGGGTGTGCTGTGTGAGGGAGCTTCTCTGGGTGTGCTGTGTGAGGGAGCTTCTCTGGGTGTGCTGTGTGAGGGAGCTTCTCTGGGTGTGCTGTGTGTGGGAGCTTCTCTGGGTGTGCTGTGTGTGGGAGCCTCTCTAGTTGTGCACGGGCCTCTTTAGTTGCAGTGTGCAGGATCTTAGTCCTCGACCAGGGATTGAACCAATGTCCCCTGCCTTGGAAGGCAAATTCTCGCCCACTGGACCTCGAGGGAAGTCCCCACTGTGAAGTTCTAAACTGCCTGAGCTCTCAGGTGTTCAGCTCTGTATAAAAACACCCTGACTTGGTCCAGTTTCACACTGGATCTTTACCCTCTACTTGGGAAAGCTTCAACCTCTCCAGTTCCACCTCCATCACTGATATGATGGATCTCCTCTCTGCTGTCCTCATCACGGACATTGTGATGGTCAATCCATCACCTGTTGACTTCTTTTTTAGTTACTTTCAAACCTCAATTGGTTGGGTCATTGACTTCCTACTCCTTTAACTGTTCTGAAGGGATGACATCACACTTTACACAGGTGAAAAAAATAGCCTGCTGGAGATGTAGGTACTATTTGGTTTAATTTTCAATTCTTATTCATATCTAAAAGCAGCTATTCCAAACTGTCTTCTTCAAACTGCACCCCCTCCCCTGGGGGCTCTTGCTCTTGACAAAGATGAGGAGGACGGTGAATCGCACCGCTCTCCTTCCTTCTCTTCTCAGCAGTGACTGTCATGGTTTGGTTTTCTTCCCTGGTGACTGTTCTCAGTTTTTGCTTGCAAGGCCAACTGTATTAGTCTCGATCCAATCAGGAGAGAGAGAACACACAGGAATTCAACCAGATAATTACTAACTATAGCAAGGGCTGGAGTCATGAGGGACTGACTATTAGGAAATAGAACTCTTAAAAATATGGTAATAGCAGTTACGAGAGGCGGCCACAACCCCTGGGGCTGAGATAGAGCCCCCAAAACCCCCACCCCTGGGGGTTGTGATCAGACCTTGTTGGGAGGGCTGCTGGAAATCCACCATCTTTCAAATCGTGACACATTAAATTATGCAGAATTTTTAAATTACATTTATTAATACTGCCAAATGTCTGATCTCACCAGAAAGTTCTTTTAGTATTGGGAAGCTATCAGCTCACTATTACCAGATACAAGTTTTCCAAAATTGTAATTTTTGCTTGAAAGCTCAAATTTTTTTTGTTGGCAATTAACACCACACACACACACACACACACACACACACACACAATTATTCTTGAAGGAGAAGGTCGCTTCATTCATTGTCAAGACAACATCTGGCAATACCCATGTCTGCATGACCACTGGTTTTCTATCAGTAATTATTTCAAGTAATACTGGTGTTCCATGAAAAATGGGGCAGTCCAACTCACAATGCAACCAGTTGCACATACGGTTTTCCTTGGGACAACCCTGCTATACTATGGTATGAAGCCTTTAAGGGTCATGATTTAATAACAGTTGTCTCTGCTGCATCAAGGACGTTCTCAAGTGCAACTGTCTTCCTCCCCTCCCCCCCCCCCCCAACTGTGAGTGAGAAAGCCAGGCCACCACTGGCTAGATTGGTGTTCAAGTGCAGGGCTGGTTGCTTTTGCACCATCACTGCAAACAACAACACGTGAAAAGACAAATGACGTCTTAGGAGTTCTGACCTCACAGAACCCCTGTAAGTGTCTAAAGGGCCTACCTGCAGGGAGTTCACAGGCTGCATTTGCAGAACTGCTGAGGAAAGTTACAGTGCAAAGAACGGGTTTTGAAGTCTGAGCTACATGACAAAGGTAAGTGCCTTCATTTGTAGAATGAGACCAACACACCTTAGATTTGTAATGAAAGGTCAAAGTAATGTTTGTAAAATGTGACATTCAGAAAGTATTGGTCTATCCTTAAGACTTTAATATGAATCTACAGAAACTAATTGATAAAATGAACCCTGGTGGTCCAGTGTTTAGGTGGAAAAGTCCCTTGGACTGCAAGGAGATCCAACCAGTCAATCCTAAAGGAGATCAGCCCTGAAACTTCATTGGAAGGACTGATTCTGGCTCTAGGTAAGTGAGCACACCATTGTGGTTATCTGGGTCATGAAGATATTTTTTTGTATAGTTTTTCTGTGTATTCTTGTCATCTCTTCTTAATATCTTCTGCTTCTGTTAGGTCCATACCATTTCTGTCCTTTAGTGCCCATCTTTGCATGAAATGTTCCCCTGGTATCTCTAATTTTCTTGAAGAGATCTCTAGTCTTTCCCATTCTATTATTTATTAGGTCCATGAATCAAGGTAAATTAGAAGTGGTCAAACAGGAGATGGCAAGAGTGAACACTGACACATTAGGAATCAGTGAACTAAAATGGACTGAAATAGGCGAATTTAATTCAGATGACCATTATATCTACTATTGTGGGCAAGAATCCCTTAGAAGAAGTGGAGTAGCCCACATAGTCAACAAAAGAGTCTGAAATGTAGTACTTGGGTGCAATCTCAAAAATGACAGAATGATCTATTTGTTTCCAAGACAAGCCATTTAGTATCACTTAATCCAAGTCTATGCCCCAACTGGTAATGCTGAAGAAGCTCAAGTTGAACAGTTCTATGCAGACTTACAAGGCCTTCTAGAACTAACACCCAAAAAAGATGTCATTTTCATTGGAGGGGACTGGAATGCAAAAGTAGGAAGTTAAGAGATACCTGGAATAACAGGCAAATTTGACCTTGGAGTACAAAATGAAGCAGGGCAAAGGCGAACAGAGTTTTGCCAAGATAACACACTGGTCATAGCAAACACCCTCTTTGAACAACACAAGAGAAGATTCTACACAGGAACATCACCAGATGATCAATACCGAAATCAGATTGATTATATTCTTTACAGCCAAAGATGGAGAAACTCTACAGTTAGCAAAATCAAGACTGGCAGCTGACTGTGGCTCATATCATGAACTCATTATTGCAAAATTTAGACTTAAATTGCAGAAAGTAGGGAAAACCACTAGACCATTCAGGTATGACCTAAATCAAATCCCTTACAATTATACAGTGGAAGTGACAAATAGATTCAAGAGATTAGATCTGACAGAGTGCCTGAAGAACTATGGACGGAGGTTCATGACACTGTACAGGAGGCAGTGATCAAGACCATCCCCTGGAAAAAAAATGCAAAAAGGCAAAATGGCTGTCTGAGGAGGTCTTACAAATAGCTGAGAAAAGAAAAGAAGCAAAAGGCAAAGGAGAAAAGGAACGATATACCCATTTGAATGCAGAGTTCCAAAGAATAGCAAGGAGAGATAAGAAAGGTTTCCTCAATGATCAATGCAAAGAAATAAGGGAAAGCCAACTCAATGGACATGAGTTTGAGGAAGCTTTGGGAGATGTTGATGGACAGGGAAGCCTGGCATGCTGCAGTCTACGGGGTCGCAAAGAGTTGGACACGACTGAGTGACTGAACCTTCTTCTTGGTTGATTGATTCATTTCACTTTTCAAGTTATATTTATGTATCCTGCTTTAAAATGTTCATTCTAAAGATTCACTGCCTAAATGAGAGTGGAGTTGTAGCTAACACCCAGCTCTTTAAACAGTCTAGGAACCATGCTGGGAATGGATCAGCCAGGAGAATATCATCTCCTCTGTGTCCCAGTGGACTCAAGGGAGAAATAAAGCTCTGGTCTAAACTGTGAGTCTTTCCTGGAATCTAAGCACCCAATCTTTGATCATCGTAGGGTCATAAAATGTTAAAGCCAGAAGCCACCTTTGGAATGATGAAGCCCAAACTCCATTTTACCCTAAAACAGCAGGTTCAGAGGTGGTGAAATAACAGAGATGCTTGCGGTTGGAACAAGGGCACTAGAGTCTGATGAGCCAGGTACAGTTCTGTCTTATTCCCTTCGTTGTCATTTTCCCATAAGACAAGTCATCTAACTTCTCTGAACCTCAATTTCGTCATCACAGTAACCACCAATAAGAGTATGGTGAGGATTGAATGAGATAATAATGCATGTAAAGCATTTAGCACAGGCCCTGGCACATAGTAAATGCTTGATAAGACATTACTTTGCCAACAAAGGTCTGTCTAGTCAAAGCTATGGTTTTCCCAGTAGTCATGTATGGATGTGAGATTTGGACCATAAAGAAACCTGAGCGCCGAAGAATTGATGCTTTTGAACTGTGGTGTTGGAGAAGACTCTTGAGAGTCCCTTGGTCTGCAAGGAGATCCAACCAGTCAATCCTAAAGGAAATCAGTCCTGAATATTGGAAGGACTGATGCTGAAGCTGAAACTCCAATCCTTTGGCCACCTGGTGCAAAGAACTAACTCATTGGAAAAGACCCTGATGCTGGGAAAGATTGAAGGTGGGAGGAGAAGGGGATGACAGAGGATGAGATGGTTGGATGGCATCACTGACACAAAGGACATGAGTTTGAGTAAACTCCAGGAGTTGGTGATGGACAGGGAGGCCTGGTGTGCTGCAATACATGGGGTTGCAAAGAGTTGGACACGACTGAGTGACTGAACTGAACTGATATAGTTACCACTTATATTTCCATTTTGTGACTTCCTCAGGTCCTGCTCCAAATTTTTGGTAGAATTTGAATCCCTCTCTTTTTAGTTTATTTTCACTTGTTAGAAACAACTTGTGTCATATCTCATATCACGGTTGTCATTTTTAGATTTTCTTTAATTTCCTCCTTCAGGTAGGAGGAAGTCAGTCACTTAATTCTCATCAGTGATGTTTTTTTGAATAGGTGGCTTGGAGATGTCTATGATGAAATACAGAAATACAGATTTGGTTCAAATTTCACAAAATTTTATGCTAGTGTCCATTATTTGTTTTCATACCTTATCAAGACTCTACATTGTATTTAATTGCATTGAGTAGCTTCAGCTGCATGCAACAAATTCTGGTAAATTCTCTTTTCATTTTTATTCTATTAAGAATATTTTCTAATTTTCCTTGTTATGGCTTCTTAGATACACCCATCATTTAAAAGTGGACATTTAATTTCCAAATACATGGGATTTTGTTTAAAGTATCTTTAATATTAATTCCTCATGTTGATACTAACTTCTCATTTAAATGCTTTCTTCTCTGCAATCACCATCTGGGTTTTTTTTTTAGTCTAACTTCACTGAGGCTTTCAATGGCTAAGTTCAAGATCTTTCTCAGTAAATGCCATACTGGACTTGAAAATATGTGGGTTATTTTCAAATATCTTTTAATATTGATTTCTAACATAATTCCACAGTGCTAACAGACTCTGTATGATTTCAATACCCTTAGAACATGAAATTTTTGCATTTTTTTTGTGTGTCCCTGGATATGTTCTAGTGTCTCCTAGTTTAAAGTCTATGGAAACTTGAATGGAATTTGTATCTTGCTATTGTGTGAAAAATTTCACTGTTTTACATCCTTCCTCTCTGCAAATGTTTTGCCACAAGCATGCCATACGTGTACAATTTTGTAGTACCTTTTTTGGTTTGTTTGTTTTTTATGTATAACCCATTCTTTTTATTGTGGTGAAATATACATTATATAAAAGTTACCATCTTAACCATTTTAAAGTGTTAATGCAGTTCAGATATTAAATATATGAAATATATTCAGAAGGTTGTGCAGCCACCACCACCATCCATTTTCATAATTCTTTTCATCCAGTAAAACTGAAGGCAACTGAATCTGACTCTGTGCTCATTAGATAATAACTCCCCTGTCCCTAGTCCCTGGCAAACACCATTTTACTTTCTGTCTCTATGATTCTGACTACTCTTAAGTACTTTATACAAGGGGAATCATACAGAATTGGTCTTTTTGTGACTGGTTTATTTCACTTAGCATAATATCCTCAAGGTTCATTCCTGTTGTAGCGTATATCAGACTTTCTTTCTAAGGTGTTAAGTAATTTTTCTGATCGTGAAAATAATATATAAAACTCAGAGTTCTTGGTCTTATTTGCCATCTGCCTTCCACATACTCCAGAAGAGTAGTAGTTTGTGTCTCCTTTAGGAGGGCACAGAAGCTCCATTTAGGAACTTGGCCTGATGCCTGTCTGTTTGGGTCAAGGTAATTACTAGTGGTGCGATGCTCCCACAGTTTGAAACGTTTGACCTTTGACTTGACTTCAAGTTTGAAGACAGTATCATACACCATGCTCACTGTACGCTCAGTACCTTCGTGAAGCGAGTACAGAGTTCAGTAGGAGATGCCAGACTCCTTCCGAGGCCTAAACAAAAAGGATTCAGCTATAATGCTTTGCTGTAACTTGCTATTTGTCCAGCTGTAGTATGCTTTAAAGGGATGTGGCATCAGTAGGAATGTTACTTGGGAAAACGTCAGAAAGGAGAGCTACTGGGCAACAGGAAGTAGAGAGGTTGTAGGGTCGGGAGGCGGTGGGGCGGGATGACGATGCAAAAGCAGCTAGTGATACAGGTCCTGATGGTTTCCAACATGAAATAAGAAATATACGGCAAACCTTGGCCATCATAACTTTTTCTCTTTTCCTGAGGCTCCGCAATTACTTCAGGGGACGGGGCAAAGAATAAGGGATCTACAATTGCCCAAAAAGCATAGCCCGCTCCGAGGGTGGAGAGGACCGGGTTCCGGGTGGGGGGTGGGCACCGAGGAAACGCGATCCCGGTCCCGCAGCCGCATCAGTCACGCTGCCTCCACGGACAACCAGCCTTGGTAGCAGCCCGGCACCAGCGAGAGGCTCCAGCATGCTCGCGGGGCTGATGGGCTGTAGCCACACGCGCAGGTTCCCACCTCGCCATCAACCGGTTAGTAACTCAGCAGGAAGAAACACATACCGAATTCCACATTTAGGGGCTGAGCAAAAGGTTTGGAGCTGAATCCCTTTCGCTTAAGAATGTGCTCTTGTAAAATCAATAAGTAAAAAAAAGCCAAGCATAATTGAATACAAGAATGTGTTTTGGGCCTATTAACAGATAATTAGAATGAGCTGCTCTGTGTGCAACATGAATAAGTGTTTTGGTGCTTTTTTTTTTTTTTTTTAACTGTTTTACGATAATGATCAGTGCAATACTTTTCCCCCCTTCAATATAAATTCAAATGTATATTGTGTCATACATGGTCATATTAAACTTTTTAACAACAATACAGAAATAGAAGAAATACAGGTAACATCATCCCCCCTCCCATTTTTTTAAAAAACAAATGCTGTCTTACAAAACCGTTGGATTTCCAAACATTTACTGCATTAAAGCTGCCTGTTACCAACTCTCTTAGAATCTCCTTTGGGCAGCAGTCTTGAGAATGCCACTCAAATAATTACAGTAATGACAGTAATAAAAATATAGCTAATCTTTAATTTCTGGAAACAGCCAAGTTTGGTGGATAAAGTGGAGATACCATCTCTGTTTCCAAATGAGGTACAACTATAACATAATGTCCCTGATGTTACTGTGTGGGTCTGGAGGACAGCCACAGTTTTATATACCTTGGTAACAGTGGGGATCCAAGGACCTCAGATGAAAAACTCCAACTTTTTTTTTTTAATTAATTAATTTATTTATTTTTTCAGTGGGCTTTGTCATCCATTGACATGAATCAGCAATAGATTTACACGTATTCCCCATCCCGATCCCCGCTCCCACCTCCCTCTCCACCCAATTCCTCTGGGTCTTCCCAGTGCACCAGGCCCGAGCACTTGTCTCATGCATCCCACCTGGGCTGGTGACCTGTTTCACCATAGATAATATACATGCTGTTCTTTCGAAACATCCCACCCTCACCTTCTCCCACAGAGTTCAAAAGTCTGTTCTGTACTTCTGTGTCTCTTTTTCTGTTTTGCATAAAGGGTTGTCGTTACCATCTTTCTAAATTCCATATATATGTGTTAGTATGCTGTAATGTTCTTTATCTTTCTGGCTTACTTCACTCTGTATAAGGGGCTCCAGTTTCATCCATCTCATTAGAACTGGTTCAAATGAATTCTTTTTAATGGCTGAGTAATATTCCATGGTGTATATGTACCACAGCTTCCTTATCCATTCATCTGCTGATGGGCATCTAGGTTGCTTCCATGTCCTGGCTATTATAAACAGTGCTGCGATGAACATTGGGGTGCACATGTCTCTTTCAGATCTGCTTTCCTCAGTGTGTATGCCCAGAAGTGGGATTGCTGGGTCATGTGGCAGTTCTATTTCCAGTTTTTTAAGAAATCTCCACACTGTTCTCCATAGTGGCTGTACTAGTTTGCATTCCCACCAACAGTGTAAGAGGGTTCCCTTTTCTCCACACCCTCTCCAGCATTTATTGCTTGTAGACTTTTGGATAGCAGCCATCCTGACTGGTGTGTAATGGTACCTCACTGTGGTTTTGATTTGCATTTCTCTGATAATGAGTGATGTTGAGCATCTTTTCATGTGTTTGTTAGCCATCTGTATGTCTTCTTTGGAGAAATGTCTGTTTAGTTCTTTGGCCCATTTTTTGATTGGGTCATTTATTTTTCTGGGATTGAGCTGCAGGAGTTGCTTGTATATTTTTGAGATTAATCCTTTGTCTGTTGCTTCGTTTGCTCTTATTTTCTCCCAATCTGAGGGCTGTCTTTTCACCTTACTTATAGTTTCCTTTGTTGTGCAAAAGCTTTTAAGTTTCATTAGGTCCCATTTGTTTATTTTTGCTTTTATTTCCAATATTCTGGGAGGTGGGTCATAGAGGATCTTGCTGTGATTTATGTCGGAGAGTGTTTTGCCTATGTTCTCCTCTAGGAGTTTTATAGTTTCTGGTCTTACATTTAGATCTTTAATCCATTTTGAGTTTATTTTTGTGTATGGTGTTAGAAAGTGTTCTAGTTTCATTCTTTTACAAGTGGTTGACCAGTTTTCCCACCACCACTTTTTAAAGAGGTTGTCTTTTTTCCATTGTATATCCTTGCCTCCTTTGTCAAAGATAAGGTGTCCATAAGTTTGTGGATTTATCTCTGGGCTTTCTATTCTGTTCCATTGATCTATATTTCTGTCTTTGTGCCAGTACCATACTGTCTTGATGACTGTGGCTTTGTAGTAGAGTCTGAAGTCAGGCAGGTTGATTCCTCCAGTTCCATTCTTCTTTCTCAAGATTGCTTTGGCTATTCGAGGTTTTTTGTATTTCCATACAAATTGTGAAATTATTTGTTCTAGTTCTGTGAAAAATACCGTTGGTAGCTTGATAGGGATTGCATTGAATCTATAGATTGCTTTGGGTAGAATAGCCATTTTGACAATATTGATTCTTCCAATGCATGAGCATGGTATGTTTCTCCATTTGTTTGTGTCCTCTTTGATTTCTTTCATCAGTGTTTTATAGTTTTCTATGTATAGGTCTTTTGTTTCTTTAGGTAGATATACTCCTAAGTATTTTATTCTTTTTGTTGCAATGGTAAATGGTATTGTTTCCTTAATTTCTCTTTCTGTTTTTTCATTGTTAGTATATAGGAATGCAAGGGATTTCTGTGTGTTAATTTTATATCCTGCAACTTTACTATATTCAAAACTCCAACTTTTGAGAATTTCCTTTGGCTCATTTAACTAAGGGATCTACTAATGCTCCAGCTATCATGTGGCTTTTAGATACAGGAGACTCTGGTTCGATCTCTGGGTTGGGAAGATCCCTTGGGGAAGAAAATGGCAGCCCGCTCCAGTATTCTTGCCTGGAAAATTTCATGGATAGAGGAGCCTGGCAGATTATAGTCCATGGGGTTGCAAAGAGTCAGACATGACTGAGCAACTGATCACAAACACACACACACAAACACACACACACAAACATGCACACACGCAGGCATGCGTGCACACCCTCAGAGGCCATGGCTCTCTGCAGACAGGAGCTAAGGACAGTAGCTCGGCACAGCTGGAGCCCTGCTTTCCAGTCACAGTACTGCGGCTGAGCAATGATCTGGCTCCTGGGATGGAAGAGAATGGACGTGACACTGCACTGCAGCTGACATGTGTCAGTTATTGAGTTCTGATTGTTTTAAGTGCTTTGCATTCATTCATTTGATCCTCACAGAAACCCTAAATCATGTTGCCTCCCTTTTATAGCTGACATGCGGAGGCACCAGAAAGCCAAGTAATTTGCCCAGAAGTCACAGGATAAGCGGCCAAGCTGGGATTTGAAATCGGCTATGCTGAGCTCCAGAGTCACTGTTGGTGTCTTTAACCACTCACTAAGCTGTACGGACAAGAATCTTAAGCCACTTAAGTGTGTATTTCAGAATCTCATAATGTAGGAGTTTTATTTGTTTTAGCAGATGTCTCATGTAAAAGTCATAGGAACTTGGGACTTCCCTGGTGGTCCAGTGGCTAAGACTCTGCACTTCCAAGGCAGGGGGCCCAGGTTCGATCCCACGCCCGGGAACCAGATCCTACCTGCTGCAACCAAGGGTTGCATGCCGCAACTAAGTCCTGGCACAGCAAATAAAGAAATAAAAGTAATTAGAAAAGCCATAGGAACGTGGACAAGTCACTTAACTGCACCAAGCCTCCCTTTGTCGTCTGAAGAAATAGGGAGAACACAAACTCAAAGCTACAAGGATTCCTAAAAAAAATGGATACAAAGCTTCTGGTATTTAAGAGGCAAGCTGGCCATTTCCTATAGAAGAGGGAAATGCCCACTTACTACTTACTTTTTACAGGGTGGGGGGCACATTATGAGAAGATTATTATGATTCCACTTTAATATAATAAAAGTTTGCTTAATATCATGAACAATCTTCCCTATTTTTAACGTTAACTCCTTTTTGTTCATATGATTCAACTCATTTAAAAATTATACCTTTTTCTCCTTAAAAACAATATATGCGTTGTTTGTAATAATATAGAAAACACATAAATCATAAGGAAAGAAATGCTCACAATACATTTACCCACAAATAACTCAGCATTTTGATGTGTAACCTCTTTCTACATACAAATACATTTAAATAAAACTAGCATCAAATTGTATATACTTTTTGCAAGCTGCTTTGTCTTAAAAATGTTATCATGGTGTGAGCTGTTACATATAGGATGGATGAACAACAAGGTCCTACTGTATAGCACAGGGAACTATATTTGATAACTGATAAACCACAGTGGAAAGAATATTGAAAAGGAATGTATATGTATGTGTGTGTGTATATATATATGTGTATAACTGAGTCACTGCTATACAGTAGAAATGAACACATTATAAACGAACTGCACTGCAAAAAAGAAAAACATTAGTATCTAGAAATATAAAATCAATATGTACAAATAGCTATTTAATCAATATTCCCAAATGATGTTACTATATAATGGCTAAGAACTTCTAGAATAATGGATAGAACACAAAAAAGAATATAAGAAAATATAACAGAAACAAAATAATGGTGTGTCTTTGGTGTTCCTCAACAAAAAAAAAGAAAAAAAGATGAGGAAACAAGGTTAAAAATATGTTTTCACCAAATGTTTTGTAACTTTTAATAAAACACGTTAGTCAACTGTTTTCCTAAAGGAATTAAAGCTATAATAAAAACACAACCATCTCAAAAACAAACAAAAAATGTTATTCTGAAAGTATTAATCTTACTCTCCCATGTCGTTAAATATTCTCCTCCAACATCTTTGTGAAGGTCTGTAAACTATCACATCACATGGATGTATTAATTTACTTAATTAAGCAGTCCTCCATAGATGTTTTGTTTCTAAGTCCACAGTGAATATCTAACTAGATGTTAAGATGGTTTCCGAGGACACAATGAATATCCTTGGGGATAAAATGCATAGAAATACAACTAATTTTTTTTTTTTTCAGGCAAGGCTTTACTGGGACTCCTGCTGCAGCAGGAGAGAGTGAGAACAAGTCACAGGTTCCCTTGCTCACTCCCAAGCAGGGGTGAGCTGGTTCCACGTACGGGGTGAGGGTAGGGATGTGTCCAGACCGAAGGGGTGACCGGTTATGTTGTGTGCAGAGGGCATGAGCAGTACCCTGCTTTTACTCAGGGCACCGTGCTTTTGCTCCCAGCTCTTCAGAAGTGGAGTTGTGTTTTTTACCTTTTTGTATTTTGTTGTCCATAATTTCCTCCACCTGCACACCCACACCGTTATTTTTAGTTCCTTATGAAAGTGAAAGTGTCAGTCACTCAGTCATGTCCGACTCTTTGTGACTCCGTGGACTGTAGCCCATGGAAATCTCCAAGAAAGAATACCGTGGTGGGTTGCCGTTCCCTTCTCCAGGGGATCTTTCTGACCCAGGGATCGATCCCCGGTCTCCTGCACTGCAGGGAGGTTCTTCACCATCTGAGTCACCAGGGAAACCCCTACATAGTTTCCTTGTTTTCTGTTATTCTTACAATTTCTTTGCATTCTGTTGCTCAAGGAGGAGGTGTTTTTCCAGGTGCAAGCACTCAGCAAAGGGTCCCAGGTCCCAGCCTGTCTCATCTCTCCCCCGGGGATGACCCACCTGACTTTGAAGAACAAAGTCTGCAGGCAAAAGGCAGTGAGTCTCAAAGCCCCATGTCCTGACTCTGGAGGAAAGTCATGGTCCTACAGAGGTCAACAGAGCAGATCTTTAGAGTTTGGGGGAAGTTCCATTTTCTCCCAGACCCCAGAGGCTCCCAGGCTCTGAATGGGCCCTGGCTGGAATCCAGAACAGATACAGAAATGTCTCAGGGAGACCGGAACAGAGGTAGGGGGAAAGGACCCTGCCTCTGACAGCCCAGCTAGAGAGGAAGCCACCAGTAATCGTCCATCTCTCGGCCTCAGGCCTGACTCCATTGGCCAAGTCACCCCCTTCCCTCTTGGATCCTACACTGAGAAGAGGCCAAACCACTGGGGTGACCAACTGAACCGTTTGCCTGGGACCTCGCTAGTGTCAGCAGCAAGAGCCCTGTGACCTGCCTAGCCTGGGTGAACTAGCATGGCTCATCAGCCTCCATAAATCCAAGTCACTGCAAATGCCCATGGCGCCCTGGATGCAAGGGCCCGGGTATTCCTGTGGGCAGGGGTCCTCCAAGACTCACTGGCTAAGTTCCCACAATCTGAAGCAGCAGGTTTCACTGCCTGTGAGTGCATTTTTCCTCCACGTTCACCAGGATTTTCCATCGCTCACAGTCAGATCCAGTAAGCGCAGCTAACTAGTAACTGTGGCTGTGGCCAGTGATCGGTAGAAACTGCTTTGAGTTCCTCTACCTGAAACGTCCTCATGCTCTAGGCAGTGGTCCCCGTCTCTGGGGATACACTAGAATCCCCTGGGGGACTGGACGTCTGTGTTGTTCAAAGCTCCAAGGTCATTCTGGTGCACAGCTAGGGTTAAAGACCCACAATACTAGGACATAGAACACCAGCCACTCGATTTCCCCTTTATCTGAAACAGTTTGTTTCTCAGGACAACTCAGCTCTGCTCAGGGTCTTCAGCTCTCCTTTCTGTATCTGTGAACTGGCCTCCACTCAGGCATAAATCCTGGTTAAAGGAATTTTCTTAAACCAAAAAGATCAGCCCTCGATTACATTTTCTTTCTTTTTTATTTATTTTTATTTTTTTTGTGTGTAATAAAGTTTTATTAAAGTATAAAGTGAAAGGTCGGGCATGTTGAGGTATGCCCCGGAAAAGTGCCGCAGGCAAGTTTCGGAGGCTGACTAAACTTCCGGGGACCGACCCCCTGCAGCCTGGTCCAATCAGGTGCCAACACGGAGCCCTTGGACACCAACCGCCGCTGTAGCCCGCGCTTTCTTCCTTATATGGGAAGACCTGGCTTGGACGCCGGCCCTGGCTATAAAACCTCTCCCCACCCCTCATACCTCGCAGACTCCCTTTGTCTCCACTCCCCGAGAGCGACCGCCCAATAAAGGCCTTCATCAACGGTCCTTAGAGGTGGCTTTTTCTTCCCGCAGCGTTTTCTAACATAAAGGAGATAGAGAAAGCTTCTGACATAGGCATCAGAAGCGGGCAAAAGAGTACCCCTTTGCTAGTGTTAGCAATGGAGTTATATACTCTCCAATGAATCCAAAGAATGCCTGGAGGTTGCAAAGACCTCACCAGACCCACTCCCATAATTTACATTTTAAGATAACAGAGTTGGCTAGGAGGTTTAATCCAAAGATTGTCCTCAGGCAGGATACATCCTTGTAAAGACCAGACCTACTCCCTTAATTTACATTTTAAGATAACAGAATTAGCCAGAGGGTTTAATCCAAAGACTGTCCTCAGGCAGGATACATTATTGTTATATAATCCTAAGGAATGTAGAGGAAAAAAAGTAAAAGAGTTTGTCCTTTCTTCCTCCTTGAATATCCCAGACCTCTCTTTCCTTGGGGACCCCTAGACTTCTTATCAACCTGCCTAGGAAATAACTCTCTCATTCCCCTTTTCTTTTAGGAGAATTATGTTGCCTAGGGAAAAGGGGCGTCGTTCTCATTCCATAACTGCTTCCGACCTGACAAGGGGCGTTGTCCCTAAATTGGTGAGGCAACATATTCTCCTAATCCTCATAGTGAGGATGTCTGATCCAGGGGCCCCAAATAGTAGTCGGGAGAAGCTGCAGTGATAGCAGGAGTTTGAGCAACCATTTGTAACTTAAAAGCTTTCATGCGACTAGAAACAAATCCAGTTACACAGTTACAGATGCAGGGAGCAAACAGCAAAAACAAAACAATCAGAATTATTGTAATTAAGATAGATTTCCACCATGGGGAACTAGTTAACGTCTCCCAAAGTGAGACAATCTAGGCTTCAGGAGTATCCATGGCCCCAATCATCTTGTTCATGTGTTTAGTGAAGTGAGTAACATTAGTGCTCATATCAGGTATATATGTACAGCATTGGGTATGAATGATGGCACAAGTTCCTCCTTGTGCAGCTGTCCGAATATCTAAAGCCAATCTGTTTTGTAAAACCACCTTTCTAATTTGTGCTTGATCAGCATTAAGAGCTGAAATGGCTTTTTGAGAATCTTGTAATGCCTGTTGAGTAAAATTAGTCAAAGCATCTAATCGTAGCATAACATCTGTAGTTCCCAAAGAGGGGACAAACACTGCAGCCAAATAATCATACCAGTGAAATACACACCTTGCCCACCGAGTTTTAAGGTGGGGTAAACTAGCAGGCTTTTCTGGAAGCTCTGAAAATATAAAGCCATGAGTAAAGGCTAGACCCAGGGTGCATCTCCCTATCCAGCCAGGGGGAAGCCAAGCCCATAGGTAAGAGCCACATATCCAGTAAGTCCTGTTTGGAGCAAGCCAGCATGACTGAGATATCCAGTCCCAATTAGTGCCTGGCCAGACAAAGGGAGATCCTGAACTGGGGTTGTAAAACACGGGAATGATTATGTTACATATTTTCTGAGGCAAAAATCCCAATTGTTTCCAATCATTGTAATTAAGTTGTTGGCTAACTTTGGGGGATGGCTCTGTTTGTTCCCAGCATATAGGGGCAGTAGATATTAGACGTCCTTTTTCAGGAGTTAGCCAAATAACGTCATCCCATATTTGATAAACGTCAGGTAAAAAACCATCAGATCTAGACCTATTTGTCTTATGTACAGCAAAATAGTCATTAAACTGAGACAGTGTATAATCAAAATTAAAAGTCACATTATGTCCATAGTTAAGGTACAAAGTATTACACCAGTCCATTCTAGGGTTGTTAGATGTCATTAGAGGAAGAAGAGGCATCACATGTGATTGTTGTCAAAGGTATTCGCAGACTTGGAGAAAGTCTTTTCCTTGAAGTGGAGATGTCCACCACGGGAAGACTACCACTGATGAAGTGGGGAGTGCTCCGCAGACCCAGCAGTTAGACCAATTGTGGAATGCAGCATAGGAGTGAGCCCAGGACAGGAAGGCATTGTCTTGAGGATAAAACGACAAATTAATTTATTTTTGGCTGTGTTGCTGTACGCAGGATTTCCCTCGCTGTGGAAAGTGAGGGCTACTCTAGATGCGGTGCATCGGCTTCTCATTACAGTGGCTTCTCTTGTTGCGGCTCGTGAAATACAACTAATTTATAAAAGTAGTCTAAGGCAGACTACTGAGGATAAACCCCTGGCCTCCAAAATGGCCCATCGTGTTTGTTTGTTGTTAAGCAATTATTTGATGTTTTGAATTCTTAGAACCATTACTTCTTCTGAGAATAAAATTAAGAGAATGTGCTAATGTGCTAGGTATATAGGAGCTGTCTAGTTTTAGATAATCAATGCAAACAGCACATTCTCCTGAAAGCTCCCCTAAGCCTGTTACAATTCCTTTAGCTGGCTTTCCTCTCAGTTCAGTTCAGTGCAGTCACTCAGTCATGTCTGACTCTTTGCGACTCCATGGACTGCAGCACGCCAGGCTTCCCTGTCCATCACCAATTCCCAGAGCTTGCTGAAACTCATGTCCATCGAGTCAGTGATGCCATCCAACCACCTCATCCTCTGTCGTCCCCTTCTCCTCCCACTCTCAATCTTTCCTAGCATCAGAGTCTTTTCCAAGGAGTCAATTCTTTGCATCAGGTGGTCAAAGTATTGGAGTTTCAGCTTCAACATCAGTCCTTCCAATGAATAGTCAGGACTGATTTCCTTTAGGATTGACTGATTTGATCTCCTTGTAGTCCAAGGGACTCTCAAGAGTCTTCTCCAACACCACAGTTCAAAAGCATCAATTCTTGGGCACTCAGGTTTCTTTATGGTCCAAATCTCACATCCATACATGACTACTGGAAAAACCATAGCTTTGACTAGAAGGACCTTTGTTGGCAAAGTAATGTCTCTGCTTTTTAATATGCTATCTAGGTTGGTCATCGCTTTTCTTCCAAGAAGCAAGTGTCTTTTAATTTCACGGCTGCAGTCACCATCTGCAGTGATTTTGGAGCCCAGGAAAATAAAATCTGTCACTCTTTCCATTGTTTCCCCATCTATTTGCCATGAAGTGATGGGACCAGATGCCATGATCTTCATTTTTTGAATGTTGAGTTCTAAGCAAGCCTTTTCACTTTCCTTTTTCATTTTCATCAAGAGGCTCTTTAGTTCCTCTTTGCTTTCTGCTATAAGGGTGGTGTCATCTGCCTTTCTGAGGTTACTGATATTTCTCCTGGCAATCTTGATTGCACCTTGTGCTTCATCCAACCCGGCATTTTGCATGAGGTACTCTGCATAGCATTTGCTTAATCCAGCACCATTTTGACTCCTAATTAATTTATCAAACAGACCATTAATGGTATCACAGAATAGTTTTGAAATAGGAGAGAAGAGGGTAGGACATAACATTTGAAAGAGTGACACAGCCTTAGGACACAACATAAGCTGATTAGAATCGAATGGGTCCAAGATGGCAGACAAGGCCACCTGACTAGTCCTTGATCTTCAGTGTATGCTCACTGGAACACAGCAGCGAGCTACATGACACACCCACAGGAATTGTGACAGGTCCAAGGCCAACCATCAAAGATCAAAAAGTGGATGGGGGCCCAATTCCTGGTCATCTCTGCCCTCTCCCCAAAACAGTTGGAATAATTTTTCCACTCATTAGCCTATGAAATTACCCAGCCCATAAAAACTAACCACACCACATTTCGAGGCCACTCATCTTCTGACATGGCCCGTGTTGTTTAGAGTGTGTTTCTTGCTAAATAAATCCACTTATTATCTATCACTTTGTCTCTCACTGAATTCTTTCTGTGATGAGACATCCAGAAACTGAGCTTTGGACTACCCATGTGGTACAGTGGATGGGAATCTGCCTGCCAATGCAGAGGACATGAGTCCAATCCCCAGTCTGGGATGATTCTACATGCCACGGAGCAACTAACGTTCATGAGCCACAACTATCGAAGTCCGGCTCACAGACCGCCACTACTGTGAGCTGCCACTACTGAAGCCCGTGTGCCTAGAGCCTGTGCTCTGGCAGAAAGAGAATCCACTGCCAGAGAAGCCTACACACGGCAATAAAGTGTAGCCCCTGCTGAACACAACTAGAGAATGCTCGCGTGCAGCAATGGATACCCTGTACAATCAAAACTAAAAAAGAACCTGAGCTTTACTAGGTCTTGAAACCAGGTCTTGAAACCTCAACTGGAAAACTATGGCTTTTGGCCAGGTGCAAGTCCCAGCCACAGGGGTAAGAGTCCCAAACTGGGTTTTGGCTGGGTTTGAGTCCCAGCAGATGGGTTTAAGTCCCAATATGAGGTGAATGGTTTCCATTTCACTGCCTTAAAAATCTTCTGGAAACTACTGATCTTTTTGCTGTCTCCATATATTTTGCCTTATCCAGAATGTTATACCAGGGACATATCCAGAATGTCCCTGGTAGCTTAGCTGGTAAAGAATCTGCCTGCACACTGTTTATAATAGCCAGGACATGGAAGCAACCTAGATGCCCATCAGCAGATGAATGGATAAGGAAGCTCTGGTACACGTACACCATGGAATATTACTCAGCCGTTAAAAAGAATTCATTTGAACCAGTTCTAATGAGATGGATGAAACTGGAGCCCATTATACAGAGTGAAGTAAGCCAGAAAGATAAAGAACATTACAGCATACTAACACATATATATGGAATTTAGAAAGATGGTAATGATAACCCTATATGCAAAACAGAAAAAGAGACACAGAAGTACAGAACAGACTTTTGAACTCTGTGGGAGAAGGTGAGGGTGGGATGTTTCGAAAGAACAGCATGTATATTATCTATGGTGAAACAGATCACCAGCCCAGGTGGGATGCATGAGACAAGTGCTCGGGCCTGGCATACTGGGAAGACCCAGAGGAATCGGGTGGAAAGGGAGGTGGGAGGGGGGATCGGGATGGGGAATGTGTGTAACTCTATGGCTGATTCATATCAATGTATGACAAAACCCACTGAAATGTTGTGAAGTAATTAGCCTCCAACTAATAAAAAATAAAAATTAAAAAAAAAAAAAAAAGAATCTGCCTGCAATGCAGGAGACCCTGGTTTGATTCCTGGGGCAATAAGATCTGTTGGAGAAGGGAGAGGCTACCCATTCCAGTATTCTAGGACTTCCCTGGTGGCTCAGCTGGTAAAGAACCCGCCTGCAATGTGGGAGACCTGGGCTCGGTCCCTGGCTTGGGAAGATCCCATGGAGAAGGGAATAGCTAATGGCTCCAATATTCTGGTCTGGAGAATACCATGGACTATACAGTCCATGGGGTCGCAGAGAGTCAGACAGGACTGAGTGACTTTCACTTTCAGAATGTCATATAGTTGGAATCATACAGTATTTAGCCTTTTCAGATTGACTTCTTTCACTTAATAATGTACATTTAAGTACATTTCCTCCATGTCTTGACTTGACAGCTCACTTCTTTTTAGTACTGAATAATATTCCATAGTCTGGATGCACCAAAGTTTATTTACCCATTTACCTACTGAAGGACATCTTGACTGTTTCCAAGTTGTGGCAATTATGAATAAAGTTACCATAAATATCTGCATACAGGTTTTTGTGTGGACACCAATTTTCAGCTCCTTTGGGTAAATACCAATGAACATGATTACTGAATTATGTGTTGAGTATGTCACTTCTGTAAAAAATGTCAAACTGATTTCTAAAATAGCTGTTCCCTTTTTGTATTCCCATCAGCAATGACTGAGAGTTCCTGGAGGGTATTGTTAAAGTTTTAGATTTTGGCCTTTCTGATTGATGTAAACTAGTATCTTGTTGCTTTAATTTGCATTTCCTTGATGACATACCATGTGGAGCATCTTTTCATATACTTATTTGCCATCTATATATCTTCTTTGATAAAGTTCTTGTTCAGGCCTTTGGCCCATTTTTTTATTGGGGTTGTTTGTTTTCTTATTGTTGAGTTTTATGAGTTCTTCCCATATTTTGAAAAATCATCTTTCATCAGGTACATGTTTTACCAGTATTTTCTCATATTCTGTGGCTTGTCTCCTTATTCTCTTGATCCTAATCCATTTTTAGGATTAGAAGATAGAGTGGGAAAAAAATAGGAGAGAGGGTGGTGCTGGATTATCGAAATGGTGGACTAGGACTAAGCTTACCGCCCCAGTAGAAAACAGCATCAAAAACATCAGAAACAAAATGTTCTGAAAGAATCTGATATCAAAAAAGACACGAGAAATGTCGACCTCTGGCTCCCTCCCGCCTCCTCTCAGTCACTCAGTGGTGTCTGACTCTCTGCAGCCCAACTGACTGTAGCCCACCAGGCTCCTCTGTCCGTGGAATTTTCCAGGCAATACTGGAGTGGGGTGCCATTTCCTACTGCTAGGGGATTGAACCCACATCCCATGTGTCTCCTGCACTGGCAAGCAAATTCGTTACCACCAGCGCCACCTGGGACAGCAAGTTAAAGACTTCAGAAGAAAGGATTGGTAAACCCTGAAATCAGGTCAATAGAAACAATACTAGCTAAAGATGAGGAAGAAAATGAGACTTAAAAAAGATGAACAAAGCCTCAGTAACCTATGGGACAGTATCAAGCAAGATAACATGTATTTAACTGGAGAGAGGAAATGAGGCCCCAAACTGGAAGAAACAGGAACGGAAAACATTGCCCAAATTTGGAAAAAGAGAATGAGTTACAAATCCAAGAAGCCTAGTGAGAGAGTCAGTTCTTACGTAGGTTGATAAGGAGTCCAGGGCCTTGGAGGAGGAGAAAGTGGTCTTAGGCCCTAGAGGAGAAAAGGGATAAACCTTTTTTCTACGTTCCTTGTCTTAGTGACTTAAGACTTTTTCTTAAAGCTCTGAGTTGTTACTTGCAACAATCTATTTCTTCTAAGACTAATTTAAGCTCAGAGCTAATCATTATACAACAAAACAATTCATCTTGCGCAAGGGCATGTTTTTCCTTAAATTCTGTACTAATGATTATAAAACAACAATTTTATCTTGCTCGAGGACATATTTCTCCTTCTTAACAAGAACCTTCTGACTAATCCTATTATCTTAAAGTGTATGTTGTGGGAGTGGGTCTGGTAAGACCTTTCTTTTGTTAGTAACCAACTGAAAAAAGTACATAAGGTCTTGATAAGACTAGTGAGTGGGGCACTCTCTGCCCCTTTCTGATGTCTATGGCAGAAGCTTTCTCTCTTTTTCACTGTAATAAAACTTTTTCCGAACAAAGTTCTGAGTGCCTGAAGCTGTGTCTCTGGTCTCGAAGCTAAATTCTCTACTTCAGAGATCACGAATCTGACACCATTCACCAGAAGCTATCATTAGCAAACCCCAAGCAAGATATTTTTTAAAAAAGACACTTAGGCACATCATAGTTAAAATGCTGAAAATCACAGTTAAAGAGAAAATCTCAAAACTCACCTGAGGAAGTAAAAAACATTCAACAAACTGTGGAAAATTCTTAAAGAGGTTGGAATACCAGACCACCTTATCTGCCTCTTGCTAAACCTGTATGCAGGTAAAAAAGCAACAGTTAGAACTGGACATGAAGCAACAGACTGGTTCAAAATTGGGAAAGGAGAACACCAAGGTTGTATACTGTCACCCTGCTTATTTAGCTTATATGCAGAGTACATCATGAGAAATGCTGGGCTGGATGAATCATAAGCTGGAATCAAGATAGCTGGGAGAAATATCAATAACCTCAAATATACAGATGACACCACCCTTATGGCAGAAAGTGAAGAGGAACTAAAGAACTTCTTGATGAAGGTGAAAGAGGAGAGTGAAAAAGCTGGCTTAAAATTCAACACTCAAAAAAATAAGATCATGGTCTCCAGTCCCATCACTTCATGGCATATAGATGAGGAAAAAACAAAAACAGTGACAGACTTAACTTTCTTGGGCTCCAAAATCACTGTGGACAGTGACTGCAGCCACAAAATTGAAAGACGCTTGCTCCTTGGAAGAAAAGCTATGACAAATCTAGACAGCATATTAAAAAGCAGAGACTTCACTTTGATGACAAAAGCCTGTCTAGTCAAAGCTATGGTTTTTCCAGTAGTCATGTACAGATGTGAGAGTTGGACTATAAAGAAAACTGAGTGCTGAAGAATTGATGCTTTTGAACTGTGGTGTTGGAGAAGACTCTTGAGAGTCCCTTGGACTGCAAGGAGATCCAACCAGTCCATCCTAAAGGAGATCAATCCTGGGTGTTCATAGGAAGGACTGATGTTGAAGCTGAAACTGCAGTACTTTGGCTACCTGATGTGAAGAGTTGACTCATTGGAAAAGACCCTGATGCTGGGAAAGATTGAGGGCAGGAGGAGAAGAGGGGTGACAGAGAATGAGTTGGTTGGATGGCATCACTGACTCAATGGACATGAGCCTAAGCAAACTCTGGGAGATAGTGAAGGACAGGGAAACCTGGTGTGCTGCAGTCTAAGGGGTCACAAAGAGTCATACATAACTTAGCAACTGAACAATAACAACAGGGGAGCCCCACTACAAATGGAAGTTGATGTTTCATCAGAAACAATAGAGGGCAAAGAGAACAGAATGTCATCTTTAAAGTGTTGAAAGGAAAGTCAACCAACAATTATATATGCTGTGAAATTACCCATTAAAAGTGAAGATGAAAAAAGACACTTCCAGATAAGTAAAAGATGAAAGAATTGCTAGCAGTTCTGCACTACAGGATATGCAGAAGTAAACTTGCCGTCAGAAGGATGAAGACTACTAGAAATGGTAAATATGTGGAGAATAGATCTATCTTTTATGTATAACTGTATTTTCCTTTGAGAGGTGACTGCTTAAAGTAAATGTAATACTATAACACTGTTAAAAGATTAACTGGGGAACATTACACTTGTGAAGAGTTCATTGGAGCAAACGATTTAAATCAGGCAGTGCCAAACTGAAAGTGGTTACAGGGCACTCACTCCGCCAGCAGGAATGAAGGGGAAGGCTCCAAAGGGCAGACACAGGAGCAAAACAAGGGGGTCGTTTAACTGGTTTTAGTTTGGGCAGTTGCATTACTCGGGAAAGTCTAGTTAGCGGGGTTTGTGATTGGTTGTACTCAAGTGTTGATTTCTTAACCTTGAGGTATTTACAGAAATTGACTCTGGCTTAGGTTGTGGCTTGCTTACGTTGGCTGCCAAGCATGGGAGTCACCCTAGTCTAATGACTTCCTTGTTTAATGACTTTCACAATGGTGAGGGGTTATTAGGTATGTATATGTAAAATGCATGTGGCCACTAAGTCATGTCAGGCTCTTACATGACAACAAGAGCAAAAGAAGTGGTAGATAAAATTTTAATGTAATAAGACTGTCACACTTTATATATTTATTAATTTTAATATATTCATTATAAATAGACTGTGATAAATTAAGGATGCATATTAAAATCCTTAGAATAACCATGAGAAATATAATAAAAAGAAGGGATAGTTAGGGAGTTTGGGACTGACATGTACACACTGTTATATTTAAAATACAACCAACAATTTAAAATAAAATCAACAAGGACCTACTGTATATAGAACAGGGAATGTTCTATGTTATGTCTGCTCAATGTTATGCAACAACCTAAATGGGAAAATAACTTGAAAAATGATAGATACATGTATAAGTGAACCACTTTGCTGTGGACGGAAACTAACACAACACTGTCAACCAATCATACTCGAATATAAAGTAAAAAGTACAAAAAAATAGTATAAGCATAAGGCCAAAAGAGAAACGAAAAAGAAATGTACAACATCTTTGATTAGTCCAAAAGAAGACGAGAAAAGAGGAAAAACAGAAAAAACCCAAAGAAACAACCAAACACAAGTAACATTTTGGTACATTTCAAATCAATAAGCACGTTAAATTCAAATGGACTAAATACTCTAGTTGAAAGGCTGAGATTGTCAGACCCGATGTAAAAGGAAGACCCAACTATGTTCAATCTACATATTTTAAATATAAAGACACAGAGAAACAGAAATTAACAGGTTAGAAATCTATACCATGCAGGTAGTAAGATAAGAAAACTATTTGACTATACTGATATTGGACAAAGTGGATTTTTTTTGTTTTGTTTTTTTAAATGATGTATCATCTGTTTATTTATTTGGTTGCACTGGGTCTTAGTTGTGGCGTTCGAGATCTTCATTGCATCATGCAGATCTTCTGCTGTGGCACACGGACGCTCTAGCTGTGGTGTATGGACTCAGTAGTTGTGGCGTGTGGACTCAGTAGTTGTGACACATGGGTTTAGTTGCTCCACCATATGTGGGATCTAAATTTCCCAACCAGGAATTGAACCCACATCCCCAGCAGAAAAGTCCCAACAAAGTAGATTTTAAGAGAAAGATTATTATGAGACATAAGGGTGGATTTCAAGGGGTTAAATACCACAAAACATATAAAATCCTTAATGTGTATGTACTTGTACTAATTTCCTAGGGTTACCATTACAAAGTACCACAAACTAGGAGACTTAGAACAAAAATTTATTCACTCACAGTTCTGGACGCTGAACGTCTGAAATCAAGGTATCAGTGGGCATGCTTCCTCCGGAATCTGTAAGAGAGGCTCCTTTCTGGCCTCTTTGCAGCTTATGATGACTTTCCCGTGATCTTTGGTGTCCCTTGGCTTTCAGCTACAGCAGTTTAGTCTCTGACTTCAGTGTCATCCTACATCATGCCAAATTAGGGCCACCCTAATGACCCCATCTTAACTGATTACAACTGCAAAACCCTATTTCCAAATAAGGTCACATTTATAGACACCAAGGGTTAGGACTTCAACATATGTTGTGTAAAGACACAATTCAATGCATAGGGAAGTGAAAGTGAAGTCGCTCAGTTGTGTCTGACCCTGCAACCACATGGACTATAGCCCACCAGGCTCCTCCGTCCATGGGACTCTCCAGGCAAGAGTACTGGAGTGGGTTGCCATTTCCTTCTCCAGGGGATCTTCCCGACCCAGGGATTGAACCCAGGGGTCCCGCATTGCGGGCAGACACTTTAACCTCTGAGCCACCAGGGAAGCCCAATTCAATGCATAACAGTACCTAATAACAAAGTTTCAGAATACATTGGGGGGTGCGGGGCAAATATAAAGTGAGAAACAGACAGACAAGTTCATCATCACATTGAAGAAATTAACATCCTGTCAGACTCAACATATTTCAAAAGACAAACATCTTAAATAATAGAGCTGGCTAAAATGAAATTATATTAGAAATTAATAACAATAAGATATCCAGGAAAGTGCTAGATATTGGGAAGTGAAGCCATATCATTATAAGTAATTAGAAAGAAATTGCAATAACAAAGAAGAAATTACAAAGGAAAATAGAAAATATTTTGAATGCAATGAAAATACACATATCAAAACTTTTGGAATATAACTAAAACAATGCATAGAGGGAGATTTATAAACATTTATATTAGAAAAGAAATTTAACAATATTGATCTGATGTTCCAACTTCATAAACTTGAAAAAGAAGAGCAAACTAAACCAAAAGTAAATAGAAGGAAATACTAGCTACGAGAAGAAATCAATGAAAAAAAACAGCAAATAGAGAAAATTAAAGCTGAAAGCTGGTTCTTTGAAAAAATTAATAAATAATCTAGTAGATGGAGTAACCAAGAAAAAAGAAAACACAGATTACTTGTATCAGGAATGAAAGAGGGGTTACTGCCACAGATTCTACTGACATTAAAAGAGTTATATGGCAGAAATAAAGACTTCTGAAAATTCTGCCTCTATAAAAGAAAACTAGCAAAAAGTTCCAGAATAAATGTTTTCAGCGCTCTATAAATTAGCAAAAAGCCTGCAACAATTCAGAAAAATGCTTACTCAAAGAAAGTGGCTGAATCTTGGTAAGAACAGCAAGTTTTGTGGGGTTTTAACTTGACCTTTTCCCAATATCCCCACCCTAGCTCCATGGCAGCCTCAAAAAGTAATGGTCTGCAAATAACACCAAGCCCTTAGAAACCACCGGGCCTGGATTTAGGGACTCAAGGAAATTCATATCTAATCACTGGCTGATCACGAAGCTAAACAAGCAGAGTTAAGAGCAACACATGACAAAGAATACAGACTTCACAGAATTAATTCAGAAAAGTCACTAAACAAAGAACAAATGGCCACAACAACAAACCCCGGGACTGGGGGAATCTGGTGTCCACAGTGCCACACTGTACTATTTTAAATGTCCATGTCCAGTTTTGAACAAAAATTGATGACACATACAAAGAAGCCATGGCCCATATAAGGAAAAAAATCCAGAAACTGTCCCTGAGTAAGCACGGATGTTGCACTTTCTAGAAAAATTCTTTAAATGTTATGCAAAATATGTTCCAAGAACATCAGGAAATCATGTCTAAAGAAATAAAGCATGAGAATGATGTCTCTTTATTGTATCAGTATGGAGACAGAAATTATTATTATTTCTTAAAAAGAACCAGATTGAAATTCTGGTTTTGGAAAGTACAATAATTACAATGAAAAATTCACCAGAGGGACTCAACATCAGACTTGAGCAGGCAGAAGAAAGAATTCATGAACCTGGACATAGATTGAGACAATCCAGTCAGTGAAGCAGAAAAGAAAAAGAATAATGCATACAGGCTCAAAGACCTGTGAGACATCAACAAGCTTATCAACATACACATGATGGAAATTCCTAAAGGAGAGGAGAGAGAAGGAGGGAGGAAAGAATATTGGAAGAAATGACAAAAGAATAAAACAGTTTACTTGAAAATATTGAACACAGTAATTGGGAAGTTATTTAGTTGCTGAGTCATGTCCAACTCTTTCGTGACCCATGGGTTGTAGCTCCCCAGGCTTATCTGTCCATGGAATTTCCCAGGAAGGAATACTCTAGTGGGATGCCATTTCCTTTTCTAGGGGATCTTCGCAACCCAGGGATCCAATCCGCATCTCCTGCACTGGCAGGCGGGTTCTTTGTGGCTGAGCCACCAGGGAAACCCAGTAATGGAGATACTGAAGTGCAAAAAGATATATGACATAAAAATAGGTAGTGAATGACAGATAAAAATCCTATCTTCTGAGGAATTTAATGTAAATGGGTCAGATGCTCCAATTAAAAGGCAGAGATTGGCAGGATCACAAAAAAATGTGATCTGACCATATACAGTCCACAAGAACCACACTTTAGATTCACAGACACAAATAGGTTGAAAATAAAAGGATAGAAAAAGAGAAACTATGCAAATACCAACCAATGACAAGACAGACCACATTTGGGTCTCAATAAATTTAAAGGATTGAAATAATACAAAGTATATTCTCTCTCCATAATGGAATGTATTTAGATAGGTCTTAGTAAATAGCTACTTCATGGAATTTGATAATAACACATGTTCCTCCTAATGTTATTCACTGACTAATCAGCCTTTCTAAACTTCTCTTCCTGGAAGGAAAATTCTACAAGCATTCTGACATGAGTCAGGTCACCTCACCCACAAGAGCTAGGTCAGAGGGAATTTCATAATGTTTATTTCCTGGAAAATGCTCCCCATGGGGGACAACATTTTATAGTAGGACACACTTGGTTTTTGGAATCATAGTCTGGATACCTATAATCATTACCTTAGATAAGTTAGTTTCTCTAAGCCTCAGCTTTCTCATCTGTACCATAAGGTATTTATACCTCAAGGATTTAGATACTAAATAAATAAATCTTAATTTCCTACCCTCTTCTTTCTTTTTCTCATACAAAGAACATCGCAATATGCAAGAGAAGAAATGGGGTAAATAGTCCTGGAGCAATAGTTAGAGAAAGCTGGAATCAGGATGTTGAATAAAGCAATCTTGAGCTAGTATCCCAGTCCTCTTTTGTATGAAATACGTGACCCTCATCTATAAAATGGACATAATGACATCCCTCCTGTAGTGCTAACAAGGATTATGGGAGATTATAAGGGTATCTAGCGCCCAGAGGTACTGATAAATGGCAGTGATCAGAATTAGAATCTGCCTTTCCCCCCTTTTTGGTGCCCACCCTGTCCCCAAAGTAAACTCCAGTTCACTCCTTCCAAAGCACTACCTTTCCTTTCGCTCCGCATCTTCTTTCTTGAACACGTCTCCCCTAGTGTACACACACTTGTCCTGCACCGAAGCTAGAGCAGGCAGGAAAACAAAGCTACAATGAAGTAGAAGAAAATAACTCTAAACAATTGTGAGAACAATGTCTCAGAATTATATTTGTGTGCGTGCACATGTGCACGTGAAAGTGGGTATGTATGAGACAGGAGATTTTTGTGAGACTAGGGTATCTCCAAACTCCAGAAAAGTGGAAGGCGGGGCGGGGCGTGGAGGGGAAAGCTTGTTACATCGCCGGGTGGGGAAAGAAATCGCCAAGCTGAAGCCTCAGTGTGTGACCGGAGGTTCCAGCCTGCGGAGATCATGTTGCCCAAACGCCAGGGCCAGAACCAGAGAAAAGAAAGGAAGGATGAAATAAATAAAATTTTAAAAAGGCAGTGAGGCCACCCGGGAAGCCCTTTCTGTAGGTTTTTTCACAGGTCCATCCGAGAAGCCCGCCTGACTCGCGGGGGCGGCTGGCGTCCGGCCGGGCTCCCGGAGGGCCGGGACCCGCGCAGGCCCCTGGGGCCCCCGGCGCGCCCGGGATCCGGGGTTCACTCCCCTCGACGCGCTCGCTTCCTCCTCCGCCCCGCGCCCGCGGGAAACGCCCGGGAAACCGAGAGGCCGGTCTGAACGCCCGGGGTCGGGCGCCCCGCGCCCGTCACCTCGGGGACACCCCGGGCACCCCCGCCCGGCGCGCCCCGCCCGCCCCGCCCGCCCCACGTGACTTCCTGGAAGCCCGGGGGCCCCGCCCCGCCGCTCGGTTTCGTTTCCTCGGCGGCCTCGCGGCCACTGCGCCGCCGCGTCCCCGCGCGTTCCGTCGGGCTCCCCCGACGCACCATGGCGGAGCTGTGCCCGCTCGCCGAGGAGCTGTCGTGCTCCATCTGCCTGGAGCCCTTCAAGGGCCCGGTCACCACGCCGTGCGGCCACAACTTCTGCGGCGCGTGCCTGGACGAGACGTGGGCCGTCCAGGGCGCGCCGTACCTGTGCCCGCACTGCCGCACCGGCTTCCCCGCGCGGCCGCAGCTGCGCAAGAACACGGTGCTGTGCGCGGTGGTGGAGCAGTTCCTGCAGGCGGAGCAGGCCCGGCCCGCGCTCGCCGACGACGGCTGGACACCGCCCACGCGCGCCGCCGCCCCCAGCGCGGCCGGCCAGGTGGCCTGCGACCACTGCCTGCAGGCCGCCGCCGTCAAGACGTGCCTGGTGTGCATGGCCTCCTTCTGCCAGGAGCACCTGCGGCCGCACCTGGACAGCCCCGCCTTCCAGGACCACCCGCTGCAGCCGCCCGTCCGCGACCTGATGCGCCGCAAGTGCGCCCGGCACAACCGCCTGCGGGACTACTTCTGCCCCGAGCACAGCGAGTGTATCTGCCATGTCTGCGTGGTGGACCACAAGACCTGCTCGCCTGCGCCCCTCAACGAGGCCAGCACCGACCTGGAGGTAGGGGGCGGCGGGCGGGGGCGCCGAGAGGCAGCCTGGGCCGGCTGGGTGGCGCGCAGGGCCCCGCTGTGGGCAGCGTGGCCGACCAGGTGGATCCCCTTGGGTGCGGTGGATGGGCACCCTCAGGCCTTGCTGTGCCTGAGATGGGGGCGGGGGCACAGCCAGTGTCCAAGTGGAAGGGGCCGTGAGAACATACAGCCCTCGTATTTGTGGCTCACCCCATTCACCCATTTTACAGAGGGAACTACTGAAGACACGTGATATGTTGTTTGCATTAAGCCTAGCAGTTGTCTGGTGCTTCCCTTGTGGCTCAGACGGTAGAGAATCTGCCTGCTATGCGGGAGACTCAGCTTCTATCTCTGGGTCGGGAAGATCCCCTGGAGAAGGGAATGGCAACCCACTCCAGTGTTCTTGCCTGGAGAATTCCATGGACAGAGGAGCCTGGCGGGCTACAGTCCCTGACGTCTCAAAGAGTGGGACAAGACCGAGTGACTACACTTTCACTTTAGCAGTTGTCTGACATGTTTAGTAGAGGGTTTTGAACATCAAATATGAGCGCTGGAAGTTACCTCTGTTCCCTCAAGGTCCCCTAGCACCCAGGTGATGGTATAATTAGTTGTTTACAGCTGAGGAAATAGAAAATGGACATTCAGAGAAGTTCATTTCACTCGAGTTAACCCAAGTGGTCGTTAAGCCGTGGCCAGCTGGTCTGACACCATCGTTGCTGTTTCTCCCGGTGGACCAGCCTGAAGGCCAAGTCCTGGAGTTCAGAGCACAGAGCATTCCTGAGGTCATGTGAGATAAAGTCTTTGTGAGCCAGAGACTTCTGGTGACCAGGGAGGACCGACCACTGTGAGGGGGAGGGTGGGCAGGGTCCCAGGAGGCCCAGCCGCACGCTTGCTGTGCCCTTTCTTCTGCCTGAGCCACTTTAAAGCCCGGGGCTGGTCCTCATCAGCACCGTGAGGAGGGGCATCAGGTGGATTCCTCAGGGCCCTTCTTGCTCTGAGATGGTTTCAGTGGTTCGCGGATCCTGATTTCCCATCTGGAATGGAGGCAGAGGCTGAACAGGCGTAGTCCCACTCCCTTGCCTTGCCTCAGTCTAACTCCAGGGTGAGGCCTGGGTTCTCTTCCCTCTCCCAGGCTCTCAGGGAAAACACGGGCTGTCCTTGTGCTGTCTAAGGAGACGTGAAGTCTGGGGAGGTTTGCAGTGGCTCCAGGGCTCGGGTGCAGGTGTTGCTCTGGCCCGGGCAGGCCCCTCCCTGCCTGGCCAGCCTGGCCAGGCTGAGCTGGGTTCCTGCGGCCTGTTTCCCTGAGTCCCTCAGGCCTTGCCTGACGTTGACCTGTGAGGTAAAACCATCTCAGGCCCAGCCCACCTGGTCTCCACCTGTTACAGGAAAGAACCTTTCTGGCCTTCAGAGCCTGGAGGCCTGCTCTGCTTACATTAGCTGTGGTTCAGGGCAAGTCATTGCATTTCTCTTGAGGGTCAGCTTCTTCATCCCTAAAATGGGATTAATAGCATTCTCTCTGCACGTCCAAGGGCGGCCAGGAGGCTTCAGAGGGCTGAGCTGTTTGGGAAGTGCTTCTTAGGCAGGCCCCAGGGCCTGGCTGGTTGACCTGGACTCTGACCAGAGCTGAATGTTGAGACCTGGGTTTGAATTCTGGCTCTGCTTCCTGGCTGGGAACCCATCAAAGGGCCCAATAATGGTGCCTATCTGAGGAGGCTGTTGGGAGGATTAATGAGGTGATCCATAAATGGCAGGGTTTTGTTTATTTGTTTTAAACCCAGCTGTCAATCCGCCTGCAGGGCGGGAGACTCAGGTTAAACCCCGGGGGTGGGAAGATCCCCTGGAGAAGGGAATGGCTACCCACTCCAGTATTCTTGCCTGGAGAATTCCAAGGACAGAGGAGCCTGGCAAGCTACAGTCCATGGGGTTGCAAAGAATCAGACACGACTGAGCAACTAACATTTCACTTCTCAGCTTTTAGGTTGTGTATTTTGTTTTTTTTTTCAGTTGACAGAGATCAGAGTTGCTTTTTAAAAAAAATAGTTATTTTAATTTTTGGCTATGATGGTCTTAGTTGCGGTGCACAGACTCTCTGGTTGTGGTGCACAGGATTAGTTGCTCCTTGGCATATGGGATCTTAGTTCCCTGAGCAGGGACTGAACCTGTGTCTCTTGCATTGGAAGGTGGATTCTTAGCCACTGGACCACCAGAGAATTCCCCATGCATGGCATTTTTATAGTTCACTAGTGCTGCATAGAGCTGCTGCTAACATTGCTGTTACTCAGAAATGCCCCAAGGAGAGTTTGCTGCATGGAGGGTGTTAGACTGCCCAGATTTTCTTCTTCTCGGGATGTGTGGGCCTGAGGACTTGGGCGGCCTGGCTCTGCTCAGAAGGCCTGCTAGCGGTTCTTATCCAGGAGGCAGAAGGCAGGGGCAGAAGGACCCGTCGTAGTCTGGTCTGGAGCCACAGCTTCCACTCGGCCTCCAGGGCCTGGAGCTGGAATCTGCACCCAGATTATCTGTATGCCCTACACACTTGGCTTTTTAATCCTTTTAACAAGCCTTGCCTGCCCCCATCTCCTGGCCTGCTAAGTCCTTTAACCCGGCGGCCCCCCACCTTTTTGGCAGGCAGCAGGGACTGGTTTCGTGAAAGACGGGAAGAGGTGGTTCAGGCAGTGTGGGGAGCGGCAGATGAAGCCTCGCTTGCTTGCCTACTGCTCACCTCTTGCGCTGCGGCCCGGTTCATGGCAGGCCTTGGACCGGTACCGGTCTACGGCCCAGGGTTGGGGACTCCCTGCTTTAACCCGTCTCCTTTTCCAGTCCTGCTGCTGGTCAGTACTGGCAGCAAAGCCAGCCCAGCTGGGTGTGATCACTGGTGTGGGGTGGACTTAGGACTCTGGTGCCTACTTGGAGGACCGAAGTCCCCAGTCTGTGAAGGGATGCTCAGAACTTTGAAAAGTTCCCTGTCCTTGATTAGCTGCTCTCAAAGGCCTTGGGTGGCTTTCTTTTGGTCTGTAGCCCTGTGGGCCCCTGTGTATCATCAGGGACTGTTGTATGCCTTTGATCAATATGTGTAAAATCTTTCAAGATATGGTGAGGGACAGGGAGGCCTGGTGTGTTGCAGTCCATGGGGTTGTAAAGAGTCGGACACGACTGGGAGACTGAACAACTATAAGAACAACCCCTGAGACTGGGTCTTGGAAGCAGTTGTGAGCCCTCAGGAGTCCTGAGGTCTCTTCCAGCTCTGAGACCTGTGAGGCTGGATGTGCCCAGGGCTGGCCTTCCGCCTCTGGCCACGGTTTATCTTGGCCACTGCTAGAGGCCGGGTCAGAGGTTATTGTCACAGAAGTCACATCTGAAACACCATCAGTGACTTGGGCTTTCAGGGTTGAGTTAGTGTGGCCTTGGTTTGTGCTTCCAGGCTTTCCATGTGACTGTCACTGGGTTATTCCAATCCAGAGTGAAGGTCAGTGACCTGGGAGAGTCAGAGGAGAGGAAGGGAAGGCCAGAGAATTGTTGAGCCAGCTAGTTAAGGGACGTGCATGTTTTTCCCCTAGAAATTTCCTGTGTGCTCAGTTTGGACATAAGTCTGTCATTGTAATACCAGGATCTTGTAACACCAGTTAATAGCGATGTGGCCTAGGTAAGCCCCTTGATTATTCTGCTTCAGTGACGTCATCTGTAAAGGGCGGATAACTCTCTACCTCCTACTGTTGTTTTTAGCTTTACAAAGTTAATAACGTGGAAAGCACTAGAATAGTGTCTGACTTGGAGTGAGTTCATGACCAACACTGGCTGCCGTCATATTATGGTGGAGGTGGTGGTGATTTTCGTACCTATTTCTACGCCCCAGCATTTCGCCTGAGTTGGGTGCAAGTTGGCTGGTGATTATGAAAATTTACAAAAATACTCGGAGGCCTCGGGTGGCATTAGCTGCCTTGGTGCCTAATTTACTTTGCATCTGAACATGACCTGGGGCCTAGTGATTCTGAATCACCCTAGTTCAGTTTCAGGGACTGAGCTGGTTTTCCGCCAGTTCATCCTTATTCCAGGGTGTAGCCCTTGGAGGGCTTAGTCTGTGGGGCTTATCAGGTGAGCCTTGGATTTTGGTTTTTGTTCTCCCCCTGCCTCTCTGAGGCGCATAGAGGCTCTCCCAGCTGTGTTCCGGAACTGGCAGATGGCCCTGGGAGAACCCCAGATGCCAGACTTATCTCTTTGGGTTTCCTTCTTCTGGATCTTAACTGTGTGATCCTCCCCTTCTTTGTTAGCCCCCCATTGGTTTTCAGTAGGTGCCCCCTCCCCCAGTGTTATGTCTGCTTGCTGGTTGTTTGTAGTGGGAGGCTTGATGTGAACAACTCCATTTGCCGCTTACTGCTCGACTGTCTCAGCTCATTCTGTCTGGGTGAGCCTGGCCCCCTTGCTTTCCTCTCTGCCTCAGTTTCAACATCTGTAAAATGGGTGCTAGTGAAGAAGCTTGTAATAATCCAAGCTGACATTTACTAAGGACGTTTGTCCTTGCTAAGATCCAGGCACTAGGCTGAGGACTCACACTGCTTCAGTTAATCGTTCCCCTAGCCCTGCAGGGTATGAACAGCTGTATCTATTTCTTGACCAGAGAAGCTGGTGAGAGGCAGTTCGACAACTGAGAATTGAGTCGGTCTGTCTAGCTCCAAGTCCTATACTTATAACTTCTTCACTATCCTGTCCCCCTGAAAGGATGGAAGCTGTAAATACGAGACTGCATCAGAAAGCTGCAAGCAGGAGAGACTTGGGGTGGTGGAAACAGCTGTGGGGGTGACTTGAGGGTAGTCTCTGGTGTTGGGTGCTTCTGGGGGGCTGGGACAAGGTGTGTTCTTACCCGGTTCATTTTCTCTGCAGAACAAGTTGAGGCAAAAACTGACTGTCATGTATGGCCAGATCAATGGGGCGTCAAGAGCGCTGGAGGACGTGAGAGCTAGGCAGCAGGAGGTGCAGGTGAGTGACTGGGCTCCCGGCCCCGCCCAGCCCCGCCCCCGTGGAGGCGGGCACAGCTCTGGCATCCACACGGCTCCTGTTGGGTTCACTCACAGTGTCAAAATTCAACAAAACATGCAAAAATCTACATGCCCAGAGAGATCCTTCATAGACTACAAGTCTAACCTGGGTGGGAGGAATCACTAAAAATTAATGTTAAAACATAGTAATGTAAAAAAAGTAGTTACCGTTTAAGTGGGAGAGAAACAGGAATACAAAGCTGCATCTATTTATTTAGTTAGTTTTTCGCTGTGCTGCATGCAGCATGGAGGAACTTTTGTTCCCCAGCCAGGGATTGAACCTATGTCCCCTGCATTTGAAGCACAGAGTCTTAACCACCAGACCACCAGGGAAGTTCCTGCATCTGTTTGTTAATAGTGTATTTGTCTTTTAGGACTAATGTAACAAATTACCACAAACTTGGGTTATGACAACAGAAAGGTAGTTTTCACAGTTCAGTTTTCTGGTTGTTTGCAGGGGGAGGCTTGGTTTGACCGACCCCATCTGCCACTTACTGAAGCCACTATCTTAGCTCATTCCATCTTTGTGAACTTGACCCCCATGCTCTCCCCTCTGCCTTAGTTTCATCATCTGTAAAATGGGCGCCAGGAGGCCAGCAGTCCAAATCCAAAGTGTTGACAGGGCCACACTGCTTCCGAAGTTTCCGAGGAAGAGTCTGTCCCCGCCTCTCGAGCTTCTGGTGGCATCAGGCATTCCTTGACCTGTGGCTGCATCACTCCAGTCTCTGCCCCCATCTTCACACATTGCCTCCTCCCTCTGTGTCTGCTCTTTGTCGCCAGTAAGGACACTTGCTAGTGGCTTTAGAACCACCTGGGTAAACTAGGATGATCTTGGCTCAAGATTTCTACCTTAGTTACATCTGCAGAGACTCCTTTTCTCAGTAAGGTCACACTTCCAGGTTCTGGAACGTGGATGTAACTTTTTGGGAGCCACCATTAAACCCATTACCAGAAGTGTAGGAAAAAAGACTGGAAGGAAATATAGTCAAAGAATAGTAGTACGAGTGTTGGAATGGTAGAATTATAGAGGTTTTTTTCCCTCCAGGTTCGTAATTTTTATAAGGTTACAGTGCTTTTATATTGAGAGAAGTTCTGATTTTTAAGCATCCTTTCTGGAGTGGCAGCGTCTGGTTTCATTGCCACAGCTGTGGTTAGATTAGATGAGATCTGGGTTAGAATACTAGCCTGTGATACTGTGGTCATGTTGGCAGATCTCTGAGCCTCAGTTTTTCCATCTCCTTCCATAACCTCTTTCTGAAGGTGAGTTTGAGGCTTAAGTGAAAGAATGCACATGAGAATACCTGTATTGATTGGCGGGCAGGCTCAGTTCTTGCAGCAAAGCTACCCCTCAGAATCAGAGGCTTAAATAGGATAGCTGTGTATGTTCCTCACTGTGACCGCTCAGGGCTGGACCTGCGTAACCCAGGCAGGCTATGGAGTGGTCTGCCGCCTGTGACCCATCAGGGTTCAGGACCTTGCCTTCTTACTGCCCTTCCTCGTCCCTGGCTGCCACTGGGTCACCATTAGATTTTGCTGTAGCCTCTGAGAAGGGGGGACAAGGGGGGAGAGTGTTGTGCTTGTCACTTCTGTTCCCATTGTGTAGGGCAGCAGCCTAGTCACGTGACCAGCTGCAGGGGACGCCGGGAGATGTAGTCTGTGGCTGGGTAGCCATGTGCCCATCTGAACCCAGGGGTGTGTTCTTACTGACGGGGGCGAAGGAGGATGAATACTCGGGGACATTGCTAGTCACATTGGAAGTGGCAGGGTCGGGTACTGGTTTAAGAAGTACTTGAATTCTCAGGAATTCCTGGTGGTCCAGTGATTAAGACTCTGAGCTTCTACTGTAGGAGGCTTGGGTTCAAATCCCTGGTAGGAAAACTAAGATCCTGAATGTCGCATGGTGTGGCCAAAAAAAAATTGAATTCCAATCTCCCTGGCCCTCTTGTGTGTTTCTCTTTGTCACGTTTGATTCTGAGCTGTTGAGGTTACCCAACCTGTAAAGGGAAATTGCAGCTTCTAGAGCAGTGAAGCAGCTTCATCCAGTAGAAATATAAAGTGAACCTTATATATAATTTTAATTTGAATAATACATGAGACTAGTTTTATTAATATTTTTTATTTAACTCAGTACATCCAAAGTGTTATTTTAATCAATATAAGGTATTAATGAGATATTTCATGCTTTTTTTATTTTACCCTGTCTCCCATCTTAACTGGGACTGGCCATAGTTCAAGTGTGCTGTAGCTACATGTAGCAAGTGACTGTAGTATTGGGTAGTGCAGTTCTAGAGGAAGTTGTCTAGGGCAGCTTCATACCCTTTAAGAAAACTACTCATGAACTGCGTTCTAGCTTAAGAAATAAAATATCGCCAAGGAGAATAGAGCCCTGGCTTTGCTTCTCCCGTCTGCATCCCTCTTCCTCTCTTCCAGAAGTCGCAGAGAGTCCATGGGGTCGCAGAGAGTTGGACACGACTGAAGTGACTAAGCACGCACACGTGTGCCATGCTATTTGTTTCTAAGTCTTAAGTGAAGCGCATCTTACTGTGTGTCTTCTATAAGTCATTTTTCCCTTATCATAGTTTAATATTCCATCCCAGTGAATAATTTTCAGTCTTCTACTGACAGACATTCAGCTTGTTTCCTTGATTTTTCTATTCAGTGCTGCTTAGAGCGTTCTTCTGTGTCTCAGGAGCAGGGCCTTTTTCTAGAGTACATTCTTTGGACTCAGTTGCTGGGTCCTAAGGTGGCGGTGGTGGTGGTGTTCAGTTGTGTCCGACTCTTTATGACCCATGGACTGCAGCACGCCAGGTCGCCCTGTCCTTTACTATCTCCCAGAGTCTGCTCACACTCATGTCCACTGAGTTGATGGTTCCATCCAAGCATGTGTCGTCCCCTTCTCCTCCTGCCCTCACTCTTCCCCAGCATCAGGGTCTTCTCAAATGAGTCAGCTCTTGGCATCAGGAGGCCAAAGTATTTGAGCTTCAGCAACAGTCCTTCCAATGAATATTTAGGGTTGATTTCCTCTAGGATTTAGGTCATAAGGTATGAACACCTTGAAATTCACTGATCTTGCCAGATCACTCTCCAAATTGGTTGCACCCGTCTGAATTCCCATAAGTATAGGTGAGAGCTTGTGGTGCTCCACGTGTCAGGCCTAGCCTTTCTGCCAGTCTGATGGGTGCCCTCTTGTTCTGGCCTCTCAGGAGGCTGCACACAGGAAGGTGGACCAGCTGAGACAAGAATACCTGGAAATAAAGGCTCTCATTGATGCCTCAGAGGCCAGCTCCACAAGGAAGATAAAGGAAGAGGAGAAGAGGGTCACCAGCAAGTTCGACAACATTTACCAGATCATCCTCAAGAAGAAGAGTGAGATCCAGACCTTGAAGGAGGAGGTTGAACTGGCCCTGACTAAGGGGGACGAGTTTGAGTTTCTGGAGGTAGGTCATGATGAGGACGCTGTTCAATCCTCTTTCTGCCTCGCCTTACGGTGTTGAGTGGATCTCTAAAGGAGTTGGGGCAGTGAGGGGTTTTGGGAAGCATCCCTGAGACACACAGGCCTTATTAGTTTTCTACGTTTTGTGACCACTTAGCGCAAACTGCGTGGCTTAGAAGAAAAGCTGTCCGTTACCTCGAACTCTGTGTGGCTTAGGCTGTGGTCTCACCAGGCTGTATGTTCCTTTTGGAGCTCAGGGTTGTCTTCCAAGCTGACATGCTTTTTTTTTCTTCCATTGTGTAATTTTTTTTATTAAAAGAGATTTGTTTCTCTGATATGATAACTCTACTATTTGAATTCATAGTTGGAATGAGATTCAATCAAAGCACTCAGCAGTTTGTGTCCGTTCAGCCTCTTTTCCACTTTTATTCTTCTGATTGCCCCAGAGTTCTTCTTCCTGTTATTCACATCTGTCAGAATCTTAGTGACAACGTTACTAATTCCTTTCCAGCTTAAACTCTCTTCAGCCAGTGTCTCGTCAAATCACTTGGAATAAGCAGGGTCATCACTGATATCCGATCCTAATTGAACTCCATCTTTGTGTACAGCTTAAAGTCTTCATTCAATGGGCCTCATACTCTGAGAAATCCACACACTTCAGGGAAGTTTTAGCTCGACCCAGTTTTCAGTGTTTTCTGCTGTTTGCTGTATCTCCTTTGCCTGTTTGACAAACACAGACATAATACCTGTGTCCCTTGGACATTTCCCCCAAGACATGGATTTCTTTCTCCCTGAGAAGAGAGTCTAATTCTCCTTTGTTGGGTTCCAGTGTGTTTGGTACATGTGGGTTCTAATAACTCACAAATAGGAAGTCTGACTCTCCTGTTTGAGAAAGGAGGATATTCTGTGATTGTTTAGTCGCTAAGTTGTGTCTGACTCTCTGGCGACCCCACGGACAGTAGCCTGCCAGGCTCTTCCCTCGGTGGGATTTCCCAGAGAAGAATGCTGGAGGGGGTGCCGCTTCCTTCTCCAGGGACGCTCACATGCTTGTTGGCAGAGTTCAGTCCCTCGTGGTGCAGGCTTGAGGTCCCTGTGTCCTTGATGACTGTCAGCTGGGGCCGGTTGAGGTTCCTAGAGGCTGCCACGATTCCTCAGCATGTGGTCCTCTTTCGACTGGGCAGCAGCTTTCCTCAAAACCAGCAGAGAATTTCTCCTTTTGGGAAGGCCCAGTTTCTGTTTTAAGGACTTTTACCTGATTTGGTGAGGCCCCCCCAGAAGAATCATCTTTCTGATGAACACAAAATCAACAGATATGGGATCTTACACCTGCAGTACTCCTTCATTGTTTCCATGTAATGTAAACTAGTCCCGGGAGTGATAACCCTTTCATACTCACTGACCTGCCCTTAACCTGGGGGAGAGGATGTGTAATGTGTGTGCCCAGGGCAGTCAGGAGGCTCGGGGGCCATCTTGGGATGCTGCCTGCGTTAGGCCTCCACCTTCTTTCCCCCTATCCCGCCTCTGCATGGTCCTGGGAAGTATCTTTCTACAGTGTGGACAACCCTCGCCACCCTTTCTGACTTCGTGTTCCTCGGTGTGGCCCTTAGGGCCCTCGGTGACCTGCCTGCCTTTGCCAGCAGCCTTATCTCTTGCGAGCCACCCCCAGCCCGTGCCTGGGGCTCTGACCACAGCAGGGCACTCCTCAGAGGCCCTGAGAGTGGGCAGGGATCTCCGAGCTTCCCTCTGCCTCGTAAACCCTGTCGTTTGTCCAGGGCAGCCCCAGGTCCCCCATCTTCCTGGGATCTGTTGTTCTCCCACTGTTGGCGATCCCTGCTCTCTCCCTTGATGACCTCAGTCTAGACGTGCTTGTTTTCTTGTCTGTTTCGAAGGCTGCCCGCGCCTCTCAAGAGGGGCCCTTCACCCTCCTGGCATGTCCGAGCACAGTAGAGTGCCGGGCACACGACGGGTGTCTCCGGGAGCCCTGCTGACTGGGTGGCGTGCAGGCCTAGATCCCACATTCAGGTCCTGGGTGGCACAGGAGTGCCCAGGAACCTTCTCTCCTATGTGCAGGGTCTTCTAGCCACGCCTGGGTGGGATGGCATTTTCTTCTCACGTGCCCACTCCTGTTTGTTGACCCAGCTGCCTCGAGCTCTCCCAGAAGGATTCTGAGTCCACATCTGGACCTCTTGATGCCATATGATCTGATCTGGTCTCTAAGCTTGGTAAGCCTTCTGTAAGATTCTTCTCCTGCATTGGATGTGTGGCTGAATCCTGAGCCCTTCAGGCCTTCCTGTTCTGTTTTCAGAACATGCATTCAGAGCTGGTCTTTGAAGGGCGATGGTGATGGAAAGAACATTATCCATGGGTTAAGAGGCCTGGGTCCCAGCTTTGTCCTTGCTACTAATTGCAGAGGTCCTGGCAGGACACCTGTCATTTCTTGACTGCAGTTTTTCCCTTTGGAAGGCGAGGGCTCTTCCACCTCCAGATGGCTGTGTCTTAAAGTGGCACTTCAACCCCCAGCCACTTTTGAGAGACTGATTAGACTTTTTGCCCACGGGCACAGGGAAGCTCCTTCCAGGGTTCATGAGGCCTGAGCCTGGGCCCTAGCTTCGCTAGAGCTGCCTGAACTAACCCCCTGCCTCATTGCAGAAAGCGACAAAACTGCAGGGAATCACCACGAAGCCAGTCTTCGTCCCCAAGGTGGAGCTGAACCACGAGCTGATTAAGGAGGTCTGTCAGGGCACCTCCGACCTGAAGAATGAGCTGAAGCGGTGCCTCAGACAGCCCCAGGACAAGAAGCCCGAGGAGCTCACTGTCCCAGGTAACCGTCGGCAGCCTCCCAGGCTTTCCACTGGGGTCCTGGAAACGGGATGGGTCCCCTCTGTGGTTCAGGAAGGGAAATCCTGCTCTGGAGCACTGGGGCTTGAGCTTCAGATGTTACAAGACCACTGCCCTCATCTAGGAGGTGGTGGGCAGTCTTCACCTCATCCTGAGACTATAGCCTTCCTTCCTCAGATGTCTTTTGTGGCCAGGTGTTACGATGGGCCTTTCTGGATAGGCTTTTATTTGGTCTGAGTCTGAGGCTGACTCAGATGGGCTGAATGGATTCTGGGTTGTCAGTGTTATTTGGTAAGGAAGTGGCTAGTTTGGAGGTCAGAGAAACATGAAATTCTTTCTTGATACCCATACGCTCGGGCCTCCTGGGTGGCTCAGTGGTAAAGAATCCACCTGCCCAGCAGGAGACGTGGGTTTGATCCCTGGTTTGGGAAGATCCCCCGGAGAAGGAAATGGCAACGCTTCAGTACTCTTGCCTGAAGAATCCGATGGACAGAGGAGCCCAGCAGGCTACAGTCCATGGGGTTGCAAAAGAGTTGGACACGACTTAGCGACTAAACAACCACCACCCCTTGCCCTTCTGCTTCTATCCAACCCATTGTCAGATTTTGCTTCTTAAATATCTCTGGACTCAGCTCGTTTCACCGCAGCCACCACGTGGCTGCTCTCCGTTGAATCACCTACAGCAGCTTCCTAATGAGCTCCTCTGCAGCCGCTCCCATCACAGCTGGAGAGAGCGTCTCAGGATGACGGTCTGCTCTCCTGGCACCCTCTCCCCTGCCTCTTCGGAGAATTTCCTTTGTTTAGATTGCAGACCACACTCTTGACTCTGGCTGTTAAGCCCCTACCTGATCAGGCCCCATCCACCTCTCCAGCCCTGAAGTGGCCCCCTCCCCCCAATCCATCCCTTTATGCTCAAGTCTTCAAATATGTTAACCTCCCCCCACAGGGTCTTTATACACACACCCCCTCCTCCCCACCTAGAGGGCTCAGACTCCACCGGATGACTCCTGTCTCCCTTTGGAGATCAGTTGAAACGTTACATTTCTCAGCAAAACATTCCTGTTGCCAGTCTGGCTCCTCAGACAAGGTCCCAGGGTCCTTATCCTTCCCTTGGGGCCCTTTTTGCTCCTGTCCTTTTTTTAAAAAGAATATTTATTTATGTAGCTGCATCGGGTCTTAGTTGCATCATGCGGGCTCTTGTATTGAGATGCACGGACCCTCTAGTTGTGGCTTTCAGGCCCTGGAGTGCCCAGGCTCACAGGCTTAGTTGCCCTAAGGCCTGTGGAGTCTTAGTTCCCCAACCAGGGCTTGAACCCACATCCCCTGCTTTGCAGGGTGGATTCTTAACCACTGGAGCACCTGGGAAGTTCCTTCGTGCCCGTCATTTTACTCTTCCTTGCCATCACCCTCTGTCTCCCCTGCCAGACTGTGATCCGTGAGAGCAGGGGCTGGGTCTGTTTTTCATCTAGTACTGTCCCCAGCACTGGGTCTTTGGTCTGTAATCCAGGGAGCAGGCCTGAGTCCCAGCCTAGTCGGCCGAGTGGCCCTGCCAAAGAGCCTCTGCAACCGCGGTGTTGCAGCCGTGGCCTAGGGAAAGCTAATTTGGTGCATTAGCCCTGTGTGTTTGTTTTCCTGCTACGTCCGTGCTCATGAGTGGTGAGAGATTCCCAGGGGAAGGGAACCTCCTGGACACAGCAGGCACCTTGGTCTTGCCCCCTGGGTGAAGAGTCCTCCCTGTGGTGCGGGCGAGCGAGTGCAGCTCGCAGACGGGTCAGCGGCCATGAAGCGGGGTGCTGGCAGGGAAGAGACTGCACCCCAGCTACCTTTTAAGGCAGAGAAGAGAGGGAACACACCAAACTTGTGCTTCTGTTGCCTTGTTTCTAGTCCTTGTGAGTGATCAGCGGGGAATGCTGCTGGGAATCACCTCTGTAAGCTCCCTGCAGCTCGCTGCCCTTCCACCGTGCGGCTGGCTCCTCGCTTGGTGTGGAAGAGCCGCCTAAACTAACCTCTCCTTCTTTGGCCCAGGGGACGCTGGAGGACACTGCGGACCACATACCCCGAAGACCCACCGGCCTGTGAAGAAGCCCCTGAGTAAGTAGTTCTGCCTCTGTGCCCGTGGGTGGCGGCAGCTGTGGGCATCAGCGCTCAGGCTCAGGCACCGGAGGGCATCCCGGCTCCTCCCCAGGGGGCCCGGCCCAGCCCGGGTTCGGGGGGGCCCGGAAGCGTCTCAGGGCAGGTACCGACTGACCCTGATGCGGGGAGGTTTTAGGGCTCCTGGGAGGACCAGCCATCAGCGCTGGATATTTCCACTGCCAAGGACAGCAAGGTGACCAAAGCTGGTTCGTCTTGAGAAATACTTACGTGACGCCAAATTCTGGCCCGGGGGCATCACCCCGAGAAGAGGCTGTCTCTCTTCAGTCCTGGGTGTGACGTGAGTCAGCCCTCACAGAGCCTCTCAGCCTTTTCTCCGTTATTACCCTCCTTTGCTTTTTACCTCTGAAGCCCTTTTAGGCAAAATTTTCCAAATCACCCCATACATGAAGTTTAATACCCCACATATGGTGTGTCTATTTACATATGGTGCTTTGATCCATAAAAAGAACAAGATTTTTCCTTCCTTACCTCTTTCTGAGCCTTTAAGAATCAATTTTTGTCCCCTACTTTGGGGGTAATGGGCTGATGACTCAGATGGTACCTAATCTGCCTGCCATGCAGGAGACCTGGGTTCGACTCCTGGGTTGGGAAGATCCCCTGGAGAAGGGCATGGTAACCCATTCCAGTACTCTTGCTTGGAGAATTCCATGGACAGAGGAGCCTGGGGGGCTACAGTCCATGGGGTCTCAAAGAGTCGGATGTGACTGAGTGACTATCATTTTCACTTTCACTTGGGGATGTTGGAACCCTTGTTGAGATGGGGGCTGGGTGGAGAATGGTCCTCAGTTTCCTCATCTGTCAAATGCAGACCATAATGGCGCTGACCTCATGGGATTGCTGTGTGAGGTTTATGTGGGACACTGATGGTGAAAGCTCTTTAAAGGCCAGGCATATGTCCCTGATGCTGAAGCTGAGACTCCAGTACTCTGGCTGAATGAAGTGAAGAGCTGACTCACTGGAAAAGACCTTGATGCTGGGAAAGCTTGAGGGCAGGAGGAGAAGGGGTTAGCAGAGGATGAGATGGTTAGAAAGCATCACAGACTCAATGGACGTGAATCTGAGCAAACTCCGAGAGACAGTGAAGGACAGAGGAGCCTGGTGTGCTGCAGGCCATGGGGTCGCAAAGAGTGGGACAGAACTGAGCGACTGGACAGCAGTAAATGTCATCAAACTGTTGACCGAAACAGTCAGTGAGGATGGAGGAGGGCTGCCCGCCGCCATGGGGTGGTGAGGGGCTGAGAGGATGCTGCCCTAGTTTTTGTTGTTGTTTGCTTGTTGTTAGTATTTAGTGTTTGTCTTTCGCAGACAAGTGTGTGGTTTCTGAGTGGAGTGTAGTCAGGGGCTGGGATGCCTGGGGCAGGGGAGGAGGGAGGCGTCGGGGAGCCTGAACATGTGCATGGGCACCCGATGTGAAGAGGTGACCCGCACTGTAAACTGTGTCCTTCTCAAGGCACGGGCCCAGAAAGCCTCCTTCCCACTGCCCCCCTCCGCAAGCCTGCTCTGCATGCGTGAGCCGAGGATGCTGGCATCAGGCTGGCTCGTGGATGGACTCATCACAGTGTGGGTGAGCCTCCTGTGGTCACTGGGAGGGGGCCGTGTGCCCACAGCTGAGGTCACAGCCTGGAGTCCTCCCAAGATGCTGGTCCAGTGGGAGTGGGGGCGGGGAGAAGCAGATGGGGAGATGGGGAGAGTGAAAATGACCCCTGAGAGACGGGGCTCTGGAGGGAGAGGAAGGGGCGGCCGGGGGCCAGGTGGGCCGTGGGCGGGTCTGGTGGGGCTGGTCTGGAATGTGCAGGGTCCTCAGGCCGGCAGGGATGAGATCCAGGACTCCCCTTTTCATTTCAGTTGTGGTGGTGAAGAGCGGACCCGAAGTCTTCTGGCCCTCCAAACTTGAGCACATGTCAGAGTCCAGTCGCTTGTAACACAGACTGTTAGTTTCAGCAGGTCTGAGGGGCCTGGGAATTTGCATTCCTTACAGCTGCCCGGGTGACGCTGATGCTGCTGACTTGGGGCGTGTGCTTTGAGGACAGTTGTTTTAACTAAACTCAGTTCCCATAGATATAAGACTCCAGATACTTTATAAAGACTATTGTGATATCTGGCAAGCATGTTTTTTTTTTTTGGCTGGCTTTCTATGTGGGTTTTTTTGTGTGTGTGTTTTTGCATTTTTTTAGTGGAGATATGATTTACCTACAGTAAAATGTCCAGATCTTAAAAGTACAGTTAGATTAACAAACGCATACATCTGTGTTGCTGCTGCCGCTGCTAAGTTGTACCATTACACAAATCGGGATAAAGATTTCCATTTCACCAGGAAGTCCATTCATGCTCCTTGTTAGCCCCTCCCCGCCAAAACCATGATGTACGACCATAGATTAATTTGCCTGTTGACCCCCTTACATTTTTCAAATTAAAACATACTAGCTTTATTTGTATGGGCCACATTCAGGTAGCGGTTATTATTATGGTGTTTGAAAGTGTGGTTGTGTTGTGCTTTGAAACATCTTAATTCTGTAAATTTTTGTTTTTCAGAAGAAGAGAAGAAGCCCAGGAAACCTGGTAAGTTATGCATGTCTGTGTCTTTTAGTTCCTTGAGTGCCTGAGTGCGGAACTAAAAGCCAGCAGGGAAAGCTCGGCTGTGGGCTGGTGTGTGGGGGGGTCTGAGATGGGCCTGGGCTTCACGACTCTGACCTGTGCTGGCTGCCAGGTCTGGGCTTGGGGGTGAGGATACGTGGACAGGCATGAGACCAGTACGATGTATGTTGCCCTGGCTGTCCAGCTGTGTGTCTGTGGAGGCAGCTCTTGAGCAATGGTGTGGGAGGGATTCCAGGCCATCAGGTCACTCTGTCGTTTCCCCAACTGATACCTCTTTTCTCTTATCCCAGCCTCTGCCGCCCTCAACAAGCCTGTCACCTTTGGATCCTCGGAACACTTAGTGAATCTCAAACCAACTGTCCAGGAGGGTAAGTTCAGTGGGCCGTGGACAGTGGGATGCCTACTCTGAATTTTTTTAGAAAATGATTTTCTGTTCCTCCTCCAGGTGCAGCCAAAGCCCCTCCCGTGCCGCCGACCTCAGCATCTCTCACCGCCAAGGTGCTGGAAAACTTCCTAACCAAGTCCAGGCCGGAGCTCCTGGAGTGTGAGTAGCTGCTGCCTTGCTTGTCCTTGCCTCTGTCTGGTGTGGTTAGCCTGTCCCCTGGAGAGTCCACTGTGTTCTGCTCTGTCGTGCCCTACTGCTCTCCTGTGGCTTCCAGCCTGGAAGTGGTGGGAGTTTCTTCCTCCAGGCCAGGCCTCCGGGCCACCCATAGCTTCACCCACAGAGCACCCTCCCCTGGTTCTCACTTCCTTGCAGCTGCCGAAACCTCTCTCTGCACGCTCTGACCCTTCTTTCCCCACAGCCGCAGTGGGCGTGGTTCTAGCGCAGTGGGCGTGGTTCACCCATTGCTGGAGCTGTGGGCGTGGTTCTGGCGCAGTGGGCGTGGTTCACCCATTGCTGGAGCTGTGCGCGTGGTTCTGGCGCAGTGGGCGTGGTTCACCCATTGCTGGCGCTGTGGTACCTGGTTCTCAGGCCCGGCCGGCCTCCCTGGAGCTTCCTGGCTGGGAAAGGCCTCCCCTGCTCCCAGCCCCCGTGACTGCTGCCAGGCTGCTGGGGGCGGTGCTGAGCCACATGTCTGTGGAGCCCCCTGCGCTCTGCCGTACAGCTGTCTAAGCAGGAGAAACGAGTTCTAGGGGCTTCGGGTGTTCAGAGGACATTTTCCCAGGCCATTCATTTTACCCTGGGGGAAGCCCAGGGCCAGGTGCACAGTGTCTTTCCCTGGGCCACTGAGCCAGGGGGTGGCAGAGACCCCTGGTCTCTAGCTTCCCAGTTCCCAAGCGCAAGTGCGGGATTTTCCCTGTCTGCCCTGGTTCAGGGTCCTCGGCGAGTGGAAGGGCAGGGAGGGCTGTGTCCTGGGGAGGAGGTGGAGGCCAGGCTTGTGTCCTAGTCAAGGATTCTATTCAGGCCGTTGCTGTGCTTGGCAGACCTCAGTTGGCTGCCTGTTGCCATCAGTTTAAGTCGAGACCCTTTGACTCACCACTTATGGCTCCAGGGGTCCCTCTTCTCTTGCTGCGGCCTCTGTGTTCCCAGCTGCCCGGCCTTCCCTGGTCGCGGCGCATGTCTGCCATCCTCATGACTCCATGCTTGCCTGCACTGTTTCCTCTGTCCAGCGTAGCCTTTCTCCCTCCTCTGCTCTCCTGTTTAATTCTTCTTATCTCCCTTTCGCTTGGCTCAGATTCCAGTCCGCCCATGAAGTAAGTGTTCCTCTGTGCTCTCCCCTCCCTTGGCCCATTGCCCCCATGGCTGTGTCCTTCCAGCAGAGTGCCTGCCCTTTAGTGGAGTGTGGAGTCTTCACTGTTGTCGTTACTGATGGGCTTGCCTGCCTTCTGTGAGTGTGAACTCCACGAGGCCAGGCACCACGTCTGGTTCATGACTGTGTGTCCTGTATAGAACCTGGCATAAGCCAGGGGCTCAGTACATGGTTTTGGGTGGAGGAATAGACAGACAGTTGGGTGACTAATAGACACACAGATGGCTTGGTTGGTGGTTAGAGAGATGGACAAACGTCTGACGAACTAGACAGAATGAATGGACTGGATGCATGTGTGGATGGAAGGGTGGTTGAATGGATGGGTAGAACAAATGAATAAATATTACCAGCTAGGGAGGGGATTAAAGGTGAGAGCGCTTGGAGCTCCTCATGATTGACCCCTTGATGCTTCCTTAGATGTTGTTAAAGTTGTCCTGGACTACAACACCGCTCACAACAAGGTGGCCCTGTCCGAGAACTACACCGTTGCATCCGTGGCTGACACGTCCCTGAACTACCGGCCGCATCCCCAGAGGTTCACATACTGCTCGCAGGTGTTGGGGCTGCACTGCTACAAGAAAGGGATTCACTACTGGGAGGTGGAGCTGCAGAAGAACAACTTCTGCGGGGTGGGTATCTGCTATGGCAGCATGGAGCGGCAGGGTCCCGAGAGCCGTCTTGGCCGCAACAGCGCGTCCTGGTGTGTGGAGTGGTTCAACACCAAGATCTCCGCCTGGCACAACAACGTGGAGAAAACCCTGCCCTCCACCAAGGCCACGCGGGTGGGGGTGCTTCTCAACTGCGATCACGGCTTTGTCCTCTTCTTTGCCGCGGCTGACAAGGTCCACTTGTTGTATAAGTACAAGGTGGACTTCGCCGAGGCCGTGTACCCAGCCTTCTGGCTCTTCTCCACGGGTGCCACGCTCTCCATCTGCTCCTCCAAGTAGGCCGGCCACAGATGCTTGGCCGGACCGCCCGCGCGCTTCCCCAGGTCCCCCAGAGCCAAAGGGATGGGAGGGCAGCTGCTGAGGGCAGGAGGCTGGGCAGATGGGATGAGAGGTCGGGGTTGGCCAGGGACAGGGGTGGGGTGTTTGCCTTGTGGGTGAGGAAGCCTCCCACTTCCTGGTGCCTCTCCGGCAGGATGCTGGCCCCCCACCCCCGATCGGTTCTGGTAGATCTCCAGGCTGCTGGGTGGGTCTCTGGGGAGTTAAAGTCACTAGCGCCCCTTTCCTGCTGGACATAATCTGTAGCCACTGTGGGTTCTTCCTCAGGCCTCTGGTGCCTGCTTCTTTGCTCTCTGAAGTAGCCTTCAAATCTTGGAGTTCTGATGACTCTTTGTAGAGCTATTCAGCTCTGTAGATTTAAAAAAAAAAAGCCAAAGTCAGTGAATTTCATTCCCCTCCACTGCCTCCACACAGGAGCTGGGATGAATGCTCAGACTTCTGGTGATTTTCTGTGCTCGAGGGAAGCAACAGGTCTCCACCCAGACCAGAGTTTCCCAAAGAAGTATGTCCTTTATCCCCTCCAGGTCCCTTCCTGTCTTGCACCTCATCACCCCATCCACGGTTTTAAAATGTTGAGTCCCAACAGGAACCCTTTCGGTCTGAGATTTCAAACCATATCTGAATCAGCCTGTGTTGACTTTGTGATTCAGGGTCAGCATGACCTGGTCCTCATGTGGCCACAAGCCCCTCCCACTCCTGTGTATTATGAAAGGCATTTCCACAGATGCCTTTGGCTTTGACTGCAGCCCCAGACCCTTCTGGTTGCGCAGGCCGTGGGGCAGCGGTCCCCCATAGATAAGAGAGTGTTAGCAGTTGGCAGTTTTGCTCTTATCAGAGCATCTTGCCTTCTGACTGATCGCTCTCATCAGTGGTAGCCTCCATCCTCCAGGATCGTGAGATCCTGCCCTGGCTGGTGGAGACCCCACCGTGGCCAGCAGAGCTCAACGGTTAGCTAAGCCTGCTGTCACTCAGATAGGGCGGGTGCGGCTGCCTCCGAGGCCACCCTCGTCACCTGCTGGGGTGCCTACCTGTGGCCAGAAGGGTCTGCTAGCAGATCCACGGGAAGCAGCAACATTCCTGTTCAACCTAGCGCTGGTCCTCTTGTGAGTCAGAGAGGCCCAAACCCTTTCTCCTCTCTGCCTCACGTGAGCCAAATGCAGATGTAGGAACTGACCAGGAGAAGGGTCAGACAGGCTGAAACCAGGGAGGAAACCAGCTGCCAGGCTCAAGTACAAGGGGCTCTTTTTTCCTGCAGCATTTCTGTGCAGTGGAAATAGCCTCAGCCCACTGAGGGCTAGAGGGAGTGGGTGGCTGGAATTTCCCGAGCTCCTGATATCCTGACATTGTCAGAATGTAAGTTTTCATCCCCATGGTGGGAGCAATGGAACGGCTTGTGATGAAATAAGTCCTGCTCTGGGCTTGCCCAACAGGGGAGCTGAAGTCAGGTTCCTTATGCCTTAGGGTCTGAACAGGACGATACTATTGGAGGCACACACCCCAGCCTTTCCGTAAAGATGTTCGATGTTACGTCAGTTCATCTCTGGTCTTGTGCTGGGTCCCTAGGCATTCTAGTCAGGCCTGGAGTACTTGATGTTCCTGACAGAAGTGTTGATCTGTGTCATCTTCCAACACGAACTTTTACTTCCTTGGGAGAGAACTCATCTTTGTAGGGAAGATCCCCTGCAATAGCTGAACTGTGGGTGTTTGAAGATTTTCTTCCTTTGCTACTAGGACGAAAAATTCTTTGGTGATTCTTCTCTGCTTTTGGAGATGGTTCAAAGCACCTTCCTTGATCTCCTGAAACAAAAGCCTTGTTTAGAGCCAGTTCGTGCTTGGGAAACAGCTGGGTTAGGAGGAGAATGCCCAAGATTAAACCACAGGTCCTGCTTGGGCTCTGCTTTAGAAATGAGGGCAGCCGGGGGGGGTGCTTCCCTGACAGTGCATCGTCCAGCTCAGGATGGAGGAGCCTGAGCCCCTCTTGTGATGAAAGGTGAGCAGGTAACCCAAGCTGAGGCCTCTGTGGGTGCCTTGGAGACATGAATTGAGGAGCACACCCTCGCTGCCTCGAACCATACTCTATCCAATGGTAAGACTTCGTGTCCCCTCTTGCCTTGCAGGGCTGGTACTCAGTGCTCAAGTCCTAGACTTGGGGGAGCTTTGCATTCATTTGACTTCCTGTTTTGCAGAGTTAAGTCAGATGGGCAGGTATTGGATGAATCTACTCACTGCTCCTGCCATCCCATCTTGGAGGAGGTACCTTGTAGATGCCTCCTGGTACCTTGGGGGAGGGTCAGAACTTCCCAGATAAACATACAAATATTCTCCCAACCTAGGTAGCAGGGACTGTCTCTGCCACTCTGGCATGATAAATAAAAGATTGGGGTCAAGTTTTTGTTGTTCAAAGACTGGTTGAATGGTTTGCCTGTTTTAATTATTCTGAGATGGGTCTGTGATCTATAAATAATACTGATACATTATTTCTTACCTTATTGTGTCTGACCCTGAATTGATTTTATTTAGGAGTATTTAAGCCTGTGATCTTGAGCTTGTTTTTTTATGCGTTGATTCTTTAGGACATAATCAGTGTTGTAGACACTATTCCTTTGAAAGACATGAGAAATATCAGGACCAAGGCTGGCTTACGTGCCTTAGAGGCTTTGAATGCAATAAAGTGGCGTTTGGTGTTCTTGCACACATTGCAGTGTGTGTAGAAAGTGTTCCTTAACTGTCATGCTGGAGTCAGTAAATGAGGTGCCCAAGGGCCTCTGAGTGCCCCGCACTCAGCTGCCTGCTAGATTTCAGCAGAGCTGGAGCCTACTTGAGGCTGCTTGGGTGGGGCAGCCCCTCAGGAAGCTTGCCATGAATTCTCAGCCAAATGTCCTTCTGGGCTTTGCTTCAAGATGATCTGAGGATGAGGGTAGGGAGGCAGGGGAGGGGTATGAGTGAAGAGGTAAATAAACCACAATTGAGTAATTAAGGAAACAGTGGTGGAAATATGAGTGTTTACTATATTATTCCTTCTACTGTTGTCTCTGTTTGAAAATTCCTATAATAAAAACTTAAAAACAATGAAACAAAACTAGCTAGCAATGGGCCCAGATTTTATCCATGTTTGAACAGGGGAAGGGAGTTGTGGGAGATGTGGATTTGAGGTTGCTGTATAATAACTTGACTGGCTGTTGTCTCTTGTTCCTGGTGGGGAGATTCTAAATCCTTGGAATTGCCCTCAGTAATGGGAGTGTCCTTATTGTTCACCAGCCCCTTGGATCACATCTGAGCTTATGCTAAGAGATGAGATGACCCAGGATCGGGGCTGGTCATCAGAGAGACCAGGCATGAGATTATAAATAAAATAACATGTACACAGCAAAGGAAACCATAAAGAAAACAAAACAGAAAGACACCCACGGAATGGGAGAAAATATTTGCAAATGATGCAACAGACAAGGGCTTAATTTCCAGAACAGACCAGCACCTCATACAAGAGCAACAACAAAAAACAACCCAATCTAAAAAGAGCAGAAGACCTAAATAGATAATTCTCCAAAGAAGACATACAGATGGTCAATGTACACGTGAAAAGATGCTCAGTGTCACTAATTATTAGAGAAATGCAAATCAGAACTACAGTGAGGTACCATCTCACACCAGTCAGAATGACCATCTTTTAAAAGTCTGTAAATAACAAATGCTGGAGAGGTTGTGGAGAAAAGGGAACCTTCCTACACTGCTGGTGGGAATGTAAGTTGGTTCAGTCACAATGGAAAACAGTGTGGTGGTTCCTAGGAAAACTAAAAATATTATAAAATTAACCATATGATCCAGCAGTCCCACTCCTAGGCATATATCTGGACAAAACTATAATTTAAAAAGATACATGTACCCCTGTGTTCATAGCAGCATTAGTCATGATAGCCAAGACATGGAGACAACCTAAAAGTTCATCGACGGAGGAATGGGTAAGAAGAGGTGGCATGATGGGATACTACTCAGCCGTTAAAAATGAAAATGTGATTTGCAGCAACATGCATTCAACTAGAGATGATCACACTAAGCGAAGTCAAAAAGAGGAAGACAAATACCATATGACGTAACTCACATCTGTTATCTAAAATATGGCACAAATGAACCCATCTGCAAAGTAGAAACAGACTCAGACATAGAGAACAGGCTTGTGGTTGCCAAGGGGTGTGGGGAAGGGTTGGACTGGGAGTTTGGGGTTAGTAGATGCAAACTATTATAGATAGAATGGATGGACAACAAGGTCCTACTATATAGCACAGAGAACTATATTCAACATCCTGGGATAAACCTTAATAGAGAAGAATATAAAAGGAATGTTCATATGTTGTATAACTGAGTCACTCTGCTTGCAGCAGAGATTGGCATAACATTGTAGATCAACTATACTTCAATAAATTAAAAAAAGAAAATAATGTATATGCTGCTCTTGTTGGGTGGAGGGTTCTGTGTCAGTTGGTCAAGTTGGTTGATAAATGTTTAGGTCTTTTATACTCTTTAAAACAATTTGTTTGGCTGTGCTGGGTCTTAGTTGTGGTATGTGGGATCTTTCAGTTGCAGCGTGAAAACTTTTACCTTAGTTGCAGCATGTGGGATCTAGTACCCTGACCAGGGATTGAACTCGGGGCCCCTGCATTGCGAGCATGAAATCTTAGCCACTGGATCACCAGGGAAATCCCAGGTCTTTTATATGCTTATTGATTTGTGTCTACTTGTATTAATCACTGGGAGAAGGGTGTTAGAAATCTCTAAAACTTTGAATGTATCTACCTTTCCTTGAGGTTCTGTCAGTTTTCATTCTATGTAATTTGAAGTTGCCTTGTGCTTAGAGCTCAGTTGTGTCTGACTCTTGCACCCCTAGGAGCTTGCCAGGTTCCTCTGTTCATGGGATTTCCCAGGCAAGAATACTGGAGTGGGTTGCCATTTCCTTCTCCAGGGGATCTTTCCAACCCAGGAATTGAATCTGGGTCTGCCTGAAGCTGCCCTACTAAGTGTATAAATACTTAGGATTTTTATGTTCTTTTGGTGATTTGACCTCTTTATGAACTAACCCTTTTTACACTGCTACTATTTTTTGCTCTGAAAAACCACTTCTTGTGATATTAATATAGACAGTCTAATTTTCTTTTGATTAATGTTAGTGTGACATATCTTTCTTTCATTCTTTTGCTTTTAACCTGTTTCGTCATATTTAAAGTGTATGAGCATGTATTTGGGTCTTGCAGATCTGACAGTCTGTTTTCGATTGGTATGCTTAGACCATTTACATTTAATGTAATTGAGCATGTAGATTGGGAAATAATGGTGTGGTTATCTCTGGGGAAAAAAATCTGTCATAATCCTCTGAGTCACTTCTTGAAAACAAATGAAACCATGTGACTCATATTGGGACTTGAACCTGGCCAAAACCCAGGTTGGGATTTGAACCCACAGTCTTTTAACTGAGATCACACCTGGTCTCAGGGCTTAATGAATCTGAGAAGTTCTTGATGTCTCATCACAGAAAGAATTCAGTGAGAGACAAAGTGATCGGTAAGAAGTGGATTTATTTAGAGAGAAAAACACACCACAGACAGTGTGTGGGCTGTGTTAGAAGGTGAGAGAGAGCCTCGAAATTGGCAGGTTAGTTTTTATGGGCTGGGTAGTTTCATAGGCTAATGAGTGAGAGGATTATTCCAGCTATTTTGAAGAATGGTGGAGATTTGCAGGCAGTGGCCACCACCCTCTTTTTGGTCTTTGATGGTTGGCCTCGAAACTGACAAGCTGCTGATGAGCGTATCACTTGACACATGCTAATATATTATGATGAACACATGAAGAGACTCAAGGTCCACTGAAGGTGATGTATTCTGCCAACCAGAACCTAGTTGGTTCTAACCAGTTTTCAGCACATACCCAATGGCTATGTCATTCTTTTAAAGGTTAGGCCGTGCCCCCCTTCCTTCCTGTTTCACTTACACACTGGTTTCAGCTTGCCAACACCTGTAATAATTTAGTATTGTTCTTTGAAAATGTTGTTTTGAGTATGAGGGAATGTTTTTATATGTGTGTGTGTATATATATATAATTACTCAGTTTGCAACTTTGCATTCATCTTTGTGTAAAAGATTCAGATACACATACAAATGGCATTTGACTTTCAATACCAATGTCCATGAATAATATTAGAATATTAATCACCCTCTGTTGCCACTGGGACTATCAGATACAATAACCCTTAAAGTTACAAAAAGAAGTGTTACCTATTTAGAGCACAAAAACTAAATTCTTAAAATGCCATGCAAATCAATGTTTCTTTTAACAGAAACTACTTTTTTAAAAAAAAAAAAAAAAAGCTCAAAAGTTTATTCCCACTTTATAAAACAGTCATTGCTTATCTGTAAGAAATGACATCTCTTTATACAACACTTAAAGAAAAGGCTGAATGCAATCTGTGCTGTGTTCCCTTTTTGGAAAGTTATTTTTTGAAAACTATAAGTCTAAATTTTCTAATGGTGTAGGAAGTGCCAACTATCTTTAGTCAGAAATAGATGCCAGTTATGTCATCTCAAAACAATTCTATGAAGTGTAAACAAAAAAGCTACATTTATTTTCGTGTTGTGGGTTGCTGCACAATTTTGTGCTATTCTATGAGCAGCCCTTTGCTCTGTTAGTAGGAGCCCCACCTGTTAGGTGGAGTGGTTTCTGTTTTGTATTTCTAACACTTAATTTCTAACATTAATTCATGATTCATGATTCTTTATGTCTAGCTGTTTAAGTTGCCTCAAGTCAGATTTGCTTAGCAAATTCTAACAATGGCACACAGTGACCTTCCTTTTGTCACCTTTCTGGAAGGTAGCCAATTATGAGAAACTACAGTGGTACTGGGTACTCTTGAACACTTTTAGGAAATAGTAGTTGCTACCATGAGGAAAAGGAAAGAGTAATAGAAGTGATAATTCCTAATTTTATGGCAAGATAGACACTAAGAGAAGCTGAAAAGTAGAGGTAGGAATTCTGTTCCACAGTCATCTTTTCTCTTGTGTATTTTTAATCTTTCCCTTTCCCCTACGCTGCATGGCAACCCACTCCAGTATTCTTGCCTGGAGAATCCCATGGACAGAGGAGCCTTGCAGGCTATGTCCATAGGGTTGCAAAGAGCTGGACACAACTGAAGCGACTTAGCATGCATGCATGCTGCCAATTATGCCGTTACATTTCTTTCTTTAAAAAAAATTATTTTATTTTTGACTGTGTTGTGTCTTCATTGCTTTGCATAGGCTTTCTCTAGTTGCTGTGAGTGGTGGCTGCTCTTCGTTGCAGTGCATGAGCTTCACATTGCAGTGGCTTCTCTTGTTATGGAGCTTAATAGTTGCGGCTTGTAGACTCTAGAGCACGAGCTCAATAGCTGTGGTACATGGGCTTAGTTGCTCCTTGGTATTCAGAATCTTCTTGGTTGAGAGATCTAACTTGTGCCCCTACATTGGCAGGCAGATTCTTATCCACTGCATCACCAGGGACCTCTGCCACTATACTTTTTTAACAAAGCACCAATATTTAATGAAAAATCACACTAACTTGCTAAATCTGTTGTAGTCCAAGTGTTACAGGAAGGGGGACCCCTTCCAGGGCCTGAAAGTGGGCTTTTATCTAACACTCGGAAATGAATCGTCCAAGGAGACACACATGCTGATAAAGCAAGAGACTTTATTGGGAAGGGGTGCCTGGGTGGAGAGCGGTGGGGTGAGGGAACCCAGGAAGACCGCTCTGCCACATGGCTGGCAGTCTCAGGGTTTATGGCGATGGTATTAGTTTCCGGGTTGTCTCTGACCAGTCATTCTGACTCAGAGTCCTTCCTGGTGGCGCACGCGTCACTCAGCCAAGATGGATGCCAGCGAGGAGGGTTCTGGGAGGTGGTCGGACATGTGGTGTCTCCTTTTGATCTTTCCTGAACTCTTCTGGTTGGCAGTGGCTTATTAGTTCCATGTTCCTTACCAGGACCTCCTATCATAAAACAACTCACGCAAATGGTTACTCTGGTGCCTGGCCAGGGTGGCTGGTTTGAGTAAGTGTGCTTCCCCTGACGTGAGGGTCTGCCTCCCAGGTCCTGGTTCATCTTCAGCTGCTCCATGCAGGACAGCTGCTCCTCTGTTACTGAACACAAGTTCACGTGCCTGATGCACAGTGAAGTCCCTGGATCCAAGCTTGCTCTGCTCACTGCACAACAGGCCAGTAAACCATGAGGTAAAGTGTTGAGGCAAGAAACACAACTGTATTTGGAAAGCTGGCAGACTGAGAAGATGGAGGACTAGTGTTCCCCTAGAAACCATTTTATTGGGGTCTGGATGCCAGTTTCTCTTATAGAACAGAAAGGAAGAGGAGATGAGCAAGTAAAATAAAATGGCAATTAGTATTGCAAAATATTGCCTGGCTTGACCAGCATCAGGGAGGGGATGTATTAATTTCTTCTTTTCTGTAGCTGTGAATACCTGTGAATACACAGGTGGGCAGGGTCAGATTGTCGCTCTGTGAGATAAACAAAGTCACTTTAGTTTAATACTCAGACAGAGGGGCACATTTCCTGGGGCAGGCCACCATGTGTGAATGTAATAACAAAAGCAATGAGAAAAAACTCAGAGAAACAGATCCAACACAGAGTCAGATTTTGCTAAACTTCTTGTTACAGTGAAGCCAAATAAACTGAAATGTCAGAGTCTGGAGCAGAGAAAGGTTTATGGCAGTGTCAAGAAAGGAGAATGGGTGGCTTGTGTTTAAAAGCCTTGACGTCCCTGATAGTTTGGGAGAAGGATTTCTTATAGGCAACTTTTGGGGTAAGGGCTGCAGGGTGTGTGACTTTCTTCTGATTGGTTGATGGTGAGGTAACAGGCTGGTGCTCCAAGGATCTAATGATCATGGAGAAGTTACCGTCCTCCACCTTGGTAGAGACCTTTGTTTCTGCAGAAGAACTCAAAGATCCTGTTTTGTGTATTCTTCAGGAGGAATCAGGACCCTGCCCCGAGGCTATACTATTATTTCTTGACTGCTCCTCCTGTGTTTCTGTATTCCTTCCCTTCCTTGATGAGCAACTGTTTGAATCTGCCCTTTGGAACTCAGGGAAGGTCAAGGAGGCTGAATGAAACCTACTGCCTACCAATAAGAAAAGTGGACACAGAAAGGACTTGCACCCAGCACGGCCCCACAGGGTCCTGCTGCGTCACCTCCATGTGACTTGTCCTGTCCCCACCCTCCCCCAGGTACGGCTCCGGTTCACTAGTGCTTCCTCACCTAGAACCCTGGCTTACCACCCCCTTGAAACAATGCTCCTGTTGCTACAGTGGCCTCGTGGACAGGTGCCTTATTCCGTGAGCATTTTTTGAGTTCCAGTTATGTGCCAGGCGTTGTTCTCATGCTGGGGACACAATGGGAAAAAAAAACACCACCACCAAACCCTGCTTTCATGGATCCTACACTCTAGCAGAGGGTACAGACAATACACAAAGTATTAGTTAAGGAAAAACTGCTATAAAGAAAGTAAGGTAAGGGGATAGCAAAGCTCTATACAGTCAGCAAAATCAGTACCTGGAGGTGACTGAGGCTCAGATCATGAACTCCTTATTGCCAAATTCAGACTTAAGTTGAAGAAAGTAGGGAAAACTGCTAGGCCATTCAGTCAGTCAGTTCAGTTGCTCAGTCGTGTTCAACTCTTTGCAACCCCATGGACTGCAGCACGCCAGGCTTCCCTGTCCACCACCAACTCCTGGAGTTTACTCAAACTCATGTCCATTGAGTTGGTGATGCCATCCAACCATCTCATCCTCTGTCGTCCCCTTCTCCTCCCATCTTCAGTCTTTCCCAGCATCAGGGTCTTTTCTGATGAGTCAGTTCTTTGCATCAGGTGGCCAAAGTATTGGAGCTTCAGCATCAGTCCTTCCAATGAATATTCAGGACTGATTTCCTTTAGGATGGACTGGTTGGATCTCCTTGCACTCCAGGGACTCTCAAGAGTCTTCTCCAACACCACAGTTCAAAAGCATCAATTCTTCGGCACTCAGCTTTCTTTATAGTCCAACACTCACATCCATACATGACTACTGGAAAGACCATAGCTTTGACTAGACAGACCTTTGTTGGCAAAATAATGTCTCTGCTTTTTAATATGCTGTCTAGGTTGGTCATAACTTTCCTTCCAAGGAGTAAGCGTCTTTTCATTTCATGGCTGCAATCACCATCTACTGTGATTTTCGAGGCCAAAAAAATAAAGTCTGTCAGTGTTTCCCCATCTATTTGCCATGAAGTGATGGGACCAGATGCCATGATCTTAGTTTTCTGAATGTTGAGCTTTAAGCCAACTTTTTCAGTCTCCTTTTTCAGTGTCATCAAGAGGCTCTTTAGTTCTTCTTTACCTTCTGCCATAAGGGTGATGTCATCTGCATATCTGAGGTTATTGATATTTCTCCTGGCAATCTTGATTCCAGCTTGTGCTTCATCCAGTCCCACATTTCTCATGATGTACTCTGCGTATAATTTAAATAAGCAGGGTGACAACATACAGCCTTGATGTACTCCTTTCCCTATTTGGACCCAGTGTGTTGTTTCATGTCCAGTTATAACCATTGCTTCCTGACCTGCATACAAGTTTCTCAAGAGGCAGGTCAGGTTGTCTAGTACTTCCATCTCTTTAAGAATTTTCCAGTTTGTTGTGATCCACATAGCCAAAGGCTTTGGCATAGTCAATAAAGCAGAAGTAGATATTTTTTTGGAACTCTCTTTTTCGATGATCTGGCAGATGTTGGCAGTTTGATCTCTGGTTCCTCTGCCTTTTCTGAATTCAGCTTGAACATCTGGAAGGTCACGGTTCACATACTTTTGAAAGGCCATTCAGGTATCAGCTAATTCAATCCCTTATGATTATACAGTGGGATAGATTGAAGGGATTAGGTCTGATAGACTAAGTGCCTGAAGAACCATGGACAGAGGACTATAATGAGGTGGAAATTTCTAGGCCATCAGTATAGGACTCTGAGATCTCAGTCTTGTTTTCAATAAACATCTCGCACCATTAACCTAAAGCTATACCCCTTGTTCTGAATTCCTGGAATGTGTTCTTGGTCTGATAAATTATCAGCACTCAGATCCAGGGAAGGGCTGTAATTAGCTTCTGTTCCACATGCTTGAGGGGAAAACAAGTGGTGATCATTAATCTTTAGCCCATACATCTGTTCCATTGTAAAATGACCAGGGGGCATTTCTTCAATCCGAGGATCAACAGAAGCCATAAAGATGTTAAGTTGACCTTTAAACTGATTGGTTAAAAATGATCTATTTTAAGGAAAGGAGCCAACCAAAAACGTACAGGTTAATATGGGTAAAGATATAAACTGTTGTAAGTCCCACCTTTGGGGGACTCTCTACCCCATCTCAGTGTCTATGCTGAGAGTTTTGTACTTTCCTTCTCTTTAATAAATGCTATTTGCTTGCTACCTTGTGTGTGTGTGTTCTTAAAGTTCATCCTTTGGCTTCATGAACAAAAACTTGGATTCCCACTTCATCAACATTGTACAAGAGGCAGTGATCAAAACTATCCCCCCAAGAAAGAGAATTGCAAAAAGGCAAAATGGTTGACTGAGGAGGCCTTACAAATAGCTGAGAAAAGAAGAGAAGCTAAAGGCAAATGAGAAAAGGAAAGGTATACCCATCTGAATGCAAAGTACCAAAGAGTAGCAAGGAGAGATTAAAAAAAGCCTCCTTAAGTGAATAATGCAAAGAAATAGAGGAAAATAATAGAATGGGAAAGACTAGAGATGTCTTCAAGAAAATTAGAGATACCAAGGGAACATGTCATGCAAAGATGGGCACAATAAAGGACAGAAACAATATGGACCTAACAGAAGCAGACGCTATTAAGAAGTAAGAATACACAGAACTATACAAAAACGGTCTTAATGAACCGGACCCCCATGATGATGTGGTTACTCACCTAGAGCCAGACACTCTAGACTGTGAAGTCAAGTGGGCCTTAGGAAGCATTACTACAAACAAAGGTAGTAGAAGTGATGGGATTCCAGCTGAGCTGTTGTAAATCCTAAAAGATGATGCTGTTAAAGTGCTGCAGTCAATATTGCAGCAAATTTGGAACACTCAGTAGTGGCCATGGACTGGAAAAGGTCAGTTTCATTCCAGTTACAAAGAAGGGCAATGCCAAAGAACATTCAAACTGCTTCACAATTGCACTCGTTTCACATGCCTGCAAGGTAATGCTCAAAATCCTTCAAGCTAGGCTTCAGCAGTATGTGAGCTGGGAAACATTCAGATGTACAAGCTGGGTTTAGAAAAGGCAGAGGAACCAGAGATCAAATTGCCAACATCCATCATAGAAAAAGCAAGTGAATGCCAGAAAAACATCTGCTTCACTGACTATGCTAAAGCCTTTATGTGGATCACAACAAATTGTGGAAAATTCTTCAAGAGATGGGACTGCAGAACTACCTTACCTGCCTCCTGAGAAACCTGTGTGCAGGTCAAGAAATAACAGACTGACATGGAGCAACAAACTGGCTCAAAATTGGGAAAGGACTATATCAAGGCTGTATGTATATCAACCCTGCTTATTTAACTTCTATGCAGAGTACATAATGAGAAATGCCGGGCTAGATGAAGCACAAGCTGGAATCAAGATTGCAGGGAGAAATACCATTAATCTCAGATATGCAGATGACATCATCCTAATGGCAGAAAGCAAAGAGGAACTAAAGAGTGTCTTGATGAAGGTGAAAGAGGAGAGTGAAAAAGCTGGTTTAAAACTCATCATTCAGAAAATGAAGATCATGGCATCTGGTCCCATGACTTCTTGGCAAACGAATGGGGAAGAAATGGAAGCAGTGTCAGATTTTATTTTCTTGGGCTCCAAAATCACCTTGGATGGTGACTGCAGTGATGAAATTAAAAGATGCTTACTCCTTGGAAGAAAAGCTATGATGAAAACGTAGACAGCATATTAAAAAGCAGAGACATCCTTTGCTAACAAAGGTCTGTACAGTCAAAACTATGGTTTTTCTAGTAGTCATGTATCGATGTGAGAGTTGGACCATATAGAAGGCTGAGTGCTGAAGAATTGATGCTTTTGAACTGTAGTGTTGGAGAAGACTTTTGAGAGTCCCTTGGACTGCAAGGAGATCAAATCAGTAAATCCTGAAGGAAATCAACCCTGAATATTCACTGGAAGGACTGATGCTGATGCTGAATCTCCGGTACTTTGACCAACAGCAACAACAGATTCCTGGACTCCATCTGTGAGTTTCTGACTTGAGAGTTTGTACTTTTAACAAGTTCATTGGTGTTGCTGATGCTGCTGATCTGGGAACTGTACTTCGAGAATCACTGATATAAAAGTACACCTCAGGGGGTGTTCATCCACCTGGGCTTTTGCATGTCATATTTGTCCCCTTTGAGGTCTCCACTGATAAGACTGCAAGAGGATCTGCTCTGCAAGATTTATATGGTGGAATCACCCCTTGGTATTGATAGAGGTTTACCCTGTATCTGAAAGTAGTTGTTTGTTGTTGTTCAGTCACTAAGTTGTGTCTGACTCTTTGTGACCCCATGGACTGCAGCATGCCAGGCTACACTGTCCTTCACTGTCTCCCGGAGTTGCTCAAATTCATGTCCACTGAATCAGTGATGCCATCCAACCATCTCATCCTCTGTCATCCCCTTCTCCTGCCCTCAATCTTTCCCAGCATCAGGGTCTTTTCCAGTGAGTCAGTTCTTCACATCAGGTGGCCAAAGTATTGGAGCTTCAGCTTCAGCATCAGTCCTTCCAATAAATATTCAGGACTGATTTCCTTTAGGATGGACTCGTTTGATCTCCTCGCTATCCAAGGGACTCTTAAGAGTCTTCTCCAGCAGCACAGTTCAAGAGCATCCATTCTCCAGTTCTCAGCCTTCTTTATGGTCCAACATTTATATCTGTGAAAGTAGAGCGCACCTATTATGGCATAAAGTAAAGAGTATCCCCAGTTTTCAGTTAGTTCCAGTTAAGATACAGACACACAGGCTTAGATTTGGCAACCGTTATGGTTGCCACTGGGGAAGGATGGGCGGAAGGGATAGTACAGAGTCTGGGATGGACATGTATACATTGCTATACTTAAAATGGATAACCAATGAGGACTTACGGTATAGCACAAGGAACTCTGCTCAACGTTATGTGAAAGCCTGGTTGAGTGGTTGGTGGGGAGAAGTTTAGGGGAGAATGGATACATGTATGTGTATTGCTGAGTCCCTTTGCTGTCCACCTGAAACTATTAAATATTGTTAATTGGTTATACTCTAATATAAAATAAAAAGTTAAAATAACAGTTCCAGTTAGATCACTTTGCTTTCACAAAAGTCCTACATTAGTACATTAATATGGCAATGACTTTTTCTCATAAGAACAAAAATTCTTTTCAGATGTCTCCAAGTTGTTGAAAACAGGGACTAAGGTAGGTGTTTTATAAAAGCAAAATAGTGTAATGTGAACTTCCAGAAATTGAGAGATACCTGTAATCTCATTTCCTTGCTTTCACGATACTTCTTTCCTTTCCTGGTATTTGTTACTTTGTCCATTGTTGATTCTCCCTAGCCACTCTCCCCTAAAGTAGAGTGTTCTCCTCAAAGTCCACCGTTTTTGCTGTTCTCACCTGAGTATTCTCATTTCCAAGAATTCACCCTCTTTCTTCATCATCATCATCATCATCATTGCAGACATTTATTTCTACTTACTGTGTTCTTATGTTCCTTGTAATGCACCACAGTTGATAAACATATCAGGATGTTGCCTTTGGAGGCAATGAGCAGAAAATCCAACTTTTAAAAAATAAGGAAGATGACAGAGGAGTAGGTGGACGTGGAGTACATCTCTCTCCAAGGATGCATCAGGAATACACCTTCAGACACAGAAGTGCGTGCAGAACACCAGCTGAAAGCAGACAGGAGTACCTGACCATGGAAAAGAATATATAGAACCATGCAAAACTCAATAGGACGAAGGAACTAGGGGGAAAAACAGGAGTGTTAGTAGGACTGGACTTGTTCTCTGAGGGTAGGGGAATGGAAGCAGGTGTCCCATCCCCACATCAGGGCAATTGTCTTGAGTCAGAGGAGAAACATTTAAGGTTGAGAGTGAAACAGCTGATCTGTGGCAACCTAAATGGAATGCGATACAGAGAGTCCTTGCCACAGCCATACATACCTCGGACAGGGACATAGGTCCCATGGAAGGCACATTGGCTGGGAGCTGGAGTTTGGGGATGGTGGCACAATCTCAGGATGAGTGCTGCTGTTGACTGCGGATTGAGGGGATGTGAGGGAGGAGATGTGGTGGGAAATGCCTGTGGAAGAAAGCCAGGAACCATGGAAGCAAAGTGATACTGCTGAGTCATGAGTAGGGGATGGTGCCATCACCATAGCCTCTCTCTCCCCAAATGGCCAGAATGGGCATTTGAACAATGGAGAGGCTGGCCCATCAAATGCCTGACGCACTGAACTACAGAGTAGGACCCCACCCAGGGTGCCTCTTTAGTGCGTGATGCACTGCTCTACAGAGTAGGACCCCAGCCAAGGGGGCCCCTCTGTGTGCCTGATGCACGGAACAGAGAAGGACCCCAGGCAAGGGAGCCCTCTAGGTGCCTGAATGGGCAGAGCAAGGAGAAAGACTGGCCAAAGATGCCTTCTGATCGCCAGTACAAGGGGCTCGAAAAAGACTCTGATTGGGCCACAACTCCTGGGGTGGAGGCAGTCCGTTTCCCTGCACACTTGGCGCCACCTGGGTCCCCACAAGCCAAGCAGCTGCGCCACCTTCACACTCAACCCTCACTAAGGCAGAGCTGCCACCGGCAAAAAATGTCTTGCGTCTACATGCACAGGGATGCTTCAGGCGTGTCTGACTCTTTGTGACCCTGTAGACTGTGGCCTGCCAGGCTTCTATCAGGGGGATTCTCCAGGCTAGAATACAGGAGCGTATTGGCCAATACTGATTGCCATACCCTTCTAGAGCACTATATTCCCTTCTTCCTTAGCCGCCAACCCCCCTGAGTACCCTGTGCTGCCAGAACCCCTGCAGCCCAAGCAGCTGCACTACTTCCACACCTGACACAGGGGCAAACCCAAGTCCTCCAGGGCAGCCTCAGGAGCACACCCCAGTGGACGACCCACATGCAGAGGCAGAAATAAAACCACAATTGAAACCCAGGGGTAGTGTGGCTAAGGATGAAGACCCAAAACCTTCCCACTACCTGTACAAGCTGTAGATTAAATCCACATGATTAACTAGGCAGACTCTGTCTATGGAATATATAAAAGTCTATTGGGAGCTGCCATGAAAGAAAATGCACTAGTTCTCATAGCTGTGGACATTGGAGGTAAGAACACACAGGAGTAGGACCAGATTAGTATCTGAGCTGCCCCCACAGCAGATGCAGAGATCAGCACAGTGTTGGAGGGCATCCTAGGGAGGTGAGGTGGACTCTGACTCCCAGCGAGGGAAAGGACTCTTGAACCATTTATTATTCTTATGTTTTGACTTGTTCTGTAGATTCTTTCGGATTTTTTTCTCTCTCAACCCCCCTCCTTTTCTCCCTCTGTTTTAGTTGTCGATTTTATTGGCACTATGAAATCTAATTAAGCTTCTGAGGTTTTTTTTTTTTGGTCAGTCACACTTTTTATTGTTGTCATAAACCTCTGCCTCTATGCTGGGCTTTTGCAGTTCTGAGGAGTTTTTCTCTTTTTTTCTTTCTTTTCTCTTTTTTTAATTTAAAATTTTAATTTTTTAAATCTATTATTACCTTTTCTACATTTCTTTCTTTCTTTTTTTTCTATTCCTGAACTCATATAAGTCAGCTTTATTGAATTTTTAAACAGGAACACAACTTTGCTTTCTTTGTTTTTGTTTTTTTAATCTCAAGCAGCATTTTATTTCTGCATTGTAAAGTTTTGATATCATCAGGGCATGAGTTTCCCATAAATTAATTTTCCAATAACAGCACTTATTCTTCTTTGATAGAAAGCTTAGTAATGTTACCTCTATTCCTCAGCATTCTTTTTTTTAATTAAAAAAATTAATTTACTTTACTTTACAATATTGTATTGGTTTTGCCATACATTGACTTGCATCCACCATGAATGTACATGTATTCCCCATCCTGAACACCCCTCCCATCTCCCTCCCCATCCCATCCCTCTGGGTCATCTCAGTGCACCAGCCCTGAGCACCCTGTATGATGCATCAAACCTGGACTGGCGATTCATTTCACATATGATAATTTACATGTTTCAATGTGATTCTCCCATAGCATCCCGCCATTGCCCTCTCCCACAGAGTCCAAAAGACTGTTCAATACATCTGTGTCTCTTGCTGTCTCGCATACAGGGTTATCGTTACCTTCTTTTTAAATTCCACACATATGTGTTAGTATACTGTGTTGGTGTTTTTCTTTCTGGCTTACTTCACTCTGTATAATAGGCTCCAGTTTCATCCACCTCATTAGAACTGATTCAAATGTATTCTCTTTAATGGCTGAGTAATATTCTATTGTGTATATGTACCACAGCTTTCTTATCCATTCATCTGCTGATGGACATCTAGGTTGCTTCCATATCCTGGCTATTATAAACAGTGCTGCGATGAACATTGGGGTGCATGTGTCTCTTTTGATTCTGGTTTGCTCAGTGTGTATGCCCAGCAGTGGGATTGCTGGGTCATGTGGCAGTTCTATTTCCAGTTTTTCAAGGAATCTCCACACTGTTCTCCATAGCGGCTGTACTAGTTTGCATTCCCACCAACAGTGTAAGAGGGTTCCCTTTTCTCCACACCCTCTCCAGCATTTATTGCTTGTAGACTTTTGGTAGCAGCCATTCTGACTGGTGTGAGATGGTACCTCATTGTGGTTTTGATTTGCATTTCTCTGATAATGAGTGATGTTGAGCATCTTTTCATGTGTTTGTTAGCCATCTGTATGTCTTCTTTAGAGAACTGTCTGTTTAGTTCTTTGGCCCACTTTTTGATTGGGTCATTTATTTTTCTGGAATTGAGCTGCAGGAGTTGCTTGTATATTTTTGAGATTAATTCTTTGTCCGTTGCTTCATTTGCTGTTATTTTCTCCCAATCTGAGGGCTGTCTTTTCACCTTACTTATAGTTTCCCTTGTTGTGCAAAAGCTTTTAATTTTAATTAGGTCCCATTTGTTTATTTTTGCTTTTATTTCCAATATTCTGGGAGGTGGGTCATAGAGGATCCTGCTGCAATTTGTGTCAGAGAGTGTTTTGCCTATGTTCTCCTCTAGGAGTTTTATAGTTTCTGGTCTTACATTTAGATCTTTAATCCATTTTGAGTTTATTTTTGTGTATGGTGTTAGAAAGTGTTCTAGTTTCATTCTTTTACAAGTGGTTGACCAGTTTTCCCAGCACCACTTTTTAAAGAGGTTGTCTTTTTTCCATTGTATATCCTTGCCTCCTTTGTCAAAGATAAGGTGTCCATAGGTGCATGGATTTATCTCTGGGCTTTCTATTCTGTTCCATTGATCTATATTTCTGTCTTTGTGCCAGTACTAAACTGTCTTGATGACTGTGGCTTTGTAGTAGAGTCTGAAGTCAGGCAGGTTGATTCCTCCAGTTCCATTCTTCTTTCTCAAGATTGCTTTGGCTATTCGAGGTTTTTTGTGTTTCCATACAAATTGTGAAATTATTTGTTCTAGTTCTGTGAAAAATACCGTTGGTAGCTTGATAGGGATTGCATTGAATCAGTAGATTGCTTTGGATAGTATACTCATTTTCACTATATTGATTCTTCTGATCCATGAACACGGTATATTTCTCTATCTATTTGTGTCCTCTTTGATGTCTTTCATGAGTGTTTTATAGTTTTCTATATATATGTCTTTTGTTTCTTTAGGTGGATTATATTCCTAAGTATTTTATTCTTTTCATTGCAATGGTGAATGGAATTGTTTCCTTAATTTCTTTTTCTGTTTTCTCATTGTTAGTGTATAGGAATGCAAGGGATTTCTGGGTGTTAATTTTATATCTTGCAACTTTACTATATTCATTGATTAGCTCTAGTAATTTTCTGGTGGAGTCTTTAGGGTTTTCTATGTAGAGGATCATGTCATCTGCAGTGAGAGTTTTACCTCTCCTTTTCCAGTCTGGATTCCTTTTATTTCTTTTTCTGCTCTGATTGCTGTGGCCAAAACTTACAAAACTATGTTGAATAGTAGTGGTGAGAGTGGGCACCCTTGTCTTGTTCCTGACTTTAGGGGAAATGCTTTCAGTGTTTCACCATTGAGGATTATGTTTGCTGAGGGTTTGTCATTTATAGCTTTTATTATGTTGAGGTATGTTCCTTCTATTCCTGCTTTCTGGAGGGTTTTTATCATAAGTGGATGTTGAATTTTGTCAAAGGCTTTCTCTGCATCTATTGAGATAATCATATGGTTTTTATTTTTCAATTTGTTAATGTGGTGTATTACATTGACTGATTTGCAGATATTGAAGAATCCTTGCATCCCTGGGATAAAACCCACTTGGTCACGATGTATGATCTTTTTAATATGTTGTTGGATTCTGTTTGCTAGAATTTTGTTAAGGATTTTTGCATCTATGTTTATCAGTGATATTGGCCTGTAGTTTTGTTTTTTTGTGGCATCTTTGTCAGGTTTTGGTATTAGGGTGATGGTGGCCTCATAGAATGAGTTTGGAAGTTTACCTTCCTCTGCAATTTTCTGGAAGAGTTTGAGTAGGATAGGTGTTAGTTCTTCTCTAAATTTTTGGTAGAATTCAGCTGTGAAGCCGTCTGGTCCTGGGCTTTTGTTTGTTGGAAGATTTCTGATTACAGTTTGAATTTCTGTGCTTGTGATGGGTCTGTTAGGATTTTCTATTTCTTCCTGGTTCAGTTTTGGAAAGTTGTACTTATCTAAGAATTTGTCCATTTCTTCCAAGTTGTCCATTTTATTTGCATATATTTCTGATAATAGTCTCTTATGATCCTTTGCATTTCTGTGTTGTCTGTTGTGATCTCTCCATTTTCATTTCTAATTTTGTTGATTTGATTTTCTCCCTTTGTTTCTTGATGAGTCTGGCTAATGGTTTGCCAATTTTATTTATCTTCTTAAAGAACCAGCTTTTGGTTTTGTTGATTTTTGCTATGGTCTCTTTTGTTTCTTTTGCATTTATTTCTGCTCTAATTTTTAAGGTTTCTTTCCTTCTACTAACCCTGGGGTGCTTCATTTCTTCCTTCTCTAGTTGCTTTAGGTGTAGATTTAGGTTATTTATTCGACTTTTTTCTTGTTTATTGAGGTAAGCCTGTATTGCTATGAACCTTCCCCTTAGCACTGCTTTTACAGTGTCCCATAGGTTTTGGGTTGTTGTGTTTTCATTTTCATTCGTTTCTATGCATATTTTGATTTCTTCTATGATTTGTTGGTTATTCAGCAGCGTGTTGTTCAGCCTCCATATGTTGAAATTTTTAATAGTTTTTCTCCTGTAATTGACATCTAATCTTACTGCATTGTGGTCAGAAAAGATGCTTGGAATGATTTCATTGTTTTGCATTTACCAAGGCTAGACTTGTGGCCCAGGATGTGATCTATCCTGGAGAAGGTTCCGTGTGCGCTGAGAAAAAGGTGAAATTCATTGTTTTGGGGTGAAATGTCCTAGATATCAGTTAGGCCTAACTGGTCTATTGTATCATTTAAAGTTTGTGTTTCCTTGTTAATTTTCTGATTAGTTGATCTATCCATAGTTGTGAGTGGGGTATTAAAGTCTCCCACTATTATTGTGTTATTGTTAATTTCCCCTTTCATACTTGTTAGCATTTGTCTTACATATTGTGGTGCTCCTATGTTGGGTGCATATATATTTATGATTGTTATATCTTCTTCTTGGATTGATCCTTTGATCATTATGTAGTGTCCATCTTTGTCTCTTTTCACAGCCTTTGTTTTAAAGTCTGTTTTATCTGATATGAATATTGCTACTCCTGCTTTCTTTTGGTCTCTATTTGCATGGAATATCTTTTTCTAGCCCTTCACTTTCAGTCTGTATGTGTCCCTTGTTTTGAGGTGGGTCTCTTGTAGACAACATATATATGGGTCTTGTTTTTGCATCCATTCAGCCAGTCTTTGTCTTTTGGTCGGGGCATTCAACCCATTTACATTTAAAGTAATCATTGATAAGTATGATCCGTTGCCATTTACTTTGTTGTTTTGGGTTTGAATTTATACACCCATTCTGTGTTTCCTTGTCTAGAGAAGATCTTTAGCATTTGTTGGAGAGCTGGTTTGGTGGTGCTGAATTCTCTCAGCTTTTGCTTGTCTGTAAAGCTTTTGAATTCTCCTTCATATCTGAATGAGATCCTTGCTGGGTACAGTAATCTGGGCTGTAGGTTATTTTCTTTCATCACTTTAAGTATGTCCTGCCATTCCCTTCTGGCCTGAAGAATTTCTATTGAAAGATCAGCTGTTATCCTTATGGGAATCCCCTTGTGTGTTATTTGTTGTTTCTCCCTTGCTGCTTTTAATGATTTTTGTTAATTTGATTAATATTGTGTCTTGGCGTGTTTTGCCTTGGGTTTATCCTGTTCGGGACTCTCTGGGTTTCTTGGACTTGGGTGATTATTTCCTTCCCCATTTTAGGGAAGTTTTCAACTATTATCTCCTCAAGTATTTTCTCATGGTCTTTCTTATTGTCTTCTTCTTCTGGGACTCCTATGATTCAAATGTTGGGGTGTTTCACATCGTCCCAGAGTTCTCTGAGGTTGTCCTCATTTAATTCTTTTTTCTTCTCGGTTTCATTTATTTCTACCATTCTATCTTCAACCTCAATTATCCTGTCTTCTGCCTCTGTTATTCTACTGTTGGTTCTCTCCAGAGTGTTTTTGATCTCATTTATTGCATTATTCATTATATATTGACTCTTTTTTATTTCCTCTAGGTCCTTGTTAAACCTTTCTTGCATCTTCTCGATCCTTGTCTCCAGGCTATTTATCTTTAATTCCAATTTGCTTTCAAGACTTTGGATCATTTTCACTATCATTATTCAGAATTCTTTTTCAGGTAGACTCCCTATCTTCTCCTCTTTTGTTTGGTTTGGTGGGCATTTATCATATTCCTTTACCTACTGAGTATTTCTCTGCCTTTTCATCTGTTTATATTGCTGTGTTTGTTGTGGCCTTTCCATATTCTGGCAGTTGGTGGTTCCTCTTTATTGTGGAGGTTCCTCACTGTGGGTGGGGTTGGACAGGTGGCTTGTCAAGGTTTTCTGGTTAGGGAAGTTTGTGTCGGTGTTCTGGTGGGTGGAGCTGGATTTCTTCTCTCTGGAGTGCAATGAAGTGTCCAGTAGTGAGTTTTGAGACATCAGTGGGTTTGGTGTGACTTTGGTCAGCCTGTATATTGATGCTCAGTTCCTGTGTTGCTGGAGAATTTGCGTGGTATGTCTTGCTCTGGAGCTTGTTGGCCCTTGGGTGGTGCTTGGTTTCAGTGTAGGTATGGAGGCGTTTGATGAGCTCCTATCGATTAATGTTCCCTGGAGTCAGGAGTTCTCTGGTTTTCTCAGGATTTGGACTTAAGCCTCCTTCCTCTGGTTTTCAGTCTTATTCTTACAGTAGCCTCAAGACTTCTCCATCTATACAGCACCAGTGATAAAATATCTAGGTTAATGATGAAAAGTTTCTCCACAGTGAGGGACACCCGGAGACGTACCCAGAGTTACATGGAGAAGAAGAGAGGGAGGAGGGAGATAGAGGTGACCAGGAGAAGAGGGGGAATCAAAAGGGGCGAGAGCAAGCTAGCCAGTAATCACTTCCCTATGTGCTCTCCACAGTCTGGACCCCTCAGAGATGTTCATGGAGTTACACAGAGAAAAGAAGAGGGAGGAAGGAGACCGAGGTGGCCAGGAGGCTAAAAGGGGGAATCAAAAGGAGAGAGACAGATCCAGCCAGTAATCAGTTCTCTAAGTGTTCTCCACAGCCTGGAACACACAAAGAGATTCACAGATTTGGGTAGAGAAGAGAAGGGGGAGGGAGGAGATAGAGGCAACCTGGTGGAGAAAAAGGAGAGTCTAAAGGGGGAGAAAGTAATCAGGCCAGTGATCTCGCTCCCAAGTAAAAATGGGTACTGAAGATTGGGTTCTTAAAGGTACAAAGTTGATAACATATACCAAAAAGCAAAGATTAAAAATCTAGAGTAGAGGTTAGATTCTCAAACTACAATATTTTTTTAAAAAAAACGAAAAAAAAAAAAAAAAACAAAAAGACAAAACAAAACAAAAACAAACAAAAAACACCAGAAAGGCACAGAAATTATAAAATATATATATATGATGTTTGCTTTAAAAATAGGGTCTTTTTAAAAATTTTTTTTGCAAGGTAATAGTAGGTTATAAAAATGAAAATTAAAGGAGTAATGGGGACTTGAAAATAACGAAAAAATAAAAAAATAATTCATTTTTATTTTTTTTAATTAAAAGAATGATAATAGTAAAAATATATCTAAGACTTTCTCTGGAGCTGTTGTGGACAGTGTGGGCTCAGTTCATTTTCAGATAGTTCTTTGGCTCAGCTTGTACTTCTCATGGTCTATAGGCCCCTTCCTATGTAGTTGGTGGTAACTACAGGGTTTTAATCTATTGCACCTGTCACTTCCAAAGTGGTTCCCTCTGTTTATTTTAGCTTCTTCTGTTTTCTGGTCTCTTCAGTGTCTAATTTCCACCCTGACATAAGGGGTGCAGTGGTGGTCACTTTTTTTTTTTTTTTAGGCTCACTTGTTCAGTCGTGCTGTGGGGGGGGAGGGATACTATAAACAAATATCACCGGCATGTGTGGGCCGTGCTCACAGTGTCTGGGCCACACTGGGTTTGACCCCGCTCACGGCGTGTGAGCTTTCCCAGTCTACACTGCTCAGGCTCCAGGTTGCTCTGCTGGGAACTGTCTGATGCAGGCTCTGGTTTACATGTACTTCCCAGGTCTAAGCCACTCAGGTTCAGGTTCTCGGGTACTCCGCAAAGGCGCAGACTTGGTTGGGCCTGCCTTTTGTGCCCGTCCCAGGTTCAAGCCACTCAGGTGACCAGATCCTTGGCGTGCATAGTCGCCCCCAGTTGAAGGCTGTGCCTTCTGCCCTCCCTCGTTCCAGCCTTTTGGTTTTCTGAGTGTACAACGGTCGCGCCTTCTTCTGGGAAGCTGATCTCTGGCTGCGACCCTCCCGGCGGATGGCAGATATCGACCATCCAGAATCCCAAGAAGTCTTGGTTAGCAACGAAGTCTGCTTGCGGTTTGGTATAGGATGCCTCTCTGGGTCCACGATTGCCCCTTTCTGGCTCTGGCTGCCCTTGCGTGCCCCAGTCCGCTAGCTCTGCTCAGTCCTTTGTTCTGTGAGCCTGCCTGGCAGTGTCTTAGGTTAGGGCTTTTTGTGGGATCGCAGGATAGCTATCCCACAGTCTGGGCTGCTGTCTCAAGCTAGTTCCTTCAGATTGCCCTCAGGGCATTCAGGCCTGGTCGTTATCCTAAGCAATGCCACCCGCTCCTCCCTGTCCCTCCCCCACTGCTAGTGGGGGATGTGAGCATTTGGGCTGTTGCACCGCTAGGAGTTGCTGTTAGGCACTTAATCTGTGGGTTTTAATTATTTATTTATTTTTCCTCTTGGTTATTTTGCCCTCTGGATTCCAAGGCTCGCCACAGATCCACCGGAGAGAGTGTTTCCTGGTGTTTGAAAACTTCTCTCTTTTCAAAGACTCCCTTCCCGGGACGGATCTCTGTCCCTACCTTTTTTGTCTCTCTTTTTATCTTTTATATTTTGTCCTACCTCCTTTTGAAGACAATGGGCTGCTTTTCTGGGTGCCTGATGTCCTCTGCCAGCATTCAGAAGTTGTTCTGTGGAATTTGCTCCGTGCACAAATGTTCTTTTGATGAACTTGTTGGGGGAGAAAGTGGTTTCCCCATCCTGTTGCTCTGCCATCTTAGGACCGCCCTCTACATTTATTTCTTTGTTTGCTTTTCCTACTGATCTTTCCCCCTTGCAGTTAATCTTTAATGTATATAAATCTTCTTCATCTACCTCTATTTAACTTTGCATATGTATTTTTTCTTTCCTTTCCTCTCAACTTATTTGTTAGTTTTATTTTCACTGCTTTATTCTCCACTTGACACCTTGCTTTAGTTTTGCTTTCCAGTTTGTGCTTTAGTTAGTTTTGTTCTGGTAGACATAATTTTGGTTTCCTTTTTTTGCTGGGTCAATCCATTGTACTTTATTTTTGTTGGGCTGTTTTGATTTTTCTCGTAGGTGTATATGTATATGTCTATGTTCAGTCACACCTTTTATTGTTGTTATAAACCTCTGCCTTTATGTTGGGCTTTTGCAGTTCTGGGGAGTTTTCCTTTTTTTCCCTTTTTTCTTTCTTCTTCCATTTTTTTTTCTCTTTTTATACTTTTAATTTTTTAAACCTATTTTTTCCCCTACATTTGTTCCTTTGTTTGCTTTTCCTACTGGTCTTTTCCCCTTGCAGTTAATCTTTAATATATATAAATCTTCTTCATCTACCTCTATTTAACTTTGCATATCTATTCTTCCTTTCTTTTCTTTCTCTCCTTTCCTCTCAATGTACTTGTTAGTTTTATTTTCATTGCTTTATTCCCCACGTGGCAACTTGCTTTAGTTTTGTTTTCCAGTTTGTGCTTAAGTTAGTTTTGTTCTGGTAGACATAATTTTTGGTTTCCTTTTTTTGCTGAGTCAGTCTATTGTACTTTATTTTTGTTGGGTTGTTTGGATTTTTCTTATGGGTGTATTATGTATATGTGTATATTCAGTCACACTTTTATTGTCATAAACCTCTGCATCTACGTTGGGTTTATGCAGTTCTATGGAGTTTTCCTTATTTCCCCCTTTTTTCTTTCTTTCCATTTTTTTTTCTTTTCTCTTTTTTGTGATTTTAACTTTTAATTTTTTAAACCTATCATATTTTTTCTACATTTATTCCTTTGTTTGCCTTTCCTACTGATCTTTTCCCCTTGCAGTTAATCTTTAATGTATATAAATTTTATTTATCTACCCCTGTTTAACTTTGCATATGTATTTTTTCTTTCCTTTCCTCTCAACATATTTGTTAGTTTTGTCTTCATTGCTTTATTCCCCACTTGGCACCTTGCTTTAGTTTTGTTTTCCACTTTGTGCTTTAGTTAGTTTTGTTCTTAACTGGTAAATATGATTTTTTATTTCCTTTGTTCACCAGGTCAATGTATTGTACTTTACTTTCATTGGATTATTTTAACTTTGCCCATGGGTGTGTATGTATATGTGTATATTTCATTATTTTAATTATAATTTGCCTGATTTTGTAACTGCCATTTGTCTGGGGTTCATCTTTGGTTGGGCTTCCCTGGTGGCTCAGAGGTTAAAGCGTCTGCCTGCAATGTGGGAGACCCGGGTTCGATCCCTGGGTCGGGAAGATCCTCTGGAGAAGGAAATGGTAACTCACTCCAGTATTCTTGTTTGGAGAATCCCATGGACGGAGGAGCTTGGTAGGCTACCAGTCCACAGGGTAGCAAAGAGTCGGACACGACTGAGCGACTTCACTTTCACTTTCATCTTTGGTTTCTTGTTTTTGGATATTTGTTTTAACCTCACTTAATGTCATAACAAACCACTTGTGGAATCTTCATTTCTGACCAGAGATCAAGCCCTGAGCCTTTGGAATGGGAGCACTGACTCCATGACCCTAGACTACCACAGAACTAACGCTAGGGAATATCAGATAGTGAGAACTCACACAAAGGAAACCACTTGAATACAAGACCTGGCATCACCCAACCACCAGTAGCACCCTGTGCAGGATGCCTCATCTAAACAACAAACAAAACAAAAATACAAACCAAATCATCGGCAGACAGGACTACTATCTCACTCAGGCTTGCCCATCAGAGGAAAAGCAAACAAACAAAAACTCAGCACAAATCTCATCCTATACGAAGCTTACACAAACCACTGGACCAACCGTGAAAGTGAAAGTGAAGTTGCTCAGTCATGTCCAACTCTTTGCAACCCCATGGACGGTAGCCTACCAGGCTCCGTGGTCCATGGGATTTTCCAGGCAAGAATACTGGAGTGGGCTGCCATTTCCTTCTCCAGGGGATCTTCCCAACCCAGGGATCGAACCTGGGTCTCCTGCATTGCAGACAGATGCTTTACTGTCTGAGCCACTAGGAGGGCAGAGAAGAAAAAATTCAACCTTGAAACCTGGGAAAAAGAGACCTCAAACAAGAGACCTCAAAAAAAAAAAAAAAAAGATACCTCAAGTTAAAAAAAAATAATGAAAAGGCAGAGAAATACTACACAAATGAAGGAACAAACTAGAAACACAGAAGTCCAAATAAATGAAGAGGAAATAGGCAATCTACCTGAAAAATTATTGAGAATAATGATAGTAAAGATGATCAAAAACCTTGAGAACAAAGTGGAGAAAATGCAAGAACCAATTGACATAGACCTAGAAGAATTAAAGGATAAACATACAGAGACAATGAACACAATTACTGAAATTAAAAATACTCTATGGAGAAGGAAATGGCAACCCACTCCAGTATTCTTGCCTAGAGAATCCCATGGACAGAGGAGACTAGTGGGCTACAGTCCATGGGGTCGCAAGAGTCAGACATGACTTAGCGACTAAACCACCATCACCAGAGCTGATTCACTCCCTTATACAGCAGAAACTAACACAATGTTGTAAAACAACTAAACCCCAATTGAAAATAACAAAATAAATATTAAAAAAAAATACTCTAGAAGGAATCAATAGCAGAATATCTGAAGCAGAAGAACCAATCAGTGAACTGGAAGATAAAATGGTGGAAATAACTTCTGAAGAGCAGAATAAAATAAAAACAATGAAAAGAACTGGTATGATATCAAACACACCAGCATTCGAATCATAGGGGTCCCAGAAGAACAGGAAAAAAAAAGGGTTTGAGAAGATTTTTGAAGAGATTGTAGTTGAAAATTTCTCCAACATGGAAAAGGAAATAGTCAGTCAGGTCCAAGAGGCACAAACAGTCCCATACAGGATAAACCAAAGGAGAAATGTACCAAGACACATACTAATCAAAGTAACAAAGAATAAACACAAAGAATATTAAAAGCAGGATGGGAGAAGCAACAAGTAACGTACAAGGGAAACCACATACACTTAACTGCTGATCTTTCAGCAGAAACTCTGCAGGCCAGAAGGGAATGGCAGGATATATTTAAAGCACTGGGAGGGAAAAATCTACAACCAAGAATACTGTACCCAGCAAGGATCTCATTCAAAATTGATGGAGAAATAAAAAGCTTTTCAGACAAGCAAAACTTAAGAGAATTCAGCACCACCAAACCAGCTTTACAACAAATGTTAAATGGACTTATATAGTCAAGAAATACAAGAGAAGAAAAAAGAACTACAAAATCAACCCCAAACAATTAAGAAAATGGCAGTAGGAACATATATATCCATAATTACTTTAAATGTAAATGGATTATATGCTCCAACCAAAAGACACAGACTGGCTGAATAGATACAAAAACAAGACACATATATATGTTGTCTACAGGAAATCTACCTCAGACCTAAAGACACATATGGACTGAGAGGACGGAAAAAATATTCCATGCAAATGGGAAGCAAAAGAAAGCTGGAGTAGCAGTCCTCATATCAGACAAAATAGATCTTAAGATAAAGAAGATTACAAGAGATAAGGAAAGACACTACATAATGATCAAGCGATCAATCCAAGAGGAAGACATAACATCATAAATATCTATGCACCCAACATAGGAGCACCTCAATACATAAGACAAACACTAAGAGACATAAAAGGAGAAATTGACAGTAACACAATGATAGTAGGAGACTTTAACACCCCACTCACACCAATGGACAGATCATCAAAACAAAATTAATAAAGAAACACAAGTCTTAAATGATACATTAAATGAGATGGATCTCATTGATATCTTGGACATTCCATCCAAATGCAGAAGAATACACCTTCTTCTCAAGTGCACATGGAACATTCTCCAGGATAGACCACATCTTGGGTCACAAATCAAACCTCAGTAAATTTAAGAAAATTGAAATGGTATCAAGCATCTTCTCTGACCACAACACTATGAGACTAGATATGAATTACAAGAAAAAACTGTAAGAAACACAAACACATGGAGATTAAACAACATGCTTCTAAATAACCAATAGGTTACTAAAGAAATCAAGAGGGAAATAAACAATTTTTAGAAACAAATGACAATGAAAACACCACAACTCAAAACCTATGGGATGCAGCAAAAGCAGTTCTAAGAGGGAAGTTTATAGCAATACAATCCTACCTCAAGAAACAAGAAAAACATCAAATAGACAACCTAACTTTACACCTGAAACAACTGGAGAAAAAAGAACAAAACCCCCAAAATTAGTAGAAGGAAAGAAATCATAAAGATCCGAGCAGAAATATTATGAAAAAGAAATAAAAGAAACAGTAGTAAAGATGAATAAAACCAAAAGCTGGTTCTTTGAGAAGATGAACAAAATTGACAAACTTTTAGCCAGACTCATCAAGGAAAAAAGAAGAATCAAGTCAACAAAATTAGAAATGAAAAAGGAGAGGTTACAACAGACAGTGCAGAAATATGAAAGATTATAAGAGACTATTATGAACAACTATATGGCAATAAAAAGGATAACCTGGAAGAAATGGGCAGATTCTTATAAAAGTTCAATCTTCCGAGACTGAACCAGGAAGAAATAGAAATTATGAACAACCCAATTACAAGCACTGAAATTGAAGCTATGATCAAAAATCTCCCTAAAAACAAAAGCCCAGGACCAGATGGCTTCACAGGAGAATTCTCTCAAACATTTAGAGAAGAGCTAATGCCTATCCTTCTAAAATTCTTTCAGAAAATTGCAGAGGAAGGAACACTTCCAAACTCATTCTACAAGGCCACCATCACCCTGATACTAAAACCAAAGACAACACAAAAAATGAAAACTGCAGGCCAATATCACTGATGAACATAGATGCAAAAAATCCTCAACAAAATGTTAGCAAACTGAATTCAGTAACACATCAAAAAGCTCATACACCATAGTCAAGTTGGGTTTATTCCAGGAATGCAAGGATTCTTCAATATATGCAAATTAATCAATGTGATACACCATATTGACAAATTCAGATCGAAAGATAAAAACCATGTGATCATCTCAATAGATGCAGAAAAAGCCTTTGGCAAAATTCAGCACCCATTTATGATTAAAATTCTTGAAAAAAATGGGCATAGAAGGAACCTACCTCAACAGAGTAAAGGTCATATATGATAAGCCTACAGCAAAGATTATTCTCAATGATGAAAAACTGAAAGCATTCCCCCTAAGATTAGGAACAAGACAAGTATCCACTTTGACCACTATTGTTCAACATAGTTCTGGAAGTCCTAGCTCCAGCCATCACAGAAGAAAAAGAAATAAAAAGAATCCAGATTGGACAAGAAGAAGTAAAGCTCTCACTGTTTGAAGATGACATGATACTGTACATAGAAAACTATAAAGATAGTATCAAAAAATTACTAGAGCTAACCAGTGAATTTAGCAAAATTGCAGGATACAAAATCAATACACAGAAATCGCTTGCATTTCTATATACTAACAATGAAAAATCAGAAAGAGAAATTAAGGAATCAATCCCATTCACCACTGCAACAAAAAGAAGTAAATATCTAGGAATAAACTTACCTAAGGAGACAAAAAATTATAAGACACTGATGAAAGAAATCAAAGATGATTTGGAGGGATATACCATGTTCCTGGGTAGGAAGAATCAATATTGTCAAAATGACTATACTACCAAATGCAATCTACAGATTCAGTGCGATCCCTATCAAATTACCAATGGCATTTTTCACAGAACTAGAACAAAAAATTTCACAATTCATATGGAAACACAAAAGACCCCAAATAGCCAAAGTAGTCTTGAGACAGAAGAATGGAGCTGGAGTAATCAACCTTCCTGACTTCAGATTATACTACAGAGCGGCAGTCATCAAGACAGTATGGTACTGGCACAGAAACAGAAATATAGACAAATGGAACAAGATAAAGAACCCAGAAATAAACCCATGTGCCTATGGGTACCTTATTTTTGACAAAGGAGGAAGAAATGTACAATGAGGCCAAGACCCTCTTCAATAAATGGTGCTGGGAAAACTGGAGAGCTACGTGTAAAAGAATGAAATTAGAACACGTCCTAACATCATACACAAAGATAAACTCAAAATGGATTAAAGACCTAAGTGTAAGACCAGAAACTATAAAACTCTTAGAGGAAACCATTGGCAGAACACTTGATGATGTAAATCAAAGCAAGATCCTCTATGACCCACCTCCTAGAGTAATGGAAATAAAAACAAAAGTAAACAAGTGGGACCTGAGTAAACTTAAAAGCTTTTGCACAGCAAAGGAGACTGTAAGCAAGGTGAAAAGACAACCTTTAGAATGGGAGAAAGTAATAGCAAATGAAACAACTGACAAAGGATTAATTTACAAAATATACAAACAACTTGTACAACTCAATGCCAGAGAAATAAACAACCCAATCAAAAAGTGGGGAAAAGACCTAAGCAGACATTTCTCCAAAGAAGACATACACATGGCTAGCAAACACATGAAAAGATGCTCAGCATCACTCATTATTAGAGAAATGCAAATCAAAACCTCAATGAGATATCACCTCACACCGATCAGAATGGCCATCATCCAAAAGTCTACAAGCAATAAATGCTGGAGGGTGTGGAGAAAAGGGAATGCTCTTGCACTGTTGATGGGAATGTAAATTGATACAGCCGTATGAAAGATGGTATGGAGATTCCTTAAAAAACTAGGAATAAAACCACCATATGACCCAGCAATCCCACTCCTAGGCATATACCCCGAGGAAACCAAAATTGAAAAAGACACATGTATCCCATTGTTCATTGCAGCACTATTTACAATAGTTAGAACATGGAAGCAACCTAGATGTCCATTGACAGATGAATGGATAAGAAGTGGTGGTGTATATATATATACAATGGAATATTACTCAGCCATAAAAAGGAACACATTTGAGTCAGTTCTGATAAGGTGGATGAACCTAGAATCTATTATACATAGTGAAGTGAGTCAGAAAGAGAAAGATAAATATCATATTCTAACGCACATATATGGAATCTAGAAAAATGGTACTGAAGAATTTACAGGGCAGCAGTGGAGAAACAGACATAGAGGATAGACTTGTGGACATGGAGAGAGAGGAGGAGAGGGTGAGATATATGGGAAGAGTAACATAGAAGCTTACATTACCATATGTAAGTAGATAGCCACTGGGAATTTGCTGTATGGCTCAGGAAACAAACAGGGACTCTGTATCAACCTAGAGGGGTGGGACGGGGAGGGAGATGGGGGGGGGTTTCAAAAGGGAGGGGATATATGTACACCTATGGCTGATTCATGTTGAGGTTTGACAGAAAACAACAAAATTCTGTAAAGCAATTATCCTTCAAAAGAATGAAAAGAAAAAAAGAAACATTTTCATCTTACATACCAAGTTATCCCAAGGAAGGGAAATTCCAGAATTGGCTAACTCAGTGACTTAACATTGTAGTCACTGGGTCTTTCCACCTTCTCAGTGGTCTTGCCATTCTTGCCCTGTGAGCTTTGTCCTCAGTTTTGTTAACTTCCTGGTTAGAAAATGACTGCGGTGGTTGCAGGCATCCCACCATCTGTTTCTCTCTGTATCTCTTTTTAAGAGGCAGGGAGTCTTTTCTAGAAGCAGATCTCCCCCTTAAGATTGATTGGCCAGAACTGGGTCATATGTCCACCTATAGCTGCCAAGAGAATGGGATTCCATATTGGTTATCCCTGAGTTGGGGTGGGATCACCTTCTCTGAGTACTTGGTTATTCTTTGGGGCACAAAGATGAAAAAGGGAAATGGGATCTACAGCTGTCAGCTATACATGTGTCCTGGTTATCTACTGCTATGTAAAAGCACAAAAACTTAGAGATGAAAACAATACCAGTTTTGCTCTGGACGCTGCGACTTGCATAAGGTTTGGTTGAAACAGCTCATTTCTACTTCACTTGGCATCTGTGGTGGTGGCTTGAAGGCTGGGCTATAATTGTCTTCAGGCTGACTCACTCACAACATCTGACAGTTAATGCTAGGGGGCCTTTCCTGGCAGCAGGTGGATTTTCTCTGTGTAGGACTGAAAAAATGGCTGAGTTCCGAAGGCAAATGTCTCAACAACCAGGCAAAAGTCATATCACCTTTTATGGCCCATTTTGGCTGCTTTCTCTTCAGTGGAAGCAAGTCACTAAGGTCAGACCATGAAGTGGAATTCGATTTCATTTTTTGATGGGAGGAGAAGCAAGGAGTTTGTACATCATAACGTGTATTATCTGATTAAACCCTTCAAGCAGCCCTGTGAAGTAGGTTCTGTTCTCTGTCTTTTTTATGGATGAGAAGACAGGTTCACCTTAGAACCTTGAAAACATTATGCCAAGTAAGAACAAGCCAGCACAAAAGGACAAATAGTGTATGGATTCCGCTTCAATGAAGTACTTAGAATAGGCACGTTCATAGAGACAAAAAGCAGAACAGAGTTGACTAGATACTGGAAAAAGTGAGAAATAGGAAGCCATTGTTTCATGGGTTTGGAGTTTTTGTTTGGAATGATGAAGAGGTTCTGGAGATGAGTAGTGGTGATAGTTGCATTATGTTTGTGAGTATACTTTGTTGTTGTTCAGTCACTAAGTAGTGTCTGACTCTTTTCGACTCCATTGATTGCAGCACGCCAGGCTTCCCTGTCCTTTGCTGTCTCCTGGAGTTGGCTCAGATTCATGTTCATCGAGTCAGTGATGTTATCTAACTATCTCATCCTCTGCCACTCTCTTCTTTTTCCTTCAGTCTTTCCCAGCCTCAGGGTCTTTTCCATTGAGTCAGCTCTTCGCATTAGGTGGCCAAAGTATTGGAGCTTCAGTTTCAGCATTAGTCCTTCCAATGAGTATTCAGGGTTGATTTCGTTTAATCAGCTCTCAAGTTGATTTCCTTGAGAGTCCAAGGGACTCTCAAGAGTCTTCTCCAGCGTCACATTTCAAAGGCATCAATTCTTTGGCGCTCAGCCTTCGAAAAACCATAGCTTTGACTAGACAAACCTTTGTCAGCAAAGTGACATCTCTGGTTTTTAATACACTGTCTAAATTTGTCATAGCTTTTCTCCCAAGGAACTAGCATCTTAATTTCATGGCTGCTGTCCCTGTTCACAGTGATTTTGGAGCCCAAGAAAGTAAAATCAGTCATTGCTTCTACTCTTTCCCCATCTGTTTGCCATGACGTGATGGGACCAGATGCCATGATCTTAGTTTTTTAAATGTTGAGTTTTAGGTCAGCTTTTTCACTCTTCTCCTTCACCCTCATCCAGAGTCTCTTTAGTTCCTCTTCACTTTCTGCTGTTAGAGTATATTATCTCCATATCTGAGGTTGTTGATATTTCTCCCTACAATCTTGATTCCAGCTTGTGATTCATCCAACCTGGCATTTCTCATGATGTATTCTGCATATATGTTAAATAAATAGGGCAACAATATACAGCCTTGACGTACTCCTTTCTTGGTTTTGAATCAGTCCATTGTTGTATCTGGTTCTAACTGTTGCTTCTTTTTTTTTTTTTTTCCTTTTGGGATTGGAGTGGTTTATTTAAAATAAACAAAAAGTATTAAGATGTGTGGATCTCTCCTCATTTGTCACATTTCTACACAAATATTTCAGGCTGCACTTCAGCAATTTTATGAAGTGGTCCCAAATACTACTGCTCAAAAATGCAGTCACAGCCCTACACACCTACTGGGTTATTTTGATGTAACACAGGTAATGTGATGGGTCAGATACTTCACAATTTCTTTGTTGCTAAGCACACACTTTCTTTGGTCCTTGTCAGCCCTGGAAGAAATTTTTTTTTTTTTCATTTATTTTTATTAGTTGGAGGCTAATTACTTTACAATATTGTAGTGGTTTTTGTCATACATTGACATGAATCAGCCATGGATTTACATGTATTCCCCGTCCTGATCCCTGCTCCCACCTCCCTCTTTACCCGATCCCTCTGGGTCTTCCCAGTGCACCAGGCCCGAGCACTTGTCTCATGCATCCAACCTGGGCTGGCGACCTGTTTCACCCTAGATAATATACATGTTTCGATGCTGTTCTCTCGAAACATCCCACCCTCGCCTTCTCCCACAGAGTCCAAAAGTCTGTTCTGTACATCTGTGTCTCTTTTTCTGTTTTGCATATAGGGTTATCATTACCATCTTTCTAAATTCCATATATACGTGTTAGTATGCTGTAATGTTCTTTATCTTTCTGGCTTACTTCACTCTGTATAATGGGCTCGAGTTTCATCCATCTCATTAGAACTGATTCAAATGAATTCTTTTTAATGGCTGAGTAATATTCCATGGTGTATATGTACCACAGCTTCCTTATCCATTCGTCTGCTGATGGGCATATAGGTTGCTTCCATGTCCTCGCTATTATAAACAGTGCTGCGAAGAACATTGGGGTGCATGTGTCTCTTTCAGATCTGCTTTCCTCAGTGTGTATGCCCAGAAGTGGGATTGCTGGGTCATATGGCAGTTCTATTTCCAGTCTTTTAAGAAATCTCCACACTGTTCTCCATAGTGGCTGTACTAGTTTGCATTCCCACCAACAGTGTAAGAGGGTTCCCTTTTCTCCACACCCTCTCCAGCATTTATTGCTTGTAGACTTTTGGATAGCAGCCATCCTGACTGGCGTGTAATGGTACCTCATTGTGGTTTTGATTTGCATTTCTCTGATAATGAGTGATGTTGAGCATCTTTTCATGTGTTTGTTAGCCATCTGTATGTCTTCTTTGGAGAAATGTCTGTTTAGTTCTTTGGCCCATTTTTTGATTGGGTCATTTATTTTTCTGGAATTGAGCTGCAGGAGTTGCTTGTATATTTTTGAGATTAATCCTTTGTCTGTTGCTTCGTTTGCTCTTATTTTCTCCCAATCTGAGGGCTGTCTTTTCACCTTACTTATAGTTTCCTTTGTTGTGCAAAAGCTTTTAAGTTTCATTAGGTCCCATTTGTTTATTTTTGCTTTTATTTCCAATATTCTGGGAGGTGGGTCATAGAGGATCTTGCTGTGATTTATGTCGGAGAGTGTTTTGCCTATGTTCTCCTCTAGGAGTTTTATAGTTTCTGGTCTTACATTTAGATCTTTAATCCATTTTGAGTTTATTTTTGTGTATGGTGTTAGAAAGTGTTCTAGTTTCATTCTTTTACAAGTGGTTGACCAGTTTTCCCAGCACCACTTTTTAAAGAGGTTGTCTTTTTTCCATTGTATATCCTTGCCTCCTTTGTCGAAGATTAACTGTTGCTTCTTGACCTGCATACAGGCTTCTCACGAGGCAGGTAAGGTGGTCTGGTATTCTCATCTCTTGAAGAATTTTCCACAGTTTGTTGTGATCGTCACAGTCAAAGGTTTTAGTGTAGTCAATGAAGCAGAAGTAGATGTTTTTCTGGAATTCACTAGCTTTTACTATAATCCAACAGGTGTTGGCAATTTGATCTCTGGTTCCTCTGCCTCTTCTAAATCCAGCTTGTACATCTGGAAGTTCCCTGGTTCACATACTGCTAAGCCTAACTTGAAGGATTTTGAGCAGCTTACTCACTTAGAAAATTGAAATTATTATCTGCTCTGCCTTGTCAGTTGGGTTTTGTGAGGAATAAAGAAAATACTTCATATAAAATTGCATTATAAATGATCAAATGCTCTAGAAATGCAAGTTATCATGCTCCTTAATTCCAGACCATATGGTTCTTAGTTAATATATTCCGGTTTACTTACTTTCTTACCACTCTTCAAATAACAGGTTCTTACTAGTCTTATCTCTTCCCCCTGCTGTCCGGGTGTTTCATTGGTCCAGGGTCTATTGCCATTACCTGAATCATGTTCACAAGCTTTGGTGTCAGATCCAAAAGGTCACTGCTGCTCTTACCAAATTAAAGCAAGCCTCTTGCATTATTTTAGAGCTTATTTTTTTCTAAGAAACAGGAACTGACTGCAGCTCAGCCCCTCCTTTCCCAAAGGAAGAAAGCAAGTTATTTAAAACAGTGCTTCTTAAACCACTTGTAGTGAAATAACAGATGTTTTGTTTCTTTTTAAAAATTTCCAATACACTCTAAATATTAATAAGGAGAAACCCCAATTAAGTACAGTCAAGAGACAAGAAGAGAGAGCTCTGAGACTCTGCGATGATAGTAGAGCCCAAGAGGAAGAAGAAATATTCCTCTTTTTTCCTGGTGAGGACTCAGCCTTTGAAAAGCCACGGAGTCTGTGTTGACTACAGCCCTCCCAACCTCCTTCGCCCCCCACCCGCCCCCAATAAAAGTGTGTTCCTTGCCTTCCTCATGGTTGTAGACCTTGAGTTGCAATTCTCTACTGATTGTGTATAAATGTATCTTTGCTGGAGAACTATCTGGTGGTTCAGTTTTAGATCAACAGCATCATTTATCAATATTTTAATAAACTATAATAAAGAGAAAAATGGCATAAAGAGACATGCACAATAAAGGACATGATTTTATTAGGATTAGATCCGATAGCCGGCTATCAAAATAGCTATACAAATTCAAACTCTTACTCTCAGTTTCTGCACTGATTTCCTGGTAGATTGAAAGAAAATAGTCTAAAATAGTCTGTGGGTCAAATTTTTAGGAGGACAGATTTTAAAGGTTACAAAAGGGACTTCCCTGGTGGTGTAGTGAGTATGAATCCTCCTATCAATGCTGGGGACATGGGTTTGATCCCTGGTGCAGGAAGGTTTCACATTAAGCTCAGGCACCATGACTGCAGAGCCCACGTAGTATATCCACACACCTAGAGCCTGTGCTCTGCATCGGGAGAAGCCACCACAACGAGAGGCCGGAGCACCACCACCAAGAGTACTGCTTGCTGCAACTGGAGAAAGCCCAAGCGAAGCAATGAAGACCCAGTGCAGCCAAAGATAAGTAAATAAAATAAAATTCTTTTAAAAGTAAAGGTTACAAGAGCATTTTGTGAAAATGAAGCCCAGTGGAAAATCTGATTGCTTGCTGGTTGGTGGATGGGCTTCCTGGGTCCAGTCAACTGCAAGGGAGGAATTGTGACATGTCTAAACATGGCCGTAGCAATGGGAACATTTTCCCCTCTTGACTCTTCAGCTGGTCTAATAACTAAATTGATAAAAGATTAATAGAAAAAACAGATAAAAGATTAACAGAAAAACACAAAATTATGTACATATGGGGCCTAGTAAAGATATGGAGTCCCAAAGGACAGTTGGGTAATTGAAGCTTCTGTAACATCCTGAGCTAAGGGAAGAGGCAGGGGTCGGGGTACAAAGGGGAGGAAGGCCATTTGTAGGAAGGCAGAGGAGATGCTTGAAAAACAAATGTCCTGTTATGCTAAGTTTCTTAGGTAATAAGGTATAAATCTGGTAATTGCTCTCTTTTTGGTACAGGCTCCTTTCCAACGTAAATTTAGGCAACTGAGGGGGATGTAAGGGCTTCCCAAGTGGCTCTAGTGGTAAAAGAACCTGACAGCAAAGGAGACATAAGAGATGCGAGTTTGATCCCTGGGTTGGGAAGACCCCCTGGAGGAGGAAATGGCAACCCACTCCAGTATTTTTGCCTGAAAAAATATTGTGGACAGAGGAGTCTGGTGGGCTGCAGTCCGTGGAGTCGTGAAGAGTTGGACCTGACTGAAGTGACTTAGGATGCATGCACAGGAAAGGCAAAGAAATTTTCTTAAATCTATTGGCTTTTTGACTACTGTTAGCCCAAACTAAAACTCATGCTAAAGTGGCATATATGGGATACATACTCTGTTCCTGTTCCTGGTCCTTGGCAGAGCTTTGGCTGGAGCATTTCCCAGAGAATGGAGCCTGAGATGTATGCAGCCATGCTCCACGAGCGCACACGGGCCCCGCAAGTGCACACAGGCTCCGCAAGCGCACAGCACTGCAGTTTGCCTGGGTTGCTGAGTGCAGCCCCTCAGCGACTTCATATGTTCAAATACTGCTGGGTACCTACCTGTGCTGGAAACTGGAGGCTGAGTAAGTATTCCATAATTCCTAGAATTTTCACAAAGACATGCAAATACTCACCAGCTTGAATGCAAAGATGACTGGGGTGAGGAACCTGTTGTCAAGAAGCTCAGTGTACACAGATTTCTCATAGATGACTTTACCTCTGTCTGCTCACATGTAATACAAAATTTTTATTTTCTAGTTCCCACAAATTAAATTTCTACCTGTAGGCAACGTGTAGCCCTTTCAGCCCTTAAAAATCTCTTAATTCGTTCCTTGTTTCTTTCTTTGGGGGAGTCCCTTTGAGGACTGTGCCCAGCACAATGGTGAAAGTGAAAGTCGCTCAGTCATGTCTGACTCTTTGTGACCCCATGGACTTATACAGCTCATGGAATTCTCCAGGCCAGAATACTGGAGTGGGTAGCCGTTCCCTTCTCCAGGGGATCTTCCCAACCCAGGGATCAAACCCAGTTTTCCCACATTGCAGGCGGATTCTTTACCAGTTGAGCCACAAGGGAAGCCCTAGCACAATGGCATATCTGCCTATACTCAACTTTTAAAAAAATAATTACATTTATTAATTTTTGGCTGTGCTGAGTCTTCGATGTTGTGTGAGGGCTTTCTCTAGTTGCAGAGAATAGGGGCACTCTCTGGTTGTGGTGTGCAGGTTTCTCACAGCTGTGGCTTCTCTTGTTGCAGAGCACAGGCTCAAGGCCCACAGGCTTTAGTAGTTGGTGCATGTGGGCTCGGTAGTTATGGCTACTGGGCTCGATAGTGGTGATGTATGGGTTCAGCTGTTCTGCGGCATGTAGGATCTTCCTAGATCGGGGATTGAACCCGTGTCTCCTGAATTGGCAGGCCGAGTTCTTTATAACCGAACCAAAAAGGAAGCCCCTATATTCAACTTTGTTAATACTGTTGGTTGTGATGTTGATGATGAAAAAGCAGCAGGGATGAGGACCTGGAATTAACATCCAGCCCTGAGTTATCTGAAAAATGAAGTTCATAATGTCTGCCTCACAAAATTGTGTATTATGAGATAAGAGTAAATAAAAGCCTATGGCACAATACTCAAGTGCCCAAGCTGTAATTTCAGAAGTCAAAACATGAGGAGTTCTCTGGCAGTCCAGGGGTTATGATAGGGTAGAATAGGATAGTTATAAAGACAGTTGTAGAAGTCCCAGTAGGGGACTATAGATAGAGAAACCCAGGAAGCTTTGGGAGACCATTCTACATTAATGATCTCTCAAGAAAGCTATCAGAACATCATGGAACAAAGTGAGCTCACTTAACTATAAAGCCATAAATAAAAGAACAAGATATGCCCTGGGACATTAGGTGAAAGGAAAATGTCACCACCCTTCTGATTTAATAAGCACTATGGCTGGGGCTTCCCAGGCGGTACAGTGGTAAAGAATCCACCTGCCAAGGCAGGAGACGCAACAGACATGGGTTCAGTCTCTGGGTTGGGAGGATCCCTTGTAGTAGGAAGTGGCAACCCACTTCAGTGTTCTTGCCTGGGAAATTCCATGGACAGAGGAGCCTGCTGGGCTACAGTCCAGGGGGGTCTCAAAGAGTTGGACACAACTGAGTACACACTCACCAACATGATAATCCTAGTTTGACCTCATAGGGTCAGACACTTTTCTGCCCAATTCAAAGGAAGCATTAGTGATGTAAAGCCTGATGTCTCCTCGAAGAAGGTGGTCTTTTCCCCTCCCCTAATTTCCTTTGATTATAAAATTGAAGCCCACTTATTCCTTGGGGTAGAGCTCTGTCACTTGCCCACTTGCATCTCTTATAAGCATCCTATATTAATAAACCTGAAAGTGTTAGTCTTTGCGACCCCATGGACTGTAACCTGCCAGGCTCCTCTGTCCATGGAATTCTCCAGGCAAGAATACTGGGGTGGGTAGCCATTCCCTTCTCCAAGGGATCTTCCCGACCCAGAGACTGAATGCGGGTTTCCTGCACTGCAGGCAGATTCTTTACTGTCTGAGCCACCATGGAAGCCCTGCTTCTTGCCTGTCACTTTGCCTCTTGCTGAATTCCTACTGCTCTAAGACACAAAAAACCTGGGCCTCAGTAAGTCCAGACACCAGGTAAGTTCAGTTGCTCAGTCATGTGCAACTCTTTGAGACCCCATGGCCTGCAGCATGCCAGGCCTCCCTGTCCTTCGCCAACGCCTGGAGCTTGCTCAAACTCACATCCATCGAGTCGGTGATGCCATCCAACCATTTCATCCTGTCGTCCCCTTCTCCTCCTGCCCTCAATCTTTCCCAGCATCAGAGTCTTTTCCAGTGGATCTGCTCTTTGCATCAGGTGGCCAAAGTATTGGAGTTTCAGCTTCAGCATCAGTCCTTCCAATGAATATTCAGGACTGATTTCCTTTAGGTTTGATCTCCTTGCTGTCCAAGGGACTCTCAAGAGTCCTCTCCAGTATCACCATTCAAAAGCATCAGTTCTTCACTCAGCTTTCTTTATGGTACAACTCTCACATCCATACACCACTACTGGAAAAACCATAGCTTTGACTAGACAGACCTTTGTTGGTAATGTCCTGCTTTTTAATATGCTGTCTAGATTGGTCATAGCTTTTCTTTCAAGGAGCAAGCGTCTTTTAATTTTATGGCTACAGTCACCATCTGCAGTGATTTTGGAGCCCCCCAAAATAAAGTCTCTCACTGTTTCCATTGTTCCCCATCTATTTGACATGAAGTGATGGGACTGGATGATCTTTGTTTTTTGAATGTTGAGTTTAAAGTCATCTTTTTCACTCTCCTCTTCCACTTAATCAAGAGGCTTTTTAGTTCCTCTTTGCTTTCTGCCACAAAGGTGGTGTCATCTGCATATCAGAGGTTATTGATATTTCTCCTGACAATCTTGATTCCAGACTGTGCTTCATCCAGTTTAGAATTTCACATGATGTATGTACTCTGCATATAAGTTAAATAAGCAGGGTGACAATATACAGCCCTGATGTACTCTTCCCAATTTGGAACCAGTCCATTGTTCCATCACAACAGGTATGTGATTCTAATTAAAAGACTGTAGGGGACTTCCCTGGTGGTCCAGTGGTTAAGAATTTGCCATCCAATGCAGGGGCCTGTGGGTTTGAACCCTGGTTGCGGAACTGAGATCCCACATGTGTTGGGGCAACTAAGCCTGTGGGCCATGACTACTGAGCCTGAGAGGCACACCCAGAGAGCCCAGATACCAAGAGCCCTCATGCTGCAACTAAGACCGGACACAGCCGGAAAAAAAAGACAAGACCGTGGGTTCATGGCCTGAGCAGGGTTTTGGCTGGGTCCCAATCCTGGCCTCATGGGTTCAAGTCCAAATCTGGGGTGCACGACTTCAGTCTGGACTTGCTGCTTTCACTGCTATGGCCTGGATTCAATCCCTGGTTGTGAAACTGGGATCTTACAAGCTGGGTGATACAGCTGGAAGTTAATAAAAGAAGGTGAAAACGTGGAATTGTCAGAGGCTAGGTTCTTAACAGAGAGGCTTCCTTATGAAGTTCTGTAAGTATAACGGAACTCATGTTTAAAATCATTGATCCAGAAAATGTGCATTATGATTGGCATTGTTAAGAAAAAAGGCACATGAGCAATGAGTTTTAAGTTATTTTAAAAAAAACTGTAAAAATAGAATTTTTGTAAAGATGACTGCTTCAGCCGGACCGTAGACTCTCCTTCCTCTAATGAAATGAATAAAAAATGTTATTTGCAATAAAATGTCATGTGAAAGCCAGATCACAGTTGTTAAACAATAAAGCTTTATAAAAATTCAAATGGGGACTTCCCTGGTGGTCCAGTGGTTAAGACTTTATTTCCAGTGCAGAGGGCCCAGAGTCCATCCCTGGTTGGGGTGCAGGCAAGAAAATTAAAAAAAAAAAAAAATTCAAATGGAAGGAAGTGCAAATTTCTGCCAGGTATATGATACCTTCACTTTTCCTCCTATTATAATCATAAGTCAGTGGGAGACTACAAGTAATTAGGTGCCAACCCATATTTTATTATTTTTTTAACTTTTTATTTTGTACTGGGATATACCGATGAACCACGTTGTGATAGCTTCAGGTGAATAGCTGAGGACTCAGCCATACATACACTTGTATCCCTTCCCCGCCCCTCCCCCGAGCCTCCCTCCCACCCAGGCTGCCACATAACATTGAGCAGAGTTCTGTGCGCTACACAACAGGTCCCTGGCCAACCCATTACTTTAAAATTGTGGTTAACATAAAAAGCCCACGAGTTCTGCACTCACTGGGCCTGCTTCCCTGCGGTCAGCGCTCTAGTCTGTACAGTCCCACCACCCCCACCTTCATCACCTGCCTCTCTCCTCTAAGCAGCTGAATCTGCAACCTCTGTGTTGGCATATCTCCCACTTTCACAGCGGGGCTCAGGCAGAACAAGTAACTTGCCTCATGTTAAACAGTGGCAGAGGCTGAGTTTTCAGCCTAGATACTGCAAATAAATTCTCTTCTTCCACTGTATCAGCTGAAAATGAGACTTCACCTCGTTTATTTGACTTTCTTTACTGCTCTGCTCTGCCCTGTCAGTCTGTAAGTATCTTTTTTTCCATTCAAGTGGATCCGACCCTGGACTTGTCACACACTGTAACTCTGCCCTGCTGTAGAAGTGCCATCTTCTGTGAAACTAACTCAGACCTGGTTTTCTCATTGTTGTATCAAAAAGCAACACAGAATTGTACTTTTCAAATGCTATGCTTTACATTTTATTAAAAAACAAGCAAACATCTTCAACATCAAATGCTTTAATTCACGTTTCTCTGTCAAGCATTGACCACATTATAGACCCAACACAACGAAAACAGTTAACACAGGGTGACTCATGATAGGGACGCAGTATGGAGGCCAAGGGGGCAGAAAGTGTGCAGGACCAGCTGGCTGCTTGAGCTGCTCGTCCTGGACACTGTGGTTCACAAGAGCCAGTTCAGGCCGTTCACCCGCAGTCATAAGGGCCAGGGATCCGGCTGCTCTACACTTGCACAAAACACAATTAAAGTCAGGGTTCCCATTTATGTTGGGCTCATTCAAGTTGATCAAATTGGAGAGAAAGAGTGCCAGAACGGGAGTACTAAGAGCAAGTGTTCTCATGAGCCGTCGTCACCCAGGTACACAAAGTGCCCTTCCTTACTGTAGGAATCTGCTCAGACAGCCCGGGCTCCTCATCTGATCAGGGAGGCCCTCTGCCTGGACAGCGGCAGAGCAACAAGGAAAGCAACCTAACTTTCCAGCTCTCTTCCACGTTTTTGGTCAGTCATCAAAAAGCCCCACGAGATGGCGACTTCCTGTAGTTTACCTTCTAAAGCGCATTCTGCTTTGACATTTCCCTTTAGCGGTGAAGTGGCTTGGGGGATGTTTGCAGAGACTGAGGAAGTGTCCTAGGTCTACCATCAGCAGTACACTTAAATTTATAGCCTTTAGGTGACATTTTCTGCAGACATTTCTGTAGACGACTAACCTCAATCATTAAGTTTTGTGAACGTCCATATTAGAGGGTGAATTTTTGATTCTTTCTCCAGAACCTAAGAATATACCTTTTTGAAACCTGTGAGCCTCATGCACTGACTGTACTGTCAGGGCCATGAAGGTAAATGTGTGTGTATTTACAAAACTAAAATGAATTAAATACACGACCATTTCTATACTTTACTAAAATTAGAAGTACGAGGAACAGAGGCTAAGTCAGTGCTTTACTATTCAACAAAATGCCTTCAAAATGTGAGAAGTAGCCAAGTGGCCGTATTCCAAGCAGCAACTAAATATCCAAAATACTTTTTAATGTAAAAATCAGTAGAAAATTAACCAGGTGACAAAATCATTATAATGGCTTCCAAACTCTTTGAAAGAATACTGGAATTTTTTTTTGAAAAGGAAGTGCTTTATCTACTGAAATCTGATCTAAAGCAGCACCCCAGCATGGGGAGAAAGCAGGGGCCCTCCAGGGGTCCATTCCACTGGCCCCGAAGCACTGCCTGTCCTCCAAGACTCCACGGATCACAGCCCCAAACCTACACAGCTCCACAGGAAAACCTGGGGCTACCAACTTTTATGTAATACAGCTTATCAATTTGGATAGGATATGAACACATTTTTCAGAGTTCCTTTAAAGGAAAAACAATTTAAGAATATCCAATTAATTCAAATTTTCTGTATGGTATCTTATCAGGCAAAAGCCCCAGGTGAACACAGGAGGTACAGATGAGTAACTTTAACGTTTTGGTTGCATAAGAAGCACGGGTGCAGATGTCCCTTATCTCCAGAGACCCTGCTTCCTGAAGTCAAGGGCTGGTTCCTGGGCTCAGGCAGCCACACTGTCAACCAGCTCCCATGGTGATTCTGATACTACAGACAGCCTGCAGAGCGTATTCTGAGGAACAGGAGACAAGCCTCCAAGGGAAAATCTGAGAAAGGCAGGGATATACTTTTAAAAGGCAAAACCAAAACAACCTCTTCTGTCTTGTTGCTGAGAATAGACCTTCATTCAGATTGAGATAGAGTAACAACACTATTTTTTCTTTTTAAATTTCTAGAAATTTTTAATAAATCTACCTACGTTCCTATCCCAAATTAGGTATAATTTCTTTAAAAAAGTATGAATATAAAGTGCTGGTTCTTGTTTCAGTATTATCAGCTCGAGGGAAAACCACATAAAATTATCACCCATTCTGTTGACCTTTTCGGCTGAACAAGTACAAATTACGTATTCGGATCCATGTGTATCTGTAAATTAATATCACCTTTAAATTTTTTGGTCAGTGCAAATTTAAAATTCCATAATATACATTAAGTACAATTTTACTTTATATTACAAATGCACACTATTTTTCTTTTGACATGCTGGTAGTATTCATTTTTACAGCAAAAAGGACTGTTTACAATTTCTGAGTCACAGTATATTTTCCAACTCTAGGTAGGCAAACATATTTCAAAAAGCAAATACTACACGTTTTTGACACATCCTAAAAAAATAAAAATAAATAATTTTGACTATAAAATTTTATAAACGTTAGCTACAGTAAGGGTTCACAGCTAATAGTTGCAGAAAACTTAAAACACCTTTAGGATCATGTAATCTTACCATTAGACAACTTGTATGTTACAACACAAGTCAGTTTGATTCCCATTAAACAAACAAACAAAAAAATTAAACTGAAAATTATCATCATCTACTTACAGGATCCCTAAGAGCTGCCAGGCATTCAGTATTTAAGCTACTAAGCAAGGAGCTAGGAACTGTATTAGAACAATAAAAGGAGAAATCTGAAAACAGACATGAATACAAGCTTTAATTCACATATTTCTTCCTGAGAATTTAGAAGTTACTATTTTTTTTTAATCAGAATAGTTTAAAATGGAACAGAAAAATTCTATGGCAAATCATTTTTTGTAAAGTGTGGACTCTGGTAGTGTCAAACAATTGCTACCCTAATATGTAACTTGCAAACATGAATCTTATAAATTGTATTTATTTAAAACAAGGTACATGCCTATACATTTATTTGAAATGCTGGGTAAATGTGCCTAAAAAGTTAGAGAATTTTTCTAAAATAGGTTTTATGATATGATATTCTGAAGTAACTTTCCTAAAAAAATTAAGTCTGAATGAGTGAATAAGGTTAACAGATAAACTTCATGAAGGTCAAATTTCAGTGGATTATGAAAATAAAAGACCAATTTTTTTTTAAGTAAATAAGGGTGTTTTATATGACTCTGTTCTAAATCCAATGTAACATTATAGCTAGAATACAGTTTTAAAAATAAAAAAAAACTATATAGTTATTTTGATTATTTTAATTCTGATACCCCCTAATAACTATTTACTTTGATTATTCTATAATTAGCACTATGAATTATAGATAAAATATAGCCTAAAGCAAAGTGAATCTAACAGTATATTTATAAAATGTGATATCGGTAACAATTTTGATCACAAATTAAAGAATGAAGCTCATTATACTCAAAACATGACCAGCCCATCTGCAGACTCTCCCACCACCACCACAGGTAACTACTGTGAATGGTGTGTGAATAAGGTGAAAACAGATCTTCTCACAAAATCTTACAATACTAGAATTTAGCTGTTCACATTGAGATCTGGAAGAGATTACTTTAAGCAAAATAAAAGCATTCTAATGTAACTGACCACTACTGTATACATTTCTTAGTTATTCCTTCAGAACATGGCCTGGGCCTGAAGGTGACTGAAATTTAAGTTTCTGGCAACTCATAATAGACGACACAATTCATTAACAGATCTTTAAGGGGAGCTAATGGTGTTTGGTGGAAGATACACTCTGATTCTTCAGAGATTAATGGCATAAAAGACCACCAAATCCACAAATGGGCCATCTGTCCTAAAAATACCAGGCTGGAGGCCCCCTGGGGCAGCCTCGCTGTGGAACCTGAGGGAGCAGGTTGGGGAGCAGCAGAAGTGCACCCTCGGAATATTTCTGAAGAATGAGAATATCCAAATAATATATCTATCAGAAGAATTAAATTAGGGTTTTAATTATTACTTAGGCTACATTTCTATCTGCGAGTAGCAGAATTTATGATCAATTTAACTTATTAAATAAAGTAACATATTGTAAACACTAAACACAAGTATACCACAGTGAAGAAAATAAATAAGTAAAAAAAATATATCTCTCATTTTAAAATAAATATATAAACATTTTAGCAGAGGATTCTATATCCATTTCCCCAAGGGAAAATTCTGTTAAGTACTTTGGATATACTCTTGTATTTCAAAATACTGCAAGACCACCAAATTTTTAAAATGTTATCAATCAATATTGAACTTGTTTTGAGCAATTAACCTGACTGGTAAATTTTCCTTAGTACATTTTGTTTGAATTGTTGACACTGTCTTTTAATCAAGAGAAGTTGGTGAACAGTCCGATTTGAAACTTCTAACTTTTTTTGTTTTTGACTGCCACCCGGCAGGTGGGATCTTAGTTCCCTGACCTGGGATTGAGCCCCATACCCTCTGGAGTGGAAGCATGTTGTCTTAACCACTAGAATGCCAGGGAAGTCCTGAAACTTGTAACTTTCAATACAAAGTGCTCTGAATGTTGATTTTTATAATTCACCTAGGTGGTTCCCTTTCAGCTATACTGGAGTATAACAAGATGGCAGATTTCAGCTCAACTCGGTCATTAACAGTTAACCAAACAATAGGAGACTGAAAGTGTCCTTAAAATAAAATTTAAAACAAAAAATCTGAGTTTTGCCTTCCTTTTCCATTTCTCCTTTTAGGGTTTCCTGGAGTAGATATTTATGTGTCGACTTGGTGCTGGGCTGCAAGAAGTCTTAAGAGGCGTGCTGCAGGAGGATGCCCAGCATGAACCATGCTGGTTTGACACCAACCATCTCCTTTCAAAAAAGCAAGTCATTTTTAAATATTACAGTGTCATCACATTAAACATTAAAATGGCAATGATTTTCCACCCACACCTTGCTGGATATACATGTCCAATCCACTGTGTGGTTCAAGAATAAGGAATGGGAGGGAGCGCACATGTCAGCGAGCCTACCCTCAGACACAGAGCCTTTGTGGAACGTTCTGTGACTTTTAGCTAGTGCTGTATGGTCAAAGTGTTTGCTGCAGAAAGACCACGCATTTGTAAACAACCGGAGGTCTGGCTGTTTTTGGAATGCTATTTACATAAATGTATACCCACTCTACTATTGATGAAATGAAGACTAAGCTAGTTGACAGAGTTCTATTTTGGATGAATGGGTATCTGGTTGTTTGCGAGGATTCTACACTAAGTCCTCACATCCTCCTCCATCTACTCAGTTTCCTTTGTATCCTCTTGGTCTGAAGTACTAGAGACGTCGTCATCCGTTTGTTCTCCAGAGAAATACAACATGAGTGCGTGTGTCTTGTGGGTTATGGTGACAGTGCAGGGCCCCTGGGCCCACGGCTCCCCATCTACCTGCATTGGCATCATCGAGCACTTCAAGATCAGCTAGAATTATGGGTAAAAATGAGAAAACAGTTAGTCCCCAGAAAGCTCAGAAAAATCTTCCTTAATAACGTCTTGAGTCCTTTAACCCTTCTTAGGGGCATTTCTTAGCATTTCACTCTTAGAAAATTAATCTGAAATATATTTTATTCTTTAATTGTTTAAGGGATTCCTTTTCACTGAACACTTCACTTCAACTGGATTGAGGGCCATATTTCCTGTCTTTCCCCATCCTACTCAGCCCTGGTAGAGAAGGACTGATAGCATGGGTTATAAACAACATGTTGGTTTAGGGAAAGCTATAGTGTATTATCTTCTAAACCTCAATGGCTTAGAAATGGGACAAATTAGTCCACTGTAGCAATATTTCACCTACTCGAACTGTATGTGCTTGTCCTATTCGAAAAGGATTCGCCAGTTTCACTTGAATCTGAGCACAGTGGAAAGACCCATATACTCCAACAACTTCCAATAAACCGTCATCATGCCTAAAATTGGACAAAGGAAATATGGATTATGTGATGTGGTAAAATAAAACCAGCCACAATAGGACAATTACTTTTCAGCATAGGTGGACCATCAACTTATTAACTATTGATATTAATGAGGTATACAAAAAAGAAAATCTGTGGTAAAAATGTTAAAAGTCTACAAGTTAAAAGTTAAAAAATGTTAAGAGTCTAAAAGTCTGTTAAAAGAACAGACTGCTTTAAAGAAACCAGTGACATAAAAAACCACTTGCAAATGTACATACCTGGCTAGAGGGTAGGTCTCGTCTCCCATCCCTTCCCACAGTCTGCAGCCTCCACCCCAGTAGCCGATATTCAGGACGATAATGCCTTCCAAATTCGGCAGTTCTACTCGCTCACCATCCAGCTCTAGCTTTAAAGAAATACAAGGAGTAAGTGACTTTAGGGCGCACTACTTTCAGACACAGCCACTCAGAATCCTGTCCACTTTCACATACATGTGACAGCTGGTAGGAAGACTGCTTCCTACCCAGGTAATCTAGCCTTTCTCATTTGTTCAATGTTTATTGTAATAAATGAATCATAACAGTGAATTTTTTAAAATCAAAGATATCCTTTTTCTTACATCCCATTATTTTTTTCAGGCTTTATCTAACTTACTGTTTTAATAGCATCTCACACTGCCAACCCCTTCCTCTTTCCCTGAAATATTCTCTTCCTTTGCTTTCTGGGAACCAGACTACTTCTCTGGGCGCCCCTCTGCCACTGCTGAGAGCTCCACTCCCAACCTCACACTGAAGGCATTTCATACAGCTATGTACTGGGCTTCCTTCTCTTCTCTACATACTCTGGATTGAAACCTGAGCCACTTCTGTCTGGCTAATTGCCATCTCTGTGCTGACGGCTCTATTTTTTGTTGGTGCAGAAAAGTGAACCGGGTTAGATCTGTATATCCAACTGCCCACAAAACGTTTCCCACTGACTGTGGCTCCTAAAACTCTCATGCACAAAGCTGAGTTAAGCATCTTCTCTGCCATCTGCTTTCCCAGGAAGGGTGGCAGCAGCGGTCCTCACCCGCACTGCTTCACTGGAAGCTTGGAGATCACCTCTGAGCTTTGTCTCCACCTCCACACCGATCAAGCACTGCTTCCGCGTCCCCGGCCCTCGCCGACACTCCTAGCTGCTTCTCTGGCTCTGCTCTCCCGACTCGCCTCCCAGAGGCTGCTGGACTGACGCTTATCTCACTACGTCCTTCAGTGGCTGGGCTGTGTGCACCATGAACCCAAGTGCCTTAACGGTTTCTCTGTCACCTTGGCCTCTGCCTAGTTCTCCAGCCTTAGCTCTTGCCTCTGTCTCTCCTGCAGGCCACACTCCGGCCTGCACACACTCAAATATGCTATGTTCTTTCCTGCCTCTGGGCCTTTGCCCATGTTGTTCTTAGCACAGAATAATTTTTATCTCCTTCATTTAACCAAGTTTTAATTTGCAGATGACAGTTTGTAACATCTTCCAGAAAGACTTCCTCGTCAGTCACTTTACCTAAACAGTTTCCAGTCTGTGGGTTCAGTTCAGTTTCAGTTCAGTCACACAGTCATGTCCGACTCTTTGCGACTTCATGACTGCACCACGCCAGGCTTCCCTGTTCATCAGCAAATCCCGGAGCTTGATCACACTCAAGTCCAACGAGTCGGTGATGCCATCCAACCATCTCATCCTATGTTGTCCCCTTCTCCTCCTGCCCTCAGTCTTTCCCAGCATCAGGGTCTTTTCCAATGAGTCGATTTTTCACACCAAGTGGCGAAAGTATTGGAGTTTCAGCTTCAGCATCAGTCTTTACAATGAATATTCAGTATTGATTTCCTTTAGGATGGACTGGTTGGATCTCCCTGCTGTCCAAGGGACTTTCAAGAGTTTTCTCCAACACCACAGTTCAAAAGCATCAATTCTTCAGTGCTCAGCTTTCTTTGTGGTCCAACATCCATACATGACATGGAAAAACCATAGCTTTGACTAGATGGACCTTTGTTGGCAAAGGAATGTCTCTGCTTTTTAATATGCTGTCTAGGTTGGTCATAGCTTTTCTTCCAAGGAGCAAGCATCTTTCAATTTCATGGCTGCAGTCACCATCTGCAGTGATTTTGGAACCCCCAAAAATAAAGTCTCTGTTTCCACTATTTCCCCATCTATTTGCCATTAAGTGATGGAACAGGATGCCATGATCTTAGTTTTCTGAATGTTGAGTTTTAAGCCAACTTTCTCACTCTCCTCCTTCACTTTTATCAAGAGGCTCTTTAGTTCTTCTTCGCTTTCTGCCATAAGTGGGGTGTCATCTGCATATCTGAGGTTATTGATATTTCTCGCAGGAATCTTGATTCCAGCTTGTGTTTCATCCAGTTTGGCATTTTGCATGATGTATTCTGCATATAAGGTAAATAAACAGGGTGACAATATACAGCCTTGATGTACTCCTTTCCCGATTTGAAACCAGTCTGTTGTTTGTCCAGTTCTAATTGTTGCTTCTTGACCTGCATACAGATTTCTCAGGAGGCAGGTAAGGTGGTCTGGTGTTCCCATCTCTTGAAGAATTTTCCACAGTTTTGTTGTGATCCACACAGTTAAAGGCTCTCGCATAGTCAATAAAGCAGAAGTAGATGTTTTCCTGGAACTCTCTTGCCTTTTCTAGGATTCAGTGGATTTTGGCAATTTGATCTCTGCTTCTTCTGCCTTTTCTAAATCCAGCCTGAACATCTGGAAGTTCATGGTTCATATACTGTTGAAGCCTGGCTCGGAGAATTTTAAGCATTACTTTGCTAGCATGTGAGATGAGTGCAATTGTGCGGTAGTCTGAACATTCTTTGGCATTGCCTTTCTTTGGGATTGGAATGAAAACGGACCTTTTCCAGTCCTATGGTCACTGCTGAGTTTTCCAAATTTGCTGGCATACTGAGTGCAGCACTTTCATAGCATCATCTTTTAGGGTTTGAAAAAGTTCAATTGGAATTCCATCACCTCCACTAATTTTGTTCGCAGTGATGCATTGTAAGGCCCACTTGAATTCGCATTCCAGGATGTTTGGCTCTAGATAAGTGATCACACCACTGTGGTTATCTGGGTCATTAAGATCTTTTTTGTATAGTTCTGTGTGTTTAATTCCTCCAAGACTGCATATTTTTCTTACATTATTTCTTATGCCATATTAGTGTGGTTTAAATGTCTTTCTTCTCTCCAGACTGCAAACTCAGTGACAGTGAGAGATTTGTCACTGTATGTCTAGTACCTAGAACTCTGCCTGGCATTTAATGGGTGGTTTCACAGGTGATATTTTGTATAAACAGACGACTAGACAAAAAAATGTGCTACCTTATACGCTTCACTCTACCCAAGTAATCCAAGTCCAGGAAAAAGGAAATACAATAGAGCAGAAGGGAACATCCTTCCCGGCCAGCCTCACCACTCCCCCTGTGCTGCGAGCTCAGAGTCCGTCCAGCCGCAGCAGCTTTCCGGGCTGAGCGTGCAGTCAGGCTCCTCCTCTCGGCTCACTTCCCACTCTCTCCCTGAGCTGTTTGCTGTCTGGCTCTTTCCTTACTTTGTTTGGCCATGTTGCACGGCACCTAACAGATGCATCACAACCACAACAGGAATTAAACTTTGGGCTCCATCTTCCTCAGAGTCCATGACTCAGGCACCGCTGTCACAGGGCTTCACACTGGTCATCGCGCATGAGCAGACGCTGTTCAGTGTAAGAGTCAAACAGACTCTAGAGTTACATAAACCTGGGTTCAACTGCTGGTTACCTGTATCCTTGGGCATTCTGTGAACCTGGGCAAGTTATTTAATTTCAAACAGCTTCACGAGTGATGGGAATACAGTAGTATCTGCCTTACAGGCTGTGGTGAAAATTTAGTGGGAAAATGTGTATAAAGCACTTAGAAGTATCTGGTACACAGTAAATACTCCATATATGTTACTGAAATATGTTAATAGAAAATTCAGCATTTTTGTTTAAGAAAAGTTCATAGTCCAGAGACCACCTAAAAGTTTAAAAGCTTACCTCAACTTTTTTATTCAAATCTTTACATTCTTGCACTAAACAATCTTTGGTTCCATAAAATAAGTAAACAGCCTATGAGAAATGGACAGAAAATACGATATTACAGCAATCTAACAAGCCCTGTAAGCTAGAAAAAGACATTGAACCAAAGCTCCCTGATGTGACGACTGAGTCGTGTATCCACACAGTGGACTAGAGACTGATGGGAGAAGGCACCATTATTACTACAGAGTTCAGCCCATTTTTTCAGGGGAATGTAGGATTAGGTGGTTTGTGCTTAAATGGTATTTTCTCCCAGTTTATCCCAAAAGCTACACCTTATAAAGAAAATTTCACCTTTTCCTAGTACTTAACATTACTTAATGAAAGTAATACAGGCAAATGTAGCAAACATTTTATAATCACTTTTGAATATAGAAAGATTGATGGAAGCATTGATATGCTAATTACTATACTGTATAAACAGCAATACTATTGCGTTGGTAACTGTATTAATAAAAGGGAGCTATTTGTAAATTTCAAATATTTGTAAAACAGAGACAGGAACAGATAATTGTAAAACAGAACCAGCATCTATTTGTCACATCCTGTTGCTCAATCACCAAAAGTCTTTAAAAAAAATTCCAAGACAAATGCTCCACCAAGGAATCAATTATACTAGAAACCAGAGATGATCTCAGTTAAAACTGTGGTTAAACAAACTGCTCCTTTTCTTACCTCATTTGCCGTTTAGTTTTTTCAGGCCTATGGAATCTATTTTTCCACTAATGACTTCATCAAAAATTTATCCTGCCTAAATTTACTTCCAATTCTAGTTGCCATTTAAGTAAGATAAGCTATCATATATTCCATTTAGTATGCTCTAAAACACTGCAACTCTGAGTTAAAAAATTTTGTCATGGTTATAAAATACTTTAATAAAATACATTTAAGGATCTAATTTGACAGTCTTACACAAAATGGAGCAGGCAAATGTTTCCGTAAGTTAGTTCTATCTTGAGATTTAGTTGAAAGATCTAGTTGAAAGAGTGCTAGGTATAATTGAACTATTGATTTTTACTGTACCTTAGGTGATAAGCAGGAAATGTTATTTTATCCAACACACCTTATTAAGAATTCTGCTAGAAAACAGAGATGGGGCCTTCTCACGATGAGCGTGAAAATTGAGGGCCATGAGAGCATCAGGTCCAATAGAAAAATAGTTGTTCATTGTGAATTCCTGTGGAAAAGGGTAAACAACATTAGGCTTCCATCCATGCCTGTGTCATTTAATAAATGTATAAATCTTAGTCTTTATGATCTTTATGAAAATTGAGTCATTTACTTTTTGCATAAGCTATTTTATGCTATCCAGTGATGTTCCAGAGATAAAGCTTCAGTTTAAAGGCTGATTCTTTAAGACAAAATTTCACTCTGCATTTCTTGTTAATATGCTACATCTAAACAGCTCTACTCTACACCCAGGCTTCCCCATCCTGTGTTCTCATTATACTTGCTTGTTCCTTCCAGCACTTCTCAAGTTCTCAGCCTTGTCAGTCTCCATTAGGCTATTGGTCCCTGCTCAATTTTTCTTACTTCCCAAGCCAGCCTGGGTTCCTCAGTCGAGCTGCACTTGGTCTTCTCCCTGAGCAATAGCTTGCACTTCTGACTTCTTGTTCAGTGGGTCACAGACTAAAGGCTGACATGCCCCAAATATTAACGCATTTTCTTCCTATTCAAACCTGAAACCCTATTTTTCTTATTTTGGTTAATGTCATTTGCACACATCCTGTCATAAAAACTAGAAATCTTGTAGTCAAGATCTTTTCCCCGCTTCCCCTAATAGCAATCAATGGCCAAGTCTTGATCAATACTACTTCTAAAATGTCTCTGAACAGGGAAAGTGCTGAGTCATGGTGAGGAAGGTGCTGAGTTATGGTGAGGAAGTACATAGTCCTCCTTCTAAAATTCCCTTTGTTTTGTCATGGTGCAGGTTTCTTACCTATTTTCACATTATCTCCAGTATTTTTTCTTTTTATTATTTTCTTTCTTGTTTTTATATATTAATTTTAAGTTGGGGTTTAGCTGCTTTACAATGTTATATTAGTTTCTGCTGTACGACCAAGTGAATCAGCTGTATGTATGCACACACCCCCTCTCTCTCGGACATCTCCCCCCATTGCCACTCCCCCACTCCACCCATCTAGGTCACCACAGAGCACCAAACTGAGCTCCCTGTATTGCAAAGACGCTTCCCACTGCCTAGCTATTTTACACATGGTAGTGTGTATATATGTCAGTGCTAATCTCTCAGATCATCCCACCCTCTCCTCCCCTTGTGCCCACAGCACATGTCTGTATATCTTTATGTCTGTATCTCTATTCCCGACTTGCAAATCAGGATTTGCAAGGTTCATCAGTACCATTTTTATAGATTCTACATATATGCATTAATATACAATATTTGTTTTTCTCTCTCTGACTTACTTCACTATGTATGACAGACTCTAGGGCCATTCACATCTCTACAAATGACCCAATATTATTCCTTTTTATGGCTGAGTATAGAAAGAGTGCCTGAAGAACTATGGATGGAGGTTCGTAACATTGTACAGGAAGCAGTGATCAAAAGCATCCCAAGAAGAAGAAATGCAAAAAGGTAAAATGGCATTTTTATCTTCTCCGAGGAGGCCTTGCAAATAGCTGAAAAAATAAGAGAAGTGGAAGGCAAAGGAGAAAAGGAGAAATATACCCATTTGAATGCAGAGTTCCAAAGAAGAGCAAGGAGAGATAAGAAAGCCTTCCTTAGTGATCAATGCAAAGAAATAGAGGAAAACAATAGAATGAGAAAGACTAGAGATCTTTTCAGAAAACTAGAGATACCAAAGGAACATTTCATGCAAAGATGGGCACAATAAAGGACAGAAAAGGTGTGGACCTAACAGAAGCAGAAGATATTAAGAAGAGGTGGCAATAATACACAGAAGAACTGTACAAAAAAGATCTTAATGACCCAGATAAACACGATGGTGTGATCACTCACCTAGAGCCAGACATCCTGGAATGTGAAGTCAAGTGGGCCTTAGGAAGCATCACTATGAACAAAGCTAGTGGAGGTGATGGGATTCCAGCTAAACTATTTCAAATCCTAAAAAAGGATGCTGTGAAAGTGCTACACTCAATATGCCAGCAAATTTGGAAAACTCAGCAGTGACCACAGGACTTGTAAAGGTTTGTTTTCATTTCAATCCCAAAGAAAGACAACACCAAAGAATATTTAAACTACCACACAATTGCACTCATATCACACACTAGCAAAGTAATGCTTAAAATTCTCCAAGCCAGGCTTCAACAGTACGTGAACCATGAACTTCCAGATGTTCAAGCAGGATTTAGAAAAAGCAGAAGCAGCAGAGATCAAACTGCCAACATTCACTGGATCATAGAAAAAGCAAGAGAATTCCAGAAAAACATCTACTTCTGCTTCATTGACTATATTAAAGCCTTTAACTGTGTGGATCACAACACACTGTGGAAAATTCTTCATGAGATGGGAATACCAGACCATCTTACCTGCCTCCTGAGAAATCTGTATGCAGGTCAAGAAGCAACAGTTAGAACTGGACATGGAACAACAGACTGGTTCAAAATTTGGAAAGGAGTACGTCAAGGCTGTATATTGTCACCCTGTTTATTTAACTTATACGCAGAGTACATCATGCAAAATGCCGAACTCTATGAAGCACAAGCTGGAATCAAGACTGCAGGGAGAAACATCAATAATCTCAGATATGCAGATGACGACATTCTAATGGCAGAAAGCGAAGAGGAATTACAGAGCCTCTTGATAAAGGTGAAAGAAGAGAGTGAAAAAGTTGCCTTAAAACTCAACAGTCAGAAAACTAAGATCATGGCATTCGGTCCTATCACGTCATGGCAGACAGATGGGGAAACATGGCAACAGTGACAGACTTTATTTTTGTGGTCTCCACAAAATCACTGCAGATGGTGACTGCAGCCATGAAATTCAAAGATGCTTACTCCTTGGAAGAAAAGCTATGACCAACCTAGAAACATATTTAAAAGCAGAGATATTACTTTGTCGACAAAGGTCAGTATAGTCAAAGCTATGGTTTTTTCAGTAGTCCTGTATGGATGTGAGAGTTGGACCATAAAGAAAGCTGAGCACCAAAGAATTGATGCTTTTGAACTATGGTGTTGGAGAACACTCTTGAGAGCCCCTTGGACTGCAAGGATTCAAATCAGTCAATCCTAAAGGAAATCAGTCCTGAATATTCATTGGAAGGACCGATGCTGAAGCTGAAGCTCCAATACTTTGGCCACCTGCTGCGAAGAACTGACTCACTGGAAAAGACCCTGATGCTGGGAAAGATTGAAGGTAGGAGGAGAAGGGGATGAGAGGATGAGATTGTTGGATGGCATCACCAACTCAATGGACATGAGTTTGAGTAAGCTCTGTGAGTTGGTGATGGACAGGGAAACATGGTGTACTGCAGTCCATGGGGTCACAGAGTTGGACATGACTGAGCGACTGAACTGAAATAATGTTCCACTGTACACATTTACCACATCTTCTTTATCTATGCATCTGTCGCTGGACATTTAGGTTGCTTTCATGTAAATAGTGCTGTAATGAACACTGGCATGTATCTTTTCTAATTATGATTTTCTGCAAGGAAGACAATACAGATGGCGAAGAGGCACATGAAAAGATGCTTAACATCACTAATTATTAGAGAAATGCAGACCAAAACTACAATGAGGTATCATCTCCCACTGGAAAGAATGACCATCATCATAAAATCTACAAACAATAAATGCTGGGGAGGGTGTGGAGAAAAGGGAACCCTCTTGCACTGTTGGTAGGAATGTAAACTGATACAGCCACTATGGAGAACAGTATGGAGGTTCCTTAAAAAACTGAAAACATACCTTGGGTTTTCTTAAGTTGTAGTATCCTTTATTTGTTACTTGAACTTTCCATCTAAAAAACAAAAGTTAAAAAAAATCAGTAATTACTAACATATTGTCAGTTAATTATAATTATTACCAATCAACTCTGGGTGCCTGGTAGATAAGGTTCTTCTATTAAAATAGCTTTTGGGAAATAAATACATTTAAATTACTATGTAAATCTTGAGAGGAGTACTCAGCCTAATGTATGACCTAACTTATGATTTACATAACAACACAGTATACAGCAATAAAACAAAACACCAGTATCCATACATAAGTACAACTGACATAGTCTCTTACATTTAAACTACATTTAACTTTATAACTACACAAGTCTTCATTTATAATTCAAGTAATATTCCCAAAGCTCAAGAAATCACTTTTGAGGGTAAGTATAACTTACCTATCTAGTTTAATTCCATCTGCTTCCATCACGTTTCTTAAGACTTGTGCAACTGGGATTTCTCCCGCATAACCTGTACCCCACCCCAAGGTATTGGATAGATCATTGCCTGTTCCCAGAGGCAAGACTGCAACTTGTGGAATGTATTTCTCTTGTCCCTACAATACAGAAGATTATTTTAGATTTTTCTCTTCAGACTATTTGGAGGGTAATAATATTTGGTAAAATTTAAAGCCAAAGCAATAAAGATACAAATAATAACTGCTCAATTACAATATTCAAAGCTGGCAAGGTCTTCTAATATTCACCTGTATAATAAAAAATATAACCACAAATACTGTGTAACTTTCTTGGAAGTGTTTCTGTGAGAGGAAAGGAGGTCTTAAGGATGGATACCTTAATCTTCATTTCGTCAAGGGCATCCAGGACCCAGCCAACAGTCCCATCCCCTCCACAGACAAGAACTCGAGCTGAGTCATAGGGAAGAAGAGTACAAAGTTGTAGGGCTTTGATGGGGGGAGTTTTAGTAACATCAAAAACCTGTAACGTGAAAGAAAAGGAAAAAATTATTTTACCCAACACTGTCACCCACCTGTGAGGATGGGTGACATCTCTAGATGAGGACCTAGATGTGCTTAAGTAACAATGCTGGCATTTATCTTTATGCTGGGCAGTATACCAGACTATAGTCACTGTGGCTCATCCTGAGTGAAGTGAGTGAAAGTTGCTCAGTCGTGTCCGACTCTTTGCGATCCCATGGACTATACAGTCTATGGAATTCTCCAGGCCAGAATACTGGAGTGGGTAGCCTTTCCCTTCTCCAGGGGATCTCCCCAACCCAAGGACCGAACCCAGGTCTCCCATATGACAGGCGGATTCTTTACCAGCTGAGCTACAAGGGAAGCCCTAATGCTGCCCCTGAAAACACGAGTAAACAGCATTCTACTGGAAATGGAGACACAGGAAGGTTAAATAACTTGCCCATGCTTCCTCTGATAATTAAGTGCTGACATAGAAATCGAATCCTATATTCTATCCACTATACAATACTGCCACCTTTATGTTCACGTAAAACCAGGCTGTGCTAAGTTCACTTTAACTAGTGCTTCCTATTCTATATGAGATTTAAAAAATCCATTACTAGTGCAAGTTAGTACACATTTCTGAAAAACAATTTTGCAATATGAGTAAAATGACATAAAGCTGAAAGGATCCATGATACCTATAATTCTATAAATGATCTAGGAAAATATTTCAAAAGATGAAAAACCTTGTGTATAAAGATATTCAGTGTAGCATTATTTATAATCATACAACCGTAGAGACAGACTCGACTTCCATCAGCAGGAGACTGTATAAATAATGGATACATCCACTTGATGATTTCTTAGTCATCACATATATAATTATGAGGACTAGGTTGCAACATGGGAGAATATACTTTTAGGTAAATGCAAACTTAGATTACTTTTAAAGAAATGCCAACATATAAATGTATGCACAATTCATGAAAAGAACACAGACAAATGAAAACAACTTTGTGTATTTGTGTAGAGGTACTCAGGTGATTTTCTCTTTTTATTTTTAAATTTTATTTATTTTGGCCTTGCTGCAAGGCTTGTGTGATCTTAGGTCCCCAACCAGGGACTGAGCCCCAGGCCGTGGCAGTGAAAGTGCCAAGTCCTAACCACTGAACTCCCAGGGAACTTCCCTTTCTCTTTCCTTTAAAAATTATTTTTATATTTTCTTAAGTTGTATAATGTTGAAAGGGAAAATTACAAATTAGAAAGAATGATTGCTGCACAATGGGTTGTTTAGTTTTTCAAAGTAGAAGTTGCTAGCATGTCATCTCAGTCTCAATGGCGTGAACCTTTTAGTCTTACTTTTAAAATTGAGGTATAACTTACATATAATGAAATTCACTGATTTAAAGTGAACAATTAACTGACTTTTAGGAAGCTTAGTGAGCTGTGCATTATTCAATTTAGAACATTTTCGCTGCTCCAATAAGATTTCCCAATGTCCATGTGTAGTCACTCCTAATTTCCAGCCCTGGTCTTAGGCAATCACTGATTTACTCTCTGGTTCTATAGATTTACCCTTTCTGAACACATCGTATAAAAGGAATCATACAATATTGATCCCCTGCATTGTGCTTCTTTCACTCAGCCTGTTTTTGAGGTTCATTTAATTTGTAGTATGTGTGTACTGGCATTCCTTTTTATAACTGAATATTCCATTTATATGGGTACGTCACATTTTGTTTCATCCAGCCACTGACTAATGGGCAATAGTGTATTTTCACTTTTGGGCTATCATGAAAAATGCTGCTATGAACATCTGCATTAACGTATTTGTGGGATATATGTTTTCGTTTCTGTTGGGTAGATTCCTAGAGGTGCTATGTGGTATGGGAAATTTAAGTTTGAATTTTTAAGAAATTGTCCAAGTATCTGCTAAAGTTACTGCACCATTTACATCCCCACCATGAGAATCCCTCTTTATCCACAAATTCGGATGGCTTGATGCTATTTTCATAATTATTATTCTTCCCTATAACCAGGTGATTACTGGCTTAAAGCATTAACAACCATTACAATTTAGGGAAAATGTAAAACTAAAAATGAAAAGATTACTACAGAAAGAAAGGTCTCCTCTTTGGTTACCTGGACGGGATTTAGGAGGATCCTGAATTCTCCCAGCAATCCTTCTCCCATGTTAGTTCCACTACGAGAGTTGGCCAGAATTATTAATGGAGTCCATTGCTTTCCAAGTTTAGAGGCTAGCTAAAAAAATTAATGTGAGTTAAAAGACCTTAATATCTCAAAGACAGTTTTTCATTTCTTATTAACAACAGTGCTGTAAATCTGCTGAGAGAAAAATCAACTATCCTAATCAGTACAATATAAAATTCAAAGAATTCTAAGAATGGAAAGAGATGAACTAATTTAATTTCTGCTTAATATATTAATTTAAATCTCTTCTACATTATTCTAGATAAGTTATCCAGTATACACTTGGGTACTCATGTAAGAAGGAACTCACTCTAACAAGGAATTCCACTGCTAAATCAAATAACTAGAAAGTTTTGACTTAAATTGAGTTAAAAATCTGTCTTTCAGTAACTTTCTACTTTTGATTCCTGAAGTAAGGAATAATCTCATTTGTTCTTCCATTAACTGTTGTGTTCAATCACCTGAAGAATTATATCATTTATTAGTCGTGCCTCCCAGGCAACACATTTCAGCCCTTCATAGAAGGGACATTGATCTTCTCTGCTCTTTTAAAACCCTGACTGTGCTTTTCTGGATGTACTCTAATTTTCAAGCTTCTTAATTTTTTTGAATGGTGTATTCAGAAATATATTCAAGAATCCAGATTTGTACAAAGCCCTAAATCAAATTAAATTCATGTTTCTCTAATCTAACCACTTCTTTCCTCTCCCCTTCTCCTTGTGGGTATAAACATTAATGAAGATGTTCCCTGGTTTTACTTAGCGATCCTCAATCTCCTATGATGTCAGACTGAATTCAGATACATAAGGGGTTGTGCATTTTTTAAAAGAAGTATCACAATAACATTAAACATAATGTTTTTAAATTTTAAAATGTCTATTTTGGATTTCCCTGGTGGGAATGTTCACTATTATTTGTGGGAGGATCTAATGTGCAACGTAAATTCCTATCTCCAGGCACCCTATATGAGGTTCCAAAGGAAAACATTCTTCAGAACAACGTGTGAGGAAAATCTATTTTCTTTTTACTGATAATAATCATGAGTCCCAAACCTGGCTGTTCATCAGTCATCTGAAAACTTAAAACAAATACAGGTTCCTGGGACTTATGGCTACCTATTCCAGTATTCCTCCCTGGAAAATCCCACTGACAGAGGAGCCTGGAGGGCTACAGTCCCTGGGGTCACAAAGAGCTGGACACCACTGAGCGACTAACACTTTCACTTTCACAATATGGGGTGGTGGTTTAGTCGCTAAGTTATGTCCAACTCTTGCAACCCCATGGACTGTAGCCAGCCAGGCTCCTCTATCCCTGGGATTCTCCATGGAAATGGGTTGCCATTTCCTTCTCCAGGGGATCTTCCCGACCTGGGAATCGAACTCGGGTCTCCTGCACGATAGGCAGATTCTTTACCAACTGAGCTATGAGGGAAGCCCAAAATATAACAAATCTCAATTTCTCTTTAGACGTGAAAGAACTCAAGTGCCAAAGTTCATGGCACATCTTTAGGAAATGGGTACGCTATTATGGCTTACCATAATGATTCTTCGCACACACACAGTTCTCAGTGTTTTACACTGACTTAAATAACTTTGTGGAAATCAACTATGTAAAGAAAAATAAACTCTGATTACCATTTCATAATCTGTTTTTTTGTCTTTACGCATATGATTAATGGAGGTTAAATAACTTGGTGGAATGATGAGGTTTTTGAATTCTCCAAAATCACACTTTTCATTCCTTAAGCTATTTTTCATACACTCATCATGTACTGTTTTCTGACACCAAACGCACCTGAGGGAAGGAAAAAAACAGATAATAATTAACTGGAAACTATAATTATACTAATCTGCAAACCAATCATTTTTGTCAAAAAAACAAATTGTAATCTTATCACCAATGAAAAAATTTGGCAAATAAAAATTTATAATGGCTTTCTACACAGTGAAAATAGAGCAATAATCTTTGAATAAACTTGTTTAACAGTAGTTCTTAAAGTGTGGTCTGGGGAAGATCATTTCAGGGGCTCTGAGGTTGAAACCATTTTAATAGTAATATAAGATGTTATTTCACCTTCATATCTATCAAAAGTATCCAGTAGAATTTTCTGGAAGCTTTGTGAGACGTGCCAAGCTGAATGTAGAAAGAGATACAAGCCTCTAGCTGACTTCTACACCAAAGAAATGTACCAAAAATATAAAACGATGCCACTTTTCTCTATTTTCACAAAATATTTTGTTACCAGTATTATTTTTAAAGTGAATATTTTAACCGTTTCTCAGTTTTAATTTATAATGTGGTAAGTATCAGTAGATGTAATAGATGTAATAGTATCAGTAGATGTAGTAGATGTAATTCACATAAGCAAAGCTGGTCTGGAATAATGGTTCTATGTACCATGTATTTGGGCTTTGGCTGGAACAGGGTAATTAGGCCTAAAGGCCTGCAGCTTAAACACCCCACTGGTCCCAGTACTTGAAGGGTTTCTCAAGGTCCAGTCTGAAAACCTCCTGATTTATAACCATCTGTGAACACTTAGGCAAAGATAGCAAAACAGTCAATTTCTTATTGGTAGTTAATATGAAACTAATCTATATATTTACATCTAAATTACAGGCAGAGACATTTATGTTCAAATTTGTCTCTGTGTTTAAATCATATTTGAAACGAGAATAGTGCTGGCAAAGGTTTTAGGTTTCTATTATTAATCTGCTAAGTATTTAATCCACTCACGGATAAGGCAGATCTGACTGTACAGACTAAGAGCAGGCCAACAGAAGACAATGGCTATAACTAAATAAAAAAAAAAAGAGGATACAAACTCTTCCACCCCAAGGTCAACTCTCTTGGAGTTCTATTTTAAGGTTGTTTTTTTCCGGTTGGATGTTCAGTTTTGTCAAGTAATTATTGCTATTAATTCAAGAATCCTAATTACTGCTGAAATTATAATTATCTGCATGATCTGTTAAAGGGAAAATGTAAAATAACTTGCATCATAGACTTTGTTAACACTTGCTTTCAACCTAAGCTTGAGAAATTACAATTGATTGCTTATGTAGCCAAAGTATGTTACCTCCACCTACGGCTCTACGATACACTTTAAACTAGTGTATTGTTATTGAAAATAATCTGAAAGGAAACCCCACTGAATTATTTCCCGGTTTCCTCTGGCAAGAAAAGTGGGACTGAGGAAGGAGAAGAACACTCACTTCTCATGCCTGAGAAATACCATAATCAAAATCGAGACCTGTTCTCTTTATATATTTTGTGCCTGGTGTTTTACTTGATCTAGATTTCAAATCTGATAGGAAAATAAGACATTAACAGCAATATTTTGATATTTTAGTTTTAGTAGTCATGTTTTTGAGTGATTGTTTATGATCTTTATTCTTTCCCCAAATCTCTATCAAATCTCCCCAAATGTACTCTACGTTCTTTTGTATTGTTTGAGTTTCTAAACATCAGTATATATTCATAAACTACTTGAATAAATTTTTAAAAGTGTATTTTAGGTGATATTGGCTTGAAAGTGATAGTGTTAGTCGCTCAGTCGTGTCTGACACTTTGCAACCCCATGGTCTGTAGCCTGCCAGATTCCTCTGGCCATGGAATTCTCCAGGTAAGAATACTCTAGTTGGTAGCCATTCCCTTCTCCAGGGGATCTTCCTGACACAGGGATCGAACCCATGTCTCCTGCATTGCAGGTGGATTCTATACCGCTGAGCCACTGGAAGCCCAAATTAAACTAGTATCTGCAACAAAGCACAAACCAAATTAAGGAATAATTCACCATATCAGTGGAGGAGTTTTGATTTTAAGAAGACTTCTCAATTTTGAAGAGAGAATAAAATTTTCTGGTATGGGAGGCACTGCATGCAAGTGTGTATTCTAGAATCTAGATCTTCCCAACCCAGCAATTAAACCCAGGTCTCCTGCATTGCAGGCAGATTCTTTCCTGTCTGAGCCACCAAGGAAGCCTGTTATGCTTGAGAATTTAGAAAATATAGAAGGACATAAAAGTCATCTAGAGATAGTTACTCTTAACTTTTTGATATATTTAATCTCAGTTTTATAGTCCTCATATATTTATTTTTCATGTTAGGGGTAACAATGTATATATGTCTGGAGGTACTTTTCCTCAGAAATTGTATCATGAATTCTGTCTTAGGCCATTAAGTATTTTTTTTTTTAAAAACATGGCTTGTAAAGATGTATCACATCACATGGACATAACATAATTCACTTAATCCTCCCCCCTCTAAAAAATTTAGATAGTTTTTCTAAGTATAAACAACATGATGCACAACCTTAAACATAAACGAGGTTATTTCCCTGGAATCTTTAGAAGTCAAATTACTGAATCAAAGGGCATGCGTTTTCCTAAGTTTCTTGAGATGTTTGCCCAGAATGCTTGATACCAGCAAACAAAGGTGTCCATCATATTTAATACTTGCTCAACACTTTTCCTTGATAATTTGATGAGTGGAAAAGTACTTTGTTGTTTCAATTTGGAGATCTTTGATCACTAGATGAAGCTGAATATTTTTCTGCCTTCTTTTGTGAACTGATTCATAGCCTATCTTTTACTAGGTTTTAATAACTGCACACACTGTTAGTTATGTAGGATATCAACTTCTTTTCTGTCATAGTTCCTGCAAATATTTCAGTTTTCTCTTAAATTTACTATTTAATGTACTTAAGTTTATTTTTTGCTAGACAGATCTATATTCCCATGGTGGTTTATTTAAATGCTTTCAAGTTTTGAAGACCTTTACCTTTCTAAATTAGATAAATATTCGCCTATAGCTATATTCCCCCTCACAATTCAGCTTTAATCCAGTGCTTCTTAACCTTCTGGGGCTACAGATTCCACTGAGAATCTCATGAAAGTGTTAGGCTTCCTGGAACCTTATCTATGAACTAACAATTCCTGCTTCAATCCGTTTGGGGTTTATTTTGGTACACAGTGTGATATGAAGGGTTAACTTTTTTCCCCTAAAAGAGCACTTGTCCAAGCACGACTGATAAAGTTATCTTTCCTATCCTACTGATTTTGTGACACCTTTATCATTCACTAAATTCTCATAAATTTCAGAAAAGACTGTTTTAACCAAGATGATGGCTATTATCAGCCTTTGCTCTGTATAAGTAAAGCCAACATACTCACTCCTTCGGCAGCACTCTATTTTTCCTGAGAAATACCATAATCAAAATCGAGAGCTGTTCTCTTTATATATTTTGTGCCTGGTGTTTTACTTGATCTAGATTTCAAATCTGATAGGAAAATAAGACATTAACAGCAATATTTTGATATTTTAGTTTTAGTAGTCCTGTTTTTGAGTGATTGTTTATGATCTTTATTCTTTCCCCAAATCTCTATTTTGAAAAAATTTAAACTCTTACACAGAAGGCAAAAGAATAGCAAAATGAATACCTTCAAACCAACCCTTAGCTTTGATTCTTAATTAACATTTTTCTCCCATATTTTCTTTCTTTCAAAATAAACTCATGGAAAGAAAATTGTGGACATTATGAAATTTCACCTTTCAATACTTCAGCAAGTATTTCCCAAAATACAAGGGTAGTCTCCTTGCTTTTTCCAGTGTTTTGCATTAGAAATTTTTTTTTAACAGCAACACAGGTAAGCCTACCACTCATATTCCAGCATTAGTAACTTACTGTAATTACTTTGCTTCATTTCTGTCTATCCATTTCATGCGTGCTTAGTCACTCAGTCATGCCTGACACTTTGCGAACCCAGGTACTGTAGCCCGTCAGGCTCCTCTGCCCATGGGATTCTCCAGGCAAGAATACTGGAGTGGGTTGCCAGTCCCTTCTCTAGGGGATCTTTCTAACCCAGGGTCTCCAGCACTGCAGGTGGATTCTTTACCATCTGAGCTACCTGGGAAGGCTCTTTTTTTTTTTTTTTTTTTTTTTTGGTGCACAAAAGTAAATTGCAGACATTAGAATATCTCCTAAATACCTCAGCAAGCTGATGAAATCTACAAATACATACAGTTTCTGAGTTCTGACAAGTAAATATAATCATGTAACTTATTCTTATGAACACATAGAACATTACCCTATGAGCCATTTTTGTGCAGAAATATGACTGCTTTATTTAAAAAAAAAGTTCACGAGGGAAAAAAAAAAAAACACTTGCTGGCAACACTGCTTATTATTTTCTCTAAAGTTGCCTGTTAGTAACTTTACCAAAAGGTACCAGCTCTCTTAGTATGCTGGAAGAGGCAACAGAATTATATGTGAAACTGAGATGGTCACCTAAGAAATTCATGTTAGAATGGGGTTCAAACTACAAACATATCTGCCTCCTAATTTTGGGAATATGTTTTATTGGAATATAGATCCTCATTCATTTATGTACTCATTCATTTTGTACTATGATGGATGGTACAGTGAATTAATTATGACAGACCAAACGCTCTGCAAAGCCTGAAATACTTAGCTTTGGCTCTTTATAGAAAAAGTCTGCCCACCTCTGCTCCAGAAGATAACTTGGTATCTTTGTTTCACATAATTAATGAAATGAATAAACACATACCAATAGAACATAAAATCAAAAAGTTAAGATCAAAGCCTAAAGTTGCCAACATTGCCTTCTAAGAGTCAGAAGTTCTATATTATTAATCACAGTGGGTATGTATGTGGGGTGGGGTGTTGTGAAGAAAAGGATATAAATAAAAGTGTTTTATAAATAAAAATATAATATAAACCAAAAAGTTTTCTTAATAAGAGACAGAACACAGTTTTATTCAATAATGTAATGAATACTTAAAAAAGAGAACCCAACTTCCTATTTTAGTCAGACGAGAGGTTAGACGGAAGAAAAGCAGCGTGGGGTGAGAGATGAGGATACTAGGTGCAACACACTCTGCCATGGGTGGGATGGAAGCAGGAAAACACAAAAAAGAAAGAAGGCTACAGGGAAAATAGGATCCAACACAGTGCCTGGCACAAAATAGATGATTAATATGTGAAAATTATAAATAATGACAATATAATAATAAATAATGACAATGGGACTAAATTCAAAGTCCTTTGTCACTTATTCTGTAGTGTTTAACTGGGTTGCAGGCTTTAAAATCAGTTATCACATGGCCCTTTGAAATTCTATCTAGCAGAGTAGTCTTCATGGTTTACTTGAAATCTTGGACTTCCTAAGAATGTGAGGCAGACACAGAAGGAGCCCTCCCCAGGGCTGGATAAAATCCAAAGGAGGACAGTCTGGTCTGTGTTTAAAGGTTATAAATATTTAGTTTCTTTATCTGAAATATCTCATTCCTGCAGAAGGTCACAGCAGACGGTAATCCTACATAAAGTGATCAGCTAAAATAAATCAGAGCATTGTAGAACACATACTATTAATACTTCAGGTCACTGCTCTTTTCTTCTGGGAATAATAAACATTTCCTAAATTGTACAGAAACCATTTTTACCACGGGTTAAGGGTTCCAGCATGCTAGGAAGAGACTGCTCAGTAACCCGGAGAACAAGCTAAGGAGGAAAAGGAGATCTTTAAGGACAGAGGCTTGTGTTTAAGAAGTACATAAATATAGCAGTAATTCTTAAACTTTAGAATCACCTGCAGGGCCTGTTAAAGCGAAGATTATTGGTTCCCAGCCCAAGTTTCTGATTCAGTGGGTCTGGGGTGAGGCTAACATTGCCAGGAAAAATAGAAGATGCTCAGTTAAATCTGGATTGTAGATAAACAACAAATAATTTTTTGGTCTAAGTATGTCTCAAATAATGCAAATATTTTTATTTCATTTTGTGTTAGATGCAAATATCTGGTTTTTATTCTGTGTGCTAATCTAAATCTGTGTTAGAATTTGCATTTCTAACAAGTTTCTGAGTGATACTGATGCTGCTAGTCTGGGGACCTTACTTTGAGAACCACTGATACACAGGATATTATGTCATCATCAAGAAGGAAAAATTAGGGCCAGGGATGAGTGGATTAGGGAAGGATTCCTGGAGAAAAGGGCACAAGATAGTCATTAACGATGCCAAGAAGCTAGCCAGGAGGAGGATACTTCAGCCGTGAGGAAAATAAGGGTAATATGAAAAGTTGACATTTAAAGGAAACCACAACCAGCCTGATGCTGCTGGTGCACAAAGCTTAATGCAGACAGTGGGAGGTAAGACTAAAAGGGCAGGCACGGTCCAGAGAGCACAAGGACCTTATATGTACCATGTTAAGCACCTGGAGTTTACACTGAAAGACCATCACTGATGGGGGTTATGGAAGGGTTTTAAACAGAGCAGAGACCCCATCAGATATGTATTTCTAGAAAGATCACTTAATTGGAGAATCAGAGCACTGTGATTATTTGTTAAGGAGTAACTGAAATGCAGTTAAGATATTTACAGACGTCACTTTAATCTAATTCTGCACAGACAAAAAGAAGGGAAGGAAATAAAACAATACTTAATTCATGTCTTCTTTTAAACCAATCCCAATTCTCTAAGACTAAAGTTTAACTAAGAAGAGAATTATGAAAAATTTTTTAAAAGATACTGGTAACTGAGCTCTCACTGAAGCCAAAAGGACACCTAAATTTGAAAGATACCAAGTAAAAATGGTTATAAAACTGTAGTTGTTGAAAGTATCTTTTTCAAGTCTTAATCTGATTTGTATATGTTTTAAAATAAGATTTAAAAATAATTGTTGATATAACAGTGCTCATGTTAATTTTAAAAAAGGACTTTTAAAAACAAAATACAAACAAAAAAGTAACCTGCTATCTTATGCCAGTTTTCTATTTCTGTTCTTAAACATGGTTAGGGGCTTTTCAACCTGTCAGAAACAAAATACAACACAATGAAGATGTCCAGACTTAAGGCAGAGACAAGACTGTACTAGGGGTTAGAAATTCCAGAGGCCAATTCTATTTACCACTGAGTAAAATTCTCCATCAAATTCTCTCAAATGTAAAATGAATCTGCACAGAAGCATCCCCTTTTATTACCAATGTCTAACACGAGCAAAGAACACCTTCACCTATTTTCAGACAATATTTAAGTACACAAATGTGTATTTAAAAGCTATTAAAATATTCTTGGCTTAATCAAAGTCGCTTGGCTAAGATGCCAAAGGTCCTGAAAGACCATCTGGCAAAAGGAGTATTCCTTTAAGTGTTCTTTTGGAATGTGCACTATAGCACCAAACCTATACTAAAAAGATACCAAAAGTGCTGCCCTGGAATGACACCTGTTCATTGTACATTCATAATACAAAACCCAGGATGAATCAGTTTTGCAATTTTAGGGAAAAATTAACTGGTCCATACTTCGTTTTTCTTTACGCAAAATGGAGCTAATCAATAATTAACAAAAGTTAAAATATAACATACATTGGCCATAAAGTCTGCAGCACTTAGAGACCTCTGGATGAAAGTTAACAGCCAAGTTTTATTAGCCAAAAAGGGTAGGTTGGCTAAGGAGTGTGGGCCAGAAGCACTCGACAAATAACTACTGCAAAGCTGCCTCGTTCTACCATTCCAGGGCTATATATTAACTTGTTTCCTCTAAGAGGGCAGGTGAGGTCTTTTGTGGCGATCAAAGCAGGCTGCTGACACCCACTCTTTGAAAAGCTTGACTCCCTCCAAGCACTGTGGAGCAATCAGGACCCACTGAAGCCGTACCTGTAATCGCAGAGCTTGGGCTGGTTGCCGCACTGTTGCTTGCAAACTACACAGTAACTGCACAGGGGGACGTTTCCCCGGATCCAGTGGTGGGGCATGGCGTCCAAGGCCTTGCTGTCACTCTTAAGCATGATCTCCTTGCAGGGGAAGCGCTTGTCCGCCTTCTTGAGGCAGCCCTCGTCCACGCGCAGCCCACAGCAGTCGCAGAAGGCTCCCTGCAGGATGTGCTGCGCGCACACACAGCAGTAGGTGGGCTGGCTGAATAGGTCCGTGTCGCGCCAGCCGTGCTTGCTCTTGCGGAAGATGTCCCTGCGGTGCAGCTGCCGGCGCGACCGCTGGACGCTGCACCACAAGGTGATGAGCACGGGCAGCAGCACCGAGCACAGAGTCCACAGGACCAGGTGCCCGTCCGCAAACGGGCTGGCGGGGGGCGCCGGCCGCTCCTGGCCTTCCATCTCCTCCAAAGACGGCGTCTGACTGGGAGAGACGCGGGCGGGTCCCCCACGGGCTCGCTGTCCCCTGTCGCCCCCCTCCCTGTCTGTCCAAGTGGCCCCGCTCGCCCCGCCTTGCCCACGGCCGGACCCCGGAGCCTCAGGGTCGCCGACCCGCCTCGCCGAGGGGGCGGCGCCCGGGGCCGTCACGCTCCCCTCCCCCGCCCAGTCCTCGCCAGGCCGCGGGGAGGGGAGCGACCCACTGTGGAGGCCGCTCCCCACGAAGGCGGCGCGGCGCCCCGGCTTGGGGCGCCGTGGCGCACTGGCCGCGCCCGCAGCCGTTAACCCAGGCCCGCCTCACGCGCTCAGGGCCCCACGAGCCCGCCCACCGCGCGGCCTCAGCGACTAGGGTCCCCTCCTCGCCCGCGCGCCCGGCCTACCTCGTGTGGGGCTGGGGGTTCGGCTCCGGGGCCCAGGCCTCGGGCCTTGCTGTCGCCCTCGCGTAGCTGCGAGGCCCGCCGGGCGTGCGGACTCCGCGGGAGAGGCCGGCGCCGCCGCGGCCGCGGGTTATGGGACGGGGCCTCAAGCCGGACGCCCTGGGCTACAAGGAGGTGTGAGGTGCGCCCGCGAAGCCGCGGGGCCTGACGGGGCGGTGCCTGACGGGGCGGGGCTAGATCGGGGGCGGGCCTCGGCTGGAGCGCCGGGGCTGAGGGGAGGTGTGAGGTGCGACCGCAAGGCCGCGGGGCCTGACGGGGCGGCGCCTCGACAAGGGGAAGGGTTAGATCGGGGGCGGGGCCTCAGCGGGAGCGCCCGGCCTGCGAGGAGGTGTGAGGCGAGGCCGAGGGGCCTGAAGGGGCGGGGCCTCGCGGACAGGGAGGGGCCTGGCGGGGAGGGCGGGGCTAGATCGAGGGCGGGTCTGTGGGCGGGGCTTAGGGAGGACAGTGGGCGGAGGAACAGTAGAGGGGGCCTTCGAGGTCTCTGAGCCTGTGATCACAGAGAGTGCTGGCATGAATGTTTTGTTTACACAGTATACGTTTTTCTATGACCTGTAGCCTCACCCCTCCTCAGTATCACAAGAAGCTGGAACCTGGCACAGTTCTGAACACGGAAAGGGAGAAAAGTGACAGTTTTGAGTGTGTTATGTACTGATCGAAGGGGACAATCCAAGTCAAAAATTGACGGCTGTTGCCTGCGCTCTTACTAGTTACTTATTAGACACACACTGGCTGCGGGCTCACTCTGTGCCAAGCACTGTGCGAGGAGCTCCAACTCTCTTGGAGTGCCGGGACTGTTGAAGCCTGCCTAACAAGGAGAATTTGGTAGCCTTATTTAATGACTTACAGCACCGTAGCTTCCATCTTTGCACTTAGCAGGGGCCATGCTAAACTTATCATGCCCATTTTACAGATGAGGAAGGCCAAGGTACAGAGAGGTTGAGAAATATGTTTGATGTCATAAACTCAGTGTTGGGACTGAGATCACCTTAACTTCGTCACTGAAATTCAGTTCAGTTCAGTCGCTTAGTACTGTCCGACTCTTTGCGACCCCATGAACTGCAGCAAGCCAGGCCTCCCTGTCCATCACCAACTTCCGGAGCTTGCTCAAACTCATGTCCATTGAGTTGGTGATGCCATCCAACCATCTCATCCTCTGTCATCCCCTTCTCCTCCTGCCTTCAATCTTTCCCAGCATCAGGGTCTTTTCCAATGAGTCAGCTCTTCACATCAGGTGGCCAAAGTTTTGGAGTTTCAGCTTCAGCATCAGTCCTTCCAATGAACACCCAGGACTGATCTCCTCTAGGATGGACTGGTTGGATCTCCTTGCAGTCCAAAGGACTCTCAAGTCTTCTCCAAAACCACAGTTCAAAAGCATCAATTCTTCAGCGCTCAGCTTTCTTTATAGTCCAACTCTCACATGCATACATGACCAATGGAAAAACCATAGCCTTGATTAGATGGACCTTTGTTGGCAAAGTAATGTCTCTGCTTTTTAATATGCTATCTAGGTTGGTTCTAACTTTCCTTCCAAGGAGTAAGTGTCTTTTAATTTCATGGCTGCAGTCACCATCTGCAGTGATTTTGGAGCCCCCCAAAATAAAGTCAGCCACTGTTTCCACTGTTTCCCCATCTACTTGCCATGAAGTGATGGGACTGGATGCCATGATCTTAGTTTTCTGAATGTTGAGTTTTAAGCCAACTTTTTCACTCTCCTCTTTCACTTTCATCAAGAGGCTCTTCAGTTCGTCTTCACTTTCTGCCGTAAGGGAGGTGTCATCTGCATATCTGAGGTTATTGGTATTTCTCCTGGCAATCTTGATTCCAGCTTGTGCTTCATCCAGCCCAGCCTTTCTCATGATGTACTCTGCATATAAGTTAAATAAGCAGGGTGACAATATACAGCCTTGATGTACTCCTTTTCCTATTTGGAACCAGTCTGTTGTTCCAGGTCCAGTTTAACTGTTGCTTCCTGACCTGCATACAGGTTTCTCAAGAGGCAGGTCAGGTGGTCTGGTATTGAAGTTAGCTTCAATCTATATGATCAAAGGGGCTTCCCTGGTGGCTCAGTGGCTTCTCGTTGTGGAGCACAAGCTCTGGGGCACGCGGGCTTCAGTGCTCGTGGCACACGGACTCGGTTGCCCTGTGGCATGCGGGATCTTCCTGGATCAAAGAACGAATTGGTGTCCCTTGGATTGCGAGGTGAATTATTAACCAGTGGACCACGAGGGAAACCCAGGGTATGACCTTTGATCACCTCCATTGTCATCATCTAAAAATGTGGGTTCCCAGGTCTTCATCAGATCCCTGAATCAGAATTGTACTGGAGTTAGGAGTCTACCTTCTTAACAAGCTCCCCAGATAATTTATTTATTTATTTATTTAAACTTTTGTTCAGTTTAAATTGTGAAATGTATATAACACACATACAAAAGATTTTTATAAAACATATGCACAGTCAAAAAAATAATAAGCACATGTATACCCACCATGTAGGTTACTGTATTGAACATTAAGAGCCTTTCCTGTGCCCACCTGATGGCTATGCCTCCTCCCCCATCAGGAAACTGTCATCCCATTTTTTGTGTTCTCCATTCCTTGCTTTTCTTTATAGTTTTACCCTTGCTGAAGGTGTCTCTACGCAATATACTTTTGTTTAGAAAAACAAGCCCAAGCCTTGCGCTGTCAGGAAGTAGCAGCGAGGCCAGTAATACATGCGGGCTCCCAGGATGACAAGATATACTGAGCAGGGGCCGGGACAGAATCTGGGCTCAGTTTCCACCCTGAGAAGATCCCACCTGGAGAAACCAGTGGCGGTGGGCTTGGGAAGATTGTTCAGCACCGTGGGGGTCAGCTGGGCTGGGCTGTAGTTTGAATATCTGGAAAAATATGGCTGCGGAAGGGGATGCTCTCTAGGTTTGCTTCTCAGCTCGGTAAGACTTCCTTCGAGGTCTTAGAAGAAGGTCCAGATAGAATGCTGCTCAGGGAGGAATGAGTATCTTTAGCTGATCCAGGCCACATACATGGTCATTAAGATAAACAAGGTACAGATAGTCTGTCCCAGGCTCACCCAGCTGCCTATCCTCAGTGTGTCTCCGTATCATGATGCCGACCTGCACCGCCTGTCCCCTGTGTCAGAACACAGAGGTCGCCTTGGGATCCTCTTCACCGCCATCCTGTTTGCATCTTCTGTTTCCTGGGTCCTGTGACTTCCCCTTTCTTGGTGATTCTCTAGGTTTTGTGGAGCACATCCTTCAGTAGCTTTGAGAGCAAAGGTACATGGGAAGCATATTTTTGAGTCCTTCCATGTTTACAACTGTCTTTATTCCTCCTTCTATACCTGATTGTTTATCTGCATGTACAGTTCCAAGTTGGAGAAATTTTCCTTCACACCACTGAAGACAGTGCTCCATTTCTGCTTTCTCTCACTGTTGCTGTAGAGATGTCAGTGTTGCTGATGGGCTTTCCTGGGGTCTCAGGAGGTAAAGAATCCACCTGCCATGGCAGAAGACACCGGTTCAATCCCTGGGTCGGGAAGATCCCCTGGAGAAAGGAATGGCTACCCACTCCAGTATTCTTGCCTGGAGAATTCCATGGACAGAGGAGCCTGGTGGGCTACAGTCCATTGAGTCGCAAAGAACCAGACACAACTGCACAACTAAACCACACCATTAAGAGATGTGTGATGTTCTTCCTGATCCCTAGAATGCGACTTGTTTTTGCTTTCCTGAAGCTTGTAGAATCCTCTCTTTTTCTTCAGTGTTCTGAAATTTCCCAAAGATGTGCCTTGGCATGCATCTGTTTTCATCTGTTTTGCGATTTGCCCAGCCCTTTCAGTCTGGAAGTGTGTGTCCCTCAGTGCTGGAACTACTTTGTTGATTTCCTCCTCTTTGCTGTCTGTGTTCTTTTTGAAACTTCTGTAATCTGGATGTTGTCTACAACATCTACAGCCCAGCCCAGCTGACCCCCACGGTGCTGAACAATCTTCCCAAGCCCACCGCCACTGGTTTCTCCAGGTGGGATCTTCTCAGGGTGGAAACTGAGCCCAGATTCTGTCCCGGCCCCTGCTCTGTATATCTTGTCATCCTGGGAGCCCTCATGTATTACTGGCCTCGCTGCTACTTCCTGACAGTCTACTTCCTAGACTGTTCTCTGTCTCTCTCTTTTTTTGTAAATAGACTTTATTTTTTAGATCGGTTTTAGATTCACAGCAAAATGGAGCAGAAAGTGCAGAAGATTCCCTTATATCCCCTGTTGCCCCACATGCACACCCTCCCTCATCATCAACATTCCCCAGCAGAGTGGTGCTTTTATTGCAATCGATAAACCTACTTGGACATCGCATCATCACTCAAAGTCCACCGTTTGCAGTAGAGTTCACCATTGGTGCTGTGTATCCTCTGGGTTTGGACAAATGTATGATGACATGTATTATAGTGCCAACGCAGGACAGTTTCACTGCCCTATAAATCCTCTGGGTTCTGCCTGTTCCTTTCTCCCTGGTTCCTCACCCCTGGTAACCACTGATCCTTTTCCTGTTTCCATAGTTTTGCCTTTTCCAGAATGTAGTATAGTTGGAATCCTAGGATATGTAGCCTTTTCAGGTTGGCTTCTTTCATGTAGTAATGTGCATTTAAGTTTCCTCTGTGTCTTTTCATGGTTTGATAGCTTATTCCTTTTTAGTGCTAAGTAATAGCACTTTAAATTTAGGGCTAAGTAATTGTTTGGATGTGATCCTATAGTTTATTTACCCTGTAACCTACTGAAGGGCATCTCGGTAGCTTCTAGGCTTTGACAGTTATGAGTGAAGCTCCTAGAGATATCTGAATGCAGGTTTTTGTGTGGGCATAAATTCACAACTCCTTTGGATAAAAGTCCTCTCTTTAATATTCTAAAAGACTTCCATAGCTTTACACTTGAATCTTTTTATTGAGTTTTTAATTTCTAAGAACTTTTTTGTTGATTTTTTCAATGAATGTTCCTTTCCTACAGCATCCTATTCACACCTCCTGGGAGCAAAATTTTTCTCTCATCTCTCCAAGGATACTGTGTATGTATGAGTGCTTCCTTCTTTTTTTGCATTGTTTGTGATTACCCCAAGTTGCTTTCTCCTGTAGCTTCTTTTGTCTTCATCTTCCACATCAGAGTCTTTCTCAGACGTCTGATGACCCTCCTGGTGAGTCTTTGGCATCTTAAGATTTGAGAACCACGGCTAGAGTGTCTCTTTATCCCTCAAGCTTGTCATCCCAACTGAAATCCCACAGAGAAAAACAGCACATATTTCAGTAATTTTTTTCTCCAGGAGAATTGGGGCTTTTCTGTTCTAGTTACAGGCCTTGCCCTTTTCCTGAATGAAATATGACAGTGTCCTTAGAGGTGGTTTCACGAGTTAGTCAGTCCACGCTCCATTCCTCGTGTGTTTATTTGTATTGTCTTACATTCCTATGCCTTTGCCAGGGCCGCGGTCGTTCCTGTTTAGTTAGGCTGGAGAGGAGCTGGCACCGGCAGCCAGGGACCTGGTGAGACCTTGGCCGTCCTTACCTGCTGGGCAGATGTGTAAGTTGAAGTCGATGTCCTGGCCCAGAGCAGATATTACAGCCCGCTTGGAAAGGGCCCGTCCAAGGCCACTGTATTGCTGCTTCACAGAGGAAGGCACGTGTTTCTGCAGCAGTACTGAGGTTGTGAGAAGAGAAACCTAGGACGTGGGCTGCAGAGACAGCGGGGGAGAGGTGAGAGATGGGGAAAGCACCTCACACTTAAAAGGCACCAGATCTTTTCTAAGTAAAGATGTACTTTTATTTCAACAATATATAAAATGAGCTTAATACGTATTTGGTTAATCTCAGTATCATTTGGTCCTTAAATTTCTTTACAGCCTTTCTGCCATGTGTCTGAGAATGAGGAAGTTATACAAACATAAGTAAGTGACTTCACAGAGGAGAAGAATAACAGTAACAACAGTAATAACAGTAGTTTCCAGGTATTAGTTTCATCTGTCAAGTACTTTACACATTCTTTCTCTTTAAAGTCTCAAAACACGTTAGGAGGTAAGTTTTATTATAATTATTATTCCTGTTTTAAGATAATGAGCAGACAGTGACTTGGATAGTAAGGAATGTGCCCAGGGTTACACAGCTTCAGTGTAACACAGGCAGTGTTTTGGAGCCAGGGTTCAAGCTCAGGTCTATGGATGACTCCACAGCTCACAGTCTGGACCATTGTAGCTCTCGGCCCACACAGTAGGTATTCATTCATTTTTTGAATGAAGCTCTGGCAACCCCCAATTATTAACTTGAACCCCAAAGCAACCAGATTTGCTCATGCTGACCATCCCTGACCGATTTTATTTTCTTGGGCTCTAAAATCTCTACAGACAGTGACTGCAGCCACAAGATTAAAAGATATTGCTTCTTGGCAGGATAGCTATGACAAACCTAGACAGCGTGTTAAAAATCAGAGACTTTCAGAGACATCACTTTTCTGACAAAGGTGCATACAGTCAAACCTATGATTTTTCCAGTAGTCATGTATGGAGCTGAGAGTTGGACTGTAAAGAAGGCTGAGCACCAAAGAATTGATGCTTTCAAGTTGTGGTGCTGGAGAACATTCGTGAGGGTCCCTTGGACAGCAAGATCAAACCAGTCAATCCAAAATGAAATCAACCCTGCATATTCATTGGAAGGACTGATGCTGAAGCTGAAACTCCAGTACTTTGGCCACCTGATGTGAAGAGCCGACTCACTGGAAAAGACCCTGATGCTGGGAAAGATTGAAGGCAGGAGCAGAGGGCAGCAGAGGATAAGATAGGTTAGAGAGCATCACTCAGGCAATGCACATGAATTTGAGCAAACTTCAGAAGGCAGTGAAGGACAGAGGAGCCTGGTGTGCTACAGTCCATGGGGTTGAAAAGGGGCGGACACTACTTAGCGACTGAACAACAACAGCATCAGTTATCTGTTGTCAGAGTAATGCTACGTAACAAACTGCTCCCAGCTCGCTTATGCCAACTTCCTGACTCAGGGATCAAACCTGCACCTCTTATGTCTCCTGCTTTGGTAGGTGAGTTCTTTACCACTAGCGCCACCTGGGAAGCCCGCTCCCTAATTCCGTGACTTGAAGTAGCAATCATTCCCTGGTGGCTCAGACCGGAAAGAATCCGCCTGCAATGAGGAGATCTGGGTTCGATCCCTGGGTTGGGAAGATCCCCTGGAGGAGGACATGGCAACCCACTCGAGTATTCTTGCCCAGAGAATGCCATGGACGGAGGAGCCTAGCGGGCTGCAGTCCATGGGTCACAAAGAGTCGGACACGGCTGAGTAACTCAGCACAGCGCAGTCTCAGAGCCTGCAGGTTGCTGGGAGGCTCTGCTCCAGGCGGTGGTAGCTGGACGGCTGCTGAGCGAGGCTGGGCTGGGCTGGGCGGCTCTGCTGTCGGCTGCACATCCGGGCAGACACTTTCAATGTGAGTTAATTCTGACACCAAGCTTGAAGGGTGGCAGCTGTCTGGGGAAAGCTCTTTTTGTAACAATGACTGCAAAATGCAAGAGGGCACACCGAACTACACAAACACATTTCCTGCCTCTGTCTGCGCCATGTCTGCTACCCTCCCACTGTCCAGAGCCCGTCACTTGGCTGGGCCCGAAGTTATACAGGACAGGACTGCAGAGTCATATGGTAAACAGCACAGATGTGCAGTGGCGATGGTGAAGAACTGATGCTAATAATTCCGTCTACCTACATCTGCTCACGCAGTGTGCCTGTAAATTAACATGTGGCTGGGTACACATGCAGTTTATGGAAGTACTTTATTAATAGTGTACAAGAATTATATGTACATGGTGAAAATATAGGGGTTGTATTCTAGTGGGAAAGAGAGAAAAAAGAGAAAAACAGAAAAGAAAGAAAAAGAAAACAACTACGAAAGGAAATGTTAGTATTTATTTAATTGGCTCTGGGCCTAAAGAACGTGGACACATTATAATTCTCTTGGGACTGGTTTAGCAGCTTTCTGTTAAAAAAAAGAAAATTTGTTCTTTTGTTTCTGAAGTTTCTTTAACTCACAGCATTTGAAATCACTGTCTTATCCTATTGCAAGAGTATTCGGTGTGATTATGTTGAGAGCTTGATGATGTTGGCTTTATCACCGATCCTTAAACTTTGAAGAATTTCTTTTTAAAAGAGATGGGAGGGCCTTCCTGATGACTCAGTGGGGGAATCGGCCTGCCAATGCAGGAGACATAGGTTCGCTCAATCCCTGGTCCGGGAAGATCCCACGTGCCACGGAGTAACTAGGCCTACGCGCCACAACTATTTAGCTTGTGCTCTGGAGCCCAGAAACCCCTACTACTGAAGCCCATGCACCTTAGAGCCTGTGCTCTGCAACAAGAGAGGCTGTCACAATGAGAAGCCCTCGCATCACAACTAGAGAAAGCCCACAGAGCAACAAAGACCCAGCACAGCCAAAAATAAGTAAATAAAAATTTATTAAAAAAAAAGAGAAAGGAAACCGATACAAATGAAAATGTCAGTTATGTCAGGGTGCTGTGAATATGGGTGGCAGTATTCTTTCTTTTGGGGTTCCCTGGTGGTTCAGATGGTAAGGAATCTGCCTGCAATGTGGGAGACCCAGGTTCAATCCCTGGGTTGAGAAGATCTCCTGGAGGAGGAGATGGCAACCCACTCCAGTATTCTTGCCTAGAGAATCCCATGGACAGAGGAGCCTGGCTGGTTACAGTCCATGGGGTTGCAAAGAGTTAGACACGACTGAGTGACTAACCGTTTCCTTTTCCTATTCTTCCTTTATATATTCTTCAGTCAGTTTAGTCGCTCAGTCGTGTCCGACTCTTTGCAACCCCATGGACTGCAGCACGCCAGGCTTCCCTGTCCATCACCAACTCCCGGAGTCCACCCAAACTCATGTCCATTGAGTCGGTGATGCCATCCAACCACCTCATCCTCTGTCACTCCCTTCTCCTCCGCCTTCAGTCTTTCCCAGCACCAGGGCCTTTTCCAATGAGTCAGCACTTCACATCAGGTGGCCAAAGTATTGGAGTTTCAGCTTCAGCATCAGTCCTTCCAGTGAACACCCAGGACTGATTTCCTTTAGGATGGATTGGTTGGATCTCCTGCAGTCCCAGGGACTCTCAAGAGTCTTCTCCAACACCACAGTTCAAAAGCATCAATTCTTCGGCGCTCAGCCTTCTTTACGGTCCAACTCTCACATCCATAGATGACCACTGGAGAAACCATTCTTAAATGTTGTCACGCCTTAGTATCTGCTGAGGGCCTTCAGATCAGTTAAAAAGGTAGGAAACAGTCCGAGGCTCTGCAGCGCCATCTCTCTCCACCTCCCACAGCTTCTCTGGTGTTGTTGGCAACTTAGGAACAATGAACCTTGAGTGTCTTTCCCCTGACCTTGGTTGTCCCAGGTTCTTCTTTCTACTCTGCCACCTTGTGGATTTTTGGGGAACTGCGCCTTCTGCCGTGAGCCCTGGTGACACCTAACTGATGCTCCCAGTCTCCCTGGAAATGGTCATAGGCAAATAGAAGGAGATTCTCCCCACCAGAATGACACTCACAAGATTATCTTGCTCTTTCAGTTTTGCCATTGTTCCCTTTTGTGAGATGATATCCCCAGAGCCCCACCTGAAAGGCATTTGAATGACCTGCCAGTATCACACCTGGGGGGCTTATCACCTGAGGCCGTGAAGCAGTATCCCACGGTGGGATACAGCCTTTCTCCAATAGCACTTCTGTCCACTCAAGGTTCCCTTTTCTTTCTATTTTTTAAAAATTATAAAAGTAATACAAGCTTATGTAGAGTTTACAATCCAATGGAGGAGACGGATTTTAAAAAGTAAGCAAAGACAACATTTACCCGTTTACAGGGAGTGCCGTGAGGTGGACAGTCATGATGGTCGGGGCAGGGAACCTTCACTATGCAGGTTGGACAGGCTTGTTTGTGCAAGAGAAATTACAAACTGATACCTGAAGATTGAGAAAAATCCAAGAACAGGGAAGAAGAGCACGTGCAAAGGTCCTGGGTGGGAGAGAGCTTGTTAAGTTGAAAGTAACGAAGTGTGGCTAGATTGGCATGCGCTGGAGGGGTGTGCGTGGAGTGGGTTTGGAAAGGATCACAGTCCCTGATAACACAGCGTCCTGTAGTGCATCGTAGGGATTCTCATTCTGTTCTGAGCACAGTGGGGAGATAAAGAAGGATTATTAAGCAGGGAAGTGATGAGGCCCGATTTATATTTTGTGTTTCTGTTTTAAGAAGACTATCATTATTGCTACATGCAGAATGGTTTGAAGCAAACAGGGAGGGAAGCTGGGAGACCTCTTGGGGACTGGTACAGGCAGCTGGGTGAGAGGTAACAGTAGCTTAGATTCTGGTGGTGGCAAGAGAGATTGAAGAATCTAGGCCCATGCTGGTGGTGGCAAGAGAGATGGAAGAAAGCAGGCCCATGTGGCTACTGAGCACTTGAAATGTGCAGGTGTTAAAGATGTGGTACAAAAAAAAAAAAAGAATGTGAAATATCTCACTATTACTTTATCTTGATTACTTGTTGAAATAACAATATTTTGGATATTTCATGTTAAATAAGTATAATTAAAAATTATCTTTTTTTACTGTAAAAATGTGGCTACTAGAAAAATGTAGATTATGTATTAGTAGCTTGCACCTATGAGTCACATTATGATTTTATTGGACAATGTTGATAAAGACAATAGTTGCCAAATTAAAAAGTACTTTTATAGTAAATTTACATTGGATACATAGAAATTTCTAGCTAGATATAAACTTTTTTTTTTGGCCCACAGAAGATGTTTATTTGGTATAACAATGCAGCTAATGTTTGTTCTAACCACAAAGAATAAAAAGAATAAAAGGCTTGACAATGCACATAAAAAACAAAGGTGTTTAGTGTGACAAAAATAGTGCTCCTTAAATTTCTCAATAATTACAGTTATTGAAAACTGTATGAAAACAGAAGGATGGTAATAGTAACAGAGTACATAAAACCAAACATATAATATTGAGCAAATTAACATATGAGGCGACTTTGCTAACAATGCATGGTTTCTTCCCCCTTGTTTATACTGTATTCAGACTACCTTTATACCAACAGAATGGGCAGAACACTTTGGTTTAATATGAGTTACCCAACATTAGCATAAACTTGGACCACTACCGATAGGAGGCTGTTTTCTTTTGAGTGGGCAAAGTAACCACACAAACATCAGATCCCTTTTCTGAATTGAGAATTTTATCCCAGTCATTGCCATCTACCATCCACACATGTATTTCATAATATATTTAAAATTTTATGTAATATATTTTTGGTGATTTTGGATTTAAAAAGACTAGCTTATTGAGATTTTATTATCTTTAAAAAAATACACTTCAATGTGGAGTGAGGCTGCTTATAGTAGGACTGATAGCATATTGCCAGAGCAATATGGGGGCATAATGGGAAGAGTGCTGGGCTTTAGAGACAGAAAAATTTGGCTGGACTTCTGCATAACGTGTGAACTTGGACATTATTTCACCTCTCTGAACCTCACTTCCTTTTCTATAAAATGAAGATGAGCTATGCAGCTCATTCCATAGCCTACACCCTACGTGGTTGCTGCTGCTGCTGCTAAGTCGCTTCAGTCGTGTCTGACTCTGTGTGACCCCATAGATGGCAGCCCACCAGGCTCCCCCGTCCCTGGGATTCTCTAGGCAAGAACACTGGAGTGGGTTGCCATTTCCTTCTCCAGTGCATGAAAGTGAAAAGTGAAAGTGAAGTTGCTCAGTTGTGTCCGACTCTTTGCGACCCCATGGACTGCAGCCTACCAGGCTCCTCCGTCCATGGGATTTTCCAGACAAGAGTATTGGAGTGGGGTGCCATTGCCTTCTCCGACCCTACGTGGTAGGTATTGTTATTTCTTTTGTTCAGGAGAAGAAACTGAAGTTCAGAAAGGGTAAGTGGGAGCTTCCCTAGTGGTCCAGTGGGTAAGAATCTGCCTGCCAATGCAGGGGACATGGTTCGAATCTGGGTCCTGGAAGATCCCACATCCTGCAGAGCAACGAGACCCCCTCTTCTCCCTGCCGGACCACCCCGCCCCCCACCCCCCAACAAACACAACTACTGAGCCTGGCCCACGAATGGCAGCTAACTGAAGCTCTCTCACCTAGAGAGCATGCTCTGCAGCAGGAGAAGCCACTACAGTCACTGCAATGAGAAGCCCACGCACTGCAACTAAAGAAAGCCCGAACGGAGAAAGGAAAACCCAGCACAGCTACAAATAACAAAACTTTCTTTTTAAAAAAAGAGAGAGGATAAGTGATTGATGGAAGGTTACGTTGCTAGAAAGACATAAACCCCAGGCGTGAACCCTGGTCTATCTGGCTCCAAGGTCAGCTGAAAAAAATTTTCCCCTCATCAGGCTCCTGGCTAATTTCCATGCCCACCTCTGAAATTATTGGGGAGGTCAAATTAGATTGGTGAATGGGCTTTGGGAAAATGTCATAAAATATGAAAATGGAAGAGATGATGCAACCTCAGTGAAACAATAGGAGCATAAACAGAAGCTACAGATAAACACAAGCTACTCCAAGACGTCTATGTATCTATTTAAATGAAATTGTTGTTGCATGCTGCTTTGTCAAATTCAAGCTCTGAAAGTCATATGACAGAGGGATAATTTCCTTCCTCAGGATGAAAATTTATAGGAATTCAGAAGAAAATATTTTGGTGATCATAGTAAAAACTTCAAGTCAGATGAGTTTTGCATCATGCTGTGAGCGCTGTGAGTCAAAGCACAGTATTTGGGCCGGATGTGGCTTCCTTCAAGTAGGCTGGCTCTCTGTGGGGGGATTCATTCTGAGACAGGCAGAGAGCGACCCGGCAGGATGAAGAGGTTCTTTGTGCTTGCACTGTCTCTCACCTTGCTGATTTTCTTCTCAGGTGAGCATTAACTCCTGAAACCTATGTCTATGCTGACAAGATAAACTGGAATAAAGCTATTTTATATTTTTAAAGTATTTTTTCATAATTTCAAATAATATGTAATACATAATAATTCAATGCTTCTTTTTTTTTTTTCCTTAAGAGTAGGCTCCCAGAATTGCTATCATAAGGGATAAATTATTCTTTTAATCTTTAAATGCATTTGAATACTAATTATCAAAAATGCTAATCAATCTTAAAATTTGACATACATTTTTTTCAATTTTTTTTTTGGCTGTGCTGCCTGGCTTGTGGGATCTTAGCCCCCCTGACCAGGGATGGAACCTGGCATTCCCTGCAGTAAAAGTGGGAGTCCTAACCACTGAACCACCAGAAAATTCCCTTGATATACTTTTATTATAATAATACCTTTTAGAGTTTGTGTGTGATTATCAAAACTTGATTTACTTTAATTATAATATTATAATATCTGTTTTGAGAGATCATGCGTGCTTACCAAGTTTAACAGAATCTTCTTGTCATGGGAGAACCTTCCAGTAACATTTAAACTTGATTTAGTGTGTTGAGGCTTTGAAAGAATCTCCCCAAAGCAACCCTGAGGGATAAGAAACACACTGCCCAGAGACCTGAAGAAAACGTGTTTAAAGAAACATATCCATTAAAGTAATGGCCACTTTTAGAGGACTGGGTCATCGCAGTAGGTAAGTAAGTTTTAGTTACGCAGCCTTAGCCAGCTTAGGAACAATTAAAAATTCCTCTCTGAGCCTTTGGGAAAGAAAGCCCATCCCTCTGAGACAGGTCCCTGTGAAAGAACTTTTGTGTGCCGACCCAAATTGGACTTGCAAATGCTTGGCCTTGGATGGCGAGATGGCGCGTGGATGGGGGTGCCTGAGAGTCCCCGAGGTCCCTTCCTGACTTTTTCAGGGGCCTCTCCGATTCTGACGGAAAAGCAGGCCAAGCAGTTCCTGAGATCCCGGCGCCAGGACAGGCCGAGCAAACCCGGGTTCCCCGATGAGCCCATGCGGGTGAGTTCCAGGCAGGCTCTGGGCTGTCTGGAGGGAGAGGGAGGTGGTTGGAGTGCTTGTTCACTGTGAAACCAAATGAGGCGGTCCTCCCAGCCCAGGGAGGGCGTTAGATGGAGACTCTATAGAGTCTCAGGTGCAGGGTGATCACCTTCTCCTCACGCCTTTCTCTTCCAGTGTCGCCAGCCCCATTCCCCTGCTGTTCACACAGGCTTTAAATGGAAATAGTGCAGCCCCCGCTGAGGGTCCAGGATCCTGAGTGGGCTGTTGGGCGGCTCCCCTGAACGGGACGTTCGGGAGCTGTGCCCCGAGGCTGGTGTCAATCCCGTCTTCTCCCTCTTGCCCTGGGCCCCGGGCAGGCTGGCCCAGCAACCCCAACCAGTGACGATGCTCTGTCTGGGCAAGGCAGGATCTATGTCCTGCTGCCACCAGCTTCTGCCCTCACCCTATGCCTCTGATTTCAGGCTGGGGCCTTGGCTCTGCCTGGTAGGTCCGTGGTGTCCACCTAGTTTTTATGAACCAGGAGCCCTGCTCCTGCCTTCATTTTGTGAATTGTGCTGGGTGCTACAAGACCCTGCCACCCTGGCTTGTCTTGCCTTCCCATGACAGAAGAGCTGACATTCCTGGTCTTTTTATCCCACTCAGGTAAAGGTAAGAGCTTCCCAGGTGCCTCAGTGGTAAAGAATCTGCCTGTCAAGGCAGGAGACGTTGGTTCCATCCCTGGTTCGGGAAGATCCCCTGGAGAAGGAAATGGCAACCCACTCCAGTATTCTTGCCTGGAGAATCCCATGGATGGAGGAGCCTGGTGGGCTACAGTCACAAAGAATTGGACACGACTTAGCAACTAAACAAGTCTTCCCCGGTGGCTCAGACAGTAAAGCATCTGCCCGCAATGCGGGAGACCTGGGTTCGATCCCTAGGTCGGGAAGATCCTCTGGAGAAGGAAATGACAACCCACTCCAGTACTCTTGCCTGGAAAATCCTGTGGATGGAGGAGCGTGGTAGCCTACAGTCCATGCGGTCACAAAGAGTCGGACATGACTGAGCGACTTCACTTTGAAGACGGTCCCTCATGTTTCTCAGTACTCTTGACTTCAATATTCTTGACTGTAAAAAAAGGGTAACAAATAGTACTACTCATATTACTATCATATCATTGTTATAAATAATAGCGTAAAGCAACTCCTTTGTGAGAAGAGAAGAAGGTAATTCATACTAAGGCACTTAGAAGAATACTCAGCAAGCAGGAAGACTCCTCTGAGTACGAAGCACCAGGGACGGGGTGCAGCAAGGCTGCAGATGGTCCTCCGGGTTTCTGCTCCCCGCCGGTGGCAGACACAGAGGAGCCAGCAAAGCCTATTTCTGAGAGTCACTTAGAAACCAGGCGGGGGCTCCAGACTGTGAAGGGGGGACGTGGCTTTGTTCTTTCTGGCAGAAGCCAGAGGTGGCTGGAGTCTCTGAGTGCAGGGGGACAGGGCTGGCGGGGGGCAGACGCGGGAGCAGGGACGGTGCGGGGATGCTGGACTTTGGCCTTCAGCAGAGGACAGTCAGAGGATGATTCGAGTGGGGGAGTGCAGACTCAGGCTTTAAACAGATAGCGTTCAGAAGAGGCCCAGGACTGAAGTCTGAGTCCCCAGGCGCTCAGAGGTGGGCATAAGCAGCAGACCCCTAGTGGCTCAGGAGGAATGTGAGGGGAGGGGGGGAACCCAAGCAGGGGGCCACGGGAGCCCAGGGGACAGGGCTTGGGAAGGGGTGGGGTGGAGGGTGACGGAGCCAATGGGGGGCAGGGTGTCTGGCTCCAGGGTCCCTGGGGGGCCCCAGTTGGTTCTTTGTGCTTGTGGGGTGTTGTCTGGAGGGGCCATTCCGGAGGCTCTTCCTCGTGGGCCCCGGAGGCTGGGGGAGGCCGGTCATGGGGCTGGTTCAAGGCCCCTGCAGGTGCCTGGGAGACAGGCTGTGCTCGGCCCCAGAGTGGGCCGAGCGTTTTCTCCGCCAGCGTCTGCCCTGAGCTCTGACTGTGGAAGGGCGGCCCTGCGGGGATTGGAGGCGGTTTAGGCAGCAGGTGGCCGGGGCGGTAAGGCTCCGCTTCCTGCCTCCAGCTTCCTTCCTCCGCCTATGCCAGCTGCCCACCATGCTCAACTCTGCCCTCAGACACGGCTTGTTGTGGTCCTTCCATGCCCAGAAGGTCCCAGAGCTCCTTCTCTGACTGTTTCCCTCTTCCCAGCTCCTGATCATCACCAGCCTTCATCTGTGACAACCCTCCGCTTGCCTCCAGCTTTGCTGTTTTCTGGAATATCTGGCTCTGGGGTTTTGTTAATTTGATATTCTTTCATAGGTTTGACCACTGACTCGGGCTTCCCAGGGGGCGCTAGTGGTAAAAAAACTTGCCTGCCAATGCAAGAAATAGAAAAGACTTGCGTTGATCCCTGGGTCGGGAAGATCCCCTGGAGGAGGGCATGGCGACCCTCTTCAGTATCCTTGCCTGGAGAATTCCTTGGACAGAGGAGCCTGTCGGGCTGTAGTCCATAGGATTGCAAAGAGCTGGACATGACTGCAGTGACTTAGCACGCACGCATGCACCAGTGACTCATCTTAACTCCTTGAACCTGCCTGATCTAGTTTCTGTGATTCTGTCTCGACTCACCCACCATTTCCTACACATTTCGCGTGTGGTACAGTCCTGTGTGTCCCTCACCAAGACACTGACCTGTGTCTAGAATCCTTAGCCACTCAGTCAAATTTAGAAAAGTGCCTGTCGTGACCTGTGGTTGAAATATGTACATAAATACATAAATATGCAATAAAGCATTTGGTAGTTAGTTTACACCAGTAGTTCTCACGCAGGGGTGATTTTGCTCCCCTACCTCGGGGACATTTGCTGATGTCTGCAGACTTCTTGGGTTGTCTCAGCTGCTGGGGGGAGGGTTTACTATTGGCATCTAACAGGTTAAGGCCAAGGCTGCTGCTGAATATCCTCCAATGCACAAAGAAGCTCCCACAACAAAACTCATCTGGCCTGAACTGTAATAGAGCCGAGAGTGAGGAAGCCTGGCTACAGTGCTGAACAACCTCTTCCTCTTTCACTGTGTGTGTCTCTCTGAGCGTCTCTAACACTCACTCACAATTACCTCCATCCACGCATGGTCCTGGCTGAACCAACACAGTTTCCGGAATCACATTTTTTTTCCCCTTAGGAGCGTGTTTCTTCATCTTGGCAATGTGCTGGAATCAAATGGGGAGGTTAAAAATATGATGCCTGGGACCCCTCAGGTGGCCCGAGGTGTGACATCGGCATCGGGGAGGGGGAGTGGGTAGAGGCCCCCAGATGGCATCAATGTGCAGCTGAAGCCCAGAACCACCGTCCTGGGCCTTCTCCGGGGAGGCCTGCCACGGGTAACAGTGCCGAGCACGTTTAGAAAGCAGTTGAGTGTTGGACTGTGGTCTGGAGAGTAGGTGGCTTAGTTGTTTAGATGCAGGTAAGAGAGAGAGAGTTGTGTGAGAGGGTTGAGTGGTTGAGCAGAGGGCCCTCCATGCTGACCAAGATGGGCTCCGAGTTACACTCTACATCCTCGGTGCCCTGCCCAGCACTGGACCTGAGGCTATAGACTAGATGTTCTTCTTTCATTTGAGAAGCGTGTGTCCATAGTATGGATAAGGATGAGCCAGAGTCTTCCAGCCTGACTCCAGTTATCTAATGAGGTTATCTGGCACACGGGGTCTGAGAAGAGGGCCTTGAGCTCTAACCTGAAAGAGGAGGGAGGCTGGGAAGGCTTCCTGGAAGAGGTGCCACTGAGTTGAAGCTTGAAGGAAGTGGAGTTTGCAGACAGTGTGTGGGTGGGCGAGGTTGGACAAGAGCGCCCTCCAGTGTGATTCCAGGCTATATTCTGTGCAGACTGGTTCTGAACTATGGCCTTTCGACTGGGGGTGAGTCCTTTCCTTTTCCTGGAGTAGCAGTTTTCTCTGTAAAATGCAGAGTGTGGCCCAGAGTCTGGCTAAAATGTTCATCCCAGGCTTCGTAATCTAGAATCTGGAGAGAGTGTCAGGGCGACCAGGTTCTTGGTGCCAGGCAGTGACTGACAGGAAGAGCCCACTGCCAGACCTGGACTTGGCAAGGGCCAGAGGGGTTATTTGGAGCCCCTGGAGGGGCTTATGTCAGGGTCTCCCTCAAACACCAGGCCCCCCCTGAGCTGGCCCTGCTGCTGTGTGCCTGGCCTCCTGCACTTGCTGCCTGACTTTGTTCCCCCTTGTGTCCCGCTGTTGACTTTTCCTTTCAAGGGATTTACTGAGGGCAAGATGAACAATACCAACCACCTGTTGTGTAAAAAGAGGCACCTCATCCCCTTTTTAAAAAATTACAGTATTTTTTAATTGAAGTATAGTTGGTTTACAATGTTAATTCGTGCTGTGAAGCAAAGTCAGTCAGGTGTATATCATGCATATATATATTCTTCTTTTCATATCATTTTCCATTATGGTTTATCACAGAATATTGAATATAGTTCCTCGTGCTATACAGTTAGTTGCCTTACCGTTTCGATTCACCTCTTTCAGCTGAGCAACTGGTGGATGTCACCACCATCTTAGCCAGCATCGCTGTCGAATGTGGGCCCTGGGTGCAGTGACCTCTGTTTGTCAGCAGGTCACCAGGAGGCCATGAGATGCGCCTCTGGCCACATAAACCACACCTCGTGGCTCTTTACCTTTTGCTGAAACCACTTTCTACCCTCCTTCTTTCTTTGTGCAAACCATCAACTTACATGTTCCTTTGTTAGGGATGGAGACACTGTTCTGTGTGTTCAGGGTGGCAGCTATTGTGTGTGTGAGAGAGAGAGTTTGTGTACGATTGTATGTGTTTAGGGTATATATGTACTTGAGGGTGTGTATGTGTGAAGATATGTGTGTGTGTATGACTATACGTGTGTATGTGTGAGAGAGTTTGTGTATGACTGTGTGTATAGGATATAAATGTATGAAGGGTGTGTATATGTGAAGGTATGTGTGTGTGAGGGTTTGTGTACGACTGTGTGTATAGGGTATATATATATATATATATATGTGAGGGTGTGTATATATGAAGGCATGTGTGTGTGTATGACTATATGTGTGTGTGAGGGTTTGTGTATGACTGTCTGTGTATAAGATAATATGTATGTGTGGAGGTATGTGTGTAACTATACGTGTGTGTATGTGAGGGTTTGTGTGTGACTGTGTGTATAAGATAATATGTATGTGTGGAGGTATGTGTGTGTGTATAACTATACGTGTGTGTGTGTGAGGGTTTGTGTGTGACTGTGTGTATAAGATAATATGTATGTGTGGAGGTATGTTGTGTGTGTGTGTGCGTGTGTGTGTTTTGGAAAGAGCATCGCAGGATAATGTTTTTCAGACAGTCTGGATTCCAGTTTCCTCTTTTTTGACCCTGAGTGTCTAGGACACACGGGATGACAGGCGATGAGCACAGACGGCCTCTCGGGGCCAGGTTGGGAGGCGCGGGCTGTCCTAGCGGAGTGATCTTTCATTCTGGACTCGGTGGGAGCCACAAGGGGGTTGAAGCGGGGCGGGGTTAGAGCTGGAGTGCAGGAGCCACTTAGAGGCTCAGGACACAGCCTCTTGAACTCTGGCCTTCAGGTCTCATTATCCACAGGACGTGGGATATTACGTTTTTGGACATGTTATGGCACCTCCTTGCCACGGTAACCTGGAGATGGACAGGTGAGCCGGGACAGATGAGCAGCGTGGGTCTGTCCTCGGGAGCTGAGCCTGGAGACTCATGTGCTCAAAATTACTGAGAGATGGCCGGCGGGTTATTTCATTTTTCTTCTTCTGTCTGAGGGACTGTGCACAAGAAAACCCTTTCAGAGAGAAGAGAGGCCACCGGTGAGAGGAAACATATGGTGCTTTGGGGAGGGATCAAGAATTCAGAATGAAAGCAAATAGGAAGATTTGCAGTCGTCTCTCCTCGGGAGTGTCTATGAAGCAATGTTTGTATTCTTGACACTTGGCTTAAATATTGGCAGGTGTTGGCTTCTGTGGGATGATAGGTGTTTTGGAAGCAGGTTCAGACAAGCTTTACCCACACATCCCGGGGGCTGGGCAGCTTTGACAGCCTGTATCCTGCCAACTCAAGGCAACAGCCACTCTTTCCTGACTGTGTGGTGGGAAGGACAGAATAGCGCCTTTGAAAAGATCACTGGTGCGCCCTCCTTGTGGGGAGGACTGGCTTCTGCCTCAGAGGAGTGGGAACCCCTTGCAGGCACCCTTGATGGAGGAAGATGAGGACCGAGGGAGAGAGGAAGAGACCCAGCTCTGGGAAGGAAGCCGGAAGTGTTCTGAGTGTCTGGAGGCAGCCAGGAAGGAAGGGTGTGAAAGTCCCAGAGGCGGGGATGGGGAGAGGGGTCGGGGTGGGGTGGTGGGGAGGTCAGAGAGGCCCGCCTCTGACAGAGTTCCTGTGGCAGGAAATAGCCAACACGTTCATTTTATGGCAGGGCCTTGGAGTTGAGTTTGAACCTGGGGGAGTGGCAGAGGGCAGGTGTGTGCCGTGCAGGGTGAAGGCGGCTGAAGGAAGGGGAAGGCACGCACTCGGATCTGGAAGCTGGAGTGATGGGGGAAATGCGACCCCCAGATCTTCAGAGAAGTGGGGGAATTGGGTTCTAGATGTCACAGGAAGGCGACAGGCCCTCCTGGAGGGCTAGGATTCACGTGGGGACAACCCCCCCGCCCCGCCCCCCCCCCTCCCCGGGGACATCTGGGTGTTCGCTGAGTTCACTTACTCTGCTCTACGATTTAGGACTGAAGTGTATGAAGACATCATGCTGGAAGTCTCCAGATCCTCAGGTAGGGGAAACAGCCTGAGAAGCTGAGGGAGACACGGCTGTGTGGAAAGAAGGGCTGGGCTCGGGGTACGAGGGGAGAAGCTGGAGAAGAAAGATAGTCCTGAGTTTTCCCTGGAGTGTGTCAGCAGTCACGACTGCACTTCTGCTGATGGTCAGGGTTTGGGGGCTGAACCCTCAGAACTCCAAGAGTGGTCCCCAGCCCGGCTGGTGGGCTTCGCTTGGGAGCCCACCAGACACACAGAGCCTCAGGCTCCTCCCCACATGTGAAGGTGGGCCTGAGCTGCAGGCTGGGGGCCCCAGGGGCACGTCTAAGTGCGAGAAGTGCTGTCCTGGAGGGGCGGCCCTTAGCTTCTACTCCCAGTGTCCTGCGGGCTGGGATCAAGCCAGTGCTTGTTTTGTTTTGACACAAGGATCCCTCTGGGCTCTCTGCTCGAGTGGATTCCTGTTTTCCAGGACACCTGGCCCCTGGCTTCTCTCTCTCCTCTGTGGTTTCTCCTGCTGAGCCACAGTCTCCTTTGCCAGGTTCTTAGCCCTCGACAGTTCTTTAAACGTCAGAGCATTCCAGCTCTCTGCCTCTTATAGTCCCCTAGTTGAAGTATCACCTCTGTGCTGATGGCCGCACACTCCTAAGTCCAGCCTGGGCTCTCTCCACGAGCTCCCTCACACAACTGTCCTCTGGGCTGTTTGCACTGGAACATCTAGCCTGCAGCTCAGACCTAACCACTCCCTGACCTTGCCTTCCCCCTTGGGGTAAGGGGGGCGGCCTCCTCCTCCTAGTTGTGTGAGCCTGAAATCCAGCGTCTGACCACTTCTCACCTCCCCGGCCACCGCCCGAGCCCTTAGAGTGGACCGAGCAACATCCTTTCTGGACCCCTTGGCTTCTGTTCTCAGCAGAGCAGCGAGAGTCAGTTCTTAAACACGTAAGCCAGACCCCATTTCCCCCAGCTTAAATCCTTCCAGTGACTTCCTGCCTTGCTCCAAAAACTGCCATGGCCCGACAATGGCCTGCGAGGCCCTAGAGGTCTGTCACCTCCCTCTGTTCCCGCCTTGACCTCCGCCTGAGTCTCATCGCTCTCCCTGCCCCACACCTGCAGTCACGCTGGCCTCATCCCGTGCTTTGGACACGTCAGGCTTGTCTGCCCCTCCACTGCTGTAGTGCAGGCTAGGGGGAAAGCAGGCTTGCCTTTATTTCGTGACTTGCTTTTTTTTTCACTCAGTAAAACTTCTTGTTCTAGTTCATTTTAAATTGAAGTGTAGGATAAATGTATTATGCTATGGTCTGAGTGTTTGTGCCCTCCCCTCCCCTCCATTCATATACTGAAATCTGAACTCCCAAGTGACGGTATCCGGGGATAGGGCCTTTGGGTGGTACTCAGGTCATAAAGGCTCTGCTCTCATGGATTGTAAATGGGATTAGTATCCTTATGAAAGAGGCCCCAGGAAATCTCCCCAGACACGTCTGCCATGTGAGGATGCGAGGAGATGTCTGTGGCCTGCCAGGCAGCCCACGTCCGCCCCTGCTTCCACCCTGATCTGTGATCTTCCACCTCCTGGGCAGGAAGAAGTCAATTTCTGTGGTTGGTGAGCTGCCCAGTCTGTGGTATTTCAGGTTATAGAGCGTGAATGGACTAAGACATATTACAACTTACTTATTTTATTTAACTCTTCCTGGAACAATGGGCATTATAGTTATTTCTGATCATGATATCGTTGTACAGAGGTATGTTTTGCCAACTTCAGTGATAAGAAATGAAACTTCTGAGTCAGAGGGTTTATGTACTTGCAATTGAAATGGGTACTGCCAAATTGCCTTACCAACTCCCATCAGTAGTGTGTATAAAAATACCTAGTTCCTTGTATTCTTGGCAACACCTGTTCTTATGAGACTTTGCATGCGCAACATTTAAAATGGGAATAAATAAGGTTTTGAAAGGAAGGTCAACCGCATACTTTTTTATCTGTATATGCTTACTTATTGAAAAAGACCCTGATGCTGGGAAAGATTGAAGGCAGAAGGAAAAGGGGACGACAGAGGATGAGATGGTTGGATGGCATCACCCACTCGATGGACATGAGTTTGAGTAAACTCCAGAAGTTGGTGATGGACAGGGAGGCCTGGCGTGCTGCAGTCCATGGGGTTGCAAAGAGTCAGACATGACTGAGCGACTGAATTGACTGACTGACAACTTTATACTCTTTTCTCTGTATGTGTTTATGGAGACAAGTTACCTAACAGTAATGATATGATTTTCTCCATAATAAAATTTGGGGCAAATTAATACTTTTATTTTCATGCTTTTTCTACTGCTTAGTATTTATGAGCATGTGCGTGCTAAGTCGCTTCAGTCGTGTCTGACCCTTTGCGACCCCATGGACTGCAGCCCGCCAGGCTCCTCTGTCTGTGGGATTCTCCAGGCAAGAATACTGGAGTGGGTGGCCATGCCCTCCTCCAGGGGGTCTCCCCAACCCAGGGATGGAACCTGAGTCTGTTACGTCTCCTGCATTGGCAGGCGGGTTCTTTATCACTAGGGCCCCCTGGGAAGCCCACTACTTTAGTATACTAGTTTATATTAGTTTCTTAAGGCTACCATGACAAAATACCACATACTGGATTGTGTGAAACAATAGAAATTTATTCTTTCACAGTTTGGGAGGCTAGAAGTTTGAGATCAAGGCTAGAAGTTTGAAATCAATGGCAAGGTTGGTTCCTTCTGAGAGCTTGCAGGGAGAGCCTGTGCTGTCTTCTCCCCAGCTGCTGGTGCTGGCTGGCCATTCCTGGCATTTCTTGGCTAGCAGCTGCATTACTCCGATCTCTGCATCTGCCTTTACACGGCCTTCTTCCCTCTGTGTCCTCATGCCCAGATTTCTTTCTTCTAAGGCTCCTTGTCATTGGATTTAGGGCCTACCCTAGTCCAGTATGACCTCAATTTCAAGTAAGGTCACATTCACAGGATTCAGGTGGACATTCAATTTTGGAGGACTCTATTCAACCCAGGACACTCAGTTTTTTATTTTTAATAAACATATGCATCAGTTCAGTTCAGGTCAGTCACTCAGTCGCGTCTGACTCTTTGTGACCCCATGGACTGCAGCACACCAGGCCTCCCTGTCCATCACCAACTCCCGGAGTTTACTGAAACTCGTGTCCATCGAGTTGGTGATGCCATCCAACCATCTCATCCTATGTCGTCCCCTTCTCCTCCTGTCTTCAGTCTTTCCCAGCATCAGGGTCTTTTCCAATGAGTTAGTTCTTCGCATCAGGTGGCCAAAGTATAGGAGTTTCAGCTTCAACATCAGTCCTTCCAATGAACACCCAGGACTGATTTTCTTTAGGATGGACTGGTTGGACCTCCTTGCAGTACAAGGGACTCTCAAGAGTCTTCTTCAACACCACTGTTCAAAAGCATCAATTCTTCAGTGCTCAGCTTTCTTTACAGTCCAACTCTCACATCAATACATGACTTCTGGAAAAACCATAGCTTTGACTATACAGATCTTTGTCGGCAAAGTAATGTCTCTGGTTTTTAATATGCTGTCTAGGTTGGTCATCGCTTTTCTTCCAAGGAGCAAGCGTCTTTTAATTTCATGGCTGCAGACACCAACTGCAGTGATTTTGGAGCCCAAGAAAATAGTCTGTCACTGTTTCCATTGCTTCCCCATCTATTTGCCTTGAAGTGATGGGACCAGATGCCATGATCTTCGTTTTTTGAATGTTTAGTTTTAAGCCAACTTTTTCACTCTCCTCTTTCACTTTTATCAAGAGGCTCTTTAGTTCTTCTTCGCTTTCTGCCATAAGGGTGGTGTCATCTGTATATCTGAGGTTATTGATATTTCTCCCAGCAATCTTGATTCCAGCTTGTGCTCCATCCAGCCCAGCATTTCTCATGATGTAGTCTGCATATAAGTTAAATAAGCAGCCTTGATGTACTCCTTTCCCAATTTGGAACCAGTCTGTTGTTCTATGTCCAGTTCTAATTGTTGCTTCTTAACCTGCATACAAATTTCTTCGGAGGCAGGTAAGGTAGTCTGGTATTCCCATCTCTTTAAGGGATTTCCATAGTTTGTTGTGATCCACACAATCAAAGGCTTTGGCATAGTCAATAAAGCAGATACAGATGTTTTTCTGGAACTCTCTTGCTTCTTTGATGATCCAGCGGATGTTGGCAATTTGATCTCTGGTTCCTTGATTTTTCTAAATCCAGCTTGTTGATCTGGAAGTTCACAGTTCATGTATGGTTGAAGCTTGGCTTGGAAAATTTTGAGCATTATTTTGCTAGCGTGTGAGATGAGTGCAATTGAGTGGTAGTTTGAACATTCTTTGGCATTGCCTTTCTTTAGGATTGAAATGAAAACTGACCTTTTGCAGTCCTGTGGCCACGGCTGAGTTTTCCAGATTTGCTGGCATATTGAGTGCAGCACTTTCACAGCATCATCTTTTAGGATTTGAAATAGTTCAGCTGGAATTCCATTGCTTCCACTAGCTTCGTTTGTAGTGATGCTTCCTAAGGCCCACTTGACTTCACATTCCAGGATGTCTGGCTCTAGGTGAGTGATCACACCATCATGGTTATCTGGTTTATGAAGATCTTTTTTGTATTGTTCTTCTGTGTATTCTTGCCACCTCTTCTTGATATCTTCTGCTTCTGTTAGGTCCATACCATTTCTGTCCTTTACTGAGCCCATCTTTGCATGAACTGTTCCCTTGGTGTCTCTAATTTTCTTGAAGAGATCTCTAGTCTTTCCCATTCTATTGTTTTCCTCTATTTCTTTTCATTGATCGCTAAGGAAGGCTTTCTTATTTCTCCTTGCTATTCTTTGGAACTCTGCATTCAAATGGGTATATCTTTCCTTTTCTCCTTTGCATAGTTTTCACCAAAAACAGCAAAGGAGAGGGGTTAAGAGTAGGGCTGCAGAGTGCCAAGTCTGAATCCCAGCTCACCACTTTTTGGTTATCACATCCTGGCAGGTTGCTTAAACTCTGTCTCAGTCTTATTTTTAGATATAAAGGTGTGATGAGCAAACTTATCTCAGAGATTTATTGTGAGAGAAGACATGCAAAGCACAACGCCTGACAGTTGTGACACTGGCTCTCATTCTTCTTGTTTTTTACAAAGCAGCAGTTGAATAAATAAATACTTTAAAAAATATATTAAAACAAAAACCTCTTTGGCCCCTTACTACTTACAGGGTAAAAGCCAAATATCTTGGCCTGGGAGACAGATCAGATGCAAGGCACCATTTTGTCCCATTTCCTGCTGTTCTTTCAAATCCATTTATGCTCCAAGCAGCCTGGAACTTCTCAGTGTTTTTCAAAGAGGCTTTCCTCTTCTTGGTCTCAACATCTTTTCACAAATGATTCCCTTTGCTGGCAGGGCTGTTTTCCATTATTTCTGCCTGGTACCCTCCTCTTCATTCTCAATGTCACTTTCTCTATCTTCCCTGAGTCGGTCCTACCCTTATAGTTCTCAATCACAGAATAATACTATATATTTACATAGGTTCATCTATATGGATGTAAATTTCTAGAAAAAGCTCTAGAATTTTGATCAGTTGACTTTTAACTGTGTCATCTCATTAAGGAGGCTAAGATTACAGGATGTAATCTAGGGAACTTTATATTTTATATTTGAATTTTAAACAATAACAATATGTTCATGTGTTACTTGTATAATTACAAATAAAATTTAAGCCATTTGTATTTATTACAGCAAACTTGGAAACCAAGAAAGAATCAAAAGAAGAGTAAAAAACCAGATGTATTCTTATTCTCTCTCCTCAAAGGTAGCATTGCCATTTTGGGGGATGTATTTCTTTTTGTTGTTTTTGTGTGTATTTTAAAAAAGTATAGTCATATTCTTATCTACAATTTTGTATCCTGGTTTTTCTCTTAATATTATAATATACACATTTCTTCATATTATTATAACTCTTTATAACCATAATGATAGTAAATTACCCTCTTTTGTTTGATCACTTCCACTATCTTTTTAAGTCTAATTTTTCATATTAAATTTTTTATTAAAACTGAGTCTTTACAATATATTTAAAATGACATATTCCACAGACAAATATTTAAGAGAAGACTTCTTTATGTATAATTATTGGCATACAAATTTAAGAACATATTTAAAACTAAGCTAAATATTTATATGTATGTATTTATATTTATATATATATAAATAAATAAATATAGCCAAGTTGGAAGTGGAAGTGAAAGTCACTCAGTCATCTGTGGTCCCATGGACTGTCCATGGAATTCTCTAGGCCAGAATACTGAAGTGGGTTGCCTTTCCCTTCTCCAGGGGATCTTCCCAACCCAGGGATTGAACCCAGATCTCCCACATTGCAGGCAGATTCTTCACCAGCTGAACCACAAAGGAAGCCCAAGAATACTGGAGTGGGTAACCTATCCCTTCTCTAGGGGATCTTCCCGACCCAGCAATCGAACCGAGGTTTCCTGCATTGCAGGCGGATTCTTTACCAACTGAGCTATCAAGGAAACCCATCCAAATTGGATATATATCCAAATTCATATCAATGATCTGAAACACCTGAGTTTTAAATTGTTGGTTTTCCAGATATTGTGAAACACTTTTCATCCACTTTAGAAAGGACCCAGGCCATCTAGAAAGAATAACTTTGTTTAACAGACACTGTTTCCCAAAGGTAGCTTAGAAGTCGTCAATGCAATTACAATTTATCTTTAGAAGCTTCTTCCAAGTGGATATCTGTCCGTGATGTAAGGAAGGATTCCCATGTAACAAGGCACTAAGTAATGGAAAGACACCATCAGGACATCGAGACACCATCTGTAGATCAATGGTAATTCACTTTCACTGTTCATCATAGAGAACCACTGTTCATCATAGAGAACCACCTCAGCCCTGGTGGTAAATGCTGACTTGATAGCATTTTGCATTGTTTTGTTTCCATCTTTCCCAATCTGCTTTCAGGGTTTTATTAGTGTACTTCACTTTATCTTCCAGTTTTCCAGTCTCTTCTGTAAACAGATCAGTATCTGCCTTTTTGGAGGTCAAAGCTTCAACTTTGGAATCTAGTTCTGCCTGTATCTGGTCTCTTCATGACACCCATTAACATTTCACTATAAAGCACATATTCATATACACAGGAAGCAGGGCCTCTGAGAGGCCAGACATCTGTTTTCAGAGGCTGTACAGCATTTGTCAATGCAGCTGGCAACACCTTTTAGAGTATCAGCCAGATCTCCTTCTGATGCTGACCACAGAATATGAATTGGGTCATATTCTTTCATTTCATCAAAATATTCCCTTTCTTTCTTGCAAATTCTCTGAGATATTTTAATCTATCAAATTTATTTTCTGGCTGAATATTTCAACAAAGTTATTCATTTCCATGGATTCCTCGGGGTGACTTTTAACTCCTCTCATTGATAATGCAGCCGCTCTGTCTGCCCCATCCTGCTGAGTAATCTAGGCCTTTGCTTCTTGTGAGAAGAGAGTTCCCAAGTTGTGCAATAGGAAAAACTTTAAAGTCCTCATTAAATGTTAGAGTTGGATGATCAGCAACTCAGTTCAAAAATTTGTGCAATGCCTTCCTGCGTATCTCAGTGATGTCACCGTTAAAGCATTCCACCATTCCTTTCACTATAAACTTTTCTGGCAATGGTGGAATAATCAGAGTGGGTTGTGCTTCTTCAAGTTTTTCTTTCAATCAAAGAAAACCTTGATAGTGTCTCCTAACTTCAAAGAAAAGCTTGATAGTGTCTCCTAACTTCGAATTCACTGGAGTCAAATTCTCCATGAGATGTCTTAGTAATAATCCTGTAAATAATAAAAGTTTCAATTGTAGTAACATGGCTTTCAGGTTCATCAACTGTAACGAAAAGAAGGAGTGTGCCTTAAATTTAATTTTTATTTTATATTGGAATATAGTCTATTTACAATGTTGTATTAGTTTCAGGTATACAGCAAAGTGATTCAGTTATACATATATCCATTTGTTTTCAGTTTATTTTCTCATAGAGGTTATTACAGAATATTGAGTAGAGTTCCTTGTGCCTCACAGTAGGTCCTTGTTGATTATCTATTTTACATATAGTAGCAAGGATATGCTAATCCCAAACTCCTAATTTATCCCTCTCTGACTTTTCCCCTTTGGTAATCATAAGCGTGCTTTCAAAGTCTGTGAATCAATTTCTGTTTTGTAAATAAGTTCACTTGTATTATCTTTTTAGATTCTACATGTAAGCCATATCATATGGTATATGCCTCTTTCTGACTTACTTCACTTAGTATGCTAATCTCTAGGCACATCCATGTTGCTGCAAATGGCATTATTTCATTCCTTTTTATGGCTGAGTAATACTGCATCATACACATGTACCACCTCTTCTTTATCCGTCCATCTGTTGAACATTTAGTTTGCTTCCATGTCTTGGTTATTATAAATGAATCTCAGGGTGCATATATCTTTTATAATTATGGTTTTCTCCAGACATATGCTCAGGAGTGGGATTGCTGGGTCATATGGTGGTAGCTCTATTTTAGTTTTTCAAGGAACCTCTATATTGTTCTCCATACTGGTGATACCGGTTTACATGGCCACCTACAGTGTAGGAGGGCTCCTTCTTCCACTGTTTTTTCTATGACAAACAACAGTCTAAAAGTTTGTTCTTATACTATTTTTAACATTTTGAGTTAGTTGCTAAGGACATATTGTCAGAAAATAAATGACTGGGTCCAAGTATATGAATATTTTTAAAGCTTTTAGTATATATTTCCACATTGCTTTCTAAAAGTTTTAAAAGATAATTCATGTTCTTGTCCTCCAAGAGTGTTTTAGTGGAGGTTTTAAGGTAAAATACGAGGGGAACATGATTATGGTATCTTAAATTGTAGGTCAGTTGGCCATTTCTGGGGCGGGAGAAGTGGATGCAGTCAGGGAAGATGAGGGATCAAAACTGACTTGCGGGTGTCTGTGTGGACGTGTGGGTGCTATTCAATGGCCCTGGAAACCTAGGAGGAGGAGCAGGTTATCTTGTGTACTTGTTTCTTCTGCTTTTGCCTACCTGATTAACTCTACTCATTTGCAGAGATTCACCTGAAATGATGCCTTTTTAAAGAGGATTTCCTGATGTCCCCATCCTCCCACCAAGAATTAAATCATCCCTCTGGCCTAGCACTCACAGCATAAACTTGCTATTTCTGACTTAAAAAAATAAAAAACAACCAACCTCTCTTTCTTACTAGACTGCTCTAAACTGCTTGAGCAGATGGACTATTTGTTTCACTTCTGGGCCCCCAGCACCAAGCAGAGTTTGACATTTACTAAATGCTCATGATACTTATTTCCTTTCCTCTCTCTGCTTCTCTCCAGGGGAGAAATGTTGTAGGACGTAACTCTACCACAGAACCTGGAGGTTATTTCAAAGACATCTTCCCCATGGCCTTGCTTAAATTCATTAAATTTCTCTTAGTCATTCCAAATTTTAGGGAAGAAATTATTGCCAACTGCTGGGGTGAACCATGGAAATTCTCTAAAAAGATGACATCTGAGCTAAAATTATGTCCTTTTTGATTGTATTCGTAAGCACTTGTGTGCCCTGGGAATATGCTTTCCATTTTGGCCTGTGTTCCTTTAAGGAATGTTCTTGTTGGGCAAGTATAAATCATATTAGCTTTATTGTAAATAGTCTTTGTAAAATATGCTTTCTTATTTGGTGCCTTGACAGATGTATGTAGTGACTCCGTTACCCTTTCACACCCTGTGATCTCAAAAACCAGTGCAGAGCGACCGAGAGGCAAATTGTGCACATAAATGATTTGCCTTCTTTTAGGACTGAGCTTTCTGATGGCCCTGAGTAGTTAAGTTCTGACTGTATGATTACCTTGCTTTTACTAATGAGCAAAATACTTCATCCAGATGTCAGTGGATCTTTAATTCCATGCAAATGTCATGGGAAGAAGTTTGCCTTCTTGGAAAAAGATCCCACTTTGATAGATTAACTGTCTAGTTTATGATTCTCAGCTAAGCTCAGGTTCCAGTGGGTTTTTAATTTCATTATCACACCTCTCCTGTGCCATTATAAAGGACCTCTTCCAATTTCTGCTCTAATTACTGAGAAATTATTTGCTTAAACCATTACAGTTGGCATTGGACATGGAAAACAGATAGTGGTTTTTGTTTGCTTTAATTTTTTTCCCCGTGAAGAAAGAAATTAAAAAAAAAAAATGAAAACTTATTTTCCATCTACCCCTTCTTTCTTGATCCAGGAACATTTGAGATTATCATTAATGCTGGGCCATTTCTAACCTAGCCAACACAATTGTTGAATTTGTGGTTTTCAGCAGATTTTCAGTTTGGCTTTTCATCTTTGACTAATGATTGCTTTTAGGCCTTTGTGGTGTATTCATTTCCCTAACATTTTAAATAAATAGTGAAATGTCATGGAAACCAGAGCTTGTTTCTTTCTCTCTCTATGTGTGTGTCTGTATTGTTTTTCTTCAACAATGATTTCAGCCTCTATTTAGGAGTGTGAAATATATATATATATATATTTCACTCTTGGATGCTTTTTATGTTCATTTGGCCTGGGCCATTATAATGGGCAGATTGACACAGATACCCAGGAACCTCCCAAAGAGCAGTTAGTGAGATTATGGAGAAAGAACAGTCATTTCACTTACTCATTCCCTTGTTTGTACATTTCTCCTGTGTGTTTTACTGAGGTCCCACTATGTGTCAAGCAGTCATGTACTAGGTATGTCTTGGTCACTCATCAAAAAGCCAGATAGGTGTTTGGCTGAGAGGGACAAGGATTAAATGAGTAAGGATGCCAATGAGCATATAAGAGGTGCAAAAATGCTGTTTTTCAGTGGTGACATTCTTTTGTATCACCACCAATCTCATTGGAAAAGTCTTTCTGGAAGCTCTCAGATTCATGGTTGCAAATGTAAGTTTCCCAAAGTTAGTTCTAATTTCCCCTTGAAAGCTCAGATTTCACCATTTAGTAACAAGCGCTGTCAGTTGTTTCCTGGAAGTGACAAGCTCAGTGCATTTGTTTTTGGAAAGACGCCTGCCAAACAGGCACATGAAACACACCTAGTTCAACCCTTGACACCTCCAGTCCCCCCAGTGCCTTCCCTTGAGAAAATGGTTGTACTTTGTTGGGTGGCGGAAGTGCTGCTTGGGTACTTCCTGTTGGTCACTTTCCACGGCTTCACCAGGGCGTGTTTCTGTGAAACTGGCATGCTAAGAATGCTTTACTTTTATTATTTATTTTAGCTGTGAGTGTGTGGTGAAGGACACTGTGACCACCAGGATAGCTGGTGCCTTTGTCTGCAGAGGCGTCAGTTTCACCCACAGTGAGGGGGCTTCCCAAGTGGCTCAGTGGTAAAGAATTCGCCTGCCAATGCAGGAGATGAGGGAGACGTGGATTTGATCCCTGGGTCGGAAAGATCCCCTGGAGTAGGAAATGGCAACCCACTTCAGTATTCTTATTTGGAAAATGCCATGGACAGAGGAGCCTGGTGGGCTACAGTCCATGAGGTCACAAAGAGCTGGACATGACGGAGTGGCTGAGCACACACGCGCGTGCACAGTGAGAAGGCAAATGCCTTAATATTGTTCAAAAAGTCGTTTTGCCATCGTGGACCCCCTAGGGGAGCACACGTCATGCTCTGAGGACCACGGCTTTAGCCTTTTATTCAACAAACATTTATTGAAAGTTTCCTGTGGACCAGTTCCTGGGAGAGATGCTCTATCCACAACTTCAGGGCATGCTCAGGTCTTCCATATCAAATAGCAACCAAAATTAACTGAGGAGGGCTTAGTCAAGGGCTTTTTACAAAGGTGTGGCAGGATGAAGGGGAACTGACAGGAAATGATAAAGGCTGCAGAGCTGAGGCTCCCGAGGCAGGAGGGTGGAAGGGAAGAGTGTGGTTCCCAGACCCAGAGGGGCAGACCTCTAGAAGCTGGGTCGTCAGGGGAGCGATGCAGACGACCTGCCGGGAGTCCTCGGGGAGGGGAGGTACCAGGGGAGTCCGTATGGACCCCACCTCTCGCCTCCTGCCTCCAGCCCTCTGTTGGCACCTCCTCCTCCAAACCCAACTGGGGGCTGCAGGACAGAAGCATCTGTGTTGCAGTTCATCTAGGTCAGCCTGTTAGTGCCAAGGGCCAGGAGAAGGAAGGGAGAGAATGGGTTTGTTTATTTATTTATGGTCGCACCGTGCAACATGAGAGATCTTAGTTCTCTGATCACGGATGGACACTGCACCCCCTGCATTGGAATCAAGAGTGTTAACCCCTTATCAGCCCGGGAAGTCTTGAGAATGGGTTTAGAAAGGAAAATGCAGATGACGTATTTGGCACAGAGCTTCATTCGTATCATTTTGTTTAATCCTGGAAATGCAGTGAAGTAAGTGCTAGTGCAACCTCATATTGCAGATGGACAAATTGAGGCTGGACATGTGGTGGCTGAATGGTAAAGAATCTGCCCGCTAATACGGGAAATGCAGGTTTGATTCCTGGGTCTGGAAGATCCCCTGGAGAAGGAAATGGCAACTCACTCTAGTATTCTTCCCTGGGAAATCCCAAGGACAGAAGAACCTGGTGGGCTACAGTCCATGGGTTTGCAGAAGAGTTGGACACAACTTAGCGACTGATATGGAAAGCAGCAGTCGTGGTAAGGTCTTGATTGGAACTAGCCCGCGGTCCAGACCCAGGCTGACCCTCTTGGCCCCTCCACCACATGCCTGGCCAACAGGCAGGCGAGCGGACAGCAATGTGGGTTTCCTTCAGGGAGCTGTCATACAGAACAGCTGAATAAGTAAAGCTGTGTGCTGAAAAGTCCTTGTTCCTCATTTACAAGACTCCACGCTGCCTTCCTGTTCCTCCCAGTGACTATTCCTCTGGCCAAAGACTCTGCAGACAGGGCAAGACAGGGCAGGGCTGTCTGCCCTGTCTCACTGCCCAAACTCACAAACGTGTCCAGCAAGCTGCTGGGGAGTCCTTGTTGGGTCCCACAAGGAGACCTCCCAGCAACCATCCCTTCCCCGGTTGTCCTAGAGACTCCTCACCCAGGACACAGAGTACATCTTGATGATTTAAATGAAAGCAATAACATAATCAAAACAATTTCAAACTGCCTGAGTCCTGGGGGAAAGAAAACACATTTCAGGAAAATTGGACACCTCATAATTCATTCCTTTGCACAGTCATTAAATTAAAAAAAATTATATCTAAAATAGGATGTAGACTTCCTAGAAGATGTTCTTGAAACTTAAAAACTCAAGAGTTCTAAACTGGACGGTCTGTTAAAGCTTTATCAATGCCATTGGAGGGTTTTAATGATTTAGGATTTTTAGATCTGTACCTGCCAAAATTATCTTCTACAGATATTACCACCTATGTGTATAAGGTGAAATGCCACTTCTCTGATTTAATTGCCTGCAGCTTTGGGCTATCTATATGTGCTCATATGGACTATTCTATGCATACTTTGCAGTGATTCCCATCCCATAATTTCAGCACCAAGCCTTATTTCAGGGCAATGTCGACAACATATATCCATCAAATTGAAAGTCAGTTCTATCTCTTTCAAGAGGAAACATCAAGTCCATGTGCCAACACATGAGCCAACATACACAGCACCTCCACTAAAAAGTCTGATGAGGCCAATTAAATCCCCACTCTCTGGGAGAGGTCACTGCTAAGCTGAGTGACCTGTGCTGGGGGGCAGTCCAGAGAGCTGCGGTGCCACGGAGAACCTAAGAAGCTGCCTGGAGGAAGTAACATCTAAGCTGAGGGCTGAAAAATCAGATCGGGATGAGATAGAGAGTTGGACTATAAGGAAAGCTGAGCGCCGAAGAATTATTGCTTTTGAACTGTGGTGTTGGAGAAGACTCTTGGAGATCCAACCAGTCCATCCTAAAGGAAATCAGTCCTGAATATTCATTGGAAGGACTGATGCTGACGCTGAAACTCCAATACTTTGGCCACCTGATGCAAAGAGTTGACTCATTGGAAAAGACCCTGATGCTGGGAAATACTGAAGGCAGGAGAAGAAGAGGACGACAGAAGATGAGATGGTTGGATGGCATCACCGACGTGGCAGACATGAGTTTGAATAAACTCTGGGAGTAGGTGATGGACAGGGAGGCCTGGCGTGCTGCAGTCCATGGGGTCACAGAGAGTCAGATACGACTGAGAGACTGAACTAAACTGAGGAAAGAGAGAAGGCACAGGGTGTTCTGGGCAGAGAGAATAGCCTAAAATCAGAGAGCAGAGCAAGCACAGCCCACCCAGGGGAAGATGGAGCACAAAGCTTGCGTGGGGTGATGGTGATAGAAGAGGCTCAGGAAGAGGGTGAGGAAGGATCACCAGCAACCCTGCAAACCACCTCAAGGAATTTGCTTAGCCCAGTGGAAGCCATTCAAGTATTTTAAGAGAGGAAGCAATTGCATATACATTTTTTAAAAAGTCACTTTGCAACAGAATGAAGAGATAGACAAAACCAAACCAAACCAACAGCAGGGATTTCTCACTCTCTTCTTTATAACTTTTAAATTTTACATAATTTCAAAACAGTAATATGTGTCACCTGTGATAAAAAACAATAAAGCCATTTTCATTATTCAGATTTTAAAAACCTACCTTGGCAAAAGACCTGAACAGATACTTCACCAAAGAACATGGATTGAAAAACAAGCATTGGAAAAGATGCTCGTATCATATGGCGTCAGGGAAATGCAAATTAAACAGTGAGATACCACTGTATGCCTCTTGGAATGGCCAAAACCCAGAACACTGATGTGATTAAATGCTGGCAAGGATGTAGGACAACAGGGACTCTCGTTCACTGCTGGTGGGAATGCAAAGTGGTGCAGCCACTTTCAAAGACAATCTAGTGGTTTCTTACATAACTAAGCATCCTCTTAACATATGACCCAGAAATCATGCTTCTTGGTATTTACTGAAATGAGTTGAAAACTTATGTTCAATACAAAGACATGCACATAGATGTTTATCACAGCTTTATTCATAATTGTCAACACTTGAAAGCAACCAAGATGCCCTTCAGTAAGTAAATGGATAAATTGTGGTATATGTAGAAAATGAAATATTATTGAGCTCTAAAAAGAAATGGGCTATTAAACCATGAAAAAATATGGAGGAAACTTAAATGCATATTTCTAAGTAAAAAATGCTAATCTGGAAAGGTTACACACAGTATGACTCCAATGATAAGATATTCTGGAAAAGGTAAATGTTGTTGTTATTTAGTTGCTAACTTGTGTCTGACTCTTTGGGACCCCATTAACAGTAGCATACCAGACTTCCCTGTCCTTCACTATCTCCCAGAATTTGCTCAAACTTCTGCCCTTCACTATCTCCCAGAATTTGCTCAAACTCATGTCCACTGAGTTGGCGATGACATCCTCATCATCCCCTTCTCCTTCTGCCTTCAGTCTTTCCCAGCATCAGGGTCTTCTCTAATGAGTCAGCTCTTCCCTTCAGGTGGCCAAAATATTGGACCTTCAGCTTCAGTATCAGTCCTTCCAATGAATATTCAGGGTTGATTTCATTTCAGATTGACTGGTTTGATCTCCTTGCAGTCCAAGGGACTCTCAAGCATCTTCTCCAACACCACAGTTCAAAAGCATCAATTCTTCAGTGCTCAGCTTTCTTTATTGTCCAACTCTTACATCAATACATGACTACTGGAAAAACCATAGCCTTGATTAGATGGACCTTTGGCAAAGTAATGTCTCTGCTTTTGAATATGCTGTCTAGGTTTGTCATAGCTTCTCTTCCAAGGAGCGAGTGTCTTTTAATTTCATGGCTGCAGTCACCATCTGCAGTGATTTTGGAGCACAAGAAAATAAAGTCTGTCACTGTTTCCATTTTTGCCCCGTCTGTTTGCCATGAAATGATGGGACTGGATACCATGATCCTAGGTTTTTGAATGTTGAGCTTTAAGCCAACTTTTTCACTTCCTCTTCCACCTTCATCAAAAGGCTCTTTAGCTCCTCTTTGTTTTCTGCCATTAAAGTGGTTGTTGTTGCTCAGTTGCTCAGTCATGTCCGACTCTTTGCAAACCCATGGACTACAGCACACCAGGCTTCCTGGTCCTTCACCATCTTCTGCAGCTTGCTCAAACTCATGTCCATCGAGTCAGTGATGCCATCCAACCATCTCATCCTCTGTCGTCCCCTTCTCCTCCTGCCTTTAATCTTTCCCAGCATCAGGGTCTTTTCCAATAAGTCAACTCTTCGCATCAGGTGGTCAAAGTATTGGAGCTTCAGCTTAAGTATCAGTCCTTCTAATGAATATTCAGTATTGATTTCCTTTAGGATTGATTAGTTTGATCTCATTGCTGTCCAATGGACTTCAAGAGTCTTCTCCAACACCACAGTTCCAAAGCATCAATTCTTTGGCACTCAGCTTTCTTTATGGTCCACCTCTCACATCCATACACAACTACTGGAAAAATCATAGCTTTGACTATATGGCCTTTTGTTGGCAAAGTAATGTCTCTGCTTTTGAATATTCTGTCTAGGTTAGTCATAGCATTTCTTCCAGAGAGCAAGTGTCTTTTAATTTCATGGCTGAAGTCACCATCTGCAGTGATTTTGAAGCCCAAGAGAAAAAAGTTTGTCACTGTTTCCATTGTTTCCCTATCTATCTGCCATGAAGTGATGGGACCCAACCCCATGATCTTAGTTTTCTGAATGTTGAGCTTTAAGCCAACATTTTCACTCTCCTCTTTCACTTTCATCAAGAGCCTCTTTAGTTCCTCTTCACTTTCTGCCATAAGGGTGGTGTCATCTGCATATCTGAGGTTATTGATATTTCTCCTGGCAATCTTGATTCCAGCTTGTGTTTATCCAGCTCAGCGTTTCTCATGATATACTCTGCATATAAGTTAAATAAGCAGGGTGACAATATACGGCCTTGACCTACTCCTTTCCCAATTTTGAACCAGTCAGTTGTTTCATGTCTGGTTCTAACTGTTGCTTCTTGACCTGCACACAGATTTCTCAGGAGGCAGGTAAGGTAGCCTGATAATCCCATCTCTTTAAGAATTTTACACAGTTTGTTATTTACGATCCACACAATCAAAGGCTTTAGTGTAGTTAAAGAAGCAGAAGTAGATGTTTTTCTACTTCTAAGGTAAACCTATGAGACAGTACAAAGATCGATTTTTGCCAGGGGTTAGAGGGGAGGGAGGGATGAACAGGCAGAACATGAAAGAATTATAGGGCAATGAAAGTATTCTGTATGATAGTCTAATGATGGATATGTGTCATTATGCATGTGTTTAAACCCACAGAATGTACAACACCAAGAGTGACCCCAGCATTAACTCTGGGTGATGACGCGGTGTCAATGTAGGTTCATCTCTTGTAACAGATGCACCTCTCTGGGGCAGGATTTTGATAATAGGGGAGGTTGTGCATCTGTGGGGTATATGGGAAATCACTGTATTTTTTGCTTCATTTTGCTGTGAAACTAAAACTTCTCTGAAAAAATGTCTATCAAAAAGAAAGGAGAAAGAAAAAACAAAGAAGCGAAAAGCAGAGTCCCCGCCCCCTCCCCAGGCCCTCCCCCTGGAGTTGAGCGGAGGGGAACGGGGTGAGGCAGGAGGCAGGGAGAGCTCCCCAGAGGGGCGGGGACCGCGCAGGAGGGCCGGGGACTGCGGCTGCTGCGCAGAGGCGATCGGGGCGGGATCTGGGAGCACCTCCTAGACCTGGGGCTTGACTGGCTGGTGGGGTTGGAGGGTAGGGCAGAGGAGGAGATTCAGGAGCACGATGAAGCTCTGCCTCACCAGCCACGTGGGGTGATGCTGGTCACAGAGACCGGCAGCATCGAACAACCAGCCAACACGCAGAGCCAGTCACACTTCATGGAGATGAAACCACACTATGTGTGGTTCTTTGTGACTGGCTTTTTTAAACTTAACAGAGTATTTTTGAGGTGCATCCAGGTTGCAGCATGCGTCATTCCTTTTAATGGCCATATAGTATTTCCATTGTATGCGGATACGTTATATTTTATTTATCCATTCATCAGTTGATGGACATTTGGGTTGTTTCTACTTTTTGACTGTAATGAATAATGCTGCTGTGAAAATCTGTGGACACACTTCTGTGTGAACATATCCTTTCATTTTTCCCATTGCTTGCTTGTATACTAACACTGTGTTAAGAAATTGCCAGGCTGTTTTCACAAAATGCCCCTAGATCCCCAGTAACATTTTTTTTTTTTTGGCTTTAAAACTTATTTTGTTTGATAATAGTATATCAACTCCAACTTTCTTATAGTTATCTTTTACCTTTTGAAAAAGATGATTTTATCACAAATGTGTGCTGCCATAACTAGTATATTATTAAGTTATGCATGTTTTCAGCTTGATTAAAATGATGTCACACTATAAACATTGTCTTCTTGGAGTTGCTCTTTTCACTCATGCTATTTCTAAGACTCATCTATGTTTTTGTATGTTATTATAATTACATTTTCACTGCTGTGTAATACTCTACTTTGTGACCCTACCATAATTTATTTATCCATCCTCCTATCAATGGATATTTGAAATGTTCCCACATTTCCAGTATTTTGCTACTACTAATATATTGCTACTGTAAACATTCTTATCTTTTCTTGTTCTCAAAGTGACCAGTGACAGTCACAATTGGATACTTGTTAGAAATGCTTCCCTGGTGGCTCAGACGGTAAAGCGTCTGCCTGCAGTGTGGGAGACCCGGGTTTGATCCCTGGGTTGGGAAGATCCCTTGGAGAAGGAAATGGCAACCCACTCCAGTACTCTTGCCTGGAAAATTCCGTGGACTGAGGAGCCTGGTGGGCTACAGTCCATGGGGTCGCAAAGAGTCGGACACGACTGAGTGACTTCACTGTCATCCCAGACTCACTGAATCAGAAACTCTGCAGGTGGGGCCCAGAAATCTGTAGGTTTTTAAAATTTTGTTTTTATTTATTTATTTTGGCTTTAGTAGCAGCATGTGGGATATGTTTCAGGGGTAGCACATGTGACCTAGTTCCCTGACCAGGGATGGAGACTCCTGCACTGGGAGCGTGGAGTCATAGCCACTGGACCACTACAGAGGTCCCAAACTGTAGGTTTTAACAAGCCCTCTAGGGGGCTTCTGATGCCTGATGAAATTTGAGAGTCATTGCTCTAGGGTATAAAAAAGAGTGGCATTTCAGGATTCTAGGCAACAGGTTGTTTCCCAAAGTGGTTGTTCCATGTAACTCTCCATCATCAGTGTCTATGAGCCCCCACGGACACACCCCCTTTCAGCACTTACGGTTGCTGGTGCTTTCTCCTCCCTGGCTGTGCTGCCGTTATCTCCGAAGCGTAGTTGTACCCCGCACAGGGGCGGCTCGGCCGTCACTGTGGATAAAAGCTTCTCTCTGAAATGTGTTTTTGTTTTACAGGAGTACATGCACCATCTGCTCCTCCTGGAACACCGTGCCGAGGAGCAGTTCCTGGAGCACTGGCTGAACCCACACTGCAAACCCCACTGCGACAGGAACCTGGTCCATCCCATCTAAGAGGCTCGGGACCAGCCTCTGGTATGTTCCCTCTCCCAGGCCTTCTGTTTCAGGGAGACAGCAGTGGGCAATGCAGGCAGGACTCCGGGGGCCTTTGAGAACATGATGCTGCAGGAACCAGCAGGTCAGTTAGTTTCGGGTTGGAGAGTGGGAGGGGCGAGGCGTGAGAGGTGGGTGGGGACCAGGTGGAGAGGCTCACTGGGGACACGCAGGGGGCCTGACTCCTGCTGAGCCACCAGGAGACCCCAAACAGGGGCGGGGTGAGACCCCAAACAGGGGAGGGGTGAGACCCCACACAGGGGAGGGGTGAGGTCCCAAATAGGGTAGGAACGAGATCCCAAGTAGGGGAGGTACGAGATCCCAAGTAGGGGAGGTACGAGACCTCATTTGCCACCCACAAAGAGTCCCTCTGGAATACAAAACTGGAGAAGTGTGGCTTGTTGAGACTTGGGTCTTTCCAGGGGGGCGTCAACATCCATGGGCTTGACGGGTGACATCACAAGGGTCACCACTGTCACCAGGATCAGAAACTTTTTTTTTTGCTCGGTCTTAGTTCTCTGACCAAGGATCACACCCAGGTCCCAGGGGTGGGAACACCAAGTCCTAACCACTAGACTGCCAGCGCCTTCTTTACTGCCTCCGCACCTCTCAGCCTGGGTCCCTGCCCAGCCAGCCCAGTCTGCCCTCCTCCTTCGGCTCTGCCGTTTCAGTGCCCCTGAGCTGGACGGCTCAGCCTTCTTGGGACACCCGAGCCCTACACCTCTGTTCCTGCGAGGGGCTGCTTGCTGGTTCCCTCACTGTCCATCTGTGTCCATGTCCTCGCTCCCTTCCAATTCTTGCCAGATAACACAGCAAAACCCCTTCAGAGGTGAAGCTGGGTGAGTTTCATTTCTCCTCTGTCATGTGGATGGAGTAAGCAGGACAGAATACACAACTTGACACTCGATCAGCTGTGATTAACAGACGTCTTTTTCCCTTCTTGTTCATTCGGTGCCATTGTGAGTAGACACATGAACACCCCCTTCAGAGGACTGCTCTTTGTAATTTTCAGGGTGCTGTTACACAAAACCTCTCATTTGGTCCTCTGAACATCCTTGGGTCATTGCAGGGCGTGAGTCTTAGTCCTGTTTTTTTTTTTTTTTTTTTCCTTTTTTAGTTTTGGTTGTGCTGGGTCTTCGCTGCGACACTTAGGCTTTCTCTAGTTGCAACGAGCAGGGTCTACCCTTCGTTCCAGTGGGCGGGCTTCTCATTGCAGAGGCTTCTCTTGTTGCGGAGCACAGGCGCTAGGCACACGGGCTTCAGGAGTGGCGGTACTCAGGCTGAGTAGTTGTGGCTTCTGGGCTCTAGAGCATGGGTTCGGTGGTTGTGGCACATGGGCTTACTGGGTCCGCAGCGTGTGAAATCTTCCCAGCCATTTGTTGAACCCGTGTCCCCTGCACTGGCAGGCGGGTCTTATCCCCTGGACCACCAGGGAAGTCCTTAATCCTGTTTTATAGGGGATTTAACTGAGTGTGATTAAGCGACTAACGCATGCCAGCCCGTGGCTGATATGGCTGTCTTCTGACAGTCCCAGATCCTGCACGCTTTCTGCACGCTGTATTGCTGGGACCTGTGTGTGTGTGTTCCGGGGGTAGATGGGGCATGGTCCTCCTGAACAGTGAGAGGAGCCTCTCCTAGGAACGGAACAGGAGTTCTGTGTTTGAGGTCTAGGGGCTCTGCTAACATCCAGCTTTAGTCCCTCCAGGCTCTGAGCTGGTTCCTTCCTCTGCCAGCACTTGTTCCTCCCCTGGCACCTAAGACCTTTGTCCTCCAGCATCAGAAGCCCTTGCTTGCGGAGTACATAAGCCCTCAGACCCTGGAACCTGGCGGGCTTGGGTTTGGCACTCTTGGGTTTCTGCTCTGTGACCCTGGACAAGTCCCCTACCCTCTCTGAGTCTCTGAGTTGGGGTAGTGATGATGTGTACAGAGCCAGGCATGTCGTGACTGACTCCACGAGCAGGGCCCATTGTCACCTTGGTGCAGGCCAGGTGAGAGGAGAGACTTCCAGGTTGGCGAGCCTCAGGGCAGCAGCCTCGCCTCTGGTGGTGGTGGGCTGGCTCCTGCAAAACAGAGGATTCCACGGGGGCCTCGCTTCAGAAGACCAGGAAGCGGCTGGTGGGGGGGGGGGGTGGGTATAGCATTCTGACTGTGACTCCACTTCGGAAAAAAATATTCCTCACTTTTCTCTCAGCTTCCTCATTTGTAACACGTAAGGGTTGCCCCTCATATGGCTATTCAGAGCATTAAAAAAGTCAGGGCGTGGAAAACAGTACTGCCCCGGCACATGCTAGGAAGTGTTCAGGAAATGACAATTTGGTAGCTGTTTCCCTTGCTCTCCTCCTCCCCACTTTTTCTTCTTTATCAACACATCATCACATTGACATTATTTTCTTTAAAAAATTTTTTTAAAAAAACCTTTTAATTTTATATTGGAGTACAGCCAATTAACACTGTTGTGATAGTTTCAGGTGGATAGCAAAGGGTCTCAGCCATATATATACATGTATCCTTTCTCCCCCAAACTCCCCTCCCATCCAGGCCGCTCAGTAATATTGAGCAAAGTTCCCTGTGCTATACAATAGGTCCTTGTTGGTTATCCATTTTAAATGTAGCAGTGTGTACCTGTGGAGCCAAAACCCCCTGACTATTCTTTCCCTAGATCTTTCCCCCCTGGTAACCGTAATTTCCTTCTCTAAATCTGTGACTCTATTTCTGTTTTGTAAACAAGTTCATTTGTATAATTTCCTTTTAGATTCTTCACGTAAGAGATAGCATATGATATTTGTCTTCCTCTGTCTGACTTAGTTCACTTAGTATGACAATCTCTAGGTCGATCCATGTTGCTGAAAATGGCATTATTTCATTCTTTTTAGTGGCTGAGTAATATTCCATTGTATATACGTACCACATTCTTTAGCAACATCATCATCATCATAACATTATCTTCTTGTTTTTTTCCAGCAGGTGCTTTGATGAGCAAAGGCCTGGATACTATTGAAACAAGATGAGCCTCCTTTCATTTCTTTTCCAGTTGTGGAGTGGAGATCTCCAGGGCTTGTGAATTGTGGGCACAGCAAGATTGTGTTGGAGACTAACGGCAAATATTTATGCTGCTTCACTTTACTAACCTGAACAGCTCATTAAAACCAATCCCTTAAACTGTAGATCCTCCCTCCCTCCCCTTCAATGGTCCCTTCCTACCAGTTTGAAGGGTAAGTAGAAGGGGAATCGTTCCTGGGGCTGGTGGAGCTGGGACCTCTAGAACAGGAGAGAGGTTAGTGGGAAAGCCTTGTTCAGCTCAGTGAAACACACCACTCAGGCTGTGGGGGTTTTGGTCATTGCTTTTTTTCCTCTCTCCTTTTCTGCTCTAATAAATACTGGTGTTAAACCTACTTTCCATTGGTGTCTGTTTTCATTTCCTAGAAGAAGAGAAGCAGAAAATTTCTCCCTTGTTTATCTTTGTGACTCCAGCATCAGAAAATTCACTCTTCTTAGAATAGTTGGATGGATGAAAACACAAACACCCAGCAGTTTTCCACAAAGGTCATCTTTTTTGGTAAAGAGATTATTTGTCCAAGACCAGCTGTGGGAATATGGCCATAAGTTAGTACTAGGTCCACACCCTGGTCTTGTAGTCAAGGGGACATTTCTTGTGGAAAGTGGGTCACAGCTTCCGTATGTCAGTGCCCCTTACCTGCTCACAACCCCCAGAATCAGAGATTGGACTAATAAAGACCAACAAAAGTAGAAACTGGGAAGGCAAGGGAAAGTGGGCTGGGTGGTCCTACGGAGAATGTGGCATCCTCAAAAAGGATAAGGAGAGATGCTCGTCCACCCTGGGTTACAGAGGCGGGTCTGTGCCAAGGGAGCCCAGGAGGGCTTGTCCAGGAGACAGCTACTGAGCTTCTCAACAATGATACTATATTTATTTTATACGCACTAAAGGTCTGCCTAGTCACAGTAGTCATGTGCAGATGTGAGAGCTGGGCCATAAAGAAGGCTGAGTGCCGAAGAATTGATGCTTTCAAACTGTGGTGCTGGAGAAGACTCTTGAGAGTCCCTTGGACAGCAAGGAGATCCAACCAGTCCATCCTAAAAGAAATCAACCCTGAATATTCATTGGAAGGACTGATGCTGAAGCTGAAACTCCAATACTTTGGCCTCCTGATGTGAAGAGTCAACTCATTGGAAAAGACCCTGATGCTGGGAAAGATTGAGGGCAGGAGAAGGGGTGACAGAGGATGAGATGGTTGGATGGCATCATTGACTCAATGGACATGAACTTGAGCAAACTGTGGGAGATAGTGAAGGACAGGGAAGTCTGGTGTGCTGTCGTCCATGGGGTGGCAAAGAGTCGGACACGACTGAGCGACTGAACAACAATGGGCTGAGCATGTGCATGCTCAGTTGAGTTCAACTCTGTGACCCCAAGGACTGCAGCCCACCAGCCTCCTTGGTCCATGGGATTTCCCATGCAAGAGTACTGGAGTGGGTTTCCATTTCCTACTCGAGAGGATCTTCCTGACCCAGGGATCAAACCCACACCTCTTGTGTCTCCTGCACTGGCAGGTGGCTTCTTTACCAACTCTGCCACCTGGGAAGCCCACGATGGGCTGAACCCCGCACAGAGATTTTTATATACATTACTTCAACTGATCATCACACTGTAGACAAAATACATTGCCTGCGTTTCAGTAAACAATGAATGTTGCCCACCATCAAGCCATCAACCACTGCAGCTACCCCTGACCATGTGTCCTGAAGGGAATTCAGGACAGAGAAAAACAGGATCCTGGCCCTAGATAGTGGAGATGCCTATCGAAGGAATAATTTCAACGTGTCCAGAGTTGCCACTTCCATAGACGGCAAGGTGGCGCTAGTGGTAAAGAATCTGCCTACCAATCCAGGAGATGTAAGAGACCAGAGTCTTGCCTGGAAAATCCCATGGACAGAGAAGCCTGGCAGGCTACAGTCTACGGGGTTCTCAAGAGTCAGAGATGACTGAAGCGACTTAGCACGCATAGATAGAAAAGCAGTAAATTCATTCATTTATTGAGTAATTCATTAATTCATTGAGTAAATTCACTGAGATGTCTGCTTTTTTGTGATTAGCAGTAATTTTTTGATGTTTGCCTACAAGTCTTCTATTATTTTCTGGCGGCACCATGTGGCTTGCAGGATCTTAGTTCCCCAAGTAGGGATTGAACCTGGGCCATGGGAATGAAAGCGTTGAGTCCTAACCACTGGGAATTCCTTGTTTCCACCCCGCCCCCCAGCAAAAAGTCCTGTATGTTGTGGCTTCTCCCCAAATCTGGGAGGCCGTGTCTCGGGCTATAGTCCTCAGTAAGGTCCCTGAATAAAACTTCACTTGAAACCTTTAGGTGGTACTTTTTTCTTCAGTTGACAACACCTACTCTGGGAAGTGACTGTAGTGATTATTCCCACTTTATAGATGAGAAAACTGAGGTTTACAGAATTTAGGTGGTGTATTAATTTTCTATCTCTCTATAAAAGAAGACCAGAACCCTTAAGACAAATTTATTTTCTTACATTCTGCGGGTCAGAAGTCTAACATGAGTGTCATGAGGTTGAAGTCAGAGTGTCAGTCTCTCTGGAGCCTCCAGGGGTGAATCTGTCTCCTTGCCTTTTCCAGCTCTGGAGTCTGCCTGCATCTCTCATCTTGTGTCTTTTTTCCTCCATCTTCAAGGCCAGGAATAAGGAGCTCTTCTCTAACCATATTGTTCTGAGTGGTCCTCCTGCCTCACTCATCCACTTTTAAGTACCTTTGTGATTACACTGGACTCACTCACATAAGCCTGGACAACCTCCCTATCTTAAGGTCAGTTGATTAGCAACCTTGATTCCCTGTCACCACTCAAGCTAACATACTTACAGGTTCCAGGGAATGAGATGTGGACATCTTGGAGGGAAGGCATTATTCTGCCTACTATAGGCTATTTGTTCAAGTCCCTGCAGAGCTAGAATCTGATCCTAGGAAGCCCCACATTACTCTGAGCCCCCCAAACACTGGTCCTCTGCCCTTAACCTGAAATTCGCCTGCCTTAAGTAGTCACCTCATTGTTCCATCTGAGCTTCTTGAGTGCTCAGGATGTGTCTTTACTGGGACCCCACTGCACCCCATCTAGCAGGGGTGTCACTGAGCACCAGACCTGTTTCGTGGGTCTGATACTTAACTCAGGGGCTTGGATGGGGCGCAGCGGCAGACAGAGCTGTCCTGTGCAGGCCACCACCATGCCTGGGTCTCGGGGTGTTTGCTAAGAAGTAGGAGCCGCACATGTGTGTGGGGCACAGAATGCAAGATGATTTCCCTGATGAGTCCCAAAGATGAGAAGGCATGAAGCAGAATTCACAGCAAAGCAGACCCTGAGGGAGCCGAGGTCTCCTGTCCCATCAGAGAAAGAGGGGATTCTTTGAGTTGCTAGGAACCCTAGATGAGGCTCAGATCTCAGGGGCAGACACTCCTCTTATGATCAGGGGGAATTCTTCCTTGGTCAGACGGACCCTGATTTTCAACCTCCTCCCTGGAGGCTCATTGGGGCACACAGTCCCTGAGGCCACAGACGAAGGGGCTCGAGCTCTGGGTTCACAGTGAGCTCCCTTCAAAGTCAGCTCCCCTGCCTCACAGACAGAGGGTTCAGCAAACGGACTTGGGGCTTCCCTGGTGGTCCAGGGGCTAAGGATCTGCCTTGCAGTGCAGGGGACACAGGTTAGATCCCTGGTCCAGGAAGATCCCACGTGCCTTGGGGCAACTAAGCTCATGAGCCACAACTACTGACGCCAAGTGCCTAGACCCCATGCTCTGCTGCAACAAGAGAAGCCACCTCAATACGAAGCCTGCACGCCATGATTAGAGAGTAGTCCCCGCTCTCCACAACTAGTGAAGGCCCCAGCGCAGCCACAAAAACCCAACACAGCCAAAAGGAATAAACAAATAAAAATAAAATACTTACAAAAAGAAAGAAAACAGGCTTGGAGCCAGTTGAATAACTTCTCTGGGTCTCAACTGATCCATAAAATGGGAATAATAATAATAGCACCTAGTTCAAATGTTATTGTGATTATTCCCTTGAGTGAGTGCCCAGTTGCTCAGTCACGTCTGACTCTTTGCAAGCCTGTGGACCATAGCCCATCAGGCTCCTCTGTCTACGGAATTGTCCAGGCAAGAATACTAGAGTGGGTTGCCATTTCCTCCTGTAGGAGATCTTCCTGACTCAGGGATTGAACCTGCATCTCCTGCTTGGCAGATGGATTCTTTACCACTGCGCCACCTGGGAAGCCCTTTCCTTTATCCAGTAGCACTCCATAAAAGTAGTCATTACTATTTAAAAAAAATTATTGGATGTTGTTTTATTAATCAAGATAAATTCTTTCTATTTATGTATTGGGGCTTCCCTGGTGGCTCAGACGGTAAAGAATTTGCCTGCAATGCAGGAGACCTGGGTTCAAACCCTGGGCTGGGAAGATCCCCTGAAGAGGAGATTGGCAGCTCACTCCAGTGTTCTTGCCTGGAGAATTCCATGGACAGAGGGGCCTGGTGGGCTACAGTCCACGGGGTTGCAGAATCAGACAGGACTGAGAGACTAACGCTATTTATGTATTAAAACTTCTTATTTAGGGAAGAGGTAGAGAGTGGTTGGGGGAATACAGGATACAGAAAGGCTGCCCTCCTATTTGAGAACAAGTTGCTATCTTTATATTATTGAACCTTCACGTGTGTGAGCATGATCAATCTCAGCATTTATTTAGGCCACTTTCTAGCATTCATCATTACAACTTTATAATTTTTTTTGTAAAGATTATACATACTTTTTGTCTGCATTATTCCTAGGCACCTTGCAGGACTTTTAAAATTATAACTGGAATTTTCTTAAAATTACATTTTCTCAGAAATTCCCCGGTGGTCCAATGGTTAGGACTCCACACTTTCACTTCCAAGGGGGTGGCTTAGTTGGTTATTCTGCTGTATATAAGAGTAATATTGATTTTTATATACTGTTTCCAGACACCTTTTTGATATCTCTTATTAATTCTAATAGTTTCAGGTTTTGAGAGGGTTACTATGTATGACCTTTGCTCCTCTACCAAGTTTAGAACAAATTAAGAAGTTAGGAGTCTGCCGGAGTCGGATAGTCAGAGGTACAAATTATCACCTTAATTCTTCACAAAATTGTTCCGGAGATATGGATTAGGTTTGTGGCTACAGTAGGCTCTTTAATATCCTATTCCACAATTAAATGTACCCAGTTGCAGGCAGAGCTGGAAAACGGCTGGTCTTGCCATTGTAGACATCACAGGGTGTGGGAGGAGAGGATGAGAGGTTCCTATGGGCAGGCTGGTTCCCCAAGAGGGTAGAAAGGAGGGTGCTGGTCTCTGCAGGCCCAGTTCTTTCTCCAAACTTGATAAGTTGTTCTTCAGTGATGGGTGAGGGAGCAAAGAGAGCCCAGGGGTGCTGTTCTAATGGAGTTATCACCACGAAGAACCATCAACATGAAGGAACAAGCGTCCCTCGAATACTGTAGGTTCCCTTGCATTTTCTGACAATACTGCTTCTTCTGTTACAAGAGGTATAACTCTTGTTAGTTTTTCCTGTCTTATCACTACATCTAGGACTTCTACAACAGTGCTGAACAGAGGTCTTCTTGCTTCCTATCTGTGTTCAAAGGGAGTAATATGATCGCTATAGCCTTTTGGTAGAAGGCTATTTGGGGGCTATTTCTCTTCTGTTCTTAGTTTGAAAAAAAAAATTATAAGGGGTGTTTACTTTTTTGAATGCACTTTTGCATGAATTGAAATGATCATACTATTTTTAATAATATCAATGTGATAATAATTAATAGCTTTTTAATTCCTTAAAGATCCTGATCTAATGCAGCTTGTCAGGGAAGCCTTCTTATAGGGAAGGAAGGATTGTAAAGTAATCAGTCAGACAAAGGAGATGGAGGTGGGGATGAAAGGGAGGGAAGGGGGAGGGCCAGAGTCGTTGCAGGCAGAAGCAGCAGAAAGTGCAAAGGCCCCAAGGAAGGAACCACTTTGTTCTAGGAGCTTCCTGAAGGCCAGTGTGGCCTCATTTCTGAGGAGCAAGAGATGTGTCTTCGTCGAGGAGGTAGGTAGGAAGTCTCCTCCAGTCCAGTTAAACTCCCCACCAAACCTGTCAACTCAGCTGATAGAAAACAAGTCTTTGCCCCAGAGACTTATCGATTGATTAAAACTGATGTTTTTCTGTGCAGCTGCATTTGTGGTTTAAATCTATTTTTCTTTTAATTAAGCATCAGCCCTGGCTTTCCTCTCTCCTGGTCACATCAAAGTTCCTCTTCTCTTTGGTGGTTTAGTGGGCAGCAGAGAGCAGTGGCTTCAAAGCGTGGTCCTTGGGCCAGTAAAGAACTTGTCAGACAAGCGGACTCTCGGGTCCTGGGCTCGGGTAGTCTGTGTTTCAGTGAGCTGTCCAGGTAACTGGTTGACTCAGAGCTTAAGAACCACTGAGTTAGAGCTTCCTGATGTTGTGGAAAGAGCTCAAGACTGAGAGCTGGGAGGCCTGGGCTCTGGTCCTTTCTATTCATTTCTCCAACAAACATGTTTTGAGCACCTACTGTGTGCTTCCTAACATTCTAAGCCCCGGAAATCCATAAATGAACAAGACAGACAAGTCTGAACTTTAAAAAAAAAGTTTAGAATTCAGACATACATAAGCCACCGCTTTAACCATTATAAAGTATACAGTTTAGTGGCATGTAGTACATTGATGATGTTGTGCAACCATTATCACTATCCAGTTCTGGAACATTTTCTTACCCCAAAATGAGATTCTACGACCATTAGGCAGTCACTACCTGTTTGCTCCTCTCACCACCCCTTAGCAACCACCAGTCTGGTCTCTGACTCCATGGGTTTACCTATTCTCGACATTTCATGTAAACGGAATGATGCAATATGTGGCTTTTTGTGGCTGGTGTTTTTCACCGAGTATATGTTTTTACAAGTCATCCATGCTGGTGCTTATGTCAGCCCTTGATTCCTTTTTATGGCTGAATAATATTCCATTGGATGGACAGACCGCATTTTGTTCTCCCATTCATCAGCTGATGAATCATCTGGGCGTTTCCACTTTTCAGTTATTGCAAATAGTGCTGCTATGAACATGCACGTATATTTTTTTGTTTGAGTCCCTGTTTTCCATTTCTTTTGGTATATACTTAGATGTAGAGTTGCAGGGTTGTATGGCAATTCTATGTTTCAATTTTTGAGGAATCACCAGCAAACTGTTTTCTATAGTGGCTGTACCATTTACACTACACCATTAACAACGTATGAGGGTTTCAATTTCTCCACATCCTTGCCATCACTTACCTTCTGTTTTTTCCCCATTTAAAACATTTTTAATTGAATTTTACTTTTTAGTGGATAGAGCTACTTTACACTGTTATGTTACTTTCTGCTGTGCAAGGAGGTGAATCAGCTATATCTATACATACGTCCCTTCCCTCTTGAATTTCTCGCCCACCCCCACCCCCCATCGCACCCATCCAGGTCATCACAGAGCACTGACTTGATTATAGCCTTCCCAGTACCTGTGCAGAACTATCTTATGGTTTGATTTGCATTTTCCTAACAACTAATGAAGCACCTATTCACATGCTTATGGGCCATTTGTATATATTTTTTGGAGAAATTTCTATTTAAGTCCTTTATTCATTTAAAAATTCAATTGCTTTTCTTTCTGCTGTTGTTGTTGCCTCTGGTTGTCCCAGGTGGCTTGCAGGATCTCAGCTCCCCAATCAGGGATCAAACCCCAGGACACAGCGGTGAAAGCAGGAAGGTCCTGAGCACTGAACCACCAGGGAATTTCTTTTTGTTTTTGCTGTTGAAGACTGATGTCTTTGTAGCAGCTAAGAGCAGTGCTCACTAAAGGTGGAATCTTAACAAGTTACCAAGCCTGCCCTGTCTCAGCTTCCTCTTCTGTAAAACGGGGATAATAATGGAGCCTACACGAAAGGAGAGTGTGAGATGAAATGAGCTACTGGGCGCAGAGCTCTTGAAGCTCTGCTGGCACACGCGGCTTTGTGCCGTGTAACTGATAGCCTGCATTATACACGAGATGAAACTAACAATAGTAACTGGACATGGAATTACCAGAGATGAATCGCTGCTGGGAAGAAGACGAAACAGTGATGCAACAGCGAGTGACTGGAAGGCTATTTTCGGTTGGGTGGACAAGGAAGGCTTTTCGGAGGAGGTGACACTTGAGCTGACACCGGAATGACAGGAAGAAGCCAGCCAAGGGAAGATGCATGTACAGGAAGAACGTTTCAGGCCGAGGGAGCGGTGGGGCAAGACGGGAACCAGGCGGCCAGCTCCAAGGACTCCGCGGGAGACCGCCAGGGCTGCCAGCGTGGGGGCTGGGCATTCCCCGCCGGAGGGGCCTGCCTGATACTGAGAGCACGCGGGGACCTGGGCTCCGGAAGGCAGGAAACCGGGAGGCCAGGCCTCTGTGTACTAGCTGGGAAACCGGGACAGCTCAGCCCGTTGGGAAGCGCCTCTGTTTCTCTTGCTTAATGTGGCGCTGATTATGTTTATCTTACGGGCTTGCTGTGACGCTCAGATGAGATAAATTCAGAGGTGGGAGGGGGACACACTTTAGAAAATATTAATTACAGGCACGTGCAGTAGGGGGCGCTCAATTACAGTCAAGCTTAGGGCTTCCCAGGTGGCGCGGCGATAAAGAGCCCACCTGCAGATGCAGGAGCCATGGGTTTGATCCCTGCTCGGGAAGATCCCCTGGGGAAGGGAATGGCAACCCACCCAGTATTCTTGCCCGGAGAATTCCATGGACAGAGGAGCCTGGCGGGCTAAAGTCTATGGGGTCGCAGAGTTGGACACAACTGAGCGACTAACACACATATACACAAACATGCACACACACGTTATCCCCTTGTATTGGCCCAGAAGAGCATGGGTGGGTTTGAAAATACCTTTTCACGGGGACAGTCCTGGGAAATATGACCTGTGCTTTTCTGCCTCAGCATGGTGATTCTTGCAGTCCTTGTAACCTCCCTCCCGCCTTCACTGAAACTTCCTTCGAGGTTCATGAACCTTCTCTCAAGGCCCAGTCCGGCTGAGCTGCTGTTGAGCACCCCTCCCGCCCTGTGCGGGTCTGGGGCTCTGAAGGTGAATGGCATGGTCGGCGACTTCCAGGAGATTCAGTGCTGCCTTCTCCACGATGTTTCTTGAGAAGGACTGTGAGCTCCTTCCTGTGCCGCGGCAGCGATTTCTCCTCAGGGGATAAAAGACCTCAGGGAACGAGCTGGGATTTGGAGCTCTGGTCTCCTCCTTACAAGTATCCAGGGTGCAGGCTGCCTCGCAGCGGCCAGAGTGCAGTGAAGCCACACCGCGGGACTGAACACCAGATCCACCACTCACTGATTTAACCTCTCTAGGCCTCAGTCTCCTCATCTGTGAAATGGAGGTAATAGTACTTCACAGGATTGCAGTAAAGATGCAGTCTAGTTAACTGGGAGATAGATACAGCACTAGATGACTGCTTGACAGGTATTATGTAAATATTTGCTTATTAAATAAAATCAGTAAAGAGAACTGTGATGTGGGCAAGCCACACAGCCCGAGCTTTAGTTTCCTAATCTGTCCGTTGGGTGACTGTGGCTCCCGTGGGGAAAATGTGTGCCCAGGGCCTGGTTCACGGGAGCCCTCCACAGGGCCGGTCCTCTCCTGCCTTTCAGCCCTGGGTCCTGCTGGGCCCCTGGCGGCCTTTCTCACAGCCATGCACGCCACCGGGAGCAGCAGCAACAGGCCTTATCTGTAAGCCCAGAGCCCACAAGGGGACTTCTCGGCAGATGGATGCGCCGCGAAATCGGAGAAGAGGAGGATGGGGGCAGCGCGTGTGCGTGTCTGCGTGTCTCCCTGGGTGCGGCTGTCTGTGTCTGCGCCGGGGCAGCCGTGGGGGGACACAGCGAGGCCTCCCTGCATCTCACAGGCTGCGGGGAAGGAGCAGTCTCGCCCAGCCCGGGGCGAGGCTGGGGGGCGGGGGCACCCGGCTGCGAGGGCCCGGCCGGCCACTGGGGGTCAGTATGTCCCCGCCGCTGGCCGCTTTACCTGCTCGGGCCGGCGCCCACTGACAGTTCCTGACAGTTTGCAACATCTCCTGCCCCAACGTTAAAAAAGAAGAAAAAAAATTTAATTAATTAATGTATCTTTCTCCGTAGCAAAGAAGGGAGCCCAGACAACCGAAATAACAAGCCGACTCTCTTTGCTGGAAAACGCAGGAGGTGGTTAAACCGACCCGGCCTTCGCATTCCTGGGCTGAAGGAATTAAGAATCCAATTGTGGTTTCTGCTCTGGTTATCTTGGTGCCGGCGAGGGTGCCACGGGGCAAAATGTGCTGAATTCTCCCTTTTCTGTTTTCTTCCTCGGCGAGGAGGAGAGCGTTAATGCCGGCTGGCAGCTACATGAAACTGAGATGGATGGTAATGGGGTGTGTTAGCAAACAAGGGCAGGAAATAAAGTGTCATATTTTCTGGAGGGCCAACTGCTCCCCGGAGACAGTGTGGCAGCATTCTAGTGAGGAGACACTTTGAAGCAAAAAAAAAAAAAAAAAACAAAACCCTGCATAATCTTCTCTCTCTCTCTGTATGTGTCTCTGTCTCCTTCACTTTTTGGTGCCTCTCTGGTGAGACATAAATTCTGTCTTATCCCAGGGCTGGCGAACAGGCAAATAACTGGGCACCGAACAGAAAAAAAAAAAAAAAATCCCACACTCAGACTCCAGCTTCAATGTTTAGCTATTCCTTTGTCTCGGGTTGAGTCTGGAGATAAAGGAGACTTCAGGAGGTAGATGGACACTTCACCACTTCAGAGCTGCCTGCCTGGAAGCCCAGTCCCTGTGTGATGGTGACCCCCCTCCTCAAGCCCACTGATCCCCAAGCTGTCCGATGCCCTGAAGCTGGGCCCTTACTGGTGCTTCTGCACCCACAGGGGACACCCTCAGCCCCCATGCTGCACCCTCCTCACCCTCCTTCTCTGCACCGTCTTGATTTCTCTGCAAGGACCCGAGGCTTCCACGGGACTCGCGTCCCCACCCGCGCTGGCCCTCGTGTGCACCCAACATCACAGCCTCTCTGACCAAGGTGCTCTTTGAAGACCTCTCTGCTCTCTCCGCCCTGGTAGTCCTGGCACCTGGCGCGGATGTCTGGTACATTCTCCTAGGTGCTCGATCCATGTTTGTGAGTGAAGAACTGGCGATGTCCTGAACTGCGTGCTAGAGATCATAGAACCAATATGTACTGAAGACATTCTCTGTCCTAAATGTTTTGCACACTTTCTCTCATACACTCCTTGAGCCATCCCTGGGAGAAAGGAACTAGCACATCTGTTATCCTCAGCATTTCCATTTTATGGATTTGGAAGTTGAGCCTTGCAAGAGGAAACCGAGTTGTCCACAGCTGTGGAACATGGCAACCTCTGAGCAGAGAGGTAATTGGGCATCAGGGCTTCAGGACCTCTGCCTCCTTGTATGGACCAGTCCCTGGCCCCTGGTTCCACAGCATGGCACGTCGCACTAGCTAATTTGTTCGACTGTAGACACACTTGCTCCTCCGGGCTGGGGCCCTGCTTGCAGCTTCTCCATAGCCCTCAAGAGAGAAGAGACCCAATCAGGGCAGGGGGCGGAGTCCTCCAAAAGCAGGATCCTGGGTTCGGCTTTGGTTTGGACTGAATGGATCCCCATGGGGCCCAACTCTTCTGGACTGTGGGGCCAGGCTGCCTGGATTCAGACTTCAACCCTGCCACTTACTAACAGGGCCCATCACATAATCTCTCTGGGCCTTGGTTTGCTCATTTGCAAAAAAAAAAAAAAAAAAAAAGGGCATAATAGGAGCACCTACCTGTACACAGGCTGTGGGGATTGAATGAGGGGGTACAGTTGTGTTGAGGATGTGTGTGTGTTCAGTTGCTCCGTCATGGTCTGACTCTTTGCAACCCTGTGGACTGTAGCCTGCCAGGCTCCTCTGTCCACGAGATTTTTCAGGCAAGAATACTGGAGTGAGTTGCCAGATTCTTCTCCAGGGGATCTTTCACACCCAGGGATCGAACTTGCCTCTCTTGGCAGGCGGGCTCTTTAGCGGGCGCTGGGCACTCACACCTGCTATGTGTTAGTGGTTCTCATTTGAGACCCGGACACCAAATCTGTGTTATTTGCGGCCCCTCCTGAACTGCACACCTGTCCTTATGGTGGTCATTAAACGTCTGTGGGCCTCACCATGATCTTTTTTCTTTGAAAGGAGAGTCATTCCATTAAAAACAAACAATACGCCAACAAACTCGTGCCTTTGAGATCACAGGGGAGGGTGAACATTTGGCTTTCTGCCCGAGCCCCCGTTCACGTCGTGTATTCATATATAAATCAACAAGGGATGCCCATATAAGGTCTGGTATTCAACATATTCAGCGTATGGTTGCCTTGGGTGGACAAACGCTCACAATTAATGAAACCAGCCGGCTTCTCCGGATGGATATAAATACTCTAGGAAGAGAAACCCAAGACCAAAGGCTCAGGACACCCCGCGCTGGCGGCACCGGCTCAGGCTCTTCCTGTGTGTGGTGCAGCCTGACCCCATCCTCGGTCCTTCCTGAGGGCTGGGTGAACCCCCCACAGCCACATTTTTGTCAGGCTTCCCAGGGGTGTCACCAGAGTCTGTGCTCTCTAAAATCGGAATGCGTGCTGTTGAGTTTTCTTCAGAAAGGGCATTGAGAGGCATGAGGGCGGGGCGCCCGGGTAACTCTCATGGTTATCACTCGTCTCCAAGTATTCAGAGTACTGGCCGTATCCCTGGGCACTGTGCCAGCTCGTTCAAGACCCTGACACTGAGGAGAAGGTGGGCGAAGCACGTGGGGCTGGAGTGAAGAGGCTCCCAGGGCAGGGGGCACGCACAGAGGTGAGCCTGCACGGGTCAGAAGGCAGGGCACATGCGGCCTTGGTAGCCATGTTAAGGACGTGAGGCTTCATTGCTACCCAACCAGGTTCCTTCTGCCCCATGCACGATGAGCCAAAATGGCGAGACTTGCAGCAAAGAGCATTTATTCACAAGGCAGTCAAGTGAGGAGATGAGAGAACAGACCTTAAACCCACCACCCTGAAGGCAAGGGGCTCAGGGTATTTATAGGATAATGAATAAAGAAGCAGGGCAGTCTCAGACATGGCAAGTGGTGATTGGAAGAAGGTGGAATAATGTGGTTCTGGTGTATCTAGGCCACAGGTCCCTGTGTGTTCTGAGGGTGGAGTTTTTGGGTCCTTGATGTCAAAAGATCCCTGAGTGGACACACACATGCTCAGCTGAAGGGTTGGTGGTCCTATCTAGTCTTAACCAGCTCAGCTTGAATTAGACACAGCAGGCTCCAAGTTCCTGGAAAAAAGTTGGGCAAACATCTTATTGTTTAGGTTATGTTCTTCTTGGAGGACATACAGGTCTTCAAACAACTTTGATGAGTGAAGACAGGTGAGATGGATGGAAGCCACAGTTTCAGCCCTCCCTGATTATTCCTCAACATTGAGGAAGAGAGGCAACGATTGCTCCAGCTATTTCCTGAGGATAAGCGGCTTAGACCCAACAAGGGCTTGAGGGTGGAGAAGGCTTAAACAAGAGAGGACAGTCATTCTGGTAGTGTGACAAGGGATTCAGATTTCCTTTAGAAGGGTTTTACCTTACCAACATCACCACTGCCAAGCCACAGACAAAGATGATCACCCAAATTTCTTTCTCATAGCTTGCTTCCGTTAGAACTTGAGATCTGTTAGCGGTTCCCTTGCTGACTCAGAAAAGACAAGGTTCAAGTGAGCTTGGTCACAGTTTTTCTCCTGCAGCATGGTTTCCATATTCCGTTGTGTTCCTCATAAGGTCCAGTCCAGCAAGGATGGATCTGGTCTTCTGGATTTTTAATCTTCCAAGGTTTTAGCCCAGAGGTTCATTGTTTCCTCCTTTAAGAGCTTCCTCCCGCAGTATACTCTTCTGGAATGGTTGCAGGCTTTTTTTCTTTTTGCAAGACTGGAACAGAGGAGACTGCAGTATACAAGCCTGCCCTGGTTTGTACTTTGTGTCCGTTTGTCCAGGTGCAAAGGCAACCCTTTTGCTGCGTTCCTTGTGAAAGCCCTCAGCTTGGCCCTTCTTTCCCCTGTGTTAGGGCAGCTGCCAGCAGAGTGGCCTGTCTAATTCTCTGTTGTCCCCTGAACCTGGTCTCTGCTATTAAAAGCTGTAAAGGCAGTTTCAGCAAGCTAAGTCATGGGCATCCTTTAAGCCCCTCATTCACCAGAGTTACCCCCAGACCCTTGCTCAAAACCCATCAGCTCCCTCCCTCGAACAGGAACTAACATATACCTTTAGATCATATAGTTTAGACACAAAGAAAGCCAGCTATAGGAAGGGAAAAGCAGAAGCTATATGGAACGAGCTGAAACCAAGGTGGCCATGAATCTGACCTCCAACAGACCCCGAGTCTTACTCTCTGCTATAATTTTACTATATTAGCATAAAACATGACACCCCTCCTGGTGGCCATGACTGGCAGCCACAGATGAAAAAGGGGTGGCACCCCACTTTGGGGGAAGCCCAGCCTCTCTCTCAGGGAACAATGCGCCTGCCTACCACAATTAGCCTCCCGCCTCTCCCACTGTTCTTACTCCCTGAAAGCAAATCCCTCTTGCTTAAGGTGAGAAGCTGATTTGTGAACCAAGCTCTTGCTTTCCCATCTCTGGGTATTGCATAAAGCTTGTGCTGCTCTCATCTTAGCTTCCGTTTTATTTTTGGCTGCATGAGCCTGAATGGAAACTGAACCTTCAGAACCTCAGAAAAAGAACAGAGTAGGGTCCATGTGATAGACAACACTTCTATCTCTTACCGTTTCTTCTGTATGTTGGGGGTCACTCTGACTGATAAGTCATATTAACTACCTTTAAATTCTCTGGGACTGCAGCTCTCTATGTACTGCCTATGGGCTTTAAAGACCCTTTGCTGAAATTCCAAAGGGTCTTCATTTGACTTCTCTTTTACATCCTGAACTTTATTAAGGCTTCTTTGTTTTGGTGCCCCTTGTCATAATCCTGCAAGTAATGCAATGTCTATAGTGCTCAGCTTGTAGCCCAGCACTCCCATCCCAATCAGGATCCGCTGCTGGTACCTCTATGCTTGCTGCAGCCTATACCATATTGCCAAGGGTTTCCCTGTGAAGCCATCAGCCTCCTCCCTAGCTTCATCCAGCACCATTCTATGTTCTTCTGAAGTGAAGAGGGTATTTAGTGAGTTTTGATTATCTGTCCAGGTTGGGTTGTGGGCTGCCCACCCCCACCCCCCAAAAATAAAAAAGCTTTCCTATTTTCTTTGAATCATCTCTATAAGTCGTCATGTTGCTCTTCCGATTAAATTACTTGGAAGTTAATCTGGGTCCACTCCCCTTTTTCATCCCCATCAGCTGCCTAGTCTCAACATTTACACCCCTTCACCCAGTGGGGACTTGCCTTGATGGATCTTGCCCCATCTGAGTCTGGTAGCTCCCTGGTCACATGCAGTGCCCTAGAGGGTATGAGAGGGGGAGACCATTCTTATTTCTCGACAGCCAGGCCTGAGGCTGTGTCTCAGACACTGGCCATGAAACAGCAGCAACACCTTCCTGAGGGGGAGGAGGAGCCGTTGGAGTGTTCAGCTGAATCAACAGCAGTTCAGACAAGTTTCCTTAGAATCAAGTGAAACCAATTTATTTGCTTTCTTTTCCTGTTGGACTATAAGGTTACATCTTCTTTGCACAGGTTTATTTTGATACAATAACACGACTGTCTAAATAATGTTTCATCCCATTTTTCTTCCCATTTACAAAACAAATCTAGTTGCAGAGTTATACTGTAATTTAAGGGGCCATTTTTAGGCCACCTTGCTCCTGAGTCTAAAGGATGTTGTGACCATGCAGTGTTCCAGAAGATTAATGCCATCTTTTTCTTTACCATGGATTCGTAATCAAAAGTCGTTCAACTTGGAGAATACTGCCTAGAGAGCTGCAAGAGGAAACTGGATTAGCATTTCTCCTTGAAACTGAAGGGGCTTTGCTTCTAGGTGGTAGCAGCAACAAAATCTTTCTAAGAGTTCTTGCTTATAGTCACCAAGAAGCTCAATCTCTAATAGCCAATTCTTAACAGTTAAGACAGTCAGACACAGACAAACAAGAACCAAACAGCAAAACCAAGAACTAGAGCCCTGGTTCTATAGAACCCTGGGCCTTTAACCCAGATATGGTTTGCCTCAGCAGCAGTAATCTTTGATGTTGTCTGCCAACAGCCTGGTGGCTGGACCCCGACCCACATTTTGGTGAAGATTGAGAAAACAATCTAGACATAGGTGCATTTCTTTAACAAAATTACTCTCCCAAAGAACATCTTCCAAACCTCGAGACCCCCAAACCCCCAAACCATCTCTTTGCTACAAAGCAAAGCTAAGCACTGAAGGTCAGTGGCCCCTTGCCAGGAAATCTAGGGGATGGTCCCTGGAACAGATGGACCAGGCAGCTGCTTTTGATACAGGCAAGGGGCCAACAAAACACGGGCAGAATGTCTGTCTGGTCTTACCTTCTGGCTGGCTTGCCAAATGCTGGGCTGCAGAGGTTTGTAGCAAAGGGAGAGTTTATTTGCAAGGCAGCCAAGCGAGGGGATGAGAGAACAGATCTCCAGTCTGCCTTCCTGAAGACAAGAGACCCAGGGTATTTGTGGGATAACAAACGGAGAAGTGGGGCGTCATGAGGTGTGGGGGAGCAGGGGGAACGGTGCTGCAGTGACCATGGTTGGGAGCGGGTGTGACTAGCTCACAGGCTTCTGCGTGTGCTAAAGGGGGACCTTCCAGGCCCCTGGTGTCAAAAGGTCACTGAGCTGATGCTCACACACGCCTAGTTGAAGGGTGGGAGGTCCTGCCCAGTCTTAACCAGCTCGGCTTGAATTAGACGCAGCTGACTCCAAGTTCCTGGAAAGTAACTTGAGCAAACATGATACTGCTTAGGCTACATGTTATTGCTGAAGCTCCAATACTTTGACCACCTGATGCAAAGAGCTGACTCATTGGAAAAGACCCTGATGCTGGGAAAGAGTGAGGGTGGGGGCAGGACGACAGAGGATGAGATGGTTGGATGGCATCACGGACTCAATGGACAGGAGTTTGAGCAAACTCCAGGAGACAGAGAAGGACAGGGAGGCCTGGCATGCTGCAGTCCACGGGGCCATGAAGAGTCAGACACGACTGAGTGACTGAACTAGAACAAGGCTACATGTGCTTGGAGAGCATTGCAAGTCTTAAAACAATCTCAGTGAAGGCAGGAGAAATGAATTTAACCCATGGTTTCAGTGGCAAGGGCTATAGGGTGCAGCTGAAGGGTTTAAGCAAGGAAAATAAGCTAAAAAGATTTACATTAAAATTGATGCTTGTCACTGTGTTGCGGATGGAAGGACTAGAGAGAAGCAAAGGTGACCCTGAGAGACCAATTAGAAGACTCCATAGTTGGATGGGGGAGAGACGTGGGTACCTGTGGGAGCGTGGGAGGGGTGGGGATGGAAAAGATCACTTCTACAAACATTTAGGTGGTAAAATTGATAGGGCTGGGTTTGGGGAGAAAGAGGGATCACAGCGGACTCCTGGGTTTTGAGTTTGAGCAAAGGAGTGGATGGTGGAAGAGAAATGGGTTTGGGGCAGAACAGATTGCCTATTCTACTTGGACACGTTGAATGTGAGGTTCTGTTGAGACATCCAGGTGGGGAGGAGCTGGTAGGGTCTGGAGTCTGGAGTGCAAGCAGATAGTGATACAGACTGGGAGTCATCGGCCGTGTAGGTGGGGTTTAAAGCCATGGAATGGATGAGGTCGCCCAGACAAGTGAGCGGGTCAGGGCTGGAATGGGGAAAGTGAGCGGTGCTCAGGGAAGTGGAGGAGGCTACAGACAGTGAGGCGGGGCTCCCCTGTAGCTCCGTCTGAGATGTGTCTGGGTAACCAGTCTTAGCTGGCAAACTATTTTTGGTACTACTGTTGCTTTGGAGGGCTTCCCTGTTGGCTCAGGGGTAAAGACTTGGCATGCAATATAGGAGACATGGGTTTGATCCCCGGGTCAGGACAATCCTCTGGAGGAGGACCCACTTCACTTCCCATCCTTGCCAGGAATCCCGTGACAGAGGCGCCTGGTGGGCTATGGTCCATATGGTCGCAAAGAGTCAGACAGCAGCTGAAGTGACAGCATGCGTGTGTTCCTTTGGAAGAAATAGCTGTAACATAGGCGCTTTCAACCACATGGTGAGAATTTACTGTCGTTTCTTAATCTTCTCGGGGACCCGCCTAGACTTTGTTGGGATCTTAAAGTCACAAGTCCTTTGCCACTGCTTTGCTTTGCTGAAATTCTTCCCACCTGATCTTGTTGGAACAAAGACCTCTCTTGGGTGCTTGTTCTGTCTGTCTCTTGTGGTACTTCGCCCTAGGCAAGGTGGGATTCCAGATCAAGGAGAGGCTGGAGAGGGGTCCCCCTCTCAGCTGGTGGCCTGTCACTTGGGACTAATGAGTGGTAAAAGCTGCTTTGGGGGGAAGGGTACCTCTGGAAGAGCTGACCATTTAAACGCACGATCCAGCCCTAGGCTTTCTCTTACTCTGTCATTCCCAGTGTATTTGATGTCCTCCGCTGGTAGTGTGGGAGATGACTTTTAGATAGTAGATGGACATGACGTGGTATGTGCTAAGTTGCTCAGTTGTGTCCAACTCTTCGCGACCCCATGGACTGTAGCCCACCAGGCTCCTCTGTCCGTGGGTGTTTCCAGGCAAGAATGGGGTTGCCGTTTCCTTCTCTAGGGGATCTTATTAAATAAGATAAAATCAGAGAGTGATCCATTTCTTTTCAAGCCTGCTTATGGAAAGAAGAAAATCACAGGATGTTTTAATTTCTTACTAATCTTTCCTTTTACCAAAAAGTGAGCAGGCATGTGGGGCCAGACAGAACCTTCAGTCACCCCACTGGTTAGTGTTATTTGCTTTATTTTCATTAATTTTTATCCCCCTTTCCCCCTTTTTATGGCCCACAATGCTGGTTTATGTTCACAGTCTAGTGCTATTCCTGTGGATTTCCAGTTCTCTACCTGGTGGGGTTATTTGTCACCTCAGGGCCTCCCTGGTGGTTCAGACGGTAAAGAATCTGCTGGCAATGCAGGAGCTTTGATCCCTGGGTGGGGAAGATCCCCTGGAGAAGGAAATGGCAACCCACTCCAGTATTCTTGCCTGGAGAATCCCATGAGCAGAGCAGCCTGGTGGACTACAGTCCATGGGGTTGCAAAGAATTGGACCTGATTGAGCAACTAACTTTCAGCTAAGCTGGCTTATCCTGATTGCTGCAGTAACAATGTAAAAGAGTGTGTGTGTGTGTGTGTGTGTGTGTGTGTGTGTGTGTGTGTGTGTGTGTGTGTGGCTGCCTGGGCTCTTCATTGTAGCATGTGGATTTCCCTGGTTGTGGCGTGAAGGTTCTTTAGTTGCAGCAGGCATGCTTATACCCCACTAAGATATGAGATCTTAGTTCCCCGACCAGGGACTGAACCCACATCCCCTGCATTGAAAGGCAGATTCTCAACCACCAGACCACCAGAGAATACATGTATTTGAGTAATTTCACAGTTGGAGTGGCCAAAATAGCTCAGTTGGGAGAGCCTTAGACTGAAGATCTAGAGGTCCCTGGTTTGATTCTGGGTTTTGGCCATGTGTCCTTTTTTGGGCTTCCCTTATAGCTCATCAGGCACCTCTGTCCATGGGATTTCCCAGGCAAGAATGCTGGAGTGGGTAGTCATTGCCTTCTCCAGGGGATCTTCCCATCCAGAAATTGAACCTGGGTTTCCTGTATTGCTGCAAAACCTCGGTTTGCAGGGGACCTACTGGGGTATAAGCTGCGGCTTAGGTCAGAGGGAAAAACAGGCTCTGGGCCCATCTGCTGGGCTAATTAATGCTGGAGACAGGATTCTCATCTGCACATTGCTCTTGGCCCTGACGTGAATCAAAACCCTTCACTCTAGTTTCTCTAGCTCTAGACCCTCCCCTCTGCCCAAGGACAGAACCCCTGCAAAGGCCCAGGGGAAAGATAAGAGACTAGGCCCTGGCGTCTTTCTGCTTTCCAGTGAGGCCTCATGGTGAAGTCCCCGGGGCCAGGGCTCTCCTAGTGCATTCGTGGGGTGTGTCCTGCTTCTGTCAGGGACTTGGAGTTTCTTACTCCTGCAAATCTCTTCCTTCTTGGAGTCCAGCCCCAAACATGTGTGCTCCTCTTGCTTGCCATGCCCTATAGGCTGCAGAAGATAAGTTTAGAAGCTATTCTTATTTCCAGGATATTTGAGGACATTTCAGGTTGCTTCCCTCATAGCTCAGTTGGTAAAGAATCCACCTGCAATGCAGGAGACCTGGGTTCATTTCCTGGGTGGGGAAGATCCCCTGGAGAAGAAAATGACTACCCACTCCAGTATTTTTGCCTGGAGAATCCCATGGACAGGGGAGCCTGATGGGCTATAGTCCACGGGGTCGCAGAGAGTTGGACATGATTGAGCGATTAAACCACCACAGCTGGAACAAAGTTACGACAAAATATCTGAAGGTGATAACCTACCTATGTGGCAAGATTTCGAGAATGATGGATGAGATTATAGGATTTTTTTTTTTTTTTTTAAGAGGCTGACCTAATTAGTGTGATGAGCTGTCCTGATTTTCCTGGGATTGTGTTTCTTGGATGTGGTACTTTCAGTTTTAGAACGGAGAAGTCCCGGGGAAACTGAGATGAGTTGGTCAGCCTGGTTTTAAGTGAAACAAACAGATCATCTTCTCTCACTGGTCTTAATCAAAGTGGGGGCAGTGGCTGGTGCACTCATTAGCGTCTCCAGAGGTTTGGGGTCCAATGAGGGAGTCTGGGGGTCTTTGTCAAACCTCTCCAACCCAAAGAAGTTTAACTCCCTCCCACCAGACAGATGAGGAAACTGGAAAGGAGGAGACTGACAGGTTTGTTCCCAGCAGCAGGGGTTGTAAGTGGCAGATTGGAGAGCAGAACCACATCTCCTGACTGTCAGATCTGGTCAGGTTTTCCCCTCCTGGATCCCCTAATCCTGAGGGAAATCAACCCTGAATATTCATTGGAAGGACTGATGCTGAAGCTGAAGCTCCAATACTTTGGCCACCTTATGCGAATAACTGACGCATTGGAAAAGACCCTGACGCTGGGAAAGACTAAAGGCAGGAAGAAAAGGGGACGACAGAGGGTGAGATGGTTGGATGGCATCACTGACTGAATGGACTTGAGTTTGAGCAAGCTCCAGGAGTTGGTGATGGACAGGGAAGCCTGGCGTGCTGCAGTCCAGGGGTCACAAAGAGTTGGACACGACTGAGCCACTGAACTGAACTGGATTCCCAGCTAGAGCTCTTTGCTCTATTCTGCTGTTCCCTTCCTAGCCTGTTTGCTTTCAGATGCCTCTATAGTAACATTAAAACAATGAACAGTTAGATGGCATTTGTTAAGTGGGAGACATTGTCCTAAGAGCTTTCTATTAATATACTATATTAACCAGTACTCTAGATTAAATTAATGTGCAGTATAATAAACATTAACATTATATAACATATCAATTATAATTGGAGAAGGAAATGGCAGGAAGGAAACTCCAGTATTCTTGTTTGGGAAATCCCATGGACGGAGGAGCCTGGTGAGCTACAGTCCATGGGCTTGCAAGAGTTGGACATAACTTAGTGACTCAACCACCACCAATGCCATCAATTATAATATATATATAAGTCATATAGAATATATGTTAATATTATATTATAGTCTATAACACATATATTATATAACATAATATAATATGTATTAATTATATAATATAAAAATAATATTAATCATTGATCCTCACACCAATCCTATGAGGCAAGGTATTATTATCCCCCTTTAACCCATGAGGAGATAGAGGCATTGCCCAAGGTCATCAATTAGTACTCGTGGCAGGGGCAGGATTTAGAACCCAGGCTGTCTGGCTCAAGAGGCCACGTGAATAACTGCCAAGCTCCATGGTGCTCTGTGCTACTGTCCTTTACCAAAGCAGCCCAGGAAAGGGCGATGGGGCCCAGAGGGTGGGTCACGTTTATGTAGAAAGGGTTTAGGTGTAGGCTTCGTGAGAGCTGAGCTTGAATCTTGGTTCCAGCATTCACTTGGAATGCCTGGGCTATGCTTTAATAGGATAATAATAATAAAAATATCATATCTGTTTCTCATTTCTCGGCTAGGTCATCATAAAGATCACACACAAGTAAGTCTTGGGGACAGGATTCTGTGAAGAGTAAAGCACAAGACAGATATAGTTAGTTTTGGTAAAACGGCAGCATAAAGAGATGCTTGTTAAAGGCACGGTAATGACGGAAAAGCTCAGTGTGAAAAGGCAGTGGGGAGGGCTTGGCAACCCACTCCAGTATTCTTGCTGGGAGCATCTCATGGACAGAGGAGCCTGGTGGGCTATAGTTCTTAGGGTCCCAAAGAGTCGGACACAACTGAAGTGACTTAGCACGCGTGCATGGCTAATGACAAAAGTTTGGATCGAAAGTCTGGATGCTGGTAACATAACTGGTAAGCACTCAGTCTGTATGTTGAATGGACAAATGAGTGATAAGATCTGGAGATGAGAACCCTGAAAGAAATTGTGGGCTAAAGCATACAAGCCTGGTTTAAAAAAGAGAGAGAGAGAAAGGACAAAAAAAAGAGAAAGGAAAACACTTGCATCTTATTGTTATCAGCTGCACACAACAGGTGAAGAACCCGGGGCGTGGAGAGCCCAGCGACTTTCGGGGCATCCGCTGGCATCTCCTGGGATGCTCCCCAGCCCTGCCCTGCCCTGTGGCAGACACTGGGCAGGGCCTTGACCTCTTGACCTCTCTGCACCTCCTCTTCCTTCTCTCGCATGCAGAGTGGAGAGGCCTGGATGCGTGAACCCCGGGCCAAGTGATCAGCCCAGCGCCTGGCACCTGGGAATCCCTCGGTCAATATTAGCTATTATTATTAGTGGTGGAAACCACTTTTTAAAGTGAGCCCACACTCGCCGCCTGGAAGGTGATTGTATTTCTCCACTGAGAGGAGGGAAATTGGTTGGTCAGTAGCTGGGAAGTTTCGCTCTGCTTGCAGGATCCCTGTGACCCTCTCTCGAGGCAGAGAAGAGTGTTTCGAGACCCCTTGCAGCCTCTTCTGGATCCCAGCCCCTCCTCTGCAGTTGAGTGTCTTTCTGCCCATCCTTTACCAGCTCGCCGCTTCAGGGAAGGGCTGCCAGATACAGGGATGAACTTTCCCCCGGATTCCTTCCTACCTCCCTTCAGAAGCGAAATGCCGCGGTGCTAACAAACTGTCTTTCAAGTGACCAGAGGCCCAGACCGTGGGCCGCTGCCTGCTGGCCCGAGCGCTAGCTTCCCCTGGTTCCGGGGGCAACGGCAGCCAGTCCCAGCCGCCCCCCATCCCTTCCCCTCCGTGTTATCTATGGGGATTGGGAAACATTATCAAAACAGGCCCCATCTGTTCCTGAAGTCGTGGAAGAATACTCGTGTGATAAATTTACAGGGCGCTGGAAGACCCTCTAATTTTCTGGGAAATGACAAGGCGTCTGTGGCCACCTTGTATAAAACTTCCTCTTTTATCCCCAAGTTACATGCCTTGGACTATTTACTTGGAGTCTGAGGGTGTATTTACCATTCAGGCAACATCACAAGCCGTCAAAGAAATCTACTCAGAGTAGGATGTGTTGGGTGTCTTGCCTTTCTAAAAATGACACTCAGCTCTTTTTTTTTTTTTTTTTTTTAATAAATCTTTTTAGGCGTTATGTTCACAGTGTAAACAGTTCAGGAAGGACGCGGCTAGGGAGTCAAAGTTCAAGTCAGGGCAGATGTCCTGAACAGAACCAAGACTCCATCCAGCAGCTCTGCCGAGACAGAAGCCGGTTAGATGTCGGATTCCCTCTGGGCGGTCTTCCTGAGCGGGTATTGCTCTATCGATCAGCTGCGGGAGCATCTCGAGTGTTCGCATCCCGAGTGCGTCATTCAGAACCAACCCTGGGCAGCCACAGCGAGGAGAGGATTTGCCAGCAGCTGAAGGAATGCTTTGGGGGAGAGGTGGAAGGACATGGTTTTCCAAATTTAGAACTCACTCACATTTTGTGGGTTCTGACACTAATATTGAACTTGAACATAAAGTCCTGGCAAGATCCAATTTCCTGATTCAAAACAAGCTGCTCAGGGAGCCCACTAAGGTGCCTGGGAAGTGCTCTTTCTCTTACAAGACAGTTTGTGGACTCAAGTGTGAAGGCTCCAGGACCACGATGATCCTGTTTCCCTTAAAATCCATGTGGCTTTTAGAGTGAAGCGGCTGTGGGGTGTGCAGAGGCGCAGAAAACACGGGAAAAAAGCGCTTCTGAAGTTTTGCGGACCTGAGGACATTTGAAAATTGGTTTGAATCCTTCTGCCAGGTCTGGACAGCCCACGAATCTTGCAGACTTTGTTTTTGGTCTGATGACAGATCCTCAACAGGAGCTGTTGGAGAACAGAGTAGGTGTGGCCTTCCCACACCCCTGGGGACACAAGAGCAGCCTCCCAGGGGCCCTGTTGCCCGTTTTTATCACAAGGCTCGTCCCCAGGAGTGGCTCTGTCTGGTCTCATACCCACTCCCCAGTGGGCTGGAAGGCAGACTGCTGCCTTGTAGTGACTTTGAGCTTGAGGTTCCCACAGCCTCCGGATTAGGACTGAGTGACCCCATATGTCTCAGCCCCTATAAGTTCTCGGAATTCTCTTGCCAGCTTATCACCTCCTGGCTTCAGATCTCTCAGCAGCAGCTCTGCAAGCTGAGATTCAAGCCCAAGGTCCTCAGTGGGCCCCCGGCCCCTCCTGGCCCACCTTCCCGCCTCTGTCCCCAGAGTCAGCTTCAGCCCCGTACACTTGACGCTCCCGCTCTGCGGACCCACTTTTGTCGCCTCTAACTCACCATGCCCACTCTGGCTTCTCGTCCTCGGCCCTGTCCTGCTTGAAGTGTCCTCAGCTGATCTGTCTCTTCCAGGAGTCTTTCCTGGAGCCCAGCCCTTGCTGGACACCTTGAACTTGCCCTGCTGCTGAGCGCGCCGCTGGCTGTATGGTCTTCCCCCTTCCTGTGAGTCAGAGCGCTTATCTTCACCAGGTTCTGGGGAGCCGGCCGTCCCGGGGACGTGTCAGGGTCAGGAGTGAGGACTGGACGATCCCCCAGGGGTCCATGCCGATCGCCGGGCTTTGGGGAAGTGGAGGGTTGCTGGGGGCAAACCAGTAAGGCGGTGGAAGGCCGTAGCATATAAGATCTACAGCGTCACCACATCCATAACATTGACGCTGGGATCATGTTTCCTAAGGAGAACTAGTAAAGGGGCTTAGGGCTTTATGCCCAGTGGCTCAAGGCCGTACTGGGATGACACTTAATAAACAAGCATGGGGACAGGATCAAGACGAAGAAAGTAAGAATCTGGTTAAATTGTGAGGAAGGAGTCTGGATTCATGGAGGTTGTGAAACTGGGGATTTGTAAGATGGGGAATGCTTGTCTGTCTTTCCACTGGACTGTAAGTTCCCTGGGGGTGGGAGGTGTGGATTACTCATCTCCGGATGTCCAACGTCCAACTTAATACCTCGGGTATAGCACACAGGGCTCAGTGAATACTTATTGGGTGTAAGGGTGGATGGATGGAGGGATGAAGGGAGGGATGAAAGGAAGGAAGGAGGGATGGATAGAAGGATGGATGGAAGGGAGAATGGATGGATGGAAAGAGGGAAGAATGGATGAATGGCTAGTTTTTCTAAGGAGGCAGACTGCAGTCATCTGCCCTAGATGCCTTTTCTTATCCTGCTCTGCTCCCTTCCTGCTACCTTGAACTCATCCTTTATAACACAGCATCTGGGGCTGAGGGAGAAGTACAAGCAAAGGCCTGGAAGTAAGAGGGAGCAAGGCCAGTTGGGAAACTGTAGGAAGGTGTGTGTGGTTGGAAAGTACATTTCGAAGGAGAGAGCAAGGGTGGGTGATACAGCTGGAGACTTTTAATCACGGGTCAGGCTCTTGAGAGTCCCTTGTACTGCAAGGAGATCAAACCAGTCAACCCTAAAGGAAATCAACCCTGAATATTCATTGGAAGGACTGAAGCTGAAGCTGAAGCTCCAATACTTTGGCCATCTAATACAAAGAGCCGACTCAATGGAAAATACCCTGATGCTGGGAAAGATTGAGGGCAGGAGGAGAGATGGTTGGATAGCATCACCGACTCAATGTACATTTGAGCAAACTCTGGGAGACTGTGAAGGACCAGGAAGCCTGGTGTGCTGCAGTCCATGGGGTCGCAGAGAGTCACTGGAGGGTGGTCTTTCTGAATTGTCAATTCTGCCCGCAGCACGGCAGGTAAAATCACTTTGTAGTTCGTGTATTTCTGAGCAACTGAACAGCAACAGACTATAAAAGGACTCCATCTCTGGCCCTTTGCCTGAGAACAGTGAGACCTGTTGAAGTGTTCTGTGCAACATCACTAACAATTGCATTCCACTTTTTTTGTCTACCTCACTTTTCAAACAATGCTTAGAACTTCCCTGCCAGGAACACCCTGGAGCAGAGCTGTGAGCCAGAGCAGGAGCGAGTCAGCTCTGCTTCACCAGGAAGCACACCAGGCCTGGAGTCAGACAGCCTGAATTTCTTTAGACGCTCACTCTTTCGGTTGCCAGCTGAGTGGCGTTGAGTCCCTTTCCCTTGTGCCTCAGTCTCCTCACCTGTGAAATGAATAAGATAGAATGTACCCAGGGCTCTCTTCATGGACATGTAGCTTGTGCAGTAACACAGGATTCCATCCTTACAAGGATCCTGGCCTTGGCTTAATGCTGTGCTGCCACCGTATTGAAATTCTTCTTAATTTTTAAACAAAGAGGCCCATATTTTCATTTTGCACTGGGCCTCACAAATTATGCAGTTGGTTCTGAATCTACCTCACAGAGATGGCATGAGAATAAAATAAGATCCAGTATGTGAAAAGTCTTTCCTGGGTTTTTTTGGCTCTGTGGCTCAGCTTGCGGGATCTTAGTTCCCCAACCAGGGAAGTCCTATGAAGAGTCTTAAAAGGCAATAAAGCACTAAGCAAATCTTAGGTCTTACTGATATTATCCAAAGCGATGTGATTATTCTGTTTATCCATCCTCCTGTGTGCCAGGTGCTGGGGACAAAGATGATCGAACCCAGTCACTCTCCTCAAGGAGCTCTGGGCTATTGAGTAAAGGGCAAAGCTGGAACTTGAACCCACGTCTTCAGTACGCAGTCTGGGGCTCCTCTACAGTAAGCCATTTGCTTCACTGTTCTTTTAGAGTCTTAGTGCCCAAGCTATCTTCCCTGTCTTCATGGCGCCTGGAATAACATTTTGTACATACAAAGTGTTTTAGCCATTCAGTCTTATCAGACTCTTTGCCACCGCATGGACTGTAGCCCGCCAGGCTCCTCCGTCTATGGAATTTTCTGGACAAGAATACTGGAGGGAGTAGTCATTCTCCTTTCCAGGGTATCTTCCCAACCCAGGCATCAAACCTGTGTCTCCTGCATTGAGAGGTGGATTCTTTACCACTGAGCTGCCAAAGTGAAAGTGAAAGTCACTTAGTCGTGTCCAACTCTTTATGACCCCATGGACTATACAGTCCGTGGAATTCTCTAGGCCAGAATACTGGAGTGGGTAGCCGTTCCCTATCTTCCCAATCCAGGGATGGAACCCAGGTCTCCCACATTGCAGGCAGATTCTTTACCAGCTGAGCCACAAGAGAAGCCCAAGAATATTTGAGTAGGTAGCCTATCCCTTCTCCAGGGGATCTTCCCAACCCAGGAATTGAACTGGGGTCTCCTGCATTGGCGGGCAGATTCTTTACCACTGAGCCATCAAGAAGCCCAGTAAATGTTTATTCAATTAATGAATGCATTTGAGACAGTGACGTGATTATGTTCCAAGCATCCTTGCTTAAATGTCCTTTAAGACTTCCTGTCACTTTCAGGATAAACCCCAAACCCCTTGTCTTGGCACAAGGGCCCCTGTGGTCTGGCTCCTTCCTCCGTCTCCAGCCTGTGCTGCTGATGGGCCTCCGGCCTCTGACGGACACTCCTGCTTCTTTCAGCCACTCATGTCTGCCATGCTCTGCCTCCCCAGGACCTTGGCACTCGATGTACTTTGCCTAGTTACCCCAGCTCACAGGTCACGTTGCTTCCCAAGCTCGACTTTCTTGGAGAGGCTTTTGCTGAGCTCACCAACCAGACCCCCCTTCTCCGGACGGTCTCTCACCACCCAGCAAGCTGCCCCACGCTTTCTGCAGGCGCGACCGCGGATGCCGCGTGGTTCTGTCAATGGCGGCCTATCTCGGGTGCCAGCCAACCGCATGTGGCTTTGTCCCCTGCAGTGTTCCCGGGGACTGGCGCGGTGCCTGTCACAGCGTGGGTGCGCAGTGAAGTCTGGTGAGTGTGTGAAGAAGCACGTAGTGTTCGCGAATTTCATGCCTGGGGGGTCTCTCCAGCACCACAGGCCAGGGCCGTATAAGAACTACAGAAGAACGATGTCACGGGCCCCGCACACTGTCTGCACCACGTGTCCACTGCATGGAAGGTGAGATCGAGGCTCAGGAGGGTTAAATGATGTCCCCAAGGTCTCAGGTCTTGCCAGCGGCAGTCTGGGCCTGAGGCCAGGACGGGTTAACGTGGACATCTAGGCTTTCCTTCACCACCTCCTGTAGCTCTTACGTTTTCCCTGATCTGCCATTCCCCAGCTAAGGATCCTGTAGGCCGGTGCTACATACATACATGTGAGCTGTGACATGTGACACACGGGACAAACGTGGGCCAGACTGTCACAGGTTCGGGGACCAGTCCCGGCTGTAGTCTTAATCTCGGAGTTACCCTGAGCAAGTCAGGTTTGATCTGTGAGCCTCATATTCTCAGCTTCAAGGCTGAGGATTGACCCTCGCAGTCAGCATCTCTCCTGGGCACTGCCTCTGGACCCCTGTGGTCAGCGTCTCCTCCTGGCACTGACTCTGGACCCCCATGGTCAGCGTCTCTCCCGGGCACTGACTCTGGACCCCCCGCAGTCCTGTGGCGCTCTGCCCGCTTTGGTGCCTGCTGGGCTCTCTGCCCGGAGCATCCTCCTCCATCTTCATGGGCCGGCTGGCTCCTGGGCACTAAAGTTTCAGCTTAAGTGTCACACAGGGGCTTTGCCCACTCACCTGAGCCATGCTGGGGCCACGGCAGTCACTCCACTGCCTGGTTTGCTGCATTGCACTTGTCACCATTTGGAAAAAAAATTGTATATACATGTGTGTGTGTGCTAAATCACTTCAGTGGTGTCCGACTCTTTGCACCCCTATGGACTGTAGCCCACCAGGCTCCTCTGTCCATGGGATTCTCCAGGCAAGAATACTGGAGTCGGTTGCCATTTCCTTCTCCAGGGGACCTTCCCGACCCATATATATATATATATATATATATATAGTCACACACAAATATACATTTTAATCTATTTGTAATAAATATTAAAGTTCTCTCTCCGTATCTACCCATGTATGTATCTATCTGTCTCTCTGCGGTTGTTCCTTCGCTTGCGAATCTCCTGTTACTCGGATGTGATGGGGAGCAGGGCAGTGGGCTGTCTCATTCATGGCTGCACTTCCAGCTCTTGAGAGGAACACAGTGAATATTGACTGAAAGCATGGGAGGGTCAGTTGAATGAGTGAGCGACTAGTTCTCAGGAGCACCAAGGGCAGGGGTGTAGCAGGGAGAGAAGGTCGGGCGCGATCAGGACCACCGTGGTCAGAAGCTCAGCACCTGCCCTGTAGCTCACGGAGTAGCGTGCACAGTACATAGTCATCAGAGTCATGGACTCATTTAACCAAACCGGTCACAGCGTCTGCCCTGGTGAGGCAATTATAGTGCTTGCAAAGCCAGTAAGAATTATCCTGGAGAAGGTGTCCCAAACCCAAAACAGCCCAGATGAAAGGACCACCTTCTAACATGCCTCTAAACCCCCTTTCTCTTCCTTTTACCAGAGGATGTCAATGTCCCACTGCTGAGAGACGCAGCTTGTTTGAGTCTGACCATGTCATTTGGGGAGTTTGTATTCAAATTTTAGGGGCATATCCAAAGCTCTCAGATGCTTGTGTAAAATCTATAGCTCCCCAGGAGCTCTGAGGGTTCACATCTACTGTTTTAGGAGATGTTCTCCAATATGAAGAGCATACACTCTCTGTTCCAGTCTGCCCTCCCCCCACCCCCCAGCCCCCTCCCCTCCCCCACTCTCCACCCTCCCCTCCCCCCACCCCCCCATCTGGGTTTACCTTTTGCTACTTTAGAGCTGTGCAGGGACTGCAGAGAAATGGATTTTGTTTTACATCCTACAGCTGTTACAAAACTAGAGAAACCCCACATGCTTAGAATAGTAAAATGGCTTTTCAGGCTAAGAGAATTCTCATTTAGAATTTGAAAGTCTGGAGCCTGCTACACGGTTGAGTTGACCTATCTCTGAAAAATAAGATAAAGAAGTAAACTGTGATGCTTCATCCTATGCCTGCCACGCCCACCTCCTTGAGAGTCTGATATAGTTGCAGTCCTGATCTGTTTTCTGGACTCAGCTCTAAACCCAGAAAGGCCAGGGATCCCTAAGTGCTTAGATTGGAAAGTGCTTTCTGGGATAGGAGGAAGAGGCTTGAGAATTTATCACCTCTCTCTGCCTGCCCCTGGGCAGGCCCGCCATCCACCACCCTAAGTAAGGAAGCAAGAAGCTACAAACTTTGCGAGAAGGCGACTTCGCAGTCTCTCAAGGAGCCCCATTCATGGCCCAAGAGGCCTGTGAAGGCGGGAAGTCGCTGCTTGGGCGGACCCACGGTTCTTACGCTACATTACACCGTGTTGATCTGCATGAGTCGGGTTTTCCTGGATGGCACCTATTGTGGGCTATCCTGGGGCCAGGAAGGTAAATGAGCTGCCTTTAAAGGCACGTTTCAGAGGAAATCTGTCTTCCACTGTCTAATGGCCGGAGTATTCCTGCTGCTGGAGCCTTTGAAGATTTCCTTGGTCGCCAAGGATGCCTGCCCCACAGCAGGGAGGCTGCCCGAGTCCCCCAGGATCCTGGGGATGGTCTCTGAGGCGAGGTTTAGATGAGGCGCTCTGTGCTCTATCCTAATCCTTCACCCTCCTGGGGGGCCAGGCTGAGAGTGTTCTTAATTTCGTTCTTTAATTGCTTTACTAACCTCCTGGCTCCATCTCATTCTTCATGCCTCTCTTTAGGATACCCCCGGCTGCTCCAGGCTGTTCTCAGCCAGGCGGAGATGGAAGGCACGTTCCCTTCTTCTGTTCACTCTGACCAGGGTTGGCTGGTTCTCCTTCCTAGTTTTGAACAAAGCTGCCAGACCTGCAGCCCTTAGCTGCTGCGGCAGGTAGCAGACTGGCGATAGGAACTTGTGAATGGGGATATTAATGAATGAATGGGATAGTGCATGACCGTGTACCCGACCAGACGTGTTGGCATTTGGGGTTTTCAGTTGCTTCCCTGTTTAGCAGTGGGTTTTCTGCCTCCCACTACCTGAGATCACAAAGCACATTTAGTAAGTAGAGAAGATGCCAGCAACCCAGGACAGGGAAGCCCCGTCTGGGAATCCGGGAAAGAGTTTGACCAAATTTTGGCTTCGGCACTCAGCCATGAACCGGGCAGGATCCAGGTGGGGAAGACAGAACGACCTCTTGTACTGGTGGCATCCGCTCCAAGGTGCTTTTACGACTCCATCTTTGGGACCCAGTAAACTCTCTGTCCTTGATTCTCTGAGCACCCACCTCCGCCTCAAGGCTAAGGGAGCCAAACTGAGGAGGGTAGTGTTGAGTTCAAGGTCTTCTGAATTTGAAGTCAGCTCACTTTCCTGGAATTCCTAAGGAGGGCTATGCTATAAATATGACGCCTGCATCTCTCTGTCCTCTCCCGACAAAGCAGGCCCTGGAGCTTAGAAGCCAGGCTTTCAGAAGGAAGTGTAATAACATAAACTATGGGACTGGAGGGGTCAACACTGTTTTACAAAGGTCACGAGTAAGCAGTGAGTTTGGTTGTTGGTCATCCCAGGAACCAAACCCCGCTCCATATGGTAAAAAGAAATTTCAACAACTACAAAAAAGCTTCTTTCTTCAATATTTTCTATTACTCACATGATAACTCTCCCTCTCTGGCACATACCTTGCCCCTCCAGAGGGGACGCTATAGCCTCTTGGGCATGACCATCCCCCAAGCCTCATGTGGGAGCACCGGGAATCTAGGGTTTCCAACACCTTCAAGAAATAAATGTCCACCTCAGCCCCCAGCTCTCAGACCGAATAACACCCCCAGTGTCCCACAGTACCAACAGTGAACCAGCAAACCTGCAAGTCAAGGAGCTAGGGAAATGCTGTATCTACCTGCCCTCCAGTTAAGGGAGCTGATTACTCTGTGGTTCGCCTCATCTTTTTGCAGCTTGAAAAGCAAAATAAAATACAGTTGGATAAGTCTTGAGTTTCACTCTCTTGGAAGGTGCTTTAAACTCCTGCTCTTCCCCCATGCTGACCTCCTCTCTCCTCCAGGGAACAGGATGCTGCCCTCAGGCTATGATGCCCTTTCTTGAAGCTCACAGGAGCTCCTCATTTTTAATTTCAAGGTCATTGTTGAATTCTTCACTGTGGGAACTCTTCTCCATCTGAATTTTACCCTGCTTACCGTATCTGATGGTGCCCAGGAAAAGGTGGCCTTGCCTAACAAACTAGCACACGTCTTTTAATGGTGCCCTCATCCTCTTTCCCTTTATGCCTTGGTCACCAGGAAGCTCAGTGACATTTTTTTTTTTTTTTGCTCAATTGCACTTGCTTTCCTCAGCTTAAGCTTTTTGATTCTGACTTGATTCTGGTTTACCCACCTGAGTTTTAATCATCCTCTACTATTGGTTGAAATTTGGCCTTCAAGTCCATGAGAATCCATGAGATGTTCAGAAAACTTGGGTATGTGGGGGGATTCTTGATGAACTGTTGACAGAGGGAATTTGAAGGAGTCCTGTCGTGTTGGGCAGAATCCTAAAAGAGAGAAGGCAAGTCAGAACCAGAAAGAGAAGGCAAGGTTTCATCTTGCAGCAGGGCTGGAGCCGGCAGGGCGCGGTGGGGGAAGCCCAGAGTATGAAGTCCCTTTCAAGCTAAAGATTCAGAACTTGCTTATACACTCATTCATTTATTCCTTCTTCCATCCATCCATCCACTTATCATTCCATTTATTTTTTTTTTAACTTTAAAAATTGTGTTTATCTATTTCTGGCTGCGCTGGGTCTTTGCTGCTGCACAGGCTTTTCTCTGGCTGTGGAGCTGCGGAGAGGGGGCTCCCCTCTAGTTGCGGTGTGTGGGCTTCTCCCTGTGGCGGCTTCTCTCCCTGCAGAGCACCAGCTGACGGTGTGTCTCTGGAGTGCAGTCTCAATAGTTGCGGCTGCACAGCTTGTTGCTCCGAGGCACGTGGGGTCTTCCTGGAACAGGGATCAAACCCCTGTCACCTGCACCTCTGAGCCATGAGGGAAGCTCCTCATTCCATTTATTAAGAATGTATCCCATTCTAGAGACTTTTGCAGGCACTGGAAACACAGTGAATAACTGCAAAATTTCTCTGTTCATACAGAACTTACATTTTGTTGAAGACAAACAGTAACAAAAAGTATGTGAAATATATCATGGGGAAATAAGACAGGAGTAGGAGGGTTAAAACTTTATGTAGGGTGGCCCAGGACAAAGGGTGGCATTGAAATTAATGGCAAATATATGCCAGAAAAGCCCATTAACATAGTGTCAGGTATGAGCCACAAGAGTTGAGATGGTTCAGTCAATCTCTTCTAGGAGTAGAAGCGGTGCTACAGAAATAATAGATGTTATAAAGATATTTAGACCTCCCTGGTGGTCCAGTGGTTAAGAATCCACCTGTCAATGCAGGGGACATGGGTTTGATCACTGGTCTGGTTGCTCTGATAGACAGAGTGTCTGAAGAACTATGGATGGAGGTTCGTGACATTGTACAGGAGGCAGTGATCAAGACCATCCCCAAGAAAAAGAAATGCAAAAAGGCAAAATGGTTGTCTGAGAAGGCCTTACAAATAGTTGAGAAAAGAAGAGACGCTAAAGGCAAAGGAGAAAAGGAAAGATATACCCATCTGAATGCAGAGTTCCAAAGAATAACAAGGAGAGATAAGAAAGCCTTCCTCAGTGATCAGTGCAAAGAAATAGAGGAAAACAATAGAATGGGAAAGACTAGAGATTTCTTCAAGAAAGTTAGAGATACCAAGGGAACATTTCATGCAAAGATGTGTTTGCATGAAGGGCAGAATAAAGGGCAGAATTTAGGACAGAATTGGTATGCACCTAACAAAAGTAGAAGATATTAAGAAGAGGTGGCAAGAATACACAGAAGAACTGTACAAAAAAGATCTTCATGATCCTGATAGCCACAATGGTGTGATCACTCACCTAGAGCCAGACATCTGGGAATGCAAAGTCAAGTGGGCCTCAGGAAGCATTACTATGAATGAAGTTAGTGGAGGTGATGGAATTCCAGCTGAGTTACTTCAAGTCCTAAAAGATGATGCTGTTAAGTGCTTCACTCAACATGCCTGCAAATCTGGAAAACTCAGCAATGGCCACAAGACTGGAAAAGGTCAGTTTTCATTCCAGTCCCAAAGAAAGGCAATGCCAAAGGATGTTCAAACTACCGCACAATTGCACTTATCTCACACTCTAGCGAAGTAATGCTCAAAATTCTCCAAGCCAGGCATCAACAGTATGTGAACTGTGAACTTCCAGATGTTCAAGATGGTTTTAGAAAAGGTAGAGGAACCAGAGATCAAATTGCCAACATCCGTTGGATCACAGAGAAAGCAAGAGAGTTCCAGAAAAACATCTACTTCTGCTTTATTGATTACAACTAAGCCTTTGACTCTGTGGATCACAAGAAACCATGGAAAATTCTTAAACAGATGGGAATACCAGACCACCTTACCTGCCTTCTGAGAAATCTCTATGCAGGTCAAGAAGCAACAGTTAGAACTGGACATGGAACAATGGACTGGTGCCAATTCGGGAAAGGAGTACGTCAAGGCTGGGTATTATCACCCTGCTTATTTAACTTATACACAGAGTACATCATGCAAAATGCCGGGCTGGATGAAGCCCAAGCTGAAATCAAGATTGCCAGGAGAAATATCAAAAACCTCAGATATGCAGGTAACACAACCCTTATGGCAGAAAACAAAGAGGAACTAAAGAGTGTTTTGCTGAAAGTGAAAGATGAGAGTGAAAAAGCTGGCTTAAAATTCAACATTCGAAGAACGAAGATCATGGCATCCAGTCCCATCACTTCATGGCAAATAGACAGGGAAACAATGGAAACAGTGACAGACTTTATTTTCTTGGACTCCAAAATCAGATGGTGACTGCAGCCATGAATTTAAAAGACACTTGCTCCTTGGAAGAAAAGCTATGACAAATCTAGATAGCATATTAAAAAGCAGAGTCGTTACTTTGCTGACAAAGGTCTGTATAGTGAAAGCTATGTTTTTTCCAATGTATGTTTTTTCATGTATGGATGTGAGAGTTGGATTGTAAAGAAAGCTGAGTGCTGAAGAATTGATGCTTTTGAACTGTGGTGTTGGAGAAGACTCTTGAGAACCCCTTGGACTGCAAGGAGACCCAACCAGTCCATCCTAAAGGAAATCAGTCCTGGGTGTTCATTGGAAGGACTGTTGCTGAAGCTGAAACTCCAGTATTTGGCCACCTGATGTGAAGAACTGACTCCTTGGAGAAGACCCTGATGCTGGGAGGGATTGAAGGTGGGAGGAGAAGGGGACAATGGGCACTTCAGCAGTGGCCCAGACCGATGCACAGGAGGACCTCCCGGGGCAGAGCTGGGGAGAAAGGACCAGGGAGCTAGTCTGAAGGCATGCGACAAGGGGCCAGGTCTAGTGACACCCCTTACTCCCAGACTAATCCCTGTTCAAGTGAGAATGTTTTTGCAGTGTTTCTGACCCTGTCCCACCATTGTATGTTAGGGTTACATGGGAAAGATAACTTGTCTTTTTGCTTTTCTGTGGATCAAGAGGAGCCTCAGCGAGGTGTGATGTAGGTCTTAGGTTTCTTGATTTCCAGGTCAGTGTCAGGATTGGATAAGACTATTGGAGTGTCTTCCGGATGCAGTGAGTGTATTTTGCATGTGGGAAAGGAATGAATATTTGTAACCAAAATGGCACAAGAAGGGCATTATCTGTAAAAATTCCCTCTCTCCCCTTTCTGTCCATCCCCATGGGGCACCTCTACTTGCCTGCCATTGACTTTAGGCTTTGTCATTCCGTTTTGGCAAATGAGATGCTACTGGATATGACATGAGCAGAGACTAGAATGGAGCTTGTGCTGCTGAGTTTGCTGTCCTGCTTCTGCTGTAGCCATGAGGAAAACATGACATGGGCCCAAGAAGATCGGGGTTATGCAGAGCTGCCCCAGGTGACCACGGAGACCTGCAGTCTGAAGCAAAGCCACCCCCGCTGACCCTCAGGCATAGGGTGAGAAATACTTCCTGCTGTATGCCACTGCGGTATTTGTATTTATTATGTAGCAGTAGCTGACTGAGACAACCCACAAGAGCAACCTGGAGCCCCATGGCTTCCTGAAATATGGGAATTGAAAAAATAAAATGCCTAAAATTGGGAGTGAGTTTGAGTGAACAGAAGAGAGAGGTGATAGCATCTTTGGGATGAGCTGAGAAAGTTCTCCCTACTGCCTCGAGAATGTAGCATGAGTGATGGGCCCTGGAAAGGTGGGGAGCTCTCCAGAAGCATGGGTCTCCCATGCTGGTCAAAGACAAGAAATAAAGAGTCTGTTGAGGTTGTAGGTGAGGTGAATGAGTTTATAGACTGAGGTTGCCCAGGAATTCTCAGTGTATATATACAGTGTACATACTTAATGTTTGATATATTTGTTGTACAGTAATTTTATGATAATTAAACTTCTTAATATAGCTTTGTGGTGAAAGTGCTCCTCCTACATTCCAAAGATTACCAGGAGTCAGACCTTTTTTTTTTTTTTTAAATCTTGTATTGTATGTATTTTTGGGAAGACATAGAGTAAAAATAAATAGATTAACCAGGAGTGCTGGGAATGGGGGTTGGTGGGGGGAGAGAAAAAAATGCCATTCAGAAATAGACTGTGAAACTAATTACCTAGATAAACCAATGTAATACATTTATTGTTTAAGACAGGGGTCATAAACTTGAGTGCCTTGGGGGCCAGGCAGGGGACACAGACACGTGGTGATACTTGTTTGTGTCAGGCTGGCTGGGCACTGTGGGGTGTGGGGTGTGTGTGTCCATTCAAAGGCGGCAGCTTATATGACTCAATTCCCTCCAGTTGCTGCCATGCGAGAATGCAGCCTGGTGTGGCCAAGTCTGCTGCATTTTCCTGAGAAGCAGAGCTGCCGTGTACGCTAGTGCAGGTTGTAGACTGCACAAGGTGCTCGTAGGGTTCCTGGGGACTGAAGTACAGTCCAAGTTCTGCTTAACGAGCCTTGGCTAGGACATGTGGTTTGGAGAGTAGAGATGGGCTGGGCTTCAAGACCCTCTTCTGCTTCAGCCTCCCTTTGTGTAGTGTTTGATCATATGGGCTGGCATGGGAAGGAAGATCCATTTCCCACTGTAAACCCCTCCTTATTCCTACCCCTGGCAGCCCATGCAAAGATGCCCTTCCTAGGCTCAGCTGATTAGATGCTCCTTCCCAGAACCCGGCGTTTTGCCTGAGTGACGACAGCACAGAGGTGGAGAGATGACATAGGCTGTGTTTAGGTGTGCTTGAGTTGTAATTGACGTAGCGCCTTTAACAACTCAGAGCTGGGGACTTCTCTGGTGGTCCCAGTGGCTAAGACTCCACACTCTCAATGCAGGGGGCCTGATGTTCCATCTCTGGTCAGGGAACTAGATCCCACATGTTGCAGCTAAGACTTGGCACAGCCAAATAAATAGACATTAAAAAAAAAAAACCCACAAAAAACCCTGAAGCTGCTAAGCAAAACTCACCAGAGGGTCTCCACCTACCTACTCAGGATTAAGACATTCCAATGGCAGAAAAGGAACTCTGAAAATACTCACCTGTTCTTAATAAACCTTGCACAATGCATAGGCGGAAGATGCCCTGGAGAAGGGAAAGGCCACCCACTCCAGTATTCTGGCCTAGAGAATTCCATGGGCTGTATAGTCCATGGGGTCACAAAGAGTTGGACACGATTGAATGACTTTCCTTTCACTTTCCACTTTGACTCCTTCATGAAAGTTCGCTAAATTTTGTGTTTCATCACAGTAAGGTGTCTTTCCTGGGTATCACAGTATAGGGCAGTGAAATCTCCTTTTCTCAAAGGGCTGGCGTTTGGTCCCAGTTCTACTATGGCTTGGTCCTGTGATCTTGGTCAAATTTTCATCATGCTGACCCTCAACTTCCTTGTCTATGAAATGGATATTTAGATGTTGGTCCTCTTTCCCTCCCAGGGATGTCGTTAGGATCAAATCCAATGAGATGATGGATCAGAGAGCACTTTGCAAGCTCCCACACATCATGTAAACATAAGGTATCATGGTATAGCTGCTGAGACAGGAGAATGGATGTGGCTGATGTTTTAAGCAGAGATGGGGGGATCTGGCATGGGGCAGGCCATTTGATGATTATCAAAGTGCCGAGAAAAGGACTTGGCAGTTCATTATCTACCCTGTCCCCTACTGCAAACCTGTGCCTTTCCTATAATAATAAATATTTATAATGCATCTTGCCATTATTTTATCTGACCTTCACAACAGTCCAGTGGGGTAAGGATTATTATCCCATTTGCTCGTGAGGAAACTGAGGCTCGTGGGCCTGAGGTTATGCAGCTGGGAGGGAGCAGAACTAGGGAGTGAGTTGGGGCTTCCCATTGCTGAAGGTCGAGTTCTCGGTGTTTCCTGACAGTTTCCTGGGACCATCAGAGGCCAACCTGGAGCTCAACAGCACCATCAGTGATAGTAAAGACTCCAGCACTCAAGAGATCCAGAGGGAATCACTGGAATTGACAACTTAGAACTGTGGTGCTGGAGAAGACTCTTGAGAGTCCCTTGGACTGCAGGGAGATCAAACCAGTTCATCCTAAAGGAAATCAAACCTGGAATATCCATTGGAAGGACTGATGTTGAAGCTGAAGCTCCAATACTTTGGCCACCTGATGCGAACATCTGACTCATTGGAAAGGACCCTGGTGCTGGGAAAGATTGAGGACAGGAGGGGAAGGGGGCCACAGAGGATGAGATGGTTGGATGGCATCATCAACTCAAGGATGTGAGTCTGAGCAAACTCTGGGGGCTTATGAAGAACAGGGAAGCCTGGAGTGCTGTAGTCCACGGGGTTGCAAACAGTTGGACATGACTTAGTGACTGAACAATAACAACTTAATGTCTGATGAGTTGAGGAGCTGCAGCCCAGAATCCCTCCTCTTCATCTCTGGAAACAATGGCATCCGCCTCTGACTTTTGGGGAAACTGCCTTCTTCCCTATTCCCCGTAGGTCTGTATGAAGCTGCCTCTTCTTGCCTGAGAGGGGCATGTGATTTGATCTAGACCAGTGAGATACATGGTCTTCCCTGTAGGCTCAGCAGTAAAAAATTCACCTGCCAGTATAGGAGACCTGGGTTCAATCCCTGGTTTGGGAAGATCCCATGGAGAAGGAACTGGTAACCCACTCCAGTATTCTTGCCTGAAAAATCCCAGAAACAGAGGAGCCTGGCCAGCTGCAGTCCATGGGGTCGCAAAGATTTGGACCTGACTGAGCAATTAAACAAACCAACAACAAGGAGATACCTGCTCCCAGTGTCTGAGTCTTGGAAGGTTACACACAGGGATGGAAGGAGGTTGTACCTGGGGCATCCCAAGACCAAGCCAGGCAAAGCAATTATCAGAATCACCCAGAAGGCTTGTTAAAATGCAAATTACTGGGCCTGCCCTTAGGGCATCTGATTCAGAAGGTCTAGGTAGGCCCTGAGATTTTGTGTTTCTAATGAGCTCCCCGGTGATGCTGCGGTTCAGAAGACCACAGTCAGAACTTCATGGCCAGGGGTGACTCTGCCCCCAAGGGACAGATGGCAGTATCTGGAGGCACTTTTGATTTTCATGAGTGGAGGGCTGCTACTAGCATCTAGAGGGTCTATAGAGAGGTCAGGGAGGCTGCCAAACATCCTCCACTACGCAGGACAGCCCCTAGAACAAGGGATTCTGCAGCTGCCAATGTCAACAGTGCTGAGATTGGGAAAGCTTGCGTTGAGGAACGGTCCGCGGGCTCCTACATGGAGGTTCCGGAAACCTGGTTCCTGCTTCTGTCCAAGTTCTTCTCTGAGTCTGGGGGCAAGCCCAGTATCTTTCCAGTCAATATTTGTTACCAGCAATCAAAGATCTGATGGAGATGAAGTTTTAACTACTTTGGAGGAGTCAGGTGGGTGCTATGGAAGATCATGAGCTGGCTTCTGGGTTGTTGTTCAGTCGATAAGTCCTGTCAGCCTCTTTGTGACCCCATGGACTGCAGCACGCCAGGCCTCCCTGTCCTTCACTATCTTCCTGGAGTATGGTCAAACTCATGTCCATTGAGTCGGTGATGCCATCCAACCATCTCATCCTCTGTCGTCCCCTTCTCCTCCTGCCTTCAATCTTTCCCAGCATCAGGGTCTCTTCCAATGACTCATCTCTTAACATCAGGTGGCCAAAGTATTAGAGCTTCAGCTCAAGCATTAGTGCTTCCAAGGAATAATATTCAGGACTGATTTCCTTTAGGGTGGACTGGTTGGATAATGACATATAAGCCACAGTCCTTTTTTCCTTCCCTCCCATGATTCTACCCTCCTCCTAGTGCACCAGTCTACTTTAAATAAATGCCACAATTTGTTTATCCATTCTCCTGTTCTCGAAAAAGTCATTTCCTTTTATTTTTTGTTAGTAAATAATACCACAATGAATGCTTTTACATATAAATGCTCATGCTTATATATAAGCATTTCTCTAAGATTCCTACCCAGGAGTGAAATTGCTGGATTATGCCAATGAGACATCTTCAGTTTTGCCATTGAAAGTGAAAGTGAAAGTTGCTCAATTGTGTCTGACTCTTGGCAACCCCGTGGACTGTAGTCCATGGACTATATAGTCCATGGGATTCTCCAGGCCAGAATACTGGAGTGGGTAGCCTTTCCTTTCTCCAGGGGATCTTCCCAACCCAGGGATTGAAGCCAGGTCTCCCACACTGCAGGTGGATTCTTTACCAACTGAGCCACTCTTGGCTTGTTTTATAAAGTACAACTTTTATCTTTCCTCTCAAATTTACTGAATATTAGTAAATCCCTTTTCAAAATTGTTGTATCAAGTCATCCCAACATGGTGGTGGGTGTATCAATGTCTTCCCACTTCTCTATCAACACTCTTTTTAGACAGATATATTAATTTGTGCCATCTGTTGAATGACTCATTTTAATTTGCATTTCCTTGATCATTAAGGTGTTTGACCATATTTTCATATACTTACTGCTCACTGGGGATTATCTTTTTGGAAAGCACAATTCAAGTCCTTTGCCACTCCCCCTTTCTGTTTTCTTTCTTTCATTCTGTCTTTCTCTCTGTCCCTTTCTCCCTTCCTCCTTTCCTCCTGCCCTCTCTCCTTCCTTCCTTTCTTCTTTGTTCAATTTCTTAGTGATATGTAGGCTGATATGCTAAACTCTGGGTGCTAGTCATGTGAATTGACTATCTATTCTGTGACTTGTCTTCTAACTTTGTTTGTGGTGTTATTTGTTGAATAGAGCTTTTGACTTTTGCTTCAGTCAAATGCATTAATCTTTTACTTTTTGGATTATTTTTTTTCCATGCTGCTTTAAGGATCTTTCCATATGCCAATTATTATAAAGATATTCTCCTCTATTTTCTCTTAAAAACTATAAAGCTTTAAAAAAATTTAGTCCTTAATCCATCTGGAATTTATTTCTGTTTGCAGAGTGGGTCAAAAATCTCACTTTAATTTTTCCATGTGAGTAGCTAGTTGGCCTAGCACCAGTTATTAAGCAACTCAGCCTCTCCTCATTGAAGGATACTGTCACCACTGAATGTAGACAGTTTCCATTTATGTGAGGGTCTGTTTTGGGTTCTTTGTTTTGTTCAAATTGGTCTATTTGTCAGTCTCTGCACAAATACCACATGGATTTAATTACTGTAAATCTGTAATATGTCTTGATATGTGAAAGTGTGAATCTTTCCTGCTTGTCTTCCTCATAATTATCTTGTCTAATTCCAGTCCTTTACATTTTGCATATATAAAATGGTGTGCTGTGTGTGTGTATATATACATGTATATGTAAAACACTTGCAGGCCGTGTAGGTGACTGGCCCAGAAGTGGAGCCCAGGAAATATTAATTTCCTGTCCTCCTTCGAAGGGTTCCTCGTTGTTACCACCAGGAATGTACATTTCTTGGCTTAGCTTCATTCAGCCCCTGACCTTGTGCCCTAAAGGAGACAACAGAATCACTGTTCCTAACGCAGGGATCCACTTTGTTACAAGAAGTCTCCTGACACATATGACCCCAGCTACGGATACATAATAGCACCTAGTAAATATTTGCTGAAGCTGAATGAAAATGCCTTCAAGAGACCAAACACCCAAGTGGAGGGTCTGTCTCTGAAGCTCCCAGCAGCACCAGAAATAGCACCGTGTTTATTCATTCAGCGTGTGTTTGTGTAGCTCCTACCCTGTTCCTGGTAAGCCAACGAGACATGGCCTCAGCCTTCACAGAGAGACATTCAATAAGCAATTACCCTGCAGAAAGTGCTGTAAGAGAGAAGAAGCTGGACTTTTAAGGGAGAATAATGTTATTGGAGGGCCAAGGAAGCCTTTCCTGAGGAGGTGACGTATGTGTTCAGGATGGGCAGGGCCAAGTGAGGCCAGGAGACAAGGGGACTGCTTTCCACGAAGAAGTGGCACATGTGAGGGTCCCGAGGTGGAGAACACGAGACGTGCGGGAGCGGTGCTCCTCGCTCTGCACGGCGCACCCGGGGCTGTTACGGACAGCAGGTTCTGGGACGGTGCTGCACGTCTTCCTGAGTCTGCAGCCATCCCCCCGGGCCTGAGGCCGTGGCTCTCATTTAGGGCAGCGTGGTGGCAGGGGAACCGAGCGGCTTGTGAGCGTGTGGCGGAGCGTGGGGAGCAAGGCTGAGGGCGGGGAGCTAGGGCTGGAGGAGCAGGCAGGGACCGGCCCTGCAAGGTCTTGGGAGCCCCCTTCCAGATGTAAGCGGGGGAGTCCGCAGTCCGATGTGGCAACTGATAAAACCTTTCTTAAAAGTTTTTTTTTTTTTTTTTAAATGCTCTGTTACGTTCCTGAGGATGGTAGTGGTTGAATCAGACATGCTCATGGGAGTTTGTCTTGGGCTTGTCCTTGATGCCAGAGAACCCTAGGAACCGACGGGTGGCTGAAGTGTTTAAACTCGAGGCTGGTAAACCGCACAGCCAGAAGTCCACCCCGTCTCTGTCTCCCCTCCGGCTCCCCTCTCAGATCTGCGGCTGTGTTTACAAAGGAGGCCTCTTGGAGCTCTGAAAAGAGGAGCCTGGAGACTGAAGGGAGCACTTGGCCCCCCTGCTCGCCCCTAGGGCATCTGTCTGACTTTAGGCACGCCCTCCATCTGCCTTGGCCTCAGTGTCCACATCTGTTAAATGGCGATGCACAAGCCTCCCCAGCAGAGCTCTTGGGAAGAGTGGAGGTAATATACGACAGTCATGGCCACTCAGCAAATGAGAGATGCTTTTCCTGATTCCTATTCCCACATCCTAAATTTTGGAAAAGCTTTCAACATGCTACGTTCTGCACAAAGTTCAAGGAGCTGAGACCAGCAGGACCTCCTTTATCTTGACAAGTCACTCCACTTGGGAAAGAGTCCCTTGTCTTACGAAAGCCAGTAGTATCTGGCGTTAGACAGGCAAGATATAGGCCAAAAAAAAAAAAAAAAGTGAATATTTTCTTTTTGAAAAGGGAAATTCTCCATAGGGGGAAAAAAATGAGCTGCATTCTCCTGCTAGGGTCTGAGCTGACCTTTCCTCCCTGTCTGTCTGTCTGTCTCTGTCGTCTGCTCAACAACAGGATGTCCCGCGTCTCCCCTCCTCTGGCTGCAAACAGCCCGGAGCCGCTCTGTCTGCTGCCGCGCTGCGCTCTGTTTAAAGGAACAGACACCCATTTCTCACAGAAGAACCGTTAGGTAAACAATAATATATTTTTTTAAGCCCAGAGAGTGGCTCAGCATACTCTGTGTGGAGAGACTGTCTCAGGCATTCTCCAGCTAGTTTCAGGGCAAAGGGCTCCAGAGGAAAAGTGCTTCTTTCCCTTGCTTCTCCTTCCCTTCCTTCCCTTCTTTTTTCTTTCCAGTCAAAGAGGACCACAGACCGAGAGGGGCAGGGAGCCGGGCAGGCAGGAGCCTTGTCTGGCGATCCCGGGAGGCTGGTCTCCGGGGGTCCCCCCAGCACGCGTGGCAGGAGAGGGGGACTTTGGCTCTGATGCTTCTTGTCCCCTCAGCGTCCCTCTGCTCTCTGAGCACTTCCCGCCCTGTGCGGTGACCTCCCTGCGGTGACCTCACCCCAATACTCCTCAGGACACCCTGAGGTATGCATTTATCACCCTCACTTCCCAGATGAGGAAATTAAAGTCCAGGGGATGAAGTAATTTGCCCAAGGTCACACAGAGCAAAGTTCAGGTCAGGACTCAAAGCCAGGACTCCAAAGCTCCCTTCTGAACCACCTCCAACATTGACCCCAGCTTTCTGAATGGCTTGACTTCAACCCATAGCCCTGGAAGAGAGGGAAGAGCCCGTGTTCTAGATTTGGAGGGCAGGATCTGGAGGAATGAGCCGCTCCAGTTTACATGGGTGGGATGGTCAGGGGTAACACTGAGGTTTCCAGGGTCCGGACTCCAATACCCAGCGCTGGTAGTTTCAGAGAAGGAAACTTCCAAGAACAAGACGTGGTCAGTCACTTCATTACCTTACATGCACGCTCCACTCAGAGGCTGCCCTCATCCTCCACCTTTCAGCCCTGTCTGCACAGCTGCGATCATGGAAGCCGACGGCTGTACACCCAGATTCCCATCTTGTCTGTTAACAACAAAGAAATAATTACCAGAAAGGTAAAGCCACAGAACAGGTTCTCAAAGCAAGCAGAAAGAAAGGGTTTTTGGCTTTTTCAAAATATAGCGACTGTTGGCTGGTGGGGACAAGTCAACGGGGAGGGCTGTTGGGCCGGGCTGGGGTGTGGAAGGCCCCCGGCTTTGAGATGAGCTTGCTGACGTGGCTCCATGAGAGGTTCCTTCCTGGTTATTATGATCCTTGTTTCTCCATCTGCCACACCGGCACCACAGGGTCATTCCGGGAAAGAAGGGGTTATGGAAGGCTTCTCTGTGCCTGGTTCTTCTATCCCCACGGCAACGCGGAGATGGGCCGCGTGATTACTTTTGCAATGAAGAAAGTGAGGCTCAGAGAAGTCTACCAGCTTGCCCGGGGTTGGCTGGCTTCAAAGTGAATGCTCTTCACCAAACCACAGAGCCACCCTGAGTAGTGAGTAGAATCGATTTGGGCTCAGTGGATCTGATTCATTTCCTTGATTCCTTGACTGTGAGGGGCAAGGAGCATGTTAAAGATGGAAACCCTGCCGGCCACTCTTCGGGAGGCCAGGCCAAGGTGAAGTCAAGCCGGTTTCGGTACTTGGCGCCCCAACCCCCACCCCCGTGAACTGAGACCCGCGGTGGAATTTGGTCAGCGGAATGGAGCTGAATGCTGTCATCTTTGTCAATTATTTCCTCTCTAAGAAGACAGCGGATGACCAGGCTCTTCCCTTTGTCTGAGCGAAGAAGGGACAGAAGAACGAAGTGGGAGGCAGTGTTCACGCCAGAATCACAGTGAAGTTGACAGTGATGACAGCAAAGATGGGCTGACAGGCAGTGGGAGACATGCCCAGGGTCCCAGCCCCTTGCCTCCTCTGGTGGAACCGTGATGCCGCTGAGGTTGTGACGACGTCTTACCCTCCAGATCCCCTCTTTGCTCTTCTTTCTGTGCCTGGGAGGCTGGGCTTTTACCGGCAGCCTTACCTGGGCTTGTCTGATATGTGAGCGGGACATGGGAGGCCTGGAAGACAGAGGTCAGCGTGTCTCTCCCCTCTCCTTCCTGCTCTGGCTCTGTGTCCCGCAGGAGCTCCTAGCAGGGGTCCCTTCTGTGTCTCTGGCTCTTGCACTGCCTCCGCCCCGGGGAAACAGCAGCTTCCTTCACCGGGTTCTCTCCCCATCTCCCTGCTGGGTGTGCCTTCAGCCCCCTGCTGCCCGCCCCCTGAGTGGGTATTGCCAGGTGCCTCTGTCTCCATTCTGCAGGGAAGAAGCCTGAGACCCAGGAAAGCAGGTCTCGCCAAGGTCACAGGGTCTGTGCGCAGCTGATCTGAAAGCGAGCAGGACGGACTTGGTGGGCCCACATGGGGCCCCCCTAGGCTGCTCCTGAAGCAAGCTCCCGGGTTGGGGGGCATGTGGAGTGGGAGGCCAGCCTGCCTGGCCCTGCACCCTCCCTGTGTGCGGCCTGTGCTGAGAACAGGCCCAGTGGCTCTGCCTGACCCAGGGGTTCCTGCACGTGTGGGCCCGGGAGCTCTTGATGACCTTCCAGCCAGAAGCAGCGGGGCTCCCAGGAGCAGGGAAGGTGAACAAACACCAGGTTCTGCTGCCCGAAGCCATTGCTGTTTTAGCTCATGTTATTAAATGTTTTTCACATTTGCGGAGCTTTCCTCTTGCTCCTTGGTCCCCTGCCCTTTCCGCCTCTTCCCTGTGGACAAATGGGGGTGACCCCCCAACGCACTTTCCAGATGGGGACCCTGAGGCTCTGGGAGATGCAGGGCTGGCCTGAGGGACACCTAAAGCTTTGGCGGGAGCAAGAAGGTGGGAGAGACAGAGGAGAAGGGGGGGTCAGCGTTGGTGGGGACAAAGGTAATAACGGGCTTCCCAGGTGGCGCTCATGGTGAAGAACCTGCTGCCAATGCAGGAGATGTAAGAGACGTGGGTTTGATCCCTGGGTCAGGAAGATCCCCTGGAGGAGGGCATGGCAACCCACTCCAGTATTCTTGCCTGGAGAATCCCCTGGACAGAGGAGCCTGGCGGGCTACAGTCCACGGGGTCACAAAGAGTCAGAAATGACCAAAGCGACTTAGCATGCACACACAGTGTAATAATGACATAGCAGACAGTTGCCTCACCGCATCTGCATGCCCAGTGTATATCGTTATTCCCATCGTCCTGATGAGAAAACAGACTTGAAGGGGTTAGGTCCCTTGGGACTGGCATATCGTCAGTGCTGAATAAACATGTGTTGACTGAATAGATTAAGTAACTTTACCCAACTAATCAGTAGTGGATCTGGAATGGAATTCATCTGTCTGACCCCAAAGGCCTGTGTATGTGCCAGCAACCGTGTCTGTGCCAGGCAGAAATAAAAAGAGGGAAAGGACGGAAGCCAGAGAAGCCAGAGGAAGCCACTGGCTGCAAGACCAGAGGCTCTGGGGAAAGTGCTAGAGCGCTGCAGGTCAGACTGGGGGTTCCAGGGCCAGGCTGTCTGGGTGCAGACCCTACCTCTCTACTGACTCGCTGCGTGATACGGGGCAAGTTGCTCAGCTTTTCTGTGCCTTGTTTCTTTATGTGTACATGGAAATAATGGTACCTATGCTGGCCCGGGCCTGTAGGCCTTGTTGTCTGCTCTGCGCCTTTCCCCTTCTCTGCAGCCGAGGTGCCCACCCTTGCAGGCTGCGTGTGCAGGGCTCCTGTGACATCTGTGAGGTTCACCCAGTGAGGTTCACCCAGTGAAAGGCGCTGGCAGGAGGTCGATGGGCGGGGTGGGAGTGAGGCCAGAGTACTTCCTCCCCTCTCTCTGCCTGGAGTCTGGTCTCTGCAAGCAGCTCCCTGCTCCTGCTGCAAAGGGCCACTGTGTTTCCAGCTTCCCAAGGAGCCCAGCAGCCACGACTCCCACTCTCTTTGCCCAGCTCTGACCAGGGGTGGGGTAGTGACTTTCTCTGAGTACTAAACTGGGCTCTCTTGTTGGGCTAAATTGTTCTCGTTTGGCTTCTCTGCTGTCTCATCACCAAGAGAGCCAGTTCTCTGTACTTTTTAAGGACTTCAAGTGATTTCTCTTTTCCTATTTGGTACCTTGGATTTATGTGAGAATTAAATAAGTTAATCAATGCCTAAGCACCGAATACATTCTAGCCTGTAGCTTTTGTTTTTTAATTGAAGTATAGTTCATTGACAATGATTCAAGTGTACAGCAAAATGATTTAGTTATATACTTATGTATAATTATATATACATTATTTATATATAGTTAAATATATATGCATATATTTACTTTTCAGATTCTTTTCCCTTGTAGGTTATTACAAAATATTGAATGTAGTTCCTTGTGTGATGTAGATCTTTCTTGTTTATTTTATATATAGTGGTGTGTATCTGTTAATCCGAAATTCCCAGTTTTCTCCTTGTCCTCTTTCCCCTTTGGTAACCATAAATTTGTTTTCTGTGTCTGTGAGCCTATTTGTTATGTAAATAATTTCTAAAAAATGATTTCTTTTAGATTCCACATGTAAATGATCATAAGATATTTGTCTTTTTCTGTCTGACTTACTTCACTTAGTATGATAGTCTCTAGGTCTATATATGTTGCTGCAAATGGCATTATTTCATTTTTTATGGCTGAGTAATATTCCATTATATATATATATATATATATATATATATATATATATATATATATACTGCTTGAGTGCCAAGGGGCTTCCCTGGTGGCTCAGACGGTAAAGCGTCTGCCTATAATGTGGGAGTGTGAAGCTGCTCAGTCGTGTCTGACTCTTTGTGACCCCATGGACTGATGTAGCCCACCAGGCTCCTCCATCCATGGGATTCTCCAGGCAAGAATACTGGAATAGGTTGCCATTTCCTTCTCCAGGGAGACCCAGGTTTAATCCCTGGGTCAGGAAGATCCTCTGGAGAAGGAAATGGCAACCCTCTCCAGTACTCTTGCTTGGAAAATCTCATGGACAGAGGAGCGTGGTAGGCTACAGTCCATGGGGTCACGAAGAGTCAGACACGACTGAGCGACTTCACTAGTTGAGTGCTAAGCTGCTTCAGTCGTGTCCAACTCTTTGGGACTGTATGGTCTATAGCACACCAGGCTTCTCTGTCCATGGGACCTTCCAGGTAAGAATACTGGAGTGGGTTGCCACGCCTTCCTGCAGGGGATCTTCCAGACCCAGCCCATATACCTTGGGCTTCCCAGGTGGCTCAGAAGTGCAGCAGGATGCAGCAGGGGGCTGCGGTTGGAAGGAGAAAGCAGGAAGGAGTTTCTCTTTGGCTTGGCAGACTTGGGAAGGGACAGTAAATAGCAGATGAAATGCCCAAAGGAGGGATCCTGGTTGAGTAATTGTGGCAGGTCCATGCAACAGAATCCTAGCAGCATCAATAACAGTACGCTCTCATATGTGTTGACTTGGAAAGACACTCACAGCCTGCTGAGTAGTGAGAAAAGCTGGTCAGCTATGAACCTATCAGTGCTGAGCTTGGTACATGTCCGTGTCTGACTAGACGGATGGCGGGAGTGGTGGGTACCGCCACAGACGGCACCTACTTCTCCCTGACAGAAGAGAGTCCCAAGTTGGTTTTTAAATATTCTCACATGAATTGACTCTTCTGCAAATAAACAGTGAGCATATACCCTTTTATTAACAGAAATAAAAATCCTAAAAGTTTTTCACTTTAAAAATGCATGCATGAACAATAAGGAATTTTAAAGTAGCTTTCTTTTCAGATTTCTCAGCCAGGAACTTAACAGGGAAATAAGCTGTTACTAAAGGCAAGAGCAAAGTCGAGGACTTTCTTTTTTTCCCTGCAAAGGAGAGTCCTGATCAAGCTTTTGTGCCGAGACTGAGATGCCCACCGTGGGAGGGATGGCACAGGAAAGACGGGGTGCTGCTCGGTGGGACAGGGACTTAGGGAGGTGGGGGTGGGTGGAATCTTGGCACAGGCTGCGGGATTAGCCCTGGACAGGTGGCGCACACCCCTTCCAGGCCTCAGGAAGGGCAGTGCAAGTACACGGAGCACGTAGGTGGGGTTGGCAGGAAAGTGAGGGCGTGCTCTCCTGACAGCCTCTATTTTCTCTGCAAAGTAGGAGGCAAGGTCAGCTTCCCCGGCTGGGGGCCAGAGGGGCCTGGGGGAGGCTTGGAAGGCACCGTGGGAGATGGGAGAAGGGCTGGTAGGGACGCGTGGAGGGATGGTTGGTCTTCGCTGCGGCCTTTCCTGTGGCACCTGCTCATGCAGCTGGTAGGGGGAGATGGAACCCTGTGGGCTTGGCTACAGAGCTGCAAGGCTTTCTGGATTCAATGCAACTGAGGAGCGAAGTGGTGAGGGATTGGCAGTGACAGTCAGAGAGCGGGTTAAATGAGGAAACTTGGCCTCCGGCCTGCTTAAGAAGGGACGGAAGTCAGCAAGCTGGAGAGACAGGTCTTAATGAGAATCCACAGTGGGCATCGTGGAAGTGAATGAACAAGAGGAGGCCAGCTGCTTTGGCTGGGGGTGAGATGTTGATGGTGGGACCGCAGGGGTGAGAGTCAATGCTTTTCTTTGCCAGGAGGGGAGACGGGAGAAAGGAGTCACCTGCTCTGTGTCTCCTTATTCCCTTGGATGCACACTACGGGAGGCAGCGGCCTGGGCTCCCAGCCTGCTTTGTGTTCTTCCCGAGCACCAGAGTTGCCTGGGCTGGGGCCATCCTGCCCTAACCAGTAGGCTTGCAGGCCAAGGTTCCCCACTCCTTGTATTAGTACCAAGATACCTACTGTGGGCACACTTGGTTAGTCAGGCTCTGTATGAAGTTGCTCAAAGTGGCCACAATAAAACACCACAGACTGCATGGCTCAAAAGATAGAAATTGTTTCCTCCCAGTTCTAGAGGTTAAAAGTTTAAGAACGACACATTGGGAGGGTCAGGTTCTTCAGAAGCCTCTCTCCTTGGCTTGTAGACAGTCAATTTTCCCTGTGTTTTCCTGGGATCTTTCCTCTGGGTGTTTCTGTGTCCTGATCTCTTCTTATAAAGAGACAAGTCATGTTGCCTTAGGGTCCATTTTAAATCCCTTACTTTAATTTAATCACCTCTTTAAAGACTGTATCTCCAAATACAGTCATATTCTGAGGTACTGGAGGTTAGGACTTTCAACATCAAACTTTGAGGGACAAAATTTAGCCCAGAGTAGAACTATTTTGGTTGCAAGGTCTAGACTCCCACTCAAATTAACTAAGCAAAAAGAGGACTGTTGCTAAGGATGAGGCTTTCTCCTGAGGACTGTAAGCTGGAAAGCAGCTCCTCCTGTCTCCCTCCTCTCTGGGGTGGTGGCTCTAAACCATGGTCATAAATCCTTTGACCGCCTCCCTCACATGAAGTGGCAGGCTCTGTATTGAATGTGGGTGGGCTTATGACTGCTTCCACCAACAGAGTGTGGCAGAAATGTTGCTCTGAGACTTCTCAGGCTAGGCCATGAAAGGCCAGGGAGCTTCTGGCGTGTTCACTGAAATGCTCACTCATGGACTGCTGACTCTCCTATAAGAAGTACAATAACCCCGAAAGGCCACGCTGGAGAGCCTGCAGTTGGGCACTTTGGTTTATAGTGCCAGCTGAGCCTGGCTTCCAACTCCTTGCCAAGGTGCCAGACACAGGAGTGAAATCATCTCAGATGATTCTCAGGGCATTCCCGCTCCAGCCTGTCTGCCAGCTGATGACCACACAGTGACTTCTGCCTATCCCGAGCAGCACAGAAGAATCACCCAGCTGAGCCCTGCCCAAATTCCTAATCCAGACATTCAAGCTATATAATGACATGGTTGTCATTTTGAGCCACTAAATTTCAGAGTAATTTGATATGCAGAAATAAGTAAGTGGAAACACCAGGAATCTGCTTCTTTTTGCTTTCCCCCTCTCTGTTGGTTTTTCCTGTTTACTCATATTTCTTGCTCCCCCATACATTTAACTTGCATGTGGCCATGACTTGCTATGGTTCCAAGTTATTCTGTGCTAGCCCCTGCATCTCTCTGATTAGAATCTCTGTATTAGTCAAAATACGTGAGAATCTGGTCAGCCAAAGCCAGGAGCAGGGCCATGTCTCCTGGAGGTTGGGGCCCAGCAGACACAAAGCCTTATCTATGCAGTGTCAGCTTTAATGGAAAAGTGTCCTATGATCATTCAGCTTATTCTGCTATCCCACCAGGAACTCCTTGGATGATATCAGTTCAGTTCAGTTCAGTTCAGTTCAGTCATTCAGTCGTGTCTGACTCTTTTTGACCCCATGGACCGCGGCACGCCAGGCTTCCCTGTCCATCACCAACTCCCGGAGTTCACCCAAACCCATGTCCATTGAATCGGTGATACCATCCAACCATCTCATCCTCTGTCGTCCCCTTTTCCTCCTGTCCTCAATCTTTCCCAGCATCAGGGTCTTTGCAAATGAGTCAGCTCTTCGCATCAGGTGGCCAAAATATTGGAGTTTCAGCTTCAACATCGGTCCTTCCAGTGAACACCTAGGACTGATCAGAAAGATAAAATCCCCATAGCCTCTGTTTAATACCTCCAGGGCCAGTTCATCCTATGAGGCACCTACTTGCCACGGGTCACTTACAATTTAAAATTTCTACATGTGGAGCTGAAACTATACTTTTTGATCTTTGGTCTTCATCTTGTCCTCAGCAGTCACATAGGATAATTGATTTTCTCTTTTGGTGGCTTGGTTGCTAAGTTGTGTCTGACTCTTGTGATCCCATGGACTGTAGCCCATCAGGCTCCTCTGTCCATGGGATTTTCCAGGCAAGGATACTGGAGTGGGTTGCCGTTTCCTTCTCCAGGTGATCTCCCTGACCTAGGGATCAAATGTGGGTCTCTTGCATCGCAGGCAGATTCTTTACCAACTGAGCTATCAGGGAAGCCCAGATTTTTTTTTTTTTGGCAGACAATATTTGAAATTCTTGAACCCCTCATTTTAAGGCTTAATCTCTTCATGGCAAACCTGAGATTCAGGTATAATGACTAGAGTGGGTGATCAGAGAGGGAGGAGGGAGAGGAGAGCTGATATTCTCAACTGTGAGTTCTTTCTGATCCTGCATTTGTTCTTTAGTGATTCTCACAAGGAGCATGTCTGGTTTGGCCTTCCTTTTCTGTATCAGTTTTGCAGGGCTGCCACAGAAAATTACCACAAACTGGATGACTGAAAACAACAGAAATGTACCCTCTAACAGTTTTGGAGGTCAGAAGTACAAAAGCAAGGTGTTGGCAGGGTCAGTTCCTTCTGGATGCCCTGAGGGAGAATCTGGTCCGTGGTTCTCTCCTGGTTTATGGTGGCTGCCAGCAACCCTTGGTGTTCTTTGGCTTGTAGTTGCATGACTCAGTTTCTGCCCCTGTCTTCACGTGATGTTCTTCCTTGTGTATATGTCCAAATTTCCCTTTTCTTCTAAGAATACCAGTCAATGAACTAGGGCCCACCCTAATCCAGTATGATCTCATTTTGACTAATTACATGTGCAAAGAACTTGTTTTTTTCAAATAAAGTCACATTTTGAGATTCCAGATGACTATGAATTTTGGGGGTCACTATTCAACCCAGTATTCTCCTCCCTCTCTCCTTCCATTTCTCGTTTCCTCCTCCTTAACTTTCTCCTCCAACCATATCTCCCCGCTGGAAGCACACAGACAAGTGGCCAGTGTTCTTTGAGGGGTCATTGTTTTCGCTCTGCCTGGTGTAGCACCATTTGTAATTCAGCTGGAGGTCAGAAAATCTTCAGATGGCAGAGACCACGTGATTGCTTGAAGATGAGTTGCAAATAACTCAGTGTTAATATCTGGATTAGATGTTTTAGCAGCTGTTGCTCAAGAAGGAGAGGAAGAAGAGAGGGAGGATAAGAGAAAGAAAAATACCATTCGTGAACTGAAATAACGTTTACCCCCTCCCTGCTTGACTATGGGGAGCTCAACTCAGTATGAGAGTTTTTCCTCTTTAGGAATAAAGATGAGTCAAGCAGCAATCATGCTTCCTTTTGTCTGAGATTCTCTCAATACCACACCCAGTTATCAAAGCCGTTCTGGGTCCTTCTAGACTTCTGCCAGCCAATAACGTAGCCACTTGCCACAATGAAATGAGAATGTGCTCCAAGTACAAAATACACACCGGATTTCAAGTACTTAGTACAAAAACAAAGAAGGTAAAATATCCCATTAATAATTTTTACGTTGATTGCATGTTGACATGATAATGTTTGGGATATATTGGGTTACATAAAGTGCAGGCATACCTCAAGGATATTGTGGGTCCAGTTCCAGACCACTGCAATAAGGCAAACATCATAGTAAAGCAAGTCACATGAAGTTTCTGGTTTTCCTGTGCATGTAAAATTTATGTTTACACTATACCATAATCTTTTTAAAAAAATTATTTATTTTTAATTGAAGGATAATGCTTGACAACACTGTGTTGGTTTCTTTCACTCATCAACATGGGTCAACCGTGAGTGTACATGTATCCCCTCCTCCTCCCATCCCATCCCACTCTTCTGGGTTCAGAGCCTCGGTTTCAGTTCCCTGAGTCACATAGCAAATTCCCACTGGCAACACTATACCATAATCTATTAAGTGCACAAAAGCATTATGTCTAAAAAGACAATGTACATAACAATTAAAATATTTCATTGCTAAAGAATGCTAGCAGTCATTGGAGCCTTCAGTGAACAGTAATCTTTTTGTTGGTGGAGGGTCTTGCCTCAGTGTTGATGGCTGCTGAATGGTCAGGTTGGCTGTTGCTGAAGGCTGGAGTAGCTGTGTCAATATCTTAAAATAAGACAACAGTGAAGTTTGCCATATTGGTTTATCTTCCTTTCATGAGTGATTTCTCTGTAGCATACAACGGTGCTTGAGAATATTTTACCCACAGTAGAACATCTTTCAAAATTAGAATCAGTCCTCTTAAACTTTGCCACTGTTTTATCAACTAAGTATATGGTGGACACATGCTAAGTCATGTCTGACTCTTGTGACCCCATGGACTGTAGCCTGCCAGGCTCCTCTCTCCATGGGATTCATCAGGTAAGAATACTGGAGTGGGTCGCCATTTCCTTCTCCAGGGGATCTTCCCAATCCAGGAATCAAACCTGGAGCCTCCTGCATTGCAGGCAGATTCTTTACTGATTGAGCTACAGGGGAAGCCTGACTAAGTTATGTATAATATTCTAAATCCTTTGTTGTCATTTCAAAATTCTTCACAGTATCCTCACCAGACATAGACTCCATCTCTGTAGACCACTTTCTTTGCTCATCCATAAAAAGCAACTCCTCATTCATTAAAGTTTTATCAGGAGATGACAGTCATTCTGTCACATCTTCAGGCTCTATTCCTAATTCTTGTTCTCTTGCTATTTCTACTGCATCTGAAGTTACTTCCTCCACTTAAGTCTTGAACCTCTCCAAGTCATCCATTAGAGTTGGAATCAACTTCTTCCAACTTCTTTTAAGACTGATATTTTGACCTCTTCCCATGAATCATGAATTTTCTTAATGGCATACCTAGAATGGTTAATCCTTTCCATAAGATTTTCAATTTACTTTGCCCAGATCCACCGGAGTAGCCACTATCTGTGGCTATATAGGTAAAGCTATAGACTTAAGAAATAAATTTCTTAAATAATGAGACTTGAAAGGGGAAAATTAATCCTTGATCCACAGACTGCAGAATGGATGCTCTGTTAGCAGGCATGAAAACAACAAGTTTTGTAGTGCATCTTTATCAGAATTTTGGGGTGACCATGTGTATTGTCAATGAGTAGTAATATTTTGAAAGGAATTTTTTTTTCTGAGCAGTAGGTCTCAATACTGGGCTTAAAATATTGAGTGGTGGTGGTTGAGTCATTAAGTCATGTCCAACTCTTCTGATCTCATGGACTATAGCCCACCAGCCCTCTGTCCATGGGATTTTCCAGGCAAGAATACTGGAAGGGGTTTCCATTTACTTCCCCAGGGGATCTTCCCAACCCAGGGATTGAATCTGGGTCTCCTGCATTGCAGCCAGATTCCCTGCACTGCAGGCAGATTCTCTAGGTACTGAGGGGCGCTACTGATAAAGAACCCGCCTATTAATGCAGGAAACTTAAGAGATGCAAGTTCAATCTCTGGGTTGCGAAGATCCCTGGAGGAGGGCATGGCAACCCACTCCAGTATTCTTTAAAATATTCAGTAATCTGTTTTATAAACAGATGTACTGTCATCTCATCCAGTCTTTGTTGTTCCATTTATAGAGCACAAGCAGATTTACTATAATTTTTAAGGGTTCTAGGACTCTATAATTATAAATAAGTATTGGCTTCAACTTAAAGTCACCTGCTGTATTAACCCCTATTAAGAATCAGCCTGTGCTTTGTAGCTATGAAGCCAGACATCAACTTCTCTAGCTATGAAAGTCCGAAATGGCATAGTGTTCCAGTTGAATCCTGTTTAATTTGCATGGGACATCTATTGCTTAGTGTGGCCACCTTTATCAACTATCTTAGCTAGATCGTGATAACCTGCTGTAGTTTCTACATTAGCACTTTCTGCTTCATCTTGCCCTTCTATACTATGGAGATGACTTCTTTCCTTAAGTGTTATGAACAAACTTCTGGTAGCTTCAAACTTTTCTTCTGTAGCTTCCTCACCTCTTTCAGACTTCATAGTATTGAAGAGAGCTAGAGCCTTGCTCTGGATTAGACTTTGGCTTAAGGGAATATTGCGGTTGGTTTGATCTTCTATCCAAACCACTAACACTTTCTCCATATCAACAACATAGCTGTTTTGCTTTCTTATCATTCATGTGTTCACTAGAATAGCACTTTTAATTTTCTTCAAGTACTTTCCTTTGTAATCACAATTTGGCTAACTGGTGCAAGAGGCCTAGGTTGTGGCCTGTTCTGGTTTTGACATTCCTTCTTCACTGAATGTAATTATTTCTAACTTTTGATGTAAAGTGAGATGTGTGACTCTTCCTTTCACTTGAGCACTTAGAGACCATTGTGAGGAGGAAATGGCAATATTCTTGCCTGGAGAATCCCATGGACAGAGGAGACTGGTGGGCTACAGTCCATGGGGTTGCAAAGAGTCACACACGACTGAAACAGCTTAGCACACATGCACGTGATACTATTAATTGGCCTAATTTCCATATTGTTGTGTCTCAGGGAATAGGGAGGCCTGAGGAGAGGGAGAGAGATGGGGGTCCAGCTGGTTGGTGGAGCAGTCAGAATGCACATAACATTTACCAACTAAGTTTACCGTCTTATCTGGGTGCTGTTCTTGGCGCTCTGAAACAATGATAGTAGTACTATCACAGATCACAGATCACAGACCACCATCATGACTATAATAGTGAAAAACTTTGAAATATTGCGAGAATTACCAAAATGTGACCCAGTGACATGAAATGAGCCAAATACTCTTCGAAAAATGGCACTGATGGACTTGTTCAATTCAGGATTGCCAAAAACCTTCAATTTATTAAATACACAACATGTATGAAGAGCAATACAATGAAATGCAATAAAACGAAGTCTGCCTGTATTAAAATCAGTTTCATCTGTTTCTTTTTACTTTAAAAAAATGTGGCCAATGGAAAGTTTTGAGCTATGTGGCTCCATGATCTTTTTACGAGGCAGCACTCTTTAGAGTCTGAAGCACTATGATAAAAAAGCTTATCTGCAGGGTTTGAATCTGAGTTTTGCCACTGACAATTTGTTTGTTCTTGGGCAAGACACTCACTCTCTAGGCTTCATTTTTTTCCTCCTCTATGAAATGGGTGCAATGTGATAATGATTCCTACCTCCCTCTGGACATCACTACCAGCATCAAAGGAGAGAGAATTTGTGGCGAGGCCTCATGACTGTTAAATGTAGCACAAATGGCTTTTGATTAGCATCAGCTGCAGCAGCAACAGCATCACTGCCACCATCACCACCACCACCACCATCACCACCACCATCATCACCACCATCACCACCACCATCACCACCACCATCATCACCACCATCACCACCACCATCACCACCACCATCATCACCACCATCACCATCACCATCACTATCACCACCATCACCATCAACACCACCATCACCATCACCACCGCCACCATCACTGCCACCATCACCATCACCACCACCACCACCATCACCATCACCACCATCACCACCACCACCACCACCACCATCACCCCCGTCACCACCATCACTACCACCACCATCATTGCCACCATCACCACCACCATCACCCCCATCACCACCATCACCATCACCACCACCAGCATCATTGCCACCATCACCACCACCATCATCACCACCATCACCATCACCACCATCACCATCAATACCACCATCACCCCCATCACCACCCCCATCACCACCACCATCACCACCATCACCACCATCACCCCCACCACCATCACCCCCATCACCCCCATCACCCCATCACCACCATCACCATCACCATCACCACCACCACCACCACCATCACCACCAGCATCACCACCACCAGCATCACCATCACCACCACCACCACCACCACCACCACCACCATCACCACCACCACCATCACCATCACCCCCATCACCCCCATCACCACCAACACCACCACCACCACCACCAGCATCACCACCAGCATCACCACCACCATCACCACCATCACCCCCATCACCCCCATCACCCCCATCACCACCACCACCATCACCATCACCCCCATCACCCCCATCACCATCACCACCACCACCACCATCACCACCAGCATCACCACCACCATCATCACCACCACCATCACCACCATCACCCCCATCACCATCACCCCCATCACCCCCATCACCATCACCACCACCACCACCACCACCATCACCACCAGCATCACCACCACCACCATCATCACCCCCATCATCACCACCATCACCACCACCATCACCACCATCACCATCACCTCTACTATCACCACCACCACTATCATCAGACCTGTTATCACAATCACCACCATCATCACTACCATCATTATCACATCACCACCTCTGCCATCATCACCACCATCACCACCACCACCACCATCATCATCACTATCACCATCACCAGCATTGCTTCCGCTTTCAGCCAAGAGAATTAGGCCACCAGGGCAGAAGCATAATACCAGACTCAGGGTAGAGTACAGCCCACAAGAATTTTTGCTTTCAGCTCTTCCCAAACCTTGTGGCTGGATTATAAGTGACTTACCCTCTGCCAGCTGCCAATAGTGCTTTTGTCTGCTTTCAGGGAGTGGAGTGGGGGCAGGTCTCTGAGACAAATGTGCCTTCCACATAGTACTTTTCAATCAATACAGCGTTTATGCATGCTTTTGGATTAGAATAAGACAGCCAGCTTTTTTTTTTCCCCCTCAAAAAAGCATTTCTGTTGCATCAGACCACCAAAGCATTTCCCCTCTCTTTTCTTGGCCACCAAATATTTTTATGATTTTCCACATAAACAGCTAGGGAAAATGCTAGCAGCCACTCAGGCGGCAGTGGCAGGCACACCATGTCTCCCATGAGAGTAAGGGATTAAAAAAAAAGACCAAGGACTAGGGGTTGGGGGTGGTGAGTGGTAATTAGTCTAAGATACAAGGATTTCTATGAATTCTTCTTGGGAATTCTGGGATAATAAACTAGAATTCACCCTGTGGCTTCAGGCTGTGAGTGCTCACTTTTGAAACATTCAAACATTTGCAGATGGAATTAGGCATTGGTGAGGTTAGGAGGTGGGTGGGGAGCAACCCCACCCATCCGAGGGTTAAGCCTGGGTCCAGCAGACCTGGACCTGCCTCCTTCTGCCCCTCCTCCTTCCCTTATGAAGTGAGAATCAGGATAAAGTCGGGGACTTGCCTCCTGAAGGATACTGTGTGGACAAGGCCAAGAGCTCATGATAGCTATTGATTATTTGATCCCTTTTTCCTTTCTCATTCCATCCCTGGCAAAGTTTTCCCAGAGACATAGTGGGGCCTCTCATAGCCGGCCAGCTGCTCTGTGCTGAGAGATTTAAAATCCTGCAATTGATTCTGACTGTGTCCAGAACAATAGGCGTCTGAATCTGATTTATTAATCTTCTGGGGAGTGAGGGAGGTGGGCTTCGTGTCCAGGCTGTTTACTGCAGTGACAATGGGTAGGGTTTGGGCTTGCATCTGATCTGGGTTTATTGTGGGTGGAGGCAGGGGAGTGGCGGACAGAGGGCATGTCTAACCTGAAGGAGGCAGCAAGGACCCACTGCACAGCATGAGGGGAGATGTATTGAAGGAGCAGTAAGAGGGGGGTGGAAGTTGATTTAGGGAGGGTCCCCAAATGGGCGGCTGCAAGTGACATCACAGGGATGGCAGATGTGGTACCTAATAGATACTCTGCATAGTTGATTCCGTTATCTCTGTTTTATGGTTGAATCTCTCAGGTCTCTGAAAGATGGAAGCCCGACAGGGAGGGCTAATGCATTTTTTCTCAAAAGGAAGGAGCTGGATATGATGATCTTTGAGGAGGTTAATGAGCATGTGGGGAAAGGCTTATACTCAGCTCTGGGAAGGCTTCCTGGGTAGCTCAGCTGGTAAAGAATCTGCCTGCAATGTAGGAGGCCCCTGTTCAATTCCTGGGTCAGGAAGTTCCCCTGAAAAAGGTATAGGCTACCCACTCCTGTATTCTTGGGCTTCCCTGGTGGATCAGACAGTAAAGAATCTGCCTGTAATGCAGGTTACCTGGGTTCAATCCCTGGGTGGGGAAGATCCCCTGGAGGAGGGCATGACAACCCACTCCAGTATTCTTGCCTGGAGAATCCCCATGGATGGAGGAGCCTGGCGGACTGCAGTCCCTAGGGTTGCAAAGAGTCTGACATGACTGAGTCGACTTAGCACACATGCACAAATGGAAGACAGAGGAAAAAAAAAAAAAAATCAGTGCATCCCCATGGTTAAGAGAACTGGCTTTTGGATCACATTCCGAATCAAATCCTAATTCTGCCACCCGTTTGCTGTGAAATGTGGGACAAGTTACTGAATGCCTCCAAGTCTCAGTTTTGCAGTCTCTGAAATGGAGATGGTTAAAGAACCTGTTCTGTGAGGTTGCGATCCTCGTATGTGAAGGAACGGCTGCAAATTTCTCAGTGCAAGATAAGAGTTGAGTAATATTTGCATCATCAGGGGCAGCCCCAGCATCACCCTCATGGTTGTTTTCTTATCTACTTATCCCACCTGGCCCTGGAGGGCAGACATGGGAGCAAACATGTGGGATCTACAGGGAGGTTGAGGGTGGTTCAACTCAAGAAAGAACAATCCAACTGCTAGAATTGTAGAGAATGGGCACATGGAGGGGGCAGGGAGGGAAGAAAGTGGGAAGGAAGGAGCTCAGGAGAGGGAGAGAGAGAGAAGAGCTTCAGTGGATGGATCGTGGAGGACAGCCACGTGCCTCATGCACCATCTCAGCGAGGGCTTAACCCCGGCCATGTCAGCATCTCAGAGAAAACAGAGGCCAGAGGCGCCCTGTCCACCGGTCATGGAGACCAAGAGAAGTTTCACTGTCTCCTTCACCTGCCGCCTTCCCACAGTGGTGAGTTCCCCAGCCCAAGGGCGGCCTGGAAATTTGGTGAAGAAATGAAGGCTTGGCATTATTGAAAGATGGCCTCGGGGTGGTCCTGTTTGGACCGTGTCTTCAAGGAGGCCTTCCAGGGTCCTTAGGAAGCCGGGCCTGAAGCCTCTGCAGCCTCCGAGGGCTCCTGAATGTCCTCTGCCTGACTCAGTCTTCAGAGACCCCTCCTGCCTTTGTCTCTGATCTGGAGGCCTGCTCTCCTCCCATGACGGCTCCCTCACGCCGTAACTGCACCTGTGGATTTCCGTTCTAGGCCCACGACGCTCTTCTCTCAGTCTTGCCATCACTGCCCCTGGCTCTATCTTCTCTTCCTCGGGCACAGGGGCCCTTCCCGCCCGATGGTGTGAGTCTCTGGTGTGCCCAGAGCCCCGGACGCCTCCACTGACCTTGCTCTCTGCAACCTTCCTTTCTCCGAAGCTTCCGTGTAAATGCAACCAGATCCCGGGGACGAAGCGCCCCGTCCAGGCAGCGGAAGCTGTGATTGCGCTGTCATGATTACTGTCAGATGACCCGGGGGTGGGGGGCGATGGAGCCAGGCCCTCCTCGCGCGCTCGAGGGTGAGGCTCGGCCTCGGGGTGTGAGCCGGCAGGGCGGGGGCTGGGGGAGGCGGCGGGGGGCCCGCCGTTCCAAGGCTCCTGCTAAAGATACTTGGCGGCAGCGAGGCCGCAGGCCTGTGGCCGGGCGCCAGGCCCGACCGCGAGTCATTTCCACACGCGGGTCAGCCCGCGGCGTGTTTACAGCCGCCTCTCCCCAGAGCTCTACCAGGAAGGCCCGGCCCCCGGGCCCCGGGAGGGAAGCCGGCGCTGGCTGTGGGCGGCGGGCTGCGTGCCTCTTGCCGGGAGAGCGCGGTTCCCATCAGCGCCGATTACCGGCGGCCGCCCCCGACGGGAGGTCGGGAAGCAGGCCGCCGGCACCGCGGGGCCGTGCGAAATGATGTCGGTGAGACCTGTCTGTGGGGCTCTGTGTTTGTAAATACACGCCGGGCCGCTGGCCGGGCGCTGCGGGCGCTCAGACAGCCCTGCGCGCAGCTGCATACGAGATGGAAGCGCGGGCGCAGGGGCCGGGCCGACCCCCTCGGGGACCCTGGGCGAGCGCTCGCTTCCTCCCGCCGCACCGCGCTCGCCCTGCGGCTGCGGACCCAGGACGTCAGGGAGAGTGTGGAGCCGGGGGTTGGGTTCCCACCGCGGCCTCTTTATTAAGAGACCCTTCTCTGACGTGGAAGCGTTTGGAAGCGTCTCCTCTTGGTCCTTCTCCCTCATCTCTCCAGAGCTACCCGGTTGAAGTGATTTCATCCCAGCGTTCCCCCCGCCCTGCCCCCTCCTTCCTGACGCCGGTACCCATCTCCGCCCTAGGCCAGGCAGGGCGCTGGTTAAGGTTTACCAGCTGGGTGGGGCGGGGGGTGTCCCGATTTGTAGCTTTGGTCCATTTCTGGGGTGTAAGTATTCCCACAGAGAGAGCTACTTTCAAGCTACCCGCGTCAGGTCCCTGAGGGTACAGCTGGGCAGAGATGCTCAGTAGCTCGTCATTATGTAGCATTCCCTATAAATGCATAGGCGTAAATAACCGCAAGAGCGAAGATAATAGTAAAACGTCATAAAATAATGATAGAGTGATAAGTTTTGAGTACTGACTACCTTAGTTTTAAAAGTAATTTATTTCATTGTAACTGTATAAAATCTAACTCAAAAATAACGAATGTGTCCAACTGCTGACTTACAAAAATGCCCGAATATTTAACAGCAGCTTTGCAGGATTGTGAGCAGGACCCAGAACAATCCTGCCTGCACTAAAACCGCTGCCTTTCAGCCAGGCGGCCCGTCCCCTGCTTCTCTTCCTTCCTGAGACATGTTCCTAAACTGCAAGCCTGATTGATCATTGTCCTTCTCCAGTCACTGAGTCCAGTCCAACTCTCTTCAACCCCATGGGCTGCAGCATGCAGGGATTCCCTGTCCTCCACCGTCTCCTGGAGTTTGTTCAAACCCGTGTCCATTGAGTCGGTGATGCCATCCAACGAGCTCATCCTCTGTCGTCCCCTTCTCCTCCTCCCCCAATCCTTCCCAGCATCAGGGTCTGATCACGTCTTTACACAATTCAAAGCGTATATGAAATTCGTAATTTGAAAGCTCCTTCCTCATTTGAACCCTCTGATCTCTCCTCTTTCAGTCCAGACCCCACCCTAGTCCTGACTCTCACACTAAGCTTCTTTCCATATAATTTACGTGTTTTTAAGACTTTTCAAAGGCTGTTAACTCTGCAGGGTCACTTTGACGCTTATCCCCAACCCATTCTTCCATCTTCACCTGGAGGATGCCGGTTCAGCCTTGAAGTTGGCGGTAAGCGCACCACAGCCCATGGGCAGATCTGGCTTGCCACCTAATATGTAGTACACGAACTCAGCATGGTTTTTACATTTATAGATAGTTGGAAAAAAAAGAAAATCAGGACCTTGAAAAGAGGTGACTGGGCCGATCCCACAGAAACTTCCAGGCCATGGTGGAGACTTTAGACTTCATTCTGAGGAAGACTTTGAGCCAAAGCATAGTGTAGCCTGAGACATATTCAGAGTGTCACTCTGTAAACAACAGATCTTATTGGGAAGCCCGAATGGAAGCAGGAAGAACAGTTAGGGGCAAGAATCCCAGAAAGAGATGTGACGCTTTGCCGGAGGCGCAGCCCTGGAGGTGGAGGGAGATGCCCAGATTCTGGAAACATTCTGAAGGGAGAGCTGGTTGGTTTTTCTGATGATGGTCCCCATGCGATAAGGCAGAATGGCAGTCAAGTATGGGCCACGTGTAGTAGTTGCCAAGTGAAGAGGTGCTGAAATCTGAGCAGGGGCTTAGGGCGGACTTCTCAGAGGAGTTCATTTCTATGCAGAGCCCTGGAGGCCAAGGGGGACATCGAAGGATTGGGAAGTGGGGAGAGTATGTGGGATTGAGAAGGTCACGTGAGTGGAGCCATGGAAGTAAAAATGTGCCGGCTGAACGTGGGGACTGGAGAGCGGTCCCCTGCCGTCGGTGGGCTGAAAGCAGGGAGGCCAGGGAGGTGGTCTGGGTCATGGAGGGCCTGGCTGGCCAAGCTGGGGCTGGTTGTGGCCTTTTCTCAGAGGTAGTAGGGCTCCGTCAAAAGCCTTTGGTGATGAATGCCTGCACTGTCTCTGATGGGTGTGGGGAGGTTGATCTGGAAGGCGTGGGGGCTGCAGACCATGACACAAGGAGGAGGCTGTTGTCAGGGTCTGGGGGCCGGAAGAGGCAGGTGTAGCTCAGGGAAAGGAAGGCATGGAGTCTGGCGACTTTTCCAGAGCAGAAATGACAGTGTGATTCGTCAGTTGTTGTAAACCTCAAACAGCTGAGGGGAACTGGAGCCCTTAGCTCAGCTTCTAGAGTCTGTCTCTGGGGAAACGGTGACTCACAGGAGGTCAGACAGGTTTCAGGGTAGGTGTGAGACATCCAGTTTAGGGGACACTGAGTGGAAATGTGTGGTGAACATAAGCTTGTGAGGTGAATGGAAGAACAAATGAAGGTCAGACTCTGAGTTTTGTGGTGAAAGAGTGAAATATCCCTTGGGGGCCATTCCCGGCCTGACCCAATCTTTCACTGACTTGGATTAAACTGGGCAATTTATAGCAACAGCTGCCTGGGTGCTCCTCTCTGCCCAGTAAAAAGGGGCTGTGAAGAACCCGGAGACTGTGGGGGAGGACGTTTGATTTTGTTTTTGGCGACTTTAAAAAATAGACTCTTAATCAAAGGGTAGAAAACTGCATAAATGCTAAACATGGAACCTGAAAGTTTTGTCATCAGCACTTGGATCAAGAAGGGGACGTTGTCAGCACCCCGGAACTCGGCTTTTTGGTGGAGGTGGTGGAGGCCTGGTGACCTCCTCTCTCTCTCCTCCTGGCAGAAGGCTGAAGGCCTCTGCTTGGCCTTCCTTCCTCTGGAGGGCCCAGATTCTCTGCTAATAGTCTTGTTCTCAGTAAGACCCTGGCCTGGGGCAAAGCTCAACCTCCTGTCCCAGGGCAGGGTCTGCAGTCATGAATGGGAGTGGGCACCCTCCCCAGCACAGAGCCTGGCGTTCCACCCCCCACCCACCATGGTCCCATCTCCTGTCACTTTTGGAGGTTGGGCCTGCAGACCGAAGAGCCCCCCTGCGTTCCGTATCAGGGACTCTGCACCCGGCCGTGAGTGACAATTCATGGAGTGGCCTGTGGATGTCAGGCTGGGTCTCCGCAGAACCAGGTCCTGCTTCTGAGGGATAGATCAGAGCCCCGAGGTCTCTTTTAATCTGTTCGATGTTTGAAGCACGGTGATTATAAACTTCATTTGAATGAAAATGGTTATTGCAGTTATTTCTTGAGTACTTTCTCCAAGACTCGAACCCTCCCATCCACCCTCAGGGGTGTCTGTTTGTATGGTTTCATTGTGGTATAAATTTCCTCACACTCTAATCACATATGTAGTGAGATTAGAGTTCAGAGGCAATTCTCTGTAGTGGATTTTGCTTTCCTTAGCAGCTTTCTCTTCTTCAGAAAGGTGGAAAGGGAAAACACCCCTTAAATTTTAATTGTCTGGTGACCTGAGTAGCTAACAGTCTCTTTGGGAACTAACCTTTAGCCTGGCTTGTTCAGGTACCTGACGCATCTTTCAGGATGCCTCCCTCTTCCTTTTTTTTTTTTTTTTAAGTCTGCTCTGTGACACTTGCAGGATCTTAGTTCCCTGACCAGGGATGGAACCTGTACCTGCTGTGGTGGAAGTGCAGAATCCTAACTGCTGGACCATCAGGGAAGTCCCTCCTTGTTCTTCTCTAAGATGGGTGAGGAGGGTCTTGCCAGGAAGGAGGAGGGCATGGTGTTGATGTCTCTGCAGGAGAAGGGGCCTGCTGTGCTTACCCCAGAGATGGGCTCCAGGCCACACTTGATGGACCTGATTCCAGGACAGGGCCTCTACAATCTGCCCCCTAAAGTGCATTTTTTTTTTTTCTGGAACCAATAGCGAGAGGTGGTGTGCATGAGGAGGCCGTACTTTGAGGGCTCATGGGTTCCCCGGGTGAAGCTCTGGGCAGGAGAGGCCAGTGACTGGAGGGTGAAGTGAGCCACACACGGCAGACCCCGCCAGCCCCTGGACGTACTCCCCACGTGCTCTGTGGGGAGACCCAGCTGCTCCCACACTGCCCTCCCCAGCCAGCTCAGCGTCAGTCTGAATGACTTGACCCTCAGGCCAGTGGAGAGCTGGTCCCCTCCTACTGAACTTGGAATTGCTAATTAGCATCCTACCACCAGGAATCCTGCAGAAATATGGGCCATTCCTTCCTGAAATTGAGGCTTTGGATGTAAAAAGAGCACAGAATTTGGTTGACACCCCACATCCTCAAGACGGCCTCGTCTCCTCCCCCAGCTTGGGAGAGGAGTCATGCCAGCCTTTCGACCTTCTCCACGAGGTCTGAAACTAGGAAGGTGACACGCATGACCCCCCAAGAACCTGGACCGGAGGTTTTCTCGGTATCACTGCATCTGCAAGGGGAAGGGCACGATGCTCCAAGTACTGGGTAATTTTCTGGGACTGGTGATGGTGAGGGCAGGAGCTGTGATGGTGTTGGTGGGGCATCCGTGTGCTGGGCTGGCAACCCTGGCCGTGGGGAAGCCAGCTGCTCCTGGATTGACTACAGCTGGAGGGCTGTTACAGGCCCCCGGGAGGACGAGTGGGCTGTGGCCCCAGGTACTCTGCTGGAGGTTGAGCTCTCTCTTCACCTTTAGCCATTGCCAAGGGAGGGCGACAGAGCCTCAGGCTGGGCCTGCTCCCAGCCCCTCGGTAGGCAGAGCACAGAGCACTTAAGCCTGTGCATGAAACAGCCTCAGTGCATGGCTGGAGTCTGGCCATGGAATGCCAAGATACACAGGAGCCACTGTTCCAACCCAGGTCTCCAGGGACTGGGGCTCCAGGGAATGAATGCCTGTATATTACCTCCTCCCCAACAACCTGAAAGCTCTGTGCACAGACCGGGGTTGTGGAGGGGATAACAGCACTGGGATGGGGTTGGCCCACGGGCTGCGGAGGGTGGCTCCAAAAGATGCCGTTCCGAGGCAAGGCCAGGGTCGAGAACTACCAGATAGTGGAACAGTGTGTTATTGTGGAGGGGGGCTGAGCAGAGAAGCCACAGGGAGATATCTGGCAAGGTGAGCCACAGGTTTTGGAAGTGTAGGGAGGCGGCAAGGGCTGGCGTGTTCCGTAATGTGTTGAAATGAGACATGTATTCGGGTGTGGTGGAGCTTTTTGCAGAGAACCGACCATTCTGGAACATCTATCCATCCATCCACTCATGCATCCGCCCTTCACCCATCCATTCACTAGATCATTCTCATTCATCCAGTAGCCCTTGCAGTATGTGTGGGAACGTGTTGAAAGTGGTGGCGGAATGGAAAATCCACTAAGGTCAGCCCTTGGATGGCCTCCATCCCTGAAACAGCCAGGCTGGGGCTCAAGGATTAGCCCACCGCGGTGCCCGTCTTGCATTCCCCTTGCTGCCCCTTGCACCCATCTGGATAAGAACAAGCGTTGCTCTATTTTTTTTTTTTTTTTTTTACTATCCACTGTAGATGCTGTCGTGGGTGCTTTGAATCCATGTTTTCATTTAGTGTTCATGCAACCCCTGTGAGGGAAGCAAGGTCTGGAAAGTTTAAGGAATTTGCTCAAGTAACTTGCTGAGTCAGTGAGTGACAGAGCTGGGCCATGAGCTGAGTTCTGACCCTGAAATGAAGGCTTCCTCTACCCTCTCCCGCCGCCTCTCCACTCATAGGACCCTGCTGGTGGCTTTTAAGGTCCTAGAGGGGGATGGATCCGCATCTGCAAAGGAGAGTTTTTATTTCTGACCCTGAGAGTCTACAGTCAGGTCTGTAGGGACCAGGGACACCTACCCTCTCATCCACAAAAGGTACCTTGGTGTACATATGTGGTTCATATGTTGGGTCTTCAAGCAAATCACTTCATATTTTGCAGAGTTGCTTTCTCTGGTAAGTACCCAGCTTATAGGGGTACTGAGGACTGAGTGACCTGATTCACGTCGAACACTTGGAACTGTACCTGGTATGTCGTGAGTGCTCAGGACATATGAGCCGTTAGTGCTACTTGAGATTTTGTTCCCACAGAGTTCTCCGTGGCTAGCGCAGCTACAGAACTCAACAGTGCAGCCCCTTCCTCTTAGAGATGAGGAAGCCCGTGCGAGGCAGACCTGCAGGGTTGTTTGGTGAGCTTTGTGACCCTGAGCTTCACCGGTCTTCAAGGTCAGAAGTCTGTCTGGGGAGGGAAGCTAAGCCTGATGGTGGTCTAGGGTGCCTTCACCCACAAGTGGTGCTGAGTTACTACCAGAACTGCCCTCTTCCTTTCAACCCTCCTTGGAGGATCCCAGGAACTGCAGCCAGCTTCCCTTACCCGAGGGCACATGTCCCCTGATGACTTCTCTGTGGTCCCCATTCCCTTCCCCTCCCCTTTTCCGCGAGGGCCCAGGCTGAGCTTCTGCAGAGCCAAGACGGTGTCTCAGCATCTCCGAATCCCTGAGGCCTTGTATCTAGTAGGGACCCAGTGAGTCTTTCTTCAGGGAACAAGGAAGGGTTACTCTGGCACTGAGGAGGCAGCTCTGTGGCCCGTATACGTTGTGAGCCAACGTAAGGTCAAACCAGTGGAAACAAAGTGGGTGCATCTGATACTTGGAATTCTTCTTCAGCAGAATAGCAGGCATGGCTTCACGGAGGGAATCAATGTGCTCAGTGATTGACTGAGGGATTGTCCTGGGTGGGACAAGGACCCAAGACCCCAACTTTATTGAACTGTTTCTTTCTGTTGCTCCTCCTTCCTTCAGATTCTGGGTTTCCTGAAGTCAGGAAGCATCATGAATTTGTCTGTGTCCTCCAGCACCTTAGCACAGGGCACCGAGATGAGCAAGTCCATGTGTATCTACTCTCTGAAAAACTGTCTTTGTGTGTCTGCAGGCCCCAAGCCAGTGGGGACCCCCCAGTTCTTCCAGTCCTGTTGCTTCAGATCCCGCCAGACAGACCTCTGTTTCCTAAGCCCGTCCCCATGGACCACTTCGTTATCTTTTATGTCCCCTCGCCATCCTCCTCTTCCCCCTCCCCCAGCCCTCCCACCCGTGAATAGAAGCTCGGGGAGTCAGGGCTCCGAGAAGAGTGGCCTGCCCAGATCTGATCAAGACACAAGCGAGAGGCAATGATTTGTGAAGAAATCCTGGTCCTGTCTAATGGAATTTTCCCAAAATAAATTCATGTAAACAAGTTCCCACAAAGAGGCAGTCAGGGGAGCTGGGTGTGTAAACAGCGTGAACAGTCCCAAGTACTATGGGCTCCAGGGGTGCTGTGTCGTCTGGAGGGGGGGCTGTGGGGAGACTCCCTTTAGCAAAACACCTTTGGCTCCAGTCCTTCTGACATCATAATGTCAGCCAATTCATTAACTGAAAGAAAAAAAAAATGTCCTTCTTTTACTATCATCTCCAAAACATAGCAACACCACTTTGTAGCTGAAAAGACCGCAGAGAGGACTTTGTTTACATTTCTCATCTCATTTGAAAAACCAATCGAATCGGGAGGTTATCTTCCAGCCTGGAGAAGATGGGGGAAGGGATGGTGGGTGGAGGGGTTCGGGGGGGTGGGGGCGCGGTCAGTGGTTGGACGAAAACTCCCTGGAAACAAAGAAAAGCATGTCTCCTCGGTGCTCGGGGATGGGCATGAATACACTCACAGAGTTCCTAGAATTAAGATGGAAATCGGCTCTCCTGAAGGCACTCAGAAGGACACCGAATTCTTGTGGCCTGGACGTCTGTGGCCACGTCCACACTCAGGGCTGCTGCAGGCCGGGCTGTGTGCATGGCCGTGCAGACCAGGCTTCCGGAGGGAAGTGTGTGCAGGCGATCTGGGTGGGACACACCTTTCCCCCAGACATTTTTTCCCACCGAGTCTGACTTTCCCAAGGCTGGGTTGTTTTCAGAATTTTGCACTTGATGACTTTCCCTCCCTCCTGTTACCAGGGCCCAGGCAGAGGAGACCTGGGTTCAAGTTCTGGCCGGGCCGCTACCAGGAGACCTTTCAGCAGACAGCGTGACTTCTCTGGCCTCGGGTTCCGCCTCTGTGCAGTGGGAACCTGGATAACATTCCCAGCCCCGTGTACTTGAGGGAGTTGTCAAGTTCAAGTCGGGAAGTGGCTCAAAGTTGAGGGGTTTTATTTATCATAGTGAATTCTGATTTCTGCTTCAGCTGTATCTTGACTCACTTGGATTTTGCCAAGGACCTGACTGGCTTTGCAAGAGTCAGTGCCAGGGAAATAGGGGGAGTTGAAAGGAGGGTGCCTGGAGGTGTGCGAGGAGCAGCGAAGATGCCCCTGGGAGGAAGGAAGGGGCAGCAGGGAAGAGGGGTCACCAGCAGCCTGCTGGGCTGACGCGCCCCATGCAGGGCTCCAGAGGACCTCAGCGCTGCTGTCTGCCAGCCTAATCCTTTAGCCAAGCCCACGCCTGCTGGTCAGGGTGATACAGATGCTGACTGTGGCCGCCGGGCTCTGGGTCTATCCGTCCCCTTTGCCATGTGACTTTGTGGTGCCCTCCCGCTGCGGGTGCAGGTCGCTTCCTCTCCACACTGATGTCAGCTTGGCCATCTGACTTGCGAGACGACAGTCAGTGGTTTCTCATGTGCCTGTGAGAGTGGATCTCTTGTGCTCCTAGGATTGGCCGTGAGAAAAAACACGCCCCAGGAACTGCTGGCCCAAGAAAATGTGTGGACATGTAGACAGGTCTGCACTCATCCCTGAGCCTGGAGCCAAGCATAGCTGAGCTACAATCTGACGCAGAGCTGCCCCAACCAACTCACGGGGTGGAGAGTGACGGAAACAAATGACCCGAGCGTGGGGAGGTTTGTTATGCGGCATTGTTGCGGTCTGATACATGGATAAGGGCAATGAGGATAATGCATGGTTCCCTGGCTCCTGAGATTTGCCAAGGTGAGGATACAGTTTTGATACCCTTGAAAAGAATCCGCCTGCCAGTGCAGGAGACGTCAGACATGACTCAGCGACCAAACAGCAGCAACAAGCAACAAAGTGCAGATGGCCTGTGATCACTGATGATGACAGATTTCTGATTCAAAGTGTTAGCTTCCCCTCACGTGTAGAACACAGATGCCTATGATGTCATAGGGCTTCCCAAGTGGTTCTAGTGGTAAAGAACCCATCTACCAATGCAGGAGATGTAAGAGACTCGGATTTGATCCCCAGGTTGGGAAGATCCCCTGGAGGATGGCGTGGCAACTCACTCCAGTATTCTTGCCTGGAGAATCCCATTGACAGAGGAGTCTGGCGGGCTACAGTCCATGGGGTCACAAAGTTGGATGCGACTGAACTGACTTAGCCCATGCACAAAAAATGTCATAAATAGAAAGCAGGATGCTGTGTAGCTTGATGGGTAAGTGCTTGGCCTCTGAAGTCAGATGGTCTCAGATTTGAATTCTGACATTTTGGTCACATTCAAACTGTGTGACCTAGTAGTTTACTGAGTCTCTTTGAGTCTTAAGCACTTCATCTCTGAAATGAAAATAATTTTTTGTGAAAGGGATACGAAATAGGGTAGCAACATTTTTAGTGCAGGGTCTGCCACCTGGTGAATGCTCGCTAAATACGCTAATTATGATCAGCTGTTACTCTGGATGGGAAATAATGTTTGTGTCCATAAGGCAATGTCCCCGTTAAAGGCTGAACATAGTAGAGGATGTAAGTGACTGTGGGGAGACACAGGGAGGGCCTGGGCTCCAGGTAGTGTGGGCTCAGCTCCCTTCTGGGTGAGCTGGTGATGTCCTTCAGCATTCTTGAGCTCTGTCCCTTCGTCAAAAGCCCCCCCTCACTTGTCATCTGCTGTGTAGTCAGCCGGTCTGCCCCCGATGGGCCTCTAGGAAACAGGACTCCTTTTGCTTGAAGGAGGAGAGGAGGGTGGTAGACAGAGAAGGAGTCATTTCTTCAGGATCCGGGCCTGTGTGTCGGGGACCCAGAGGGCTGGTAATTCGGACCTGTCGATGGAGGGGACACTCCCTGGGGCTGCCAGAAAAGCCTGACCTTCATGCTGTAAAGCTCCCGGGTGCTTGGGGATCTTTCCCCATCAACTTTGGCTGAAACTAACCATGAAGACGGTGACGACTACAGTGATAAGTTATGCTTCAGGGTGGTGGACAGTTCTCTATGAGGAATGCTATTAGATTTTGGTTCTCTTTGCTCTACGAGGAAGGCAGAAGAGGATTTTTCAGCCCCGTTAATGGAGAAGCAGCAAGTAAGAATCTCAGTCCACAAGCTCAGATGTGCAAACATTCGACCTAACTTTCTATTTCAAGCGCCGCTGTGTTGGAAGGACACAATCTGATTCTCGGTGGATTCCATTCCCTGAGGGCCTTGCCCTGCCCTGTGGCTCTTCTCTCGTTTCTGTCTGAGTTCCAGGGGCAGACTAGTCTTTGCAGTTCTCCACTGAGATGTCCCTTGTTCTGGTCCCTGTGGTCACCACTGTATCTGCCACTCCTTATTCTTAATTGCAAGAGCTCTAGCTGTCTTTCAGCTAACTTCTGGGCCTCTCTTGGCTACGCAAGCAACAGCCTTCACTCCCATGCACTCAGGTTATTTCCAACCCAGCGAGGCTCTATTGGATGTCCCTTTTCTGGACACACCACACAGCCACTCCCCTGTGGGTTTGCCACCACCTCTCCGTGGCTCCCTCTAAAAGTCAGGGCGCAGGCCCCCTCTTGCCCCCAATCCCACAAGCCTGGATAGAAGGAGCCGGTTGTTTCCCCAGCTCTGTTGCACAACCAAGCTTGTTCGTCTTTAGCTTCTTCCACACGTAGTAACGGGGCAGCATTGGATGCCAGTCCCACAACTGTACACTAGTTTAAACTCTGGAGGAGCTTATTCATCATGAAACCTAGAATGGACATCTCTCATCAGGAGGTGGCTCTCCTATCCCCTTCCATCCGTAGCCCGTGCGTCCTCAGCACGTGGCTTCCAGAGCTGCTGGTGTGTTGGCCTCAGGCCGGGGACAGAGCAGGAGTATCTGAGAACTGAGCTTGGAAGGGGTTTCTGGGCCAGGCCTGGGAGTGCCCCGTGTCACAGCTGATGGCACTGTGTGTGCTAGGACTCAGTTACCTGGCTGCGTGTACCTGCAGGGGTGTCTGGCAGGTGCAGCCTACCTGCATGCCTGGACCAGGGGGGATGGGCTTGGTACACAGCTAGCCTGTCTTGCCACGCTATTACTTACTTTTTTCTTTTCTTTTTATTGTAGTTGATTTATACCTTTGTATTAATTTCTGCTCTCCAGCAAAGTGACTCAGTTATATATATATATTCTTTTTTGTATTCTTTTCCATTATGATTCATCCCAGGAGATTGAGCACGGTCCCCTGTACCGTAGGAGCTTGTGGTCCAGCCATTCTGTGTGTGATTCTCTGCATCTACTAACACTAGATTTCCAGCCCACCTCTCCACCCCTTGGCAACCACAGGCCTGTCCTCTATGTCTGTGAGTCTGTTTGTGTTTCATAGATGCTTTCATTTCTGCCGTATTTTAGATTCCACATGTAAGTGATATCGTGTGGCATTTGTCTTTCTCTTTCTGACTTATTTCACTCAGGGTGATAATCTGTAGTTGCATGCATGTTGCTTCCAATGGCATTATTTCACTCTTCTTATGGCTGAGTAGTATACACACACACACACACACACACACACACACACACATAAATATATCACACATTATTTAGCCATTCATCTGTTGATGGACATTTAGGTTGCTTCCACATCTTGGCTATTGTGAAGATGCATGGACCTTTTTGAATTATAGTTTTGCCCAGATATATGCCCAGGAGTGGGGTTGCTGGGCAACTCGATTCTTAGTTTCCAGAGGAACCTCCGTACTGTTTCCCATGGTGTCTGCACCAACTTACATTTCTACCAACACTGTAGGGGGGTTCCCTTTTCTCCACAGCCTCTCCAGCATTTGTTATTTGTAGACTTTTAAATGATGGCTATTCTGACCAGTGTGAGGTGCGCACCATTACTTCTTTATCTGAGGGGTCTTTTAATCAGTCTTAGATCAAGCAACCTAGTTCTGATTTATCACGTAATTGCTGTGTCCTGAGACCCCCAGGGTTCATTTGTGAAACTCAAAAAGCTATTTCTTGGCTTCCAGTGTAGCTTTCCTTCCCTGAAGAAATAGATGCTGCAGAGTTCAGTTGCCTCAGGGGACAAGGGATGTAGAAACAGGAAATACCAGAGGAAAATGCATCAATAAATATTTCACAATCCTAGAGGTAAAGTGACTTGTTGACAACTATATAGCTAATAAGTGATGGAGCTGGGCTTGGTCCAGAATTTAGAGCCTCGACCTCTTTGATGGGGCTCCCAAACCATGACATCCGGTAAATCAAGAATCCAGAAGAGCTTCAGTTCATCCATATTCTGGTGTGTGGTGTCTGGACCAAAGATGTGGGGACACACTCAGGGATGTAATAGGAATGAGCAGGCGAACCCCAAGAGCCATGTGTGGGAGTCTGCATCCCCGTGAGCCTATACTGATCTTTCCTTCTCTTCTTTTCTTACCTGCCCTTCCACTCCAATTTCATCTTATCTTTACCTACTCACTCTCTCTTCTTGGTGGGGGTTGGGGAACCACTCCATGAGGCATGGGGACCTCGGCTCCCCAACCAGGGATTCAACCTGTGGCCCCTGCAGTGGAAGTATAGAGTCCTAACCTCCGGACCACCAGAGAATTCTTCTACCTACTCCCTTCTAAGTCTCCCCCTCTTTATCAACCCCTTCGACTCCCTAGGACTCCATGCTCTGCTGCTACTAAGAGATTCAAATCAGCAGAGCTGGACTGGTGGGTTAATTTATGCTTAGAACCAACCCTTCAACTATTACTGAGCACTCTCTCCGTGATGAGGGTTGTTTTGTGAACTTTTCAGGGCAACCGGCTGAAGAGAACAGTCTTTGAGTTGGACAAATTAGAATTTGAATCTGGCTTGGCAGCCCAAGAACAAAATGCTGGGTCAAGTGACTCAACTTTCTTAGACTTCATCCCTCTCACTACTATGTGCGTGCTAAGTCACTCCGTCGTGTCTGACTCTTTACGACCCTATGGATCATAGCCCACCAGGCTCCTCCGTCCATGGGATTCTCCAGGCAAGAACACTGGAGTGGGTTACCATTTCCTTCCCCAGGGGATCTTTCCAACCCAGGGATCAAACCCATGTCTGTTACATCTACCTGCATTAGCAGGCGGGCCCTTCAGTAGCGCCACCTAGGAAGCCCCCGATGACTGTAGTGGGGGAGATAAAACTGACATCCCAGGACTTGGTTGAGGATTGAATGCGGAAAGACCTCGCACAGAACTCCGTGCTAACTCCCCTCCGATTCCACTGATTCTATTTACAGCCCCACCCCCGCCTGTCCCCATCTTCCGCCTCGAGGCTCCTTTGCCCACAGGGGCTCTGGACCGCGGCCCCCTTGCACCTCTCAATGCCCTCTTTCCACCTTTGTCCCCTCTCTTGACCGTGTTGTCCTTTTGCCCTCCCTGTTGGATCATCCCAATCAGCCCTGTCACAGCTGCTCAATGTTTTTCAACTTGTTAAAGGGATACAAAACTATCCCTTGACTCCACCAACCTTTCTGCTCCTTCTTTCACTCCGCGCCCCACCCACCAGATTGAAGCTAATGAAAAGCGATGTCCGCTCACACCGCCCGTGCGTGCGCCTGGTCCAGCAAGGCAGCTCCTCCCTGCTCCGTGAGGCTGTCCTCGCCGAGGTCACCATTGACCGACGCAAGGCCGTCCACAGTGGTTCCTTCCTGTCATCATCTTCCTTAGCCCTGAGGTAGCTGTGAACTCTGTGGGTCACGTCTTCCTTTCTGAAACAATGGTTTCTGCTGGTTTTCCTCCTCCCTCTGGGGCGGTTCTTTCCCAGTCTCCTTGGCGATCTCTTGTTACTGTACTTGCCTTCTGAGTGCTGGGGTCCCTACCCCGAGCCTTCCTCTCTGCTTCCTCTCACTCTCTCCCGGAGTGATGTATCCATCCTCACCACTTGACACAAACGCTCTATGCTCTCACTCCCAAACGTGTGGCTCCTGAATCTCCATTTCTTTGATATTCCAGATCTCCATGAGAAGCTGACGTCTGCAAAGAGGACTCTGTTCTAAGGTCTGTTCCTAAGGACTCTGTTCCTAAGGTCTGTTCCTGCCTCAGTGTCTCCCCATCGCAGTTAAATGACCTCTTCCCCCTCCCCCTCCCTGACCTCCCACATCCATTCCATCACCAGCTCCTGTTGATTACAAGTCCTGATGCCCCCACACTGGCCACCGCCCCTTCCCTGGTTATAATCACTTCCTTTCTGGTGTCCTCAATTCTGCTCTTAATATTATAAGCAGAGTGATCTTTTGAAAATGTCAATTAGATAGCGTCTGAACGGTACACCCACACCTAAAGCCCCTCAGTGGCTTCTGGCTGATGGAGCACAAGGGCCAGTTTCTTGTGTGGCCCGCGGGACCCGGAGGCGCTGGCGTCCGCTCGCTCTGAGCCTCGGCTCCGGGCCGCGCCCTTGTGTTCACTGCCCTGCAGCCTCCCTGCCCCAGTCCTTCCAGTTCCCGAGGGCACAGCATTCTTGGCTTCCCGGGAGCCTTGGCCCGCTGTTCTCAGCTCATCACCTCATTCCTGCACATCCTTTCGGTCTTGGCTGAAATGCCAGTCCCCCATCTCATTCCAGTGCCTCCTCTGATTTCTTCTCTTCCATTCACACTACCCATTTTCTGCAGAGCTCATCCCAGTTGGTGACTAGATAATCATGTGAGCCCACCCTGAGTGTTAACAGTCCGTCTCCTGCAGCAGACTGTACGCATGGTGAGGCTAGGACCTGGGCTGCTTGGCCCACGGCGGCAGCGCCGTCCCTGGCGCCCAGCCCGAGCTTGGCACACAGTGGTTGAATAAGCGCTGAGAGCTCTTACTGTGTGTCAGGCCACCTCTAAGAACTCGGTACAGCCCCATGAGGTAGGTACTGTTCTCCACTTTATCACTGAAGAAATCACAGCCCAGGGCATCTAAGTAGCCTGTCCTGAACCTCCCGGCTGGAAGGCGGCAGAACTTCAGTGAGCGCTCAGGCCCGAGCTTGTCCCTCCACTGCTCCCCCCCCTCCCCGCCCCGAAGTAGGGGAGTGGACACGGCAGATCCTCGGGAAATGGGGGTGCCTGGGCGGTAGGTTCTGCTCACGGCTTGGGATGGGAGAGCAGGGGAGCTTGGAACCTGAGGGCAGTCCCCCCCCCCCGCCCCCCTGCAGTATCTCTGTGGTACCTCCCATCCAGCTCCCAGCAGTTAGTAAGTCAGAGGGACCCTGGAACCTCAGGCGGCTTGGCGGCTGGGAGAGACCCAAGGCTTTAAGACCCCAGGGAAGGTGGGCCAGGCTGCTGCTGGGCAGCTGGCCTCGGCGAGGACCCTGAGTACCAATGCAGGGTGAGTGGAGAGGGGGCTTGCCTGAGATGTTCTGGGTGATGTAGTTCAGTCCTCACCTACTTGGGACCTTTGGAGAAGGGACCAGAGTGGAGGATGAGCGAACTTTAAAAATGGCATGGAATCAAACATGATAAGTGCATTGCCTGAATCCCAAAGCAGGGCAGGCAGCTCAGGGGACGCAGTGGATGGGTGTGGAGATGCCACCAGCTGATCTTGCTCTGTCCCACCTTTAAGGCTCAAGTTGTCCTGTTGTTTCAAGTTCCCTGGACCCACAGCCTGTAGTCCCAAACCGCATGCATGGCCTCTCTGCATCCTTCAGTCACCCCTGTCCATCACAACCTCTTTGCGGCATGGGTCGAGATTTATCCATCCTTGTATCTCTAAATCCTCACTGCGTACTTGCTACCCAACAGTTGGTGGGTAACTGTTGAATCTATCCAAATCTTCTAGGGCGAGATACCTCCTCCTCTGTGTTACCTTCCTAAACAGCACATACCTCTACTATAGTATCCATTGCATTTACGTATTTCCTTGTTCCTCTGTCTCCCCAGTTAGAAAGCGAGCTCCTTGGAGTCAGAAGTCATGTCAAGGTCATCTTTGGATCTCCAGTGCTCAGCGTGAGTGCATGCATGTGGGCTCAGTCACTCAGTTGTGTCCGACTCTTTGCAACCTGGCGGACTATAGCCGGCCAGGCTCCTCTGTCCGTGGAATTTCCCAGGCAAGAATACTGGGGTGGGTTGCCATTTCCTTCTCCAGGACCCAGAGACTGAACCTGCGTCTCCTGTATTAGTAGGCAGATTCTTTACCACTGAACCACCAGGGAAACCCCCACTGCTCTGCCCTTCTGTTAAATGAGTGAGTGAATGAATGAATCGTCTTCCTTCTCCAGTCTCCAAGAACCCTGGCTTCTGGTGGGTGCTTCTCCAGCCGATCGGTCTTTCAGGTAGTGTCACCTGGAGGAGGGGAGGTTGAAAAAGCAAGTAGAGAGAACTGAACCTGGCCCAGGAGAGGGCTTGGCTGCTGCTTCTTGGAAAAACATATCCCAGTTGTCCGAAGACTAGACACAGCTTTGGGGGATTAGACACATGCATTTGCTTCCTAAATGTTAAAAATTGCCTTGAGTGTGTACTAGATGCCAGTCACCTGGACCTTTATTAATTTCATTTTTGATACCTATTGTTTTCATTATATAGATGAAGGTACAGAGGCTCAGAAAAGTGCAATGTCTTGCTTGTCTTGTCTTGTCTTATAAGGTGGGCGGAACCCAACGTCCACCTTCTTGACCAAGCCCATTTTTTATTCCATCAGGGAAGAATTATAAATAGATATGGTCCTTTCCTGACTACAGGTCTCTTTCTTTAGCTCCCTTTTTGGAAGGCAAATAATTTTTTTTTTTTTGCGATGTGCGCACATCTCTGCCCACGTTGAGAAAGTCCTAAAAGCGAGGCCAGGTTTGCCAGATCTTAGGTCTGACCACCAGGTGGTGCTGTTGGCCCAACATATTTGGGGGACGTGCTCAAGGGAAAGCTAAACCCAACTGAATGCAGAGTTCAGAGAACAGCAAGGAGAGATAAGAAGGCCTTCTTAAATGAAGAGTGCAAAAAAGTAGAGGAAGACAATAGAATGGGAAAGACTAGAGATCTCTTCAAGAAAATTGGAGATACTAAGGGAAGATTTCATGCAAGGATGGGCACAATAAAGGACAGAAACGGTAGGGAGCTAATAGAAGCAGAAAGATTTAAGAAGGGGTGGCAGGGATACACAGATGTGCTTAGTCGCTCAGTTGTGTCCAACTCCTTGCGATCTTATGAACTGTAGCCCGTCAGGGTCCTCTATCCATGGGGATTCTCCAGTCAAGAATGATGGAGTGAGTTGCCATGCCCTCCTCCAGGGGATAGAAGAGCTATACAAAAAAGGTCTTAATGACCCAGATAACCTTGGTGGTGTGGTCACTCACCTAGAGCCAGACATCCTGGAGTGTGAAGTCAAGTGGGCCTTAGGAAACATTACTGCAAACTAAGCTAGTGGAGGTGATGGAATTCCAGCTGAGCTATTGGAAATCCCCAAAGATGATGCTGTTAAAGTGCTGCACGCAGTATGCCAGCAAATTTGAAAAACTCAGCAGTGGCCACAAGACTGGGAAAAGTCAGTTTTCATTCCAATCCCAAAGCGTGGTAATGCCAAAGGATGTTCAAGCTATCATACAGTTGCACTGATTTTGCATATTAGTAAGGTTATGCTCAGAATCCTTCAAGCTAGGCTTCAATAGTACATGAACTGAGAACTTCCAGATGTACAAGCTGGATTTAGAAAAGGCAGAGGACCAGAGATCAAATGACCAAAATCTGTTGGATCATAGAGAAAGCAAGGGAATTCCAGAAAAACATCTATTTCTGGCTCATTGACTTCATTAAAGCCTTTGACTGTGTGGATCACAACAAATTGTGGAGAATTCTTAAAGAGATGGGAATACCAGATCATCTTACCTGTGTCCTGAGAAATCTATATGTGAGTCAAGAAGCAACAATTAGGACCTTACAGGGAACAACTGACTGGTTGAAAATTGGGAAAGGTGTATGACAAGGCTGTATATTTTTACTCTGTTTATTTAACTACTATGCAGAGAATATCATGAGAAATGCTGTATTGGATGAATCACAAGCTGGAATCAAGATTTCCAGGAGAAATATCAACAACTTCAGATATGCAGATGATACCATTCTAATGGCAGAAAGTGAAGAGGATCTAAAGAGTCTCTTGATGAGGAGAGTGAAAAAGTCAGCTTAAAACTCAACATTCAAAAAACGAAGATTATGGCATAGGGTCCCATCACTTCATCTCAAATAAAAGGGGAATAAATAGAAGGGGTGACAGGCTTTATTTTCTTGGGCTCCAAAATCACTGCAGATGATGACTGCAACCTTGAAATTAAAAGACACTTGCTCCTTGGGAGGAAAGCTATGACAAACCTAGACAGCATATTAAAAAGCAAAGACATCACTTTGTTGACAAAGGTCCATCTAGTCAAAGCTATGGTTTTTCCAGCAGTCATGTACGGATCTAAAAGTTGGACCATGAAGAAAGCTGAGTGCCAAAGAATTGATGCTTTTGAACTGTGGTGTTGGAGAAGACTCTTGAGAGTCCCTTGGACTGCAAGGAGATCCAACCAGTCCATCCTAAAGGAAATCAACCCTGAATATTCATTGGAAGGACTGATGCTGAAGCTGAAACTCCAATACTTTGGCCACCTGATGCGAAGACTGACTCCTTGGAAAAGACCCTGACACTGGGAAAGATTGAGGGCAGGAGGATAAGGGGGCAACAGACAATAAGATGTTTAGATAGCATCATTGACTCAGTGGACATGAATGTGAGCAAACTCCAGGAGACAGTGAAAGACAGGGAAGCCTGGCATGCTGCAATCCATTGGGCCTAAAGAGGATATACAACTTAACGACTGAACAAAAACAACAGACGTTCTCTAGGGAAAAGCTGCGGCTGTAATGAGACCTGTCAGTCTTTGAGTTCTGCCGTTTGCCTAAGTATCCAGAAGTCACCTCATTTGGGCCCCAAAACCTCTCAACAAAGTTGCCATCTCCATCTGGAAGCCTCAGAGGATTTGAATAAAGCTCCCAAAGTTATACCTCAAAGGTTAGAATTTGAAACCAGGTCTGTTTGATTCCAACTCTTTGGGTTCTTGGGGTACAGGAAGATCTTGGCCTGACCTATGAGTTGCACAGACACTGTGCAGCCTTCATCTTCTACCTGGCATAGCTAGAGATAGATTATCCGGGACGGTTCTATGCAGCGTCAGGCCTCTGGGCAAAGTTGCAGCAACCAGGGTCTGCCAGGAGACCTTTGGAGGATGTGGGCATCTCTGCAGCTGCAGCAGCACAGAGCGCTGTGTCATTTCTTTGAGAAGTGATGCTGTCCACTGCCTGCTAAAGTGCTTTCCTCTTGGTGGAAATAGTTCACTCTGGAGTTATGGGATAATTCATGTAACCTCTGGAAAATACCATTTTCATCCTCTTGTTTCTGAATGTAAAAGTCAGCTCTCCTTTTTATTTTCTTCACTTTTCAAAGAGAATGTTGGTCTGTATTGATAGCTGTAATTGCATATACACAGAAATAAATTCAGTGAAGAACAAGGCTTCATGAGATGAGGGGAGGTACAGGGGTGGCACATCCCTATCAGAATAGGAATATTAATACCTCGTTAACCAAATGATTGCTCAGCCATCAATGTCCTAGGAGACTGGCAAGAAACTGGCCCAGGAACAGTCACGTTGGCCATTATGGAAGCTTCTGTGAACGGTCTAGAATGGAGAACAGCCTGTGAGGAAGGTATTATTGTCTTTGTTTTGTGGAGGAAGAGGGAACACCCACCCTCATGGTTCAGAGTGAGGGCTCTGGAGTCAGGTGTGTGCGCGTGGGCTAAGTCCCTTCAGCCGTGTCCAACTCTTTGTGACCCTGTGGACTGTAGCCCTCCAGGCTCCTCTGTCCATGGGATTCTCCAGGCAAGAACACTGGAGTGGGTTGTCAGTCCCTCCTCCAGGGGATCTTCCCGACCCAGGGATCGAACCCTGGGGCTCCTCATCCTTACCCTTCCCACATCTTTTGGCCAAGCAGATAATCTGCACTCCTTCCTCCAGTTTCCTGGACTCCCATGGCTCCATGATGTATTTTTTAAAAAGTAGTTGATTAATGTTTTTGGTTGCACTGGATCTTTGTTGCCACACGCAGGTGGCTTCACAGGCTCTAGGCACATGGGGTTCAGTAGCTGCAGCACACGGGCTCAGCCGCTGGGACTTGCAAGTTCTAGAGTGTGAGCTCAGGAGCTGTGGCACATGGCCTTAGTTTCTCTGTGGCCTGTGGGACCTTCGTGGACCAGGGGTCGAACCTGTGTCCCCTACATTAGCCCATGGATTCTTATCCTCTGCACCACCAGGGAAGTCTGACTCCTTGATGTTTATACCTTTCTCTGGTGCCTCAAAAAAGGTCACTTCACATCAGTCTTGCTCATCCCATGGCCTGCTAGCGGACCAGAATTTTCTATAGGCTTTACTCTCATTCAGAAAGCTGTGGTGTGTCCTCATCCATCCATTTCCCCATCTTCTCTTTCAGATAATCAAATAGGAAGTATCTTGAAAGAATGCCATATTTTCTTGGTTTTCCAGAAGAAAGTGGATCCAAAATTTCTTCCAAGCATAAGAACTGAGCTGGAAGCTCCAGGCCCTTAGACGGAGATGAACACCACCTCCTAGGTAGGGATATTCCTAGGGTTTGCCCCTGGCAGGGCTGACTTCTCCTTCTCAGGGCTCCAGGCGTCCTGTCTTCTCTACGGTGGGGGGGCCAGTCTGCTTTGGAGTCTCAGCAAGGGAGAGGCTGTTCTGGGCTCTGCAGCCCTCACTGGAGCCCAGTGGGAATTGATTATTCCCTCTGTTGTTAAGCATGAGCCAAACGTTTTCTAGTTATTATTTTTGATCCTCACAACAGCCCGATAAGGTTGATAATGTTTGTCCCCATGTTACAGATGAGTTAGCTGGGAGGCTAGGAAACCTACCTACTTTACTCAGGTACCAACTGGCAGAGTCAGAGTCAGGATCCAGACTTGAAAGCCTTTGTTCTAAGCTAACATCTAAAGAAAGATCAAGAGGAGTCGACCAGCCTGCAGGCAGCAGGGGATATTGATGACTCTGACCTCCTATCTCAGTGCTTCCCTGAGCCTGCTTCCCTGTTTTCCCTTTGAAAGCTTTCATGGCCAAGCAGAATCTTTGGAGGTGGTTTTGGTGGGGGGCAACTCTGAGCCCACCATCTCCCCAGATTGTTGTCATTCTGATTAAACACAACTTTCTATCTACAACAACCAAAATATAAAGAAAACCTTTGTTTTTTCTACAGCTCCAAGAAAAAGAGCCCAGGGTGGCTGGGGGTGCAGAAGCATCATGAATGGAAGTGTATTAGTTTCCAGGAGCTGCTGTAACGAACGACCACACACAAAGTGGCTTACAGCAGCAGTTTATTCTCTCACAGCTCAGGAGGCCAGAAGTCTAAAATCGAGGTGTCAGTAGGGCTGCGCTCCTTCCAGAGGCTCTAGCGGGGGTCCTTCCTCGTTTCTTCTGGCTGGTAACAGCTGCCACCAGTCTTTGGCTTGAGGCAGCTGAGCTCCCTCCTATTTTTGACTGCCTTCTCTTTTCTTGTCTCCCCTCTGTGTATTTCTTACAGAATTTGTCACTGGTTTCGGGGCTCACTTGGATAATCCAAGGTGACGTCTTCTGGAGATCTTTAACTTATCTTCAGAGACCCTTTTCTCAAATATGGTAGAATTCAGATGTCCTGGGAGGTGGACATATTTTTTGGGGGCCACCATTCAACCCACTAGAGATAGCTATTCTCCTCCAGGGAAAGTGAAAGTTGCTCAGTTGTGTCTGACTCCTTGCGACCCCATAGACTGTACAGTTTGCGCAATTCTCCAGGCCAGAATACTGGAGTGGGTTGCTGTTTCCTTCTCCAAGGGATCTTCCCAGCCCAGGTCTCCCGAATTGCAGGTGGATTCTTTACCATCTGAGCCCCCAGGGAAGCCACAGGGAAGGTACTAGTTAACTTGTTCTCTGTAGTTTCAGCAGCTAAAGTTGGGGCCACGGAGAATGGAAGCTCAAGGGACACACCTTTTCCCTCATTATAAACAGGTGCTTTCTAGTAATCCAGAGTCCACCTCCGTGGCCTGTGCCCCCGTGGAAGCAGTGAATTTCCATCGTTAAGGATGAGGGGTGAGAGACTGGACTTAGGACTGATTTATGCTTTGCCATGGTGGGCACAGGGCAGCTAATATTTTCAGGGGCCCTTGAATATATTTGCATTTCTTTTAAAAATCAGAAGAAAACCTTTTAGGTTAAATAAAATGTTTTATGATGTCATATTCATATATTCATTGTGTACCACTGTAGTGGTAAAATAAGACTTTAAATGTTTGGTTGATGGAGGAAGGAGTTTACAAAAGCAAAAATGGCCAGAGCCATGAATGTCATCATGTGGTCCTGGCTTGGTTATACTTCAGTGGGAGTGGGATGTGCAGAAGGGACGCGGGTGCTGGGGGGCCTGTCACCATTCCCAGGACCTCCATGCCCACCCTGACACTGCCCGAGGGTCCCCTGCACAGTGCCCTCCACCTCAGGACACAGTCCTCTTGCTGGGGCTCTGGGCCTGGATTGCTTGGAGCTGACAATTGAGGGCCACCCAGCAGCTTATCACAGATGGCCTCTGAACAGTCCTCACCTTCGGTGGGCATCTGTTAGAGGCTGAGCCACAGTAACAATGCATAAATCCCTTAAGAGGGAAGGGAAGGGAACTGACATTTCCTGAGAATCTGCTTTCTTCTGGGCTCTTTATAGATTTGTTATTTTATTTCCACATTTTACAGATAAGTAAAGTGAGGTTTCAAGGGGCTAAAAAACCTGCTTGTTTTCGGGTGAACAAGCAGGAGACACAGGTCCATGGGAAGCCATTTCTGCCTGACTCCTGAGCTGGGTATCTTTCCACTGTAAAATGCTGCCTCCACGCTCCTGGGCAGGAAAAGCACTGGATGGGAGGGGTGGTGGGAAAGGCGGGGCTAGAGTTGGGGTGAAGCCTTTCAGACTTTTGGGATTGAAAGGAAACCAATATGCCCCAAATTTTCATGCAGGCTCGCCTCCTGGCCTGGGAGAAGCCACTTCGGCATCCCTGGCTATGCCATTCTCACGGGTGAGACGGAAGGAGGTGGGCGTGACCCCCAGCGTTCTGGAGTGAGATCCATCTGTCCCTTGGCCCTTCTGCAGCATATTGCCCCAGCTAGCTTCACGGCCCCTCAGGAGCAGGGCATAAGTCCATTATTTTGCTTCCCCCAATTTAGTATTTCAGTGTCATCCTCATCATTTTTGCCTCACTGGAGTCTACCTGTATTCCTAGTGCCTTTATATGATCCTTTAAATTAACTTACTTTTGAAAAATATTACTCCTGTTCTCAACAATAGTATGCATGAAATCATAAGCTCAATTCATCATTCATTCCTTCAACAAATCTTTGTTGAATGTCTATGGGGTAACTGGCTCTTCTAGATGCCAGGGACACAGAAAAGAAAATTCCAATGCAGTCGTTACCTTATGGAGATTACATGCCTGTGGAGATGGAGCATAGATAACATATACAGGAGAATCACAGATGGTGATATCAACTCTGGAGAAAATTCAGCAGGGTGCTGAATTAGATGGACATTTTTGATGCATAGTGAGTTATTTTACATTTCAACCCTATATATATATGTGTATATATATATACAAACACTAACACACAGAGAATAGAACAAAAAGGTTGTGAAACAGTGCTTACATTTACTACACATGATGTGTTCTCATATTTCCTCTGCTTTTCTACTGTATTTAAAAAATATATTGGTTATGCACCACTAAGACTAATCTTATGATCTACCAATGGATTGCAGCCTGCAGTCTAGAAACACTGGAACATCCGGGGGCCTGGTGGTGGGACACATGATGATATTTAAAGCATTTTTTTAATTGAAATATAATTGATTTATAGTATCATGTAAGTTTCAGGTGTCCAGCACAGCAATTCAGTTTCTATGTGTATTATGTATATATAATGTATATATTATATATATATAAAATATGGGGGGCTTCCCTGGTGGCTCAGTTCAGTTCAGTTCAGTTCAGTCGCTCAGTCCTGTCTGACTGTTTGCAACCCCATGGACTGCAGCACACCAAGCCTCCCTGTCCATCACCAACTCCTGGAGTCCACCCAAACTTATGTCCATTGAGTCAGTGATGCCATCCAACCATCTCATCCTCTGTCGTCCCCTTCTTCTCCTGCCTTCAATCTTTCCCAGCATCAGGGTCTTTTCCAATGAGTCAGCTCTTTGCATCAGGTGGCCAAAGTATTGGAGTTTCAGCTTCAGCATCAGTCTTTCCAATGAATATTCAGGACTGAGCTCCTTTAGGATGGACTGGTTGGATCTCCTTGCAGTCCAAGGGACTCTCAGGAGTCTTCTCCAACACCACAGTTCAAAAGCATCAATTCTTCTGTGCGCAGCTTTGGCTCAGAGATGAAAACTCCGCCTGTAATGCAGGAGACACAGGAGACGTGGGTTTGACCCCTGGGTGGGAAGAACCACTGGAGGAGGAAATGACCACCCATTCCAGTATCCTTGCCAGGAAAATCCCCTGGGACAGAGGAGCCTAGCGGGCTGTGGTCTAAGGGATTACAAAGAGTTTGACATGACTGAAGCCACTGGGTACATATAAAATACATCTATGAAATGTGGGAGTGTTCGGCACTCAGTCACGCCCGACTCTTGTCTACCCGGTGGACTGTGGCCCTCCAGGCCCCTCTGTCCATGGAACCTCTAGGCAAGAACACTGGAGTGGAAAAGGAAGGTGGGAGGAGGGATAAATTAAGAGGCTGGGATTAGCATATACATACTACTATATATAACATAGATAATCAATGAGGGTTTACTGTATAGCACAGGGAACTATACTCAATATTATGTGATAACCTATACAGGATTATCCCATTTATAATTCCCTTCTCCAGGGGATCTTCTTGGCCCAGGAATTGAACCCAGGTCTCCTGCATTGCAGGCGGATTCTTTACCACCTGAGACACCAGGGAAGCTTTGATATATATATATATATATACATACAGTATATATATTCTTTTTAAGATTCTTTTCCCTTGTAGGTTTTTATATAATATTGAGTATAGTTCCCTGTCCTTGTTGACTATTTTATATATAGTAGCATGTATATGTTAATCCCAGCCTATTAATTTATCCCTCCTCCACCTTCCTTTCCCCTTGTTAACCGTAAGTTTGTTTTCTATATCTGTGCATCTCATTTTACTTGGAAAATAAGCTTATTTCTGTCTTTTTTCTCTTTTCAGTTCCACATATAAGTGATATCATATGATATTTGTCATTAGCATGACACTATTTTAGAAAGAGCAGTCAGAGAAGGAGGCTCCGAGGAAATGAAACTTGAGCAGAGATAACAGAGCTGAGAAGGAGGGAGCTATGTAAAGGTCTAGGGGGAGAGCACTCTTGTCAAAGACTAGCAAGTGCAGTTCCTCGAGGTGGGATTGCGTTTGGGTTAGATGTACTTGCACTGTGTGTGTGTATGTGTGTATATATTGTTGTTCAGCCGCTAAGTCATGTCCGACTGTGACCTCATGGACTGCAGCACGCCAAGCCTCCCTGCCCCTTTCCATCTCCCACATATATATATGGTGGGTTAGGTGTGCTTGTTTCTGCTCGTAGAAGACACTCGGGCCAGAGTGTGTGTGTGTGTGTGTGTGTGTGTTAGTTGCTCAGTTGTGTCTGACTCTTTGTGACCTCGTGAGCTCTCAGAGGAGCTCGCCAGGCTCCTCTGTCCACGGGATTTCCCAGGCAAAGAATTCTTGAGTGGGTTGCCATGTCCTCCTCCAGGGGATCTTCCTGACTTAAGAATTGAACCCACGTCTCCTGCATGGCAAGCGAATTCTACTGCTGAGCTACCAGGGAAAATATATATATATATATATATATATACACACACTCACACACACACATTAATGTGATCCATGTATTCTAATACAGATAAAATCAACTGTATAGAAATGGACGTAGAAAGTTTTCTGTGGGAACCATTATGTTAGTTTTATTCTGCTTCTCTAGTGAATCACCAGGAACTTAGTAACTTAAAGCAACACAGGTTATACTCCTACAGTTCTGGAGGTCAGAATTCCAGAACTCCTGGGTTGGCTGGACTGTCGGCCTTCTGGAGGGTCTAGGGGAAGATCCGTTTTCTTGCCTTTTCCAGCTTCTAGAGGCTGTCCCCATTCTTTGCCTCGTGGTCCCACACCACTCCTGCTTTCATCATTACACCTTCTTGGACTCTGAGCTCCTGCCTCTCTCTTGTAAGGCTCCTTGTGATCCCACTGGGTCCCCAGGGATAATACAGGAGAACTGGTTATGAGCTCTAATCACACCCACAAAGTCCCTCTTGCTATGTAAAGTAACAAAGCAGTAGCTTTAGGGGATCAGTGTGTGGACATCTCGGGGGAGGGGCAGCATCGTTCAGCCTCCCACACTGTTTAGAATCATCCTGTAGGTCATTGGTGAATTCTCCGCTGTCAGAAATATTCTCTTGCCTTTCTGTTCAATGTGGTCCATGCACTGGGATCTTGATACATATTTGCTAAATGGTTAAATAAATGAGTCTCCTTTCCCCAGTTTCCCCTGTTGTCCTATCCCGCTCTCTCTGTTCTTGCAAAATATGTATCTGTTCATAGGAGACACTCGGGCCAGAGACAAATGGGTCAGCGTTTGAACAGAACTAGCAAACTCCCATCCTGCGCTCCTCCTCAAGAAACTTCTTGCACATCTGAGCTGGAGGGGACTCTGGAGATCATCACCTCTCTCGACTTGCCAAGGGAGGAGGAAATCTTTCACTTCCATGGCTTCGTTTGGTGTTTTTAATAATGACTCACTTTAATAGGTTTACCTTCAAAATACATGAATCTCCCTTTTCTCGTCTTACCCTCACCTCACTGCTAAAGGGCTGGCATCAATCTTCCCATTTTACAGATGAGGAAACTGAGACCCTGTGAGTCAGGGAGTAAAAGTGAGCCCAGGACACAAGTATCCTGACTTCTCCTCCCAGCAAACGCCTTCCATCTGACTGTCCAACTTCTCTCTTTTCTTGTTTTTTGTTAATTTTTTCCCCACAGTTCAGAATCCCAGAGGGGTTCTAGAAGGGCTTGGAAAGGGAAGCATGGGCCATCAGGTTTTGTGTAGTGCCAAGGAGCAGAAGTAAAACACTTTACTTTTGAGCGACAAAATTTAGTTCAACATGTGGGGAAACATTTTGGGAGTCAGTGTCGTCCAAACTAATAGGATCGGTTGCCTAAGGAGAAGCAGGGGACCTGTTGCTTGTCACTGGATGGTTCTTAGCAGAGGCTGGACCTTACTTAGATAATCTTCAAGTTAAAGGTTTAGCTATAGGCGACCCTGGGGGAGCTTCCCCCCCATCCAACATCGCATGGAACTCTGAGGTCCTGTCCTCATCTGTCTTAGGCATCTAACCTAGGGCTTAGGAAGAGGGGAAGGGGGAGGCGGGTACAGAAAAATGGGTCTTGTGATGAGGGTGGGGGCTAATGTAAAAGAAAACCTCAAATAGGGAGCCCTCCCTTGTAGGAGATAGCAATCAAATTATACACATTTTAAATGGCATTCTCGGGGTCTGAGTGATTTTCACATGAAAACTCCGCTTGGAGTCTTGGGCATCTGTTTCTCCTAAAAGGGTAGAAAGCAAGAGGCTATTTACATATTCTTGGGGCCCAATCACCAATTAAATCTTTTCAGAACCTCAGTCCCCCCCGTCCCCCCGTCCTCTGGCCCCTACCCCCTACCAACTCTCTCCACGTGTAGGATTGAATTTCTCGGCAGTCCGGGGCTGCTGCTCTCTTTGGTGATTTATTTATTCAGTTGGATGATTTTTCATCTCTGGCCTCAGCGTTCACCTTGGGATCATTGGGAAGTGACCCTGCTTGGGGACCCTCCCCGAACCCGGCTGCATTCCTTCAGGCGCCGAGAGGGGCCCGACTCCGTGTCACCCCTCCGCACCCCGCCCAGCCCCCCCAGACTGCGACAGAGCCTGCTCTTGGAGACGAGGGCGCACAGCTGGCCGACGTCACCAGGAATGCGCAGGGGCCTGCACGGAGCCGAGACGGGATGTCACTGGGACAACTGGACCGTCCATCCCGTCATCTGCTTCGGAATCTGCGGAAACATCTGAGAACGTTGCATCTGGTGGAATGTGCCTCCCAGCTCCGCCCTCCTCCTTTCCCGCCCTGCTCACTCTTTCGCCTCTGGGGCTCCTGTACCCAAGAGGCAGCCTGCAAGAGGGTTGGGGAGCAGAGTACTTGGGATCCTCCTTGGCTCCCTCCTGGCTCTGCTCCTTGCTAGCTGTGTGATGTTGGGCATGGCATGCAACCTCTCTGAGCCTCCCATGGGGCATCTAAAACATGGGGCACACAGTGGGCCCTGCCTCCTGGGCCTTGGGCTATGAATGGATTGGTACTGATGGAGCCCCAGCACTGTTCCCAGCACGTAGTAGGCATGTGATAGCTGAGGGTCATTTGGATTAAGCTGCAATCTCAGAATCTCAGAATCGAGGCCTACGAATGAGACATTCCGTTTAACTGATCAGACACCTAAGCCTTGACTGTAGCTTGACTATGCGCTGGGGAGGTAGAGGCAGGGAGAGCAAAGGGTAGAGGCAGGGGGTGACCTTGAACTTTAACCTCACAGAGCCTCATGATAAATCAGATGACTTATCTATAAGGTGAGGATTTTCACATTTCAAGGTGGCTGTTGAGTTGTGGAGAAGATAATGTATGAACACTCAGTCCATAGAGAGGCTACTCCATACAGTAGAGCTATTGTTACTATTTCTATCTGTACAGTAATCTACTAAATACTCATCATCATCACCATAATACTTAGGTTACTGCAATGTTTACAATAATAACACCAAGTTCCTGCACTCAAGGAGCTCGGTGTCAAGTGGGTGAGACTGACCTGTAAGTATAGCGACAGAAGGAGGGCCGAGGGGGTCTCCGGCGCAGTGGATCCGGGCCCAACAGCCAGGGTTCCTGCCTCCCCCGGGCACTAGTGTGATCTTGGCAAGTGACCTCCTGACCCCCGGCCTCTGTTTTCTGATGTCTAAGGTGTGGACGGTGACAGGACCCACTTGGAAAGGCCGGGGTGAGGATAAAATGAGGCAGGTTGTGTGAACCCTTGATAATGTATGGTACCCACTCCGTGGTTAGCACGAGTGAACCATCAGTTTCCGTCATCACCAGGAACCAGTTCATGCTGCATGGACCTGAGGGGAGTCTTCTGACGAAGGGTGGTACTGATGTTGGGCTTTGAAGGTTATGAAAAGAATGTCCATGTGTGGGTGGGAGGCATGCAGGGTGGGCTGGACTTTCCAAGCCAAGGGAATGATCTGAGCTGGAAAGCTGAAAGAGGCGGTTTATTTAGAACGTGAAGATCTGTGCCAATGACCAGAGTACAAGGGAGAGTGAAAAAAGATGGGGTGGGAGGGGGAGGCCCAGGGGGTCGGTGGAGGAGCTTGTATCCTAGGGGAGTGGGTCGGCGTCCGCCTGCAGAGATGGCGGCAGACCTGGAGAGAACGGCCAGGCCGCAGTGAAAAGGGTGGGCTGAACACTCCCTCCTGCCTGCTCCTCTGTGTCTCCTGGGGTCTTTCAAAGCAACAGCGTCAAGTTTCTGCTCCTGACCAAGTAAATAGGATGGGCTGGGACCTAGGCAGCCTCTAGTTGCTCAGCTCAAGCTGGGGAGGCCGGAGGGCTGGAGGCCAGAACATTGTCTTGATACAATTAGGAGGTGATACGGCTGGAACCAGAGTAGCAGGGTACTCACAGGGACAGAGGCAGAGATGGAGGGGGCAATGCTGGGGCTGGGTCCATCCATCTTCCCCCTGGGAGCAACCAGCCTCATCTCTGGGGCTTGGGTCCCACCCTGAATCAGAAGTCAAGAGGCTGGCTCTCAAGACCCAGCAGTTCCAGGCATGTGCGTTTTGATAAGCAGTTGGGAATGTGAGTGAAGCCAGGGAGGAATCTCCAATTCTCCCCCACTGGTAAGCTTGTAACTCCATCCTCCTCCTCTTTAGATAGTGCTAATTCACCAGACTCTCTGCCCGGGGCTGCCTCTGATGTCATGGGTTAGCTGTCGTGGTGAGGTCAGCCGGGCCTGGGTGGGTGCTGGCTCAGAGGCAAGCTTGCCAGCCTTTGAAATCAGAGCTGATAGTTCTTAATAACATCAAATTTTAAAATTTATTTCTCACGTTGGTGCTTTGGCGAGTGTTTCTCAGGCAGGGCAGGAGGTCTCATTTGGGGCCCCCAGGGCGGTGTAGCCCACTGGCCTAATCCCCTTTCACTTTCAAGGCCCGCAGACACCGCCATTCACAGGACGGCCTGGCTCCCCGCCTCGGTGCCTCCAGAGTCATTGCGGTTCTGGCCCGCGGCCAGCCTGCGGCCTGCTGGCCACCGCAGCTCTCCTGCTACCTCTGGGTGTCCCTTCCCCTCCGGTTTGTCTCAAGGCCTTTACCATTCTTTTTTTAAAAAAATTATTTATTTTTAATTGAAGGATAATTGCTTTGCAATATTGGTTTGATTCTGCCACACATCAACATGAATTAGCCACAGGTGATTCTGGGAGCACAGGCATGTGTGTGCTTGCTGACTAGGACAGAGGGAACCCCCAAACTGAGGGCAGATACAGTGTGGCCTGAACACTGGACAGGGTGTGGGGAAAGGCAGGGTCTCATTCCTGGGCTGGCACTTTCGGTGGCATCTTGGCCTCTGGTCTCTGGGCCTCAGTCTCCCCCGATGAGGTCAGCTGGCCTCCGAGATTCCCGTCTGCCTCACCACTGTGTGACTTCCTGGGGATGAATCTTTAGCCAGTGATGGGGTCTAGACCCTAAGGGTCGGAGCCCTCTATGTGATCTTCTGGAAGAAAGGCAGAGGGAGGAGACTGGCCTCCTAGGGAAATGTGAAGGGAACACCAACCGAGGTGATGGAGAGAAGGAGAAGCAGCAAGTCCGGCTGAGCTCACACACCCTGGCCCCGACTCCTACACCAGCCCCGGGAGCGAGGGGCCGGGCGCCCTTGGTGGAATTGTGGTTTGCAGAGTTAAATGTTCCTAAGTGAAAGAAATGGGATCTGAGACAACTCTTTCAAACTCAGTAGTAATAACAGCAGTATCAACAGTAACAGCTCTGAGTCTGAGTGGTTATTGTGTCTTTGGCTCTGTCCTAATTATCTAACTCACTCTGCATCCGGACTTCCCTGGTGGTCCAGTGGTTGAGACTTTGCCTTCCAGTGCAGGGGGTGCAGGCTCGATCCAGCATCAGAGTGTTAAGATCCCCCATGCCCAGAAAACCAAAACATAAGACAGAAGCAGTATTGTAGCAATAAAGATGTAATAAAGCAGTATTGTAGCAATCAATAAAGATGATCCACGTCAAAAAAAAATCTTACAAAAATTTACTCTGCATTATAGCCCAAAGAAGTTGAGCTATTTCAAATCCTAAAAGTTGATGCTGTGAAAGTGCTGTATTCAATATGCCAGCAAATTTGGAAAACTCAGCAGTGCCCACAGGACTGGAAAAGTTCAGTTTTCATTCCAATCCCAAAGTAAGGCAATGCCAAAGAATGCTCAAACTACCACACAGTTGCACTTATCTCACACATTAGTAAAGTAATGCTCAAAATTCTCCAAGCCAGGCTTCAACAGTACGTGAACCATGAACTTCCAGATGTTCAAGCTGGATTTAGAAAAGGCAGAGGAACCAGAGATCAAATTGCCAACATTTGTTGGATCATAGAGAAAGCAAGGGAATTCCAGAAAAACATCTACTTCTGCTTTATTGACTATGCCAAAGCCTTTGACTGTGTGGATCACAATAAACTGTGGCAAATTCTGAAAGAGATGGGAAGACCAGACCTCCTGACATGCCTCCTGAGAAATCTGTATACAGGTCAAGAACTGTTAGAACAGTTAGAACTGGACATGGAACAATGGACTGGTTCCAAATTGGGAAAGGAGTACGTCAAGGCTGTATATTGTCACCTTGCTTATTTAATTTATAAGCAGAGTACATCTTGAGAAATGCTGGACTGGATGAAGCACAAACTGGAATCAAGATTGCCAGGAGAAATATCAATAACCTCAGATATGCAGATGACACCACCCTTATGGCAGAAAGTGAAGAAAAACTAAAGAGCCTCTTGATGAAAGTGAAAGAGGAGAGTGAAAAAGTTGGCTTAAAACTCACCATTCAGAAAACTAAGATCATGGCATCTGGTCCCATCACTTCATGGCAAATAGATGGGGAAACAGTGGAAACCGTGACAGACTTTATTTTTGGGGGCTCCAAAATCACTGCAGATGATGACTGCAGCCATGAAATTAAAAGATGCTTGCTCCTTGGAAGAAAAGTTATGACCTACCTAGATGACATATTAAAAAGTAGAGACATTACTTTGCCAACAAAGGTCCGTCTGGTCAAGGCTATGGTTTTTCCGGTAGTCATGTGTGGATATGAGAGTTGGACCATAAAGAAAGCTGAGCACAGAAAAACTGATGCTTTTGAACTGTGGTGTTGGAGAAGACCCTTGAGAGTCCTTTGGACTGCAAGGTGATCCAACCAGTCCATCCTAAAGGAGATCAGTCCTGGGTGTTCATTGGAAGGACTGATGCTGAAGCTGAAACTCCAATACTTTGGCCACCTGATGTGAAGAACAGACTCATTTGAAAAGACCCTGATGCTGGGAAAGATTGAAGGCAGGAGAAGAAGGGGACGACAGAGGATGAGATGGTTGGATGGCATCACCGACTTGTTGGACATGAGCTTGAGCAAGCTCCAGGAGTTGGTGATGGACAGGGAGGCCTGGCGTGCTGTAGTTCATCGGGTCACAAAGAGTCAGATGCAACTGAGCGACTCAACTGAACTGAACTGAGAACCCAAAGAAGTTGATAGTATTAGGGTCACCATTTACAGAAAAAGAATCCGAGGGTCTGAGTGGCTCCTTGTTCAAAACAGAGCAGTGGTTCGGTGGTAAGACTGAGTTTCAGGTCTCAGCCTTTCAAACTCTAGAACCTGTGGGCAAAGAATAATTGCGGTCTGAGACCACAGGAGTAAACTGACTGGAAGGTGTCTAAATGTCCCTGCATGTCAAGCAAGTGGGCTTGTGCAAGAAGAGGCATGGGAGGAGCGGGGCGGGGCCGCTGAGAGCAGGGGAACAGCACATGCAGGAAGAGCGGGGCCCTGGGAGATGACATGCCCGGGAGAGAAACCCGGCGTGGCCATCATGGCAGGCAGAGACCTCTGTCCCTGGCAGTGCGGCAGTTTCCTGGTGGTTTCTCACCAGCAGCGCCCAGGAGGTCCAAGACTCGTATCACCAATAAGAACTTCCCCGCCCCCATCTCCGTTGTTGTCCTGCAGCACCCACTCCTACCACACCCACCCATAGCATTCCTAACATTAAAGAGATTTTCTGACCCTGAAGTCAAAGAGGCTTGACTGAAACACAGATCAGTCTGCTGTGGAGTCTGGGAAGGACAAGTCAGGATCCCCATTTCAGGAGTGTCCTTGTTAAGCTTTCTTGACCTCCTCAGCTCCATGATGTTGAACTGGATTACACCTCTTTCCCGGAAAAAACTCAAACACATACATATAGAGCAGTGCCTGGCACATAATAGGTGCTCAATAAATACTAACTACATTACATAAACCTCTATGCCTCTCTTGGCAGATTTCCACAACTGCTATATGAGACAAGGTGGCATTTTAATCCCATTTTACAGATGAGGAAATTGAGGCTCATGGAGTTGAGATGACTTGCCCAAGGTCCCATGGCTTGAAGGAAAGATGCAAAATTATCCCTGAGCACTTTTAGTGGCTGGTGCAAACATGAAGGCAGGACCTGTTCCGGGAGCTCATCAAGAGTGGAGTTTGTGGTATGAGTGGTACCCGCCCCCCCCCCCCCCCCCCACTCTTCCCTCTCTTCCTTTCTTCCTGAGGACAAACTAAAGAAGAAAATAACCAAGTTTATGGGACACCCTTTTTGTTTTCTGTTTGAAACAAAACAGCTGAATCAAGTTCCATGAAGGATAAAAAGTGTATTATCTGGACTTAGATCACTTACTTAAGAGGAGGATGCTAATGAGTGAAAAAAAAAAAAAAACCTCCACTAATTTCAGCAATGAAGTCACTACTATCAGCATTTCTTGAGCAGAAGCAGTTATGGATGATCTTTTACTCTTTATTCTGGAATTCACTTGTGGGCAAATGAAGATCGAAGAGGTGGGCCATGGGGGTGGCTTAGGGGAGAGCTGCTCAGCACAGTCTTAGATACTAGACTAGAACTCACTTAGTGACTTGGTACTAACTCTCTGGAGCACCCATCCTAACCTAACCCAGCTGTCAGGAAAGGGAGAAATAAGCCAATCTATCTGATGGCTGCTTCGTTCTCTCTTCCAACCAAATGAGCAGATTTTGACTTTTTAAAAGAATATTTATTTTTAATTGATTGATGATTGGTTTACAACATTGGCTTGATTTCTGTCATACATCAGCATGAATTAACCATTGGTGCACATATGTCCCCTCCCTCTTGAATCTCCCTCTCACCTCCCGACCATTCCCACCTCTCTAGGTTATTACTGAGCCCCCATTTGAGTTCGGTGAGTCATTCAGCAAATTCCCATTGGCCGTCTGTTTACATGTGTTAGCGTGTATGCATCCACGCTACTCTCTGCGTTCATCTCACCCTGTCCCTCTTCTTCCCAGTCTTGTCCATAAGTCTGTTCTCTATGTCTGCCTCTGCAGACTTTGACTTTTTAAGTGTACCTCCTCTTCCAGAACCCCCTGTGTTGCCAGGAGCGCCAGCCACCCGCTGATGCTGCCAAGGGCCCAGACTCTGGCCCGGGTCCCTCCCCTTGCCCCTCCGACGTGCACTCGCGTCTGAGCCCTGCCCTGGGCTCCGGTCTCCTCTGCTCTGGCCCTCCTCTGGCTGGCAGTCCGCTCTCCCCTTCTGGCGCTCTGATTGGCGCCTGGCCCTGAGCACCGTCTCGATCTTCCTGTCACTGGCGGCTTCTGATAAGAGATGAGCTCCGGCCAGATCCAGGCCCAGCCAGGGAGTCACCGGTGCAAGGATTCAGGACCCTGGCTTTGGAGTCAGGGTGATGCCCATCTAGCGCTTGTTAGCCCTGTGACCCCGGGCACGTCGCGTCCCCTTCTGAGCCTCCGTTCCTCGTGCATAAAGTCGGGGCGCTGAGAGGGTTAAACCCTGGTTTTGTTACTCTGAAGTGAGATTTCCAGCACACCTGTGCGTGGGGCGTTAAGGACTCAGCAGAATCACGTGTCCACAGCACTGTGCATGCTCAATGCTTTTTTCGGAGGTCCAGCCTCATGATGACCGTTTTGAGGCGTCACAATACTTTCGGTCTACACACGCGGAAACTGAAGCATCCAGGGAGAACTGAGGACACGCAGAGTCACCGCCAGCGAGCCAGGAGGGCTGAGCTCGAACCCACGTCTGCTGATTCCGGGCCCGGCCTGGCCCAGGCGGCGCTTTGATCCCCGGGGCTGCTGTCCAGCGAAGTGCCACCGGGCCGGGAAGACGGGACGGAGGGGCGTGGCCCGGGCCCCCTCCCGAGCAGCCCCCCGCCCCCCACGCCGGCCGGCGGGGCGGGAGGAATCCATCCGTGCGGCGGGCTTGTGCTCATGCCTGAGGAATGTCTTGAGAAGTCGTGCCTAAGCCCTCTGTATCTGACTCATCATCTCCCCGTCTCCAGGAGTGTCAGAGAAGAGCTCCCTTAATCCCTCCTGTCCTCGGTCCCAGGCTTTCATTTGTCAAACTAAAAATATTCCCTCCAGGAACCTCCTTTTGCCAGAGGCTGAAGGAGGTATAAGGGGAACGCGTTTCAGTGTCACTTCCTGACAACACCACGAATTGTTCCCTGCCAGGGAAGCAGGGCCAGGCAGCGGGAGCCAGGGGCCCCTGGCATTCTTGGGCCAGGGCCAGCTGCTCACCTTTCTCCTGCGAGCTGGCTTCCTCCTCCCCTGCCCCAGCAGCCCCTTCCCTTCAAGACTCCAGACAATAGCCCATCAGCCTGACACCCAGCCTTGGCCCAGTTCTTTGGGGCTGCGTGGTGATGCCTGCCAGGTGAGGACTGCAGAATGCCAACTTCATTTCCTTTGCAGCCTGAAGGGAGGGCGGCCTGGCACGGTTAATGTGTGTCTGCAAGGCTGATCTACCTATAAAGGGATGTCGAGCTTGAAGGTAAAGGAAAACACTCGTCCTGACTCCCTAGGAAAGAAAAGGAGGCCCCGCAGCTCCCTGAGCCGTTTGGTGGCAGTGTTGGGAAGCCATCAAGGCTTGTCTCCTGTTTCCCTCCTTCCTTTCACTGTGTCACTTCCGGCAGCCCTTGCATCCTCTGTGCTGATCCTGAATGTCAGTGACCTGCCCTTGGCTCCAAATCTTGGCTCATAGCCTGGGCCCAATGAGGGGGTCCCCTTGCTGGATGGAAATGGAACACAGTGAAACCAGAAGAGTGTGGACTTTGGACCCAACCCGGGGTTTAAACTCTGCAGCCACCCACCAGACTAGCTGTGGGTGCTTGAGTGAGGAACCTCACCTCTGAGCCTCAGTTCCTTCATCTGTATTAGTGGACAGTCATACCTGTTGTGAAGGTTAATAAGGTGGTGTATGTAAAGTGAACTATACAATGCCTGTCACGTAGAGTGTGTGTGCGTGCTCAGTTGCTTCATCCGTGTCCGACTCTGTGACCCCATGCACTGTAGCTCACCAGGCTCCTCTGTCCATGGGATTCTCCAGCAAGAATACTGGAGTGGGTTGCCATGCCCTCTGCCAGGGGATCTTCCCGACCCAGGGATCGAACCAGCGTCTCCTGCTTCTCCTGCCTTGGCAGGGGGATTCTTTATCGCTGAGCCACCTGGGAAGCCCCTGTCACATAGTAGGGGCTGCAACCGTCATCCTCACCATCTTCATTCCTTTAAAGCTCACATGCTTCTGCACCACTGGAATCAGAAGGCCAGGTTCAGTGCTGCCATTAACTAGATGTATGACTCTGGGCAAGTCTCTTACTATCTCAGAGTCACATGTGCTCATTTGTGAAATGAGGAGTTTGTACTTGATTTACCCAAAGATTCTTCTCAGATCTAAAATTCTGGTGTCTTGGAAGAGAAAGACAAATACTGTATGATATCACTTATACATGGAATCTAAAAAAGTAAGTTGTCCAGTTGCTAAGTCATGTTCAGCTCTTTGTGACTTTATGGACTGCAGCATGCCTGGCTTTCCTGTCCTTCACTATCTCCTGGAGTGTGCTCAAATTCATGTCCATTGACTTGGTGATGCTAGCCAACCATCTCATCCTTTGCCACCTCCTTTTCCTCCACCCTCACTCTTTCCCAGTGTCAGGGTCTTTTCCAGTGAGTTGGCTGTCTGCATCAGGTGCCCAAAACATTGGAGCTTCAGCTTCAGCAACAGTCCTTCCAATGAATATTCAGAGTTGATTCCTTTAGGACTGACTGATTTGATCTCCTTGCTGTTCAAAACTCCCAAGAGTCTTCTCCAAAGATAAGATAAACTCGTGAATAAAACAGAAGCAGGCTCACAGACATAGAGGACAAACTAATTGTTAGCAGTGGGGGGCATATAAGGGTGAAAGATTGGGAGGTACAAAATATTGGGTGTAAGATAGGCTCAAGGATGTATTGTATACAACACAGGGAATATAGTCAATATTTTTTAATAACTGTCAACGGAAAGTAACCTTTAAAAATTGTATAAAAATAAAAATTTAAAACGAAACAAAAATTTTTCAAAGTTTAAAAAAACAGTAAAATAAACTTCTGGGGTCTTAAAAATACCTGGGAGTAGATGTTCATGGAAAACTTCCTTTTAAAGAATATGAGAACCACTTTCCTATACACCTGAAACTAATACAACATTGTAAATCAACTACACTTCAATTTTATAAAAAGGAATATGAGAATAAGGTAACTTTGCTTGCCATGGACTGACTTGTGCCTCCCCCCATTCATATTGTTGAGGCCCTAACCCCCAGTATGACCACATCTGGAGATAAAGTCTTTAGGAGGTTGTTGCTGTTGTTTAATCACCAAGTTGTGTCTGACTCTTTTATGACCTCAAGGACTGTAGCCCGCCAGGCTCCTCTGTCCCTGGGATTCTCCAGGCAAGAATACTGGAGTAGGTTGCCATTTCCTTCTCCAGGGGATCTTCCCAACTCAGGGATCAAACCTGTGTCTCCTGCATTTGCAGGCGGATTCTTTACCCCTGAGTCACCTGGAAAGACTATTTAGGAGGTAATTAAGGTCAAATGAGGTCATAAGTGTAGGGCCTTCGTCTGACAGAAACGTGGCCTTATAAGAAGAAGAAGAAGAAGAGAGGTCCCTTCTCTCAGTCTCCCCCCGCCCCTCCCTCTCTCCCTGTCGTGAGGACCAAGGAGGTAGTAAGTAGTCTGGAAGCCCGGAAGAGGTAGTCTCACCAGAAACCCAGCCCAGCTGGCGCTTGGTCTTGGACTTCTCAGCTTTCAGAACTGTGAGAAAATACGTTTCTGTCAATGCCAGAGGTCTGTGGTATTTTGTTACGGCCTGGCTGCCAAGCAGGAGCACTGGGAACGGAGTTCCGAAGCAGAGCCCACCTCCGCAGCCAGCCCTTGACAGTGCTTAGCGAGCTGAAGGGTGATGGCACCTCTCGCTGGAAGGGGGGAAGCCACCCCCGACCCCCCACCCAGCACTCAGCACACTTTGCAGTAGGGAGTCAACTGGTACGATGCCCTTAGAAGAAACTCCACCTTCTATTACCAATCATGGTTGACTTAGGCTCTGGACTCAGACAGACTGAGTTTGAACCTGAGCCCTGCTGCACACCAGCTGCGTGATTGTACAAAAGAGAGCTGAGCTCTCGGGTCTCATTTGTCAAATGGATCACGTGGTTGCATTTATTCTTCACCAGCTGTGAGGATATATGTTGTGCAGGGTCCAGTGCTGCTTATTTCATGGGCATTTGATATGTTGGCTCCTGCTAGCAGTAATGTCATAGTATCAACAATTAAAAAAGAATTAAATGCATTCATTTTGAATTAAAGGGTAATTGCTTTACAGTATTGTGTCAGTTTCTGCCAAACACCAGTATGAATCAGCATAGGTGTGCCTCTGTCCCCTCCCTCTTGAACCTCCCTCCTACTGCCTCCTCTTCCCACCCTTCTAGGTTGTCACAGAGCCCCGGTGTGAATTCCCTGGGTAATACAGCAAATTCCCACTGGCTGTCTATTTTACATATGGTAGTGCGTATTTCCATATTACTCTCTCCAGACATCCCACCCTCTCCTCCCCTCCCCCCGCCTTGTGCATAAGTCTGTTCCCTATGTGTGTGTCTCAACTGCTGCCCTGCAGATACATTCATCAGTACTGTCCTTCTAGATTCCATATATATGCATTAGTATATGATACATATATCATATATAGATATATATGCAATATATAAAATACATATATTGAATATTATATAGAATAAAAATAATATATAAATAACATATAATTATATTATAATATAATTATAATATATAGTAATAAATACATAGAGAATAATATATATAGAAATATAGATATACATTTCTCTTTCTGACTTGCTTCACTCTGTATAATAGGCTCTAGGTTGATTTGTCCCATTAGAACGGAATCCATGTGTTCCTTTTTATGGCTGAGTAGTATTCCACTATATATATATATACCACAGCTTCTTTATCCATTCATCTGTTGATGGACATCTAGGTTGCTTCCATGTCCCGCTGCTGCTAAGTCAATTCAGTGGTGTCCGACTCTGTGTGACCCCATAGATGGCAGCCCACCAGGCTCCCCCGTCCCTGGGATTCTCCAGGCAAGAACACTGGAGTGGGTTGCCATTGCCTTCTCCAATGCATGAAAGTGAAAAGTGAAAGTGAAGTCACTCAGTCGTGTCTGACTCCTAGTGACCCCATGGACTGCAGCCTACCAGGCTCCTCCGTCCATGGAATTTTCCAGGCAAGAGTACTAGCTATCGTAAATAGTGCTGCACTGAATATTGGGGTACATGTGTTTTTCAGTTTTGGTTTCCTCAGGGTGTATACCTAGTAGTGGGATTGCTGGGTTGTATTGTTTTATTCCTAGTGTTTAAGGAATCTCTACTGCCTTCCATTGGAAGGACTGATGCTGAAGCTGAAACTCCAATACTTTGGCCACCTGATGTGAAGAACTGACTCATCTGAAAAGACCCTGATGCTGGGAAAGATTGATGGTGGGAGGAGAAGGGGATGACAGAGGATGAGATGGTTGGATGGCATCATGACTCAATGGACATGGGCTTGAGTAAACTCTGGGAGTTGGTGATGGACAGGGAGGCCTGGTGTGCTGCATTCCATGGGGTCACAAAGAGTGGGACATGACTGAGCAACTGGACTGAACTGAACTGTCTTCCATAGTGGTTGTATCAATTTACATACCCACCAACAGTGCAAGAAGGTTCCCTTTTCTCTACACCCCCTCCAGCATTTATCAACAATTATTATTAATAATAGTTTTGCTCATATGGCTTGCTTTACCTGCTTAAGCTAACAATAAGGCTTTCCTACTCTTGTTATTCAAGTTGAAATTTACTATAGCACTTGTTTCCCCACCAGAGGAACACCCTTCTCTCCTGCCTTATGCCTACTCTCCCAAGATAAGCTGCAGTTCTCCAAAAGCTTCTTTGTTTCACACCCAGACCCACTGGGGATTCTGTTAGAAGCAATTTGCCACCCAGAGGGGAGTGGAGTGCGGGCCGCCCCATGTCCACCTCTGCTACTTGAGATGGGGGAGTAACTTCCTCCAGTGACAGGCTCAGCTCTGGTTGGGGTAACAGCCCTCTGGTCCCCTCCCATTAGAGAGCGCCTTCTTGGGAAACCCTTCTGTTCTTTCTGCTCAGATGACTTCACTTTGTTGTTGTTTAGTCATTAAGTCTTTGTGACCCCATGGACTGTAGCCCACCAGGCTCCTCAGTCCATAGGATTTCCCAGGCAAAATACTAGAGTAGGTTGCCATTTCCTTCTCCAAGGAATCTTCCCAACCCAGAGACTGAATCTTTGTCTTCTGCATTTCCTGCATCGGCAAGGATATTCTTTTTTTTTTTTTGGCAAGGAGATTCTTTACCGCTGAGCCACCTAGGAAGCCCGATGACTTCACTATGCAATCTCAATTCTTCAGCTGTTTGGATAACCTTGCATCCAAAAAAGCATCGTTCTCTGTCTGGATCTGCTTGTCCCTCCCATATTCAAATCTGCCCATCCCTGCACTAGAAGCCTTTGAGTTTCACAAACAAGAGATAATTGGGCAGAGTGGACTTTGACAAATTTCCAGAATTCCTTTCTTGATGACAGTGGGTGCCTTCTTGTTTGATGTATCTTTTGCCTATGGGACTACTCAAATGGTCCTTTTCACCACAAGAAGATCTGTTTCAATAATAGTTTCTCACATCATTGAATATAAGATGCTATAGATTGTAAAATAAATTGTTAGTGCATTATGAAGAAAGAAAAAAAATGCTTCCAATTATGTATGACATGCTGTCCTCTGAAAGATACATCATGATTTCAGAGGTGCTAAAAATGTGAGTACATCATGAGAAATGCTGGGCTGGAGGAAGCACAGGCTGGAATCAAGATTGCCGGGAGAAATATCAATAACCTCAGATATGCAGATGACACCCCACTTATGGCAGAAAGTGAAGAAAAACTAAAGAGCCTCTTGATGAAAGTGAAAGAGGAGAGTGAAAAAGTTGGCTTAAAACTCACCATTCAGAAAACTAAGATCATGGAATCCAGTCCCATCACTTCATGGCAAATAGATGGGGAAACAGTGGAGACAGTGGCTGACTTTACTTTTCTGGGCTCCAAAATCACTGCAGGTGACTGCAGCCATGAAATTAAAAGATGCTTGCTCCTTGGAAGAAAAGTGATGACCAACCTAGATAGCATATTAAAAAGCAGAGACATTACTTTGTCAACAAAGGTCTGTCTAGTCAAGGCTATGGTTTTTCCAGTAGTCATGTATGGATGTGAGAGTTGGACTATAAAGAAAGCTGAGCGCAGAAGAATACATGCTTTTGAACTGTGGTGTTGGAGAAGACTCTTGAGAGTCCCTTGGACTGCAAGGAGATCCAGTCAGTCCATAGGAGACCAGTCCTGCGTGTTCATTGGAAGAACTGATGTTGAAGCTGAAACTCCAATACTTTGGCCACCTGGTGCAAAGAGCTGACTCATTTGAAAAGACCCGGATGCTGGGAAAGATTGAGGGCAGAAGGAGAAGGGGATGACAGAGGATGAGATGGTTGGATGGCATCAGTGACTCAATGGACATGGGTTTGGGTGGACTCCGGGAGGTGGTGATGGACGGAGGCCTGGCGTTCTGCGGTTCATGGGGTCGCAAAGAGTTGGACATGACTGAGTGACTGAACTGAGCTGAACTGGAAAATGTGAAACTATGTACATTTCAGAATCAATGAAATTATTGACAATATTAGCTAATCTCTGTCAAGGATTCACTCTGTGATAGGTATGTATTTTAAGAGTTTAAGATGAATTAATTAATTTAATCCTCAAAACAGGCCCACTCAGTCATGTCTGAGTCTTTGCAACCCCATGGGCTACTACAGTTTGCCAGGCTCTCCTGTCCATGGAGTTTTCCAGACAAGAATACTGGAGTGGGTTGCCATTTCCTCCTCCAGGGGATCTTTCTAACGCAGGGACCAAACCCATGCCTCCCGCATCTCCTGAATTACAGGCTGATTCTTTACCTCTGAGCCACCAGGTTTTGTCTCTATGAAGTAGGGGTATATCATATTAACCTCATGTTACAGATGAGAAAAGTGAGGTGCATGTAGGTTATGTAACTTAATGTCACACACTTACTGAGTAGCTAGATTCTAGCTTCGGCAGTTGAATACCCCTCTTACTAGACATGAAACAATGGCAGCTTTTAAATAGGAACAGCTTTCTTCTCATGCAGTTCTCTGTCTCTCACACACAGGATTTTAAATCTTACCTTCCTAGCTCTTCCACATGCTATTAGAGTACCAACTTAGATTGAAGAGCCAGAAATTGGAGTTGGAAAGATCTGATAAGTCTTCAGAAAGGAGTTTCGGTGCTGTAGCGCCTCCAGGGAGGAGACATGGGCCCCGTGTATGTAACTCCCAGCACGTGATGGAGTTCAGGCTGCCCAGGAGCCACCTTGTTTAAGCCAGAATCCAGTTGGCTCCTCACTTCCTGGCTCCGGCTCTTTACAATGATCTCCCCAGGTTTGGGATCCACACTAGGGCTGTCCCATGACGGTACTGATAACATCTTCTTTCCGACCCTTCTGGAATGCTTTCAGTTGCTAGTGACACAAAAGCGAATTACAAGCAGCTTTAACAAAGTGTTGGTGTTGTTGAATGCTTGTTTCTCGTATGTCCTCATCTGATGACTGTCCCAAGGAAGGCAGCTCAGCTCTTTGGTGATGTCAGCCGCTCCCCGCTCTTTCCTTCCCGTCATCTCAGCCTGTTGACATGTTGCCTTAGGCTTTTACTATGGTGTCTACATCTCCAGGCATTTGGTCATGTCTCAGGAAGAAAGGGGAAGGGCAGCGGGGCTTTGTCTTTTTATTTGGGAAAGGGAGCTGTCCCCTGGGGAGTTCTTGTGCTTCTTTAGCCAGGATTTGGTCACATGTTTATATGCTGAAGTGAAGTGTAGTCGTTCAGTGGTGTCCAACTCTTTGCAACCCCATGGACTGGACCCTGCCAGGCTCCTCTGTCCACGGGATTCTCCAGTCAAGAATACTGGAGTGGGTTGCCATTTCCTTCTCTTCTCTATATGCTGAGGCCAAGGGTAATTAGATGGTCCTGACTGGTTAGACCTGTAATGATGGCTCCCCTGAGGCAGGGGAAGGTATTTCCCACCCCCCCAGGTGAGCCCTGCCCACTCCCTGAGTGATAACAGAAGCAGGAAGCGTGGATGGCCTCTGCCGAATAGCTCCTTGCTCCTGTCCAACAATGTCTTCCTGGGTCACACCCACACCTCCCCACACCTGCCTCTCTATGTGGGCCTGGGACAAGAGGGTGGGGAATCTGCCTTCCCATCAGTGGTGTAGCTGCTGGATTGTAAGCCCACCTCTGCTGGGCTCCCCAGGTTATCCCCAGAGCTTATCACACGCCTGATGCATTGTAAACGCTCAGCAAATGCTGGAGTGAATGGATGAATGAACGAACACTGGCCAGGAGCCCACGTGCTGACCACGATCTCAGGAATAAACACCAGGATCAGGCGTCCTGCTGCCACCGGCCTGTGCTGCAGTTAAGTGTGTGTGAACGGGTGTGTGATTGTGTGTGTGAGTGCACGCCTGCAGCTCCTCCCCGCCTCAGATTGAGTTACTTATAAACAGGCCTATGCTGACCTGGCAGAGTCTGCATTTCAGCACAGCAGTTTCCATCATTTCCCAAATTCTTTTTATTTGGCAAAATCCAAAAATAAAACAGAACTCCCCCTACCCTCCCGTCAGTCTTCTGCTCAGCCTGTCTTTGGAGCCCAGTGCCCTGCTCGAGCTGTGCGTTCTGGATGTTTGAGACTTATCTCCAAAGCCTACCAGTCTGCTTTTTCTTTTTCCACAAGCTCCTGCCCTCATCACAGCTTCCTTCCAGCCTCTCCCTGGAGTTTGGTGTGCAGAGTCAGGGCTCCCGGGGACCCTGTTCTGGGAGCTTTCTCTCATGGGGCTTTCTCTCTTTCTGCAGTCCAGGTCTCTCCATCCAGGACATCTATTGATGTAATTGTCTTGACAAAGGAATTGGGAGCATTTTCCCTCTGTCTTTAAGAATCCCTGATAGCTCAATTGGTCAAGAATCCATCTGCGAAGCAGGAGACCGCAGTTCGATTCCTGGGTCAGGAAGATCCACAGGAGAACGGATAGGCTACCCATAATCTTGGGCTTCCCTGGAGGCTCAGCTGGTAGAGAATCCGCCTGCAATGCGGGAGACCTGGGTTCAGTTCCCTGGGTTGGGAAGATCCCCTGGAGAAGGGATAGGCTACCCACTCCAGTATTCTTGGGCTTCCCTGGTGGTTCAGAGGGTAAAGAATCCGCCTGCGATGCAGGAGACCTGGGTTCAATCCCTGGGTTGGAAAGATCCCTGGAGAAGGGAAAGGCTACCCACTCCAGTATTCTGGACTGGAGAATTCCATGGACTGTATAGTCCATGGGGTCACAGAGTCGGACACGACTGAGCGACTTTCACTTTTCAAGAATCCCAAGGTGGATGCTACGATGGTATCTCCAGTCTCTGGACTCTAGGAAACAGGGTGTGACTGGCTGGCCATTTTCATTTAACTTGATTCTTAGAGTCCAATATATATGAACCACCTTTCACTATTGTCTCACATATGTCTAAGATCTCATACCAATGAATTGGTGAGCTTTTTGTAAATCAGATTAGGAGGTTAGACTAGACTCTCTTTGAGGTTTCCTGGAACATGGACTAGGTAGATTAGCAGGTGTTAGCATTTTTAATATCTTTGAGGAAGCTGAGACGCAGGGAGGCTAAGGGAGAGAGGCTGAAGGTCACACAGCAAATCAGTAGCAGAATCGAGAATTGAACTAACTTCCCAGTCCTATGAGCTTTCGTTACACCATCCTACCTTTCCCATTAGTTTCCCCATGAACCCCCAGTGGAGGGATCCCTCCTGTCCCTCAGCCGTTTGTCTACTATGTACCTGCCCAGAATTTTTCGAATTGTGTCAGAATCTCCTGAAGCTCTTGTTAACATTTGCTTCAGACAAATTCCGAAACCTCTCTCCAGGCACAGAACCCAGTCTCTCTCCATGAGGTCCCCACCTCTCTCCCAGCCCCTACAATGTTAGCAGGGTAGGTTGTCCAGCCAATGCGGCAGTGATGGATGTCACGTGGATGGGCCCAGGACAAAGGGCATCAGGAACTTGGAGCCTGGCATAAGCAGTGGCCTGGAACTGCCTTACACCTGCCTCCCACCGTGGCCCACGCTTCCTTTGTGCTAATTAGAGTGATCCCTTTCTCAGTGTTTGTTTTTATTTCAAATGCATAGAGAAACACGGGGTGCTTCTCTACTGCTGTAGAGTAGAGTGGGAAAGAAAGAGCAAAAGACTGGGACTTGAGGAAATAAGGCTGGAGGCCTGGCGTGGCCACTCATGATGTGGGGAGTTTTCTCACATTTTAATCTTTAAGGATCTCAGTGTTCTCTTCTGCAAAATGGGTCTAAGGAGGTGTTAGACTGGATGGCCCCTAGGATCCCTTCAATTCCTAATGTGCTGTAGTATGTCCTTGTGATGCTATTTAATGTAACAATGGCAGAGACCGACATGGATTCAGGAGCAAAACACTGAATGCTGTATGTTTCCACATGGTTTGGAAACCTGGAAACCCATGAGTCTGTTAGTTGGAACATGTATGTATGAACTGCAGCAGCATCACTGAGAGAGGGAGTGGACAGTAGGAACTGGATGACGTAAGGACACATGCCTTTGTCTTAGTTAATCCTGGTGGGGTAGGACTTGATCCTCACTCTCTTTAACTCCTTACTTCGTGTTCTGTCTAACACCACCCTGCTGTTTGATGATGTCTTCCATTTTATTATGTGTCAGTTACCACTCCTAGTAATTTAAATATATAACTTAATTGACTACTCCAAATAATCTTAAGGAAACTAATAATGGATCCCCATTGTATGGATATAGCAATGAAAGCAAGAGAAATGCAGTAGCTTGCCCAGGGGCACACGGTTAATAAGTGGCAGAGGCTAAATTCTCAACCACTTTTGCTAGATTGCAATGCTCACATTCTTTGTTTTTTTTTAGTTGTTGTTGTTTTTAAGCTGGGTATTGAACCAGGAAGCTTTATTTACACAGTAAAAGGAACAAGCAGATTCCTGAGAGACTAGAATGGGCCTAGTGTAAGACAGTCGTGGAACACCCACACTCTTAACCACTAGGCTGTGGCCTTGACTTTGCCCTACTGACAGCTACGGTCCCTTAGCAGGTTGTCTTCTATGTACTTGCTCAGAATTTTTCAAATTGCATCAGAATCTCCTGGCACTCTTGTTAAAATTTGCTTTAGGCAAATTCCTAAATCTTTCTCTAGACCTCCAGAAGCTGGCTTTCTGGAAGTGGGGCTTGGGACTGTATAATATCAAACTCTCAGGAAGTTTTTTGCCCACTAAAATTTGAGAACCACTCGACTTGGGAATGAATAGGCCTTATTCTCATTAAGCAAACCTTTCCATGAACATGAGAGATCCAAGATGTGGAGAACATTTCCAACAGGGAACCAAGCATCCTTATTACCTTACTGAGACACCTATGGAATATAGGTACTTTGCACTAGTTTTCTGAATATGGCATTATTTATACTTTAACATGCGGTAAAGCCTAGTGTTTCAGTTAGCCAAGACTAGGTTAGGCCGCTGTTATAAGCAATCTTCAAATATCAGTTGCTTAAAATAATAAAGATTTGGATAGCTACATGTAAAAGAATGAAATTAGAACATTTTTCATACCATATACAAAAATAAATTCCAAATAAAGATCTAAATGTGAGATTGGAAGCCATGAAACTCCTAGAAGAAAACATAGGCAGAACACTCTTTGACATAAATCAAAGCAATAATTTTTAGATCTATCTCCTAAGGCAAACAAAGGCAAAAATAAACAGAATGAAACCTAATTAAACTTGAAAGCTTTTGCACAGCAAGGGCAACCATTGACAAAACGAAAAGGGAACCTATTGAATGGGAGAAAAATATTTGCATATGATGTGACTGATAAGGGGGTAATATCCAAAGTATATAGACCGCTTATGCAAACTCGATGTCAAGAAAGCAAAGAAGCTGATTAGATTAAAATGGGCAGAAAATCTGAGAAGCCATTTTTCCAAAGAAGTCATGCAGATGACCAACAGGCACAAGAGCACAATAAAGATCGATCTCTCTCTTATACTACATGTCCAGTGTAGGTCTGTGGGGTGGAAGATATGGGGCTATATTCATCAGCGATTATCTCACAGTTTTTCTCCTGGGTAAGGAGTTCAGGAGTGACTTAGCTGGGTAATTCTTGTCCAGACACTCTCATGAGTTTGAGTTAGGATATCATCTGAAGGCTTGACTGGGAGTATGTGCTTCCGAAATGGCCCGCTCGCCTGGGTGTTGGCAGGAGGCCTTACTTCCTTACCGTGAGGACATCTCCACAGGTTGCCTGAGCATCTTCGTAATTTCAAGACTATCCTCAGAGCAAAGGATCTAAAGGGGAATGAGCAAGCAGGAAGCGGGGGCGCCTTTCAGGACGTGGTATTCACGGTGGTTGCACCCTCACTTCTGCTTTATTCTGTTCCTTACAATTGAGTTCTTAAGTCCAGCTCACGCTCAAGGGGAGGGAAGTTTATTTCCAGTGATAGAAGAGAAAGAGTAAAAAATCTGTAGACTTTGAAAAATCGATACAGTCAGCCTGCTGTTTTTAACTATTTATGTTCTTCTCATGTGCAAAAGATATTCACTCCCACTTAAGGCCTCCACGGTATCATTCCATCAGAGCATCAGTAGCAATTCCTGAATTTTATCTAAATAAGGAGCTGATAAGTGTCCTCAGGTAAAATTCCTTAAATTCAGCTCCTTAAATATAGTTCCTCAAAAATACAAAGATGTGTGAATATGCACACTCAACATATAATAATGATGAGACAGGCATAGGGTAACTGTCATAGACATTTTTGTTCAAAATGGAGAGAATAGAAGGCACACAGAACTCACTAGTCCATTGAAGTCTGAAATATAGCTGGACAGATGTTGAGAATTCTTTAAGACTTGATTTTACTCCTGAATGACAGTAAGCCTTCATTGCTCTCTGCCCGGCCCTCTGGTGTCTTGGTTCTTCCTGTGAGTTATCCTTACTTTTCTGCGGAATGTGGTGTTGTTTGCAGCTGAATGGTTTTCTCAGCCTGTTTCCTGCTGAAATTTGGGAAGAGAGGTTCAAAGATCACTTTCGTTCCATAATGTTTCTATCCTTTTCAGTCCAAGTTGGCTGTATTTTTACAAATATAATTTTCTGAAAAACTTTGTGTGTCTCTGTGATCAATATATTAGTAAAAGGCTACACCCAGAAATCTCTTTGAGATAAACCAGTGGACTTACACTGAAATGGTAGCAGGACAATATTTTTTAACTTCTTAGAGACTCTATTGCTTAATTGGGAGTATCTGCAAGGCACATACTTAAAATTTTAGAGGGATTTTTCTTTTGATTGAATAGCCTTCTGAGATACTACCTTAGAGCTTCCTGAGGTCCCAATAAAGGGCTTTACTGCCACACCCTTAGCTCCACCTTCTACATGTTTCTTTTACAGGGCCCTGGAATTAATCACTGTGTGGAAGGCACTTGTGGGCTTTAGCATTGTCTGCCATCTTGGGACAATGGAAAATTTCAAGACTATCAAGTTCTAGCTCTTTCCTGTTAACAGTCCTTCTTTTAGCCTGTCTATCTCCTCTCACATTTTATTTTAAGCAACAGGAAGAAACCAAGTGTCACCTTTAACACATAGCTTAGAAAACTCGTTAGCTGGACCCACTTAATTAGGTATTCTGCCTAGCTGCAGGTGACAGTGTTGTTAAACTTTCTACCACTATATAAGAAGGATTCCCCTTTTCTCCCACTTTACAATAAGATTTTCCTCACTCTCCTTTGTACCCTCGTCTGCAGACTCCTTTAGAGGTCATCACGCATCTACAGTTCCGTCAAAGCACTTCAAGTTTTCACCAGCATTCTCTTCAAAATAGTTCCATCTTCTGCTTATTACTTAATTCTAAAGCCTCTCCTACATTTAAAAATATCTACTATGACAACCCCTCACTTCCAGTACCGAAATCTCTGTTAGTTATCTATTGCTGTTAGTTATCTACTACCCAGAACGTCACAGCATGAACCAGTGTTTGAATCCCACCAGTTACTGAGGACCAGGAATCCAGAAATGGCTAAACTGGACGGTTCTGGCTCAGAGTATTTCATGAGGTTGTTGTCTCTAGGTCAGGCCTGGAGCAGTCGCTTCCAAGATGTCTGTTCACACGGCTCTTGTTTGTAGGCCTCAGCTTCTTACAAGGTGGACGTCTCTATTGGGCTTCAAAAGTGTGCTGGTAACGTGTCTCCTGGCCCTCTCCAGAGTGAGTGATTCAGAGAGAGAGCAAGGAGGAAGCTGCAATGGTTCTTAGCCTTGGAAGTGACATGCCGGAACTTCTGCCACATTCTGTTGGGCACACAGACCCATGCTGATAAGATATGGGAGGGAACTATTCAAAAAGGTAAATTTCGGGAGATGTGGGAATCGTTGGGAGCCATGTTGAAGTTGACTACCATAAACCTCCATCGAGTCATCTCTCTGGGTGTGCAAACCACCGCTGTGTGTTACACTATGCTAAGGAAAGGGAGATCTCTTTTTGCTATGCTTTGGGACAATACAGAATTTCAGCAACATTAATTTTTTTAATTTTTAGTCACGGTCTGTCCTTTTCTAGGATCTAAGTCATGTGCCTGTGAGGGAGACTGCCCAAGGGACAAATCCCAGAAGCAGATGCTATGCCACAGTCAGAACCATCTTTCCTCTAAGGATGAGGATTTGTTTAAGGCTGTGCTTCTCTGTCCACTTCCCTGTTCTCTTAGAGTGAGTTATTTCTTAGGAATCCCCTTCAGCTTCTCATATGAATAAATAAACTTCTAGTAGGGGTCCAGAACATCCTAGAGACACATCTGAGTCTAGTTATAGACATAACTTTAGGCTCAGGCTGGGACTTTGTTAAAAAAGGTAAAGAATCAAGATGATATAATCAGGTGACCTAGGGGGAAAAAGAGAAGCAGAGAATGCCTTGGAAATGCTCTCTGTAGACCCATGGTCCCTCAGCTGATACCGGCCCTGGGGGACATCCTGTGGTTACTGAAGCCATGATATCCATGATTAGCCAATTAGAATCCACTCTGGCAGCAGCAAAGAGTTTGATAAGGTTCTCTGGTGGCTCCACTGGAGGCCCTATACCCATGTCCAATCCTTGGATCCTCCTCCTTCAGACTTAAGATTTCTGATTTCTTTCCAAGCCTGGCCATCTCTTTCATCATCATTCCAGAATGATCCAAGGTACTCTTTTTGAATCAGTTAATGATCCTGTGGCCCACCATTGGCACTGTATTTTGAATCTTAGCCCAATTTTACTATCTACTTTGATGATATCTGATGACACTCTCAGTTCAGCCTCAGATTGCCTCTTTATCAGGGCATCTTAACCCAGGTATAGCATCAATGGGGTAATTCTAGGTGTTCTGAAAAAATCCCAACTTAAGACTCACCAGCACACTAACAAGTATAAGCAAGGGGAAGGGGTGTACTCACTGTTCCAAGGGGAGAGAGATGTATCACGGTGATGAGCACTGTTTCCCTGAGACTTCATGTGGCATTTTCTGTGAGTGAAGCTGACATGTGAGCATATGTGTTCAGTCACTTCAATCATGTCTGATTCTTTGTGACCCTGTGGACTGTAGCCCATCAGGCTCCTCTGTCCATGGGATTTTCCAGGTAAGAATACTGGAGTGGGTTGCCATGCCCTCCTCCAGAGGATCTGCCAAACCCAGGGACTGAACCAGCATCTACTGTATTTCCTGGATTGAGGCAGATTCTTTATCACTGAGCCACCGGGGAAGCCCAGAGCTGACGACTTAATTGGAGAGTCTTCTGTGTAGGGCCTGTGTGTCAGGTGTGATGAAGACCCTGCCAACAACCATCAGAACCATTCCCTGAAAAGCACCGATGGGGTGAGTAGGTGTCTGGGTCACCAAAACTATTGGGATTTTTGGTACTGGGAATAAGTAACTGAACAACTTGAAGAAATAGGCAGCATCATTTCAGTTCAGTTCAATGGCTTGGTCATGTTCAACTCTTTGCAACCCCACGGACTGCAGCCCGCCAGGTTTCCTAGTTCAACATCAACTCCCGGAGTTTTGTTGGGGCATAAACTTGGATTACTGTGATACTGAATGAATTGCCTTGGAAATGAAGAGAGATCATTCTGTTGTTTCTGAGATTTCACCCAAGTACTGCATTTCGGAGTCTTTTGTTGACTCTGGGGGCTACTCCATTTCTTCTAAGGGATTCTTGCCCACAGTAGTAGATATAATGGTCATCTGAATTAAATTTGCCCGTTTTGGTCCATTTTAGTTCACTGATTCCTGAAATGTTGATGTTCACTCTCATTTGACCACTTTCAATTTACCTTGATTCATAGGACCTAACATTCTAGGTTCCTATGAAATATTGCATTGCATATCCATCTCTATTTCTCTCATTTTCTTTTCTCTTTTGAAATTAGGGCTTTCAGAACTAGAAGAAATCAGGACCATTTTGTTGTTGTTGTTTAGTCACCAAGTTGTGTCCAATTCTTTGTGACCAGAGCCACTTACAGATAGCGGAAAAAAAAAAAAAATGAAGAAATGAAAAAACAGGATTTGGTATTTGAGCCTACAGCTTAAGATAACAGAAGGATGATCTGGGTTTGGAATGCTGGTCATAAAAGCCAAGAGGAATGTATGTGAACGGGACTTGCCTACTGATCAAAATACTTTAAACTGAGGGAGAAAAAAGTATCAGATAAAATTCTATGAAATATATGAGTGAATAAAAAATTCTTATGTCTTGAACTAGAAGCCTTTTTGTGAAAGAAGTTGTTTTAATTCAGGAAAATATCTACATAAGCAGTTTGAGATTGAAGGTAGTCGTCTTTAGAAATATTAAGAATATAGTATGAGACAAGGAGAAAAAAATCAGCTAAAGCTTTTGTACACTGGGCTGGTTAAAAAGAATCTGGGACACGTGGGGGAAATTTGGGAAGAAAGTAGAAGGTAGAGAGGCAGCAAGATAAAGGAACACGTCAGGGTAGATGAAGGAAGCGTGCTTCATGTTCCTTTGGAGCTGTTTCTGCCGTGCTCAGAAATGCCTTGCGTGAGTGCTTTCCTTGGAAACCAAGGATAAGAACTTGGCTTTAAATCTGGGTTATGTGATGTGACAAGGGGAGATGCAAACAAAATGGCAAGATGGCCCATAAACTGAGCAAAAGCTCATAGCCAGTCTCTCAGGCAAAGGAGACGGGAAACAGACATACAAACAGGGAAGTAGCAATGCTTAGGAATCTGAGCACCAGCAGATGCAGGAGAGAAATAAGGCAAACCTGACATGAAACAGGAAGAGGCAAATTTCAGAGAACTGGACACCTGTTGGGATGGTGCTTGTCCAGCAACGGGAGGATGCAACTGGTTTAAAAGAGAGAGAGTGATCTTACACAGGCAGGGAGGAGTCACCCATCGCAAGCAAAGAACATGAAAATTAATGAACTTGAGGGTGAACAGGGTAGAAAATTTGGATAATGAAATAAGAAAAATGATAAAGATTGGTGCTAATTTTTTTTTTTTGCTTTTTATCTATTGGTAGGCATCATCAAAGAATTTTACTTGTAATATCTCATTTAATTTTCACTATAATGTTTTTATTTCAATCCCAAAGAAAGGCAATGCCAAAGAATGCTCAAACTACCACATAATTGCACTCATCTCACATGCTAGTGAAGTAATGCTCAAAATTCTCCAAGACAGGCTTCAACAGTACGTGAATCAAGAACTTCCAGGTATTCAAGCTGGATTTAGAAAAGGCAGAGGAACCAGAGATCAAATTAACATCCATTGGATTATCAAAAAAGCAGGAGAGTTCCAGGAAAACATCTATTTCTGCTTTATTGACTATGCCAAAGTCTTTGACTGTGTGGATCACAATAAACTGTAGAAAATTCTTAGAGAGATGGGAATACCAGATGACCTGACCTGCCTCCTGAGAAACTTGTATGCAGGTCAGGAAGCAACAGTTAGAACCGGACATGGAACAACAGACTGGTTCCAAATAGGAAAAGGAGTACGTCAAGGCTGTATACTGTCACCTTGCTTATTTAACTTATATGCAGAATACATCATGAGAAATGCTGGGCTGGAGGAAGCACAAACTGGAATCAAGATTGCCAGGAGAAATGTCAATAACCTCAGATATGCAGATGACACCACCCTTATGGCAGAAAGTGAAGAAGAACTAAAAAGCCTCTTGATGAAAGTGAAAGAGGAGAGTGAAAAAGCTGGCTTAAAGCTCAACATTCAGAAAACCAAGATCATGGCATCTGGTCCCATCACTTCATGGCAAATAGATGGGGAAACAGTGGAAACTGTGACAGACTTTATCTTTTGGAGCTCCAAAATCACAGTAGATGGTGACTGCAGCCATGAAATTAAAAGACGCTTACTCCTTGGAAGAAAATTTGTAACCAACCTAGATAGCATATTAAAAAGCAGAGACATTACTTTGCCAGTAAAGGTCCATCTAGTCAAGGCTATGGTTTTTCCAGTAGTCATGTATGGATGTGAGAGTTGGACTGTAAAGAAAGCTGAACACTAAAGAATTGATGCTTTTGAATTGTGGTGTTGGAGAAGACTCTTGAGAGTCCCTTGGACTGTAAGGAGATCCAACCAATCCATTCTAAAGGAAATCAGTCCTGAATATTCATTGGAAGGACTGATGCTGAAGCTGAAACTCCAATACTTTGGCCACCTGATGCGAAGAACTGACTCATTTGAAAAGACCCTGATGCTGGGAAAGATTGAAGGCGGGAGGAGAAGGGGACAACAGAGGATGAGATGGTTGGATGGCATCACCGACTTGATGGACTTGAGTTTGAGTAAGCTCTGGGAGTTGGTGATGGACAGGGAGGCCTGGCATGCTGCAGTTCATGGGGTCACAAAGTGTCAGACATGAGTGAGTGACTGAACTGAACTGAACCCAGAGAGAATGGAGTGCAGACCCAGACACAAGGAGTCTGAAAAGAGGACCCACTCCAGGGCTCTAGAGTGGGCTCTTGTCTAAAACTTGGAAATGAATTGTCCAAGGAGACACATGCATTGACCAAACAAAAGACTTTATTGGGAAGTGGTGCCTGGGCGGAGAGCATCAGGGTAAGGGAACTGGAGAACTGCTCAGCCACAGACTGGCTCACAGTCTCAGGTTTTATGGTGATGGGATTAGTTTCTGGGTTGTCTCTGGCCAATCATCTTGCCTGGCCCCTGTTTGGCCTGACTCAGGGTCCTTCCTGTTGGCGCATGCATCTCTCAGCCAAGATGGATTCCAGCGTGAAGGATTTTGGGAGGTTGGTAGGACATATGGATTGCTGTCTCCTCCCTCCTTTGGTGAAAGTCCTTCAATCATGTCCGACCCTTTGCAACCCCATGGACTATACAGTCCATGGAATTCTCCAGGCCAGAATACTGGAGTGGGTAGCCCTTCCCTTCTCCAGGGGATCTTCCCAACCCAGGGATTGAACCCGGGTCTCCCACATTGCAGGTGGATTCTTAACCAGTTGAACCACAAGGGAAACCCTCCTTTTGGCCCCTCCCAAATTCTCTTAGTTAGTTTTCAGCAGCAGCACTGCGTTTCTTTACCAGGACCTCTTGTTGTGAAACAGTTCATGCAAGTGGTCATTATTGTGCCTGTCCAACGTGGGTGGAACTTCAATCAACAGTTCCCTAACACTTGGACTAACAGAAAATATAGGTGGTATATATTTTTTTAAGGTGGTGTTTTAAAAAAGGCCTGATCCCCTCATGCAAATATAGGAAAGAAATCAGAGGATTATAACTCGCCAGTCATCTGCTACAGGTGAAGGTCTTATTGTCCTAAAAGCATGGTGTTTGGCAAGTCTTTTCACTTTGTAGCAAATAACACCTCTGAAAAGACAAAGGAGATAAGGAAGAGAGCTACCTCTTGGCATTTTGCACGATGAGGAATGAGCTTGCTGTTCCCACAATAATGAAAATTGTGGGAACTTTGGAAGGAAGAGATGATGTAACCTTGGAGGTTGTGATAGTGAAGAAGAGGGTGCTGGACACAAACATGTGCCCCGGACATCAGGAGGGTAAACACATGTATCGAGCAGGGCACCTTCACTGGCAATCAAGCAAAAGAGAGTAAATTGGCCCTTGTGACTGGAAAGCCCGTGAGTGACCAGCTTCAGGCACCACTGTGGTCAGGAGCTCGAATAAGACAATTATTCTTTTTCGTATCAAAGGCCACTTTGCTCTCCCTTCTCTCATCCCTTGGTTTTAACACTGGCATCTGTAAACGACAGGTGGGAAGGCAACTGCCTATAGTCTCAGATTTATAACCTAGGTGGAAAAGTGCCCTTTATGTCTCACAGTCTCTATTTTTCAATGCAAGCCAGGTCTACTCTTGGCCTCGATGATCTCATGCCCTGCTCTGGAACCATCACCATTGCAAGATGGAACACATACTGTGGCAGATCCAGCCTGGGTCACTCTTTCACCCAGCAATGGAAGTTGGGTTGAGGCTGGTGGGTAAGATGCAGTTGCACAAAAGGAAACAGGGCCCCTGGATGTAGTGATATCCACTGTAGCACATTTTGAACATTCATAGAGCAGTCTGGTCCAGTAGCTGATGATGTCATGAAAGAAGATAGAATGTTCCTGGAAACAGCATTGTAACAATACAGTCAGAGCTGATCCCAAGGAGGAGGAAAAGGGGAACTAGGGCCCCACACTGGGGCCATGAAACTTGCTCCAGATTGAATTATGACTTTAAAAACACGTACAACTCCTGGACCCCGAAGAGGAGAGCCAAAGAGTAGAGTGAGTTTGTGGGAATAGTGATGGCAAGGCTAAGGTTCAGGATAAATTTATCTTTAAAGAAGGAGCCATTCTAAGGACAACACAAAGTCTTTAGGCTGTGTTTAGTGAAAGAAAAGCAGTACAAGTGTAGACCCATTGATTGGGCAAAAGGAAATAATGTTAGATAAGAAGACAGAGAAAATAAAATAGGAGTTGAAAATATAATTCTTCTCCCAAGGATATTAAACTAGAATGAGAAAAACAAACAATATGTAGCGGTTTGAAGTCTATGGATATGATAGCCAACTCAGTGGCTCCTTCCTCCTTCTTTGTTGGCAAATGGCTGGTTTTTAAAGTGTTAACACCCCTTCACCACATCTGAGGGATGAATTCTGAGTTGTCCGGGACAGCTGTGTGGTTCCACGCTCCTCATCACTGATTGTTCTGAGGATGGGCAACAGACTTCTGACTAATGATATGTGAGGACTGTTCTGTTAAGATTTCTGAAAAAGTGTCCTTGCTTCACCATTGTTGTATTTGCCTGGGATATTAGAAATGAAAAAGCCATCTTTTGACCACGAGGGAACTGAATTGACAACCTGAGGATGGCAGAGTAGAAGGGCAGAGAGGTATCCTTGAAGATGTCACTGAACTACTGAAGTAACCAGTCCCGAAGTCTCTCTGCCTAGCGCTGCTCCTTTTATGAGGTAATCTATTTTCCTTATTGTTTAAGCCAGTTGAAACCTAGATTTTCTGTTCACTGCAGCCCAAGGCAGTTCTGACCAGCTCAGAGCTCAAGGGAGATGAGGAGATTAGATTAGAAGGGGACAAGAAGCAGGATTCAAATGAGTCCAAGTATCTGATCCAATGACTCATATCCCGAGGTGTGGAAAGAACTTTCCGGTGGGATTGGGAGCCACTGTCAGTAAGTTTTAAGTAATTGTGGAGAATAGAAGGTGGTGCCGGGATCAGGAACTGCACAGAGATTATTCTGATTTTCATAAAGGAGAAAAAAGAGAGTTTCTGGAAACTCCAGACAAATGATTTTGAGGTAGATCCTTAACAACAGAATGGATTAAGAAGCAGATGGTGGGTGAGCATTTAGGAAGGAATGCAATGGTCAGTTGAGAATAAAATGACTTCACTGAGCACAAGTTATTCCAAACTAACCTCATTTCCTCTTTTGATAAGGTTACTATGTTTGTGCATCAGGTGTATGCCCCAAACATTGCAGGTCTTGATTTCAGCTTAGGGTTAACAGCTTCTCTCATGGTTTCCTTGTGGCTAAGATGGTGAAATGTGGGCTGGATGAGAGTCGTGGTTTTGTGTATTTGCAGCTGGCTCAACAGCTGAATCCGAAGTGTTGACTATTGGATGGATGTCACAGCCCATGTGCTGAATGCGGCGGGGGTGGTGGAGAGAAGTCACAAATTGATCTGAGCTTGGCTGAGGGTGAGAGTCTGACACTGTGTGAGAAAGCCTGGGAGGGCCAGGACGAGTTCCAGCAAACCCCAAGCCTGCTGCCCAGAGACCAGGCGAAGGGGAGAGGGATCAGATGGATCCAGGATGGGGCAGAAATAAAAAGAAGGGTCATCAAGAAGACCTGGAGAGGTGAATACAGACAAGGAGGCAGGTTTCAGGGTGAGGAGCAAGAGGTGGAAGCAGTTGCGTAGAGGGGGAGCCCGAGGTGGGTGCGTATGGAGCCCTGCTCAAACTCCATCTCCTTACTGCTTAGAAGGGCTGTGTTCCGCTCACGGCGTTGGGTGTCAACCTTCAGAGAGGTTTCTTGCAGAGTGTCAAGGTCTCCCTTGATCCTGTCTGATTTATCATTAGATGAAAACTCAGGAGGCGTACTGATCAAAGGTGTAGATGTCACAAATCTGGGAGGGAGAGTTAATACCAGAGGTGACAGAATGAGGACCCCGAGTGGTCCTGACAAGTTGGAATGCTGGGTCAGAAACAGTAAGACACAATTTAACAGGCCTCCATGTAAAGTCAGGGCTTTATGTGGAGAAAAAGAAGAAAGGCAAATACATAGAGTGGGGGAGACTGCCTTGGCAGGAAATCATGTGAAAAATATCTGAGGCTTTTAAATGACCACCAGCTCAGAATAAGCCAACAGTGTGATGTGATTGCTAGCAGTCAACACAACAGGAGATAGAAGAATGAATGGAAATCCAGTCCTCTGGGCTGGGGGGTGGTGGTGGGGCGTTGTCTCTTTATACCCTTGGTCAGATGTCACCTGGAGTATCATGTTCAGTTTGGGGCACCAGATTTTGAGAAGGGCATGGATAAATTAGAGTGTACTCAGAGACTAGCTAGGACTTCCCTGATAGCTCAGTGGTAAAGAATCCATGTGCAATGCAGAGGATGAAGAAGATGTGGGTTCTATCCCCGGGTTGGGAAGATCTCCTGGAGCAGGAAATGGCAACCCACTTCAGTATTCTTGTCTGGAGAATCCCATTAACAGATGAGCCTGGCGGGCTGCAGTCCATGGGGTCACAAAGAGTCAAACATGACTGAGCATGCAGGCACAGAGATTAGCTAAGGTGGAGAAAGTTCCAGAAATTATTTGATGTGAGGAGAATTTGAAGGATGGGAAAGCATTCTGCCTGGAGAAGCAAACACAAGAGGATCTATGAGAGGGATGCATGTCATTGAGGAGGAAGTTGGTCCATTCTCTGAGGTAGGACTAAAACCCAAGGGAGAAGATATGGGGAAGCCAACCAATACTTCTCTATATGGAAGCTTCTCTACATGGAAGCTATGCTTCCATATAGAGAAAACTTTTCTGATCATTATAGTCAAGAGAAGTCATGACCACTTATGAATTTCCCAAACATGAGCTGATTTGTGAGGTGGGCCATCATTTCCATGTCATAGATAATTGTTCAAAATGATTAAGAAATTGTATGTGATGTATCCCCAGTGCCTAGAACATTCTTGGTATGTATCTGTCTGATGAGTGCGGTTTGAGAGAGGTTGAACTCCTTTCCGGAGTTCACACAGATGAACACCTCACTCCATGACAGGCCCTTGAGCGGCTCTCAGACGCCCTGGGCTGCCCTTGGGCAGTGGAGCTTGACGTGAGCACGGGCAGGCAAGCATTAGAGGCTTCTGGACTGCAGTGACGGGGGAGCAGGGGGCCTGAAAACCCCTTTCCATTTAGAGGTTTCACTCAGAGTGTTCTAATCCAAGGAACCCCACACTGCTGCCTGAGAGCACATGTGGGGCATGGGATCTGTCTTCACGTGTGCCCTGCCAGCCACTGTGGTCGGTGGGATCTTCCCTGGGATCCTCTCAGCTCTCTCCCTAGAGATATCTCTCTTGGGTGTGGATGCTTCTATATCTGGACACCCAGGGTAACATTTACACATGCAGAGCTCCAGGATGATAGAATTTCAGCTCACTGAGCTGCTCGGGATATGCTTTCGACATCTGTGCTTGTTGCCAACTTGCATCACAAGTGTGAGTTCTCTCTCCCGGTTTGGCACAGGAGGAAACTCCCTTTCTGCAGAATGTGAATTTGCAGAAACTGAGGCGTGATCCTCTGTAGCAAGGGGCTTCCCAGGTGGCGCCGCAGAAAAGAATCTGCCTGCCAAGTCAGGAGATGCAAGAGACTTGGATTCAGTCCCTGGGTCGGGAAGATCCCCTGGAGGAGGGCATGGCAACCCACTCCAGTATTCTGGCCTGGAGAATCCCCATGGACAGAGGAGCCTGGCGGGCTATAGTCCATGGGGTAGCAAAGTGTTGGACATGACTGAGTGGCTGGGCACACACTCATCTGAAGTGAATTCAAATCTAGGCTCTTTCTTTATAGACCCCCCAGAACAAACCAAGGAAGGTGTTTTTCCATCTTCCTTTTGGGATAAATTATGATATACATAGAAGGTCTTCACCTCTTTCCATCATGATAGGGATGAAGCGATTGGGGCGAAGGTTACATAATGGACATCAGTGTATGTTTGGGTTAAGTTCTTTTTCTTCCAAGTAAAGGGCAAAAGAAGTCTCGGGTGAGTCAAGGGTCCCGGTTAACACTCCTGACTGATGGGGGCTCTGGATGTACCCCCTGCTCGGTGGTGTCTGCCATCTCCACTAGCTGGAGAAAAGGAGCGGTGGCGAGATGTACAAAACCCCAAATCAAAACCACAGTCCAAAGAGCAGAATCCAATTCTAAAGGGAACTTGAAAACTTGAGAAGTAATTTAAGGGAACCACATTAAATACGAGAATGTTTAATGGGGCCCATGTGTCGTGAGCAGAAAAAACAGAGGGCGAGAAATGGGACAGAGGAAACCAGGGAGACAATATGTCTGTGCGACTTGTTCTAATTAGGGGCACAGAACTGCTGAGCATCACTCATTATAATTTGGTTAAATCTTCAGCCGGGGCCGAGGCACCTCTGCTGACTGGTGTGAAACAAAGCGCTCGGTCGGAAACGGGGTGAGCGCCTCTCCGTTGGAGGTTAACGCCAGTCACTGGGGAGGGCCCCGGGCTGTACATCACTCTCTTGCCAGCTCTTCTTTATGACTGCAGCGCCCGGCTCCAGCTAGCAGATGTCTGCACATTTTGGGGAGGAGAGGGGAGGGGTGCAGGGGGAGGGCCGGGGGCCCCTGGAGCTCATTGTCTCCAATGTGTCTGTGGCTTAATTCAGTATCTCTGTCTGCCGCTTGAGCAGGGTGGGAAGAGTTCAAAGGGGGAAATCAAAACAATCCATAGATCAGAGCTCGCGAGTGAGCTGTGTTGGCACCCAGGAATCATCGAGCACTCCTCCGGCTCCGCTTTTAAGTGTGGAGGCCGGCAGTGATTCAGGGGGCCCCCATGGCAGCAGCACGTGGAACGCTTCCTGGGGGGTTCACTTTGTTTTTTGTTTTTGTTTTTTAAAGGAGAAGGTAGCCAGAGGCTTCAGGGGAAGTGGGTGGTGTGGGGTCAGGTTCAGGTTTGTCCCAGTCCACAGGCATTTCAGTTCAGAGCTAGGGGTGATGTAGGGATGATAAGAAGGACCTGAGATGTGGCTGACACCCCACCCCCACAAAACACATTCTTTGGGCTTTGGATTCTGCAACTCAAGTCCATGTGGCTTAGGTGCTTTGTCCAGGCCTCTTGCCAAGCTCTCAAACTTGGGAGGGTGCCATTTGTTTGTTGTAGACCTTTTCTTTGTATCCCACAGCCCAGCCAACCGGCTGGCTTACTGTGGCAAAGACAGGGCCTGTGCTAGCCTCTAGGGCATCTTCAGAGCAAAGTGCTCCCTGGAGATAACGGCAGAGCTTGGCCAGGCTGCTGGAGGCTTCCTGTGACCCGATACAGCCTTGATCTGGGCACACAGCTTGTCAGTGGAAACTCAGGTTGAGTTTCTCCACATGCTTAACCCTCCCATCAAGTGTCTGAGCAGCAAGTGTCCATGTTGAGCACCAGCCTGGGTGTGGACAGCCCACCAATTCAGCGCCTTATGCCAGCCACACTTGTGCGGCTGAACCCTAGATTCCTTCCTAGCTGTTAGGTCCTATGCCAGTCCTTGACTGGCCAAGATTCATTCTGGTGAGAAAGAGCTGCTTTATCTCCACCCTCACATGGTCCATCTCAAAGTAGATGCTATTGATCCGGGTGGGGACCAAGGCCAAGAGTGACGGAGTCGAGGTGATTTGCCCCTTGACTACTAAAGCAAAGGCACAGTAACTCCTAAGGGTGCAACAAACGCTACCTTCCTGTTTCCACCTCCCTGGGTGGGCTGGATGCCTCTTCTTCAGCTCATTTGTCCAGCGTTCCCACCAAACTGTTAACTCTGCAAAGGCAGGGCCTGGGTAGCTCCTGTTCACTTGTATAGCCCGGTACCCTACCCACTGCCAGATTCAATAAGTCCCCACCTCTCCACATGCAAGGGAAAGCACATTCTGCTACCTTGGCTCTGATTTAGCTGAATATTTGTAATTTAATTCATTGGCCATTTATTGAGCATCTGCTATGTGCTATCTGCCAAGGACATAGAGGTGATTAAAAAGAGTTCCCGATCCTTAAGAATTCACATTCGGGCGTAAAGTGAGATGAGGGCTCTGTGGAGAGAGCAGATGAGGACACTGCTCGACTCCAGCATGCTTAGGGGTCCCAGCTGAGGGCACGGCCCAGTGTGAGACTGCCCCACAGGCAGCAGGGGTCAAGCAGGAAGAGGCGTCTTGTCTGGAAAACAGTGCTCTGTATCAGGCATGTCGCAATCAGCCCAATGCTGAGAACCCAAACGTCCTGATGATAAGACGTGTCTGCTTTCTCTGAAGATTCTCACAGGTCCTCGTCTGTTAACCCAGCCTCCAAAACCATCCTAATTCTTGAAAGACAACACCAGGACCTAACCCCACAGGCTGCTGGATTAGCGAAAAAAGCCCGATATACGGGGTGTCTTTGGGGGGGAAGGAGCAGAGTAAATGTTTTGCTGCCTCCTCCATTGGGCATGTCAACAGAAAGACCTTAACTAACACATCTTTCCCATCTCTAAGGTTGGTTCAATCTTGGGCTCCCGTGAAGGAATGAACATGGTGGAAGGAGTAGATGAACAGTGTATGCTCCCATATACACCACATGCAGAACCTGAGGGGCTAAGGATCAGAAGTTTTTTCAGCTTCAGAGTTTTCTCCTCTGTAAAGAGAGGAGACAGGGTTGGTCAGGAAGCTTCCTTGGAGCAAGGGAAGTGTTGACCTGTGTCACGACTGAAAGTGTTCTGGCTGCGTGATGAGTCAGGGCAGCCGACATGCGTAGACAAACCCACTCACAGGCTTTCCTGACCCTTGTGCTGTCTGCAGACCGTCACGAGCAAGCCTCACCTGGTCTGATTGCATTTCCTCACACTGTGGGCTGCAGGGATATGTCCATGTGGTCTTCTGACATATATCTAGCATCTGCTGTATGTTAGGTACAATGTTGGCCACAAAGGAACCAAACATGAGAAAGCTATGGTTTCTATCCTGTACAGGCTCATATGCCTGGGAATGAGACTGTGACATCAACCGATAAGCAAGAACTTTCACACATTTGCATTTTATTTGCTGCATCACTTTGTGAATTTCTTGAGGATAGACAGGGCTTAGAAGTCCTAAGAGCTCTGGCTCCAAAGGCAGGCTGTCTGGTCTCTCTCCCAGCATCACTTTGTGTTGCTGAATGAGCTTGGGCAAAACACATTCATCTCTCTAAGCCTTGGTTCCTTCAATCATAAATCGGGGCTGATAACAATGTCCTTCTCAAAGGGCTGATCTAAACAGTAAGTGCGATAATGCATGAATGATACCTAGTATGCAATAAATGCTCCACAAATGTTGACAAGTATTATTTTCCAGTTTCTTTCATCTCTCTTTTGCAGCACCTCCAAAAGTTCTCTGCAACTAAATGTTAGAGGCGTGATTTCAGAAGCAGTTAGTTTGGAAAGACACAGAGAGCCCCAGAATTCTTGTTGCTGTTTTTGTTTTAGTTGCTAAGTCAGGTGGGACTCTTTTGCGACCCCATGGACTGTAGACCATCTGTCCATGGAATTTTCCAGGCAAGAATACTGGAGTGGGTTGCCATTTCTTTCTCCAGGAGATCTTCCTGGCCCAGGTATCCAATCTACATCTCCTGTGTTGGCAGGCGGATTCTTTACCACTGAGCCACGTGGGAAGACTGGAATTCTGATAGCACTTGGAAATTATACTGCACCATCTAGGATCATATCTGCAGAGTAATTCTGCAGACATTTGTTGAGCGCCTAGTCAGACTCTATGCTACACAATGTAAGGCAGACAAGAGAACACCCCCAGACATGTGGTTGCTTACTCTTAAGAAGCTCAGATTTCAGAAGGGGAGTCATGTGAACAAAGAGATTTAATGTCCTGGAGCAGCTGCTATGATGGCGATCCATGTGGCAGTGGTTGGAGATGCAAGGAGGGAGGGACTAACCTGCTGGGGTGGGTCAGACAGGGCTTCTCAGCGCAGGAGACTCTGAGCTGCATCCTGAAGACCAAGGAGCAGTTGGCTGGTTTTGTGCCTGGAGTCACTTAGAGAGTAGGAAGTTCCCCCTCCTCCACCTGTCTTCCAGCCATGCTGGCCAGGAAGCAGCGCCCAGTAGTATAAAGACCCAGGGGAGCTGGATTCTGCCTTGAGCTCTGATAGTGGCTTCCTGTGTGGCTTTGAGTAAGTCACTTCCCTCTTGGCCCGAGGTAGCTTGCTGGCCTAGCTGGCAGGAGCCTCTCAGATTGGATTCACTCATCTGGCGTCCAAGAAATATTGTGTCCAACAAGTGCCTGGCCTGGTTAAGTGCCAGAGGACCAGTGGTGAGCTGGCTACCATTAATGGGTGGCTAAGAACTTAATCCTGTGGGGAAAACTTGGAGAAACTGTAAAACAGAAGCACAGAGTTATCCTCTGTGCTGGGATAGGGAGGCAAGGGAGCTGGGGCATTTATATGCAGACTCCCATCCATCGTTGGTTGAGAGCTGTTGGTGTGCGGTGCAGTGGTAGGGTAATTAAACTCTGTGTCCTTCACACAATCAGAATGATATTCCAAGACTGGAGGATGTCGATGGAGGTGCTGTGATACATGCAGTGATGGAAAGGAACAGGATGATGAGAAGGGGAAGTGTTGGTAAGTGCTAAATCCTATCCAAGGGTAAGAAATCTTACTGTCACCAACTATATTCTTGAACTTGACTTTCCTTGAGAGCTCCTTGGTGTAAGTGGCCTGTGTGTTTAGATCCATGGTTCCTAACTGAGAGTGATCTTGTCCTCTGGGGAACATTTGGCGACTTCTGGAGACATTTTTGATGGTCAGGAGGCAGGGGTAGGGATGCTACTGGCCTCCTATTATGTGAAGCCAATGATGCCGCTAAACATCCTGAATGCACAAGACATCTCCCACCAGCAAGAGTCACCTCCACAAATGTTAATAGTGGCCAAGACTTGGTTTAGGGCTGCAGTTTTCCAGTTGTAACTTATTCTGGTCCACCAGGCAGATGAGAGAGTTGCCTATAATAGTGGGGAGAGGGAGAAAGGGACAAGGAAATTAGGGAGAGTGACGGGTCTGTGGATGCAGGAGGAAGAATACATTTCTGCTCCTGGTGCAGCCTGCTTACCCTGTAATCTTACTATGGGAAACCTGTCATATCTGGAGGAAGAACTGAGTTTTGGCTTCTCATTTGTCACCTGGGTCCTGTGATTCCTGAGTGTGTGATCAACAGTGACTGGAAGGGAAAGGGAAGTGTGCGTGATTACCCACTGACCCAAAGGGCTAGGAAATGATCTCAGAGCTTGGAGGCAAAGGTGAATTTTGCTGGCAGCTTGATGGAGTGAGTTGCCATGGGTGTGGGGCTGAAAGCCCCAAGTGGTTAGGTATAGAAGAGGCATTCAACAAAGGCCCAAAGCTTCCAGGCGACAGAGTTTGGGGGCAGAGAGTACAGATCCTGGGCCATTTTCTGGGGCCGAGTCCCTGTGTTAGTAAACTTCCCCTCCCCACAGCCCCCCACTTAGCCACCGTAACTCTGAGCAAGTCATTCGATTTCTCTGAACTGCAGTTTGTCTTCATCTAGAAAATGGTGGAAGTCATGGGGTTATGGTTGAATATTAGAGGAGATAATCCATTGTGTGTGTCTGGTTTTAGGATACATACACGTTAGCCATCAGCCTCTTGGCAAAGTTGAGACTTGGCGTGAGCTTGTCACAAAAGAAATTGTTATTAAATTGCACTGAGGTCCTCAGGATTGCCAAGAAACACGACATAAGAGCTGAAAGTAGAATGATCTCTCCTGATTCTCTCATTTGCAAATGTCTTGCTCTCAAGTGGAGAAGGGCTTCAGAGGTTCCTTATCAATGGAGGGGAGGGGAAGTGACGCCATGAGGCCCTGCCTGGCTTTCTTGGGAGGCTCCAGCTTGTAATCAGGTCCCGTGTTGTGAGGAACCCCAGGCCTCATCTCAGCGGTCTCAGCTTTTCCACCAAAGAACCAGAAGACAAGAGCTTGGAATGAGGGTTCTCTCTGGAGGAAGGAGAGGGCAGAGTTAAGTGCAAAGATCTCACCATGAACACATGCAGTATCTCTGAAGTCTCATTTATTTCCTTTAAGATCAGTGTGGGGTTTTCATCGGACTCCGTAATAAATCTCTTTTAACAGAAAAACAGTGTTCGAATGACACACCATCTCAGCCGCGCCCTGCTGGCTCGTGGCTTTAATGCCTCCTGGGACACTGGTGTGCACCCGGGGGCCACACGCAGCAGAGTGCCCCGCACACACCCCCTTCCTGCTTCACTCTCCCGCCGCATCCTCGTCCTTCTCTTCCCTCACTCGCCCTGTCTGGTCTTCCCCATCCCCAGCAGGGACACTATTGGGTGTTTCTCAGCCTTCACTGTGCTGGTGGGGTTCAGAGCTGGAGCGAGAAGTCGCTGCCCCACTCGGGGGTGGCATCTCTCCCCCGGCCTCACTCCCTCTCCCCTGCATCAGTGTGCCCAGCATGATGCCTTGCCCTGGGCATGCCGCGGGGAGCAGGGCGGGCGAGTCCTGCCCTCGTGGGGCTTGCAGTGGGGGAGCAGGCAGGCAGATGTTAGCCGTCTGATCACAGAAACAGCGCGCAGGGGAGAGAGACTTCCAGGGTGTGAACAGGCGTGAGGCAGGGCTGACTAAGGGCGCCAAGTGTCAGGGAAGCCTGCCCAGGAGAGCGCCTTCTGAACTGAGAGCTGCAGGCTAAGGAGGAAGGAGAAGCAAGTTCTGGGTGGAGAATAGTGTGACCAAGGCCGTGTGGGAGAGAACATGGAGACTTTTTGGATCTGAAGGAAGCTCAGCCTGTCTGGAGGTGAGAAGGACAGTGGCCAGAGATGAAGCTGGACTCCAGGAAGTTCGTCAGAGCCCTTCGTAAGTCAAGTAAACAGTTTGGGTTTTATTTGCAGGCCATGAAAAGTCACCAGAGAGAGTGTGTGTGTGTGCATATGTGCTTGCATGTCTATGCGTGTGTGTGTTTGTGTGAACATGTGTGTGTGTGTGAGAGAGAGAGAGAGAGAGGTAACAGGGAGAGCATCTTCTGGTACTGCCCCTGGAGTTCTGTGGTCCAAGTGGGAATCTCCTGACCAGTGAGAACATAATGAAAAAATAAAGAGGCTGGTATTTCATCATTGTTGCCAGATGCTATTAAGGACAACATAGACCCAGTGAGTCAGGGAACAAATGCAGATGAATCAGAAGGGATGTGTGGAAAACAACACGGTTTGGGGCGACAGGGTTAATGGTCTTTGGATGCTTCCTGCGGTGAACTCAGTGCTCAATGAGCATTGACTATTCAGGGGCCTTTGGGGACTACTCAGAATTGCCCAGGTTCCCCTGAGCAGTCTCTGGAACTGTGGCAGGATGAAGGAACTCGAGCTAAAGATGCCAGGTCCACAGGGAACTGGTTCAGACCAGACAGTTACCCTTCCAAGCCGGGGGGCTTTTTGTTGTTGTTCAGTCTCCCAGTCGTGTCTGACTCTTTGTGACCCCATGGACTGCAGCACACCAGGCCTCCCCATCCCTCATCGTCTCCCAAAGTTTGCCCAAGGTCACGTCCATTGCATCGGTGATGCCATCCAGCCATCTCATCCTCTGACACCCTCTTCTCCTTCTGCCCTCAGTCTTTCCCAGCATCAGGGACTTTTCCAATGAGTCAGCTCTTGGCATCAGTCAACCGCGGGGCTAACCATCACCAAACAGTTAGCGGAGGGAAATGGTGGGGACAGTGTGCAGGGAGGCGTGGATGGCATGGGGAGACAGGGGACCACTCCTCTCCCCGAGGTTCCCAGGGGTGGGCCTTCTAGATGTGTTAGCTGTGGGAAAGGGACAGCCTTCTATGACCTGACAGGTGTTCCTAGCTAAGCCAGTGTCAGGCATTGGTTTATCTATTCCTCTATTATCCCTACACTTCATCTGAAAAGGCTGGGGCTCTGATAGACTGAGATGGGAATGGGTAAGTTTTAAATGAGCAAGCAAGTTAGGAAAGATACACAGCATGAGATTGTGCTCTGGGAGCCTTGGGCGTTGCTGTAAGGCCATAAGGAAAGGTTCCTTCACTCATTCAAAAAAGTATATCAAGTGCTGTGGCAGATGGTATTCTCCCAAAATGGCCACAGAACATGTGAGCCTCTCCCAAAAGGCTCATATGTTCTTCCAGAATATTGAACTTCTCATCAAAAGGCAGAGTCTATTTCCCCTACCCTTGAGCCTTTGCAAGTGCCTAAATAATAGAATGGACTTCCCTGGTGACTCAGCGGTAAAGAATCCATCTGCAATGCAGGAGACCCGGGTTTGATCCCTGAGTCAGGAAAATCCCCTGGAGGAGGACATGGCAACCCAGTCCAGTATTCGTCCCTAGAGAATCCCATGGACAGAGGAGCCTGGCAGGCTAAGTCCATGGGGTCGCAAAGGGTCAGACATGATTGACACAACCGCAGCAACTTAGCATGCATGAAATTAAAAGAACATGGAGGAAGGGGAGGGATTCCCTGATAGCTCAGCTGGTAAAGAATCTACCTGCAATGCAGGAGACTCCAGTTCGATCTCTGGTTGGGAAGATCCCCCGGAGAAGGGAATGGCTACCCATTCGTTTTCTGGCCTGGAGAATTCCATGGATTGTATAATCCATGGGGTCACAAAGAGTCAGACATGACTGAGTGGCTTTCACTTTCTTGAGAGGGAGGAAGAGGTGTTGTTAACCTGGGTCGTAAAAGGCAATATGGGTCTGCCTGGCTGTCTTGGGATGCTCTGACTTGGAGTCCAGGCATCATGCTGCACAGAAGCTTAGGCCACACAGAAAGGCCACATGGGAATGATGTGGCTGACAGCCTCACTGAGATCTTAGCTGGCAGCCAGAATCAGCTGCCAGGGCGACGAGCGAGTAACCAAGTCTTCATATGCTTTTGGTCACCAGCCCTGGAGCTGCTCCAGCGGACACCGCGTGAAGCAGAGATGAACTGCCCTTCCTGAGTCCCGACCAATTGGAGGTTTGTAAGCAAAATACACGTCGTTGTTGTTTCAAGACACTAAACGTTAGAGTAATTTATTAAGCAGCCACAGTAACTGTGAAAACCACCTGCTACAAAATACCCGAGAATGACAGCTAACATTTGTAAAAAGCACATCGGAGTTTACAAAAGATATTTACGAAGTGATCTCAGCCAGACCTCTGAAGGGCCCTGAGGGGCAGGGATTGGGTCAGTTTCAGAGGAGAGAAGCTGAGACTTGAGTGAATGGCTCAGAGGCAGGTGTCTAGTAGCAAGCAAAGGAGCCAAGGGCTGAACGTGTCCTGGTGCATGTGAGCAAGGCCCAGTCCTAGGGACTGTGAGGACTACTGAGATGGAGCAAACACGGGCCTGCACAGAAGCATCTTCCGCATGGTGGAGGTGAGTTAAGCCCAGAAGTGACTGCACCACACTACAGGGTATGAAGTGCTAGGTTCCTCAGTAGCTGAATTCATTCATTCATTCAAATAACAATTATTGAGCCCCTGTCATGTACCAGGTACAAATCCCTACCCTGGATATTCACTCTAGTGAGATTTGGCTAGATTACTGCTATGGACTGAATTATATCCCCTTCAGTTGAAGTCTTAACCCCTAGTACCTTAGAAGGCGACTGTATTTGTAGACAGGGGCCTCAAAGAGGTGATTAAGATAAGATGAGGTCATAGGTGTGGATCCTAATCTATGAGCCAAGGAGAGAGGTCTCCAAGGAACCCAACCCTGGCAATGCCTTGATTTTGTGTCTTCCTGTAGACTTGTAGCCTCTAGGACTGTGAGGAAATAGAGTTCTGTTGTTTAAGCCACCAGACTCTGGTTCTTTGTTATGGCTGCCCTGGCAGACTCTTACAGTTGCTGATGGAGTTGGTCATGGGTTGAACTACTTCTTCCAAAACAACAGGGCAGTTGGAATTTGTATTTTTTTTTAAAGGAGGGGTCTGAAGATACTACACTGGGATAAGGGCAGGGTTGGGAGAGTTAGCTAGAGGTAGGGGGTGGGGTGGTTTACAGAATTAGGGGCAACAAAAAATCACAACTTTATATAATCCTGTTGTGTGATTCTTTTTGAGTAGAGGTGGGGATGTTCAGAAATTATGCCAGCCCCTCTCAAACCTACCCCCAGGCTCCACAAATCACCTTGGCTCAGCCCATCATTATTTAGGGAACAGACACTTGCAAAGTCCCCTCCCCCATCTTACAGATATTAGCAAGTGGGCACCCATTGTTCTGGGACAGGGCGAAAAAAGGACCTGGGGTTTCTTTTATGCAGATCTGATTGCTGAGAGAAGGCAGATTAATTTTCTAGGATGCCCATGGCGTTCTGAGAAGAGAAAGGACTGTTATGCCATCCCCTGTTCCCCTAAATTCAAAGTAAAGTGGTTCTAACCAAGTCCCATGTCCAGAGAAGTGACAAGATCTCTAAACAAAATCTTTCTAAGAAAACAGAGAGTCTATCCTGGGGCCTTAGGTCACCTTGGCTTCAGGGTTCTCGCGGAGGGCCCATCCCCAGAGCTTGTGGCCTGCAGTGATCCAGCTTCCCCAGTGCAGGGAGTGGCTGACTTGGCAAAGTGGGCTGGGGAGGGAGTGAGTGTGAATTGCAAAGAATTGTCTTGGAGGTCACGCAGACATCATGGTGGTGTGGCCTGGGGCCTGGACCAGCAAGCACATTGCACTCCCACGGACCCATCTTCAGTGATCACACCCCGGGGCAGAAGGAGCTAACAGCGATGGCTCCTCTGCTGGAAAATTTAGATGGGGACTGTGTCCTCTGGGCTGAGTAAATCCAGTATTCTCAGGAAACTCGGGGCTCAGGTGTCAAGAAAGAGGTGCTAAACTCTTTCTGTTGAGGCAACAATAGCTTGAGCTACTAATTGCAAAAGGAGAATAAAGTAAAATAAAACAAGTGAATATGAGATATGTGTACCTTATGTGGATAAAGACATAGCTGTACACAGATCAGGGCTGGGGGCGACTGCTGGGTTTCCTGTTCCTGGAGAACACTCCCCTCCCCCACTGCCTTTGTTTTTATAGAGGACATTAAGGTGAACTCTAGGTGTTTTTCACCAGAGTGGAGGCTCCTGGCAGGCAGGGTGATGCCTCGCTCATGTGAGCAACCCCCAGAGCCCATGAACTTAGTAGGGGCTGGGTCCTGCTGCCCAAGTGACCTTGATGAGTCCCCTGCCCAAGTCGTCTCATCTTGAAATGGCTCTCCTCTTGCTCCCCAAGGCCAAGCTCCAGGCTCACCTTACAGAGTAATTCTCAGACTCTCCCACCGAGAGTCAGCCTTTCCTGGATACTCTCTCCCCACCGTCCAGATGGAGGAGCCATGGCAGCGCTGCCCGCAGAAAGCCAGGTGGTGAAGGCACTCTTTGCCGTGTGCGTGTGTGTGTGTTTCAGTGCTGGCTTAAATTCTTTCTTTGTCACAGCCTGATTCCTCTGTCAGCAAGTCCCCTGGACCCAGGTTAGGTTTCTGTGTGTGGAAGGTGGGAGCTGGCGAGAGGTGGGGGTCTGTTGTTTTTTCCCCTTGTCAGAGTTAGGACACTGGGAATCACCTTCACATTCCCTAGAGCTCCAGGCTTATTCAAACAAACCTGTGTGTTGCCAGGATGTCAGCAAAGAAGGAAAGCTATGGTCAGGGGGTGGGATGGGCCAAGACCATCTGGCCTTGTGAGTGATGTTCTTGCCGGGGGTGGCATTTGTTATCTCAGAGTTTTCCATTATTTTCATATGCTCTCTTGAGCTGCGATTTTAACCAGCACAGCCTCAAAAGAGGGGGTGAATTTCATCTACTACTGATAAACCGTGCCTCGTTTCCTAGGGTTACCATTTTCCTCCCTCTGGGATATTACATTGTGATGTTGGGGGCTCCCTGATCCTCACACCCTCCCCAGCTCTTTACTCAGTCTTTATCTGGTCTGCATGGAGCTGGGAGAAGGGGTGTCTTAGCCCCTACTTTTGACACACACCACCTCATCAAGTTCTCCAAACAGCTTATGCTCTAGGCAAGATTTTTACAGAGGAGACGGAAAGAGGCTAAATACCACGCCCAAGGTCATAGGGGAGATCTGTAGCCACCTGGATGTGGATGAGGAGCCTGGATTCAAGCTGAAGTGATCCCAACTCCACGTACCGAATTTCTCAGCCCCACTGCCTGGCGGGCCATCAGAGGTGACTGGACGTACCCACAGCTGGGGCCCCGTCTAGGTGGGTGGCATCCTGCAAGGAGGAGAAGATCCAGTGCTCCAGGCCTTTGACTCCGACTGGAAGGGACACCCCTCCACACCTGTCTGCAGAGCAGCGAGCGTGCCTGGTTTCTCTTGCAGCCTTTCCCGGGACCGGATCCAACCCTGCTCACCGGTACAGATGGCCTGCTTGTCCAAGCTTACACAGAGGAGAGGAGAAAGAACCACCTCTGTGCCCCTTCACCCCCAGAGTCTGGGGCTGCCCAGGCGCCCCTCACCTAGGCACACCCGGAGGCAGTCTCTCCCCACCCAGCTCCCTTCTCTGTGTGGCCCCCAGCCCCTGATGCTCTTTCTCCAGGGATGGGAAGCCCAGGCGGAGATTGGAAGGCCGCATCTGTCTGCTCTTCACTGGAAATCGGTCTTCTTTCATTGGAGCCACGCTGGATGATCCGACCCGGCCTGTGTTTGGCTCCTCAAACGGGGAGAAAGCGTGCTAGAGAGACGGAGAGCCTCCGTCTGTGGGTTGCTCAGGGCTGTTTCCTGTCCTACCTGCTCTGGGCCCAGGTTTCAAAGCCTTGGTCCAAAGGAAGGAAGAGGGTGAACACCCACAGCCTTGGGCCGCCCTGGCCCGCTTCGCGGCTGGGGGCTCGCAGGGGCTCTGCCGTTGCTGAACTTCTGTCTCAGAGACCAGGCGGAGGGGTGGCCCCGAGTAACCTTTGCCTCCGCTCCTCTCCGAGGGAAGTCAGGGGCCAGGTGGGCCTCTCTGGGGAGCAGAGGGGCAGGGCTGCCCCAGGGAGGGGGCGTGCTGGCCGAGGCCGCCTTCCTGACCGAGGGCCGCCCCAGGCCCCGCGCGCCTGGCCCAGCGCTGGGCTCCCCGACCTTGCCGCTGTGGGAGCGGCGGCCTCCGCCTTCTCCTCGGCCTCCAGGCCAGCCTGCCAGGCTCCATGAAGAGCTAGGAGCGGGCGATCTGAGGACACGCCGGAGGAAGCAGGGCGGCTCTGCCTCCAGGGAGTGACGCCTCCCAGGCCGACGGGTCTGCGTGGAGCGGCCGCGGGGCGTTGACTGAGGAACTGGGTCACAGGAACAGAAGGAATCTAGGCCGCCTGCGCTCCGCGCCCCAGTGGGGACACCCCTGAAGCGGATTCTGAAACTAGGCCAAGGACTCGCCCAGATTTCTCACCTGTGGGAACGCCGCTCCCCACCCTCGCCGCCGCTGCCCTGCGCGGGCGCTTGACGCGCTGGCAACACGTCTCCGCGGCGCAGGACAGGAGGGGCCGGGGTGGGCCCCTCGGGTGACGGGCCCTCCGCACAGCTGACTGGCCTCATCTCCAAAACGAGGATGGACGGCTCTCCCCCACGGCCGCTCTGCAGACAGCGCGCCGCCGCACACCTAGTGTGTAGGGAGGTCTGCATCCCGGGGACCCTCTAAGGATGAAATAAAATGTCCGCGAGCGGCAAAGCCTGATGGAGCCTGGCATCCAGTCCCCGCAGCCCCTGCCGCTCCTCACATCCTCCCTAGCACCCCGGTTTCTGCCCTGCCCCTCCTCAACCCCCAGCCTCACACCTTATGCTGCAGCAGGTGAAATGCTGCCGCCTGAGCCAAGGTCTCAGCCTGCCTGGGAGGATGCACTTTCATAGGACACTATGGAGGTTAAATGGCCTGGCCTCCCAGCCCCCGAGATGGAGATGACTAATCCCTGGTCACATGGGTGGGGAGGGGTATTTCTGGAACCCTCAGATCCTAGCCCAGATCCACAAAAAGTTCTGCCCATAGGCTAGTGAATTTCAGTGGGTGGTGGTTTGCTCTCTCCCTCCCCTCCTCCCCTCCAGAGAGGCTTGGCATTGTCTGAAGATGCTTTCAGTCATCACAAATGGAGAGATGCTACAGCATCTAGTAGGTAGAGGCCAGGAAGGTGCTGAACACCCCTCAGGGCACAGGACGGCCCCCTGCAACAAGGGATTAGCTGGACTGAGATGTCAGGGGTGCCACGGGTAAGAAACCCTGAGATAGACGAGAAGAGGGAATTCACACGTTGGCACAGAAACTGCTGAAAGCAGTTAGCAACGCTAGCAAGAGGGCAGCCTGAGCCTAAAGCAGGGGCCGGTCTCCAGGATGAGGGCAGGGCGTAACCAGGAGAAGCACTGAAGCAAAGCAGATACTGCAGTGAGTTTTGAGTGTTGTAGGCTCTCCAGGCAGTGGAGAAGGCTGGGTGTGGGCTGAAGGGACCCCACTTCTGGCTGGGCCAATAGCATCAGTTCCTGAGGAAATGCTTCTTGTTAATGGCAATTATTGCTCCCAACACCCAGGCTATAGGTCAGGGGAGAAGCTCTGCTTGGCCAGGAGGCTGCCTACCTTCAATGGCATAGCTTCGGCGCTGGGACCCCATGGACATGGCCAGAGTTAATTGATCATTGTTCAGCGCGGGTGTGACTCTTGTTTTTAAAAATCCACTAGAGGGCATATCAATGCTAAGATCTTCTGGCAGGTTGGACGAATGACACGTGGTGCAAACTTCGCCCGCTAAGGCTCCTGGCCCTGGGTGGCGAAGGGTGAGGGGGGCAGGTGACGGAAAATGGGGTTATTGACTCCCACCACTCCCCCTGCCAAACGATGGCAGGAAGGTGATTTGTGGGTTCATGGAGGCAGCCAGCGATGATTCTCCCAGTGATGACAAACACTGTTCGGGAGTGAAGCTGGGAGAAGGACAGATGGGAAGACAGGGCCAGATTCTTAGGAGGGAATCTGACAGTAGGGTGTGACCTTCTGGAAACAGAGTCTCTTCCCTTCTCCACCTCTCCTCCCCAGGAACCAACTGGTACCCGGGGCCTGGCCTGGCCTAGTCAGGGGCCTTTAACCCCTGGACCCAGCAAAGCACAGTGGCTGGGGGGCCCAGAGAGGTCTCCAAAGCTTCTAAGCACAGAAGCCAAAGTGCTTCTGAAAAGGGCCACCCACGCCCAGCCTTCGTTTGTGTGCAGACCAGCCTGCAGATCCTGGGAAAGCGGTGGTGGGCCCGGAAGCAGGCCAGGATGAGCGTGAACAGAATCGGGTCGTGGTGTTATCGACATGGTTGTCATCTGGGGGGGGGGTGCGTTGTGCGGGGAGCTGGGAGGCAGTGGGAGAAGGTGGGGCAGTGGGTACCTGCCTTCAGGAGAGGGAATCCTGAGGGCTCTGGGGCTTGTGCAAGAGAAACCAACACCCTCTGAAGGCAGTAGCTCTGGGCCGAATCAGGAAAATAACCTGGTGTTTGAGTTTGGGTGATGATCAGGCAGGGAATTTGAGGGAGTCTTTGCCCACGGGATCTGTATTCACCAGGCTCTTTCTTTATCGTACTAACACCATTCAGAGGGATATAAACATTGGCATGTATTTGTATTTAAAGAGACCTGGCCCAAAGCCCAGCTCAGCCACTGGCTCACTCTGTGACCTTGGGCAAGTCACTTAACCTCTCTGAGCTTCAGTTTTCTCATCAATGCCTCTCAAAGAATTATTGTGCAGATTAACTGACATACTGCATGAAAGTGCCCATCCCAGGACACAGTTCAAAGCAAGTGCCCAGCAAGGTTTATTCTTCCTGTTAGCAATCTGCAGTCTACACACGGGTCACTTGGTCACCAGGAAAAGGTCTAGAGACCAAACCAGACTCAAGGATGAGAGCGGAAGCAGCAACCAGCGAGGCTGTCCTGGTGCCTAATAATGGCACGAGTACTGGTCTTAGTTCCCATGGTGTGGGCGCCGCTTCAGTTGTATCTGACTCTTTGCAACCCATGGGACTGTAGCCCACCAGGCTCCTCTGCCCATGGGATTCTCTAGGCGACAATACTGGAATGGACTGCATGCCATCCTTCAGGGGAGCTTCCCAAACCAGGGACTGAGCCCATGTCTCTCTCCTGCATTTGCAGGCAGGTTCTTTACCATTAGTGCTGCCGGGGAAGCCCAGGACTCACGGTGGGAGGTGTTTATTGAACACCCATCATTTTACATATTTTATGTCCTTTAATCCTTGACAACTCACAAGGAGAAAACCGAGTCTCAGAGGGGTTCAGAAAATTTCCCAAAGTCACACAGGCAAAGATTTTACAGCGTGTGTGTGTGTGTGTGTGTGTGTGTGTGTATGTGTGTATGTGTATATGTGTGTATAAGTGTATGTGCATGTGTGTATGTGTATATGTGTGTATGTATATGTGTGTTTCTCTGTGTGTCTGTGTGTGTCTGTGTGTATCTGTGTGTATGTGTGTGTGTCTGTGTGTGTATATGTGTGTGTGTATCTCTGTGTGTATGTGTGTGTGTCTCTGTGTATGTGTGTGTATGTATCTCTGTGTGTGTGTGTGTGTGTACCTGTGTGTGCGTGTGTGTCTGTGTGTATGTGTGTGTGTCTGTGCATGTATGTGTGTGTCTGTGTGTGCGTATGTGTGTGTTTGTGTGTGTATCTGTGTGTGTGTATGTGTTTGTGTATCTGTGTGTATGTGTGTGTGTATGTGTGTGTATCTCTGTATGTGTGTATATATGTGTGTATCTCTGTGTGTATGTATGTGTATCTGTGTGTGTGTATGTGTATTTGTGTATGTGTGTGTGTATCTCTGTGTGTATGTATGTGTATCTGTGTGTGTGTATGTGTATTTGTGTATATGTGTGTATGTGTGTGTATCTGTGTATGTGTGTGTATGTGTGTATCTGTGTGTATCTGTGTGTATGTGTGTGTATCTGTGTGTGTGTGCATGTGTGTGTATGTGTGTGTGTGTTATGTGTGTATGTGTGTATTTATGTGTGTGTATGTGTGTGTGTTTGTGTGTGTGTATGTGTGTGTATCTGTGTGTATCTGTGTATGTGTGTGTGTGTGCATGTGTATGTGTGTGCGTGTGTGTATGTATGTGTGTGCATGTGTGTTTGTGTGTGTATGTATGTGTGTGTGTGTTTATGTGTGTGTATGTGTCTCTGTGTGTGTGTGTGTGTATGTCTGTTTATGTGTATGTATGTGTGTGTGTGTTTATGTGTGTGTGTGTGTGTGTGTGTGTGTCTCCCAGATCCACTTAAAACGACAAATGACTAATGTATGGAACACACTGAAGCCTGAGGAAAATGGAAAAATCAGTAACACTGCCTGTGTTTTCCTTTGAAATTTTTCTATTCTGTTCATCTTGGACTTTTGCATTGATTTGGGGTTTTTAGAGTACTGCCGCCCGTCCTCCTTGTCTGATACAGAGTGTTTGGTGGCCCTGGGGTGGGGGCTCCGCTCTCCCTGCGGGTCCCTTGGCGCTGCTGTTTGCCTTCAAGCACCTCCTCTGGGTGGTGTGACCTGGGCATTAGGACTCTCAGAGAGGCAGAGCAGCGTGGAGGCCACCGTTCGCTAAAAGACACAGAAATCTCCTCTGTCAATACTGACAGACGCCTGTCTGGGTGGGTCAGCGCCTACAGGCTAATGGGCAAAGTGGTGAAAGCTGCTGGCAGTGTGGATGTCCATCCTTGTCTGCAAGCAGGCAATTGCCTGAGATGATCTCATAATCAGTCAATAAGCATGTTTTCCAGCTTAAGATACTTCTACCTGTAAGTCACCCACACTCACTATCAGAAAAAAAAGGTGAAGAAATGAAAGACACTTATTTACTATTGATGCAAATATGCGGGTATGGCTTCTTTGGAGAGTTGTTTGGCAGTGTCTGTTAAAACTAAAGATAGGCGTGCCCTTTGACCCCGTTAGTCCCTCACAGGCACCCATCCTAGAGAAAGGCTGGCCTGTGTACACCGCGTGTGGCTCAAGCATGTTCATTACAGCTGCAGAACATCCCATGTAATTATATAAATAATGCTACCTTCATGCTGCAGAAGAGCTGTGGAGCAATAAAAAGGCATTAAGTTGGCCCAACGTGTTGAAAAATATCAAAAGTTAAAAATGAAAAGTCAAAAAGAAAAACAACAAAAGCCAGGACAGAACAAGAATACCTGCTGTTTGGCTTATTCATGTTTTAAGACCGAATATAGATTAAGAACCGAAAGCAAAACTATATTCCTTTATAAGTATGCAAATGGATAGAGCAGCGTGGAGGTATGATTCAGTGTGGTTTCTCTGGGTAGGTAGAGCACAGTCTGTGGGAAAAAGTTACTGGGGACTTTCCCTTTGACTCTGGTTTGATTTTATAACAGAAAGGTAATATTCATCTACCTTAATAAATACTTTATTTTTTAGAGCAGTTTGAGGTTTACAACAAAATTGAGAGGAAGACATAGAGATTATCCAGATACCCTCTGCCCCCACACATGCACAGAGAGCCTCCCTCCGGATCCCTCGTTATCAACATCATTGATACATTTTTCACCAAGGATATATTCAGTTCAGTTCAGTTCAGTTGCTCAGTCCTGTCTGACTCTTTGCGACCCCATGGACTGCAGCACGCCAGGCCTCCCTGTCTATCACCAACTCCCAGAGTTTACTCAAACTCATGTCCATTGAGTCGGTGATGCCATCAAACCATCTCATCCTCTGTCATCCCCTTCTCCTCCCACCTTTAATCTTTCCCAGCATCAGGGTCTTTTCAAATGAGTCAGTTCTTCACATCAGGTGGCCAAAGTACTGGAGTTTCAGCTTCAGCATCAGTCCCTCCAATGAACACCCAGGACTGATCTCCTTTAGAATGGACTGGTTGGATCTTTTTGCAGTCCAAGGGACTCTCAAGAGTCTTCTCCAACACCACAGTTCAAAAGCATCAATTCTTTGGTGCTCAGCTTTCTTTATGGTCTAACTCTCACATCTATACATGGCTACGGGAAAAACCATAGCCTTGACTAGACTGATCTTTGTTGGCAAAGTAATGTCTCTGCTTTTTAATATGCTGTCTAGGTTGGTCATAACTTTTCTTCCAAGGGGCAAGCATCTTTTAATTTCATGGTTGCAGTCATCATCTGCAGTGATTTTGGAGACCCCCAAAATAAAGTCTGCCACTGCTTCCACTGTTTCCCCATCTATTTGCCATGAAGTGATGGGACCAGATGTCATGATCTTAGTTTTCTGAATGCTGAGTTTTAAGCCAGCTTTTCCACTCTCCTCTTTCACTTTCATCAAGAGGCTCTTTAGTTTCTCTTCACTTTCTGCCATAAGGGTGGTGTCATCTGCATATCTGAGGTTATTGATATTTCTCCCTGCAATCTTGATTCCAGCTTGTGCTTCATCCAGCCCAGTGTTTCTCATGATGTACTCTGCCTATAAGTTAAATAAGCAGGGTGACAATATACAGCCTTGACGTACTCCTTTTCCTATTTGGAACCAGTCTATTGTTCCATGTCCAGTTCTAACTGTTGCTTCCTGACCTGTATACAGGTTTCTCATGAGGCAGGTCAGGTGGTCTGGTATTCTCATCTCTTTCAGGATACATTAGATACATGTATAGAGTGGTACATTTTTCACTGATGATAAATTTACACTGATACAATATCATCACCTAAAGTCCATAGGTTTATCTTAGTGTTTACTCTCGATGTTGTATAATCTATGCTTTTGGACAAATATATAAATGACATTTGCCAAAGCCTTTTATTATAATGCCATGCAGAGTATCTTCACTGTCATAAAAATCCTTTGTGCTCTGTCTGTTCATCTCTCTCTCTAACATCCCGCCCCTGGGAACCACTGACCTTTTCATTGTTTCCACAGTTTTATCTTTTCTAGAATGTCACATAGCTGGAATCCTACAGTACATGCTCTGTTCAGATTGGCTTATTTCACTTAGTAATATGCATTTAAGTTTCTCCCATGTCTTTTCTTGGATTGATAGCTCATTTCTTTTCAGGGCTGAACAATATTCCTTTGTCTGAATGTGCCACAGCATATCAAGCCATTGCTTATATCTGTTTTTTAAAGGAAGAAATAGCATAATTTATTTTCTTGGAAGTCTTTTCTGGATGTGATGGAGCAGATGGGATGGAAGGTAAACTCTTTCTACTGTTCAAAAACTCAGGCATTCTATGGTCAAGTTGGCCATGGGGAGAGTCCAAGGCGGGCCATCAGTTCTCATTTCCTGTCTCCAGGAGCAGTAAGTCTGCTCTGTCAGAGGAAAATTATTGGTTTCGTTGGAGATCTGTAGACTGCAAATGCTCTGATGCGCAGCCTCTAAGCCTGTCACTGGTTTCCCTGGGTTGGGACTACTCTGAAGCCCTGATCTTCCCACTGCACCATGTTGCCATCCTCTGTGTTATTTCAGAATTTTAGGCAAGAAACCTCCGTTGTGGTAACAAATAAAGCCCCCACACTCAGTGGCTTAATCCTACCAAGATTTCTCTCTCCCACCCCCAGAACTTTCCAGTGTGAGCTGAGGGAATCTCCCGGGTATTTCTCTTCTAGGTGGTGATTCAGGGCCCCAGATGTTCCTATCTGGGGGATGTATTCTGCCATCATATGATCACTGCAGCCTGGAAATAGAAAGCTGGAGGGCCATACTGGGAGCTTATATCACCGACTTTGGAAATGGCATACTTCCTCCCATGTCCCATCGGTCAGAACTAGTCATGCGGTTACAGTCTAACTGCAAGGGAGTCTGGGATAAATGGGGGAGAGCACACGGCTGTTGAGCGAGACTGTAATGTCCCGGTCGCAAATGGAGAAAATGAAAGGTATTGAGACAGATAAGTGTCATTTCTGTAAAAGTAGTCAACTACGAGGTAGTTCTTTGCTCATGGCCTCCTTGAAGGTGGGGATCTTCTCATTAATTCTCACCTGCATTCTAGTCCTGTTGATTGAAAGAATGACATCCCTTTGCAGAGAGTCTCAGTGTTAGCAGAACAGATCTACTCCCCTTGCTCAAAACCTTTTATTGCAACCTCTGCTGGAAATTTCCCTCTCAGTCAGCCTATGAATGATACAAGGGGATCAGCTGCATTTTCTTTTCCTTTTGTGCCTCGTACTTCCAAGTTAGGTTTTTGAAAAGACTTCAAGGTAAGACAAACTGACAAAAATACTGGTCAAGACAAACTGAGCAAAGGCGGCAGTGAGTACTGTGACTGCAGAATGGGCCATCACTAGAGATGGCAGAGATCTAAATGATAATAAGAAAACACTCGCACATCTCAATCCATTCCCCCAAAGTCTCAGCTATTTTGTCTGTTCTAACCCAAAGAGCCATGACCCAGCTTGACTGATCATCTTGTTCCCTAGCAGACTGACCTGTGGCTATTCTTTTACAAAATTAATTATGTTGTCAAAAGAAGGTATTGTAGGGTTTAAAAGAGATATAGAGCAGACTCTGAAGGCAGTCTCCAAAGAAGTATGGGGACTTGATTATTTGATGTGTCATTGGAACAGAGCCACCTTAGGGTCCAAGTTTGAAAGATGACTCTGCTCTTAGAGGCTTAAAGATGCATAGTTTGTTTAAAAAATAACTGGTTCCTTTTAACCTTTGGTTGTACCTTGAACAGACTTGGGTTTAACCTACTCCACTCCATATCCTGATAAAATGAATTTTTTGAAGCTGGAAAGTGTTGAAATGGGACTTAAATCCAAGAAGAGATGATTCTGAAGAAATAGCTTAGAAGTATCACTGTTCCAAAGATGGGAGACTTGCAGTCAAATCTGGACCCTGACGAATGCATGCGCCATTTTCCTTTAGAAAATGTCGTTCTTGTGGAAACATTCCATCAGGTTTTCTTGCCTCCCTCTGGTTCAGGGCCTCCATCCTACTGGTTTCAGGCCTGTGACAACCCCCTCACTGCTGTCTGTGTCTCCACTCTATCCTCCTATGCCCGTACCAGATGGGTCTCCCTAAAACTCCTCTCTGATCATGTCTCTCTAGGAGAAAAAAACGTTCAGGAGCTCTTTCTTGTCTAACAGTTAAAGTTCAAATGCCTCAGCTTAGCTTTCAAACCTGCTAGAATGGCCCCACCCTACCCGGCCAATTTTATTTCCTTCTGCTTCCTGACACACACCCTCTTCTCCAGGCATGTCTGTCTCCTCCGCATTCTGTGAACATGCCATCCTTGTTCTGTTGTTTCTATGCATTAGCTTTTATTACTCCCCAAGCCTGGAATGCAGCCTTGGGCCCACGTCATAGGAATACTTGACTAGATTCCGGGGGTGTCACTTCAAGTGTGTGTGTGTATGTGTGAAAAGCAAATCCCGCTTCCAGCGCTGGATGTTACAGCTTCCGAAGTTTGTCTTGATTTGTGATTGGTCTTTGATTGGCTGAGGGCCCAGTCTTTCGTTTTGTATTTTCCTGCCTCTTAGTTGCTGCCAATCTATAAACCATCACTTAAATCCATCAAGGAAGTTCCTGTAATAAAAGCATCATCTCTGATAGAAAGTGAGGAAGCGCTCGCATTTTTAAAATTTGCTATTAAGCCTTGGATTATTGCCAACCCCTTTTCTTAGAATGGGGCCTACTTGTATGTGTCAAACAGCTCCTTTCCAATTTGGGATTCCAGAGTGGTATATACCAAACCCATCTTTAGGGGTTGATGTCACCACATCCTCAGGGATTCTCTCTTCTCACTTAACCCCTATTGTGCAGGGTTAAGAGTCAAGCAACCCCTATATACCTGGCATCCTTTGGGAGCCCACCAGATGAACTCACTAGGCTGTTTTGTTCTGTCTTGATGAGAGAGACTGTGACGGAACATTTTGAGACCGACACCCAGCCCTTGGACTAAGTCTTCTTGGCTATTGATTAAAAAAAGGTCATCGTGTCCTCCTAAAACATTTTATTGGATGTGGAGAAATAAGAGAGCAGTCTGGTGGGAGAGGATGTCCTGACTTGATATGTGGACCATTCTTGGGATCAGTTCAGTAAGTGCTAGGGTTCCTCAGGCTTCTGGCCTGGCTCCCTCAGGACCAGTTCCAGAACCTTCTGGGGATGGGAACTGTAAGAAGAGGGAAGAAAATAAGAGTGGCTTGCTCTTCACAGAAGCAGTGGCTCAGGATGGCTGTGTCTTGTGATTCGGCCTAAAATGTAACTGGGCTGAAGAGGAACAACCCTCAGCCTTCCAGTCGGGTCCAGCGTGAGTCTCCCCAGGTTAAGTCCTCCTAGACGTGTTGTGGAAGAGTCAGCTCTTCCACAGTGCCCCTTTTACATTTCTGCCCGAGAGAATCTGCAGGTGAAAGAAAATGATTGGATTTGTTAATACCACTCCGCCTGAGGAGGTTTGTTCTGCAGTGGGAACCGCAGCAGAGAGCTCACTTCTCGGAGTGGACAGAAAGGATTTAGGGCTGAGGGAGCTCTCTAGGGAATTAGACTGATCTCTGAATTCTCTGAGCTCCAGATCAGCCAGGCCCTATCTGTATCCCCTGGAAACCTGAAGGTCAAGTGAGCATAGAAGAAAACAAGGGCCATTTGGGAGACCCTTCTGACCTCACTTGTTGGCCCAGAGCGGCGCTTTCTTTGGATGAGGCTGCGGTTTCAACCACCTCTTTCGTGGCGAGAGCCAGGGAGAGTGTCCCAGCTTCATGGCCTCAGGACCTCAGGACCTCAGGCTAGAGACCTTGTAGCTACTGATTGCATCTCTTGTATTCAGGGTAGAGTTGAAGAGACTTGAAGGCCTCTTTCCCTACTGCTAGGACAGGCAGGAGAGTAAAACCTAATGAAACACGCGAAACTCTGGTTGACACTGGTGATTCTTTCTGTAAAATCTGAAGTAGCTGACGCAGTGAGAGAAAACCAGTGGCTCTAGCTCACTCGCATGGTACCAGTTTGGACGCCGCTGGTGATGCTGCTTTTAGGCTGGGCCTTTGCCTGTGGTGGAAGGGCTGGGGGTCCGCAGGGGTGAGCTGGATGTGGGGATTGGGGAAAGCCTGTGCCCCTGGACCACACTGACCTCTCAACTGTCTTCCTCAGTTGCCTCCAAACACACTACTTAGAGTGAAGCTGGGTGAGTGTCATGAAGTTACACCCCCTGCCCTAACAAGATGTTTCCACTCTTGGAAGGCTGGGGGAAAATGCGCCCACCTTCAGGGGCAGCCAGGTAAAATTCTCTCGGGGAAACTGTCCGAGCCCTCCCCCTCCTACTGGCCCCCTTTCCTGCCCATGGTGCCTGTTTCACCCAGGAGACTGTGAACTCCTCAGGGGGCTTTCTTTCATCTTTATATCTCTAAGGCATTCTTGGTTCTGAGCACGTCCGACTCAAGACATGTTCGCTGGAAAAAAACAAAAACCAAAACAGGAGCGTTGTCGGCATGTCATGTATATCTTTCAAGAGATAACGAATGGGGAGTTGCTGTGTAATGCAGGGGGCTCAACCCCTACTCTGTAGCAACCTGGAGGGGTGGGATGGGATGGGAGATGGGCGGAGCTCCAAGAGAGAGGGGACACGTGTCTGCTTGTGGCTGAGTCACGTGGTTATATGGCAGAAACCTACACAACATTGTAAAGCAACTACACTCCAGTTAAAAATAACATTTAAAAAGTTCTCCTCACGTATCTTTTTTCTTTTTTGTATAAGTCAAATGATAGTAAAGATAACAATTTTGTGTTGTGTCTTGCTTTTTTTGTTGTTGCTTACCATGGTTTCAGATGCATTTGCCCTGTTGTAACATGATTTCAAACCTTAGTAATAATAATAACAACTCCAGTGATTGTATGTTCTGTTCTGCGCCAGGCATGGTGTGAAGGGCTCTACCCACAGTTCTTGAGGTAGTCTTCCCAACTTGCAAGACAGCATGTTCTTCCATTTTACAGATAGAGAAACTGAGGCTCAAAGAGCTTAGGGAGCATGTCAACAATCACCTGCTGATGGAGACTAGACTGGTCCCTCTGATTTCAGTATTCACATTCCAGCTATTTCACCTTGCCACTTTCCATCATTTTTTAAGTGACCTCACACTGCTGACCCTTCTGTGTGTATAGATCATAATTTGCTTAATCATTTCTTTTTTTGTCACTTAGGATACTGGCTAATTTTAGATATCCTAAACAACGAGACAGTGAGCATCATTGTGCTAACAGACATCCCCCATGTTTGGATTATCACCTTGGAGTAGAGTCCCAGAAGTGGAATTACTGGGTTAAAGGGTAGGACCATGTTTATGGCTTTTGATACTTATTGCCAAATCGATTTCCCAGAGGACAGGCTCACTTTGTAGGTAGGCCCTGGGGAATTCACAAAGAGTCGACAGGACTGATCACGCAGGCACGCATGCAGGGGAGTTACCGCGCTCCTCTGGGATGTCAGAATGCCCTCTAACCACTAGAGGGTGTGAAAGGATATTGCTTAAGTGACAGGAGCCTGGCCCCCTCTAGGAAATCCCCAAATTTCCCTGAGGAGCCTTCAGAGTTGCCTGGGAGGGAGGCAGGGGGCTTGCTTAATTAGTCAGAAGCTCAGTGCTATCATGAACGGACTTTCTTAGATTTGCATTGAGGGTGGGATGGTTGATGATCTGGACTCTGGGTGAGAGAGCAGTGCAGTGCTCTCAGAGGCCTCAGGCATGAGGCTGACCCTGCCATCTCCTTCTTAGAACTCGTGGGTGACTGACTTTCCCTGTGTGTCTCTGTCCTTTGAACTTTGAGCCTCAAATTTCAGCATCAGTTGGACTGGCAGCATCTCTGAGCTTCTCCAGGGGAGAGTGTGTGACCTGCCCATCTTTGTCACATCCCCAGAGCCAACATTTAATAACAGCACAGCAAATGGGAACTGAGTTGATAGAGGAAATGAGGCCAGAAATCGAGAGGAGACATGGGGAGGATGGCAAGGGGTTTGACACTGGCCCCCAGTCACCACGGACAGCTCACTGAAGGAGGGTGTGGCTGCTGAACTCCAGGATGCTGAAGATGGAAGGATACTTAGAGATCACCTTGTCCACAAACGCGGCCCAGACAATTATGATGACAGTCTTTTCCTCTAACCAGCACTTACTAAGCACCTATAATGTGCCAGGCCTTGAGGATGGAAATATGACTGTGTAGAGTCCTTGCCTTCAAAAAGCTATTTCTTTGTGCAGGGGTGTGAGAGACCTATACTAAACACCAGACAAAAAGTGAGCACTCTGCTCAGTGAAGCTAAGGAAGGCACACTGAGGAAAAAAGCAAAAAGCTTGGCCTCAGATGTTCCTAGAGTAGTACTTTTTTCCAAATGTGTTCCTTGGAACATTCAGTTGGGCATAGATGTTAATGAAAAAAAAATGTTTGGTAGTTGTATCTGTCAGTTAACACTGCACTTATGCTGCGTAACAAACCAACCCCAAACTCAGTGACTAATAATAATATTTATCATGATTTATTTAGATTTTTAGGGTTTCCCAGGTGGCACTGGGACAGTGATAAGAACTGGCCTGCCAATGCAGAAGACACAAGAGATGTGAGTTCAATCCCTGAGTCAGGGAGATCCCCCAGAGGAGGGCATGGCAGCCCACTCCAGTACTCTTGCCTGGGGAATCCCATGGAGAGAGGAGCCTGGCAGGCTACAGTCCATAGGGTTGCACAGAGTTGGACACGACTGAAGTGACTTAGCAAACATGAATGTATTTTGATTTTTAATTTTTCTCACAGTCCTGTGGGGTACCTGGGAAGGCCTCTGCTCCACACATCTCTTATTCTTCAGGGATCAGGCAGCCACCCAGGGCATGGTCTCCTCAGGATGATGGAAAAAAAAGAGGGCAAGCTTACCTGCATAAGCATATTTCAAGCCTTTCCCTCTATTGTGTCTATTAACGTCCCATTGGCTAGACCTGGCCAAAAATCTGCCAGGCCAAAATCTCTGCTGAAAGCAGAGAAACGAATATATGCTACCACTAGTGGTAGGAATTGTAAGGTCACAGCAGTGTGTGGCTACAGTGAGGAATTGGCAGCAATAATGAAATCTCCTACAGTGGTCCTGTGAATTCAGGAAACCCTGTTGAATCTGGTTTCTTCATTGTAGGACTTCTCAGAGCCTTTACAGATGACTCAATTTAAAACCTTCATTTTAAAAGAAGGCAACTTAAAGTTCGCCCTTTGACCTGGATGTGCAACCACTTAGGGGCGGGCCTGCAGGGAGACCCCAGACTGTATGACCATCAGGCTGGGGCTCCTCCCCTCACCCCACACTGCTACCTGCCGTGGCTACAGTGGGCTAAGCAGAGCAGGGGAAGCGGCTGGACATGGAAGGGCTGATCAGCTGTGCAGAGAGAAGGCTGGAGCAGTCCTCAGACCTAGCAAACGTGACTCTGAGTGGGGCAAGGAAGCCACCGGCAGACCTAGGCTTGGGGAGAACTCAGGTGGACAAAATTAAGGGCATGTGCCATAGACTGTCTGTCTGGGAAGCCCTGGTCAAGTTATTTAATGGCCTCTGTATGCCTCAGTTTCCTCATTTGTAAAATAGAGAGGGTAGAGACATTCACCTCAATGGAGTGGCTGAGTTAATTCTTATAAGGCGCTTAGAACAAGAGCAGGAATGCAGTAAGCACTCGATATAGGTTTAGCTATTGTAATTATGCATTATGATTATTGTTAATATTTTTTTAACCTAGCTTATGTCCTCTCTCATGATTTTCCTTATTCCTGGGTTCTCCTACCCCATCAGTCTTCTCCCAATACACCATTCTTCTTTTATAATTGAAGTATAGATGATTTACAATATCACGTTAGATGCAGATATACAGCACAGTGGTTCAGATGTATCTGATTCTCTTCTTCAGATTCTCTTCCATTATGGATTATTACAGAATACTGAGCATATTTCCCTGTGCTGTAGAGCAGGTCCTTCTTGGTTATCTGTTTTATACATAGTAGTTATAGTAGTATGCATATGTTAATCCTAACCTCCTAGCTTATCCTTCCTCCTACCCCCTTTCCCCTTGGGTAACCACAATTTTGTTTTCTCTCAATACCCCATTCTTGGTATTAGTTGGTTAATGACTAGTCTCCACTAAGCAGCAGCAGGATAACAAGTATTATTTTATATTAAAAGGGGGGAACCTGGAAAAGTTCAAGGTTCAAAGGTGTGGCAGGGTGTGGAGCTACATTTTAGAATAGGGAATCTTTTCTGATGCTAAATCAGATCTCACTCCCTGGTTGATGGTCTGTCTTTTCAGCTATTTGGGTGGAAATGAGTTAAGTTTGACTAGGATGAGTAATTCACCAAAATCTGTGGTTCTTAATCCTGGGTGCAGATTGGAAGCACCAGGGAAGATTAAAATAATGACAACAACAACAAAAACCCTGGCGCTTGATCCCACCCTGGACCAATTAAATCTAAATCTGTGGGGTGAGGCCCACATACTGGTATGATTTAAAAGCTCCCAGGGTGATTCTGACATGCAGCCAAATTTGACAGCCACTGACCTAAGGCATTGGATGGGCCCGCTGAGACTTTGGAGTCAGATACAAGCGAGCTTGCATCCCAGCCCTGCATTTCATTAGCTGTATGACATGAAGCAAATAACTTATCTCTCTGAGCTTCAGATTCCTTCCCTATTAAATGGGAATAGCAATTGATGTCTTGCAGAGATTTTATAAGAAGTCAGTGAAAACCTATGGGATGCGCCTCCTGTCGCTGGCATACGGAATGAACTCGCTGAATATTTGTTGATCAAATGAACAACGGTCCATGAGAGCAGGGCTGGAGAACAGGGTGGCTGACGTCTGACCCCAGGCTGGCCATTTGCCCTCCCCACTGTTTGGGGTTTCTGTGCCCTCAGCCCTAAGTCTTCTGCAGGAAGGACTGAGTGAGACCTGAGGGGAGGCTTGCTCTGGGGTTGCTCTGTCTACTGCACCACGTCTGGGGAAGAGCAAGGCCTGAAACCAGCCCTTTTCTGCCTGCCATGTCTGTGCCCATAAGGCAGGGCCAGTGGAGGGAAGCCACCTTTTCCCATCAGTCCTCCCAGAGTGGGCATCTTGTCCTAAGTAACACAGCAGAATTGTAGAGACTGGCTGTAGCCCTGCCCACTCCCTCTCAGTCTGGGGGCCAGCAGTGCCAGGGAGAGCTCAGGCTGACTGCCCTGCCAGCTGGTCATTCCAGCCCTGCACACAGCCCCTACCAGCCCAGCTGGGCAGAAAGTGGGGTGCAGTGAGCCAGGATGGAGCAGCTACTTCGAGCAGAGTTGTCAGGCACTATTTACGAGGTGGTCTCATGGGTTCCTCCAGGTGGCAAGGGGCCTGCATTCCGTCGGGGTTCATGCCCTGCAAGTGACAGCATCCATGTTTTTGTGTATTAATAATAAGCTACATAAAGAATGAAGCAACTGGGTTTCTTTGGTCTCAAAGCTTCCCATTCAAAGGCAGACGGCTGGGAAACGAGCATCAAGATAGACACCCTGAATCACTGTTATCTCAGCAGTTAAGAAATCTTTTCAAAAAAACTCCTACTACCTGCAACACGTTCTCACTCTATCTCCTGCTTAGCGCCACTAGTCTAGAAGATTTTGTAGGTTTGACTCCTTGTAGTTTGTATTACGGAAACAATAGGTCCGCTGAATGTGTTCGGAGACATTGACATGTCCCGCTGGGGGGTGTGGCTCAGACGAGACTCCTGGCATGACTCATGAAATCCTCTGACCCGCGGGAGATAGGCATTGTCATGCCCTTCCTCAGACAAAGGGGCCAAGGGGATCTAGATCCTAGCCCAGGCTTTCTGAATTCAGTCATGAGCTTTCCATGTTTTTATGGGGGGAAAAAAGGGAATTAGTGTTAACAAATTAGTACAAAAATATAACAAACAGAACTTCAATTTTCTAAGTGCAATTTCCCATCAGAAGGAGGTGAAAATTAAGATTTGCAAGCAGAAAGTCAAAATACATTTCTCAGCCAGCTTGACAATTTTACATGGGAGTGAAATGGGTTCCTACCTTACTAAGTTGTCTAACAAGGGAAAGGTTTCAAAAATGCTCTGCAAATCAAAGGGAAGTGCAAGGGGTTGTTATTTAGATCAGCGATGCTTAAACTGGGGTTCACAGATCCTTGGGGAACCCATGCATGAGTAATTCACCATGTGAACCGCCTATATTTGCAAGCGAAATTTTGCATGTGTGCACATATCTGACTTTCTCTAGGAAGAGAATGCAGAGCTTTCATCAGATTCTTATAAATGTGTGTGACTCAAAAATGATTAAAAACCACTACAGTGGGCCAACCCTTTATGTCATTTGCCAGTAAGAAGAACAAAGTAGTAATTTCAGAATCTGAAGTGCCCCCTACACTCTCTACAAGTCTCCTTCCGTATCGTGGGGACCAGGGAAGAGGTAAAAGAAAATTTTCCAGGGGAAGGAAGATTAAGTAAAGATCTCCTCTTACCAGTGGCCATGGGCCTTAGGATTCACACCAGGGTTCACATAGCCAGCTGGAGAGAGGGGTGAAGGAAGGCAAGGCTGCTGGAGCAGATGGCAGAAACTCCCTCCCCTTCCCAGTGATGGAGGGAGACTGCTCAGACAAACGCTTTCAAAGTCTTGAACCTGTGAGTTTTGCTCCGAGTTCAGGAAATAACAGGATATAAATCTGCCCGAATCATCTCTCGGCTCACGCAAATTCAATGCCGGGCCACAGTGGCTCTGGCAACATCTTGCTCTTTCTGTGTAATGACTTTTGATGCTATGGATTTAGATGGATTAGGCCATTTAGGGGAAAGACGGGAATATTAATATACAAAATTGTTAAATGTCAAATAAAATCCCTTAATAATGTGTGTGTTTAAGATGAGTATGCAGGCAGTTTGAAAACACTTCTAGCACTAGCTCAAACATTTAAGAAATCCATTTTGCAAGTTCAAACAAATAACCCTCCACCAATTATGCTGTACCTGTGTAAGTCTGGTGGGTGACTCTGCAGTCTCGGCTGGGAGGGAGGCCCGTTCTCTTCCTGTTGTCAGTAGCGCTAGTAATACTTCATCCAACTGGCTGAATGCTTAAATCCCAAAGATAGTGTATGGCTTGCAACCAAGACTTGGTTTTCATATTCCCTGCAAATTAATTCCCTAAGGGTTTGGTTTTACTTATTTTAAAGGTCGACGCGTGTCAGATGATCTGGACAGTTCCAACCCTGAAGGCCCCTATGTTGTGGTCTTGCAAATGATGGTCTGGGAGTTGAAATCACTTGGGTGGTGAGGCAGGCAATGGACAGGAGTCACTTAAAAAACTGAAAGTAGTAATGCGAATGTAATAATTTATATCATATTATAATATTATTTGTTCTAACCTGTGTAGGCTGGAAACATAACTGCTCTTTGAATTATTGATTCAAAAATAATGTCTTTCTGTTACAAAGCTGAACAGGCATGTATACAATCATCTATGATTCAATATAGATCCTGGTAAGTCCTCTGATACAGATGCTAATGAAAGACTAGAGGGTCCAGAGGGGAAAATACAGTGTCTTGTGGGGACAGTGGGAGGGGATAGTCGGGGAAGGCATCTTGGAGGTGTTAGCATTTATACCAGGCTGTATTCAAAGTATAATGTCTAAAAGTGGCTTAATTCTCATCCTGTAGTGGACGTTGGCTAAGTATAAGGATCTCATGATAAAAACCACAGAACTCTATCAGAAACCATTTAGAAAACAGAAGAAGTACCACTCATGGTTCCATGTCACTGATACACATGGTGTTGCCATTTTGCTGTGTTTTTTGCTAGACTTTCCTCCCGGGTACAGCTTCTCCACGGTGCTTGTTGTTACAGCTGATATCATATGTTATCGTACTAAGCATACGTACATTGTTAAAAAGTGAATCATGAATTGTAAGCCTTTTTCCATGTTTTCACAAGAATGGGCAGATTTAAACTAGGTGGAGATGGGGGAATAGGCATTCCTAGGGAAGGAGAGAGTAAAAGTTCCAGTCGTTGGCAAGGAGTTTACTGTGACGGCACCTTAGGTTTTGTGCAGGGTCTGGAATTCTCTCCTGAGGAGTGGAGGTTTATCACCTTGGTGATGGACAGCACTGTAGGTTCCATGAGATGGTGACATGATTAGTGTCTGACCCTCTCTAGTGCTAGACTTGGAAATTTTTGGATTCCCTGGCAGACTTGAGAACTTGGGGTCTTGTAGAGATGAGCAAACAGTTCATCAATCAATATATAGAACAAGATCATTAACTAGCATCTGAATGAAAATGTTAATGTATTTTAAAGTACTGTTTGATCTGAGCTATGGTAGGATAGGCTCGTTCATCGTAAAACTTTGTTTTAGAAGTTTCATAATTGATCATCAGATCTCAACAGATCTTTCAGAACCTGACCCCTGCTTCTCCTGGCCAAGCTTGATTATCTAGTTCATAGATGATAAATAAGCTTCAACGTAGCTAACATCTCCAGGAGCTGGCTGTAGTGACTTAGGAACTGTATCCAGAAGGACTGAAGGCATGTCTGCACACAGCAAGAAAGGGGCTGGCTGTGTGAGAGTGAGACGCATATGGCATCGGCCGTATTCTGGCATCCTTTTACTCCTCAAATGTTCACTTAGGATGTCTTATATTTAAATCTATTATGGTCCAAATTGATATAACAGAGGCAAACCAACTAGAGTCCAAAGAAAGAAGCAGGTGAAAGAAAATTCCTATTTGTTAACATCTCCAGAAAGTAAAGGACTTGATCCATCAATCTATATCCACCTATCTATCCATCCATCCATTCATCCATGCATCCAGTTATTCAACGAACCTTGATTCTGCATCCACAATGGGCCATAGAGTGTGCTAAGTTCTGAGGATAGAAGTGATTCTTGTCTCCAGAATTCAAAATCTAGTAAAGAAGCAACTGAAGAGATGGGTAATTATAATACAGTATGTTCCCAGCTAGTGCTAAGGAACCTGCCTGCCAATGCAGGAGATGTCAGAGACAGGGGTTTGGTCCCTGGAGGAGGGCACAGCGACCCACTCCAGTATTCTTGCCTGGAGCATCCATCCCATGGACAGAGGAGCCTGGCGGGCTACAGTCCACAGGGTTGCAAAGAGTCAGACACGACTGGAGCGACTTAGCATGTGTTCCAAGGTAGACAGAGGTCTGGACACTGTGCCATGGCACAGTGGCAAAACCCACTGATTCCGACTGGGGCAGGGGAGGCGGTGGTAGACGCGGGTTACAGGTTTTTCATTAAGCTCAGATCTCCATGAAGGCAGGGGCCATGCATCTAATTCACCATTGCATCCCTAGCACCTAACATTGTGCCTGGCACATAGTAGGTGTTCAGTAGATTTCTGTTAATGAACGAGGTATCCCAGAAGTCGAAGGTCATCTAGTCCATCCACCTGCCTCTGGGCTGAGCCACACCTAAATCATCCCAAGCACTATTTTGGGTGTGGTTATTCTTAGCTGGCCTCTCTGACAGCTGGAAAGAGACAGAGACGCAGGCTCTCCTCTGCAGGCCCCTATCAGGAGGACCTCGGTTGGGTGGAAACAAGAGCTGGGAAGAGAGAGAGGCAAGGGGGTCCCAAGCCTGAAGCTTGGCTGGAGGTGACTAAGGTGAGCGGTGTCCTCTTCCTGGCTGATCAGCAGGTGAAACTGAGAAGGTGGTCTTAGGACAGGCTTGGAGACTTGGTAATCGGGGCTCTACCAGGCCTGGGGCATGGCTGGGCTCTTAGCCTGGGGCCCGACCACGGGGCACGTTCGTGGGCATCCTTGGATTGCCCCCACCACCAGCCTACATGAGGGCAGAGGTCTCCTGAACATGCATTCTCTCCTCCTTCCGCGGGTCGGCTCAGGCCCTATACACCCTGCCCCCACCTCCGCCAAGACCTTCAGTGAAAGAGGAGTTTGAAGCAGCAGAGCTTTAAGGAGATCTTTTCTTCCAGAACCTGTTTTTTCCAGGGCATTTCACAGTGGCCGGGGAGTGTCGGGGCCTAACACAGTCAGGCTGTACCAGGAGCCAGAGCCCAGAGCATTCTAATCTCATGGGGAGATAGGAAGAAATGATTAGTGCTCATTGAATAGCCCTGCTGTGAGCATTCTGAGCTGGACCGGTCCTGGGGCAAAATCAAGGGCAAGTTCTAATCTCATTTTCAGGTAGGGGAAGGGTAGAGAAGTGACATTCTGGGGCAGTCTCCTGAAAAACAAGCGTAAACAGGGAACAATGGGACCATTCCTTTCTGACCTACTCAACCTGGTGCTTGATACAAAATGAGTGTGTGTGTGTGCTTGGGCGTGTGTGTGTGTGAGTGTGTGTGTGTGAGAGAGAGACTAAGTATAACCTTGTGAACCCTCTTAGGAGGCTAATGCTTACTCCCAAATCCCCCCTGCATCGGGATGGATTTGCCCCCTTTTTTTCTTATAAAAACTTGTGTTTTCTCAAGGCGATACAGAAAGTGGTTCAGTGGAGCTGCCCCTGAGCATCGGGGTCTCCGGATGGCTGTCCAGTTCCTACCCGCGCTTCCCTCTGCCCCACCCCCTGCCACCCAAAGCTCTTGAACTAAAAGTAAAAGCTACGGAGCAAGACTGGGGAGACTTCTTCTGACCCTGGAAGAGCAGGAGACAAAGAGCTAAAGGCTCCTGGCCTGGGAAAGGTGGAAGTGCAGCGACTCAGGGCGTTGGATCTGGCAAACTTTACTGAAGACGATCACGTGCCTAGAACTGTGCCAGGACCTGTGCACACTACAGAGGGGGATGAGATGCTGCCTTTCCGCCCGGGAGGGTCTTCCAGCAATGATCACCCCACGCCTCTCTGCAGAAAGTCTCACTTTAAAGACAAATCTGATGCACCTGCTTGAATGATGCTGTGAGCTACATTCAGTATTTCCTTTCCTGTGACCTTGACAGTGTACACATGGTCAAAACTTCCCAGGTCGTCATCTCTGAAGATCTATTTGCCCCTCATCAAGCCCACACTTACCTGAGCTCCTCAGAGAGGAAGCCTGAGCTTCCCGAGTCTGCCTCTGCTTGGCTAAAAGCCACTGTGTGTGCCCTGGCTTTGTCACTCATTGTCTCTGTGATGGGGGGGGAGTCACTCTTCGGGGCCCCCTCTTGGTAATTAAGATGAACCGTATGAAATTTGCTGTTTTTTAGGTTAAACATGACCTAAAATGAGATGAAGGGGCTGATCTATTTCCGAAAGTCCTTTCAATCACTGACGTTTTAGGCTCCTTAGGTGATGCCCATTTCCCCCCAACTCCACCTTCCGCAGGCAGAGCTCGCCACTACTCCTCACTTAACCAGCAGGGTACCGGCCCAGCTGCACAGCCGTCCCCTTAAGATGCGCTGACTGTCACATGACTTTAGGGCAAGTCCCACCCCAGGCTTAGCGGGTGGCTTCTCTCTTCTGGATCCAGATACTGCTTTGCTGGAGCAGTTTGCGTTTCAGTGCCAGCTCCATGTCACCTGCCTTCAGGTACTTCCTGAGGCCTCTCAGTCAAAAATGCTTTCTCCTTTCTTCAGGCTCTATGAACTGGTCTCATATTTTCTGTAACATTTTTTCTTGAAATGTAAACATGCTCGTTGCAGAATATTTGGAGCTGGAAAAGATATAAAGAGGGAAATAAGAATCATATGCAATCTGCCAACATCTAGTGTCAGTGTTTGATATGATTCCTTCCAGTCTCTTTTTTAATGACTCGATTAAATGTGTTTTTTCCCTAAACCACCATAGCCCTTTATAGTAGGTTGTATTTTTAGACTTTTTCAGAGCAGTTTCGATTCACAGGAAAGCTGAATGGAAGGCACAGAGATTTCCTATGTAGCCATAGTCCTACCATGTGCATAGCTTCCTACAGTCAACACCCTCACCAGAGGGGTGCATTTGCTGCAGCTGACAAATTAGCATCAATCCATGATTATCACTCAGCGTCCACAGTGTGCATTAGGGCTCACCCTTGAAGTACATTCCATGGGTTTGGGTCAAATGTGTAATGACATATATCATTTATTATAATCTCATACAGAGCAGTTTCGCTGCCCTAAAAATCCTCTGTGTTCCGCCTATTCATCCCGTCTTCCTTTGAAACCCGGATCTTCTTAAGTGTCTCCACAGTTTGCCTTTTTCAGAACGTTCTAGAGTTGGAATCATACAGTAAATACCCTTCTCAGACTGGCTTCTTTCACTTAGTAACGTGCATTTGCATTTCCTCGATGTCTTGTCACAGCAGTAGATTGCGTTTTGGGGGGCCCAATTCCTTACCCCCTCGATATTTATATCCTCTGTCCTATGACCTTACAGTTTCTCCTACTAACATGGGGGTGGAGTATATCCCCCCACCACCCCTTAACCTTGAGTCTGGCCATCTGACTTGCCTTGGCCAATGGATTTTTATGGTTTGTTTACTCTGTCAATGATAATGCCTTTATTATAATATTTATTTAGGTCCCATAATGATCTGCTTTACTAGCTGACTCACAGACAGCGTGTCTAGAGGGCATACGGTGCATCTTATTCATCATCTCGTTTTCCTTAGAGTCATTGTCACAGAGCAGCTGTTCAGTAGGATGTCAGACAACCACATTAGTTATCCGTGCAGGTATAATAAATGATCCCTGAACTTAACGCTGGATGCAGCACACCCTCATTATCTCCGTTTCTGTGGAGCCAGCATCTGTGTGTGGCTTAGCTGAGCCTTCGGCCCAGGCCCTCTGCTGTTGGGCTACAGCTGGGGCTACTAACAACCCAAGGCTCAGGAGGGGGGTCTGCTTCCAGGCTCACCCAGGAGGCTGCTGGCAGGATTCGGGTCTTCACAGGCTGTTGGACTGAGGGCCTCAGTTCCTCCCGGACTGACGGCCAGAGACTGCCCTTCTCCATCAGGCAGCTTATAACATCCCTAAGAGCAAGCTCGCAAGAGAGTTGAAGAGGCCAAGCAAGACAGAAGCCAGGACCTTTTGAAACAAAATCTTGGAAGGGACATCCAGATTCTATCTACTCAAGAGAATTGCTGGGTCCAACCCACATCCAAAAGCAGGCAATTATGGAATACCACTAAGCCATAAAAAAGAATGAAATGATGCCATATGTCGCAACATGGATAGACCTAGAGATTAACATACTAAGTGAGTCAGAGAAAGACACATACCATATGATATCACTTAAAGGTGGAATCTAAAATATGATGCAAATGAACTTTCTATGAAACAGAAATGGGTTCAAAGACATAGAGAACAGACTTGTGTTGCCAAGGGGGAGGGGGTGGGGGAAGGTTAGGCTGGGAGTTTGGGATTAGCAGATGCAAACTATTAAATATAGAATGGATAAACAATGTATAGGATGGAGAACTACAGTATTCTGTGATAAACCATAATGGAAAAGAATATAAAAAAGCATGTGCATATATATGTACAACTGAATCACTCTGCTGTATAGTAAAAATTAACACAATATTGTAAATCAACTATACTTTGAAAAATTCATTTTTTAAAAAAGAGAAGGGGGACTTCCCTGGTATTTCAGTGGTTAAGACCCTGCACTTCCATTGCAGGAGGCATGGGTTTGATCCCTGGTCAGGGAACTAAGATCCTGCATGCAGCATGGTGCAGGGACTGCAAATAAATAAAATAATAAAAAAAGAGGAAGGAATTAGACTAGGGAGTGAGTTCTAGGAGGCAGGGGCCCTTGGGAGCCTTCTTAGAAACTGCTGACTACAGTCTCAGAGGATAGAGTCAGAGTTTCTGTAACTTTGGAGAGCCCATCTAACACACATCTTATGGTCTAATTATTTGACAGTGATAAAGAGAAATGGGGGCAGACTCGACCATCTGCATCATTCACATACTAGACACCTGGACTATGAAGAGATGATACACCCGAAACAGTGAATCCCCCAACAGTAAATAAGTCCAGGGGTTCTTCAAAGGGAGTCATTGTGTGTATAATTTTGTGTTTATGTACACCGGGAACCTGGAGTCAAATACATAGCTTTCAGCAAATTCTCTTAGGGTTCCCTGACCTCCAAAAGGGCACCGCCCTCACAAGCTGAAGTAAAGGGTGGGTGAGGCAGGGCAGGGGAATATCACGACTAAGGGCTAGACTGACAGCTCACTGGCATATTGCCCTCACGTGATTTGGTTTTGGGTCAAATGGTCTTCATGCCCTGTCTGACCCAGACCCAAACATCTCTGAAGAACAGGAGGTATTGGTTGGAAAATTCCAGAAAAGAAATGTGATGCATCAAGGAGCCTGAATGAATTAGCAAATATCAGAAAACAAGTTGCACGTGTCCTGGAGGCAGGAGCAGGGGGTGGGGCCCCTTCAGGGGTGAAGGTGAGCAGGCAGGGCTGCAGGTGGCCCCTGGATAAATGCTCAGTATGTGAGGGCTGTGGACAGACCTTTGGGTCGACTCAGGAAGACTCAGACTGGGATCCTGGTTGGCCCCTTCTGAGCTGGAGGAGCTGTCATCTTGCACAACATTTAACTCACAGAGCTGGTGAGAGATAGTTTACTTGTTTAAACCTCACTTTGTTCACAGAGGACTTAAGGTAGTGCCTGGGAAATAAAAAGGCATAAACACAAAAGCATCTACTACAGAATCTAGCATTTCACTCACCCTCCCACCATTTTATCCACCCGTACATCCCTTAACCCATCCACCAGTCCAACTGTCCACCACCCTTCCATACATCCACCTATCCACTCTCCAAGAGTTCATTCACCTACCCACCACTCACCCACCCTTCTGCACACCCCATCCACCCACCTGACATATCCATCCACCTACAGAGATAATTATGCATCCACTTAGCCGCTGTCCACTCCTCTATATCTCTATCCATCCACCTATAGTTTATCAGGATAAACTGTATTGGTTGACTTGGTTGCCTTATGCTCTGGGGAAACAAGACAGCTTTGGTCCCTATTCTCACAAAGCTTACAATCAGTTAACAACAAATGTTCTTCAGTTGCTCCAGCAAACCCTACATGATGAAAATTAAGCGCTTGTTTGAACCACTGTGAAAGGACAGAAGGGTCTCTGAGATCCAGCACTGAGTCTCTCTGTGCATCACTCCATCTCTCCTGTGGGACTGGCCTGACCCATAGCCGGGCCGGTAAACGCTTTCTGCCTTTGGGCCCTAGCACCCCCTCCCCAACTAGTCTTTGATGCCTAGAAGGTCACCAAGTGAAAACTGTTTCTTGAGCTTAAGGCTTTGATCCCTGTGAAAATGAAAATCTCTGTAGGAGGGTCACCGTGTAAACTGGTGCTGGTTACTTACACTTGATTGTGAATGAGTATCACCTCTTCTTTCAACGGAATTAAATGAATGGGTATTCATTGAATGGGCTTTAGGTCAGACTGGGGATGGTACCTGCCAACACCAAGGCATGTTTGGAGCGAGGCCTGGATGAAGAATCGGGTGAAGCTGGTGATGATTGTGTGGGCCAGTGGGAGAGCTGGTCTTGGTGGGGAAGGAGACCCGAGGACAAACAGTGCTGTGTGTAGAAGGCAGCCTCCAGTAGCCCCTGCTCCCTCCTTTCCAGTGGGGCTCAGGACTCGCCTCCCTGAGAAGGCCATTTCTGACGGGGCCCACCTGCCTGCATCACTCAGCTCCTCTCTGCAAGTCTGCAGACAACAGGCTCTGCTTGGCAGATCATTCGCCTGTTGACTTTGTCAGGGAGGAGCTGGCTGGACAAGCGTGTGTACCCATTTCCCGGCCAGCACCCCGAGGCACCTTGCAACCCATGTCCCTGGCGCGGTGACTTTGGTCCTGAGAGTTCCAGCCTCACCTTTTGACAGGCCGTGTGCCGAAGTCATAGGTCAGCAGGGTGCCCAGCTCCCACTGGCCCTCCTGGGTGGCTGGGAGGGCAGAGGGCCTGCTCCTGAAAGGTCCTGGGCACACGGTAGGCAGCGGACGAAATGCAAAGGTCTTCTGGACTCTCCGAGGCTCCTTCCCGACCCCTAAAGAAGAGAAACCACCCTCATCCCTGGTGGGTCAGGCACAAGGGCACCTACATACATTATCGGCTAAAAATACCCGGATCCCTGGCGGCACCCGCCCCTGGCTGCAAGGGAGCCACACCCGGGGACAAAGCAGCGTCTCTGGGGCAGTCGTGCCTTGCGAGTTTCTAGCGCCTTTGAGCCCTTTGAGGTTTGAGTTACATTTTCGCTTGGCAGAGTGTAGTTCTCTGATTCAAAGAGAAAAGCTGTCAGAGACAGGGAGAGCTGCGGACTGGGCGGGGTTGGGGGCGTGGGGGCATGGGGAGAGGGTTGTGTGTAGAAAAAAAAAGGCTCGCCCGGCTTCTGGACTTGGAATGGAAGAGTTCTGTGAAGCCCAGGGGCGTGCATGCAAATCAGAACCACACACACTAGGCGCCCCTCCCCGAACCCAAAGCCCAGCTCGGAATGGAGGCGCCGAGCCCTGATGCAGAGGCCCGGCCAGGCTTGGGCTGGGGGCGAAGAGCAGGTCTGCACCTGTGTTCTCCCACCCAGTGGGAGAGGGGGAGAAATGGGAGCAGGGGCCAGTTCTGTGGGTCTGCTCGTGGACTCTGGAAGGACTTGAGGCCCCGGACCTCAAGAGCAGAGACTTTAAATGTTAAACTTTAAGCTTGACACTTGAGGTCAGGACGACTTGGGTTAGCTTCCTAGTGATGTCCCTCACTAGCCGTGTGACTTTGGGTAACTTACTTAAACTCTCTGTGTATGAGGACCATGATCACTATCCCAGTAGGCTTGTGTGAAGACGAAACCAAATTTTTGCATTTTATTTATTTATTTAAGGTCTGATTGATTAGATCCCACAGGCTTCTTTCCTTTCCAGGAAGGATATTAGGCAGCTCCCTAAATGAGATGCAATACATTAAGGAAATCATGACAGGAAGAAGATGAGATGAAGAGAAATATGAAGCCAGGGCAGTGTCCGTGCACAGCGTGGAGTCTTGCACAGTTATTAAAATTGGTTAGCAAGTTTGTCTCTGAGCTTCTGCCTGGGCAAAGGAAAGCAGAAAATGTTCTTTGTAAGATTCATGTTGTGTATTTTAAAAATGTTTCCTTGGGAGGGCAGCTTTCCTTGGCACTGAGGCCACAGTCGTTTTCCCCAGGGGTCCTTAGAGGGGTCACAGCTCGGGAGTAAACGGGCAGCATCTCTTTGTTGCATTGACCTCGCACAGAACCAGAGGCGGGGCGCCCTGGTGCACAGCGGCTGAGCTCTCCGAGGGGCGTTTGGGGGAGACTGTCTCATCACAGGAGAACTGGAGATCCAGGGTCGCTTTTTCCCCACTTCCGGTTACTGGTGGCTTGATTCCATCTCCCGCAACCCAAACTCTCCCTCTCCCCGCCTCTGCGGGGACACCCCTCGGTGCCTGTCAGCTGGAGACGACGTCGACCCGCCGGCTGCCCTCCTGGGACTCTACACGGCTGGCTCAGTGACACCCTGCCCTCTGGGTTCTGTCCCAGGGAGGAAGTGTGTGGGCTCTGTCGAAGGACTCGAGCACCCCCATTCCCTCCTGCCTTCCTCTCTTTGTCCTTCCTTCCTGGGCAGATGAAAGGCAGGGCGAATGAATGTTTCCCTTCTGATGGGAAAGCGCATTCCGGTGCTGTAATGAGCTAGGGTAATTGATCAGTGGATGAAAAACAAGGTTGTGGAATTGATGCTCAGTGTCAAAACAGCCCGGATCACTTTGGGGAGCTGTTCAGCGGGAGTCCGGTGGGAAAGCGGCCGACTTGGGTGAACCGTGAAAAGGTCTGATTGTGCTGAGGCTCCCCGGCATGGTGCTACCACGTTGGGATCTGGTTTCTGTTCTCCGGATCGAAGGTCCTGGCTAGTACTTGCTTGCTTCCCTTTCTCATGAGGGTAGAGACAGTTTGGCAATTGCCCCACAGTAGCTACTGTTTGAATGTGGATATTAATTTAATCTGGAGTTCTGTTACTCTTTAAACAATTAGGGGTTTGGCTGAGGTCTTTGTCTTCTTAGGATGCGATAGACAGTGAAAAATGGAATTGGAATGTTTCTAACTCATTTCAGAATGGAAAAGGATTCTTGGCCTCCTTTTCCCCAAATTCCCCCTCCCCTCACCCTATTCCTTGCTTCCATTTTCTCATCCTCTGACTAAAGCTTCTGATGAGAATGAAGAGCTATTTCAACATTTATGGACAGAGGCCATGGGGTGGAGGAGAGAGAGAAGATACTTTGAAGTCAGACAGATCCACAGAGAGATGAGTCACGCCCATCAGGTGGGAACTTAAGAGCCGCATGTCCTCATCTGTGAAATGGGGCTATGGACACCTGCTCCTTAGAGTTGATACAAAGGTGAACTGAGACTCGGTGAGCATGCACAGCAACCACAGGAGTTCTGTTTTAAGTAAAATGCCACTGACCTTCAGTAATCTACTCCTAGAGCGTGTGTGTGGAATTCCGAGTGGCTACATTTTTTATAGGATGAACCTAGTTATTCCTTGGGTCTTTTGATCTTGAGGAGTTTGTTGCTAACTGGAGAAGTTGAAGGGGTTCAGCTCTGTTCTGTTGTCCAGAGAAAAGGCACAGAGAAGGCTTGAGGGGGCCGCCATTTAATTCTTGTGTTCTATCCCCCCAGCAACTCAAGGGGGTAGGGGGCCTAACTTCATTTGAAAGACGACGAGATAAACTCGGATGCTCTGAGTCGTAGGCCGCACTGGGACACGGAGATCCCAGGTCCAGTCTTACCACCTGCACATTTCCAGTTCTTTTGACTTGACTAAGATGCTGCTCGTGGCCTCTGATGGGGACAGGAGGTGGGGGGCCTCCCCACCGCCACTAGGAGGCCCCTCCTGGGGACTCATTGTTTCCCTGTTGGCTTATTTCCCAGATATTTATTAAGCATCTACTCTGTGCCAAACACTGTGGGAATTTAGAAGGAGCAAGGCTGAGCCCCCATCCTCAGGAAGCTGACAGTTCATCTAGAGAGACAGACGCATAGACAGGTTTTCAAAAAGAAGAAAGGAAAATTTGAGGAATGAATATTGAATGCTTCTCTTAGCTGCAATTGCGCTGTCAAGCCCATGCACATAGTAGGTGTCCATTAAATGTCATCTGAATGGATACAATCTCTCTCCCCCATTGTCATTCCCCAGCTGCCAGAAACCTCACTCTTGGCTTCCCTGGGTTTAGGGCACCAGCTGCTCCGTGCACGATCAACCCGTGGACGGACAGTCCAGGAGCCTCGTTTAACCGGAGTGTTAGCTGTGGCAGCCAGAGGGTGCTTCAGCCGAGAGGAGCACAAGAACGACCAGTGCTACAAGCTGTTGGGCCCACTTGGGGTCCAGACGGGGCACATTCATTTCTTCCTCACAAGTGCTGACCGCATGGGTATTCTTACCACGCCAATATACAGATGGGGAAACTGAGGCACAACGGGGTTGCTGTGTACATCTCCAGGCCCCCAGTGGGGAGGGAAAGACGGACCTCAGGCCAGGTCCCAGGGAGAAGCCTGTGGGCCACTAGGCGTCTGGGGAGGAGGGAGCCCTTCCAGCTCCAGGAAGGAGGTGAGGAGCAGGGAATTTCCCAGCATCCTTTGGGCTGGCCCTGACACCCCCCTCCCTCAGTCTTCCTCAGGCCTGCCCTCCCTTCCTCTGTCACTCCGTAGGCCTGGGTGGGGGTCTCAGAGTGTGCTGAGACAAAGGGGGCTCCGAGGAGCCTTCCTGGCTGAACCCACACTTCCTGAGCCCAAGGAGCGCCCTAAGAACTGCTGGTAAGCAATTGGCCTCAGAGTGGTACAGCTATTTATCCTGCCAGCAAGAGATTCCTTCCTCTGTGTTTTCTCTGTTTCCTCTCCTGGCAATTCTTTGACTCACCCATCCTTTATCTCTTCCTCTTTTGATTTTTCTGACTGTGTATCTCCTTTCCCTTCTTCTCCTCCTTCACACCCTATTCCTCCTCCTCTCCACATTCTTTGTGCTTTTTGCCTCTTTCTTCTCTTCTCATGGGTTCCAAAAGAGCTGTCTTTTTTTTTTTTTAAATAAAGACTGTTTTATATTTATTTATCTGGCTGTGCCAGGTCTTAGTTGGGGCATGCGAACTCTTAGTTTCTGCACGTGGGGTCTAGTTCCCTGACCAGGGATCGAACCCCGGCCCCCTGCACTGGGTGTACAGAGGGTTAGCCAGTAGACCACCAAGGAAGTCCCAAGAGCTGTCTTTTATACACACACATGTGTAAACACATCCATGTAGGTGCGTGTATAGGATATAAGATTTACTTCATTGTGTACTGTCTATGTATGCATATCACACATACACACATATAAAATCAGGGCATTTGCACTGCCGAATACGTCCTTCTGTGAAGAATGTAGGAGATTCAGAAGATCTGGGGTCAAAGTCTGGCCAGGGCCACACCCATGACAGGCCGCAGAATGGGTGGGAAAAGGACAACTCCGCAGAAGCGTGGGCTTCAAGTGTTAGACATCACTTGGGCTAGTTTCTTCTTTCTAATGATCAGTTTCTATGGGACCCTGGGAAAATTATGTTCTTTCCCTGTTTCTTCTTCATGTGGAAAAGCAGGCCTACAAGACTACACAGAAATGCAGTGATGCTCAAATTAAAGATGAGTGGCAGGAGAAATAAAAATGTGAGTCATTATTTCCATTACAGGTTTTTATTCACGCACAGACACACACACACATACACACATGCAATCACACTCACACACCCCACCCTGCTCCTTATTTGAGCTGCAGGACAGTTGTGTGAATGTGAAGAGGAGGTAGAGACAGACGGGGAGGAGGGGACCTCCCCTTCATAAAAAAGGAGAGTGGTTTTTACATAATTCCGGGTAGATTGCTCACCCTCAGTGTCTAAGGAAATATTTCTTAATTTTCTTTTTACTCATGCCCAGCGGAACATTTGTTTAACTTTAGTAATTTGTATAATTTTTAAAAACCTATTTCTCTTTTTTCTCTAAGCATAACGTCATTTTGCAATGTCCACTATGCTTTCTCAAACTCCCCTTCCTTGAAATGTGGCTGAGCCCCGGCTTTGGAAGATAGAGAATTCATCCTGAATTGATGCGTTTGTGGCTTTGGCTCAGCCGCTCACTTTTTTGGAGCCTCAATTTCCCTCTTCTGTGAGATGAGGGCCTCCTTGGCACCTACGAAGCCTGTGGTGAGGCTTCTCCTGACGAGTCCCTGGAGTCAGCATCCCTCATATCGACCCATGGGGCTCAGGGCAGGCCCGTGGTGCATGGCAGGGGCCCCGCGGCGGGAAGAGTTTCTCTCTGGGGACTGTCTTCTGGAGACTGAGTGTGACATTTTTTCTCACTCTCAGCAATCTGGCCAAACTCCAGGGCCGCCTGTCATGAGCAGTCCTGTTTGCTTGCAATTTGCAGAGTGGAGAGGGTAACGAACAGGCTTGGACTATTCCATCAGTTGGGTGGGGTGGGAATCACTTTAGAACAGAGATGCGGGCTTTGTCCTCTTAGGAAACAGGGATTCCTACAGGATTCAGAGGGAGTCTAGGGGGAGGTTAATCCTTTCAGGGATGACATTCAGTGCCAGCCAATTCTTGGTGGATGTCCTATTCAACATTCAATCATGCTGTGTGGTGGCATGAATATCCCCATTTCACAGATGGGGCCACTGAGGCTCAGAAAGTGGTACATAATTGTTTCTAGTCATGTGCCCAGCAGGATTTGCACCTGCATCTGTGGCCTCTCAAGCACAGTTGGAATGCAGGATGGAGGGATGAGTGGTTCCAGGGGTTAAAGGACATGTTTCTGAGGGTCTATGTTTTCTCCTCCTTGTTCACCCATTTCCTTGAGCAGAATAAACTTCAGGAGATGGTGACGACAGTGATCTGACTCCCAACTGTGTCCATCCAGTGTCCTGTGGGGGCCTGCTAACTAGGGAGCCAGCCACTAGGGAGGGGTCTTCTTTCCCAAGCTATGGATGACCATCTCTCCTAAGACCAAGAGTTTGGAGCAGTGGATTATGTTCCCACTGGTCTTCTCCCCCAGGTTTCACGGGCATTTATTCCTTGTTCTGGCGCACCCAGCATGCCGACTGTAGGTTAAAGGGAGTGAACACAGGAGGGAATGAAAAAGTGAGGCTCTATAGAGGCTGACACATCTAGGCTCACATCTGGTTCGCCACCTCCCATCTGTGTGGCTTCGGGCAAAACAGGGCGTGCCTCTGAGCCTCCATTTACCCATCTGTAAAATGGGGATGACAGTCTCCTACACAGTAAGATGAACTGAGATGGGGGATGGAGGGAGAGCCTGGGTTGGAGTGAGGCACAGGGGAAGAACTCAGAAGATGCAAGAGTGCAAGAGTTTTTGTTTTTTTGTTTGTCTTGTGGAAGAGAAGACGTGTGCTCTGAGGACCTTTTAGTAAAGCTGAAGTCCCACCCTTCCCCGCCCCCAGCTGTTCAGAGTTAATAGCAAGAGACATACATTGCATAAGCACGAAATTTCACTTGGAGAGAGAAAAGACGAGAGAGGGGAAAAGAAAGATCTGCAAACAGTTAGTCATCACCAGAGTGATGCTCAGAGCTGATTCTCACGAAACGGCTTTGTGATGAAGAGATTAAGCCTCAGTTACAGATCATGCCCGGAGGTGGCCGGAATGTTCCCGGGTCACCCCAGACTCTGCACAGTGCCCGCCGTGTGGTGGGACCCGGTTCTGCCAAGGGGACGTGAGCACTTGGCCTTCCCAGCGGCCGGGACAGGGCGAGCCACCCGGCCGGGGCTCCCTGCCCGCTGCCTGCTGTCAGGGGATGGAGCCCACTGAGCGTTCCAGAACCGAAGAATCGGAAGCTCGCCAAGTTCACAGCTGCGGAGAAACACTCACCCAGTTTGTTTTTAATCAAACACCCCACACTGACACTTGGGCTCCAATCAGCCATTTAAAAAGTTCCACTAGCAAATAAACACTTAGCCAAATATTTGCCCTTATGTGTTTTCAATAGTAAATACTAGCTATATTGCTCATCTCCTTATAGCACCCTGATAGGGCCTGGCCCTGGTTGCTCTGGAGCCGAGTAGCTTCTCCAGTGATGGGTGGGAGCCCCTTCCCGACCCCCCACTGTGGAGCAAAGAGCAGTGGACTGTCTGGTGAAAGCAGCCCCCTCTTACCTCAAAGGCTAGACCTGCTTAAGACCTTCGCCTGCGATTTGCACTGATGCGTGGCTTAGCCTCCAAGCTCCAGACAGGTTTTCCTGTCTCCCTCTCTTTCCCTTGGGTGATCAGCAGCCAGCCTGTGATTGCCAGAGCGTCTCTCAGGAGCAGGTCAGTGTTCAGGGCTGGGTTGGAACCCAGTCTTCCGACCCAAGAGGACTTCGGGGGAGAGTTTGGGAATGCGGGTACAGAATGAGAGTGAGAGGGCTTCAGCTTCCACAGGTCCAGGAGGGTATATCTGGGAGTTTAAGTTAAACAGAACACAGTTCCAGAGAGACACGCATGCACACACACCTTCCCACGCAGCAACCGTGGCACTGGTTAGCATCCCTTGGCTGCAAGGAACAGATTCCTCTGCTGGAGGGAGTAAAGGGGGCTTATAAGAGGAGAGGCTGGAAAGCTAGGTTTGGAAAAGGCAGTGCTGCCACTGGAAAGAATGTCTCCCACATTCAGTCTCGGACACCATGCTTATGGATCAAGTTCCAGGGAGGAACCAGGGGAGAACTGGACACCTTCATTAAAAAGTCCCTCAAGTCTCAACTGCATTAATTTTCAACTTGTTTTTTTTCACATCCCAACACATGTAAAAAAGTGTTTGCAAGACATAATAGAGTGAAAGAACGAGGCCGCCCTAGGCTGTAAACCACTGCTGGACGCTGCCGGCTTCCCACATGGGCCTGGGGCTTCAGCAGCTCAGTCTGTGTCGGTTCCCAGCAAGTGCTGGGAACCTCAGCTGTTTCCAGGAGGAGGAGGTAGTTCCTCAAAGTGTAATCAGGATGCTATCCCAGCACGCATGAAGGCCTCCGTCATCATCCATGAAATGATCGGAGCTGTTCTCCTGCCATGGCCTCTGCCTCAGCTGCTCTCCATCTCATTCCGGCCACAATATACTGACTCTTCACCCAAGTCCTCTCTCAGTAAAGGCATGGCAGGAAATGCACCTATATCTCTGCTCACACATTACAAATCTCCCCTTCAAAAGGCTAAGGGCACCACAGACCCAGCCTATGGGTCAGCGGCTTTCCCCACTGGGATCTAGAATAGTGCTCTGCATACAAGACATGTTTCAGAACGGACTCCAGACTTAGCTGAAACCTCTGCTCCAGATGAGCCGCTCACATCCCCTTACTCTTCTGTTTAAGGTCTGCTTGGGAGCTCTTTTTCCTTTAGGATCTCTGCTAAAGGAGTCTCTGGATGTATACTTACACAGTGAACAATGGGAGAAATCAAGCGGACTCTCCCCAAAGAATAACCAGGCCGAAGCACCAGATAATCCCAAGGTGTTCATGGTGTCCTTTGGTTTTCAAAGCCCATATCTGGATTCTCTTCTGAAAACTTAACCAGTCTGCCATATTCTTGGACTGGTGAAACCATAAGGTTGAGGCTTTCTGCTCACTGATAACCCATGAGAAATAAAAGCAGAACTGCTTGAGATGACCATGCACTTTGATGATGAAATGGGACTTAATTCATAAAACCTTTTGATGAAGTCGCAGGAAGTCTCAAGAAAAGAGAAACTAACTTCTGGGGAGAGCTCACCCATGCTTGAAGAAGGCAATGGCACCCCACTCCAGTACTCTTGCCTGGAAAATCCCATGGACGTAGGAGCCTGGTAGGCTGCAGTCCATGGGGTTGCACAGAGTTGGACACTACTGAAGTGACTTAGCAGCAGCAGCAGCACCCATGCTAGGTAATTGCACTTGTATCATTTCATTCCGTCTCTCATCTTCTCAGCAAACATTTATGTAGATGTTACAATTCCCATTTTGCAGATGAAGGTACTGAGGAGTGACTTAAAGATATACGTGGGATTGTGTATTTATTTATTTTTGACTGCCCTGACCCTTTGCAGCAGCGTGAGGTCCTCTTCTGCTGCAGCGCATGGGGCGTGGTGTCTCCGTGGCCCGTGGGATCTTGGCTACCCGACCAGGGATTGAACCAGCATCCCTTGCACTGGAAGGTGGCTTCTTAACCACTGGACAACCAGGGAAGTTTTCTGGGCTTGTTTTTCTAAGTGACTAGTCTGAGGCAGAGCTGGGGCTCAAACTCAGGTGCTTTATGTTTCTGTTTTACCTCTGTAGCTCTTTGCATGCCCTCTCTCTAGGATCAGTGATTTTTTTTGCAGGTATGGATTTTGATGCTAGCTGATATCAAAATCACATGACATGCAACCAGACTTGCTTCATGGGAAAAAGAAACTCCTATTGGGAGCAGCTGTTACACATGGCTATGGTGAACCTGGGGCTTCCCAGGTGGCACTAGCGGTAAAGAACCCGCCTGCCAGTGCAGGGGACATAAGAGATGCAGGTTCGATCCCTGGGTCGGGAAGATCCCCTGAAGAAGGAAACAGCAACCCATTGCAGTATTCTTGCTTGGAGAATTCCATGGACAGGGAAGCCTGGTGTGCTGCAGTCCACGGGGTCGCAAAGATTTGGACGTGATTCTCAGTTCAGCGACTGAACTGAATGGATACACATTTTAAAAAATCACTCAACTTATGCAAATCTATACATATTAATGGGATAAAATGATAGAAGATGTTTAAAAGGAAAATATCCCACTTAATAATTCATGTATTTTTGTAGAAAAATATTGGGCACTACAAGAGGGAGTAAACTCAGAAATGAAGATTTTTCTACTGCCACCTCCTCAGTACTTCTCTCCAAAGGTAACCTGTGTAGGAGCCCCAGGTTTTTTTCTCTGCATCGGGATTGGGGCCAGGGTGAAGCAAAGTGCCCAGGGGGCGAAATGGAAGGTGATGCCCGCAGGTTTGTGCAGGCACAGCGTCCATACCTCCATGAGCCTGGGTGACGGAGTCAGGGGGGGGTCACCTCCTTACATTTTACTCCCCAGACACCTTGCTTGAGTCCACTCTCCTCTTGGCTTGGCTCCACGCTGCATATATTTATGTGGGTCCTTATCAGTTCAGTTCAGTTCAGTCGCTCAGTCGTGTCCGACTCTTTGCGACCCCATGAATTGCAGCACGCCAGGCCTCCCTGTCCATCACAAACTCCTGGAGTTTACCCAAACACATGTCCATTGAGTCGGTGATGCCATCTAGCCATCTCATCCTCTGTCGTCCCCTTCTCCTCCTTATACTCATTTTTAAAAAACTGAAATAATGTATTTTATTGTGACTTTCTTTTTTACTCAATAATGAATCAGGATCCATTTGTGTCCCTTCCTATAAATGTAGCTCAAACCTTTAACAGCTGTGTAGCATTCTGTACTATGAATGAACCATAGTTAGGTCATTTCCCTATTGATGAACATTTAAATTTTAAAATTGCTATCACTCCGTGTCTTAGTCAATTTGGGCTCCTGTAACATAATACCGTAGAGTGAGGGCTGAAACAAGAATTTGCTTCCTTGTTTCTGGAGGCTGGGAAGTCCAAGAGCAAGGTGCTGGCAGGTTTGGTTCTTGGTGAGGGCTTTCTTCCTGGAGTGTGCTTGTGGAGGGGCCAAGCCTCTCCTGTCTCTTCTCTAACCAGGGCGCTGATCCCACCACGAGAGCCCCGATCTCATTGTTGCTGTTCCATCGTGTCTGACTCTTTGCAACCCCATGGACTGCAGCACGTCAGGCCTCCCTGCCCATCACCAACTCCCGGAGTTTACTCAAACTCATGTCCATCAAGTTGGTGATGCCATCCAACCATCTCATCCTCTGTCTTCCCCTTCTCCTCCTGCCTTCAATCTTTCCCAGCATCAGGATCTTTTCCAATGAGTCTGTTCTTCACATCAGGTGGCCAAAGTATTGGACCTTCAGCTTCAGCATCAGTCCTTCCAATGAATATTCAGGACTGATTTCCTTTAGGACTGACTGGGTTGATCTCTTGAAGTCCAAGGGATGTCAAGTGTCTTCTCCAACATCACAATTCAAAAGCATCAATTCTTTGGCGCTCAACTTTCTTTATAGTCCAACTCTCACATCCATACATGACTACTGGAAAAACCATAGCTTTGACTAGATGGACCTTTATTGGCAAAGTAATGTCTCTGCTTTTTAATATGCTATCTAGGTTGGTCATAGTTTTTCCTCCAAGGAGCAAGCGTCTTTTAATTTCATGGCTACAGTCACCATCCGCAGTGATTTTGAGGCCCAAGAAAATAAAGTCTGTCACTGTTTCCATTGTTTCCTCATCTATTTGCCATGAAGTGATGCGACCGGATGCCAAGACCTTCGTCTTTTGAATGTTGAGTTTTAAGCCAGCTTTTTCACTCTCCTCTTCCAGCTTCATCAAGAGGCTCTTTAGTTTCTCTCTGCTTTCTGTCATAAGGGTGGTGTCATCTGTATATATGAGGTTATTGATATTTCTGGAAGTTCTTGGTTCATGTACTGTTGCAGCCTAGCTTGGAGGACTTTGAGCATGACTGCTAGCATGTGAAATGAGTACAACTGTGTGGTAGTTTGAGCATTCTTTGGCATTGCCCTTCTTTGGTACTGGAATGAAAACTGACCTTTTCCAGTCCTGTGGCCACTGCTATTTTCCAAATTTGCTGGCATATAGAGTGCAGCACTTTCACAGCTTCATCTTTTAGGATTTGAAATAGCTCACCTGGAGTTCTATCACCTCTACTAGCTTTGTTCGTAATGATGCTTCCTGAGGCCCACTTGACTTCACATTCCAGGATGTCTGGCTCTAGATGAGTGATCACACCATCATGATTATCTGGGTCATGAAGATCTTTTTGTACAGTTCTTCTGTATATTATTGCCACCTCTTCTTAATATCTTCTGCTTCTGTTAGGTCCCTACCACTTCTGTCCTTTATTGAGCCCATCTTTGCATGAAATGTTTGCTTGCTATCTTTAATTTTCTTGAAGACATCTCTAGTCTTTCCCATTCTATCGTTTTCCTCTATTTCTTTGCACTGATCACTGAGGAAGGCTTTCTTATCTCTTCTTGCTATTCTTTGGAACTCTGCATTCAAATGGGTATATCTTTCCTTTTCTCACTTGCCTTTCACTTCTCTTCTTTTCTCAGCTCTTTGTAAGGCCTCCTCAGTCAACCATTTTGCCTTTTTGCATTTCTTTTTCTTGGGGATGGTTTTGATCTCCGCCTCCTATACAATGTTAGGAACCTCTGTCCATAGTTCTTCAGGCACTCTGTTTATCAGATCTATTATTTGTCACTTCCACTGCATAATTGTAAGGGATTTGATTTAGGTCATACCTGAGTGATCTAGTGGTTTTCCCTTTCTTCAATTTCAATTTGAATATTGCAAGAAGGAATTCATGATCTGAGCCACAGTCAGCTCCCGGTCTTGTTTTTGCTGACTGTATAGAGCTTCTCCATCTTTGGCTGCAAAGAATATAATCAATCTGATTTCATTATTGACCATCTGGTGATGTCCATGTGTAAAGTCTTCTCTTGTGTTGTTGGAAGACGCTGTTTGCTGTGATCAGTGTGTTTTCTTTGCAAAACTCTTAGCCTTTGCCCTGCTCTATTTTGTACTCCAAGGCCAAACTTGCCTGTTACTCCAGGTATCTCTTGATTTCCTACTTTTGTATTCCAGTCCCCTATGAGGAAAAGGACATCTCTTTTTGGTTTTAGTTCTAGAAGGTCTTGTAGATATTCATCGAGCCATTCAACTTCAGCTTCTTCAGCATTACTGGTCAGGGCATAGACTTAGATTACCGTGAAATGGAATTATTTGCCATGGAAAAGAACAGAGATCATTCTGCCATTTTTGAGATTGCACCCAAGTACTGCATTTTGGACTCTTTTGTTGACTATGAGGGCTACTCCATTTCTTCTAAGGGATTCTTGCCCACGGTAGTAGATGAAATGGTCACCTGAGTCACCCTCATGACCTCATCTAAACCTAGTCACCTGCCAAAGTCCTGTCTTCTTCAAACGCTAACACATTGAGGGTTTGGGTTGCGTTTAAGGGAGACACAAGGCTCAGCAAATGCTGTGAAATGGATAACCTCGGGCATAGGTACTTGAAAGTGTTTCCAGGTGATATATTCCTAGAAGTGGAAATGCTGGTTAAAGGGATGTTTTACATTCTGAAAGCTGTAACCAAAGCTCCCTTCGAAAGTTGGGCACCAATTTGTACTGCCATCAGCAGTGCAGAAGGATACAATAGTAGACACTTCACATTAGAATTATCTGCAATATTAAAAAAAAAAATAGCCCGCTTTCTTTGTACTTATGACTTCCAGTTAGATTCACGTGCCATTTTTGAGCAGTCATCTAACTGACTAAATCCAGCCAGGCTGCCTAGAGCGTGTGTGCTGGCTTCTGGGCCAGCCCTTTCCCTCTCTGCCAGGGAACTCCACAGGGCCATGGTTGCTCTAGCTTTTCCTCCAGGCCTGAGGTGGGTCTGGGCTGGAAATGGGGAGCCAGACACTCTGAAAAACTTTCCCACGGGTCTGTATTTCATGCTTGCTCTCCAACTTCTCCAAAGATCAGTGCAGGGTCATGCAGGTCCTAAGCGGCATCAGGAGGTGACAGTTATAGGGGACAACTTGAATACAGAGGAGCTTGTGGAATCTTGATCTTTGTATTTTGGCAAAGAGGCAGGGTGCTGGACCTCAAGACCCTCTGAGATTATTGAACTCCTCCTCCTCCCTGCTGTTCTGGATGTCAATTCCCATCCATCTACTTTCCAAATCAGTAGTTGGCAAACTCGGCCTATGACTCACGTGTGGCCTGCAACCTCCTTTTGTAATCAAGTTTATTGGAACACAAGCCGTGCTCATGTTCAAATTGTCTGTGGCTGCTTTTGCAACTGTTGCAGTCATGAAAGATTGCATGGTCCACAATAGCTGAAATGTTTATATCTGGCCTTTTACGGACAGAGCGTGCTGCCTTCTGCTCTAAATGTCTTTTGTGTTTGTCCCCCTCCTTCCTTAATGGTCCAACCCATCCTGCCTGGGCCACTGCAGTAGTCACCAAGCTGGCCACCATCGGTGTGAGCTTTCTGAGATGCAGATGGAGGGCGGCAGGCCTGCAAATGCCTCCATTTCTCCTGGTGCCTGCTGCTGGGGGTGGCTTGCTCCCTAAGATCCTCCGAGTCTGCAGGCTATGTGCAGTCACCCCGCTGCGTCATGTCCTTGTATGTTGCATGGACACTCTGCAGTCAGTTAATTCGCCTGGAACATGGAGCTAATAGCATCTCACTGGTGCTTCAGTTATTGTCAGCTACCGAGCTTTCTAGACATGCTGCTTGCTGTCTCACCCTTGGCCCTGGACACGTGCTGGTTCCCTTGCCCCGGGGAACCTCCCGGTGTCCCTGGTAAGCTGCCACTTTTTCACATGCCTTTTCAGCTCTCTCATTAGCAAAACCTCCTTCCTCTTTGCTCCCACTAAACAGATGCAAGGCTGCCTCCCTCCCCTGGAGCACTCACCAGCATTACTGGTGATTGCGTGCCTCTTTCCCTGCGTCCCTCTCTGATTTGTGAATTCCAGGGTGTGAGGAGCTGGTCCCATTCTCCTCTACCTCTAACAGGGCCTGGCCTGCACAGCTACTAAAGAAAGGCTAGTAGAATGAATAGACACCGGTGTTCACTAAGCACTTGCTAGGAATCCACAGTATCGGAGTCTTCACAGCAGACTGCGGCTCAAGCAGTGTTATAGCCCCACTTTATAGATGCGGCAGTGAAGGGTGTAGAGAAGCCACAGGCCAGTCTCAGGGCTTGCCAGATCGGAACTGGGCAGCTAGGCTCCAGAGTGCGTGTTCTCACTGCCGTTCTCATAGGAAGCAAGGGAAGGGACGAATGAGTTCAGTGTGATTCTCTGAACCTAAGACAGAAAAGGTAAATGTCGCATGGCCTTATGAAACCCACTGCTAAGGTTTCCAAAAGAGAAACACAATGACTCCAGGAGACCTGGCAGGGATGGAGGCTATGGGGGGATAACAGCCCACAGGGTTCAAGGAGAGTTTAATGTAAGTGAAAAATCAGACCAGCCTGTGAACTCCTGGGTGTACTTGAAAAACTGAGGGGCCATAGACAAACAAGGCCCCCTCCTCTGCTTGTAGAGCAAAGGGGAAAAAGGCACCAACCTTAACATTTATGGCACGCCTTCTGTATGCTTAACACGGCACCATTGAACTTCATGTACGCTAGTTCACAGAATGAAAACTGCCCCCTGCCCCCAAAACTTTCTGGCTCCATATATCTTCTCTGAGTAGCTATTATGTGCCAAGCCCTTGAAGCAGATGCCAAGAGAACAAGAACAGATGGAACTCTAGGGGTCTCCAGCCTCGCAGGGGAGACTGAAGAGTATACAATTCTAGCAACGGGCTCAGTGTAATCAGAGAGAGACACCCAGGAGTACCGAGGGGACCTAACTCTGCCTGGAGACGTGGATTTCCAGGGAGCAGTGACTGACCTGGGTTCTGAAGGATGAATAGAGGTTTACCAGGTGGATGAGGCTGGGAAGTGCTTCCAGATAAAAGGCACAGGCGGTGCCAAAGCGCAGAGGCAGGAATGTCAGGAGCCTATCAGTACCTCACTGGGGAGGAGTAGCAGGTGGGGTTGCAGGGAGGGTTCAAAAGGCATGCCATGGAGACTGACTTTCTCCTGTGAGGTGGTGGGAATAAGGTGAAGGGATTTAATCAGATGGTAGTTTAAAAACGAGATGGTGTTTGCATGATGGTAGTATGGAGCAAGCGAAGAGAGGCACAGCTGGGGGTGGGACTAGCAAGGAGGCTCTTACCTGGTCCACGTGGAAAGTAATGTGAGTCTTGGCTGAGGACACACCCAGGAGAGAAGAACAGAGAACCAGAAGACCAGGAAGTCTAGGTCTTGAAATGCTAGAATCTACACGAAACACCTATTTCTTGAAAAGCTTAGTTATTAGGATCTTCATTTGAGGAGGTTGCACAGAGTAGTGGTAGAGTGGCCTGTATCTGGGGAGTGCACACACACGCACGCACATGAACGCACACGCACGCACACACGCACGCACATGAACGCACACGCACGCACGCACACACGCACGCACACACACTGCAGGTAAAAAATAGAAGGAAAACACCCAGCAAAGGAACAAGCACACACAATGACACCTATCCTCATCCAGTCTGAAATCAGTGGGTGTGTTGTGTAGGATGGAAAGAGACAGGGGAGTGTTAAGCTGTGGACAGGGGAGGGATGAGACGAACTGAATGCCAGGTAACAAATTTCCCCCAAAGTTAGTAGCCTAAAGCAGCAAGTCCTTTTTATTGGGGTGCATTTGATCTACAATGGTTCAGGTGCAGAGCTAAGTGGCTCAGTTTTATATATATATATATATATATATATACTCTTTAGGGTTCTTTTCTAAGATATTAGATATCACTAATGTGCTACACAGTAGGTTCTGTATATCTATTTTATGCATAGTAGTTTGTTTCTCTTAATCCCAAATTCCCAATTTACCCCCCCATCTCTTCATCCTTTGGTAACCCTGTTTGTTTTCTGTGTCAAAGGAGCAAGTATTTCTTGTCTCACAGAATTTGGGAGTGGTTTGGCTGGAGGGTTGCAGCTTTGAATCTCTCATGAGGCTGCAGCCAGGCTGCGATGGAAGTCTTGAGTGGGGCTGGACCCGATTCTGAGATGCTGAACTCATTTGGCTTTTGGTGGGAGGTCCTGGTTCCTCACCACAAGGACCTTTCCGTTGGGCAGCTTGAGTGTTCATGACATGCAACTTGCTTCCCATGGGGAGTGAGCCCAGAGAACACGGGAGGTACCAGAAAGGTCTACGTGACCTGGTTGTCCCCACGATGCCCCAGGGGTCATGCAGCCCTGCCCTGCTCCTGGGGGAGGGGCTCCTCAGGGTCGTGGGTTCGGGAGGGCAGGGTTGTTGGGGGCCATCTCGGAGACACAGGTGTGCCTGGAGCTGACTGAGGGCAGAGCAGGTGTGGAGGAAAGGGAGCAAGGCTTGGAGAAGAAGCTGATTAACAGACAGTCATCCTGCCCGCGTTCTACCATGAGCCTCGTCTGTGGAGTGAGGCTCATCACCCAAATGCTGGCGGGCGGTCGGGAAGGTCATTGGAGAGAACATGCTTTTTGGCGCCTGCAGGGCACTCTAGTATGGTGCTGTGTAAAGTGATTGTGCAAGCAGAAGAGATCCCTGTGAAGGTCTGGGATTCTTCTGGAAGGGAGGCTTAGACTTGCTGAGTCTAGGAGGACTTCACTGAAGACACTCGACCCTTTATTTCTGTGGCTGCAGAAATCCCATAAATACCATTTATTTATCGGCTGCTTCTACATTCAGGAGAGGCACCATTGCGACTCCGCTTCATTTTCTCAGTGATGCTGACAAATGGAATCCACAAGTCGCACTTTACAGGAGAGGATACTGAGGCTCAGGGTGTGTAGAGAACTAGCCCTGAAATGGATGGAGCTGGCATTGCAAGTCCAGGCCTGCTGGACCCTGATGGTGTTCGGGGAAGGGGCTCAGCAGGACTGGCCCCTGTTGTCCATATCTGGGACTGGGATGTCCTCAGGGTCGTTCTGCAGGTCAGCGACAAGGGGAGGGTGTAGGGGGAGCGACAGGGCTTCTCTTAGCCGCACCCCCACCCCCTAAAGCTCTTGGTCCTGAGCAGATGACGGCTCTTCGTGTATTCGTTGCATGTGTGACCAGCCCGCCAGCTGCTGCCATCCCCAAGCTGGGGATTAGGGTGACGAGGCCCACAGGGACCTCCGGAGCTGGCTACGGGCCAGAGCCGCAAGGGGTTGGGGCTCCTGGGAGCTGGGTTCCCAGGCCGCTCTGGGAAAAGCATTTGCAGTGGGGCTGCTCCAGGTGCCAGGCGAGACCATCAATCCCTCACTCTTTGGAGCAGCGAGTTTATAAAGTAGCAATTAAACAAGAGCTCTGTAAGTGCTTCTGGGAACTGCCCTGAATGCATTTTCCAAACATAAATAACAGGACCTCCACCGGGCAGAGCCCACGCAGACGGGCAGCCTGGCGGCCGGAAGGGAGCCCGGCGGAGCCTGAGAGCCAGGCCTGCGCCCCGGTGCCCGCTCTGGGTGGGTGGCAAGTCCATTTGTCTTGTCCGCCTGGGTGGCATTGCGGCCTGCCGGGACAGGTCGCCGGGACGGGATGGTGGCGGTGACTGCCTGCTCGCTCAGGGAGGCCGTGATCACTGGCTGTCCCGGAGATGGTGAAGACGAGGGAGCAGAGTTGACAGCAGTGACGGCGTTTATCCTGTGAGCCCCTACTCTGGGCCAAGAGCCCACACATCCATATTATTGGGAGGTCTGGAGACTCGTCCAAGGTGACAGCATGTCCCAGAGGAGGATTTTCAGCATCTCATGTTAACCAGTCTCGTGACACGCGGGGTGCTGTTCTGAGAAGCCAACACTCTTATTATCCTGTTTTGCAGAAGAGAAACTGAGGCAGGGGGAAGCCCCTGCTCTGAACCCCGCACTGTGCTGCCATGGAGCCTGGGACCTGAGCCCCGACCCCAGGCGCCCCTCCATCTTCTCGGTTCAGGTGTAGTTCCCGTCGCCTGTCTGTCCCCCCACCCTGAGTGGTCCAGAGAACAGTTCTGGCCGCGCCCACCCTGCCCGCCCCCTTCCCCTCGGTGCCGCCCCCTGCGCATGCTGCGGTCCCGGGGGCCAGCCCCCCAGCGAGGTGGGGAGCCCCTGGGCCGCGCTCACAACCTCGCACCCGTGCTCAGGCTGGCCTGTCCTCCTGGGTTCTCTTTCCTCACTTGTCCGTCTCAGAATTAAAAAACACTGAGGGATGTGAAGTCACCAGATGGGTTACTCTCTGTGTATTTCCTGACCATCCATCCCACCCCACCCCCACCATCTGGCTGAACTGGGTGCTCCTCCTCTGGGAACACCTCCATCAGAATGCACAGCAGAGTCTCATTCTTGCTGCTTTTCTAGTCTGTGCTGGTACTGATGAGTGGGTAGGTGGAGCCATTTTTCGGAGAGGAAACATCATGTCTGATCCTGGGTTCCTGAAGGCTATTCTCACCCCGTCGGAGCAGTGGGCTAGTAAGATGATTGATCTGAATGAGAACTGACTTTGGCTCTGCCACTGACTTGCTGTGTGACCTTAGCCAAGTCACTTCATGTCTCTGAGCCTCGGTATTCTCATATGTAAAACAGGAGCAATTATATCCTCCTAGAGCCAGACATCCTGGAATGTGAAATCAGAAGAATCACTATGAACAAAGCTAGTGGAGGGGATGGAATTCCAGTTGAGCTATTTCAAATCCTAAAAGATGATGCTGTGAAAGTGCTGCACTCTATATGCCAGCACATTTGGAAAACTCAGCAGTGGCCACGGGACTGGAAAAGGTCAGTTTTCATTCCAATCCCAAAGAAAGGCAATGCCAAAGAATGTTCAAACTACTGCACAATTGCACTCACCTCACACAGTAGTAGCAAAGTAATGCTCAAAATTCTCCAAGCCAGGCTTCAATAGTACATGAACCGTGAACTTCCAGATGTTCAAGCTGGATTTAGAAAAGGCAAGGAACCAGAGATCAGATTGCCAACATCCGTTGGATAATAGAAAAAGCAAAAGAGTTCCAGAAAAACATCTACTTCTGCTTTATTGACTATGCCAAAGTCTTTGGCTGTGTGGATCACAACACACTGTGGAAAATTCTTAAAGAGATGGGAATACCAGAACACCTTACCTGCCTCCTGGGAAATCTGTATGCAGATCAAGAAGCAACAGTTAGAACTGGATTTGGAATAAGAGACTGGTTCCAAATCGGGAAAGGAGTATGTCAAAGCTCTGTATTGTCACCCTGCTTATTTAACTTATATGCAGAGTACATCATGAGAAACGCTGGGCTGGAGGAAGCACAAGCTGAAATCAAGATTGCCAGGAGAAATATCAATAACCAGATGTCACCCTTATGGCAGAAAGAGAAGAAGAACTAAAGAGCCTCTTGATGAAAGTGAAAGAGAAGAGTGAAAATGTAAAATTCAACATTCAGAAAACTAAGATTATGGCATCCGGTCCCATCACTTCATGGCAAATAGATGGAGAAACAATGGAAACAATGACAGACTTTATTTTTGGGGGTTCCCAAATCACTGCAGATGGTAACTGCATTCACGAAACTAAAAGACGCTTGCTCCTTAGAAGAAAAGCCATGACCAACCTTTACAGCATATTAAAAAGCAGAGACGTTACTTTGCCAACAAAGGTCCGTCCAGTCAAGGCTATGGTTTTTCCAGTAGTCATGTATGGGTGTGAGAGTTGGACTATAAAGAAAGCTGAGCACCAAAGAACTGATGCTTTTGAACTGTGGTGTTGGAGAAGACTCCTGAGAGTCTCTTGGACTGTTAGGAGATCACACCAGTCCATCCTAAAAGAAATCAGTCCTGAATATTCAGTGGAAGGGCTGATGCTGAAGCTGAAGGTCCAATACTTTGGCCACCTGATGGGAAGAACTGACTCATTGGAAAAGACCCTGATGCTGGGAAAGATTGAAGGCGGGAGGAGAAGGGGATGACAGAGGATGAGATGGTTGGATGGCATCACCGACTCAATGGGCATGAGCAAACTCTGGGAGTTGGTGATGGACAGGGGAGCCTGGCGTGCTGCAGTCCATGGGGTTGAAAAAAGCCAGACATGACTGAGCCACTGAACTGAACTGATACCTTCCTGGCAGGGTTCTTTGGAGGTCTAAACAGAATACAGAAAGCAAAAGCACCCAGCACATGATGGGTGCTTAATAAACATTAGTTTCCCTCCCCTTTCCCTTTCCCTGCAGAGGCTGGGGGTAATCAGGGGGGCAGCATGACAGCCCTTTGCAGTGCACGTCTTGCAGGCTTACAGTTTTTCCTCCACTTCACCACGGTGGGGTTCCTTGCTTTCTGCACAAGATCAGGACCACAGTGGGCTCCTTTCTCTGCTTCTTCTGGGGTGATGACGCTGATTTCACCACCAGCACACTGTCATGTTCCAACTAAATGCAGCATTTCTTGAAGGCTGTCTTTCCCGCAGTCCCTCAGCAGAAGATCCCGTCGTAAAAAGCCCATCAAGAATCCGGCCCCTGTTCATTCCTGAGCTGGGAGTCAGTGATTTCCCTGTCTCAGACGCCATCGGAGTTGCCAGTGATTAAGAAACTCGTATATTTTCACACTCATTAAAAGAAACATGATGTTCACGATTCCAAGAAAAGCCATCCTTGTTTGTAGACCCTGTAATATATTGGGAACGCCTCTTAATTGGCTTCTAGGACTCGGTGTCAGAAGTCAGACCCAAGTTTGTTTATTGACACAAGGAAAAAAATAAAACGTCGTATAATTAGTTGAGTGACTGCCTCTAAATTCAGTAACTCCCATCGGTATGTGGCCTTGTCAGGGTTTAAGATTCCATTTCGGGTTATGAAAGAGGCCGGGTCCTAGGTAGTCCAGACGCGGGCCGGCCTGCATCATAGCTATTGTACAAATGGGCTCAGTGTGCTGTTTGTGTTAAGATGGAAAACTTTTACATGTTTGATTTTTATGCAAGTCAATTAACTTGTTTTTTATAACTGTAAGGGCTTGCTTTGCAAATAAGATTACTTACCACTATAAATTATGGGAACATAGGGGCCTATTCAGACAAAATGCTACACACCCCTGAGCCGTGCACCAGGCCGCATGCCGGCCTTCTGCAGGAGGGGACGGCCGAGGCGAGCGGAGAAGGGCAGGAGGACCGAGGGGGTTATTTTAGTGCATCCTCAGGGGCCTTCCAGGAGGAATGCAACGGGGCCTGGGGGGGCCTGGGGGTGGGGACCGGGGACTGAACCAGAATGCTCTTCTCTGTGAAGCTTACCTCCTACCCCAACTCGCCCAGGTTGTGCAGAGCGGGCCAAGGCCTTGCCTTACATGGCAACGGAGGAATCTGCTTTGAGCAGGCTTTTTGTTTTGGGGGGTTTGCCGCTTGGTGACAGCACACCCCCCTGAAATCTGAAGTCTGGGGTAAGGCCGAGGCCGGGCTTTCTCCTGCCTGTCGTCCCGTCTGCCCTTCTGCTGCGACAGCGCCGTGCCCATCCTGGCAGTCGATGGGCCACCCCCTCCCACAGGGCGAATGGAAGGGGCGAGGGCAGGGCGGAGGGAGCAGGGGGCACTCCTGGCAGCTCGGCGGTGGGGACGGGGTCAGGCGGGGCGGGAAGGAGCGCCTTGGTTTGGCGGAGGGCGCGGTGGGCCTCGGGGGAGCCCCAGGAAGTGGAGGAGGGCTTCCGGCTCTCAGGCTCCTTGAGCGTGGACGGTTCCTTCCGCTTCTGGGTCCCGGGTCTTTTCTCACCCGGGACAGGGGAACAGCACACCTCCCGGGGCAGGGGCAAGACAGGGGATTCTCCGCAGGGGCCATTCTGCCCCGTCCAGCCCCGTGGGCATTAGGCAACGGCCGGAGGCATTGTAGTCGCTGCCGCCCAGGCGGTTACTGTTATCCAGGAGGAAGAGGCCAGGAATGCTGCCAGCCGTGCTGCAGGGCCCAGGACAGCCCGGCAGCAGTTAATGACAGTAGTCCTAACAGAAATTACGGTGATCATATTCCTATTCAATCCTGAAGGAAATCAATCCTGAATATTCATTGGAAGGACTGATGCTGAAGCTGAAGGTCTGATACTGTGGCCACCTGATGGGAACAACTGACTCACTGGAAAAGACCCTGATGCTGGGGAAGATTGAGGGCAGGAGGAGAAGGGGAGGACAGAGGATGAGATGGTTGGATGGCGTTGTTGACTCAATGGACAGGAGTCTGAGCAAACTCCGGGAGTTGGTGATGGACAGGGAAGCTTGGCGTGCTGCAGTCCGTGGGAGCTCAAGGAGTTGAATATGACTGAGTGACTGAACAACAAATTCCTATCCTGCTGAGAAAGAAACTAGGGCTTAAAAGTATGAAGTCACTTGTCTAAAATCACACAGATATATCTCCAAGTGCTGGACTCCTCTCACATACTTGTGAGGGGAATCAGGATACATATGATGTTCTCATGAAACAAAGTCAAATGTCATTGTCAAATGTCACTGTCAGGCTTGACTTCACCTAATTTGCAAATACTTCCCAAAGGGAGTCTTTCCTTCTTAAGGTAATTGTACTTTCTTCCACACCCCTTGAATATTTTGTAGCCACTCTTTTTGGGTCATAGGTCATGGCCTCCATGTCTGTCACCTCTATTGAATTGGGGTCTCTTTGAGGGTAAGGACCATATCTTAATCTTCTTGACAGATCTCTGTGAGCTTCAGTTTCCTTTTCCAGAAAATGAGAACAATGGCTCCCACCTTGCCAGGTAGGCCTCCATTCAATGTTTGTGGGACACCTGGATGAAGCAATGATGTTGACTTTCCTTCATGCCCTAGTCTCTGTGACCCCCCCTTCCCCCTTCCTCCTCACTTGCTTGATGTCACATTTGGGTGCCAAGCGCCAGAGAAAGCAAAAGCTCTGTGGAGACTGTGAGACGCATCATTGTGCTCTGAGGGTTTTATCTTGTTTTTGAAAATGTGGTTTATTGGAACGCTGAGGATCAATGGTATCAAAGGCGACTGGCCTTCGAGAATCCAGTTTTCACCACAAATAGGAACCGATGGTGAGATTTAAACTTGCAAATAAATTTCTGCTGTGGCTGTTTAGATCATCAACAAATCGAATGTCCCTAAAAGAGATGAGAATTTAGGTGGCCACTTGGCAACCCCACGGAGCTCTGAGTGCCCAACATTGGCAGATGGCAAGATTCACATCCAGCCCATATGTGCTCCCCACTGAGCCACTCACAAAGTATGTCCACTCAATGGAGGCCTTGGAAACTCCTTAGACATCTTGGCCTTTACTCTGTTCAAGTCTGAGTCTGGCATCATTATGCAATCAGTTCTATTCTAGGCGCTGTGGGGTCAGAGTGTAAGTGACAAGGGCTTTGTTCACTAAATCATTAGTGGTTTTGAGGATACATCACTCATTCATTCATTCATTCATTTGACAAACATTTTTTAGTGTATTCTGTGCAAACAGCTGTGTGTTTGTGGGCAAACCAACCTCTGTGAGCCTCGGTTTTCTCTTCTATATAATAGGAATAGAAAAGCTTACTTCGTGAGGCTCAGTGTACAATTTCAGGCATACGGCAGCTACCCAGCAAATGACGGTTATTCTTATTAGATTCCAGAAAGCTATGATTCTTCACAGTTATCAGTTAAGGCATAAAAGATGTTTATATAAATGTATTCAGTGACATACAAATGAGTGTTAACATGTTGAGGACTCCAAACACTACCCCTGAATGATCTTAGAAGTCTCCACAGAGGAGGTTAGATATAAGTCTCAAGTAAGGAACAGCCCAGATCTTAGAGCTAGAATTAAGATTCAATAAGAAAGGTTGTTAGTAAGATCTCTTTGCCTCCAGCCTGGCACAGTACAATTATTGTTATTTTCTCATTTTCAAGTTGAAGAAACTAGAAGTAAATGAGATGAAGAATCTTATGCCCAAAAGTTAGATACTACCAATATGTTATTTTCACAAATGAGGTAACTGAGGCAGAGAAAAAATAATGCTCCCCCAGTGACACAGACCTCAAATGAGACTGAAGTACCCTGACTTCAGAGACTAGGATTGTAACCCCTGGACTCATTGGGAACAGGGGCTCATAGGAAGAACACTGGGTTTGGAGTCAGACCAACTTAGATTCTAATCTCTGCTCTAGCTAGTACTATCTCGTCAAGCTGGGAAAGGCAATTAACCTTCTGGGCTCTGGCTTCCTTATTTGGGAATTTGAAATGATGATATCCACCCTGTAGGACCCTCATAGAATAATAAACAGATATGTGAAGAGTTTTGCATAGCTCCTTAGATAGAGTGGGATTTCCCTAGTGGTCCAGTGGCTAAGACTTCACACTTCTAATGCAGGAGAACCAGGTTTGATCCCTGGGTCAGGAAGACCCCTTGGAGAAGGTAATGGCTATCCACTCCAATATTCTATGGATTTTGCTGGTGTCTTGGATGGTAAAGAATCTGCCTGCAGTGCAAGAGACCCGGGTTCAATCTCTGGGTCAGGAAGATCCCCTAGAGTAGGAAATGGCAACCCACTCCAGTATTCTTGCCTGGAAAATTCCATGGACAGAGGAGCCTGGTGGGTTATAGTCCATGGGGTTACAAAGAGTTGGACACGACTGAGCGACTAACACTTCATGACTTACAGTAAATTATATCTCATACTGTCATAAACTCTTAAAGTTTACAAGGACTTTCGCAAACATGACTGCATGGAATTTTCTCAGATGCCCAATGAGGTATACAGGGGAGAGATTTTTATCTCCCTTCTGTGAATGAGGAAAGTGATCCAGAGAGGCAGAGAAACGTAAAGGGAACTGTTCTAAATTCTCCCAGCTGTTTATATCAGCTAAGCAACACAGATATTCCAGCATTACATTATCTTGAAGGGTATAAAGGATTGGTCCCATTTTTCTAGATGAGCAGCTGAGGCTCACGGAAACGATGTCTCTTGCAGTGTCTATAGAACCAATCACAAGGAGGACGGAGATTTACACCGAGGTTTTGTGCGGACCCCAGGCATGCCTACGGTGGCGTGATTTGCTTCTGGGTCACAAGGCAGAGAAGGAACGGCCAAGAAAGACTCCCACCTTGGTCCCCAGCTCCAACTCTCTCCCTCCTTCACCTTACTGCATGGATTAAGCCCTCAAATGAGATGGATTCCAAATTCTAAGCAAACATTGGCTTATGCAAAAGGTTAAAAAACCAGAACCTCAGAGATAAGAATATCACCTGCCTTGATTAAACATAGGAAATCTGCCCATTATGGATAAGATTTGCTGTCTACGGGAAACCTTCCCAGACATAAACTGTTCCTATCTTCCAGCCAAAGTGATTTGGAGATGGCTTAACTAAAGAGACTTAAGCTGACCCACCTACAAGGTAATCAATGAAAAGGGACCCTGACTTTGGGAAATGTAATCTGCCATTAAAATCTTTGAGAATGATGGGTGTGGCCCTATGTTCTGTGTGACCGGAAGGTCTCTATGGATTGTGGGAAAGAGGGTGACCTGGAACCAGAGAGATAGGTATCAAGTTTGGGTTTCTCCGCTCTTGGCTGAATCACTCAATTTCTTTATGTATAATGGTGATAGTGATTTTTTTTTTTTTTTTTGCCACCACAGGATTATTTGAGACTCTGAAAACATAATGGATAGTGAAACTGCATTGTATAATATCTCCAACATTTTTTCCTTGGGGGAAGAAGCATGGAGAATAGTAAAAGAATTGGAGAGTACAGATATCTCTCTGTATCATTATTATACTCCAGAGGAGAGAGGTACCACTTGGTCTTGAGAAAAGAGCAATGCATCCTTGTGCTTATGATGTGTTTCACCAGATCCGGCTTTATAAACATGATGATGTTGATGATGACAGAGTACTTGACTGTTCACAACACACTTCCACATACAGTTATCATTTTCAATTCCCTGAGCTGACCATGCAGCTCTCTTACTTTCTGACCATTCTACAATGTTGCTACTGCTGCCTGTAATATTTTTCCCTTTTCTTTGCTGGACTATTTATCCTTCAATATCAATTTAGGGATCTTGTTCTTAGGGAAATAGTTTCTGACCTATTCTGCTCCCAACCTGGGTGAAGAGCCTTTTTGAGTGCTTTTTTGATCCCATCACTCATGTTGGAACTGCCTATTATTTGCCTATAGCTCCCCCATCCTCTTTCCATGACAGCTGATATTGACCTTTGTTCATCTTCGGACTCCCACACCTCCTAGAACAGGAGTAGGCACATGAAGAGTGGTAATGTACATTGCTGTAGGTATGAATGAATAGCGGAGTTTGACTTTCATGATAATCACATCAGGAAGGTAAGGAGGGCTAGAAGACACCTGAGAAGTGGTCCAAGACAATTCTCTATGTCAGACAGAGGAACCAAAACCCGCAAATTAGAGTCCTGAAGGCACTCTGCCTATTAGTGGCAGAGGCACATTAGACACGGCCCTTTGACTGGTTCACAACTGTTCTTTCTGTTTGTTCTGAGTCTGGTCTCCGAGCAACCTCGGGATGATGTTAGACATTTAGGTACCTTGTTCTTGGGCTGGGAACCCTCCAGACAGTAATCAAGGTTATGTAATGAAAAGGACACTGGGGTTATCCTTGACCCCTCCCCTCTCTGTTCTCTCTGGAGCCAATCAATCACCAAGACCTGTCAATTTTACCTCCCAAGAATTTCTTGCATCAACCATCTCCTCTCCATCCTAATCTTTCTATGACAAAAGACTACTCAATCTTGAGCCCAGACACTGCCAAGTTTTCTAATTGGTCTCTTCTTCTGATCCACCCTCTACATGATATATAGAACTCTTCCTTGGCTTCCAGTGAACCCTTCTGTGATGGTACATGAGAGTCCATGCCATGTGAACCCTTCAGTGGCTCCCAGTGACTTTGGAGAGAGTCCAAATTCCTGAATGTGGATTCCAAGGCCCTCTATTGTATGGCCCCTGACTTTCACCAGAGTTTTAATTTTCCCATCATTCTCAGGGACACTCTATGTAACCCTGATCTGTATAAGGTTCCCACTTTACACCGAGCTATTTCAGATCCCCATGCCTGTGGTCATGCCATTCCCCCTACCAGGAATGCCTCATCCTTTCCCCTTTGCCCCCCTATTTCGCCTGACTCGCTCTTACTCATCCTTTGACTTGTTGAAGCTCCCGGACTGGACTGAGAACTCACACAACAACATTTGCCCACCTCATGGTCAGAAACCAGTCTTGCTGCCTCTCTATAGCTCCAGCACCTGGCTTAGCAGGTACACTGTAAATTATGTACCTCAGCATGCCTACAAGAGTTAAGATCGGAGTTTCAATCCTATCTTCATACAGCTGTGTGGCCTTGAGCATATCATTTCCCTCTTTGGACTTCAGTAGTAACGGCCATGTGTGCTGGGCTGTGCTTAGTCACTCAGCTGCATCCGACTCTCTGAGACCCCATGGACTGTAGCCAGCCAGGCACCTCTGTCCATGGGGATTCTCCAGGCAAGAATAGCAGAGTGTGTTGCCATGTCCTTCTCCAGGGGATCTACCCAACCCAGGAATCAAACCCAGGTCTCCCACCTTGCAGGCAGATTCTTTACCATCTGAGCCACCAGGTAGACCTGATATAAGGTTTAATTCCTCCACTGTGAAATGGACCTAATCTTTAAGTTCCCTTCAAATTCTAAATGACACGCTTGCCACATCAATTCCACAGGCATAGTATTACCACATTAAATAGTAGTATCTAAATGGTGTCCAGGATCAGCAGTAGCATGATGGCCAAGGAATCAGACTTGACCTCAGATGTAGAGGTTGTGAACAACCGATTGGTGTTGTCTTACAGACTCAGTTTCCTGGTCTCAAAAAATGGCAGTAATAAAAGGCCTACCTCAGGTAGATGGGAGGATGGAGTGAGACGCTCTGTGTGATGTGGTATGTGGCCCCTTGCACTCAGGGTAACTGTAGAGGATGGCTCTGAGCAACCTACCTCACTTGATAGGGTATCACAAGAACCGTGAGGTCCAGCATCTGAGAGCTGGAGCAAGGTATGCATTCTGTAATTCCAGACTTGCAAGGATGAGGCTCAGATTTTTCATCCAGGGACCTCATCAGCCCAAAAGGCTGGAAATAGCAAGCCTCCCTTAATTATAATCTGCCACAGGGGCTGAAGACTCCAAGTAGTCTCACCAGTACCCTTGCTTGGGGAAGGCTCATCTAGGGGTTTGGGTTCTTTTGCTCTGCCTCCATCCTAGACAGAGGATTGTTTTATTTGCTTGTTTTTAAAGTGGAGTTTCTCTAACCGTGTCCCCTTTGCTTCCTCCTTTGGGAAAATGTCCCACTGCCTTTTGGGTGAGGCTAGCCGAGCCCTCCGAATGAGTTAGATCTGACCAGTCTTGATCAGCAAGATAAGGGGATGGGAGAGACAGCAACTATGCCACCTCCGCATTGCTGCTGGGGTGTGTTGCCATGGCTACCAAAGGCAGGGAAGCAAAAGAAGCGGAAGAAAAACAAAAGCCATAATATGTGTATACGTATGTGTCTGTGTGTGACTGCTTGCACATGTATGCAAGAGAGCTGGAGAAAAGGGGAAGGTTAGTCATTTTGGGAGCGAACAGACATTTTAACAACTGGATTGAAATTGTCCAAGGTGCATGAACATTCCCATTCCCTGTGTGAGGTGACCCCCCTCATGATGCCACATGGTCAGAACAGGCCCCGGCATCTTGGCCCCCGTTTCTCTCCTTCTTCTCCCTTGCCATTTGCCTCAACCCCGTAAAATGCTCTTCTGAAGTTGCCACATATGGCAGGCATGGTTCTGGGCACCTGTGTTTCTTACCTGCTTTCATCCTTGCAATACTCCTGCGAGGTAGGGGGTGCTACTCCTATTGTGCAGATGAGGGGTTAAGGAGAACAGCACAATGGCTGTGAAGTCAGAAGGTCTGAGTGAACCCCGGATCTGCCTCCTCACTGTGTAACCTTCAGTTGCTGCTGTGTGTCCCAGTGCTCGCATCTGCAGGCAGTGGTACCAGCCCTTCCCTTAAGGATGGGGATGGTTGGTACAGGCTGTGGCACGCGGTGAGCACCTAAGATGACTGCTGCTGGCCCTGAGTTTTCTCAGGGACGGACAGTGGGGAAGGAAAGAGTTTTTAATTCACTGTGAGTGCACAACCCCTGCCATGAATGGGGGAACCACATTACCATGGCTTCACCGCTGCTGGGGATGGGGAAAGACTGGCAGGATTGTAGACAGTCACTTCTTGCATAGCCCAGTTGGTAAAGACTCCTCCTGCAAGGCAGGAGACCCTGGTTCGATTCCTGGGTTGGGAAGATCTGCTGGAGAAGGGAGAGGCTACCCACTCCAGTGTTCTGGCCTGGAGAATTCCATGGACTGTATAGTCCATGGGGTCACAACGAGTTGGACATGACTGAGCAACTTTCACTTTCAAGTCACTTAGTCGTGTCCAACTCTTTGCAAACCCCATGGACTGTAGCCTGCCAGGTTCGTCTGTCCATGGAATTCTTCAGGCCAGAATACTGGAGTGGGTAGCCATTTCCTTCTCTGGGGATCTTCCTGACCCAGGGATCAAGCCCAGGTCTCCAGTGTTGCAGGCAGATTCTTTACCATCTGAGCCACCAGCTTCTCCACATGGGCTGCCCATCCGGAGCTCTGACACTCTAAAACTTAAGCTCTTTCTGCTCATCGTGTTCACCTGACTGAGATGCTGGGCTGACTTTCCCAACCTGGGGAAGCTCGTGTCTCTGGAGACATTTGCAGGAGGAGCAGTCGTGGCTGGTCTCCGAGACCCAGCCTGTGCCTGGCAGGGAGGAAGGCATGCAGCTCTCAGGGCTCTGGAGACCCTAGAAGGGTCTCCCTGACATTGTGGGTGAAGAGGTCTAACTACTGACTGACTGCTTCATTCAGGAACTCAGAAAAAAGATAATCATGTCGAGTGTTTTAAAAAGTGATTTGTGTGGTATATATAGTCAATGGAATATTACTCAGCTATAAAAAGGAACACATTTAAAAAAAAAATAAAAAAAAAAAAAGGAACACATTTGAGTTAGTTCTATTGAGGTGGATGATCCTAGAACCTATTACACAGAGTGAAGTGAGTCAGAAAGAGAAAGACAAATAACATATTCTAACACATGTAGACGGAATCTAGAAAAATGGTACTGAAGAATTTATTTATAGGGCAACAGTGGAGAAACAGACAGAGAATAGGCATATGAACCTGGGGAGAGGGGAGGAGGGGGTGAGATGTATGGAAAGAGTAACATGGAAATTTACATTGCCATATATAAAACAGAGAGCCAACGGGAATTTGCTGTATGGCTCAGGAAACTCACACAGGGGCTCTGTTTCAACCTAGAGGGGTGGGATGGGAGGGAGATGGGAGGGAGGGAGGGTCAAAAGGGAGGGGATATATGTACACCTATGGCTGGTTCATGTTGAGGTTTGACAGAAAACAGCAAAATTCTGTAAAGCACCTATCCTTCAATAAAAAATAAATTAACTTTAAAAAGTGATTTGAATATTGGGAGGATGGTAATATGGCTTATCGTGGGTGTCACTAGATTCTAGTCCCAGCTCCAGTGTTAATCAGCTTTGTTACCTTGGGCAAGCCTCTGCACCTCTCTGGACCTTGGTTTCCCCATCTCTAATGTGAAAGGCCTGGAACAATGGCAGTCACTTGATTTCTCTAATGTCCCTGCCACGCTGGTCTTCTGCGACTCTGACCTCAGTTGCTTCTGGTTTAAATAGGCTTCTGTTCCTCACGGTTGGATCTTCTGTCAAGTCTGCTCCTCACAAGACAGCAGCCTTTGCCTGGTGTTCACAGGCTTTTCCAGTGAGATGCCTGTAATCTCCGGGGTTATCTTTTCCCGTTTTCCTTCTCTGTCTGGGTGGGGACAAGCTGAGTGCTCTTTGGAGAAGCACATATTAATAACAGAGACTTGTGTTTGCTCAGGGTTTTAGAGCTTACGAAGGCATTAATATTATCAGTCACACAGCTGGGATGGGGTAAAAAGCTTAGCTTCAACTTCAAAGTCTCTACTTTTAACAACCCACATTACCTATGTCTTCAAAAGATCTCCTTAAGTTGAAGTTGGAATTAACCGATGTTCATTAAACAAACCAACACATTCTGTTTGGATCTGATTTTAAAAGAAAAAGCCAGAACCCCTTCTCATATCCAGTTACTCAGTTACTCATTCACCATATATTTACCAGATGCTTAATATGCGCCAAGCACTCTTTTGGAAAACATGGTTAGAAGGTAGAGTCAAATACAGCAGTTGCCCTCCAAGGGCTTCAAAATCCAGAGGAGCCACGTATGGTTCCATCCCAGCTTAAAAGTGCTGGACTAATGAGGTGAGATGCAGTATGCAAAATTGGAAAGAACATGGGTTCAGGAGTCTGAATCCTGGTTTTGCATCATGATTTTGCTACTAACAAAGAGTCCACGGGTAGTTCACCAAATCCCTCTGAACCTATCCATAGTAATACCACTTAGGATCTCTGCTGGAGTGTAAATGATATAGTGCACGTAAAGTGCCTAGGACATTGCCTGTCACATATGGGCAGTTAATATCTATTTATGCTTATTATTAATCATCGGCACTGTGGGAGGGCAAAGTGTGTCTTGACAATCCCACCCTGGCCGAGGGCTGAGGAGGTGCCCTGCGGGTTGTGCCCTGAAGGATGAGTAGGTCTTCCCTAGGGGGAATCCTGGTTTGGGGTGATGGGGCAAGGGTGGGGCAGGGGGCAATCCAGGTGTACGGAAAGCATCAAAGGGCTGACAAGTTCAGGCAGCCATGAGTAAGGTGGTGCGGCTGGTTGGTGGGGGTGGGGTGGAGCAGAAGATAATGACAGATTATCGTGGAAGGTAAATTGGGGTCATAGACTGTAAAGGACCTTGGGCGCCATGCTAAGGAAGTTAGGCATGGTTTTACAGTACAGGGGAGACCCTGGAAGTTTGCAGTGTGTGCTAGGGAAATAGCGATGCAAGTCTCAGTGTTAAAGATGGGACAAGGCTGGAAGTGAAGAAATTGACTGTGAGGGTGTTCAAAGGCCAAGGCGAGAGATGATAAGGGCCTGAGCTGTAGCTCATGGGGACAAGAGGATGCATTGAGAGGTGATTCGAGAGGTGCTGCTGGATACTTTGTTAGAGAGGAGAGGATGCTCACGAGAGGTAGACCAGAGTGATTGTGTGTCTTTTTTGTTTGTTTTGTTTTGACCATAAACTTGGGTGAATGGTGGGGACATAACTTAAGAAGGAGAAAACTTATTGGAAGGTTTAGGAATAATGTCAGGGTTCCGCTTTGAACGTGTGTTTGATGTGGTGAAGTCTGGAAGGCAGGTTCAGAGCTCAGGAGAAGAGTGTGGTCCAGGGATGCTGGCCACCCCAGTGTGGTAGTCACTGCCCCTTTCTGGTCTCAGCTTCCTCCTTTCCCTGGTGGTGGTCCCAGGTGGACAGACGTGCTCTCCATCCCCTGATTCTGCACGTTGACCCTTGAGGAGGCCTTGCCCTGCTGGCTGTGAGAGTCTCTGTCCCTGAAACGAGGTGAGCATTTCTAGGAGCAAGTCGTGTCTGGGTGATTCCTGCAAATAACTAGAAAAGAGGAATTTCTAGAATTCAAAGAAATTAGGGTGAATTCACTTGGGCTGAGTTCCTGTCTTGGTTTGTATAAAACAAATTCCCTGGTTTCCCAATTTCCCTTCACCCCGACGTAACCCTTTTTCTCTCAACTTTGCCTTTGGCCGCGGGTTTTCCTCCTCACCCACTCTTTGGCCTATAATAACAACAAAAACAACTGGCCCTAAATATGCAGCTTTTTCAGAGAAAAGAGGAACCCACTGATTCTTTCCTCCAGGTGTGGACTGTGCAGAGCTGAAGACTTGGGAAAGGAGCTGGTAGGACGTTCACCTTTCCCCCTGACTCAGAAGGGTGCTGCTCCGGCCCTGAGATTGGCCAGACGGAAGGGGACTGTCATTGACTGGATTCCTGCACCTCACCTGGAGCTACCTGCATGGAACCCACTAGAACACCCCAACACCCCAGAAAGGTGGATATTATGCCCGCTTTAGATATGTGGAAACTAAATCTCAGGGAACTCAAGTGTCATAACCGAGGCCCACAAACTCAGGGCCATAGACCAAGACTCAAACTCAGGCTAGTATTCATTCCCAAATCCAAGGCTCCCTCCCTGCCCCCACATCAAGCTCCGTTCTCAGGCAGAAAGGTTTTTGCCTCCAGGGCAAGTTATTCTTCAAGCCTCAGTTTCCTTATCTTTAAAACGATAATAAAAATTCTGGCTGTGCGCCCCTGTGCTGTCTGAAAGAGATAATAGATGTGAAAGTGGTTTTAAACTGTAAAGCATTAGGTCTGAGTCAGTCATTGTGTAATGTTCTTATTCCCTGGGCAGGGAAAGATCAAGTTTTAACTGTCCAGCAGATAAGACAATCTGTCCGATTTTTAAGGATTTCGGATATGGGGAAAGGTGACTTTTCCACCCATGACTGGTGAGTCTTGATATTTTCTCCAGGGAATCCCTCATTGCTATCTAGCTCCTGATGGAAACTGTATTTTGGGGGTGGAGCTCCTTTTATTTGAAGTGTCCTCGATTTGGTAAAAGAGTGTATCTGGCAACTTATCCTTCCCCACATCCTCCAGTGAGCAGAGACCTTGGGCGTCAGTAGCCTGGGAGTCGCTGTAATCCCCAGAACTGATAGCGTCATCTGAATAGTCCTGGCTCCTGGCTCTATATCACATATTGGGGCACATTCTTAAATTTTCCCTGGCTCACTATTTAACTGGAGATGGACTTTGAGCTCTGGTATCCTCAGAGCCCCAGACAGAACATGGCTGATACCAGGTAGCTGATCAGTTACTGCTTCTTCATTTATTCAGTGTGATCATGTATCCCTATGTATATAGGGATACACAACCAGAGATGCCGCCCAGTGAGAGCGCCACACGCCGCCACACACAGGAGCCCCACCTCGCCTCGACGAGCAAGAAGCCCGCACGCCCCAGCGAAGACCCAGCGCAGCCAGAAAAAGAGATAAACAAAATTATGTAAAAAAAAAAACAACCAACTCCCAATTGTGACATATCCTGTGATGAAAAAGGCCTGAGAGCTGAGGGAGCGTGGAGAGAGGGCCCTGACCTGCTCGCTGCAGGAAGGGGCTCTAAAGGGCAGGGCAGTGGTTAGGGGTGCTGGTAGCAGAGAGAGCACCCCCGGGGCTGAAGGGGCAGCAGCCGAGCTCGGTGTGAGCGAACCCGCGGGAGAGACTGTGTGCCTGGGGCCTAGAGGCAGGGGCGGGGGCCTCGGCCTGGGAAGGACTGTGGCCTTTATCCCCAAGAGTGAGGAGAAGCCACTGAGAAGGTTTCAGCATGGGAGTGACAAGACCACATGTGTGTCTTAAGGTCACTTGGGCAACAGCGTGGAGAATGGATTGGAGCTGGGCGAGCGTGGAATCAGGGAGGCTGGCTGGGATTATGAACTCAGAGATCCCGAAACCCCTCTGCGTGCCCCCGGCAGAGAGCTGAGTGTGGTTTGGATCTTGGAGCAACCGCCAGCGAATGTGCGAGGTCGGCAGTCACTAAGCTTCCTGTTTCCCCAGGCTCCCACATCTGTAAAATGGGGGAAGGATGACTTCCCTTGCCTGACTAATCTTTCCCTCTTAATTCCATAAGTTGAATACCAGTTGGGAGTCCTTTGCAACACAGGCTGGAAAGAGGCTGCCAAAACCAGCCACTGCGGGGCCTGTTTGCCTTGGCAGGTGTGGACCACCTGATTATCCTTACGCCCGTTCCGTAGACCAGCTATGTGGCAGCAGATGTGTGGCTAGTCTCCTGGGCCCAGCTCCAAGCAGAGAGAACTAACAGCAGCCTGATGTCCCATTACTGATGGAGAAGGAAATGGCAACCCAACTTCTTGCCTGGAGAATCCCGTGGACAGACGAGCCTGGTGGACTGCTGTCCATAGGGTCGCACAGGGTCGGACACGACGGAAGTGACTTAGCATGTATTCATGCATTGGAGAGGGAAATGGCAACCTGCTCCGGTATTCGTGCCTGGAGAATCCCAGGGACAGAGGAGCCTGGTGGGCTGCCGTCTATGGGGTCCCACAGAGTCGGACACGACTGAAGCGACTTAGCAGCAGCAGCAGCAGTCCTGTTACTGATGGCCCCAGCTCGTCCTGCTGCCAACACCTGGAACAAGCCCCGTGAGCATCCATCCTTTCCTCCACTTCTGTGAGCTTCCGCTCTCCTATCAGTGAAACAAGCCTATGCACATCGATCCTTCCAGGCAATATCTGTGACGTGCTACTATAGGGTAGGCCCTGGGTAGGCTCTGGGGACACAAGATAGACCTATGTCCTTCCCTTGGTTCACATCTCATTGCACATAAAACTATGTATATGAAAATGCTCTTAAAATTCTAATACTGTTTGTACTTGGAACAACTGTAAAGGGAGGGTTGAGCTAGAAATCTGGAAATTCTGCTTCTGACCCCAGTTCTCTTCCAAGGGAACTAGACCTGAAACACACGTCCACTGACCTTGAGTTGACAGGCCTGTGTCTTCAGTCGGATGGAGTTTATATGTTGTAATTCTATCTATCCTTGAAATCTGGATCCCCTTCCGAAATTCTGTACCTGGCTTCCTTTAGCACTTCCTGTTTTCTTAAAGATGCAACATTTGCTTTTGACTCTCAGTCCCCTCCTTATATTGAGTCCAGGGATCTCAAATGCATGCCGCCTGCAGTGGCTCTGTAGGGAATATGACGAGTGATGCATGCATGAGAAAGCTGGGGGCTGTGGCAAAAGAAGGGGGTTGTGCAGTTTGAAGGGGAGAGCTTCCTTTCAGCTCCAGAAAAAGATTCTTTTATTCAAAGAGGCGGGCTGGATCTAATTTCCGTTCTCCTTTAAAACCTCTCGGTTTTGTCCTTTTCTCTCCCCCCGCCCCCCATCACACCGTCCTCCAGAGCCAGAGGACAGTAGCAGTCTCATGCGTGGTCTTCCAGCCCACCGTTTTACCTTTCTGATCCCTTTTTACCAAACCTAAGCCGGAATCTTCCCACCTCCTCCCTTCTTCAAGAAACGACACTGACTCCCTAGAGACCCCGAGTCAGTTCACTGCACTTTACCTAGGATTGACTGAACACTCACCAGGACGGGTAAGGTATTGGATGCTGTGGAGACCAAAAGCATGAGTTACAATCAACAATTCAGTCACTTAAAAATCGCATGGACTGGGAGAGTGTTCAATCTTTGTGTACCGACCTTAGAGTCTGATGAAAATGACAGACCCCACTCCCAGAAAAAAACACAATACAAATAGGTAACTGCAAGTCATAGATACTAACTACAAACTGCGACGCTTCCTGTGAAGAAAAGGTCCTGAGAGCCAGCAGAGGATGAATGGAGAGGCCTGACCTGCATCCCAACCTGGACACCCCTCTTCTAAGCACCAGAGGTTAAGAACCCCCTTCCTTAAGAACGGGCAGCGCTCAGGGCTTAGTGTGATGCAGAGAAGGGGAATGGTTCTTGCCAAGGAAGCCCTAACACAGGAGACACAATGTCCCTTTGAAATCAGAGTCCTGGATTTGAGCTTCCACCTGCTGGGCCAGTCTCGTAACCTTTCTGAGCCTCACCTTTCTCATCTGTATAAGGGCAGTAAATGTTCCTCCTTTCAGGGAGAGAATGAAATAATCAAGGCGAAGCGCGGGCCGGCAGCGTCACTCAGAGTGTCGGGACCTTCTTTGCTCCTTGGACTCTCCCAGGTTTGCCTGGGAAGTGTCTGTGCTCCTTTCTTCATATCACCTCCAAATGCAAGTCCCTTCGGTGCTATCCGGACCCATCTGTCCGCTGGGGGAAATCCTATTGCCCCCCAAGCCCAGAATGCTTGTTTATCCCTGCCCTCTTTTTCGCTCTGTCCTTACTGTTCATTCATTCATTCACTCACTCATCTCAATGAGAGACTGATTCTCCAGGCTTCTCAGATTCCTCCCTCTTCTGGACAAGCCTGGAATCTCGGTGTGTGTGTGTGTGTGTGTGTGTGTGTGTGTGTGTGCACGTGCGCACACGCGCACGTGTGTGTAGGAGAGGGGTGGGGTGGGAGGAAGTGCTTCCATCTTAGATTCCTTTTCTGTGCCTGGTCCCTCGCAGGCCAGACACATCAGGTCTTTCTGGCCTTCCTCTCAGTCCTCACATCTAATCAGCCACCAAGTCCTCTCCAGGCCTCTGGCAAATGATCTTTTTATTCATTGGCATTGCTGTTCCTCAGGTATCAACGCTTAACTGATGTTTTTCTGGACCTTGGCAAGTTCCTCCTTAATGAATTTTCCAAGCTGTTATCCCATTTCCAATCCATCCTGGACACAGGCACCAAACTTAATTTGAAAATGACAGTCTTTTTTCATCTTTGTGTCTGGGACATACAACACAGAGCTTAGCTGATAGAAAGTGACTATGGTAGATTAAAGACGGCCCCGGATTCTTTGCTATTGTTTCTATTGAGCGGTGATGTCTAATTCCCTTCGCTTGGAATCTGTGCTGGTCTTAAACACTTGCTTACCATAGACTGCAGCAGAAACAAGGTCCTGGGACTTTTGAGACAATTTGGTAAGAAGTCTTGCAGCTTCCATTTAGATCTCTTGGAACACCTTCTCGTAGAGCCATGGGCTACCTACCATGTACAAAGTCCAATTGTTCTGAAGCCACCGGGTTTTCTATGAGAAAACCCAAGCCACATGGAGAAGTCACTTGTAGGAGGGCTGCTCAGCAGGTCAGTGGAGCTCCCAGCCCACAGAGAGGTGAAGTCGTTTGGGAGTGGACCCTCCCGCATTCTGCTGACTCCATGAGTATCAGAGATGAACTGCCCAGCTGAGGCCTTCCCGAAGTCCAGGCCCACAGAATCATGAGCAAAATAAAATGGTTGTTTGAAGACTGTCGGTTTTGGTGTAGCTCATTACATATCAGTAATAACCAAAATGGGGCTTTCCAGGTGGCACTCGTGGCAAAGAACCTACCCACCAATTCAGGAGATGCAGGAGACACAGGTTTGGTCCCTGGGTTGGGAAGATCCCCTAGAGAATGGCAACACACTCCAGTATTCTTGCCTAGGGACTCCCCGGTACAGAGGAGCCTGGAGGGCTGTGGGCCATAGGGTTGCAGAGTTGGACAGGACTGAAGCGACTTAGCATGCACACAATAACCACAACAGTGCTCAAAAACTGCTGAGTGAATAAATAATTCTTTTGCTGTAGGGCGCTAATAGTGTCATTGCCCTCTTGGAGAGCGCTTCGTGGCTCCCTATTGCCTGAGCAATAGCGTTTTGTGCCTTTAGTTGGCATTCAAGGTTCTTCATCATTAGGCTTCAGCCTGCTTTTCAGACCTTACTGTCTGCTCTCACCTGGGGTGGATCCATCCTATAGTGAAGTTTGTTTGAGCTGTTTCCCAAACATGCAAACACTTTTCCAGTGATATGTCCTTGCTTATGTATGCTACCTTCTCCACCTAAATGCCCTTTCCTCTCGTAGCCTCACCTCAGGAGGTCAGCAATCAATTGTCCTTAGGAGTCAGACACCTCCTCTGGTTGCCCAGGCCAGCAGGGAGTCCTCCTCCTCTTTCTGGCCCAGGTTCATTTGCTGGCTTGTTTAGCTCCTCTTTGCTTCCACACGCACATACCCTGTTCTTTCTTAACCTCTTCTCCTGCATTGTAAGCTCCTTGTTTTGGGGAGGGGGTGCGTGAGAGAGGTCCTGGCACCTCACAGGGTAAACAAAGATGTCGTGTGTGGCGTCCCAGGCATGGATCCTTGCAGAGCGTGAGTCAAGCCTGGACAGCGCATAATGTGGCACGGGGGTCTTCCAAGCCAGGTGTATGTGTGCTGGAATGGGGGAGGGGTATTTAGGAGCAGTGTAGGCTTTAGCATAAGCTCAGATTTTTGAGCCATAACCGTGCCACTGACTGTATCACTTTGGGTGAAACGCTTCAACTTTCTGAGCTCCAATTTCCTTATTTGGAAACTAAAGACTTCGGATGAGAATGTGTATAAAGGGCCTAGCTCGGCTCTTGGCACATGGCAAGCCATTAATAACTGTTTGCTGAACAGATGTGACAGGATGGTTGATCACCTTCCTGATGATCAGTTACAATTATGGCAAGATTGGAGAGAATGCTCTCACACCCCTCCCCCACCAATAAATAAAAATTGAGGGGGGGGGGAGAGAACAGTGAAGACGCACCAAGGAGACCCAGTCACCCTCAGCTATACTAATCTGTGTGATCTTCAGCAAGCCCCCCGAGGTCTCAGCCTTCTCATCTGTATATCGAGGGGTGGGCATTGGAATCTAAGCTCCCCTCCAGCTTGGGCATTCCAAGAGCATTAAAGAAAAAGGATGAATCACCCCTTCAAAATACCAGTATGGGCTGAGCCCTCCGCCTGCTGTCCACGTCCAGCACAGCTAAGAGCTCTTAATGCACAGCCAGCCTCCCCCTGCAGCTGCCACCAAACTTCAAGCCCCTTTCCCAGGAGTCTCAGAAGCAAGACTGATAATGGACCCCTGGCCTTCTCCATCTCAACAGGGAACCAGATCCCATTCCCAGACTCCAGGGGCCAGAGGGCCCTCCCCTAAGGGGGCTGGCTTTCCGTGGACATTTGGCCTCCGTGTGCGTGTGCGTCAAGTGTGGGGTTGCTGGAAGGGCGGAAGGAAGGGGAAAAAGGGAGGAGTTGAAAACAGAAGAGGGTTGATGAGTGAATTGGGGCAATTGGGGCAGGAGGACTAGGGTGCTGGGAAACCTTGCCATTCTCTTCCAGGATTATAAAGAAGTAGAAGTGTCTGTATCAGTAATAGTGATAAATCTCCATTCTGGGGGGGCGTGGTCCCTCAGCAGCTGCATAAATTCACAGACACGGGCTGTCAAAGCCTCAGAAGACACCGAGATCAGTTTTCCTTCTTACAGGAGGTAGACACGAGGTGACCGCAGAGGACAGTTTCTGGCCTCTCTGCCCAGAGCTCTCTACTCCTTTCCGCGTTGATGCTATTATTAGTATTATCAACATTAATAATAATGGAGACGTAACCGGCTGTGCCTTAGTCACGAGGTTCCAGGAACCAGAGCCGCCTTCGCTCTCTTGTGGGGCTGGCTGGGTTCTCCTGGATCTTCTCTGCTGGTCCGGAACCGCTGCGGGTCTGCCCTTTGGGTCTGTCTGTCCAGGGGTCTGTCTACTGCTGGTCACGTCTGCAGCCCGGGTCCTCCTAGCTCCCGCGGACTCCCGCTCTGAAAGCCGAGAAGCTCGCCGGCTGCGAGCGGGTTTTCCAAGTGGGCAGGGGTGGGGAGGAGGGGCAGGCGGGCCTGCGGGCGGAGGGAGGAGGGGGCGTCGCGAGGGGAAGACCTCGCATTGTAATCCAATGACATTGCCAACGTGGGGGCGGGGGCGCCGGCCTCGGCGCGCTCTCCGAGTTTTGGCTGCCCGCCCAGCTGGGAATAACTCTCTTCGCATAATTCGCGTGTTTACCAGGCATGAAAATTCTTGCTTTCGGCTCCCCCCGCCCCGTAAGCCCCCTCCCCTTCCCCCCCCCCCCCCCCCGCCCCACCACCCCCGCCCTGTGCAAGAGAGATTCTGTCTAAAAAAATATTGGCCCGGGGCACAGAAAGTTTTGCATAAATTCATAAGTGATGAATGGCTGATTTTAACATTATTTGGGTATTTGTCAGAACTTAACAAATATACATGGGGACGGCGGTTCATAAACTTAAACATCTCAATATCCCCTTTCTTCTGGAAATAAATTACGTTTGTTTGCCGGGCTTGGAGTCTTAAGGTAGCCGACATTAGGAATATTTTAAAAGCCATCATCCATCGAGCATGTCTCCCAGGCGCCAGGAAGATTAAATGAAAGAATCATAAGATGGAGGTCTTTAACTTTTAATCCTTTTACAATGAAGCCTCAGATAGTCGCGGGGGCAGGGTGCCCTCTCTGGGGGGAATAATGCCGTTATTCCTCTGCTCTCGGTTAATGAATACCCTAACGTCTGTCCCACGGCTGACGGAGGCAGCGCCGGGGAGGGGGTCCGGCTCCCGAGCCAGGCTATTGAAACTAGGAGCCACAGAGGCTGCGTCGGGAGGGAAGAAAGCGCCCGGCTGGAGGGACGGGGCGGGCGGGGCCGGGGGCTCGGCGGCTGCGCCGGGGACCAGCGCAGGTTTGAAATAATTAGCATAGATTCCTCGGGACTCCGGCCTGGGGGGCGGGACGCCGGGAGGGAGGCGCGGGGAGGTGGCCAGGGGGTGGGGAGGGAGCACAGGAGAGCGACTTCGGAGTCCAAGATAAATAAAAGGAGTGCTGAGCGGTGTCAGGAAGCCGGCCCACGTGGAGCGGCGCGGATGGGCGCCACCGCGGGCTGAGGCGCAGGGACGCGCGCGAGTCCCGAGCCGGCCTCGGGACGCTGGCTTCTCGAGGGGTGGGGTGGGGGGCATGTTTTGCACGTCCCTTTAAGAGGTCACAGGTCTGTTACCCCTTATAGAACCCACACGCTCAAAGATCTGACTCCGATTTCGCCCCCCTCTCCCACCCCCACGTGGAGTTAAGTGTCCAGAGGGGGTCACGCCCGGTGCCCAGCTGTAGATCCCCGGGGGTGACGTTTTTTCACCCAAATTCGGACTCCTCTGAGCCCTCCTTAGGTCTCAGGGAAGGGAGGAGGAGAGTGTCAAATCTCCCAGCTATTCCCAGCAATTCTGGCCGAGGGCCTGGATTTCGGGGCCTCAGACCTGCAGGACTCTGGAGGCTGTGAGTGTCGATTCCAAGGGATCGCCTCCCCATAGCTTCCGAGAGTGCAAAGGGTTAACGCGGGCGGGTTGTTGGTGGGGGGGGGGGGTGTGCGAAGCGGGAGGGGTGGCGGGATCTGGGTGGGCGCGCTCTGATCTCCCTCCTCCACCCCCCCCCCCCCCCATTCCTCGGGGGTCAAGTTTCAGCGGCACTCCGCCCCCAGGGTAGGTGTGAAAGACACGTGTCCCCATTGTGAAGGGCCTGTCAGGCAGGACAAAGCGGCCGCCCACCCTCCCCCCCCACCCCCGCCCCTCGGCCCAGCCTGGGGTCAGCTCCAGGGGGCCGGCTGGGTGTCGAGGTCACGACGGGCCCGAGCTTTAGTGACATAGGGAGAAAAGGCTGGGAGACTGGGCGGAGGCCACGTGATGCTCAAGTGAGGAGTTTGAGAATAGCCCCCCCCCCCAATGAAAAACTGAGCGGTCACTTCCAGCACCCCAGAAGAAGGGATGAGCCCCTTCTCCCAACAGGCAGAGTAAGCACAGCGGCGCCCCCTACCCGCCCCCCCAACCCCAACCCCCCATCAATCACCAACACAGAGAATCGCAGTGTGGAGCGCAGTCGGTTTTAGTGGTTTTCTTTAATCCTGCTCTGCACTTCTTTCTCATTTACTACACGGGATATTATAAAGAATAAATAGCAGATACTCTTAATTTACAATGATTAGTCATTCCATTTGTTCTCTATATTTACAATAACTGTAAAATAACATTGAACTCTATAGCTTCTTCGAGGTCCAAGGAAAACCAAAACACTTTCCGAAGAATGGAAAATAGCTTTTTAAAAGTCCCTCTACAAAAGTTCTCCCCTCTCTTTGTACTTTAAGAAAAAATAACTTTCCCCCCCACCCCTGCTTCGCCATGCGAAGGGCACTGTAATATAAATAGCAGGTTAACATTATTAGCAACAACCAGAATAAGTCTCTCTTTTCTCTGTTCGTTTTTTCCTTTTGCTTAAAAATTTTTTAAAAATACAGTAGAAGCCGGTAACTTTTAACGTATAATACTGACCTTTTAATAAGTAAATTAAAACTGGGACCGTATATACACACAGATATACATTCCTACACAGTTAAACAGTGCATTACATGAACCAGAAAGCTAGGTCTCTGTAGCAAAAAAAAAAAAAAAGTTCATTGAATCCCCTCGCGAGAGGGTGGTGGACCGTGCGGGGGGCGTCGGTGGGGATCGATCAAGTGTCCGGGTGCGGGCGGGGGGCCCTGAGTTCTAGCATGAGCACTTGCACTCGGAAATGATGGGGTACTGGATGGGAATCCAGCCGCAGCGCTGGCCCCCGCGCCGCTGACAGCGCCACCGCAGCACCGTGAGGTGCACGGACTTGGACGGCTTGCACACCATGCCCTCGGGCACCGAGCACGAGCGCTTGCTGAAGCAGCTGCCCACCTTCACGTAGCGCGGCCAGAAGCGGCTGCCCAGGTCGTTCCACGCGTACAGCACCGGGCAGAAGGTCTGCGACCACAGCCACATCTGTAACTTCCTCCGCAGCTTCTTGCTCAGGCGCTGCTTCTTGCCCGGGGCCAAGCCCTCGGAGAACTCCAGGGCTTTGATCTCGCTCGGCATGGCCCCCGACGGCCGCTGCCGCAGCAGCTGGTCCAGCTCGGCCAGGTCCTCGGCGCCCCCGGCCGCCACCCCGCCCCCGCCCGGCCGGTCCTCGGGGGGCGAGGTGGCCATGAAACCCGGGTCGTAGTGGCCCCCGAGCAGCGAGCGCAGCAGCGTCTCGTTCAGATCCTTCTCCTTGGGGTCAAAGATAGGGTCCGGGTGTTCGATGAGGTCCACCAGAGGCAGGTTGTCGCTGGGAGCCGGGCGGATGTGGAGATAGTGCTGGCCGCCGGCCGGTGCCACCCGCAGCCCCAGGACCACCACCAGGGCGTAGAGGGTGACCCCCAGACTGGGGCAGCGCTCCATGCCTCCGGCGCGCGCCCGGGGCTGCTGCTTCGTCCCGCGTCCCCGGAGGAGAGCACGCCGAGCCCGCGGCGCCGCCGCGCTCCCCCGTCTCTCCGGAGGCGGCTCACCCGAGGCTGGGCAGGCGCAGGGCCGGCAGCATGAGTCGCCCGCAGAGCCCTTCGCGCGGCGCCGGCTCCCACCCGGGCGGAAAGGAGGCGCGCAAGCGGGCCGCCACTCTCCTCCCTGCTCTACGCGGGCAGGCGGCCGCGGCGGGGCATCCGAAACCACTCCAGGGCGACCGCGGGCGCTGGGGGCGCCGGCTGCTCGCTGCCTTCCCGGGCCGGCGGCGGCGCGGGGCGCGTGGACGGGCCGCTCTCCCCGCCTCCTTCTCCCGCGGCTCGGCGTCCGGCCGCTCGGGGCAGCGCCGCGGCTCGGGCCGGTCCTCGGGGCACTTCCCTCCGCCCGCTCGGGGCTCGGCGGCCGACTCTGCCCGGCGGACTCCAGCGGCGGCGGCGGCGGCGGCGGCGGCGGCGGCGTCCGCGCACGTTGGCACCGGTTTGTCTGTCTCGCAGGGTCCAAGCCTTTAAATTTCCTGCACTTTCAGCTCCATCACCATGGAAACCACTGACTCTCTCGGCGTTGCCCCCTCCCCCTTCTTCCCCCCAAACAACAACCCCACCCCCCACTTCTCCACCCCCGAGGAGCCGGAGCCGCACAGGCTCCGGGGGAAGCCGCCTGCACTCGCCGCGGAGGCGGCGGCGGCGGCTTCGAAAGCGCCCGGGCTGTGCCCCGCCGGACCCAGATGCCCCGGGAAGCCGACAGCCCGGCTGCCCGCCGGAGCTCACAGGCGGCGGCGGCGGCGGCGGTGGCGCTTGGCAGGTCTCCGCGCAATTTTCTCTCTCCCCCACCACCCACCCCCCTTCTCCTCCTCCGGCAAAATGCACCGCCCCCCTCCTTTCTCCTGGAGCAATGCAACTGGGGCTCTAGGCGCCCCGCCAGGGCCAGTCCCGGGGAAGGCTCGCGGCTGCGCTGGAGCCGGGCTGGAGGGTGCAGGGCCGGTTTTGGGGGGTGGTCGAGGCGGGGGTGGGAAGATCCTCACTAGCTGGGTACTCTGCCCCGGGAGGGGAGCTGCGGGGCGGTGCTGGGGGCTCGCTTCTCGGTGCAGTTCGGTGCAAGGAATGTCTCCATGTGCAGGGAGCTTTTTCCCCGGGCGCGTCTCGCCTTCTTCTTCTCTCCCGGGCTCGGGCTAAGTCCCCTCCCCCTCCCCCCAACGCGCGCGCACAGACACAGACACACACACTCACTCACACACATACACACACACACACACACACTTTGCGCCGGAGGACTCCAGGAGCCGCAGCGTTGCGCAGCGTGATGCAATTCCTAGGAAGCCTCCGGCCCGTGTGTTCCCCGGGCCCTCAAGGGGGGTCGGCTCCTCACCCTCCCCGTCCCCTCGGCCGGGCCTGCACCCTGAGTGGCCGAGCTGGAGGGGCGCGTCCGGCTTCAGGGGCTCCCCTCGCCCGCCCGGCTCCGCGCGGCCGCCGCTCGGCTCCCTGGGGGCGGCGCGCCCTCTGCCGGCCCGCGGCGCTCCCTGCACCCGGCGCTGGAGGGGGGGCCGCAGAGGTGGGTTTGTCTGCGGTCCACTTGACCCGACTGGGTTTGTTTCAGTGTCCGCGTCGTTGTGTGGACGTGGGCGTGCTGATGTGCGTGTGTGTGCGTGCGCGCTGACGAGTGAGTCTGCTGCGTACTTCCGAAGAGGAACTGGCGGCAGGGCACCTGAGTCCTGGCCGGGGTCCGCCCCGATGTCCACCCTGATGGGGCTGTGTTAACCTCGGAAGAGCCACCTTACTTTCTGCGTTAGCGACATAACCACATGACTCTTCCGGATCTACCTTTCCGTGGTTCTGAATAAACCTCCATGATGCTTTCTCTTCCAGGACCAGTCTGTCTCTGATGGGAGGTGGATATTTAAATGACACTTCTGGTCATTTTTCCTTGAATGAGGGGCTGAATCCAAGCTTAAACACTCAAACTCAGTTTCCTTTGAGGGGCTGTGATTGGAGTCTGGAAAAAGCTGGGCAACAGAGACTCGGCGTGGAAGACTCAAGCATTCACAGCGTTCCACAGAGTGGAGTTAGAAGTCTCGTTTTGACAGCCTGAATCACTCCAGTTCCTTTCCCCAAAGACCTGTTTTTTTCCTTTCAACCTTTGCAGCTTCCCTCCCACCCCACCCCACCCCCACGAAACACACACAGAAGTTTATCATCTAAGGAAATACACTTTGTTCCGAGGCACAGTATTTCTGGAAAACCCCAGCAACTGGGAGGGATGGCTAGTTTCAGCTGAAATCAGTTCCTTAAACTTTCAGATCTAGGCAGTATCTAGAATTAGACAATCAAGGTACTGCCTACAAGGAAATCTTGCTTTGAGGAATACAGGAGGTAAGAACAACTAACTGGTTGCTTGAATTGCATTGATTCTGAAATAATATGGGACGAGAACCTTGCACACAGTAGGCTCTTAAACAGCACTCCTTTCTTTTTGATGTGCTTTAGGGGGCTTGGCACTGGTTTGTTTTCTTAGGAAGATTAAATGTTCCAGAACAGTTCTGCCACTGCTGTGAATTAACTAAGAGAATAATTTTTCAGTAAAGAGTTCAAAAGGTTAAATTCTAGCCCAGCTCTCCCGAGATGGCGGGTTCCAGTTAGTGACATTTTCTTGTGCTGTCTTCTCTTCCATTGATCTCCTCTCCTTTCCTTCAGATCACCTGTTTTTGTTTGAAAAGCAGCCCAGATCCTTCAGTCCTTTATTTAGGTCGGGTAGAATGAAAACAAACCATGTCAGACAATAGACTGGGTGACCTGTTTATAGAATGTCCACTGGGTGAAGACTGGGCTGGGGCCGGGTTGGGGGGGCGGTGGACACAAAGGAGAAAGGAGTCACAGTCAATTGCTCCCTATCGAGATGTTTGCAGTCCAGTGAAGGGGGATATGGTAAGTGTATGAAGAAAACTTTAGAAGAGTGTGGGAAAAAAATCTCTAAATTCCCCTAAGAGCATAGACCAGTGTTTTGCAATCTTTTAAAAAACTCATGCCCACTTTTGGTAAATATTGCAGTTTCATGCTATCTTCTGAATGTTTGAAATTTTATAATACATTATGATGATTCCCTGGTGGCTCAGATGGTAAAGAATCTGCCTGCAATGTGGGAGACCCAGGTTTGATCCCTGGGTCAGGAAGATCCCCTGGAGAAGGAAATGGCAACCCACTCCAGTATTCTTGCCTGGAGAATCCCATGGACAGAGGAGCCTGGCAGACTGCAGTCCATGGGGTCACAAAGAGTTGGACATGACTGAGCAACTTCACTTTCACTTTCATGATGACCCAAAAAGTTGAAACAATTATAAGCTATACTCTGTTCAAACCACACTTCCTCTTCTTCAGTGTGGAGTTCTGAAATGCCCCACTTGGGGCGCCTGCAATCACTTCCCCACTCCCTGCCACACTAGCGTAGCCCATATACTTAGGTACTGGGTGAATCAGGGCATGCTGTTTATTAGAAGCTAAGTACTACCAATATCTTAATCGTGAGCTGAACTTTAGCTGGGCTTGGTGAAGAAAAAGGATATATTTATCTGAGTAGATAAAGGAGGAGATTTGAGTTTGCATAAAGAAAGGAAGCACACCATATCAGGGACGGCTAAAAGAGCTGGGGTGTGGGGAATGGGAGAGTAACTGTCATAAACAGAGATGCTCAGCATAAAGACAACCTTCGCAACAGGTGGATCTCAGTTAGAATTCTGGTCCTGCCACTCACCAGCAGGGCTACCTTCTCAACATGGGCATCTTAACTCCAAACTTCCATTTCCTCCTCTGTAGAATGGGGATTACACACACCTCTCACAACTGTGTTCTGTATCCTTTATAGAGATAAAGGAGGCTATGCTTAGCTCAGTAACCAGGGCAGGTTATACAGTGGGCAATAGATTTCCAACATATGTTAGTTCTTCTGGGAACCCCACCACCTTTGATTGACCATCTCTGATTTGAGCCAGAGGGGCTTGGTGGGCCTGGGCTTCTGTTGGAATCACCTCCAACACTGTTGGGCCTGCTTTCTGTCCACTCAGTGTGTGCAGCTGAGCTGTTCTCCATGGCTCCTGGCCTGCAGGAGCTTAGGGGTGGGGAGCTGGAATTTCTTGGGGGGACTCAACAGCTGACCCATTTCCATGCTTCTGCTGCTCTATTTAAGAAGGAGCTTGACAAGGGGGACAAAGTGGGTATATGTATTCAAAAAGAAGCTGTGAGTGGTGGGGAGATTAGCTAAAGGAGGGATGGTTATCAGCTCAGTTTGCTGATCAAGGGGAGCAGGCAAACATCAGGGGGGATTGGCCAGGGCCCTGGGTCTTGGCAGCCTATGAGGGAAGAGTCTCATCAACAGCGTGACTGCAAATCCATTCTTGGAGATCTGTGTCCCAAGATTCTATCCCTGCCAAGTACTCTGGTCAAGGGAGGCTGAGGCAGCCTTCTGAACAATGGCTTTGGCAACTCCAGGTCAAGGCAGCAGGGCCCTGAGGACAGTTACTTATGCATCTTTTCTTATTTTCAGCTGATTCTCAAAACAATTCAATAATCTTATTTTATTTTATTTTTTGGCCGTGGAAGCATAGCCCCAAGGAAGCTGTGGGTGACATGCAAAGGACGTGGGACTTGACTTTGGAAAACCAGCCACCTGCCTGGAGAATCCCATGGACAGAGGAGCCTGGCAGACTGGTGTGACCCTGGGTGAATCACCGCACCTCTCTGAGGCCCCATGACATAGAGGGGTCAAGAGACAGGAGGCACCGCAGAGGAGAAGGCATGTCCACAACTTTTAGGCCCCGCATCGTCCCAGGCACACAAAAATTGTTACTCTGATTCTGATGGTCTTTTGGGTCCCCTACATGTCGAATTTGATGGACTTGCTCTCAGTGAGACCCCAGATGGCATCTTTGGGCTTGACCCGACTGAGCAAAATGAGGACAAGTCAGCCACAAGGCTTGTCACTTTCCTGTCCTGACTGCAGGGGGAATGTGAGAGGGGAGGGGGCTTGTAGGGTGGGAGCTTGGTGGGCACCAGGCAGCCTGCAGGAGGCAGGGAGAGCCCTGGCCAGTTCAGGACCGGCAGCCAGTGCAGCTTGGCCATGAAGTCTAATATTTTGAGCGTGATTATTTCGGTGATGAGATTCCGGCGACAGCAGAGGAGTTCTCAGCAGCATAGGAAGGGGGGAGGGGGTGGGAGGCAAGAAAGAGGAGACTGGGAGGGGAACGGGACTACAGATTGTGGGCTGGGGTGGGAGCACGGATAAATAGATGGGCAGTGCGTTTGCAGAGAGAGCGGCAAAGCTAAAGCAAAGGCCGAGGGAGGCAGCGAGAGAGGTCGCTGGGCCCTGACCGCGCCTCCCTTCCAGCCTGGCTCCCGCGCCCCCGCCCCGCCCGGCTCCGCTGGGGAAGGGGAGCGCCTCTGGAGCCCGGTGGTTCATTCATCTCCTGATAAACTGTTTATCTGAGTTTTAACGAGGGCGCCTCTCTCCCAGCCCTGGAGACAGCAGCCTCCTCGTGTTTAGCCGGCCCTGGCGTGGGGGGCCTGGGGCGGGCGGGGGAGACGCCGCGTCCTCGGCCGGCGCGCTGTGTCTGCCGCGGCCTTCGGCTCTGCAGGGCTTCACCTCGCCTCTCCTGGGCTGGGGTCTGGGCCTCTCTGGACTCGAGGCTTTTATCTGGAAAGGAAATCTTGTTTTATCGTTTCTCTCGGTTCACTGTGCTGTGTGCGAACGTGCATGTGCGTGCTCACACACACACACACACACACACACACACACATTCCCTCTCTAAATACACACACACACATACATTGAAAAATCAAACACCACTTGGTTCTGCGTTGTGGACTCCTACCATAGGCGACCCAAAATTTCAAAAGGGAAATGAATGGAATGCCACCCCCACAGCACTCCAAAGTGAAGGAGGGAGATGCTGTTCTGTGAAAAGGCAACTGTCACGGATAACAGAAACGAAAACTCCAGTTGTTCTAGAACTTGCTTCCCTCTTACCATCATTCTCCCTTAAGAATCCACACGAGTGCACACGCTAGAGACACTGATACATCTGCTGAGGCGCGCACCTCCCCCATCACAACACACAGAGCAACAGCACACAGACAGACCGGGGTGCGCACCCGCGCACACACACACCACGCATGCTCCCCACAGCCCCGACCCGACCCCCGCCGGCCCTCCTTTGCGCCCCAGGCTGTAAGGGTTCCTGGAGACAGTCCCTCTCAGCCTCCTACCATGAGGAATTTACACACAGCCCTCCCCCCATCAGACACACTAGCACCCATCTCAGTTAAGCTCACATCTCCCCCACATCCTCTCATCCTGCTGCCTCAGATAGATGTTTATTGAGATAATATGGTCTAGCCTCCCTTATCCCCTCAAAGACTCAAGATAACAAGGAGACAGGAACTCAATGGAGTGAAAAATACAGTGAAAACCACTGCTTTGTGAGTAGGGTGATTCACAGGTTCCAGCCACTGTTTCCGTCTAAATGCAGAAGTCTCACATCTCTGAATTTTTTTCATAGCCCCTACCTCTGTCTCCTCACCATCCAAGCATTGGTGCAGACTTGGAATGATTTGCTATGACTACCTGCTGTCATCCATCGGTCTTATTTCTCCATATAGTCACCGGGAAGGTACCCTGATTCCAGATACTCTCAAACACTATTGGGAAAATAAAGAAAAATAAGCGCGAGATTACAAGTCAGGATGTCAGTTGCCACGATGAAGCACAGAAATGCTGCGGTGGGGGTGAGGAGGATCCAAAAATAAACTTTCTAGGAAATTCAATGTCCAGTGATCCAAGGGCCACTCCTCAGGCTGAGGAGTGAGGAGGGGGCATGGGCTGGATGAAACTCGGGGCAGTGTGAGGAGGGAACATGGTCCAAATTCTGTAACAAGCTGACCATGGCAAGTGCTGGGGTTTGAGGGCTAATGACGGGAAGACTAGGGGCTTATCGTGGGCCATCAAGGGTCTCAAGCAGTTTAAAAATCCAATTTGAACTTATACTTGAATTTAGAAATACTTGAAAGAATATGGTGATCACAGGTCCTCAATATTTTAAGACAGCCTCTATTAAAAAAACCCCAAAACTTTATTCTGATCAAGGTCTAGACTGGTTCAGCCCTAGAATCCTTGTTTTTATTCTCTATGAAGGGTTTATGTGCAGGGGAAAATCTCTAAAATATAACTCATTAATTGTAATGATTACCTCTGAAGAGTGGGGTAAGTGGGTGACTTGAGAAGGGGAGAGAGCTTTCCAGTTTATGTCTTTGTATGTAAATCTGCTTAAAAAGAGAGTGCAATCAAAAAACATTTTTGCATTTAAGGAAAAGTCAGCGAAAGATTAAAATCAGTGCATTGAGAGGCAATGACTTGCCCCAAAGTGACTGTCAGGCACAAGTAAAGCTGGAAATGGCATTTAAGGTTCTTCATGTTGAAAAGAGTTTTGAAGTCAGCCCTGGGCTGCGGGGCAGGGCTGACTCCTATTTTAGGAGGATCTTTGTTTCAGCATTAGTTAAATGATTCAGCGCTCCTGTGTGGTGGTGAGGTGAGGGAGAAAGAAGCCCGTTTGAGGAGGTTTTTGTGTGCAGATGAGCGTGTTTGTACTCAGGCCTGTAAGTATGCGATAGGCACTGTTTCATGACAATTTAATCTCCCATCTCCGGCATCTACAGAGAAATCAGATTGTTTTCAAAATAAAGTGATACCCTCATCAAAACCCACCACTGGGCTGAAAAACAAAACTAAACTAAAATGCACCAAAACCCAATCTCAGGCTTGATCTAAACCCTGCAGTCTGGAATGAGTTTGGGGTGGGGGCTGGCGACTGGAAGCATGTCACCTCGGTTGAGGGATTGGGGGACAGAGTCCCCAAGTGAGTATAAGAGAGGGTTTCTCTCCCAGCTGCCGGTCTTAGAAACAGGACTATGAATTTAACACGTGCCAGAAGTTTTTGTTGTTGTTTAGTTGCTAAATCGTATCCGACTCTTTTGCGACCCCATGGACTGCAGTTTGCCAGGCTCCTCTGTCCATGGGTTTTCTTGGCAAGAATACTAGAGCGTTGCCATTTCCTTTGGGGCTTCCTCTGTGGCCAAATGGTTAAGACTTCCAGTGCAGGGGGCAGAGTTTGAACCCTAGTTGGGGAAGTTAAGATTTCACATGCCAGGCAGCCAGAGAATGCTGGAGTGGGTTGCCGTTTCCTTCTCCAGGGGATCTTCCTGACCCAGGGATTGAACCCACATCTCCAGCCTTGGCAGGCGGAGTCTTTACCACTGAGCCACCAGGGAAGCCCTCCAAAAGTTTATCATGTGCCTTATAAATAGTTTCTTATCTACATCTAACAGGAACTTCTTGGAGTAGGAGTGATTAAATCCTCATTTTATAGATGGGGACAGATGAGGCCCATAGAGATGAGGGAGCGTCCCAACGTCATTTTTGATTCTGAGATTATCTCAGGAGGTAGGGAGAGGCTTCTTAGCTCAGAGCTGTGGGCTCAATGGGGCCTTCTTCCTAAGGCCTCAGTCTCCGTTGGTCCATTACTGTTCCCTTAGTCTGACCCATATCCAGCTTCCTCCAGAGGTCATCAGTATCAACCAGAAGGCAAGGGAGATTTACTCTGGCCAGTGACTTTTGACAGTCTGGTCAGATCTGGGCGAGGGCTCATTTCAAACGCCCCATCCCCCAGCCTACCCACAGTCCCACCCTCCATAATGGAGCATGACTGTAGTAAAATGAGGCTTTTGATCAAGCTTTCTCACATCACTCTCAAGACAAACAATGTCTCTGAAACCCCCAGCTGCTTTTATTTTTCTTATATCTAAGGTTTCACCTTAGAATCGTTACCCAGCTTCATTAAAAAATGCCCTTAATTAAGGAAAAAAATCATGACATTTCATTATTGTAACTCACAAAACATACCCATAGTAATGAAAAAGAAGCTTTAAAGTTATAAAAACAATCTCTGTAAATTTATAAAACGGGTTCCTACCTTACCTTTTAACCATCAGGCATCTCCCACCTGTCACAATGATTTTCCAACCTTTTCTTCAGCACAATTAGTTAAGATTGTAAGTAAACATTAATTAAAATACAAATAAAAGTATATAAGACAGTGGCCAGTCCTTTACCAGCATGGTTGGTCGGTATATTTGTGTTTTAACACAAGACTTTTCTAAGATATGATTCATTATTTATAGGATTTTTAGGGAAAAAATTAATTTTATAAATTATTTATATGCATATAGATTTTAAAAATTTCCCCATCCATGGTAGAAAGATGGATAAGGTTGGAGCTAAGTCCAATACTTGGGCCCCTGGGTCTGCTCCCTACCTCGCTACAAAAGGATCTGGTACGCTACAATTTCAGACAAGGGTTTCTCTCCTTACACAAAGGCCTAACCATGTTAACTAGTTAATGTAAAGCTTGATTAAACTCACAAAGATAATCCCTAAAATGCTGGGAGAAGGGCCCTTGAAGTGCCCGGAGGTGGCAGGGAGGGGGCGGGCTGGTAATGAGGCAAGGTTGTGGTTCCAACCTCATTTTCACTTCGCTGTGTTTCAAAAGTGAATTACAGCAGCGGTTCAGCAAAATACATTGAGAAAAATGCAAAGCTGCCTCCCTTACCTCCTGGAGGATTTGAGTCACCACAGATGAGCCTTTAAATGTAATAAGAAGCATCGTAATTATCCTGCCACAGGGTTAAGAGAATCCTGGCAGATCCCATTTTATAGAACTCTACTTTTCTTTCAAGCCCCTAGCCCAGAAGGAGAGGCAGCTACATTCGAGACTAAATGTTTATGGCTTAGGCTGCTTCAACAGCGTGGATGTTTACTTCTGAGGTAGTCCTATTGTTCTATGTGTGATTTCAATATGCTTTTCCTAAATATTTTGACAGCCGGGCGAGCTTTGAGGCACTTGTCCTCTTTTAGGGACCACAGGGCCGTGAAGGGTTGTGGGGTGGGGGATTGGTGAGGTCTCTGCCTTATCCCTGATAGCACCTCTTTTTCATCTACAGCCCTCGGGGTCCTAGGTGAGACCCTCATTTCTCACCAGCTGCCCGCAGAGAAGGAGGGCATGCCAACAGGACTGGCCCGCCCCAGGCAGGAAGCTTCCTGCCGAACTGCCCTGAAGTGCCCTTCTCATTTCTCCCAAAGTCTTGGCATTCTTGAAGGAGAAACAGGCTGAAATGAACTCGTATATAGAAATGGAATTACTTACAATTGTTCGAAAGCTTTTAAGGGTTCTCTTGGTTATCCTCCGGATAACATGATGACATCGGAGGCCTTTTCCCATCTAGCCTTGATCTACCTTTTCCCTGCCTGTTTCTCTCCCACTCTGCTGTCCACCTTCTATTTAGAGAACTCCTCAGACGTCTCTCCACATCGCCTTCTCTGTCTCATCATTATAGCTTCTGTCTATGCTCTCTCTTTTGCAAGATCATTTGCAGCCTTCTAGATTCGGCTGAAGCATGGCCTCCTCCATTCTTGATTCCTTTTGGGCAGAACGAATTGCTCCCTCCTCGAATCTCCTGTGTCATCAAGGAGCTCTTCCTTTAGGTTGTGGATTACCAGATGGTAATCCATTCTAGGCATTTGTCTGTGTTGACTACTCGTCTCAAGCTCTTTATGGGAGTTCATCTCTCTAATCCTGGTACCTAGCATTGTGTTTGGCGTACCATAGATGACTAGTGAAATGAATGGCTTCCGGAACTTGTGAATTGCTTCTGGGGACAAAAAGCAATTCAGATGGATCCTGGTAGTGCATAAAAGGAGACTGTGGTGGGGAAAACTGTGCCCATCTCTGAATGAATGCGGCAAACCCAGACTGCAATAGCTTACGTTTAATCTTTTTTATTTATTTGGTCATCCTGCTTGGCTTGCAGGCTCTTAGCTCCCCAACCAGGGATTGAACCCAGGCCTGGCAGTGAAAGCACTGAGCCCTAACCACTGGACAGCTAGGGAATTCCCTGTTGGATCTTTTCTTATAAACTAGGTCCCTCGTAGGTATCTAGAAAATAAAAAGACCAACTTGCCCAAAATAGATGCTTTATTATTTAACTGGTGCACACCAATAACTTGCCTGTGCTGAACTGGAGACAGCCTGGTTGTTGTACCAACACCTTCAGCAGCCTGAATCCTCACAAATTAGCAGCTCAGTATCTTGAGTTCTGCTGTCTTTGGCAGCACAAGCCAGCCTGGGCCGGGCAGAGGGTGGGGTGAGATTGGCTCCGTCCCAGCAAGCTGCAGCTTGGGCTGGGGGTCGGGAGTAGCTGAGTGATCCCAGCTCTTTCTGGGGAGGCACAGCTGCTGTGACATGTCAGGCTGAACTCAGCCCATGCCCTTGGAAGGGAAGATGGTGGAGTCTTCCACCCATCACCCCTGAGACCCTAGCAGCCAGTGCTTCTGGGAACTCTTTTCTCTCCTTTCTGCCCCTACTGCTCCCAGTCCATGCTGTCTTCTTGGAGAGGTGGATTCAGAAGAGTTTCCAAAAGGGCAGAAGAGCACTAATCTCTCTGAAGAGTAGGCTCCCCTCGTATCTGATTCTCCTTTGCGTAGCCAAAGAGCTTTGCACAACATCTGGCTCCGTCAACACTCACTGGGGGTGGCTGGATCAATGGCTAGGTTCACTGTCAGCACCGACGAGGTGCAATTCCTCAAACATCCTTTAGGTCCTTGAAGCTGTCACTCCATAGCCCCAACTGTCCAGATAACCTGGTCAGAGGCACCCCTCCGGGTATTCTTTCCCAGCCTGAATGACACAGCCCGCAGCACGAGCTTCTCAGGGGCAGCTCAGCATCACCCGGGTTCTGTCCACCTGGCATGCAGGGTAACGCTTTGAAGAAGAAATGGATTAAGGTATTGGATTACAGTTTCTGCAGCCAGGCTCCGGGCCTGAGCTCAATGTCCTCCCCCGAGGAGGGTGACTTGGCAGAACAGTTCAGGCGTCCCTCTCCTCCTTCCTCACTTCCCTCCAGTTGCCGCTGCTTTCTGGATGGGGTGAGGAGGGGGAGAGGGGGGACCCTCACTCTCATAACTTACATTGCCAGTTTCTGAAAGGGCGAATCTTAGGCTTCTGCAGATGGTCTGTCCTGCCTCATGGCAGTGTGAAGATGTGGGCAAGAAGAGTCAGTGGGTGCTCTGCGTGAGTGCCAGCAGGGCAGAGGCCCAGCTTGGCAAGAAAATTGATGGCAACCTCTTTCTCTTCTTCTGCTCTCTTCCCGGAAGAGTTCTTGCTGTGTGCGTGGTACATGGCATTATATTTGTTATGTCATGTAGCCTTCAAAACATCTCAGTGTATAAGCAAGGACACTAAAACTCAGGGAGTCAAGAGACTTGACCAAGGTCACCCAGATAGAAAGTGGCAGAGCTGTGGTTTAACTCTGCCCAACCCCAAACTTGTGGTCTGTTCTTGATTGCCCCTTTTTATTTCATCTAGGATTCTGCTTCTCATGTTCCTTACACAACTAATAAATATGGAAAGTGGTGGTGAGGAGAGACACAAAAATGGAATTCAAGGTGACTTACAAAATAGTAGTATAAATTATTAATGGATGCAAACATATGTGGTAAAGCTTATAATGGGAATTATACACACCAACTTGGAGACAGTGGTTATCTTTGGGGAGAGGGAAGAAAAGGGTGATCTACTTGGTGGGTATTTAAATGCATTTTTATTTTTTAGAAAGAGGATGAGAGCTACCAAAACAAACATAAAACAGAAACAAATCTTTGGTGTCCCAAACCACAGTGAGATATCACTTTGTACTCACTGGGATGGCCATTATATGTATATACACACAATGAAAAGAAGTGTTGATACGGATATGGAGAAACTGGAACCCTTGTGTACTGCTCGTGGGACTGTAAAATGATGGAAGTGCTATAGAAAGCAGTATTGGAGTTCCTTAAAAAATTAAAATAGAGTTACCATAAGATTCAGCCATTTCACCTCTGAGTATATATCCCAAAGGACTGAAAGCAGGGACTGTAACACACATACACCCATATTCACAGCAGCATTATCTACAATAGCCAAAAAGTAGGGATAATCCAAGTGCTGTTCATCCACAGAAGAATGGATAAGCAAAATGTGGTGGATACATACAATGAAATATCACTCGGCCTTTAAAAGGAAGACAATTCTGACATATGCTCTAGCGTGGATGAACCTTGAGAACACTATGCTGAATGAAACAAGTTCTATCACAGAAGGACAAATACTGCGTAATTCCACTTACACGCGGTACCTAGAGTAATCTAAGTCATGGAGGCCAAGCAGAATGGTGGTTGTCAAGGGAGAGAGCAGGAGAAAGAGCCAGTCAAAGTTTACTGGCTACAGAGTTTCAGTTTGGGGAGAGGAAAAGAGTTCTGGAGACAGATGATGGTGAAGGTGGGACGCAGTGACAATGTACTTGATGCCGCTTACAAATGGCTAAAACAGTGAATGTCACATGATGAGCATTTGATCACACATGTACACGCGCCCTTGACGTCCAGCAAGGAGGGCGCGGCACTTCTTCCCACACAGCTCCCTGTCCCGCGCCCCACTTCTCTGGCTCGGTCCCCATCAGGGGTCACTGGACACTGGGTGGATGGGGGACTCCCCTCCCCTGGGCACTCCCGGAGGGGGCCTTCCTGACTCAGGTAGGCGGGCACTCCGGCTCAGAGGAAGTTCATCCGAAAATAAAAGCCGTCCTTCAGGAGCCCCTATGGATGGAAAGGCTCCCTTCCCGGTGCTCCGGAGGCCCACTGCAGCCAGCCCCCTGGGCATAGTAAGAGCCCTGTCAGCCAGGGCAAAGCTGCCCGACCTCAAAATCCCAAATTAGCACCTGGCCCTTCGATAGGGCAACTTTGGTTTAAAGTTTAAGTGAAACCTTGACAGTCCTGCTGCCTTGAGGGGAGGCCTTGGGCGGCTCTCATAGGATGCTCTTTCTTCGCAGGAATGCGATGGTGTGTACAGTGTGGTGTCTGCAGGCAGTTCCTACAACTGCAATTAGGGCCTTTCAATGGAGGCGTCAGCCACATTCAAAGTCTGAACGTCTCACCCATGAAATTCATAATGGGATGAAAGTTCCATTCCGGGACTGACAACTTCAAATGGAATTCGGTGTAATCTTTTATTTATTTACCGGGTTGCTGGAGTGGGGGATAGGGGCTATGCAAAACCCCCTCCGCAACCCCGCCTCCCATCCCCCCCCCCCCAAAGTTTCCAAGGATAAAAATGAGGGTTGGGATTACATTTGGAGGGAAGCAAGGCTATATTTAAATAGGCTTTGGAAAGTGTGGCTCCATGTCTGAGGCAGTCCGGAGCAACAGCTCCATCCAGCCCGGTCTGGGACATTCCAGAGAATCGTATTGAGAGATCTTGTGCTAATTGGTTCCAATTTATCAGATGCGTTGTGTCGAGGAGCCGGGCCAGGTCTGAATGCTCGACGATCTGCGAGGACAGCGACCTGGATCTACTCCAGGAGCCAGCGGGGCCTTCCATCCGTGCCTTTGCCTGGCCCGCTCTGATGGCGATGGCCGTTTAATTAATTCTCGAATGCCTCCTTTTTAACCGAAGCTTACCCAAGTCATTATGCCATTAGCTGCCTCTTGGTAGGCCTTTCAGTAACTTGGGTTCGTCTTATTTACACAAAAGCCGAGGCTTTTTGCGGTATTAAGGGCGCTGGGAGAGCCAGGGCTGGGGGCGGAGGGCGGATTTATTTGTAATTACAGCGGGGTTCTCGCTCAGTCCGTCCCACCGTTCTGCCCATTCACAGGCTCCGGCCAGGGCTGGCGCCAAGGTCTCCAAGTTGCCCTGTGTTTATGTCATTGAGACGAGGACAATATTTCAGTGTGGAGCCAAGCCACAGGGATCCACTCTATAAAACCCTCACTAAAAATAGACGCGCCAACCCCCGCCCAGCCCCCTCCCCGCCTCCGCGGCTCCCTCCACCCGCCCCCCGCGCGCAGCACCCAGCTCGGTTCGCGGGGAGACAGGCGTGCTAAATCGGCCGCCCCGCGCCGCTCTAGGCTTGGGGGGCTGGGGGGACGCGAGCTCCTTTCTTCCCGAGGAGTTTGAACGCGGAATAAAAGGCGTCAATTAGCCGCCTTTAGAGCTGACAGGGCAATTAAAGCTAAATTGCAAGACAGGGAGAGCTGGACGGAGGAGGAAGGGAGAGAGGCAGAGGGAAGGAGGCGAGGGATCGCCAATGTATTTTTGGTGACAGCTGCATTTTTGAGGAGGGTAAACCTCTACAACTGGTTGTTTGGATAGATTTTCACTTGTGAAGTGATATTTTCAGAGAGCACTGATACTCCCCGTTTATTGCACTTTTCATGTTAGATCTGAGCTGCTTGGGAAAATGAAAACAAAGTGAAAGGATCTTGACTTTTCAGTCTCTCCCAACAGGCTGAGTTAGATGCAAGGCGCAATTGTTAAGAGTAGGTGGCCCGGTGGGCTGAGGCCACTGCAACAGGCAGCAGCTAATTTGGGCTTGGGGGATCCCAGAGTTTAGAACTGGTGATTCCAACATAATGCCTTTGCACACTTTCCATCACCAGCCTAGGACCCGAAGTTTATAACACTATCGGGAAATGGTCTTTTTTGGTTAACTCTGGAGTAATCATCCTGAAGGAGCAGCCAAGATTTGGTTTGGGGTTTGGGAGGGGTCTGAGACTGACTTACACAGGTAGGAGTTGTTAACAAGGGTGGTATTGATTTTGATTCACTGTTGCAACAAACCAGGTTCCAGGGAATGGATGCAAGAGGTGCTGCAATCAGAGGAGCAGACAGCCTGAGGAAGCTAGAGCTCTATCACCCCTTCACAAGCATCCCATCTTCCCCTGGCCCCCAACCCACCTGTGGAAGAAACAGTAACCACGGTTCCTGAGAGGATGCTTCCAAAGTCACCTTTGCTTTGCTGGGCCTCACATCCCCCATCCGACCCTGTAATCCTGTTCACTTTATCTTCCCTCACTCACTAAGAACTACTATTCCCACCACACCTACCCTGGTCCTGGCACTGTGTTAAGGACTTGCCAGGCACTGAACCCAAGATGGATGTTATTCCTATACCTATTTTATGTAAGGGGAAATTGAGGCCTGGAGAGATTCAGCAACACGTTCCAGGTCATTCTGCTGGTAAGTGGGGAAGCTGGGATTGGAACCAGATCTTAAGTCTAGAGACTGTGCTCTTGATCCTTACAGTGTTCTTCCCCTGTGCAAGGCTCCCGTGAATCTCCAGGAAAACTTACATACATGAGATCAGTGTTCATTTGGATTGGGCTGAACTTTGGAGCCCTCAGGAAAGGGTGACTTGCAGTCCTAGGACCCTGGTGAGACTGCAGGGACAAAGATCAGCATGCTTAGTAGCCCCAGTTTTGAGCTGAAGGGGCCTGAGAGTGAGGTTTAGTGGTTTGTGTCTGGAGCTAGGGTCCAGAGCTCCTGGATTTCTTAAATGAGAATCTAGTCTCAGGAGCATACTGATATTATAATATTTCAAGACAATATCTTGCTCTAGCATTGCCATTTTGATAGCTCAGGAGGGTGAGAGGCCAGAGCAGTTCACACAGCTGGTCATGTCTGTGAAGTCAGAACCAGGGTTGCAACCCTGCCCAGGACTATGTCTGTTAACAAGTAGCATTTTCAAACACTGAATTTATAGGTCCACTTGTACTGCTTGATTGAAGCCCCTGAGGGGCAAGGACTGGTTTTAGGAGCTTTAATAGATATTTGATGAGCAAATGTGTACAAGCAATTTAGAAGTGGTTACAGGTAGGCAAACATTTGATATGCTAATTACAGACCAGTCTTAACTGCACTCAAAAGTATTGGTGTTTGGTCACAGTTTGGCCTCCTCATCTCAATTGCTTAAATCAAGTAAAATTGCCTTTCTGTATATATCCTGAGTTCTTCTCTGTTCATTCCACATTTAGTAATTTTTTATAGAATGTATAATATGAGCATTGTACATATTACATACTATGAGCATAGTACTGTCCTGGACTGTAAACAAAATAAGCCAATTCCTCACCCCAGTCCGCATCAACCTGGTCTGGAAGGCATTGCTGTGCCATATTGTACGTAATTGGGATTTGGTCTGGTGAGGTTTGGATGGTGAGAGGTCCAGGTTAGTTTCTGCAACTTGAAGGCAATGACTGCATGTAATTTTTGTTTGTTTGTTTTTTCTAATTTTCTTCTATTTATGCCTAAATGAGTGGCTTTTAACCTTTAAGTTTTTTAAATTAGAAAAATGACCAAATAATACATTGTTAAAATTTGAAATAACGAGGAATATAAAAAGTAAAAACACAGAAGTGTCCCACATCCCTCCCTAGAGTAGCCAGTGTTAATAGTTTGATGGTTTATATTCTCCCCCTGGGGGTATGTATATACAATTGTTCACTACATTATGTAAACTCATACATACAAGTACAGAGTTGGAGCAATTCAGTCAGTGGGGCAGGATAATCATACTTGTAATTTTGTAATCTGCACTGTTGGTATCTTGCATAGGCCTCAGGATATCTTTAGGAAATCTCAAAATCAGATTTTAATGATGTTCAGAAAAGAGAACTCAAGGGCATCCCCTTGCAGCTCCTTTTACTTGCCTCCTCTTCCCTGAAATCATAGGCCCCGGGGCAGCCTGGCCTCCATCTGAGGCCCAAGAGATGGGCCTCGATCTGAGTCTTTTTCCTTTTCTTTTCCCTTTTTTTGTATTTGAAACAAAGGTGGTTGATTCTATTATTCATGTTGTTTTCAACTTGCTTTATTTATTTAACAACGTGGATATACATCCATCAGTACAAGCAGAGTCATTCATTCTTTTTAATGGCTGCTTGCTGTTCCATAGCATGCACATATCATGATAAAAAAATTTGTTTTTGGACTAACAAGGAGCATTTTGGTTTTCTCCAGTGTTTGCTTTTTATAGGGAAAGTTGCAATGGCACAGCTTTGATGCGTATCCTGTGCTCACCTACCTGACTGTTTCTTTGAGATAAATTCCTGGAGGTGAATTGTTGGCTTTGAGGCTTTATACATTTATGATTTTGATACTGCAGATTTTTTTCTTAAAAACTGTTTCAATTTTTCAATTGCCAAGTGTAGCAATTGACCAGTGACGGACCCACCACTGAGGGAGGAAAGCAAACCCAGGCTGTCCTTCCCCACTTTTGTGTGTTTTTTTTGCATAAGGAATAATTATGTATCATTCCAGGCAGACGTAATTTTGTTCCAATCCCAGCTTTGCCATGAACTTAGTTATATGATATTGGACAAAGTGCTTAACCTAGTTCAGCCTTGGTTTTCTCATCTGTAGAAAAGAGAGAATACTAGCACATGAAAAGATGTTCAATATCTCTAATTATTAGATTAATGCAAATCAAAACTACCACGGGGTATCACCTAACACTGGTCAGCATGGCCATCATCAAAAAAATCTACAAATAACAAATGCTAGAGAGGATGGGAAGGAAAGAGAACCCTCCTACACTATTGGTGGAAATATAAATTGGTATAGCCACTATGGAGAACAGTATGGAGGTTCCTTAAAAGACTAAAAGTACAACAACCATATGATCCAGAAGTCCCACTACTGGGCATATAACCAGAGAAAACTGTAATTCAAAAAGATGCACGCCCTCCAGTGTTCATTGCAGCACTATTTACAATAGCCAGGAGACAGGGAAGCAACCTAAGTGTCCATTGACAGATGAATGGATAAAGAGGATGTGGTACATATATACAATGGGCTATTACTCAGCCATAAAAAAGAATGAAGCAATGCCTTTTACAGCAACGCGTATGGACCTAGAGATTATCATACTGAGTAAAGTAAGTCAGACAGAGAAAGGCAAATATCATATGACATAGCTTAGAGGGGGAGTCTAAAAAGTGGCATAGATGAACTTATTTATAAAACAAGAATAGAGCCACAGATATAGAAAATAAACTTATGGTTACCAAGTGGGAAGCAGGGGAGAAATACATTGGCAGGTTGACATTGAACTACACACACTACTGTATATAAAATAGATAATGAATAAGGACCTACGTATAGCACAGGGACCGCTACTCAGTACTCTGTAATGACCTATCCAGGAGAAGAATCTAAAAAAGAGTGGAGGTATGCATAATATATGTATAACTGATTCACTGTGCTGTAAGGCAGAAACTAACACAACATTATAAATCAACTATACTCCAATAAAAATTAAAAAAAAAGAAAAGGAAAGAGAGAATAGTAACTGTCCCGGAACTCTTGTGAGGTTTAGAGGAAATGATGGCACACAGTGCTATTTCAACGTTCATGTCCCACACAGTGAGGCATTTTAGGTCATTACCCCTCACATCATTTTAGTTGAATGTTAATGACAACAACGGTGAACGTTTTGTTGTGTTCCAGCTTACAAATCCCTTTAAGCATTTCGTTTACTCCACTTCTATAAGGTGTCATGAAGCTGTGTCTCAGGAAGATGAGGTGACCTCCCCACAGTCCCGTAGCTAGAAGTGGGGGTGCTGCGTTCCTGCACCAGGCAGAATCCCTCAGGCTAATTCCATCGTGCTTTCCTGATCTGCCTCCTGTTACGGCTTCAGAGGTCCACGGGCATTTGTCCAGTTTGGAAGCAAATAGAACCCATCACCTGGGTTGGTGCAAAAAGACCTAGGCGCTTCACTAGCCCTAATCCTGCTGAGTTCTACCTGGAGTTTGTCCTTGGAATACCGGGGAGCTAGCAGAGGGTGGAGGCCCTTAGGTTCACAAGTCTCAAAAGAAGGAAGGCCCGTCCCTGAGTGAGCGTCCTTTTGAAACTGGTGGTGGGAGATGGTCTCATGGGGGAGAGGCCCCTGGGGAAGAGTTGGGCTAAAGACAGCCAGAGGAGGAGTGACCTCTGTGTGCTGGCCTCCATCCATCACTGCCCTTTCTCCCCGTGTCTCCAGGCTCCTGGGAGGTGGCTGGCTCCTCCTTTCTTTTCTCTGTAGCATCAGAGAAGATGACTCAGACACTGCCTTAGGGCACCGATGGTACCGACAAATTGGTCCCAGTGCCAGCCAGTGAGGGCGGCGAGGAGGAGACAGGCAGAGTGTCCCGAGGCGTGGGCCATGAGAGGAGGGGCAAGGAGGTAGCTCGCTAGGCCCCTCTGACCCCACATGGCTCTAAGGCCCAAGCTCCTGACCTGGGCTGCTGGGTCAGGCTTTGCTAAAACCTCTTCTGTTCCAGGGTGGCAAATACACAGATCTTTCTCCAGCTGCCCTCCCTCTTTTCACACATATACTTTCTTACATCAGCTCAGACAGCAGAGGAGAGGTGAAGCACACATCTTTCTGAGTCCTCACACTTTTTGTTTCCATCCCAGCCTGTCCACATGGAGCTATGGGTCCCAGGATAAACCGCTGGCCTTTCTAAGCTTCAGTTTTCTCATCTGTGAAATGGATATGGCAACACTCATTTTGGAGAGCCGTGGAAAGGGGGTGAATTCAGACATGTGAATTGCCTGGAACCCAGTCCTTCAGGAAGTGGTACCCTTGATTATTTTTAAAACCTCCTTCTGCTGACACCATACCTGCCCCTCAAAACACACAGTTTAGAGCAGGCAGCTGTAGCACTGACACAAACCCAAGATCCGTTTCTCAAATCATTTGCTTTATTTTACAGTTGAACCTTGTATGACTTCTTGTAGCACAGACACCCTGATCTCCCAGGCTGAATTTCACATCCTCTTTATCCATTCATCTGCCAATGGACATTATATATATAAAAAATATATATAGGCTTCCCAGGTGGTGCTAATGATAAAGAACCTGCCTCCCAGTGGAGGAGACCTAAGAGACATGGGTTCCATCCCTAGGTTGGGAAGATCCCCTGGAGGAGGGCATGAAAACTCATTCCTGAGGAGCCTGGTGGGCTATGGTCCACGGGTCACAAAGAGTCGACATGACTGAAGTGACTGAACATACATGTGCACACACACACATATATTATATCTATACACATACATACATATAACTCAGCCATGAGAAATAATGAAATGTCATTTGCCGCAACATGGATAGACCTAGAGATTATCATACTAAGTGAAATAAATCAGACAGAGACAGACATTTGTCATTTGATATTGTTTATAGGTGGAATCTAAGAAAAAAGTATACAAATGAACATATTTACAAAACAGAAATAGACCCCCAGACATGGAAAACCAATTCATGGTTACCAAATGGGGAAGGAAATGAGGGATAAATTAGGAGCTGGGGATTTACATATACACACTACTGTATATAAAATAGATAACCAATAAGGACCTACTGTTTAGCGTGAAGAACTATACTCATTATTTTATAATAACCTCTAAAGGAAAAAGTCTGAAAAAAAAATCTCTGTATGTGTGTATGCATCACTGAATCACTTTGCTGTACCCTTGAAACTAGCACAATATTGTAAATCAGCTATACCTCAGTTAAAAAATAATAAACACCAGAAAAACCCTCTTAAGGTCAGATTGGCTCAGCCCATTCTCTCCAGTGACAGGGGTTGTGGGGGAGGGAAAGTAAGTAGCCAAATAATGGTTGAGTGTTCTGAAATCTTCTCCACCAGCTGTTCTTTCCCCCATCATCCCACAATCTCTTCTCACTTAAGGTTGGTTGATAAACTCAGATGATTTCCCTTTTTTTCACACCCGGCTTGAAGTCGGAAATTATGTTGGTAAGACTCGTGATGGTGGATGTTATTAATGTGCTTAACGGGCACTCAGTCAGTTTAAAGATCTTCGCTTTTGCACCGTGCTTTATCCCACCCTGGGGGTGAATAATGGAGATGCTAACGCAGTCTGTAAAGGGGAACCAGCAGAGGTGGCCTGCCCGCTTCACGGGAAGGGGATGCTTTGATTTCTTGTCTGCAGGCGAGTGACGAAATCAGCTTCCCTCATTTTTCTACCCCTTTCAAAAGGCCAGTTCTCCCAACACAATGCACATTTCCAAGTCGTTTTTAATTTGGCATGAAAATGTCCCCTTTATTCCAGACTAGAGCCAGCGGAGTTAATGGGAAACACACATCTGGGCAGCTGTGCTCCTCCAAGTGAGGAAGTGAGCGGTGAGGGTAGGAGTGCGATACGGCATTCAAGATAGCAGCTCCAGACCCCGTTCAACCAGCCAGGCTTTAAGCCATCACACTGGAGCTGTAAATTTTCAGAGCTATTTAGGGCTCTCGTCAGTGGCCACGGTTCCCATCTTTTCCTCTGTGGAGGTGAGGTATGGGGTGGTAGGGATGTCAGTTAACATTCTGGTGGTCTTTAGTTCCAGGCCCCAGGCTATGGGGGTGGGGGAACTTTCTTTGTTTCTCTACTAAGTGAGTCCAAATGATCTCTGGCTGGGTCCTCTTCTGCAGCAGATGGTCTCCACGCCTGGCCCTCTGTGTGAGTGCTGAAAATGGGGCATTTGGCTGAGGGATAGTGGGTAACTAACGCTTTGAGCACACCCATGTCAAACTTTCAGGATCCCTCATGACTTGTTTTCATTCCTTTCCCTGCCCAGATTCATGGTGTGTGAATTCAAATTTGGAATGAATTTGTATCTGTGACAAGGAGGCAGGAACCCTGGTAGACAAGTGTATATCAATAGTGACTTTGTCTATTAATGCCTAAGATCCTGGCGGTGGCGGGGTGGGGTGGGGGGGTCCCTCTACTTAAACTTATCCCATCATTATTTTAGCCTCAAGTTTTAGGCATACTTTTACCATATTATGGTTTGCATATTATTGTTTTTTATTGCTTTTTAGGGCCGGATATGTAACCCAAAGAACCCTGGAGTCTGTGAATTCCTTGGGATTGTCTGCAAAAAAATGTGTGTGCTCATGGCTTTCATCAGATTCTCAAAGGGTCCTCAAAGGCTAAAATTAGGGTGATCATAAATCTTGGTTTGCTTGGGACAGTTCCAGTTTATACAAGTTGTCCTGGTATAATTGGTAGTAGCAACTCTTTTCACTCATAAAGAAAAGTCTTGGCATGGATGATAAATTACAGTTGATGCTCAGTATGTGTAGATTCTGTATTTGCAAATTCACCTACTTGCTAAAATTTATTTGTAACTCCCAAATCAATACATACAGTGCTTCATCAGTCATTTGTGCGTGTACACAGCAGCAAAAGATTGCGTTGCCTGATGTGTGCCTCAAACAAGATGATACTTTGCCTTCCTTCTCTTTCAGCTTTTGTAATGTGTCCCTTCTGTGGTCTATTTAATGCCAGATTTTGCATCTTGGCTTTTGTTGGTGGTTTCGTTTAAAATGATCCCTGAGCGTGGGGTGCTGAAGTCCTGTCCTGTGTTCTTAAGCTCAAGAAGGCTGTGATGTGCTGTATAGAAAAAAATAACCTGTATTAAATATGCTTTATTTGGTTCTGAGTTACAGTGCTGTTGGGCATAGTTTAATGTTAATAAGTCAACAATATATACTAAATAAAATCTATCTGAGCAGAATCACATGTAAATGGATTTTTGATTGACAGAAAAAAAGACTCACAAGAATCTAATTGTGCATTTCTCCAGGAGCTGGGGTTCAGTCTTCAATATTCAGGAGTCTTTATAACTACTGTGAATTGGACTGCAAGGGGATCAAACCAGTCAATCCTAAAGGAAATCAACTCTGAATATTCATTGAAAGGACTGATGCTGAACCGGAAAGTCCAATACTTTGGCCACCTGATGTGAAAAGTCATTGGAAACTCATTGGAAAAGACCCTGCAGCTGGGAAAGATCGAAAGCAAAAGGAGAGGGGATGGCAAAGGATGAGATGGTTAGATAGCATCACCTATTCAATGGACACGAATCTGAGCAAACTCTGGGAGATAATGGAGGATGGAGAAGCCTGGCATGCTGCAGTCCATGGACTCGCAAAGCATCAGGCATGATTTAGTGACTGAACAACAAGCCATGAATAATGAAGATCACCTTGGTTAAAATTCATTGTTTTATAAGAAGATAACCAAACTCAAAGTGAACCAGACTTGGTTCCAGATCCTGCCCTGTTTCTTAGCAGCCGTGACACCTCGAGCTCGCACTTTCCCGTAGCAGGTATGTTTTCTCTTGGTAGGATGAGAATGGGATGCTTGGGGTTTCTTTCCTCTTTGCCTTGAGTTGAAGAGCCTGGTACTTCCCTGGAAAAATAGGCTCTCTGTGGAAAGTAGCCCCAGATATCAGCCGTAGGTGCCTACCTGGGCCTGGGACATACCGACCCCTCTGTCGAGGACTCTTGTGTCAATAACTGGAGTGGTCCCCTCCGAGGGCCTCTTCAGTGGGGGAAATGGTCTTCACACGCCGGAGTGGGATCCATCCCCTTCACCAAGGCTCCTTTCTTGGACCGTCCACCAATCTGGAGAAGTTCTCAGTCCCCCAACAAATAGTCTTTCCATCCTGGGAACATCCTAGTCTGTTTTACAGGTACACTATAAAGCTGAGTGGGGACCATCCAGATGAACCAGGGAAAACCCAGAAAGACAAAGGGGTTGGACCTGTCATGTGCTGAGTGCACAGGAAGAGTTGGGCATTGTGCTGTGTACTTCAGTCAATTACCCTATTTTCCATGGCAACTTTGCTGGCTAGATAATTTTATGTCCATTTGAAAACAGATGTGGAAACTGGAGCTCGAAGAGGTAAAGCAATCTGCCCAAAGGTATTCAGTAAGTAGTTGTGTGAACAATTCAGCCTCAAAACGTTCTTACTATGAATCCCATCATGTTCACTTCCCTATGGAGTTTTATGGGCTTCCCAGGTGGCACTGGAGGTAAAGAACCTGCCTGCCAATATAGGAGACATTAAGAGATGCAGATTCAATCCCTGGGTCAGGAAGATCCCCTGGAGGAGGGCATGGCAACCCACTCCAGTGTTCTTGCCTGGAGAATCCCATGGACAGAGGAGCCTGCCGGGCTACGGTCCATAGGGCCGCAGAGAGTCAGACACTACTGAAGTGACTTAGCAAGCACATGGTGTTTTACAGTAAAGCCAGCTTTTGGAGGGTAGGGATTTGCCTTTGAAAACCCATGATCTCTGACTCCCCAGGGATCTTTGAGAAAGAAAAAGAGAGGGGATCGGGGATCGTATTGCATAATGGAAGCCCCAAGGGTGTCAGTAATTTCTCAGGAACCAGGTTTCAGCGGCCAGTCTGCAGAGCCCCTTGCAGGAGTGACAGTGGACCTCCAAAGGAGTTGTGGCCCATGGGCTGCTGTCTGGTGAAGGTCACCCTTCTCAGCCTTGCTTGCTTTTTGCTGCTTTCGAGCACCCTTTTTTTCAGAACAGGAGCTCAGTTGCAACTCTCTCTTTTGCTTGGCCCCAGGACAAGTTTTCCACTGTCACCGCCCTGTAGCCTCAGCTGGCACAGAAATTCCAAAATAAATGAACGTGTTGTAAATCGGGAGAAAATATTGTGTCCTTGCGGTGTTGATGTTGATTGCAGCTCAGCGGCTCAGGCAGCGATGACCACAGCTCAGGCTGCATATTTCTTTACCCAAACACGCAGAGGGCCTGCCGGGGCCAGGAGCTCTGCAGACGCCTCCGTTCACTGCGCACTTCAGCTTCTAGGAGGTGTGCCTGCCGGGCTGACAAAGTGCCGTTGATCCGCAGCCCCCAGCCAGGCCCGGAGCCCGGCTGTCAAAGCCAGGCTGAGACCAGCCTTCAGCCTCGAAGCGCCTGGGAACAGAGGCCTGACGATAACACTTTGGCAGGAGACAGCTCCCAAAGCAGCGGGCTGCTGGCCTTCAGAGTGGCCCCCTGGCCCGGGTTTGATCGGGGCTGGCACAGCACAGCCTGCAGCTCACTGAAGCCCTGTGCTAAGAGGCTTCTCGGGCTGAGGGTGGGACCCAGGCTTGCTTGTCAGGGTCTGGCTGCAGGCTCTGAGGGGGGTTTGAAACTTTGACCACCCAGCGTCATTTTGGTAGAGACACGAATAAGAGAGAAACAGAATCTCCTTTGAAGAGGCCTATGGGCAGGCAGAGGGAGAAAGTGATTTGTCACAAGGATTTTTTTCCTCTTAGCTCAAAGATCAGGCCTGAATTTTCCAGGGAGCAATGGGGATTCTTATGCAGGGCACTTTCCAGAGAGCTTTGGAGAAGACATCTGTTATTTTTTTTTCTGTCTGTCCAGAAACCCCCCACCTCCTCCTTTCAGACCTTGCTCCCAGTTTCCAACCACGTGACTCAGTGGGACAGCCAATCACAGTCTCTCACGCCCCTGGATGCAGAGATGGAGCATAATCTTGATCTACCAATCCCAGAGTTCCACTCTTCTGGTGGATATGGACATTTGACATTAGCTAGACCCCTCCCAGGGGCTTCCCAGGTAGTGCAGTGGGAAAGAATCCGCCTGCCAATGCAAGAGTAGCAGGAGATTCGGGTTTGATCTTTGGAGGAAGATCCCCTGGAGAAGGAAATGGCAACCCACTCCAGTATTCTTGCCTGGAAAATTCCATGGACAGAAGAGCCCGGTGGGCTACAGTCCATGGGGATGCCAGGAGTCCGACAGGACTGAGCACACAGACCCATCAGAGTCCTTCTCTGGGACTTTTTTTCCTTTCTATCTGGGACTCTGGAGCTGGAGGTGAAAGTCCCTTGCATTTTAGGTGAGGGAGCTAAAAGACTATGAATGGAGGATGGCCAGTGGGAATCTTCTCTACACTTTGGGAAAGACTAATTTGTAGGACAGGTGAGAATGAGGCCATACCCAGAGAGTGACAGTTCTAAATGATGGGGGAGAGAGTGGGAAAGAAGGTTCTGGGGATCACGCTTACATTCCTGAATCTAAGTCTGCTTGGAACCAGGTTCATCCTTCGAGTTCATGGTTAAATGGGTCAGTATATTCCCCTTGCTCTTCTTTTTTAATCCTAAGCTCGTTTGAGTTGTTACTAAAAGAGTCTTGCCTAAAACAAAGTGGCTTGTGGCTCAGCCCTGGACAAACAGAAGTGTGTTTCTTAAGGGAAGCAGAGAGGAATGGGAGAAGGAGTTGTGGCAATCATTTTATGAAGATCAAGCACCAGTCACACCTCTATGCATTCCCATTCATTTATTCCACGTAGAGTTTTTGGATGTCCGCTACACGCCTGGTCTGGGCTATGAAAATGAATAAGGTGAAATCTCTGCCTTCAAGGAGCTCATAGTTTAGTTTGAAAAACGAACAGAGACTCTGATGGTGCAGTGGGATACAGTCAGTGCTAGGATTAGAGTCCAATGCTAAGACGGGAGGCCTGAGTGTCTGTGAACATGGGGGAACCCCACTAACCCAGGAGCCCAGGGAGCCCAGGACAGACTCACCAGATGGGGCAGCAGCCATGCTGCAGTGGGTGCTGGCGGGGTGGGGGTGAGCAGGAGCTGATCTGTGGCCTGGAGCTCTTATTCTGGGATTCGGGCTGGGTGGACTGGGGATGAGACCAACACAGAAATCACAGTAACACATGACCAGTGGTGAGGTGATGGGGCCGAACTGATGACTGGTCAACAGTACAGGCACTCAGAGGAGCTTCTGATACTTTCTCAGGAGATGATCTTTCCAGGCTAGGCACCATTCACCTGCTCACTCCTCCTTCCTCTCCCATGTTCACTCCTCTCCTTTAGGCCACCGACTTTGTTATCTTCCTGCTCCTTCCACAACTGGTCTTCAGATATGTTTGATCATGCTTTTTACTGGTAAAATGGTTTTGATGAGGCACTCACAATATTTGTATGTTTACTTAGGTATTTATAAATTATAAATACATATATATACACACACACATATATATCTATTTATATATATGCACACACACACACACACACACATATATATGTATATATGGGCTTCCCTGGTGGCTCAGTGGTAAAGAATCTGCCTACCAATTCAGGGGACATGAGTTTGATCCCTTGGCAGGGAAGATCCTCTTGAGAAGGAATGGTAACCCTCTCCAGTATTCTTGCCTGGGAAATCCCAGAGGAGTTTGGTAGACTGTAGTCCATGGGGTCTCAAAAGAGTCAGACACAACTTACAGACTAAACAACAACAACAATACACATGTATATGTAGCCACAGCTGCTGCGCAGGTATAATATGCAATTAAAATATATTCAGAAGTAGGAAATTTAAAAGAATATATTAGCAGTGTTTTAAATGTCTTGCTACCTGTACTAGCTAAATATGCATTAGCCAATAAGCCTTTGGAGTGAGGTTAACTGTAAATGAAAGGAGATTTAAAGCCACTCATTTTGCAAATAGTCTTCTTAACAATTTGATTTCTTAGCAATATTCTTGTCATATTTGATGCTACAGCCGATGGATAGCTCCATGAGAAGCAGGAAAAGTGAGTGTCCTTTTCTTACTGGTCACTTGTCCTGGCACTCTCAGTATTGTCCTCTGTTCACATTCTTTGCAAGAATTCCTTTAAGTCACTTGTGCATTTTGTGAAGATGAGTTTGGTTAAAATTAGGTAATAGTCATAGGATGATCAGAGACTGCTATAAGAAAATAACACAAAAACTGGTAGCTCACAAAAATAGAATTTTCTTTGCATAGTTCTGGAAGTGGGAAGTCTGTGATCTGGTTGTCAGCATGGTGAAGGCTGCCGTCCTGCTTTCAGACTGCTGACTTCCTGCCGTGTCCTTACATGGCAGAAAGGTGGCCGTGGCCAATTCTGCCCTCACGGCCTAATCACCTCCCAAAAGGCCCCATCTCCAAATACCATCACATGGAGGATTAGGATTTCAACATATGAATTTGGGGATTCACAAATGTTCAGCCCAGGCTTCCCTGGTGGCTCAGATGGTAAAGAATCTGCCTATCAGGCAGGAGATCCAGGTTTGATCCCTGGGTCGGAAAGATCCCCCAGAGAAGGGAATGACCACGCACTCCAGCATTCATGCCTGGAGAAGTCCATGGACAGAGGGGTCTGGTGGGCTACAGTCTGTGGGGTAGCAGACAGTTGAACATGACTGAGCAACTAACACAGATGTGGTTACAGATGCACAGCCTTTTCTGCAGTAACAGAAAACGTTAGTCTGCAGACTACATGCAGGTGCTCTGGAGTCAAGGAGACAAGTGAGAAGACCCTCAGTGGCAGCCTCGATCCTGTGGGAGCCCCGCTTACCCCAGTGCTGTTTGCGCCGTGACCTGCAGCACATGGACCAGAGAAGACTGCACCGCCAACCGAGGTGTCAATAGTCAGAAAGCTTCATTCATTCATTTTTAAAAGAAAAAAAACATGTGTGGAAATGCTAATATTCTCTTCCAGTTCTGGTGATCATTGTGTGTGCCTTCTGGAATGTTAAAACTGACTTGGGAGACCATTTGTTATATCAGGGTGAGGTTAGTTAAAGGTGGCTGGAAATTATTTGCTTCCTGAAAGCTTGATCATAAAAAGCCTGGAAGCTCTGGGCTAGACCGCTCAGGACACTCTCTGTGGGATCCCCAAGCAGTCACGTTAGATATTTAATTACCCTGATGCTAGTATGACCAGCCTAGACTTCTGGCCATACCTGCACAGGTATTAGATGTGGGAAAGAAGCTGTCTCTTGTCTGTCCACAGTCAAATAGCACTGAACTTCTTTTGTTGATATTACGTGGAACAGAATAACCAGTCAGCTGTGCCCTGCCCAAATTCTTGAGATATAATCTGTGAGATAAATCAGTGCTGTTTTAAGACACTGCATTTGGGGGTTGTGTGCTATGAAGTTATAGAGAACCTGAACACGTGCCTTTGGGCCAGATGCCTATGCAGTCTCTCTTGATTTTTAGTGGTGACTGCCTTCTTAGCCTCACTTTTCTCTCTGAATGTACTGCCCAGTGATGCTTGTAGATTGTGATTGCCCTTTCTGGGGGGCGGGGGAGGGCATCACCAGCAAAAGTCCACATCTTCTCTGATTCACAGGCAGGCATGACCATTCCAATTGCTCATGCCTAAGGCTGTATCTGATCTGGATCTTTCTGTGGGTCCAGTTCTGCCTAGCCCTCTCAATCCAGGGCTTTATTTCTTCCTCAGGGTGCTGACCATATGCAGAGATTTGTTTTTTAAGTTCTCAGTTAGTGAACACAACTCCATTGATGGAATTCTCTGGAATTGATGAAATTCAAGCCTCACTTGGAATTTGGCCTTGAGTGCTTCTCTGTCTGATAGTCTCAAGACCGCAGTCTTATTTCTTGCCTCCACGGTAACTTTCTTAGGCCTGTAACACATGACTTAGGTCTGGTTTGGTCTTAGAAAGTCATTCAAGACCGGTTCCTTGGATTGTTAGTCCTTCACTGAGGGACCTTCAGCTTGTCCTTTACAAGGAGTCCCTACCAACTCTTTCTTCCCCAGGTTCCCATTCTCGCTCCCCTGAAGCAAGCCTGGCTGGGCAGGATTTACTTCCTCCCTGAATGAAAACCAATGAAAACACTGTATTTGTTATCTACCATCACAATGATGCTGTGTAAAAATTGACCCCAAAGCTCAGTGGCTTAAAAGAAGAAATATTTACTACTGCTCATGAACCTCAGGTTTACCAAATGGGTCTTGTGGTCTCTGCTGGGGTCACACACGCACTTCTTAGTAGGTCTGCTAGGTGACTCCTCTGATCTTGGTTAAGCATTCACATGTTTGGAGATCGGTGTGCTCTAGGCTGGTATTGGAAGCCTGGGCTGGAAGACTGGACTATTAAAACAATCCTACAGCAGGTTAACTCAATCATCTTGTGAGACTATCACTGTTTCATGGTGATAGCAATGAAGCAAAAGAGGAACTAGAAACATTCAAGTGATTTTTCTTTCTTTCTTTATTTTTTTTAACCATTCTTCTTTCCCATTGGCCAAAGCAAACCATATGCCCAAGACCAGAATCAGAGTAGGAGACTATGAAGTTACAGGGCAAAAGATGGACATGGGGAGGCCATTAAGTGATCGTGAATGAAGGCGGTCTAACAATATGCTAGATTCTCTCTTCTAACAAACAGTTGCTGAAATCTGGAAAAACAGAAAGGCAGTCTCTTGGTAGAGGTCACTTTGTAGTCATGAAAAAATGCAATTATTGGCAGCAACACAGTGCTGAAGCAGGGAGGAGCAGTGAAGAAGTACCCTACCCACTCTCTCTCTCTCTCTGACCTCCAGTCTCCTACTGGTGCCTCTCTATGGCCAAATCCAACCTGAAGACAGCCAGTGAAAGAGCCTGGAAGGCACAAGCCATAGAAGTCAGCCTCCCCAGGCAGAGGGTGAATCTGGGTGTGTGTGTCAAGCAGGTCATTCTTACTTTAGTTGTACCACTGGAACAGAACTAAAAAACCTGATTCATAATTCCAAGGTCAAGAACTTCTGAGATGGGCTAGTTTCTAAACTTGGCCATGCTCAACACCCTCCCTCTCTGTTATTTCCTCCCTCCCTACATTGGTTAGGTTCTCTGAGATGTAGATACTAAGATGATGGTAGGGGAGAAAGGGGAGGGGGCCAAAGCAGGTTGGGAGAGCCATTAGACCATGATGCAAGTCTGATACCTGTGAGAGAAAGAGGAAGAAAACTTGGATAGGTAGAATCTTACATGGCATTGTAGTTCTAAAAAAGTTTCAGCCAGGTCAGTGGGGAGTTCTTGAGCCAAAGGCCACATCAAAGGGATCCCACATTCCATAGGAACTGTGGCCTTAGTTCCCTGACCATGCTTACTCTTTGGCTGAAAGCAGTGATGGGGCCCATGGACTTGGTGACCACTCAGAACTCAGCAGCTGGATTGATCAGTTGATTGTGCTCCTGGTAGTAGGATATCTGAGAGGCATATTTCATGGCTTTTGCCCTTTTCCCTTCTACCCTTCCTTTCCTCCTTCCTTTCTCCTTTCCTTCCTTCTCTTTCTCCCTTCCTTCTCTCTCTTTTTTTTCCTTTTTTTTTTTTTTTTTAATGTGTTGTTTAAGTTCCAGGCTTAGTGCCAAGTATTGGTGATATGTAATGAATATGGCAAATATGATAGCTACTCTTATGGAGCTTCATTGTTCATTCTTCTATAGGATTTTGGGATAAAGTTCTGTTGAAATAACTCAACTGAAAACATTCTTATTTTCAAGGAGGAAGGGAGACTTACCTAGCTCCATGCCCGCCCTCCCTACTTTCTTATCCCACAGAGCCTGGTCAGTTGCCTTGCACATCATTAAGATGACCATATTTACTAAGTTCAAAACCAGCCCATTCTTATTGCGACTTTTTTTTTTTTTTGGCAGAAAAAGTCATAAACAAGTAGGAAAGTTAAATTGTATTTTTTATATAGTTTTAATGGATCCCCTTTCAAGAATTAGGGCAAATTCATGAAATTGGACTGATCCCAGGAAGCCCAAGTTATATGTCAAGCACAGCAAGTAGGCTGACTTAATCAGACTTGTTTGGATGAAAAAAAACAAATTCATTCAAATTATTCATAAGTCCATCTTAAGGTTACGTGTGTGTGGGAACTTGGGGAAAGTTATTCAGTTGGCCTTGGGAAGATCAAGAACTCCAGCAGGATCTGGGCCACACAGAGCTTGAAAGTGGAATTGTAAAGTCATTTGGAATCCTGGGTGGTTCCAGGAATGTTGGCCTCAGGCGTGTATGGATCGTGACTGCGGTGTTCCATCGCTTTCATGACTCATCTCTTCTTCATGGCTGTTTTCCTCTTCCTGCTGCCTGATTTCCTCAACTTCTGATCTTTATGTTTTCTTGACTTCCTAGTTTCTGACTCTCATTACTGCATTTGTTCATGATGTGTGTTACGGTCTCTCTGGTTTATTTCTGTCTCATAATCTTCTGTCTTCAGCTGCTAAAGGCTTTATTCTCCTGGTATTTCTCAGTTTAACTTTTAGAGACAAAAAAAAAGAAAAAATCTAGTTGGCCCAGGTCTTCTTTTATGACAGTCCATGGTAATCTGTGCTGGATTGGGGACTTTGTTTAGAATTTCAATTATGGCCCAATCAAATGGGGGCGCTCAGTGGGTTTCATATGACTCTGCGTGTGCTGCCTGAGGCCTTCTTTTCTCTTGGGGGTATTCATTATGCCTGTTTCCCTTAGGAGAGAGCCAAGACTTCAATGCTGAAGATATAACCTTTTAAAAGTCTTACTTTGATCCTGTACCACAGTCATGGTGAATGAAATAGTGTTAATATATACCTGCCATTTCCCTATCATTTACATATAAATGAATCTACTCTTCCCATTTCCTAGACTGATGGAGGAGTGGGTGTAAGGTTGATCAAGTCTCCCCTACATGCCAGGAATTTTGCTAGAGGTTCTGTATTCATTGTTTTATTAAATGATGACAATAACCCTGTGAGGTGGGTCCATAGATGGTCCTGTGAGGTGGGTTTACAGATGGCAAAACTGAGACTCAGAGAGTTTCAGTAACTTGGCAGAAGTTGTAGAATGAGCAGGTCGCTGGCTCAGAATTCAAACCCATGTATTTGACTCCATGCCTGTACCACTACTTCTTCAACATCCTTCTTTTTATGTTATTCCAGAGCTCTACTTTGCCCGGCTCAGACAGCACTCAAAATACTCCCTTCTCTGCCCTCCTTGGCCTGACACACAGGTCCCCTCAGGGCTCAGAGGGAATATCTGTCCTTCTCTTTGTCCTTTACTTAGCTAAGTATGCTGGTGACCAGACAGTTCATGAAGCTAGTGACTCTGCTGTCTGCTCCCTCTCTGTTTTGTGTTGGCCTTCTAATTACATAGCTACCTGAGTGGGGATGAGGGTGGGCAAAATAATTTTAGATTAGAGGCTGTCAGAAGACCCGAATTCAAGTCTGGGCTCTCCTACTAATGACATGGATGACTTTGGGTCCATTTTTTTTTCAGGTGACAAATGAGAAGGACATTTAAGTTTCTTTCAGTCTCAAGAGGCCATGCTCCAAAGAAAGCCTGGGTTCTTGCTACTTCTCTCCACCTCTGAGACCTAAATGACATTGACTCAGGGTCCCAAACCTCTGAAGACTCAGTCCTTAGGGTAGATCAAGTCTCTTTCATAGCCTACTGCTGATAGGAGCCACCATACGGAGTGTTTGGGAAGTTAGAGGATGCTTGCCTGCAACTAAAAAGGGCCTGAATTTTGAGTAAATGCTCCTTGTCATCTGATTTGGGGCCTACTGTGTGGGAGGAATGTGAAATATAACTGAGTGGGAGAGAATAATTCTCCATAGTCTGAATTCATTTTCTCCAGCTGTTTCACAGGACCATGCTTTGGATTCCCCAAAGCCCCAGTTTCACACATATCATCCCAGCCTGCCTGGAGTCCTAATCCAGAGATGCAAAAGTCTACCCAATGGGGAGTTCATTACCCTCACTTTCAGTTGTTAAATATGGAGTGCCATCGTATAGTTCACTCTAGTATTCTTAACCGGAAAACCCCATGGACAGAGGAGCCTGGTGGGCAGCAGTCCATGGGGTCACAAAGAGTCAGACATGACTGAGCAACTAACATATTTGTTCCACACCATATAGTTCTGGGTCCAGGTTTACAATAGTGAGCAGAAGTGATACAGTCCCTTCTTGCCATTGCTCACAAGCTGGAAGGAAAATCAGTAAACAATCAATAAGTATGTGATTCTAGTTTCTTTTTTAAAAATTATTTTTTATCTGAGATAACATTGGTTTATAACATTATATAAGTTTCATGTGTACAACATTATATTTCTACCTCTGTATACCCTACATCCTCCCAGCACCAAAATTTTAGTTTTTATCTGTCATCATAGAGTTGATTTCCTTTCCTTCTTTTGCACTCCCCCTGCCCCTTCCCCTTTGGAAACCACTACCCTGTTCTCCACAACTACATGTTTGTTTTGATTTGGTTTGGTTTGTTCATTTATTTGGAGTTTTGTTCATTTGTTTTTTTTTATATTCCACATATGAGTGATTCTAATTTCTCAGGCAACCCCTTCTTTAGAAATCTCACAAGGAGTAAATTGAATGGGGCTAGTGTCTTTTTAAAAAACTGCCTCTGAGTATTATGCATTGCAGCTAAGATCTCATTGTGAAAAATTCCTTGATGTAGCCAATGGAGTTATCACAGTCAAATTCAAATCCTAATGAAACCTAGTAAGTCACAGTTCCATTTTAGAAGCTGATGCTAAAGGATGCAGCTGATATACTTTAATAATCGCCGAAGAAGCAGCAAGATGTAGTTAGACTTTCTTGGTTCTGTAGTCAGCCAGGCTTGTGTTTAGATTCCCATTCCTCAATTTACTAGATGTCTTCCTATGGGCAAGTTATGTAACCCCTTTCAGCATATATGTACCACTTATCAAATAGTTAGGATAACTGTTGTGTAGCTTTGCATGAGATACCAAATCAAAATACTTGGCACTTAGTAGTAGGGTTCCTTAAGTATCAATCTTCAATCTTTTCTCTAAGAGGGAACAAGTGACAAGATGACAAACAGCAGAAGGAAACTATTACAGAGATGATTTTGAACTATGCTCCATTCAATTATTAGACAACTTTTGCACTTATTCTAATTATTCATTAAATAATTAAAGGCTTACTTACAAAGCTATGGTTTTTCTAGTAGCCATGTATGGATGTAAATGTTGGACTAAAAAGAAGGCTGAGTGCTGAAGAATTGAAGCTTTTGAATTGTGGTGCCTTGAGAGTCCCTTGGACTGCAAGGAAATCAAACTAGTCCATCCTAAAGGAAATCAGTCCTGAATATTCATTGGAAGGACTGATGCTGAAGCTGAAGCTCCAATACTTTGACCACATGATCTGAAGAGCTGACTCATTGGAAAAGACCCTGATGCTGGGAAAATTTGAAGGCAGGAGGAGAAAGGGGCAACAGAGGATGAGATGGTTGGATGGCATCACCGAATCAATGGACATGAGCTTGAGCAAACTCAGGGAAACCTGGCATGCTGCAGTCCATGGGATTGCAAAGAGTTGGACACGACTGAGCAATTTAGGTTATGAGGAGGCAGTGGTAAGCAAAATAAACATAGTCCTTGCTCCTATGGAGCTGTTTTTAAATTTTTCTTTGCCTTTGTTGCCTGTCTCCCTCTCTCACTCCTGCCCTATTTCTTCTTTCCCCTCTTCCTTCCTCTCTCTGTCTCTGTCTCTCTGTCTCTGTCTATTGCTGTCTCTCTGTCCTTTCTTTTTCCCCACCAGTGGGCTTTTCACGTGGAATCATGCTTTGTGAGCGTCATTACGATGATTTTTGAAATTGTATGGAAAGTAGTGAGAACAGAGAGAGTGAAAATGATGGAAACAGAATGAAAGGGCAGTGTAATTTTCTCTCTTTTCGCTTGTATAATGAAGAGCCCATAGTTAGAATACCACTGCTGCAGAGAGTGACTCTTACATAGAAAGGATCTAGAGAGAGTATTTGTCATATAGGAGCATTAATCACAACCATGTGGGCCAACAGTCTGTCATGGAAATAATCCTGTTATTTACGTAGCTCTTTACAGCAGTGGGATGTACCATCCTGGGAGCTGACCTGTATTACTTTCTCCTGAGATGCAGGCCAGTGACTATTTACAAGTCTATATATTCTATAGCTGCTCTAAACAACTGGTAACTTAGGTGATGAAGGGGCCGGGGCTTTGCATAAATAGAAAAGCAAATGTATATTTGTCGGCATTGCTCTCTTCTCCTTTGTTTTATCCTCTTTCCAAAAATAAAGTGCATTGTTCCCGGGGAGTGGAATTTGAAGTGGCAGCTGTCTGCCTGGCTGACTCCTTCCCAAAGAGCAGAACCCAAGGAGGTAACTAGGGTTAACTTGAGTTTGTTCTGTCCTCTACCGACACGACACCGGGATTCAAGCTGCCAAAATAGCTGCATTTGTGGGGTGTGCCAGCCTGAGCCTCAAATGCCCACTGCTCACACATTTGCACGTGACACGCAAGCCTTGTGGGTGCTGAAATCCTTGGGTCCTGCACACGTGTTGCTCATTGGAGAGCTTGCTCCCAAATAGTGCCATTTCCAGTGCCACTGCTTTTATCCTTCTCTCCCACGACAGACAAGTTTGGGCTGAAGATCATCTTATTCAGTCCAGATCAACAGCAATTCAAATGAGGTTTGGTTTTGACTGTGTTGTTTGTGAGCCTGTTAACCTGAGGGACTAGTCACATTTTGGAAGGTGAACATGTACTGTCTGGCTTTAAGAAAAACTTTGGATTCACTAGATGACAGCTCTAAGGTAGTGTGCCCAGGAGAGGGAACATTTTGTTCAGAAAATTCAGGTGCATTATCGGAGTTTCCTGGAACTGCATTAAATTGATATGACTGAATACAATAAACATGGATTAAATCCTTTGGTGTAGTTATTACACCAGGCTTTCTGTGTAAAATAATTTATCTTCTCTGCAAAAGGCTGTTCCAGTATTTTATGTTAGCAGGGAAATGATGGAGGGATAATATGTGTGTGATCCCAGGAGCATCAGTCTTCGGTGCCAGGAGAAAAGTTCCCAAGAGGTGGTATTACCACTTGGGAGAAACTTTTCCAGCCACCATTTGCCAGCAGGTGCTAACTCAATGTCCTAGATGTGGTTAGTGGCAGAATAACCACTCATTACATTTAAAAAATTGACTTTATGGTAGATGTTAGGGTTAGGTGTTTCCCTAGTGGCTCAGATGGTAAAGAATCTGCCCATAGTGCTGGAAACCCAGGTTCGATTCCTGGATTGGGAAGATACCCTGGAGAAGGGAATGGCTACCCACTCCGGTATTCTTGCCTGGAGAATTCCATGGAGAGAGGAGCCTGGTGAGCTACACAGTCCATAGGGTCACAAAGAGTCAGGCATGACTGAGTGACTGAACACAGGAGTTAGGTGTTAGGGTAGAAGGCAATAAATATGTCTCTACCTTTAAAAAGTATGCCTTATGGCAGGAAGCTAAGAGGAACTAAGAACCTCTTGATGAAAGTGAAAGAGGTGAGGGAAAAAGCTGGCTTAAAACTCAACATTCAAAAAACTAAGATCGTGGCATCCGGTCTCGTCACTTCATGGCAAATAGATGGGGAAACAATGGAAAGAGTGACAGACTTTATTTTCTTGGGCTCCAAAATCACTGCAGATCGTGACTGCAGCCATGAAATTAGAAAATGCTTGCTCCTTGAAAGGAAAGCTATGACCAACCTAGACAGCATATTAAAAAGCAGAGACATTACTTTGCCAACAAAGGTCTGTCTAGTCAAAGCTATGGTTTTTCCAGCAGTCATGTATGGATGTGAGAGTGGTAAAGAAAGCTGAACACTTTCTTTAAGAATTGATGCTTTTGAATTGTGGTATAGGAGAAGACTTTTGCGAGTCCCTTGAATAGCAGGGAGAACAAACCAGTCAATCCTAAAGGAAATCAACTCTGAATATTCATTGGAAGGACTGATGCTGAAGCTGAAACTCCAATACTTTGGCCACCTGATGCGAACAGCGGACTCATTTGAAAAGACCCTGATGCTGGGAAAGATTGAAAGGCAGGAGGAAAAGGGGATGACAGAGGATGAGATGATTGGATGGCATCACCGACTGAATGGACATGAGTTTGAGCAAGCTCCGGGATTTGGTGATGGACAGGGAGGCCAGGCGTGCTGCAGTCCATGGGGTCACAGAGTCGGAGACAAGTGAGTGACTGAACTGACTGACTGACTGACCATAGGAAAGAGCATTTATTGGGACTTCCCTGGTGGCCAGTGGTTAAGACTTCAAGCTTCCACTGCAGGGGACATGGGTCAATTCCTGTTCAGGGAACTAAGATCCTGCATGCTGAGTGGTGTGACAAAAATAAATAAATAAATAAATAAAAGCTTTAAAATAGAGCATTTATTTGGTTGAATGGCACAAAAGATATATACAGTACACTCCTAACGTTGGAAACTCTTGTATGTGACCTCATTTTAAGAAGGGTCTTGCGTATGTAGTTTAGTAATTAAATTACGTATTTAATAACTAGATTTAGTTAAGAACCTCAAGATGAGGCCATTCTGGATTATCCGAGTAGGCCTTAAATCCACTGACAGGTGTCCTTATAAGAGACAAGTGTCCTTATAAGAGGCATACGGGGTAGAGACACAGAGGCTAGGAAAAGGCCACATGAAGACGGAAGCAGAGAAGGAGAGGAGCGACCAGGAGCTGGAAGAGACAAAGGATTGTCCTCTAGAGCATTTGGAGGGAGCATGACTCTGCAGGCCCCTTGCTTCTAGATTCGTTGTTGTTGTTCAGTCACAAAGTCGTGTCCGACTCTCTGCGACCCTTCGGACTGCAGCACTCCAGGCCTCCCTGTCCCTCACTGTCTCCCAGAGTTCGCCTAAGCCCATGTTCATTGAATCGGTGATACCATCCAACCATCTCATCCTCTGTTGTCCCCTTTTCTTCCTGCCTTCAATCTTTCCCAGCATCAGGGTCTTTTCCATTGAGTTGGCTGTTCGCCTCAGGTGGCCAAAGTATTGGAGCTTCAGCATCAGTCCTTCCAATGACTATTCAGGGTTAATTTCCTTTAAGATGGACTGGCTTGATCTCCTTGCAGTGCAAGAGACTCTCAAGAGTCTTTCCCAACACCACAGTTCGAAAGCATCACTTCTTCAGCATTCAGCCTTCTTTCTTTATGGCCCAAGTGATTTTAAGTTGCCAGTCCCCAAAACCATGAAAGAACACATTTCTTTTGTTTTAAGTCACCGAGTTGGTGGTAATTTGTTTCGTCAACCCTAGGAAACTAAACTATGCCCCGTAGGGCATAAACTCATTGTATTCTGGAAGTCCGCATTTGGAAGCTCTCTCTGAGTTTTCTGCGGTCTTTGTAATTCATTCATTCACTCCCTCCACAAATGCAGAATGCCAGGCCTCTGTGGGCCGGGCACTGTTCTTGGTGCTGAGTAAACAAAGGCAAGCAAGACTCAGCGTGGCCTTTCTGAGAGCTCATAGATGTAAGCAAAGAAATAACTACCCCACGGGTGAGAGGGCCCCTCCGAGGTGTGTGCTCTGGGAGCAGGGAGCAGAGCCTGGCATCGGGGTACTTGCGTAGGGCGATGAGAGCTTTCCCGTCACAGAGCCACAAGCCCTAAGGTGGGCCTATGCCCATAACTAGGGCACATCTGCTCCCACAGAAAGCACTTCTGCCTCGTGAGCTACAATTTCTCTCCCCTAACCTTAAACTCATTAAAAAAAAAAAAAAAGACTGTGGCTCATAATTTATGGGGGCTCACGGGGAAACAGACAAAAGGGCTCTTTCTTGAGTAGCTGATGTGTGGGGAGTTTGTAAACGTCCCTCTGACGTCGCCAGTCCCGGTTTTGAGTCCTTTTGCGTTGGAGCTGGTCAGTATTGGTGGTGGATGGAGAACAGGGGGAGTGAAGCAGGGGGGCATCCTGCCAGAGGAAGACATCCCCGTCAAGAGCCGGGCCTGAGCTCGATGTGAGTGAGATCTCCCAAAGACACCGTGTTGTCTGTCAGACTTACTCAAGCGCGGTCACTGGTTTATTCCTTTATGGAATGCTGATGGACCCCCATGAGCTGAACAAGATGGTCCTCTGCTAGGGGTCAAGGTGGAATGGTACAAAAGGGCAAGGAAACTCTCAGGAGCTGATGAGTCTTACGTGGGACCCCGTGGAGCCGGGTGAGAGCAGGCGTGCTAAACCTGCAGTGTGAACTGTACAGACAGACATGGAAACAGTGTAGACTGTTAGAAAAGGGAGGGCACTTAGGCCGGCTTAGTCAGGAAAGGCTTTCTGGGGAGTGAGGAGCTCAAGGTGGGTGCTGAAAGATGGGGAGGACTTAGCCAGATCAGAGCAGATGGACACTGGATGGTTCTTTCTTGCTCCTTCCCTTCCTTAAGCCCCAGGTAGGAGGAGGATAGGTACCCAAATATCTACCATCAAAAAGGATTGTTATCTGGGGGAGAAGGCAAACTTGGGTTAGCTGGAATATCAAATTTTGGTAAAAAAAAAAAAAAGATCTTAGGAGTCAAAAACAAATAATCTTTAAAAAGAAAATGTAATATATGGCCAGATTGGATTTTTGCTAAGGTGTTTGTCTGTGATCCTAAAGATGGTGGGGAACAATTGCTTCTTTTTTATTTTAAGAAGATGAAGTCTATTTTCCATCCTAAAAGTAATAATGTTCATTACAGGAAGTAGAAGGATTACGGAAAAGAAGGAAAATAAATCACCTATAATCTCCCCTTAAAGAAACGATTACTGTCAGTAGTTTCCTTGCATGTAATTTTGTAGAAATCACATATACACTATTTTATATCTTGCTTTTTAATCTTACCATTATAACACAAGCATTTCCTGATGCTATTCCAATACATCAGGAGCACAGTTTTTAGTGCCCACATCGAGGAGATGTACATTAATTTACTTAATCTTTCCCCTATGGTTGAATATTTGATTTACTAGCAGTTTTCATTATTATAAATCATGCTAGGATGAGCTTCTTTGTGTAATAGTCTTCTTCCATATTTATGATTATTTCCTTTGGCTAGATCCCTAGATGGGGAATCATTGAATCAAAGGGCATGAACATCTTTAAGGTTCTTTGAACATTCTGCCAAATTGCTTCCTTGGGGGTTGTTGAGCTTTGGAAGTACATGATGAAAGATGAGTCTCATAGCTGAGGACAGGCAGGGCCAGGCCAGAAGAGAAAGAGCATTCCAAGCATTCTAGCAGAAAGAGACATTCCGGAGTCACCGAAGCCGCAGCCTGGTGATATGCTGTCCTGATATGAAAGCATTGCTGGTGGCCCTGCCATTTTTAGAAAGGCAGTTTTGAATTCTTCCCTACATGGATGGTAGTGCTCCAGACACCCTGGCCCTGTTTTTGTTTGCTTGCTCCTAGGGCACCTCAAGCTTACTTCTACCACAGGGCCTTTGCATTTGCTGTGTCCCTTTCATGGGAATGTTTTCCCTCACAATCTGTCATGACTGGTGCCTTCTGATTGTATGTTACTCAGTTCAAATATCAAATACTCTGAGAGGCCATCTCCAAAGACCTGCTGTAAAGAATACAGACACCCTCTGCTGCCAACACTTCTATCAAGTTGATTTTATTCATAGCATTTTTTATTCCTGCCTAGTGTCAATGTTCAATAGCTATCTGTGGAATGACTGAATGAAGTCATGTAATGACTCATCCATGTAATCTAGAAATATTTCCTGATTGCCACTTTAAAATATTCCCATTTTAAACATAAAGGCTAAAATATATCATGTAGCCTATAGAAGGGTTTCTAGAACTGGTTCCTGCCCAATCTCTCTTATTTTATCCTGGTCCACATCCTGCCTTCAGTTCAGTTCAGTTCAGTCGCTTAGTTGTGATCAACTCTTTGCGACCCCATGGACTGCAGCACGCCAGGCTTCCCTGTCCATCACCAACTCCCAGAGTTTACTCAAACTCATGTCCATCGAGTCGGTGATGCCATCCAGCCATCTTATCCTCTCTCGTTCCCTTCACCTCCCACCTTCAATCTTTCCCAGCATCAGGGTCTTTTCAAATGATTCAGTTCTTCACATCAGGTGGCCAAAGTATTGGAGTTTCAGCTTCAGCATCAGTCCTTCCAGTGAACATTCAGGACTGATTTCCTTTAGGATGGGCTAGTTGGATCTCCTTGCAGTCCAAGGGACTCTCAGGAGTCTTCTCCAACACCACAGTCCAAAAGCATCAGTTCATCCTGCCTTAGTCTCTGCATTTCAGCCATACTCACTTTATGTACTTGAAAGTGCCATGCTTCTTACTGTCACAGGACCTTCACACATGCTATTTCCTCTTCCTAAAACACACTTCTTGTGTTTATTGTATCAGTCCCTCCTCGTCCATAAAGTCTTGGATCACTGACACTTCCTTGGAAACCTTTCTTGACCATGCATACCAGGCCACGTTCTTCTAGTACCACTCTTTGTGGGAGCTAGATTCCAAAGATGACTCCCAATAACTCACGCCTTCTAGCATTTATGCTTTGTGTGGATCCTCTTTGAATCCACTCTGTGGATTCATTTTTTGATCAGTGCAATGTGGCAGAAGTAACACCATGCAGTTTCTGAAGCTAGGTCGTAAGGATCCATGCCTCTTCCACAGCGACCTCTGGGAATACGTGCTCTAGGAGGGATGCTGTGAGAAGCCCAGGCTACAAGGAGAGACTATGGACAGGTGCTCTTAAAAGCCCCAGCTAGTACCTGGCTGAAAGCTGCGTCAGCCAACAACCATGTGAAAAAACCATCTTGAACTTTCAGCCCAGTTGAGCCTTCATGTGACTCTACCTCCAGTTGCCGTCTGCCTACAACTATATGTGAGACCCCAAGTCCGAACCACCTAGCTGAGCCCAGTCAGGCTCCAGAACCATAAGGGGCAAAAGTAAATGTTTGTGTTAAACCATCAGGTTTGGGGGTCTGTTCGTTACACAGCAACGGATAGCTGAAACAGACTTTAGAGCATTATATTCCTTACAGCATATCAATCTTCTCTTTAACTGTAGTCATCTACAGCTGTGGCTCTGGTTTTCTTGCCTGATTATTTAATATATGACTTCTTCCTTAATAGTCAACTTTATAAGGGCAAAGATCATGTTGGTCTTTGTTTTCATCTTATTAGCTTAGCGTTTGTCAAGGACAATTGTCACTTTGTGGCCACCAAGAAACGTTTGGGGAAACTTCCATGGAGTGAGTTTCACGGAAGGCAGATTTAACCTCCCAGAAAGAGATCTGGAAAATCAACACCCTCTGTATCTCATGGCATGTACCCTGAGCTTAGCTAACTGGAGGCCTCTGTCTGGGTGTATGCATCTTGAGCTACTAATGCAGAGAAGCAGGGGTTTAGGAGTTGTTCTAGCAGCCCTGGTGGTAGCATCTGCTGCCCAGCGGGGGCAGCCTGCACACTTATGTATTAGCCACGCCAGACTCTTCTGAGGCACAGCTTTCCCTGGGCTCAGGCTGCTCGACTGCCCTTTGTCCCGCCTATCTATTTTACAGGTTGGTTCTCCAAACTTGCTGCTGATCCTCTGGGCTACTTGATACTCCTTCAGAAATTTCGTTTCTACGTTAGCTAGCTAGAGTTGGGTTTGTCCTGTACAACCGAGAATGCCGACAAGTTACATAGCCCCCAGTAAGGTAATTAATAAGGCAAGAAAGGTATTTAATAACTATTGTTAAGGGAATGAATGAGTGTGCCAGGGGCCTGGGAGGACATCTGGGATCCCAGGTTAAATAAGTCTCTAACTCAGAGGGGTTTATCTTTTCTTACACACATAAGCAAATATAGCAAATAGAGGTTAGTTCTGTAAGAGTCATAGGCAAGTTGCAGGAACTAACTGTATCTAGAAGCGGGGAGAGGACCCCAACTTATGTCAGTGACTATAATTAGATGAACAGTAAAGGTTTATTGATTGATTGAATAGGTGAATAAAAGATTGTAATGGTGAAGCAGTGTATACCAAAAATCTTGTCAATTTTGTTACGTTCCAACACTTAATTTCTATATTAATTAGGACTATTTATGTAACAAGTATCAGAAAACTCCAGTCAAACTGGCTTAAGTAAAAGGACAATTGATTGGCTCCTAGAAAAGGTCAGGGTGTATAATAACTTCAGGGGTTCAAGTGTTATTATTCAGGACCTTCACCTCTGATCTTATCTGCATTGACTTCATTATTAGGTTCTCCTGACATGGTGGTTCCCAGACGTTCAAGGCTTTCCTGTCTCAGGTTCATGGTCAGAGGAAACAAATACTTTCAATAAACTATTTCTAGTGCTTCAAGTGTGGCTCCATGGGTTTGCATTGATTGGACAAACAGTCTAGCATGGCTAATATATTCCTCTCTGAATCAATCACCACTGGAAGGGAATTTATAATATATGAAACTTGCATTGGCCGGACCTAGTTCATGGTCCTGTCCCTGGAATTGGAGTAGAGGTTAGCTCTAAGCACTTGTGGTCTTTCCAGGAGGCTCACTGGTGAAGAATCTGCCTGTCGATGCAGGAGACATGGATTTGATCCTTGGGTGGGGAAGATCCCCTGGAGGAGGAAATGACAACCCACTCCAGTATTCTTGCCTGGAAAATCCCATGGACAGAGAGGCTAGTGGGCTACAATCCAGGGGGTTGCAAAGAATCAGACACACACGCCCCCCCCCCCCACACACACACACACACATTAACCACTTGTGGTTAGGATCACGGCACTGGATGTGGATGGCTTGGGTTTGTAAATCTTGCTTCTGCCACTTAAGCAAAATAGTAAATATTTGTCCCTATTTGTCTCTATCTTAGTTGGCACATCTCTGAAATAGGGATAATAATAGAACCCACATCATGGAGCTGGTGTAAGAATTGAAAGAGTTGATGCGTGCAAAACGCTTAGGCCAGTGCTTGGCCCACGGTTCGAGCTTCAGGCACACTCATTATCTTTCTTAGGTATTACTGCAGGGACCAAGAATAGGGAATAGGCTTCCAAACGAAATTCAGGGAACCATTACCAGAAAACTGTATGAATGAATGCTCCAAAGGCAAAAATAACAAACGTCCACTACACTTCATCCCTAAGTTCTCACCAATAAACCACCGGAGGTGAGAAGCCAATAAGCTCTTGGATGAAGCCAGCTGGGATTCACAGCTGCCTCTTGGTGTCAGCTCTGTCCCCCCGGAGAAGTTCCAAAGCACAGTCATGCCCACCTGATCAACACCCAAGCAGGGCTGAATGTCTCCCTGGCAATCAGTCCTCATTTTTCTAGGCTTCACCTTTGGGGCAGTCTTAGAAAATCCATGCCCTGGCCAGCCTGAGTGCATATTAAACCATTTCAAAATGTTGGAAGAGGAAGTCTGCTTGCTTAATGTGTAATTTAGCTGAAAGAACTGGAACAACTTGCATTTTGGTATGTTCCTTATTTTGCAAATGAATGTTATTTTCGTAATGGACCATAATGGCTCTCTCAGAGTTATTCTGGTCTGTCATATTAACGCGAATTGTGGTGCTTTAATAAGATTTGACTTTTGACTCCTTCGGCGTGCATCATGGTTGTTTGGCTGCTCAAATCATCAGCCATTCTTCTTCTTGTAAACTGATATTTATTTCTTATTTCACGACTTCCACAGGATGAGCAAGAACATTAACAATACAGCAACAAGCCCCAAGATACGTCAATGGCTTGAAGAGACAAAGGACTGGTTTTTAAGTCCTTACAAAACTCTGGTTGAGGAGGCATAGTGTCCATATTGTCTAACTTTGTTTTGAGGTCACTATGTCCCCAGATGTCTTCACATCTCTCTGGAGACAGACTAGAGAGATGGTCCAGAGCTCCAATTTTTCCCAGTTCAATTTGTTTCAGGATGGGGGGGGGCGGGTAGTGTTCATGCCATAAAATAACTGGGTAAGAAGGATATTCACAGGCAAGAATTCCTGGAGAGCGCTTTTGGCAGAGAAGTGGTTTTGAGCTAGGTTCTTGGAAAGAAAACATAAACCCTTTAAACTTTCTAATAGGAGTGCTGGAAAACATGCTGACCCCTCTGTGCTAAGAGTCCAACACAACGGCTTGGGGACACTTAGGTGGCGGCAGTGATAATCTATCGCTGCACAGCTCCTGGGACCCACCCTTGCCTCTGCCCAAAGCACAAGACTCAAGGCTTCCTTTGATCCCTTGGTGCAGCATTCCATGAGTGGTAGACCCGCTTCTAGAAAGGAATTATTGGCTTCCCTGTCTCCTCGGTCCCCAGCCTTCCCTCTTTTCACTCTCCAGTAGGGGAGACATCCCCAAGTCCCCTCCTAAATGACCTGCTTCATCATCTCTTGCCTGTCCTGTGACCTCCCACCTCAATCCTCTCCTCCCTCAGGGCAGTCACTTATTTTACATATTCTGAGGTGGATCCTATATCAAGTGTTACATGGTTTTGTTACACTGGCTCCCCACTCCACTGTTCTTGCCTGGAAAATTTCACGGACAGAAGAGCCTGGTGGGCTAGAGTCCATGGATCGCAAAGAGTTGAACATGACTGAGTGGCTAACACTTTCGCTTTCATATAATAAAACTCTCTATCAATGACTGGTTTGGAATATATGATCACAGAGTTCTCCCCTCACCAATCCTGTTACTGAACAGTCCTTGGTTGCTGCCCCGTAGGATAGAAGACAGAGCCTGGAACTCAAAGGGACTTAGGTTCCCATCTCAGCTTGATCATCTCACTGGCTGTGCAGTTAGAGACAAGTTCCTTCACCTCTCTGAGCCTCAGTGTCCTCATCTGTAAAATGGGCACAATCACATTTACTCCAGAGGGCTTTTTATGAAAACTGGGTGTGATTCTGTGGCTCAGACACTGAGCACACTCTTTGACATGTAGCAGCCTCTCAGGGAATCATTGTCCTTGTTATTTTAGAAATTGTCCTTCAGACAGGAGGTCTCGTCTGCGGAGGACAGCGGTGCCTATTCTTCTCCTCCTCCTCTGCACACCCCCAGACTCTTCCCTGTCTCCTCTTTTCCTTCTTTCTTCCTCAGCTTCTTGTCTCCTCCACCTTTTTCAGTCCCACCCACAACTCTGAGAGGATGGAAGAAGACAGACTTATTTGGAGACTAAATTCAACATTGACCCTCAGAAAAAACAAGCCCTGGAATACGCTCTATTACCACATAAGCGCCATATTTAAACAAAGCCTCTCGGCCTGAACTGAAAATTACCGTCCCGCTGGGAGGGATAAACTGGAGGGGCTGCCTGTGTGAACGAGGAACGGGCAGCAGCTGGCAGGGCCATGTCTGTGGGAAGGAGAAGCCCAGCTCCTGGCTGTATGCGTTGATTTTACTCAGAAAATTGCACTCCCCTGTTCCTTCCACAGATAAGAAAACAATAGCAATCTGTTAAAACATGGGAGGGCCGGAAAGCGACAACTCTCATAGATTGAAATCCATCAGAGCCCCATTTAGCTACCAGCTAGAGAATTTTTGGGGGGCTTTGGCGGCTCAGACAGTAAAGCATCTACCCACAATGTGGGAGTCTGGGGTTCAATCCCTGGGTGAGGAAGATCCCCTGGAGAAGGAAATGGCAACCCACTCCAGTACTCTTGCCTGGAAAATCCCATGGATGGAGGAGCCTGGTAGGTTATAGTCCATGGGGTCGCAAAGAGTCGGACGTGACTGAGCAACTTCACTTTGGATGATATAGTCTGAAAAGAGTACCCAGATAGGATGATAGAAAACTCCCCCAGGCTCAAAAAAGCCAAAGAAAAGTACAAACAACAGTGGAGCTGAGGAGTCTCCTTTTGCTTGGGTAATGATGTCAGTGCTACTGAAAGCAGATTTTTATTGAGCACTTATCATGTACTGGCACAGAAATAAGGGGACACTTTACATCCTGGAATTCATTTAATCCTTGCGACCAACCCATGAGGCAGAGCCACTCTTCCTTCTTTCCGTCCTCCTTCCCTTTCCCCCTTGCTTCCTCTCTTTTTCTTTCTCTCTCTCTCTTTCCCCCCCTTCCTTCCTTCCTCCCTCTTTCATTCTGACTATTTTAGGGTAGATTTAGGTTCACAGTGAGGTTGTGGAGAGGGTACAGAGGTATCCCATATACCCCCTACTCCCACAAATCCGTAACCTCCCTTATTATTAATCCCCACTACGAGAGTGGGTAGATACTGTCTTTATGCTCATTTTTACAGATGAGGAAGGTGAGGCTCCGAGAAGTTTAGTATCTTATCTAAAGTCACATGGTTGATGGGTTTTTGCCCCTGCATTCTGGTTTCCAAGCCCACACTCTTAACCCCCAATCTTGTACTGCCTTATACTGCATGAGAAGCCCTTAGCTGATGACACCAAATGAACACAAGTGAAGCCGCACAGACCTCTCCGACGGACCTGCCGCTCTTTTGCCTTGGGGGCAAGCTGTTTTGTCGTCCCCCTGAGAGACTGTGGGATCCTTGAGGACCTTTCTCTTCCAGAATCTGCATGCTATGCTTGGCACACAGAAGGAGCTCAACAAATGCTTGTTGAGCTGGGAATAGGTAGATGCTAAATTGGGTGATGCTGACTGCAAATGTGATCTGGACATTCAGAAAAGCTGGAGATGAGGGAGGGATAGAGAGGCTATAGGAGGCCCGTGGAAGACAAAGAAAGGGACATAAGCCTTTGGATAGAAAGAGCCCTTCAGAAAGTGCACTCAGGATGGGAAACCACATGGGCAAAGTACATAAGAGGGAACCCTCCTTCTTGACGTGACAGATGCTGACTGGGAGACCTGGTCAACCAAAGTGAACACTCAGACTTAATCTAGCCAGCCATCACTGGAGCAGGCAGAGGTTCTAGACCTCCTGTGGTGGGGATGGTGGGGGAGAGGGGGGTGGACCATGGGCCAGGCAGTGTTTTCAGGAGACTCAGAGGCCAGTATGGCCCAGTGGTTAAGTGCTTGGAATCTTGAGTCAAAGGCCACCTTGGCAATTTCCCCGTTGTAGGATTTTGTGCCAGTCACAGGGCGTAGGCACCTCTCAGGGTGCTGAGAGGATAAAATGAGGCAATGTGTGGGACAGTGCCTAATGTTGTCCCATGGTAAATGGTGTCTGCTCCTGTCATCTATCCGAAGCCTTGAGGCAGAGGAGGGATGGGACTGGAGAGAGACTGAGGAAGCTTGAAGTGAGATTGAAACCTCTGGCAGTCATAACAACAGTGAGTTCTGATATCAGGGACTTTTACACTCAGTTTTCTCATCACATAATAATCCAGGGAGGTGAGTGAGGGTCCTGTCAGGAGCGAGTGTCTTGGTCTGGCTTCACGTGCACTCTGGTTTTGGGGTGATGGACTTTCCTCCATTATATCCTGCTGATGTGATTCAGGATGTGAAGGAGCAGGAGATTTTACTGGTGGAAACATCCCTGGGCTGTAAATCAGGGGGCATTGGGTAAGTGCCCTAACCTTCTGGAGGCTTCTTTGAACTCCTGCCTTTGAGAAACTCACAAGCCCCCACCCTCCACCCCAAATCCAGGGGGTTCTGCTGAGGCCACCACCCCTTTCCCTGTGAGGAAGCCTGTCTCTGTGTATCTCTGGTAAGTCTGGAGCATTATGTCAAGCTTAACTTTCTGTACTTTGCTTTATATTTTGTTGCCATTTTAAAACAAATGTATAATTTTTACGTATCTAGGACTAGAAGGTAAGCTTGGCCACAGTTTTAGCTTTGTCATCTAGAACAGTGAATGAACTTGTTGAATGAACAAACAATTAACCCTTGAACAATATGTTGTTAGGGATGAGAACCCTCTGTGTGGTCGAAAGCCTGCATGTAACTTGTAGTTGGCCCTATGTAGCCATGGGGCCACGAGGAATGCTGATTCGACTAACAACAGGTTGTGTTATACCATAATATTCACTATTGAAAGAAGTTTGCATATAAGTGGACCCATGCAGTTCAAACCAGTGTTGTTTGAGGGTCAACTGTACTTCCTCAAATTACACACATGTCCTTGGGAATGTCCCTGGCACATGTCCAGAAAATGGTAGCTAGTATTTTTATCACAATAAACTTGTTTCACCAACCTCACTTCTCACAGTCCCAATTCAGTGGCTAGACAGTCCATTCTTTCCACTAAATCCTGATATCTTTAGGATATTTTATGTCTTCTTTCTGAATTTTGTAAGGGGTGCTGCATGGAGTAGGTGCTCAGTCAATGCTGAGAGGTTGATTTGTTGGTGGGTCAGGTACGTCCTGTTTTTACGTGTGTGTGTGTGTGTGTGTGTGTGTGTGTGTGCAGGTGCACATGGGTGTGGTTTCCCTGAAGGCCCCCCTTCCCTGGAACTGAGGATGTTTGCTGAAGTTAGTCAGAATGGCTGGGACTCAGGATTCTTGGGTCCTCTTCCTATGATTCATGGGCATTCTGGAGAAGTCTGTGAAGCCCTTAAACTACAGTGAGAGCTGGTATTTAAAAAAAGAGGATGACTTCGTTCCTCATTCCCTTTTGTACATTTTTCCACCACAGGCTCCTCCAGGAAATTTTAGATCTTTAACCATCTTTAGAAAAAGTCACTTTACTAGTAGTATTTATTTTGACTACTTTTTTTTTTTTTTAGAAATTGTCTACTTACTGGGCGTTTGTTCATACCATTCATTCATTCATTCATTGCTTTGACTTTCACTCTGTCCCTACTATGGGCCAAGCCCTGGCCGGCACTGCAGAGGTGAGACACATCTTCACCTCCCAAGAGCTCCTGGGGCTGGGAGAGCAGCAAGAGCCTGGGAGCGGAGATCTGGTAGAGATGTATGTGGGGCTGGGGAGGGAGAAGGTCAGGGAAGATTTCTAGATGAGAGTGCGCTCTCTGAATGAGGGCTCACAAGGAGCCAGGAGTCATGCTAAGCACGTTGCAGACATTATCTCATCCACTCCTCACCCGTCTATGAGGTAAGCACTCTTATCCCGTGTTTGTGTGACCTCGAGTGAGTTACTGAACCTCTCCAAGGCTCAGTTTCCTCATCTGTAGAATGGGATGTGTAAAGCCTCAGAGAATTGTGGTGGGAATTCTGTTTAAGAAGATACACAAGAACTCAGCAACGTGCTAAGCTGGCGTTACTAGGTGGCTCGTAAGTCACCAGCTGTGACACTTACAGTGAGGAGGTGAGGCCTCCAGAGGATGAATGACTTGCCCCGGCATCACGAGTAGCATTTGGTTTCTGTGCTTGTAAGTGCAAGTCCCGCCGCTATGTATGCGTGCTTAGGAGTTGGAAATGCATTTGGAGAGTTTGTCCAGGATGGCAAGGTATGTTATTGAAATATTTTCAACGGGGTAGCCATCTCATACTTCCTACTCTGTAACCCCCTTCATAATAGCTATGGAAACCAGGAAGCTGGTAGAGGATCGAGGATTGTCACTACAGAACTCCTGGCCGGCAAATAACAAAAGGAAGTCATTTTAATAGGAGGAGTTGGGGACGGAAAGAAAAGAGGAGAAAAGAAAAATAAAAGCAATCCATCTCTGACTCAGCACTGCTAACTGAAATAATTTTTTATCCTCTGTACAGAGTCACCACCCAGCTCTTCCAGGAGCCACCTCCCGGGGCAGTCGTAAGGAACCCTGATAAAGATTTATGTGGTTTGTTTTCTTTTCCTGAGCCTTTGAAGATCAGCGGAGGAGGTAATGTTTACGGTTGGTTGGTTAACCCTACAGCTCTCTGGGGTCTCCTTCTGTGAACCCCGGGCTGACTCTCACGGCAGGAGACAGCAGGCCAGAGCTGCCCCATCTGGGGAACTGGCCTTCTAAAGGCCAGGGTTGGAGAGGATTTCAGACCCAACAGTTCTGGAGGCCTGACTTACCACAACGGCGTCAGCACTGCAGAACGCCCCCACTGTGTTCGGAAGAGAACCAATTCATCCCACAGGGGAATGGACTCAAGAAAATCGTGTCAAGAGGAAAAAAAGGGGTTGGGGTGATGCTTGTAAGGTTGGGTTCAGCAGGCTCTGAGGTGGTTGAGCCTGTCAGGTGAAGGTAGATTTGTCCAGAGTTCTTTGGTGTCAGGAATGTTATAGGAAGATATGTATATATTTAAAAAATAAATGAATCTCTGCTTTATTTTTTTTTAAATGCTAATATTTTCCTGGCACTGCTCTTTAGAATTACTTACTTGTCTGGGTGTCCTGAACTCCATTTCAGGACCCAGCTGAAAACCGTGAACAGCTGGAAGGAAGCAGATACCTTGGAGATCCGAGATGTTTGGTATGCCTTTCTGACCTCATTAAAAAAATGAATCTGCTTGTTTTCTTCACATGTTCCTCCACATCCTAGGATAGCTGCTTTAAGAACATTGGAAAAACATGTCTTTTTTGGAATTATGTTGGGGAGGAGAGGGCTTCGGTTCTTTGACTCATCTGGGAAACTCTGGATTTCTAGCTCCAAATTTGTCATTTCTGTTCAGAAACCTAGAATCAGCAGGGGATTCCTCCTCTGAGTAACAGTGGGCTTCATTTGAAGAAATGTTTATCCATGTACGGACTCATTGGTTCTCTTTCTTTTTTCTTTTTTTTTTAGTCAACAAACTGGCTGCAATCATTTATTGATGATTTACTCAATAAATTTGTGAATAATCTGTAAGATCTCTGCTGACCCATGCCAGTCCCACCTAGTAAAGGTGGTCATTTCCCGCCTTATATGGGTGAGGCAGTTGGTGCACAGGGAGGCTCAATCATTGGACCACACAGCATTTCTGATTCTTTCCATTCTTCCAGGTTGTTTCCCCCAGAATCTATAGTGGAAGCCAGAGAGACTGAGTTCAAATCCTGTATCTTCTTCACTCTGGTGGGGCCTTGGGCAAGTTCAAGCCTCAGTTGGTTCATCTGTAAAATGGAGATCAAATCAACAATAACACCCTTGCCAGGGTTGTAGTGAGAATAGACTCAGACAAGGTGTTCAGAACTCTCTACAATAGCTTCTCCACATGTGGGATGAATGTTGGCATTATTAGTCCAAAGTCATGATCCACTGGAGAAGGCAATGGCACCCCACTCCAGCACTCTTGCCTGGAAAATCCCATGGATGGAGGAGCCTGGTAGGCTGCAGTCCATGGGGTCGTGAAGAGTCGGACACGACTGAGCGACTTCCCTTTCACTTTTCACTTTCATGCATTGGAGAAGGAAATGGCAACCCACTCCAGTACTCTTGCCCGGAGAATCCCAGGGATGGGGGAGCCTGGTGGGCTGCCGTCTATGGGGTCGCACAGTTGGACGCGACTGAAGCGACTTAGCAGCAGCAGCATGATCCATTGCTCTGCTCCTGGGGCCTGAAAGGACTCTTTCAAGTTCACAGAGGAGCCTAACTAAGCCTTTGAAAAGTGTATATCCTGCCTTGGGTGCTGTGCTCTCTGTTCTGGGCAGCGGTGGTCTTGAGAGCAATCAGCTTCGGTTTCTCCACCAGGAGGTAGAAATATTTAACATAACAAGGTGACCTCATCAGGGGCGGACCAGATGCTATCATCCATAAATAGCCATTTATTCACTCTGAGCAGGCCCCACACGCCACAGGTAAGCTGGGGAAAGAGAGATTGAATTGTTCAGGGCTGCAGGAGTGGAGGTCGAACAGAAAGGCAACATAACCCTTACTCATAACTTCCAATTGCTGCAAGTGTGTGTGTGTGTTTAAAGCAGGTTAAACAGGTTTTCCATGGAAAAGTGTAGAACAGGCCCAAAGCAGGACAATGATATAATTTTCTTTTTCATGGAATTGTCTATCTCTTCCCTGTCTCTCAACTCCTTCCCCATCTTGATTCACCCTGTCCCCTACTCCACATTTCAGCCACCATCATTCCTGCTTCCCATCCCAGGAGAAGCGTGTAAGGCTCCAATTAGGCTGACTGAAATGCACAAAGGCACTCTCTTCCCAAATGAGCAAAAATATTCCCACTTAAAAACGTACATAAAATGTTTATGAAATGAGGGAGGAGATTCTGAAGTTATTGTAGGAGCTGGTACAAGGCAGGGCCAGACGTGCGTTAGAGTACCTCTGACGGTTTTCTTCGCAATTGCCATTTAAAATATGTAGACACGCTCCTGCTGCCTCCCTGGAAGGGCCCCCAGGCCCCACCCCTGGGCCCAGCTGCATATGCACACAAGAGCCCACGTATATACGGGTGCATGCTCCGACCCCAGTAATCCGGCCAAACACGGGGCTGTTGCTCACAGGTGGGAGCTTGTTGTTTTAGCCTGTTGTTTTCATTTCGGTGCACCTGCACCCCTTGCCTAAGCCCCCTGCCACACTGCCCTCGCCTTGGCCAGCAACACAGGGATGTGTGTTTCTGAATAAGCCACACATTATTCAATTTGGTTTCCCCAGGAATTTGGTAGGAAAACTGGATCCCAGTGAATTGGGCTTAATTGGATCCTTCAGGTCCTGAGCATGCTTCACCTGCCTTGGGCTTGTTCTGTGGACACCCCTGTCCCCATTGACCCCTTCTTCCCCTCCATCCCCCGGGAGCTGCATGCGTGACATGGCAGAGGTCTCTATCCTGGGCAGGAGCAGGGCAATGAGCTGGGGAGTGTGTGGGTGGTAAGGACAGCTTGGGCCGCCCGACATTCTGGTGGCTGAAGGGTGGGTGGAGAGGGTGGGCACCAGGCTCCAGGATGATGAAGAGCTATTCCATAATATTTGACTTCCAGCCACTACAGAATCCTATTTACAAATGTTAAATAACCTAGCCAATATGGTACAAATTATCAATAGCAGCAGGGGGAATGTTGACTGTGACAACTTGGGCTTTGAAGATATTTCTGTGTTCTGGGTGCAATCCAGGGCCAATGACGTCTTAAATCCAACTTCCGTTTGATGGATCTCTGAATCATGGCAGAGATGGCATTGCACAAACAAAGCAAAGGCATCTTCCTGGTGGGGACAATTTGGATCTAAATTAAGACCCAGAGGAAAATCATCCTAGAGTTGCCTTGCCATAGTATGAAGGTGACGTCACTTTCTTAGCTACAGAGAAACCAATGGTGGACTGTTGGAATATGAAAGATAAAGGTGAAAAAATGAAGAATCTGGGCTCTAAGCTCATCCTCAGGCACCGAGTGTAGACATCACCTTTACAGTATCCCTGAGAGGCGGCGGTGGTCCTCCTGGTTGAACACAGGGAGCTCTCTCACTACTTCAGCGGTGGTACCATTCATTATACTCTTAGACACTGTGATCATTGTGATTTTTTTTTTTCTGTTAAAATTAAATTGGTCTCTCTGACAGATACATCTTGCTATTATGTTAGTTATCCATTGCATAACAAATTCCTCCAAAATTTAGCACCTAAAGACAACAAACATTCATTATTTCACAGAGTTTCTGAGGGTCAAGAATTTAAGAGCAGTTCAGCCATGTGGTTCTGGTTCAGAGCATTTTGTGACATTGTGGCTAAGGCTGCAGTCAGGATTGCAGTCACCGGAGCTTCTACTGGAGGCAGGCAGGCCTGCCTGCTGGAGACAGCAATGGCACCCCACTCCAGTACTCTTGCCTGGAAAAATCCCATGGATGGAGGAGCCTGGTAGGCTGCAGCCCATGGGGTCGTGAAGAGTCGGACACAACTGAGCGACTTCCCTTTCACTTTTCACTTTCATGCATTGGAGAAGGAAATGGCAGCCCACTCCAGTACTCTTGCCTGGAGACTCCCAGGGATGGGGGAGCCTGGTGGGCTGCCGTCTATGGGGTCGCACAGTTGGACGCGACTGAAGCGATTTAGCAGCAGCAGCAGCAGGCCTGCCTGCAGGTGGTTCCTCCCATGACTGTTGGCTGAAGGTCTCAATTCCTCGCCAGGGGGACCTCGCTATAGTGCTGCTGGAGCATCTTCACGGCGTAGCATCTGACTTTCCCCGGAGAAAGAGGTCTGAGGGAGAGCAAGGAAGAATCCATATGCCTTTTATGACCCAGTCTTAGAAGTCACACATTGTTACTTCCGTCACATTCCATTAGAAGGGAGTCACTGAGTCCAGCTCACATTCAAAGTGAGGGAAATACATTTCCACCTTTTTAAGGGAAGGGCTTTGAAGAATTTGTGGATACATTTTTAAATTACTACAGTTGTAATCCTCCTAAATGATACCACGGGAAATAAGCCTATTGAATTATTATGGTAGCCTTCCAGATATTTGACTGCACACTCCTGGCTAAATATCCTCAATTCTTTTATCTATTCCACGCATGACTTGCTGTATATCCCCCTACTTTTCTTATGTAGTGTGTCCATAAAGCTGAAACAGGGTACCTCGAATCGGGCATAAGACCCAAAATTTGAATACAGAAGACTACGTAATTGTTAGAACTCATTAGCCCATGCTTAGTACACATAGTAGGCATTCAATTAATGTTTGCTACTGAAAGAATGAACACATGGATTACTATATGGATAGATGTATTTGTACTAAAATACCTGAAGACTGCATTAGTTTACTCATGAGTGGGAGGGGTGTCCTTTTTCTTAACAGATTTTCATACTTTTGTTTAATTGGGAGTTTGTTAAGTAAAATGCTTAAATAAACTTTTTCCCAATCCTTTGCCCAGTTAAAATTCTCCCATCTCGTTCTTGGATTTTTTTAAATGTAAATAATGGAACTTTAATCCCTACTAAATGACATCTGCAGATCAAGCTGTTCTGAATCTTGAGCCTATCACTAGTAGAAGCTGTCTCTCCTAGATTTATGTGGCCCCAAAGCTGCATAGAAAGTGTTGATTAACTACTGCTTCTTCAGGCTACCAACTTATTTCATCTGTGGATATTTTCTCTGCCACTAGAGCTCCTGATTTCCTGCCTGTCCTCACTGGGCTCTGCATGCAATCAAAAAATGGCAAGCTACCCATAACTAACTTGTTCTAACTTCAGTTAATCCAAGCCATCCCCCACAGATGCGCCTCTTCTCTTGGTAAAGACCTTTAGAAAGGGAGATTCCACTGCCTCCCACGGTCACCCATCTCCAGAGTTCACCATCTGGAGTTTGGGGAGAAAAGAGTGGGGAGAATGATGCATAGAATAATTGGGGTGGAAAGGATTTATTCTTGGCCTTTTCAGCAGGGACCAAAGTCTTTTTTGGTTTGAGTGGGTGGAGGGAGATGTGGGGGTGGGGAAGATGGGCCTCCACTAAAGTCTGAACATCCAGCAGAGATGGCCATTTGGAAAACCAATGCATAGTGAGGAGTGGAGGTATTCCACACAGATGTCAGTGTCTGGGGCCAATTAAGAGAGTGCATTTGGATAAACTCAAAGACGTTAAGGGCAGGAATCTGAGTTTTCTTTGCTCAAATCAGACTTGGCAAAATTCTGGTCTTAGTTTATTTTTTCTTTTATCTTGATCTGCTTTATTATGGTTTTAAATTATAGAAATAATATGTACTCCTTTTTTAACCAAGTCAGATAATTCCAAAGTATGCAAAAATGTTAATAATCTCCCACTTCCCTCTTTTAGTCCAAAGTCAAATGTTACAATTTATGTTTCTCTGCATATATATGTATCACATGTGCATTAATAGGATTTAAAAAATTACTTACAGCAGGCTGGGTCATAAAATACATTTTACTGTCTCACTCTCCTTCCCTTCCCTCCCCTTCATCTTTTTTTCCCCTCTCAACCCACCATGGATATTTACAGGTCAATATAAATGGCTCTTATTCTTTATAATAGAACTAGGTGTGCTGGCTCAATCATGTCTAACTCTGTGTGGCCTGCCAGTCTCTATCATCTATGGGATTGTCCAGGCAAAAAACTGGAGTGGGTTGCCATTTCCTCCTCCAGGTGATCTTCCTGACCCTGGGATGGAATCTGTGTCTCCTGCATTGGCAGGTGGCTCCTTTACCCCGAGCCACATGGGAATCTCATAACAGCACTACAGATGCAGCATAATTTGTCCAACTCTTCCTTTATTCATTGGCACTCAGGTTGTTTCTAGGTAGTTTTGCTACGAACAGCAAAGCTGCAGTAAGCATCCCGTACAAATATTCTTGTCTCTTGACGCTTGTATCACTATTGAGATTTCCCAAGGTGGGAAACTTGGTACCATGTTTTATATTCTTTTATGCTGGTTAATGGTATAATAAACAATGTACTGTTTTCTCTACCTTAAACCAACTCTCTAAGCCATTATTCTATTTTATTTATGCAGTAGCCAATTTCTCAAAGTGGCAGTGTGACTGAAGGAAAACCCAGGAAAATACATCTGCTCATTGTCTAAGTTGGGATCTAGGGTAGGCTAATTTCTCTAGACCCAGTTTTGAAGTACATCTATGTATGCCAGTGAGTGTAGGCGTGAATGTGTGTGTTGTGGTTTAAATGACTTAGCTGAAATGCAAGAAGTGAGCATGTCTAAATAGTATTTCATGTTAAATAAAATAAATGGATTATAATACTGAGATGTGATATACTAGACAGAGCATAGGATTTAATGTCAGAAGACCTAGGCTCTGCATTTTCTGGTTCTCTACTTACTGGCTATATTCTCTTAGAGTTGATATCTTCATGAGAAAAATGGGCATCATCTCAGTGACCACCTTGCAGTTTGTAGGAATTAAGAGAGAGATCACAATGTAAGCCATTCAGCCCTACGTGTGTGCACGCATGCTAATTAGCTTCAGTTGGGTCCCACTCTTTGGGACGCTATGGACTGTAGCCCTCCAGGCTCCTCTTTTCAAGGGATTCTCCAGGTAAGAGTACTGCAGTGGGTTGCCATGCCTTCCTCCAGGGGATCATCCTGACCAAGGGATTGAACCTACGGTTCTTATGTCTCCCGCATTGGCAGGCTGGTTCTTTAGCACTAGTGCCACCTGGGAAGCCGATACAGCCCTACACATGTGATTTAAATGCATTTAATGCAATCAAAACACTCCAGGGGAAGATGCTTTATTTTTAACAAACAAACACATAAAGTCAGAAGGGGCCACAAGGACCTTAGGAATCTTCCAGAAACTCGGGAGGGCAGATCCCAATGGCACCCAAAGCCTAGAGAAGGACTGGCTGGGTTGAGTGGAAGATATCATAAGCTTACAATCAATAGTGTGTTTCAAAATAGTCATGCAAAAAAAAAAAAAAAAAAAGCTGCTCTGGCATTTTCTGCATTTGAGGTCCCAGATTTTACCTGGCTGACAGGATTACTTTTGGAGAGCTGTCTGGTTTTGGGTATAAAGATTCTTTCTAATAGACTAAAGCTGTTGCTTGCAGTCCTGTACCAAGAAGCCCATGGATAATTCTCAGGCTTCTTGAATTGACAGGAGGGTTCTTTACCACTTTCATTAAGGCAACCAACTCAGTGATATGCCTAGGACTGTCCTCAGTTCTGGGCATGATTAGATAGCCTTGCTCTCTTTGCTGGATCCCTTGCTCTGGGGAAGCCAGGCACCATACCACGAGGATACTCAAGCAGCCCTATGGAGAGATGCACTTGGTGAAGAGCTGAGACCTCCTACATCGTGACCTTCATTCTTGAATGGCTAAAACTGTTGAAAGAAAAGAAAATATGTCACGATCACAAAAGTTGCCCTCCATCTCTCACTGCCTGGGGGGTTATTCTTGGTTCTTTAAGACTGAGATTCTCATATGTTGCTCTTATGAAATATTGGTGTTCTGTGAACTAGAACAAGGAGTTTTCCATTAAACTTAAGTAAGAGCTTCTTTTTTTCAAATATCAGAAAAGAAAAATTAAAACAGTAGAATTTTATCAATTTTCAACCCTCCATCCAAATATGACTTATCACTTATGATTATAAGTGATAAGTGTATTTAAGATATTTAAATATAAATAAAATTATATTTAAAATTACAATTTCATTTGTGAATATCATGGTATGTCATAGAGGGTTATTACTTCCAGTGGGCTTCATGATTTAGAATTAAGTTTAGAGCCATTTTTAAAGAACTATTTTAATGGAATATTATACAGGTACCCTTCAGAAAGTTTTGGGAAGGGGGCTCATATGTCCCACTTTAACAGAGACAGTCCCTGGTAAGCCAGTGTCCTAGGGTCTGTCCAGTTAGTGTCCACTCTTACTGTCAAAAGTGTTCTGATTTTGATGACAAATTATATTTTCATCCTAGTTATGGGGGAGGGGGTCTTCCAGAAACCCAGTAGGAGGGAATTTTTTGTTATTGTTGGCTAGCTTTTGTTAGATATACGCCAGGCATTGATCTTTCCACATTTAATGTATTTTCTCAATTAACCCTAAGGATCATTAGTAGGTGCTATTAAAGAATCCAAGTCCCAGAGAGATTAAATAATTTGCCCACATTCAAAAAACAACCAAGTGTCAGAGTCAGGATTAGAACCCACGTCTGGCAAACCCCAAAACCTGTGCGCTTAGCTGATGCATACTTGTTTTCATCCTCTGTATTAGCAAGTGGTCTGAGATGCTGGACTGTAGTCCCAGCTGCCTGAAATCCTCAAGAATTCCAAGGAAGCAGATGAAACCTCAAGGGGCCAGTGGGGCTTCCTTCTGAGGGAACTGTGTTCCCTGGGTAGGGAAAATGAGGTGTCTGTACTTATCTGAGTATTTCCGATAACCCCAAGGGACACCCTGTCCATTCCTCATTAGTAGAGCTGCCTGTTTACAGCCAGGCTGAGAGTTTTTTTTTTTTTTTTCCCAAATTAAAGTATAACGAATTCGCTAAGACTTCATCCCACATTGCCCTGCCAGTTGGATGTTTTGGGGGCAGATAGAATGCAGAAGTGTGAGTCCAGCGGCCTGCCCTAGGGTGAGACGAGAAAAGAGCTGATCTGTGTGCGTCCTAGCAGCCGGGAGATCTCCCTCTGCTGTGGCCTGTTCTGGGACTGTGGGCCAAAGGAGCTTTGAAATTGCTTTAGACCTGCCTCTGTGCCTTTAGCTGTCCGGGTAAAAACATCACCTCTCTGGAGGCCTGTGCTGGAGCACAAACCCACGTATTGTCTGGCCCCTGGCAGGCTGGTCTGTGGAGGGGACACTCTAAGAGCTCTATTTTAATCTTTTGGAGCTGGGCCAGGGTAGGAATTCAGCTGCCAGCACCAGGCTCCCCACCCCCACCCTCTCCCCCTCGCCCCCATACTGCTACCCCCTCCTCCTGGTTTCATTTGCTCTGACCTCCCATCATGAGAGGTGCTGGTGTTCTTTTTTTCTCCCTTTCTCTTTTCTAAACTACCAGGGCTCTTTCATTGATTTGACCTCCCAAAGTGAGGCAGACCAGGGCTCCTCAGCGGGCTACTGGGGGCTCAGAGCTGGCATGGAGCCAGCCCTTGAATCCCGAGATTTACCTCCAGATGTGTGTGCCTCTGTGCTGGTGCGGATGGGTGTGCGTGTGTTGTGTGTGTGGGGTGGGATCTGAGAGTGCTGGTCCGTGCATCTGTGTTTTTGTATCTCTATGAGTCTTCTCTCCAGATGAAGAAAATGCATAGGGTGGGAAAACCGAGGGGAGGAAAAGATGGCGGGGGCCCACAAGCCCACTCTTCTCCCACCGCCTAAGTCCTTCCCAGGTTGTCTCTCTAGGTGTGTCTTCTTGTCCCTCCCCCGGAGTCACTTGGGCCTTTTCTGGGTAGGAATGAATGAGCCTTGTAGCCAGATCACGTGGCATAGCCAGCAGGGGACTCCGAGAATTCTGGCCTCGGCCACTTGCTGGCTGGGTGATGTCAGACATGTGATTCCCCTGATCCTGAGCCTCAGTTTCCCAACCTGGAAAATGTGGAGGATACCACTACCAGCTTTCACAGAAGGTGGGGAGCTGATGATTCGCTGGCATTCCAAAGGTGGCCGGTAATGCCGGTTCCTTCCCAGCCTACCTGGCCTTTCCCGGGAATGAGCCCGAAGGCACAGCGGGGCTGGGCCCCTGACCCTGTGAAGAGGCGCCCCGCGGGGAGGGAGTGGGCGGGGCGGAGGGCGGGGCCTGACGCCCCCGTTCTCCCTCTTCCCTCACCCCCGTGCTGCGGGCCTCTGCCAGTGATGTGCATTTTCCCTCTGCACCGGCCTCCCAGACTGACTCACTGCCTCGACAGGGTAGCAACTTCCAAAACAAAACTTTTTCAACCAAGGAAAATATAACTGTGAGGAGGAAAACATTTCAGTATCACGCCTCCTGGGACCCGAGGAAATGTACTGAGCGTTTGTCAGGGAGCGGTGCTGTCCTGGCTTCACAGGCTTTGTTGAGGACGGTAGGAGAACAATGGCTGGCACCTGGCACTAGCCAGGCCGAGTGGCCCACGCGAGGGCCGGGCTGGAGCTCGAGTTGCCCAGGCTCGAAAGAATCGAGTGTGTGTCCACCATCCTGCCTCAAAGCAGGCCCCACCGTGGTAGGCCAAACATCCCTCAGGATAGGGGCCTTAAGCTGTCCCATACCAATCCTTCCACTTCCCTTCCAGCCCAAGGGAGATGCCCACGGCAGGCGTGCTGTCTGGCAGAAGGCCTGCTTGCTTCCCTCCTGGGTTCTGGGAAATGGCTGATGGAGAACATTCCACACTTTATAATAGTGCCCCCTGGAGTTGTGCAATGCCCTGACCTGTCCCAGGACACTCCAGGGAAGGGATGGTAGGGCAGCGGTTGGGCAGGATCTAAGAGAACAGCTGGTGAGCCGTGCTGATGCCAAGTCAGGATGCCAGGGCAGGTCCAAGGGCTATTCCAGACCCTATCCACTGTGACTCCACAATGGTCTGGATGATCAGGGAAAGGGAAACGGAAATAAGCGAAGCTGTTTTCTGAAGGGACTGGGGTCAGAGTGGAGCAGAAGGAGGAACTTGGGGGGCAGGTACTGGAACGGGATGCTGAGCGGGAATTGCCCAGCTGTTTTCCTTCCCCACTCTCCGCTCTGGGATAGACTCATTGTCGTGTCTACTATCCTCCACCACTTGCCCGCTCCCCCAAAGAGCAAAGGCAGCACCAAACATGTAAACAAAACAGAGATGCTCTGAGAAGAATCATGATTCATCCCTGATATGTCCCCAGTGTGAATATTTTTTTATTTGAAATTTTAAAATTTTGTATTTGACCAATTCATATTTTTTTACACAACTTTATTTAGCTTTGGCTGTGCTGAGTCTTCGTTGCTGCATGGGCTTTTCTCTAGTTGTGGCGAGCGGGGTGTTTTCTCTATTTGTGATGCACAGACGTCTCATTGAGCTGTCTTCTCTTGCTGAGGAGCACTGGATCTAGGGTAAGTGGCTTCAGTAGTTGCGGCTTCTGAGCTCTGGAGCACAGGTTCAATAGTCGTGTTGCATGGGCTTACTTGCTTCTTGGCATATGGGATCTTCCCTGATCAGAGATCGAACCTGCGTCTCCTGTGCTGGCAGGCGGATAATTTACCACTGAGCCATCGGGGAACCCCTCATGAGTATTTGAAATTTCAGAACTGAAAACGATCCTGCGCATTTGATAGATGTCTTCATCTGTAAGTTCAGAGAGGAAAGTGTCTGGCTTGAAGGCACAGAGTGCCTGACCCTAAGCTAAAACATGGGCCTCCCGGGAAAGGGTCCATGTGCTTTGCTATCTGATTCAGCTTCCTTTGTGGTCACTATCTTCGTATATAATGTCCCCCGTGTGTCTGTCCATGCAAGGTGTCTGTTCCAGAGACAGAGAGCTTCTGGTGGCCAATTCAGGCATTGTTCTTCCTTTCTTGTAAGACCTAAGTCTATGGCATGGAGCACACTGGATAGTCAGGAGTCTTGGGCCCTGGATTTCACTTTACTGAACCTTAAGTTCCTTATTTGCAAAATGGAGATAAAAGTTCTTACTGTGATCACCTCACAGGGAAGTTTGTCAATCTCAAATAGGAAGGTGCTTTTTGAAAGTATTTTATAAACATACAGGAGAGTGCAGTTATCAAAAGCTTGGTGGCATAAGTGATGTGGGCAAAAATAGCTTTTTGGCCATTGGGACAACACTTTTGCAGGTTTTCTGGGTGCTCCGAAGGTGCAGCTGGGCTAGGTGACCAGCATGTATCCATCTCCATGGTGTTCAGTCACTGGACAGGGTGCTGGGCTCTTGGATCCAGTGGGATGTCTGGATGGCAACGTTTCCCCCCTGACTTCCTTCAGGAGGCTCACCTCAATCAAAGCACTCTGGAGGTGGCTTGTGGAGTTCGTGGTAGAGTTTTTCAGGAAATCCATTCAATGCAGCCTGAAGGAGCTTCCTCTGATCCATTATAGAGAGCCTCAGGCTGATAGGCGTTTGGAAAAGTCCTTGAGTTCATTTCTCTGTGGAGAAGTTAAGCAAACTATGACAATTAACCTGATTTTCAGTGGATCGCTTCATCAGTTTATCACCCATTAAACAAGTCTTTGTACCAGGAGGTATGAAATGTGCTGGGGAGATGAAGATTAAAAAAAAACAAACAAAACCTAGGCAATTGCCAAGGGGGAAGGGAGTAGGAGAGGGGTGGATTGGGAGTTTGGGACTAGCAGATGCAAACTAGTACATATAGAATGGATGAACAACAAGGTCCTGTTACATAGCACAGGAAACTATATTCAATATCCTGTATATATATAAACTATATTCAATAACCATCATGGGGAAAAAAACAGGTAGTTGGAGATCTGATCTAGTCTAGTATAGACTAGTCTAGTATACTGATCCCATCTAGGGTACTCCTGGGGCCTAGCTTCCTCTAGTCTCTGTCTAACGCCAGTCCCTTCTGTGGCAAAATAACAGTACAATGATTGACAGAAAAGGGATTATATGATAGAATAAGGATTATTATTATTTAGTAGTAGTAGTATAGACAGCATAAGAAGCATTATGCAAAGGTGAGTGTGCCATGTGCTACCTGAAGAAGAAAATGCATTTGCACAGTCAAGGAATCATTGCAAAAATCTAACTTACTTGACAGATAATACTGGGTGAGAGAATTTCCTGGTGAGTGTTTTCCCCTGACTGGCAGTCACTGTAAATCAATAAGAAACTCCTGGTTTAAGCTTGCCTAATTCTCTAACATGATTTTCGAAAATTTTTCTGGAGGAGAAGGAATTATTTCTCGCTGGCAGATGGAAATACTCCATATTGCTTGGCATATTTTATCAAAAGGGCTTAAGCAGTCAATGAAGGCTCACTTCTTACTTGGCTTGAATTTGAAAGACCTGCCCTTACTCTGTTCTGTCCCTCTCCCAACACCTCCCCAGGAGTGTCCATAGAAGAAAGGGGAATATCAAAGAGAAGTGTCATCTGTTTGGTTTGAAAAAGAAGGTAAACTTTTATTTAAAGAGAGAATTAGGGAGAGAAAGTAATGGTTTGCTTAGAAAGAAGACAATTTACATAGGGAAAACAGCACGTTTTATCAGGACAACAGAACAGCCTTCTGAGGCTGTCAGGAAAGCCGACTACAAACATGCCAAAAAAGTTGAATTTGTGTGTGTGTGTGTGTGTGTGTGTGTGTGTGTGTATTTAAAAGAATTCTGTAAAACAACATAAGACAAATATATAGTCCAAAGCAGTATGTTTCCTGTTCTTGGGAATCCAAGAGGACCTTTGCGCAAGTTCCTGGGATTGAAGTAATCTGTTTGTAGTATTCTGAAACACAGAAGAAATCTCAAATCTCAGCCAGAAGGAGTAGGGGTAAGGGAAGAGCTTTGTGGGTGTATTAATAAAGGCATAGAGAGATAGAGATAAGACAGCGCATGCAGAAATGCACTGAAGACATTTAAACATGCACACAGTGGAGGAGGGCTAAGGTTAAGATGTCTGAGCTCCTGGGTGCAGTCTGATGAGAATATTTGCCACGGTAGTTTGCTGCTCTATTTTCAATACTTGACACTAACCAACTGTACAAGAGAAATTACTCAACTGCTATTGATCAATAGAGGGCCAGAGTTTTCCAATAATTGTCAAGACAATGCCCTAAATAGTAACTCTTTCAGTTTCAGTGAGATTTTAAAAACTCAGACTGAAAAATCTTTGTCTTCATAGAGACTTGGGAAAAACAGGTAAGCCAAGTACTGACAATTCTATTAGTTTATTATTTAATTGACATTTTTCCACACTGAAGACAAGGGCTTGGAAATTGTCCTTTAAACAAAAAAAGATCTTATGAAGAATCAACAATATTTTTGACTTCTTCCTCCTTAAACTAGGTCAACAACATCATATTAGATATAAAGTATATTAGTACTATCTAATGCTTATGAAATAAAGTCATTCCCTCTGACGGGTAAGATTTCTTCTGTTGACAATTTTTCTTTCAGATACAATTAGGCAGGTAGGAAATTATCAAAAATACTTGCCATTAGAAAAATTATCTTAATTCTTATTAACCCCTGACCTCATATAAATTGGTAGGCTCAAGAGGCATGCATTTCACCAGTGTTGGTTTTGACTGAGGGTACTGGCCGGTTACAATATCTATTTAAAATGCTCAAGTAGCCTGCAAAAGTACATACTACAAAATATTATTGTTTCAAGATCGGAGGTCACATTTAGCACACGGTACATGATTCTTCTGTACATTTACAGAGGTTTGAAGCACACAACATTGTGCGGATGACATACCGAAGTTTAAACTTTTACATAGACTCAGTTGCATACGTAGCAACAAGATACAATAAATTCTGAACAAATAACAACCAATAATCAGCCAGATTACTATGTACACTTTAGGCAGAAAGCAGTTAAACACTGCCTAATAGAAAGTCACTTAAATTATTTTTTCTATAAAGCACGTCTGCTCTCCCACCCCACTCCCACACTTCTTTAAATTCGTTTTCCATCAAAAACATGAAACTGATGCTGTGACCATATACATGAGAGCTCCCAAACACCAGTTTTGTCATAGGGCAAGAAGCAACACAGCAACTCAGAGTGACGTAATGCAACAATTTGCTGGTCTTGGTTTTGTAAATCAGCTACTGGATGGTGGTAACTGTGAAACCATATTCAGACTTTTATGTCATGGGATGAAGGAAGAGGAGCAGAGTATTAACTAATAGCTTCTTAACATTTGTCACTAAGTTAAATATTGATTTTTCCTAAAATTAAAAAAAAAATGTATATACCTAGAGAGTAAAGACCGTAGGGTAATATTGAAAACAAATAACAACAAATCTCCTTCCTTTGTCCAAAGAGAATATTGTCACAGTCTACTTATATGATTAACCAATTTACAAATTCATTAATAATGGAAATGGAAGAAATAATTTAAAAAAAACAAATATAACTACTGTGTGCAGATGTGGTGGAAAAACCAGAGACCTGAAATATGGCAAAATCAGTGCTTCATAAACAGTCAATGGATTTTTCTAAAAATACTTTTTGCTAATGGCAAAGTTCAACACCTCAGAAAAGCTCTGAATTAAGATCTTAGAATAAGTTTCCAAGCTGTACACATAGTTTCAAATACACTACCCTTGTTGTTTGTAAGGCCGCATTGAAGTTTAGCTTAACAGTCATAAGCCATGTGTTTGAACATCTTATGAGAGGAGACCGGCAAAGAAACAAGTTTTTGCCTTGTTCACCCTACTACCTGTGAAGAGGTATCACTGCTTTCCAAATAGTTCCTTTAAAAATTTCCTTAAAGGTATGACCAGAAAAAAGTTCTGATTTGCTTAATTGAATCATTTGAAAAAATATTTAGACTTTATAAAGTGACAATGTAGCACTTTCAATTCTCTGAGAGTGCTCTCTTGTTAATCTATAACTACTCTCTCTAATTGGTATGTTATAGTCCAATAAATAAATATACCAAGAGATGCACATTGTCTGCTGTAGCTCTGCTACATGCAAAGTTGAGCGAGCTGCAGAATAATGACATCAACTTTCGAACTAGTATCAATCTTAAAAAGCCAGTGAATTCTGTGTGCTGTTAACAGAGCTAGGGAACTGAAATGCCCTGCAGACCCCCTAACAGCTCGAGTTGACAGTTGTCCAAGAAAAAGGGAGTGCATCTAGGGTGGAGCGTGAAGAATGAGACAGCGCCAAGGAGGTGGGATTACCTTGTACGCCTACTTGTCTAAAACTGTCTTCGAGGGAAGAGCTCAGCATTCACCAGGGTGCACATTCATGTGGCAGGAGAACAATGAATGAGAGGCCAGTCCTCTTTCCCACTTGTCTGGCATGATCTCCTGGCAAGGATGGCGTAGGTGTTTGCCAGGTGGCTCTAGGACAAGGTCTTTTTAGGGGAGTACAACAAGGCTTCAGTCAGTGCTTTTCATAAAGTGCTTTGAGATCCTTCAGGAATGGGGGCTGGAAGAATATTATTACTAACTGGCTTCAACTTTCAAACCACATGGAACCATTTTCTCCAGTGTAGTTATTGCTTTGAACATTAGTCAATGTTCTTAAAATGGAACGGTTCTTATCTTAAATAATCACTTCTTAAAATACCCACTCCTCAGAGTGGATGTTTTTGATGACTGTCTCCCAAGTACCTTCATCAAGAAAAATGCTATGATAACCTTGTAAATGATTACTGAGCATAGGTATTGATGAATTGCATTTTCCAGGCTATCTTCTTTTATGAATAGATAGCAAGAGTGAAACCAAAGATGTCTAGCCCAACATACACTGTGTGGGCCTGGTTGAGGCGATAGGCTCCCGCTTCTCCTAAGACATGGATAAGGTAATGCATGATGACGGCTACACTCAAAGCAAGATGTGAGCTCCTGTGGCCTGGGAATCTGTTTCACACTTGATTACTTTGTTTTCTGTGGGACTTAGAATAGAGTCCCAGGGAAGACTTTGACCAGTGGTTTTTGAGGGTTTCATAAAGGTGAGAATTAAGCATGGGAGAAACACTGTGGAAAAGAAGATCTGAATCAGGAAAGTTTCCTCCAGAGGCTCCCTGGTTGGACTTAAAAAGAATAAAAGACAAAAGTCTATCACATCTGAAACAAACAAAACAAAACAAAGCTGATAAGACAAAGCAAAAGAAACAAACAAAACATCCTTAAACTTTGTAAAGACTCTAAAATGAGAAGACTGGACAGCTGAATAAAGGACTGTGATTTGGAGGACACAATTATTTCTCATAAGAAGGTATTAATTGAAACTAGGCTCACAAGAAGTTGTAAAGTGGAGGTATGGGTGGAGGGAAGCTCCGTGAACAAATAGTGGATTATCGAGGATATAATGTCCACTTTTCTAATAGGAATATAGCTAGGAAAATGCATTTTCAAGTTGATTGAGTATGCCCACTGAAATCTAACATTCATTTATTCACTTCACGGGCATGCTTCTCTTTTCCTCATAGAAAGTGAAAAAAATCCTCCATGTCCATAAGATAAATTAGTGGGTTTGAATTTAATGCCATTTTACTTAATGAGTCATTATTTGGCCCAATGTATCAAAATGTGCTGACTGAATGAGGGGGTCAAAAGGATGAGTCAGTCTTTCCTTTGGTTGCCTGTCAAATGCCTCCTATCTAGTTCAGTCACAAACTTCTTTCCATGCCACCAGAAAGGTAATGACCAGGCAATGACTTGGTTTCTGAGTCCTTGACAATTTCAGCATCTCATATCACATACTCATTCAATGTACGTAATGTCTTATATTAAGAGATAAGTAGAAACTGAGTGGAGACAATTCTGTATTATTTTTGTTTTTAAATTGGAGTCATATGGTAAGCAATTTTAAATGCATTTCTCCTGATTATGTTTTAACTTAATTATAATTAATTAATTAGCTTAGATATCTATTGTATGAAATTTGCATTTTCTAGCAACAAGGAGCTCTGTGATATTGGAAATCTGTTAGATAAAGGTGGAGAAAAAGAGTTGAATTTGGAATTAGAAGTAGATAAATGATCTGTAAACTAAGTAAGTAGAATATAGACAATCAAAAGCTGATTAGGTATGTACCAATTAACAATGGGACAGTCTGCCCTAAAGGAAATGGTTCTGGGTTCCCACCCTAACTCTGAGACAAAAACTAGCTCTGTGACCTTGAATAAGTCACTTAATCTCTCTGGGCCTTAACTGCCTCATCTGTAAATGCCAGGACTTAAGACTAATTTTATGGTCTATTCTAGTTCTAGAATAGAATTCAATCAGAACAGAATAAAATTGCATTTGAAAATCCTTCCAGGCTTGGGAAAGGAGTTGCAGTGATTCTGATCAAGATTCTCTGGGGGTGGGGAGTGGCTCATTGAGTATAAAATCTCTTAAAACAAAGACTAAGCTCTGGGCTTTAGTTTTCTAACAACCATAGGCCACAGGCCAAATCTGTACCTATACACCAGGATAATTACTTACGTTTAAATCAAATGTTTTAAAAATGGAAGGGATCAGAATAACATTGTGAACAGGTGACCCTGTATGAATTCCCATGAGAAGGAATGGCAGAACTGTGGGGACAAGGGTAGGACCGTAAAGAACAATATTTAACCAAAATGCCTGTGAAGTAGAAAAGGACCATTTAGAGTATCAGTGAACTGAAAGGATCTTGGCTCCAGGAAAGGTGAGAAGACTCATGCCTGTTTTGAATGTGCAATGTAATTGCTCTTTGATTTGGGTTTCTCCTTTGTGAGAAAGGCAGGTGGGAGTCGTTGAGACCAAAGCAAAGTTTTTGGGTGTCTTTGAGCATAGCCATGGAACCACTGACAAGGCCTTTTAAGATTTTTCCCAAGGCCAATGGGCCAGCTGATCTAGGAGCAAAACTGACTGAGGATTGAAAAAGGGAACACAGACTGTCCGAAACTCTGGACAGTCTGTCTGATGACCTGTGTGGGGGTGAGGAGATGTGCCTGAGTCACTGAGAAAATTCCACCCCTGCCTGGTCATGTCTGAAGGGCACTTTCTTGTCCAATTACAAATCTATCACCTAAGAACCTGCAACAGATCCATGATCATTCTCAGGGTCACAGCCCCCATGGCTTTGCTTATTTTCGAACTGGAAAGGAAATACAATTTTGCACATATCTCCATCTCCCTCCCCTTGTCTTGTCTCCAATCCAGACTTTCACTTAACTCGGTGGCCATCTCCTTGCACCCAGGAATAATTCATGGCCTATTTTCATGCTTGAATGGGATCTGAATGGACAGAATGGGCTGCTTCCTGGCCTATTCTGTCTTTGCAAGAGAGAGCTAGAAGAGAGGCCTCCTCTACTTTCGTTTCTGGAGGTTTCCACACAGCACTAAATTGAAGAAAAGGCCTATCCAAGGCCCAATAATCAGATCAGTGCTAATGGAGAGATTGGATTTGGTGAGCTGCTGAGAAACATGCACTTTGGAACAACTTGGTTTATCTGACAGGGAACCCAGGAAAAGGCCACTGACCCTGTTCCCTAGAGAGACAACTTGGGCTTCTTTCCTCAAACTCTTCTAAAGGTTTGGAATGGAGGGAAAAACAATGCTAATCTTATTTTCATCTGTAAATCTCCTTCCTATCAATCACAAATGCTTGAAAGAGACTAAACTCAGAAGTCAGATTACAGAGCCAGCTGCAGAGCTGAGGGTGGCTCTTGGGTTGTCCTACTTTGGCCAAGCCCTTCATGGATCACTGCCTTGTCATGGTGTAGAGGCTTTCATAACTCAATGAAGCTATGAGCTGAGCCATACTGTGCAGTGCCACCCAAGACAGATGGGCCATAGTGAAGAGTTCTGACAATCTTTGGTTCACTAGAGGAGTGGCAACCCATTCCAGTATTCTTTCTGAGACACACCTCCATGAACAGCACTAAAAGGCAAAAAGATATGGCACCGGAAGATAAGCTCCCCCAAAGCAGGTGGCCAATATGCAACTGGGGAGGAGCAGAAGGCAATTACTAATAGCTCCAGAAAAAATGAAGTGGCTGGGGCAAAGCAGAAATGATGCTCAGTTGTGGATGTGTCTGGTTGTGAAGGTAAAGTCCAATGCTATAAAGAACAATAAGGCATAGGAACCAGGAATGTTTGGGTCCATGAATAAATTGGACACAGTCAAGCAGGAGATGACAAGCATAAACATTGGCATCTTAGGAAGCAGTCAACTAAAATGGAGAGGAATAAGGGAGTTTAATTCAGATGACCATCATATCTACTACTGTGGGTAAGAACTCCTTAGAAAAAAATGGAGTAGCCCTCCTAGTCAACAAGAGTCTGAAATGCAGTGTTTGGGTGCAGCCCCCAAAATGACAGAATGATCTCAGTACATTTCCAAGGCAAACCATGCAACATCACAGTAATCCAAGTTTATGTCTCAACCACTGATGCCAAAGAAGCTGAAGTTGACTGATTCTATGAAGACCTACAACACCTTCTAGAAATAACACCAGAAAAGATGTCCTTTCATCATAGTGGACTGGACTGCAAAAGTAGGAAATCAAGATTCCTGGAATAACAGGCAAGTTTGGCCTTAGAATACAAAATGAAGCAGGGCAAATGTTAACAGAGTTTGGTCAAGAGAACATGGTTTGTTTGTTCAGAGCAAACACCTGTTTCGGGCAACCCAAGGATGACTACACACAGACATCAGCAGATGGTCAAAACTGAAATCAGATAGATTATGGTCTTTGCATCCAAAGATTGAGAAGCTGTATACAGTTAGCAAAAACAAGTCCTGGAGCTGACTGTGGTTCAGCTCACTAGTGCCTTATTGCAAAACTCAGGCTTAAATTGAAGAAAGTAGGGAAAATCACTAGACTATTCAGGTGTGTGTGTTAGTTGCTCAGTCATGTCTGACTCTGTGTGACTCCATGAACTGTAGCCTGCTATGCTCCCCTGTCCATAGGATTCTCCAGGCAAGAATACTGGAATGGGTTGCCATGCCAGACAACCAATTCCAGACCCAGGGATTGAACCTGGGTGTCCTGAACTGCAGGTGGATTTTTACCGTCTGAGCCACCTGGGAAGACCATTCAGGTACGACCTAAATCAAATCCCTTATACAGTGGAGGTGATGAATAGATTCAAGTGATTAGATCTGGTAGAGTGCCTGAAGAATTGTGGATGGAGGTGTGTAACATTGTACATGAGACAGTGACCAAAATCATCCCCCAAAAAGAAATGCAAGAAGGTAAAGTGGCTATCTGAGGAGGCTTTACAAGCAGCAGAAGAAAGAAGAGAAATAAAAGGCAAGGGAGAAAGAGAAAGATATACTCAACTGAATGCAGAGTTCCAGAGAATAGTAAGGAGAGATAAAGAGGCCTTCTTAAAAGAGCAATGCAAATAAATAGAGGAAAACAACAGAATGAAAAAGACTAGAGATCTCTTCAAGAAAATTGGAGACATCAAGGGACCATTTCATGCAAAGATGGGCAAAATAAAGGACAGAAATAGGAAGGACCTAACAGAAACAGAAGAGACTAAGAAGAGGTGACAAGAATACATAGAAATATGCAGAAAAGGTCTTAATGAGCCAGAGAACCACAATGCTGTGGTTACTCACCTAGAGCCAGCCATCCTGGAGTGTGAAATCAAGTAGGCCTTTGGAAACACTGCTACAAACAAAACTACTGGAGCTGATGAACTATTTAAAATCTTAATCTACCTGAACTACTTAAAATTCGAAAAGATGATGCTGTTAAAGTGCTGCACTCAATATGCCAGAAAATTTGGAAAACTCAGCAGCAGTCACAGGACTGGAAAAGGTCAGTTTTCATTCCAATCCCAAAGGACAATGACAAAGAACGTTCAAATTACTGTACAGTTGGGCTCATTCCACATTGCTAGCAAGGTAATGCTCAAAATCTTTCAAGCTAGGCTTCAGCAGTATGTGAACCAGGAACTTCCAGATGTACAAGCTGGATTTAGAAAAGGCAGAGGAGCCAGAGATCAAATTGCCAACATCTGTTGGATCACAGAAAAAGCAAGGGAGTTGCAGAAAAACATCTAACTCTGTTTCATTGACTATGCTAAAGCCTTTGGCTATGCAGATCATGATAAGTTGTGGAAAGTTCTTAAAGAGATAGGAATATCAGACCACCTTACCTGCTTCCTCAGAAACCTGTATGCAGGTCAAGAAGCAACAGAACCAGACATGGAACAACTGACAAGTTCAAATTTATGAAAGGTGTTCAAGGTTGTATATTGTCACCCTGCTTATCTAACATCTACACAGAGTATGTTATGGGAAATGCCGGACTGGGTGAATCACAAGCTGGAATCAGGATTGCCAAGAGAAGTATCAATAACCTCAGATATGCAGATGATACCACTCTAAAGGCAGAAAGTAAAGAGTCTCTTGATGAAGGTGAAAGACACGAGTGAAAAAGCTGGCTTGACACCCAACCTTTAAAAAGCTAAGATCATGGCAACTGGTCCTATCACTTCATGGAAAATACAAGGGGAGAAGGTTGAAGCATTTTCAGATTTTATTTTCTTGGGCTCTAAAATCACTGTGGATGGTGACTGCAACAATGAAATTAAAAGATGCTTGCTCCTTTGAAGGAAAGCTATGACAAACCCAGACAGGGTATTAAAAAACAGCATGATCTCTGTAGAAAAAGATCCATATAGTCAAAGGTATGGTTTTTCTGGCAGTCATGTACAGATATGAGAGTTGGACCATAAAGAAGGCAAAGCTCTGAAGAATAGATGCTTTCAAATTGAAATGCTGGACAAGACTCTTGAGACTCTCTTGGACATCAAGGAGATCCAAACAGCCGATCCTAAAGTAAATCAACCCTGAATATTCAGTGGAAGGACTGATGCTGAAGTTGAAGCTCCAATACTTTGGTCACCTGGTGTGAAAAGTGGACTCACTGGAAAAGACCCTGGTGCTGGGAAAGATTGAAGGCAAAAGGAAAAGAGGGCAGCAGAGGATGAGATGGTTAGATAGGATCACCAACTCAATGGACATGACTTTGAACAAACTCCAGGAGAAGGTAGAGGTCAGAGGAGCATGGCCTGCAGCTGTCCATGGCATCACAAAAAGCTGGACACGTCTTAGAAACTGAACAACAAACCTCCGCCACAGGTGCGACCAACAGGATGGTATGCTTGAACTCTTGTGTTCCAGGACTCCATGTTGACACCAAAGCTCTTCTATGTCCTTTATAGGCTGAACTGGGTATGAGACTGGCCACTCTTGCCTCCACTCCAACTCTAAAAAAGAGGACCTTGAACCTCTAACCTTTGGATTTTTAACCTTGAAAGCAGTTCAAATTGGGTGAAAACATGGGTGGAGACGGGTTGGGGTAGGCTGAAAATGCAGGGACTCGCAGTGAAAAGTGGACAGCCAATTGTAGACCTCTCTAAAGCATGCTGCTGAGTATCTCTGACACAGGGGAGATGGTAGGGTCCTCTGGGCTCAACTCCGGGCCAGCAGCACTGGGCAGGCCTGAGGGGCCTACAACGGCAGGGCTCAAGGCAGCCCAGGGTTTGGTGTCCACCAGGGCTGCACGGTAGTCCTCCACGTAGATGTGGTGCACCGCAGGCCTAGGGTCCTTGAGGCTGCTCTTCCGCTCCTCCGGGAGGCTGGCAGCATGGGCCAGAGCCAGGCCCCGTGGCCCCTCGGGGGCAGGTCCTAGTCGCTCGGCCTCCTCAGGCTCCTGGGGTAGGCCGCAGGCCCTAGACAGGTGCTGTGTGTACACTCCCTCTGACAGCGACAGCGACTGCGTTTCGCTGTGCATGCGCAACCAGCGGTGATGGCGGCTGAAGCCGCCGTAGTGCGGCTGCTTGGCCGACTTCCGTTTTCCCAGGAAGCCCAGCGGCGGCCGTGCTCCTGGCGCCATCTTGGCGTGGTTCTTGGGTGGGAGGCCTGTGAGGGTCAGGTTGTGCAGAAGCTCGGCGCATGAGTGGTCAGTGGCTTGGCCTGGCCCCGAAGAAGGCTTCATATCGTGCACCTGCAGGACGTCGGGGGCACTGCCGCTGAGTCCGTTTCGGGACTGCTGGGCAATGTCGTGCGATGACAGGTAGACCAGGTCCAGGTCTCGGGGGCTCAGGGCGTCACTGGAGTCGTAGTCGCTGTCGGTGGGCAGGAAGACTTCTGAGCATCCTTCTTCGTCAGAGCAGGGCTGTGAATCTGCAAAGCCAGAGACTGCACTTAGAAAAAAATAGAAACTCCTAGCCAGGGCTCAAGTACGGTCCTATGTTTGAGCCCACACCCCCGTGCCTAGAAGGGCTTACACTTTGTTTAGTGGTCTCTGCTCATTTCTTGATATTTTAGAAAGTTTTGAGCAAGGGGTCCCACATTGTCGTGCTGTGTAGGACTCTATAAGTTATGTAGTAGATCCTGTTCTTAGCTAAAAGCAGGAGGGAGAGGGAGTCTGACTGGACCAACCAGCCTTGCAGCAGCAGAGAGCAACATGCCTTCCCTTGCCCACGCCTAATTTTACTATTCACTTTTCCCTGGACTTGTGGAGAGAGGGTGAAACAGGAAATAAAGCTGGATGTCATTCATTTATTCGTTCCCTAATTTCAGAGGTGATTTTTACAGTTGATAAAATAGCAGAAACTTAAAAGGGGAAAGAAGAGGAGGCCCTATGGTGGCAGAAGTCAGGGAAACCTGGATTCAAACCCTGGTTGTCCTCCAGATTGCTCTGTGATCTTGGGAAAGTTACTTAACCCCTTTGAGCTTCAGTTTTCTTACCTGCAAAATGGGGGTGATAATAGAACTTCTTAAAGTGACTGTAAAAAAAATCGTGTATACATATAAATAGTTGACCTTGTTGTCAGTGTTTGAAAAGAGAAAAAAATTAAGGCCAAGAGAGAAAATAAAACAGAAGTAAAATCAGAGGTGAAAATCAGCCTCAAAGGGCATGCTATGCTGATCATAAGTGAACCAGAAGTTTAGTTCTGTAAATACAGTATTTGTAATTTAATGCAGTACAGAATGTTTATGTCTTTTTTCCAACCAGGTTGTACGTTTCTGTAGGACAAAAACTGTCTTAAAAGCCTTTGAATTTTCCACAGAACTCAGTCCATATTGGGTACTTAGTAAATATAAGCTAATTTTGAAAACATTCAAGTTCTTTTAAAAAGAAGAAGAAATTGCTCATTTTCAAATCTGAGCCAGTCCCATTCAAAAATCGCCATAGGATTATTTATTTGGGTACACTGGATTTTAGTTGAGGCAGGACAGATCTTTAGTTGTGGCATGCAAGATCTAGTTCCCTGACCAGGGGTCTCACTAGGGCCTGCGCTGAGTCTTAGCCACTAGACCACCAGGGAAATCCCTTCTGTGGGATTTTTAAATGGAATTTAGTAAATTGATTTTTTAAATTTATCAGGAAAAGAAAATTTGTGAAAATAACTAAGCTTTTTTTAAGGTCCAATAAGAAAGAGCCTGATTTATGAGGTATCAAAACATATTACAGAATTTTGGTAATTAAAACTTTGTAGAATTGATGTATAATGGACAGATGGATCTGTAAAACAGAAATATAAAGTTCAGGAACTGTCTTAATTCAGTGTGATGATTGAACATATGGTAAAGATAACATTTCAGACTAGGGGAGTGAATAGATTTTTTAGTATCTAGTGTTGGTGTAAATGGTTATCCTTTAGTAAAATAATTAGAGAATGTCCTCCTTCATCTCATATATAAAAGTAAATTCCATGTAGTTTAAATATAACAAGCAAACTCTACAAGTGTTAGAAAACAGTATGTTTGTAATTTTGGGTAGGAAGGTCTTTCTAAGCAAAATAAAACCCCAGAAGTCAGAAAAGAAGTAACTGATAATTTGACTATATGAAAGCTTAATACTTTGAAATGATCACGTAAACAAAGTAAAGGTAAGGGGTAGATTGAAAGAAAATAGTGATAATATGTATAAGAAAAGGTTAATTTTACAGGCTACATAAAGATTTCCTGTAAATTAGAAGACAATCCAGATGGGCAGAAGATAGCCAACACTTCAAAGAATATTTAATACAAATGGCCAATAAGCATAATAAAGCTATTCAACTTAGGTAGACTATAATTACTAATTAGGTAGTAATTTGGGAAATGCAGTTGAAGTAAAAACAGGGCATTTTTTTTTTTTTTTTTTTTGCCCATCAGATTTGCTGAAAATAAATAGAATGATGAACTCCTGTGTTGAGAAGAATGATAATCTCTTGTGTTGGTGATATGTTGGAAGTCAGGGACCCTCATATAATGGTGGTGGGAATATAAGCTGGTCTGACTCTTTGGATAGCAGCTTCATAGAACAGATTAAAAATGTGTATATCATTTGTCCTAGCAAGTCCTTTTTTTAGATATCTATGTTTGAGAAATTGTCACTATGTGTACATGGAAGCATTTACAAATTGTTTACTGTAACATGATTTATATTAGTGAAAAACTAGAAATAACCTTGTGGCTGAGACTACTGTGAAAGGAAGACTTAGAGACACAGAAGCATTAAGAAAAGAAAAATAGTTTAAGAAAAGAAAAATACTTTACTTGGCAAAGTTCTGCAAGGGAGTCCAAATGCAGTACTGGCTTGCTGATTAAAAAATACAACAGGTATTTGAAGTAAAAACCCACAGGGTTATAAGGTTATAGTTAGTCTGTTCATGGTGGAAAATCAGACATGATTATCAGAAGAATATTGCAAGCTTCAGGGAAAAAAATTGTTTTGTTAATGGAGTGAGTAATTTACACAAATGGGATTAAGGTTTCTTCTGTTTTAGGGACTAGAACCAGATGTAATATATATTTTTTGGTTGTTTGTTTATTTTAGGGTCAGGGAGTGAAGTGTTTCTTTTCCTTTTTACCTTTTTCCTAGCTGTAGAAGATGACATTACTTACTCATTGGCAGGACAAGATTTCAGTTTTGTTCGCTCGCTGCTGGCTGCTGCCCAATATCCATTACCCTTTTTTAGTTACAAAATCTTAAATTTTGTTTGAGACAGCAGTGCATTCATGTAAAAGAGCACTTTTTTTTTTTTTCCAGCTTCCTTTGCAGCTAGGCATGGTTATATAACTAAATCCTGGTGAGTGAGATAGAACCGAAAGTATGGTACGAAGCTTTTGGAAGGCTGCATCTGAGGAGCTGGCTTAGCTGGGAGATAGACCAGTTTGTTTTTTCTTCCAATTGCCTGTAACAAGATGTGTTGACTGGGCTCATGAGGCAACCTTGGAAAAGGAAGCCATGTTCTAGGATGTTGGAGTTGAAAAATGGAGCATGGTGTCTGAAGACCATAGCATCTATGTACTGTCCCTGATTTGTCTTATCTCTGGGCTTCTTTCACATAGGAGAGAAATAAATTATCTTGTGTTAATGACACCCTAGTTTGTGTTTTCTCTAACACAGATCCAAACTTAATCCTAACTGATGCAAACCTAAATGTTTTTTATTAGGGGAATGGTTTAAAAATTTGGGCACATCCCTACTATGGATCCAGCTACAGAGAATGAGATCAACTCATGTGTTGTTCTTTAACTAATGATTAACAAAAAGGACTCCCTTATTTATTTATTTGTTTTGGTTCCACTCATCTATTTAAGGATTCCCTCAAACAAAGCCTTTTTTAGGAAGTATCTCTCAACTGTCCCAGAAAGGATTGCCCACTTGTCTGCACTTCTGAAATATTTTTTGTTTCTATTATCCTTTGGCACTTAGCCTGCATAGACTTGTATTGTTAGTTATCGTTTTAATGCAAATATAACATCCTGGTTTCCTGGTTGGACCAGAGCCCCTTTCCGGCAAAGATATTTAATTCATCCATTTGGTCAACAATGAAGATTTTGTTTTGCTTGAGCTCCTGCTCTAACAGAAACACCATGTTTAGTGGCTGACTGAATGTAAAATTAATAAGAAATGATCTGTTTCAGGGATTTTACTGTTTTAATGGAAGTGGGGCATATGCATCTATGAGACTGTGGAAGAACATACCTTTTATAAAAGAAGTTTAGCAAATAAGATGCAGGTTTATAGGAAAGAGATCATATTTTATTGGGACAGGATTGATAAAACACTATCGTCTTTATTTTTTCTCTCCATTTATTCATCTCTGTTTTTATGTACATTAATTTATTTCCTCATCTACTTTCAAAAAATTATTTGAGGCAGCTTTTAATAATAAATGTACAAATGTTGAGGAGAGGATTAGAAAACAGAGAGGGAAAGGAAACAGTATAAGTAGTCCCATTTGACTATTACATGGGAATAGGAGTGGAATTTTGGGAAAATAGGGCTACAAAAGTAAGATGCCAGTATTTTCACTCTAGGAATTTAGCCTAGAAAAATTAAGGTTTATTTTCATGCAGGAACCTGTATATGAATGTTCAGCTCAGACGGTAAAGCATCTGCCTACAATGCAGGAGACCCGGGTTCAATCCCTGGGTCGGGAAGGTCCTCTGGAGAAGGAAACGGCAACCCACTCCAGTACTCTTGCCTGGAAAATCCCATGGATGGAGGAGCCCAGTAGGCTACAGTCCATGGGGTCACAAAGAGTCGGACATGACTTGAGCAACCTCACTTCACTTCACTTCTTACCAATTTTTTTGGTATTAACCCCAAACTGGAAACTACCCAAATATCTTTCAATGGATGTGTGATTAAACAAATTGTGATACATCCATTCAATGAAATGCTACTCATCAATACAAATAAAGAATTCTATTTATGTAACATTCATGATGTAAGTATAGAGATGAAGAACAGATTAGTAGTAGCCAGGGTAGGGGCAGGAGTGGGGTGTGGTGGGTAAGGTATAAAGTGGGTAACAGAGGAAGTTTTGTGGAGATGGTACAATTGACTATGGTGGTGATTACCCAAGACTATACATATGACAGATTGCACAGAGCTATGCAATTGAGCCTACACGCTTATATGCATGCACACACTACACACACACACACACACACACGCACACATGCATGAGTATAATTGGTGAAATTTAGATGAGCAGTAGGTTGTACCAGGTTCTTGGTTTTGATATTGTCCAGGAACTGTGTAAGATTTGAGCATTGGGGAGAGCCTGGGGAAGGAGAACATGGAAATTCCTGTACATTTCTTTGCAACCTGATGCTCTTACAATTATTTTAAATAAATGGTTAAAAGAGGTTATTTTTTTTTAAAGACAGGATAGAGCCAGAGAACAGTGAATGCCTAGGTAAGGAGTTTGTACCTAATTTTGTAGCCAGTGGGTAATTATCAGAAAAATTTAAATAAATAATTAGCAAGATGAGAGCTGAAATTTATAATAATTATGTTGCAGGCAGGCAGGATGTAAGATGAATTGGATCAGGAGGAAATAACAGGGAGGCCAGCTGGGATGCTGTTGTTTTTTCCTTTAAATATTTACCTTTTTTAGGTTGTGGGGTTGAGCAAGAGTGGTGATTATGTGGAAGAAAATAGAACTCCAGGAAAGTCTTTCATTTGAAGATGTTTACTGAACACCTATTTTATGATAGATGCAATGGTCTCTGCTTTCAAGCAGTTCATAGAGGGTGGATTAGACAATAAGTAAGTCAGGATATACCTAAGATTAATTTCAGAGAGTGTAAAGTTCTATGAATAAAATGAAACTGGATTTCAGCTAGATAGTGACTTGGGAGAGAGATTCTTTAAATAAGGTAGCCAGGGGAGGAATCTCTGGAGTCTAGATGAGACTTCAATGATCAGAAGGAACCAGCTTTATAGAAATTTTAGGGAATAGTGTTCTAGGCAACTTGGAGAAGCAAGTGTGAAGGCCCTGAAATGACAAATATGTTTCTAGCCTTGGTGCCTGGAAGATAGGAATAGCATCAAACCAGAGGAGTTTAACTGCAAGAGGATCGGGCAGTGGAAGGCATGGTAAATTTAATTTGGGGCAGATTGAACTTAAGCGGTTGGCCAAACCATCCTGGAGTGCTGGAATGGGAACATGGTGGGGTAGCAGAGTTGAGGGAAGGTGTTTGTGGGTAGAGAAGAAACTGTTGGAAAGGGAACGACTGAACATGTGAGCAATAAGTTGATGGAACTAGCAAGGAGGATCACTTGGGAGCACTGATGCCATCATTGATCTTTAGTGAGAAGATGTAAGGACTCCTGGTTAGGGAAGAAGGCAGACATAGCTTTTCAAGTTAAGAGAACTGGATAAAGGCTTGGACTGAATGACTTTGCCTTTCTTAAAACAGTTTTTAGATAGTCCTTTTCCCTTTTTAAATTTATTAAATTATTTTAATTGGAGGCTAATTACTTTACAATATTGTAGTGGTTTTTGCCAAACATCGACATGAATCGGCCACGGGTGAACCTGTGGGAACAGGAAACAGGATCTCAGAACTCTCAGCTGTTTTTGATGATGGTAGTGATAGGTGCCATAGGTCCTTGAGGAAGAGAAGCTCATTGAAGATTTGACACTGGACTGGAAATAAGATCCATGCAATTAACTGATAGTTGCCTTTAGTCAAACTTCCTCCTCTGTTTGATCACTGTTGTCTGTTCAGCTACCCATATATACTATTCATTTGTATCCACAATAGTAATAGTAGTACTTGATGTTTACTTAGTGGTCACTGTGAGCCAGCGATCATGCTCGGTGTTCTAGCTTTATCTTATTTAATTCTTACACCAGTTCCCATTCGCAGATGTGGATACTGAAGCCTAGGCTTATTAAATTTTCCAGCTCATGTAAGCCGATAAGTGGCAGAATAGGAACCTACACGCAGATTTGTGTCACACCGAAGACCTGCTCTACTGCTGCCTACCTCAGAATCCCCATGGCTTTCTGTGGAAGCTTCCTGTGGGCTGGGACCTAGTTCATGAGACCCACTTGGTGTGATACCCACACAGTTCTGTTACGCTTTTAGTAAGGGAAACATGTTAGGTCTGTGTTAGCTTCCCGTGGCTGCTGTAACAAATGGCCACACACTGTGTGGCTTAAAACAACAGAAATGTGTTCTCTCATGGCTTTGGAAGCCCAGCGTCTGAAGCCATGGTAGTCAGCTGGGCGGCCATCCCTCTGGGGGCTCCAGGGGAAAATCTTCTTGCCTCTTACTGCTGCTGGTGGCTCTGCATGCCTTGGGCTGCATCACTCCAGTCTCTGCTTCTGCCTTCACACTGCCTCTCTTCTGTGTCTTTTAAGGACACTAGTAACTGGATTTAGGGCCCACCTGGATAATCCAGGATGATCTCATCTCAAGGTTCTGAATTACATCTGTGAAGACTCTTTTTCCAAATAAGGTCACGTTTACAGGTTCTGACAGTTAGGACACAGACTTGTCTTTTGGGTGGCCACCGTTTAACCCGCTACAAGTCTGATAGTAAAAATGTCTAGAAGCAAGTGCTAAGGGGGTTGTGTCGCTAAACTCTTTGCAGCCTGTAGTCAGGTCAGATGCTCTACAAGAACAGTTTGCACTTTGACCCCACAGCATACAGATAGTGAGACTTTGTTGGTTGTGGGGGACTAGTGAGTATATGAAGGTATGCTTTAAGGGCTGACATTCTGATATTTCGATTGAGCATCATATTTTAAGACTCGGTCTCTCAGGAAGAGCTGGTACGGATTTCCCCAGGTTGAGTTACTTGCTCAGTTCTCTTGGCCCATAAAGCATTTTATTTATATCTCTGTTACTGCATTTATCAAGATTTATTATAAATTATTCACTTATATTTTTATCTCTTTCATTAAGTGTAAACTCCAGAGGACATGCACCATGTCTTATTCATCTCTGCTTCGTAAGTGTTGAAGAAGCCAGTCAGTGAGGGAAAGGACTAAGGAAGGAGTCAAGCAAAGGGACATATAAATCCTCTATATTTCCCAGATCTGAACATGGACATATGAATAGACCATGAGGAGTAGAGTGTGAATTCATCATCATTGTATTATTTTAAGCCTCTTGTGCTATATCTGATACATACAAGAGTCTCAGTAAAGAATGCTGCATTGAATTGAAACTGAAACAGATATTGAAATCTGAAAGCTTAAAGTGTGAGATTTGATTGCCTCCTAAAAACAATACTGAAAGCAGTCTGAAAAGATCTAATTTAATCTGCCACAGAAATGTCTGAAAACAGTCAACATCATTTAACTTCATTTTATTTTTTTCATTTTGCTTCATATTTGGTGACACTTAACTTGAGTCACCACAGTTGTAGCAGAAAGAACAATTATCTGAAAATTAGACTGAAGTCCTGCCTTGCTCCTTACAGTGTATATGATGTTGAATAAATCACTTAGCCCCTTCCAACTTAGCCCCTTTATCTGTAGCATATAGGTAATCATGTTACCTATCTTCCATAGGTGATATAAGGATTAAATTAGCTTGTTAAAAATAGTTTAAGTGCCTTACAAACAGAAGGTGTTAATATTGAAATCTTTTTCACTTTTAAATAGAGAATAGCTAGAAAACATTAAGAGGTGACTCATTAAAATACAAACCAGTAATCAAAAAACCTTCAAGATTTTGCTGTGAGAATTGTATTAATAATAAAGAACAATAATGTCTTGAATGGTGTCTTGTATTAGTCTAGTACTGTATTTCTCATCCTATATTTAGCAGTGAATTTGTAAATAATGTAAATTTTTACTGTAACTCCCAAGAGTAAGGGAGATAGGAGATAAATCAAGAGAAAGAGTAAGTTATAACTGTACTAACCCAGGAAAGAGATGAAAAAGGGCTTAAGTATGAACTGGTAAATATTATATTGTAAGTTCATGGACCTGCACTTTGGAAACCCTGCTCTAGTGGGAATCTAAATATTTGACTTCCATGGTGGTTGTCTTATTTATTATAGGACTTAGTGGAACCTATTGCTTAGAGTGGGATACCCCTCCCAGAACAAGCTGGGAAAATCTCCAGGATGCCAGCCAGGGCACTGAGGAGAGTTTCCAGGGATTTTAGGCCACTGCCACTCCCTCCCTTCCTGGAAAAGAATGCAAAGTGCAGCTTCCATCCCCAGATCCAGGCCGTATGCTCCATTAAGCATTGCAGGCGCCTTGCCTGGTTGTTGTTTTAATAAAGCTGGTTGTGCTCCTCAGTTTCCCTCAGAGGGCCCACGGGGCAGGCCGGCACTGGTAGGACCTTGCGTTTCCCTCTGCTGGACCCACGAGCTGTCTGATGGAGGTTCTGCCCATAGTGTTAGTGCTGGCTGAGGAAGCTTGGCTTTCTTGCCATTGTAATGGGTGTTGCAACTCCTGGTCTCTGCAGATCAGGCCAACAACAGCAGAGTAGAGTTGATGTGGATTTTGAGGGTGTTATGGGGAGATGACATTGCAGGAAGGAATAACTGATTTAAAGCTATTGCTTTTCTCTTAAAGGCAAGGGGCATGGCGGGACAGAAAGAAAGGAAAAAGAAGTAGTATTTGCCCTAAGAATCTATCTTCACATTTTTAATATATCACTGTTCAAACTGGTACTTTCTGTGTGTGTGCTTCATTGAATTTATTTCCACTGTATTTGAGTAGAATTTAGATAATTTAGAAACAAAGAATTTTAATAAATCATTAAGCCTTGGGTAGAAGCTCAGGGGTTTGTTCACCTTCTAATTTCCCATCTTCAGATTCCTGTTAATTTTTTTTTTTTTGAGCTGTTTAGTTTATGCCACAGTGTTCTTAATCTTGACTTCATCTGGGAAAATCTTACTAGGAAGATTTACTTTTGGAAGACCAGGATAACCTTCACATGCATCTGAAGGAAACAGCGCCTCCCCTCCCCTTTGTTGCCTCGCCCATGCATCACTAGGAGAAATAGCAGTATTGGAAAAAAAAAAAATTGCTGCTGTCTGTGACCACTATACCCACAGAAAAGGAGTGGGAGAGAAAATACCTAGCCATGGACCAGTCATTCCACCCCCTGCCTTGTGCTGCCTTTTCTAGGAGCCAACTTTCCCCCTTGAGTCTTTGGGAGATGCTTAATTTTAATTGACTCAGAGGAGTTCTACTTTGTGTCTGGAAACCACACAGAAATGGGAAGTAAAAGAGTTCCACTGCCCTCCCACCCTGCCCATCCAACCACATACACATATTATATACACACAAACAAATCCGAGGTACTCAACAGCCTTCAAATGGAATCTTGGGCTGGTACCAGAGTCTAGGCTTGTGACAGGCTTTGCATTTCTAGCAGGCTTCTCAGAAATTAGGTGACCCCTGATCACACTGAATGGAACTGTGTTGTAAACTTTGACCTATGAGCAACCCAGAGGGGATGTACCTCTAAATTGGATTTTTTCCCTTTTCATAAATGGTTTCCAAGCAATTAAAAATAGTCACACTAGTGGAGAGGACAGAGTATGCAGGTGCAGATTTCATTGCTCTGAAATGCTTCTGCTTTTGTGCGGGGATGCTAACTGTTTCTCCCCATTCCCAACAGCTTCCCTGTCACTGGGTTCCATTTTTCATTTGCTGCCCTCCACGTCTTTGTGTTTCGCAGCCCATGGAATCTTGGCTTCAGAGAAATAAATGGACCCAAGAGAGAGTTATATTTTAAGAAACAGAATGATGATCGCTCACATTTTAAGTTAATAATAAAATCCAAGTGTAATTGGCCAGATCTTCCCAGCAGGGAGTGTGTGTAACCCGTCATCTGGGCAACGTGAGAATTTGGCACTTACGTGGCACGAGAGAGGCCACCCGCATACAGCCAGGGGGACCTACTTAGGAGCCTGTGGCTAAGAGAAGATTAAACACTGAGCAAGTTCTGTGAGCAGAGAGGACAGACAACGGCTGTGAAGGGGGGAGTAGAATTGAAGAGTTGTTTGTAGAGTTATGTGAATTGTGGAACAGCTGAGGGTATATCTGTCCCGCCTTGTAAACGTGCCCTTTCAAGCTTACACCTCCCCAGCTACAAGATTCTGAAGAGTGTATCCTTACTGATCCCATTTTTTAACCTCCAAGTTACTCCCTGATCGATTTCTATTCGCTTTCTGTCTCCTTTCCTTCTCAAACTCCTATCATCAAGGTTACTGATGACTTTCTTGTTGAAAAGATGAAACAAAACAATAGAAGCTGTTCAATTTTATTTAACCTTTTTTTTTTTTAACCATCATTTGACATGTTTTAATTTTTGTGACACTGCTCTCTTTATTTTATCTTCTTCCTCTCGTCTTTACTTCTCAGTTTAAGAAGTTTTGCTGTTCTGTTCCACAGGCATCTTTCCTTCTCCTCTAGTACTCTGCCTACTCTCTCGGGAATATCAAGCATATTCAAGGGGAACATCAAGCATTTTCATAGGGAATATCAAGCATATTGATGGGGAATACCAAGCATTTTCATAGGGAATATCAAGCATTCATATGTCAACAATTATTAACTCTATATTATTAGTTCATTTATCTTTTGTTAACTTCACACCCCATGCATCCTGCTTGCTTTTGAATGTTTCTTTCTGCGTGGAATGCTCTAAAACTAACCTAAATTCACCATACCCATTTGCTCAAGCTTTTTCTCCTCCTGTCCATCTGTTTTTGGTAAATGACATCATAATGTCCTGATGCCAGAAAACTTGCTATCTTCTTTGTTAATAGCTTCCTGATTGATCTCCCTGTTTCCAACACTGGTCTCTTCAAGCAACAGACAGATTTGATTCTAAAGAATAATTCAGATTATATCAATCTTTGCTTAAAAGCATTCAATGGCTTTCCATCACAAGTAGAATAAAATTCCAGCTTCCTTCCATGCCCTGCCTGATCTGGTCCTTGCCTTTCTCTGTATTCCTTCTCTCATCACCAGCCCCTCTGTTCAATCTATTCCAATAACTTGGGCCATCTTTTCACCCCTTGCTCACCTCAGGGCCTTTTGCTGTTTTGTTGCTTGGGATGTTCTGACTCTAGATCTTTGCATAACTGGATCCTTTTTTTTTTGGGGGGGGGGCGCTTGTTCAAATGTAACCTTCACAGACAGGTCTCTGCTAATTATCCTAATGAATTCAGCACTCTTTCTAGCCACCTTCATTGGTATTTTGTATTGGAATTTTCACTATCTGAAATGATCTTGTTTCTATTTTCATTGTCATCCTAGAATGTCAGCTCTCTGGGAGCACAGACTTGGCTTTGTTTATCACTATATCCTTGTTACCTTGAAGAGTGCCTGGAACATAGTGGGTGACCAATAAATGCTTTTTAAATGAAAAAAAGAAAAAAAGGATAATATGCTTAGATCTTGAGTTCAGCCAGACTGCTTACAGTTCCCTGAACTACAACACACCTGCACATTCTGCCTCCTCTGCGTATAATGCTTTCCTTTTTTTTAGTTCAAATTCTGCTTATCCTTTAGTACTTGACTTTGTCACCTCCTCCAGGAAGTTCTCTTCGATCTTATGAGTTCCTGGTTAACACCTCCATTAGATTCTATAACACCCTGTGCATATCCTTATTATATCAGTAGCACATATGCAATTAGTATGAAATTGTTTGTTAATGTATCTTGTCTCCCCCATTAATTAGCTTCTGGTAGCGATAGTGTTTTATTTGTATCCTGAGCTTACTGGGAATCTATAAAAACCTGCCTAATTATTTTGTTGAATTATTTGTTAAATGATAGAATCCTTTAGTAATATAAATAAGCTTTCCCTCAAGTTCTTACACTTGCCAAGTTTTGATTTTTAGATACCGAAGTTTTCAGAATGTACATAAACTTATAGAAAAGGTTCATATCCCCACTAAAGTTTTCTGAAATAAAAATAACATTACTATATTACATTTTATTGTCTATTATGTTCTGTGAATCTCTGACATATATTCTTATTCACAAATAACTTTTCAAGGTGTATATAGTATTATTCTCATTTTACATACAAAGAAACAGACTCAGAGGTAGTAATCTGTTCAAGCACATACAGCTAGCAAAACAAAGCTGGAATTTGAATCCAGGTCTTTGATTTCTAAGGCCAGGCTCTTTCTGCTACACCATGCTGCCCCCTATGGGACAAGTTCACATTTTAGAACTGTTTATTAAAAATATCAATTATTATCATTGTAGAAAATATAAAATTAGCTCTTGTAAGATATGAAATAAAGATGCCTTAAATACCATTTTTTTAATTGATTAGAAAAATGGCATTTGTTTCAACATGTTCTAGTCAAGAGCATTCATTATACTGCCTTTGACTAGTATATTTTCTCTCTGTTTATAAGTATAAAAGGGTTTTGCAGAAGTCTGTGTTAACTATGTTTTTTTCAGTTAGTATTTGCCATGTAAAGTCGAATTTAATGCCCAAGAGTGGAGGTGGCTTGCTAGGCATCTCCTCTGGCTTGTCTGTAAGTTGTCTCCTGATTGTTGTATCCATGATGAGACCAACCTATTTATTTGGCCTCAGGCTCAGGATTCTAGTTTGCCCAAGGTTTCTTGCTTTCCCATCTTCAGCCCAGGACATGGGTGCATTGTTGGTGGGAAGTTTGCCTGGAAGTCTTAGCCAGGCTAGGACCTACTTCCTGCCTCATTCCTGTCAGTCCCTATTTCCTGGAGACTGGGCCTGTTTTCTTTACTCCCTGGTTTTGGTCAAGTTCCTTTTGTACATTGGAAGCTTGAACTAGAACTGCAGTGAATCTTCTCCACTCCTAACTGGATGTGATCTCAGGTCATTGCCGGAGCTTCCTACCCTCCCCTGTTCTGACCCTGTTTCTTCTATGCTTCTAGACTCTTCCTGCTGAGCATTGTTTTCTACTGCTTGCTGAGTCTAATGACTCAGCACAAACCTCATCAGTGGGGATTAGGACCAAGAATCTGGTGACTGAAACACAGAATTTTGAATCTTATTGCTTACCACTCACTGCCTTTCTTCTCTGCATCTCTGGGGATGGTGATGGTGATGGAAGACAGTCTATATGTGATGATGTAGAATTGATCTTCTTCAGGTTCTGCTCATTGAAAGGATCTATCAGCTTAGTTATGGATAAGCCAGAAACTGGTTGCTTGTATCTTGCATAATGTAGAGCATCCATGATCCACCTCATTTCACGCCAAACTTCATCTATTTGCTTTGGAATAAAATGGGAAAAGACATTGAATTAGCTTCCCAGGTGATGCTAGTGGTGAAGAACCTGCCTGCCAGTGCAGGAGACAGCAAGAGATGCAGAATCAGTCCTTGGGTCAGGAAGATCCCTTGGAGTAGGGCATGGAAACTCACTCCAATAATCTTGCCTGGAGAAGCTCCATGGACAGGGAAGCCTGGCAGGCTACAGCCCGTGGAGTCGCAAAAAGTCAGACATGACTGATGCAAATTAGCATACATGCATGCATTGAATTAGTGAACAGGTTTCAAAAGGTATTAAGTTTCCCTGAAGGTCCAACATGATACATTTTCTATAGCATTTGGTTTTGAGCATGGGTAAAATATTTTCAACATAGATTTACTAAACCAGAAAATACCTCGTTTTTATAACCTTTTGTGTCTTGCATGTTTTTTACCCAAGAGGCTATTTCAGTTAATGCAAATAGTGAAAGACTTGGATTCCAGCTGGGATCTGCAACTTACTGGTTCGATAAAAACCTTTGGCAGATCACTTGACCCCTTTGAGCTTTAGTTGCCTTATTTGTGAAATGTGGACAAAATATTTCTTTTATACACCACAGGACTGCTGTGATGATTGGTGAAATGATAAATTTGAAGGTGCTTTGTAAAACTGCAGGGTACATTTCTCACACATGTAAAGTGTTATTAATTCTCAGCATGTAATGAAATATTCCTCATTAGGATTTATGGGGAAGGCATATGATAAAGTCTGAATTTCAGAACAGGTGGAGAAAGAAATGTAGTTTTAGTCCTGTGTGAACTAGCAAAGCATTACTGGAATAAACAGCTTTGCATCTAATTTCACTGGGTGCCTTGAGCAGGCCATTAGCTTCTGACCCATTTACCCCGCTGTGAAAAGACGAGGCTGGGTTGGATGACATCGAAGGTCCCTTCCAGCTCTGACACTTTATGATTTAGTTTTGAAGACCGCTGAGAAAGTTGGTGTCACTCAGTTTCCAGCTGGAAGGTGTTTATTGTATGAATACTACACGGTTCGGGTGTCTCTGATTGTAGAAGGGACTACCTAATGTTCTGTTTTATTTTCAAATTTCAATTTTTAGAGTCTTAATCTGCGCTTAAAGAATACTCCTTAAAGAATATCCACAAACCAGATGCTCCCAGGAAACACAGAGTAGCTTCTGAAACTGTGAGAGTTCTGAGTGACAGGCAAATCTGAGTGAACTAGTGAATGGTGCTGCATAGTTGGTTGCCAGCTCCCCTTGCTTTCTGGTACTCTTCTATCCTGGAGTGACAGAACTGGGCAGAGTTTTTAGTGTTGTTAATGAAAGCATGAAATTGAGCTGCAGGCTTTGTCAGCCAGTGAGTTGGGCTGAAGGTTCAACAGTGGCAGGCCCACTGAACAGTATATAGGGAAAAATCTGAAGTTCAAGGGGTAAATAAAGAGGAAATTCCATTTAACGCTTGGACACATTTTCTTAATGAGATTGTTGCTTTCTCAGCTAGCTTTTATTGATCCCACCTCATGCAGCATACTCTCATCTCAAAGTGAGGCACTGCATGACGATGGACAGCTTTTAGAGGTCCTGCCAAGGCAGGCACTGTGCTTTTGTACCTGTTACTCTTGGCTGTGCAAAGAATAGGTACTCAGTAAATGATTGTTCAGCCAGGGAAGGTATGAGTGAATGGTTATCTAACACTTTAGATCTCTGTCCTTGAACAGAATTATTACGAGGATTAAGATGATGTATCGTGAGTGCACCTTGTAAGCTGTACATTCTTATAAAATTTTCAGTTGTTACAATGACAATCACAGTTATTGTAGTGGACAGAATGTGACCTCCCAAAATACATGTCCACATCCTAATCCCTGGAACCTGTATTACTTTATATGATAAAAGAGTGAATGTTACCTTTTACGGCAAAAGATGTGATTGGTAAGGATTTTGATGGGAGGATTTTATCCTAGATTATCTAGCTGGGCCTTGATTCCAGTGACGAATGTCTGCATGAAGACATTCTTCTGAGAGTGAGGCAGACGGACATGTGGCCGGCAGAAGAGATGGAGGCCGTGTGACCACAGAAGCAAAAAGTGAACTGAGGCAGCCCCAAGTCAAGGGATGCCAATGACCACCAGGAGCTGGAGGAAGCCAATGATAGATTCTCCCCCTCTCCAGAGGGAGTGCGGCTCTGCCAACACCTTGACTTTAGATTTCTGGCCTTTAAAACTGTGAGAGAATAAATTCCTGGTGTTGAAGCCACTCAGTTTGTGGCAATTTCTTGAAGCAGCCTTAAGAAATGAATACAATTATTAATAACTTGTTCTCCACTTGTTCTCTTTGGATAGCTTGTTTTAGCCTTACTACTGGGGATGGATAGTGAGATTTAGTATACAAATTTTAAAACTTGTTATGTCGAGACAATGTTTACTTCTTAATTTTTCTCAGTGATGAAGTGAAGAAGTGTTAGCTGAAGAGAAATCAGAAACATAGGTAGAGGGAAACCTGTGGACCGAGTTTGACAGACTTAGTTAAGTAGCTCTAAAAGAAGCACAATTTTCACTCATTTTACCTTATACTGTTGACCTAAAAATAACTGACAACATAATCCCCTTGATTTTAAGGTCCAAATGCAGCTTCTAAAGACTTGCTGACATGTTTTAAAAAAAAAGACTGTGAACTCACTAGGTCTGTTGCTTAAAAGTTTTGCATCCATTTCTCACTTTGCCCTTTAAAAATCTTGGTTTTCATCCCATAAATTACACTCCTTTCTCTGTACTCAGGCAAGATAATATTTTTATTAAAATGTAAAGGTGATTGGTTTTCTCACAGCATAGTTACAAGGTGCTTGAGGGGATGATAGATTGGCTATATTTAATGAGCTGTGTTTCTATTACAGCTTAGGAGCATTTGAAGCATTCCAGTATATAAATTATAGCCTAATTGCCCTTTCGGCTTTAGCAGCTCCAAATATGCCCAGTGCCAAGTCTGCGCACTCTGACATTTCTGCCGCATGCGTTGTCTGTAAAGGCAGTGTACCTTATCTGCGATTTGCTACACCTCCCCTGGCCCAGCCCTTCCTCTCTGGCTGCACTCCTTGGCTTCTTTTCCCAACTGTGTTTACACAGACTCCCTCGCTCTTTACAATGTTTGGTTTGTGTAGTGCCTTCAACACTGTCTCAGCTCTGCAGTCGCACAAATGCCCCCGCAGCTGGCACTTGCCTTGCCGATCATGGTGTGTGGTGGACTGGGCGGTGAATGCCAGTGGGTGAATGGCTGCAGCTGGTTTTCATTCTGAGCAGGAGAGACCGAGAAGCCCAGTCTCGTTAAGGAGAGAGATGATCCTGCATTAACTCTAGCCAGTGAAATTATCCCTGTTGGATGGAGCAAGGCAGTCCACTGAAGGCTATGGGTGCAAGGAGATGGTCTGGTTTTAGCCTGGCCAAGGAGTGCTTTCTTGAACTCTTTGGGAATTGGCTTTTATTCAAGTCTCCGTTTACCTGGCTGGCTAGCTGGAGAGTACGTAGAGGGGGCTCTCAAGTTACCTGCTTTAGGAAACCAGAGCAGGCTAGAACTTTAAAGAATTTCTGGCCTCACTTGCCTTCATCCATCCCACTTAATGGTGTGCTGAAAAGGAAGGAGAAGAAGGGAGTGGAACCGTAGGCTAGGTGAGAAAGAAAGGGGTGAGGACTGTCTTCTGGAGGTACGAACGGAGCCGGGGACTCTTGGAGTATGTCACAGGCTAAAGAAAGTCAGCGTTCTTGGTTGACCATAATGGATTCAGGGGAGCCTTAGTTGGAATAAAGTGGAAATAGAACCTAAGGTAAAGTTAGAGAAGTGCTTCTATAAAACTATTTATGGCTGTTAAAGAAGTCATGAAATGTTACAGCCAACTAGGTGCTTAAGAAGTCATCCAGTCCAGTTCTTACAATTGAGGCCCTTGGATCAAATGAATTGTCCAGTAGTCCAAGGCTTATCAGTGGAAGATTCCGGACTAAAAATGTATGCTAACTGAATTCTGGTCATTCTTCTTCTTACTGTTCCTTACATTGGGTTCAAAAGATATGCCAATCTTTCATATTCTCTTCCTGCTTCTTTCTTCTTTTTCCCACCCTCTTCCCCATCCGTATTTCAATTTTACTAGAAATAAAATAAATGATGTAAATGTTTTTAATTTTTAAATACTATGCTTTCAGGTCAAGAAAGCAAGTAAGTTCTTGAAAGGTTTATTTTTTTAGTCTAAGAGGTCACCTAAAATATCTCATTTAGGATGAGAGAAGTAGGATAGGATTTGTCTGGCTCACACTTTGCAAGCATATTACAGTATCTTCTTCATGAGTACTTAATAAATCCCCAATCTTGCATATCATGTTTTGAAGTATTTTCCCTTCTTATTAATGAATGAATGTATAATTTATTGCATACTTATTATGTCAGGCATTTCAGTGAAATCGTTATATGTATTATCACATTGAATTCTCTCAGTGACACTGAAAGCTAGTCCTATTATTATCATCCCTATTTTACAGATGAGGAGATTGAGATTTAGAGAACTTTATTTGCCCAAAGTTCACTGCATTTTCTCATCTTAGGTCCTCATTACTTGCTTGGAGGGTTGTGTAATAGCTTTGTATCTGGTTTTCCTGCCTCTAGTTTTCTCCTTAAGTCTAGGAATGACATGCACATTATTTAGTAGCCAATGAGAATGAGTGCTTACTGTGAACAACCGCTGTGGCCATACCACTGTGAATGGGAGGAATACCCTCCGCTGCTTGAATCTGTCCTAAACATCTGTGAGATCCTATTACTGACTTTCTCCAACACTTTGGCTGGGTAACTATGGCCTACAGCATCAAGTACAAGTGTCTTACTATGGTCTTTAATAAAGCCCCATGTGATCTGATTTCATTGCTACTTTCATTCTTACCTAATTTTTCACTGTTGTCCTTTACTCAGTTTATGCCCAAACTAAGCTTGATTATACATCATTCCCCAGGTACGATTTTTCTGCTCTTTCTCCCTTATCTGTTTATACTTTTTCTTTGGCAGTTCCTCATTCTGTTTCTCCTCCCTATAGACTAACCTATTCCACTAGGCCCAGCTCAGATATCAGTTACATCCTCTAAGGCATTTTTTTAATGCCCACAAATGTAAGTAAATTTTTACTTCTTTGTGTTGACACAAAACATTTTTACTTTATTTTTTACATTTCTCTCTTGGTACCTTGGAGAAGGAAATGGCAACCCACTTCAGTATTCTTGCCTGGAGAATCCCATGGACTGGGGAGCCTCGTGGGCTATACAGTTCATGGGGTCACAAAGGGTAGTACATGACTTAGTGACTCGGCAACAAATTTGGCACCTAAATCATTTTTACAGATAGTATTTATACACGTTTCTTGTCTACCCTAATGGATTTTAAACGAAGCTCAAGGACCATGTGTAATTCAACTTTGTATCTTCCTTACAGTGCCTGACACTTGTGTCCAACAAATAGTATATTTATCAGATTGAACTGAATATATGTCACGGTGATACTCATGATGGGGCTATTGCTATTATAGAAGTTCCCTCTTATTCATGGTTTGCTTTCTGCAGTTTCAATAACCATTGGTCAACTGAGGTCTGAAAATATTAAATGGAAAGTTCCAGAAGTAAACAGTTCATAAGTTTTAAATTGCCACTGTTCTGAATAGTGGGATCAAATCTCCTGTCATCCTGCCCAGCCTGCCCAGGACGTGAGTCATCCCTCTGTCCAGCGTATCTTACCCTTTAGTCATTTAGTAGCCATCTTGGTCATCAGATTGTTGTGGTATCATAATTCTTGTGTTCAAGTAACCTTTATTTTAATTAATAATGGCTCCAAAGTGCAAGAGTAGTGATGCTGGCAGTTTGGTTATGACAAAGAGAAGCTACAAAGTGCTTTCTTTAATTGAACAGTTGGAAGTCCTATACTTAATAAGGTAAGGGAAAAAAACCTGTATGATGAAATTGCTGAGATCTATGATAAGAATGAATCTTCATTCCATGAAATTGTGAAAAAGGAAAAAGAAATTCCTAGTAGTTTTGCTGTTGCACCTCAAATTGCAAAAGTCATGGCCACAGTACATAATAAATGCTTAGTTAAGATGGAAAAAGACATTAAATTTGTACAATAAGCTATTTTGAGAGATAGAACATTCACATAATTTTTGTTACAATATATTGTTATAACTGTTCTATTTTGTTATTGTTGCTAATCTCTTACTGTGCCTGGTTTATAAATTAAACTTAGCATAGGTGTGTACATATAGGGAAAAATAGTATATCCAGGGTTAGGTACTATCTACAGTTTCAGTCATCCAGTCTTGAGATGTATCCCCTGAGGTTAAGAGGGGACTGTGCATTCATTTTGTGAATTGGGTTATACTGCAGGCATAAAAAGTCTTCCCAGGTGGCGCTGGTTGAAAAGAACTTGCCTGCCAATGCAGGAGATGTAATAGACACAGGTTCAATCCCTGAGTCAGGAAGATCCCCTAGAGAAGAAGATCCCATGGCAACCCACTCCAGTATTCTTGCCTGGAGAATCCCATGGACAGAGGGGCTTGGTGGGCTATAGTTCATAGGGTCGCACAGAGTTGGACATCGCTGAGGTGACTTAGTATGCATGCATGCACGCACAGGCACAAAGATCATAAGATTTGTCCAAGGGATTTAGGGGCAGTTTCAGACAGATCCAAATTCTCTTGATGATTACTCAGTCCCACTGTCTCAAGACCCTGAGACTTCACCATAGGGCTTTTCTAGAAAAGACCATGGACAGGGAACACATTTTAAGCCTTTATAGCTATGCATTAAAATGTCAGTTCTGCCAGAAAGAAGTCCAAAGAATGAGAAATCTTATGTCTTGAATTTGGGTTTACATAAGCTGATGGATCATTCTATTCTTTTTCTCTGTGATATTGAATTAATTAATACAGTTTTTCTTTCTGTTGGAATTATCACTGGGCTACTGGGTACTAATATTCTGATCTCTGCTTCTTCTGGCAGTTGTTTTTCTCTTCAACGTGGGAGACTACAGCTACCCACCACAGGGGCCGATAGAGCTCTTATTAACACTGATTTATCTGTGGCTTTTTCTTAAGCCTTTGTTTAAAAACTCGCATTTCCCTGAGTTCCGCATTTTAACCAAATCGACACTGTTTGCACGTAGTGGTCTTTGGCCCAGACTGCTGTTCTTCCTCATGCGTGGTTCTCATCCTCACCACCCTGTCCCTTCCTTCTTCCTTTCATCTCAGATAAAACAAACTGTTACCTGAATGAAATCTAAAACTTGCTGGTGTCTTTGTTTGGCAGCTGCAACTTCGTTGTCTGAGATTGCTTCCCTCAGGGACTGTTGGGTATTCAGAGAATCCAGCTCCACAACAGCAGAAAGGCGGCAATACAGACTAATAAATTTCTCCCTGTAGCTGCAAAAATGAACTGGAAAATGGACAAGCAAAATAAAACATGTTAAGATCTGGTATCAAAATAGAGAAATTCATACCTCAGAGAAAACAAGTTGAATGAAAACATGATTTATTAATCCTATCATTGGAAAATATTAGGCCATAAATAAATTATAAATGTGCTCTTAAGGGGCCAGTTGTCTGGCTTTAGTCAGACAGTATTCCCTTTTAAGGTTTACCAAGTCCTGGTAGGGTATGGGGAAGTGGAGTTGGCTAAAGCTGCAGTTTATGTTCAGCCCCTAAAGTTGGGCTACTACTGGGAAAATAAGTTTGCTTACCAATTTAAAGAAAAAAAAAAGGCAAGTATCAATTTGAAACCCAGTTTTGATTGCCATGTCTGATTTCTAGTGTGTATCTTGCATGTTCCTTTCCAAGGCCAGAAGTCCCAGAAGATAAAAGACATGTTTTTCTCAGGGTGTGTTTTCTGTTTTGTCTGGCTGGAAAACTTCCTAAGGACCTAGTATGATGAGTTTTGATTCTTCTCCTGCCTCTCCACTCCTCAACTCCTCTGGAAAGATGATGGAGTTAGTGCTCTGCAGACCATTTTGGTCTTCCCCTTCTTCTCTTAAATGATAATGGGCTAGAAGCCAATGGAGACAGTCTAACCTTCATCTCTGCCATAGAGAAGGGAGAGAGGGTTGTGGGTCTCAGCCTGACGCAGGCAGCCTGAGGTGGTCAGATTTTTCATACTTCTCTGATTGTTTCTGCTCACATGCTATATAACTTCAGAGTCCAGAAAGAAGAGCAAGCATTCTGATTCAGACTCGTGTAGTGCCAGACTCTTCCTGGCCATTGCTGAGTTTGGAGTTTCACTTCCCAGGAACCTCACTTGCTCTGTGTACCTCTGACCTGTATCGGTGTGCTTCATGCTTTGGAAATAGGGCTGTAATAACTCAACAGATCTGTGGAAGCATTTTTATTCTGGCTTCTTTGGTGAGGAATTCTAGGAAGAACATCTAATTACTGCCCTCAGGCCTCTTTGCTATTGATTCCGGAGACCTAGACCTGGCCATTTTGGGAAGCTAAAACCACACTACCTCAAAACGGGGCATCTGGTCATCTCCACACCTCACTGAGGAAGCCCTACTTCTCTGCACATCGAGAGATTTTGTGTACCCTACAGTTCCCATCTTACCACTGCCTGCTTCCTTGCTTGATTTTCCCTCAGGATGAAGCTCAGGTGAGGGTAAGGGTGACCTGCTCTGTTTGGATTTCCTGGTATTGAAGTGGTAGAGAAGAATGGCCCGTCCTTAACCCAGCTGGGCACTGTTTCAAGGAGTGGTTTCTGATTTCAGGTAGTTTTGGTTCTGGGTTTTTTTTTCTCTCTTCTATTAGATCCTTCCTTCTACTTCCTCTGCTCTCACACTTCCCTGTCTGCCACACAGAAGAGCTGATCTCAGTAAATGCAAATTACTGGGCTCGTCCAAAACGATCTACACTTCATGCTTTCCCTTGATTGTACACCTCTGTAGAGCACCTTCTTGACTCAGGACACAATCCGAACGTCACAGTAAAGCAAGCTGCTTGAGATCTAGGATTTTAATATATCTTCAGTCATATCTTCTATCTCTCCTTCCACCCTCTGTCTGCATTGACCCTATGCTTTGGTCAAGCTGAGCCTACTGCAGGTCCTTTTGTACTTCCATGTTTGTGAACATGCCATTTCCTTTCCTCCAGTACCCTTCTCTACCAGTGCCTTCATGTCAGCTTCTTCTGATACTTGAATATTCAGCTTCAATATCTTCTCCTCAGTGAAATCTTAACTGGTACCTCTTTCACTCCAGGAAGAATTAGTTTCTCTCTTTTGTGGTCCTTGACCACTTGTTTTTAAATACACCAGGACATTTATCCTGCTTTGTTGTAATAATGTGTTTACTTGACTGATTTCTTTGAGGGCAAAAACCATATCTCCTGTTAATTTTTATTTCTTCAGAACCTGGAACACTCTAACTTCTCAAGTCAAGTGTTCGTTGCTCAGTTACATCTGATTCTTTGTGATCCCTTGGGCTGTAGCCTGCCAGGCTCCTTTGTCCATGGGATTTTCCAGGCAAGAGTACTGGAATGGGTTGCCATTCCCTTCTCCAGGGGATCTTTCTGACCCAGGGATCAAATCTGGGTCTCCTGCACTGCCGGCAGATTCTATGATTTGAGCCTCCAGGGGAACCAACTTCTCAGTTAAGGTTTATTGCCTGAATGAACAATAAAATGTATGCCCTAATCCGAAGAGAGCAGACCTTTATTCCAAAGTCTCCTTTCCCCCCTCTAGTCTCTTTCCTCAAGTGCATTTGATTTTCCTCTTTCAAAAGGTATATTTCAAGTCTGATATTTACTGGCTGCTCTACAGGAAAGAGTCACCGTTACTTTTCAGCTTACTCTTGACCCTTGTAGCTGCCTGAATGTGTCTTTATGCCTTTCAAGGAGGAATTATATCCTGTTTGCACTTGACAGATGTCCTCTCTTGGCTGAAGAGTGAAGAGAGTGAAGTGTCTTACAGTCTGCCTTTCCAAACCAAGTTGCAAAAAAAAAAAAAAAATCAGCTTTTTTTCCCCTTCTTTCTAAAATATGACTGGAAGATAGTGAGAGGCACTGAAGAATTTCTTTAGAGGAAATGCTATCAGTCCCATCTGAATTCTAGAACGCCAGGGTGTCCACAGCTCCCTCTTGCTGCGTCTCTCTGTGGTCAGAGCCTTGGATCAGTGGGTGGTCTCATAGCGCCCACACGGCCTGCGCCACCCGCCACAGTGCGCTCCGAGGACCTTCCAACGGCAAGGACAGTGCTTCCCTTTCCCACTCTAGCGGTTTTCATCCGGAGCCTTTAATGTTCCTTTAACAAATGTGACTTTAACATAGTCTTTTGTGGTTTAGCAATGATACATTTGGTAGCCATCGCTGAGAAGGGGAGGGTAGACTGGAAGCTTCTAATTTTTTTCCTAATGTGAATCACATGCATTTTGCAGGCAAAATGGTATAAGGATACAAAAATGCATGATCCCAGACCGCATGATTTGTTAGTAATTTACAAACGAAGACTAATTTTCTGCGGTGTTTTCTCTGTCTTTTTTCTTTATAAGATAGTGACAGACTAAAATGCCGTCAGCACCGACACTGCAAGTCAGATTAGGGGTACTGTAGGGCGGAAAGGATGCAGGCTTAGGTGTAAGACAGAGCTGGGTTTGAATTATACTTCTGCCACTTACTACCTTCATAATAGGCATATAACCCCAGGGAGCCTCAGGTTTTTTTTTATATCTAAGACAAGGGTAATAATGTCTACCTAGGATAAAACAACATAATAATACAGTGCCTGGACAGCATGTGGCACATATCAGATGCAAAATGAAGTTTTGTTCACATCCCTACCCTGTCCCCCTGGGAAGAATGGGGCGTTTAGTAGTTTGAATATTAGAACAGGATTGAGGTTAGAATATTCTTCCTAAAGATCTCTTACTCAATAGAGTTCTAATCAGTCTGGGCCATGTAGCCTAGTCTGGAAGCTAAGGAACCAATAAGATTACCCTCTTAGGGTCAGTTTAGTTCTATGGTTCTCTGCCAAGGCATCAGAAAGAACCTGGGCATAAGATGCCTCTCTAAAGATTCCTGGGAGTGAACGAGTTGACAGTTGGAATTCAGGAATGGTATCCTAAATCATGAAAAATGGGCATTAGGAATGAGGGTTGGGACTGTGCCATTTCTTATAAGCTTGTGGCCTGGATTCCATTAGGCTCAATGCCTGGATATCCCACAGGCACCTCAAACAAAAGTCATCATTTGTCAGACTGAACTAACTCATCATCTTTCCCCTCCCCCAAACCTGTCCCTCCTCTCTTATTTCCTGTTTTGGTAGATGGCAGCATTATCCATTTCAGCACCCTATTCAGACTCCCTGGCTCCTCTATCTTTCTCTTAACCACATTAAATCAATCACAAAGTCCTATTGATTTTAACTTCTAAATTCCTCTTGCCCCTGCCTTCTCTTCTGTTTCCCTGCTGTGGCAGTCTCCGTCCGAGTTCTTATCAGTGCCCACCTGGGCCAGTCTCTTAACTGCCTCATTGCCTCTAGGCTCAGCCCTTTCTTGTTGTCCTGCAATCCACAGAGTTGTTAAAACCCAGTAATGCCATATTATTCTTTTTCTTAAAAAAAATTTAATGACTGCTTATTGCTTATAGTTTTGTCTCCTGTCACACTTGCTCAGATGCCTTAAGCATCTGTCACAATGAGCTACTCAGAGTGTGCTTAAGTGAGATGAATTTTCCTAGGTCTCCAAGCCTTTGTGCATTCTATTCCTTCTGCTTACAGTGATTTTCCTTCCTGATCTACCTTTTTTTTTTTTTTTTTCCTGAATGTTTACTTATACTTCGAGGTCTATCTTAAATCTTATCTCTGTAAGAAAGGATTAGGTGTTTTTTCTCTGAAATTCAGCAACCAATGAATTTTCATTGTATTGGGACTGTTGGTTTAGACAAATCCCCCACTGGGTTCTAGGCTCCTAGTGGGCAGATTGTGTCCTATTAATGTCTATGTGTCCAGTCCTAGTATAGTACTTGACGTATAGTGGAAACTCAGTAAATGTTTTTTGAATGAAGCATGTAGCCGAACACTGAAGTATAAAATGCATACCAGGCTTCAAACTGGTTTTAAAAATTTCCCAGTTTCTTAATCTTGCTCAAGTCAGTCAAAATCATAGAGTCAATGAAATTGATAAAACTCAGCTTTCCTCTTCATAGGTCTGCAGTCAGTTGTGACTGCCTACAGGGTCAGGGCAGGGTGACCTCCTCAGTATAGGCAAATCCTTGAGGCCACATCTCAGGACAGTTTCTAAGCGCTTTTCCTTTTATTTCTGGGGCAGCATGAATAGTGACCCTTGTTGTCCCCCAGGCGCATACTTTATAACTGCAGAGGAGTGCCATCCTCTTCCTCTCCAAAGGATTGGGAATATCAGCCCCCGAGCTGTGGGGGCTGTGGGTCTACAGTTGTACCACTTTGCCCCAGCTCAGCCCTGCTCATAGAGTCTCACAGCATCCTCCTGCGTGACGGTCTCTCTCCCCCACCAGTAATCCTAGGAAGGAACACCCTGTGGGACTACCCTATTCTGCAGAGCTTATATTAAAAGTTACTTATAGTAAAGCTTATATTAAAAACTTATTCTACTCGAAAATCTCCACTGGATTTCCAACACAGTTAAAATAAAATCCAACATCCTTATTACGATCTGTGAAGCCATGAATGGTCTTCTGATGCTGACCTTCTGATATCATTTGCTATCTTTGTTGCTGTTGCTTACCTACATTCCATCTATACTGATCTCTCAGCCAAGCACACTCTTACTGTAAGGCCTTTGCACTTGCTCTTTTCATTTCATGGAAATCTCTCATCTCTGCTCAAATCATCTTCTTCAGAGAGGCCTTCCCTGGTCTTCTCATACAAAAGTGCAGTCCCTGTCCTTTCAGTCTCGTCTTTTATCCTGATTTATCTTTGTTTCCAGCTCTCGCTGCTGTCTGACGTTTTCAATGTTAATGTTTGTTGATTGGTTTACTATTTGTCTCCCCCATTGGAATATTATTACCTCCATGAGGAGTTTGTTCATTGATTTTTCAATACCTGGAATAGTGCCTGGCACATAGAGTTGTTTTAGTTGTTAAGTTGTGTCTGACTCACTCTTTTGTGACCCCATGGACTATAGCCTGCTAGTCTCCTCTGTCAGTGGGATTTCCCCAGGCAAGAATACTGGAGTGGGTTGCCATTTCCTCCTCCAGGGGATCTTCCTGACCCAGGGATTGAACCCGAGTCTCCTGCATTAGCAGGAGAATTCTTTACCACTTAGCCCCTTGGGAAGCATGGCACATAGTAGGTTACTTAATAAATATTTATTGATGAATTAATGAAGAAATGAGTGAAGAGAGGAAATTGTAGAATGGAGAGTAACAGCAGTAGGATAAAGTGTGATTGTCCAAGAATAGTGTGGGAGCCTCCCAGAAAGAAGGATAGGATGCTTGCAGGGCTTGGTTCTCCAGCGTCTTGGGAGTCATGTATTATTATGATTGATACTAAATCATTGATTGTCCCCCCCCCCCCAGGCCACTGAAACATCGAGAAATGAGCCTTATGTATTTTTGCCTGTTATCATGGCCTTTTAACGTAGAATGGGTTCTCAGTTCGCTCTCCAATAAAGGATTTTCTTTAGTTCTTTTCTCTGTCATTTATCTATCCATGGGAAATCACTCACTTTCATGACTTCATCTGTTACCAGTAGACTCTGGCCAAATTTCTGTGTTTAGTAACCAACTTTGTCTCCTGCATTTCTACTGCCAGTTGTATATGTCCACTTGGATGTTGAGTGAACACTTCCAGACTCAAAATGTGTGCAAGCTCAGTCATGTCTGACTCTTTGGGACCCCAGGAACCATAGCCCGCCAGGCTCCTCTGTCCATTGAACTTTCCAGGCAAGAATACTGAAGCACATTTCCATTTCCTACTCCAGGGGAATCTTCCCAACCCAGAGATCAAAACTCCATCTCCTGCATTGGCAGGTGGATTCTTTACCACTGAGCTCAAGATGTTCAGAGCTAAAAGCATCATATTCTTCCCCAAAGCATTTTCTTTTCTGATTTCATTATGTCTGGTAATGATAGCAATATCCTCACAGTCTTTGAAACTAAAAACCATGGGGGTGCTTAGAAGTCTCTAAGCTTTGCCTGTTCTCATTCAAACAGCTGTCCAGTCTTGTCGATTACATCCTGTGTTTCTTAAATCTATACTTGTTTCCTTTGTTTTTGTTTCTACTTTAACATCAAAATATTATTATAACCTCTGAATTATCTCCCCAGTCCTGCTTTCAATTCATCTTAAGCATATTCCTCAGCCTGATTCTTAAAATACTGCCCAATATGGCTACAACTTGTCCATACAGGTTTATGTCTGCTATTTGCTCAGGTCCTTTCTCAGATCTCAGAACAAACTGGACCACTTGTTCTTTTTCTGATTCTTTCTGAGTTCTTCTCTTACGTCTTTGCTCATTCTGCTCCCTTTACAAAACAGATTTCATTGTCTTTTTTTTTTTTAGCACCCAGCCCATTCTTTCACACCTACAGCAAATATCTTGTCTCCCAGGAGGCCTTCTGATAACTTCTTTAAGAAAAGGTGCTTTCATTTCTTTTTTTCAGTATCACTTAATACTTAAGATTTAAGCACATTATACGTATTTTAAAATTTAATTTGTATTTTTATTCAACTCCTACCACAGTACTAAAAAGCCCCTTGAGGGCAGAGCTGTTGTCTTAACTCATCTCTTAATCTCCCCAGTAGATACCTGATGTGTATGTGTGGACTTGAATTGAATTACTCTGACTCAAACTGTGTTTTGTAATAGCAGTGCCGTTATATCATAGACTAAAAATGCTCATTGTATGGGGAACTCATTCAATGGTCACACTCACATTCAGGCATCTTGGCAGTGATATGACCAGTGTTACCAATCACGTGGCACAGAAAAGGTGCAGGAAAGTTAAATGATTGCCAGTGCCACACAGTGGAGGACCCAGTGCCCACAAGTCTCAGTCTGCAAGTCTGATTCAGCCTTCTCTTAGCAACTGCCCCTCCTCTGGAAAATAACAATTGCTGTACATCAGCTTTTGAGCATGTAAACTCCTTGGAACAAGGGAAACTGGGAGACTTTATCCATTTATCCTCAAGAGATAAATTCAAATTCAGATGCCCTGGTCTCAAAATGAAACATCCGGCAGTTGCCTTGTCTCTTTCTAAATCTGGTAGCTGGGGAGCAATCCAAAGAGAGACTGCCTTCATTTCACCCACCCATTCACTCCCGCTCCCACAAATCCTACAGTCCATTTGAACTGACGGAACTCTTGTTAATTGCCTCTTATTGGCCTGTTACAAGATGAAGCATGTGGAGGAGACAAAGCCTCCCTATTCACATTTTCAGTGGGCAGCAGGGGTCTCTGTAAAAATAGAGGACCCGGGGCCCAGGCTACCCATTTTTGAAAGTCAGGATGAGATCTTCCACCATTGAGAATCCCACATTATAATCACAATATTGCATCTTGGGAGACCCTGTCAATTTCTCAAATGGTCTGTTAGAAATTTAGTCTATTTAATAAGTTAGCACTACTTAAAGTTACAGACCTTTTTCTGCTTTAAATTGATACACACTTTACATTTTAATTTCAGTTTTTTTTTTTCCCGGTTGGAGGAAAGAGGGAGCAGGAAGAGGGGGAGAGAGGAAAAAAGAAAGAGAAGGGGCAGTGCTTTTCATGAAAACATCAGTTCTTATATTTATGCTTTAGGAAAGCAAGGGGGAGGCAAGAACTGCAGCCTGATAACTGAACTTTCTGTTTAGAAGTCCCTCCTCTCCATTGGGCCTTAGCTAAGTTTCAGTAATTATTGCTCAGGCACATAGTCTTGGAGCTTTGCTTTCTCTCAGGCTTGTACACAGTTCTAGGAAGGGTTGTTGCCAAAGCCATCATGTGATTTATTGACCCTCCACTGGGACAAGGGGGAACAGATATAACTTTGTGATTTTATTATAAGGAGGCTGGGTTAATATTTCTAGGTGAAACAAGCTACTATACCAAGTTCAAACATCTGAAGAGGGAGGTTAAGAAACCCTGAGTGTGGGGTGTAAGGATTATTCTGTCCTGGGGCTGTGCAGACGTCGTCTGAGGCAGGGAGCAGGAGAAGAAAGGAGACATTGTGACCCATTTCCAACACCTCCTGTGTGTAGAGGCGGAAGTGCCTTGCCTGCAGAGGGACACGCGCGGAGGAAAAATAGGAGAGTTACAACACGGCACTTACATAAACAACACCAAACTGGCATAAAACATCTAACAAAATTACATGACTTTCAGCTTGGAATTTTTATACAACATAAATATTAGGGTTCAGTCCATTTAATAATGCTATATAAAATCAAGATTTAAGGCAGTAATGTTCCACATAAACTCTGAAAACAACATTTATGCTTCTTATAAAAGCAGAAAATGATTGCGTTCTGTGGGCTTTTCAAAATGATGAATATAATTACATGAAGCAACAAAAATGGATTGAATTAAAAATCCACTAGTTTCAATTTAAGTTGGTTAAGGGGGGAAAATGTAGTTTCTGGCCAAGGACTGAGAAAATTTTACAAGTACCAAAAAAAAAAAAAAAAAAAATGTTGTATGTACTCTTAGGCAGTTGGGCAGCCTGCTCCCAATGTATGCGTAGCCCAAGAGTCACCAATGAAATATGAGCTGCTTCAGACCTGCTAAGCCCAAGAAACCCTTTAATGGTATCTACTGTCAGAAGTTGAGCTGGTATTTTTTTTTTTTCCCTCCTCCTGAGTATATGGCCACCCCTGGAATAATCCAGTTAACTCCCCTAGTGTCTTTATAGCATCTTGTGCAATTTATTCTTTTTCAACATTAGCTGTTTTGGACTAGCTTTGCAACGTTGACTTGAAATCAGAGTAGTACCCTAATGGAAGAACACTCTTGGAGTCTTTAATCTATCCTCTTGTCTCCTTGGGTCAGAGGCCAATTCAGGTTGTGTCTCTCTTATTTAAGGAGAGCCAGTCACTCCTGTTAGCCAATTTTTCCTTGTTTGACCAGACCACAATGAAGTGGGGTCTGGGGACTCTGGAAGACGTCAGCATGGAGGAACTAGAGTAAAGGTGCAGACATGTACTCGGGGTCCAGGCACAGGCATCAGACTGAAACATGCAGGTGTGTGCAAAGCGACATGTACATCAACGACAAAATTATTCACGTGTATTGTTTCACCTCTTGAGTTTTACACCATAATGCAGTTTCCATGAGTCATAAAAAGAAGATAAAAATAATGGTAAAGACTAGTACCTGATGTAGAGGTATATTGATCTGCTTAAGGAGAGCTTTCACTGCCATCTGGAGCTCGTAGAACAATTGCATGGGGCAGTCAGAAGTATGATCCACACTTTCCATAGATTCAGAGCCAGAAAGCATTTGGACCCATTCCCACTCCTCTCTGTATGTTGAGTCAAGTTAAAATTAGAAATATAACAAAAGTTCAGAACACAGCTCAGAACATTTTTAGTGTATATGTCCAGAACCTGAATAACCAATTTTTGGTGGTTAAAACTTGATGGAGTTCATGAAATTTGAACTTTTTGCCACCCAAATAGAGCTTAAAATGAGCTCTTTTCAAGTTTATTTCACCTATCAAACCACATATACCTCAGAACAGCAGGTCTGATTTGTAATGAATCAGTTTTTGAGATTGGAGCTTTGAAATATTTTGAAATAATTTTTCTTTCCCTGAAGATCCCCTGTAAGTTCTAAGATCCTACATTTTACCACAGGGGCATCTGCTGGTTAATTCAGCAGTTGGGTAACCACAGGACTCTGGTCCAACTCAGGCAAGAAACCACATGGCACATTTCAACCCTGGCCTGTTGTAATCGTGGGTACTATTTTGGTTTCTTTCCCTTTCCAAAAGCTTGAGGAGAATCACAAACAGGAACACCAGACAATTCCAATAAAAGGAACCAGGGGACACACATCACTGATTCTGTCCTCTTTTCAAACCAGTCATCTGTGTCTTTATTCTGCATGCTCCACCATCCTCCCTAATGAACTTTCCCAAATGTTCTGCAAAAAGGAAGGGAAAAGAAGGGAGGTGGGAGGAAAGCACATTGGGTTTGTCCCCTCAAAGCTGCTCTTCAAAACGATCTTGAAAAGATCAAGGGAAATACCTCTTGGGCAACATTGTTTCTATAAGTTATTTTAGCACAAGTCTCTAAACAGATTCATTTGGCCCATTTGCTCCTGACTGCAAGGAGAAGCAATAGGCTCTCAGGAGCAGGCTAGGGAGGAAAGGAAAGCCCTGTTGTTTTGGGATGGAAAGAGAGGAGGTGCTAACCTGTGTTCCCACCCTCCTGAAAATCCTCTGAGGGCTCTCCCTGATGGGTTATAGTCACAGGGGCTCCAAGCTATGAGCCAGAAAATGAAATTGATTGTGACATAAGCTTTGCATCAGAATATACTCTCTTTTAACCAACTCCCCTCTTAGAAAAGTTTCTGTTTTTATATCAGTTTCATTTCAATTCTCACACTGGAAAAGATGTGGAAAAATATACCCTTTGTCTCAATAAGAGGAAAAAAAGAAAGAAAATTAAATCCCGCTTCAATCTGGGCATACTGTTGGATTCACAAATAACTGAAATCTTTGAGAACCTGCTTGGGAACTATATCTTTTCTTCTATCCCTGATACTGAATTAAATGAGGGATTCTGACTAGCATAAGTATGCACAAAATCTAAAGGACCACATTGCTGAAATCGTATCTGTAATCAAATTAGAAAATAAATTACCAGGAGGAATACCATTAAATGTCTACCACTAACTAATCAGTTTAGCCTTTAAGGATGAGGGAGATGAAACTGGCACAATGAAGACTACTGGAATCTTTTGTAGAAGTGAAACTTGGATCCTTGGCAAATGGACATTAGTTGGTACAACCACTAAAAGATAGAATCTAAACCTTTAAGACACAAATCTAGAAAATGGATGAAAGTAACCGTTGCAGAATCAACCCACAAATGAGCCTCTTGGGAAGGCTGGAGATAACTACTGCTGATTGTAGTAGTGGCCACCAGGTGGCAGACTTAAAGTCTAGGTGTGTGTGATGAGGGAAGGAAGAGAATATGGCCCCTGGTGAGTGCTCTAAAGAGCTCATGCGTCAGCATCATCTCGCCCACTGTCATCAAGGAATAGTTAGTATATATTGTGAGCACTATAGTTAATAAGGCCTTCGCACTTTAGGGACCAGATTTTAGATGACCAAATTAGCGTCTCCTTTGGTTAAGCAAATTTGTAGGTGCAACTAGAATGATCTAAATTGTCACTGAAGCCTGACAAATTCTTTTCCAAGTTCTTTTTCTTTTCTTATCTAGTCTTTCCTTTCCGCGTTGAGCACAATTCATTTCATTTTAGTAGACTTTCAGAGGCCTACTAGAGGGCTAGTTGTAAAGCTGGGTCAGATTACCAAGATTGGGCAACTTTTCCAAAGTTAACAGGGTAATTCACCATAATGCCAACCATAGCGCAGTTTCCAGAAACTCAGGCCTTGTTACTTCTTTTCTTCCCTAGAGAACCATATAGAGCATAGGAAACATATGAAGTCCTTAGGTCAGGGGGTTAGGAGTGGGAAGAATGAGAGTAGGGAGGGTCCTTTAAGATTATGGGGAAATCAGTTACTCTACTAGAACCCATTCACACAAGTGATTTTTTAAAATATGACCTTTTAGGTTATGGAGAAAAGTTTTTGGAAATAGGAGTGTTGAAAGAAAAGGGCATCTGTTCACTAACCTTGATGTCAGTGGTTGCAGAGAAGAAAGTGAAAGGATAGTATCCTCTTTAAATGGGTGCACTGCTTATCCTAATGTTAAAACTGAGCTATGCCTTTAACGGTAAGGAACCTGCCCGCAATGTGGGAGGCCTGGCTTTGGTCCCTGGGTTGGAAAGATCCCTGGAGAAGGGTGTGGCAACCCTCTCCCATCTTCTTGCCTGGAGAATTCCATGGACAGAGGAGCCTGACGGGCTATAGTCCATGAAGTTGCAAAGAGTTGGACACGACTGAGCAAAGAAAACTTTAGCTTTCCTTTCCCTAATGTTAAAACCGAGCTATGCCTTTGCCTTTGCCCCAGGGTGCTGGCCCCTGAAGAGGTCTCATCATAAAAACTTCACCCAGAAGTCGCATTTCAACTTCCTTCTGGCACATCAAACCCACCCCTTCAACCATTGTTTCATCACAAGACAAATCCAAACTTTTTATAGCTTACTTGGAAATGTTATAGTTTTCACGGATCTTCACATGACAGAGAATGTTAGGCAGCTTTTGGGTAACAAGAACTTTGATCTGGTCCACAGAGCTACACAGCTTTAGGTAACCCAGATATAATCCAGGAGAGAGACGCTGATGACTCCTTTTGTGATAGGAGAGAATATCCTGTAGGATGAAAAATAAAACAAAAAATTATATTAAAAAACAATCTCATTTCATTTCTTAGGCACACCATGTCATGAATTAAAGGAACTGTAGCTAAGTGATTAGTTAGAAACCTTGGATATCACCATCATGACTGTTGAGAATGTATTGGTGGTACAGCCGTCTTAACCTTCAGGAGAATTAGCCTCCAAGTCAGGTAGGCAGTCAGTAATGTTTTCTGCATGCTTATTTTCCTCAGATTTCTGCTTCACAAGTAGATGTGTGAGTTGTGACTTGGAATGGGCTGCTGGTGGTAGGAGAAAATACTAAAGAAAAATAGAATTCATAATTTCTATCCTTGGAGGGTTTATTGTTTAGCTGGGGCATAACTGAAAGTGTAAAAACTGATAAAGCAGTATAGAAAAGCTTCATTATTTCAGGATAATTGGTGTCAGGAAAAGGATCAAAATTTTATAGTAAGTAGGGAAAAAAGAATTTGACTATCTTGAAAAAATGAAACAAGTAATAGCAATATATCTTATTAACATTTGAGTTATAATTGTTCAACTACTAAGTTGTATGATAGCTGGAATGCTGTTTCTAATATTTGACTTTCATAATGTGATCATGAACAGGATAATTTTTGCAAGAGGATTTGAAGGCTCCATATATTTTTTCCTCTGGCCTTCAAGTCAATCTCTTACGTGATCCTTGTTCCTTATGTGTTCTTCAGTTGTTAACTGGCCTACCTCTGCTAGACTCTCAGTTGTCAGTAGCTATGCATGCCATTTGATTAGGTCTCCATGTCTTCATCAGCTTCACAAATGTTTGTAACTTTTACAAGATTTTAAAGTTTACCTTGTAATAGATTTGCACTGAATTTGCCTTGTATTGGCCCATCACACTATTCCATAGGCAGCAGAGACTGAATGAAGCTGGGGCAACGAGAAGTGCCAGCTTACTAAGGTTGTGACTTTTGCTTCTCCACATGACTGCAGGAACTCAGATAATAAATATTTGGTGATATAGATATAGATACTCCCTTTCCCCATATCAGTAGATAAGACTTTGTATACATTTGGAGAGTGTGGTGGTGAAATGAAGTAGGCATGATGACTCAGGAAACTGATTCTAAGAGAAGGATTCCTATATGCCAGAGTTTAGCCTGTTTTCAAAGGGGGTAAAAAGGAGGGAATCAATGCTACCTGTAGGAAGGCAAAAAAGAAGAGGAAAAAAAAGTATTTAGAATGGGATAGAATTCAGTATGGAACAGAAATGTATGAAGGAGTGACGCCTCCTCTATAGAATGAACCATTTGTAACATCTAACATGGGCTTCCCTCCTGTCTACACTGCAGGAGACTTGGGTTCAGTCCCTACGTTGGGAAGATTCCCTGGAGAAGGGAATGGCTAACTACTCCCATTATTCTTGCAGTGAGAATAACATGTTATTTTGTATTGTCTTCTTTGTCCCATCCTTATTAAACATACTGAGTTTCAGGTACTATAGGAGACATTGGGGTTTCAGGTGAACCTGATATAATCCCTACTTTTAAGCAGGTTAGGAAAAACAGGTAAGTAAAGGAGTGATTACAATATACTGAAACCAGTTTATAAAAGAGGCAATGTAGGCATACAGAGGAAGGAGTATTTAACTCATATTTTTCTTCTTCTATGTTGTTTGGTTGAACTAGACTATGAAATTAATGGCAGGACTTTTTTTTTTTTTTTTTAATTGCTGTTTCTTTAGTACCCAGTACTATTTCTGCATATAACAGGTATGTCACATGTGGCAATCAGGCCTTATCCTTAAAACAGAATGTATGAGAAAAGTAGAAGAGGAGCAAAATAAGAATGATCACAATTGGGAGGAGGACATAACTAGCATTATAGAAAAGCAAATAAGTAACTTTTATGATATATGGCAAAAAATAGACTTGAAAAATTTAACTTCATGATTAAGAAGGAAGGAACTCTTATATCAGGTGGTTGATAAGGCTGAATTTTTTCATCTTGTCTCTTCAGAGCAGATCGCAGATAGTTAACTAGAGGAAGTTCAGTCAAGGTGAAATTTTGAGGCATGAACAGGTAATCAAAGAGAAAGAAGCAATTAATGAGAGAAGGAAAAATGGAAGCATTCACATCAGCAGAATTTGATGACATGCACCCTAGGGGTACTTGGTGTACAAGCAGATGTGGCCACAAACCCACAGGTCATTATTTTTGACAAGCAATGGAGAACTGGAAAAGTCCCAAAAGACTGGAAACGGGCACATATGCCTATCTTTGAAATAGGAAGGGGAGAAACACAAAATGACCCTAGTAATTAAAGACCACCAACTTATTGATCTTTGGGAAAAATGAGAGTGAACTATCAAGCAATCAATTTGCAGTCACTGGGAGACCCTGAGACACTACATAGGAGTCAACATGGTTTTGTGATGGGCAAATCGTATGGACAACTCTAATTCCTAATAGCAAAAGAACAGGATCCATAGACCAGGGAGATGTCTCCAGTATAATCTATAAGCTGAATATCAGGGTTGAAGATTCGTGGATGATGGGGATAGTATGGTGATAGTAGGACACATTGAGTGATGGCACAGTGGAGACTGGTCTTGAGAGCCAGTCTGTTCAGCATATTTATTGATGTTCCAGACAAATAAAGAATGTGTGTATCAAATTTGTGGGTCCCAAATTTGGTGTGGTTTTAATTTTCTGGAAAATAGTAATAAAGCTCTGAATGACCCTATGCATTGGAAAAATAAGCCTATCATAATTAGGGTTGAAACTTAATAAGAAAATGTGCTTGTAAAGACCCAAACCCAAGAGTAAAAATATAGGATGGGTATGAGTATAAGAAAAAACATGTGGGGGTCAGAACTGACCACAAATAGGGTGTGAGTTAGGAACATACTGTGGTTACGTAAAAAACAATGTCACTCTGGGATGGAGTAATTCACTCTTTGATTCAATTTTGTAATGACTATTACTGAGCATCTACTATATGTTTTCCTGCCTTTACATAGTCATTTATCCTGCATTAGTCAGAATGTTTTTGGAGCCTGTGAAATGCATGGGAAGAGAAAGGGCTGTCCTGTTTACATGATCTGAGGTACATTAGAAAGGCCTCCCGAGTGAGTGAGTGCAAGTTACTCAGTCATGTCTGACTCCTTGCAACCTCATGGACTATACAGTCCATGGAATTCTCCAGGCTGGAATAGTGGAGTGGGTAACCATTCCCTTCTCCAGGGCATCTTGTGAACCCAGGGATCGAACCCAGGTCTCCCGCATTGCAGGCGGATTCTTTACCAGCTGAGCCACCAGGGAAGCCAGAAAGGCCTCCTAAGCCAAATCAAATGCCTATGGTGGTTGGATGGCATCGCCGATACAATGGACATGGGTTTGGGTGGACTCCGGGAGTTGGTGATGGACAGGGAGGCCTGGTGTGCTGCAGTTCATGGGGTTGCAAAGAGTTGGACACGACTGAGCGACTGAACTGAACTGAACTGATGTATTGCCTGATTTGACCTCTAATCTGCATTTCTAGTCTCTACTTCCACTACGGTCCTCTTATGTCTCTTACTCCAGCCAAAATGGATTGCTTTTCCCTTCCTCATATATAGCCTGATCTCTCTTCTTCGATTCTTTATTGGTTCATGAATTCACTCATTCTGCCAACTTTTATTGAGTATCTAGAGGAGGAAATGGCAACCTACTCCAGTATTCTTGCCTGGAAAATCCCATGGACAGAGGAGCCTAGTGGGCTACAGTCCAAGGGGTGGCAAAGGGTCAGATATGACTGAGCACACACACTACTACTATTGTGTATCAGGTATTATGATAGGATGTTAATGACATCAAGATCAATAGGACATGATCTTTCCTTTCATGGAACTCATATTTCAGTTTGTGAGAGTGACATGTAAATTTTTCTTAGCCTACTGTGATGAAGGTTGTGTAATGTCCATTGTGGACGCAAGGGAGGGTGGGATCTACTTTTCCAGCTTTCACCCTCTTTTATTTTTTAACTATGCCCTCTATGTAATTACCTATTTAATTTCTCTATTTAATTCCTTCCTCCCTCCCTCCTTTTCTGTCTTCCTTCCTTTCTTCTTCCCTCCCTCTCTTCTGTTTTTTTTCTGACTGCCCCCACCCCCGCCCTGCCGTCTTTCTCTTTTCATCTTTGCCTTGTGAACCTAACTTCACGGCTCAGCCAAACGTCACCTCTTCTACAAAGCCTTCCCTGATATTTCCAGGTAGAATTAATAGGTACTTTGTCTGTGTTTTCATAGTACACTGTTTGTGCTGCTATCAGGCTCTGGCTTAATTCTGCCTTGTATTGCCTTGATTTGTTTACATGTCTGTCTCCCTCCCTTGACTGAACTCCTTGAAAGCAAGGACCTTGACTTAATCATTTGTTTTTTCTATAGCACCTAGAAGAGTTCCTGGAACATAGTTGGTGCTGAAAAAATGTTTATTAAATATGAAGTTAGAGGCCCAGACGTAGTGGGGGTCTGAGACTGGACCCTGGAGAGAGAATATGTTGTGCTGGTTCAGAGGAAGGGGATACTCATCTTCTCTTCATTGATCAGATATCCTGAGAGCTTGTTAGAGGAGCAACATTAGTTGCTTTTCCATTAACTTTTGTTTTGTTGGATAAGGCATGGAAGCTGAATTGTCCAGGGTTAGCAGAGGTCATAAAATGGTGGCCAGTGGCCCAAGATTATACAGGCTTCCAAGAATGTAAAGTTTCTGAATTATTTTATAACTTTTAAAAAATAAAGCGATTTTATCCAAAATTCTGGACTTTTGACTTCTCTTTAAAAATTGAAAAATATTTCAACGTTGGGAGTTCTTTCTTCCACTGCAATTAGCTGTGGCTGAATAGGGCTGTTCTTCAGATGAGACAAGGGCTCTCCAGATTACTGTAGTCTTTATTACTTCCACTTTTTTATATTGAGATATAACTCATATACCATAAAATTCACCCTTTTAAAGTATGAACTTCAGCGGTTTTTACTAAAGTCACAGGATTGTGCAACTATCAGCACTATCTAATTCCAGATTATTTTCATCGTTCCAGAAAGAATCCTTGCATTAATTAGCTGTCATTCCACAGTCCCTCCTTTTCCTGCCTCTGGAACCACTCATCTACTTTCTGTCTCTATGGAGTTGCCTCCACTGGGTATTTAATTGTGTAGCATTTTGCGGCTGGCTTTTTTAACTTAGCATAATGTTTTCATCCATGTGAGCATGGGTCAATACTTCATTCATTTTATGGCTGAATAATATTCCATTGTATGAATGTAGCACTTTTGTTTATCCATTTATCAGTTATTGAACGTTTAGATTGTATCCACTCTTTGGCTGTTGTGAATACTTCTGCTCTGAACACTGATGAACAAGTTTTTGTATGACCCCAGTTGTTTCTTATACCCAGTCCAATTGACTCATTTCCATTAATCTTCCTGATTTCAGTAGTTTTAAACCTCTGTGTCAGGCATTCCTAGGAGGCACAGCAGGAATGTGCAGGAAAACAGCAGAAAAAGACAGAAGAGATAGTTGGTCCCGAGCACCTCAGGTGTAAAAAGAAGACACTGGATGTCTGCAGGCGACAGGAAATGCCTGAGGAGAACAAGAGAAGGAAAGCAGGGATAGGAGGGAGATACAGGCAGGCTTCCTCACAGATTCTCTAGGACCACAGTTTTAAAGGGGGTCTAGAGAAAAAGAGGCAGAAGGTGAGTAAAGCATCCCTGCAGATGGGAAGGGCACCAGGCTAGGCGTCAGAAGACTTGTGTCCTAGGCCCACAGGCTGATTTCGGCTGGTATGACCTTGGTGAGTTACTTCCCTGAAATCCATAGCTTCTTTTATGAATTGGACACAGATTTCCCACTCAGCCTCACTGGATTTTCATGAGGGTCAAATAGATGTGACAAAGTGTTATGAGCTTTAAAGTACAAGCGTGAGAGATTAATCTTCAGAAAAAAACTTCACCTGTGAGGTTTCTAGTTATTGAAGTGACCCCTGAAGATTATGGTCAGAGAAACTCAGCCCCTGAGAGGGGCCTTTCTGATGGAAATACAGTTGACCCTTAAACAACATGGGTTGTATTGTATGAGTCTACTTATCCATGGATTTCAATAAATATGCAAAAATATTTGTGTAGAACAATGTGTACACTTGTATTGTACAACACTTGCATTGAAGTGGATAGCCTATCCTTACATAGGCATAAGGTGAGTAATAGTTAATGTAAAATTAGTAATGTCTTAGTTTTCTTACTGATTTATAACTTTGCTTTCAAAGAATTATATTACCACATAGTATGTTTCCTCTCTCATAATTGGAGAAACTGCCTATCAGCCTATCATCACAATAGATTTTTTAAAAAAGTAACAGTGTTTCTAATACTGTATTATGAATGTGACTATAATACTGTATGCCATAAAAATTTCGTGACCATTCATTAGCCCATAGGCTAGGCTACCGTGAAACAATTGGATCGATTAGGCTACCACCAAGCAATCATACTGTTGCTTCTTTATTATCAATGCGTGAATTATTATATCTAATAAATAAGTATGAATTTCTTTTTCACATTACCTTTTCATTTTTGATGTCTAGCAAGGACAGGAAAGCCTGGCTTACTGTGGTCCACCGGGTCGCAAAGAGCCGGAAGTTACTGAGCAACTGAACAGCAGCAGTTTGTGACAGGTGTAACATCCCCAGTGTTTGGTGTAAGACAATGTTTGATAGGTACTGACAGAGAGGATTCACCGTGTAAAGAGATGACATCAATTTACGGTGTTGATAAATACAGTATAGTACTGTAAGTATATTTTCCCTTCCTTATGATTTTCTTAATAGCATTTTCTTTTCTCGATCTTATTATAAGAATATACTATGTAATACATATAAAATATGTGTTAATCAATTATTCATGTTATTGGTAAAGCATCTGGTCAGCAATAAGCTATTAGTAGTTGAATTTTGGAAGAAGAGTCTTATATGTGAATTCACTGCTGGAGGTGGGCTTATCGGCACCCCTAACTCCTGTGATGTTTGTTCAAGGGTCAGTTGTGCTTTCATTGCCAGTGACTTTGCTCAGGGGATTCTAACTTGTCTGTACTAACTCTCTTTTCCTTCCCAGGAAAGTGTGGGAAGGGTTTCTCTTTCCCTTCCAGATACATGCAAGAGGCTTGTTATGAAGCTCTGATACTTGAGAGGGTCAGGAATTTGAATGGGTTAGATCCTGGAAGTTCCCTGGGGCCCTAAAGGATTAGTACATTAGTTGTGGGCCGAGATTTTGTTAAAGCCCTTATCTGTTTTGAAAATTCCATTGTGGATCACATAGTCTTTATTTTTAGTCTAAATTTATACAGTTTTTCCTTACTTCTTATGTAAAGGAGAGGAAGTAGTGAAATACTCCACTGGTTGAATGAACCGATGCCTGAGGTCTCCTGGGAGAGTAGGGATGAGGAGGAGAACTGGGTGTGCCCTGAGGAGAACCTAGTGTTGGCTGGCTTTTCCTGAGTAGAGAAATAATAAAAATAACTAACAGCTCAGCTATTCAGAATACTAAAAGATGCTGCTGCCAAAGTGCTGCACCCAGTATGTCAGCAAATTTGGAAAACTCAACAGTGGCCATTTGGCTGGAAAAGGTCAGTTTTCATTCCAATCCCAAAGAAGGACAGTGACAAAGAATCTTCAAACCACCATACAGTTGCACTCATTTCACAAGCTAGCAAGGTTATGTTTAAAATCCTTCAACCTAGGCTTCAGTAGTAAGTGAACTAAGATCTTTCAGATGTACAAGCTGGGTTTCAAAGAGGCAGAGGAAGAGATCAAATTGCCAATATTCATTGGGTTATAGAAAAAACTAAGGAATTCCAGAAAGACATCTACTTCTGCTTCATTGATTATGTTAAAACCTTTGATTGTGTGGATCACAACAAACTGTGGAAAATTCTTCAGAGATGGGAATACCAGACAGACCACCTTACCTGTCTCCCGAGAAACCTGTATTCATGTCAAGAAGCAATGGTTGGAGCCAGACATGGAACAATAGACTGGTTCAAAATTGGGAAAGGTGTACAACAAGGCTGTATATTGTCACCCTGTTTATTTAACTTGTGTGTGGAGTACATCATTTGAAATGCTGGACTGGATGGCTCACAAGCTGGAATCTAGATTGCCAGGAGAAATATCAACATGTATGTATGTAGATGAAAGCACTCTAATGGCAGAAAGTGAAGAGGAATTAAAAAGTCTTTTGAGGGTGAAAGAAGAAAGTGAAAAAGAGGAGAGTAAAAAAGCTGACTTAGAACTCAGTTTTAAAAAAGACTAAGATCATGGCATCTGATGCTATCACTTCATAGCAAATAGAAGGGGGAAAAGTGGAAATAAGGGCAGATTTTATTTCCTTGGGCTCAAAAATCACTGCAGATGGTGACTGCAGCCATAAAATTAAATGACACTTGCTCCTTGGAAGGAAAGCTATGGCAAACCTAGACAGTGTATTAAAAAGCAGAGATATCACTTTGCCAACAAAGGTCCATATAGTCAAAGCTGTGGCTTTTCCAGTAGTCATGTATAAATGTGAGAGTTGGACCGTTAAGGAAGGGAGCCCTGAAGAATTGATGCTTTTGAATTGTGGTGCTGGAGAAGACTCTTGAGAGACCCTTGGACTGCAAGGAGATCAAACCAGTCAATCCTAAAGAAAATCAATCCTGAATACTTATTGGAGGGACTGATGCTAAAGCTCCAATTCTTTGGCCACCTGGAAGAGGACCCTGATACTGAAAAAATAGAAGGCAAAAGAAGGGGGTGACAGAGGATGAGACGGTTAGATAGCATCACCGACTTAATGGACATGAATTTGAGCAAACTCCAGGAGACAGTGAGGACAGGGAAGCCTGGTGTGCTGCAGTCTGTGGGGTTACAAAGAGACACAACTTCGCAACTGATAAATAACAACAGCAACAACATTTACTAAGCATTCACTTTGTGCTGTTCTTCTAATGCTTTATATACTTATTTAATCCTCATTAGAGACCCATGAGGTAGGTTTTATTTGCAGAAAAGGAAGGACAGGAGGTAAGAAATTAAATAACTTGTTTTCATGACATAAAAACGGTGGAGTCAGGACTCATACTGTCAGCCTTATTCCATAGCAGTGCCTCAGAATGTGGTGTGATGAAGCAGAAAGAAGCTCAGGCTTCCAATCAGAAGGCCTAGTGTTCATCACTCTAGTGACCCTAAGAAAAAAGAATGGTTTGTGGCCTGTAATTGTGGGAATTATCCAGCTTCCTTTGGTCAATACCAAGATCTATCTCTATGTTGAATTGAATTTAACATAATTAAATGTTAAGTCTAAGAGTGATTACCCTAGTGATTTTATTCACCCATTTCCTCTTTAGTGTGAGACCTGTATGGGAAGGAGAGGAGAGAGAAAAAGTAGAAGGAGGAAAAAGGAGAGTAGGGGGTGGGTGGGAATGACATCAAGCAGGAATGTGCCAGTCAGCGGGGGTAAATTTTCCACTTGGATCTGTGTGGAAACCTGATCTTGCCTCTATTTTTGGTCTCCTTCTCTAACAACTTTTTGCCAGATTGGAATTTTTCTGCACCTGTAACACATTTTTAATGTAATAAGTCTAGGAGAAACCAGGTATTATATCATGCTGGGGCCTGTGATGTGTTTCGTTTCTAGGAGCAAAGGTAGCCCAGACTCCAGTTTATCCCTATAAGGGATTAGTGTATTAGTCACCCTGTAAAAGCTCAATTTATTATGATTTTTTAAATGTTTCTTTTAGCACTTACTTATAAAAGGTGAAAGGGGAACCACGAATGTGTCTGTGTTCCCTGCTCCCACCTACACCTACACACACACACACACACACACACACACACACACACACACCGTCACCCTCTATTAATTTCATATGAACCCAAATTCCATGAAACCCAATCCAGAGGTATTGGCTTTGACAAGTTAGCTTACCTTTGCTGTGATGGACTTCATCCTGGTCTGGGCCAGAGGAGTATAGAAAGGTGAGATTATTGTACTAGCCACCCCTCAGTGGAGGACAGACCTAAGTCAGCAGGCTAGTGGTTTAGGTGTTTAGGGTGATCATGTGGGGTTACTGGGTCAAGACTTAGGTTTGGCTTGTGAGATTGAGCCCTTTCCCATTATTCTAGGTTGGCCGTCTTGTGGATATATGCCATTGGTTATGTAGGCCTTAAGGCCGTTGTTTCTCCTAGCTTTACCACACAACTGGGGAGCTCTACAGAACTCGTTCTCGTCACTGGGTTTAAAAGAAGGAAAAAAAAAAAAAAAAAAACAGCTTGAAGTCCATGTTCACATAAGAACATGTGAGGGCCCTTCCCTGGTGGTCCAGTGGTTAAGAACCTGCCCTCTAAGGCAGGGCATGTGGGTTTGATCCCTGGTCAGGGAGCTGAGACCCCACAGGCCGTGGGGCGACCAGAGAGCTTGTGCGCTGCAATGGAGACCCAGCACGACAAAAAAGGAAAGAAAAGAAAACAGTGTGTGTGTGTGAGAGAGAGAAGACGAGAGAGAGAGAAAGAACACCAGAGGCGGTGGGGTGGCATGGAGCGAGCGCTGAACTTAGGAGCCCAAGATGTAGGTTTGCATTCCAGCTCTGCCATCCAGGTGAGAGACTGGATCTCAGCTGCCTGGTGTTTGAGTTTCGGTGACTATTTAGTTCTCTCTCTCATCCCCCACTCACCAAAAGCCTAACTCCTGCCCCCAAATGTGATGTTATAACACAGCAGGACGAAGCCTGTTTCCAATCAGAAGATCTGAATTCAGATTTCAGCTCTGCCATTTTCTAGCTGTATGTTTAGGGGCAACTCCATGTTTGATGGGGCCTGAAAATAACTCCATTTTTCCTGCTTTCCTTAAGGAAAAGAATATGAAATTATGAATGTGAAGTTGTTAGGGCCTTTGAAGGGGCGTGTAGAAGTGAAGAACTGAAGGATGCTTCTGAATCTTTCCTATGTGTGGAATGCAAACAATGGTATGTCTCTGGACCTCTTCATTCCATTGCTGCATATGTAAATGGCTCTTTGTGTATTCCACTAGAGCCTCAATAAGTGAGTTTGGAACTTTAAGTGTTTTAGGAAATTGAAAATACTACATACCTGGATGGTTATCAGTAAAATGTCTAAGGCTGTTGGCTCCTCAGGTGTTGAGAGAGACTTCCTCTGGCTTTGCAGTTTTGAGATCTGCATCCATTTTCCATTGAAAAATGAATAGAGCATCTCCACTTCTCTGATGGTGACTATGAGGATGTTTCCATGCCGATCTTTAACGGGTTCATAGTAAACTCTTCCCAAGTTGTGTGTCCCAAGTAAATTCTAGAAATGAACAGATTTCTGGTAGCTTTGATCGTGTGCAAACAAAGCAACATAACTGCAACAGAAGACACTGAATAATTATCTGATGTTTCTGAGAAGCTGTTTTGTTGTTGTTAAGCAGACTTAAACCTAGAATATGTAGCATCATAGAAATGTGCTTAACAGAAGCTCAAAGAAAATGTCTTTACCATAAGCCTGCGAAGATTATAGCAAGAGGCACAAAAATTATGTTTTTTTAAGCAAATTTAATGTCTGTAAATATCTCTTACCCACATAGACACACCAGCACACAAACCTCAGTTACCAGCACTTGAAGAGAATCCCAGATGTTTTAAAGAAAAATGCCTGATATTTCAAGTATGCTACTTGTGGAGTTTTCAAGAGATCTACGGTAAGCTGGTATGAAGTGCAGTTGTTCAAAATGAAGAAGTGAATTGACAATGTAGCACATTGTACAGGTCCCCAAATGACTGCACATTCCCTTCAAGATACTTTAATTGGGAGATTGGCCTGGTTTGACTTATCTGCATTTCAGAGAGTTCTATTTATTTAAAATTTTGTTGAAATTGTTTGTGAGCTAGGTCAACAAGATAGACAATACTTTTAGAAGAAGAGAAGGAGCCCACATTAAATTGTGGAGGGGCCCAGGCAGATGTTACTAAAATAAGCAATTTTACAGATATGCAAAGTTTAAAGATTTTTAACTTAGAGCATTGGATGAATAGGGTAAAATCCCCCCTTCCTTTGAACATCTATGGTTTTTAAAAATTATTAATCATCTCAGAGCTTAGCTGTGATTTTTGTGAGCTCACATAAGTGCTGACAAGATAGCCTGTTAGCAGGAGAGCAAAAGTAGAACTGAATTTGTAAAAGTAATTAGGATGACCTAAAAATGAATGAGCCAGCTGATCAGTGTCCACATTTACAAAAACACTGGAATGATTCTCATAGGTAGAGACTGTGTCTTTTTTTTCTTCTTCTTAATTTACAAGGACAGAATGCATATTGATAAATAAGAAATTTCATAAATAATTATTGACATTATAAAAATTCATTTGGCAGGCTTACTATTTTAAAGAATGGCCTAACTACTCAGTCAGATTATTGCTTTCCAACAGTTAACCTCTATATCATAGGGAAATAATCAGGTAAGACTCTTACTGCAGCCTTATATAAAGCAGTTTGCTGCAAGGTCATACTGGCTTAATCAGCAATGGCATGCTGGTAAACTGGCCATCAAAAAAAAAAAAACAAGTCCTGATATATAGAATATGCCAATTTTTGTGGTGTAAGTACAATATTTTATTTCAAGTTACCGAAGTTTGATAGCAGGCTTTGAAAATTTCTGAATACTTAACAGTTGACTTTTCTAAGTGAGTACAAGTTGACTCCAGCACATTACTGCTGTTAAGTCTTTAGTTATCCTGGTGTTGAGTTTCAGGGCTGGCTGCTCTTCATTAACACTTAGACTTTTGAAAAATGACTTACTCTTTCTGGCCCTGAGCTTCATCAGCTTAAATTAAAGAGTCCTTACAGCTCAGCCATCCCTTATGCTAATCCTTACCTTATAGAGTGATGGATTAAATCAACCAATGTATGAGAAAGTATTTTGTACACTCTGAAGCTTGATACAGGTAGATAGGGTATAGGCTTTCTTTACTGTTCCAACTGGAAAACAACACTTACTTGTTTTTAAGATTCATCTCATGTTTCACCTTGTCTGGGAGGACTTTCTCGACTGTCATAGGTAGAATTTAACGTCTTCCCTTTTGTCCCCTACTGTTTGCTGTGCCAGGTTGTATCTTAGCATGACCCTGGCTCTCCTATGTATTGATGTAAATGTTGTGAGATCCATCTCTGTTTCTCTGGGTTCCTTGCACAGTGCCTGGTACATAGTAATAGCTCAAGAAATTTTTGTTGTCTGAATGAACATATTATCTTTAGGACACTGGAAAATATGATTTGCTTTGGATCAAAGTGGGTGGGTGGACATGAATGAGATGATCATTTCATTTAGGCAGAGTTATTATCACTGGTCCACTGTTAGCTTTGGATATGTTGACTAAGGGACTAAATAAGAAAGCACTAAAAATCTTCCTGAAATTCTGTATTGATAGTTAATTGAATTAGATAGTTAGCTCTGGGAAGAGCCCAATGTAAAAGAAGAATATCCTTGTGAAAATAAATTGCAACCATATTCTAAGGGGACAAAGGTGGGGTTCTTTAGAGCCTAAAGGAAAAACAGACCATATTAATATGTGTTGTGCTATGCAGTCAAGATTAGGAGATCTGGGAACCCTGAGGGTTCTACAAGGTAAAGAGAGATACAAGCCATATGATGGCTCACCAGCATGTATCTAGGGTGTAACCACAGCACGTCGCAGGGGTGTCAGTAAGCCCTAGACAGATGCACAATACTTAGAGATCTTTGTTCAGTTTGGAGTGCCACGGGAAGTTGAAGGGAGTCTGGAATAAGATATGAAGGCCAGAAAATAATGAAAATTTGGGGAAACCCCTTTGCCCCCACCTTGAAAAATGAAAAAGACATAATATTCATGAATTGTTACCTGGCTTTAGCTCATTAACGTTTATTTCTAAAAGCTGTGGAGAAGGAATCTAAAAAAAATTATAGAAATAAATTTATTTACAAAACAGAAACAGAGTCACAGATGTAGGAGGCAGACTTACAGTTACCAAGGGGGAACAGATAGGGAGAGACAAACTGGGAGATTGGGTTTGGTGTATACACACTTCCATATGTAAAATGGATAACTAGTAAAGACAAGACCTAGGGTATAGCACGGGGAACTCCTCTCAATATTTTGTAATGACCTATATGGGAAAAGAATCTGAAGAAGACTGGACACAGGTAAATATATAACTGATTCTCTTTGCCGTACACCTGAAACTAACTCAGCCTTTTAAATCGACTGTCCTCCAATAAACATGTAAAAAATAAAATAAATGAGTTCACAAAAATAAGACAAAAGCTGTAGAGGAGGGAAGTTTAATAGGACCCAATCTATAATGTCAGATTATTACTATATTTCGAGGATAAGTAGTTTGGACATCTCTCAGTGTAAGAGGAACGTACACTTCTGCCTTTTGGGGCCTCTGCTGTTTCCCAAAAAGTAGGGAAAAGGTTGTGGGGTCTTGGTCACTTACAGGCTTTCTAATCTTTTATTTTAAATCCAAATGTTGGCAGATACTTATCTCTCCTGCTCGGGTAATATTAATTCATATTTTTTCTGTGTGTGTTCAGTTGCTGGGTCGCCTCTGACTCTTTGTGATCCCGTGGATTGTAACCTGCCAGGCTCCTCTGTCCATGGAATTTTCCAGGCAAGAATACGAGAGTATGTTGCCATTTCCTACTCCAGGGATCTTCCCAATGCAAGGATCAAACCTGCATCTCTTGTGTCTCCTGCACTGGCAGGCGGATTCTTTACCACTGTGACACCTTAGACTTTACCTTCTTCCAAATAAAGTTTCCTGGATCAAGAAGATCCACTGGAGAAAGGATAGGCTACCCACTTCAGTATTCTTGGGCTTCCTTTGTGGCTCAGTTGGTAAAGGATCCTCCTGCAATGTAGGAGATCTGGGTTTGATCCCTGGGTTGGAAAGATCCCCTGGAGAAGGGAAAGGCTACCTACTCCAGTATTCTGGCCCGGAGAATTCCATGGACTGTATGGTCCATGGGATCGCAAAGAGTTGGACACAACTGAATGACTTTTTCACTTCACTTCACTTCATTACTAAATAGACTCCAAATGATGCAGAATAGACTTTCACTTTTTCTTTTTAGACTATAATGTACATAATTTGTTCTCTTCACAATTTTTGTTTGCTTTTTGTAAAATGAATACACAATAAGATGATGAAATATTGGGAAAAAAATGCAGGCTGTGGAGTTATATATGTTAGAGTTTATACCCATACTCTGCTATTTCATATTTGTGAAACCCTGGGCAAGTTATTTTCCTTTTCTAGGCCTCAGTTTTATCCTGTGTTAAGTGAATGCCAATAATAGTACTTCACATTATGGTGTGGTGAAGATATACCGTTTGTAAAGAACTTAGCACAGTGCCTGGCATTTACTCTGTTAGGTAAATGAAAGTTGTTGTTTTGTGATTATTATTTATTAACATGTATTAAAGAGCCTCCCTATAGAGCAGAAACTGGAAAATAAGGCTCAGAATGCACAGTGGTTTGTAAGTGCTGTGATGAAGGTAAGTCAGGGGGCTGTTCACAGCTCCCTGAGGGGGAGAAAGATGGCAAGGAAGACCTGTGCGTACCATGGTCAAATGTCTGGGCCACTCTTGAGAAAATGTAAGCCATGGAATGACATGGTCAGAACCTTTTATTGGCTACTCTGGCAGGAGTGTGGAGAATGCATTGGAGGGTGTTAAGACTGGAAGCAGGAGGATGACTTTGGAAGCTTTTGATATAACTGAAGTAATTAGGCAGTGGTAGTGATGCTGGAAATGGGAGGAGACTAAAATGAAATATACCACAGGTAAAGCAACAGGGTTTATGTATGGCTGATGCCAATCAAGCTATTTAAAAATGCTTTTTTCTCAGAACATTGTAAGAAATGGTAGTTTAATAAAGAGACTAAAAATATTACATATAAATCTCCCCAAATGTATATTTCTTCCTTTTCTGTAAAGTTTTTCCTGTGCCCTGTCACCCGCTGCCCACCCCCCCCACCGCCCCCTCCCCGCCAAAAAAAAGAGTGGCTTCGGTATTTCCAGACATTTTCATTTAAAGATCAGTAAGGACCTTGGGCAATATTTCCTACAAAAAAAAAAAAGATGACAGTGACTTTTATTATTTAAGCAGTCATTGCTTTGGCTGTGGCACTGTAAGGGGTAACTGTTTTGAGTACTACAAGGCACTGGTCACTGTGAGGGCCTAGAGGACTATCCAGGCGGTAACTATGGCATGAGGTACATTTCTGTAGCCCCTTTTCCCTTTGGTTAGATAGAGCATCCTCCAGTGTGATTTGAGGGGTACAGAGGTTGGGCTGATAAATGCGTCTATCCAGGTAGTAGGTAAAGAGGGTCTGCCACGTGCCACTCATGGTGGATACAGTGATAGCCAAGACGGAGACACGATCTCAGGGACTCACAGTGCAAGTTGACACTGACCAAAAATGATATGAATTATTAACAAATGGGATTATGGTCACCATTCTGAATGAAGAATACAAGGTCCTCTGTGAATGATTCACTTAATTGGGAGATCAGAGAAAGGCTCCCCGAGGAAGTATAAAAATGAAGCTGAGTAAAGCAATTATCCTTCAATAAAAAATAAATTAATTAAAAAAAAATGAAGCTGAGATCTGAAGGATATGTAGGAATTAGTGAGACAAAGAAGCAGAAGCAGATTCTAATCAGAGGAAATAGCATTCAAGCTGGCAAAGGAGACTGAGCCAGACCAGGAAGTTGGAAAAATCTGGAAAGTGCCGAGTCATGAAAGCCAAGTGATGTGGCAATTTAAAATTTTAAAATAAATAAGGCCATTGTATCAAATGCTACTGAGATGTCAGCTGCAAAGAGGATTTAAAAGTGTCTATCAGATTTAGTGAAACTGAAACCATTGGAGGGATGGATGCAAGTTTTTTAGGGGCCAGCACCACACAATTTGGGGGGCCCTTTTTAAGATAAAGAATAAAAAATTACAAATATGAAGGTTAGGTGTAGAAGTCATTAAAAAAAAAAGTGAATATTTTAGACTGAGAAAGAAAATCTCCCCCAATACTGGAGTATTTGGAATTTTTGATCTGGGATTTCTTTAGGCATGCATGCATACTCAGTTGCTCAGTTGTGTCCAACTCTTTGCTACCCCATGGACTGTAGCCCACCAGACTCCTCTGTTCATGGAATGCTATAGGCAAGAATACTGGAGTGTGTGGCCATTTCCTTCTCCAGGGGATCCTCCCAACCCAAGGATTCAATCCTGTGTCTCTTGCATTGGCAGGCAGATTTTTTTACTACCAATCCACCTGGGAAGCCCTTTCTTTAGGCAGTTTACCAGAAATGCTTGCTGGTTGTAACTCAACTTCCCCTGCCTAAACACTCTACAACTCCCATACCCACAGGGGATCATACAAGTGAGGGACCCTGAAGCTCAAGATTTATGAGCATCATCTGCCTCTGATTATTGGTGGCCTGGGAGAGCAGTTTGGTAGGCATGATGATAACAAAAGTCAGGGAAAGAGCTTGGAACTAAATGGGAAGTGAGGAAATGAATAGAGAAAGAGGATGTTGGCCACTCTTTCAAGTCTGGGTCTAAGGAGAAGAGTGACTGTAGTTGAAGAAGGGAGCGAAGAACTGAAATCTAGAGCACTTGTGAGAGATGAGCCTTTGGTAAGAGGAGTGAGACTTTATCTGTTGGAATGGGGGGAAGGAAGAGGAAGTAGCGTCAATGCAAGGAGGCTTTTCAATTTGGTTGTAGACAAATAATTATTTCCCATTTATTTTCTTAATGAGTTATACAGTAAACTATCACCTGATGTGGGGATGGAAAGTGTGGGGAAGGGGAAGGGATGTGGTAGAATGGAGAAAGTTTTAAATAGTTGCCTTGTAATTTGGGAAAGTGAATTTAGTAGAGAAATGGAACGTGATCAGTAGGTAACATTATACGTGAGAATTGTAGTAATGACATAAAACATAAAGCCAATCATACTCCCTGCCCCTGTTTAGTAATTTTATTATTTTTTTAATGCAGCAGTATGCAACTGCTCCAGTGTAGTGAATGCGTGTTGGATTCATCCAGGCTTGGATCTTTTCCAAATAAATAATGTGGAGGGAGAGAGTGGCCAGAAATTTAGAGGATTTTCAAGGGGGTAATTATGATGGGCCAAATAATCTAAGTTAGACAAAGAGGAAAATGACCTCAGAAGAGGGCAGATGCATTATGAAAAGTGATGCGGGCCGGTACATTGGGGGACCAAATCCAAGCGCTATTTCAATGGAAGTAATAGTTGAGTAGGGCACACTGACCATTATGGCTTCTCTCTAGCCCCTCAGTGTTTAAATGCAGTGACTTGTGACAGCCTAGTTCTTCTCAGATGTTAGATGAAGATGTTCTGGGAACATCTTCATAATAAACCTAACATAAAGAGCCCCATTTGAAATTCTAAAGTTGTTTAGTCTGTAATCTAAACATGCCTGGGTTGTATGGTAGGCAAATGGGAGGGTCCGCTAAGGACTCCTGAGAAAGAACTTTACTAAGGGACCAAGGGGCTACTGAGAATGAAGTTTATCCTAAACAAAGAGCTGTTTTTGCAGTATAGTGGCTTAGTCCAACTGTAGCTGGTCAGTAATCAAAGGAAGAGCCTCTTTGAATTTAGCACAGTCATCATGGCCCAGCTCCAAGAACATCTTGAGTTGAAGGAGAAGATTATGCAATCAAGAGTGAGTTGAATTTGCACTGGTCATCATCTATTTTACATATGGTAATGTATATGTTTCATGCTATTCTCTTAATCATCCCACCCTTGCCTTCTCCCACTGAGTCCAAATTCTATTCTTTATATCTATGACTCCTTTGCTGCCCTGCATGCAGGATCACAGTTATTGTATTTCTAAATTCCATATATAAACAGCAGGGCACCCAAAGCTGGTGCTCTGGGATAACGCAGAGGCACAGGGTGGGAGGGAGGTAGGAGGGGGATTCAGGATGGGGGGAACACATGTATACCTCTGGCCAATTCATGTTGATGTATGGAAAAAAAAATCACAATATTGTAATTATCCTCCAATTAAATAAATTAATTAAAAAAAGAGTGAGTTGAAATTGAGGCACTTTCTTTTTTAAGATCTTACTGAAGACACAAGTTAAAGACAAAGGAGAAAAGGAAAGGTTTTCCATTTGAATGAAGAGTTTCAAAGAATAGCAAGGAAAGATAAGAAAGACTTCCTCAGCGTTCAATGAAAGAAATAGAGGAAAACAATAGAATGGGAAAGACTAGAGATGTCTTCAAGAAAATTAGAGATACCAAGGGAAAATTTCATGTAAAGATAGGCACAATAAAGGACAGAAATGATATGGACCTAACAGAAGCAGAAGATATTAAGAAGAGGTGGCCAAAATACACAGAAGATCTTCATGACCCAGATAACCATGATGGTGTGATCATTCACCTAGAGTCAGACATCCTGGAATGCAAAGTCAAGTGGGCCTTAGGAAGCATCACTACAAGCAAAGCTAGTGGAGGTGATGGAATTCCAGTTGAGTTACTTGAAATCCTAAAAGATGATGCTGTGAAAGTGCTGCACTCAATATGCCAGCAAATTTGGAAAACTCAGCAGTGGCCACAGGACTGGAAAAGGTCAGTTTTCATTCCAATCCCTAAGAAAGGCAATGCCCAAGAATGTTTAAACTATTGCACAATTGCACTCATCTCACACACTAGCAAAGTAATACTCAAAATTCTCCAAGCCAGGCTTGAACAGTACATGAACTGTGAACTTCCAGGTGTTCAAGTTGGATTTAGAAAAGGCAGAGGAACCAGAGATCAAGTTGCAAACATCCATTGGATCATCAAAAGCAGAAAAACATCTACTTCTGCTTTATTGACTATGCCAAAGCCTTTGACTGTGTGGATCACAACACATTCTGGAAAATTCTTAAAGAGATAGGAATACCAGACCACCTGACCTGCCTCCTGAGAAATCTGTATGCAGGTCAAGAAGCATCATTTAGAACTGGACATGGAATAACAGACTGGTTCCAAATTGGGAAAGGAGTACATCAAGGCTGTGTATTGTCAACCTGCTTATTTAACTTATATGCAGAGTACATCATGAGAAATGCCAGGCTGGATGAAGCACAAACTGGAATCAGGATTGCCGGGAGAAATTTCAATAACCTCAGATATGCAGATGACACTACCGTTATGGCAGAAAGCAAAGAAGAACTAAAGAGCCTCTTGATGAAAGTGAAAGAATAGAGTGAAAAAGTTAGCTTAAAACTCAATACTCAGAAAACTAAGATTATGGCATCTGGTCCCATCACTTCATGGCAAATAGATGGTAACAGTGACAGACTTTATTTTTTGGGGCTCCAAAATCACTGCAGATGGTGACTGCAGCCATGAAATTTAAAAGATGCTTGCTTCTTGGAAGAAAAGCTATGACCAAACTAGACAGCATGTGAAAAAGCAGAGACGTTACTTTGCCGACAACAGTCTGTACAGTCAAAGCTATGGTTTTCCCAGTAGTCATGTATGGAGGTGAGAGTTGGGCTATAAAGAAAGCTGAGCACTGACGAATTGATGCTTTAAAACCGTGGTGTTGAAGAAGACTCTTGAGAGTCCCTTGGACTGCAAGGAGATCCAACCAGTCCATCCTAAAGGAAATCAACCCTGAATATTCATTGGAAGAACTGATGCTAAAGCTGAAACTCCAATACTTTGGCCACCTGATGTGAAGAACTGACTCATTGGAAAAGACCCTGATGCTGGGAAAGATTGAAGACGGGAGGAGAAGGGGACGACAGAGGATGAGATGGTTGGATGGCATTACGAACTCAATGGACATGAGTTTGAGTAAATTCTGGGAGTTGGTGATGGACAGGGAGGCCTGGTGTGCTGTAGTCCGTGGGGTCAGAAAGAGTGGACAGGACTGCGTGACTGAACTGAACTGAATACACAAGGCAGTGAGCCGCCTGTGCAGTGGAATATAGCACAGGAGGTTGAAGAGTTACTTTTCAGAATTTATTATAATATCAAGACAATAATTATTATTGCAAGGAGTCAAATTATTGCATGGGTCAAGAAATGAAATTCCTGTAATTGCAGGTAGGGATGAAGCTGTAGAAAATTTTTGTTATTATGACTCTCTTTTTAGCGTTGGATGATATCGCCTGGCCAAACACAGCTTATGCAGATTCCTGTTATATGTATTTCTGGGGTTTATGTAACTTGCAGCTTTGTGGGTAGATACCTATCACTGTAAGTGAAAGTGTTCTTTGCTCAGTCATGTCCCACTCTTTGCGAACCCCTGGACTGTAGCCCACCAGGCTCCTCTGTCCATGGAATTGTCCAGGCAAGAATACTGGAGTGGCTTGCCATTCCTTTCTTCAGGGGATCTTCCTGACCCAAGGATTGAAGCTGAGTCTTCTGCATTGCAGGCAGATTTTTTTACTGTCTGAGCCACCAGGAATTGATGCTTTCAAACAGTGGTTCTGGAGAAGACTCTTGAGAGTCCCTTGGACTGCAAGGAGATTAAATCAGTTAATCCTAAAGGAAATAAACCCTGAATATTTATTGGAAGAACTGGTGCTGAAACTCCAATATTTTGGCCACCTGATGTGAAGAACTAAAACATTAGAAAAGACCCTGATGCTGGGGAAGATTGAGGGCAAGAGGAGAAGGGGGTGACAGAGGATGAGATGGTTGGATGGCATCAGTGACTCAGTGGACACGAGTTTGAGCAAACTCCGGGAGATATGAAGGACAGGGAAGCCTGGCGTGCTGCAGTCCATGGGGTCACAGAGAGTTGTACACGACCCAGCGACTGAACAGTGTCAACAACCCATCACTGATAAAGCCTCATTGATACTTTAAAGATCCTAATTCTGTGTAGCAGAGGTTTTCCTGTGCTAAGAACCACAAATTCAGATAATACTGAAACAAAAACAAAACAATGAAAGGGAAACCCAGAAATGCCTGGTTAGAATTCGATGCCATTTCTAAGAGGAGCTCTGTAACTGACAAAGATTCTTGCAGGGCTTGGAGATATGATCTGATTGGGTTAATAGTACAGAAGGGTTAAATTCAGAATGAAAGGTAAGTCTTTAAGAGTTTTTTTGTTTTGTTCTTTTAATTATCAAAAATGTATGCAGATACATTTGTTTTCCCATAAACATCAAGCCAAGAAACTCCTTAAAATATCTGAGCATCTCTTTTTCCATCTCCGTACACTCATATAGATCCACAGGATGCCAAAACATCCAGAACTCATCAAGAGAGCTAATCAGACTCTTATTGTGCAAATGATGAAACTCAGATCCAGAAAGCAGAAATGAGTTGACTGGTGAACATCAGATCCAGAATTCAGGTCTCTTTACTCCTTGTTTACTTCTAGATTCTTCAAGATAAACCTCTGTTCCTCTCCCAGGAGAGTGCCAAAAGCACAGGTTCACTACAAAGACAGGTATGCAGCTCAGAGCATCCAAGACGACTCATATGTCTAAGGATCTAAAACAGCAAGGAGCCCGCCCTTTCCCTTTCCAGGTAGGGTTGGCAACTTAACTGACATGTGTTTCCAAAATTTCCTTGGAGGGCTAGGTTGAGACCTGGCCTCTCACCTGTAGCTGGGCTGTGGCTGCAAGCATCTTCTGCCGAGTTTGTAGTACTGTGGACGAGGACATGGAGATAGGTACGCTTTGCCTCAACCACCTTATATCTTCCCACATACAAGACAGCTGCAAAAGAAGTCACGAGGTCATATCATCATTCAAGCCAGCACATGATTTAGGTTGTGGCATCAAAGCAAAGCAGTCAGGAGGAAACCTGACACCTGATGTTTGTTCTCCAGTCCATTTTCAGATACATGCAAAACAACTTTTTGATCTCTGTCCAACTGGAAAAAGATCTGAATGTTAATGAAACAATCAGATCCCCATTTTAGTCTTTGTCAAATGATCCCATAACTCAGAATACTGGAGACACAATCTGACAGGATGGAAGCTTCTTTGCTCTGAAAATGTGTAGATACTATTTTGGCATTTCTAATGACAAAGGGCATATCAGGCCAGAAGGAGACCATTGAGATAATTTACTCCCACTCCAATATTTTGATCACTGGAGATTCCTCAACTTCTCAACTAAAGTTTTAGAGATTTATGTGAGGTACTGTTGGTGCAAAGTGGGGAAGAATAAAATTAGAACTCTGGATACCTTTGTGAACCACAGAAAATCTTGTGTAATGGAACTCGGGTGAGAGTCATCTATTTCAACAATCGGTATTTGATCTTCATTGCTGACTAACATATTGTCTTTGTAATAAAATATAACAGCTATGTAGAGTCCCCTGAAAAGAAAAAGCAAAATAAAAATTGTCCTCAACCATCTTCTCCAAGCCTGAATCATAGAAATAGTATTTTTGGGCATGATAAATGATAATTTAAAATATACTTATGAAAATATTCTTGTTAAGTACCACAAATTTATTGGCTAGAATTCAAAGAAATAATTCTTTTGTCCAGATTCTCAGAAGAAAGGTGAATTTTATATTCTTTTAATAATAAAACAGCAATATTTACCAAGTTTCCACTCAGAACCAAAATCAGTAGATTCCTGAGATGCTAAGACTTCCTGGAAAAACTACAAAGGACCCACCGTTTCAAGGTCTTCACAAACTTGTTTGAGGAATGGAATAGGTGTTTCAGGCTCCTGGAGACTGACGGCTTGCGGCCCGAGGTTTGCACTTTTGAACTTTCTGGAACACAGAACGAAGTACAGTGTAAACTTCACTGGAAGAAGAGCGCTCTCAGCGCCTTCCTCCCATCTTTCTGCCTTTCTCTCCCCTGTCCTCTCAGTGCACTTATGTTCAGTTTCAGAGGGACTCAGCTCATTCACTCTGTCTAGGAGCTTCTGTATCTTGAGATGCCAGTAGTTAACTCAGTTAGTGAATAGCTCCTCAAAAATGTTGAAAATGAGTAACGTTTATAACTCCAGGGGAAATCACTCCAGTGTTCTGTTTATATCCTCCTTATTTATCATGAGGTGGAATAAAAATAAATAGAATCAACTTTTGTGCCCAACACATATTGCCTTTTAATATTCACACACTTCTCAATGTTGGCAAAACTCTTATTAGACTACATATTCTATTGATTTTTTTTTCATTATAAAATTAATATAGGCACATTACAGGAAGTCTGGAGCATAGAAAAGGAACAACACCCCACACATGCCATCTTGCCACTTTAGCACAACCATTGCTAATATTCTGGGGTAGTTTTTTTTTTTTTTTTTCCCAGAGTGTGTGTTGGCTTACAAAAATAGCTGTAGGCATGGTTAACATCTTCATTATTCAGAAGAAAATACTGAGATAGGTTAAGTGGTTTGTCTACAAAAACCGGTACCCAGATGAACACATTTATTCACTGAAAAATATTTATTGGGACACCACTATATGTTAGGTTCTGTGGTTACTGTGATGAGCAAATCATCCATTGCTTCTGTTTAGCTCTTTTATTTACAATCTGGAGCTCTCACTGATAAAACTAGTAGCATTGAAACATACATTACCATATGTAAAATGACAGCTAGTGGGAAGTTGGTGTATAACACAGGGAGCTCAGTGATAACCTAGTGATAGGTTATCTCGTGCTATCTGTGATAACCTAGAGGAGTAGAATGGGGTAGCGGGTGGGAGCAAGGTTCAGGAGGGAGGGGACATATGTATATTTATGGCTGATCCATGTTGCTGTACGGCAGAAACCAACAAAACATTGTAAAGCAATTATCCTTCAGTTAAAAAAAAAGTAATAGATTTCCTATAACAGTATTTGCAAAGAGTGCTCCCTAGAGCTGACCTAGATGATCATTGCTTTAATTCTTAAGTATAATTAATGAATGGAAGATGAAGTTGTTGGGATCTTCACCAAAGTCTTGACAGACATGTTACTGGGGATGAGAACAGTCTGTCACTGCTCTTAGACATGGAAACCTGGGCAGATGGCCTGTGCCTGAGGCCCAGTGTGGTTCTGCCTATGATCCTCGAGGAGAAGTTGGGAATGAGCTGACTGACGCAAGCTTTCATGCCAGGTTCCCTTGTGCTGATAGTGGTTAGTCCTGCCAGGACAAAGCAAAAGCATTTTCTTCTAACTTGAACATGAATTTGGTCATATCCTGCTTGAACCGCTGCTGGGACTTGTGATTAAAGGGAGCATATTGAACATATTCATCACATGCTACTCTCTCCCAAACCTTACTAAAAGCAGAGTTGTTGTTCAGTTGTTCAGTCGTGTCCGACTCTGCGACCCCATGGACTGCAGCACGCCAGGCTTCCCTGTCCTTCACCAACTTCCAGAGCTTGCTCAAACTCATGTCCATCGAGTTGGTGATGCTGTCCAATCATCTCATTCTCTGTCATCCCCTTCTCCTCCTGCCTTCAATCTTTCCTAGCATCAGGGTCTTTTCTAATGAGCTGGCTCTTTGCACCAGGTAGCCAAAGTACTGAAGCTTCAACCTCAGCATCAGTCCTTCCAATGAATATTCAGGGTTGATTTCCTTTAGGATTGACTGGTTTGATCTCCTTGCTGTCCAAGGGATTCTCAAGAATCTTCTTTAATACCACAATTCAAAAGCATCAATTCTTCAGCACTCAGCCACCTTTATGGTTCAACTCTCACATCCATACATGACTACTGGTAAAACCATAGCCTTGACTAGATGGACCTTTGTCGGCAAAGTAATGTCACTGCTTTTTAACATGCTGCCTAGGCTGTTCATAGCTTTTCTTCTAAGGAGGAAGCATCTTTTAATTTCATAGCTGCATTCACCATCTGCAGTAATTTTGGAGCCCAACAAAACAAAATCTGTCACTGTTTCCATTGTTTCCCCATCTATTTGCCATGAAGTAATGGGACTGGATGCCATGATCTTCATTTTGTGAATGCTGAGTTTTAAGCCAGCTCTTTCACTCTCCTCTTTCACCTTCATCAAGAGGCTCTTTAGTTCCACTTTGCTTTCTGCCATAAGGACGGGGTCATCTGCATATCTAAGGTTATTGATATTTCTTCTGGCAATCTTGATTCCAGCTTGTGCTTCATCTAGCCCAGCATTTCGCATGATGTACTCTGCATATAAGTTAAAGTGGAGTGACTGTATACAGTCTTGATGTACTCCTTCCCTAATATGCAGTCAGTCTGATGTTCCATGTCCAGTTCTGTTGTTTCTTGACCTGCATATAGGTTTCTCAGGAGGCAGATCAGGTGGTCTGGTATTCCCATCTCTTGAAGACTTTTCCACAGATTGTTGTAATCCACACAGTTAAAGGCTTTGGCATAGTCAATGAAGCAGATATTTCCCTGGAATTCTCTTGCCTTTTCAATGATCCAGTGGATGTTGGCAACTTGATATCTGGTTCCTCTGCCTTTTCTAAATCCAGCTTGAACATCTGGAAGTTCTTCGTTCATGTACGGTTGAAGCCTGGCTTGGAGAATTTTGAGCATTACTTTGCTAGTGTGTGAGATGAGTGCAGTTGTGCAGTAGATTGAACATTATTTGGCATTGCCTTTCTTTGGGATTGAAATGAAAACTGACCTTTTCTAGTTGAAATATATGTTTTTCTGGAATTCTCTTGCTTAAGAGATTTAAAAAAGAAGAAGGGATATAAATCTATAAAGACAAAGAGATAGGAAAGGAGATAAAAGCAAGTGAATTTTGGTAGCTAGGAAGCAGATGGACAGAGGGATTTAGTAGACTTGAGGAAGATGAACCCTCGGCCAACAGTGGAGGAAGTTGAAAAGTAACATGACTCACCCCATGGGCATCATACATTGCTAGAAGTGCATGATGAATATGGAGCTAAAATGAGGAGGTTTTGTTGAAATCTGTTTAAGAAGTAGTTAGAGGTCTAGATAGCCTTCCCTATCCCTTCCCCATTCTAGATGAAAGATGGTAGCTTAATTTCAGGAAAGAAGAAACAGAGATCTTTGGTGTGAAAGACATGATGTATGGTTATAAATGGAAGGAGGGAGTGGTATGTACTCAAAACAAGTGGATTAAATGAAAGCTTCCTTACAGCATATTTCCCCACTGGCCTCTGGGAACACTGGGACTCAAACTTCTATCCTCCAGGCAGAACACTGGAAATAGTGTCTGTGGAGGCTCTGATTAGCATAAAAATACACCTAAAGATTCTGACATTGGCTTTATTACTTTCCTAAAGATAAGGCTATGCTGGATCACTCTACAGTGGTGTGTTTAAGAGCCCCATCCTTGTGTTCAAAGCTTCTCAACAGCTACTGAGTTCTCTTCTCTTAAATCTGAGCACATATACAAGGATCACTAGGCAGTTTGGATAACATATAACAGAAAAAGCACAGGCCAAAAACAAGCAAAAGAGCAGTTTAGAGAGGAGTCTATGTTGAAAAAAGAAAACACAAAATGAAAAAAAGCCAATCATTAGTAGCCTGAGAGACAAGCAAAGACTTTGCATCCTTGTAAAAAAGATAAGCGTCTGTAAGAGAAATTTTCAGAGAACAACAGAGAGCATCAGAAACTAGAAATATGTTATTGAAGCCTGAAAAGCCAACTAAGAAGTAAAATTGGGGGAATCTGCAAGAAAGTGGAGCAAAGGAACATGAAATGTAGGAGACGAAAAAAACAAATGGGGCTGGTTTATGAGGTTCAAGTATCTGAATTAGGGTTCTCATAGGAGAGAGCAGAGCAAAAGGAGGGGAAGAAATAATTAAAGAAATAATTTAAGAAAATATCCCATAATTGAAAGCTGTAAGTTTCCATATTGAAAGGGCTTGCCAAATGTGCAGCACAACAGACAAAAAAGAGCCACTCAAAGGGACATAGCAGTGAAATTTTAGAATAGTGAAGTTATAAAGAAAGCTTAAAAACTTCCAGGGCAGGAAAAAGTAGCTTTCATATAAAACTTCTGGAATCAGAATAGTGTCAGACTTTTCAGCACTGAAGGCTTGAAAATGATGAATATGAAGGAAAATTATTTCAGTTGTGAATTCTACATGTATCTAAACCCTTAAATAAATATTAAATAAAATAAATAAATCTCCAGACACTTAATGTATCCAAAAATTAGCTCCCAAGTATCCTATGAGGAAGTTACTAGAGGAAGGGCTCCACCAATGACAGACAAACCCCAGAAAAAGGAAGAGATGGTAAACAGAGGAATTCCAGTATTGGAGAGTGGCAAGAAGAATCCTCAATACAGTGATGAAAGGAGATCCTGGAGTGACAGCTATTTAACAGAGACGGGGGCATCCAGTAACCAGTCTAAACTGGAGCAGGTTAGAGGACTCTATGAGAGGTTTCTTTAAGAAGGTGCACTCGAAACAATACTTATGTATCTGATTGTACTGAGAGAAAATTGATGAAACTGGAGAGTAGCTTGGGGATTAGTTAGTTATAACATGGAAAGATAAAAAAACACATAATAAAAGTTGAGTATTATCTACAGGGGAAATAAAATTTTATCTAGGAAAGGAAAATGATCATAAAATTTATATGATCATTATAACATTAGCAATAAATATTGATCTTATTAAAATTACAATATTAGGAGGGTGTATGCATGCTTAGTCACTCAGTCAAGTCAAATCTTTGTAACCCCGTGGACTATAGCCCACCAGGCTTCTTTGTCCATGGGATTCTCCAGGCAAGAATACTTGAATGCATTGCCATTCTCTTCTCTGGGGGGTAAGGAGGATAAGGGGGTAGGAATTATATGTGCTTGTAAGAGAGTGGAGGGATAAAAAAGAAATAATCATCTTCCTTAGTGAAATAGTAACTATAATTTTTAAAAATCAGGAATTAGCAATATAACCCTGTTATTTAGAGATAGAGGAAAAAACATCAAAATAATTGAGCCTTTAGGGAATAAAAAACAGATGATGGGAGAAATTGCTTTTTCTTTAATAATAAAACTTTTCTTAATGCTTTATTTATTTTAAGTCATTCAGTTCTCAAATAACTGACAGATTTACATAATTCTTATTTGCATTTTACAAGTGAGCAAAGTGAGGTATAGAGAAGGTGGGAATTTACTTAAGATCACACAACTTTGTAAATGTTCAGCCTGTGTTTGAACCCACATAAATCTGGCTTCAGAGTACAGTCATGTATAACTTAATTAAAAATGAAGACTAAACTAAAAAAAAATTAGGCTAAAAAGAAAATGAGAAATGCTGCTTCTAGCTGGGGAAGGGGCCCATGAAAATGTTAAATATTCCAGATCTCCAGTTTGGACAAACAGTAGAATTACACTTCTTGGAGCTCTTGTGGTTGGGTTGGGGCCATGTGACCAGTTTTGCCGATGGATTTTGAGTGTGAATGTTAATCTTGTCCATATGAGACCTTCAAGTGTCTTTTTTCCCCCATGGGTTCTGACAAATATTTCTAGAAGGAGTATCATGACAGGACTGATGGATAGCCAGCCCTCAGCTGACCAGTGACAGACATATAGTAGTAGCACATGGGAGAAATAAATATTTTGCAGTTCATTTGGGTACTGCAGCATGACACAGCCCATCTTGACTGATGAAAGCGAAAGTATTAGTCACCCAGTTGTGTCCGACCCTTTGCAACCCCAGGAACTGTAACCCACCAGGCTCCTCGTCTATGAAATTCTCCGGGCAAGAATAGTAGAGAGGGTAGCCGTTCCCTTCTCCAGAGGATCTTCCTGACCCAGGGATCGAACCCAGGTCTTCTGCATTGCAGGCAGACGTTTTTTTACAGACTGTCTGAGTCACCAGACTGATACAAGATCTAAGCTCACTTCTCTCCCAAGAACACTGTGGCTTCTATTCTGTTTTTGCTTAGTTCAGAATTCTGGAGCAATGGTTAGTTTTCTGGACTCTGAATGCAGCTGGTCTTTAGTTTTTAAGTGCTTAGAGCATAGAGAGTTTATTTTATTCATACCAGTACATCTAGCACCTAACACATAGTAGACAATGTTTCAATTAATGTTTGCCAGTTGAAAAATTGGAGAATAATTGAAATTCACTCCTGTAGGGGACTGCTTTAGTGAACACAGTTGACTTCTTTATATTTCATTATGTATGTCGGGGCATTAACCTTGTGAACAATCAAGGCCATGCAATATCGCCACTGAATTTCCATCTCTAAATATGTGAATTAGCTGTGGCCAGTTCTTTAGCCAAAAATAAAGAAATTAATGTGGGTTTTGGTATCTTCTGTGTAGGGCTTTGGTAGGTGAAGGAATGTTTTGTTATTAATTCTGCATTTAGAATATGCTGTGTGTTTATTGAGTACTACAGGCTCATTACAATGGAATCAGTGATTCCACTTTAATTCTAGGACATATAAAGTGCTAAGGATGGAGAGTGCTCCATTCTTCAATTGGAAAAACAATGGAAAAAAATAAGCTAGAGTTTGCCAAGTGCCTACACTATGCCAGATGAGTTTAATCCATTATCTGGTTTAACTCTTAAAACAGTCCTTCAGATGGATATCATTATGCTGGCTTTTTCTGATAGGGAAGTTATGGCTCAGAGAGGTTAAATGCTTTTCTTAAGTATGCACAGTAAGTTGTAAAAATGGGATTTTAAATAATTGTTTTTTCTAATTATGAAAGTTGTAAACCACATAGTATCAATGTACTTGAGTATTTTAAACAAAAGTTTTGTAGTTTTCTGTATACAATACCTAATTATCCTTCTTTTATCCTTTTAGACTTAGAAAGATTTATGTTGTATCATCTTGGAAGATCATTTGTTTTACCCTGGTGTATGACAGGTCAATGTTCCTCAAACTTTGTACCTTGGAACCCTAATTCTGTAAAAAAGGTTTTACAATGGCCAAATAAGTTTGGAAAATGCTTGCTTAACCAAATTCAAAATGTCTTTTTATCAGAGTCTTTAATGTCTATTTTAGACGTCCAATAAAGGGATATATAATGTAACAATCCAATTTACTTGACCGGAGACCCTCTTTCAGCTGAGCAAATTATGCAACCACTCTTCTTTGGAACACACTTTAGGTACTGTTTAAATATCCAATGTTCATTTCAATATAAAAATACTCTTCTCTTTTGGGAATTCTACTTAATGCTTTACTTAAATCTTGCTTGATGCTATGTGTATATTTATATCCCTGTGGGGGGAAAATATGTACATGATAAAAGTTGAATGGCAACTATAGAAATAACTGGGCTGTCAAGACAATCATTTTCTGATTATTGGACTGTAACCCAGTAGTATTGGAGAGAGCATCTAAATCCTCAGATAATAGAAAAAACAATCCCTCATTCCATGAGTAGTTTTAGCTTTCCCCCTCTGATCTTTATCAGAAAACACAAAATGGCTTATGAATTGCAAAGAAAAATCTATCCAATTGCTTTATCATTTTTGCATGCCATGCAGGAGCTGAAGGACAGGGAAATGATGGAAAGGCAGAAGAAGAGAGATGAGCCTAGGTAATGCATGGCTTGGTTAAATGGACCCTGGATAACTGAGAACTGAGGGTATTTTGGCCAATGTGGAATGTTGAAGGCTCTTGTCTGGCTAAAGTTTTCCTAGAGATCCAAGAATGAAATTCCACTTGGGTTTCCTTCTCAAGCTTCTTCCATGCATATTAAAATCTCCTAATGAACCAACCACTCATTAGAACATGATTTTCTTGCAAACACTTCTGCTCATTTCTAGCTATAGCTGGCATTTCTTAACGGCTCTGTTGTCATAGCTATATAGCAACTGGGAACAACTTTTGCTAGTGCTTAATATGATTTCCTTATACCCAGTCAAAACCCGTTTAGCATTTCTTAGTTCAACCATAGATTTCTAACCTAGCTGGTCCAGCAGTGCCCTATTCTAGAGAGTACAATGCAGTTAGAGATCTGATGGGTGAAGGAGCATGGAAAATGAAAACTTTATGGAACTTTTAATTCTCCAAATAAAACTAAGTGCCTGCTCCACAAATCATTACACAGATCAGAAACCTGACCCTGTCCCATTTGAACAGCCCAAGTAGAAAATAATCTTTTTAAAACTTCTCAGAGATTTTCTGGGTATAGTTAGCTATGTCTAGAGAAGGTGTGCTCTACTTTCTCATGAGCAGTAGTGCAGGGAAAGATTAAAATTCAGGGTGAGATTAAAAGCCAGTGCCCAGTCCTGATTTAAGAGTGGGACACAAAAATGAGCTGTAACAAGAATACTGGCTTGGAGACAGAAAGCCTACTTTGGTATCTTGGTTCTGTTTCTTCTTGGCATTTTGACCTTGGTCAAGCCACTTAGCCTCAGTGATAATTTCCAAAATGAGGATGAAAAGAGATATAGAATGTGAAATTGCATGTAAACTTTATTATAAACATACACAAAAGTTTGCTGATACAATTTGGTTGAGCTTCCACAGGGATGCTTAGAGAATTTTTGTTGCAGGTGAAAAGTTTGAGGGTGAGCATCCCAAAGACCCCGCACACTGAGAGGTTCCGTGAAGGTGCAGTTTAAATAAAACTAGTGGCAGTTGCTATTTTTCCTGTGCTTGTTTGCAAACTGTTCCTATGGAGTGAGGGTGTGAAAGAAAAAGGAAGGGAAGGAAGGGAGAGTCTCTTCTCAAGGGTTAAAGCAAGATAGTGCTGTAAAGTGATTCCAGATGTACAAATATTAATATCTCTCTCCCTCCTTGATGAATGAGAAGGTATGACCCAGTTAGGAAGCTGCTAAAATTACCGGCGCCACCGAGACCTCAGTCGATGGCCCGGAGGAGATTTTTATCCTTACCCCGGCAACTATAATGCTGATGAAGGGCTCGGACCTGCTGCAGCAGACCTTCCAAAACTTCACTCTGTCCCTTGTGTCTGGGCGCTCTGTCGTCATAGTCTTTCCAGTCTATTGAACAAAAGAAATAAACAGAGTGAAATTTTCAAGTAGCAGAGGCCTCTTCCCTGCCTTGCCTCGGGAGCTGAGTTTTATCATACTACCCACAGACTCTGTGGGTGAGCACCCAGCACTCGCACAGTGAGCAGGAACTGCCAAGGGTTCAGAAGCTGCCATTGTTCAGGCCCTGCACAAAACAGTAATTGTGGTTGGTGTCTTGTGTTGGGCCGTTTCAAGGCAAGAGAAAATGATAATTGAAAGCCAAAAGAAAATAGAGGATTTGGGAGTCCAATGTCCCCTCCCGCAGCTCCTTACCCGCCTTTTCAGCATCCGTGTCCTAATCAGTTCCCCTGTCACCTCTCCATTCAGCACCCCAGGTTGCGACTGCATTTCCACAGAAGGAAAGAAAGGGGTGGGAATGTGCAGACGAGATGAAATCCACAGTCCCAATGCTTTTATTGCAGGTTTCACACTTTTGGCCAAATTGACATTTCTTTCCAAGGAAAGAGCCCATGTCAGATGCCAAGAAATGGAAATCTACATTTTAGCTCTAATGAATGTCTGCTTTGGTTAGCTGGCACAGCAACGCCTGCACATACTCGGGGCCACCAACCACCCTGTCTGCTCAGTCTCTAAGTATACAGTATTAGCTTACATGGCAAATTTAAATTGCAATACCCACTGAGATTTTTCTCCCCCTTCTATTTTCATTCCATTTGGCTATGATGATATCAAAAGTAATAATCCGTATGGGTCTAATGTCAAGATTATAATTCTGCTGTCTCCAACCCTAGTTTTTTTTTTTTTTTCCCAGCAGGTCAGTCATTTCATAGTCCATCCCTTTCCTCCTCTAATCTCTTTCCCCCGGCTTTTACTTTCTGGATCTTTCAAAAGCAACAACTTAAAGTGCTTCTTAGTTTAAATGCTTTCTCTAAAATTGGTAGACATTCTTTTCAAGAAAAGCCAGTTAGTTCATGAATATATCTGAGGCTTAAGTTCTAATTGAACAAGTTTCAAGTTCCCTCCACTAAGAGTTATTTTAAAATAGCGAGTCCCTCTTGTTTAGCCTCCCTTTTTAAGCTGATGCCATGACAGTTGAAAGTGAAGTGAAAGTGAGAGTTGCTCAGTCATGTCCGACTCTCTGCAACCCCATGGACTATACAGTCCATGGAATTCTCCAGGCCAGAATACTGGAGTGGGTAGCCTCTCCCTTCTCCAGTGGATCTTCCCAACCCAGGAGTCTAACTGGGGTCTCCTGCATTGCAGGCGGATTCCTTACCGACTGAGCCTGAGGGAAGACCACCATCACAGTTAACGTTAGGTAAAAACATTCCGGATTGGTCCATCCTAGGCCAAGCAGTTCAGCATAGTCAGAGAGAACTCAGGTTATAGAGTCAGATAAGTCTGGTTTTAAGCCCTGGCACTTCTGATTCCTAGTTTTGTGTCTGTAAGACAAGTTACTCACACTGACAGTGACTTGGCTCAGTAGTATGAAAAAGGGGTATGGTATCTATCTGGCAGGATTTTTGTGCAGATTAAATGAGAGGTGTATTATATTAGATATTCAGCACAGTGTTACATGGCAAGCCTTATGTAAATAATAACTTAAAAAGAAGGGAACTCATTGATGGAAAGTGAACTTCCTGAATGGGGTATATGGAAACATCATTTCTTACCTTAGCAGATAATTCCCTTTGAAGTGGAAGGCCTCAGAGATTTTCTAATCCCTCTTCCTTCCCATCTACCCACCATGTACCCATCTTCCTTTCACCTCTTAGAAAATAAAGGCCGAGAGATAGCCATTCAGCTTGTTGGTGGCGTAGCCAGGACTATAATAGAGTCTCATGGCCCTCCATATAGTGCTCATTTCCTTATACCATGGCGATGCTTTTGTTTTTGTTTTCTTTTGAGAAGGAGGGTGAGAGTTTGGTTGGAGTCTATGTGCTGTGGCTTAGCTGTGGTCAACTCTGGAGACAGGGAATTGGCATAGGTGCTTTCTGTGGACGCCGTTCCTTGTTGGCAGAAACCATGACTTAATTTCTCTTTGCCTCAGGGTTCTTCTCTGTAAAGTGAGCTTTTGAATCTCTTTTTTAGGTTATTTGTGGTTTCAGAGGAATAATGTAAGTAAAGCACTATTCTGGGCACATTGGAGATGCTCATTAAATGTTGGTAAAGCATTGTGACTTGAAGCATGATGGTGTTCATGTAGAATGGGCTAGGAAAGAGCTTTCACTGGGACATTTAGAAATGTCTGAGGAAACAAATTCCAAGTGGCCCTTGGACTATCTATAGTGGCCCTGGTATCTGGACACAGTGAGAATAAACAATGCTCTCGTGAATTCCCAGAGACCATTATGTGTTTGTTCTCTTAGGTGAATATATCTGAAGTACTCAGATAAGATGAGCAAAGCTGTCTGCTTGAGTGAGACTCCTGGGTGGCTGAATTACTACATGACTCTGAACGTACTCATATATTCTGAGTGTTAATACTGCCATCAATGCAGGGGGAGATGAATTAGACCTGGCTGTTTCAGCTGAGCCCTATTACCTCAGAGGCGAGCTTGAACTGATGACTTTATGATACATTAGAAAGTTGCTAATGCTAAATTGCAGCCTGAATGAGCGCTGGACATGATGCCAAGGTTTTTGGAAAGAATGGGTTTTTCTCATAGATGTTTGGAAGGTTCTGATGACTACATAAAATAGGAGACTTTAGGGATGAGGAAGAAAATTGAAAATATATTAAGAAATCAGGAACCTGACAGGAATAAACTCAGGGTGGTAGGAAAAGAGCAGATTGTGCTACATAATACTGTTCACTGTTCTGATAATGAGAACACTTCAATCGCAACACAATGCAGGGCTTACATTCACTGGCGATATCAGGGCTTTCCTGATCATAACTCAGACAAGTCTGTCTGGGTCCTTTTCTCTTGTTATGTACCATGCCACTTAACATCAGTCTATAAAGACACATCAGGGCTTTTTGTAAAAATATTTTTTAAAGTTTTATAGCTTACTGGAACATATCACCAAATTTCCAATTACTCTGTCATGTTAGAATACATTGTCCTCTAGTAAATATCTGAATACTGATATATGTTACATCACAATGTCATACTCTGTTTATAAATAGAACCAGAGTGTTTTTATATTGTTCTTTCCAAGTGACATGGCAAGTCTGCAGCGACTGTAATGACATGTTTCGATTTCAGTTCTTTGCCAGATACCCCTACTAATCAAATGTGCTGTTTTAGAAAGTGTTGCCATTTGCTATGTTAATTACCAAGTAATAAGTAACTCTTCCCAGCCCTGGACAACTGTTCTTTTCATTCTGGAGACAGCTCTTCAAATGGGCTGTGAGGGAGAGTATCTGAATAGAATTTGAAGTTTACAGAACCAGGCTCCATCTGATGTTTATAAGTAAATACATAATATAAATCAGAATTTGCATTGGATAAGCATTTGTAGTGGGTTCCCCCTGCCCCACTTTCAGGTGTACTATTTTTTTCCTACTTTTTTTTTCTTGCTTTTCCATTCCTTCTATCCTTCCATCTTCAAAAATACATATCCTTCCTCTCTGTCCCACCCTGGAATGACATTGGTTCCTTAAGTATCTTAGTATACTAGATAGTATAGTAGTGTCTTATCTTAATCTTGCAATATTCCCCACATGTGCTTCTGGAAAGTCTTCAGTAAGAAAGATGCCCAGGTAAGACTGGAATAGGTAAATCAAACGCTAGGGGACTCAGGAGTCTCAGAGATCTTTGGTATTTGTGGTCCAAGGCTCTGTATGGCCCGATTTAGCTATCTGAATCCACAAGAGGCAAGAATACACAGAAGAACTCTACAAAAAAGTTCTTAATGACCCGAACAACCATGATGGTGTGGTCACTCACCTAGAGCCAGACATCCTGGAGTGTGAAGAGGGCCTTAGGAAGCATTACTATGAGCAAAGCTAATGGAGATGATGGGGAATTCCAGCTGAGCTATTTAAAATCCTAAAGGATGCTGCTGTGAAGGTGCTGCACTCAATATGCCAGCAAATTTGGAAAACTCAGCAGTGGCCACAGGACTGGAAAAGGTCAGTTTTCATTCCAATCCCAAAGAAAGACAATGTCAAAGAATGTTCAAACAGCTGCACAATTGCACTTATTTCACATGCTAGCAAGGTAATGCTCAAAATCCTTCAAGCTAGGCTTCAACAGTATGTGAACCGAGAACTTGCAAATGTACAAGCTGGGTTTAGAAAAGGCAGAGGAACCAGAGATCAAATTGCCAACATCTATCGGATCATAGAAAAAGCAAGAGAATTCCAGAAAAAACATCTACTTCTGCTTCATTGACTCTGCTAAAGCCTTTGTGTGGATCACAAAAACTGTGGAAAATTCTTGAAGAGATGGGAATACCAGACCACCTGACCTGCCTCCTGAGAAACCTGTATGCAGGTCAAGAAGCAACAGTTAGAGCTGGACATGGAACAGACTGGTTCCAAATAGGAAAAGGAGTACGTCAAGGCTGTATATTGTCACTCTGCTTATTTAACTTATATGCAGAGTACATCATGCGAAATGCTGGGCTGAATGAATCACAAGCTGGAATCAAGATTGCTAGAAGAAATACCAATAACCTCAGAAATATCAATAACCAAGAGAAATATCAATAACCTCAGAAATATCAATAATCACCCAATGGCAAGAAATGAAGAGGAACTAAAGAGCTTTTTGATGAAGGTGAAAGTGGAGAGTGAAAAAGCTGGCTTAAAACTCGCCATTCAAAAAACTAAGATCATGGCATCCGGTCCAATTGCTTCTTGCAAATAGATGGGAAAAAATGGAAATAGTGACACACTTTATTTTCTTGGACTCCAGAATCACTGAAGACATTGACTGCAGCCATGAAATTAAAAGAAGCTTGCTATAACAAACCTAGATAGCATATTGAAAAGCAGAGACATCATTTTGCTGAAAAAGGTCTGTATAGTCAAAGCTATGGTTTTTCAATAGTCATGCATGGATGTGAGAGTTGAACCATATGAAGGCTGAGTGCTGAAGAATTGATGCTTTCTAACTGTGCTGTAGGAGAAGACTTCTGAGAGTCCCTTGGCCAACAAGGAGATCAAACCAGTGAATCCTAAAGAAAATCAATCCTGAATATTCATTGGAAGGACTGATGCTGAAGCTGAAGCGCCAATAATTTGGTCACCTGATGTGAACTGCTGACTGACTGGAAAAGACCCTGCTGCTGGGAAAGGTTGAAGGCAGGAGGAGAAGGGGCGACAAGGATGAGAGGTTGGATGGCATCTTTGACTCAATGGACATGAATTTGAGCAAACTCTAGCAGACAGTAAAGGACAGGGAAGCCTGGCACGCTGCAATCTATGGGGTTGTAAAGAGTCACACCTGACTGAGCAACTGAACAGCAACAGCAATAATCCACCAGAGGCAGTAGTTGGTGTTGGCTGGCTGCATTTTAGTCTGATGGTCTGCCTGATAGCAGGGCACTACTTACTGCATAGAGTCTTGACTCAGTTCAGTTCAGTCGCTCAGTCGTGTCCGACTCTTTGCCACCCCATGAATCGCAGCACGCCAGGCCTTCCTGTCCATCACCAACTCCCGGAGTTCACTCAAACTCATGTCCATCGAGTCAGAGATGCCATCCAGCCATCTCATCCTCTGTCATCCCCTTCTCTTCCTGTCCCCAATCCCTTCCAGCATCAGGATCTTTTCAATGAGTCAACTCTGCATGAGGTGGCCAAAGTATTGGAGTTTCAGCTTCAGCATCAGTCCTTCCAATGAACACCCAGGACTGATCTCCTATAGGATGGACTGGCTGGATATCCTTGCAGTCCAAGGGACTCTCAAGAGTCTTCTCCAACACCACAGTTCAAAAGCATCAATTTTTTGGTGCTCAGCTTTCTTCACAGTCCAACTCTCACATCCATACATGACCACTGGAAAAACCATAGCCTTGACCAGATGGACCTTTGTTGGCAAAATAATGTCTCTGCTTTTTAATATGCTGTCTAGGTTGGTTATAACTTTCCTTCCAAGGAGTAAGCATCTTTTAATTTCATGGCTGCAATCACCATCTGCCGTGATTTTGGAGTTCCCCAAAATAAAGTCTGACACTGTTTCCACTGTCTCCCCATCTATTTCCCATGAAGTGATGGGACCAGATGCCATGATCTTAGTTTTCTGAATGTTAAGCTTTAAGCCAACTTTTTCACTCTCCTCTTTCACTTTCATCAACGACTAGTTTAGACTTAATCCTGGCTCGGCTATGTACCAAAGTTGTGATTTTGGGCAAGGCAGCATCTCTCAATCCTAATTTCCTTATTAGTAGAGGAGGAGTAGAGCATGGTGGTTAAGAGCAAGGGACACAGGGTTTAGACTTGACTTTAGTGTTTGCTAATTTTGTGCTGTTGGGCTGTATGTGTGTATGTTATGTACATCAACATTAATAGTTCCCTCATCAGTAAAATAGTAAAAATCACTTCAATAGGGTTGTTATGAAGATTGACTTAATCTGTATAAAATTCTTAGATCAATGTGCAGCATATTAGCAGTTTTAGGAATGTCAGCTCTGGTGTTGACAGTGATGCAGAGGATAATGGTGATGTTTGTCCACAAGATGGGAGCAGCAACTGTTGTTAGGATTAAGTGACACAGGACTGTGAAAGCTCATAAATTACCACCTGATTCGTGGTTTCTCCTGGGTAGGCATTATTAGAATACTTGAAAAATACATAAACATGTAAAAAGGAAACTCAGGAGCCCATAATCTTATAACCTAAATATCCACTGTTAAATTTTAATATTATATGCAGACACACCTACCTCATTGTGGTCAGACTCACAGTTTAAATGTGAAAAAACCGTGAAATGTGTTTATACAAAACTTACACTATAAGAATGTCTTCTATACAATGTTGTTTTTTTAAAAACACCATTTTTAATGGTTGCATTTTGTTCTATAGTGTGGATCTCTATACATCATGTTTTATTTAACCATGAAGTTGATATTGGATATTTGTTCTCCTCATCACACATGATATTTAACTATATCAGTGTATTGCTGCAGTGCCAATGTTTGTTTATGATTGTGTGTCTGCATCTGTTTCTTTAGGTTATATTCTTAGATGTATAATTATGGGATAGAAAGAAATGAATGTTCTTATAGCAGTTGATATAGACATTATTTTTCACAAAGGATGGAGCAGTTTGCACTTTCTCAAGAACATGTGATACCGTTTTAAATGATCACATTAGTGAAGTTTTTTAAATTAAAATATAATTCAGAGCAATAGATTTATTATGCAGAAAAATCTTTCATCTTGTGGTATGTCTGGAGATATTTCTTCTTATTAAATTTTGTGGTTAATAGAGAATTACCAAATATACCACACATAAATTGTTAATTTTAAACTAATTAGGAGGGGCTTTGTTGGGTTTTTCCGCCACCATTACAAATAATACAGATTTTGTTTGTGGCAGAGTGTAGCAGAGTGCCTGTTAATAAGAAAGCTTTCCTTCTGATGGAATGTGAGTAAGATTTGCTAGATTTTTGGTGAGGGAGCGGAGGTGAAAGCTAAAGTCGATTGCATGTACTCGGGGCCAGCCAGTCCTAGTATGACATTTCAGTACATCTGCACAAAAGCCCTGGGAAGGGTATGATCCGACCCATTCTACAGTTGTTGAATTGAGACTCAGAGAGTTTCAGTAAATTTTTAAGGCCATGCAGCTAATAAAATGCATAATGGGTATCAAATTCAGTCTTGCTGGTTCCAAATTCCCCCTTTTTTCATTCCACTGAGTTGCTCCCAGGGAAACATGTCTGCAGAGGAATCATTCATTACGTGGCCAGATGCTACTCTGAGGAGGTCTTGTTAGTCTGAAGCAGTGGGGAGAGGGAAAGGCAGTGGCATCCCGAGGATGGAATTGGAGGTGGAGCCTGGCCAGGCTTGAGAGAATTCACAGCCGCCACCTACTAGAAGGAGAAGCGCATGCTGGAGTCGTGGTCTGAGCAGGTCCCCATCCTTTCATGTTATAAGCCGACACTTGAACAAAGTACTGTTGGCCCTGCAAAGTATTGAAACAGAGAGAATGATACATTGGGAGTTTTATTTAGTCAGTTTTACCCTGTGTCTGATGAACTCATTCATCCCATTACCCACACTTTAACTTTCTAGCTTTTCTTGACTACTATGTTTTTACATCATAATAAACTTGGGATGCCCTCTTAATTTCTTTGCTTTCTTTTTTCCAAAACTGGAATATCATAGTTGCTTTTTCTGACCTCCCCCCAAATATTATACACCAATTTTTAAGTCATAGTTCTGTAGGGTTTACCAAAACCTGCAATTTCTCACCCTTTATCTGTTTTTCCTTTTTTTCTCCTCCCTAGTGGCATATGCTATCATCTTTTTCTAACTGATCATCTTGCTTTATAAAATTTACAAGTTGTAATGAACACATTTTCAGAATAATAATTAAAGATCTGGTTCATTCTTCTAGTGGTTGCATAGTACTGCACTTTGGTTAAACACATTTATTTATTTAACCAATCCCTCATTGGTGGACAGATCGTTTCCACATTTTACGATACAATAAATAATACTGTAATAAATATTCTTTACTCAATTTTTTTTAATTAAATCTTTGATGTTACTTCCTTTTAAAAACCATTATTAAAACAATAGTTTATATCTTTAATGTCTTAAGATATCAAGAATTAAGGAGTTGTGGCTGTATGGAGGTTCTTCAAAAAAAATAAGAACTTCCATATGATCCAGCAATTCCACATCCAGATATTTATCCAAAGAAAACAAAACACTGATTTCAAAATATATATTCATCTGAATGTTCATAGCAGCATTATTTACAATAAGCAAGGTGTGGAAGCAATCCGTGTCCATCAGCATATGGATAAAGATGTCACACACACACACACACACACAGACAATGGACTCAGTCATAAGAGTGAAGTTTTGTCATTTGCAGCAACATGGATGGGCCCAGAGGATATTAGTGAAATAAACCAGAAAAAGACAAATACTGTATGATATCACTTATATGTAGAGTCTAAAAAATAAAACAAACTAGTAAATATAGCAAAAAGGAAACAGACTCACAGATATAGAGGACAAGCTAGTGGTTACCAGTAGGGAGAGAGAAGTAGGGAGGAGAGAGAAAGGAGAAGAGAATTAAGAGGTACAAACCACATAAAAAATAAAGAAGATACAACAGGTATGTAATGTACAACACAGGGAATAGAGCCAAGATTTTATATGTTTAAATGAAGTATAATCTATAAAAATATTGGATCACTACATTCTACACCTGAAACTAATATAACATTATAAATAAATGATACTTCTATTTATATATTTATTTTTGGCCGTGCCCCGTGGCATGTGGGAGCTTAGTTCCCCAGTCAGGATCCAACCTGCGCCCTCTGCAAGTGCAGTGGAATCGTGGAGTCTTAACCACTGAACCTCCAGGGAAGTCTCACATGCTTCAATTTTTAAAAAAGAATTAAGTTGTTTTTTGTTTGATTGTAGTATTTTAAAATGTTTTGTATGGTTTTATGTTTTTGCTTTGAGGAATTTTTTTTTCCCCCCAAAAGGATATTTCAGAAGTCAGCACTTGTTAAAGCATTCATTGCTTGTAAAATCTGTAAAATAGTGTTTGAAGTTAAAGAAAATAGCAATCTTTGTAGAGCCTTTGCCAGGGATTTAATAACAGTGGCCTTACCTATTATAAACTTAATTTTTGTAACACTAAAAATGGGTTTCTATGTGTCTCAACGCTATGGAGACTCTGTAGAAGTGTAAATCTGCTTCTAGGCTTTTATGTGATTAGGGTAGCGTCTGCATTACTCTCATTGCATGGCCAAGTGGAAAAACTTAATCCCTATAAAAATTAGTTCAAATATTAGAGAGTTCTCTGTGGAGAGTTTTCCATTTTTATCACCATATCACTTTTTCTTTTAAGCAATGGAAATTCCCTTGGGTTCTCTCTGGCCCTCTTCCATCATGTGAGCTATAGTGTTGGGAATCAGATGCTGATAGCATCTCTGGGGGCCACCCACTCAGGGGTTTGTTTGTTCTGCTAATCCATAGTTTTGGCCCCTGGTGTAGACGTGTAAGTAAGATGAAAAGTTAAGATTCTGGGATGATGACCCAACCACCAAGAAGTCTATTAGAATAAGCTGGTTCAAACTTGAAGAGGTGCAACCTAACACAGCTTTTTAATTCTGGGCTTCAGGATTATGCTTTACAGATAACTGTTTTAATTGACTAGCCTTTTAGAAAAACAAAATTCTCCCTCTGCCTCTCACATTTGAAGGTCCTAAGATATTAATTATTTGAGTTGGATAAAAAAAAATACAGGTTTAAGTTTACCTAAAACCTTTTTTAATTAAAAAAAATTGATGATCCAGTTTCGTTGCATTAATTGTTTGAGGAAATATAGGGTTTGTTCCAGTCTGAACTGAGTTGTTAGGTGTTTTTATATACTGCATTTCATATGCTCATATAGTTTGTAGTTCTATAAATAATTAACATTTAGATTGGTTAAACGAATAAGCACAGTTTGTTCCAGTTTTTCATTCACAGTTTAAGTTAGTTCAGGTTACTGAGAAGTGTAGTGCAACCATATATAGTTTCTTTTTTTGTGAAAGCAGATTTAGACACACTTTTTTTTTTTTTTGTAATCAAGGGAAAAGGATTTCTCTCAGGAAATTGTGTGACTCCAGTTGATGACTGATCTCAACCGAGGCTGTCGGGGTGAGGGTTAGATGAGGCTGTTATTTTTACCATCAGACAGGGAGTCAAAATTGGATCTCTGAGAGCCTTTGATCCCTCCCCCCACTCCCGAGATTAAACTGTGATCCAGAAAGCAGCAGCTTTCAAGGCTTGCATGAGGCCAGTCTTTTTCTGATCTCTGTAGAACATGGCAGCTTACAAAGTGGTTCATGCTGTCTGCTCACTCCTTTGTGGGGTTCAGATTATGGATACCAGACATATTATGCTTAATGAGTGGCAGTTGTTGCCAGAGGAATGGGCGTTGGCTGTTGCTTCCAAAGTAGGCATTTGCTACGAATATCCCAGCACAGACATCAGGGGCAGGGGAACAGGGAGTGTGACGGGAGGACTTGGCCTTTACCGTTGTAAGTCCTGTGATTGTGTATTTCAGGGTCTGCAGGTTTTCCATGATGATTTCTCCAGCCAAAGGACAAAAGTCTTTAGACATGCTCCATTCCACTGGATGGAAAGGGGAGGGTGGGGGAAAAGAGAGGGAGAGAGAAAAATAGAGAAAGAAAAAGGAAGAATAGTCATCTATCAAGAATCTCTCTCAAAAACAGTGAAGTTTATCATCTTCCCCTATATTGGCAACCTAACAGTTCCCAGGGTAAGGCAGTTTCCACGTCCATCATTATTTTTTTTAAAACAAAAGCAGGAAAAAAGCAATCACTCACTCAACAGTGATTGTGCGTGCTAAGTCACTTCAGCTGTGTATGACTCTTTGTGACCCCATGGACTGTAGCTGGCCAGGCTCTTCTGTCCAGGGGATTCTCTAGGCAAGAATACTGGAATGGATTGCCATGCCCTCCTCCAGGGGATCTTCCTGACCCAGGGATTGAACCTGCATCTCTCAAGTCTCCTGCAGTGGCAGGCAGGTTCTTTATCCCAGCACCACCTGGTATGTATTTATGTATATAGACCCACACATGCCAAGACATATTATATATAAGTTTGTTGTATATGGAAGATAAGTTATTTGTTACATGTGAGAAGTGAAGGCATCATTAGAATATTACCTTCTATTTGTTCCCCAGGTCTGGTTTCTCTTTCACCATTTTGCTGAGAGTTTTACTTGAAGATCCCAGGGGTATTCTTCTCACAAATAAAGAAGCCTCCTTTCATGCCCTCCTGCATAATTTGACTCCTCCTTCTAGAATAATTCTCTTTCTTTAGTGTCCTATGCTCTACTCCTCTGGCTTTGCTTCTCCTCCATGATAGTGTCTTCCAGACTTTTTCACTGGCTTCTCTTCAGCTGGAGAATTTGGGATTGTGGCTGAGCTCCCCACATACCTGACATCTCCAAAGCGGGTGTTCCTTCACAGTTAAATCTAACACTCAAATTGTAACACCCCATTTTACTGTGAGACATGCTCTTTCATAACATTTACCACTGGTTGGAAAAACCCATGGTCAGGAGAGAGACATTGTACATTATCAGTAAAAAGCATCTTAAGTGACCGTTTACACATGGCAGGATTTGAGGCAATCCTAAATGGAGCATGAGCTTAAGTCACATGGAAGACAAGGCCTGCATATTTCTAAGCCTCATGATGATGAGCTATAAGCCTTAAGATTTAAATTATATTCTCTATGACACTTAAATACTTCAAAATTAAGCCAAACCATCTAAATCCTGCTGCTCCCCCAGACTCAGACAATTCCTCTGCTTGGAAATACTCCATTAAGTACTTTTTCTTATAGGAATGTTTCTCTTCTCTTTTTCTTAATTCTAACTCATGACTTAGCCACACATCTAGTCAACCAACCTAAAACTTGGTGCATCCTTGCCTCCTCTTTTTCTCCAATTCCTCACAACCAGTTGATTACTATACCCAGTAAATTCTGTTTTTGAATGCCTCCCATAAATTTCCCTCTTCCCCTACTGAAGCTATTCTAGAGCAGACTCATAATCATGAGCATCAACTCTGCAATTGATTTTTTTTAGGCCTAATTAATAAACTCTCCTAATTGATTTTTCTGTTCACCTCCATATCCTTATATACAATCTTATTATAACCTGCATTATAGTTTTAAGATGAAGATCGAATTATTTAGTTTCTCTGCCTAAAATCTTTTCACAGTGTCTAGTTGATTTCCAAGTGAGGTGAAATCTTAACAAGGCATTCAAGGACCTTCACAGGCTAGTCCCAACCTTATTCTACTATCCTTATGTTCTGCCATTTCCCAAAGCAAAGTCCTTGCTTTATAAATCTCTGTTGCCTGGCTATTATTCTGTGTGTTTTTATGCCTCTGTCTTGTGTTCATCTTCCAACTTTGCTTGTCGAAACCCTACTAATCCTCTGAATTCCTTAGGAATAATTAATTAAATACATCTTTTTCTGTGTTCCCAAAGTACTTCATTTGTATAAAAATAATATTTAAAACACATAATTATGCTTTATTGTATGTGTCTCTTCTTCTTGTTAGATGTTGGGAAATTTAAGAATAAGAAAAGTGTTCGTCACATTTTCCCTCTAGATCCACCCGTGGATCTGTGTTCTTGGTGTATAGAAGATGCTTACTAAATATTTCACAAATCAAATACATATATATTTGTTTTCTTGTGTGCATTTGCATATGTACACATGCTCACACACACACAATCCAGAATAGACTGGTTTTCCAACAGAGATATTTTTCTCATGTGAATCTTCTCCTTCTCCAGACTCCTGCCCTTTGAAGCTCTCAGGCACATTATAAAGTTTAATTAGAATCAAATGATTAAGGTTTTATGTTTACTCTCAAATCAAGCCTATACCTTATTATAAAAACATATTATAAAAAATATATATGGATGCATTTTAATATATGTGTTTTATATATGTGTGTATATATGTATAATTTTTTTCCAAATGTTTTATTATGCTTATGAGCTCTTAGCTCTTGAAAAAGCCAAGTTTCTTAAAGTCAAATTGGAGAGAGTTTGTAATCAGAGAATAATGTTGCATATTATTTTAAGCTAAAGAAAAAAGAGCAGTCACTGAGAGAATTATCACAAACAAAATGAAAATCAGTAGCACATGTGCAAGGACATTTATAAAGAACAAAGAATATAGGAAAATTCTAGAAACAAAAATATCTTTGGTTGCCATTGAGACATATATGGTTGACTGATGTGGTGAAGCCCCAAGCCCAGGGCTGAGGATCAAGAGTTTCTGATTTTGGGCAAAGGATTCAGGGTAATATCCAAAAGAAGAGCTAAGGATTAGTGGGAACAAGACCAGATTATTTGAGAAATGATTAATGAAAAGTTGCTCAGAGATGCAGTATTTAAAATTTCTGAAGAAACAACAATTTATTTTTGAATAAGAGCTATCATGTTATATTGAAATATGTTCTACAAAGCATATTTCAGATGGAAAAGAGGGCCTGGCTTCTTGAAAAACAGCACACAAAAAAACAAATAGAAGCAGGTTTGTAGGGAGGTATGGTCCTCTTTAGGAGTTAATAGAAAGGTTTAAATGTTTAAGTCTAATTTGATCTTATAATGTGTGTAGATTTCAACAGGGGAAGGATTTAGAGAAAGAGAAGACTCACATGAAAGGAAAAAAATTCTCCACATTGGAATGGCTAGTCCATTCTGGGACAACCTATAGTTTTTTTTCCCTCCATGTACATCCTTGGGTTGGTAGGCTATTTTGACATAAAGAAAGGTGATTCTGCTCACTCCTGGAAATAGAATGAATAGGATCACTTTGAGAGTCAACTGGGAGTTCTAAGAAGGCAACTTAGTAAGGTCTCTCTGGAAAGTTATGTGTAGGTAGTTTAAAGACTTAATATTAAAGCCACGAGAAAAATCACTTATAAGTCTGCTCTAAATCCCTGAAGGGTTGGAGCTGTGTATATGAAGTTTAAAACTATATAAGACTTATAATTTTCAGATAAAGATCAGGGCAACTGTTTCTACTTAGGTCTGGGAAATAGAAGCAGGGTTCAATCATGCAATAGCTCACAGCAGTTGAACATCAGTAAAAAAGGTGCCAGATAAAACCTAGGTGTTAGTATTTCTTAACATTTGGCTCTGGCTCAAACTGAATCAGTGTATTTATATCAAATAGCTATGAATATTTTAAATGTGATTTGCTATTTTAACAAATATTTCACTTTTATCTAAGCTTTAGAAACTTCAGCTGGGCATGAGAGTTCTAGCTGAACCATCCTCATTTTTCTGATGACAGTTATGTAAACCACAGACTGAAAGCTTAAGAAGGAAAAGAGCTCCTGATGGTTTGGCCTTATCATTTGAAGTCTACAATGTAAGGAGAAATGTCCCAGGGAGAAGGGTAGAAAATGCATGCCTGGAAGCGTTAGGGTACGCAAGCAGAGAACTTAGTCAAAATGCAGGTCAATTTCATGCCTCATGGTGTGGATTGAGTGATTAACAAACCCTGAAGCCTTGTAACAGTGTTAGAACTGAAGAGGCCATCCAGAGTCTGCCGGAGCCTCAGTGACACATGCACTGCTATGTGATGATGAGGACCGTATAAAAGTAAAGGCATAAAGAGGTAACACTGCAGCAATGTCTAGTTTCTCTTCAATTGATTAAAAAAAAAAAATGTAAAACTCGCTATTGTCCAGCTTCTCCCTCAAATCTGAAATGACTCCAAGTCTAGAGAAGTTGTTTTACCCTCTTCACACATCAGGAGGACAGACTCTAGAAGGTATCCTCTTGTCCAGGCCCTAACCAAGCTTTGCACTTGAGCCTCACCAGTCTCTTGACTTCAGACCCATTGCTTATGCTATTTTCTCTTTTGGTATGCTCGCCTTTCCCCAAGTCTTCTACACACTTCATTCAAACCCCTGGTTCCAGGACCCTTCCTTTCTACAGCTTTTCTTGGCTTTCCAAGGGAAGCCCCTTTGCAAAACTCCCCACGGCAATTGTAATACATGTTACCTTGCACTTGCTTTATTATTTTGTATCTGAGAGATCTGTCTCCTCTTTAGTCTATGAGCTCTCTGAGAGCCTGAACCAAGCTGCATTAGTACCAGTTTCCAAAGCATCTGTCACAGCACCTAGCACCATATAGGTGGCTCAGTATATACTGGGCAAACTGAATACTTAATTCATGACTTTGGAATGCTTGAAGACTAAGATAGACAGAAATCTGACCCTGGTACTTAAAGAATAAGAAAACAGTGTTAGAACAGAAAAAATTACAGTCAAAAGAGAACAGAAGTTATTTGAGCTGCTTAATAAGTAGTTGAGATGGAGATTAATTCCTGGCTTTCAGATTCCCAGCATCCCAGGCTGTTCACTTGTCTATACTGCCTCTGAGGACCCCCAAAACTGAAGTTTATTTCCTATTCCCTATCAGCATGTCTGTGGAACCAAAACAGCATTTTTGCTGGTCACACTCACCCGGCGCCTTAGCTAATGAATGGAATTTGGCTAGACTGCCCAGCCCAGCACCAGAGCATTATGAAATCTTCCCTTGATCCATCTAATTGTGCAGTTTCTACCCTTTCAGGCCAACCATAGCACAAGAGGAAGAGAGAGGGAGAGGGGAACGTGCCGAGAAACCTGGAGAGAGATCAAATATAGTCATTTCTAGAGATGAGAAGATCTGTCTCACTAAAGCATGAACCCGCCCCCCACTTGTGAGTTTTAAATTGGGAACTGACCTGAAAACTCTGAATCTGGGGATTCTGTTTAGGTCTGGCAACATACGAGATTGGAGCCGCTTGCATTTTTTATTTTAAATTCCCTTGGTAGTTCGAGGAGCAGGGGCATGCATTACTTTCAAACAAGAATCTTTATTGTTTGCATAGCACAGAGTCTTCCAGTTAATTAGAAAAACATTTTTTTCCCAAATTAAATTTCCCTAGAAAAACAATGATTTAAGTTAAGGGTGAAAGGCTTTTTTTTTTTTTTTTTTTGGGTGGGGGGACATTAGTAAATCCTTCCTGCAACTATTACTTCTAGAAGACTAAAAGTGCAGTTGTAATTGGAAGGCTATATTCGTTTCTTTATTGTCAGATTCTGCTATCCATAAAAATAATATGCGTCTACTTGTATAGGTTATGTACTGTCTTGGTTTTGCCTGCCATATGACAGAGCTACCTATAGATACAGACATGATGAAGAGATTCTAAATGTTCAGGATTTTGAAAAGTGCATAGCACTACAAAAGACTACAAATAACAACAACAAAACTCAGCTCCACAATGTGATCTATTTGCTTCTTTATCTCCTAATGGCTTTCCGCTTATGACTCTTATCTGAATTTGTACTTTCTTTTGATCCTCTTTGCTTTCTAAATAAAATATATAATTTTTGTGATTCTTACTAGTACTGAGAGTTCTTTCTCTTTTTCCAAGCATGGCATGAAATGTTTGTTGAAGGAATGCTAATCTTTCAGAGGCCCAGCTGCTGTCAGTTTAATGTCTTCAGTGAGATTTACAGAGCTTCACCTCTTGTACTTTTTTGGTCTCTTAACCAGAGGTGCCTTTAAGTAAAAATTTCTTCAGTAATTTCTGCAGTTTGGGGATGAGAAAGTCTGAATGATCTCCACTACTGGAGTTACTGGAAGTATAAGTAACCCCCAAATCCCAGATCATATAGAAATCACTTTTTTTTCTTTTTGTTTATAGGATCTCTTTCCTTAGTAGACTCATCTACTGGATTTTCCCAGAACATTAAATCAAGAGTTAGGAAGGTCTCAGATTTATCACAAACTACAAAGTGCAAAATCTCCTTATGTCACATCTAAGATTAGGTGGTATGATAGGGTGGCTTTTAGAGACAGCACAAAGAGGCAGAAGGAGAAAGTCAGAGCTTGGTTCCAACCACATTTAGATCAGATAATTCCAGGGGGTGCTGGAGTTGACCCATATGGCTTGCAAGAGCTGATTATTAAAATTTCAGGAATTTTTCCAGCTAGAAGTTAAACATAGCCATCATTGAAAGTTAAATTGCATAAATTTATAGTTAAATAAATTGTGTTTAGAAGACAGTAAATAATCAAAACTCATGACTTCCTAATTTACTGCGTTTTACTATTAATTATGATCTTAATATTATAGATACATGTTTTACCAGTATGGTAGAAATAGCATGTAATGATGTACTACTACACTCATCTCCCCAGTCTCATTAGTGGACATCACATTGGTAGCTTCACATTGGGTGTGGTGGGAATATGTGCAGCATAGAAGTCAGCAAATGCTATGAAACCAAAGCTGGATTTTTTGTTTTGTGGACTGTCTACACCAGGTATTGGCAAACTATAGTTAAAAGCCAAATCTTGCCAGAGGTCAGGCTTTTACATTTTTAAAGGACTGTAAACACACATGCACACACATACACACACACACACAGAATATGGGACAGAGACCATGTGTAGTCCACAAAACCTAATATGTTTACTCTCTGGTCCTTTGTAGGAGAAATTTGCTGACTGCTAGTCTAGACTTAAGAAAGTGATGGAGAGTTAATAATTCAAATTAAAGTTAAATGTCTCTGTGGCTGTTACATTATGAGTAACACAAAATAATTGAGGAAATATTCTTCCAATACTCAGAACTATTACTTGATTCTCCTCCTGCCCTCAATCTTTCCCAGCATCAAGATCTTTTCCAATGAGTCAGTTCTTTGCATCAGGTGGCCAAAGTACTGGAGCTTCAGTTTCAGCAGCAGTTCTTCCAGGAATATTCAGGGTTGATTTCCTTTAGAATTGATTGGTTTGATCTCCCCAAAGCCCAAAGGACTCTCAAGAGTCTTCTCCAGTGCCACAGTTTGAAAGCATCAATTCTTCAGCACTCAGCTGTCCTTATGGTCCAACTCTCACATCTGTATATGACTACTGGAAAAACCATAGCCTTGACTCTATGGACCTTTGTTGGCAAAGTAATGTCTCTGCTTTTTAATATGCTGTCTAGGTTTGTCATGGCTTTCCTTCCATGGAGCAAGCATCTTTTAATTTCATGACTGCAGTCACTGTCTGCAGTGATTTTGGAGCCCAACATAATAATCTGTCACTGCTTCCACTTTTCCCCCTTCTATTTGCCATGAAGTGATGGGACTGGGTGCCATGATTTCAATTTTTTTAATGTTGAGTTTCTAGCAAGCTTTTTCACTTTCCTCTTTCACTCTCATCAAGAGGTTCTTTAGTTCCTCTTTGCTTTCTGACATCAAGGTGGTATCATCTGCATATCTGAGGTTGTTGATATTTCTCTGAGCAGTCTTGACTCTAGCTTGTGATTCATCAAAGCTGGCATGATTTACTCTGCATAGAAGTTAATTAAACAGGGTGACAATATACAGCCTTGTCATACACCTTTCCCAGGTTTGAATCAATCCATTGTTCCATGTCCGGTTCTGATTGTTGCTTCTTGACCTGCATACAGGTTTCTCGGGAGGCAGGTACAGTGGTCTGGTATTCCCATCTCTTTAAGAATTTCCCACAATTTGTTGTGGTCCACATAGTCAAAGGCTTTAGCATAGTCAGTGCAGCAGAAGTAGATGTTTTTCTGGAATTCCCTTGTTTTCTCCATGATCCAATGGATGTTGGCAATTTGATCTCTGGTGGTTCCTCTACCTCTTCAAAACCCAGCTTGTATATCGGGAAGTTCTGAGTTCACATACTGCTGAAGCCTAGCTTGAAGGATTTTGAGCATAACCTTGCTAGTATGTGAAATGAGTTCAGTTGTGTGGTAGTTTGAACATTCTTTGGCATTGCCCTTCTTTAGGATTGGAATGAAAACTGACATTTTCCTGTCCTGTGGCCACTGCTAAGTTTTCCAAATTTGTTGATGTACTGAGTGTGGCCCTTTAACAACATCATCTTTTTGGGATTTGAAATAGCTCAGGTGGAATTCCATTAGCTCCTTTAATTTTGTTCATATCAATGCTTCCTAATGGACTTCCCTGATAGCTCAGTTTGTAAAGAATCTTCCTGCAATGCAGGAGACCCTGGTTCGATTCCTGGGTCAGTAAGATCTGCTGGAGAAGGGATAGGCTACCCAATCCTGTATTCTTGGGCTTCCCTTGTGGCTCAGCTGGTGAAGAATCCACCTGCAGTGTGGGAGACCTGGGTTAGATCCCTGGGTTGGGAAGATCCCCTGGAGAAGGGAAAGGCTACCCACTCCAGTATTCAGGCCTGGGGAATTCCACAGACTGTATAGTCCATGGGGTTGCAAAGAGTCGGACATGACTGAGTCACTTTCACTTTCACTTTCATTTTCAATGCTTCCTAAGGCCCACTTGACTTCTCACTCCAGGGTGTCTGGCTCTAGGTCAGTGATCACACCATGGGGGTTATCTGGGTCATAAAAACCTTTTTTGTATAGTTCTTCTGTGTATTCTTGCCACCTCTTCTTAATCTCTTCTGCTTCTGTTAGGTCCTTGCTGTTTCTGTCCTTTATTGTGCCCATCCTTGCATGAAATATTCCCTTGGTATGTCCAGTTTTTTTTTTTTTTAAATGTCTAGTCTTTCCCACTCTATTGTTTTCCTCTGTTTCTTTGCATTCTTCATTTAAGAAGGCTTTCTTTTTTAAAAAAATTTAATTAATTAATTTATTATAATTAAGAAGGCTTTCTTATCTCTTCTCGCTATTCTCTGTATTCTCTGGAACTCTGCATTCAGTTGGGCATATCTTTCCATTTCTCCTTTGCCTTTCACTTCTCCTTTTCTTGCTCAGCTATTTGTAAAGCTTCCTCAGACAACCACTTTGCCTTCTTGCATTTCCTTTTCTTTAATATGGTTTTGGTCTCTGCCTCCTGTACAATGTTATGAGCCTCTGTCCATAGTTCTTCAGGCACTCTGTCTACCAAAGTTGAACTCTTGAATCTATTTGTCACCTCCACTGTATAAACACAAGGGATTTGATTTAGGTCATATGTGAATGGTCTAGTGGTTTTCCCTACTTTCTTCAATCTAAGCCTGAATTTTGCAATAAAGAGTTCATGATCTGAGTCACAGTCAGCTCCAGATCTTGTTTTAGAGCTTCTTCATCTGTGGCTGCAAAGAACATAATCAATCTGATTTCAGTATTGACCATCTGATGATGTCAGTGATTAGAATCATCTCTTGGGTTGTTGGAAGAGGTTTTTTTCTATGACCAGGGTGATCTCTTGACCAAACTGTTAGCCTTTGCTCTGCTTCATTTTTCTCTCCAAGGGCAAATTTGCCTGTTATTCTGGGTATATTTTGACTTCCTATTTTTGCATTCCAATCCCCTATGATGAAAAGGACCTTTCTTTTTGGTGTTAGTTCTAGAAAGTATTGTAGGTCTTCAGAGAATAGGTAAACTTTAGCTTCTTCTTCAGCATCAGTGATTGGGTCATAGACTTGGATTATTGTGATGTTGAAAGGTTTGCCTTGGAAACAAACAGAGATTCTTCTGTCATTTTTGAGATTGTGCCCAAGGGCTACATTTCAGACTCTTTTGTTGACTATAAAGACTACTCCATTTCTTCTAAGGGAATCTTGCTCACAGTAGTAGATATAATGGGCTGCTTAACTAAATTAGCTCATTCCTGTCCATTTTAGTTCACTGATTCCTAAGATGTTGATGTTCAGTCTTGCCATCTCCTGCCTAACCATGACCAATTTACCTTGATTCATGGACCCAGCACTGCACGTTCCTATGAAGTATTGTTCTTTACAGCATTGGACTTTACTCACCATCAGACACATCCACAGCTAAGCATTGTTCTTTCTTTGGCCCAGCCACTTCATTCTTCCTGGAACTATTAGTAATTTCCCTCTGCTTTTCCCCAGTAGCATATTGAACACCTTCTGACCTCAGGGGCTCATCTGCATGTGTCATATCTTTTTGCCTTTTCACGCTGTCCATGTGATTCTCTAGGCAAGACTACTGGAGTGGGTTGCCATTTCCTTCTCCAGGGGACCACATTTCGTCAGAACGCTTCACTGTGACCTGTCTGTCTTGGATGGCCCTGCACTGTGTGGCTCATAGCTTCATTGACTTACACAGGCCTCTTTGCTATGACAAGGCTGTGATCCATGAAGGGGATAGGCTGTGAGGGATTTATAAGAAAATGTATGGTATATTTTATTATTATTATTTTAAAATTGTGTGCTACATATCCTATCAGTAAAATTTATTAGAAGACTGGTGTGTGTATGTGTGTGTGTACTTTTGTTCCTCAGAGATCCAGCTGTTAAATATTTACCATCATACTGCTGGATAAGTGCTAGATGGTTGCTCAGATAAAGTATGAGTGTGGATGTATCCTGACTAGCAGGGTGTAGTGTCCACAGAGGGTAGATTTCTCAAGCATAACTTAGGTAACATTCTGTTATCTAAGATGAAAATGAGGTATGTAAGTCTCTTAAGAGTCAGGAATGGCACAGTGAGGGAATCTGGGACAAATGTTCATTTCCAAAGGAATTACCATTTAGGAGGCCTGTCCCGTGGCCAAGACCCAGACACTGGTCAGTACGGGTGCTCAGACTCCTCACATCAGCGCTGCTTGCCCAAACCGGGACTAGCCCAGAAACTAGCGCGGCGTGCAGCTTGAAGGGCAGGCATCTGTGGACTTGATGGTAATGAGGGTGGCAGCATCACGGGCTGGCCAACCGAAACCTCAGTGTTGGCTGTATGTATGGCGAGACAGCCTAGCCTACTCCCTCTGATGGCCTGAAAGAGCTCCATGCCTAAACAGGGTCATCGGCTTCATTATTATTATAGTCTTTATTACATTTTATTATTATACATCATTATTATTGATATTTTATTTCATGATTATCTGGGTTTTATGAATGGGCACTGTGGCCTGAAAATGGAAACATTGGTCATTAATTCCTATAAGCCTCTCACTTTTCCTTTTTCTTTGGAACACTGCTGTATAAAACACCCAGCAGATTACTGCTTTTCTAATTCATTGATTATTCCTTGCCATTTCTCAACTTCAGAATGGTTGTGACAACATTTCTTGATTATCTTAGCTATGAATTTTTATATTCTTTTTTGTATTTTCTCCATCAATACTCAACTGCTTTCCTTTCCCTGCAGCCTTTTCCACTGAGAAATAGTTATTAGTTTCTCTTATTCTTTAATTTGTGCAAATTGAAGGTGTAGCAATGTAAAAGTGTCCTAGGCCAAACTTACTTCAAATTCTTCTTTTCCAATTTTTCTTACAAGATCTCTCTTTTTGCTTCACTCTCTAGGATTAGGGAAAGCCTTTGTTACTTGTTATTTTATTAGCCTTATTAATTTCACCTTTCCTCAAATATTTGAGAATATTTGTCTCAAATATTTGGGAATTTTTTTTATATATATATGATAAAGCTGAAAGCCAATGTTGAGTCAAGACTATAATAAAATCAGTACAGTACTTTTCAACTGAATGATTTGTCAAATCAGATTTTAGGTTACTTATAAAAATATTCTAAGAAGATAGTACACCCTATGTACAATTGTGTGTGATAATTTGTTATGTAAGGCGTATTATGAAAATGAGAGCTTTTGGGTTTGATCTGTTTTTCTCAAATAAGAAGTAACTAGTAACATTTTACATCAAGTTTATAAAGTTTTAATTTTTTCTCCACAAATAAAACTAACTTTTATAAGTAAATACTGAGTTTTATGAGGTTCTCCCATAGCTCAGTGGTAAAGATTCCACCAGCAATGCAGGAGACACGGAGACCAGTGTTTGATCTCTGGGTCAGGAAGATCCCCTGGAATAGGAAATGGCAACCCACTTTAGTAATCTTTCCTGGAAAATTCCATGAGCAGAGTAACCTGGTGGGCTATAGTCCATAGTGTTGCAAAGAGACAGACACAGCTGAGTGACTGAACAACAACGATAGCTCTATTTTTAAAGCTTTTTAAAGGAACCTAAATTAATCCTTTGTCTGTTTCTTCATTTGCTATTATTTTCTCCCAATCTGAGGGCTGTCTTTTCACCTTACTTATAGTTTCCTTTGTAGTGCAAAAGCTTTTAAGTTTCATTAGGTCCCATTTGTTTAGTTTTGCTTTTATTTCCAATATTCTGGGAGGTGGGTCATAGAGGATCTTGCTTTGATTTATGTCGGAGAGTGTTTTGCCTATGTTTTCCTCTAGGAGTTTTATAGTTTCTGGTCTTACATTTAGATCTTTAATCCATTTTGAGTTTATTTTTGTGTATGGTGTTAGAAAGTGTTCTAGTTTCATTCTTTTACAAGTGGTTGACCAGTTTTCCCAGCACCACTTGTTAAAGAGGTTGTCTTTTTTCCATTGTATATCCTTGCCTCCTTTGTCAAAGATAAGGTGTCCATAGGTTCATGGATTTATCTCTGGGCTTTCTATTCTGTTCCATTGATCTATATTTCTGTCTTTGTGCCAGTACCATACTGTCTTGATGACTGTGGCTTTGTAGTAGAGTCTGAAGTCAGGCAGGTTGATTCCTCCAGTTCCATTCTTCTTTCTCAAGATTACTTTGGCTATTCGAGGTTTTTTGTATTTCCATACAAATTGTGAAATTCTTTGGTCTAGTTCTGTGAAAAATACTGTTGGTAGCTTGATAGGGATTGCATTGAATCTATAGACTGCTTTGGGTAGAATAGCCATTTTGACAATATTAATTCTTCCAATCCATGAACACGGTATGTTTCTCCATCTGTTTGTGTCCTCTTTGATTTCTTTCATCAGTGTTTTATAGTTTTCTATGTATAGGTCCTTTGTTTCTTTAGGTAGATATACTCCTAAGTATTTTATTCTTTTTGTTGCAATGGTGAATGGTATTGTTTCCTTAATTTCTCTGTCTGTTTTTTCATTGTTAGTATATAGGAATGCAAGGGATTTCTGTGTGTTAATTTTATATCCTGCAACTTTACTATATTCATTGATTAGCTCTAGTAATTTTCTGGTAGAGTCTTTAGGGTTTTCTATGTAGAGGATCATGTCATCTGCAAACAGTGAGAGTTTTACTTCTTCTTTTCCTATCTGGATTCCTTTTACTTCTTTTTCTGCTCTGATTGCTGTGGCCAGAACTTCCAACACTATGTTGAATAGTAGTGGTGAGAGTGGGCACCCTTGTCTTGTTCCTGATTTCAGGGGAAATGCCTTCAATTTTTCACCATTGAGGGTGATGCTTGCTGTGGGTTTGTCATATATAGCTTTTATTATGTTGAGGTATGTTCCTTCTATTCCTGCTTTTTGGAGAGTTTTAATCATAAATGAGTGTTGAATTTTGTCAAAGGCTTTCTCTGCATCTATTGAGATAATCATATGGTTTTTATCTTTCAATTTGTTAATGTGGTGTATTACATTGATTGATTTGCAGATATTAAAGAATCCTTGCATTCCTGGGATAAAGCCCACTTGGTCATGGTGTATGATTTTTTTAATATGTTGTTGGATTCTGTTTGCTAGAATTTTGTTAAGGATTTTTGCATCTATGTTCATCAGTGATATTGGCCTGTAGTTTTCTTTTTTTGTGGCATCTTTGTCTGGTTTTGGAATTAGGGTGATGGTGGCCTCATAGAATGAGTTTGGAAGCTTACCTTCTTCTGCAATTTTCTGGAAGAGTTTGAGTAAGATAGGTGTTAGCTCTTCTCTAAATTTTTGGTAGAATTCAGCTGTGAAGCCATCTGGTCCTGGGCTTTTGTTTGCTGGAAGATTTTTGATGACAGTTTCGATTTCCTTGCTTGTGATGGGTCTGTTAAGATCTTCTATTTCTTCCTGGTTCAGTTTTGGAAAGTTATACTTTTCTAAGAATTTGTCCATTTCATCTGCAGCTCAATTCCAGAAAAATAAATGACCCAATCAAAAAATGGGGCAAAGAACTAAACAGACATTTCTCCAAAGAAGACATACAGATGGCTAACAAACACATGAAAAGATGCTCAACATCACTCATTATTAGAGAAATGCAAATCAAAACCACAATGAGGTACCATTACACGCCAGTCAGGATGGCTGCTATCCAAAAGTCTACAAGCAATAAATGCTGGAGAGGGTGTGGAGAAAAGGGAACCCTCTTACACTGTTGGTGGGAATGCAAACTAGTACAGCCGCTATGGAAAACAGTGTGGAGATTTCTTAAAAAACTGGACATAGAACTGCCATATGACCCAGCAATCCCACTTCTGGGCATACACACTGAGGAAACCAGATCTGAAAGAGACACGTGCACCCCAATGCTCATCGCAGCACTGTTTATAATAGCCAGGACATGGAAGCAACCTAGATGCCCATCAGCAGATGAATGGATAAGGAAGCTGTGGTACATATACACCATGGAATATTACTCAGCCATTAAAAAGAATTCATTTGAACCAGTCCTAATGAGATGGATGAAGCTGGAGCCCCTTATACAGAGTGAAGTAAGCCAGAAAGATAAAGAACATTACAGCATACTGACACATGTATATGGAATTTAGAAAGGTGATAACGATAACCCTATATGCAGAACAGAAAAAGAGACACAGAAATACAGAACAGACTTTTGAACTTTGTGGGAGAATGTGAGGGTGGGATATTTCAAAAGAATAGCATGTATACTATCTATGGTGAAACAGATCACTAGCCCAGGTCGGATGCACGAGACAAGTGCTCCGGCCTGGTGCACTGGGAAGACCCAGAGGAATCGGGTGGAGAGGGAGGTGGGAGGGGGGATCGGGATTGGGAATACATGTAAATCCATGGCTGATTCATATCAATGTATGACAAAACCCACTGGAAAAAAAAAAAAAAAAACTCTTTGACATAAAAAAAAAAAATAAAGGAACCTAAAGTTAGAAGATGTCTAAGTAGATTTTCACTTATTTTAGACTGCTTTTTAAGAGAAACTGTCCTGATAATAATTTTTGTTCATTAAAGAAGTGTAAGCTTTTTAAATGCTGCAATGGATAAAGCTGGACAATAGCAGGGGCATAAAACCAAGTGACAATTATAGATCTGAAGGCTGGGACTGCTGTCCCACACTCCTCTTCTGAGAATAGGCAGCTTCTGAAACCTGTTCCATGGGGTAAGAGCTGCTCGGTGGGCTTCCTAGGATGCTGAGATTTCTGTTTTTGTTTTTTTTCCAGTGGAGTGATGCCCTTCTGTCTGCAGGGAGAGACTCTGACAAGCTGTTTTACTTTCTAAAGCATAAAAAGTAGGGAAGAGCAGGATCAGCTGTCTGATTTATACACACAAGGCCCAAGATATGTGATCAATTCACAGCTTTCTGAATCCTGTTGAGTCCTCATGGAATTAAAATAAAAAGAAAGCAAAAGCATTCCAACGTTTCTGCCAGATGACGACTTTCGTTCAGAGAAGAGTACTCTATTTGGCTTTGGAGGTGGGGGGTAATTTTCCTACCCATTAAACAAAAATATTGAGGTAGCATTGGTTTACAATATTATAAGTCTCATGTGTTCAACATTGTAAGTCTCATGCATATAACATTATATTTCTACCTCTGTACACACTCCACTGTGCTTGCCACTAAAAATTTAGTTTTCACCTGTCACCATAGAGCTGACACCCTTTACCTGTTTGGCTGTCTCCCTAACTGCCTTTCTTTTGGGTAACTACTACTCTCTACTCCATATCTATGCATTTGTTTTTAATTTGGTTTGTTTTGTTCATTTATGTTGTTTAAAATTTTTTATTTTCCACATATGAATGAAATCATACAATGTTTTTCTCCATCTGAGTCAGCATAATACTCTCAAGGTCCATTGTGTTGTTGCATGTGGTGAGATTTCATCTTTTCCTGTGGCTAAGTAGTATTCTAGTGTGTGTATGTGTGTGCGGGCCACATCTTCATTTATTCATCCATCCACTGGTGGGCCCTGAACAGTTGTTTCCATATTAGCTATTGTAAATCTACTACACCCAGTTTTAACATCCCATTTTTCTTCTTGGGCTTCCATGGTGGTTCATCTGGTAAAGAATCCGCCTGCAATGTGGGAGACCTGGGTTCAGTCCCTGGATTGGGAAGATCCCCCGGGGAAGGGAAAGGCTACCCACTCCAGTGTTCTGGCCTGGAGAATTCCATGGACTGTCCTTAACTAATAAACTAACTAAGGAAAGGACTCATGCCATATAGATTTTTGGACACCCACTCCACTCTTATAGAATTATGGAGTACAGGCTCAAATTAAGTGGGTTTGACTTGAGTCAAATTGAGTGGGTTTATATGTGGACATGCATGAGTGAAGGACAGTTCTCCTAGGTCCGTTTTGCTCCCCTGACCTACAAAACAAGAACTTCTCTCGTGGGCATTTAACCTAATTTCTGAGCCTTGTTTTTCACTACTCTCTGCATTTGCTCTGTGCTCCAACAAAAGAAAACTAACACTTAATGAAAATCGACCAGGTTCTTTCACAGATAATTTTGCTATTTTTTCCCTCACAATATTCCTGCAAGATAGTCTAAAATAATTCTGCCAGTTTAACAAGTGGCAGAACTAGGAATTAAAGTCAGGTCTGTGTGAACCCAAAACTCACACAAGAATTTTTTTGAGCATGTGATGAAATCCTCTGTCTTTGTCCTGGTCTGCAAGGCCCTGGGTAACATGGGCCTTCTCCATCTTCTAGCTTCAGTCTCAATGCACTCACAAGTTCTCGTTCTGATTTTTAGATCCTCAAACATGTCAAGCTGCTGCTTCTCCACGCATACTGTTCATTTTCCTGGAAATGTTTTTTCCTTTCTGACTTTTGTAATTGTCCCTTCCTTTTCCCTTACATTTCTAGTGTAACTGTCACTTTTGCACGAGTGTTCTCTGATCTGAAGATAAAATTAACATCCCTGTTACATGTATCAGAGATATAACAGTAGCGTAGTGATTACTTATTATTGCAGTTATCTTTTTAATCTTAAAAACACTGTGAAGACAATGGCTATGAATATATATTCCTTCTGCATTGCAGTAGGTCTTCTGCATTGCAGTAGGTCAATAAATATTTATTAAATACTTCAAATATTTATTGAATAGATTACTGTTCAGTTAGGTTGTGTGGATATGGAAAGACAAGTGACATGGTCCCTAGCCTTAAGAAGCTTACACTTTAATATTATCATCCATTTTTTATAGATAATGACAGGAGATACAGGGAGATCAAGTGTATCTCAGACCAACGTTCCTACTCCATCGCCATGCCAGCTCTCAGGAAACAAGCTGTCTTTCCAGCCTGAAGCCTCTCCCATCTTCTCTTATCAAAACTTACTTGAGTGGAAGGCTTATGTTCCTTCAACCCTGATTATTCTCCCTGATTCCCCAGAGTATTTATCTGTCATTCTTTCTGACACTAACAATCTCTATTTTGTATTAGAATGATTCATGAACTGTATTTTCAACTCTATCTGCACAATATATTTCAAGTTTTTCTCCTTTTAAGTTTTTTAAACTCCATTATTATCACCTTCATCCAAGCTACCACCATTTCACACTGGAACTCCTAGGACAGTCTCAGAGCTGACCCAGACGGTCTCTCCCTCTGTTCATACCCGCTCCCCCTCCCCCCAATCTGCTGAAGCCAGAACAGTCCCTTTGAAACATAAATAATATCACAATACTCTCCTTCATTGAAACCTTATAACCTTATGAAATGCAAACACCTTAGCATAGTCTACCACAGGGGTTGGCAAACTAAGACCCTATGGGCCAAATCCAGCCTACCACCTGTTTTTGTGTAGCCTGTGAGCTAAGAATGGTTTTTATACTGAAAAAAGAATCAAAATGTACTATAAGTTGTGAAAATTTTATGAAATTCATATTTCAGTATCCATAAATAAGATTTTATTGGAACACAACACCCACTCATTCTTTTACATATTGTGTCAATGGCAGATTTGAATAGTTGCAGTAGAGACCATATGGCCTGCAAAGACTAAAATATTTACTATCTGATCCTTTATAGAAAGAATTTGTAGACCACTAGTCTACAAGGAATCATGATCTGGCGCCTGCCTACTTCTTTGGAATCCCCTGTCCTACTTTCTACCCATTTTGCTTCATCTGCATTTTATTCTTCTCTAAGTTACTAAGTTATTTCTCCCAAGCTCATCTGCATCTCTCTCCAATACATTATCTTTCTTTATTTAGGGTTCTTATCATTATCTAAAATCATCTTGTTTAAATTTATTTGTTTATTCAAGAAATATGAGCTTCATGTTTTGTCTGTTTTTCCCCCCGACTGTATCCCGAGGGCCTAAAAGAGGATCTGCACATTGTGGGCATTCAAAAAACCATGTTTAATGACTTTTCCCTTAATTTTCTTCAGGGAAGACATTGTATCTGACTCATTTTTGTATCCCCCATAGTGACCAACATTGTGTCCTATATGGAATAATAATAATAGTTCCAAAAATAGCTGTTAACTGAATAAAGTGCCAGACACTTATTTCCTCTTCCTCCTGAGTCAAAGCGAGAAACCACCTGTTGTCAGCTGGACCCTAAGAAATAATAAAATGCGTACAGCATCTTTTTCTACCTTATCTACAGTGCATTGTTTGAGGGCACATTTTAATGAGGGGCCGTGAATTCTAGCATATTCCTCAAAGAGCGGAAGCTATAGGTACCTTAAGTGCCCCAATAAAGAGTATTTTTAGTTGATGGTGAGTTAGGTGCAGTGATTTCTAATAATGGGAAAGAACCATTGGCAAAAGATGTGTTGGCAGTTTTTCCTATAAAAATCGCTCCAATTATTTTTCAAAAGGTTATGGCTTGCCTTTTAAAATATTGCATGTGCAAAATGCTACAAAAAATAAAACGTAAAAAGAAAATCCTGAATTAGACATAAAGAGATGATGGTTTATGAGGAAGCTAATGCCCAGTGATCTTTGGTGGATACTTGGAAGATATTTATTAATATTTATTGGAGTACTTTGATTTATTGGGGTATCTATGATCCTGTTTCATAGATAATGTTTGTCTCATTTTACAAATGAGAAAACTGAGGCCCAAAGTTTTTAATAAATAGCTTAAGGATATACAGCTTATCAGCGCAGTCTGGATTTGAACCCCTGTCTCTTTGTCTTCCTCCCAAGCCCATACGAGCAGAAAGTGATAAATGGACTAACAGCCATGTTGAGGTCTTTTAAGCTAGAGAAAGCCCCAATGTGAAGAGTTTCTAGAAAGCATTTATAGTATTTGACTTCCAGTGAGTGAACCTAAGACAGGGCTGCGGGTTGGCAGCTCTGTCTGGTTTCCCCAAGGGCCAGCCTTTGTCTCCAATCATGTGATTTCCTTGTTGTGGTTTAAGAGGGACTGAGGATAGCGGGCAGTGACCGCCTAGCAGGACAGGGGATTTTACTCATGCTGGGGACTGTGAGGCTCATGAAGGTGTTCTGTCTCTCCAAGTCAGCCACATGTGGCTGTGGCTGCCAAGACATGTGCTGGTTTAGAAGGAAAAATAGCAATGTAAACAGTCACAGAAAACGCATGTGGATTGCTGGCACGTATTCTGAGTCTGTTTCATGTTATGTAACCTCACTGGTGTCAGATACCCCTCGTTCACCTCCCTCTCCACCTCTCCACCATGACCTACTCTATTCCTCCCAAGTCCTGAATGAGGTCCATGTCCTGTTTCTCTCTCCTCTGGATGAGACACTTAAGCCAAGATAAGAGAGTGCACGTTATTGATTGATTGAATTGATTGCAAGTCGTTCAGTTGTATCCGACTCCTTGCGACCCCATGGACTATACAGTCTATGGAATTCTCCAGGCCAGAAGACTGGAGTGGGCAGCCTTTCCCTTCTCCAGGGGATCTTCCCAACCCAGGGATTGAACCCAGGTCTCCCACATTGCAGGCGGATTCTTAACCAGCTGAGCCACAGAGGGAAACCCAAGAATTAGGAGTGGGTAGCCTATCCCTTCTCCAGTGGATCTTCCCGACCCAGGAATCAAACCAGTGTCTCCTGCATTGCAGGCGGATTATTTACCAACTGAACTATCAAGGAAGCACAAAGTGGGGATAAACCAACTCCAAAATGGAGGAAGGGAGGAGAGGAAGAAAGAAAAGAAAAGGAAGACTAAGGCCACTTTAGGGTAGCTAACCACAGTCCTCCTTCCTCTGTATCTCACCAAGGGGAATGTGTGTTTGGGGTACTTCCCTTCCGTGTTTGTTTTCACATCCTACTGTGAATTACTCAAAAAGGTGCCTTTATTGATCCTGAAAAATTCAGTCTTTAGATTTTGAGGCAAGATTAAGCCTTTCAGAGATTCTGAGGGAGACAAAGAGCCCTGTCCCCCATTCCCAGACTCAGATTCTGCTTCTCTGTGGAGGATCAGACTAACTGACGATGAGGGCATGAACCTCAATATGTTCATAGACAGATGCTTTGCTTGAGGTCCAGAAATCCCAAATGGGCTTCAGAATGTTAAGGAAAACCCTTCATATTGTAAGCAACATACACATATTTTTTTCCCCTACAGCTCCCTCTGAAAAGTTATACATCACAATGTAGAATGTATTCCGTAGAATCCTAGCTGGAACAATTTGAAAGACATAATCCCTTTTCTTGGAGGTAGTGCTCTAGTAATCTTTATTTTGTTTTTAGTCTTTGGTTTCAACATTTCTACTTATATGTGATGTCTCTAAGTTTTCAGTACTTATAAAACATATTTGAACCAGTAGCTTGGACCTAAAATATTTGTTGAGTGTTTTACAGCTCATCTGTTTAACTGGCAGATTCACCCATGCATTTTATCTTGGCCTGTGAGGGCAAATGGAACTTAGTGGATTTCCAATAAAAATGTTGGAAATGAATGATTGCAATAATTTATTTAATAGAGAAGATTTTTTTTTCATGTTCACAGTTAAAAATGAAGAACAAGACTGTTATTTTGCGAACATTCAAAAGAGGTCATTCACTTGTGGGGATGATAAAGCTCTCCAGATTTTATAAACCCTTTTATCTATTTTAATATAGATAATAAGGCAGGGAAGGAAAGCCGTTGGCAATATTTAAATCAATAGTAAGATACCTGGCCCATAGAAGGTGAGAAAAAGAATTATGTGGATTGATTGGAAGGATATATACATAATTGGATCTCAATAAATAAACATAGTTGAGTTTATTGAATTTTGTATCTATTGGTCCAACACCCAACACCATAACTGGTGACATATTTGGGATAAGAAATGAAGTTCAACTTTCAATCTAGTACTATTTGGCTGATTGACGAGACTTGCAGTGCTTCCCTGTTAGACACCAGATGATGTAAAGTGCTGTGGATATGAATGTGAATAAGCCTAATCTTAAAACTCAAGATAATTACAGTTCAATGGGGGAGAAAGACAAGCCAATAAGTTATAATGCAATGAGTGCTGTCATAGAAGCAGGCTTAGAGTGGGGGCACCCTCAGAAATCTGAGGAGAGGGTGGTTAGGGATAACTTTCTGGACAGACTCCTGAAGGATGTGCTAAAGGCATTCTAGGCAGAAGCTTCTGGGTGTTCAAAGACACAGAGTCATGGCTGGTCAGGGGATGGCAGAGCAGTTATGGAGAACAGAAGAGGTGAGTGGGATGCGAATGTGACTTTAATCAGTGATGAGATTCCACAGGGAGGCAGGAGCTTATTATGCTAACAAGTATCAACATTATTTTGAAGACATTTTGGAGCTATTGAAAGATCAGGCCATCATATGGTCAGATTTGCATTTTAGAAAGCCCTTTATTGTGGTTTATGGGAGAAAAACAGGAGAGAGGCAACGCTGTAGTCAGGGAGACCAGAAAGATTCTACTAGTGCTGTGATTCATGTGAGACAGGGTACCAACTCAGGGCTGGCATTACCTTTGCCCTTTGTAAATAGGAGGAAAGTACCTGACTTCTTGTTAGCCACCACAATATACATTTTCTTATTCACTGAGACACTTATGAGCCAAATTTTTATGTAAATCCAAATATTTGGCATTTCAAACTCGTAGGAAATGGTAAATACTGGAGTTCTATTATTTTTCTTTCTTTCTTTTTTTTTCTTAACTAAGAGCTATTAGCAACACGGTACACTTAAAAATTTCCAAATCAAATATCCTGGTCATATCAAAAACCATGCTGTCCTTTCAGGTATATGTAATGGGTCTCAGTTTGACTCAGAGTTCAATTGCAAACAGTAATAAAAACATTGACATCTCATTGCTCATTCGATACTTATGTAGCTGTCCCCATCTTGTTTTTCCACATGCAAAACCTCAAAAGTTGGTTGAATTTGAGGTGAGCTGAAATCCTCTTTGACAGTAGGTTTTTTGGAGGATGCTTTCATCCTTAAGTGGCTTTCCAAACAACACTCAGATAGTGGCAAGAGATCAAAGAAATGCTTTGTTACCACAGGGGCTGCTGAAATTGTTATTTCCCCTGCAAAAGTTCTCCTTTGCAGAGAAAAAAGTAGATCACACTTATTAGGGGTTGGAGCAAATACTCCTCTATGCAAAAACAGACCCAAGCCCAGAGAGATGTATATCCATGTATATCCATACCCAGAGAGATGGGTCCTCTGCAAAGAATCCCAGAGGGAGAAATGGGGGAAGAAGTAACAAAAGAAGGTGAGCACGTGGCTGGTTAAGTCTACTTCTCATGAGGAGAATAACAACTTACAGTTCCAAAACATTTTTAGTTTGCAATACCTTCGTCCCCATTTTTCTCATTTGATTTTCACAAGCCTTATGCATTTTTCTCATTTTAGAGGTGAGGTCAAGACTGAGTACACTGGCCAAGGCCACACACTGGGAATGAATGGGAGGGTCGTATTTCAAACCTGTGTCTGTCTGGTCTCAAAAATCCGGTGCCTCTTCCCCTCATAGTTAAATGAAACTTCAGTGTGTACTGAGAGTTGAGGAAAACAGTAGCTGTAGAGAGGAAAACATAGAGGTACACAGATCTGTGAGTTTTAACTTTGAGAAAGTCTGAGAGATTCCTTCTGAATCTTCAATCACCTGTCAGATGAAGGCATTATTCCATGGACCAACTCTGTCCCACAATGAAGGTTAGGGTGTGTTATGCCTTGTGACACCGAGGGGTTCATCTGCTTGTGCACCCACCCATTCCTCTGCAAGGTTGTGGAAAAACGTGTGGCATCTAGTATAAGAAGTGTTCTGATACAAAACTCTGGGGCCAAATTCTCCTTACTGCTCAGATTCTTCACCTTTGTGCATGCGTGCATGCTAAGTCGTTTCAGTCATGTCCGACTCTTTGAGACCCTATGAACTGTAGCCCACCAGGCTCCTCTGCCCATGGGATTCTCCAGGCAAGAATATTGGAGGGGGTTGCTGTGCCCGCCTCCAGGAGATCTTCCCAACCCAGGGATTGAACCTGCATCTCTTAAGTCTCCTGTATTGGCAGGCAGGCTCTTTACCACTAGTGCTACCTGGGATGCCCTCTTCACCTTTACTAATGCTAATTACTGTATTTTAATGACGGTTTCCCGTTTCAAAACTCCTTCATGTATTCACATTTCCATATATGATCACATAATTCTTTGAGCATCTTTAAGATTGGAAGGCACTGTGCTGGGTGATGGGAATATAAACAGGAATAAGACCTTGCCCTAAGACTCACAAACCAATGTGCAGATGGATAAAGATACAGGCAATTACAGTAAGATGTGATCTTGCAGGTGAACAAAGTGTTGTTGGAATTCTAAGGACCATCAAAGTTGGGAGGGGGTGGGATAAAGGAAGGTGATGTTTGGTCTGGGTTTTGAAGATTGTGTGGGATTTTGCCACACAGAGAAGGGCATTCCAGGGGAAGAAATTGAGGGTTGACAGAGTTGAGCATGATAAGTCACAGCAGAGGAAAGGAGGGTGTGGGGGCTGAGGGATCGCTGATACGTGAAAGTCCTTGATGCAATGCTGAGGGTTGGTTTTTATCTCATGGGAGCCAGCGAAGGTTAATGAGCAGGGGAATGACATGATCAGCTCATGCTTTAACTTGATGACCAGTGTCGGTGTAAGGAGAGTAATGAGAGGCATTTAGATCTCATGGACTCTGCTGGGTTAATTCTTATTCTTACGTTTTAAGTAAGGGGGCTAATTCCTAAGAATGTTTCACTGACTTTCACACAGCTAGTAGGTGCCGGTATTACAACTCAGCTGCACAATTTCTGATTTCATTCTTACAGAAACCACATGCCTGTGTGACACATGGCCCCCAAACTCTTTCTTTTCTGTAGGGCCTATGGTTTATAATATTTGGAGTGTCTGCCCAGTTCATTCACTACCAACACTGTGCACAGATAACTTAGATTTCCCAGGAAGGTCTGGTATGCCTGAGGACTGTGACCCTTCTATACAATTCTTCCCCCTTCCCTCCCCACCCCCCCATTTCAACTCAGTTACTAAGATGAATCTACTCAGAGTAACTGTTGAATGGTGTTGACAGATGCTTGAACCACTTCATATAATTGTTGCTGTACAAAGATGCTGTTGCTTTCGCCCTCCTAGGCAAAGACCAGGACTCTGGGAGCCTGGACAACTGCAGTTCTAGACCTAGAACAGGTCTCTCCCTGTGGAGTATGCTCTCTCCCTGTGGCTCTTCTTAAAGTTCACATTTGCATCACCAGATCTGCCACTGAGCTTCAACAGTAAATGAAAGTCCAGTCAGAAACCAAAAACAATTACACAGCTTTGGCTTTCCCCTTTATGGACTAGATTCTTCCATTTTAATAGAAACTAAAAAAACCTACTGGAGTTGGGTCACAGCTGAAATTAAGTGTTTCCGGCATCTTAATGATCACCACTTAATTTATTTTGAATCATTTTGAATGGTAAAATGTCACATAAAGGTATTCATTATCCCTATTTGTTTAAAAATGTCTTACCACTTATTTTATTTCTTTAAGCTTTAAAATAAGCATCTTATGATTCAGGGTTTTGGTTTTTAAATAGCATGTATGATGAACTGATTATTTAGTTACCTAAAAATTTTAGTAGCGCACAAAGAGAAGAAATAGTTAAAAAATGCATGTGTGTTGGAGTTGGGGAGGTTTGGCTAAATGCTACCTGAGACTGGAGAATGAAGAGAAATTTTACTTCTTTTAGTACTTACTGTATCAAAAAGTCTGGCATAAAACTTCACAGTCCAATAATTCTACTGAAAACTAATTTGCAAGTAAAGCACCAAGGACACCCAATAAAACATTTAATTGTTACATATAAAAGTGACATATTTGCGAGATACCATCTCCCCATTCTGCAAAGATATTTACTTTCAAAATGTATTATTTACCTATAAATTATCTGACCAGTGTTGGAGATAAGTGATTTATAATGATATATAAATGATATAAAATTTGATATATAAATTTTAAATGATATATAAATGATATATAAATTTATGTTAAAAGCTTTATTTTCAGAAGACACTGAAAATATCTGATTTTTCTAAGTTTTTCACCTATTGAAAGGGATGAAAATGCAAGTTTGAAGTAGGAGATCTGATATCTTCTTTTTTCTTAAGTGACATCACACACGGAAAATACACAAACAATACAGAAACTTATATTCTCCCTTAACTTGCTTCCCAGAGGCAACCATTGATACCAGTTCTTGACTTTCCTTCTAAATATTTTCCATATGGATAGTAATAGAGGATATTCTCTGAAAAACCAGGCTGATGTGCTATTTCCTCATGAGTACGATGACAGAGTGCCTGGTGAACTGGGTTGTTAAATGACACAATGATATGAAAAATACTTGACAAACTTTGGAACAATCTGCAAATATTAACCAGCCACGGAATCCTTAACCTAAAGTTAATGGACTGCTATAAAACCTACAAGTCTTGGCTTCACGGAATCTATGAAAGTCCAGAAATTATAGATAAAATATACTGGGTATACGAATAAGTGCATTTTTTGGTTTGTTTTCTTCTGTGTTTTTCCTGAGCAGGCAAAGCCATTGTGTCCATGAGGTTTTCTAATGATACCAGAGTTGTTTAGAACCAGTCTTCTAGAGCCTGAGTTCCGTTTTCTTGGGATTGTGCCCTATTCATTGAATGTGCATCAAAGGAAGGAGAGGAGGGAGATTGTGAAACAGTTTAGAATTCTCCTTGGGGCCTTCTAACTCCCTTTTTTCCTGGGTCTCTCTCTCCTGTTCACCCAGAGCAATGTCTATATATTCCTCACTGAGTTACCCCACTCCTCTAAATAAGCCTACTCTCTTGCACCACTGTGCCAAGCTTCCAAAATTACCACCCTGTCTTCTTCCATCATCCAAATTCTGAACCCAGCTGTCACAGAGGAAAGTTTAACATCTAATAAAAATTAAAGACACGTCTAATAATAAATTGCTTTACATCAAAGTATGAATGATGGCTAACAGTGTAAAGACATGCTGAGACTATTTTCACTTATATATTTTGATTATACTCTTTTCCCCCAAAGTGTTTTTATTTTAAAATTGAAAGTCAGAAGATAAAACATAGGGCAGTATTTCTACTACAAAGTTTCCAAACTTGTTTCCTTGACTGCAAACATAATGGGTTACAGGTATATGCTGCACTCCTGTTGAAATATCCAGGGTTATGCCCAACTACATGCACCCTAGGTATAATTTCACATCTTTTGTGCTCAAGACTCCAACTGCAATATCATAATCATTATTTAAACTATATAAACACCTCGTGGTTGATAATAACAACACTGGCGTGATACAAGAAGGAAGCTGAGACTATTCAACTAATAGAGGCTTGATTTTAATGTTTTGAGTGGGAGCTAGAGTGCTTTAAGATGGCAGGTTTTTCTGGTGCTTCTCAAACTATATTCATTCATTCTCTCATTTATTTGCCATTCAATCATCCATCCAGCTGTCTATTTCTTCAGTCTAGATGTTGGGAGAAAGTGGAAGGGCATGTCATACAGAGGGAACAGCATGTGAAAGTGCATAAAGGCGTGAGATTGTATGATGAACCCAGGGTAAGGTGAGCTGCTCTGTAGTTTTGGCTTTAGAATGCAAGATGATAAGAGGAGGGAGATGCAGCTGGAAGAGAATGTTGGGGCCAGGTTGTGAAAATATTGTCTATATATTAAGGAGGATGGACCCATGTCATCACCACTTAAAGCCGGTTGTACTTGAGACAGAAAGAAAGTGAAGTCACTCAGAAACGTTGTAAAGAGCAAAATCAATCTCTTATGTTTATGTTTCTTTTTAGAGTTCTGGAGAGGGAAGGCCAGTGGGCTAGTCCTGTGCACTGGTTGAGGGTTGTCCAACTGTCTGCAGAGTCAGACCTGAGGTATTGGTTACCATGATCCACACTGGTGAGAAATGCAAGAATCTGAGGCCTGAGATGTAAACTTCTGATGTCAGCAGAAGTAGCAAGTATCTAAGAGCTCTCAGCATTTTACTCTAATCCCAAGGGGATCAGAATTGAACAGGCTCCTTTTGTTGAGAATTCTCAACCTCTGCAAACTCAAGAAATCTCACCTCAGTTCTACAAATTGCTCAGATTATGGGCTAGGTGCCTTAACCCCTGAAGTTCCTAGCTGAGGCTTCAGACCTCTGTGTGATTTCTGGTGATTTTTACTTGGGAAGTAATATGCTATGGACAAAATAATAGTGAATTAGGAGGAGGAATCTAGGATTTTTATCTTGGCTCTGCCAGATAGTTTTGTGACCTTCAGCAAGTCTCTTCACCTCTCTGGTCTCAGTTTCCATAGTTTTAAAAGATTAAGTTGATCCACATGATCTCTGCTTTTCTTTGGTTATTAAATTCCAGGATCCTGGGTTTTACTATGTACTATACATATTTTATGTGGCTTCTAGTATTTTACTCTTTTGTTGTTGTATTTTGGCTCTCATCACATCACCATTTTAAGTAAAATTCTTTTCTAAAATTGATTTTATATATTTTTATATTTATACCTTTAAATTTTTAATTTTTTATCACTCTGTTTTAATGTTTTAAAACAAAGGGCCATCTCTTAAGACCATTAAAGATATCCCAATTCTTTTGCTAACTTTGACTGGGTTTTGATTTTCCAAAATTAGATCAGAGGATACGAGAGAAAGATCCTTAAGTCCAAATCTTTATCCTCTGATCTTAAAGAACATCCAGCCAACACAAACACATGCCTTAGCTTTATTAATTAACAGAGAATTTACTACCACAGTGTTAGGTAGATTGGACTGTTTAAACATGGAAGAATAATATCAGAAAAGAAAGATAGGTATCATTTAAAAGAATATCTTTACTTAGAATCACAGGGAAGTTTTAGCAAACTATTTCTGCTGGGAAGTTAAAACTATTCAAGTGAAAATCACTGAGATAGAATTAGCAAGAAATTATATTCTCTCTCCCTGACTAAACCAAACAAAGTATATTCTGATTCAAGAAAACAGTCATGTAGGAAAGGTGAAGCCTATAGGAAGTGCTCTTTCTCCTTTGTGGACAAAGCTATCTTAAGATCTAACTTCTTGGAGAAAGAAAAGATGTGGACTTTGGAGAATTCTAATGTGTGTGCTCAGTTGTGTCCGACTGTTTGTGATCCCATAGATTGTAGCCCGCCAGGCTCCTCTGTCTGTGGGATTCTCCCCTGCAAGAATACTGGAGCAGGTTGCCATTTCCTCCTCCAGGGGATCTTCCCACCCAGGGTCAAACCCCTGTCTCTGGTGTCTCCTGCATTGGCAGGCAGATTCTTTATCATTGAGCCACCTGGGAAGCATGGAGAATTCTAAGAGCTCTCTGGTGATAACAAGCAGATGTCTCAGGGCAAAGAAAATGTCCTTTGGGGCTTCACCTCTCAAAACCTGCTGACTTTTCTTCTCCTTAATAGTTATTGTGTTTTCAGTTATTTTAGACTGTATATCATTGAAATAATTGTGGATCGATTTTATGACTGAAAATAGCACAACCATTGCCCTCCTACTTTAGGAAGAAACTGAGGCCAGAGGAATGAAGTACTTGCTCAAAATTTAATTCAGATGACCATTATATATGCTACTGTGGGCAAGAATCACTTAGAAAGAATGGAGTAGCCCTCTTAGTCAACAGAAGAGTCTGAAATGAAGTACTTGGGTGCAGTCTCAAAAATGACAAAATGATCTTGGTTCGTTTCCAAGGCAAACTATTCAACATTACAGTAATTCAAGTCTAGGCCCCAACCACTAATGCTGAAGAAGCTGAAGTTGAATGGTTCTCTGAAGACCTAAAACACCTTCTAGAACTAACACCAAAAAAATGTCCTTTGCATCACAGGGGACTGGAATGTAAAAGTATGAAGTCAAGAGATACCTGGAGTAACAGGAAACTTTGGCCTTGTAGTGCAAAATGAAGCAGGGCAAATGCTAAAAGAAATTTGCAAAGAGAACCCACTGGTCATAGCAAACACCCTCTTCCTACAACACAAGAGATGACTCTACACATGGACATTACCAAATGGTTAATACTGAAATCAGTTTCATCATATTCTTTGTAGCTGAAGATGGAGAAGCTCTATACAGTGAGCAAAAACAATACCTGAACTGACTGAGGCTCAGATCAGTTCAGTTCAGTTCAGTCGCTCAGTCATGTCTGACTCTTTGCGGCCCCATGGACTGCAGCACTCCAAGCCCCCCTGTCCATCACCAACTCCTGGAGTTTACTCAAACTCATGTCCATTGAGTTGGTGATGCCATCCAACCATTTCATCCTCTGTCGTCCCTTTCCCCTCCTGCCTTCAATCTTTCCCAGCATCAGGGTCTTTTCAAATGAGTCAGCTCTTCGCAACTGGTGGCCAAAGTATTGGAGTTTCAGCTTCAACATCAGTCCTTCCAATGAATATTCAGGGTTGATTTCCTTTAGGGTGAACTGGTTGGATCTCCTTGCAGTCCAAGGGACTCTCAAGAGTCTTCTCCAACACCACAGTTCACACCACAGTGGCTCAAATCATGAGCTTCTTATTTCAAAATTCAGGCTTAAAATGAAAAAAGTAGGGAAACTACTAGACCATTCAGGTATGACCTAAATCAAATCCTTTTTGATTATACAGTGGAAATGACAAATAGATTCAAGGGATTAGATTTGGTAGACAGAGTGCCTGAAGAACTATGGACAGAGGTTCATAACACTGTATAGGAGGTGGTGATCAAAACCATCCCAAGGAAAAAGAAATGCAAGGAGGTAAAAGTGGTTGTCTGAGGAGGCCTTACAAATAGCTGAGAAAAGAAAAGTGAAGGGCAAAGGAGAAAGGTAAAGATATACTCAACTGAATGTAGCATTCCAGAGAGTAGCAATGAGATATAAGAAACCCCTCTTAAGTGAACAATGCAAAGAAATAGAGGAAAACAATAGAATGGGAAAGACTAGAGATCTCATCAAGAAAGTTGGAGATACCAAGGGAATATTTCATGCAAATACGGGCACAATAAAGGACAGAAACAGCAAAGACCTAACAGAAGCAGAAGACAGAAAAGTTCCTGTGTGTGTGTGCTTAGTCATCAGTAGTCATCAGTCGTGTCTGACTCTTTGCAACCCCATGGACTGTAGCCCACCAGGCTCTTCTGTCCATGTGATTTTCCAGGCAAGAATACTGGAGTGGGTTACCATGCCCTCTTGCAGGGTATCTTCCCAACCTGGGGATCAAACCCAGGTTTCCTGCATTGCAGGTGGATTCTTTACTGTCTGGGCCAGCAGGAGAAAAGTTCTTCCTGACCTGGATAACCATGATGGTGTGGTCACTCACCTAGAGCCAGACATCCTGGTGTGTGAAGTCAAGTAGGCAGTTGGAAGTATTACCACAAAAAAAACTAGTAGAGCTGGTGGAATTCCAGTTGAACTATTTGAAATTCTAAAAGATGATGCTGTTAAATATGCCAAGAAATTTGGAAAACTCAGCAATGGCCACAGGACTGGAAAGGTCAGTTTTCATTCCAACTGCAAAGAAAGGCAATGTCAGAGATTGTTCAAACTACTGAAGGGTTGAGCTCATCTCACCTGCTAGCAAGATAATGCTCAAAATCCTTCAAGCTAGGCCTTAATAGTACATGAACTGAGAACTTCCAGAGGTACAAGCTGGATTTAGAAAATGCAGAACAAGAGATCAAATTGCCAACCTCCACTGGATCATAGAAAAACCAAGGGAATTCCAGAAAAACATCTATTTCTGCATCATTGACTACACTAAATCCTTTGATTGTGTAGATCACAACAAACTGTGGAAAATTCTTAAAGAGATGGGAATACCAGACCACCTGACCTGCCTCCTGAGAAATCTGTATGTAGGTCAAGAAGCAACAGTTAGAACTGGACATGGAACAAGGAACTGGTTCAAAACTGGGAAAGGAGTACATCAAGGCTATATATTGTCACCTTGCTTATTTAACTTCTATGCAGTGTACATCATGTGAAATGCCAAGCTGGATGACTCACAAACTGAAATCAAGATTGCAGGGAGAAATATCAACAACTTCAGATATGCAGATGATACCACTCTAATGGCAGAAAGTGCCTCTTGATGAAAATGAAAGAGCTGACTCTTTGGAAAAGACCCTGATGCTGGGAAAGATTGAGGTCAAGAGGAGAAGTGGGTGACAGAGGATGAGATTGCTGGATGGCATCACCAACTCAATGGACATGAATTCGAGCAAACTCCAGGAGATAGTGAAGGACAGGGAAGCCTGGCATGCTGCAGTCTATGGGGCTGCAAAGAGTCAGACACATCTTAGCGACTGAACAACAGGGTCACACAGCTAACAAGTAGAGGAACTGAGAACAAATTCAAAGAATGAGGAAGGGAATTGTGATTGCTTATATTTAAAAAATAATACCTGTTTCTCCTTCATTAATTTCATGTTTTAGAAAAAAAATAGGCATAATAAGAGAGAGGACATGATTTAGTTATTTGTTGATAACTTGCTGTAAGGAGGAAGGAGGAAAAACAAGGTCATGAAGGGGCTATTTGAATCTCATTGAAAGAGATGCTGATAAACTTCTGTAGAGCTCTCTTCATCATAGAGTTGTTAGGATAGGGATTTATTCGCAAGTCACTAGGAAGAGGCTTTTAAGTAAATGAGACTATCATTCTTTCCATAGTTAGTTAGTGTTAGCTGCTCAGTCATCTCCGACTCTTTGCGACGCCATGAACTGCAGCCCGCTAGGCTCCTCTGTCCATGGAATTTTTCAGGCAAGGATTCTGGAGTGTTTGCCATTTCCTTCTCCAGGGGATCTTCCTGACCCAGGGATCGAAGCTGGGTTTTCTGCACTGCAGGCAGGTTCTTTATTGACTGAGCTACCAGGGAAGACCATTGTTCTTTCTATAGAAATACCTAATATTTTAGGCATTCTTAAAAAAGAGTTTTATAATCGTTAATTATGGAAATCATATTATTCATTGACTTTTTCTACAGCTTTGAAGAAAATATTTCTTTTTTAAAATAAGGAACATGAGACTGAGATAAAAGAAAATGAAAAGTTGCTAGTGATGTCAACAAATTAAAATAGTTTTAATTTTTTCTATTCCTTTCCACATTTAAGTCCATGTTTCACTTCACCTTAATTTTTGAACAATGTTTGAATCCTAGAGTAGCATTTCTGTTTTCTCCCACTATGGATATCCAATTGCTCTAGCACTATTTGTTGAAAACATCACCTTCCCTCTAATGAGTTGCTTTTGCACCTTTGTCAAAAAATCAGTTGAGCATATTTGTGTGACTCTAATTCTGGGGTCTTTTCTGTTCCACTGATCTTTGTGTCTGTCCTTCCATCAACAGCAGACAGTCTTGATTATGGTAGCTATACAATAAATCTTGGAATTGGGTAGACTAATCCCTTTTACCCTTACTACTTAGTTCTGGGAGAATTATTGTAGCTATTTTAATTTCTTTGCCTTTCAATATAAATTTTAAACAGCCATTGTCTAAATCTACCAAAAAATCTTTGATAAGTAATTTTGCTGGGCATAAGATTCTGAGTTGTCAGTTCTTTTCTTTCGTCATTGAACATTATTATTCCACCTCTGTCTGAAGTCCATGGTTTCTAGTGAGAAATCCAGTGTCATTTGAATGCACTTTTTTTTTCTCTTATAAGTCAGGTGTTTTCGTTCTTAGTGATTCCAAGAGTTTCTTTTCCTTTGACTTTAGTTTTCAGATATTTGACTGTCATGTGGTATGGATTTCTTTTGGTTGATCTTGTTTGGGTAGCTTAGCTACTTGAACACAGATTTCCATCTTTTCCCAGAGTTAGGAAGTTTTCAGTCATTGTTTCTTTTAGTGCTTTTTCAACACTGCCCTTACCCCCCAGCCCTTTCTGTTACTCTAATGACATAAATATTAGATCTTTCATTATAATCCCACTGGTCTCTGAGACTCTTGTTTATTTTTTTCAGCCTGTTTTCAATCTGCTTTTCAAATTGGGTAATTACTATCACTCTGTCTTCTAGGTCACTGATTCTTTCCCCCTCTGCCCCCTCTATTCTGCTGTTGAGCATACCCACTGAGCTTTGTATTTCTATTGTTGCATTTTTCAGTTGTACAGTTTGCATTTAATTTTTCTATACACATTCTGTTTCTTTGCTAAGACTTCCTATTATTTTGCTTTAGAATTTCTGCATTTTGTTTGTGCCAAGCATCTTTGTACTTGCCTTTGAAATATCACTGCTGATGTAGACACTGTCAGAAAACTCTTCATCTCTCATGTCCTGATATTGACATCTACTGATAGATTTCTTTCATTCACTGAGTGATTTTCAGATGATGACTAGACATTTTTGTATTATTTGATGAGACTTGGGGTATTTTTTAAACTTCTGTTTGAGTTGGCTTTCTCTGATATCACTCCAGCAGGGGATGTAGGGAACTCCTTCTAACTGGTGTAAGTCCAGGTTCCCCACTTGGCCTCCACAAACACCCAAGGAGAGCGGGTCAGCATCACTACTGCTGGGCGGGGTGGATGTTCCAGCTCCCTATGTGGTCTCTACTGACATGAGTAGGGTGACTTTGTTAACAATGAACAATGGTGAAATTCCCACATTTCACTAGACCTCTCCTGACTCCACCCCAGAAGGAGAGGGGACCTTGTTACAGACCAGCAGGGATGAAATTTCTATTTGGTTTTCTCTGACACTACCCTGGCAGAAGTATGTGGGTTCTTCATTATAGTCTGGCAATGGGGGAAGTCTGGGTTCCCCTCTTGGCCTTTATTGCCAAGGTTGGGGATGGGGTCACAGTTTTTTCTTATGGTATCTGGTTGGAGTAGAGCCATTATTGTCTAATGTTTTTCTGTCTTGCTAATCTGCTAACCTTTCCTGGTTCTTTGGCTAGAGAGAGCTTTTGTTGGGCTTTTTTTTTTTTTTGTCTGCAACCAATAGTGCTAGCTTCTTTAGCCCCAAATCCTGAATAGATAAGGCAAAGGAAAACCCAGGGAAGCGACTTCTGTGTGGTTCTTGAGTCCCAAAGTTCTTAGACAGTCTGCCTTCTTTTCCTCATCTTTTAGGATCTTCTTATGCTTTTTCTATATAGGGTAGCTAGTGTTTTTAGTTGTATTTAGCAGGAGGAATTGGGGAAAATATGTCTACTCTGTCTTCTAAGTGTACATTGTCCTTGGGTGAGATTTAAAGTTTATTGCAATCCATTCCTTCTTTGGAATCTCATAGGAAGGAGAAATAAGTTATGTGATGCAAATTAAAAACAAAACAAAACAACAACACCTTAAAAGCACTTAGCTTTACTATTTCTAAGTAACATGATCTCATGACTTCCTCCCAACTCCCAGCTATTAGTTATTAGTCCTTTTAAATTCCTTCAAACCCAGTCTGAAATGGAGAAACTTTAGTTTTGTATTAGTTTAACCGCCTCCACAGAATCTGTTATGCTGATCTTTCAGAAACTGGTTATGTTTGTAACCAGGAAGGATGTCAATACCACAGACTACACCATAGTTTAGTTCTCTCTTTACTTTTTTATCTGGCATAAATATTTTCAAAGTAGTGAAAGAAATGAAAGCTTTTGATAACCCAAACATCTAATCTTAGTTTTTCTGATTCCCTTCCCCTGTTTTATTTGTGAAAATGAGTCTGTGAGTTAAATGTAGTTCTTGAGAACAAAGAATCTGATTGCTGTCTTCCTCCACCACAAAGATAATACAGAAGAGTATCCCTGGCAGCTCTACATAAAAGCTCCGATCATTTCCATAGGTGTCTTTATCCTAATTCACTAGCAGTTTATACCTCTGTTAATTCATAATAGGAATATAGATTTAACAGAATATCTCAAAGAAAACAGATTGAGGAAAGATAAATAATAAATGTACATAGGGAGATAAAACTCCAATAAACACTTATTACAATTTTCAGAAAGACACCCAAAATACTATGATGGACCAACTAATTGGTCAATAATAAATTTAAATATGTAGCTATTTAAGCTTAATAAAATATTTTTTCTAGAAAGTTCATATGAAAATAGTTGCAGTAATTACAGTTACTGAAGAAAGCATCTAGGCACTTTGCTAAAATATGGTTCTGAATTTATTCCAGTCTAACATTTCTTTACTGACAAAGGTCCATATAGTCAAAGCTATGGTTTTTCCCATAGTCGTGTATGGACGTGAGAGTTGGACCATAAAGAAAGCTGAGTGCTGAAGAATTGATGCTTTTGAACTGTGGTGTTGGAGAAGACTTGAGAGTCCCTTGGATAGCAAGGAGATCAAACCAGTCCATCCTAAAGGAGATCAGCCCTGAATATTCATTGGAAGGACTGATGCTGAAGCTGAAGCTCCAGCACTTTGACCACCTGATACAAAGAACTGTCTCACTGGAAAAGACTCTGAAACTGGGAAAGACTGAAAGACTTTTCATCCCATTCTTTGAAGAGGATGAGATGGTTGGATGGCATCACTGACTCGATGGCCATGAGTTTGAGCAAGCTCTGGGAGTTGGTGATGGACAGGGGAGCCTGGCATGCTATAGTCCATGGGGTTACAAAGACTCAGACATGACTGAGAGACTGAACTGAACTGAACTTGTTTCTGATATGGACGTATGGAATGGAAATGATCTACAGAAAATATAGCCTAAAATTCATTGTAAGTTCTAAATTATTTTCTATCTTGAAGTCCTCTGATTCTTTGGCAGTTTTGTGCTAGGAGTGGTTGATATTCCCTTATTTCAAGCCTATGTTTCAGAAACCTTAATCAAATACAAAGAATCTATTGATCATGAGTTAGCTCTGACCTACTACAGAGCAATGAAAGCCTGTATATGTTTTAACATAAATGGAGGGCCAATGTGCTGTTATGGGTATGTCATTTGGAGAAATGTATTTATCCTGACTTTATCACCTATTAGCTGTACAACATGGGCAACTTCTTAATTTCCTCCCACAAAATGAAGAGAATAGATCCCACCTCATAAGACTGTTGAAAGGATTAAATGAGATAATACAGAGAAAACATTTAGCTTGGCACATTGTAAAAATTTAGTAAACATTTCCTACTATTAGTGCTACCACTTTTACTACATTTCTTCATAAACCAATCTAAAGGATAACACTTTGTTCAATATGCCCTATATGCTAGACTGGTTATTATTTTTTTTTAATCAGATATAAATTTTCTTTACTGTGACAGAATAATTAAACCCTTTCCAGATTCCATGTCCATGTCCAAGTTCGAAGGTAGATACTGTTAGATATCTTTAAGCCATCAAATGTTTACTTTTGGATCCCTAAGCTGAAGGATCACCCACTTTTTCTTGCCTTTTTTCTTTTGCCATATTTATTTGGCCTCATGTCAGAGACTTCTTGGAGGTAGCTCAAATTTGCATCCATTACAGATCAATCTAGAAAAGGGTAACTATTTATTGTCAGATGAGGACATGAAACTTGGCAGTTTCAGAAACCATTGCTAAAGTGATCTTATAAAGTTCCAGTTAAATCAACACAGTGATGTACTAGTCTCATGATGAATTTCATGAAATTACCTCTGAAATGCTATTTTCCCACTCAGAATCTCGTTCTGATTCTCCAAAGATAACCCTCTACTTGCTCTTAGCCTTATAAGTCTTACAAAAGCCCTTGGCCAAAAGCAATAAAATTTGACCTGACCTAATCTTAGATTAGGATAGGATAATGTGTGTATTTTTCAATCAATAATTTAATGTGGAAATTAACTGCATGTGTCACATATTCCCCATCTTAAAGAGAGAGGTTTTATGGTTCTAATGTTACACAAAAATTAAATATGTAAACACTCTTGTCATTTAAGACTCTTCATTTTCCTGATAGCTTAAATAAGCACTACAAAAGACTCCTTTGGAGAAATTTGTTATTGAATAACATGGAAGTCTGCTCCATGGAATTCACCCACTATGGTCATGGAAATGATAGCAACAGATACTTTTCTCTTTCCCTTTAAAAGATTTGAAATAATTTCCCCACTTTGGTTTATGTATTATTCTCTCATGATTGTAAATACAGGAAAAACATTGGAAGTTTATAGAAAAATTTTGTTTCCTTTCTCATTTTTTAAAGGTGTACTTTTGAGCATTTCTTCTCCTGGGCTTGGGGAGAAAATTGTCTCTCTTCCTGGCCTCACTTTTTCCATAAAGGCTGTCATTTCATGGTATCTTTTGTCTGATAGGTCTTTTTTCATTGACTCACCTGTTTTTCTCTGTATCCCATGAACTTTATTTATTTATTTATTTTTGGATCTTTTTAAAATTAAATTTAATGTTTTGAATAGATTCATGTGGTTCAAAAACCAAAAGGTCTAAATAATATTACAGGGATAAGTCTCCCTCAGTTCCTCGTCTACTATCTTGTCAGTTCCCAGATTTGCCCTTCATGGGTATACACTGTTCTTAGTGTCTTATCTAACCTTCCAGAATTTCTTCATGCATATGTAAGCAAATAGGAATATAGATGAGCACCCCACCCTCATTTTACACAAAAGGTATCATATTAAATGTACTCTTCTAAACTTCTTTTAAGCCTAATTTTTCCTGGAGCTCTTTCCATTCAATATATATTGATTTTTACAATGTATGGTAATTTAATTAGTCTAGGTGGCACTAGTGGTAAAGCCCTGAAGGAGGAAATGACAACCCACTCCAGTATTCTTGCCTGGAAAATACAGTCTGTGGCGTCGCAAAGAGTTGGACACAACTTAGCAACTACACAGTGGTAAAGAATCTGCCTGCCAACACAGGAGACACATGATACATAAGTTCGATCCCTGGATCGGGAAGATCCCCTGGAGAAGGGCATGGCAACCCATTCCAGTATTTTTGCCTGGAGAATCCCATGGACAGAGGAGCCTGGTGGGCTACAGTTCATGGGATCACAAGGAGTCAGACATGACTGAAGTGACTTAGCATACATGCACACTTTTGATAGATAAGTCTATGTTTTACTCTTATAAACTGAATATGATGTATTTACTCTTACAATCATGTGAATAATCTTGTGCATATTTTATATTATACATCTTTAAGTGCATCTATAGGATAAATATCCCTAATATGATTGTTAGGTTAAAAGCACTTGCTATTTGCATTTTGTAATTGTTTGAATTTGTAATTTTGATAGATATTGCCAAATTGCCCCCCATAAGGGTCATAAAAATTTATTCTTCCAGCATTATTATATGAGAGTTACTATTTCCTAGAGTCTAATCTACAGAGTGAATATTAAAACTTTTGGAATTTTGCCATTCACAGAGGTGAAAAGTGATATCTCAGTTCAGTTTAAATTCCATTTCTTTAACAATGAGAGAACTTGAACTTCTTTTTATATGCTTAGGGACCATCTGTGTTTCTCTATGAACTATCCATCCTTCATTTTTTTCTTACAGATTTTAAAAGCTGTCTATATGTTAGATAAGTTTGTGTCTATTGTAAGAAATTTTGTATTTTTTATGTTGCTTATAGTTCTTTCTGCTGAAGATTTTTTTTTTTTTTTAAATGAGTTTGACTTTCTTCTAGATTTTGAGTCATGGTTATAAGGGCCATTCCTATTTTAGTTGTAAAAAATTTCTCTCATGTTTTTGTCTAGAACTTTTATGATTTCATTTTATTTTTACATTGAAATCTCTGCTATTTTTAGAATTTATCTGGAAACTGTGAGACGTTAATTCTATTACATTTTCTTTTTCTATTCAGTATCCCTCTTATTGAATTCTGTACATCTTTCCCCCACTGATGTGTAAGACCTGAGAGATCATAGACTATCCCAGACATTTTATAAAAAAAGAAAGAATACTGAAGCTCAGTGAATCTGTGATCTTTGTGCCCAAGGTCATTCAATTTCTAAGAAGTTAGGGTCAGGTCAGAACTCAGAGATAGTTGTTTTCACTTGATTTAACAATGAAGAGAAGGACAAAAATACTTTATGTACTTTACTGAAACTATGGTACCACGTGCCAACCATTGTGATTGAGTTGATAATAGTGAACTAAATAGGCATAGTCCTTGTCTTCATGGAGATTATGGTCTAGAAAGAAAGACAGATAGCAAGGAAATGATATGGATAAAGATGTAATTACAAACTGGGAAAAGACAAAAGGGAAACTTACCCAGTACTCTGAAAGACTGTGACAGGAAGACAATTATTTAGACTGCAGAGTCTGGAAAACCTCCTGTGGTTCTGCCTACCCCAATCCTGCCCTCCCACACTGTCCTGAGGCATCTCTGTGGAGACCTAGGAGTCCACGGATCAGTTTGAAAACCACTAATCTAATCTCATTCCCTCATTTCTTCAGAGGAGAGAACTGTGGCTCCAAGAGGAAACTTGGCTTACCCAGGGATGTTACCTAGCTAGTTAGAGCAGAACGAGGACGAGAACAGCAGCCCCCTGACTTGCTGGTTAGGGCTTCTCCTACCATACAGTGAGTGACCTGTTGGTGCAGACTCGTGCTTGCCACCAAAGTTTGCAAGGACACCATCCTTCATCGATCATGGGCTCCCGGGAGACTGTGTCACTTTGACACTTTGACTTCAGTTATACCATGCCACAGGGACAGAGGAGCCTGGCAGGCTACAGTCCTTGGGCTCGCAAAGAGTCAGACACGACTGAACGACTTCACTTCACTTCTTCACTTCTTCATACCATGCCACGATATATAGAAGAGGCAAATCAAGATTTTGACAAACACTTGCCAACAAGGCTAGGTAGTTTTTAGACTATAGCTTGTCTCATTTTCCTTGAGTGGGATATTGATTATTGTACTTAAGAGTGGTGGGATGAATGTCCCTAAACCCAATGCACATTTTTAGAATTTAAAGCACTTCATGGAATATCCTACATCTTTTCTTTGTCAGTGGAAAACTCTTCTTTGGCAGTAAACAGTCTGACTTAAGTTTTCCTGGTGAATTGTTTCTATCCATCAGGGTACTCTAGCACAGACTTAATCAGAAGTAGAAGTGGTTGATCAGAATAGAAAAGATTTAATGCCATTTACTTAGATTTGGTTAATGTGTGGACAGCATTTCTTGTGTGCCCTACACTCATTGTTCATGGTTGTATTCCCATTTACCAGTTGGGACAGAGGGATTAAGCGAGGTGATGGATCCTCAATCTATTTAGAAGCTATTTCTTGTAAACTAAAACTCCTTGCCTTATTATGCTTTTCCCTCACCCCCCTACTCTTTTCTTTATTTTTCTTTTTTTTGGGAGTGGGTTAGGTGGTAGAATAGGAGAATTTTAATATTATTTCCCATGTCCACAGTTAGCTATTTACAACTTTGTGACTCAGAGATGATAGAAAAGTTAAGACTGAATTGAAAATGGAGGAAAAATTAGTAGAATCCTCCTTTAAAAAATATTCCAGAGTGCAGGAACAACTTGAAATACAGAGATGTTCATGGCAGCAGCATTTATAGTAGTGAAATAGTTGGAAGCAACTTGAATAGCCAACAATCAGGAAAATATGTATTCCATATAATGTTAAGTATGGATTAAGGCAGTACTTCTTCAAAGCAAAAGCTGTAAAACGAGGATGTGCAGTGGAAAAGGCAGTGTAGTATAGTCAAGAGTAGAGCCTCTGGGATAGATGACTGAGGTTCAGTTGAACTCTAGTGTGGCTATAGGACCTCCAGCAAATTCCTCTCTTTGCCTTAGGTTCCCCATTTATGAGGAGATAATGATGATAATTGTACCTATTCCATAGAGCTGTGTGAGGTTTAGAAGCAATGCTTGTAAAGCCGTGACCCAATGCCTGGCACATGGCTTGACAAATGTTCATCATTATTATTACATATATGATATCAGTTTTAATGGATATGCCAAGAAATACTGGGCATTCCTTTAAGGAGTAGACTTCTTTGGGATGTAGGATTAAGGGCCAGTGATTTGTTTCTTTGTTTAAATTTTCTTTGTAATGTTCTCTAATTATGATGCTTGTTTTCTCTTTTTTCCTTCCACTCTCTTTTCACCCCAGAACATTTTTTCCACCTTTTCTGTGCTGCTCTGTGTCTCTCCAGAGGCTGACTTCTATGGTTGCTTCCTCCAGCGCCTTCTAATCAGGCTCATCCAGTGTCTCAGTCTGGGGTAGGTGTGTCCCTTCAGACAGCAAATGCTGACTGGTGTCCCCACCCTGGCTTTTCCCCTTGCTCTTTCAAGAGTAGGGGTGATAACAGCTTCCCAGTGTCGCTAGTCTTGCGTGTTTTGCTATTCCTTGTTCACTTATAAACACTGTTCAATTCTATGTAAATAATCCCTTTCTTCAAAATTCATGCAGAGTGTGTTTTCTCCTGGGACCCTGGGTGATATAAGGAGCATATGTTATTTTTATAATTGGAAAATTTGTACTTAAGAAGCACAAAGGACCACCCCCTGCCTCCCACCTCCCAAAAGGAAGCACTCTTCACAGCGTGGAGAGATCCCTCAGTGTTCAGACTTCAGGGTGATTATTTTTGTTTCATTTGTGAGCCCTCACATGAAATTAGGCTTCAGGCTGCAACAGCTATTTCTTAGAAAACACAGTTTCTCCTGGAGAGAAATTCTAGAAAGCAGTCACGGACTATTGACAAACTACAATGCTGCAAAGGGTTCTGGCCAAAAGCGAATCAAGAGAGAATCTCCGTGGGGAGAGGGTGGCTCAGAAAGGGGCTCATCGTCGGTAGGGCCAGCTGTGTGCCTAGTCGGCGGTTGTGGCCAGGGCTGTGCCTTGAGTGGAGACCTGCCTCTGTGACACTGAAGACTCACCGGCCCCTGTGGCATCTGGGCTCAGCGGCTGCCAGGCTCCCAGGGGGTGAGTGATGCAGTGTGTTCAGTCCGGGGCTGGGCATGGTGGTGTGAGGTAGTGATGGGACTGGTTGAAGGGGAAAGCGGGGCTTGGCGCCTAACTGTGCACTGCTCCATTGTGAAGTCTCGATCGGCAGGCTGATTTTTCCCCAGGAGGAAGTATGAAGAGGAGTCTCACAGTTGCAAGGCAATGAAAAGCTGCCTGGTGGTGGGCTTCACTCTTCGACAAGAGGTTCAAGGCTCCAAAGTCCCTGGAGGGGTGTGTGAGGGGGAGGAGGAGGAGATAAACTACCCTACTCAGTAGTGATGTGATCACCTTTGCAGAAACTTTCCAGTGGCAAGTGTGTTGAAGACAGTTTAGAGGAGACAGCATAGTACAGAAGAATGGAACTGAAGGCAAGGGGAGGGGGTATCTGAGAAGAGAAATATACAATACATATAAAGTACAGGGATGAAGGGTGAGGTTCAGTGAAAGAGGGCATTGGACAGAGCCAATTAAAAACTCCAGCCTCAACACTTCAGTCTATGACAAGCCCTATTTTCTTTATACTGTGAACTGAGTTCTTACATGGGTGAGTTTCATTTTCTCCACTAACCTCTAAGCACCACAGACAAGGGAAACTGTGTTTACTGTGTTCATTCTGCCAATGAATTGAGTATCTACCCTAAAAACTCTGAGTCCTGTGCCAAGTTCTGGGAGCACAGGGGTGAACAAAAAGTCCCTGGTCACATGAGGCTTCCAGTCTGAAGGGAGGTGCAGATATAGAAAACATGACCACACATTAACAACCTAGCTGCATGTTAGAGCCATCTTATAGCACTTGAAAACTATCTGTGCTTGGGTTCCTATCCTACAAAGACTCAGATTTGATTGGTCTTGAACTCGACCCCGGTATGGATCCTAAAGTGATCCTATTGTTCAGCTTAGTCTGAGAATTACTATCCTAAATGTTCTCAGGGCTTGGTGAAACACTATGCCCATGAAACATCCAATGATGCTCAAGTTAAATTTGGGAAATAATTTATTATACATATTAGATATTAATGACTCTAATGAGTTATATAATAAAGAATAATAAATAAAGATACACACACGTACACACACATACATACATATATACAAAGGAGTGTTGTTGTTCGGTCACTAAGTCATGTCCAAGTTTTTTGTGACCCCATGGACTGTGGATTGCCAGGCTCCTCTGTTCATGGGATTTCCCAGACAAGAATACAGGAGTGGGTTGCCATCTCCTTCTCCAGGAGATCTTCCTGACTCAGGGATTGAATTTACGTCTCCTACACTGGCAGACAGATTCTTTATCAATGAATGACCAGGGAAGCCCACAATGACATATTACTAGATCATAAAAAAGAACAAAATAATACCATTTGCAGCAACATGGATAAGCCTAGAGATTATTGTATGAAGGGAATAAAGTTGGATAGAGAGAGACAAATACCAAATGATATCACTTATATGTGGACTCTAAACTATGACACATGGCTGATTCATGTCAATGTATGACAAAACCCACTACAGTATTGTAATTAGCCTCCAACTAATAAAAATGAATGAAAAAAAAAAGATCATTATAAAAAATAATAAAAAATAAACTATGACACAGTGGAATTATTTATGAAACAGAAACAGACTCAGACACAGAAAATAAGATTTTGGTTACCAAAGGAGAGAGAGATTTGGGGAGGGATAAATTATGAGTTTTGTATTAGCAGATACAAAATACTATATATAAAATAGATGAACACCAAGGCTCTACTGTATAGCACGGGGAACTATACTCAATATCCTATAATAAACCATAATGGAAATGAATATAAAAAAGAATATATATACAAATATACATGTATAATTGAATCACTTTGGTGTACACCAGAAACTAACAAAACATTCTCAGGGCCTCATGAAACCATTATTCCCATGAAATATCCAATGATGCTCAAATTAAATTTGGGGAATAATTTATTATATATATAAGATATTAATGACTCTAATGAGTCCTATAATAAAGAAACCTATTTAAACTTAAAAATGTATCATAAAATTAGAGATATTTATAATCCAAGACTGTTACTTTGGAGAAAAGGTGAAAGACATAATAGAACTTACAATAGGCTGATTTATATTAGATACTAGAAAATGCTTCTCTGAAGAAATTACTTTTAATAGAGACATGAACAATCAGTGGGCAGAGAATGGGAAGTAATGTTCTAGGCAGGGGGATCATTGTTTTTTGAATTATAGTTGATTTACAATGTTTTGTTTTTGTTTGTTTTTGAGTTGCATGGGTTGTTTATATATTTTGGAAAATAATCCCTTGTTGGCCTCATTGTTTGCAAATATTTTCTCTGAGTCCATAGGCTGTCCTTTTGTTTATTCTTTCCTTTGCTATGCAAAAGCTTATAAGTTTCATTAGGTTCTATTTGTTTATTTTTGCTTTTATTTCTTTTGCCTTGGGAGACTGACCTAAGAAAATATTGGTATGATGTGTGTCAGAGAATGTTTTGCCTACGTTCTCTTCTCAGAGTTTTATGGTGTCATATCTTATATGTAAGCGTTTAAGCCAGTTTGAGTGTGTGTGTGTGTGTGTGTGTGTGTATGTGTGTGTGTGTGTGTATGTATGTGTGTATGTGTATGTGTGTATGTGTCTGTATGTATGTGTGTGTGTCTGTGTGTGTGTGTCTGTGTATGTGTGTGGTATAACGGTGTGTTCTAACTTCACTGATTTGCATGTGACTGTCTAGTTTTCCGAGTACCACTTGCTGAAGAGACTTTCTTTTCTTCATTGTATATTCTCGACTGCTTTGTCAAAGATTAATTGACTGTAGGTGTGTGGGTTTATTTCTGGGCTCTCTACTCTGTTCCCTTGATCTGTATGTTTTTGTGCCATTACCATGCTGTTTTGATTACTGTAGCTTTGCAGTATTGTCTGAAGTCTGGGATGGTTATGCTTCCGGCTTTGTTCTTTTTCTTCAGAATCAATTCTGGGTCTTTTATGGTTTCGTATAAATTTTAGAATTATTTGTTCTAGTTCTAGGCAAAATGTCATGAATAATTTGATAGGGATTACATTAAATCTGTAGATCACTTTATCATATTTTATAGTTCTCAGCATATAAGTTTTTCAATCTCCTTTTTTTGCTTTCCATTTCTGATGTTTCATTATTAGTGTAAATAAATGCAACAGATTTCTGTATGTTAATCTTGTATTCTTCTACTGTGCTGAGTTTGTTTATCAGTTCTACTAGTTTTTGTGTGGAATCTACAGGGCTATAATGACAACTTTACCTCTTCTCTTCCAACTTGGGGATCCTTTATTTCTTTTGCATATCTGATTGGTGTGGCTGAAACTTTTAATACTGTGTTGAATAAAATGTGAGAGTGAGCATCCTCATCTCACATGCTAGCAAAGTAATGCTCAAAATTCTCCAAGCCAGGCTTGAACAGTACATGAACCATGAATTTCCAGAAGTTCAAGCTGGATTTAGAAAAGGCAGAGGAACCAGAGATCAAATTGCTAACATCTGTTGGATCATCAAAAAAGCAAGAGAGTTTTAGAAAAACATCTACTTCTACTTTATTGACTATGCCAATGCCTTTAACTGTGTGGATCACAACAAATTGTGGAAAATCCTTTAAGAGATGGGAACACCAGACCAGCTGACCTGCCTCCTGAGAAATCTGTATACAGGTCAAGAACCATCAGTTAAAACTGGACATGGAACAATGGACTGATTCCAAATAGGAAAATGAGTATGTCAAGGCTGTATACTGTCACCCTGCTTATTTAACTTACATGCAGAGTACATCATGAGAGACGCTGGGCTGGATGAAGGCAAACTGGGCTGGATGAATCAAGACTGCTGGGAGAAATACCAATCATCTCAGATACGCAGATGACACCACCCTTATGACAGAAAGTGAAGAAGAACTAAAGAGCCTCTTGATGAAAGTGAAAGAGGAGAGTGAAAAAGTTGGCTTAAAATTCAACATTCAGAAAACTAAGATCATGGCATCTTGTCTCATCACTTCATGGCAAATAGATGGGGAAACAGTGGAAACAATGACAGACTTTATTTTTTTGAGCTCCAGAATCACTGCAGATGGTGACTGCAGCCATGAAATTAAGAGACTCTTGCTCCTTGGAAGGAAAGTTATGACCAACCTAGTCAGCATATTAAAAAACAACCTTTGTCAACAAAGGTCCATTTTGTCAATGCTATAGTTTTCCCAGTAGTTATGTATGGAAGTGAGAGTTGGACTGTAAAGAAAGCTGAGCACCAAAGAATTTATGCTCTAGAGCTGTAGTGTTGGAGAAGACTCCTGAGAGTCCCTTGGACTGCACGGGGATCCAACCAGTCCATCCTAAAGGAAATAAACCCTGAATATTCATTGGAAGGACTGATGCTGAAGCTGAAGCTCCAATACTTTGGTCACCTGATGTGAAGAACTGACTCATTTGGAAAGATCCTGATGCTGGGAAAAATTTAAGGTGGGAGGAGAAGGGGGCAACAGAGGATGAGATAGTTGGATGGCATCACCAACTCAATGGACATTAGTTTGAGTAAACTCCTGGAGTTGGTGATGGACAGGGAGGCCTGGCGTGGGGCAGTTCATGTGGTCGCAGAGTCAGATACGACTGAGAGACTGGAATGAACTGGGCATCCTTGTCTTGTTCCAGATTTTAGCAGGAAAGCTTCAATCTTTCACCATTGAGTATTATGTTGGTTGTAGGTCTGTCATAAGTATCTTGTATTATGTTGAGAAATGTTACCTGTTTACCTACTTTGGTAAGACTTTTTATCACGAATGGATGCTGAATTTTTATCAGGTGCTTTTTCTGCATCTATTAAGATGATCATGTGGTCTTGTCTTTTCTTTCATTGGTGTGGTTTATCACATTGATGGGTTTGCATATGCTGAACCATCCCTGTGACCCTGGGATGAATCCAACTTGATTGTAGAATATGATTTTCTTTTTTTTTTTTCTGTATTGTTGGATTTGGTTTGCTAACATTTTGTCAAGTATTTTTGCATCTATATTCTTCAAAGATATTGCCTGTACTTTTCTTTTTTGGTATTGCCACTTTCTGATTTTGGTATCAGGTGATGTTGGCTTCATAGAATTGCTTTGGGGATGTTCCTTCCTTTTCAATCTTTTGGAAGACTTTGAGAAGGATTGGTATAAGTTCTTCTTCACGTGTTTGGTAGAATTTCCCAGTGAAGCCTTCTGGTCCTAGATGTTTGTTTGCAGGGAGTTGGTTTGTTTGCTTTTAATTACAGATTCTATTTCACTTCTAGTGACAGGTATGTTCAGATTACCTATTTCATCTTGATCAGTTTTGGTGAGTTGCATGTTTGTAGAAACAAGTACATTTCTTTCAGTGTTCCAATTCATGGCATATAATTATTCATAGTATTCTCTTATTTACTTCTTTTTTATTTCTGCAGAGGTTATTTCTCCTTTTTCATGTCTTATTTTTTTTAAAATTTGGTTCCTCTCTCTTTTATTTATGACCCTGGTCAGAGGTTTGACAATTATGTTTGCCCTTTCAAAGAACCAATTATTGATTTTATTGATTTTTTTCTACTGTTTTTTTTTTTTTTTGCATTTAACATCACAGTAATCCAAATCTATACCTCAACCACTAATGCCAAAGAAGCTGAAGTTGAACCTTCTAGAACTATTGCCAAAAGAGATGTCCTTTTCATCCTAGGGGACTGGAATGCAAAAGTAGGAAGTCAAGAGATATCTGGAGTAACAGGCAAGTTTGGCTATGGAGTACTAAATGAAGCAGGGTGAAAGCTAACAGAGTTTTGCCAAGAGAACTCACTGGTCATAGTAAACACCCTCTTCCAACAACATGAGAGTTGGCTCTACAAATGGACATTGCCAGATGGTCAATACTGAAATCAGATTGATTATATTCTTTGCAGCTGAAGATGGAGAAGCTATACAGTCAGAAAAAAAGACAAGGTCTGGAGCTGACTGTGGTTCAGATCATGAGCTCATTATTGCAAAATTCTGGCTTAAATTTGAAGAAAATGGAGAAAACCACTATACCATTCAGATATGAGCCAAATAAAATCCACTATGATTCTATAGTGGAGGTGACAAATATATTCAAAGGATTAGTTCTGGTAGACAGAGTGCCTGAAGAACTGTGGATGGGGGTTCATAATATTGTACAGGAGGTAGTGACCAAAATCATCCATAGGAAAAGGAAATGCAAGAGGCAAAGTGGTTGTCTGAGGAGGCCTTACAAATAGCTGAGACAAGAAGAGAAGCTAAAGGCAAAAGAGAAAAGGAAAGCTATAACCATCTGAATGCAAGAGTTTCAAAGAATAGCAAGGAGCGATAAGAAAACCTTCTGAAGTGAACAATTCAAAGAAATAGAGGAAAACAGTAGAATGGGAAAGATTAGAGACCTCTTCAAGAAAATTAGAGATACCAAGGGAATTTCTTGCAAAGACTGGCATAATAAAGGACATAAACCATAAGGACCTAACAGAAACAGGAGAAATTAATAAGAATGGGCAAGAATACACAGAAGAAGTATACAGAAATGTTCTTAATGACTTGGATAACCATGATGATGATAAGGCCATTCACATAGAGCCAGACATCCTGGATTATGAAGTAAGGTAGGCCTCAGGAAGCAATACTATGAACTAAGCTGGATGAGGTCATGGATTTCCAGCTGAGCCATTTCAAATCCTAAAGGATGATGCTGTGAAAGTGCTGCACTCAATATGCCAGCAAATCTGGAAAACTCAGCCGTGGCCACAGGACTGGAAAAGGTCAGTTTTCATTCCAATCACAAAGAGAGGCAAGGCCATAGCATGTTGAAACTATCATACAATTGTGCTCATTTCACATGCTAACAAGATAATACTCAAACTTCTTCAAGCTAGGTTTCAATAGTACATGAACTGAGAACTTCCAGATGTACAAACTGGATTTAGAAAAGCAGAGGAATCAGGGATGGAATTGCCAACACCAACTGGATCATAGAAAAAGCAAGAGAATTCCAGTAAAAAACATCTACTTCTGCTTCATTGACTATGCCTTTGGCTGTGTGGATCACAACAAATTGTGGAAAATTCTTAAAGAGATAGGAATACCATACCACTTCACCTGACTCCTGAGAAATCTGTATGAAGGACAAGAAACAACGGTTAGAACCAGACATGGAACAATGGACTGTTTCAAAATTGGAAAAGGAATACGTGAAGGCTGTATAACTTATATTTAACTTCCATGCAGAGTACATCATGTGAAATACAGGGCTGGATGGATCAAAAGCTGGAATCAAGATTGCTGGGAGAAATATCAACAACCTTGTATATGCAGATGATACCACTCTAATGGCAGAAAGTGAAGAGGAACCTCATCACTTGATGAGGGTGAAAGAGGTGAGTGAAAAAGCTGGCTTAAAACTCAACATTCAGAAAACTAAGATCACGGCATCTGAACCCATCATTTCATGGCAAAGAGATGAGGAAAAGTGGAAACAGTGACAGATTTTATTTTTTTGGGCTCCAAGTCACTTCTGATGGTGACTGGAGCCATGAAATTAAAGGATACTTGTTCCTTGGAAGAAAAACTATGATAAACCTGGACTATGTATTAAAAAGCAGAGACATCACTTTGCCAGCAAAGGTCCATATAGTTCAAAGCTATGGTTTTTCCAGTAGTCATGTACGGATGTGAGAGTTGTACCTTAAAGAAGACTGAGAGCCAAAGAATCGATGCTTTTGAACTGTGGTGTTGGAGAAGACTCTTGAGAGTCCCTTGGACAGTGAGGAGATCAAATCAGTCAGTCCTAAATGAAGTCAACCCTGAGTATTCATTGGAAGGACTGATGCCGAAGCTGAAGTTTCCACCTCATGGGAACTGCTGAGTCATTGAAAAAGACCTGATGCTGGGAAAGTTTGAGGGTAGGAGAAGGGGATGGCAGAGGATGAGATGGTTGTGTCATGGGAAGCACACTGATTGAAACTGCCCACCCTGGCCAGGCACCATAGTAACCATTTGCATGAGTTGTTTCATGACAAGAGATCCTGATAAGGAATACAGAACTGATAAGCTACCACCAACTGGAAGAGTTCGGGAAAAGTCGAAAAGAGACACTGTATGTCTGTCCACTTCCCAGAATCCCTCTCGCTAGCATCCATCTTGGCTGAGCAATGTGTGTGCCACCAGGAAAGACTCTGAATTAGAATGATTGGCCAAAGACCACCCGGAAACTAATCCCATCACCATGAAACCCAAGACTGCGAGCCACGCGGCAGAGCTGTTCTTCTGGGTTCCCTTACCCAGGTGCCCCTTCCCAATAAGATCTCTTGCTTTGTCAGCACATGTGTCTCCTTGGACAATTCATTTCCGAGGGTTAGACAAGAGCCCAGTTTCAGGCCCTGGAAGGGGTCCCCTTTCCTGCAACAGTTGCATGGCATCTTTGACTCAATGGACAGGAATTTGAGCAAACTCTGGGAGATAGTGAGACAGGAAAGCCTGGAATGCTGCAGGCCATAGGGTCACAAAGAGTGGAGAGGGACTTAGCAACTCAGCAACTTTTTAAAAATATCTGTTTTATTCACTTCCTCTCTGATCTTTATTACTTCTTCTGCTGTCTTTAGGTTTTGCTTTTTTTGTCTTTTTCTAATTCCTTTAAATGGTATGTTAGGCTTTTTATTTGGAATTTTTCTTGTTGTTTTTCTTTTTTTTTGAGGAAGGTCTGGATCGATATGAACTTTCCTCTGAGATCTGTGTTTGTTGCATCTCATAGATTTTGTAGGATTGTGTTTTCATTGTTATTTGTCTCAACATATTTTTAATTACTCTTTGATTACATCATTGACCCATTGGTTTTTCAGTAGTTTATTGTTTAGTCTCCATGTAATTTTTTTCTTTGTTTCTCTTTCTGTGGTTGATTTTTAGTTTCATGCTTCTGTGATCTGTAAAGTTGTTTGAAATGATTTCTACCTTCTCAAAGTCATTGAGGGGATATTTTATATTTTATGTCCTTGTATATAGTCAGTCCTAGAGAGTGTTCCATGTACAGCACTTGAGAAGAATGTATATATTCTGTCTTTGTTGGATGTAATGTTCTGAAAATATCATAAGTCTCACTGTTCTGTTGTATCACCTAGGATCTCTGTTGGTTTATTGATTTTATGTCTGGAAGATCTGCCTATTAATGTGAGTGGGTTGTTTACATCTTCCATTGTTATTGTATTTGGTAGAGGGATCATCATGTGTAAAGAACTCGCAGTGGGGGGAAATTGTTTAGGAACAGAAAGAAGGCCAAGGCTGCTGGAATGAGTATGTGAAGGGAAAGTGAAAAACAAGATTTCTGCCTTCAACAAACACCTCATACATTAGAGAAAAATGTTCCAAAAATGCATTACTCTATGGATCTATCATTTTCCAAGTATAACAAGAAGAAGGCATCAGTGTTAGGAATAATCTTTCACTAGCTGAGTAAAAACCAGTTTCAAGTTTGTCTTCACCTAGCTCGCATAATTTTTTTGAAATAGCAGTTATGATTTCATTAGTATGTTGGCTTAGGATAATGTTAGTATTAGGTCATGTTTACTGAGCATATAGTCTGGCTAAGAAAGAGAAGTGACTTGGAGATTGAATTAAGATGCTAAACTGACACATGTTTGCCTACCCCTTTTCTCTCCAAATCTCTTAAAAGGTAAATAAGTATGCTCAGTTCAGTTCAGTTCAGTTCAGTCGCTCAGTCATGTCCGACTCTTTGCGACCCCATGAATCGCAGCACGCCAGGCCTCCCTGTCCATCACCAAATCCCGGAGCTTACTCAAACTTATGCCCATCGAGTCAGTGATGCCATCCAGCCATCTCATCCTCTGTCATCCCCTTCTCCTCCTGCCCCCAATCCCTCCCAGCATCAGGGTCTTTTCCAATGAGTCAACTCTTTGCGTGAAGTGGCCAAAGTACTGGAGTTTAAACTTCAGCATCAGTCCTTCTAATGAACACCCAGGACTGATCTCCTTTAGGATGGACTGGTTGGATCTCCTTGCAGTCCAAGGGACTCTTAAGAGTCTTCTCCAACACCACAGTTCAAAGGCATCAATTCTTCGGCGCTCAGCTTTCTTCACAGTCCAACTCTCACATCCATACATGACCATTGGAAAAACCATAGCCTTGACCAGATGGACCTTTGTTGGCAAAGTAATGTCTCTGCTTTTTAATATGCTATCTAGGTTGGTCGTAACTTTCCTTCCAAGGAGTAAGCGTCTTCTAATTTCATGGCTGCAGTCACCATCTGCAGTGATTTTGACATATCAATTCGTTAGAAAACCAAAAAGTGGGTCATGTATATTCATTTATCTCCTCCTCATTTCCTCATTAATTCCTGAAACCACTAATCTGTTCTTCACTTTTCTAATTTTGTTATTTCAAGAGTGCTATATAAATGGAATGATATACTATGTAGCTTTTGTGGATTGGCTTTTTACTTAGCATAAATCTCTGGAGATTCACCCAGAATGTTGAGTATATCAATAATTTTGTTCCTTTTTATTGCTGAGTAGTATTCCATGGCTTGAATGTACCATAGTTTGTTCAATCATTCACCTGTTGAAGGACATCTGAATTGTTGCAGTTTGGGACAATTACAAATAAAGCTACTACAAACATTTTATACAGGTTTTTATATAAACACAAAATTTTTAGGATAAGTGCCTAGTAATGCAATTGGTAGGATGACTGGTAGTTTCATGTTTAGTTTTTGAAGAAATTGTCAAACTGTTTTTCAAAGTGCCCATATCATTTTACATTCCCACTAGCAATGTATGAGTGGTCTGATATCTCTGCATTCTAGTTATTTGGTGCTGCCACTGTTTTAAAATTTTTGCTACTGTGATATACATGCAGTAATATTTCATTGTGATTTTAATGAGCCTTTCCCTAATGGAAACCTAATGAGCTATTATTATACAGTGGAACATGAGCAGAGAGTATTCTGAGAGGGAAAGTAAATACCACTCTTGGGAAAATAGATACTACTCTGAAAGGACCATTTGAAATGAATTTTGAATAAGATAATTCTAAGCTCCGGGAGTTGGTGATGGACAGGGAGGCCTGGCGTGCTGTGGTTCATGGGGTCGCAAAGAGTTGGACACGACTGAGCGACTGAACTGAACTGAACTGAAGTAGGGTAAGAGAGAGAAAAAGAAAATTAGAGAACTGAGGAAAATACATAGGGAAGGAAATATAATCAAATATACTAGTAATACTTTATTTTGGAATGTCAAAAACTTATACTGGCATATAAACATTGTTGCCTTAACTAAAAATGGAAATATAATTATACTGAGAGAATAAGAAAGTGTGTGGTATTATGAGAGAGTTAAATTCTGTTATAGTTCTATTGCATACATAAGACCTGCAATTGATAAAAAATAGCCATAGAAGCATATTAATTAAAGAAGATGTGTAACCATGAGTAGTACAGGAGTCAAAGGTGGCTGGCTCTGAGGGGAAGAAGGATGGTAAAAATGGAGCAAGTAACAGCTGTTTTTTCACACAAATTTGCTTTTTAATCCTATTTTTATAAGATACATTACTTGGGACAAAAAAAAAATTAAAAGTGTATAGAAAGAGATTCTCAGAGTATATGGATTTATTTCTATACTTTTTACAAAAGACAAACGTATTTCAAATGTCATGGAAAGTTGAAAATAAAAGAAATACAAAAGACAGAAGGCAAATGAAAACATAGAAAGCAATATTAATCATAAACAGAAACCGAGGCAAACAGTATTAGGCAAGACAAATAAAACAGCTTCTCAGAGATCAAAGATCAAAGGGACAAGTACTTTAGAAAAAGACAGGGATTTAAATAACACACACACTTTCACACTTTATACCCAATGGAGTTTTACGTATTCATTTCAAACACCAAGTATGGTACATATATCCACTGATTCATTGGTTAGCCACAAGTAGGAATTAAAAATCTCAACAGAATACAGTCCACATTTTAAAATGTTCTTATTGTAATAGAATAAAATTAGAAATTAACGATAAAGCTATAGTAAAAAAGTATGGCCAGTTACAAGTTTAAGGTGACTAATCTAAAAACTTTGATTCAAGTGGAAATGAAACATATTACAGATTATTTATAAATAAATGATCATTATAGCAATACATTTTAAACTTTTTGGATATGGACAAAATAGTAATCAGGGGATGAATTATAGACTAAAATCCATGAATTAGAAATGAAGAAAAATAAACAAGTAAACTAAGCTTTCAAATAAAAAAAACACCACAAAACTAGGAAAGAAACATTAAAGTAAACCCACAGAAAGCAATAGAATTGGCAGAGATAAAGCCAGAAATTAATAAAATATTAAATAAGCAAGAAATGGATTTTCTGAATCAAAAAGTCAATGCTTCAAACAAACCAATAAAACAGACAAATGATCAAAATTCTAAAAGAAAACTCACAAATACATGACTTTTGAGGTTCTAAAGGGGCTCTAACCACAGAGGATATTTAAAAATTGTGTTCATCAGTATATCAATAATCATAATCCAAATTAAACTTTCATAACTTTGCAAAAGGTATCGATCCAGAAAATTATAGTAGACATCATACTTAATAGTAAAATATTAGATACATGTTGACAAAGAAGGTAAGAGAGAAGAATACCTACTATCCCAGTTACTATACACAATATAGTGGGAACTAGAACTCACATTGATTCTAGTTAATAAAGTGAGATCTGAAAAGAAATGAAAAGTATTAGAAAGGAAGGGACAAAATGATCCTTTCTTGAAGATGAAATGACAAAATTCATGAGATGCAAGACAATCTATTGGGACGAAAGAGGCTATTTAAGTTTAGTAAAGCAGTCAACTAAAGATTGTTCTAAAATTAGGAGCTCTTCAACTGTCCCACAATAGCCCATTAGAAAATATCTCGAAAAGCGGGTTCATTTATAATGACCTGTAAAAATACATTCAGCATGAAACGTTACAGGAATGAGGATCAATAAATAAAACAGAGTTATTAAACTTCCCTGAAAACATAAAACTCAGCTTTGTTAGAAAGACATGTCATGGGTGGGAAGTCTCTCCAGATTAATTTAGGAATATGATGCAATTTAAAAATTAATTTTGGAGGAACATATTGCCATACCAGATGTTAAAATATACTATGACATTATTATATGGTATTAGCACAGGTATAGGCAGTGAGACAGAGTATGGGACTATATAAATATTTCCACTTCCAGTTTACAATCCCAGAAAGAAATATTACCACAGGTAAAAGAGACATATACAAGGGCTGAAACATTATAAAATAGGAAAAAAATTGAAACTACCTATATTCATTAGTGGGAGAATGATTAAATACATTATGGCAACTCTGTCTATGGAATAGGAATACTATATAACTATTTAAGAGAATGAATATCCAAACACACTGGCATGTATATTGTTACTGAAAGAAAATCTAACTGTATGACTAGACATATAGCATGATATTTATATTAGAGTACACAAACAATACTATACATCTGGGTGTGTATATACATATGTGTGTACATACATCAAGAAAGGTTTTGTAAGTCTACACATTAAACTCATAATAGAGGATAACTTGGTGATAGAGATGTAACCTTGAGGGAAGGGTAAATCTCAACTTATTCTTAATTTTTTAAAGTCTTAAAAAACTTTTAATTTTACTTTTTATTTACTTAAAAAATTTAATTTTAAATTGGAGTATAGCCAATCAACAATATTGTAATTATTTCAAGTGGACAACAAAGGGACTCAGTAATACATATATATGTACCCATTCTCCCCCAGACTTCCCTCCCATCCAGGCCGCCACAGAACCCCAGGCAGCATGCCCTGTGCTATGCAGTAGGACCTTGTTGGTTATCCATTTTAAATATAGTAGTGTGTGCCTGTCGATCCCAGACTCCCTAACTATCCCTTCCCCCCAGCACCCCCCCAGTAACCGTACGTTTCTTCTCTAAGTCTGTGAGTCTGTTTCTGTTTTGTAAATAAGTACCTTTGTATCATTGTTCTTTTTTAGATTCCACGTGTAAGTGACATCACATGATATTTGTTTGATTTTTTCTTTTGTATAATTCTGGACTGTGTGTTTTGAAAGTTAGATTTTTTTTTTTCCCCTAAATGAAGACAATGCAGAAAGGATATGATTCACGGCATATGTTATTACAGAAAACTTTATAGGTTGGTTGGAGAGTAAGCTGGCTGGATGCTGACTACTGAGTTACTCATGGAGGAATGAAGGACTAGGATGCAAAGGCTACAGCAGCTGAGAAGAAATGACTTTTGACTAGTGTAGGCATTCTGTCACTCTCCCTGGGTCTTCTATTTTTCCTCATCATACATGTCACTCAACTTGCTTCCACATTTTCACTTCTGTGCAAAAAGTTAGTGCATTGCATTTCATGTCCTCTGGACGTAACAACTTCTGCCTCTCTGAGTTGCTTTCATTGCATACTTTAGGCTTCACTTCTGCCCAAACAAGCTAAATAAAGTTATAAATATCACTTTGTGGAATGATATCACTTCGGTCTAGTAATGAGGTTAGTCCCTTCATGCTTATGATCAGATTAATTCTTCAATTAATTAAACATGGAAAATAATTATATTTCCTATGCAATGTATTTTTCTATTTAGACAAGTATTTTTCCAATTACAATATATAAGAGGAAAAAAAAATAGAAGGGGTAAAAAGTAGTATAAAGTCCTGAGCAGTGTGTACCCAAGGCTTGTGAAGTCAGATTTTTCTTAAGTCTTATGAAAAGATGGCCCAAGTGATCAAGTCATAATCAAGTTCATACAATCATTCTACATTATCAACCCTGAGGGTTTTAATGTGCAAATGGTGGACCTTCCCTCCTAGAAGCTGCAGTACGCCCAGACATCTCTCTGGAATCCTTTGGCTTCCTCTCCTTCTGAGAAAGAAACTGGAGGAAGTGGTTGGCAGAAGCACCAGCCTGGTCTTTAAAGAAGCAGATACACTACCAGCTCCTGAAAGGTCCTGGCAGTCTCTGCGGGAAAAAGTGCTTTTTTATTTATTTTTGAAAATGCCATGAAATGAGGAGCAGTTAAATAATTTGCTATTCAAACCTTTGTAGGAAGGAATTAGGGAGGTAGTTTCTAGTCTCTTAGGAAACAAGATGGGAAGAGAGGTGGGGAAGGACATCATCCAAACTAAGGCACTGGCCACATGCACTGGAGCAGCGACAGCATCTTGTCATTGGCAGATTGCAAAGTGTCACCACTTCAAGGCCTGCTTTTTTTAAAAAAAGCTAGAAAATGAATCATCCTGTAGATGGAAAACAGATGCTGTGCTGCACCTGTTAAAGGATACCTTCCTATCTACCCTCAGCCCTGCAAAGAGCGGTAAAGTCACTTTTGAAAACGTTTTCTGCTTTGGGACTACCAGGAAATGACATATCCTCTGCAAATGAGAGCTCCAGGTAAGTCATCCAAGGTAGCAAGGAGAAAATGTGGAACGAAGTTCTGGCACTTGTCCAAAGCATCAGAGCCTCTGAAATAATTCTTGTTTTGCTCTGTAAGCCATGAAAACTGGTGAGATGGGACCAAAAGATGCAAGTACTCTTGGGATCCAAGGAAGAAACACCTTAAAACAGACTAGCTCTCTGAGCTCCATTTTACTGTTTTCAGGGAAGATGCAGGCAGAGTCTAGAGAGTCTCACTCAAAACTGTTTTCTGGGTTTTGAGCTGAAATGGATGCCTTTAATCTCCAAGTTGTGATGCCTGTTGGCCTGGTGCTTGGCCAACCCTGGGGCCTGAAGGAGGTGTATAAAGAGATGCTCTTTAAAAGATTTCTGTATATCAGCGATCGTTTTTTGAAAACAAAAAAACAAAACAAAAGACCACATGTTGATGAGTTGAATGTAAATAAGAAGCAACAGAAAGATTCAGATTTTCTTTCAAAAACTGGCTTAAGCATGAAGGGAGAAAATATCCAGTTGTCAAAATAGGCTTGAGGTTTTGCTGAACCCAAAAGTTCTGGAGAGCAATATGTTTTTGCCAAACTCTAAATACTGCAGGGTTAAACCTTCCCTCTAACCAATTAGATAATTGCCACTTCATTTCTTAATTGTTTGTGAATTTCTTAATTGTTTCTTCTTCTTTTTTAAACAAAATAATTAGCCTTGTCTCAGTGTAGTTTTGTTAGTATTTCCATAATTAAATAATTACTTCAACCCTGAATTAAAAACCGTCCTGCTGTCTCTAGGTACAGTAAGCTGGTAGCTGTTTTAAATAACCCTTGAGAGTGGTCAGGTTAAGGACTCAATTTATGACCTTATAAATTAACACAAGGAAACCTACTCCATAATGCAACAGACAATTCTATTTATAATGCTTAATTAAGCCTCTCCAGTCACTAACAAAACCCATTTGTGACCTTTCATTTCAACCTCACCCAAATGCAAGTCTCCTGAGATGATACGTGTTAATATGTGAATGTTGATTGAATTTGCTGGCATTATGGTTGGGTATTAAATAGCTGACAGTCTGGATAAATTAGCTCCTGATAGCTCACTAATCAAACGTTAAGAAGAAAATGTCAAGTTGGGCAGCATTGATGAAACTCTTTATCAAAGCCTTGAGCTGGAGGGAGGTAGAAAGAAAGGAAAATGTCATGTCTAACATTGCCTGCAAACACTTGCTCTGAATTTCAGAAAATCTTGGCAACCAAGAGAAAGTATCAGAACTGAATTGAAGGATGGCTGTGGGCAGCCGTTCTTGGTGGTTTCATTTATCTGCTGTTTTCTCAGGCTGCCCTCTTTTAGCTTGATACAGAAAACCCAAAGTGATAAACAATTCAATGCTGTTTTACCTAAGATATAAAAAATAGTGGAGATATCTGGAAAATTCCAAGTAACTCAGAAAGCTACAAATTGTGGGTAATTTGGAGACATAGAAAGTTCTCCTGGGAACAGGCCTTAGAAGGAGAAAGGAAGCATACACTACTTGGACATTTTTGTGGTCCATGGGAATGGCAGTGACCTGAACACAGAAATTCTGCCTCGTGGCCTGGCATTCAGAATACGTGGAGAGTCTTATCAAGTTTTAGGACTGTTCAGGGAATTCCCATATGTCCTCCTGAATCAGGAAAACAGATTTCTTTCTTTTTTGTCCACCACATTCAAGAGTCAACATAATGTGATATTTCTGGCTCTACTGTGAGTCTTTATTTAGGTGAATTCTTCATTTCATTGCTTCAGCTTTCTCATGTGCAGATGGTAACCATAACAGTACCTGCCTTATAAGGTTGTTGTGAGGAATAGAGTTAACACATATAAAGGCTTTACACAGTGCCTGGAGCATGGTAAGCACTATGTAAGCCTTGGCTGTTATCCTCATAGCACCTCCATAAAATCTTTCTCCTGTGGGCTCTCTCCTTTCCCAGGGCAGCTATAGCAGTCAGGTCAGGCTGTCATGACCTCTCTCCTGAATATAATAGCTTCCTAACTCATTTCCTTATTCCAAATCCACATCTCTTGCAATACACAGTATGTGCGTGCGTGCTAAGTCGCTTCAGTCGTGTCCGACTCTTTGCGACCCTGTAGACTGTAGCCCGCCAGGCTCCTCTGTTCATGGGATTCTCCAGGCAAGTATACTGGAGTGGGTTGCCATGCCCTCCCCAGGGAATCATTCTGACCCAAGGATCGAACCCATGTATTTTATGTCTCCTACATTGGCAGGTGGGTTCTTCACCGCTAGTGCCACCTGGGAAGCTACATCACACACAGTGTTGGAACTTAAATTTTTGAAGTCTGCTTCTCATTTTGTCCCTATCTTATTCAGTGGTCTGCAGAGTTCATCAGGTAAAGTCTAAATTCCTTAATCTTGATTTCAAGCCTCATTCTATCCCTCCCTTCTAACCCTAGTTCCACTTTCCAATTGTGTATTTCACTGCTTCTTATGAACTCTGTCCTGGAGCCACTGCCCTGCAAGTTCCCTTGCTCTCCTCGACTTGTTCTGGAATGTTCTTGCTTTTGTATGTGTGCTCACTGTTCCCTTCACTTGGAGTTCACTTTCCTTCCAATATCTTCTGGTTCAAATCTGAGCCATCCTTAAAAGCCAGGCCCAGTTGCCACTACTTCACTGGGGCCTTTCCAATTCTATCATTTAACCATCCCTCCTTCTTCTCTGACCTCCAATATTGTCGTCGTTTTAATTATCAACCCTGGTTACCTGCTATTACAGCTACTAATTCATATGCCCCCTATTTAGTATGTGCCATATCTTTAGCCTCTGAGCCCTGTAGATCAAGGCGGCTTCTTTAGCATGTCCTACTCAGAACTGTCCGCAGTGAATGCTATACACAGAGGAGGTGCTTGCTCTGCAAGCAAGAATGAAATATTAATACTAATATTAGTCTGTAATACTCTCCATCACCTTATCACTCTCTGTGTGAATGCCTATGGAAATAGTTCAACTTGAAAAAGTAAATGGGATGAAAAAATCTTTTCAGCAGAAAAAACAAACATGCAAAATGTGCAATTGATTCTCAAACAGCAGTTTGTATTTTAAGGAGAAGCAGTGACAAAAATATTTGGAGTCCAGTACCTTTATATCTGGTTACTACAGCTGCGTTGACACTAAGAGGCTCTTGAAAGCTGACAGTGAGTGACGTGCTGCTGGTTACCACGAGACAAGCACTGGTTGGCACTTCGGGGGCTCCTGGGACAGAAGGAGAAACACAAGGACCTTAACACAGCAAATCCTTTTCAAACAATGTTCCTGTCTCTTCAAAGGGTATCCTGAAACACACACTATGGAGACATTTGTTTGTAGAGCCTAATAGCTTTTGCCTTTGAGCATTTTCATTAGAAGTCTCAATGGCCTTTATTTGTTGCCATCGTGGTCTTATTTGAGCATTAGAACATCTTCTGAAGGGGCAAATAATACCAGTTAAGCCTTTTCAAAGTATCTTAGAAACACAATAGAAGATTGGGCTGGACCAGTGGAGAGGAGGTCAGAAAGTGTTAGCAGGAATCAATATTTTAGGTAGAGACTACTTTCAGAAAGTACTTTCATGTAGATCATTTCACTGGAGCCTTTTTGCAACCCTGTTGGGTAGAAAGAATGAGTAACTGCATCCGCACTTTTAGGATGAGGAAACTTCAACCCAAAGAGGCCAAATTACTGGTTCAAGAACACAGTAAAGACATAGCTAGGATGAAGTCCGTGGCTTCAGATGCCCAATTCCGGGCTCTTCCAGGTATGGAATGCTAACTTGACTTGCTCTCACACTGCCTCCGATTACATCAGGTACTATTTTTCTAAGAAAGACTTCATGGGCAAATGTCATGTCCACTAACCCCAGGTTTTAAAGGACTTGTATCACTCAGGGTACTTTTTGACACTCAGAAGATGTTTTTTAATTTAGGAAAAAAATTTAAAATGGCATCAAATTAATGATTTGATGATTCTAGTATTAATTCTAGTATTAATCTATCCTAAATGAGGTACAATGGTAAATGCATTTATTGAAATAATTGCTGAAAATAATTTCAACAGTTATTCAAATGCTTTTTTCTAAAAGCATGTATTAGCATTACTAAAGGGATTGTTAATATTAAAAGCAACCTTTCATTAATGTTACTTAAGCTACTTGCTTCAAGAAAAAGGATTAGGCCTAGATTTGGTATTTAGAATACAATACTACAGAAAACAAGAATTTCTCTCCCTTTGGTGTTTATCATGAGGCAGAGGCAGATAGTTCCCAAACTAATGAACTGATCTTTCCCTTATACTAAACATTTCAAGTCTAATTTTTTTGTTGTTTAAATAAAATCACCTTTTGGAATAAGAGTTTAATGTTTCACAAGTGTTCGGATTGTATATGAATTTTCATATCAGAGGTGATACTAAGCAGTACCTTCCAATGCTAATGAGTATTATCCAGAAACAAAGCTTTCCTTAAATTAACAAAAAGAACTGGTAAAGAGGATGGAAGTGCAGACAAAAGCATAATTCATCGCTGGTTATCCTTCTCTGTTGGCTGTATTAACTGAAGGTCAGTTTATATAAGCCGTATATAGTAGAGAGTTGAATACAGCTTAATCTTGAACTTGAAGCAGAAACTGGACACACAGGCAAACAAGTATTTTTCCACCTCCACATCTCAAAATAAAGCCACTTAGGGAATCAGACCATCCAGGTCATTAGACATTAGGGCGTAGCGGATGGAAAGTGCTAGATGAGTGTGACACGGTGGAGGGAAGCCAACAGCACTAAAGCCTCATGGCTGTGGTCAAAGAACCTATCAGGAGCCAGAAAATCAAGTAAGACAAGAGACCCTTTGACAGCCTCCCAGAACCCTTGCTCCAAAGAGGCTGACAACAGCCATCCGTGATCCCTCGAGTGGCAAAAAATCAGTGAAAGAAGTCCTGCTGTCTCAAACCAGGGTTCAGTCTAGTTAAATGAACAAGTTCTCTGCTTATACTCACTGGCATGTTCAAAGCCTGTTTTCATGCGCTTGTAGAGTCGGTACCTCCACTCCCAAGCTTTCAGCTGTTTCTCTTTCTCTGTGTTGTCCAGACTGAATCCTTCATTCTCCACCTGAGCAGACAGTTCACTCACCCTTTCCTGGGCTTCCTGCACCAGTGTATCGAGGTGCATAGATCGACTTTCCAGACTGACAACTGGAAGGAAAGAAATGGGGTGACTTACTTTCTTTTTGGGGAGACGCTGCTTTGTTGATAGGGTATCTCAAAGTCTACTATGAGTTTTTAAAAATGCCCGGGGAAAGGGGAATCTATATTCCTTATTAGCTATCTTACTATGACAAGGTATAATTGGTGACAAAACTAGATTAAATGATAAACATAGCAGTTTAAGAGATTCCCATTGCCCTCTGGCCCAAATAGCTGCCTAGCAGGGTTAATTAGAAGTCCACTGGTATGAGGCCCACTTCTATTTCATGTTGCATAGAGTTGTTTCCATGATCTTCAGAGTCACAAACACTTAGGAGCAAAAGCTTTGTAGGATTAGGAAGGTCTTAAGAAAAGTCATCCATGAGGCAAGTTGCATTCTGCTGAAGACGTGTTTTCAGTTTTTGCTGTTTTTTTTGTTTGTTTGTTTTTGGAGAACCTGATAAAATCTTCTGTTTTTATATTCTTTCCAGCTCATAGGTATTTTTCTTAGTGGTAATTTTGTTATTGTTAGTCAATTTATTTACTGCTAAAAAAGTGAGAGTCGGTCAGTCATGTCCGACTCTTTGCGACACCATGGACTATATAGTCCATGGAATTCTCCAGGCCAGAATACTGGAGTGGGTAGCCTATCCCTTCACTAGGGGATCTTCCCAACCCAGAAATTGTTAGCAAAGTGTTCCACTATTGCTGCCACAATAGAACTAGTGAGTCCTGATGGTTGGATGACTTGGGTGTGATCACATATTGATCTTTGATTAATTTTACACTTTAAGTGGTCTGATTGTGTGAATGATTTCTGGAGATGCCCATGCCCAAGAGAGTAAGTTATACTACACCTCTTGCCAAGAGAGGTTGTCAGGCTTGGTATTTTTTTTTTTTTAATTCAGTGTGTGATAATCTTTATTTGATTCACATCACATTATTTACCCAACCTGCCCTGTGTGAGTGAACGTTCATGTCAGTGACAGAACATTTCAAATTCTTATGTCAGATTGGGAGTCTGCTTCTTGCTGTCCACTCATAGCACTCATGCATGTGAGGGCCTGCCTAGGTGGTCACTTGGCCAGTTCAGTGGAGCCCTTCCTGGTTAGTGATAAAGAAGAAAAGAGAGCCCTAGCATGCATAGGGTAGAGGGTCACACAAATAATGAAACAGAGCAGAACCGAGTTCTGCAGATCTGTCACCAAAATGTGTTTGACACTCTGTGATCAAAACAATATTTCCCCCTGGTGGGTGGGAAAGATATCTAACCATTTTATTCTTCTAATTAACAGGGAAAATATTATGAAGATAACGCAAAGTGAAAGATTTTAGGTGTACTTTGAAATGGAAATTATGTGGTTATATATTCATATTGTCTTGTGTTCATAGGCATGTTTGCATTAATTACAGGAAATGAATACTAATTTATTATTGCCCCTGCTTACCATCAATCTAAATTTATTTACTGATGAATTCAATGAAAAATTAGTTGAGTCTTTTTTGTTTTTTCTTTCTTTTGAAAGTTGCTGGTTAGAACACTCAGGACTGTGTTTTGCTGCAGATTTGTCATGGCTAATGCACATTGCTGTAGCAGTCAATCATGTACTCTAAATACTGGCACACTTTTTTTTAAAGCCTCAGTCATGAGCCATGACAGAAAAATAAACAAACAAATATAGAGCTAAAAAACTCTTTCACTGAGAAGCTACACTATGCGGAACCCCTTGGGAAGGCTAAAGGAGGCCAGAATAAATGATAATATAAGTGCTGTGGGTGTAGGGAAGCAATGATGGTGTATGAACACAGAGGTCCTGGAGAAAAAAAAAATACACATACGCACACGCAGGCGCATACTCCTGTGGAAAAATTGGCAATATTAGTAGCCTCAAGGTGCAATTTCCTGAAGCAGTGAGATTGACAAGTCAGTACTAAATGCTGTTAATTTAACTAACTTCAGATTAATGGTAGAGTCTGCTATGACTGAAGCCCTCAAACACAGTCTCATTATAGCTTTGCTGGGAAGGTCCTAAATATAGGCATTGACAGTTTAAAACAAATTCGTATACATTTGTGTATTTTTAGACATAGGTTAGGCGTCAGAGTTTGTGTCACAGTTTTCAGGTTGATTAATTGACCCAGTAACTGCACCCTTTACCCACTGCCCCCACCTTCTTCCACTCCAAATTATGGACAAAATGGGGGAATTGTCCTTGCTAAGTCATTCAGTGAGCTTTTTATTGTGAGCCTGATGTTTGAATTGCATGCATGCGTCAACACTTGGGCGATAGACAGATGATTTATAAAAATAAATTTTTCTAATACTATGAAATCCCCCCTATTAATTTTTATATCCACAACAGTTATTACTGGTGTGAATTCCAGGTGGCATTTCAGATGGACAGCTTCTCTTGAGCTATGCTTGGCTCCCCCTGAAATTTTTCCTGCTTTTCCTAGCACAACACATTTTTTTTTCTAGACTTTGCCTTTATTCCTAGACTGTAGACTTGATGCTATTTTAGTGGTAGGGATAAAAGGACTCTGAGTCTTTGAAATAAAGCATTCACCTCTTCATAGAATAACAAGAGAGATACATAGAATTTTATGGCCGAGTAAGTTTTCCAAGATGGTTTAGATACATGTGCTTCTCAGACTGAGACACCTAACTTACAACATAGTATGGTGGTGGTATTGATGGAGTTCAGCGGGCATCTCTGAAGCCTCAAAATAAATATGTCTGTCTTTCAGGAACACTGAATTTTCCATGCAGATTTTGATGAAAGCAAATTATTTAGAAGTTAAAACTAGCCCTTCTATTATGGAGAAGGGTGGAACATATTCCTTAAAAAATGAAGATTAGAAAAGAAAGCTTATGGATCTCTTTCTCTCTTTTTTTTCCAGGCTAAGTTTCCAGGTGCCCCTGGGAATATACCTACTCACTTGCTTCCGTTAGAGGTAATTTCATGCACGAGTTGAAGAGGCACTAACTGAGCCAGTGGTTTCAAACCATTTCACCAAGCAAACCTTTTATTATTTTTATCCTATGGATTTTTTAATAGTTTAATAAAACACTCTCTCTTGAAAGATTTTCTTTATTGACTGCCAAATCAGCTGACTTAAAGTAATCATTTTTCTCCCTATTAATAATGACCTATATAACTGCCAATAGAAGCATCTGTTCAGCATTAGATAATCAAGCCTAACAAACTGAGTTAATGTTTTAAGGAAAAGCAGGTAAATATGATAATCATATTAGACTGTGTAGTTTTATCTTGAGTAATGATGTGTTTGTTAAGCTTTTTGACACCTTGGAAATTGTTTGGGGAATCTCATTCCTATTTTTTCCACCCAGAATGAGAACGTTTTCAACCCCCTTATTTTTAAAGATAAACTGATATCAAGGGAGGTGGGATGATGATCCAACTTAAAAACCTTAAACCCAGTGAACTTCCTCTAAACCCAAATGGAATGCAAATCAACCTATTCTTGATGTATTACTATTTTCTAATTGCTATCTATTTGGCACAGGATTGGTGAGCTTATTTTGGTGGTTTGTTTGGACATAGAAACTAGAAAGGTTAGTGTCTATTCTATGATTAATTTTCCTGCCTGTCACTTCCCTTTTTCTTGGATCCATTCTCCTTTTACTTCTACCCTCTGGATATTTTCCTCTTGAGTCCAGAACTCCTGTATCTGTTTGCGAGGTTTGGTCTTTTCACTCTTACTGCAGTTGATCCCTTCTCCAGCCAAGCAACTATCCCTCTGTGCAGCCAGCCAGCACAATAGAGGGTCTGTGAGTGTGTGGTGAGCGGTTCGGCTGGGGCAAGACCACTTGGCGGCTCCTGAAATAGGCTCCATGCTATTGTGGTGTTTAATTATCAACAGCATTTCTACCACCCAGTGTTTCTGAGTGGGTATTTGTTCTAAGACCTGCCCAGCTAATTAACTACTGGGGTGGGAATGGGGGGAGGGGCAGGAACTTGGTGTTCAAAGAATACAATTACGGTTACTGTTTAAATCCTGAGATAAATAATAATCAGACCAAGTGGATTTTCTTCACCATCAGAATCTAACCTACTGATTGGCAACTACTTATTAGCCTTACATTTCTTAATTTTTTCTTTTCCCTTGCAATTGGTGAATTTGGGCCGAAATTGCTTAAAGCTTGAAAATTATAAAAGAGTAAAATGTAAACTAATTTTAATTTTTTCTTGACACTTTCAGGGAACTATTCATTTGGCTTACTTAAAAAAATGCATTTGCCCATTACTCATGATACGCTATTTTGTGATGTAGTGATAACTTTTCTGTTGTCATTGGTAGTTCCCTGGTTTTCACTGACAAGAAACACAGGTCGTAAGATAATCATTTAAACTCAGTGGTAGGAGGCTGTTTGCCACTAGCCTTAGGCGCCTCTTCCTATAGTACCCTTAGTTCCGTATGAGTTTCTTCATGAGGGGAACTCATTGCTCACCAGTAACTGTACACGGAACACTCTCAAGTAGTACAGGTTTAAAAGATTTTTATTAAACCCTTTGGTCTGTGTTATACTTAAGAGGCACACAAATATAAATCAAATACTTGTTTTTATAAAATACCTTTGTGTTCTTTCAGCAAAAAATAAAAATCTCTTGCCCCAGATACAAATTTTCTGTTTTAGCTTCCATTCAAAAATACATTATATACTAAGTGGTGTCAATTTCAACCCTATCTGTAATTTCAAAGGAGAAAACAAGGTCACTTATGTATAAACCTTGCATTGTAGGCCAATATCCTCTGGGCAACCAAGAATAGCAGTTAATAAAATTTATCTTTGCTGATCATAAATGACAACCTTCCAACAACCTCACAACTGACTTGTTTCCAGCTAGGAACGTCAAAAGAAGTAATATAGGGGGATTAATAATTAAATGTGTTTTAATTAAAAAACTCAAAACATAAGTTGCAATTTACCTGTCTTAATAAGATTCAGGGCTCAAAATTCACTTGGGTCTCAACCTGCTGTCTTATTTTCAGGTTTTCCCAAGGACTTTGAGAGTGTGATTCCCAAAAAGTTTTAGTGATTTGGAGATTAAATGTTTCATTTCAAATACTGTGAACTTTCTTCTCTTAGAACTCATTACAACTTGGACATGGGGCTCTGAAATGTTTTTCTCTGCTATTTTCAGCAGAATGTAGATTCACAAACTCCACATTATATAGTGTAAGTTGTAATTGTTGCTCTTTAAGAAGCTAGAGCTATTGACATAGAGAGACTTTCTGCCCACGTCTCCCAAACTCCAAGGGGCAAATGAACATTATCTCTGAAACAAACACACAAAATAATTGAAGAACTTATTTAGAAAATCCAAAGCAGATTACTCAATAATGTCATAGAGGGGTTAAAGATGAAATAAGATAGCTGGAACTTCTGCTGATTTTTTAGTGCTGTCCAATAGAAATATAGTATGTCACATCATTTAAAAATTCCTAGTAGTGACATTAAAAAAGCAAAAAGAAGTAGGTGAAATTAATTTTCATGATATATTTAAGTTAACTTAATAGATCCAAACATTATCATTTCAACATGGAATCAGTATAAAATTATTAATCATATATATATGGTACTTAAGCCCTAAAAATTCATTGTAAATTTTACATTTAAAACACATTTTAATTTGGACTGGACACATTTCAAGTACTCAACAGTCATATGTCTATGTTTGACAGTGTAGTTTTAGAACATAAAATCCTACAAACTTTAAAAAGTGCTTATATTGGACAGTGTTTTCACAGCACAGACCATACAACAGATGGGTAAAATATTTAAATTCTCTACCAGAAAATCCTGGGTTGTTTTATTTTGTTTCTGAGAGTTATATTGGCTAACAATTTATTTGACCATTTACAATGTGCCAGGGAAATGTTTTAAACCTACTGCATTTAATTCTCAACAATCTTAGATAGGTAGCAGAGTAGCCAGCCTTCAAGAGACCCCCTAGTGCTCTCGCTGTCCTAGCATTTACACCTTGTACCGGGGTTGATCTGCATTGGGCATCAAGATCAGCAAGATTCAGCAAAAGTGATAATACATCACCTCTGATATTTTAGGTATTAGGTTACAAGAGGCTGGTGCTTCCATCTAGGTTGATCTCTCTCTCTTACTTAAATAATGTCCTCTAGGGGAAGCCAATCGCCACATCAGGGAGCAGCGCAATGGAGAGGCCCATACAGGAAGGAACACAGGCCTGTTACCAGCAGTCACTTGAGCAAGTTTGAATGGATCCTCTGGCTCAAGCATGTCTTTAGAGCAGAGCAGTGGTTATGTTGGTTGAATTGAGGGACGGAAGCCTAGACAGTGAGTGTGTGCATGTGCACATGTATGTGTTGGGTTGGCCAACAAAGGTATCTTTATACTTTATGCATGTTTTAATTTTGGGAAAGGAGAATACATTCAGTGTTGCAGGAATATTTAAAAATTAAAAATAAAAGAATGAAAGAACAGTTATCAACTCTTGAAGAGCAAGTGACTAGAACTTAGGCTATGGCCACCTGATGTCTAAAAAATTATTTGCAAATAAAAGAGGTAAATTCACTTGATATTTAGTAAAATTATTTCCTTCGAAATTAATAATATATTCATACCCTTCAAAAGAAGTAGAACTAGTCTTGGGATTTATTCAGTTCAACTAAACACATGTTTATCAAGTGCCTACTCTTTGATGGGGATAGAGTGACAAATGAGACAAATTTTGCTCTTTGGAGTTTACATTCTAATGCAGAGGAGATAGAAAATAAGGAAATCAAAACACTGAGAAAATACTGTATAGTGATTCCAATGCTATGCAGAAAACTAAAATAAACTGATGTGATAATAAGTGGCTTTACTTTGCAGAATAAACTCTTAAGAGCTATGTACAACTCTCTGCCACCCAGTTCCTCTCACTCAAGCATGGAAGTCAACTGCCCAGGGAGGGTGGCCTGAACCCAAGCAAGCTTGCGTGAGCTTAAACCTTTGTGGTAAGTTCACTGAAATTGGGGGGAGGGTATTTTTGTTACTACAGCAAAGTCTAGCCTAATACACTTGTCTACAAAAAAATGAAATAAGTAAAATCTTGGTTAAAAAAATGGCCTCCCATGCCCAAAACAGTAGATAGAACAGTCCTTGTCTTGCATCCTTTTTCTATTTACTTCCTATCACTGCTCCCAACATCTTTAAATTGCTAAAGGAGACTAAAGGTCCCCATAAACTCAAGGAAAAAAAAAAAAAGAAAGAGACTTTAGACCTTGGACTTGGTGACCAAAGAAAGCCTCTCATGAAGATGTAAATTTGAACTGAAATGTTAAGAAGGAGTTGGCAATGAAATGATCAAGATTAAAAGCACTCAGTCTTTTCAAGGCTGGAGAATAGCCATACGAAGGCCCTCTAATAAGATAGTGAGGAGTGTTTAAGGAATGGAATGGGGGTGTGCGTATCACAGGTGAGGGCTGAGCAGTATGGGATAAGGTTTGAGGAGGAGCAAGTTCATAAGTCAGGGTAATGGTTTGTACACCTATTTTAATGGAGCAGACAAAAATATCTGGGGACACATTCTAGAGACTTGTTTAAGCCTTGTCCTTTACATTGTTTTAAGGGTTGAAAATCATTGTCTTTTGAGGGTGGATTTGATTTCAGGAAACCTCTCTAAATCATTGGAAGCCACGTCTGGTAAACAGGGAGGGTGATGACGCTGAGCAATGCTGTTTTGGAACAAAAATCAGGTGTGACTCTAAGCAACAAGTCAGATTTTCTCATAAACTGGTTCCGAGGACAAATCCAAAAGTGTTTAGAGCAAGGGCAGCACTGTTGAAGCAAGTGTGGGGTCTCCCATGAGGACCCTGTTACAGGATAACATTCGTGTGGATTGTAGACTTTCTGCTGTGTTTGTTTACATAAAGCCAGCCTCATTAGTTTATAGTCACACCTCTTAGACGTGCCCTGAACCGGTCCCAGCACCAGCATGGACCCTTGACTACTGCAGAAACGAGCGGTGCATCCTGACAAGGCTGCCAAATTTTGACATTGGTGTCTGCACCACACTCAGATGACAGCTACTCTGCGATCGTATTTTATGAACCAACTGAATATAACTAATTCTGGGAGACATTTCCTAGTGCCACAGGCAGTATCCAAGGGAAAGCAAGAGAGAGGAGTTCACAATGGAATGCAGAGAGGGAGGAGAGGGTCTGGGCAGAAGGGAGAATGCAGCTATAGGAAAGGGCAGAAAGAACAGTCTGCCATGTTATTAATCAGTATAAAAACAAAAAGTCAGGCTATGTCTGCAAATAAAATTTCAAAACAGTGCCTGGAAAACACAATAATGGCAGCAACAGAAGGTTCCCTACAGTGTAAATTACTGGAAGACAAACTTTTCTTCATACACTGTGTGTGTGAGTGCACATGTATGTGTGCTAAAATTCAATATCTGTGATTCACAACAGCGTAAGACAGGTCTTAAAATTTCACCTGAAAATTTCTCAGCCCCTACTATGTGCCAGGTGTTGGGATCAAAAGATGAGTTAACATTCATGTGAGTGACCAGATTTGCATATGGTAGGTGTCCAAAAAGAACTAGCTTCTTTATGATCACCGTTTATAGACCCTATTCTGTGCTGTGCTTAGCTGCTCCGTTGTGTCCGACTCTTTGCCCGCCAGGTTCCTCTGTCCATGGGGAGAGCCTAAATGATGCCCAATAGGTAGCAACCTCAGAAAGGCAAGGACCTCACTGATGATTCAGTAAATGCCTCTGGAGACTGTGAGAGTGTGAATCAAAGGTGAGGAGGGCAGGGTATGAGTTTGAATAAGGGTGGGGTCTATGACAGGGGACTTTCAGATATGGAGCAAGTCTTTCTCAGATAGCAGTTGTTCAACTGAGTCTGTGTTATAGCAAGTGGGATACTGAATGGGTGAAAAAATCAAAAGTATAGTCCCCAGGTATCCTGAAGTACTTCTGTACATTAGTTTTCCTAGGTCTGGTCCTTTGAGATTCTGGGCCTGTTTCCTAAGCTCGGCACACCTATGTGGGATTCTACTTCAATAATGGCTGATGTTTTCTTCTAGAAGGAATGAATATTACTTTGTGCTGCTCCCTAAAGGTGGGAGGAACAGAAAATAGTTGCCAAATAAAGACAGTTGATTCATCTAATGAGCAGGCTGAAGTTCCGTATATATTTAACCTTGGGGCAGTGTGCAAATTTGGGTGGTCTCTTCTGGCACTTCCCTTATGAATAAGGAAATGTACATGTCTAGATTTCAAGCCATGTTTATTAAGAACAGCTCCATATCGCTCTATGCTTTGAGGGGTTAAAACCTGGACGACATGCCTGACCAATGGCTTAGGAGGTTAAGTCCCCAAACGTATCTGTGTTTTTGTGATTCCTGTTTTGAAATGGAGACAAATACAGAGGACTTTCTTCTGAATTATGTCGAAATCTTTTGTTGGCATAGTGAAAAGAGTATTGGGCTGTTTTCAGAAGGGAACACACAGGGGAAGGGAAGACAGAAATTTTACCCTATTGGAAATCCTGAAATATTTGACAGGCATTAGAAGACAAACAGATGGAGAAGAGTTAGGGAAGGAAGGAAATGAATATCCACATTGTGTCAGGAAGTGGGCTGATACTTTTCTACAAATACCTAAAGCATTTAATACCAAATGCTAAATACATTTAATACTCAATACCAAAGCATTTAATACAGAAGATCTGGGTTCAAATTGTGGGTCTACCACTTATTAGCTTTGGAGCGCTGGATAAATTATTTGTTTTTCATTATTTCAGGAAGCTCTCATCTCACAAACCAGTGGTCAGGATCAAATGTAAGCAAAAGCATTTTCACAATGTGTAAAATACTCTAAGAACTTAAGACCTCATTGTTATTATTATTATTATTATTACTCTTCTATCCTGCCTCTACTGCTTCTGTGGAACAGTTTGCAACAGATGCTTGCTTACCTGGTTCTGGCTGCCAGACTGTTTTTCTCATGGACTGACTCACACTCACGCACAGAAGCAATTTGATTTCTTTTGTACTTGATATATATAGTGAATTAACAATCCCTGAAAACAGATTGTGTTCTTCTATCCTGCTTTTTTCCAACAGAAATGGCATCTCAGTGCACAGAACAGAACAATGGAATTTTAGCAAATAGCAAAAAGGGAAAGGGAAAGAGAAAGGGGCCTAGTGACCACAGCCTTCCATACTGGTTACTTGGAAAGACAGCAGATTTGCACAGCAGGACCCCATGTATGGTATCCCACACACTTGGACTTCAGTCTTTGACACCCTTATTCACTTGCTTGATGTGTGACCTTTGGTCAGTCACATAACCTCTCAGAATTACAAATTCCTCTTCTTCAAAATGGAGTTAATAACATTATCCTGAAGGGCCAGTGTGAAAACTGGAGATAATGCATGTGGAGATTTCATAGGCCCTCGATCAGTTGTCCTTTGCTGTTTTTACACATGTGGGAGTCTATGCACGATCCTGTCTCTTTAACTTTTTGGGTGGCCGAGGTGACTTAGGTATTATATTTCCCAGAGGCTAAAACCTGGGTTTCTCTCTCAGTATCCTTTACAACTTTTTGATGATAATGTGGTTATCATCCCACAGGGAATGAGGAAAAACCAGGGATCTTTTCAATAAATTTTCTTTTGGTTTAACTAGATATTTAGTACTTGGGCTCTTTTATGGAGATTTAATTATGCACAAAGGGGATTGGCGGGGATTGGGAGCCTTACTGGTTTCGTGGAAAATGCAGACGTTTTTTGTAGCGTCTCAGGTAAGTAAGAGTAATGTTTCATCCAGCACAGTGCAGGCACCATCTGGATGAATGGTCTCCTTGTTCCTATAGAATGGGGCTCAGTCTGCATTCTCTGTGTTCAGACCCCTTGATTCTCTCCCCACAGCTCTCTCACTGGATCTTTGGGACAGACATTATTGCAACATAAATTGGAAGGCAGCAAATAAACCTTTCTCATTTCTTCCATCCTTATTTGCCCATCCATCCAAATCCTCCAGTTCCACTAAAAAGAAGCGGCACTTTGACGAAGGAGCTCTTACTGAAGAGCCCCATGCTACTGAACCCAAGTCCTCATTCTTTTGGACATGGATGTGGTGAGCTTAGCATTTTTAAAAGAAAGAGTTTTCTGATACAAGGATCTGCCTCTGTACCTAGTCTTTGGGTGGCGGGGTTTTATGAAATTTAGGAGCATAGATGTGACCTCTAATTATATATTTGTTGCTTCTCTTTCAGCCTTCTGGGTCTCACCACTTGGAAGTGAGTGAATCAGTATTAGTGAAACTAACAATTTGATGAGTTTACTTTTTTCTTTTAGGAAACATAAAAACTGTGGCTCAGAGCCACTGTGGTCTTTGGGTCAGAGAGTTTGCACCTAGGGGAATGTGAGTGCCTACCTCAGAATGTTGTGTGAGGATTAAAGGAGTCAATACATGTAAAGTGCTCAGAATAGTGGCTGGCACAGGGCAAGGGCTGTGTGATTTTATCCCTTCCACTCCTGGGCAGGGTCAATGGCCCAGAGCAGCTCCCTTTGGCAAGTACTATCAGCTCTACTTCAAAATACATTCAGAAAGAAGCCATTCACAAAAGATCACATGTTGAATGATTCCATTTATGTCAAATGTCCAGAACAGACAAATCTATAGAAACAGAAAGTAGTTGTCCAGGGCTGAGGAGTGGGCAGGTGGGGGTGTGATAGCTGAAGGGTATGGGATTTCTTTTGGGGTAATGAAAATGGTCTAAAATTGATTGTGGTGATGGTTGCACAAGCCAGTGCTTATACTAAAAATCTTTGAATTATACATGATAAGTGGGTGAATTGTATGGTATGTAAATTATATTTCAATAAAGCTGTTAAAAAATACATCCAGAATTCCACCCCTGCTCATTATCAATGTCCCTACTGTGCTAATCCAAGCAACTGGCATCTGTCACCTGGACCATTAGAATGGCCTCCTAGCTGGTTTTTACAGTTTCACAATTGCTCTCATCACTGTGTCTTCTCCGCAGAGACGGCAGTGATCTTTTAACATGTAAAGCAGAATGTCTTTTTTTTGCCATGTCATGTGGCTTGCAGGATCTTCGTTCCCTGACCAGGAATTGAACCTGGGCCCTAGCAGTGAAAGTGAGGAGTGCTAACCATTGGACTGCCAGGGGATTCCCCAGAATGTGTCTTTCATCGGTTTAAACTGTTTCACTATGTCTCTATCACACATACAATCAAAGTGAAGCATCTCGCCATGGCCTCTCTAATCCTGAATTATCTGATCCCGATGACCTGTCCCTTAGCCATCACTCTCCCCTGTGTTCATTTTGCTTTAGCCACTCTGGCCTTCTTGTTCTTCAGAAACATGGCAATCTCATTCCTGCCTGCCTCAGACCCTTTCTACCTGCCCTTCACTCTGCCTAGAATTAGCCCCCAGATCTTCTCATGGATCATTCCTTGATCTCATCTAGGACTAGAAGCAAGTGTCACTATATCAGAGAGACTATTAAAATAGTGTCACTCTACCAATCTCTACCCACTCATTCACTTTATTTCTTCATGGTGTTTATCACTATTTGAATTTATATTTTATTTATTTTCTGGCTTGTTGGAAATCTCCTCCACTGGAATATAAGTTCTATAAGTGCAGAGATTTTTATCTTGCTCACCACTGCGTTCCAAGTACTTAGAACGTGCCCTTTCCTTGGTGTTTGTTGATTAAGTGAATAAATGAATGGAGCTACCATATTGATTGTGAATAGAAAGACACTAACATGCAGATGCTCATTCTTTTTCCTATCTCATTCTTTTCTCTATGTATACTTCCTTATACAGAGAATAAGGAAACTATAGCCTTATTTGGGGTACTTCACATATCTTAGAGCTTGCGTTCAATTCTTAAGAGGAAGTTCTTCTAAGGTTCCTGTTCAATACCACTCCATATATTCTATTTAAAATGTAACTGGATGTTTAGACATATAAACACTGTCACTATTTGCATGAAAACATGTAAAGGATTTCAGAGCCTATGGTTAGTCAATCATTCTTTCTAATGGCCAGTAATGACTACTTCAGTGGGATGAAACTGTGCCCTTAATAGTATGTGTTTTATTCTCAGGTTTACTTACAGTGTGGACTTTCTCGGGCCCCTGTCTTCAGAAGAATCCTAGCAATGGGTGCATTGTTGGTCATGATGGCAATATCCAGAGGTGTCAACCCCTCACTGTTAGGTGTGTTGAGATCTAGTTCCTCTGGTGTGTACTGATACAGGAGGATCTGCACGGCGTCTATGTCTTGCTGTTCAACTGCTTCAAACATGGCTTCATTGCCCTGGAAGTTCTGGAGAAGAAGGAAGTAGGTTAGCACAGTTTCATACACCTGCTTGTCTTCATGACCTAGCTGTTGTAGATTTCAGGGACTTCTTCAGGGACTACATTTTCACTTATAAGTGGTATGATGGTGGTGGTGGTTTCGTCACTAAGTCCTGTCCGATTCTTGCTACCCCATGGAGTGCAGCCTACCAGACTCCTCTGTCCATGGTATTTCCAAGGCAAGAATACTGGAGTGGGTAGCCATCTCCTTCTCCAGGGAATCTTCCTGACCCAGGAATTGAACCTGGGTTTCCTGCATTGCAGGCAGATTCTTTACCGACTGAGCCACCACAGAAGCCCTTTCACTCCACAGTCTCTAAAGCAAACACTGTTGGGCCCTCCCTCCATCTTTCTAATGAGCATTGAAAAGATCTGTACATGTAGATGCATGGAGACAATTCAGTATACAATCTATAGATAAGAGCAGACATCAGTTTTTCTCAAACCAGTCTTCTGTGGAATACTGTTCAGGAGGCCATCATGAAGTGTTCCATGAAGAAAGTAACATGTGGTCAAATGAATTTGGTCAATGTTAGATAAAATCAAGTTATTGCATTATTTTACTGTAAGACCTCTCAAGGTCTTTGCTAATTTTTTTAAATAAATTACATTGCAAATTTTCTGTATATTATTATATTTTAACACCTTTTTAAAAATAATTTTATTTTATGCTTTGGCCACCTGATTCGAAGAACTGACTCACTGGAAAAGACCCTGATGCTGGGAAAGATTGAAGGCAGGAGGAGAAGGGGACGACGGAGGATGAGATGGTTGAATGGCATCACCAACTCCATGGACACGAGTTTAAGTAAGCCTCGGGAGTTGGTGATGGACAGGGAAGCCTAGCTTGCTACAGTCCATGGGGTTGCAAAGAATTGCACATGACTGAACGACTGAACTGGACCTAACATAATTTTCTGTATATTATTATGTTTTAACATATTTTAAAAAATAATTTTCTTTTATTTTTGGCTGTGCTGGGCCCTTGTTGCTGCATGGGATTTTTCCTAGCTGTGTTGCTGTGGGGGCTCCTCTCTAGTCGTGGTGCATAAGCTTCTCATTGCAGAGGCTTCACTTGTTGTGGAGCACGGGCTCTAGGGCACACGGACTTCAGTAATTGTGGCTTGTGGGCTCAGTAGTTGAGGCTTGCTGGCTCTAGAGCATGGGCTCAACAGCTATGGTGCATGGACTTAGTTGCTCTGTGGCAAGTAGAATCTTCCTGGATCAGGGATAGAACCTGTGTCTTGCGCATTGGCAGGCAGCTTCTTTGCCCCTGAGCTACTAGGGAAGTCCCAAGGCCTTTACTAATTTTAATATGCAATTGTGACCCTCTCATAGGTGAGGAATATGACCTGTTTCAAATAATTTTTTTCACAGAACATATTTTTCATTCTATTTGTTTTAACTCTCCTGGAATAATGTTCTACAAAACGTAGTATGGGAAATGCTGGCATAGATAACATAGCACGGGTAACTTAAATTATGACTGGCTCAGAATTGAGAGTACATGCCCTCTCTCTGTTATCCCCTCCTTTTCCATCCCCATGTCTGGACTGTTGCTCAGACTGCTCCCAGATTATGGCAATGGCCTACCTGTTTCTTGTCTTACTCTCCTCCATCACTACTCCATCCAAGAGTAATCTTTCTAAAATTTACAATGCTACATGTCCCTTCGCTATTTACAAATTTCTAATAGGTCCATACTCTGCAGTATGGTATGGTCTGCAGACTGACTCCCTAACTCCTTTGTACTAACCTCTACGCTTTCTCAACCTGGAGTCATAGTCACTGAATACCTCGCATTTCTGAAACCTCAGATGAGGGAATCAAGAGGTAGTGTTCAGGGAAGGTTTCAGTGGATTAGGTAACAAACTTCTTTGCTGCCTGAGAGGGCCAAAATTTCAATATTCACAGGATACAAATCACCTATAGAAAAAAAATAGCTAGAGACAATATATTTCCTTTGAAAGTTTCTTTCAGAATATTAATAGTAAACAAAGGAGAAAACCTTTAGAATTCTCTCAAATATGTATTTTTATAGCTCATGCGAGACGAGCAACACACATACTATTCATACATTTATCTGGTATCTTCTCCAGGAATTGCCTGGTGGTTAAACATGTTAAAATACCAGTGGTCCTGACCTAGCATATGGGTTGTCTGATTAAACCTTTAGTAACCAAATACTAAGGTTGGCAGGTTTTATTTTTAGTCTCATCAAAAATCTATTTTTTCCATCAAAGGCTGCAGGCCGGCTTAACTGAGTGCATAACACATGAATGAAATTTGAGGAAAACACAAAGTTATTATGCGAATGCTTGTTTTGACAATGGGGACCCAAGGGATGGAGCTATTTGGTAGGCAGTTCTCTTTGCCACATGGCAGTCTGCTGATTAGAAAAGTGTTTTGTCGACAATCTGCTCAGCTGAAGAGCCTCTGAGGCTTAGGCCATAGCTTAACCAAGTCTTCCTAGATGTGTTTGAAATGAGAAAAATTAGAAACCAAAGTGCAAAGTTAATATGCTTCCCTCTCCAAACAACACAGTTGTGATTTGCTTGTGATTCTTAGTATGTCTAATTTCTCCTGTGCCATCATATTTGCTCTCACTCTTAAGTAATTTCCTTCTCCATGCTTCTGTTGGCGAACTCCAGTATGCTTCTACCTGGGAAGGCTAGGGCTCATTTCTGTTTTAAGCCCAAATAAATGGTGCCATAAACCCCTGCATAGACACCCTTCCTGATCATGTTAATGTTACGCTCTCAGCTTTTACCGAGGGGCAATATAAGAACCTCCTATTTGAGAATGTCTGTAAGATCCCCAGTACTCTTTATTCTCCATTACATAATTCACTGTATCTTATAAAGGCCAGAGGACTTAGCAACAGGAAGATATCATTTGGTATGCTTTCAGTTATTAGCTAATGGAATGCTATTACCAGTTGTTCTTCCCTTTCTGCTTTGACTGACTAGGAACTCAGAGGTAAATGTAATGATAAATTTCAGGTACTGTGTTTGCCTAGATTTTTGGTATATCGATTTCTCTTTCTAACCTCACTATTTTCTTTTTCTAGTTTTTTTTTTCTTCCTTCCTTTGTCCCTCTCCCACTCCTTTGCTGTCCCCCACTATTATCATTGCTATCGATTTATTTACTATTATATATTTAGAATATTATTCAGTATTTGAATGAACACTGGGTCTCCCAAGAAAGCCTATTTGATCTCAAACTCTCTATTTGTCAACTGCTCTTCTGGGAGTTCTTCGGTGAATTAGAGAAAGAAAAACTAAGGGAAAATAAAGGAAAGGAAATTTAGAAAAAGGAAGGGAAAATCTCCCAGTCATTCCAACTTTGGCTAACGTATATATGTGCAGTTCTTGTCTTACTTGACTTTCAACATTTATAAACTTGCAAACATCCGGTTCTGAAGTTAATGAGGATCATCTTAAAATCTCCTAAAATCCAAACACAACTGCACAAATCAAACCAAGATGGGAATAAAAAGAGTTTTATTACCACCGAAGTCTTTCTGAGACTCAGCCGGTCAGTTCTTGTCCTAAAATATGCCTCATCAAATGAAGAGTGGCTGCCTTTCAGCTTCTCTGAGAGGTTCCGGTACAGGCGTTTGGCAGCATTGGGAGACGAAGGGGCGCTATGCTTTTTTGACTGAGAAAGATGTAAATTCTGCATTTGTTGGGTCATTTTCACACGACAGTTCCTAGGAGGAGAAAAATCTAATGTTATAATAATTTACATAGTGTAATTATAAGTTGACAAAGAATTTTATCATCTCCAGTAGCCATCTGGAATCGTAATAAAATATTATAGCTGGAAGGGACCTTAGAGATCATCAGATCCAGCCTTTTCACCTTATAGATGAGAAAGCTGCAACCCCAGGAAGGGAAATAGCTTGTTTATGGCCATACAGCTAATTGGTGACAAGAATGAGATGACAACATCCACTTACTATATAAACATATACATTCACATACAAACATATGTATGATTTGAGCCTCTACTCAAAATCTTTTGATCTCTGTCCCACTGGGAGGTAGTATCTGAATTCTATAACCCAGGGTGTCTGTTCAATTCTTCTTGGCTTTATATAATTGGAATTTTGCTACTTATACTTTATATGCTATCTTCTGTTGGGTGTATAAGAGAGTGTGGTTTTTTCCTGAAGATCTTCTTCTCTTAAGGTGTTAAACTGTGCCTGTTATCTGAGATTCATTGAACTACTCTAGTGCCCAGACTTTTGGGGAATTTGTACTCATGTACCCATAGGCTCAAAAAACTAAGATCATGGCACTCAATACCATTACTTCTTAGCAAATTGATGGGGAACAAATGGAAACAGTGGTAGATTTTATTTTGGGGGGCTCCCAAATCACTGCGGATGGTGACTGCAGCCATGAAATTAAAAGATGTTTGCTCCTTGGAAGAAAAGCTATGACAAACCTAGACAGCATATTAGAAAGCAGAGACATCATTTTGCTGACAAATGTCCATCTGGTCAAAGTTATGTTTTTTTCAGTTGTCATGCATAAATGTGAGTGTTGGGCCATAAAGAAGGCTGAGTGCTGAAGAACTGATGCTTTTGAATTGTTGTGCTAGAGGAGACTCGAGAGTCCCTTGGACTGTCCATCCTAAAGGAAATCAACCTAGAATATTCATTGGAAGGACTGTTGCTGAAGCTGAAGCTACAATACTTTGGCCACCTGATGCAAAGAACTGACTCATTGGAGAAGACCCTGATGCTGAGAGAAGAAGGGCAGGAGGAGAAGGGTACGGCAGAGGATGAGATGGTTGGATAGCATCACTGACCCAATAGACAAGAATTTGAGCAAACTCTGGGAGATAGTGAAGGACAGGGATGCCTGGCATGCTGCAGTCCATGGGGTCACAAAGAGTCAGATACAATGAACAACAATACCCATAGGCTCATCTGGTCACCCTGGATACTCCAGATAGTGTCCTTCAGGATACTTACTGCTGGCATTCTCCAAGTAGTATTAGACTATTCCACAAATCTCTAAACCAACATCATACCTGAAGTCAATTTCTGGGAGGTCAGCCATGGATTTCAAAAGCCATCCACCATTATGTAGGTATTGCTACTGAAATACTAATGCTGCCAAGGCTATGGTTACCTAAACATATATGTATTGGGTGAACAGATGCAAGGATGGAAAAACTGGCTAAGGCAGTTAGTTATGTGCAAAGTGTCTCTATCCTGGGTGCAACCTCTGGTGAATTGCACCCAGGTCTCTGTGCTGCCTTCCCACCACCTGCCCTCAAATTTCTAATAGTGCCTTCTATTTGTAATGCTGCCATTTAGCTGTGACCTGGAAATCCCAAGTTTTTGAATATTTTTAGCCTTATGGACTCTGAAATAATATCATGTAAAATCTCTTTTATTGACCAAACTCTTCACAGGAAAGAGTTCAATGATTCTCCAGTTCCTACAGGTATAACCTATATTCTTCAGCCTGACAAACAAGTGCTTGCCTCTCCAGCTTCATCTGATACTGTACTTTTTATATTTCAGTCTTTCTGACCACCTTAGAGTTTCCTAAATAGTTCAAACTCTTTCCTACCTCTGGGTCATTTTATGCACTGCTTTGTATGTATTATAATTCCATCTGTGCCTTCAACCCCTGGGAAACAATTGCTGATCCTTAAAGTGTAGGCTGAAGTAGTTTCTGACACCTCTAGGCAAATTTGTGTATTTCTTTACTCAGTCACTCAGTATATGCCTGTCACAGTAAATATTTTATCCCATCACAGCTGTTTGTTTGGCATTCTTTCTCCAAGCTAGTCTATATGTTTCACAAGAACAAAGACTGCCAAGTATTAATTTTTATCTCCCCAGTACCTAAAAGGTGCCTGTCTCAGGGTAAAAGAAATATAACACAGAATGATGAAAGTGAAAGAGGAGAGTGAAAAAGCTGGCTTAAAACTAAGCATTCAAAAAACAAAGATCATGGCATCCTGTCCCATCACTTCATGGCAAATAGATGGGGAAACAATGGAAACAGTGACAGACTTTATTTTCTTGGGCTCCCAAAATCACTGCAGATGGTGTCTGCAGCCATGAAATTAAAAGATGCTTGCTTCTTGGAAGAAAATTATGACTGACCTAGACAGCATATTAAAAAGCAGAGACATTACTTTGCTGACAAAGGTCCATACAGTCACAGCTATGGTTTTTCCAGGAGTCATGTATGGATGTGAGAGATGGACTAAAAGAGAAAGCTGAGCACCGAAAAATTGATGCTTTTAAACTGTGGTGTTGGAGAAGACTCTTGAGAGTCTCCTGGGTTGCAAAGAGATCAAACCATTCAATACTAAAGGAAATTAATCCTTAATATTCATTGGAAAGACTGATGCTGAAGCTGAAGCTCCAATACTTTGGCCACCTGATGCAAAGAACTGACTGCTTGGAAAAGACCCTGATGCTGGGAAAGATTAAAGGCAGGAAGAGAAGGGGACAACAAAGGCTGAGATGGTTGGATGGCATCACTGACTTGATGGACATGAGTTTGAGCAAGCTCCAGGAGATGGTGAAGGACAGGGAGGCCTGGCGTGCTGCAGTCCATGGGGTCACAAAGAGTCAGACACGACTGAGCGACTGAACTGAACTGAAGATGTGAATTGCTCCTCTTCTACCTACTGACTATGTGATACTGAGTCAGTTGTTTTAGCACGTCTGAATCTCATTTTTCTCATTTGTAAAATAGGGACACTAACAACAACTACATATTATGGTTGTGAGGATTTGACAAAATAATAAATGTAAAGAGCTTAGAATACAAGAAGACTCCTGGCAGCTATCATTTTTGTTGTAGAATATATTCAGTAGATACTTTAGAGAAAATAAATGCACATATGATAATCTATTATATATTATATAGTAAGGGTCTACCCAGAAAGTTTATTTCTGCTCATGCCTCTGAGTTGGGTTCCATTTCCACTAGCACCGACTAACCTTGACTTATTTGTACTTTAATGAGTGGAAATCCCTCTTCATTACATTGTTGAACGTCTTTAGACACCTATTAAATCTTGCTTGTAATTTTCTTCAATACAAAGACTTCCTAGTGCCTTCTGAGGAGACTAGACCTATTTGATATTAATAGTATCATCAGGCCCTACCCAGTCTTAGCTAAATGGCCATATTCACATTTAGAAGGAGGGTGTAAAGCATTGTCTGCAGTAGTGTATGTACCTGCGGGTACATTTTCATTCATCTTCAATAATCTTTTAATTTACACAAAAGCAGAAATGGAAAGGGCAGTTGATATGGCATCTTTCTCCTTCTGTCCACAAATCTTTTACCTATAATTCAATAGCAACTATAGCATTTCCTCTATATCTTACCATTCTCACATAAATTTCAGATATCTGATGCACAAGCTAGCTCACATGGGGATTGTCTTATATATTTCTGCCTCCTCCTGCCTCTAGTCATTTCCTTCAGCATTATTGCCCCAGTTCGAGCCATCTATCTTGTCTACATCATTGTCATTCCCCAGATAAGCGTACATTCTTCAGTATCTCTCACAGTGCCCAGGAGTCCAGTAAATAAATTCTTGTTGATTGATCAAATTCTAGTGACTTGCCCTCTAACTGATGACACCTACCCACGTGGCCTCTTTTGTCTCTGTTCATCTCCCATCTGTCCCCTTCACTCAAAAGAAATTGACTTCTTCTCTTTCTTTGACTTCCTTCTCATACCATCCCAGCTGTCCCTTCCTTCCAGGCCATCCTTTAGCACGTTTCCATTTTTCTAGATTTCACCCATCATTATATTTTCTTTTTCTCCTTTATACATAGAATTTTGTCTGATGAGAGATACTTAGAATGACAAATTTCTATTATCTGTTCTCATAAACATGTACACCACCACCACCCCTCCTCCCAATTAAATGTGCTCTTAAATTTTCACCATGGAAAGGGACAAGCATTTGAGAAGCAGAGTAACTTTGGCTCTGGAATTTGGCAGATCCAAGCTTGAACCATGATATTGTTATCTGTAATTGATGTACCTTTGGGCACTTTAACAAAATTCTCTGAGCTAGTCTAATCATATATAAAAAGATTTACTACAGAGTTGTGAAGATTAAATAAATTCACAACTGAAAGGTTAGCATCCTGTTTGGTGCATAATACTCACTCAATAAATAGCAGCAATTATTAAAGTTACTTCAAGTCTTTTTCCCAAGGTAGAAACACCAGAGTATACTGTAATAATTTAGTTTTCTTTGTTTTAAACATTGTTTTGAAATCTGATTTTATGTATTTATTGTACTATTTAGCCTTTATTGTGATAAAAATACATTTAGATATTCTAATCTGTATGTTTATGGTAACTTGTGGTAAAACAGAACTAGTAAGTAGAGCTTCAAACTATTAGGGGGAAGAGGGGTATGAAGATAAGTCTAAAAATACTTGAAAAATAAAAAGAAATAAAATTAGAAAATATAATAAATGAAATGTAAAATGAAGGAGTAGGGTTAAAACTGAATATATTAGTGAGCATAATATATTCAAATGGTTTACTTTTCCTAATAAAAGATAAAATTCTCCAGTTGAGATTTTTAAATGGCCATCTATAAGTGGTATACCTAATTAAACATTTTACAGAGATACTAAAGACAAAAGTATGACAGTGGGAATGCCAAAATTAGGACCTCTGAAGATCCTCTTCTTAGCAAAAATTGTCTAAATTAATTTTTCAAAACCCAGGAAATTAACCAAAGTTTTGCAGTAATGCAGCAAGTGTTTACTCAAGAAAAGTAACTGAATTTGCTAAGAATAGTGAGCTTTGTGGCATTTTTAAACATGCTTCACTCCCATCAACTCAGCGGCAGCCTTGAAGACTAAACAGTAGTCTGGTAGCCAATGGATGGTGCAGAATGGTGATAGAGATAAAACCCGTCTTGAGAGAATTGTCATTTTTTGACATGTCTGGGGTTCCCTGATAGAATTCACTCACAAGGCTTTTTAAAATTTGATCTTACTCAGAGCTCACCAAGTGCAAATAACCTTTTCCTCTGGGGCATGTATTTGAAAACAAACACCAACAGTGCCTTAATATTTTAGCTGCCTGAGGTGGCAGATAAGAGTGGTAACAAACAGCAGATAACCAGAAAGCTTAAAATAAAAAGTTGGAGAATTAGATGTCCAAAGAAGACTTTGAAAAGTTCTGACCCATTCCTGGGGATCTAGCAGATCATGTGCATTCCCAGATGTGAGAGGGTTCTTGTAAAATACCTGAGATGGTCCTGAGCTCGCATCTCTGTCTGAGTTTGAGGTCTGTGCAAGCAGGATGTGAATGCCATGTGCTGTGTGTGTTGTGTCCGACTCTTTGCGACCACATGGACTGTAGCCCACCAGGCTCCTTTGTCCATGAAATTTTCTAGGAAAGAATACTGGAGTGGGTTGCCATTTCTTACTCCAGGGGATCTTCCTCACCCAGGGATTAAACTCACATCTCTTGTGTCTCGTGCATTGACAGGCACTGTGCCAGGTGAGAATGAAGGCTACCACAGAGCTATCAATTGCGTGATGAGTATCGAAGGTGTGCCCCAACATCCACATAGAGCCACTCTGCCAAGATTGATTCTAGCTCTTTAATGAAATTTTTATTTGATCATTAGCTGACCACTTTTTCTTGGGCTCCAAAATCACTGCAGATGGTGACTGCAGTCATGCAATTAAAAGACGCTTGCTCCTTGGAAGAAAAGCTATGACAAACCTAGACAGCATATTAAAGAGCAGAGACATTACTTTGCCAACAAAGATCCATATAGTCAAAGCTATGGTTTTTCTAGTAGTCATGTATGGATGTGAGAGTTGGACCGTAAAGAAGGCTGAGCACTGAAGAATTGATGCATTTGAAATATGGTGTTGGAGATGACTCTTGAGAATCCCTTGGACTGCAAGGAGATCAGACCAGTCAATCCTAAAGGAAATCAATCCTGAATATTCATTGGAAGGACTGATGTTGAAGCTGAAGCTCCAATAATTTGGTCACCTGATGTATAGAGTCAATTCATTAGAAAAGACCCTGATGCTGGGAAAGATTGAACGTGGGAGGAGATGGGGATAACAGAGGATGAGATGGTTGGATGACATCACCAGCTCCATGGACATGAGCTGAGCAAGCTCCAGGAGATGGTGAAGGACTGGGAAGCCTGGCATTCTGCACTTCATGGGGTCACTGAACAACAACCAAGGTAACCAACCAAAGACTTCAGTGGCCACATATGATGAAAATACAGACTTTACAGATTTAGTTCTGGAGTTTGCAAGTTCAGTTAGGGGACAATCTGGTTTCTAGAGTTGCCACATTTTATTGTTTAAGATGCCTCGTTTTCAACAGAAAAAAGTATAAAATATACCAAAGCTATTTTCCATTCATAGGAAATAAAGCAGTATGTTAATATTGCCCTTGAAGAAGTCTAAATGTTGGACATGTTGGACGAAGACTTAAATAGGGTATCTTAAATATATTCAAGGAACTAAAGGAATTTATGTCTAAAGAAATAAAGGAAATCAAGAGAATGGATGTCTCACCATATAAAAATATCAACAAAAGGTAGAATTTATTAAGCAAAGCCAGAGCCAAGCAGAAATTCTGAAGCTGAAAAGTACAATAATTGGGACTTCACTGGTGATCCAGTGGTTAAGAATCCACCTGCCAATACAGAGACACATGTTTGGTCCCTGATTTGGGAAGATTCCACAAGACAGGCTACAACTACTGAGCCCAAGTACTGCAACTGCTGAAGCTCACATGCCTAGAACTTGTGATCCCCGATGAGAAGAGCCACTGCAATGAGAAGCTCATGCACCACAACAAAGAGTGGACCCCACTCTCTCGCTGTAGCTAGAGAAAGCCTGCGTGCAGGAGTAGAGACCCGGTGCAGCCAAAAATAAACAAAAACAGCAGTAGCAAAACCCCATAATGCTAACAAAAGAAAAGCACAATAGCTGAAATGAAAAATTGACTAGAGGGACTCAACATCAGATTTGAAAAGGCAGAAGAAAGAATCAGGAAACTCAAAGATAGGCCAACTGAAGTCAGTTTTAGGAGCAAAAAGGAAAAAATAATCAACAAAAACTTTCAGAGATCTTTGTGACACCATCAAGTATACCAACATACATTTAATAGGAGTTTCAGAAGGAGAAAGAATATTGAAAAAATAATGGCCAAAAACTTCCTCAAACTGATGAAAAACACACACCCAAGAATTTAGTGAACACCAAGTTGAATAAAGTTAAAGAGAATCATACCTAGATACATCATAATTAAACTGTCAAAAGCTAAAGACAAACAGAAAATCTTGAAAACAAGCAAGAAATAATTCCTTATGTACAAGGGATCCCCAAAATAAATTATAGCTGACTTTTTGTCAGAAAACCATAGAGGCTAGAAGGATGTGGTTTTAAGCACACTATTGAAAGTAAGAACTTTGATATAAGTCTGATCTACTTTCAGGTTTTGGCTTTTCAACTTATTAACCGGATGATATTTAGCAAAATATTAGCTTTGATTTCCTCATCATAACAGTGCTACCATCTCAATTTTAATAGTCAAGTCTAAAAGGGGTATTAAGGTTTTAAGTGAAGTAACGCATACCAACTATTTAACAGAGTGGTTGAAATAAATAGATGTTCCATAAATATTTTCTGAATATCTATTTATTTTAGGTCCACTGTTCCCAGGCAATTCTGGTCTGCTTTTTAATACTATAGATTTGGTTCCATTTTCCAGAATTTCATAAAAATGGAAGGAATCACCATCATTCACTCTTTTTTTTTTAACTTTGATTCTTTTTTATTTTGAGGGCCAATTTTTTTAATGGTAGGGTTTCTTTTCTAATTTTAATTTTTAATGGAAGTATAGTTGATTTACAGTGTCATGTTAGTTTCTAATGTACAGCAAAGTGATTCAGTTAAATATAAGATTATATATTTACTTTATTCAGAATAGTTCCTATTACAGGTTATTACATGATAATGAATATAGTTCCCTGTGCTATACAATTGGTCCTTGTTATTTATCTATTATATATATATGTGAGTCCCCTACATATGAATGAGTTACGTTCTAAGAGCACGTTTGTTAATCCAATTTGTTGGTAAGTCTAACAAAGTTGGCCTCGGTGCCCGACTAACACAACCAGCTGCCCAGTATTGCACTGTAACGGGTTTATGATACCTTTCCCACAAACACATATAAAGAAACAAACATGAAAAGCAAACACTGTAAATCTTACAGGACAGTACCTTGAAAAGTACAGCAGAATAGTACAAAAGCTGGCATCCAGGGGCTGGCACCAAGTGGCCAGGCAAGAGGAGTTACTGATGGAGAAGGAGGAGGGGGTACAGATGGTGGGGCTGACAGACTGCCAGCCAAGGAGGCGGAGGGCGAGCTGCAGCCTCACTCACTCTTGACCCTGATGGCACACGCTCTGGTTCTTTGTTGGATTCATTTCTACATACACTCTTGAAAAAGCAATCCAGTGGCGTTTGGCAGTAGCTTTTATTTTATTTTTCTTATCATAGATGCCGTGGTAGCACTGGATTGCACGCCGAATAGCTGCTGCAACTTTCGTGTACTGTTCTATATTCAGGTCCTGTGCCACGAAGACTAACAGTGCACCTCAAATAAAGAAAATCTGCTTACTGTTTCCTGCACTGTGACTCTCTTCAGTTACTTCCTCCTCTTGTCTCTCTTTGTCCTTTCTCTGGGCCTTCAATTCCATCAGGTCTTCCTTAGTGAAGTCCTCATGTTGCAGAGCAAAGAGTTCAATGAAGCTGTTCTCTTGCAGATTTAACTTAAAATAAAGATACTGTAGCAAGTGTCTTTTAATTTCACAGCTGCAGTCATCATCCATGGTGATTTTGGAGCCCACCCCAGGCAAATAAAATCTGTCACTGTTTCTACTTTTCCCCTATCTATTTGCCATGAAGTGATGAAACTGGGTGCCATGATCTTAGATTTTTGAGTGTTGAGCTTTAAGCCAGCCTTTTCACTCTCCTCCTTCACCTCCATCAAGAAGCTCTTTAGTTCCTCTTCATTTTATGCCATTAGAGTGGTATCATCTGCATATCTGAAGTTGTTGCTATTTCTTCTGGCAATCTTGATTCCAGCTTGTGCTTCATCCAGCCCAGCGTTTCCCATGATGTACTCTGCATAGAAGTTAAATAAGCAGAGTGACAATATACAGCCTTGATGTACTCCTTTTCCTATTTGGAACCAGTCTGTTGTTCCATGTCCAGTTCTAACTGTTGCTTCCTGACCTGCATACAGGTTTCTCAGGAGACAGGTAAGGTGGTCTGGTATTCCCATCTCTTTAAGACTTTTCCACAATTTGTTATGATCACAGTAAAAGAGTTTAGCAAAGTCAATGAAACAAAAGTAGATTTTCTTCCCCCTGGAATTCTATTGCTTTTTCTATGATCCAGTAGGTGTTGGGAATTTGATCTCTGGTTCCTCTGCCTTTTCTAAATTCAGCTTGTACATCTGGAAGTTCCCACTTTATGTACTGTTGAAGCCTAACTTGAAGGATTTTGAGCATTACTTGCTAGCATGTGAAATGAGCACAACTGTATGGTAGTTTGAGCATTCTTTGGGATTGCCTTTCTTAGGGATTGGAATGAAAACTGACCTTTTCCAGTCCTGTGGCCACTGCTGAGTTTTCCAAATTTGCTGGCATATTGAGTGCAGCACTTTCACAGCATCATCTTTTAGGATTTGAAATAGCTCAACCGGAATTCCATCACCTCTACTAGCTTTGTTCATAGTAAAGCTTCCTAGGGCCCACTTGACTTCACACCCCAGGATGTCTGGTGAGTGATCACACCATCATGGTTATCTGGGTCGTAAGACATTTTTTGTGTAGTTCTTCTATGTATTCTTGCCACCTCTTCTTAATCTCTTCTGCTTCTGTTAGGTCCTTGCTGTTTCTGTCCTTTACTGTGCCCATCTTTGCATGAAATATTCCCTTCATGTCTTCAGTTTTCTTGAAGAGATCTCTAGTCTTTCCTCTTCCATTGTTTTCCTCTATTTCTTTGCACAGTTCACTTAAGAAGGTTTTCTTATCTCTCCTGCCATTCTCTGGAACTCTGCATTCAGTTGGGTATACCTTTTCCTTTCTCCATTGCCTGTTCCTTCTCTTCTTTTCTCAGCTATTTGTAAGGCCTACTCAGATAACCACTTTGCCTTCTTGCATTTCTTTTTTTTGGGGATGATTTTGGTCACTGCCTCCTATACAGTATTAAGAACCCCATCCATGTTCTTTGGCACTTTGTCTGCTAGATCTAATTCTATTTGTCACCTCCACTATAGAATCATAAGGAATTTGATTTAAGTCATATCTGAATGGTCTAGTAGTTTTCCCTACTTTCTTCAATTTAAGCCTGAATTATGCAATAAAGAGCTCATGATCTGAGTCACAGTCAGCTCCAGATCTTGTTTTTGATGACTGTATAGACCTTCACCTGATGCGAAGAGCTGAATTCTTAGAAAAGACCTTGAAGTTGGGAAAGATTAAAGGCAGGAAGAGAAGGGGATGACAGAGGATGAGATGGTTGGATGGCATCACTGACTCAATGTACGTGAGTTTGTGCAAGCTCTGGGAGATAGTGAAGGATGGGGAAGCCTGGTGTGCTGCAGCCCATGGGGTCACAAACAGTTGGACGTGTCTGAGTGACTGAATGACATAGACCTTCTCCACCTTTGGCTGCAGAGAATATAATCAATCTGATTTCAGTATTGATCATCTGGGGATGTCCATGTGTAGAGTAATCTCTTGTGTTGGAAGAGGTGTTTGCTATGACGAGTGCACTCTCTTGGCAAAATTCATTTTGTACTGTTTCATTTTTTACTCTAAGGTCAAACTTGCTTGTTATGCCAGGTATCTCCTGACTTCATACTTTTGCATTCCAATCATCTATGATTAAAAGGACATCTTTTTTTTTTTTTTTTTTTCTGTTGGTGTCAGTTCTAGAAGGTCTTGAGGTTCTTCCTAGAACCATTCGATTTCAGTTTCTTTGGCATTAGTGGTTGGGTCATAGACTTGGATTACTGTGATGCTGTATGATTTGTCTTGGAAATGAACTGAAATAATTCTGTCATTTTTGAGATTGCACCCATCTCCTGCATTTTGGACTCTTTTGTTGACTATGAGGACTAATCTATTTCTTTGAAGGGATTCTTGCCCACAGTATTAGATATAATGGTCATCTGAATTAAATTCACCATTTCCGTACATTTTAGTTCACTGTTACCTAAAATATTGATGTTCACGTTTGCCATTTCCTACTTGACCACATCCAATTTACCTTGACACTCCAGATTCCTATGCGATATTGCTCTTTACAGCACTGGACTTTACTTTCACTACCAGACACATCCACAACTGGATTTAGCAGTATACAAAAAGCATAATATCATGATCAATCATGGTTTACTGCAGGAAAGCAAGTTAGTATAACATTCACCATAATTTATTGCACTAACAGAATAAAGGGGAAAAGCCATATGGTCATCTTTATAGATGCATATAAAGTAGCATTTGACAATTTCAACATCCATTTATGAATTAAAAAAAATTAGTTATATAAGGGAACTTCTTCTACCTGATAAAGAGAATCTAAAAAAAACCTGTAGCCAACATTATATTTAATGATTAAAGACCAACTCCTTCTTTCCAGGATCAAAAAAGATGCAAGACTGTCCATTCTTACCTTTTCTGTTTTACTAGGCATCCTTGCCAGTGAAGTAAGATAAGAAAAATAAAGGCATATAGATTGGAAAGAAACAAGGAAGACAATCTTCATTTGCAGATGACATAAAACCTCTGTAGAACAATCTAATAAATATACAAAAATCTACTTAGAACTAAATACAACAAAATATATGCAAAACTAAACACTTAAACTACATGACATTAATATGTGAATTAAAAAAGACCTAAATAAATAAAGATATACCTTCTTCATGATCAGATCAGAAGAATTCGTATTGTTAAGATGCTAGTTCTTCCAAACTGAGCTATAGATTCAATGCACTCCAAATCAAAATGCTACCAGTCCTTTTTTCTTTCTAGAAATTGACAAGCTGTATGAAGATGGAAAGAATCTAAAATAGTCAAAACAACTTTGAAAAGAGAACAAAGTTGCTTATACAACCTTATTTTAAGACTTATAAAGCTACAATACTCAAGATATGGTACTGGTGTAAGGATTTCTGTATACATAAAAACAATGGCATAAGGATAGATATATAGGTGACTGAAGCAGCATAGTGAGCCCTGAAATAGCCTGAACAAATATGGTCAGTTGATTTTTCACAAAGGGTCAAGGTAATTCAATAGAGAAAAATCATTTTTTCAACATTCTTTTGAAACAGTGGGTACTGGCACAATGGGATATACATATGCAAAAAAGAACCTTAACTCTTACTTCATATCATATATACAAATTAACTTAAAATGAAATAGATCATAGACCTAACTTTCAAAGCTAAAACTAAAACTTCTAGAAGGAAACATAAGAGAAAATCTTTGTGAACTTGAATAAGAGAATTATTTCTTAGAGGAGATCCAAAAAGCACAAACCATAAAATAAACTGATAAATTGGACTTAATGAAAATTAAAGACTTCTCCTCTTTGACATATTATGACCTGATCCCAGCTATACTTTTGAGGGACCTGTGAATAGCCAAGCTGTAAGGAAAGCATGACAGTAGCCTGGACAATCCACATCCAAAATGTCAAGAATAACCTCTGGAGAGTGGAGTCTATTCAGATTTATTTCAAAACTACCTGTTTACTGGGCTTTGGCTGCTTGCTCAAATAGAGAGCTATGGCCGCTCAACCCATCTCTTAACGCCCCCAGCTGTTACAAGTGAAGGGTGGGTCCATCATACTTGTTGTGACAGTAACTTCAACAGCTCTGACCCAACTAGACCCACAGAGGGAGGCTCTTCAATCATGGCTACGGTGAAGGACTGGGTAACATTATCCAGATATGGGAAAGCTGGATCATGAGAGACAGGAGACTGGAAATATCCAGCAGCTAGTTTCTCCTCCATTCCTTCCCTGTGGACTGTTTTGAAGGCTTCTTGGAAGCAGTCACATGCAAATAAACAGCCATATGTGTTTTCTTGTGATATTTTGGCTAATTCTGCTACAAACCACGTGTATTTGTTTCCCCTCATTCTTTGGCTCATTTTCTTTTATTCCTTCAAGTCTGATGCCCTGAGGTTGCATCTCTCAGTACCAGATAGAATATTTGCAATTGACTTTGCCTCAGGCTTTGTATTTATAGGCTAAGACAAAATATATAACAATCCTATGAGAAAATCATAGGACCATTAGGACTTCCCTGGTGGCTCAGATGGTAAAGTGTCTGCTGACAATGCAGGAGACCCAGGTTCCATCCCTGGGTCAGGAAGACCCCCTGGAGAAGGAAATGGCAACCCACTCCAGTCCTCCTGCCTGGAAAATCCCATGGACGGAGGAACCTGGTGGGCTACAGTCCATGGGGTCACAAAGAGTCGGACATGACTGAGCAACTTCACTTTCACTTTCATGAGGAAATCAGCACTACTAATACATCATCATTTTATAAACAAGAAAACTGAGGCCCAGAGAGGTGAGGTAATTTGTCCAAAATCCTATAGCTAGTAAATGGAGGAGGTAGAATTAGAACCCTGACTCTAAATCTCCTGCTTTCAGAAACTCTGCTGTTATTCTGGTCCAGCTGCCTGTCAGCTTCTTCCTAGACCTTGATTCTGAAGACAAGATCTTGCCCTCATTATGAGTTCTGGCATGTCCAGAGTCCTTGTCTCACAGACTCTTGGTTGTGGAACTTTCTCATTGTATTTGTACTGTGAAAAATGAACTGAGCCAGTTTGAATGAGGAGGGGTGGTAAAACAAAGCATATTAGAAACAGGAACTCCAGCCATTTCTGACAGCTGGGTAGACAGATACATTAGTGAAGGGAACATTTCTGACTGGGACAAGATTGCTCTTCAGGCTGTGAGGTGAACTAGGGACCTTTAGACTCCAACCTGCCTGTCACTAGACAGAAAAGTATGACCCCTTCCACCATTCTCTACTGCTTAACATGACGAGTATGTCTTCAGTTGCTGAAATGTGGCCGATTCTGTTACACTGATGGTATATAACAGGGTGGAAGCATCCTTTTCAGTTCCTGTGTATTTTTCAAAAAATAAAATATTCAGTTATTCAGTGATAAGTTTTGAAAAGTCATCTGTGACTTCACAGCAAGAAGAAAGACTGATTTTTTTATTATTATTATTATTTTTTTTTTCCAGTGGGTTTTGTCATACATTGATATGAATCAGCCATGAATTTACATGTATTCCCAATCCCGATCCCCCCTCCCACCTCCCTCTCCACCCGATTCCTCTGGGTCTTCCCAGTGCACCAGGCCCGAGCACTTGTCTCATGCATCCCACCTGGGCTGGTGATCTGTTTCACCATAGATAGTATACATGCTGTTCTTTTGAAATATCCCACCCTCACATTCTCCCACAAAGTTCAAAAGTCTGTTCTGTATTTCTGTGTCTCTTTTTCTGTTTTGCATATAGGGTTATCATTATCACCTTTCTAAATTCCATATATATGTGTTAGTATGCTGTAATGTTCTTTATCTTTCTGGCTTACTTCACTCTGTATAATGGGCTCCAGCTTCATCCATCTCATTAGGACTGGTTCAAATGAATTCTTTTTAATGGCTGAGTAATATTCCATGGTGTATATGTACCACAGCTTCCTTATCCATTCATCTGCTGATGGGCATCTAGGTTGCTTCCATGTCCTGGCTATTATAAACAGTGCTGCGATGAACATTGGGGTGCATGTGTCTCTTTCAGATCTGGTTTCCTCAGTGTGTATGCCCAGAAGTGGGATTGCTGGGTCATATGGCAGTTCTATGTCCAGTTTTTTAAGAAATCTCCACACTGTTTTCCATAGCGGCTGTACTAGTTTGCATTCCCACCAACAGTGTAAGAGGGTTCCCTTTTCTCCACACCCTCTCCAGCATTTATTGCTTGTAGACTTTTGGATAGCAGCCATCCTGACTGGCGTGTAATGGTACCTCATTGTGGTTTTGATTTGCATTTCTCTAATAATGAGTGATGTTGAGCATCTTTTCATGTGTTTGTTAGCCATCTGTATGTCTTCTTTGGAGAAATGTCTGTTTAGTTCTTTGCCCCATTTTTTGATTGGGTCATTTATTTTTCTGGAATTGAACTGCAGGAGTTGCTTGTATATTTTTGAGATTAATCCTTTGTCTGTTTCTTCATTTGCTATTATTTTCTCCCAATCTGAGGGCTGTCTTTTCACCTTACTTATAGTTTCCTTTGTAGTGCAAAAGCTTTTAAGTTTCATTAGGTCCCATTTGTTTAGTTTTGCTTTTATTTCCAATATTCTGGGAGGTGGGTCATAGAGGATCTTGCTTTGATTTATGTCGGAGAGTGTTTTGCCTATGTTTTCCTCTAGGAGTTTTATAGTTTCTGGTCTTACATTTAGATCTTTAATCCATTTTGAGTTTATTTTTGTGTATGGTGTTAGAAAGTGTTCTAGTTTCATTCTTTTACAAGTGGTTGACCAGTTTTCCCAGCACCACTTGTTAAAGAGGTTGTCTTTTTTCCATTGTATATCCTTGCCTCCTTTGTCAAAGATAAGGTGTCCATAGGTTTGTGGATTTATCTCTGGGCTTTCTATTCTGTTCCATTGATCTATATTTCTGTCTTTGTGCCAGTACCATACTGTCTTGATGACTGTGGCTTTGTAGTAGAGTCTGAAGTCAGGCAGGTTGATTCCTCCAGTTCCATTCTTCTTTCTCAAGATTACTTTGGCTATTCGAGGTTTTTTGTATTTCCATACAAATTGTGAAATTCTTTGGTCTAGTTCTGTGAAAAATACCGTTGGTAGCTTGATAGGGATTGCATTGAATCTATAGACTGCTTTGGGTAGAATAGCCATTTTGACAATATTAATTCTTCCAATCCATGAACACGGTATGTTTCTCCATCTGTTTGTGTCCTCTTTGATTTCTTTCATCAGTGTTTTATAGTTTTCTATGTATAGGTCCTTTGTTTCTTTAGGTAGATATACTCCTAAGTATTTTATTCTTTTTGTTGCAATGGTGAATGGTATTGTTTCCTTAATTTCTCTGTCTGTTTTTTCATTGTTAGTATATAGGAATGCAAGGGATTTCTGTGTGTTAATTTTATATCCTGCAACTTTACTATATTCATTGATTAGCTCTAGTAATTTTCTGGTAGAGTCTTTAGGGTTTTCTATGTAGAGGATCATGTCATCTGCAAACAGTGAGAGTTTTACTTCTTCTTTTCCTATCTGGATTCCTTTTACTTCTTTTTCTGCTCTGATTGCTGTGGCCAGAACTTCCAACACTATGTTGAATAGTAGTGGTGAGAGTGGGCACCCTTGTCTTGTTCCTGATTTCAGGGGAAATGCCTTCAATTTTTCACCATTGAGGGTGATGCTTGCTGTGGGTTTGTCATATATAGCTTTTATTATGTTGAGGTATGCTCCTTCTATTCCTGCTTTTTGGAGAGTTTTAATCATAAATGAGTGTTGAATTTTGTCAAAGGCTTTCTCTGCATCTATTGAGATAATCATATGGTTTTTATCTTTCAATTTGTTAATGTGGTGTATTACATTGATTGATTTGCGGATATTGAAGAATCCTTGCATTCCTGGGATAAAGCCCACTTGGTCATGGTGTATGATTTTTTTAATATGTTGTTGGATTCTGTTTGCTAGAATTTTGTTAAGGATTTTTGCATCTATGTTCATCAGTGATATTGGCCTGTAGTTTTCTTTTTTTGTGGCATCTTTGTCTGGTTTTGGAATTAGGGTGATGGTGGCCTCATAGAATGAGTTTGGAAGCTTACCTTCTTCTGCAATTTTCTGGAAGAGTTTGAGTAAGATAGGTGTTAGCTCTTCTCTAAATTTTTGGTAGAATTCAGCTGTGAAGCCATCTGGTCCTGGGCTTTTGTTTGCTGGAAGATTTTTGATGACAGTTTCGATTTCCTTGCTTGTGATGGGTCTGTTAAGATCTTCTATTTCTTCCTGGTTCAGTTTTGGAAAGTTATACTTTTCTAAGAATTTGTCCATTTCATCCAAGTTGTCCATTTTATTGGCATAGAGCTGCTGGTAGTAGTCTCTTATGATCCTTTGTATTTCAGTGTTGTCTGTTGTGATCTCTCCATTTTCATTTCTAATTTTGTTAATTTGGTTTTTCTCTCTTTGTTTCTTAATGAGTCTTGCTAATGGTTTGTCAATTTTGTTTATTTTTTCAAAAAACCAGCTTTTAGCTTTGTTGATTTTTGCTATGGTCTCTTTAGTTTCTTTTGCATTTATTTCTGCCCTGATTTTTAAGATTTCTTTCCTTCTGCTAACTCTGGGGTTCTTCATTTCTTCCTTCTCTAATTGCTTTAGGTGTAGAGTTAGGTTATTTAATTGGTTTTTTTCTTGTTTCTTGATGTAAGCCTGTAATGCTATGAACCTTCCCCTTAGCACTGCTTTTACAGTGTCCCATAGGTTTTGGGTTGTTGTGTTTTCATTTTCATTCGTTTCTATACATATTTTGATTTCTTTTTTGATTTCTTCTATGATTTGTTGGTTATTCAGAAGCATGTTATTTAGCCTCCATATGTTTGAAGTTTTAACAATTTTTTCCCTGTAATTGAGATCTAATCTTACTGCACTGTGGTCAGAAAAGATGACTGGAATGATTTCAATTTTTTTGAATTTTCCAAGACCAGATTTATGGCCCAGGATGTGATCTATTCTGGAGAATGTTCCGTGTGCACTTGAGAAAAAGGTGAAGTTGATTGTTTTGGGGTGAAATGTCCTATAGATATCAATTAGGTCTAGCTGGTCCATTGTGTCATTTAAGGTTTGTGTTTCCTTGTTAATTTTCTGTTTAGTTGATCTATCCATAGTTGTGAGTGGGGTATTAAAGTCTCCCACTATTATTGTGTTACTATTAATTTCCTCTTTCATACTCGTTAGCGTTTGCCGTACATATTGCGGTGCTCCTATGTTGGGTGCATATATATTTATAATTGTTATATCTTCTTTTTTGATTGATCCTTTGATCATTATGTAGTGTCCTTCTTTGTCTCTTTTCACTTCCTTTATTTGAAAGTCTATTTTATCTGATATGAGTATTGCGACTCCTGCTTTCTTTTGGTCTCCGTTTGCATGAAATATTTTTTTCCAGCCCTTCACTTTTAGTTTGTATGTGTCTCTTGTTTTGAGGTGGGTCTCTTGTAGACAGCATATATAGGGGTCTTGTTTTTGTATCCATTCAGCCAATCTTTGTCTTTTGGTTGGGGCATTCAACCCATTTACATTTAGGGTAATTATTGATAGGTGTGGTCCCGTTGCCATTTACTTTGTTGTTTTGGGTTCACGTTTATACAACCTTTCTGCATTTCCTGTCTAGAGAAGATCCTTTAGCATTTGTTGAAGAGCTGGTTTGGTGGTGCTGAATTCTCTCAGCTTTTGCTTATCTGTAAAGCTTTTGAATTCTCCTTCATATCTGAATGAGATCCTTGCTGGATACAGTAATCTAGGTTGTAGGTTATTCTCTTTCATTACTTTCAGTACGTCCTGCCATTCCCTTCTGGCCTGGAGGGTTTCTATTGATAGATCAGCTGTTATCCTTATGGGAATCCCTTTGTGTGTTATTTGTTGTTTTTCCCTTGCTGCTTTTAATATTTGTTCTTTGTGTTTGATCTTTGTTAATTTGATTAATATGTGTCTTGGGGTGTTTCGCCTTGGGTTTATCCTGTTTGGGACTCTCTGGGTTTCTTGGATTTGGGTGGCTATTTCCTTCCCCATTTTAGGGAAGTTTTCAGCTATTATCTCCTTGAGTATTTTCTCATGGCCTTTCTTTTTGTCTTCTTCTTCTGGAACTCCTATGATTCGAATGTTGGGGCGTTTCACAGTGTCCCAGAGGTCCCTGAGGTTGTCCTCATTTCTTTTGATCCTTTTTTCTTTTTTCCTCTCTGCTTCACTTATTTCCACCATTTTATCTTCTACCTCACTTATCCTATCTTCTGCCTCCGTTATTCTACTCTTGGTTCCCTCCAAAGTGTTTTTGATCTCATTCATTGCATTATTCATTTTTAACTGACTCTTTTTTATTTCTTCTAGGTCTTTATTAAACAGTTCTTGAATCTTTTCAATCTTTGTTTCCAGGCTATTTATCTGTAACTCCATTTTGTTTTCAAGATTTTGGATCATTTTTATTATCATTATTCTAAATTCTTTTTCAGGTAGATTCCCTATCTCCTCCTCTTTTGTTTGACTTGGTGGGCATTTTTCATGTTCCTTTACTTGTTGGGTATTTCTTTGCCTTTTCATCTTGTTTAGATTGCTGTATCTGGAGTGGGCTTTCTGTATTCTGGAGGTCTGTGGTTCCTTTTTGTTGTGGAGGATTAACCCAGTGGGTGGGGTTAGACGATTGGCTTGTCAAGATTTCCTGGTTAGGGAAGCTTGCGTCAGTGTTCTGGTGCATGGAACTTGATTTCTTCTCTTTGGAGAGCAATGGAGTGCCCAGTAATGAGTTTTGAGATGGGTCTATGTGTTAGGTGTGACCTTGGGCAGCCTGTATGTTGATGTTCAGGGCTATGTTCCTGCATTGCTGGAGAATTTGCGTGGTATGTCTTGCTCTAAAACTTATTGGCTCTTGGGTGGTGGTTGGTTTCAGTGTAGGTATGGAGGCTTTTGGACAGTCACTTATTACTTAAAGTTCCTTGTAGTCAGGAGTTTTCTGGTGTTCTCAGGTTTTGGGCTTAAGTCTCCTGCCTCTGGATTTCAGTTTTATTCTTCCTGTAGTCTCAGGACTTCTCCAACTATACAGCCCTGATAAGAAAACTTCTAGGTTAATGGCTAAAAGATTCTCCCCCGTTAGGGACACCCAGAGAGGTTCACAGAGTCACATGAAGAAGAGGAGAGGGAGGAGGGAGATAGAGATGAACAGGAGGAGAAAAAGGGGGACTCAAGAGGAGAGAGACAGATCTACGCAGCTGTCTGTTCCCAGAGTGTTCTCCGTAGCCCAGTCACCTACAAAGATTCACAGAATTGGATTGGGACGAGAAGGGGAAAGGAGGAAATAGAGGTGTTCTGAGGTAGAAAACAGAGAGTCAAGATTGGGAGAGAATAATCTTTGGTTTAAAAATAGGGCTTCTCTTTTTTTTTTTTTTTGTAGGGTTATAGTGTATTGAAAATGAAAATTAAGGAGTAGTAGAGGAGTACTAGAGGACTTTAAAAGAAATAAGAGAAAAAGAAAAATAGAAAATAGAAGAGAAAAAGGAAAGAAAAAAAAGAAAAAAAAGAAAGAAAAAGAAAAAAAAAAAAAGAAAAAAAAATTTTTTTTTCCCCCTAATTAAAAAATCGTAAAAGTCTATGGAAATGAAAGTTAAGGAGTAATGGGGGAGTAATAGGGGATTTTAAAGGAAAATAAAAGAGATAAATTAAAAAAGAAAAAAGAAAAAAATTAAAAAAATTAAAAAAAAAAAAGAGAGAATAAAGTAAAATTATATCTAGGAGTTTCTCTGGAGCTGTTGCGGTCCGTGTGGGTTCGGCTCAGTTTCAGATAGCTCCTCGTTCCAGCTTACGCTTCTTGATATCTACAGGCTCCTCCGGTGTAGTCAATGTTTCCTAGAGGGATTTTAATCTGTTGCACCAGTCCCTTCTGAAGCGGTTCCCTTTGTTTATTTGGCTTCTGTTTGCTGGTCTCTTCAGAGCCTCATTTCCGCCCTGACACAGGCGGGCGGAGGTGGACTCTTATTCAGGTAGCTAGTTCCGTCGCTCTGCGGGGAGGGGCTTGCGCTGCAGGGAGAGGCTGGCGCTGTGGGGACGGGCTTGCGCCGCGGGGATGGGCTGGGGCTGCCGGGAGGGGCTGACGCTGCTCTCTCCGTCTGCGCTGCTCAGGCTCCCGGCTGTTCTATGTGGAGCGCGCCCCGCGCTGCGCGAGGTTCCAGCCCTCGGGTGTTCCACAAAAGCGCGGAAGGAAAAGCTGCGCCTGCTCTCTGTGCCTTCCCCGTCAGAGCGGTCCAGGCAGCCAGGGGCTTGGTGGGCGCACTCTACCCAGGTGTGGCGCGCCCCCTCCCTTCCGCGGGCCCAGTCTCAGTTTCCGCTGGCGCCAGTCGGGTGCGCGCGCCTTCTGCCCTCCGCGTCCCCAGCCCCAGTCCCCGCCCGCGCCGGTCGGGTGCCTGCGCCCTGTGTCTCGCCGCGACCTTCCCCTCCCCCCTGCCTCCTGCCTCCGGCGGGGCTGGGCCGGTCCGCAGCCTGCGAGCTCCTCTCTGGACCCTCTCGGTCTCTTTGTTCTGCGAACGGCCGGCAGTGTGTTCGGGCCGGTTAATTTACTCTCTCTCTTTTGGTCTCCCACAGTTCATGTTGGCAACTCACAGAAGCTCCCTCCGATTGTCCTCAGGGCACTCAGGCCCGGACCCTACCCCAAGCAATGCCGCCTATGAGCTCCCGGGACGGATCTCCGTCCTTAGCTCTTTTGTCTCACTTTTTATCTTTTATATTTTGTCCTACCTCCTTTCGAAGACAATGGGCTGCTTTTCTGGGCGCCTGATGACCTCAGCTAGCTATCAGAAGTTGTTTTGCGAAGTTTGCTCTGCGTTCAGTTATTCTTTTGATGAATTTGTAGGAGAGAAAGTGGTCTCCCCGTCCTACTCCTCCGCCATCTTGGCTCCTCCCCTAGAAAGACTGATTTTTGAAGTTTGAAAGTATATTTATGAGGTAGGAAGTGAAAAGACAATTAATATTGGTTCTATAGTTCAATAAATCCTTCTGGATAATCTACTTTGTAACCTATGTATCCTATGTCAGACCCTTAGTCAGAGGTGAACAAGATAGGGTCCTTATAGGGTAACCAACTGGCTTGGTTTGCCTGGGACTGAGTGGTTTCCCTGGTTGCAGGACTTACAGTGCTAAAACTGGGAAAGACCTGGGCAATTTGAAACAAGTTGATTAACCTACCTGTACCCCAAGGGGCTCATAGGCTAAAAATGAAGGCAGTTATACAATTGTATGCAGCTATGAAATAGTGTGATATGTGAAATTATGTAATAATAATATATTTTACTTCCCTGGCACTTTCTCTGAGACAGTTACTGTTTAGAATAATATTATATGTATCAGTTCATTGAATCCCACAACAGCTCTGTGAAATAAGGACTATTATCATCCTCACTTGACATAGAAATTGAGGCACTACTAAGGCACAGATCTAGGTTTCAAACCCAGGAAATAAGGGTCTATATCTGATAAATTAATGTCTAGACACTGGTCTCAAATGTCCAAAGCAAAGAAGTAGCAAAAGGAATAAGTGATGAACTTTATGGGTGACAGAAGGTAGTTATGGGAGAAGGAGGTATGGGGAAATGGGTTAGAGAAGGTGGTACCTGAGCAGGAATATAGGAAGGAAAGAAAAAGACATTCTAGGCAGGGTGGGTCAGGTTAGGACATGGAGATGTGAGCCAGCGTGGTGTTGCTGGGAGACCAGTGTCTATAGGCGCTCTAATGGGAGTTTTCTGGGTTCTTACATGTTTAGTGGTGCATTTCATCCACTATTCCAGGGCCTTGAGAAAGAAGCCTGCAGAAGTCATAGGGCCAGGTCATCAAGGACTTCACATGCCACGCTAAGGAGCACAGATTTCAACCAGTTCATAACAGGGAATCACCAGAGGATTTTAAGACAAAGCCGATGCTTGCACTTTTAGAGAATTTTTCTGGAGGCATCCAGAAGGGGAGAGGGTGGTGATAGGACTAGTGACACGTGAAAACCAAGGTCTTGAAGAAGTCCCTGTGGGAGCTGGTGACTTCAACTCCAGTGTGTGACAGAAGAGATGGAGAGGGCTGGGCAGGGTAAAAATGTGAAGAAGATAGAATGAACCAAGCCTGGTTAGTGATTGGATGGAAAGGCCAAGGAATTAGGAAATTAGCTTCTATGTTCTTTGCTTGGCTAGCTAGGTACATAGTCCTTCCACCAATAATTAAAAAAAAAAAAAAAAAGAACAAAGGAGGAAAAGTGGATTTAAAGAAGAAAGATGGGGAGTCCAGCTTTCCACAGTGTGACTCTCAAGGGCCTAGAGGAAATCTAGATGATATTGTCTAATCCAAGCATTTCACTAAAAAATGAGGCAGCTTGTCCTAAAGGGTATTTAGTTTTCTGATCAAGAGTGAAATAATAATTATGAAGGAACCTCTTGGAGGCAGGTATGAAATAGAAAGCAATATAATTAATATAATATTAATGTAGCATTCTTTGGGTTTCTCCTGAGGCACAAAATATTTAATACATTCATTTATGGTAAGACACCAGTAACTTGGGCTTCCCAGGTGGCACTAGTGGTAAAGAATCTGCCTGCCAATGCAGGAGATATTAGAGATGCAGGTTCGATTCCTGGGTTGGGAAGATCCCCTGGAGGAGGGCATGGCAATCCACCCCAGTATTCTTGCCTGGAGAATCCCCATGGACAGAGGAGCCTGGTGGGCTACAGTCCATAGGGTCGCATGGAATTGGAGACAACTGAAGGATTTTCGTATGCACATGTGCATCAGTGGCTTAACTTATTATCTGTCCAAAGAAATATCTGTGTTTCATAAAAGACAGCAATGCTTAACTGAATCCTGGATAAAATAATTTCATTTATCTTAGTCCTAGAGATGGATTTTTTGTTGTTATTGAGTAGATGAACCTTCTGCTGCTGCTGCTGCTAAGTCACATCAGTCGTGTCCGACTCTGTGCGACCCCATAGACGGCAGCCCACCAGGCTCCCCCACCCCTGGAATTCTCCAGGCAAGAACACTGGAGTGGGTTGCCATTCTTTCTCCAATGCATGAAACTGAAAAGTGAAAGTGAAGTCACTCAGTTGTGTCTGACTCTTCGAGACCCCATGGACTGCAGCCCACCAGGCTCCACCGTTCATGGGATTTTCCAGGCAAGAGTATTGGAGTGGGGTGCCATTGCCTTCTTCAGATGAACCTTCTAGAATACCTCAAATCATAATACATTTGCAACTGCTAATTCCATGTACATGGGTATGGGGGTAATTTGAACGTCTGAAAGTTGTCATAAATTAATTACATGGATTTCTTTCATCCTTGAATTAACTCTCTCCAAGTATTTACATGTTTGTTTATTTCAAACATTTAAGACCTTCAGTATCTTGTTATCCAAGTATAAGTATAGAAAATCAGTTATTACTGTGCAATATAATGAAAAAATTATTTACATGACCAATTTATTTGAATTTTAAGTTTTTTAAAAATGCCATTTTTCATCTCTATTTTCCCCTTCCAATGCTCTAAGTGTAATCTCTATTAGATGAGGGAGGGGGCATGCATCTCCTCATCCCCATGTAAACTCTCATCTGTGGGTTTTGGGTACACAGACTCTGGATTAAAGCACATTAACGGTGATCTTGATTGCCTATTGCATCCTTTAACAAGAAAGATTTAAGTAATAGCTCATAGATATGTTAATTGACCTCAGTGTGTCTTCTTTGAAACAACTAGGAATGGAAGGAGTGGAGGAATGGAGATTCAGGGAAATGAATTCTTGAAGACACACACTTCATTGGGAAAGTCAGTGAAAGGGACTGGCTTTCCTGACCTCTCTAGCCACTAAACAATGCTGTCTCCCTCCTGTTAGGATGCTATCATTTGCTGAAACAGCCAAATCATGCAGGAGAATGACCCTGTTCTTGTGATTGAGTGACCTGGGGATACTTTCTACTAGGCAAAAGGCCACCCATCTCTCAGATTTCTTAGCTTTGCTTTGTATTTAGAGAAACATGCTGTTCACTGTTCCAACATCATCCATCTTTGTCAGCACCCAAGGCCAGAGCTTCATCTGAACAGCCAGTGATATACTGCAGAGAGAATGCACCAAAGACATCAAACTCTGTAAGACATTTTGTAGACTCTGAGCCCACCAGAGATGGATTGATGCTGCCATAAAGTCTTGCAGTAGCCAGGCAAACAAAAGACTAAGGAGAGATAGTGGTGATGGTGATGGTAGGGAAAGCAATAGTTTTCTCCATTCATATTCCCCCTCTGCAGAAATTGCTTTATATCTTATTTAGAACATGAGAAAATTAAATGAGTACAGGGATTTTGGGGGCCCAGCATAGAAGCAAACTCAGCCTTGATTGTCAGTGGTACTTCCAGCTGCCTTGGCTGGGCCAACAACCAGCATAGGTAACAGGGCATTCAAAATATTCCACTTTCAAACTTAAGACATCTTTCCAACTATATATGTTCATGTAATAAAAGACTTAAGAAACATGGGTGTAAAAGTGGCAGTGGATCAGGAAAGGGTTTGCATGCATGTTCACTGTGTCCCCTTGGCAGGTACCCTCAACATCCAATCATGATGTTATTTATGATCATGCCAACCCAGGATGGACAGAATGCTAACATTCTGTTCTGGATGTCCAGCCTGCAAACTGGATTAAAGACAGCAATATGCCTACATTTGTATTCAGGATTATCAGCGTGATGGAATCCATCTTTACCTGATCCCACAGGTATTTTGTAGGTACTCAGGAACCTCAGTAGAAAATGATCTCACACAAGAGAATAGCATATTTTTCATAGCTAATGCTTATCAGTTATGCAAGCACAAAATATCCTTAAGGTTGCTACAAACAAAATGCCCAGCTACCAGAAATGGGGCTTCCCTATCCCCATCTTAACCTATTCACATAAACAAGCATGTGTTATTGCAGAACCCCTGTGTATGGCCTGTGTGCATTCTTCATGGACTGCCTGCAGCTAACTTTGGAAGATGCAAAAATTTTTTTTACATCATTTAAACCACAGCAACACATACATACATATTTTAAAAATAATCAGTAACTAAGAAAGCCTCACATGCACATGAAGAAAGACAACAATAAATTGGACTTACCAGTTTAGGTTGTTTGAGGCAGCAGGGGAGCAAGTTGCTGGTAATTGTCCAGTGCTTTCATTCAATAAATCACATTGGCTCTGCTTTCTCCTGTGGCTCAGCCTCTGCGCAAAGCAAGCGAACCTCCTTCCTATTCTGTGTGAAGAGTAAAACGCAAGGAGGATCACTACAGGCAAGAGCCGAAGTCATGATCACTAAGGTATCTCAAGGCAAAAAAAAAGAGCCAGTGATGTATGGGGAGAGGATGGGGGAAGGAAACAGCTTGGCTCAGAATCAGGTGTATTCTCAGGACTGCAGCCCCGGGAGGGATTGATTTTTCAAGCCCTTGTGCACGTAGTGAAAGGATACTATGACTCCCGTGCACCATCAGCCTATTGTAACTGTGAGGTCCATTAGGAATGGCCCACAGGGAAATAAGCTTCATGGCAAACAAGACTGAATCAGAACAGACTGTTACTCAAAGATGAGCAGAGGGGCGATGAGGCAGCCAATTAGCTCTGCCCTGTATGAACTGCAGGGGAAGAAATCTCGTCTGGCATCCTGGAGCCCATCCAGCAGTCTGTGACTGCAAACGGTCCACGGCCTCCTGGGGCCGATGCCCTCTTACCCCCACAGCTACCTGGGACCAGAAGCACACAGGTGGTAGCCGTATCCTCTCACCTTGTGGCACATGAGCAATCCTTCTCCTAGTAGGAACAAGGGGCATCTTTAGAAAGGTCCCAATCCCCCTGGGGCTGCTCAACCAATGCCCGTTTTTGTCTGAGCTGGGTCTGAGAAAGTAATCAACAGACTTGGGACTTAGGACACCCAAAGGCTCAGGTTTTAGGAAGAAGATTCCAGTGCTTTCATTCCAGCCACATCTGGATGCACCTGGCTCCTTTCACGAGGTCATGCTTTATGTGACGAGTAAGACATGTAGAGTGGATTTCCTAGAAAGCCACTTATGTAGGCATTTTTCATATTTCTCTCTGAAATAAAATGGCAAATGACCTCCACAGGCTGCTTATTATGTTTAGGGGAGCTTTGTTGATTGAGAGCACATATGAATACGCACACACAGTCACACATATACACACATAGATACGCACACACACACATCCCTAGCAACAGCACTGAAAATCTTTCTAAAGCTCTATTCAGATTCTGTTTCTGCCAAATGAAAGCTTAGCTTCTGTAATGACTTCAGAAATAATTTTGGACCCTTTTGCTAGGCACTGACACTGGTCTGTGATTTATGCCTGGAGTTCAATCAACTCCCCTATTTTGAATGTGATTCTGTAGCAAATCAGGAGAAAGTATCTCGGTTATAAGCAAGAGGGTGGAGTGTTAATATATGTCCTGGTTATCAGTTAGAATCCTGGGAATGGCATCTTGTATTCTTGAAAGTCTTCCTGCTTTATAGAGACCACACCTTATCCTGGCAGCTTAGTCATCCCAACAAGTAGCTGTTCTGGGGCTGAGATCCGAGATAAGACTCAGTGACATAAAACCTGGGTGTCCAAAGGAGGAGTTCAGTTTGGCTTTTTACAATTGTACTTTTTTCTAATTTGAAAGGCAAAGTCTCTCTCTGGATTTTTTTCTCTTTTTCTCTCCTTGAACTTATTTGTCCATGGAGCATTGATAGAAATAATTTAATTTGGGAATATGCATGCCCTTGAGGTTGAGGAATTTTTTTCATCAAGGATTAGGAAAGAGTCAGGCTACCCTCTCACAGCTTAAGCCTAAATGACTGCCAGGTAAAACTTTACCCTTATCTCTAGGAGGGCTTTGATTTTTGATGCAGATTGACTTAAATTCCATCTGCTGGGGTAAGCCAAGTGACTCTCAGTAATTCTACTGAGGTTAGGGGCTGCCTCACAGGGGTCATTAGTTCAATCTGTTATGCAAAGCTAAGTGGGTGATGCCTCCTATACTAGTGGCATTGCTTTTTGGAGCAAACGCTTGAAACTGAGTCATTTCATGAGCCTGTGTCTATTGAAAAGGAGAACCATTCATCCATTCATTTATTAACCCACTCTTCAACAGACATTTATTATTACTTAGTAGGCTAGATGCACTGTGCCAAATACTTTAATCTTATGAAAAATTTATCAATAAATATTCACCCCCCCATCATACTTTTGCAAAATTCTCCGTAGTCTGGCTCTGCCTATCCCTCTAGCCTAATATCTCGTTACCTTCCTACTTGCCCTTTATGCTGTAACTTTTTAAAATATCTTTCAAGTCCTTGAACATGCAATGCTGTCCCTTAACTCCAGAATTCTGCATAGGGTTTTTTCTGTCTGAATGCTCAGTCCCTTTTGTCTGGCTAACTAATCTATGGTTTTAGAGTCTCAGCTCAAACATCATCTCTCAGGGATATTTTTCTAGTCCCTGAACTTTTAGGGTTCCTGCTCTGTGGTCCTACAGCACTTTATATCCTCCCATCACAATTTTTTTTCCCTTTACTTGTTTGACGTCAATCATTCCCATTTTACTGTAAGAGTTTAAATGCAAAGTCTTTTATTCACTGCTCTATCTCGAGTGTCTTGCAGAGTTCCTGGCCTATAGAAGGTGTTCAAAAAATACTTAGAGAGGGTTTTGTTGAAGCACTTAGCGTGTATTTATTGAATGATGAATAAACCATCTTAAAGAATAACAGGGGTTTGAGAATTGAAAGGAACCCTAAAGTTCACTTAGTATGTGTAATTTTTCTTGCCAAGTGGCCATCACTGAATGCTTGTCTTCTCTGATTATTCCTTCTCCATTAGTCCAATCACACATTTACTTTGTCCCATATCACGCCCAGCACTTTCACAGCATGTTCTTGCTTTTTGTTCTCCATCTGTTTCCTGGAGTTTGTCTCATCCCTACAAACTGGTACTCTCCATAACACCTAACAAAAGCCTGCAATTATTTGATGCTGGTTCATTCAACAACAAACATCTGAACAGAGAGTTAAATGATCAGAGTCCTGCTTTGGGAAGGTTACTCTGGTATTGGGGGAAGGATGGGTTGGATCAGTCAGACCTAATAATGACCACAGCCCAGAGATAGCATTTAAAAGCAGCCTTGTTCTTTCTTGGGCTTCCCTGGTGGCTCAGCTGGTAAAGAATCCGCCTGCAATGTGGGAGACCTGGGTTCAATCCCTGGGTTGAGAAGATCCCCTGGAGAAGGGAATGGCTACCCACTCCAGTATTCTGGCCTGGAGAATTCCATGGACTCCATAGTCCATAGGGTCACAAAGATTTGGACATGACTGAGTGACTTTCACTTACTCTTTCTTTTCCTCTACCCCTCCTCCATCGCCCCACCCTCCATATCATAAAATCACAATTTTCATTTGGAACACTGAGAATGTTTGGTCCATACTCAGCACTTCCCCTCCACCCAGTTCCACCCCCACAGTTAGTTCACTTGCTTAGGTCATTCATGAATGTGTCTCACTGATTAAAGCTCCTTTGAAGACAGGGATTGCATTTTAACTTATTTTTAAAATTTTATTCCTCCAGTCCTTACCCTGCCTGGCCTAGTGTCTTATAGATAGTAAATGCTCTATAAATATTAAGAAAGAAAAGCACTTATATGCAAAGTTTTGGATGGAACACTCTGGTGAGGAGGGGTACCAAGATGAATGAGATATCTTTTGAAATATAGAAGAGATCTATTTAGTGAGAGAGACGTGACTTATAATACAGGGCGGAATTAAATACACATCATAAAAATTATGAGCAATGTGCTAAGGGAACAGAACAATTATTACTTCCTTCTGGGATACATAGCAAAGATTTACAGAGAAGGTTGCATTTAAACTGGATCTGGAGGAATGAAAACCTTCAGACGTTGGAAAGAAGAGAAAGGAATAGAGACAATGCAAAGAATTCCTGGAATATTTGGGGATTGACAAGTAGTCCAGTTGGGCTGGAGTAAGTGGTAATGGGAGGACCCAATGGAATTTAAGTTTCAAAAGTAGGCAGGGGCTAAAGAGAGCACTCAAACACTGTGTTAAAGAGTTTGGACTTTATGTACAGTTGACAGAGATTTGAGCAGGAGAATATCAGTGCAGCTGACTAAAGATCCTTCTAGTCTAGCCATCATGGACCATGAACTGAAGTGGTAAGAATCTGTAAGCAGGAAGACATTGCTGTGAAGGGTCTGTGGGTGTACAAATTAGGAGATGAACACGGGACATTCTTTGGAGGTAGAGCTTATAGAATTTGTCAGCAGTACAGGTGGAGGAAGTGAGATGGCGAAAGAGGCTGAGTTTTAACTTGCATGATGGCAGATAATGATGGCATTACTCAATCCCAGTAATCAAACATAGAAATAACTTAGGCATTCATGTCATGTTCTGAGCACCTTTTGAACACAGAGAAGAGAGCAGGAGACCAAGTCCTTGGAGTCAGATGAATGTGCTTAGGTGGCGTTGAAGAAACCATTCAGCAGCAGCCAAAGTTGCAGACACTAGTGGTAAAGAACCTGCCTGCCAATGCAGGAGACATGAGACGTGGGTTCGATCTTTGGGTCAGAAAGATCCCCTGGAGGATGGCATGGCAACCCACTCAGGTATTCTTGCCTGGAGAATCCCATGAACAGAGGAGCCTGGAGGGTCATGAAGAGTCAGCAACAACTGAAGTGACTTAGCACACGTGCCTGCAAAGATCCAGGGCCATTTGCAAGGAGATGGGTGTAGAATTCCCTTGAAAGAAGATTTCCCAATTAAATGTGAAGGTTTGCGGTTTCCCATCTCCGAATTATTTAGCTCAGTGGAAAGAACCCTGGTCTGGGGTGCAGACTTTGAGCTTGAGCCGTGGAGCTCTCCTCACCAGCTGTGTGACCTTGGGCAAGTTACTTTCTATTGTGAGGTCTCATTTTTCCCACTTGTAAAATGAGGGAGTTGGGCCAGTTAAATTGAAAGGTTCCTTTTGGCACTATACTGTTCTCTGATTTGTGAAGTGCAATGTTTAGAATTTCAGAACACTTGTGAAATTAGGCCAAAACCCATCAACATCAGAAGCTACTAATGTCCAGTCTCTCTTGCAAAAGCATGCCCGTATTTTGAGAATGTCCATTGTAAATACACGTCTGCCCTGCGGTTAATTCCATGTGGTTTGTTTGTAAGACATAAATTTAAATTGATCACTTTTTGATGACCATTTTCTAACAATTTTTCACTTTTTTTTTTCCCCCAGCAAAGATTTTTTTAAGGGGGTGCCTTTTCATCAGAGTCTCAAAATTAAATTATGGGAAGAAAGCGGCAGTCCCTTACTGTGGTCAGCAAAGAGTTTGGCCAGCCTACTTCCGCTCCCTAATCTCCTGACCTTCCTTAGGGCGCGGCTGCTCAGTAACGGCTCTGATTCTTTTTTCAAAAATAAAATGTGCTACTTATCGAAAGCTGCTAAAAAGGAGACAAAAAAAAATAGGAAAAGAAAACTAACACCCCGGGGTGTATCTGAACATGCTTATTATGTGTGAAGTTGTTAGTAATGAATGTGAAACTCTTCCTCCTCCTCCCTCTCCATTTCTAAGCCCCAAAGAAAAAAGGAAAAGGGATGGGGGAGGGCATTGGCTATTCAGTTCCAAGCAGACCTTTTCAAAAGGTGCAGACTGTTCATAGGCATGGTATTTCTTGATTATTTTGTTTTAAGCACCAGTTGACCTTTCAGACTAAAAGTAAAGGTCCTCAAATATCCTGAGATACCCTCTTTTGGGTTTTTTTTTTTTTTTTTTTCTCTCTAAGTCTTGGAAACTAGACTCATGACATTCAAAAACACTCTTCAAAAAGAGATGGTCCGTATGACTTCTAGTGTGATTTGATGACAGGGTGTTTATCTGAACTAATCATGTGAGATTTTCCAGCGTTGCATTTTTGAGAAATGGGATTCTCTTAAGGAGGTTACAAACACTTCACTGAAAGCTTTCCAAGAACGGCTTCATTCGGCCTCTCAGCAGCCTCTCGCTGGGCTGTAGCACCAATGTGATAATCAGGGTCCCGCTTCTGAAAAGTCTTCTTGTTCTGGCTGCCACCCTCCTTTCAGTCATCATTAGAATTCTCCAGCTATGAATCCCCTATTGTCTGTGTGAGCCCAGGATCCCCCACACCATGCAGAGGCAGGAATGTGAACCTCCTAGGTCTGGCTCTAAGTCTCCACCTTATCCAGCAGGTCACAAAGCCCCATTTATACACAACTCCAAAGTTTTTATCATAATTCTTTATCTGCTCAGCCCCATATATCCTCTAGGGCCGTCCAGAGACATTTGGTAATGAAGCTCATTTATCCTCATTTTCTCAATTGGCACGCTTAAGGTTCTAATATTTATGTTCACACTGTCCTAATTTTGAATGTCAAAGATACTATACTAGACAAGTAGCATTGCTGAAGGATAATTGAACCACACAGAAGAACTCACCAGAGTCAGATACATGATGTGTTTTGTCATATTACCAATCCCTGCATCAGAAATACTTTTAATAACTCTGTGAAAAGTAATAATAAATGCTGCCATTTATCAAATGCCTCCTGTGGGTTATGCAGCAGTATCACTGAATCCTCACACAAAGAGCATTATCCACTTTTTACTGATGAGGAAACTAGGGTTCAGAGAGATCAATTAAATTGTTTATGTGCTGAGGGGCTGAGCTGGGACTCAACCCAAATCTCTGATTGCAAAGCTCATGGCATTTCTACCTCATTTCTACCTCACTCCTTTTCCTCTTACCAGAAATATAATTTGTGAGTTGTTTTAAATTAGTGTAACATACTTTTTTTTTTTTAACTCACAAATACATGAAGAATTATGAACTTAGGGCTGTTAAAATGTTTTGGCCAACTGAATAATGAGATCTGCTCTGATAAACATTAATGAGCACAACACCATGTCAGAGGAATTTGTGGCATATATTTCACCTGTCAATAGGTGGCAGCATTCACCTAAATCTCTCCAGGAGGAATCAGCACAGGTTATTTCTCCTTAGAACCACCCCCAAGACCATCTACCTTCTTTGATAGACTGTATTTTATCATAAAGAAAAGCCTTTACAGTAAATTGGTTGCTAAATGGATCTTGATCATGCCTCTGTGTAGTGAGATTTGGGCTGTAAAGAGGTTGTCAGGGAGGATGAGGAACCATCTCAGAAACACTGGGAATCCTCTCCATTCACAACTTTCATTTCTGCTAATTTTCTGGGGAGATCTTTTGTTTGCAACTCAAAGCCAAAGGCATTTTTGTGTCTTTGCTTACTTTAAGAATGTTGTGTAGAATCCTCAAATAATTTTAAAATGTTGATACTGTTCATGCACGTATAATTCAGTGAAAGAATTTGTTTAGATCAGGACAATAAAGCAACTTTTAGAATATATGATTTCAAAACCTTGTGTACATGTATACCCATGAAATCATATCACTCTTCATCAGGAAACATGGAATCCGGAGTCCATAAGGATTGTATAAGGATTCAGTATACAAGTTAAAGTAGTCAAGCTGATAAATCAATACTGAAAGATACATGACTTCTGTGGAGAAGGAAATGGCAACTCACTCCAGTATTCTTGCCTGGGAAAACCGCATGGACAGAGGGGGCCTGGCGGGCTGCAGTCCATGGGGTTGCAGAGTCAGACAAGACTTAGCAACTAAACAACAAGATGACTTCCGAGTTTTGAGTGTGCTCTTTCTCCACTTTCTCCTACTCCTGTTGTATTCTTTTTCTCCTCCTATTTTTTTTTTTTTTTTTTGGTAAAGAAAACTTAATATGAAACTATGTAGTTAAATGCATTAGCGTAGAATCTGTTTCTACTTTCCAGCTGCCAATAAGAGTCCCTATAGTAGGACTTACTTTTATGAAGTCAAGAAAGCAGGTGTGGTAGTAGAAACCAAGATAAGCTGCCCTACTTTTATGTTGACTTCTCCATTTTCATTTGGGATACTTGGGACTGATCATCGTCAACGATGACTGGAAAGCACTTAGAAATCAGATAAGACGAAGAGTCCTAACTCTTAGGAATAAGAAGTTGAATCCAGTAAGATTCCAAAGGAGAACAGCGTTTCCCAAAGAATTCAGACTGGAAAGTAGAAGACTTTGGAGACAGCATGTTAACCTTTCCTTTTATGTTCCCCAAATGGAATAAGCATCTTTCTCTTCTCTCTCTGTGGCATCTGTAGCTATTTTAGCACTGTTAGTACAGTCTAACTTTGTTAGGGTCACTTGGGTCTCTTCTTTTTTTACTGTATTGAGATCTCCAGGAGGGCAGGGCTCAGGCGTGCCTGACCTTTGGGTCACTGAGTCATGTCTCTGAGTTCAAGGATTGGGACCTGTGCATGGTAAATGATGTTCAGTGCATCTATGTTTAATTCAACTGAATTAAATAGAACTCAGAGGAATGCATTTTATACTTTGCTGTTGCGATTCAGTCACCAAATCATGTCCGACTTCTTTGCGGCCCCATGGTTGCAGCATGCCAGGCCTGCCTGTTCTTTACTATCTCCCAGAGTTTTCCCAAGTTCTTGTCCAATTTTATACTTTGTCCTTAATTTAAAGAAAAATTGCAGCACGGGTGTTGGATACTAGCCATGGGTCACATTTCTTATTTCTCATGTAGTTTCTGGACAGCATTGGTAAGTGACTGTCAAAGCCCACCACATCCTCGGAACCATTAATTAACTAATTTTACGTCATTGGCAAGACTGCTGTATTGTGTAGAATACAGCCATGGCCATAGAAAGGTTAAATGCAGAGGCAGGCAAAAAGGTCATTACAGAGGACATGAAGTGACCTACAACTAGTGTGTCATTCCAATCACTAATGTTTCCTGCCTTTGTGGTTTGACGACCCAACCTGCACTAAAAAGCTGAACGGTACAATGCTGTTTCCAAATGGCAGCTATCATTGTTTCCCATATTAGGACAAAGCTAAGTGCAAGGGTAGGCATTCGTTTTGAAAAGCTACAAAATTACATTCCACTCATTAAGCATATCAGCAGATATTGCCATGCTCGGGAAATGAATTACCCAGCTGAATATCACAGGCATAATGAAGATGTCAGGAGCAACAGTGCAGCTGTAGGTTGTCTGATTATATGTTGACTGTTCTGGCCATTCAGGGACACCCCAGGCAGGAAGTTGTTGTCATACTGTCCACCACATTCCCAGCCTTGTCCACAGCCTTGGTGATAAATCTGGTCTTGGAAGCACAGGGGAAAACAAACAAACAAAAATAACAAACCGGAAAGAGAATCCTCTTATTCCTGGCAAGGGTGGAGTCTCTCTCCTCCTGCAGGTCCAATCTGTCATCTTCTTAAAAAATGATCATGACAAGGAGTGTTAGTTTAGTTCTGATTTTCCAAATAGTGCTTCACAATGGGCTTTAGTTTTGTAACTTCAAAATCAGCAACAGTCTAGCAAGAAAGCCAACTACATGGTTGGAATTCACACCTTTCTTATGAGTCAAAGAGGAAAGCATGCCGAATTGTTCCTTTCTGCAGAACAGTCTGAGCAGGTTGGTATGTAGTGTCTCTTGACATCAGCTAGAATCTTCTGAAAGATTATCTTGCCCCCTACCCCTTTTTAAAACCAAACAACCCTTTCAACTTTCTTCTCTATTAATTGAAGGGGTTAAACTAGAATATCTTGAAGGGCACTTCTGACTATAACATCTCATGATATCAAAAGACCTCTAAGAGCACTTTCACACATGCTGCTGCAAAGATAAATTGCTTTATTTCCACTCACCTACTTTTGGTCTGTACTGGAAATACAGTCTTTGCTCTCTATCTGTATTCACAGGGGATTGGTTCCATGATACCCCCCGCCCAGTGCTCCAGTCCCTTATATAAAATGGTATAGTATTTGCATATAACCTGTGAACGGGCTTCCCTGGTGGTGGTAAATGATCTGCTTACCATGCGGGAACTGCAGGAGATGTGAATTTGATCCCTAGGTTGAGAGGTATTGTGTCCCCTGGAGGAGGACACGGTAACCCACTCCAGTATTCTTGCCTGGAGAATCCCATGGACAGAGGAGCCTGGCAGGCTACAGTCCATGGGGTTGCAAAGAGTTGGACATGACTGAAGGGACTTACACGGCACACACAAACCTATGAACATCCTTTGGTATATCTTATATCCCCTCTAGATAGTTTATAATGTTGAATACAATGTAAATGCTATGTAAATAGTTGCTGGTTCATGCCAAATTTGTTTGCTTTTAGGACCTTTTTGAAATTTTTTTCCTGAGTATTTTTCATCAGTTGTTGGTTGAATCCACAGATGCGGAACCCACAGATGTGGAGAGTCCACTGTATGTTCTAATGTTGCAGAATTGATATAGGTGAAATTTCTTTCCCTACAGTACAACATAATTTGCTTGTAACATGTGTTATTTATCAGGAATATTTGTTTTTAAATAATGTAGATGTCTTTCCTTTATTAATAGAGCCCTATATTTATTCACGTTTTCTTTGGAGAAAGTCAACAAGATGTTTCTATTGATAGGACTGATGCTTTTGTACACCTTTACCTTACTGCATAGGAGCATTTGATCCTTTGATTATCCTATGTTCTTACTCACTGAAGAATGATTTGCATGAGTAATAACTGGTAGTTTTGGTGGTCAATCAAGCCATAGAGAAAATTCTCCTTCCACCTTCATTTATTTTTTCTTCTGAATGCCAGCCAAAAATGGAGTTTCATAAAATCATATTTCAAAACTAGAAATATTTCTGCTTGGAGTTTGAGTCTTGTTAAGTTGAATTCTAGGTGCCTGTGCCCAAATTTCATAACAGGTCCTCTTATCCGTGGTTAGCTGATAAATAAATGAACCTCTGAAGAGGCCCGCCCTCTTTTACAGGCTCCTTTCTCCATCTAATTTTCAGCCTGTGTGTTCCTTAGATGATAGCTGCATGGATGGCTTGGGATCCAGTCCTCACCACATTGCCCATCTGCCTATGTCTACAAGGAATACCTCCCAGCTTGACAAATGGTTTATTTTGATAATTTCATGATATCACATCTTCCTAGAGAAGACATAAGTCTTTGTAGTTAATCACAGAGAGTTGAGAATTCAAAATAGTAATGTAAAGGAAAAGTGAAGACGTAAATTTTATTTGCTCATTCAAACATGATAATGAAGACCTATAGCTGCAGGACAGGACCCATAAATGATAAAGGCAGTCTACACTGCCACATAAACATTGGACTGTAAATGCCACTTTAACCATTAAAACTACTCTTAGCAAAAAGGAAAAACTTCTTTCCCTTTTTCCTAAAAATGCCAGATCAAGTTTGCTGTGCAAATGTTGGAGCTTCTGACCCATAGTGCTAAAGAGGTATTTAACGAAGAAGAAAGACAAACAGGATGAAATAAAAGTAAAGTACTTGTAATAATACTTTTAAAGAAGGCTTTAAGGATTCATCTTGTTAAAATTTAGCCTCATCTCTATTATTCCCATTTTCTCCTTACAAATGTTGGCACAGCCCTTTTATTTCTGGCCTAGTTCTGTCTTCCATCTTCTGTCCCATTTCCCTTTCTTTACTGTGTCCCAGACTCTGAAATCCCATGAGAGCAGACACCGGAGGGGCCAAATGAGGTGCCCTGGCCACTTTGTAAGTCTGCTCAGCAGAGCTTTTTTAAGGACCACATATGCCAAGTACTCAATGTAATTCTTCTGTGGCATTGTCAAACCTACCGGATACACCTCGCAGGAGAGCAAAGGCATTGAATGGAATTAGAGGCTCAATGGCTTATTCACTTCATTCATTATTTAGGGGGAAAATCCAAGACTTTGCTCAGAGAGGATTAAAAGGACTGCAACAGGCGCCTTCCGTCTGCGCTGCCAATCTAACTAGGATAGTCTCCACTTGGTTTGAAAGGGAGGTCACAAAGTCCCACTTATTTCTCAGATCCTCAACACTCAAACTCAGCATATCAAGTACAACTAGCGCTATTAACAGTTATTCAGTCTTACTGCTCCTTCAGTGATTTACCTTCAGTATCAAAGTGGGGATTTTTCATGTAGTCCAGCTCTAAAATACATTCACTTCTTAAATTAAAACACACATACACCACACTACATGTTCACCATCTCCTTTAGATATATGAGTGAGAAAATCAAGAACTTAAAAGCATTTACACTTCATCAACCAAATATAAATTTAGTGCAATGTGACATATGGGTGGAAGAAATTGTGGCTATTTTAACTGATTAACACTACATGGGCTGAAGAGAGTTACATGCAGGCCAGTGAAACACACTTGCTCTTGAACAAGAAGAGTTAATTTTGGGTTTGGCAGCACTGAATAGTTGAGGCTGCATGTAGATTCCTGCCTGAGATGGCATCAGACATCACACAAGGACCCCAGAATTAGTGTGCAGTGGTTTGAGTTCTGTTTGAAAAAGCCACTGTTGCTTTCAGGTAACCTAAAATCATTCCCACATCTGTACCTTCTTCTACCAAACCTTGTCAAATAGGACCTCATGTGCTGTAGACTGGTACAGATAAGGAAAGCTGAGGTCAGGAATCTGATGTATAAAAAAAAATTCAGTACTTGGGAAATGAAATACCAGTCAGATTCAGGAAATGTGGCTAAAAAATTTGTTTGCTACTTTTTTAGCTATGAATCTTTGGCAAGTCACTTGACTTTAGACTCAATTTTCTTGTCTATAAAATGGAATTAATAGTAGTTACCCTGCTAAAGGCTTGAATAGACACATCAAAACAGAAGATATACAAATAGCCAATAGGCACATGGAAGGGTGCTCAACTTGACGAATCAACAGAGAATTGCAAACAAAACCACACTGAGATACCAGTTTACAGTTACTACAGTGGTTAGCATCAAATGCTAGTGAGGACGGTGAGAAATAAACTGCATGCACTTGGATTGCTGAAGGGAGTGTAAAATGGTATGACAATTTTGGAGAACTGTTTGGCAGTTTCTCATAAATATATAAGAAAATATAAGTTAAATATAATATACTTTTGACTCTACAATTCTACCTTGGTTTTTATTCAAAGGAGAAGAAAATAAATATCTACAAAAAGAGTTGTATAGGACCACTTACAGTAACTTTGGTCAAAATAGCCAATCTGGAAACAGTCCAAAGATCATTAGTAGGATAACAGATCAACAGATTATTGTTTAGTCATCCCATGGAACATTACTTGATAATGGGAGTGAATCTCAAAACTATTTTTTAATTTTGAGAGGTTTGTTTGCTGATGCAATTATCATTGGACCTGTTAAAAGTATTTTACAAGTTGTAATAATTTGTATACATTTTTGATAAATCATTTTGAAATCCAAATATTCATACATCTACAGGTGATGATTCAGAACAATTTTTTTCTGAAAAGATGTAGCTCTTTATAAAAATTGATGTTGTCTGAATTAAATTTAAATGTACATGATTATAGACAATGACATTTTAATGTTTCCTCTGATATTTCCTATAATTTATGGAGGTCATTTAAGACACTAAAAGTGGCTTCATGGTTCATCTATTACTGTATTTTTAATTATGAAAAATTTAAACTTCCTTTCCTCATTAATAAGTGGTTCATTTTTCATATGAAAATAATGCTCTTATGTTCAATGAAATGATCTTTGAATTTAATTTCTGTTTCTAGAAAAATAAGAGCAAAATAAAGTAAGCAAAAGTGAGAAGATAATAAAGATATGAGCAGAAGTCAATGAAACTGAAAATAGAAAAACATTAGAGAAAATCAATGAAACAAAGAGATGCTTCTTTGATAAGATAAATAAAATTGATACCACTATTGATAAAGAAAAAAATGACACTGGTTAACAGTATCAAGAATTAAATAGGGAACATTAGTGCTATTAAAAGAATAATAAACAAATTGAAATCTTAGGCCAAGGTAGTTTCACAGGAGAATTTTACCAAATTATTAGAGAAGAATTAGTGCCAATTTTATACAATTTCTTTCAGAACACAGAAAAGGAGAGAACACATCTCAATTCACTTTATGAACTTAATGTTACTCTGATAAAACCAGAAAAAGACAGTACCAACAAAATCAAATCACACAATAGTCCTCATAAATGTTTATGCAAAAATCATTAACTGAATATTAATATTCAAATCCAGCAATGTATAAAAAGAATTAAACAACATGACCAAGTGGCATTTATTCAAGGCATGCAGGGCTGGCTCAATATTTGGAAATAAAACAGTATAATTCACCATATGAAGAAATTAAAGAAAATTCCTTTGATCACATAAATTGATGCAGAAAAAGTATTAGACAAAATTCAACACTCATTTATGTTGGCAATTCTTAGAAAAATATAGGTATGGGGGACATCCTCAGTTTGGTTAAAAACCATCTACCAAGAAATCTATTGCTAACATTATACTAAATGCTGAAAGTCTGAATTCAGTTCAGGTCAGTCACTCAGTCGTGTCTGACTCTTGTGAAAGGCCGAATATTTCCCCCTAAAAAACTGACAGATCATCCAGACAGAAAATCAACACAGAAACACAGGCCTTAAATAACACACTAGACCAGATGGAATTAATTGATATTTATAGGGCATTCCATCCCAAAGCAGCAGTATACACATTCTTCTCAAGTGTGCAGGGAACATTCTCAAGGATTGCTCACATACTTGGCCATAAGGTGAACCTTGGTAAATGTAAGAAAATTGAAATCACATCAAGCATATTTTCTAACAACAATGGTATGAGATTAGAGATCAACTAAAAGAAAAAAAAAAAACTCTAAAAAATACAAATGAAAACAAAAGCACAGTGATCCAAAACCTAAGGGACCCAACAAAAGCAGTTCTAAGAGGGAAATTTACAGCAATATAATCTCATCTCAGAAAATAAGAAAAAATGCAAACTACCTAACCTTGCATATAAAGGAATTAGAGAAAGGAAGAAGCAAAACCCAAAGGTAGTAGAAGGAAAGAAGTCATAAAGATCAGAGCAGAAATAAATGAAATAGAAATGAGGAAAATAAAAGAAAAGATCAATGAGACTAAAAGCTGGTTCTTCAAAAAGATAAACAAAATGACAGGCCTTTAGCCACACTCATCAAGGGGAAAGAAAAAGGAGAGGGCTCTGTTCAATAAAATTAGAAATGAAAATGGAGAAGTTACAACAGACACTACAGAAATACTCATAAGAGACTACTACAGGCAAATATATGCCAATAAAATGGACAACCTAGAAGAAATGGACAAATTCTTAGAAAGGTACAGTATCCCAAGACTGAACCAGGAAATAATAGAAAACATGAACAAATCAATCATAAATATTGAAACTAAAACTGTGATTAAAAAGCTCAGAACAAACAAAAATCCAGGATAAGATGGCTTCACAGGCAAAATATATCAAACATTTGGAAAAGAATTAACACTTAGTCTTCTCAAAGTATTTGAAAACATTGCAGTGGAAGGAATATACCCAAACTCAGTCTATAAGGCCAACATCACTCTAACACAAAAACCAGACAAAGATACCACAAAAAAGAAAATTACAGACCATATAATTGATGAACACAGATGCAAAAATACTCAACAAAATACTAGCAATCCAAATCCAAAAACACTTTAAAGGGATCAAGCATCATGCTGAAGTGGGATTTATCCCAGGGATGCAAAGATTTTTCAAAATCCACAAATCAATCAGTGTGATACACTGCATTAACAAATTGAAGAATAAAATCCATATGATAATCTCAATAGATGTAGGAAAAGCTTTGACAAAATCCAATACCCATTTATGATAAAAACTCTCCAGAAAGTGGGCATAGAGGAAACCTTCCTCAACATAATAAAGGTCAAACCTACAGATAACATACTCAACAGTGACAACCTGAAAGCATTTCCTCTAATATCAGAAACAAGATAAAGATGTACACTTTTATTCAAAAAAGTTTTGTTAAGTCCTAGTCACATGAATCAGAGAAAAAAAGAAATAAAAGACACCCAAATTGGAAACGAAGAAGTAATAGTGTCACTGTTTGCAGATGGTATGATACTATGCATAGAAAATCCTAAAGGTGCTATTCTAAAACTACTAGAGCTCATAAACAAATTTGATAATGTGCAAGATACAAAATTAAAACACAGATATATGTTGCATTTCCATACACTAACAACAAAAGATAGGAAAGAGAAATTAAAGAAATAATCCCATTTATCATCACATCAAAAAGAATAAAATGCCTAGGAATATACCTACCTAAGGAGACAGAAGACGTGTACTCAGAAAACTGTAAGATGCTGATGAAAGAAATGAAAGACATCACAGAAGGAAAGAAAGAGTATGTTCTTGGACTGGAAGAATTGATATTGTCAAAATGACTTTATTTCCCAAGGAGCCTGCAGATTCCCTATGAAATTACTATTGGTATTTTTCAGAGAACTAGAAAAAATTTCTAATTTTTATGAAAACACATAAGACCCAACTTGCATGGCCAAAGCAATCTTGAGAAAGAAATACAGGGATGAAGGAATCAGGTTCTCTCACTTCAGACTATACTACAAAGCTATAGTCATGAAACAGTATGGTGCTAGCACAGAAACAGAAGTGTAAATCAATGGAACACAATAGGAAACCCAGAAAAAAAGCCCATATGACTAATGAATTCATAATAATGGAGGCAAGACTAATAAAATAGAGACAAGACAGTCTCTTCAATAAGTGCGGCTTGGAAAATGACAGCTATGTAAAAAAAAATGAAATTATAACTTTCTCTAGTCAGTTGTTTCACTTGCTATTAGTTTTTCCCATTCTGAAGATTGTCTTTTCACCTTGTTTATAGTTTCATTTGCTGTGCAAAACTTGTAAGTTTAATTATGTCCCATTTGTTTTTATTTCCATTACTTTAGGAGGTGGGTCATAGAGGATCTTGCTGTGATTTATGTAAGTGTTCTGTCTATGTTTTCCTCAAGGAATTTTATAGTTTCTGATCTTGCATTTAGGTCTTTAATCCATTTTGAATTTATCTTTGTGTACGGTGTTAAGAAGTGTTCTTTTTTTTTTCCCATTTATTTTTATTAGTTGGAGGCTAATTACTTTACAATATTGTAGTGGTTTTTGCCATACATTGACATGAATCAGCCATGGATTTACATGTATTCCCCATCCCGATCCCCCCTCCCCACTCCCTCCCCACCCCATTGTTCTAATTTCATTCTTTTACATGTAGATGTCCTGTTTTCCCAGCACCATTTATTGGAGAGACTATCTTGCTCCATTGTATATTCTTGCCTCCTTTGTCAAAAATAAGGTATCCTTAGCCGTGTGGGTTTATCTCTGGGCTTTCTCTTTTGTTCCATTGGTCTATATTTCTATTTTTGTGCCAGTACCATACTGTCTTGATGACTATAGCTTTGCAGTATAGTCTGAAGTCAGGAATATTGATTCCTCCAGTTCCATTCTTCTTTCTCAAGACTACTTTGGCTATTTGGTGGTCTTTGTGTTTCCATATGAATTTAAAATGTTTGTTCTAGTTCTATGAAAAATGCCATTGGTAATTTGATAGGGATTGCATTGAATCTGTAGATTACATTTGATAGTATAGTCAGTTTCACAATATTGATTCTTCCAATCCAGGAACATGGAATATCTCTTCATCCATTTATGTTGTCTTTGATTTCTTTCATCAGTGTCTTATAGTTTTCTGTATATAACTCTTTTGTCTCCTTAGGTAGGTTTATTCCTAGGTATTTCAATCTATTTGCTGCAATTGTAAATGGGATTGATTCCTTAATTTCTCTTTCTGATATTTAATTGTTAGTGTATAGGAATGCAAGTGATTTCTGTGCATTAATTTTGTATCCTACCACTTTGCTAAATTCACTGATTAGCTCTAGTAATTTTCTGATGGTATCTTTAGGGTTTTCTATGTATAGTATTATATCATCTGCAAACAGTGAGAGTTTTACTTCTTCTTTTCCAATGTGGCTTCCTTTTATTTCTTTTTCTTCTCTGATTGCCATAGCTAGCACTTCCAAAACTATGTTGAATGATGGTGGTGAGAGTGGACACCCTTGTCTTGTTCCTGATCTTAGAGGGAATGCTTTCAGTTTTCACCATTGAAAATAATGTTTGCTATGGGTTTATCATACATGGCCTTTATTATATTGAGGTAGGTTCTTTCTATACCTATTTTTTGAAAGATTTTTGTCATAAATGGGTGTTGAATTTTGTCAAAAGCTTCTTCTGCATCTATTGAGATTATCATATGTTTTTTATCTTTCATCTGTTAATATGGTGTATCACATGGATTGATTTGTGTTTATTGAAAAATCCTTGCATCCCTGGGGTAAACCCAACTTGATCATAGTGTATAAGCCTTTTAATGTGTTGCTGAATTCTGTTTGCTAGAATTTTCTTGAGGATTTTTGCATCTATGTTCATCAGTGATATTTGCCTGTAATTTTCTTTTTTGTGTGTTGTCTTTGTCTGGCTTTGGTATCAGGGTGATGGTGGGCTCATGGAATAAGTTTGGAAATGTTCCTTCCTATGCTATGTTTTTGGAAGAGTTTTAGGAGGATAGGGATTAGTTCTTCTCTAAATGTTTGATAGAATTCACTTGTAAAGCTACCCAGCCCTGGGCTTTTGTTTTTTTGAGAAATTATTTATCATAGTGTCGATTTCAGTGCTTGTGAGTGGATTCTTTCTAATTTCTATTTCTTCCTGGTTCAGTCTTGGAAGATTGAACTTTTCTAAGAATCTGTCCACTTCTTCCAGGTTGTCCATTTTATTGGCATATAGCTGTTTGTAATAGTCTCTTATGATCCTTAGTATTTCCGCATTGTCTATTGTAACTTCTCCTCATTTTTAATTTTGTTGATTTGATTCTTCTCCCTTTTATTCTTGATGAGTCTGGCTTAATGGTTTGTCAATTTTGTTTATCTTCTCAAAGAACAACTGACCAAGTATCAATTTCAAAAATATACAAGCAGCTCAACACCAGGAAAACAAACAACCCAATGAAAAAATGGGCAAAAGACAAAAACAGACTTTTCTCCAAAGAAGATGATAAATGGCTAATAAACACATGAAAAGATGCTCATCATCACTCACTATTAGGGAAATGCAAATCAAAACTGTGATGAGATAAGACCTCACACTGGTCGGAATGGCCATCATCAACAAATCTACAAACAATACATACTGGAGAGGGTGTGGAGAAGAGGGAACCCTCTTTCACTGTTGGTGAGAATGCAAATTGATACAACCACTATGAAGAACAGTATGGAGATTGCTTAAAAAACTAGGAATAAAACCACCAAGTGACACAGGAATCCCACTACTAGGCATATATCCTGAGGAAACCAAAATTGAAAAAGACACATGTAACAATGTTCATTGTAGCTCTATTTACAATAGCTAGGAAATGCAAGCAACCTAGATATCCATCAACAGATGAATGGGTAAAGAAGCTGTGGTACATATGTACAATGGAATATTACTCAGCCATACAAAGGAATGTATTTAAGTTAGTCCTAATGAGGTGGATGAACGTAGAGTCTATTATACAGAGTGAAGTGAGTCAGAAAGGGAAATTCAATTATCGTATATATGGAATAGAAAGATGGTACTGATGAATTGATTTGCAGAGCAACAATGGAGACACAGTAAGAGCAGAGTTATGGACACAGCTGGTGGAGGGAGGGAAGAAGGAGAGGGTGGGAGGTATGGAGAGAGTGACATGGAAATATACATTACTATATGTAAAATAGATAGCCAATGGTAATTTTCTGTATGAGTCAGGGAATTCAAACTGGGGCTCAATAACAACCTAGAGGGGAGGGGAGAGGGATGTTCAAGTGGAAGGGGGCAGAGGTAAACCTATCGCTGATTCATGATGATGTTTGGTAGAAACAAATGCAATACTGTAAAGCAATTATCCTCCAATTAAAAAAAAATTCTCTAACATCATACACAAAAATAAGCTCAAAATGTATTAAAGACCCAAATGTAAGACTGGATACTATAAAATTCCTAGAGGAAATCATAGGCAGAACACTCTTCGTCATAAATCAGCAATATCTTTTTCAATCTGTCTCAAAGAGTAATGGAAATAAAAACAAAAATAAATGGGTCCTAACTAAACTCAAAACCTTTTGCACAGTAAATAAAATTGTAAACAAAATAAAAAGACAACCTACAGAATGGGAGAAAATATTTCCAACAATGTAACCAACAAAGGATTAATCTCCAAAATTTACAAACAGCTCATATAACTTGATTAAAAACAATAATAACAATAACAAACCCAATAAAAAGTAGGCAGAGGACCTAAAGAGATATTTCTCCAAAGAAGACATGTAGATGGACAAGAGACATGTGAGAAGATGCTCAACATCACTAATTATTAGAGAAATGCAAATCAAACCTACAATGAGATATCACTTCACATCGGTCAGAATGTCCATTATCAAAAAACCTGCAAACATTAAATGCTGGAGAGGATGAGGAGAAAGGTGAACCCTCCTACAATGCTGGTGGGAATGTAAACTGGTACATCTGCTATGGAGAAGAGTATACAGTTTCCCTAAAAAACTAAAAATAGAGTTCCCATATGATCCAGCAATCCCACTCTTGGGCACAAACCCAGAGCAAAACATGATTCAGAAGGATACATGCATCCTGATAGTCACTGTAGCATTGTTTACAAAAGCAAAGACATGGACGCAACCTAAATGTCCATTAACAGATGAATGGATAAAGAAGATGTGGTCCATATACACAATGGAATATTATCCAGCCATTAAGAAGAAAATAATAACATTGGCAGCAACATGGATGGCCCTAGAGATTGTCATACTCAATAAAGTAAGTCAGACAAAGACATATGCCATATAATATCACTGATATGTGGAATCTGAAAAGAAATTATATAATTGTACTTATTTACAAAACGGAAACAGATTCGCAGACTTAGAGAATGAACTTCTGGTTACCAGGGGGAAGTGTTGAGGGGAGAGACAGATTGGGAGTTTGGGATTGACATGTATACCCTGCTATATTGAAAATAAAATTCTTTTACATGAAAAACAAATGCAATAAAATACTTTGCTATGAAAAAAAACATAGAAAGATGCAAATTTCACCCAAGTGGAATACAGTTTTAGTATAACTCCTATAAACATCCCAGCAAGAATTTTTGTAAGTATAGAACAAATTTGCCCAAGATGTAGGTGGAAAGACAAAGAAAGTATTATAGCAAAACCATTTTGAAAAAGAAAACTAAGGTGGATGGAATCAGTATACTCAATTTCATATAGCTACAGACTCATCATATAGCTATGGTAATCAAGACTGTGTGGTATTGGCAAAATAGACACACAGATTGATGGAAAGGAATAGAGAATTCAGAAATTATCTCACACAAACATGCTCACCTGAAATCTTCTGACTAAGGTGCAAAAGTAATCCAGGGGAGGAAGGAGAGTCATATTAGGGCAATTAGGTAAAAAAAAAAAAGAAAAGAAACTTGGACTAAGCCTCAGATTCTACGTGAAAATTAACTCAAAATGGACCATGGACTTAAATGTGAACAATATAACGCTTCTAGAAAAAATATAAGGGAAAGTCTTCAGGATCTAGGACTGGGCAAAGAGTTCTTAGACTTGATGCTCAAAGCACAATACACAAAAGGAAAATTTGATAAAATGGATTTTATCAACATCAGTTTTTGCATTGTAGGTGTTCCTGTTGAGAGGATAAAAAGACAAGCTGCAGATTGGGGAAAAAAATACTTTCAAACCACATGTCTGACAATAGACTTCATATATGGACTATATAAAGAGTTCTCAAAACTAAAAAATTAAAAACTAAACATTTCACCTAGAAAATGGGCAAAAGATATGAAGAAACATGTTAACAAAGAGAATATACAGATAAAAAAAAAGTACTAAATACATGAGATTATGTTCAACATCACTAGCTATTAGGGGAATGTGGATTAAAACCCAATGGGATATAATTACAAACATCAAAATGGTTGAAATTTAAAATAGTTGATAACACCAAATGCTGGTGAGGATGCAGAGAATGTGGATCACATATTTTGCTCATAGGAATGTAAAATGGTAAAGTCACTCTGGAAAATAACTTACTCAAAAATCAAAGGAAGCCAAAGGAAGTGGCCTCGTAGAGTAGACAGAATGTAGGCTGTATAGTATTTCATTTTGGTTGTATATTATTTCATGTTTCATTCATTCATTTTGGGTTTATTTTTGTGTTTGATATTAGAGAATATTCTAATTTTATTCTTTTACAAGTAGCTGTCCAGTTTTTCCATTACCACTTATTGAAGAGGCTGTCTTTTCTCCATTGTATATTCTTGCCTCCTTTGTCATAGATTAACTCACCGTAGATGGATGGGTTTATTTCTGGGCTTTCTATCTTGTTTCATTAACATATATTTCTGTTTTTGTGCCAGTACCACATTGTTTTTATGACTGTATCTTTGCAGTATAGGCTGAAGTCAGAGAGCTTGATTCCACCAACTCTGTGTTTCTTTCTCAAGATTACTTTGGCTATGCAGATGGGGTTGTCTGTGTTTCCACATAAATTAAAAAATTTTTTTCTAGTTCTATGAAAAAATGCCATTGGTAATTTGATAAGGACTACGTTGAATCTGTAGATCCTTTGGGCAGTATAGTCATTTTGACAACATTTATTTTCTCAGTTGAAGGACACTGCGTATCTTTTTATCTGTTTATGTTGTCTTTGATTTCCTACATCAACATCTTACAGTTTTTAAAGTATCTTTTGCTTCCCTTGGGTAGGTTTAGTCCTATATAAAATATTTTATTCTTTTACATGTAATGGTGAATGGAATTGTTTCCTTAATTTCTCTTTCTGATCTTTTGTTGTTAGTGTATTTATTAACTTTTGTATTTCATTAAGGGCGTTTTAAAGAAGGAACATGGGCTTTGGAGTTGGACTGACTTGTTTTTGAATTTCATCACTTTCATTAACTATGTTAATTTGTACAGGTTACTTAATCTCCCCAATAAATGAATTTAGGAGCTCCGATTTCCTCATCTGTAAAATGTGGATAATGACAATTAGCTTACAAAGTTATCATGTGAATTCATTGTGTTAAGCATTTTATCTAGGGTTTGGCTCAAAGCAGGTAATTTTTAAAGAACATTTGATATATTTATCACTGCCTAGACTGTTGAAGAATGGAAGATTTCTGACTATTTCACTTACCTAAGCCTTAATAATTGTGTAAAACCTTGATATCCATCAGGCCCCACAGACTCACTGAATTTCCAAAACTGGCCACTTCCCACCTTTTCTTTTCTTATCCAATATTCAAAATCAAAGCAACACGCAGTCTCAGTGCCCTGGTTTGGTGTTCACCTGCCTTGGGCATGCCCATCTTTTACCCTTCCGTCAGCCATCCTGGTCTAAATTTTCACTGTTCCGTCTCTATCATAAGCTAACTCAGTGATATAACTGCTTCCAAGCTCAGAATCTTCATCATTAAATGAGAAAAACTCTTCTGTACTTAACCCCATTTGAAGATGACAGAGCCATGAGGACATTCTTTGATTGTATTTCCCATTAGCAATTTTGTTTTGGGAGTTGAATGTTCACATAGCATTTTGGTCCAAAGGGCAGAGAAAGTCTCAGTTTGGGCCATTGTGTTGCAAAGGCTAAGATCATATAGTCAAAATGGGATAGGATAAGCCAGCCATATAGTTTTGGGGCATTTTAGATTAAACTGAACCAGCATGGTTGATCTGTCCTAAAGTATCACATGCCGTGCACTGCGAGACTCTGTGATCCCGAGTACCCAGAAAGACCCAATCCAGTCCAGCAGTGAACATGCTGCCAGAAAGAAGCCTGCCTGGAGTTTAACTCCAGCTGATGGCAGAAGAGGTAGCATTGCCATAAACCTGGCTCTCATGTAGGTCAAACAACCCTAGATAATCCTCATATGACTGAGATGTGGTACCAATGCATGGCATATTTCTACCTGTGCTGTGGATATCTGAGGATTATGTGAATCCTTCCTGTGACAGCAGACTCACTAATCCTGGAAGTGTGCCATCTTTACAAAACTCTGTGAGATCACTTCCTCTGGCGATTAATACTAACATGCTAACTTCTGTTTTCTCTCTGTAAGGACAATGTGGCAAACTAGATTAGAAGACAATTACTGTGTTTTAGAATTAGCCGTCTCACTTCTCTTAGATTACTTCTGTGCATGAATTTGTGATGCTAACTTCAGGATTTGACCAAGGCAAAGGGAACCAAATTCTAAGCAGCAGATCTCTCAATACAGAAGTACGGATAGGAGAGGGACTCTCAACTTGATCGGCAAACAATCAAATATTCGAGGACTCTGTCACAACACACTGCCAATTACTGCCATCTGCCTGCATGTGAAATTGATCTTTCTCTCACCCCCAGAGTCCTGCAAGGGCAGCAGTGGAAGATGCCATGTTTGCAAATGCTCAGTTCCATGAGATTGTGTATCTGACCCATCAACACTGACCTTGAGACTTTCAGTTTGATTCATTTTCTTTTAAAAAATGCAATTTCCTGTGTCTAAGGGAGGGGGGAAAAGGTTAAAAAATATCATTATAAAGGCTCCAAAGATTTTTGGGACATCAAATTGCCCTGACAAACCATTTTTATGAGTTAAGTGTAAAGGAAACAGAAACATACGGATTAAATTTCCCTTAAAATACACATGAGCTTAAAAATTAAGGGGGAAAGGAGGACTTGGCAATGTGGGTTTTAGGCTTTGCCAAACCCCAACTCCTGAGAAATAACTTGAGATGCTTGACAAACCCAAAAAGCAGCTGGTTTTGCCCTGTGCCCTCATTGAGCGACATCTAGAGTCCCATGTGATTGGAAGCTCTCTAGCTCAAATATGCTAATTTACAAATTCATGCTCTGATTCTTCAAATTACCCCAAACAGTCTCTGTTTATGAAATTTCTCCCTAAAGGCCTAGTCCTCCTTGGGCTCTCCTTGGGTCTAGGCAACATCACAGACCAACATTCTGATTCCCATTTCATGGATGAAAACAAAGGGCTGAATGAGGTCTGAGCTAGATGGCTGGGGGCAGCTGCTTCAAGACAGAAATTGACCCAAACGGCCCCCACATCTGCCTTGAGACTAAAAGAGAGTCTTGGGTTCATTAATGGATTCATAGACAAATTGCAACTGCAAACTCCCCATTGAGCACTGAGAATTCAGAGTGGTTAAGTATGAACCTAACTATAGTATTCAATCATTCATACATTCAATGAAAAACACGGAGCAAAAATGTACTACTGGAATCACAACAGAAATAGAAATAAAAGCAGCTAATGTTTACTTGGAGTTTACTATATGCAGCTGTGCTGTGCGCGTACTTAGTTGTGTCCAACTCTTGATACCCCATGGACTGTAGCCCGCCAGGCTCCTCTGTCCATGGGACTTTGCAGGAAAGAATACTGGAGTGGGTTACCATTTCCTCCTCCAGGGGATCTTCCCAACCCAGGGACTGACCCTGCGTCTCCTGCATCTCTTGCAATGCAGGCAGATTCTCTACATGCTAAGCCATCAGGGAAGCCCTTACTATATGTTCGATATTGTGTTTGCCCATTACTGTGCAGAATCTCCTTTAAAGCCACTTGAATTCTCAGAAGTTGGTATTGTGACCATCCCTGTCTTATGGAGGAGGAGGGAAGTACAGAGCGATTTAGAAATTTTGGCTAGTTAAGATTGGCTAGAAAGGGCAGATGTAAGATTCAAAGCCAAGATTGGTGTGAAAGATTACTTGAATTCTGCCTTTGGGAAGCCCAGAGTTTCTTGGACAAGCTAAAACACACTTAAATACCAGTACAATAAAGAGTGATTAATGTCCTAGAGACATTCAAAGCATGAAGAGGATCGCTTTCTACTGAGATTAGGAAGGCTTTGTGCAGGAGGAAGTTTTTGCAAAAGATTTTAAAGGATGAGTAAGATTGAAATACCAGGGAGGAGGGTCAGAGTCATGCCTCGAGCACATATGAGAGGGGGATGAGAGAAGGAAGCCTTGGACACAACAGGAGATGCTGCAGACAGGCAGGGAAATCACAGCGAATGGCGAATGTGCATTTCACTCAGGCAAACGCATTTATGTATCATCAGCCAAAACAGATGAAAACAAATCCTCCAAAATAATTTAAACAGCTCAGGCAATATAATCTGCCATTTCCAGAAAATAAGTGCAAGATAGGAGGAGCAGTCTGTTAGTTTCTCATTCAGGTCCGACTCTGAGAGCCTGCTCATGTGGTGAGCATCTCACAGCACTAGGTTATTCTAAAGGTGAAAGGTGCACATTTTTGCATAACATGGCCCCTAATAGTGTTATCTAGTACTAGGTGAAGTCTTTTCCAGGGCTTGAGGAATGGACTTCCCTGGTGGCTCAGATGGTAAAGAATCTGCCTGCAATGCGGGAAGCCTGGGTTCAATCTCTGGGTTGGGAAGATCCCCTGGAGAAGGGAATGGCTACCCACTCCAGTATTCTTGCCTGGAGAATTCCAAGGACAGAGGAGCCTGGCAGGCTATAATCCATGGGGTTGCAAAGAGTCAGACACGACTGAGCACATAACACACACACACACGGAGATGGAATAATTTTGACTATATGTGATATCTAATTTATTTGCTCGTTTTAGAACTTAAACCCCCTTGTATAAATGCAAATTCACAATATCTGTTTACTTTGTAAATGAGCTCTTGAAATTAGAATGGTCTAGTTGTTAAAAATGCTTTGAGTTGATGTAGCGAAAAAAATCAATCTAAACAAAATGTAAATTGTGCGTGAAAATATATGCAGAAGCTAAAAATTGTTACTAATGCATGAAAGTGTGTTAAACTCGAAACATATACAAAAGGGCTTCCCTGCTGGCTCAGATGGTAAAGTATCTGCCTGCAACATGGGAGACCTGGGTTCAATTCCTGGGTTGGGAAGATCCCCTGGAGAAGCGAATGGCAACCCACTCCAGTATTCTGGCCTGGAGAATTCCATGGACAGTGGAACCTGGTGGGCTACAGTCCATGGGGTCTCAGAGAGTTGAACACAACTGAATGACTTTCACTTTCATATACAAAACAAAATATCATGCTTAACCCCCCCAACTATTTGCTTGCTTGTGACAAACCAAGCATACAGACTTTTAGCAGTCTCCAAAATCCTATTTTTTGTTAATAGCAGAGGCTTCAAGACTTGAGGGTGAGAAAGTCAGTAAAAAGGCAGCAGAGATGAGTAAATTTAAGAGAAAATACAAGGAGGTAGAATTGTAAGAATAAGAAACGGAAGCACATTGAAGGTGCATGAATAGTTGTCTTCAAGAAAATGTTAATGTTAATGTTGATGTAATATACATGTAAAAGAAATATCTGATAATTTTACTCCTACTTTTTCTCTAAATATAAAAGCTATATATGTTCATTTTAGAAAAAGTTGCATAGAGGATAAAAGTTGCACAGAGGATAAACAGGGAAAAGCAAAATCAGCCATAATCCTATCACAGAGAGAACTACTTTATCTTTTCGTGTATATTCTTCCATATGTGTATATTTTACCTGGTTACATAGATTGATGCTGTCAATGGTTCTCAAACTGAAAAATGACATCAGATTCACCTGGCTGGGAAGACACATTGCTGTGGCTCATTCCTTGAGTTTCTGATTCAGTAGGTGTGAGTGGGCCTGGCGATGTGCATTTCTGTCAAGTTTATAGGCTCTGCTGCTGCTGGTGGTGGTGCAGGGACCACACCCTGAGATCCACTGTCCTGAAGGTTTTATTCTTGCTCTTTTAACTTCACATTGCATCAAGTATGAAAATTACTTGAAAATATCTTTTCCCATGTATAGTATTTTGTTACATGATTTGCTACCCATGCCCCTATTGTTGTTTTTCCAAACCAATGCATTGGAGGGTGTTCTGTGTCTCTAAGACAACACTAAGCTGTATCTCAAGCCTTGAGGCAGAAGCACACACACCTAAGGCTGTGAGATATTTACACTCTTATGGTTACTTTGCATATCAGAGGACAGTAATGATCACAGTCCCAGTAGGAATGGTTCCGATAAATCATTTCAGCTGCCCAGCAAGGACTCTGTAAGCTTCCAGAAGCTATCTCTGTCACAAAGCAGTTATCACCGACTTCTGAAATGTGCCAAGTGGTTCTTTTGAAATACGTAGGAAAAGAGAATCAAGACAAGAGTCTAGGAGACTGATGTTATGACATGCAACTAGCTAAAATCTCCTTCCAGAAGCCGCTTGATAAGCTTATGGTTCCAAAGAAACCTTTGGCTCTCTTGGTAAGCAGCTCTTACCACGAACAGAGTCACCACACGGAATGCTCTGGCCCTCCTGCCTTTTTCTCATCCTCAGCAATGAGCATCAGAAACAGTTAAACGGCCAGCAGCTCCCAAACAGCGGTTTCCGCCCTTAGCGACTGCCAGCCCCTGCAGGCTCACCACACACAGCCTCAGAGGTCTGGCTCCGGAGCGCCTCTCTGCCCAGACGCCATTAACAATGAGAAAGGAAAACTGCGGCCACCGCAGAGCTTCGGAGGCCAAAGACACAGGGCAGCCTCCGCCCTCCCCAGCCCCCTCACCCCACGCCTGCGCCCAGCTCCCCATCCTCTGCATGCTTCGCATCCCCAGTCGTGTCCGACTGTGCGACCCCACGGACCGCAGCCCGCCCGGCCCCTCTGCCCCGGGTTCTCCAGGCAAGGCCCCTGGGGTGGGTCGCTGTGCCCTCCTGCAGGGGACCTTCCCCACCCAAGGCTGGAACCCGCGTCGTCTGGCTTCTTTACCACTAGCGCCCCCTGGGAAGCCCTCTCTTTCCCAACCATTCCCCGAATTTTCACAAAAATCTAGGGTTCTCCTCCTCGTTTATTGTCTCATCATCTCACACGGTCCCTGAGGAATTGGAAGGCGCGCCAATGAAGCTGCATTTGGTAATGAGGAATCTGCGGACATCTGATAACACTCGCTGTGGATGAACTCAGTAGAAGTATCAGTGAGACCAAGTGTTTAAACGACGATACCTATCAAGGATGCCGTAGATGTGTACAATCCAACTTCTTCCTCACATCGGCCCTAAGAAAGTGAAAGTCACTCAGTCGTGTCCAGCTGTTTGCGGCCCCACGGACTATAGAGCCCACGGAACTCTCCAGGCCAGAATAATGGGGTGGGTAGCCTATCCCTTCTCCGGCGGATCTTCCCGACCCAGGGATCGAACCGGGCCCTCTTGCCTTGTGGGCGGGTTCTTTACCAGCTGAGCTATGCCGGAGCCCCAGCATTAAGAGCTCGGTATTATCACTCTTCCCATTTTATCAGTGAAGAAATAAGTGAAGGGCCTACATGCAGAGCCGGAGAGGTTGAACACTCACCCAGTTTCACTCGGTTGGCAAGTGCCAGAAAGGGACTTAAACCCCAGTCTATCTAACTCCAAAGCCCATGTTCTTTACCACTATTCTGATCAGCTTCTTGGAAGAAGATATCCAATATTTCTTTAATTTTCTGTTCACCAGACTCATCTAAATGCCAAAGCAGCCCAAGAATTTAACTTTTTTATAGAATCTCAAATGGTAGATCAGATTCCTAATAGTTCATTTTAAATCGGCCAAAAGAAAGTCCCCTGATTTCCTGGGTTATTTGTTTAACCTTTCTGGCACTCAGACCACAGGAAGCCTATGGAGGTAGTCCTCCAGGGACTCAGCATTATCACATCAATTAGTCAGAGGTTTCAATAAAAGTTACTATTGTATTAAACTGATTTTTTTAAATCAGTAATTTTGGTGCTTATGTATATGCATGATTGTAATATGCATATAAATATGGTAGTACTAAGTATAGTGACGTGAAGTCGCTCAGTCGTGTCCGACTCTTTGCGACCCCGTGGGCTGTAGCCCACCAGGCTCCTCCGTCCATGGGATTCTCCAGGCAAGAATACTGGAGTGGGTTGCCATTTCCTTCTCCAGGGGTTACATACACACAAGCATATATACACTTAGTGTGACATAGACTCAGTTACATAAATATGTCATGGTTCTCCCACGTAAGCGTCCGCTGGAATTACCTGGAGCATTTGTTAACCCACGGCTGCTGGGCCCCACCCCCAGAGTTTCTGAGTCAGGGCATCCGGGTAGGACCCAAGAGCCTGCCTTTCTAACAAATGCCCAGGCGATGCTGACACTCCTGGTCTAGGGAGCTCCTCTGAGTGTTGGGGGGCAGAGAACCTGCCAAGGCTCTACTCTGTGGGGTAAGAAGTACCTGCCTCAATGTTTTAAAGAAAATTGCCTTTCTTTCTTGAATTCCATGCCACTCTGTCTTTCTGCTGAGATGAGAGATTGGTGTGTTCGATCCGAGAGCATGATTACCTGAAGGACTGGGCCTACTTCATACTGAGTCTTCCATATCATGACACAGAGGGTTTCCCAAGGAACAGCTTCGGCACTTGTAGTCCCAGGGGTGGTCATTGACAGATGAAAGCCAGAGGCCAGAGAAGGCCAGTGTTTCTGACTGTCTTCTCTACATCAATAACAGAAAAGATATGTTGACTCCTTTGTTACCTAATGTAATTTTAGAGATGTTTGCAAACAAGCTTAGTAGTTTTCTGTAACTGTCCTAGGAACTGGATGTTCCTTCTGCTGCTGGAAAGTTCATGTGCAATTGCTAAAAGTGTGATTGCTTTCTCAGATTTGGCCATCAAAATGCCCTGTGAAATGTTCCTTAGCCACTTGCTAGCTCAGGTCTTGTCCTGTATACATTGCTTCTGGAAGTTTCTTGGCATATCGGAGTAGAGGGAGTTCAGAATCAGTGTTCACTCAGTAATATTTTCATCTAAATTAACAGGTTGATTTCTGTGGCAGAAAATTTCAGCTATTTTTGCCAGATTTGGGCTGTCCCTGAATGACACAGCCATGAACGGGCAGGTCAGGTCCTTGTTCCGGTTTTAAGTTCTCTGTGTCTTGAGCTGTTTTGCTAAAGTAAAGCAGCATGCACAGTGCTGTACCAGGCCGCACATTCAGTGGTATCAAAGAATAAATTCTCAAATTTCTGCTATCTCTTCCCAGGATGCAGAAAGCCAGGCTAATGTCCAACCTCAAATTCCGAGAGCAAGCCAGCAAGGGCCAGAAAATGTCAGTCTGTTTTCTTCTTTGATAAGCTTCCTTGGCGAAGTGAGATGACCTGAATTACGGTGTGGCCTGGGGCCCAAGAATCTTGAAGTCGACTCTGGCTTCTCCCGCCTCCTGCTCTCTTCAGGCAGTGGCGTCCGGCCCGCGGTGCCATAGACCACTCACTAGGTTTCCAGTGGCAATCTTGTGTCCTCTTTATGATGATGGTTGCCACCAGAGAGAGGGACCCAGCACAGATGACCCCAAAGAGAGCTAACCCAGAAGACAATCTTACTGTTTGCTTTGGGAAGGCGTTATTCAGTTTCTTTATATAGCTTATTTTGCCTTTCTAGCTAATAGCAAAACAAATTCCCTGAGAACATAAGGCCTCATAGTGGGGGAGATGGATCAGCAATTTGCTGACTGGGAAGAAACAAAGCTTGGAGTTTAAGGAAAAGATGACTGAGTATGCCTATAAAGGATGCTTCGCTTGCTGAGAGAGTCTGCCAGGTAGCTAAACCACAAGAAGATGTTTTCTGTCTAGAACTTTTAGAAGGCAGCTTGAGTATCCTCTAATACAAAGGCTTTCAGACTTTCCCTGGTGCCCTGGAGAGGGCTGGAGCCCTGGGAATACAAGGGATGAATAAGGCCCAGCTTTTGCTTTCAAGAACCTCAAGGTTTAATACATGGTTGAAGGATGATTTAATCATTCGTTTGACAAGTATTTTCTGAATACTTCGAAGGTGCCAGGGAGATTGTTTTGGTAATGAGAACTCAGGATAGAAGGAGACTTGAGACCAGGGATAGGAGGTCTCCTGGGCAGCATCATCTCTTCTGTGCTGTCCTTGGCAGCGCATCACCTGACCTCTGACCACATATTGGGGTGAGGAGCTCGCCAAGTTGTGAGGCAGCTTATCCCATTGCTCCCCAGCAGTCATGGCTCAAAGGTCCACTTTGTGCTGTGCTGAAACCATTATCTGCCTTCTTAGATCCCACCCTGAATGGGACCTGTGTCTCCTTGAAGGGGCCCCGTGGACCTAGATGCCACCACCCACCCACCTGAAACCCTCTCACCTCTCCCCCTAAAATAACCACACACACACAAACACACGCGTGTAAGTCCCCAAAATTGTTGGGCTTGTTTTTCCTTCTGTGCTTAGCAGTGGTGATGATGGCCTATGTGTGATAAAAGGAGTTAAAAAGAAGGCAGAGAAGAAGAGGATGAAGTGTTTGCCGCAGTGCCTAATATGGTACCTGGCACACAGTCTTCAGCAAATATGTGTCAGAGGAATGAGTGAATGGATGCATGACTAGATGAGAGACTACAGCATGAATTGCTAACTAGACTATACATTTTTCATATTATGGACTACGTCTCACACACATTTAGCACCAAGACAGTGCTTGGTCCATAAGTAGGGGTTTAACAATAAGTAATTTCTGAATGAATGAATGGAAACCTGAAATTGAAAACCACTGGAATATAAGTGGATGCTAAATAAATGTTTGTTGTCAGGACAAATGAATGAATGAACATGCAAGCCAAGGAGTGAGGCTTCACTGGGAACAGTTATTCCTCTTGCAGTTATAACTGGTAAGTTATAGGTAGGTGAGAAAAATATGACTTTATTTAATAGGGCTGTTGGTTGCCTTTTCAGCATGAGAAGCTCTTTCCTACTGTTGACTCAGCAGCCCAGGCAGTCTGCCTTTATCCTGCGGTCTTTTCTCACACACTAGGGTTAGCTAGGTGAGGTGGCAGTGCTGTATTTTGTTTCATTTTTAAATCAAACTCTGCTTTGCTAAGAGAGTCTACATTTATTTGGTTGGCTTTGCAGTTGCTTCAGGGAATATGGATGTTAATTAGAAATGGTTACAGATGCTAACAGAGAAACTGTCTGATTTGGTAACAGAAAAAAAAAAAGGTTGAGAGAAAATGAGTACCACATACTGATGTCTGGACCCTTGTCCTCCTAAGACCACCTAGAGATCCCTTGCAGACACATAAGAGGAGTGGATACTCCATTTCTCCCAAGAGGTCTTCTTTTGGACCTGGCCCTCTTTGCTAGAGCAAGTCTGTTCCCCCAAACATGGGCCCGAGTTTCTCAGAGCCACACTCTGTGAAGATGCGACCACATGCTACTTTTGATCACATCACTTCTGTCTTCTGGAAGACAAAGCTCCAAGATGGCAAAAGACCAAGAGTACTCAAATTTGGTTTGCTTTTCCTTTTGTGATGGTTAGATCCTTAGCCTGAGTTGGTTTGCCTATACTTCTTAGGAAATCAAGTTTTGCTTTCTTATAGTAGGAAACAGACTCAATCTCTGCCTTTTTGGAAGGTACTGTGATTTCCATGCCAGTGATGAAAAGAAGAACCAGGGAGATACAAATGATACCCACTGTGTAGCAACCTATGATCTCAGCAACATGCTTCTTCAAGAATGCCATCTGATTGGCTCTCATGGACCCTGCTGAAATGATGAACCTGATACTGGCAGCAGTTGTAAAGAAGATAAAGACTCTGTCACAAACTAAGAGGATTTCATATAGCCAAGTTAATTAAGTACCCAACTCTTAATTAGATTCCCTGATAGCTCAGTTGGTGAAGAATCCGCCTGCAATGCAGGAGACCCTGGTTCAATTCCTGGGTTGGGAAGATCCCATGGAGAAGGGATAGGCTACCCGTACTCCAGTGTTCTTAGGTTTCCCTTGTGGCTCAGCTGGTAAAGAATCTGCCTGCAATGCAGGAGACCTGGGTTCAATCCCTGGGTTGGGAAGATCCCCTGGAGAAGGGAAACACTACCCACTCCAATATTCTGGCCTGGAGAATTCCATGGACAGTATAGTCCATGGGATTGCAAAGAGTGGACATGACTGAGTGACTTTCACTTTCATCTCTTAATTAGTTCCTGATTCTTTGTTAAAATGGGGTCATTTGTCAATTACTTTTCAAGACAAGCATTTGGTGTTAAGAAGATACTTCAGGGAAATAGGTGATCAGACTATAGAAATTCAACAGATGTCTCTGGACCGAGTCACAGAAGCCACAGTCCTTCCTTGTTTCAGAGAAACCCTGGAAAGTTCCTGGATGGCCCATGTGAAAAGCAAGTAGCATGCTGGGTGGCCAGGTCTCCTGCTCCTGATATTAGGTTCTGAGCCCCTCAGCAAAGGACGACAGGCCAGATTGGGCAAGAAGGGAAGGCTACCCAAGCCCACCATACCAGGCAGGTGTCCAGTGTTCTCACTGGCCCAGTTAGAGGAAGCCAAGGTTGAATTCGCTGGACTAACATCAGGAATAGTACAATTAGGCCCCTAACTGTGCTTTGGGCTGTTACCCATCTGAGCATCAGAAAGTCACGTCTGTGTAGCAGGATACTCCACGTCAGCTGATACGGTCTTCATCTGGATTGATTTGCCTTTCTTGAACATAGTGTCTGTGTTCAGTCGCTGAGTCATGTCCGACTCTTTGTGAGTCCATGGGCTGCAGCACAACATTCTTCCCTGTTCTTCACTATTTCCTGGAGTTTGCTCAAACTCATGTTCCTTGAGTCAGTGATGCCATCCAACCATCTCATCCTCTTTCGTCCCCGTCTCCCCTTGCCTCCAATCTTTCCCAGCATCAGGGTCTTTTCCAGTGAGTCGGCTCTTCACGTCAGGTGTCCAAAGTATTGGAGCTTCAGCTTCAGCACCAGTCCTTCCAGTGAATATTCAGAGTTGTTTTCCTCTAGGATTGACTGGTTTGATCTTGCTGTCTAAGGGACTCTCAAGAGTTGTCTCCAGCACCACAGTTTGAAAGCCTCAATTCTTCAGCTATCAAACTTCTTTATGGTCCAGCTCTCACATCTGTGCATGACTACTGGAAAAACCATAGCTTTAACTATATGGACCTTTGTTGACAAATGGACATCTTTGCTTTTTAATACATTATCTAGGTTTGTCATAACTTTCCTTCCAAGGAGCAAGTGTCTTTTAATTTCATGGCTGCAGTGACTGTCTGCAGTGATTTTGGAGCCCAGGAAAAGAAAGTCTGTCACTGCTTCCACTTTTTCCCTTCTATTTGTTGTGCAGTGATGGGATTGGATGTCATGATTTTAGTTTTTTTAATGTTGGATTTTTAAGCCAGCTTTTTCTCTCTTCTCTTTCACTCTCATCAAGAGACTCTTTACCAGTCACTTTTAGCAGGCATCTTGCAATTCTCTGATGTTATGAGGGAATATATTCAAAATAGAAAACATCATATATTCAGTCAATTAATGAGTTAAAACATATTCAAGGCCTTTGGAGAGAGGAAATCAGATGAGCAATTTAAGGAAGATGTAAAACAGATATTGAAAGATATGGGAATAGGCCCAAAATACACACAGACCCTTGCAATGATCCAGTGATATTGTCTTACAGACATTTTGCCCCTAAGGAATTATTTGCAATCTCATCAGGGTTCTCCTGGTCATTTCTCAGGGTGGAATGACCCAGACTTATTTACAAACTGGACCTACAGCTTCTAAAACCCAAGAGACATGGTTTTGAGATATTACCTTTCTTTGACTCTCTAGGTTAGCTTGGAAGTATTTAAATTCTCATAGTGAATCAATGTTCTCCAAGCATTACAGCTCTCACAGATTGCAGGCTGGAGACAGGCCCTCATGAAAGCTTGTCTTCATGTCATTAATTTTCACAGGAGGGGAGGAAATGAGATCAGACATTGTTCGGAGTAATTTCAGTATCATGTAGTCCTCCAAACATCTTCAAATCAATAGCAATTGAGGTGAGAGGAACTGTTAGGAGGCATTGGTGCAGTGATTAATGAGACTAGATACAACTGCCTAAGCTGGATTTGAATTAAAAAATGTTTCGAATTGCTAAGGTAGTCTTATTTAGAACACCAAGTAGGCTCAACTTTTCACTGGACCTTTGAAATATTTAGTTTACGTGTCTCTTCAAGTAGAAAGGCTAGTGTGGGGAGAATGTTCTGGATTTGGCTGCAACTCCAAGTGCTCTAATCAAACATAATTCCAAATTCTAAAAGGAGGTGGTGAAAATTCTACGTCAAGGCACACATGAATTTGACCTAAAGAGATACAAGTTGCATGTCTCCTACTTCAGTATTTCTCTGGGCATGTCTGGCTTTTGTTTCTGTTATCTTGTATTTATCCACACGGCATCCTTATTTAATAGATGGAGAAAATGAGTCACAGAGAGGCAAAGGGTTTTCCACTGAAAAATGTGCAAGTTCCTATTAAAGTCACTGGATTAATAGTGACGTTGGCTCTATAATTCTGTATTGCTCATGGTCCTGCCTGGAATCCTTGTTGGAATAAGGGAGTTGAGGAAAGTATGGAGAGAAAGAGATTGAGAGAGGGGACAGAAGAAAGAAGGGAGGGAGGAGAGGTGGGGGAGAGGGGTGAGAGAGGGTAGGGGAGAGAGGGAAATCAGCAGAGAAGGGGCAAGGAAGAGAAAGTAACTGTTAGTCATTATGGGGAAGATGCAATGGCTGGGAGGTTAGGACCCAGCCCCAGAAGGCGCCAGATGCATGATCAAACTGTATGAGTCTCAGTCTTCTTATCTGTGAAATGGACTAACGACATCTGCTGTGCCTCCCTCGAGGAGTTTGCAAGACCACAGGAGACCATAGCTTCTTCATACACTTGAGTATATGAAGAAGCTATGAAAACACAGAGTACTGTTCAGCTACAAGTAGCAGGAGGGTAGACAGTCAGTCACTCCGTTAGGGAATTCAGGGATTTGGTTGCCCTAGGGGGCCACTGAAGATGTTTAGACTCCCCCTTGCTGCCAAGTGGGGAGCGCCACATGCTACAATGTGGGCTTAGTTTATAAACAGGGAGAATTCCAAAGCAACCCCGGCTAGGGGGTGGGTAGCCTCTCCAAAGAGCTGGCGCTCGGCGCCAGAAGAAATGGAGCTGTCTCCCTGCCTTTTGATGTCAAGACATCAACATTTAAGCAGCCACAGGGCGAGTTTGATCGAGAACCAGCAGAGCAGAGAAAGAACTCAATTGAGGTGCCCTGCCCTGTAGGCAGGCTTCCTGCTAACATGAATGAGAACTATACCCGGTAGGAGCTGAGGACTGCCTTCTGCATTTTAAATACCCCTTGGGCTTTCTTACGAGTGAATCTGCTGTCCCTTTGGCCCTGGAAGCAGAGTTGAAGCCTCAGAGCCATGTGATGGGACAGAAGAAGGAGGAAAACAATTTCTGAATTCTAACAGAATGCCTTTTTCTCAGGGTCTAACGAGGCGGCTTCTCGGACTTTCATCTGAGCCTCTCTGCCTCCCATAGTGTAGATACATTTCTCAGAGGCTGTAAACATAGACTCATTTAGTCTCTTCACTTGTCACTCATTGATGACAAATAGCTAGTAGTCTTTGCCACTGGATAAAGCAAAACACTCTGTTTTCTTTAAACAAGAAGAGCAAAACCTTAGGTGAATGGGGATACACCTTCACAGAAATGGATGCCATACATTTAAATAACATAGGAGAGCATTTTGCTGAGAGCTTCTCAATAGTGTTGACCTTACACTCTGCCCCAGCCATCCAGGGCTGGCCAACTCCCGAGATTACTAGCAACACAGATTCCTGCTCTGCAAAACAAAGAAAACTCCGCATCACCTGCAACCTTTTAAGCTGGTGATTTAAACATTAGTCTATATTCCATTTAATAAAGTTTGCATAGATGAGAGTTGGATTCCCTTTGTAAGGTTTTTCTTCAAATTACTGAACACTATCTCTATGAGAAAGATCTAAGATGACTGGCTTTAAGATACGAATTAAGGATGGTTCCCCATCTATGTGCAGATATAGAGTATCCCCCTTTGCTTGTGTGTGGCCAGGATGAGCGTTTACTTAAAAAAACTGTTTATTTTTTGTGGTGCTGCATCTTCATTGTTGCTTGGGTTTTTCTCTAAAAATCTGAGGTTGTAGTGAGTGGGGGCTACTCTCTAGTTGTGGTATGCAAGCTTCTCATTGCAGCAGTTTCTCTTCTCTTGTGGCTCTAGGGCACACAGGCTTCAGTAGTTGTGGCTGCCAGGCTCTACAGCACAGGCTTAATAGCTGTGGCGCATGGGCTTAGGGGCTCCATGGCATGTGGGATCTTCCTGGACCAGGGATCGAACCAGTGTCTCCTGCACTGGCAAGCAGATTCTTTACCACTAAGTCACCAGGGAATTCCCTAGCATTTACTCCTTATAAAGCAACTTCTAAATAGATAGTGTCACCCATTAGATCACATATCATCATTAAAATTAACTTCTTAGCTACTAAGTGCCCAAGATGCTTTAGGTACTGCTCTAGGTACTTTATTATCATCATTTAATTCCACAGCGGGAATGAACCACAAAGTAGGTTTTTACTGCTTTCATTCTAGGGGTGAAAAGGGGAAACTCAGGGAGGTTAACTTTTTGTCCAAAGCCACCAAGCTGGAGAACGAGGACTCAAACTCAGGCTTTTTTGGTCCAAAGGCCGGGCTGAGAGGCCCAGTGCCTTGCTGCTTTCGCTTTGGCAGAGATCAGTTGGTGCAAAGAAACCTGATTCCACATCAGACTGACTACTGAGTCTCAGCTCAGTGAGGTTGGGTAAATTACTGATATGGCTGTGTTTCCCTTGTGTTTGCTTAAAAATGGAGAGAGTGAGGTCTGCTTTATCTTCTTCACAGGATTACTAGGATCAGATGTAGAGAGTTATGAAACTGTAACCAGCATCACAACTGCAGGGGATTGTAGTAGCACTTTTGATTGGAAAATTATCATTCCATGTCATTACATCAAAGGACTTCTCCTTGGAAAATTTTAAGGTATTAACAAGAATGATGACATCCTGCCTATGGCTGGTGGGGTGTTTGGAAGAAGTGGCTGGTTATTTTCCAAGCATGGGTATAGACATCCCATCTCACTTGATCTTCTTACAAGGTTGACTGCACTTCTGCGAATGGAGGTGGGAGTTGAATGTCCTTTGCCCTTGAATCTCAGCTAAGATCTTCCTTGGTCAATGGAATATGGTGGAAGGATGCTGTGGAGGGATGTGAAGTGAACCTCGGGTTAGCTTCCGCCTGGCTCAGGTACTTGTCCTTGAATCCCTGCCACCATGCGGTGAGGAAGCCCTCGTCACATGGAAAGGCCATGTGTGAGTGTGGCCAGCACTGAACAGCCAGACCTCGACTGGCCACAGCATCCATGTGTGAGTGAATATGCCTTCGGATAATTGCAGGCCTCAACGATCTTCCAGCTGAGGCCCCAGACATTTTGGAGCAGAGACAATCTGGCCCCAATATATCCCCTCTGAATTCCCAAACCACAGAAACCATAAGAGATAATAAATGATTGTCATTGTTTCAAGTCACTAATTTGGGGTGGGTTGTTCAGCAGTAAAAGATACCTAATATGAGAAAACATTAAAACAGGGTCACAAAGACTCTAAGATAACATCATAGTTTTCTCTAAGCTTCCTCTTGACAGGACAGCTTTCCATTCTGGAAGTTCAAGAAGATGCTGGGAGATAGGAGATGCTGAGTCTCGGCCAAGCTGGAATCACAGATCTAAGGGCTGGGCTGCTGCAGGCCACGGGAAGGGAGCTAATCAAGCAGGCTGGGTGGGTATTGGAAAGGTGATTTTTCACTCTAGAATGCTTTTGAAAATGAAAGGGTTTGTTACTAAGCATTACTCTGGAACAGCAGGTGTAGATAAAGGTGTCCTGCGTAAGCTGGGATTTAGGGACTGTTTGACCGCAAGGACATGATGAGAATTCTGAATGGCTTGCTGACTATAGCAGGGGGTGGGATGGGATTTAGGAAGCAAAGTTTGAAGATCTGGACAGGCAAGTCTGTGTAGCAGTAGGACACGAAGTCACACAGCTGCGTACAGAGGCAGGATTCAAGTCCTGGGTGGGCTGAGGGAGGCTTGCTCTTAATGACAGGCTAAGAGGGGAAACACATGAGCATTATGTGGCTCCAACTCTGAGACCTCTCTTAACCAAGAATGTGAATTTCAACTATATATTTTGTTTTGAGAAACTCCTCAACTAGAAGTGGAATAAAGATGGAGAGAGGCATGAGTCATCTGGAGTGTGTGTGTGTGTAGAAAAAGAAGAGAAGTAAGCAAGGGGGCAGAAAGAACTTCTGGAGGGTTGCTGGTTTGGAGCAGACCTGGGCTGGGAGCTGGGAGCTCTTGACCTAAACACCCTAAGGATCACAGTGACGGGGGGAGGCCGTCTCCAGTCCAGCAGCTCGAGGGCATAAACCCTTGCAGTCTGTCCGGTCTCTGCCTCGTACTCTAAAGAATAGGAATTTGTCAGCAAGGGAGAGACCACACACAGTCCCAGCCACACCCCTGCTGTCACCTGAATGGCACTGGCATGGCTCAATTAAAATTTTGTGAGACGGGAACAGATTATAAGGCCATCATAGTTGTAGATTTCTCCATGAGATGATTTACCGAAGAAGTCAAAGATTCCTTTCTATCAAAAAATAGTGCAATATTTATACAGTCACAGAATAAATAGAATCCTGACTTGTGCTTCATATTTTACGTAGCTCATTCCAGGTAATTTGAGTTCTTTCTGTCGTTTCTGACGATTACGGCAGTTATACCTTTTCTGGGAAGTAGAGGAGAATTTTTCTGCCCTCTTTCTCTACCTCACTAAGATTGTCTCAATGAACTAAATGAAGTCTCTCTTTAGGTTGCCTGGGAATTCCCTCTTTCCCTTCCATGCACGGATGTATCTAAACTCTTGTTCTTTTACCAGATTTGCACTTTCTCACCTCCACTGTTGCCTGAGTATTTTATGCTGTTGTATAGAGAAGTGGCCTTCAAACTTCTTTAACCATGACTTACATTAAAGAACACTGCTTACATTGGACCCACACACATCACAAATATATAACTGAAACAGATTTTCAGAAAATGTTATCAATGTTCACAAAGAACCTACCTTTGCACTCTAATGACATCCATGCCATTCTATTCTAAGGCATGCTTCCCTATGCTGGCCTATACTAGTAGATCAAGAAAATTCAATCAAGATAAATTGGAAATCATTGACTTGATTAGATCTTTCTTAGACTTAGGACTGACTGTGTTTGTTTGTGAAGAAAAAGAAAAATGAAAGATCTTATGAGTATTTTTGACAATGTACCTTCGAAAGTGAAATTGTTAGTTGCTCAGTTGTGTCCAAATCTTTGCAATCCTATTGACTGTAGCCCACCAGGCTCTTTTGTCCATGGAATTCTCCAGGCAAGAATACTGGAGTGGGTTGCCATTCCCTTCTCCAGGGGATCTTCTAAGACAACTTTGAAAGGCAGATTGTAACTGGAAATTTTATGATAGTTTTTAATTTTCTGGGAGTGGAATTTATAACATTTAACTCCATTGCTGGAATTTTACGAATCAATCTTTCTCATAGACTCATACACATATATGCGTTCAAGTTCATTACACATACACACACAGACACACACAATATTTCCAGATATCTCTGGGAACTCTTATGAAATATCAGAGTATAGGGTATTTTGTTCCCCAGTCAAAAGTGTCTAAAAGTCCATTACTGGGTGAGGAAGCATATAAACCATAATATGGCGATATAAACCATAATACTTTAAAACATATAAACCATAATGCTTTGGCCATCTGATGTGAAGAACTGACTCATTGGAAAAAACCCTGATGCTGGGAAAGATTGAAGGCAGGAAGAGAAGGGGACGACAAAGGATGAGATGGTTGGATGGCATCACTGACTCAATGGACATGCGTGTGAGCAAGCTTCGGGAAGATGGGAAGGGAAGCCTGGGGTGCTGCAGTCCATGGGGTCGCAAAGAGTCAGACACGCCTGAGTGACTGAACTGAACTGAATTGTCACATCATCAAAGTGCCATCAGTCTTTTGATAGCTATAAATCATATCAGATTATTTCCTATTTTTGAAAGGGGTTGGGTTATGGTGGTTAAAACAAATGAGATCTAGTTATCTAATAAGAGGAAGCAGCTTCCTGAAGGAGGAAAAATAGTCTGCATAGAGAAAGGGGGAAAGGAGTTGAAGTTCAACCTAGGTATAAGGTGTTCTGCTAACACTTGGAATATGTCCCTTCATTTAATAGTTAAAATGAACTGCTACAGTCATGTCAGTGTCCATTCACTGAATCACAGAGTCTAAAAAATGCATGTGGCCCCTACTATGCCTTAGATACTGGGATTGATAATGACCAAAGCCCGCAAAGAGCTTGCCCTCTACCAAGGGATATGCTTTTGTGCCTAGTCAAGGGCTGAAGGAGAGGCTTCCTGTGTTTAATCAGCAGATCCGACCCTAGGGCAGGGCTTCCCTGACAGTTTAATTTTGGGTCTGGGGAGGAGTGTGTGGAGACCACTTAGGATTTAACACCTACAAACTGATGCTACTCCTGGTACTTTATGGAAGGTGCATAGGAGTCTGTACTGTGTGTTAAAAAAAAAAAGAGGGAAGGGAATTTGATTCCTGGAGAATTTATTTTTTTCCTAAAATTTATTTTTATTGAAGTATAGTTGATTTACAATGTTTCTGGTGTATAGCAAGGTGATTGAGTTATACATATATATAAGCATATATATATGTATTCTTTTTTAGATTCTTTTCCATTGTATGTTACTACAAAGGTATTTGATACAGTTCCCTGTGCTATGCAGTAAGCCCTTGTTGTTTATCTATTTTATATACAGTAGTGTGTGTCTCAGAGAAGGCAATGGCACCCCACTCCAGGACTCTTGCCTGGAAAATCCCAAGGATGGAAGAACCTGGTAGGGTGCAGTCCATGGGGTCGCTAAGAGTCGGACACGACTGAGCGACTTCACTTTCACTTTTCACTTTCATGCATTGGAGAAGGAAATGGCAACCCACTCCAGTGTTCTTGCCTGGAGAGTCCCAGGGACGGGGGAGCCTGGTGGGCTGCCGTCTATGGGGTCGCACAGAGTCGGACACGACTGAAGTGACTTAGCAGCAGCAGCGGCAGCAGCAGCAGCAGTGTGTATCTAATCCCAAATTTCTAATTTATCTCTCCCCCATTCCTTTCACCTGTGGTAACCATAAGTTTGTTTTTTATGTCTGCGAGTCTATTTCTTCTTTATAATAAGTTCATTTGTATCATTTTTAAAAGATTGCACATATAGGTGATATCATATATTTGTCTTTGACTTACTTCACTTAATATGATAATCTGTGTGTGTGTATGCATGCTCAGTCGTGTCTGACTCTTGTGATCCCATGGACTGTAGCCCTTCAGACTCCTCTGTCCATGGAATTTTCCAGGGAAAATTACTGGAGCAGGTTGTCATTTCCTACTCCAGGGGATCTTCGTGACCCAGGGATCCAACCCACATTTCTTACATCTCTTGCATTGGCCAGCAGATTCTTTACCATTTCGCCACCTGGGAAGTCCCTATGATAATCTTTAGGTCCATATTGCTGCAAATGGCTGAGTATATTATTAATTTATTTTTTTTTTATTGTTGAGGAATATTCCATTATACATATACATACATATGGCCAACTCTTGGCAACTCTAGCCTGCCAGACTCCTCTGTCCGTGGGATTCTCCAGGTAAGAATAATGGAGTGGGTTGCCATTCTCTCCTCCAGGGGATTTTCTCAACCTAGGGATCGAACCTGCATTTCTTATGTCTCCTCATTGGCAGGCAGGTTCTTTACCACTAGCACCACATAGGAAACACCATGTGTGTCCATGTCTTGGCTATTATAAATAGTGCTTACTGTGAACATTGGGGTGCATGTATCCTTTTGAATTAGAGTTTTCTCTAGATATTGATATATGACCAGGAGTGGGATTACTGGATCATTTGTTGTTCAGTTGCCAAGTAGCGCCCAACTCTTTGTGACCCCGCGGACTGCAGCATGCCAGGCTTCCCTGTCCCTCACCATCTCCCAGAGTTTGCCCAAATTCATGTTCCTTGAATCAGTGATGCCATCCAACCACCTCATCCTCTGTCACCCTCTTCTCCTCCTGCCTTCAATCTTTCCCAGCATCAAGTTTTTTCCCAGTGAGTCAGCTGTTCGCATTAGGTGGTCAAAGTACTGGAGTTTCAGTTTCAGCATCAGTCCTTCCAATGAGTACTCAGGGTTGATATCCTTTATGACTAACTGGCTCGGTCTCCTTGCAGTCCAAGGGCCTCTAAAGAGTCTTCTCTAGGCCCACAGTTCGAAATCATCAATTCTTTCGGTGCTCTCACATCCATACATGACTAGTGGAAAGACCATATCCTTGAATATATGGACCTTTGTCAGCAAAGTGATGTCTTTGCTTTTTAATACACTGTCTAGGTTTGTTATAGCTTTACTGGATCTTATGGGAATCTATTTTTGTTTTTTTAAGGAACCTCCATACTATCCCTGGAAAATTTAGTAAAGATTTTATTGTAAAATGGTATATTTAGATCAATTTTCATCTTTTAGCTGTATTTGCGTACTTTCGTATAGTATGATAATAGAATTTGGATTACAGAATGTGATTTCTATTGTCCTATCTTAAACGTCCATTTTTTTTCTACCTCAATTCAAGGCTTTTCTCTGAAATTTTCAGCAATACATACAGTGAATATACCAAAACTTTTGTAAAGATTCAAGGTTCTTTGTATTTTCATACAGATCATTCTTGGTACCAAGCTTTAAAAAAAAAAAAAATGTTAGCTAGGGTGGTTAGAAGGCACTGTATTCATTTTCTAAGTCATGAAACAAACTCATCATATTTTAGCCAATCATATGAAATATCCAGATGAAAATGAGATACTCATTGCTATTTGATTGTTTAGCATCAGTTCAGCACTTTAACCACCTCAAACACATCTTTTTCTCAGAGGACTTTAAAAGCTAACACACTTTATAGTATTGTATAACACTCTGTAATTAACAAAAGTGGTTTTCAATGTTAAATTTTGTGGTATAATTTACATACAGATCATAAGTATACAATCTTAAGCACATAGTTTTTAGAAAGTGTTTTGACAAATATATACACTCATGTAACTACCACACCTCAATCAAGATAGAACATTTACAGCACCCTAGAGAGTTCTAGTCTATTGCACAATCTCCCTTCTTATATGCAAGACAACCATTGTTCTGATTTTATTATTATATAAATACTGTCATACTGTATGTATTCTTTTGTGTCTGGCTTCTTTCACTCAACATATTTTTGAGATTCATCCATGCTGTAGTTTGTATTAGTAGTTCTCTCCTTTTTATTGCTGAGTATGAATATACCATATATTTAGCCATGCATCTGTTGATGGACATTTGTGTTATTTCCCGTTTCGGGCTATCATGAATAAGGCTCCTCTGAACACTTGTGTATAAGCTTTTGTATGGTCCATTTCTCTTAGGTAAAGGGCTAGGGATGGAATTGTTGGGTCCTAGGACTGCAAAGAGATCCAACCAGTCCATCCTAAAGGAGATCAGTCCTGGGTGTTCATTGGAAGGACTGATGCTGAAGCTGAAACTCCAGTACTTTGGCCACCCCATGCAAAGGGTTGACTCATTGGAAAAGACCCTGATGCTGGGAGGGATTGGGGGCAGGAGGAGAAGGGGACGACTGAGGATGAGATGGCTGGATGGCATCACCGACTCGATGGGCATGAATTTGAGTAAACTCCGGGAGTTGGTGATGGACAGGGAGGCCTGGTGTGCTGTGATTCATGGGGTTGCAAAGAGTCGGACACAACTGAGTGACTGAACTGAACTGAGGAGACATATATGCTTAACCTTACAAGCAACTACCAAAGAGTTTTCCAGTATAGCAATAACATTTTATTCTTCCACATTCCATGTATGTGAAATCCAGTTGCTGCACTTCTCTGCCAACATTTGGCATTGTCAGTCTTTTTAATTTTAGGTACTCTAATGTATGTGTTAAGCTTTCATTTCAGTTTCATTGAGAGTTTTACTTGCATTTCTTTGATGTCTAATGTGTTTGGGTGTTTTATTATGTGCTTACTGGTTATTCTTTTTATCTTTTGTGAAGTGTTTGCATATTTTGCTAATTTTTAAATTGGATTGTTTGTCTGTTTGCTATTGAGTTTTAGGAACTCTTTATATATTCTGAATACAAGTCTTATGTAATATAAATTTTCTTCCCCAGGCTGTGGCTTATTAGTATTTTTAATGTAGTCTTCTGAATTTTTAATTTATCCTTTTAATGGTTAGTATTTTCATTGTCTTTTTTAGTAATTTACAGGCATTTTATCTTATATTTTCTTTGAGAAGATTTACAGTTTTAGCTTATACATTTATGTCTGTGATCAATATAAATTAATTTTGTATTTGGTGTGAAGCAAGGATTGAGATTTTTTTTTTCCTAAATTATTATCTAGTTGTTACAGTGTTATTCATTGAAAAGATTTTCTTTTCCTGATTGAATGGTTTTGGCACTTATGCTGAAAATCAGTTGATTGTATAACTGAAGGTAAAGTGTTGGACCATCTATTCTGTTCTATTGATCTGTTTGTCTATCCTTATACTAGTCAATAATACCATATGTCTGGATTGCTATAGTTTGATAATACTGAGACCCTCAGCTTTTTCTTTTCTTTGCAAGATTGCTTTGACTACTCTAGATCCATTGTTTTTCTATTAAAATTTTTGAAGTAGTTTGTCAAGTTTCATAAAAAAAAAGTCCACTGGGATTTTGACTGTTATTGAATTGAAACTATAGAAAATTTCTTAATAGCTTGAGTTTGTTACTGAAGCTGAAGAAGAGTCATGGAAGCTCAGAGAGTCATGGAGTTTAGAATACTAGATTTGGGAAAGACATTGGATAAATCAGCTTACTGCAGTAGTTCTTTAACCTTGTTGCACACTGGAATCCCCTGGGGAATCTTTAAACAACATATATGTCTCCCACCCTGATATATTCTGATTTAATTGGTCTGGCTTGCAACATAGGCATCAGGATTTTTAAAAGCTCTCCTGGTAATTCTAATATGCAGCAAACTTTGGGGACCACTGGTTTAGTGCTCAAATTATAGATGTGGAAATTGAGGCCCAGAAGTTTTAAGTTGCCTACATTTTCAAAAAATCTTACAAATTGACTCACTTAAAACCCTCTACTCTTCACACAATGTCATATAGTTGTTTTTAAAAAAATTATGTGAACCTTGCAAAGCAATCACCGCCACAGCTCCCAGCCAAGACTAAATAGCTGCCTCTTTCTTGCCAGCAGAGAATGTTATCTAGCTCTTTGTGTCACACTGAGCAAAGTTCTAAATGTGAATTTCCTCAGGGAAGTAACAAAGCAAAGGAATAGAGAGGAGAAAAGACTGAAAGAAATAACGCAAGCATTAAGGCCAGGTGTGTTATTACACCACTGGATGCAACTCAATTGCTGTCTTTTCAATTGTCAATTTTCAAGCTATAAAAACAAAAGGCTATTTGGAGAAACACGATTAAGCCTGAAGTCTTATGTTTCTTGGGGAAAAACACATAATAATATTACTAAGTTCAACATTAGCAATTTCTATTTAAATTTCATTTAAAGAAAATTGCTTCTAAACATCATAAGAAAAAGAACATTGCTCAGCATGCAGATTTATTTTCTCTGTGGGAGTCAACATCCTTCTATTTGGAAAGTATAAATTTAGGACAATAGACATGAAAACTGGTGTTATGCAATTATTAATTCTTTAATTGAGTATATTAGAGGCTGTAGCCCCTCTTTTGTCCAACACACTTTTTAAGCTCTTTGAGGGCAGGAACCAAGTTTTTCTTACTTGGTAAACTCTCATTAGCACAGTGCATGGCATGTCTCTACATGGCTGTTGCTGAGTGTTAAATGGAACTGTCTTCCAGAAGAAAAGCTAAGGGCCACATTAGGTTGTCTCTAAGAAAAGTCCTACAGCCGTTAACAGTCAGGCACTGCTCATTTCAAAGCTTTAAAGCAATGCATGCTAAGTGGATCTTTCATCTTCAAACTTCATGTTCACCATTTTTCAGGGTAAATGTCATCGTTTCACAATTTTTCTCATCTCAAGGTGTTTGGAGACAGAAGAAGATTTTTCCCATGTGCCCATTTAGTTACGATATTTGGGCTTTTCTAAATTGTTCATCATTATTTGTGTTTTGTCATAAGGCATCTTTCAAAATGTCCTGAAAACTGCTTACTGGCTGTCAATTCTCAGAATTACTCTTGTCAATAAGTAACCTATTCCCTACTTTTGGAAATAGAACCAGTTTAAAAAAATAGTGGTGATGTGCCAGAAACATATTCGGAGTCAGTCCGCATATTCCTAAAGCAACGATAATCTTTCTAAGCCGGGGCTGTATGTGGGGTCCACCCTCAAAGCGCTCCTGTTTGGACTGGGCCACATGAAGGAAGAGGAGGCAGGAGATGGCGTGATTCCCAAGTTTACTTTAGGGATGGACAGCAGAGGGTAACATGAGACTGCAGACATGTCTCTCTGTTATTTTTATCTCCCAGATTAGAGGAGAAAATCATACTGGAATAAACATGTACTTAATACCTAATTTGGGGGTTTTGGAAAACTTTAGATCCAAAGGGATGACTGAGAGAGGGAGTGATTAAGGGTGGGCAGGAGGCAGCAGAGACGGAGAAGTTCCTCGGGAGCCATCCTGCCAGAACCGGAGCTGTATTTCATGGCTGCCATCATTAAGCGTGCTGGAGAGTAATATGGGTCAATTCCAGTCTCCCATTCCATCCCACCCTCTTTCCCCTCTTGGTATTCATAACTTTGTTCTCTACGTCTGTGTCTCTGTTTCTGCTTTGCAAATAAGATCATCTCTACCATTTTTCTAGATTCCACATATATGTGTTACTATATGGTATTTATTTTTCTGACTTACTTCACTCTGTATGACAGCCTTTTTATATACACTATTTTGTATAAAATAGGGAATGAATTATAACAGACTACAGCCGAGGGAACTCTAGTCAATGCTCTGTGGTGACTAAAATGGGAAGGAAGTCCAAGGAAGAGGGTTTATAATACCTGTGGCTGATTCACTTTGCTATACAGAAAACTAATAAAACATTTTAAAGCAACAATACTCCAATTACAAAAAAAAACAAAAAACAAAAAAAGAATGCTAGAGAGATTGGCAAAGAATCGTTTAGAGGAGATAGGCATTAGCCTGAGATATAAGCTGCTCTGATCATTTTGACATTGCTTTGGATGGGTAATTCACAGGGGCTTTTATTGGGATTTGCTTTTCAGAAGTCATTGATGATAAAGAGCCAGTTGATATCTACTTGATAAATGATTACTTCCTTAAGGGATCAAGGATTTTTCAAGGCCCTCCTCCCCCACCCATTTCAGACGTGCTAACACAGGGTGGGTGTCATCCCTTGCTCTCACTGGCAGAGTGGTGAATTGAAAACTGTGAGGAGTCCTCTGACAGAGACACCACTGTCCCACACTACTGGATACCCTACAGATCATGTGATTCAGTATTCTTCCATAAACACTTCTCTGAACCACTAGCTTTCAGGCTTTAATCAAATCACTGTTACTTCTCTGGACTGACCATGGTGAGCCAACTTTTAAAAACTCAACCTCTGAAGGGCTGAAAACTTGATTCTAAAGCAGTGTAGGCTTTGGAGTTAGCCATATTTGGGTTTGGTTCCAGTCCTGTTCTTATTATCAGGAGACTTTGGACACAATTTTTTTAACTTTAATGTCCCCCTCTGTAAACTGGAGATATGAGTACTTACGTCTCAGGGTTGCTGTGAGGATTACATGAGAAGATGTACATACAGAACCCAGGACAGTGCTTGGCACATAGGAGGCACTCAATACATGAGAGTTACTACTATTATTACTATTATACCATTATCATCACCACCATTATTCTACTGCTATAGGATAATTCCATAGATCAATAAACAAGCAAGAAATGCTCTTAAATAAAAGCAAAGAACTTATACATTGACATCTTGCAAGTGAAGCTTTATAATTTGTAACTGTGAATTCCTATATTTTTCATTACCAAAGTTTATCTAGAAAGTATTTAGTTGTCACTTTAAGAATGGGATGAAAATTACTTTAATTACTAATATTCAAATAGTGATTTTATTACTGAATATTATATGATGATACTTTTTTTTAATATGATGATACTTGATTGAATATTGTAGATGAAAATTAGGATTAGATAGAAAAAAAATATGACTCTTGATTCTCAGGAGTGAAAAGAATCCTGGAATTGACCCATGAATTTAGATATATTCCTGGAGAATTTCAAGAAGAGAATCAACAATTGTTTATAAATAAATCTTTAAACAAAAACTAAACATACCAAACAGTCACCAATTAGTGGCTATTTGCTGAATGGATTCTATATTGTCTATCATTTTTATATCTAGGATTTTAGGAGTTAGGGTGTGATTGTTACTTTTTGGATCAATTGACTGGGCTAAGGGAGGCCAAGATGACTCATAAAACATCATTTCTGAGTGTGTCTGTGAGGGTGATTCCAAAAGCATTTGAATCAAAACAAAAAGTAAAGATCATCCTCCCCAAAGTGGGTAGGCATCACACTATTTGTTGAGGGCCCTAATAGATCAAAAAGGGGGAGGAAGGGCAAATTTGCTCTCTGCTTTAGCTGGAACATATTATCTTCTCCTGACCTAAGACACTGGTTCCATGGTTTTTAGACCTTTAGGTTTGGATTAGAAAGGACTACACCACCAGCTTTCCTGGGTCCCCAGCTTGCAGGCAGCACTGTGGGGCTTCTTATCCTCCATAATCCTGTGATCTAATCCCTCATTCAGTTCAGTTCAATTCAGTCACTCAGTTGTGTCTGACTCTTTGTTTGCGACCCCATGGACAGCAGCACGCCAGACCTCCCTGTCCATCACCACCTCCTGGAGTGTTTACTCAAACTCATGTCCATTGAGTCGGTGATGCCATGCAACCATCTCATCCTCTGTCATCCCCTTCTCCTCCTGCCCTCAATCTTTCCCAGCATCAGGGTCCTTTCCAATGAGTCAACTATTCGCATCAGGTGGCCAAAGTATTGGAGTTTCAGCTTCAGCATCAGTCCTTGCAATGAACATTTAGGACTGATTTCCTTTAGGGTGGACTGGTTGGATCTTGTTGGAGTCCAAGGGACTCTCGAGTCTTCTCCAACACCACAGTTCAAAACCGTCAGTTCTTTGGTGCTCAGCTTTCTTTATAGTCCAGCTCTTACACCCATACATGACTACTGAAAAAACCATAGTGTTGACTAGATGGACCTTTGTTGGCAAAGTAATGTCTCTGCTTTTTAATATGCTATCTAGGTTGGTCATAACTCTCCTTCCAAGGAGTAAGCGTCTTTTAATTTCATGGCTGCAGTTACCATCTGCAGTGATTTTGGAGCCCAGAAAAATAAAGTCAGCCACTGTCTCCACTGTTTCCCCATCTATTTGCCATGAAGTGATGGGACCAGATGCCATGATCTTAGTTTTTTGAATGTTGAGCTTTAAGCCAACTTTTTCACTCTCCTCATTTGCTTTGATCAAGAGGTTCTTTAGTTCTTCTTCGCTTTCTGCTATAAGGGTGGTGTCATCTGCATATCTGAGGTTATTGATATTTCTCCCGGCAATCTTGAGTCCAGCTTGTGTTTCATCTAGCCCAGCATTTCTCATGATGTACTCTGCATATAAGTTAAACAAGCAGGGTGACAATGCAAAGCCTTGACATACTCCTTTTCCTATTGGGAACCAGTCTGTTGTTCCATGTCAGGTTCTAACTGTTGCTTCCTGACCTGCATACAGATTTCTCAAGAGACAGGTCAGGTGGTCTGGTATGCCTATCTCTTTCAGAATTTTCGGCAGTTTGTTGTGATCCACACACTCAAAGGCTTTGACATAGTCAATAAAGCAGAAATAGATGTTTTTCTGGAACTCTCTTGCTTTTTTGATGATACAGCGTATGTTGGCAATTTGATATCTGGTTCCTCCACCTTTTCCAAAACCAGCTTGAACATCTAAAAGTTCATGGTTCACATATTGTTGAAGCCTGGCTTGGAGAATTTTGAGCATTACTTCACTAGCATGTGAGATGAGTGCAATTGTGAGGTAGTTTCAGCTTTCTTTGGCATTGCCTTTCTTAGGGATTGGTATGAAGACTGACCTTTTTCAGTCCTGTGACCACTGCTGAGTTTTCCAAATTTGCTGACATATTGAGTGCAGTACTTTCAGAGCATCATCTTTTAGGATTTTAAATAGCTCAACTGGAATTCCATCACATCCACTAGCTTTGTTCATAGTGATGCTTTCTGAGGCCCACTTGACTTCACATTCCAGGATGTCTGGCTCTAGGTGACTGATCACACCATTGTGATTATCTGGGTCATGAAGATCTTTTTTTGTACAGTTCTATGTATTCTTGCCACCTCTTCTTAATATCTTCTGCTTCTGTTAGGTCCATACCATTTCTGTCCTTTATTGAGCCCATCTTTGCATGAAATGCTGCCTTGGTATCTCTAATTTTCCTGGAGAGATCTCTAGTCTTTCTCATTCTATTGTTTTCCTCTCTTTCTTTACATTAATCACCGAGGAAGGCTTTCTTATCTCTCCTTGCTATTCTTTGGAACTCTGCATTCAAATGGTTACATTTTTCCTTTCCTCTTTTGCTTTTCACTTCTCTTCTTTTCACAGCTATTTATAAGGCCTCCTCAGACAGCCATTTTGCTTTTTACCATTTCTTTTTCTTGGGGATGATCTTGATCCCTGTCTCCTGTACAATGTCACAAACCTTCCATCCATAGTTCATCAGGCACTCTCTGTCTATCAGATCTAGTGCATTAAATCTATTTCTCACTTCCACTGTATAATCATAAGGGATTTGATTTAGGTCATACCTGAATGGTCTAGTGGTTTTCCCTACTTTCGTCAATTTAGTCTGAATTTGGCAATAAGGAGTTCATGATCTGAGCCAGAGTCAGCTCCTGATCTTGTTTTTGCTGACTGTATAGAGCTTCTCCATCTTTGGCTGCAAAGAATATAATCAATCTGATTTCGGTGTTGACCATCTGGTGATGTCCATATGTAGAGTCTTCTCTTGTGTTGTTAGAAGAGGATGTTTGCTATGACCAGTGCATTCTCTTGGCAAAACTCTATCAGCCTTTGCCCTGCTTCATTCTGTACTCCAAGGCCAAATTTGCCTGTTAATCCAGGTATCTCTTCACTTCCTACTTTTGCATTCCAGTCCCATTTAATGAAAAGGACATATTTTTGGGGTGTTAGTTCTAGAAGGTCTTGTAGTTATTCATAGAACTGTTCAATTTCAGCTTCTTCAGCATTACTGGTCGGGGCATAGACTTGAATTACTGTGATATTAAATGGTTTGCCTTGGAAATGAACAGAGATCATTCTGTCATTTTTGAGATTGCATCCAAGTATTGCATTCTGAAATCTTTTGTTGACTATGATGGCCACTCCATTTCTTATAAGGGATTCTTGCACATAGGAGTTGATATAATGGTCATCTGAGTTAAATTCATCCATTCCAGTCCATCTTAGTTCTTTGATTCCTAAAATGTTGATGTTCACTCCTGCTGTCTCTTGTTTGACCATTTCCAATTTGCCTTGATTCATGGACCTAACATTTCAGGTTCCTATGCAATATTGCCCTTTACAGCATCAGACATTGCTTCCATCATAGTCACATCCACAACTGGGTGGTGTATTTGCTTTGGCTCCATCTCTTCATTCTTTCTGGAATTATTTCTCCCCTGATTTCCAGTAGCATATTGGAGCCACCACTTGCCACTAATCCCTCATAATATATCCTTTTATATATATATATATATATATGTATATATATACTATATCCTATTGGTTGTGTTTCTCTGGAGAACCCTGACATGGGGTAAGCCACAAACATTACATGTGCATAGAGTGCACTCTTTTTAAGAAGCCTCCTTTTTCTCAACTAAATCTTGAAAATGAACTTGTCACAACTCAAGGAAATGGAATGAAACTGGGGCTCTCAGCAAAAAAAGAAAACTGCCTCATCTGAGTCTTGCAAACACAGCCTATGATAAGTCAAAATATATGATGATTAAGAAGAACACAGGAGGAGTGATAAGCTGTTAAGAATAAAAGGAAAGAAGATTTTGACTAAACTCTGATAACATTCACCTACTTAATGATCAGCAGAAATTCCAGTTTGAAGCAGAGGTTAAATCCTCTGCTATGAAAGCACGATTTTTTTAATTGTCTCACTATCATGCATTACATTGAATTTTTAAAATTCATTAATTTTTGGCCATGCTAGGTCCTTGCTGTTATGCAGTCTTTTCTCTAGTTGCAGAGAGCAAGGGCTACTCTTCACTGCAGTATGTGGCCTTCTCACTGTAGCAGCTTCTCTTGTTGAGGTTCCCATGCTCTATAGTTGTAGTTCGTGGGCTTTTTTGCTCTGTGGTGTGTGGAATCTTCCTGAACCAGGTATCAAACCTGTGTCTCCTACATTGGCAGACGGCTTCTGTACCACTGAGCCACCAGGGAAGCCCCAGTTTTTGATATTAGATTTGAAATTGTGAGCAACCATGCCTGAGGATTGGGTAGCCATGGTGGTTATAGCCCATGACAAGGTGGGGACAATACTCTTTCATGGCCCCTAATGGCTGATCATCACTGGGTACAAATGAGGAGCAAATGTGGATCTCAAAAGGTTTCATGTATTAGCTTACTGAATTCTCACAACAACCTTGTAATGTAGGGACTGTTATTTATTCCACCTATAGATTAGGAAACTGAAGCTTAGCAAGCTTAAGTGATATCCTCAAGTTACATTGTTTAGAGATGAGATATGAACTCGCCTGCCTGTCTCTCAACTCCCTTGTTCTTAACCATGAGTCCATGGAACCAGAAGTCAGAAAGAGAGGAAGCCTCATCCTCAAGCTGACTGAATGGGTGCTTTCATCGTGAATGAATATAATTTTATAGAGACCCAGAGCTGAGAGAAGAACCCAGGCAAACTGCTAGCCTCAAAAGTGCTAGAGTCAGGTTACCTTAGGGTCAGAGATTTGGGGGCCCCGTCAAGCTCTTCAGTGCTTCTACTAGAGTCAAACAGGTGATAGACTGCATTTGGACCACTCCCTGTAGTGTATTAACTGTGTGATTTTGGAGCAGTCAAGCACTGTTAGCTCTCGGAGCCTATTTGTTATCTGTGAAAATGTGGTTAGCAAGAGTACTTCCCTACAGTAGAGTTACTCTTGCTGCTCAGCATGCTTGACTCTCACCCTGCACAAAGATTCCAAAGTTCCTTCAGAGTTCTGTCCTCTACCCTACTATCAGTTCACGTGGTTTGGCTGTGTTGTCTGAGATGAAGATCTAGACAATAGAAGTGCTGTACTACCAGAGCCATGGAAATAAGATCTGGTGAGAGTCAATGAGATGGGATGAGATTTGGGCCCAGGTTCTTGGGCCATTCATTGCTGAGAATGAAGCAGGCATAGAGGAAGCCAAAGTCAAGCAGTAGAAAGAAATATCATCTGAACCTTGAATCAGGTTGTACCTGAAGCCAAACGTACCAATGGTCTTTTCAGTTAAATGACTTAGTTGCCGCATATCTTCTACACAATAATGGAAATGTGATCTGGTGAGGGTCAGTGAGATGAGATGAGATTTATGCCCAGGCTCTTGGACTGTTTATTGCTGAGAGTACATAATACTTTGTCTTAACTATACTGTCTACTTGTTGTAAGGATAAAATATATTTCAATATAAACAATTAACAAAGTTTCTGATGCATATTAAATACACAATAATATTAAACCTATACTATGGGAATTTAATTATTTTCATACTTTTAGATTTTTCCTTTATATATATATTTATTTCCTTTAAGTCTTAGTAATATTCTTCATGTGACGATGAAGTGTTGTAGCTCACAAATATGAAAAATCTCATGCCTAACTACTAATTGCATATATAGATAAAAATTAGATTATCTGGTTATAATATACAATTATATTGTATTCTTGAAATCAATTTGATAACACTATAAAAAGTCATTAAAGTGTCCATTGTTTTAGATCTAGAAATTTACTTCTGACACACTCACTCTTATGGAAGCTATATAAAATTCAGAGAAGATTTATGTATCACAGTATTATTAATAATAGTGAAAATGGAAAGAAATTCCTAATTGCTTAACTGTTGTTCAGCTATTGTACTGTTGCTTCTTAGCCAGGGGAATGGCTAAGAAAATTATAAGCCAGCCACAGAACTGAATATTTTATACCCATTGAATAAAGATATTTACAGACAGCTGTTTATTATAAGGAAAAATGAACATGCTATAATGTTAAATGGCCAAGGGATACTGAAATGTACACATATTAATAATTTATTCATATTAAAAGTTTTATGCATATTGTTTCATATATACACACGAAAGATGAAGGAAAACACCAAAATATTTGCCAGAGAGGTTCAGAGTTCCAGACACATGCAACATCCTGTATGAATGAGAAGTTACCCTCTTCTGTGTCAGAGTGATGACTCAGGCTCTTAAAATGCGTTAACAACTACTTCTAGAAAAAATATTTGGGCTTTTGAACCAGGGGCCCAACTCAGACTCATCTATCAGTTTTCCCTGGCAGGGATTTAAAGGACGCAAACTGAAGACCATTTCCCCAGACAGCTGTGGTGAAGTATGAAAGTAGGATCCCTTCTAAGTGGTATTCCATTCATCCTTTGCATTTCCCTTCTTCAGATGCCAGTTAAAAATATCCTGGTAGGTGGAGACATTCTCCAGCTCACTCTAGACCAAGGGAGAATCTATCCTAATATTGTAGCAAACCCACGTTTCTCTGCTTCATCATGAAGATTTTTGTACCTTTCCCTTTCCAATAACAATAGTTACGATTGATTAAATGTGCTTTTTCTATCAGACTCAGTGTTTGGTGCGCTGTGTTTGCTCAGTCGCTCAGCTGTGTCCAACTCTTTGTAAGCCCATGGACTGTAGCCCACCAGGTTCCTCTGACCATGGAATTTTCCAGGCAAGAATACTGGAATAGGTTGCCATTTCCTACCGCAGGAGATTTTCCTGACCCAAGGATGGAACCTGCTCTTCTTGTGTCTCCTGCATTGGCAGGTGAATTCTTTATTGCTGTGCCACCTGGGAAGACTCCCAGTGTTTGGTGCTTCATGCTTTTTATATAATGCAACATTCTGTGAGTTAGATATTATCTTCATTTTACAAAAGAAGAAACAGGCTCAGGGAGGGTCAATGACTTGCCCAAAGCCACAGGGATGAAGCACAAGCTGGAATCAAGATTGCCAGGAGAAATCTCAATAGCCTCAGATATGCAGATGACACCACCCTCATGGTAGAAAGTGAACAGGAACGAAAGAGCCTCTTGATGAGGTGAAAGGGGAGCATGAAAAAGCTGGCTTAAAAGCTAAGATCATAGCATGCAGTCCCATCACTTCTTGGCAAATAGATGGGGAAACAATGGAAACAGTGAAAGACTTTATTTTCTTGGGCTCCAAAATCACTGCAGATGGTGACTGCAGCCATGAAATTAAAAGATGCTTGCTCCTTGGAAGAAAAGCTATGACCAACCTGCACAGCTTATTAAAAAGCATAGACACTACTTTGCAAAGACCTGCATAGTCAAAGTTATGTTTTCTTCAGTAGTCATGTATGGATGTGAGAGTTGGACCATAAAGAAAGCTGAACGCCAAAGTATTGATGCTTTTGAACTGTGGTGCTGGAGAAGACTTTTGAGCATCCCTTGGACAGCAAGGAGATCCAACTAATCAATCCTAGGGGAAATCAACCCCGAATATTCACTGGAAGGACTGATGCTGAAGCTGAAGCTCCAATACTTTGGCTACCTGATGTAAAGACCTGACTGTTTGGAAAAGACCCTGATTCTGGGTAAGATTGAAGGCAGGAGGAGAAAAGGATGACAGAGTATGAGATGGTTAGATGGCATCATAAGTTTGGGAGATGGTGAGGGACAGGGAGGCCTGGAATTCTACAGTCCATTCTATAGGGTTGCAAAGAGTCGGACATGATTGAGCGACTGAACAACAGCAACAAAGAAGTTCACGGACTTTTTCTTTCATGAGCTCTGGCCTTTTGATGGCAAGAATGGCAAGGACTGACTGATCTTTTAGACTGTGCTGCAGTCTTAGGAGCTTGAGTGAGGGCACTATCTTGGCACCAATCAGAAACCCTTGAGAGCTCCTTTGACTTTGAGCAAGACAGTAGTTAAATATTTCAACCTTGGCTTTCTTGTCTGTAAAATGGGGACAACTCCTGAAACACAGTGCTTGGAAGGACCAGATAAAATTTCAGAGCACATTTAAATTAAAATGATTGGTCTTAATGAATGTGTCAGGAGGTTGTGAATGGCTTTTAGATGGTACATCCAACTTATCTGTAAATGCTATTAATAGGGGAAGCAGTGAAATGAATTTGTGTTTTCTTCTTGTTTCTTATGCTGAAAGTGGGGAGGATGTAATCTAAGCTGGAATGAGATAATTAGAGATGAGTTCAAGAACAGCATCCCTTCCGACTCATAGTATCTGGCTGTCCCTGAATTAGAAACTTAGAATTTTAGAGCTTGGAGAGCATCTCTTTGTTTCACACTTAAGAAATCTGAGGCCCAAAGAGGAAAGTGACTGACCCAAGGGGATATAATTATCTCAATAAAAATTGGTATGATGCCTATGCTGAGAGAATAAGGTCTGTTTTTAACAGGGGGAATTTCACAAGAAATGGGGTCCAGTTATTTGTAAATAAGCAAGGCATAGTATTCAGCAAGGCATAGTATTCCGGTGGTAGGCCTATGGTTTTTCTCTGTCATTAAGGCTTCCTTGAGTCAGTGGGCTTATGACTCAAGGTGTAAAATCCCTTGGGGCAACACTCTTCAGCTCTTGGTACACAGATGGCCATGTGACCTTGAAAACAAGGCCAGACACGGTGCCTCCACACCGTGTGATATACGAACAGCGGACAGAGAGGGTCCGTCTTCCTTTCGATCGTTCATCTGCCGCGTGTACGCTAGGAGAGGCCCGTGGCCTTCACTCCCAATGTGCAGGGAGATACTCAGATGATACCAATGAACAGTCAGAAGTGCAGCCAAGAGAGGAAGAGAGCATATATGATGACTGAACTCACGTCCCTGGACTCGGCCCCGACTTAAGTCCAGGGATTCCAGCCAATGAAGCTCTTTCTGCACCGTTATTCAGAACAGTTGAACGCAGTTGGGAAGGAGCTCTGGAAACCTGTAAGGACTGGGTGGGGCAACTGTATAAGTTGATGAAGCTGAACAGATCATTTGTGGAAGCCTGTTTCTGGGGAAGGGATTCAGTGTGGAGGGATGAATCGTGAAGAAGAGAGCAGTTACCTCTGGTCTGATCTGGGGAGCAGATAAGGCCACCCCTCCATCTCCACACTGACCCAGTACTCAAAAAAGCCACCACCAGAATCCATTGTTTGGATGAAGTCAGACGTTCTCAAAGTATATTCTTCTGAATACCCCATATTAAAGGCCCCCATATACAAGGACTGTGTGTTCAAATACATTTATTTTCCTTTGTTGTTGTTGTTTAGTCACTAAGTCATGTCTGACTCTTTTTGCGACCCCATGGACTGTAGCCCACCAGGCTTCTCTGTCCATGGGATTTCCCAGGCAAGAACACTGAAGTGGGTTGCCATTTCCTTCTCCAGAGCATCTTCCTGACCCAGGGGTTGAACCCATGTCTCTTGCATTAGCAAGTGGGTTCTTTACTTCAGAACTTTTTAGATGTAACTCTCCTAATGTTCTTTGAGGATCTCCAAGAGGCAACTGGAGTATATATTCCCTAACCTTTTAATTCCGAGAACTCTTTGTTTTGTTTTCCTTTGGCTGGAGGCACCTCTCATAAAAACATCCTTTGATGGGTCTTGGATTAAGGCCCAGGAAGACCTCTGCTAAGTAACATACTGCTGGGGCAAAGTAGCGTTATTCTATCCTCTATTCCTGCCACAAAGTGCTGGAGGCGCAGAGCAGAGAATGGTGTGAAGGGCTAAGAGGCCAAGGATGGAATGTGGGAAAGAGGAGGAGGAAAGAGGAAGAGGAAGGAAGAACACGGGGCCAGTTCAGAGAGCAGGTAAAGTGAAGTGATGACACCTGGGGGAAGTCAAGGCCCTGAGCCTCTTGATAACTACGGCAGACAGACAGGTGATGACCTTCTTGAACTGAGTTTTGTGACTCTAATTACCTCCTAAAAGCAAGTGAAATAGGTACTTGAGAGAGACAAAGAATTATTTTTCATTTTAACACTTAATCCCAAAACAGCATTGATCGTATGGCTTCTTATATAAGAGACACTGAGAAACATAGTAGTCTTCAAGAGTGAATTTACAGGAGGCACAGAAGCATCCTTCATGATGACTGTTTTCTCTGTTCACATTCAACAAATAAAACAGAGGCTTAACATGAAGTAATAGCCTTTTGTCCTCCAGGTGGCACTAGTGGTGAAGAACCCACCTGCCAATGCAGGAGACATAAGAGACGCGGGTCCGATCCCTGGGTCAGGAAGATCCCCTGGAGGAGGGCATGGTAACCCACTCCAGGAGAGGGGCAGCTAACAAGTTAACCCAGTGGAGATCAACGGTGTGCACAGAGTCAATTATTGCCTTCATTAATGCTACTGGAGGAAGTTGAGAATAAGAATGAGTAAAAGGTACAAACCTACACACCTGAATGAAAGGTATGTAGGGCAGAACCATTTTGAAAGCAGGGGGAGGAACAGTAGGGAGAAGGGGAAGGAAGGGTGGAAGGGCTCGGGTGGAAGCAGTGTAGAGACTCTCAATGATTCACCTTGGAGGCCATAGAATTAGATTTAAATGTGGGTGAAATTCTCAGAAAGCAGATAAGATACAATGAGGCCTAGCTCTGAAGCCACAAACCAAAACCTGTAGGAACAATATGCAACCCAGGATTCAGAATGATTGTATTTCCAAATGGAAGAGACCCCCAACACTCAGATTAAATATGACGATTGAGTCATTAATTTACAAACAACGCAAGCACAGTTGAAAAATATCATGAAAGCCAAATTTCAGTGTTTGCTGATGTAAATGTACTGTACCCTGTCTGTTTCAGAGGAAAGCTAACAACCTGACCCTCCTAACAGTTTCAATAGCACTTTTGTGTGTCCTTCCCTTTGAATACTGTTCCCTTTGGTCACTTTGCATGCACAGTCCAGTACTTGGCTTCCAGGTTGTGATGGTCTATTCAGGTTCCCCAAATCCCTAAACCCCAACTTGATCAATCATTGTACCATTTGCTCAAATCTTGGGTTTCTTCTGAGAATATCAGGGAATATTTAGTTCCCACAAAACCTATGAGCTCTATCAATACTTGTTTATCTTTAATAATATGAAACTAAGATGTGGTAGAGAAAGAGGCAGTAGAAGTTGCTCAGTGACCTCAATTTACATGAGCTTTCATAAGAAAATGCTAGATAGGATGTGAGAATGGGCTCAGAGGGCTGGGAAGTGGGGCTTGGCAAGGGCAAAGCTGTTTACTCCTCCAAACAAAGGCTGTGTGGAGGGGAGAGGAAAGTACTAACAGGTTTCATGGGTTCCAAACAAGAGGAATCATGTGAGATAGACCATGAGTCATGGAAAAGTCACTTACAGATGAAAAAACTGAAGGCCAAGTAGACTGGCATTTGTCTTTGCCATTAGTTCAGTTCAGTTCAGTCGCTCAGTCATGTCCAACTCTTTGCAACCCCATGAACTGCAGCATGCCAGGCCTCCCTGTCCATTACCAACTCCTGGAATTTACTCAAACTCATACCCGTCAAGTCGGTGATGCCATCCAGCCATCTCATCCTCTGTCGTCCCCTTCTCCTCCTGCCCCCAATCCCTCCCAGCATCAGGGTCTTTTCCAATGAGTCAACTCTTCGCATGAGGTGGCCAAAGTATTGGAGTTTCAGCTTCAACATCAGTCCTTCCAATGAACACCCAGGACTGATCTCCTTTAGGATGGACTGGTTGGATGTCCTTGTAGTCCCAGGGACTCTCAAGAGTCTTCTCCAACACCACAGTTCAAAAGCATCAAATCTTCAGCACTCAGCTTTCTTCACAGTCCAACTCTCACATCCATACGTGACCACTGGAAAAACCATAGCCTTGACTAGACGGACATTTGTTGTCAAAGTATTGTCTCTGCTTTTTAATATGCTATCTAGTTTGGTCATAATTTTCCTTCCAAGGAGTAAGCGTCTTTTAATTTCATGGCTGCAATCACCATCTGCAGTGATTTTGGAGCCCAGAAAAATAAAGTTAGCCACTGTTTCCACTGTTTCCCCATCTATTTCCCATGAGGTGGTGGGACCAGATGCCATGATCTTAGTTTTCTGAATGTTGAGCTTTAAGCCAACTTTTTCACTCTCTTCTTTCACTTTCATCAAGAGACTTTTTAGTTCCTCTTCACTTTCTGCCATAAGGGTGGTGTCATCTGCATATCTGAGGTTATTGATATTTCTCCCGGCAATCTTGATTCCAGCTTGTGCTTCCTCCAGCCCAGCATTTCTCATGATGTACTCTGCATATAAGTTAAATAAGCAGGGTGACAATATACAGCCTTGGCATACTCCTTTTCCTATTTGGAACCAGTCTGTTGTTCCATGTCCAGTTCTAACTGTTGCTTCCTGACCTGCATACAGGTTTCTCAAGAGACAGGTCAGGTGGTCTGGTATGCCCATCTCTTGAAGAATTTTCCACAGTTTCTTGTGATTCAAACAGTCGAAGGCTTTGGCATAGTCAATAAAGCAGAAATAGATGTTTTTCTGAAACTCTCTTGCTTTTTTGATGATCCAGCAAATGTTGGCAATTTGATCTCTGGTTCCTCTGCCTTTTCTAAAACCAGCTTGAACATCTGGAAGTTCTCGGTTCACGTATTGCTGAAGCCTGGCTTGGAGAATTTTGAGCATTACTTTACTAGCATGTGAGCTGAGTGCAATTGTGCGGTAGTTTGAGCATTCTTTGGGATTGCCTTTCTTAGTGATTGGAATGAAAACTGACCTTTTCCAGTCCTGTGGGCACTGCTGAGTTTTCCAAATTTGCTGGCATATTGAGTGCAGCACTTTCACAGCATCATCTTTTAGGATTTGAAATAGCTCAACCAGGATTCCAACACATCCACTAGCTTTGTTCATAGTGATGCTTTCTAAGGCCCACTTGACTTCACATTCCAGGATGTCTGGCTCTAGGTGAGTGATCACACCATCGTGATTATCTGGGTCATGAAGATCTTTTTTGTACAGTTCTTCTGTGTATTCTTGCCACCTCTTCTTAATATCTTCTGCTTCTGTTAGGTCCATACCATTTCTATTCTTTATTGAGCCCATTTTTGCATGAAATGTTCCCTTGGTATCTCTAATTTTCTTGAAGAGATCTCTAGACTTTCCCATTCTGTTGTTTTCCTCTATTTCTTTGCATTGATGGCTGAGGAAGGCTTTCTTATCTCTCCTGGCTAGTCTTTGGAACTCTGCATTCAAATGGGAATATCTTTCCTTTTCTCCTTTGCTTTTCACTTCTCTTCATTTCACAGCTATTTGTAAGGCCTCCTCAGACAACCATTTTGCCTTTTTGCATTTCTTTTCCATGGGGATGGTCTTGAAAGTGGCAAAGCCAAGATTAGAGTCTAAACCTCTGGACTCCGAGGTCAGTGTTGTGTTTGCAACACAACTTGGACAGATTGCAAGTGCAGAGAGAGCTGTTTTGCTGTCCTGAGAACCAGGCTGATTCTGAGCGGGCAGAAAAGCACAGGGGAGATTGGTTACACTTGGGAAATTTCCCCAGATCAACAGAAAGAGAAGGGAGATGTGTGTTTGTAAACTGCAAACTTTTTGAAATTTGCTTCCTGTGTCTTAACAAGCTCCTGAACACCAGGAAAAGACAGAGAAGCCTCTCCATGTGGGAGGTCTCAGAGGCAGACAGACGATGCATGAAGAATACCCATGCCAGGCTGGCGGGCATCTGTTCATATTTCAGGAAAAGGGCAATGATATCGATGGAATCCTTCTGCAGGGGAAAAGAGGCTCCACACGCTGAGTAAGTTACACAGTTCAGCTTCTTAACAGACAGCATAAATCCTCTGTGGTCACTTGACCTCACCCTGTGGCTTCCTCCTCGCGGATCTGACCCACTTTTACCAGCCCTCCGGAGAGGAGAAGCTCTTTTCCCAGTAAGCCCCAGCGTCTTTCCACCGTTCTGATTTGTGGGCAGTCCCTATAGGAACCTGAGTCCCTGTCACCAGCTTCAGTGAGACTCCAGTATTGCCCAGCTGGAAGGGGAAAGAGTACCTGCCAAAACACTTCCTACCCCCTTATCCACCCCCTGTTGACATTTCACTAAATGTAATGTCACATGATGTAATGTCACCCTCATAGGTCAGGCTTTCTCTGTTGGTTGGTGCCTCAGGGGGTCTTTAGGTTGAGAACTGTTGGAAGCCCTTTGGGCTGGAGGCTAAGATACAGGTATTAGAGCGACAATGACAAATGAGGATGGTGCCAACAGAGACTGTTCAAATAAACAGTTGGATGCTTGGAAGTACAGCCCGAAGACCTCAGATCTTTCTCTCTCCTCTGTTTCTTTTTCTCCCAAAACAGAAGATTAAGTTTGCTGTGAACATGAGCTGATGAAAAGAATTCAAATAGTGCTTTGAATAGGACCCCAGTCAGACCCACAGGAGAGCTACAAATTGCTTTTGGAGACACCAGTCTCCCTTTACAGAAAGTTAGCATAAAGCCCACATATCTTCTTTCTATAAGGTACTAACTTGTAAATTAACCTTTAATGGTGTATAAATGATGTTCTGAAAGAACTGCTTATGCAGCTATATTTATGATCTAGAAAATTGCAAATATTTACAAGATTATAGGTGTTAATGGTCTGTCAAAAATGTTTGTATATTGTACATACATTAAACCCTGGTTTCAGACCACCCTGGTATAAAAGACCACCACTCTCCAGTCCCATATAGTGTTTCGCTTTGATTCCATATATGCCAATCCCTATAATTAGCCTGTTCCCTAATATAGATCAAGTCCACTTTATAGGGAATTCTCCCGATAGTTTTCATTTAGTTTAAATCCAGGACCCAGGCCGCCTATGTAAACTGTTTGCTAAATGGCCCGGGATGGCCAATCGATCTTATGTCAACCCTTCGGAGGCTGCTGGGCCATGGCCTGTGAACTTGTCCGTCTTGTTTCTGAGTGGGCCCCACTGCAGGGTCTAAGTGCCTCCAGCTTGATTGCTTCCCTGAAATAAAATTAAGCATATGTGTGCGCTCCCAGGACTTGGGCTCTGCTGAGGTTCGGTCGTGCCGCAGACAGAACTCATTTCAAAGAGCGACAATGGCACCTTAACTCTGGTGCTAGACACCCGAAAGGACGCAGGGCAGAAGGGGACGCTCTCCTTTCTCCCTCACTGTTAATCCCTTCCCTGTGGTTACTGTGGCTCCTTTCTCTGGGCACGTCAGGAAGGAAAGAAAAAGGGTCACAGGTTGTTTGGAAATGGTTCTTCCATCCTAGTTTGTGATCTCATTTGCACATTTTCATTAATGTCAAACTGTCTCCACGGCTGTCTCAAGGTGATGGGTCTCCCAAGGCCTTTGCCAGAGCTGTGTCTGCTTCGCAGGAATTCAGAGAGCAGAGCTTCTTTTCAAATGTTATGAGAGGAGCTCTCTTCCCACCTACTGCCCTGAAAACTCGCAGGAAAATGTTTGCCGAAGTTCTGCGGTGAAGAGATGAACTTTTGAATTTTTACCTAGCTCATCACACAGTCCCTCCCTCCCACCCCCTTCCCTCCCCCACCCCACCCTCTCAAACAGAGCAGGGAAATAAAGGAATCAATTTTTCTTTAAAGTCCTCTAATGAGCCTTGACAACACACACTTAATTTTCTTGAAAATAAAATAGGTGTTTGGGTTTCTGCGGATGGACTGAAACCACTGAAGTCTCAGCAGAGGTCTTGAATGGAGCCAGCCCGTCGGCTCTGGGCTCCAGATGAGGAGTAGGACGCTCCAGAGAGAAGGGGAGAGGCTCTAGGCCCTGGGAGGTCTGTGTCAGGGAGGGCGGCCTTGCCAGGCCTCCTCAGCTCTCTCAGAGATGGTTCTCAGAGCAACCGCGCCTTCGCACGCCCCCAGCATTTAGGAAAGATACCGGGATGCTTTCGAGCGCTTCCCTACAGAATTCCACTGGCGCTCTTCTGGACATCTCTCTACCTTAAAATGCCTATCAGACCCTTTTGGTTAACGATTCACTACCTAGGATTTTGATCCTTTGGGGACCCATGCAGGAAGAGACGTACTTCTCAGAGTTTATCCCAGGATGTCAGAAACACCCACTGGAGTTACAGAAGCACCTGGGTTCAGACTACAGAGGAGAACTGATGCCTATTTAATTCAATTTCTATCAACTCAGGGTGTTTCTGTTGGTTCTGCGACAATGGCAGTTCTTTTTATTAATAACAAAATGGGGAAACTATTTCTCAATAAGTGTAACTGGTGTATATCTGTCAAACTATGGACTTGGAGAGGAAAGGAACAATGACAAGGTCCATGGAGGTGAAAAGTGAGGAGCCACTGGTTTAGGGGGGCTTTGTGTGGGCTACAGAGCACCAAGTCATCACCTGTTTTATTCAGATGCCAAGTGAGGAAGCTGAAAAGTAAACACAAGATCAGATCCCAATTAGGGACAGATTCCAATCTCTGTTCAATTGCCTCTTATGTTTATCGAGGAAAACAAATGACTGAACAGTCATATGTACTATATTTGCATTTTCTCACAAGAGGGTTATAAGTATGCTAGCTTTTGCTCTTACTCAGGAAGTGATCTTCTTTAAGATGGACACTTAAAATTAGGGAGCAGTCTGGGTACCAAAAAGGTGATGCTGGGCCCTGGCTGTTTCCCAGTTGTTTAAGAGGGAGGAGCCTGGAATAGTCACACAAATAGCCATGCATCTATTCCTCCTAGTGAGAATGGCAGGGCCTGGGAGGAATTCATCAATTGTTTCAAATCTTTGCTTTTCTTTTTTTTTTAAATACAAAAAACATTATGGGTTTGGCAAAATTCCAGACATACTTTACCAAGTGCTTTCTTCCTTCATTTTTAAATCCCCAGTGTATTTCAAATGCAATCCCTATGTTACTGATTCATTTACGCTTAACTCATCAAGAATGCTGGTTGGGATGAATTAGTCGATGCCCAAGAAGAAGGTTGGTCTCCTTTTAAAGAAGATGTTAGGAACCTTTTCCCCACTCCACCACTGTTTGCCAAATACAGTTCAAAGTGAATCAGCATCCCGCCACCTCCCCCACTGCCAATTTTTAATAACATTAGAAAAGCCATTTCCAAAGAGCACTAAATTTGGGGAAATTCTTCATTCCACTCTCCCTCATTTAAAAACCCTTGTGTATTTTAAGGGAAATCTAATCCATATGCTTCTGGTTCATTTACACTTGAATCATTAAAATGTTGTTTGGAACAGCCACTTGGTGAACAGAAATGAGTATGAGTCTCTTTTATTATTATTTTGTCAGACTCTTTTCTGCAAAACAGGAAGTCACGCTGGGAAAGTTGACTATCCAAAAGTTTAAATTTGGTATGATAATTTTTAGGCCACCATGGTTTCGATAAATCTATTTTTGGTTATCCTCACATGAAACCCAGGGCAGCTCTCTGCTTGAATGGCAGATGCATGATCATAATTGCATGTAATGAGCCAAATTGCATCTGTGAATAAGTTACTTCCTTTAAGTAATTTGAATGGAGTGTGTGTGCATGTGTGTGATAACAAATTCTTTGGATACTAAATATACCTGGTAAGATGGGACTGAGAAAGAGGAGAGAAGAGAACATATATGAAACAGTTTATGTGTTTCCACACACATTAATGGGGTAACACCCAGGATATAGTCTTCTTCAGTCCTGGCTGAAGACTAGTGAAGGTCACTGAACCCGTGTCATCAAGATCACTAACAAACTAGAGGGGCAAATTGTTACCATCTCTTGTTCTTTCTCCTCTATGACAATGCATGCCCGTGGACTTCACTGTCTTTTTAAATCCTTTTTGTCCTTCTCCCCTGAATCTCTTGATACAAGTTATACTGGGAACATTCACCTACTCCAGCCTTTTCCTCTTACAGAAGCAGAAACAGAAGTCCAAGAGTTCATAACAAAAAGTAGGACATAGAAGGTTTGATTTCTGAAGTCCAATTGTGATGCAAGGGTTAAAATTGAGGACTTGTGAAGTGCTTTTGAATACTGACTCTGCCACTCAGTCGCTGGTGATCTTAGGACTGTTACTTAACTTTGCTATGTCTTTTTTCTCTCAAAAGTAGACATAATAATAGTACCTAAACTATGGAGTGGTTGTGAAGATTACATAAGCCACTCCATACAGTGATGTTCAGATGCAATAAACACTCAAGAAATCATGGCTGTCTTATCTATATGACATTTTAAAATAAAACCTCAGTACTTAAGAAAGCAGAAAATTCTTAGCTTTTGTGGCAGTTTACAAGTAATATGCATTGTACCAAGATTACAGTGATGATTATACAAAAGTACCAGCCAGATTTTTTAAAATTACATTGTTGGTTAAAAAGAAATAGTCTAAACAAGTGTCAGATTTTTCAATAAATATTTACGAATAGTCAAGAAATAAGCAAGCAAAAATCATGGCTGACACTCTTTCTGCTCCTCTTCACAGTCACTCTATATCACTAAAAATTTGGAATTTCATCAAGGCAGAAGGATGTGCCTACTATTTTATGAGTAGAGAGACCAGGGTAGCTGCAGTGAACTGGGTGATCTGTGTATGTTCTAAAGTCCTCTCTCTACCAGCCCTTTATTCCAAATTCTGCCTTGTGATGGGCAGGCTTGAGGTACACCCAACTCTGCAGCAAAAAGCATATGGATGGACTCAGCACATTCCCAACATGGGACCTGAGCAAAACCCTCACATGCCATAGTGATGAATGTGAAAACAAAATGGAGGTTATTTAGAGGGAAAAAACAGCATGACAGCCATCATGTATTAATGTTATTATTTTCACATCTACACTCTAGTGTTTTATTTGAAAGATGATTTTTAAGCCATAGTAGGGAATAATACCATGACTGAGATGGTAAAGAATTTGCCTGCAATGTAAGAGACCTGAGTTCAATCCCTGCGTTGGGAAGAGCCCCTAGAAAAGGGAATGGCTACCCACTCCAGTATTCTTCCTGGAGAATTCCATGGAGAGAGGAGTCTGGTGGGCTAAATTCCACAGGGTCGCAAAGAGTCGGACACAACTGAGCGACTAGCATATTTGGGGCCTTCTCTGGTGGCTCAGATAGTAGGGAATCTGCCTGCAATGTAGGAGACCCGGGTTTGATCCCTGGGTTATGATGGTCCCCTGGAGAAGGAAATGGCAACCTACTCCAGTATTCTGGCCTGGAGAATTCCATGGACAGAGGAGCCTGGCAGGCCACAATCCATGGAGTTGCAGAGTCAGACACAAAGTTTCATTTTAGTTTGAAATTATCATTTCTATTTGGACTGTGGGTCACGAAACTTCCTAAAATCTCACCTGTCAGATAAAGCGAGGTGAATCCTATTAGAACTGTGAGATGGGGGTTTCATGGCAAATAAAAACACTGTATCATTTTAATAAAATCATCATGTGCAAGTGAACACAGAGGCAAGGAAGGGTTAAATTTGTAAGCCTTTACCCAGCTCTTCTTATTCTGGCTAATATTCTACAATTCCAGCAGAGACTTTTAGTAGTAGCATTATCAGTCTGCTACAGCAGCTGGTTAGTTCTAGATGTTTGTGTATCTTAGGTTGAGGAATTACAGTGAGGTTTCCAGGGTAGCATTTGAATAGGGACAGGACGAAAGTCTGACAAAGTGCTCTGGGAAGGAGGGTCAGTGGAAAGCAAGACAGGTAAGCTAACCAGGGAATATTTCCCCCTTGATTCCAAAATCCCCTCCTGGAGCCTCAAATGCTGCTGGAGGAAACCGATGACGACCTGTTTTCTAGATCCAGGGTGACACATCCTTTAATATTAATTTCTTAAATTGTCCAAAGGAAATTGTGACTATGCCTGCCTCCACAGTGCCAAAAATCGAGATGAAACTTGCAGGGGAGGGAAATCCCCTGAACAGTCCCCGTGTCCTCACTTACTTGTGGCCTGGAGGGTTGGTGACTGTGAGTAAAGCGCATGTGTCTGGGACAGGGCTGAGAGTCCAAGTGGAGGCTTTCACACACTGTTGGAAAATGCTCCCCATCATGCCGCTGGGGTGTCCACAGACCCTGGAGCCTGTGGGACTGACCCACTTTTTCCAGAGTCATGAGCAAGAGAGGGACTATTAATTTTCAAGGGCTAGTGAATAAAATCAGCTGCATTGCACGTGGCATTGATGTGGCCCTGTTGTTTAAGGCTCCATCTGCAGCCAAAGGCAGAGGAACAGATGAATCCCCAAGGTCCTTATCAGTTCCAGGATTCAAGTGCCAGCTTCCCCTAGCAGAGAAAAAACATTTCTACCCCCAGCACCCCATTACCCCCATGACCACCACCACCCTCAACACAAAGCTAAGTGAGTGCTTACTATATCCAGACACCAAACCAAGGCCTTAAGTTATCATTTAATTTAATCTATAGTAACTTTTTGAAGTTGGCACCATCATGATCTCCTGTTCATAAATTGGGCTTCTGTGGTGGCTCAGAGGGTAAAGAATCTGCCTGCAATGCAGGAGACCTGGGTTCGATCCCTGGGTTGGGAAGATCCTCTGGAGGAAGGTGTGGCAACCCACTCTAGTATTCTTGCCTGGAGAATCTGCATGGACAGAGGAGCCTGGCAGGTTATAGTCCATGGGGTCACAAAGAGTCAGACATGACTGAGTGACTCAGCACAGAATGCACACACAGAATTAATAAATCAGGAACCCAAGGTTAGATGAGTAAACCAGGCCACAAGCATAGCAAGTGACAGACCTAGGACTTGACTTCAAAGCCTGTGGCATTAGTCAGTATGCAGTTAGGTGATCCAGGCCTAACTTGAATGAATGAATGAATGCACAAATAATTATAAACACTCATTTTTGACTTAACACACTTCTGATGATAATCTTGGAAGATAATATTGTTTGGCAAAAGAGAGAGAATTAGGTTAGAACTCCTGATTTGTCTCTTGGTAGATGTGTAGCCTTAGGCAGGTAATTATGTCTCTGAGCTTGGTTTTGTATCTGTAAAATAGGGATAAAATGAACCATTCTGTAAAGTTGTTATTAAAGTTTTCACACATAATATATATATCTTAATGACATAATACAGAAAGTGTCTGGTTCATAGTTGGTCACTAATATTTGCTACATATCAATTTTAAATATCTTAAATGTTTATATTAATTGATTATTACTTGTGGCCTAAAACTACCCTTTAAGAAAAGAAAGTTGGACAAGTCGGCAGTCAAGCAAAGCTGGCCTTATTTTCTGTCCTCCTAGCTCTTATTAAACCTTCAGAATGTGACCCTCCCCCATGGTTTACTCCAAATTCTCAGCCTTAAATAATGAAAAAGCAAACCTGATGAATTTGGGTTTCCTTTCATAGGTGAGAGAACTAGAGGAGGGAAGGCTGTGTCTGCCAAGGGGAAATGCCCAAATTTTGAGAGGCTAAGGGAAATATCACATCTTTCTTATTTTGTAGTCTGCAAATAATGATTTTCTTCCAAGCTCGTGGATAATGGATTAAAATCAACCCTTCTCTACTCCCCAGTAAAATGGCTTGACTTGAGTTTTTGAAAATGCTTTTATTAATCTTTTCTAACTCCTAGCAGACTGTTCTCAGACTAAGGCCAGCACTGGGTAGTTTACGCTACTGGACAATGAAGGGATTCAGAATGGAAACAACCATGCTTGTTAGGTCTTAGCTCATGACACATTCTTTCTTTAGGCAGAGTCATTACCTACTAATTCTTCTCCATAGTAAATTTGAAGTTCTTACATAAATTCCTGTTATTAGATTATGGAGTCTTAACCAGTAATGAGAGACTATAACCAAGGCAATCAAAGGTTTTAGACTCAATTGTCTTGAATATCTAAAATTTAACAAGCTTGTGTAAAAGCTGTGTGATATACAATAATCCAGGGAAAAGATGACCATTTACAAAGCATGATTGGATTACACTTACCACACTGACCTTCTTGCTTTGTAAACAGGCTACTTTTTCACTGGGGAAACATAGAGATTAAATTTCCATTAAAAATTAGCCACTTTTAAATTCATACAGTTAATTTGGACTTCTTTGGGGGTATGGAGGAAAGGATGTAAAATGCACTTTACTTTTTACAAGTGTGTTTCTCACAAGGACTATCCCCTTCCACACAGCCTGAGCTTAAAGGGAGCGGTGACTGTCCTTTTCTGGGACAAAAGTCTGTGCTTGGTGGACTGTGTTGGCAGAGAGAACTAAATCCTACATTCCAGGCATTTGGAGCTGTGCTGTGACTCAAAAACAGGAAGCCTGAAAAATAGGACTTACTTCCTACTCTCTCTGTACCCAAAGGCACAGTGCTCCTTCCAGTATATTCTATAATTCTAAGCAGTTGTGCAGATGCAACATACAGCAAATATCACTCTCAACAGGGAAAACCTGAAAGCATTTCTTCTAAGATAAGGAACAAGGTATGATGCCCACCTTCACCACTATTATTTAACAGAGTTTTGGAAGTCCTAGCCATGGCAATCAGAGAAGAGAAAGAAATGAAAGGAATTCAAATCAGAAAAAAAGAAGTAAAACTATCACTGTTTGCAGGTGACATAATACTATACACAGAAAATCCTAAAGAGGCCACCAGAATACTACTAGAACTCATTAATGAATTTGGTAAAGTTGCAAGATACAAAATTAATACACAGAAATCTCTTGCCTTCCTATATACTAAAAACAGAAGCTCAGAAAGAGAAATTAAGGAAATAATCCCATTTGCCATCACAACAAAAAGAATAAGCTACCTAGAAATAGATCTGTTTAAGAAGGTAAAGGCCTATAATCTGAAAACTGTAGATACTGACAGAAGAAATCAAAGACAACAAAAGCATAGAGAGATATACTGTGATCTTGGATTGGAAGAATCAATATTGTGAAAATAACTATAATAGCCGAAGTAATCTGCAAGTTCAGTGCAATCCTTATCAAACAACCAGTGGCATTTATCATAGAAATTAGAACAAAACTTTTTACAATTTTTATGAAATCACAAAAGACCCTGAATAACCAATGCAATCTTGAGAAAGAAAAGTGAAGCTGGAGGGATCAGGCTCCCTTACTTCAGAGTATACTACAAGTCTACAGTAATCAAGACAGTATGATCCTGGCACAAAGACAGAAATATAGACCAATGGAACAAGAGAGAAAGCACAGAGATAAACCCATGCACTTATGGTCACCTGACCTATGACATAAGAGGCAAGAGTATATAATGGAGAAAAGACAATCTCTTCAATAAGCGGTTCAGGGAAAACCAGACAGCTGCATGTAAAAGAATGAAATTAGAGCCCTCCCTAACACTATAACGAAAATAAACTCAAAATAGATTAAAGACCTAAATGTAAGGCTGGACATGATAAAATTCTTACAGGAAAACATGGGCAGACTCTTTGACATAAGTCACAGCAAGGTTTTTTTACTCACCTCCCAGAGTAATGACAACAAAACAAACAAATGGGGCCTAGTTAAACTTAAAGCTTTTGCAAAGCAAAGGAAACCTTCAGAGTGGGAGAAAATATTGCCACAAAGCAACCGGCAAGATATTAATTAACAAAATATACAAACACTTCAAGTAGCTCAATATCAAAAAGCAAACCACCCAATGGAAAAAAAAAATGGGTGGAAGATCTATACAGACATTTCTCCAAAGAAGACATACAGGATGACCAATAAACACATGAATAGATGCTCAGCAGTCCTCATTATTAGAGAAATGCAAATCAAAACTACAATGAGGTATTGCTTTACATCAGTAAGAATGGCTATCATAAAAAAAAACTACAAACAATAAATGTTGGAGAGGATGTGGCGAAAAAGAACCCTCCTACACTGTTGGTATAGGTTTCCCTGGTGGCTCAGACCATAAGGAATCTGCCTGCGATGCAGGAGACCTGGGTTCAAATCCTGGGTCAGGAAGGTCCCCTGGAGAAGGAAATGGCAACCCACTCCAGTATTCTTGCCTGGATAATCCCATGAACAGAGGAGCCTGGCAGGCAGGCTATAGTCTATGGGGTTACAAAGAGTTGGACATGGCTAGGTGACTGACAACAATACACTGTTGGTGGGAATGTTAAATTGGTATAGCCACTATGGAGAACAGTGTGGAGGTGACTCAAAAAACTAAAAATAGCACTACTATATGATCCAACAATCCCACTCCTGGGCATATACCTGGAGAAAACCACAATTTAAAAAGATACACCAGTGTTCCTTTCTGCACAATTTACAGTAGCCAGAACAGCAACCTAAACATCCATTAATGGAGGAATGATGAAATAAGATGTGGTACATACAGTGGAATACTACTTAGCCATAAAAGGAAGGAAATAGTGCCATTTGCAGAGATGTGAACAGACCTCGAGACAGTCATACAGTGTGAGGTAAGTCAGATAAAAAGAAAAACAGCTATCATATAATATCACTTACATGTGGAATCTAATAAAATGGTACAGATGAACTTACTTGCAAAGCAAAAATAGACATAGAGAACAAACATATGGAGACCAAATGTGGAGGTGGGATGAATTGGGAGATTAGGATTGAAATATATTCACTACTATGTGTGAACTATATAACTAATGAGAACCTACAGAAGACTTGGCTCAGTGCTTTGTGGTGACCTGATGCTGAAGCTCCAACACTTTGGCCACCTCATGAGAAGAGTGACTCATTGGAAAAGACCCTGATGCTGGGAGGGATTGGGGGCAGGACGAGAAGGGGACGACAGAGGATGAGATGGTTGGATGGCATCACCGAGTCGATGAACATGAGTTTGAGTAAACTCTGGGAGTTGGTGACGGACAGGGAGGCTGGTGTGCTGCGATTCATGGGGTCGCAAAGAGTCAGACATGACTGAGTGACTGAACTGAACTGAGCTGAACTGAAGTGGGAAAGAAATCTAAAAAAGAGGGGCTATATCTATATGTAAAACTGATCCACTTAGCTCTACAGCTGGAACTAACACAACACTGTAAAGCCACTATACTCCAGTTTAAAAGAAAAAAAAAAAAAAAAGAGGATTGTGAAAATGAAACTACCAGTTGTGACCAGCTGTCTCCACCAATACACGTTTAATGCAGAGCTACACAGAAGAGAATCCCTGAATCAAATGGCCATGGTCAAGGGTAGGCTAGAACCCAGGACTTCTGTTCCCTTCTGCCTTTCTCCCCCAGCCTCATTCCTTCCTGTCTCTGGCCTTTCACTCTTCACTCCCGGTCTCCCTGGCACTCTCTGACTGTAGTGATTGAAGCCTGGTGCTCGTGGATGTCGAGGTAGGGCTGTTCTGGGGGCAGGAGGCAGGATGCACAGAAGTGGGGGAGGAACAGGGTTCTTCATGTCTGGGAGCTGCTCTACATTTGCAGCCAGAGTCACAGGATCATATTCCTCTCTGCCGGCACAAGCTTCCAGCCCTTTGATTGGTCTCCTTCCTCACCCACTTCCGGGGTACCGGGGACCTGGGACTCGTGTTCTCTGTTCTCTTTTTATCTCCATCTTTGTCTTGTGAGTGTTCTATCCCCAGAAACTCCAAGATCCTTGGGCTGGGGTCCAGCCTGGCTGTCGGGCTCCTTTGAAGCTCCCCTGGTGATTCTGATGGGCAGGGGCTGCTGAGAAGCTCTGTTGTGGAGGAGCTGTCTTTTTTCATGAGGATCCATCTGGGTGTTAAGAGAAACTGGACTGCATGCAGTCCAGAGGAAAACAGATCCTGGAGATGCAACTAAGAGGGAAGGACTACCTGGAAGTTCTGGCTGTGATCACTTATGTGAGCTGGTTAACAGGCTTAACTAATCATTTTTTATGCATAATGGTACACACAGACAATGTAGTAAGAGCGGATTTGCTGTAGCTTCTATTTGATAAAAACACTTTGCTTTTCCATTGAAATGTAGTTAATCTGCACTGTTATGTTAGTTTCAGTTGTATTACATAGTGCTTTGACATTTGCATACATTTTGAAATGATCATGATGATAAGTCTAGTAACTGTTCCCATGCAAAGTTATTAGAGTATTATTGACCATATTCCTTATGCTGCATATTACATTGCCATGACTTATTTATCAGATAACTGGAGGTTTGTTTCTTTTATTTTTTAATTTTTTTTAGGTTTTTTTTTAGGTTTGTTTCTTTTAATCCCTTTCATCAATTTCACCTATCTCTACCTCCCTTCCTTCTGGCAACTGCCTGTTTGTTCTCTGTGAGTCTATTTTTGTTTCATTTTGTTTGTTTTGTTTTTTAGATTCCACATATATGTGAAATCATATGGTATTGGTGTGCCTGACTTATTTCAGTCTGACTTATTTCACGTAGCATAATACCCTCTAGATTCATTCATATTGTTGCAAATGGTAAGATTTCATTTTAGGACTGAGTGCTATTCCATTGTATGTATATACTACATCATCTTTATCCAGTCCTCTATCAATGGACATTTAGGTTGCTTCTGTATCTTGGCTATTGTAAATTAGGCTGCAGGGAACATAGGGGTGCATGTAACTTTTTGAATTAATGTTTTTTCTCTTTGGGTGTGTACTCCAAAGTGGAATAGCTAATTTGACACTCAAGCCTTGTAGCAAGTTCTCATATCCATAATCTTAAAATCAGTGAAAACATTCATACGTTGTACTCTTATAGATACTGCGAATGTGTGTGTGTGTGTGTGTGTGTGTGTGTGTGTGTGTGTGTGTGTGTGTGTGTGTGTGTGCTCAGTCATGTCTGGCTCTTTGTGACCCTATGGACTGTAGCCTGCCAGGTTCCTCTGTCCATGGCATTTTCCAGGCAAGAATACTGGAGTGAGTTGCCATTTCCTCCTCCAGGAGAATCTTCCCGACCAGGGGATTGAGCCTGCATCTCCTGTCTCTCTTGAGTCTCCTGCCTCTCATGTGTCTCCTGCCCCTCTTGCACTGGCAGGCAGATTCTTTACCACTGAGCCACATGAGAAGACCCCTCATAGGAGCCGGAGTGCCTCAAATATCATAAATTACCAATTACTTGCTCTTTTGGTGGAGACAGGACAGTGGCTCAGGGGTCCTAACCTAATATGTTGAAGATTTACTTTGTCTTTCCTCTTCTGAACATTTTCTAGCATATGTTCTGGTGAAATGTTTTGATTTTCATAGAAGATTACAGATTCAGCATTAGAAAAAAAAATCTGCAATAGTGAATATCTATTTTCTAAGTTCTTGACAGAAAATATGACCTTTATAACCTTGAAATTTCCATTGCTCAGTCCTTAATTAAAAACTCAGTTTTAAGCAACAGTATTCACTAGGGTCTGCGCAGAAGATATGAAGATAGCATGTAAATGCTCAGAACAGTCTGGGTACATGGTGAGGGTTTATCATGGTGGATTGTTTATTTTTTCGCCTGGTAGTCTAAATGCTATCCCTGATGAAGCCAGACCCTCAGTGAGCTGTGTGCCTGGAACACAGTGTTCTGGTGTTTTGTCCAGATGCTTTTATTTTCCAGGGCACTGCTGCCCCCCTGGCCTCTGTGAAGGATGGCTCAGGATCTAGACTGTTGAAATTTACTGCTGAATTCACAGAAGCAGTGCCTTTTCTGAAGACCCATGGGAAAAACTTCATTGAGGTCTCAAGACCAGGAGCCATGGAATTTCTCCTGAGAATCAAGATTTTTTTTTTTCCATAAGCATTTTACTTTTTAAAGAGCAGTTTTATGTTTATAGGAAAATTGAGGAGAGGGTACAGAGATTTCTCATTCATCTCCATGCTCCCCGGACAGGAATAACCTCCCCTGTTACCAACACCTCCCATCAGAGGGGTACATCTGTTACTATCAGGGAACTACACTGACATGTCAGAATCACCCAGAGTCCACAGTTTACAACAGGTTTCATTCTTGGTGTTGCGCGTTCTATAGGTGTGGGCAAATGTACAATTAGGTATATCCATCATTATAATCTCATAAGGAGTTTGTCACTGCTCTAAAAAATCCACTGTGCTTCAACTATTCATTCTCTTTTCATTCCCCAGCTCCTGGCAACTTTAGATTTTTATTTTTTTACTGTCTCCATAGTTTTGTCTTTTCCAGGGTGTCATATAGTTGAAATAACAGAATATGTAACCTTTCAGATTTTAGATTGTGTTCATCGGATGCCTACCATGAATTGTGTGTCCTTCCTTCTTTGGCTGCTAGGAAGTAAAGGCTTCATTGGTGACCCATTTTTACTAACTCTGTGGAACTTTTTGGTGCATTTCATCTACCAAAGTAACTTCTTGTTTCATTTAATTTTCTTACCTCCTCTCTCTCACTCCAGATTCCCTCAATTGCTATTTTTATCTTATTAATTCTGTATGTACTTCAAATTAAAAAAATAAAACCTTTGAGGAAGTAGAAGGGAAGTAAGCAATAAATAAATAAATGCAATTGGCCTAGGAATGCATTTAAATAATTCTTTTGCAGATTTACTGGGGCTCCTCTGGTTGCTCAGATAGTAAAGAATCTGCATGCAATGGAGGAGACCAGGGTTCGATCCCTGGGTCAGGAAGATCCCCTGAAGAAGGGAATGGCTACCCACTCCAGTATTCTTGCCTGGAGAATCCCATGAACAGAGGAGTATGGCAGGCTACAGTCCATGGGGCTGCAAAGAATCAGAGATGACTGAGCGACTAACACTTTCACTTTGCAAATTTACTATCCTAATTTTTTTGTGTAGTGAAAAGAACGTAATAACAAGAGTTCCAGCCTTGATTCCATCACTGGTGAACTGGGTAACTTTAGAGAAGTCACTTTATCCCACAGGCCTTCTCTTATTCTATGTGTAAGTGAAAAAGTAGAAATCTATGATTTTTAAAGTCCCCCTCAGTGGTGACAACCCTGGATGTATAAAGGAGTTCACATTCTCTAAGCATATATCATCAACCCAGAAGGGTACTGAATGACAGGTAGAAGCCAGCTTGCGTGCTGTGTTCTGTGATTACGCCACAGAGCATAAACGAAACATCTGATAGCTAATTGCCTTCAGCCAACTTGTTACCTTCCCTCAAGGAGTTTATGATCTAATGGAAATCCCTAGAATTTATTCTCAATATCCTGATGTCCACTGGCCAGCATTTAATAACTATTTGTTGAGTTTGTTTATAAGTGGAGGGATGAATGAATAAGTCAATACATTCTCCAATAGCTTCTCAAATTTTGGATTTTTTCCTTCTGAGTAATTTTGTATTTCATTTATTAAAAAAGCATATATATATACACACACTTAGAGATGGCTACATTAATATCTGTCATTCGGTAGACAAATAATTCTTGATGTGGATATTGATTCCTAGTCCTCTTATAACTCTGTGGGGTATTGATCATCTCACTCCCCAACCCTAGAAGTAGGGAACTCCTTCTAAATGTTTATGATGATACTTCTGAAAAAATATTTCCAATTATTCTTCCTAATTAGCATTAAAACATCTATCTGTTCACATGTTGTTACAATTAAAATTAAATTGTTAGGAAAAATTTATGGTATTTTTTAAAAACCTGTTATTTTTATTGATAACTTTTTGATAAATGATTCTTTTTTGTTTATTTCTGAGGGAATGCTCCAGATCCTTTATTATATCTTCAAAGGTGCCCATAACTCAATACAAAAAGATACAAACCACTGATTTCAAGAGAGATTTGTGACTCAGCTCCAGCATCTGAATAAGACATCTTGATATTCATTATTAAGCTCTCCTCAGTCCTTGATTCATTTTTCCACTTTTAGATTCTTAATGCTCATATACTAGGAGTCTTTCTATGAACCCACACGATCTCTTTCTACAGAAGTTAGGCATATTGGTTACTTTTTCCCCCTTTTAATTCTCCAGATAGAATATGTGTTTCCATGTTAGCCTTGAAGCTTCATATAGGGTGGGAGTTACAACAAATGAGATGAGGTCAAGTGGGTGATCTTTAGCATCAAAACAGTAAGTGAAAATAAAAACTGTGCAATTGTAAGATGAATGCCTAATCTGAAAATTTGGACATCGGAGAGAAAATCTTTAGGGCAGCAAGAGATATATACTCTCCGCCAATTGCAAACAAAAGTCTTGGCTGATATAAATGCAACTAAGTCCAATGTTGGCTTAACTAGCATGAAAACTGCCCTAGAAACAGAAACTTCATTTTAAAAAAATCACCAACCTATTCTTTCATAAGATTTTACTTATTACTTTATTTCTTGAGTCACAGATCATGCTTCTAAGAGCCCCTCTTATAAGTTTCAGTTGAAACTTTATTTTACAGTATTGCAAAGCTATGCAAAGCTCCCATATCAAAGAAACCAATTAAAAATACTGTGTAAACACAACTGGCTTTATTTGGAGAAAAATGACCAATCTATTTTCATTAACAAGCCTATCTTTTTTTTATTAACAAGACTATCTTTTTTATTAACAAGATTGTATATGGCTTTTGTTGTAAGTGGCTCCAATTTTTTTTCTGGTTTGTGCGGCATATTCTAATCAGGTGCTTTATCAAAAAACACTCTGGGCAGAAATTGGTATTGATTTATTTGAATTATAATATTAATCTCCTTAGATTAAGGACATAAGAATATGCTTATATTTTTGAATAGAAACACATCAAATTAAAAAGTGATAACTTCTTGGCCAGCATACTGTCACTTTCCCTATTGTGCCCATGGCAGACGTTAATAATCAGCTATGATATTCTTTTTTATGAGTTGGAACTTGGCTCCAAAAGCACTTGAACTACTGTTTCAACGGACAGGTAAGATGAGACTTATTTGCCTTACATTTTGAAGCAGCCAAAATATAGCAGAGGGCCTATAGAACACTGGAATCTAAACAAAGTAAAATTGAGTTTTTTTAAACTTAAACTTTCAAAGGAAAAAGAGAATGGAAGATCCTGAGGTTATGTTGCCTTTCTGCTCCATTTTTATGAGAAGACAGGCATCCTGTTCCTATGGAGGTTCTGGAGAGAGGGAAGCTTATCGAGGAGATGTCCAATGTCCAAACTCTTGTTTCAACCACTGTATAAATACATGTAATAAAACTGTTTCACAGAAGCTTTTATTTTCCTTAGAAAAAAAATGCTAACAATGGTATAGCAGAAAAACCCAAAAGCACTGGAAGCTGCCCCAGTGATCAACTCTCAGAAAGTACTGTGGGACTATTGGTTTTTCATATGGAAAAGAGTAAAACCCCTATGTAATTTATCTCCACATGAAAAGTCAACAGACCCGCATCCTTTACTGAATAAATAATCCACCTTCTCCACTGAAGTCTTAAACCTCCTTCTTTACTTATATTTTTGAGATCACCTCTTAGTGCCTTATCTATTTGTCTTTCCCTGTGACAGTACATACTACCTGAATGACTGCAACTTTACAAGTCTGCCTATCTGTTCATGACAAATTTGCCCAATCTTTGTCCCTTTTCAGAATTGCCGTGGCTATATTTCTTGTCTTTGTTCTTCCATACGAAGTTTAGAATCAAGCCAAGTTCTGGTAATAAACCTGTCGATATTCTGATTGAATTTCTTTTTCATTTACAGATTAGGAGATCACTTGCATTTTTATAACGTTGAGACTTTCTGTGCATGAACACGATATTTCTGTTCTTTCATCAAATCTATTCTTGTATCTTTCAACAACCTTATCTTGTGAAAATCTCAAAGGTCAGAACAACCTTAGCTACAGGTGACTTACTCACCTAATGATATTGAAACTGTCTGGTCAGGCTGGACGTGACTGGGGAGTTTTAAGCTCCATTCCATGCTATTTCCAATGGCAGTACGGTCCTCACAGCATCCTTGTCTCCCAGTGGGGTTAAGTTCCAATGTCCACATGTTAACCTGTTTGATAATGCACCTTTTAACCTTCCCTTTGATGTGTGTATGTGTTAGTCACTTAGTTGTGTCTGACTCTTTGTGATCCCATGGACTGCAGCCCGCAAGTCTCCTCTGTCCATGGGATTCTCCAGGCAAGAATACTGGAGTGGGTTGCCATTTCCTACTCCAGAGGATCTTCCCAACCCAGGAATTAAACCCAGGTCTTCTGTATCACAGGCAGATTCTTTACCCTCTGAGCCACTGGGGAAGCCACTTTCTTTTCTATGCTCCGCTTCTTCTTTCTTACCCAAGTTTCCTTCAATCACCTTCTAATAAACCACAAGTACCAAGTCAGGAAGATCCCCTGGAAACAGCAACCCATTCCAGTATTCTTGCCTGGAGAATCCCATGAACAGAAGAGTCTGGTGGACTACAGTCCAAGGGGTCACAGAGTTGGACATGACTGACCATGCACATGCATGCACGTGAAATTTCATCCTTGCCTTAGGCTCTGCTCTTGGGAAACCCTGACAAGTATACATAGATTTCCAAACCAAATGTAATAAAATTTAATTCCCAGAACCTGAAAACAAAGACACTCCACCTGCTGTAACTTTCAGGTGAGGTTGTTCAGGGGAAGAGCATGGTCTTTGGGGCCTGATAGACACTTGGATTCCAGCTTCCTGATTTTTTTCACTGTATGGCTTCAACAAACCTCTGTCTTCCACCTACATGAAAATAGTAACTTAAGCCTCATAATACTATTCTGATTATTGAGTGACATGTTAAAATTTACATTCTTTCAACATTTATTTCTCCAGGTGTAACTTATATAACTAATTTCCCTGGTGGCTGAGTGGTAAAGAACCCCCCTGCCAATGCACGAGATGCGGGTTCAATCCCTTGGTTGGGAAGGTCCTCTGGAGAAGGAAATGGCAACCCACTCTAGTATTCTTGCCTGGGAAATCTCATGGACAGAGGCATCTGGCAGGCAATAGTCCATGGGGTTGCAAAAGAGTCAGACACAACTTACTGACTAAAACAACAACGGTAACCTACACAAGGAACAGAGTTAAGTAGCTGGCACAGAGAGTGTACACTAAATGGAAACGGAGTCTGTTGCTGTACACTGTTGAAGGGGTGGTCAAGCAAATCTTGGAGAACTTGTGAGAAACAGGCATTTAGAGAAGCCCAATTTAAGTGGGCACTGTTCTGTCCAATTCTCCAGAACTGACACTAGTTGAAACCGAATACACAGCAAATAGGACCTTGCTATCCACTGTCTAAGAAGTTTTCTAGAACACAGCTTTAGAGAAAAACATATTGAGGTTCAAAGGCAGGAGGATTTAACAGTTCTATTCAGTCTCAATAAGCAATCTTAAGAGGACATTTAACTGTGGAAGAAAGAACATGGTTTTTAAAGTCAGATGAACTTAATCTTAATTCCAGATCTTCCACTTTGTAGGTGCATATGATCTTGGTCAAAATGCTTCATAGTTGACCTTCAGCTTCTATAGTAAAATGCTTAAAAAATCCCATTTTTCAGTGTTATTAATAAGATTAAGTCAGGTAATCAGAAAAAACATATGAAAACAAATACCCAATTTGCACACACATGGGTATACAAATTGGGTGTTTGTATACCCACATACTGGCACATAATCAAAACTCTATAAGTGGTAATAATTGGTATTATGCAGCTAGTATATAAGCTGAAATATTTACTTCAGAGTTGTTTATTTTTTACATAGAGTTGTTAGTCAAAGATATGAAATATATGTAGGAAATCTGTGTCTTACTTCCGATACTTTAGTTCTCAACTTTTAAAAATTTGACTTTCAAATGACTTACATTTCTGTATATTATATATTTAAATCCCCAAGTCTCCTTTTCTCTACCAAATGCAGATTTATACCTTACCAAACAGCCATGTCAAGTTTTCTTTATGGAGTGCTGCTTGCCAACAAGCAAGCAAAGCCATCATTGTCTGCAAAGTAGCATTTATTGGTCAATTGTCTGAGTAGTGTATTGTATTTCCTTATTTTATAAACATGACTGGAAAATGGAAAGTGAGGGATATGATTCTAGTGATAAGCACAGGTTTCAGAAGGCAGCCGTTCTACCTACAGAAAGTGGTAGATCTTTTACCCGGGTTTGTGATTCTGTTGGCTCAAGGTGGTTAACTGTGTGTTCTCAAGTGAAGAGAATTAAAACAGCACCCTGAAATGAGTAGTTCATGTTTGAAGCTTGTGCCTGAAAGGCAAGAACTAAGTAGAGATTTTATAACGTTCTTAAGGTCTCTGAATGGAAACTCCCTAATAATGTGGATAACTACCCTTAGACCTTCATGTATTATTAGGCTTCAGCATTTTAATGATGTATATGCCAATAGAAAACTGCCTACATTTCTAAAAAGTCTAATTGAAAATGCAAAGTTTCTTTTTCTCTTTAGAGGACTGTAATAACTCACGTGGTAATGCTGAACACGTCCGCAAAATCAAAGTTCTGATGGGCAATTTCCCATTTTGGTTCATAAAAATTGTAACATTTATTTTTCATTAACTGTTTGTTTAATAAGCTAAGTTCTTCAAAGCATGAGACCCACAAGGGAAAAAATACAAAAGGGGTTTGTAAAGAAAATAATGAGAGAAGCTTGGAAATCGAATGAGTCCAACAAACATAGCTGAGCAACTTTGTAACTTGAGCCGCAGCCATTAACTAGAGCTGCAGAGATGGGTTAGGGACTGACTGACGTTATTATGTCTCTGAGGGGGGCTTGGTCTCTTTGAGATTCTTTTCTTGGAGGCAGAACAGATTAAAAGGTCTCTCAGTTCAGTCCTTACTGGAGCCTTTGCCCATGATGCCATGAATGAGGTAGGTTTGCTTCAAACATACTAATTAGGAAGTGGACTCCAGTCTGGGTAGCCTATATCCCAAGTTATATTTCCAATGCAGTTTGGAATCACCTTGCAATTACTACTCAATTTCTTCCTCATCTGATTAGAGGTGGTGGTTGTGGTGTGGGAAATAGAAAGGAGCAACATTGATTACAGATGCCTCTTTTGGGGTGAATAATGAATTCTTCAAAGCGATGCTTTCTTGACAGGCAGTACCATTTTAACCTGATTCAGGGGAAGAGACCCATCTGCTTTTTTCTCTCTGACCTTTTAGTAGGTTGATGCTGTCTGTCTTCCCTTTTAATAAATTGCAACACAGCTCTCCTATAAAAGAATCCATAAAACATGACTTAGTGCTGTAGCAAAACTATAAAAACCAATTACCAGCACAGCTCCTGCGGGTCTGTGTTAAAATTTCAAAATAAAAGTAGGATTCTCCAGTTTCCTTAGAGAATTGCTTTTCTCTTGATAGTGTCTCTTAGCCCCTACTTCTATTTAGTCTTCATTTTAATGACATAATTAAAATGGACTAGAATGTGCTTTCCTTTAAAACATTGTAAATAAAATTATCTCTCTTGTCTGCAGATAAAATAGTATTACTTTAAGGGTTTCTATCAGCTTAAAAACGGTATTGACAAAATTGAAGAACCACACCAAAGTCACAGACCATGAGGGATTTAGGTTTTAAAATTGATGTGTAAGGTAAAAAATTGCTAATTGTCAAAATTACCCTGTGAAGATTCATTACCCATAACGCACTGTGGGACCATCTTTTAATAAATCTAAGCATTTAGTGTGGCAGGAAAGATCACTGTTGAGCACCAAGTAAAGGGTTATCTCAGGTTTAGGCACCATGATATTTAAAAGAAAATCTTTAAATACTGGAATCTCTCTCCACTGGGTGAGACCTTCGCTCCATGAGAGTCATTAAAGTGCATGAAATGAATGACCTGAGGAACGAGCAGCTTTGGACCTCCAGTGAGTCTTGTGCCTGAGAAAGGATCAGTGGGTGAGAAGGTGGGCAACACTTCTCACATGATTTAATTTTTTTTGCTTTTTGCTGAATATTATACAGTTAAATTTGTAGATGGCAAAAAAGAAAGGACCACTGAATATTAGAAATTAAAACACAAGTAATGCCTTTTGGGAGCAAGACCTAGCAAATTTCAAGAGGCTACAGACAAGTAAGCAATCAACAAATGTTTGGTAATTCAAATACTCAATACTATTGAAAGCCTTTTTTTTGGAAAACACATACTGAAATTAGAAGAATCTTAATTACTGAGATTAAAGAAGTACCCTCAAGTTTTAATAAACAAAAGGTTGATCCTTCTCTAAGTAAAACCTTCTCCAAAGCAAAGCAGTGGCTTAAATTTTGTTTCGCTGAGGCGTGAGTTGAGACAAGCTTCAGAGGGTCAAGCTGAGTCTCCGAGCAAGCTTGTTCTGTTAACCCTCCACTCCCTGGCGGTTCTCTTGTTATAACTTCAGCTCTAATCCTTCTATTTAGGGTCTCTTGATCCAGTGATGTTCAGCCCTTCCTTGCTGACCGCATGCATTTTTCCTGGCTTTATGAAAGGACTGGGTATCTAATCTCAGGTACAAAAATTAAAAAAAAAAACAAAACAAAAACCCAAACTTAAAGATGAGCAGTAACATCAGTCATTCAGCTTTCTCTTGATCTGTTTTTGAGAAGGCCTCTCAGAGCTGAGTAATTCCATTTTGTACTTAGTTCGCTGGGCCCTGAAGACCGAGGCCCTGGAATCACGATGCAGTAACTGAGTCCCGGAGCATGTTTACTCTGGGCATGTGACTTGGGGTCCCAAGCACATAAAGAAGGAGGTGAGAACTCTTGAGAAAGATGACAATCCAGGAAAAATGATTAAACACGGTTTCTCCTCCACTGGGGGAAAATTTTGCACAAGAAGTTATTCCCTTAGAGTTACTCTGTCCTGTCTTCACCTTGATGCCTCCACTGGAATGAGAGGGGCACAGAGAGTCTGTCTTTCGGAAGGGATCTTCACCGGCCTTACCTAGCCCAGCGCTTGACAATTAGCACGTGCTTGACACACATTTAGAAATTAACATGCTGGAGTTTATAGGTTATGAATAGGAAAGGAAAGCCAATCGTGTGCACAGTATTTTAAATCACACTCCCTTCCTGCCGCACCTGTGTGCCATTCAGAACTTCCCTCCAAACGGCATCTTGGGCCTCCTTCCTGCTTTCTGCACTCCCGCGCCCCACCCCATCTGTGATATTTCCTAATGGTCTACGGCCGAACTCTGGCCAACTGGCTTCGCCACAGTACAATGAAGTTTCACTGAACTGAAAATGTATTTAAAGGCCCAGAATTAGAGAATGTAATAACTATATAGGGTTTGTTTTTTTTTTAAACTGAGGTATAGTTGATTTGCAATACTGAACACAGCATTGTGATTCAGCTTTTTTTCCAGATTATATTTCATTATAAGTTATAAGATAAGGAGTATATTTCCCTGTGCTGTACATTAATTCTTTGTTGCTCATCTATTTTATGTGGTTTAGTTTGTATCTGTTAATCTCACAATCCTAATCCTCTCTCTGTCTGCTTTCTGCTTTGGTAACCATAAGTTTGTTCTCTATGTCTGTTTTCTGTTTTGTATATCAATTCACTTGTATTATTTTTTAGATTTCATATAGTGATATTATATAGAATTGGGATATCACATAGTATTTGTGAGCTTCCCAGGCGGCACTAGTGGTAAAGAATCCACTTGCCAATGCAGGAGATGTAAGACACATTGGTTCAATCCCTGGGTTGGGAAGATCCCCTGGAGGACGGCATGGCAACCCACTCCACAATTCTTGCCTGGAGAATCCCATGGACAGAGGAGCCTGGCGGGCTACCGTCCAGAGTCACAAAGGGTTGGGCATGACTGGAGCAACCTAGCACGCACGTGTAGAACTTGTATTTCTTGGTCTGACTTACTTCACTAAGTATAACATTCTCCAGGTCCATCCAGGTTGCTGCAAGTTACATTTCATTCTTTTTTATGACTGAGTCATAGTCTATTCTATGTATATGTATATGTGTGTGTGTGTGTATGTGTATTATGTGTATGTATGTATATCTCACTTCTTCCTAACCCAGTCATCTGTTGATGGGCATTTGGTTTGTTTCCATGCCTTGGTTATTGTAAATAGTGCTGCTCAGAACATTGAGGTACATGTATATTTTGATTTATTTAGAGTTTTTGTTTTTTGTATATTGACTCCTTGTTGGTTTCATCATTTGCAAATATTTTCTTCCATTCCATAGGTTGTCTTTATTTTGTTGATGGTTTCCTTTGCTGGGCAAAGCATTTACATTTGATTACATCCCATTTGTTTATTTTTGCTTTTACTTATATAGGATTTAAATTTTAATAAAAATGTAACATTCTTCAATACCCCTTAATGTACCTGGAGATTAAAACTGTAATTTCAGATTTGAAGGGCATATATATGTATAATTTTAATAAATACAGCCCTTTAAACATTTTTCCTGAGTTGGTTCTCATGGTGAGAAGGTTATGGTAGTCCTAATGATAGTCCAGTCTATCTACCTGAGAGCTTCTTGACGTATCTGCCGTGTTTAGGAAAGGCAGTCCCATTTCTGGCTTCCATATCATGTTATACCTTCTAATCTTTCTCCAGCTATACCTTGCCTAACTTTACCAGGAGATGTGTGACCTTGGTCTCAGATCAGGGTGTGTTCCTCTTTTGCCACTGTGTGGTCTTTCTTTTAAGTATGGGCTCCTCTTTCTTTCCCATCTTTGGGTGGTTGAGTGTTTAAATGGTACCATTAAAGTCACTGTATGACCCCTTTCAATTGTTTTGGATTTTCTTACTGGCCTTTAGCCTCTCTTTTCAAGCTTCACTTCTTGTTTATGCTTTTCCCATTGCCACAGAGTATCTGGCTGAGAACCTGTCCTCACTCACTGGATATCTAGCATTCCTCTCCTATCCTCACTGACCTCTTCAGATAGAAACTCTGCTGTCTTACAGTCTTTCCAATAACTTTAATCTACTCCAACTGTTGCTGATATGACTGCATTCGGTGGAAAAAAGATAAAATGGAAAAGGTTCAGCAGGTATTAGTTCTCCCCAAATGAATTCTTAATGCTTATTAATTGCATTAGTACTTTCCAATGTCTGGCTTCTTTCATTCAACATTGTGAGATTTATTCACGTGACTGCATGTAGTTGTAGATTGTATACTCTCATTGCTCTACAGTTATTTTGCTGTGTGATTATACCACAGTGCATTTCTCTTGGGTGTAGATAAAATAATAGAATTACTAAGTTACAGGCCTGCCTATGCTCATCTTTAGGAGACAAGGCTAGTTTTCCAAAGTGGTTGTACCAAATGTCTGATCTGCCAGCGATACGTGGGAATGCCCACCTTCTCATTAGTACTTGGTATTTTCTGTCTCTTGTTATGTTCATCTGGGGGATGTAATTTTCTTATCTTTTATTTTGATCCAAATATTGGAGTATATGCTAGAGGTTTCCTGGAGGTCCTTTAATCTGGTATCTATTCATGATCTGAACAGTTAGCTTTTACAGTGTCTTTTACGTAGAATTGTGTTTCCTCCTTGGTCTGCCTCTCTCCTTTTAAAAGATGAGATGCTTCATAAATCAGGAATGAAGTTACTTTAGCCACTTTAAAGTTTCTTTATTTTAGCCTTAAAATTGAATTAACATGGAGACACAATAATCTGCTGTTTCTTTTTAAAATTAACTCTAGTGTAATCGTCTTATTCTGAGCCATACACTGAGACTTTAAAGATCACTCTGTACCAACAAACTGTTCTGTAACTTCTGTAATGGCCATTGGTGAAAAGCAATAATAGCTGACCTTAAAGCTGACCTCTGTGAGCTTTGGGGCCTTTTACCCTACTGCAGTGTGAAGGCTGCTTAATCCTATGTGCGCAGTGATCCCCCCCTTAATGTGCGAATTCAAAGACAGAAATAAGAGGACTACAGGATATATATTCACTATCTTCATGGTTCTTTCAGAATTGGGGAAACATGATTAATCCATGGGTACAAATCATAAAATAATAAAATGAATATGTAATCAGTTGTAAAATATGATGCTCTAATGGTAATTGCTAAGGTCTTTAATACTATTATTATAGTGTATTGCAAATTTTTGTTCAGTTGTTTCCCATACTAGATACGGGTTTCCCAGGCGGCTCAATGGTAAAGAATCCACCTGCTAATGCAGGAGACATGGGTTTGATCCCTGGATCAGAAAGATCCCTTGAAAAGGGAAATGGCAACCCACTCCAGTATTCTTGCCTGGGAAATCACATAGACAGAGGAGTCTGGCAGGCTACAGTCCACGGAGTGAGTGGTTAAAGAGTCGGACACAACTTAGGGACTAAACAGTGACAACACTAGATATACGTTCCATGAAGATAAGGACCATGCCTATCTTCTTCATTATTGTATTCTCAGTGCTAGTATAGTGCTTGACATGTTGTAGAACTTAATATATATTTATGAGGCTAAACTGAAGGAAGAAAAAACATGAATTAGAGTAAAGAGAGAAAAATTATTAAGATTCGTGTAGACAAAAAGGGAAGGGGGTGTTTTCTAGGCAGAGAACATACACCAGCTTTATACTAGTGTTTCCTTTTATTGCTGTAATCCTTTATATTAAAAAAAAAATCACATAATTATCCCAATTCATTTCCCCAGAAAACCATATAAGTATATGGGACTCAATGAAGTAGATAAAGTATCGAAAAGATACAGCCTTGTTCACAAAGAAACTCATTAACTCGGAAGATAACAAATAATACAGGAAAATAAAGAGGTAAGGGGAGGGGTGAAGCCCTCTAGCTGAGCTGCAGTTTGGAATCAGAACAAGGAAGGACTAGAATCAGGAAGGGCTAGGAGTTCTGCATCTGTGGTTTACTGAGGATTGCAATCTTGATATCAAGTGGGAAGCTAAAGCTGGGCTCACTGACCGAGGCCAGGAGGTGATGTGAGTCTTCTCAACTTCTCAAAGAAGGAAGACAACTGTTGCTTGGGATTCAGTTGTGGCCTAGGGAAGCTGAAGAAAATACACTCAGCTTTATAAAATGACTGAGCTTGGATGTCCTCATAAAACCATGGAGCAGGAATGTAAGCCTCTATCAGATAGAGGGAGTCCTGGTGAGGGGGGCTGAGTAGAGGCAACAGCAAAACTTATAGAGAAGGCATGTGAGGAGAATGGGAGGGAAGGAGGGACAGAAGGAAAGTCTCAAGAAAAGTGGTATACACATGAAGTTTTCAAAGAACAAATAAACTCAATACTAGGTAAATGTAAAGGAGAATAGAATACCAAAAACAAAACAAAGCAAAACAAAAAAACCTACAGTTGATTCTTGAACAGTGTGGGAGTTAGGGGACCTGATTCCTTGTGCAGTAGAAAACTTACATATAACTTTTGAGTCCCCCTACTTAATTACTGTTGACAAGAAGCATTACCAACAACACAAACAGTCGATGAACACATATCATGTATGCCATGTGTATATCTACATGTTTTTTGCATTCAGGACATACTAATTTTTCTTTATTGTTATTTCTAGGCTGTACAATTTGTGATTTTTTTCAAGTTGTTGCAATATTTTTTCAATATGTTTATTGAAAAAAATACACATACAAGTGAACTTGTACAGTTCAAACCTGCACAGTTCAAAGGTATAGCTTATTCTCATATGTGTGTGTTAGTCAGTCAGATTCCATTTCCTTCTCCAGGGAATCTTCCCAACCTAGGGATCAAACCTAGATTTCCTGCATTGCAGGCAGATTCTTTACCATCTGAATCACCAGGGAAGCCCCAGGTTACTCTCATAAGTGAACCTAAATGAAAAAAATTTGAGTAGACATCTAATACTCAAAACTCATCACTTCATATCTGTTTTATGACTTTGTATTATTACCTGTTCTTCTGTGGTTATTTGCATCTATTGCATGTGTATGGTAGAAACACCATATAAAGGTATTGCAATCCTTTCTTGATTCCATATTCAGTGATGTCATGTTAGTTGCTTGAGATTGGCCGTGATAGAAGTATCTACACCAAATAAATCAATAAACACTACAAATCAAATCCTGATTTATTGTGTTGTTGGTTGTCTAAATTTAAGAAAGTGAGGTAGAAAATATTAGTAAAGCAGATTAAGCAAAAAGGAATATTGAGCTTATAACTGTTATGTTGTGAATAATACAGAAACTTGAGGGAATATTTTACAGTATTAAAAAAATATTATCCAACTTAGTAAAGAAGTTGCTCACATTCTTAATGAAGGTGTGGGTCTGTGACACACATCTTTGTTTCACTTTTGACTTACTCATTGTGTGCTGTGTTCAGTACGTCATATCTGACTCTGCGAATTATGGACCATCGCCCACAAGCCACTTCTGTCCATGAGGTTCTCCAGGCAAGAATGCTGGAGTGGGCTGCCATTTCCTCCTCTAGGGGATCTTCCTGACCAAAGGATTGAACCTGTGTCTCCTTGAATTGGCAGGTGGGTTCTTTACCACTGAACCACCCTGGAAGCCCTGCTGAGCTACTGGGGGAAGCCCTGTCTTACTCATTAACATAAATATAAGTATCAACCACATTTATATGTAAACTACATTTATTCATCAATTACAGCCATTGGTTGACTACAAGTACAAGATTCAGCAAACATTAATGCAAAGTGTGTGAGAATCAATTGGTTATATGAAATTTACAATAAATAACAGCATGAACAGTATGAAAAGGCAAAACAATATGACACTGAAAGATGAACTCTCCAGGTCGGTAGGTGCCCAGTATGCTACAGGAGAAGAGAGGAGAAATAACTTCAGAAAGAATGAAGAGACAGTGCCATAGCGAAAACAACGTCCAGTTGTTGATGTGACTGGTGATGGAGGTAAAGTCTGATGCTGTAAGGAACAATATTACATAGGAACCTAAAAGGTTAGGTCCATGAATCAAGGTAAATTGGAAGTGGTCAATTTACTACTTGCAAAATTGGAAGTGGACAAGAGTGAACATCGACATTTTAGGAATCAATGAACTAAAATGGACTGGAATGGGCAAATTTAGTTCAGATGACTGTTGTATCTACTACTGTAGGCAAGAACCCCTTAGAAGAAATGGAGTAGTCCTTACAGTCAACAAAAGAGTCCAAAATGCAGTACTTGGGTGCAATTTCAAAAACGACAGAATGATCTCTGTTCGTTTCTAAGGCAAACCATTCAATATCACAGTAATCCAAGCCCATGTCCCAACAAGTACTGCTGAAGAAGCTGAAGTTGAACAGTCCTATGAAGACATACAAGACCTTCTAGAACTAACACCTAAAAAAGATGTCCTTTTCATCATAGGGGACTGGAATTCAAAAGCAGGAAGTCAAGAGATATCTCAAGTAACAGGCAAATTTGGCCTTGGAGAACAAAATGAAGCAGGGCAAAGGCTAATAAAGTTTTACCAAGAAAACACACTGGTCATAGCAAATACCCTCTTCCAGCAACACAAGAGAATACTCCACACATCACCAGATAGTTAATACTGAAATCAGATTGATTATATTCTATGCAGCAAAAGATGGAGAAGCTCTATGCAGTCAGCAAAAACAAGACCGGGAGCTGACTGTGGCTAAGACCATGAACTCCTTATTGCCAAATTCAGATTTAAATTGAAGAAAGTAGGAAAAACCCCTAGGCCATTCAGGTATGACCTAAATAAAATCCCTTATAATTATACAGTGGAAGTGAGAAATAGACTCAAGGGACTAGATCTGATAGACAGAGAGCCTGATGAACTATGGATGGAGGTTCCTGACATTGTACAGGAGGCAGTGATCAAGACCATCCCCATGGAAAAGAAATGCAAAAAGGCAAAACGGTTGTCTGTGGAAGCCTTACAAATAGCTGAGGAAAGAAGAAAAGCTAAATCAAAGGAGTAAAGGAAAGAAATACCCACTTGAATGCAGAGTTCCAAAGAATAGCAAGGAGAGATAAGAAAGCCTTCCTCAGTGATCAATGCAAAGAAACAGAGGAAAACAATAGAATGGGAAAGACTAGAGATCTCTTCAAGAAAATTAGAGATACCAAGGGAACATTCCATGCAAAGATGGGCTCAATAAAGGACAGAAATGGTAGGGACCTAACAGAAGCAGAACACATTAAGAAAAGTTTCAAGAATACACAGAAGAACTATACAAAAAGATCTTCACGACCCAGATAACCACGATGGTGGGATCACTCATCTAGAGCCAGACATCCTGGAATGCAAGGTCAAGTGGGCCTTAGGAGGCATCAGTACAAGCGAAGCTAGTGGAGCTGATGGAATTCCAGTTGAGCTACTTGAAACCCTAAAAGATGATGCTGTGGAAGTGCTGTACTCAATATGCCAGCAAATTTGGAAAACTCAGCAGTGGCCACAAAGCTAAAAGAAAAGGTCAGTTTTCATTCCAATCCCAAAGAAAGGCAATGCAAAAGAATGTTCAAATTGCCACACAATTGCACTCATTTCACATGCTAGCAAATTAATGCTCAAAATTATCCAAGCCAGCCTCCAACAGTACGTGAACCAAGAACTCCCAGAGGTACAAGGTGGATTTAGAAAAGGCAGAGGAACCAGAGATCAAATTGCCAACATCATCAAGAAAGCAAGAGAGTTCCAGAAAAACATTTACTTCTGCTTTATTGACTATGCCAAAGCCTTTGACTGTATGGATCACAACAGACTGTGGAAAATTCTTCAAGAGATGGGAATTCCAGACTGCCTTACCTGCCTCCTGAGAAATCTATATGCAGGTCAAGAAGCAACAGTTAGAACTGGACATGGAACAACAGACTGGTTCCAAATCGGGAAAGGAGAACACCAAGGTTGTATAATGTCACCTTGCTTATTTAACTTATATGCAAAGTACGTCATGAGAAACGCTGGACTGGATGATGAACAAGCTGGAATCAAGATTGCTGGGCGATATATCAATAACCTCAGATACACAGATAACACCACCGTTATGGCAGAAAATGAAGAAGAACTAAGGAGTCTCTTGATGAAAGTGAAAGAGGAGAATGAAAAAGTTGGCTTAAAACTCAACATTCAGAAAACTAAGATCATGGCATCAGGGCATCTGGTCCCATTACTTCATGGCAAATAGATGGGGAAACAACGGAAACAGTAACAGACTTTATTTTCTTGGGCTCCAAAATCATTGCAGATGGTGACTGCAGCCATGAAATTAAAAGATGCTTGCTCCTTGGAAGAAAAGTTATGACCAACCTAGACAGCATATTAAAAAAACAAAGACTTTACTTTGCCAACAGAGATCTGTCTAGTCAAAGCTGTGGTTTTCCAGTGGTCATGAATGGATGTGATATTTGGACTGTAAAGAAAGCTGAGTGCTGAAGGATTGACGCTTTTGAACTGTGGTGTTGGAGAAGACTCTTGAGAGTCCTTTGGTTTGCAAGGAGGTCAAACCAGTCAATCCTAAAGGAAATCAGTCCTGAATATTCATTGGAAGGACTGATGCTGAAACTCCAAAACTTTGGCCACCTGATGTGAAGAACTGATTCATTGGAAAAGACCCTTGATGCTGGGAAAGATTGAAGGCAGGAAGAGAAGGGGACGACAGAGGATGAGATGGTTGGATGGCATCACCTACTCGATGGACATGAGTTTGAGTAAGCTCCAGGAGTTGGTGATGGACAGGGAAGCCTGGTGTGATGCAGTCCATGGGGTCGCAAAGAGTTGGGCATGACTGAGGAACTGGACTCAACTGAACTGAATATTGCATATTTTATTATTATTTGTGAACTTTGTGCTATACATCCATTACATCAACAAGATTTATGATATATATATAATCCAGGAATAGGCTGGAAAGACCACATTGAAATTATACAAGAAATGTAATTGTTGGAGACTGAAAATAATAGACTAGTTGTTTATTAATCCTGCAGAACTGGACATGATTAAGAGAGAAGTAAGTGAGAAAAAAAGCAACACAGGCTAGGATCTTGTTATAAAAGCAGTAGGGAGAAAGAGGTCAGATTTTTGAGAAGCTACTATGAGGAATTTGGATAAAGAACATCTTTAGCATATTTTTCTGTGGAATGTAACATCATTCCTCTTTGAATTTAGTAAAATTTACATTGTTTTCATCCTTTTAGACTCTTGTGGTTCTTTTGAATACCTAAATTCTGATAGGCATGAAGCAGTTGAGTTCTATACAATTAGATCACATAGCATTTTGTTAATATAGGTATTATTTGAAGGTAATATGGGTTCACTATGAACAAATTATGCCAAACTTACTTTGATTCCCTTTAGGATAGGGTAGATGCACAAGCATGTCTTGAGAACAACAACAGAAGAAACAACAATACAATTGTTACTACTATTAATTATCATTTTTATATTTTTGGCAGCTATTCTATATTCTTTAGATGACATTAATTAGCTTACCTAATCATCACAACAAACAAATGAAGCAGATACAAATAATCTAATATCATCATTTTACAAATCAGGAAGTAGACCCAGATGGGAGAAACTTGCTCCAAAGCACATAGGTAGCAAAGTCTAGTGGGATTAGAATCCAGGCAGCTTATTCCTGAGGGTCACATTATAATGCTACAAAACCACCAAGCATTACTATAGTAGCATAAAATTCCTCTTGCTTTTGGTTTATAAAGGGTATCGATATCAGAAGATGGCTGTCTGTTCAGGTGTTGGAAAGTTGCCTTATTTGATTTTATTGACTGATTTCATAAAAGCATTTCTTGAACAGCTGGTTGTTTAACAGAATGTCACAGGGGAGATACAAATGAATAAAATATGACTTCATGTTTGAGGAGCTTGAAGTCCAGACACTCGCTTTTTAAAAAAATCAATCCCATGAATGAAGTCAGGAGGCAAATCAAGGATGTCCCAAAACTGGCACAGGATTTTAAAAGAATTCAAATTAAAAAACCCCCTAACAGTTTCCACTACTAATATTCTTAACTTAATCATTGTCACCAGGATAAACTTTAAGGTTTGCATAGTCAAACTAAGTACAGGACTGGGAAAAAAAAAAACTGCTTTCATGTCTGTTTCTATATAACATAAGTAGATGTTTTAGCATTAATCTTAGGACTAAAGTGCTATTGACATTTGCAATGTGCTGTTAGGTCATAGTAATAGAAATAACATGTCTGGAATGAGAGCTTTTCTTTTCTTTTTTTCCCTTGGTGCTCTGCAGTGGTCAACCACCTTGGCAATATTCTTTTCAGTTCAGGCTGTAACATTTTAAGAGGAACATTGAAAAATATGACTGGGACACTTGGAAAAGGGTAACTAAACCAAGTCATATGAAGAATGATTGAAGGAATTGAGGATGTTTAGCCTGGACATGGAAGAGTCACAGAGTATAGAGGATCAGATTCCAAAATACTTGGAGCGTTGTCTTGTGGAAGAAGCAGGGAACTCCTGAGCAGCTCCAAAAGCAAAACTAGTACAAACCACCTGAAGGTTATCTTAGGTTAGCAAAATAAAGCTGAAAGGGTTGAGCTACTAAAAAAACAGATTGGACTTCCATAGGCTGGAGACTCTATAGAGAGTGTTGTGTGGAGGGAGGCCTGGGGAGGGGGCGCTGTTGAACAGCATCATGTCGAAAGCATCTTCCAAAATTAAAAACACATGATTTATAATAATACAACACAAACAGTTCCCTAGGGAACATATAGGAAGACCATATATTACACAAATAAGTGAACATTACATAATTAATCTACAAGTAATAATTATTCTTCCTAGAAGCAAAAGAAGCAGTGATGTTTAGGTCATAGAAAGAGAAGAAATAAGGGGCCTTTGTGCATCAAAAGTCCAGGAACAGTGGGCATAATTCCTGGGATATCTACTCCACTCCACGGAGAACAGGGTTTCTTTAGATATTAAGAAGTGAACAGAGAAGGAATACAGGTTCACCATGGATGCAACTTTAAATCCTTCAGCACAGTGTCTAGCAGTCATAAAAAAGCAAACACAAGTCAGCAAAGCCTTTCCAGAGATGATAAACAGAAACAGAACAAATTTCTCTCATCTACATAAAAGCTACATCCACACGCTGCCTCTGCTAAGTTCAGTTCAGTTCAGTCGCTCAGTCGTGTCCAACTCTTTGCAACCCCATGAATCGCAGTATGCCAGGCCTCCCTGTCCATCACCAACTCCCAGAGTTTACACAAACCCATGTCCATCGAGTTGGTGATGCCATCCAGCCATCTCATCCTCTGTCATCCCCTTCTCCTCCTGCCCCCAATCCGTCCCAGCATCAGGGTCTTTTCCAGTGAGTCAACTCTTCCCATGAGGTGGCCAAAGTATTAGAGTTTCAGCTTCAGCATCAGTCTTTCCAATGAACACACAGGACTTATCTCCTTTAGGATGGACTGATTGGATTTCCTTGCAGTCCCAGGGACTCTCAAGAGTCTTCTCCAACACCACAGTTCAAAAGCATCAATTCTTCGGTGCTCAGCTTTCTTCACAGTCCAGCTCTCACATCCACACATGACCACTGGAAAAACCATAGCCTTGACTAGACGGACCTTTGTTGGCAAAGTAATGTCTCTGCTTTTTAATTTGCTATCTAGTTTGGTCATAACTTTCCTTTCAAGGAGTAAGCGTCTTTTAATTTCATGGCTGCAATCACCATCTGCAGTGATTTTGGAGCCCAGAAAAATAAAGTCTGACACTGTTTCCGCTGTTTCCCCATCTATTTCCCATGAAGTGATGGGACCAGATGCCGTGATCTTAATTTTCTGAATGTTAAGCTTTAAGCCAGCTTTTTCACTCTCCTCTTTCACTTTCATCAAGAGGCTTTTTAGTTCCTCTTCACTTTCTGCCATAAGGGTGGTGTCATCTGCATATTTGAGGTTATTGATATTTCTCCTGGCAATCTTTTTTTTTTTCCATTTATTTTTATTAGTTGGAGGCTAATTACTTTACAATATTGTAGTGGTTTTTGCCATACATTGACATGAATCAGCCATGGATTTCCATATGTTCCCCATCCCGATCTCCCCTCCCACCTCCCTCCCCATCCCATGCCTCTGTATCTTCCCAGTGCACTAGCCCTGAGCACTTGTCTCATGCATCCAACCTGGGCTGGTGATCTATTTCACCCTTGACAGTATACTTGTTTCAATGCTGTTCTCTCTGAACATCCCACCCTCGCCTTCTCCCACAGAGTCCAAAAGTCTGTTCTGTACATCTGTGTCTCTTTTTCTGTTTTGCATATAGAGTCATCGTTACCATCTTTCTAAATTCCATATATATGCGTTAGTATACTGTATTGGTCTTTATCTTTCTGGCTTACTTCACTCTGTATAGTGGACTCCAGTTTTATCCATCTCATTAGAACTGATTCAAATGTATTCTTTTTAATGGCTGAGTAATATTCCATAGTGTATATGTACCATAGCTTCCTTATCCATTCATCTGCTGATGGGCATCTAGGTTGCTTCCATGTCCTGGCAATTGTAAACAGTGCTGCAATGAACATTGGGGTGCACGTGTCTCTTTCAGATCTGGTTTCCTGGGTGTGTATGCCCAGGAGTGGGATTGCTGGGTCATATGGCAGTTCTATTTCCAGCTTTTTAAGAAATCTCCACACTGTTCTCCATAGTGGTTGTACTAGTTTGCATTCCCACCAACAGTGTAAGAGGGTTCCCTTTTCTCCACACCCTCTCCAGCATTGATTCCAGCTTGTGCTTCTTTCAGCCCAGCTAAGAGATAAGCTAAGCCTTTGCTAAGAGATAAGGGCAAAAACTCTGGAACATGGATCTTCAGGTAATTTACAAAAGCCAAGTTAATGTAATCGGCAAGTAGACACTGAAGATGGAGTATTTAAACAGAATCCCATCAAGGCCAGAAGAGACTGATGGGACCTGGCAGATGAGACTGTTCTAGGCTTATCAAATATAGGAAAAGAAAATAAAATAGATTGAGATTGCAATCTAGGGGAAGCCCAGTAGAGAGTCAAGAGGAGTTAAGGGGAAGAGACCTTTGCATAGCTGATGAAAGCCCCTGATAAAATCCCAATCACATCTGGCAGTTTATTAAAAGTTGCTTCTTCCCCACTAACCAACCAGCTTCCAGGAGTCTCAAGCATTCTTTCTGACTTATTTCATTAACATTTCCTTCTTTTTCTGGAGTGGTCAGAGCCCCAGGGAATCTCTCTCTCTCTCCCTGCCCCCCTTGCCCCCAACCAGTGGGGCATTGAATGAGAGCCAGAGTGTTGTCTGTGTAAAGAAAAATTGCAAAACCACAAATTGCAGAAAATCGTTACTGCCAAAAATCGAAAGGAACATACAATATCACCAGGCCTCTTAAAAAGCAATTGTGCATTTTACAGGCCTCTGGATAATTCAGGTTTGTTTGGCAACTTTCTCATGGATACCACCCAGAAGACAATTCTCCCACCAGAGGCAGTGGTCCTAAAGAATATGTATAGCTGAAAAGAAACAAAAAATGTGGGTACACGTCTTTCCAGGGGTACGATAGGGCTCCATATAGTTATTTTTCTTCTATTGCGAAATATTGATTTCAAGACCCAAAGTTTGCTTCCAGAGTCCCTGGGACTTCCACAGAAAAACAGCAAGTGCCTCCAATAATTAATAAGAAGAATCCTTTGAAGATAGAAAGCATTTTTAGATAAAATCTTTCTGAAATGTTATGCTGTTATCACAACCACCCTTAGCCGGAGGTAAGAAATGTTTTTCTTCCCAGTTCATTCTCCACCCCGCCATAATACAGATACTTAGGAACTGAGAGGTTAACTAAAATTCTCAAAAATCATACCATTTCTGAGGGAGTGATCCAGGACTCAGACATGCACCTCCTTGTTCTTTCTCCTGAGCTCCTTTCACCACCTGCCCTTCTGCTGCAGTGAGCACACCTTCCTGACTTGCGTGAGGCTGGCCTCCCTCCCCCACAGTGGGGCTGGGGTTTTACTTGGTGCATATACATTCCCGGGACCTTTACTTGCAAAGCCTCCTGCCAGTCACTGTGGATGGAAGCTTTGTGTGAATGGAGTGCTGATTAGGTGGTTCTCCATTTGTATTGACTCTATAATACAATCATCATTAGGACACAAGGCCAACTCCAGAGGGGCCCATTGAGTCTGGCTGCCAAAATGAACCTCAGTCACAATAGCCTGATGATTTGAACGCGTTTCCATGACTCCACAGATCAGACCAACTTTGCGCCAGTTGCTCTGAGATGATGTGGAAAGGTACATAGATGGTACAAAATTCTAGTGCAAGTTTACTGCTGCTGCTGCTAAGTCGCTTCAGTCATGTCCGACTCTGTGCGACCTCACGGACAGCAGCCCACCAGGCTCCTCTGTCCACGGGATTCTCTAGGCAAGAATATTGGAGTAGGTTGCCATTGCCTTCTCCAACAAGTTTACTATGAATTAATAAAATAGGTCACCAAGCACTTTGTATGTCCTTGAGAAAAAAATGTAAAAATAAAATGATCATAAGTTACCCAAACTGAAATAACTAGATTTCCACCACCCACCCTTAATCTAGGAGGTAAACAGTGTTTTCAACTGAAATTTTGATCAAGAGATCTTTAGTTAATAGTCATATATGTGTTTATAGTTGCATATTTGCATATAATGACTTAAAATGCTGCTTAAAATTGCCCTTCATTTAATTTTCACCATGAACATATATCAACCATGTTTTAGTATTTAACATTAAATTATTTAAAAGCAGTGTAAATGTAATAACCAGACTCTGTATGAAAAAGATCTACCAAATATGAATATTCAGGGAAGGAATACAGGTGGTGTTTCCTGAATGGCATTCTATGTTCAAAAGAGAGAGTACAGTCAAAAGTTACCCTTTATACAATACTCATGACAGCACATGAAAAGGAAGATTGCTCATAAAATCTAGAATGACTCTATTGGTAAAAGCTGCTTAAATCATTTATAACATGAAGGTGTCTTGATAATGTGATAAAGACCAAAGCAGTATAACACAGAACTTGACATTTTACAAATACCAGTGAATGCATAATACTTAGACATAAAACGTAAATGGTTTTAAGGGTGATGTTTCTTGTGCTGACGTTTAGAGATTTGGGGAACAGCAGTGGAATCAATTTCTTCTAGAGAACAAACAAAAGACACCATCCAGGGAAGTCGGTAAAAACTAAGTTTTCTTACAGTTCACCTGAACACATTATTGGTCTCAGGGTCTGAATGATTCAAAGAGAATTTATTAGAACATGTATAATATGTATAATTTAAGTGGGACTTCTGGATTCTCTCTGTTCCAAGATGTCTAATTAAATGCTTCAGTGACTGCTGAAATGCACCTTCCAGTAGAGATTCTGTGTGAATCAGGAGCTCGGCGTTGTTGGTCTCCTACTTACTTATCTGTAGTGACAAGAAACTCACTACCATTTAAACTACTATTGAATAGCTAGAGTCTTCATATTGAATCACATTTATCCTCTGCTGTTTGAACTTGCATAATAGAGTCTAGTGTGACTGGTGGGACTTTTCTGTTTTAAGAATTTGTGATATATGTTGCAAGGTAAGGAACATTAGATGTCTTTGTTCTTAGATTCTCATAATCAAATTATTCCAGAGGCAGATGGAATGTTCATATTATCTGGTTAAAATTATTAGACACATTTTAATTTAAAAAAGAAAAAATAATCACATCCTAATTCTCAAAGGCAAAACTCTAAAATACTCAGAACTGCTAGTTTGGACCTGGTATAATTTTATTTTGTCTTTTAAAATAGAGGGGGTTTGTAATTTGGGTAGGGATGCTGAGAGTACCAAGAATAAAGAAATATAATACTCAAGAGAGTCATTCTAGAAAGAACACCGGTCTAGAGAGTGACTGCAATGTAGCACACACAGGAAAGCATTATTAAGACAACTACAACATTGTTAAACGGAAAACAATCTGTGACTTCAAGGATCAACCGGACAAAGAGTAATAAAGTAGTCAGCCATTTGTGAGAGAACTTGAATATTCAAAAGTATGCTGTCACACTCTCATAATGCCTAAAAGAATACTGTCTAATTCTTTCCTCCTTACTTTTTTCTAGCTTTTTTTTTAGAGGTAACCTGCTCACAACCACAACCAGGTTCAATCTGCTTCCTAAATGGTTTGTAAAATGTTCCACAGCATTACACAAATCAAGAGTATGAAATATTAGATTTAAACTGCATTTGTTGAGCCAGACTTGAAAAATTCAGCAATGTGAGATGGGAGCCTTAAAGATTAGGAGCTTTTAGGAATTAGAGCTAGAAGGACATACCATTTCAAGGAGGAAATGTACTTACATTTTACTGCAAGTGAAGTGCCTGTCTTTAAATGGTAGCCTCTGAAACAAAGGAGAAAAAACTGTGTTAAAAAAATGCAGAGTGACCAGTTACAAGTGAAGAGGGCATTGAATTGCCTTCAAAGGTGCAGGCTTTGAATATGTTTTCTCATTTGAAAAAAATGAGAAGCTTAGAGATGAAACCATTTTTATTGGGAAACTCTTCTTGGAGGCCCAGGGAGCTGCAGCCCACAAAGAAAGCACGCGAGTCAGTTGTGGTCCTCATTGCACACTCAGCTCCCTGTCCGAACATCCTTTAATTTTGAGATTCCTTGATGCTCACTTGTTTCCCAGGACTGATCCTGGTGAGAGGAGATATGGAGTCTGGTTGCATAGGTTGCTGGCTCTATTCATTATCCTCTTGCTTCTGGTTTGTACTCTGTGCGTACCCTGTTCTCTGACCCTTTGTTCCATTAACTGAAACTCCTCCTGAAAATTATGATTTTCTCAATTCATGCTTATTGGGATAAGTGGACAAGTTTTCTTTTCCAAGAAAACTTTTCCAAGTTTTCTGGGGGCAGGGGGAGGTTGAAATCAATGCCAAGTTCCTCTTTATTCAAGATGGCAGTGAAAAGAGAGGGACAATTAGACTGTGCCCACGCTTGGAGGGAGTCTGCCAGTTGTGCTGGCAATTTGTCCAGGGTGGCAGCCCACCAGACAATTCGCTTCCAAATCCATTTTGAAAAAAATCTATTGTGGTTATATCCAAAGGGGTATTTTTCAGGGTAGTAGGTTTATTGAGAATGGCAGGTAAGTCCCCATGATTGATGTGAAGTATTTGGGTTGTGAGATTCAAATGATCCCAGTCATCTCCCAGCCTGAGCCGTCAAGTCAGAATGTCCTCAGCCTGACAAGAAGCTCCTGTCACTCGTCACGCCACCCACATGGATCTGGATTACTCAAATGAGTCACCTCAGTGAGCAATGTTTTTCCATTTTTAGTAGTAGCGTGACTTTGGCAAGTTGATTCAATGCTTTGGGATGGAGAGAAATAAAAATAGTGGCTATTTCAAAGAACTGATGTAAAGGTTAAATAAGATAATACATGTCAACTAGTAATATAAGGCTGGCCCATACTGAAGAGAGTGCTAGCCAGTGTTGTTACTGATATTGCTATTATTACTATCAGAAGGCCAACTTGGAAAACTAAATTAAGATAAGTTCATGGAATTGGAGCTAGGAAGGTAGCTACAGAGACCATTTTGCTTGGGTGGGAATGTCTCCACTCTTGGCAGTCAAAATTGTACCATTTCCCCAAATTTCTCTCCCAGATGGCCTCTCTCGAATCTTCATTTTTTCCAACTGCTGAGAATATTAATAATTTGAATTAGATCCAAATCCATATTGGAAAATTCCTAAGTATTTTAGTAAGCCACCTAATTCCTCATTTACAATCATAGAGATGATTGGGGTTGGGATTCCTAGATTGACAATGTACTAAATGATTGAATGGCTGGGTCCAGAAAAAAAAAAACAAGGATATTCTTCTTTCAGAACTTTTACATAAAGTAGGTGCATGATGCATTTTTATTGAGTTGAATTTTTTAGATGGACCCTATGGTGAGATTCAGGAAAATGTCACATGTATCACTGACTCGAAGGAATTAGGACCATTCCTCTGATCCCTGCCCCCTACATACACTCCCCTCACTCCCCTGCCACCCAGCTCTTGCCCCTCAAACAAAAAGTGTATCTGAGATTCCTCTGAAATTTTGAGCCCTTCAGTTCCTTTGAGGAAACTGTTGCTAGGAAACCAATTTAGAATGTTCTCACCTACTGAGAAAAGTTTTTACTACTGCCTCACATAATAACTTCTTTAGCTTTGAAAGTATCAATAAAGAAAGCTGTCCCTCACTTCACCGATTCACTGGATAATAGCTCCTCATTTGGGCAACAATTTCACAGCAATATCATTGATTACTTTGAAAACTATTCAAAACCATCCTTGAGACTAACTTACGTAGCAACCTAATGCGGTGGGACCAATCGTTTTTCTTGGGGTACAAAATAAATAAAGTCATTAAGAACATTGTGGTGGTGAGGTTTTACAGACCATTAAAAACCATAAAAACTTGCCTTTGCTTTTCTAAGCTTCCTTCCACATTTGAAAAGAAAACCTGAGTTCTTAAAGGAGAAAGAGAGCCCTTAACTTCAATAATTAGCTCATTTGCTAAATGTTCCTTCAGCGCCTGGCATGTGAAGGACTCTGTGGCAGGCACTAATCATGCATTCCCTGCCCTCATGACAATCAGTGCCTGAAGAGACAGCTGAACACTTGGGGAGATCATGAGGTGATACAGTGCAAAATTACAAGGTGCTCAGTGAGGCGGGAAGGTGGTCTTTGAGGAGCCAATCTAGAAAGAGAAATCAGGGAATTCTAGCGGGAAAGCGTTAGGATAATAGCGGATGAAAAATTCATCTTAATAATAAGTGCTAACACTGCTAGTGCCTTGTGCATTAGGAGCTGTCCTGGTGCGTGGATTCACTTCTGACTCAGCGTGCCTAAAGAGGTGCTATTCTGGCCTCCGGGTAGGAGTTAAGAAAGCAAATGCGGAGAGTAGAGGACACCAGGGGAAGGGCCATCATCAAGGGCACAGGCCCTGGGCATGGGAAACTGGCTCCTTTGAAAGTCAAGGGACCAGATCACCATTCACCTTACCCTGTATACATCTCAGCAGAGTCCGTCCTTCCACCCCGTGGGAATCTTCAGGGGGTCACGGATGGGCTCTTCTGATATCAATCCTGGATTAGTTTAGTTATGGAAGTTGAGCCTTTGCTCCCACCTTGGGGAGACACACACAGCTTGGCTCTGCCTGTACCCAGCATGGTAGCCACGCTCATGAGATGTGCAAGGACAGCAGTCTGTCATCCTCAGCTCACAGTAGTGCTTGGGTGGGATTCAATCGCCAGGTCCACAGGAATGGGCCTTGTCCAAAGCACTTGGACACCATCTCTGGTCTCCTTGTTAGAAATCCAGTCCCCTGTGCTCTGATGATTATTGAGGTGTGTCAACTGACAGTCCTGGAGCTCTAGGCCACGGTGTCCACCCAAAGGATTCTCTGCATCACCCATCTCTCTCAACTTCTCACTCCGCTTCCTGTGGCTGATAGCATCTGGTTATGATCTGTAATCTATGATTGGCACTTTTTAAGAAAATGAATGCTTATGCTGATTGAGATATTTGACTTGAGTTGTCTGCTGTTTAAAATTTTATGGCAGCAAAAAATTTCATCAGTGCCAAAGTAATTGTGTGACTAATATAACACATGGAGTCAAATCAGTATACCTATTCCTCTCGCTAATATACAATGTTACTTCCTGCTAGTCCAAGATTATAAATTTTGAGATGAAATGGCTACCACTTTCTTATTCTGAATATACAATTAATTCTATTTTATGTTAATTTAAATTATTTGCTTATTGGCATGGTAGGAATAGGGCCTTCCCACATGGCACAGTGGTAAAGAATTCGCCAGCCAATGCAGAAGATGCAAGAGACATGGGTTCAATCCCTGGGTTGTGAAGATCCCCTGGATAAAGAAATGGCAATCCACTCCAGTATTCTTGCCTGGAAGATTCCCCTGGACAGGAGAGCCTTGTGGGCTACAGTCAATGGAGTAGCAAAGATTCGGACATGACTGAGGGACAGAGTGTGCGTACACACACACACACACACACAGTAGAATACTTGTTCTTTATCCCACTTAATCCCAGGAATGCTGGGAACCAATAGTCTTTTAAGTTACCTGGGAAAATAAGAAAACGGATGCAAGTTTTGTATAAGTAGAATATGCCAGTTACTGGGTAATAAGTATCATTTGTGAATGGTGGATCCTCTTCACTTTGACCAAATGTTCTCCCTGTGCTGGCTCCTTGAGAGTTTGAGGGTCTCTGCCCACAGCTCCCACACTGAAGGTAGAGACAACAGTACGAGAGGCTAGGAGTTCAGTGTCAGATCCTCCACTGACCTCCTGTGTGACCTCTAACCAGTCATTCCACCTTACGCTTCTTGTTTCTGACATCACATGTGTGTGCATCAGTCTTTATGTAGCTCAATGCCTTTTCTATACATCTTTCCTGAGATTTCTGTGCTTATCAGAGGAATCATGCATATAAAGACTTTGGCAGAGACCTGACCCATTCTAAGCACTAAACATAGGGTGCTTATGACTGTCTTTACTGAGTACGAAGTGAAGAATCACCATACAAAGAGCTGTACTTTCTATGTGAGTCAAAAATATTCCTTAACTGGTTATAAAGTATGCCATATTCAATCTCTTTAGTCTCTGACTTTGGGTCTTGATTTAACCCAAAGTGGCCTTGTCTTTAAAAAATCATAGTTGATTGGCTTTTCATGATAGTTAATAATTCTGTTAACAGTAGCTCATTTATTTATTTGCTGTAGTGTTTTAAGAATTTTATAAATATTTCAAATAGCTTCTCTTATGGTATTGGGATTTCACTGTTGTTTTTTTCCTAGTCTTGACTCTGCCTTTGCTGAGATCTTAACAAACCCTTCCATTGCCTTGCCAAGTTTACTTATATGTGACTTCTTGTGTTTTGATTTCTTTCTAGCTTTAAACAGTAAAAGTTTAATTAAATAAGCTATTTTCATTACTGAAATTTTGGAAAATATAAAAGAGCACCAAAATGAAAAAGTGTTCAGAACTTCACAGATTTATTCTAAAGTGTACAAAGAAGTGAATGTTCTTGTCCAACACTCCAGCCTCATTTCCCAGAGGTAATGTTGTCAATAGTATGTAAAGGCATTATTCCAAATTGTTTTTTACGCTTATGAAAGCAAATATACATACATAAACCTTTAGACATATACACAAATATCATTAACATTCTTTCAACAAAACAAGGTCATACTATGTAATTTTGTAAAATACGCTTTTATTCTTTTAATAGTTTTTGTGGACATATATTCCAAGTCAGTATATATACATCTCCTCATTTTTTTTAGTGACTAAATAGAAACTTATTTATGTAATGCTCTAATTTATTTAACCAGTCCCATATTGATGAACATTTAGCTTGCATGTGCTTTTTAGCTATTACAATAAACTTGCAATGAGAAAGCATTTTGAACTTCTTTTTTTAGACTCACATGCCCATACTGTAGGGTAGTTCTTAGAATTGTGAGCACTTTATTGACAGGATCTATGCAGCTTAATATTAAATGGAAGTCTTCAAGAAGATTGAATCTATTCACCTTCTCCCAACAATAGGATGCATCCTCCATGTGTAACTTTCATTTTCCACTCATAATTTCCGTTTCTTTGAGATTTTTTTTCTGTATGTGATAATTCTTCTATCTGAGCTTCAAGGTACTTAATTCCTTTTTCAGCAATGTTTTTCAGTTCCAAGAGCTCTTTCTTTTCCTCAGATTGCTCCTTTGTAATAACTTCTGTAGTCTCCTTAGAAATTTGTATTATTTTCTTTTAGAGTTCTTCTGGTTTCTTTTTGTAAAAGGTTCCTCACAGAGAGCTACATTTTCTGATTATGTTGTTTTTACCCCATTCAAGCTGCTAAGTTACCATTAATGCTTTGAACATCTTCTCTCCCCACTGTTACTCGTCTGGACATCCAGATCTCCTGACTCATAAGGGAGGAGGGGTCCTCAGCTCATATGCAGGGAGGCTCTTGGGATCTCCTAAACAGTAGGGGGATCTGCCAGTGGTGAGAGGTGAAGGTAGAATCTTTTCCTGGGGGATGAGCTGGTAGGCTAGGGCCCCACAGCTGAGTGGTGTGGGGGGGTCTCCATGTTCTCAGGACCCTCAAGGCAAATGTGGAGTATAAGTGTTCTCTTCAAGTTCAATACACTTGATGTGTTCTTTAGTGATGGTCTTCTCAAAAATAAAACACAAAGCAACAGCAAAAAATCTAAATATGGGTCCCAAAACAATTAAAAAATGTCTTTGAAGCCAAGCTGACATGACAGACCAAGGGAAGATAGACTCATCTTACAGATAAGGGTATTAAGAAATTTTTATAAGCATGGCATTCTCAGAAAACGTGTCAATAATATTATGAATTATATTCTATGCTGGATATGGGGATATTCTGGCCAAACAATTTCATTGCACACTGTATTCAAATAGTATACATTAATTGTCAATAGCAATAAAGTAGATAGTCCTTTTGGTCAATAATGTATTTATCAACATATACCAGATACTTAAAATGTGTCCCAGGTGTTGAACATCTAACATTGGCAAAAGTGTGGTGATTAAATAATCGCCAAGGTATTTACATGAAAGACATTCTAGAAAAATTATAGTGACACAAATGGGAAGTACTATGATACTGCTACATGTGGGGTATTACTAGAGAAGGAGGTTCTTCCTAAACCAGATTAAGCCAGATTTTTCCAAAGAATGGTGATGATGGATTTGTGGAAAGAAATTAGATGTTCAAGTAAGTTTGGGAAATGCTGGGTTAAAGATAGTGAAATAGGTCTTTCTACAGCAATCTCAGACTTTTTAATACTTTATTACAAATTTCAAAGAGAAGTAATGTCCCAAATTTACATGTCCAAAGAATAAGCATTGGCCTTCTTGCCAAGTATTTTGAAGGGTATGTTGGGGGAACGGTGGTCAAAGTGATGCAGGAGAGCTCCCCAGAGCAGGCATGAGCAAAACAGGTTAGGGAAGTCTCAGCAAGACAGATGTGCACAGGCCCAGAGACAGGACAGGAGCTGAGGGAACCCTGAGTAGCTCAAAACAGTTATGCCAAAAAATTCCACAGGAAAAAGTGGCCAGAGGCGGGGACAGAGATAAGCAAGAGTTACTGAGAGCATTCCTTCCTGGTAAAGGACTGAAAGCCTTCTTGAATGGAAAGCCAAGAAGCTTATTTGAAGGTTTCTAAAACAGGGGAGAAATATGAATGGATTTCTTGGGCTCAAAAATCACTGCTGATATTGACTGCAGCCACACAATTAAAAGACACTTGCTCTTTTGGAGAAAAGCTATGACAAACCTAGACAGCATATTAAAAAACAGAGACATCACTTTGCCAACAAAGGTCCATATAGTCAAGGTTATGGTTTACCAGTAGTCATGTACAGATGTGAGAGTTGGATTATAAAGAAGGCTGAGTGCCAAAGAATTGATGCTTTTGAATTGTGGTGCTGGATAAGACTCTTGAGAGTCCCTTGGCCAGCAAGGAGATCAAACCCAGTCAATCCTAAAGTAAATCAACCCTGAATATTCATTGGAAGGACTGATACTGAAGTTCTAATACTTTGACTACCTGATAAGACCTGACTCATTGGAAAAGGCCCTGATTCTGGAAAAGATTGAGAGCAGGAGGAGAAGGTGGTGACAGAGGATGAGCTGGTTGGATGGCATCACTGATTCATTGGGCATAAGTCTGAGTAAGCTCTGGGAGACAGTGAGGAATAGGGAAGCCTGGTGTGCGTAGTCCATGGGGTTGCAAAGAGTTTGACACAACTTGGCCACTGAACAACAACAACAATAAATGTATCTGTTTTGTCAAAAATATCTTGGTCACAACATAGCTGTGGATTGCAGCTAGGTCAGCCTGGAGAAAGGAAGAACAGTTAGAAGAAGTTATTAAACTAGCCCAGATGACAGTGCTGAGGAACTGATGTAGAGAAATATTAGTGGACAGTTAGAAAGGTTAGAGAGATCAAAGAGATTAATTAGATACATCAACAATAGGTAGGTAAGTAGATAAGGGGCTGAAGAGAGAGGGCAGAACCAGGCAGCAGATTGGATGTGGGGTGAGTTGACATTAGCTGATTTCTGGGGGGCTGGGTGGGGAACAACATCACTTAGAAGAGGAATATGGGAGTGAAACAGGAGGGAAGGCATAACCTTTGAAAGAATGACATAAAAAAAAAAAAAAATGACATAGCCCAAGGACACGACATAAACTGATTAGAACCAAATAGGTCCAAGATGGTGGATGATTCAACTTCCAGTAGACCTTGAGCTTCAGAATATATGCTTGTTGTAACATATCAGCAAGCTAAATTACACACACAGGTGCCATGACAGTTCCAAGACTGACCATGAAGGTCAAAAAGTGAGCAGTGGCCCAGTTCCTGGAAATCCCCATCCCTTTCCCAAAATAACTGGAATACTCTCTCATTCATTGTTGTTCGGTCACTCAGTCTTGTCTAACTCTTTCTGACCCCATGGACTGCAGCATGCCAGGCTTCCCTGTCCTTCACCATCTCCTGGAGCTTGCTCAAACTCATGTCCATTGAGTTAGTGATGCCATCCAACTATCTCATTTTCTGTTGCCACCTTCTCCTCCTGCCTTCAATCTTGCCCAGCATCAGGGTCTTTTCTAATGAGTCAGCTCTTTGAATCAGGTGGCCAAACTATTGGAGCTTCAGCTTTAATATCAGTCCTTCCAGTGAATATTCAGGATTGGTTTCCTTTAGGATTGGCAGGTTTGATCTCCTTGCAGTCCAAGGGACTCTCAAGAGTCTTCTCCAACACCACGGTTCAAAAGCATTAATTTTTTGGCACTCAGCTTGCTTATATCCATACATGACTGCTGGAAAAACCAAAGCTTTGACTATACAGTAATTTCATAGGCTCTCACTCATTAGCCTATGAAATTACCCAGCTGTGGAATGTATTTCTCTCTAAATAAATCCTTTTCTTACCTATTACTTTGTCTTTCACTGAATTCTTTCTGTGATGAGACATCAAGAGCCCAAGTTTCTTTCATTAAGTCCTGAGACCAGGGATGATCTCAGTTAAAAGACCATGGTTTCAAGTCTCAAACTTAGTTATATGGTTTCAGGGGGAAAAACAGATTTGCATTGAGCCTAATAGGTTCAATAGCATAGGAGGTAGAATTCAGGTGAGAAGGGAGGGAGGCCCAATCCATTGCTATAGCCATACTCTTTGACATGTTGAATCTGAAGAGCTGTTGAATGTGTAACTTTTAAGATCCTAATAGGTAAATCTAAAAGAAATAATAGCAGCACTAGGAACTCAGAAGTCATGTTTTTATTCCTTAGGAAACACAGAACTCACTTAGAAATTCTATACTCAAAACCCCTCAACAGGAATTTCTCTGGTGGTCCATGGCCAAGACTCTGCATTCCCAACGAAGGGAGGCCCAGGTTTAAACCCTGGTCAGGGGACTAGATCCACATGCTGCAACTAAGATCCTGCAGGCCACAGTGAAGATCAAGGGTCCCTTCATGCTTCAACTAAGACTTGATGCAGCCAAATAAAAATAAGTAAATAAATGTAAAACAATGCTCATACTTTCTAAACTATTTATTTAAAAAAACCCTCAACAGACAAAATGAGTATGAATTATTTTTAAATGGACATAGGTAAATGGGTAAAAATGGGTAAAAAAAATGGGTAAAAAAGAATGGGTAAAAAAAGTTGTAGTACGTGCATACAATGGAATATTACTCAGTCATAAAAAGAACGGATCAGTTGAACTGAAGTGGACGAACCAAGAGTCTGTTATACAGAATGAAGTAAATCAGAAAGAGGAAAATGCATATGATGAACCTATTTGTAGGGCAGGAACAGAGATGCAAACTTAGAGAACAGACGTGTGGGCACAGCAGGGGAAGGAGTGGAGGGGAGAAGTTGAGAGAGTAGCATTGGAATATGTACGTTACCGAGTGTAAAATCCATAGCTAGCGGGAAGCTGCTATAGAACACAGGGGGCTCAGCCTGCTGCTCTGCGACCACCTAGAGGGATGGCTTGGGGGGTGTGAGGGAGGCTGTAGAAAAGGGAATATATATGTATGCTTATGTCTGATTTGTGTTGTTGTTTGACATAAACCAACAGAACAATGTGAAGCAATTATCCTCCAATTAAAAATAAATTTAAAGACTAACATAGAATGGTTAAAAGTTCTTTATTTAAAACCCATACTGTCTAACCTCTTCTTCCTTCTTAGGGGGAGAAGGGTTGAACTTATTCAGATCAGTGGAAAAGCAGCTCTCTATTTCAGGGTTTCTCAGCCTCGGTACTGTTGGCATTTGGGGTCAGATATTCCCTCCACATTGTAGGCCAGCAGCATCCCGGCCTCTACCCACTAGATGCCACTATTACCCCTCCCTTACCCAGTTGTGATACCCGAAATGTCTCCAGACTTTGCCTGATACCCTTGGGAGGGTCATAACTGTGTTTTCTCTGCTGCCTCCTACTCAGACTGAGAACCACTGCTCCAACTATTCTTCTGATACCACGTGGTGAAATTTGGAAGAACTCTGCTAATTCTTTTGTGCCAGGGGAGGGTGAAACCTAAAGAAGGCCTTTTGTTTATCAGAGAACATTAATGAGTTCCTGGCCTAGACCTTGAGTAGATGGTATGGAAGTTAAATTCTGTGACAGAAGGAAGTGAAAGGAACTAAATTTCTACAGTAAACTAAAAGGAACTTGCTGGGCAGCAGGAGGCTAATATCTTGCAGAAAGGAGAGTGGTGAGAAATCCCTGATGGTTAGGAGGATGTAGGGTCTTTAATTACAGGGATGCTTAATATTCAGTCCTAAGCTAAGCTATTTCCTGCTCTGTGCTATAAGACTCCTTTACTTTAAAGTCCTGAGGTGAAACCTCAGGCCAAATCTAGCTGTAAGGATGTCATCTCCCAGGACTTTGCAGAGCTGTTCAGTGTGAGGCTTAGGCTTTTAATCTCTGTCACTGTCCTCACCATTGCCATCTTCTTGCTTGTTATCATTTCCTCCTTATTCTTTCACATCCTATAATAAAAACTTTCATTCTTGGAGGTTAACTCCTTTGCTTGGAATTACCAGTAAGCTTAAATCCCCTGTGGGATGCTGAGTTTCTGAAGCTGCAGGAGGCCAGAGATGCTCTTTGGGATGGACAGGGCAGAGCTTGGCATAGAGACAAACATCATTGCACTAGAAGCTTCAGGGTAATAACCTTGCAAGGAGAAAAAAGCAGAGTAAAAGCTCGTTAACTACAGGTTCACTCAAGGATGTCTTAAAGCTTGGCTTATCCTCAAATCTTTTCTCCATGACATCATTAAACTATTATTTGGCTCAAAATATTTTCTACTTTCAAACATCTCTTTTCAAATTTCTATCTTCTGTCAGCTGACAACACAGGCACATAAAACCCTTTCATGTCTCCCAGGACACTATAGTTCAAATCTTATCATTAAATAATGAATTTCTAAAGATTAATTATTCAAATGTCAAAGAGATGGTTTTAGGCAAGGAATGAAGGATCTTTCAAATCTGCAGTAGATAATATGAAAGCTGATCAATGGCCAGTGTTTACATTTCTAGCTATCAATTTTTAATGAAACATTTCCTTTGAAGTCACAAGAATGTATGAAGTCTATAAACATAAAACCTGAAAATCACACTGAGGTTCTGTTTCACAAAAGGTGACTTCAATTGATACTGTTCCAAAACTCTTCCAACAGGAGAGCAATGGCTCAAATTCCTTATAAATCAGAGCATGAACCCAAACAACTTCTTATCCATCTTTTTATCTTCTGCAGTGTCTAGCAGAATATTGAGCACATAGTGAATCTTCAATAGATAGTTATTAAATGAATCAACATCCAGACTTCCCCAGCAAAAAGATTCTGCCTACCCAGCAGCCTCCCACATCCACACTGCCTCTATCACCCATACGTGTGTCCAGGACCAGGTATGTTATTTGCAGAACTGAGTGCAAACATGAAAAGGTGGAATCTCTTGTTGCAAAATGATTAAGAACCTCAAGGCAGTGACGAAAGAGCATGAACCCAAGGCCCGAGGCCCTGTGTGACTGCATCAGGTGTGTGGCATGCTCACAGAGCCAGCATTGCAAGTGTCCAGCCTGCTTTGAAGTCTTCTGAGTCCTTCATGCTGCTAGTCATGCCACCTGGGCCAAGAGGAGACCCATGTTTATCTGTACTTGGCCCTTTCTTTCCTGTCTCAGTCAAAAAGTCAAAAAGAAGATCCCTCCTTCTAGGGCATGTGCCCATCCATCCTTTTTGAATTGTCTTTTTCATTGTGCTTTCTGGACTCATGTACTAAGGTGAGAGACCTCACCTCTGTCTCTGTCTTCTCAGTCCATCTCCTCCCCAGAATGGAAAGGCTTCTCCACCTCTACAGTCTTCTCCAGCATGGACCACTATTGTTTCTGACTCCAAAGTGCCCTTGAACCTTAGTGTCTCTTCTAGACCATTTGTTACCTGCTCTTTGTTACATAGTTGCTTGCACCCTTTTTCCAAACCCTACCATATATCATTAGATAATTTGCATGATGCATTAGATACTTAGATACTTCCTTCTGCCTCCCTTCTGACTCTAGCATGCAGCTCCCAGCTTTCTCCTTCTCTCCCAGCGTTCTTCTTCTCTCCCAGCTTTCTTGGTATTTGTAATGTTTGCCACAATGATCCATCTGGCTCTCTGACCTTGCAGCTCAGTGATTTCCAAAAAGTCTCTGATCTTCATTACTACTGACTCCAAACACTCACTGGCATACCTCAACTTACACTATTACCAGGAACTACTTCACTTACAAGATGTATATTTTAAGCATGGGACTATTTGGAAAATGTAGAAAGCAAAAACAAGCAAATAAGAACAACAAAGCAAATCAGCCAACCAAACAAAAATAACTGCCATTCTATCACTCAATGACTTCACTGTTAGAATTTTAGAAACTACCACCCCCAGTCTTTTCTCTATGCATAGAAAATAGAAACTGTAGGAGTTGTGATGAGTCTTATCTGCAAGAATAAAGAAATTGATCTCATCTGGGATGTCAGATTATGGATGTTTAACCAGAGCTCTCTAGTTAAGCTGAAATCTGAAAGCTGAGTTGGAACATCTCAATGAAGGAGAGAGGGAAGATCATCATGGCAGAAGGCATAGCTTGTGCAAAGATCCTGAAGCAGGAAAGAGCATGTCTTATTTGAGAACCTGAAAGAAAGCCACTGAGTAAGAACAGGGTGAAATGAATCACCTGGATTCAAATTATTTACTTCAGCCTCAATTTCCTCCTCTGTAAACTGGAGATCACTTTGGCCTTCTCTGAGGTTGGTTGGAAAGATTAAACGTGTTCTTGTAGGGAAAGCACTTAAAACAGCACCTGACACACAGTAGAGCTTTTTTCAAACAGAGGAAAGGAAGTGTAGATAGCCTGAAGAGTCAGCGTGGGGAAGGAGCCATATCTCCTCTGCCTCCCGTGTTCTCCATGGGGACACAGCCATGAGGGACAGCTATCAGTATGAGCATGTCTGGCTTCTCTCTTTACTCTCGAACTGTCTTTTCCAGCCAGGAAGAGGTTGACTTCCCAGACTACGGGAAGACCCGTGTCCACCAGGCCATTTTGCAGAGGGAAGTCTTCCTGGCTGCAGGCCAGCGCTCTCGTGTACATGTGGTTGCAGGCTCCTGTGTTAATGCTGCAAGTGAGGGGTCCTGCTATGAGTGGACAGGCACATGGCAGTTGAGTGGCAATGGGCTCTAGGTTCTTCAGTTCAGAGGAGGGGAAGGGGAGCCCCAGGTTTGGGTTCTGCTGTGAAGTTTCCTGGTTGTTGTGCATTTTGGGTTTATTGGACACTCTCCAGCTATCAATGAGATTGGGACTTTGATACCCACTTAGTGAAGAAGACAGGGTGAAGGATTAGAATCCTAGCCCTCAACAAGTCAATGAACTAGAAATCTTAAGAATAACTACAAAACAGTTGGAAAGCAAAGAACCTGAACACGAGACCACAGATCCTAGTACAGCTATTTATATTATGAACAATATGGTGTGAGTGGGCAGTGCTAGCCTTTGTTTGACTTGTTTGGTGACAATGGCTGGCAGTCAATGTGCAACTGAGGCCAATACTGAATTATTTGGACTTTAAGTAGAAGAAGAACAACAACAGCAAATCCCAGGATACTTTCCCTCAGAGTAGAGAGAACAAGAGAGAGGTTTTGGCTGGCAGGGTAGTGGTAGGCACTGGGAACACTTGCTTAGCTGATCCAGCTGGGGTTCCTGTTGATCTAGTTTGAAATGGCACAGGCTCGAGGTGGGACTGTGGAAGGACCAGCTTCCTAATTCAGGGAGCCTGCCCACAGAATCTTGGGGCTTTGGGGTGAACATTTTCTAAATGGCTTTTTTCATAAGGCTTATTTCTTAAATAAGATAGGATATCATCAATCCATAGCTGATTATGACGTGGATTTAAGAGACCCTGTCCCATCACTTCAAGGCAAATATATAAGGAAACAGTGGAGACAGTGACAGACTTTTTCTCTTGGACTCCAAAATCACTGTGGACGGTGACTGCAGCCACAAAATTAAAAGACAGTTGCTCCTTGGAAGGAAAGCTATGCAAACCTAGGCAGCATATTAAAAAGCAGAGACATAACTTTGCCAACAAAGGTCCATATACCCAAAGCTATGGTTTTTCCAGTAGTCACATAAGGATGTGAGAGTTGGACCATAAAGGAGGCTAAGAACTGAAGAACTGATGTTTTCAGGCTGTAGTGCAGGAGAAGACTCTTGAGAATCCCTTCACCAGGAAGGAGATCAAATCAATCAATCCTAAAGGAAATCAACCCTGAATATTCATTGGAAGAACAGATGCTGAAGCTGAAACTCTAATATTTTGGCCACCTGATGCGAAGAGCTGACTCATTGGAAAACACCCTGATGCTGGGAAAGACTGAGGGCAGGAGGAGAAGTGGGTGACAGAGGATGAGATGGTTGGGTGGCATCACTGACTCAATGAATATGAGTTTGAGCAAGCTCAGGGAGATGGTGAAGGACAGGGAAGTCTGGTCTGCTGCAGTCCATGGGGTCGCAAAGAGTCGTACACAACTGAGCAACTGAACAACATTGATCCAGGTAACGGTTAAAGAGGAGCTGAACCCTTGGTTTATCTTTAGGCAGTCAGCTAGGAAGTTTACTTGAAAGACCATTTTGTTGATCTATCTGTTTCTGGGGTAGATTTGCTTACAGAGTGAAGGAAGAATGAAGTTGTTAAAAAAACAAAACAAACAAACAGAAAACCAAAAACAGGCTTTGATCTTATCGTTAGAATACAAGCTGTTAGAATTGAAAGAAAAATGAAGGAAGATGCTGTGACTGAGTGGAAAAAAAGGAAGCTATTACTTTAGGAGAAATGCTGAGATTTTAGAGGCTAAATTGGATAGGTACAAACCTAAAATGTTTAAATGCTTTAAAGTTCATGTTAGAAAACAAGTATTGTTGCTGTTTAATTGCTACGCCATGTCTGCCTCTTTTGCGATTCAGTGAACTCTATGTGGCCTTCCAGGTTCCTCTAGTTTCTGGTCCTCTCACAGATGGCTCAGGGAGAAAGAGCTAACCAACTTCAAATGCTTTTTTGTTAAATTTTATGGAAGTGCAGTTATTTACAGGCTTCCCAGGTGGTGCTAGTGGTGAAGAAGTAGCCTGCCAATGCAGGAGATGTAAGAGACACAGGTTTGATCCCTGGGTCAGGAAGATCCTCTGGAGGAGGAAATGGCAACCCACTTCAGTATTCTTGTCTGGAGAATTCCATGGACAGAGGAGCCTGGAGGGCTACAGTCCATGGGGTTGCAAAGAGTTGGACATGACTAAAGTGACTTAGCACGCACACACAGTTATTTACAATGTTGTGTTTACTTTCTGCCAAATGGTGAAGTGACTCAGTCGTACATGCACACACACATGTCTATATAAATATAAATATGAATATAAATATATATTCTTTTTGACATTCTTTTTCATTATGGCTTATCACAGGACCTTGGTGTTTATCCATGCCATATATAATAGCTCGCTTTTGCTAATCCCATGCTCCCAATCCATCCCTCCCCCATGCCCCACCTTCCTTGGCAACCACAAGTCTGCTCTCTATATATGTGAGTCTGTTTTTGTTTCATAGATATGTTTGGATCATATTTTAGATTCCACATATAAATATATTTGTCTTCCTCTTTTTGACTTACTTTGATAATGTTCAAGTCCGTCCATATGGATTCCACTGGCATTATTCCATTCTTTTTAAGTTCTGAGTAGTATTCAATTGTATACATGTAGCTCTCCTTTATCCATTCATCTGTCAATGGACATTTAAGTTGTTTCCATATCTTGGCTACTGTGAAAGGTGCTGCTATAAACACAGGGATACATTGGCCAACTTTGAGTGAATTGCACCTCACATCCTTGTGCAACATCTGGCATTATCTAGGAACATTCTTCTTTGATTATCATGATTTGAGGGTGGGGCTTGTTGTTGTTACATTGCTCAGTCATATCCAACTCTTATGACCCCACAGACTGCAGCCCACCAGGTTTCCTTGTCCTTCACCATCTCCTAAAATTTGCTCAAAATCAAATCCATTAAGTTGGTGATGACATCCAACCACCTTGGCCTCTGTCTTCCTTCTCCCGCCCTCAATCTTTCCCAGAATCAGGGTCTTTTCCAATGAGCTGGCTCTTCACATCAGGTGACCAAAGTATTGGAGCTTCAGCGTCAGTCCTTCCAATGAATATTCCAGATTGATTTCCTTTACAATTGACTGGTTTGATTTTCTTGCAGTCCAAGGGACTCTTAAGTGACTTCTCCAGCTTACTTACTATAGTTCAAAAGCATCAATTCTTTGGCACTCAGCCTTCTTTATGGTTAACATCCATACATGACTACTGGAAAAACAATATCTTTGACTATATGGAACTTGATTGGAAAAGTAAGGTCACTGCTTTTAATATATTGCCTAGGTTTGTCATTGCTTTTCTTCCAAGGAATAAGCATATTTTAATTTCATGGCTGCAGTCACTGCAGTGATTTTGGAGCCCAAGAAAGTAGTCTGTAATTGTTTCCACTGTTTCCCCCTCTACTTGCCATAAAGTGGTAAGACCAGATGCTGTAATCCTAGTTTTTTGAATGTTGAGTTTTAGCCCAACGTTTTCACTCTCTTCTTTCACCCTCATCAAAAGGCTCTTTAGTTCCTCTTTGCTTTCTGCCATAAGGGTGGTGTCATCTGCATATCTGAGGTTATTGATATTTCTCCCAGCAATCTTGATTCCAGTCTGTGCTTCATCTAGCTTGGCGTTTCACATGATGTACTCTGCATGTAAGTTAAATAAGCAGGGTGACAGTATATAGCCTTGACATACTCTTTTCCCAATTTGGAAACAGCCTATTGTTCCATCTATGGAAACTGTTGCTTCTTGATCTGCGTACAGGTTTCTCAGGAGGCAAGTAAGGTGGTCTGATATTCCTATCCCTAGAATGTTCCACAGTTTGTTGTGATCCACACAGCTAAAGGCTTTAGTGTTATCAATGAAGCAGAGTTTTCTGGAATTTTCATGCTTTTTCCATGATCCAGTGGATGTTGGCCATTTGATGTCTGGTTCATCTGTCTATTCTAAATCCAGCTGTACCTCTGGAAGTTGTTCGTTCACATACTCTTGAAGCCTAGCTTGAAGGATTTTGAGCATTACCATAATAGCATGTTAAATGAGTGCAGTTGTGAGGTAGTTTCAAGATTCTTTAGCATTGTTTTTCTTAGGGATTGGAATGAAAACTGATCTTTTCCCATCCTGTGGCCACTGCTGAGCTTTCCAAATTTGCAGGCATATTGAGTGTAGCACTTTAACAGCACCATCTTTTAGGATTTGAAATAGTTCAGCTGGAATTCCATCAGTCCCACTAGCTTTGTTCATAGTGATACTTCCTTAGGCCCACTTGACTTCACAATCCAGGATGTCTGGCTCTAGGTGAGTGATCATGCCATCATGGTTATTCATGTTATTAAGATTTGTGTGTGTGTGTGTGTGTGTGTGTGTGCAGTTTTGAGTATTCTTGCCACCTCTCTTTAATGTCTTCTGCTTCTGTTAGGTCCATACCTCTTCTGTCCTTTACTATGCCCATCTTTGCATGAAATGTTCCCTTGGTATATCTAATTTTCTTGAAGAGATCTCTAACACTTTCAATTCTCTTGTTTTCCTCTATTTCTTTGCATTGTTAACTTAGAAAGGCTTTCTTATCTCTCCTTACTATTCGTTGGAACTCTGCATTCAGATGGATATATTTTTCCTTTTATCCTTTGCCTTTCACTTTCTTCTTTTTTTCAGATATTTGCTGAACTCCTTATTGTAAAATTCAGACTTAAATTGAAGAAACTAGGGAAAACCACTAGGCCATTCAGGTATGACCTAAACCAAATCCCTTATGATTATACAGTGGAAGTGATAACCTCAGACAACCATTTTGCTTTTTCACATTTATTTTTCTTGGGGATTGTTTTGATCACCACATCCTGTACAATGTTATGAACCTCTATCCATAGTACTCTGTCTACCAGATCTAATCCCTTGAGTTTATTTGTCACTTCTACTATATAATCATAAGGCATTTACTTTAGGAAATGAAAACTACAATCAAAGAGAACTAACCAATCTGATCCCATGGATCGCAGTCTTGTCTAACTGAATGAAACTATGAGCCATGCTGTGTATGGCATACCAAAGACACACGGGTCATGGTGGAGAGTTCTGACAACATGTAGAACGGTGGGGAAGGGAATGGCAACCACTTCAGCATTCTTGCCTTGAAAACCTCATGAACAGTATGAAAAGGCAAAAAGATATGACACTGAAAGATGAACTCCTCAGGTCAGTAGGTGTCCAATATGCTACTGGAGAAGGGAGGAGAAGTAGCTCCAGGAAGAAGGCAGAGGCTGAACCAAAGCAGAAACAGCACCCAGTTGTGGATATGTCTGATGGTGAAAGTAAAGTCTGATGCTGTAAAGAAAAATATCACATAGGAACCTGGAATATTAGGTCCATGATTCAAGGCAAATAGGAAATGGTCAAACAGGAGATGGCAAGTGTGAACATCAACATTTTAGGAATCAGTGAACTAAAATGGATGAGAACATGCAAATTTAATTCAGATGACCATTATATCTACTGTGGACAAGAATCCCCGAGAAGAAATGGAGTAGTCCTCATAGTCAACAAAAGAGTCTGAAATGCAGTCCTTGGGTGAAATCTCAAAAATGACGTAATGAGCTCTGTTCATTTCCAAGACAAACCATTCAACATCAGAGTAATCCAAGTCTATGCCCCAACCAGTAATGCTGAAGAAACTGAAGTTGAATGGTTCCATGAAGATCTACCATACCTTCCAGAACTAATACCAAAAATGATGTCCTTTTCATCACAGGGGACTGGAATGCAAAATTTGGAATTCAAGAGATACCTTGAGTAACAGGCAAGTTTGGCTGTGGAGGACAAAATGAAGCAGGGCAAAAGCTAACAGAGTTTTGCAAAAGAATGCATTGATTATAGCAAACACCCTCATCCAACAGCACAAGAGACGACTCCCAACATGGACATCACCAGATGGTCAATACCGTAATGAAATTGATTATACTCTCCGCAGCCAAATATGGAGAAGCTCTGTAAAGTCAGCCAAAATATGACCAGGAGCTGACTATGGCTCAGATCATGAACTCCTTATTGTAAAATTGAGATATAAATTGAAGAAAGTAGGTAAAACCACTTGGCCATTCAGGTATGACCTAAATAAAATCCTTTACAGTGGAAGTGACAAATAGATTTAAGGGATAGAACTGATAGATGGAGTGCCTGAAGAACTATGGATGGAGGTTTGTAACATTGTACAGGAGGCAGGGGCTACTGGCTGTTTAAAATGCTGTTACATAGGAGAAAAGCCTCTAAACAAAAAATTACTCAAACTGAAGTATCAGCAATGCTGAGATTGAGAACCTTCCTTTAGGAAAAGCAGCCTCGGCTACAACACTGCATGCAGATGAAGTCAATTGCTGGGCTGATGGGCAGACTCATCCAACTTGGAGACCTACACACGGAGTAGGTTTTTTTTAAATGTGGATATTTTGGCAGCTTCTGAAATGGCTGACTTCATATCTCTTACTAAGGAGGATCTCAAAAGACAAAGTCTGGAATGATATCATGAAGAAAACAAATGAATGAGGCTGAAAGCAAGGAGAAAGAGGAAGGAGAGAAGGTACTGGGATCCAGCCAAGCGTATTAGCACCACAAAATACGGAAAAGGTAGGGAGCCAAGTATTACACTTTTAAAAACAGCTGACCTTGTTTCAAAAGAGTGCAGAATGAGAAAGAAAAATGAAACACTAGAGGCATTTGTTACTGAATAGGGATGAAGGTGGCATAGATGAATGTCCTCAATACCAATGAAGCAGCATAATTCACTCAAGGCCTAGAGATTTAAAAATCAAGGAAAGGCAAGTTTTGGGGGAAGAGCTCACAGTAAAAAAGATATGCTTCCCATCTGAGCATGCAAACTGCGGCTGCCTCAACAAGAGTTCATGTGAGAATCTGTTGAAGACAACTGCCCCCCTGAGATAAACATGAAGCAGAGAAGGTGTATCATCCAAGGATAAGTCTACAGCAGTGGTTCTCAAGCTCAGTATCCATTAGTATTGCCAGGGGAGATAGTCGTAACCCAGATTTCTGCATCTCACTCCTGAAGTTCTGATATGATAGACGTGAATGGTGCTTGAACATCTGTGTTTCTAGTATACTATCAGGTAATGCACTGATCCCGCATTTATAAAACCACTAGTGTACAGAATTCCAGTGTAGGAAGTGAAGACAGTACACGCTGCCTTCTTGGGATCCTGAAACAGATGGATAAATACAAAAAGTAGATCAAGGCACATGAGACAGTTGCCTATCCCTTTTGAGCACCCTGCTCTAAGCAGAGGATGCTGATTGGAAAGATCCCACCTAGGATTCAGCACTGGGAGAGGGGTGAAATGTGGGGCTCAAACCTGGAGTGGAAATGAAAAGAAATAAAATATGCAGCATAGAAAATGAGCCACAGGAAGATCTGGAGATGAGGGCCACCACTGCAATTTCTTTATTTTGCAAGGGTCTCAGTGCTGGTCTGTGAGGGAGGAGACAGGAGGCATGAACAGATTTCCTTCTCTCTCCTTGCCCCGAAGGACATGGGGAGAACAGGTTCACAATGAGCTTCTCCATGTGTACTGGCACAAAATTTCTGGGTTCAATTGTTTAGGCTCCAGGTTATAGATCCTAAATGGATTATGGATTCTAAATTGTTTTGAAACTGAAACCAAGAACATTCTCCTTTCCTTCCTAAAACTTTAAAGTTAACAATTCTCCCTTGATAGCATTTAGCGTTATGTTATGATCCATAGCTGATAACTGCGGTGTGGATCAGAACTTTGTGTTCCATCTGTCTCTTCATTCTCTGTGCATATTTTCTATTCACAAGGAGGAGAACTGAGCACTCAGACTCAGGCACCAAACTCCGTCCTATGCTTCTCAAATCCAGGGAGAGAAGATCCAACTAAACTAAGACACACATATTTACTAAAGGACTATCATGTAACCATTTAAAAAACCCAAAACTTTATGAAGAGGTATAATTGAGGAGATGGTTATGAAATAGTGGGAAGTAAAATTAAAACAAAAACATTGAATATTAAAAGTCACATGAACAATACAAAAAAAAAAGATATGACACTGAAAGTTGAACCCCCCAGTTGAGTGGGTATCCAATGTGCTACTGGAGAAGAGAGGAGAAGTAGCTTCATAGGAATAAAGAGGCTGAGCCAAAGCAGAAACAATGCCCAGCTGTCGATGTATCTGATGCTGAAAGTAAAGTCCAGTGCTGTAAAGAACAATATTGCATAGGAACCTGGAATGTTAAGTCCACGAATCAAGGCAAATTGGAAGTAATCAAACAGGACATGGCAAGTGTGAACATCGACATTTTAGGAATCAGTGAACTTTTTTTTCCGAACTAAAATGGATGAGAATGCGAAAATTTAATTCAGATGACCATTATATCTACTGTGGACAAGAATCCCTGAGAAGAAATGGAGTAGCCCTCATAGTCAACAAAAGAGTCTGAAATGCAGTACTTGGGTGAAATCTCAAAAATGACATAATGATCTCTGTTCATTTCTAAGACAAACCATTCAACATCAGAGTAATCCAAGTCTATGCCCCAACCAGCAATGCTGAAGAAGCTGAAGCTTTATGGTTCCATGAAGACCAATAACATCTTCTAGAACTAATACCAAAAATGATGTCTTTTTCATCATAGGGGAGTGGGATGCAAAAGTAGGAACTCAAGAGATACCTCAAGTAACAGGCAAGTTTGGCCATGGAGTACAAAATGAAGCAGGGCAAAGGCTAACAGAGTTTTGCAAAAGAATGCACTGGTTATAGCAAACACCCTCATCCAACAACACAAAAGATGACTCTACACTTGGACATCACCAGATGGCTGATATCAAAATCAGACTCATTGTACTTTTTGCAGTTAAAGATGCAGAAGCAAAAACAAGACTGGAAGTTGCCTGTGGCTCAGGTCATGAACTCCTTATTGTAAAATTGAGAGTTAAATGGAAGAAAGTAGGGAAAACCACTAGACCATTCACGTATGATCTAGATCAAATCCCTTATGATTATACAGTGGATGTGACAGATTCAAGGGATTAGATCTGATAGAGTGCCTAAAGAACTGTGGATGGAGGTTCATAACACTGTATAGGAGGTGGTGATTAAAATCATTCCCAAGAGAAAGAAAATCAAGAAAGCAAAATGTTTGTTTGAGGAGACCTTACAAATAGCTGAGAAAAGAAGAGAAGTGAAAGGTAAAGGAGAAGAGGAAAGATATATCTGTCTGAATGCAGAGTCCCAAAGAACAGCAAGGAGAGATGAGAAAGCTTCCTAAGTGAACAATGCAAAGAAATAGAGGAAACAATATAATGGGAAGCACTAGAGATCTCTTCAAGAAAATCAGAGATACCAAGGGAAAATTTCATGCAAAGACAGGCACAATAAAGGACAGAAATGGTATGGACCTAACAGAAGCAGAAGATATTAAGAAGAGGTGGAAGAATGCATAGAAGAACTGCACAAAAAAAGATCTTAATGACCTGGATAACCATGATGGTGTGATCACTCACCTAGAACCACATCCTGGAGTGAGAAGTCAAGTGGGCCTTAGGAGCACTGCTACAAAGCTAACTGGGGTGATGAAATTCTAGCCAAAGTATTTCAAATCCTAAGGATTGTGTTGTGAAAGCACTGAACTCAATATGCCAGCAAATATGGAAAACTCAGCAATGGCTACAGGACTGGAAAAGGTCAGTTTTTATTCCAATCCCAAAGAAAGGTAATGCCAAAGAATATTCAAACTACTATACAATTGGGTTTATCTCACATGCTATCAAGGTAATGCTCAAAATCCTTCAACAGTACATGAACCAAGAACTTTCAGAGGTAAACACTGGATTTAGAAAAGGCAGAGGAACCAGAGATCAAATTGCCAATGTCTGTTGGATTACAAAAAAGACAAGGAAATTCCAGAAAAATATCTGCTTCTGCTTCATTGGCTACACTCAAACTAGAGCCTTTGACTGTGTGGTTCACAACAAACTGTGAAAAATTCTTAAAGAAATGGGAATCCTAGACCACTTTACCTGCCTCCTGAGAAACATGTATGCAAGTCAAGAAGCAACAGTTAGACCATAAATGGAGCAATGAATTTGTCAAGGCTGTATATTGTCACCCTGCTTATTTAACTTATAAGCAGAATGCATCATGTGAAATCCAGGTTGGATGAAGCTCAAGCTGGAATCAAGATTTTCTGGAGAAACATCAACAACCTCTGGTATACAGATGATATCACCCTTATGGCATAAAGTGAAGAGGAACTAAACAGTCTCTTGATGAAGGTGAAAAGAGGAGAGTGAAAAAGCTGGCTTAAAACCAACATTCAAAAAACGAAGATCATGGCATCCAGTCCCATCACATCATTGCAAATAAATGGGGAAACAATGGAAATGGTGACAGACTTCATTTTTCTTGGTTCCAATATCACTGGGGATGGTGACTTCAGCCATGAAATTAAAAGACACTTACTCCTTGGAGGAAAAGCTATGACAAACCTAGACAGCATATTAAAGAGCAGAGATATCACTTTTCTGACAGTTCCATATAGTCAAAGCTACAGTGTTTTCCAGTAGTTATGTATGGATGTTAGAGTTGGACCATAAAAAAGGCTAAGTGCCAAAGAATTGATGCTTTTGAACTGTGATGTTGGAGAGTACTCTTGATGTCCTCTCTTGGATAGCAAGGATATCATACCATTCAATCCTAAAGGAAACCTGTCCTGAATATTCATTGGAAGAGCTGATGCTGAAGCTGAAGCTCCAATATTTTGACCACTTGATGTGAACAGCCCACTCTTAGGGAAAGGCCCTGATGCTGGGAAAGTTTGAGGGCAGGAGTAGAAGGGGTCAGCAGAGGATGAGATGGTTGGATGGCATCACTGACTCAATAGTCATGAGTTTGAGCAAACTCTGGGAGATAGCAAAGGACAGTGAAGCCTGCCATGCTGCAATCTATGGGTTTCAAAGAATCAAACACTATTGAGCAACTGAACAACAACAACAATGTCACAGTTATATAAAAACATAAAAACAAATAAAATACTAGGCACAGATCAAACTATATATAGAAATGCAGCACAAGTGTGTACTGGGGTTATTCTCGAATGCTGGGGATTTTCTATCATTATTAAATTGAATGTCATATATAATAGGAATAATAAACTTTATCAATTTTAAGTATTTTAATGCAAGAGCTAGCATTAGAAAGTCTGAAGACACTTATTTCTAGAACACAGGTGAGATAAAGTAAACAAATATCAAAATTGTAAGGAAGATGTTGGTAGAGATGTGCTTTGAGGTCGGTGAGAGACTTGGAACTGAGGGAAGATTTACAGTGGGGAGAGAAAGATCATTTCTCCAATAGGAGGGCATTCTTAATATTTCAGATCTCGCACAGAGTTGAGGTACAGTAATAGAAAAGATATAAAGTAACCTGGGGCTGATACTGCTAACCAATTGCAGAAGTATGAATAAAAGTTTTAACACTCTGGGGATAAAATGAAAATCAACAAAATTGGTTTAATGAATTCCACATGGGAAAATAGAATGAACTGGCTATGAAAAAAAATCAGAAATCTCCCTTTGAAAGGATGGCTATGGTATCACTTTCCATTATAAATGAGGAATATAAACACATTGTCAAAAATACACATTTTAAAATGAATTTGAACAAAAATATTTTAGCTTTCTGTCAGCTGACTAGAATAAGTTTAGATTTTAATTTAAGCATCAAGAGAAATGATCTAATGGTTTAAGAGCAGCTTTGCAGAGACCAGAAGTGATAAAAATTGCAAACAGATGATATGTAAATAAATATTTGCATCAACTGGTATAAATATTTAAAAGTGCTGACAACTTCCAATTACCTTGTTTTAATTGGTTCACATAGAAACTAATTTTTGACAATCACCCTTGGTCAATTAACACTTTAGTAACTCAGCTAAGGTCTTTGATCTTAAGAGTGCTTTTGGGGACAAGTCTCCCTTTGTATGTTGGAGAAATAAACTCTTCATTCAGTCATGAAAATGCAGTGGCTTATGAGCCACCTTCTATAGCCAAGGAAGTCTTAGTCAAAGAAAGTGGAGCCAGAAAGATTGTAATATTAAATTGTCAAAACCGGTGATGCTGGGGTTGTGGGTAGGGAGGAGAGAAAGGGGCAAAGCTCATGGGAAGTGTTGGACATTGGCTTTTAAATGTCTATGTCATAACAGCTGTTGCCAATCAGTTATATGTAATCACAAACTGTGTCCAACTTTCTGAAGAGACACAATTTAGGTATCATTTCAGAGAAAAATCAGGCATTAGTCTGAAAGTTCACCCATTTACCGCCCCCCCCCCATTTTCTCTCTCAATTTATATCTCACTACCAAATTTCTAGGCTAGCTACACACAATTGTTTGAAAAAAAAAAAAAGATATCCTGAGGGAAAGGGTTCAAGATGGAAGCATAAGAAGATCCTGAACTCACCATCTCCAAGGGAAACAACATATCTACAACTACACCTGGAATAATTTCTTTAGAAATGAACCTAAAAACTGAATGAACAAAGTCTCCACAACAGAAAGAAAGAAGATAGCAAGCAGGGTAGAAGAGGTAGAGATATAGTCTCACCAACAAACCCCAGCCATGGTGATTCCTAGTGGGGAGGGTCACAGAGGGATCTTTTTCCCTGAGGAGCAAGAGAGTCAAGCTTCATTCATACCAAGCACACCACCCATACATGAGAGACAAGCTCCCTAAACACATTTGAAATGAAAAGTAATGAGGAATATGCCTAGGAACTATAGAACTTGAGGAAAGGAAAACACATATACTTACCTGACCAGAAAACCATCACAAAAGACACCAGAATAAAAAGCCTATGGATCATAGATGAGGGGACTCACTTACTAACCTGAAGCTATCTGTTATCAAGGAAGTAGCCAACTGGTACTTTCCCTGGGTACTGAGACAATGGGAGTTACCATTTTTGCAATCTCAGACCTCTTTGCTAATGTTAGTGCTGACAGATGCCATTCTAAAATTCACCCTCTAGCCTATTAGTTACAGTGGGCAGGAGATGAGTGAGCATCTCTGCACCTTAGCTGTGTTGCAGTCAGCTGAGTGATAACATCATACACCTGAGTGCACAGCAATTGCAGGCAGGCCTCAAAGCTGGGCTGGGGGTTTGTCCTGCCCACAGGCATCCTGTGGCAACTATGGCCAGGCTCTCTAGCCAGTCCTTGTACACTGCAGATGCAACTACAGCCCTACCACAACAGGAAGCTGCATCCAGCCCAGACAGGGAACAAATACGGAGTACCTGGCTTTGATGGCCAGGTCAGATTTCACCTCTGAGCCCCATAAGACATCTCCTAAACAAGTCTACTTGAAATCTGAAAAGATAGCTGATTTACCTAATGAACTGAAGCAAACGCAGAGAACTAGGCAAAATGAAGAGACAAGGGAATATAAACCAATTGAAAGAATAAGACAAAAACCTCAGAAAAATAACTAAATGAAACAGAAATAAGCAATCTATTTAACAGAGAATTCAAAGCAATGGTCACAAAGATGCTCACTAAACATGAGAGAAGAACGGATGGACACAGTGAGAACTTTGGCAAAGTGATAGAAAATAAAAGAAAGTACAAAACAGAAGTTAAAACTGAACTGACAAATATACTAGAGGGGTTCAACAGCAGACTGGATGAGGCAGAAGAATGAATTAGTGAATTGGAAATCAGAACAGCACAATGAAGCTAGAATTTTCAAAAGTAAAGATACCACAAGGGATCTCTGGACAATATCAAACAGAATAATATTTACATTAAAGGGGTCCCAGAAGGAAAAGAGAAAAGGTTGGAAAAATTATTTGAAGAAATAGTGATTGAAAATGATTTCAACTTGGAGGGGATAACAGAGATCCAAGTCTGGGGAGCTTGGAGAGTTTCAAATAATACAAACCCAAGTAGACATACATAAAGACATTATAATTAAAATGTTGAAAATCAAGGAAGACAAGAGAATGCTAAAAGCATCAAGAGAAAAATAGCTTCTCATAAGACTATCAGCAAATTTTTCAGTAGAAATTTACAGGCAAGAGGGAGTGGCATGGCATATTTGAAATACTGAAAGGAAAATACTTCTAAGAATACTCTGCCCAGCTAGGTTATCATTCAGAATTAAAGGAAAGATCAAGAATTTTCAAGACTAGCAAAGGCTGAAAAAGTTCATCACTCACTAAACTGACTCTATAAGAAATGTTAAAGGACCTTCTCTAAGCTAAACAGAAATGGAACTAAATAATAAGAAAACATATGGGCATCCCCGGTGGTGCGAGTGGTAAAGAACCTGCCTGCCAGTGCAGGAGACTTAAGAGACAATGATTTGACCCCTGGGTTAGGAAGATTCCCTGGAGAAGGGAATGGCAACACACTCCAGTATTCTTGCCTGGAAAATCTCATGGACAGAGGAGCCTGGTGGGCTACAGTCCATGAGGTCACAAAGAGTTGGACATGACTGAAGAGACTCAGCATGCAGTAAGAAACCATATGGGCTTCCCTGGAAGCTCAGATGGTAAGGAATCTGCCTGCAATGCAGGATACCTGGGTTTGATCCCTGGGTGGGGAAGATCCCTGGAGAAGGGAATGGCTACCCACTCCAGTGTTCTTGCCTGGAAAATTCTATGGACAGAGGAGTCTGACAGGCTACTATCCATGGGACTGCAAAGAATCAGACATGTCTGAATGAGTAACAATTTCAATTTCACTTAAAAAATGTATATATATATATAAACTTAAATTTTCACTGGGAAAAGTAAAGATATAATAAAGGCAGTGGATCAATCACTTATAATGCAAGCATAAATGTTAAAAGGCAAAAGCAGTAAAATTAACTAAAATTAAAATACTAGTTAAGGGATGCATAAAATAAAAAGATGAAAAATGTGTCATTGAAAGTTTAAAAGGTGGGGAGTAGTTAAAAGATAAAGCTTTGGAATGTGTTCAGATTTAACTTGCTACCAACTTAAAGTAAGGTTACTATTTACATAGGATGGTATATGTGAACCTCATAGTGATCACAAGGGAAAAACTCATAGTAAATATGCAAAGGAAAATGATAAATAAATCTAAATAACACTAAAGAAAACTACCAAAATATAAAGGAAGAAAGAGAAGAAGGAAGTAACATAGAACTACAAAACAATTAACAAGATGGTGATAGATGCATACTTATCATAATTGAATCAAATTCTTCAATCAAGACATAGAGTGGCTGAATGGATATAAACAAACCCAAGAGCCATTTAAGGCTTCTTTGGTGGCTCAGTGGTAAAGAACCTGCCTGCAATGCAAAAGCAGTGGAATACACATTCTTTTCAAGTGCCCATGAAACATTCCCCAGGATAGATCACATGCTAGGTCACAAAACAAGTTTCAAAAAATTTAGGATTTAAATCATATCAAGCATCTTTTTCAACCACAGAAGTATAAAACTAGAAATCAAATCACACACACACATGAATGGGAAAAAAAAATCACAAAAAAACAGGGAGGTTAAATGACATGCTACTGAACAACCAAATGGTTATTGAAAAATAAAGGAGAAATAAAAAGCACCAAGAGACAAATAAAAACAGAAATAAAGATACCAAAATCCATGGGATGCAGCAAAAGTGGTTTTAAGAAAGAAAGTTTCATAGCAATTCAGGCCTGCCTCAAGATATAAAAAACTTCAATAAAGAACATAAATTTACACCTAAAGGAACTAGAAAAAGAAGAACAAACAGAGCCTAATATTAGTAAAAAGAAAGAAATAATAAAGAGTAGAGCAGAAATAAATGAAATAGAGACTTAAAACAAACAAACAAACAAACAGAAAAGGTCATTAACACTAAGATCTAGTCCTTAAAGACAACCTAAATTGACAAACCTTCATCTAAAGTAGCCAAGAAAAAAGAGAGGGGGCTCAAATAAATAAAATCAGAAATGAAAGATGAGAGCTTACAACAAAGGCTCAAAAGAGACGTCTATAAACTATTATAAGTTAGACAACCTAGAAGCAAAGGAAGCATTTCTATAGCATACAATTTTCCAAGGCTGAATCACGAAGAAATAGAAAATCCAGTTAGACTGATTACTAGTGAGAAGAGTGAAACAGTAATCAAAAATCTCCCAGCAAACAAAAACTCAGGACCAGATGGCTTCACTGGTGAATTCTACAAAACATTCAAAGAAGATATAATACCTATTCTTCTGAACTCTTCCAAAAAACTGAAGAAGAGGGAGGCCTCCCAAACACATTTTACGAAGCCAGCATGACCCTAATACCCAAACCAGACAAAGACACACACACACACACACAAATTATAGATGTGTCCTTGAGGAACAGAGATGCAAAAATCCTCAACAAAATATTAACAAACCAAATCCAACAATACACTCAAAGGATCATACAATATGCTCAAGTGGGATTTATCCCAGGGATGAAAGGATGGTGCAACATGAAACATCTCATTAAGGAAATGGAGAAGAAAAAATCATATGATCATTCCAATAGATGCAGAGAAAGAATTTGGCAAAAGTCAATATCCATTTATGACAAAAAAATACTCTCAACAAAGTTGGCATAGAAGGAACATACTTCAATCCATATATGACAAACCCATAGCTAACATCATACTCAATGGTGAAGAGCTGAAAGCTTTTCCTCTAAGACCAGGGGGAGGAAAAGGATGCACACTCTCACAACTTTTGTTCAACATAGTTTTGAAAGACCCAAGCAGAGCAATTAGGGAAGAAAAAAATAACATGTATCCAAACACTGTGTTCATCACAATAAACTGTGGGGAATTCTGAAAGAGATGGGAATACCAGAACACCTGACCTGCTTCTTGAGAAATCTGTATGCAGGTCAGGAAGCAACAGTTAGAACTGAACATGGAATAACAGACTGATTCCAAATTGGGAAAGGAGTACCTCAAGACCATATACTGTCACCCTGCTTATTTAGCTTATATGCAGAGTACATATGAGAAACACTGGGCTGGATGAAGCACAGCTGGAATCAAGATTGCTGGGAGAAATATCAATAATCTCAGATATGCAGATGACATCACCATTATGGCAGAAAGTGAAGGGGAGCTAAAGATCCTCTTGATGAAGGTGAAAGTGGAGAGTGAAAAAGCTGGCTTAAAACTCAGCATTCAGAAAACTAAGATCATGGCATCTGGTCCCATCACTTCATGACAAATTGATGGGGAAACAATGGAAACAGTGACAGATTTTTATTTTCTTGGGCTCTAAAATCACTACAGATGGTGACTGCAGTCATGAAATTAAAAGATGCTTGCTCCTTGGAAGAAAAGTTATAACCAATCTAGATAGCATATTAAAAAGCAGAGACATTACTTTGCCAGCAAAGTTCCATCTAGTCAAAGCTATGGTTTTTCCTGTAGTCATATATGGATATGAGAGTTGGACCATTAAGAAAGCTGAGCACAGAAAATTGATGCTTTGAACTGTGGTGTTGGAGAAGACTTTTGAGAATCTCTTGGACTAAAAGGAGATCAAACCTGTCAATCCTAAAGGAAACCAGTCCTTAATATTCATTGGAAGGACTGATACTCAAGTTGAAGCTTCAATACTTTGGCCACCTGATGGGAAGAACTGATTCATTGGAAAAGACCCCGATGCTGGGGAAGATTGAAGGCAGGAGGAAAAGGGGATGACAGAGGATTAGATGATTGGATGAAATCATCGACTCAGTGGACATGAATTTGAGCAAGTTCCAGGAGCTGGTAATGGACAGGGAAGCCTGGCATGCTGCAGTCCATGGGGTTGCAGAGTCAAACATGACAGAGTGACTGAACTACACTGGAAGACTCAACAACAACAAAATATTGTTAGAGCTAAAATCAATTCAATAAATTCACTGGATAAAAAAGCAATATGCGGAAATTTTTGGAATTTTTTTTATTATTATTATTATTTTTTTTTTCCAGTGGGTTTTGTCATACATTGATATGAATCAGCCATGGATTTACATGTATTCCCAATCCCAATCCCCCCTCCCACCTCCCTCTCCACCCGATTCCTCTGGGTCTTCCCAGTGCACCAGGCCGGAGCACTTGTCTCGTGCATCCCACCTGGGCTGGTGATCTGTTTTACCATAGATAGTATACATGCTGTTCTTTTGAAATATCCCACCCTCACATTCTCCCACAAAGTTCAAAAGTCTGTTCTGTATTTCTGTGTCTCTTTTTCTGTTCTGCATATAGGGTTATCGTTATCACCTTTCTAAATTCCATATACATGTGTCAGTATGCTGTAATGTTCTTTATCTTTCTGGCTTACTTCACTCTGTATAAGGGGCTCCAGCTTCATCCATCTCATTAGGACTGGTTCAAATGAATTCTTTTTAATGGCTGAGTAATATTCCATGGTGTATATGTACCACAGCTTCCTTATCCATTCATCTGCTGATGGGCATCTAGGTTGCTTCCATGTCCTGGCTATTATAAACAGTGCTGTGATGAACATTGGGGTGCACGTATCTCTTTCAGATCTGGTTTCCTCAGTGTGTATGCCCAGAAGTGGGATTGCTGGGTCATATAGCAGTTCTATTTCCAGTTTTTTAAGAAATCTCCACACTGTTTTCCATAGCGGCTGTACTAGTTTGCATTCCCACCAACAGTGTAAGAGGGTTCCCTTTTCTCCACACCCTCTCCAGCATTTATTGCTTGTAGACTTTTGGATAGCAGCCATCCTGACTGGTGTGTAATGGTACCTCATTGTGGTTTTGATTTGCATTTCTCTAATAATGAGTGATGTTGAGCATCTTTTCATGTGTTTGTTAGCCATCTGTATGTCTTCTTTGGAGAAATGTCTGTTTAGTTCTTTGGCCCATTTTTTGATTGGGTCATTTATTTTTCTGGAATTGAGCTGCAGGAGTTGCTTGTATATTTTTGAGATTAATCCTTTGTCTGTTTCTTCATTTGCTATTATTTTCTCCCAATCTGAGGGCTGTCTTTTCACCTTACTTATAGTTTCCTTTGTAGTGCAAAAGATTTTAAGTTTCATTAGGTCCCATTTGTTTAGTTTTGCTTTTATTTCCAATATGTCATCAGGAATTTTTATACACTAATAATGAAAGAGAAATTAAGAAAATAACCCATTTACAACTGCATCATAAAGAGCAGAATATCTAGGAATAAATTTAATGAAGGAAGTGAAAGCCCTGTATACTGAAAACTCTAAGACACAAGTGAAAGAAAATAAATAAGACACAAATATATGGACAGGTATTCTGTGCTCATAAATCAGGAGAGTTAATATTGCTAAAATGTCCACACTGCCCAAAGCAATCTATAGATTGTGCAATCTATACAAAATTTCCAATGGCATATTTCACAGAATGATGATAGAGATATCATATTCCCTGGTTTTAAACTATAGAACAAACTATAGTAATGAAAGCTGTATGGTACCAGCACATAAAGAAGCACATAGGTCAATGGAACAGAATTGACAGCCCAGAAATAAGCCCATGCATATATAGACAATTAATTTATGGCAACGCAAAGAGCATACAATGGAGAAAGTCTCCTCAGTAAATGGTGCCAGGAGAATCAGGCAGCCACATGCAAGAGAGTGAAATTAGACTGCTATCTTATACCACACACAAAATTAACTCAAAATAGATTGGCGATTTGAAACCATAAAAATCTAGAAGAACACGTAGGTGTTAACCTCACTGATTAGCAATTTTTGTGTGTGTGTGTGGATCTGACTCCAAAGGCAATGGAAAGAAAATAAAAAATTAACAAATGAGACTACATCAAACTAAAAATCTTCTGCATAGCCAAGGAAACCATCATCAAAGTGAAAAGGCAGACTCCTGAATGGAAAAAGATATTTGCACATCATACATCTGATAAGGTGCTAGTATTCAACATACAGAAAGTACTCAAATAACTCAACAATAAAAAAACAAAACAGCCTGATTAAATAATAGTCAGAGAATCTGAAGAGACCTTTTTCCAAAGAAGACATGCATGTGGCTAACAGACACATGAAAAGATATTCAATATCACTAATTATTAAAGAAATGTAAATCAAAACCACAATGAGATATCACCTCACACCTGTAGAATGGCTATTATTGAAAAGACAAGAAACAGCAAATATTGGAGAGGATACAGAGGGAAGACACTCTGTTGTCTTCTCACACACTGTTGTCAAGTCTGCATTTTGGTGCAGCCACTGTGGGAGACAGTATGGAGATTCCTCAAAAAATTAACAATAGAAATACCATGTGACCTAGCTGTTCCACTTCTGGGTACTTATGCAAAGAATTCCTGTGCCGTCCCACCTGCGTGCACTGCCCACCCCATAGCAGCCCCATCAGAGGCTGCGGCGGCACATCCTGAGGCGCAGCGCCCACCTGCACCCGTGGTGTGGCAGGCACACTGAGGGCTGAGCTCCAAGGGCGCTGGAGGCCCCAGGGTCTTGGAGAGAGGGAGGCCAGGAAGGGGTTCCAGAGCCTGGGCTTGGGTAGGAAAGGGGACGCTTGAGAGGCAAAACTGTGGCAGGGGGCATCTGTGTTTTATGTTATCACTGATGCATAGCACCATAGGGAAGACAAAGATTAAGACCCCTGCCTCCCAGCAGCTTATACCTAAGCAGGTGGTGCAGCGGTAAAGAATCCGCCTGCCAGTCCAGGAGATGTAAGAGATGTGGTTTCGATCCTGGGGTTGGGAAGATCCCCTGGAGGAAGGCAAGGCAACCCACTCCAGTATTCTTGCCCCAAAAGTTCCATGAACAGAGAATCCCGGCGGGCTACAGTCCATGGGATCACAAAGAGTCGGATGCTACTGAGCACACATGTAAAGAATACAGGAATACATTCAAAAAAGATACATGCACCCCTATATTCATTGTGGCATTAATTACAATAGTCAGAATATGGAAACAACCTCAGTTTGGTTCAGGCACTCAGTCATGTCTGACTCTTTGTGACCCTAAGGTGAGCGGTCCCCCTGACTTGACTTGTGGTGGTGATCATTTTGTAGTATATACAGATGTCAAATTAAAATGTTACATACTTGAAACTTACATAATTAAAAAATGGTATCACTGGCTAGCTTGTGCCTATTTTGTACTCTAAACCAATATCTAACTTTTATTGTGCCCCATAGTACTCATTCATGCTCTTTGCCAAAAAATTTTGGCTCTACACCTTCTTGGCATGTAGAGAATTGCTTTCTTAGTTCCTTTGTGGGTAAATGAGATCATATGAATAGTTTTAGTTGGGAACAAATGTAAAGAGCAGAATGTCACATCCTTGCCAGGTCATTTAATTTCCCAGGCAAGTGCCCCAAGGACTTTCTTTGCCTTCTGACAGGGCAACCAGAAGTTTTAAGATGATGGTCATTCCATCAGCCTGGTATCCTAAGTGACTGATAAACAGAGCCCCCAAAGACTGTGATATGCATGTAGGGTGACAAAGCCCCTTTGAGCCAAGCCCTGTGTCAGCTGCTGAGGGAGATAAAAGTTTATATATGTACATATATACATACAATGTATTATGTAATATATATAATTATTATTGTTGTTAATTAATATATTATATATAGCATAGATATAATCATATTGTCCTTGTCCTCAAGGGTTGTTCAAATTAGTTGCAATGATAAGATATAAAAAAATCAGAAGATATATAACAGGAGTTATTTTTAGGTGGAAAATAGTTCAGGCCAACAGTAGGAGAGATGGCACAAGATTATGGGCCATAAGAAGGAAAAGGAGAAGGAAGGGAAGATTATCTGAGGAGAAATCTGCACTGAGTGGAATTTAAACTTCTGAAGGCTGAAGAATTTATATAATTAGAAAAGAGGGAAATAGCCCTTCAGGTAAGAAAAGACAAGTAAGCAACAGTAAATCAATGAGGAATTGACACCAAGTTTTGTTTAAGAAGTATTAAGCTGGCCTGCAAAAATCAAACATCATAAACTGAACAGTTCATTTATTAATTCAACAAATATTTGTTGGATACCTCTATGAGTTCATCACACAAAACTGACAAGAAAATCCCTGTCCATATGGCAAGTGCATTCTAATGGAAGTGAGTACTGGTAGAGCCAGAATTAGATCCAGAGTCTCCTGACTATTCCAGTACTTGTGGCTTTTTCCAGTGACAAAAAATAAAATGATATATTCACTTACTTTCTGGATTAAAAAAGTTCCAGTTCTGAAAATTTGGAAAAGTGGCTGTCCTTTTCTCTTTTCCCTGGATGGTTTGGCACTGAGTACAACCACACACCTGTTTGCTCTTCTATTTAAAATTCAAAGTTTTTACAGTCCATGTGTTCCAGTGATGCTCAATGAATATTTGATGATCCGCTTGCTATCATTCATGCGTTCAAAAAATTCACTTAACAAACATACATTAAATGCCTAGGATATTCCAGCCACTACTAGGTTCTGGGGGATATTAAATATATGTGAACATATGATTTTAGCAAAATATTAAAGAGATGGTAATAGATATATGTACATATATGCATAGAACTTTGGGATCACAGAGGTGAACTTGGCTTAGTGGGCCTAGCAATTAGAAACGGCACTATGCTTGCCAGATTTACCAAATAAAAACAGAGGTGACCAGTTAAATCATAAGTGTGTCCCAAATATTGCATTGGACATGCTTATACCAAAACATATTTTTGTGTACTTGAAATTCAAATTTAAGTGGGAGTCCTGTGTTTTATTTGGCCACATTAGCTGGCATAATTGGATGGACTGGTAGATGAAGTTCCAGGGGTCAGTGTGGGAAAGTTACCAAGACACCAAGAGATGTTGGAACTCATTAAGGAGAGTCTAGCAGAAAGGCCAGGAACAGTGAGGATGTTCAGGAGTGGGGGTGGGGAGAGAGGTACTTTGAAGTTGGGGGATCAAAACTGTGTTTGTGATTTCACATTGTTCTGGAAGTTGAAGCCAATATAATGAGAACCAGAACAGAAATGAGGAGTATGACCTTTGCCTATTGGAAAAGGGAGGAAAAAAAGTCACTATTTTTGGAAAATATCTTCTTAAAAAACCTGTGAGAATCAGCTGAAAAAAATATTGGAATAGATGAGGGTTCAGTAAGGTCACTATGTAAGAAATAAATATTAAAAAATCAGTACTTTTCTTTTGTAAGAGCAATAGCCAGCTAGAAAATATCATGAAAAATGATTACATTTGGTATACCTTCAAAAATATTTAAAACAACTAAAAATAAACCACAAAACCATGAAATGTGCTGAACTTATATTAAAAAACAAGTTTAACACCTTCAGAGATGTGAAAGGAGATGAAAAGATGGAGCGTCATGGCATATTTCTAGTCAAGAAGACTGAAGACTGTAAAGATGTCAATTTCCTTATTATTTATTTTTAGGACTAATGAAATTGTAACCAAGATCTTTGTAGGAAGCACGAGGAACATCAATAGCCAGGGGGAGTTTGATGTGTGACACAGGGCACCCAACGCCAGTGCTCTGTGACAACCTGGACTGATGGGATGGGGAGGCAAGAAGGAGGGGGTCAGGAGGGAGGGGACACATACAGGCCTAGGCTGCTTCATGCTGCTGTGTGGCAGAAACCATCACTTTATTGTAAAGTAATCTTTCTCCAATTAAAAAAAAAAAAGAGTCCAACATTTACATGTAAGAACAAAGTCGTAAAAACAGCTAGAGAAATTTCAGAGAAAGTGCTAGTGAAGGGTAATTAAACCTGCCTGATATTAAAACATTCCAGGAGCTCCATTCCTTGCATCCCAGTTGCATTTGGGAATGAATGAACAGAGAAGGCAACAGGATGGAGCGGAGAACCCAGGAACTCCCCCCCGCCCCCCCACCCCGCCGCTCCGATGTCTGGAGCGCTAACTTATAGGACAGGAGGGAAAATAGAGCAGAGGGCAAGAGCAGGACAGTTCAAAAAAAGCGCCTGGAGAGTTGTGCTGTTGTTAAGTCGCTAAGTCATGTCTGACTTTTTTGCAACTCCATGGACTGTAGTCTGCCAGGCTCCTCTGTCCATGAGATATCCCAGGCAAACATACAGGAGTGGGTCGCCATTTCCTTCCCCCAGGGATCTTCCTGACTCAGGGATCAAACCTGCGTCTGCTGCATTGCCGCAGATTCTTTACTGCTGACCCACCAGGGAAGCCCAAAGAGTTGTGCATCTATCTGGAAAAAAATTATGTTTTTCATCTCATAGGAACCACTCCATTAAAGTTTTAAAATGTGAAATGCATTAAAGTTTTAAATGTGAAAAATAAACCAAACAAAAGAACAACAGAGCAAATATATATTTGATCTTTGGACTTAAACTATTTTCTGGATGGCTTAAGGAGCTTTGAGTAATATAAATCCAGCCAATCAGAAGACTCCAGGGGTTTTTGGTAGATTTGTTCTTTGCAGAGAGTTTGCTGACTTGTAGAGGAAGGCTTGCCTAGAGACTAGTCAGAAGACCTTTGGAGTGATCCTGGCCAGAGATGTCAGGAGTCTAGATAAAGCCTGGCAGTAGGGAGAGAGAGCTGAAGAAGGGTATGGGAACTAACAATAGCCTATCCCTCGGAATTTGCCATATGCATTACGTGTCTAGACACAACGGAATATGCTCGGGATCTCTCTGTCAGATGGTTTGTAATGGGTAGTTTTTAAAGTAAAACCTATTTTTATTATTCCCACATACGAGACCTCCCCACAATTCAGGTCTTTTAAACTCCATGCCTGGCATAATCAGATTCAGTGTTTCCCACTTTCTATGTTTTCTTTTCTCAGTCTCTGGAAATACAATCTAACTAAGTTTCACTGTAATTGATAAAATATTGTACAGTGCGTGTGGAAACAGATATGCCTGTGTTTTTATAAATGCACATGAGAGGGGGACAGGAGTGGTGTAGAACAAGGTGGCTTGTTCACGCTTTTTAATATAGATAGACTGGACGAAACAGCATGATCTGTCATTAAATGAAACCTAATATTCGAAAATGAGATCGCCGTCTCTGTGTGTTTAAATCGTTTTCCTGGGAGACAAATCTTCTTTCATTTGAACAAACACACGGACTACTAGGAAATACTCAGCAGTCGGTTTGTGCCAGTGAGGTAAGAGCGGCTGGCCAACGGTATAAGTGTCTTCTCACCAACACAGCCTCAATCAAGCTACCCTCTGCCCCACTTGCAATATCATTCCTAGGTGTCAGGTGAGAAAGCAGAATTCATGTGATACAATGCATGTGGCCTTGCTTGTTGGCCACAACTTCTTCCCAAAGTATTTCCTATCCAGCTAGCCACCAGAGTGGCCACGGTGGCTTAACATGAAAACGGGCACTGGGGGTGTACATCTCAGATCTGAAAGGCGCTGGATCCAGTCTGACTGGATCTGGCTTTGGTTCCATTTTATCGGCCCCTTCTTTGTTTCTTGACTGAGCACATGGAGGAAATAATCTTTCCACTGACAGTTTCCCCAAATGAAGTCATGATCATAAATTTTGGATGTCCTATTCACTACCATCTTTTTAAATTAAGGATGCACTTCTACTTTCATAAAAGGCATTGTTAAAGTATCGGGGGGGAACTAATTAAAATCTAATGTGATGTATCACAAAGTATTTGTAGGCAGTGCCCAAGCAATTTTGTTTCTTCTTTATTAAGATATGCCTGAGAACATCCATCATTAGAGATGCATTGTTATTGAACGGGAGCAGAAAAGCTGTAGGCACTCACGCAGCAAAGAGAATGATGTGCTGAGTGAGCCGTGCTTTCTGAGCCTGGCTACTGTCACAGACACTATCTGCTACTGATGGGAAGAACGAAATAGAATTTTTATTTTTTTTGGTTTGAATGTAGAAGCATCTGCTTTCTTCTGGGTTTGCATACAGAACCAATTGTTTCAGTAAAGATTTGGTATTTGACAGGTGGCAGAAGGTTGTCGATAGTGACACAATAGAATGAGGGAACTAGAGCTAGAGGCCCAGAAATAGGAGGCAGGAGGAACTGAGTTTTCTTCTGGCACCGTGAAGATATAAATTAAATCCTCTAAAATACACTCACCCTGCAAACATTTATTAAGGGCTTATCTGCCAGAACTGGGTAAATCCTTGAATATACAGAAATGAACTAGACATAGTGTTCAAGGATACAGAAGGAGAAAAACATGATTTCTGGATTACAAGTCAGTTTTTAGCATTCGAAGTGTTAGGTACTGTATTTGTGTTGTGTACAAAGAACAGGGGGGCAAAACGAAGAACCCAGGAAGATGCTAATCTAGAGGGGAGGCTTTGAAGGCCAAAGGAACACTGACACCTTCAGGGAAAGCTGTTGAAATTTGCTTTTAAATGTTTTCCTTATTCAAAAAGAGAGGCTAAGAGATGCAAATCATATGCCTGTTTCTAAGTGTATAGGCTGACTTCTGTCTGCCTCATCTCTCATTATGAAATGCCTTTAGCTGTTTGCATAACAGACAACAGAGACGGATGGTGGGGAAGAGGGGAAGGAGGGCTGATTTATACTGTTGAGCCTTGTCATTTCCATTTATGAATAGAGAACAGAAATTACAAATTCAGTCTTGACTTTTGTTAATCCCAGCTGTGGTTGGCTCAATAATGACTCCCCAAAGGTGTCCAGGAGCTGACCCTGGAACATATGACTATACTACCTTACATGGGAAAAGGGGCTTGAGATGGCAAGATTGTGCTGGATATGCAGGTGAACTGAACGTAATCACAAGAGTCCTTAGGGGAAGGAGGGAGGAGAATAGAGTAGGAGTTGTGATAAAAGAAGCAAGAGGTTGGAGTGATGTAAGGAAGGGGCCACAAGCCAAGGAATGCAGGTGCCTTTAGAGGCTGAAATGCAGCCCTGCTGATACCTTGATGTCAGACCTCTAACCTCCAGAATGATGAGAGAATAACGTTGGGATGATTTGTGATGGCTGCAATAGGAAACTAATACACTGGGCTCCTCATTAATATGGGCGGGGAAAGTGGTCTGCAGGCCGTTGAGCTTCAGAAGGCACCAGAGCTTACATTAGTTTTGTGTGGTTTTCAATGACATAATTAGGAAGTGGAACACCATATATTAGTTCTTCATTTTGTATGTGTGTTTTAACGCAACACACACCTAGTCAGAACTGGGCTGCCTAAGACCTTGGTCCTGTGCTTTCCTTCATTTCTCTGATATGTGGGAAACCAGGTGATAAGTTCATTTCCCATGTCAAAGATTTTCTTCTACTTAGAATGGCCTTAAGATTTTTGCTCAAATTTATACATCTGCTCCCGTGGGTCACAGCAGATACAATGGATGCTCTGAAACCAGAAGACTGTAGGAAGCATGACTGACTTGACCATGACTTGGTCAAACCACTTAACTTCTCTTGAACTGTAAAATGGGATAATAACACACATCATGCCTGACTCACTGGGTTGCTGAGGATCAAACATGATAATATATGTGAAAGGGCTTTATAAATTCTATAATGCTATTCAGATGTGAAGAATTATTTTTATATGCTCTAGAAGGCTGGCACAGCCCCTCTCCCAGGTGACTAAAAAGCATGTGAGATTTTATTTGCTCCAATAATTTTATTCTTATTAGTACTTGTTCAGTATACTACATGGGTACTCACAATGCACAAAGCATTTATTCTGCTTCTGGCTAGGGTAACTACACCCCTCTCCCTCCAAACTTACCCTTGTAAAAACAAATACGACTCATAAAAAAAAAAAACAAAGGCAAAAAGGGGGGATGGCTGGTGGCATCATTCATGAGTACTGTGTGTCATCAAAAACACTCACCTGTCACTTTGCAAACGAGCTGCTTTTGAGAGTGGACAGTTAGGTCTTTTAACCAAATAACTACCTAAACACACAATCTATTGCTTTTTCTTCTTCTTTTTTTTTAATTTTAATTTTTAACGTGATTTCCTAACCCTCCACTTCAAGAGGTAAATACAATTCTGGCAGAGTCTTGGTCTAATTTAGTTTATTAGGGTTTTTACTACAAGTTTTTAAGCACTCGCTGATTTTCAAAAACATATTAAACTAGCCATGGCCAATCTCGTCGATTGGTACAAGTCCACATTTCCCGAACGACTTAATAGTCTGCAACTTGTGCCAGACAGAGAATGATGAAATCATTCTCTGTCCTACAACCTGAAGGTTGGACATTGTTTTTTAACTCTGTGGTGGGAGGAAGCAGTTTGGTTTGCCACATTGGTCTCCTCCCTAGAACCACCTCCTATAGGTTTTATAGGTTCTGCTGTACTGGAGAGCACATTAAGTTCCCAGAGAATCTCTTTGTAGGCCATTTCTAGGGTCACCAGCCTCGCCACGGCCTGTTCTTGAAAGATGGAACTCCTAGGAATTTTCCCCAAATTTGATCTTTTGGGCAGGGGGATTGGAAGAGCTATGGCGGGCCTATCATGGCAAAATAACTAAGATAGACACTTATGCTTCTGAATCTTGTCTCTTTTCTCTTTCTCCATATCTTTTTCACAGTTTTTTAACAATATTTTTATTTTTTTATTTATTTTCAAGATATTTTAAAAATTTATTTTTAGTTTGAGGATAACTGCTTTACAATGCTGTGTTTCTGCCATGCAAAAATGAGAATTACTGCTCCCTGCTCCCACCCCCATCCTACCCCTCCAGGTCTTCACAGAGCACTAGCTAAGCTCCCTGCACTATATAGTAACTTCCTACTAGCTGTCTATTTTACAGATGATGAAATATATGTATCAGTGCTACTCTCTCACCTTCTCCTTCCCCCACTGTGTCTCCATATCTTTTTCAATTGCCAATGACAAATCCAGCAAACTTTTACATGCAGCAAATAAATAAGTGGCTAAATATTTGAGCACTTCCACTGCAGGGCTCCTGTGCTGAAAGCAGAGTTGAACTCATAATCTAGCAGAGGGAAATCACATCAATGTATATGTCCCTAGTCCCTAGGGCGTCAACTGGATTAGTTTTGGTGCAAAGGAGACATAGTTAACTACACGGTCAGAGACAGAGGAAAGCAAAGATGACTGATTGCTCAGGAGGACAGATTCACTAGGAAACTCTGCTATACAAGCACTGTGTCTGAGATTCATGTTGCAGATCATTTGGGATGGTTATTACTTCATTTGTATCTGTTAAGCCCCTGTTCAGCCCAGAGAGCGACCCTTTACCTGCTGTCCTGAAGCAGCACCGTGCTTTGATATTTTGGAGCAACAGTGAGGGGGTGTGCGGTTCTGGTCTGAGTTCTGCTCCAAGGAGTGGACTCACCTGGGATAAGTCACTTCACTGCTAAAAGAACACAAGATCTGCCAGCCTCTCAGGGCTGATCTCAGCATCAAGTGAGATCATGAGAACTCTGCTTTATATGAAAATGTGTATGAGAACTTCTAAAATAACACCAAAGCACAAAGGAATATATGTGTCTATCACCTAAGGAACTATAGATAGAAGTAAAATGGAGTGGTTTTGAATACCAAAATCAAAGTGACAGTTTATGTTCTTCCCATGTAGTATATGTGTAGGCATGTAAATATATATTGTGAAATGTATATGTAAATACATGTGTCATATACATACATATATATGTACATGTATATGCAACATGAAGTGAAAGTTTGTGTCCCCATTGACTGTAGTCCACCAGGCTCCTCTGTCCATGGGCTTCTCCAGGCAAGAATACTAGTGTGGGTTGCCATTCCCTTCTCCAGGGAATCTTTCCAACTGAGGGATCGAACCTGGGTCTCCTGCATTGCAAGTAGACTCTCGGCTGTCTGAGCCATCATGTAATCCTGCATATGTGACATGTGCATATATATTTGTTGGTTGATTCTGAGAAAGCAAGCCATGGGAAAGTGGCAAGCAGTAGTGGTCTGAGCACTGTGGGTTTCATGTGACTAGGCTGCAGCTTTAAGCAGTGGTTACAAATTTGTTCTTGGAAACCAGATTGCCTGCGCTACCATATATTACTGTGTCATGCTGGGCAAGTCATTTCCCCTCGCTCTCCAAGCCTTCATTTCATCATCTGTGGAATTGACATATAAAAAAGGTGGCCTCATCAGGTTGTTGCAGACATGAAATATATACATGACAAATAAAAAAAAGTGCTTTCTAAAAGGTCTGGCACCCAGTAGGTGCTCAATAACTCACACCCATTACTATTATTATGGAAATTGCTTTATTTTTAAACTTTTGGAAAAAATCCTCCAATTTCAGAGACCAGGATGCAAAAACCATACTAAATACTAAAAAGATGTAGGAATGGATTCTAAAACTTTCCAGATAAAAAAGCATTTGTGTAAAAGGGATAAGAACTCTTTGTTATGTTTTGCTTTAGATGTGTTATCAACCTTTTACTTAATTAGCATTATTTTTATAACAGTAACAGAAAGTATCACTCACTCTCTAGACTAAAATAGCCAACCAGACTCTGGGTAAAGATATATATTAGGTAAGCAAATTGGAATAGCAACTCTTTTGAAAGCTGCTTTTTACTGAGGGCATTTATATATAAAGTAGGGCAACCTGTTTTGTAGTTAATGAACCCAGAAGCTAAAGCCAATGGTATGGCTGAAAAGAGCAGAGCTCCTTCTTCGATGCTACAAGGTGAATTAGCATCAAGTCCTCTGTCAAGAACCTTCCAATAAAGAACCGATTATATAAGGCATTGAGCCTTTCTCTAATTACAGCTATAAATATAGATAATCAAGTCATTCTGAGTACTAAAGTCAGTTTCACTGTTTATGCTCTTGCCATACTATATATTTAGCTGCTGACTTTTAACTTGAAGACATAAGCAGCTGGTGAAAAATATCCTTAGCATACTAATTAAGTTGTCATGGGGGATACCAATAAATGTGGCCTGTGTTAATGAGGACTGAAAACAGTATAATGGTTTTACCAACTAAAACACTATATATGAGGAGAGCTTAGGATTTCATCTCATAAATTAGATGCTAAATACTTTTCTCTGGCTATTTTCAAAAGTGTCATCTCTGTAATAAAGTTATCTTTAAGTGCTTTTTGCTTGGGCAGGCCTGGGGCTCTGAGACAGCTTTCTGGCCTGAACTATGGGGTTTGCACAGTTGGTTACAGGAAGGGAGGTGAGTGGATGATAGTGGAGACTTTCAACCCCTCTCCCAATCACAAGTGGACAGGGCCCCAGACAAACTTACACGCCTCATCACAACAGTACCTGGATGGATGTCTTGCGAAAGCAGGTTCTACTTCCATCTCAGAGACAGGAAGTGACCCTGCCTCTCGGAAAATGGGGTCCAACAAACCATCAGAGTGACCACCCTTCCTCTCTTGGGCAAGGACAAACAACGTGTAGAAAGAGTCCCAAAGCATTCCCACCAGCACTCCACTTATGAGAAGAAGGAAGGCTATGAGAGCCCCTTTATCCCTTCCTTCTAGGTGAATCTAGGGCTCTTTAAGTTGTTGTTTTAAAATGTATTCATATACAACTACTCAATCACAATAGTTTCAAGAAATATTTATTGAATGCCTTCTCTGGTCAGGTATTAAGCTGTGGCATGCACTTAGTCACATGATTTTCATATGGTAGTGTTCATAAGTGTGCTTCCAGAATTGAAATCAGGCTAAAGGATGCTGCTTTCTTCTCCAGATTTTGGGAGGGAGGAAGGAACATTTTATTTGGCTTCTTAAATCTCTACTCAGCCCATGGTTCTGAATCTGGTATCCTAAAATTTGATTTCATTTGTTACTCAAGGATCCAAGTGGCAGGGGATCCAAGTGGGCAGGTAAGTTGATTTTACAGGTAAGTTGATTTTACAGAAGAAGTAACTGAGATTCAGAGTGATTAAGTGACTCGTCCAAAGTCACAAGCTTGTGAGAAGCGCATGCATGCTAAGTCATTTCAGTCGTCTCTGACTCTGTGCCCCATGGACTGTATATTGCCAGCCAGGCTCTTCTGTCCATGAGATTCTCCAGGCAAGAATACTGGAGTGGATTGCTGTGCCTTCCTCCAGGGGATCTTCCAGACCCAGGGATCGAACCCATGTCTCCTGTGGCTCCTGCATTGAAGGCAGATTCTTTATCACTGAGCCACTGGGGCAAATTAAAATCCAAATTCAGGCTGCCTTCCTTCTTCACATTCAGCTCCTTCAGTTCTCTGTTCCTGGCTGGCCTCGTGGCAGAAAAGTCAAAGCTCATTCTACTGTCCCTGCGGATGACTCTTGTCCCAATAAATGTGTTCTCTTCGAGTTATTGGGACCACTGGGTAGAGCATTTCAAATGAGGCTGGGACTCTTCAATCAACACCCGGGGGAGGAGGGGTGACCTAGCCAAAGTCTGGCCTACTGCTTCTAGTTAAGGAAACACAGTGAGGTTTGCTTTCTACTATCCTGAGTTACTAAGAGCTCAGAAAGTGTTACCAGGAAGACTTTCTATTTTGTCTTCTCATTTCCTTATCCTGGTGTTTCCTAAAGTATGTTTCAGGGACACTACTGTTATGATAAAGGAGCCTACATTCAAATAAGTTTGGGAAGTGCTATGTTACATCCCCCTCCCTGACTCCATGATGATCAGATGTTCATTGACATATAAAAGGCTCTGTGAAGATCTTCAGCAAAGCCCAAATAAAACACCATATCTTACTTCAACCCATGCCTTTCAAGTAAACCATTATGACCCTGGAATGCTTTTCCCACCTACTACAAGGATTAAAAACCCTACTTACTCTTTAAAGTTGAATTTTAAAAATATATAGTTCCTCAGCCTTACCCTCAGAAAGTCTAATTTGGAAGAAGCCCAGGAAATGGCATGCACACACACATGCACAGGAAATGGCAACCCTCTCCAGTGTTCTTGCCTGGAAAATTCCACAGACAGAGGAGCCTGGAGGGCTACAGTCCATCGAGTCGCAAAAAGTTGGATATGGCTGAGCATGCACACACACACACATACACACACACATGGAATTTTAAGCACCTTCTTAATGTATAGATTGGAAGAAACTTCTAAGTAATTCTGACAACAAACTGTGGAATTAACAGTGCCTCAGAACTGAGTCTAGGTTAGTGCTCTATTCAAGAATCCATGGACCAAGATGTGATCACATCAGCAAAACTAGATTATGCTGTCAATTATTATATTATAATTTTATATAGCCAGTGATACAGTTTGCAGTGGGGCATGTTTAACTGAACGCCCTTCAGATGACAACTTTATTTTAAAGTATTGCAGTTCTGCTGGTTTTTCAGTGCCCTCAACAACCACATGATATCTGAAGCAGCCAAAATCTGGGAAGATTGGCTCATCAGACTTGCTCCTGGCCCAGTTTATCCAAGTCCGCATCTTTTCCTTTGCAGACTCCTGTAACATTTTAGGATCTTTTAACTTGGTTACGACAAAGTGCAGAGGACCTGCAGGGGAATGGTGAATGACATCCTGCCCCTATTTCCCCCAAGAGACCAGTTACCAACCAACATCAAGGGCTCCTTACATTAACATACAGGAAAAATTTGTAAGTATGAATTTCTTCAGTAGTTGTTTTGTGTTTATAATCAATTTCGTTGTGACTTCCTTCCCTTAATCACAATGAAATCTCAACTACGTCATGAACCTAACTGGAAAATGCTGCCTTGGGAGTAACTTAAATATTAATAACATACTGAAAAAAAAAAAAAAACCACAACAAAACAGCAGCTTATAAAAAACAAAACCAAAAATTGTGCTGACAACTATGGTAAAATTAGAAGCTTAGACAATTAAAAAGATAACACTGTAGAAAATATTTTCACATCTTTGTTGCACACGTCATGTACTATAGCTTATAAAAGGCACATGTCTTCATAAATGAATGTTATGTTGGTCTTTTATCTTTGGAGGCAGTTTCTGAGTGCAGCAAATAAGTCCAGAGAAAACACTGGAGTTGCCTCTCAGAGGCTTGAGCCCCAGACAAAACAGGGACATGAACTGTAGGCAGATTATGAGATACGCCCCTTTGCAATCTCCTTTTCCAGCAGGTTGGGCCATGAACCTCCATTTACTCTTGACCCTTGCTTCTAAGAAGCTTCATCAAGCCCTAGGTGAGACTGTTTTCCACATCATGAGAAAATGGGCACTCATTCCCATGCTGGGAAAACAAAACCCCAGCTGCTTTGTGGGACAACAGCCTCAGAGTACAGTGGTCTCTGGCCATGCCTACCAACACGGGGACAACACTTGACAAGGTCCCGAGGCTTTGTCTGTGGTTGGATGGGGACCCCCTTGGGAAGACCAATCCAGGTTGTTAAGTGAGACTTGCACTGACCAGTCAGTCATCCACTTCTGCCAGTGAATCTGGAAGGATGCTGACTTTCACCAAGGACAGAGGTCAGAGAGGTCATTATACCTGGCAGCTGTGATGAAGGTGTCCAGTCAAAGAGGGCCAGGGTGGCCTGAGTTCCTGTGCAGATTACAGTCTGGCCTTCATGGAATTACACAGCTTGCTAGTTTTGCTACAGGGATTGTAGGGTTGGGTGGTATTATTTAGGGGAATATCAAGTGTTTTGACTCAGGCAAGAGGCATTGGGTCCTAAGAGAACCCATATTTCAATTGATAGGATGAATCTTCTACTATAGATAATCACAGTTGAGCCAGAAACCATATTATATATATATAATATAAATAGGACATGAGTTTGAGTGCATTGGTTTTCCCGGGTCTACTCCCATGCCTCTGTGCTTTGCAAAAGATCCCCTACTCTCTCCTTGGAGAAGTTATTTTCCTGCACGGAAGGCAGGTGATTTGGTTCCAGGATTCGTGCACGTACAAGTCTAGAGAAAGTGCGTCTGGTGCTGTAGCCAAACTCCCCGTCTCACTCCTGTCATCCAGGGTCTGCTTAGGGCCAACGAGGTTCAAAACATGGCATGCAGCACAGGCTTTGACACCCTGAGCACGAGGCATGGGGAAGACAGTCTGCTTTGCTATAAATGGAGTTCTCTTAACTCCTTGTGCACATTGAACGGGTTCCAACGTATAACAAACACTCCAGTCCCGTGCATTCCCAAGCGCATAGCCATCAAATCCAAACTTTAAACTTGAGTAAATGTATCTGTCTTATAAAGTCCAAGGTATTTATTACAGGGATCACCCACTTCAGGAATTTAAACAATGTTCAGACCAAGGAAAATTTTCTTACCAGGGGTTTTAAACTCCATTTCCCCTCTCTGCAGCTGGCAAGCAGAGCCTACATGAAAGCAAGTGAACCAAGCAATCCCCACTCTTCCTTCCCTCAGTCCTGGGCTCACTGGTCTCTTTAACCCCTCCCTGCCCAACGCAGGGATTTGCATCATTTACCAAAAAATGTGGTGGGTGGGTTGGTGCCAAGCTGGCTGGTACCCCCTCTCCCCGGGGGACTCAGAGCAGGGCGGTTAAAAATACCCCCCACATCCATTGTCACATGACACTCTGCAAAGTCAAATTAACAGATTTAAATGAGAAGGTCATAAAAAGGTGTTTTCTTGTCTCTCCTTCTCTTGCCTCCCCTCCCTCCCCCCTCCCCCTCAGCACACACACTATCTAATAATAGGCTATTAATTCCAGCCCTTTCAGACTGTCTGTAGTGTGGTGTGTAAACTGTGGCCGCATCAATCAGAGTTGTGTGTCTGGTTATTTCAAGCATTCCCTGTTGGCATAAAGAAAGGCTGGTTTGTCCGCTCCCGCTCAACTGCCCCTGAGATCTCCATTGATGGATAACTGAATGCATGAGCGGGAACCTCGACAGCTGGGGCCGCAGGAACCCAGCTGCTGAGTGATCAGAGGAGGGGGAGAGGCTGGGGCTGGGCGGGGCGAGGTGCGGCTGGCCAGTGACAGGGTGCTTCATCCCCCGAAAGTGGGTGGGGATCTGGGCTTCACTGTCAGACTCTCACTACTAACCGGCTGGCTCTAGCTTGGTGACTTGGTGAGCTGAGGTGCCATCCCTGGTAATGAGCTCAGGCACCCTGCAGTGTGTGCAGCGGATCCCTCAAACACTCAGCCCACCACTGTCGCCAAAGTCAAACCTTCCCCACACAGTGAGGTTTCGGCAGGGAGAGACCCGGGTTTGATCCCTGGGTTGGGAAAATCTCCCGGGGGAGGGCATGACAACCCACTCCAGCATCCTTGCCTGGAGAAGCCTGTGGACAGAGGAGCCGGCTGTTCTACCATCCACGGGGTCGCAATGAGTCAGACACTGCTGGAACAATACAGTACATGTACCAAGAGCTGCGAGGGTGGTGGTGTCTGAAGTGCCAACAAGTTATAGCCAGGGTGGTTTTCTCCTCCCTCCTTGTAAAACATCTTAGTTGACTAGAGCTTAAAGTTCCTGCTGTGTTATATCTTTAGCATCACTTCTAGTCTAAATATGACACTAGGAAGGACAAAAAGATTATGCAGCTCATACTTTGCATATTTTGATAACTTGTTTTGTGGAACTCAAGTCCTGTACACATCGGGAGATCCCAGTTTTTCTTAGAAAACGGTGTAGAAAGTGATCTGTATCTAAACTTTGGAAAATACTTATGTAATACACATATGGATAGATTTTTCTTTCTCTGATTATTTTCACCTCAAAAGCTGGGTGGGGGTGGTCTGGGCACAAAAGAAAAAATAATGGCACAGAGAGGTAATGAACTCCCTCTTACTTAATAAAAAACAGAAAACCTAAAGAAGGTCCATTTAAACTTATGTGCTTTGTAGACTCATTTTGATGTGAATAAAACCCATCCTTGCCGCCACCTGCTAATTCTCCAGGGTTAAGCCTTGCCTTTCAAATGTGGACTTTCAGTCTGGGAGAGGGGTCGGTGAGTAGGGAGGGTCTGGGGAAATCAATCTTGGCTCATCCTTGCTAATGAATAGACGTGAGAGGGGGTAGGCAGGGGTCTGAGTGCCCCCAGAGGCTTCTTTGGGCAAAAGTCAAGCAAGGAGCGGCAGGTCTTGTGGTCTAATTATAGGACCCTTAGCAAGAAGGAACAGCTGACCCACATGGCAGAAAGCAGATATGAATCACCAAAGAAGATGGTGAGAAGGGGGAGGGGCATCCCAAGGGCACGGTGGGGGCTCACAAGGAAGAGTAATGCAAGTAATTGCATCAGGACTAGCCGAAGAGGCCTCAAGCAGTTCACTGGAAATATCGCTCATGGGGGAGGTTTGGAAGTTAACCTCCATCTCTCTCTCCTCCTCTCATCCAGCTGTCCCAGGACAGGACTGCTCTGCATCCTTGCTGGGGTTTCAAGTGGGACCAGCTCCACTGTGTTCTGGCTGAGTTGCCAGAGGCTCTGCAGTCAAGGGTCACTGGAGGGCCGAGGGGGCACACAAACTTCTGCAAGACTGCTGGCAGAGGACTGCCGCCCCATTAGCTTCTGGCTTGGTGGCCAACCGGGGAAATGGACGAGGGCGGGCAAAGAGGAGACAGCCTCTGGGGAAAGAATGCACGCTCTCTCTGCCCTCCCAGCTGCAGTGCCCACGGGGGCAGCCTGACCCGAGGATTCCTGGAAGGCAGAGCGGGCACTGGATGGGGCAGCGAGCCCAGTGCAGCTGGTCAGGGGCAGGGAGGGACCACAGCTCACCTGCTCCTCTGAGGACTCAGGTGTATAAGGGGAAAGAGGGCAGGATCTGCCTTGCACCTGATTAATATTTGGGATCATAATCTCTGTAGTGGGTCCTAGAGATCAGTATTTCGAGGTTTCCCAGGTGATTCTTGCATATTAATTCATTCACCAAATATTTCTTGAGTACCTTCTCTGTCCTATGCATTGCTCTAGGTGCTGGAAATACAGCAGTGAGGAAAACAGGCACACATCCTTGGCCTCTGGGATTTGCATTCTAGTGGGGGGGATTGAGGCATATGGCTAGGCGGAAATGCTGAGTTCTCCCGGGAAGCTCAGCTCTCCAAGCAGAGTAAAAAACAGGTGGTGGGGAGGAAAGCTCATCGCCAGGGTGATAGTTAAGCAAAGGCTTGAGAGGGGTGAGGAGGTGAATGCTGCCAGTACCCGGGGGAAATATATTCTGTGCAAAGGCAGCAGGTCGGGCCAAAGCTGAGGGCAGGACCAGGCATGAGTGGCGACCAGCTGGCAACACGGCAGGACCCAGGGCCACGGGGAGGGTCACGGGGGAACAGGAGGGAGCACACACCAGACATCTGAGGACGCTCCTCCCAAACCGTGACCCTTGGTTGGTAAAACACTGGTAAAACCTGTTGTGGTAAAGAATCCAGCTTCAGTGGGTTTGCTGGGAATCAGATAGCGAAGGTGACGAAGTGAGCGGATCAATGTTTGAATGCAGAAGCCTTGCTCTAGGCTAGGTTCTGGGCTAGATGCTGCTTTCATAAACCCCAGTGAGGCACCTCCTGCCCCTGAGGACCTTTCAGCATGGTAGCAGGGACTAGAAATCAACCACACGGCACAGAGCTTGCTGAGAGCTGAATGCGTGGGGCCACAGCAGGCGCCCAAGGGCCAGCCCGACCCCTGTGTCTGGCTCCTGACAGAGGACTTCCTGAATGGAAGTGTGACTGGTACCTTCAAGACCGCATGGGACCGGCCAGCTTCTGCTTGGGTACCCTCGGGGCCCAGACGGAACCGCCCGGCCCAAGGCTTGTCTCAGCAGACCCCGCCCTCCGATCCCATCCCCCGTTCCTCGGAAGCTCCCCAGCTCCTAACCCCAGCCTGCGCTGAACTCTGAGCTGGCACCTGCCACTTCTCATGATCAGGTTCCCACCGCCACCTCCCAGCAGGGCCCTTGGACACTCCCAGGACTCTGCTGTTTGTATCAGACCGAGAGGCAACTCATTCACTGCTCCTTGGTTCTGAATCTGCTGGATATAGGGCTCCCCAGCATTTGGTATGATAACTTAAGAATCAAACAAGTGAACGGGTGGGGAAAGACCCTGATTACTGCCAAGGAGGCAGATGAAGGATGCTTCAAGAGGTTTTGAGGGAATGAGGAATATATCATCCTCCCTAAAGTTACAAGTACACAGGAATGGTGTTTTGTGGCCTACTCTGAAAGACCTAGTCCCTCAAATCAGATAGATGTGGTTTTGACCCAGTTCTGCTACCTTTAGATGTCTGATCAGGGGCTGAAACTTACTTAATCAGGCTGAATTATTTTCTCACTTGTAAAATAAGGATATGTGAAGAATATAGATGAAAAGGATAATTAGTATAAAATTCTGTGGATGTTACAAGAACATAGGAAGCATGCAGTGAAAACTAGAGTCATTTTTGCTTTTGCTATTGCTGTTGACTGAATGTCCCTGCAGCAGTCCCATGTTTAATCCTAATGCCCAGTGTTTGAAGGTTGGAAGGTGATTAGGTTATAAGGGCACAGCCCTCATGAATGAAATTAGTGTCCTTTTTATAAGAGATTTTATACAGGCCCCAGAAAGTTCTCTGCACAACTCCCTCCCACATTCAGCCATGTGAGGACACAGTGAAAAGACTGTCTATGAACAAGGAAGAAAGTTATCAAAAAACACTAGATCTGCCAGTACCTTCATCTAGGAAAACCCAACCTCCAGAACCATGAGAAGTAAATTTCTGTTGTTGATAAGCCTCCCAGTCTATGGCACTTTCTTATAGTAGTTCAAATGAACTAAGACAGCTGCTGTTATTATTCCGGGTAAGAGCAAGTACAAATGGAAGATGGGGGCTTCCCTAGTAGCCCAGTAGTTAAGGGTCTGCCTTGCAATGCAGAGGACACTGGTTTGACCCCTTGGCCCAGAAGATCCCATATGCCACAGGGCAACTAAGCCCAGGCGCCACGACCATTGAGCCTGGGCTCAGCAACGAGAGAAGCGCTGCAGCTGGAAGCCCGCACGCTGCAACGAAGAGTAGACCCCGCTCTCCACGACCAGAAAAAGCCCGCGTGCAGCAGGGAAGACCCAGCACAGCCACAAACAAATAAACAAGGAAGCCGAGGGTCACATTCTGGAAGATCTTGATCAACGAGGCTACATCTCAGAGTGACAAACAGCAGAGGCAGGACAGAGACCCTCTTCCTTGGTTCCTCTGCTGCTCCTCTTCTGGGAGTTTCCTCCTCAAGCCCGAAGCGCTGGACTGGGAAGAGCCCGCATTTCAGTTGCATGTTTCTGTGCTGTTCTCTATCTTCCCATTGGGCCTGACATCTGTGCCTGGGCCATCTTTATGGGTCTGGGGGAACCCAGACCCAGGGTGATGTGACCCAGCTGTGGACAGCTTCTTGTTTCAGAGACCTGGCCTCTTCTCAGAGGGATGCCAAAATGAAGAAAATAACTTCTCTTTGGCAGTTTCCACAAAGTGAAATGCCAGTCCCAGCCTTTGGATTTTTTCCCCTTCTGTTCACCCACGCTGTTTATGGAAAATGAATCATGCGACTCATTTACACACAAATGGAGAGGTAGTCTGGGGATAAACAACACAACTTCCTGGAACGCCACTGGCTGCCGTCACTTTGCTGTTATAACCATTGCTGCAAAACCTCGGTTTGCAGGGAGCCTCCTGGGGTCTAAGGTGCGGCTTAGGTCAGAGGGAAAAACAGGCTCTGGGCCCATCTGCTGGGCTAATTAATGCTGGAGACAGGATTCTCGTCTGCACATTGCTCTTGCCCTGGCGTGAATCAAAACCCTTCATTCTAGTTTCTCCAGCTCTAGCCCCTCCCCTCTGCCCAAGGACAGAACCCCTGCAAAGGCCCAGGGGAAAGACAGGAGGCCAGGCCCTGGCGTCCTTCTGCCTTCCAGTGAGGCCTCATGGTGAAGTCCCCAGGGCCAGGGCTCTCCTAGTGCATTTGTGGGGTCTGTCCTGCTTCCGTCAGGGACTTGGAGCTTCTTATTCCTGCAAATCTCTTCCTCCTTGGGGTCCAGCCCCAAACACACACGCTCCTTTTGCTTGCCATGCCCTTTCAGCTGCAGAAGATAAGTTTAGAAGCTATTCTTATTTCCAGGATATTTGAGGACATTTCAGGTGGCTTTCCTCTTTGCTCAGTTCGTAAAGAATCTGCCTGCAATGCAGGAGACCTGGGTTCAATCCCTGGGTTGGGAAGATCCCTTGGAGAGGGAAATGGCAACCCACTCCAGTATTCTTGCCTGGAGCATCCCATGGACGGAGGAGCCCCGAGGGCTACAGTCCATGGGGTTGCAAGAATCTGACACGACTTAGTGACTAAACCACCAACTACCACCATCTGGCACAGTGGTAAAAACCCACCTGCCAATACAGGAGACAGAACAGACACAGGTTCCATCCCTGGGTCAGGGAGATCTCCTGGAGGAGGGCATGGCAACCCACTCCAGTATTCTTGCTTGGAGAATCCCCATGGACAGAGGATCCTGGTGGGCTACAGTCCGTGGGTTCGCAAAGAGTCAGACACGACTAAAGTGACTTAGCACGCACACACATGCATACTGGAAAACAGTGTGGAGATTTCTTAAAAAACTGGAAATAGAACTGCCATATGACCCAGCAATCCCACTTCTGGGCATACACACTGAGGAAACCAGATCTGAAAGAGACACGTGCACCCCAATGTTCATCACGGCACTGTTTATAATAGCCAGGACATGGAAGCAACCTAGATGCCCATCAGCAGATGAATGGATAAGGAAGCTGTGGTACATATACACCATGGAATATTACTCAGCCATTAAAAAGAATTCATTTGAACCAGTTCTAATGAGATAGATGAAACTGGAGCCCATTATACAGAGTGAAGTAAGCCAGAAAGATAAAGAACATTACAGCATACTGACACATGTATATGGAATTTAGAAAGATGGTAATGACAACCCTATATGCAAAACAGAAAAAGAGACACAGAAGTACAGAACAGACTTTTGAACTCTGTGGGAGAAGGTGAGGGTGGGATGTTTTGAAAGAACAGCATGTATATTATCTACGGTGAAACAGATCACCAGCCCAGGTGGGATGCATGAGACAAGTGCTCGGGCCTGGTGCACTGGGAAGACCCAGAGGAATCGGGTGGAGAGGGAGGTGGGAGGGGGGATCGGGATGGGGAATACGTGTAAATCTATGGCTGATTCATGTCAATGTATGACAAAACCCACTGAAAAAATAAATAAATAAATAAAGGAAAAAAAAAAAAAAAAAAGACTGGCCTGCTCCTCCTAATGACCCACTGGGCTCAAACATTCACTTATCTTCCCACAGGCTTGATCATTGCTCCTCTGTGTTCCTATAGCTCTTACAACAAGTTCTGTACGCATATTGGTGATTAATTGCTTGAGTATCTTATCTACCCTCTGGGCAAGTATCCCTGCAGGGACCAGGGCCTGCCTTATTCTTTGAATCTTTGGCAGTACCTGAAATGGAGTGGAAGCTCAATGCACGCTGGCTGAGTAAGCAAAAGGGTGCTTTCACTCATCATCACTTTCTTTGACCTCTGAGATCACCTTTCGAGGATACTTACATTTTTGTTTTTCAAGATGAAGCATGGGGGGCGGGTACATGTGAACTCCCAAGTATCAGGCCAAGAGCGGACTCTCAGGACCCAGAATGGGGGCCTCAAAAGTTTCTTCTCCTCTCTAGGGCTGACAGTGACTGCCACGCATCTTCCAGATGGGCCTAATCAGGGCCTCTCTTCTACTAACCCAGTGTCTGCAGCTTCCTCATGGATCATGAAATAGGCCAGAGTGGGTGAAACGACTCTGCTCGGTCAGCCAAGGGCCGCCTCCCAGAGCAGCCCTTCTCTCCCCGCTGCCTCCCAGCACGAGCGTCCTCAGGATCTCCGCCGAGGCCACTGGTGGGTCACAGACTCATCGCCCCCCTGTGATCCTCACCTTCAAGCTTGGCAACATCTCTAGGCATCTCCAGGACGCTTTCTCTGCCACTCTAGTCATGACTCTTTCACCGTCCTGCTCTCCTCAAAATTCCTGCTCATTGTACAACCTCCACCCTCTTCCTCCTCACCCCCGGTGGACGCGCTACCTCGTACTTCATAAAGAAGTCAGGAACTCCTGAAAGGAAAGGCTTTGTTTCTCCTGCCAGGACCATAGACCGCTCTACCTCTGCCTGCTTTCTCTTCCTCTTTCCTTTTGTTACAATGGCGAGCACCGCCCGCTGCGGACCCATGGCCAGCCCTGGAAGGGAATCCAGATCCCCTCAGTGCCTCGTTTCTGGAGGCCACTCTCTCTTGGCATTTCTTTCCTCCTGGACTATCCCCCACACTGTTTAAACACACTCTGTTGTTACTGTATTAATGCAAAAACCAAACAAGACTCCCTTGAGACTGCTGCTGCTGCTGCTAAGTCGCTTCAGTCGTGTCCGACTCTGTGCGACCCCATAGACGGCAGCACACCAGGCTCCCCAGTCCCTGGGAGTCTCGAGGCAAGAACACTGGAGTGGGTTGCCATTTCCTTCTCCAATGCCTGAAAGTGAAAAGTGAAAGTGAAGCCGCTCATTCGTGTCCAACTCTTAGCGACCCCATGGACCGCAGCCTACCAGGCTCCTCCGTCCATGGGATTTTCCAGGCAAGAATACTGGAGTGGGGTGCCATTGCCTTCTCTGCCCTTGAGACTTCCACCCCACAAAGGTAACCATCTCTATTTTTCTTCACAGTCAGCATTATAGAAGCAATTTTCTAGAGCCTACAATTTCCACTTACCCAGTTTACTCCTCAGCCTCTTCAAGGAGGCCTCTACCCCCATCTACAGTGCTGTTCTGGCTAGTATGACAGATCAGAGTCATATATACCTGGAGAAGGGGCTTTCTGGGTGGCTCAGGTAGAGAATCCACTTGCAATGCAGGAGACGTGGGTTCGATCCCTGGGTCAAGAAGATCCCTTAGAAGAGGGCATGGCAACCCACTCTAGTATTCTCGCCTGGAGAATCCCATAGACAGAGGAGCCTGGAGGGCTACAGTCCATAGGGTCGCACAGAGTCTGACACTGCTGAAGTGACTGGGCAGGCACGCATCCAAGGGGAGGGAGTTGGCAGCTGACCACTGGAGAAATGACTGTAGCTCAGACCAGGGTGGTCACAGTGAAGAGGACAAGAGAAGTGGACAAACTCTAAATAGACATTGTGTGATGTGTGGCCAAACAGATTTGCTGAAAGATGGAGAAAGAAAAAGCATGGTCCGAGATGACCCCAAAGTTTCTAGGAAGCTCAGCTGTTAGTTGGTGCTGTCAGCAAGGCAGACCGCAGGGACCGGGCTTTTGGTGCATGACTGTCTCCCCTTCTGCATGGTAAACTGTCTCAGCGTTCACCCACCACTGGTTCCCAAACACCCGATGCAGGGGGCTCTTACTTGTATATTTAATGAGTGAGTAACTCTTAATGTATAATGGTTTTGGTTCCAATTCGGATATTTTCAGCTAGAAGTAATAGAAAATGTTAACTCAAATTAGCTTAAAACTAAGCAGTTTATCATCTCATAAAACGGAGTGCAAGCTCCAGGCTTGACTGATTCACCTCTGCATCACTCTGTTCTGTGGACCTCAGCCTTGGACTCAGCCTCGGGCTGGTGGGCAGTGGTTCCAGAGTCTCGTTCAACCCAACCAGAGAAGGAAGAGGCAGCACCCACCTCTTTCTGTCTCTCTCACCTTCTCTCCCTCTGTTTATCAAGGGCCAGAAACGCTCCCCTGCAAGCCACCCAGCACATTTCCCCTCTTGTTTCATGAGGCAAATTGGGCACAAACTCCTCCCTAAGCCAATCTGGGGAGAACAGGCCCCTGTAAATCACTCAGGTCCTCCTCTGGAGCTGGGGTGGGGTCAGTTTTCTACAGGCACCTGTCTGCAAGGTGGTGAGGAGGGTACCTGAACCAAGTCTGGAATTTGTTAGAAAGGAAGAAGCAGGAAAGTGGCTGACAAGATGCTTTGTAGTCATACTGAAATACAGGTTTATCAACAAGCTGTGTGAATTCTGAAAGTGTTTGTGGGGGAAAAAAAGCTAAACTAAACCAGACCCAAACAAAAAAAGCCAAAGGAATTGCTTTTATGCCTATGGGTATTCGAGATATAACAATTACTCAAAATACTAAACGGGTCTTGCAGTTGATGATCACTTTACAACCACATATTTCCTGTGAATTAAAGCTACCTTATGGAAAATAATAGCAAGTTTCTTGTGAAAGTTACTTAGCAAAAATTTCTTGAGCATTATGCGCAAAGATATGACCTTGAAATGGAAAAGGAATAACAGTAAATATACAACCTGGCCGAGTTAATCAGGAGGGGAAGAAGGAAGGCCCTGACAATTGCTGAGGTCTGTCCTATGAGTTTGATGAGGTGCTTACATTTCTTTCTCCCAAGAGTCCTTGCAAGTAGTCATTATTATCATCATCAGACATTTCTAATGATCACCAAGGTCTGATTTGCTTATTCTGTGTCCACTGAGGCTGAGTCTGTGAGTCACACAGGTCCCTTCTGTGTTGGGCAGTAATCGCTGGTGTGAGGACTTCCAGTCTCTTGCCCTAGGGCTCTAGCCCTAGGGATTTCAGATGATGTAGTGGCAAGAGGTTCATCCCCTGGGTCCCTGAGTGGTTGTGTGGAGCAGAGTCTCCTGCTTGCCTGCCATGGGTATGTAGCATGATTGAGATGCTTCTGTTAGGACAAGCACCCTCGAGATTTGGGAGTTCTTACTGCACCACACTGTTGTTTATCCTAATATAAAATATGAAGGTACAGAGGAGTCAGGCAGCTCACCCAAAGTCACCAAAAGTGAAAGAACAGGGCTATGAACACAGGTGTAGCTGGGTTCCGAAGCCTGCACTGCTTTTCTATAGCATGTCGAGTCTGAATTATGTTAAGTTATTTTCACAAAACTGGCACTGAATGAATGTTTTATCTACTATTATTGGTAGCGATAAAGTGCTTGTTTCTATCATGCTTTTGACATGTGAGACAAGGTTTTCAAAGTTTTATATATACATATATAAAAGCATACAATGTTACATGTGTGTATATATATTCACACACATATGTATTTATATATATGTATTCTTATTTAACCCTCATTAAGCTCATCAAATAAGTGTTAGAAAATTTTTTTCCCTTCATTTTTTCCTCTTCTAAACCAATAATTACTGATTTTCTAGGATGTACCAGGCACTCACTATTAAACAGTAAAGGCTACCCAAGAATTAAGAGATTTGTTTATGGGCTCACAGAAACTAATAGGAAGAACTAGAATTTGAACACAAGTTGTCTGTTTTTAAATTTCAGGAGTTTATAGTCTAGAAGTAGTCGAGAAAGTCATACCAATATCATTAAATATGGCAGCCAAAAGAGTTAGTGAGGTGGCATAGAGTTTGTCCTCAATATATGCTTATAGTTGAATGAAAAACTACTTTGGGCATTCAGGAGTGGAGGATGGGAGCCCTTCCAGCTGGGGTCACCAGCAAAGCTTTCATGGGAAAGTGGAGCTCATCTGAGCTTTGCAGGATGAGTGGTATTTGGCCTAGAGACTGAAGTGCAAGTGTTTTCTAATGGCCTCAAGTGTTCCAAATGTATTGTAGAAAATATTCAAATGCTGTTGGGTACCGTGTGGGCCTTACATTGGGAGCAGTAGGCAAATCTGATGGAAAGAAGACTACAGAGCTGTGCAATGTGGTAGGAAGCCATCCCAGAGATCATCCCATCCAGGGAGATAGAAGTGCTTTAATCTCAAGGTTAACTGGGGTCTACTGTACATGACCACACACATGTTCTAAAGCTCATTAGTGCTCAGTGGGAAAGAGTCAGAGATTGACGAACGATGAACTGCGAGGGCACAGCAGGGAAGGGTTGGTGCCTGAATGCCACTCAGCTGGCATCTCTGATCTTGTCCAATCATGTCATGTCCCATGCAAGGAAACTATGATCCAGAGAGGGAAAGTCACACAACTTGGCTGTGGTGCAACCAGAACTAGAACAAAACCCACCTGATTTCTATTCTTGGGCTTTTTCTCTTGGTATTAGGTATCAGATTCCGGAAGACCTTATCCATTTGAACTATTGTGTAAGTCAGAGGGAGGCTCTGCAAGCTTTTCAGAGGGCAGATTGCATTGAAATGATGGTGAAATTGTGGTAGGCAGATTGACATGTAGAAGGCAGAGGCAGGGAAAGTGTTAGGTAAATTCCAAAGTCGAATGAGGCATCACATGGAACAGGGCCTGAATTAGGGCAATGCAGGGTGGAAGGATGGATGAGCATGATTACAACAGAAGAGAAAGAATTCTTGTTGTTATTAACAATACTGACAACGCTGTTCATAAACAGGATCAGATCACTGTTCTAGAAAGTGATGTTAAAAAGAACATTTCCCCCGAGAAAGCCCAAACTAATCCCAAGTTTAAACAATCCTTGGTTGTTGTATTCCAGGTTGAAGTTGGCTGTTTCTCTAAGTGCCAAATACTCAGATGAAAATTAAAAAAAATGAGTCCAATGTCTGAATGTTTGGGCTGTATGACACCAAGCGTCGCACACAGCTGATTCCGAGGCAAGAGGGCATGTGGTGCTGACTGCTGGTGTGGGCGTTTCATAGATTCCACTAGGACTCTGAAAAGTTGAGGATGTAGTACACATTACCCAGACAACACTCATTTGTATCTTTTTGGCAAATCTACTTCACTTGACAAGGAGATGAGACCTAGGAAACACTCTGTCTCATCCAAATAAAATCCTGCTCACAATAGTGAGTGTTCTGTGTCATGGTCTGTATTAGAGCAGTCTACATAAAGTACAACAGTCTATATAATAGGAATTGTAATGTCATGGAACACACTGTGTAATTTTGATATATTTTCTTAAAAAAATTTGTAATTGTTAAGTGATGAACTTGAGAATGGCAACGTGATAGAATAGAAAGAAACTTCTGTGGCATTGGGGAAAATCTGCATTTGGGTTTACCCAGCTTTAAGCAATGACAGGCACATAGCAGGTACTCAAGCAGTATTAATTTTCATTCCATCATATAGACACAGAACTTAAAGGTCATAAGGCCATTTGAGTGAACTTCATTTCACTTGACAAAAATCAAGTCAGGTAAGGTGTGAAATGCTAACTAACTCCATCCAGTGCCACCCAACTAGCAAAGAGTGAAGACCAGGTTTAACTTATGCCTTTTGGCTCTAAGGCCAGCGTACTTTTCACTACACCATGATAATGAACATGTTATGTATATTACCACTTCTGCTTAAGCAAGCTATAATTTTGGCAGTCCATCCTGGATTTTATTTTCCACTGTGACTTGTGCAATAGTTACCACCCCTGAGTACTTTCAGCTGACAGAAGATTTCTACTGAGAAGCAAACTAATGCACTCTCTGGAGAAACGGGCTTCACTTTGTAATATGAGGCCCCAAGAATAACCTGAGAATCACAGACCATTTTCAGCTTGGAAACTTGGTGGAGGGCATTCATCCATACTGAAAGGACTTTGATGACACTTTCAAATAAAGAGATTTTGAGAGCTTCCAGATTGCTGACATTAATAAAGCTGTGTCTCCAATTGTTCATTTAAAAAAATTTTAGCTCATAAATTTGTTCATTCATTTATCTAGTCATTAAACATCATGTGCCAGGTCCCATGCTAAGGGCTGGAGATGAAGAAGTGATATACACAGTCCTCTTCTGCAAGAAGCTCACAGTTTGGTAGAAACAGACTAGCAAACAATGAATTATGAAACAGTGTAAGGACAGACTCAGTGTAGATAGACATGATACCATGGGATGTTGGGGAGGGCCTCTGACTAAGAATCAGGGAAGTAGGCAGGGGAGGATTCCCCGGGGATCTGCTGGCTGGACTGAGATGCAAAACATGATGAGAAGTTAGAAGTATTTAGAAAGAGCTGAGGCATGGTGGTAGTCTTATCTTGGCAGAGGGGGTGCCAGAGGAAAAGGTGCAAAGGGTGGGGAAAACATGGTGAGCAGGGTGTGGCAATAACAGAGAGGAATAAAAAGATGTTGGTGAGACAGATTCTGAGAGACCTTGGAGCCTACATTCTTAGTGTTTGATACACATAGTTCAGCTGAGTCACTCAGTCATGTCCTACTCTTTGTGACCCCATGGACTGCAGTATGCCAAGCTTCCCTGTCCATCACCAACTCCCAGAGCTTGCTCAAACTCATGCCCATCGAGTCGGTGATGCCATCCAGCCATCTCATCCTCTGTCATTCCCTTCTCTTCCTTCCTTCAACCTTTTCCAGCACCAGGGTCTTTTCCAATGAATCAGTTCTTTGCATCAGTTGGCCAAAGTATCCACGTAGGGCAATACTAATTCTTTTTATAACAAAATCAAGCCAACTACTGCTGATGACAGAAAGAAAGTGTTAGTTTGTCAATCGAGTCCGACTCTTTGCAACCCACCAGGCTCCTCTGTCCATGGGATTTCCCAGGCAAGAATACTGGAGTGGGTTGCCATTTCCTTTTCCAGGGGATCCCAATCCAGGGATCCAACCTGGGTTTACTGCATTGCAGGTAGCTTCTTTACAGTCTGAGCCACTAGGGAAGTCTCACTACTGATGAAGATTCAGCCAAATTCTGTGATTATGTGTAAAACACCAATGTACGTACACCCCACAAATCACATCACATCATGTCTATACACTGAGTAAAGAATAATAAAAGTAGTTTTAAATTTCTAGATGATTTCTTCTCCAGAGATGGAGTTGGTGGTTTCCATTATGTAGCTTGTTTGTGTCTTTGGCTTGCTTTCCAGGTCCAGAAGGTTAATATTAAATACCTGAAGGCATTGAAAATGGAGGCAAAGGAAGGCAGACACTGTGAGGTTGGCTGGACAAAGGCCCAGTGCTTCCCAAGCCTCATGGCAGTCTAGTGCTCTCACCCATCCAAAGACGTCAACAGTACAACTACCTCTCAAATTTTAGGAGCCAACTACCTCTTTAACAAGCTGAAGGTTCGGGAGCAAAGTTCCTTGGTCAGTGCAGTACATCTTTCCAAGCAAACATAGGTATGGAGGATGAGGTCTAATAAAAGTGGACATTGGTCATGGAAGAAAACCACAGATGTGTGTGTGGAGAACATGTGAATCACAGGACCATAAACTCTGAGAGCTGAGAATTCGAGGACACAAGTTAAATAGCTCAGGATTCAGCCAGGGCTTTCTGCATCACCACATGAACATTATTTACTTTGTGTATTGCTTAAAGCTGGATAACGTCAGATCTAAACAGTGGCCACAGTCAAAGAGAAAACTTGTATGTGCAGTGGGAGGTAATATTGAGTCATTTCTGCTTGGCTCTGCTCTTAGAAAAATCTCTGAAAATTTTTACAGGCAAAATTGGCATCTCAGATATAGAAAGGCCCCCAGTTCTCATTTTTCAAGTTTCAAAATATGTTTTTATTTTAATTTATTTTCAATATTAGAAAGCTAAGATTTATTATTGCTGCTTTTAATTTGTCCCCAAAGAAATATGTATGCTATTATAGTAGTCTCCAATAGCAACTCTATAGCAAAAGATCATGTGTTTTTAATAGAGAATAATGGAGAGGAGAAAATCTGTTTATCTCTGTTTTTATTAGCTCAACCAATAATTTTGAAATATCAAAGATTTCTGCAGAGTTTGCTGAATGATTATTCCATTTTCACTAAAAAAGCTATAGACACAATGGGTATGTCCATTGATAGTTCTGCTCAATTTGATTAATTTAGTAAATCACTGTGTTTATAGCATGCTGTTATGGGCTGAATTGTGTCAGCCTACCCCTTGAATTCCTAGCTCTCTATCCCCCAGTATGTGAGAATGTGCTTATATTCAGAGACAGGGTAATTAAATTTAAAAAGATCACTCAGTTCAGTTCAGTTCAGTTGCTCAGTCGTGTCTGACTCTTTGCAATCACATGGAACCTGGCAGTATGCCAGGCTTCCCTGTCCATCACCAACTCCCAGAGTTTACTCAAACTCATGTCCATTGAGTCGGTGATGCCATCCAACCATCTCATTCTCTGTCATCCCCTTCTACTCCTGCCTTCAATCATTCCCAGCATCAGGGTCTTTTCAAATGAGTCAGCTCTTCGCATCAGATGGCCAAAGTATTGGAGTTTCAGCTTCAGCATCAGTCCTTCCAATGAATATTCAGGACTGACTTCCTTTCGGATGGACTGGTTGGATCTCCTTGCAGTCCAAGGAGCTCCCAAGAGTCTTCTCCAACACCACAGTTCAAAAGCATCAATTCTTTGGCGCTCAGCTTTCTTTATAGTCAAACTCTCACATCCATACATGACCACTGGAAAAACCATAGACTTGACTAGATGGACCTTTGTTGGCAAAGTAATGTCTCTGCTTTTTAATATGTTGTCTAGGTTGGTCATAATTTCTCTTCCAAGAAGCAAGCATCTTTTAGTTTCATGGCTGCAGTCACCTTCTGCAGGGGATTTTGGAGTTCCCCCCAAAAATAAAGTCTCTCACTATTTCCATTGTTTCCCCATTTATTTGCCATGAAATGATAGGACCAGATGCCATGATCTTAATTTTCTGAATAGTGAGCTTTAAGCCATCTTTTTCACTCTCTTCTTTCACTTTCATCAAGAGGCTCTTTAGTTCTTCTCTACTTTCTGCCATAAGGGTGGTGTCATCTGCATATCTGAGATTATTGATATTTCTCCTGGCAATCTTGATTCCAGCTTGTGCTTCATCCAGCCTAGCATTTCTCATGATGTACTCTGTATATAAGTTAAATAAGCAGGGTGACAGTATACAGTCTCGACATACTCCTTTCCCGATTTGGAACCAGTCTGTTGTTCCATGTCCAGTTTTAACTGTTTCTACTTGACCTGCATACAGATTTCTCAGGAGGCAGGCCAGGTGGTCTGGTATTACCATCTCTTGAAGAATTTTCCACTGTTGTGATCCACACAGTCAAGGGCATTGGCATAGTCAATAAAGCAGAAGTATATGTTTTTCTGGAACTCTCTTGCTTTTTCGGTGATCCAGTGGATGTTGGCAATTTGATCTCTGGTTCCTCTGCCTTTTCTAAATTCAGCTTAAACATCTGGAAGTTCACAGTTCACATACTGTTGAAGCTTGGCTTGGAGAATTTTGAGCATTACTTTGCTATCGTGTGAAATGAGTGCAATTGTGAGGTAGTTTGAGCATTCCTTGGGATTGCCTTTCTTTGGGATTGGGATGAAAACTGATCTTTTCCAGTCCTGTGGCCACTGCTGAGTTTTCCAAATTTGCTGGCATATTGAGTGCAGCACTTTCCCAGCATCATCTTTTAGTATTTGAAATAGCTCAACTGGAATTCCATCACCTCCACTAGCTTTGTCCATAGTGATGCTTCCTAAGGCCCACTTGACCTTGCATTCCAGGGTGTCTGGCTCTGAAAAGATCACTAGGGTGGGACCCAATCTGATATGTGTGGGTGCTAAGTCATTTTCAGTCCTGTCTGACTCTTTGTAACCCCATGTGCTGTAGCCTGCCAAGCTCCTCTGTCCATGGGATTCTTTTGGCAAGAATACTGGAGTGGGTTGCCATTTCCTCCTCCAGAGGATCTTCCTGACCCAGGGATGGAACTCACATTCTCTCATGTCTCCTGCATTGGCAGGCGGGTTCTTTACTACTAGCGCTACTTTGGAAGTGGTACATAATCCAATATAATGGTGTCCTTACAAGAAGAGAAAATTTGGATACAGGCATGTGTAGAAAGAACATAAATGGAGACACAGGGAGAAGACAGCCATCAGCAAGCCAAAGAGAGAGGCTGGAACAGAACCTTCCCCTAGGACCCTCAGAAGGTGCCAACACCACCAGCACCTTGATCTTGAAATTCTAGCCCTGAGAATGACAAGACAATTTAGCTCTGTTGTTGAAGTCAACCAGTCTGTGGTGCTTCCTTACAGCAGCCCTAGGAAATGAATATATATGCAATTTGTTGCATTTATATATCAGTAAGTTTATCATATGAACATTTATTTTCTGCCATCTTCTTGTCTTCAGTTTGGATGCAGTATCCTGATTTCCTCGAGGAGCATGGCCTCTCCTCATTCTGTAAACTCTTGATAGGACTATAAATAAGAACCCCACCCTACCGTAGGGATGTGATGGATGTGCGGCCCAAGTTAGGCCAATTAGTCTCACTCCTGTGACTTTGACTCTTAAGTGGAAGTAGGATGAAAATAATGATCGAAGCTGACCAAGGAGACTGCTGCACAGGGGCTGCTACACAATCCAGAGCTGCTGCCTGGATCCTGCATTTTTTCAAGCATTGTTGTCTCTCATGGATTCTGAGAACTGCCCCAAATCTTCCAATCGCTTCGAGTTAGGAAAATACATTTTCTATAGCTTGCAAGCAATTAATTTTCTAATTCAGGTCATGCAATTTTTCTTCTGTTGAAATCTAAAAGAAAAGTTAACTCAATTTTTATGTAAAACCCTTTCCTTGCGTATCTCTCTCTCTTATTTTCCTATGTGGGTTTTATGCCCTCATTCATCATTCAAAAATCGTTTACTGACAGAGAAAGACAAATACTGTATATCATATATACGTGGAATCTAAAAAACACAACAAGCTAGCAAATATAACAACAAAGAAGCAGACTCACAGACATAGGGAAAAAAGCAGTGTTACCAATGGGAAGAGAGAAGCAGAGAGGGGCAGTCTATGGGTGGGAGAGTGGAAGGTACAAACTATTGGGTATAAGATACGCTCAAGGGTGTGTTGTACAAAGTGGGGGATATAGCCAATATTTTGTAATAACTGTAAATGTAGTGAACCTCTAAAAACGGCATCAAAAATTTAAAAGTTAAAAAGTTAACTGTTTTATACCAAAATCAACTATTGCTGATGAAGATTTAGCCAAATTCTGTGATTATGTGTTTTTTATTATGTGATTATTATTGAAAAAAAAAAACAACCTGTTTACTAAGCACTTATTATGTATCAGTTACTGTGTTAGTTAATTCTATCAAACTGGAAGCTGAAAGATGTTCCCTGTAGTGTGGGGAATTATTGAAGAAGTAGAAATTACATATTTCATATATTATTAGCCTACCTTTATACAGAGCCTGTATACATTTATATCAGCAGCTCAAATTAAGTGGAAAAACCCATCTAAACACAAAGAATTTAAAATCAGACAGCATTTATTTAGCATCTACTGTGTCCAAATCCATTTCAAGTAACAGTGTAGGGCGGGAGAGACAGTGCTAGATGGCCTTCCCCAGAGGCGCTTAGCAGAGTCTTGGCAGATGCAGCTGACAGTTAGAAGAAAGGAACATGTTCAGTGTTGAGCACCGAACCTTAAGAAAATGAGAAAAGTCATTCCAAGTCCTCTTAACCCTAGTGATGCCACCTCGGGAGACGCTGTTGTGCTCACACTACCTTAAGCGCTTTAGCACTTGGTCTCATTTAGTCCTCACACCACACCTCTGAGTGAAGTATATCCTTCCCATTTTACAGAGACGGACACAGAGGCTAGGAAGCTTCCCTAAAATCTCCTGGCATTCTTTATAGTCCTTCAAGTGGCAAATGAGTGCCTCTAATTCCACTTGCCCTTTGCTACCAATAACATCTTAATTATTAGAGGCCCAGAGAATCCTCTTATAGCTGAGGAAATAAAACCACCTCCACCTCAAGATTCCAGGAGTTAAGATCTGTCTGCCATGTGTCCCCGTCTCCTGTCCTCTTCTGGCTTTACAGCCTTTTTTTATTGGATAATTCCTTCTTCACATTTGAGGCATCCTAACTGTCTCATTTCTAAGCTGCTTTGGTAAGAGACTACCAAGACTGGAGTCTGAGCTATGGGATTTTATACTTACTATTACATGGCTCCCAGACTCATTTAACAGCGGCCAATCGGCGGCTCCCATCTCTTATAATAGTTTCCAGAAGACAAAACAGGAGAGCTCTGTTCCATTTTTTTTCCTGGGATTCTTTATCTTGCATGAGCATCAGTAATCAAAGTGGCATTTACTAGCTTTGCAAATGAATAAACCTTTGCTTTCCCACAAGTTCAGTTGTAGGCGTCAGGTTCTCTGAAAGTTTCCAGAACAAATAGGCAGCTGAGTGTTTGGGCAAAAAGGGAGAGACAGAGAGAGAGGGAGAAGAAAAAGGATAGGGAGGGAGAGAGGAAGAAAGGAAGGAAGAGAGAGAGAGAGAGAAAGAAGAGACGAGAAAGGAAACCTGCAAGGAAAAACAGTATCACAAGGACCACACTGATCCTACATTAGTTTCTTAGTGACTTGCAGAGTTTGTAATTTTTATCATTTACCTTTCTCTCCACTACACCAATTCCTAGGGGAAGGTTCATTTTTTATTCATTCTGAAAGTTTACCATCAATCATCCTCTTAAAGAGCTTGCCAGAAACTTGGACAGAGACTCATAATAAGATTGCAAAGACAGAGGACTAATTGATTTCTATAAATAATGTTTAGCTGTAAAGATATGAAAGGTGGTTAGAACCACATGTATTAATCTTCCTCTTGCTCCATCTGTGTCTGCAAATGCAGACTGTACCTTGACAAAGTGCCCTGGCCATTTTGCCCTGCAGACACAGCAGGAGATTAACACCAGATGGCTCACCCCTCCCATCTCCCTGTCCTTGCCCTCTGCCCCACCCCCACCTCCTCTGGCCAAATCTTCTAATTACTCCTCCCCGCTGGACCCCAGTTTCTATCCCATAATTTAAAAACTCTTTCCCATCACCATCCCCACACTTGACAACATGCAGAGAGGATGAACAGCTCTCCACCACTTTCCACCCTTCTGCCTTGCGGTACAATAAACAACAATACAACCCAAACCCCGAACTTGAAAGCTCTTCTTCAGGCTGACAATGTTTAAGGAAAACAATAACTATTGGTGCTAAAGAATTATTAATGTGTGTGTCTTGGAAAGAGGTGGTTAGAGAGATCCCTCGGAAAGAACCTCTCACGCACTACCAGCTTTAATCACATCACGCAGAAACACTCAGCAGTTACTACTTGTCAACATCGTGTAAAAAGGGAACAAAATTATATCTGGCAAATAATTGTTGGCTGGACAAAGATAAGGCTCCATCTCTCACACTTATTTAAGAGTTGCAAAAGAAAGCTGAGAACTTGCAGAAACACCATTTGCTCAGCCCAACTGTGATGCGTGGAACTAAAAAGTGAACTGGAGACAGGGCTGGGCTGTGTGATAGATGCCTAATTCCGCTTTATGAATATTAGGTCATTACATCTCGAAGGCTGATACATAAGGGCACAATCTTAGCTGGTTCCAATCCTGGTTAAACACAATACGGAATGCCAAACTTAGCACTGGATATCAGTTTTTTCTGGCTACAGATTAAATACAAACGATTGTTTTCACTTGGGAAACAGGAAAATTGTTGCACTAGACAGAATTCAATGAAACTGACCCATTTCTTCTTCCTCCTCTTCTCCTTCTTCTGTTACCACTATTTCTTCTACTAGTACTACTTCGTTTTTAAAATTTTTATTTATTTTAATTTTGGTTGTGCTGGGTTTTTGTTGCTGTGCACGGGCTTTCTCTATTTGCAGCAAGCAGGGTCTGTTCTCTAGCGGTGGGACATGGACTTCTCACTGCGGTGACGTCTTTTGTTGTGGAGCATGGGCTTCGTTGCCCCACAGCATGTGAGAGCTTCCTCGACTAGGGATCAAACTTGTTTACCCCGCATTGGCAGGTGGGTTTGTAACCACTAGACTACCAGGGAAGTCCCTACTTCTTCTGATTTTCCTTCCTCTTCTTTGATTCTCCTAATTCTTCTCCTTTTCTTTCTTTTTCTTTTGTCTACACTGCTCCTAGACGCTTGTAGATGGATATTTCCCATAAATAATAGTGCTAGGGAGTCTTTTTAATGGGGCAACACAGATGACTACATTGATTTAAAGTGATTCCACATCAGTTGACTTCTGACAGCATTAAATACTCCTGATGATTATCATACTCAAAACAGTGTGATTTTAAAGGCTTTCACAGACAGTTTCCTTTTCTGTAACTTTTTATGGGAGGCAGATCAAACTTTCTCAAAGCTTTTATTTTGCGGGGGAGGGAATGCATGTTGTGTTCATAATTTTAAGTCTCAGTAAAATTAACCACACTTGTAGAAAATCATTTTTTTTTTTTTGCAAGGCCTCCTTCTATAACATTCCCTTCTTCTCCACCTGCTGTGTAGTTGTCCATCTTTACCTCCTTGGGCAGGCTTGCTCATTTCAGTGGGTTCTCATTTCTGTGGTAACCACCAAGAAGGTAGGAACTGTTCAAGTGAGTTCCACTTGACTTGAGTCCCCAGTGACTTAGCAAAGGTTACTAACTCTTCTATTAGCCACCAGGGTCCTGGATTTACTGGGTTTTTGTTACAGTTGAATTAACCATTTTGCAGTGGCCCTAACCTCATCTGAGCACCAGTATGGAAGAAGAAAAAAGGACAGAAGAGATGATAGACACTAAGAAAGTTTTCTGTCTTCCATGGTGCAGACAGCAAGCCAAGTTGGAAATGAGCTGCCACGCCACTCAATCTCACAGTTACTGAACTGCTTCTAGAAATTAGGCAAGATAACCTTTGGAGTGAGGCAAAGATAATTACTTGGCCTGTGAACTAGTGAGGATGTCAGGACACAGCATGGCTGATTCAGTCCTCAAGCCCATGGTATTCAAATAGCCGAAACATTTTGAACAAGTGAAATATCAGCACATCTGTTCATTGGATCAGTGGAAGGAGCTCTGAAACACCCAGGCTGATAGGTCTGGTGAATTATTCAGCACTCCAAAAAGCTAGGGTGTTCTTCATGTAGGCTGGGTGGAAAGTTAAGAGTGCCAAGAAATACATGGTACTGTATTTATATTACCTGGAGTTGAAAACTGTGTAACCCAGTTTCCATTGCTTATGGCTACAAGCTGAAGTCTGAAACCTGGAGTCTAAAGGAACACCTAGGGATGAAGTTCAAGCTCAGATTCCACAGGTTCAATCAAGTGCAACCGCCACTGCTTTCTGACCAAGTTTACACCTATAAATAGGCCTGCCAACACAAGATGAAAACCTTGAAGTAAGTAAATAATCATGGTTGGGGATCGAGTGCATCAGTAGGCTTATGGCCAGTGGAGTCCTAGGAGAAGGGTCTGCTTAAGTACATCAATGGAAACCTGGAGATCAAAGAGACTGAGCCCAGTCTTCCTGAGTGCCAGGCAAGGAAATGGTCCCTGGCAAGACACCATCATCACCGTTTCCCAGAGCTTGCTCAAACTCATGTCCAATCAGTTGGTGATGCCATCCAACCATCTCATCCTCTGTTGTCCCCTTCTCCTCTTGCCCTCAATTTTTCCCAGCATCAGGTGGCCAAGGTATTGGAGCTTCAGCATCAGTCCTTCCAATGAATATTCAAGGTTGATTTCCTATAGGGTTGACTGGCTTGATCTTGCTGTCAAAGGGACTCTCAAGAGTCTTCTCTAGTCCCACAGTTTCCTACAGACTCCTAAAGTCTTGAGAGAGAAAGAGGGGACCCCTGGGAGGCCCAGGAGAACTTGAACCGTGGGGTCTGAGAATAAGCAGGGACTCTCTCTCAGCGTGCTGGTGATGGTCATCCGGGGGGATAAGGTGATGGACCCTACAGTGGCTGCTCCCTGATAGAGTCCCCCAGACACACCCTATCAGTGCACATTGAAGCCAAGATGATCAACTAGAGCTGCTGCATCGGCCTGTTTCCAGAGTCCTCCAGTTTCCTCCTCACCTGAGTTTTAGATAGTTGTCTCTGGGATCTGAACTAGCTGAGGGCAAGGATGCAGAAGTCCTTTTCTCCCCACTCCTGCCCCTTTGGCCAGAGTCCTCATCCACTTCCTTTTCTGTCCTCCCTGGGTGACCAGTGCTCCCTTGCTGGTTCCCAGTGGCCTGAGGCCCTTTGCTGTGTTATTACACCAAGACCATGACTCCCACCTCCACCTCCACAAGAGAATCTCTCGGTCCTGCTATTTCGGAGACCTGAAGATGGGGTCCCCTTCCTGGTCGGTGATAACTAAGCTAAATATAGGGCTTCCCTGGTAGCTCAGATGGTAAAGAATCCACCGCCATGCAGGAGACCCCAGTTCAATTCCTGGTCGGGAAGATCCCCTGGAGAAGGGATAGGCTACCCACTTCAGTATTCTCAGGCTTCCCTGGTTGCTCAGATTGCAAAGAATTCACCTGCAAGGTGGGAGGCCTGGATTTGATCCCTGGGCTGGGAAGATCCGCTGCAGGAGGGCAATGCAACCCACTCTAGTATTCTTGCCTGGAGAACCCCATGGACAGAGGAGCCTGGCGGGCTACAGTCCATGGGATCACAAAGAGTTGGACACGACTGAAGCAACTTAATATGTATGCAAGTACAAAGACATGGGACAAGTTAGATTCGGCCTGTGTAGCCACAGTTTACTGGCTCTTGGTGTGGAAGAAAGACTACTAGGCAGGAAAAAACCTGACCCTCCATCTCCCAATACAGCCCAGACCTTAACCAGCTGTGTGTCTTCAGGCAAGTCACCTCCTACTTTTTTTTTCCTACCTCTCACTCCTCGAAGGAGTGTGACTTAGAGAGGGTGATATGTGACCCCAGCCACTCGCCTGACATCCTCAGCTGTCTTGTTCATCAGTGGCCAACAAGGCAAAGGCAGTGGAATCAGTGTTGATACTAACAGCTCAATCACGTTAAACTTCTGTTATAATGTACATCCTTTCCTTTCATCTTCACTTTATGGGATCCCTCTTTAATAGATGAGGAAACAGAGATCAGGGATGTTAAATTTACAGAATGGGTAAGTCACAAGTTCAGGATTCAAATTCAGGTTCATCCAGCAACGGTCAATTTTCTCAAAGACCACGTGCTTTCCCTTGTAGGTTTCACGGACATTCACACTAATCATTTTGCGTTTGTTGTTTGTCTCTGGTTACACTGTTTTCCTACCCAATTGCTGGAGTGATCATATCTAACAACCTCCATGTGAAATCTATCCAATTCCTTTCCCATCGTACTCTGGATGGAATCAAGCCTTTCCAGTTAAAGAACAGAATGAGGTAGCTTCAGAGTCCTCACTGCGGCTTGTAGGACCCCTGTGATCCGTGCTATCACATTCACACCCCTCTGACCTTTCCTCTCTAATCCACCCTATTCCAGACCCAGACATTTTGCTTTGTCAGGGCTTCCCTCGTAGCTCAGTTGGTAAAGACTCTACCTGCAGTGCAGGAGACCCCGGTTCAATTCCTGGGTCAGGAAGATCCCCCGGAGAAGGAAATGGCAACCCACTCCAGTACCCTTGCCTGGAAAATCCCATAGACAGAGGAGCCTGGCGGGCTACAGTCCATGGGGTAGCAAGGGTCGGACATGACTTAGCACCTAAACCAAACCACCAAAACATGTCAAGGAGACTTGCACATCAAGATCTTTGGACTCCTAGTTCTCTAGCTTGGAACACTCTTCTCTGAGTATCCAAATGGCTTGTTCTCTCATTTAATTGATGCTTCAACTTAAATGTCACCTTCTGAAAAAGACCTTTCCTGGCAAGTTTATCCATCAGCTTGTCTGCATATGTTGCTTTAGTGTTTCTTGTAGCACCAATCATACTAAGCAGTAGTCATATCTGTCCTTTTTTTCCTTCTCTCTTGCATGGTGAGAGCAAAGAATTTGTCTCGTTCATTGATAAATGGTGCCTGACTTCACAGACTTTCAATAACTATCTGTTGATTGTGGAATAAATGAAAGAATATTTTGGAATGGGGTGACGGAGTATGACTGGCTTGAGTTCATTGCTCACCACTCTGAGGGCAGTGATTTAAATCTATGAGCAGTGAGAAGCCTAGTCTCCTAGACCCCTAGTTGAAAGAATAGTGTGCTTGCCTCAGTCAGAAAAATCAGGGTATTACCTTGTCTCATCCTTAGAAAGCACCCGATACAAGAGGTGACACAAAATTGGGAAAGATTAGTCTCATATCTCTGAATGTCAGAGGTCGTCTACTCCAGACTTTTCTAGTTTCAATCCCTGAGCCACTCCTTGCTCGATCTCTACAGTCTGCAGCACTCTTCTCTGCAGGGGTGTGTCTGACCAGACTGTATCACCATCAACCCTCAACCACCAAATTCTCTTCTCCCCAGGCTTGAGGGCAGCACAGAGACTTCAGATAAACGCATCTGGTGGAGAAACACTATTTTCATCCAAACTCTGTCACTTGATGGATGAAGGGTCAGAGAGCTGAAACAACTTGGCTAAGGTCCCACTGCCACATCCTGGTCCAGAGTCTAGGTCTCCTAATCACAAAGTGTATCCTAGCGCCACACTCCATGCAACACATGGTGAAGGTTAACAGCCAGTAATACCCCAAGCTGCTCCTTCAAGAATCCACTCAATTCCACAAACTTTGATTGAGCACCCAAAGTGTGCCTGGCCCTGTAATTGGTTAGAACCTGAGGGTAGCAAGGAGAGCAGTAGAGAGCCTGTCCTTGAAGAGTTTCCTGGAAGTTCAAATGCAAAATGAAAGAAGAAAGATTTTTAAAATTGAGATACTGATAAATAGGTGAAGGCAGCAATCAGTTTAACCTTAAAGAGGGCTTAAAGCACCTTCTCAGAGCCTCCTCAAACAGTCATGCCTAGGCTGGACTCTGGCTATGACAGATACAATTTTTTAAAAAGAGGCAGAGAGGAAAGAAGGAAGGAAAGGAGAGAAAGGGAAGAGAGGAAACTGAATAGTCTGTGGCTTTCTCCTCTCCCCCACTCCCTTACTTGGACACATCTCTGCTTCTTTCAGACTTTTCAGCAGGGACCTCACTACTCTGAAGTCCTAGGATGAAACAAAAGAGCTGAATTATTTTTTCCCTTCGGTTTTCCTTACCTGGCCCTCCGCCCAGACTTCAGCGACCAGCTTCCGCGTGATTATAGAAACTTTTGATTATTACAGAACACAATCAATGGCAAACATTCCCTCCATCACAGGCACAGTGAGGTCTTCTGGATTGATCTGTGTCGGTGACGGGGATGCAGATGCGTAGGGGAAGCGGTCAGTCAGTCCCAACTGAGCCCAGTCCAGGCTCAGCCACGCAGAGGTCACTGTTCTACCAGAAAAGTTCATGCTGCACTTCAGAAATCTCTACAAATCTTTCTTCTCCATCATGACAACAATAAAATCCAAAAAGGAAGAAAAGGAGAGAGAGAGAGAGGCAGTATGCAAGTGCAGTGGCAGAAAAATTGAGCAGGAGTTGACGTTAACATGGAAACAAGTAATTTCTGATTTCCTTTTTGTTTATATAAGCAAAAAGAAAAAGGTAATAGAGAAAGCAGAAAACAAGATAAAAGCTTGTCTCCTGAGCACTCTCTCTTTCCACTCTTCCTCTTTCTTCCATCTCGCAAAAGATCAAGATACATCCAACAGCCCCCAAACTGTTTGGGATCAAGACTCGCCTGTGTACAGAAAGGAGACCAGCTTTCCCTCCACCCCACCAGGACGCTTGCACCCGAGTTCATTCGCCCACTCTGCCCATATTTTCCTGCCTGTTGCATGCAAAAGCAGTTGTCTCCAAACGCCAATTACCGATATTCAGAACTGTGGTTTTCCTACCCTGGTTAGAGATTCCTCCATGAGAGCCTGGGGTGAGCTCCTGAGTTCAAAGAGAACCGGGGTGGGGGTGGAGGGAAACCCCTTCTCCAACCTCCACTCGGTTCTTGTTGCCAAGGGAACCCTTGCTTTGTCCGGGAGGCTAAGAATGGCTGCCTCTCCCGGGGCCTGGCTCCAGGAGTGCCCGAAGCACTGCACAGGGCTGGGGCAGAGGGAGGGGAGCTCCGCACATGCTTGGGACAAAGAAATCACTTTCCAGGAATGAAAGAAATGGTGAAAACATAGGGTCTTAGGGAGTGCCGGTGGGGGGAGGCAATAAGTTTATCGATGATGCTGCAGTCGGATTTGAGTTGGCTTTTGTGCCCCTGAAAGGAGTGAAATTCAAGTCTATATTTCAGAGGAGATGAGGGGCAGGGTGGAAGGGGTGCGTCTTGTCCTCCTGCAGCCGTACAGAGCAATAACTAGATCAAAAACTACTTTGTTAACAGGCTTAGTGGAAGCTTAGACTGAAGCTAGGTGTTATTATTCTGTCTAGGGATTGGTTGGAGGAGGATCTGGCTGTTTCCTAGAAATCAGGTGAGGTCTGGCCAGGAGATGATGGTATACTTTTTTTGATGAGCAAGCCTATTCTCTTTTGCCCAGAATTGTAGAGCCTGATTTGGCTTTTCTCTGGGGAAGAGATTCTTTTAGGGAACGCGTGGAAGGAGCACATTTTATGCATGCTTATTTTGAAAGCCATTTGCCAAGAGTAGGGCAGGTTAAGTGGTGGTTTAGAGAATTTGGATGGACTCTAATTCCTAGCCTATTGTCTGGCACAGTGTAGGTGCTCAATAAAGAATTTGCTTTCTGAAGAGATGTCAAAAGATAACTCATTTTTTAACGTCTTGTCTTTCCAGCAAGGTAGGGAGATAAATATTTGACAGATGGTATGGTTAAGGCTTAAAGGACCCGCCTTAGCTGTGGACTTATGATGGAATGGTGGTAGAGAACAGACTCCAGCCCACAGCCTTTGACCATGGTGTCTAATGACTTTTTTTTAAAATAGAGAAACCGAAGGAACTCTGCATCCAAATATGGCTCTACAGTAGGAGAGAAGAGCACAGAGGTAAAGAGAAACAAGAACTGGTTGCCTCTGCATCTGGTCTGGGCTAAATATGGGGTGAGGCTATTCACAGTTACAGTGAAGTGCCAAGAAAACACAAATGTGCACACACGCACATACACACATCTATCTCCCTGTGAGCTGGGGAGCTGCTTCCATCACTCATGCTCTAAGCTCAGCCCTGGCATTTGTGTCTCCAGGAATCTCCTGTTGCTCTCCCAAAGCTCGGCTTCCATAGAACTTCTTAAAGATCTTCCTTATGAAACTTTTGACACTGATTTAGTCATGGGAGCCTGATTTAGGCATTAGTGTGATCGCAGAATCAAATCTCCCCAAGGAAAGGCACCATGCTTCATTCCTTTTCTGTCTCTCAAGCACCTAGGAAGATTCCCCTGGCACAGTATGTGTGTGATACATTTACTTAAGAGTCAAGGGTCATGAGCCCATTTGTAAGTGCTGCATTGAGTATCATCTATATTGTGCCCCAGGGAGGATTCAAGAGATGTTGGAGGTATTGTATCAGCCCTTGGTGAGATGAAGGACTTGGTCCTTCAATATTACTTAAGCCTATTGCAGTAAGTGTAACTCAGGATAATAAACGTCATCATTTATTTAATGGACAAAAATGCACTCTCTTGGTGGTTTGGTTGGTCCAATTGTGACCCAGCAGCCCTGAGCTGCCAACAGGCCCAGTCAGGCTTGTAGTGGCCACGGTTTCTTCTCATCAGTACCCCTGACTTATTTAGCCTGTCTCCTTTCAAGAGATCCTGGTCTAGGCACTTTACCTAGTGGTAGAAGGGCCAGAATTAGCTCCATCATGGCACTTTCCCTCCTCCAGATGCTACTTCTCTTTCACAAGAAGACCTATCTAAATCCATCGAAACTCACTATCAAAAAGCAGAAGTTACAACTGGTGCACAACCACAAAAAGAAATGGTGTTTTGAACAGTCTTATCTGTTTCGGGCATCTGGGCCCGGGTTTCCTGCTCATTCTCTCAGGGTAAGCTGACACAGCATGTCCTTGGCATGGATGAAGCGCTAGCTGGTCAACCAGGGGCAAGGTCGAACCAGAAGGGTCAGGGTCTTGTCCTCACTGCCTCTCCATGCCAGAGACAGCAGGTGGACAGTGCTAGGTACTGCGGGGAGGAGGAGAGGGCTGGTGCTTTTCGGGTCCCCTGAAGGCCACAGAGGAAGACTGAGGCCCAGGGTCACATACTGAGTGAGCAATGATAGGACCAGAGCCTGAACCCAGGACTCCCCTCACGCCTTCCTGAGCCTCTCTTGCCCTCAGGTCCCCTCCCCTCCAGTGGGCCCCTCCCCACCTCCAGCCCCAACAGAGTGGTAATCTGACCTCTTCATTCTGTCTGGTGACACTGCTCTTCACAGTAAGCTGCTGCCACGTCTGTCCGTTGCCTCAAGATCACCTCCATCTCACAGGCTTTCTGTGGCCTGGGCTTCCCAACCTTTCCTCAGAGGCTCCATTCACTTTCCTCGTGCTCACCTCTTCTCTGAAATACTCAGAGGCATCGTTTTACCTCACCACCTTCTCTTGCATTTTCCTCCTCTGAAACGTGAGTCAAGCGATGGCCATGTCACGGATAAGGTCCCAGATCAACTTGTGAGATCACTTTGTTGTGCCGGGGAGCGGTGAGGAAGGACTTTGGTGGAGGAGGCTAACGGAGACCCTGTTATACTGGAGGGAAGGGCACTGTCTTGGTGCTCAGCCTTCATCACAAGTGCTGAGCATTTTGGGGAGAGGGTGTAAATAGGAAAAGGAAACATAGAGGAAGGTGGAGGAATTAGCATCCATCCATATCTACTGCTCAAGTGCATTCATTCTTCTGGGCGCCAAGTAGCTTCTATTTGAATCAATACCATTACCACACACTGAGGCCTCAAAGGCAAATGCCTATAGGGGCCGGATAAAGAGGTAAGTGAGGGTGGAAGACCTTGTGTCAGACAATAAGGAGTGGTGGAGACTGTGGTAAAATAGAGACAGAATGCCAAGTGTGAAGAGTGCTGTGGTGCTGTGTGCGCCAGCTGCTGACTGACATGTGGGCTTGCAACCCTGGATTGCCAGAGCTTTTTCTGTTTTAAGAGAAGCTGGAAATGTGTGAAATTGCACAATTTAAAGCTGCTGATTCAAAATATGAACAAACATTGTGCAGGGCAAGCAAAATATATTGGTGGGCTCTGTCCAGTTCATGAACTTCCACTTTGCAACCTTTGCCCAAGAGTGAGCTTTCCCGAGTCTGTGCATAGGCACCTGCAGGCAGGGGTGTATAGCTGTCATCAGAAACCAGGATCACAAAAGTGACTGAAAACGCCCACGGGGCAACCGGGGAGAGCCATAAATGATCTCAACACGCTACTTAGCCTACTAGCACTTAGAAGGTGCTATAGTGATCAGACAGAAAAGAATGGAAGAAAAATAACGGAAGACTGAGCTGCTTCTCCAGAGATGTGACTTTGTTTGAAGAGGCAGTAGGATTGATGGGAGCCCCCATCCAACTCTGGGAGGTGGAGAGCAGTCTTCCCAAAGCCCCGTTTAGCATAGGGAAGCTGGGTTTGTAGAGGGGGTATCACCATGGCAAATAGGATACTATTCCAGGTGTAGTCACACACACTGGCTTCAAGCATACTCTCCCCAGCTCTCAACCTGCATAAACTCAAGGTTTCATATCTGGGGATGGGTTGGCAATGGTGACATCCCCCTTTCCAAGGAAGACCTTTCTTCGCCCCTAGCCCCCTGTAGAGGCTCTGGTGTGACAACTGTTGTCAATGGCCACTCTGCTGGACCCCAGGAGGAAAACATCCCTTCCTTTCAAATGCCTTTTCATTATCACATCTCCTTTCTCTCCGTTATGACATGGGGAAGATTCCTCCCAAGAATCTGCCTTCTGAGTCTCTCTCAATTCTTCTCTTCCTTTTGGTTATCATTCAAATCTCACTAATTACTTTTTTTTTTTTTTTTCATAATGCCTACTGGTCCTGAGACACCTTTTCCTATTTCTACAGCCACCATCCCTACCCACATGTTGAACACTCCAAATTCCTATTGCGATTCATGGCCTCTGAAGAGGGTTTTTTTTGCCTTCAGTCTCTCCTCACCTGCCCCAAGCACCATTTCCATCATGTCAGCCCCTTCCCTATTATTTATTATCTTAAATTAAAATACACAAACATGACCTTAACAGATTCTTTTTTTTTTTCACTTCCTCTGTGTAGAACTTATCCAGTTACCTTCAGCCAAAGGAAAGGGAATGGATTTCAGAATCACGCAGACCCCATTTCCATCCTGGCTTTGCCATTTACACTCTGTGTGAACTGAATAAATTATATAACCTCTCTTGGCTTCAGTTACCTCATCTTAAAATGGGGATAAATAATAGCTACCTTGCACAGTTGCTGAGGCAATTATATAAGCTAATGTAGGCTTTCTCATTGAAAGTACTTGAAAAAATGGTAGCGGTCATTAATATTACTCTCCACAGAGGTAGCATTAGAGTGGAAAATAAGAGGGTGTTTAGATCTGTCATCAAGATGATGGATATATCAAAAGAACCTCAAGCAAGCTAGATAAATTATGGAAATTTGCACAGTGCTATGTGTTCTGCTATAGTGCAAAATAAAAAAAAAAAATCTAGTGAGAAAATGAAAACATACTGTTATTAAGTTCCAGCAATTTTGTTCCTTGAATGTTTTAGCTACATTACCTCCATTTGCCAGTACATATGGATGTCACAGGCTTTATGGACTATGGTCACCTTTCACCTTTATGGGGCCAGTAAGTGCAGCAGAATGGAGACATTTGCGTTGTCTGAGGTCAAATAATCTGAATATAAATCCTGACTCCATTAAGAATCCAGCTGTGGACTGTGAGCAAGGTACCTGACCCTTCCAAGCCTCAGCCCCTTACCTGTACCACTAGGAGAACCAAGCCGTCCGGGTACGGAGCACAAGATTAGTGGCTCTTCCAAAGGGCCTCACCTGTTGTAACTGTCCATGTTACCTTATATAACACTCTCTAAGTTCACTCCTCTAAGAAATTGTCTTGCTCAAGCTCTTCTGATACATAACTGCTTCTTTACTCTGTATCCTATCAGCAAAAGAAATCTTAAAATCTGTAACTTGAAGTCGCCAGGAAGAGTCTTTTAATTTAGATAGACTTGGTTCCGAATTCTGGTCTCCACATCAACTAGCTAGTCTCTTTATCTGTAAGACAGGAGTAATAACAGTCATTTCCTTTAGAGACTCCTCGGCAAGATTCACTGAGATAATGCAGGCAAAGTGTTTAGACCAGGATCTCGCGAAAGAAAAGATCCAAAAGAGATCAACTGCTTTTATTGAGGTAAAAAGCGCCAGAAATGGTAGCTAGTAGGAAGAGATGTTGATCCCACCTTGACACAAATAAGCTGTGTGCCCTGGATCCAGTCACATCACCTCTCTGTTTCCATGTCCATAAAATGAAGGTCATACCACCTGCCTTGTATCCCAGGAGTCTCATAAAGGTGAAATAATGTCGTGGATGGGAAGATTCTTTGAAAAATGAACAGGAACAGTTTTTTGCTGGCAAAAAGTTATTAGTTTTCAACTCCATGTGTGTGTGTAGCTCTTTGAAGGCAGGGGGATCCTGTGATTTCCTCTGCATCCATTCCACAGTTTCTAATTGAATTCTATTTCTTGTTCCCACCACATTCAGTGCTTTTGCTCACCCATAGCTACCATGTAGAACAGGCTAAAGTAAAAAGGCACCTACCCCTTCCATGGGGGCAGCATCTCCCCCACGGCAAAGATGCAGCTCCTTGGTCCAAGGGCCTGAGCTGCCCCAAGGAATGGGTGAGATGAAGAATCTGTCATAAATGTTCTCCAGGCAGGGAGGGAAAAATCACCTAACACTCTTGTGGCTTTAGAAAAAAAAGAGAGAAGCAGGAGGGAAAAGAAAATCCTGAGCTTTAAACAAGTGGCTGGGCTGTTTGTCATCTGTAAAATGAGGCGATGGAAAAGCACGAAAGGGCAGCGGTCACCGTGTCTGCCTCGGGGATTCGTGCCTCAGAGGTCTGCGCCAAGGCTCCTGGGCTGTCCCCAGCTGTGATTTCTTTTTCTTTAACAAAAACAGAGAACTCTCACTGGGCTGAAGTTTCCCACCTGGCTCAGGAGTTTTCAGACCTGGCCTAGGTGGTCTCTAAGTAAATATTTTCATCCTCACTCACCTCCTCCCAAGGAAAAAAAATCATCTCTTTGCTCAGCTACAGAAGAAAGCACCCAAACCAAACAACAGATTATTTGCACCATTGGAACCCTCATTCCAGGGACTCCCGGGAGGGCATGTGGTTTAAATCAGAGTTCCAGGCTACTTGTCCATCTTCTAGACAAATCTGGTTAACACAGACCCGGAGAGAACATTTGGACACAGGCCAAAGCACTTCAGCGCCTGTGCAGATTGGCACAGGGATGCCTTCCACCACACTTAGTTCTAGAAATCCACCTGCAGGCAGAGAGAAAAGAAACTGTCTAACTTATGAACTTGACTGTATCCTTGCCTGTGTACGTGGAGACTGAGCCCTTTGTGATTTTGCCACAGCTAGCAGATCTGACAGAAATCCTGCTGTTGAGCTAATTTCAGGGGCTTCATCACTTTTGAATTTGGTCAATTCAGGCTGAGCATGTTTTTCAGAAAACACTTTAGGTGTTCCCTGTTTATGTTTGGCACTGTGCTAGGCTGTGGGAATCTAAAGACCCAAACACAAACTCTGCCTTCCAGGAGCAAGCAATACTTGTGATGAAGACAAAAATCTAGGTACACAATTGTAAAGATATTAGTTTCCTAGGATTTCTGGAACAAATTATCACAACTTGAGTAATTTGAAACAATAGAAATTCATTCTCTCACAGTCCACAAGCTATGACAAACTTAGACAGCATATTAAAAAGCAGAGATATCACTTTGCTGACAAAGGTCTGTCTAGTCAAAGCTATGGTTTTTCCAGTAGTCATGTATGGATGTGAGAGTTGGGCCATAAAGAAGGCTGAGTACCAAAGAATTGATGCTTTAGAACAGTGGTGTTGGAGAAGACTCTTGAGAATCCCCTGGACTGCAAGGAGATCCAACCAGTCCATCCTAAAGGAAATCAACCCTGCATACTCATTGGAAATACTGATGCTAAAGCTGAAGCTCCAATACTTTGGCCACCTGATATGAAGAGCTGACTCATTGGAAAAGACCCTGATGCTAGGAAAGATTGAAGGCAGGAGAAAGGGACAACAGAGGATAATATGATTGGATGGCATCACGGATTCAATGGACATGAGTTTGAGCAAACTCTGGGAGATGGTAAAGGACAGGGAAGCCTGTTGTGCTGCAGTCCATGGGGTCACAAAGAGTCAGACACGACTGAGCAACTGAACTGAGAAGTCCATGGTGACCACTGGCTTATACCTGTAAAACTCCTTTCTCTGCCTCCACCTTCACAGGGCCTCCCTGCTGGGTCTCTGTGTCAAATCTCTCCTTTCTAAATCCACTGGATTTAGGGCCCATGTTAAATCCACAATGACTTCATCCTAAGATCCTTAATGACATCAGCCAAGACCTCATGTCCAAGTAAGCTCATGTCATAGGTGCTGAGAACTAGAGCTTAAACACATTGTTTAGAGATGCAGCTCAGTTCACTGCAAAGACCAAATGTGATAAGTGCGGTAAGGATAGAGACGGTCACAGGACACCAGTGAAATGGACAGGGGGATGGTCTCATGCAGCTGAATGGAGTCTCAGAGAGCTCCTAGAGGTGATTCCTATGAGAAGCTTCAGATCAAAGTGAGACTCTGCCTCTTCGAACAGCTGCTTGTGTGAAGGCTTGGAAGTTGGATAAAGTGTCCATTTTTTTTTCAGTGTTTTTTTTTTTTTTTTTTCGCATTTGAACTTCGATGGGCTCTCTGGATCCCTGCCCTGCTGATCTCCCCATTACGTCCTTATCCTGACCCCTATCCCGACAGGAAAGGTCAGTGCGCAGAGGTGCCCAGGATGGAATTTCAAAGCATGTAGCCTTAGCCCACAGTATGGAGAGCTCCTCACCTTAACCCACATCACAACCACAGAAAGAGCCCAAAGTCACCCCCATCTCACCCTCCTTCTCTCTTCTTCTCATTATCAAACTCTTGTAAGTCCCCCTGTTTTCCTGAGAATCCCAACCTGTGTACTAAATACACATTCATCCATATCCAAGAGTGAGTGTCATCTGTGTCAGCCTTTAAATGCATTCCTGGGTGGGTGATCAGAGCCTGCCTCTGGGCACACTGATCAAGCAGAAGAACTGGCAGGACTGGGGAATACCTTAGAGGTTTGTGTAAATGGGATGTGCAGTGTGAGTAGAGTGGAGAGGAAGTAACTCTACGCTGGAGAGATAGACATGGAAAGTCTGGCAAAGAAGATGGGCTATAGCAAAGCACAAACTGAATAAGGCATGTCAAAGCCAAATAGCCCTCACTTAGCTACAAAAACCAAGAAGAAGATGCTGTTTGGGAACCATTCTGGTTCTCTAGGGGTGAAGATTTCAGCAAAGAAGGCAAAGATGAACATGTAAGTAGAAAACCTGAGGGACAGGGAGCTTTCTTGAGGTGTGGCTGACTGTCCTTACAACCAAAGTTTCCTAGGGTCTGAATTTTCTTCTGAAAGCCTGTCTGCAGGTGGATCAACCCGTTAGGTATAAGGTACCTATGAACAAAGTTCTTATGCAGTGAGCTTTGAGCCCATTACTAATCTAGCAGGTTTTGTGTTTCCAAAAGCATCTCCTGTTTGGTCAGAGGAAGGACTAGTCTTCTTGGAGTGAATATGGCCAGCAGCTAATGTTGATGTAAACTTTGGAGGCAACCTGGAAAGGATACTTCCAACTCATCATTTCCATCTAGTTGATGGAATTCTCAGCGCTGCCCCAGCATGGCTTCTTCTTTGACGCCCACGAGACTGACTGGGCCATAAAGTAAGACCCAGCAACACCTGGAAAGGATGAGAGTGTGTGACCCCGTGTCGGTAAGGCTTCTATGATAAGGATAGCAGAGTTTCTATCATGCTGAACAATTCATCAATATGTGGATATTAACTACCTCCATGCTGCGTGCTCTGCCTAAGCAGAGATCACAGTTTGCGGGTGGGGATATTGTATGGAAAAATGAACTGCACTGGGACCATTTATTCCAAGAAAGCTTGTCCCCACCACACCCTGATAAATGTTTTTTCTAATGGTCCTTTATCTGAAATAGCCCACCAAGAACATTATACGGCTAATGCAGAAGGCCACATCCCAGGCATTCTTGTTACCATTCCAAACTTATTATTTATGTGTGGCTTTGGATGCTCTTCAGAAGATTCACTGAAGCATTCATACCAGTTCAGTCCAAAACGTCAACCTTTAGTGAGACCATTCTTTACATGACAGTCCTGGCATTGTGAATCATTTTAGAGTTGAAATGTCAGGCGCATGATCTCTCAAAGGGGGGAAAAAAAAAATGGAAGGAAAATCGCCAGCAGTCCCTGACCCTCAGCTACTTCTCCTTAAAGGCCCTATGGTATTCCATATTAGAGGCTTGGAAAACAACCATATGACTGTCAGCAAACTGCAGGAATTGTACTGGCAAGATTGACTTGTGGTGGCTCTGTCTACAGATTGTGTTTCTTGTCTGACTGCCAAGACCCACTGTCCCTGATAAATGTAGCACTCAGAGAGGGCCAGGGAGAGAGGTGCATTGTACCACAGAAACCAGCCCTCTGCAGAAGATCAGGGAGACCAGATCTAGAAATCAGGCAAAGACGGTGGACAGAAGGTTGGAGGATCCAGGGGGCACTTTTGGAAAACCTGAAGCATATCAGTGTGTGATCATTGCTTGCACATTGTCAATAGGTGCGGCTATTCATAGGGATTGTGGGGGTACAAATAAATATCTGATGTGATCTTGTCCTCCAGAAACTGTCAGTCTATGTGGGTAGCTAGTGGACATGCTATGTGAAAACATAAAGTGAAACATAACTTAATAAATGGAGCAGATTAAAAGTTAAATCTATAATTTATTAATGCTGAGTATGGGAAATGTTAGCTTCAATTTGGAGCAGCTAGAGAATATAAGCATTTTTATTGACTTAATGTTTTGCATAGCTCTTACTAGTTCTGAGTGCCCTAACTGATACTAGTTCATTTAATCCTCCTCACCATCCCTCTGATGATGTTACATATTGTTAGCATACTCATTTGTTCCTTTTAGATAAAGAAACTGAAACAAAAATGGTAAGTAGCCTTCCTAAGGTCATGGCATCTGGTTCCTGGTTCCATCACTTCATGGCAAATAGAAAGGAAAAAAATGGAAGCAGTGACAGATCTTATTTTCTTGGGCTCCAGAATCTCTGTGGATGGTGAGTGCAGTCATGAAATTAAAAGGCACTTGCTCTGCAGAAGAAAAACTATGACCAATCTAGACAGCATATTAAAAAGTAGAGACATCACTTTGCTGACAAAGGTCAGTAGAGTCAAAGCTATGGTTTTTCCAGTAGTTATGCATCAGTGTGAAATTTGGACTGTAAAGAAGGCTGAGCACGAAGAATTGATGCTTTTGAATTGTGGGTGCTGGAGAAGACTCTTGAGAGTCTCCTGGACTGCAAGGAGATCAAGCCAATCAATCCTAAAGGAAATCAATCCTGACTATTCATTGGAACGACTGATGCTGAAGTTGAAGCTCCAATACTTTGGCCACCTGATACGAAGAGCTAACTTACTGGAAAAAACCCTGATGCTGGGAAAGATTGAAGGCAAAAGGATAAAGGGGCGGCAGAGGATGAGATGATTAGGTAGCATCACTGTCTCAGTGGACATGAATTTGAGCAAACTCCAGGAGATAGTGGAATGCAGGAGTCTGGTGTACTAGAGTTCATGGGGTCACAAAGAGTTCCATAAAATTTAGTGATTGAAGAACAACGAGGTCACACAGCTAATAAGTAACTAATTAGGGCTAATAAGGGCTGTGATTTAAAACCCCATGGAAGGAAAAAAGAACTTAAGGTAGCTTTTAAAAGTAGATTAGAATTTGAAATGCAATTAGGTCATTGGTGAGGAAGGGAGTGACATGATGGAAGATTCATATTCCTCACTTTTGAATAGTTGATCTGATGGTAAAAGTAGTGAGCATTATAAAGGGAGATAGTGGAATGACTTAATCAACACCTGGTGTAGATCTCAGTTATGGAAACAGAAATGAATGGAGAAATGCAAAAGAATCTATACATGGGTAAATGACATAGATTAATGACCAAATAGATATAAGAGAAAACGATGTAGAAAGTCAAGACTTCTCTCAAGTTTTGACCTAAAAACTAGTGGTACCATTGACAGAATCATGGAAGATAGGATGAAGCATGGCTTTGGAGATGATTGTAGGATTTCCAAATACATGCAACCCTCAAGCAATTGCTTAAAAGTGGAGTTTGGCCTTAGGAATGTGGTCAGGCTTGGATTTATGGACTAGGGAACTATTTATGGGCTGTGAATGTGAGTGATACAAGTGCTCCATGGGAAGAAGAAGAATAGAGAGCAGAAGTTAGAGGCTGAACTCTGTCCCAATACACTTACCAGAGGAAGTGAATTAACCAAAATGAAACAGAAAGGAGAAGATAGAAGAAAGGTACAAAACTAGGATAGCTTACCACTGCGGAAATCAAGGGAAGATGCTCTCGGAAAGAAGAGGATAGTTATCACTTTGAAATGCTGCAATGAGGTAATGGAAAATAGGGAGTGAGGCAAGAAAAAAGATCATGGTGACTTCTGGGCAGCCAGTATAAATGAGCTGTCCCTTTTCTCACTTCTGTAGGCTGAGTTTTGACTGTTCTGTCAACATTTCCTGATATAGAAAGGATTTAAACCTCTCACCCTCCCATCACTCTTCTCTGTCCGTAGGAAACACATAATGAGAAGATAGCATGGACTCAAATGGAAAGGCTCTGCTGATAAAAACAAATTTGGCAACTGAAAGAGCAGGTCATAGTTAGGGATAGAGCCCTCATCCTACAAAATTTCTTCCAGACTATCATGGTCTTTGAGTGCAATTATTCAACCAGTTGTGAATCCACTTGGTGGATTTGCTGAATGACTGGCTGAAGTGAATAAGTATTATATTTTGAGTGGTATTTTAATTTATCAACATGGCAAATTTTAGTTCAATGGTGAATGAAGCTACCATGCTATAATTTGTTCCTAATGAGCAAATATGGGTTCTTAATGATCACTTTCTTTTTTCAAAAAATTTTGAACCTACACCTAAACATTCTTTCCTAGAACTTTGCCAAGGATAAATTTTAAATTTAAGGAACTAAATTTCAGTAAATTTGGATATCTTTTGATCACTAGTCCTTTGAGAACCCTCCCATTCATTATATCATCTCAGAAAAAATAAGACTGCTAAGAGGATATAGGGATATATATTTTCACCATAAATTTTTTTTCAGATACAACTTTTCAAGGCCTAAAACCCTCAACTTGAATTCATAGGTACCTAATTATTACCTCTCAATGTTGACTTGAATTCTTTATATTTCTTATTCTATATAATTCTTTATATCACTTATTCTATTCTTTCAGATATGACACCTCTTGATAGAAAATCTGGTACCCTGGGACTTCTCTGGTGGTCCAGCGGTTAAGAATCCTCCTTGTAATGCAGGGGACTCAGGTTTGATCCCTGATCAGGGAACTAAGATCCCACTTGCTGTGGAGCAACTAAGCCCAAGTGCTGTAACTACTGAACTGGCATACTCTGGAAAAGTTCTGTTCTGAAAAACGGAACTAGAGGGTCTGCATGCTATGACTACAGAGTCTGTGCATCACAACAAAAGATTCCGCATGATGCAATGAAGATTGTGCATGCTGAAACTGAGGGCTGAAGATGCCAAATTAATCAATTAATTAGAAAAATCTGACACCTTAATACAAGTTGAAAGTTGAGTGTCCCTCTGTTATTCAACAATGCAATGAAGACATGTTTCATTCTGATAGTCAGCTTTCCCAGCAGCCAGAAAAAGAATGGCATGGTTACTGTATCTTCTGATTCAACTCCATTTTCCGAACAGATTCTTTTGAGATCTAAATGGAGAATGCCGCCCGTCCCCCCCCCCGCCCCCCCCATCATGTATTTGCACAGTTTCATGGGTTACCTGTCCTCTTTTGTTCCAGTTGGGATTATTTTCAATTGAACAGCTGGAATTTCAACTTTGGCATTCTTCAAACTTAGAAATTCCCATTCACTTTAGAAATCTTTTAGATACAGACCTATTTCTATCGTTCTCTGAATTTCTTAAAGCCTTGGGTATGTGTTCAAAAATATTCCTTGCATCTATAAATTCCCTGACATGGTTCTCTCAATATTCCTGGTAATATCATTTTGAAGGCCAATATTAAGTATAAGGGGAATCCTCTATTTTTTTTTTTTTTCTTCTGTACTTTCTAAAAGCTGAGATTGTTAATGAGGTAAATGATTGTGAGATAATCTAATTTAATGGAGCTAGACTTTTGGTAAATTTATGGAGAGACAGGGTTTCCCAGGTGGCGGTAGTGGTAAAGAATCCACTTGCCAGTGCAAGAGATGTAAGAGATGCTGGTTTGATCCTCGGTCAGCAAGACCCCTGGAGGAGGGCATGGCAACCTACTCCAGTATTCTTGCCTGGAGAGTCCCAAGGACAGAAGAACCTGGTGGGCTATGGTCCAAAGGGCTGCAAAGAGTTGGACACCACTGAAGCCATTTAGCATGCACATGCACTCATGGAGAGATAAAATCCCTTATCATATTCAGATCACTTGTACATTTTTAAATATAAATCTATATTTTAAAATATAAATTTTCAAATATAGGGTTTCCCAAGTGGCTCAGTTGTAAAGAATACACCTGTCAATGCAGGATGTAAGAGACACAGCTTCAATCCCTGGGTTGAGAAGCTCCTCTGGAGTAGAAAATGGCAACCCACTCCAGTGTTCTTGCTTGGAAAATCCCAAGAACAGGGAACCTGATGGGCTTTAGTCCATGGGGTTGCAAAAGTTCAGACACAACTGAGCAACTGAGCATGCACATATTTGAAAATAAGTTTTAACATGATTTGTATTTAAAATTAGGAAAATATCCTTAAACACTACCTGACTAGGGAGCCTGCAGTATTATGCCACCAAAGTTGAACTTTGGATTCTCTTTTTCTTTTTCACAATTGAAATACTTTTCACTTTACTTCCCCTCTAGGATCTATAAATTTTTGTACAGTATATGATTCCATTATATACAGGCCTAAATTCCTCTTTTTCCTGTCTTTGTTAGGCAACATGCCATTCAGTTCCTCCAACCAGGATTGAAAAAAAAGTTTTACAATAATTAAGGACTAGCTACAAGCCAATACACAACAAGAAAGGCTTGAAATGAGTATATTGGAAGTTTCTAGAAGGACTCATCAAGCTCATAGTAACTGAAACAAAGCTCTGTAAAGGCATTTACCTCAAGAGAAACTTCTTCAGAGGTGGCCAAATTGATCCTCCTTAAGCATACAGCCATTTGCAGTTTTCAGATTTTGTGTCTTAGGTCCCCTAAGGGAATAATTTCAGCGGCAAACCTCCATGGTCTTTATTCAAAGGGAGGGCCATATTCTCTGCTGAAATACCCACTTTCTTCTTAATTCTTTAGGATTTTTACTTATATCCCCATGATTCCTACAATTTTAAAATATTTTATTTTCACCTCTTCTCTATCCGACTGTCGCTACCTGGAGGGCAGATTGTGTCTGACTCATCTGCGTGTTTCCACCACCCAACACATGGTTGATGTCTCTTGAATAAATGGTCTGGGTCTGTCTGTGGGTATGGTGTGCTGGGTCCTAGGAAAGGGTGTCTGAGTTTGTCAAGAGTGGCGCTGCTTCTTCAGAGCAACAGAATTTTTAACTTTGGTGACTTAGGGCAGGAATTTGGGTCACAGAGATCTCACATTTAAATATGCATACCTGGATTGGGTTAATATTTTTGTTTTTGCCTTTTCTTCAAAGGTTAACATATTGTTTATTCCAACCATAGGCTTCACCACATAAGTTGGGGGATATTTAGGAGACTGCAAATGTCTTTCATATATCTTAACATCTCAAGTTCAACTGCTTGTTCCCTCTGCTCCATAGGGTTGGCATATAAATGTCATTTGTCATTGCCTGAGACATTCTAGGAGCCCTTGCCTTTGTTCTGTGGCTCCTTGCCATGTCAGACATGACAACCTCCATACCATCACATTTTGCAGTTTATTCAGGCTTTTATTTCTCTCTCTCTGATAAAAAGCTCTACTTCAACTCTACTGATCAGCTCAGAATTGTCTGCCAAATACATTCTTTTCAGTCTCTCTGAAGTGTTCTCAGATTCAAGCCAGGACCCTTTGTTCTGGTGTTGCAGACCACAATCTGGGAAACTAACATCTCTCCAATGCCATCTTCAGCAGTCACACACTTCATCCTCCTTTCTTGTCCAAAGACATGATCTTCAGCTGGAAGCAGAGGTGAAAATATCACCTGTGTCCTGAGAATCCCTCTATGGTTTTCTATCTAGAACTTGAAGGGCTCTGGGGACTCTTCCTACCACTCATTCTTGCAGGAGCCAGTGGAAGAGGGTAGTGAACCACGGTGTTCAGGAATCTTATCTGGTATATTGCCATTAGCCCTCCATGGTGGTTGCTTGAATGGCTGTTCATAGGCAGGTGTTTCTGAGGAGCACGGTCCAAACTCTGCCCAGCAGGTCATCTGTCTGAGAGCCATAATGGAGTTCTTCTACATGATGGTTCCTGTAAGTCTCTTTTACTGTTCTTTCAGTAAAGGGTGGTACTTTTCTAAAATCAGAATTCACTCACCAAAAGAATCTCTTTGTAGTTTCCCCTTTTCCCTTCATTTGTATAATTTTGACATCTATTTCCATTAACAATTGCCGTATATGTTTCTATTGAGGTGCTTTTCTCCTGAATTTTTTTTCACTCCATATTATGCTCATTGTCTGTAATATAGAATATAGCAAGGTGATCCTCATGGTTTCCCTCCATTTTTACTAGTCACTGAAGCTTGAATACAGAGCAAAGAGAACTTAATCCATAACTTGGGGGGTGGAGAAACACAAAATATATTCTGAAGGTCAGAAAGCTCTAATCAATGTGAATCACTTCCCACCCTCAAGAATAAAATAATATTCTGGGTTGCAGGGGACAGTTGTTTTCAAGTCTTACTAACTGAAATGTGTTAATGTTTCATGATCTCATTTACTTGCTGTTAAAAATAATCTATGTATTGAAGAATCTTCATCTAGCTTCTCAATAGCTGGTATTGAGATATTGCAAGAGTAACAATAAAATTTACAATGTTGTAGAAAGAATACCAGGTAAGAAATCTAGAGAACTGGGTTCTAATCCAAACTGTAACATGCATGGTTTTGGACTGTTTACTTTAATTGTGAATCTCATTTCCTGATTGATTAAACTGAGGCAGAAAATAGTCCCTGCTTTTCACTGGGTGTTTGTGAGGTCAAGACACACACATATCTACATACATGTATAACACACACACACACTTTACAAACTGCACAATGCTGTGCAAATAATACATTTTAGGTGATTATCACATCATTTTAAAGCTAGTGTGGCAACCCAGAGCCCTATAAACAGAGCAAGCTAGAGTAAACTCTGTGATTATTGAAGCAAAGCTGTCTATATGAGATTGAACAGGTAATTCATACTGTTTGAGAAATTCCCCCTTTTGTGAAATAGGGATGGTGATAATTCCTGGCCATCCTTCAGAATGCTCTGCTCTCTGGCCCCAGGCTCCACCTCTTCTCTTAAAGAGTGTTGCCTGGAAGGGTCACCCTTCAGGAAACAGTACACTCAACTCAATTGTCAACTCACAACTTACCCTAAGAGTTCATCCAGACACCACATCAGTAGGTGAAGCAATAACACCAATATCTAAGCAAAACATCCCTGCTTAAGAGTTGGATAAGATGGAGATAGGAAGAATTCACATTTCCTTACACTATGTCATTTTACCAGGGTATAAAATTTTGTACTTGAATATTTTGCAATATGGTATCAAATAACTTGAAGTTGATTGCAAGTTATTTGAGATCCTCTCAGCTTGAAGCTTTGAACACCCATACCATTATTCATTCATTCATTCATTTCCTACCCACAATTCTTTGTAGCTAAAAATGGAAAAGCTGTATATAGTCAGCAAAAGCAAGATCTTGAGCTGACTGTTGCTCAGATCATTAGCTTCTCATAGCAAAATTCAGGTTCAAACTAAAGAAAGTGGGGAAAACCACTATGCCAGCCAGGTATGACTTAAATCAAATCCCCTGTGAATATGCAGTGGAGGTAATGAAGTGGTTCAAAGGATGAGATATAGCAAACAATGTGCCTGAAGAACTATGGGAAGAGGTCCGAAATATTGTACAGGAGGCAGCAAACAAAACCATCCCAAAGAAAAAGAAAAGCAAGAAGGCAAGATGGTTATCTGAGAAGGCTTTACAAGTAGCCAAAGAAAGAGAAATGGAAAGCAAGGGAGAAAGGGAAAGGTACATCCGACTAAATGCAGAATTCCAAAGAATAGCATGGAGAGACAAGAAGGCCTTCTTTAATGAACAATACATAAAACTAGAGGAAGACAACAGAAGGGGCAAAACTAGAGATCTTGTCAGGAAAATTGGAACTATCAAGGGAATATTCTACCCAAAGATGGGAACAATAAAAGACAGAAATGGTAGAGACCTAGTAAATGCTGAAGAGATCAAGAAGAGATTGAAAGAATACATGGAAGAACTGTATGAAAAAGATCTTAATAAACTGGATTACTGTGATGGTGTGGTCAGTCACCCAGAGCCGGACATTCTGGAGTGTGAAGTCAAGAGGGCCTTAGGAAGCATTGCTGTTAATAAAGCTAGTGGATGTGATAGAATTCCAGTAGAACTATTCAAAATCCTAAAGGATGATGCCATCAAGGGGTTGCAATCAATATGTCAGCAAATCTGGAAGACCCAGCAGTGGCCACAGGCCTGGAAAAGGACAATACTCATCCCAATTCCCAAGAAAGGTAGTACTAAAGAATGCTCAAACCACTGGACATTTGCACTCATCTCTGATGCCAGTAAGTACATGCTTAAAATCTTGCATGCAAGGCTTCAGCATCTTGTGAATCAAGAACTTCCAGATGTCCAAGCTGGGTTTAGAAAAGGCAGAGGAACCAGAAATCAAATTGCCAACATTCTCTGAATCATAAAGAAAGCAAGGGAATTCCAGAAAAACAGCTACCTCTGTTTTACCAACTATACTAGAGCCTTTGACTGTGTGGATCATAATAAACTGTGGAGAGCTCTTAGAGATGGCAATATCAGACCATCTTACCCATCTCCTGAGAAACCTGTATACAGGTCAAGAAGGAACAATTAGAACCCTGTATGGACAACCAATTGCTTCAAGATTGAGAAAGGAGAACAAAGGGCTGTCTGCTGCCACCCTGTTTGTTTAACATATATGCTAAGCACATCATAAGAAATGCTGGACCAGATGGGTTACAAGCCGGAATCAAGATAGGTGGGAGAAACATCAATAACCTCAGATATGCAGATGATACCACTCTAATGGCAGAAAGCAAAGAGGAACTGAAGAACCTCTTGATGAGGGTGAAGGAGGAGAGTGAAAGAGCCGGCTTAAAACTATATTCTAAAAAATCTAAGATCATGGCATCCGGCCCCATTGCTTCATGGAAAATAGAAGGCGAAAATGTGGAAGTAGTGACAGATTTCCTTTACTTGCGCTCCAAAATCACAGTGGTGACTGCAGCCATGAAATCAGAAGACAATTGATTCTTGACAGGAAGGCGATGACAAACCTACGCAGTGTGTTGAAAAGCAGAGACTTTACTCTGCCAACGAAGGTCCATATAGCCAAGGCTATGGTCTTCCCAGGGTCACATACGGTTGTGAGAACTGGATCATAAAGAAGGCAGAATGCCAAAGAATTGATGCCTTCGAACTGTGGTGCTGGAGAAGAATCCTGAAAGTTCCTTGGACAGGAAGGAGATCAGACCAGTCAATCTTAAGGGAAATCAACCTCAAGTATTTGTTGGAATGACTGACTGGGAAAGCCCCTGATGCTAGGAAAGATTGAGGGCAGAAGGAGAATAGGGCATCAGAGAATAAGATGGCTGGATGGCATCACCAATGCAATGGACATAAACTTGGGCAAACTTCAGGAGATGGTGAAGAACAGGGAGGCCTGGCATTCTGCTGTCCATGGGGCTGCAAAGAGTTGGACATGACTTGGCAAATGAACAACAGCACAGTTCTTTTATTGTATTGTTTAGCTAGGACCGCAGATTCAACCATGATCCACACTGGCAAGGCTTGAGAATCATGGAGAAAATAACACTGGCAGGTATAGACTCAGTATGTGACACTGGGACACATAGCAATGCCATGGACCCCACAGCTAAAATCTGTGAGCAGAAGGAGGGCATGCAGGTGTGTGTACACACACACACACACACACACACACACACACACACACACGGATACACATCCAAATGGCATCAGGACTGAGATCAAATCAGGAGGAGAAAGAAGTGCAAAGAAAGTCTTATTGCTTTTTTGAAGTCATCTGTGGAGGAGTCGATTGCAATCTAAATGTGATGTTGGTTATTTTGGAGGTCACAATACACATGCAAGCTGGGATGGCCAGCAATTACCTGTCACCGTGTTAAAATTGAGCCCATATACTTGGAGAAAGTCTGCTTTGTTATTTTTTCATCTGGAAGAAATTAACCAGCCAATTCAAGGCGACAGAGACTTAATGACAGTGACAAAAACGAGATGGCATTTTCTTTCTTTACTTCTCCAGCAGATGTCATAGGCAGTTTTGCTTTCCTGGGCATCTAAAAAGATAAGCCCAAATGACTCTTTTCTAATGATCTCTTATATGAAAATAGAATTTAATTCCCTGTTTTGTGCCTGGCCCTTGCGCCAACATAGCAATTTTAAGGGAATAGCTTCCTTCTGACCTATTTCAGTGACCTACTCCACCTGTGGTATATTGCTATGTTTGGATTTTAAGGAAAGCCCATCAGAGATGGTCCCTGATTTACAAAACTGCTTGGCAAAATTGAAAACTTACGAGCAAAGAAAACATTGGTAGATTGAATCTTTTATCAAATGCACCAAAAAACTCATTACAGCAGAGACTTCCCAATCGCAAGAGAATCACCTGGAAAGCAGCTGGCTGCAGGGGCCCTGCAGGTGAGTTCTGCCCATCAGCAGGGCACATTCTTGAAAAGACCTGAGTATAGAGTAGGGTAGGCTGTCAGCCCACTCTGAGTTCTCCAGAATACCCTAATTTCATGTCTCCTCATTTATCAAATGAGAGGATTGAAAGACAACTTTATATTCATCAAGAACAAAGCTGGACGGAGATGAGAGTTTCTGTTTGTACCAAGTGAGCAGCCTCTGTGCACCATGCCCACAGTTGAGAAGACTGAAAGTAAAAAGAAACCAACAAACTACCTGTCGCTTACAAATAGCTCTGACCACAGACAGTAAATGAAGCCATGCATCTCCACGTATCAAGAGGGACCCATGGTTTTTGCTTTTTACTCTGAGAATTCACATAACTGGATTCTGAAAGTTAGAATCTACATCTGTAGATTTGAACATAATAATTTACATCATTGGAGGAGTCTTCTCATGACCAAAGATTCATCAGAGCATTTTCTTAGTAGTGAGTATCTCACCTAATTTGATGTCACTTTGAATCATCTGCTTTTGTAGAACCACCAGTGAAGTGAATTCTTGCTACAGTCCTGTCCTAGAGGGAAATGCTATTGATCATATAATGAGGTGGTTCTGGATCATTTTTAATCAATGTACTTGGAACCAGTCTAAGATCGGAGGCACTCTGACAGGTTCAGCTCTAAGGAGAGACAAGTACATTTTGTAAAAAAGAGATACACTGCTAGCTAGAGTCAGACATTAAGGTAATTTTTTCCCAACTGAAGCAACTATGGTAGCTACAGAGACTTCTGATTCAGTGGCCTTATGTGTTTTATACAAACTTTTATTGGGACATTCCTTAGACCTCCAGGGCATTCTAAATGTAGAAATGAGGTATTTAAAAAAACTACATCTAGAAATCTCCTGAAAGTTCTGCATTTCTACATGTCAAGGCTACACAGATGCTGTTCATTTTAAGACATAGGGACATAGGGAACAAAATGATAAACACCATTAAGGAGGATGAATTGGGAATGATTATCCTATGCTTCAGCTGCCTACACAGTCAAAATATTCAGTTGCAAAATATTCAGTTTTCCTTTATCTGTCTGAAATTTTTTGACAGTTGCCTCCAGAGACTCTGCGTTCTTTGGTATCACGCACATGTAACCTTTATGAGACAGAGCTGGATTCATTTTAACCTCGTCTCTGTCTCAGATGCCGCATTCAATTTGAGATTTCTCCGATGGTGAAATGTATTTCTTTTAAGTGGCTCATAGAAATAAAAAAAAAAAAAAATGAGTTGGGAGTTCTGACAAACATCCAGATCAGCCAGCCTCACCCGATTCAATCCAAGGTTTGACAAGTTGCTATACAGAAAAGCAGTCTTTTGGAGGCGAAACTGCTTGCCAGCACGCGCGTCAACTCCGGGAGAGGGCAACACACCAGCTGCCTGACCACTCAGGCTGCATCTCCAAGAGCAAAAAGGACTCTTTAGTTTCAGCGCAGTGAACTTTCCCCCAGCTAATCAAAATGCCTCTTGCTTGGCTGATTGAAATACCCCCCCAACCTGGTAAGGCTGCACCAATTTTTACCACTAACCTCTGCCCAGGGAGAAGTCAATAAAGAAACAGAATGCAAATAAATTAGCATTCATCACTGCTGATCTAGTATAAATATTTATAAGGGAAAGATGCGGCGATTTTGAGTGATACCGTGATCCTGGGCCCCACATCAACGGTTAAAAACAGTCATACTTGGGAGATTGCACTTTGCATTTTTTTTTCCATTTCACATCACCATAATCACCTAATAAATATTTAAATGGACCCATTTGCCGTAACTATAAAAGAACCGTGTAAACTTGTTGTCATCTAGACACATTAGCCGTGGTGGAGTCAATGAATTTCAACAGTCACTTAATACTGCGGCCACGAGCTACCTTAAAACTGCCAGCCCTGGCCTGCCAGGAAGCTACTGTAGCAGCCCTGCTCGCTAACTCCAGCAAGACACGAGCTTCATTATGAATGCGAGCATTGCAGCTCTAATTAGGCCTGGGAGAAGTTTAACAACCATCCTACAGTCTTGCTGCTGACAAATATAAAAATAAAGCCTTGTTCGAATTAGCAACGTGAAGTGAGAAGGCCTAGAAGCACCGAGTGTCTGACGGGCCCTGGAACAGCTCTAACCTATAGTGAGGTTATTTTGGTTCATAAACTGCCAGTATGTTACCTGCAGGAGGTCGCCCTGTAAAATGAATTATAGTCAGCTATATGTGATAATTAACCATGCATTAGCAAATATCTTGAAACAGGGAGGCTCTGTGTTTCTCTGTATTTTGACTAATAAAAGCATGAATTTGTTCAACAAATGATCATTTAGGTTGTGGAATTCTAACCATATTGGAAGGACAGAGTGAGCAATGCAACATTGTGCTGGCCTCAGAGTTTCCTTACCCAAACAGGCTGCTTAATAGGCTGGCTCCATACTATGATGCTATTCAGACTAAAAAACCACAGCTCTGAGAAGACAAATACAATATACATTTAAAATAATATGAACCTTGTGCTCTTATTTACTTTAAAATCACCCTATATATGACAATTAAAAAAAACATGCATAAAGTTCTATTTCAGAAAACAACTTTATATTTCATTAAAAATAATTCTGAAACAACTCCCATACCGTTACAACAATTAAAAAATACGTTTAACTGCACATTTTTTAGAGTGAGTTTCTAAGAATTTTCTTTAGAAGCCTTCAGACATGTTCTGAAAATCAAAATCAAACTGCAACATTAAAGAAATACTGTTTTTTTGAATTAATTCATCATCCAAAAGAATACTCAGGAATACAGCTGGTAGGCATCAATGACTTGGAAAGAAGTGTTTTGGGTGCTGGATTAGCAGCAGGGGGCAGGCTCTGGGAGGTTAATGAGAAGGGGTGTCATCTTTGATTGTCTGTCATTCACTGAGAGCTGGCCAGATGTTTCTACCATTGTAGGAAGCTGTGATCAATGGTTGCTGGCAATAGGAGATGGCGATAATGCCTTAAAATGTACAAACTTTCCCCTTCCCCCTCTTAGGACACTGACTGCTTTTGTATAAGAAGAAATATCCCTTGCTTCTTTTTTTCTTCTAACCTCGAAGTTAAAACGCATATTTATACATAGTATATATAAACACATGTACACACACACACACACACAGATCTAAAAATAATCCAGACAGACCACTAAGGCAGCTTCAGATTTTATCCCAAATATGTGACCCATAGTTCTGCTTTAAATAGTCTACCCAAACCCATCAATAGGTTGAGGTTATCCTTTCTAAGCAGTTTCAAGAGTTTATATGTTTATAGCCAAACTGTTTCCATGGGATATTAATAGGCGCTATGCTAAAAGAGTTCTGTGGTCAGATACATATGAGAATCTCTGGATTAAGTAAAGTGACATAGGTTTCTTTACTACAGGACTTCTCAGAGCCTTTACTACCACCTTGGGAGATACTGGCCCAGTGTAATCATTAGGTACACATAGCCAGTTCTCACTGAAAAGAGTATCTAGCTTTCTAAAAAAAATTCCCAATGATGCAGAGAGATGGAAAGAGATGTGGATTCTGAAGATCTCCTTGAAGGACCCTGTGGGCTGAGGCTTGAAGGGAAGTAAATGTGTTAGTGACTCAGTTGTGTCTGACTCTTGGTCACTCCTTAGACTGTGGCCTGCCAGGCTCCCCTGTCCATGGAATTCTCCAGGTAAGAATCCTGGAGTGGGTAGCCACTCGTTTCTCCAGGGGATCTTCCTGACCCAGGAATCAAGCCTGGGTCTCTTGCATCGCAGGCAGATTCTTTACCATCTGAGTCACCAGGAAAGCCCGAGCTGAGACATAGTCACCAGTCATTCCAGGACAGACCTCACTCCAGTATGCGTGAGCACGTCTAATCCTAAGTGGGGCTGAGGGCTTTCTGAGATTGGCTAAGGGGCTATCCTCTTGATAATCAAACATCCTTTAGTGGCAAGCCATTTACCCAGTCCCAGTTCTCAGGGACAATCACAAGGCAAACACGTTTTGTCATCTCAGCAAAGAATCCCTTTTTCTCTTTCCATGTGACATCACAGCATTTCTACTCTTGACCACTGAGCACCTACCAGGAAAGAACAGGTGGGGAGTCATCAGCTTTTGTGAGCGAGGTAAAAATGCAGCCTGCTCTACAGGATATTTCTAAGCTCAGAGCGTCCACGTATCCTGGCCTGAAGTATGAGCATCGCCTTTTGGGGGAGAGCTCTCTCATTTATCCTCCCAACATACTGGGTGCTTAGAGCACCGGTGGTAAACCCCGATGAATACAGAAACCAGCAAACCGAGTGAAGATCCTGGAGGGGAAATGGAAGAATGCTAGCATTAAAAATAAGCTCCAGACTCTGTTCTGTGAAGATTTGGTGGTCAGTATAGGAGTCTGAAAAAGAGTAAATATGGATCTTCAAGGCACCGACAATATCACTGGAGACTGGTAGCGTACGAATTATCTCCATTACCTTGTTCCTCAGTTCTTCCCTTCTCCATCTCTCCACAAACAGCTTTGCTGAAAAGTTTAAATTTGTGTCCTTGAGTACGATTGCAGTTATACTTAGAAATGATGGAATGTTCTCAGTGGAAGCTTCAAACTTTTGTGAAGAGTTTGTGGGAATCTGAGACTACATGAGAAAGTAATATACTATAAAAAGTTGGTCCTGTATTGTGTTCTCTGGTCTAATGGAAAAAAACTCAGGCTTAGAATCAAACAGAGAGTTCTGTGTTCAAATCTTGCTTCTTTCACATACCAGGGCAATATATTTTGCCTCCCTGGGCCTCAGTCTCCTTATCTGTAAAATCATGATCGCAAGATAATACACGCAAAGTGCTTGGCACACAGTAGGAGTTGAGTGAATAATGGTTATCCCTCACTCCCTGCCTCTTGCTGCCCAATACAGAAATTTATTCCACAATTATACCCAGTGCTCCGGGTCAATCTGGACCCAGATGAGGTGCCCCTACTAAGAGGTACAAATGTCTCAGCACACACACGTAAAGAATAGCTGCTCTTTCTGAGCATGTATAATGTATATGCCAAGGTTTTGTGCAATGTAATTTTAGCAGTGCATGTATCCTATTTAATCTTAACAATCTCCCTATGATTTGGGGATGCCCTTTCTAGTCAACAAAAGTCAAAGATTAAAAAAAAAAAAAAACAAATTCCTAGTGATGAATGTGGGTTCTTTCACCCCATTCTGCTGCCATCAGGACTGCACCTTCTGTTTATTCACGGGAATGGTATTGCTGAGGGGGCTTGGGAGCGAGTGTTAACAGTGCCCCCTTTTGGCCTGTGAGAGCCTTACAGCCCATCTGGGAGAATTAGGTGTGAAGCTCGTTGCAAGCCCATTCAGGGTTATTTGTGTCTCATACTGCTGTGTCCCCTGGTCAGTCTGTATGTGGCTTTTACATTCCTCAATAAAGTAATAGACATGAAAGAATTCTGTGGCTGACGCCAGCAGCCACAGAGAACACCAAGTCTAAAGTCAGCTAAAGGTAAACATATGGAGCCATCCAAGGAATGTAGCAATAAAAATTGGAACATATGATGGAGCCTCCCCTCCCCCCTCTATTTTTCTGGGATAATTGTGTCAAGGAGGGGAAAAAGCCGCTCTTTGCAGACAGCAAGCCTTCACTGTGATCTGCTGTCTTCTGGCAGGGGGAGCCAGTCAAAGAATCTTTCAAGAAATAGTTAGCTTTTTTTTTTCCCCTCCGACTGAGTGTTCAACTACCAAAAATCTCTCAAATCAAATCCAAAGACAATTATTTATTTTCCAGACTTAATTTAATAGCAAAAACACCCCTGGAGGACTGAATGTGGTATTTGACTTTTATTTGGGCCACTCTGGGCATCACCAGCGGCTTTCTTCTCCAAAGTGTGACTTTGCAGCGAGCTCTGGGGCCCCCAGAGCTGTCCAGGGCTGCTGGCCGGGAGCCCCATTGCCCTCGCAACAGCGACCCGGGGGCGGGCCAGAGACAGCACATAAATAATGCTTCTCAGGGCAGGTTTGACTCGGTATTTCTTCTCCATGGCTTGTACTCTTCACTCTCATGGAGGGAAAACATGACCCCCGTCTGTCCCCAGACCACCTTCCCAGCCTCGTTTGACACCACAGTGGCCCCACTGCGGTCCGTTCTGCCCCGTCACGTGGGGTAAATTGATGCTGGCCCTTCCCCTCTCACTTTTCTTCCTGCCCTGCATTAAGGCAGCCTAAAGCATCCCAGTCTCTACTCAGAGCATGAGGTTTTAACACATGCTATGGGCTTCCCTGGGGGCTCAGATGGTAAAGAGTCTGCCTGTAATGAGGGAGCCCTGGGTTCGATCCCTGGGTCGGGAAGATCCCTTGGAGAAGGGAACGGCTACCACTCCAGTATTCTTGCCTGGAAGAATTCCATGGACTGAGGAGCCTGGCAGGCTACAGTCCATGGGGTCACAAAAAGTCAGACATGACTGAGTGACTTTCACTTCTCGGACTTCTGGGGTAGAGTCTGAGAGATGGATTCAAATCCTGACTTTGTTACTTTCTAGAGAAAGTTCTAGAGAAAATCTAGAGAGACTTGTTTTAGAGAAAGTCTTTCTGTGTGTTTCTTTACCTGTAGAATGGAAACTACAATATACACAACCAACTTTCTTTACGGGGTTTTGTCACCATGAAATGAGCACTTTCTTTAGCCAGTATCTGGCATGTGATAAGCACTCCATAAATTTAGTTTTCATTATAATAATTATTAATCTCACAGCAGAAATCCTACTCAAATTTCAAAAGACACATCAACTCCGTTTCCTCAGAGTGGGACCCCCAGCCTTCTTTTTATTCAATTGTTCATCCATCTCTTAAGGTCTTAATTCCTCTATTTTGGTTCCCTGGTGGTTCAGACGGTAAAGCATCTGCCTGCAATGCGGGAGACCCGGGTTCGATCGCTGAGTCGGGAAGATTCCCTGGAGAAGGAAATGGCAATCCACTCCAGTACACTTGCCTAGAAAATTCCATGGATAGAGGAGCCTGGTGGGCTACAGTTCATGGGGTCGCAAAGAGTCGGACACGACTGAGAGACTTCACTTTCACTTTCAATCTGACTTGAAATCACTTCATGCACAGAATAGCCATTTATTAGGTGCATCCAATGTGCAAAGCCCTTTGCTGGAGACACAGAGATGGACCAGGCATAGACGTTCCTTCCAAGGAGGCAAAGATACAAGGGAAGGCCTGGCCAAGGTCAACCACAGTCAAGGCTAAAAGTGCTAAATGCTATGAAAGTGAAAAAGTGAAACTGTTAGTAGCTCAGTCAGGTCTGACTCTTTGTGACCCCCCCATCGACTGTAGCCCAGCAGGCTCCTCTGTCCATGGAATGCTCCAGGCAAGAATACTGGAGTGGGTCCCTTCTCCAGGGGATCTTCCCAGCCCAGGGATGGAACATGGATCTCCTGCATTGCAGGTGGATTCTTAACCATTCGCACTACCTGGGAAGTCCATGAGATACAGGAGACAAATGCTATGAGACATATACAAAAAAGTTTTTATTGGGTAGGGAGGGGTCTAGAGGACAGAGAGGTCAGTGTAATCTGAGGTGAACAGCAAATGGCTTTTGGAAAAGATGGTGCTTCCAGTGGCTCCTTCAGGCTCGGAGTGCTTAGAGGTGGGGAGGAGATGGGAGAGGGGTAAGGTAGACTGGTGACTGGCTATCTGCCTCTGTCACTCCAACTCAGATGTGAGCTCCTGGAAGCCAGAGACCATTTCAGAAGCAGAGTCATCACTGGGTGTTTTAAGGCAGGGGTCCCCAAGCCCCCAGGCCTCTGGCCAGTAGAGGTCTGAGGCCTGGTAGGAGCCCGGCCACACAGAAGGAGGAGGTGAGTGGCCAGTGAGTGAAGCTTCACCTACCACTCCCCATTGGTAGCATTCCTGCCTGAACCGTCTCCCCTGCCACCCAGCCATGGAAAAAGTGTCTTCCACGAAACCAGTCCCTCGTGCCGAAAAGGTTAGGGACGACTGTGTTAAATGGCTGTGGCTCAGCTCTGAAAGGGAACCGAGTGTAGGCACAGAGTAAAGGCTTGAGAGACTGACAGGATGGGGAGGAAGGGGATGGGTCCTTGAGGCTAGGTGCGGTCAGACAGAACAAACCATTAACCTCAGGGGAAGGCGCGGCACTCCAGAACATTCCAGGTGATATTCTAACACATGACGTCCAGCCCGGGGGTGGGGTGGGGGGTGGAGTGAATGTATATTTTTGAGTGGCTAGTGCAGGAGAAGTGAAGGCCAAGCCTCTGGAAAAATAGAAGTGGGTCAGGAGCTGGCAGAGATCCTGAAGAGGGTTGCTGATGCATCGCTTCAGTCATGTCCAACTCTCTGTGACCCCATAGATGGCAGCTCACCAGGCTCTTCCATCCCTGGGAAGAGGGTTAGAATGGGTTTAAAACTCCAGCCCTAGGGACCTTGGAAGGAGGGCAGTGGACTGAGGAAACCAGTTCTTTGAGGGCACGGCTGGGACCCAGCCCCGGGGACATGCTTGTAGGCCACCACGTCGAGTCTCTGGGCAGTGGCTGCTTGAATGTGCATGTGGACTACAGTGATGCCGAACAGGGAAGCATGGATTTTGGAGCCATCAGACCTAGATTCAGCTAATAAGCACGGTGATGTAGCAGACCCTCCTCAGTGCTTTCATCTGTCAGATATGTCAATTCATACACATTATATTAGGATCGAAAGAGATAATTATGTAAAGGGTCTAGAGTGTGATCCACAGACCAGCAGTATTGGTATCACTTGGGGACCTGTTAGAAAAGGTCTCAGGTCCTACTCCCGACCTACATCATCAGAAACTGAATTTTAAGTGGACCCCCAGGTGACTCCTATGCACCTTGCATGCATGCGTGCTAAGTTGCTTCAGTTATGTCTGACTCTGCAAGCCTATATACGGTAGCCTTCCAGGCTCCTCTGTCCAGGAGATTCTCCAGGCAAGAATACTGGAGTGGATTGCCATACCCTCCTCCAGAGGATCTTCCTGACCCAGGTGTCGAACCCATGTCTCTTATGTTCCTGCATTGGCAGGCAGGTTCTTTACCACTAGCATTGCCTGGGAAGCCCATCCTATGCACCTCAGAGTTTGTGAAACACTGGACTAGGTTAGTAGATGCTCCGAGTTCATGCTTCTGGCCTACTGGTCCCCAGGTGTGACTAACTCAGTCAACATTCAGAGCAGAAGAGATGCTCTCAGAGGGGTTCTTACTGGTTCCAGGTCTTAGTGGGTCTGACCTTCATAAATTCTTGTAGAGCTTGCCCAGTGCCCTATGCCACACACACACTTGCATGTGATGCACGTTGGGCCTTCTTGAGCAGTGAGGGCTCTCACTGTATGTCCAATTACTCCTACTTTTTGCCTCATTCTTTTGGTTTCCATCCTAGCACACCTTGCCATTTCGCAGTTTCAAATGTGTTTTCCCCCCACTGTGCTGAGAACACTTCAACACGGCGGTCCTGCCTCTCTCTGGATGAAGGCCCACACTCCGGGTAGAGTGAAAACCCTCTGTGTCCTGGTGGGAGGCCGGGGGGTGGGGGCTCTGCTCGAACCAGAGAACACAAGTCACCAAGCATCCTCCCCCACTTTCTGCTCCAGCCCATCTGATGTTTCTGGCACATTGCCTCAACACCTCTGATCCCAAGTCATCATCAAACCAAGCCATTAACGTCCACTTTGCGTAAGGTTAGCGCCAGTCCTCCAGAGGTGCTCAAAGCAGAAGCTGTGCTGTACGCCTAGGCTTCACGGATGTGTGATGCAGTCACCCTGGACCACACCGCTCGGGGAGAGAGAGGTAAGCACGAGCGGCAGAATGCAGTTGGTGGATTTAGCATGGGCTTAAATGCCTTGGGCCACATATTCAGCCACTTACTACTATGTGATCTTGGCTTCCCTGGTGGCCAGACGGTAAAGAATCCGCCTTATGTGATCTTGAGTAAGTTACCTATCTGACCCAAGCCTCAGTTTCCCTGTGCATAGAGTGGGGAAATAATCATACAGGATTCAGTGATATCATCCAAGCAACATGCTTAGTATAGTTCCTGGCATATTATGAGTACTCAGTAAATGTTTGCTATTAATATTAGACTCACCTTACACAAAGAGGTTACTCTCTGCCCTCCTTTTCCCATTTAATAAGCAAACAGACAGCTCAGACTTGGAACGGAGTTCTGGTGAGCTCCACCCAAATGGAAGCCAAGTGGTGCCTCATAATCCCTGAAAAAACAACAGGTAACCTCCAAACTACACACCCTGAGGAGCCAAGACCAATGCTTCAGTGCCCATTAGTCCCCGTTTGGCTTTCTATAGGAAATATGACCACTTTTTTTCAGCGACTGTAATTTGTGGATTAATTAGACTGTTTGATTTTCTTTTTCTTTCTTTCTGATGGCCAGAGGGCCTCATTAGCACCTCCATTAGCATTTGGTCAGGGAAAGAGGAAGCAGCGGTAAGTTCCAATAGCCTGACGCAGCGAAGGGAGGAGGGCCTGAGTTAGGTTTTCTCTGGATCCTGAGTTTGAGATGTGAGCTGGGGTGGACAATTCATCCGCTCGCCCATCACAGGGTCAGTGAGTCCCTGCTGTGTAAACAGCATGCTTCCAGGTCACTGCAGGGAGTGGAGGAAGGAAACGAGACGTGGGGACAGTGACGGACACACATAGAAAAACGCTGCCACGTGGAAGTCGAGTTTCGAGAACAAAGCAAGCACGTTCACCTCTGCTTCCTGGGCTCCAGTTTCCTCTCCTGCTGGATGGAGATGTGGGACCGCAGTAAAATTACAGACTTTCAAGCTTGAAAGGGACCACGTGTGTGTGTGTGTGTGTGTGTGTGTGTGTGTGTGCTAGGTCACTTCAGTCCTGTCTGACTCTCTGTGACCCCATGGACTTAGCCTGCCAGGCTCCTCTGTCCATGGGATTCTCCAGGCAAGAACACTGGAGTGGGTTGCCATGCCCTCCTCCAGGGGATCTTCCCGACCCGGGGAGTAAACCCTCACCTCTTACTTCTCCTGCATTGGCAGGCAAGTTCTTAACCACTAGCGCCACCTGGGAAGCCCCTGGCAGGGACCAGAGAGGTCTTCTATACCCATATTATTTTCTGTCAGAAAATAATGACATATCAGGGGTTGACAGATCTCCAGAGATAGGATACTTATTCTCTCAGGAGACAGCTCTTACTTGTATTAAGATTTTATTTTACTAAAAAATACATCTCCCTATAACTTCCTCCTCCTGGTATCATTTCGAAAGCTGGCCAAATGATCAGAAAGCCAGTACTTAGAATGGCCAGTTCTTCTAGTGGTAGATTCCTTCCATTCCAGTTATCAGAAAGCCAGTCGGTTCAATGGCCACACCTGATTTTCAGCTGGTAGGTCTCAGTAAGACTATGTCAGTTGTTAAAGCACTTCTCTATCAGTGATTGATAACAAGAGTTCAACTTACTTTCACCAGAGGCCCCCACTACTACCCTGGTATCTTGGCACCTTCCCAGTCAACCTCTTCAACCTTTTCATGATCCAGAAAGCAAAGGTTTAGTTCCTTAGAACATCAAGAAGATCCTCAAGCCTCTATGCCAGCCCTATAGCCAATATACCTTCTGCTTGGTCCTTGCTTATATTGTACTGATTGCTAATATTTTTATGTCACTTCTATGAATGATCCCTTTACCTTTTATCCTCTGGACCAAGCAGGCTAAACATAAGGATCTTTGTGTATAAGGACAGCTGTCAATCTACTAACTCTGAATATTCCCATTCTCTCTCCCTTCTGACACTCTCCTTCTGCATGTGTTCCACTCAGCCGCTGTTCTGCTTTGGTGTCATATTCCTGGTGGAGGCTGAATTGCACAGGATGGAGCAGAAATCGGCTTGCCCGTGTAATGGATTCTTTACCGCTAGCAGTATAGACACAGATGATGTCACCCCTGAGAAGCTTATCAGATATAGAAGTCCAAGAAACCAAAGACAGCCAAACACAAGGCATTACACGATGAATGTCCAGGTCAAGATTAAGCAACTGTGTGCTCTTAGCTCGTGGGAGTGGGGATCATTAACAGCTAGGGTGCTGATTCTCTGCAGGTTGTTTAATTGAGAGTATTGAGGAGGAGCAGAGAAAAATGATTAGAGGTGGAGGAAACTACATGAGCAAGAGAGAGGAAGCAAGGACATCCCCAGAATGACTTTAGGAAACAGTGAGTCAAGCACAGTGGAATAAGATCTTCTTTAAGGAAGTGAGGAGAGATTGAAAAGGTGAAGGGGTTGGGTAGGGTGAGGCTCTAGACATGATTTTGCAATGTGGAGTCACAAAGATTTTTAATGGTATGGATATGGTCAAAGTGAAGCTCTAAGAAAAATAATCACTAAGTTTTATGACAAAGGAACTAGAGAGGCAGGGGTGTAGGTTAAAATTCAGGGGAAAGAGAGAGAAAGAGATAAGCCAAAAGAGCATTGGAAAAGATGTGGATGAATGTCTAAATGGAAAACAGTAGATGGAGTAGGATGGGGTAAAGTTGCAAAAATAAAGAAAATACTATAGATACTATACTTCTGAGTGTAGGGGACTGGAAGAATAAGTAGCATCCAGAGAAGAACAAAATATTCCAGAAAGGGAGCCTGATATTAGCAACTTAATACACAAATCTGAATTCAGTGTGATGGTATAATCCTCTTTAGAAGTGTGAAGAAGTTGGGATTGTGAAACAAGTAGTACATTCCAGGAAATTCTCTGTTAGGGTAGACTACTCATTACATGTTTGCTTTCTGATTTTCTTTTCTTTTGATGTCAGTCTAAGTATTACCTGACAGAGCTAGGGTAACTGGGAGACTATTTCCTGGGATAAGAGGAAAGTGTTAGATTTCTTAAAGAGATCTCTAGTCTTTCCCACTCTGTTGTTTTCCTCTATTTCTTTGCACTGAGGAAGGCTTTCTTATCTCTCCTTGCTATTCTTTGGAACTCTGCATTCAGATGGGAATATCTTTCCTTTTCTCCTTTGCTTTTCACTTCTCTTCTTTTCACAGCTATTTGTAAGGCCTCCTCAGACAGCCATTTTGCTTTTTTGCATTTCTTTTCCATGGGGATGGTCTTGATCCCTGTCTCCTGTACAATGTCATGAACCTCCGTCCATAGTTCATCAAGCACTCTGCGGGATGGCATCACCGACTCAACGGACATGAGTTTGAGTAAACTCCGGGAGTTGGTGATGGACAGGGAGGCCTGGCATGCTGAGAATCATGGGGTCGCAAAGAGTCGGACATTTCTGAGTGACTGAACTGAACTGAACTGAAGTGTTAGATTTAGTTGGGAATGAAATATCCCAAGATTATCAATGGCCATTCTGATAGAAAGTATTGTAATAAGAAGCAAAGTCAACACTAGGAAGAAAATGTGATGAGTCAAGCTCAAAAGGGCTTAAAAGGATGGGGAAATTTGGTTATGCAAGAGCAGGATGTAGTGAAATATCAATAGATTGTCAAACAGTGTAAACCCAAGGCTGTGAATGGCAGGTTGATGCCAGGGAACTCCCTTTTCTGGAATGATAATTTCAGTGATGACAACAGTAGGTGATTAAAATATAGCTGAGTAGAGTGATAGAGATGGAAAACCTGTGTTGAAAGAATGAGTACATCTTGATAATGCAATAATGCAGCATCATTTGAGAATTAGACTTAGGGATAGGAAACCTGGGGAGCTGTTTGAGCTTAAACTAATGGGCACAACATCCTTGCCAGCAGTTAAAACATAAGAAAGAAGGATTTGGCTAATACATACTGCCTGGCTGTGTGGATTCAAACAATGAGTGCTACCTTTTCTCGGGAGCTGACTGAATGCCAAGTGAGATGATGATTTCTTTTCATATATTATTTCTTGTACTTGCAACAATGTTTGACAACTAAGATGAGGAAACTGAAATTTAAAATGATTAAAGAACTCCATCTAGAAGTGACAGGTCCAGAATGTAGTTCATGATTTTCTGTTACACAAGGCTTAGTGAAGCTTTCAACATATTGCTCAAATCTGCATACAAAGAGTATGGGGAAAATTATTAAATTATAATTGAACTTAGAGCATAAGTCATTACCCTGACACTGTACTGAATTCATACCAACAATACTTAAATATGCGTCAAGTTTTCCTATCAAAGACAAAACAACACCTGCCAAACATGCCCTTTTCTGGTTTGTTACAGCCCTGCTCGGGGGTCTGCTCCACGCGGCCTCACAGCATCAGAACCTTTCGCCTCCATTGCATCATTTTCCACGGGCTGCTGGGCCCGCCACACTGCTGCACCACAGAGCTTTCCAGAAGGTCACCAGGGACTTCTGAGACTCTCGATCCAAAGCGCTTTCACTCTCCTTGACCTGTGTGGCATTCAGAACTGTTGACAGCTCCCTTCCTTGAAATGCACTTTTGGCTTCAGGAACTTTATACACCCCTGGTTTTCTTATTATTTACTTGGCAGCTTCCTTGCAGTCTCATCTCTCTTTTTCTGTGTCTCTAAAAGTCAAAATTCCTCAAGGTCCAGTCCTAGGTTTCTCCTCACATCACTTTTACTCCGCCCCTAGGCAATGCCCACAATTTTCATTATCATCTATGCGACCATCCCCAATTTATGTATCTAGTTCAGATCTCTGTTCTAAACTTCATATTCACATGCTGGACTGTTCATTACATGTCTTACAGATCCTTGTGGATCAACATGCTCATGACTGAAATCATCTTTTTCCCTCTTTTACCTACATTTTTGCAGCTCTCAAACCTCCATGGTCCTTATCTCAAGAGATGGCAAGCTGTCCTCTACTTGCCAAAGTGTGAACTGTTTCCCTGAATTCCTTTCTGCATCAAATTAACCAGTAAGGTATCTTGATTTTAATTCTTAAATATCTCTCAAATCAACAGATTTTAAGTTCTGTGAGGGCAGAGACACACAGTAGTAAACTCAGTACATCACATGGTACTTATAGAGAGTGGAGGTTCAATAAATATTTGTGGATTAAATGAATAAATAAGTGACTCAGTCTATTCACTCCTTGCCATTTTATCTACTGTTCTTCCAATACAAGCTACCATTATTTCTCAGCTGGGTTACTTATCTCAAATTGCTGCTGGGAGAATTAAATGTATATTAATATATGTAAAACACTGAAATAGTGTCTGGAGTATTTTAAGCCCTCAACAAATGTTAGCTATCATCAGCAGTAGCAATAGTAGTAGCAGCGAGAGTATGAATATTGATAAGGTACATAAGGAAATGAAAGATAAGAAAGAGAAATTCAAGAAACAATTCCATTTACCATCACATCAAAAAAATTAAATACCTAGGCATAAACTCACCTAAGGAGACAAAAGACCTCTCCGAAAACCATGACACCTTTGAAAGAAATCAAAGATGACATAAACAGATAGAAAGACATGCCATGTTCTTGGATTGGAAGAATCAATATTATCAAAATGATTATACTACCCAAGGCAACCTACAGGTTCAATGCAATCTCTGTCAAATTACCAATGGCAATTTTTCACTGAACTAGAACAACAACAAAAACTCTCAAAATTTGTATGTAGACACAAAAGATCCTGAAAAGCCAAAGAAATCTTGAGAAAGAAAAATGGAGCTGGAGGAATTGGGCTCCCTGACTTCAGACTATACTACAAAGCTACAGTCATCAAAACAGCATGGTGCTGGCACAAAACTGGAAATATAGATCAATGGAACAGGGTAGAAAACCCAGAAATAAACCCATGAGCCTATTGCCAATTAATCTATGACAAAGTAGGCAAGACTACACAATGTTGAAAAGACTGTCTCTTCAACAAATGTTGCTGGGAAAACTGAACAGGTACATACAAAAATATGAAATTAGATCATTCTTTCACACCATACACAAAGATAGATGGATTTTAAAAATCCCTGAAAATGGGCCATCCATACAATGGATACCTATACAAGGAAATTTTATTTCAACAACAGAAAGTCCTGAAACATGCAGGTGATGAACTGAGTTCTGAGAGATTTCCATTCCTCATACAGGCCAGGCCAATGCTTCCTGTACAAATTAGTCCACATGTTTGGGATGTAAATGCTGAACTTTCAGTGTTCATCTCAAAAATGCAAGAGTGTAGGTAGTAGAGAAGGTAGTAAAGAGGCAGACCAGGCACTCTGACTCCAGCCTTGATATCCAGAGGTCCATGAATTTCCCATGACTTAGAGTAGCCACCAGCACCCTCCTTACAAGAATGAAGAAAACTTAGAATCCTTTGACTTAATCCCCAGTGATAATGCAGATTTTAAGGATTATCCTTTCCTCTCATATGCTGGATCATTAACTTCCTAGATATTAGATTTTTGCATTTTAATACTAGGTCCTTTAACTATACATGGACCAAACCAAGTTAAGAGTGTATGTGACTTGGGGAGGGACGAGCCTTCAAATGAGCTCATTATTTTTCAACTAAATTTTTTCATTTTATTATTTTTTAATTGGTAGATAATTGCTTTACAATATTCTGTTCATTTTTATTTTAGAATTATATGAGTCATAAACTTTCAAACTCAGTTATCTCCCCAGGGGTTAAAATTGTTCTGTTTGGCATGCATTCTTCAATTCAGACATAAGGACTGTTAAAAATGTGTAATTTTGTTCTCGGGAGTGCAACTTACTTTTGTCATGCTTTATTTTGGAGACAGACCTGTCGCATTCACCAGGTTCTGCTTCCTATCCCATTTCATGGATAACAGGCTCAAGTCCCTGCAACCATTCTTCACTATAAGCAATGCTTCAGCAGATATTCTTGTCTGTGGGTCTCCATACATATATGCTAGTGGTTCTCCATTATAATAATAAGAAAAGGAATTGATGAGTCAATGAACACAATGTTTTAAATTTTAATAGAGCTGTATTCATTTCTGTGACCACTGTAACAAATTGCCAAAAACTAGTGGTTTACAGCAGCACAAATTTACTATTATATCTTAAAGAGTTTTGTAAGATGTAAGTCTGACATTGGTTTCACAGGGGTAAAACCTAGGTACTTAACACTATAACTGCATTTCTTACTGGGGCTCTAGGAGATGATCCTTACCTCTACCTTTTCTTAAGCTTCTGAAGTCTGCCCACACTCCTTGGCTCATGGCCTCCTTCCTCCACCTCAAAAGCCAGCAATGTCAAGTGGAGTCCTTCTGGCATCACTCTGACCTTGCTTACATCATCGTTTCTCCTTCTCTGACTTTGACTCTTCTGCCTCCCTCTTCAGCTTTTAAGGACCCTTGAGAGTACATGTGACTAATCCAGGATGATTTCCCTAAATTAACATAGTTGAGAAGCCAGTCTCCCAAGGTAAAAGAAATAAAAGTAAAAGTAAACGATGGGACCTACTCAAACTAAAGATTTTGCACAGCAAATGAAACTGTCAACAAAATGAAAAGACAAACTAGGGAATGGTGAAAACATTTGTAAATGCTGTTACCTACAGGAGGTTAATAATATACAATCAATTTCATAAACTTAATATCAAAACAAACAAACAACTCCATAAAAAATGGGCAGAAGACCTAATGGACATTTTTCCAAAGAACACATACAGAGGGTTAACAGGCACATGAACAGATGCTTAGCATTGCTCATCTGAGAAATGCAAAACAAAATCACAGTGAGGTATCATCTCACATCAATAAGGATGACTAGCATTAGAAAGCTGATAAATAATGCACATTGCACATTGCAGAGGGTATGGAGAGAAGGGAACCCTCCTACACTGTTGATAGCAACACAAATTGGTGAACCACCATGGAAACTCCTTAGAAAACTAAAAATAGAATTGCCAAATGATCCAGCAATTCCACTTCTGCTAAATATCCAGAAAAAAAAAAAAAGAAAACTGTGATATCTAAAAAGCGCATGCACCCTAATGTTCACAGCAGCACTGTTTACAACTGCCAAGATATAGAAGCAACTTAAGTGTACAGCAGCAGATGAATGGGTGAAGAAGATGTTTTATATATATATATATAAATGGAATATCATTTCTATTATAATATTATATCATTATACATTATATATTATATCATATATTATAATTATATATTATATAACTGGAATTATATATTACATATGAAATATATATAAAATGGAATATTATATCTTATAATATTATATTATTATATATTATAAATATATTATATATAATGTATAAGACATATATAATAATAATATATTATACAAGTATTATCTTGTATTATTTAATTATATTATAATTTTATTTATATAAGATATAATTATATAATATTATTTAATTATATATTAATGTTTGTGTTTATTATTTATATTTTAATAATAAAATATTATATATAATATGTATTTTATATATTATATAATATAGAAACAATTTCATAAACTTAATATCAAAAAAACCCCAAACAACTCCATAAAAATGGGCAGAAGACCTATAATAGACATTTTTCCAAAGAACATAATAATGTATGTTATATACAATTACATATAATGATATATAATATATAATAATATCATTATGTATAATATTATATGTTATATATTATAGTATGCATTATATTATATGTTATATATTATATTATATAATAATACTTTGTAACCTTATACATTATATATTATATTATATATAACATTATATATTATAGTATGCATTATATTATATATTATATTCTATATAATGTATTATATATATTATATAATAATATTATGTGATCTTATATATTATATATTATATTCTATATAACATTATATATAATGTTATATATATATAATGGAATATTGCTCAGCCATTTTTATAAATTGCCATGTGCAGCAAAAAGAGTGACCTAGAGAGTATTGTTAAGTCGCTTCAGTCATGTCCTACTGTTTGTGACCCCGTGGACCATAGCCCGCCAGACTCTTCTGTCCATGGGATTCTCCGGTCATGGATATTGGTGTGGGTTGCCATTTCCTTCTCCAAGAGAGAATTATGCTTAGTGAAATAAGAAAAAAAGCAAACACTATATGTATCACTTATATGTGAAATCTAAAAAAATTGCAAATAAATCTATATACAAAACAGAAACAGATTCACAGACATAGAAAATAATGTTAGGGTAGCCAAAGGGGATGTGGGGAGGGACAAATTAGAATTATGGGATTAACAGATGCAAACTACTATACCTAAAATATATAATCAACAAGGACTTACTGTATAATTCAGAAAATTATATACATAATCTACAAAAATCTATAATGAAAAATAATCTAAAAAATGAATTACTATGCTGTATACCTGAAACTCACACGTGTTGTAAATCAAGTATACTTCAGTTTAAGAAAAGATCCACTGATTAACAATCTTATTCCATCGGCAAACTTAATTCCTCATTGCTATATATGGACATCTTTGAGGAAGGGGCATTATTCTGCCAAGAGTAATATAGCTTTACAATTGTGTATAAATCCCCTCACCACTCACACAGTATATGAAAGTACCAGTTTCCTTACATCCTCACTAATACTTGGTCTCATCATGCTTTTATTGTTTTTTTTTTTCATTTATTTTTATTTGTTGGAGGCTAATTACTTTACAATATTGTAGTGGGTTTTGTCATACATTGACATGAATCAGCCATGGATTTACATGTATTCCCCATCCCGATCCCCCCTCCCGCCTCCCTCTCCATCCCATCCCTCTGGGTCTTCCCAGTGCACCAGGCCCAAGCACTTGTCTCATGCATCCAACCTGGGCTGGTGATCTGTTTCACCATAGATAATATACGTGTTTCAATGCTGTTCTCTGGAAACATCCCACCCTCACCTTCTCCCACAGAGTCCAAAAGTCTGTTCTGTACATCTGTGTCTCTTTCTGTTTTGCATATAGGGTTATCGTCACCATCTTTCTAAATTCCATATATATGTGTTAGTATGCTGTAATGTTCTTTATCTTTCTGGCTTACTTCACTCTGTATAATGGGCTCCAGTTTCATCCATATCATTAGAACTGATTCAAATGAATTCTTTTTAATGGCTGAGTAATATTCCATGGTGTATATGTACCACAGCTTCCTTATCCATTCATCTGCTGATGGGCATCTAGGTTGCTTCCATGTCCTGGCTATTATAAACAGTGCTGCGATGAACACTGGGGTGCACGTGTCATCATGCTTTTAAATTATTGCCAATTGGAGAGAAGGAAAATAAACTCCATAGTACTAATCTAGCTTATAGTAGTCACTCAAAAATTCCTATTGATTGAATAAATGAATGAATGCCCTTTAAAGTTGTGTTTCCCCTATTACTGAGTTGAGCATCTTGTCATATATGTGCTGGCCATTTGTCCTTTCTTTCCTGTAAATTGCCTGGTCTTCACTTTTGCCCATACTTTCTTTGAAGTATTATTTCCTTATTAATTTGGTTATTTTTAAGTCATCATCCCAAATAAGACATAAAGAGCTGTTTCTGCAGACCCATTTCTCGTTTTATTTTTCTTGAGAGGTGGAGAATGGTACAGAAAACATAAGTATGGAGGCAACATGGACTTGCAGTTAGAGTGCAGTTCCTAGGTTCGGCTCTGTGGCCAGACCAGCTGTGTGGCCTTAAGTAAGGTCCCTTTTCTCTATTTCTCTTCCACACAAGGATGCTTTTACACTCTGTAGCCTCTAGTACCACCTTTCTGTTCTGATTATCAGTTAGTCTGCAAATTAAGGGATTATTTATCATTTCTCTCTGGTTAACTGGATCCTGCTCTACAGAGGGTCAGTGGAATTCCACCCTCATCTCTCAGACATGTAGTCATGTGACCTGCTCAGATGCTACTTGGTCACTCAAATGCCACTTACTCAGAGACTCTGTCTTTCCCTGTGGGTATGTGACTGTCTCTCTTCAATTTACGATAACAAATAACTATCGTCATAACTATTATGTTGGCAAACTAACAGAGTCCAGCACTCATTTTCCAGGCCCTCTGCACTGTATTACTACAATAGTCCCGTGAGGAGGCTAACATTAGCATTCCCATTTTACAGATGAAAATGTTGAGATGCAGAAAGTGGCATAGCACTTTCTGAGGGCAAAGTGATAGTCTCTAACAGTAGCAAAGTTTAATTGCCCATACAGTTTAACTAGTTCATTTCTTTCCAGGGAATTCATTCTACAGAAATCTTACAGAAGTGCACACACACACATACACACACACTTATGCCCACACACATATTTGTGTGTAGGTCACTATACATCTGGTATGTTTGTGGTAGTGAAGAAATAGAAACAATCTACACTCTACCAATAGGACAAACAAGGAATAAACTATGGTAATTATATAATGAGACACTAGGAGACTGTTTAAAAGAATTAGGTGTATCTATGTACACCAGCTTGAGGAGGGCATGGCTATCCACTTTAATATTCTTGCCTGGAGAATCCCACGGACAGAAGAGCTTGGCGGGCTATAGTCCATGGGGTCATATAGTCAGATATGAATATGGCTGAAGTGACAGCAGGCATGCACGCATATACACTGGCATAGAAAGCATGAGGACATATTCATTTATTAAATGAAAAAAAAGCTAGTTGCAAACCAAAATAATATACACTGTGATTCTATTTACCCGTTTGGAATAATCCAATGTCATTGAGTGCATTTGCTTTTACACATAATCTACAATTATGTGTATTCTTGTATATTTTTTAGAAAAACGTTATCTACAGGTTATCCACAAGCTACTGGTAGTTTTTCTGGAAAGGAAAGGAAGTGGATTTGGTCTGGGGATATGGGTTAAACATTTTACTTTTTTTTCTCTATATATTTGTTCTGCTTGGCTATTCTACAATCATGTATTACTCTAATAGTTTAAGAAGTTAAAGCGGGAGTGAAAAGAAAGAACCAGAGGCTGTAGAAAATTGACTTTCGTAGAAAGCAGACTAGCTCTTCGTATTAATGACTCATAAAAACAGTAAATCAGATTAAAGGAGCAACCACAGCTAACCTTGTGTCTTCACCATTCTGGACAGAGGCCACCTTTCAGGAAATCAGGTCCCTCAGGAATGAGCTTACTGAATTCTTTAGCCCATGAACAAACTCCAGAATTAGACAATGCATAACTCATTCTGGATTGGTAAAAATAACTTCTTGCTGTAATAAAAGACTCTGGCCCACATTGCAATAGCTATTGACCTAAATGTATAATTCATATAACACCAAAACCATTTTTTTTGGACAATGAAATTCCAAGAGTGGATTGAATCTATGAAGCAAAGACAATTTCACCTGTAGTTAACTGCCTGAGGAGTTTGCTCTGGCTTTAAGTCAAAATATATATCCCAGAGACTATGCCCTTGATTCAGACCATAGGCTCCCCACTCTGATTACCAGCTCCATCCCTGATTCAGTGGCTGGGCTGCTAAGGGAGCAGCCATTCTGCTCATAATAATTTCAAGCTCTCTTCAGATTTAATGGAATAAACTCCATGAGTTTTGCCCCCAGGGCCTTTCTATCTTTTAAGCCTATGGGTTCTCTCCCCTCATGCCCAGAGCAGAGCCAAAGGTGTGGCTCTACTTGTTAGAGGTGGCTGATTCCTCATTTTCTTCTTTTTCTCTTTTTGTTTGCTTTTTTGTTTTATTTTTCCTCCTGTATGTATTTGTATCAAGAGATTTGTTCCTGATAATCCAGCTTTGTGGCCACAGATATTTTTTGCTAGTGATGAGAAGTGTTGGTTTAAATACTTACTGCTATGACTTTTAAGTACGTCATGCTGCAGCCTCAGCAAAAGTAAGATCTTATTTCAAAGAGAAAGAGACTCATAGTTGCCCAGGGAGAGCTGTAAGCTCTGACTAAAGGGCATTTGAGCAGGTCTGATGGATCTATGCCTGGCAGAGACTTAGGGAAGCAGCTCACCAGGTTTTTGTAGATCGGGGTCCAGTTAACCAGAGAGAAACTCCTGGTGGAGGTGGAGAATGTGGGGGTGAAAACAGTCAAAGAGCCAGGAGCACAGAGATTTGGGTCCCCTCCAAGTCACAGGAAGGAAGAAAATGGATGCTTATTCAAGTTCAAAAGGCCAGCAGCAAGAATGCCAAGGAGCAGGGTGTGTGGGCTGAAAAGGAGACCAGGAGCCAGCCCCTAACCCTGGGAAAGCAGGGAAGACTTACCCCCAGCACTCACGATGGCCAGGGTCGGCACCCAGGGGCCGAAGGCTGGTCCTCCAAACTCCAGGGTGAAGTCGCTCAGCTCTGTTTACACTCCTCACCATGGTTCCCAACCAGGACCTGGGAGCTCTCTGCTTTCTCTGAGAACACAGACGCTGCAGTTGCTGGCCGCTCGGGCACCGTGTGTGCAGGTGACCTACCCCCTGCTCAAAGTGTCCTCGTAGCAGGTGAGGAATGACATTTTAGGCTGGCACTTCTTTCCCCTTTCCTTCCCTGAGGAATCTATTGGGGCCAGCACTTTATTGCCTGCAGCACGGTTTGAAGGCAAGAATTCAAACCAAGTGTCAGTAGATCCAAATTTTATTCTCGGCCTTCATTCAGTCACCATAGATTTACTGAGTGTCTATGTTATACCACACACTAGGCTCTGGAGTTATAAAGTGAACAAAAGAGAGAAAGACACAACTGAATTTACAAGCCAGTAGGGGAGACAGACTTTAATCAACTAATCCCACAGGGAAACATAATCATAGACTGGGTCATGAAGAAAAGTCTTCAGGGTGATGAGCATTTAGAATGGGAGCAGAGAAAGGAGCACCTAGCCTGATTGGCTTCCCTGGAAAGCGAAAAGAAAAAAAAAGTAAAATTCACTAGATGGATGGGGAAGCAGCATTCTAGACAGAAGGAATAACAAATGCAAAGACCCTGAGATAGGAAGGATGGTATATGATGTTTAGGAAAGAAGCCCAAGTGGTTAGCACATGACAGTTAGAGACAATCTCAATCTGAAGTTGAAGCCTGGCATGTTCAGCCGGGCATTTTTTATTTGTTTGTTTGTTTTAATAATAGGAAATTTCAATTGACCAACAATATTGTTAATAGGAGTACTCCATGCAAACAAGCACCACAAACTAACCAACCTCTATTAGCCTTTGGGCTTCCCAGATGACTCAGACAGAAAAGAGTCCGCCTGCAATGCAGGAGACCCAGGTTCCATCCCTGGGTTGGGAAGAGCCCCTGGAGAAGGAAATGGCAACCCACTCCAGTATTCTTGCCTGGAGAATCCCATGGACAGAGGAGCCTGGCAGGCTACAGTCTGTGGGGTCACAAAGAGTCAGACAGGACTGAGCAACTAAGCATGGACTGGTCCTTAGATAAAGGAAAGTTCAAACATGTGACATAGAAATTCTGAATTCCTATGAAGGGGCTGTTGGTCGAACTACCTGCCTTTGTAATCTAATATGAACAGTCTCCAAGTGGTGAGGTGAGCCCTTCTGACTAGCCAGGCACTGTGCCAAATACCTTATATGCATTATTTCATTTAACCCTTTCAATGATCCCAGTTGGCTGTTCCTTAGGACTGTTGACAGATATTCCTGCTCTCTCCCTTCCTCAGGACAGAACCGACAGGATAGAATTATACTTCCCACCTCCTTGAAGTTAAGTATGGCCACATGACTAACTTTAGTCAATCAAACAGAAGGCAAAGTATGTCATTTTCATGGAGAAACATTTAATTGTCAGTGTTTAAGCTCAACTTTTCCTTTTAAGTGCATTTCTAGATCATTTGAGTACAATTCTCAATTGGTGGTAATTTTATTCCCAGGGAACATTTGAATATGTCTGCAGGTAGCTTTCATTGCTATAATTGGGGGTGGAGGGGTGCTACTATTGACATCCAGTTTGTGAAGGCCATGAATGTTGTTGAACATTCTACAATGAAGATAACAACCATCCACAATAAAGAAATATCCAGCCCCAAATGTCAGCAGCTCTGTGGTGGAGAAACCTTGGTCTGGGTTGAGTCTCCATCCTCCTGGACGGCTGAGTGACCAGGAAGAGCAAGTCCTCTCTGCTGGTGAGTACTAACCATGAACTTGAGTGAAGAACACACCTTTGTTGTGTTGAGTGACTGACAAATGCAAGATGCTTGTCACCCTAGCATAAACTTCTAACTCCAGCATCCATCATGACCAATACAATGATTGCTCACATCTTGTAAACCAGGAATCTGAGGCTCAGAGATGGTAAGTAAATTGCCTGAGGCCATACAACTAGCAAAGCTGGGACTTTTACCCAAATTATTTGGATTCCACAGCCTCTATATTAACCATTCTATTAATGATTAACCAAATGTTAGTCAGTAAGGATCCTATTCACAGACCCCAGGGGAAAATGGAACCTTAACTGAGATCCATGAACCCCTCCCAAGGGAAGAAAATGGCCTACGAAATTGTTCTTATTTATCTGAGAGCTATTTGTTGAAGGAATTAAAAAAGATGTTGAGTAACGGATTCAGCTTATACACGAAGATGACATCTCAAAATTTCAGTACTTTGTTTTTGCCCCATGTACATTCTTATACATACGTGAACTTTCCCCCAATCCTAATTCTAGTGCTTTGGAGGTTCTCATTACCTCCAGAAAAATCAGGATTTTCAGTCACTGTTCAGGACTTTGGAATTGGGCTTAAATGCCAGCCTGCCCTTTCCTGGCTGGGTTATGAAGTTACTTAACCTCTACGACTCAGTTTCTTTGTCTGTAAAATTAGATGGTGTATCAATAGTATTCTCATAAGATTGTCGGGGGTGTAGCCATTTAACTTTCTCACATAGTAAGTATGATATAAGTGTTTATTAAACAAGAGAATTTCTTGGTAAAGAATTAAATGAAGAAAGCAGAGTTCAAGAAAAGAAGTCCCTGTTACCATCTAGGATGATGCATTGATCTGATTATCTCATCAAAGAGCTGTGGTTGCACAGTTGCAGCCCATCTATTTGAAGGAGGCTGGTAGAGACAGTATTGAAAGGAGTCACCACTTGGGCCAGCTCTTTGGGAAAGAGCAGGAGTTAGCAGGTGGTCACAATTCAATGGCATATTTGGGTGAGGCAGAGTCATTTCCCTAGGTAACTAGCTCAGATTCTGGATGAGATACAACACTAGTAAGCTCTTTTGGGATCTGATATTAAACAATTTTGACTGTAGCATAAAAGTTGCCCAACAAACTCCTTACATGCAACCTCTTCAGTTCAGTTCAGTCACTCGGCCGTATCCGACTCTGCGACCCCATGGACTGCAGCACGCCAGGCTTCCCTGTCCATCACCAACTCCCAAAGCTTGCTCAAAATCATGTCCATCAAGTTGGTGATACCATCCAATTATCTCATTCTCTGCTCAACTACTGCACAATTTCACTCATCTCACATACTAGCAAAGTAGTGCAATCTTTTAAAAACAGAGAAAATAAAACAAAACAACAACAACAACAAAACAGAGAAAACAGAGGTAGACCCTGAAGCTGTGGAGCACAGGAGCAAGCAATGAATAATTTCCTTGCATTCATTCAGGTACTGCCTTACATGACCTGTCCTGGGAAATTCACTTTTGTGACTCTTTAAAAACCAATGAGAATTAAAAAAAAAAAAAAAAAATTGTTGTTAGCCATTTGCCTTCTTTTGGAAATGCGGGTAGAGTTCTTTTTTTTTCTCCCAATTATTTTTATTAGTTGGAGGCTAATTACTTCACAAAGTTTGCAACCCCCAAGCTGGGAGGGGCAGAATCCCATCTCCACTCATGTTTTGCACTCTTGGGCATCCTGAATCTTCACTGGGTCTTCTGGTCTCTCAGGGTTGGTCCCTTACATGCAGCTTCCCTATTTCACTCTCAGAGAAGCTAGTACCTGGGCTCCAAGGTCTTTTCAGCAGCTGAGTTGCCTTCTGCCAAGGCTTCTGAGGTGGGAGGAAACCAACACCCCCCTAATTTGATCTCTGACATTGAAGAAAAGGAGAAGCTTGCCCTTGGATTTTCTTGAGGTTATATTTTTTGGAGCAAGGCTTGAGACACCTCCAAAATCAGTTTCATGTGATGCTCCTGAGCACAGCAAGACGGCGAAGTGGGTATTTCAATTTACAGTTGGATAAAAGTTTTTCAGCTCCATCTCTCTCCAATAGATGAATGCCCACTGCTTCAGTCACTCAAACAAGAGATTGTCCAATAATAACCATTTATATTTCACTTTATAAATTCTCAATTGTTCTCCCTGGAATTTTCTATTTATTCCTCATCAAAATCCAGAAGGAGGATTTGGTAGGATTGGATAGACTTCAAGATGAGATTTTTGAGGAAGAAACAAATATTGTTCACCCTAGATGAGAAGATGAGAAAACTGAGGTGCAGAAAGGAAAAGGCTTTCCAAAATCTGATGACAGAATTATAGCTGTTCTGGAATCAGAAACTGAGATTTAAGACATAAATTGTCAATGCAAGCTGCTAAAAGATGAACCCACTGATTAATACGGCATCATGACTATCTAGCAGTTAAATCAGTTCACAAGCCTCCATATCATATGTAACCAGGAAAATGCAAATTAAAGCAGCAGTGAGATACTACCACACCCCTGTTAGAATATCCCAAATCCAGACCCTTGACAACATCAAATGCTGTTGAGAATGTGGAATAATGGGAGCTCCCATTCATTGTGGACGGAATGCAAAATGGTGCAGCCACTTTGGAAGACAATTTGGCAGTTTCTTAAAAAGCTAAACATACTTTCACCATTCAGTCCAGCGATTGTACTCCTTGGTATTTACTCAAATCAGTTGAAACTTTATGCATATGGATGTTTATAGCAACTTTACTTATAATTGCCAAAATTGGGAAGCAACCAAGATGTCTTTCAGTAGCTGAACAGCTAAACTGAGGTACATACCAACAAGAGAACTTACTCAGTTTTTAAAAGAAATAAGGTCTATAAAACCATGAAAAGACATGGAAGAATTTAAATGCATATTACTAAGTTAAAAAATCAACCTGAAAAGGCTGTATACTGCATGATTTCAACCACAAGATAGTCCGGAACAGGCAAAACTACGTATAAGGATCAGTAGTTGCCAGGATTTATGGAAAGGAGGAAATGAAATAGGCAGAGCACAGAGGATCTTCAGGGCAGCGAAAGTTCTCTGTATTATACTATAGTGATGGATACATATTATCTGTTTTGCAAAACCCATAGAATGCACAACACCAGGAGTGAACCATAATGTAAACTATGGATTTTGGGTCATAAAGAAGTGTCAGGTTTAACTAATGTGCCACTCTGATGGAGGATTCAATAATGGTGGAGCCATGCATGTGTTGAGGCATATGGCAAAACTCTGTATCTTTCAACATTGCTGTGAACCTAAATTGCTCTAGAAATACTTGTTTGAAAGAGGAAATAACATATAAAAGAAACTATTATGTCTTATTTTTTAGTAAGTAGGTTTTTTTTTTATAAAAGGCAATAGTTTCTTTTCTATTTCCTTTTTTAAAAAGACTATTTTTTAGAACAATTTAAGGTTCATAGCAATGTTGGGAGATACAAAGATTTGCCATATGCCTCAACACATGTTAAAGTGCTGCACTCAATATGCCAGCAAATTGGAAAACTCAGCAGTGGCCACAGGACTGGAAAAGGCCAGTTTTTATCCCAATCCCGAAGAAGGGCAATGCCAAAGAATGTTCAAACTGCCGCACAATTGCACTCACCTCACATGCTAGTAAAGTAATACTCAAAATTCTCCAAGCCAGGCTTCAACAGTATGTGACGTGTGAACTTACAGATATTCAAGCTGGATTTACAAAGGGCAGAAGAACCAGAGATCAAATTGCCCACATTGACTGGATCATTGAAAAAGCAAGAGAATCCAAGAAAAACATCTACTTCTGCTTTATTGATTATGCCAAAGCCTTTGACTGTGTAGATCATAATAAATAGTGGAAAATTCTTCAAGACATTGGAATGTCAGACCACTTTACCTGCCTCCTGAGAAACCTGTATGCAGGTCAAGAAGAAACAGAACCAGACATGGAGCAACGGACTGGTTCCAAATTGAAAAGGAGTACATCAAGGCTGTATATTGTCACCCTGCTTATTTAACTTATATGCAGAGTACATCATACAAAATGCCAGGCTAGATGAAGCACAAACTGGAATCAAGATTGCTGGGAGAAATATCAATAACCTCAGATATGCAGACGACACCACTCTTATGGCAGAAACTGAAGAGGAACTAAACAGCCTCTTGATGAAAGTGAAAGAGGAGAGTGAAAAAGTTGGCTTAAAGCTTAACATTCAAAAAGCTAAGATCATGGCAACTGGTCCCATCACTTCATGACAAGCAGATGAGGAAACAGTGGAAACAAGGAGAGACTTTATTTTTTTTTCAGCTCCAAAATCACTGCAGATGGTGATTGCAACCATGAAACTAAAAGATGCTTGCTCCTTGGAAGAAAGGCTATTATCAACCTAGACAGGACATTAAAAAGCAGAAACATTACTGTGCTAATCAAGGTCTGTTTAGTCAAAGCTCTGGTTTTTCCAGTAGTCATGTATAGATGTGAGAGTTGGACTATAAAGAAAGCTGAGCACCTAAGAATTGATACTTTTGAACTGTGGCATTGGAAGACCCTTGAGAGCCCCTTGGATTGCAGGGAGATTCAACCAGTCAATCCTAAAGGAAATCAGACCTGAATATTCTTTGGAAGGACTGATGCTGAAGGCAAGCCTCCAATACTTTGGCCACCTGATGCGAAGAATTGACTCATTGGAAAAGACCCTGATGCTGGGAAAGATTGAAGGCAGAAGGAGAAGGAGGCTACATTCAATGAGATGGTTGGATGGCATCACTGACTCGATGGACATGAGTTTGAGCAAGTTTCGGGAGTTGGTGATGGAGAGGGAAGCCTGGTATGCTGCAGTCCGTAGGGCTGCAAAAAGTCAGACATGACTGAGCCACTGAACTGAATGGAACTGAGGTTTTAAAAACGTTTATTTATTTATTTTTGCCTGTCCTGGGCCTTCACTGCTGTGTAGACTTTCTCTAGTGGCAGCCAGAGGGGGCTCCTCTCTAGTTGCAGGTTGTGGGCTTCTCATTGTGGTGACTTCTCTTGTTGTAGAGCGTGGGTCCTAGGGTGTGCAGGATTCAGCAGCTGCATCTTAGGCTTCAGTAACTGGGCCTCGTGGGCTCTAGAGCAGAGGCTTAGTAGCTGTGGTACACTGGTTTAGTTGCCCCAGGGCATGTGGGATCTTCTTGGATCAGGAATTGAATCCATGTATCCTGCATCAGCAGGAAGATGTTTTAACCACTGGGCCACAAGGGAACTCCTATAATGTCTTATACTTCATAATGGCAAGTATGGACAGATGTTGTTTCCTATGTGAGTATGTGTGTATGAGATTCATATTTTACTATGGGTTGTAGTAAAGTTTAAATTTCTAAATTCCCTTTCAATGCCAGTCCTTTATTCTACTTTTGAGCCAGGAAGAAGACAAAGGGTCATCCTCAGACCAGTAGGGCTCTCATCCGAGGATCTCAACAGTCTTTTCCACGGAGGAACATTATTTTATGTTGCAGACACAGAGGGTATTTACATTTGCTGATCACACCCTGTACAGCCGATCCATTTCCTCTGCCAAGAATATCCCTCCTCTCCACCCCATCTCCCTGTCCCCTTCGTCTACCTGATAAATTCCCACATTTCCTTGACAATCCAGTTCAGTTATTACTTTCCTTTCACAAATTTCCCTGGTGACCAGGCAGAATGAGCTGCTGCTTCCTGGGTATGTCGCACAAGTTTGTGCATACCCATCCACTAGCTCTTGTTTTATTTTAGGCAGCTGCATACACGCCTGCCTCTCCCTCTAGACTTCTTTGAGAACAGAAGCTGTTTATTTCATTTCTGTATCATCAGCCTGGGACACGGGTTTGGAACATAGCATCCACCTGATTGTGCCTGCTGAATTAAACTGTATTCTCTTTCAGCATGTCCTACATCCACAAGACAATCCAGGGAAAGACATCGCTTTTACCTCTTGGAAGCACTGAACCCCGGAACGGGACCGGCCAGAGCCCTCCCGTCCACCTCTCAGCGAGGCCCCATGCTGGCGCTGCTGAGGACCAGCCAGTAAGGAGCCCCCTCTCGCTCACTGCACACTGCGCCTCAGCCTTCCTCCAGCAGCAGAGTCCAGGGAAGCTGCTCTTTCCGCAGTGCTTCTGGCTTTAGCTCAGTCTAGACTTGATAGCTAGGAACTGCCACCGACCAGGTTGTGCACCATGATGCTGTTCGCCTCTGGTCCTCCCTATTCTGCCAGGCAGGGAGGCAGCCTGCAGAACTTCAGGTGTGGGCAACTCCACCCTGGGATGGACAGCACAAGAGGCAAGAGTCTTGTTCAAGTCCCTCATGACTTGAGTTGCCTTGCCCTCTCCTTCGGTGCCCATTGACTTTACAAAGGTGACTAAAATTGGCACATTTACTCATTTTACAGATATTCCAGTGGGCACCGTCTCTCAAATCATCAACATAAAGCCTGTATTAAGGGGCCCAAAGTGTTAACTACCTCATGGCAAATGCTTTTTTACATATCTGGCTGATACCATTGTGAAATATTTAATTTTCAAGTATGCGTGTTTCCTAGAGCCTTAATTTACCTGAACCTAGATCCAATTTTGTCCTTAGGACGTCCATTTTCAGGTTATAATATTACGGTACTAGTGTTGCTAAATCAACAATTCCCCAAAACATCCTCCATGCCAAAATCACGTGGGGAACTGAAAATACAAATTCTCTGAACCTTACTTTCCAGGAGTCTGAGGTTGGCCAGGATGAGCTTAAGCATCACCTGTGGCTTTCAGAAGCTCCCCAGGGAATTCTAAAGCTTGTCTGTGTTAGAGAGTCACCTCTTTATATAACTTCATCAAGGAATAAGTGATCCAATATTTGTGGACTCCTCAGATGAATAAAATTTATGAATTCAATAATTTAAACAACTTATCCACTTATGCCACACTGTTTTAAAATTTAATTTATTAAATATAAGTGGAAGGTAAATGGACATACACCTTCATGGATTATAGCCTTGTCATGGTGAAGGGACTTGAGTAACTCAATGAAGCTATGAATCATGCTGAGCAGGACCACCCAAGACAGACAGGTCATAGGGAAGAGTTTTGTTCTAAAATGTGGTCCACTGGAGGAGGAAATGGTAACTCACTCCAATATTCTTGCCAGAGGAGCCCTATGAACAGTATGAAAAGTCAAAAAGATATGACAACACTGAAAAATGAACCCCCCAGATTGGAAGATGCCCAATATTCTACTTGGAAGTGCAGAGGGCAACTGCTAATAGCTCTATAAAGAAAAAAGCTGCTGGGCCAAAGTGGAAACAGTGCTCAGTTGTGGAACCAGACTTGAAACAGCTAACTGGTTCAAAATTGGGGAAAGAGTATACACCAAGGCTGTATACTGTCACCCTGCTTATTTAACTTATATGCAAAGTACATCATGCAAAATGCCAGGCTGGATGAATCACAAGCTGGAATCAAGATTGCCAGGAGAAATATTAAGAACCTCATATATGCAGATGATACCACTCTAATGGCAGAAAGTGAAGAGGAGCTGAAGAACCTCTAAATGAGGGTGAAAGAGGAGTATGAAAAAGTTAGCTTGAAACTCAACAGTAAAAAAATGAATATCATGGCATCCAGTCCCATCACTTCATAGCAAATAGAAGGGAGAAACTTGGCGACAGTGACAAATTTTGCTTTCTTGGGCTTCAAAATCACTGTGGATGGTGACTGCAGCCATGAAATTAAAAGACATTTGCTCTTTGGAAGGAAAGCTATGGCAAACCTAGACAGTATATTAAAAAAAGCAGAGATATCATTTTGCTGACAAATGTTTGTATAATCAAAGTTATGTTTGTTTTTTTTCCCCAGTAGTCATGTACGGATGTGAGAGTTGGACAATAAAGAAGTCTGAGTGCCAAAGAATTGACACTTTCTAATTGTAGGGCTAGAGAAGACTCTTCAGAGTCCTCTGGACAGGAAAGAGATCAAAACCATCAATTTTAAAGGAAGTCAACCCTGAATATTCATTGGAAGAACTGTTGCTGAAGCTGAAGCTTCAATAATTTGGCCACTTGATATGAAGAGCCAACTTACTGGAAAAGAGTCTGATGCTGGGAAAGATTGAAGGCAAAAAGGAGAAGGGGGCGGCAGAGGATGAGATGGTTAGATAGTGTCACCGACTCGATGGACATGAAATTAAGCAAACCCCAGGAGACAGTAGGGAACAGAGGAGTGTGACTTGGTGTTGTCCATGGGGTCACAATGAATTGGACACAACTTCAGTGACTGAACAACCGCAAAGTGAACATAATGTGTCTGTTCATTTATGATGAATGACGCCTTGAATGCTAAGCTCTGTACTGTGCTCTCGCGACATGCTCATGCATGATTGGCTGTATAATTTATAGTTTTCCCCTTATTACTCTGCCCTAGATGTCTGTCTTCTCACACCTTTCCAGTGTTTTCCTCTCAGGGTACGTTTCTGAGAACTGGCATTAAAAAAAGTAGGATCTAAATTTGGTGGCCAGAGGGTGACCACACACATTACTAAGTGTTTATGTATGCATAATCTCTTCAATGAACTGCTTTTTGTATATAACTACGATGCGACCTCACTGGAATATGGATTTTGGTGCCTTTTTCCAGGGTTGGAGATGGATTCCCGTTGGCACTCCCTGGTGCTGAGTGTAGTCTGTGTCCCCAAGGACAGTAACTGGCTGACATGAGAATGGGCTTTCAAAACTATGTTCTAATCAACATAAGCAACTGAGGAATGACTGGGGTGCTTCTCAAACTTTAGTATGAAGGAGCAACTAGGTTGCTTGTTTAAAATATAGATCTTACAACCCTACCTTCAGAGATTATGACATTAAGTCTCTGGGTCGGTCCAGAATCTGCATTTTTAATTGGTGTTCCAGATGTTTTGATGCAAATAACCAATCAACCAGTACCTTTTAGACTAGGTATGGTCATCAGTCAGTTTACTTTTGCATCCAAATCTTCCACTGACCTTATCCCTCAGCTCAAGAGATATACAATTTATCATACAAATTTGACACTGTTTTACACTGGTCTATGTTCTAGTCCATGAGAAATATATACTGAACATGTTGGAGGTTGTGGCAATGACAACGCTAAAATTTTCTAAGCACTCACTATTGAGGATTCACATAGATCCATGGACCTCGTTTTGAATATCACCAACATACAGCTCCAGGTTAGAAAGGTTTCATCAGATTGTGAATTGCTGAGAGGTCCCTAACTCTGGCAACACTAGGGGTCCCCATAATAAAGGTTTAGAGAGCAATGGATATCTAACTGGTTAAAGTGTAAGTTGATGAGCAGGCGAGTTTTGGGGCATGTGGTCTAGCTCTGGGAGATGAGCAGGGACCCATTCATTTGTGACGGTGATTCCTTTCCCTTTTGATGAAGGAGACGTGGGGAGGGAGGGGTTCTGATGAGAAGACAGTGGTACAGAGCCCTTTCTCAAGAAGACCCAGATAGACTCCAAATTACAGCTGGTCAGGGAGTCCCGACCGACAGGGTGGCCAGTGAGTGATGATCAAAACCCTAAGTTTGGGGAAACTGAGACTGAGAGGGGCAAAGGCTTCAGGTGGACAGCTGGGCATGGTGAAATGAAGAGATACCAAGATTACTAATGCTTTGTTACCTTTCTGCCTCCCAGGACCTTCTCTCGCTCTGTGGGTTAGTCACTAAGTCATGTCCAACTCTTGTGACCCAATGGACTGTAGCCTGGCAAGCTCTTCTGCCCATGGGATTTTCCAGGCAAGAATACTGGAGTGGATTGCCATTGCCTTCTCCAGGGGATCTTCCTGACCCAGAGATTGAACCTGGATTTCCTACGTTGTGGGTGATTCTTTACCAACTGAGCCACCAGGGAAGCCAGTCTCTCTCTCTAGGTGATGGCAAAGATACTGGCATTCACTTCAGAAATAAAATGTCAAGAACTGTCATTAAACAACTCTTTACTGTTACTGTTTAATTAACATGCCATAAGTAATTATCATGTGGTTTGCTAGGTATGCGCCAGGGTAAGTTAGATTACTGCACTGAAATTCTCTCTGTGTTTGCTTATGTAATGCAAGTATGTCCCACAACCTGAGAGGAAATACCGTCTCCAAACAATTTTTCTCCCTAGGTGATGTTCACTGATGGCTCTGAGAGATCGCTCCTACTTCATCAACTGTAATAAGCACTGGAAAAGTTGAATGGCATCTAACCATAGAATCCCAGGACCCATCATAGACTCCTTCCTTAATCTCATTTTCCATATTTGCTTGGTCTCTAAATCCGGTTACATCTTCTTTAATGGCCTTTGACCCATCTCTGTGTTTATCATCAGTTTCTTTGAGTTTCAGCTCTTCTTTCTGAAATCTTGCTTTACTCACCTCTTTTCTTGTCTCACTCACCTGTCTTCCTTATACCACGAGATAGGTGAAATGATTAAGTCACTCACCATGTAACATCCTCTGCTGCATCACCCTCAGGGGAGAGTCAAATGTCTTAGCATGCAGGATCCCTGATCCTCTGTTGCCACTCAGAACCTCCCCACCCCTTCTTAGCATATTTCACTCCAGCCATGCAGAACTATATGCAGTTTACCAAATGGAACAAACACTTTCCTCAACTTTGTAGACTCTCTTTCAGTTACATCCTTCTCCTTATGTTCTGCCTGCTGAATTTCTACTCAGGTTGAGTCCTATGGACTCGTTACATTGTTGTAGTGATTTGTCTAAATTTCTGGCTTCTCCAGGAGAACAAGAGTCCTCTGGCAAATGGAAACTGAGTTTAATCAACCTTTGCATCCCCAGAATGAAATACCAGGAGGCCCAACAGCAGTAGGCACTTAATTTACACTCCTGGAACATCTCCAGAAGTGTCATGGAAGAACTATGACCCAGACCTGAACTATGAATTGATAAGAAGGGAAAGACAGAAGACTTGTAATTCCAAATATTACCAACTCTTCCCAAACTAAGATCACTGTTTGCCTGAGATTTTCAAAATGTGCTAAAAGAAACACTGGTGAAGGAACAAAGCCAGGAAATTAAGCACTTAAGTAACTTGTGATCTGATCCATCACTCCCTTAGAGTGTGCTTTAAAGTGAAAACCTCAGTTGTGCCCTATTTGACTAACAAGTCTCAGCATTTAAATAGAAATTGCTTTCTCCCCACTTAATCCACTGCTTATAAAGGCTCCTAGGGTAGAAAATTGGTTCACAGAAAAATAGCATGTCACTTTTGAGTTGTGAGAAGGTAAGACTATCCAACCATTTTCCAGACCTGCTGGGCAAATTGCAAAATGGCGAGAACAGCCTGGCAGGTGTGAGCAGGCTGAAAGCAGCTGCTCTCTCTCCGCCTAAGCTCAGGGCATGTGAGCTTGGCACTGCTTAATAAAGATGTCACTGAAAAAACACTTCACCCTTCGTTTCCTCCCACCTCCCTTTCAATACACACATGCACACACACACATTTTCTGACTGCTAGAGATTTGCTTGGGATAGCAGTAAACATATTCATTGCTAATTTTGTGGTTATAGAGATGGGCTGAGGTTTGCTATGAGGTGTTAAAATATAATTTATAATTTGAGAGCTTCTTCTGGTTCTTTATGCAATTAAAGGCAAAGTCCTCCATTCACTTATTCAATCAGTATTTAGAGAGATTTCACTTTGAGTGAGATATTTTTCTAGGCTTTGTAGACACATCAGTTAATAAAGTCCCCACCCTTATGGAGGTTACAAAGTAGGAGACAGACAATAATAAATAAACTGGAAAGTATATCATACATCAAAAAGTGATACATGCTATGTACAAAAATGCTATGAAAAACACTAACACTGCAGCTGTAATGGAGATAAAGTGTGGTGGCGGTGGTGTGTATGTTTGTGTGTGTGTGTGTACTGGTGCATTTGCATGTGTGCACACCCACATGCAGGTAGAGAGGGCTATTTTATATGGGGTGGTCATGGGACATCTTTTTGAGTTATATTACACCCAAGAAAAGACTGTGCTAGTTTACTGGGGCTGCTGTAACAAATTACCACAAAATGGGTGGCTTCAAACCCTAGAAATTTATTCTCTCTCACACAGATCTGAAATCAGAACCTAAAATCAAAGTGTTGACAGGCTCATCCTCCCTCTCAAAGCTCCAGACAGGAATCCATCCTGGTGGCTGTCGCCAGTCTCATGGCCATGTCACCTTCTCTTTTAGGTGCATGTAATTTCCCTCTGCCTCTCCTTTATAAGGATATATATAAAGTATGTAGGACCCACCAAGATAATCCAGGGTAAACTCTTCTGTTGAAGATCCTGAACCAAAACACATCTTTTTCCATATAAAGTAACATTCACAGATTCCGAGGATTAGACCATGGATATAACTTTTTTTTGCGGGGGGTCCATCATTTACCCCACTATAGAGATACAAATAATATGAGAAAGAAATAGGAAATCCAGAGTAACAGCAAGTTTATGGGACTCTGAACCTGGAGCAAACCCATCCCAGGAAGAGAAGGCTAGGAAAGCCAGCATGGCTGGCTCAGAGAGCGCGGGTGGGAAGGTGTGACGTGGGGCCCGGAGGTGTGCACTGTAGGGGTCATGTAGGGATGCAGAGGACTTTTGACTTTATGCTGCAATGAGAAATCACTGGAAGGTTCTTGGCACAGTAATGACATGATCTGACTTGTGTTTCACACAAGCTTTCTGCTCAGAGAGTATGGTGACACAGGCTCCAATTTAACCAGCCATTGATGGAATTTTAAAAATGTGTAGATATGCCTAGAATGAGACTTGTTGGGGGCATGGGATATGACACACTAGAACTTTCTTGAAAGAAACAAACAGGTATTTGGGCATTTACAAACAGGTGGCAGGGGAGAAGGAAGAGAGGAGAGGGAGAGTGATAGGAGAGGAAATGACAGGACAGCAGGCTGGGAAGTAAAGCAGGTGGGGCTGGGGGCGTGACTAGCAAGAATCTCTTGGTGGTAGGCAAAGGAAGGAGCATGATTTTTATGGCAGAGATATCTCATCTTTTGTACTGCTTCTACAAGCCCCTCCATCATCCCAAACCTTCAGGAAAAGTCTGCTATCAAACATTCCAACCTTGGTTAGGATTTCTTCAGATAAAAGCAGCCCTGACTTTTCAAAGTACTTTGGGACTACCAGGCAGATTTGAATTCAAATTTCAGCCTCAGCACTGTTTGAGGTGAGCATGGGACGGCAGAAGATCCTAAGAAACAAGTTGCAAATAAGAGGATCTTGTGTGTGTGTGTGTGTGTGTATGTGTGTGTTAAGTCACTTCAGTTGCATCTGACTCTTTGTGGCGCTATGGACTGTAGCCCACCAGGCTCCTCTGTCCATGGGATTTTCCAGGCAAGAATACTGGACTGGGTTGCCATGCCCTCCTCCAGGGGATCTTCCCAACCCAGGGATTAAAACTTCATCTCTTAAGTCTCCTGCATTGGCAGGAGGGTTCTTTACCACTGATGCCACCTGTGAAGCCCATCAGAGGATCTTAACTAAACATCGAGAATGTAGGACAATAACATCTCAGGCATCAGTCAGATCCTTGTATCCCTCTCCTGTTAGATGGCCACATCCTGCTTTCCAGGTGGCATTGGAAGAGCTCTGCCAGTGGAAAAGTGGTTCAAGGCAGATGTGGAGAAGGGACAATTGTGGACCTATCTTTTATTGGGCACTTAGCCTGGACAGCATGTCTTATTAATTTTCTTTAATTTAGTGCTAACTTACAGCCTCAGATATAAACTGCTATTATGGATACTTTACAGACAAAGAAACTAAGGCTTGGGACAATAAGGTAAACTCTCTAAGGTCTCCCCAGCTGGGAAACTCTGGTACCAGGATGTCTTATTTCTCTGGGCATCTAGTGATTCATCTAAGTCAGTCAGTGAGCAGATACCACATGTGCACACAGGGGCCTCCCATTATGACACCCTCCTGGCTCTTGTGTGGACTCAGCATCCTTCCCACTCAGGACATAGTCCTCCTCTAAAGGCAAAGCCTGGCTTCTTTCTCTGGGGCTTTGCTGGCTTTTAGAATATGTGTCAAAAGTAAGGAGTTCAGAATCCAGCTGAGTGGGTTTCCTCTACACTTGTCCTGATGCTAGTTAATCAAAAAGTTTGAAAATAGTGATGCTGCTCTTAAGAGACCTATTTTTCCAAGTTATCAAACTTTCTTATCAGTATCTACATTGGCAAAGTGTTGAAGAGGCCCCTGTATTTATTGGTAGCATCTGCATTCTCTTGCTTGCACAGTCCGTGGATCTCTCTAAGGGGCTATTTCTGTAAGTCTGAAATACTGAATGCCATTGTATGAAGATTTTAAACTGAGTGTTTGGAGCTTGGAGTCCATTTAACCCTCATGATGCTGTTTACAGTAGCTCAAAATTCAGTTTTGAACTAGGCATTCTAACGGTGATAGCCATGGTAGCTTGCACTCTTGGTGCTTATTTCATTCTCAACACTTTATATGCACTGTTTTATTTAGTCCTGACACTAATCACATGAAGACCTATTTAGTAAGAGAGAAAACTGGGGCTGCATTTAAGTAGAGTCATTTCTGCTACAGGGCAACATATGCATTCCTAAAAGCTACTATACTGTCACCATGCTAAGAATTACATATGCTGTGCAAAATCATGCAATAAAAACCACGGGGCTAATGAGAAAACACAGGTTGTGGTACATACTAGCTTCCGAGGGCCGCCACTGTGCGTGTGGGTGCTCATTGCTCAGTCACGTCCGGCTCTATGTGACCCTATGCACTGTAACCCACCAGGCTCCTCTGCCACACAAAGGACCACAAACCAGGCCCCACAGACCTGGAGGCCAGAAGTCTGAAATCACGGGGTCAGCAGGGCAGGCTTCTTCTGAGGACTGCCAGGTGGATTCTGTCTCATGCCTCTTTCCTAGCTCCTGGTGGTTGGCTGACAATCTTTGGCATTTCTTGGCTTGTAAATGCCTCGCTCTGATCTCTGCTTCACGTTCATGTGGGTTTCTTCCTGAGTGTCTTCACATAGACGTCCCTCTGTGCACGCCTCTTTGTGTCCTGATTTTCCCTTTTAACAAGGACACCAGTGCTATTGGATTAGGGCTCATCCTAATGACTTCATTTTAACTTGATTACCCCTGAAAAGATCATATTTCCAAATAAGGTCACAATTCTAAGCACTGGAGCTAAGGACAAGGGATACAATCCAACCCATTCAAAAACTACCAGTGACACATTCAGTAAAGGTAGGAAACCAATAAAATCAGTAGGATGGTTTTAAGCATGTGAGATGGTTAAAAAATACCTTAAGTATTGCATAAATATGACACTTCACATTGGAAAAGATTTAATGATTACTTGTGGAAGCGGCTTTGGAATGGTTACAGCTCGTATGAAGTGGTGAAGGAAGGTAATCTGAAATCAGAAGGAAAGTCATAACCCTTCTTGGATGGGTATGGCTCAAAACACAGGCAGTGGGCTGAGGCAGTTATTTGAGATATGTGTGTTTTAAGTGTTCTCACATGGCAGTTTTTATTTCTGGGTGTGGTATTTCTTGAGAAGGCAATTATGTGTAAGCAAATTTGTCTCATGCTTGAATTGTTCCCTAATATAGCAATGTCTTTGGAACAATCTGCATATTCAAAACAAACATTTTAGCAGCAGGGACTTTAAATTGCCAAGGTCACAGTCACAGTTGAGGAGTTGGGTTTTAAGCCCCAAGTAGATTGACACCACAACTCGAGTTCTTAGCCACTAAGCTGTCAAAGTGTCAGCACTGGAAATAAAGCAAGAAAAGCAAACAACTTATTACTATGCCATTGTGACATTATTATACCATTCCATGGTAGGCAGAACCCAAGGATGTCACTGCTCCTTGAGATTCCCTGCCCTGACTCCTGGGACTGTTTACAGGATGAGTCTTCATGGCTGTGGTTATGTTACATTATGTGCAGAGGGGGGTTTGCAGGTGTTATTAAGGTTACTAATTGATTGACTCTGAGTTAATCTAAATAAATGTTATCCACATAGATCTAATTTAATCACACATGTTCTTTAAAAGTGGAGAATCTTTTTCTGGCTGGAGGCAGAGCGGTTCAAAACACAAGATTTGAAGAACCTCTGCTAGCTTTCATGATAGAGAAGACCACACACAAGGACTGGAGGAGGAAGGCCTCAAGTTGAGAACAACACCTGGCCAATTGCCAGGGAAAAAACAGGGTCTTCAGTCCTACAGTCACTTGAAACCAAATTCTACCAACCACCTGAGTAAGTCTGGAGCAGAGTCCTCCCCAGATCCTTCAGCAAGACGCAAGCCAGTCAACACACCTTGACTTTGGCCTCGAGGCCCTACTCAGAGCACCCAGTCGAGCCCATCAGCTCTGACCTGTAGACTGTGAGCCGATACACTGATGCTGTTTTAAGCCACTAACTTCATGATGCTTTGAAACGGTTTAGAAAACCAACACACTATCTTTTCTGTGCCTAGACTGTGAGGCCTCAAGGTGGAGGGAAGGAAAGAACGAAGCCCTCGCTGGCTCCTCTGGGCAGGACAGAGAAACAGTGCAGACAATGCCCAGCTTGCACCAGCCCTTCTTCCTAGCCCAGTCTGGGCCTTTGTACAGAAAAGCTGCATCATTTTTCTTTTGTAAAATATGCTTTATAACAATATCTTCTATTTTTCTTTCATGTATCTTGCTGCATACCTTCAAGATAAGTACTATCGGGAAATGTCATCAAGCAAGGCTGGTTACCATCAATGACACATTTTTGATTTTAGTTCCAGAAATTATCTGCGTGGGGTAGGGGGACCACCCCTCCATGTGCCCATGTGAAAGGTACACACACACTGAAGGACTGTTTCCCAATTAAAATGGTTAATGCCTTTCACTGAAGCTCTTATTGAAGTCACAGTATTTTTGAAATATTAACCACAGCATCCTCTGGCTACTCTGAGTTAGGCCAACACTGAGCATCTCCCTCTTTGGTTGGAGTCATTCGTGTCTGAATGTTAGGAACATGGAAAAATGAGCTTGCTCACAACGTGCTTTATAAAGAAGTCAGTGCTTTGAACACAGTGTTCACTTCCCTTCAGGGAACAACATCTCTTGATAAGTGGAAATATTTTTCCAACAAAGAAACTGCCGGTTCAGATTTGTTAAAACTGGTTCAACAATCTGTCTCCATTCCTGTGTCTAGTGTTGGGGTAAAAAGAATGTTGAGTATTATGGATAATTAGTGTGAGTTAGTGAGAAATAACAGTGTGTGTGTATGTGTGTGTGTCTATATGTGCATGCATGTGTACCTATGTGTACTTCATTTGTTTGGAAGGAAAAATGAAATGTTTAAAAATAAATTTCAATGGATAAGTAAATCATATTTTAAAAATATGTGCTGGGCTATCAATTGTACAATTTTACTCAGTGACTTTGCTTTATCATACTTGCAGCTTCATTTTGTTTTGCAATTTTGACTAAGGTATTTTTATTTTATTCTGTCATTTGGGTTGAACCATTTGGTGACTTCTTGGCTGGGATGGTACAGGACTTGAATTGCATCTCCATTTTGGGTGCTACCATTATCTACAGAGTTGAGTACTTCATTTACTTCAATAGACATTTTTTGAGGCACTTCCACATTCTAACTGAACCAGCTTTCAGAGAGACAGGAATGAAAAATGCAGCCTCTGCCCTGAAGATGCTCATGGTTTATAACAATGTTCTCCAGTGCATCCCAGGGATGGAGACCTAGAATTCCTCATGCTCACTGTAAATACCACGACATATTGGTAATTATGTTAAAATAAAGCAAACATTCTTATGGTAAGCCAGACATGATTTTATATTAGAGTCTAGCGTAGACAATGTCTGTGTGTATCAAGACTTAGAAAAAAAGAAAAAGGATAAGAAAAAAAACTTAGACACAGGGACAATTCTACGTTTAAATTTTTTCCTGTAGGTTGGAAAAGAGACATTGCTATTTTATTGTGGTTTTAGGTCGCTGTTTTATTAGGAGAAGTTAGTACATAAACAATTGAATACCGCATGCTAGAATTCCTTACGAAGATTACCTTTCAGGTTAAATACTGATCTCTGTCTGTGTTATTCTCCTCCTCCAAAATGTTCAATTTCTTTCCATTGCAAAGAAGGTGGAAACTAAACTATTTACCCTCATCTGCTACCCAGCCCTCCACATTCTGGAGTGTTCCCACCTCACTTATCTGCATTCTCAGCTCCAGTGACTCCCAATTCCATCTTGCATTCCCCTCCAACCCCCACTCCACTCCAATAGAGCCAGCATTCTCCTCCTCATTCCTTTTCCAATGACCGTCCTCCCTGGCAGCCCCACCTGAAGAAGAAGCAAGTGCAGCTCAAATCCATGAGTCTTTCCCAGACATCTTCCCCTTCAATAACCAGAGTGAAAACATTCATTCTGAGTTTTCCATTTCATGTTGCTCACACTTAGCAAAGTCTCTCTTGCAATGGTGGTAGCAGCTGACGTGCATTAGCCAGTATGTGCCAAGCACAACTGTATTATCAAGCACATAGTGAGATGAAGAGAGAGACTCAGGGAGGTACTGCTGGAGGTGCCCTGGAAGATTGATAGCAAAGCCACAGTTGGAATTCCAGTTGCTGCTTCCAAAGACAGTGCTGCCCTCACATCCAAGAGCCTCTATTAGTGTCTTCATCTTTCTGGGGATGCAGGCAGACACGTGTTTTCCTCCCATCATTGTGCCTGATACCTGGTACCTACTCAAAATACATCTATAGACTTGAATTAAATTTTCTTAGAGGCAATAAAAAAATAATACCACTTTCCCAGTTTTTTCTAGCAAAGTTTAAAATGATGCATACTATTCACTATTGGTCAAAGAAAAAAAGCTAATTAATTGTGAGTGTGAATGTTAATTAACATGCTTACTTTAGAGCTATCAAAAAAAAAAAAAAAAAAAGTTGCATGCCCTGACATGCAATTCTACTTTTAGAAATTTATTTCAGGGAAATAATTATAGTCAAGTACAAAGATACATGTACAAATCTATTTCTTGCAGCATCACTATGGCAGTAAAATTGATAGGTAATTTAAGTGTCTATTACTAGGGGAATGGATAAACATATGAAAGAATGCCATATGATGGAGTATTAAATAGACATTAAAAAGTTGGATATAGATCTGTATGTGCAAAGTTGGAAGAGTGTTGACAATATATTGCTGAACCGATAACAAATGAGTTCTAGCATAGTGAAGAGTGTTTGTTTTACTTTCCTTAAAAAAATAAAAAGCTTCTTCTCTTTTTTCCCATCTCCCTTGTCCACATACAGACAGAAACTTCTCTAGATGTCAAGTGGAATACTTTTTTCTTCTCAGACTAGTGGTTAGGGTTCAAAGATGAAGACAAATTATACTAAGCACCATTCTAAAGAGAGCCACCAACAGTTTTGGCTACCAGCCACCTATACCATGCTAGGAGAAGCCAACAGTGACCTCCCACCATCAGTCATCTGCCTTCTTCTCCCTCCTCCAGGAAGATTAAGCTCATCTTTAGAAGATGAGCTTCTAAAGATGTTATTAGCCTTGTCAAGTTGTGGAAGTTGAAGCTTACTGCAGAAGTTGAAGCCTATTGCAGAAGTTGAAGCCTACGCCAATGAAGGCTAAGATATAATTACACAATAGTTGACCATGAAATATTAGTCTAAGCCCTAAACAGCCTGGCACCTGTTAGGAAAGTGAAAGTCGCTCAGTTGCGTCCGACTCTTTGCAACCCCACGGACTATACCGTCCATGGAATTCTCCAGGCCAGAATACTGGAGTGGGTAGCCTTTCCCTTCTCCAGGGGATCTTCCCAACCCAGGAATTGAACCAGGGTCTTCTGCATTGCAGGCAGATTCTTTAGCAACTGAGCTATCAGGGAAGCACCTAAGCTCAAAAAATATTTGTTGAATGGATGAAACAAGCCAGCGCCTTTATTTTGCTGATTGGGAAACTGAGACATGGAACAGTGATCTAGCCAAAATCACCCATGTAGTTCATGTCAGAGCTTGAACTGGGCCCAAAAATTCTGTCCCTCAGTCTGAGGTTCCTGAAAACACAGTGATCTCTTGCCTCATTGTCGCTGCATTACAAGACAGGATAAGGCAAGTTCAGAGAGGCTTGTCCAAAGTCATTCTGTTATCTTTTATCAGAACTGGCTTAGGTCTCCAGACTCCCAGGTCAAGCTATTTCCACTTCATCCTATAACCTTGAAGGCTTTCTGTTATCAGCTCTGGAAAAGAAGTCTCAAAAAGTAAAATGAAGATCCAGAAAATAAAAGGATGAGGCAAAGAATAGCAGTGGTATAATTTATCAGGATTAAAAAAGCTTAGTGACAGTATCATACTTTATTTCTCCACCTTTCCTACTAATTCTTCATATACATACTGGTAACAGATCAGGAAGGGCCAGGCCTTTGCCCAGTGGAGAAACTCCTGGAGCTCTGCTTGATATGCTGGGATACACAGCTTGCCCATAAGATGGGAAGCAAAGTCACCTTGGAACCATGAAGATCTCTCCTGACTTCTCAGGGTTGCTAAAAAAAATCAGGAGAGCAGTTTGAAAGAAAAACTGAATGTGTTTTACAAGTAAGAGAAGTTCCTTGTTCTCACAATACCTCTCTTGACTTTGCCCTAAATGCCAAACAAAAAGCAGAAAAAAGGAAAGAAGGAAGTTATAATCCCTCAGTATTATCTGGACCCCTAGTTGGTTGCCATGACAACACCTGCTGCATATTCTATTAATCATCTCTGATTCCCTTTACATCCTTGACTGCAAGGACCATTTACCAGCTGGTGCCCCCATCACTGGTGAAGCCTAACCAGTGTGTGTCACTGGACAGTGCCTATATAAAAAAAAAAAAAAATTTTAAAAAATTTCTATAAAAGTAAGATTTCCTGATTCTCTTGAAACTTTGCAAGTTATGACACTGCAGGGCCTGAATTCCCACAAGTTTATAACAGGCTTGAATTTAGTATCTGATGATCCCTTCCTCAGAGCGGAAGCGCTCCAGTTTGCCATGGTTTCCACCTGGCTGCTTCTCTTCTCCTGGGTGTCTGCCTGGGGACATTTGAATCTGAATCTTCTTTTGGCAAACTGGTGTCAAATAAGCAAAGTTTCACCTAAGTTTCCACTGCCATCGGAGGACTACTCAAGAATAGGCAAATAGTACTCAGATCTAACCATGTGTGAACCTTCCAGGGTGATTTCCATGACTCAGGTCCTATCTAACCTCAAATGCAGTTGAATTTGAATGTCAGCCTGCTGTTGTGAGTGCCTGTGATGCCCTACTCCCTGGCCTCCTGGTCTTCTTGCTCCTGGACAGCTCCGCTTTCACACTGCACTTAAAGTCAGAACCTGGGAATCTAAAAACAGTCAGTCATCACTGCACTGACATAATGCTCCTGTTGTTCCGAGAGCAATTCTCTGTCAAAAGAATATTTTCAAGAGGCAGTTAGGTTTAAGTTTAAAAAAAAAAATAAAAACTGCATGTGAAATGACTTAGAGCTCTTATTGTTTCTCCCAGTTCCCATCCCCCTGGACACAGAAGCACTTTTTGAAAAGTCTGGTTGCTACAGAAGAATAGGAGAGAGTGTGTGCTACAGTTCTGCTTGGAATTACAAAACATGGTTTGACCTTACATCAAAGCCTTTAGTGCCTGGTCTAGCATCTGACACAGAGTAGACACTCAAAATATATTGGAGGGAAGAGAGAGAGGTAGAAAGTTACCCAGTACAAATGCTATTTTGTTTTAGTGATGTTTATTGAGTACCTACAGTGTGTAAAGTGTTTTTCTAGGCACAGTGGATTTCCATTTGTTTACTTATTCATTTATTCATTCCCTGAGAGTCTACATTGCTTTCTTGTAACTGCCTTTGCATGTGTGGTCATCAGTTCATAATCTCATCATTCATCCAAATATTCTTCAAGGGCAAAGTGCTACTCCATTATTGGCAGTCATCACAATGTCATTGATATCAGACTTTGACAGAAAATCTCCTACTTCTGTTTCACATGGTATAATATGGAATCTCAGCAATCAGTCAGAATAGAAAGTTTTCCAGTAGCTTTTTATAAAGACCAGAATGATTCACATCTTCTCAAGTTTACCTGAAGCCTAGAGAGCACTCTGTGACAAGTACAATGGGAGACTGTCCTCCTCTGAACCCAGTTCATGAACAGCACCTTCTGTATCCAGAGAGTAACTTAGCAATTAGTAAGTCACTGTTCTGCTTCACTGAGCCATGGTCAAGCCAATACAACTCCCAAGAGCATAATGTGTGGCATGTAATAAGCATTCAATACACTTTTGATGAATGAATAAATAAACAAATGAATACACAGAGAATTAATGGACTAACTGGGCATTGATTTTACAAGTAGAATGGAGATCTATAAATGGTTGGACTCCTGTTCTCACCACTACATCAATCTCCTTTCTATCAGCATATCTTTCTTCCCTCAATGACCTAAATGCACAGCTCTTCTGTTTTTGTTTTTTTTAATTCAATACATTTGGAACTCTGACAAGATCCAGTACCTCCTATTCCCTCCAGCAGGGATTTGAGAGATCAGCAGGCTTCCTTTGCCCTCTGACAGCAGAGTCCATGGAGATTCAAAAATATCAAAGCTTCCAGACAAAATTTGGAGGAGCAAGAGGAAACATGTTTTTGGTTTGCATCAGGAGAGAAAACCCAGGCATAGTGGAACAGGTATTTTATTTTTCAGGTGAGAACCCCAAAAAATAAGTGAAAGCCTGCTATTTTCTTTCCTGGACACAAATCTCCAGTCAGATCCTGGGGTCCCAATTTTATTGGCTATGGAATTATAGCAAGGCCTCTTAATTTTATGTTTTTATGCTTTACATCAGCCTGTTGTAAATTAATACATATAATGCATACTCACTGAACAAAACACACACAAAATAGAAATATGTATTACATTGAAATCCTTTTCTCCCCCCTCCCCTCCACGCTCCACCTTCCAGCTCCCTGAGGAATACTTACAGATAGAGATAAGCCTGCCCCATGGTTACTAAGACGTGCCCGTGGTCACCAGAGCCTCGGAGGAGTGAAGGGAACAGGGCTGGGAAGAGAGTTCAGCTGGGATGTAGTTTCCAAAAAGGCTGGAGTTGATTCATAGGGAGAACTTGGGAGCTTGGATGGCCTGGAAGAACTGTCCGAAAGGGAAGCAAGGGGCCTTTGTATCCGCCATTCTGCCATTCACCAGGTGTGAGCCCCCCTCAGCCCCTGCAGAAGGAGGTGTGAACGTGGAGGGGGCACCTCCCTTCAGCAGAGGGCATTTCCAGGGAGCGGGGGGAGCCCTGAGCCTCTAGGACTTAACCTGTGGAAGAATTCGGGCCTTGTTCACTCTCAAGAGAGAATCGGGTGGCATAGTACAGAAATACACTATTATTTTCTTTCCAAAGCCCACATTTTCCATCTCTATGAACACGTGAGATACACACATGCACTAGTGTGAGTTAAGGACGTGAATTCTGAAGCCAACCTTGGAAATCTACTTCGTCTCTCTGGGCCTTGATTGCTTCTTTGGTTAAAGTGGGGTGTGGGGTGGCAACCATACCAGTCATAGAGCCATGTAATTATAGAAGATGAAATGAGTAAAATTCTGACACATAGAAAATTCAGCTCCTTGCTTGTGTCACTCAACAGTTGCCTTCGACAAGCTTCCCTGTTATTCATATGGAAATACTTTATTGTCTTTAATAGCTAAATAGTATTCTTCTTTTCTATTTTTTTTATATTGTGGTGAAAGTCACATAATATGAAACATACTATTTTAATCAGATTTAACTGTACAGTTCAGGGGCACTAAGTGTATTGACATTATTGTGCAATACTCACCATCATCCATCTCCCTAATTGAATAGTATTTTTGAATACCAAATCCTGGACATTGAATGGAGTCAGTTTGCTGTAGTTTTTTGAACAGTTCCCCCACCATTGGGCATTTTGGTTGTTTCTGATTTCTTACAAGTCATATAGTGGTGAACATCTTTGTAATGATATGTTTATCCTTATGCACTTGGAAGCCTGTTTATAAGACAGGTTCATGAAAGTGGAATGGTTTTTCAAAGGAAAAGCACACTTCAGTTCTCACAGGTACTGTTAATTGCCCCTGAAAAGACTGCATAATTCTAACTTGGATCTCAGCATCATTAGATGAGGGTCTTCTCTCCCAACAACCACCCATCACACACCAACTCTGGATATTAAAAGTCAGTTACACTTCTATTAGCCTTGTAGGTGAAAAAAGATATTTCCTTGTTTTGATTTGTGTTTCAATCAATCCTTAAGAAACGAACTTTTTTCTTACATTTCTTAACCATCTGTATGTCTGCATTTGTGACAGGCCTAATTGTCTTTCCCTAGGTTATCTTTGTTGACATATTTATGAATGTATGTATTGTAAATAAATTCTACTACTATCTCAGTCATCTTTTTACCTTTTGAGGGTGCTTCTCAACTCCCTCATGGCTCAGATGGCAAAGAATCTGCCTGTAATGCAGGAGAACTGGGTTCAATCCCAGGGTCGTGAAGATCCCCTGGAGAAGAAAATGGCAATCCACCCTTGCCTGGAGAACCCGGGACAGAGGAACCTAGTAGACTACAGTCCAGGGGGTCACAAAGAGTCAGACATGACTGAGTGACTAACACACAAATTAACTAACTCAACTAATAGACGTTGAACTGCCATGTCAAACCTGCCAATCTCCTTTACAGCACCAAGTTTTGGGGTTCCGGTATGTTGTTGCTGTTTGGTTGCTAAATCACGTGACTCTTTGTCACCTCATAGACTGCAGCACGCCAGGCTTCCCTGTCTTTACTATCTGCTGGAGTTTGCTCAGATTCATGTTCATTGAGTCCGTGATGCTATCTCATCCTCTGCTGCCCCCTCTTCTACATATGTAGGAGGTGTAAAAGGAGAGTCCCCCTTGGTCAGGCTCATATGCAAAGCTCACTTTATCCTTAGAGCTGTAAATTCTTTTATAGGCCCCAAACTCTCCATCTGCCTAAAACAGCCAGCTTCTTTTTATGTCATTTCTGTTTTTCTTCTTTTTTCTTAACTCAGTCCTACTTATTAAATCCTAGACAGTTTCTTTTCCACAATCTTGTCACAGCATTTTTCACGTACACTTCTCCCTTCTTCCTCCCTCTGATTCCATTCCTTCTCTCTTCTTTTGACTATGCCCAGCGTATGGTGATTCTTGGGGCAGAGGTCAGCCTCAGGAGTGACAGCCCCTTAAGCTGTCATCTGGATTGTAGGCACATCTCTGCTGGCTCCCATTGCTAATGTCATCATTGTTTGGTCTCAGCACTAGCAATAATGACTGTGTTGCTGGAACCCGGACAGCAGAGAGGCAGAAATAAAGGGTTCACACTTTTAAACTGGGGCAGTGGATGGTGAGTGGTTTCTGGTATGTGAAGGTGACCCAAGAAAGCCTGGTTGTCAGGAGCATCAGTTTCTGCTGCCCTCTGATATGGAGGACCTTCCCAACAGCAGTCATATCTCCTTTCGGCCCTTGCCGGGAGCACAGTCACACTTCTTATGGGAAACATACCCTGTGGCTTTGGTCCTTCAGATAAGCTCCAAGCTCCATAGCTGGGTTTGTAAAAGAGAGCTCTCTTCTGGGACCCCCTAAGAGCCACAGAGAACTTGGACAGGGGTGCTTCTGCCTCCTTAGTCACCACAAAACCCAGTCCAGTCACGTCCTACTGGTGTGATGTACTTTGGCAAGCCTCCTGTCTCCAAAGAGAGAGCTGCTTGCTATGTATCCTCTGAGGGAGAGGTGGGTAGAGAAGAATTAACACCTCATCAACTGTGCTTTACTCAAGAAAATGACCCTTCTCCCCACATTTACATGGACACTCAGAAAGGGTGATGCCTCCACGCAGTTCTGGAAAGAACCACTCCTTTGCAAACCCTGCAGAGAGTCACAAACTCTATATTTCAGACATCTATCTAGGTTCCTTTTGTCTGTCTGCTTCACAATGCCTGAACAGGATATCTGTGATTCTGTAACTCAGCAAGAGAAGACTGATCATGACAATAATGATAAGCATAGAAGTTATTGATAGGAGCTGTTGAATATCTTCTGAAGTTCTACTTTCAGTGTGATGGAGTAAGTGCCAAGCAGACCAAACTCTAGGAACAATAACTGTAAACTTCAGAAAAAAATATTCAAAAGGAAAACTACACCCACAGACTGAAAAGCCAACAAAGGCAGGCAGATTTTAGAAAGTTGAAACTTGGAAGAAGGGAAAAATAGACGATGAGTTCCCATGTTGTTGCAATTCTGTCCTGCCATGCTAATTCACTTCAGTTGTGTCCAACTTTTTACAACCCTATGGACTGTAGCCCCCAGGCTCTTCTGTCCATGGGATTCTCCAGGCAAGAACACTGGAGTGGGTTCCCATACCCTCTTCCAGAGGATCTTCCCAACCCAGGGATTAAACCCACGTCTCCTATACCTCCTGCACTGGCTGGTGGGTTCTTTACCACTAGCACCACCTGAGAAACCAAATTCTGTCCTGAGGGTAGGACATAGTCATAGTGTAACATAGGCCAGTTGAAGGAACAATGAAAAACTTGCCATCTTTCTGGTCTGAGGAATCAGAGACAGAATTGAAGGTGGCCACGGCCTCTGAAAAGTGAAGAGGGAAGCCCAGAAAAGAGAATATCACAGTAAGGGAGCCACAGATCCTATGTGTCAGCTCTTCTCAAATCTCTGGCTGACCCTTGAACTACACATGTATGAAACCATCCAGCTAAAGGAAAAAAAGAATTGAACGTAGATTTGAGCTGCTACTTACCAAAGGCAGCTTGAATCTTAAGCAAGTTACTGCCTGCTACAGAATATATCAAGCCTCTTTGGAGGAATATAACAGAATCCAGAATCTCTGCATCATAACAACACAATGGCTAGAGTTCTATCCAAAATTTCCCTACTAAATATAGCTGACAATAATTACCTCTTGAGGACTGTTGTGAGACTTAAACAAGATGATGTCTTCAGCACAGTGTTTGCAAAGTGCCTGGCATCCAGCTAGTGGATGACTCACAGCCTGTACCACCCAGGAGCGGGTGGGAGGCATAAACAGAGGTGGAGACCAGCGTTCAAGCTGGTTGTCAGGGTTGCCAGTGAGTTTCCAGAGGAGAGCAACAGCAAAACAGTGCATACAATAAGCCAAATGCAGCAATAATAGGAGCCGTGAAGCCAATTCAGAGAGTACCAAACCATGTACAGGTACGTGACTGATCTCGAATAAAGATGAGAGTGGGGCTGGTTCTGGGGAAGCAGGCTGGGGCCAAGGATTTGAGAGACTTGGAAGACAAGTTTGTGTCTGTTACACAGGTTCCTCCTCTGGAGATGGGCTGTGTTTTACCCGTTCACGAAGGATACCCCAGCCTTATAAACCCAGGTTCTTTAATATCTTATTGCTTCAAGGGGAAAACACTGAAAAGGCTGATTCAAGAACTACTATGAGTTTCGATGGATAAAATGGAAGCATCCAAGGTTGCCCAACAAAGTGCAGATGCCATTTTCTGAGAGCAGAGGACTCATCTTCTCAGTTCAAGAATGGGGCCAGCACAAGGCAAAGCTTAAAGTCCATCCAGTATTATCTGCTTGTGTCAAATATCAAGGACACTGATGTTGTGATTTGACTTGGCCTGAGTGGCTGAGTCTCCTTTCCTGCTAACTCCCCATCAGTGCTTTGCTTCCGTGTTTGGAAACAAAGTAATACCACAAGAATGCAGAATTTTAGCGAAGATCATTTTTCTCCATTGTCCTCATTGATTCCAAAGATCATTTGTCTCCTCACAGTGCTAGAGGTGTCCCAGAAATCAAGTCTCTCCCTTGGAACTAATAAAATTCTCATTTGTGTAATGATAGGTTGGTGACAGACTGAAGAGAAGTGCTACGTGGTAGGGTTTGATCAACAGCACCTTAGTATTTCTCATCTCCCTGCTTCTCCCACCAAATCACCACCCTGGCATAGTGGGCTGTGGGTTTGCCTTTAATACTGGCACCGACTCAGACATCTCCTAAGGCATCCTCATTGTTATAAGACTGAAGAGAACCTTCAGCATCAGATTAACTCTCACTGGACTCCAACTCTAGAGTCCTTTGCAGAATTCCTTTCAAACAAGTGAGCCTCCAGGCACCAGTGCAGCTCAATGGGTCACTTCCCAGCGTAAGATTCAGACTGTCTAGATCTGCCTACTCCACTCTGCTTCAGGCTTCACTCTCGAATGCCTGTTTATCTCAGCTCCAGAGTTCACTTGTCTTGCAATTTTACTTCCTTACTCTTTAGAAGATCTGTTTTTCTACCTTGATCTCCAGATTCCTATTTGATTGTGATTTCTCCTCACCACAATGACGATACTAATTTTGGTGATGCCAATTTAAAATTCTCACCTCATCCAGCCTGGCCATGATGCTAGAATCTTCCACATACCCCAGGCCCTCAGGACGATGCTGTCCCCACCTTGAGTGTGGAGTAGAGCTTGAGGAGATCACTCTCTTGGACCTGAGGTTGCACTTCTTTTTCAGACAGAGTGGGAAGTGGAAAAGTACTTTAGAAGTGCGGTAGGAGTCTCCTTGAGTGTCTTAGTCAGAGTGTTCCCACATTTAGGTGGAGACTGTTGGAAATGGTGACTCCAGCTCCAGCAGAGATGGGCTGTGTATGAGCTTGTGAAGTGCTCATTTCTTGAGAAGGAGGGGCAGGCGAGCCCTACCTCATCGTGACAGTGAGCACGCCAGGTTAGCACAGTCCATTCAGTGTTAGGATGCTGCTGGCTTTGCAGGAGGAGAAGATACTTAGAGCAAGAACAACCTGGATTTCAAAGCTGCTCTGCCCCTGAGGCATTAGGACTCAGCTTCCTTCTTTATAAAAGGGCACGCTTGCCTTGGGTGTGTGGGTGTGCAGGGGGGGGGGTCATTAAATGATGATTGTTATTGCATTGTGCCAGGTACTATTCTGATCACTTTAGAAAAGTTACTTTGTTTAGTCTTTATAACAATCCTCAAAGCAGATATCCCGATTACCATTCCTGTTTAGAGACTGAGAAACTGAAGCATAAAGAAAGCAAGCTGCTTTTGAAGGCTACCCGGCTAGGAAGCAGCAGAATCAGAATCCAAACGTGGCAAATGTGACTTTGGAGGTGGCGCTTTTAACCACTGCCCTCTGCTGTCCCCACGTGGGGCCCCCCATAGTGAGTACTCAGCAAATGAGGTCAATTATAACAATAACAGCAATTATACCCTCACCAAATAATGAAGGCAATTCCACAATGCATTGTCAATTTATTCATTCAACTAGCAGATTATGCAAATGTGCAGAGTGCTTGTATAATGCAAATGTGCTTACAAAATGTGAAAAATAAATTAAATCATTTAATCTCTTCATCTACTTCTGCAATACCTCTCCCCATTGTAGCAGCAGCACCTGGTGCTCCGTGGGTGTTCAGCAAATGGTTATTAATTTGTGTCTCACACTGTCTGGTTTTAGAATCTAATGATATAAATATTACCGTTAATATTACAGTTGCTGTGAATGAGAATTACATATTAAAGAATAAGTGCTGTTAGAACATAAGTGTGCAGAGGTCCACACTGAATGACCTTTCCAAAGTCTGGTGCATTCCCAATTCTGCAGTGGACATAGGACAGTCAACTGTTCTGCCCTAAAATGGTCTGAGAGATTCCTTTCTGTTTTTGGGGACCTGCATTTTCTGTGAAATTTGACATTTCTGCCTCTCAGTCTTATTCTCAAGTTTGCCCAAGAAAGAAATTTGACAAGGTGGTGAAACACTCCGTGATGTTCACAGCTGCCGTAGATGCGTGATGCAGTTGGCCTTCAATATCTGGGTTAACCTCTGTTAGAGAAAGCCTGTAGAACTAGGACCAAAGGACTCACTAATATACAATGTACCAAGCTTCAGTGTTCCGGTTCCCTCTTCCCTTTCATGTTAAATTCACTGCCTTAACTAAGTGGCCCTTTGCAAAGCCAGCCTTGTGACTAATGGGCCTTTGATCAGGTCTTGCTTCCTGACAGCTGTACATACAGATGAATGTTTGTTCCAATTAGGTAACGAGCATCAATTCTCTTACCCTGTGACTGCAAAGTGCCTCCTCATCTCAAAGCAGCCCCACTGTCCTTATGTAAAGGCTAATATATCTGAAGAAGGGGACAGGGGCACATGCAGTTTAGGAGCCTTTGGAGAAAAAGACCAACGGTGGGCACAGATTTTCTAGAATCTACTAGCATGGTCTAATCAGGAAATGAAAGCTGCAGTTTTTGAGCATCTGCGATTACTAACATGTAAAGTATTTCACATACACTATTTCATCTTATCTTCATGTTAATTTGGGGGCTGTGTGGGTCTTCACTGTGGCGTGAGAGCTTCTCTTGTTGTGGACCACGGGCTCTAGGTGCACGAACTTCAGTAGTTGTGGCTCGTGAGCCTGGTTTCTCCCAGGCATGTGGAAACTTCCTGGGTCAGGGATCGAACCTGCATCCCCTGCTGGGGAATTTTTAAGCATGGGACCACCAGGGAAGAAGCATGAAGGGTTAGTCACTCAATCATGTGACTCTTTGCAACCCCATGGACTGTAGCCTGCCAGGCTCCTCCATCCATAGGATTCTCCAGGCAAGAATACTGGAGTGGGTTGCCATTCCCTTCTCCAGAGGATCTTCCTGAGCCAGGGATTGAACCCTGGTCTCCTGCACTGCAGGCAGATTCTTTATTGTCCAAGCCACCAGGGAAGCCCTGTGACCACCAGGAAAGTCCTCTCATTAATCTTATAACTAGCATCAGCTCCATTGAAAATGAAGGAAAGGAATCTCAGGGCTGCGTGAGCTAGTGATAGTTAAGTGACTGGTCAGTGACTGAGTCACAGTTCCAACAGCCCAAATCAGGTTCTTCGTGACTCCAAACTTTTCTTTTCCCAATGCCCTGGATGATCATTCTCTTTTTCTCATACATGGAAAATGGCACAGGATTTGGGCTCTGGATCTGTTCCCTGCTAGCTCTATGACCTTGAATAAATTGCAGGCCCCTTTTGATCTGGAGCTCTTCATCGACAAATCAAGATCCATCAGTACCAACTCTGCTGACCTGATCAAATTCTTATGAATGGGGTTTGTGCTTGAGAGTATGCAGTGCAGAGGAGTGGATTGTTGGCCTGTTTACAAACTGAATTTGTTAATCTGTTGCAGTGTCTAGGCTGCTCTGACACTTTTTGCTTCCCCTTCCTGACTCTCCAAAAGCAACACTTGGGACTTATTTGCCAACAACAGATTTGTTTTCATTATTAGGGATGATCCTGTCTTCAAGTTGGAACAGAAATGGCAACCGAACATGCTTTCATAGGAATTTCAAAGATTCCATTTTTCATGGGGAAGGAAGAAATAGGAGCCAATGGAACAGCAATTAAATCCACAGTTTAAAAACAAATGCTAAGACGCAGATGATATCATGCAATCATTGGAATGTCTCCTGTTTTCTCAGGCTTGCAGAGCAGGGCAGCCCTGGAAATCTCACGCCAGCTGTCAGTGTCTATTCCAGGATTGCCACTCCCATGCATCTTGTTGGCAAATTCCTCTCTCTGCAACCCAAATCTATTGTACTTAACTCCTAGCATAACCCAGGAAGCCAGGCGGGGTCCAGCGCTGCTTCCTGTGGAATCAGAGGGGTCTGGCTCCACGTGGCAGTTTCCTAGAGTGGATACTCACTGATCAAACAACAGCAACCATCAGCTGAGGAGTCAGTGTCCCAGCAGACTAGCCCCCCTGCCCACCTCCTGCTAGGCTGGTTGACACATCCTACAGGAGACAAGAAGAAACTACAGCCTGCTTAACCAGCGTCTCCTCTCACGCGCCATAAAATCCTGTGTCTTTTAGCTAGAAAGGAGGTCAACTGAACATGAGCTAAATCACTCCTTATAGCTAGCCGTGGAGGCACACCATCTACTCTTAGGACAGGTCTGCCCATCTTGAACAAGAGATTTCTTGAGGCTTACAAACTTATTACCACACCAGGAAGATAGTTTGGTGATTCCAAAAGTTAAACAGATAATTATCATATGACTCAGCAATTCCATTTCTAAGTATATTCTCCCAAAACTGAAAACAAGTACAAAACTAAACCTTTGTACATACATGTTCAGATACACAATAGCCAAAAGGTGAAAGTGACCCAAACGTCCGTCAATGGATGAATGGGTATGCAAACTCTAAATACTCAAACAACGGGATATTACCTAACCATAAGAAGGAATGAAGGCAATGGTATGTGCTACATTGTGGATGAGTTTTAAAAATGTTATGCCAAGTGAGAAAAGCCAGACACAAAAGGTCACACATTGTATGATTCTGTTTACGTGAAATATCTGGAATATGTAAACATAGAAACAGACAGATTAACGATCACCAGGAGTCGGGAGGAAGAAGGAATAGAAAGTAACTGCTTAGTTGGTAAGGGGATTTATTCTGGACTGATGGAAAGGTTTTTAGAACTAGATAGACGTGATGCCTTCTCCGATGGACTTCCCTGGTGGCTCAGATGGTAAAACATCTGTCTACAATGTGGGAGACCCAGGTTCAATCCCTGAGTCGGGAAGATTCCCTGGAGAAGGAAATGGCAACCCACTCCAGTACTCTTGCCTAGAAAATCCCATGGACGGAGGAGCCTGGTGCAGGCTACTGTCCATGGCGTCGCAAAGAGTCGGGCATGACTGAGCGACTTCACTTTCAGATGTGATGTACAACATAATGTAGTAAGTGATATTGAATTCTTATACTCAGTTTAAAGTGGTTAATCTGATGTGTGTGTGTGTGTGTGTATGTAGTAGTTGCTCAGTTGTGTCTGACTCTTTGCAACCCCATGGACTATAACCTGCCAGGCTCCTCTGTCCCTGGAATTCTCCAGGCAAGAATACTGGAGTGGGTTGTCATTCACTTCTCCAGGGGATCTTCCTGACCCAGGGATGGAACCTGGGTCTCCTGCATTGCAGGCAGATTCTTTACTGTCTGAGCTACCAGAGAAGCCCCATCCCTAATCTATTTCATGCGAATTTCATCTTAAAAAAAAAAAAAAAAAAAACCTACTACTAAAGCCTGACACTTCCTCTGAAATACATAAAAATTGATTGGTTAATTAATAGACAGACATAAATATGTGATCAACCATGAAAAGTAAAATGTTAATTATGGAATACAAGTGGTGGGTACATGGGTGTTCACTGGAAATTCAATGTTTCAATGGGATTGAAATTTTTAATAATGAACTGTTGAAAAAATAATGAAACCTAGAACATACCATGTCATCAGACAGTTGGAAAGGAGGTACCAAAAGCCTACTTTCGAACATGAGTCTTTTTATCTTGGTCCTGACCATATTTGAGAACAAGTCAGGATAAATCAGCTGATCTCTATCCACTGTACACACTCCTCCCCTCCCCTCCTTGTCCCCACCTCACCCATCTGCATATAATACCTCCTTTTCGTTATAATAGCTGCCACTTACGCACATCTGTTGTGCAGGTAACTGACACTCATTGTATCCAATCCCAATAACACTCAAAGTAGGTTACATATGAGAAATTGCCCATAATAATAAATAAAACCAGACCCAGAAAAAGTACATACGTTTTATATGAGCAGATTGTTTAAGAAGTAGAAAAACCAACAGGCAAAACAAATGTATGCTGTTCAGAGGGAGGCTAATGCTACCCTCGGGAGGTAGCCGGTTTGAAGGCTCCTGGGGGCTTCTGGGCTGCTCTGCTGGTACTGTTTTATTTCTTGATTTAGTGTTGATTACATGAGTGTGTTTCCTTTGTGAAAATCCACTGAGCTGTACTTTGTGTACCTGCTTGTATGTATATTTTATATCAGTTAAAGTTTAGTAAAACCAAATCAATGGATACATAAGTAAAGCTAATCAGTAAAACACAAAGCAAATCCATTGAAAATATCAATTAAAAAATAAAAAGAAAGATGGAGAAAACACAAACAAGTAATAGGACTAAGATGAGACAGCCACTATAGAAGGAGTTGCAATTTTACAGCAGAATACTATACACAGATCCATTCCAATGGCCTTGAATATCTTGATGAAATGGATGCTTTTCTAAGAAAACAACTAAAATCAAGATTACAGGGGAACAGCCACCAATCATGGAGTCTGTGCTGGTGGAGTCTAAATAACAACTGAATTCACAAATCCCTCTTCTCCTGTTAGCACCGGGAAGGGCCACAGTAACACACACACAGACTGACCAATTAGTCTAGGCTAGCTAGAGCACTGTGCATTGCAGGACCCTTTTTCTGCAGAACCTATGAGGCCCTGCCATAAAGCAGGTGGTGAGCGTCACTGTGATCAGAATCTGAATCCGTGTCCTAAGTGAAATTGCAGAGCACTGTGCTGTGTCCTTGTTTTGGAATACCTTTCTGAGGCCAGGCGATAACTAGGTAAGACTCGGTGACCCAAACCTGTTGAACAGATGCAATACCGCACTGGAAATGGTAACGGTACTTTCTGGTTGTTGTATCAGTTTATTTAAAAATAAGAAACTGAACCTGTATACAAGCCCTGTATCCCTGTCCTTTGAAGTAAAAGGCTTTTGCTTTAGTCTCCCAGGCCTCCCTTGAGTCTCAAAAGGCTGACTCAACAGTGGATGATTAGGAAATGTGGAGATATAGACACGAAGAATAGCTGCTGGACCAGGAAACTGGTAACAATTTAGACTCTAAATCCACCACACAGCAGAACCACCAAGCTCCCAGTTCTCTGAAAGATATAGATAAAGGCCCGACACACATTCTGAAGTTGTTTTTAAGGGAGCAGAGCCCCACCCAAGACAAAAACTGCTGACCACAAGCACGTGGGCCCTAGACTAGTTGAAATTTGAATGTCAATGTGCTTGAAACCTCATCCTTATGTCAGCTCATCAGAGAATTGCACAGGATTAGATCACATACTCTGAAGCCCCCTCCCTCACACTGCCTTTCACATCTTTTGAGCATAAGCTGTCTGTTCTCCTTGCTTGGTGCCCTGCAACAAAGGCCATGCTTTCTTTCACCACAATCTGATCTTAGCATATTGGTTTTACTGAGCGAGGGCAAGTGGACCCAAGTTTGGTTCTGTAACAAAGCCACCTTTGACAGGTGGTCAGAAATGTTATTTTTCCTTAAGTAGATTTTTTGAAGAAATGTCAACCCATGCAGCAAAGAGGGAAGGAAAACAATAAATGTTAAGCTTAGGAAAATAATCCATTAGCACTCGGGAAAGATATAGTTGGGGGGATTTTTTTCCAGTAAGCTCTGACTTACCTTGAGGTATGAGAGGAACTCCAAGCAGGAAGAGATGGCCAAGAGAATTAGACATTCCAGAAGGGTCAGAAGGAGCAAAGAGAGCCCAAGTTTATAAGGTTGGACAACCTGAACTTTCCCAGTTACTTTAGAAAGGTGCTTTGTATGATGAGAGCAAAAGCCCAGAAATGTCTGAGACTTAAAAGAGAGGTCCTACCTTGGATTGGTGGTGGGGACAGGGGCTTTTGTGAGGTGTGATGGTATTGGAAAAGAGTTTCCATTCTGAAGGTAGAATCAGGCAGAGAGAAGGTGGTTTGTTTCTAGTAAGGAAGGAACTAAACATATTTGTACCCTGAAGGGAAAGATCACGGTGAAAATATTACAGATGCAAAAGAGAGACTTCTCTGGTGGCCCAGTGGTTAAGACTCTGCGCTTCCAATGCAGGGTATGGGGTTTGATCCCTGGTTGGGGGAACTAAGGTCCTGCATGCCATGTGGCAGGGTCAAAAATAAAATGAAAGGCACATTCCATGGGGGAAAAGAACATTTAAAAAATATGCAAAAGAGAAAATGGAAATAATGGTTGAGAAAACGATCACAGATTCAAGATGAGACAATACAGATTTGGGAGAAGGGCTTGGCTTTGGAAAGGAGCTGACCAAGCAGAACTAGCATAACCTCTGTAGAGGGTTTAAGTGGTCTCCAAGAGAGATGTCCATTTCCAAACCCTCAGTATTTGTGATGTGACCTTAATTAGGAATAAGATCTTGGCAGCTATAATTAAGGATCTCCAGATGAGATCATTGTGGATTTAGAGTGTGCCCTAAATCCAATAGTGTCCTTAAAGAGAAAGAAGAGGGAGATTTGAGGCATGCAGACACAGAGGAGACCCAGAGGGGAAAAGAGCATTAAAGACAGAGGCAGGGAGTAGACTTATGTCCCAAGTCAAGGACAGCGCAGAGCCACCAGAGGCTGAGAGAGGCAGAGCAGGAATCTCCCCTAGAACCTTCGAGAGAGGATGGCCCTCCTGACACCTTTGTTTCAGGATTCTGGCCTGCAGAATGGGCGAGAATACATCTCTCTCATCTGCCACCCAGTTTGTGGCAGTTTGTTATGGCTGCCCTAGGAAAGTAGTGCAGCCTCCGAACTTCAGGTTAGAATTAATCCAGCGGAGTGAGCTAACCCGAAACACACTGACAGTTCAGAGATGGGTCTTCACCGTGGGTTTGGTTAGGAATCCAGTCAGCCTCGTAAAGTCTCATCCCTGGAGCAACAACCCTGGCCACTTGCCTCAGCCTGGAATTTGTCCTCAGTCCACTTGCCAGCCTCCACTTAGCCTGCTGCTGCCTTCTGTTGCCCTGGCTGGCGTCTCTCACTGCGCACCCAGCTCTCCTCCCAGTCACTTTAGTTTCAAAGCTTTAAATCCTCTAGTTTCTTTCTCCAAACTGTGAAATTTATATGAAAATCCAATTAAAGAGGCCGTGAATAAAAGGCACATGCTATTGTATATATACATATCTATTATAATAAAATGTGCCTTTTATTCATGGACTCTTTAACTGGATATATATATATATATATTCATAATCTCTTTAATATAATATATATATTCACATATATGTCTAACCCTAAACCTGATTATAGTAGATTTCTCCTGGGCACCTAACACAAGCATTTATTCTCATGGTTGATCTGACTTACTGCCGATTCTTACCGTTTACATTCAAGTTCTTCAGTTCCTCACTATTAAATATGGCACCAATTACAGCATAATGAGGCACTGAGTATCATTTATTCAAATAATCTTTGCTCCCTAGCTGGGATTCAAAGGATGTTGAATTAATTTGTATTAATCCTATGTATCCAATTAATTAAGAAGTTCCCAACCTTGAATCTGGAGAAGGAAATGGCAACCCACTCCAGTATTCTTGCCTGGAGAATTCCATGGACAAAAAGCCTGGTGGACTGCTGTCCATGGGATTGCAAAACATCAAGACATGACTGAGTGATTAACACTAATCTAGAATCACTATAGTTCATCAATGAGGGTTTAAGGAAGAACATGTGATAAACACATTCATTCACTCCATATTTATTTAGTATCTGCTCCCTCCCATGTACTTTGGTAAGTGTTGGGAATATATATATGAATGTGAGGAATGAGTCTGACCTTGAAAGAGCTCATTGTCTTCTGCATAGGTGCAGAAAAACAGTGAATTGGACAATACAAATACAATATGACCAGCATTATCTTACGGCATAAACAGTTCCACTTAGGAGGCTAGGGAACTGTGGGGGTTCTGGAGATGGTGTAAGGTGTAAGATTGTTTCTATCGGATCTTCTGGACACACCCTCCCACATTTCCACCTGCCCTTTGCTCTCAGAGGCATTGTCTGTGAGCTGTGTTCTCCAGTCACTCATGCCTTCTGGCTTCTAGACAAGTTCGGCTGATGTTAGGACATCTGAGTGCGGAGCAGAGGATCTCCTTTTCTGTCCTACTGCAGGTTGGCTGGGGCAGCTCTGTTCCAGGAGAAACCACTGCCTCTGTCTAGAAGCTCCTCTTGGGAATCTAGTTAAGTTCCCGGAACTGTTTTTTTCTTTCCTGATTCTAGTGGACACTAGCCTTGGGCCCCTTCACCATCCCCTCCTGGCTCCCCTTGACCTTGCCACAGCTCTGTAATGGTTCCATTATGTGACATCCTTTAACCACTCATTGGAGTGTGCCATCTGTTTCTCGCTGGGACCCTCATGGGCACTGGGGTCAAGGGATGCTTCACAGAGATGGTGACCTTTGCACTTTGTCCTGAAGAATCAGTAAGGTTTCTCCAGATGTATATGCATGGGGTGGGGTCTCCCAGGCTACAGTAAGAACACTGTCAAAGCTGGGAGGCCATGGTGTGCACTGTACATTTGGGGACTAAAGTATCTTATGGAGGAGCCTGCAGGCAGTGGTGGGAAAAGAAATTGGAAATTTGAAAGGCTTAAGGCCTCTAAGGGCTTGCCTGGTGGCTCGACTGGTAAAGAATCCGCCTGCAACACAGGAAACCCTGGTTCAATTCCTGGGTTGGGAAGATCCACTGGAGAAGGAATAGGCTACCCACTTCGGTGGTAAGTAATCTGCCCACTCCACCGCAGTTAAGTAATCTGCCTGCAGTATGGGAGACCTGGGTTCAGATCCTGGGTTGGGAAGATCCCCCGGAGAAGGGAATAGCCACCCACTCCAGTATTCTGGTCTGGAGAATTCCATGGCTGTATAGTCCATGGTGTCACAAAGAGTCAGACACAACTGAGTGACTTTCACTTTCAAGGCTTTTGAATTGTATACTATCAGTGATAGGAAGTTCAAAAGACACTGACAACATTTCAATGCCTTGAACCTCCAGGTACCCAGGTCTTTCTACAAAACCTGTATTTCAGAAGTGAGAGGCTGGTGTCGATCTGTGCTGGGAATTTATGCTTTATGGGTTTTGTATTCTTTGCTTTGTGGTTAATAAAATTCAGACTGGGAGCTGAGGAAAGCTGTTGACTTAAAACATCAAATCGCTTCAAAAGCTTTTCGTTTCAGTCCCAATTTATTGAGCTTTCTCCTTATGGAAAAAGCTATCTTGAGCTATGTCACAGTTTCATTCAATTACACAAAACTTTGCCAAACGTGACAGCCTTTCAAAGATCCTTATAAAAGGACGTACTTAATCAGAGTCAATATTCTTGGCTCAGGTCTCAGGGAAGGGGGGAAGAGGGAGGCCAAACTAACATCTGGTGAAGGATAGAGAAGGGGGTGAGAAGCAGGAGACATCAGAAAAAGGAAAATTCAGAGCAGCGCTGTCCAGTAGAAATGTCATGTAAAGTGCAAATATATGGCACAGATGCAATTTTAAAAGCTGTAGAAGCCACACTGAGAAAAAGTAAAAAGAGGTGAAAACAAAATATGTGTTTATCAAGAAATAATCATACAAACAAAATGTGGTAGATACATACAGTGGAATGCTATTCAGTCTTAAAAAGGAAGGGCAGTCTGACATATGGAATAACATGGGTGAACCCGGAAGTCTTATGCTAAATCCAATGTCAGTCACGAAAGGACAAATGCTGTGTGATTCCACTCATATGAGGTACCTAGCATGATGAAATTCATAGAGACAGAAAGTAGAAGAATGGTTGCTAGGGGCTGCAAGAAGGGGGAATGGGAAGTTGTTGAATGGGTACAGAGCACCATTTTTGCAGGATCAAAAGAGTTCTGGAGATTGGTCATAAAACAATGAGCATATACTTAACCTTATTGAGCTGTACCCTGAAAAATGATTAAGATGGTCAATTTTATGTTATGTATATTTTACCACATTTTAAAAAAAGGTCTTCACCTTTTAAAAGAGGTAAAATTATTAAGAATTTTAAGAATATGTTTTAAGAATATAGAATATATTTATTTATTTATATTTTATTTCTATATAAAACATAAACATTTTATATAGAAAAAGAATATATTAAGAATATATTTTATTAAGTATATCTTAACCTGTTATATACAAAACATTATCATTTCAACATGTAATCAACACAAATTTATTGGGATAGTCTATACTTGCTAATACTAAGCCACTGAGATCTGATGCATAGTTTAACACTAATAGCCTAGTTCAGTTTGAACTCACCACAGCTCAAGCGATCTATGCTACATGTGGCTAATGGCCACCATAGTGGACAGAGGAGGTCTAGAGCAGCAGATCCCAACCTTTTCAGCACCAGAGACCAGTTTCATGGAAAACAGTTCTGTGGACCTGAGAGGGGTGGGGATGGTTGCAGGATGATTCGATAGCTTTACATTGGTTGTGCACTTTATAACTGAAGTACATCAACTCACTTGCCACTATAGAGCCTGCCACCAAATGTAGCTTAATTGTCACTGATAGCTTAAACACACTGATAGGGTTTTGATATGAGTCCATGGAATTGATTTATTATGGTCTCTGTTAATGATAATCTGTAGCATCACCACCCCAGCTCCACCGTAGATCTTCAGACATTGGAACATTATCAGGAGATCTCAGTCTAGACCCTCACATGCACACTTCACATCAGGGCTCCAGTTCTTATGAGAATCTCATGATGCTGCTTTGTCATGAGGGAGCTCGGATGGCAACGTGAGCAGAGGGGAGTGGCTGCAAATACAGAAGAAGCTTCTTCACCGGCTTGCCTGCCCCTCACCTCCTGCTGTGTGGCCCAGTTCCGGACAGGCCATGGACTGGTACCCCTGGTGTGGAACACTGAGCAAAAGGAGATTCCCTCCTGGGATTCTAGTCTTTTCCTTACAAGTCTACCAATGACTTCCTTCATCGTGATACTTTTTTTCAGAGGCTTCTTGCTTTAGAAACTTGCCTTTGACAGTCTGGATGGGAGGAGAGTTTGAGGGAGAATGGATACATGTATATGTAGGGCTGAATCCCTTCGCTGTTCTCCTGAAACTATCACAACATTGTTAATTGGCTATACCTCAATACAAAATAAAAAAGTTTAAAAAACAGGAAAGGAACTTGCCTTTGAGGCAGTGCAGGCATGGGCTGAGACCTAAGTTTTTTGTGCAGCATCATGGGAGGTGGCTCTCGAAGCCATCCCAGGATTCTAAACCCAAAGAGATGAGAGGAGCCCACCTCTACTTCCTCAGGAGCCCTTTGGTTGCAGGTGCTCTGGCCCCGACCCAGTGCTAACTAGTTGGTACATCCGTGGTAACAGATGTCAGAGTGAGGCTCTGTGACCTTGGGGAAGTTATATAACATCTCGGAGTCTGAGTTTCTTCACTGGTGAAGTAGCGATAAGGATAGTGGTCATCTTACATCACTATTGTGAGAATTAACTCAAAATGCACAAACAAAACATTGGTAAAGGGAACTCAGTGAGTGAGTGAAAGTCGCTCAGGCATGTCCAACTCTTCGCGACCCCATGGACTCTTTGCGAGTCCACGAAATTCTCCAGGCCAGAATACTGGAGTGGGTATGCATTCCCTTCTCCAGGAGATCTTCCCAACCCAGGAATCGAATCCAGGTTTCCCACATTGTGGGTGGATTCTTTACCAGCTGAGCCACCCGGGAAGCCCAATAATACTGGAGTGGGTAGCCTATCCCTTCTCCAGCAGATCTTCCCAACTCAGAAATTGAACCAGGGTCTCCTGCATTGCAGGTGGATTTTTACCATTGGAACTACTATGGAAAGCCTAAATGTCAAAGTTTATTCTACACAGAATCCTGAGCTAGATAGGCTTGAAAGTGAAAGTCGCTCAGTCATGTACAACTCTTTGTGATCCCATGGACTATATAGTCCATGGAATTCTCCAGGCCAGAATACTGAAGTGGGTAGTCATTCCCTTCTCCAGGGGATCTTCCCAACCCAGCGATCAAACCCAGGTCTCCCTGGGTTTGAATCTGCAGGCAGATTCTTTACCAGCTGGGGCAAAAGGGACTGGTGTATATTAAACAGTGGCTTGGTTATAAAAATCTCCATCATCTTTGTTATTATTTTTACAGCTCATTTTAGCTGCACAGTCTTAACATTCTCTTAGATTTTTAATCATTCCCATGGGAATGACTTGAGGATTAAGAACAGACTTTGGAGTTCTGCTTCTTGGGCTCCTGATACTTTGAAGTGGCCTGAGACTCTTCTTCTGTTTCAATGCACCCTCCTTCTGAGCCTTGACCCCACACATCCTCCACTATAACCTCCTTGTCTCTTAGTTTTCAAATCTGTAAAATGGGACTAATAATAGTAAACAATGCATAGGATTAAAAGCATTGATGTAGATGTACCCTTAAAGCATGTCCCAACATATGACAAACCTTAGAGAAACGTGCTTATAGCAGGAATTAAGCAGACACTACACTTGCTCTCCCAGAGTATAAGCCTGCAGGAAAGTTAGACCTTCAACTAATAACACAATAAAGAATAAAGAGTGTTACCACATGGGAAGTCCTTATTGATGTCTCTCTTAAATACACGTGCTACAATTTAAAAGCCTCTTGTCCTCTCCTTAGCAGGCCAAAGCTTTATTATCTCCAGAATAAAGACCATGAGCACACGGTTTCTCCCACCTGTCCAGCCTCTGAAGCAGCAAAGCCTCCTTTTCTTCTCAGGCCATCGTCCCATCACCTCTCCTTCATCTCTGACGTACCAGTGGCCCACCAGTTTTGTGACGCAGTCCTGCCTGTATTAAGCCCTCACACACTCAGTTAGTAGCACTTCTAAAACCCCCACTTATCTGTGGGCAGGAAATTCCCACTCCCAAGACCCCATCAGTCCCTACTTGCACAGGTCAGGGTGGGCGCATACATGCTGCGTTTCTGCGTGGCTCCCACTGGGTACTCTTGGCCATTGCCCAAATAATTACAAAATGAACAAAAGAGATCAGCACTGAAGCGATTTATGGGAAGCTACGCAGGAGGTCAGAATAGCACTGATTAATCTCCAGATTGACTAGATACATGGGCAACATAAAAGAAAAAATTAATTGTTGGTAATATTGTCCTTATGGGAGGTAAGCACTGAGAAAGGAGTGTTCCGACTGCTCTTAATTTGATCAGAGTTGACATTCAGCCCTGTCTGGCTCCCGTCATTAAAGCACGTACATTCCGGAGAAGTACCCCCAGCAGTGGAGATCTTCAGACATGCTCGTTTCTTTCCCGACAAGCTTAACCAGTCCTCACCTTCCCAAGGGCCCCATTCCCCCTTCTTGGTCAGGCCTCCGTCTCACATCCTGAGAATGCAGGGTTCTGCCACTGCCCTGGCTCTGATGGGGTTGGGGAGGAGGCGGGAAGGGCCGAGGAGCCTGACGGCCTTGAGTTCCAGGGCTTAGAGGAATCCTGAGCTGGCTTCTCCCACCCCCAAACTGTGACCGCTGTTCATCTTTCTCAGGAACCCATTGTACAGGATGGAGAGCTTCTGCCCACCCCTCTTCACTCCCATGGAGACAAAAAGGGGAGGCTGCTGAACTTGGATGCTCATGGGGGTCATTGACAGAGCTGAGGAACTGCAGGCTTGCCCTAGGGAAGCCCTACACTGCCTGGCTTAATAGGACTCAAAAGCAAACTCAAAAAAAAAAAAAAGAAAGCAAACCCTGGAAAAAGCGACCTTAGGAAACTTTTTATAGTTCCTAATTTAGAGGGGGTGGGAATCTAATGTACATAAGACTCTAGGTCAATTGATATTTACAGATGATTTGGGGCAATGGAAATATGTTTCAGAGAACAGTTTGGTAACAGGCAGGAAAAGCCACTAAAATGTTCATATTTTTTGCCTCACTAATATCACTCTTGGGAATTCATCCTCAACCAATTTTTTTAAGAAAGAGAAGGAAAACTGCTTTATGCACAGAATATATTCAGAGTGGTATTATAATTATGGGAAAGCTAGAAGCAATTTAAATAGTCAACAATTGCTGAAACAAATCATGGCAGATCCACTTAACAGATTAATCCATTTAATCCAGCCACAATTAACCATCTGTGTGAAACTGTACTGGAAGATGGGGAAGTGTTTATGGAATAATACTTGGAAACAATCAGCAAAAATGAATATATCTAGACTGTAGTTACAATTGTGTCAAAAACACATGCTTGGACAAAGCCTGAGAGCACAGAGAAGAATCAGAGGTGATAAAAAGTTGAGTTCAGGAAAAAAAATCTTAAAGGAAACCCCACTTTTTAATGTTACCTCAGCAATAGCAAAAATAAATAATAACAACAAAGCATAGACATCAGGGTGCTCATCTTGGCTCACTTCCTTGGCTTTCCTTGGTGGCTTAAATTAGATTCTCCCAACCTAGATGCCAAGACATACCACTGTGCCATGGAAGGGTTCCAAAGAGCATGATGTCCCACCTACTGGACCCTCTCCACCGGGCTGGCCACTTGAGCCCCCCTAAGCCGTTAATCCCCAGCTTTGAGTCACCTTGTCTCTTTCCTCAGGGAACCAAAGTGTGGGAAAGGTCAGAACGCGTGGCCTGGGTGAGGGGACTCCCCATGAAGCTCATCCCCTGGTTCATTTACCACACACACCCCATGGCAACTCAGGAGCTGGGCCCTGACCCTTCAGCGCTAGGGCATTCAGTTCTGCACTCAAGCATCACTGACTGCTCTCCTCCCAACCAAGCCCCAGTGTGAAGGGTCTCTGACTCTTCTACCTTCATCATGCACAGCTGCTCAAAGCCTGCATTTAGGATAGGTTATGCCTTGTGATGCCATGTCCATCCTTCCCCTTTCCCCCTCCTAGGGAGGATGAACTTGTATGTATTTACAGCAGATACTCAAACATACACTCAGGATGACAGGCGCAGCCACAGCAAAGCGTCTAAAGAGAGGAAGAAGGAAGCAGGGATGAGAAAACCACCTGCACACAAGCACCTGTGTCCTCCCATAACCAGAATACATCATGACCAGGTGTGCTTTGGCTCAGCACATTATTTAGCATCAGTAACAGTAACCTAAAGATATTAACCAGTTCCTGATGCAACGACAACCTGCTGCACAAGGGCTTTAAAGCAACAACATTCTCTCTTGCCCCTTTTCAGCATCACTCGATCCCGTGTTCACAGTAAATTCCAGAGCTTGGCTAAACAAGCAAAGAAAAAAACTTTCCCAAAGTCCAAGATCCACGCGGTCAGCCCTGAGAGACCTGCTGAGCAGAGGCATGAAGTACACCCCATGTTTCCCACCCCGGGGCTTTGCTCACTGAACTCTTTGGACAGTACACCTGAGAGGTTAAATTGTGTCGGATCCGGTGCTGTTTATTACAGACAACTCCCACTGAGGGAGATGCAAAAGTCACCCTCGCTGCTTTGTGGTTAGCAGGGAGTAAACACCCCTACAGAAGTGCAGCTCAGTGGCAAAGAAATGAAGACCTGCACACCTGCACAAGAAACTTGGGAAAGAAAACCTCTTGGGGAAGAAAAGGAGTCCTTCCACTCAGGAAGCCTCTCTCAGGCTGCGCTTTCTGCTGTGTAACCCACTCTCAAGAATGGAGAAGACGAAGGAAAAAATGAAAACCAAAAGGAAACAATCCCCACCTGCTGCTTACGTGTGTTATGATCAGCAGAGAAAATGCAAGTGCGTGTGAGCCCACTCTTGTACCTCCTTTGGCAGAGGAGAGCAGATCCCCAAGGCACTTGTTAATTGTGTAAACCATCTCCCCACCCTCAGCCATACAGAGAGCACCAACACACACATGCACGCCCACCTCACAGCCAAGCCCCCTCCCCAGCATTCCTTTCCCAGCTGCAGAGAAAGCACAGAATGCTACTCACATGTGGCAGCTTCAGCTTCCCTTTCCCTCTCCCCAGCCTGAGCACCGGCTCCGGATGCTGCTGCTGCTGCTGCTTTTCCTGTTGCAAGTGAAACAAACCTTCATCGACAGAGATGGTTTTTCTCTGGGCTGCTTTGTCTGAGGTTCCCCAGATGAACACCGACTCGCTTATGTCATTATCCGATTTCGATAGCTCCCCTAACACAGGCAGGGCTTTGGGGCTGTCATCTTCCACTGGCTGGGCTTCTGCTGAGAGAAACAACAGACCTGAAACTGACAACTGATCGCATCAAAACACTCCAGGGGATGGCAACCCAAGACTACGAAGTAACGTGTTAGCTTGCAGGGATACCATGAACAGCCGAGGATCATCTGTCTTCCACTGGCACTGCGAGTGTGACCAAGTGGAAGAGACATTATTTATGAACTTACAGCTTCCAGAATGTCTCCAAGTGAAGCCATATGGGCATTATAAAGCCCGGTGTCACAGAAGGACCCTGAAGACCTCGGACATGCTCAATATGGGTGAAATCAATCAGGGCATAATGTAATTTGGTGGTTAAAAGTAGAAAGTCTGTCTAAAAGACAGGTACAAATGTGAGATCCATCACTTGTCAGCTGTGTGAATTTGGGCAAAGTCCTTTTCCTCTATGAGCCTCTTCAGCTTCACATTCGAGTTACTTATACTTAGCCTGTAGGAAATGTGCAGGAAGTGAGACGGCATATATAGATTATTAAGTTCAGTGCAAGGTAGGCACCCATAAGAGAAATAAAGATCCCTTACACAGTAGTAGCATTTCTTCACTTGGGTAACTCCTCATCTTTTAATAAGAACTTTGTGTACATATTATAAAACTGCAGGACAATCCTAAAGGTCCATCTAATCACTTGCTTCCTCAGAGGAAACAGTTTTAGGTATGCTCTGATTTTCAGGTCTCAAAGCCTGTCAGATGCCAGCATGTCCGTTTTTCAGATATAGGAAAGGGAGCTGCTGATAAAAATTGCTCGGCGGGGGCAGGATACAGCCTTTCACGGCTTTCGTTACCAATCCAAAAGGGAGTTGCTTCTTGGTGAGTGTTTAGTCAGAGACAACACCAAGGAAAATTATCACACAAAGTGAAGCTTTCATTTGCAGCAAATAAGGAGGTCATGGGGAGTCATTTCCCAAAGCCATGGCTCCATGTCAAGGAAAGGATGCTTCTTTTATTCGGGCAGGGGATGAATATTCAAGCAGGAAAACTTTTAAATGTATGTATTTTTAATTGGAGGATAACTGCCTTATGATATTGTTTTGGTTTCTGCCATATGTCGACATGAATCAGCCATAGGTATATGTATATCCCTTCCCTCATGAAACTTCGTTCCATCCCTCTAGGTTGTCACAGACCACTGAATTTGAGCTCCCTGCATCATACAGAAAATTCCCATTGGCTGTCTAAATTTGCATATGGCAATATGTATGTTTCAATGATACTCTCCCAACTCATCCCACCTTCTCTTTCTCCTCTGTGTCCACAAGTCTCTTTTTCTATGTCTGCATCTCCACTGCTGCCCTGAAGGTGGGTTTGTCAGTCCCATCTTTCTATATAACCCATATATATCCAGTAATATATGGTATTTGTCTTTCTCTTTTTGACTTACTTCACTTGGTGTAATGGGCCCTAGTTTCATCTAGAACCTTATTAGAACTGAGTCAAATGTGTTCCTTTTTAGGGATGAGTAATATTCCATCATGTATATGTACCACAGCTTCCTTATCCATTCATCTGTCAATGGACATCTAGGTTGCTTTCATGTCCCAGCTATTTTAAATAGTGCTGCAATGAACATTGAGGTACATGTGTGTTTTTTGATTATGGTTTCCTCTGACTATGTGCCCAATGGTGGGATTGTTGGTTCTTAGGGTAGTTTTGGGCCTCCCAGGTAGTGCTAATGGCAGAAGGTTGGCTTGCCAATGCAGGAGACATAAGAGACATGGGTTCAATCCCTGGGTCAAGAAGACCCCCTGGAGGAGGGCGTGGCAACTCCCTCCAGTATTCTTGCCTGGAAAATAACATAGACATAGGAGCCTGCCAGGCTACAGTCCATAGGATCGCAAAGAATAAGACACCGCTGAAGCAACTTAGCACACACACAGAGTAGCTTTATTCTTAGTACTTTAAGAAATCGCCGCGCTGCTTGTCTCCATAGCAGCTGTGTCAATTTGCATTCCCGCCAACAGTGCAAAAGGGTTCCCTATTCTCCACACCCTCTCCAGCATTTATTGTTTGTAGATTTTTTTGATGATGGCCATTCTGACTGGTGTGAGGTGATGCCTCATTTTAGTTGTGATCTGCATTTCTCTAATAGTGAGCGATATTGAGCATCTTTTCATGTTTATTAGCCATCTGTATGACTTTGGAGAAATGTCTGTTTAGATTTTCTGCCCACTTTTGGATTGCATTGTTTGACTTTTTGGTATTGAGCTGAAAGAGCTGCTTGTATATTTTGGAGATTAATCAATTGTCAGTTGTTTCATTTGCTATTATTTTCTCCCATTCTGAGGGTTGTCTTCTCACCTTGTTTGTAGTTTCCTTTGCTGTGCAAAAGCTTTCAAGTTTAATTAGGTCCCATTTGTTTATTTATTTATTTTTTTATTTCCTTACTCTAGTAGGTGGGTCATAGCAGATCTTACTGTGGTGTATGTCAAGGAGTGTTCTGCCTAGGTTTTCCTCGAAGAGTTTTATAGTTTCTGGTCTTATATTTAGGTCTTTAATCCATTTGAGTCTGTTTTTGTGTATGTTGTTAGGAAATGTTCCAATTTCATTCTTTTACATGTAGCTGTCCAGTTTTCCCAGCACCACTTAGAGAAGAGACTGTTTTTTCTCCATTGTATATTCTTGCCTCCTTTGTCAAAGATAAGGTACCCATTGATACATGGGTTTCTCTCTGGGCTTTCTATCTTGTTCCGTTGGTCTATGTTTCTGTTTTTGTGCAGTACCATGCTGTTTTGATGAACGTAACTTTGTAATATAGTCTGAAGTCAAGCAAGTTGATTTTTCCAGCTCCATTCTTCTTTCTCAAGATTGTTTTGGCTCTTCAGGGTCTTTTGTGTTTTCACACAAATTGTGAATTTTTTTTTGTTCTAGTTCCATGAAAAATACCATTGGGAGTTTGATAGGGATTGCCTTGAATCTACAGATTGCTTTGGCTAGTATAGTCACTTTCACAATATTGATTCTTCCTGTCCAGGATCATGGTATATCTCTCCACCTGTTTGTGTCATCTTTGAATACTTTCATCAGTGTCTTATAGTTTTCTGCTTACAGGTCTTTCATCTTTTTAGGTAGGTTTATTCCTAGGTATTTTATTCTTTTTGCTGCAATGGTGAATGGGATTGTTTCCTTAACTCCTCTTTCTGGTTTTTCATTGTTAGTGTATAAGAATGCAAGGGATTTCTGTGTGTTAATTTTATATCCACAAGCAGAGAAGTTTTGTCATTACAATGAAGGCAGGCAGAATCTTGTGTGTGCAGTTTGGGAATAAGCTTCTTCATGCATTCTATGTTACGTTAATGGAGCTGAAGCTCCAACTGGGGAGGAGAGTTTGGCATTGAAATGAAGCAAAGGTAACTTTTGGACATTCTGGTTTGTCTGAACAAGCTCTAGTCTTGTGGTCAAGCTCAAGGTTTGAACCTATCAGAAGGCTCTTGATAACATATCATCTTGGAGCTGTCTGTACCCTGAAAAGAAACAACTCAAAAAACAGCACTGGGTACTTTCGGCACTGGAGTCCCTAAGGAACACAGTGGCCTCTCTTCATCTTATTCTGCATGAACCACTCAAGGACATGGCTGATCAATGACACTTTCCTTCTGAAATAGACTAGTGGAAACAGAATGGGAATCTTCTTTCCCTGAAGGGATTCTTTTAGGAGAGTTGGGATTTCTAATGATTGATAGGTTATGATAAGGGGGTCCTCAGTAAAGAAATGTGTACTCATTTTAAAGAGTAAAAGAGGATATGTCCAAATGATGAGAAAATCCAGACTGTTACTGCTCAGTGGACCCCTGAGGCATTCTAGTCTTAACTTGGCTTTTCCCAGTTGAGAACATTGCTGTTCAGAAGCTGGTTTCATCTCCCATTTCACTGATTCATCTCCCATTTCACCACCCACAAAGAAGAATGCCTGAACAAATGCCAATTGATGTGTGCAGGGATTTTTACCCTTCTGAGGTAGTTTCAGTGAAGCCAACATCAAATACACCCAGGGATGGCAAAGGGATCAGCCCAGTCTATCATGTTCCATGTCACCCCACAAAGGTTGTTAGATGGATACTATGCATTTGGGTCCCAGCCACAAGCCACTGCTCTCCAGGTGAATCAGGGTGAATGAACAAATGGTAAAAACCTGGATTAGAGCAATTGCTGATAAAAGCTTCATCCATGGGTTTGATGATCATCTAAGCTATGAAGGGAACACTGGGGAGGAAAAGAAATAACTAGTTAACCAAGTTCCAAGTCGGTTCCTTGAAAGAGCCTAGAAAATCTCGACAAGATCCCACAAACATGGAAGGACCATTCTGTGAGGAATGTGTGTCATGTACTTAACACAGTCTGCTACATTATAGATGCTCAATAAATGTTAATGATCAATAACAATACCAGTAATAACCAATAAGGAGAAGGTGAAGGAATTTCTATAATTTGAGCTCATAAGTTGTACGAAGCATGAAACACGAACCTTTTACTGTGTTGTCTCATTCAATCCTCACAACAGCCTTGGAAGAGAGATATAATGCCCATCATGAATAAGAAGGTGGAGGCATAGGAACTTCAACAGTCAGAAGAGAATATTCACAAAGTCCTACCGCCACATTTACCCAACTACCAGTATCTGTGCCTGTAGACACTGCTCGCTCTGGTTACCGTGTCCATTTTTCCAAAGGTTGCCTCAGCTATCCAAGGAAGTTACTGCAGCAATATGCCTGTGTCTTTCCATTGCCATTAGTTTTTTCTCCTGTACCACACAGTTCTCAATGCCTTTATGCTATTTGTTCTCCTATATTTAAAAGACATCTTCAGCTGATCCCATATCCCCCTCCAGGTTCTGTCTGTTTATATGCTCTCTTATAATAGCAAAGATTCTCTTGAGAAGTGTCAAAACTCATTGTTTAAAGCCTCCTTTTCTCCTTAACTCATGACAATTCAGTTTTTACTGCTGTCTCTCTACCCAACTGCTGTCATCAGTCACCAACAGCCTCCACACTGCTATGTCAGTCCTCATCTTTATTTGACCTGCCACCATCAACTGACAGGTTACTCTATTCCTCTTGGAACACTTTCTTCGGTTGGTTCTAGGTCCCCATGCTACCCTGGTTTTCCTTCCCCCTTACTGGTTGTCCCTTCCAAGTTTTCCATGTGAGTTCCCACTCCCTATTGTAGAGACATTGCTAGGAAGGGGCTTAGAAGCTCAGACTCTGAAGCCAGATAGTCCATGTTGGAATTCTGGCTACAGAACTCAGCAAGTAGGTGACATCAGACAAGTTACTCTTTCTGTCAATTTCCTAATCTACAAAATAAGGGTACTATTAATAGTAGTACTTACTTATTAAAGCACTTATTAAAAATAGTACTTTATGGAGTTGTCATGGAAAATAAATAAATTCGTATGTGAAAGCACCCAGAGCAGGGTCTATAGTGCATGGTAAACACTTTCTGAGCATTATGTTTACTACCCACATCTCAATTCAGGTGCCTAAGGGCTCAGCCCTTGGACAGCTCTCTTCTTTGGTGATCTCATTCTGTCTCGTTCCTTTAAACAACGTGGTAAGGCAGATTTAAATCTACAGTCAGGACCTCTCCTGTACAAAGTAGACCCAGTGATCTAATTAGTATCTTCTCTTACATGTCTAATGAGTACCTCAAAGTCAATGTATCCAAAACCAAATACCTGGCTTTCTCAACTAACTTGTACCTCCGACTGTTTTTCTCTCAGTTAATGATGACTCCATCCTTCCAATTTTCAGGTCCAATTCCTTTTAACACTTGGAGCTGGCTCATACCACTCTCTGCTTAAAACTCTTCAAAAGCATCTCATCTCACTTGGGGAAAAAAAAGGCTAACGTTCTTATTGACCTACAAGGTCCATTCCTCTGCATTCCATCTTCTTATACCTCTTTGGCCTCACCCCTTATTACTCTTTCCATTACTCCCAATGCCCTAGACAGACAGTCTTCTTGATACTCTTTAAAGAGCACCACATTCAGCCCACTCCAGGGCTTTGAACTTGCCATTTTCTATGCCTGGAGCATTCTATCTACTTGTGCCTCCTTGATTCATTTCTTCAGTCTTCCCAATGCCACTTTCTCAGGGGCACATTCCCTGATCAGCCTGTTTAAAACTGCTCTATTCCTCGAACTCCCTATTTCCTAACCATATGACCCCCAATAACATACTATATATTTCCTCTGTGTGTGTGTGTGTGTGTGTGTGTGTGTGTGTGTGTGTGTGAGACTCTTCTTCCAAAGTCTCCCTTTATGAGAATGTAAGCTTGATGGGAGTAGGGTTTTCTCCTCTTTCTCACCACTGTTCACCAAGTGCCTAGAATAGAGCCTGCATCATATAGGTGCTCATCACATATTTCTTTACTTGATGGATGGAATTAAAAGGATTAAACCTCTCACCAGTGGCTGCAGAGTCAACAGATGATAGAATCAGACTTCTGCAGGTCTTTCTGCTTACATAGTCCTTGCTCTTTGCAATGCACCTGCACCAGCTCCATCATGGTGCTGTGTAAACCACTCTAGACTAAGTGTCCACCAAAGCAATGTTTTAATTGTAATGACTGGTGGGTCTTATGCTACATTTCAGCAGTTTTAGGTTGCACATGTGTCATTGCTTGCTAACATTTCTATCAACAAAATACTTTGTGAATTGTGAGTGTATTTTACCAAAAAGAAGAAAAGCCACTTTATTGCTTTGAATAGATTTATTGAAATCAATGTTCTGGCTGAAATGAGGATTTTTCTTATGGTAGATGACCTTGACTGTCCATTCAAAGATAAAAAGCAGCAGTAACACTTTTAAAATTACTTTTTGTGCACCAAATTATTTGAGAAATAATAAACAATGGCTGGGAATAATTGAATTTTTGAAACATGTTTTAGAAATTGTAATTGAGTGCTAACAGGGACCAAAGACTCTGCAATTTGGTTTTAACAACATATGGGAAAATTAATTTGCTTTTTCTTTGTAACTTTTCATTTGTTACTTTGAGAACATCTCAATGTAGATGAATCAATCCAGTGGGAAGAACTTGCTCATGGGAAGTGTGCTAGGAGCCCCTCCATTGGGGGAAATGAAAGTGACATCTGGTTAGGAGTCAAATTCTAGATTTCATTCCCAGATCTGCCCGAGTACCTGGGCATCCTTGGGGAAAGCTCTTCAAGACTCTTGGCTCAATTTCTTTATCAATATAAAGAAGGCTGGACCAGCTTATCTCTGTTATTGCTTTTAGGTCTGAGTTTCTATTAGATCATAAGTTCTGTTTTCAGTTGTGAGGGTGGACATGTGCTGTACTGAAACCAAGTGACTGATAACTAAATTTAAGCAGGTAGACTCTGGTTATAAGCAGACCAAACTCATTTGGTCTGTATGAGAAATTATTTGTTCATTCATTTATCAAGTATCTACTATATGTTTACCACTCTGTTACATGTTGAGTATACAAAGAGGAGTAAATCAGTCTTTGTTTTTAAAAGATTTCATAGCCTAGTATGGAATGGAGCAAAGCATGAGACAGCTATAATGCTATAATGGTGCAGGAAATAGATGAGAGCCATTTGATTAAGTCTGGGAATTCAGGATAGCTTTTCAGAGGAAGTGACCCTTAAACTCAAATCTTGAAAAATGAGAAAAAATAAGAAAAGTAGAAAAGGATGAAATTGGTGGTCCAGATGGAGAAAATATCACCTATAAAGGTGAGAAAGCAGCCAGAATCAACCAAGTTTAGCCAACTGAGATGTGGGAATATTAATCTGACTTTATATCTCACTTCTGTTATTCTCTAAAAGTTTTAAAGTCCTTGTCTTTGTTCATCACGGGGATAGAGAAAGAGATTTGGGCCTCAGAGTCTGGTCAGCTTTTTTGTGTATAAAAGAATGCAGAGGAATTGACCAAAGTAAGATCTGTCAGTTATCCTTACAAATCTTTGCTGATGTTGTCCTTCTGTCCTGCCATCCCTGACTCTAAACTTCCTGCTGAGTAAGTTACGCCAGTGTATACAACCATTCATTATGTGTTAACGTTCATCAAGTATGGATGTAAGCAGTCTGAATCAACCTCATGTAAGGAAATGTTTTATCATAAGGCTTAGGTCTGGGCACTAGTATCAGACATTATGGGCTGAGTCCTGACTCAAAACACTTTCTTCATCTGTGAAATGGGAGATAATAATAGTGCTTATTTAGAGGTTTGTGAATTAAATAAGAGCATCCATATAAAGCTCTTAGCACAATGCCTGGCACAGAGGAAGAGCACGATACTTTCCAGTTGTTTATTTCAGACATTTGCACTTACTTAGAAATCCTAAACTAATTTAGTGTTGGGTCACTTGACTTGATGTACTTTCTATATTAAATTATGAAAGTTGAAATTAAATTGTTAGGCTTTAACTATAATGCAGAAACCATTGCTTGAGCAATTGTTAAAACAACCCTATCAGATCTTAACTTGACAATTTTCAGTTATTGGATGACCACAGTCAAGACTGAGACACATGGATCCTGAGCCAAGACTAGGGCTGGATCTGCCAAAAGATGCTTCTTTCCTTAAAGTCACTTGACATTTACAAACTCTTTTCCATTTGCCTTTCTTAAGGGAAAGAATTTGTCTTCAATTTTATATCCCCAAGATTTAGCCCAGTGTATGGCAATCATAGAAAATGGAAAACCCACTCCAGTATTCTTGCCTGGGAGATCGCATGAACGGAGAAGCCTGGTGGGCTAGTCCATGAGGTTGCAAATAGTTGAACACAATTTAATGACTGAACAGCAGCAGCAGGCCACAGTGGATCCCACTTACACCGTGGAGATATCCAGCTATGTATGTTCACTGACTGCCTATCACTACAAAGCTACAGGGAATATCTGATGTCACCTCACCATTATAGAATGCCGGGCCAGTGTAGCAAGTTGGCAAGACATTGAACCATGGAGAAAGGACTTGAAAAGGCAGTTTTTTCATCCTCTATGGGACTCTTGTTGAAGTTTCCATGTTTGGGGTTTAAGAGGCTTGCTAAGCCTTTTGCAAGGATTTTTAAGATTTGGCAGGAGCTCATTATGGACAGGCAAAATCCCATGGTCACTGATCTGAGTACATTCTTCAGAAGGAAAAGAAGACACAGAGCTGCACTTACTGAATCCCTGAACCATATCTCCCAATCTACTGCTCTTCCCAGAGAAAATATTCTTTCAGCTAATTCCTATGAATTCTGACTTTCATGAGATGTATATGTTAGATTGCTCATTTCTATCACACTTAAGCCAGTATCCTACAGACAATGTCAGATGCTCAATACATTTCTATGGAATAGGTAAAAGCATATATGAAAGAATGTTTTTGTTCCCCTGGTTAAACAGGATTCATTTTCCTTCTGTCTCCACAAGAAACGGAATGCATTAAGCAATGCAGAAGCCACTTGCTGATGTATTTTAGGCAGGAGGGGCCACTGGCTCTCAGATTTCAGGGCTGATGTGTGGTGCCTCCAGTTTCAGCAGGATGTCACGTTCTTGGTAACAGCATCTGCTGTGCTTCTAACACACGGACACCCAGTGACAAACGCAGAGCCTCTGCTCTCCCAGGACCTGCGGAGGATGGGGGCGCCGTAGCTGGCAGGGATAGAATAAGCCCATATTTCGTAACAGTTACTCTGGATTATCAGGAAAGGTGGCAACAAAAACTATTAGCAAGTTGGTGGAAAGAAGATTTATGGCTTGGCATCTCAAAGGGGTGACAGGTTTCTCCTCCGATGAAAAATCACTTCTTTGGACCTGAGAAAAGGGCAGGCACCCTGCTCAGCAGATGGGAATCCATCAGGTTAGCTTCACTTTGGAACAACTCTTCGTCTCAATCTAAATGTCCCTGCAACTCCTGAGGACAAATAATTCCTAATTCTCCCAGGGAACATTGTAGATCCATAGAGCTGAACACAGCACACTGCTGACATTCATGGGCAGGTCTCAGTCCTCATTTGAACTACAGATAGTGCTTGATGCTGTTGAATTATCTCTTCCTTTCTGAACCATTCCTCTTCCTTTTAGCACTTCACTCTGCTTTTATTTATTTTTTTTAGCAAACAAAATTATTTTTCGTTGAATTTAATTTTTAGTTTTTATTGGGCCATAGTTGGTTTATGCTAACTAACATAACACAATGTTACGTTAGTTTCAGCTGTACAGAAAAGTGAATCTGTTGTACATATGACTTCACTCTGTTTTGATTGTCTCGTTATCTCACAAGCCCCTCTTCTCAGTTTCCTATGTGAATTCTGTGTTTCTGTCCAACTTTTTTACACTGGAGTTCTCCAGTATTCTCCTCTCCATCCACACCCTCTCCCTTAGGACGCTCATCCAACCTGAGACAATCAAATGCCCTCTGAACCCTGTGGGACACATTCTTGACATTGGTATGTCCACCTCCCCTGAACTCCAGGCTGATGTGCCGAGCTGTCCACTCTTTGTCCCAAAGTGGATGTTTACTACACGCATCTCCGGTGAACACCAAATGTCTGATCCAGCCCATTCCCACAGCCAAGATGGCTCTGTCTTGAGTCAAAATCATCTTAGATTTGTCAGATCCTGCATCGTGCAATCATCCTGATCTTCTTTCCTTCATATCCCAATCTAACCCTCATTTCAAACATGATCAGCGCTACTGCCCTCAAGCCTGCAGTGTAACGCTGAATCTGAGCCCCGTGACTGTCTCCTGCTGAGGCTGCAAGCAAGCCTCCTAATTGACTGCTGGCTTCTGCCTGAGACCCTACACAGCATGAGGGAGGCTCCTGAAAGGTGATTCTGATGTTTAACACAAGTCAGAGTGATCTTAATAATTTGAGTTCTAGTTCTTGAATCACTCAGAATAGAAGCCTCATGACCCTGGTCCCCAAGACCCTCAGAGAGGTCTGGTGCCCCTGGGCCTGCCGCTCACCCTGCACTCCTTCCCCGCTTCCTCCGGCCATTGCTGCCTCCTCCTCGTCCTGAAACATGTAAGGCAGGCTCCCCACTCAGTCTCCGCACTTGTTTTCTCCTCTGGGGGGTGCGGAGCACGAAGCTCTGCTAATGTTCAGGACTCATTCCTTCTTATTTCTCTGTATATAGTCTTTGGTGTTGCCCCTCGGGGGAGCTTTCCTTGGTCTTCCCTGTAGAAGAGCTTCCTGTCCCATAACAGATGACCCCATTTCTGCTCTTCTTTCTTGTGAAAGAACCGAGTATGAGTGGGTGGTAGGGGGAGGAAGAGGGGAGAGAAAAACTTACCAAGGGGAAGGGGCACACATTAATATTGCAAAATATCATCCAATCACAGCAAAACCCAGGAAATAAGGAGGAAGAGGAGCCAGTTTCATGATGGATTGGGGGCACACTACGTGTGGGAGGCCTGGCAGAGCTCCAGGGCAGAAATATCCAGCGGTCAGTTATTTTACAAGGTGAAACTCTTCAGGTCACCATGGCACTGAGGACAACTGGGCAGGCAGCCTGTCTTGTCAAGATGGGACGTGAAGGACATGGGAGGAGAGGGCTGCCATCACAGAGTTGAGGTCGGTGTGCATCTGGAAGCCAGCCCCTATGGCCGAATTGCATCATCCCCATCCCTCGCGTGTGCACGGCACTTCACAGAGTTTCGCGATTTGCTTTCATCCATATACCCTCATGTGACCTTCACGACACGGTGACTTCATCAGGATGAGCATCCTACAGCTGCATCATAGAGCAGAGACTATTCTCCACACAATCACACAAGAGGGGGAAAGGGGGCCACAGCTGGGAGCAAGTCCCCTGATCTTCCATCATATATCCCCACACTTTCTCTCTCATAGCCATTAGTTTAGGATGGTTCATAACTCGGGGTTCTTCATGATGGCCTTGGGGAGTCCAGAACCCTCTAATGTTGTAGAAAGCATTGGGTCTGTCTATATATATGCAATGTGTTGTTTCTTTTGATTGAAGTTTCCATAGCTTCTATGAGATAATTATGTAGTTTGTTATGCCAAAATCATTAAGAGCACACCATCAGGACACTGTTCTTTAAAGTGTTTTACCTGGGCCACTGACATAAACAACAATAAGAACAAGCGACAACAACAACGACGCTAGTAATATTTGTTAAAAAAAAAAAGTACATCTGTGCTTCCTAGACCTCACCCCAAGTTATTCAGCTGGGTATAGCCAGGAATCTGCATTAAGTGCAGATATCTCAGGATGTTTTAGGCGTGCAAATCTTTGTTGGCTACAGTTGACCTAAAGTGAATCTCCAAGTACACTCTTAAACACAGTCCCCCCAGGCTGTGAGTTACAGGACCCTGGCCAGCATCATCAGCTTTGCCCCAGGAGGATCAGGCTGGCTCCGAGGAGGCCTCCAGACTGCACAGGACCCAGCAGGTCTTCCCTGGGCCTTCCCTCCTCAGGAGCAGTGAGCAGGGCCCTGACATCCTGGTGGTTTTCCTCCTCTGCCAGCCCATTTCTGCAGCCCAAGCATCAGTTCTTGTGCAGCCCGTCACCCACTTGACTTGGGGGCAGGTGCTGGTTATCAGCATGGGTTGGAAGAGGACATCTTGGGCTCCTCCAGAAGCTGTCTCTCTTATGGATACAGTGGAATGAAGGCCAGCAAACTTTTTCTCTAAAGGGCCAGACAGTCAATGTTTTAGGCTTTGTGGGCCATCTGGTCTCTGTTGCTACTACTCCACCACTTTAGCTCAAAAGCAGCCAAAGGCAAAATGCAAATGATGGGCATGGCTGTGTTCTCTGGAAGCTTGACTCAGAGAAATAGGCAATCAGCTGGTCTGGGTCACCAGCCCTACTCTGCCAGCCTCTGGGTGGAAACTAAGCACTTTGATTTCCTATTTTTCTGATAAAAGGAAGTAATGAGGTGAGGAGTCCAAAGAAAGTGAAAATATCAAAAAAAGCATAAACCTCACATTCCACTCACTCTATCTATAGCTTTGGACAGCATTGCACTTTTCTTGTGGCTGATGATCTCGTTTTCTAATTATGTTTTGCTCAGGATATTAATATGGGTTTAGACTCTCTGAGCAGACCCCACTGGGGCTCAGGAGGGGCCAGTGGTGAATATAAAAAGCAAAGTGAGCAAGGTAAGCCTCCTGTTAAAATTAGCTGCAAGTAATTGGGAAAAGACTGCCTATGAAATGCCAGTGGGGATGTGAGACACCCCCATGAGTGGCTGTATGTTTATTAAATTTGAAAATGGCCTCTCTTGTTTTCATTTGCCTGAGCCCCCAAAGACTGTGTTCAAGCACGTGAAAGTCAGGACGGCAGGAGTCCTCCACTGAGCTGGGGGGATGAGTTCTACTTCCCAGAACCAGGAACATGTGGTGGGGGCGACAGTTCACATGTACTGATTGTCTCTCAGATGTTAGGCATGCCATGAGCCGCTTTACAAATAAAGACAATAACAACTAACATTTATGGAGTGCTTGCTCTCTGCTAATTATTTTACAAGAGTTGCATCATTTAAGCTTTCAAAGGACCCCCCCTCCCCCCGGTTTATTTCTACTACTATATTCTTTTTACAGATACTTAGGGAAATATCAATAATCTTAGATATGCAGATGACACCACCCTTATGGCAGAAAGTGAAGAAGAACTAAAGAGCCTCTTGCTGAAAGTGAAAGAGGAGAGTGAAAAAGTTGGCTAAAGCTCAACATTCAGAAAACTAAGATCATGGCATCCAGTCCCATCACTTCATGGCAATTAGATGGGGAAACAGTGGCAGACTTTATTTTTTTGGGCTCCAAAATCACAGCAGATGGTGACTGCAGCCATGAAATTAAAAGACACTCCTTGAAAACAAAGTTATGACCAACCTAGACAGCATATTAAAAAGCAGAGACATTACTTTGCCAACAAAGGTCCGTCTAGTCAAGGCTATGGTTTTCCCAGTGATCATGTATGGACGTGAGAGCTGGACTATAAAGAAAGCTGAGCACTGAAGAATTGATGATTTTGAACTGTGGTGTTGGAGAAGACTCTTTAGAGTCCCTTGGACTGCAAGGAGATCCAACCAGTCCATCCTAAAGGAAATCAGTCCTGGGTGTTCATTGGAAGGACTGATGTTGAGGCTGAAATTCCAATACTTTGGCCATCTGATGCAAAGAACCGACTCATTGGAAAAGACCTTGATGTTTGGAAAGACTGAAGGTGGAAGGAGAAGGGGACAACAGAGGATGAGCTGGTTGGATGCCATTACCGACTCAATGGACATGAGTTTGGGTAAACTCCAGGAGTTGGTGATGGACAGGGAGGCCTGGCGTGCTGCAGTCCATGGGGTCGCAAAGAGTCGGACATGACTGAGTGACTGAACTGAACTGAACTGAAGGGTAATAACTCCCTCCAAGTCACAGAATCATCAAAAACAGGCAGTCGAGAAGGAAATGACAACCCATTCCAGTGTTCTTGCCTGGAAAATCCCATGGGCCGAGGAGCCTGGCAGGTTATAGTCCAAGGATCATAGAGTTGGACACAACTGAGTGACCAAACCATGAAAACAACAAGGGCTCAACAGTGCCCACTTTTAAACACGTGGTTAATTTGCCCCCGTGTAGTCCATTTCATAGGAAACCTCCTCTGCAGGGGGTATTACCAGTGGTGTTAGTTGCATTTTACAGGTGAGAACCCTGAGAACACAAAGACTTCCCCATAGCTACACACAAGTCAGGGGAAGCCCCCAGTCTAGGTCTGTCTGACTCCAGATTCCTTTCACAGCTAGCCACTGCCTGGAATCCAAGGCTAAGCCATCCACCCACCTAAATCTCTATGTCTTCTCCTGCTGAGTTTGGTTAGCAGTCTCTGTCCTGTCTATCTCCCAGCACTTGATAGATCAAATAATAATCCAACACTTTCACAGTGATGTGCTTTAAAAATGATAAAGCACTGATTAATTGTAGCTTATTGGTAAGATATACAAGCTTTGGAGTCTGATAAATCTGGATTCAGATTTCTGAATCTGCCATTTGCCAGCTGGATGACTTTGGATAAGCTCATGAGGCTTTCTGGTTTTAAGTGTTTTTATCTGTATAGTTAGAATAATAATAATAATAGCTCCCTCACTATGTTGTTGTGAGGATAAAATGGGATACTGCTAGAGCTTGACATCTAAGAGAACAAAATGGTGTCATTCTTTCTTAATTTTTTACTGATTGCAGAGATCAAAGTATCCAGAGGTACTGGAGTAAGGAAATAAGGACTCTAGGAGTCCTTGGAAAGGGAAAAATCAGCAGCTCAGAAAGAGATGTTGGATAGAGATCACATCACAACCTTTCTTTCTGACTGGATGGCTGCTTTGTCTTGTTTCAGATGCCTCCACAGCTGTGGTTCTAGAAATATGTTATCAGACTCTATCAGAGTCTATGAAAACAATTCCCCTGCACCCTACTGAGTGATCTCTTTGCGTTCATCTAGAAAAGCACATAGCCATGAAGTCTAGGTAAACAGCATTTGCAACACGCTGGAGAGTGAGTGAGGAAAATCCCAAACTTCATTTCCAAACAATGGAGGAAAGGAGAGAAGCTACAGACCCAATCCCTTGCCTCCTGACCAACTAGTAGTCTACTAAGATAAGAAAGATTGGGGATTCCCGTTGGTTATGCAGCCCTTGTTGGCAGCTAAGTAATTATTCCAAAGATGGAGACCTTCGCTTGCAGAATCTGCTCTAAAGTCTCCTTGCAAACCGTGTTGTTGGCATTTATGACACACTCCACCTCAACGCGAACAAGATGGTGGTTTGCTTCCCAGGTAAACTTTCACATGCGGTGGCCCTGGAACAGTAGTCATCAGGACTAACGGTAGAATTTCAGCCTTTGTTCCACTGGGAAATGCATTTCATATCACATAGCAAGACAAGGAAGGACATGAAGGTCAGGAAGACTTGAATCACGGACTGCAGCAATTATCAGCCACTCAGGGCCATGCAGAGAGCCTGAGATACCATTTATGAGAGCACTAAACAGATGCAAGGCACTTCTGTTATTGCTGTTGTAATGGTAAGGGTAATGGAGATTACTGGTGATAAGGACCACGGTATTAACTTTCCATTGCAACCATAGAAGCTACCCTGTGTGTTTGAGAGGATAGGAGAGCATTAATGTGAGATATCTTTCTCCCTTTAGAGGACTTTGAAGGAATTCCCTCCACCTTGTCATTGTTTACTTGCTAAGTCGTGTCCAGCTCTTTTTTGACCCCATGGACTGCAACATGCCAGGCTCCTCTGTCCATGGGATTTCTCAGGCAAGCCTACAGGAGTGGATTGCCATTTCCTTCCCAGGGGATCTTCCCGACTCAGGAATCAAACCCATGCCTTCTGCATTGGCAGGTAGATTCTTTACCCCGAACAACCAGGGAAGTCCAGCTCTTCTACCTAAACCCATTTATACCACTGCTGATGGGAGACTGGCACTTTTCTTAAACTTGGGCTGCAATTATAACAGCCCCCTACATGGAGTACTGTCTTGTTTCAGGCATTGAGAGATATGTATTTATTGTTTGGGGTCCTTTAAAACTATGGAAAGTAAATATTGCACTACTATTTTATTAGCGAGGAAATTTGGACTGCAACAGGCTTACTCATGGGCCCGAGGTCACATAAGCATCAATAATAAGTGACAGTTGCTACTACAACCCAGGTCATTTTGAGTCCAATACTACCCATTTGCTATTACTGGTAGTCTTCTGTTTCCTTAACCTTTCTCCACTAAGTTTTCTCTCTAAACGGGTTAGTTCAAGAGCCACTTGTCCTGCACTAAACTTAGAGATCACAAAATTTTGTTAAAACCTGCTTCTGTCTGTTTGCCCAATTATCCAGTATCATTGCATAACCCCTCACATATTCTGTTCTGTCAAGCTTGAGCTTGAAGAAAGGATTGCAATGTGAGTATGTTTTATGATAGTCCCCGGTGACATTAGTGGCTTTGGATAAGGTTTCAGGATAATTCTTTAGGTCATTGTTCTATACCCACTTCCTTTACCAGCTGTCACGGTAGTTCATATCAAATTCTTTTTAATGGGAGGATCCATTTCTACCTCTACCTTGCCCCCTTCAACACACACACACACACAAACATTTTTTTTCACACTGCTTTCAAATGATTCCTTGTGAATTAGCTCTTTAATTTCCCTTATGGTGGAGGAGAGATCTACCCATGGAAAGTTAAAGAGATGCAGTTTATGATACAAGAACTATGTTGCTGCTGCCTCTGTCTTTACAATGTGTGCCCCTGGTTTTGAAAACTCATAGAAAAAATTTAATCATTAAATAAATCAATAAGGCCCAGACTCCTGTAGTTGCTAGAAGTATTTTCTTGTATGCAAAAAAGAGTAGACATGTATTTCTCTACAGGAGTATTTGCATAACCAATTCCAGAGGTTACAGCAATACACCTATTTAGCCCATTTTTCTACAGAGAAAACACATTCTGTTCAGAGTCTGGTTCTGTTCTGCCTGGAGGCACAGGGCATCAACTTCTCCTAGTATGATTGTCATGGTATCCTCAATTTAAGGTGGCTCTCCCTGCTTCTTGTACTATTATGCATCATATCTTATACTAAAATGTTTTGGTGTGTTTGCTTTCGTTTTGTTCAGTGTGGTGCATTTGTTTCAACTGATGCACCAATATATTACAATTAACAAGTATATAGTTCACATGAGGATTCACCCTTCAATGTACATTTTTATGGGTGTTGACAAATGTATCGTGACGTATATCTTCTGTTACTCTATCAAAACCCCTTATATTCCCCTTGTTCATCTCTCTCTCCCTTGTCCCCAAGCCCTGGCAGACACGATCTTCTCATTGTCTCCATGGCTTTGCCTTTTCCAGAATTTTATATAGTTGGAATTATACATTATGCAGCCTTTTCAGCTTGGCTTTGAAACAGTATTTTAACATAAAAATCAGCAAAACTATCAAATTCCCTAGGAGTGGTCTACCTCTTTGCATTAATTTTACAAGCTTCCTGAACAAAGGAGAATGGAGAGTGTTGATTTCGCTGCTGCTACTAATTTCTGGGTTGTCGCAGGAATGTTTTGAAAGGTGAAGTGTTTTACTATGGAGAGCTGAGTTAATCACTTTCTGCAATTCCATGATCACTGGCTCATTCAAGGCCTCTCATTCTTATTTGTTTGTTTTTCTAAATTCATCTGTCCATCCATCCATCCATCCATCCATAACTTTTCATTCTAATTTTACTGCACTGCCCAATCCTGCCATTCTAACATGTTGAACACAAATCTCTGAGATTTGTATATCCTCATAAAATTCAGTGCTCTTATTGTGTGAATGTTTTACATTTACTTGAATGGCACTGTGCTAATTTGGTCTCATTATGTTTTTATGTTCTCTAGTTGTTGCAAGTAAACAGCCTCATCTGTTGCTTCTTCCTGCTAAATAGCATCCAGATGGGCATCTTTCCTGCATCTTGCCTGTTCCTCAGGGATGGGCACCTTAGGTTCTCTCGACATCAGCAGTGTGATGATGAACAATTTAGAAGTTTTTAGTTTTAGAGAGTAGAAACCCATGAATAGTCATTTTTTCCTGTCTCAAAACCAACTTGAAAGAGAACCCAGCACTTTTGTTTAAGACATTCAAGAAATAGATTTAAGTCCACAAGAGCCTAAGGAAGAAAATGAATATTTTACTAAGGATTCAGTAGAAAGGCAAAAATGAGGATAAGCCAGTTATCCTCTGTCTGTCCACCTCTCAAGGGTCGCTCACAGCAAGTCTGTCTTGGTCCCTTGCCTTCCCTGTGGCCCCCAGATTTACATTCCACTTCAGTATAGGGATTGAGACTCCCCCAGTGGACTTCAGGAGTCTTCACATTCTTCCCCTGATTTGCAAATAAAAGATCCTCCTAGGGAGATGTCTTCTCCTTTCTGGCACGTGCATATCCAGTGGTGGGATCACATATGGGATTACACTTATGGTGTTTACATGCTTTTTATGTGTTAGCTTAATTTCTTACAATAATAGAAATACATCAAAATTTTAAAATGCAATAAACACATAATTAGAAAACATCATCATACTTTTTGTTGTTCAATCGCTCAGTCATGTCTGTGTCTTCGCAACCCCATGGACTGCAGCACATCAGGCTTCCCTGTCCTTCACCATGTCCCAGAGCTTGCTCAACTCATGTCCATTGAGTTGGTGATGCCATCTGACCATCTTGTCCTCTGTCGTCCCCTTCTCCTCCTGCCTTTGATCTTTCCCAGCATCAGTGTCTTTTTTAATGAGTCAGCTCTTTGCATCAGGTGGCCAAAATATTGGAGCTTCAGCTTCAGTATTTGTCCTTTCAGTGAATATTCAGGATTGATTTCCTTTAGGATTGACTGGTTTGATCATCTTATTAGGCATCTGTAATTATTATTTATGTTAACTTTTATCATGTTTTACATAAATTAACATAGCTTCTTCTTTAATCAGCCCAATGAGGAAAATGACATTTATTTCATCATGTATGCATATTCTATTTATAAGTATTTATTATATGCCAAGTACCTCTGTTCTATGATATGCATATGATGTTTGATGTTTTATTCCATCTCTAGAAGAGCCCTTTGAACTTTTTTAAAATCCCATTTTGTAAATGAGAAGTTCTAGGCTCAGACTGAAGGTGCACTTCCTCAGTCATGGAGACCCTGATCTAGGAGAAGATCAGTCTGGAGACTTGCCTGGGTCTCCTTCACAGCTTGGACTTCCCAGGTTGTGCTAGTGGTAAAGAACCCACCTGCCAACGCAGGAGACAGGGGACTCGGGTTCGATTCCCGGTTCTGGAAGATCCCCTAGAGGAGGTCATGGCAACCCACTCCAGTATTCTCTTCTGGAGAATCCCATGAACAGAGGAACCTGGCGGGCTACAGTCCATAGCATTGCAAAGAGACGGACATGACTGAAGTGACAGCACACACAGCATGCATGCCTTTACAGTTTAACTGGTTAAAATTTTTAAGGTAGAATAATCCATTCAGCAATGAGGGAAAGAATTCCATGTCCTTTGATACTCAGTAGAATTTAGAATCATGCGTGTGCAGATTTTGAGAGCCAACAGGCATGCTCACACATGATATGAGTGGGATGTTCTTGATAATTTGAGTAAGAAGAGCATCAGGAAATACTGTCTGTAACATCAATTGACATTAGTGTCCTTGGAAGTCACCCATCAAAGGCCAGTACGACTCTTCACTTATTGTGACCTCTCATGTTACCCTTCACAGTTCCCCAGCCCCCATATTGAGATGAGGAAGCCGAGGGCCAGGGAGATGAATGAAGTAGCTGAGTCACAGAGTTTCAACTTTGCTGCACTTCAGATTTGAAACACTTTAGGTGCTTAAAAAATATCAACACCTATCTCGCACCAAATACATCAGAACCTGTAAGGGTAAGGGCTGGGCACTAGCATTTTTAAAAAGCTCCTATATTTCTGTCTTTGTGCCAGTACCATACTGTCTTGATGACTGTGGCTTTGTAGTAGAGTCTGAAGTCAGGCAGGTTGATTCCTCCAGCTCCATTCTTCTTTCTCAAGATTACTTTGGCTATTCGAGGTTTTTTGTATTTCCATACAAATTGTGAAATTCTTTGGTCTAGTTCTGTGAAAAATACCGTTGGTAGCTTGATAGGGATTGCATTGAATCTATAGACTGCTTTGGGTAGAATAGCCATTTTGACAATATTAATTCTTCCAATCCATGAACACGGTATGTTTCTCCATCTGTTTGTGTCCTCTTTGATTTCTTTCATCAGTGTTTTATAGTTTTCTATGTATAGGTCCTTTGTTTCTTTAGGTAGATATACTCCTAAGTATTTTATTCTTTTTGTTGCAATGGTGAATGGTATTGTTTCCTTAATTTCTCTGTCTGTTTTTTCATTGTTAGTATATAGGAATGCAAGGGATTTCTGTGTGTTAATTTTATATCCTGCAACTTTACTATATTCATTGATTAGCTTTAGTAATTTTCTGGTAGAGTCTTTAGGGTTTTATAGATCAATGGAACAGAATAGAAAGCCCAGAGATAAATCCACGAACCTATGGACACCTTATCTTTGACAAAGGAGGCAAGGATATACAATGGAAAAAAGACAACCTCTTTAACAAGTGGTGCTGGGAAAACTGGTCAACCACTTGTAAAAGAATGAAACTAGAACACTTTCTAACACCATACACAAAAATAAACTCAAAATGGATTAAAGATCTAAATGTAAGACCAGAAACTATAAAACTCCTAGAGGAGAACATAGGCAAAACACTCTCCGACATAAATCAAAGCAAGATCCTCTATGACCCACCTCCCAGAATATTGGAAATAAAAGCAAAACTAAACAAATGGGACCTAATGAAACTTAAAAGCTTTTGCACTACAAAGGAAACTATAAGTAAGGTGAAAAGACAGCCCTCAGATTGGGAGAAAATAATAGCAAATGAAGAAACAGACAAAGGATTAATCTCAAAAATATACAAGCAACTCCTGCAGCTCAATTCCAGAAAAATAAATGACCCAATCAAAAAATGGGCCAAAGAACTAAACAGACATTTCTCCAAAGAAGACATACAGATGGCTAACAAACACATGAAAAGATGCTCAACATCACTCATTATTAGAGAAATGCAAATCAAAACCACAATGAGGTACCATTACACACCAGTCAGGATGGCTGCTATCCAAAAGTCTACAAGCAATAAATGCTGGAGAGGGTGTGGAGAAAAGGGAACCCTCTTACACTGTTGGTGGGAATGCAAACTAGTACAGCCGCTATGGAAAACAGTGTGGAGATTTCTTAAAAAACTGGAAATAGAACTGCCATATGACCCAGCAATCCCACTTCTGGGCATACACACTGAGGAAACCAGAACTGAAAGAGACACGTGCACCCCAATGTTCATCGCAGCACTGTTTATAATAGCCAGGACATGGAAGCAACCTAGATGCCCATCAGCAGATGAATGGATAAGGAAGCTGTGGTACATATACACCATGGAATATTACTCAGCCATTAAAAAGAATTCATTTGAACCAGTCCTAATGAGATGGATGAAGCTGGAGCCCATTATACAGAGTGAAGTAAGCCAGAAAGATAAAGAACATTACAGCATACTGACACATGTATATGGAATTTAGAAAGGTGATAACGATAACCCTATATGCAGAACAGAAAAAGAGACACAGAAATACAGAACAGACTTTTGAACTTTGTGGGAGAATGTGAGGGTGGGATATTTCAAAAGAACAGCATGTATCCTATCTATGGTGAAACAGATCACCAGCCCAGGTGGGATGCATGAGACAAGTGCTCCGGCCTGGTGCACTGGGAAGACCCAGAGGAATCGGGTGGAGAGGGAGGTGGGAGGGGGGATCGGGATTGGGAATACATGTAAATCCATGGCTGATTCATATCAATGTATGACAAAACCCACTGGGAAAAAAAAAAAAACAAAAATAATAATAAAAAAAAAAATAAAATAAAAAGCTCCTAGCTGGTTGAGATGTCTAGCAGAGTGGTTAAGAGACTAGGCTTTGGAGTCATCCTTTCCAGGTTCAAATCCAAGGTCTTGTATTTAGTTATGCATTTCATTTTGCTGTGCTGGGTCTTGGTTGCGGCACATGGGCTGCAGGGCGCACAGGCGCGGTAGTTGCCAAGTGCACAGGCTTAGTTGCTCTGCTGTAGGTGGGATCTTTCCAGATCAGGGACAGAACCAGTGTCTCTTGCACCGTAACGTGGACTCAACCTCTGGACCACCAGGGAGTCTCGAAATCCCAGTTCTTTCATTTACTAGCTGTGTAACTTTGGGCAAGTTGCCTCATATCTTGGTGCCTCAGTTTCAAAATATAATTACTAGTATTTGCTTCATAGGATTTTTGTCAGGATTATGGGAATGTGGTTAGCAAATGGGAATAGTAACTATTAACAATTATCATCATCATCAATCTTGTCTCCTTGTCTTCTTACTGAGGCTCCCATCCCTAACAGTTTGCTTAATTTCCATTGCTTATTGACAAAATACATCCCCTGGGTCTTCAAAAGTGAAAAGTGAAAGTGTTAGTTGCTCAGTCATGTCTGACTGTGTGACCCCTGGACTGTAGCCCACCAGGCTCCTCTGTGCATGGAATTCTCCAGACAAGAACATTGGAGTGGGTAGCCTTTCTCTTCTCCAGGGGATCTTCCTGACCCATGGATGCAACTGGGGCCTCCTGCATTGCCGGCAGATTCTTCACCATCTGAACCATTAGGGAAGCCCTTGGTTCTGCAAACTCAGCCCTAAATCTGCATGGAGGCTAGGAAGGAGAACCAGGTGTGAGTGATGTCCTTAAGTGGGAAGGATGCAGCACGGAAGTACTTCAGTACTGAATTACCTTGGGTATTACCAGTCTTTCCCACTGGGATAGAAGACTCAGTAAACTTCCCTGAAAGGAAGAAGCATCATTGACACCCATCTGGATGGAGTTCCTTTGTGGAGAACCCAAACTATAAGGGTGAAAGGTCAGCCAGATTCAAAATCCTGGCTCTGCAGCTTTCTAGCTGTGTGGTCCTAGGAATGTTACCTAAACTCTTTGAGTTTTCGTTTCTATGGTGGAAATGAAAAAGCCCACAGTGCAGTATTATTATGGTGATAAAATCAGATAATATGTGCAATGCTCCTGGCACAGGGAAAATGCTCACCAAAACATCAGTTTGCTTCCTTCAAATGTTTTCATGAAGGCCATTCCCCCTTACTCTCCCCTCCACCCACTCCCACCTCCCTCACTCCTTTCTCAGCCACCCTGGAGGCTTGAAAACAGAGTGGAGTTAAAGCACATCATGTTAGACTAACAAATGCATAAGGATTGAAGTGGTTTAGGAGAACTGTTTAAGAGATAATGACACTCTTCTGGATGCCAAGGGGGAGAAGGCAGGGAGAAAAAAAATTTGCATCCCTGAAAAAAATTGGCATGCCTCATAAAAACAGTTTTGCTTCCCCAAAAGAGGTCATGTGCCTTTTTTTCCCTTTGTCCCTTGTTTAGTTCAGCTAGCTATTCCACTGCCAGTTTCCAGCTGGACCCACTCTTGCAGTATCATGGGCTGTCATTTGAAGAGAACAGGAAAGATGAATTTTGGACTCCAGCTCTAGAGCTTAAGCAAAAGTCCTGGAAGAGACCACAACTTTGGACCTTGAGTTTGGAACTCAGAATATGATAAAACCTAAACCTTAAACTGAAGAACAGCCTGATTCTGGGCCCTATGAAGCTCAAGACGGTAGTGAATGGTAATAGCATGAATCTCCAAGGCTGAGTTTCCAAATCTCTTTGTCCTGAAATATCTCATTTGATTCTCATATTCCTTTTAGGAAGACAGACATCTTCATGTTACAAATAAAGATGCTGACAGTCCAAAAAGTTAAATTTCTTTCCCCGGGTCATGGGGGATACCAGGTGACTGCAGACTTATTCAAATCTAAGATGTCTGATTTAATCACTATTTCTAGAATTTCCATTTATTCTGAACTTTATAAAACAGCATGAAAAAAATCAGTAAAACTCATAGTCTCTCATTTCTCCTCTGAAAACATGGGAAAATGATACTTCTCTGGCTCCTGAAGGCATGATCATATAACTTCACAAATAAAATGTGAGTAAAATGTTATGTGTAGAATTCAGGCAAAACCATTTAATGCCAGTGAGAGACTGTACACCAGAAATCAGAAAATTATGACTTGCAAGCCAAATCCAGCACACTACTTGTTTTTGTAAATTAAATTTTGTTGGCACATGCCACACTCATTTACTTTCATATTATCTATGGCTGTTTTCATGCAACATTGGCAGAGTTGAGTGGTTGCAACAGAGATCTCCTGGCCTGCAATGTCAAAAATATTTACTATCTAACCCTTTAAGAAAAGGTTTACCAAACTTTGTTCTGGACAGTTCTTCGCTGACAGATCAGCCAAGGAGTCTGACTGTCCCAAGGATACAGGCAGAAGCTGGTGGAGGCTCCTTCCAACTGGATCCCTTAGCTGCTGCTAGAAGAACATTGGGCCTGGAGAGTTGTCCAGACCCACTGTAGACTTTCTGTGAGTTAAAAATAAGTCTTTGCTGTGCTAAGCACAAAATTTTGGATTTTTTTTCAGTGAGACATAATCTGGCCTCTTTTGACTGACACACAAATTGAGTCAGTAAAAGCTTAGGATAAAGGGAAAATACACTGATTAGAGTCTGTTACTGTCAGATGCAGTGATGAAGTCAGATACTGGGTGAGGGAAATGGACGTGGAAGGGGTGGATGGGTGTTCCTGTTTTGGGGACTGGCACGTCCTGTGATTTTTAGAATAGAAAGTTCTGGGCCAGAGATTGAGGGCAAGTTTACATTGTTGATGACTCTGTTCAACCGTGTTTAAGGTCAAGGGAATTTCCAGGTGTGACTCGTGGGTTGAAAGTAGTCATGTTTCCCTAAAAAGTTTTGTAAATCAAATTTCTGTATAAAGATGTTGAGTGTTGATACATTTAGGGCAAAACAGGCCCCCATTTCTGAGATGTTATTTAAGGTCATGCTCTATAGGAATGTTCTGCTTCTCAGGATTGACCCTTTAACCTCTTATCACAGCTGATGCTCAATACTGAGCAAAGGCTAAGTCAGGTGTTGTATCTCTGTTGGAAGACTGACCCCTCTGGACCAGATATAGTTGGCATTTGGGTATGATTCTCAGTTCCAGGGCAGCAAAATTAATAACAGCTGGTTTATTGGCTTTTTTTTCCCCCCCTTTATTTATTTATTTATTTTTTCAGTGGGTTTTGTCATACATTGATATGAATCAGCCATAGATTTACACGTATTCCCCATCCCGATCCCCCCTCCCACCTCCCTCTCCACCAGATTCCTCTGGGTCTTCCCAGTGCACCAGGCCCGAGCACCTGTCTCATGCATCCCACCTGGGCTGGTGATCTGTTTCACCATAGATAATATACATGTTGTTCTTTCGAAACATCCCACCCTCACCTTCTCCCACAGAGTTCAAAAGTCTGTTCTGTACTTCTGTGTCTCTTTTTCTGTTTTGCATATAGGGTTGTCGTTACCATCTTTCTAAATTCCATATATATGTGTTAGTATGCTGTAATGTTCTTTATCTTTCTGGCTTACTTCACTCTGTATAATGGGCTCCAGTTTCACATGAAAAGATGCTCAACATCACTCATTATCAGAGAAATGCAAATCAAAACCACAATGAGGTACCATTACACGCCAGTCAGGATGGCTGCTATCCAAAAGTCTACAAGCAATAAATGCTGGAGAGGGTGTGGAGAAAAGGGAACCCTCTTACACTGTTGGTGGGAATGCAAACTAGTACAGCCGCTATGGAAAACAGTGTGGAGATTTCTTTAAAAACTGGAAATAGAACTGCCATATGACCCAGCAATCCCACTTCTGGGCATACACACTGAGGAAACCAGATCTGAAAGAGACACGTGCACCCCAGTGTTCATCGCAGCACTGTTTATAATAGCCAGGACATGGAAGCAACCTAGATGCCCATCAGCAGATGAATGGATAAGGAAGCTGTGGTACATATACACCATGGAATATTACTCAGCAGTTAAAAAGAATTCATTTGAACCAGTTCTAATGAGATGGATGAAACTGGTTTACTGGCTTTTGAGTTTTTCCAAGTGAATAGAAAGTTTCACTGAACAAAGCAATGAGCATCTAAGTTCAGCATCGATTTCTAAGTTCAGCAAGTGTTCAATCCAAAGGAGTTTCTGTCAGGATACTAAAAATGGATCTCTATACACTTTGAAATAAATTCAGTAATCTTCCAGAGACACAGAGAGCCTGGATGGAGGAATAATTTTGATACTAATAATAAAGCATCCAATCCTGTTGCTTGTGACATTCTTGGACCAAAGACCAAAGGCAACATGACTTAGACCTAGGATTCTGAATAAGGGCTGACCAGTGAAAGACCTTAGATGTGTTCAGTGGAAGTAGGAAGGGTTACCATGGTTCCTACAGTCATGGGTTACCTGATGGGTAAAACAAAAAAGTTTCTGACATATATAACTCACACTGGCCCTCTTGGGGCATGCAACTCACTAGATTCATCCTACCTACTTCGCTAGCAAACACTGTCAGTCATTGCCCTGCCTCTGAGGTTGGTCTCAGAAGCTTATCGTGTAGGCAAGTGATGTATAAACAAGAAGAAGTAGAGAGTAAAAGTCTGTTCATTGAATAAGGCTTAGGTAGAAAGGTATAGGGGCTTCCAGGTGGAGTTGGTGGTAAAGGATCCACCTACCAATGCAGGAGACATAGAGACTCAGGTTCGATTCCTGGGTCTGAAAGATCCTCTGGAGGAGGGCATGGCCACCCACTCCAGTATTCTTGCCTGGAGAATCCCATGGACAGAGGAGCCTGGCGGGTTGCAGTCCATGGGGTCACAAAGAGTCAGACAGCACTGAAGCAACTTAGCAGTCACACTTGCACAGGAAAGTATAGACAACAGGAGGCATAACCGAGCAATTGCTTAATCAGCAGAAGTTGTGGTGACAGGGACATAATTTAGAAACCCCACACACAACCTCTCTTCCAGAACTCTGATTGTTTGTAAAGAGAGAAAACGCTCCTCACTCGCTTCCACCCTAGAAGAAGAAAGGAGAATGAAAACAGTTCATTAAATGATTTTTTTATAGGACACCACTGTCTTATCCTAGTTTTCACCACTGAGTGCAGCAAAGAATCCAGCAATTACTTGTTTCCTAAAAATCTCTTCTTCTTATACAGGAAAATTATTAATAAAGAGTTCAGAAGACACGAAGGAATAGGATTCAGGACATTACCAGGGCCTATAACTGGAGACCCAAATTCGTGTCAAGAGGACGACTGAGCTATATTGTAAACGTGGAGGCCTCCTTAACACTCTATTAAGCTCAGTTTGATATCAATCCAGGGCTGCTTTTCTTTTTCTCCAATTAGGGTCATCTTCCCAATAATTAAAGCACGTCACAAATACTCCCTTTGCGTGCACAGAATGTTCTCCCCACTTTCTATGTTTTATTAATCCAATTTTCTGTCCTGTGTCTGATCTGAGAATCCAAAAATAGCCTGTGCATTTGAACTTGGAGAAGGCTGGTGTCAGACTCTAAATGCCGGAGCCGAACCGGGGCGCAGCCTCTGGACAGCGGAAGGAGACCCTGGCCCCCACAGTCCACTCGTCTCATGAGGCACAAGACAATCTTGAGCTGCTTTGATCTGAGGCGGGCACGGTCATGTGGGAGCAAGTGTGCACACTTCGCTGCATACCTAATTTCATTAAAACATGGGAAACCAAACACACAGCAAAGGAAATGGGAGTCAGAAAGAAAGATCCGGTTTCTATGACAACTGGAGGAGTGTGCACATCATCACAGCAAGAGGTCTGAACTGGGGCAGGGGTGCTGATAGCTTCACCTAAGGACCGACATCGCGTTTTCTCTTATCTTGTGGTGCCTTCATCAGTCACCCGCTACCTCCCCAAAGTCCTGGGATGAACGGGGATGAGGCACCCTCCTGCGAACAGATAGGGATGGTCTGCCTGTACCGCTGTTGCAAAGGGAGATAGAAGACAGGAATTTTCTTCAGATTATTTACCAACTTGAGCATCTAGATTAGACTCCCAAGCTGTCACCTCTGTGACCCTGAGGATTCTTTTTCTCACTGTCAACTGCTAAATACATGTGTACTTGTGCACGTGTGTGCACGTGCACGCACGCATGCACGCACGCGTGCACACACACACACACACACACACACAGTGAGTCTCTACTAGGGTTCCTGGTAATATGCATCCATGGACAGCTGAACCCAAATGCATTACCCTGACATGTATATCTTCTGGGGTGCTTCACATAATGTACTCATTTCTTCACAGGGAAACCATTTCAGCTCTCAGCCCATTACACCATCAAGTCACCTTTTTTGAGGCAGATTCCTTAAGTCAGAAGTCCTCAACTCAAGCTATGCATTAGAATCAACCATAGTAGTTTTTTTAAAATGTTCTGGTACCTAGATCCCACCTCTAGATTTGATATATCTGTTTGTTTTCAAAACACATGTCCCTAATGTGATTCTAACATGTAACCAGGATTGAGTACATTACAGTAATTCACTCAGCATCAATATACTTATTGTTTTTTGTGTGTGCTGACTCTTAGAAACTTGAAACTGAATCAGGCAAAGGAGTTCCCAGTCTACTGGTGGGAGTTAGAGGTATAGACAAATAAGTGCATGAAGTGTTGTGTTGATCCTATGTTGGTCTATACAAGTCAAGTGGGGGTGTGTGAGGCCTTGGCTCTGCTTGGGGAGCATTAAGAAAAACAACAGGGAGGAGAGGACGATACTAGACATCAGTACTGGAGGATGTGTGCATAGGACAGAAGAACAGTGTGATGGAAGGCCCAGACAGATATAGGAACTAAAATAGGTTGGTACAAGGACATGGAGGTTAGAGGAGTGTTTTGTAGTTAGAGATGAATTCTGATTAATAAAACATAAGGTAGATCAGAACAAAAAGATAGAGATTAAAACAGAGAAAAGAATAAAAACCATCAAAAATATAAAAAAATGAGTATGAAATATAGGTAATTTATAATTGGAACTTTATAATTGGAACTTTTCTTTTGGTCTAACATAAGTGTAACTGGAACCCCAGAAGGAAGGAAAGAGAGACAATGCATTGACAAGCGAATTCTTTACCACTGCACCACCTGGAAAGCTCCATAGTTTCTCTAAATCAGTAAAAAATAAAACTGACAGCTGACTCAGTGGAACAGAAAACAGAAGCCTGAAGTCTGTGGAGTGATAAGTGCCTGACATTGACCATCAACAGATCCCACTACAGGAAATTATTAATAAAATTCCTCAGAGAGCAAGAAAATGATTCCAGATAGGGGCACAGAGATAGAAAAGTAGGAAGAACAATAGAAAAGGCAAATACCTGAGTGAAAACTAACTGTGTGAAACAATAGAGAGACATAAGACAGAATTGTAAACAAACAGAATCAAAACACATGGCGACAAAAGTACACAAGTTGGAATAGGCAACGGGAAATGGGATTAATCTGTTTCAAGTTCCTGTCTTGCCTGCAAAGTAGTTCTAATTCGTATTAGATATTAACAAATCAAGGCCATATGCTATGATTTTGAAGGTAAACACTAAAAGAATAGTAAAAAAAAAAAAATAGCTTGCTAGCTAAAGTGGAGAGCAGATGAAATTAAAAAAAAAATCCATGAGTGGGCAAGAAAAGAGAAAAATAAAAAGAGATGAGTGGAGCACATACAAAGATGATAAATTTAAGCTCAAATATATCTGGAATTACACTCATCTTGAAATAAGTTTCTAAAAGACAATTATGAACAGACTGAATGAAAATAATAGAGCCACATTTATGGGGTTTACAAGAGAAATACCTTAAATATAAGGATAGAAAGGTTTGAAAGGAAAAGGAAAAACTCCAGTCCATGGTATTTATTTAAGAAAAATGAAAACACATGTTCACATAAAGACTTGCACAAGGATTCATAGATGGCTTGTTTGTAATAGCCCCAAACTGAAATGGCTCAGATGCCCATCAATATCTCAATATACAAAAGAACTATGTATGCATAATGCAGGTGAAAGTGAAAGTGTTAGTCCTCAGTCGTGTCTGACTCTTTACTACCCCACGGACTATGATTATACTTCCCAGCTAAAAAACAGGGATAACATGTAACCAATAAATGAATGAATCTCAAAAAAATTGTTAAAGAAACCAGACATAAAAAATAAAAAAAAATTAAAATATGATAATTTTAAAACACTCAATAAAATTCAACATCCATTCATGATACTTTTATTACACTAATACTAATGGGAAACATCTCTGATCTGATAAAGAATATCTATAATAACCTACTTAAGGAGATATAGTGAAAGCTTGCCCTCTATAATGCTGAGCAAGACAAAGGAATTTACTTTTCTCTTTAACATTGTATTAAAAATTCTAGACATGATGTTTGGCAAAAACCAGCACAATTCTGTAAAGCAATTATCCTTCAATTAAAAAATAAAAGTCCTAGACAGTTACAAAAAAGGTGAGAAAATAAATGTGATAGAATCAGAAACTAATAAATTAAGTACTTATTGTTTACAGATGTCTTAATTACCTATGTACATAAAAAAGAATCACTATTAGAATAAATTAATGAGTTTTAGGTACAATGTCAATATGCAAAAATGAGTTGTACTTTCATATAATAGCAACCAATCAGAAAATGAAGTACAAAATGTTATATTATTCAAGATATTTGTAACAAGATCAAGTACTAGGTATATAACTAACAAAGATGAGTAAAAACCCTATACAGAATGTCATGGGTTTTTTGGTATGTTTTGTTTTCAGTTGATAGAAAATGAAGGAGATACTAATAAAGAAGGGATATACCACTGGATTGGAATATTGGAATATATCATAATGGCACAAACTGATGTACAGACTCAGTGCAATCTCAACTGAAATCTCAAGAGATTGTGTCCTTGTTTTTTTGTTTATGACAAGCTGATCCTAAAGATTCTTGGGTCTAAAAAGGTCCGAGAATAGCCAAGAAAATCTTCTTGGTGGCAATTGAGAAGGTGACTGAAGTTTTAACATGGAGATCCAAAGAGTCAAGAATAGTCAAGACAACCCTGAAGAAAAAAAAAATTTTTTTAAAGTGGAAAGAGCTATTATACCTGATATTAAGATTTATTGCAAAACCACAACAATTAAGACAGTATATACTACTGTAAGATAGATGATTAGTCTAGTGGAACAAAATGGAAAGCTTACATATATAGCTTTCTACAGAACTACATGTATATCAACACTTGATTCATGACAAAAATAGCACTGCAGAGTACTGGGACAAAAATAGACTCAAACAAACAATGTACTGTCAACTGGATATCCAGAGAGGATAAAATGAAACGTAACCCACTTCTTGTATACAATAATAGATTCCAGATGAATTACAGATCTAATCGTAAGTAAAAGAGTAAATCTTTAGAACGGAAACTAGAATATTTTCATGACCTTGGGATGAGGTAGATTTCTAAAAATTGATTATTGAACTTTGTTAAAATTATAAACTTCTAAAACTGCAACCAAAGATTTCTCAGTTGTGATAATGGAGAAAAATGATGCTTGAACCAAGCAAAACATTATCCACATTCTATTAATATATTAAATTTCAACTTTAAAAATTTGTTTTGCATTTATAGTTATATATGAGTAATTAACACAATGACTACAGCAGGACTATGATGGGGCTCAAAAATTTACTTCTAACAAGTTCCCAAGTGATGCTGCTGGTCAGGTGACCACATTTTGAGAACTACTACTGACATTAAATAAAATTACATTTTTTTCTGTTTTGAATTAATTTATTAATTTTATTCAGAGGGCAATTACATTACAACATTGTGATGTTTTTTGTCATATATCAACATGAATCAGCCACAGGTATACATGTATCCCTCCCATCCTGAACTCCACCCCTTCCCTCCCCACCCTATTGCTCTGGGTTGTCCCAGAGCACCGGCTTTATACAGATGGCTGATAGAAACAAGAAAAGATGCTCAGCATCACTCATTATTAGAGAAATGCAAATACAAATCACAATAGGGTATCATCTCACGCTGGTCAGAATGCTCATCATCAAAATGTCTACAAAGAATAAATGCTGGAGAGGGTATGGAGAAAAGGGAGCCCTCTTACACTGTTGGTGGGAATGCAGACTGGTACAGCCACTATGGAGAACAGTGTGGAGATTCCTTAAAAATCTGGGAATAGAACTGCCATACGACCCAGCAATCCCACTGCTGGGCATACACACCAAGGAAATCGGAACTGAAAGAAATACTTGTAACCCTATGTTCACTGTAGCACCATTTACAATAGCTAGGACATGGAAGCAACCTAGATGTCCATTGGCACATGATGAATGGATAAGGAAGTTGTGGTTCACATACACAATGGAACATTCAGTCCAGTTCAGTTCAGTTCAGTCGCTCAGTCGTGTCCGACTCTTTGCAACCCCATGAATCGCAGCACACCAGGCCTCCCTGTCCATCACCAACTCCCGGAGCTGACTCAAACTCATGCCCATCGAGTCGGTGATGCCATCCAACCATCTCATCTTCTGTTGTCCCCTTCTCCTCCTGCCCCCAATCCCTCCCAGCATCAGGGTCTTTTCCAGTGAGTCAACTTTTCACGTGAGGTGGCCAAAGTACTGGAGTTTCAGCTTCAACATCAGTCCTTCCAATGAACACCCAGGACTGATCTCCTTTAGGATGGACTTGTTGGATCTCCTTACAGTCCAAGGGACTCTCAAGAGTCTTCTCCAACACCACAGTTCAAAAGCATCAATTTTTCGGTGCTCAGCTTTCTTCACAGTCCAACTCTCACATCCATACATGACCACTGGAAAAACCATAGCCTTGACCAGATGGACCTTTGTTGTCAAAGTAATGTCTCTGCTTTTTAATATGCTATCTAGGCTGGTCATAACTTTCCTTCCAAGGAGTAAGCGTCTTTTAATTTCATGGCTGTAGTCACCATCTGCAGTGATTCTGGAGCCCAAAAAATTAGTCTGACACTGTTTCCACTGTTTCCCCATCTATTTCCCATGAAGTGATGGAACCAGATGCCATGATCTTAGTTTTTACTCAGCTATAAAAAAAAAAAAATGCATTTGAGTCAGTTCTAATGAGGTGGATGGGCCTGGAGTCTATTGTACAGAGTGAAGTAAGTCAGAAATAGACAAATACTGCACATTAATGCATATATTTGGAATTCAGAAAGACAGTACAGATGATCAGGCATGCAGGGCAACAAAGGAGACTCAGATGTAAAGAACAAAATTTTGGACTCAGTGGGAGAAGGCCAGGGTGGGATGATTTGAGAGAATAGCATTGAAACAGGTACCATTACCATATGTAAAATAGATGACCAGTGCAAGTTCAATGCACCAAGTTACTTTTGATTTACTCACCCCCAAATTGGTTTCCTCCTTCACGGATTACTGCTTTGTTGTGGCAAAGGGGCTTCTATAACTCAAGGAAGCTATAGGATGCTGTGCAGGGCCCCTAAGATGGACGGGTCATAATGGAGAGTTCTGACAAAATATGATCCACTGGAGGAGGGAATGGCAAATTACTCCAGTATACTAGCTGTGAGAAGCCCATGAACTGTATAAAAAGGCAAAAGGATATGACACTAAAAGATGATCCCCCCAGGTCGGAAGGTGTCCAATATGCTCCTGGGAAAGAGCGGAGGACAACTACTAATAGCTCCAGAAAGAATGAAGCAACTGGGCCAATGCAGAAATGAAGATCCGTTGTGGATGTGTCTGGTGTTGAAAGTAAAATCTCATGCTGTAAAGAAGAGTATTGCATAGGAACATGGAATGTTAGGTGCATAAGTCAAGGTAAATTGGACATGGTCAAGCAGGAGATGGCAAGAGTAAACATCAACATCTTAGGAATCAGTGAAGGAAAATGAACAGGAATGGGTGAATTTAATTCAGATGATCATTATAGCTACTACTGTGGCAAGAATCCCAGAGGAGAAATGAAGTAGCCCTCATAATCAACAAAACAGGCTGAAATGTATTACTTGGGTGCAACCTTAAAAATGACAGAATGATCTCAGTTCATTTCCCAGGCAAACCATTCAACATCACAGTAACCCAAGTCTATGCCCCAACCACTGATGCTGAAGAAGCTGAGGTTGACCAGTTCTATGTAGACCCAGAAGACTTCCCAGAATTAGCACCCAAAAAAGATGGCCTATTCACCATAGGGGATTGGGATGCAAAAGTAGGAAGTCAAGAGATACCTGGAGTAACAGGCAAGTTTGACCTTGGAATACAGAATGAAGCAGGGCAAAGTTTAACAGAATTCTGCCAAGAGAACACTTTGGTTATAGCAAACATCTTTTCCCAACAAAACAAGAGACGACTTTAAACATGGACATCACCAAATGATCAATACCAAAATCAGATTGATTACATTCTTTGTAGATGAAAATGGAGAAGTTGTATACAGTCAGCAAAAACAAGACCTGGAGCTGATTATGATTCAGATCATCAGTTCCTCATAGTGAAACTCATGCTTAAATTAAAGAAAGCAGGGAAAACCACAAGGCCAGTCAGGTATGACTTAAGTCAAATCCCCTATGAATAAATAGTGGAGGTGATGAATAGATTCAAGGGATTAGATCTAGTAAACAATGTGCCTGAAGAACTATGGAAGGAGGTCCATAATATTATATAGGAGGCTGCAAACAGAACCATCCCAAAGAAAAAGAAATGCAAGGAGGCAAAGTGATTGTCTGAGGAGGCTTTACAAATAGTTGAAAGAAGAGAAGCAAAGAGCAAGGGAGAAGGGGAAAAGTAGACCCAACTGAATGCAGAGTTCCAGAGAATAGTTGGGAGAGACAAGAAGACTTTCTTCAATGAACAATGCAAAGAAATAGAGGGAAGCAACAGAAAAGGTAAGACAACAGATATCTTCAAGAAAATTGGAAATATCAAGGGAACACTTCATACAAAACTGGGCACAATAAAGAACAGAAATGGTAAAGACCTAATAGAAGCAGAAGAGATCAAGAAGAGACAGAAAGAATACATAGAAGAACTGTACAGAAATGATCTTGATGACCAGGATAACCACGATGGTGTAGTCCCTCACTCAGAGTCAGACTTTCTGGAGTGTGAAGTCAAGTGGGCCTTAGGAAGCACTACTGCCAATAAAGCTAGTGGAGTTGACAGAATCCCAGCAGAGCTATTTAAAGTCCTAAAAGCTGATGCTATTGAAGTGCTGCACTCAATATGTCACCACATTTGGAAAGCCCAGCAGTGGCCACAGAACTGGAAAAGGTCAATCCTCATCCCAATTCCCAAGAAGGGCAGTACTAAAGAATGTTCAAACCACTGGACAACTGAGCTCATCTCCCATGCTAGCAAGATCCTGCTTAAAATCCTCCAAACTAGGCTTCAGCATTAATTGAACCGAAAACTTCCAGATGTTCAGCTGGCTTTAGAAAAGGTGGAGAAACCATACATCAAATTGCCAATATTTGCCATATCAAAGAGAAAACAAGGGAATTCCAGAAAATCATCTATCTCTATTGTATTGACTATGCTAAAGCCTCTGATTGTGTGGCTCATAACAATCTGTGGAAAATTCTTAAAAAGAAGGGAACAACAAACCATATTACCTACCTTCTGAGAAACCTGTATGGGGGGCCAAGAAGCAACAGTTAGAACCAGACATAGAAGAGTTGACCACTTCAGGATTGAGGAGGGAGTGTGTCAAGGCTGTTTATTGTCACCCTGTTTATTTAACTTATACACAGAGCACATCATGCGAAATGCTGGGCTGGGTGTTACAAGCTGGAGTCAAGACTGCTGGGAGAAATATCAACAACCTCAGGTATGCTGATGATACACTGATTCTTTTGAACTGTGGTGTTGGAGAAGACTCTTGAGAGTCCTCACTTGGACTGCAAGGAAATACAAGCATTTAATCCTAAAGGAAATTAGTCCTGAATATTCATTGGAAGGACTGATGCTGAAGCTGAAACTCCAATATTTTGGTCAACTGATGCAAAGAACTGACTCACTAGAAAAGACCCTGATGCTGGGAAAGATTGAGGGCAGGAGGAGAAGGGGTCGACAGAGGGTGAGATGGTTGGATGGCATCACTGACTTGATGGACATGAGTTTGAGCAAGCTCTGGGAGTTGGGGAAGGACAGGGAAGCCTGGCGTGCTGCAGTCCGTGGGGTCAAAGAGTCAGACATGACTGAGTGACTGAACTGAACTGAACTGAACTGAACTGAACCACTCTACTGGCAGAAAGCAAAGAGCAACTAAAGAACCTCTTGATGAGGGTGAAGAAGGAGAGTGAAAAAGCTGGCTTAAAACCAAAAGTTAAAAACAAAACAAATGAAAAAAATAAACTAAGATTATGGCATCTGGTCTCATCACTTCATGGCAAATAGAAGGGGAAAATGTGGATGCAGTGACAGATTTCCTCTGTCACAAGGAAGCCTGGCATTCTGCAGTCCATGGGGCTGTGCAGAGTCAGACACCACTTGGAGACTGAACAGCAACAACAATGCCATGTTGGTGTGGGGCAGCCTGAAAAGTGTTTTTTTCCAAACTCCTAAATATTGAATGGGGCTATGTCTCCTCCCTCTTCATGGATCACAGCCTTCTCATGGAAAAGGGGCTAGCATAACTCAATGAAGCTAAGAGCCATGTGGTGCAGGGTCACCCAAGATGGATGGGTCATAGTGAAGAGTTCTCACAAACTGTGGTCCCCTGGAGAAGGAAATGGCAACACACTCCAAAATTTTTGCCTGGAGGACTGCATGAACAGTATGAAGAGGCAAAAAGATATGACACTTGAAGATGAACCCCCCAGGTTGCAAGGTGTCTAATATACTATTGGGGAAGAGCAGAAGACAATTACTAATAGATACAGTAAGGCTGAAGCAGCTGGGCCAAAGCAGGAATGACTCTCAACTGTGGATGTGCCTGCTGGTGAAAGCAAAGTCTGATGCTACTAAAAATAATATTGCATAGGAATCTGGAACGTTAGGTCCATAAATCAAGGTAAATTTGTTGTGGTCAGGTAGAGGATGGCAAGGTGGAACATCTATATCTTAGGAATCAGTGAACAGGAATGGTAAATTTAATTCAAATGACCATTATATCTAGTACCATGGGCAAGAATCCCTTAGAAGAAATGGAGTAGCCCTAGCCCTCATAATCAACAACAGTGTCCAAAATGTGGTACTTGGGTGCAATCTCAAAAGTGACAGAATAATCCCAGTTGATTCCAAGGCAAACCATTCAATATCAGACTTGAAGGTAATCCAAGTCTATGCCCCAACAACTGATGATGAAGAAGCTGGAATTTGACCAGTTCTATGAAGGCCTACAAGAGATTCTAGAACTAATAACAACAACAAAAAGATATCTTTTTCATCATAAGGGATTCGAATGCAAAAGTAGGAAGTCAAGAGATACCCAGAATAACAGGAAGTTTGGCCTTGGAATACAAAATAAAGCAGGGCAACAGCTAACAGAAAGGGTATTAAATACCCTTTCCCAACAACCCCAGAGACATATTTACACAAGGACATCAACAAATGGTCAATACCAAAATCAGACTATGTTGTTTGTAGCCAAAGATGGAGAAGCCCTATACAGTCAGCAAAAATAAGACCTAGAACTGATTGTGGCTCAGATCATGAACCCATTATTACAAAGTTCAGACTTAAATTGAAGAGAGTGGGGGGAACCATTAGGCCATCCAGGTATGATATAAATCAAATCCCTTATGATTATGCAGTGGAAGTGATGAATAGATTCAAGGAATTAGGTCTGGTAGACAAAGGGCCAGAAGAACTATGGATGGAGGTTCATAACACTGCACAGGAGGCAGTGACCAAATCCATCCCAAAGAACAAGAAATGCAAGAAAGCATAGTGATCATCTAAGGAGGCTTAACAAATAGCTGAAGAAAGAAGTAAAGGCAAAGGAAAAAGGGAGCGATATATCCAACTGAATGCAGAGTTTCAAAGAATAGCAAGACATAAGAAGATATAAGAGAGATAAGAAGGCCTTCTTAATTGAATAGTGCAAAAAAATAGAGGAAAACAATAGAATGGAAAAGACTAGACATCTCTTCAAGAAAACTTGAGATATCAAGGGAACATTTCATGGATGGTAATGATAAGGGACAGAAATGGTAAAGACCTAACAGAAGCAGAAGAGGTTAAGAAGAGGTGGCAAGAATACACAGAACTATATAAGAAAGGTCTTAATGACCCCGATGACCACGATGGTATGGTCACTCACCTAGGAGCTGAACATCCTGGAGTGTGAGGTCAGGTGGGCCTTAGGAAGCATTACCACTAACAAAGCCATTGAAGGTGATGGAATTTTTCAGCTGAGCTAGTTAAGATCCTAAAAGATGATGCTGTGAAAGTGCTGCACTCAATAGGTCAGCAAATTTGGAAAACCCAGCAGTGGCCACAGGTCTGGAAAAGGTCAGTTTTCCTTCCATTCCTAAAGAAGTGTAATGCCAGAGAAGGGTCAAGCTATTGTACAACTGTGCTCGTTTCACATGCTTGCAAGGTTATGTTCAAAATCCTTCAAGTTAGGCTTCAGTAGGACATTAACCGAGAACTTCCAGATGTACAAGCTGGGTTTCAAAGACGAAGAGGAACCAGAGATCAAATTGCCAACATTCACTGGATCAGGGAGAAATCAAGGGAGTTCTAGAAAAACATCTATTAATACTTCTGCTTCATTGACTACACTAAAGACATTGACTGTGTGAATCACAAAAAACTGTACAAAATTCTTAAATAGATAGGAATACCAGACAACCTTACCTGTCACCTGAGAAACCTTGGATTAAGAAGCAACAGTTAGAACTGGGCAAGGAACAACTGAATGGTTCAAAACTGGGAAAGTAATAAGATAAGGCTGTATATTGTCACCCTGCTTATTTAACTTCTCTGCAGAGTATATCATGTAAAAGTGGGGCTGGATGACTTACAAACTGGAACCAAGATTCCCAGAAGAAATATCAACAGCTTCAGATGTGCAGATGACATCACTCTAAACGGCAGAATATGCAGAGGAACTACAGAGCCTCTCGATGAGGGTGAAAGAGGAGAGTGAACAAGCTGGCTTGTAATTCAACATTAAAAACTAAGATCATGGCATCCAGTCCCATCACTTCATGGCAAGTGGATGGGGAAAAAGTGGAAACTATGACAGATTATCTTTTATCGGGCTCCAAAAGCTCTATGGACAGTGACTAAAGCTATGAAATTAAGACACTTGCTCCTTGGAAGGAAAACTATGACAAACCTAGAGAGCATATTACGGAGAAGGCAATGGCACCTCACTCCAGTGCTCTTTGGAGAAGGCAATGGCACCCCACTCCAGTACTCTTGCCTGGAAAATCCCATGGACGGAGGAGCCTGGTGGGCTGCAGTCCATGGGGTCACGAAGAGTTGGACAGGACTGAGTGACTTCACTTTCACTTGTCACTTTCATGCATTGGAGAAGGAAATGGCAACCCACTCCAGTGTTTTTGCCTGGAGAATTCCAGGGACGGAGGAGCCTGGTGGACTGCCGTCTATGTGGTCGCACAGAGTTGGACACAACTGAAGTGTCTTAGCAGCAGCAGCAGAGAGCATATTAAAAAGCAGAGACATCTCTTTGCCAATAAAAGCCCATTTAGTCAAAGTTAAGATTTTTCCAGTAGTCATGTACAGATGTGAGAGTTGGACCATAAAGAAGGTTGAATGCCAAAGAATTGATGCTTTCAGATTGTAGGACTGGAGAAGACTCTTGAGAGTCCCTTGAACCGCAAGGAGATCAGTCAATCCTAAAGGAAATAAACCCTGAATATCCACTGGAAAAACTGATGCTGAAGCTGATGCTCCAATACCTTGGCCACCTGATGAGATGAGCCGATTCATTGGAAAAGACTCTGATGTTGGGAAAGATTGAAGGCACAAGGAGAAGGGAGCGGCAGAGGATGAGATGGTTATATTGCATCACCAACTCAACGGACAGGAATCTGAGCACACTCTGGGAGAGAGTGGAGGACAGAGGAGCCTGGTCTGCTGCAGTCCACGGGGCTGCAAAGAGTCAGACACAACGGAGTGGCTGAATGACAACAGTGATGTCCCCTCCACCTCCACTCCTCACCGGCCTTTCCCTTCCTTACACAACCTCTCTGCACCGAATAGACTGGGTTTTGCTAGTGGTGATGGTTTTGTTTTTTTCTCTTATCTGTCTGAGTCATCTGCAAGCATTGCTTAAGCTGGGAGAAACTGGACTTGGGTTTTCCTTCTTTTTCTCCTATATTATATCCTCCTTCTTTCCCACTCCAGCCTTCCTATGAAGTATTAGTGGCAGGTGACATTCAAGGGAGAGAGATTACTGATTCATAAGGAACATAAAGTGGTATTTTAAAACCTTATACTCATTTTCAAACAAAAATCATTTAAGGCATTATACAGGACCAGGGAAAACCCTTTCCACTTCAAATGGATCTAAATAATTCTCAAATGTGAATAACATGAAGGAATAAAGGGAAGACCAAGTTTAGGATGGGGCAACGGATCATAGAAATGTAGGGAATGTGAGCAAAGCTTTATTCTGTTTCCCTAGGGGAAGGACCGGTAATTCCAAACCAGATCTGAATGGTGGCAGAGCAGGTTCTGTTCTGGACAATGAACACCGGAAGTCCAAAGAGCTCTCCATCCTGTGGGGACTTTCTCCAAAGAGGGATACATGGACCCAGGGCCAATGCCAGGCTTTGAGCTGAAGAATTCCATATGTCCTACAGAGCTTAGGAGACAGAGAACAGAAACAAAATCCCAAACCCCAGAGACCTGGAGATGTCATAGCCAAGCACGGAGCAAATCCCAGGAAACTGGCATCTGTTGAAGTTATTAGATGGAACCTCTTTGAGGGTCAAACCCAGGAAAGGGTGGGGTGCAAGAATGTGCGGTACCTGTGTGCACTGCGGGATGGACATCAGGTAGCAACTGAGCTTTCTCACAGGGAACTGAGAAGGGTTTGCCCCTCTATCCTGGCCAGGGGTGTCCTGACACCTCTTACCCATTCTGAGTCCCATTGTCACTCAGAAGGGCTGAGCAGATTCCCGCTGCTGGGGAGGAGCAGAGCACACAGCTGCAGCAGAGCTGAGACAAGAATGAGGATTGCCCTGGGAAGCAGTCGGCCAAGAATTGATGCCAACTCCTCCCTCTGACATTGCAGAGCAGGAAGGGGAGCTCTGCCACTGGGAAACGAGAAACATGAACTTGCCAACCTCCTTTACAGTGGGCTCCCCATTCCTGCTGTGGTCACCACATGCTGTGGGAACTAATCCCTTCTCTGTCTGTTTCACAGGACTGTCTACAGAGCCAAACACAAAGACACAGGTGAGGGCACTCACTGACCCACTCCACAAGCGTGAGACGTGAGGTGCTGGAGACGACTGTGTTTACACTGTGTGCTGGCTTTAATCCTGTGACTCAAATAAGTACTAGATTAGAAAAATCAGAGCACTTGGAGCTTTTTGACTGAATCCCACACCAGTGTGTCCCTCGAGACTTCCTACCGTCCTGTGTCCAACTGCCTCTTGAATCAGATCCATCTTAAACCATTTCCTCTTTTCAAATGAGAGAACAAGTTAATAATAGTGTTTTGTGTTTAAGTGTAGAAACCTGCTCATATTTCATGTTTGGAGAGGAGTGGGAGCAATGCAATCCTGTGGTTTTCTGGTTTAACACTGTGTGTGGCTGCTTCCATAAGGGAAGGTTCTGAAACTAGATTGAGGGTTAGCTGAGAGAGGAAGGCATTCATGGAAAGTTACTGTACTTTAAGCAGATTCAGCATCACTCCCTGAGCTGATACACACAGGGAAAGAGGTGTGAACAGGTAACCATAGTACCTGCTGTTTGGTGGCAGATAGCAGTCTTCATGCTGGTGAGATTTCCCATCCACCACATCACTCAGTTCAGTTCAGTTCAGTTCAGTCACTCAGTCGTGTCCGACTCTTTGTGACCCCATGAACCGCAGCATGATAAGCCTCCCTGTCCTTCGCCAACTGCGGGGTTTACTCAAACTCATGTCAGTGATGCCATCCAACCATCTCATCCTCTATCATCCCCTTCTCCTGCCTTCAATCTTTCCCAGCATCAGGATCTTTCCCAATGAGTCAGCTCTTCGCATCAGGTGGCCAAAGTATTGGAGTTTCAGCTTCAACATCAGTCCTTCCAATGAATATTCAGGACTGATTTCCTTTAGGATGGACTGGTTGAATCTACCATATCACTGGAGCCCAATGAAAGGAACTTTTTGCTATATCTGAAAATACTCTGGGTTTTATAGTTTCATTTCTTTTTTTTTTTTTTTTTTTCTTTCTGTTTGTGTCTAGCTCTTGACCTTTTGGTTTTGTTACTGGTCTTATTTTGACCCGGGCTTCCCTTTTGGCTCAGCTGGTAAAGAATCTGCATAAAATGCTGGAGAACTGGGTTCAATCCCTGGGTTGGAAAGATACTCTGGAGAAGGGAAAGGCTACCCACTCCAGTATGCTAGTTTGGAGAATCCCATGGACTGTATATCCCATGAGGTCGCAAAGAGTCAGACAGGATTGAGTGACTCTCACTCACTTATTTCTGCACATACTGTTTGAAACTGATGACAGGTAGGCTGCTCTAGTGATTTTAGTCCTGCTGACTCTCCTTGCAGGTATATGCTCTTTCTGGCTCTGACACCTGAGACCCAACCATGGCATTAACCTGATTGTTTCTTGCTCCAAGAGGTTTGTCTTCATCGCCTACAGTGGGTTTGCATACCACTCTGGAGATTGACTCCATTCATAGTGAAAATGAATGAATCCAGGGCATAAGATGAATGCTGCCAACATAGCCTATTTAAGCCTGAATTATAGTAGAGAGTCCCATTCATTTATTTGTATACTGTTTAACTCTTATTCCTCTTTAACTCCACAGTTACTCTTTATCAACTCACAGGCCATGAAGAGTTGTTTGAGCCTGGGTCCTCAAACTAACAGAAGTTTCTGAAAGTGTCAACATTCAAGATTTCAAAAATTGTAGCAGGACTTGAATATTTATCCAAGATAAGTGTGCTCAAGCAAATTGGAACTTGGGATTATTTGATTTTAATGGGGGGGGGTGTTATGGTTGATGAGCAGGTATAGGGTTAATAGATAAAATAAAACAATAAATGACTTAAACTTAGTAAATACTATTTGAGACCCTGAATGTTTCAAAATGTTCTGACATGACAATTAAAATGTTCCAAAATAGGAGAGCATGACAATTATGGTGGGAAGTTCTTTGGAATAAAAAGGCAGTAATCTACTTACTAAATTTCAAGGGCAATATAGACAATTGAGTCTTTTGTGTGTAGCCACAGAGTACTTTGGCCTTTTATATGAGCAATGGAAAAGAAATCCTTGGGGAACCTCTGATTCAGTGATCATAATGGGAGATGTGAACATTTTGTAAATCATATCAACAGCATTTTGGGTGAACACGTAAGAAATCCACTAAAATTCTCTACCCATTCCAAGAAGATATAAAAAAACCTTCTCCCAAGAAGCAGGATTGATTGATCATTCAATAATCAATGAATTTTTTTCTAACTTATTTGTAATTTTCCCCCAAGTTTTAAGAAAGAGCAGACCTGTAGATTTATATTTTTTTACCCATGAATGTTATTTACTAATTTACTAGATCTATCTGCATAAATGGTTTTATTTGAAATCACTCCCACATGGTAGGTAAGTTTTACTAGGTCCATTCTGGAGTTGAGAATATTGAAGTTGCCAGCAACAAAGTTCTGGTTACCCCAAGAAGGCACATAACTGTTTCCTATTAAGAATAAGACATCTTTAACTTAAAAGCACTGTGGATTTTTGCTCCTGAGAGTAAATCTGGGCATATCAGGATGATTTAAATCTCTAATGATTTTGAGGCAGCTCGAAAGATGGTTGCTAAATATGACTCAAGCCAATAAACAAAACAAGCAAAGAAAACACTTAAACACCAAAGGCTTTTCAAAAGACAGGAGGCAAATTTTTATTGCAGTATTTTCTAAGCTGTGCCTCAGGAACATTAGTGTTCTAAGTTAGATTAATAGATATTCGAAGGAAAAGAAGGATTTTGAGGTGAATTAAGTTCTGAAAGCACTGCTTACCACATCTTTGTATTAAAGGATAATGCACTGAAAGCTCTGAGCACTTCTACACTGTAAAAAAACATTTGATTTTGTTTATCAATGCTTCCCAAACTTACTTGATAATGGAGAGACTTTTTGCCATAGAATTTCTGTTATCAAATGTGGTATTTATGTGTTCCAGCATACTGGTCTAGCCAAATAAAAAGGGAAAATGTACCTTGAATTTACAATAAGGAAGGCAACCAGGAGGAAAAAGCAGACATCATGCTATTTTGTTATGGCAGCCCTAGCAAACTAATTTAACTTTTAACTACTATCTCTAGATTACAGGGATTTTCAATTATTAAATGGGGGCACAACCTCTTTAAAGGTGGTATGTTGTTGGATTTTCTGCCAGTATGGGTGTTTGGAGGTCCTTGGACTACTCCCAGGTTTGAGGCTTCACTGCTGCTGCTGCTGCTAAGTCACTTCAGTCGTGTCCGGCTCTGTGCGACCCCATCCCTGGGATTCTCCAGGCAAGAACACTGGAGTGGGTTGCCATTTCCTTCTCCAATGCATAAAAGTGAAAAGTGAAAGTGAAGTCGATAGCTGTGTCCGACTCTTCTCGACCCCATGGACTGCAGCCTACCAGGCTCCTCCGTCCATGGGATTTTCCAGGCAAGAGTACTGGAGTGGGGTGCCATTGCCTTCTCCGTGAGACTTCACTAGGAAGACTCAAAAGACTTAGCATACAGTTGTAATCGCATCTAAGATCTATTACAGTGGAAGGATGCAAAGTAAAATCAGCAATGGGAAAGGCACATGGGGAGAAGTCCAGAGGAAATCAGAAACTAGCTTCTGAGAGTCGTCCCCCAGTGAAGGGCTTAATTCCCCCAAGAATGAGTTATGGCTGAGAAATGAGAGCTGGCAACACCTGAGAAATGAAAACTAGGGAAGCTCATTAGAGACTTGGCACTGACTTTTTATCGGAGGCTGAACATACGGGCTTTCTCTACATATCGTGGACCAAAATTCCAGACTCCCGAAAAGGAAGGAGGTGTTCAGCGTATGTTCAGCATAAACCACGTTGCTGGTACAGACAGTTTTAGGGACAGAGAACCACTCTGAGCAGTTCTAGGAATGGTGGGTAGCCACCAGACACCAGCCAGAGGCCAGTCTTGCAAGTAGGACTTTGTAAGGGTAGCATGTCAATCCTGCTCTCACTCTTTTCTGCTAGATGATTTAAACAACTGAAACGCTGGGTAAAATATAAAAACATATTTTAAAGAGCATCTTGGATCTGAAACTATAAGAAGGGACTAGAAAAGACCTAAAATCAAGTGAGAGTAGGAACCTGGAAGGTAAGAAAGACACAAAGGCAGTTTTTGTGCTAAAGACTTCTTCTTTCAGACCCAGAAGAATGGGACTTTTCATTCTAACAACTATACAGAATGCATGGAACAGAAGACAAAACCCAGGGCCCCTGCCAGATAGACTGCCTGGTAGAATGTTGCCGTAAAATGTTAGCACCTAAATTCCATATATATGCATTAGTATACTGTATTGGTCTTTATCTTTCTGGCTTACTTCACTCTGTATAATGGGCTCCAGTTTCATCCATCTCATTTATGCAAAACAGAAAAAGAGACACAGATATACAGAACAGAATTTTGGACTCTGTGGGAGAAGGTGAGGGTGGGATGTTTCGAGAGAACAGCATCGAAACATGTATATTATCTAGGGCGAAACAGATCACCAGCCCAGGCTGGATGCATGAGACAAGTGCTCGGGGCTGGTACACTGGGAAGACCCAGAGGAATCGGGTGGAGAGGGAGGTGGGAGGGGGGATCAGGATGGGGAATACATGAAAATCCATGGCTGATTCATGTCAATGTATGACAAAACCCACTACAATATTGTAAAGTAATTAGCCTCCAACTAATAAAAATAAATGGAAAAAAAAAAAAGTTAGCACCTGAAAAGACTACATCTTTCAAACCACAAGCCAGAACAATTGTGGTCCAAATTAAAGACACATAAATTCAGACTTAAACTGAAGAAAGTAGGGAAAACCACTAGACCATTCAGGTACGACCTAAATCAAATCCCTTATGACTATACAGTGGAAGTGAGAAATAGATTTAATGGACTAGATCTGATAGAGTGCCTGATGAACTGTGGACGGAGGTTCGTGACATTGTACAGGAGACAGGGATCAAGACCATCCCCATGGAAAAGAAATGCAAAAAGGCAAAATGGTTGTCTCAGGAGGCCTTACAAATAGCTGTGAAAAGAAGAGAAGCGAAAAGCAAAGGAGAAAAGGAAAGATATTCCCATTTGAATGCAGAGTTCCAAAGAATAGCAAGGAGAGATAAGAAAGCCTTCCTCAGTGATCAATGCAAAGAAATAGAGGCAAACAACAGAATGGGAAAGACTAGAGATCTCTTCAAGAAAATTAGAGATACCAGGGGAACATTTCACGCAAAGATGGGTTCAATAAAGGACAGAAATCGTATGGACCTAACAGAAACGGAAGATATTAAGAAGAGGTGACAAGAATACACAGATGAACTGTACAAAAAAGATCTTCACGACCCAGATAATCACGATGGTGTGATCGCTCACCTAGAGCCAGACATCCTGGAATGTGAAGTCAAGTGGGCCTTAGAAAGCATCACTATGAACAAAGCTAGTGGATGTGATGGAATTCCAGTTGAACTATTTCAAATCTTGAAAGATGATGCTATGAAAGTGCTGCACTCAATATGCCAGCAAATTTGGAAAACTCAGCAGTGGCCACAGGACTGGAAAAGGTCAGTTTTCATTCCAATCCCTAAGAAAGGCAATCCCAAAGAATGCTCAAGCTACTGCACAATTGCACTCATCTCACACGCTAGTAAAGTAATGCTCAAAATTCTCCAAGCCAGGCTTCAGCAATACGTGAACCGAGAACTTCCAGATGTTCAAGCTGGTTTTAGAAAAGGCAGGGGAACCAGAGATCAAATTGCCAACATCCTCTGGATCATCGAAAAAGCAAGAGAGTTCCAGAAAAACATCTATTTCTGCTTTATTGACTATGCCAAAACCTTTGACTGTGTGGATCACAAGAAACTGTGGAAAATTCTGAAAGAGATGGGAATACCAGACCACCTGACCTGCCTCTTGAGAAACCTGTATGCAGGTCAGGAAGCAACAGTTAGAACTGGACATGGAACAACGGACTGATTCCAAAAAGGGAAAAGGAGTACATCAAGGCTGTATATTGTCACCCTGCTTATTTAACTTATATGCAGAATACATCATGAGAAATGCTGGGCTGGAGGAAGCACAAACTGGAATCAAGATGGCCAGGAGAAATATCAATAACCTCAGATATGCAGATGACACCACCCTTATGGCAGAAAGTGAAGAGGAACTGAAAAGCCTCTTGATGAAAGTGAAATAGGAGAGTGAAAAAGTTGGCTTAAAGCTCAACATTTTGAAAACTAAGATCATGGCATCTGGTCCCATCACTTCATGGGAAATAGATGGGGAGACAGTGGAAACAGTGTCAGACTTTATTTTTTGGGGCTCCAAAACCACTGCAGATGGTGACTGCAGCCATGAAATTAAAAGATGCTTACTCCTTGGAAGGAAAGTTATGACCAACCTAGATAGCATATTAAAAAGCAGAGACATTACTTTGCCAACAAAGGTCTGTCTAGTCAAGGCTATGGTATTTCCAGTGGTCATGAATGGATGTGAGAGCTGGGCTGTGAGGAAAGCTGAGCACCAAAAAATTGATGCTTGTGAACTGTGGTGTTTGAGAAGACTCTTGAGAGTCCCTTGGACTGCAAGGAGGTCCAATAAGTCCATCCTAAAGGAGATCAGTCCTGGGTGTTCATTGGAAGGACAGATGCTGAAGCTGAAACTCCAGTACTTTGGCCACCTCATGCGAAGAGTTGACTCATTGGAAAAGACCCTGATGCTGGGAGGGATTGGGGGCAGGAGGAGAAGGGAACGACAGAGGATAAGATGGTTGGATGGCATCACCGACTCAATGGGCATGAGTTTGAGTAAACTCCGGGAGTTGGTGATGGACAGGGAGGCCTGGCGTGCTGCGATTCACGGGGTCGCAAACAGTTGGACACAACTGAGCGACTGAACTGATGTGATAGGTAAAACCTCAAGTTTATAATTGTGTTTAAATTTAGAGTTGGAACTGTTTGATAGTGCTATCAGACAATTAGCTAATATATATAAGAGCTGAATGTTTGCCCAGTCATGTTCAACTCTTTGCAACCCCATGGACTATAGCCCACCAGGTTCCTCTGTCCATGGAATCCTCCAGGTAAGAATACTGGCTTGGATTGCCATTTCCTTCTCCAGGGGATCTTTCTGACCCAGGGATTGAATCCAAGTCTCCTGTGTCTCCTCCATTGCAGGCAGATTCTTTACCAATTGAGCCACTGGGGAAGCCCTAGAAAATATATATATATATATATATATATATATATATATACATTTTTTTTCTTTATGGAGAAACATAGCTTCAAACTAGTATTTCTAGTTAAAAATCCCCAGACAAGTTCCAAGGAAAATGAGCAACTCACAGCCATATATCACAAAGACTCACAACAACAAAGTGTTGTGCAAATGTCAGCAGATGCAATAACAATAGTTGATTTGGGCTCACAGATGTTTTAGACATTGGAATTATCAGACACAGAACACAAGTGCTACATTTAAAGAAAAAAAAGAGAAAACTGAAATATGACCAAGATTATTTAAAATATGACCAAACATATTTGAAAAGGAGTCAAATAGAACTTTTAGAAATTAAAACCTCAACAGAAAATTAAACAAATTTTCCTCAGTGGGAAGTCAGTGAGTGGAAAAATAGCAAAGGGATTATCCAAAATACAATGCTGAGAAGCAAATTTTTGGAAAATGTGAATCTGATGTTAAGAGATGGTAGATAAAGCAAGTTAAACAAGGTTTTAAATTAGAATTCCAGAAAGAAAGGTCTTACCAAAAAGAATTCCAGAAATAGAATTACATAAAAGCAATACTTCAAAAGAAAATAATGGGTTGGGGTTTTCCCCAAATTTTTTAAAGACACCAAACTTCATATCCAGGATTTGTAACAATCCTCAAACAGGATAAACGTCACAAAGCATAATGGAATATCAGAAAACAGAAATAAAAAGAGGGTCTATTAAAAGCAATCATAACATGAACGTGAAAATACAAGTTTTAAAAAGTTAGGATGCAACAAAAGCAGTATTTAGAGGGAAATTTATAGCACTGGAAATACATGTTATAAAGGAGATATTTCCAATAATCAGTGAGGTAAAATAATTTTTTCTAAAGTATCAATGATTCAACCATTAATAGAAGAAAGGTTGAATTATATTTACCATTCTCAGTACAGAAAGAAAACAAAACAAAACAAAACACTGTCATATATACAGGTGATCAAAGAACATACTGCCAAAAATGTAGGAGAAATTATAGAGACAGTTGATTAATATTTAATATTTAATAAATATTTAATTTTGTATTCATAGTTTCATATTACTTTTCTTAAAAATGATACTCTCCTTTCAAATTATGTGAGCTTCAAGTTCTTCAAAGTTTGAACCCACCCCTGATTAACATAAGAGTTTCTCTAGAAATTATGTACACTTGTACCTAACACAAATGGTCGTGTTAATGTGCACCCATCGGGGCTTCCCTCATAGCTCGGTGGGTAAAGAATCTGCCTGCAGTGCAGGAGACCTGCGTTCAATCCCTGGGTTGGGAAGATTCCCTGGAGAAGGAAATGGCAGCCCACTCCAGTATCCTTGCGTGCGGAATCCTGGTGGGCTGCAGCCCCTGGGGTCGCAAAGAACCGGGCACAACTGAGCGACTAACACTTCACCTCTTCACCAGGAGACAAGGCTGGCAAGCTGTGTCCAGAAATGGGACAGAATGCAATGAATACCTTGGTGAATTTATGTAATCTAGCATCTGGCTTGGAGTCCTACAGGTTCTGAGTTGATTTTGTTAGTAAGAACAAATCCATGTCTCAGATTTATCTTACTTTAGCTGAGCTCATGAGATTGATGTATTTAATTATGATGGCAAGTAATGTATTGATAGGGTGAAATAATAATTTCACCCCATAATAGTGATCAGAAAAACTTGAAGCTCAGTTTTGGACATTTTTCTTTCTGTAGAAACTGCATGACAAGCAATAGATCACTCCATAAGGAGAGATCTCTGGTAAAAAGGCTAAAAATACTAGAAAATGTAGGGGAGCATGTTTCTTCCCTGGAGGCAGACCTACATGGAAAATCAAATTCCAACCAGAAATTCACTTGATGAGTTGAAATCAAAGTATAGAGCTAGAAAAATTGAATTAATGAAATCAGACTAAAATTCTGTTTTGAATGCTTTTTGTCATTGGTACTTGCATATTCAAAAGCAATTTGGCTGCAAACCCCATGTCCATTTCCATTTTATGGGCGGCCCTATTAGTGAGATTGGGTCTTCCCTGGTGGCTCAGTGGTAAAGAATCCGCCTGCAAAGCAGGAGTCACGGGTTCAATTCCTGGGTCGGGAAGATCCCCTAAAGGAGGGCATGGCAACCCACTCCAGTGCTCTTGTATGGAGAATCCCATGGACAGTGGAGTCTGGTGGGCTGGGCTACAGTCCATAGGGTCACAAAGAGTCAGACACAACTGAGCGACTGAACAACAACAGAAGTCTTATTGCTGAGGAAACCTCAGCTACCAATAGAGCTTACTGATACTGCTTTCTTTTTCTCTAAGCCACCAGGGCTGGTCCTTTTCAATAAATAAATACTGTCACCTGATAACACCTCTGTAGTCAGCTCTATTGTACATCTTAATGGTTCATTCTCAGAAAAGCATATTTTCCTCTAAATATTCTGAGACTGTGTCTCTAGGAAACATTTTTCACAGCATGATTTATTGTCATGAAGTTCAGAAATGGCTTAATATGTGATGAAAAGGACATGCTCACTCACCTCCTCAATAGCAAAAGTTAACATGGTATAAACTATTGTCAAACACAGATGCTTATGTTAAAAGTTAAGTGAAAAAAGTACCATGAAAAAGTGAAAGTCACTCTGTCAGGTCCAACTCTTTGAGACCCCATGAACTATACAGTCCACGGAATTCTCCAGGCAAGAATACTGGAATGGGTAGCTTTTCCCTTCTCCAGGGGATCTTTCCCATCCAGGTATCAAACCCAGGTCTCCTGAATTGCAACAGAGTTCATGTATACCATGCATTCACCTAAATAAGACAATTGTGCAAGCTTTAGCATTACATATGAACATGGAAAGAAATGAAAGATTTTCTTCTTTTATTCAGGCTTCTATTAATATGGTTAGAATGCTATTTTGTTGTCTATGTGTCTAAACCATTTTCTAAACTCTCTACTTTATTCTAATACTTCTTTGTTCGGTATGAAACAGTGGTTATCTGAATTTCAAACATATGAAATATAACAAAGCTTCAAACTGTCCCAAGTATTTGCAAACCAGATTTTCACTGATATCCATTCATTTGGCCATTTGTTTATTAAATATTTTTCGTGAAGACCTACTGTGGATCCAGTACAATTTCATACTCATGTCTTGTAGATGAAAGAACAGACGTTCTATTAAAGCAGAAAAAAACAGATATATTTAGTCCCAGAAACAGCTGATTAGAATAGACAGAAAATTATCAGAGGTGAGGAAGTAAGATAAAGGACTTTGAAATGTGGCCATCAAGTGGTTAAAACTCATTATTGCATCTGAAGATGTTCTAAGAAGTTTCATCTGGAATTAATAGAAAACCAAAGCCCTAATAAAAATTCTAATGTAATTCCTCCCAAATTCTAAAACTGTGATTATAATTACAAACAAACTGAGCTAACAAAGTGATTGATTTGTTAAAATAAACCTGTTGAGTACACTGTCTGCATTTTCAAATGTAGGTCAACATTGAGCAGTCGTTTATGTGGAGGCTTCGCTCTGATTGATCATTGGGAAACAACTTGAATGACCCTAAAATACTACTTCCATACCCCTCAATCCAATCAATAATAGATTCTGTAGGTTCTGCTTCTGGAGCGGGTTTGGAATCTGTTTTTATCTATTCCCATCATTATCATCCTGGTATCATCATTCTTTACCGCACTATCCTCTTTCCTCGAGTCACTGCCTCCGGTTTTATAACTCACTTCCTTCTCTACCTGGCTAGCGAGTAAGTTTTCTAAAACACATCAGTGGCTCCTCACACCCTAAAAACAAGGGAAGATGTAAACAGCATGACTTACTCAGCTTCTTGTGAACTGTCCCCTCTTATTTCTCCCACCTCTTTAATCTCCATGGCCATGCATGCCATGAGCATTCTTTCCTTTGCACCTGTTGTGCTGGCCTGGTCCACTCTGATACATTATATGTTCACAATATCTTGCTTTTCCTATGGCTCAGCATCAATTGCACAGTGTTAATAATGCCTTTACCTACCTATGTCTCCTGTTAGATCACATTGCTGGTCAGGACCATAGCCATTGCAGGTATCATTGCCCCTTACACCTGTGCTGTACTTCCTGTAGACTAGGAGCTCAATAAATACATGTTGAATGAAGGAAGGGATGAAATAATTCAATACAGTCTGTTTCTAGTATACAGGGAAAAAAAAAATTACTACCATTTTCTGGGCATCTATTTTGCGCCATATCTTGTAGTAGGGATCTCATGGACATAAGTTTGTTAATCCTGAATACTATACTGTATGATGATATTATTATTCACCTTTTGTTGAAGACCTACGATGTACTTATGTTTCATAAACCTTGTTATTCTTCAGCCTTCATTTGCCCCCTTTTCCAAAAGGCAAAGCTGAGGTGTAGAAAGAATCCATTAACACGTTTTTATAGAAAGCTGTCCATAGTTACAAAGCGGAATTCTCTTACTGTGCCCACACCCTCCCTGCAGCCCACACCACCTGTGATCTTCTCTCTCTTCTTGGCTCTTCACACCTGTAGGGTTCCTTTTCCAACCTCTGCTTACATAGGGGCCACTCTATGGTGACAGAATCCTAGACTTAGAGGGAAACCGAGCTGGAAAGGACCTGGGAGACCAGTGAAACCGATCCTCTCACAGCAGAGGTGAGAACACTGAAGTCAGAGCAGTGGCATGATTTCCCTAAAGCCTCAGAGTTCCTTTCCAAGCTGATCAAGGAAGTCTCTCCCAACATGCAGCTATTAATTTTTAGGGAACAGGTCTAAACTTTCAGTAACAATACTGCTGTTGGCTAGTATTTTCATAATACACACATGGTCTTTAACTTGCAACTTAAGTAAGGAGAATGTCAGTAATGCGGATACTGACTCCTTATTTTGAGGAATGAGGTCCAGGAATGTGTTCTTTTAACTAGTAACCTTTTTTGATCTCGACCCAGGTCGCACCAGGACCACACTTTGGGAAACACACTTTAATCACGCCCTTGAGTGTGGTCCTTACAGCATTTATGAAAATCGGTTTGCTGTTCTCGGCCCAGGATTTAGGTCTCAGCAAGCCTCACTGCTCTGTGCTCTGCTCCCAGGAACTTTCTTGGGCCAGCCTGTGTGGGTCTTCAGGGCAGGGGAGAAACAAGGCCATCTTAGGACTGAGCCAGGATCTGGCTTAGAAAGAAATGCAGAGCCAAACTGCAGGGGGTCACGTGCTGCTGAGAGAGGAGCAGCAGACTTAGGGCAGAAACTGCTGACGGCAGGAGGGAGAGTCCCTGTCAAGGGAGATTGGGTGGGAGAGCTCAAGGTCAGGGAGGGGGCAAGAATGAAATAACAGTGACTGAGACTTTGTCTCACTGGAGACCCATGCTGTAAGTGAGTAAGGAGGAGAAACAGCTAGTGAAGGCTGGTATTAGTTCCCCTGCGTCTCTTGTGTCTCACCGCAGGACCCGGGCCACACAAGATGCTTCAATTGTTATGATCCGATTCCGCAGGGCAGCAGGCCCAGGGCTCTGCACACACCAGTCTTCAAGCCCTGTGATGTTCTCTCCATTTCCTTCTTCATCTTCCCTCCCACCCCCCCCCCCCCCCCCCCAGAGAGGTTCGGTGGCTCTTTCCCAGCGAGGAGCAGGAACAGGGCCACATGGGCCTATGCTCCTGAGAGGCCCCAGCCTGGGGTGTTTCAGCCTGGTCTTGCCTGAAGCACCGCTGGGTCCTGCCAGATCACCTTGCCGTCTGGCCAGCAGATGCTGAGGGCGCGGTCAGGGTGCGCAGGAAGGATGGGGACAGGAGGCTCACACGGTCGTCCCTTCCCTTTCTCCAGTCCACCCGGAGACAGCCGGGTGAATCTGGCCTTCCGGGAGGACTCTCACTGGACGGGACCAGTCCCAGGACAGCAGCCACCTGGGCCTGTCGTCCGGGCACCCAGTGTCCCTTCCGGCGTCACCCTGGGCGCCCTCCCTCCCGTGCCTGGAACGCGCGCACTGCCTGTCCAGGCTGCTCGCAGAAGAGGAGGCTGCCGCAGCTGGGGGGATCAGGGGCGGTGCAGAGTGTGAACCTTCAAGACTTTCCAGAGGGCTCTGAGAGAGCTCTCCTTAGAGTGGGGAGTGTATCCTTGCTGGACCTTGGTTGCCTTCTCTGCACTCAGATTGGCTGGTTGTTACCTGAGGTTGGTTGTTACCTGAGGGCTGGAACCTCGAGCTCATTCATTCATTTAACAAACTTACCAGAGTACTTAATTAATATCAGCTAAAAATGAATGTTGACTAAAAAGAAAAGTTCTCCTTCACGGATCATGGCCTTGTGGCAAAGGAGCTTGCATCATTCAATGAATCTGGGAGCCGTGTCGCACAGGGCCACCTAAGACAAAGGGGTCATAGTGATAGGCTCTGACAAGATGTGTTCTGCTGGAGGAGGAAATGGCAACTCCCTCCAGCATTCTTGCCGCAGGAACCCCATGAACCGTATGAAAAGGCAAAAAGATATGACACTGGAAGATGAGCTCCCCAGACTTGAAAGTGCCCAAAATGCTACTGGGGAAGTACATGCATCCATGCTTATTCGTGTCCAACTCTTTGCAGCCCCATAGAATGTAGCCTACCAGGCTCCTCTATCCATGGGATTTTCTAGGCAAGGATACAGGAGTGGATTGCCATTTCCTCCTCCAGGGGATCTTTCTGACCCAGGGGTCCAACCCACATCTCTGGCATCTCCTGCATTGGCAGGCAGAGTCTTTACCGCTGAGCACTGGGGAAGAGCAGAGGGCAATTACTAATAGCTCCAGAAAGAAATAAGCAGCTGGGCCAAAGTGGAAACCAAGCTCAGTTGTGGAACCAGACATGGAACAGTTGACTGGTTCAAAATTGGGAAAGGAGTATGGCAAGGCTATATATTGTCACCCTGCTTATTTAACTTCTATGCAGAGTACATCATGCAAAATGCCGGGCTGGATGAATCACAAGCTAGAATCAAGATTGTCAGGAGAAATATCAACAGCCTCAGATATGTTGATGTATCACTCTAATGTCAAATGTGAAGAGGAAGTAAAGAACCTCTTGATGAGGATGAAAGAGGAGAGTGAAAAAGCTGGCTTGTAATTCAACATTAAAAAAAACTAAGATCATGACATCCAGTCCCATCACTTCATGGCAAATGAATGGGGAAAAGGGGGAAACAGTGACAGATTTTATTTTCTTGGGCTCCAAAATCACCGTGGATGTTGACTGCAGCCATGAAATGGCTGACAAAGGTCCATATAGTGAAAGCTATGGTTTTTCCAGTAGTCTTGTACAGATATAAGAATTGGACCACGAAGTTTGAACACCAAAGAATTGATGCTTTCAAACTGTGGTGCTGGAGAAGACTCTTGAGACACCCTTGGACAGACACCTTCAGACTGGAGATCAAGCCAGTCAATCCTAAAGGAAATCAACCCTGAATAGTCATTGTAAGGACTGATGCTGAAACTGAAGCTCCAATACTTTGGCCACCTGATGAGAAGAGCCAGCTCACTGGAAAAAAACCCTGATGCTGGGAAAGAGTGAAGGGAAAAGGAGAAGGGTGTGACAGAGGATGAGATCATTAGATAGCATCACCAACTCAGTGAACATGCATTTGAGCAAACTCTAGGAGACAGTGGAAGACAGAGCAGCATGGTATGCTGCAGTCCATAAGGTTGCAAAGAGTCAGCCATGACTTAGCGACTAAACAAAAACAATAAAGAAGAGTTGGTTAAGACAAAGAAATGACAGGGAAAAAAAAAAAAAAAATCTTCCAAGACTGCATCACTTCTCTAATAGCCAAAGTCCTGAGAGCTAATCCATGCCGGGCACTGTGCTAAGTTCTTTCCCTGAGTTATCTCCAGTTAACTCCAAGACCATCTACTGAGAAAACAGAGTTTCGGTAGCTTCCTCATATTCCCATTGCTAAACTGTTAATAACTAAGACCCAGAATCAGAACCCAAGCAGACCAACCTCAGAGGCCTCCACTGGGAAGCACTGTGCTTAACCATACCAGTCATATCACAGGCCCTAGTGTCTTAGTTCTTAAATAAATAAATACAAGTTCAAAACTTTATTTTCTTTAAAAAGTCATTTTCTTGGGGGTAGTGTGCATGAGTCAAAACTGTTTCTCAGAAGACTTTCTGCCAAAGAAAAGTGTCTTCTGCAAAACTCACACTGAAGTGACATTTGAATTCATGGACATGATTGAGAAGCTAGAGGGGAAAACCAGGTAAGTGTCTAGGAGCAGGCCTGGGCAGAGGTCACACCCCTGTTCTAAAGGACAGCTGTTTGGGATCCTGCAACTTTCACAAACAAAAGTCGGGGGTGTGCAGGCGTGTGGGAGGGACAACCCGCATTCCTGACTTCTTAGAGTTTTATAAATAGAGAACTTCACTTGCCAGAGACAATATGGTCCTGGTGTTACTGCTCCTGTCAACACTGCCCTCAAAGGACCCGGCCTTCCTTCCCTTTCATCTTTCTTTATATAAGTGAGGGGGAACAAAAGGACAAAGATGATGTTTGCTCTAAAAGTTCATGTAAACAGAAATATCTCAATAGCAAAAGCCACCCCCTCCCTCCTACCACTCCCTCAAGCACTTCTGGCTTGCTTTTATCAGGCTGATTTTAACTCATGAAAGACCAAGTGGAATCTGATGCCTGGGTTTTCTCTACCTCAGCCTAAATGTCTTCACAGTTGCAGGTGAGCTGAGCAAACCCTCATGAAGGCAACCTTTGGAAAATCAGCTTGACACTGCTTGATTCTCTCTATTTTGGAGAGAATTGGAGAACAAAAATGAGAAAGCCTTGAAACCTGCTAAAACAACTCAGAGAAAGCTCTACGAGTCCTTCCCTCCAGGGAGAGGAGAGGAAGGGAGGGGGGAAGTGTTCCACATGGCATAGAAAATGAGGCCGTCTATTTATGAATTCCATGTGAGACTTTCTGTGGGAGGGATGCTCAGTGATAATAAAACCTACTCTGGTTCCTCCAACTTGGAACTTGTCTAACAATAGTTCCCGCATCTCCAGCTGAACTGGGTGCTAAGGTGGTTGGTTGTTTAGTGAAGGGTAAACTGGTTGGAGCGGGCAGAACTTGGGATAGAGTCTTTTGGCGGGTTATTTAGGACAGTGCTTCTCTGGAGAGATAGGTAAGCCAACAGACTTCTGCTGAAGAATAAGATGGCTTTGCCATCTTGAACTTGACCCACAGGAATGGGGACAGTCCTGTCCCATGTCACTTCTTAAGCCAAGTCTTACACCATGCTTCTTTTCCCTGGGTCTTTATGATTTAGGGCTTCCCAGGTGGTGCAGTGGTAAAGAATCTGCCTGCAGTGCAGGAGACCAGGGTTTGATCCCTGGGTCAGGAAGATTCCCTGGAGAAGGGAATGGCTACTCACTCCAGTATTCTTGCCTGGAGAATTTCATGGACAGAGGGGCCTGGCAGGCTCCAGCCTCATAGATCCAATTAATTTTTTTTTTTTTTTTTAAGTCACCAAAGGCCTGGTGATGGATAAGCCCAAATGTTACCTCTTTGTCCTTGGAGCAGAGACAATAATGCTCACCAAATCCAATATCCCATTGTGTCCCCTACATTTCTTAGTTTCCATCTAAGTAGACAGAGTGATATCGTGAGTTCTAGCCAATGAAATGTATGCCAAGTCCTTGTGTATCTCAGACTAAGGCAGTGAGACGCTCCCGTCTGGCCAGTAGTCTCTCTCTTTCTCTGTCCTGGTGAACGGAGATGCTGCAGGTTCCATATCCTGTGGTTGCAAGACAGGAGAACTTTCGTCACTCCAGCTCCTTAAGTATAAGAAATAAACCTTCATTATCTCAAGCCGATGGGATGCGGGGGTTAACGTGTTGCTGCAGCATCACCTAGAGTATCCCGGTGAATACAGACCCTATCATACTCCTCTTCTGCACCGTTTAGAACTGTCAGCCACACCATCCTTTTTGAAACTATTACTACCTCCAGCTTTTGGAAGTTTACTCTTTCCTGATTCTCCTCCTTCTCGGATACTCTCTCAATAGCCTTGAGGATCTCTTCTTCATCCACTCATGTTCCTTCAAGAGAGAATTCCCCAAGATTCTTTCTGTGGTTTCTATTGCTCTTTGTACTTTCCATGAATTCTTTTATTTAGGCCCATAGCTGCAATCAGCTTAATCCAGACTCACTCTAAATCTATATTGCTAGGCAGTCACTCTCTCCTGGATACCAGGTTCCTCTGCTTAACTGCCCTTGGACATCTGTGCTGGGGTGTTCCCAACGTCTCAAACTTAGCATGCCCAAGAGTGTATATGTAGTCTTTTCTTCCCATAGTCTTTTCATTAAACATAAAAAAAAATGTTTTCTAATATTCTTTTTGCTATAATTGTTAGAAATTAATTCCAGAGTTGTAACAACAAAAAGAAATATACTGGTTCATGTAATAGCTCAGATGTGCAGGGGATAAGGCTGGCTCCAAGGATTCTGGAATCCGAGGCTGTCCCTCTGTATGGAACTTCCATCTCTAAACCTCTTGAGATGTGTTCTGTTTCTGTTTGTCAACTTGCCTTCTTTCCCTTCACTGTAGTGGGGGGCATGGGAGAAATGGGGCAGAAGGGCATGTATACGAACTCTTCCATTTAATCCTGGTATCTGCAAGTAAAATATCAGGAAGGAACCCTGATTGTCCTTGGCACATCACTGCATGCAGGGTTTTGGTGAAATAGAAAGGTTAGAAACTTCTCCACTAAAGCCAGAAATCCTGGATGCTGTAATTGACAGAGGCCACACAAGGACTACATGGATCGGAGCATTTCCCAGTGGAAAGAGATACTTTCTGTAGAAGGAGTGCTGAGTAGATGTTTCCTTTGTTTCCTCTCTGGCTCAACCTTATATTTGTCCTCTCTCATATGCCTTGTGATCCTGCCTCAGAAAACCCGTCAGCTTCCCCAGCACACTACGTTGTTGTGTCATTGCACTTCCTTGGACAATCTTTTATCTTTGCTGGAAATGTGAGGCCATCTGAAAACTCATTTGTAGTATACTTACTCATCAGTCAAGACATCCCATGGGAAGCCCCTCCTGAGGCTCCGAAGAAGACTTGATTGTTACCACCTTTGGGTGTCAAATGTATCTTTTTTTGCCATTTTTTTTTTAATTGAAGGATAATTTTTTTACAGAATTTTGTGGTTTTCTGTCATACATCAACAAGAATCAGCCATAGGTACACCCATGCCCCCTCTCTCCCAAAACCCCTTCCCATTTTCTCCCCATCCCACCCTTTATATTGTCACAGAGCCCCTGTTTGAATTTCCTGAGCCATACAGCAAATTCCCATTGGCTATGTAGTTAACATATGGTAAAGTAAATTTCCATTTACTCTCTGCATACATACCCTCGCCTTCCACCCCTCCCCCATGTCTATAGGTCTATTCTCTAGGTCTGTTCCTTCATTACTGCCCTGAAAATAAATTCATCAGTATGATCTTTCTAGATTCCATATATATGTGTCAGTATATGATATTTCTATTTCTCTTTCTGACTTACTTCACCCTGTATAACAGGCTCTAGGTTCATCCACCTCATTAGAACTGACTTAAATGTGTTCCTTTTTATGGCTGAGTATTCCGTTTATACATGTACCACAGCTTCTTTATCCATTCATCTGTTGATAGATGTTGCTTCCATGTTCTAGCTATTGTAAATAGTGCTGCAGTGGACATTGGGGTACATGTGTCTTTGCAATTTTGGTTTCCTTGAGGTATGGGCCTAGTAGTGAGATTGCTGGGTCATATGGTGGTTTTCTTCCTAGTTTTTAAAGGAATCTCCATATCATCTTCCATAGTGGCTGTATGAATTTACATTCCCACCAACAGTGCAAGAGCATTCCCTCTCCTCCACACCCTCTCCAGCATTTATTATTTGTAGAATTTTTGATGAGGGCTATTCTGACTGGTGTGAGGTGATACCTTATTGTAGCTTTGATTTGCTTTTCTCTAATAATGAGCGATACTGAGCATCTTTTCATGTGTTTGTTAGCCATCTGTATGTCTTCTCTGGAAAAATGTCTCTGTTTAGGTCTTTTCCCCACATTTTGATAGGGTTGTTCGTTTTTCTGGTATTGAGTTGTATAAGCTGCTTATATATTTTGAAAATTAATCCTTTGTCAGTTGTTTCCTTTGGTATTTTCTCCCATTCTGTGGGTTGTCTTTTCACCTTGTTTGTGGTTTTCTTTATGTGCAAAAGCTTTTAACCTTAATTAGGTCCCGCTTGTTTATTTTTGTTTTTATTTCTGTTACTCTAGGAAGTGGGTCATAGAGAATCTTTCTTTGATTTACATCATCAGTGTTCTCCTGATGTTTTCCTCTAACAGTTTTATAGTTTCTGGTCTTACCTTTAGGTCTTTAATCCATTTTGAGTTTACCTTTGTGTATGGCATTAGGAAGTATTCTAATTTCATTCTTTTACGTGTAGCTGTCCAGTTTTCCCAGCTCCACTTAGTGAAGAGGCTGTCTTTGCCCCATTGTATATTCTCGCCTCCTTTTTCAAAAATAAAATACCCATAGGTGTGTAGGTTTATCTCTGGGCTCTCTATCTTATTCCATTAGTCTATATTTCTGTTTTTTTTCAGCCAGTACCATACTGTCTTGATTACCTTGTAGTATAGTCTGAAGTTAGGACCGTTTATGCCTCCAGCTCCATTCTTCTTTCTCAAGACTGCTTTGGCTATTCAGGGTCTTTTGTGTTTCCATATGAATTGTGAAACTTTTTGTTCTAGTTCTGTGAAAAATGTCATTGGTAGTTTGATAGGGATCTCACTGAATCTGTAGATTGCATTTAGCAGTATAGTCATTATCCCAGTATTGATTCTTCCTACCTAGGAACATGGAATATTTCCCCATCTGCTAAATGTATCTTGAATACACATCTACTCCTGCACTTATACTATGTTGAATATACTTATTTGTAGATCTCTTGTTAGTACACTGTTTAGGATCTTTGAGGGCAGCATTGAATCATAATCATATTTTCAACTTCTATACCCAACATGGTACTTTTTCTGAATTGCATAATAAATAGTTACAAAATCTGAATATGACTGTTCAATAACTCACCTCTCTGAATGCACTCATTCATCTATTCATTTGGCAAATATTTAGTTCTTTCTGTTTTCTAGGCACAGTTCTAAATGAATAAAGCACATCAATAGCAAGATATAAGATTTATATCCTCAAAGGGCTTATATTCTAGTGCTAGAGTGTGCATTCATGCTAAGTCACTCCAGTCATACAACCCTGTGAACCACAGCCTGCCAGGCGCCTCTGTCCATGGGACTTTCCAGGCAAGAATATTGGAGTGGGTTGCCAAGCCCTCCTCCAGGAGATCTCCTGACCCAGGGATTGAACTTGTGTTTCTTATGTCTCTTACATTGGCAGGTGGGTTCTTTACTACCAGTACCACCTGGGAAGCCTCTAGTGGTAGAGACATATTATATATTCATAAACTCAGACAGTGATGGGAGATACAAAGAAAATAAAATAGAGTAATGGGACAGAGATTGTAAGGTGTGAGGGATCCTTTAGTTATGGACTCTGGGAGATGGCCTCTACTGATAATTAGGCAGCCATGCAGAGATCTGAGATGGAGGACACACCAGGAGCAAAGGGACTTAGGACTGTGTTTGAAGAGCAGAAAGAGGCCAGAATGGTTCATATGGTGACTCAGGGAGAAACTGGCAAGAGACAACATAAAAGAGATTTGTTGCTGTTCAGAAGCTCAGTTGTGTCTGACTCTTTGCAACCCCATGGGCTGCAGCACACCAGGCTTCCCTGTCCATCACCATCTCCAGGAGCTTGCTCAAACTCATGTCCAGTGAGTTGGTAATGCCATCCAACCATCTCATCCTCTGTCGCCCCTTTTCCTTTTGTCTTCAATCTTTCCCAACATCAGGGTCTTTGCTAATGAGTCAGCTCTTCTCATCAGGTGGCCAAAGTATTGGAGCTTCAGCTTCAGTATCAGTTATTCCCATGAATATTCAGGATTAATTTCCTTTAGAATTGATTAGTTGGATCTCCTTGCAGTGTAAGGGACTCTCGAGAGTCTTCTCCAACACCACAGTTTGAAAGCATCAACTTTTTGGTGCTCAGCCTTCCTTATACTCTAACTCTTACATCCATACATGACTACTGGAAAAAACAAAAATCATATGGCTTTATGGAAAAACCATAGCCTGTAGTACTGACAAGTACTGCTACTTGTCAGTAGCACACAGCTACTCACAAAACCATATGGGCCTTTGTTGGCAAAGTAATGTCTTTGTTTTTAATACCCTGTCTATGTTTGTCATAGTTTTTCTTCCAAGGAGCAAGTGTCTTTTAAGTGGCTGCAGTCACCATCCACAGTGATTTTGGAGCCCAATAATATAACGTCTGTCACTATTTCCATTGCTTTCCCACCTGCCATGAAGTGATGGGACCAGATGCCATGATCTTAGTTTTTGACTGTTGAGTTTAAGCCAGTTTTTTCACTTCCCTTTTTCACTTTAATCAAGAGGCCCTTTAGTTCATCTTCACTTTCTACCATAAGGGTGGTGTCATCTGTATATCTGAGGTTATTGATATTTCTCCTGGCAATCTTGATTCCACTTTGTGCTTCATCCAGCCTGCATTTTGCATGATGTACTCTGCACATAAGTTAAATAAGCAGGGTGACAATATACAGCCTTGCAGTAATCCTTTCCCAATTTTGAACCAGTCCATTGTTTCCTGTCAAGTTCTAACTGTTGCTTGACCTGTCCCAGGCTTCTCAGAAGGCAGTTAATGTGGTCTGGTATTCCTATCTCTTGAACAATTTTCCATAGTTTGCTGTGATCCACACAGTCAAAAGCATCAGTGTAGTCAATATGAGAGATAGGCGTAGTCAATCATCTAGGGCCTGGTAACTCAGATGGTAAAGAAACTGCCTGCAATGCAAGAGACCTGGGTTTGAGCCCTGAGTTAGGAAGATCCCCTGGAGGAGGGAATGGCTACCCATTCCAGTACTCTTGCCTGGAGAATTCCATGGATAGAGGATCCTGGTGAGCTATATAGTCCATGGGACGGCAAAGAGTTGGACACGACTGAGCGACTAAAACTTCCACTTCGAAGGACACTGGATCTTTTCTACTTGCAAAATAAAGCTGAAAAGTGAGGAAGTGATGTGATGTGGCTATAGCTTAAAAATGTCACTCTGGCTGTCACGTGGAGAATAGATCTGTGTGTATAGTGGGGGCTGTAAGCATAGATGGCGTAACTGAAAGTGAGGTGCTTAGTAAGGTGGGCATTGCATAAGTGCTAGGAAAATATCATCACAGTTTGAAACAAGGTCATGGCAGAAAAGTTATAAGAATACATCACATTTAAAGTGTGAAGAAATGCGCATGTACATGCTTTTCTTAGAATCCCATTCAAGCAAGCCATGATCAATACACAGTATTCAAACAGTGAAGAATTTTCCTCATTCATCATCCATTCATTCATTCAACAAATATTTATGGAGCCTTCTTAAATTCAATCTTCTAAGCCAGGAGTCAAATAAATAGTGGTAAACAGGACTGACATAGTCGCTGCCATCTAGAGCTTTCAATTTCCTGGGGAAGACAAATGTTAAAGAATGAATGTTAAAGGCAGATGTTAAAGAATGGTACTTGTGGGATGTTTTGAGAGAACAGCATCGAAACATGTATATTATCAAGGGTGAAACAGATCACCAGCCCATGAGACAAGTTGGATGCATGAGACAAGTGCTCGGGGCTGGTGCACTGGGAAGACCCAGAGGGATGGGGTGGGGAGGGAGGTGGGAGTGGGGATCGGGATGGGGAATACATGTAAATCCATGGCTGATTCATGTCAATGTGTGGCAAAAACCACTACAATATTGTAAACTAATCAGCCTCCAACTAATAAAAATAAATGGAAAAAAAAAAGAATGGTACTTATTAATATAGGTACCAATGTGATAAAATGAGAGTTTAAAAGAGAATTAGAAGACTTAAAGTAGGAGAGGAAGTTACATCAAGCTATAACCTGAGGACAGAAAAGAAATATCCCAGGAAAGAGGAGCATGCGTGAAAGTCACAGCTGAGGGAACAGAACTTGTAGATGCTTTGAAGCTGGAAGGAGAACATACTCAGAGGAAGTGAAGAAAGGCTTGTTTTGGGTCTTCCATCATGAGACTATCTGAGAAGCAAAATAAGAAGCAAATAGGAAAGCAGAGGGCAGACTGATAGCTCTTTATAGACATTGTTAAAACAATCTTGAGTTTGTCCTACAAGTAATGGCAAGTCATCAAGGCATTTTAATCTCTGAAAAAGTTGAAAGTGTTAGTCCCTCAGTTATGTCTAACTCTTTGGGAGCCCATGGACTTTAGCCCACCAGACTCCTCTGTCCATGGAATTCTCCAGGCAAGGATACTGGAGTTGGTTGCCATGCCTTTCTCCAGGGCAGATGGTAAAGAATCTGCAATGTGGGAGATGCAGGTTTGATCCCTGGGTCACGAAGATCCCCTGGAGAAGGGAATGGCTACCCGCTCCAGGATCCTTGCCTGGAGAGTTCTATGGACAGAGGGGCCTGGCGGGCGACAGTCCATGAGATTACAAAGAGTTGGATATGACTGAGTGACTAACACTTTCACTTTCATTTTAACCTTTTGCACTGAAGAAAAGGATGGAAAGTTTTGTGTATGTATGCTGGTAAAGTGTTATGGTGGTGCCTGGAAAGACTCCTTACTCATCACTGTGTTCCCTTCTGCATGTGTGGGTGCAGACTTTCAGCCCTCAACTGTCTCAGTGGAAAAGGGATTTTGCAACACAAACGGAGGCCACAGAAGGAAGAATGAGAGCTGGTGTGTTACAGTGAACTACAGGCTCTGAGATCCTGCAGACACAGATATGAACCCTACTCCGTCACGTACTGGATGTGAACTCATGAAAGTACTTAGTTTTCTAGAGCTCCATTTTCCTTCTCAGCATCATAGGGGTGATAAATCTATCGGTTAAGAAGCTTTGAGCTACAGATTGCAAAAAACCCTGATTTACCTGACTTGACACAAAAGATGTCTTATTTCACAGAGCAAGAAGTTCTGAGCTAGGGCAAGTGGGGTCAGTGAGTTAATAGCTTGAAATCATCATGACCCTAGTATTTATTTTCCTATTTTTCTCTGTCATCCTTGGTGCTTGCCCAGCTCCCCTCATTATCATAAAGTTGAAGCAGTTCTAGGCATCTTCCACAGACCAGTGGAGAAGAGAATAACATCCTTCCTATGTGCCTTCCTAAGTCAACAGAGGACAAAACCCTGCTCAGAAGTCCCTGTGAACCTGTTTTCATGATTGGTGAGGACTGCGCTCTATGTCCATGTCCAAGACATCTGCAGATGAGAGGGTTGCACCACTATTTCTGCCCTAGTTTCATCATGATTTTCAGCCCTTAGGTGGGACTTGAGCTCACTTCACCTGCAGGATAGGACCTGCAGGTGAAGAGGAGGAGGGTGGATAGTTCAACTGTTAACAAAGGAGAAAGGTGTGATAAATTGTTGTTGAGCAGGCAACATAATGGTGTCTAATGCCTTAATGTCCATATTGCAGGGTCTGTCATTGTAAAGATTCTGTAATTTGGTTGTAGTTACTGATCTAACAAGCTATTTTAAAGCTCTTTAAAACTATCTGTACAATTACAAGTCCATTTTGCTAATCAGTAAAATAAATCCTTGAGGACCTCTATTGATCAGTCCAGTAGGAGGAGGCCCTGTTTATTCCTAAACATGATGTAATGGAACTATATTTTTTCAAACATGTGGAATTAAAATTTTCACCACATCCAGTCCATAATCTTCTGCTTCCTCAAACTCAGTCAGAATGTTAGGTTTTACTATCTTTTTCAAAAAGATAGCTGTTAAGTATATGAACAACAGAGTTACACAAGCATCAGTTTAAATATTGCCTTCATTATTTTTTGTTGATATTAGTTAGACTTTCCAATCCCTTTTTTTTTCACCTTTAACACAGGAATAATAATATTATGAGGCCTGAGTGAGACAATACATTTGTGGAGCAGAGTAGGCGTTCTATAAATATTAACTCCTTTGGTTGTTATGTAGCTCAAATAGTGATCAAGAAGATGAAATGAGATAATGCGTCTGTAGCAGTGGTATATAGAAAATAGTTAACAAAAAGCGTCTATTATGTTTCCCATAGCCAGAACAGTAGCTGCCTTTATTAATACCATGAAGTTTTTTTTCTACATTTGATTGGTGGAATCATGCCACTCCAATCATGCTACAGGTATTAATTTTTTAGACAAAACACATGGTTACTGTTTCAAATTACTGACTACTCTCTTCAGAGCCTGTCATGTTACACTAAATGGTCTGGTGTGGTCATTCACCAAACTAATAATTAAATCCTGGAATTTTGCTAAAACAAATTACAAGCAAAAGATATTTGTCTTCAGCCTATACCCAGAAATGAAAGTTTTGGAAACTATATATTTTATCCTTTTGAAAAGTTGACTTGTCCTTAATCCCCCCTGTCTTTATTTATTGAATTCCTCAATCCAGGAAGCTTTCAAGTTTCCCATAAAAAGAGGAGTTTCTTTGCATTTCCTTCTTAACAATAGCAACAACAACAATAAAATATCTTTCATTAGGGGTTTCAATGGATCCTGACACAATTAAGTCATTCTGACATAAGCTGATTCAAATTATTGATTAGTGGTGGCTTTATGGTGACTAATAAGACACTGGTTGTGTCAAGAAAGAAGTTAAGAGTTTGGAAATGGGTTTTTAGAATGGAGTTAAAGGGAGATGAGGTGAGGTTTTGCTGGAAGAACTAAGAACAATAATGGTTCTCCAGTTTCCAGTTGGGGAAGAGGCTGGTATAGCTAGAATCAGAATGGAACTGAAGTTTCCATCTGCTGTTCCTCTATTTTTGTACCGTCAAACACCTCACTTAGCCATCCTACCCAGTGATGTCTTGAGAAAGTGAGAGTGTTAGTTTCTCAATCATGTCTGATTCTTTGCAACCCCATGGACTATAATTTACCAGGCTCCTCTGTGGAATTCTCCAGACAAAAATATTAGAGTGAGCGGCCATTCCCTTCTCCAAGGGATCTTCCCAACCCAGGGATCAAACCTATTCCCTGTCTTAGCCACCAGGGAATCCTTGAGAAGCAGTCATTAATAACTGAGATCTCTTGACCATGAACCTCCTGAAAAACCAGTTGCCAGAAAGACTTCATCCAATGACATATTCAATATAATAGCACTGGAAGTGATTGCCAGTTTCCTCAAAGAGATTATTAGGACTAGTTCCATTATGCCTTAACATCCTGATTTGCCTCACTCATCATCAGAAATCTAAGTCTCTTCTATTATTCATGATCATCCAAACTTCATCTTCATCTACTCTGTAAATCTCATGATTTGAATCTCATAGTTCCCAGAAAACCTCCTAGTGATTCATGCCTTTGTACAGTCCCTTGCACACTAAATACAGCCGTGTTATTTGACCAAAAAGACATTGCAAAAATGATGGCATGTGACTTCCAAAGAAAGGCTTTCATCTTGCTTTCTTGGGTTGCTTGCTTTGGGAAGAAGCAACCTGCCATGTGAGGATAGTCAAAGAACTCTATGGAGAGGCAAACATGGCAAGGATTGAGGTCTTCTGCCAAGATACAAGTGAATGATCCTTCCAAGAATCTTAGAAGCAGATCCTTCAGTCCTGGTCAAGTCTTCAGATGCCTGCAGCACCAACCAACATCTTAACTGCAGCCATATGAGAAACCCTGAGCTGGCACCATCCAGGTAAGCCACTCCTGAATTCCTGGAACTCAGACCTTAGGAGATAATAAATGTTTAATGCTTAAGTCATTATGTTTTGGAGTACTTTGTTATATAGCAATATATAACCAACACACTCAATCAGAGCTCACCTTCCCATCCTTCTCAAATCCTAACCTGTGCTATCTTAAGCTCCTGCTCTATGATCAGTAATTTCCAGAATCCTCAACTTATCCTTTAAGCATTTACTCAGCCCTTTGTCTTAACTGGATCTTGGTTTTCTCCAGATGACATTGCTTCGGATATACCTCTCTAATAGTTAAGATATTTCCACCTGCACATAGAAGAATGACTCACAGTGGTTTATGCAATAAAAACATTTAATTACCTCACACAACAAGAAGTCTAAAGAAAGCTGATTTTTAGTTTGGGGCAACATCTTTTTTTTTTTTTTTTTTTCATTTTTAAAACTTTACTTTTTAACTGAAGGATTGTTTTACAGAATTTTCTTGTTTTCTGTCAAACCTCAACATGAATCAGCCATAGGTATACATTCATCACCTCCCTTTTGAACCTCCCTCTCATCTTCCTCCCCATCCCACCCCTCTAGGTAGATACAGAGCCCCTATTTGAGTTTCCTGAGCCATACAGCAAATTCCTCTTGGCTATCTATTTTACACATGGTAATGTAAGTTTCCATGTTACTCTCTCCACACATCTCTCCCTCTCCTCCTCTCTCCCCGTGACCATAAGTCTATTCTCTATGTCTGTTTCTCCATTGCTGCCCTGCAAATAAATTCTTCAGTACCATTTTTCTAGATTCCATATATATGCATTAGAATACAATATTTATCTTTCTCTTTCTGACTTACTTCACTCTGTATAATAGGTTCTAGGTTCATCCACCTCATTAGAATTGACTTAAATATATTCCTTTTGTGGTTGAGTAATATTCCACTGTGTATATGTACCGCAACTTCTTTATTCATTCATCTGTTGATGGACATCTAGGTTGCTTCCATGTTCTAGCTATTGTAAACAGTGCTACAATGAACAATGGGATACATGTGTCTTTTTCAATTTTGGTTTCCTTAGGGTATATACCTAGGAATGGAATTGCTGGGTCATACGGTGGTTTTATTCCTAGTTTTTTAAGGAATCTCCATATCATCTTCCACAGTGGCTGTATCAATTTACATTCCCACCAACAGTGCAAGAGAATTCCCTTTCCTCCACACCCTCTCCATCATTTATTGTTTGTAGACTTTTTGATGAGGGCTATTCTGATGAGGTGGTATCTCATCATAGTTTTGATTAGCTTTCTCTAATAATGAGAGATATTGAGCATCTTTTCTATGTTTCTTAGCCATCTGTATGTCTTTTTTGGAGAAATGTCTGTTTAGGTCTTTTACCCACTTTTTGATTGGGTTGTTAGTTTTTCTAGTATTGAGTTGTATGAGCTGCTTGTATATTTTGAAAATTAATCCTTTGTCAGTTGTTTCCTTTGCTATTATTTCCTCCCATTATAGTTTCCTTTGCTGTGCAAAACCTTTTGATTTTAATGAGGTCCTACTTGTTTACTTTTGTTTTCATTTCCATTATTTTAGGAGGTGGGTCATAGAGGATCTTGCTTTGATTTATGTCATCAAGTGTTCTGCCAATGTTTTCCTCTAAGAGTTTTATAGTTTCTGGTCTTACCTTTAGGTCTTTAATCCATTTTGAGTTTATCTTTGTGTATGGTGTTAGGAGGTGTTCTAATTTCATTCTTTTACATGTAACTGCCCAGTTTTTCCAGCACCATTTATTGAAGAGGCTGTCTTTGCCCCATTGTATATTCTTGCCTCCTTTGTCAAAAGTAAGATACACATAGGCACATGGGTTTATTTCTGGGCTTTCTACCTTGTTTCATTGGTCTATATTTCTGTTTTTGTGTAGTTTGGGGCAACATCCTAATGATGCTCATACTGTTTCTATCTTTTCCCTCTGTTAACCTTATGGAATTGACATTTTGTCCTCATGTTTATTGCTCCATAGTCACACAGTGACTACTATAGCCTCAGGTATCATATCTGCATCTGAGCAAAAATAAGGAGAAAGGGAAGATGACAATGAACACACTTCTTACAATAAACTTTTGATAAGACAACTTCTCCAGAAGCCTCCCAGCAGATTTCCACTTACATCTGACCAGCTTTCTAATACAACTGCTCCCAGATATAGCATTCTCCTCCATATCTTTTCTTGTTTATTTTTGGCTGTGCTGGGTCTTAACTGTTCTGTGCAGACTTTCTCTGGTTGCAGCGAGCGCTGGCTTCTCTTGTGGAGCACAGACTGTAGGCATGCGGGCTTCAGGAGTTGCGGCATGCAGGCTTCATTGCCTTGCAGCATGTGAAATCTTTCCAAACCAGGGACAGAACCTGTGTCCCCTGCATTGGCAGGCAGATAAAGGCAGATTCTTATCCACTGCACCACCAGGGCAGTCCTCCATGTCTTTTTTAAAAAGTACTTAATTTCGTTTGAAATATGTGTTAATTTGTTTCTTGCCTGCCTCCTCTCATCAGAATGTAAAGTCTGTAAGCATGAGTTTTGTAATTTTTGTTCACAGCTGTATCCTCAGCACCTAGAACCAGGCTGACAGGCAAACGGGTGTTCAAAAATACGTTCTGTTGAATGAATGTCCTTTGACCATAACTATATTACAACTTTCCTTTAGCTACAAAAAAAATGTGTCGGCAAGAGGAACAGTAATGACTTTGTCATCTTTATTAACCCCTTAGGCCCCTAGTACTGGATACATGGCTGGGATTTTTAAGCAAAAGGGAAGTGTGGCGAAATGGCTGTTAGTCAAAGAACCAGCAGAGTCAGCCCAAAGTCCTTGCAAGCAGAGACTGCTTGTGTGTGTGTGTTTTTCAATTCTTACATATATGTTAGGATAGAAAAGCAAGGTCCATATCCTCCCCGCTCCCCATTCCAACTTTTAAATTCACTTCTACTCTCTCATGCAAAACATTCTGTGTATTTGGGGTTTACTTCCTGCTGATATACTCTCCATGTTGCTACCATTTATCTGATCATCTCATATATTATAAAAAAAAAAATAGTTCTATATCATGTCCCTCCTCTTTATTAGATTTTAGTTACCATTTTTGTTGACTTCAACACCCATGTGGGTGATCCGCCCCATTCCCCAGACTCACTGTTTCTTACCATCAACCACTAATCCTACATCCAAAACCCTTTCCCTCAATTTCCCTCTTCAATATCATGCTCTGGGCTTGTCACTACCAAGAGTACACCACCTCCCAATCAGGGCTGTAAACATTCTGTGGTTGATCACCATCACCTGTGTTCTCAGCCTGCCTTCTTAAGTTCCTCACTAACAATAACCCTTCAGCCTCTTTGCGTCACTCAAGACATGGAGCTCATTTCTGAAGAAGGACCTTTTTCTCACCCAGGGGCTAATCCTTTGTATGTCTCCTCACTTCCTCAGTTCTGCGCCTGCTCTCATGCCTCTTTCCCACTAGCAGTCCTCACCTCTTGGCTGGGTCATCTCCAGCAGCATGAAGACGTGGTGTATTTCCTAGGCTAGCCTCTTCTCATTGCTCAGGCCCCAGCTCATTTAGCTGCCTTGGAAGGGGCGTGGCTGACCCTCTGCTTTAAGTAACCCTTGTTCCCCTTGCAGTCACTTCTGCTCCTGTTACTTCATTCTGTTTCTGTATAGCACTTGTCACTCTATAACATTATCCTTTGGTTAGTAAATTTATTGTTTGTTGTTGATTGCCTCCCCTCTCCCAGTAGATTATAAATCCCAGGAAAGTAGAGCTCTTACTTGCCTAGTTCACACCACATCTCCAGGGTGGTGAGCAGTAGTAAGACTTCACAATTCTTAAATGGATACCTGATGAAGAAATAAATGAATGGCATCTTCCATTCCCCCCCCCCTCCCCCCGCAGATAAAACACTCTTCTCCTGAACTCTCACATTCCTCTCACTCTTAACTCATTTCTCTTCTCCCTTTCAAGGTCAATATCCCAAAAGCACCGCACAAACTTCTCTTTCCGTTTCTTTGCATCCTCTGTCTTCCTTTTCCAAACTGGCTTTCACCTCTATTTACCACCTCCAGGGTCCGTGGCAACAATAACTTCCCTGGCCAGCAGTAACAATAATGTCCTGTTGCCAAAATCAGTGACCAATTTTCAGTTGTTTTCCTTTTAGACCTACATAATGCAATATGAGACAATATTTCAGTCTGAAAATCAGATCCACACTGGATGTTGTAGATGAGTTGCAGCGAGTTCTAGATGCCTCAGCAGTGGTTAATATTCTTGTGCTAAAGAAGGTTTGGCTCCTTCCTCATTGGACGATCCTTCTCTGTCTCCTTTCAAAGATCTTTCTCTTCTAATCTAATTTTAAACATAAGAATACCTCATGGCTACAATGTAGGCTATCTATCCTTCTGAATTCTCTTTTGACAAACTTATCCATTCCTATTATTTTAAATGACATTGACAAGCTGACGAATCAAGCTGGGCAAAGAGTTGGACGTGACTTAGCAACTGAACAACAACAAAAACTGATGGATCAGGAATTTCTATCTCCTGTTCAAACTTCTCTTTTGAGCTCCAAATTCATACAACCAACAGTCTCCTTGCTAGCTCAAATCTCATGTCCCAGAGCAAATTCTAGATCCGCTCCCCACAAATATGTTTGTCTCCCTGGCCTGCGTTGTCTCAGTCCTTGCACCACCACGCAGTTGGACCCACTGCTCATTCAGAAACCTGCAGATTGGCCTGTTCCTCCCTAGACTCCAGGTCAGACCACGCAAGCCCTGACTCTTCTTCCTCCATAGCTTTTTACTCCAGTTTTACTATGGTATTTACTGTAATCCTGCCTGGTGTATGTATATACATATACCCATTACTTACGTCACGCACACTCACACATACACACTCATTTTCCCTTGCTAGGACAAGCCACCATCGTGGCTTTTCTGGATAAGCCATAATCACTTACTTTTCCTTCAGAACTGTCACCATGGTGCAGCCAGAATAACCTATTAAAAAAAGAATCAGAACCTATCACTTCCCTGACTTTTCACTAAATCTAGAATAAAATCCAAATTCAATAACATAACCTGGATTCCCTGTACAGCCTGTTGCTGCCTATATCTGCAACTTATTCCATGGCCTTCTTCTCCAAAGAATCTTCTCTCCAGTTGAACAAAAGTTCTTTCTGCCCCTTAAACCCATCAAGATCTTTACTGTCCTGGGCCTTTCACACACTTTCTTCTCTGCCTGGGATAGCATCCTCACACTCCGTCCCTGGCTGGTTCCTCCATACACCAGTCATCACCTTAGCTGCCTCTTTTCTTAGACAGAACAACTTCCCCTAGTATCTTCTTTGAACTAGCATAAATATAAAAGATTATATTTCATATATTTAATTTCTAGGGAGACTTCCTGGCTATTCTTTTTAATAGTAGTATATATTATACTATTATTAATTTACTGTCTATTATCTGTCTTTGCTACTAGATAGTAAGCTCTGTGAGGGCAAGACTATGTCTATTTTATTTACTAATTTATATCCAGCTCTGCTACACAGAAGCCCTCAATAAATACTTGTTAAATAAATAAATAAACCTCTGCAAAGAGAAAAGGTTTTTTTGAAACAAGATAAATCTGGGTTTGAGGCCCTGCTCTACATTTTAAATACATGATCTTGTACATAGCTTTTGCTTTGTCGTAGACATTCTTAAGTGCACGTTTTAAAAATTTTAGTACTGAATACATTTTTAACCACTCTGAGTGTGTGTGCTTAGTCACTAAGTCGTGTGTGACTCTTTGCGACCCCACAGACTGTAGGCTGCCCAGCTCCTTTGTCCATGGGATTCTTCAGGCAAAAATGCTGGAGTGGCTTGCCATTTCCTTCTCCAAGGGATCTTCCTGACCCAGGGATCATGTTCAGTTTTTTTTTTTTAATTTTATTTCTTTCCATTTCTTCTTCTTTTTTTTTTTTCTTTTTTCTTTTTTTAATTTTTATTTTATTATTTTTTTTATTTTTTATTAGTTGGAGGCTAATTACTTCACAACATTTCAGTGGGTTTTGTCATACATTGATATGAATCAGCCATAGAGTTACACGCATTCCCCATCCCAATCCCCCCTCCCACCTCCCTCTCCACCCGATTCCTCTGGGTCTTCCTAGTGCACCAGGCCCGAGCACTTGTTTCATGCATCCCACCTGGGCTGGTGATCTGTTTCACCATAGATAATATACATGCTGTTCTTTCGGAACATCCATTTCTTCTTGAAATAAAAGCAGATCAGGCAGATAGAGGGTAGGGAAAACAAATGGAAACAAGGGGACAGCTGAGCTGTCTCTTCTCCTTGATGGCCAAATGAACTTGTTCCTGCAGGTGACCCAGAATTCTTAGAGGGAAGAATTGTCAGTCTTCAGGATGGAGCATTCTTCAGTTAGTCTATCTCATGGTACCATTCAGTGTACAGAGTTAGGTTCAGGGAAAGAAAATGAGGAAACATTTGCCCTACTTTAGTCAGATACAGACCAGAGTTGAACTATGGGTCCTTTACTAGCACGGTTGACCCTGGACAATTCTTTTCATCTTTTAGAAGCTGGGTTTCTACATGTATAAAATGAGAGTACTGAATCTACTTCTAAATTATTATTATGATTGGATAAGAAGAACATCTTTATGCTATTCCACTGCAAGTTGCCAGTAAATGTTCTAAAAGTGATATAGGATGAACCTTTGGGTTCATAATTAACTGTATCAGTTAACTGAGCTATAGTAATAAAAAGATTCCTTTTTGTTATCTATATTTTTGTCAAAGTATTAATAAAACTTCTTCAACTAGTATTTAACTATCAGGTTCATAAGCGCCTATTCAGTTCATCTTGCTAACCCAAGCCGTATGTCCATGTATTTTGCTGAATTCATTGAATTTGCTACCACTGCAACTGCTTGTGGAAATGACCACATTTTTGCCTCCATACTCCAAATTTAGCAATAGATCATGACACTGAGATATTTCTTCAGGGAGTATTAATTGTAGGGGGAATGTGATGGCATCTTATTTAGGTTGTCTGGAAAGTCAAAGAAAGATTATAATTTATAGTTACTATGGTAGCTAATTATACCTTCAAGGATATGCCAGTTGCTGATTTTTTTTTTTTTTTAAGGCTTTGATCATAGATGAGACCCTTGTTGGGGAATAAAAGAAAACAAGAAAGTAGATTTGTGAATTTGCCATCTTGAAAAATGCCTGGCTACATAGATCAAATTTCTCTTTGGTTAAAAAGTCAATTCAAATCGGTTTCTCCAAGGCACTAAAGCTCATACCAAGGTTCTAATAGTGTGGAGACAATTTTGTCTTCAAAATTTTGTCTCAAAATGCTAACCCCCATGTTTTCACATATGCTTTCTCTTGAACATGTGTTTTATTCAGGCAGGTGGACATCATTCATCAAATACATAGCCTTTAAGCTCAAAAGCCTTGGTCCAGGTTTTACTAGGATGAGAGAGATCTGGAAGAATATGCCATTATGCAGAACCAGTTTTCCTCCAAAACATTTCTACCACTGCAAGAATCTGGATAAAGAGCTTCTAAGTTCAGGAGAGAAGGCAGGTGGGACGAGAAGAGAGAGAGCTGGAGCCTGGTCCAGAGGGCTCTGCACCGTGTCTCATCCCTTTGGATTGAGTCCAAGTCTTGGGAGGGGTCAATGAGAAAAGGGATTTGTCTTTGCTTCCTGCTTGGGCCTTGGGAAAATCAGCAAGGTCTAGGAACATCTAAGCTAGGCCCCCAAGTCTTGTATGGCCTTAGAATGATGCGGGAAAACACTTGAAACTCTCAGGGGGGCAAAGGGCTAAACGGGGGCTGCAGGAAGGTGATGGACTGAGAAAGGTGCAGTTTATCATCAGTGGCTGGAGAATACGGGACAGATACAAATGACCAGTGTTCAAATACTTCCTTCCCACTTTTATCTCCATTCCTTTGGGTTTTCTAAATTTTATTTCTAATTGGAGGAAAATTGCTTTACAAGGTTGTATTGACTTCTGGAGACTCAGATATACAGAATGGACTTGTGGACACAGTGGGAGAAGAGTGGGATGATAGGAGAAAGTAGCATCAACATGTACACCCTGTGCTGTGCTGTGGAGTCACTCAGTCGTGTCCGACTCTCTGCAACCCCTTGGACTGCAGCCCACCAGGCTCCTCCGTCCTTGGGGATTTTCCAGGCAAGGACACTGGAGTGGGTTGCCATGCCCTTCCCCAGAGGATCTCCTCAACCAAGGACTCGAACCCAGATCTCCCTCATTGCAGCCGGATTCTTTACTGACTGAGCCACCAGGGGAGCCCAAGAATACTGGAGTGGGTAGCCTATCTCTCCTCCGGGGGACATTCCTGACCCAGGAACTGAACCAGAGTCTCCTACATTGCAGGTGTATTCTTTACCAGCTGAGCTACCAGGGAAGCCTATAAGTGTAACATAGATAGCGGATGAGAAGTTCCTTTGTGTTTTAAAAGTTCCTCTGAATTTATAGCCACCTAATGTAGCGTCCGCCTGCAATGCAGGAGACCCGGGTTCAATCCCTGAGTCGGGAAGATTCCCCTGGAGAAGGAAATGGCAACCCACTCCAGTACTCTTGCCTGGAAAATCCCATGGACAAAGAGGCCTAGGAGGCTGTAGTCCATGGGATCCCAAAAAGTCAGAAACGACTGAGCAACTTCACTTCACAATGTAAAAAATGGTGTCAACTTTAATTTGAATGAATTTAAACCTAAAATGTCTGTATGCACATTTTATTAAGGCTACAGTTTCTGTTATATAGGGATTAAGTATCATTCTATAAAAATAAAGAAGCTGCCTTGCCCTTTGCACATTTGGGTTCAAAGCAACTAAAGTAAAGATAAATTCTACGCGATACATTTATATCTATTCAAAAAATAAAATAATTTAAAAATCACAGCCCCAAACCCTAACCTTCACTACATACTTCAAAAAATGTAGTTCAGGTGATCCAGGAAGCCCATCTTCATCTTTGTTTTCTATCCAAATATTCTGAGTCTTAGTGTGACTCTTTAGGATGCTCTTGGGTATAGGAGCCCCACACTCCTTTCTCTCACATCTATAACTTCTGTCTCTTGAAGTAAAATGCTTTATTTTGTACTTAGACTTCCTCTGAGTCTCAGAAAGTCTGGCTCAGGGTTTAATGATTGGAAGAATAGAACAATGTAGTAACAAATTACAGCAGCTCGGTCAGGAGAACAGTAACAATTTAAACAATAGATCAGTCATACAGCAGAGTCACGGGACCTTTAGTTCCTCCCTGCAGGGCACAGATAAGAATATCTGATGCACATTGCTAAGCTGTTTTTTTTTTTACAAAAGCCAGAATCTCATCAGATGAAACTACTGATCACAAGCACATAGACCCAAGATTAGTTGGAACCAGAAGGTTGATGGTTGAGACTCTTGAAAGATCTCTGTTACCTCACCACCAGCAAGTCAAAATTATGTCCATGAACTGATCAAACACCTAGCAACCCAAACCTCTGATATTGCCTTTTAATAATGTTTCTTGAAAGCCATTGGGGAGTATAGATCTTTTGAGCATAGGCTGATCATTCTCCTTGCTTGGCACCCTGTAATAAGTCCTGATTTTCTTTACCACAATCTCCTGTCAGTAGATTGGCTTTGCTGTGTGTTGGGTGAGGGGACCCAGGTTTGGTCTGGTAACAATACTTCCATGAAGTTGTTCAGTCACTCAGTCATGTCTGACTCTTTGAAGCCCCATGGACTGTAGCACATGAGGCTTCCCTGTCCCTCACAATCTCCCAGAGCTTGCTCAAACTCATGTCCATTGAGTCTCTGACACCATTTAACCAGCTCGCCCTCTGTCGTCCCCTTCTCCTCCTGCCTTCAATCTTTCCCAGCATTAGTCTCTTTTCCAATGAGTTGGCTCTTCATATCAGGTGGCCAAAGTATTGGAGCTTCAGCCTCAGCATCAGTCCCTTCAAAGAATGTTAAGGAATGATTTCCTTTAGGATTAACTGGTTTGATCTCCTTGTAGTCCAAGGGTCTCTCAAGAGTCTTCTCCAACAACACAGTTCAAAAACATCAATTCTTGGGCACTCAGCCTTCTTAATGGTCCAACTCTCATATCTATACATGACTACTAGAAAAGTCATAGCTTTGACTATATAGACCTTTGTTGGCACATAATGTCGTTGTTTTTTAATATGCTGTCTAAGTTGGTCACAGCTTTTCTTCCAAGGAGCAAGAGTCTTTTAATTTCATGGCTGCAGTCACCATCCTCAGTGATTTTGGAGTCCAAGAAAATAGTCTGTCACGGTTTCCATTATTTCCCCAACTATTTGCCATGAAGTGATGGGACTGGATGTCATGATCTTTGTTTCTTAAATGTTGAGTTTCAAGCCAGCTTTTTCACTCTCCTCTTTCACTTTCATCAAGAGGCTCTTTTAGTTTCTCTAAGGGTGATGTCATCTGCATATCTGAGCTTATTGATGTTTCTCCCAGCAATTTTGATTCCAGCCTGTTCTTTATCCAGCCCAGTATTTCCCATGATGTACTCTGCATATAAGTTAAATAAGCAGGATGACAATATACAGTCTTGATGTACTCCTTTCCCAGTTTGGAACCAATCTGTTATTCCATGTACAGTTCTAACTGTTGCTTCTTGACTTGCATACAGGTTCTGCAGGGGGCAGGTAAGGTACTCTGGTATTCCCATCTCTTTAAGTATTTCCCACAGTTTGCTGTGATCCATGCAATCAAAGGCTTTAGTGTAGTCAATGAGTCAGAAGTAGGTGATCTTCTGGAATTCTCTTGATTTCTCCATGATCCAATGAATGTTGGCAATTTGTGGTTCCTCTGCCTTTTCTAAATCCATGAAGTTGGGTTCTCATATTCAGTCAGTGAAATTCACTCAGCCATGTTTGACTCTTTGCGACCACACGGACTGTAGCTTGACAGACTCCTCTGTCCTTGGAATTCTCTAGGCCAGAATACTGGAACAGGTAGCCATTCTCTTCTCCAGGGGATCTTCCCAACCCAGGGATTGAACGCAGGTCTCCCACATTGCAAGTGAATTCTTTACTATCTGAGCCACCATGGAAGTCCTCTGTTATATTACATTCTATCTAAAACCACTGTTTCAGGTACCCACAGTTTACAGAATAAAAACTAGACTTCTTAGTTATCTAAGCATCTCAATATCAAACCCTACCCTATGAAGACAAAGTAGTTTTCTAAAGAGGCTTTACAAATAGCTGAGGAAAGAAGTGAAGTGAAAGGCAAGGGAGAAAGGGGGAAATATACCCAACTGCTCTTCCGGAGAGCAGGAGAGAAAAGAAGGCCTTTGCAAGTGAACAATTCAAAGAAATATATGAAAACAAAGAACTGGCAAGACTAGCGATCTCTTCAAGAAAATTTGGAGATATCAAGGGAATATTCCATGCAAGGATGGGCACAATAAAGGACAGAAATGGTAAGGACCTAACAGAACCAGAAGAGATTAAGAAGAGGTGGCAAGAATAAGGAGAAGAACTACAAAAAAGGTCTTAATGACCCCAATAACCACCATGGTATGGTCATGCAGCTAGAGCCAGCTATCCTACAGTGTAAAGTCAAGTGGACCTTAGGAAGCATTACTATGAACAAAGCTAGTGGAGGTGATGGAATTCCAGCTGAGCTATTTAAAATCCTAAAAGATGACACTGTTCAAGTGTTGCACTCAATATGTCAGCAAATTTGGAAAACTTGGCAGGGGCCACAGGACTGGAAAAAGGGTCAGTTTTCACTGTAATCCCAAAGAAAGTCAATGCCAAAGCATATTCAAACTACCCTATAATTGTGCTTGCTTATTTCACATGCTATCAAGAGTATGCTAAAAGTCCTTCAAGATAGGTTTCAACAATACATGAGCTGAGAACGTTCAGATATACAAACTGACTTTAGAAAAGGCAGAGGAATCAGAGATCACATCGCCAACGTTTGCTGGATCATAGAGAAAGCAAGAGAATTCCAGAAAATCACCTGCTTCTGCTTCACTGACTTCACTAAAGCCTTTGACTGTGTGGATCACAACACATTGTGGAAAATTCTTAAAGAGATGGGAATACCTGACCACCTTACCTGCCTCCTGCGAAACCTGTATGCAGGACAAGAAGCAACTGTTAGAATCAGATATGTAACAACAGACTGGTTCAAAATTGGGAAAGGAGTATGCCAAGGTTGTATATTATCACCCTGCTTATTTAATTTCTGTGCAGAGTACATCATACAAAATGCCAGGCTGGATGAACCACAAGATGGAATAAAGATTTCTGGAAGAAATTTCAACAGCCTTAGATATGCAGAAGATACCACACTAATGTCAGAAAGTGAAGAGAAACTCAAGAGCCTCTTGAAGAAGGTGAAAAAGGAGAGTGAAAAAGCTAAGTTTCATAGAAAACTAAGTTTCATAGAAACTCATCATTCAAAAAACTAAGATCATGGCATCCAGTCCCATCACTTCATGGCAAATAGAAGTGGAGAAAATGGAAACAGTGACAGATTTTATTTTCTTGGGCTGTAAAATCACTGCAGATGGTGACTGTAGCCATGAAATTAAAAGACACTTGCTCCTTGGAAGGAAAGTTATGAAACCTAGACAGCATATTAGAAAGCAGAGACATTACTTTGTCGACAAATTTTCGTATAGTTAAAGCTATGATTTTTTTCCAGTAGTCATGTAGGGATGTGAGATTTGATATAAGGGATGTGAGATTTGATATAAGGAATTCCTTATAAGACTATAAGGAAGTCTGAGCACTGAAGAATTGATGCTTTTGAATTGTGGTGCTGGAGAAGATTCTTGAGAGTCCCTTGGTCTGCAAGGAGGTGAAACCAGTTGATCCTAATGAAAATCAACCCTGAATATTTGTTGGAAACCTGCTGTTGAAGCTGAAGATCCAACACTTTGGCCACCTGATGCAAAGAGTCAACTCATTGGAAATGACCCTGATGCTGAGGAAGACTGAAGGCAAAAGGAGAAGGGGGCCAAGGAGGATGAGACTGTTAGACAGCATCTTTGACTCAATGAACATGAATTGGAGGTAGTGAAGGACAGGGAAGCCTGGCATGCTGCAGTCCACAGGGTCACAAAGAATCTGACATGAATTAGTAACTGAACAGCAACCACAGTCCTACCTACCCAGCCTTACAATACTTCAAGGTAGAGTAAGTTCCAAAGAAGTGCCCCATCTTGACCCTGTAGTGTAATTTCCTTCTCCTGTGTCTCCCCCAGTTTTGTTCTCTTGTTTTACATCGTTCCCTCCACCCAACTCTTCTTTAATAGTTAAGGGTCTATTAACCTTGGAGTCTAACATACATGGATTCAAGAGTTCAGATTTTGGTTATCCCAATGACTAGAAAGGCAATTCTGAACAAGTTTCCCTCTGTGTAAACCTATTTTAGATACCTGTGTATGGTATGATTTTAAATTATAATTAAATAATGAGTTGAAAAGTAGTCAGTGAATGGTACCTAGCACATAGTAATGCTTTTGAAAGAGCTGGGGGTGCTGTGACTACCATTGCCAGTCCAAAGCCATTTTTCTTTATTTATCTGACTCACCAGATAGGTCATGAGTTCCCTGGTGACAAGAACATTCCTTAAATCTGTACTATCTGTCACTCAACAGCCATTCAGTAAATTGCAGTGGAATTCATGTGTGAATTAATACGTAAAGCTCAGTTCAAACTCTCTGAGTTTTTACATACCAGACAAGTCCTCTCTGATACCCCAGGAGGAATTAACAGCTCCTTCCTTGAGGATCTGCTAATGCTTTCATATGACTCACATGCCTTGTTACATGTTGTTCGCATGCTATTTTCCAATTATGTACACATCACGTATTTAAACATGCCTCAAGAAAGATTATCCTTGAAAACGTACTTTCTTCATCTTGTTGGCCCAACTACTCTTTCCTGAACTGAAAACTATTGCTGAACTTAAAAGCAGAGCCTGGGACATAATAGATGCTCACTCAACACTCACTAAGTTATGCTGAAAACCTCAAATCATCTTTCTTAATTGTAGTGAGTCAACAGCATCATGTCCATACTCGAAGGGCAAAATAGGGTGGGGAGTGGGAAGTGGGAAATTGTGCAGAGCCTCGCAGGGTTCCCTGGACCCCACAGGACAGCTGGGCTGGGCTCAGAGTAAGAGCAGAGCTTTCACTTTTGATCTTGAAGATGACATTTTAAAACGCAAAGCAAAAAGAATTTGAGATAATGTGCATGCTTTCCTTTCAAACATGCCATATGGAATTTGAGGACTTCAGATTAAGAATCATAAGACCTACTTACTAAATTAAGACCAGCAGGCCCCTGGAGAGGCAACAGAGAGGGATGCAGAGCATGGGGCATGGATAGAAGTAAAGCTTACTTCAGAAAAAAGCATCAAGAAATAGCCCAGGAATCCCATCCCCTTGTCCCTGTCAGACCAAATCATACTAACTTTCACTTCCAATTCATCCCTTGCAGTATCACCAAGTATTGATCATCCAGCTCTCTGATAAAGTAGGTAGGTAAAAGGTATGATTATAGTAACAACCCCATTTGAACCAGGATTGGTGACTTCCAGGTCTTCCTATGCATGTCTGAAGATAGCTAGCTGAGATGGGCCTTTAGCAAGGTGTTCCAGGCCCCAGAGGAGGATGCATGGCATAGGCTAGCTGTGAAGAATGAGAAGGAAAAGATTCTACCTTCCACTGGACTTGGGGTGGTAGCTGTCCTTTGAGTGCACCTTCTCTAAGTTCTTTCAGGTTCAGGAAGAATTTGGTAAATGTATCACTGTATTCTCTCTCCACATCTCACCCTGTAGTCACCTCCTGAACACCCAACCTAGTTCCAATTCTTATTCCATAACCAAATCACCAAAATGGACTGTTTTATGATACAGATGAAAGCAATTAGGGTGTGACCCTATGCTGCCTGCCAGGATGGTGAGACTTCTCTTCCAGAATCTGTTTCTGCAATCCTTGGGGCTTATCCATCAGGAAATGAAGCTTTTTAGCTAGAAAAAGAGACCTCCAGGACCACGTGACTCCTGAGGCCCTACAACTCTCTGACAAAAGATATTCATCTGGATCATGTGTATACATTTGGGAAGAGGTGTGGTTAGAACAGCCGCATTACCTTGATTTTAAAATTATGTTAAAATGTCTAATTCTGGGAAGATACGCAACATGGTGGTGATGGTTTAGTTGCCAAGTCATGTCCGACCCCATGTCTTGTGACCCCATGGACTGTAGCTTGCCAGGCTCTGCTCACCATTGGGTTTCATAGCAAGAATACTGGAGTGGGTTGCTATTTCCTTTTTCAAGGGATCTTCCCAACCCAGGGATCAAATCAGCGTCTGCACTATTGCAGGAGGTCTGCATTGCAGGTGGATTCTTAACCTACTGAGCCCCCAGGGAAGCGATTGTCTAATTCTGGGAAGGCATGCAGCATACAGCCTGAATGTATAAGAGATTCTATCACTAATCTCAAATCATTTCACACAAATTGTGTGAGCTTGTGTGTAAATGTTTGTCAAGAACTCTCGCTGTGTTTCATTTGTGCCTCAATTTCCCTATGCTGTGGCAGAAATAGTTTTACTACATAATTTAGGAAAAAAAAAACAAAAAACAAAAAACCAAGAAACTTTTAAGATTTTTATCCCAAGTGCATAAAATTGTTGAGAAAAGAAATGAAGAGGGAGTAAAATTGTGAGGAGGCTGGAGAGTGGGGGGAGGGAGATATACAAAATCAGCTCACTAATCCTCTCCTCTTATCCATCTTAGGCCTGCTAAAGCTCACAGTGGGTGGGTATTGTCAAACATCTCCGTTGTCTGGAAACTTGCTCATCTGTGTGAGCACAAGACTTCCTACTTTGGGAGCAGAGATTAATATAAAAAGTATCTGAGATATGGGAAAATACACTTCAAGAGCTCAGCATCCCACAGTACCGTGACCTCTGTTGCTTGTGTTTATTTTATTTAGTTTCCTAGGCCCATGAAGTAGCTAAGTTCCAATAGCTGATATGGCTGCAAAAAATATGATGTGGTTTGACTCACAAAGGATTTGATTTATGAGGGCAGCAGCCAAGATTTTCAGGGATTGCTAAGGTTGAGCTCACCATATATTACTGACCAGCAGCCATGCCAATGAGGACAGCCAGAGAGGAAGCGTGTTAACTGGGGCTAAGAGAAAGACTTGCGAAAGTTACTGTAAGACCATGATCTGTAAGAACTACAACAGGCCTTAGACAGTGCTGAAGGCCTGTCCTCACTCATCTGTAGTGTGACTGTAATCTCTGCTTTCCTGGGATCTTTGTTCTGGCATAGTTGCTCTGGCATAACAGCACCTCCTCTCACTTTCGGGGCTTCCCAGGTGGTTCAGATAGTAAGAGAATCTACCTGCAATTCAGGAGACCCAGCTTTGATCCCTGGGTGGGGAAGATCCCCTGGAGAAGGGCATGGCAACTCACTGCAGTATTCCTGCCTGGAAAATCCCATGGACAGAAGAGTCTGGTGGGCTACAGTCCATGGGGTCACAAAGAATCGGACACGACTGAACGATTAACACACACACAGCTCTGACTTTCAGAAGTGTTCTGATTTGCTTAACAAATTATCTAGACACTCATTCATTTGGCAAATTGGAAATCTGAGGCCCAAAAAGGGAAAAGGAATAAATGGCAGTAGGTATAGGATTTGGAACATGTTAAGAGTTTGTTTGCTATAGCTAAAAAGAAAAAAAGGCAAAAGAAACAAATAAACACAAACCAGTCTCCACACATTACATGACAACTACCTATTTCTCTTTGGCTAGGTTATAAACTCCTCAAGGTCAAAGGCTGTGCCTTAACATCCTATTTCTCAATGTCAAGCACACATCAGGCAGTTAATAAATACTTGTTTGTTGCATTTATTAATATACTTTTGTATACATTATCCCATTTGATTCTCCACAGGAACTATACTCAATTGATAGTATTGAATAAAGATGAGAAAACAAAGTCCGGGATGTTTAACCCTGAGGAAGTGAATAGCAAAACCACTAAAACCCAGGTTGTCAATGCTTCTTTCCATGACATTATATTCAGTGTTAGAAGGAGTCTAAATGTAGAGGGAATGTTTGCTTAGAGGGATGGAGCTTGGAAGAGCTAAGGAAAATGTGGTAGTCAGAGAAACATCTCTGCGGGCTCAGAGATTTGACTACTGGAGCAGCAAAACTGTTTTTTGGTGCCCTGTACTTCTTCCAATATGACTGCTCCTTTGAAAAAAGGAAGCACATCATGTGTGGGTGGGGGATGGGGAAGGGAGGTTTGGACATGATCCTGCATGCCGTGAGGGCAGAGATTCATAGTGGATTAGTGGATGGTTAAAGCGTAGCTGAATGGACCTACTGGGCAACTGCTAGCATGGGTCAAGCTAACAAGGGTTTTCCCTTCATAAGACATATCCAGGGTCCCATTCAAGAAAGAATCAAGCCTGGCATTTTCCTGGTTATTTACTTTAAAGAAAAAAAAAAAAAAAAAGTGAAGCTTAGCATTTTGAAATATGTATTTCTTGGAGACAAATATATTTTGGCCCAACCCACATCCCATTAGAACTCACCACATGAAGTTTCCAGCTCCATCCCCAGGCCACAGCCCCACTGTAGCACGAAGGATGATATTTTATTTATTTAATTCCTTTTTTTTTTTTTTTTCAACTCTCCCATTCTAGCTCCTTTAGCAATCACTTGGTCTGTATTCTTTTTTCTTGACTTGTCCCCTTTCTTTGCACCCATTAGGTCAGTACTGTGTTTGCTCACTTTCATGAAAACTTTTTGTCAATAATGAAATAAGATTTACCTGATTTGGAGCTGTAAATGCCCCCGGGGACCATTGGGAACCTCCTTGACCTCTTCCTGGCCCAGATGTCGTCGCCATTCAGCTGACCACAGGCCGCCCTGGGAACGGGAAGACGTGCACTGTTGTTCAGGCTGCAGGCAAGCAAGCGCGAGAGGCCGCCTGCCTCAACGCGCCAGGGGTGGACTGGCTTCTCTCTCCTCTTCCCCAGCCCCCCACCCCCAGGAAAGGTCTAGCGACCCACTGTAGAATTATTAGGAGTAATAAGAAAAGAATCCCAATAAAATCTCACGCCATGACTCAAATTCCAGTCTTCAACAACTGGTAGTAAGGATCGTCTGTCTTCTTGAAGGAGACTCTGAACAGGGCCTCTGTGGTAACCCTCCGAGGCAGCAGAGGGCGCTGTGGATACACACTGGGAGGAGGCCTTTCTGTGCCTCAGGAAGCTGACCTCAGTCAGTAGGACATGCTCTGGGGCCGGTATCCCACATCTTTCATGTCAAGTGGTCCCCTCCATAGTCTTATTGCCATGATTGCATGGAAGCAACCGTCTTGACAAGAATAAAAGATACTTGTTCTTTCATTTTCCTCTTTCAAAAGCAAGTCTACCTTGATGCTGAGGGTCATGAACTTTGAAAGAGGCTGACTTTTCCTCAGATCCTAAGTTGGCTACTTCCTGGCTGTGTGACCTTTGAGACCTAACTTCTCTGGGTCTAGATTTCCTCATTTGGAAAGTGGAAATAACAATCCCTATTAACCACAGGATTGTTGTAAGGATCAATTGGGGTAATGCAGATGGGTGCCTTCAGCATATAAATGTCAATCCATAGCAGCTTTTGTTATAATTAATAATTTTGCAAATGCAGTTAGATCTGTGGATGGCCATGCCCACACTCAGGACATTTTGTGTTTTCTAAGGCCCAGAATTCTTGTTATTTTCTACTATTTAACACTTTTTTCCTACCCATGGCTCACAAGGGCTTTGCAACACTAAGAACATTCACATGAATGATGCCAGGGAAAGGCTGAGTGGCACAGATTATATCTCATCATAGAAGACAATGATGACTCAGGTGGACCTCTTTGGGTTATTCTGAGGATCAGTCCAAGTCCACTTATTCTCATTCTTATTGCAGGCCCAGGATTCAGATCAACACAATTCTGTGGTACCTGACTAGGGATGCTATGTATGTGTGTGCAGACTGTCCACTGCCCACATGAGAGCCCTTAGAAAACTACAGTCAGAGTGCCAAATCTGACCAGCTGCCTATTTTTATAAGTAAGGTTTTTTTCTGAAATACAGTCATATCAATTAATCTACCTGTTGTTTATGGTGACTTCTGCACTACAATGGTGGAGCTGAGAAGTTGCAACCCAAACAATATGACTCTTAAATCCTAAAATATTTATTATCTGGCTCTTCATAGAAAAAGCTTACACCTAGCCTTTGGATCTAGTACCTTGTACATAGTAGATGCTCAAACCATAGCTGTTGAATGGATGAAGGGATGATTGAAGGCTGAAATACCAACTCAAAACAGTCAAGTGGGAAACTGTGACGGATAAGTTTAAAAGGGAAAAAAAAAAAAAAACAACAAACTTGAAATGAGGAGACTTGGTTTCTAGTTCCTATTCTGCCCCCTGATTGGTTTGTGTGGCACTTAGACCAGTCATTTCCTGTCTCTGTATCTCAATTTCCTCATCTGTAAAATGAATACTTAGCCCATTTTACTGGGATTGTAATGAAGAATAAAATGGAATCACATATTAAAAACACTTTGCTCAGTTTGTTGTCACATAATAGCAGATTGTCAAGTGCTAGAAGAAAATGCAAGAATGAGGAGAAACCCTTTGTTTCTGAATAAAATATCTACCCTATCACAGAGGAGTACACAGAATAATTTATACATTTAATTGGCAGATGTCACGGAAAAAAGCTTCAAGGAGCATTCTACACAAAGACTACCGGGCTAGTTTGTGTTCAAAAAAAAAACCAGATAGTCAGCCCACAGCCTGAACCAGGAGCCAACTATCTCAGACCCCAACAGGGCTGGCTTTCCAGGTTGCGCTACATGTGGCTAGAGCCAGGCCACAGGAAGTCCTTGGTGTCAGCTCTCTCGAACCCAGGGAGATTCAGGCATGTTCTTGATCCTTTGTGTAGACCACCATGCAGATGATGGACATGAGCAGAAAGAAAAGTGGACTCTTTTCAGAAAGGTTGCTCTGTTTCAGCTAAATTGAACCATGAAGCTCCTTGAGGGTTGCCAGAAATGAAGTCTGCAGCCATCATGCCTTTTGTTTCCATTTCCTCCTGGATGTGGCCAGGGTGGGGAGGTGAAGTGGGGAGTTTATCATAATGTTGACATTTGGGGACCCTTTGCCACGTCACCCTGGTCTCATTTTATGGTGTATGGAGTTTTATAGACCAATTTAATGTGGGAGAGGAGACGAGAAGGCTGATGTGTGAAATGAAATTAAAGAGTCATAAATTCAAAGGAAAATTATTCCAGAATTCTAAGTCCTGCTTACCAGTGTCCAAGGGTAATAGCCACTGTTCAGTGGTAGGGGTTGGACTTCCAATGTTATTTCAGGGGCTGCTTGTAGGACAAGCACCCTTTCATTTCATTTGGATGGGTAAATATTTTAGAAAGGGGTCTCCTAAATACATTGAGATCCAGCCAAAGTCCCCAGACTTTGGGAGCCCTTAACACCCAAGTACTCTTTGCTCAGGTCAGTTCATGCAGGAAGTCCAAATATGACAGAAAATGATTTATACTTTATCTTCACATAATACAATCAGACTCACTATTTGCTTTGAACTTGAGACCTGAGGAGATTTTGAAAAGCCTTTTGATTGTGGAGCATTCGCCAGAATATCACAAAGCCAAATTCCAAAGTTCCCACATGATAAAGCAGAGAAAAGGATATGTTGATGAAGACCTGAAACTGTGCTCCTACCCATTTCTCTGTCTGTAACAATAGCTCAGGAATCTGGGGACATCTTTGCATGGCTACAGAAGGGGCAGAGGATAAAAGGGCTGAGTGGGCAGAACTGGCCACCCAGGCACACACTCTCCCATCCTCCTGTTTCCAAACATCTGGAAAGAGACATACCTAACACTGCCTAGGATCACAGTGAGGAACTGGAGAGTCAGTCTGAAGTCCCTGAAGCTTGGTCCCAACACACCCCCTCCCCAGAATACCTGTTGCCTCTGACTGTGTACCGCTGGCTCTTCCAGGGTCCTTTCTTGTAGGCGTTTGACTTCCGCCGATTCTTCAACAACAACCCCACCAGTTTCTCTAAACATAACATCTCTCAAACTTCCCATGCAAAACACATAGTAATTAATATTCCCCAAAGCTATGAACAGTCCTGTCCCTTCATGTCTGATGGCGGCTGTTTGACAGTGCTTGGTGGCCCTCATTCAAAATGAATAGTTGAGCTGCTGAAAATCTAGACAGTAAGAAGACTCCTGCTGGTGTTATTGTAGCCTCAAGCCTGACTTGGAAAACCCTCTGCCAGGAACTCTTTTTTTCCTTAGTTCTTGGTTTTAGAATTCTGTTCAAGGGCTGTGAAGAATGTGTTGCCATTATTAGAGGCATCAGCTAATGGGACATAATGTAGCATATGTTTTTTTGAGTTCAACATCTTTCTCCATAAATTCATGAATTTTTCATGTTCCAGTGTTTAAATTACAGATTGGATAACATTCAAAGAGCTTGGAATTCAAGCTGATGAGATAGATAAGAGGACAGGGAATATAAGTGTCTGTAGGCAGTCGTTCAAAATAGGATGTTCTTCTCTAGATGAGATGCTGAGGCCCATTAATAAGCTGTGGAAAGAGTTGTTGGACTCCACAAGATTAGGGCAAAAGCTTATAAGTAAATGTAAGTTACTGATATTGTTCTAGGTTTTAGGTTCTGTGGTTAACACATGATTGATTTTTACTTTAGAGAAAAATACATAAAATAAAAAGGACTATGCATGGACAAATGATGATAGTGTATCATGAAACAATGATGATTATTAATCCAACTTGTATTGGTTGTATTTTCTTATTATCCATATTCTTTTCAAAAATATTATTTCATTGAAGTGTAGTTTTTTACAATGTCATGTTAGTTTCAGGTGTACAACATAGTGCTTCTATATATACACATCTTCTATTTCATATTATTCTTCCTTATAGGTTATTACAAAATATTGAGTATAGTTCCCTGTGCTATGCGATACATCCTTGTTGGTTATATATTTTATGTGTTCTTGGCGCTCTGGCATTTGGAGTCTTGATCCTGGAGAGACTGTTCCTCCCAGGGTGAGCTAATTTTCAGAAATAGCAAACGAGTTTCCAAGAGCATACCTTTGATATGCAAACCAAGCAATTCAAATCCCAAACTATCAAACCCCAAACTATCAAGCTCTCACACACCACACCAATGTGCTTCCAGCCCTAAATCACCCCAGGATCAGGTACTGGACAAGTAGGGACCTCTTCCGGAGCCTAGAGCCCAGTGAACCATCCCTAACCTGTCATGGGAACAATTTAAAGAAGAAGGAGGAAGAGGAAGAGGATGGCTGTTAGGGGAGGGTATGCACATGGATTACAGAAAAGGGAGTGCCATGCTGTCCTTGGCCCCCAGGCACCCTCTGGTTTCTGGCCCAGCTTCAGTGCACAGTAGGAGTGCCTGGGAGATCTCTCGGAGCTTTCCGCCTGACTCTGATGTGGTGATCTATTCCCCGACAATCTGATGTCTACCGATGGACTCTGTAGGCCACAATGAGATGCTTTGTTGATTCCAGACTCACCATAAGATCTGTATCATTGCAGCACACCCATCCTTATTGGCTTCTCCAGTGCTTCAAGAAAGCAAATTTTCTTGCTGTTTGAAAGACGTGTTTGAAATACTGATTTATCTTTGCACTTTCTTTCCCCATGTGTGTTTTCTCCTTTCCCAGTGTCCTATTGGAGACTAGCCCAGAGGTGATTTCAGCATGGTTCTCCAGGTGTAATTCTCCTTCTGCTCCTTCTGAGCTGGTCACCCACAAGGGCCTTTCATGAAGTGCTGAATGGGAGACTCTAAGAAAATATAAGGACTTTGTAAGGAATCAGTCACCTTAACACTTAGCAGTTTTGGAACAAAATCCTCCAGTTCAGAGAAATATGGTTGAATTTGAACCCATTCTATAGCAATAAAAAGAGATAAAATCATGCTTTCTGCATGGTTATGGGCTAGGGATGAAACTTTTGAGAGAGGATAAATAACCTTTAATATTTTCTTTTGCAATTCAATTTCTATTTCTAGCCCCAATTTTAAAGGTTTCCGGAAATCAGTCTCCATCAGTTCAGAGACACAGTCCCCCACCTTCCACCTTCAGAGTGGTGGTATACTCTCCTGGGGGCGTCCACGGGCCATGCATGCATGAGATGATGACTCTGCCTGTGCTGGCCTCCTCCGGAAAGCTCCTGTCCTTCTGCCGCCCTCTGCTCAAGCCGTCCTCATCCTGCCATTGGGTCCCTTCTGTTCTGGCTCTTTCTTTACTTCTGGGTCCCTCTCAGGAGAGTTTTTCTACTGCATCCAAATCACACTGCATAACAGACACTCTGAAGTCTTATCACTCTAGACACACGATACCCTCTTTGAGAGCTTGCTGCCCTCCAGAAATGTGAGACAGAAGGACACTCTACTCTCCAAAGCAACACATTTCTCTTTATCACACATCAACCTTGGCCCAAGATGACCCACTCAAAATTTTCCTTTCATTCTGGGAATGATCAGTGTCTCTTCCCAGGTGGTGCTAGTGGTAAATAACCTGCCTGCCAATGCAGGAGAAGTAAGAGACATGGTTAGGTCTCTGGGTTGGGGAAATCCTCTGGAGGAGGAAATGATAACCCACTCCAATATTTTTGCCTGGAGAATCCCATGGACAGAGGAGCCTGGCAGGCTATAGAGTTGGACACCACTGAAGCAACTTAGCATGCACATGGACTTGACACACCTTCCCTTTCTTCCCTCCTCTCACTCTGAGGGCTGTGTCTAGTCCGAGAAATAAAAAAGTGTGACTCTATTCCTCAGAATGTCTTTAAAATCTGCTTCTATATACACAAGTCCTTTCTATTCCCCTTGGAGTCTGGGCTTTGGGAACTCAAAAGCCAATGGAAAACAGACTGGTGAAATGTGTATGTGATGAGTAGGTGAGAGAACTAGGTGGCGGGTGAAAGATTAAGGGGTAACAGTAAATAATACTGCAACACTATTGGGTAATACCAGAAAACACAATAACCACGCGTATTAAGTTAAGCTGCTTTCAGGGATTCAGAAGGGGCCTTGCAGAAAGCTATTTCAGAACATATTTTATTCTTGTGTTCCTAGAAGTTAAGAACCTTGTCTTGATGCACTTTGGACCTAGGGAAAGCTAGAATGAAACTGGAATGAGCTTTTCCGGCGGTGACGACCTCCTCACGAGAACATGCCTCTCGCAAAGGATCTTCTTCATCCCTCTCCAGAAGAGGAGAAGAGGAAACACAAGAAGAAGCACCTGGTGCAGAGCCCCAATTCCTATTTCATGGATGTAAAATGCCCAGGATGCTATAAAATCACCACTGTCTTTAGCCATGCACAAACAGTAGTTTTGTGTGTTGGCTGCTCTACTGTCCTCTGCCAGCCTACAGGAGGAAAAGCAAGGCTTACAGAAGGATGCTCTTTCAGACGGAAGCAGCACTAAAAGCACCCTGTATCAAGATGAACGGGAGACCATCCCAATAAACAAGTTTTGGATACAAAAAAAAAAAAAAAACTGGAATGAAAGGACTGAGGTTAAAATCTAGATTCTTTGATTTCTGTCAGTGTCAGGGATGCCAATGCTTAACCCCAAACAAGCGCTGCTAGATGAGTTCAAACATAGCATCCTTACATCATCTGTCTCTTTCTCTTTTAGTTCCTTCAACTCTCTCCCAAAGACACACCCCACACACACACACTCCCACGCACACACACAAACAAAAACAGTCAGCGCTGCTCCAGGAGTCAAAGCAAACAAATGGGCAGATTTCACAGCCTGTTTTCCAGCCAGTTGACCATACAGCACACCTCCCCTATTTGGTTGTAAAGGCATATTTTCCACTTGTTACATTACTGTTGAGATGCTTTAAGAGTAAGAATTCTGAAAAATATTGGCACATTGGCAAGGGCACTAAATGAGATGACCTCTAAGACTGCTTTCCCATTCTTGTCATAGTAAATATGAGAAAGCGTGTCTTTTCAGAATATACTGGAGATGGCTCTCAGTTCTTCACAGGCATGTTCATTTTACTAGTGGATTTTTCCGTCTTGATGAGATGAGTCTGGAGAAGGCTTTGCACCCCTCAGTAACTTCTCCTACTGAGGCCCCAAGTAGATCCAGGGGAATGGGTGTCTATCATCTGTGTCTCCATCTAATCACCATAAAGGACAAATCCCTAACACTTAACACTGTTTGACTAGACTCTCACTCTTCCAGCTGATTTTCCTTTTTTATTTTAGTAATCAGAAATGTAAAAATGAAAAAAAATTAAATTTTATTTGACTCCACCTTCAGATGTGACTGCTGTTATCAGGTGAATATTTTCCAAACAATTTCTAGGCTTATGTAAATACACATAACTTGTGTGTGTCTGACTGTGTGTATACAAATGGAATTGTGGCAGTGTCCTTTGACAACCCAATAACCACGATCATCAAATTTCTACCTTCCAGCTACAACAAATCCGATTTTTAAGATAGAGGAGAAAGACTGCTGTTTGTTGGCTTGAGGTTTTGGGGCTTGTTTTGTTCTTTCTATTGAGGTATAAGGTACATACGGTAAAGTTCACAGATCTTTAGTTTACATACATATGCAGTTGTCTTTCCATGACTCAGTTCAGGACGTAGATCGTGCCCACTACCCTGGATGTGTATCAAACCCCTTCTCAGCCAATGTCTCCTGAGAGTTATCACTATAGTGATTGCTATAGCCATAGTTTCAGCTTTTCCTAAATTTCAGATAAATTAAATACTACTGTGTATGATCCTCTGTGTCCGGCTTTTGCCAGCATTTCTGTGAGGCTAATTCATGCTTTGGTGCATGATTTAGTAGTCTGTCCTTTCTCATTGCCATGTGGTTTTTTCATCCCGTGCACTTACCACAGTTCATCCATTCTCTTTTTGAGGAACATCTGAGATACCTTCAATCTTATGAAATCTTTAATAAAACTACTGAGAACATTCCTTGTAATACTTTGGTGGATGTATAACTCATTTCTGTAGTTATATAGCCAAGAATAAAATTACTAAATCATAGAGTATTTGTAAATTTATCTAGTAGATATCACCAAAGAATGTTCTGAAGTGGCAGCACCTATTTATTTCCAGCTCTAACGTACAAGAGTTCTGCTTGCCCTCTGTCCTCACCAGCATTCGGGATTGTTTGTACTTTCAATTTCAGCCATTCTGGTGAGTATACAGTTGTTTTATTGTGATTTGTGTTTGTATTTGACTATTCTTCATGGATAATAATATTAACTTTTCACATAAGCTTACTGATGACTTGGATAGTCTCAGTTCTGAGGTGTCAAAGTAATTTGTCCATTTTAACTTAATTTACTTTTTTTTCATTTGTTTTTATTAGTTGGAGGCTAATTACTTTACAATATTGTAGTGGTTTTTGTCATACATTGCTCTATACTTAATTGACTTTTAAAATTGTAGGAAATTTATATCTTCTGGATCAAAGTCCTTTATCAGATATTTATGTATTATAAATGTTTACTCCAAGTCTTTTTTTATATACTCTTAATGATGCCTTTGGATGAGCAGAAGTTTTTAATTTTACTGAGGTCTACGCTATCTATACTTTATGATCAAAGCTTTTGGAGGCAGAAATCTCTATTTTAGGATAGCAGACTCCTCCTCCAACCCTGAGGATTGATTATGACACCTATATATGGGCCATAAAATTCATTTTTTTTTACTGTGCTACTTTTGCAGACTTCTCTGTATCAAAATATGGCCATATGCCACAGTTGTGAATTGTGTGAAGTAAGGACAAATTTTATAAGTTTCTATGAGGGATTATCTTGCTGGATAAAAAGTCATAGATTCTTGGAGGCTTCCCTGGTTGCTCAGACAGTAAAGCGTCTGCCTGCAGTGCGGGAGACCCATGTTCAATCCCTGGATTGGGAAGATCCCCTGGAGAAGGAAATGGCAACCCACTCCAGTACTCTTGCCTGGAAAATGATTCTTGAGAAGAGAGCATGTTTCCCTTGCTGTCTTCATCCTGGGAAGCTGATATGGAGACTTGTTATTTGCTTCATTCATTTTGTGACAGTGAAGGAAAAGCCAAGAGAATTGTAGAGTCATTGACCCAATGTTCTAACATCATTGGCGATTGAAATAATTCTGTAAGAGTTCCACCAGGTTTATTGTTAATGGAGGATCATAGATGTCATTGCCATTTTAACCATAATTAGTCAGGAGTTTGTTATTTGCAAATTGCAATATTCTTTCTAATTAGAGACTCAGGGTACATACTGATCTTCAACTTGTTTTTTTCTTTTAATGTAGCATAGACATCATTGTAAGTTAGTACACTTCAGATTTACTTCTTTATTTTCAATGGTCACACAGAATTCCACCATGGGTATATCATACATTATTTATCCTGTTTCCTATTTTTGCACATTTCACTGTATTGTTACTATATTGTTATTATAAACAACATTGCAATAATCTGTATGAATGTCTTTGCATATATACTTTAACATATTGATAAGACTGATTGTTAGAAATATATTGCTGAGTCAAAAGGTATGTACAATTAAATTTCGATAGACATTGGCAAATTTGCTTCCAAAAATGTCATAATTCAAATTTCCACAAATTATATATTAGAAAACTTATTTTCCTCACATAAATGACAGCTCAGCTTGTTATTAATATTTTAAAATTTTTACCAGTTTTATAGACATAAAGTTGCATTTCATTGTGTAAATATGTATTTTAAATAATAAATTTGACCATGTTTTCGTATCCTTTACTGTCCATTGCATGTGTGAATTGCCTATTCATTCCTCTTGCCTACTTCTTTACTGAGATGTTTGTCTTCAGTATTACATCATTTCCTATGATGATTACTGTTATACTTATTTTAAAGGATGTCTGGGCAAAACTGAATCAGGCAGATGACTCTTCTCTAAATAGGTTTAAAACATGTGGTTGGGTTAATCTGAACTGAGTATTAACTAATACTAATTATACATGCTGTAAATATTTTCTTCTTTTAACTTTTTGTGGGGAGAGTTTTACTAGACTAAAGATTTACAATTTTATGTATAAACAAATCCGTCTATTACGCTTCTCCTTTTGGTGGTATCCTTAGAAAAGCTTTCTCTAGCACAAGGCTTTAACATTATTTTTCTGTATTTTGTCTTCTTCAGTTACTTTTTATGTCTTAATCTTTTGTTTGGAATTTAACAAGTATCTATTGAGTACTTAATATGTGCCAAGCACTGTAAAACAGTGAAGAATAACACAAAAAGTCTCCACTTTCATGAAACTCTTCATTTTACTGTAAAGGCAGACAACAAGCTTTTAAACAGATAAAGAGCATCTCAGAAATGATAATTTCTGTGTTAGAGACAGTACAGTGTGATGGGAAAGATAAAGTTATGTTGGTACTTTAGTTAGGAAGCTCGGGAAATGCCTAAAGAGGAAGTGATATTTGAAGAAACTTAACAGGGAGAAGAGCCAGACTCTTGAGGGAGAGGGGCCCAGAGAGGTGACGGCCAGTGCTCAGTCCCTGAGACAGAAGGACATACATTCAAAAGGCAGAAAGAGGGCCACTGCAGAAGGAAAACAGTGAATGAAGGATCATAGCACGCCTTGCTATGGGGGGATCAGAAAAGCCAGCTGTAGGCCAACTTCAGTTCCAATGTCACTGTGGTTGTGTTGAGAAGTTTTAAGCAGAGTATTCATGTGAAGAGAATTACTTTAAAATACATATCAGTGATTTCCATTTCCAAATAGGGTAAGATAAGCCACGATAGGCCAGTGTAACCAAAACAACAAAAAAAAGGATATATTTTTAGATCATATTTTTAAGATATTGTAGAGTTGTGGAAAAATAATGACTAGATAACCTAAACATCCATTAAAAAAGAATATTCTATTAACCTATATAATGGTTCTCTACATCAGTATTCATCAAGGAAATGGGAATACAGTGTATGTCATGACAAGTATTAACATGTTAGTAGAAAAAGAATAAATTTTGGAATAATAGAATAAGGTAAAACATTCAGTAAGTAGTTAAATATACAAAAAGCATTACATATAAATGAAATCATACCCTTGATATAAAAGCAGATTTTTTGCTTTCATTGTGTATATTGCTTCAAAAACAACTCAGTGTTTTGGTGTCAAATGCTATACTCCCAAAAAAAAGAAAACCAAAAATCATTGGAAAGTAAATAATATTATTTGAAAAACACAGAACGATAACTTGCACCAAAACATCTTTTTGTTAAAAAGAATACTGTCTCATGTACTTGAGAGTAGAGTTCAAAGAATAATGCCCCAAAGACAAACTAAAAGAAACTGTCTTAGAGGCATGTCATGCTCTCTAAAGTGATTCAGTCTACTTGTATGTGATTTCTTACTAAAAAAAAAAAAGGAAAGGTAAATTATTTAATTGGTAAAAAACAAAGCAAAACACGTAATAACTTAGTTTGTTTCACCAGCACAGCCAATGGCTCTCTCATGGGGAATGGTAGGAAAACTGTGTGTGTTGTGTTTAGTCACTTCGGTCGTGTCTGACTCTTTGCAGTCCTGTGGACTGTAATTCACCAGGTCACCTCTGTCCATGGGATTCTCCAGGCAAGAATTCTGAAGTGGTTTGCCATGCCCTCCTCCAGGGGAATCCTCCCTAACCAAGGATCAGACTCAGGTCTTATGGCTCCTGCATTGGCAGGCAGGTTCTTTACCACCAGCACCAACTGGGAAGCCAAGAAAAACTGTGAAACCTGTGAATGCAAGCAGTGCATTGTCTCTGGCTTTGTGTAAAAAGTTCCAAAAGGAAAATATTTGTATCCTTTACCATTAAAAAAGACATCCTTTAATTATGTTGGCTTTTATTTATCAGTCATATCAAAGTCTTTGGGCAAAAAAAATGAGATTTCTCATATTTTGTCATTGTAAATAATTTATATTCTCTTACATTTCAAACTGGTCACTGTTGGGTATAAGGTGTATATATAAATGTATTTAAATATATATGATAACTTAAGATGGAGTTGGATTCCACATATATGTCTTTGTGTGTATATATATGTATATGCCTTCCATATAAATATACCTGATAATTTAGTATGCAATGATTCCATATATACATATATTCTGTATAAACATATAGAATATAAAATCCTGATGCTTGCTAAATTTTCATACATTGTAATAAATTCTAAACAGAATCTTAGACTTTTACATACATGTGTAAAATTTAAAATCTTATTTCACTATAATATTTAAAATTTTCATTGTCTTTTCATGTGTTGCTGCATTGGCTAGAATATCCAGAATGAGTAAAAGAAGTGAGAATGGGCTTCTTTGTGAACTAAAACAGAGATTGCTTACATTTCTTAAAACAATGTGTTTCACCTATATCTAGTCCAATACTCCTGATAGCAATTGCTGTTGTATAGTCAATAAGTTGTGTCTGACTCTTTATGACCCCATGGACTGCAGCATGCCAGGCCTCCCTGTCCCTTACTATATCCCAGAGTTTGCCCATGTTCTTGTCCACTGAGTCAGTGATTCTATCCAACAATCTCATCCTCTGCTGCTCTCTTCTCCTTTTACCTTCAATCTTTCCCATCATCAAGATCTTTCCTAACTGATCTGTTCCAATTGATCTTTTTCATTTGTTCCCATTGGAGCTTCAGCTTCAGCCTCAGTCCTTCCAGTGAATATTCAGGGTTTATTTCCTTTAGGACTGACTAGCTTGATCTCCTTGCAGTCCAAGGGACTCTCAAGAGTCTTTTCCAGCACCACAGTTTGAAAGCATCAATTTTTTGGTGTTCAGCCTTCTTTATGGTCCAGCTCTCACATCTGCACATGACTACTGGGAAGACCATAACTGTGACTATATGGACCTTTGTTGGCAAAGTGATGTCTTTGCATTTTAATACACTGTCTAGAAGATGCTTGCTTCTTGGAAGGAAAGCTATGACAAACCTGATAACAATAAGCACTATTTTATTGCTGAGGAAACTGAGGAGTTAGGTAATTTCTCAAAAGTTTTAGAGCTATTAAGCAAGCATTAAATTCATTATTCAAGCTCAGAACTCTAGACATTTATTTATTATTTTGGCAGGGCCTTATCCAAATCAAGTCAGGAAGATGACATCTAAATTTTTATACAAAACATATAGTAACTTGAGTTTGAAAGACAATTTTGGTTTATTTTTTTTTCCCACCCAATGTTTTAAAATTTACTACTTATTCTTTTCCTATAGCTGGAAGGTAAAGGAGAGAAGCCTGGTCTAATCCCCTAGTATGGTGGATACCACTTGAGACATAAGGTTTCAATGAGCCCAAACTGTTCAGTTCATGGCAAGATTGGTCAACTGTAATGAAACCAATTGCTAGATTCCTGGGGTTCATGAGGAAGGGATCATTCAGTTGAAATCCTGAAGATACTTGTTGGGAGCTCAGTGATTATTTGAAAGAGAAAGAGAAGAACTTCTCAAATATGTGGGCAATTGAAACAAGAAAGGGTGATGAGCTGGCCTGGTCAATTCCATCCAAACTCGAGAAAACTGGGTTCCAGAGATGTTTTCAGTACTGTTCAGTCACTCAGTCATGTTCAGCTCTTTGCGACTCCATGGACTGCAGCACTCCAGGCTCCTCTGTCCATCACCAACTCCAAGAGCTTGCTCAAACTCATGTCGATGCAGTCAGTGATGGCATCCAACCATCTCATCCTCTGTTGTCCGCTTTTCCTCCTGCCTTCAATCTTTCCCAGCATCAGGGTCTTTTCTAATGAGTCTGTTCTTCCCATCAGGTTGCCAAAGTATCAGAGTTTCAGCTTCAGCATCAGTCCTTACAATTAACATTCAGGACTGATTTCCTTGAGGATGGACTGGTTTGATGTCCTTGCAGTCCAAGTCTCATTAAATATGGGATCGAACTGGCACTACAGTGTTGATAAAAGACTGCTTGATATAACTGAGTATCAGTAGTGTTGCTCTGTTATTGGTTTGTAACCCAATAACTTCACAATTGAATTAGAGAGAAGCACAGATCCTATTCTAAGTAAACATTGCTAGTCAGTCAAGCACCCATAGTGGCTCAGACACTAAAGAATCTGCCTGCAATGCAGGAGACCTGGGTCCAATCCCTGGATCAGAAAGATCCCTCGGAGAAGGAACGGCTACCCACTCCAGTATTCTTGCCTAGAGAATTTGATGGACAGAGGAGCCTGGTGGGCCATAGTCCATAGGGTCGCAAAGAGTCAGACACGATTCAGTGACTAACTTTCAAGCACCCATAGAGTTCAAAATAAAGGAAATAGTATTCAAATCTCAGCCCATCTGGTCCATAGGTGCATGGAATTTTGGAGAGTGGCTCCTCTGCAATATTGGTTAGCTTTTATTCCTCCTTTTATTAACTGCTGTTTTTCTCACAGCTCTTACCTTTGGGGTCTCTTATCCTCTTCTCAGCATCCTCCCTCTCTATATACCGTTTCTTTGTCAGTCTTTTAACTCCTGTTCTCTGTGGGATGGTATTGGGGCATATTTATTACTCTAAACTAGCTTCAAGGAAAGCTGTCTTTCGTTGCAAAATCTTTTAGGCAAAAAATCCTTTCCTATTGGAAGCTGATTGTTTCCATAATCTAGCAGAAAATCTACTTGTATGGCTTGTTGCAAACTGTATTGGAATGTTAAGGAAGCAACAAACAGGGAGAAAGCCATGGTAGGAAGGAGCAATCTAGTTAGCGAAAAAAGCACAGTTTTTGGAGTTAAGACTCTTATATTCAAGCTGTAGCTCTGCCAGTGACTGGTCTGACATTGGCATCAGTTTTTCTGACTTCTTCAAATTTCTGTTTGCAAAATAGAAATAATAGTAGTATTACCAACTTCATGTTGATTGTTACTTCATAGGAAGTAATTGCTACTGCAAGTACCTTAAGTATCTGTGGTTGTCTTCAACATGACAGGTGCTGTAGTAGGTCCTGGAAATACAAGAATGCATGAAAATATCCTTTGGAGTTGATAATTGTCTAGTGTGTAATGAAACTATGAACTGGCCTAGCACAGATTATGACATGCAGCAGATATTTAATTAGAGCTATGTAATTCTGAAAAAGGAGATCTCTTGTCAAGATATTATATAAAGGTATCATCGCTCAGTTATGTCTGACTCTTTGTGACCCCATGGACTGTAGCCTACCAGGCTCCTCCATCCATGGGATTTTCCAGGCAAGAGTACTAAAGTGGGTTGCCATTTCCTTCTCCAGGGGATCTTCCCAAGCCAGGGATCTAACCCAGGTCTCCTGCATTGCAGGCAGACTCTATACCCTCTAAGCCACCAGAGAAGTTCCTATTATAAAAGAGGGAAGCTAATTTGAAGTCATTTAGATGAGTCAAGGGCTTCCTTGGTGGCTCAGGCAATAAAGAATCTGCTTGCATCCAGTATTCTTGCCTGGAGAATTCCGTGGACAGAGGCTACAGTCTATGTGGTCACAAAGAGTTGGATATGACTGAGTGAATTTCACTCACTCACAGATGAGTCAAAATCCAAACATTGAGCTTTTAGGACAGTACCAATTTCATCCTCCCTCTCTTAGTAATGATATTGTTTATCTCAGATTTCAAAGGAAAAAGACCTTTATTTGTGTTTTAAAAGTCTATAGAATGCAGGTTCATTCTGAGAACAGCATATTAACATTGTTGAGCTATCCTTTATCTAAGAAAATTGATGTAAACTATCTGCTCTCAGAGGATGACTGACTCTGCATTTCTGGAAAATGAATTGAGTCAAGTCAAATATCTGTTTATTGAGACTGAAAGGTGATAGCATCTGTGCTATAGAATTCCAGGACTACAGAATGTCCGAAGCTGGAAGGCACTTTTGTGAATACCTACTTCCACTGCCTTGTTTTCAAGTGTGGAAATTAAGGCCCAGAGATGGCACTAAATCATCCTATAACCCACTGCTTGATTATGTTTCTGTTAAAGAAACAGAATTCAATGACAGGCATGAAGATGAGAGGCACACCTTTCAGTTCATTAGCACCATGTCACAGTGAAATGAGTGATCGCACCCAATGTAAGAGGAAGTGACTCTAACTCCAAAGACAAAACAAACAAACAAAAAAAAAAACTGATGAAACTGGGAAATAAATTATAATATGTATCCTAAAGATAACACACTTTTGGAAACCTCTGAATGCATGTTTATTGTAAATAGCCGTAGGACTAAAATAGCTTCCTTCCCCAATTGTCTTTCCCCAATTGTTATGAAAAAATCAATTTTTCATAAACCACTATAAAACAGTCTAAATACTTCTTGGGAATCATCTCCAAATCCTTGTTCCACAGCCCCTCAGATCCAATATACACAAACTCCTTTCCCCTCCCCTTCCTCCCTTTAAGTATATTACAGTCTAGTAGGGAATGCTTTATGACTTGACCAGAGAAAATCTTTTATTTCACGCAATTTCAAAGAATTCAACTTAATCATCTGCCATCCACATTCTTGCCAAAATTGCTGATAAGAAAATTAAGATGCGGAGGTGAATATTATAAGGGGGCATCATCTCTTTTGTACTAAGTTCTATTTCAGTATCATCTTTGGTACCAGGAAGTTGTGCTCCTGGATTTAGGTAATCCCTAATGAGCATCTGGTAGTTCCATTATCCACTTGGATAGTTTGGATTTGGGGGTATAAATATCTAGTTTCCATTCCCCACTTTTCCAACCATAGAGGCTTTCTTAAATGCTTTACTTATTTGATTTTTAGCTGTATACCTGAACAGTCACTTTGCTTCCAGAAGAATTCCAGAAGATTCTTCCAGCTTCTTGACTTGAGAGTTTCTGTATTTACCTAATGCCGGTGACCTTCCTCTCCCTCGTTGTGTTAACCATTGCTCCATGGTATAGCAATCAGACATATTTTGGGCTACTGTTGAAAACAAAAGCAAAAAAGAAACACGCCTCGATTTTCTGTGGCTTACACAAATAGGGTTAAGTTTTCTCTCATGATAAGCAACATGGCAGTATGTGGTCTAAGTCCAGGGCAGCAGTGTGCCAGTGACTTAAAGGAGTCAATGTCCTTCAGCCTCTCCACCATCCCAGCAGGCTGACTTACCAATTTATGCTGTCACTGTGCCATCCACTCCTCCAGAAATCACACTCAGATTCAAGGAAAAAAAAAAACCACACCAGCTGCATCGATCCCATTAAGTCAAAAAATAAAAGCATCTCCAGAAGCCTGAGTAGACCTAATACCTATGCCTCTTTGGCAGCAACTTAGAGAATTAAGGGATACTGGGAATATTACTTCTCTAACCAATGTTAGTGTTCATATATCTTATGAAGAACCAACCAAGACCTTATATTTTATCCCCCCCTTCAGGCACCCAAGCCCTGTTGTCCTTACCTTTCCTTCAGCAGATATTTAAGCCAATAAGTATTACTAAGCTCCTACACTGTGCTAAGTTTTAAGGAAACAAGGGTGTATACAGTAAGGCAAGATGCATGAATAAGAAACATCTATAACTATTCCCTTCCTTACTCCTCTGTTAACATGGAGAAATCTGTGGAAAAAATGAATGAAAAAAGTCAAAAGTTATTGGATATATTTTCCAAGAAGTTTGACAAGAGAACAAAAATGAACCTATAGTTCCTAAAGAATTCCATCTTACACCTCCACATTAAAATTGAATGCAATTTTGTCCTAATTTTTTAAAAAATAGCTTTGATAATTTTCTCTAAGTTTCCTGATGAATACATTTTACTTTTATTCTTGTGACTTAAACTTTATTTTTAGTACAAAACTACCTTAATCCAATTGCTGTTGAATGCTTGACATGCTTTTATGTATTTTGTGTACATTTTATGATTTAATTTTGCTATTCATTTTTCTTGAGAGGCAATCATTTTGTTTTAGATCTAAAACTTTCTGCAGGGTGTTGAAAAGCACGTGGACCCTAAGCATTATGCTTTGGTGCTCTATCCATAGACATGCCCTGAGCAAGGACATCTTGGAGTGCTAGCTACAAAACATAAAATACTCTAAAGGGACCAGACACATGATTTACCCCAGGGCCTGCAAACTCAAATCAATTCAGGGTCAGGTACATAATTTAAATGAGTGCTGTTACGAAGAAAGTATGAACTTTGGCAAACTAGAGAGTGATACAAACTAGTCAGCAAACCAACTAAAATATCATTTCAATTAAAATAAAAAGTGATAGTTGGGATCTATTGGCTGCTGATCTTTGATTCAAAAATTTAGGAATGTGATGTAAGTTACCTGGAGTTTCACGTAATATAGCTGCTGGGGCCAGAGCCCCAGTTCACATCTCTTGTGAGCCCATTCAGTGCCTACTTTGCTCTAATCACCATGCTTCTTATTTATAGGTTGTCCACTTTCCTAAAAAAAGAGGGAAAACTTGAGGACCTGTTATGTGCTAAAGCTCTTTTTGTAAGTTATTTCTTTTGAACTTTAACACATTTGAGATTGCTATTAATAGCCTCACTTTTCAGATAAGAAAACTGAGATGCAGCAATGTTACATAACTTGTCTAAGGTTGATTTATGAAGGTGTGAGCAACCCAGTTAAGTGTGGGGTTTGAACCCAGGTCCATCTGTGTTTGAAAGGTTTTTTTTTTTAAATTGTATTGTGTCCATAACTTCCAGGAAATGCTAATAATTTAAGTAGTGAATCAAAGAAGTGACTATGACGGAATCATGTTAGATGCAGAATGTATCTGAAATTTGTTTATCAAGAAAGACTATCTGTATAGTGAACCCGCCCAGTGATGGTGAAAAAAGCAAGGGTGCTCAGTGTTGCTGCTGCTTTTCTTTCCCTTGCTCAATCCTCATTTTTCCTGACCCGTCAGCTGCGTTCCCCACAGCCGATCATGCCATCCTGTAGTGCCCTTGAAACGCTTTCTTCATTTGCTTTCTGGACAATCTTTCTTTGTTGTTCTCCTAGGTCATCACTCTAAAAATTGGTATGAGCCACAATTCAATCTTTATTCCCCTTCTTGTCACCAGATAACAGCCAGTCACTTTGTTTTAACAAAACACCATCTACAAAATTATGCCTTTCACTTTTATATTTTCAGCTCTGGCCACTCTCCTGAAGTCTGGCTTGAAGACCTCCATGATCTCTTATCTGAAATCTCAGTACAGTTGTGCTTTGGCATACATTGTTTTATTTCATAAATTCATATGCACATGCTATATGTAACACATGCCTCTGGCAAGATTAAGGGCAGCCAAAACAGTCTTTTAAAGACAAAGAACACAGCTGGAGGTATCATGTTCCCCAATTTTAAGCAATACTACAAAACAATAGTAGTAAAAAATGTACAGCGTAAAAATAGATACATATGTCAATAGAACAGAATACAAAACACAGAGACAAACCCATGTTCATATGGTCAATTAATCTACAGCAAAGGAGGCAAGAATATATGATGGGGGAAAGGCAGTCCCTTAAATAAATGGTGTTGGGAAAACTGGACAGCTACATGCAAAATGATGAAACTGGATTACTTTTTAATATCATGTGGAAAAATAAACTAAAAATGGATTAAAGGCTTAAATGTAAGACCTGAAACCATAAAACTCCTGGAAGAAAACATAAGCAGTACTCTCTTTGACATCAATCTTAGCAGTAATTTTTGAATCTGTCTCCTAAGGCAAAGGCAACAAAAGCAAAAACAAACAAATGAGACAGCATCAAACTAAAAAGTTTCTGCATGGTGAAAGACATCATTATTAAAATGAAAGAGCAACCTACTGACTGAGGCAGGATATTTGCAAATGACACGTTAGATAAGAGGTTAACACCAAAAATATATACAGAACTCACACAACTCAAATATTAAAAAAAATCTGACTAAAAAACAAGCAGAGGACCTGAACAGACATATTTCTAGGGAAGACCAACAGACACATAAAAATATGCTCAACATCACGAATCATCATGGAAACACAAATCAAAACCACAATGATATATCACCTCATACTTGTCAGAGTGGCTATTATTGAAATAGACAACAAATAACAAGTGTTGGTCAGGAAATGGAGAAACAGGAACACTTATGCACTGTTGGTGGGAATGCAAATTGGTGCAGTCAGTGGGAAACAGTATAGATGTTTCTCAAAAAGCTAAACATAGAACTCTCATATGATCCAGCAATTCTGCTCCTAGGTATTTACCAAGACGAAAAACAAAACACTAGTTTGAAATATATATGTACTCCTAGGTTTATGGCAGTGTTATTTACAATAGCCAAGCTATGGAAGCAATGTAAGTGTCCGTGAATGGATGAACAGATTAAAAAGGTGTCATAATTACAGATAGCCAGCAAATACTAGAAAAATGGTACTGATGAACCTATTTGCAGGGCGCGGACAGAGAACGGCTTTGTGGACACAAAAGAGGAAGGAGAGGGTGGGACGAATTGAGAGAGTAAGCACTGCAGTATACACTACCATGTGTGAAATAGAGAGCTAGTGGGGAGCCGCTATACGGCACAGAGAGCTCAGCTCGGTGCCCTGTGATGGCCTAGAGGGGTGGCATGTGGGGAGCAGGGAGGCTCAAGAGGGAGGGATATATGTGTACTTATAGTTGACTCATGTTGTTGTATGGCAGAAAGTCATACAACACTGTAAAACAAGCATATTCCAATTAAAAAGATAAATTTAAAAAGATGTAAACAGATGCATACAGGTATACATGCATGTGACATAAAAAAGAATGAAATCTTGCATTTGTGATAACATGAAAGGACGTAGAGGGTATTATGCTAAGTAAAATAAGTCAGAGAAAGACAAATACTGTATGGTTTCACTTATATGTGAAATATAAAAAACAAAACAAATGAACAATAAAACCAAACAGAAACAGACCCATAGATTAAAAAAAAAAAAAAAAGAAAGAAAAGAAAAGAAAAAGAAACAGACCCATAGATAAAGAAAACAAACCATTGATAGCCAGAGAGGATGGGCTTAGCAGTTGGGCAAAATAGGTGAAGGGGATTAAGAGATACAAGCTTTCAGTTATAAAATAAATGTCATGGGGGTATAATGTACAACATAGGAAATATAGTCAATAATGTAATAACTTTGTAGGGTGACAGCTGGTTACTAGACTTACTGTAGTGATCAATTTGCAGTGTATATAAATGTTGAACCACTATGATGTACTCCTGAAACTAATAGAATATAGTATGTCAATACAGTATACCTCAATTAAAAAAGGCATATCATACCAAAAAAAAAAAAAAAAAGATCTGGGGCAATATTTAAATGTCCAATACTTCTGCACTAAAAAAATATTTACACTGAATTAGGTGAACGATGACTATAAATAGCCTCATTATCAATTAAATCACTTGCAGTTGAATGGGAAGTAAAACTCCCCTCTCCATTTTATTTCTTCATCCTTCCCCTGCTTTATTTTCTTTCATGAGTTAAGTTGAATCCAGTTGCTCAGTCATGTCCAACTCTTTGTGACCCCATGGACTTCAGCACACCAGGCTTCCCTGTCCATCACCAACTCCCATAGCTTGCTCAAACTCATGTCCATAGAGTAGGTGATGACATCCAGCCAGCATCTTCTGCCGTCCCCTTCTCCTTCCACCTTCAATCTTTCCCAGCACCAGTGTCCTTTCTAATGAGTCAGTTCTTCACATCAGGTGGCCAAAGTATTGGAGTTTTGCTTCAGAATCAGTCCTTCCAATGAGTATTCAGGACTTCTCTTTTAGGATTGACTGGTTTGATCTCCTTGCAGTCCAAGGGACTGTCAAGAGTCTTCTCCAACACCACAGCACTTTTATTTCATAGCACTTACCATCTCTTGACATATTATACAGTGTTTGTTCATTTGCTTAAGGTCTTGCTTCCTCAAATCCAATGTAAATTCCATAAGATTTGGGTTTTCAGTGTTCATGTCCAGCTCTTTATCCAATGCATATCACCATTCTGACACACAGTTGGTGCTCAATAATTATTTCATGGAGAAATAAACTTCTCCTCAATTTCAGAAAGACCAAACACAACACCTCTTTTTGCCTGGTTCTGCTAGAATATCACTGAATATGGGACCCAGAATTTCAAGGTCACAGCTAGCAATGACTACCGTTTCTCATCATCTTTGTTGCTTGAAGACATGTTGAGGGACTACTGGTCAGACGCCAAGGCTCTGTGAACATTTACAATTGATATCCCTAGGCCCATTTTTTAAATGAGTAACTTGAAGCCCAGAGAAGTTGACGAACTAGTTTCTGGTTACCAGCAACCGGTTGCTAGCAGAACTAAGAGCAGAAGCCAGGCTCAAGAGATTTTTCATCTCATTTCTCTCAAACCTCCACAGGTATAAAAAGTATTCGTGGAATGTGGAGTGGCTCTGAAATTTTAATAACCTGGTTTATTAGAGTATTATAAGAAACCTGCAAACTTTTTTTTACTAAGTAATGAATTTTTTACAAGAGTTATGGAACTCAAATCTCTTAAATTATAAAGTATTGTTTTTACCTGTCTTCCCAGGGTAGGGCATTTCAATTCATTAAAAACTCTAAAGTAAATTGTACTGATAAGATCTGGATAGTGTGTTGCATTTCAAGTTAATGTGTTTGTCTTTAAATGTAATTTCCAAAGCATTTTCATCATTATTTTATAGATATATTATTATATAAAATTAAATATTGAGTATTATAAATACCCAGGTACTGGGTACATCAGACTCTGAATACCTCTATACAGATGCATATTTATATGTATGTATGTTTATATATACATAAAATATTGCAGGAGACCCTGGTTTTATTCCTGGGTTGGGAAGAGCTTCTGGGGAAGGGATAGGCCACCCCCTCCAGCATTCATGGACTTCTCTGGTGGCTCAGACGGTAAAGAATCCGCCTGCAATGCGGGAGACCTAGGTTTGATCCCCGAGTTGGGAAGATCCCTTGGAGGAGGACATGGCCACCCAGTCCAGTATTCTTGCCTGGAGAATCTCATGGACAGAGAAGCCAGGCGGGTTACAGTCCATGGGGTCACAAAAGGTCAGACACAACTGAGCAACTTAGCACAGCACAGTGTGCATAAAACACACAATATATTATATGCTGTAATAAGCGCAGGACAGCACGCATAAAACATACCACATATTATATACTGTAATCAGCGCAGCACAGCACCCATGAAACATACCACATGTTATATACCGTAATCAGCGCAGCACAGCGCGCATGAAACATACCACATGTTATATACCGTAATCAGCGCAGCACAGTGCGCATGAAACATACCACATGTTATATACCGTAATCAGCGCAGCACAGCGTGCATAAAACATACCACATATTATATACTGTAATCAGCGCAGTACAGCACCCATGAAACATACCACATGTTATATACCGTAATCAGCGCAGCACAGCGCGCATGAAACATACCACATGTTATATACCGTAATCAGCGCAGCACAGTGCGCATGAAACATACCACATGTTATATACCGTAATCAGCGCAGCACAGTGCGCATGAAACATACCACATGTTATATACCGTAATCAGCGCAGCACAGTGCGCATGAAACATACCACATGTTATATACCGTAATCAGCGCAGCACAGTGCGCATGAAACATACCACATGTTATATACCGTAATCAGCGCAGCACAGCACGCATGAAACATACCACATGTTATATACCGTAATCAGTGCAGCACAGCGTGCATAAAACATACCACATATTATATACTGTAATCAGCGCAGTACAGCACCCATGAAACATACCACATGTTATATACCGTAATCAGCGCAGCACAGCGTGCATAAAACATACCACATATTATATACTGTAATCAGCGCAGCACAGCACCCATGAAACATACCACATGTTATATACCGTAATCAGCGCAGCACAGCGCGCATGAAACATACCACATGTTATATACTGTAATCAGCGCAGCACAGTGCGCATGAAACATACCACATGTTATATACCGTAATCAGCGCAGCACAGCGTGCATAAAACATACCACATATTATATACTGTAATCAGCGCAGTACAGCACCCATGAAACATACCACATGTTATATACCGTAATCAGCGCAGCACAGCACGCATGAAACATACCACATGTTATATACCGTAATCAGCGCAGCACAGTGCGCATGAAACATACCACATGTTATATACCGTAATCAGCGCAGCACAGCGTGCATAAAACATACCACATATTATATACTGTAATCAGTGCAGCACAGCACCCATGAAACATACCACATGTTATATACCGTAATCAGCGCAGCACAGCACCCATGAAACATACCACATGTTATATACCGTAATCAGCGCAGCACAGCACGCATGAAACATACCACATGTTATACACCTTAATCAGCGCAGCACAGCGCGCATGAAACATACCACATGTTATACACCTTAATCAGCGCAGCACAGTGCGCATGAAACATACCACATGTTATACACCGTAATCAGCGCAGCACAGTGCGCATGAAACATACCACATGTTATATACCGTAATCAGCGCAGCACAGTGCGCATGAAACATACCACATGTTATATACCGTAATCAGCGCAGCACAGTGCGCATGAAACATACCACATGTTATATACCGTAATCAGCGCAGCACAGCGCACATGAAACATACCACATGTTATACACCGTAATCAGCGCAGCACAGTGCGCATGAAACATACCACATGTTATACACCGTAATCAGCGCAGCACAGCGCGCATAAAACATACCACATATTATATACTGTAATAAGTGCAGCACAGCGCACGTAAAAGATGCACCATATTATATACTGTAATAAGCGCAGCACAGCACACAGAAAACATACAATGTATTATATACTATAAAATACATAAAATTTATATATGAAATCAGGTTGCAGAATATTCTTGCTCCCTCACTATCAACTATGTTAGCCTTAAAAAGCCACTCTATTTCTCTGAACTTCAATTTTATCATGGGAGATAAGTAAATATGTGAACAATTATTGCCATAATATTTGTTCTCCTTATCTCAATGGCTTGTTCCAAATTAAAAATATAATAATAATCTTCATTTTGTACTATGAAGTGTATTTTAATAAATGTAATATAGAGTGTTAAGTGTGAGTGTTACACACTAGTCAAAATCGTGGACTGTGTATCCAGACTATCCAAATAAAGTCCTTGCTCTGCCACTTACTAGCTGTGTGACATGAGCAAGATGCTGAACTCTTCTGAGGTTTCTTTACTTCCCCCATGAAACAAGGATCATAATCCTAGCTACATCTTATGGTTGTTTGAGGTTTGAATGTATCAATGTTTGTAAAATGCTTAGAACACTTCGTAGCATCTCATAAATGCTCTGTGTTAACTGCCACGGTAGTGAAATTAAGGAATCATTATTGTGCCCAGCAGATCTGGATAAAGATATACAGCTAGATATCCAGATATATTCATAGTGTAGAGGTATATGAGTACTGTTTATATGGTTATATACAGATGTAGGAAAGAGTCATAGCTACACAACCAGTGAGCTCAGTTACTGCGTTATTTTTATTGCTTATTAATAGAGAGCACAGAAGCACATGGGAAATGTGAGAGCGTGGTTCCAGCAATCTACCATAGTCAAGTTCTTGTTGCAAATCCCTAAGTATCACTAACTCTCCATATTGTTAGAATTTAGTCCTTGCAAATGCAGCCACTGTTTGGGCAGACAGTAGCAGCTGCCCAACAGGTGTTGAGAAATATGAGAAAAGGGGAGGAAAGCCATCCTTCCCAGAAAGGAATAGACTCTCTTTTAGTGCTTTACTGAGAAACAAGAAAACAAAGTAGAACAAAGCAAGTAGATTTTGTGCATAAAACCAAGTTGTACGTTAGAAACGGAGGTCAGACAAAAGATTTACACTTTTCTATGAGCTGTGAGCTCTTCCAAATTACCATAGGCTAATGGAGGAAAGTCACTTTATTCTTAGCCCCTGATGGGAAGTTTACAGTCTCCCTGGACTTTAATGGAAGCCCTGTTCTTTGCTCTAAGTCCCTCCTGCTGGGAGTTAATACAATGTTTGTACTGCTTATTTCAGGCTCAGAGTAGAGATCAGAGAGAGTTTCTCCTGCTCAGAGAGCATCTTCCCTTCCCTTGGAGAACCTTCATTTGATGTTTGGTCCAATTCAATTGGGCATTTTTTCTTTGCTTATTGTGTTTTAGGGTTTCTGCAGAATTTTAGCCACTCATCTAGCCTCTCTTTAAATTCATAAAATATATTTGATGATTTATCACATCATACATAATCTATATAACATTCTGGTCTCTGTTTACCCAGCTCTGAGCTAGATTCAATCAAGACTGCAAAAGAAATTCATGGCTCTCAAGGTATATAAAACTCTCATGCAGATTTATACACAGTTAAAAGATTCAAGAGCAAAGTGACTTGACTATGACTTGACTTGTTGCCATAATTCAAATGGTATGTCTTGTTCAGTGTTCTATTCTGGTGCCTACCTAGCATGGTACTGGTATCATATAGGCACTCAAAGAGATTTTAAATGAATGAATGGGTGAAGGACAGTGATTTAATACTTATTAACAGCTACAAAAGCACCATTGAATTTGAGACTACTTTTCTAGTCTAATTAAATAATATAAAGAAGAAATTGTCATAGAGACTTGGCTAAATGCTCATCAAGCTCTTTTCCCTGAGTACATATCAGGACTGCCTCTCCCAGCCTCCTTTGCAATTAGGTTAAGTCACGTGACTGTTTGGCTAATGACATATTTGCATAAATTGCGTCTACCCACTTCCAGGCAAACCTCAGAACCCTTCTTTGAAATCTGTCATCAATTATTTTTTCCTTTATCTGACTGCTGGATGCTAAGGACCTTGAGGACTTTGGGATTCTGGAAGGTAGAAGAACCACCAGGTGGAAGAAGCCTGGGTTCCTAAATAAACTGTGTGGAGCAGAACCAGAGAGAGCAGAAAGGCTGATATTAGGCTGTGTTGTGTGAGAAACACACTTTTATTTCCTAATCCATTGAAACTTTAGTCTATGCTGATCCATACAACTATATAAACAAAAGATGCAAGAGCTACATTATTTACAACAATGAAAAAGCGAAGCACCTTAAGTGTTTAGCTATGAATGAGAGTTTAAGGGTATAAACTTACACAAAATGTAGTGCCTCCCTGGAAAGCAATGGCTGTGGATGCTATGTTACAATTTAGGAAAATGTTAACATTTTGTTATAAAAATCAGATTGCAATATAAAAAAATCTTATGTAACTGTTTCTTATACGTACATTTAAAATGCTTATAAAATTTAAATATGGGGAGTTCATATCTTACAATGTCAAATATAGTTGTGTTAGAATATACACGTTTATAAGTGATTCCTTTATTCTTAAAATTTTCACTTTTTGCATTGTGGTATCTTTATGATTTTATTATTTATTTATTTATTTATTTTTTCCATTTATTTTTATTAGTTGGAGGCTAATTACTTTACAAAGTTATTCCAAAAAGTGAAGTTGATTCTCAAATGGTATGGACACAGTTCATGAGTGCTTTTCTTGGTCTAAAATGGAGGGATCAACATTAGCCAGAGGGCCACAGAAAGTTTATCACGAAGAAAGAAGCTAGCATGTTTAGACAGAAGCAGAGAGTTCCACTCAAAGAGAGGAGTGATGAGGAGGTGGGAATGAAGGTTTGGGAAATGAAGAGATTCTGAGATTGCCTAAACATCTCAAGACATTAGGCAGGGTTCTTTGAGGGGTATTTTGAGGTACCCTTTTTGTCTCTGTGTTCCAGAATTCCATCCTTTCTGCAAAATCACAATTCTTTCCACCAACAAGTCAGGTGTTTGGGCCAGTTCTCCTGGGAGTGGAGGCCAGCTGGCACGGGTTGCATCCATCTGTTACTTGAGTTCCTCTCATAGGGTCTGAATAAGGTCAGAGGACCAGGGAGAGTGGTATTATTGGGCTAATGGGATGTTGGCCTCAGACCACATAAACTGGCTGAACAGAATCTTTGGATCCAGGCTCAGTATTCTCATTCATTTTCTTTATGCATCATCTGTCTAGACTCTGAATTGGAAGCAAACATGAGACAGACTCAAAGTCTGTCCTTAAAAAGCTCACAGTTTAGAGGGAATGGGTTAAGATGGAAAGTTAAAGAAAACCCCATTTACTTGAATCTTCATTCTGTGGCATGGATAACATGAGAGACTTTGAAGACTCTCACAATAGCTTTTTACAATAGGCACTCTCATTTTTGTCTTACAGATCAGACAAGTGAGACTCAGAGGCAAAAGGATCTTTCTAAGGTGACACAGCAAGAAGCAAGCAACAGAAATTGGACTTAAGTCCAGGTGTCTCTAATTTCATTATCTCCGAAGTTCTGAGAGAAGCCAAAATATGGCTCACGATATACAAAAGTGTAGAGAATGCATTATTATGGAAGTTCAAAAGAGACTCTAAAGGTGGAACTGGTAGAAAGGTTAAAAAAAAGCGGGGGGAGGGTGCAGTATTTTTGTTTCAGTTTTAAATAGATGGGTATTTGGGGCAGAGTCATGGTTTCAAAGCAAAGCCCTGGGTTTGTGGGTTACTTGGGGAAGGCTTAGGGGCAGCTGCCTGGCATTAGTTGGAAATATGCAAGCCAGGTCTGAGTGATCCCCAAGACTCCTTTCTCTATTTGCAAAGGCAGGGTGGGCCTTTGAAACTCAGCCTTCCAAAATCCTGTCTCTGTAGTCAAGGCTTGTTTAGTTGCCTCTTCACAAGCAAGCATTTTAAAAGGTGCTTCTAATCCATTCAAGCCTCTCATAAATGACAGGAGCCTGCATATTACCATAGTTACCGAATCAGCAATCAGAGTCTCCATCCATTTCCTCTTCTTTTACAGAATCAGAGGACACAGCACAGCAGGTGAGTTGAAAGCATTTCTCTGCTTCACTCTCAACCCTGCCTCCAGCTTTCTGTTATATTAGGAACTTAAAGCCACTTATTTCAAGAGACAAAAATAAATCCCTAAATTAGCTAGAACAATAGGACTGGTATCTAGAAACAGAGCAGTTTCATCAATTAACCAGCAGAGCTGGTCAGGAGAGCTGAGGAACAGCACATGTGTAGCTATTAACTTACATGATCTTACAGAAACACAGGTCTAATAGTGTTTCCCACCTTCACAACCCTATTGCACCCAGATATGCCTTGATTTCAATCTTCACTGCTAGATTAAGTCTAAACCTTGTTTATTTTGCATTAAACAGTCACTGGTCCACAGTTCACCCTTCCTACCTCATCACTTCTTCAACTGTAAAAGATCTATGTTGAGCACCTCCTCCTCCAGGAAGTCTTCCTAGCTCTGGTTTAATTGTTAAGTCATGTCCGATTCTTGCCACTCCATGGACTGTAGCCTGCCAAGCTCCTCTGTACATCATGGGATTCTCCAGGCAAGAATACTGGAGTGGGTTGCTATTTCCTTCTCCAGGGGCTCTTCCTGACCCAGGGATTGAATCCAGGTCTCCTGCATTGCAGGCAGGCTCTTTACCTACTGAACTACAAGGAAAGTCTAAGCTCTATCAGATTATTTCCTGTGCTCTCCTATGAACACATTTCATTTTCTGTAATAATCTCTTTGCTTGTCTGTCTCTTTCACCTATAGGCAACTAAAGGACAGAAGGCTACATTTTACTCATCTTTTTTACCTTTTACAGTGATTAGCATCCTACATGCTACATAGTAGGAACACAAGAAGGTTTGAGCACAGTACCCATTCCAGCATTTCCAGCTACTCTGAAAAACAATTTATAGAAGGTACATCATACAGAAGGTGCTTCACTGGCTATGCTAAAGCCTTTGACTGTGTGGATCAGAACAAACTGCAAAATTCTTAAAGAGACGGGAATATCAGACCACCTGAATTGGCTCCTGCAAAAGCTGTATGCAGGTCAATACATCTATAATCTAACTTATATTATAGATGTACTCTGCATATAAGTTAAATAAACAGGGTGACAATATACAGCCTTAATGTTCTCCTTTCCCAATTTGGAACTAGTCCATCGTTCCATGTCTGGTTCTAACTGTTGCCTCAGAAATGCTGAGCTGAATGAAGCACAAGCTGGAATCAAGATTGCCAGGAGAAATATCAATAACCTCAGATATTCAGATGACACCATCCTTATGGCAGAAAGTGAAGAGGAACTAAAGATCCTCTTGATGAAGGTGAAAGAGGAGAGTGAAAAAGCTGTTTTAAAACTCAACATTCAAAAAACAAAGATCACGGCATCCAGTCCCACCACTTCATGCCAAATAGATTGGAAAACAATGGAAACAGTGACAGACTTTATTTTCTTGGGCTCCAAAACCACAGCAGATTTTGACTGCAGCCATGAAATTAAAAGATGCTTGCTCCTTGGAAGAAAAGCTGACCAACCTAGACAGCATATTAAAAAGCAGAGACATTACTTTGCCAACAAAAGTCAGAGCTATGGTTTTTCCAGTGGTCATGTATGGATGTGAGAGTTGGACTATAAAGAAAGCTGAGCGCCGAAGAATTGATACTTTTGAACTGTGGTGTTGGAGAAGACTCTTGAGAGTTCCTTGGACTGCAAGGAGATCCAACCAGTCCATCCTAAAGGAGATCAGTTCTGAATATTCATTGGAAGGACAGATGCCAAAGTTGAAGCTCCAATACTTTGGCCACCTGATGCAAAGAGCTGACTCATTAAGAAACACCCTGATGTTGGGAAAGATTGAAGTCAAGAGGAGAAGGGGACAACAGAGGATGAGATGGTTGGATGGCATCACTGACTCAATGGACACGAGTTTGAGCAAACTCTGGGAGATAGTGAAGGACAGGGAAGCCTGGCGTGCTGCAGTCCATGGGATCACGAAAAGTTGGACACGACTGAGACCGAACAACAAACAAAGAAGGTGTTTTACATACTGAGACTTTATGCCTTTCTGGATTCTCTTCACTCCACTTGAAATACCTTCTATCTTCCAGTTTCCCCCTCCCCACCCCATGATAGTTCTGCCTGAAGAAATTGCAGTAGTCCTGTACTTCAGCTGATGTGCTGCATGACATCTGAAGCCTTCTGTGAATCTCCAAAGTAGGCCTGATTGCCCTTGATCTCAGGTCCTAAATTCTTGTTTGGGCTCTGGTTGGCTGAATGTGTCTCTGACCCTACAGACTCCAAGTTCCTTCAGAGCAGGAACCAACCATTGTCCATCCATGATAACCAGCAGTCACTAAGAGAACTTGCTGATCACTGACTTTCTGGATGCCCACAGAATCACAGTTTGAATTCTTTCCCCACCTCCTGGGGCAATAAAACGCTGTTCTGACAGCTCGCTTTACTTCTCACACCTGAGCTGGAAACTGCACACAGTAGCTTGAGCAGGATGGGAAATGTGATGAATGATGACTTTTTCCACCCAGGATAGAGGCAGGATTGGTTTCTGAGTGGTTGTTATTTGGAGCAGCAACCTAAGATCAATCACTACTCTTGTCCTTGCCAAGCTGTGGGCAGAGTTTTCATTTCTAATCTGCTTGACAGAAGAACATGATTCTCTCCTTAGACCTGCCTTCAGGCTAACATGATTGAAAAGGAATGAGGAGGAAAGGAAAAAGGAAAGGTAGGAAAAATTAACAAAAATTCAGGAAAAGATGCATTCCTTAAAAGTCTTTAGTTTGATGGAGTAAGCCAAAGCAGGAGTGTTAGGTTCAATCAGGCCTGTCCTTTAATTACTACTGAGCTACTGCATGATTTGGGGGAAATTACTTAATCTTCCTAAACCTCTGCTTCATGATTTATGAAGTGCTGAATTGGGGATTAAATGAGGTGATACATGTTTCAAATAAAAAGAACAATATCTAAGAAGATACTCAATGAGTATATGTTTTTTTCATTGTCAAGTGACCAGGAGGGGTGACACTGATGTATCATATTATATTCCTGACTTAAGTCAGGTTTTTATGCAAGTAAATGATACTTACTTTATGCAAGTAAGTGCTCCTGGCTGGAGGCTGTAAAGGATAGAGGAGGCTGGGCAGAGAAGGGGAAAAGGCAATCAGCAGAGGATTTGAGGGAAGTCTCAGCTTCAGCCTTCAAGGGGACCCTGGAGTGTAAGTCACAGCAGGACTGTTCTAACTCTGAACAGTAGGGCTGAGCTTTGGGGTTTCTTAGCCACAGCCATTGGCTAAGGAAGCCCAGGAATGGCTCCCAGGCACTCTGGTTCTTGAAGCCTGAGCAAAGCCCCTTCTAGAAGCTTCTTCCAAGGAAGCAGAATCAAAGCACAAACAGGCAGCAGGGGGGCACTTCCTGCAAGGAGAGGGACCAGAGGCTAGGCGGATGGCCATCATCTGTGCGCACCACGGTTTGAATGAGGCACTTTTTAGGCATTTTCTCATCCATCACCTGGAGACGGAAATGGCGACCCACCCCTGTGTTGGTGCCTGGAGCATTCCATGAAAGGAGGAGGCTGTTGGGCTACAGTCCATGGGGTCGCAAAGAGTCAGACATGACTGAGCGACTTTCACTCATCCATCATCTAGTAAGAGATTCCAGGCGACCAGCCTGAGATGGAGCAGCTTTGAGATGGGCCCATGAGGAGGGTTCTGCTGTCTGTTCCTGCCAGAGCTTCTTCTGCTCCACTTCTGCTGCACGGGCTCTGCCCTCTGCTAACTCCAGGGACGTCAGAGAAGAAGCAGCAGCAAAGGGCCACAGCTGAATGTCCTCACTCTTCTTTGCTTACACTCTCCCTTCCTGCTCACCCCCAGAGGATGGCTAGCGGAAGGAGGAACAGAAGCTCAGGACTCCCGGGACTGGGCAAGGCTCTGCCACTGTTCTCTGTTCTTTATTTATTCCTCACCAAGTCTGCTGAAGAGGAAAGTTGAGGGAACTCAGTCAGGACTTGGGACATCAAATCCAACTCAGGAGATGTTTCTGTATCAATCCAATAATTCCAGCACATTTTCTAGCTCTTCAGAGGACTGTCACGTCTATTATTTTATTTATAGGTGGCTCATAGTTCTGGAAGTCTGTTTCTGTATCAATCCAATAGTTTTAGCACATTTTTTTAGCTCCTCAGAGGACTGTTATGTCTATTATTTTATTTCATTTGTAGGCAGTTCTGGAAGTCTGGTCTTGAGGAACGAAGGAACAGCGAAAGTGTCAGGAGTGAGAACGAGGAGGGAAAATGAACCCAAGCAAGAGAGACATTGGACCCGAGGGCAGGAACCTCAGTCAGGGCTGTATCAGCACCCATTGAGGGGCTTCCAAAGTCCCAGTGCCCAGCCACAGCCAGACCAGCTACATGAGGACTGAGAGTAATTGTCAAAGGTCCCAGTGATTCCAGTATGCTAACAAGTTTGGAAGTCTCTTCACTGTTGCTGCTGCTGCTGCTGCTAAGTCGCTTCAGTCATGGCCAACTCTGTGCGACCCCATAGATGGCAACCCACCAGGTTCCGCCATCCCTGGGATTCTCCAGGCAAGAACACTGGAGTGGGTTGCCATTTCCTTCTCCAAAGCAGTCAAGTGAAAAGTGAAAGTGAAAGTGAAGTCGTGTCCGACTCTTCACGACCCCATGGACTGCAGCCTACCAGGCTCCTCTGTCCATGGGATTTTCCAGGCAAGAGTACTGGAGTGGGGTGCCATTGCCTTCTCCGAATCTCTTCACTAATAGGAGCTAATTAGTCAAAGCATCCGCAGCTACTGTTAGGACCAAGTAATTATACCTGTAGTAGAGGAGAGATCTTGAAGTTTGTCACTCTCCAAATACTTACTGAGCACGTTCTGAAAACAAAGCACTATGTTGAGGGACGTCCGAGCACAAAGAGGAGCCTCTTTGGTTCTCCCGGTTGTCTGCCCCTACAGTTTTGGGGATGGGGAGACGGGCATGTAATAAGATAAATGTAAATAACTGCAGTCCCCTCTATTATGAGCTGTAGGAGATATATAGCTCCAGAGGTGAAGTGAAAGTTGCTCAGTCATGTCTGACTCTGTGACCCCATGGACTATACAGTCCCTGGAATTCTCCACACCAGAATACTGGAGTGGGTAGCCTTTTCCTTCTCCAGGGAATCTTCCCAACAAAGGGATCAAACCCAGGTCTCCTGCGTTGCATATGGAGTCTTTACCAGCTCAGTCATAAGGAAGATGCAGTTATTTGCAGATAGAGACAGACAGGGGCTTCCCTGGTAGCTCAGCTGGCAAAGAATGCACCTGCAATGCAGGAGACCCTGGTTCAATACCTGGGTTGGGGAGATCCCCTGGAGAAGGGATAGGCTACCCACTCCACTATTCATGGGCTTTCCTGGTGGCTCAGATGGTAAAGAATCCACCTGCAATGTGGAAGACCTGGGTTTCATCCCTGAGTTGGGAAGATCCCTTGGAAGGGGGCATGGCAACCCACCCCAATATTCTTGCCTGGAGAATCCCCATGAACAAAGGAGCCTGGTGGGCTACAGTCCATGGGGTCACCAAGAGTCAGACATGACTGAGCGACTAAGCCTACACACAGAGAGACAGAGAGGGGAGGAGGGAGAGAGAGAGATAACAATGAAACTACTATGGAGGAGTGAGCTCTATTGCCAGAATCTGGGGAGGGAGGAAGTGTGATTAGGAAGGTGTTAGTAGAGGAAATTCTAGAGCTGGGCCTAAAGGATGAGTGAGGATTTGAAAAGTGAGCAGTAAGGAAATAGCATGTATACGGCAAAAAGGAAAAAAATAAAGAACATAGTGTTCCAGGATGTGTAAATGACTTGGGATGGAAATTCCAGGATGTGAAACATATTACGAAATGAGGTTGAGAAGGTTGGAGGGTGTGGTGTACTGTGTTTGTGTCTTTGGATTCTTTGATCATGGGGAGGACTTATCTCTGAGACCACTGTGAACCTCAGAAACACGAGCCATTCCTGCTCCTACAGACTTCTGCTGTGGGAAGACAGATAAGAGCTGGATGGGTTTGTTCATTAGTGGCAGTACACTTTTGCTTTCTATACACACACACACACACACACATACACACACACACACAAAGTCCCCACTTATTAAAACTAGTCCAAATGTAATGCTGAGCTCCCGTTTGCTGCAAATTCCCAGGGATATGTGGACTTGATGGTAATTTCTACATCCAATTTCCTCTTTTGGTTGAAACCAAAATCTCATTTCATCTATCCCACCCCACCAATGGGGTCATATTTTTCTGTGGATTAGTACCAATATAGATGAAGATTTTTATTTCAACCAAAGTCTTTCACACCAGGCATTTGTATATTTAGCAAACTTTGAAATTTGAAATGATGAAGACTATTTACTTTATAGAAAAACATATAAGTTAAAAGGAGAGTTTAGACACTTTTGCTTTAAAAGTCCTTGTGCTGTGCCTCCACAGAGAATTTCTTGTTTTTTTTTCACAGAGAATTTCTTGTTGGTCATATTCCCCTAAAAGTCCCCAACCCCCAACACACACATTTATACTCCTCTCATCTTAATTCTGCACCTTAATTATGCAGAACAGTTCAGCTGTTTCTGAACTCTCTACCCCTCTTGGATTCTAGGTTTGTTTTTAAAAATACAGCCTCATTAGTGTGCCTGCTGGAACAAAGTTTCACCCACCCTAAGACTCATTCTTTAGCCTCACAGAAGAAATGGAACAAGTTTTGAAATGTCCATCTCTCCTCTCTCCTTCTCCCACTGATCTCTGTAACTGGAAGAGAGTACAGACTTAATTCTTCCTTGATAAAAGTTATGCCACACCCCCCATGCTAGGCTTCCCTGTCCTTCACTGTCTCCTTCACTGTCAAACTCATGTTCACTGAGATGATGATGCCATCCAAACATCTCATCCTCCATCATCCCCTTCTCCTCCTGCCTTCAATCTTCATCAGTGATCCTTTCCAGTGAGTCAGCTCTTTCCATCAGGTGGCCAAAGTATTGGAGCTTCAGCTTCAGCATCAGTCCTTTCAAAGAATATTCAGAGTTGATTTTCTTTATGATTAATAGTTTAATCTCCTTGCTGTCCAAGGAACTCTCAAGAGTCTTCTCTAGGATCTCTAGTCAAGGCTATGGTTTTTCCAGTGGTCATGTATGGATGTGAGAGTTGGACTATAAAGAAAGCTGAGCACTGAAGAATTGATGCTTTTGAACTGTGGTGCTGGAGAAGACTCTTGAGAGTCCCTTGGACTGCAAGGAGATCCAACTAGTCCATCCTAAAAGAAATCAGTCCTGCGTGTTCATTGGAAGGACTGATGTTGAAGCTGAAACTCCAATGAGATGGCCATCTGATGAGAAGAGCTGACTCATTGGAAAAGACCCTGATGCTGGGAAAGATTGAAGGCAAGAGGAGAAGGTGACGACAGAGGATGAGATGGTTGGATGGCATCACCAACTTGATGGACATGAGTTTGAGTAAACTCCAGGAGTTGGTGATAGACAGGGAGGCCTGTCGTGCTGCGGTCCATGGGGTTGCAAAAAGTCGGACACCACTGAGAGACTGGACTGAACTGAATTAAAGCACCTGTGGAGACTAGAAGGTAGAATGCCTTGAATACTTTGCCAGGAAGTCTAGGCTTTATTCTGTAGGTCACAAAGAGAAATTTCTGGCTGTGGGAATGGTTTGACAACATTATGCTTTAGGAGGCGCTGTCTGGAGTGTGTTATAAGACAACCATTGGGCTGGGGTGGAAGGATCCAGTAGCAAGGGGTCTGACTATCCATTGGTATGGTTACAAAAATTAAGTAAACAATAAGTCTCTTATTTAGAAGAATTCTTCCCTAAATCAGTACATGGTGTAATGAATTTGGTATTACTCCAAGGTTTCTGTAATAAAAGTCAATATAATCCCTTATCTGATTTGCTTTTTATCCTTCACAACAACCTCTTGAGGTATATCTCACCCATCTGCACTTTCTAAGTTGAGAGGAAAATGAGCCTCAGGAAAGCTAAAATTTTGTGTGAGGCCACACGGCAAGCTAGTAGCCGAGTCTGGGTTTGAACTGTTATCCAGAGTGACTCAAGAGTCTAACTTCTCTGGACATTCTGCGTCAGAGCTAAGTTTATAGACTGGTCCCATGTGTGAACCTTCTATTTATGGATCACCCAGAGAAAATATGTAATATCAGGCTGACTTCACTCTGCCACCCAGCACGTTCCTGGAGTACCTCCCAGCTGGTGTCTCCTCAGGGAACAAAAGCTCACTTCAATATTAGCCCAAGGCAAACCTAATTAGAAAGGCAAATCCACTCCCTGCCTTCCCAGGCCCAAACTGTTGATCCATGCCAAGTAGTAACTTTCCTGTGTTTTCTGCCACTATGGTTTTTCAGTTACAGTTCTGATTACCCTGAGTGATGCTCTATCCAAAAACTGAACCAATTTTCCATTTTGTTTCAAGGTGAAAATCCTCCAGGGATTATCAAATAATAGTTATATCTTTGACCTTGCACTGGAGCTACTGCATCAATTTTTGCATTGATTTGAAAGGCATTTAGTGAATGTAAAACTAGTGCCAAGCCACAGATGAAGGCATGGTTCCTATGGCCAAGGAGATACAATCTAGAAAGTGATACCTGTTTTGAATTTAAATAACTTAAAATTTAGTAATCCCTGACACCAACTCAGGCTACCTGATATCTATTGTGTTTGTGTGTGTGTGTGTGTGTGTGTGTGTGTGTGTGTGTGTGTGTGTGTGTGTTTATATGGGTTTCCCAGTGGCTCAGTGGTAAAGAATCTGCCTGGAATGCAGGAGACCCAGGTTCAATTCCTGGACTGGAAAAATATATATTTATATATTTACCTGCTATCTACTGATACCTCATTGGAAGAACTGATGCTGAAGCTGAAGTTCCAATACTTTGGCCACCTGATGCAAAGAACTGACTCATTGGAATTCCAAGACCCTGATGCTGGGGAAGATTGAGGCAGGAGGAGAAGGGGATGACAGAGGATGAGATGGTTAGATGGCATTACTGACTCAATGGATATGAGTTTGAACAAGTTCTGGGAGTTAATACTGGGTTGGATGAAGCACAAGCTGGAATCGAGATTGCTGGGAGAAATATCAGTAACCTCAGATATGCAGATGACACCACCCTTTATGGCAGAAAACGAAGAACTAAAGATCCTCTTGATGAAAGTGAAAGAGGACACTGAAAATGTTGGCTTAAAACTCAACATTCAGAAAACTAAGATCATGGCTTCCGGCCCCATCACTTCATGGCAAATAGATGGGGAAAAATGGAAACATTGACAGACTTTATTTTGGGGAGCTCCCACATCACTGAAGATGGTGACTACAGCCATGAAGACACTTGCTCCTTGAAATAAAGTTCTGACCAAAAGTTCTAGACAGCATATTAAAAAGCAGAGATGTTACTTTGTGAACAAAGGTGCATCTAGTCAAAGCTAAAGTTTTTCCAGTAGTCATATATGGATGTGAGAGTTGAACTATAAAGAAAGCTGAGCACTGAAGAATTGATGCTTTTGGACTGTGGTGTTGAAGAAGACTCTTGCGAGTCCCTTGGACAGCAAGGAGATCCAACCCATCCATTCTAAAGGAACTCAGTCTTGAATATTCATTGGAAGGACTGATTCTGAAGCTGAAACTCCAATACTTTGGCCACCTGATGTGAAGAACTGACTCATTGGAAAAGACCCTGATGCTGGGAAAGATTGAAGGCAGGAGGAGAAAGGGACGACAGAGGATGAGACGGTTGGATGGCATCACAAACACAATGGACATGAATTTAAGTAAATTCTGGGAGTTGGTGATGGACAGGGAGGCCTGGCATATTGCGGTCCATGGAGTTGCAAAGAGTCAGACATGCCTGAATAACTGAACTGAACTGAACACTTAAGAAACCTAACTACACTTGCTTAGTAAGACACTATGCTAAGGATTTTTTATGTATTATCTCAATTCTTGATAACAGTGTGAGATACATATTGTTGTGATAATCTTTCTGTGATAAAAGAACTTGCAGTTTTGTGAGGTTAAGAAAATTACTCTGTCACAAAGCTAGTGCAAGGTAGAACTAGGATCTACAGTCACACTGAGATGCTCTGAAACTGTTATCTTAGGTCTTCCTCTTTATATTCAACCCATCATCAAACATATGGAAAGATGGCAGCTGCGTATGGAAAACTGGTTAGGGCCAGTACAACAGGGCCAAATTTAATCCTCATTTAAAACACACACATACACACAATTTTATTCCCATTTTACTGGCTAAGAAACTGAGGTCCAGACAAGCTAAGTGATTTTTCTCCCAAGGTTCCAATGGTCATAAGTGGTGGGGCTTGAATTCAAACCCAAGTCTGTCTGGCTCCCTAGGAAAGTCATAGATCCCTTCTTCTCCTAAGTCTCTCCATCCACCACCCACACAAGGCACAACCTACAGTTTCATCCCAAGCAAACCTGCAAAATGGGCTTTTGGGGCCAAGTATTCACAGCCTTGCCTTGGGTACCCTCCACTTCATCCCTCCTCCCAGCCCCTGCCCCAGCCTTCCACAGCTCTTCCAGACCATCAAAGGGGGTCAGTTCTCTGTTTCAACAGCCTCCTGGGCACTGCATACCTTCTTCCAACCCAAATAAGTATGTGGGTGTTTGGTGAGTGTTTTTTCTCACTGGGAGGCCCTGCACATCAGAGTGTGGATTTTGGTTTCAAGTCTTTCCTACCTTTTGGCCAACTCTTCTCTCACCTACTGCACTGGGCAGTCCCGCCTCCCTCCAACTCTCGCACTTTGCCAAACCCTGACTCTGGCTGGGAAACAGAAGGCTGCATGCTGCCCTCCTTGGATATCACCCTCTTTGGGTTCCATGAATAAGTCAGCAGGAATGCTTCAAGAAAGCAAAGCCATCATTTTTCCACCAAAGGGGAAAAATACACACAACACTTTCATGGTTGTGCCCAAGTGAAAACAGCCCAGGCCTCCTGCGTGTTTGGTCCTCGGGCTCAAAATGTGCACCAAATAGGACTTCAGAAGTGAACTCATTCTGCCTTTCAATTCCTCCGTGTTTACCACAGGGACAAGAGGGGAGAATGCCATGCCGACTCAGATGCAGGAGTGGTATTTGAACAACAATCATCACCCACATCAATGGGAATTAAACACATAAAAAAATGAATAAAAAGCCCAGCAGGTGGCCCTAGTAAGGAGCAGAAAACTCTTCCCACCACAATATCCATGTCGTTTAATTACAAATAAAGTCCGTCAGGGACTGTGCTTCCTTTCTGGGACTGAGGGCTGAGAGGTACAGGAAATGAGCTTGTGTGGCCGTCAGCACATCTGCTGGACCTTTGATTGATTCTTGAAGCACAGAACTCTCCAAGATGGCATTGGGAGTCTTGAACAGCCAAAGGAAAGAGAGGAGTGTGTGTGTGTGGACACTGGCCCTCGTGTAGGAGCCAGCATATTTGCAGACACCCTGTGCTGCCGTCAGAGTGAAAGATGTGATAGACCAGAATCAGGGAACACTTGACTGAGTATTTACCATCACTGAAGCATGTATGAAATACATGTTGTCTTAAACTTTTAAAATGACTTAAATCTGTTGAGGGACAGAGGAGTATGATAGAAAGGATATTGACTTTAAAGATCAGTAGAACTATTTGCGTTGTTTTATAGCAGAAACCAACACAACATTGTAAAGTGATTTTCCTCTAGTTAAAAACTAGATTTAGAATAAACAAATAAAAATTAGTAAAACTGATTAAAGTATAGAATTCTGCACTTGACTGAACAGTGATTTGCAACTGAAGAAAGTGATTGTTAAAACTGATTCAGAATAAAGGAAATTTTAAAATTACCTATGTAACTTAAGAATTTCCTGAGATAGTACCAACATTTTACTCACCTTTTAAAGCACGGAATTATAGTGTTCTAAACACTTGACCGGGACTTCCCCAGGGGGGCTTAGCGGTACAGAATCCATCTACAAATGCAGAAGACATGGGAGATGTGGGTTCCATCCCTGGGTCAGAAACATCTCCTGCAGGGCAGCGTGGCAACCCACTCCAGTATTCTTGCCAGGAAAATCCCATGGACAGAGGAATCTGGTGGACTACAGTCCATAATGTCACAAAGAGTCCATAGTCACATAGTGACTAAGATGACTGACCATGCACGCACACAAACCCTTGAGTGACTCTTATCTGATGAATTTAAGCTATCCTGGCCCAAGCAAAAGGGCCATTTCTTCAGAAGATAAAACTGAGGTATAGGAGAACTTACTGTTCATCCAAGAACACTATAACAAGTGGCAAACTCAGGGTCTGAGCAGAGCTCTGTCCAGCTTTAGCTCTTTCCCCTGCCAGTTGATCGCCCATGCTGTTCCTTAACCCTTTCTGAACTGCCATGAATCGCCTGGGCAGTATGGTTCCGGTCGTGCACATGGACAGAAAGTTCATTACTTAAACGAAAATGCTAAGCTTTGTCTATGTTCATCGTCCCCACCTGAGTGCTCAAGCAATTTAAAACAAATCTTTAATCATCACTTCACTTATGTAGTTCATGGGAAGCAAAGAGTTGGCATCATGCTAGAGGTTAATTTCTTTATGTGGACTAAAGAATCACTAAACTCAGGAGGAGAACGACAGCACTTGACTCTGCTGAGCCACAGGACAACAGCCTTGCACAGCTCCCAGGTGCCGTCCGTTTTGCATTCTGTGTCCTGGAACACAAATCTAGGGGGTAGCAGTTGTTTAGACTACCACGGGAATGGTGTCCCATGTCATTGCATAATGCAGAGGTCCCAGTAACTCTGAGCAAACCTCTCTGAGTCTGAGTTTCCCTCCTGATAGCAAGAATAGTTATGTCTACTTTGGGGGAATTATATTAGATAAAAGTGTAAACTCCCTTGCATAGCGTAGCTGTTTGTATATAGTGCCTGACAATGTCTGCTTTAGGAATATAAGATTGGTTTGAATCTAATTGAAATAACTCATATAATTCTTTAATAATAAGAATAATAAATTAGTTCATAAAATCATCTCACACCTGAGAGAGGTACTAGGTACTAGGAAAAAACACTTGGAAATGATTGTATGGGTGGGACACGGGAGTGTGTAGCTTTGGAAGCCGAGGCGCAGAATGAGGGCTCTGTCCTTTTGGACAGAAAGTGAGGGTGTAGCTGATGAAGGTGGTAGGAAGTACTAACTAGGTAGGCAGGATGGGGCCAGAAGACAAGTCTGAGTTCTTCTCAAAGTCTTCTCTAGACTTGAAAGAGAGTGAGCATCCCATTGGTCTTGTTATGAAAAGTGAGGCCTTAATCCAAGTGTGTCTCTCAAAGAGTTGGGATGAGTGCCCCCAATATATATTCCTGGGGACCTTGCTTACCTCACCTAGTACACAAGCTGGCTGTTCCTTTTGGAGCTAAGAAGCCAGTTTAGGTGAGAGGGTTCATCCACAATTAAAATGGATCTTTACAAAAGCAATGACTCTTATCTGGGACTGGTCATTTGGGAGATGGCCCTTAGGGAAGACAATCCTGTTATAACTCAATTAGGCTGTAGAAGTAAATGCTAAAGAGGAATAAAAGCAGGCAAGATGCCTTTTGTGCCACAAGAGGAAGACAAGTGTGTTCTCCACCGATCCATAATCAAAGGCTTACATTAACCAGCCCATTAACTTGGGAAGAAGCCCCAGGGGCCCAGCTGCAGTATCAGACACCCTTGAAGATGGCTCATGGAGATGCAGTCCAGCCTGTTCTGTCTCAAAGCATCCCTTCATCTTTATCTAAGCCCCCTGAAATGAGTCATATCATTCGCTTTGGGACTGTATGAGAGAATTCACAGGTTTCTCATTTGATCCACACAAATCTGCTGGAAACATCATTTTAACAATGTGAAAACTAGCAACAGAGTTTAGTAAGTTGTCTTGATTTGGAAGGCTTTTTAAAGATTGATTTTAGGTAAGAACTTGGGTCTCCTCCCACTATAGCACACTGCCATCCATCTGTAATTTCACTGAATTCTTCAGCAGCCCTCTAAAGTAGAGTTTATTAGCATCATTTTCCGTTGCAGAAAGCAAGGACCCAGAACGATCCTCCAGGTCATGTTGCAGGTAAAATGCGTAGGATTTGAACCCAGGTTTTCTGCCTTGAAGTGTTATGCTCATTTCCTTACACCACAGCTGCTGTCCCAGCACACAAGACATCTTGGTGTATCCAGAGCAGAGAGTTCCTCAATACTGTCTCCAAACACAAGAAAGGAATATGCCATATTGAGATATGCAGAAAAAAAAGAAACCACCAGTAAAAATTGATTGCTAGACTCCAAAATTCTTTGGAATCCTTGGAAATCCTGGGTTAGCAGGACCATTCCTGAAAATGAAGTAAAGCTGATGGCAGGAAATGTCGAACTCTTGTCCAATGTACTTATTTCATTCTCATGAAGTGCAGTATTTTCCATTTAGGTCAACAGCTTGTACAACTAGTTGTGGGGGGGAGGGAAGAAAGGAAGGCCAGTCCCTTGGAGCATGCCAGAACCCCAGTGATAAGCTCAGCACACAGGGACCACAAGCTATGCTTTTGGGGAGAAAGCTGGGCAGAGGGGGACGGTCAATAGCTGCAGAACCCCCAGATGTCACTCTCTACATCATGTCTCTTTCCAGGCAGAGGGTACAGTCTCTTCTAGTCTCTCCCTCTTGGAGAAGCTGTTTTAATATTCTGTTAGTCCACATGCAACTTCTTTAAGGGACAGAAATGGTTTAAATTCTCTTGAGTAATGTGTGCTCACTAAAGAAGTGGAAGAAATTGTAAAGAGCCCTGATTTGGTGTCAGAGAAACCTGAGTTCAAGTCCCATCTTTTTCTCTTTCTAAAATTGTGTGCACATATAACCTAGGGCAAGCAAATTTACCTTTCCTAGCCAGTTACTTTTTTATGAAATTGATCTATTATTTCAGAACCTATAGGGCATTCTGAATTTCTTTTGAAATAATATTTAGAAGATCAGCTGCATAATAGTGGTTTGAAACATTTTTCTTTGTAATTAATGTGTGACAACTCTACAAAGTCAATATTGCTCTGCCTACTTTACAGATAAGGAAATCGAGGCCCCCAAATTATGCAACCACATAAGCAACTAATCCAAAGTGACAGTCCTGGTAAATTCTAGACCCAGGATTAAAATTGATTCAATATCGTATCAATATGTCATTCACTTTGAAGCAGGACCTCCAGGAAGCATCACCTAAGGGCCCATATGTCTGTGTTTATGGAAATTGTGTTGATGGCAAGGCCATAGCAGGCAAAAGGCAAAGTTAGAAAAAGCCTGAAAGAGAGAGGGCTTAAAACACACCCTAAGAGTCGTCTATAGTCTCAGCATTGGCCAGATACAGGGCTTATAAAGAAGAATAATATTATTAATGTTTATCAGTATAATGTAAGCCCTCAGTATAATGTATCAGTATAATGTAAGATCTCAGTATGAAAGAGACACAGGCCTGGTGCTTGGTGATGGAGAGAGGAGGGAGAGGAGGACCAATATTCACTGAGCATGTGCTCTTATAAGGTTCTTTGTTGGGTACTTATAGTGCATTATCATATTTAAGTGTGGGATAATTCCATAAGGGTAATAAAACTATCAATTGCTCCCTCCATTATTCATATTGTCTCAATATTCTTAGAAACAACCCCCTTGGTTTTTGGCATGCTACCAGATTTCTCAGCCTCCCTCTGTAGCTTCCTATTACCAAATGACCAAGATCTAGCTCAAGTATTGTGAATGTAAGTTATACATACAACATCTACATTATGCTCTTAAGAGGAAGCTGCTTGCCTTCCACTTTTGCTCCTTTCTCCATCCTAGGAATTAAAATGCAAATATGGTGTTAATGCACCAGCTTTTACTACGTGAACAAAGAATACACTCTGGGGCACAAGGCTGATTTTGTCTTCCCAGGAGACCTAGACAGTGTCTAGAGATATTTTGGACTTCCTTGGTGGCTCAGACAGTAAAGAATGTGCCTGTAGTATGGAAGACATGGGTTCAATCCCTGGGTCAGGAAGATCCCCTGGAACAGGAAATGGCAACCCACTCTAATATGCTTGCCTGGAGAATTCCATGAACAGAGGAGCCTAGTGGGCTACAGTCCATGGGGTTGCAAAGAGTCAGACATGACTGATGAACACATTCACTTTTCAGAGATATGTTTGGTGGTTATAGCTGAGGAGAGGATGCTACTGGCATAAGTAGCAACCAGGGATGCTGCTAAATATCCTGTAGTGCATGAGAACATCTTCCCACCCCCACCCCCGCTTCCCCCAGCACAATTTATCTATTCTGTGTGCAAATAGCATCTTCCCACTCAGAGATGTTCTCTGCAGTCAGCTGACTGTCTGGCTCTTCTTACTCTTCATATTGAGAAGCCCTTACAATGTAGGATTAACGTACTATTTCCAGCCTGACAGTAGTATGTGTCACTGCCTTTGGTGAGACGTCAGCCCACAGCTTCCTCTTTGTCTTCTGCAACTTCCTGTGATTACAAGAAGTGGGATGATTAATGTTGACCAGGGTAGGTCCACCTACTCAGTGGCTGCGACTACTGGAGTTCTGGGGTAACACAAGAACCACAGAGTCATAGAACTCTTCCCTGGCCTCATGATGCCAGACTGCATCACATAGCATAGTGTGAGGTCCAGAAATGATTTTACATGAGTCAGTTCTTACAAGTGTTTTGTAGGTTCAGTTCCATACACAGCAACAACTTTCATAATCCTTCTCCCACACAGTCCCATTCCTTCTTTTACAACCTACCTCCCAGGAGTCAGTGGGATATTATCCATAGCACAGGAGGAGACAGCCTATAAATTAATCTCCTTCCAGTCAGGGGTTTTGTCCAGTGATCTGATCTTCTTCACTGGGACTCTTAGTATCACACAATATGTGACATCTTCCATTAGCAGAGAAGACCCCAGATGGATAATTAGCCCATCTTCTCAGCTCCAAAATATCTCTTAGGTCTGCACAGGCCCTTCCCAAATCATGACAGTAATATTACATACATTCTCAGCATCCAAGTCAGAATATTTAATTCAATCACAACAGAAATCAACTACATGCTCTAAAACAAAATACACATGAACAGACAGTATCTATATATCCTCACTTACTGAAACCAGTCCAAACATAATGAATAGGTTGGCGTTTTATGAAGGTCAAAGCCATATTCTAAGGGAACTAAAAAAGGAATGGATGCAAGCAAGGTGTTGAGAATGCCTGCGGCAGTGTTAGGGCTTAGTAGGTTTGTGCTCGGAGGAGGGCAGAAGGAGCAAAGGAAGAGAGGTCACCCTGTCTTCAGGGAACCTGTACTCCAACACAATGGAGCGAAAACGCAGCCACAAGACTACCTAAGTTTAATCTTCATAACAACCCTATGAGTAGCTATTCTTGTGATTTTTAATGGTATAAGTGAGAAGACAAATACTGTCTGCTGCATTGTTACAAGGTACCACTGATATAATCCAGATTCAGCCGCTGTGCTGCTGAGGTCCCTTGGAGAGCGGGAGTGACCTATGTTCCACGCTGTGTCTGATTCTCTTTGCCACTCTCCGCTCAGGTTGCTCAGATCACCACCTTGACCTCCAGGAACTGTGGCCTCTTTCTGTGATGCTCTGTATTCCTCTGTGGGCCCCGGTGGGAAGCAGACGGAGATGGAGTCTACATGGAGTGGGTCATCACTCTTCCTTCCTTGTCCTTAACTCTACACTCTGCTAAGAAGCAGGGCTTTAGGGGGCCTAGTAGGTTTTGGCAAAAATTGGGGAAATATTTAGTAGCACATCATTTTGTAATAGTTATCATTTGTAATAATATACATGAATATTAAGCATGGTTCTTCCTGAAAGTTCTTCAGCACTGAGTCACTAGGAATTCCTCATTGGTTAACTTTCTCCATTGTTTTGATGATTCCAATGTGTTGTCTAGCACCTTCTTTACATTCTTGCTACTGTACCACATGAGGGACAATACATGTGGAACCTGCAAAACCCATAAGAGGCTGTTGTAGGTTACCACAGAAAGTTTTTGTCAGGATTACAGAGGCACAGAGTAGGCAAGCGGTCCCAAGGAATAGAGCTAATGGAGAAAGTGTGTTGGACCCAAAACTTGAAAACTATCTGAGAGAATCCTGATGTTTCGTAAGGCATCCCTCTTTTTCCCCCAACTCAAGTTAAAGAAGTAAAGTGACTGAGTCAATGAAAAATGAGAAAAAGCCTTGGGAGAGAGGACATCCTCAAGCCTACCCAGATAGTCAGAATTCATGTGGGATGAAGAGTCAGCCTGCCATCTCTCTTCTTCTCACAACACATTTTCTTTCATGAGGATGTTTGTACTCTTTCTCAAGATCTCCCAAGACTCGTGGTAAATAAAACTGATGGGCTTATCTCTCAGAAATCACTTGGCAAATGAGAAAGATTCAACCAACAACCTGAAAAACACCAGATCTCCATGCCTTTGTTAAAGAAAAACAGTATATTTAAGTTAGAGAAAGTCAATTTTTTAATTAACCTGTTTTTTATTGAAGGATAATTGCCTTACAGAATTTCGTTGTTTTCTGTCAAACCTTAGCATGAATTAGCCATAGGTATATATATATATATCCTCTTCCTTTTGAACCTCCCTCCCCTCTTCTTCCACATCCCACCCCTCTAGGATGATACAGAGCCCCTGTTTGAGTTTCCTGCGCCATACAGCAAATTCCCATTGGCTATCTATTTTACTTATGGTAATGCTAGCTTCCATGTTCCTCTTTCCATACATCTCACCCTCTCCTCCTTTCTCCCTAAGACACATGTATCCCATTGTTCATTGCAACACTATTTACAATAGCTAGTACATGAATGCAAGCTAGAATAGATAAAGCAGTTTTGGTACATATACACAATGGAATATTACTCAGCCATAAAAAGGAACACTTTTGAATCAGTTCTAATGAGGTGGATGAACCTAGAACCTCTTATACAGAGTGAAGTAAGTCAGAAAGAGAAAGATAAAAATCATATTCCAATGCATATATATGGAATCTAGAAAAATGGTACTGAATAATTTATTTACAGGGCTGCTGCTGCTGCTGTCACTTCAGTAGTGTCCAATTCTGTGTGATCCCATGGACTGTAGCCTACCAGGCTCCTCCGTCCATGGGATTTTCCAGGCAAGAGTACTGGAGTGGGTTGTCATTTCCTTCTCCAATGCATGAAAGTGAAAAGTGAAAGTGAAGTCACTCAGTTGTGTCTGACTCTCAGCGACCCCATGGACTGTAGCCTACCAGGCTCCGCAAGGCAGCAATGGAAAAAGTCAATTTTAGTGAATCAGCAATGGTGAGCTAAAATTTGAACTCAAGTCTGTTTTATTCATAATCTCATGCTCTTTTCCTTCAGTATTTCTGTTTCTCAGTTATACACCATAAAGCTGTTTGTACCTACCCTGGTATCTGAGACATTTTCATGTTACTGGCCCAGGAATAACACTGTAGGAGAAAGGTTTCCTAAGCAATAGCTATTAGGAATTGAAAAAAACAAACAAACAAACAACAAAAAAACACTTGGACAGTTTAGGGCATATTCAAACCTTTGGAAATTATTTTTAAAATTCTTATGATTTTGTGTTGGTTTGCTATGGCAAAACTGAACTTTTTGTTCTAAGACTAAAGATATGTGTGTGTGTGTGTGTGTGTACATATGCAAGTGTGCATATGTGTACATGCACCTTTAGAACATCTCAGACACCAAAGCATTATTATGTGTTGGACAGATTAACTGGAAGCACACAGCATCAATTTCTAAGTAACAGGTGTAGGAAGCAGAGTCAGAGTTCTGGCATCCCAAACAGCAGCTCTGTCCCTAGCCTTCTAGTTTTCTGGGAAACGTTTTTTGCATGAGCATTTATAAATCATTTTTTAATGTTGAATCATTAGGATAAGTATTTGTTGATAGACCCATGGTGAGTAACTAATAACTAGTGTTGGTATAGTGGTTTGTTGATTCAATTGCTATCCACATTATGAAGCTGTTACATCTGGCTGACAAGATGTTAAATTGTGCCTTTCTGAGGTTAATTGTTTATTTTTAGCAACTCCTTGAAAATGATAATGACTAACATTTATTGAGAATGTACTGTGTTAACCACTTTATATGAATTACCCTGGAAGAGCTTTAAGAGTTAGCTATTGCTTGTCCCACTTTCATGACAAGAAGCTGGAAGCATACGTGTCTACTTAGTTATTGAGGGAGTTGGGAGGCCTCCTGCTTAACCATTATCTTGAAGGGTTGAGCTAATGTAGTTCATGTTATTTAGGTTGAGAAGAGGGAATCAATAGAAACCCAAAGATACATTCCCAAGATTTTCTGAGTGGCAGTAGAAGTATCTTTATTTAAATAGACTTCAATAATTGCATATTTCTTTCCTTACAGATTCTTCATTTCAGATGACTCTGTATTAATGTTCATGGAAATTGCATTATTCTTGCTGTATTAATGAATGTTTTGATTTAGTGGAAATGCTTTAGAAAACTATCACTAGAGATTACCCAAGTGAGTTCCTGGTGAAAAATATAAATACCATGAATCTCCTGAGGAACATTCCAATTTTTCTCAACCCTACATATCTTTCTCTGGGTTCCAAACATGTGCATCTAACTTTCTACTTTCCATTTTCATCTGGATGCCTAATTGGCATTTACATCTTGAGTGAGTGAGTGAAGTCGCTCAGTCGTGTCCGACTCTTTGAGACCCCATGGACTGTAGCCCACCAGGCTCCTCTGTCCATGGGATTCTCCAGGCAAGAATACTGGAGCGGGTTGCCATTTCCTTCTCCAGGGGATCTTCCCAACACAGGGATTGAACCCAGGTCTCCTGCATTAGAGGCAGATGCTTTAACCTCTGAGCCACCAGGGAAGCCCAAATACGTCTTAGTTTGTCACAAATAAAGCATCTATTTCCCTCTCCTTTTATTCCCCAAACATTAAATGCCATCACTTAGGTGCTCAATCCATAAACTCACACTTAACCTTAATTCTTCTCTCTTCTTCATGTTTTCACATGTTTCTTCATGTTTTCCAGTCAGCATATCAAATAGGCTTTAACCTTAGAATTATTTCAAAAATGTTCATTTTTCTCCATGCCATTTTCTCAGGAACTATGTAATAGTCATCTCCTGATCTCCCTGTATCCCTTCTGGCCCTCACCCATGCCATTTACCCCAGGACAGTCAGAGGGATCTTCTAAAAATACAAATGAAAGCTTCATGTAAGTTTACCCCTTGACCTTTCTAAGGCCACTTTCAATGGAAAAGCCTAAATTCATTTGCAACCATAAAAAAAAAGAGAAAGGGGGTAAAGTCAGCAGTAACAGAATGCTTCAACACATATCTGTAGACCTAAAGTAGATGGAAAAGTATTGGCTGGTGTAGCAAATGGGAAGAGAAAGCTGAGAATTGCAGAATCCCATACAGATTCCTGACTCAGAGACACCTGGTGTAATGGGTTATTGGCATAAAGACAGTTATGAACATCTGAAACTATCAACCAAGCATGCAGATGAAATAAAAGCAAGGCTCAGAACATTACTGCCAGTGTATCCCCCCTGCCTCTCCAGGAAATTCCTTGAAGATTTACATAAAGAGAGAGGGGGAAAAAATGAGAGCCATAGGATACTGAATTTGACTCAGCAGAGTAATGAAGGAAAGTTTCAAGATGACAGCTGCTCATCAAGCCTAGAGAACAATTATGTCAGTGTTCAGCAGGACGAGCAGAAGAGGTGGAGCCAGAATGAAGGGAGACTTGGAAGATTTGCTGGAATCCCTGAGGTAGAGGTTAAAGTATTTGTGGCACGTGATAAAGGCACACAGTACAAAGCAGAAAAACTGGAAACAAGGTGAAAAGTAAATGGTTATGAAAGGAAATGTGATTTTAGCACATTATTTGATTCTTCAGTGAATGATATTACATGGTCTCAGCAATGAGACATTTAAATTCTAAAATCTGCTTATCGACAAGACATGGAAGGCTCATTACACTTGCAGATAAAAATGCAAACATGATCAATCTGACATTTTAAGTGTAAATTTGAAGGCAGAACCCAGGATGTGGAGGCAGGGTATAAGAGAATATAGAGGAGAGTAGAAGGAAACGGGTGTAATATCCTAATCTTATAAAGTGAGGGGTCTAGAGAAAACATCTACATGTGATAGAATAAAAGGGAAATATAATATTGAAGCTTAAAAGTTAACTATTAGGAGGATTTAAAAGAATGGTTAACTATTTATTTTTGAGATTGGGATGGCATTGGCCATAGTATAAGTTGAGTCTTCATTTATCATGTGTAGGTGTGCGCTCAATCGTGTCTGACTCTTTGTGGCCCCATGGACTGTACTCAGCCAGGCTCCTCTGTCCACGGAATTTTCCAGGTAAGAGTACTGGAGTGGCTGCCACTTGCTACTCCCGGGCATCTTCCAGGCTCATGGATTGAATCTTCGTCTCTTGCATCTTCTGCTTTGGCAGGTAGATTCTTTACCACTAACACCAACCTGGGAAGCCCTAAATGATTGTCAGATCATTGTTAAATAATAAACTGGTAAAAATGTGTCCTGCAAGCCAAATAGACCTAAAGTATAAATCAAGGTGCATACAAAAGACCTGTGCCTAGCTACTGCCAAACAAATGAGAAAAAGGGGATTATAAATCAGTTCAAGATGACCTGAAATAAAGGAGGGGATTTAAAACCAGATATAGATCATGGACCAAGGCCTACAGGCATAAGACAACTGCTGAGTGGAAAGTAAATATGTCCTGAGGCCCCACACCTGGGACTTATATCAGGAACACTGGGTTTTAGGAGAAAACTGGCACTGCTTCCTAACCACATAGAGGAATTAACCCAAACCAACCTTAGACAGGTCTGGTACACAACATGGAAATGATTGAGAAGAGAAAGAGGGAGAGACGAGGTCCACAGGATCTTAAAAATGCAAGGGCTTCACATGGACAGGCATCTGGATGAAGGATTTTTACAAGAGAATCAGAGGTATCTGCAAAGACCACAGAAACCCCGGGAGGCTGAGTCATCAGGGCTGTGCCATTGACCAATAATGAATGGATCACAGGATCATCAGCAGAGGATGCTCATAGAATGCACAATGATGGGGCTAGGCCACTGCACTCCAAAGAGGCGGCAGCTGGATGGGTATACTTATAAAAATGCACAGGTGAGTTATAAGGGGAAAAAAGGGATAGCCATATCATATTCCCATCCAACTGCAACGTGAGATAATTTATCACTGTCCTCCATTATGGACGGAGGTTTGTAACATTGTACAGGAGGTGGTGACCAAAATCCTTCCAAAGAAAAATAAATGCAAGAAGGCAAAATGGTTGTCTGAGGAGGCCTCACAAATAGCTGAGAAAAGAAGAGATGTAAAAGGCAAAAGAGAAAGGAAAAGATATACCAATTGAATGTAGAGTTCCAAAGAAGAGCAAGGAGAAGTAAGAAAGTCTTCTTAAGTGAACAATGCAAAGAAATAGAGGAAAATAATAGAATGGGAAAGACTAGACATCTCTTCAAGTTAGAGATACCAAGGGAACATTTCATGCAAAGATGGGTATAATAAAGGACAGAAACGGTATGGACCCAACAGAAGCAGAAGAGGTTAAGAAGAAGTGGCAAGAATGCACAGAAGAACTATATGTAAAAGGTCTTAATGACACAGATAACCACCTTGGTGGGATCACTCACCTAGAGCCAGACATCCTGGAGTGTGAAGTCAAGTGGGCTTTAGGAAGCATTGCTACCCATAAAGCTAGTGGAGGTGATGGAATACCAGTTGAGTTATTTCAAATCCTAAAAGATGACGCTGTGAAAGTGCTGCACTCAATATGCCAACAAATTTGTAAAACTCAGCAGTGACCACGCGACTGGGAAAAATCAGCTTTCATTCTGATTCCAAAGAAGGGCAATACCAAAGAATGGTCAAACTACTACACAATTGCACGCTATTCCCATGCTAGTAACGTAATGCTCAAAATTCTTTAAGCTAGGCTTCAACAATACATGAACTAAGAACTTCCAGATGTACAAGCTGGATTTAGAAAAAGCAGAGGAACCAAAGATCAAATTGCCAGCGTCTGTTGGGTCATAGGAAAAGTAAATGAATTCCAGAAAAATATCTACTTCTGCTTCATTGACTACACTAAAGCTTTTGACTGTGTGGGTCACAACAAACTGTGGAAAATTCTTAAAGAGAAGAGAATACCAGACCACGTTACCTGCCTCCTGAGAAACCTGTAGCAGGTCAAGAAGCAAAAATTAGAACTGAACATGGAACAATGGATCGGTTTAAAATTGAGAAAGGAGTACATCAAGGCTGTATATTGCCACTCATTTATTTAATTTATATGCAGAGTACATCATGCAAAATGCAAGGCTTGATAAATCACAAGCTGGAATCAAGATTGCCAGGAGAAATATCAGTAACCTCAGATGTGCAAATAACACCACTGTAATGGCAGAAAATGAAGAGGTAGTAAAGAGCCTCTTGATGCAGTTTAAAAAGGAGAGTGAAAAAGCTGACTTAAAACTCAATATTTAAAAAACTAAGATCATGTCATCTGGTCCCGTCACTTAATGGCAAATAGACGGGGAAAAAGTGGAAATAGTGACAGACTTCAGTTTCTTGGGCTCCAAAATCACTGTGGACAGTGACTGCAGCCATGAAATTAAAGGGTACTTGCTCCTTGGAAGAAATGCTATGACAGACATAGACAGTTTATTAAAAAGCAGAGACATCACTTTGCCAGCAGAGGTCCATATAGTCAAAGCTATGATTTTTCCAGTGATCATGTATGGATGTCAGAGTAGGGCCATAAAGAAGGTTGAACACTGAAGAACTGATGCTTTTGGACTGTTGTGTTGGAGAAGACTCTTGAGAATCCCTTGGACAGCAAGGAGATCAAACCAGTCAATACTAAATTAAGTCAATCCTGAATATTCTTTGGAAGGACTGATGCTGAACCTGAAGCTGCAATTTGGCCACCTGATGTAAAGAGCTGACTTATTGGAAAAGACCCTAATGCTGGGAAAGACTGAAGGCAGGAGGAGAAGGGGATGATAGAGGATGAGATGTTTGGATGGCATCATCTACTTAATGGACATGAGTTTGAGCAAGCTCTGGGAGATGGTGAAGGACAGGGAAGCCGGGTGTGCTGCAGTCCATGAGTGGCAAATCATCAGACAAGTCTGAGAGGCTGAACACCACCACCATTGTCATTATTATCATGGCTACCCAGGATGAACTACAAAGGGAAATTGTGTCCTGGAGAGAGAAGCCGACTTCTCTTATGGGCAACAGCTTTCAGAGAGGCTAAGGATACAAGATTAATTTTAGCTAAGGAATGGAGATTACAAAATGCACTGTGAGCAAGTTCAGGCTTATATCTCAATCAAACAATGGGAAAAATGGAAGTTTTGCTCAGTTTTCCAATGTCTCCTAAAAGATGGCAGAAGGAGGAAGGTGTTCAGGGGAGATGGAAAGAAGAGATAGGCCTCATGGTTGTTTGCTGGCATACTGATTGTAGTCTGTTTCTGAGGGGAGGAGAGGAACTCTGACCTCACTGGAAAGAGTCAGGTGTAGTCTGGGTTATCTGAGATAGTTAGTGGTGATATAGGGCCCAGCCAGTCTGTAATGATATTTCTAAGATTTTTCTAGCTCATGCTTCACATTAAAAACAAACAAACAAACAAACTATTCCTGATCTCACAATCTGGTTAAGTTTCTATCCCATGAGAGCATACTTAGCCTCAATGAAGACCTTGACCATGGAAGGCTGTAGACTCCCAGTGTGAAAACAATCATCTCTGTAGACACAAAACTGTTCTTCTTTAATGAAAGAAAAGAAGATAGCCATGTAGCTTTTCCACAAAAGATAGAAGAGACAGGAAGCCTGTAATTACTCTTCCCTGAAGGTGGAATATTTTGATCATTAAATTATGCTGTCTGGGATATTTTTAACTTTCTCAGTTAAAATACTTTCTTAGTTGACTCTGCCATTCTGGAAGGACATAGAGGTGAGGTCACAAATAAAAAAGACAGACAAGTCTTCTCTGGGATTCATCAGGCATCATCAAGGAGTCAACCTGAGTGCTAGGCGAATATCCTGTTGCTAAGTAGGACTTGGCCCCTTCAGAATTAAGAAAGGGATATTATTCATAGTTGATGATCCAGGAGTGTGGCTTGGGCTAGGGCCATATTTGTTCATATGACTCAGTATACCAAACATGTCTTAGGCAGACCCATCAAAAAGAAGGGGAAAAAAATGCACACATACATACACGCAACCCCCCCACCACCCCCCACACACCTCCACTACACACACAAATATACTGCTCTCAAGAGGCCACCCACAGTCAGTGATGAATTTCCAGGACCCAAACTAACTGCCTTGGAATTCAATTAAAATGCTCTGTCTTGCTAAAAACTTGCTATGTGTGAATTGGGCGTCACTCTTCTTCCCAGAGTTGTTGAGAGACGAGGGTATCCCCATGGGCCAAGGATGCTCAGCCAAGTCCGAAAAGGTACAGGCTGGACAGTGAAAGAAAAGCTGTCTTGTTTAAAAGTGGTTGCTTCTTAATCAGACTGGGATGTTCCCTAGAACATTGGAAATATCCAAGATCTTTTGAGGTACTGGGGAGTTGAAAAGTACAAAGAACATCAAAAAGATAGAAAAGAAACAGAAAAAAAATAAATGTCCTGAGATTATTCACAAAATAATAATAGACAAGAATTATGATTTCAAATATTTCAAAGGCTTATGATAGTGGGATGTTGAATTATACGGTCGAGGTTCAAGTCATGGCAGAATGTCCTGGACCCAAAAGACTGAGATGAAGAGATATCTTTAGCACTGGGCAAAGGTCAAGAGTCAGAACATAGAAGAACAGCCAGGATTCTGTTACTTCAGGGCTCATAGGAATGTGAAACCAAAAATGGAATCCAGATTATGAGGTCAGTACAAACTGCAAAGGATAGTCTAGAAATTAGGATAAAATTTCTCATGGACAATCCCATTTTATACCTATAATTTCAGCTCAGTTTTGCATTTTCTTTGAAATTTCCATTTTCAACTGTTACTATTAATGTTTACATTAAAATAAGTTGGGATAGATTTCAAGAACTATGTTTTATACTTCTAGCTTCTGATAGGTTCTCATTTATTAATGTATGAGATACATGGGCACCAAACATCATTCTCAGTTTAATTCATGATTATGTTTGAAAAGAAACCAATAATGACCCATCTCTCTTTTCCCAATTTATTTGTTTCCCCAGAGAAGATCCTGAGAAAATGATTCACATGCAAGTAGCTCCTTTGGAGGTGAAGAAAAACACAAGCAGAGGAGAAGGGACTTGAAACAAGGATGGGAAGGCAGCAAATAAAGGGGACAGAATCAAGCCAGCTACCTCTGAAGGCAACTGAAGCTTAACTGAGCCAAAAAACTCTTGAAGCCAATGTAAAAGAATTGTACAGATTGACTTTCCCACTTACTGTTTGAGACAGTTGTGTTGTTTATACTCTGACTAGGATCAGTCATTAGTTGAGGACTTCTTCCAAGGGACAGTAATTCCCTAGCACTTATGAGTTACATTAGAGACAGCAAACCAAAGCTTTGGTCATTTAAATTAAAAGAAAGAAAGAAAGAAACAAGAAACTTTGAGAAAAGGAATACTGGTAACTACTACCATACACCAAAGTGATAAAGGCAAAGAGTCATGGATTAGACACTGGCAGCATTTCATGTAAACCTGCTTAATGATATTCATCATGTTTATCTAAATACTACCTTCTCTACATTACTCTTATCCTGAACCAGAACTTCTGCTAAGGTAGTCTAGGTTGTTTGATTGGTAGGGTAACCAGATCTTCACCCTGAGATGACTAAACTCCTGGTTATAACTTTTGTTATACAGGACCAGTGTATGTGGCAGTTTATGCCCTAACCACTAATGCTGAAGAAGCTGAGGTTGAATGGCCCTATGAAGACCTACGAGACCTTCTAGAACTAACACCAAAAAAAAAAAAAAAAAAAAGTCTTTCTTATCATAAGGATCTGGAATGCAAAAGTAGGAAGTCAAGAGATGCCTGGAGTAACAGGCAAGTTTGCCCTTGCAGTACAAAATGAAGCAGGGAAAAGGCTAACAGAGTTTTGCCAAGAGAATGCACTGGTCCTAGCAAGCACCCTCTTCCAACAACACAAAGGAGGACTCGACACATGGATATCACCAGATGGTCAATACCGAAATCAGATTGCAGCCAAAGATGGAGAAGCTCTATAGAGTCAGCAAAAACAAGACTGAGATCTGACTGTGACTCATATCATGAACCCCATATTGCAGCATTGAGACTTAAGTTGGAGAAAATAGAGGAAACCCTTTTATATTGTTCGTTGAGGTTCTCAAGAATGCTGAAGTAGTTTGCCAATGCCTTCTCCAGTGGACCATGTTTTGTTAGAACTCTCCAACATGACCTGTCTGCTTGGATGGCCCTACATGACATGGCTCATAGTTTCATTCAAATTCTCTAGGCCAGAATATTGGAGTGGGTAGCTTTTCCCTTCTTCAGGGGATCTTCCCAACTCAGGGATTGAACTCAGGTCTCCTGCATTGCAGAGCAGTTTCTTTACCAGCTGAGCCACAGGGAAGTCCAAGAATACTAGAGTGGGTAGTCTATCCCTTCTCCAGGAGATTCTCCTGACCCAGGAATCAACTGGGGTCTCCTGCATTGCGGGTGGATTCTTTACCAACTGAGCTACCAGGGAAGCCCTTCAGTTTGGTTAGTTTTCTGTGATTGTGCTTTTCATTCTGACTGCCCTCTGATGGATGAAGATAAGAGGCTAGTGCAAGCTTCCTGATGGGAGGGGCTGGCTTTGAGGCGACCTGGGTCTTGCTCTGGTGAGTGGGGCCATCTCAGTAGATCTTTAACCCAGGTTTCTGCTGATGGTTGGGGCTGTGTTCCCCTCCCTCCCTCCCTGTAACCCTCAGGCCAAATTATGGTAGGGGAAATGGCAGAAGTGGCAACTTCCTTCAAAAGGACTTTGCCAGCTTGCCAGGCCTCCCTGGACTGTTGTAGTCAGTGCCCATGACCACTTGGCAGGCCACGGTCGACCTATCCACCAGAGGCTCCTGGACACTCACCGGCAAGTCTGGCTCAGTCTCTTGTGGGGTCACTGCTCCTTCTTCCTGGTCCTGGTGTGCCCAAGGCTTTGTGCCCTCCAAGAGTCTCTGTTTCCCCAGCCCTGTGGAAGTTCTGTAATCAAATCCTGCTGACCTTCAAAGTCAGATTCCCTAGGGATACCCAGTCCTTTTGCCTGAGTCCCAATTTGGGAAGCCTGTTGTGGGCCCTAGAACTTCTGCGACAGTGTGAGACCTTCTTTGGTATGATTGTTCTCCAGTTGGTGAGTCGCCTGCCCAATGGCTCTATAGTGGAGCTCATGGCTACCTCCTTCAAGAGGACTTATGTGACATTGTGCCTACCTGGACTGCTGTTGCCAGAGCCTCTGTCTCCATGGCAGGCCACTGCTGACTCACGCCCCCACAGGAGACCCTCAAACACTCAAGCCAGACACAGATCTGGATCAATATCATGTGGGGAGTCACATGAGACCCTTGCACATGTGAAAGGTCCCTTGGTCCTGGTATGCACAAGGTTTTGTTTGTGTCCTCTGAGCATCTCTGGTGGGTATGAGGTTTGATTTTAAATGTGATTGCATCCATCCTACCATCTTGTTGTGGCTTCTCTTTTGTCCTTGGTCTCAAGGGGTTTTTTTGGTGGGTTCCAAAATTCTCTTGTCGATGGTTGTTCAGCAGTTAGTTCCAGCTTGACAGTCTGGAAGTTCTAATTTCATGTACTGTTGAAACTAGCTTACAGGCCTTTGAGCATTACTTTGCTAGCATGTGAGACGAGTGCAATTGTACTGTAGTTTGAACATTCTTTGGCATTGCCTTTCTTTGGGATTGGAATGAAAACTGACCTTTTCTTGTCCTGTGGCCATTGCTGAGTTTTCCAAATTTGCTGGTGTATTGAGTGCAGCACTTTAAGAGAAAACCACTAGGCCATTCAGGTATGAGCTAAATGGAATCCTTTATGATGATACACTGGAAATGACATGTAAGGGATTAGATCTGATAGAGTGCTTGAAGTTCTATGGACAAAGTTCATAACTGTATAGGAAGTGGTGATCAAAACTATCCCCAAGAAAAAGAATTACAAAAAGGCAAAATGGTTTTCTGAGGAGGTCTTACAAATAGCTGAGAAAAGAAGAGAAGCAAAAGGCAAAGGAGAAAATGAAAGATGTACCCATCTGAATGCAGAGTTCCAAAAAATAGCAAGAAGAGATAAGAAAGCCTTCTTAAGTGAACAAAGCAAAGAAATAGAGGTAAACAATGGAATGGGAAAGACTAGATCTCTTAAAGAAAATTAGAAATACCAAGGGAATATTTCATGCAAAGATGGGTACAGTAATGGACAGAAATGGTATGAACCCAACAGAAGCAGAAGAGGTTAAGAAGAAGTGGCAAGAATACACAGAAGAACTATACAAAAAAGGTCTTAATGCTCCAGATAACCACAACAGTGGGATCACTCACCTAGAGCCAGACATCCTAGAGTGTGAAGTGAAGTAGGCCTTAGGAAGCATTACTATGCACAAAACTAGTGGAGGTGTTGGGATTCCAGCTGAGCTATTACAAATCCTATAAGATGATGGCCTTACAGTGCTGCACTCAATATGCTAGCAAATTTGGAAAACTCAACAGTGGCTACACAGGACTGGAAAAGGTCAGTTTTCATTTCAATCCTAAAGAAAGGCAATGCCAAAGAAGTCCAAACTACTGCCCAATTGCACTCATTTCACATGCTAAGAAGTTAAAGCTCAAAATCCTGTAAGCTAGACTTCAACAGTACTTGAACTGAGAACTTGCAGATGTACAAGCTGGATTTAGAGAAGACAGAGGAACCAGAGATCAAATTGCCAAGATCTGTTGGATCGTAGTAAAAGCAAGGGAATTCCAGGAAAACATCTGCTTCTGCTTCATTGACTATGCTGAAACCTTTGACTGTGTGGGTCACAACAAGCTGTGGAAAATTCTTAAAGAGATGGGAATACCAGACCACCTTACCTGCCTCTTCAGAAACCTGTATGCAGGTCAAGAAGCAACAGTTAGAACCGGACGTAGAATGGACTGGTTCCAAATTGGGAAAGGAGTATGTCAAGGCTGTATATTGTCACCCTGCTTATTTACTTACATGCAGAGTACATCATGCAAAATGTCAGGTTGGATGAAGCTCAAGTTGTAATCAGGATTGCTGGGAGAAATATCAATAACCTCAGATATGCAGATGACACCACCCTTAAGGCAAAAAGTGAATAGGAACTAAAGAGCCTCCTGATGAAGGTGAAAGAGGAGAGTGAAAAAGCTGAAAACTCAACATTTAAAAAAGGAAGATCATGGCATCCAGTCCCATCACTTCATGGGAAAGAGATGGGGGAAAAATGGAAAGAGAGACATAATTCATTTTCTTGGGCTCCAAAATCACTGCAGATGGTGACTTCAGCCATGAAATTAAAAGACACCTGCTGGTTGGAAGAAACGACACATCTAGAAAGCATATTAAAAAGCACTTTGCCAACAAAGATCCATGTATTCAAAACTATGGTTCTTCCAGTAGGCATGTGTGGATGTGATAGTTGGACCATAAAGAAGACTATGCACCCAACAAAGAAAACTATAAGCAAGGTGAAAAGACAGCCCTCAGATTGGGAGAAAATAATAGCAAACAAAGCAACAGACAAAGGATTAATCTCAAAAATATACAAGCAACTCCTGCAGCTCAATTCCAGAAAAATAAATGACCCAATTGAAAAATGGGCCAAATAACTAAACAGACATTTCTCCAAAGAAGACATACAGATGGCTAACAAACACATGAAAAGATGCTCAACATCACTCATTATCAGAGAAATGCAAATCAAAACCACAACGAGGTACCATTACATGCCAGTCAGGATGGCTGCTATCCAAAAGTCTACAAGCAATAAATGCTGGAGAGGGTGTGGAGAACAGGGAACCCTCTTACACTGTTGGTAGGAATGCAAACTAGTACAGCCACTATGGAGAACAGTGTGGAGATTTCTTAAAAAACTGGAAATAGAACTGCCATATGACCCAGCAATCCCACTTCTGGGCATACACACCGAGGAAACCAGATCTGAAAGAGACACGTGCACCCCAATGTTCATCGCAGCACTGTTAATAATATAATAGCCAGGACATGGAAGCAACCTAGATGTCCATCAGCAGACGAATGGATAAGGAAGCTGTGGTACATACACACCATGGAATATTATTCAGCCATTAAAAAGAATTCATTTGAATCAGTTCTAATGAGATGGATGAAACTGGAGCCCCTTACACAGAGTGAAGTAAGCCAGAAAGATAAAGACCAATACAGTATACTAAGGCATATATATGGAATTTAGAAAGATGGTAACGATAACCCTATATGCAAAACAGAAAAAGAGACACAGATGTACAGAACAGACTTTTGGACTCTGTGGGAGAAGGCGAGGGTGGGATGTTTTGAGAGAACAGGATCAAAACGTGTATATTATCTATGGTGAAACAGATCATCAGCCCAGGTTGGATGCATGAGACAAGTGCTCGGGGCTGGTGCACTGGGAAGACCCAGAGGGATCGGGTGGAGAGGGAGGTGGGAGGGGGGACTGGGATGGGGAATATATGTAAATCCATGGCTGATTCATGTCAATGTATGGCAAAAATCACTACAATACTGTAAAGTAATTAGCCTCCAACAAATAAAAATAAATGGAAAAAAAAATAAAAAAATTTAAAAAATTAAAAAAAATGAAAAGAATTTAAGAAGACTGTGCACCAAAAAAGTGATGCTTTCAAATTGTGGTACTGGGAGAAGACCCTTGAGAGTCCCTTGGACAGCAAGGAGCTCAAACCAGTCAATCCTAAAGGAAATCAACACTGAATATTCATGCTGAAGCTAGAGCTCCAGTAGTTTGGCAATTTGATGCAAAGAGCCAATTCATTGGAAAAGACTCTCAATGCTGGGGAAGATTGAAGGCAGGAGGAGAAGGAGACGACGGAATACGAGATAATTGGGTGGCATCACCAATTCAATGGACATGAGTTTGAGCATACTCCAGAAGTTAGTGAAGAACAGGAAATCTAGCATGCTGCAGTCCATGGGGTCACAAAGAGTTAAACATGACTGAGCAACTGAACAACAACAAATATCCTAGTGCATCCCTTGACTTCCAGATGCTACTCTTCCTGGTTCCCTTATATAGCAGCAATCCAATATTCTCATGATAATCAGGGTCTTTTTTTCTGGCCAAGTATAAATATACAGTAGCTCATCATTTGTTCGTTGAGCTATTGACTTAAAGAGCCCAAAACAACTAAGTAAAAGCTGTGACTTGAGAATTAGTGAAACTCTTACCAAGTCTTCTTGTAGAAGCAGCTACTTCCTGGAAACTAGTAGCTTTAGACCAACAAACTAAACTTGTGGGATCAGATTTCACAAATTATACAATTGAGCCTAGGAGGATGGCGAGAGGGCCAAGTAATACTTTTACCCTTTGATTTCCAGACTCATACCTATAGGATGCTAAGCAGCATAAAATAGCCATTAGTTCAGTGTATATTCCAAATCTTGAAAGATAGTACCCCTAATTCTGATACATTTAGGAGAAATTCCGATATTCTATCAGTCTAACAGTTTCCAAGGGATATAGTTTCTGACAGCTTCAATGGATTTCATATCCCTTGTAGGTCTCTTGATTAAAGGCAAAGTCAAAATTTGACATGAGATAGAAAAAGCTGGCTTAAAACTCAACATTCAGAAAACTAAGATCATGGCATTCCATTCCATCACTTCATGGAAAATATGGATGTGGAACCAATGGAAACAGTACAGATTTTATTTTCTTGAGCTCCAAAATCACTGCAGATGGTAAATGCAACTATGAACTTAAAAAACATTTGCTCCTTGGAAGAAAAACTATGACAAACCTAGACAGCATATTAAAAAGCAGAGATGTTACCTTGCCAACAAAGGTCTGTCTAGTTAAAGCTATGATTTCTCCAGTAGTAATGTACAGAAGTGATAATTGGACCATGAAAAAGGTTGAGCACCAAAGAATTGATTCTTTTAAGCTGTGGTGTTGTAGAAGACTTTTGAGAGTCCCTTGGGCTGCAAGGAAATCAAACTTGTTAATCCTAAAGAAAATCAACCCTGAATATTCATTGGAAGGACTGATGCTGAAGTTGAAGCTCCAATACTTTGGCCACCTGATGTGAAGAGCCAACTCATTAGAAAAGACCCTGCTGCTGGGAAAGATTGAAGGTGGGAGGAGAAGGGGATGACAGAGGATGAGATGATTGGATGGTATCACTGACTCAATGGACATGAGTTTGAGCAAACTTCAAAAGTTGGTGAAGGACAGGGAAGTCTGGAGTGTTGCAGTCCATAGGGTCACAAAGAGTCAGACATAACTGAATGATTGAACAACAACAAAGTCAAGTTAGAGTAGCTCTCAGCATTGTTTGCTTGTGCCTACAAGTTGAGTGTTTCTTTACCTTTTTTTTTTTTTTTTTCATTTATTTTTATTAGTTGGAGGCTAATTACTTTACAATATTGTAGTGGGTTTTGTCATACATTGACATGAATCAGCCATGGATTTCTTTTCATTTTTAAAGGGTTAAAAAAACAAAAACAAACCAGAACATGTGATAGAGCCCATAGGTGGCCCAAAAGTTTAAAATATTTACTCTCTGGCTCTTTACAAAAAAAAACAAAAAACTTTGCCAACCTGTGATTGGATTGCTAATTGTCAATTTTTTTAAGCAGGAAAATATTAATTTCTATTAAGTGAAATTTCATATGTAGTCCAATCCAAATGAAACAAATAGTGATTACTGCTCTGGTTGAAGAGCTGAAAGATTTTAGAACCCTGTTTCCTCAGTTTCCCTCTATTTCTTCTAATGCCTCAGTACCTCTTCAGTAGCTTGGGATCCACAGACTGTGGTTGAAAACATTGAGTTTAGAAAGTCTCTCAACTCTTCCAGTGTTAATATTAGGATATTGTTTTTTATATTGGCTTACATTACTAAAAAACACTCTGGCCTCCCAAGAGCTAAATTTTGTTCAGTAATATAGTCTGGTAATTATTAACATATCCGGAGGGCATGAACAACCACAGAGCTCTAGTGAAGTCACAGAACACTGAGCAAAGCAATTAGATCTTTGCTCTCCTCCCCCAGGATTTTCTATGAGCTTCCTGAAAGTGTCAATTTCACCCCTAAAACCAGCCTCACTGAAGCTTAAACTACCCCCAGATGGGATCACTAACCTTTTGTTAGAGATAGGGCTGACTGACAACAAGACCCAGGTTTGGGCTGGTCTTTTCAGTTTGGGAAGCTTGCTTTTTATAATATGAGAAATAAAGTTGTGCTCATGCTTTTCTGGAGAATTTCAAAACACAGAAATTAGGTCAAATGGGCAATTCTTCCTGGGCTGTGTAACATTTTGTTCCTTGCCAAAACCAGAGAAAAACATCAATTCCCTAGTTCAATGGGGTCCCACTTTTTCCTTCTAAGGGGATAAGTTGTGCAACCTCTGAGAGTTATATAAAGTTTGGTTCAGCTGTCTTCCTGTCATGTCCTTTGTAGAATGTGCCTCTGAAGTAATGGCCTATATCTCAAAGCCATAATCTGCCCAATGAGCCAAAACTTGTTCTTTCCTGGAACCCAGAAAGGAATGGGTGTGGAACTAATCCTCCTTTCCCATGCCTATTCCATATCCTGGAAATCCTAGTGTTCTCCCAAGAGTTCCACAAATTCCCGAGGGAACTTAAATTTTTATGATTAACTATGGCTCTGACTTCCTGCCTCTTCCAACTCTTATTCTCTACTCTGCCCCATGGTGGTTTCAAAAACAATAGAAGAATCAGCCTGCAATTAGTGCAGTCAAACATGGATATCTCTATTTCTCCTTTCAATTCTGTTGACTTACTTTATGCATTTGAAGCTCTACCCTTGGGTGCACACATATTTAGGATTTATACATATATATATATGTATATATACACACACATATATATATATTGCTTTTTTGAACCCTTAATTATTACCTATTGTTTCTTTTTTTAATTCCTGATAGTATTCCTTGCTATAATTTCTACTTTGTTTGATGTTAGTATACTTATCCTCACTCTGTTTTACTTGTGTCTATTCCAGCTCTTTATTTTCATTGTATTTATTTCTTTACATTTAAATTGGGTTTCCTTTAGACAGCATAAAATTGGGTCTTGTTTTTTCATCCATTCAGGCAAGCTCTGTATTTTAACTTATGTATTTTGACTATTTACATTTAATATGATATGAATAGATTAAATCTATCACCTTTTCTGCTCTTTTCTATTTAGTTATCTGATTCTTTTTGGTTTGTTTTTCTATATTTATGGCTACCCTTGAGTTAGTTGAGCATTTTTTTTTTAATGATTTGATTTTATCTTCTCTCATGGCTCATTATTTATACATTTTTACTTAAATTTTTTGCTATTACTACCCTACGGTTTACAGCATGCAACTTTAATGAGTCTACCTTCAAATGGAATCAGTGGCAGACTTCATTTTTTGAGGCTCCAAAATCACTGCAGATGGTGACTGCGGCCATGAAATTAAAGGACGCTTACTCCCTGGAACGAAAGTTATGACCAACCTAGACAGCATATTAAAAAGCAGAGACATTACTTTGCCAACAAAGGTCCGTCTAGTCAAGGCTATGGTTTTTCCAGTAGTCATGTATGGATGTGAGAGTTGGACTATAAAGAAAGCTGAGCACTGGAGACTTGATGCTTTTGAACTGTGGTGTTGGAGAAGACTCTTGAAAGTCCCTTGGACTGCATGGAAATCCAACCAGTCCATCCTAAAAGAAATCAGTCATTACCATCTTTCTAAATTCCATAACCCTATATGCAAAACAGAAAAAGAGACACAGATGTACAGAACAGACTTTTGGACTCTGTGGGAGAAGGCGAGGGTGGGATGTTTCAAAAGAGCAGCATGTATATTATCTATAGTGAAACAGATCACCAGCCAAGGTGGGATGCATGAGACAAGTGCTCGGGTCTGGTGCACTGGGAAGACCCAGAGGAATCGGGTAGAGAGGGAGGTGGGAGGGAGGATCGGGATGGAGAATACATGTAACTCCATGGCTGATTCATATCAATGTATGACAAAACCCACTGAAATGTTGTGAAGTAATTAGCCTCCAACTAATAAAAATAAATGAAAAAAAAAAGAAAGAAATCAGTCAGTCCTGAATATTCACTGGAAGGACTGATATTGAGGCTGAAACTCCAGTTCTTTGGCTACCTGATGCGAAGAGCTGACTCATTTGAAAAGACCCTGATGCTGAGAAAGACTGAAGGCTAGAGGAAAAGGGGATGACAGAGGATGAGATGGTTGGATGGCATCACTGACTCAATGGACATGAGTTTGAGTAAACTCTGGGAGTTGGTGACAGACAGGGAGACCTGGCATGCTAGAGTCCATAGGGTCACAAAGAGTCGGACACAACTGAGAGACTGAACTGAACTGAACTTTCAAATAATATGTCATTTCATATATAATTTAAGAAACATAGAGTATCTTATATTCCTTCCATTGATTTTTGCTCTATTAATGTCATAATTTACTTTTGCATTGCTATATGGCTTCCCTAGTGGCTCAGCTGGTAAAGAACCCACTTGCAGTGCGGGAGACCTGGGTTTGATCCCTGGGTTGGGAAGATCTTATGGAGAAGGGAAAGGCTACACACTCCAGCATTCTGGCCTGGAGAATTCCATAGACTGTATATAGTCCATGGGGTCACAAAGAGTCGGACACAACTGAGCTACTTTCACTTTCACAATACATTACATCTATTTTTCCTTTAGACAAATTAATTTTGAAAGTCATTAAATATAAGAGTTAATCTGTTTCAACTTACCTTTATTTATTCTATTTTCAGGGCTCTTCCTTTCTTTCTGTTGATCCAAGTTTCTGTCTTATATCTTCTGCCTACAGGAAAATTTCTTTGAATATCTTTTGTAGAACATTAAGTCTCAAAGATGAGGCCTCCTCCTCTTCTAGCAAGAGCCCGTTAACCATACTAACCCTGTTTTCCCTCAGGTGTGGGAGTTTTTCCTTTCTAGTCCTTTCCCTAGCTGTGGTGAATATTCACTAGTGCCCTACAGGGTGTTTTTGCCTTTCTTCCCACAGAATTAAACGTTTGCACTACAGTAAAAAGGAGAGAATGGTCTAGTAGAGTTCTGTGACACTTCTTCATTGGCTGTTCTTCCCTTTTTTCACATTTATACCTTAAGGGACACTTTCACAGTACTTTTACTAGTCTTTTCTGAGAACACCCAAAGGAGTTCATGGAGAAGAACACAAGAAATTTCAGAATCCCCCATTTCTGCAGCTCTCCAGTGGCTTTACAATCTCTTCTTGGTAGCCAGTTGCACCTTTCTTGCTAAGCAAATGCTAATGAGATGGGAAGAAAGTGGGGAAAATGGCAGTCATTGAGAAAAATAGGATAGGACAAAAACTGGTTAGAACGACTAGGCCCAAGAAAAGAGAAAATTCAAATTTTAGCAGATTTTGAGCCTCGTTATATGCTCACAGTGATTCATTAGAATATGCTAAATCACACAGTCACCAGAGCAGTGACAGTTTTCCAAGGATGACCACAAAAGGCCAAAAAGTGGGCAGTGGCCCAATTCCTAGAAATCCCTGCCCCCCTCCCCAAAATAATTAAAATATTCCTCCTACTCATCAGCTTATGAAATTACCCACCCCACAAGTTGGGCTGCTTTCACTTTCTAAGAAGTTCTGCTTTCTGCCTATGGAATGCACATCTCTCCAAATAAAGTTGCTTTTGCTTTACTTTGGTTCATTCCTGAATTCTTTCCTGCATGAAGCCAAGCACCACCACTTGGTGGTCGATCCCAGGGGCTCCTGTGTGTCCCATGATATGATATTTCCCTCTCTTGCATCACTAGCATGCCTCTGTCATGGTTGACATCCATCTCTCCTTATATTTTGGGGCTAGTTGATTGCCCTGAAAACTCAGTCCTCCTGTAGTGTCAAAAGAAGTCATGAAATTGTCTATTTTTTTAAATTAATATATTTTTTAACTGAAGAAAAACTGCTTTACAGAATTTTGTTGTTTTCTGTCAAACATCAACAAGAATCACCCATAGGTATACATATGTCCCTTCTCTCTTGAAATTCTCTCCCATCTCCCTCCCCATCCCATCCCTCTAGGTTGTTGCAGAGCCCCTGTTTGAGATCCCCTGAATGTTACAGCAAATTCCCATTGGCTGTCTAGTTTACATATGGTGATGCAAGTTTCCATGTTACTCTCTCCATACATCTCACCCTCTTCTTCCTCTCCTCAACACCAGTATCCATAAGTCTCTTTGCTATGTCTGTTTCTTCATTGCTGCCCCACAAATAAATCCATTCCATCTTTCTAGATTCCATATATATATGTTAGTATATGATATTTATATTTCTCTTTCTGACTTACTTCATTCTGTGTAATAGGCTCCAGGTTCATCCGTTTCACTAGAACTGATTCAAATGCATTCCTATTTACGGCTGAGTTCCACTGTATATATGTATGATGGCTTCTTTATCCTTTCATCTGTCGATGGACATCTAGGTTGCTTCCATGTTCAGTCTACTGTAAATAGCACTGCAATGGACATTGGGGTACATGTGTCTTTTTCAATTTTGTTTTCCTCAAGCTATATGCCTAGTAATGGGATTGCTGGGTCATATGGTGGTTTTATTCCTAGTTTTTTAAGGAATATCCATACCATCCTCTATAGTAGCTGTATCAATTTACATTCCCACCAGCAATGCAAGCGGGTTCCCTTTACTCCACACCATCTCCAGCATTAGTTTTTAGACTTTCTGATGATGACAATTCTGACTGGTGTGAGGTAGTATCTCATTGTAGTTTTGATGTACATTTCTTTAATAATGAGCAATGTTGAACTTGTTCATGTGCTTGTTAGCTACTTGTGTGTCTTCTCTGGACAAACGTCTCTGTTTATGTCTTTTCCCCACTTTTTGATTGGGTTGTTTGTTTTTCTGGTATTGAGTTGTATGAGCTGCTTGTATATTTTAAAAATCAATCCTTTGTTAGTTGTTTCCTTTGCTGTTAGTTTCTCCCATTCTGAGCATTGTCTTTTCACCTTCTTTGTAGTTTCCTTTTCTGTGCAAAAGCTTTTAGGTTTAATTAGGTCCCACTTTTTATTTTTGTTTTTATTTACATGCCTCTAGGAGGTGAGTCATAAAGGATCTTGCTTTGATATATGTCATCGAGTATTCTGCCTGTGTTTTCCTATAAGAGTTTTATACTTTCTGGTCTTACATTTAGGTCTGTAATCCATGTTGAGTTTATTTTTGTGTATGGCATTAGGAGGAGATGTCTCTTGTGTTGTTGGAAAAGGGAGTTTGCTATGACCATCACCAGATGGTCAATACCAAAATCAGATTGATTATATTCTTTGCAGTTGAAGATGGAAAAGCTCTGTATAGACGGTAAAAACAAGACTGGGAGCTGACTGAAGCTCAGGTCATGAACCCCTTATTGCAAAATTCAGATTTAAATTGAAGAAAGTAGGGAAAGCCTCTAGACCATTCAGGGATGACCTAAATCAAATCCCTTATATGGTGGCAGTGACAAATAGATTCAAGGGATTAGATCTGATAGACAGAGTGCCTGAAGAACTATGGACGGAGGTTCATGACATTGTACAGAAGGCACTGATCAAGATCATCCCCAAGAAATAGAAATGCAAAAAGGCAAAAGGGTCACATGAGGAGGACTTACAAATAGCTGAGATAAGCAGAGAATCTAAAAGCAGAGGAGAAAAAGAAAGTTATACCCATCTGAATGCAGCATTCCAAAGAATAGCAAGGAACGATAAGAAAGCTTTCCTCAGTGATCATTGCCAAGAAATAGAGGAAAACAACAGAATGGGAAACACTAGAGATCTCTTCAAGAAAGTTAGAAATATCAAAGGAATATTTCATGCAAAGATGAGTACAAAAAGGACAGAAATGGTATGGACACAACAGAAGCAGAAGAAATTAAGAAAAGGTGGCAGGAATAAACAGAAAAACCACACACAAAAAATCTTATTGATCCAGATAACCACAATGGTGTGATCACCCACCTAGAGCCAGGCATCCTAGAGTCCAAAGTCAAGTGGACCTCAGGAAGCATCACTATAAATAAAGCTAGTGGAGATGATGGAACTCCAGCTGAGCTATTTCAGATCTTAAAAGAAGGTACTGTTAAAGTGCTGCATTCAATTTGTCAGCAAACTTGGAAAGCTCAGCAGTGGCTCCAAGACTAGAAAAGGTAAGTTTTCATTCCAATCTCTAAGAAAGGCAATGCCAAAGAATGTTCTAACTACAGCACAATTGCACTCATTTCACGTGCTAGCAAAGCAATGCTCAAAGCCTGTAAGTTAGACTTCAACAATACATGAACCGAGAGCTTCCAGATGTTCAAGCTGGGTTTAGAAAAGACATAGGAACCAGAAACCAAATTGCCAACGTTGATCGGATCATAGAAAAAGCAAGATAATTCCAGAAAAGCATCTATTTCTGCTTTATTGACTATGCCAAAGCCTTTGACTGTGTGGATCACAACAAACTGCAAAATTCTTGAAGAAATGGGAATACCAGACCACCTTACCTGCCTCCTGAGAAATCTGTGTGCAGGTCAAGAAGCAACAATTAGAACTGGACATGGAACAACAGATATGTTCCAAATTGGGAAAGGAGTACGTCAAGGCTGTATATTGTTACCCTGCTTATTTAACTTATATGCAGAGTATATCATGTGAAATGCTGGGCTGTATGAAGCACAAGCTGGAATCAAGATTGCCAGGAGAATTATCAGTAACCTCAGATATGCAGATGACACCACCCTTAGGCAGAAAGTGAAAGGAACTGAAGAGCCTCTTGATGAAAGTGAAAGAGGACAGTGAAAAAGTTGGCTTAAAATTCGACATTCAAAAAGCAAAGATCATGGCATCTGGTCTCATCACTCATGGCAAATAGATGGGGAAAGAATGAAAAGAGTGACAGAGTTTGTTTTCTTGGGATCCAAAATCACTGCAGATGGTGACTGCAGTCATGGAATTAAAAGATGCTTGCTCCTTGCAAGAAAACTATGACCAACCTAGAGAGCATAGTAAAAAGTGGAGATATTACTTTGCCACCAAAGTTCGGTCTCATGAAACCCATGTTTTTCCAGTAGTCATGTATGGATGTGAGAGTTGGACCATAAAGAAAGCTGAGCACCAAAGAACTGATGCTTTTGAACTGTGGTGTTGGAGAAGATTCTTGAGAGTGTCTTGGACTGCAAGGAGATCAAACCAGTCCATCCTAAAGGAAGTCAGTCCTGAATATTCATTGGAAGAATTGATGCTGAAGCTCCAGTACTTTGGCTACCTGGCGTGAAGAATGGACTCATTAGAAAAGACTCTGATGTTGGGAAAGATTGAGGGCAAGAAGAGAAGGGGATGACAGAGGATGAGATAGTTGGATGGCATCAGCGACTTGATGGACTTGAGTTTGAGCAGTTTCCAGGAGTTGGTGAAGGACATGTAAGGCTGGCCTGCTGCAGTCTGTTCATCACAGAGTCAGACATGACTGAGAGACTGAACTGAACTGATGGCATTAGGGAGTGTTCTAATTTCTTTCTGTTATATATTGCTGTCCAATTTTCCCAGCACCACTTATTGAAAAGGCCATCTTTGCCCCACTGTATATTTTTGCCTCTATTGTTAAACATAAGATACCCATGTGTAAAAAAAATAAAAATAAAAAAAAAGATACCCATGTGTGTGAGTTTATCTCTGCACTGTATCTTGTTTCATTGGTCTCTATCTCTGTTTTTGTGCCAGTGCCATACTGTCTAGATGACTGTAGCTTTGTAGTATAGTCGAAAGTCAGGAAGGTTGATTCATCCATCTCCATTCTTCCTTCTCAAGACTTCTTTGGCTATTCAGGATCTTTTGTGTTTCTATAAGAATTGTGGAATTTTTTGTTTTAGTTCTGTGAACAATGCCATTGGTAATTTGATCGGGATTTCATTGAATCTGTAGATTGCATTTGACAATATAGTCATTTTCACAGTATTGATTCTTCCTACATGGGACCATGGAGTATCTCTCTAGCTGTTTGTTTCATCTTGATTTCTTTCTTCAGTGTCTTATTATTTTCTCCCTACACTTCTTATGTCACTTTAGGTAGGTTTATTCCTAGATATTTTATTCATTTTGTTTCAGTGGTGAGTAGGATTGATTCTTTAACTTCTCTTTCTAATTTTTCATTGTTAGTATATAGGAAAGCAAGTGATTTCTGTGTATTGACCTCGTATCCTGTGACTTTGCTAAATTCACTGATTAGCTCTAGTAATTTTCTGATAATTTCTTTATGTTTTTCTATGTATATATCATATTACCTGCAAACAGTGCAAGTTTTACTTCTTCTTTTCCAATGTAGTTTCCTTTTATTTCCTTTTCTTCTCTGATCAGCAATACGTGAACCCTGAAGTTTCAGATGTTTAAGCTGGTTTTAGAAAAGGCAGAGGAACCAGAGATCAAATTGCCAACATCTGCTGGATCATCAAAAAAGCAAGAGAGTTCCAGAAAAACATTTATTTCTGCTTTATTGACTATGCCAAAACCTTTGACTGTGTGGATCACAATAAACTGTGGAAAATTCTGAAAGAGATGGGAATACCAGACCACCTGACTTGCCTCTTGACACACCTGTATACAGGTCAGGAAGCAACAGTTAGAACTGAACATGGAACAACAGACTGATTCCAAACAGGACAAAGAGTCTGTCAAGGCTGTATATTGTCACCCTGCTTATTTAACATATATGCAGAGTACATCATGAGAAACTCTGGGCTGGATGAAGCACAAGCTGGAATCAAGATTGCTGGGAGAAATATCAATAACCTCAGATATGCAGATGACACCACCCTTATGGCAGAAAGTGAAGAGGAACTAAAGAGTCTCTTGATGAAAATGAAAGAGGACAAAGAAAATGTTGGCTTAAGTCTCAACATTGAGAAAACTCAGATCATGGCATCCAGTCCCATCACTTCACGGCAAATAGATGGGGAAACAGTGGAAACAGTGGCTGACTTTATTTGCGGGGGCTCTAAAATCACTGCAGATGGTGATCACAACCATGAAATTAAAAGATGCTTACTCCTTGGAAGGAAAGTTATGACCAATCTAGACAGCATATTAAAAAGCAAAGACATTACTTTGCCAACAAAGGTCTGTCTAGTCAAGGCTATGGTTTTTCCAGTAGTCATGTATCGATGTGAGAGTTGGACTATAAAGAAAGTTGAGCACTGAAGAATTGATGCTTTTGAACTGTGGTGTTGGAAAAGACTCTTAAGAGTCCCTTGGACTGCAAGGAGATCCAACCAGTCCATCCTAAAAGAAATCAGTCCTGGGTGTTCATTGGAAGGACTGATGTTGAAGCTGAAACTCCAATACTTTGGCCACGTGATGTGAAGAGCTGACTCATTTGAAAAGACCCTGATGCTGGGAAAGATTGAAGGCGGGAGGAGAAGGGATGACAGAGGATGAGATAGTTAGCTGGCATCACTGACTCAATGGACATGGGTTTGGGTGGACTCTGAGAGTTGGTGATGGACAGGGATGCCTGGCGTGCTGCGGTTCATGGGGTTGCAAAGAGTCAGAGATGACTGAGCGACTGAACTGACTGACTGCCTGATTGCCATAGATAGCACTTCCAAAATTGTGTTGAATAATAGAGATGAGAGTGGGCACCCTTGTCTTGTTCCTGATCTTAGAGGGAATGCTTTCAGTTTTTCAGCATTGAGCATAATGTTTACAGTGGACTTATCATATATGACGTTAGGTTGAAAGTGATGTCTTTTCAACTTTCTATATCCTCCAGTAAAAAGAAATTCAGTACTTATATTTATTGTCTGCATGTTAATTCCTGGAGTTATAAGACTCCTCCTAATTTACAGTTAAGAAAATGGGTACAAAAAATTTCCGTGTGTTGGTGGGTGGGGCATATAAGGAAGCAGATGACAAAGTAGAAACAGGGTAGAAACCTACAGTTGTGCTGAGCCCAAATTTGTGTAGGTCTACTTAGCTGGGGCTTCCCAGGTGGCACTAGTGTTAAGGAACCCTCTTGCCAGTTCAGGAGATTCAAGAGACTCAGACTCGATCCCTGGAGAAGATCATGGCAACCCACCCCAGTATTCTTGCCTGGAAAATCCCATTGACAGAGGAGCCTGGCAGGCTGGAGTCCATGGGGTCACATAGAGTCAGACATGACTAAAGCAACTTAGCACACATGCACACACACATTTACCTGAGGAGGAATGATGAGGATGAGGACGATGACAATTAAGATAATGGAGGCATTAACATATGTCTTTATTTTCTGTTATATTTTATTTTTCACTACTCTTTTGCCTTTCCTTCTTTGGACAGTGACATTCAATGTCTCGGGGCAAAATGCATATTCTAAAATCATTGCATTTTTGGCCTTTGAGCTTTAAAAGTAAAGGACAAAGAATAAGAAAAATATTTGGAGTAGGGAGAACTGATTTTATCTGTTGCTAAAATGACACAAAATTAAGCTGGGAAGTGGGGAGGGAAGTTGATTCAGAGGAGCAACAAGAGAACTTGAGATGCAAGTATTCAGAGAAATGGGCCCTTCCTTGGATTCCCTCATTCAAACTTCCAGACTGCCCTAGAAGTGCACAGAAACTCCAATCGCATTGGTGATTCAAAACTGTTCCTTCCCTTTCTGCATGGCATCTGGGAAAGCAGTGAGGCCTTACAGAACCCACATTCCAAGTAGGCCTAGGAGAAGTAGTATAGAGATGGCACAGTGCCTCTGGGTACATTGGACTAAGGCATATTCCCAGAGTTCCGTACACCCCAGTGAGAAGCTACAAGCAGTGAAACAATTTCCTGTGCCCACTAGGGAACCAGAGGCAGGCCCTTACATAAACCCATTGTGTTTCTCTGGTTCAGAGTAGTTCAGGACACTCACTCCTGAGTCCCCAAGCGTGGCAAGGAAGCTGAATGGGATGGAGTCTTATGGTTTGGAATAATGTAGCACTGATTATATTCATGATTGAAGGCTACTCCAATTACAACCTTTGAAGATACACGTGTAAGTAAGTAGTTAATAACTAAGAACTAATGAGATGTCCCCTTAAACCAAGCTAAGGTACCCCACAAGTCCCTAGAAAGCAGATGCACCCTGAAGAAAAGGAGGTTGGATGGGGACTGAATTAACTTGATTTTCTTTATTTTTGTCAAGTGGTAGAATATGTACTCTTAAGAGAAGTTGAGTCATATAAAAATATACAAATTACAGTTCTTGCCACTGATTCTGTTGACCAAGTTTCTTACTTGTTAAGATTTTAATGACATTATTTATTACACTTCAACTATGTTCCAGGCATCTAGCTAAGCACATTACTTAATCCTCTCAGCAAACCTGAGGGGTAGATCTTATTACCATCTGTATTTAAAAGACTTGGGCTTATTGAGGTTAAGTTAGCTACCCAATATTTCACAGCTACTAAGTGGGCTGGAACTCAAGAACCACAAAGGCACTCTTTTCCTTTCCTTATTTTTCTTTTTTGAAAAATTAAAGTAGAGTTGATTAAAAATATTGTGGAGCTCCATGTGTACAACCAAGTGGTTCAGTTACACGTATACATATATATTTCTCCATTGCATTTATTACAAGATATTGAATACAGTTTTCTATGCTATACAGTATATCCATGCTATTTATATGTTTTTTTATGTAGTAGTGTGTATCTGTTAGTCCCATACTCCTAACTTATCTCTCTCTCTCACCCCTGGTTTTTCTCTTTGGTAAGTATAAGTTTATTTTCTATGCCTGAAATTCTGTTTCTGTTTTATAAATAAATTCATTTGTATTATTTTTTAGACTCCATGTATGAGTGATATCATATAATATTTATTTTATGTGGCTTACTTCATTCAGTATGAGTGTATATATGTATACATATATACATGCATATATTATACACACAATGGAATATTACTTAGTCTTAAAGAAGAATAACATATTTTCATGTGCAGCAACATGATGGACCTGGAGATTATCATACTGAGTGAAGAAAGCCCATACTCTTAGCCACCAGAACTTTAGAACTTAACTGTTCATGGTCAGAGATAAATTTTCTTTTTCTTTCTTTCTTTCTTTCTGAGCTCAAGAATGTAAAAATGGATTCCCTAAGATACCATGTGCTGTACTGTGCTAAGTCACTTCAGTCGTGTCTGACTCTTTGAGACCCTATGAACCATAGCCCACCAGGCTCCTCTGTTCATGGAATTCTCCAGGTAAGAATACTGGAGTGGGTTGTCATGCCCTCCATCAGGGAATTTTCCCAACCCAGGGATCAAACCCACATATTGTATGTCTCCTCCATTGGCAGGTGAGTTCTTCACCACTAGCACCATCTGGGAAGCCGTAAGACACCATATTCCCTTCTGTAAAATTGTTCTAGCTTCTCTTGTCTAGTTCAAAACAAAATCATCACTTCAAATAATTTCAAGTATTATTTTGAATGAAATTATTTTGAGTTACAAAAGAATGCCTTACAGATATTGATAACACCCAATATCCTTTGCGATCATAGCTAAAAGGATTTTTTACATAATTTGTCACAGAAGTTCTCTAGCCTGGCAGCACTAGCATCACCTGAGAAATGGATAGAAATGCAAATTCTATCAGGCCCAACTCCAGACCTCCTGACTCATAAACTCTGGAAGAGAAACTCATCAACCTGTTTTCACAAGACCTCTAGCTGAGTCTGATGTACTGTGAGGTTCAAGAACTGCTGTTCTAGCTCAGCACCTAGCATGTTCAGTGGCTTCCCTCGTAAAGAATTAGCCTGAAATGTGGGAGACCTGGGTTCAATTCCTGGGTTGGGAAGATCCCCTGGAGAAGGGAATAGCTACACACTCCAGTATTGTTGCCTAGAGAATTGCATGGACAGAGCCTTGGTGGGCTACAATCCATGGGGTCACAGATTCAGATACAACTGGGTGACTTTCACTTCACTTCACTTCATCATGCATACAACCACTTGAGATATACTTTGCACCAGAATCTATAATTGTCCAGAGGTGAACTTGGAAAGATTTGTAGGGGCCTCTTTAGGTTTACTGGAACCAATTTCAATGTGTGGAGGGGGTCTCCTTAGTGACAAACAGTTTTGGGGGATACCAACTGGGTGTCCTACGATTCAAATCATTCTGGCACTACTTACCTGGAGGCAGCATCAGATTCCATAGATCAGGGGTTAGCTCCACCCACTGGCTTCAGATGCTAGATGAAAGTCCAAGTTGCCACGTGTGTTTCTGACCTACTATCTATAAATCGGAAGTTTCCATGATGGCATTTTTGGGTTTGATTTATTTGCTAGAACAACTCATAGAAATCAAAGAACTATTTTGCTTGCTAAATTCATTATAAAAGAATATAACTCAGGAACCATCAGTTGGAAGAGTTGCATACAGCAAGATATGGGGAAAGCGTCAGAGCTTTTATGTTCCCTCCAAGGGTCACTCTCCCCAAATCTCCGTGTGTTCACCAACCTGGAAGCCACCAAATCTTGTTTGGGTTTTTATGGATAGCTTATTACATAGCCATGATTGATGAAATTATTGTTCATTGGTAACTGATTCAACCTCCAACCCTTCTCCCCTCTCTGGAAGTCAAGTGGTTGTGACTGAAAGTTACAACCCTTAATCATGCCATTGGTTCCTCTGGCAACCAGCCCCCATCCTTAGGTGGGGTCCTAAAGTTACTTGATTAACACAACAAAAAACACCTTCACCCTCCCACACTTAGAAAATGCCAAGGGTCTTAGGAGCTCTTTGCTAGAAACTGAGATGAAGACCAAATACAGACGGTCCCAATTAATGATTTTTGTAAATCCATGGCTGATTCATGTCAATATATGACAAAAACCACTACAATATTGTAAAGTAATTAGCCTCCAACTAATAAAAATAAATGAAAAAAAAAAAAAAAAAAGATGATCAACAAGCATGTGGTAGAAATCAAACTTCGAATTTTGAAATTTGAGCTTTTTCTGGGATACCAGTGCTCAGCACAACACACTTTCCTGAGGCTGAGCAGGGCAGTAGCCACATCTCCCAGTCACAGGGTCATGACAGTAAACAACTGATACACTGACAACCTTTCTGCTTTTTACTTTCAGATTGTTGTTATCGCTGTTTAGTCTCTAAGTCATGTCCAACTCTTTTGCAACCCCATGGACTGTAGCCCATAAGCCTCCTCTGTCCACGGGATTTTCCAGGCAAGAATACTAGAATGGGTTAATCCTTCTTCAGGGGATCTTCCCAACTCAGGGACTGAACTAGCATCTCCTGCATTGCAGGCAGATTCTTTACCGCTGAGCCACCAGGACAGCACCACTGTATTTAATGAATTGCATGAGATGTTCAACATTTTATATAAAATAGGTTCAGTGTTAGATAATTTTGCCTAACTGTAAGCTAATGGAAATGTTCTGAGCACATTGAAGGTAGGATGTTTGGTAGTTTTGGTATATGTCAGGATGTTTTATTTCTCTTTGTCACTTCTTGTCTCATCCCAACAAAAATTTGGAGTGATGGACTAAAATTTGTAGAACAACAGACAAGTTATAGCTCAGGTCAGCTCAAGCAGAGAGGTTTTTTTTTTTATTAGTCAGGCATTCCCAGAGGAGTCCTCTTCATCCTTCCTGTCAACCCCTCTTGGCTTCCCCTTCTCATACTTCCAGTTTCCTCCTTCTGGTTATGCCTTGGGCAAAGTATGGGCTTGTACTGACCAACAGTCAATGAAAGGGAATGCAAATAGGCGTACACTCAAGGCCGATTGATAATTTCAAGTTATATACCAGCAAGTTGTGTTGGTTATGTCTTCCCATAGTTCAGTCTGTTATAACTAGATACAGAGTATTCTTGAGCCCTTAATGGGCCCCTAACTGCCTAAGGTTACTTGGAGGAGTCCCTGTGGTTATTTTGTGGGCCTAGGGCACAAGTGCAGGAGTTGAAAAAGTCTCTGTAGTTATTTTCTAGCATATCTGTTAGCTTTCCTGGGTGTGTCTGGGATGGAGTTTAGAGATCAGTTTGCATCCCTTTCAGCCAGGCCACGCCTTGTTGCTCATACCTAATTTCCTACCTAGCAGTATATTAAATGCAGTTTTGACAAGATATTTTCAATTTATGATGGATTTATTGAGAAATAATCCCATCCTACATTGAGGAATATCTGCATATATTATAAGTCAATAATACAGAGCCAGATCAAGTTAGAGGATTTTAGCTTCAATAAGTACATAAAAGGGGTGGAGGTGAGGGACTTCAAACAGAGGGAAGAATCATTTGATTGACATTTTGTTATTCATTAGATGAGCTTATCCTTTCGTTCATCCACCAAATATTTATTGAGCACATATAAGGTGTGAGCCTCTGAGTCACAAACCCAACATAATCTTGCTATCGATATGGTTGAGTGAGTAGGAATGACAGCATGGGGGGCTACCAAGAAGGCTACTATGATGCCTAAGTGGAAGCTGACAAGATTCTGGGAAGCATGGCAGTGGGGGAGTGGATTAACCAGGAGATGCTTAGGATATTACACATATTTCATAAAGCCTTCACTTGACCCAATTTGATATGAAAAGGTGGAATAAGACTAAAATGACCCCTAGGTTCCCAATTGGACTTCCCTGGTGGCTCAGACAGTAAAAGCGTCTGCCTACAATGTGGGAGACCCGGTTTCGATTCCTGGGTTGGGAAGATCCCCCTGGAGAAGGAAATGGCAACCCACTCCAGTACTCTTGCCTGGAAAATCCCATGGGTGGATGGAAGAGCCTGGTAAGCTATAGTCCATGGGGTCCCAAAGAGTCAGACACGGCTGAGAGACTTCACTTTCACTTTCAGACTCCCAATGTAGGCAAATGGGCAGTGTGTAGTGATATCATAGGTCTTCCGTGATGGCTCAGTGCTAAAGAATCTGCTTGCAATGCAGGAGCCAGAGGAGATGCAGGTTCCATCCCTGTGTTAGGAAGATCCCCTGGAGGAAGCCATGGCAATCCGCTCCAATGTTCTTTCCTGGAGAGTCCCATGGACAGAGGAGCCTGGAGGGCTACAGTTCATAGGGTTGCAAAGGGTCGGACACGACTGAAGTGATTTAGCATGCATGCACATAGTGATACCATTAGCTAGAAAGAATACCTGGGGAAAAACACATGGGATGGTGAGGCAACCACATACTGTGTGGTAGGAGAATTTCGTCTACCCAGTTGCAGTGGCATGATCTCTCAGGGATGCAAAATGTAACCAAAACCATTGAAAATATTTTTAATGGCTAAACCCCCCCCCCCACACACACACAAAAAAAACAAAAAAACAAAAAAACCTACTTTTTCCTTGAACAGAAATACCAACTTTGCAACTTTCACTTACTGATCTTACTTTTATAAGGAACTCAAAATCAATCTAATTGGAGAGCTCCTGCAGCTGAATTCCCAAAGAAATGTCTATAAATGAATATGTATATATCTAATCCCAGACTTCTGCTTTCATGTGTCTTAATTGTTGAGGGTTTGCAATTTGACAGTGATTCTCCCCACCCTAACTGTTCCTTTCTACATCTAGTTCTTCTCTAGTCTTAATGATTAAAATGTGAGCATTTATATGTGTCAATAGTTTGCTGTTAAGGTACTCTAGAATCATCTTTTTGAAAAATGAGTCATCACCCCCTTCCAAAGGGATTTTGTAAACTTCTCTTTTAATCAGGCTTCACATTAACAAACAAAACCCTATGCTCAACCTCCTTGAATTGAAGGCTGTTTTCTCATCCTTTGACTTTTTAAACAAACGTTTCTCTTAGGTTTTTATTCACAGCCAGAGGTCTGTGTCTTACTGACTCAGAAATATCATTATCACAATTTTTTTCTTTCAAAGCAGCACAGTGCAGACCTCAAGGCGCCAATTATCCTTCCATCCCTAACATTATTTTTACTGAACTCCTCGTCCCTTAGCTAGAGTAAAATCCACAGTTAAAGGTCTGCCTTTCACTTTCTCTCAGATCTATGGGTTGTTCAAGTTTAAAGGCCAATTTTTGTTGCATCATTGTTTTAGGGGAAGCTACTGATATCATTGAATAGAATACTCATCTGAAAAACACCTATTCCACATACTTCTTGTTTTCAAAGAAAATGCTATTTTCTGTGATTAATATTGACACATTCCCATAGGAGAAAATGTGAAAAATGAAGAAAAGCATAAAGGAAAATGTCAAGATTGCCCATAACCCCACCACACACACACAAAAAAAAGCAATTTATTGCATTTTTTTCCTAAATTCCTTCCAAAGTATATAATTTTACAGTTAACATCAGGTACCTTTCTAATATTTTCTGTTTTCTATATGATACTATAGTTTTGCATGCCACTTAAAATTCTTTTTCAGCATATAATAGCTGAAAAATAATCCATCATATTAAAATATCAAACTCTAGCGTACAGGTCTCAAATTTCTAGTCATTTAGTTTCCAGTGTTTGGGATGTCACAAATAAAGCTGCAACCAATAATGCTTTAATGATGTCTGTCTTTTGAATGGTAAAATACAGATTCCCAGCTATGGAATTTCTGATCTGAAGGAAATGAACTTTTTAAAACAGCAATTTTTGTCCCTTCCTCCTATGCATTTTTACTAACTTGAGAACACACTACACATATGTACCTCTTTTGCTTTTTTCATTTCACATTATACTTATTTTACTTGAAAGTTCCCCGAATGTTGGACTTTTGATGGTATTTTAATGAAAACCCATGAGCTTAAATTTGGTTACATCCATGTTATTTATATAAGATAAAAATAACAGAGGTAGCATAATTTCATAGAAGGATATGTATGAGAGAAAGAGGTGGTTTTATTGCATTCTCATTGTTATATCTTTAGTTTCTATAATCTCTAAAGAAACTGAACATTTTTTCATGAGTTTTTGGGGTATCCTTTCCCAGTCTAACTTTGCTTTTACTTTAATTAAATGTGTTTCCTGGTTATAAGAAACATTATACATAAAAGTTATACAAAGAGCATTCATATTATTTTAACAACTGTGTAGTTTACCCTTTGCATGGCTATACTATAGTTGATTTAGCCATACATCTATAGGTTGACATTTGTTTCTAATTTCTGAAATGTTAAGTAATGCTAGTGAAATCTGTATATGCATATGTATCTTTTACATTCCTGATTATGACTCCTGCCTATATTTTTTTTGTGGATTATTGTTTTATGTTCATTTGTAAGAGATCTCAAATACACACACACACACTTCTCAATTTGTTTGCAATGTTTCACTGGATAAAACTCTACTTCTATGCAGTCAAATCTGTCAGTTTTTTTCATTTAAGGCTTTTAGTTTTGAATCACGCTTAGCAAATTTTCAAGATTTGCTGTTCAAGATTTTATAACTATTCTCCTGTACTTTATCCTAGCACATTTAATGGTCTAATTTTAAACCTATACATTTGGAATATAATTTATGCATATGTAAAGTAGAGATCTAGCATTATTTTTCTCCACATGATTAGCCAATTATCCCTACATAATTTATTGAATAACACATCTGTTTCTTACTGCTTATTATGTCTATATTTGCATATACACTTGGACATTTTACTGGGCTCTCTTTTCTTATCCACTAATATCTTTGTTTATTCTTCATGCTTCTTTAAATCACTGAAGCTATATAGTCATTTAAAATCTGGGCAAGTCTTGATGTACACATCTTCTATTTCAAAATCGTTTGTTAGATCCGTCAATGAATGTTAAAATTACTAGGCAGAATTTATGCAGAAATAAGATATTTGAATAGTCTCAAAGAATCTCTTCCCATCTATTTCAATTACAGGAGGCAAAAAACTAAATTTGTAGGAGAGAATCCTGACATATAGCACTTACCCAAGGTTTCAAAGTTTGCATTACCAATAATACATGTCAATATCACATACACAGATATGACTCACAGAGAATGATAAATCACTTCTGAAACATCCTTCCCAATAATGCACAACTTCAATCTAATGATGGAAAACAGCAGACAAACCCAAATTAAGGACCAAATTAAAACCCAAATTAACATCAGACAAATTATGACCAACCTAGACAGCATATTAAAAAGCAGAGACATTACTTTGCCAGCAAAGGTCCGTCTAGTCAAGGCTATGGTTTTTCCAGTGGTCATGTATGGATGTGAGAGTTGGTCTATAAAGAAAGCTGAGTGCTGAAGAATTGATGCTTTTGAACTGTGGTGTTGGAGAAGACTCTTGAGAGTCCCTTGGACTGCAAGGAGATCCAACTGTTGCAGGAAGGGGGACCCCTTCCAGGGCCTGAAACTGGGCTCTTGTCTAACACTCAGAAATGAATTGTCCGAGGAGACACATGCTGACAAAGCAAGAGATTTTATTGGGAAGGGCACCCAGGTGGAGAGCAGGAGGGTAAAGGAACCCAGGAGAACAGCTCTGCCGTGTGGTTCGCAGTCTTGGGTTTTATGGTGATGGGATTAGTTTCCGGATGGTGTCTGGCCAATCATTCTAATTCACAGTCTTTCCTGGTGGCGCACGCATTGCTCAGCCAAGATGGATGCTAGTGAGTGGGATTCTGGGTAGTGGACAGACAGGCGGTGTCTCCTTTTGACCTTTCCCAAACTCTTCTGGCTGGTGGTGGCTTATTAGTTCCGTATTCCTTATCAGGATCTCCTGTCATAAAACAACTCATGCAAATGGTTACTATGGTGCCTGGCCAGGGTGGGCGGTTTCAATCATTGTGCTTCCCCTAACACAACCAGTCCACCCTAAAGGAGATCAATCCTAGGTATTCATTGGAAGGATTGGAAGGACTGATGCTGAAGCTGAAACTCCAATACTCTGGCCACCTGATGTAAAGAGCTGACTCATTTGAAAAGACCCTGATGCTGGGAAAGATTGAGGGCAGGAAGAGAAGGGGATGAGGAGGATGAGATGGTTGGATGACATCACCGAATCCATGGACATGGGTTTGGGTGGACTCTGGGAGCTGGTGATGCACAGGGAGGCCTGGTGTGCTGCGGTTCATGGGGTCACAAAGAGTCAGAAGCGACTGAGCGACTGAACTGAACTGAAACCCAAATAGAGGGTAACTAACCAGTAGTCTAGAAATGTGTCAGAGTCACAAAGGAACTGTCCCTTGTCAGAGGAAACTAAAGACACATGACAACTAAGTGCAATATGTAACCCTGAAACACCAAAGGTATGTTAGTGGAAAAGTTGGCGATACCTGAAAATTGGCGATATTCTGAAAATTTAGTTAGTATTATACAAGATTAATTTCTTAGTTTTGGTAACTGTTCCTTGGCTATGTAAGTTGCTAAAATAAGAGAAAACTAGATGATGAATACTATAAAGAATGCCACTATTTTTGCAACTCTTTTGTAAGCTTAAAATTGTCTCAAAATGAAAAAAAAAAAAATTCTAGCCTATTTTAATGCGTATATTCTTTCCAGGGAGATTTTACTATCCTTTGTCAAGCTCTCCTCCCACTAACACAAAGTAAAAAAATAGGCCTTGACATTCTCATTGTGATTTGAATGTGTATGCTAATTTAGGAATGTTTGGCATCTTTACAATGTTTAAGCTTCTATTCAGAAGAAGCATATATACTGTTTGTTCAGACTTTATGTTCTTCAGTTGAATTTTCATCTTTCTAAAACTATTATCTGTTTCTTTCTATTTGGGCACGTTTTGCTGTAATTTTGATTCAGTTGAGTGACAGTGTAGAGTGTAGGTATTTTTGTGTTATTTCTGACATTGGTGAAAATGCTTATAGTGTCAAACCACTCAATGAGTTTATTATTTATTGCTTATAATAAGCCTTTATCTTCCGTTAGAGGTTTCTTTCTTTTTACTTAGAGTTTTAACTGGAATTAATACCAAATTTTATTTTAAAAATTCAACTTCTATTAGATATGGTCACAGTCTTTATTTTTCTGTTTATTTTCTTCATGAAGTATGTCAGGAAGCGTTTAACAAAAGGCTTCCTGTGTGCTGTTTTGAATCTGTCAGGAACCCTCTGGCCCTTATTGATTCCTGAATATTCAGGAATTAAGAGGAGAGGCACGCCTTTCCCCGGGGCTGAGGAATCCAGGCATTTCTCATTACAGTGATAAGTACCCTCTTCCTTTTTATGAGCCAAATGGTAAAAGATGATTGTTTGCAACTCTCTCTTTGATAGGGATCATCTTATGTTTTGTAAGTCTGGAATTTTAATCTTTATCTTTGCTGAGAATTACTACAGTATATATGCCCACGCCATGTTGATTAAAACACCTTTGCTCCATCAGAGCTTTGGTCCCCATGTCTTTCTTTCTTTCCTTCTTTCTTTCTATTCCTTCTCTCTCTCTCTCTCTCTCTCTCTATTTCTGGCTAATTCCTTGGAGCGCAGAGGTCCCCTGAGCTCACTTTCTTGCCGGGGCTTCTAAGCCCCTCTCGAGAAGGCGCACTGTGTCTTCACCCACTCGAGAGGGCGCCTGGTGCCTACGTGCAGCAGCGCAAGCCCTAAGAACAGGGCTCTATTGGCTTTCCGCGTGAACCAGGGGATGTCAGCCTCTTTCTCTCTCTTACTCTCGGAACCACCAGGTTCTGGCCCATTAAAGGACCAACAAGCGCTCTCTCTTACTTTCTTATTGTCGACTCCAGACCACCAGGTTCCGGTCCATTAAAGGACCAACAGAAGTATGAGACCAAATTTTCTTTCTCTCCTTCCTTTTGTGTTGTTTTTGGTCACACTATGTGGCTTGTGGAGACCTGTTTCCTGATCAGGGATTGAATTTGAATCCAGGCCGTTTTAGTGAAAGCCCAGAATCCTAACCACTAACTAGGCCACCAGGGAACTCCCCAGATATTCTAAAGTTGAGCCAACCTTGCACCTCTGAGATGGAGCTTCATTAATCAATTTAATCACAGTGTACTGTTCCTTTCTCATGCATTTTTAGGAGTTGGGGAAGTTCATTTATATGTAACAGATATGTATTAGTGCATAATTTTAAAAACTTGTTCTTAAATATGACTATCAGTTTATTGAGAGTAGAAATAATATTTAGCAAATAGACTCAAAACGAATATTGTCACATGTTGAAGAGACTCCCAGTTTGTTCTGGACATGGAAATTGGGGGCTTTGTTGGGTATTCAGATGGATGTTAGTTTCAGAGACTTCCTCACTTCCCAAAATAAAATCTTCCATTTTTTAGTTACTCTTTCAGAGGTCTCAAACTCAGCCCATGAAACAAATTTGCCTTGTCAATGTGTTAAGTAGCCATATGATGTTTTGAAAATGTTTGATTTAATTGATAATATTTTAATGTAAGATTTTACAAATAAATCTAGGTCTCTAGTTGCTCTTGAAAAATCATAGATGTGGAATGTGGAATTACTAGATGATTATTACTCAAGAAATTATAGTCCAGCTGAAAAATCTAAGTGTCATGAGCAGTGACTCTTAGTAATGGCTGTCAGTGGTAAAGGTTTACAGAAGAGAGAGGTTGTCATGAACAGGAGAAGTAAGACAAAAATTTCATAGAGGAGTTCATATTACACAAGAGGGGAAGATCCCCTGAAAAAGGGAATAGCTACTCACTATAGTATTCTTGCCTGGAAAATCCCATGGGCAGAGAAGCCTGGTGGGTATAGTCCAGGGGTTGCAACGAGTCAGACGCAACTGAGGGAAAACACTTTCACACTTTCACATGGCAGAAGAAAGCAAACATGCTAGATGAGCAACAAATAAGACACTTACTGATTTATAAGATTTGTCATTATATGGCCTTTAGTGTATTGAATGATTGGTTGCCCTTGATTTGGGTTTTAAGTATTTTTAAGCCATGGTATATCCAACTGATTGACTTGTTTTCATGCAGTTATACCCATAAAGGCTTACAAGACTAAGATTGGAAAGGATTTTTGGGGTCACTTATTCCAATTCCTTCCCATTTTACAGATAAGGAAACTGAGAGTTAGATTGGTGGGGTGACTGAAGTTCATGCAGTTTGTATGTGATAGAATAAGTCTAGTGATCTTATTGCCATTTAGCTGCTTAGTCGTGTCCAACTCTGTGGCCACATGGACCTGCCAGGCTCCTCTGTCCATGGGATTTTCCAGGCGAGGATACTGGAGCGAGTTGCCATTTCCCACTTCAAGGGATCTTCTAGAGCCAGGGATCGAACCCGTGTATCCTGCATTGGCAGGTGGATTCTCTACCAATAGCGCCACGTGGGGAAGTCCATTTTATTACTAACCAATCATGATCTTTTGCAATCACATCATCGCTGCTCTACAACAGGGGTAGAGTAGATTCCTAAGTTCCTTTCAATCCTAAGATGAAGGAGAAAGATGACCAAAATTGCTAGCTTGAGCCTTTATTAAAATCTTCGATATGAAAACAATTCAAGATGACTGCTCAGTAGAATGCCAGTGGCTTAAAGAGAATAAGAGGAAATCAGAAAAGGTCTGTGAGTGCTCAGGTTTGTGCCAGGTTTTCCCTGAGGAAAATAAGAGTCTGTTAGTTTTGGGACAAGATGAAGGGATGACAAGACTAGGACTGAAATTTAGTAGTTCTTGGGAGATACTTTGGGTTTAGTGAGCAGGGAGCTAGTTACAAATGTTTAGTCCTCCAGGATTTTTTGCAACAAGAAACACTCAGGACCATGTAATATTATGTACTTATTTATATATCATGTTTTCTCTTTTCCCTTCTAGAATGCACATCAGCAAGGGTGGAATATATTTCCTAGAGCAGCTGCCACAAATTGCCACAAACTTGAGACTTAAAACAACAGAACTTTCCTCTCATCATTCTAGAGGTCAGAAGCCTAAATCAAAGTGTCAGCAGGGTTGACTCCGTCCAGACACTGTGAGGGAGGACCTGGTCCATGGTGGCTGCAGTAGTCTTTGCTGATCCTGGCTTATAGACACATCGCGCAGACCTCTGCCCCCATCTTCACAATGCTCTCTTCTCCCTCCATTTTGTGTGTTCCTTTCTGTCTCATATGAGGACACTTTCATTGGATTTAGAGCCCACCTTAATCTTGTATGGTCTCATCTTCATCCTTACCTTAATTAGAGCTACAAAGACCCTAGTTCTCAATATGATTACCTTCTGAGGTTCTGGGTAGACATGAATCTGGGGGTGCACTACTCAACTCAAAGGCAGAAGGGTTTTATTTTCTTATCCATGGTAGTCTCACTGCCTAGGAGAGTGGCAAATATTTGCCAAAAGTTGGAAAAAATCTTAATTGACATTTAATAGGCTTCTTCCTATACATTGCCTTTTCTAAGGACCTGCTAGTATGACTTACATCTCTGGTTCACATCACCTGTGGGCCTTAGAGGCTTGGATTTAAGACTTCTGTTCATCAGACTGAAAGTGCTGTCTCACTTTTTCTCCCAATAAAATAGACAGAAAGGATGAAGAGCAGTGGAGAGGGGTGGAGTGCATGTGAGAACACAGTGTAAACCACAGCCAGACAGCCTGGAATCCATTCCTGACTCTGCCACTAACTCATGGTGGGTCTAAACGATTTGTTTCTCCATCTGTGAATGAAGATGATAACACCTCGAGCTTGGTTGTGAGGATTAAAGAAGGTGACATTCATAAAGCACACAGTCTAAAGGTACCAGTACAGTGCTATAAAAATGTGAGCTATTATCCAAATGTCTCAGAGCCCAACACTGAGATAATCTCACATGCTTTAACTAATATTTACATTTTAAATGAGGACATACCAGCTTGCTTCCTTATAATCACCTCCAAATTAGAATTTTCTTTGTAAGCTAAATATTTAATCACATTACAATCATACACTCATTACTCTAGGGATAGGTTTTCATATAAAGAGACCAGAGAATGAATTGCTTGGATGATGTGTTTGTATTTCCTTTCGAGATTTTCTCCTTTTAAATTTTTTAGTGTCTATCTCATCCCACTGTTTTTCACCTCTCATCCTTATTTTGCCAATTACTAACCTTAGAAGCAACTTGGAGGAGGCTGAAAGGAAGGAGAAGAGAATAATATTTGAGTATCAGACAATCTGAGTTAGAGCCAGCTCTGGGAGTTGGTGATGGACAGGGAAGCCTGGTGTGCTGCAGTCCATGGGGTCACAAAGAGTCAGACCCGACTGAGTAACTGAAATGAACTGAACTGAAGTGATCAGACATTCTGTTTAACAGTTTGCCAACATTTTGTATCCAGTACTGTAATATGTATATTATTACTTTCATTTTATAAATGAATAGCTGTGACTTAGGTGTGCTCTGGGATTGACACATATACACTATTCATACCACGTATAAAACAGATAACTAATCAGGACATACTATACAGCTCAGGGAACTCTACCTGATGCTCTGTGGTGCCCTGAATGGCAAGGAAGTCCAGAAGCGAGGGCATCTCTGTGTATGTGTGGCTGATTCATTTTGCTTTACAGTAGTAACTAATATAACACTGTAAAGTAACTATACTCAAAGAAGGGCTTCCCAGGAGGCACTAGTGGTAAAGAACCCACTTGCAAATGCAGGAGACATAAGAAATGTGGATTGAAAAACAAAAGAAATGTGGATTTAATCCCTGGGTGGGAAGATCCCCTGAGGAGAGCATGGCAACCCATGGAGAATCCCATAGACGGACGAGCCTGGCAGGTTACAGTTCATAGGGTGGCAAAGAGACAGATGCAACCAGCACACATGCAAGCATATTTGAATAAAAATTAATTAAAAAATATTATAAAACGTTGCTCTGAGATGTAACTCCCTGAAGTAATCTAAATATTGTGTAATGAAGCTGTTCTTTGCTATGTTCTGACTCCAAAATCTCTTATGTTCCTAGGATAGTGTGATATCCAGTGGCTATGATATAGTGCTATAAATGGAACTGTATACACACACCATGGACTATACCCTAGTATTTTTGTCCAATTGAATGAAATTTCTGTTATTAAACTGAATTTTGCCAATTGCCTTGTATTTGAATAAAGATAAGAGAACACAAAAAAGATTAGAATGCTAGCTCTGGCAATATTTATTTTGCAAAGAAAATAATTTCAGTTCACTTCAGTCATTCAGTTGTGTTTAACTCTTTGTGACCCCATGGACTGTAGCACACCAGGCCTTCCTGTCTATCACCAACTCCTGGAGCTTGCTCAAACTCATGTCCATTGAGTCAGTGATGCCCTCCAACCATCTCATCCTCTGTCGTCCCCTTCTCCTCCTGCCTTCAATCTTACCCAACATCAGGGTCTTTTCCAATGAGTCAGTTCTTCGCATCAGGTGGCCAAAGTATTGAAGTCTCAGCTTAAGCATCAAGCCTTCCAATGAATATTCAGGATTGATTTCTTTGAGGATTGATTGGTTTGATCTCCTTGTAGCCCAAGGGATTCTCAAGAGTCTTCTCCAGCACCACAGCTCAAAAGCATCCATTGTTCAGTGCTCAGCTTTCTTTATAGTCCAACTCTCAAATCCATACATGACTACTGGAAAAACCACAGCTTTGGGTAGATGGACCTTTGTCAGAAAAGTAATGTTTCTGCTTTTTAATATGCTATCTAAGTTGGTCATAGCTTTTCTTCCAAGGAGCAAGTGTCTTTTAATTTCATGGAGGCAGTCACCATCTGCAGTGATTTTGGAGTCCAAAATAATAAAATTTGTCACTATTTCCATTGTCTCCCCATCTATTTTCCATGAAGTGATGGGACCAGATGCCATGACCTTGAGTGTTGAGTTTTGAGCCAACTTTTTCACTCTCCTCTTTCACTTTCAAGAGGCTCTTTAGATTTTTCTTCACTTTCTGCCATCAGGGTAGTGTCACCTGTGTATCTGAGGTTATTGATATTTCTCCCAGCAATCTTGATTCCAGCTTGTGCTTCATCCCACCTGTCATTTTGCATAACGTACTCTACATATAAGTTAAATAAGCAGGGTGACAATATACCGCCTTGACATACTCCTTTCCCAATTTGAACCAGTCTGTTGTTCCATCCAGTTCTAACTGATGATTCTTGACCGGCATGCAGATTTCTCAGGAGGCAGATAAGGTGATCTGGTATTTCCATCTGTTTCAGAATTTTGCACAGTTTGTTGTGATCCACCTAGTCAAAGGCTTTTACATAGTCAATAAAGCAGAAGTGGATGTTTTTCTGGACTCTTTTGCTTTTTCAATGATTCAGTGGACATTGGCAATTTGATCTTGGGTTCCTCTGCCTTTGCTAAATCCAGCTTGAATATCTGGAAGTTCACAGTTCATGTACTGCTGAAGCCTGGTTTGGAGAATTTGGGCAAAAGAGATAATCGGCAAAGAAGATAATGCCCTTTAAAGATTAGCACTTTTTCTCAAGTCGAAACTAAGCTATGTCTCATGTCCAAAAAGCCTTATCACATAAGCAGATTAATTTTAATAGGGCACACTGGCACATTTGTTATTACTATGCAAATATGTTTTGGGTTGCCACTTTAGAAGGAAACAATCTAGTTTTCTTCTCCCTATCCTTCTTTTTAATGTTCTCTGTACTAGAAACAAAAGAGCTAATATTGAATATATGAAGGAATCAGAAAGAACCCCCAAATCACACCTTTTTAAACCTTCTAATTGGAAGAACCAAACTATTAGACCAAAAATGAGCAGATATAATTAATATAAAGATTTGCAAATGATGGGATAGCTGTCTGTAAATTAAGTCATATGGAAAAGTTGCTTTTATTTATTTCTTGAGGTCGACCAAAGAGGACAGACTAGGTATACTAGTTGAGCTAAATTTACTGGGACTCAGAGTCTTTATTACATGTATATTAATATTTGTACTTAATAGAAGTAGAAATTTAATTAAAATACCTCTGTCCAACAATAAAATATAGTGCCTTTGGAAATTGCCAATGTCCTGCCATTGAAGGTGCTCAAACAGTGGCTCATTACCTTTTGGGAATGTCCTATCGAGGAAGCGAATACTTGTGAAGGTTGTGTGTGTGCTCAGTCGCTCCGTTGTGTCCAACTGTAACCTCCAGGCTACAGTCCACGGGGTTGCAAAGAGTCAGATACGACTGGCTGACTAACATGCCCAAGGCTGTTCTCATGTTACCACAGAAGTGTCGAGTAGTGTTGACAGATACTGTAGGTCTTGCAAAATCAAAAGCATTTATTATCTATTGCTTTAAAAATGTTTGCTAACCCCTGCTTTAGAAATTCAACTTGTGAGAGCAGGGGTTGAGAGACTACTATCTCTGTAGTCCTAATATTTGGCACAGAGGGCCTTCTATGCTCAGTTGTTGAATGAATAAATAAAGAATGATTGTGTTCAAAATTTATGAAAAGTCATTAAATTTGCCTATAAATAATTCCTTCTTCTAGAGACCAACAGAGATTTATATCCTTGCTCCTAAACAAAGCAGAGGTACATTGTGAACAAAGGACTCAACTGGGGCTAATATTGAGGTATAATGGACCTGTTCAGCACAACGCCTACCTCCCATTTGGACTGGTTTAGGCTGTATCTCCCCATTTATTAATAATTTTGGTAATCACCTTTGGACACATGATAACTTGTTACCTTAAAAACTTATGACTTATTCAGATGTTGCTGAATTCCTAAAATAAACTCAAGAAACTTTGTCTTTTCTTGTTTTAATCAGTTGGCAAATTTAATGCTCCTTGGAGGAATAATTATGGGGAATTATTCTTTCCTTTCAAAACAGAAAGAAAGCCAACTCAGCCATTCACTGACATTTGCTGCAGGTTAGATGAATATCAACACCTTGCTTCTCCCTCCACACAAAGAGAATATTAGTATGTTGTCATATTTAAGAAAAAGATCTCCAGAATGCTTCACCTGCAACAAATTATGAAACCCATTTTAGAAAGTTAAAATCTGTTAAAGATGCTTACACTGGTTTTCATCCCCCCTCCCAAGTTTTTTAAAACTGTTAACTGTACAGTACTAATTATCCAGTTGGCACTTCTTGGAGCAGAGAGTTTCCAAGTTGCCTCCCCAGTTTGATGTTGTCAGGAGACAGGCTGAAGACTTACACTTCCTTCTACAGATTCATTCTCTAATTAAATCAATAAATACGGCCTCCTTCAAGGGAGAAGTAGTCAGCGAGGAAAGATCTCTTCCTATCTATTAATCCCACAGTGTAGCTGTAGGATTTAAATGCCATTTGGCATAGGACAGGGGAAGAACCTATGCACACAAAGGCAGAAGAGGAAAAAGAGGCAGCTGGTGACATGAGAAAGGGGCAGAACAGCCCAGTCCCAAGGCCAGAGCAGGAAGGGGATGGGACACCCTCTGAGAGGCAGAAGCATGTCTCATGTGTTTTTCCATTTCTCATCACTTAAGACCAGCTGGATAGAATTTAGAACTAGAGAAGTCTCAACAGTCATTAGGTCACAACTTAACCTGTGGAGTGAACCACACAATTTTATTTATGTGTTTGTTTCATAATTGGCTTATTTTAATTTTGAAGGAAAAAAAAAAAAAAAAGCATAGGCACTACTTTACTTTTGCTGACAAAGGTCCATCTAGGGAAAGCTATGACTTTTCAAGTAGGCATATATGGATGTAGAGTTGGACCATAAAGAAGGCTGAGGGCCAAAGAATTGATGCTTTTGAACTGTGGTGTTAGAAAAGACCCTTGAGAGTCTCTTGGTCTGCAAGGAGATCAAACCTGTTAATCCTAAAGGAAATCAGTCCTGAACATTCATTGGAAAGACTGATACTGAAGCTGAAGCTCCAATACTATGGCCACCTGATGTGAAGACTCAACCCCTTAGAAAAGACCCTGATGCTGGGAAAGATTTAAAGCAGGAGAAGGCAATGACAGAGGACTAGATGGTTGGATGGCATCATCAACTCAATGAGTTTGAGCACGCTCCGGGAGTTGGTGAAGGACAGGGAACCCTGGCATGTTGCAGTCCATAGGCTCACAAAGAGTTGGAAACGACTGAGCAACTGAACAACAATTTTGAAGAAAGAAATGTGGTTACATTTATTATAAAGTTATTACATGCTTATCATAATTTTAGCCATGGAGAATATAGTTCAAAGAAGAAAGTTCCCTTGTCATCTTAGATCTTCCACCAAGAAATAGCCATTGTTATTAGGGAAATACCATTTTAGATATCAGGTTTTTTTCTTTTTTTTTAATATACAGAGAATAATAAATAGATCTGAAACTTTAAAGAATAAGAACATGTGATATTTTTGCATAAAAGCCTTCACTTAACTTGATTTTAATAGAAAGGGGAAAAATACAAAGTGACCATATTTCTTATTTTCCTAAACATTTCTGACAGGCAGATGAAAGGTATCATGAAAACCATTAAGTGGTTGGAATCATTGTGTCTTTGACTTTTTAAAATAAACTTCCATTTTTACCCTGTTAATTGACTCTTTTAAAGAACAATATCATGCTTCCTCCTGCCTCCTCTAACTGCTTCTTTAATTTTAAAAGTAATTTTATCTTTATTATTATATTTGTCTCATGAGTAATGTGTCATGTAAATACAATTTGCGTAATTTCTGGTATTAGTTTTGGTTTCAGAAGAATTCAGTATGTACCACTGATATTCTTACTGTGGCTCTTTCACTTTTAATTTGTTTTTTGCTTCATACTTTTTATTAGTTGAATTTGTCATCAAGCATATGTGTGTGTTTGTGATAAGGATTGCTGGATGCTAAAATGTTTCATGTTTGAATGTATCTAATCATTTCCTTTTTTTTTGAAACTGATCTTGGCTCAATTCACTTTTCTTGATCTTGCCCTCAGAAACTTTGCATAAGGCTTTTACAGCTGAATGCTACCATAGGGAAGAGTAAGGTCAATGTGATTTCCCTTTCTTGGCTCCTGCAGGTATTGAAGTTTGTGACATCTGACTTTAGTCCAGCTTTTTCCTTAAACAAAATATTTTTCAATGTAGATTCCAAGCAAAAGTGTATAAAATACTTAATCTATGCCATTCTGATAAAGAAAATCATTTAGCACCATTGATTTAATTTGTACATTGTTGATTCCTCGGATGGGTTGAAGATCTTTTAGATCTTCAATTATAGTTTTAGACTAATTAAAAGTCTATTGACTATCCGGACTATTGATTTTTTACAAAATTTAGTGGTGGCTTTTTTGGTCATTCACACATAGATCATATATGTAAATTAAATAGTAATAATGTAACTGGACTAATTTAATGGACCTAATATATGAAGACTAGAGTGCCATGTTAAACAGATAAGATCATACTGACTTTACAAGGTGATTTGGGATTTTGATAATTAGCAAAATACATAGAATAATGGTATTCCAAAATTGGAAGAACTGCAGTATATTCAAATTCAGTGGATTACAAACAGCCAAAATCTTTTTTAAACAAAAAGCTTTTGAAATAACACCAGCAAATAAGCCAAAGTGAAACTGGTCTAAATAAGGTGAAATAGGGCAGGAGAATAGAATAGAATTAGCTTGTTTTATTTATTTATCTTTCTTCCTGACTTCCAGGTAACTGGGAAAGCCACAAGATGCCAATGTCTCAAAATCTGAAAATCAACCAAGATGACATGATAATTTGGTGCTCTGACACTATCCTCGGCTTAGAACATAGAACAAAGATAGATAAATCATTCAGAACGTATTCTCCAACCACAGTGAAATGAAGCAAAAAAATTAACAACAAACATCACTAGAAAATTCTCACTCTTTGCAAAAATAAGCAATAAGTATCTAAATAATCCAAATGTCAAAGAAGAAATAACAAGGAATATTGGAAAGCATTCTTAACTGAATAATAATGAAAGCACAGCACAGACATCAAACTTGTGAAATATAGTTAAAACTACACTAAGGATGAAATTTATAGTCAAAGTGCATACATTAGAAATTATGATTAAAAACAAAGAAATTATGATGGGCTAGAAATTGATTACCTAAGTATCTAAATCCAAGAAACTGAAAAAAATAATTAAACCCAAGACAGAAGAAAATCATATATATAATTTGAAAAAATTAATAAAGTCAAAAATAAATTTATTAGTACAAAAATAGAAAACTAAAAATGATTCTTAGAACTAAGAAAATTAAGACTTCTAGTAAAGCTGATTAAAAAGGAGATACAAAAATCTCCTAAATCCAGATATTAAAATAAGGACGTCACTACAGATTTTGTATCTACTAATGGATATTCAGTTCAGTTCAGTCGCTCAGTCATGTCTGACTCTTTGCGACCCCATGAATCAACTAATGGATATTGAAGGTATATTATTAGCAATTTCACATGAATGCATTTGAAAATTTTAGTGAAACTGACAATTTTAGAATTCTCTAATTGCCAATAAGGGAAATTGGCATATTGAAATAATAAGAAGTAAAATGTATAAACAATCCCATAAGTATTACATAAATTAAATCTAGAAAGTGAATCCTTTCCATTGTATAATTTCAAGGCCTAAAAGATTTTACGAGTGAATTCTCCCTAAGTTTTAAAGAAGGACTAGCAACAATTTCTCATACTCTCTGCCAGGGTTTAGGGGGAGAAAATATTTATGAATGGGGTAAATGGGAAAATTATCTTGTCAGTTTATTTACTGGCAAAATTTGATTTTAAAGTTTAATAAGAATGTTGTGAAAAGGAGGGAATTTAAAAGCCAACATCCCTAATGAAGATAGAGGAAAAAACCAATATTGAAATACTAGCCACTTGAATTCAGTGATATACAAAGGGAAATTTGCATCAACTAAGGATAACCCAAGAATGCAACAGTTAGAGTTACAGTACAGTTATACTTCAGTTGCTCAGTCGAGTCTGACTCTGCAACCCCATGGACTGCAGCATACCAGGCCTCCCTGTCCATCACCAACTCCCGGAGTTTACTCAAACTCATGTCCATTGAGTCAGTGATGCCCTCCAAACATCTTATCCTCTGTCGTCCCCTTCTCCTCCTGCCCTCAATCTTTCCCAACATCAGGGTCTTTTCAAATGAGTCAGTTCTCCGCATCAGGTGGCCGAAGTATTGGAGTTTCAGCTTAAGCATCGGTCCTTCCAATGACTATTCAGGACTGGTTTCCTGAATAGTCTGATTTCCTGATTTCCCTTGCAGTCTAAGGGACTCTGAAGAGTCTTCTCCAACAGCACAGTTCAAAGGCATCAATTCTTTGGCGCTCAGCTTTCTTTGTATCCAGCTATCACATCCATATATGACTACTGGAAAAACCATAGCTTTGACTTTTGGTGGCAAAGTAATGTCTCTGCTTTTTAATATGCTATCTAAGTTGGTCATAGCTTTTCTTCCAAGGAGCAAGCGTCTTGTAATTTCATGGCTACAGGGATTTTGGAACCCCTCAAAATAAAGTCTCTCATTGTTTCCATTGTTACCCCATCTATTTGTCATGAAGTGATGGGACCAGATGCCATGATTTTAGTTTTCTGAATGTTGAGTTTTAAGCCAACTTTTACATTCTTCTCTTTTACACTCATCAGGAAGCTCTTTAGTTCTTCGCTTTCTGCCATAAGGGTGGTGTCATCTGCATATCTGAGGTTATTGATATTTCTTGCAGCACTGTTGATTCCAGCTTGTGCTTCATCCAGTCCAGCATTTCTCATGATGTACTCTGCATATAAGTTAAATAAGCAGGGTAACAATATACAGCCTTGACATACTCCTTTCCTGATTTGGAATCAGTCTGTTGCTTCATGTACAATTCTAACTGTTGGTTCTTGACCTGCATACAGATTTCTCAGGAGGCAGGTCAGGTGGTCTGGTATTCCAATCTCTTTCAGAATTTTGCAGTTTGTTGTGATCCACACAGTGAAAGGTTTTGGCATAGTCAATAAAGCAGAAGTAGATGTTTTTCTGGAATTCTATTGCTTTTTCAATGATCCAGCAAATGTTGGCAGTTTGATCTCTGGTTCCTCTGCCTTTTCTAAATCCAGCTTGAACATCTGAGAATTCACAGTTCACATACTATTGAAGCCTGGCTTGGAGAATTTTGAGCATTACTTTGCTAGCGTGTGAGATGTGTTCATCTGTGTGGTAGTTTGAACATTCTTTGGCATTGCCTTTCTTTGGGATTGGAATGAAATCTGACTTTTCCAGTCCTGTGACCACTGCTGGGTTTTCCAAACTTGCTGGCATATTGAGTATAGCACTTTCACAGCATCATCTTTAAGATATGAAAGAGCTCAACTGTAATTCCATTACCTCCACTAACTTTGTTCATAGTGATGCTTCTCAAGATCCACTTGACTTCACATTCCAGGATGTCTGGCTCTAGGTGAGTGATCACACCATCGTGATTATCTGGGTCATGAAGATCTTTTTGGTATAGTTTTCTGTATATTCTTGCCACCTCTTCTTAATATCTTCTGCTTCTGTTAGGTCCATACCATTTCTGTCCTTTATTGTGCCCATCTTTGCATGAAATGTTCCCTTGGTATCTCCAATTTTCTTGAAGAGACTCTAGTCTTTCCCATTCTATTGTTTTCCTCCATTTCTTTGGACTGATCACTCAGGAAGGCTTTCTTATCTCTCCTTGCTATTCTTTGGAACTCTGCATTCAAATGGGTATATCTTTCTTTTTCTCCTTCGCCTTTTGCTTCTCTTCTTTTCACAGCTGTTTGTAAGGCCTGTTCAGGCAACGATTCTGCCTTTTTGTGTATATATGTGACAATAGTTATGCATAACAAACTGTCTTAAAATCAATGGCTCAAAGTGATAACATTTGTTTAGCTTATAAGTATGTAAGTGAGCTTTGTAGTTCTTGTCTTAGTGGCTTTCTCAAATGTCTCTGTAAACGGCTGGTGGGAGTGTAGATTAGTAAAAGACACTAATTGTTCACAGCCAGACTATCCTGTAATAGCTACAACATGTAAATTATCAAAGTTCCCATCAAATCTAGAATGAACATATAAATTATGGAATTCATACAAGAAAATTCCATTTAATGATGAAATAATTGACATAAACAACAAAACCTATTATTGAATAAAGAAAATCAGGCTATGCCCCTAACCCCCTCAAAAAAAAAAATTTAAAAAATTTAAAACGTATATTGCATTCAAAACCACACAAAAAAATACTTCATGGGTTGAGAAGTCTTATCGGTGAAGCCTATAATTAGAAGGGAGTGCAAAGGAGATGCAATTTCCTCACAATATTCTGTTTTAATCTGGGATCTGAGCCCATGGATGTGTTCAGTGTGTGAAAATTTGAGTTAAATATTTCCATGTGTTTATCTGCCTATGTGTTATGCTCAATTTTTAAAAGATAATTTTATATGATTCAAAATATACGGAAAATATAGAAAAATTCATAGAGTAAAAAAAAAAAAAAGATTCTGTGAGGGATTGAAATAGCAAAGAATCAAGTGAAGTAAAAACCAAGTGAGTAGGAGGCATGTATATTTCAGAAATACACATCTTTTAAAAGAACTCATGTCTAAAATATATTAAAGAACTCTCAAAAATCGAAAAGAAAAGACAGACAACTCCTCTCTCAAATGGCTAAATACTTGAACAGGCTCTTTGCAAATGAGGAAGTTCTCATTACAATAAACATGAAGAAGATGTTCAACTTCATTAGCCATGACGAAAATACGTATTAAAGTCACCATGAGTATATATGCCATAATGGTGCAAATAAAAGCAACTGCCAGTACCAAACGGCAACAAGCCTGTGGAGCAGTAGGAACTTTTATGCATTTTTGGTGGGAATGTAACTTGATACAAAAATATGGAATATCGTGTAGTGAAAAAGAACTATTTAGTAAAGATGATACATGCATATCTTGTGTATATCCTACCAGCAATTCCACTGGTAGACCATGTCAAATAGAAATGTTCATCTTTGACACGTTCTTCAAAAATATACACAAGAATGTTCACAGAAAAACTATTTGAATTAAGCAAAAGCCATGCCCATTAATATTAGAAAGGATAATTTATCTGTGGTATGGTCAAAGAATAAAGTATTATATAGTGATGCGAAGAAACAAGATATTACTTCAAAGCAAAACATGGACACATTGCACTGATATGTTGAGAAAAATAAGTCAAAGGAGAGCAATATATTATGCACTACTCCATTTAAATGAAGTGCAGAAGATAGGTACAACTTACTGTGTTAGAAGTATGCATAAGTGTTATCTTTGTGGGAAGGTCATGATTGAGAAGGAGGGTGAAGCCTCGGGGGTGCTGGTTATACAGGTGAGTTCATCATGCTCTGTTCAATATTTTCACATAGTGTTTCAACAAAGTTTTTTTGAAAAGTAAATACTTGTATAGGGAAAAAACACACACATACACACAAAATTAAAAGACAAGCCATGAACTAGTTAATAATCATGCATATAACTGAACACAATTTAATACATACAACATATGAAGAATTCTTATAAATCAATAAGAAAAAGATAGTTTGTCATGTCCGATCCCATGGATTGCAGCACGCCAGGCTTCCCTGTCCATCACCAGCTCCCAAAGCCTACTCAAACTCATGCCCATCTAGTCGGTGATGCCATCCAACCATCTCATCCTCTGTTGTCCCCTTCTCCTCCTGCCTGCAATCTTTCCCAGCATCAGGGTCTTTTCCACTGAGTTGATTCTTCGCATCAGGTGGCCAAAGTATTGGAGTTTCAGCTTCAGCATCAGTTCTTCCAATGAATATTCAGGACTGATTTCCCTCGGGATAGACAGGTTGGATCTCCTTGCAGTCCAAGGGACTCTCAAGAGTCTTCTCTAACACCACAGTTCAAAAGACAGCTACTTCTCTAAAAATGTGCCAAGTATATAAACAGGTAATTCACAGAAGGTAACCAAAGGGGCTGAAAACATAAAATTTGATCAAAATTACCATTTATTTATAGTCTATGTAATTCCAGAGCATGATTGCATCACGAATTAACTATTAATCTTATTGTTTGCCCATATGTGATATCTCCCAACTCTCTATCCCCAAGTCATTTATAACATTTTATTCTTTGTTAAAATTTTGTTCTTTTTGTTTTTCAGCAGTTTTAATATACTGTGAATAAGTGTGGTTTTTAGCATTTTTTCTTGCTTGGGATTTAGTAGTTCTACTATTTAAGATTTGTGATTTTCATCAAATTTGGAGTGTTATTATATAAAAAAATCGTATTGATTTTTTTCAGATATTATTCTGTCTCATTCTTTTTGGGGGACTCTGATTACATATCATTATATTGCTTGATATTCTCTCAAAGTATTGACATTCTATTTCATTTTTATTTTAGCCTTTTCCCTTTGAGCTTCATTTTGGGTAATTTAAAAATTGAACTGTCATCAAGTTCATTGATCCTTTCTTCTGCAGTGTTCATTCTGATATTTAGTCCATCTAATATATTTTGTGGTTTAACATTTTTGGTTTCATTTATAATCTCTATATGTTAATTATTGTATGAGGTACATGTTTTTTATCTATGAATAATTGTTAAACACAATTTTTTGCCACTGAGTTGCTTTTGGAACTTTTTCAATATCTGTTGGCCATATTCATGTGAGTCTACTTTGGACTCTATCCTGTTCTATTGATCTATATGTCTAACCCTCTACAAAATTATACTATTTTAATTGTTTTAACTATATAGTAAGTATTATAATCATATAATGGGAATCCTCTAACTTTATTCTTATTTTTTAAAAGTTGTTTTCAGCTGTTATAGTTAAAATCTTTGATACACATTTTAGGATCAGCTTGTCTTTATCTCGAATATCCTGCTGGAATTTTTAAAGAAGTTTTATATCAACTAGCAGACAATTGACAGCTTTACTGTATATTTTCCATCCATAATCATAGTATGTCTCTCCATTTATTTAAATTTTATTTCCTTATTTAGAGATTTGTAGTTTTCAATATATGTATTCTGTACACATTTTATTATATTTACATGTGAGTATTTTATTTGGTCAGGACTATTGTAAATTCTACTGTGTTTTAAATGTTCAATTTCATATTGTTAATATTTGTATAAAGAAATGTTTGATTTATACACTCACAACAAACTATTTAAAAAGGAAACTTGGAAAACAATCCCTTTCATAATAGAATGAATAAAATTAAAATACTTAGGAAAAAGCTTAACTAAGAATGTGAAAGCTTTGAGTACTGAAACTACAAAATATTGATTAAACTAGTTAAAGAAGATTTTGCATGTTTATGGATCAGAAGACTTAATATTGTTAAAGTGTTCATACTACCCAAAATGATCAATAGATATACAGATGCAATTCCTATCAAAATCCCAGTGGCATTTTTATAGAATTTGCAGCACTATTCATAATAGTCAAGATGTGAAAACAACCGTAATGTCCATTGGCAGATAAATGAATAAAAAAGATGTACAGACAATGAGATACCATTTGGCTTTAAAAAGGAAGAGAAGGAAGAGGATTCTGTAGTATTCAACAATATGGTAGAACCTTGAGTGCCTCATTCTGAAATAAGCCAAATACAACACAATTTAACGAAGTCCAAAGTAGTAAATTTAGAATCAAAGAGCAGAATGCTGGTTGTTGGGCTGGGAGAGAGAGAAATGGGGAGTTACCAATCAATGCACATAAGGTTTCAGCTAAGGAAGATGAATAACTTCTAGATATTTGCTGTATCACATTGCGCTCATAATCAACAACATAAGACTGTATTTTACACTTAAAAAACTAAGAAGGTAGATCTCATGTTAAGTGGTCTTACAATGAAATAAAAATTTTAAAGCTAAATTGAAAAAATGAATTTATTTTTTATCATCATGGAGTAAAATTCTGTGAAAACTTGTTTTAAAGTCAAGAGCAAGTTAGAAAAAAGAAAAGAAAGAAATACGCTTGATGTGTCTTGTCACCATGCTAAACTTACTCACTAGTTATTATTAGAACTTTTTTGGGTGGATTATTTGAGACATTTTTATGTGCACAATCAGGTCACCTGTAATCTGTGACAATTTTAGTTTTTCTTTTGTAATTTTCTTCTCTTTTGTTTCCTTTTCTTGCCCTGTTCCACTAGCTAAAATTTCCAGTACCATGCTGAAAAGAAGTGATGAATGCAGACATCCTTTCCTTTTTTTCCACGCTTATGGCGAAAGCATTCATTTTATCACTAAGTATGGTGTAAGCTATAACATTTTTATAGATATTCTTCAGCAGTTTGAGGAAGTTTCCTTTTGTTGTTAGCTTTCTGAGAGCTTTTGTCATAAATAACTGTTGACTCTTGTTGAATGTGTTTTTTTCCCCATCAGTTGATCTAATCATTTAAACTATTTATATATGTAAACGTTTATATATGGAAATTCTCATTTAAGCTAGCTGAAGCCTAGCTTAAAGAATTTTTAGCATAACCTTGTTAGCACATTTGTTGATATTTCCTTGTTATTGTTTGAAGGAGATGTCTAGAATTATGGTTATTTCTCTTTTAAATATTTGGTGGAATTTGTCAGTAAAACCATATGGACCTTGAAAGTTCCTTTGCAGCCATATAACATAATTTTTAAAATTTTAGCTACTGAATTTTCTAGCTCTAGAATTTCTATCTTGGCTCTTTTTCATAGCTTCCAAATGTCTCCTGGGATTCTTTGCCTATTCATTTATTCCCTTCATCTTTTCCTTGTATATCCTCAAGGCTGAATACAATTAGAAAAAAAAAAAATTCTGTCTTATTACAACATCTGCTTCATCTATGGGTCAGTGTTTGTTGACTTTTTTGATGACTGATATTTTTATCTAACTTCTTTACATGCTTCGTAAGATTTTATTATAATAATTATATATTTAATTATAATGGAGATGGAATTATGCTCCTATTTTGTTTTACCCTAGAGGTTGTAAACACTTTTTATATGTAATAGATAAAGATAAGAGAATAATCGAGGATTGGTCCCCAACATTAAAAAACTGACCTTTTTTGTTAGTTCCATTCCCAACTTCCAGTTCTGCTGCAGTAGGCACTCATGATTAAGAGTCAGTCTCTTCATATCAGTGTCTGATCCTGAAGCCAGGAGGAGATGGTCTTCAGGAGGAGTATCACCCTTGGATTGAGCTGTTTCAGGTCTATTTCAAAGTCCCTCCAAATACTTGAGAGTGTTCTTACTAGTTTTGGGATCTGCTTTCATTGACCATTTTAAAACAAAATTGTGAGGTGATTGTTGAAATCATTATTTTAAGCAAATTATTAGTGCATGTGGAATTTTCCTGATTCTAATCTGTCCCATCTCCTCCAATCAGAGCTATTAGCTCCACTGACTTCTGTGGACTCAATAAAGGGAAAACATTCTTCTTCTCTTGCTTGTACCTAGGTCCAATAATTTAGCCTCCTTCCAGAAGCTGCCAGAAGTTGCTGCTCACCTTTGAGGAACTCTCTCTGTAAGTTAGCTCAAGGCTTCTTTATGCACACTCCTCTTTGATAGTATGATAGGTAATGCGACGGTTTATGTGTCAGCTAGGTGCCTACATATTTGGTCAAACATTGTTTTGGGTGTGTCTGTGAGATATTTTGGGTGAGATTAACATTTGAATCATAGACCTAGTAAATTTCCCTTCCTAATGTGGGTGGCCTGCATCCAATCAAGGAAGGCTTGACTAGGAAAAATGTTTTCCTCTATCTGAGGTAAGATGGAACGTCTCCTATTTGACTGCTTTAAGCTGGGACATCAGTTTTTCTGCCCTTCAGACTTGAACTGAAACATTGGCTCTTCTTGGGTCTCAGGACTGTCAATTTTCATACTAGAAACACATCAGTTCTTCTGGATCTCCAGCTTGCCAACTGCAGATCTTGGGACGTCTCAGCCTTATACATACAAGCATAACTCTATGTACACAGGCATACCTTGAAGATATTGCTGGTTCAGTTCCAGTCTACCACAATAAAGTGAATATTGTGATCAAATGAGGCAGATGAATTTTTGGTTTTCCAGTGCATGTAAAAGTTATGTTGACACTATATCGTAGTCTATTAAGTGTTCAATAGCATTATGTCTGAAAAAGTCAATGAACATACCTTAATTTTAAAATATTTTATTAATAAAATGTTAACTATTATCGGAGCCTTCAGTGAGTCATAATCTTTTTGCAGGTGGAGTTTTGAAGTATTGTGAAAATTATCAAAACATGACACAGAGACACAAAGTGAACAAATGCTATTGAAAAAAATGATGCAATGGACTTTCTTGATCCAGGGTTACCACAAACCATCAATTTGTAAAAAAACAAAAAAAGCACAATGTCTTCCAAGAACAATAACACAAAGTATGTGAAATGAAAGTGTTAGTTGCTCAGTTGTGTCTGACTCCTTGTGATCCATGGACTGTATGCCTGCCAGGCTCCTTTCTCCATGGGATTTTCCAGGAATACTGGAGTGTGTTGCCCTTTCCTTCTCCAAATATGTGAAGGGTTAAAGAAAGAAAGATACTTATGTGAAAAATTAGAGTAATGATGGATAGATAATATAGAAAAGCATATTCATATTTGTTGAATTACCAGGCCTAACTGGATCCCAATTAATAATCAAAACTGTGAAAGTTTCAAAGCTACATCCAAGGAAATATTTAACTAAGAGAAGAACTGGAAAATGAGAGATATTTTGAAATGATTGTAAGGCTATCCTTATAGGAGATATTAGGTTTGTTCTTTGTTGATTCGGAGAGCAGACCTAGAGCCAATGAACCAAAGTTTCAGTTCATTTCAGTTCAGTCGCTCAGTCATGTCCGCCTCTTTGCGACCCCATGAATCACAGCACGCCAGGGCTCCCTGTCCATCACCAACTCCCAGAGCTTACTCAAACTCATGCCCATTGAGTCGGTGATGCCATCCAGCCATCTCATCCTCTGTCGTTCCCTGCTCCTCCTGTCCCCACTCCCTCCCAGCATCAAGATCTTTTCAAATGAATCAGCTCTTCGCATGAGGTGGCCAAAGTATTGGAGTTTCAGCTTCAGCATCAGTCCTTCCAGTGAACACCCAGGACTGATCTCCTTTAGGATGGACTGGTTGGATCTCCTTGCAAAGTTTAGGGAGGTCTATTTTTGCCTCAGTTAATTCATTCAACAAATATCCTTTGAGGAGTTACTATATGGCAGGCACTGTTCTTGACAGCTGAGATATATCAATGAACAAAGAAAATAAATGTCATCTCCTTATCTAGCAAGGGAAATACAGGTAATAAGAAATCCAAGAAATCAATGGAAAGAAGTGGAAAAACTGACCAGATTCCCAGGCAGAATCTTAATAATTATTTGGCATGCTTTTGAGGAGATTCCTAAAGTAGAAGAGAGGGGATCAGAAGTTTCTTCTCATTGCAGGATGCTCTGGGTTTCTGACAAATCCAATTATCTGCAAGCAATATCAAAAACTTTGTTACCAGTATTCACTGAAAATTAGAATGAGTTAATTCCTTCCTTGAGTGTCAAATTATGGGGGTCACTGTTACCATTATAAGTCAACAATTTGGTTTCAACCTTTAGGTTTTACACATAGTATGCCACTTCTCCATCCCCTCCACATCTTAACTAAAACACTGCTTCTTCATCCCTTGACTCTTAATTCTAAATTAGGTCCCTTTATACTTGATCTTCATTATCCTTTAATTTTCTTGCCAAGCACTCCTCTCAATTTGCAATTACTTCCTCTCTGTGTGTGATTATTTGTGTAGTGTCTATAACTCCACTGTTCTGAAAGCTTCATAAGAGTAGGGGCTGTGTCTGTTCTCTTCACCACTTGGTATGAAGGACCTACATCAGTCCTTGACACAAGATCAAGTGCCCGTTAAGTGTTTACTTGGTGGGGAATAATGATTGAGTATGCTTCCCTGGTGATTCAAATGGTAAAGAATCTGCCCGCAATGCAGGAAACCCCAGGTGTGATCCTTGGGTTGGGAAGATCCCCTGGAAAGGGGAATGACTATTCACTCTAGTGTCCTTGCCTGGAGAATTCCACGGACAGAGGAGCCCGGTGAGCTACAGTCCATGGGGTTGCAAAGAACCAGACACAACTGAGCGACTAGCACTCCATGTCAAGGATTAACTGAGTAGGATCCTTGGAGAACAGAAATTGTTCATCTTCAAGTTATCAAGAGTGCTGAGTGAGAGACTTCCCTGGTGGTTCAGTGATAAAGAAGCTGCCTGCCAGTGCGGGAGACACAAGTTCGATCCCTGGTCTGAGAAGATACCATATGCCACGGAGCAACTAATCCCAAACGCCACAGCTGTTTGTTTTAGAGCCTGGGGGCCACAACTACTGAAGCCTGTGCATCCCAGAGACCCTGCTCTGCAGTGAGAAACGCCACGACGATGAGAAACCCGTGCAGGGCAACCAGAGTGCAGCCCCACTCCCTGCAGCTAGAGAAATGCCCGTGCATAAGGATGACCCAGTGCAGCCAAAAATAAACAACTCTCCAACTATCCAACCCTGAAGTTTGAAATTCATGCTCAGCTGTTGATCCAAAATTGGCTGAAGATGGGAGAATGTCTGTGTACGGAGGGAGTGCTGGGAGCCAGTGACCTCCGCTAGAGGCCCAGCCCCCTCCGGGGACCGCGTTCCCCTGCCTGCATCGCATCCTCCCCCACGTGCACGGGGTCCCTGGAGACCCGGGCGCTGAAGGAGGCTGCAGAGCCTCCCGGTGCAGAGCTGAAATGCTGACAGCCTTCTGAGTGCAACGGTCACCACAGTAACTTTTCGAAACCTCCCACGGCGTGTGTGGGGGAGGGGAAACCAAAAATCCCAAATATAATTTAATTTCCAGGGTAAACACTTTCATGCAAAAATGGCCAAGGCGTTCTTTGAGGCGAGGCTGCCTTCTTCAGCATGACCACACTGCCCCCTTGAGCATTCTGCTGAAATCCTGCGCAGAGCTCCAACTTCACAAGCGATCTTCCAGAGCCTGGATCCCTGCGGAAGAGGTGAGGATCTAGAAGCAGGAATGACAGGAAGGAGGAGGCTGAAACAGCTTTGCCTTCTCAAGAGGGCCCGAAGTGGACAATCAAGGCGTGAGTTGTTAGGGAACATTCGCTTGATCTTGAAAGACTCATGAGCCAAGTGCATAGTCGCTGGTCAAAATCAGGGATGCCCACTGGCCCATCTGAAACCCAATAAGGTTGCCCCGCTCCAGGCATCCTATTCTGGTAAAACTTTTCCGCATTTATGATGTAGGACATATCAGAGGCTATGCTAAGTCCATTACACCTATTTCCTTACTTAATTGTCATTTTCTGGGGTTGAGGGAGAACAAGGAAGAGGCCCTGGTGGCTGAGGTCCTTTTCAGTAACCAGGTGAGCAGCAAACGGCTTCTCAGAGGCTTGAGCCCCACTGTGTGGGACTGTGCTGTGAGGTCCAGGAGAGCCCAGTTGCTAGTTCTGCTGCCATCAGCTCCATGACTTTGAGCTGGCTGTCTTCTATCTGTCCACCTTCCACTTCCCCTCTTTAAAGTGAAGGGACTGCATTAGACCCCCTCTCAGGATTAAAGAGCTAAATTTCTATGGCATTGACAGTGTAACAAGAATTAGTTCCACATAGATTAGCAAGTCAGATAACAGCACTGGAAGGAGACAAATAGGAAGTGATCGGCAGTGGTAGGGATAGATGCCCACTTCGCGTGGGGCACAGTGATAGGGAACCTGGAGCCTGGGAAACCTGAATATGGGGTGGAGTCCTAGACAGAGGAGCTAGGGCCAGATGTGTGTCCTATAATCTCAGATTCTCCTTGCTTCCTAATTTGGACTCAAAGTAGCCTTGCACAGGTTGTTAAGTCTGTTAGCTGGTCCATCTTAGATCAAAGGCAATGTATGCTACAATTGATCAGTGTCATTTATAGAACATTCTCATTAGAAATGACTTGAAGTTGTTGGGGTACAGTGTTTAAAAACTGAGAAAGTAAATGAAATTAAAAGGTCATTTATGTTCCCCTCCCTGACAAATCTGTCTGTCTCCTTCAGGATTATGGAGCAGACAGTAAGACCCAGTCACTGATCATAATGAAATGCTGAGGTTGGAAAATTGCTTCTTATAGTAATGTTTATGACATATTGAGCCTCGTCTCTGTTATCAGCATTAGTTAAATGTTTGCCAAGAAGTTGCCAAGTTTTCATTCCTTTGCTTGTAAATATTGCAGTACTTGAGGTCTTCGGTGCTTTAATTCAAACTCTGTCTCTTTCTGTCTCTCGGTCACACACACACACACACACACACACACACTCATACACACACACATTGATCCACCATAAATGCTGAGCACCACAGTCTTATTCTAGAAGAAGGGATATAAGTTCATTTCAACTTTACCCTCAAGAAATTCTTAGGGTATAGCACAAGAAAACAAAAGGAGCAACCATTACAGGATAGACTGGTCACGAGGGAGCTGGGCAGGATGCTGTGAGGCTCAACAACTCACAGTAGCCTGGAAAAGTAAAAATGGTTAGAAAAACTATCATGAGGAAGTGGCAAATCCAGCCTGACAGATAAGAGTGGGAAGCATGTTCTAGGCAGAGGGACTATAATGAGCAAAGATCCTGCTGCACGGAACCGTTGTGAATTATTCAGGGAAATGCATGAAGTTATTCTGGCAACCAAGAGGATGACTGTGGGAAAGTCACTGAAGATAAATTTGGAGAGGTGGGCAGGGGACATATAAAAATGACTTTTAAATATTTTATAAACTATTTAGTTCATCCTTAAGGAATTTTATCCTAAAGAAATTTGGAAGCCACTGAAGGATTTCCTGAAATGTAATCATCCTTAAGAAAAACTCAGAAAACATTTCAAAGGCATCAGTGCTCAAAACATAAACAAAACTAAGAGATAGTATGTCAATGAGGATTAATACAATAAGTGATCAGAATTTTTAAACTGTTGACAATTTCTGTGTTTTATCATTGTAGGATAGTATGCATAATATAATCTGTACTTGATTTTTAATGTGTTTATTGGGTGATGAGAGCATCTATGAATCAGCTTCTTCAGTTTAGAACATTTTTGTACAAACAGTAAATGATTCCATCTTCTTTGCATCTTCTCCACTTTGACAGGATGTGGTCAAACCACTTGCACTTTCCAGGGCCCCATCTTGTTTATGTGTTTTCCCCACTTTGCAGTTAGCGAGTGAAAACAATTGTTCGCAGGATTTTGAACAGGGTGAGCCTTTCTTTCACCAGCTTTATCTTGTGAAATTCCAGTATCATTCTCCAGTTTTTCCTTGGAAACAAAAGCCACTAAAGCATATCTTTGAAGAGTTTGAAATTCAACAAAGAGACAGTAACATAAACTGAAAATAGAACCGGAAAACTTATTTGTTCTTTCCCTGGAGCTCTTGTGCAGACAAGGAATTATGATGCAACTTCACTGGCTGACCATAAATTGTCCAATTTCTTCACGCCTCCAAGCTGACGCCAACCTGTCATCAGGATCTGGTCTTGATCTTTCCAGTCTGGTTCTTCACTTTTTAAACTAAAGGCTGGATCTTTCCAGTCTCTTTCTGATTAACTTAGGATCTGGCTTTTTTCAGTCAAACGTCTGCCCTTTCAAGAACTGATCTAAAAATGCTGGGTGTCCTGGGACTTGCAACAACTCAATGAAAGTCAGGCAATGGAAAAATCATGTAACTTAAACCAAACAGTTCCCATTTGCTCTTAGACTTAGGAGCTCCTCCTGGATAAAATACACTCCTACTTCAGTGTTACTTCACTGAGAACTTTCCTGAGCACCTTACTTAAGATTGCAACCTGCCCCACCTCCAGTCCACTTGTGCCACCCTAATTGTTGTGAACCTTTTATTGCAATTTATTTATTTTAATTATTGCCTGCTTTCGATTCCCTTATATATGTATAAATGTGTACAGTAAGAAATGTGTAAATAAACATACACAATGACATCTATATTTCAATAAAGACAAGTAGGTAGGTAGATACAGATGAAGATATAGATAGCTCATAGGTAAGTAGGTACAGACAGCTTTGTGTTTATGTGACATAGGGAGAGATAGAAAACAGTGAAACAGAGTCAGCCAGATGATGATCACTATGAATACGCTTCTAGACACAACGGTTTCTGTAGAAATAATAAACATATCCAATCTAACAATTACTGATGGAATCACAGAGGAGTGTTTGGAATTGAGACTCTTCCAGGAAACCCAGGCTGGTCTCTGATGCTCTCACGGAAGGAATGGTGACCCTACCCCCACCCCCCGCTCCTTACCTGAAATATCAGGCTGAGGTCCAGAACGGTCTATACATAGAGCTGCATCCAAATCACAGACCTTGTCATCAGTCTTCCTTGGACAGGTGAAGTGGAAAACAAGGGGGTGCTTCTCTCTGGCTGTGCCAAAGGATGGCTTGGGGGGCTTTTATCACAGTCCCATCTCTAAGACTAACCCATTAGAAATGTAACTGAAGTAAAAACTATGGTGAGAATGAAAATATTCTAGGACACTTCCATGGTTACCCAACCCCACTCCAACCTTCTCATGAGATGGTCACTCTAAAGCTCTCCTCTATGGAAACTCTAGAACTAGAGCGCCCTTCTAATTTCCCCAAGTGATCCACAAACTACAAAGTAATTTCCACTCTGGTAACCTCTAGACCTCAATGATACAAGTACTTCAACAATCAGGGCACTTTGGAAACTTGAATCCTGAAAGAAGGCCGTTATTTAAATAGATTTCCCTCCAGAAATCCTTACAACTATGATCTCTTTCTCTGTTGCTGTCTCTCTCTCACACACATGCACACAACATAAGTTATTGGTTAGTTTCCTATGGCCTCAGTGAGCATCATTCACTTCTGCTGGTTATAGATTCACTGGAATAATCATCTACATAAATGCAAAACCCTGCTTATGCAACTGTGAACTGGATTTATGCAAGACTTTTCTCTTTTTAGGTGAATGTGTGCAAAGGTACAGTTTATTCCATTTTCCCTTAGGGAGTCTACATATCCATGTTGTGTGCAATGAGCATGTTGCTATGGTAATGATTATGGCTTTATATTAAGTAGCAAGAAAATCAGCATCAAGAAAACAGCTTTGTTTTACCATTCAGTGACACTCCCTTCGCCTCCCCTTCTGCAGTCCCTAGACCCAGAATTCCTTCCTACAAGTATAATTTAGCTATGACCCTGATCTGGGTGGCCACTTGCAACAATTATGGGTGGTATAAAATGGGCTAAAGTCTATTAAGTTACTGCTCCTACTCTTCAAAGGGTTAAAATGGTATATGATAATAGAACAAACACAGCCAATAGAGGTTTAATTTCTGTCTGTGATCTGTAGTGGATGCTTTATGTGAATTTGAATGCTTTTTTTCTTTTCTTAACTTTGCATCTCAGCTTACTTCTCACTAGGATGATAGTGGTTTTGTTCCCAGATGCTCTCAGTGTTTCCAGGTTCTCTCTAGCCTTAACCTTCTATATGCTATATTAGAAATGACACCACCTATAGAAGTAACTAGACCTGGATTTTAATCCTTGATAGATACCATCATCAACTCTGTTATCTCTGACAAATTCACATCTCTAACCTGAAGTTTTTCTTATCTTAAATTTTAAAAGATGGTAGTTCTCCAGATTCTACTAAAGTCTGGAATAATGTGTGTAAAGTGCCTGGTCCACAACTGATATTCAACAAAAAGCACCATTTCGTTTGTGTTTATTTAGTTACTTTTCATTCAACAAATACTATTCAGTTTCTATGAAGCTCTGGGCTGCATGATGAATAAAACAGTGATTTCCATCACGGAATTTGCAATCTAGTGGGTCAAAGAGAAAATAACAAACTGGAGACAAATGCAAAATTTCAATGGCAATAGGCACTAACATGGAACTGGAAGAGGCTATAAGAGGATCTGACTTAGTCAAAGAAGTCAGAAGAGACTCATTGAGGTCACTTCAAGGTCAAGTGACCCTTGAGCAGAGAGATAATGTAGGAATATAAGTTAACTAGGTGGAGAGAATAGGGCAGAGTGTTCTGGGCAGAGGGGACAGCAGGGACAAAATCCTGTAGCAGGAGAAGTTTGATGCAGTCAGGGGATTCATAGAACTCACTGTGACTGGAGCAGAGAGAGAGAGAGATGAAGTGGAGGGAGGGTTAAAGATTAACCATTGAAGGGACTTGGAGGCCATGTTAACAGATTCTGTATGATGCTGAGAGCAAAGAAAGCTATTAGAAGATGTGAAGCAGGAAAATGACATGATCAAATGTGCATTTTGAGATCACTCTGGTGTGAAGATCAGATTGAAGGAGAGTGATGCAGAGTGACCATGAGTAGATGAGGGAAGAGGCAGCAGTCTTCCAGGCAAGAGGTGGCTTGGGCAGATGGTGGTGACCAAGATGTAGAGATATGATGGATTTGGGGATTATTGTGGGGGGGTGAGGGTGTGTAGACATCTTTGATGAAAGATTTGCAGTGGGAGGTGACAGAAAGAAATTCATGGATTCTGGATTGCAAAAGCAAATGAATGTTCATGCTATTTGCGAAAACATGAAACCCAGGTCTGGGATTGTTTGGAAGGAGGGCAGTACTGAAGAGCACTATGACATAGATTTGGAGCCGCTGAGATTTAATCCTCTAAGTCATCCAAGATGCACATTTTACCAAAGACAAGTATCTTTAGAGATACCCAACAAGGGTAGGTGCCCACTGACAAGACAAGATCCCATGAATGCACTGTAGGAATCTTCTGCACAATTCTTGCCTCTCCACCATCCATTATGCACGCAGACACAGAATAGCCTTTACCAGTGCAGATCGATTTGGGTTGTTATTTGTTTAAAATCTTGCAGTTACCACCCACTACTTGTAGTATTCTGACACTTGGAATATGGTGGCAGGGTGCCAGGTCAGCAGTCATGCAAGGGCTAAAGAACACTGTATAAATTCCCGGGTGGCTCAGTGGAAAAGAATCCACCAGCGATGCATGAGAAGATCCGATGGAGGAGGAAATGGCAACCCACTTCAGTATTCTTGCCGGGAAAATCACATAGACGGAGGAGCCTGGAGGGCCACAATCCATGGGTTCATTAAAGAGTCAGACATGACTTAGCAACTAAACAACAACAACAACAAATTAATTTCCTAGGGCTGCAATAATAAAATACCACACAACGGGTGGCTTAAAACAACAGCAATTGTCTCACATTTCTGGAGATATAGGTCTGAAATCACAGTGTTGGCAGGGCCCTGCTCACTCTGAAGACTAGGGAAGAACCCTCCCTTGCTTCTTCCAGCTTTTGGTAGCCTCAGACATTTCTTGGCTTGTGGTCATACTGGAATCACTGCCTCCAGCTTCACACGATTGTCTTCCCTTGGTGTCTGTGTCCAAATTTCCCTCTTTGCATAAAGACAACCATCATGCTGAATTCTGGGATCCACCCTATACGAGTGTGATCTCATCTTACCTTGACTCAGGACATCTGAAATGACCCCATTCTCAAATAAGGTCACATCCTGAGGTACCAGAGATTAGGACTTCAATGTATCTTTCAAGGGGTGGAGGCACAACTTATTCCATAACAAATGCTTTTATAACTATCATTTGGGAAGTTCACTCTTTGCATTCTTTTGTTCAATTTCCCTTTTCCATGTCTTCTTCATCTTTTAATAGAAATTTTCCTTCCAATTCAGAGTCCTCAAACTCTGTTAGGGTAACTTCCAGCTGTTCCCTCTTCTCAGGAAAACTATCCATTTAGCATCCATACCATTACAGGTGTAGGGTTCCCAAAGTCTGTGTTCCTACACCCAACATACAGGTGATTGACTTACAATGAAGAGCTGATCCTTCATGGGCTGAAGTCTCCATTCCGAAACTTGGATCTGAGACTGAGAAAGACATTCAGGCTCTTTCCTGGTGGCTGGAGTTGTTCCATCTGAGAGCTGCCGCCTGTAGCCATCATCTCCCATGTGAACTGAGAAGCAGAGAAAGCCAGTGTTGAGCAAGGAGAACAAAAAGAAGCATTCCTGGAACAGAACAGAGACGGGAGACAAGCAGTATGGCTGTGGGTATGCCAGTTCCTGGTAAATACTCACCTCTTCCATTGTACTAAATTCTCCTACTTTTTTTTTAACTGCTAGGTTCAATAGGTTCAGTTAAAATTAGCTATAAATACATGCATTCTATCAAAATATAATCTTAAAGAAAATTTTGATAAGGGTCTACATACTGACATGTGAAGGTTCCACTTGCTTTATATTCCAGGACAACCTAGAGCTAGAAGTCTTAACCCAAATATATAAGTCTAAGGGGTGGAAATTCTAGGCTACGGCAGGCAGGAGGCTGGGTCTTTTGGAGGATGGGGAGTAGTCTAACTGCTACTAAAATCACATTGTGTAAGGAGAGGCCAGAATTGTTTAGTCATTTGCAAACTTGAGCATACATGAGAGACCCCTGAAAGACTTGTAAAAATTCGAAGAGCTGGGACCACCTCTAAGTTTATAATTTGTTAGGTCTGGGGTGGTTTGTGAGAGTTCACTGTTCTAACAGTATCCCAGGTGATGCTGGTTGAGGATTACATTTTGAGAACTACTCGTTGTGACATCTGGCATTACTTCAGAGCCAGATGCTGTACCAGGGTTGGGGTGGAGGTGTGGTCCTCAGGCAACCCAATGCAGGAGGATTCCTCCCCTACATGGACCAACGTTGCAGATGGTGTTCGTTTTTACAAAAAAGCATTTGGAGAAATTTAGAGGAGGCATGTAGGATGCATGATTTAAAATCCTTCTCTGATTATTCCTAGAAAAAAAAATCCTGATGGTACTCAGAAAAGACTGCTGGCTTCCAAGTTTATATATATATTATGTCTTTGGGTCTTAGGTTTCTTACTTACTCTTAAATAAAAGTTTTAAATTATTTTATATTCTGCATTCTTCTTGGCTCTAACCTCCTCAGACCCATGATTTTGCTCAGGTTTGCTCCTGAAACTTTTATGAGTGATCTTTCCTAAGAGACTAATCCAGAAACCAACTCCAACTGCTTCAGTCCTCACCCTGCTGAGGGCCAGAGTGACAGTTATTGTGTGAAGCATGTACACGGTGCAATAGTCTCTGGGGAATGCATGACAGAAAAGTAAAACCAAGAGGAAATGTTCCCAGAGGGGAACAGCCGTCTCTTCAAACTCTTGAAACGTTTACACTGGATTGTGATGAAGCTGTTACAGTCCTCTAGAGCACCTCAAGTACGTGGCTTAGCTGGTGGCTAAGCATCTGGGCTGTTGGAAATCACACTGCAATGGCTTGGGTCCAGCAGAACATAGCAATAATTGATATCTAGCAAAAATTTTCCATCCCATCAAACGTGTCAATCAAAGGATTATTCCCTTGTGCCCAGATGGCTCAGACAAGATGTAATTTGATAGAAGCACGAATCCGCCATAGTCTTAAGAAGTGCACACAGCAGTCCTCAAAGGCCCAGGAGCATTTAGAAAGTGCACTCAGGTTGAGTCTACACCATTCAACCAAGCAGGTCTTGCCTTTCAAAGACCCACAAAGCAAAGAGACAAGACAAATATTCACGCAGGCAGGAGATTTCTAAGAGTTGGGATTGGGGCAATGGAGAGGAAAACAATTTGCTGTTTGTTCTTCATTCCAAGTCTTCCTGGACTAGAAGCTTCAATTTCTCTCTCTTCCAATATCCTGAGACATTAGAATACAATACAATATCCTGAGTATATTAGGAGAAGAATGAGTCTGGATGTTAAAATAAACAAATACAATGAATAATATCAATAATTTTGTACTCTGTGCAAGACGATGCCCTTCACACTAGGGAATCACAGATGACTGAGACATAGGCCTTGCTCTCAAAGATCTCACATCCTCACCGGAGAGAGACATTTAGAGACAGCACTCCAGGAGCATAATAATGGAAGCATTGCAGCATGTCATACATGCAGAGAAGAAAGAAAGGGACCTAGCCTACCTGGGGTGTGACTGATTTGATGGCAAATATCTGATGCAAAATATTCCTCTTATAACCCAGCTCAGTGTGCTGGAGTGGGAGGGGCTGCCCAGACAGCTGCTCTTAGGCCCAATTTCTGTGTGCCTGGGAGAGGGCTTCTCAGAAAACAGCCATGAGCACCTGCTCATGGACATTTCATTTTGAGGCCTGAGTTGTTATTCTGAAAGAGTGGTGCACACATCAGCTGCACCAGAATCACCAGGGGTGTTTGCTAACCACTCGAGTCTTGGACCCCTTAATAGATCCAGAGAGTCACAAACTGTCCAGGAGAATGAATCCTTACAAAGAAGGGAGGTGTGGAATGGAGAAGAGAGGATCGTGAACATTTATCTCCATCAATCCCTCAACTGTATAACCTATATCAAGAAGGCTAGAAGCAAAGTGAGGACCAGAATTTGCAAGGTTTTGAAAGATAAACATTTTTCTTCTCTTTACCCTCTACAAGACAATAAAGAAAAATACGTACTGCTAGACATAAAGAAAAAAATATATATTGCTTTCCATGATGAATTTTAACAGTGTGAGTGTTTGAATTATATAATGTATAGGAATAGTCAACATAGACCTATACAACTTGAAATGTAGTAGGTAAAATAGATGTCTTTCCTGCCGAAAATCTTAGAACATTTAACAGATTTTATGTTTCTTGTGAATATCCAAGAAGCTGTGCTTCAGTTAAACTCAGCTGAAGATAACACAATCACTATTGTCATTTTAATCAGCAAGAGACTTGATACAGGGAGTTGGGGACTTCCAATGTTGCCTGAATACTAGCAAAGCAAGCTCCATACTGGGGCTCCAGGGAAAGCATTCAGAGCCACAGCAGAGACTCAGCTTGCTGAGGGAACCCAAGCAGAGTCAGGAAGCTGAGCATTCAGGAAATTGCCACCAAAACCATACCTAATGCCAGTTAAACGGAGGCCTCCTTGCCTAGTTTCTTGAGTCCCTGGTGCAAAAATGCATCTTACCAGAAGCCCAAGTCATATCTGGACTCTAGTGTAAAAGAGTTTGGGAAATATAGTATTAAAGTAATAAGCTAGAGGGCTGCTGGGGCAGTGATACAGTGAGGCCATCTGTCACCCACACCACAGGCAGACCTGGTTACACAGCATTTCCAGAAATTATTTACGGCTATAGAACCATTTACTTCAGAAACATTTTGAGAGACAGTGTTCCAGGGAACACGTTTGGGAAGTGTTGACCTGGTTCTGCCTTCTCATTGATGAGGAAGGAACTAATGTCCAGAGAGGAGGCCATTTGGCTGACACCATCCAGTGAATCAGCAGCAGAGTGGGGATGGGACCAGGTCTCCCATTCCTAGGGGTCTAGCCTTGCTGCTTGCACTGCTTTCTGTAGCTCTCCCTCCATCCTGAAGTTTCCTGCCAAATGGACCATTTGGAAAGTGGTCCTGTGAGACCAAAAGCAAAGAAAAGGCTCTTAAGGAAGCCTGAACCAAACTCCTGAATTATGCAACAATAGAGCAAGTTAATAAGCTCTCCTGAACCTCCAATTAAGTACAAGGATAATTACACCCTGGAGTTAGGAGAACAGCTGAGACTGGGAGTATTACAGGAACTGTCAGTAACTGAGCTGCTTTTGAATTCCGGCATTTCATTCTTGTGCCTTCTAGGGCAGAAGAAGGAGGAGGAGGAGAAAGCTGTTTGGTCTCAGCTCTCTTTGGACAGCCTGTAATAGATTAAGCGAACTCTTCTCCTATTTAGGCTGAAGAGAAGAAGCCTGTCGCCCTTGCCCTACAAACTGGACTGGAAGAGAAGCTGCTCACAGTTGACAAGAACGTTTTCTGTTAAGAACACATCTGCCTTTGTAACATCAGTTTTTGACCTAAGCTTTTAACCACTCCTTTCTAAAGTCTGCGCTATTTCCTATAGGGTAGTTTTACCGCTGCGTCACAACAGCCTGAGTGGGCACATGCATTCCTAGATGTGTTTAAATCCTCTTCCAGAAATCTTCTTTCATCATGGGCACTTTTATCTACCTCTCTTCCCCAAATAGTTGATATTCTTTGTCTTTTTCTGCTCAGCACTTTCGAATGTGTTTTGTGCGACTGCATTTATACTGATTTATTCATACTGTGTATTGTCCTACAGTGCAACTGTGGCCCTCCTAAGATGCCGGAGATTATTCTAAATATAAAAGCAATTGTTTCTGTAGTGGAAAGAAAGCCCTCCTTTGGATTCATGAAAGTGATGTTATTTTTCCCATCAGAATTCAGACTTTCCCAACCAAGTTTCTTTTTTAAGATGACAGGTGCATGTGCATGTTGCAAGCTGAAAATGGTCTAATTCGTTCAACAATCCTGACAAAAACAAAGTGAAAAAAAATCACTGGGCTCAAAAAATCAGACCCAAATCAACATGTTCCTAGTCTATCGATAAACACTGTGGTTTTTTTCATCATCATAGCAGTTATCAGAGGTAAACAAAAAACTAAAGAGATACAAAGGGAGCAACCCAGCCTTCAGGCATAGCAGCAGGACTTGTTTTTCCACTTACTATTCCTCGAGCTCCTCTCCCCCACCCAGATCACTTCTTGGGCAAATCTCAGCTCTGAATGTCCACTCAGGTTCCGCAAAGCCTCATTCAGTCTAACCCAGTTTAACACGTCAACCTCATACAAGGCCCAGTCCTTCCTTATGACACCCTCAGCTGCAGCTCTTCCTGTGGCTCAAGGGCCCTCTGTGGAGAGTGGGACTGTGGCCTGATCTTTCACTCCTGGAACACAGCCTCTGTTTCCTGCGTTTCTCCCACCTCCCGCAGGCATGGCCTGCTGCTGGGAGGGAAGCGGGGAGGGAAGATTGGGGAAGGCAGCGGGCATCCTCTGACTTGACTGCAGCCGTTTGTGGTCCTCTCTTGACACCACCCGATGTGAGATTCCCTGCTGGTTTTCCTGTGGTGCGTTTGTGCATTCTTCTGGAAGCCTTGAAGGGCAGCACGGCCTCGTCTCACGCCCCACACCGGCTTCTAAAGTCATAAACCTCTGCAGTTCTTACTGCTGGCTTCCCTCATTCAGCGCCCAACCTTTCGGACAGTGGTGTGGGTTGGATCATCCCCCGCTATCCCCTTCTGCTACCAAATCCTAACCCCCAGTACTGTGAATGCGACTTTATTTGGAAACAAGGCATTTGCAAATGGAATCAAGTTAAGATGAAGTCATTAGGGTGGGTTCTAATCCAGAGATAGGTGTCCTTAGAAGAAAAGGGAAATTTGGAAGCCAACACACAAAGACGGGAGAATGCCGCGTGAAGACACAGAAGGAGGATGGTCATGGGAAAACGGAGAAAGGGAGGCAGAGCTGGGGGTCAGGCTGCCACAAGCCAGCAACATCTGGAGTCACCAGAAGCTGGAAGAGGCAAGGAGGCAGGCTTTGCTGGTAGCTTCAGAGGGAGCAGAGACTCTCAGTTGGCTTAGCCTCCAAAAGTGTGAGATGGTAAAAATCAGTTGTATCAGTTAGCTAATGCCACATGACAAGCTGCCCAAACTTTAGTACCTGAAAATGGTAAGTATTTACTAATCCACACATTACTGTCTTCTGGGGTTCTTGCTGCTCTGGGCCAGGTTTAGCTGACTTCTGCTGAATACTGATGCTTCTGTGGTCAGCTGAGATGGCTGGGCATGGGGCTGGCTGAATGCAGAACTGTGATGGCCTCATCCACATATCTCAGGTTGGTTGGGGGCCTGGATCTCATATCAGCAAGTTGAGGCTCACTATTGCAGTGGCTAGATAAGAACCTAAGAGTAACAGAAGCAGAAAAAAGCCTCTAACGGCCTCAGTCCCACAAAGAGTGTGTCAAAGGAAGTCACAGTTCACTCAGATTCAAGGGGTAGGGAAAGAGACTCCACCTCTTTAGTGCGAGAAACTGCAAAGCCTGATTACCAGAGCCCTGATGCAAGGAACAGTGAAGCATCTGGCTGTGTTTTGCAGTTTCCCACTGGAAGGATACTTAGCATAAATGGGCCGTGTATCAGTCTAGCTAGTGCATTCATTGCTTTGAATGCCGTAACAAACAAGCCGAAAATCTCAGTAGCCTTTGTTCTTGTTAACAACCCAGTCCAATAAAGGCTCTTGTGTGTTGGAGAGAAAAGTATCTCTGCTCTATGTAAATTTTCAAGGTCCCAGATTTGACTCCATCTTCTTTTAAAAGCTCAGAAATATGTAACCTCATGTGAAAAGGGGAAAAAAATGAGTGAAATGGGTAGCCAGGAGGTTTCAGAGGTCAGACCTATCTTACATCAATCTTACTGGCCTGAACTTGGCTCAGATTTCATTGACTATCTAAATGCAAAGGGCAGCTTCTTTGGTGCTAACAAAGAAAATGAAACAAGTTTATTTCCATAAGTCTTACCTATAAGGCTTCAACCCAAATTCCAAGGCAGCAGAAGTCCCCTCCACAAATGAACAGCAGAAGTCCCCTCCACACTGAACAAATTCACTGTTCTTCCTCTTAACACCAGCTGCTGCTGCTAAGTTGCTTCAGTCATGTACAACTCTGTGATACTATCCCAACAGTAGCCCACCAGGCTCCTCTGTCCAGGGGATTCTCCAGGCAAGAATACTGGAGCGGGTTGCCATGCCCTCCTCCAGGGGATCTTCCCGACCCAGGGATCGAACCCACATCTCTTATGTCTCCTTCATTAGCACCACCTGGGAAGTCCCCTCAACACCAGAGGGACTTAGATCATCCTTTCTCCTTAGATCATCTTTTCTCTTTTCCTCTCTTTCTGCCTCATTTCTCACATAAGGAAGACCCAACTTTATGGTGTTACAGTGAGAGCCATCATGATAGTTAAGCTTCTAGTACAAGGTCAGCCATTGTCCCACCTCATCCTGATGCCAGGTACCATATGAGTGAACATCAAGAAGAGGAGTGTGCCTGGAATTATTGCTGTTCAGTCGTTAAGTCATATTTGACTCTTTGCTAACCCATTGTAGCATGCCAGGCTCTTCTGTCCTCCACTATCTCCTGGAGTTTGTTTAGATTCATGTCCATTGAGTTAAGTGATGCTGTCTAATCATCTCATCCTCTGTTGCTACCTTTCCCTTTTGCCTTCAATAGACAGAACTTCAATGACGCTTCTCAAAGAGATAAGGCTGTGGATAGACACAGGATGGGGTGCTATAGAACTTGGTGTCTGGCAACATGTAAAATGTGTTAGGAAATATGAGTTGTATTTAAAGAAGCCAAGTTTTTGTCTCAATGAAGTTTTAAAAATAGAAGCAGAAATATCATAGAGAGATTTAAGATTTCATAAAAGGCCATGCATTGTTCTCAGAGCTGTAAAGAGGAGACTTGTTCGCCACGCACCTTCCTCTGGTATTTAGACTTTTGCCCCAATGTCATTTCTATTCCAGAACCTGCAAAGCTATGATAGGCTGTAAGTCGATGCCCCTGTTTTTGTAGCAAGAATATGATTCTTGCCTTCCGCTGGCAGCCAGATGTTAAGTCATCACTAGATGGCAGTAACATCCAACATTTAATAAATGTATCAAAACATTTCATTTTAAAAACACTTTTTTTGTTGTTGTTTTACTTTTGCATCTCTATGTCAAGCAAACATTCATTCAACATAAAACAGAAGCAGCCTTAAGCTTGTCTCATCTTTACTTAGCACTTGATGTGCAGAATCGCAGAATTATACAAAAAAAGGGACTGGCCATTCCATAAACTATAAGGAACAGGCTTCTCACTGGGCTCTCAGAGTTCATATTAAGAGACTTCAACGACTCAATGGACATTTGAAGTGAAGTGAAGTGAAAGTTGCTCTGTCCTATCTGACTCTTTGCAAACCCATGGACTACACAGTCCACGGAATTCTCCAGGCCAAAATACCGGAGTGGGTAGCCTTTCCCTCCTCCAGGCAATCTTCCCAACCTGGGGACCGAACCCAGGTCTCCCGCATTGTAGGCAGTTTCTTTACCAGCTGAGCCACCAGGAAAGCCCAAGAATACTGGAGTGGGAGTCTATCCCGTCTCCAGTGGATCTTCCTGACCAGGAATTGAACCGGGCTTCGGTGATAGCTCAGTTGGCAATGGACATGAGTTTGAGCAAAGTCTGGGAGATAGTGAAAGACGGGGAAGCCTGATGTGCTGCAGTCCATGGGGTCCAAAGAGTTGGACATGACTTAACAACTGAACAACAACCACCCTTACCTGAACATGGACAAAAATATAAATGTCTAGTACCATTTGTATTTGACAAAGAGTTCTATATTTAGCCCAATTGCTCTTTTTCTTAAATACATTTTTAAAAAGGTTACAAAAATATTTATGCACTTGATGGGAATGTAGCTGATTTTCCTAAAGGAGCTTCTTAATTTCACTTTCACTTTCTCCCAGATTCCTCCTTCCCACTCCCAGATTCACTCATACACACAAAGTTGTCTTTTTTTTGAGGAACCATTAGAGCAGGCATGAAAGAAAAAAAAGTGGAAACATTAAAAGGGAATGGTGATGATTTAAATCCATGTCATACTCTGGGTGCATTAAGGAACCTGGAATATGGATTCCTAGATAATCCAGGAGGGTGTTTATTGGGAATTTGAATTAGTTTCAGAGAACTTCCAGGTTGCTACTACTTCAAAAGCCTCGACCTCCTTCAAGGAACTGGGATAAATATGAAACCCAAATTTGTTTATTTCTATGATCAGGGACCAGGTGACCTTACAGAATGCTTAACAGCTAATAAACGTTGACACCAAAAGCTTCCCTTCCTGCCATGGGGAAGCTCCAATTATAGATTATCACTGCTTGAGATTTGGACCTTAGAAACTTTGCACTGGTACCTACAATATTATTAGGTCATCTGGGAATGGAGTAGAATTTAGATACGCATGTGGAGGTGAGACAAGGGACAGTTCCAAAGGTGCTAGAAGTCAGGCTATGCCTAGTGCTGCTGGGGTCGCCCCTGCTTTCATCTTTATTTAGGAAAAGACTACCAACAAACTTCATCCAGTCAGTGAAATGAGAATTAAACTGGTGGACACAGACAAACCCTAACAGGCCGGGTGGGCACGCTCTGCAAGGTCTTGTTCAAAGCAAGAGCATCTAGGTAAGTAAATGCATCACTATAGCTAGAATCTGGATTGCAGTCTGTGGACTGGGTGAATGTAGGGGAAGTAAGGAGCTGCAACCAAGTCTTACCCATCCTGCCTGGTAACCAATCCAGTTAGCAGATATCAGATCTGATTACAGGCAAGCAGGGTGGGAGCCCCTCAGTCATCTGGGTCGTGAATCTTGGGTCTGGAATGATATGTGACAGAGCTGAATCTCTAGCCAGGGAGCATTAGCAGAAGCAGCCGTGACCAGCTGGGAACTCAGAGCAGTGAAAGCAAGACTGGGGCTAAAAAGCGCTGAAAAAGCTGTACCTGTTAACACGTCCGCAGTGAGGACCATACAGGAGCTCTGCTGATAGCTGCCTGGACTGGAATCTACTGAAAATAAGATTTCCTATCACAAAGGATTCATGCATGACATTGACATGAAGAAATGGAAGGAAGTGGAGACTGGGAACCATTCTTTCACTTTGAAGCAAAAATAAAAGGCTCCTGGGTAATTTTTTCATAAGATTCTTTTTTTATATCTTTACTTTCAAATTCTGCTGTCTCAGTGCATAAAAAATTATGCAGTTATGAGAAAATAAGCATAAAAAAGAGATATCCAAGAAGATATAAGCACTTTCCAATTTCTATTTTTTAATCATTTGGGGAGAAAAAAAAATTTTTTTTAAAGCTGCATCTAAAGTTGCTTCTTCTTAGAAAATTTAGCTTTGGACATAAAATGCTATGTTAATGGTAAAGAAAACGTGTTCCATCTGTAATGACAGTGGAATAAATTTTATCAGGAAAATCAAATAAATATTTCTAGTACTAAGGTAAAAATTCTGACAGAGTATTACAGCTGCATAGAGGAGGAAAAAAGACTTTCTAACTCCCTCTGACAACTCAGTAACTGACATAAGAACTTTAGTAATTTAATATTATATCTCCAAAATGAAGTTTCATTTTTATTCATTGGAATATGAACTCCAGGAGGGCACGGAATTTTGCCTCTTTTGATTACTGCTGTCTTTCTAATGCATTGAACATAGGGAATACCCAGTAAATACTGTGAATCAATGGGAGAAATCAATTTGAAAGCATTGTACCTGCCTATGAACAGTCTCATGCCTCTTTCAGTGTTTCAACAAGGACTCAGCTCTTCCCATGACATCATCTTTGCGCTCCCTTTCCTTCCACTCAACCTATCAGGGAGGGTTTGAGTTTACTGACAACTAGAGGATGGCTCTTTCATCCTGTTTGGTCTGCTCTGATTCTAAAGAATCCAGTGTAGGAAACCAAAGGATGAGATGAGGCTACAAAAATTCCGGGAAATATTTTAGAACACAAAAGGTGCTGGGGACAGTCATGGAAAGACAATTCCTCTTCCAGCCTCTACGCTTGATCACAAAGCGTGGAATGGAAGGATACATCGCTTCCATCTAGGACTTAAATTCTGAGACTTTAGTAGATTTTCACTTTTTCTGAAAAACTCTGTTATTATAGCCATATTCTTAGTTAATACCCCAGTGAAATTTCCATTGACAGAGGGTGTCATTGTGCCACCTCTCACTAAAGGGTAATTATGCCGGTGGCTTCTGTTGGACCTGGATCACTGTAAACTGTTCCGTCACCTTTGTCTAAGAAGGAAGAGGCAAGGTCAAGGTACTGATTTTGCCAGGTTCAGTCAAACATCCTGAAATATTTTCCAACATTGGGAATTGGGCAAGATCCCAAGCATGTTTGGCTTGGGTCCCCATTTTTTTTCCTAACTGCTGAGCCTAAACAGAACATGGAATCCATCTATTCCAGAGTCATTTTCCCAATATTCATTCAAATTTTCCTTGGTGAAAGCTATTTGGTGACTTTGTCTTAGAAGACCTAACACCTTCCTTCTCATGTTTTATTTCTTGGAACTAGGAAGCAGACGAAGTCAAAAGTAACAGGACTCAGTTTCACACACAAGACATAATCTGTAAAATCTGTAAAAGCAGGTCAAGAGTCTCACTTCTAGAATTACAGCTGTGATACTTCTGAGGGGGGAGCTGAGGGCATCTCTAGAACAAATGTGTCCTTCGAAGGATAGAGTTCTCTTCACCTCATATCCAGCAGTCCCAAGGACCCAACACCTTAACCACAGTTCCCTGGGGAGAAATTTGAAAGCAGAGGTTTCACTAACTCCTGCTGTTTGACATTCGGTCAAATTGTAAACCCTGGTTTTAGAGCACAAGAGGGCTCACAAGATCCACTTAAAACCTTTTAATAAGACTCTGAAACTCAAAGTGAGACAAAAGTGGTTCAAAGTCCTAACTCCTAACTATTAAGGTACTTACTGGTTTATGACCACAGACAAGTTCACCAATGTTCTGAACTTACATTTTTTCACTGTAATTAAAATAATCAAATCTTCCTGGCATTGTGTGGCTTAGATAAGATTATACAGCTTAGCACAGTGCCTGTCATTTGGAAAACACTCAGTTCATGACAAATGTGTGTATCATTATTGGTAACTTTTATGACAGCATTATTGAGATATCATTCACATATCATACAACTTAGGCACTTAAAGTGCACACTTCAGTGGCTTTTGTATATTCACATAGTTGTGCAATCATTACCACAATCAATGTTAGGATGTTTAATCACTCTAAAAGAAACTCCATACCCATTAGTCATCACTCCTCATTACCTCCTAATCCTAGGTTGACCACTAGACCACTATTTGTCTCTGTGGCTTTGCTTTCTCTGGACATTTCATATAAATGGAATGATACAGTACATGTTCTTTTGTGACTGACTTCTTTCACATGACATAATTTTCTCAAGGCTCATCCTTATTGTAGGATTTATCAGTACTTAATCTAAATATATACTTAATGTGAAAACATTTTCTCCCATTCTTTGGGTCATTTTTACTTCCTTGATAGTATCCTTTGAAGCAGAAAATGTATTACTTTTGATGAAGTCCAATTTATTTATTTGTTGTTGGTGCTTTTAGTGTCACATCTAAGAAATTGTGAAATCCAGGATCATGAAGATTTTCCTCTGTGCTTACTTCTAATCATTTTGTAATTTCAGCTCTTACATTTATGTCTTTGATCCATTTAGGTTTAATTTTTAGATATAGCATGAAGTAATAGTTTAACTTCATTCTCTTGTACGTGGATATCCAGTTGTCCCAGTACTGCATGTTGAAAATATTATACTTTCTCCTTTGAATTTTGTGGTATCCCTGTCAAAAACCAATTGGTTACCAAATGAGATTCATTTCTGACTCTCAATTCCCATTTATTGACCTATAATTGTGCTCATGCCTATACCACAGTGTCTTGATTAATGTTGATTTGCATTAAATTTTGAAATCAGAAGCTGTAAATCTTCAAAATGTTGTTCTCTCCCAAGATTGTTTTTCATATTCAAGGTCATGCCATCTTCAAACAGAGATACTTTTAGTTCTTCTTTTCCAATCTGGATAACTTTTATTTCTTTTACTTTCCTCAACTATAATTTTTAATAGAAGTCACAAGAGCAGACAGTTTTGTCTTGTTCTTGATCTTAGGGGAAAAAAATAACTTTCATCATTAAGATGAAGTTAGCTGTTATCTGTTCATGAATGGTCTTCATACAGTTGATGAAGTTCCTTTTCTTTCCAAGTTAGTTGACTGTAACATGAAAGAATGTTATTATCACTATACAAAAATGCAACTGTTCTATTTTTCCTTTTTTTCTCTCCTCTTTTGATTTCTTTCCAGAGTCTGGCATCCGGAAAGAGGAAGCCATGGACTTCTGTGCATCCATTCCCTGATGCAACAAGTGCCCTTGTTGTTCTGGCACAAGCTGCATCCCTCCACTTTGATCAGCTTTTTTGACCCACTGTCTCCTGCTTCTGGGTCACTGGCTTCCTGTCACTCTTCTTCAGTGTTCAGATCCTCTTTCCACCTCTTTCCAGGTGTCCTAGACTGCATTGGCAGTTGCTGGTGTTTGGAGAGCTAAAGGATGTTTCCAGGTTTTAGTTCCCTTTTTCACTCATATGCCCAGTTTAATTCCACAAATATTTTATGTTAACTTTTAGTGCCAGAAATTGTGCTTGTTTGATCCTGAGAATACTCACTATAACCCCATAGTACAAGTTTTCTCTTTCTCAGAAGAGAAAACAGAGGTTCCATGTGACTAATTTGTCTGAGGTTACGTACAGTAAGTACTGGAACCATTATTTAATTACAGATGTATTTGTTTGGAGAAAAAGAAAAATACCCGTGTATAGTCATAACTGCTAAGATAGAACTCATGACACCAGTTGCCATGTTGAGAAAGCCAGGGAAATCCAGGAAAGTAGCACATCTTATTTCAAATACAAGGGTTCTATTTCTCTGGCTTTTGCCTATTGGCCCAGCCCCATCTTTCAAAAAACATATGTTAGGCTTTCTCTATTGCTGTAATTTTTCGTAGGATGTGTCTCTGCCTGTCTCTTCTACTCAACTGCCAACTTCTAGAATGCCTGGCTAACTCTTCAAGACCCAATAAAGGAATCACTTCCCCTGGGAAGTCTTTCTGACCCATAGAAGACTACACGCCATCATGTTACATACTCACCTATGTCATAATGCTCACCACATTTCTCCTTCTCCCCAACAGCCAGTCACCAATAGGTCGCAAGCAGCTTGAAGACAGTGAGCATGGTTAGTTTCCCCCTGTTTCCCAGCACTCAGGATAGTTTCTAGTCCAGTATTTCTTGAATAACTTACTCAATCTTTAAGATGAGATCCTAGTGATAGATTTCCTCTCTACCCAAGTAGAGGACTGGCTTAGACATTTGCATGCTTTCTTCCATTGTGGAGAATTTGAATCCTAAAACTGTGGTTCAAGCCCCTGCAATTTTAACTTAAACAGTTAAAACTACCTTTCCATTCTGCAAAGCACAACTCATGGTCATCAGGTCACCATGAGGCACATCTCAGGAAATAAGATGATTCAAAGGAAGAAATTAAAGGTCTCACTTTAACCACAGGGCAAGAGCACCCCAACTTTCTTAGATACTTCTCAACATCCAAGGGACCTCATTTAGCTTGAAAAGCACAAGATATTCTGTCTTCAATTATTAAACAAAATGATAATTTCATCTGACTCAATGCCAGCTCCATGAAAAGAAACCAGTTGCAAGAGAAGATATTTCTGGATCCTTTGTCACAACTCTGAGAGCTAAGCTTTAATGTAGCCTGTCACCTTTTGCTTTCTCCTCAGAGAAAAGGCTGGAGGATGGAAACCCAGGATGGCAATGCCTAATAGCCCCTGAAGGGCTCTTGGAATTAGTTCTTGCCAATTTCCCTCCAAGTCCTGGCACATCTTGGGCTGAATCACACATGTTATTTTCATTCAAGCATGAATGCTGAACCAGTCAGTAATTTTTTCCCCTTAGGTTTTCTGTTAACTCTTTCTTAAAAAACATGTGGTTTTAAGAAATACACTCCTGGTCATTTATCTAACAGACCATGCTGTGATCTTTAAACTCCATCCTTCTTGAACCTTTCACATTCTATTAAAATAGGATCTTTTACCAAGAAATTTACTCAGACAGGGGAGTTCATTTGAGGTTGAAACTATAAAGTGACATTACCTCTCAGCCATTGGTTGCATATGATTTTTACCCCCAAGCTTTGGAAATAAAGACAACATTTAGCAAATATTCTGCTCCAAAGTTAATGTTTTGGAAAGTATAGCAGCATGTTGGGAATAAATTACACGGTCTTTAGTGCATTTTAATGTTATTGCCTGTTAACGTGCATGCCAGTTCATGAGAGAATGCCATTTTCTTCTAAGGAACTGATTTCTTAATTGTTGAGATTATGGTGTCTCTGTTGTAAAGCTGAACAGGCTGGGAGCACAGGAAGCTGTGTCTGTGGGTGCCAACCTAGGGAAAGCTGTGAATCAATAGGCAGTCCTTACATTTTGATAATACCCAGGGCAGACTCTGAGTGTGGCATTTGAGACTTTTTGTCTTGGACTAACTAGTTTCCAAGATAGTCCAAGGTCAAATGGGTTGTATTAATGGGTTATATTATATTAATATATTAATGAGTCATATTAATCTTAAAACCAGGTAATTTAATATACCTAATAGAGTAACTAATTTAAGTAATTCACTTGCTGTGTTCAAGCTTTGTGTCTTGCTTTCTTTTTTTTCTCCCAGACTCAGTGGGAAAATAGTGGAATGCTTTAGAAGATCATTGATGAAATGTTTGGAATACGCAAATCAATACAGACAAAAATTAGATTAGTGGTTTCCTAGACCTGGGAGGATGAGGGGATTGTGGATAACTGGCTCAAAAGATGTGGGGGTGTCTCTGGGAGTAATAAATGTTCTAAAATTAACTGTGGTGAGGGTGGCATAACCCTGCATATGTTCTGTGCTGTGTCTAGTCGCTCAGTCATGTGCAATTCTTTGCGACCCCGTGGACTGTAGCCCACCCGCCTCCTCTGTCCATGGGATTGTCCAGGCAAGAATCCTGGAGTGGGTTGCCATGCCTTCCTCCAGGGGATCTTCCCAACCCAGGGATTGAACCCGGTCTCCCACAATACAGGTGGATTCTTACTGTCGGAGCCACCAGGAAGCCCATGAATACTGGAGTGGGTATCCCTTCTTCAGGGGATCTTCTCGAACCAAGAATCAAACTGGGTTCTCACTGCAGATGGAGTCTTTACCAGCTGAGCTATTAGGGAATTAGTGTATGTACTAACGCCTTTGAACTGTATACTTTGAGTGGGCAAGTTATATGGTATGTGAATTACACTCAGGGAAGTTGTTTTAAAAACCACAAAAGAGAGAAAAGAAAACCTCACAAAGAGATAAAAGACATTAATTCTTTCAGGTAGAAACAGGAAGAACTAAAGTCAGGTCACAGGGGCTGAGAGAGATCCACACAGCACAGCTCTCTTCCAGCTTTTGGTTTTCCTTTCATCCGGAGCGGTCGCAACCTCTCTTGGCACAGGTTTAGGTCTGGGGGGTGAGAGAGGGACTTACAAGAGCAGGAGGAGAGCTAACAAATGACAGGCAATGAAACCAAGGAGAAGATGGCAAAGATGTCCTGGGAGCAGATGCACCAGACCTGAGCCTCTTGGTGTTGACCCAGTGCAGGTCCTACCTCCTGGGCAGCTGGTGGCCAGAACAGTGTCTCATTTAAAGGAGGAGAGGAGGGGAATGTGACATTCATTCATCTAAGAGGAGTCTCCTATAACTGGCCTCTCCATTCTAAATTTCCCCAGATCACTATCCCTACTGTCATCCAGCCTCCCATGCTCCTAGGGAAAAGGCTCTGGAATCAGGGCTGCCCACAAAATAAATCAACAAGAATTAGCCCTGAAGCAACTTATAAGCCTAAATATTGTCCCATACACAAGCAACACTAACCTATTCTGCAGGCTGTAGAAATTCTTCAGGCAGACAAAGATATTTTATGCATGTGTAAGGAAGTTATTTTTTGTTGGTTTGGGCTTACTTTATTTAAAAGAATCAGTCTCTATTGTCACGTTTACCATACATCCACTCAGCCACCATTTTTGTTTATTCCCTTAATTTCCAAAATTTATTTGAAAGTGAAATTATCAGGTACACTTAATATAAATACCTCCAAATAATTTCAAATGTGATTATACTTTTTAAAACTTTAGACTAATTATAACTAAGTGATAAATTGCATTTTTACATAATAATAAACTATCAAGCAGTGCTGTGTATAAGCAGTTTAAAGAAAAAGTTGGTCAAGAGATTATTCTGCATGAGGGTGACACTGAGTTCCTGGTTTAGTGTTCTCTGCATCTTGGATCTCTCCTTCCTCACTGGCAACGAGGATCTGCCACTGTTTTATGCTGTTCTAGTCCTTCCATTCTTTTTTTTTTTCCATTTATTTTTATTAGTTGGAGGCTAATTACTTTATAGTATTGTAGTGGTTTTTGTGGGATGTTTCGAGAGAACAGGATCAAAACATGTATATTATCTAGGGTGAAACAGATCACCAGCCCAGGTTGGATGTATGAGACAAGTGCTCAGGGCTGGTGCACTGGGAAGACCCAGAGGGATCGGGTGGAGAGAGAGGTGGGAGGGGGGATCGGGATGGGGAACACATGTAAATCCATGGCTGATTCATGTCAATGTAGTCCTTCCATTCTTATTGTTGGAACAACGGCTGAGTTGAGTGTTAAGAAGAAAGTGGAACATGAGGCAGGGAGCCCAATGTTATCCCTCCTCTTAGAAGTGCCTACAACTGGGTGATACCTGTGCTGGTTTCATACTGCAGACCTTTGAAGTTTGTGGGTCAAACTAAAGTGAGTGACCTGGGGTACCCCTGCTCCTCTGATCCCTGTTTCCCTGGGAGAACCAAAGAGAAAGAGCTCCTTTTTCCAGTGCATGCCTCCGTCCACCTTCCACGGCAAAGCAAGCATTGCCTTTGGGAAGCTGTCAAATTCCTGGTGTGGGCCTTGAACCCTTGGCCTCCCAGGAAAAGGTAGTGAAGCTACCAGATGAGTGAAACAGACCTATTTCCTGAGTTTGTGACACTAAACGGAGACGAAGGAATGTGAGGCATTTTTCCTTTCTGTCTCACAGCCTTGGCAAGGCTATTGGCACAGCCAGAGACGCCCTCCCCGGGGGCAGCTGCCAGGCCACTGCCCAGCCTGCAAAGTGCGGAGCTGCTTCTCGGCTGTTTGGTGGATTTCTTCACCTGCAGTTTTCATAAGTTGAAAATAGCTGGAATGAAAGCTAGCTTTAATAAACTGTTTTCACCCTTCTCTTCCTTCTATAATCATCTTTCTGACAGCTGTCTTATTTTTAATGAGAGTCATGACCACATGACAGTAGAAAAATTCATATTTTCCCTGGATTTTCATGGCTTCTGCACCCGCTGAAATGGATATGAATAAGTTTACACTCTAGAATGAAGATGCAAACATCAACATTGTCAATGCAAAGAAGACAGAAAGAAAGTAATAGGCTTGGGTAACCCATATATTAAGTTATCTTCTGATTAGCATTGTTTTCAAGATTATGGCACAACACGGCATAACACTGTCTAGTCCATGATCACAGTCACATAAAAATGGACAGCATGTGAGCAAAGAGTAGCAGGGATCATAAAGAACTAAAAAATAATGTGAATATTTTCTCTGTTAACTTCCAATGTGCTATAATATTGTTTAAATGATTTTTTTTTAATGAGGAGGGAAAAGAAAATGTGTCACAGATAGTGCCCACACACAAAATAATCCTGCCTCTATTGGGCTTAATATGTTAACAGCTGGATATAAAACTAATCCTCAATTTGCCTTTCCTTTCCTTTTTCCCTTTCTTCCTTGCCAGGCACAACTCTGTTCTCAGTCACTCTGAGAACAGTTTCCACTGCCTTCACCAGGCAGAGTGGCAACCCCTGTGGCAACAGAGACATGTGGCTGAATCTCTTCCAGAAAGCATGTCATAATGCTACTAACCTAAGGGTGCTTCTCGTATCTCAATGACCGGGTTGTGAATTTTCAAATACTTGGCAAGGCACCCAAATTTCCTCCTCAGTTGACTCCCAGTCAGGTGGGATAAGGAAGTCTTCCTGGCACAGGTAACTGGCCTGGGCATCCTGACTTCCAGACCAGATGATGCTACATCTCAATAACTCCCTTCTCTGCCCCAAAGTCTGCTTGAGCTTTACCTAATTCAGCCTTAGAACATGGAGTTAAATATTGAGAATTGAGACCTTAATCATTACTGTTGGTGATGTTAGCTGTCAGGCCTATTTTTTCAAAGTGTTTATCTCACCTCCTTCTTGGTATTCACCTTGAAGACCCAGACCAGGGGAAGAATTCAATCTAGAACCCTCACTTTGTATGTTTATGTATAACTGTTAAAACAAGCTGTACTGACAAAATGCCTGGGTCAAACCTTGGTGCTATCTTTAGTTATCTTGGGCTGATAACTTAACATCTCTGAGCATCATTTTCCTACTTGGTAACATGAGGGAAGTTAGTGCCTACTTCACATAGTTGTTGTGAAGATGAAATGAAAAGATGCTTGTAAAATACTCCCAGGTTGACTTGCACATGATAAGAACTCAATAAAAGTTAGCAGTGATGTTTACTATGATTATCATTATCTTTATTATAGTCACCCTCCCTTCTTCACTTTATTCATCATAAAGTGAGGCTGGAAGCACTTGATGGAGCAGCAAGGACAGGGAACCTGGAATCGTATCCCGTCCTTCCTAGTAGCTGAATGACATTGACAAGTGCTTAGAACATTTGAATCTATTACCACATTGGTAAACCATAGTGACACTCACTCAACAGAGCTCCTGGGAAATGTTTGACATATAATAAATGCTTAGTAAATAATGTAGTAAATAATGGCTGCATCAAGACTTCTGCTGGGCCACTCAATCAGCTTGTAACTTTTTGACTTAAGTTTGCAATTAAAGGAGAAGGCAGCCCATCCTTCCCTGTGCTGCTTCCAGCAAAGAGCAGCAGGACAGGGAGCCAAAGCAGGAGCCAGATCTTGGCAGGTGCTAGATGAGTGTTGATATCACAAGACCACCGTGCAGAATTTCCCAACTGAATGTGCAAATTATGCTACTCAAGCTGGAATATCATCCAAGTATGTTTTGGACTCACAGTGACCACATTCCAGTTGGAGTTGGGTGGTGAAATTGACCAGCCAGGAATTTTATTGTTTTATTTAAAAGTGTGAATCATCAGGCAAATAGCCTTCTCCATTCAGGTACTGTATTCAGTTTGCACATTGTGTCTACTTCCTTGGCAGTTGAGTCAGGAAAAGAATCTGTGAGAAATTGTTCAGGGTCTGGAGAGACACCAGAGGTTAATATCTCAGTGGTTTAAGCAAAGTGACTTCCAGAATATCACTTAAAAACTCTCTAGGACTTAGTTTTCTTATGCATAAAATAAGAAAATAATAGGAAATACTGTGTAAGTTGTTGTTATCAAGACCAGTTCTCAGGGGGAGATCATGGCACATGTAAAACCCAAATGTGGTTTTAAAAATTTTGTTCATTTATTTTAATTGGAAGAATATTACTTTACAATATTGTGATGGTTTTTGCCATACATCAGCATGAATCAGCCATAGGCATACATGTGTCCCTTCCCTCCTGAACCCCCCTCCTTCTCCCCTCTGCACCTCATCCCTCCAGGATGTCACAGAGCACTGACTTTGGGTTCCCTGCATCATACATCAAACTCTCACTGGCTGTCTATTTTACATATGGTGATGTATACAGTTCAGTGCTAGCCCCTTAAAACCAACCCACCTTCTCCTTCTCCCACAGAGCCCCAAAGTCTGTTCTTTAAGTCTTTGTCTCCTTTGTTGCCCTGCATGTAGGATCATTTTGATATTAGTGATAGTGATTATTATACTAAGACCTTTGGTACTTTCAAAATGCATCACATTCTCACTTCTGCTGTAATAAGCTTATATTCTTTTTGGAAAACATAATTTGTATGTAACAAATGAAATGAAGATACAGAGCTCTTTGAAATACATGACAACTGAACAACTTCCCTATAGTCTGGAAAGTAAGGCTGAAATCTAAGCCCTCTTCTTCCACCCATGTGATCAGCCAACTTACGGCACTGCCTCCAGCTTTGTAAGTTTAGAGGCTGTGGGACATGCCAGTAGACTACATATGCTCCCATAGCTGAAATGGGACTGGCTTTGGGAGCTCTGAGGCATGTGGCCACACGCATGCGGAAGCAGGGTTGGGATGCTTCCATAGCTCCCACAGTGAGTCAAGGTCCATGACAACTGTGGTCCTGGCCCCTGACTTTGGTGAGTTTGTGAACACAGTACCTGAGGGACACCAGGGCTAGTTACCTGCTGGTTTCCACTGTGGAGGTGGGGATGAATGCAGTGCCAAAAACAACCCTCACTTTCTGAGCCTAGGCAGCGAGTGACGCCAGAGTACCCTTCCCAGTGGACTCAAGAGTGGTTCCTCTTGATATGCAGATGATACCACCCTTGTGGCAGAAAGTGAAGAACTAAAGAGCCTCTTAATTAAAGTGAAAGAGGATGGTGAAAAAGTTGGCTTAAATCTCAACATTCAGAAAACTAAGATCATGACATCTGGTCCCATCACTGCATGGCAAATAGATGAGGAAACAATGGAAACAGTGACAGACTTAATTTTGGGGGGCTCCAAAATCCCTGCAGATGGTGACTGAAGCCATGAAATTAAAAGACACTTATTCCTTGGAAGAAAAGTTCTGACCAACCTAGATAGCATATTAAAAACCAGAGACATTACTTTGCCAACAAAGGTCCATCTAGACAAAGCTATGGTTTTTCCAGTAGTCATGTATGGATGTGAGAGTTGGACCGAAAAGAAAACTGAGCACCGAAGAATTGATACTTTTGAACTGTGGTGTTGGAGAAGACTCTTGAGAGTCCCTTGGACTGCAAGGAGATCCAACCATCCATCCTAAAGAAAATCAGTCCTGATTATTGTTTGAAGGACTGATGCTGAAGCTGAAAATCCAATACTTTGGCCAACTGATGCAAAAAGCCAACTCATTTGAAAAGACCCTGATGCTGGGGAAGATTGAAGGCAGGAGGAGAAGGGGATGACAGAGGATGAGATGGTTGGATGGTATCACCAACTCAATTGACATGAGTTTGAGTAAACTCCAGGAGTTGGTGATGGACAGGGAGACCTGGCGTGCTGCAGTCCATGGGGTTGCAGAGTCAGTTACGACTGAGCAACTGAAATGAACTGAACTGAACTGAGATTTGTCATAGATTTTCTTCCAAGGAGCAAGTGTCTAATAATTTCATGGCTGCAGCCACAATCCACAGGGATTTTGGAGCCCAAGAAAATAAAGTATGTCACTGTTTCCATTGTTCCTCGTCTATTTGCCATGGAGTAATGGGGTCACATGCCATGATCCTCATTTGATGAATGTTATTTTAAGCCAACTTTTTCACTTTCCAATTTCACTTTCATCAAGAGGCTCTTTAGTTCTTCTTCACTTTCTGCCATAAGGGTGGTATCATCTGCATATCTGAGGTTATTGATATTTCTCCCGGCAATCTAGATTCCAGCTTCTGCTTCATCCAGCCCAGTTTTCACATGATGTACTCTGCATATAAATTAAATAAACAAGGAGACAATATACAGCCTTGATGAAACATATCATACATCACTATACCTCAAAAAATGTTAAATGAAAAACAAAAGGAGATAGTATTCTATGCTACATGCTATTCTTCCATATATTTTTCCAAGTAAATGTCAAATACTTAAGGAAAGAAAGAAAAGATCGAGAGACTTCCCCTGAAAGAAAAAAACAACAAACAGATCTCTTTAATGTACAGACACTGACTTGAAAAAGGAGGTAATGTAAATACTGAAGGAATTAAGTTAGCAACAGAAATGCAAATTTCTGTAAAAAGTAACTAGAATCTATAAAGAAAAACAAAAAAAGAAATTAGAAAACTCATTTACAGAGATGAAAGCCAAGTTAAAGGCAATAAATAGGATTCTGAATAATGAAGAAGAAAGGAAAAAATATCAGGAAGATAAAATAATGGAGAGCACCCAATTAGAAAGACAGCATAAATATAGGTTAAAAAAATAAAAGTAATATAAGAGATAGTATGGGCTATTATAAGGTTTGCCAATCCATGCATAATAGTGATCCTAGAAGGAGGAGAAAGAATAAAAAGGGTTGAAAATATATTTGAAGAAATTATGGCAGAAAAACTTAACAAATCTAAGAAGGAAACAGACATCCAGTTATAGGATGCACAAAGGGTCCCAAACAAGGTGAACCCAAACAGACCTACACCAAGACATTCTGTAATTAAAATGGCAAAATTTAAAGATTAAGAGAAGAGTCTAAAAATAACAAGAAAAAAAAAAGTTAATTACAAAGGAACCCCCACAAGGCTGTCAGCTCATTTCCTCTCAAGAAATGTTGCAGACTAAAAGGAAATGGCAAGATATATTCAAAGTTGTGAAAGGGAAAACCCTGCAACCTAGGATACCTAAATGGTAAGATTATAATTTATATTAGAAGGAGAGATAAAGAATTTCTCAAACAAGCAAAAGCTAAAAGAATACAGCAATACTAAACCTATCCTAAAAAATATATTAAAAGATCATCTCAAAATAAAAAAAGAAGCAAGAATCCATGGGAAAGACAAAAGCATAATAGGAAAGCAAACCACTTAAGTAAGCCAGTACTCAAATTATAAGCAAACAAACAAACAAAAGTTCTGTGAAAGCAGTGATGACTGCAATGAACAGAAAAAGGATAAACATGAAGATGTAAAGGAAAACATCAAAATCATAAAATGTGAGGGAGGAGAGTAAGAAAATACAGATTTTTAAAAACATGTCTGGGTCTGTATGACCACCAGTCTAAGCAAGTAGATATAGGAAGGGGTTAATGTACTTGTAAAAACAGGATAACCACAAATCAGCAACATAATAAATTTACAAATTCCACAAAGAGAACACAAGTATAATACAAAAGGAAACCATCAAACCACAAAAGGAAAAACAAAAAGGAAAACAAAAAAACAAAAAAGAAATACAAATCAACTGGAAAACAAGATTTAAAGTGGAAATAAATGCATACTTAACAATAATTACCTTAAATGTCAATGGACTAAATGCTCCAATCTAAAGTCACAGGGTGGCAGATTGGGTGAAAAAGAAGAGCCTACAATATTCTGCCTTTAAGAGGCCCACTTTAGTGCAAAGGACATACATAGATTGAAAGCGAGAGAATGGAAAACAATATTTTATGAAAGTGGAAATGACAGGAAAGTGGGGGTAGCTGTACTCATATAAGACCAAATAGACTTTAAAACAAGACCACAAAGAAAGATAAAAAAGGACACCATATAATGATATAAGGATCAAAACAAGAAGAAGATATTATATTCATTAAGATATATGCACCCAATATAGGAGCATCCAGATACATAAAACAAATGCTAAGAGAAAAAAACAGGGGGCACATTGTAATGGGAATACAATAATAGTAAGAGCTTTAACACCTCATTGACATCAATGGGAAGATCTTCTAGATGAAAAAAAATTAACAAGGAAACAGAGATCCTAAATGAATCAACAGAGCAGTGAGGCATAGCTAATATTTTTAGGACATTACATTAAAAACAACAGAAAGCACATTCTTTTCAGGTACACATGGAACATTCTTTAATACTGATGACATACAAGGACACAAAACTAGCCTCAAGAAATTTAAGAGGATAGAGATTATTTCAAACATCTTTCTGACCACAAAGATGCCTAGTTTCTAGGTATGAAACTAGAAATCAAACACAGTAAGAAAATAGGAAAAAAATGATTACATGGAGACTAAACAGCATGCTACTAAAAAACCAATGGGTTGGATTTCCCTGGTGGCACAGTGGATAAAAGTCTGCCTGCCAGTGCAGAGGAAATGGGTTCAATCCACGGTCTGAGAAGATTCCACATGCTGCAGAGAAGCTAAGCTCATGTGCCACAACTACTGAGTCTGAATTCTAGAGCCCATGAGGCACAACTACAGTGTCTACATGCTGCAACTACTGAACCCGTGCACCGAGAGCCTGTGTTCTTAGAGCCACAAGAGTGAGAAACCTGTGCACTGCAATGAAGAGCAGCCCCTGCTCACCACGACTAGAGAAAGCCCGCATGCAGCCAAAAAGTAATTAATTAATTAATTAAATGAAATTTTAATTAAGACTCAGCACAGCCAAAAATTAATTAATTATTTAATTAAATGCAATTTTAAAAATCTCAATGGTTCAATTATGAAATCAAAGAAGAAATTTTAAAAAAATAGCTTGAGACAAATGGCAATGAAAATACACCCTTACAAAATGCATGAGATGCAGCCAAAACTGTTCTTAGAGGGAAGTTCATAGTCATATATGCCTTCCTCAGAAAACAAGAAAAATCTCAAACAACCTAAATTACCACCTAAAAGAATTAGAAAAAAAGAGCAAACAAAACCTAAAGGCAGCAGAAGGAAGGAAACAATAAAGATCAGAGGAACAATACATAAAATAAGAAAAAAATCAATAAAATCAAGAGCTAGCTCTTTGAAAGGGGGAACAAAGTCAACAAACCTCTGGACAGGCTCAATAAGAAGGAAAGAGAGAGGACACAAATAAACAAAATAATAAATGACATGGGAGACATAATAACTGATACCTCAGAAATCTAAAAACCATAAGAAAATACTATGCACAATTATATACCAACAAACTGGACAACCTAGAAGAAATAGACAAGTTTCTAAAAACATACAGCCCATCAATACTGAATAAAGAAGAAAGATAATTTGGACAGTGATCACTAGAAGTGAAATAGAATCTTTAATGAAAAAACTGCATGCAAACAAAATTCCAGGAACAGATGGCTTCACTGGGGAATCTTACCAAAGATAGAAAGAGCTTACATTGAGCCTTCTAAACACTTTCAAAAGACTGAAGAGGAAGGAACACTTCCAAAGTAATTCTAAGAAGTCGCTATTATCCTGAAATCAAAACCAGAAAAAGACACTATGAAAAAAAGAAAATTACAGGCCAATATCTCTGATGAATATAGATGCGAAAATTCTCAACAAAGTATTAGCAAAACAAATCCAACAACACATACCAAAAGATCATATACCATGATCAAGTAGAATTAATTCCAGTGTCACAAGGATGATTCAACATACTCAAATCAATCGATGTGATACACTGCATCACCAAATGAAAATACAAAACCACATAATCATCCATATAGATGCAAAAAAAAAAAAAAAAAAAAAAACCAGTTGATAAAATTCAACATCCATTCATGATAAAAATTTTTACCTAAGTGAGCATAGAGGAATTATGTCTCAACAAAAAGATGTTTACCCACAGCCAACATAATCATCAACAGTGAAGTGCTGAAAACTTTCCTGCTAAAATATGGAACAAGACAAGGATGCCCACTCTTACCACTTCTCTTCAACATAGAATCTGAAGTCTTAGCCACAGCAATCAGACAAGAAAAAGGAAAGAAAAGGTATCCAAATTGGAAGGGAAGAGGCAAAATTGTCATTACACTCAGATAACACGCTACTATATATAGAAAACCTTAAAGACTCCATACAAAAAACTACTAGAACTGATAAACCAGTAAGGTAGTAGGACACAAGATTAACATGTAGAAATTGACTGCATTTCTTTATATTAACAATGAAATATCAGAAAGGGAGTGCAAACAATTTTTTAAAAATCATATTAACAATAAAATACTTAGGACTAAACCTTACCAAGAAGGTGAAAGACTAATATGCTGAGAACTATAAAACATTAATAAAAGAAACAATACAAAGAAATGGAAAGCTCTGCCATGTTCTTGAGAAGAGTCTTATTGTTGCTAAGAGGGAAGGGGTTGGGGAATGAATAGATTGATAGTTTGGTATTAGTAGGTGTAAACTACTATACATAAAATGGATAAACATTCTACTGTACTACTGTATAGCACAGGAAACTATATTCAAAATCCTGTGATAGTCATAATGGAAAAGAATATGAACAATAATATACATGTGTAAGAGAATCACTTTGCTATACAACAGAGTCTAACACAATATGGTATATCAACTATACATCATCAAAAAAATTTTTTTTAAATAAAAGCTTATTAAAAAAACACACTCAATGACAGAACTTCCTAAAAGTGCAGATCATTCAGTGAGACAATCCCCTTACCACTGGTTATGACAGCAGTTGGGAAAACCGGGGACATGAATATCACAGAATGGTAGATCCCCGCCTATTCCCAGAAGTCTTTAGTATTTTTTGTTTGGAGTTTCTTTTTTTATTTTAATGATTAAGCATGGTGAATCTCTATGTTTGGTATTTATGGAGGAAGTACACATCATCACAACAAGAGCAATAATAGCAAAGGTTAAACAGAAGCTCTGTGAGCATCTGACTTTGGAAACCAGACACAGAACCTGTAGACTCTAGTCCTTGCCCCACAACTTACAAGGTGAGACATCTGGGTGTGTCACAAAATCTTCTAAGCTTCCTTCCCCATTATAAAATAAAGATTGTGAAATTAGCTGTGTTTACCCTAAGGAGTATCACAGTGCCAACAGACAACAGATGTAAAACCATTCCTAGAGAACCTTTCCAAATAAAAGAAAAACAGGCTGAACTCAGTCTCAACTAACAAAGGGTTTTTGTTTGCTTTTTTTAAGGAAAAAATAATACTCTAATGGGAGGAAAAGAAAAAAAATGAAAAAGGCAAGCACTATTTTTAGAACTATAAGAGGAAGATTCTAAACATTATTTTTTCATGTCAGAATTGCATTTTCTTATTTGGAGATAGAGAAGAAAAAAATAGTATTATTTTGAAAGAAAAAGTACTATTCTATAGTCCTTTACAAAACATGTCTTTTTAAAGCCACAGTAGGAGAAAACTGATGATGTGGCATTCAGATATGACTGAGTTTTTGCTCCCTCTACCCCAACTTGGTATTTTGTGGACTGTACTGTCTTACCAGGTATTGATGGGAAATGTGTTGGAGTTGTTGCCTGATGCCAAATTGGCTAAAGTCTGTTAGGCAAACCTCTTGGTAACTATACGTGAAATGAGCTGAAGAAAGAGGTTTTTCTCTGAGGAAATGCAAGCTTTGGCCCATTCTAGAAAAGAGAACCTACCAGGGTTCTCTTCCCCCCTTCTCTTTGGACACCTTCCTTTAGAACATTTTATTCTCCATTACTGATGGCAGGACTGAAGTCCAGTGCCAGTCTGTTAAGAGATCTGGACAGAAAGAAAACATCTCAACTTCTGGGCTCATGAGTGATCTGGAATACTGTGCTGACATAAAAAAGCTGTGAGACAAGCTAATATGACTTTTTTATTTGTTGCTTACACTCTTCATATCCAGTTCAGTTCAGTCACTCAGACATGTCCTACTCTTTGCAATCCCATGGACTGCAGCATGCCAGGCCTCCCTGTCCATCACCAACTCCCAGAGTTTACTCAAACTCATGTCCATTGAGTCGGTGATGCCATCCAACCATCTCATCCTCTGTCATCCCCTTCTCCTCCCACCTTCAGTCTTTCCCAGCATCAGGGTCTTTTCCAATGAGTCAGTTCTTCACATCAGGTGGCCAAAGTATTGGAGTTTCAGCTTCACCATCAGTCCTTCCAATGAATATTCAGGACTGATTTCCTTTAGGATGGACTGGTTGGATCTTGTTGCAGTCCAAGGGACTCTCAAGATAAAGCATAAAATTCTAGTGGCCAGGATAGAAAAATGGAATATAATCTGGAGAGTGTATGCTAGTGGCCAGACTTTTCTACACTGACCCATTTTATTTTTGCATCAACTCTTTTTTATTGTTTTTGAGTTAATGAGTTTATGTAAAGTTTTTCTGCCCTGGGTCTCCATTGCTCATGGGCTTTCTTTCGTTGTGGCAAGTGGAGACTGCTCTCTCGTTGCAGTGCACAGGCTTCTCACTGCGGTGGCTTCTCTTGTTCCAGAGCGTGGGCTCTAGGGCACGTGGGGTTCAGTAGTCGTGGCTTCTGTGCTCTCGAATGTGGGCTCAGGAGCAGTGCACAGGCGGAACTCCTCCACAACATGTGGAATCTTCCCAGTAAGGGTTGGAACCTGCATTGGCAGGTGAATTATTAACCCCTGGACCACCAGGGAAGTCCTGCAGCAATTCTGGATGCAAGTACTTTTACTTCCGTTTCATGGATGAGTAAACTTGCATTAAACAATTTTGCCTAAAACCAAGTAGCTGATAAAATGCAGGCACTGTTTCTGGGTTGAGGTAAGGTTAATCCAAGTTCTGACCGAAGTGAGGTGCATCACCTCAGGAGAAGGAAAGACATTTTATGCATCAGATTTGGCAATAGATACATGAGTACATGAAAGAGCCTGAGCCAGAAGACAGAACTCTTAGACTCCAAAGTGTGTTCTAGTATCTATGGGCTGTGTGACCTGAACAAATCACTTCACATATCTAGGTTTCAGTTCTCCACCTCATAAATTTTGTTGGAAAGATTAAATGATGTGATGTGTGTCAAGAAGCTATCATAAGACCTAGAACTTAGGAAGTGTCATCATCATTATTGAGACCAATACTCTTGCCAACACTGTAAGTATCCTTATCACTAATACTACCTTATTTACTGTCAGCAATTTAGGAGGATGTAATAATGAATATAGACATTCATAGGTAGACTTCCCACCAAAAATAATGGATAGGCTTCCTACTGAAAAAAATAAAAAGTTGTAAATAGTTTAAAAGTGCTGAAATTTATTTTACTCTGAGGGAGTTGAGAAATAGAATTTCCAAATGGATTAAATTAAATTCAACATAATTGCTGTGCATTTAACAATTGTCTTTATTCTTACCTTACTTCCGGATTTTAATTCTGCTGCTACTGCTGCTAAGTCATTTCAGTCGTGTCCGACTCTGTGTGACCCCATAGACGGCATCCCACCAGGCTCCGCTGTCCCTGGGATTTTCTAGGCAAGAACACTGGAGTGGATTGCCATTTCCTTCTCCAGTGCATGAAAGTGAAAATTGAAAGGAAGTCGCTCAGTCGTGTCCGACTCTTTGCGACCCCATGGACTGCAGACCACCAGGTTCCTCCGTCCATGGGATCTTCCAGACAAGAGTACTGGAGTGGGTTGCCATTGCCTTCTCCGGGATTTTAATTCTGAAATTAAAGTGAAAAACGAAACACATGTCTCCAGTCTCTCCAGACTGTGATATTTGCCTTTATAAAGATCAGCTGTGTGCTTTGTCATTCAGTCGCCAAGTCACGTCCAACTCTCAGTGACCACATAGACTGCAGCATATCAGGCTTCTCTGTCTTTCACTATCTCCCAGAACTTGCTCAAACTCATGCCCATTGAATTGGTGGTGCCATTTAACCATCTTATCCTCTGCCATTCTCTTCTTCTCTTGCCCTCAATCTTTCCCAGCATCAGGGTCTTTTCAAATAAATTGACTCTTTGCATCATGTGGCCAAAGTATTGAAGCTTCACTCATTTAAACAGGGGTTTCACGCAGAAGGTTTAACAATAAGGTCAGTCACATCTTCTACAGTGATTTTTTCAACATGGATAGGTATCAGAGATTTACTATCTTATGTAAGACAAGGTTCTCCCAAATTTACAAATAAGGGGGGGAAACTATAAGGATCCAGGGATTCTCTTTGTGCCAGAGGAGAAGGGGAGGAAAAGAAGAAGGTCCATCTTAATTCAGAATTACAGGCATGGTCCTGATACTTATGCCAGTCTTGTCAAGCCTCATATGAGAAAGGAACATAGAAACTAAACAGCCCAGAACACTGATGACTAGTTTTTGGCAGTAGAAATCTCCGAGATGTGTTAATTCTATAAACACTTGAGAGCTCAGCCCTTCATGAATGCAGCTGGTATAAACCAAGTGGTTTCCAAGTAGCAGTCATGATGATGATGGTGAATGACAAAAAAAAAAAAAAAAAAAAAAAATCATCGCAATGCATTGGCATGATTTTATTGCCCTAAGGATTAGACTACTGTTCACAGCTCATTTTTGTAGACTCCACTGTGGCCTAACTCCATCATCCAAATAAAGTTCTGAAAATAAAGAAGAAATTTCACCTTCAAAATCACTGTTGCATTCATGGCTATTCTTCACATGTTCTGATATCTCTTGTTTTCTTATACAAGTATGTACATTTTATTTTCAATACAGGGAAAAGTGCACCAAATGTCTCCTGAGTCATCAACAGAAGAGCATTTAATCCATGACTTGTGCGTAACTTAGGAACATAGAAGGTCACTACTTCTTAGGACTCAACTGGGGAGTCACTGTCTCTTCCACAAACATATTTTTAATGATGAGAATGAAAATATTTTCCTATTCCATAAAACATACAAAATGCAAGAGATTCTTTATATTACTCACACACAAACACTATGGCAGGAATCTTATCACTCCATCCCAAACTGAGTATATTCACAGATTCCTGCCCAGTCCTCAGGTTGAGGTAGGAGCCTTGCTACTTACTTAACTTTCATGTATTGAGGAGAGTCATCTTCATAGGGTAGGGTATTGCTTCCTACCCTTTTGCAGAACAGAATAGTAGATTGTGGGTACAGGTAGAATGATGTTTCCAATTATACAGTGACTGAATAAAATTGTGGCTGAATTCCAGTATTGCGTCCATTTTCCCAATGGGTTGTGTCTCCAACAGGTAACTTACCCTGCTAAATAGTCATGTGACTGAGAGACTGGAGTTCTTTTTCCTGGTCCTGTTTAGTCCTGGGCATCAGATGGTAGTCCTCAGGCAGTGGTATAATGGTAAATGTCTATTAACTAGCTTTCCTCAAAAAGTCTTGACTTGCAGCATTTGCCAATGTCTATGGTGAAGTGAAAGTGAAAAGGGCTTCCCTTGTAACTCAGTTGGTAAAGAATCTGCCTACAGTGCAGGAGACCTGGGCTCAATCCCCGGAGAAGGGAAAGGCTACCCACTCCCATATTCTGGCCTGGAGGATTCCATGGACTGTAGAGTCCCTGAGGTCACAGAGTCAGACACGACTGAATGACTTTCACTTTCATGGTGTGAATATTCCTATCACAGGTGATTTTATTCTACTAATGTGATATTACTGAATTTAGAGTTGGGAAAGGATGCACACAAAAGGTTCTTCTGAGACAGGGTGAGCCGGTAGTTCCAGCACAGTCCCACAATAAGATCCTTCTCCTCTGCACTCTCCTTAGAAGAGCCCTCTCAAATATAGCATCTAGGTATATGTTTGAGTCCTGGTCCCTTCTTTCTTCTCTCTCAATTCCCTTTCTGATTGCAAAGCTCTCATTGTCCTTCTGTGTTCTAATAATAGGAATCAGTGGTCTGTTTTAAAGAGCTTAATGGCCTTTAGAAAGAACCCAAACCTTGGCTTCCTGTTCATTCTTTCAGAATGGTAAGGAGAACCATTCCCTAGAAACACAATAGCCTACTTCGCTTCACTTGAACGAGAATAAAAATATTTTCATTAGTTGGGGTGTGTCACTCTCTCCAATGAGACCAAAGACTGCTCAGTCACTCAGTCATGTTGGACTCTTTGTGACCACCAGGCTCCGCCGTCCATGGGATTTTCCAGCCAAGTATACTAGAGTGGGTTATCATTTCCTCCTCCAGGGGATCTTTCTGACCTAGGGATCGAACCCTTGTCTCCTGCACTGGTGGGCGAGTTCTTTACCACAAATACTACCTGTTTTTGGCACTTGAAGGAAAATAAAAGCATTTTCATTATTCAGGATTTATTCAGGATGTATCACTCTTTCCAGTGAGACCAAAGAGACTTCTCTAAAAGCGACTTCTCTAAAAGCGTTCTCTCCCTCCCAAATACACACACAGAAAGAAACACCAGAAACACTGCTAGACTTATTATATATTGTCTCAAAAGCAAAACCAAACACAGGCAAATCCTGGTATGAAAAGAATTCAAATTTCCTAACTGTATAGTGCAGACCTGTATTCTTACTGAACATATATGCTTGTTCCTCACCTCTTGAAATAGGTATGTTAAAGCCTCTCACTGTAATGCTGGATTTTTCTATTTTTCCTACTTCTCTCAAGTTTTTTATTTATAAAATTTGAAGTGATATTACTGGCTGTAAAATAATTTATGACTGTGCTATCTTCCTGGTGGATTGACTCCTTTATCACTTTGAAATTCTTTTTAAAATTCAAGATTAGTGATTTTAACTTCAGGCCTATTTTATATGATATGCCTATAGCTATTCCATCTCTCTTTATCTAGGCTTTTGCTTTCAATCTTCTATATTTAAACTGTGTTTCCTGTAAGTAGCATATGGTTTTTTTATTGTGAAAGTCTTTGTCTATTAAGGTGAATATTTAATTGTGTAGATTTCAAGTGATTATAAACATACCTGGGATTAAATAAATATCTATTTTTTTTATTTCATTCATTCCGTTCATTAATCACTATTCCAGTTCCACCTTTTGTCATCTTGTAGATTACACATTCTTTAACAAATTCTTTAATGTATATTCTTGATAATAAAACATGAATGCTTCATTTTTTAAAGTCTGATGTATGTACACCCATGGCTGATTCATTTCACTGTATGGCAAAAACCACTACATGATTATAAAGTAATTAGCCTCCAACTAAAATAGATAAATTAATTTTAAAAAGAGAATAACTCAAAAAATAAAGTCTGATATAAATATAATTTTTATCACTTCAATCAATGTAAAAGATTAAAACTATTTAACTCTTGCTCTCTTGTGTGTTATTGTTGCAATTCATTTTAAATATACAGATATTTTTAAACCTGTGTGGCATTATTGTTATTTTTACTGAGTCAATATCTTTCAGGATTTATTTATTTTATTTTGTTAATTTATTTTTTATTGATGTATAGTTGATTTACATTGTTGCTACTTTCTGCAGTGTAACACTGTGTCAGTTATACATATACATATATCCACTGCTTTTTAGATTCCTTTTCCATATAGTTTATTACAGAATACTGAGAACAGTTCCCTGTGCTATATAGTAAGTTCTTATTAGCTACCTTCTTTATATATAGGACTTTCCTGGTGGCTCAGATGGTAAAGAATCTGTCTGCAATGCAAGATACCTGGGTTTGATCCCTGGGTCAGGAAGATCTACTGGAGAAGGAAATGGCAACCCACTCCAGTATTCTTGCCTGGAGAATTCCATGGACAGAGGAGTCTGGCGGGCTACAGTCCATGGGGTCACAAAGAGTTGGACACAACTGAGTGGCTAGCTTGCTTGCTTATATATAGTAGTGTGCATGTGATTTTTCTAATCTCCTGTTTATCCATCCCTCCCATCCTCCTGGTAACCATAAGATTGTTTTCTACATCTGTAACTTTATTTCTGTTTATAAATAACTTCACTTGTATCATTTCTTAGAACACATGTATGCTATATCATATGATATGTATCCTCTTTCTGACTTTCTCCACTCAGTATAACAATCTCTGTGTCCATCCATTTTGCTGCAAATGGCATTACCTCATTCTTTTTATGGCTGAGTAAAATTCCACTGTATGTATGTATCACATCTTTATTCATTAATTTATTGATGGGCATTTAAGTTGCTTCTATGTTCTGTCTATTGTAAATAGTGCCACAATGAACGTTGGGATGTATGTATCTTTCAAAATTGTGATTTTCTCCAGGAATATGCAAAGGATTAGGGTTGCTGGATCATATGGTAGCTCTATTTTTTGTTTTTTAGGAACCTCCACACTGTTCTCCATAGTGACTGTATCAATTCACATCTTGATAAGCAGTGCAGGATGTTTCGTTTTCTCTACACCCTCTTTAGCATTTGTTGTTCATAGATTTTTGATGATGGACATTCTAATTAATGTGAGTGATACCTCGTTGTAGTTTTGATTTACGTTTCTCTAATAATTGGTGATGTTGAACATGGAATTGCTTCTTCTGCAATTTTTTGGGACAATTTCAGAAAGATATGTGTTAAATATTCTCTAAATACTTTATAGAATTCACCTATGTAGCCATTTGGCCCTGTACTTTTGTTCATTGAAAGTTTTTAAATAACAGGTTCAATTTCAATACATGTGATTTTCCGTTCACATTTTCTATTTCCTCCTGGAAGATTCTATCATTTCTACTTGGAAAGTTGTAACCTTCTAAAGTGAAAGTGAAAGTCGTTCAGCCATGTCCTACTCTTTGAGACCCCATGGACTGTAATAGTCCGTGGAATTCTCCATGCCAGAAAGCTGAAGTGGGTAGCCATTCCCTTCTTCAGGGGATCTTCCCAACCCAGGGATCAAACGCAGATCTAATGCAGATGGATTCTTTAACAGCTGAGCCACCAGGGAAGCCCTTCTAAGAATTTATCTATTTCTTCTAAGTTGTCCCTTTTATTGGCGTGTAGTTGCTTCTAGTAGTCTCTTATGACCCTTGAATTTCTGTGGTGTCAAAGCTGTAACTTTTCCTTTTTTACTTCTAAGTTTGTTGATTTGAGTTCTCTCCCTTATTTCTTAATGAGTATGGCTAAAGGATAATCAATTTTGTTTATCTTCTCCAAGAAACAGTTTTTAGTTTCATTAGTCTTTACTATTGTTTTCTTCATTTCTATTTCATTTAGTTTTGCTCTGATCTTTATGGCTTCTTTCCTTCTACTAAGTTTGGGTTTTATTTGTTCTTTCTCTAATTGCTTTAGGTGTAATTTTAGGTAGTTTACTTGATATCTTTCTTGTTTCCTGAGTTCGGATTTTATTATTATAAATTTCCCTCTCAGGATTGTTTTTGCAGTGCCCCGATTATAGTGTTTTCATTGTCATTTGCCTCTGGGTTTGTTTTTATTTCCTCTTTGATTTCTTCAGTGATTATTGTTTTGTAACATATTGTTTAGCCTTCATGTGTTTATGTTTCTTAAGAGGACTTTCTTTCTGTAATAAATTTCTAATCATACAGTATTGTGGTCAGAAAGATGCCTGATATGATTTCAGTTTTCTTAAATTTACTGAGACTTGATTAATGTCCCAAGATGTGATCTATCCTGGAGAATGCTCCATGTGCACTTGAGAAGAAAGTGCATTCTGCTGCTTTTGGGTGCAATGTCCTATAAATATCAGTCTATCTGCTCTATTGTGTCATTTAAGGCTTGTTTCCTTATCGACTTTCTGTCTGATGATCTGTCCATTGGTATAAGTAGGATGCTGAAGTTCTCCACACTTATTGTGTTACTGTCAGTTTCCCCTTTTATGGCTGTTAATGTTTGCCTTATATACTGAGGTACTTCTATGTTGGATGCATGCATGTTTGCAATTGTAATATCTTCTTCTTGGACTGATTCTCTGATCTTTATGTAATGTCCTTCCTTGTCTCTTATAACAGTCTTTATTTTAAAGTTTACTTTGTCTGATATGATTATTGCTGTTCCAACTTTCTTTTAGCTTCAATTTTCATGTAATACCTTTTCCCATCTGCTCACTTTCAGTCTGTATGTGTCCTTAGATCTATCTGAGGTGGATTTCTTGCCAGTAACATATATATTGGTCTTTCTTATGTATCTACTCAGGCAGTCTATGTCTTTTGGTTGGAATATTTAATCCATGTATATTTGAGGTAATTATTCATAAGCCTGTTCTTATTTACATTTGCTTAATTGGGAAAGGAATACATCAAGGCTGTATATTGTCACCCTTGCTTATTTAACTTATATGCAGAATACATCATGCAAAATGCTGGGCTGGATGAAGCACAGGCTAGAATCAAGATTGCTGGGAGAGATATCAACAACCTTAGATATGCAGATGACACCACCCTTATGGCAAAAAGTGAAGAAGAACAAAAGAGCCTCTTGACCAAAGTGAAAGAGGACAGTGAAAAAGTTGGTTTAAAACTCAACATTCAGAAAACTAAGATCATGGCATCCAGTTCCATCACTTTATGGCAAATAGACGGGGAAACAGTGGAAACAGTGACAGAGTTTATTTTTGGGGTGCTCCAAAATCACTGCAGATGGTGACTGTGGCCATGAAATTAAAAGATGCTTGCTCTTTGGAAGAAAAGTTCTGGCCAACCTAGACAGCATATTAAAAAGCAGACATCATTTTGCCAACAAAGGTCCATATAGTCAAAGCTATGGTTTTTCCAGTAGTCATGTGTGGATGTGAGAGTTGGACTATAATGAAAGCTGAGCACTGAAGAATTGATGCTTTTGAACTGTGGTGTTGGAGAAGACTCTTGAAAGTCCCTTGGACTGCAAGAAGATCCAACCAGCCCATCCTAAAGGAAATCAGTTCTGAATATTCATTGGAAGGACTGATGCTGAAGCTGAAACTCCAAGGGAGGAGAAGAGGATGACAGAGGATGAGATGGTTGGATGGCATCACTGACTCAATGGACATGAGTTTGAGTAAACTCTGGGAGTTGCTAATGGACAGAGAGGCCTGGCATGCTGCAGTCCATGGGGTTGCAAAGAGTTGGACATGACTGAGCAACTGAACTGAACTAAACTGAGCATCCTCCTCATTGTCTGTCACCCCTTCTCCTTTTGCCTCCAATCTTTCCCAGCATCAGGACCTTTTCTATTGAATTGGCTCTTTGCATCAGATGGCCAAAGTATTGGAGAGGATGCAATGGTCAGATAGCATCATTGACTCAATCAATGGATGTGGATTTGAGCAAACTCTGGGAGATAGTGAAGGCAGGGAAGCCTGGCATGCTGTAGTCCATGGGGTTCAAAGTATCAGACTTGACTTAATGACTGGACAACAAGAAGCATCTTCCTGTCAATGATTGTTCAACTGTTGTGATTTCAGTGCAATAGCAGGAGGAGATGAGCACTTGTCCTCTGACTATGACATCTTAACCATTATCTCCTGAAGTGACTTTATTTTTTAAAGTTTTTATTAAATTTGTTACAGTATTGTCACTGCTTTTTGTTTTGGTTTTTTGGCCTCCAAGCATGTGGGATCTTAGCTTCCTGCCCAGGGGTCAAACCCACACCCTCTGCATTGGAAGGCGAAGTCTTACCCACTGGATGACCAGGGAAGTCCCCAGAAGTACTTTTAATATGTCAATTTTTTCATATATTTTTCACATATTTTGCAGTATTTTGAAATATAGAGTTTTAGGTTGACAGGTTTTTTATTTGTATTATATTTTGAAGATGCCAATTGATTTTCACTGATTTTTATAATTTCTGATGAGAAGTCACCTGTAAGTCTTATGGGATTTTTAAAGGGTAAAGTATTTCTTTTTTCTCACTGGTAGCCTTTCATATTTTATCTTGTTTCACCAGTTAATCCTGTGATGACTTAAAATATGGCTTTATTTATATATTTTTACTATTTGTAACACTTTTTGAATCTACAGCTTGATGTTCTTTAGCAATTTTAGAAGTTTTTCCACCACTACCTCTTCAAATATTGCTTCTGCCTTACCTTACTTTCTCACTATTATGGTATTACTACTGCACACATTTTAGATTTTAACAGTTATTCCGTATCTTCCTCAATTACTCAGTATTTTCCATTCTTCTGTTATTTCAGTGAATATTTCTGTATATTTTCACATGCTTTAACCCCCCCTTTACTTGTGTTTAATCTATTGTTAAGTTCTTATACTGAGTTCTTAATTTTAGTTATATTTTTTCAGCTTCATGATTTTATTTGATTTTTAAATATATTCTAGTTCTCACTAAATTTTTCATGTTCTAATCTAATATTTTGGACATATAAACCCCCACATAAAAAAGTGTAAATCTTATAAATACAAGATGATCTAAATATCTTTCAGGCCTGCTACTCTTATCTGAATTTATTCCTGGTCATCAATTATTATATATTTTACATTCTTGCATGCCTGGTAAAATTTTTTTGAAAGTCATCTTGTCAAAAAAATATATGGTGATAATATGTTTGTGGATGATATGCTTTTCCTCCAGAGAGGATAAAATTTTGTTTCTATCTGGTGATTATGGTAGAGGCAAGTCACAAATCAAGTTAGCATTGATCTATTTTAGATCTGGTCCTTGTGAAACACAGTCTAGTTTATTGTCTGAAGCAAATTTTCATGTTTCCTAAAAAAATCAGGACTAGGGTGAGGCAAGTGAGACCCATAAGGCACAAAAGTTAATGTGAGTGCTGCCTAAAATTTTGCCCCATAAATGTTTAATTTGCATCTTCTTAGTTTTGGTCCTGATATGAACTGAAAATCTGTGCTAGTTACCAAGCATTTTTTCCTTGACAGGTTCTGAATTCTTGATTTTTCTTCACATCTTAGACTTTCTAAGCTCTGCTGAGCTTCTTAATTTCTTGCCTTGACTAAATAAGCAAAAATCTCAAGAGAAATTATCAATAATAAGGTTTAGTATCTCGTTTGTCTACCTCCACTTCTGTCTGGATTTTTTAGCTCCTAAGTCACCACTTTATTTATACTTTTCTCATGGTTTCAAACACATATATATATATATATATATATATATTTAATTAGTCTACCTTTTCCAGTTATTCTCTGCGGAATGGTTTGTGGAAACAAGCTAGTCTATCATGGTCAGAAAAGGAAATGCCTCCTGTTTTCTATGTGTGTGATAATGACAGATTGAGAGGCAATTTCACATCTTTCTCTAATTGTAAACATTCTTTTTGGATGTTTTAATCATCCACATGGGTGTTCATTCTCTTCTGCCCGTTATTTAAATGTTGGTATTCCTCGGTATTCTCCTTGAGTGGAACTGTACATACAAAGCATGATATGCTGCCATAACTCTGATGAATCTCAAAGTTTACAAACCCATCCCAGAACATTTATCTTGGCTTTGACCCCAGTATTTAAACACCTAGTGGAATACCTCTCTCTGGACATCTTCTGTGCTCCTAGAATGCAGAATGTCCGGTAATGAAACCATTGTCTTCCTTTTCACCTCACGGCTCTCTATTTTTCTGCCTCTATTCCTTGTCTTAATTAATGTTGATTGCTTTCCCCAGGATCCTATTTTAAACTACAAACTATTTAAAGTCATTCTCTATCCTTTTATTGTAAATTTTGCATGATTCATCAAGTACATTATATGAGGGGTATATATAATATATGATATTTTATAAAAGCATATATTTAGTATATATATTAAATATATCTAGTATAAAATATTTAAGTATGCTCCCTTTACCTCCCACTTACACACTGGATTTGGCCTAAGTTTGGACTTATGATTGCTCACCTAGACTTTCCCAACATCCTACTAATTCAGAGATGGCAAATGCCTAGTTTATGTGTTCTTCCACTTTCTTCTTCCTTCTTCTTTCACTAAAGACAAGCTTATTTTGTATTACTATAGACTCTATTACTGGAGTCCAGATGCAATTCTGAAGTTTTCCTCAAAGCAGCATTCCTGAGAGACACGTTCAGAGTTGACAAGCAAGTCGAAACCAATTTATCATCTCCTCTCTGTCTCTAACAGATGGTCAGTATATAGTATAGATTGTGTCACCAGAGATATATCACTACAGAAAATCTGATTATGTCACTTCCATGTTTAAGAATCTCCTCTTGCTTACAAAAAAGGCAACTGCTCACTAGTTGAGTTAAATGGCATTTTATCTTCTCTATTCACTATAAGCCTGTTTAACTCACATTTTGATTTTATTCTTTTCAAAATTTCTCTGAACAGAATTAGTTGATCCTTCCTCTAGATCTCCAGAACATCTTTTTAATCTTTAATTGAGAACATAGACTTCTCACTATTATGTTTTTAATTATTTATGTATATGTCTGGGAGAGCATTTCTGTTAAAAACAGTGTCCTCATTCAATGCAAAATGTCCAGTAGGTGCTCAGTTAACATATATTAAAATAGTAATTTCAACGAGCAGCTCTCTTTTTCCTATGGGAACAGTGCCAACAATGCTTGCTTTAGTTATTTGTTCAACAAATATACCTTTGAATATCTACTATGTACTAGTTATGAGCATTATTCATGACAGAAATCTACAATCTAACCAAAGAATTACCCTGTATCTAAAGCAGTAGGAACAAAGTTAGGACCACTTTAAGTGGCTTTTATGCAAACATTTCAATCTGTCGTGATCCCTTCCATGGGTGAAGGAACTGAAAATGAAGTATTTGGCTCTCCTTGAGTAAGGCTCAATTCTTGGCTCACTTTGATAAATATTGATCTTGTATAAATTACCCAGGAGAGGCAATTGATGGTTCTCTGAGATACACACACACACAGCCCCCACTCCTTTTTATGCAAAGACATAAATCATTTATGAATAGAGCCCCACATGCTCTATGAATAAGTCCCTTGGATTCCAAGATGACTGATACACAAGCATTTTTCTCATTTGAGTGCAGACATAAATTTAAGCAAGCAGTCAGAATATATGAAGTAACAATGCCCTTTTGCTCATGGTAAGTTGAGAGATACATAATAGATTTCCAAAGGTAAGGATACACTCTTCCAGGTAAGCATCATTAAATGTGGCTGCACATCTGTGCCTTAATAAAACTGAAGGCAAGGAGATAGCTCTTTAGAAACATCTCACATCATGATCATTCAATTTTAAGTTTTAGTTGTTGGTAGAAAATGGAGGGTTAGTATGTGTGTGAAATTTTGCAGAATTCCTTTTCTTTGACTACAGTAGAATCAAGTCTTTGGTTTCATTTGGAAAGTTGCAAAAGCACAATGAAGGGTCTGTGTGTGGTGCAGAGTCATTAAAATTTTAAAACGGGCAGCAAACACTGGTTTTCAGAAGTTCTAGTGGTGAGATTACTAATGAGAGAGTTTAACCTCTGGGAACTTCATCACTGAAGGGCCAGGAAAAAGAGAAACTGACAAATAGCTTGTGGGCAATTGTCAGGAGCTGGAATTTGTCATCTGGGTTCACACACAGTGTCAAAATGCTGAAGTTTCTTGGGAGAAAGAAAGGAAAGTGACTTGTGCTTCTCAATACCTTTACTTATGTGACTGTCCCCACCTCAAATGTTTTTTGCGCCCCAATAAAACTTTTCACATTCTGCACATTTTTGTATTCACAAAATGTGCAACTGTATGCACAGTTGTATTCACAACTAAAAAGGCATATAAGCCATGACATAAGAAATTCTTGTTTAGGAATTAATGGACAGAAAGTGTTTAATGACTTTGTCAGAGTCATTGTATATGAGATGTGTATATAAGAGAATTATTCCAGAAATATTCATAAGGGAAAAATAGAAAATCACTTAAGTGCCCATAATAGCAGATTGGTTAAGTAAATTATGAAACATTGTTACAAAGAAAAGAAATACAGAAGTTAAATGTACAGTAGATAAATATAAATATAATAGGTAGAAGGCTGTCCAAGTTATACTGAAGTTTAAAAAGCTGGGGCACTGCAGAATGGTATTTGTAGTATGATTTATTTTAAAGCAAATAAAACCAGCATATCATGTATACATACACAGATATGTTTTATGATGGTTATGTCTTGGAAGTGTAATTAAAGCAAGAGTGGGACAAACTTTCACTTCTTACAATCAATTTGTCTGTATTAATTGAATTTATTCTGATACAAAGGGCTACCCAGGTGGCTCATCATTTAAGAATCTGCCTACAATGCAGGAGACATAGGTTTGATGCATGATTTGGGAAGATGCCCTGGAGGAGGGCATGAAACCTACTCCAGCTTTCTTGCCTGGAAAACCCCTTGGCCAGAGAAGCCTGGCAGGCTATAGTCCATAGGGTTGCAAACAGTCACACACATCTGAAGTGTCTGAGCACGCATAAGGGTTGTGTGATTATTTTGTTAATTGAAAATAATTATTTTTTTAAGAAACTGATCTGTACATCGGTGTCTCTTTTTCTGTTTTGCATACAGGGTTATCATTACCATCTTTCTAAACTCCATATATATGCGTTAGTATACTGTATTGGTCTTTATCTTTCTGGCTTACTTCACTCTGTATAACGGGCTCCAGTTTCATCCATCTCATTAGAACTGATTCAAATGAATTCTTTTTAATGGCTGAGTTAATATATTCAAATTCAAGCTCAGATACTTTATGGAGAAAGGAATTCTCCCATTTCTGAAAAGCAGTAGATTTTTGTACCAATTTCTCACACTTGCTGCATATTTCTATAGTATTATGTAGAGAATACTTAATATGTTATCAGAAAACTAGAATTCAAATCCACTTGTGCCACTTTCTAGCTGTAAAGTCATTCTGGTAAGTGATACATCTTCTAAGTCTAAAATTTCCTTTCTGCAGATAGGAGACATAATGCTAATGCCAGATTCCTTGGGAAGAATAAACAATAGGCGTGAATATAGTATTGACAATTTGTTTGCTTCTTTTGTGCATTCTATAACATTTCAGCCCCTGTGAGAGCAGGGACTCCTACATTCATTAATTTATTCAATAGGTATAGGTATGTGTGTCAGACACTGTGCTAAGCTTTATGGACAAAATGATAAACAGAAAGATAGCATCTTATCTCATATGCAAAATGCAATTAAGAGAACACACACACACAACTAAAATTGCCAAACAGCGTAGTAAGTGTTTTAATAGGAGAATCAGGAGATTTCTTTGGTAGGAAGTGATATTTTCAACTGAGACCCAGGGGATGAATAAGCTTTAGCAGACACAGAAGTTAGAGAAGAATCAACAACTGTGTCAAGTAGAAGAAAAGCATTGAATGACAAGTGTAGAGCATTGTGAATATTAAATATATTCTGCATGACTGGTAATTAAACGGTGAGGAGAGAGGGGTGAAATATTAGGTTTGGCACCCCCGTAATATTCCTCCTGGCTTCCCCAGTGATTCAGTGGTAAAGAATTGGCATGCAATGCAGGAAAGGCAGGAGACACGGGTTTGATGCCTGAGTTGGAAAGATCCCCTGGAAGGAGGGCATGGAAGCCCACTCCATCATTCTTGCCTGGAGAACCCCATGGACAGAGGAGCCTGGTGGGCTACAGTCTGTAGGGTTGCAAAGAATCAGACACAATTGAAGCGACTGAGCATACAAGCACACACAGCATTCCTCCTCACCCCTAGTGCTGTTCATTCTCTCTAATAATTAGTGGAGGCTCTCAGTATGTTAGGTTAGAATTTAAATGCTTTCCAAGCAACTGGACCCAGTAGCTGCTGGAGGATTAAATGGTCTGAGACCTAGAAAGCCCAGATTATCTTAATACTTACATAGAGACCCAGCAGGCTGCAGGATACATGAATCCACTAAACCTTCACAGAACTGAAGGAATGTGCTAAGCCAGGCAGTCTGGGAGATGGAGGTGAAGGAAATGAAGAGATGCATTTTTGTTTGTTTGGAGTGGGGGCTTTGTCAGGAAGAGATAACTCAGTCACATCATTGGTGCAATTACAGGCAAAGAGGCAGTGACAGGAGTTGTATAAGTTTCAAATCTCAGTTGCTCAAAATTCAAGGGAATTTTGGTTAAGACTCCAGGCTTCCAGGGCAGAGGAGGTGCAATTTCCATCCTTGATTGGGGAAGGCATGGCCCAAAACAAAACAAAAAAAATCATAAAGCTTCTGACCATACAGAAAGCTCTGGCATTAAGACAAACACTTAAAATTTAAAAACATACTGCATTTGAATAACAAAATGTAAAGACAAAGAAACTTACCATTTTGGTGCTGAAATGTGCTTAATAAGGTACCTGGCTATCTCTCATTTTGCAGAGGATGAAACCTGATGTCCAAAGACCATGAGCTCTAGTCATTTATCAACATAGGCATTCATTGGTTATCTCTATCAAGTGCCTATTGGCTGTTCCCAGTCCTATAAGCTGAGAATAGAAAGACAAAAGAGTGCTTTTCTCTGGCTGCATGGTGCTGACGATTTAGGAGCAAAGGATATAAGGTGTTTTGAAATATGATGCACTACACAGGAAACATATGAGTGAAGGCTGGAAGAAGGGATTCAGAAAGCATTCACTGAAGGAGGCAGCACTGAACTCGTTCTGAAGAAGTGCAAAGTTTTTGCTCGTTCAAAAAGGGAAGTCAGCACTGTAAGCAGAGGAATCAGGACATACAGGCAATAATAGCATAAACTGCTGAATCAAGACATTGGCAATAAAGCATTTACAAAGTAGTAGCAACTTCTGACCACCTAGCCATGATAAGAAAGGCACTTTCTTAACATCAATCCCATATCTGAACAAGAAGAAATTTGAAGGTGAGGGGTGAACTCACATCTTCTAACCTCAAAATTACTAGACAGAAGCATCTAATAATATGCTATAGATTTGACTTTCTTTGAGTTTTATTTTTCAAAAAGTAAAGGAAGGAAAAAGAATGAATTAACTATTTAACTCAGATTTGTAAAAAAAAAAAAAAAAAGACGCAATGGTTATGTGCAAGATGGCCAAGTAAAGAAAATAGTGAAAGTGGGGCAGACACATTTTATATAAACTAAGCGATTATGTACATAATTTTATTTACCTTTCTGAACAACTTAGGATGTGAACATTACCTATTTTATGGATGAGAAAAATGGTACCTCAGAGGCTTGTCAGTGTGCACAAAGTCAGTAAATGCAGGGATCCTAGTCCATCTTCACTTTGTGCTCTTTATATTATAGGAATAAATCTGTGGTCCCTGGTATAGAGTAGCCCTACAGTAAGAATTTGACAAATGAACCTAAGCACCATTAGGACAAATATATATTCATCTTATTTGCCAGGAAAATGACAGACATAGTGTTCTTTGGATTTTTATTCTAGTAGGAAAGTCAGCGAAAAAAACAATATATAATATAAATGTAGGTAGCAATAATTTCCATAAGGAAAAATGGAGGTGGGTAAAGGAAGGGAAATAATGTGTGGTCATTTTTTGTTGGCATAGTTGGTTTGGGAGGTGAAGGACTACTTTAGACAGGGAGACATTTGAGCAGAGACCTGAACGAAGTGAGGTGGAGGATTAATCAACTATTGCTGTATCAAAGTGCATCAGAGCTTGTTGGCTAAAAATAAGACTTCTTATCTCAAGTTTTCAGTGTTTCTGGTGTCCAGCTCAGAGTCTGTCATGAGGCTGCAGTCAAGAGTCCTCTAGGACTGCAGTCTTTGCAAAGATGGACAAGACAGAAGAGGATCCTCTCAGTCTCACTCAGGAGGCGGCTGGCAGGACTCAGTTCTTCCCAGTCTCTTGGAGGATTCAGCTCTTGACTAGCTGCTGGTGAAGTGATCATCTCCAGTTCCCTATCCCATTAGTCTCTCCAGAGAGCAGCCCCAAGATGGTAACTCATAGAGCAAGTGAGAAGCATCAAACAGAGAGAGTGAGCAAGACTTCATAGTCTTTCATAGCCTAATCTTTGGGGGACATCCCATCATTGTTGCTCTTCTTGACAGAGGTCTGTGCTGGTCTATTCTTTAGAAGTCACTAGTTCCAGCTCACATAGAGGGGACGGGATCACACAGACATGAATCCCAGGAGGTAGATCCCTGGAAGCCCAGCCAGAAAGCTTCAGACCACAGGATGGCACTGTCCATAGGTCTAGGGAAAGAGCACACTGCTGTGGGGAATAGCAGATGCAAAGACAAGGTCATGTTTGAGTGACAGGGAAAAGGCGGGAGAGAAATAAGAAGAGGAGGAGGTGGAACTCTATAAACTAGGCGGTGTCAATTTCTAGTCATATGGAAGGTTTTAGGTCTCAGTGTTTTGGGTTTGATAATGAATATGAAGAAACGTCCTTGAAGACATTTGAGTAAAGGAAGTGGAATTAACTTGCTTTTATGAGATCACAGTGATAGCAAATAGTACATTCACTATATTTTTTTATTTGTTTGTTTCTAGTTACTTTTAGTGACCTCTGTAAGGTGATCACAGCCTTATTGTGGCGAAGGGGTTTGCCAAACTCAAAGAAGCTATGAGCAATGCTGTGCAGGGCCACCCAAGACAGATGGCAATAGTGAAGAATTCTGACAAAATGTGGTCCAGTGGAGGAGGAAATGGCAAACCACTCTAATATTCTCGCCATGAGAATCCCATGGATGGTATAAACAGGCAAAAAGATATGACACTGGAAAATGAGCCCCACAGGTCGGGACGTGTCCAATATGCTTGCTACTGGGGAAGAGTGGAGGACAATTATTAATAACTCCACAAAGAATGAAGTGGCTGGGCCAAAGAAGAAATGATGATCAGTTGTGGATGTGTCTGGTGGTGAGAGCAAAGTCTGATGCTCTAGACAACAGTATTGCATAGGAGCCTGTAATGTTAGGTCCATGAATCAAGGTAAATTGGACATGATCAATCAGGAGATGGCAAAAGTGAACATCAACATCTTAGGAATCAGCCAACTAAAATGGATGGGGATGGGTGAATTTAATTCATATTACCTCTAAATCTACTACTGTGGGCAAGAATCCCTTAGAATCAATAGAGTAACCCTCATAGTTAAAAGAAAAGCCCAAAATGCAGTACTTGGTTGCAATCTCAAAAATGACAGAATGATCTCTGCTCATTTCCAAAGCAACCCACTCAACATCACAGTAATCCAAGACTATGCCCCAACCACTAATGCTGAAGAAGCTGAAATTGAATGGTTCTATGCAGACTTAAAACATCCTCTAGAACTAACACCAAAAAAAAGATATCCTTTTCATCATATAGGATTGGAATGCAAAAGTAGGAAGTCAAGAGATACCTGGACTAACCGGCCAGTTTGGCCTTGGATTAAAAAATGAAGCAGGGAAAAGACTAACAGAGTTTTGTCAAGCGTGCACACTGGTCATAGCAAACACCCTCTTCCAGCAACACAAGAGACTACTCTATATACGGACATCACAAAATGGTCAATATCAACATCAGGTTGATTATATTCTTTGCAGTTGAAGATGGAGAATCTCTATACAGTCAGCAAAAAACAAAAAGACCTAGAGCTGACTGTGGCTTAGATGATGAGCTCCTTATTGCAAAATTCAGGCTTAAATTGAAGAACACAGGGAAAATCACTGGCCATTCAGGTATGACCTACATCAAATCCCTTATGACTATACAGTGGAGGTAGTAAATAGATTTGAGGGATTAGATCTGGTAGACAGAGTGCCTGAAGAACTATGGACAGAGGTTTGTAGCATTGTACAGGAGGCAGTGATCAAAACAATTCTAAAGAAAGAACAAATGCAAGAAAGCAAAGTGGTTGTCTGAGTAAGCTTTACAAATAGTTGAAGACAGTAGAGAAGCAAAAACAAAGGAGAAAGGAAAAGATATACCCAACTGAATGCAGAGTTCCAGAGAATAGCAAGGAGATAAGAAGATCTTAAATGAACAATGCAAAAAAGTGGAGGAAAACAATAGAATGGGAAATGCTAAAGAGCTCTTCCAGAAAACTAGAGATATCAAGGGAACATTTCATGCAAGAATGGACATGATAAAAGACAGAAACAATAAAAGCATAACAGAAGCAGAAGAGATTAAGAGGAGGTGGCAAGACTACACTGAACAACTATACAGAATAATTTCTTAATGACCTGGATAACCATAATGGTGTGGTCACTCACCTAGAACCAGACATCCTGGAGTGTGAAGTCAAGTGGGTCTTAGGAAGCATTGCTACAAACAAAGCTAGTAGAAGTGATGGAATTCCAGCTGAGCATTTTAAAATTCCAAAAGATGATGCTGTTAAAGTGCTGCACTCAACATGTCAGCAAATTTGGAAAACTCAGCAGTGGCCAAAGGACCAGAACAAATCAGTTTTCTTTCCAATCCCAAAGAAGGGCAATGCCAAAGAATGTTCAGATTACCATACAATTGCACTCATTTCTCATGCTAATAAGGTTATGCTCAAAATTCTGCAAGTTAGACTATTCAGTTCAGTCGCTCAATCATGTCCGACTCTTTGCAACCCCATGGACTGCAGCATGCCAGGCCTCCCTGTCCATCACCAACTCCCGGAGTCAACTCAGACTCATGTCCATTGAGTGAGTGATGCCATCCAACCATCTCATCCTCTGTCATCCCCTTCTCCTCCTGCCTTCAATCTTTCCCAGCATCAGGGTCTTTTCCAATGAGTCGGTTCTTCGCATCAAGAGGCCAAAGTATTGGAGTTTCAGCTTCAACATCTGTCCTTCCAATGAACATTCAGGACTGATTTCCTTTAGGATGGATTGGTTTGATCTCTTTGAAGTCCGAGCGACTCTCAAGAGTCTTCTCCAACACCACAGTTCAAAAGCATCTATTCTTTGGTGCTCAGCTTTCTTTATAGTCCAACTCTCACATCCATACATGACTACTGGAAAAACCATAGCCTTGACTAGACGAGCCTTTGTTGACAAAGTAATATCTCTGCTTTTTAATAGTTAGACTAGAGCAGTATGTAAACTGAGAACTTCCAAATGTACAAGCTGGGTTTAGAATAGACAGAAGAATCAGAGATCAAATTGCCAATATTTGTTGGATAGAGAAAGCAAGGGGATTCCAGAAAAATATCTACTTCTGCTTCACTGACTATGCTAAAGTCTTTGACTGTGTGGATTACAACAAACTGCAGAAAGTTCTCATAGAGATAAGAATACCAGACCACCTTACTTGTCTCCTGAGAAACCTGTATATGGGTCAAAAAGCAACAGTTAGAACCTTCAATGGAACAACTGACTGGTTCAAAATTGGGAAAGGAGTACATCAAGGCTGTATATTGTCACTGTGTTTATTTAACTTATATGCAGAATACATCATGCAAAATGCTGGCCTGAAATCACAAGTTGGAATCGAGATTGCTGAAAGAAATGCCCACAGTCTCAGATATGCAAATAATACCACTCTAATCATATAAAGTGGAGAGGTGGTAAAGAGCCTCTTGATGAGGGTGAAAGAGGAGTGAAAAGGCTGGCTTAAAATTCAACATTCAAAAAACTAAGATCATGACATCTAGTCCCATCACTTCATGGCAAACAAAAGGGGAAAAAGTGGAAACAGTAATAAATTTTATTTTCTTGAACTCCAGAAGCACTGTGGATGGCGACTTCAGCCATGAAAATAAAAGACACTTGCTCCTTGGAAGGAAAGCTATGACAAACCTAGACAGCATGTTACAAAACAAAGACATCACTTTACTGACAGAATCCATATAGTCAAAGCTATTGTTTTTTCCAGTAGTCATGTATGATTTGAGAGTTGGACCATAAAGAAGGCTGAGTGCCAAAAAAAGTCATGCTTTCAAATTGTGGTGCTGGAAAAGACTCTTGATAGTTCCTTGGCCTGCAAGGAGGTCAAACCAGTCAATCCTAAAGAAAATCAGTCCTGAATATTCATTGGAAGAACTGATGTGAAGCTGAAGCTCCAATAGTTTTGGGTACCTGATGTGAAGTACTGACTCAATGGAAAAGACTCTCATGCTGGGAAAGATTGAGGGTAGGAGGAGGAAAGGACAGCAGAGACTGAGATGATTGGATAGCATCACGGACTCAGTGGACATTAATTTAAGCAAACTCTGGGAGATAGTGAAGGACAGGGGAGCCCGGTATGCTGCAGTTCATGGTGTCTCGAAGAATAGAACACTACTTAGTGGCTGAACAAAAACAACTAAGGGAAAACTGGCCATTCCATGTCTTTATTTCCTATATTTAAAAAGTATATCATTTTACTAGTTATTAACACCCTGAATCTGACAAGTTAGTGATCTATAGGGGGATGACTTGAAATCAGATTTTTTTTTTTTTTTTTAAGATTTGAGCTCCTGTTGTTTTGGCAGGAAGGATTAGTTGATTTATTATTAACAATTATTAATTTTTGTTTTGCAATTAGTTGAACTTGTGCCCCTTCTGCCTCAGGCAAAGTCAGGGGAGCAAGGAGCTGGAATGAGAAGCAGTATGGTGAGATTTTTCCTGTCTGTGCATGGGGAGCCATGCGGAAAGTCTCCAAGAGCCCTAGGATGTTTGGGGTTTGCAAGGTCTAACTCCTGGAAAATGGATGTGTGCATTCTAAGTCGCCTCAATTGTGTCCCACTCTTTTGCGACTCCATGGAGTGTAGCCTGCCAGGCTCCTCTGTCCATGGGATTCTCTGCTTTGGCAGTTGGGTTGCTTACTACTAGCACCACCTGGGAAGCCACTCCTGGAGAATAAGCACACTTAAATTGCTGATTCCTTCTCCCTAGTTGTCTGGGTCAGTTAATCTCAGCACAGAGCAGCCAGCTGAGCTCTTCCCTGGCCAGGATGCTCTGCTTTGAAATTCCCCCTAGGCTACCTCACCCAGTGATGTCAGAGGGATGAGTGCCCGCCAGCCCTCCCTCTCGCAAGATGCTGTGTGTGCTGTCTTTGCTCAGGAAACATCTGGTTGATCCAGCAGGTCACTGACTGTTTCATAAGTTAGTGGAAGAGAATAGGATGTGAAGACACAGAACTTCAGTGATTACTCAACCCCACCAGCAAGTTGCAAACTAAAATGAGATGTGAGGAAACGGGCTCCCTGGCCCCCCTCTCCAGAGACCCAGGACCTTGGCTGCACAGGCACATTTCCTAGCTTGTGATGGAAAACAAGTGCTGTTTACAGGAGCCTGAAGTCGCTGGAAGCCAACAGAAGCCAAACGTATAGTGGAGTGAGAACTCCTACTTGGGGGCTTTCAGCAATCCAGCAATGATTCAACACTGACCTGAAATAATACTCACTGTCCCTGGAAAAACTATTATACCCTATCCCTTGGGATAAAACCCCACACTCCTTGGTGAGCAGAATACCTGACCACTAAAAACAGACCCAGTCTCTCCCAAGCCGTTTGGCATAGAATAGAGGTTGCTGTGTGTCCTTCATTGAGCTCCAAGTACTGTTTTTCTCTTTCTTGGTTTCCATCGGCTGTTTTTCAGTTGATGAACCACTGGAGAGGAATAGAACAAAATATATAGGAGAAAATGGGATTGGTGGCTGCCCCCACCCGCACCAACCTCTACATCTGTCCCTGAGGGAATCAGATTTTATTTATTTATTTTTTAACTTCCAGAATCCATGCCTGTGAATGAAAAGCTCTGCTTTCCTTATCCTGCTCTGCCTCCTGCCTCTCTCTCTCCTGTGTGGACTTCTAGATAGTCAGTATAATTCCTCCAAAAGTGTTGAATCAGAATGGAAAGGCAAAAATAAACATATACAATTTTAAGTTATAAAATAAAGCAAAGAAAACAAAAACTCTGCAAGCCAAAACAGTTCTAGTCTCAACATTTATTTGTTCTCAAAATTCATTCTTCTGATGAGGATAAAGTGGAAAATAAGATTAAGTGTATATTTTTTACCCATTTTTCTGCCATAGAGTCGAATTGTGTTCCCGGGGTTGTAGAGATACTGCTTCTCCATTATTTCATTCATTCCTCAGCATAGAGTTTCAGTATTTTGTGTGTTCTCTATATTAAGTGTATAGCTGGTAACTAGGCAAAATTCTGTGCTCTCTCGAGACCTTTATATGTATTTAAGTGTAAAGATAAAATTATCTAACATCTGTGAAATTGCTCATCCTGTGCCTGGCATTTAGAAAGTGGTCAGTAAATGTTTATAGCTTTTGCTCCAACTGCAAATATCTTTCTGCCTCCCAGGCTCTCTACCTCTATGTTTTGCCTCAAGCTATTCCTTTTACCTCCCAATTTTCAAAGGAAATTTTCCCATGTTTTGTCAAATTTCTGTCCAAATTCAAGACTTATAGCAAGAAGTTGTCTCACATGATTATGTAGGCCAAGAAGTCCTAAAATCTTTTTGGAGACTCTTTGTAAGTAGATATAGCATAAAACATAACTTGTTGAAAATTTTATTGAAAATTTTATCTCATATTTATTTAGCTTCCTTCATCTTTACATATGTGTTTAGATTAGTCTTGAAAATTTTATGACACTTTAAACAGCTAACTATTATCTTAAGTAATCCTTCTGGGTGATGAATTCTATTGTTTGAGCTATCATGAACTTATTTGACTTTTTGTAAACACAGGTAAAAAAAGTATTGTATTTAATGCTGACAACTCTACAGATACACCTGTTTTAATTAAACCAATAAATTTAAGCTAGCTTTAATTTATGAAAATTATTTTAGATCACAATAACTTAGAAACTATTTGGATTAGTGTCTGTATTTCTGAGCACATACTTTATTTATATAATGCTTGTTTGTCTTTAGTCAATAAAATAGAACCCTTTAGGAAATATTAATAATCTTGGTAATGCTATTCAGAAGCAAAAGCACACACAAAAAAATCACATATCTATAGTATATATGGCTTCTTAGGTAGAGCTAGTGGTAAAGAACCTGCCTGACAATGCAAGGGATATAAGAAATGTAAGTTCAGTACCTGGGTTGGGAAGATATTATGAAGGAGGAAATGGCAACCCACTCCAGTATTCTTGCCTGGAGAATCCTATGGATAGAGCAACCTGGTGGGCTACAATACACGGGGTCACAAAGAGTCAGACACGACTGAAGTGACTGGGGATGCACATAGGGTAAACATATATCAGTTCAGTACAGTCGCTCAGCTGTGTATTACTGTTTGCAACCCCATGGACTGCAGCACACTAGGCTTCGCTGTCCATCACCAACTCCCGAGTTTACTCAAACTCATGCCCGTTGAGTTGGTCATGCCATCCTACCATCTCGTCTTCTGTCGTGCTCTTCTCCTGCCTTCAATCATTCCCAGCATCAGGGTTTTTTTTTCAATGAGTCAGTTCTTTGCATCAAGTAAGTATTAGAGTTTCCACTTCATTAGGAGTCCTTCCAATGAATACTAAGGATTGATTTCCTTTAGGATTGACTTGTTTGATCTCCTTGCAGTCCAAGAGACTCTTAAGAGTCTTCTCAAAAACCACAGTTCAAAGCCATCTATTCTTCTGTGCTCAGCTTTCTTTATAGTCCAACTCTCACATCCATCCATGACCACTGGAAAAACAACAGCCTTGACTAGACGGACCTTTGTTGGCAAAGCAATGTCTCTGCTTTTCAATATGCTGTCTAGGTTGGTCACAGCTTTTTTCCCCCAAGGATCAAGCATCTTTTAATTTCATGGCTGCAGTCACCATCTGCACTAATTTTGAAGACAAAAAAATAAAATGAAATAAATAAAGTCTGTCACTCTCTCCATTGTTTCCCCATCTATGTGCCATTAAGTGATTGGACTGGATGCCATGATCTTAGTTTTCTGAATGTTGAGTTTTAAGCCAACTTTTTCACTTCTTGTCTTTCACCTTCATCAAGAGGCTCTTTAGTTCTTCTTTGCTTTCTGCCATAAGGGTGGTGTCATCTGCTTATCTGCTTATTGACATTTTCCCCAGCAATCTTAATTCCTGCTTGTGCTTCATCCAGCCTGGCATTTCGCATGATGTACTCTGCATAGAAGTGAAATAAACAGGGTGACAATATACAGCCTTGATGTACTCCTTTCCCAATTTGGAAACAGTCTGTTGTTTCATGTCCTGTTCTAACTGTTGCTTCCTGACCTGCATACAGATTTCTCAGGAGGCAGGTAAGGTGATCTGGTATTCCCATCTCTTGAAGAATTTTGTACAGTTTGTTGTGATCCACACAGTCAAAGGCTTTAGTATAGTCAATAAAGCAGAAGTAGATGTTTTTTCTGGAATTCTCTTGCTTGTTTTATGATCCAACGAATATTGGCAATTTGACCTCTGGTTCCTCTGCCTATTCTAAATCCATCTTTAACATCTGGAAGTTCATGGCTCCCATACTGTTGAAGCCTGGCTTGGAAAATTTTGAGCAACACTTTGCTAATGTAAGAGATGAGTGCAACTGTGTGGTAGTTTGAACATTCCTTGGCAGTGCCTTTCTTTGGGATTGGGATTAAAACTGACCTTTTCCAATCCTGTGGCCACTGCTGAGTTTTCCCGATTTGCTGGCATATTGAGTGCAGCACTTTCACAGCATCATCTTTCAGGATTTGAAATAGCTCAACTGGAATTACAGTACCTCCACTAGCTTTGTTTGTGGGGATGCTTCCTACAGCCCACTTGACTTCCCTTTCCAGGATGTCTGGCTCTAGGTCAGTGATTACACCATCATGATTATCTGGGGCATGAAGATCTTTTTTGTATAGTTCCTCTGTGTATTCTTGCCATCTCTTCTTAATATCTTCTGCTTCTGTTTGGTCCATACCATTTCTGTCCTTTATTGAGCCCATCTTTGCATGAAATTTTCCTTTGATATCTCCAATTTTCTTGACAAGATCTCTAGTCTTTCCCATTCTATTGTTTTCCTCTATTTCTTTGCATTGATCACTGAGGAAAGCTTTCTTATCTCTCCTTGCTATTCTTTGGAACTCTGCATTCAAATGGGTATATATTTCCTTTTCTCCTTTACCTGTCTCTTCTCTTCTTTTCACAGCTATTTGTAGACCTCTTCAGACAACCGTTTTGCCTTTTTGCATTTCTTTTTCTCAGGGATAGTCTTGATCACTGCCTCCTGTACAATGTCACAAACCTTCATCCATAGTTCTATCAGATCTAGTCCCTTGAATCTATTTCTCACTTCCACTATATAATTGTAAGGGATTTGATTTAGGTCATACCTGAATGGTCTAGTGGTTTTCCCTACTTTCTTCAATTTAAGTCTGAATTTGCAATAAGGAGTTCATGATCTGAGCCACAGTCAGCTCCTGGTCTTGTTTTTGCTGACTGTATAGAGCTTCTCCATCTTTGGCTGCAAAGAATATAATCAATCTGATTTGGGTATTGACCATCTTGTGATGTCCATGTGTAGAGTCTTCTCTTGAGTTGTTGAAAGAGAGAGTTTGTTATGGCCAGTGCGTTCTCTTGGCAAAACTCTATTAGACTTTGCCCTGCTTCATTCTGTACTCCAAGGCCAAATTTTCCTGTTACTCCTGGTGTTTCTTGACTTTCTACTTTTGCATTCCAGTCCCCTGAGATGAAAAGAACATCTCTTGGGGTGTTAGTTCTAGAAGGTCTTATAGGTCTGCATAGAACCGTTCAACTTCAGCTTGCTTCTTCAACGTTACTGGTCGGGACATAGACTTGGATTACTGTGATATACAGACGGCTTGCCTTGGAAACAAACAGAGATCACTCTGTCATTTTTGAGATTGCATCCAAGTACTGCATTTTGGACTGTTTTGTAGACTATGATGGCTACTCCGTTTCTTCTAAGGGATTCTTGCCCACAGCAGTAGATATAATGGTTATCTGAATTAAATTTACCCTTTCCAGTCCGTTTTAGTTCACCAATTCCTAAAATGTCAGTGTTCACTCTTGCCATCTCGTTTGACCACTTCCAACTTGCCTTGATTCATGGATCTAACATTCCAGGTTCCTATGCAATATTGCTCTTTACAGCATCAGAATTTACTTCCATCACCAGTCACATCCACAACTGGGTGTTGTTATTGCTTTGGCTCTATCTCTTCATTCTTTCTGGAGTTACTTCTCCACTGATCTCCAGCAGCATATTGGGCACCTACTGACCTGGGAAGTTCATCTTTCAGTGTCCTATCTTTTTGCCTTTTCATACTGTTCATGGATTTCTCAAGGTAAGAATACTGAAGTGGTTTGCCATTCCCTTCTCCAGCGGACAGCATTTTGTCAGAACTCTCCACCATGACCCTACATCTTGGCTGACCCTACACGTCATGTCTCATAGTTTCATTGAATTAGACAAGGCTGTGATACATTTGATCAGTTTGGTTCATTTTCTGTGATTGTGGTTTACATATATAGACATACATAAACATAGACTTCCCAGGTGGTTCAGTGGTGCAGTATCTGCCTGCCAATGCAGGAGACGCATATTTGATCCCTGGATTGGGTAGATACTCTGGAGGAGGAAATGGCATCCCACTCCAGTATTCTTACCTGGGTAATTTCATGGACATGAGAGTCTGGTGGGTTACAGTCCATAGGGTTGCAAAGAGTTGGACACGACTGAACACACATGCACCAAACATATAGAAACAGAGATCTTACAGCTTTCACTTAAACAATCTATTTATGAAATGGATACAATAATACAAAAGTCACTAGTTTACAAAACAACAGTTGGGTGTATTGTGTTCCTGGCAAATGGAATAAGTTAAGGTGACTTACTCAGATAGCTTTTTGCTATTATTTGTGTAAGAGACTAAAATGGAGCAGGACTATAAGAGCCTTTCCTGGTTACCAAAATTTTCTGTGTCCCCTGTTCCTTGTTTGTAGGAAATAAGCTTCATTCAGCCTCCTTTGAACTTTCCTGAGTTCCAAAGGACAGACTGAATCAGTTGCATACCAGGGAAAGGAGGGAAAGAAAAAGAAACAGAACAAAAGGAGTATTCAAGAAACAACAGAGCAACCATGGAGCAGGTTCTTGGTTCTTCCTAAAGAGATATACAGAACAAAATGCTTTTGAATTCTTCTGCCAGTACTAAGGCCCTAACCAAGGTGGAGAATGGTAGCTTCAGTCTGAGCACAAAATTCATGGTACACCACCCTGCTGGGCTTCCCTAGTGGCTAAGATGGTGAAGAATCTGCCTGTAATGAGGGAGACCTGGGTTCAGTCCCTGGGCTGGGAAGATTCCCTGGAGAAGGGAACAGCTACCCACTTCAGTATTCTTGCCTGGAGAATTCCACGGACAGAGGTGCCTGGCAGGCTACAGTCCATGGGGTCACAAAGAGTCAGAAACTACGGAGCAACTTTCAATTCCAATTTCTGCCCTGTTACCTTACCACCAACCAATCAGAAGATAGCCTGCACACTGTGAAAGATAGAGAAGACTCTGATTCCTTTCCCAACAATTCTCCTTTAAACACTTTGATGGCTAAGCAGAATCTTTGGAGTTAGGTTTTTGGACACGAATCCATTCTCTTCTCGGGTTGCAGCCTTCTGAATACAGCGATCTTCCCTTTACACCCAGCGCTTATCCCTTGAGTACTTGCTTTTCTGTTCCTCTTTACTTTCCTCTTGACACCACCATAAGGGTGGTGTCATCTGCATATCTGAGGCTATTGATATTTCTACAGCCAATCTTCATTCCAGCTTGTGCTTCATCCAGCCCAGCATTTTGCATGATGTAATGTGCAGGGTGACAATATACAGCTTTGACATACTCCTTTCCCAATTTGGAACCAGTCAGTTGTTCCACAGCCAGTTGTAACTGTTGCTTCTTGACCTGCATACAGATTTCTCAGGAGACAGGTCAGGTGATCTGGTATTCCCATCTCTTGAAGACTTTTGCACAGTTTGTTGTGATCCACACAGTCAAAAGCTTTAGTGTAGTCAATAAAGCAGAAATAGATATTTTTCTGGAATTCTCTTGCTTTTTCTCTGATCCATCAGAAGTTGGTAATTTAATCTCTGATTCTTCTACCTTCTCTAAATCCAGCTTAACATCTGGAAGTTCACAGTTCATGTATTGCTGAAGCCTGGCTTGGAGAATTTTGAGCAAGACTTTCCTAGCATGGGAGATTGGGAGATGAGTGTAATTGTGCCCACATTCTTTGGGTTTGGACACATAAAAGGACTAAAAAACAACAACAACAACAACAACAACAAAACACTGTGCAACCAGGTAGGATGAAAGAAGGGGAAAAAAAAAGAGGAAACATGATGGGACCAGCATCCCTTGTGGGGAGCTGAAGGAGAGGAGAGGTTTGCACACTCAGGAAAGCCCCTTTACTGTGGGTGGATCAGCTGGCACAGAGAGGGAGCTTCAAGGGGTCAGACAGGAATGCAGTAACTGGTCTGTGAAAGGCAGGACAAAGTAAGACCTAGATGTATGGTCTTTGCTGCAGCCCTGCACACCCCAGCCTGAGTCTTGCGTCTCCAGGTGCAGCAGGGGATGAGTGCTGGAAAGTGGGATTTGGAGAGCAGACCAGGGAGGAGACAGCTGTTGGCTGTGAAGAGACAGCCTGAAAGGAAGGGACTAAAGAGCTCAACAAACAGAAAAGTTTGTGCAAGAAGCTCAGACCATCATAGATGTAAGGCGTCATTATTGTGTGTGTGTAAAGGGTGGGGCCACTTTACAACACCCTTCCCCACCCTCCAGTCCTGCCTCCAGGGGAAATGATAGGGAACCCACATCAACAGGCTTGCTTGAGCCTCTTCCACCCATACAGCTTCAACAAAGCCCTTAAATGCTTCCCCACTCCTGAACTGTGTGGACACATGCTTCAGAATAACCTCGGAACAGATGCTGGTGAGAGGAATATGTAGAGATGGTGTTGAAATCACAGCTGAGTTCCAGGGGCTGTGCAACTAAGGAAGCAACGCGAAAACCTCTCCTTGTGGCCACCCAAACCACAAAGTTATGCCTCTGCTGATGGTTTCCAAAATTCAGCACCTACAGAATATCCAAATAGGCAGCAAGTGCTCCTGCAGCTGAGATGGAGCTGGCTTTAGCAACAGTGGGTTTTGTGGGGTCTGTGGGCCCAGTCCTTGTGGGACTGGGCCAGGCTACAGTCTGAGTTGCCTTCATAATTTCCACAATGGATCTGATTGCATGAATACTGCAGTTCTGGGACCTGACTTCAGTGGACCTCAGTGCCAGAGGCCTACATTTGCCGGAATGCCCATGGTTACACAGGGACCCAGAACAGTGCCAACAGTGTAGTTTGTGAGCCTGCACAGTGTTGAAAGGGGACACACTAGGGCACACTCAAGGAGTGAACAGTCAGAGGAGAAAGACTCAGAGGCTTCCTTCCTGTTAGGAGTGCCCCAGTCCTGCCTACCTTGTAGTAGAGATCAGAAACACAGTTAGGAAACAGATTCTGCAGCCTCTCCTTTAACAACTAAGGAGCACGCCATGCCCTTGACAGGTCAGTGACAACCACAGAGCAAAAGGCGGGCCCACTCAACATCCACCTCACTCACCAAGGAGCAGACACCAGAAGCAAGATGAGCCACACTCCTGCAGCCTGCAGAAAGGAGACAGCAGACACAGCAAGTCAGAGAAAATGAGACAACAGAGAATTCTGGTGCACATGAAGGTGCAAGATAAGAACCTGTAAGAACAACTAAATGAAGCGGGGGATAAGCAGTCTACCTGAAAAATAATTCAAAATAATGATAGTGAAGAAAATACAAGATCTCAGAAAAAGAATGGAGGCACAGGTTAAAAAGATGCGAAAGATGTTTAACAAAGACTAGGAGAACTAAAGAACAAAGAAGCAGAGATGAACAATACAAGAACTGGAATGAAAAATACTCTAGAAGGAATCAATAGCAGAATTACCAAGGCAGAAGAATGGATAAGTAAGCTGAAAGACAGAATGGTGGAAATCACTGCTATAGAATAGAATAAAGAAATAAGATTTAAATGAAGTGGGGACAGTCTTAGACACCTCTAGGACAATATTAAATGCACTGACATTTGAATTATAGGGGTCTCAGAAAGGTAAGAGTGAGAAAAAGGCCTGAGAAAATATTTGAAGAGATTGTAGTTGAAAAACTCCCTAACGTGGTAAAGGAAACAGTCACCCAAGTCCAAGAAGTTCAGAGAGCCACATACAAGATAAACCCAAGGAGAAATACACAGAGGCATATATTAATCAAACTAACAAAAATTAAATACAAGGAAAAAATATTAACACCAACAAAGGGAAAGCAACAAATACAAGGCAATCAAAATAAAGCTATGAATTTCCTTTTCAGCATAAACTCTGCAGGATAGAAGGGAATGGCACAATATATACAGTAATGAAAGGGAAAAAGTACAACCCAGAATACTCTACCCAGCAAGGCTCTCATTCAGATTCGACCAAGAAATCAAAAACTTTACAGGCAAGTAAAAGCCAAGAGAATTCAGCACCATCAAACCAAATTTACAACAAATGTTAAAGGATCTTCTCTAGGCAGGAAATACAAAAGAAGAGAACAAAAGAGGAAAGGAAGGGAAAAAATGCAAAAGTACAAAACAGTTAAGAAAATGGCAATAGGAACAAACATATTGATCTTAAATGTAAAAGGATTAAATGGTCCAACCAAAAGATATAGACTGGTTGAATGAATATAAAAGCAAAATCCATATATCTATTGTTTATAAGAGACCCATTTCAGAAGTAGACACCTGCAGACTTAAAGGGAGGGGCTGGTAAAAGGTTTTACATGCAAAGGGAAATCAAAAGAAAGATGGAGTAGCAATACTAATATTGGACAAAATAGATTTTAAAATAAAGACCATTACAAGAGACAAGGAAGGTCACTACATTAACGATCAAGGTATCAATCTAAGAAGAAGATAAAACAATTGTAAATATATATGCAGCTAACGTAGGAGCACCTCAATATATAAGCAAATGCTAATAGCCATAATGGGGAAATCGGCAGTAACACAATAGTAGTGGGAGATTTAATACCCCACTTATACCAATGGACAGATCATCCAGACAGAAAGTTAATAACACAAACCTTAAACTACATGTTAGACCAAATAGACTTAAATGATTCATAGGAACCATTACATCTGAAAGCAGTAGAATATACTTTCTTCTCAAATTTATGAAAATTGAAACTATATGAAGCACCTTTCTGATAACTACATTATGAGATTAGAAACAAATTACAGGAAAAAAATTTAAAAACAAAAACACATGGATGCTAAGCAATATGTTATTGAATAACCAATGAGTCACTGAAGAAATCAAAGAGGAAATTAAAAAAATATATTTAAAGACAAATGACAACAAAAACACTGGTCCAAAACCTATGTGATGCAATAAAAGTAACTCTGAGGGAAGTTTATTGGAATAAAATGTTACTTTAAGTAACAAGAAAAATCTCAAATAAATAACCTAACCCAACACCTAAAACAACTAGAAAAAGAAGAACAAACAAAATCCAAACTTAGGAAAGAAATTATAAAGATCAGAGCAGAAATAAATGAAATAGAAATGAAGATAACAATAGCAAAGATCTATGAAACTAAAAGCTGGCTCTTTGAGAAGGAAAACAAAATTGATAAATGTTTAGCCAGACTCATCAAGAAAAAAAGGGAGAGGACTCAAGTCAATAACATTAGAAACAGAAAAAAAGAGAAGTTATAACAGACACCTGAGAAATTAAAAGGCTTATACGAGACTTCTACAAGAAATTATATGCCAATAAAATGAACAACCTAGAAGAAATGGACAAATTACTAGAAAAGTACAACCTTGTAGAACTAAACTAAGAAGAAATATAAAATTTGAACAGGCCAATCAGAAGTACTAAAATTGAAAGTGTAATTAAACACCTCCCCCCCACCCATGAAAGGCTCAGGACCAGATAGCTTCACAGGTGATTTCTATCAAACATTTAGAGAAGAGTTAACACTTACCTTTTAAAACTCTTCAGAAAAACTGCGGAAGAAAGAATACTCCCAAGGTCATTCTACAAGATCATCATTACCTTGATACCAAAACCAGACAAAGATATCACAAAAAAATATATATATAGGCTAATGTCACTGATGAAAACAGACACAAAAATAGTTAACAAAATACTAGCAAACCAAATCCAACAATAAAAGGATCATATATCCTGATCAAGTGAGATTTATGCCAGTCATGCAAGGATTCTTCAATATATGCAAATCAGTCAATGAGATATACCACATTAACAAATTGAGGAACAAAAATCATATTATCTCAATAGATGCTGAAAAATCTTTTGACAAAGTTCAACACACATTTATGATTAAAAAAAAAAAAAAAGAATAAAGAAAAGCTCTCCAGAAAGTGAGCTTATTGGGAATCTACCTGAACAAAATAAAGGCCATGTATGATAAACTCACAGCAAACATTATCATCAATGGTGAAAAACTGAAAGCATTTCCTCTAAGATCAGAAACAAGACAAGGTTGCATATTCTCACCACCATTATTCAACATATTCTTGGAAGATCTAGCCACAGAAATCAGGAAAAAAAAAAAAAAGAATTCAAATAGGAAAATAAGAAGTAAAACTGTCACTGTTGGCAGATGACATGATACCATACATAAAAAATTCTAAAGGTGTCACCAGAAAACTACTAGAGACAATCAATGAAGTTGGTAAAGTGGTAGGATACAAACTAAATCCACAGAAATGTCTTGAAGTCCTGTACACTAACAATGAAAAATCAGAGAGATTAAGAAAATAATCCCATTTGCCATCACAGCAAAAGAAACTAATACATAGTAATAAACCTAAGGAGACAAAAGACTTGTACTCAGAAAACTATAAGATTGTGATGAAAGAAATCAAAAGATGACACACACAGATGGAGAGATATAACATGTTCTTAGATTGGAAGAATTAATAATGTGAAAATGACTACACTAAACTACCCAAAGTAATCTACAGATTCAGTGTAATCTATATCAAATTACCAACAGCATTCTTCACAGAACTAAACAAAAAAGTCTACAGTTTGTATGGAAACACAAAGACCTTGAATAGCCAATGCAATCTTGAGAGGGAAGAACAGAGATGGGAGAATCAGGTTCCCTGGCTTCAATCTATAGCTACAAATTCACCAAAACAGTATGGTACTGGGACAAAAGCAGAAGCATAGATCAATGTAAGATGATAGAAGTTCCAGTGATAAACCATACATCTATGTCCATCCAATCTATGACAAAAAAGGCAAGAATATAATGGAGAAAAGAAGTCTCTTTAATAAGTGGTGCTGGATGGTTACATGTAAAAAGATAAAATTGGAACACTCCCTAACACCATACAGAAAAATAAAACCAAAATAGGTTAAAGACCTAAATGTAAAGTCAGATGCTATAAAACTTTTATAGGAAAACATGGGCAGAACATTCTTTGACATAAATCACATCAAGATATTCTTCAAATTACTGCTTGGAGCAATGGAAATAAAAACAAAAATAAACAAATGAGACCTAATTAAATTTCAGAGATTTTGTACAGCAAAGGAAATCATAAAAAAAAAAAAGAAAAGAGAAACCTTAGAGTGGGAGAAAATATTTGCAAATGAAGCAATCAACAAGGGATTAATCTCCAAAATATACAAATAACTCATACAGCTCACTATCAAAAAACCAAGCAAACCAATAAAAAAAATTGGTGAGAGATCTAAATAGACAATTCTCCAGAGAAGACATATAGATGGCCAAAAAAACATGAAAAAATTCCTAATATCACTAATTATTAGAGAAATGCAAATCAAAACTACAATAAGGTATCACTTCACACCGGTTATTATTTTTTTAATTTATTTATTTTAGTTGAAGGCTAATTACTGTACAATATTGTAGTGGTTTTTGCCATACATTGATATGAATCAGCCTTGGGTTTACATGACTTTACACCCATTAGAATGGCCATCATTAAAAAATCTACAAACAATAAAATGTTAAGATAGTGTGGAGAAAAGAGAACCCTCCTACACTTTGGGAATGTAAATTAGTATAGCCACTATGGAGACCAGCTTGGAGGTTCCTTAAAACACTAAAAACAGAGCTACCCTATGACCCAGAAATTCCTTTCCTAGGCATATACCCAGAAAAAAACATAGTCTAAAAGGATACATGCACCCTAATATTCATTGCAACACTGTTTACAATTTCCAGCACATGAAAGCAACCTAAATGTCCATCAACAGAAAAATGAATAAAGAAGAAATGATACATATGTACAATGGAATATTACTCAACCATAAAAAGGAATGAAATAACATCATTTGCAGTGATATGGATGGACTTAGAGATTATCATACAAGGTGAAGTAAGTCAGAAAGAGAAAGACAAACTTTGCATAATATTGTTTATATATGGAATATAGAAGCACTGTACAGATGAACCTAACTGTAAGGCAGAAATAGAGTCACAGATGTAGAAAACAAACATATATAATTTCCAAAGGGGGAACAGGAAGTAGAATGAATTAAGATTGGAATTTTCATATATACATTACTATATATAATAATAGATAACATCTGAGAACCTACTATATAGCTCAGGGAATTCTACTCAATGCTCTTTTGTGACCTAAATGGGAAAGCGATCTAAAAAGGAGTCAATATATGTATGAGTGCAACTGATTCACTTTGCTGTGCTGCAGAAACTAACAAAACATGATTAATCAACTGTACTCAAATAAACATAAAAATAGTGCAGATAAACAGTTTGCAAAAAAAAGGATGCTGAGAAAAGAGCTTTGTGTGTGAACGGGATTTTGTAAGATTATATTAATTTTCATTAGATAAATGAATTTTGTTAGAAATAGACTGGGGCAGGAGTGGATTTGGTTTCTCTCAGTAAAGAGAGCAAAATTTTCTTGGCATGCTGCTGTTGATAACAGATCATATGATTTTCCTTGCCATTAAGTAATTTGTGTTTGTTTTTTAATTCTTTTGTCACTTGGTTAAGTGAATAAGTATTGTTTCACAGTAACCTGTGATCCTGTTTGACCAAGTATTTTGGAATCTTTTTGATGTTTTTTGACAAACTCCCCAAACACCGAATTCTAACTGAAGTTCTTTGACTTCCAGCAAAGTTTGAGATGCTTCAGAGGAATTCTGAGGCATCTCAGAGAGATTATTAAAAAAAAAAAAAAAGCTAACTAGAATTATTTGGCATAAGAAAATTCTACCCATTCCGTCTTCCTTATCAAAGAGTAAGCTACTCTGGGCTCCTTGCTAGCCAGTCTGAGCCCATTCTCATATGAGAGCTGGACCAGTTTATTTTGAAGTGGAACTTGGGGGCTGCATCTCTGACACTTTGTTTATGGGACACGTTTGTTGTTTGTGTCTGTGTTTCAGGACTACTGGCTGTCACACATCGCTGGTCTCTGAGCTCTGAAGACAACATGAGACTCTCTACTGCATTGGTTTTGGCCATAGCAGAACATCAGTTGAGACTTTTCCCTGTCTGAGCCAAGAGACCTATGACCTTGAGAGATCAGTTTTCACTATATAGTTTGTTCTCTTGATATTTGTGTATGGGTGATTTGATCTATTTTCCATCATGTGGTCCCATAGGGTGTATTTTTGCAAAACAGGGAAATCTTTAGTTATGCTCTCATGAATAAAAGAATGATACTTTTTACTGTAATACTGTTTGACCTCAGTACTCTTGACTCTGGAGAACAAGAGCTCCTAATAGCTCTGCTATTGTATCAAAGTGAGCCCTTTGGACTTGATTTGGCTTTTATCATGGGTGTGTACATGAACCTCCTGTTCTCTCTTCCTTGTTTTGACTTTTGTTACGGGGACCTTGTAATGCAAATACTGATTCTTGTTCCTCTGAAAATGAGGCATGTGAATGTGAGAGAATGGTATGTTTTATTGTCTATTACTGCTGTTTATTATGATAAATTGAATATTTAGTAATTTTAAAAAATCCTGGAAAATTGCAAAGGTGGAACCCTTTGGATATTCTAAAACATGCTTTTGCATGTGCAGATATAGGAAGCTAGTTTTCTAGAATGAATACACATTTCTCTTCTTGTGATTTTGAGATATAAATGAACTACTTGGAACCTTAATCTAATCATTTATGATCCCAGAGAATGAGGGGAAAAAGAGGCATTTGTTATTTGGTATGTTAAATTACATGAGAAGCATTGTCAAATGAGTGATAAACTTTTTCAGGTTATATTATATAGGCAAATGTTATTAATATGAAATCTAAAACTTTGGTATTCTGGTTACTGTAATCAACTTTGTTTTTCTTGTTGTTGTTTTTTTTTTTTTTTAGTAGAAAAAGCTTTTTATTTAAATGGAAAAAGCTACATTAAGATCTGTAAAAGGTATTGATATAATATTGTCTATACAGAAAAAAATTCAGATGTGAATAGCAGCAAATAAAAGTTACACATCTTTCTACCTAGCAGTGCAATTAATTCACATTGTAATAAAGTTAAACCAAGTATAACAAAACCAAGACAAGTGCTTCTCCATAATCAGCATACTGAGAATTACAGTATAGAGATCATTTCAGGCTTAAGAAATCTGCAATCAATCTACAGAATACCCCAAGATAAGGGAGACAGACAGTTAATTCATTTCATTATCAGTTGTTGCGTTTTTTCAATACTGTTCACAGAAAAAATGTAACAAGTTGACATACATGTAAATAGAATATATTTAGTTTATACAGTAAAAAATATAAATTATAAAGTGAGCTAACAAAGAATGAAATCTGAGTACATATTTATAAAACTGACGACATCTTAGATAACACATACAGTATTTTCCATGTAAAAACATCTAGTTTCAGCAAAAACATAATTTGGTTGCTTTTCAGATGCATTGTAGATCTTGTAAGCTGAAGATGCAGATGTCCAAGTATCTTAAAAACCATAATGTCTTTCTCAATGCATACAAAATGATAAATGCTCTCGTCATAGTCTCAAGAATATTTTTGGAAGTTTGTTTTGTCTTGCTTCAGAAATACATTTAAAATGGTAAAAATCAAAAGATTTCATGGTACAATGAAACAGTAAACATTGCTCAATTTCCTAATGTTGAAAAAACCTAGATTTTACAGTACTCTGGTATACATGAAAATTTTTTTGATTTTTACATTGCATATTTCTGAGTTCATTCTCTTGCGTGTCTGTTATATTTTCCTTTGTCTGATTTATAGATTTGTGCAATATCTGGTACTAAAGGGTCACCTGGATTAGGGTCACAAACAGAGAACATATGTACAATAAAACTTTTGATACAGTCAGAACTGGTGACCGCTGTGACCTCAGGATATCAAGACAAGTACTGCCATTACTGTTTATGTTTGGACGGTAAGTTTTTGTTGTGAAAGCAGCCTTTGGTAGTTCAAAAGGATAGTCTGTCGGAAAATATACAGTGAGAAAGAAGACGCCACCTTGATATGCGCTATCAGGAGGCCCCATAATATTTGCTTGCCGGTGGAACAAGTCGTCTCCCACGGCGCCAGCCGAACAGTGAGCGGGTGGGTCGCGCTGTGGATCACTTAACTCCTTCTGAATCGGCTTCAGCGCCATGGGACACGGAGGGCGGCGCGACCCCGGCCTGGGTGGGACGGCTGCGGGGCGCAGGGGCGTGGGGGAGTGGGGTCGTGGGGGGCTTGGATCTCCGGCTGCTCGCTGCTGTCTGGCTCGCTGTCCTAATCAAGTTTCTTGATTGATTACATAGTAATTAGTTGACCTTCTCTGAGTTCGGAAGGGTAGATTCAATCTGTTGTTAAAAAGAGAAGGAAGGGAATGCAGAAACAAAGAAGGAGCAGTCAAGAAACTACAGTGTACATAGGGCAGGGTCCTAGTTCTTCCTCAAGGTGTATATGTAGCTTACCACCTCCAGGGGGAACAAGAAAGCAGCAAGCTCAAGGGCTCAGCAGGTTCCCAAGTATGGTTGCTTTTGCTCCCAGGGTGGTTTTGAGGGCCTCCTTTGGCTCCCTCTTCTGACACTAGAACTGTTAAAACATAAACTGAGACATATTAAAAATAAACTTGAATCAGCATACAACCAACCAGACCAAAAGGAACTTCAGTTCAGTTCAGTCGCTTAGTCGTGTGCGACTCTTTGCGACCCCATGAATCGCAGCATGCCAGGCCTCCCTGTCCATCACCAACTCCTAGAGTTTACTCAAACTCATGTCCATCGAGTCGGTGATGCCATCCAGCCATCTCATCCTCTGTTGTCCCCTTCTCCTCCTGCCCCCAATCCCTCCCAGCATCAGGGTCTTTTCCAATGAGTCAACTCTTTGCACAAGGTGGCCAAAGTATTGGTGTTTCAGCTTCAGCATCAGTCCTTCCAATGAACACCCAGGATCTCCTTTAGGATGGACTGGTTGGATCTCCTTGCAGTCCAAGGGACTCTCAGGGGTGTACAAAATGAGAGCCTTTCTTAGGCAGAAGGGAGGAAGAATAGGAAGTTACATTAAGAAGAAAGCAGGTTGGTTATTATGTGTATGTTAAGTTTCTACAGTTGTGGACAACTCTTTGCGACCTTATGGACCATAGCCAGCCAGGCTCCTCTGTCCATGGGGATTCTCCAGGCATGAATACTGGAGTGGGTTGCCACACCCTCCTCCAGGGGATCTTCCCTACCCAGGGGATCAAACCTGCATCTCTTATATTTCCTGCATTGGTAGGCAGGTTCTTTATCACTAGCGCCACCTGGGAAGACTCAGGTTGGTTATCATAAGGTTCCTTTCTTTAATCTATTAGGAAGATTAAGGCAATTCCTGATTGACTAGTTTGAGGTTACATTTCTGGGAGAGCCAAAACTGTATGTAAGTCTTGGTTTGGTAAGTGGAGTTTAGCATAAGTGACTCCATTTTGGGCTTGCTGTCTTGTTTTTAAGAGTGGTTAGCCATAGACTCTTAAAATATTACATCTTTCCCTTACATAACTGATATTCTCTCATTATCATAAACTGTGTACATATTCCATGTCCTCTGTAATTCCCAGGTGGCGTTAGTGATAAAGAACACATCTGCCACTGCAGCAGACATAAGAGATGCGGGTTGGATCCCTTGGTTAGGAAGATCCCCTGGAGGAGGAAATGGCAATCCCCTGCAGGATTCTTGCCTGGAGAATCCCATGGACAGAGAAGCCTGGTAGGCTACAGTCCACAGGGTCAGAAAGAGTCAGACACGACAGAAGTGACTTAGCAGGCAGAATTTGTTCACCTTTATGACCTCCACTGCCTAGCACAGGGCCTGGCACATCAGGTAGAGAACCTGAAAACTCACTCACATAACATGCTGCCTCGTTGTTGTTCCATTATTATATCTGATGAAATGGAGCACATATCATATGTATCCAAGCAGACATACATAAAAATACACATAAATACATTAGCAATATAAATAATTTTTCTGAAGCCCTTCTATTTTGTTGGTTCTAAGCTCTGAGGACCTCAGTAAATAATGTGCTTTTGTGTTCTTAAGCATATATATATATATAGGCTTTCCAGGTGGTGCTAGTGGTAAAGAATCTACCTGCCAGTGTGGGAGATGCAAGAGACATGGGTTTGATCCCTGCGTAGGGAAGATCCTGTAGAATAGGAAATGGCAACCAACTCCTGTATTCTCACCTAGAAAATTTCATGGGCAGAGGAGCCTGGAGGGCTACAGTCCATGAGGTTGCGAAGAGTCAGACATGACTGAGTGTGCACACGTGCACGCGTGCACACACATACACACACATTTCTTCCTTGTAGTTGGGGAGGAGTTTAGAAAATTAAACTTTGGGAAAAGCAGACCTGCTTACATTTTCCATGACTTTCCTTTTTCTCTATCACTTCTGCCTCTTCAGTGGCTCTGCCCTTACTGGATGCATGATGCAATCACACTGGAAGGTGTACTGACGACAGCACTGGCCAGGAGCATCAGGGGTCATGCACATGGAGATTCTCTGATCTCTTTTCTCTGGTTAAATTTCAGAGTCTGATGCTCTACTTTGGAAACTAGATTTGAGTGGGGGCTTCTCAGCATGCTGCCTCACAGTGGGGAGGAAGGATTCCTAGAACAGGCTTAGAGCATCTCGGAGAGCACCCCCACACCATGCTGGAGGAACGCTAGAGATGGTGAACCGTGGGGGAATGAGCAGCTGTTAGGAATGAGCATGTCTCATCAGCTCACTGCTCAGCCCCAAATCCTTCAAAACTTACTGGCATTCTGGGTATAAAGTAAAAGTCTTTGCAGTATCTCTCAGGATCTCCCGCAGCCCCACCACCTGCTTCTTCAGCCACATGTGAGATGCCTTCCTCCACTCTCATTTCTCAGACCTACTGGCCTTTGGTTGTTCCTGCAACATGACTGCCTCTCCTGCTTGAGGATTGGAAATGATTCCTTCCATGTGGGATAGCTTTCTTCTTCAATCCTCATTCAGCCAACTCCAACATGTTCTGCCCAATCCCCCAAAATTGGTTAGCCCCCTTTACTTGCCCCTTCTCACAACTCATCACCTTTTAATAGCTTGCCTGCTGTGTCTTCTTCACTGGATCACAGCTCCTTGAGTGTGGACCCCACATGTCTCCCCCATCTCAGGAACTACCATGCCTGTCCCCTTGCCAGATGGATGCCAGATCATTGAGAAATATCTGTGAAGTGAACACACATCTCAAAGCATCTAAAGACAATTCCCTGAGCTGACTGGGTGATGCTGCTGGAAACCTGAGAATGAGCTCTTCCTGCGTTTTCTCTTTCAGCCCAGTACGGAAGCAGGGGTTTTGAAGGGCAGGCCCTAGATGTGAGGATTCCGGGTGAGAAATCTCAGCCAGGGAGCCAGGCCGGGACTCTCACTGTGAAATAGGAACATTTTCAGGAAGTGACTCTCTGCTGGAATTCCTCATTTCCAAGGTGTTCATGAACTTTAAACTGTTACACAGTATGAATAATTCGCCTGTGGGAAAAGAAATTAGCACTGACAGAAGTGCTACTTTCGTCATCAAAATTCTGAAATCCTGACTAATCTCAGCTGAATTCAGCCCAGACTGAGCCATTTCCATAATATTAAACTATAACCAGTAACCACACCAGCAAAGCCACCCCTTAACAAATAAAAGATCTGGTGACTGAGGAATCAGAAACTGAGGAATCTGTAACCCCTAAAATGATAGCATGGGGAAAAATTTGGCTTGAATTAAATTCAGTTCAGTTCAGTTCAGTCCCTCAGTCGTGTCCGACTCTTTGTGACCCATGGACTACAGCACACCAGGCCTCCCTGTCCATCACCAAGTCCTGGAGGGTGCTCAAACTCATGTCCATCAAATCAGTGATGCCATCCAACCATCTCATCCTCTGTGGTCCCCTTCTCCTCCTGCCTTGTTAAACCTTAAAGTAGTATTTAACATAATCAAATCAAACCTCTCTATCTGGGTAGTTTTGTCTCTGGGTGTGAGTCATGTGGTCAATCTTCTCCGGATCATTAAAGTCACTCATTAAGTACCATTGAGTGCCTAATGCCAGCTTTACTACTGGTTCAGAGGCTCTCAGTTTCCCATGTAATCTCATATATCAATGCTGAATGGCTCTACCTTCTTCGTATTAGCAAGCACAAATGTAAATTGGTCTTCACTCTGCTAATTATAGCAGACTTGGTGACTTTTTTCAAATTCCTTATCTAAAAACTCAGCATTCTCAGTGTTTTCAAAGTTCTTAGCAGACCATCAAACACTGTTTAAAGATACAGTTTCTATGGCACCATTGTATATTGATTCTCTGCTCAAAGACTATAATCCTAGTGCTTGGGTTTGAATGACTCTATACATAAAATGTCCACTTGACCTCTATTATATGAGACATTTAGATTCAATTTACCTAAAATCCTACCTATAATACAAATGGTGATATTTTAATTATACATCTATGAAGTATCCACCTTTTTGCATAATTCTCTCCATATGACCACAGCGACTGGCAGGGACTGACACCGGTTTGGAGGGACTCATGGGATAGTTTGGGATCAACTGCAAAGACATGCTCTCTTTTTTTGACTAGGCATGAACCTGGGAAGATGTAGGCCTGCCTTTGGCTCTTAGAAGCCATCCTGCCACCAAACATGGCGCAACATCAAAGAAACCTTAGAGAACAGAGCTCATTCCTAATGTCAGATTTGAGCCCCTGTACCAAATCCCTACCTAGGACCACTATATCCCTGGCCTTGCATGCAAGTGAGCCTGAGATTCCATCTCATGTTCCAGTCCATGATAAGACCTCAAGACTCTGCTGTCTAAGGCTGCACCCCAGCTCTGCCTGTCCCCAAACATGGCCCCTCAGGTGCTGCAGGGGGCAAAGCAGCCATGGGGGACACAGGCATTGAGGAGGTCACTGAGGGGGCCGCTGGAGGACAGTCTTCCTCCTGGAATTACTTGGTTTAGAGGAAGAGCAGTCAGCAATGATTTGAATGTGGAGATCGTAGAACAAGCCCATACTGACTGCTAGAACTCATTTGAACAGATCCTAAAATGAGAAAAACAAACAAACAAATAAAAATATATACTTATTACTGAAGTAAAACTCAGTTATGATCTTTTAAATATAAAACAGCATTTTATCTGTTATATTTTTAAAAATATGCTTGGATCACATTTGGACTTGCAAACCAAAGAGACTTAACTTGATTCATTTTCACAGAAGGCTCGAGGTAGGGAGGAGAGTGCAGACAGGACAAGTATAAGTCACTCTGTACTTATTTGGTATTCAATACACTCCCCATTCCTGAGAGAAAACACTTGGTCTGAGATATCTCATTAATAAATCCTCTTCCTGTCTTTATGTCCTGCATTTTTATGCCCATTAATCGAGGTTTGTGCTGTCACATACAATATTTAAAAATTTTCCCTGAGATTATTTTAAGGCTGTGTATTTTGCCACAGAATAGCTCCCCTTCTGAAGTTCAAGAGAAAAGTAGAAAAAGGGACATATTCTGGTGGTGAGAGAGGCAGATAACAAACAGAATTACTGAGAAAAAGGTATAGAATCAACCACAACACTAATTCATATTTCCTTGACCATGAACTGTATTCTTTCAACATCTCCAAACATTCTAGCAGGGAAATTCATTTCCTGCCTAAAAGAAAATTTATCTCAATACTGTGTACAAAGCAGGTTGGCTCCTGCTAACCACCAGCCTTGTCATAACACCTCAGTTTCTGTTAAAATGCAGAGCTAGAGTGCTGAAGAACTGATGATTTTGAACTGTGGTGTTAGAGAAGACTCTTGAGAGTCCCTTGGACTGCAAGGAGATCCAACCAGTCCATCCTAAAGGAAATAAGTCCTGAATATTCATTGGAAGGACTGATGCTGAAGCTGAAACACCAATACTTTGGTCACCTGATATGAGGAACTGACTCATTGGAAAAGACCCAAAAATGCTGGGAAAGATTAAAGGCAGGAGGAGAAGGGGACAACAGAGGATGAGATAGTTGGATGGCATCACTGACTCAATAGACATGAGTTTGAGTAAACTCTGGGAGTTGGTGATGGACAGGGAGGCCTGACATGCTTCAGTCCAGGGGGTTGCAAAGAGTTGGACATGACTGAGTGACTGAAGTGACTGACTGGGAAGTACTGGATACTTCGATATATCACTCATTTAATTATTTCTCTCATTAATTATCTCAGTTCTAAGAAGTTGATAAAATAGACCTCAGTTGATATACGATAAGTTGGAGACTCAGAAGAGTGAGGTGACATGTCCAAGGTGGCAGATTAACACGTCAAAACTATTGTTTCGATTTTGCTGTTGCCCCACAGCCACATCCGTTCAGTCCAGCATGGACCCCTTTCAGACTCTCTCCTGAGGCTGGAACTCAAGGAAAGCAGGTCCTCAGTCCGTGAGTTTTTTCTGAGAAGAGGTGTCTCCTCAGAGATGGTCCCACTAGCCTTCCTGCCCATGTGCAGGAGGCTGGTGTGTGCAGTATAAGACGAGCCTGAAGTGAGCTTCTAAGCCTTCTGATTCACTTGGATGTTCTGATTTCACCTGGGCAATGCAAGAGTGAAGAATGAACTGATCAGATTTAAGCATGTACTTACATTTTACCCAAGCTTCTGGGGATAAATCGAGTCTCCCTTGTTTCTTTACACCCAAGTCCAGTCTCTGGCCTCGAGGAATCTGCATCTTGCACTCTACCTGCCGGCAGTCAATGTGGCCTTCACACGGGAGGCCCTGGCAAGCACCCCAACACACGCCGTCTTTTTACCTTTGCTCCCCCTTTTGCCATCACTCTGGATCGCCAGCCTCTGCTAGAACTGCCTCACCTGGATCACATCTAACTTGTCTGGAAACTGCGGCTCAGAGATGCTCTGGGCCAGGAACACATGCACCTTCTGTCCTTCAAAGTCCAGCTGCCGCCGCTGCCACACAGACACACGACACCACCAGTGAAAGCGCAGCATCAAGGCCAGCATGGCAGACGAGCAGAAGGAAAGCCCGCAATCCAGAAGCAAAGGGCCGTGATTCTGCTCCTCCCCTTGGTGTCTGCTCCCTTATGCTGTTACGTCACTTCCTGTCCTTCTGCCTACCTGCCCTGCAAAACCATGGCTCCTCCCACCTGCTGTTCTCGTTTGAGAACATGGATAACCCACCAGTGAATGGTTCCTTGTTGACTTAATTATGTGGGAAACCCACTCCTTTCTCCAAAAAGGCAATGCAGTCTCAGAGGATTGTTCACTTATTAGCTGTGTGATCCTAGGTGAGTTACTCAACTTGGTGGAGGCTCTGGAGAGAGACTGGAGCAGAATCACACTCAATAAACAATGAGGCTATCACTCTCTGTTCTCCCCCAAAGCCCTAATCACTGACATCTATGCACAGAGGATGGTCAGACAAGGTTGCTTACACATAGTGATCACAGGAAGACACATGAATACCCAAATATTTAGTAGACTGATATCCTCACTGGTTCTGGTTCACCGAGAATAAGAAAGCCATCTCATGTCATATGGTCTTCCCTGGTGATTCAGACGGTACAGAATCTGCCTGCAATGCAGAAGACCTAGATTCAATCTCTGGCCAGGAAGATCCCTGGAGAAGGAAATGGCCACCCACTCTAGTATGCTTGCCTGGAGAATTTCCTGGACAAAGGAGCCTGGCAGGCTACAGTCCACGGGGTTGCAAAGAGTGGGGCATCAGTGAGTAACTAACACTTTCACGTTCATCTCCATAAACACTCACAGAACAACAATGTCTATGGTACTATTATTGAGAAGACAATTTGATTTTAAGAAACAGCAGAAATCACATCTTATTGAGCCCTTACTATGTACACATATCATGTGTTTCACATGCAGCATCAAATTTGATGCTGAAAAATTCCCTGTGAATTCACCATAAGTATTCTCATTTTATAGATGACAAAACTGAGGCTCAGAAAAGTAAAGAAAGTTGCAGAAGATCCCATAGCCCAGCTGAAGTGATGGAACCGGAATCTGAACCAGATGAGGCTCCACAGTCTGGTGAGACTTTCTTTCATAGCTGCAGAGGGCTCAGCTCTTTAATGTATTCCTTAGACGGTCCCATGGCAGAATTTTAGGTTTCAAAGGAGAAAGACTCAATGCCTAAAATAATCCAAAAACTTCACTTTAAGTGTAACACAGTTACATTACAACAGCCAAAAGCACAGCCTGGCCAGCTGGAAATCTCTACAGCACCCACACTGGTCTTCTCCCCTAGACAGTCTGTAGATAGTCCGTTATGTGTATGTATGTGGCATATACGTATATACAAAGACTGAGAAACTCATTATGGGATTATGTGGCATTGGGAAGCCAATGAAACAAAACTTCAAGGAGTTTTGTTGAAAACTCCTTGAGAACACCCCCAATGCAGGGTCCCTGTGAGGTCAGAGAGGTGGGGTTGCCCAGGTCCAGATCACCTTCTCTGGACACAGCTGGACCCAGGTCCACAACTGCCTCTGCCACCAACTAGCGGTGAGACCCTGACGAGAACCTGAGCAAAGTTCTGAACGTCCCTCTGCCTCAGATTCCTTCCCTGTCTGAAGGGGATGATGGCTCCTATCCTGCACAGAGGTTGGCAGGATGACAGAAAACCACATAAAATCTAAGAAATTAAATAACGACAATTTCTTGAATTACCAACCACCTATATACAAACTAGTTAGCAATCTGTGCAAATTGTGCCAGAAATAGTCCCTTATGGGGTCTGTAATCTAGCTGGACCAGGATTGATACATACACAGAAAATCAGTTCAGTCGCTCGGTCATGTCTGACTCTTTGTGACCCCATGGAATGAAGCACGCCAGGCTTCCCTGTTCATTACCAACCCCCAGAGCTTGCTGAAACCCATGTCCATCGAGTCAGTGATGCCATCCAACCATCTCATCCGCTGTTGTCCCCTTCTCCTTATGCCCTCAATCTTTCCCAGCATCAGAGTTTTTTTCAATGAGTCAGTTCTTCCCATCAGGTGGCCACAGTATTGGAGTATCAGCTTCAGCATCAGTCCTTCCAATGAATATTCAGGACTGATTTCCTTTAGGAATGACTGACTTGATCTCCTTGCTGTCCAAGGGACTCTCTAGAGTCTTCCCCAACACAACAGTTAAAAAGCATCAATTCTTCAGTGTTCAGGTTTCTCTATGGTCCAACTCTCACATCCATACATGACTACTGGAAAAAGCATGGCTTTGTCTATATGACCTTTGTAGGCAAAGTAATGTCTCTGCTTTTTAATATTCTGGATGGGCATACCTTTTTCTTCCAAGAAGCAAGCATCTTTTAATTTCATGGCTGCAGTCACCATCTCCAGTGATTTTGGAGCCCAAGAAAATAAAGTCTGTCACTGTTTCCCCATCTATTTGCTATGAAGTGATGGGACCAGATGCCATGATCTTAGTTTTCTGAATGTTGAGTTTTAAGCCAGCTTTTTCACTCTCCTCTTTCACTTTCATCAAGAGACTCTTTAGTTCCTCTTCGCTTTCTGTCATAAGAGTGGTGTCATCTGCATATCTGAGGTTATTGGTATTTTTCCTGGCAATCTTGATTTCAGCTTGTGCTTCATCTAGCCTAGCATTTTGCATGATGTACTCTGCATAGAAGTTAAATAAGCAGGGTGATAGTATACAGGCTTGATGTCCTCCTTTCCCAATTTGGAACCAGTCTGTTTTTCCACATCCGGTTCTAACTGTTGCTTCCTGACCTGCATACAGATTTCTCATGAGGCAGGTAAAGTGGTCTGGTATTCCCATCTCTTGAAGAATTTTACACAGTTTGTTGTGATCCACACAGTCAAAGGCTCTGGCATAGTCAGTAAAGCAAAAGTAGATATTTTTCTGGAACTCTTTTGCTTTTTCTATGATCCAGTGTATGTTGCTAATCTGATCTCTGGTTCCTCTGTCTTTTCTAAATCCAACTTGAACATCTTGAATTTCTTGGTTCATGTTCAGTTGAAGCCTAGCTTGGAGAATTTTGAGCATTACTTTGCTAGTATGAGAGATGAGTGCATTTGTGAGGTAGTTTGAGCATTCTTTGGCATTGCCTTTCTTTGGGATTGGAAGGAAAACTGACCTTTTCCAGTCCTGTGGCCACTGCTGAGTTTTCCCCAAATTTGCTGGCATATTGAGTGCAGCACTTTAACAGCATTATCTTTTAGGATTTGAAATAGCTCAACTGGAATTCCATCACCTCCACTAGCTTTGTTTGTAGTGATGCTTCCTAAGGCTCACTTGACTTCACATTGCAGGATGTCTGGCTCTAGGTGAGTGATCACACCATCATGGTTATCTGGGTCATGGAGATCTTTTTTGTATAGTTCTGTGTATTCCTGCCACCTCTTCTTAATATCTTCTGCTTCTGTTATGTCCATACCATTTCTTTTCTTTCATTTATTGTGTCCATCTTTGCATGAAATGTTCCCTTGGTATCTCTAATTTTCTTGAAGAGATCTCTAGTTCTTCCCTTTCTATCGTTTTCCTCTGTTTCTTTGCATTGATCACTGAGGAAGGCTTTCTTGTCTCTCCTTGCAGTTCTTTGGAACTCTGCATTCAGATGGATATACACAGAAAATGCATGCAAACAATTCCCACAAACACACCCCCACACCCCATGTATTTTTAAAGAACAATTCTTTAGATACAAACAGACTTACAGAATGGTAGAGTTAGAAAATAGTCCAGCGATTATCCAGTACAGTAGTTCCAGACTCTTGTTTAAATCACAGAGACTGTTTGTTTAAAGGAAGCTTTATGGAAATTCAGTGCTTAAAACACTCTGCTGGTGTGATTGAAGAGGACAGTGGAGTTGAAATCTCCCCTGTCCCTGCCTTTATTCCATCCCATCTGCCCACCCAGTAAATGTCCATCACACCTTCCCAGCCTGGCCCTAAGGAAGCTTCATAGAACCCTGGAGTATCAACTAAAACTTCCCACATCCACTCAACTGCTTCATATCATCATCAATGAAAGTGGGTGGAAAAACACGCACACAATGTCCAGAGCCAGTATTTGTGGGGGAGGGTAGGAGCAGAGAGCTGGGAATGTGGGCCTGAGTTCCAGCCCCCAGCTGGCTGCTAACCAGCTGTCTGTGAGCCTGTCACCTTACCTCTCTGGATCCCTGCTTCGTCCTCTATACATGGAGGGAATGCTCTGAATACCCTTTATGAAAAGTTGTTTTCAAGTCCCCAGTACTGTAGCACTAAGATTTCCTAGAAAAGTTCTCAAAAAATATGAGCTTCCTTCCCACCATTACAGCTACTGCACATGATCAGGCCCAAAAATCACACTCTGAGGTTTCTGAAAGTCACACAAGAAGCAACAGCTTTAGCAGATGCTTCTGAAAGAATCAGACAATGTTGTCCACACCTGCTGGACATACCACCATTGGGTGACAGCCACGGGCACAGAAACACTTAGAAGGATGAGGAAAGGTGAGCCTTTGGAAAGGATATATCTCTGCTGAACTTGTGAGAAGGGTTCTCCACTTCCCAGTAGACCTCTACCTCTCTGTTGCATTCTTTTTCATAAAGTTCTAAAGAGAAAAAAAGAAGTTACTGCATCTGAAAGCTTCTGTGATTTAAATTACACAAGAAGTTTTGATATGATGACTTTATAGGGAATGATAAACCACTAACTTGGGCACAAAATAATAGAAAAAGTCAGACATTTATTACCACTGAAAGCTTGTTGCCCAGGGACAATGTCTAATAGATATAAAAACACACTAAAAGTAAAACAATCCAGGGGCCTCTCTGGTTGTCCTTCAGTTAAGACAACACCTTCCAATGTGGGGAGTGCAGGTTCGATCCCTGGTCAAGAAGCAAGGATCCCACATGCCTCATGGCCAAAAAACCAAAACATAAAACTGATATAATATTATAACACATTCAATAAAGACTTAAGAAAACAGTCTAACAAAATTTTCATTATATACCAAGACAATTTCCTTATGATGAGTAAAGCAAAATTAGGCATCCAAAAAATTTTTTGGTTTAAAAATCAGGGTAACCACCAGATGTCACTAGAGTACCAACAGTTACTCTGTTGTGCCCTGACTCCCCTCTTAAGACTTGACATATTACAGGCATCCTGGGACTGAGCCACCCAGTCTGGTGTGTGTAGTGGGGAAATGAAATTTCCATAGAGGTTAGTGTCCTTCCTAAACAGCTAGAAACTCCACTATGCTAACCCTAAATTTCTTGCCTCTTTCCCATGTTACTTTTGTCACAGCTATAGGGGCCAAATCTCTTTAATATCTACTGTGATATTGCATGCAAATAGCATCAGCTTTTGGAGGGAGATAGCAAAGAAATGCTATGAAGTGTGCAACCTTTGCCTTCAAGCTGTGTGGGAAGCTTCTAGCTAACCATTTGGAGAAGGATCCATGCCAAGGCTTCTGTAGGAACCAAGAGAGTCCCTTGAGGAGATGCTGACTGTGGAAATGTGCTAATTTAGCTTTTGAAAAAAGAAAGCTGTTAGAAGCAGATCATGGGGTGAAGCTTGCCAGCCCATTGGTATAAGAGGCTGAAGATGCCCTTGACAGGAAGGGAAGTTGTCGACATCCGCCTGCTCTGCTATGACTCTCGCCTTCTTAGACTAGCATCTCATTCTCATTCTCCTTCAGGCCATCACCCTTCTCCTCCTTCTCCACTTTGTGGGTTTAAGCAGGACTGACTTGGCATTAATCTCAGGACTGGGAAAATGAGCCAGACATGGTCACAGTGATCAGTTCAGGGAAGGCACCTGTGAAAAGAGGCTTGGCTTACCACCACTCTAGCAAGTTTAGCAGAAAAATTGGCTTATTAAAGGCTTTCGGGTAGCTCACAGAAGATCTAGGAGGACCAAAATTAGGTTCAGAACTTCAGGATTATTCCAGAGAAGCCAAACTACTGCTGCCTTTGGACCATACTCTGTATTGTGGACTTCTGATGCCAAGCATCACACATCAGAGGCTCTACAAATGGCTACAGCACATGACTGAACCACAGCTGGTAGGGACATGGACAGGGAATGTCTGGCTTTTCCCTTCAATAAGTGAGCATCACAATTAACCCTAATTAGTAAGACTATCTGAAAATACTAAGAAACCCAAAACTATGACAAATGTCCCCTGTAAGTAAGTAAGTACATAATCCATGCTGAGGTTTTGAGAGCCAATCCTGAGACTCTGGCTGCCATAAATAGAAATGTTCTATTCCTCTGGGGTAACATACATGGCTAGAATGTAAGCCTGCATCTTCTGGTGGCATCTCTGCAATGACACAGAATCTGCCTGAAAATCTGGTTAACACATAAGGAAACAGAGTTGAGTTGGAGAAATGAAGTATTGGATGTAGCTGACCTGGAAGCCAGACACCCATGGATTTTCAATGCCATGTGCCAATAAACTCTTTTTTCCTTTTCTTACACCAACATTTGTAAGCTTTTATTTCTTGCAACTAAGATTCCTGAGCACAGCAAGGGTCTGTCAGAATTTCTGTGCCTCTGGGCTAGCTGTGTATCTATCCCACTGTGACTGGGATGGCGGAGACCACTCCCTGCTATAAGTAGCAGGAAGATCCCCTATCTAATGCCTCTTATAACTCTCCATAATTTCTAGGGGAAATCTTAGAACTCTGGATTTTCTAGGGCCATTTTTCTATATTTTCTGAGAACTCTAGATTTTCTAGAAGCTCTGGACCCTCCTCCCAGATTCTGGTTCCAGATTCTGGTACCCAACAACCCAACAGCACTCAGCTACTCACAATTAAAAAAAAAAAAAAATTTCATGTTATTTAATGCCTTCCTCACTTTAGTCATCTGTTCCCTGGGTCTAGAATGTCCTTATACCACTAGCCCCTCATCCTCTTAGCTCCCCACATATATGTATCATTGTTGTCTCTAAAACTTTGATTCAATTTCTAAAACAAAGCTTGGGGACTACTTCCTCCAAGAAGACTTCCATGCCCACCCCAGTACATGGGATAAGAATGAACTTATAGTAAGGGCAAAGTAGCCTTCAGAGCAAATCAGCGAGTAAATACAGGTATACAAACAGCAAGCCCTAGAAGTTGCGAAGGCATAATTCAGCACAGCACTCCAGATGTTTAAGCCAAAATTTAAAATGAAATATAACACTGTGGAAATCAAACCTGTTGTTTTCTACTGGCTACAGTAAATGACAATAGATTCTACTCAGTAACTGATTTTAAAAAGTTGCTAGTGTTTCTCACCTTTAACAAATCCACCCCATTCTCCTGTAGTTCAAGTTCATATACAGATCTGCAGGTAGATCTGGTGGGAAATCCTCCAGAACACCAAAGGCCTTATACTCATAATGTCTAGTTGGCTGTGAACACAGGACAGGCAGATGCAGCCTATTGATTTTCAAGCTGAGATCACACAGCATACGAAAAACAGCTGGTCATGCAGCACCACTATGCCACAGCTCCCCTGTGGCTTTGATGACACAGTGGTGAAAAAAGCAGATGAGAATCCTGCTTTCATAGGTCTTATGCTTGGCTTTAGGCTTTGGTGGTGGTGAGAGCTATAATCCCCATCCAGGTAACTTAAGTAGGACAAAAGAGGGCTCCCAAGTGGCTCAGCAGTAGAGAATCCGCCTGACAATGCAGGACACGAGTTCAGTCCCTGGGTCAGAAAAACCCCCTGGAGAAGGAAATGGCAACCCACGCCAGCATTCTTGCCTGGAGAATCAATCCCCTGAACAGAAGAGCCTGGCAGGCTGTAGTCCACGGGGCTGCAAGGAGTCAGACATGACGGAGCAGCTAAGCACAGCGCACCACATCTGAAACTCCACACCCTCTGTTACAGAAAGCCCCACCTCCTTCTTTCCACTAAGAAGTTTAGAAAAAAATTATAAACTTGCTGGGACCCTCTACATTCTTGGCCCTCATCAAACAATTAGGAATAGGTTATAATGGGTTGGCCAAAAATTTTGTTTGAGTTTTCCTATAGGATGGTAAGGAAACATCCAAACAAACTCTTTGGCCAAACAACACTTGGTTTTTCAGTTTGGAATATATTTCTCTTGGTGATCTGTCAGTGTCACTGTGATAGCCATGTATTCTGCATTTGAACTTTTCCTATCACTTTCAGTTCAGTTCAGTCATGTCTGACTTTTTGCAACCCCATGGACCGCAGCACGCCAGGCCTTCCTGTCCATTGCTAACTCCTGGAGTTTACTCAAACTCATGTCCGTTGAGTTGGTGATGCCATCCAACCATCTCATCCTCTGTCGCCCCCTTCTCCTCCTGCCTTCAATCTTTCCCAGCATCAGGGTCTTTTCAAATGAGTTAGCTCTTTGTATCAGGTGGCCAAAGTATTGGAGTTTCAGCTTCAGCATCGGTCCTTCCAATATTCAGGACTTATTTCCTTTAGGATGGACTGGTTGAATCTCCTTGCAGTCCAATGGACTCTCAAGAGTCTTCTCCACCACCACAGTTCAAAAGCGACAATTCTTTGGTGCTCAGCTTTCTTTATAGTCCAACTCTTACATCCATACATGACTACTGGCAAAACCATAGCTTTGATTATGTGGACCTTTGTTGGCAAAGTAATGTCTCTGGTTTTTAATATGCTGTCTAGGTTGGTTATAGCTTTTCTTCCAAGGAGCAAATGACTTCATTTGACCTACTATAAATTCTTTCAATAATACTAACATTTATTTCTCTAAACACAGTGTAGTTTCCAGTTTTAAATTCATTATCTCCTGTAATCTCAACAAAGACCTGTCATATTGACCAGGACTTGGGATAGCCAGAAAGAGGGTGACATTAACCCCTCCTTCCCAAATGTCTGTTAATTTAGCTCTAGTCTCTTCACACATTTACTCTAAGCCATTGTTCCAAATCACAAGTTAATGATCCCAATAAAGACAGCACAGAATATTAGAGTTATAAGGGATCTTAGACGCTTATATAAAATATGTCATTGCCTAGCCAAGAGTATGGCAATGACATTCTTGGTGGCAAAGCCTGATGGGAAACTGTTCCTTCTAGTTTCCAAGCCAGGGTTCCTCCCTTAAACCAGCCAGGATGGCCTTCCCACTGCGATGACCCCCTGAGTCCTCCAGCCTATGTGTTTGTCCAATAGACAGACCTCCGACAGCCAGAAGAGGTATTTTTTAGGTGCTGCTTCTGGGGTCTTGAGACAAGGACCAAAGAAAAGGCAGGATGGAGTGAGGATGGGGTAAGAATATGATTACCTTAGGTGAATTAGGCTGTGTTTTCTTTTCTGATATTATTCCAGAGTCATTTCGAAACTCCTGTGGCCAGGAATACAGCATAGTAGTTACAGCAGGAGGTTAGAGTCACAGCCCAGATATGTTCTAAATTCTTCCACCTGCTTGCCTTGCTTTCCTCAGCTGCAAAGTGGGTCTGAAAAGAGTTTCTACATAGAGGAATGATTGTGAAGGTTAAGTTAGGTAGTCTGTCTAAAGCTCTTTGGTGCCTAGTACAAGTAATTAGTATGTATTATGTATCATTTTCACTAACAATGTAGGTATAAAAATGATCTCCTTTTGTCAGATTAAAGAACTGGGGATTCAGAACTGTAACATAATGAGGAGAACTAGCATCTTTGGAGCACATGCTCTAAGCTTGTAACTGTGCTGGGAGGTAAATACTCACAATAATGAAGTAAGTATCTCATTACCTCCACTGTTTCAGGGAAGAAGCAGAGGGGATATGGAGGCATGTTGAAGCAATTTGCTATTGTCTTCATTAATTTTTGAGATGCTCTGTTGTTTTACCTAATTTGTCTAAAAATCAGTCTGAATATTTATTACCGTAGTGGTTCAAGTGCATTAAAAAACTGGATTTTTTCAACTGCATTCATAAGGTTAACATATATTTAGAGAAACAATACTGCCTCTAACACACTTATTTGTCCTAAGCAGAATAAATTCTGTAAAAGCTAATGCATTTACTTATGAGAAATGTTAAAATCTCATAATGTTGGCATTTGACATTTGCAATCAGTCCACAGGATAAATTCCTACAATGGAGTAATCCCAACTCTCCCACCTCCAGCCCACAGCCTGACCTGGAGAAAGGCGCCATTCATTCTTTTCAGTTTATCTGCATTTACATAATTTACTACGTGTGATTTATGAATCACATCTCTCTAATCCTGTAATGCAACTCGAGTGTGCACTGAATTCTATTTGCCTCTCATAGAAAAGTTCATTTTCATTCTGCAGAGGCCAGGAAGCTTCCCCAATCTACCACTGTGGAAGCTGTCCACCGGCAGCCCTTTGTGACAAGTTACAGACTCAGATGGTATGAAAAGTGATCATTTTTCACCAACAAGAATCACTCCCAATAGCAGGTGTCAAAGCTGCAGCTGCCACTGGGAAGTGTGTTCCATGACTGTTTGAAGAAAGGTGACTAAATCTGATTCAATATTTAAGGTTTTTCTAAAAACACATGACAGGTTTAACCTTAAGGACTATAGAGAACTAGTAGCTAATGTTTATTGAGTGCCTACTGAATACCAGGCACTGGGCTGAGTGCTTCACAGGGGTCATCCCACTTAACCTACACAATGAGCTAATATGACGTATGGGCCATCAATAAACTCAGTTTGGGGAAATTAGGTAGAGGGGTAAGTGAAATTCCACACATCTGTCTCCAGGTATAAATAAGCCTGTCTTTCATCGGATCCTTGCATGAGGGCCACAGGAGGTAGCTACTAATAAACCTAAAATTTGATTTTTGGGGAGCCTGTGTAAACATTGAGAGGAAAGATGACTTCGTAGGAGGGATTTGGACATTTTGGATCTTTGGATATAACATTATACCAATAATACCTGGGTAAACCAGGGGCTGAACTGATGGAAGATGATAGTCTTCCAATCGGCCTTCAATATAAAAACCACCTCTTAAGGGCAGAAGGAGAATTCTAGCAGGCTCTCCAGTGGGAGTACTTTCTTGTTCCACAGGCTAACCACTCCCTGACATGATTGTGGGAATCTATATTATGCAAATGAACATATATTTTGTAAGAAAGGGAGAATTCCTGTGAATACTAAGGTTTGGATTTTAGCCTGGGACTTTTAACGTGTTTTTAAGACACAAGAAAATCTTAGAGATATACATAGCTACCTTATCTTTCCATTTAGTTTAGGAAATGCAGCTTTCATAGCTGCCTTTGGATTTCCTGAGTATACCTTAGTGAGGAGAAAACTCCAGAATATTTGTTCATGTACTCATTCAGCAGTCCTTCAGGATCTATTGTGTGCGTGTGTTTTGCTAAGCCTCGGTGATGCCTGATGAACAGAACAAAGTTCATGCCTTTCATAAACTTTAAGACGACATAATAAGCACTTTTTATATTCTATGTAGATACTCTGGCTTTTTGGCCTATACCACATTTTTCCTCCTTAAAACCTTCTTTTAGCATTTTTTTCTGGAGCACGTCAGCTGCTGATGAATTCCCTCAGTTTCTATTTGTCTGAAAAAGTTTTTATTTCTTTTTCAATTTTGAAGGACTGTTTCATTGGATATAGAATTTTAGGTCAGTGGTTTGTTCTTTCAAAACATTATATATTTCATTCCACCCTCTTTTTTGCAGGGTGGCTTCTGATGAGATGTCTCAGTTCAGTTGCTCAGTCGAGTCCGACTCTTTGCGACCCCATGGACTGCAGCATGCCAGGCTTCCCTGTTCATCACCAACTCCCAGAGCTTGCTCAAACCATGTCCATCGAGTCAGTGATGCCATCCAGTCATCTCATCCTCTGTCGTCCCCTTCTCCTCCCACCTTCAGTCTTTCCCAGCATCAGGGTATTTTCCAATGAGTCAGCTCTTTGCATTAAGTGGCCAAAGTATTGGAACTTCAGTTTCAGCATCAGTACTTTCAAAATTTGATTTCCTTTGAGGTAGATTGGTTTGATCTCCTTGCTTAAGGAGACTCTCAAGAGTTTTCTCCAGTCACACAGTTCAAAAGCATCAATTCTTCTGCACTCAGCTTTCTTTACAGTCCACCTCTCACAGGCATATATGCCTGCTGGTAATAAATGAATACATAGAAGAACTGTACAAAAAAGATCTTAATGACCTGGATAATCATGATGGTGTTGTCACTCACCCAGAGCAAGACAGTCTGGAGTGCAAAGTCAACTGGGCCTTAGGAAGCATGGCTGTCAATAAAGCTAGTGGTGGTGATGGAATTCCAGTGGAGCTATTTATCCTTAAAGGTTGATGCTATCAAAGTGCTGCATTCAATATGTCAGCATATTTGGAAAAACCCACCAGTAGCCAAAGGACTGGAAAAGGTCAATCCTCATCCCAATTCCCAAGAAGGGCAGTACTAAAGAATGTTCACACCGCCAGAAAACTGCACTAATCTCCCATGCTAATAAGGTTATGCTCAAAATCCTGCACGCAAGTCGTAAGCATTATGCGAACCGTGAACTTACAGATGTCCAAGTTGGGTTTAGAAAAGGCAGAAGAACCAGAGATCAAATTGCCAACATTCTCTGGAACATAGAGAAAGCAAAGGAATTCCGGAAGAACATTTACCTCTGTTTCATTGACTACACTAAAGCCTTGGACTGTGTGGATCATAACAAACTGAGGAAAACTCTTAAAGAGAAGGGAATACCAGACCATATTACCTGTCTCCTGAGAAACCTGTACTCTAGTCAAGAAGCAACATTTAGAACCCTATATGGAACAACTGACTAGTTCAGGATTGAGAAAGGAATACTACAAGGCTGTTTATTGTCACCTTGTTTATTTAACTTATAAGCAGAGCACATCATGAGAAATGCCGGGCTGGATGAGTCACAAGCTAGAATCAAGATTACCAGCAGAAATATCAACAACCTCAGATATGCAGATGATACCACTCTAAGAAAGAGAAGAGGAACTAAAGAACCTCTTGATGAGGGTGAAGGGGAGAGTGAAAAAAAAACAGCTTAAAGCTAAATATTAAATAAACTAAGATCATGGCAAAGAGAGGGGAGAAGAAATATCATATAAATACCATAAAATTTATTCATTTCAAGTGTACAAGTCAATGATTTTTAGTAAATTTCTGAGTCATGCATCCTTCTACAGGCTTCCTGGGTGGCTCAGTGGTAAAGAATCTGTCTGCCAATGCAGAAGACACAGGAGATGGGGTTTGATCTCTGGATTGGGAATGTCCCCTGGATTAGGAAATGGCAACCCACTCCATTATTCTTGCCTTAAAAATTCCATGGATAGAGGAGCTTAGGGGCTATAGCCCATGGGGTCACAAAGAGTCAGACATGACTGACTGACTGATGATCCTTCCCCAAGCCTAATTTTAGAACATTTGTGATATCCCCAAAGAAACAGGTCCTGCAGGTGAGTCTTGTGCACCAGCATCTCAGGCACACATAAAAGGAGGGGGGATGGAATAACAAATATCTATTTGAAAAAAGAGTTCTTCCAAAGGACCTTCCAAACTCCATGCCAGCTCAATTCAATTTGTAGCTATAGGGTAGGTCTTGGTGATGTCCTTAGAGACCCCCAGTCAATTCTAATGTGCTTGAGCTTTGATGAACACTCTCTGGTCCATTTCTGTTCCAGATATTTGTGGGATACAACCTCTCATCATGTCTATCTCCACTCCAGTGTTATCTCTGGAAAGGGGGCTCTCCAGATACCCTTTGTCTGAAGTACATCACATCATCCCTGGATACCCCCTCTGCCATACCCCCTCCTTTATCCCGTTATACTTTTCTTGAGAGCTTCCTGGTGGCTCAGATGGTAAAGAATCTGCCTGCAGTGTCGGAGGCCTGGGTTCCATCCCTGGGTGAGAAAGATCTCCTGGAGAAGGGAATGGCAACCCACTGCAGTACTCTTGCCTGGAGAATCCCATGGAGGAGCCTGGCGGGCTACAGTCCATGGGGTCACAAAGAGTTGGACACGACTGAGTGACTAACACTTTCACTTTCTTTGTAGCATTTTTCAGCTGCCATTTCACTATAGTCTATGAGTTTATTCTTGTCAATGGATGTGGTTCATTGTTCAAGAAGCTCATTCACTGAATCAGGAGCTCCATCTTCCTGCTCCCTGCTTATGCCCACTGCCTGCCAAGGCGTTACCACATGGGAGGCATGCAATGAATATCTCCTGAATAAGTGACTAATATGGAACGGAGCAGAGATTTTATCCAAGAATATCTGCCTCTAAAAGCAATGGTCTTCCCACCATATCATGTTGGATAACACATAGCAGCTTTGCTTAGCTTCTGGAAAGAGAATGTACTTCTGAATTGAAGCAAGCTGTATATTTGGTATTGAGTTTATCAAAGTAGACTAGTGCATGTCTAGTTACTAATTATGAGGTATTGTGTGGCTCATTTAATAACTCTGGGTCTTATTGCCATCCATAAAATAGGAAAATAAACACATCTCTGCCTATCATATTGATTTGTTGAGAAGGATAAATGAAAACTTCTATGTAATAGCATTTTATATATTAAAACATTACCTAAAGATAAGTTATTATCATTACAACATGGGGAGAAAGAAAGACAAAGTGAGAAAAAGAAAAAAAAAAAACTGGAAAAGATGAAAAGGTGATAGTATAGGGCAGAGGGTATGGAAGAGATTTTCTAAATCTAAAATTATATTGTTTAACAGAAAAATAGAAAATGAAATGGTATCAAAATGTTGTATGTAAAACATAGTCATTGTCCAAAAACAAGATTCAGAATTATTTGCATCTACTAAGAAGAAGCCATAATCTTTTTCATTTTAAAATATAATTTGTATGGACACCTTATCTTTGACAAAGGAGGCAAGGATATACAATGGAAAAAAGACAACCTCTTTAACAAGTGGTGCTGGGAAAACTGGTCAACCACTTGTAAAAGAATGGAACTAGAACACTTTCTAACACCATACACAAAAATAAACTCAAAATGGATTAAAGATCTAAATGTAAGACCAGAAACTATAAAACTCCTAGAGGAGAACATAGGCAAAACACTCTCCGACATTAATCAAAGCAAGATCCTCTATGACCCACCTCCCAGAATATTGGAAATAAAAGCAAAACTAAACAAATGGGACCTAATGAAACTTAAAAGCTTTTGCACTACAAAGGAAACTATAAGTAAGGTGAAAAGACAGGCCTCAGATTGGGAGAAAATAATAGCAAATGAAGAAACAGACAAAGGATTAATCTCAAAAATATACAAGCAACTCCTGCAGCTCAATTCCAGAAAAATAAATGACCCAATCAAAAAATGGGCCAAAGAACTAAACAGACACTTCTCCAAAGAAGACATACAGATGGCTAACAAACACATGAAAAGATGCTCAACATCACTCATTATTAGAGAAATGCAAATCAAAACCACAATGAGGTACCATTACACGCCAGCCAGGATGGCTGCTATCCAAAAGTCTACAAGCAATAAATGCTGGAGAGGGTGTGGAGAAAAGGGAACCCTCTTACACTGTTGGTGGGAATGCAAACTAGTACAGCCGCTATGGAAAACAGTGTGGAGATTTCTTAAAAAACTGGACATAGAACTGCCATATGACCCAGCAATCCCACTTCTGGGCATACACACTGAGGAAACCAGATCTGAAAGAGACACGTGCACCCCAATGTTCATCGCAGCACTGTTTATAATAGCCAGGACATGGAAGCAACCTAGATGCCCATCAGCAGATGAATGGATAAGGAAGCTGTGGTACATATACACCATGGAATATTACTCAGCCATTAAAAAGAATTCATTTGAACCAGTCCTAATGAGATGGATGAAGCTGGAGCCCATTATACAGAGTGAAGTGAGCCAGAAAGATAAAGAACATTACAGCATACTGACACATGTATATGGAATTTAGAAAGGTGATAACAATAACCCTATATGCAGAACAGAAAAAGAGACACAGAAATACAGAACAGACTTTTGAACTTTGTGGGAGAATGTGAGGGTGGGATATTTCAAAAGAACAGCATGTATACTATCTATGGTGAAACAGATCACCAGCCCAGGAGGGATGCACGAGACAAGTGCTCCGGCCTGGTGCACTGGGAAGACCCAGAGGAATCGGGTGGAGAGGGAGGTGGGAGGGGGGATCGGGATTGGGAATACATGTAAATCCATGGCTGATTCATATCAATGTATGACAAAACCCACTGGAAAATAATAATAATAATAATAATAATAAAAAATTAAAAAAAATATATAATTTGTTACATTGCAAGCTCTTTCAAATGACTCTACATTTCTTTCAGTCTTTTCACAATATGGGATAACAGCTTTGTTACAGCATCATTTAGATCATGATCACAGCTCACTATGGCTTCTTAGCCAGGCATAGACAGCTACACATAGTCCAGACTCACAGCAGGTTATTCCCCGGGGAACAGCCAGCCTGCTTCAGCTGGATAAAAGTCTCTATCAAGTCTGAGAGGGGGAACTGTCTGACTCTTCCTATTCTATAAATTCCAGATGGGACACCCTTGATTAAGCAACTAATATAATTTGTATCAAACTGCGATGGACTGCCATTATTGTGATCAGGGCATCCATCCATCAAATATGCTCCTGACTCAGCAAAACTTTGGCAAAAATGTTGATGTGGAGGGTTCCTTTTGCATGGGCATCCCCTGTAACCTTACTGATGTGAAACTGAGCAATTCAAGAAGACTTATCAGCTTACTTGTCTCAGTTTCCCCTATGGATCTTATATTAATAAGAGATCAGGAGAGACAGGGAGAATCAAGGGCCTCATTCTAGCAGAGTGGAAATCTTAGCTGGTTATTAAGAAACAAGATTAATGAAGTGCCTATGGATGGGATTTAAGTAAAGGTCTTAATGGAGCACTATCAAAAGTTGGGTGGATCAATAAGACTGCCCTTTGCACCCCAGACTTGTCCCTCAATATTGAAGAGTCCCAAACAGATCCACTGTATGTAACCCAGTTGAAGGAATTTAAAATTCTAGAAGGAAAAGATTGCAATGAGAAACCTGGCCTAGAATCACTAAGTCAAGTATTTTAGTCAAGGTGAAGATTGACAGAGGGGCGGGTTGTTCTGGTCTGATCTGACCTCCAGTCAAGGACCTGGGGACCCAAGACCATATGCATATATGTAAAATGGTAAACCAACTCCAGGCAGGGAAGTGGGTGGAGGAGGAAGAAGGGGTGTACAATGCAAAAACATGCATGATGGATGAAACCACATGGGCCCATAAGACAAAGAGGAGGTCAAAGGGCTTTGAAGGAGGCAAGTACAAGTCTAGGCAGAGTGTGGGACAAGCTGAATGCACCTTTGATGCGGAGTGGTATTCTGAAGACAAGATTTATTAAATGGTCATTCGAGGGAATTCTCTTCCAGGAGGAAAGAAAAGGATGGGAGTTAACCTGGACAGAAAATGAGTCTGTAGCAAAATGGGTCAGGCAGCAAATAATACTCAATATGCTAGAATCCAGTAAGGATTCTAGCAAAGAGCTTGTACTTGAGACAACAGGGCCTCTTGACATTTAATGCAGATGAAGATCACTGTAGCCATGGGGCAGTGACCCTCCATCTAGCTGTGAAGGCTCAAGGGCACACATATGGGAATTGTATGACCTCCAAATTATGAAATTCTCTGCAAAGACTTGTGGCTTACATCAATGTTCCATGACTGCCCTCCTGCCCAGAGCAGGCAGAAATAAGATATATATTATATTATGGTTGGTAGGGACAGGAACTATTCTAAATACACTCATATCCTCCCTACAGGAGGGAGGAGGGCCCTGTTATATAACAGTACACAATGGAAACAATACACAAAATAAAGCCAGTCACTCTTTCTCAGGTCAGGCAATGTATGCTACAGTATGAAAGGCACAAAAGCAAATGAATACAAACTTGTAGGGGGACATGGGGTGTGTAATGAATATAACTGGTGTTGACTGGAGGAGAGGAGGGATGTGGATGAGTCATAGGCAGTAAAATTGGACCACAGATTAGTGGGCATAGCCCACTTACCAGCACTTGCCCTCTTTAAAAAAGTCAATGCAGGAGTATATTTTTGGCACATGTCTGGACCTAGACAAATGAGTTCCAGTCCCTGTTTGAGTCTTTAGCAATCAATATAATCTTTCTACATACCCATTTCCAAAGTGATAAATAGGTAATAAGCACAGTACCTTACATACACATACATAGGACCTTACAACATGGTGCATAGCACCTTACAATATAGGGTTGACATGAAGATTGAGTAAGTCAACATCTGCAAAGCATTTAGTGCCCAGAGCTTAAGGAAGCATGCAATGTGTTAGTTATTACTGTAGGTATTATTATTATTATTAACTCTGCAATCAACAGGGATACTGGAAGGGGCTTGATAAGATTACAATCTTTCTTGCTTGACTGGGCTGTAAATGCGTAGGATGGAAGGGATCAGAAAGATGGAAGACCAAGAAGCTAGTTAAGAGGCCACAGCAATTCTAGGTGAGAGGTATCACCCAAAGTGGCAAAGGAAAAGGGAAAAAAGGAAGGCAAACAGACAAGACATCAGACACATCTGAGCAGTGAAATGACACATTGGTAAATACCTGGGTGTGGCTGGTATGGAAAATGAATGGTGGGAAGATAAAGGAAGGTGTCTGAAAACATGTTCATTTTTGGAGCAAGGCAACTGCTGAAATGACCTCAGAAATTAATTCTAATCTGAGCTTCCTGCTCATCCTGTTGTACCCAGTAACTCTGGGACACACAGACATTCAGAGCTCCTCCCCACTCTAACAGTTTAATACTCTGGTCTTTGCCAGGAAACCTTCACTTCACTTACTTTGCCTAAAGGTGATTTTTAACCTACTTACCATGCAGCAGCTAGTACACAGAGCATCCGATGGCAGGCCATCATTCCACCTGGCTGGTTACCTGGCTCCCAAGGCCTGCAGGCATGCTCCCAACTTCATTCCTCCTATCCTTTTAGTTAATCTTTCTCACAGAAGCTTCAGACTAAAGTTATTAAGTGTAATTTACAAGGAAGGGGGCAGCTGCCAAATGTAGCAAGTTAGTAAAATGACTAGAGATGACAGTAGGTTTCCTCTCAGCAGCACTTCTCACCCCACAAGTCACCCTGCACATTCACTCTCTGTCTGAATAGTCCAGTCTCTTTGCTACTTATATTTAATCCTAAAATACTCCTTGCAGCACAAACAGCACTGTTGTCCAACAGGAGTGGGGCTCCACATTCTTTGCGGGCAAGTGCAGAGGGCTAAGAATTAGCCTATCCAGGTTTTAACTCTTATTAACATTCTCAAACAAACTACTTTCCCAGGCCTCAGACCTGAAACTAAATTCTGATGACCTCCACACTCTCTGAGACCTGTAGGGGGCAAGGTCGGCTGGAGGCACCTCAGTCCTGCTCCTCTGGGCTCCAGAAGACCCGCTGGGTTTGGACTTCCGGCTACAGCCTGACAATCTCCGTACCCAGAGCCCCGACCCTCTCACCCCACCACCCCACTCTTCCCACTGCCGCTCCACATGACTTTAGCGCACCAAAAGCTACCTGGTTTAGCTGTAGCGCATGCTCTTCACCAAGAACTCCCAGCCGGCCCTGCCTACCCTGGGCTGCTGGAGCTCCAGGCAGACATTCCAGAACTGCTCCTCAGAGAAGCAGCAAGCAGCATAAGCCATTGTTCCATTGCCGCAGCAATTCTGCCCGCACGGGAGGCCCGGGAAAGGCTAGGTGTGTGTGTTGTGGGTGAGAGCAAGAGGGTGGCCCTGTGTGATTGGCAGAGACCCAAAAAGAGTTGGGTAGAAGGTGGGACTTAGGGGAGAAAGTGGAGAAGCAATGGCATCCCACTCCAGTACTCTTGCCTGGAAAATCCCATGGACAGAGGAGCCTGGTGGGCTGCAGTCCATGGGGTCGCTAAGAGTAGGACACGACTGAGCGACTTCACTTTCACTTTTCACTTTCATGCATTGGAGAAGAAAATGGCAACCCACTCTAGTGTGTTCTTGCCTGGAGAATCCCAGGGAAGGGAGAGCCTGGTGGGCTGCCGTCTATGGGGTCGCACAGAGTCAGACACGACTGCAGCGACTTCGCAGGGGAGAAAGTTAATATGGAGCAGAGATAGTGAGGAGTGGGTCTGGAGAAGTGGACATGGCTGAGCCAGAGAATAGGAAGGAATCCAGGAAAAGAAGTAAAACTAGAGAGGCACAGGACTTGATCTGGGGAAAGACAGAGGGCTGAGAAAATGGGAAGGCTTCTAGATGCGAAGGAAATGGAAGACACTACTGGGTCAACATGGCTTTCCTCAGGGTCAGGGGCACTGAATACCACACTACTGGGAGCCTCGGGGAGGGCTGGCATAAGTCCTTTTGAAGGGGGTCACCACAGGCCAAACTATAGGGAGGGAACACAGCCCCTCCCACCACCAGAAAATTGGATTAAAGATTTATCCACCCATCAGAGCAAGACCCTGATGCACTCACAGCCAGTTCCTCCCATCAGGAAGCTTCCACAAGCCTCTTATCTTTATCCATCAGAGGGCAGACAGAATGAAAACCACAATCACAGAAAATTCAAACTGATTGCATGGACCACAGCCTTGTCTAGCTCAATAAAAATATGAGCCATGCCATGTAGGGCCACCTAAGATGGACAGGTTATGGTGGAGAGTTCTGACAAAATGTGGTCCACTGGAGAAGGGAATGTCAAACCACTTCAGTATTCTTGCCTTGAGAACCCCATGAACAGTATGAAAAGGCAAAAAGATATGACACTGAAAGATGAACTTCCCAGATCAGCAGGTATCCAAAATGCTAATGGAGAAGAGTAGAGAAATAGCTACACAAAGAATGAAGAGGCTGAACCAAAGCAAAAACAATGCCCAGTTGTGGATGTGATTGGTGATGGAAGTAAAGTCCAATGCTGTAAAGAACAATATTGCATAGGAACCTGGGGATGTTAGGTCCATGAATCAAGGTAAATTGGAAGTGGTCAAACAGGAAATGGCAAGAGTGAATGTCAACATTCTAGGAATCAGTGAACTAAAATGGACTGGAAAGGACGCATTTAATTCAGATGACCATTACATCTACTACTGTGGGCAAAAATCCCTTAGAAGAAATGGAGTAGCCATCATAGTCAATAAAAGAGTCTGAAATGCAACACTTGAGTACAATCTCAAAAATGACAGAATGATCTCTGTTCATTTCCAAGGCAAACCATTCAATATTGCAGTAATCCAAACCTATGCCCCAACCAGTAATGCTGAAGAAGCTGAAGTTGAATGATTCTGTGAAGACCTATAAGGCCGTCTAGAACTAATACCAGAAAAGGATGTCCTTTTCATCATAGGGACTGGAATGAAAAAATAGGAAGTCAAGAGACATCTGGAGTAACAGGCAAGTTTGGTCTTGGAGTACAAAATGAAGCAGGGCAAAGGCTAATAGAGTTTTGCCAAGAGAATTCAAGGTCATAGCAAACACCCTCTTCCAACAACGCAAGAGAAGACTCTACACATGGACATCACAAAATCATCAATACTGAAATCAGATTGATTACATTCTTTTCAGCCAAAGATGAAGAAGCTCTATAGAGTCAGCAAGAACAAGACTGGGAGCTGACTATGGCTCAAATCATGAACTTCTTATTGCCAAATTCAGAATTAAATTGAAGAAAGTAGGGAAAACCACTGGACCATTCAGGTATGACATAAATCAAATCCCTTATGATTATACATGGAAGTGACAAAAAGATTCAAGAATTAGATCTGATAGACAGAGTGCCTGAAGAACTCTGGACAGAGGTTCATAAAATGTTATGTACAGAAGATGGTGATCAAAACCATCCCCAAGAAAAAGAAATGCAAAAAGGCAAAACGGTTGTCTGAGGAGGCCTCACAAATAGCTTAGGAAAGAAGAGAAGACAAAGGCAAAGGAAAAAAGGAAAGTTATATCCATCTGAATGCAGAGTTTCAAAGAATAGCAAAGAGAGATAAGAAAGCTTTCCTCAGTGATCAATGTAAAGAAATAGAGGAAAACAATAGAATGGGAAAGACTAAGATCTCTTCCAGAAAGCTAGAGATACCAAGGGAACATTTCATGCAGAGATGGGCACAATAAAGGACTGAAATGGTATCGACCTAACAGAAGAAGAAGACATTAAGAAGAGGTGACAAGAATATACAGAAGAACTATACAAAAAAGATCTTAATGACCCAGATAACCATGATGGTGTGATCATTCACCTAGAGCTAGACATCCTGGAGTGAAGTCAAGTAAGCCTTAGGAAGCATCATTACCAACAAAGCTAGTGGAGGTGATGGAATTCTGATTGAGCTATTTCAGATCCTAAAAGATGATGCTGTTAAAGTGCTGCACTCAATATGCCAGCAAATTTTGAAAAATTTGCAGGGTCCTCAGGAGTGAAAAAGGTCAGTTTTCTTCTAATCCTGAAGAAAGGCAATGCCAAAGAATATTCAAACTACCACAAAATTGCACTCATCTCACATGCTAGCAAAGTAATGCTCAAAATTCTCCAAGCCAGGCTTTGACAGTACGTGAACCAAGAACTTCCAGATGTTCAAGATGGATTATAAAAGGCAGAGGAATCAGAGATCAAATTGCCAACATCTGTTGGATCACAGAAAAAGCAAGAGTTCCAGGAAAATATCTACTTCTGTGTCACTGACTATGCTAAAATCTTTGACTGTGTGGATCACAAAATTGTGGAAAATTCTTAAAGAGATGGGAATACCAGGTCACCTTACCTGTCTCATGAGAAATCTGTATGCAGGTCAAGAAACAATAGTTAGAACTGGACATGGAACAATGGACTGGCTCCAAATTGAGAAAGGAGTATGTCAACGCTGTATATTGTACCTTGCTTATTTAACTTATATGCAGAGTGAAATGCCAGGCTGGGTGAAGCACAAACAGGAATCAAGATTGCCAGGAGAAACAGCAATAACCTCAGATATACAATGCCACCACCCTTATGGCTGAAAGCAAAGAGGAATTAAAGAACCTCTTGATGAAAGTGAAAGAGGAGACTGAAAAAGCTGGCTTAAAACTCAACATTCAAAAACCAACATCATGGCATCTGGTCCCATCACTTCATGGCAAACAGATGGGGAAACAATGGAAACAGTGACAGACTTTATTTTCTTGGGCTCCAAAATCATTACAGATGGTGACTGTAGCCATGAAATTAAAAGACGCTTGCTCCTTGGAAGAAAAGCTGTGACAAACATAAACAGCATATTAAAAAGTGGAGACATTACTTTGCCAGCAAAGGTCCATATATATAAAGCTATGGTTTTTCCAGTAGCCATGTATGAATGTGAAAGTTGGACCATAAAGAAAGCTGAGCACCCAAGAACTGATGATTTTGAACTGTGGTGTTGGAGAAGACTCTTGAGAGTCACTTTGACTGCAAGGAGATCCAACCAGTCCATCCTAAAGGAAATCAGTCCTGAAGATTCATTGGAAGGACTGATGCTGAAGCTGAAGCTCCAATACTTTGGCCACCTGATGTGAAGAGCTGACTCATTTGAAAAGACCCTGATGCTGGGAATGATTGAAGACAGGAGAAGAAGGAGATGACAGAGGATGAGATGGTTGGATGGCTTCACCGACTCGATGGACATGAGTCTGAGCAAGTTCTGGGAGTTGGTGATAGACAGGGATGCCTGGGATGTTGCAGTCCACGGTTTCACAAAGAGTCAGAGACGACTGAGTAACTTAACTGAAATACAGTCTGACTTGGAGAATCATGGGTATTTTAAAAGAAGGAAATGTTCACTCTTTTTCTTCTAAGGAACATGTGTCTCACTGTGCTTTAAATCATATTAGGAGATGTATACCCTGTTTGGACATGGATGAAAAGATAAATATCTAGTACTATCTGTATGTAACATTGAGTCATACACTTGGACACATTGCTCATTTTATTAAGCAAGAAAAAAGGACACTTTAAAATACCTATGCAGTTGATGGGAATATAGGCAACTTTCCCAAGGTAAGAGTCATCTAGTTATCTAAACAAGCTTCTTCTGAACTGTACTTTCCCTTTCTGCTCCAGATTTCTTCTTCCTCTCCCAAATTCATTTGTATAATCAAAGTCAAATTTTTTCAAGAATCACTAGAGAAGGGATGAAAGAAAACTATGGAAACATTAAAAGGAGCTGGTGATGACTGAAATCCATGCCATGCTTTGGGAACACCAAGGAATCTGGAAATGTGAATTTCAAGATGTTACAAGAGGGTATTTAATAGGGCCTCAAACTAATTCCAAAGAAATTCTAGGATACCTCTGCTTCCTATGTGGGCTTCCCAGGTGATGCTAATGGTAAAGAGTCCACCTACCAATGCAGGTAGATGTAAGAGATGAGTTTGTAATCCTTGGTTCAGAAGATCCCCTGGAGGAGGGCACAGCAACCCACTCCAGTATTCTTGTCTGGAGAATCCCATGGACAGAGAGCCTGCCAGGCTGCAGTCCATAGGGTCAAACAGAGTTGGACATGACTGAAGCAACTTAGCGCCTGCTTCCTACAGTATTGTTAGGTGAGCTGGGGATGGAGGAGTTAGCTTGAAACATGTGCATCAAGGTGGGAGACAAGGGATAGCTCCAGAGGTGCTAGACTGGTCATGCCCAGTCTTCCTGGGGCTGCACCTGTCTCCATCTTCATTTTGGAGAAGGCTGTACCAACAACTTGCCTCCAGTCAGTGGAGCTAGATTTAGACTGGTAGACACCGAGAAACTAGCAGGCCAGAGGTACACACTCTCCAAGGTCTTGGTCAAAACAAAAATATCAATGTCAGTAACTGGATCACTACAGCTAGAGCCTGGACTAGTGAACTAGGGCCATAAACTGATTTTACAGAGGATGGGGCCTCAAGGCTGCAGCTCTAGCCTGGACTGGGTGAATGTAGCGGAAGAGAGTAGATGAAGTGATCTGCAGCCAAGTCTTACCCATCCCTCCTAGTAACCAATCCAACTAGAAGATCTCAGATCTAGTTAGTGGCAAGTAGTGTAGAGTCCCTCAGTCATCTGGGCTCAGAGTCTCAGGTCTAGGATAATATAAAATACCAACCTGAAATAGCAGTCACACTGCAGTGTTCATCTCCATCTAGAGCAGGTGAGAGAGCTGAGCCTCTAGCCGGGAGCATCAGCAGAAGCAGCTGTGACCAGCTGGGGCTCAGAAGCAGTGAAGCAAGGCTGGGGCTAATACAGCACTGGAAAGGCTGTACCTGTGAAATGTCCTGTAAGAGGGTACTTACAGGAGCTCTGTTGATAACTATCTGAACTGAAATCCACTAAACATGGCATTGTCTACACAAAGAATTCATTTATGACACTGACACGCAGAAATGGGAAGAAGTAGAGACTGGGTGTCATATTTTTAGTTTGAAGCAAAAACACAAGCTGTTGGTCACTGCTTTTGTAAGATTCTGTTTTACATTTTTGCTTTCAAATGTGGCTTTCTTAATGAATAAAAACTGCCTGCCAAAAACCACTACAATATTGTAAAGTAATTAGCCTCCAACTAATAAAAATAAATGGAAAAAAAAAAAAACTGCCTGCCGATGAGAAGACAAGGAGAAGGAAAGACATAACTGCCGGGGTCCAGCCCCAGCAGGATCCAGGGGAACCCTCAGGATGAACGGCATCGGTGAGAGAGAGACACGTAGGACCGGCCTTGATAGGGCCAAGTCTGCTAGGGAGAGAGAGAGAGAGAGAAAGAAAGAGACCAGACCAGGAAGGTGCGGCAGAGTCTGGCAGTTGCTTTATTTTTCACTGTAGCCTTTATACCCTAAGTCGGTACATTTCTAAGGGGCAGATAAGCATACAGACTTAGTTTACCATTATATCAGCTTGTCCTTCACGAAACGAGGTGTTCTCTGTATATTTTTGTTTATGAAAGTTTTTTCCCATAGATTTTTTGTACATTATCTCCTGGCCTTGAGGTTAGCAGAAAACAGAAAAGTGGCAGTCTCATGGTACAGCAAGTTGCAACACAATAGAAATACAATCCTGTTAACATAAAAGTCAGTCTTTTTGCAGAAATTCTCAGCTAAATTTATCTAAAAAGTTTAACACACAAAGACTCTGCAGCTCTGGTGAGGCAGCCCCTGTTTAGCGCTCTTGGTTAAAATTAACAATTATCTTATTGTTTTTACACTAGGGCTAAACTCTTATTTTACTATATCTTTAACTATATTAACAATAGTTTCCACTGCACAACCTCAGCACATTAACATCAATCAAATGTTGATCTAATAACCACTTTTAAAACAATAGTTTTTGTATTTTCTAATAGGGCTTTCTCACCCCCCAAAGGGCTCTGTGCCTATTAGGGCCTTTTTAATGGTTAATCTCTATGTATAATATCTTTTGGCTTTCAGGCCTGTTGACAATTTATGGTTTGCACCTGGTGCAACTTTAAGCAACTTCAGTAGCCAATCCTGTCTTATTTGTGGTTAATCTATTTTCTTTCTATTAGGTGTCATCTCCAAGGGAACTAGATAGGATTACATTTTCACAGAACAGAAATGCAAAGGATTGCAAAAACAGCAGATATGGCACAAAACAGGCTCTTAGTCCAAAAGTTAATTACCTGCAAGAAGTCACCAGCTAATCTCTATCTAAACTATTTTCTATTAGGCGTATATGTGGCTATAATATTTGTGGGGCTTTTCTCACCCTGCGGAGGGACCTATGCTTAATAGTTTCTTTTGTTAGCGTACTGTGCTTAGGATGTTTAGAACAATCATGAGCATTTTGTGCAATGAGAGCACATGTTTATCAAACAAGCCAGAATGCCAGCAAAAGGGTTAATTGAAGCATTTCCTTCATCCCTGGCCCCTTCATAGGGTACCAGCGTCCAGGAGATTTATTAATTAGGGTTTTAAGTTGGTCCTCATTCAGTGAAAGAGGAGCAGGAGAGCTCTCGGCAGGCAACACAAGAATCTGTAGCAGGGCAAATAAGAACAACAGCAGAAAAGGGGAGAGGATATAGGGTAGGGTAGAGGCTGAGGCCAACCTGGAGGGTCCCTTATCCTAGACGGCCTTGCCTGTCAGGTTCTTTCCTCGTGACCTCGTCATGGATGGGGTCCCGGACGTCCTTGCCTGCCCGGTATTTTCTTCATGACCTCGTCATGGGCGGGACCCCCCATAACGGCTCCCTGCACATAACCTTTGAGAAAGCTTTAGCTCCAAGGGTTAGCACTTCCTGATCTCCGTGTTTTAGTCATTTGGGAAAAAAGAAAATTAAGCAATGCATCTAGTTGCTTCTCCTCATAAAATTTAACTTTGGGCAAATGATGTTATGTTAGTGGTAAATACAACATATTCCATCTGAGGTAAGAGTGGAGGTCAATGTTAAAATATTTCAGTAAAAGAATAAATATTAATATTTGTAGCACTGGGGTAAAAAATCAAACAGGGGATTAGAACTGCCTATAGGAGAAATGAAATAAATTCTACCCATCTTTGACCAATTCAGCAACTGACTTTAAAAAACTTTTGGACTTCTATTGTGGTATGGTGGATAAGAATCTGCCTGTCAATGCATGGGACACACATTTGATCCTTGGTTCAGAAAATTCCCACATGCTGCAGAGAAACCAGGCCCATGAACCACAGCTACAGGGCCTGCTCTCTAGAGCCCACGAGCTGCAACTAGTGAGCCCACATCTGCAACTACTAAAGCCCACATTCCTGAAGCCTCTGCATCACAACTGGACAAGCCACTGCAATGAGGAGCTCATGCACTGCAACAAAGAGCAGCCTCTGCTTGCCACAACTGGAGAAAGCCAGTGTGCAGCAGTGAAGACCCAGTGCAGCCAAAAATAAAATAATTTAAAAAAATTAATAGTTCAATATTATATCTCCCAAATGACAATTTTTTTTTTTTAAATTCATTGAAATGTGGGCTCCAGGAGGGCAAATAATTTTGTTTGTTTCACTCAGTGCTGTCTTTCTAAGGCATAGAAGATAGTAAACACTCAGTAAATACTGTGAATGAATGGGAGAAACCACTCTGAAAGCCTTGTATCTGCCTAAAGACAGTCTTGAATCTAAAGTGTTTCAAGAAGGGCTTAGCTGCTCCAATGATGTCATCTTTGCTCTCCCCTTACTTCCGCTCAACCTGTCAGGGAGGGTTTGGGTTTGCTGACATCTAGAAGATGGCTCTCTGATCCTAAGAATCTCACTTAGTCCTGCTCTGATTCTAAAGAATCTAATGGAAAAATCAAAGGATGAGATGGGGCCACAAAAAAATTCCTGGGAATACTTCAGCATCCACAGAATAAGGGGTTGGAAAGAGCCATTGTAAGACAATTTCCTTTTCAGCCTCTGCTCTTGATCACAAAGAATGGAATGGAAGGATACATTGCTTTCCTTTAGGACATAAATTCTGACACTTCAGTTGACTTTAACTCTTTCTCAAAAACCCAGTTATTACGACAGTATTCTTAGTTAATACCCCAGCAAAATTCCCACTGGCAGAGGGTGCCATTGAGCCATCTCCCACAGAAGGGTGGTTATGCCCGCGGCTTCCTTTAGACCTGAATCATGTAACGTGTTTGGTCACCGTTGTCTAAGAAGGAAGGGGCGAGGTCCAGGCACTGATTTTGCCAAGCTCAGTCAAACATCCTAAAAGGTTTTCCGACATTGGGAATTTGACAAGATCCCAAGTATATTTGGCTTGGGTCTCCCTTTTCCTCTTAACTGCTGGGCCCAAACAGAACATGTAATCCAACTGCTTCAGAATCATCTTCCAACAACTCCTCCAACTTTCCTTGGTGAGAGCTATTTGATGCTTTTGTCTTACTGGACTTAACACCTTCCTGCTCACATTTTATTTCTCGGAACTAAGAAGCAGAAAAAGCCAAAAGTAACAAGAATCAGTTACAAACACAAGACATAATCTGCAAGAATGGAGGGTCAAGAGTCTCGCTTCCAGAATTACAGCTGTGACACCTCTGAGGGGTGGAGTTGAAGGCATCTGTAGAACAAATGTCCTTGGAAGACCAGAGACAACAGCTAGCTGAGGACAGAGTGCTCTCCACCCCATTTCCAGCAGCAACTGGGACCCAACACCTCGCCACAGTTCCCTGGTGAGAAAGTTGAAAGCAGAGGCTTCACTAACTCCTGCTGTTTTGTTCTTGCTCATATTGTAAACATGACTTGGAGCACAAGAAGGCTCACGAGATCCACCTAAGACCTCTTAATAAGATCCTGATCCTCAAGATGAGACAAAAATGTGTCAAAGACCCACTTCCTATTATGGTAGTTATTGATTTTGTGACCATGGGAAAGTTCCTTAATATCTCTGAACTTAGGGTTTTCATTGTAAATAAATATGATAAAAAAAAAAAAAAAAAAAACCTTTCTGGCATATTTATTGTGAGATTAATGCTTCCCTGGAGGCCCAGACAGTAAAGAATCTGTCTGCAATGCAGGAGACATGTGTTTGATCCCTGGAGAAGGGAATGGTAACCCATTCCAGTATTCTGGCCTGGAGAAATCCATGGACAGAGGAGCCTGGTGGCTACAGTCCATGGGTGGTAAAGAACTCGATACAACTGAGTGATACTTTCACTTAAAGATAAGATTATAGAGCTTAACACTGAGCCTGGCATTAGGAAAGTACTCAGTGATGGCTACATGACTGTTACTGTTATTTTTATGACAACTTTATTGAGATATAATTCACATCCCATGCAATTTATGTACCTCAAATTTCTTTTGATATAGTCAGAGTTCTTCCTGGCCCAGGGATTGAACCTGGGTCTCCTGTATTGAAAGCAGATTCTTTACCATCTGAGCCACCAGGAAAACCTCTGTAATCATTACCACAGTCATTTTAGGGCCTTTTATCACTCCAAAAAGAAACTACATGCCCATTACCACTCATTCACGATTATCTCTCAATCCTAGGTGACCACTAGCGAACTCTTACTCTCTGTGGACTTGTCGCTATGGACAGTTGGAAAATCAATTGATTTTAACTGAGAAGGTTTATTTCTGACCCTCAATTCTGATCCAATGATAAATGATTAACCTTGTGCCAATATCTCACTGTACTGATTAATGTTGATATGCAGTAAATTTTGACATGAGAAATCATGAGTCTTCCAAAATTTTTCCTCTTTTTCCAAATTTCAAGATTTTTGGATACAAAGTTATGTTATTTACAAAAAGAGAAACTTTTACTTCTTCCTTTCCAATCTGGTTGCCTTTTATTTCTTTTTCTTGCCTAACTGATCAGAATCTCCAAGGCAAATTTTGAATGAAAAGAGCAGACAGCCTTGTCTAATTCTTGATTTAAGGGGGAAAGCTTTTTTCATCATTAAGAATGAGATTAGCTGTTGTCTGTGGATGGCCTTCATAATGCTGAAGTTCCCTTCCATTTCTAGTTTGTTGAGTGTATTTATCACTCAACAAAGTGATAGAATTTTAAGAATTCTATCCTAAAAGGAAAGAATTTTATTTTTATTATAGAATATACAAAAATGCAGGTGTTCTATCTTGCCCTTATTTTCTCTTTTCCATTTTTTCTCTCTTGCTTGTTCCCCCATTTTTTATTTCTTTCCACAGCCTAGTAGGACATCAGGATGACATCAGACATCATGGGCTGCTGTGCGTCCACTCCCCGAAGTGCCCTGAGCAGCACCTGCCACCCCTCCCTCCTGTCTGCACTCTTGACCAGTGATTGTTGTGCTGGCACAAGCTGCATCCCTCCACTTTGATCTGCTTTCTGACCCGCTGTCTCCTGGCTCTGAGTCATTATCTTCCTGTCACTCTTCTTCAGTGTTCAGATTCCCTTGCTACCTCTTTCCAGGTGTCCTAGACTGCTTTGGCAGCTACTGGTGTTTGGAAAGTCAAAGGCTGTTTTCCAGGCTGTAGAGTTTCCTTTTCACTCATATGCCTAGTTTGATTCTACAGATATTTCATGAAGACTTTTTAATATCAGACATTGTGGCTTTTGATATGATAATACTCACAATAGCCCCGATATACTGTTCCCAGTTTGGTCTCGTGTTCCAGAAGAGAAAACAGAGGGTGCGGGTGGCTAATTTGTCTGAGGTTACATACATAGTAATTGGCAAAGCCACACATTAATTATAGACCTGTCTGTTTAAGGAAAAAGAGGGGACATGCAGAGAGTTGAAATTGCTAATATAGAACTCAGAACATCAGTTGTCATGTTGGAAGAGCCAGGGCGAGTTAGGAACATGCTATGTATCATTTCAAATATAAGGCTTCTTTTTTCTGACCTTTGACAGCTTGTCCAGCCCATCTTCCAAAAGACACACACCTATCCATGCAAGACACAGTAAATTATGTCAGGCTATCTCTATTGCTGTTTTTTCCCCCATAGGCTTATGTCTCTGTCTGTCTCTTCTACTCAACTGAGAACTTCTAGATGACTGGCCAAATCCTACTACTACTTCAAGACCCAGTATAGGAATTACTTACCCTGGGAAGTCTTTCTGACTCTTCCCAAGCTGTGCTCCATCATATTCCATACAACTTATGTCCTAATGCTTACCACATTCAAGTTCTCCTCCTCCCCCACAACTTATCACAAGGAAAACATAAGCACCCTGAAGGCAATAGCCACAGTTAGTTCTCCCAGGACTCATGATAATTCCAGGATCAATATTTCTTGAATTACTAATTTAATATTAAATGAGCTCCCATTGACAGATATTCTCTCTAGAAGGTGATTTCAACCACCTCTCTATTTAAGTAAATAAAATGCTGGGACAATTTCCTGTTTCCTTCCCTTATGCAGAATCTGAATCATAAATCACCGGGCTCAAGCCTGTGAAATTTGAACTTAGCACAGTAAATCCAACTTCCCTCTCTGCAAAATTCCACTCATGCACACCAGGTCACCATGGGGCAGACCTTCAAAAAGATAATGATCCAAAGGAAGGAAACATGGGCTTCATTTAAATCATAGGCCAAGATCTCCCTAGACTTTTTAGGTATGTCTCAACATCCAGGGGTCCAGAATCAGTGCCAAACACAACCTTTAGGTTAAAAAGCATAAGCCATTCATGTTTTCAGTTATTGAACAAAATGATCATTTCTCTTCTGACTCAGTGTCAACTCAGTGAAAAGAAGCTAGCCCCAAGACAGGGTATTTCTGGATCATTTGTGACAACTCTGAGAGCTAAGCCTTAATGCACTCAGTCACACTTTGCTTTCTCCCCCAAGAGAAGACTTTGAGGTCAGGTCCAGGATAACAATGCCTAACAGCCCCTGAAGGGCCCTTGGTATTAGTCCTCCCCAATTTCCCTCCACATCTTGGGCTGGAGACACATGTGTTATCTTCATTTAATCGTGAATGCTGAACCTCTAGGTATTTGTGGGAGGTGGGGGGGTACTTTCTGATAACTTTGCAAAATGTGGTTTTAAGAAATAGTACTTCTGGTTATTTATCTAACAGATGATACTATGATCTGTAAGCTCCATCTTTCTTGAAGCTTTCACATTCTATAAACTGGGGGATTCATCACAGATGTTGGGGGGAGTTCATCTGGGGGTTGAAACTATAAAGTGGCCAATTATCTCTCAGCCATTGGTTGCATATGATCTTTACCCCCAAGCTTTGGGAACAAAGACAACATTTAGCAAACATTTTCCTCCAAAACTAATGCTTTGGAAAAGAATAACTACTTGTTGGGAATAAATGCATGGTGTTTAGTGCATTTTTGCATTATTTCCTGTTAACATGCAGACAGTGTGGCAGCTGATGAGTGAATGCCAGTCTCCCAAGGGATAAGTTTCTAACTTGGTGAGGGTATGACACCCTTGTTGGAAAGCCGAGCAGGCTAGGAGCACATGGGGGCCGTGTCCTGGGAGCTGACTGAGGGCAGCTATGAACCATAGCTTTCCACCAGCTGTGGTGATGTACAGACCATCAGTCCTCTCTGAGTATACCATTCAAGATTTTCTTAACTAAGACTAGTTGCCCATGCCATGGGTTATGTTAATCCTAAAACCAGTTAAGCTAATATACCTAATGCAAGTTACTATTTTTAACCTTACTCAAACACTGCTAGGCTCAGGGTCTTATGTCAGAGAAAAGAAAGAGCATTACATGATCATTGACTCCATTTCTAAGACATGTTCAGAATAAGCAAATACATCAAGACAAAAATTAGATTAGTGGTTTCCTGGAGCTGGGAGGATGGGAGATCTAGGAGTGTCAGCTTAAAGGATGTGGGGTTTCTCTGGAGGGTAATAAAAAAAAATTGATTGTGGTAAGGATTGCATCAGTTCAGTTCAATTCAGTTGCTCCGTCGTGTCCGACTGTTTGCAACCCCATGAATCCCAGCACTCCAGGCCTCCCTGTCCACCACCAACTCCCGGAGTTTACTTAAACTCATGCCCATTGAGTCGGTGATGCCATCCAGCCGTCTCATCCTCTGTCATCCCCTTCTCCTCCTGCCCCCAATCCCTCCCAGCATCAGGGTCTTTTCCAATGAGTCAACTCTTCACATCAGGTGGCCAAAGTACTGGAGTTTCAGCTTCAGCAGCAGTCCTTCCAATGAACACCCAGGACTGATTTCCTTTAGGATGGACTGGTTGGATCTCCTTGCTGTCCGAGGGACTCGCAAGAGTCTTCTCCAACACCACAGTTCAAAAGCATCAATTTTTCAGTGCTCAACCCTGTATATATATGAAAGCCCTTGAACTGTACACATTGAATGAACAAATTGTACTGCATGTGAGTTATATGAATACCTCAATGAAGCTGTTAAAGAAAGCATAAAACTTTGCCCTCAGAAAGAGAGGAAACAGTATCAATTTTGTGTGGAAACACGAAGAATTAAAGTCAGGTATCGCAGGGGCTGAGGGAGATCCACACAGCACAGCTCTCCTCTGGCTTTGGGCTTTCTTTTCCCCTGGAGACTGCACCCTCTCTCTTGGCACAGGTTTGGGAGGGTGGGAGAGAGGGACTTCCAGGAGCAGGAGGAGAGCTTCCAACTTTGGACTGGAAAGGAAACCCACAGTGAGATGGCAAGGATGTCCTGAGAAACAGCAGACTTGAGCCTCTTGTTGGAGCCCCAGTGCAGGTCCTACCACCTGGACAGCTGTCACAAACAGCTGGTTCAAAGGAGGGAGGGTTATTCCATCAGCTGAGAGCTCTCTATTCCCTTAGACTCTCCACCCTAAAGACAATTTTCTAGAAAAATACCATCTCCACCCCCATGCAGGTTTCCATACTCCTGTGACAAAGGTTTCTGAAATCAGGGCTGTTCACAAAATAAAACAACAAGAACTAGTCCTTAAGCAAAGTATAAGCCTAAATATTGCCTGATGCACAAACACAAACCTGTATTACAGGCCATGCAGATTACCACAGAAATTCTATAGACAGAAGAAGAAATTTCACTGCATGCTTAAGTCATTTATTTTTTTTTTTATTGAAATGGTTTTATTTTATTTAAAAAGATCCATAACCATCTTCACCTCCATATCCTCTTTCTGCAACCATATTTGTTTGTTTTCCAATTTCTGATATTTAATCAAAAGCAAATTTATCAGGTGTGTTTAATACAAATGATTCCAAATAATTTAAAATGTAATCATACTTTTTAAACTTTTAGATCAGTCATAAATATTAAAAGTGATAAATTGCTTTCCTATGTAACATTAAACTGTCGAGCAGTTTTGTGTATAAGCATTTAAAAGAAAAAGTTCATCAAGGGATGATTTGAGAGAATAATAATGAAACATATACATTACCCTATGTAAAATAGATGACCAGTACAAGTTCGATGCATGAGGCAGGGCACTCAAAGCCGATACTCTGGGGCCAGAGGGATGGGGTGGGGAGGGAGTGGAGGGGGGTTCAGGATGGGGGCACACATGTGCACCCATGGCTGATTCATGTTGATGGATGGCAAAAGCCATCACAATATTGTAAATTAATCATCCTCCAATTAAAATAACTTAATTATTATTTTTTTAAAGGAGATTTTTCTACACAAATATGTCTCTGAGTTCCAGGTTTGGTGTCCTCTATACCTGTGGACGTCTGCGTCCTCACTCGCAATGCTGACCTGCCACTGTTTTATGCTCTTGTCTCTACCTTCTTGTGGTGGAAACACAGGCTGAGGGGAGTGTGGAGTTAACATGGAGGAGGAAGCCCAGTCTTCCCTCTCCTCTTGGAAGTGCCTGCCCTGGGTAACTGTTGTGCCAGTTTCATTCTGGAGATATTTGGAGTTCCTGGGTCAAACTAAATTGAGGGATGTGTTGCCATTCCTGCTCCTCTGATCCCTGTTTACTTGGAAGAACCAATGAGAGTGAATTCCCTTTTCCAGTGAGTGTCTCTAACCATCTTCCATGACAAGGCAAGCATTGTCTTTGAGAAGTGGCCAAATTTCTGGTGTGGACCTTGAACTCTTGGCCTTCCAGAAGAGGTAGTGAAGCTACCAGCTGAGTAACACAGACCTATTTCCTGAGTCAGTTATGAACAGAGACAAAGGAATGTGAGGCACCTTCCCCCCCTCATCCAGCCTTGGCAAGGCTGCTGGCGCTGCCACAGGTGCCCAGCCCTGGAAGTAGCTGCTGGGTCACTGCCAAGCCTTCAGAGGGCAGAGCTGCTTGTCAGCTTGCTGGTGAGTGTCTTTACCTTTGCTTTTCATAACATGAAAATAATTAGAATGAAACTCATTTTAATAAACTGCTTTGACCCATTTTATTTTTCTTCTCCCTTCTTCTTTCTAACAGCTGTCTTATTTTCAATGGGAGTCATTATTACATGACAGAGTAGAAAACTTCATATTGCCCTGGATTTTCAGGCTTTCTGCATTCTTTGGAATGGATATGAATAAGGTTATATCCAATTGTACAAAGACACATAGGATGGAGACAGACTCAAAGATATAAATGAAGAAGAGACAGAAAAGGGTAATAGGTCTGAGTAATCCACTCATTAAATCTGCTAATAATATATGTCTTTAAGGCTATGAAACGATGTGGAAAAACACTCACTCCAGTCTGATCAGAGTCACATAAAAATGGACAGTATATAAGCAAAGTCTAGCAACAAACATAAAGGACAAAAGTAGAACATGAGTAGTTCTTTGCTAAACTTCTAATGACACTATAATATTGTTTAAAGGATGTCTTTTTAATGAGGAGGGAAAGGAAAATGTATAAGAAATAATGTACTCACTGAAAACTAATATAAAACTAGTCTCCAATCTGCCATTCCGCTTTCTTCTCTTTTTCTCTTGTCAGGCATGACTCTATGCTCGGTCATTCCACAGGGAGTTTCCACTGTTCTCGTGGGGAAGAGGGACAACCCCCATGGTTGCAGGGGGCATATAACTGGTTCTTTTCCAGAATGAGTGTCAGAAACAAAGGGTCCTTCTCATATCTCAATGACAATGTGGTGAATTTTCGAAGGCTGGGCCAGGCACTCAAATTTCCTCCTCAGTTGACTCCCAATCAGATGGGATAAGAAGGGCTTCCTGACACAGGGACCTGCCCTGAGCATCCTGACCCCCAGACCAGGTGAGACTACATCTCAGTAACTCCATCCTCTGCCCCAATGTCTGTCTGCAATTTCCCTAAGTCACCTAAGGGTGACTTGGAAACATGGAGGTAAGGGTTGAAACTTGTGACTTTGGTTGAGTGGTTTCCACTGGCAATGTTGGAGGTCTGACTTATTTGTTGAAATCTTACCCCTCTGTTGGTGCTCACCCTCAAGATCTAGGGTAGGGAAGAATCCAATCCAGAACCCACACATTATATGTTTATGTGTAGCTGTTATAACAAACTATTAATATTATGGCAAAATACTTGGGCTCAAATATTGGTACTATCTTTTGTTATCTTGGACTAATGTCTCAATATCTTTGCTTATCATTTTTTTTCTTTGTAACATGGAGGAAGTACTGGTGCTTACTTCATATGATTGTTGGAGCATCAAATAGAAAATAATGTTTAAAAAGAGTGGATATATGTATATGTATAGCAGATTTACTTTGCTGTACAATAGAAACTAACAAAGCATTGTAAATCAATTTTACTACAATAAAAATTAATTGTATTTTATAATATAATTTAATTTTAAAGTTATATTTTAAAAGTTTAAAAAAAGAAATGATGCTTGGAAAGTACTCTCTTGGTGCCCAGCACATGATGAGAACTCAATAAATGTTAATACTGATGTTTGTTATTAGGTTCATCATCTTTATCATATTTCCCCTCTATTCAGCACATTATTCATTGCAAAGTGAGCTAGAAGCACTTGATAAAGCCTTAAGATCAGGGAACCTGGAATCAGATCCCTTCCATTCTAATAGCTGAATGATTACTTGAGTGGGAATCCAAATGTGTATTAGAACCACAGTGACCACATCCCAGGCCTGGGGCAGTGAAGCTGTCCAGCCAAAAGTTTTATTATTTTATTTAAAAGTGTGAATCATCAGACAAGCAACCCTCTCCATCCAGGTGTTGTATTCAGATTGCCCATAACATCTACTTCTTTGGTACCTGAGCCAAGCAAAAGAATCTACAAGAAATTGTTCTGGGCCTGAGGGGAACTCCTAGGTTGACATCTCTGTGGTAGGAATAGCATTTAAAACCCTCTAGGACTCAGTTTTGAATTGCATACAACAAGAGAAACTGTGTAGGTTGTTTTTATCAAGACCAAATGAGATGTGTGAGAAATTCACAGAGAGCATGGCACATGTAAGATCTGAATGTGTTTGCTATAACAAAATTATTCTACTAAGGTCTTTGGGGCTTTTAAAATTTGTTGCATTAACACTTCTTGTTTAACAAAGTTATATTCATTTTGGAGGAAAGATTTTGTATATAACAAATAAAATGAAGATATAGAGCTGTTTGGAATTCATGATCACTGAGCAAGATCCCCATAGTCTGGGTGGCTCAAAATAATTATCTGCAAGAGAAAATAGTTAAAGCTAAGCCTTGTAGGAAATTTAGGAACTATAGTAATAGATAGGAGGGAAAGAAGAGTAAATAGCTTCATAAAAACTTGCCAGCCTACTCTGATGAGCTCTGGCAGCTTAGTTGTAATTAAACACACACACACAAGGTTTACAGTGTCAGTTTAAACCACATGATTTTCCCCTGCAGCTTGCCTCAATCCTTGTTTTCATGATCTTGACCTGGCTACTAGTCTTGCCCTGTATGGTCAACATGTGGTTTGGTCTTTAAGTTTTTCATGACAAGTTCCCTCTAGACTATGGTTTCCTCTAATTGACTCCTGGAAAATCCAAGTAGTTTAATCCATGTCTCTAGACCTCCCTTTTCAAAAATTTCACCCACAAGGAGCCTCTGTGAGTCTCAAGTGCAGGATGGGGGTAAGCTGTTCTGGTTCTCTGGGATAATGAACAGATCTAATTCATTCCTGTGATCAAGGAAGCTATTGTTGTTGCTCAGTTGCAGAGTCCTGTCCGACTCTTTATGACCACATGGACTGCAACACATCAGGCTTCCCTGTGTTTCACCATCTCCTGGAGCTTGTTCAAACTCATGTCCATTAAGTCAGTGGTGCCATCCAATCATCTCATCTCCTGTTGTCCCCTTCTCCTCCTGCCTTCTATCTTTCCCAGTATCAGGGTCTTTTCTAACGAGTCAGCTCTTTGCATCAGGTGGCCAAAGTATTGGAGCTTCAGCTCCAGCATCAGTTTTTCTAATGAATATTTAGGGTTGATTTTCTGAAGTAGCAAGTAATTAAAACTCCTTAGAGTTGCACTCAATGAATGAAATTCCGAAAAGCACAGGCCACTCACTCATGATTAGGATAAAGCATAAAATGTCTCACTCTTCAGTCAGTTCAGTTCAGTCGCTCAGTCATGTCCAACTGAGACTCTGTAAGGTATCATAATTGCACATATTTTAGATTTTTTCACCTTGGTCCTTTTTTCTTAGACTCCTCTGTTTTATCCATTCTTCTGTTACCTCCATGAGTCTGTTTATTTCCAACAGACTTATTTTCACATACATTAATTCTCACCTCTAGGGGGAAGCAGAGAATGAGATAGTATCATGCACTCAATGGACATGAATTTGAGCAAACTCCAGGAAATAGTGGAGGACTGAGAAGCTTGGCTTGCTACAGTCCATGTTGTCAGCTATTTTTTAATCTAATATTCATCTTTTTGTCTAATGTTTTGTCTTTAAGCAGTTTTTAAAAAGCTTGTCTTTCACAGAACTAGAATAATATTTTTAAATTTGTATGGTGTTTAAATCCATACAAATCTCAATTTTTAAAAAGTTAGTCTTTCACAGAACTAGAACAATTAAAAAAAAAACTGTATGGAGAAACAAAAGACCCAAAATAGCCAAAGCAATCTGGAGAAAGAAAAACAGAACTGAAGGAATCAGGCTCCCTCACTTCAGACTATACAACAAAGCTACAGTCATCAAAACAGTGTGGTACTGGCACAAACAACAGAAATATAGAACAATGAAAGAGGATAGAAAGCCCAGAAAGAAAGCCACTCACTATGGTCAATTAACTTACGGCAAAAAAGGAAAGAATACACACCAAAGAAAATACAATTTTCTTTTCAATCAATGGTGCTCAGAAAATTAGATAGCTACATATAAAAGAATAAATTTTTATCATTCTTTAACATCATCCACAAAAATAAATTAAAAATGGATTAAAGATCTATATGGAAGACCAGATCCTAGAAAACTCCTAGAGGAAAACATAGGCAAAACCATCTTTGAAATAAATAGCTGAAATACCTTTTGGATCCATTTCCTAGAGTAATGGAAATAAAAACAAAAATAAACAAATGGGACTTAGTTAAACTTAAAATCTTTTATACAATAGAGGAAACCATAAACAAAACAAAAAGATAACCTACTGAATAGGAGAAAATATGCAAATGATGTGAGCAAAAGAGATTAATTTCCAAAATATGCAAACAGCTTATATAGCTCTGTGTGGATCACAATAAAATTGTGGAAAATTCTGAAAGAGATGGGAATACCAGACTACCTGACCTGCCTCTTGAGAAACATGTATGCAGGTCAGGAAACAACATTTAGAACTGGACATGGAACAACAGACTGGTTCCAAATAGGAAAAGGAGTACATCAGGGCTGTGTATTGTCACCCTGCTTATTTAACTTATATACAGAGTACATCATGAGAAATGCTAGGCTGGATCAAGCACAAGCTGGAATCAAGATTGCCAGGAGAAATATCAATAACCTTAGATATGCAGATGATGCTACCCTTGTGGCAGAAAGCAAAGAAGAATTAAAGAGCCTCTTGATGAAAGTGAAAGAGGAGAGTGAAAAAGTTGGTTTATAGCTCAACATTCAGAAAACTAAGATCATGGCATCTGGTCCCATCACTTCATGGCAAATAGATGGGGAAACAGTGGAAACAGTGGCTGACTTTATTTTGGGGGGGGGGGGAGGCTTCAAAATCACTGCAGATGGTGATTGCAGCCATGAAATTAAAAGACGCTTACTCTTTGGAAGGAAAGTTATGACCAACCTAGATAGCATATTAAAAAGCAGAGACATTACTTTGCCAATGAAGGTCCATATATACAAAGCTATGGCTTTTCCAGTAGTCATGTATGAATGTGAAAGTTGGAACATAAAGAAAGTTGAGCACCCAAGAATTGATGCTTTTGAACTGTGGTGTTGGAGAAGACTCTTGAGAGTCCCTTGGACTGCAAGGAGATCAAACCAGTCCATCCTAAAGGAGATCAGTCCTGGTGTTCATTGGAAGGACTGATGCTGAAGCTGAAACTGCAATATTTTGGCCACCTGATGCGAAGAGCTGACTCATTTGAAAAGAACCTGATGTTGGGAAAGATTGAAGGCAGGAGGTGAAGGGGATGACACAGGATGACATGGCTGGATGGCATCACCAACTCAATGGACATGAGTTTGGGTAAACTCTGGGAGTTGGTGATGGACAGGGAGGCCTGGCGTGCTGTGGTTCATGGGGTTGCAAAGAGTCGGACATGACTGAGCAACTGAACTGAACTGAACATATAGCTCAGTATCAAAAACAAGCAAACAATCCAATCAAAAGTGGACAGAAGACCTATGTAGACATTTTTCCAAAGAAGAAAATATACAGATGGTCAAAGACACATGAAAAGATGTTAAACCTTACTAATAATTAGAGAAATACAAATCAATTTTTGATTAATCTATTTTAGGACAGGCCTTTGTGAAGAATGATCTAGTTCCAGATTTTCTTACCATTTGTAGATAGCGCTTCAAGTATCCTCAAAGAGTCAGGATTGGGTGAGGTAAGTGAGGCATGCCGGGTACAGGATTTAATAAATGAATAACTCCTAAAACTTTGCCTCCTACAAACCTAATTTGTTTCACCCTAGACCTGGCCTTGATATCAACTGAAAGTCCACACTATTTACCAAGCATCTGTTCCTTGGGAGGTACTGAATTCCATATTTTGCTTCATAGCATCACTAAGACTGTCTAAGCTCTGCTTATGTCTTCAGCTTCTTTGCCTTGGCTTATAAATTAGCTATGACAAACCTAGACAGTATATTAAAAAACAGAGACATCACTTTGCCAACAAAGTTCTGTAACAGTCAAAGCTATGGTTTTTCCAGTAGTCATATACAGATGTGAGAGTTGGACCATAAAGAAAGCTGAGCACTGAAGAACTGATGCTTTTGAACTGTGGTGTTGGAGAAGACTCTTGAGAGTCCCTTGGACTGCAAGAAGATCAAACCAGCCCATCCTAAAGGAGATCAGTCCTGGTGTTCATTGGAAGGACTGATGCTGAAGCTGAAACTCCAATATTTTGGCCACCTGATGTGAAGAACCTACTCATTTGAAAAGACCCTGATGTTGGGAAAGATTGAAGGCAGGAGAAGGGGATGACAGAGGATGAGATGGTTGGATGGCATCACTGACTTAATGGGCATGAGTTTGAGCAAGCTCCGGGAGATGGTGATGGGAAAGAGAAGCCTGGTGTGCTGCAGTGCATAAGGTCGCAAAAAGTTGGACATGACTTAGTGACTGAACAAGGACAACAGAAATTACTAAAAATATCTCAAGAAGAAATGTGAAGCCTTAATATCATGTTAATTTATTTGCATTTATTCTTGAAATTTTTAGTCCCTAAATCACTTTCTTCATAATTTTCCCATGATTTTAATGAGATTGTAAAAAATTAAATCTACTTTCTCCAGCTATTCTCTGCAGGATAGTAGGTCTGAAACAAGCTAGCCTACAAGATTTAATAATAAAAAATTCATTTTATTTCTCTCTGTGCATGTGACACTGAAAGGTTGAGAGACCATTTCACATTTTTTGTAAGTTGTGAATACTCTTTGTGTAGGTTTTGAGTCTTCCAAAAGGATCCTCCTTTTCTTCTGTCCATTACTGAAATGTTGTTGTTCATAAGGATTTCTTCATGAGAGATACTCTCCATGCAGTACATGAAATGCTGCCCATATTCTGAAGTATCCTAAATATATATCTCCATCCCAGAAAGTTAATCTGGAACCCCAGATTTCAAACACTTTATTGAGTACCTCTCTCTCTCTCTCTCTGGATATCCTCTGTTCTCCTAGAACTTATTATGCCCAATACTGAAATCATTACCTTCCCTGTAACCTCCTTACCACTCTCAACTTACTTTCCTGTTTCTATTCCTTTTTTATTTTAATTTATTTAGTTTAATTGGAGGATAATTACTTTACAATATTATGGTGGGTTTTGCCGTACATTGACTCAGCCGCAGGTTTACGTGGGTCCCCCTTCCTGACCCCGTCTCCCACCTCCCTCCCCATCCCATCCTTCTGGGTTGTCCCAGTGCACCAGCTTTGAGTTCCCTGCTTCATGCATCGAACTTGGACTGGTGATCTATTTCACATATGGTAATCTACATGTTTCAATTTTCTCAAATCATCCTACCCTCGCCTTCTCCCACAGAGTCCAAAAGTCTTCTTTACATCTGTTCTCTTTTGCTGTTTTGAATTGTAGGGTTGTCGTTACCATCTTTCTAAATTCCATATATATGCATTAATATACTGTATTGGTGGTTTTGTTTCTGACTTATTTTGCTCTGTATAATAGGCTCCAGTTTCATCCCCCTCATTAGAACTGATTCAAATGCATTTTTTATAGCTGAGTAATATTCCATTGTGTATATGTACCACAGCTTTCTTATCCATTTTTCTGCTGATGGGCATCTAGGTTGCTTCCATGTCATAGCTATTGTAAACAGTGCTGTGATGAACATTAGGATACATGTATCTCTTTCAATTCTGATTTCCTTGGTGTGTATGCCCAGCAGTGGGATTGCTGGATCATATGGTAGTATTATTTCCAGTTTTTTAAGGAATCTCCATACTGTTCTCCATAGTGGCTGTACTAGTTTGCGTTCCCACCAACAGTGTAAGAGGGTTCCCTTTTCTCTACACCCTCTCCAGCATTTACTGTTTGTAGACTTTTTGACAGTAGCCATTCTGACCAGTGTGAAATGGTACCTCATTGTGGTTTTGATTTGCATTTCTCTGATAATGAGTGACGTTGAGCATCTTTTCATGTGTTTGTTAGCCATCTGTTTGTCTTCTTCAGAGAAATGTCTGTTTAGTTCTTTCGCCCATTTTTGACTGGGTCGATTCTTTTTCTGGTATTGAGCTGCATAAGCTGCTTATATATTTTGGAGATTAGTTCTTTGCCAGTTGTTTTGTTTGCTATTATTTTCTCCCAATCTGAAGGTTCTCTTTTCACCTTGCTTATAGCTTCCTTCATTTTGCCAAAACCTTTAAGTTTAATTAGGTCCAATTTGTGTATTTTCGTTTTTATTTCCATTACACTCAGAGGTGGATCTTGCTGTGATTTGTGTCAGAGAGTGTTCTGCCGATGTTTTCCTCTAGCAGTTTTTTAGTTTCTGGTCTTACATTTAGCTCTTTAATCCATTTTGAGGTTATTTTTGTGTTAAAAAATGTTCTAGTTTCATTCTTTTATAAGTGGTTGACCAGTTTTCCCAGCATCACTTGTTTAAGAGATTGTCTTTTCTCCATTGTATATTTTTGCCTCCTTTGTCAAAGATAAGGTGTCCATAGGTGCATGGATTTATCTCTGGGCATTCTGTTTTGTTCCATTGATCTATATTTCTGTTTTTGTGCCAGTATCATACTGTCTTGATGACTGCAAGTTTGTAGTGTAGTCTGAAGCCAGGCAGGTTGATTCCTCCATTTCCGTTCTTCTTTTTCAAGATTGATTTGGCTATTTGAGGTTTTTTTGTTTCAATGCAAATTGTGAAATTATTTGCTCTAGTTCTGTGAAAAAGCAGAATAGGGATTGCATTGAATCTATAGATTGCTTTGGGTAGTATACTCATTTTCACTATATTGATTATTCTGAATCATGTACATGGCATATTTCTCAATCTATTTGTGTCACCTTTGATTTATTTAATCAGTGTTTAATAGTTTTCTATATATAGATCTTTTGCTTCTTTAGGTAAATTTATTCCTAAGTATTTTATTCTTTTCATTGCAATTGTGAATGGGATTGTTTCCTTAAATTCTCTTTCTGTTTTCTCACTGTTAGTATATAGGAATGCAAGGGATTTCTGTGTATTAATTTTATATCCTGAAACTTTACTGTATTTATTGATTAGCTGTAGTAATTTTCTGGTGGTGCGTTTAGGGTTTTCTGTGTAGAACATCATGTCATCTGCAAACAGTGAACATCTTACTTTTTCTTTTCCAATCTGGATCCCTTTTATTTCTTTTTCTTCTCTGATTGCTGTGACTAAAACTTCCAAAACTATGTTGAAGAGTAGTGGTGAGAGTGGGCACCCTTATCTTGTTTTTTATTTTAGCGGAAATTCTTTCTAATTTTCGCCATTGAGGATAATGTTTGCTGTGGGTTTGTTGCAGATGGCTTTTATTATGTTGAGGTATGGTCCTTCTGTGCCTGCTTTATGGAGGGTCCTTATCATAAATGGGTGTTAAATTTTGTCAGAGGCTTTCTCTGCATCTATTGAGATAATCATATGACTTTTATCTTTCAATTTGTTAATGTGGTGTATGACATTGATCTATTTTCAAATATTGAAGAACACTTGCATCCCTGGGATAAAGCCCACTTGGTCGTGATGTATGGTCTTTTTAATATATTGTTGGATTTTGTTTGCTAGAATTTTGTTGTGGATTTTTATATCTATGTTCACCAGTGATATTGGTCTGTAGTTTTCTTTTTTGGTGGCATCTTTGTCTGGTTTTGGTATCAGGGTGATGATGGCCTCATAGAATGAGTTTGGGAGTGTACCTTCCTCTGCAATTTTCTGGAAGTGTTTGAGTAGGATAGGTGTTAGCTCTTCTCTAAAGTTTTGGTAGAATTTACTTGTGAATTCATCTGGTCCTGGGTTTTTGTTTGTTGGAAGATCTTTGATTGTGGTTTCCATTTCTGTGCTTGTAATGGGTCTGTTAAAATTTTCTATTCCTTCCTCGCTCAGTTTTGGAAGGTTAGTCTTTTCTAAGAATTCGTCCATTTCTTCCAAGTTGTCCATTTTTATTGGCCTATAATTAGTAGTCTCTTATGATCCTTTGTAATTCTGTATTGTCTGTTGTGATTTCTCCATTTTCACTTCTAATTTTGTTGATTTGAATTTTCTCCCTTTTATTATTGATGAGTGTGGCTAGTGATTTGTATATTTTATTTATCATCTCAGGAACCAGCTTTTAGTTTTGCTGATTTTTGCTATAGTCTCCTTCATTCCTTTTTCAATTCTTTCTGCTCCAATTTTTATGATTTCTTTCCTTCTACTAGCTTTGAGGTTGTTCTTTTCTTCTGTTTCTAGTTACCTTAGGTGTGAAGTTAGGTTATTTATTTGCTGTTTCTCTTATTTCTTGAGGTAAGCTTGTGTTGCTCTGAACCTTTCTCTTAGCACTGCTTTTACTAAATTCCATAGGTTTTTTGTTGTCATATTTTCATTTTCATTTGTTTCTATGAATATTTTGATTTCCTTTGTGATTTCTTTCATGATCTGCTGGTTATTCAGAAGCTTGTTGTTTCGCCTCCATATGTTTATATTTTTAATAGTATTTTTTTCCTGTAGTTGACAGTTAATCTTACCACATTGTGATCAGAAAAAGATGATTGAAATTATTTCAATTCTTTTGAATTTACCCAGGCTAGATTTATGGCCTGGGATGTGAAATATATTGCAGAATGTTCTGTGTGCACTTGAGAAAAAGGTGAAAGTCATTATTTTGGGGTGAAATGCCCTATAGATATCAATTAGGTCTAACTGGAACATTGTATCATTTAAAGCTTGTGTTTCCTCGCTAATTTTCTGTTTGGTTGATCTATCTATAGGTGTGAGTGGGATACTAAAGTCCCCCACTATTATTGTGTTACTGTTAATTTCCCCTTTCATACTTGTTAGCATTTGCCTTATGTATTGAGGTGCTCCTCTCTTGGGTACATATATATTTATAATTGTTATCTCTTCTTCTTGAATTGATCCTTTGATCATTATGTAGTGTCCTTCCTTTTTCTCTTTCCATGGTCTTTATTTCAAAGTCTATTTTATCTGATATGAATATTGCTACTCCTGCTTTCTTTGGTCTCCATTTGCATGAGATATCTTTTTCCAGCTCTTCATTCCTTCACTTTCAGTCTGTATGTGTCCTTTGGTTTGAGGCAGGTTTCTTGTAGACTGTGTATATAGGGGTCTTGTTTTTGTATCCATTTGGCCAGTCTTTGTCTTTTGGTTGGGGCATTTAACCCATTTATATCTGAGGTAATTATTGATAAGTATGATCCCGTTACCATTTACTTTGCTGGTTTGGGTTTAATTTTATAGACCTTTTCTGTTCTTCCAGTCTAGAGAAGATTCTTTAGCAATTGTTGAGGAGCCTGTTTGGTGGTGCTGAATTTTCTCAGCTTTTGCTTGTCTGTGAAGCTTTTGATTTCTCCTTAATATTGAAAGAGAACCTTGCTGGATAGAGTAATCTTGGTTGTAGGTTTTTCTCTTTCATCCTTTTCAGTATGTCCGGCCATTCTTTTCTTGCCTGAAAAATTTCTATCGAAAGATCAGCTGTTATCCTTATAGGGAATCCCTTGTGTGTTATTTGGTGCTTTTCCCTTACTACTTTCAATATTTGCTCTTTGTTAGTTTGATTAAAATGTGTCTTGGGGTGTTTTGCCTTGGGTTTATCCTGTTTGGGACTCTCTGAGTTTCTTGGACTTGGGTGGCTATTTCCTTCCCCATTTTAGGGAAGTTTTCAACTATTATTTCCTCAAGTATTTGCTCATGGTCTTTCTTTTTGTCTTCTTCTGTGACACTTATGATTTGAATGTTGGGGTGTTTAACATTGTCGCAGAGGTCTCTGAGGTTGTCCTTATTTCTTTTCATTCTTTTTTAATTTTTTCCTCTCTGCTTAATTTATTTCCACCATTCTATCTTCCACCTCACTTATCCTCTCTTCTGCCTCAGTTAGTCTACTGTTGGTTCCCTCCAGAGTGATTTGATCTCCATTATTGCATTATTCATTATATATGGACTCTTCTTTATTTCTTCTAGGTCTTTGTTAAATATTTTTTGCATCTTCTCAATCCTTGTCTCTAGTCTGTTTATCTGTAACACCAATTTTGTTTTCAAGGGTTTCTATCATCTTTACTATCATTTTTCTGAATTCTTTTTCAGGTAGTCTCCCTATCTCCTCCTCTTTTGTTTGCTTTGGTGGGTATTTATCATGTTCCTTTACTTGCTGACTATTTCTCTGCCTTTTAATTTTGCTTAGATTGCTGTGTTTGGGGTGCCCTTTCTATAGCCTGGAAGCTCATGGTTCCTCTTTACTGTGGAGTCTGCTCCCTGTGGGTGGGGTTGGACTACTGGTTTGTCAAAGTTTCCTGGTTGAGGGAGCTTGCATCTGTGTTCTGGTGGGTGGAACTGGATCTCTTCTCTCTGGAGTGCAAAGTAGTGTCCAGTAGTGATTTTGGGGGTTGGCATGGCTTTGGGCAGCCTGTCCTTTAATGCTCAGGGTTGTGTTCCTGCTTTGCTGGAGAATTAGCATGGTGTGTCTTGCATTGGATCTTGTTGGCTCTTGGATGCAGTTTGGTTTCAGGGTAGGTATGGAGACTTTTGGGTGAGCTCTTGTCTATTAATGTTCCTTGGAATCAGGGGTTCTCTGATGTTCTCAAGTTTTGGAGTTAAGCCTCCTGCCTCTGAATATCAGTCCTTCTCTTACAGTAGGATCAAGACATACATACAGTATAGATCGTAAAACATCTAGGTTAATGGTGAAACAATTCTTCATAGCAAAGGACACCCAGAGAGATTCACAGAGTTACATGGAGAAGAGAAGAGGGAAGAGGGAGATGGAGGTGACCAGGAGGAGAAGAGGGGAAGTCAAAAGGGGAGAGAGCAATCTAGCCAGTAATCAATTCCCTAAGTCTTCTCCACAGCCTGGAACACCCAGAGAGATTCAGAGTTAAGTAGAGAAGAGAAGTGGAAGGAAGGAGATAGAGGTGACCTGGGGAAGAAAAGGAGAAAAAGGAGCGTTGAGAGGGGAGAGAGCAATCACTCCAGTAATCAAATCCCTAAGTGAAATTGGATACTGCAGATTAGATTCTTAAAGGAACAAAATTGATAACAAATACCAAAATTCAAAGATCAAAAATCTAGAATAGATGCCAGTTATGTTGCCCTCTGAGATTCCAAAACCCCACAGACCCACCTGTGATAGGGTTTCCTACTGTGTAGAAGGTTGTCCTTCAAGACTCCCTCCCCAGGATGGGTCTCCATCCCTAAATCTTTTGTCTGTTTTTATCTTTTATATTTTTGTCCTACCTCCTTTTGAAGAGAATGGGCTGCCTTTCTGGGTGCCTGGTGTCCTCCACCAGCATTCAGAGGCTGTTTTGTGGAAGTTGTTCAACATTCAAATAATCTTTTGATGAATTTGTTGGGGAGAAAGTGGTCTCCCTGTCATATTCCTCCACCATCTTAGGACCACCTCTCTATTCCTTTTCTTAATGATGATTGCTTTCCTCTGCATTCCATCTTAAACTGTGAACTTTATAAAGTCATCCTCTGTTCTTTTATCTTAAACTCAAATGATTCAAGTCCTCTATATGCAGGAGTACATATCTGCATCTATCTATGCCTATAATATTATTAGAACATTTAATGAATTAACTATATGTAGTATGAAATATTTAAATATGCTCCCATCATCTTCCAGTTACACACTGAAATCACCATAAGTTAGGACCCAGGATCTCTCTATGGCCTAGTATGGTTTTTCCAGTAGTCATGTGTGGATGTGAGAGTTGGACCATAAAGAAAGCTGAGCATTGAAGAATTGATGCATTTGAACACTGGCTTTGGAGAAGACTCTTGAGAGCCCCTTGGATGGCAAGGAGATCAAACCAGTCAATCCTAAAGGAAATCAGTCCTGAATATTCATTGGAAGGACTGATACTGAAGCTGAAGCTCCAATACTTTGGCCACCTGATGTAAAGAGCCAACTCATTGGCAAAGACCCTGATGCTGAGAAAGATTTAAGGCATGAGGAGAAGGGGAGAGCAGAGGATAAGATGGTTATATGGCATTTCCAACTTGATAGACATGAGTTTGAGCAAGATCCAGGAGCTGGTGATTGACAGGGAAGCCTGTCATGGGGTCCATGACAGGTCCATGGGGTCACAAAGAGTCAGACATGACTGAGCGACTGAACTGAACTGAGGATCTCTTGCTTAAACTTTCCCAACATCCTGCTAATTCAGGGATGGCAAATGCTTAGCTTATGCTGTCTACCTCCTTCTCTTCTTTCCTTTCTTATATGAATGACAAGCTTACTTTTTCATTACTGTAGACTTTCCTGTTGAGTTCAGATGCTTTCCTGAAGTCCTTCTCAAAGTAGCACTCCATAGAGACACCACTAGACTTGATAAACAAGTGAAGCTCCATTTGTAATCTCCTCTCTGTCCTTCTTCACCAGATGGTATGTGGATACATCACTAAGGGTCATCTAATTATGTCATGTCCAAGTTTAAAAATTTATGAGGATCTTCTCTTGTTTTCAAAAGAAGTTAATACCTCTCTGGTTGAGTGTATAAAGCCTTTTACAACTCAATTCTAACAGAAAAGTTTCAGATTTATCTATCAATACTGACAAGTTATCTAATTATTCATAGCAACACATCCCATTTCTGCAATCTGAAGGTCTTTTATGTTTCTTTTGTTTGTGACATCACTTCTCCATTCACCACAAGCTTGTTGAACTCCTACAAACTTAATCCTTTCTAAACAGAATTAGTTGATCCTTCCTCTGGATCTCCAGAACACTTTTATTTAACCTTTAGTTGAGAATACAGAGCTTTTCATTGTTATGTCTTTTATTATTTACATATATGGCTAGAAGATCATTCCAAATGATAATTGTATCATTCAAGGTTAAAATGGTAGTGGTTACTCAATTAATATATCTTAAAAGAATACAGTCAGTGAGAAAACCTCTTTTTCCTTTGTGGAAAGTGACAGCAATGTTTGATTTTCTCTTTACTCCACAAATACATTTTTAAATACCTGCTATGTGTTAGTCATGAACAATGTCCACAAAAGAAATCAGCAATTTCAGCCAAAGGTTCACATTGTACCTAAAGCACCAGAGACAAAGAGAACCATTTTAGATTTGCACTACCGTTTTAATTTGTTGTGCTCCCGTCTATGGGTGAAGGAACTATTAATATAAAGGTCGCATTTAAAATTCAGAGAGTATGTCACAATTTCTGGCTCACTTTGATAAATATTGATATTATATAAACTACTCAGGAGAGGCAGTTGATGGTTCTCTGAGCAACACACAAGCAGCCCCCACTCCCTTATATGCAAAGACATAAATCATTTGTGAATAGAGCCCCACATGCTCAGTGAATAAGTCCTTTAGATTCCAAGATGACTGATACTTAAGCATTTTTCTCATTTGAGTGCAGACCTAAATTTAAACAGGCAGTCAGACTACATGAAGTTACAATGCTTTTTTGTTCACGGTAAGGTGAGAGATGCATTTCCAAGGGTAAACATTGTGTGTTTCCAAGTAAACACCATTAAGTGTGACTGCACATTTGTGTCTTTAATAAAACTGAAGGCAAGGGTGCAGCTTTTAAAAGCATCTCATGTCATGATCACTCAATTTTAAGTTTCAGATGCTGGAAAGTGGACTGTTAGTGTGTGTATGTATGTGAAATTTTGCAAAATTATTTTTCTTTGATTACAGCTGAATTAAGCCTTTGATTTCATCTGGAAAGTGTGCATAGCACAATGGGAGTCTGTGTGTGGTGAGGAGTCATTGAGATTAAAAAACAATGGGCAGCAAACATTGGTTTACAGGGATTATACTGGTAAGATTACTAATGAGAATGTTTAACCTCTGGGGACTTCATCCCTGAAGAGAAAGGAGGAGGATAAAGAAAGACTGACAAATAATTTGTGATCACTTGCCAGGAGCTGGAATTTGTCATTTGAGCTCACACAAATGGACAAAGTGCTGAAACTTCTTGGGAGAAATAAAGGATTGTGACTTATGCTTCTCAGTACCTTTATTTATGTGACTTTCCCCAGCTTGAATACCTTTTTTGCCTTCTCATTCCAACTTTTCACATTCTCTGCATTTTTGTCAGTTTTGTTCAAAATTTAAAAGGTATGTAACACATGACACAAGAAATTCTATTCTTAGGAACTGATGGAGAAAAAAATCTTTAATGAAATTTAGGAGATATGTATACAAGAGTATTATTGCAGAAATATTTTTAGAGGAGAAATAAAAAGTCATCTAAATAGCAGATTAAGAAAATTATGCAAAATACCTACCAAAAAAATTGAAATGCACTAGTTAAAAGCACAGTAGGTAAGTATAAATATGTCAGATAGAAGTTTGTCTAAGTGGCACTGAAGTTAAAAAAAAAAAATCTGCAGAACAGTAGTCATAGTGTGATTTCTTTTAAAACAAATAAAACCAACATGTGATGTTTATATACACAGATATGGTTTGTGATTGTTATTTCTTAGGAATGTAGTTAAAGCAAAAATGAGGTGAACCTTGACTTTTGTATTAAATATGTCTGTATTCATTGAACTTATTATAACACATAGGGGTTCTCTGATCATGTTTTCATAATTGAAAATAATTCTTTAAGAAGAAAGCTTATTTATCTTTCGGGTTCAAGTTCAAATGTCATCTCATTTAGAAGTGAATTCTCCCATTTATAAAATGCAGTAGATTTTGTAACACTTGCTTCATATGTATTGCTGCAACATTATATAGGGGGCACTTAATTTGCTATCGAAGACTAGAGTACAACTCCTTGCTTGGCCACTTTCTACCTGTACAGTCATCTTGGTAAGTGACACATCTTCTAAGTCTAAAATTTCCTTTGTGAAAATAGGAGAAACAATGCTAACTACACAGACTACTTGGGAAGTGTAAGCAGTAGGCATGAATATACTGTTTATTTGTGTGCTTATCTTTTGTATCCTATAACATTTCAGCTCCTATGAGAGCAGTGTCTCCTAGATTCATTAATTCATTCAGTGGATACAGCAACAATGTACTCCTGTCAGGCACTTTAGTGAGCTTTAGTGATAAAACAATAAATAAGAGAGACGGTATCTTCTTCCATGAAATTTATAGGTAAGTGAAGAAAACATACGTATAATCAAATAATTGCCGAAGAGAATATCAAGTATTATAATAGGAGAATCAGGAGACTTTTGTAGGAGGTGATATTTTTAGATGAGACACAGAATATGACTCTGCTTTAGCAGACAAAGAAGGTAGAGAGGATTTAAAGAATGTGCAAAGTAGAGGAAATAATTGAATGACAGTGCAGAGCATTGGGAATATTTGGTATGTTCGGCAAGGCTGGAATTTAAAGGTGAGAAGAGAGGATGAAATATGAGATTTTAAACCTTAATGACATGCTTCCTCATTCTTACTGAATGTTGCTGACTCTCCTCAATAATGAGTGGGAACACACAGTATCTTAGACTAAAATTTAAATGTTTTCCAAGCAACAGGAAACAGCAGCAGTTGGAGGATTAAAGGGTCTGAGGCTCAGAAAGTCAACATCATTGTAATATTTCTGTAGAGACCCAGCAGCCTCCAGGATACGTGAATCCACTCAACCTTCTTCAGAATTAGAACACAAGACAGAAGGGGTGTTCTAAGGCAGGTAACCCAGGAGATGGAGGTTAAGGCGATGATGAGAATAAATTTATTCCTTTGGAGTGGGGGATATGTCAGGAGTTGTAAATACAACTCAGTCATATTCTTGATGAAATTACAGGCAAAGAGTCAGAGAAAAGGGCTGTATGCACATCCAAATCCCAGTTGCTTAAATATCAAGAAGCTTCTGACCATACAGAAAGCTCTGGCATTAAGATTAATACTTGAAATTAAGAAAATGTGTACTGTATTTGAGTAATGTAACATGAAGCTCTAATATTTTGGCCACCTGATGCGAAGAGCTGACTCATTGGAAAAGACCCAGATGATGGGAAAGATTGAAGGTGGGAGGAGAAGGTGATGACACAGGATGAGATGGTTGAATGGCATCCCTGACTCAATGGACATGAGTTTGGGCAAACTCCGGGAGATGGTGAAGGACAGGGAAGTCTGGCATGCTGCAGTCCATGGGGTTGCAAAGAGTTGGGCATAACTTAGTTACTAAACAATAATACAAAGTCTAAGAATCATAGCATTTTGGTGCTCAAATATGCTTTTTAAGGTGTCTGGATATCGCTCTCATTTCTTAGAGGATGAAACCTGATGCCCAAGGACAATGGACTCCAGTCATTTTTCCTCACAAGCATTCATCTCTAACAAATGCCTACTGGCTGTTCCCAGTCCTATAACTTGGAACAGAGAAATAAAAGAGTACTTTCCTCTGGCTACATGGTGCTGACCATCTAGTATTAAGTGATGTAAGGTATTTCAAGATATGACACAATACAGTCAAAACATCATGAGTAAAAGCTGGAGGAAGGGACTCAGGAAGCTTTCCCTAGAGGATGTGACATTAAGCTCAGCCTGAAGAAGTGCGAGTCTTTTGTAGTCTCAGAAAGAAAAGTTAACACTGTAGACAGAGGAATCAAAACACAAACAATAGTATAAACATGCTAAACTAAGACAGCCATCAGCAGTAAGCTTTTACAAAGCAGCAGCAGTTTCAGACCACCTGCTTTAGGTATGAATGGCACTTCCTTAATATCAATCCCATACCTGAACAAAAATAAATTTGAAGGTGATAGATGAATTCACTTCTTCTGACATATTATTTACTAGACAAAAACATCTAATAATACATTACAGATGTGAGTTTCTAAGAATTTTATTCTTCAAAAATTAAAGAAAGAAAGAAAACATGAATAGGCATTAATTACTTAATTCAGATTTGTAAGGAAGGAAATAGTGGTTACATCCAAGGTGGCTAAGCAGAGAAAGTGGTGGAAGAGGGGCAGATGTATTTTAAATATTCTAATTCACAACAACGTAGGGTGTGAACATTACCCCATTTAAGGGATGAGACAAGTCAAGGCTTAGAGACATAAGGCGAAGTTGTCAGTGTGCACAGAGCCAAGAGGTGCTGAGTTCTGAGTTTCAGTCATCTTCACTGTGAGTGTTCTTTCTATTGATATTACATGACTGTTTCTCCCAGGAACCCTGGGAGAGCAAGGCAGTGATACCTGGGCATTCATAAAATCAAGAAAAGTTATTTAAAGAGCTTTAAAAAGGGATTTGTACAATCCTATGGTTGAGGGCTATAAAAGAAATAAAGCTTGTGAAAGATAGGCAAAGTTTTTTCCAAAAATTTTACCATGAAAAATTTCCAATATATAGAAAAGTAGAAAGAAATGTGCAGTGAAATAGAATGTACATCGATCCACCATCTAGATGCTACAGTTAACATTTTGCTATTTTTCCTTTATAAAGGTGGTTATATTTTTTAAAAATAAAATTTTGACTGTATAAAAGCCAGAAACTATAGGTATAATATCAAGTCCACCAAAATTATAAGGCTGCGAGTATCACACCATAAGTTCCATGAGGTCAAGACCATGTTTGTTTGTTTATCTCTGCATAGCCAGTGACCAGCGTGACTCTGGGCACAGAGTTGGCCTCTGATAAATCTTTAGTCAATGAATGGATGACCTAATCCAAGTGAGCAAAAGTGGGATTCAGATGAAGATGCTAGTATAGTATGCTCTCTGGAAAGGTTAGTAAGAGAGGAAAACATGTCCTGTAGATGGAAGGAAAACAATTCACCAGGGATCAGTTCATCAGAGGATATAGTCAGCTAAGTGAATATAAGAATAAACTTAAGCTGGTGTTTCTGCATAGCCCAACACATTTCAAGAGAGTGTGAGGAGGTTAAAGCTAGCATGGTGAAACTCAGCAGAAATCAGTGTGAAGTCTTTCATGGTAGCTAGTGGTCAATTACACAGGTGGGGAAAGGGGGCTGTCACTTGTTAGAGTCTATGTATTCAAAACGTGGAAGAAGAGTGGAAGGAGATTGATTATTATGAGCCAGTTGTATGAATATGTAGTTAAAAAAGATAAACCGGACTTAACAGTAATAGGAAAAATATTACATTACAAGAAGGAACAGTTTCACTGTACTCTGAGTATTCCTCTCGCACTGGGATCTATATAGTGCTACTAAATGAATCTTATGTGTCTACTGGAATAGAGGAGGGAGGTGATTAAAAGTCAGAAAATCACTGGTGATTAGAATCATTAAAGGAACATGATATTTTTAGACTAAGGGGGCGAGAATAAGGGGGAAGATGATAATTATCTTCAAATATTTGAAGGGCTGAAAGAAAGGCAGTAGATATATTGGTTTCAAAAATGGCAGCTAAGCTGATCATATATACATATGTATACATACTAATATAGTCTTATTTTATATTTGTAAAATATATGCACTTAAATGCATACATAAGAATTAAAGCATAAAGATTTTCACATGAGAATTGCTACCCCTTGTGGGCCAGAAACAGACAGCAAATGGATGAGATAGATTTGAGAGAGAGCTAGAAGTCAGGACTCCTGTGCTAGACTTCTAGAGAGCTAGAAGTCAGAACCCAGTTGTAAAGATGGGAAGAACAATACAGATGATCCATGTTCAGAGTTTATCTCTGGTGTCTCTCATGAGAGCAGAAAAGTGGCCAGGCCAATTAATCACTGTTGACCACACCCACACACATGTACCCTAGAGGTAGAAGCATCTTCTTGGAGATGAGAAGAGTGACTGTGGGAGCTTCAGGTAGACACACAGGAAAGTTCTAGGTTAGATGATGTAGGAGATGATCTCTGGAGACCTGGCTAGTGGTGCTGTGGGCCTGCCCCTCCCAGTGGAAACCCACGGACAGGGAGCCTCAGTGTGGACAGTGAGCCCACACCTCCTTTAAAGAAGCAGAAAGTTGAATTGCAATCTCACTTGCAAAAGTGAACATCAAATGAGGAAACATCAAACGTCTAAGATAAGTCTATAGTTTAAAAGAGAGACAAAAAATTCAATAAGCAAAACTTACACACAAAGAAATAGAGTTAATGGAACAATTAGAACTATGCTTGTGGGGAAAGAAATGGCAATCTACTCCAGTATTTTTGCTTGGGAAATCCCATGCTCAGAGGAGCCTGGTGGGCTACAGCCCACGGAGTCGCAAAAGAGTGGGACACGACTTAGCAACTAAACAGCAACAAAAGAACTATGCTTGTGGGAGCTGGATAGATATGTTATCATTATTTCTGAGAACAAAATGTTAAGGCCAATAGAGGAAAGTAGCAGGAAGTTAGACTTCATCACAAAGCAAGATAAGAACTTTTCAAATAATTATGATCATCCTATGCTAGACTTCAATCAAGAATGCACATGTAAGCTCTGGCCTTGACAAAATATTGGCATTTTAATTAAAAATTCAGTTAAAGGCATAGAAACAGCAATTTAGTAACAATAACAAGAAAAATAATTAGCCAAGAGACTAAATTAATTGACCCAGATACCAGGGGAAAGGGAGAGATAACCTAGGGTCAATGATCTGGTATAAAGTAGCCTTACAATAGCTTTTGTTTTTCAAATAAATCTAACCACCATCAATGCAAATATACAATCTTTATTTTTACCAGCAAATTGCCAGACATGGTATTCATTGAATTTTCATCCTAGTAGGGAATCCTGCTAATAAATAAGTACAAAAGTGTAAGTGGTGATAATTTCCAGAATGAAAATAAAGATGGGTAAGGGGCTAGAGGATAATGTGTGATCAGTTTTGCGGGTTTGGTTGGTTTTGGATGTGTTAGGAGACATTTGAGAAGAGACCTGAGTGAAGTGAGGAGGAGAATTATCCACCTACACTCTGTACCAAATGTATCAACCTTTCTTATCTCAGGGTTTCAGCTTGTCTGGGGCCTGAGTGAGGCTGAGCTGGTCCTGGTATCTGGCTCAGCAACCCTTGTGAGGCTGCAGTCAGGGTCTTCTGGGACTGCAGTCCTTGCAAAACTGCAGGACAGAGAAGGATTCTCTTCAGCCTCATTGAGAAGGTTGTTGGCAGGACTCCATTCGCCCCAGCCTGTTGGGCAGAGGGTCTCAGCTCCTGACTGGCTGCTGGTCAGAAGGTCACTCTCAGGTCTTTCTCACATCCCTCTCCAGAGAGCAGCTCAGAAATGGCGACTTGCTTCATCAGAGCAAGTGAGGAGTGCTAGAGTGAGCAAGAAGGACATCACAGTCTCTCACAACCTATTCTCTGAGTGACATCCTATCACTGTGTCTCTTCTTACACCAGGTGCATTCTGATCTGTTCTTCGGTGATTACTCAACCCCACCAGCAAGTTACAAACTAAAATGAGATGTGAGGAGACAGCCTCCCTAGCAGTCCCACTCCAGGAACCTGGCACCTTGGCTTCACAATCACATTTGTTAGCTTGTAATTGAAAATGAATGTTGTTTACAAGAGCTTGAAGTAGCTGGGAGGAGAGAGGAGCCAAGTAGTGAAGGTGAGGGAGAGCTCCTAGTTGGATGCTTTCAGCAACCCAGCAATTACTCAACACCGGCCTGAAATCAGGCTCCCGACGGGGAATGCTATGCACTGTCCCTGGGAAAATGAAACTACACATTCATTAGCAAGCAGAATTCATGACCACTTAGAAATAGACCCTCCTAAGCTTTTGACATAGAACAAAAGTTGCTCTGTGTCCTTTACTGAGCTCTATGTATCATTTTTGTCCTGCTTGGTTTCCACTGGCTTTCTCCCAGTTTATGAACTAGAAAGGAATGAACTAGAAAGTTATGAACTAGAAAGGAATCAAGTAAAGTGGATAGGAGGAAATGGGCTTGATCACCGTCTCCACGCTTATCAACCTCCATATCAGTCCATAGGGGAATCATGTTTTCCTAACTTCCAGGATCTTGGTCTGCAAACAAAAACTCCTCTCTTCTTATCCTGCATTACCTCCTGCCTCTTTCCCTTTAAGTAGCTACATCAATAACACCTTTCTACTGTGTGGACTTCTAGACAGCCTGTATAAGTCCTTCAGAGATGTTCAAACAGAATGAAGAAACAAAAATAATTTCCTTAAAAATTTTAAGTAATAGAATTAAGCAAAAATAACAAAGACCAAACAATTCTAGTTGCTAAAAATTCTAAAAATTTGATGGAAATGAAGAAGATGTTGGGTGACTAAGACAGGGAGATCACCTTCCTTCCCACAGGTTCATCAAAAATTCATCTAAATTTGGAACAGCTCCTACAGAACAACGTCTGAATGCTAGCAGAAGACAGCAGACTTCCAAACAGGCAAGTCAGTCTGCTTGAATGAGTCAGGGCAAAAGATAAAGCTAAAAAGGAGACAAAGGATTTCAGGACAGGGACTTGCACCCCAGGAAGGGAGTCATGAAAGAGGAACAGTTTCCACACCCTCAGAAATCCCTTCACAGGTCAGGTCAGGGTGGACATTTGCAACCTCAAAGGGGAGAGCAACAACAGGTGCTCAGAAGGCAAAATGGAGAGAAATCACTATAAAAATTGTTGTGAACAGCACTTTGCACTCAAAAAGTGACTCTTGTCCCTCTGCCTCCTGCAGAGGATGGGAGCGGTTGTCAAAGCTCAGGTGTTGGTGTCAGACCCCAGGGAGAGGACCAGAGTTGGCTGCCAGGAGGATACTCTGAGGGGACCAGTGCAACAGCTGAGAAGGTGCAGGGAAAAGACTTGGAAACCCCAGAATGGCAAGAGGTCATTGTTGCTGTGACACTCTAATTCTTTGTGTTAGCAGACCGCTGAGTGCCCAGCAGTGGACTTCAAAACCCAAAACTGGCAAAACTGGTCTGAGTCCCAGTGGGTGGAATTAGACACTGTGGTTTACAGTCCCAGAAGGAGAAGCATAAGCCTCAGCCACTGCCAAAGCCAGACAAAGCGCCTGAGGCAGTGGACAAAACATCACTGATGCAGTCCTGACCCCAGAGGTGGCAGCTATCACCAGGCTGTGAGCAGGCACAATTGCTGGCCACTCCTTACTGGGAGCCTGCGTAGCTTGGCTCTTTCTAGGGACCCATGGCCAGGGGCTAATTCCTCTGGGAGAAAGCCCGACCCCCTCAGACTGTAGCAACATCCAGCAGGTCTTTACCAGCACAAGCATTCCCCAGTACATCCCATCTGTGGCTGCCATACCCCTCCTTCTCCCTAGCCGGATTGACCAAGTGAGCCCTAATAAGCCTTTGCCCGTTCATGTCTGGCCAGGGAACAGTCACTGGAGGATGACATACAAGCAGAGCTGGGCCCAAAACCAAAGCGTAACACCAGGGACTGCGTGACTGAAGAAGAGAAAAAGAATCAGCTCCAGCAACCGCAGGTGCAGCAGATCAAATATCCACAAGTAGTGTGACTGTGGATGTTAGGGGCAACTGTGGAGTTTGGGAGCATGTACTAATTGGAGTGGGCTTCCCAGGTGGCGCTAGTGGTAAAGAACTCACCTGCCAATGCAGGAGACACAGAAGACACGGGTTCGATCCCTGGGTCAGCAAGATCCCCTGTAGGAGGGCATGACAACCCATTCCAGTATGCTTGCCTGGAGAATCTCCATGGACAGAGGAGCCTGGAAGGCTACCATACATATGGTCACAAAGAGTCAGACGTGACTGAAGTGGCTTAGAATGCACACACAAGCCAGAGTAAGGCCAGATCTATGACTGAGAAGACTTCAAACTGCCCACGAGAGGGGCACACAATATTTCTTCCTAGAAAGAAGAAAAAATATTCCTAGAAATATCGGAGGACTTTAGTGTGAGTTTCTCTGAGTGTTCTGGGCTCTTGAGGATTGCTTTCACCAGTAGTCTTGGGGTATGTCTTCTGTACTGTGTGGCTTGTAATATCTTGGTACTACAGTAAGGGATGGGGCCTGGACGCTTGAGGTGGGAGACCTGAGTCCAAGACTTTGAACCACCAGAGAACTCCTGATCCCTATGGAACATTAATCATTGAGAGCTCTCCCAAAGGCTTCCATCTCAACACTCAAGACCCACCCAAAGGGCAGCAAGCTCCAGTGCCAGATGCCCCATGCCACTACAGCAGCAAAACAAGAGCACAACCCTACACATTAGCAGGTAGGTCATACCAAAGCCATCAGTCCGGTTCAGTTCAGTTGCTTAGTCGTGTCCAACTCTTTGCAAACCCATGAACCACAGCACGCCGGGCCTCCCTGTCCATCACCAACTCCTGGAAGTTACCCAAACTCATGTCCATTGAGTCGGTGATGCCATCTAACCACCTCATCCTCTGTTGTCCCCTTTTCCTCCTGCCTTCAATCTTTCCCAACATCAGGGTCTTTTCAAATGAGTCAGCTCTTCACATCAGATGCCCAAAATATTGGAGCTTTAGCTTCAACATCAATCCTTCCAAAGAACACCCAGGACTGATTTCCTTTAGGATGGACTGGTTGGATCTCCTTCTCCAACACCACAGTTCAAAAGTATCAATTCTTTGGTGCTCAGCTTTCCTATAGTCCAACTCTCACATCCATACATGACCACTGTAAAAACCATAACCTTGACTAGATGGACCTTTGTTGGCAAATAATGTCTCTGCTTTTTAATATGCTGTCTAGGTTGCTCATAACTTTCCTTCCAAGGAGTAAGTGTCTTTTAATTTCATGGCTTCAATCACCTTCTGCAGTGATTTTGGAGCCCAGAAAAATAAAGTCAGACACTGTTTCCATTGTTTCCCCCATCTATTTGCCATGAAGTGATGGGACCAGGTGCCATGATCTTAGTTTTCTGAATGTTGAGCTTTAAGCCAACTTTTTCACTCTCCTCTTTCATTTTCATCAAAAGGCTCTTTAGTTCTTCTTCACTTTCTGCCATAAGGGTGGTGTCATCTGCATATCTGAGGTTATTGGTATCTCTCCCAACAATCTTGATTCCAGTTTGTGCTTCTTCCAGCCCAGCATTTCTCATGATGTACTCTGCATATAAGTTAAATAAGCAGGGTGACAGTATACAGCCTTGGGCAGAACAGGCATGTGCTAATTCACTTGAATATCTTCTCATCCTCCCAACATGTATTGAGTACTTGCTATTTGCCAGACTCTTCCAGGCACTGGGGACAGAGCAGTGAACAAGACAGATAAAGATCTTAACAATAAACAAGAGACCACTGGAAGCAATGAAGAAATATCATTCAGAGAACACATGTTTGAAGCAAATAAAACAAAGTCATGGAATGTCTGGTGTTTGGATGGAGTTGTGGTCTGGGTTCAAATTCTGGTTTCCATGTACTCAGGCTCTGTGCCTTCTCTGTGTGGCATTTGCAAATTAGTGGTCCTGACAGTCTGATGTCACCAGATCAGTGTAAATTTAAAAGCATCAGTTGGTGCTGAATGTTCAGCATGGTACCAGGTGCTGGGAGGTGATCAAAGTTTAGCTGCTGGCTCTTTGAACCAAGGTGTAAAAGGAAAGAAACAGCCAGGTGGCTGCTTGACAAAAACTTGGACTACTTTTTCTTTCAGGTCAGTAAGCTCAATGGATAGATTAGACGGAGGAGGCAGGGAGGAGCCCAGCCTTTCTAGCATCTAAGATTTGCTTGCTGCAGCCAAGGGCAGGGAAGGTGACTGGCAGGCTTCCCCTCAGGCTGGCAAATGTGGGTGGGTAAGGCAGAGGCCTGGAGACCCTACAATGTCTCCTTCACCCTATTCCTCTCAAAGGCACCACAGAGATTAGTGGGAGAAGGGGAGGGGCAGTGGGGTGCATGCATCCATGGGGTCTCTCCAAGGCTTTGACATTTCTCATGATTTTGTTTGAAACATTCCTATGAAAGCAATTCTTTGTGGAAGTTTTGAAAAGTACTGAGGATTCTAGACCACAAAATAAATTGTCCATACCCCTCCCCCCAACCACCAAAAATCCCCAAATCAAAAACCTTGAATCTAATATCCACTGAAACATAATCTTTTTCTCTCTAAAGTAATCCTAATTTCTACCAAATATAGCCAAATTTACATGATATTTTTTGCAAAATATTTCTGGTTTCAGTACCTGGCCTGATGAGCTACAGAAGTGTAATTGATCATACAGGCTGTTTTAAAACTGGTTTTGTGGGAATCTTTTACAGGGAAACTCAGAGTGAGTTTTTAAAATGTTTATCAAGGCCAGGAAAGCCACACTAAAGGCTTGTCACAGATTTCACCTGAGATAACTACAAATTTGGGCAAATTCCTCCATTTTCAAGGTACCTCAAATGCTCTAAGATTCTTATGCCTGTTGGGAAATGAACTTCCTAATTTACCTGATTTTTAAAGTTGTTGGGAACATAAGAGTTTCCAATCAAAGGAAGGATCAGTTACATAAAAAAGACAAAACTTTTGATTCTGCTTACAAAAGTATAATTTACCAAATTGCTATAAGTCATAACTAGCTTGAGAGGAAAACTCTCTTTATATCTAGAAAACACAGATTAAAAGTCAGTAATATTTCACACAGAAACCATAAATTTTATGATATTCACCAGTTCCCACAGTCCTATATAAGTGATCCTTTTAGTTAACAACTTTATAAGGCTATCAGATTTTCCATTACAATTTTTAAATTTCTTACTCAGTTCAGTGGTATGATCAGAAAGTTGTCAGAATCTTATACTTGTCAAAAAGTCCTTGCTAAGAGTCTTCTTGAAGAGGAAGCACTTTTGCAAAAGCATCAAAATAAAACAATAACTGTGTGAATGACTATTTAAGAAGGTGCGGGTGAAGACCTGTTCACAATGCAACCGACAAAGAAACTTGCTTACTGCTGTGACACACAACATTTTTAGATAATGACTAGAATTATGACAAATAATATTCTACTAGGAAATATGAGAGTTTTAGGAGTTCCATTTAGTTTCTGGAATATCTAGATTAATAACATTTACTCATATAATATAACCTAAGGAGATTTATTACTCATTTGACAAGGCTTCCCATGTAATTTAACATAACAAATACACCTAATTAGTTTAATATCTCTCTTTGGGATATTTAAGGGTCCTTTGAAGCATTCTAAAATTAGCTAGACTGGACAGTTACATGTAAAAGAATGCAATTTGGACACTTCCTAACACCATACACAAGGGTAAACTCAAAATGGATTAAAGACTTAAATGTAAATCCAGAAAGTATAAAACTCTTAGAGGAAAACATAGGCAAAACACTCTATGACATAAGGATCCTCTATGACACATCTCTCAAGAGTAATGGAAATTTAAAATAAATGGTACTTAATTAAACTTAAAAACTTTTGCACAGCAAATGAAACCATAAATAAGATGTAAAGATGAACCTCAGAATGGGAGAAAATAATTGTAAATGAATTTCCAAAACATACAAGAAGCTCATGAAGTTATACAGTTCAATATCAGAAAAACAAACAACCAAATCAGAAAGTGGGCAAAAGACTTAGACACTTCTCCAAAGAAGACATACAGATGGCTAATAAATACATGAAAAAATGCTCAACATTGTTTATTATTAGAGAAATGCAAATCAAAACTACAATGAGGTATCACTTCACACTGGTCAGAACGGCCATCATTAAAAAATCTACAAACAATATATGCTGGCGAGGATGTGGAAAAGAGAAACCTTCCACTATTGAGAGTGCAAATTGATACAGTCACTATGGAGAATAGTACGGAGATTACTTACAAAACAAGGAGTAAATCTACCACATGACTCAGCAATGCCACTACTTGGCATATACCCTGAGAAATGCACAGTTCTAAAAGACACTTGTACCCCAGTGTTCATTGCAGCACTATTTACAATAGCCAGGACATGGGTGCAACCTAGATATCCATCATTGGATGAATGGATAAAGAAGTTGTGGTACATATATATGATGAAATGTTAGTCATAAGAAAACATCGAATTAGAGTCAGTTGTAGTGAGGTGGATGTATCTAAAGCCTGTTATACAGAGTGAAGTAAGTCAGAAAGAGAAAAACAAATATTGTTTATTAACGCATATATATGGAATCTAGAAAAATGGTAGTGATGAACCTATCTGTAGGGCAATAGTAGAGACACAGACACAGAGAACAGACTTACGGACACAGCAGGGGAAGGAGAGGGTGGGATAAATTGAGAGAGTAGCACTGAGATATATACATATATGTAACCATGTGTAAAATAGACATTAATAGGAAGTTGCTGCATAACACAAGGAACTCAATCTGGTGCTCGGTTACAACCTAGAGGGGTAGGATGGGATGGGAGGGAGTTTCAAGAGGAAGGGGCCGTATGTATACCTATGGCTAATCCATGTTGATGTATGGCAGAATCCAACATGACAATGTAAAGCAATTATCCTCTAATTAAAAATAAATAAGTTTATAAAAAAAAATAAAATTAGCTAGAGGTCAAAGGAACTTCATTAAATTTTTATTTGTGGAATTTGTCAAAGATACCAAAAAGTTGCAAAACACTTGCTCAAATAGGATCACAGATCACTGTGAATCAATACGTATTCACTTAACCAACCAGAGTGACAACAAAAGATTTCAAAGGCAAAATTAGAAAGTTCTAACAGATTGCAGTTTTGTTCTTGTTCAGTGGCTCAGTTGTATCCAACTTTTTTGCTACCTCAATAGACTGGAGAAGGAAGTGGCAACCCACTCCAGTGTTCTTGCCTGGAGAATTCCAGGGATGGCAGAGCCTAGTGGGCTGCCACCTATGGGGTCGCAGAGTCGGACACGGCTGAAGTGACTTAGCAGCCACAGCAGACTGTAGCCCACCAGGCTCCTCTGTCTGTGGAATTTTCCAGGAAAGATTTCTGGAGTGGGTTGCCACTTCTTTCTCCAAGGGATCTTCCTGACATAGGGATTGAACTTACTTCTCTGCATTTCCTGCATTGCAGGCAGATTGTTTACCATTGAGCCACTGGGGAAGCCCCAACAGATTACTGGTTAAAGGTAAAATAAGCTTTATAATCTGTTATCACAAGCAGACCAATATTTTAAGAAAACTGCTCTCTTAACAGAGAAAAAAAAAAAAAAAATTCTGGTTTTGCACCAGCCTACTTCTAAAGTTTACTCAGTTGAATTTATTCTAAGCTTTCTCTAGTGACCCAGTGGTTAAAAATCTCCCTGCCCATACAGGGGACACAGGTTCCTCCTCCAGGAGGATTCCAGCCTGCCCATGGGGGCGACTAAGCCTGTATGCCACAACTACAGAGCCTGCACTCTAGAGCCCATGAGCCTCAACTATCAAGCCCAAGCATCCCAACTACTGAGCCCCATGCACCCGAGAGCCCATGCTCTGCAACAAGAAAAGACACTGCAGTGAGAAGCCCACACAACGCAACTTGCGAGTAGCCCCCACTCGTCGCAGCTAAAGAAAGCCTGTGTGTAGCAGTGAAGACACAATACAGCTAAATTTAAAAATAAATGAATTAAAAAAGTATTCTAAACATAACTAATTCTGACAATGTATAAAACTCTTTTCTCAGAGTTCCTTTTCCACAAACCTTCCATAACTTTCTGTATAATATTAGTTTGGCACTTATTTTTTTATATCCAGAAACTACTAGCTCGAAGACTATATTACTTACTTTTCTCTTAATAAAACATATTCCATTCCTCATATCTTCTTTATGAAAACACACATCCTACTTTGCTACTGTACACTGAAATATTTCTCTAATTTTTTTCTAGTAGCTTTAACGGCATATTTTAAATTTGAATCCTCAGTTCTTAAAAAAACATTCATTTCTAGTAAAAATTAAGACACAAACAATTATGAACTGTTTTTTTACATTAGCATTCTATAGACAGTAAACATAAATACCAGTAATAATTTCTAAAAACATGTGCTTTCTTATAAAAAATCTCAGTATAGCATTAAACATATTTATTAACGGTACTAAATACCTTTAGTTTCTTTGTAAAAGGAAACCAATTGTTCAGTAATTAGTGTTTCAGTGTCTTATCTTATTTGGGAATGACCTTGCTATACCATAAACTTCTATCACATAACTTAATTTAGCACAACTCTAAGATTTCTAGTTACTAAAATCTGTAGAGGTTATTTTAAACTAAATACTCCTAAAGCATAATTATTACTAAAGAATTCACACAACTTTTACCTCATTTAGAGATAATTTACTTATAAAAATTTCATCATACCAAGTTTTTTTTTGCTAGAAAATTTGCAACAGATATAATAAGATATTATTTAACTTCTATTAAACCTAGGAAAAATAAAAGTATTATACAGAAAGTTGATGACTCTACAAACATGCAAATATTAATTAAATCAATAAACTTTAACTTTAATACAGGCATTAATTTAATACCAACTATTTCCCAGTTCATATGAACCTAAAATTCACTCTGTCCAGTTTTCTTTCATTTTTCTTAGAGTTTATGCAAGCACTTAATTCCCTTTAAGTCAATTGTGCATGCTAAGTTGCTTCAGTTCTGTCCAACTCTTTGTGACCCTGTGGACTGTGGCCCACCAGGCTCCTCTGTCTATGGGATTCTCCAGGCAAGAATACTGGAGTGGACTGCCATGCCCTCCTCCAGGGGATCTTCCCAACCCAGGGATTGAACCCTCATCTCTTATGTCTCCTGCATTGGCAGGTGGATTCTTTACCATTAGCACCACCCGGGAAGCCCTTAAGTTAATTAAGTAAAATTAATTTGCAAATTAATTTTGATAATATTGCACACATAGGTATAAAGACAGACCCAACCAGAGATCTCATAGCTTCATTCTGTAAACCTAGTCATGAGCCAGTATTACAATATAAAATTCTCTACTTTATAAATAGCAATTAGAATATGGTAAATTTTAAAAGTCCTCTTTTCCCCTTTTCTAGCCCCTCAGTTTCAAGATGTTCTAGATAAGATAAGCATTCCTGGAAACTGTGGTAGAACAAAACATCTCAAGGCACAGGGAGGGAAAAGTAAGTTCTCTTAGAAGGACTTGTTCCCTCAGAATCAAAATTCTGAAAAAAAGATGTTTAATCAGGCCAACTTTCTCCAGCAACTTGTACAAAATAAAAGAACCCATATCATCCACTTTCAGGGCAAAATTGTCCTTTGCTTCCCAGTTGAGTAAGTAAGAGTTTTGTACATACGTAAACCTGTCTGGGTATTAGTCAGTGGCTGGTTTTCTGGCACCCTGCATTTCTCTGTTTGGTAAGCTTAATTCCCATTTTAAAGTTGAATTTGTTTGGAAATAAAACTTACTAATGAAATTGTGTGATGGGCTGATGTGCTGCTTATGAGCTTAACTCCATTAACCATCACCCCAGAGTTATTTCGCTTCCTCTTAAAGCATCTTGGTGTCTTCCTTTGGTGCTTAGATCTTGGTTTTATCATGGGTGGTCAGATCACTGAATGGCCAATTCTCGTTCATGATCCCTAGATGATCAAGTCTTTTTATTAATGAATGGATTTCCCTATGGTACCACTGCAAGGTATGAGGACTCTGCCTCCAGCACTCTTGTAAATTTCTCAGTTGCCTTGGAAAGCCATAATTAACTGGGAGGAATCTTGTCACTCTTCTTTGTAAAAAAAAAAAAAAAAACAACAACATCTATATCTTCACTTTATCCGAGTAAATTTTATTAAGGCACCCAAATTGAGGAAATATGTCAGATCAGCCTCCTATCTTGCCACTTAGCCTCAGGACGTTCAGTGTCTTTGAACTGAGCAAACTAATTTCTTTCAACTGGGTGGGAAATTTTCCCAGTGTCTTTCAACTGCCCTGCTTCCCCCAGTATCTTTCAACTGGGGGCCAGATACCTGTTATAGACCACCAAATAGAACTCAGGATCACCAACCTATAAGCGAGATGCAAGAACCAAGAGAGACTCACTCTAAATTCATCTGAACTCTGAGAAGGTGGATGGGCACAGGAGGTCTCTATTGGTACCGACCTTTGGTTCTTCATAAAGTTCAGAAGAAGGCAACAAGTCTGCTCTGGGTCTCTTTGTTGATTGCCAAAGTTGTCAACAAAAAAAGCACAATGTGAGAGCTGTGAGTTAAATTTTACTTGAGACAAAATGAGAACTATAGTCCAGGGTTCAGCCTCTCAGATATCTCTGAGGAACTGCTCTGAAAAGTGGGCAGGGGAGGTCAGTATATATGTGATTTAGTGAAGGGGGATACATGCAGTCAAGCAAACATTTTGGCAGAGGGTTTCCACTCGTCTCAGAAAGATTGCTGCCATTCATGTGGAGCAGATGTCCATTAATAGTTTTAGTGATTTTCTAGATAGAAGAAAAAGCAAGAAATTGGGCTATTAAAATCTTCTGAAAATATCCAACTATGCAAAAATCCTTTTTGCCAGAACTTCCCAGAGCACTGAATGAAGCATTCCTCATTTCTGCCCTGAACTCCTTTCAAGGTCTATTGAAGGTCAGTGACTGCAGTAGCTGGGGACATCACTCTTGCAGTGCCGGGTGGTGAGTGACAATTTTTAGTTGGCAAAGGAAAAAAAGATGTGTTTTATAGATGAAGGAATGTTTTATAGTAATTTAATTGGCTACTATAGCTGAGCCATTTCTTGCTTAGAAGTTTGGGCATATAACCAGATTAAAATGAGGGAATTTTCCATTATTTTTGTAGCACCACTCAATTGTCCTTGTAAGATAGGTTTATTTACCAAATATTATCCTAGATCACATGTATCTGGAAAACATTTGCGTTAGTTTCTATATTTTTGATAGTACACTTGATTTGTATATTTCATATTGAACTTCAAGCCAATTTACTGGAGCCTTTAAAAATAATTTTGGAAATATAATTCAGAAGTACAAAAAATTCACTATAACATATAGATAGAGAAATAAATAAACAGGTATGATAATATGAAACTCAGTGGTTTATAAAAGAAGATTTGGGTCCATTGTGATTCTGGAAGATGGAGCAAATTAAGGTTATCTCCTCAGATAGGTTTTTACTAATATTTCTGAGTGAGACTTTTAAGATGTTTCTTTCTCCAAATTATCAAAATGAACTATTTTCTCTCCTTCTTATGAGAATTCCTCTGTATCCTAGAGAAGACTATGTAAAATATTTATATCTCAAAGACACAAAGAAAGAATGAAAGTTGCACCAAGGACTTTTGTTCCGTAAGTCCATAACTTTTAGAATATCTGCAAACATTTTGAGATGAAAAGGGTACATTTGGGCATTGGTAAAAAGGACAAGTGGGCTTTGAATTCTTCCTAGAGCCTCCTTTTCAGTTATAATAAAGGCGTGGTTTGTAAGATAATATAGGTTTCTTTAGTTCCTCAAAGAAATGAGTGGCAATTTGAATAATATGGAGGCCAACCCACCCATCCATCCTTATTATCCTCAGTTTGCTTCTTTACATCAGGGAGGAGATCTTCAACTAAGATGGAAATCAAGATTCCTATGTTCTCAACCTAGAGGGGTGGGATGGGGAGGGAGATGGGAAGGAAGTTCAAAAGGGAGAGGAGATATATATATATATACATATATAGATATATACACACACACACACCATTCATGTTGAGGCTTGACAGAAAACAACAAAATTCTATAAAGCAATTATCCTTTAATAATAAAATAAATTATATATACAAAAAGATTCCTATGTTCTCGATTTAGAATTGTGTGTCTTTGGAGTGTTTTGGTAAGTCCATCATGCGGGCTTCAGTTTTTCTTGCTCTCATGGTGTAAAGTTTAATTTTAGCTTGGTAGAGAAGGCTTAAAAACAAATTCCCATCAGGCACTTATTATCAGCTTCATATTTGGCCAGTTCCCTACAAGAGAGCTACTTAAAAATTTTTAAAAAAAAAAGAGAACCTTGCCAAATATATTGTCAAGTTTGAGCTGGAGAAAAAAAAAAAGTTTGAGCTGGACAAACAGTACATATTTCTTGTAGTATTGAACAATCCATGGGAACAAGAGGAGTCCCCAAAGAGAGTGCAAAAGACATTACCTTCCCAAGATCTAGAGCAAGTCCCAAGAGTAAACAAAATGAAGAAAAGGCTGAGAGCTGGCAACAGGGATAAAACCACAGCTGCACATGGAGTGCAACCCACGGTCCTTTCAAGTCAAAATTTTGGGGGATCCCAACCTGGCTTTTGCTAAGCCAAGTTCTCACGACAATAGTTACACAAACAAGAAAGAAATGACTATCTTTGGGGTAGAAGGGATCTACAATGAATGTGGACTCAAAAGCAAATTTGAGAGTCACAGTTCAAAGATATGATACATTTAAATGTTTTCTCCCTGTCAATCTAAATTTGGAAAGGAAGGGAGAAAGTGCAATTTAATCTTGCTCTGTTAAATAAGCACCACAGATGAAGACAGAGATGAGAGAGCTGACTTTGGTAAGAACCCTTACCTATGCTGTCTGCAGGCTCTGGAGTAAGAAGGATGTCCCAATGGGTCCCATCCTGATCACCAAAAATTTTTAGAGAAGGAAAAATCATTTTTCCTCTACCCTTTATCATGAGTAGTTGACTGAGATCACTTTTGTTCTAGATAATATCATGAATGATAAGGAAATCTGGGGTAAAATTTCTCCCCTGTGGTCACCAAGATCAAGATTACTTCTGGTAAGGGTAGCTTATTTGTCCAGCCTTAAAACAAAAGTTTATTCTCCTGAGGCCTCACACTGGACTCAGTCCAACTTAAATAAGACCCAGTCTGACTCTGGACTGAGTCCAGTTTCTAAGCTGGACCAAGTCCAATCTGAGACCCAGACCAATTTCTAAGTCAGATTTAGTCTCTTTCTGGAAAACTGTGGGGCCCCAGTCCAGAGAAACAAATGCTAAAATAAGTACAAACACTCATGTAAAACTGTAGAGCTAGAATTTGAGAAGGGCTTGCTCACCACTTCCAGAAGCAGTGGGAGAACAGTGAGCTCAAAAACTCAGCAGACATCCAAGTATCCTTGATTGTGCTGCTGAGGTCCTTTTGGCTCAGCTCATTCTTCTGACACCAGAGCTGTTAAAAGATAAGCTGAAGAGTATTAAGATTTTTAAGTGTTTGTTTGAGCAAAAATCAATTAGAATTGGCTGCATCCATCCTAGCAATAGAAAGGAGCTCCAAATGACACTTTCAGCCCCTAAGGGAGTGGCAGACCCTGAGGAATACAGGTCAACCTCCAAAACACTAGTTCTATGTTTTTCAGGCCCCTGACATTTGCTATATGCCCCATTCATGGATCAAAACCTTGTCTTGCATAAGGGACTTGCATAACTCAATGAAGCTCTGAGTTAGGCCATGCCATGCAGAGCCACCCAAGACAGGTGGGGAGTTCTGACATAGTGGAGAGTTCTGACAAAATGAGGTCCATTGGAGGGAGGAAAGGGAAATCACTCCATTATTTTTGCCTGAAGAACACTATGAATGGCATGAAAAAGCAAAAAGATTTGACACTGGAAAATGAGTTCTACAGGGTGAAAGGTATCAGTAAGGACCTAACAGAAGCAGAAGAGATTAAGAAGAGGTGGCAAGACTACACAGAAGAACTGTACAAGAAGGCCTTAACGACCTGGACCCCCACGATGGTGTGGTTACTCACCTAGTGCCAGACATCCAGGAGTGTGAAGTCAAGCGGGCCTTAGAAAGGATGACTACAAACAAAGCTAGTGGAGGTGATGGAATTCCACCTGAGTTATTTCAGATCCTAAATGATGATGCTATTAAAGTGCTGCTCCCAATGGCAGCAAACTTGCAAAACTCAGCAGTGGCCACAGGATGGGAAAAAGTCAGCTTTCATTTCAGCCCCAAAGAAGGGCAATGCCAAAAAATGTTTAAACTACAGCACAATTGCATTCATTTCACATGCTAGCAAGGTAATGCTCAAAATCCTTTAAGCTAGGCTTCAGCATACATGAACCAAGAATGTCCAGATATACAAGCTGGATACATTCATTGGATCATAGAGAAAACAAGGGAATTCCAGGAAAAAAAATCTACTTATGCTTCATATACTATAGCCTTTGACTGTGTGGATCACAACAAACTGGAAAATTTTGAAAGAGATGGGAATACCAGACCACCTTACCTGCCTATTGAGAAACCTGTATGCAGGTAAAAAAGCAATAGCTAAAACTAGACATGGAACAGATGGACTGGCTAGAAATTAGGAAAGGAGTATGCCAAGGCTGTGTATTGTCACCCCACTTATTTAACTTCTATGCAGAGTACATCATGTGAAATGCTAGGCTGGTTGAAGCACAAGATGGAATCAAGATTGCCAGGAGAAATATCAACAACCTCAGATATGCAGATGATACTACTTTAATGGAAGAATGTGAAGAAGAACTAAGGAATCTCTGGATGAAAGTGAAAGCAGAGTGAAAAAGCTGGCTTAAAATTCAACATTCAAAAAACAAAGATCATGTCATCCAGTCCCATCACCTCATGGCAAATAGAAGGGGGAAAAGTGGAAACAGTGACAGATTTTATCTTTTTGGGCTCCAAAACCACTGTGGATGGTGACTGCAGACATGAAATTAGAAGATACTTGGTCCTTGGAAGGAAAGCAGTGACAAATCTAGACAGAGTATTAAAAAGCAGAGACATTATTTGCCGGCAAAAATCCATATAGTCAAAGTTATGGCTTTTCTGGTAGTAATACACAGATGTGAGAGTTGGACCATAAAAAAGGCTGAGCACTGAAGAATTGATGTTTTCAGATTGTGGTGCCAGAGAAGACTCTTGAGAGTCCCCTGGACTGCAATGAGATGAAACTAATCAATCCTGAAGGAAATCGGTGCTGAATATCCTTTGAAGGACTGATGCTGAACCTCCAATACTTTGGCCACCTCATGCAAAGAGCTGACTCATTGAAAAAGACCCTGATGCTGGGAAAGATTGAGAGCAGGAGAAGAAGCAGGCCACAGAGGATGTGATATTTGGATAGTATCACTAACTGAATGGATGTGAGTTTGGGCAAACTCCAGGAGATAGTGAAGCACAGGAGAGCTTGGCATGCTGCAGTCCATGGGGTCAAAAGAGTTGAACATGTCTTAGTGACTGAGCAACAAGAAGTTTACTGTTTGCTCAGGGGTTCTCAGTTTCCCATGTAACCTCAAGTTTCAGTGCTATGTAGGACTGCCTTCCCTGATTCAGAAATCTTGAATGTCAAAAGGGGCTTAATTCTACTAATCAGAGCAAGCTTAGTGACTTTTGAAAAATCTCCTAAAAAATAAAAAATCTCCTACCTAGAATGTTAGTATTCTTAGTAATCTCAGTGTTTTTAGCAGATCATAAAATACTGTTTAAATATACAGTTTGCCTGACAGCATTTCATGTCAACTCTCTACTCAAAGGCTATAATTTTAGTACTTGTCTTTCAATGACAAATGACTGGTAACTTGACCTCAATTACATGAGACATTCACATTTACTTTACCTAAAATTAAATTCCAGCAACCTTACTGATAGTGATATTTTAATAACACATTTATGAAGTAATTGTTAATTTGCACAGTTCTGTCCATGTGACCACAGTGACTGCAGCAGGAATTGGCATATGTTTTCGAGGGAAGCATAGGATGGTTCTGGATCTACTGGAGAGAAATGCTGTCTTTTATTGACTTGCTATGAACCTGGGAAGATGCAGGCCAACCCTTTGCTAACAGAAGTGATCCCGCCAGCAAAAACAGCCTAACATTAAAGAAAGCTTAAAGGACAGAGTTGATTCCAAATGCCACTTTAAGCACCCATAAACCCCTACCTGAGACCACTCTACATTTGGTCTTACATGTAAGTGAGTCTAAAATATCTTTTATATTCAAGTACGTGAGTTAGATAGGATGTGACCTACAAACTGAAGAGACCTAACAGATGCATTCACACAAAAGGAACAAAGCAGGAAGGAGACTGAAGACAGGACAGGTATAAGTCACTATTTATTTGGTATTCAATGCACTTCCTCTTCTAAAGAGAAAAGACAAAATCTGAGGTGTCCCATTAATAAATTTGCTGCTTCTGGGAATTAAATGCTGAAATTTTATGCCCATAAATCAAGGTTTGGTACCATCACACACAGTAATTAAAATGTTACCTGAGATTTTAAGACTGTCCCTTTGTACACAGAATATCTTTCCTTCCAAATTTCAAGAGAAAAGTAGAAAATGGGAAATCTCCTGGTGGTGGGAGAAGTGGATAACTTAGGTAGAATTCCTGAGAGAAAACTGTAGAGTCAACCACCATACTAATCCAATAATAAGAGAACTATTATCCCTTTTCAAGGCAAGAATGATGAAGTCATTTGCCATTCCTTTCTCCAGTGGAGAAAGATCTCTCCATCATGTCAGAACTCTCCACCATGACCTGTCCTTCTCGGGTGGCTCTACATGGCATGGGTCAATTTCACTGAGTTACATAAGACTGTGATCCATGTGATCATTTTGGTTAGTTTTCTGTAATTGTGGTCTTCATTCTGTATGCCCTCTGATAGATGAGGATAAGAGGCTTGTGCAAGCTTCCTGATGGGAGGGACCGGCTGTGGGGAAAACTGGGACTTGTTCTGGTGTGCAGGGCCATGCTCAGTAAATCTTTAATCCAATTTTCTGCTGGTAGGTGGGGCTGTGCTCCCTCCCTGTAGTCTGGCCTAAGGCAGCCCATCCTAGAGTTTGCAGTCTTTATGGTAGGCTATAGACTCTATGATGGGGGAATGGCAGCCTCCTCCTAAAGGACTTAGGCCAGTATGCCTGCTGTGCCTCCCAGGGCTGCTGCTGCCAGTGCCCCGGAACCTGCAGGCCACTCTCAACCCAGCAAGATGCCCTGACAGTAGTACATCACTTTGCCTACAAACATCTGTCCAGTCAAAGCTATGTTTTCTATCCAGTAATCATGTACAGATATGAGAGTTGGACCATAAAGAAGACTGATCACCAAAGAATTGATGCTTTTGAACTGTGGTGCTGGAGAAGACTCTTGAGAGTCCCTTGGACTGCAAGGAGATCAAATCAGTCAATCCTAATGGAAATCAATCCTGAATACTCATAGGAAGGACTGATGCTGAAGCTGAAACTCCAATACTTCGGTCACCTGATGCAAAGAGCCAACTCACTGGAAAACACCCTTCTGCTGTGAAAGATTGAGGACAGGAGGAGATCAGGGACATGGAGGATGAGATGGTTGGGTGGCATCATTAACTCAATGAACATGAGTTTGAGCAAACTCTGGGAGATGTGTAAGACAGGAAGCCTGGCATGCTGCAGTCCATGGGGTTGCAAAGAGTCAAATATGACTGAGCAACTGAACAACAACAAGAATTATCCCTCTGACATCTCCAAACATTCTAGAAGAGAAATCCATTTCTTGCCTAAAAGACAACTTTTTCAATGCTGTGTGTAAAACAGGTTGGTTTCTGTTAACTGCCAGAGCTGTCTTGATGCCTCAGTGTCCAGAAATTCAGAGCTAATGAGGTACAGACAGCCTTCTCCAGTGGCAGAGAAAAACCCAGACACCAGTATTGAGATAACTGTCACCACGCTATACACGTAGTCAGGTCTGCAACATTTTTCAAAATGATTTGAAATCGAAACTGCTCATGATCCTCTACAAATAGAAATGCGGAGGGGCTTGGAAGATTATCATTTCAAGTCAGGCAAATCAAGTCAGCAAAGCCAAAGGGAAATGGACATGAGTCTTCCACTCTTGCTGTACTGTGAGTCAACTCTGAAGGTCATGCACCTGCAAGAAGAAGTCACCCTCTTGTGTTGCAAAAACTCACACGTGGGAAGGAGACAACTTGCTCGGGTCAGTTACTCTTAGGCAGTGTTATCAGTCCTCCACCCACCATCCCCCTAGAATGGAACAATGGAATGACTGGGTTCCCTCCTGAGGATTCCCCTTTTAAAAAATAAACAAGCAAGGGTTTTCCGAATCTGAACCATATTCTACAGTGAAACAAGGCGGTGTGTCCCAGAGTGGGGAGGATGGGAAAGGAAGCTAGGCATCAGGCTGGCACACTTGGGCACAAGGTTCTGGAGAGTGTGCAGGCTTCTGAGATGGAAAAATGGCAGATATGCTGAGCATCAGTAGTTGTGGCACTTCCAGGAACATCATTCATAAACAAAAAGCTCCCAAATCTCTCAGGTTCTCCTCTGGTACCTCAGGCAGGCATCCTCCAGGTTAGCAAGGAAGCCAGGAATTCCATTCTGCAAAGAAAAGGAGATTGTCATTACTCTGTCCTCACAGCAACTACTCTTGATTATCAGGATGTGGCAACGGTGAAGGAAGATGCCTTGGGGAATAATAAATATGACAATAGCACTCGTGATAAAATTTCAACAGAATGTCATCACTGATGATGAAAAAGGTAAGACTCAGGGCACAGGTAAGGTAGAGGCCACAGTTGTCAGACCTTGCATATTTTAGCATTTGCTAATAGAAATCTAAGATAATTCTAAGACACTGTTTTTGAAAAGAAATAGAAAACTCAGGAAATGGGACTGGGCTGCGCTGTGTGATTCTTCCAAAAAGATGAAAAAAAAGGACTTGCTTTACAGAATTAGAAATTGGTAAGAATTGGGAGCAAGAGGCGGGATATGTCATCCCTTAGTTAGTGTTGAACATTGGCCAGACTTTCCCCAAATGTTGTTTTGGTTACTCCTTCTACACATTGTGGAAATATCCATCCCCATGGCTTCCCTAGATTACATAGTCAGAAGTAGGACCAGAATTCAAAGCATGATGTGTTTTACTCGTTTGTGTAATTTTTCACTCTCCCTGGGAATTGGTGAGCCCACCAGCCTATAAGTAGGACTTCACAAAGCAGACTGAATGGTCTCCGTGAGTGATCTGCATACCACTGAAGTCCCTGCTCCTTATAGAAAGAAAACACAAAAACAAAACTGGAGGCTTCCCCAGGCTTGAACATATCTCATTGTCTCCCAAGCCATGTTGGCCTAACTCCTCCATAAGCAGATACAACATCCACAGGCACCCTTGTTCCCACAAGGAGCAGGTTATTATCCAAAGGTTCCAGACTGATTTTGGCGGGATCTTGGTGGGAAAGTAGCGTGGAGCTGATATTCCAGGTAAAGATTCTGGTCTTTTGTCCCAACCTCGGTCCTAGGTGTTGGCAACCCCAGTCCTCACCAAAGTCAGTCAACCATGCTGCTTCATCAAAGAGCATCGTGAGGCCCGAGACTGTAGTCTCTTCAGTCTGACAGCCCCTCAGGCTCAGTCAACATCTGTCAGGCTCACTTCCCCCCTGCCACTGGGGGATCTCACCTTGGCAGCCAAGTTGACGATCCAGGATGGAATACAGCCACCAGGGTTTATGAAGCAGTAAATGAACACTAGAGAGGGAAAGGAAGGGCAGTTCAAAAGGAGGAAAAATACAGCAGCAAACATCCAGGTTTATATGCAGGCCAAGGAATTCAGGAAGGAGGTAACACACAATTCAAGTGGACTCTCCCATCTCCTTTATGGGAGACTTATACACACACTTTGGCAAACAGCCAAGGCACATTCTGCTGCTATTTATTAAACCCGCGGCAAGTGCTAGATGAGGAGGGCATGGCAATCCACTCCAGTATTCTTGCCTGGAGAATCCCCATGGACAGAGGAGCCTGGCGGGCTACAGTCCATAGAGCTGGACATGACTGAAGTGACTTAGCATAGCATTGCATAGCATAGCATAAGTGCTAGATATTTGGATATATATTTCATTTAATTATTTCTCTCAATTATCTTAATTATAAAAATTGATAAAATTAAACTCTGGTTTATAAACAATAAAATTGAGACTTACAAGAGTGGGGTGATGCACCCAAGGTGGCAGATCTAACACACATCAGAACTACTGTTCAGATTTTACCACAGTCTCAAGGCCACACCCCTTCCAGTCCAGCAGGTGGCCACATACCCCTCCCAGATTCTCTCCCGAGTATGGAACTCAAGGCAGACAGGTCCTGAGTCTCTTAGCTTTTGCTGAGTGAGTGGTACCTCCTCAGAGATGGTCCCACCAGCATTCCTGCCCATCTCCTGCCAGAATGTGCAGTACAAGAGCAGCCTGAAGTGAATTCCTAAACCTTTTGGTTCACTTCGATGTTCTGATTTCATCTGGACAATGCAAGAGTAAGTAAAAAATAGATTGATCAGATTTAAACATCCACCTTGCATTGTAGCCAAACTTCAGGGGTGAACTGAGTCTCCTCTGTTTCCTTTGAACCCATGCCCAGTCTCTGACCTCAGGGAAAATGCATCATGCATTTTACGTACCTCACAGGGACTGCTCATACTTCACAGGGCGCAGCAGCACACCAACAGATGCCTTCTTTTTACCTTTGCTCCGGTTACTGCCGTTGCTCTCCACGGCCAGCTTCACCTGGCACTGTCTCACGCGGATGAAGTCTGACCTCTCTGGGAACTGTGGCACCGAGGTGGTCTTGGCCAGGAACACCTGAACCTTCCGCCCCCTGAAGTCCAGTTCTCGCCGCTGCTGCACATAGACGCACTGCACTGCCGGTCAAGGCGAGACAAGAGTGAAGCCTCTCAGATGGATAAAAGGAAAGCCCACAAGTCAGAAGCAAAAGGAAATTATGTTGTTGCCTCCACGTGGCGTTTGCTCCCTTAAACTGTCAGTTCACTTCCTACTTGGTCTGCCTAACTTCCCTGCAAAACCCTGTGGCCTCCCACCTGGTGTTTTCTCTTCATAGCAGGCATTGTGTACATACTCAGTTCCCAACTGCTGTCTGACTCTTTGTGACCCCAGGTTCTTCTGTCCATAGGATTTCCCAGGCAAGAATACCGGAGTGGGTTGCCATGTCCTCCTCCAGGGAATCTTCCTGACCCAGGGATCAAACCCAAAGCTCCTGCATATCTTGTACTGGCAGGCAGATTCTTCACCACTGAACCACCTGGGAAGCTCAAGAACGTGCATTACCTGCCTGTCAATGATTCCTTGCAGCTCTAATTATGAGGGGAACTCACTCCTTTCTCCAGTAAAGCAATGAGATCTCAGAGGATTGGTCATTTATCAGCTGTGATCCTGGGCAACTTAATTTTGCTGAGATTCAACTTCACTGTGCAAGAAAAGAGGGGTAACACTGCCTGTAGACAGGCTTGGTGGGGGCATTGGAGAAAGACTGGAGCAGAATCTCACTCAGGAAACAGTGGAGTCATCACTCTCTGTCCTCCCCTTAAGCTCTAATCATTGACCTCTGTGCACAGAGGATCATCAGGCAAGGTTACTTACACCTGGTGACCATAGGAAGATATGTGGATACCCAAATATTAGTAGGCATATGTCCTCACTGGTTCTGGTTCACCAAGAGTAATATAATCATTTTACCTCAATAAAGATTCACAGACCAGCCACTATGTCTATGGCCCTGTTTCAGGGAAGATAATTAGATTTGAAGAAATTGAGCAAGAAACACACACACACACACAGGGCCCAGAGCCAATGCTGGGGGAGGAGGGGAGGTGGAGAGAGCTGGAAATGTGGGGCCTGAGCTCCATCCCCGAGTCGGCTGCTAACCGCCTGTGTGTGTGTGACCTTAACTCTCTGGGTCCCAGCTTCCTCCTCTACAGACCGAGGGAGTATATTGAATACCCTTAAGGAAAAGTTGTCTTCAGGCCCCCAAATCTGTGGTACAAGGATTTTCTAGGAAAATTCTCAGGAAAGTATGAGCTGCCTTCCCACAGTTATAGATGCTCCATGTAGTCTGACCCAGAAATCACACTCTGAGGTTTCTGAAAGCTACACAAAAGGCAAGAGCTTTAGCCGTTGCTTATGCAAGAGTCAAAGATCATGTTGTCCACACCTTCTGGATATACCGCCATTGAGTAGTGGCCATGGGGAACAAAAACACTTAGAAAGCTAATAGTATGTGTTAGAAAAGGATACGTCTCTTCTGGACAATAAAAAAGGGAACTCCATTTTCATGTAGATCACTGTTTCTCCATTGCATTCTGTTTCATAGGCTTCTGTTAAACAAAGCAAAGCGAAAAAACCAACAACACAAAAGATGTTATTGCATCTGGAAGTCCCTTTGGCTTCAATTAACAAGAAACTTTGATACGACAACCCTGTAGGGTAATAAATCACTAAGTCATGAGGCATTGAATTTTAGAGAAAGTCAGATATTTAGGACCACTGAAATCTTGTTGCCCAGGCACAGTGTCTGGTAGATATAAAAACACAGTAAAAATAAAAGAACCCAACAAAACTTGTTCATTGTATACCACAGACAACATTCTAAGACAGAACACAGTGAAACAAAATTAGGCATCCAAAAATAAATTTTCAAGTTCTAAAATCTTGGTAATCATCAGATGGCACTACAGTACCAATAATTTTTCCTGTTGTGACCTTTGTCTTCATCTTAAATTTTGTGACATATTATAGGTATCCTGGAACTGAGCAACCCAGTTTAGAAATGAAGTTTCCAGAGAGGTTACTGTCCTTCCTAAAAAGCTAGAAAGTGGCTTAACTATGTTAACTCTTAAGTTTCTTGTCTCACTCCCACGTTGCTTTATGTCACAGTTACAGGGACCAAATTTCCTTAATATCCACCATGCTACTGTGTGCAAGTAGCATCAGCTCTTGGAGAGAGAGAGCAAAGCGATGCTATGAAGTATACAGCATCTGCCTGCAAGCTGTGTGGGAAGCTTCTAACAAACCAATTAGAGAAGGAGCCAAGCCTAAGCTTCTGAAGGAACCAAGAGAATCCTCTGAGAAGGTGCTGATGGCACAGAAATGTGTTATTTAATTCAGGTTTTGAGAGAAAGAAAACCTATTAGAAGCAGACCACTGAGTAAAGAATATATCAGTCCATCACTACAAGAGTTGACGATGACCTGAAAGGAAGGGAATGAGTGGACATCTGCTGCTTTGGCCTGGTCTGCTATGACTCTCCCCTTCTTGCACCAGAATCTCATTCTCCTTCAGGGCATCATCCTTTCCATCCTTATCCACTATTTGCTTTAAACAGGGCTGTTCAGTTCAGTTCAGTCGTGCAGTCATGTCCGACTCTGAGACCTCATGGACCGCAGCACGCCAGGCCTCCCTGTCCATCACCAACTCCTGGAGTTTACTCATACTCATGTCCATTGAGTCAGTGATGCCATCTAACCATCTCATCCTCTGTCATCCCCTTCTCCTCCTGCCTTCAATCTTTCCCATCATCAGGGTCTTTTCAAATGAATCAGCTCTTCACATCAGGTGGCCAAAGCATTGGAGTTTCAGCTTCAGCATCAGTCCTTCCAATGAACACCCAGGACTGATCTCCTTTAGGATGGACTGGTTGGATCTCCTTGCAGTCCAAGGGACTCTCAAGAGTCTTCTCCAACACCACAGTTCAAAAGCATCAATTCATCAGCACTCAGCTTTATTTACAGTCCAACTCACATCCACACATGACCAGTGGAAAAACCATAGCCTTGACTATGTGAACCTTTGTTGTCAAAGTAATGTCTCTGCTTTTTAATATGCTGTCTAGGTTGCTCATAACTTTCCTTCCAAGGAGTAAGCGTCTTTTAATTTCATGGCTGCAATCACCATCTGCAGGGATTTTGGAGCCCCCCAAAATTAAGTCAGCCAATGTTTCCACTGTTTCCCCATCTATTTGCCATGAAGTGATGGGGCCAGATGCCATGATCTTAGTTTTCTTAATGTTGAGATTTAAGCCAAGTTTTTCACTCTCCTCTTTCACTTTCATCAAGAGGCTCTTTAGTTCTTCTTCACTTTCTGCCATAAGGGTGGTTTCATCTGCATATCTGAGGTTATTGATATTTCTCCCGGCAATCTTGATTCCAGCCTGTGCTTGATCCATATAAATTAAATGAGCAGGGTGACAATATAAAGCCTTGACATACTCCTTTCCCAATTTGAAAGCAGTCTGTTGCTCCAAGTCCAGTTCTAACTGTTGTTTCCTGACCTGGATACAGATTTCTCAAGAGGCAGGTCAGGTGGTCTGGTATTCCCAGACTGACTCAGTGTTAATTTCAGGGCTGGGAAAATGAGCAAAACATGGTCACAGTGATTAGGGAAGGCGTATGTGGACAGAATCTTGGCTTCCCACTCTAGCAAGTTTAGGCCCAAAAGTGGCTTTGTAAAGGTTCTCAGGCAGCTTATAGAAGATCTGGGAGGACCAGAATGAGGTTACGAACCTCAGGATTATTCCAGAGAAGTCAAGCTACTGCAGCCTCTGGAGCATACTCCATAGTGTGGACTGTTGATATCAAGTACCACACATCAGAGGCTCTGTAAATGGCTACAGCACTTGACTGAACCATAACTGGTAGGGAGATGGACAGAGAACATCTGGCTTTTCCTTGAATATATGGCACCACCATTCCCCATAAAGTAAGAGTATTTGAAAACAGTATGTGGCCCTAAACCATGACAAACATCCCCAAGGAATTAATATATGATCCAGGCTGAGGCGATAAGAGCCAATCCTGAGACTCTGGATGCCATCAGTAGGAAAGTTCCTGTTCCTCTGGGGTTGTGTACTTGGTTAGAATGTAAGCCTGCATCTTCTGGTGGCCTCTCTGCATGACACAGGAATCTGCCTGAGAATGTGGTCAATTCAGAAGAAAACAGAGTCAAGCTGGAGAAACGAAGTATTGTGTGCAGCTATCCTGGAAACCAGACACCCATGGATTTTCAACATCACAAACCAATAAACACTTTTTCCCTTCATTACACTGCAGTTTGTTAGCTTTTCTTCCCTGCAACCAAGATTCCTAACCATAGCAAGTGCCTGGCAGGGTTTCTGGCCCCTGGGCTAGCTGTATCTATTCTACTGTGCCTGGGACCACAGAGGCCACTCCCCACTCTCAGTGCCAGAAAGATCCCCTATCTAATGCCACTCATAACTCTCCATCATTTCTAGGGAAAAATCTAAGAAGTGTAGTCAGGTGGCCAGCCTAGGCCCTTGGGTCTCTAGATTCTCCTCCCAGGCTAATTCCAGATTCTGCTACCCCAACAACCCAAAAACACCCAACTGCTCACAGATTAAAAAAAAAAAAATTCATGTTGTTTCATGCCCTCTTCATTTTACTCATACTGTTCCCTGGACCAAATGTCCTTAACCCACTCACCCTTCACTTTTCACCTCACCATGTGTGTATATTCTTGCTGTTTATAAAACTTTGATTCAATTTTTAAAACAAAGCTCAGAAACCACCTCCTCCAAGAAGCCTTCTATGCTCTTCCAGTTGTATACATCTCATATATATATATATATATATATATATATATATATATATATATATACTCAAGACAACAAACTTGTAGTAAGTTCAACAGGAGTGTGAATCTATTAAAGTATAAAAAGGAAGTCCTAGAAATATTGAAGGCATATTTCAGCCCAGCACCTCAGATATTTAAGCCAAAATTTAAAATGGAACATAGTATGATAGAAACTAAACCTATTGATCTCTGTTGGTTAGATAAAATAGCAATAGATTCTACCTTCTAATTGATTTTTTAGAAGGAATATATGTTGCTCACCTGTAACCTGTGGGATCTGCCGTCTTATATAGCCTAAATCCATACAGATATCTGCAAGTAGATCTGGTGGAGCTCTCAGAGTACCAATGAGCTTATACTCATAAAGTCCAGTTGGCTGTAAAATGAGAACAGGTAGAAACAAACTATTGATTCCCAAGTTGCTATTACACAGCATATGAAAAATAGTTGCTTGTGCTGTATCACTACTGAACACCTCTGCAGTCTTGGTAATGCAATGGTAAAAAAAACAGGTGAAGATCTTGCTGATTTTGCTGTCATAGTTCTATTTGTTCTTTGCCACAGGTGCTGGTGATTAGCTACCCAGGTAATTTAAGTAGATAAAAGAAGGTTATGTGATAAATGGTGTTTAGTTTTGGCGGGCTGGTGGTTTGTTGTATATCATCAGGTGTTTAGGGAATGTCTCTATGAGGGATTCATCAGAAGAGTTTGTTCTGAGTATTAGAAGGAACTGGCCATGGGAAGATGAGAAAAGTCAATTTCTGGTAGGAAGAGGGCCCACAGACTGATGGATTTTCTTACTCAGAGAACAGAAAGTCAGGCAGACCAGAGAACTGTGATGGAGAAAAGTGATAGGAGCTGAGGTCAGAGAGGTAGTGGGGGCTGGGTCCAAAGGGCTTTGTGAGCCAAGGCAATGGGCAAAAAGATTTTATTCTAATAGCTATGGAAAGACAGTCAATAACTTAAAATAGGGAAATGATTTTTTAAAAAATAGTTCTTGCTTCTTGGTAGAAAATAGATCATAAATGAGTAAGGAGATGGGTAAGAAGACCAGGGCAATGATCCAGAGAAGAGAGGTTGGCGATTGGCCAGAGAGGTAATGATACTGATGGGGAGAAGTCAGTAATTTACGGAAACATTTTGGAAGTAATGTCAACAGAATATTGCTGACAGGTTGGCTGTAGAGACAGAGATAGCTAGAACAAATCTTGTAACATTGGCTTAAACAGCCAGGTAGATGGGAGATCCATTTTCTGAGAGAGAGAAAGCTTGCAGAGGTGGCGATCTGTGGGCTGACCAAGAGTTCTACTTTGAGCATGTCGAGTTTGAAGTGTTGAACATGTTGAGTTGAGTTATTAAATACTCATGTGGAAATGTCACATAGGCAGAGTTTAGACTATTTTAGATAACCATGGGCCATAATGAAACCCAAAACATTATTGTTTTACCAATTCCAAGATGAAATTTTTCAGCAACTGCTTTTTTTTTTTCTATAAAACTTGTGTATAAAAGAATGAAAAGGGGATACATGTAGATAGAGAACAGATTTGAATACAACAGAATAAGGAGAGGGTGGGACAAATTGAGAGAGTAGCACTGAAACATATCCATTAACATATATGAAATAGAAAGCTAGTAGAAGCTGTTATATAACACAGGGAGCTCAGCCTAGTGCTCTGTGACAACCTAGAAGGGTGGGATGAAATGGGGGAGGGATGGAGGAGAGGTACAAGAGAGAGGGGATATATGTATAGTTAAAGCTGATTCATGCTGTTGTGTTGCAGAAACCAACAACACATTGTAAAGCAATTATCCTCCAATGAAAAATGTTAAAAAAAAAAAGAAGAAGAAGAAGAAGAATGAAATGGGGGAAAAAGCACCAGCTTCAAACCATACTGGTCCTTTTTATTCAGAAAAAGAAGATCATTTCTAGATTTCTAAGTACGAGAGATTTTCCTGTTTTCATGTTAACCCATATTCTGTGAAGATGTAGGCTGGAGTGGATACACTTCACTCTCTGTACAACGGCAACTAATTCCTAACCCCACTGCCAAAAGGTTTATTGTACAATTCCTGACCCTCTTGCCAAAGGGTTCTTTCTTAAGATTAAACTAATGACTAATTCCAGTACAAAAGCAAACAAACAAAACAAACAAAAACGAACCTTTTACATGTACCTATACTTCCAGGTGCTAACGGAGTCCTATCGGCTAACCAAACGTGAATGAACCCACGTTCTTAAACACTTTCAAGAACTTATGTGAAGTCAAGGTGTAAACGTGGAAATAGAGATCCTGAGGCTTTAAGGGTCTCCTGACTTAGGTGGCATGACAATAATTGTCAGTTTAGGAATCTCAGATATCTGTGAAAGTACCTGGCAGAAAATGGGAAGTAAAATTGAAACTGAATTTATAAGGATGCTTCAGCTCTAAGAGTATGTGGCATTATACCAACTGTTTCCAACCAGCAAATGAGAAGCTGGTAGGTCTGGCCCCCATGCGTGCTGTGCCGCGGATGCCCCACAGGAAGGACAGGACTCAAGAGAAAAGTCCTCCTTCTCCTGTCTCCTCCCATCAGGTTCACAGATGGGAAGAGGATGATGCTTTATACCCAGCACACATCTACACCCACACATGTTTTAGTTAGCTTGGGAAGAAAACTTCTGTTCAGGAATACTGCAGCCCCATTTTCTATACGCAGTGAGCAAAAAGGATAGCTATGTTTAGAGATTATGATTTCCCCAACTTCACATGGATTAGCTTTGGTTATCTGGATGAATGAAGACAAACTGCTTCCTGGAACTTGTTCCCATCCCTCCTGAATGTATTAATAATTTTAGCCCTTAGCAACTTCAGTCCTGTAATATTACAGAAAAGAAAAAAGAAAGCCCTCAAAGAAGAGAAAAATAAAACAATGTGATTTACTTGAATACCCAAGAATGAACTATTATGACAACTTTCTTTAAACACTCCCTTCATAGCAGGACTGAGAAATGCCAGAACACCAGAGGACAAATTGTGGGATGACAGCTTTCCTTGTCCATCAACAAAATGTTCTTTTTAGGTGTTTAGCAACCTCATCCAAATTCTTGCATCAAAGAATTGTTTCCTCTGAAAGAGGCCCTCAGCAAACATATTCACAACTTCATTTTGTCTTTGAAAAAATAAAGTGAATTTTTATAACTATAAAAATAATTCATATTCATTAAGAAAAATTATAAAATGTGAAGAAAATGTAATTGGCATGTAACGCTAAAATCTACAAATAACCTAATTGCAGTACATGATATATTTCTTCTCTTTTTAAAACTTTTTATTGAAGTACAGTTGATTTACAATGTTGTATACATTTTGCTCTTTAGTAAAGTGACTCAGTTATAGATATACATATCTTCTTTTCCATAGTCTTTTCCATTATGGTTTAATTCATCACAGGATATTGAATATAGTTCCTGGGCTATACAGTAGGATTTTGTTGTTTACCCATCTTATATGTAAAAGTTTGCATCTGCGAGCCCCAAGCTCCCAATCCTTCACACCCCCTCGCCATCTCCCCCAGGCAACCACAGGTCTGTTCTCTATACCTGTTAGTCTGTTTTTGTTTCATAAACATGCTCGTTTGTGTCATACTTTAGATTCCGTGTATAAGTGATAACATATGGTATTTGTCTTTCTCTTTCTGACTTAAACTTCACTTAGTATGATATTCTCTAGCTCCATTCATGTTGCTGCAAATGGCATTATGTCATTCTTTATAATGGCTCAGTGATATATATATATACACACACACCACATCTTCTTTATCCTTTCATCTGTTGGTGGATATTTACATTGTTTTCATGTCTTGACTATTGTAAATAGTGTTGTTATGAACATATGGGTACATTTATCTTTTTGAATTATAGTTTTACTGATTATATGCCCAGGAGTGGGATTTCTGGATCATATGGCAAATCTATTTTTAGCTTTTTGATGACCTCCATAATTTCTTCCATGACTGAATCAAATTACATTGCCACCAACAGTGTTAAGACGTTCCTTCTTCTCCACACTCTCTCCAGGATTTATTATTTGTAGATTTTTAATGATGTCCATTATGACTGATGTGAGGTGGTACCAGTGTTGTTTGGATTTTCATTTCTCTAATAATTCATGATGATGAGCACCTTTTCATGTTCCCATTGGCCATCTGTATATATCTTCTTTGGAGGAATGTCTGTTTAGATATGCTCATTTTTTGGTTGGGTTGTTTGGCTTTTGTTATTGAATTACAGGGCATGTTTGTATCTTTTGGACATTAAGCCCTGTCAGCGGTATCAAGTGCAAATATCTTGTCCAAGTCCATAGTTCATTTTTCTGTTTTGTTTCCTTTGCTGTGAAAAATCCTGTAAGTTTCATTAGATTCCATTTGTTTATTTTTGCTTTTATTTCCATTGCCTTGGAAAACTGAACTAAGAAAACACTGTACACTTTAAATCAGAGAATGTTTTGCTTCTTCTAGGAATTTTATGGTGTCTTGTCTTATATTTAAATATTAAGGTATTTTGAGTTTACTTTTGTGTATAGTGTGAGGATATGTTCTAACTTCATTGATTTACAAGTGGCTGTCCAACATTCCTAACACCGCTTGTTATAAAGACTGCATTTTTCCCATTGAATATTCTTGTTTCCTATATCAAAGATTAATTGTCCATAGGTATGTGAGTTTATTGCTGAGCTGTCTATTCTATTCCATTGACCTGAATGTCTGTCTTTGTGCCAGTACCATGCTGATTTAATTACTGTAGCTAAGTAGTATTTTCTGAAGGTTATGCTACCTGCTTTGTTCTTTGTCCTCAGGATTGTTTTGGCAATTCTTTGTCTTTTATGTTTCCATATGAATTTTAGAAAGATTTGTTATAATTCTGGGAAAACTATCATGAATATGTTGATGGACATTGCATTAAATCTGCATATTGCTTTGGGTAGTATGGCCATTTTAACAAAATTCTTCCAATCTAAGAGCATAGGATGCCTTTCTATATTTTTTAATTTTATTTAATTTCCTTTATTAATGTTTTATATTTATCAGCATGTAAGTGTTTCAACTCCTTGGTCATGTTTTTTCCTAGGTATTTTACTTTTTTGGTTCATTATTAAAAGCTTTTTTTAAATTTTAAATCCCCTTTCTGATATACGACTGTTAGTATAAAGAAATGCAATTGATTTCCATATGTTAATCTTGTATCCTGCTACTTTGCTGAATTCATTTGTAAGTTTTAAGATTTTGGTGTGAAGTCTTCGGTGTCTTGTATATGGAGTATTATGTAACATGCGTATAATGACAATTTTACCTTTCCCCTACCATTCTGAATATATTTTATTCATTTTTCTTGTCTGATTGCTATGGCTAAGACACATGTCTTCAATACTATGTTGAAGAGAAATGGTGAGAGTAGGCATCCTTGTTTTGTTCCCTATTTTATTAGGAAGGTTTTCAACTTTTCACCATTGATTTTTATGTTGGCTGTGGATTTATCATAAATAGTTTCAATTATATTGAGACATGTTCCCTCTATACTCACTTTCATAAGAGTTTTATCATGGATTGATGTGAAATTTTATCAAATATTTGTTTTGCATCTATTAAAATTATTTTAGTAGCAGGATGATGGTGGTCCCATAGAATGTCTTTGGGCATGTTCCTTTCTCTTCAAACTTTAGGATGAGTATCAGAATGATCAGTCTAATTTCTTCTTTGTGTGTTTGGGAGAATTTGCCTGTGAAGCCATCTGGTCTTGGACTTTTATTTGTACAGATTTTTTTTTTTTAATTAAAGATTCGATTTCACTTCTAGTGATTGGTATGTTCAAGCAATCTGTTTCTACTTGATTCAGTTTTGATGAGCTGTATGATTCTAGAAAGTTGTCCATTTCTTCTAATTTGTCAAATCTGTTGGCATATAATTGTTCATAGTTTTATATATATATATATATATCTTCAGTATCAGTTGTTTTTCCTCTTTCACTTTTTATTTTGTTTATTTGGTCTTCTCGCTTTTCTTCTTGCTAAGCCTGGCCAGAGTTTTATCAAATTCATTTACCCTTTCAAAGAACCAGGTCTTGGTTGTATTGATTTTTCCATTTCCATTATTTTTATCTCTATTGATTTCCTCTCTGAACTTTATTAACTCCTTCCTTAAGCTTCCTTGAAGTTTTGTTTGTTCTTCTTTTTCTTATTATTTTAGGTGGTGAGTTTGCTTATTCACTTGAGACTTCTTATTTTTTAAAGAAGGCCTGTATCACTATGAACTTTTCTCTGAGAACTATTTTTGCCACATTCCACAATGTTTGTATAGTTCTGTGTTCGTTGTCAATTTCCTTGAAGTATTTTTTAGTTTCTTCTCTGATTTTATCATTTGAACACTTTTTAGTAGCATGCTGTTTAGTCTCCATGTAATTGTTTCTTCTTTTTTTCATTTTTCTGGGATTGATTTCTAGTTTCATGCCATTATGGTCAGAAAAGATGCTTGAAATAATTTCTATAACTCTTAAGTTTGTTGAGGCTTGTTTTGTGCTCTAGTATGTGGTCAGTTGTAGAGGATGTTCCCTGTGCACTTGAAAAGAATGTGTATTATGCTTTTTTGGAATGAGACATATTTCTTTTAAGTAAATAAATAATTCTTTGTAACATATGTTACAAAATGAAAGTAACATGGTATAAATGGGTGGTGTTCTTATTTTGAAAGTGAAAGTCACTCAGTCATCAACTAAGATCATGGCATCTGGTCCCATCACTTCATGGCAAATAGGTGGGGAAAAAATGGAAACAGTGACAGACTTTTCTTAGCCCCCAAAATCACTGCAGCCCCCATGAAATTAAAGACTCTTGCTCCCTTGAAGAAAAGCTATGACCAAACTGAACAGCATATTAAAAAGCAGAGACATTACTTTGTTGACAAAGGTTGGTATAGACAAGTTATGGTTTTTCCAGTAGTCATGTATGGGTGTGAGAACTGGACTATAGAGAAGGCTGAGTGCCAAAGATTTGATGCTTTTGAACTCTGGTATTGGAGAAGACTCTTCAGAATCCCTTGGATTGCAACAAGATCAAACTAGTTAATCCTAAAGGAAATCAGCCCTGAATATTCATTGGAGGGACTGATGCTAAAGTTGAAACTCCAATACTTTGGCCACCTGACAAGAAGAACTGACTCATTAGAATAGACCTTGATTCTGGGAAAGATTAAAGGCAGGAGGAGAAGGGGACAACAGAGGCTGAGACGGTTGGACAGCATCACAGACTCAATGGACATGAATTTGAGCAAGCTCCAGGAGTTGGTGACGGACAGGGAAGCTTGGCATGCTGCTGTCCATAGGGTCACAAAGAGTTGGACACGACTGAGTGACTGAACTGACTGACTGTTCTTATTTTAAAGAATACAATTTTAAAGCTATGGAAAGATCATGCCCAATTTATCTTCATAAGTTATTTGAAAAATTGTTTCCAAACAATTTTACAAATGTGAATATTGTGAAATAATTAGTCCATATAAGCCTGGTCCATAATTCATCATTTTTTCATTTTGAAAGCAGTAAGTTTTATTAGAGCTAAATTTTAGAGTAAAGGACATTAATATTTGAAGTGTCTTTATACATTTCATAAATCTTTAAGATAGTTGCTTTCTCTATATAGTCACCAGTATCAAAGGAGCATCTCATCAAGATTGGGTACCATTGTTTGTACAAAAGAAAAGAGAATAAATCAGTTTATTTGGGCAATGTTTTTAGTATTGATGCGTAAGTCTCTTGCAAATTATATAAACTCTTTCAAACTTGTTGCTGTACTTGTCAACCACATTAGCACTTCAATGACTTCAAACAAGTTTACTCAAGATGTTCTTGGCTTTTCCTAAAGCTCCTCCAGAAAACCAGTTCTAAGAATAGCTCATTTTTTCTTAAAGTAAAACACATTGCATGCTTTTCTATGCTCCATTTATAGGATATTTCATTTGCTACACTTCATATATCTGGAGAATTTTTCAATGGTAGAGAATCAGTGACTATAAAGTGTATAACACAATTAGTAGAAGAAATAAAATTGTTAGAACACATACTATCTTTCTTGCAGAGAGAAACCCTATGGTCATATGCATAGTTAGTAAATTTTCTGGTCTCCTATGCAGGTAGAAGCGGCTATATGGCACTTCCTTTCTGTTTTGAATATACACATGATATTTACATCTGCAGAAGCTATTTTGTGACAAGAGACGAGAGGATGTGGACTGAAAAGATTCAAAGAGTTTTGCCAGCCACATTGATAAGCTGATCCAAATCAGCAACTGCTAACCTCTAAACTACTTGTTAGCTAGAAAAACAAACCTCTCTTTGATTGTCATTTTTAATTCAGTTTTATATTACTTGCAGCAATGAGTAAAAGTGAAAGTGAAGTCGTTCAGTCGTGCCCAACTCTTTGCGACCCCGTGGACTGTAGCCTACCAGGCTCCTCCGTCCATGGGATTCTCCAGGCAAGAATACTGGAGTGGGTTGCCATTTCCTTCTCCAAGGGAATCTTCCTGACCCAGGGATAGAACCCAGGTCTCCCACATTGTAGGCAGACACTTTAACCTCTGAGCCACCATGGAATAAGCAATTCTAATTATTGCAAGTGAACCTTACCAGTGATGAATTTTACTTCAGTTCTGTGATCCTGGAAAACAGTAAAGAAACTCACTCACTCTTTGTGTTCCAGAAAACAGCTTACCACTAACAAACCACCTTTCCCCCAGGCTTTGGATGAGAGTCGTATACAAACCCCTTGTTCACTTGTCACAAAGCCAGACGCAATGCCTCTAAATTCCCTTTCTATGTCCCATTAATGATCAGCTAAACTGCTTACTCTACTGACCAATAGTAGCAAAATGCTTGTTAGCCGAACTAAAGTGTCTGTCCTCCCTCCAGGCCCCTAAACTTGGCCCAGCCTCAGCCTGAGCAGCATCAAATCCAGCCACCATTGAGAACAGATTGGCTCCAGGGTAAAAAATTCTCTGTTACATTCTCCAGTCAGATCACCTTCATTTCACTCCCGCACATGTGGCTTCAGCCTTGCTGACTTAAAAAAGACCTTTCTGCCTCACTCCTGGGACACTCTGAAGTTTATGGTCAAAGCTTTCTCCCTACTATGATAATCCCCAACCCTTGGCAAATAATCGTTTTGAATGAAAGTCCTCTTACTAAGTGAAAGGTTTTTTTTTTTTTTTTTTTTTTGACTTTAAAGTATACTGTTAAATACTTTAAATATAAATACTCTATTAAAATACTTAAAGAAACACTACTGGCTATAGTACATTTATTTATCCTCAGCAGAATAAATTATGTAACAGGTAATGTGTTTGTATATGAGAAATGTCCAAATGTCATAAAGCTTGCATTTGACATTTGCAATTCCTGCACAGGAGCAATTTCTACAGAGGAGTAATCCCCACCATTCCTATACCCTGCAGCCTGACCTAGAGAAAGGTATCACTCATTCTTTTCAGTTATGGTGTTTATCTGTATTTACATAACTAACTACTAGACAGCCTTGATACACATCTCTCTAATCCTGTCAGTATGCACTTGAGTGTGCACTGAATTTCCTTTGCCTCTCCTAGAAGAGCTCATTTCCATTCTTCATGGGCCAGGAAGCCTCTCAAATCTACCACTGTGGCAGTTATACAACACCAACCTTCTATTGCATGCATGCAATATATATGCAGAAGGTATGAAAAATAGACATTTTTCATTAAGGAAAATCACTCCTAATGGCAGGTGTCAAAGCTGCAGCTGCCACTGGGAAGTATGTACCATGACAGTTAAGAAGAAAGACAGCTGACTAAATCTGATTCAATATTTGATATCTCTCCAAAAACACATGGCAAATTTAATCCTGAAGGACTTGCAGAGAACTAGGTAAAATAACACTGATAGTTAATGTTTACTGCATCCTTGTTGAACACCAGGCCCTGGGCTGAGTGCTTTACAGGGGTCCCCTCACTCAATGTATACAATGAAAACATGAGGTATAGACCATTAGTAAACTCATTTATAGACAACAAGAAAGAGGTTTAAAGAAGTTCTGAGAAATTCTTGGAAAAGTTAGTTCTGTAGAGATAAGAAGCAGCTTGGTGTTTGTCTGGAATTGGAAATGGGAACAGCAAGGGACTGTAAATGAGCAAGACATGTCTTTGGAGGTTACACAAAAGTTCCAAACTTAAACTCCAGTGAATGTTGCATAACATCACAAATTTACTAAAAATCATTGAATTGTGCACTTTAAATGAAAAAGAATTTATAGGACTTAATAAGTCTGTAAGGTTTTTAATTATATTATGAAACTTTCCCAATGTCACACAACTAAGGAACCTGACTTGAAGTTCATTAGTTGCAGCAGAACCTGGACTTATAGCCAGCGATGTGATGGCAGAGATCAAAGTGTATTATCCTGCCTTCAGAGTCACTGACCTCTTCCAACATATTATTAGGTAAACAATAAGCAGTTGGAGTGCACTCAGCCACAGCCAGGGTACCTTATAATTTATCATTTCAACCATAACTCTTTCAAATGACAGGGGTGTTATTATATTTTTCAACAGGAAAAGGGTAAGCTAAGCCTATGGTAGATATGTTGGGACACAGATCACTCTAGCTATAGCTCACAGCCAAACACCTTTTAATTTATTAGGTACTTCAAAATGTATCTTCCAATTGGATCCCTGTACAAATTTGGCAGGGAAGGATTTCTTTCCACTTTATAGACTCAGCTAGGGTTTTAGGTTCATAAATCCTTAACTGACAGAGCAATTTGGCAACAAAACTACACTTTAAACTGGGGGTTGCTGAATCTGCCATGTTAGCTATTATTGAACAGTTTACAATCTAAGAATAGATTTTACATTTTAAATAGTTATAAAAGTCTGTACAAAATAACCATCATTTTGCCTTTTAGCCTGTAAAGCCTAAAATATTTTCTATTTGGCTCTTACAGGGAAAAAAAAATGACAATCTTGGCTTTAGATGATTGCCACCATCCATTCTAAAACAACAACCCAGGAAAGCTCTGAATTACTAGAGTCATGTTGCAATTCCACATACAGGAGAGGAATCTGTGTCATAAGTCCCAAATATATTATATTTTATTTTGAATCACATGGAAGCTTATTATTTAAGTTCAGGCTGCCCTTCAAGTAAATATGTCAATCTTTAGCAAACTATACAAGATAAATACCAAAAATATTAAATATATCATATTCAAAGAGAAAAATAAAATCTTGAAAGAAGCCATGGAAGGGAGGATGGGGAGCACTTTATCAATTGAGGAATATAGATGGAAATTATAGCAGACATCCCATCAGAAACCTGACAAAAAGAGAATGGAATGAAATATATAGCATTTTGAAAGAAATAAGTCACCGACCTAGGGTTTTATATCCAATAAAAGTGTTCTTCATAACTGAAGAAAAAATAAAAAAAACTTTTCAAACAAATAAAAACTGAGCAAGCAGCAGATCACCTGCTCTGAAAGAAATGCTAAAAGAAGTTTGTCAGGGAGAAAAAAATAATTTAGGTCAGGAACTCAGATCTACATAGCATAAAATGTGCCTGTTTTAGCCTTACAGTTTCTAGAAGGCATGGACTTTGTCTTGTTCATCAGGCATTACTGGAGCTCAGCAAAATACTGGCATACAATAGGTCCTGAAAGACTGGTTGGATAGATTATGAACCAATATTCTGGAGTTTTTCTCTCACTAGAGTATATTCAGACAACCCAAAGGCAGACACGGAAAGATGTATTTCCTACACTAAACGCCAAGATAAGGAAGTTGTATTATATTTCTTAGCTTTTTTATATCTTAACAACACATTAAAGGTCCCAGGCTAAAATTCAAAGTTCTATATTCACATGATTCTTCCTTTCTTACAAAAATATATTCATCTGCATGGTTTCCATGGAGAGCAAAATAGTTTGCCAAAATAGTGTCGGGAGTGGTGAGCTTGTGAAGTAACAAAGTACCCCCACTGGAGAGCCTGATAGAATTCTCCTTCTGCTCATAGGTGATGATTTTGATGTTAAAGGCAGGTTGGAAGACCAAACAAGAACCATTTTCTATGTGACATTGCCCCAGTTCAAGCCCTGATTAGCCCAGGTATTGGTGTAATAACACATCTAAAGATCCAGAATGTCTAGCTCCTTCCAACAAGTCACCTTAACCGTCAAGGTGTCCCAAGGCCCAGTGATAATAAAAGCTCTGGTTGGTTAATAGCCACCTGGTGTGATCTGATGCAAGGATGTAAGGAAAGGCAGAGTGACAGCACAAAGTTATACCTGCAGACAAATGTGCAGAATCCTCTCAGCTCTCTCACTTCATTTCCTCAAAGCCACATCTTAGGACCCGCATCTTCATACTGCCTCCTACCACACCTCCCAGCTGAAGGAGAACTGAGGCTCTGACATGTCTACCCAGTTGTGTCTTCAGGGATGGTGGAATAGGACAGAAAGAGACACGCAGAGGGGGGTGGCCTCAATCAGTAGCAGGAAGGAGGAGGAGGCTGCATATGATTTTCAGTTTTAAACCTGGTGACCCTACCCATGAGTAAATAGGCTCCATAAGTGTCCTGCGTGCAAAAAATTGTTCCGTGAATCACGCTGGTACATAGAAGGGTGGGGGAAGGGAGAAGAATAGTCCCATTATCCAGAAGTAAAGAAAACAATGACGCTATCAGATTATGATTCTACCTGGAGAATGAGAGTGGAAGTTTCTCTTTCATGGGGGTAAATGGCAATTACATATTTGCTTCCCTCTGAAAGGCCAAACTTCCTCTCAGCCCAGCCTGGCGAACCACAGAGTTTTCCCAGAGAGGCCAGGCTCCTAATAGTTTAATAGGTTAACAACAAAGGAAAGAACAGTCCCTGAGAAAGTGTGATGTGCTCCTCACTAAACTTACTGATTAGAAGATCTATGAAAGGCTAAAAGCAGCTTTACTTCACAATGAAAGACATCTAAAAAAACATAAGAAGTCAAACCATCAGCCAGACTTTTGTATTTTGCTGCACTGAAGGTCTTGTGGGATCTCAGTTCCGCTATCAGAGATCAAATCTGTGACCCCAGCAATGAAAGCACGGAGTCCTATCCCCTGGATCACCAGGAAATTCCCCAGATCTTTTTATACCAACATTTCCCTGGCCTAAATCAATGACGTGCTTGCTGCACATGATCTGTACGCTGGTTTCACATGATCTGCTGTCATGTCACCATTTCTACGGGCACGGGAACCAACCTAAAGCTCCAGGGAGACCTGACTGAAGATCCCTGGGAAAGCTTTTGTAAGTGACCCATGGCCCTGCTCTGCCAGGAGAATTTCTCAACATTGTTCAGGGAACCTCATGCACTACCAACTGGCGACTATTTTAAAAATCAGAGAGAGTGAGTCTTAAAGTGGATGTTGCCCTTGTCTCAGATACTCTTTTACTTTCACTTTTATCTTTGAGTCCCCACTGTTTATCAACTCCTGCTTCCAAACTCAGAACCCTCTTGAGCACCATGCAAGAGGCCCCTCATACATCAGTTGTCCTCAAATCTGATCCCTGGACCAGGAGTCTCAACATAAGTTGTTGTTGTTCAGTTGCTCAGTCATGTCCAACTCCTTGTGACCCTATGAACTATAGCATACCAGGTTTCCCTGTCCTTCACCATCTCTTGGAGCATGCTCAAACTCATGTCCATTGAGTTGATGATGCCAACCAATCATCTCATCCTCTGTCTTCCCCTTCTCCTCCTGCCTTCAATGCTTCCCAGTATCAGGGTGTTTTCTAATGAGTTGGCTCTTTGCATCAGGTGGCCAAAGTATTAGAGCTTCAGAGTCAGTATCAGTCTTTCCAATAAATATTCAGGACTGATTTCCTTTAAAACTGACTAGTTTGATCTCCTTGCAGTCCAAGGGACTCTCAAGAGTCTTCTCCAACACCACAGTTCAAAAGCATCAATTCTTTGGTGCTCAGCCTTCTTTATGGTCAAACTCTCACATCTGTACATGACTACTGGAAAAACCATAGCTTTAACTGTATGGACCTTTGTTTGAAAAGTAGTGTCTCTGCTTTTTAATATGCTGTCTAGGTTTGCGTTCCAAGGAGCAAGCGTCTTTTAATTTCATGGCTGTAGTCACCATGTACAGTGATTTTGGAGCCAAAGAAAATAAAATCTATCACGGTTTCCATTGCTTCCCCATCTATTTACCATGAAGTGGTGGGACTGGATACCATGATCTTCATTTTTAGAATGTTGACTTTTAAGCCAGTTTTTTCACTCTCCTCTTTCACCTTCATCAAGAGGCTCTTTAGTTCCCCTTCCATTTCTACCATAAGGGTGGAGTCATCTGCATATCTGAGACTGTTGATACTTCTCCTGGCAATCTTGATTCCAGCTTGTGCTTCATACAACCCAACATTGTGCATGATGTACTCTGCATTGAAGTTAAATAAACAGGATGACAATATACAGCCTTGACATTCTCCTTTCCCAATTTGGAACCAGTCCATTGTTTCTTGTCTGGTTCTAACTTTTGCTTCTTAACCTGCATACAGGTTTCACAGGAAGCAAGTAAGGTGGTCTGGCATTCCCATCTCTTTAAGAATTTTCCAGTTTGTTGTGATCCACACAAGATGGGAAGTGAGTGCAATTGTCTGATTGTTAGCACATTCTTTAGTACTACCTTTCTTGGGAACTGGGATGAGGATTGACCTTTTCCAGTCCTGTAGCCACTGTTAGGTCTTCCAGATTTGCTGACACATTGAATGCAGCACCTTGATAGAATCATCCTTTAGGGTTTTGAATAGTTCTCTGCTGCGCGGGTGCAGGAGGGCCGAGAGGAGCTACTCCACATTCAAGGTCAGGAGGGGCGGCCATGAGGAGATACCCCTCATCCCAGGTAAGGAGCAGCGGCTGCGCTTTCCTGGAGCAGCCATGAAGAGATACCCTACGTCCAAGGTAAGAGAAACCCAAGTAAGACAGTAGGTGTTGTGAGAGGGCATCAGAGGGCAGAAACCCTAAAACCATAATCACAGAAAACTAGCCAATCTAATCACAGGACCACAGTCTTGTCTAATTCAATGAAACTAAGCCATGCCATGTGGGGCCATCCAAGATGATCAGGTCATGGTGGAGAGGTCTGACAGAATGTGGTCCACTGGAGAAGAGAATGGCAAACCATTTCAGTATTCTTGCCTTGAGAACCCCATGAACAATATGAGAAGGCAAAATGATAGGATACTGAAAGAGGAACTCCCCAGGTCAGTAGGTACCCAATATGCTACTAGAGATCAGTAGAGAAATAACTCCAGAAACAATGAAGAGAGGGAGCCAAAGCAGAAACAATACCCAGTTGTGGATGGGACTGGTGATAGAAGCAAGGACCAATGCTATAAAGAGCAATATTGCGTAGGAACCTGGAACGTTAGGTCCATGAATCAAAGCAAATTGGAAGTGGCCAAACAGGAGATGGCAAGAGTGAATGTCGACATTCTAGGAATCAGCGAACTAAAATGGACTGGAGTGGGTGAATTTAACTCAGATGACCATTATATCTACTACTGCAGGCAGGAATCCCTAGAAGAAATGGAGCAGCCACCATAGTCAACAAAAGAGTCCAAAATGCAGTACTTGGATGCAATCTCAGAAACGACAGAATGATCTCTGTTCATTTCCAAGGCAAACCATTCAATATCACAGTAACCCAAGTCTATGCCCCAACCAGTATTGCTGAAGAAGCTGAAGTTGAAGGTTCCATGAAGACCTACAAGAGTTTTAGAACTAACACCCAAAAAAGATGTCCTTTTTATTATAGGGGACTGGAATGCAAATTTAGGAAATCAAGAAACACCTGCAGTAACAGGCAAATGTGGCCTTGGAGTACAGAGTGAAGCAGGGCAATGGCTAGTAGAGTTTTGCCAAGAGAATGCACTGGTCATAGCAAACATCCTCTTCCAACAACACAAATGATAACTTTCCACATGGACATCACCACATGGTCAACACCAAAATCAGATTGATTATATTCTTTGCAACCAAAGATGGAGAAGCTCTATACAGTCAGCAAAAACAAGATGAGGAGCTTACTGTGGCTAAGATCATGAACTCCTTTATTGCAAAATTCAGACTTAAATTGAAGAAAGTGGGGAAAACCACGAGGCCATTCAGGTATGACCTAAATCAGATCCCTTAAAATTATACAGTGAACGTGAGAAATAGATTCAAGGGACTAGATCTGATAGACAGAGTGCCTGATGAACTATGGACGGAGGTTTGTGACACTGTACAGGAGACAGGGATCAAGACCATCCCCAAGAAAAAGAAATGCAAAAAAGCAAAATAGCTGTCTGAGGAGGCCTTACAAATATCTGTGAAAAGAAGAGAAGTGAAAAGCAAAGGAGAAAAGGAAAGATATACCCATTTGAATGCAGAGTTGCAAAGAACATCAAGGAGAGATAAGAAAGCCTTCCTTAGTGATCAGTCCAAAGAAATAGAGGAAAACAATAGAATGGGAAAGACTAAAGATCTCTCCAAGAAAATTAGAGATACCAAGGGAACATTTCATGCAAAGATGGGCTCAATAAAGGACAGAAATGGTATAGACCTAACAGAAGCAGAAGTTATTAAGAAGAGGTGGCAAGAATACACAGAAGAACTATTCAAAAAAGATCTTCATAACCCAGACAACCACAATGGTGTGATCACTCACACTCACCTAGAGCCAGACATCCTGGAATGTGAACTCAAGTGGGCCTTAGGAAGCATCACTACAAACAAAGCTAGTGGAAGTGATGGAATTACAGTTGAGCTATTTCAAATCCTCAAAGATGATGCTGAGAAAGTGCTGCACTCAATATGTCAGAAAATTTGGAAAACTCAACAGTGGCCAGAGGACTGGAAAGATCACTTTTCATTCCAATCCCAAAGAAAGGCAATGCCAAAGAATGCTCAAACTACCACACAATTGCACTCATCTCACATGCTAGTAAAGTAATGCTCAAAATTCTCCAAGCCAGAGGTCAGCAATACGTGAACCGTGAACTTCCAGATGTTCAAGCTGGTTTTAGAAAAGGCAGAGGAACCAGAGTTCAAATTGCCAACATCTTTTGGATCATCAAAAAGCAAAAGATTTCCAGGAAAACATCTATTTCTGCTTTATTGACTATGCCAAAGCCTTTGACTGTGTGGATCATAACAAACTGTGGAAAATTCTGAAAGAGATGGGAATACCAGACCACCCGACCTGCCACTTGAGAAATCTGTATGCAGGTCAGGAAGCAATAGTTAGAACTGGACATGGAACAACAGACTGATTCTAAATAGGAAAAGGAGTATGTCAAGGCTGTATACTGTCACCCTGCTTATTTAACTTACATGCAGAGTACATCATGAGAAATGCTGGGCTGGAGGAAGCACAAGATGGAATCAAGATTGCTGGGAGAAATATCACTAACCTCAGATATGCAGATGACACCACCCTTATGGCAGAAAGTGAAGAAGAACTAAAAAGCCTCTTGATGAAAATGGAAGAGGAGAGTGAAAAAGTTGGCTTAAAACTTAACATTCAGAAAACTAAGATTATGACATCCAGTCCATCACTTCATGTCATGTATATGGGGAAACAGTGGAAACAGTGCAGACTTTTATTTTTTTCTGCTTCAAAATCACTGCAGATGGTGACTGCAGCCATCAAATTAAAAGATGCTTGCTCCTTGAAAGGAAAGTTATGACCAACCTAGACAGCATATTGAAAAGCAGAGACATTATTTTGCAACAAAAGTCCTTCTAGTCAAGGCTATGGTTTTTCCAATATTCATGTATGGATGTGAGACTTGGGAGTGCCGAAGAATTGATGCTTTTGAACTGTGGTGTTAGAGAAGACTCTTGAGAAACTCTTGGACTGCAAGGAGATCCAACCAGTCCATCCTTAAGCAAATCAGTCCTGAATATTCATTGGAAGACCTGATGTTGAAGTTGAAACTCCAATACTTTGGCCACCTGATGTGATGAACTGACTCAGTGGAAAAGAGCCTGATGCTGGGAAAGACTGAAGGCAGGAGGAGAAGGGGATGACAGAGGATGAGATGGTTGGATGGCATCACTGACTCAATGGACATGAGTTTGAGTAAACTCTGGGAGTTGGTAACAGACAGAATGTCCTGGTGTACTGCAGTCCATGGGGTCACAAAGAGTCAGACACGATTGAGTGACTGAACTACCAGACTCACTCCCATAATATAAATTTTAAGATAACAGGATTAGTCATAAGGTTTTCAAGAAGGAGAAACTGTCCACAAACAGGATACATTGTTGTTATATAATCTTTAGTACAAAGTTAAGCTGAGTTGTTTTGTTGTGTAATCATCGCCTCTGGGCTTAAAGAAAAAAAATGTTTTACCTGACTAAGACTAAGGAATGTAGAAGAAGAAGAAGAAAAAAAAAGTTTGCCCTTTTCTCCTCCTTGAGAATTCCAGACCCCTATCTCCTCTTTGAGAGCCCCAGATCCCTCTCTCCTCCTCGGGGACCCCAGACTTCTTATCAACCTATCTAGAAATTGAGTCTCTCTTTACTATTAGTTTATTCTCATCATCGAATATGGTGTATCGTTCATTCATTGAAGCAGCGGCTCTGACTTCCTGCTCTGAGGCAGTGCCTGCCAGGGCAACTACATAGGAGGCATTTGATGAGTATCTCCTGAGTAAATGACAACCCACTCCAGTATTCTTGCCTGGAACATCCCATGGACAGAGAATCCTGGCAGGCTACAGTCCATGGGGTCGCAAGAGTCAGACATGACTTAGCAAGTAAAACACCACCACATCCTGAGTAAATTAACGAGAGCGTGCGAGCGTGGTGGAGCAGAAATGACTATCTGACTCTAACCCATGTTCTTCCCACAATACCACTTGGAATAGCACGTAGCGGCTTTGCATTAGTTTTGCTTAGTTTGGGGAAAGAGAAGATACTTCTAAATTGAAGCAAGCTTTATATTGTGGTACTGAGCTTATCAAAGTAGACTGGTTCATGTCTGGTTACTAGTTATGAGGTCTTATAGGGCTCACTTAACAACCCTCGTTGTTGGTCTAATACCATCTGTAAAGTAGGAAAAGAAGTCTATATCTGTCTATCTTCTAGAATTCTGAAGAGGGATAAGTGAAAACGTATATGCAATAAGATTTTGCATATTAAAGTACCATGTAAAGATAAGTTATTACCATTACAACATGAGGAGGAAAAAAAGGAAAGGTGAGAAGAGGGAAGCTGAAAAAAGAAAAGAAAGTAAAAGAAAAGTGAAAAGAAAATGTGATGGTGTTGGACAGAATGGTTTCTAAGATTTTCTAAGTCTAAAATTCTCTGATTCAATAGAAAGAGAAAAGAAAAATATTATCAAAATATTGTCTATCAAAGTAGCAATTTGTCCAAGAATAAAATTCAGTATTATTTGTATCTACTAAAACCACAATCTGTTTTAGTTTAAAATATACATACTTTTTGTTACATTCCAAGCTCTTTCAAATGCCTCTACTCTTATTTTAGTCTTTTTAATTCATGTAAAAGTAGCTTTCTTACAGTATCATTTAGATCATGATCACGTCTCATTGTGGCTTCTTAACTAATTGTACATAGCTATATATGATCCAAACTCATAGCAGATTATTCTCTAGGGAGTACCAAGCTTGGTTCTACTGGATAAAGGCTGCTGAAAAGTCTGAGAAGGGGGACTCTCTGATTCTTCTCAATCTACAAATTCCAAATAATAAATCCTTGATGAAGCAGCTGGTATGATTTGTATGTAAGCCATGATGAACTGCCATTATCATGATCAGGACATTCATCCACTGAACATCCGCCTTACTCAGCAAACATTTGGCAAGAACTTTGATGACAAGGGTAACCTACTGCAGCAAACTCCAGCAATCCAACAATCTTTATTTGATTACCTGTCTCAGCTTCCCCTTATAGGTCTTACATTAACAAAAATGGGGAGAGACAGTTAAAATCAAGGGACTCATTACAGCAGGGTGGAAATCTTTTTTTTTTTTTTTATTAGTTGGAGGCTAATTACTTCACAACATTTCAGTGGGTTTTGTCATACATTGATATGAATCAGCCATAGATTTACACGTATTCCCCATCCCGATCCCCCCTCCCACCTCCCTCTCCACCCGATTCCTCTGGGTCTTCCCAGTGCACCAGGCCCGAGCACTTGTCTCATGCATCCCACCTGGGCTGGTGATCTGTTTCACCATAGATAGTATACATGCTGTTCTTTTGAAATATCCCACCCTCACCTTCTCCCACAGAGTTCAAAAGTCTGTTCTGTATTTCTGTGTCTCTTTTTCGGTTTTGCATATAGGGTTATCGTTGCCATCTTTCTAAATTCCATATATATGTGTTAGTATGCTGTAATGTTCTTTATCTTTCTGGCTTACTTCACTCTGTATAAGGGGCTCCAGTTTCATCCATCTCATTAGGACTGATTCAAATGAATTCTTTTTAATGGCTGAGTAATATTCCATGGTGTATATGTACCACAGCTTCCTTATCCATTCATCTGCTGATGGGCATCTAGGTTGCTTCCATGTCCTGGCTATTATAAACAGTGCTGCGATGAACATTGGGGTGCATGTGTCTCTTTCAAATCTGGTTTCCTTGGTGTGTATGACCAGAAGTGGGATTGCTGGGTCATATGGCAGTTCTATTTCCAGTTTTTTAAGAAATCTCCACACTGTTTTCCATAGCGGCTGTACTAGTTTGCATTCCCACCAACAGTGTAAGAGGGTTCCCTTTTCTCCACACCCTCTCCAGCATTTATTGCTTGTAGACTTTTGGATAGCAGCCATCCTGACTGGTGTGTAATGGCACCTCATTGTGGTTTTGATTTGCATTTCTCTAATAATGAGTGATGTTGAGCATCTTTTCATGTGTTTGTTAGCCATCTGTATGTCTTCTTTGGAGAAATGTCTGTTTAGTTCTTTGGCCCATTTTTTGATTGGGTCATTTATTTTTCTGGAATTGAGCTGCAGGAGTTGCTTGTATATTTTTGAGATTAACCCTTTGTCTGTTTCTTCATTTGCTATTATTTTCTCCCAATCTGAGGGCTGTCTTTTCACCTTACTTATAGTTTCCTTTGTAGTGCAAAAGCTTTTAAGTTTCATTAGGTCCCATTTGTTTAGTTTTGCTTTTATTTCCAATATTCTGGGAGGTGGGTCATAGAGGATCTTGCTGTGATTTATGTCGGAGAGTGTTTTGCCTATGTTCTCCTCTAGGAGTTTTATAGTTTCTGGTCTTACATGTAGATCTTTAATCCATTTTGAGTTTATTTTTGTGTATGGTGTTAGAAAGTGTTCTAGTTTCATTCTTTTACAAGTGGTTGACCAGTTTTCCCAGCACCACTTGTTAAAGAGGTTGTCTTTCTTCCATTGTATATCCTTGCCTCCTTTGTCAAAGATAAGGTGTCCATAGGTTCGTGGATTTATCTCTGGGCTTTCTATTCTGTTCCTTTGATCTATATTTCTGTCTTTGTGCCAGTACCATACTGTCTTGGTGACTGTGGCTTTGTAGTAGAGCCTGAAGTCAGGCAGGTTGATTCCTCCAGTTCCATTCTTCTTTCTCAAGATTACTTTGGTTATTCGAGGTTTTTTGTATTTCCATACAAATTGTGAAATTCTTTGGTCTAGTTCTGTGAAAAATACCGTTGGTAGCTTGATAGGGATTGCATTGAATCTATAGATTGCTTTGGGTAGAATAGCCATTTTGACAATATTGATTCTTCCAATCCATGAACACGGTATGTTTCTCCATCTGTTTGTGTCCTCTTTGATTTCTTTCATCAGTGTTTTATAGTTTTCTATGTATAGGTCTTTTGTTTCTTTAGGTAGATATACTCCTAAGTATTTTATTCTTTTTGTTGCAATGGTGAATGGTATTGTTTCCTTAATTTCTCTTTCTGTTTTTTCATTGTTAGTATATAGGAATGCAAGGGATTTCTGTGTGTTAATTTTATATCCTGCAACTTTACTATATTCATTGATTAGCTCTAGTAATTTTCTGGTAGAGTCTTTAGGGTTTTCTATGTAGAGGATCATGTCATCTGCAAACAGTGAGAGTTTCACTTCTTCTTTTCCTATCTGGATTCCTTTTACTTCTTTTTCTGCTCTGATTGCTGTAGCCAAAACTTCCAACACTATGTTGAATAGTAGTGGTGAGAGTGGGCACCCTTGTCTTGTTCCTGATTTCAGGGGAAATGCTTTCAATTTTTCACCATTGAGGGTGATGCTTGCTGTGGGTTTGTCATATATTTTATTTTTTTAATTTTTATTTATTTTATTTTTATTTTTATTTATTTTATTTTATTTTTATTATGTTGAGGTATGTTCCTTCTATTCCTGCTTTTTGGAAAGTTTTAATCATAAATGAGTGTTGAATTTTGTCAAAGGTTTTCTCTGCATCTATTGAGATAATCATATGGTTTTTATCTTTCAATTTGTTAATGTGGTGTATTACATTGATTGATTTGTGGATATTAAAGAATCCTTGCATTCCTGGGATAAAGCCCACTTGGTCGTGGTGTATGATTTTTTTAATATGTTGTTGGATTCTGTTTGCTAGAATTTTGTTAAGGATTTTTGCATCTATGTTCATCAGTGATATTGGCCTGTAGTTTTCTTTTTTTGTGGCATCTTTGTCTGGTTTTGGAATTAGGGTGATGGTGGCCTCATAGAATGAGTTTGGAAGCTTACCTTCATCTGCAATTTTCTGGAAGAGTTTGAGTAAGATAGGTGTTAGCTCTTCTCTAAATTTTTGGTAGGATTCAGCTGTGAAGCCATCTGGTCCTGGGCTTTTGTTTGCTGGAAGATTTTTGATGACAGTTTCGATTTCCTTGCTTGTGATGGGTCTGTTAAGATCTTCTATTTCTTCCTGGTTCAGTTTTGGAAAGTTATACTTTTCTAAGAATTTGTCCATTTCATCCAAGTTGTCCATTTTATTGGCATAGAGCTGCTGGTAGTAGTCTCTTATGATCCTTTGTATTTCAGTGTTGTCTGTTGTGATCTCTCCATTTTCATTTCTAATATTGTTAATTTGGTTCTTCTCTCTTTGTTTCTTAATGAGTCTTGCTAATGGTTTGTCAATTTTGTTTATTTTTTCAAAAAACCAGCTTTTAGCTTTGTTGATTTTTGCTATGGTCTCTTTAGTTTCTATTGCATTTATTTCTGCCCTGATTTTTAAGATTTCTTTCCTTCTGCTAACCCTGGGATTGGGGAAGGTTCATAGCATTACAGGCTTACATCAAGAAACAAGAAAAAAGACAAATGAATAACCTAACTCTACACCTAAAGCAATTAGAGAAGGAAGAAATGAAATCTTTTGATGATTATTAAGAAATAAGATGACTGATGTGGCTATTGATGGTCTGAAGTAAAGGTCTTAATGTAGATTTTCAAAAGTCAGGTGGTATAGTCATTTTCACAATATTGATTCTTCCTACCCAAGAACGTGGAATATCTCTCCATCTCTTTATATCATCTTTGATTTCTTTCATCAGTGTCTTATCGTTTTCTGTGTATAGTTCTTCTGTCTCCTTAGGTGAGTTTATTCCTAGATATTTAATTCTTTTTGTTGCAATGGTGAATTGAATTGATTCCTTTATTTCTTTATGTTTTTCATTGTTAGTATATGGAAATGCAAGTGATTTCTGTGTATTGATTTTGTATCCTGAAATTTTGCTAAATTCACTGATTAGCTGTAGTAATTTTCTGATACTATCTTTAGGGTTTTCTACATGCAGTATCATGTCATATGCAAGCATTGAGAGCTTTACTTCTTTTTTTCCAATTTGGATTCCTTTTATTTATTTTTCTCCTTTGCTTGCTTTAGCTAGGATTTCCAGAAGTATGCTGAATAATAGTGGCAAAAGTGAACATGCCTGTCTTGTTCCTGATCTTAGGGGGAATGCTTTCAGTTTTTCATCATTGAGAATAATGCTTGCTGTAGGCTTAACATATATGGCCTTTACTGTGTTGAGGTAGGTTCCTTGTATGCCCATTTTTTGAAGAATTTTAAACATAAATGAGTGCTGAATTTTGTCAAAGGCTTTTTTTGCACCTATTGAGATGATCATATGGTTTTTATCTTTCAATTTGTTAATATGGTGTATCACATTGATTGATTTGCATATATTGAAGAATCCTTGCATCCCTGGGATAAACCCAATTTGATCATGGTGTATGAATTTTTTATGTGTTGCTGAATTCTGTTTACTAAAATTTTGTAGAGGATTTTTGCATCTACGTTCATCAGTGATATTGGCTTGTAGTTCTCAGTTTTTTATGTTGTCTTTGTCTGGTTTTGGTATCAGAGTGATAGTGACCTCATATAATGAATTTGGAAGTGTTCCTTCCTCTGCAATTTTTTGAAAGAGTTTTAGAAGGATAGGCATTAGCTCTTCTCTAAATGTTTGATAGAATTCTCCTGTGAAGCCATCTGGTCCTGGGCTTTTGTTTTTTGGGAGATTTTTTATCACCATTTCAATTTCAGTGCTTGTAATTGGGTTGTTCATAATTGCTATTTCTTCCTGGTTCAGTCTTGGAAGATTGACCTTTTCTAAGAATCTGTCCATTGCTTCCATGTTATCCATTTTATTGCCACATAGTTGTTCACAATAGTCTCTTAAAATCCTTTGTATTTTTGCACTGTCTGCTGTAACCTCTCCTTTTTCATTTCTAATTTTGTTGATTTTATTCTTCTGTCTTTTTTCTTGATGAGTCTGGCTAAAGTTTTGTCAATTTGGTTTATCTTCTCAAAGAACCAGCTTTTAGTTTTATTAATCTTTACTATTGTTTCTCTTATTTCTTTCTCATTTATTTCTGCTTGGATCCCTATGATTTCTTTCCTTTTACTAATTTTGGGGTTTTTTTTGTTTGTTTGTTCTTCTTCCAGTTGTTTTAGGTGTAAATTTAGCTTGTCTATTTGATGTTTTTCTTATTTCTTGACATAGAATTATATTGCTATAACTTTCCCTCTTAGGACTGCTTTTGCTGCATCCCATAGGTTTTGAGTTATTGTGTTTTTAATGTGATCCCTATCAAATTACCAAAGGCATTTTTCACAGAACTAGAACAAAGAAATTTCACAATTCATATGGAAACACAAAAGACCCCGAATAGCCAAGGCAGTCTTGAGAAAAAATGGAGCTGGAGGAATCAGCCTTCCTGACTTCAGATTATTCTACAAAGCTACAGTCATCAAGACAGCATGGTACTGGCACAAAAACAGAAATACAGTACAATGGAACAAGATAGAGAACCTAGAGATAAACCCATGCACCTATGGGTACCTTATATTTGACAAAGGAGGCAAGAATATACAACGGGGCAAAGATAACCTCTTCAATAAATGGTGCTGGGAAAACTGGACAGCTACACATAAAAGAGTGAAAAGAACACTTCCTAACACCATACACAAAGATAAACTCAAAATGGATTAAAGATCTAAATGTAAGACCAGAAACTATAAAACTCTTAGAGGAAAATATAGGCAGGACTCTCGATGATATAAATCAAAGCAAGATCCTCTATGACCCACCTCCTAGAGTAATGGAAATAAAAACAAAAGTAAACAAGTGGGACCTGATTATAAATTTAAAAGCTTTTTCACAGCAAAGGAGACTATAAGCAAGGTGAAAAGACAAACCTCAGAATGGAAGAAAATAATAGCAAATGAAACAACAGACAAAGGATTAATTTCCAAAATATACAAGCAGTTCATACAACTCAATACCAGAAAAACAAACAACCCAGTGAAAAAGTGGGAAAAAGACCTAAACAGACATTTCTCCAAAGAAGCCACACAGGTGGTTAACAAACGCATGAAAAGATGCTCAGCATCACTCATTATTAGAGAAATGCAAATCAAAACTACAATGAGATATCACCTCACACCGGTCAGAATGGCCATCATCAAAAAGTACAAACAACAAATGCTGGAGAGGGTGTGGAGAAAAGGGAACACTCTTGCACTGTTGGTGGGAATGTAAATTGATACAGCCACTATGGAAGACAGTATGGAGATTCTTTAAGAAACCAGGAATAAAGACACAATATGACCCAGCAATCCCACTCCTAGGCATAAATCCTGAGAAAACCAAAACTGAAAGAGAAACGTGTATCCCATTGTTCATTGCAGCACTATTTACAGTAGCTAGAACATGGTAGCAACCTAGATGTCCATTGATAGATGAACGGATAAAGAAGGTGTGGTACATATACACAGTGGAATATTACTCGGCCATAAAAAGGAGCACATTTGAGTCAGTTCTAATGAGATGGATGAGCCTAGAACCTATAATACAGAGTGAAGTGAGTCAGAAAGAGAAAGATAAATACCATATTCTAATGCATGTATATGGAATCTAGAATAATGGTACCAAAGAATTTATTCACAGGGCAACAATGGAGAAACAGACATAGAGAATAGACTTATGGACCTGGGGAGAGGGGAGGAGACGGTGAGATGTATGGAAAGTAACATGGAAACTTACATTGCCATATATAAAATAGATAGCCAATGGGAATTTGCTGTATGGCTCAGGAAACAAACAGGTGCTCTGTATCAACCCAGAAGGGTGGGATGGGGAGGGAGATGGAAGAGAGTTTCATAAGAGAGGGAATATATATGTATACCTATGGCTGATTCATGTTGAGGTTTGACAGAAAATAACAAAATTCTGTAAAGCAATTATCCGTCAATAAAAAAATAAATAAATTTTTAAAAAGTTGGGTGGATCATTGAGATCCTCTGCTTCTCCCCCAGTATTAGTAAACCTTAAACAAGTCCACTCTGTGTATGCTATTTGGAGGAATTTGTAAAGATGGCAAAAACTTGATTTGAAATTTTATAGATAATAGTCTGGTATGTTAATCAAGGTAAAGATTGCCAGAGGGGCCAGGCTCTTCTGTTTGCCCTCCAGCCAAGGGCCTGGAGACCAAAAGACATACCTATATGCATAGGTAAAATGACTCCAAGCAGGGAAGTGCATGGCTGTGCAAAAATGACTTAATGTTAACAACATACACAGTAGGTGAAACCACACAGACCCCGAAGATAGAAAAGGGCAAAGGCCTTTAGAAGAGATAAGTGCAGGCCTGGAGAGAGTATGGGACAAGCTGAATTCACTTTTGATTTGGAGTGGTATTGAGAAGGCAAGATTTGCTAACTGGAGATTAGAGGGAATTCTCTTCCAGGAGGAAAGCAAAGGATAGAAGTCAACTTGGAAAGAAAATGAGGCTCTAGCAGAATGGGTCAGGCAGCATATAATACAGGATGTGGACTAAGGCTGTAGGAAATGTTGTAGGCTTGCACCTGATACAACAGGGCCTCTTGATATTTAACACAAATGGAAATCATGGTGGCAAGGGAGAGTGGCCCTCCAACCTAGCTGCTGAAGCTCAAGGGCACACCGTAGGACCACATGGCCTCCAACATCTGGAAGTTCTCTGGAGAGACTTGTAACTTACGTCAATGAACCATGACTGCTCTCATGCCCAGAACAGGTGGAAAAAAGACTTATATTATAGTTGATAAGGATAGGAAACATTCTGAATACCCATCCTCCCCCTAAGAGAGAGGCGGGCCTTGCTACATATCAATACACAATGGAAACAATATACAGTACAAAGCCAGGCACTCTGTCTCAGTTCAGGGGGTGAAAGTCACAAAAACAGAGGAGCAAAAAGCCTTCTGGAGGAGGTGGGGGGAATGGTCGGTGTTGACTAGAGGGCAGAGGGAGGTGGATTAGTCGTGGGAGATATACCACCTAGTGCCACATGCATAGCCCTCCTGACAGCAATTGCCCTCTTTCAGTCAGTGAAAGAGCACATGCATGGCACAAGTCTGGAGGTAGACAGCCAAGTCAGTCTTGAGAAATCAATTTAACTGTTTCACATATTCATTTCCATATAAGTAGAAAGGTGACAATCCTAGTACCATATATTAGGATTGATTTGAGGATTGAATAAGTTCATGTCTGCAAATCATTTAAACAATGCCTGGAGCCTAAGAAAGCATACAATGCATTAGCTATTATAGTCACTATTAGTATGAATAATTCTATAATCAACAGTGCCACAGGAAGGGCATCGATAGATCACAGCCTCTCTCTCAGGTGCTTGACTGAGCTCTACTATGTAGGATGGAAGGGATAGAGTAGGGGAAGGCCAAAAAGCTAGTTAGAAGGTCATTGGGTTTCTTTACACACATCGTCCTGCACACCCATGCTCTGAAAAGTCCAGCCTCTTCTCTACCTGTATTCAAACCTAAGACACTCCTTGCCACACAAACACCACGGGCATCAGCCAAGGAGAGGGGCTCCAAATCTTTTACAGTGCATGGGGCTGAGAACCAGGCTCACCCACATGTTAAGTCTACCATTAACCTCTTACAAACCACTTTCCCTGTCAGGCAGGCCTGATATGAGAATAAATTCAGTTGGCCTCTCCACCCACTAGGACCCAAAAGCAGCAAAGTCAGCTGGAGGCACCACCCCAGTGCTTATCCCTCCTGGCTCCAGAAGACCTCTGGGGTCTGGACAGGCTGAAGCTTCCCAGTGTCCCCTATGTGCTGCCCCCGCACCAGTGGCCTCCAGCAGGTGAAACCCTACCCTGTTCAGCTTCCGGTAGATGGTAAGGCCCCTGGATTCCATCTGCCAATTCCAGCCTAACAGCCCGGGATTCTGAAGTTCCACGCAAGCCTCCTGGAATTGCTCCTCAGAAAAACTCCTGGAAGAGGCCATTCTTCCACAGCCACAAGTCTTCTGCCTACAAGGGAGGCCACACACAGCCTTAGTATGTGTTAAGGATCAGGGCAAGAGTGTGGCCAAGAGTGACTGGCAGGAACCAAAGAAGAGATAGGGTAGAAGATGGAACTTATCTATGCACTTGCTGGCAATGTAGCCTACTTTCCTAAGTTAAGAGCCATCTGGTTCTCTAAACAAGCTTCTTAACTTCACTTTCACTTTTCTCCCAGATTCCTTCTTCCCACTCACAAATTTATCTGTGCACCCAAAGTTAATTTTTTTTCAAGGAACCATTAGAACAGGGATGAAAGAAAAAACTGGAAACATTAAAAGGACTGGTAATTATATGAAATCTATCCCATATTGTGGGTGCTCCAAAGAATCTAGAGCTGTGTTTCTCAAAGGAAGACTAATGGGGTCTTCAGTTAGACCCAGAGAAGGCTACTCCTACTTTCAAAGCCTTGACCTTCTGCAGGAAACTGGGATAAATGTAAAACCCAGATCTGTCCATTTCTATGATCAGGGACAATGTGATCTACAATGTTGACACCAAAAGCATCTGTCACTACCATGAGGTAACTCCTGTTATAGATTATCCCCACTTGAGATTTGAACCTTGGACACTTTTCATTGATGTCTACAGTATCATTAGGTGAGCTGGGGATGGAGCAGTTGTTAGCTTAAAATGAACCCCGGCGTGAGACAAGGGACAACTCCAGAGGTGTTAGAAGTCAGGTCATGCCCAGTGTTGCTAGGGCTGTACCGTCTCCATCTTTAATTTCAAAATGGCTTTCACAGTGAATTGCATCTGGTGAGTGGAACAAGAATTAGACTGGTGGAAACTGACCAATCTAACAAGCCAGGCAGACACAATCTCCAAGGTCTTGTTCACAGCAAGAACATCCAGAGTAGTAATTAGATAACTACAGTAAGAATCTTGACTAGTAAACTAGAGGTGTAATCTCATTTGGAAAAGGAGAGGGCATCAGTACTGCAGTTCTAGATTGCAGACTGGGTGCATGAAGGGAAAAAAGGTAGAAGAAACGAACTGCAACACAAATGTACACAAGTCCTCCTAGTAACCAATCTTGCTAGTATACCTCAGAACTAATTAGCAGCAAGCAGTGTGGGAGTCCCTCAGTCATCTAGGGTCATGAATTTGGGGTCAAGGGTAATATAATACCAACCTGGAATGGGAGTCATGATGACTTATTCATCTTAATCAGGAAAAGGTAAGGGAGCTGAGCCTGTAATATCTGAAAAGGTAGCCTGAAAAGGTAAGGGAGCATCAGCAGAAGCAGCTGTGACCAGCTGGGAACTCAGAAGCAGTGAGAGCAAGGCTGGTGCTAAGGTAGCACTGAAAAAGCTATAATACCTGTTAACGTGTCCACAGTGAGTACCATAAGGCGCTCTGTCGATAACTGCCTGGACTAGAATCCACTAAAAATGACTCTTCCCACCATAAAGAATTTGTATATGACATTGACATGCAGAAATAGAAGGAAGAGGAGACTGAAAAATAGCTTTTTGCCTTGAAGCAAAAATACAAGGTTCGGGGTTATTTCTTTCATGAGATTCTATTTTATATCTTAATTTTCAGATTTTGCTTTCTCATGCATAAAAAAAATCTGATAATGAGAAGATAAAGAGAAGGAAAAAAATGACCATGGAGGAAATTTTAGCTCCATATTAATGTAAGCATTTCCCAAGCTCTATTTTTCAGTTATTTGGGGGAAAACATTTTAAAAGATGCATCTACTTGCTTTTCCTTCTCAGAAGATTCAACTTTGAACACAAGATATTATTTTAATGGTAAAGACAGTGTATTCTATCCAAGATAACAGTAGAGGTCGATGTTAAAATTTATCAGCAAAATAGAATAAATATTTGTAGTACTAGGGTTAAAAGTCTGACAGGGAATTAAGCTGCATATAGGAGACCAACTCAGCAACCAACTTTTAAAAACAAATAATTTAATATTATATCTCCCAGATGACGATGTTTTCCTGTTTTCTTTATCCATTGGAAAGTGAGCTCCAGGAGGGCAAGGAATTTCGTCTGTTTTATTTACTCCTGATGATTCAGCTGGTAAAGAACCCAAATGCAATGCAGGAGACACAGGAGACTTGAGTTTGGTCTCTGGGTCAGGAAGATCCTTTGGAGAAGGAAATGGCAACCCTCTCTGAATACCCTCTTTGCTTCTAGAACTTATGCCCAATACTGATATCATCTTCCATTTCTCCTCCCTACCAGTCCCAACTGACTGTATACCATTTCTTAACACATTATTGACAAAAGACTTATTAATGCCACAGGTGCTAGTTTCTGAAAAAAAAATTTCCAGTCAAAAATGTGTTAATTCATGTCAATGTATGGCAAAAACCACTACAATATTGTAATTAGCCACCAACTAATAAAAATAAATGAAAAAAAATGTGTTAATTAATGGCCATTGCTTTCCCCAGGTTCCTATCTTAAACTTTATTCAGCTCAATTCAGTTCAGTTCAGTTGCTCAGTCGTGTCTGACTCTTTGCGACCCCATGAACTGCAGCACACCAGGCCTCCCTGTCCATCACCAACTCCCGGAGTTTATTCAAACTCATGTCCATTGTGTCGGTGATGCCATCCAACCATCTCATCCTCTGTCATCCCCTTCTCCTCCTGCCCTCAATCTTTCCCAGTCATCCTTTATTCTTTTATCTTAAAACTCATATGATTCATGAAGTCCTCTAAATGCATTATATTATACATACTAAATACATTAAATTACTATTAAAGATTTTATTTATAATATAAAATATTTAAATATGCTCCTTTCACCTCTTACTTACAAACTAAGATTGCTGTTATTTAGTTTTTATGATTTCTCACCTAGACCTTGCCAAAATCTTGCTAGCTCAAGGATAGCAAAAGTTCAGCTTATGCCTTCTGTCACTTTCCCTACTTTCCCTTCTTATACTAAAGACAAGTTTGTTTCCTTGTTACTGGAGACGTTCCTGTTGAGTCCAGATGCAATTCTGAAGCCCTTCTCAAAGCAGCAGTCCATAGAGACAGCACTAGACTTGACAAACAAATGGAATCCCACCTGTCCTGTCCTCTCTGTCCTTCACCAGATGGTATGCAGATAATATAGACTGTCCCAGCATCTGGCCCTGGCTGCAGGGACTGAGGGTAGACGGCAGTATGGTTCAGCAGGCCAGGAGAGAAACTACAGGCAGGGGTGGTGTTACCTCAGAATGCTGTTACTGCTTGTATTCTGCTTAAAGCTCATGGTCTCCCCCTGGATTGTACCTGTGAAGCATCTTACGTTTCACTCCCTGTCTGAGTGGAGGGAAACTTCCCTACAGGTTGGGTGACAGTGGCTGTCTCACTGTGACATGAGTGTGCTGGCTGAGTCTACAGCACGATGCTGTTGATCTCCTCCGGACTTTCATGAAAAATTGACATAAGAATACCTGGCTTATTCTTGATAGTCTTAGCTGCAGGAGTCTGTATTGCATTTGTGGTCTTTTCTTATAGTGCACCTCAACACAGCTGACTCCAGAGATATCAAGAAAGGGGTGGACGTTGATTATAAAAGTCCTGCAGGGTGTGTAGTGGTAGTGTGTATGCCCAGGTCACTTAAGATGGTTGTTCTCTTGCTCTTTGCACATGCCCTACTTGAGAGTCCATGCTTTATTTGTACCCTACTCATAAGAATTTTCTTTCCCCCTTGCCCCAAAAATGCAGCACTACAGGAAATCTGATGCTGTCACTTCCATGTTTAAAAGTCTATGAGGATCTCTTGCTTACAAAAGAAAGTGACAGCTCACTAGCTGAGTATATGAGGCCTTATACAATCCAATTCGAATGGAAAAGTTCAGACTAGACTGTTCTTACTGACACAAGTAATTGTGTCAGTTCATGTCATGTCAATTGTTCATGGCAACACATCCTATTTCCACAATCTGAAGATCTTTTATGTTTCTTTTGTTTATGTCCTTACTTTTTCTAAAACTCCCTTCCTCATTCATCACAAGCTTGTTGAACTCCTATAGATTCTTAATCTTTCTTAAATTTCTCTAAACATAATGTTGATTCTTGCTCTGAATCTCCAAGAAATTCTTTTTAACCTTTAATATAGAATACAGGGCTTTTCATTATTATGTTTTTAATTATTTACATACATGGCTAGAAGATCATTCCAAGTAACAACTATGTCCTCATTCAAGGTGAAAATGTCTGGCGGGTGTCCAGTTAATATATCTTAAAATGATACATTCAGTAGGCTATCCTCTTTTTTCTTTGTGAAGAGTGAAAACAGTGTTTGTTTATCTCTTTACTCATTTATTTTACAAATACATTGTATATATATGATAAATATCTATATATAAATACTATGTGTTAGTCATGAGCAACATCCATGACAGAAACCTGCAGTTTCAGCCAAAACCTCACACTGTATCTAAAGCAACAGAAACTGAGTGAGAACCACTTTAAGTGGCCTTTGTGCAAACATTTCAGTCTGCTGTGCTCCTTCCATGGGTGAAGGAATAGAAAATGAAGTATTTGGCTCTCAAGGAGTATGGCACAACTCTTGGCTCACGTTGATAAATATTGATCTTATATAAATTCCTCAGGAGAGGCAGTTGATGGTTCTCTGAGCAACACACACAAAGTCCCCACTCCCTTTTATGCAAAGACATAAATCATTTGTGAATAGAGCCCAACATTCTGTGAATAAGCCCAAGATGACTGATACTCAAAGGTTTTTCTCATTTGAGTGCAAGCCTAAATTTAAGCAAGCAGTCAGACTACATGAAGTTACAATGCCCTTTTGTTCACTCTAACTTGAGGGCTGCATAATACATTTGCAAGGGTAAACATCATATGCTTCCAAGTAAACACATTAAGTGTGACTACACATCTGTGCCTTAAATAAAACTGAAGGCAAGGGGACAGCTTTTTAAAGATCTCATGTCACGATCACTCAATTTTAAGTTTCAGTTGCTGATGTGACATGGATTGTTAGTGTATGTCTGTGTGTGAAATTGTGCAGAACTCCTTCTCTTTGACTACAGTTGAGTCACACCTTGGGTTTCATCTGGAAAGTGTGAATAGCACAATAAGGAGTCTGCGTATGGTGAGAAGTTACTGAGATTAAAAACCAAAGGGCAGCAAACACTGGTTTTCAGGGCTCTAGGGGTGAGATTCCTAGAGGATTGTTTAACCTCTGTGGACTTAACCACAGAAGGGACAGGAGTAAGATAAAGAGAGACTGACAAACAGCTTGCAGTCACTTGGCGGGAGCTGGAATTTGTCATTCAAGCTTACACAGAGGGTCAAGATGCTGACTTCTTGGGAGAAATAAAAGAATACAAATTATGCTTCTTAGTACCCTTATTTATGTGACTTTCCTCAATGTGGGAATGTTTTTTGCTCTTCTATTAAAACTTTTCACATTCTCTGTATTTTTGTCAGTTTTGTTCATAGTTTAAAAGGCATATAACCTGTGACAGAAGAAATCCTACTTTTAGGAATTGATAGAAAAATCTTTAATGAGGGCTCATATAAATATATATATATATATATATATATATATATATACACACACATTAACACACACACACACACACACACACATTGTTGTTATTCAATCACTAAGTCATGTCCAACTCTTTGCAACCCCATGACTTACAGCCTGCTATGCTTCCCTGTCCTTCACTGTCTAGCGTGCACGTCTCCTCTTGCCTGTGTATATATATGTATATACAGACACAAGAGAATTATTGCAGAAATATTTAAAGCAGAAGAAACCACCTAAAAGCCCACAACACGAGAGTGATTAAACAAATTATAGAACATACCTAAAGAAATGAAATGCAGCAGTTAGAAGTGCAGTAGGTAAGTATAAGACTGAAGGCAGGAGAAGGGGTTGACAGAGGATGAGATGATTGGATGGCATCACCAACTCAATGGACATGAGTTTGAGTAAATTCTGGGAGTTGGTGGTGGACAGGAAGGCCTGGCGTGCTGCAGTCCATGGAGTCGCAAAGAGTCGGACAAGAATGAGTGACTGAACTGAACTGAAAGTGATAGAAAATTTTACCTCTTCTGACACCATATTTGTGAACCAAATCATCTAACAACACATTAAAGATATGAGTTTCTAAGAATTTTATTTTTCAAAGGGTAAAGGAAGAAGAAAGCTTGAATGGATATTAACTGCTTAATTCAGATTTGTAAAGAAGGAAATGATGGTTATGTGCCTGCTGTATAAGTTCAGAAAGTAGCAGAAGTTTGGTAGATGCATTTTAAATACGCTAAGTGATTATGTACATAATTTTACTTATTTTTCAAACAGCTTAGACTGTTAATATTATCCCATTTTAGGGATGCAGAAAATCAAGGCTCAGAGACATTAAGTGATTTGTCAAGGGGCAGAGAGCCAGTTCATGCTAGGTTCTTAGTTTGAGTCATAGTCCATCTTTACTTTGAGTGTTCTTTACGTTATGTAACAATTTTACCAGGAATCCCGGGAGACAGAGGCTGTAGTACCCTGAAGTTCATAAAAAGCAAGTAAAGCTATCTAAGGAGTTTCAAAAAGGGATATGCACAATTCCATGGCTTGTGAAAGAAAAGTAAAATTTATCCCAAAACTTTATTATGAAAAATTTCAAATATATATAAAAGGAGAAAGAAATATGGGGCTTCCTTGGTGGCTCAGCAATAAAGAATCCTTCTGTCAGTGCAAGAGACATAGGTTCCCCACGGGGTGGGGAGGAGCCCCTGGATAAGGAGATGGGAAAGCCACTCCAGTATTCTCGTCTGGGAAATCCCATGGACAGAGGAGCCTGGCAGGCTACAGTTCAAGGAGTTACAGAGGCAGACATGACTGAGGGATTAAACAAAAAGAAAGAAATATACAGTGAACAACCCAACTATCCACCACATAAATTCTACAGTTAACGTTGCACTGTTTTTGCTTTATCAAGATTGGTACTTTAAAAAAAGTAAAATTCTGAATATAAAAAACTTAGATATTATAGTATTATCTAACAAACAGTTCTAAAACTGTGAATAATAAGCTTAAGTTTCATGAGGTCAAGAATTACGTTTGCTTGTTGATCTCTGTGTATTCAATGTCCAGCTTGGCTCTTGGCACAGAGTTGACCCTTGATACACCTTTATTGAATAAATGGATGACATAATCCCAGTGAGTAAAAAATGGGCTTTACATCTAAAAAAGCTAATATAGTATGCCTTTTGATAAGTTAATGAGAGGAAAAAAATGTCATATAGATTGAAGAAATAGCAGTTCACCAGGGATCAATATATCAGAGGATTGACAGTTTAGTAAAGACAGGAATAAACACCTGATGAGAAGAACTGATTCATTTGAAAAGACCCTGATGCTGGGAAAGATTGAATGTGGGAGAAGGGGATGACAGAGGATGAGATAGTTGGATGGCAACACTGACTCAATGGACATGAATTTGAGTAAACTCTGGGAGTTGGTGATGGACAGGAAGGCCTGGCGTGCTGCAGTCCATGGGGTCACAAAGAGTCGGACACGAATGAGCAACTGAACTGAACCGAACTGAAGTCTTTTTGCATAGACTAACATTCTTCAAAAGGGTGTGAGAGGTTAAAACTAACATGGTAAAACTCAGTAGAGACTAGTGTGAAGTCTTTCATTCTGTGTGCTATTGGAGTGTGCTATTGCTTGGCAGACTTTAATATTTAAAATATGGACAAGGAGTAGCACACTCCTCTACTAACTTGATTATTATGAGCTAGTTGTATAAATATATGGTTAAAAAAGATAAATCACACTTAGCACTAACAGAAAAATAGAGTATGAGGAAGAATAGTCCCACTGTACTCTATTCCTTTCACGTTGGCAGCCATATAGTGCTATTGAGTGAACTCTAACGTATCTACTGGAATAGAGAAGGGAGTTTTGGTATTAAAACATAACAAAATTATTGGAGATAGAGTCATTAGAGAAACGATAATTTTAGACATCAGAAGTGAGAATATGGGATGATGTGGTAAAGATCTTCGAATACTTGAAGGGCCAATGGAAAGTGAGGTAGAGATAATAGTTTCAAGATGGGAGCTAAGTTGACTACCTGTACATATACATATGTGTATGTAAAATATAAATATAGTCATATTTTATATTTTTATACAGACATAACTATATACAGAAGTTTTTCAACATAAGAATTGCTATCCTATGTGGTCCAGAAACAGACAACAAATGGATGAAAGCTTGCAGAGAAAGCTAGAGGTCAGGACTCTTTAAAGAAGTCAGTTGTAAAAATGGAGCAACATAGATGATCCACATTCAGAGGTTGTCTATCTCAGTGTATCTTATGAGAATAGGAAAGTAGCCAGGTCAATTAACCACCACTGACAGTGCACACACATACAACAGGGGTAGAGGACTCTGTCTTAAGGTAAGAAGAGTGACCGTGGGAGCTTCAGGCAGACAGACTGTGGTTCATCAGTCTGGGGATGCAGGAGATGGTCCCTGGGGGTCTGGTTAGTGGCACCATAAGCCCGCCCCATCCCAGTGGAAGCCAGGAGACAGTGAGCCTCAGCAGTAGCTCCCACATCTCCTCTAAGGAAGCAGAGAGTTGAAACAGAATCTCAATGGCAAAAGTGAACACCGAATGAGGAAACATCAAACATCCATTAAACGTCTACAATGTGACATAGATTTACTTTCAGCATCTATGGGGGGGATAAATTAGAAGACTAAGACTGACACATACACACTCCTATATATAAATTACGCAGCTAATAAGGACCTACTGTATAGCACAGAGAACGTTTCTCAGTACAGTGGCCTATATGGGAAAAGAATCTAAAAAAGAGTGTGTGCATGTATAACTGATTCACTTTGTTGTACACCTGAAACTAACACATTAAAAATCAACCAAACTCAATTAAAATAAAAAATATACTAAAGTAAGATCCCCATGCTTAAATTCCAAAATAAGTCTACAGCATACAAAATAAATTTAATAACGAGATCTTATACCCCAAAAAAGTAGAGTTAACAGAACAATTAGAACTGGGTTTGTGGAACAGAATTGATATGTTCTTTATTATTTCTGAGAGCAAAACTAAGGCCAGTAGAGATATCTACCGTCTATCTACATCTACTTAGACATTTACTGACCTAGATACCAGGGAATCTATAATCACTGGACCTGGTATATATTAGCCCTGTAATAAATATTTGATGAATATATTTAAGCAGCATTGGGGCAAATATATATTCATCTTATTTACCAAGAAAATGACAGACATGGTGTTCATTGGATTTTCATTCTAGTAGGGAAGCCAGCTAATCAATAAATATGTAATATAAAAGTAAGTAGCAATAATTTTCCATAAGGAAAAATGAAGATGAGCAAGGATAGAGAGGATAATGGGGGATCAGTTTTGCTGGCCTCCTTGGTTCAGGAGGCAAGAGACTACTCTAAACAGGGAGACACTTGAGCAGAGACCTGACTGAAGTGAGTCGCCTATCACTGAGTAGCCAGAATTTATTGACTATAAACAACATTTCTTATCTCGGAGTTTCAGTGCCTCTGGAGTCTGGGTGTGGTTGAGCTGGTCCTGGTGTCTGGCTCAGCATCTCTCAAGGCTGCAGTCAGGGGTCCTCTGGGACCACAGTCCTTGCAAAGCCAGACAGCACATTCAGTCTCACTCAGAAGACTGCTGGCAGGACGCAGTTCCCCCCAGCCTGTTGGGCAGAGGGTCTCAGCTCCTGACTGGCTGCCGGTCAAAAGACCACCCTCGGTTCTTTGTCACATCCCTCTCCAAATCACAAATGGTGATTTGCTTCATCAGAGCAAGTGAGAAGCTCCAGAGAGAGAAAATGAGCAAGAAGGACATCACAGTTTTTCGTGGTCTAATCTCTGGATGACATCCCATCACTGTTGCTTTTCTTTACACCAATTCTAGCATGGTCTGCTCTTAACAAGCAAGTCGCTAGGTCCAGCACAGACAAGAGGGGTGGGGGGTGGAATATGGTGAATGTGATCCTGACTGTGCCCGGGGAGCTGTGGCGTAGGTTCTCCTAGAGCCCTGGGACATTTAGAGAATGCAGGGCCTAACTCCTCCTGGAGAATAAACATGCTTAAATTGCTGAGTCCTTCTTCCTAGTTATCTGGGAGAGTTAATCCCAGCTCAGAACTGCCAACTGAACTTTTCCCTGGCCAAGCTTCTCTACTTTGAAGACCTCCTGCAGGCCGCCTCACCCCGTGATGTCAGGAGGGGTGTGCCCATCAGTCCTCCCCTCTCATGAGATGCAAGTGCTCTGACTTTGCATCAGGAAACATCTGGTTGACCTCCTAGTCCTCCAGCGGGTTGCTGGGTGTTTCATAAATTAGTGGAATATAATCGGATGGGAAGACATGGAGCTTTAGTGATTATTCAACCCTACCAGGGAGAAGGCAATGGCACCCCACTCCAGTACTCTTGCCTGGAAAATCCCATGGATGGAGGAGCCTGGCAGGCTGCGAAGAGTCGGACAAGACTGAGTGACTTCACTTTCACTTTTCACTTTCATGCATTGGAGAAGGAAATGGCAACCCACTCAAGTGTTCTTGCCTGGAGAATCCCAGGGATGGGGGAGCCTGGTGGGCTGCCGTCTGTGGGGTCGCACAGAGTTGGACACGACTGCAATGACTTAGCAGCAGCAGCAGCAGCATGTTATAAACCAAAATGAGACATGAGAAAACAGCCTCCTTGCACTCCTCTCCAGGGAGCTGGCACCTTAGTTGCACATTCACATTTTCTAGCTTGTGATGGAAAACAAATACTGTTTACAAGAGCTTGAAGTAGCTGGAAGCCAACAGGAGCTCTTATTTGGATGCTTTCAGCAATCCAACAATTACTCAACACCGACCTGAAATTAGGCTCCTAAGAAAGAGTTTATTCACTCTCCCTGGAAAAATGAAACTCCGTGTTCATTGGTAAGTAGAAACCAGGACCACTTAGAAACAGATCCGGCCCCTCCCAAGCTTTCGACATAGGAGAAAAGTTGCTGTGTATCCTTCAATGAGCTCTAAGTACCATTTTTGGCCTGCTTGGTTTTCATTGGCTTCTTCTCAGTTTATGAACCACTAGAGAGGAATCAAGTGAAATAGGTAGGAGAAAATGGGTTTGATAACTGCTCCCCACCCCCACCAACCTCCATACCTGCCCCTGAGGGAATCAGATTTTCTTAACTTCCAGCATCCTGGCCTGCAAATGAAAAACTTCTTCTCTTGAAATGTTTTGCCTCTCTCCTCCCCCATTTACACCAATGATGACTTCTAATGTGTCAACTTTTAGACAGTCATTATATGTCCTCCAAAGGTGTTCAAACGGAATGCAGAATCATTTTTCTTATTTTTAATCAATAAAACTAAGCAAAAAATAACTAAAAGGCAAAAAAAAATCTATTTGTTAAAAATTCTAAAAGTTCATTTGTTCTAAGATCTCACTCTTTTGTTAAGAAATAAGTGGAATGTGAGATAAAGTGCATATTTTTATATCCATCTTTCTGCCATAAGGTCAGATTGAGATCCTAGGGCTTTAGCGTGTTGTTCCACTTTTGATTCATTCATTCATTCAGCAGAGAGTTGAAAATTGTGTGTGTTCTATATATTGAGTGTATAGCTGGGAACAAGATAAAGTTCCCTGCTCTATTACAGGCTTTATACTTAACAGATGTGTTAGGATGAAACATTCTAATGAGTGAAATGTTCAGAGTGTGCTTGGCATTTTGAAAATGGTAAGTAAACCTTCACTATTATTACTTAACTTCTGTGCTTTGACTGAATCTAGTTCTTTTACTTCCCCAAATTTTAAAGGAAATTCTCTCTGTGTTTTGACTAATCTTCATCCAAATTCAACTTTATCACAGGTATTTGACTCCACACAATTATGTAGACTAGGAAGTCCCAAAAAGATTGTGGAAATCCTTGCTGCACAGGCTTCCTCTAGTTGTGGTGAGTGAGTTTACACTTCATTGCAGTTCATGTGGGCTTCTTATTGCAGTGGCTTATCTTGCTATGGGTTTGCCTGATGGCTCTGTGGATAAAGAACTCGCCTGCAACAGAAGATATGAGTTCACAGAGACACAGAGACACAGAACATATGAGTTCAGTCCCTGGGTCTGGAAGATCCCCTGTAGGAGGAAATGACCACCCACACCAGGATTCTTGCCAGTAAAATGCCACAGATAGAGGAGCCTGGTGGGCTACAGTCCACAGTGTCTCAGTGAGTCGGACACGACTGAGACACTCAGCACACATGTTTTTGTTGCAGGGCATGAACTCGAGAGCACCGAGGCTTCAATAGTCATGGTGCACATGCCCTGTTGAGCAGAGGCATGGGGAATCTTCCTGGAACAGGGATAAAACCCACGTCCCCTGTGTTGTCAGGCAGATTCTTAAACACTGGACCACCAGGGAAGTCCAGCTTGTTATCTTTCTTGCTATGGATTCTGTGATAGAGATAATATGAAGTTATATGACTTTCAACAAACACAGGTAAAATAAAAGTACTTAATGCTGAAAAATATAAAAATATGCTTATTTTAATTAAACTAAGCTAAAACTAGCTTTATTTGACAAGTGGACACAAAGCTTTATGGTGAATCTTGCTTTTCTTTTAGTGATAGAGCACGTGCCACACACCACGACTTAGATTGTCATACTCCTTTATGTGTACTTTTCAAAATGATCCTCCATTGAAAGGGGAAACTTAGGGATGCAGAAAACTTTGGAATTGTTTTTGACTCAACCCTCAAGAGACCTTAGAGCAATGATTTTACTGCCTTAAATTATGTAGACTATCAGAGATTGTGGTAGAGCTGCTTTTCAAAAATGAGAACATTTTATTTAACATTTTTGGTCTGAAGGTGTTGACTGAAAAAAAATACAGAGCATGAGAGGTGTGAGTTAAGTTTTCTTTGGGGCAAAATGAAGACTGTAGCCCTGGAGAAAGTTACTCAAATCACTGTGAGGAACTGCTCTGAAGAGCTTGTGGAAGGGGAGGTCAGTATGCATGTGATTTTAGTGAAGGAGGGTACATGTGATCAAGCACACATGTTGGCAGAAGGTTCCTGTCAGTCACGAAAATGTTACTATTAGTCATGAGGAGCAGATGTGTCTGTTAAAGACTTCAGTGATTGTCTAGATAGGAGAGGATGAAAGAAATTGGTCTGATGAAATCTTCTGCCGAAAACATCTGGATATCCGAAGACCTGTTCTGCCAGAATTTCTCAGTGAAAAAGAGTGCCTTATTCCTGACCTCTGCCTTGAACTCCTTTCAGGGTGAGCGGAAGGTCACCAACTGCAGTGGCTAGTGACATCATACTCGTAGTGACAGGTTGCAAGTGCCAAGGTTTAGTTGGCAGTGCCCTCTCATGGTCACAAATTGGACCATAGCCTAGGAGGCATTTCCTGATTATTTTGTGTCTGAGTGCTAGGATTGCTTGTTCCTAGGTCAGGCCAAGGTTTCACTCTTAGGCCTCTCAGTGTGCTGTTGCGGGCCTAGGCCCTATCAACCACTGCCTAGTCTCAGGACCACCTGTCTCACTAGTGCATTACAGTCTAGAAAATGACTCCCTCTGGTTGCTTCTTCCCATATTTAAAGTTACACTATTACTATTATTGTTCTTATACAGAACTATATGTCTCATCAACTGCTTCAAGTCACCTAATCATTGTTTTATCAGAGTACAAAATAGGCAGAATATAAGTAATAGAGTTAGTAGTATCTGTAAGGTTATAAGTAAGAACTCAAGATAAGAACTTCCATTAGGTGCCATCCAGTATATCCACAGGTCATCTGACTTGAATATATTCAGTACCATTCCTTATCTTTGAAGGAAATGATATCTTGGCATTGTTCATAAAGCACCCAGTCACATTTCTTCATACTATTAAGCTGGTCATACTTACTATTGTTTAACTGTTCTCAGCATAAAGAGGAGGGCCTTTTATATTTATGACAATGATCAGAGCAGCTATGATTGACTGGCCAAATGAGAGAATCTCATTCAATATCAATGTCAAAAGAACTATAGCTTCTTCCTTCTAGAATAATTTCCTAAGGGTCATCCATTAACAGCCTTGAGTGAAGAAGCCCACTCAAGTTAATCTAGAAGTACTGGAAATAAGTAATTGGCCATAAACTCAACAATTCAGGCAATGGCAACCCACTCCAGTACTCTTGCCTGGAAAATCCCATGGATGGAGGAGCCTGATAGGCTGCAGTCCATGGGGTCATGAAGAGTCGGACACGACTGAGCGACTTCATTTTCACTTTTCACTTTCACACATCGGAGAAGGAAACGGCAACCCACTCCAGTGTTCTTGCCTGGAGAATCCCAGGGACGGCGGAGCCTGGTGGGCTGCCGTCTATGGGGTCACACAGAGTCGGACACGACTGAAGCGACTTAGCAGCAGCAGCAGCAACTAACTTTTATCTGTACATAAGATCATGAAATGCATTCATTTCATAAGCAAGCACGAGCAGTTACCAAAGTAATCAGTCTTCAGGGCTGCTTCGGTATCTTAGACCATCTGTCTACTTCTTCCTACCACCCTGTCTGGTAGTTTGCCCTCTGTGTGAGCTTTGCTTTAAGGTGATTTTGAGATCAGTAGCCTGTGTATAGTACAGTACATTGTAAGGTCCCTCTCTAAGTGAAAGCAGTAATCAAAGCATCAATTTCCTTCAGATTAAATATGCATGAGCTAGTGAAGAGTACCTGATAAGAATCCTTCCATCTAGGTTGGAGATAGTCCTTTAAATCATACCTTTTCCAGTATGAATAATCCCCCGGTTGCAGGTTATGGGGCACCAGATCTTCATCCAAAGACATATTAATAAATGACATTTCAGAAACAAACTAGAGTGTCCTTTTAATAATTCAACTAAAAGTTATAACAATGTAACAGCAGAGCTATCTGGGAAGTAAGTCTTAGTAAATAAAGATTTCAATGAACACAACTTGAATTTACTTTCCACATAAACATAATCTTTTTCTCCCTAAAATTACCTTCATTTCTACCAAAACAAGACTAATTTGTTTGCAAAATAACTCTGGTTTCAATAAACTTGGCCTGATGATTTATACATGTGTAATCATACAGGCCTTTAGAAACTGGCTTTGGTAAAACTTTTCATATGGAAATTCAGATTGAATTTTTAAAAGGCCTCGTAAGGCCAAGAAAGTCATGCCAAAGCCTTGTCACAGATTTCACCTGTATTAACTACAGATTTGAGTCAATTTCTCCCTTTTCAAGGGCCTAAAATAATTTGAGATCGCTGAACCTGTTAGGAGATTGTTTTCCTAATTTACTTGATTTCCAAAGTTTCTGGAAACCTAAGAGTTTCCAGTCCCTGGAGGGATCAAGGAGAAAGAAAAGATAAACGTTTCAATTCTGCTTAAAAGGTATAATTCGCCAAGTTGCTGTAACTCATAATTAGTTTGTGGTGGGGATACTTTTCCAGATAAGAGTCTTTTATCTGGAAAAGAAAGATTGAAACTTAGTAATACATTGGCTAGAAACCATAAATTTATAACCATATTCACTATTTCACACAGTACTACATAAATAACCCTTTTTGTTACCAGTTTTATGAAGCCATCAGATTTTACATTAGAACTGCTTAATTTCTTACCCAGTTCAGCAGATGTGTCCTCATAGTTATCAAAATCCTGTGCTTGTCAAAAAGTCTTTTCTAAGAATATTCTTGAAGAGGAAATATTTTTGCAAAGCCATCAGAATAAAATAATAACTGTCTATGAATGCCTAAAGACTTAAGAAGGCATGGTTAAAGACCCACTTACTACACAATCGACAAAGAAATTTGGTTACAGCTGTGACATACAACATTTTAAGATAATGACTTAAATTATGACTGATGACATTTTTACCAGAACTTATCAGATTCTTAGAAATTCAATATGATTTCTAGATTAATAGCATTTATTCATATAATGTAACCTAAGAAGGTTTTTACTTATTTGACAATGCTTCCCAAGTAATTTAACATACCAAATTAACTTAATTAGCTTGTATCTCTCTTTGGGACGTTTCAATGTTCCTTTGAAGCAACCAAAACTTGGATAGAGGTCAGAGAACTATGTTAGAATTTGATCTGGGAAATTTTTCACCAAAAATATCAAAAAGTTTCAAACTACTTGGTCAAACAGGATCATAGGTCACCGTGAATCAGTATTTATCCACTTAACCAAAATGACAACTGAAGATCTCAAAGGTAAAATAAGGAAGTTATAACAGATTCCCGGCTAAAGGTAGGAGATCAGTATTTTAAGAAAACTATCCTCTAACAGAGAAAAAAAAAAAAAAAACAAATCCTGCTTTTATACCGACTTACTTTTAAAATTTACAGAATTAAATTTATTCTAAGCCAACCATTCCCATGAACAAAACTCTGTTCTCAGTGTTATTTTCCACAAATCTTCCATAAATTTCTGTATCCACATTAATTTGTCTTTTGTTTTTATTTTTTCTATCCAGACAACCAGCTCTAAGACAAAATTACTTTTTTTTTTTTTTTTAGCATAATGCAGTTCTACTCCTATCTTTTTCTACTGAAAACACAAATCCTACTTTGCCATTGTATACTGAAATGTTTCCCTTATTGCTTCTAGCAACTTTAATTTCATATCTAAATTCAAATCCTCAATTCTTAAAAACCTTAATTATAAGTGAAAACTAAGAAGTAAGCAATTATAAACTTTAGCATTCTGTAGATTGGCAAACATAAAACCAATAATATTTTCTAAAGCTATGTGCCTTTTGTAGAAAATATCTCAGTGTGGCACCAAGTATATTTTTTTAATCATCTAGATACCTTTAATTTCTTTGTAAAAGGAAGCCAGTTTTCAGTGATTAATGTCTTGGTATCTTATTTTATTTGGAAATGACCTATTTAATAAACTTTCATCATTTGACTTAATTGATCACAACTCTTAATTTCAAATGCCTAAAATCTGGAGAGATTGTTTATTAATTTTTCCTTTTAAGTGTAGTTGATTTACAATGTTGTCCTAGTTCAGATATACAGCTAATTGATTTATATTCTTCCATAGTAGCTTATAGAAAGATATTGAGTATAGTGCCCTCTACCATACAGTAAGTCCTTGTTGGTTTGGGAGATTATTTCTAACAAGGTATTTCTAAAATGTAGTTATTCCTAAGGAGTTTACCCAAAAGCTCTTATTTATATTTAATTTATTTACAAAGAAGTCATCATATGAAAAGCACTTTTTCTTTTCTTTATAAGCAAGGCAATGATATTAAGGAAGTTAATTTTTATTGTTTCTCAACAACAGTTAAGTTCAAACATTGAAAAAGAGTTTAACATTTTACATGAAGCAACCACAGGCAATAATTTTTTTAAATTTATTTATTTTTAATTGAAGAATAATTGCTTTACAGTATTGTGTTGGTTTCTACCAAACATCAACATGAATCAGCCACAGGTTTACCCGTGTCCCCTCCCACTTGAACAAACCTCAGGTGCTTATTGCAGCTCTATTTACAATAGCTAAGATAGTCTAAGGTAAATGCATAGTTCATTAACATAAGAAAAACATTTCCATAAGAAAAATGCATTGGTTAGCTCAAGGTTCGAGAAAAATTAAGTTCAGGTGGAACCAGGTATTGTCATGGCAACACAGAATTTTAGAAGCAACCTCTTTTAAATTTTGTATAGAGAAGGAGAAAAAAACATCTGACACTTGCAGTCTATTTCCTCCACCTGGGGGCCCCTAACCTTCCTGCTATACTCTTCCCCTATACTCTCACACGGAAGCAACCTAGATGTCCATTGACAGAGGAATGGATAAAGAAATTATGGTACATACATACAATGGAATATTGTTCAGTTATAAAAAGGAACACATTTGGGTCAGTCCTAATGAGGTGGATGAATCTAAAGACTCTTATACAGAGTGAAGTCAGGAAGAAAAACAAACAATGTGTACTAACACAAATATATGGCATCTAGAAGGATGGTACTGATGAGTCTATTTGCAGAGCAGCAATAGAGACACAGAGAGAAAAGATTTATGGACATAGCTGTGGGAGAGGAAGGAGAGTGTGGGATGTATGGAGACATACATTGGCATGGAGACATGTCAACATACATTACCATGTGTAAAGCCGATGGGACTTTGCTATATGACTCAGGGAACTCAAACCAGGGCTCAGTAGCAACCTAGAGGGGTGGGAAGGGCAGGGAGGTGGGAGGGATGTTCAAGTGGTAGACTTTTAAGATTTTTTTAAACTCCTTATTTTAAAAATAGCCTTTTTTTCTCTCTGATAAAAATTCCCTTACTTCCTAAAGAAGATTATGTAGAATGTTTACATCTCAAAGGCATAAAGAAGGAAGGGAAGTTGAACCAAGGACCTTTGTTCCTTAAGCCCAGAACTCTTAGAATATCTGCAAGACTTCGGAGATCAAAACAGTACATTTGGGGATTGGTGAAAAGGATAAGAGGACTTAGAATTATTTCTAGATCTTCATTTCTGTTCTTATAAAGGCTTGATTTATAAGGCAAGTAGTAAAGTAGTGAAGTTGCTCAGTTGTGTCTGACTCTTTGTGATCCCATGGACATAGCCCACCAGGCTCCTCCGTCCATGAAATTTTCCAGGCAAGAGTACTGGTGTGGGTTGCTATTTAATCCTTGGAGGCAATATGAATGATATGGAGTTTGCCCTAACCATCCAATGATGTTATCCTCAATTCCCTTCTTTACATCAAGAAAAAGATCTTCAACTAAAGTGGAAATCAATCATAATTAACAAAGACATGTTCCCCAATGTTCATTGCAGCACTATTTACAAAAGCTAGGATATGGAAGCAACCTAGATATCCATCAGCTAATGAATGGGTGAAGAAGCTGTGGTGTATATATACAATGGAATATTACTCAGCCACATAAGGAATACATGAGCCAATTTTAATGAGGTGGATAACCCTAGAGCCTATTACACAGAACGAAGTAAGTCAGAAAGTGAAAGGCACTCAGTCGTGTCCAACTCTTTGCAACCCCACAGACTATACAGTCCATGGAATTCTCCAGGCCAGAATACTGGAGTGGGTAGCCTTTCCCTTCTTCAAGGGATCTTCCCAAACCAGGTCTGCCCCATTGTAGGCAGATTCTTTACCAGCTGAGCCACAAGGGAAGCCTGTAAGTCAGAAAGAGAAAAGCAAATATAGTATATTAATGGATATATATATAGAATCCAGAAAGATGGAACTAATGAAGCTATTTGAAGGGCGGGAATGGAGATGCAGTTCTAGAGAGCAGACTTGTGGACACAGGGGGAAGGAGACAGTGGGCTGATTGAAAGTGTAGCATTGAAACATATACATTGCCTTATTTAAAACAGCCAGTGGGAACTGGCTGTATGGCACAGGGAGCTTAGACCCAGCCCTCTGTGATGCCATAGAGAGACGGAAGGGGTGGGGGGTGGAGGGATGTTCAAGAGGGAGGGAACATATGTATGCCTGTGGCTGATTCATATTAATTTATGGCTAAAACCAACACACTGTTGTAAAGCAATTATCCTCCAACTAAAAATAAATTTAAAAGTGTGATAGTCAAGGATTAATGCAAAAAAAAATTTTTTAAAGGCTATTCATTGAGACCTACTTAAAGGATATAATTTGAAGGAATAATAAATTTCTACTCAAGAATAAAGAATAATTAAAATATTGCTTCTTAAAAAAGTGCTATATTCTAGATTTAGAACTGTGTGTCTGAGGAGTGTTTTAATAAGCTTTTCCACAGAGGCTTCAGAAGTTTTCTTTGCCTCTGGCTCAATAGTTTCACTTTAGTTTAGAGGAGAAGGCCTTGAGAAAAAGTTTCCACCAAGCTCTGAATGTCAGCTTCTAATTTGGCCAATTTCCTAACATACAATTAAAAAAAAATCCTTTGAATATCTTATAGTTTTCTGTTGGATAAACAGTACATACTCCTGGGTCATAAATACTGAACAAGACCATAAGGCAAGAGGTGCCCCAAAGGGTGCAAAAGACACTACCCCACCAAGTTCCACAGCTATACCAAAGATAACAAAAAGAGAGAAAGAAAGGCTTAGATAATTCCCTTGAAAGCTGACAACAGTGGTAGGACCCTGGCTGCACCTGGAGTGCAGCCCACGTTTCCTCCCAGCTAAAATTTTTGGATCTTTAAATTGGTTGTTGCCAAGCCAAGTTATCAGGACAGAAGTTAGACAAACAGGAATGCAATGGCTGTGCTTGAGAAAGAAGGAATCCACAACCATCAGGTACTCAAAAGCAAATTTACATTCAAAGATCTAATTCTTAAGAATGTTTACTGCCTACCAGTCTGAATTTAGAAAGAAAGGGAGAAGGTGAAGTTTTACCTCCTCTGTTAGCCATGCACTACTGATGGAGACAGCGATGAGAGAACTGACTTTGGTCAGAATTCTTACCTTTGCTGGCTTCTGGTTGTTTTCCTGGAATCCTTTCTTCAGGCTCTGGAGTGAGTAGTGTGTTCCAGCAAATCCCATCCTGGTCATCTAGATTTTAGAGGAGGAAAAGTCACACTCCCCCTACCTTCATAATGAGTTCTTGGCTGAGATCCCCATTTCACTCAAGTGTTGTGTTTAGTCGCTCAGTCTTGTCTGACTCTGCAACCCCATGGACTGCAGCCCACAAGGCTCCTCTGTCCATGGGGATGCTCCAGGCAAGAATATCGGAGTGGGTTGCCATTCTCTCCTCCAGGGGATCTTCCCAACCCAGGGATCAAACCTGCAATCCCACACTGCAGAAGGAATCTTAACCATCTGAGCCAGCAGGGAAACCCAAGAGCACTGGAGTGGGTAGCATATCCCTTCCCCAGGGGAACTTCCTGACCCAAGAGTCAAATCAGGGTCTCCTGCATTGCATGTGGATTCTTTACCAGCTGAGCTATCCAGGGAGCTCTTTTATTCTAGATCACATCATAAATGATAAGATTATCGAGGTTACAATTTCTCCACTGTGGCCACTGTGATTCAAGATGGTCTTTGGTAAGGCTAGCCTGCTGGTCCAGCCCTAAAACAAAATGTTATTCACCTGAGGTCCCACACTGGACTCAGTCCAACTTAAGTAAGGTTCAGACTGACTCTAGACTCATTTAAGTTTCTAATCTTGATCCAGTTCAATCCCAGACTCAGTCCGATTTCTAGTGAAGTGAAAGTCACTCAGTCGTGTCTGACTCTTTGCAACCCCATGGACTATGGGATTCTCCAGGCCAGAATACTGGAGTGGGTAGCCTTTCCCTTCTCCAGGGGATCTTCCCAACCCAAGAATCAAACCAGGTCTCTGTGTTGCAAGCAAATTCCTTATCAACTGAGCTATCAGGGAAGCCCATTCAATTTTTAAGTCAGACCCAATCTGGTTTTAGCCAGTTTCCGGACACAGTCATGAAGGAGATGTGCTCAAATAACGTCTGATACCTCAAGGAAAAGCTGCAGAGCTAGAATCTGAGAGGGACTTACCGCCTCCAGAAATCCCTGACAAGACAGCGGAGGTCAGGGGCTCAGTAGGTACCAAGTCTGGTTGATTTTGCTTCTGGGGGCCCTCAGGGCATCTTCTTTGGTATCTTCTTTTTATACCAGAATGTTTCAAAGATAAGCTAAGACATATTAAAATTTTTAAGAGCTTCTTTCAGTAAAAATTGAGGGTGGGATGACTTGGGAGAATAGCATTGAAACAAGCATATTATCATATGTAAAATAGATGACCTGTGCAAGCTTGATGCAATAAGCAGGGCACTCAAAGCTGCTGCTCTGGGACAACCCAGAGGGATGGGACGGGGAGGGAGGTGGGAGAGGTTTCAGGACAGGGGACATATGTACAGCTATAACTGATACATGTCTCTGTATAGCAAAAACCATCACAATATTGTAAAGTAATTAGCCTCCAATTAAAATAAATAAATTAATTTAAAATAAAAAATAATAAAGTCAAAGGGGAAAAATCAAAGAACCAATGAGATAAAGCATGCAATATGTTTAGTTCCTCGCACATAATAACTGCTCAATAAATGGTAACCATTATTGTTTAAAAGCAATCAATTCAATTGGACAGCATCCCTCCTAGGAGATAGTAAGGAGCTCCAAGGGATAAATAAATGAGAGACTTTTGTAAGCAGAAGAGAGCAGAAACAAAGAGGTTATATTAGGAAAAGAGCAGGTTGGTTATTACAAGGTTGCTTTCGTTTAGGGGAGGGCAGGGGTCTATCCAAGTCATCTCTTGTGTTATTGGAAAAGAGGGTTTGCTCTGACCAGTGTGTTCTTTTGAGAAAACTCTTTAGCCTTTGCCCTGCTTCATTCTGCACTCCAAGGCCAAGCCTGCCTGCTACTCCAGGTGTCTCTTGATGTCCTACTTTTGTATTCTAATCCCCTATGATGAAAAGAGCATCTTTCTTTTTTTTTTTTTTTTGGTGTTAGTTCTAGAAGGTCTTGGAAGTGTTCATAGCACTGTTCAAGTATAGCTTCTTTGGCATTAGTGATTGAGGCATAGACTTGAATTATTGTGATGTTAAATGATTTGCCTTGGAAATGAACAAAGATCATTCTGTCATTTTTGAGACTGCACCCAAGTACTGCATTTCAGATTCTTTTGTTGACTATGACGGCTGCTCCATTTCTTCTAAGGGATTCTTGACCACATTAATAGATATAATGGTCATCTGAATTAAATTCGCCCATTTATGTTCATTCTAGTTCACTGATTCTGAAAATATTAATGTTCATTCTTGCCATCTCCAGCTCGACTATGAACGATTTATCTTGATTCCTAGACTTAATATTCCAGGTTCCTATGCAGTATTGTTCTTTACAGCATCAGACATAACTTTCACCAACAGACACATCCACAAGCGAGCATCACTTCTGCTTTGGCCCAGCTCTCTTTCTGGAGCTATTTCTCCACTCTTCCATAGTAGCACACCAGACACCTACCAACCTGGGGGGCTCTTCTTCCAGTGTCACATCTTTTTGCCTTTCCATACTGTTCATGAGGTCCTCACAGCAGTAATACTGGAGTGGTTTGCCATTCCCTTCTCCAGTGGACCACGTTAAAGGAAATCAATCCTGAATATTTATTCCAAGGATTGATGCTGAAGCTCCAATACTTTGGCCATCTGATGCAAAGAGCCAACTGGATAGAAACAACCCTGATGCTGGGGAAGATTGAGGGCAGGAGGAGAGGGAGGCTCCAGAGGATGAGATGGTTGGATGGCGTCACCAACTCAATGGACGTGGGTTTGACCAAACTCTGGGAGATAGTGAAGGATAAGGAAGCCTGGCATGCTGCAGTCTGTGGGGTCACAAAGAGCCAGAAACAACTTAGTGACTGAACAACAACAAGAGGTCTATCAAGCAGATTAACTGGTGCTGATCAAGAATTTTTTATGGACCTCATTGAGATTCTATTTCTGGGAGAGCCAAATCTGAAATTAGTCCTGGTTTGGGATGGCGGGCTTTGCATAAGGCTCCATTTGGGGCCTTTAATCTTTTTTTTTTTTCTTCTTCAAATCAGTTAACTGCAGAATCCCAGAATATCACATTTTCCTTCTGTATGGCAGTGATCCCAGCTTCTCATTATCATAAACTGTGTGCATGTTGCATGTTCTCGGTAGTCTGCTAATTCTCTAACAGAAGAATTAATTAAACTTTATGAACGCCACTGCCTAGCACTCAACCTGGCACATCAGGTAGAGAACTTGCAAACTCACTCCCATAACATGCTGCCTCATTGTTGTTCCATTATTTTATCTGAGGAAATGGAGCATACATTACATGTATCCAAGCAGACACACAAAAACACATACAATGGATTAGCAATATAAACAGTTTTTCTGAAATCCTCCCATTTTGTGGTTTCTAAACTCTGAGAACATAAACAGATAAAGTGTATTTATATTCTCGAGAAAAAAAAAAATTCTTCCTTGTAGTTGGAGAGTTGTATCCAAAATTAAACTTTGATGAAGGTAGACCTGCTTACCTGTTGCGTGACTTCCTTTTTTCACCACCACTTCTGGCTCCTGCACTGACTTTGCTCTCACGGGATGCATGATGCAGTCACACTGGGAGGCATGTTGACAACTGCATGGACCAGGAGCATCAGGGTGATGGGCATGGATGTTCCCTTTTTCTCCAATTAAGTTTCAGAGCCTGATGCTCTACCTTAGACATTAGGTTTGGATGTGGACTACTGAGAGTGCTGTCTCACGGTGGGAGGGATACAGAGTGACAAGACTTACAGCATCTTGGAGAGCACCTCCATGACAGTGCTGGAGGGATGCTGGCGATGGTGGAGAACCATGGGGGGAAGTGAGCTGATGTTAGGAATGACTATGTTTTATTGGGTCACTGCTCAGCCTAAAATTCTTCAAACTTCACTTGCATTCTGGGTAGAACAACCAAAATCCTTGCCATAGCTCTCAGGATCTCCTGTAGCCTCACTGCCTTCTTCTTCAGCCACATGTGAGTGATGTCCTCCTCCATCCTCACTGTTCAGACCCTTTGGCAGTTCCTGCAACATGACTGGCTCTCCTGCTTGAGGGATTTTGTGGAAATGGTTCCTTCCATGTGGAAGAGTCTTCTTTTCCAACCTTCATCCAGCCAACGCCAACATGTTCTCTGCAACCCCTCAGATTTGGTTAGTGCCCCAGGTTTAGACTCTAGCCCACTTTATTTGCCCTTTCTCACAATTCATCATCTTTCAAAAGCTTCTCTGCTATGTCTTCCTCACTAGATCATAAGCTCCTTGAGAGTGGACCCCAAGTCCCTACAATTCCAAGGAGCTACCGTGCTATCCCCTGGCCAGAAGGATGCCAGACCATTGAGAAATATCTGTGAAGTGAATACAGATCTCAAAGCATTTAAAGATAATTCTCTGAGCCGACTGGGCGGTGCCACCAGAAACATGAGGACTGAATGAGCTCTTCCTGCGTTTCTTTCAAACCCTGCTGGGAAGAAGGAGTTTTGAAGTGCAGGCCCTCGAGGTGGGATTCTTGGTGAGGGATCTCAGCCAGGAGCCAGGCCAGGACCCTCACTGTGACATAAGAACATTTTCAGGAACTGATCATCTACTGGAATTCCTCAGTTCCAAGGTCGTCATTAACTTTAAACTGTTATGCAGTATGAATAATTAAACTGTGGAAAAAAATTAGCACTGATAGTAGTTGCTACTTTAGTCATCAAAATCCTGAAATCCTGACTAAGCTCAGCTGGACTGTGTAGACAGTAAGGTTTTTGTAACATTGAAGTATAACCTAAAGCCACAGCAGCAAAGTCACCCCATTATAAGCAAAGGACTTGAGCACTTTCAAGGAGAGACCCAAGAGATCCTGAGGAATCAAGAACCCCCAAAATGATGATGTGGGAAAAATCACCTTGAATCAGATTATTAAATATTAAAATAGTATTTCATGTAATCAAATCTCACCTCTCTATCTAGATAGGTTTTGCCTTCTGGGTGTGTGTGTGGTCAGTCTTCTCCAGGTCCTTAAAGTCCCTCATTAGGTACCATTTGAATGCCTAGGATATACTTGCTTAGGGGTCAGTAATCTAAGAGAAAGAAGGGTTTCTACCCACAAAGATCTTATTATCTACTCAGAAGGACAGAAAAAATAGGTGAAACAGAGTTAGAGGAATGAGAATACAATAACATTAAATTCCAAATGATACGTTCAGTCCCTTCAGTGAGTCACATTGTAAAAATCCAGCTCAAACTCCAAAGCACCAGTTCCATGTTTTTTGGTCCTCTGGCATTTACCGTTTGGTCAGGGGTTCCATGCTTCCCACTATTTGGTACTATCTTCTCCAATTTAGTAAACTTGAATGCCAAAGGGTTTTAACTCTACTCATTATAGCAAACAGTGATTTTTTTTAAGCTGCCTTACCTAGAAACTTGGTGAAGCATCTGCTTGCAATGCATGAAATTTTCCTGCATCAGGGAGATCCTCTGGAGCAGGGAATGGCTTCCCACTCTAGTATTTTTGCCTTGAGAATTCCATGGAGAGAGGAGATTGGCAGGCTACAGTCCATGGGGTCACAAAGAGTTGTTGACAGAGTTGTTGACTAACACTTTCACATACACTTTCACTTTCACATGTAGAAACTTAGTATTCTGTGTTCTTAGCAGATTATCAAACACTGTTAAAGATAGTTTGCATGATACCATTTCATGTGGATTCTCTGCTGAAAGACTATAATCCTAGTGCTTGTATTTCAATGACTTTATATATAAACAGTCAACTTGACCTCTATTACATGAGATATTCAGATTTACTTTACCTAAAATTAAATTGCAGCTCCTCAGTCCATGGAATTCTCCTGGGAAGACTAGTGGAGTGGGTAGCCATTCCCTTCTCCAGGAGATTTACCCAACCCAGGGATTGAACCCAGGTCTTCTGCACTGTAGGAAGATTATTTACCATCTGAGCCAGAAGACAAGCCCTACATTACCAATAATGCTATTTCAATGATACATTTATGAAGTATTCATTTATTTGCAGAATTCTATCCACATGACCAATCACTGGGATAGGGATTGATATATGGTTTAGAGGGAATCTTGGGGTGGTTCAGGATCTACTGAAAGAAATTTTTTTTTTTGACTTGGTGTGAACTCAGGAAGATTCAGGTCTTCCATTTTCTACTAGCAGTGATCCTGCCACCAAACATGGCCCAGTATCTAAGAAACCTTAAAGAAGAACAGAGCTGATTCCTAATATCTGTCAAGCACCTGTATCAACCACTACCTGAAGCTACTCTACACCTGACCTTGCATGTAAGTGAGCCTAAAATTCTTTTTTATGTTCAAGTCCATGAGTTAGGTTGGATTTCACTTGCAAACCAAACAGACCTAACGATCTCATTCATAGGGAATAAGGCAGAAAAGAGACTGTAGACAGGACAAGTATAAGTCACTGTGTATTTATTTGATATTCAACACACCTCCTTTTCCAGAGAGAAAAGACACAGTCTGAGTTATCCCATTTTAATAAATCCCCTGCTTCTGGCATCACATCCTGAATTTGTATGTCCAGTAATCAAGACTTGGTACCATCACACAAAGTGATTAAAAATTTTCCCTGAGATTATAAAGCTGTGCCTTTGTCCACAGAATAGCTTTCATTCCGAGACTCAAGAGAAAAATTGGAAAAGGGAAGTCTTCTGTTGGTGGGAGAGGCAAATAACAGAATTCCTGAGAAAAAAGGTGTAGCGTCAACCACACCTCTAATTCATATTTCCCTGTCTGTGAACACTTATTCTTTCAACATGTCCAAATATTATAGAAGGAAATTACACATAAAGAAAATTATTCTCAATGCTGTGTGCAGAGCAAGTTGGCTTATGGTAACCACCAGAGTTATCTTGATGCCTCATTGTCCAGTAAAACACGGAAATAGAGAGGTACAGATAGCCTTCCCCAGTGGCATATGGGAAAGAGAAAAACCCAGACAAGGATGATGAGAAAAAAACTGTTTCACACTATACACGTAGTCAGGTCTGTGACATCTTTCAAATGGTTTGAAATCAAAACAGGTCATGATCCTCCCCACGTAGGAATGGGGACAGGTTTAGTGGATTATCATCTCAAATCAGCAAAGCATAAGGCCAACAGACATGCATCTTCCAGTCTTGGCACACTGGGAGTCAGTTCTGAAGGCAAAACAACTTCGCCAGGAAATCACCCTCCTGAGTTGCAACGACTCAGGTGTAGGAAGGAGCCGGCTCACTGGGATCAGTCGCCCTGAGGAGGTGGTGTCAGTCCCCCACCCACAACACCCTAGAAGGGCATAATGAAATGACTGTGTTCCCTAGAGGACTCCCCTTTTTAAAAATAAACAATCAAAGGTTCCCCTAATATCACCTGCATTCAACAGTGGAAGAGGGCAGTGGGTCCCAGGCAGGGAGAGTGGGAAAGGAAGTGGATCTCAGGCAAACACACTTGAGGACAAGTGATGGAGAGTGTGTGGGCCTCTGAGGCTGGAAAAGAGAGAGGCAGGCTGAGTGTCAGTGCTTGGGGCACGTGCAGGCATCATTCTATGGACATCACTCCATGGACACAAGGCTCACAAATCTCTCTTCGGCTCTGTGGTACTTCAGACAGGCATTCTCCAAGTCTCTCAGGAAGCCAGGAATTTCACTCTGCAAAGGAGAGGAAACTGTCACTTCTATGCCCTCACGGTGTTCACTCTTGATTCTTCAGGAAATGGCAAAGATAATGAAGATGGCTTTTGGAATAATAAATATGACAATCGGGCCCCCGAGCAGATTTCCACAGAAGGCGGCCACAGATGATGACACAGGTTAAGACATGAGGCACTGGTAAGGCAAGGTGGCCACTGTTGTAAGACCTTGTGCATTTTAGCTTTTGCTAATAAAAAGCAAAGATATTTATGAGATATCATATTTTGAAAGAAAAAGGAAGGTAGAAGATGGGATTCACTTGGGCTGTGGGACTCTTCCAAAAACTGAGAGAAAGGACTTGCTTTCCAGAATTAGAAAATGGTAAAGATAGGGGTGGGCAGGGGGATGAAGCGGGATATGTGATCCTCCAGTTAGCATCGAGCATTCAAGAATTTCCCCAAATGTTGTCTTATTTAATCCTTCTCTATAGAGTGGGGATATCCACCTCTATTTTTTGGAGGGGAGAAACTGATGGCTTGCCTAGATTACACAGTCAGAAACAAGGTCAGGATTCAAAATATCTTGTGCTTGATTCTAAATCTATGTGCTTTTTCATTTCCCCAGGGAACTGGTGACCTCTCCAGTCAGTAAGTAGGACCTTACAAAGCAGACTGAATGGCAGGCATGATTCCAGGTCCTAGACAATCTCTACTGATCCGGGTCAACTGGGGCTCCTGCTCCTCAACAGAAAAAGAAAACAAGAAAAAAACTGGAAGTTTTCCCAGGCTTGGACATGTCTCACTGCCTCCCAAGTTAGCTTGGCCTAACTCCTCCATAAGCAAACAGAGGGCCCGCAGGCACCGCTGTTCCTACAGGGAGCAGGCTATTGTCTGGAGGTTCCAGAGAGTGATCCTGATGAGATCATGGTGGGCAAGCAGGGAGGGCTGGCACTGCAGGTAAAGATTCTATGTCTTTTGTCCCGGCTGCTGTCCTGGATGTTGGCAACTCCAGTCCTAACTAGAGTCAGTCAAACAAGCTGCATGAGGCCTGACAGTGCATCTCTCCAGACTGCTAAATTAACATCTGCCAAACACACCTCCCTTGATGTCTCCTGGGATCTTACCTTGGTGAAATTGTTAAGGATCCAGAACGGAATTTGGCCACCTGGGTTATTGAAGTAATACATGAAAACTAGAGAGCGAAAGAAAGCACAATTTACAAGAGGAAAAACAGAGCCAAACCCCTGGAAATACCCAGGCTTATATTCAGTCCAGAAATTAAGGAGGGAAGTAACACTGAATTCAAGTGAACTCTTGCCTTATGGGAGACTTACACATATACATTTAGGAAAACAGCCCAGGCACATTCTGCTCCTTTTTATTAAAGGCATGACTAGTGCTATTAATTGATACTTATTATCTATATCTAAATGGGATATATCTCCCATTTAATTATTTCTCTCATTAACTATCTCAATTATAAAAAGTTGATAAAATTGAATGCCAGTTTATAAATGATAAAATGAAGATTCAGAAGAGTAAAGTGACATGTAAAGGTGGCCCATTTAACACACGTCAGAACTAAGTTCAGATTTTACTGCTGCTTCAGGGTCACATCCATTCCAGTCTGGCAGATGGCTGCATTGACCCCTCCCAGCCTCTTTCCTGAGGCTGGAACTCAAGGCAGACAGGTTCCGAGTCCCTGGGTTTTTGCTGAGGAGGAGCTGCCTCCCCAGAGATGGTCCCACCAGCCCTCCTGCCCACACCTGTCCAGCTTGTGCATGTACAGGACCTTCCCAAAGTGAGTTTCTAAGCCTTCTGTTTCCCTTGGATGTTTTGGTTTCATCTGGACAATGGAGTCAGTAAAGAATGGACTCATCAGATTTAAACATTCATCTTGCATTGTAGCCAAGCTTCTGGGGTGAATTGAGTTTCATTTGGTTCTTTTGCACCCATGCCCAGTCTCTGACCTCAGGGAAAAAAACATCCTGCATTTGATAGGCCTGCAATCAGTGTGGCCTTCACATGGGTGTCCCAGGTAGATGCACCAACATATGCCCTGTATTTACCTTCGCTCCTCCAAGAGTCATAGCTCTGGATTGCCAGGCTCTGCTTGTACTGCTTCACCCGGATCATGCCCGACTTCTCTGAAAACCACGGTACAGGGATGCTCTGGGCCAGGATCACGTGGACCTTCCGCCCTTCAAAGTCCAGCTGTCGCCGCTGCCTCACATAGACACACTACACCACCAGTCAAGGCACAACATCAAGGCCAGCATGTCAGACGAGCCAGAAGCAAAGGGACATGATTCTGTTCCTCCACTTGGTGTTTGCTCCCTTATACTGTTACGTCACTTCCTGTCCTTCTGCCTACCTACCCTGCAAAACCATGGCTCCTCCCACCTGGAGTTCTCATTTGAGAGCATGCACTGAGAGCATCGGAGAGAGACTGGAGCAGAATCTCACTCACTAAACAATGGGGTTATTGCTCTCTGTCCTCCCCCTAGGCCCCGATCACTGATATCACTGATTTCTATGCACAAAGGATGGTCAGGCAAGGTTGCTTACACCTGGCAATCATAAGAAGACGCATAATATTTGAATAACCAAATATTAGTAGGCAGATGTCCTTACTGGGTCTGGTTCACGAAGAATCACAAAAGTCATTTCATCTCAGTAAACACTCACAGATCAACCACTATGTCTATGACACTATTACAGGGAAGATAATTCAATTTTAAGAAATGGCAGGAGTCACCACTTATTGAGCCCTTCCCGTATACATACATCCTATGCTTTACATTGAACACCAGTTCTGATCCTAAGAAAATCCCTTTGAGTTTGGCATAAGTCCCCTCATCTTACAGATGACAAAATTGAGGCTCAGAGAAGTAAATAAACTTGCCAAAGATCCCATAGACTAGCTGGAGTGATGGAACCTGAATTTGAAAACAGATCAGGCTGAAACCTGAAAGACTTTCATAGCTGCAGGTGACTCAGCTCTTTAACGTCTTCCTTAGACTTTCTAGTGACAGAATTTTGGGTTTCACAGGGTAAGGAGTGAAAGCCTAAAATAATCCAAATAATCACTCTAAGTGCAACACAATTACACTTACTATAAAAGCCAAAACCAGAGCCCAAGGGCAACTCAGAGGCTCTATAGCCCTTACTGTGGTCTGCCCCTCCCCCAGGCACCCTGCAGGATAGTTTATGGCCCCCACTCTCTACTTACTGATGCATAAATTTCTTAAATGTTTTAGGGAAGGAATGATGTTGTTTTGGCTCTGAATTTCCTCCTTCCCAAGCCTTTTATTTTTTCCACAGCAAATATTCTCCCACAACTTGCTCGGCTCATGTGATAGACTTTACCTGAGACTCAACTGAGGAAAAATTAGCTTAATGTATCTATTACAATTTGACAGAAGTTTTTGCAGGGTTGCAAAGTCCAGTGTGTGACCTAGAAGCCCAGGGAGGTGAAGGGCATTTTCCAAGGTCACACAGCAAACCAGGAGTGAGCACACACGCAACCTGAGAGCCTTCCCTCCAAAACTACTGCCCTTTTTCTCTACACTGTTCTCTGTGCTCAAAACCTGAACAGCCCTGCAGATACAGAGACTGAGATACTCATCATGGGATTGAATGGCATTGGAAAGACAACGCAGCAGAACTTCAAGGAGCCCCAAGTGTCTGCTCCCAAGAACACCCCCCCCACAGGGTCCTGTGAGGTCAGAGTTTGCTCTGGTCCAGGTTTGCTCTGGTCCAGATCACTGTCTCTGAGCACAGCTGGACCTGGGTCCACACCTGCATGTGCTGCCCATAACGGTGAGACCCTGCCGTGAAGCTGAGCAGAGTTCTGAACGTCCCTCTGCCTCAGTTTTCTTCCCTGTCTGAGGGGGACGATGGCTCCTACCCTGCACAGTTTTGGCAGGATGAGAGAAAACCATGTAAAATCTAAGAGAGTGCTGCTGCTGCTGCTAAGTCGCTTCAGTCGTGTCCAACTCTGTGCAACCCCATAGACAGAAGCCCACCAGGTTCTGCCATCCCTGGGATTCTCCAGACAAGAACACTGGAGTGGGTTGCCATTTCCTTCTCCAATGCATGAAAGCGAAGTGAAAGGAAAGTCGCTCAGTCCTGTCCGACTGTTAGCAACCCCATGGACTGCAGCCTACCAGGCTCCTCCATCCATGGGATTTTCCAGGCAAGAGTACTGGAGTGGGATGCCATTGCCTTCTCTGAAAATCTAAGAGATTAAGTAACCACAATTGGCTGAAATACATACCACCTATATACAAACTACCTAGCAGTCTGTGGGAATTGTGCCAAGAAATAAACCTTATGGAGTCTGTAATGTGGCCGAGCCAGGGTAACCAATCAGACAGGAACAATACCCACACTCACCTCCACACCCCCTCTCTTTCTAGAGCACAATTATTCAGGAGTATACAGGCTTACAGAATGTTACAGCTGGAAAAGATTCCAACAACCATCCAGCAGTGATTTCCAAGCAGTTTTTGCTTGTTTTTTAATTCCACAGACTCTTTGTTAAAAGAATCCTTTATGGAAATGCAGTGTGTGAAAATTCAGCTTCTATGACTGAAGAGGACAGTAGAGTTGAAATCTCACCTGTCCCCACCCCTGTTTCACCCCATCCACCCACACAGCAAATGTCCATCAAACCCTCCCAGCCTGGCCCTACCCATTCAACTGCTTCTAATTGAGGAGAATGAGGGGTAAAAAATACGCACCCAGTGTCCAGAGCCAACATTCAGGAAGGTGGGAAGGCGGAGAGCGCTGGAAATGTGGGGCCAGCATTGCAGCCCCCAGTCGGCTGCTAACCACCTGCCTGTGTGCGTCTGTCACCTGACTTCTCCGGGTCCCTGCTTCCTCCTCTACAGACTGAGGGAGGGCGTTGGATACTCTTCATGAAAAGTTTTTTCAGGTCCTCAATTCTGATGCAAAAAGAGTTCCTAGAAATGTTCTCAAGAAAGTATGAGCTGCCTTCCCACAATTACTGTAGTAATTGTACATGTAGTCAGGCCCAGAAATCACACCCTGAGGTCTCTGAAAGCCGCACAAGAAGCAATAGCTTTAGCAGATGCTTGCACAAGAGTAAAAGACAGTGTTGTCCATACCTCCTGGCCATGCCACCATTGGGTGACAGCCACAGGCACAGAAACACCAAGAAAGCTGATTAATGTTGAACCAGGATGGGCTTCTCTGGTAGCTCAGATGATAAAGAATCTGTCTGCGATTGGAGTCCAATCCCTAGAACCAGAAGATCCCCTGGAAAAGAGAATGGCTACTTAATCCAGTATTCTTGCTTGGAGAATCCCACAGACAGAAGAGAATGGCAGGCTACAGTTCATGGGGTTGCAAAGAGTTGGCCATGACTGAGGGACTAGCACTTCATTTTTGGAAAGGATACATCTCTGTTGGACATGGGAAAAGGGTACTTCATTTGCCAATAGACCGCTTCTTCTCCATTGACTTTTATTTCACGGAGTTCTAAAAAAAAAAAAAAAAAAAAAAAAAATCAAATGATGTTATTGCATCTGGAAGTCTCTTTGGCTTCAATTAACAAGAAGTGTTGATATGAGAACCTTGTAGAGGATGATAAACCACTAAATCAGAAGGCACTGACTTCCAGGAAAAGTCATTATCACTGAAAGCTTGTTGCCCAGGAACAGTCTTTAGTAGACTTAAAAACACATTAAAAATAAAAGAATCCAACAAAATTCATTCACTGGATGCTACAAACATTCTAAGGTAGAATGTGATAATGAAATTAGGCTCCCAAAAAATAAAATTTCAAGTTATTAAATCATGGTAACCATTGGATGGCACTGCAATACCAATAGTTTTGCTGTTGTGACCTTACTCCTCACCTTAAATTTATTGACATATTACAAGTATCCTGGGACTGAGCAATGCTGTTTAGTGTTTACAGTTGTTTAATGAAGGTTTTGGCAAGATTAGTGTTCTTCTAAGCAGGAAGAAGCTCGACTATGCTAACACTATGCTACTTGCCTCTCTCCCATTTTGCTTTATACTACAGAGATAGGAACCAAATCTGCATAATGTCCACCATGCTTTTGTGTGCAAATAGCATCAGCTCAAGGAGGAGGATAGCAAAGGGATACTATGAAGTGCACAGCCTCTGCCCTCAAGCTGTGTGGGAAGCTTCTAACTAACCATATAGAGGAGTCAAGCTAAGACTGCTGAAAGAGCCAAGAGAGCCCCTTGAGGAGGTGCTGACAGCAGAAATGTGTTGTTTAATTCAGCTTTTGAAAGAAGTAAAACATATTAGAAGCAGACTATGGAGTAAAGAACTTATCAGTCCATTACTACAAGAGGCTGCAGATGCCCTTGAAAGGAAGGAAAGGAGTGGACATCCATTGCTTTTGCCTGCTCTGCTATGACTCTCCCCTTCTTGCCCCAGAATCTCTTTCTCCTTCAGGTCATAACCCTTCCCCTCCTTCTCCACAATGTGGTTTAAGCAGGACTGACTCAGTGTTAAATTCAGGGCTGGGAAAATGAGTCAAACATGATCACAGCAATTAGTTTAGGGAATACATGCGTGGATAGTCTTGGCTTACCACTCTAGCAAGCTTAGGCCCAAAAGTGGTTTTGTAAAGGCTCTCAGGAAGCTCAGAGAAGATCTAGGAGGAATAGAGTTAGGTTAGGAACCTCAGGATTGCTCCAGAGAAGTCAAACTACTGCAGTCTCTGGGCCATACTCCATAGTGCAGACTCTTAATGCCAAGTACCACACATCAGAGGCTCTGCCAGTGTCTACAGCACATGATTGAACCACAACTGCTAGGAAGATGGGCAGAGAATGTGTGACTTCTTCCTTGAATTAGTGGGCATCACAATGCCCCCTAAATAGTAAGGGTATTTGATAACATTTAGTGACCCCAAACCATGACAAACATCCCCAAGAAATAAGCACATGATCCATGCTGAGGCAATAGGAGTCAATCCTGGGAATCTAGATGCCATAAGTAGGAATGTTCCTGTCCTTCTGTGGTTGTGTACATGGTTAGAATGTAAGCCTACATCTCCTGGTGGCACTTCTGCCAAGACACAAGAATCTGCCTTAGATTGTGGTCAACACAAAAGAAAACAGTCAAGCTGGAGAAATGAAGTACTGAATACAGCTGTCCTGGAGGCCAGATACTCATGGATTTTCAATGTCGTGAAACAATAAACTCTTTCCTTTCCTTAGACTGCCATTTGTTAGCTTTTCTTACTTGCAAACAAAATTCTTGACCACAACAAGGGTCTACCAGGATTCCTGTGCCCCTCAGCTAGCTGTGTATCTATTTTACAGTGACTGAGATGGCAGAGGCCATTGTTCACTCTAAGTGGGAAAAAGATACCTTATCTATTCCCTCTATAACTCTCTATCACTTATAGGAAAAATCTAAGAAGTGTAGCCAGGTGGCCAGCCTAGGCCCTTGGGGCTAATTCCAATTCTGCTACCACAACTATGCAAGAACACAAAATTGCTCATAGTTGTTTTCCTTTTTTAACATTTCATGTTGTTTCAGGTATTTCTCATTTTACTAATGCTGTTATTTGGGCCAGATGTCCTTATTCCACTCACCCCCCTCACCTCTCACTTCCCCATACACATGTATTCTTGCCATTTATAAAACTTTGATTCCATTTCTAAAGCAAAGTTCAAACATGACCTCTTCCAAAAAGCCTTTCTTGAATATTCAGGTATATATATAAGATGACAACAAACTTGCAGTAAGGGCAAATTATCACATTTAAGCCCAGCACTTCAGATATTTCAGCCAAAATTTTAAATGAAACATAATATAACTAAACTTATTGCATATATAACATAACTAAACCTATTGCATTCTACTGGCTAGAGTAATAGGAATAGATTCTACTTTCTAGTAGTTTTTTTAGATCAAGTGTGACTCACCTTGAACATACTGGTCCCACTGTTTTCTATAGTCTAAGTCCATATAGACATCTGCAAGTAGGTCTGGTGGAGATCTCACAATACCAGAGACCTTATACTCATAAAGTCCAGTCGGCTATAAAATGAGAGCAGAGAGAAATAGCCTGTTGGTTCTCGAGTTGCTATTACACAGCACATGAAAAATGGTTGTTTGTACGTCATTCCTGAGCCCCTCTCCTGTAGACTTGGTGATGCAATGCTGAAAAAGCAGGTGAGGATTCTGCTCTCATCACCTTTGCCACTGGAGGTGACAGCTGCCCAGGTAAAGTACAAAGGATAGAAGAGAGTTATGTGATAAATGATGTCTAGTTTTGGTGGGCTGGTTATTCATCCTATTCTAGTTTTGGTGGGAAATGTTTCTATATTGGACTAATCAGAATTTTTTTCTAAATAGCAGAAGGAGCCAGCTATGGGAAAATTAAGAAAGACCATTCCTGGTTGGGAAAGGGCCCTCAGGTTGATTCATTGTCTTACTCAAAGAACAGAAAGTCAAGGGGTCCAGAGAACTGTGATGGGGGACAGTCAGAGAAGCAGTGGGGGCTGGGTCCAAAGGGCTTTGTGAACCAAGGTAAAGGGGTAAGAGATCTTATTCTAATTGCTATGGAAAACAAATGAATTAATTAAAACGAGGAAATAATTTTTTAAAACATGGTTCTTGCTGCTTGAAAATAGATCATAAGGGGGCAAGAAGATGGGTTAGAAGACCAGGGCAATGATCCAGAGAAGAGATGTTGGTGATTGGACAAAGAGGTAACAGAAATGATGGGGAGAAGTTAGTGATTTAGGGACACATTTTGAAGTAATGTTAACAGGAATTGCTGACAGACTGGCTGTGGGGACAGAGAAAGCAAAGAATTTTTAAAAATTCTTATAACATTTGCTCCACGAACCTATGGACACCTTATCTTTGACAAAAGAGGCAAGGATATACAATAGAAAAAAGACAACCTCTTTAACAAGTGGTCCTGGGAAAACTGGTCAACCACTTGTAAAAGAATGAAACTAGAACACTTTCTAACACCATACACAAAAATAAACTCAAAATGGATTAAAGATCTACATGTAAGACCAGAAACTATAAAACTCCTAGAGGAGAACATAGGCAAAACACTCTCCGACATAAATCACAGCAAGATCCTCTATGACCCACCTCCCAGAATATTGGAAATAAAAGCAAAACTAAACAAATGGGACCTAATGAAACTTAAAAGCTTTTGCACTACAAAGGAAACTATAAGTAAGGTGAAAAGACAGCCCTCAGATTGGGAGAAAATAATAGCAAATGAAGAAACAGACAAAGGGTTAATCTCAAAAATATACAAGCAACTCCTGCAGCTCAATTCCAGAAAAACAAATGACCCAATCAAAAAATGGGCCAAAGAACTAAACAGACATTTCTCCAAAGAAGACATACAGATGGCTAACAAACACATGAAAAGATGCTCAACATCACTCATTATTAGAGAAATGCAAATCAAAACCACAATGAGGTGCCATTACACACCAGTCAGGATGGCTGCTATCCAAAAGTCTACAAGCAATAAATGCTGGAGAGGGTGTGGAGAAAAGGGAACCCTCTTACACTGTTGGTGGGAAGGCAAACTAGTACAGCCGCTATGGAAAACAGTGTGGAGATTTCTTAAAAAACTGGAAATAGAACTGCCATATGACCCAGCAATCCCACTTCTGGTCATACACACCAAGGAAACCAGATCTGAAAGAGACACGTGCACCCCAATGTTCATCGCAGCACTGTTTATAATAGCCAGGACATGGAAGCAACCTAGATGTCCATCAGCAGATGAATGGATAAGGAAGCTGTGGTACATATACACCATGGAATATTACTCAGCCGTTAAAAAGAATTCATTTGAACCAGTCCTAATGAGATGGATGAAACTGGAGCCCATTATACAGAGTGAAGTAAGCCAGAAAGATAAAGAACATTACAGCATACTAACATATATATATGGAATTTAGAAAGATGGCAATGATAACCCTATATGCAAAACTGAAAAAGAGACACAGAAATACAGAACAGACTTTTGAACTCTGTGGGAGAAGGTGAGGGTGGGATGTTTCAAAAGAACAGCATGTATACTATCTATGGTGAAACAGATCACCAGCCCAGGTGGGATGCATGAGACAAGTGCTCGGGCCTGGTGCACTGGGAAGACCCAGAGGAATCGGGTGGAGAGGGAGGTGGGAGGGGGGATCGGGATGGGGAATACGTGTAAATCTATGGCTGATTCATGTCAATGTATGACAAAACCCACTGAAATGTTGTGCAGTAAGCCTCCAACTAATAAAATAATAATAATAATAATAAATTCTTATAACATTTGCTTAAACAACCAGGTAGATAGGAGATCAATTTTCTAAAACAGCTAAAACTTGCAGAGGTGGTGATCTGACGGCTGCAGGGTAACCAAGAGCTCTACTGTGAGAATGTTGAGCTTGAAATGCTTATTAAATATCCATGTGGAAGTATCATATATGCAGCTATCATCCAAGCTTCAGATTATTTTAGATAACCATAGAGAGAAATTAAATTCAAAATATTGTTTTACCAATTCCAACACAGAATTTTTCACCAATTGCTTCCTTTTTCTATAAGCAACTCATGTATAGAAAAGAATGAAAGGGGGGAAGAAATACCAACTTCAAACCATACTAGTCCCTTTTAATCAGAAAAGGGCCATTTTTAGATTCCTAAGTACAAAAGATATTCCTTGTTCATGTTAAACCATATTCTGTGAGGATGTGGGCTGGAGTGGATACACTCCACTCTCTGTACAACGGTAGCTAAGAATTCCTGAACTTCACCTTGACTAAAGACTATATTGTTAAGGTTAAACTAATGACTTAATTAATTTCAGTGCAAAAACTAATAAACTAAACAAAGTGAACCTTTTAGATGGACTCATACTTCCAGTTGCTAATGCAGTGTTATTGACTAATCAAACATGAATGACCCATGTTCTTAAACACTGTCCCAGGGACTTATGTGAAATCAAGGGGTAAACATGGAAATCTTTCTAGAGATTCTGAGGCTTCAAGGGTCTCCTGACTCAGGTGGTATAACAATAATTCCCAGTTGAAGAATCGCAGATGTAGGTGAAAGTACCTGGCAGGGAATGGAAAGCAAAATTGAAACTGAATTCATAAGGAAGTGTCAGCTTTAAAAGTAAGTGGCCTTATACCAAGTGTTTCCAACCAGCAAATGACAAGCTGGTAGGTCTGACCCCTTTACATGCTCTGCCATGGATACCCCAAAGAAGGGCAAGTTAAGGTAAAAAATATCTCCTTCTCCTCCTCCCTCTCTCCTCCCTCTCAAGGATGGGAAGACAGTGAGGGTTATAGACAACACATATCTACACTCACACAGCTTTGGGAGAGAGACAATTAGCTGCTCTTCAGGAATAATGTGGCCCCATTTTCTACATACAGTGAGCAAAGGGGATAATTATGTGTAGAGATTATAATCTTCCCAACTTCACATGAGTTAGCTTTGATTATTTGGATGAATTAAGGCAAACTGATTCCTCTGGGAATGTTTCCCTTTCCTCCTAAGTGTATTGATAATTATAGCTCTTAGTGACTTCAGCCCTGTAATATCACAGAAAAGGAAACAGAAAGCCCTCTAATAAGAGAAAAATAGAATGCTGTGATTTATGTCAACACTGTAGAATGAACTATTATGATAACCTCCTTTAAACATTCCCTTCATGGAAGGGCTGAAAAATGTCAGAACACCGAAGAAACCAAATGCTCACTGACTCCTTTCCTAGTCTATCAGTAATTTTTTTTTTTAGGTAGTTAGCAGCCTCACTCAAATTTGGATCAATGCACTTTTTTAAACCATCATTTCTTTTAAAAGAGAAATTCAGCAAATACAATAACATTTTCATTCTGTCACTGAAAAAATAAAGTGAGTTTTTATAGTTATAAAAATAATTCTTAATCATTAAGAAAAATTATGAAATGCCCAATGTAACAAAGTTAAAATGGCATGCAACTCTATAATTCACAAACACCTAATTGCAATATTTGACATATTTCTCCTTTTTGCAAAATATTTTATTGAAACAGTTGATTTACAATGTTGTGTTAATGTCTGCTGTACAGCAAAGTGACTCAGGTATAATATATACCTATATTCTTTTCCATTGTGATTTATCACAGGACATTGAATATAGTTCCCTGAGCTTTACAGTAGAACTTTGTTGTTTATCCATCATGTATACGATAGTCTGCATCTGTGAATCCTAAACTCCCAACATTGAATATAGTTCCCTGAGCTTTACAGTAGAACTTTGCTGTTTATCCATCATGTATACGACAGACTGCATCTGCTAATCCTAAACTCCCAATCCTCCACTCCCTAATCCTTCCTCTCCCCCTTGGCAACTACAAGTCTGTTCTACATATCTGTTAGTCTGTTTTTGTTTCATAAATACGTTAATTTGTTTCATACTTTAGATTTAACATATAAGTGATATCGTATGGCATTCATCTTTCTCTTTCTGACTTTTTCACTTAGTAGGGTAATTTCTAGGTCCATTCATATTGCTGAAAATGGCATTATTTAATTGCCAGCAACAGTGTAAGAGGTTCCCTCTTCACCACACCCTCTCTATCAGTCATTATTTGTAGATTTTTAATCATAGCTTTTCTGACTAGTGTGAGATGGGACCTTGTTTGGATTTACATTTTTCTAATAATTAGCGATGATGACCATTTTGCAAATGCTTGCTGGCCATCAGTATATCTCCTTTGAAGAAACATCTATTTAGGTTTTGTTCATTTTTCTATTGGGTTGTACTTTTTTGTTATTGAATTGTAGGAGATGTTAAATTAAGCCTTGTTAGTCATATCATTTACAAATATTTTCTCAGAGTCCATAGGTTGTTGTTTTGTTTTGTTTATGGTTTCCTTTGCTGTGCAATGTCTAATTAAGTCCCATTTGTCTATTTTTACTGATATTTCCATTGCCTTGGGAAACTAACCTAAGAACACATTGATATGACATGTCAGAAATGTTTTGCCTCTTCTAGGAGTCATATAGTGTCTTGTCTTATATTTAAAGTTTTAAGCCATTTTGAGTTTATTTTTGTGTATGGTGCGAGGGTATGTGCCTACTTCATTGATTTACATGTGGCTGTCCAACCTTCCCAGCACCACTTGCTGAAGCGATTGTTCTTTACCAGTTGTATGTCCTTGCTTCACTTATCAAAGATTAATTTTCCATAAGTATGTTGGTGTATTGTTGGACTCTCTATTCTGTGCCATTGATTCATATGTCTGTTTTTGTGCCAATACCATATGGATTTGACTACTGTAGCTTTGTAGTATTGTCTAAAGTCTGGGATGGTTATGCTTCCTGCTTTGTTCTTTGTCCTCAAGATTGTTTTGGCAATTCTGGGTCTTTTATGGTTCCATATGAATTTGAGGATTATTTTCTATAGTTCTGTGGCAAATGTCATGAATATGTTGATAGGTATTGTATTAAATCTGTATATTGCTTTGGGTAGTATGACCATTTTAACAATTTTAATTCTTACAATCCAAGAGCATGGGATATCTTTCCATTTCTTGGAATTGTCTTTAATTTTCTTTATTAATGTTTTACAGTTCACAGTGTATGTCTTTCACCTCCTTGGTCAGGTTTTACCTCCTAGATACTTTACTTTTTTGCTGCAATTTTTTCATTCTCTTTCTGATATTTCATGTTAGCATAAAGAAATGTAACAGATGTATGTATGTTAATCTTGTATTCTGCTACCTTGCTGAATTCATTTATAAGTTCTAACAGTTTGTGCAGCGAGTCTCTATGGTTTTCTACATGCAGTATCATATCATATGATATGCAGTATCATATCATATCATTATATATGATCATATATCATATATAATGACAATTTTACCTCCTCCCTATCATTTTGAATAGCTTTTATTTCTTTTTATTGTCTGGTTTGTATATCTAAGACTTCCAACACTATGTTGAAGAGAAATGGTGAGAGTGGTTATCCTTGTGTTGTTCCAGATTTTAGTGGAAAGACTTTCAACTTCTCACCCTTAGTTATTATATTGGCTGTAAGTTTGTCATAAATAACTTTTATTATGCTGAAATATGTTCCCTCTATACTGACTTTCACAAGAGTTTTATCATAAATGGATATGAAATTTTACCAAATTATTTTCTTGCATCTATTGAGATGATCTTGTGGGTTTTGTCACTTTTGCTGATATGATGTATCATAATGATTGATTTGTGTGTTGAAACATCACGGTGTCCTGAGATGATTTCAACTTGGTTGTGGTGTATGATTTTTTTATTGCTGTTGGAATTGATTTATTAATATTTTATTGGGAATTTATGTATCTATATTTACCCAAAATATTGGCCTGTAATTTTCTTTTTCTGTAATATCTTTCTCTGGTTTTGGTATCAGAGTGATGACTTCATAGAATGTTTTTTGGCATGTTTGATCCTCTTCAAACTTTTGGAACATTTGAAGAAGATTGGTATAAGTTCTTCTTTGTGTGTTCGGTAGAATTTAACTATGAAGTCATCTTATTCTGGGCTTTTGTTTGTAGGGATTTTTTAAACTATAAATTCTATTTCACTTTTAGTGATTGGTCTGATCATGCAATCTATTTCTTCTTGATTCAATTTTGGTGGGGTGTATGTTTCTAGAAAGTTGTCTTTTTTCTAGCTTGTCAGATTTGTTGGCATATAATGGCTCATAGTCTTCTCTAATTTATATATATATATATATATATGTATGTATATATATATATATATATATATATTTGTGGTTGTTATTGTTGTTGTTCAGTTGCTCAGCCATGTCTGCATGCAACCCCCTGGACTGCAGCACATCAGGTTTCCCTGTCCTTCACTATCTCCCAGAACTTGCTCAAACTCATGCCCACTGATTCAGTGATGCCATTCAACCATCTCATCCTCTATCATCCCCTTCTCCTCCTGTCTTCAACCTTTCCCAATATCAGGGTCTTTTCCAGTGACTCAGCTTTTTTGCATCAGGTAGCCAAAGTATTGGAGCTTCAGTTTCAGTATCAGTCCTTCCAATGAGTTTTCAGGGTTGATTACCTTTAGGATTGGCTGGTTTGATCTCTTGCTTTCCAAGGGATTCTCAATGGTCTTCTCCAGCACCACAGTTCAAAGGCATCAATTTTTTGTTGCTCAGCCATTTTTACTGTCCAGCTTTCATATCTGTACATGACCAGTGGAAAAACCACAGCTTTGACTAGATAGACCTTTGTTGGCAAAGTAATGTCTCTGATTTTTCAATATGTTATCTAGGTTTGTCATTTTAATTTCATGGCTGCAGTCACTGTCCACAGTGATTTTGGAGCACAAGAAATCCAAATTTCTGTAGTATTGATTGTTATTTCTAGCAATCTATGGTATCGATTATTATTTCTCCTCTCTCAGTTCTTATTTTGTTGTATTTTTTTTTTCATTTATTTTTATTAGTTGGAGGCTAATTACTTTACAATATTGTAGTGGTTTTTGCCATACATTGACATGAATTAGCCATGGATTTACATGTATTCCCCATCCCGATCCCCCCTCCCACCTCCTTCCTCCAGGACATGGAAGAAACCTAGGAAGCAACCTAGATGTCCATCAGCAGACGAATGCATAAGGAAGCTGTGATACATATACACCATGGAATATTACTCAGCCATTAAAAAGAATTCATTTGAATCAGTTCTAATGAGATGGATGAAACTGGAGTCCATTATACAGAGTGAAGTAAGCCAGAAAGATAAAGACCAATACAGTATACTAATGCATATATATGGAATTTAGAAAGATGGTAATGACAACCCTATATGCACAACAGAAAAAGAGACACAGATGTACAGAACAGACTCTTATTTTGTTTCTGGTCTTGTTTTCCATCTTATCTTCTTGGTGGGTATGGCCAGAGGTTTGTCATTTTTTTTTTACCTTTTCAAAGCACCAGGTCTTGGTTATATTGACTTTTCCTGTTTCATAATCTCTATTTTATTTGTTTCCTCTCTGATCTTTATTATCTCCCTCCTTCTGCTGCCTTTTTAGTTTTGTTTGTTCTTTTGCTTTTCTAATTCTTCTAGGTTAATGTTATATTGTTTAACTGAGATTTCTTATTTCTTAAAGAAGACCTGTATCACTATGAACTTCCTTTTAAGAATTGGTTTTCCTGCATCCCATAGACTTTATATCATTGTGTTTTCATTATCATTTGCCTCAAGGTATTTTTAGTTTATTCTTTGATTTCGTCATAACAAATTTAAGATGCTTGAAATAATTTATATACTCTTAAATTTGTTGAGGCTTGTCTTATGACCTAATATGTCATCAATCCTAGAGAATTTTCAAAGTGCAATTGAAAATAATGTGTACTTCGCGTTTTGGGAAAGTAGACATTTTTCTTTTAAGTAACTAGATACTTTTACATGTTACAAAATGGAAGTAATATAATATAAACAGGCTATGCTATTTTAAAGAATACTACTTTGAAGCTTGGAGAGATAACACTTAATTTATTTATGAATTATTTCTGTTTCCATACACTTCTACAAATGTGAAATATTTTTGAAACAACTATTACATATAAACATGGACAATAATGACAATTTTTCCTTCAGAAAACAGGAAGTTTTAGTAGAGATATATTTTAGGGTAAATGATACTAACATTTTGTCTCTTTATAGTTTTTATAAGTGTTTACAAATGTTTAAGGAAATTGTTTCCATTTTTGTATTCTCACCAGTAGCACAGGAGCATCTCATCAGGATTGGGTACCACTGTTTCTACAAAAAAATTTAATAGGTAAAGAGCATAAACCTTAGTTTTATTTGGCCAGTGTTCTCAGTATTGATGTGTAAGTCTCTTGCAAAGTATTGATATGTAAGCTCTGCAACACCTGTTGAAGATACTTGTCCAAGCATATTAACATTTCAATGACTCCAAACAAGCTTACTTAAGGGGTTCTTGGCTTTTCCTAAGGCTCCTCCAAAAGACCAGTTCTATGAATGGCTCAGTTTATCTAAAGTAAAACACATTGCATGATTTTCTAATACTCTATTTATAGGGTATTTAATTCCCTACACTTCAAATAGTTAATGAATTGTTCAATAGTAAGGAATCAGTATGAAGTGTATAATACAATTAGCAGAAGAAACAGAATATTTGTTAGAGTATGTGCTATCTTTCTTGCTAGAGAATCCCTATGGACATGTGCATAGTTAATAACTATCCTGGTCTCCTATGCAGGTGAAGGCAAAAATGAAAGTCACTCAGTCGTGTCCAACTCTTTGTGATCCCATGGACTATACAGTCCATGGAATTCTCCAGGCCGGAATACTGGAGTGGGTAGCTGTTCTCTTCTCCAGAGGATCTTTCGAAGCCAGGAATCAAACCCAGGTCTCCTGCATTGCAGATGGATTCTTTACCAGCTGAGCCACCAGGGAAGCCCATATAACACCTCCTTCCTGTTTTGAATACACGCAAGATATTAACAACCCAGCAGCTATTCTGTGGCTAAGAGACAGCAAAGAGGATGTGGCCTAAAAAGATTCAAAGAGTTTTACTAGCCATATTGGTCAGGTGATCCAGTGCCAGCAACTGGTGACCTCTAACTACTTATTAGGTGAGAAAAATAAACCTCATTTTAAAAAGTCATTGTTACTGCAGTTTCCTTTTACTTGTAACTAAAAAGCAATCCTAATTATTTTGAGTAGTCCTTACTAACAATGAATTTTACTTCAGTTCTGTAATCCTGGAAGAGTAGAGGTATGAAACACTCACTCTCTTTGTGATCCAGAAAACAGCTTACCACAAAAAAGCCACCTTTTCCCCCATGATTTAGATGAGACTCACACACACACACATCTTATTCACCTATCACAAGGCCAAATACAGCACCTCTAAATGTCCTTTCATTGTCCCATAAATGATCACCGAAACAGTTTACTCCAATGATCAATCATAACAAAATGCTTGATAACCAAACTGGTAAACATATTTCCTTCCTTCAGGTCCCTAAACTTGATCGAGCCTCAGCCTGAGCAGCATCTAGATGCTTCTAAAAATAAACTGGATTCAGGCAACAAAAATCTCTTTTCTATTCTCCAGTCAGGCCACCTTCATATCACTTCCCCACACACGACTTCAGTTTTGTTGACACTTGTCTATAAAAAATACCTTTCTGCCTCACTCCTGAGACACCCACAGATTTTCTGGTCAAAGTATTCTGCCTCAATGGACATGAGTTTGAACACGTTCCAGGAGATGGTGAAGGACAGAGAAGCCTGGCATGCTGCAGTCCATGGGGTCACAACGAGTCGGACAAGACTGAGCGACTGAACAGCAACAGCAATTCTACCTACTATAATAACCCCCCAACCCTTGGCAATAATCCTTTGAATGAAAGTTTTTCCTTACTAAGCCCAGGTTTGTTTTTTATTTGATATTACACTAAAGTACTGTTAAAAACTTTATATATAAATACTCTAATTATTAATACACTTAGTGAAACACTACTGACAGTTGTACGGTTACTTGTCCTAAAGCAGAATAAATTCTATAAGAGCCAATGCGTTTACATATGGCAAATATCCAAATATCATAGCGTTTGCATATGACATTTGCAATTCCCACATAAGAGTAATTCCTACAGAGGAGTGAGTAACCCCTACTGCTCCTATACCCTGCCACCTGACCTGGAAAAAGTCATCTCTCATTCTCTTCAATTTTGGTATTTATCTGCATTTATATCACTAACTACAAGACAGCCCCGATGAATCACGTCTTTCTAATCCTGTCAGTACACACTGAATTTTCTTTGCTTTTAATAGAAGAGTTCATTTCTATTCCTCAGGGGCCAGGAAGTCTCCTCAATCCACTACTTTGGAAGATTTCCAGCACTAGCCCTCTGGGGCAAGAGTAACAGGCTCAGAAGGTATGAAAAGCAAACATTTTTTCATTAGGGAGAATCACTCCTAATTGCTGTAGCTGTCACTGGGAAGTGTGCACCATGACTGTAAGAAGAAAGACAGGTGACTAAAACTGATTCAGTATTTGATATCTCTTCAAAATCAGACAGCAAGTTTAATACTGAAGGACTGTAGAGAACTGGCTAAGATAACACTGATAGCAAATGCTCATTGAGTGCTTACTGAATACCAGGGCCTGGGCTGAGTGCTTTACAGGGGTCACCCTACTTAATCTGCACGATGAAAACATGAGAATGTGGGCCATTAGTAAACCCATTTAAAGACAACAAAATTGAGGTTTAAGGACGTTCTGAGAAATTCCTAGAAAAGTTAATTCTGTAGACACAGGAAGTAGCTTGGTGTTTGTCTGAGATTAGGAATGGGAACAATAAGAGATTGCAAGTGAGCAAGACATTTTTTTTGGAGGTTACACAAATGTTCCAAAATTAGACTCTGGTGAATGCTGCATAACCCCATAAATTTACTAAAAACCATTGAATTGCACACTTTAAATGAATGTATTTTATGGTAGTTAATAAATCTTCAAAGCTTTTCATTATATATATATAAAATATATATTTTATATATATATATGAAACTTATCCAAGTTTCATAACACACAGACTTGAAGTTCATTAGTTACAACAGAACTTGGACCTGAAGCCAGTCATGTGACAATAGAGTTTAAAGTTTATTATTAAAGTTTATTATCCTGCCTCCAAAAGTCACTGACCTCTGCCAACATATTGTTAAATAAATATTAGGTTGGGGCAAAAGTAATTGCTGTTTTGCACTGTTGAAATTTGCCCTTTGATATTGGGATACATTCTTATATAAATGTGGTTATATTATACATCATTTTAATGTGCATTTCTCACTTTATGTTGTTTGCTAATGATTTATTACTTGCTGTTTATTTTAGATTTATTTTAGACTAGCAAAATTATGTTAGACCAAAAACAAATTAGAGTAATTTTCTTACTCAGGTTCAAAATGGGTCATAAAGCATCAGAGACAACTCACAACATTAACAAAGCATTTGGCCTAGGAACTGTTAATGAATGTACAGTGCCATGGTGGTTCAAGAAGTTTTGAAAAGGAGACAAGAGCTTTGAAGATGAGGAATGCAATGACTCACCATCAGAAGTTGACAGTGACCAATTGGGAGAATCATCAAAGCTGATCCTCTTACAACTACACAAGAAGTTGCCCAAGAACTCAATGTTGACCATTTATGGTCATTCAACATTTGAAACAAATTGGAAAGGTGAAAAAGCTTGGTGCCTCATGAGCTGATCACAAAAAATTTGTCATTTTGAAGAGTCATTTTCTCTAATTCTATGCAACAACAATGAGGCATTTCTCAATCAGATTGTGACATACAATGAAAAGTGGGCTTTATAGGGCAACTGGCAACAACTAGCTCAGGGGTTGAAATGAGAAGAAGCTCCAAAGCATTTTCCAAAGCCAAACTTGCACCAAAAAAAGGTCATGGTCACTGTTTGGAGGTCTGCTGCTGGTCTGATCCACTGTAGCTTTCCGAATCCTGCCAAAAACACTGCATCTGAGAAGTATGCTCAGCGAATAGATGAGATACACCAAAAACTGCAATGCCTGCAGCCGGCATTGGTTTACAGAAAGGGTCTAATTCTTCTCCATGACAACTCTTGACTGTATGTCACACTACCAATGCTTCAAAAGTTGAATGAATTCATCTACAGAGTTTTGCCTCATCTGCCATATTCATCTGCCCTCTTGCCAACCAACTACCACTTCTTCAAGCATCTCGATGATGTTTTGCAGGGAAAATGCTTTCACAACCAGCAAGAGGCAGAAAATGCTTTCTAGAGTTCTTTAAAACCTGAAGCTTGGATTTTTATGCTATAGGAATAAATAAACTTATTTCTTGCTGGCAAAAATGTGTTGATTGTAATGATTCCTGCTTTGATTAATAAAGATGTGTTTGAACCTAGTTATAAAGATTTAAAATACATGGTCTGAAACCGCAATTATGTTTGCACCAACTTAATGAAGAAAGCTGAAAGCCGAAAAATTGATGCATTTGAACTGTGGTGTTGGAGAAGACTCTTGAGAGTCCCTTGGACTGCAATGAGATCCAATCAGTTCATCCTAAAGGATATCAGTCCTGGGTGTTCATTGGAAGGACTGATGCTGAAGCTGAAACTCCAGTACTTTGGCCACCTCAGGCAAAGAGTTGACTCATTGGAATAGACCCTGATGCTGGGAGGGATTGGGGGCAGGAGGAGAACGGGCAACAGAGGATGAGTTGGCTGGATGGCATCACCGACTCTATGGACATGAGTTTGGGTAAACTCTGGGAGTTGGTGATGGGCAGGGAGGCCTGGCGTGCTGCGATTCATGGGGTCGCAAAGAGTCAGACACGACTGAGCGACTAAACTGAACTGAACTGAACAATAATGCATTGAAATGCACACAGTTATAGCAAAGATAATTTATATTTTATCATTCCAACCATAGCTCATTTTAGTGAGAGAGGTGTTATAATTTTTTTTTTTTTTTTTTTTTTTCCACCAAGGCAAGGGTAAACTAAACCTGTAATGGATATACTGGGACACAGATCACCCTCTCTACAGCTCACAGACAAAGGCCATTTAATTAAAATTAGGTGCTTCAAAACATACCTTCTCATTAGATCTCTGGACAAATTTGGAAGAGCAAGATTTATCTCCAGTGTATAGATGGGGAAGCTGAGACTCAGCTAGGGTTTTATGTTCATAAATCTTAAAATCATAGGACAATTAAGAATACAAACTATACTTTAGACCAGAGGTTATTATGTCATGCTGGTTATTTTTAAACAGTCCACAAGCTAAGAATGTTTTCTATATTTCTAAGCAGCCAAGGAAAGGCAATCCCAAAGAATGCTCAAACTATCGCACAATTGCACTCATCTCCCACGCCAGTAAAGTAATGCTCAAAATTCTCCAAGTCAGGCTTCAGCAATACGTGAACTGAGAACTTCCAGATATTCAAGCTGGTTTTAGAAAAGGCAGAGGAACCAGAGATCAAATTGCCAACATCCGCTGAATGATCAAAAAAGCAAGAGAGTTCCAGAAAAACATCTATTTCTACTTTATTGAATATGCCAAAGCCTTCGACTGTGTGGATCACAGTCAACTGTGGAAAATTCTGAAAGAGATGGGAATAGCAGACCACCTGACCCACCTCTTGAGAAACCTATATGCAGGTCAGGAAGCAACAGTTAGAACTGGACATGGAACAACAGACTGATTCCAAATAGGAAAAGGAGTACGTCAAGGCTGTATATTGTCACCCTGCTTATTTAACTTATATGCAGAGTACATCATGAGAAACGCTGGGCTGGAAGAAGCACAAGCTGGAATCAAGATTGCCGGGAGAAATATCACTAACCTCAGATATGCAGATGACACCATCCTTATGGCAGAAAGTGAAGAGGAGCTAAAAAGCCTCTTGATGAAAGTAAAAGATGGGAGTGAAAAAGTTGACTTAAAGCTCAACATTCAGAAAACTAAGATCATGGCATCTGGTCTCATCACTTCATGGGAAATAGATGGGGAAACAATGGAAACAGTTTCAGACTTTATTTTTTGGGGCTCCAAAATCACTGCAGATGGTGATTGCAGCCATGAAATTAAAAGATGCTTACTCCTTGGAAGGAAAGTTATGACCAACATAGATAGCGTATTAAAAAGCAGAGACATTACTTTGACAACAAAGGTCCGTCTTGTCAAGGCTATGATTTTTCCAGTGGTCATGTATGGATGTAAGAGTTGGACTGTGAAGAAAGCTGAGCACTGAAAAATTGATGCTTTTGAACTGTGGTGTTGGAGAAGACTCTTGAGAGTCCCTTGGACTGCAAGGAGATCCAACCAGTCCATCCTAAAGGAGATCAGTCCTGGGTATTCTTTGGAAGGACTGATGCTGAGGCTGAAACTCCAATACTTTGGCCACCTCTTGTGAAGAGTTGACTCACTGGAAAAGACCCTGATGCTGGGAGGGATTGGGGGCAGGAGGAGAAGGGGACGATAGAGGATGAGATGGCTGGATGGCATCACCGACTCGATGGGCATGAGTTTGAGTAAACTCTTGGAGTTGGTGATGGGCAGGGAGGCCTGGCATGCTGCGATTCATGGGGTCACAGAGTCGGACACGACTGAGCGATTGAACTGAACTACATGAACTGAAGCAGTTATATAAGTCAATACAAAATAACTTCCATTTTGCCTCATAGCCTATAAAGCCCAAAATATTTTCTATGTGCCTTTTACAGAAAAAAAGTTAGCAATCTCTGCTTTAGACTATTGCCACCATCACTTTTAAAACATATAACCTGAGAAAGATGTGAATTACTAGTCACCTTGCATTTCCACATGTAAGAAAATAATCTTTGTGGCATAAGTTCTAAATACATTATATTGTATTTTGAATCACATGGGACTTTATGATTTAAGTTCAGACCACCTTTCAAACTAAATCTGTCAATCTTTAGAACACCATAGGGAATAAATACCAAAAAAAAAAAAAAAAAAAAACCTTAAATATATCATATACAAACTCCGAAAACTAAAGAGAATATTTAAATAAGCTAGAGAGGGGAGGATAGGGGAGCACTTTATCAATATAGAGGAATACAGATGAGGATTATAGCAGACATCCCATCAGAAACCACCCTGCTAAAAGAGTGTGGGGTGAAATATAGAATGTTTTGAAAGAAATAAGCCACTGACCTAGGACTCTATATCCAATGAAATTGTCCTTCAAAAGTGAAGCAATAAAAACTGAGGGAGTCCATCAATAGCAGACTACTCTGGAAGAAATGTTAAAAGACATTTCTGAAGGAGAAAAAAGCTATAGGTCAGGAACTCAGATCTACATAACATTGAAAGTGCCTCTTGTCTTAAAATTTCTGAAAGACATGAGCTTTGTCTTTTAGAGACATCAGTTATCACCAGGGCTTAGGAAAACACAAGCAAACAATAAAATCTGAAAGATTGCCAAATGGGTCATGAAGCAATATTCTGGAGTATTCTTCTCATTAAGGTACATTCAGAAAATCCAAAGGCAACTATAGAAAGATGTGTTTCCTACATTAAATGTATTTTATATTTTATATTTCTATAAGATGTATATATTTATATAAGATGAGGTAGCTATGTTATATTTATAAGATTTTTTGCATATTAGCAACACATTAAAAGTACCAGGGTAGAATTTAAAAGTTCATATTAACATGGATTCTCCCTTGCTTACAAAAAAATAGCCGTTTGCATGGTTTCCATAAAGAGTAAAATAGTTTTCCGAAATAGTGTCAGGGAGCGGTGAGCTTGTGAGCTAACAAAGTACTCACACAAAGAGCCTGCTAGAATTCTCCTTCTGCCCACAGGTGTTCATTTTGATGTTAAAGGCCAGTTGGAAGACCAGGCAAGAATTGACCTCTACTTGGCATTGCCCTGGTTCAGCTCCTGATTCACGCAAGTATTGGTATGGTGTTACATCCAAGGATCTGGAATGTCCAAAACCTTCCTAAAAGTCACCTTGCCTGTCAGGTTTTCCAAGGCCCAATGATAATAAAAGCTTTGGTTGATTAATAGCCACCTGGTGTGATCTTCATGCAAGGATGAGGTTAAAGACAGGATGGCAGCACAAAGTTATAATTTTTTTTAATTTATTTATTTTTTATTGAAGGATAATTGCTTTAAAGAATTTTGCTATTTTCTATCAAATCTCAGCATGAATCAGCCATAGGTATACATATATTCCCTCCCTTTTGAACCTCCCTCCCATCTCCCTCCCCATTCCACCTCTCTAGGGTAATACAGAGCCCCTGTTTGAGTTTCCTGAGCCATACAGCAAATTCCTATTGGCTATCTATTTTACATATGGTAATGTAAGTTTCCATGTTACTCTCTCCATACATCTCACCCCTTTCTCCCCTCTCCCCAGGTCCATAAGTCTGTTCCCTATGTCTGTTTCTCCATTGTTGCCCTGTAAATAAATTTTTCAATACCATTTTTCTAGACTCCATATATATGTATTAGAATATGGTATTTATCTTTCTCTTTCTGACTCACTTCACTCTATATAACAGGTTTTAGGTTCATCCACCTCATTAGAACTGACTCAAATATGCTCCTTTTTATGACTGAGTAATATTCCATTGTGCATATGTACCACAACTTCTTTATCTATTCATCTGTCAATGGACATCTAGGTTGCTTCCACGTTCTAGCTACTATAAATAAGGCTGAAATGAACAATGGGATACATGTTTCTCTTTCAATTTTGCTTTCCTCAGGATTTATGCCTAGGAATGGGATTTTGGGTCATATGGTGGTTTTATTCCTAGTTTTTTAAGGGATCTCCATACCATCTTCCATAGTGGTTGTATCAATTTATATTCCCACCAACAGTGCAAGAGCGTTCCCTTTCCCCCACACCCTCTCCAGCATTTATTGTTTATAGACATTTTGATGAGGGCCATTCTGACTGGTGTGAGGTAATATCTCATTGTAGTTTTGATTTGCATTTCTCTAATAATAAGCAATGTTGATATCTTTTCATGTGTTTGTTAGCCATCTGTATGTCTTCTTTGGAGAAATGTCTGTTTAGGTCTTTTTCCCACTTTTTCATTGGGTTGTTTGTTTTTCTGACATTGAGTTGTATAAGCTGCTTGTATATTTTGGAAATTAATCCTTTGTCAGTTGTTTCATTTGCTATTATTTTCTGCCATCCTGAGGGCTGTCTTTTCACCTTGCTTATAGTTTCCTTTGCTGTGCAAAAGTTTTTAAGCTTAATCAGGTCCCACTTGTTTACTTTTGTTTTTATTTCCATTACTTTAGGAGGTGGGTCATAGAGGATCTTGTTTTGATTTATGTTATTTAGTGTTCTGCCCATGTTTTCCTCTAAGAGTTTATAGTTTCTAGTCTTACATTTAGGTCTTTAAGGCATTTTGAGTTTATCTTTGTGTATGGTGTTAGGAAGTGTTCTAATTTCATTCTTTTACATGTAGCTGTCCAGTTTTCCCAGTACCATTTATTGAAGAGGCTGTCTTTGCCCCATTGTATATCCTTTCCTCCTTTGTCAAAAATAAGGTGCCCATAGGCACATGGGTTTATTTCTGGGCTTTCTATCTTGTTCCATTGGACTGTATTTCTGTTTTTATGTCAGTACCATACTGCCTTGATGACTGTAGCTTTGTACAATAATTTGAAGTCAGGAAGGTTGATTCCTTCAGCTCCATTCTTCTTTCTTTGGCTATTCGGGGTCTTTTGTGTTTCCATAAGAATTGTGAAATTTTTTTGTTCTAGTTCTGTGAAAAATGCCTTTGGTAACTTGATAGGGATTGCATTAAATCTGTAGATTGCATTTGATAGTATTGTCATTTTCACAATACTGATTCTTCTTACCCAGGAACATGGAATATCACTCCATCTGTTTATGTCGTCTTTGATTTCTTTCATTAGTGTCTTATAATGTACTGTGTACAGTTCTTTTGTCTCCTTAGGTAAGTTTATTTCTAGATATTTAATTCTTTTTGTTGCAATGGTGAATGGGATTGATTCCTTAATTTCTCTTTCTGACATTTCATTATTAGTTTATAGAAATGCAAGTGATTTCTGTATACTGATTTTGGATCCTGCCACTTTGCTAAATTCACTGATTAGCTCTAGTAATTTTCTGATACTATCTTTAGGGTTTTCTATGTACAATGTCATGTCTTCTGCAAACAGTGAGACCTTTACTTCTTTTCCAGTCTAGAGTCCTTTTATTTCTTTTTCTCCTCTGATTGGTGTAGCTAGGATTTCCAGAACATTGTTGCATAATAGTAGTGAAAGTGGACAGCCTTGTTTTGTTCCTGATCTTAGGGGGAATGCTTTCAGTTTTTCATCACTGAGAATAATCTTTGCTGTCGGCTTATCACATACAGCCTTTACTATGTTGAAGTAGTTTCCTTCTATGCCCATGTTTTGAAGAGTTTTAAACATAAATGGGTGTTGAATTTTGTCAATGGCTTTTTCTGCACCTATAGAGAGGATCATATGGTTTTTATCTTTCAATTTGTTAACATGGTGTATCACACTGATTTATTTGCATATATTGAAGAATCCTTGCATTCCTGGAATAAACCCAACTTGATCATGCTGTATGAACTTTTTGATGTCTTGCTGAATACTGTTTGCTAAAATTTTGTAGAGGATTTTTGCATCTATGTTCATCAGTGATGTTGGCTTGTAGTTCTCTTTTTCTGTGTTGTCTTTGGTTTTGCTATCAGGGTGATGGTGGCCTCATAAAATGAATTTGGAAGTGTTTCTTCCTCTGCAATTTTTTGAAAGAGTTTTAGGAGGATAAGCATTGACTTTTTCTCTAAATGTTTGATAGAATTCTCCTTTGAAGCCATCTGGTCCTGGGCTCTTTTTCGGGGGGGGGGGGGGTAGATTTTTTTTTTTTTTTTTTTTATCATAGCTTCAATTTCAGTGCTTGTAATTGGGTTGTTCATAATTTCTATTTCTTCCTGGTTCAGTCTTGGAAGATTGAACTTTTCTAAGAATCCGTTGATTTCTTCCAGGTTATCTATTTGATTGCCATATAGTTGTTCATAATAGTCTCTTATAATCCTTTGTATTTTTGCACTGTCTGCTCTAACTTCTCCTTTTACATTTCTAGTTTTGTTGATTTGATTCTTCTCTCTTTTTTTCTTGATGAGCCTGGCTAAGGGTTTGTCGATTTTGTTTATCTTTTCAAAGAAGCAGCTTTTAGTTTTATTTATCTTTACTATTGTTTCTTTAATTTCTTTTTCATTCATTCTGCTTGGATCTTTATGATTTCTTTCCTTCTACTAATTTGGGTTTTATTTTTTCCTTCTTCTTTTTCCAGTTGCTTTAGATGTAAAGTTAGGTTGTCTATTTGATGTTTTTCTTGCTTCTTGAGGTAGGATTGTATTGCTATAAACTTCCCTCTTTGGACTGCTTTTGCTACATCCCATAGGTTTTGAGTTGTTGTGCTTTCATTGTCATTTGTTTCTATAATTTTTTTTATTTCCATTTTCATTTCTTCAGTAACCTGTTGGTTATTTAGAAACGTTGTTTAATCTCCATGTGTTTTTATTTCTTACAGTTTTTTCTTCTAATTGATATCTAGTCTCATAGCATTGTGATTGGAGAAGATTCTTGATATGATTTCAATTTTCTTAAGTTTACTGAGGTTTGATTTGTGACTCAAGATGTGGTCTATCCTGGAGAATGTTCCATGTGAACTTGGGAAGAAGGTGTATTCTTCTGCATTTGGATGGAATGTCCTGAAGATATCAATGAGATCCATCTCATCTAATATATCATTTAAGACTTGTGTTTCCTTATTAATTTTCTGTTTTGATGATCTGTCCATTGGTGTGAGTGGGGTGTTAAAGTCTCCTACTATTATTGTGTTACTGTCAATTTCTCCTTTTATGTCTATTATTGTTTGTCTTAAGTATTGAGGTGTGTCTATGTTGGGTGCATAGATATTTACAATTGTTATGTGTTCCTCTTGGATTGATCCCTTGATAATTATGTAGTGTCTTTCCTTATCTCTTGTAATCTTCTTTATTTTATGGTATAATTTGTCTGATATAAGGATTGCTACTCCAGCTTTCTTTTGCTTCCCATTTGCATGGAATGTATTTTTCCATCCTCTCACTTTCAATCTATATGTGTCTTGAGGTCTGAAGTGGGTTTCTTGTAGACAGCATATATATGGATCTTGTTTTTGTATCCATTCAGCCAGTCTGTGTCTTTTGGTTGGAGCATTTAATCCATTTACATTTAAAGTAATTATTGATATATATGTTCCTATTGCCATTTTCTAATTGTTTGAGGTTGATTTTGTAGATCTTTTTTCTTCTGCTGTATTTCTTGACTATTTAAGTCCATTTAACATTTGTTGTAAAGCTGGTTTGGTGGTACTCTATTCTCTTAGCTTTTGCTTGTCTGAAAAGCTTTTTTATTTCTCCATTAATTTTAAATGAGATGCTTGCTGAATACAATAATCTTGGTTGTAGATTTTTCCCTTTCAGTACTTTAAATATACCCTGCCATTCCCTTCTGGCCTACAGAGTTTCTGCTGAAAGATCAGTTGTTAAGAGTATGGGGGAAAAAATAAAATAAAATAAATAAATTAAAAAAAAAAAAGAGTATGGGGTTTCCTTTGTATGTTACGTGTTGCTTCTCCCTTGCTGTTTTAATATTACTTCTTAGTGTTTAATATTTGTTAGTTTGATTAGTATGTTTCTCTTTGGGTTTATCCTGTATGGGACTCTTTGTGCCTCTTGGACTTGATTGACTATTTCCTTTTCCACGTTGGGGAAATTTTCAACTATAATCTCTTCAAAAGTTTTCTCATACCCTTTCTTTTTCTCTTCTTTTTCTGGGACCTCTATAAATGTTGGTGCATTTGATACGGTCTCAGAGGTCTCTGAGACTGTCCTCAGCTCTTTTCATTCTTTTTACTTTATTCTTCTCTTCAGAAGTTATTTCCAACATTTTACCTTCCAGCTCACTAATTGTTTCTTCTGCTTCAGATATTGTGCTATTGATTCTTTCTAAAGTATTCTTAATTTCAGTAATTGTGTTGTTCATCCCTGTATGTTTATTCTTTAATTCTTCTAGGTCTTTGTTAATTGATTCTTGCATTTTCTCCATTTTGTTTTCAAGGGTTTTGATCATCTTTACTATCATTATTCTGAATTCTTTTTCAGTTAATTTTCCTATTCCCTCTTCATTTATTTGGACTTCTGTGTTTCCTGTTTGTCCCTTCATTTGTGCAGTATTCCTCTGCCTTTTCTTTTCTTTCTTTCTTTTTTTTTTTTTTTAAGTTATTGTTTTTGAGGTTTCCTTTTCCCAGGCTTCAAGAAAAGTTGAATTCTTTCCTTGAAGAAGGTTGAATTATTTCTTCCTTTTGATTCCTGCCCTCCTAAGTTTGGTCCAGTAGTTTGTGTGTGCTTCATATAGGGTGAGATTTATGTTGAGTTTTTGTTTGTTTGTTTGTTTGTTTTTCTTCTGATGGGCACGGCTGAGTGAGGTGAAAGTTATACTTTTATCTGCAGACAAAAGTAGTGGATCCTCCTCATCCCTCGCCCTTCATTCCCCCAAAGCTATATCTTGGGACCAGCATCTTCATACTGCCTTATACCACACCCTCCTCCTGAGAGAGAGCTGAGGCTCTGACATATCTGTCTATCCAGTCGTATGCTCAGGGATCTCAGAGATGAAGGAATAAGGAAGGGAGAGAGAGAGAGGTGGCTTTGATCAGTGGCAGGACATAGAAGGAGGCCACACCAGGTGCTCAGCTTTAAGCTTTGGTGGTTTTACCCATGAATAAATAGGCTCCATTATGTGTCCTGGGTACAATAACTGTTCCAACAATCATGCTGGTACACAGAAAGGTGGGAGAAAGTAGAATAGTCCTGTCATCCGGAAGTAAAAAATCCCATGATGCTATCAGATTCTGATCCCACCTCGAGAATGGGAGTGGAAGCTTCTCTTTCATGGAGGTAAGTGTGTTCTCATGGCAATTAAATATCTGCTTCCCTCTGAAAGGTAAAACTTTCTCTCAGCCCTGCCTGGTGAGCCACAGAGTTTTACTCGAGAGGCCAGGCTCTCAACAGTTTAGTAGATTATCAGCATATAAAAGAACAAACAGTCCCTGAGAAAATACAGTCTGCCTCTCACCAAACTCACTGATTAGAAGACCCATTAAAGAACAAACACAGGCCCCTCTCACAGTGCCAAACAGTGGTCTTAAAAAACATAAGAAGTTAAACCATCAACCAGATCTTGGTATTTTGCCATGTTGTGTGGCTTGTGGGGTCTTAGTTCCCTGCCCAGGGATCAAATCAGTGACTTCAGCAGTGAAAGGACAGAATCCTAACCCCTGGACCTCTAGGGAATTCCCAGATCTTCGCCCCACCCCACCCCCAGATCTTTTTTTATACCAACATTTTCTTGTTCTAAGTCAATGATGTGAACCTCTGCAAACCATCAACCATCATGTCACTGTGTCTACTGACATAGGAACCAATCTAAAGCTCCATTTAGGCCTGACTGTAGTTCCCTAGAAAACTTATGCAAGTGACCTATGGCCCTATCCTGCCAGGAGAATTTCTCAACACTGTTCAGGAAACCACATTCACTCCCAAGTGGCCACTAATTTAAAAATAAGGGAAAGTAAGTCTTAAAGTAGATGCTGCTTTCATCTTAAGACACTCTTTTACTTTCAATCTTAGCTTCAGTTCCCGCTGTTTCTCATCTCTAGGGCCCTCTCCTGACTCCAAAGTCAGAACCTCCTTGAGCACCATACAAGATGCTCTGCAGACATCAATGGTTATCAAAGTCTGGTCCCTGGACCAGGAATTTCTATGTAACCAGAGAATTCCTTAAAAAGAAAATGAAAAAGAGGAAGGAGGAAGAGGAGAAAGAGAAGAAGGAGGAGAAAGAGAGAAAGGGGAAGTGGAAGGATGAAGAAGTAAAAAGGAAACTCCGAATCCAGACGCATGAATCAAAGTTAGGAGTTGGGTTCTTTCTGTTAATTTTTACAGGCCCTACAGGTGATTCTGGTGCACTAGCATTTCAACATACACAAAAGTAGGGAGGACAGAATAATCAACCTCTATGTGAGAGGGGAGTTTTTCCAAAGGACCATCCCTTCAAGTTCCACCACAGCTCAATTAAATTTGAAAGAGACACGTGTACCCCAGTGTTCACTGCAGCACTGTTTATAATAGCCAGGACATGGAAGCAACCTAGATGCCCATCAGCCGACGAATGAATAAGAAAGCTGTTGTACATATACACAATGGAATATTACTCAGCCATTAAAAAGAATTCATTTGAATCAGTTCTAATGAGGTGGATGAAACTGGAGCCCATTATAGAGTGAAGTAAGCCAGAAAGAAAAACAACAATACAGTATACTAACACATATATATGGAATTTAGAAAGATGGTAATGATAACCCTATATGCAAGACAGAAAAAGAGACACAGATGTATAGAACAGACTTTTGGACTCTATGGGAGAAGGCAAGGGTGGGATGATCTGAGAGAACAGTATCAAAACATGTATACTATCAAGGGTGAAACAGATCGCCAGTCCAGGTTGGATGCATGAGACAAGTGCTCGGGGCTGGTGCCCTGGGATGACCCCGAGGGATGGGATGGGGAGGGAGGTGGGAGGGGGGTTCAGGTTGGGGAACACATGTAAATCCATGGTTTATTCATGTCAATGTATGGCAAAAACCACTACAATATTGTAAAGTAATTAGCCTCCAACTAATAAAAATAAATGGGGAAAAAAAAGAAAACATACACGTGAAAAAAAAAATTGGGAAAAAAAAATTAAATTTGGACTCTAAGTAAATCTTGCTAATGTCCTTAGAGCTCCCCAAGCAATTTTGTTGTGCTTGTGCTGTGAGAAACACTCTCTGGTCAATTTCTCCTCCAGATATTTTCAGGAGACAATCCCTCATTTTTTCCACTTGATTGTTACTTCTGGAAGAGAGACTTTCCATATTCTATTTATCTAAAGTACATCACAACACCCCTGGATACTCTCCACCATAACATCTCTGTATTCCTTCATCCCACTTTGCTTTCTTTGTAGAGATTTTCAGCTGCCATTTCATTATATACTATGAGTGTATTATCATCAGTGAATATGGTTTATTGTTCAAGAAGCTCATTTATTGAACCAGCAGCTCCAAATCCCTGTTCCCTGCATATCTGCAACACCTACAAAGCAGTACCACATGGTAGGCATTTGATGAATATCTCCTAAATAAATGAATGAGAGTGGGGAGGAGCAGAGATTTTAATCCAAAGCTATTTGCCTCCAAAACCCATGTTCTTCCTGAAGTAGCACATGGACTAACACACAGTGGCTTTGCACTGATTTTGCTTGGTTTGGGGAAAGAGAAGTTACTTCTGAATTGAAGCAAGCTGCATATTTTTGTACTGAGTTCATCAAAGTCAACTGGTTCATATCTGGTTACTAGTTATAAGGTCTTGTATGGTTCACCTAACAACTCTGGGTTTTATGCCATCCGTAAAATAGGAAAATAAGCCTGTAGCTCTCTTCTAATTTTTAAGAGGGATAAATGAAAAACTATTATGTAGAAGCATTTTGTATATTAAAGCACCTGTAAAGATAAGTTACTACCATTATTACCTGGGCAAAAAAAGAGAAGGTAAGAACAGGGAAACTGAGAAAAGGAAAAGAAATTTTTTTTAAAAAAATGAGAGGAAATGTGACAGTGTGGGACAGAATGATTTTGAAGAGAATTTCTAAGTTTAAAATTCTGTGATTAAATAGGAAAAAAGAAAATTAAAATCTATCAAAAGTAGCAATTTGTCCAAGATTCAGAATTATTTGTGTCTACTAAAATCACAATCTGTTTTATTTTAAAATGTTATCTATTTGTTACATTGTAAACTCTCTCAAGTGCTTCTACACTTAAATCTTTTCCAAACATATAATAATAGCTTTGTTATAGCATCATTTAAATCATAGTCACAGCTCACTGCGGTTTCTTAACCAATTGTTCACAATCCTAGAACCTCACATTAGGGCTGATATGAGGACTAGATAAGGCAGTGCCTGCAAAGCACTTAAACAGTTCCTGGACCCTAAGACAACATGTAATGTGTTCACTATTACTGTAGCTGTTATTATTAATTCATCAGTCAACAGTGCCAGAGGAGGGAACTGATAGATCACAGCCGCTCTTTCAGGTGCTTGACTTAGCTGTGGTGTGTAAGATGGAAGGGGTAGAGGGCAACTTAAGGCCAAGAAGCTAGTTAGGAGCTCACTGGATTTCTTCACGTACATTACCCTGAACACCCACTCTCTGAAAAGTCCAGTCTCTTCTTTACCTATATTCAAACCTAAGATACGCCTTGCCACACAAATACCACTGACATCAACCAAGGAGGGGGACTCCATGTCCTTTTCAGGCAAGTGCATGGGGCTAATAATCAGGCAGACCCATATTATAACACTATCACTAACTTCTAACAAACCACTTTTCCTGTTGGGTAGACCTCAGACCTGAGAATAATTTCAGTTTACCTCTTCACCTCCTGCTTCCACAAGTGGCAAAGTTAGCTGGAGGCACCACCCCAGGAGCACTTGTTCCTCCTGGTTCTGGAAGACTCCTGGGGTCCAGACAGGCTGCAGCCTCCCAGGGGTCCCCTGCATGCTGCTACCTTACCTTGTTCAGTGGTCGCTGGTAGACCCTAACAACTGAGGTGACCACTGGCATCTCCCAGCCTGATATCTGGAGATGCTGTAGTTCTGCACAGGCCTCCTGGAACTCCTCTTCAGAGAACCTGCTGGCAGAGGCCATTCTTCCACAGCCACAGCCCTTCTGCCTGCAAGGGAGGCAACACACAGGCTTAGTATGTGTTAAAGACCAGGGCAAGAGTGTGGCCCAGGGTGACTGGCAGGAATCCTAAAAGAGATAGGGTAGAAGGCAGGACTTATCAATGTACTTGGTGGCAGTGTAGCCCACTTTCCTGTTAAGAGCCATCTGGTTCTCTTTTTAATTTCACTTTCACTTTTCTCCAAGATTCCTTCCTCCCATGCTCAAATTCATTTGTACACCAAAGGTTGTTGTTGTTGTTGTGTGTGTGTGTGTGTGTGTGTGTGTGTTTTAAGGACCCTTAAAATAGTAATAAAAGAAAAAGCTGGAAACATTAAAAGGGGCTGATGATGATGATATGAAACCCATCCCACATTCTGGGTGCCCTAAAAAAATCTAGAGCTGTGTATCCCAGGAAGTTCCCAAAGGAAGACTAAAGGGGTCTTGAATTAGCACCAGAGAAGGCCACTCCTGCTTTCAAAGCCTTAACCTTCTACAGAAAACTGGGATAAATGTATAACCCAGATCTGTCTATTTCTGTGGCCAGGGGGAATGTCAAACAGCTAATATATATTAACATGAGGTAGCTCCAGTTATAAATTATTCTTGCTTGAGATTTGGGCCTTAGGCTCTTTGCACTGAGGCCTACAGTATTATCAGGTGAGCTGGCAAGGGAGCAGGAGTTAGCTTGAACATGAATACTGAGCTAAGACAGGGGAGAGTTCCAGAGGTGCTAGAAGTTAGATTATACACAGTATTGCTGAGACTGTACCTGTCTTCATCTTCACTTTTTGAAGAGGCTTTTTCAGTAAATTGCACCCAGTCAGTGGAACAAGAATTAGACTGGTAGACATACTAACACATATATATGGAATTTAGAAAGATGGTAACGATAACCCTATATGCAAAACAGAAAAAGAGACACAGAAGTACAGAACAGACTTTTGAACTCTGTGGGAGAAGGTGAGGGTGGGATGTTGCAAAAGAACAGCATGTATATTATCTATGGTGAAACAGATCACCAGCCCAGGTGGGATGCATGAGACAAGTGCTCGGGCCTGGTGCACTGGGAAGACCCAGAGGAATCGGGTGGAGAGGGAGGTGGGAGGGGGCATCGGGATGGGGAATACGTGTAACTCTATGGCTGATTCATGTCAATGTATGACAAAACCCACTGAAATGTTGTGAAGTAATTAGCCTCCAACTAATAAAAAAAATTTTTAAAAAAAGAATTATACTGGTAGAAACTGACCAATCTAACAAGCCAGATGGACACAATCTCCAAGGTCTTTTTCAAAGCAAGAATATCCAGACCAGTAATTAGATCACCAAAGCTAGAATCTGAACTAGTAAACTAGAGGTGTAAACAGATTAGATAAAGGAGAGGACATCAGGGCTGCAGCTCTAAATTGTGGACTTGCTGAACGCAGAGGAAGAAAGCAGAAATGAACTGCAACCCAAGTGTACCCAGTCCCTCCTGGTAACCAATCTTGCCAGTACATCTCAGATCTGATTAGTGGCAAGCAGTATGGGAGCTCTTCAGTTATCCAGGGTCCTTGAATCTACAATCTCAAATAACAATACAAACCTGGAGGAGGAGTATTGTCGCATTATTCATCTCCCTCAAGAACAGGGAAGGGAGCTCAGCCTCTAGCTAGGGAGCATCAGTAAAAGCAGCTGTGGCCAGCTGGAGGCTCAGAAGCAGTGAAAGCAAGGCTGGGCTAATGCAGCACTGCAAAAGTTGTAGCTGTTAACGTGTTCACAACAGGTACCATACAGGAGCTCTGCTGATTATTGTCTAGACTGAAATCCACTAAAAATAGCATTTCCTGCCACAAAGAACTGTATGACCTTGATATGCAGAAATGGAAGGAAGGGGAGACTGGGAACCATCCTGTCACCTTAAAGCAAAATGCAAACCTGATGGTTACTTTTTTCGTAAGATTCTCTTAAATATCTACATTCAAATTTTGCTTTCTCAGTGCATTTCCCAATCTCCACTTTTTTAGTTATTTTGGGGAAAAATTTTTAAAGGATGCATCTATGTGTTTTTTCAAACAAAAATTTAGCTTTGTGCCTAAGATGCTATGTTAATGGTAAAGACAATGTATTTTATTCAATGGAGGTCAGTGTTAAAATTTATCAGCAAAATAGAATAAATATTTGTAGTACTAGGGCAAAAAGTCTAACAGGAGGTTATAGCTGCATATAGAAGACAAAAATAAATTCTAACCCTCTTTGACCAATACATCAACTTTCTTTTAAAAACTAGCTATTTAATATTATGGGTTTCCCAAGTGGTTTAGTGGTAAAGAATTCACCTGCAAATGCAGGAAATGTAGGTTCAATCCCTGGGTTGGGAAAGCCCCCTAGAGAATGAAATGGAAACCTATTCCAGTACTCTTGCCTGGGAAATCCCATAACAGAGGAGCCTGGTGGGCATCAGTCCATGGGGTCACAAAAGAGCTGGATGTGACTTAGTGACTGAAACAACAACAATTTAATATCTCCCAAATGATAATGATAATTTTTTTTTAACCATTGGAATGTGAATCCTAGTAGGGCAAGGGATTTTTGTCTGTTTTATTTACTGTAGTTTTTCTAATGTATTTCTTTTTCTTGGGGATGGTCTTGTTCACTGCCTCCTGTACAATGTCATGAACCTCCATCCATAGTTCTTCAGGCACTCTGTCTATCAGATCTAATCCCTTGAATCTATTTCTCACTCCCACTGTATAATCTTAAGGGATTTCTTTTAGGTCATACCTGAATGGTCTAGTGTTTTTCCCTACTTTCTTCAATTTAAGACTGAATTTGCTAATAAGCAGCTCATGATTGGAGCCACAGTCAGCTCCGGTCTTGTTTTTGCTGACTCCATAGAGCATCTCGATCTTTGGCGGCAAAGAATATAATCAATCTAATTTCAGTATTGGACATCTGGTGATGTACATGTGTAGAGTCATCTCATTGGAAGAGGGAGTTTGCCATGACCAGGGCGTTCTATTGGTAAAACTCTATTAATCTTTGCCCTGCTTCATTTTGTACTCCAATGCCAAATTTGCTTGTTACTCCAGGTATCTCTTGATTTCCTACTTTTGCATTCCAGTTTCCTATGATGAAAAGGACATCTTTCTTGGGTATTAGTTCTAGAAGGTCTCATAGGTCTTCATAGAACCATTCAATTTCAGCTTTTTCAGCATTACTAGTTGGGGTATAGACTTGGATTACTGTGATATTGAATGGTTTGCCTCGGAAATGAACAGAGATCATTTTGTCATTTTTGATACTGAACCTGAATGGCATTTCGGGCTCTTGTGTTGATGAGAGAGGGCTACTCCATTTCTTCCAAGGGATTATTGCCCACAGTAGTAGATATAATGGTCATCTGAATTACATTCACCATCCAGTCCATTTTAGTTCACTGATTCCTAAAATGTCAATATTCACTCTTGCCATCTCCTGTGTAACAACTTCTAATTTGCTTTGATTCATGGACCTAACATTCCAGGTTCCTATGCAATATTGTTCTTTACAGCATCGGACTTTACTTCCATCACTAGTCACAGCCACAGCTGGGCATTTTTCACTGTGGCTCTGTCTCTTCATTCTTTCTGAAGTTATTTCTCCACTCTTCTCCAGAAGCATATTGGGTACCTACTGGCCTGGGGAGTTCATCTTTCAGTATCATATATTTTTGCCTCTTCATACTGTTATTGGGGTTCTCAAGCAAGAATACTGAAGTGGTTTGCCATTCCCTTCTCCAGTGGACCATTTCTTGTCAGAACTCTCTACAATTACCTGTCTGTCTTGAGTGGCCATACACAGCATGGCTCATAGTTTCTTTGAGTTAGACAAAGCTATGGTCCATGTGATCATTAGTTTGATTAGCTTTCTGTGATTGTGGTTTTCATTCTGTCTGCCCTCTGAAGGATAAAGATAAGAGGCTTATGGAAGCTTCCTGGTGAAAGAAACTGACTGTGGGTGAAACTGGGTCTTGTTCTGATGGATGGGGCCATGCTCAGTAAATTATTAATCCAATTTTCTGTTGATGGGTGGAGTTGTGTTCCCTCCCTGTTGTTTGACCTGAGACCAACACTCAGTGCCCCTGACCCTGAAGCAGGCCATCCTGACCCACACCTCTGCCAGAGACTCTTGGACACTCACAGGCAATTCTGGGTAAGTCTCCTGTGAGGTCGCTGTTCCTTTCTCCTGGGTCCTGGTGTGCACAAAGTTTTATTTGTGCCCTCCAAGAGTCTGTTTCCCCAGTCCTATGTAAGTTCTGTAATCAAATCCCACCGGCCTCCAAAGTCAAATTCTCTAAGGATTCTCAGGCTCTTTGCCAGATCTCCCGGTTGGGAAATCTGCTGTATGTCCTAGAACTTTCTTAACAGTGCAATAATTTCTTTGGTATAATTGTTATGAGGTTTGTGGGTCATCTGCTTGGTGGCTCTATGGTGGGGTTAATGGTGAACTCCTCCCAAGAGGGCTTGTGCCACAGGCTGTGTGACCCAGGTAGTTGCATCCAGAGCCCTTGCCCCTGAGGCAGGCCACAGATGACCTGTGCCTCTGCAAGAAACTCAAACACAGGTCTGGCTCAGTCTCTGTGGGGTCTCTGGGTCCTGGTACAAACCAGGTTTTGTTTTAGCCTTCTGAGCATTTCTGGCAGGTATAGTATTTGATTCTAAACACGATTTCACCCCTCATACCATCTTGCTGGGGCTTCTTCTTTGCCCTTGGACGTGGGGTATCTTCTTTTGGTGGGATTCAACATTCTCCTGTTGATGGTTGTTCAGCAGCAAGTTGTAATTTTGCAGTTCTCACAGGGGAAGATGAGCGCATGTCCTTCTACTCCACCATCTTGCCAATTAATCACTTGCCAGTGATCAAGACCATGTCCTAGAAAAAGAAATGCAAAAAGGAAAAATGGTTGTCTGAGGAAGACTTACAAATAGCTGAGAAAAAAAGAGAAGCTTAAGTCAAAGGAGAAAATGAAAGATATACTCATTTGATGCAAAGTTCCAAATAATAGCAAGGAGAGATAAGAAAGCCTTCCTCAGTGACCAGTGTAAAGAAATAGAGGAAAACAATAGAATGGGGAAGACTAGAGATCTCATCAAGAAAATTAGAGATACCAAGGGAACATTTTATGCAAATATGAGCACAATAAAGGACAGAAATAGTATGGACCAAACAGAAGCAGAAGATAGACAGAAGAGGTGACAAGAATACACAGAAGAACTATACAAAAAAGATCCTCATCACCCAGATAATCACAATGGTGTGATCACTCATCTAAAGCCAGACATCCTGGAATGTGAAGTCAAGTGGGCCATAGGAGGCATCACTATGAACAAAGCTAGTGGAGGTGATGGAAATCCAGTTGAGCTATTTCAAATCCTAAAAGATGATGCTGTTAAAGTGCTACACTCAATATACCAGAAAATTTGGAAAACTCAGCAGTGGCCACAGGACTAGAAAATGTCAGTTTTCATTTCAATGCCTAAGAAGGGCAATGCCAAAGAATGTTCAAACTACCTCACAATTGCACCCATCTCACACACTATCAAAGTAATGCTAAAAGTTCTCCCAGCCAGGCCTCAGCAGTACATGAACCCTGAACTTCCAGATGTTCAACCTGGGTTTAGAAAATGCAGAGGAACCAGAGATCAATTTGCCAGTATCTCTTGGATCATAGAACAAGCAAGAGAATTTCAGGAAAAAAATCTAGTTCTGCTTTATTGATTACACCAAAGCCTTTGACTGTGTGGATCACAACAAACTGTGGAAAATTCTGAAAGAGATGGGAATACCAGACCACCTTACCTGCCTCCTGAGAAATATGTATGCAGGTTAAGAAGCAAAAGTTAGAACCAGACATGGAACAACAGACTGGTTCCAAATTGGGAAAGGAGTACTTCAAGGCTGCATATTGTCACTCTGCTAATTTAACTTATATGCGGAGAACATCATGTGAAATGCCGGGCTGGATGAAGCACACGCTGGAATCAAGATTGCTGGGAGAAATATCAATAATCTCAGATATGCAGATGACACCACCCTTGTGGCAGAAAGTGAAGAGGAACTAAAGAGCCTCTTGATAAAAGTGAAAGAGGAGAATGTAAAAGTTGGCTTAAAACTCAACATTCAGAAAACAAAGATCATGGCATCTGGCCCCATCACTTCATGGCAAATAGATGGGGAAACTATGGACATAGTGAGAGACTTTATTTTCTTGGGCTCCAAAATCACTGTAGATGATGACTGCAGCCATGAAATTAAAAGATGCTTGCTCCTTGGAAGAAAAGCTATGACCAACCTAGGCAGCATATTAAAAAGCAGAGGCATTACTTTGCTGACAAAGGTCCATCTGATCAAAGATGTGTATAGATGTGAGAGTTGGACTATAAAGAAAGTTGAGTGCTGAGGAATTGATGCTTTTGAACTTTGATGTTTGGAGAAGACTCTTGAGAGTCCCTTGGACTTCAAGGAAATCCAGCCAGTAAATCCTAAAAGAAATCAGTCCTGAATATTCATTGGAAGGACCGACGTCGAAGCTGAAACTCCAATACTTTGGCCACCTGATGGGAAGAACTGACTCCTTGGAAAAGACCCTGATGCTGGGAAGGATTGAAGGCAGGAGGAGAAGGGGACAACGGAAGATGAGATGGTTGGATGGCATCACCAATTTGATTGACATGAGTTTGAGCAAGCTCTGGGAGTTGGTGATGGACCAGGAAGCCTGGTGGGCTGCAGTTCATGGAGTTGCAATGAATCAGACATGACCGAGCCACTGAACTCTTTTGTTTTGTTTTGTTTTTCCTAATGCATAGCATGTACCTAACACTTAGTAAATACTGTGAAATAATGAGAGAAACAATTTTGAAATCATTGTATCTGCTTATGAACAGCATCAAACAATTTCAGTGTTTCAACAAAGACTCAACTTCTCCCCTGGCATTATTCTTGCCCTACCATTACCTACCCAATCTATCAAGAAGGGTTTGGATTTACTGAAAACTAGGGAATGGCTCTCTGATCCTGATCACTGCAATATGTTCTTCTCTGATTCCTAAGAACCCAATGGAAAAATCAAAGGATGAAATGAGGCCACAAAAATCCCTGGGACTATTTTAGAATGCACAGAAAGCAGAGAGGACAGTCATTGAAAGGCCATTTCCTTTCCAACCTCTGCTCTTTACCACAGATATTGTAATGGAAGAATTCATTTCTTCCCTTTAGAATTTGCATTTGGTAACTTAAATTGATTTTCACTCTCTAAGAAACTCTTATTGTAACCATGTTTTTAGTTAATACCTGCAACGAAATTTCCACTGATGGTGGGTACAATTATACCACCTCCTACAAAAGAAGTGATCATGCTTGTGGCTTCTTTTGTACTTGGATCATTTTAAGCTATTCACAATCACCTTTGCCTGGAATAGGCACAGTCAAGGTATTGATTTTTCCAAGTTCAGTCAAATATCCTGGAATGTTTTTCAAGATTTCCAACACTGGGGATTTGAAAAGATCCTAAGCATAATTGGTTTGGGTTCCCATTTTCTTCTTAATTGCTGAGCCCCAAAAGAACATTGAATCCATGTGCTTCATAGTTAGATCTACAAAACTCATTCAAGTTTTCCTTGGTAAAATTATGTGACATGTTTGTCTTCATGAGCCTAACACCTTCCTTCTTACGTTTTATTTCTTGGAAATAGGAAGTGGACAAAGGTAAAAGTAACAGGAATCAGTTTTGCACACAAGAATGAATCTGTAAAATCAGATGCCAAAGGGGGAGGGTCAACAGTCTCACTTCTAGAATTACAGCTCTGACACATCTTAGGGGGGAGGTGAGGGCATCTCTAGAACAAATGTCCTTAGAAAGCCAGAGAACAGAGCTAATGGGGGGACAGAGTCCTCTCCACCTCATATCCAGGAGCACCTGGGATCCAACACCTCACCACAGTACCCTGCTGAGAAAATTGGAAGCAGACTTTTCACTAACTCCTGCTGTTTGGTGGTTAGTTATATTGTATACACAGGACTTGGAGCACAAGAAGACTCACAAAATCCAAGCTATGACCTTTTAATAAGACCCTAACACTCAAAGTGAGACAAAAATGGGTCTATCCTACCTCCTGACTATTATGGTACTGGTTTTGTGACCACAGGCAAGATCATTGTCTCTGAACTTAGACAGTTTTTCACTCTAAATAAATACAATAAAACTCTCCTGACCCTAAGGTTGGAATTTAGAGCTTACCACAGTGCCTGGCATTAGCATAGCAGCCAGTTAATGTGTGTCATTATTGGGTTTTTTTTTTTAAATAACAGCATTATTGAAATATCATTCATATATTGTACAATTAATGCACTTAAAGTTTACACTTCAGTGACTTTGGGTATATTTACAGAGTTGTGCAATCATTACCACATTCAATTTTAGGGCATCTTATCACCCCAAAAGAAACTTCATATCTGTTAACTCCCAATCCTGGGTGACCACTAGCCTACACTTTTTCTCTGTGGATTTGCCTATTCTGGGCATTTCATATAAATGGAATGATGCAATATATGGTCCCTTGAGGCTAACTTCTTTCACTTGATATGATATTCTCAAGGCTCATCCTATATTAGTACATCATCTAAATATATATAATGTAAAAGTATTTTCTCTCATTCTTTAGGTTGCTTTCATTTTTTGATATATTTTGAAGGAGAAAATTTATCAGTTTTGATGAAATCCAACTTACCTATTTTTTTCTTTTGTTCCTTGTGCTTTTACTGTCATATCTAAGAAATTGTTGTGAAATCCAGTGTCATGAAGATTTTCCCCCAAGTTTTCTTCTAAGCTTTTTATAGTTTTAGTTCTAGTATTTAGGAATTTGATCTATTTTAAGGTAATTTTTGTATATGTTGTGAGGTAAGAGTCCAAGTTCATTCTTTTGTATGTGTTTAACCAGCTGTCCTAGCATTATTTGTTGAAAAAGTTAGACCTTTTTCTTCATTGAATCTTTTGCCACTGTGGCTCAGCTGGTAAAGAGTCCACCTGCAGTGCGGGAGACCTGGGTTGGAAGATCCTCTGGGGAAGGGAAAGATTACCCTCTCTGGTATTCTGGCCTACAGAATTCCAAGTACTGTATAGTACATGGGGCTCGCAAAGAGTTAGACATGACTGAGTGACTTTCACTTCACTTAGAAAATCAACTGATCGTAACTGAGGTTTACTTTTGACTATCAATTTTCATCCATTGATCTTTGTTTATCCTCATGCTAATACAACACTGTCCTGATTATTGTTGATTTGTATTAAGCTTTTAAATCAGAAACTGTAAATCTTTCAATCTTTTTCTTCTTTCAAGCTTTTTTCTAATTACAAGTCATCTGCAAATACAGATAGTTTTACATCTTCCTTTTCTATGTAAATGTCTTTTCTTCCTTTTTCTTGACTAATTGCCCTGGTCACATCCTCTAATGCAATTTTTAATAGGAATGGGAAGAGCAGACAACCTTTTCTTGCTTCTGATCTTAAGGGGAAAGAATCCTTCATCATTAAGAATAAGATTAGCTGCTGGTTTTTCATGGATGGTCTTTCACAGGTTAAGTTCCTTCCCACTGAGAGTATTTATCATGAAGGAATGATACTGTTATTATACAAAAACACAGCTGTTCTGTCTTCCCTTTTCTCTACCTCTCTCTATATTCCTTTTTTTGGTTTCTTTCCAGAGTCTGGTAGGACACAGGACTACTACAGGAAAGAGGAAGCCATGGGCTGCTGTGCATCCACTCCCTGAAGTGCCGTGAGCAGCACCTGCCACCCCTCCCTCCTGCCTGCACTCCTGACCCATGATGCCCTTGTTGTCTGGCACAAGCTGCATCCCCCCCCACTTTGATCTGCTCTTCTGGACCACTGTCTCCTGGCTCTGGGGCCCCTGGCTTCCTGTCACTCTCCTTCAGAGTTCAGATCCCCTTTCTGTCTCTTCCCAGGTCTCCTAGACTGCTTTGGAAGCTACTGGTGTCTAGGCAGCTAAAGGCTATTTTCCAGATGGCAAAGTTTCCTTTTCACTCGTGTACCAGTATGACTCCACAATATTTTATGAAAACTTTTTAATGCCCATCATTGTGCTTGTTTGATACAGATAACACTCACAATAGTCTCATGATTTTGTTCCTAGTTTGGTCCTATTTTTCAAAAGATGAAACAAAGGCTCTATGTGGCTAATTTGTCTGAGACTACACAGTAAGTGGCAGAGCCAAAACTGGAGTACAGTTTTGTCCATTAGAGCAAAAGAGAGGGACATACATTTAGTAGTAATCACTAAGATAAAACTCAGGGCATCATTCACATGTTGGAAGAAAGAGAAAGAGCTAGAAAACAGCTATGTCTCATTTCAATGCAAGGCTTCTATTTCTCTGGCTTTTGCTGACTTGTACAGCCCCATTTTCTGAAAAACATATATCCACCACTCAGGACAAGCCAGACCACATCAATCTATGTCTAATCCTGTGCCTTTTCATGGGCTTATATCTCTGCCTGTCTCTTCTCCTCAACTGGCAACTTGTAGATGCCTAGCCAATTCCTATTCCTACTTCAAGGCCCAATAAAGGAATCACTTCCCCTGGGAAGTCTTTCTAACCTACACCAGGCTATGCTTCATCATACGCCACACCACTTACATCACAATGCTCACCACATTCATGCTCTCCCCCTTTCCCACAACAACAAACCACCAATAAAACATCAGTATCTTGAAGGTCTTTTCCATGGTGAGTTCTACTCTGTCATCCTGGACTCAAGAAATTCCTAGCCCAGTGCTTCTTAAATGACTGATTTGATCTTTAGGATGAGCTCTTATGGACAGATGCCCTTCCTGGGAGAAGATATAAACCACATCCCTACCCAAAGAGAGAAATGATTATGACAGTTTCATGCTTCCTTTAATTGTGAAGAATCTGTGTCTAATGCAAGGGGTTCAAGTGTGTGAAATCTGACCTTAAAGCAGTAAAACCACCTTTTCACTCTGAACAGCACTATTCACAGTCACTAGGTCACCATGAGGCAGACCTTAGGAAAAATGATACAAAGGAAGAATCCAAAGGCCTCACTTCAAACACAAGGCAAGAGCACCCTAGCCTTCTTAGATATTCCTCAACATCCAGGGGTCCAGAGTCATTGCTCGAGACCACCCTTAGGTTGAAAAGCACAAGCCATTCTTGTCTTCAGTTACTAAACACAATGACCATTTTACTTGTGACTCAGCACCATCTCAGTGAAAAGAAGCCAGCTGCATGAGAGAGTATTTCTGGATCCTTTGTGTCAGCTCTGAGAGCTAAGCCTTCATCCAGTCGGTCTCTTTTTGCTTTCTCCTCAAACAGAAGGCTTTCAGGTCAGACCTAGGATGACAGTGCCTAGCAGCCCCTGAAGGGTTCTTGACATTAATCCTCCCCAATTTCCCTCCAAGCCCTGGCACATCTAGGGCTTGAGGCACATGTGTTATCTTCATTTAAGCATGAATGTTGAACCACTGGGTTTTTTTTTTTTTTTTCTGGGCTTTCTGATAACTTTGTTTATAAAATGTGGTTTTAAGAAATACTACTCCTGGTCATTTATCTAACAGACCATACTGTGGTCTGTAAGCTCCATTTTTCTTAAAGTTTTCACATTCTATTAAAAGGAAATTCTCACCATAAAATTTACTCAGGCAGAGGAGTTCACCTGAGGTTGAAACTGTAAAGTGTCCAATTATCTCTCAACTATTGGTTGCATATGATCTTTACCTCAGTCCTTGGAAATAAAGACAATGTACAGCAAATGTTCTACAAATGTTCACTTAGCAAATGTTTTGGAAAGGATAAAAGCATGTTGGGAATAAATCACATGGTCTTTAGTACATTTTAATGTTATCGCCTGTTAACAGGCAGAGTGGCATGCCAGCTCATGAGAGAATACCCATATTCTAAGGAATTGATAGATTTCTGAATGGTTGAGCTTATGGTGTACCTGTTGTAAAGTTGAAAGGGCTGTCAGAACAGGATGCCATGTCTGGGGGAGCGGAAGCTGTGAATCATAGATTGTCTTTATATTCTGATAATATCCAGGCCATTAGCCCACTCTGAGTAATGGTATTTGAGTCTTTTCATATAAGACTATCTAGTTTTCCACTTCAGGGGTTATATTAATTCTAAAACCAAGTAATCTAATTTAACCTTACTCAAACAGTAGTAGGTTCAAGATCTTTTGCCAAACTCTGTGGAAGAATAGAAGCATGCTTTAGAAGCTCATTCATTCCATTTCTATGAAATATCCAAGATAGGCAAATCCGTAGAGACAAAAATTAGATTAGTGGTTTTCTACATCTGGGAGGATGGGTAATTGGAGAATGATTGGCTTAAAGGATGTGGGGTTTCTCTGGGGAGGGTAATAAAACGTTCTTAATTGTGGTGAGGGTTGCACAACTCTATATATATAGTAAAGCCCTGAACTGTACACTTTAGGTGGACAAATTGTATGGTATGTGAATTATAGTCAATAAAATTGCTTTAAGAACCACAAAAAAAACTTGCTCTTGAAAACAGAGAAAAGATGTTAATACTTACAGGTGGAAACATGAGAACTAAAGTCAGGTTCCACGGGGGTGGAAGGAAATCCACACAGCACAGCTCCCTTCTGGTTTTGGGCTTTCCTTTCCTCTGAAGCAGTCATCTTTTCTCTCAAGACATGTTTAGGTCTGGGAGGGTGGGAGAGAGGGACTTACAGTAGCAGGAAGAGAGAATCGAATAACTGATTAGAAATGAAACCCACTGGGAGTTGGTGAAAAGTGTCCTGAGAGCAAAAGCCCCAGACCTGAGCCTCTTGGTGGGGTCCTGGTGCTGGTCCTACTTCGTGAACAACTGGTCACAAGCACCATGTCTTTTTCAAAGAGGGGACGAGAGAGAGTGATGGTCCATCAGCTGAGACATTTCTCCCGCCACCTTAGCTTCTCCAGTCTAAAGACAATTTCTCCAGAAACAAACCATTCCCCCCCACCCCCAACACACAGTCCCCCCTGATCCTGGGGCAAATGGCTCTGGAGTCAGGGCTGTCCACAAAATGAAAAAACAAGGGCTACCCTTGAAGCAATTTATAAACCAAACATTGTCCAATATACAAACAACAGAAAACTTCTTTTTTTTTTTTCAGGCTAGGCAGGCTGCCATAGAAATTATTCAGACAGAATAATAAATTACATCACATACCTAAAGGCTTTGTTTTTTATTCAGGGGAACTTATTTTATTTGAAAGAGTCATCATCATCTTCACTCTCTCCAAACCCCCTCTCTGCCACCATTTTGTTAGCTCTCCAATTTCCAATGTTAAATCAAAAGCAAACTTAACAGCTGTATTTAATACAAATGATTCCAAATACCTTCTAGTGTGATCATACTTTCCAAACTTTTACAAGTATACAACTGATAAATTGCTTTTATATGTAATATTAGACAGTCAAGAAGTGTTGTGTATAAGCATTTTGGAGAAAATCAAGAGCATATTCTGCACAAGTGTGACTCTGAGCTCCAGGGTTAGTCTGTTCTGTACCTGTGGGCCTCTGCTTCCTCACTCTGGCAATGCAGACCTACCACTGTTTGGTGCCGTTCTTGCCTGCATTCCTGTGGTGGAAACAAAGTCTGAGCTGAGTGCTGATTTAAGGACATGGTGGAGCATGGGGGCAGGAAGCCCAGTTTTTCCTCTCTTCTCAGAAGTGCCTGCAGCTGGGTGACAGTTGCACCAGTGTCATATTGGGGTCCTTTGGAGTTGCTGGATCAAATTAAGATGAGTGATATGGTGTCATTCCTGCTCTTCTGCCCCCCGTTTCCCTGGGAGAACCAAAGAGAAAAAGCTCTCTATTCCACTGCATGCAACCATCCGCCTTCCATGACAAGGCAAGCATTGCCTTTGGGGAGCTGCCAACTTTCGTTGGTGGAACTTGAACCCTTGGCCTCCCAGGAAAAAGTAGTGAAGCTACCAGCTGAGTAAAACAGACCTATTTCCTGAGTCAGTGACTGAACAGAGACAGAGGAATGTGAAGCATTTTCCCCTCCCCTCACCCAGTCTTGGAAAGGCTGCCTGGCACAGCCAGAGATGCCCTCCTCTGGGTGTAACTGCTGGGCCACTGCCAAGCCTGCTGAGGGCAGCGCTGCTTGTCAGCTTGTTGGTGAGTGTCCTCACCGTCAGTTTTCCTAACTTGAAAATAACTAGAACGAATACTCTTTTTAAAAACCTGTTTTCCCCTCTTCTTTTCTTTCTCCCATCTTCTTACTAACAGCTGTCTTATTTTTCATTGGAGTCATGACTACATGGCAGAATAGAAAATTTTACTCTTTCCTGGATTGTCATGCTTCTGCATCCCTTGGAATGGATATGAATAAGCTTACACTCAAGCATGGAGATGCAAGCATCAGAGAGGTCAGTGGAAAAAAAAAAAAAAGATGGAAAAAAGAGTGGCTCAGACAGTAAAGAATCTACTTCAATACAGGACACCTGGGTTTGATCCCTGGGTTGGGAAGATTCCTTAAAGGACGGAATGACAAGCCACTCCAGTATTCTTGCCTGGAGAATTCCATGGACACAGGAAACTGGTGGAGCTACAGTCCATGGGGTTGCAAAGAGTCAGACACGACCGAGTGACTAACGCGTGTGAGTGTGTGTGTGTGTGCACGTGCGCACGTGAGAGTGTGTTAATCACTCGGTCATGTCTGACTCTTTGCAACCCCATGGACTGTAGCCCCACCAAGTTCCTGTGTCCATGGAATTCTCCAGGCAAGAATACTGGAGTGGCTTGCCATTCCCACTGACTCTAGTCTATGCAGTGCATGGGTGGTTCAGTGGTAGAATTCTTGCCTGCCACACCGGAGGCCTGGGTTCGATTCCCAGACCATGCCGCCAGTTCCCCCCTGGGGCTTCCCTCATAGCTCAGTTGGTAAAGCATCCGCCTGCAATGCAGGAGACCCTGGTTCGATCCCTGAGTTGGGAAGACTGCCTGGAGAAGGAATAGGCTATCCACTCCAGTATCCTGGCCTGGAGAATCCCATACTGTATAGTCCATGGGGTCTCAAAGAGTCGGACATGACTGAGTGACCTTCCCTTTCACTTTCACCTTTCACTTTTCTAGTCTATGATGGCAGTCACATAAAAATGGACAGTATATGAACAAAGATTAGCAAGGATCATAAAGAACCAAAACAGAATGTGAATATTTTCTGTGTTAAACTGTTTCTAATGTTTCTATAACAGTGTTTAAAAGTTGCCTCTTTTTAATGAGAAGTGAAAGGGAAATGTATTACAAATAATGAACCTACACAAAACAGCCCTGCTTCTGTTAGTATCTTAATAACTGGATATAAAACTAATCTTCAATCTGCCATTCCTTCTATTTCCCTCCATGTCTTGCCAGGCATGACTCTGATTCAAACATTCTGCAAGGAGTTTCCACTGCTCTCATGGGGCAAGGTGACAATTCCCAAGACTGCAGAGGGCACATCAGTGGTAATCTTCCAGAAGGGATGTCAGAACCAAAGGGTCCTTCTCACACCTCAGTGACAGGGTTCTGAACCTTCAAAAGTTGGGCCAGGTACCCATATGTCCCCTTCAGTTGACTCCCAATCAGATGGGATAAGAAAGACTTCCTGACATGAATAACTGCCCTGGACATCCTGACCTCCAGACTAGGTGAACTTGCATCTCAGTAACTCCATCATCCATCCCAATGTCTGTCTGCAGTTTACCTATGTCACCCTTAGAACACAGAGGTTAGGGTTGAGAATTGTGACTTTGGTTTAGTGAGCTCTGTTGGCAAGGTTGGCAGTCTGACTTACTTTTCTGGAATTGCTTGTCTCACTCCTCTCTTGGTGTTCAGGCTCAACAGCCAGGGAAGGAAAGAATCCAATCCAGAACCCATACAATGTATGTGCAAGTATAGCTGTTATTGCTAGTGTTATACATAGCTGCTATTGTTAATGTTATATATAGTAACCATGACAAAATGATTGGGCTCAGGTCTTGGTTCATTCATTTGTTATCTTTGATTAATGATTTATCTCTGAGTAATCACTTTCCCTCTTTGTAACATGAGGGAAGTACTAGAGCCTTCTTCACATGGTTGATGTGAGGATGAAATGAAATGATCCTTGGAAAGTGGTCCCATGGTGCCCAGCACATAGTGAGAACTCAATAAATGTTAGTAGTGATGTTTTTATCATTATCTTTATTACTTCACTCAGCATGACACCCTCTAAGTCCATTCATGTCACTGTAAATGGCTTTATTTCATTATTTTTAATGGCTGAGTAATACTGTATTATATGTATGTACGTGTGTGTGTGTGTGTGTGTGTGTGTGTGTGTGTGTGTAAAAGAAGTTGTGGTATATATTTATAAGGAGTGTTATTGAACATTCCTTAAACAACATTTATGTTGTTTCCATGTCTTGGCTATTGTAAACAGTGCTTCAATGAGCATTGGGGTGCATGTATATTTTCAGGCCATGCTTTTCTCTAGATATATGTCCAGGAGTGGGATTGCAGGATCATATGGTAGCTCTATTTTTAGCTTTGTAAGGAACCTCCGTACTGTTCTCCATAGTGGCTGTACTAATTTACATTCCCACCAACAGTGCAGGAGGGTTCCCTTCTCCCCACACCCTCTCCAGCATTTGTTGGTTGTAGATTTTTTGATGATAGCCATTCTGACAAGTCTGAGGCGATATCTCATTGTAGATTTGATTTGCATTTCTCTAATAACTAAGCTATTTTGAACATTTTTTCATATGCCAATTGACCATCTGTAAGTCCTCTTTAGAGAAATGTCTATTTGGGCCTTCTGCCCATTCTTTGAGTGGGTTGCTTGCTTTGATTCTATTAAGTATCAAAAGCTGTTTGTAAGTTTTGGAGACTAATCCTTTATCAGTCACATCATTTGCAAATATTTTCTCCTAATCTGTGGGTTGTCTCTTCATTTTGGTTATTTTTCCTTTGCTGTGCAAAAGTTTTTGAGTTTAAGTAGATTCCATTTGTTTATTTTTTTCTTTTATTTCCATTACTCTGGGAGATGGATTAGAAAAAATGTTGCTGTGACTTGTGTCAGAGAATGTTCTGCCTATGTTTTCCCTTAAGAATTTTATAGTGTCCGGCCTAACATTTAGGTCTTTAATCCATTTTGGACTTATTTTTGTGTATGGAGTTAAGGAATGATCTAATTTCATTTTTTACATGTGGCTGCTCAGTTTTCCCAGCACTATTTGCTGAAAAGACTGTCTTTCCAACATCATGCACTCTTACCTCCTTTGTCATAGATTAATTGACTATAGGTGCATGGGTTTGTTTCTGGGTTTTCTATTCTATTCCATTGATCTATATTTCTATCTTTGTCCAGCACCATACTGTTTTGATGACTGTAGATTTGTAGTATACTGTGAAGTTAGGAAGCCTGTTCCTCCAGCTCCTTTTCTCTTTTAGATTGGTTTGGCTATTTGGGGTCTTTTGTGTCGCTATACAAATTCTGAGATTTTTTTGTTCTAGTTCTGTGAAAAACATCATGGGTAATTTGATAGGGATTGATTGCACTGAATTTGTGGATTGCCTTGGGTAGTATAGTTGTTTTAACAGTATTGATTCTTCCAATCCATGAACATGGTATATCTTTACATATGTTTATGTCTTCTTCGGTTTCTTTCATCAGCATTTGTAGTTTTCAGAATATAGGCCTTTTGTGTCCTTAGGTAGGTTTATTCCTAGGTATTTTATTCTTTTTGATACAATGCTAAATGCATCAAATTTACCATTTGAATTTCTTGAATTTTTCTTTCTAGTCTTTCATTGTGAGTATATAGAAATACAACAGACTTTTGTGTATTAATTTTGTAACTTACAACTTTACCAAATTCATTGATGGGTTCTAGTAGTTTTCTGGTAGCATCGTAGTGTCTTCTATGTATAGTATCATGTCATCTGCAAACAGTGACAGTTTAACCTCTTTCCAGTCTGGATTCCCTTTACTTCTTTTTCTTCTCTGATTGCTCAAGCGAGGACTTCTAAAACTATGTTGAATGAAAGTGGTGAGAGTGGACATCCTTGTCTTGTTCCTGATCTTAAAGGATTCCTGATCTTTCAGCTTTTCACCATTGAGCATGATGCTAGCTGTAGGTTTGTCACATATGTCCTTTATCATTTTGAGGTATGAATCCTCTATGCCCACTTTGTGGAGAGTTTTTTATCATAAATGGGTGCTTAATTTTGTTAAAAGCCTTTTCTGCATCTATTGAGATGATCACATGGTTTTTATTCTTCAATTTATTGATATGGTATGTCACATTGATTGATTTGTGAATGTTGAAAAATCCTTGCATCCCTGGGATGAATCACACTTGACCATCATGCATGATATGTTCAAAGTACTATTGAATACAGATTGCTAGTATTTTGCTGAGAATTTTTACATCTATGTTCATCAGTGATACTGACCTGTAATTTCTTTTTCTGTGGTATATTTGTCTGGTTCTGGTATCTCATGTTCTGTCATCTCTATCTCCTACTGTCTTCAATCTTTCCCAGCTCAAGAGCACACAAAATATTCTCCAGGATTGACCACATCCTGGGCCACAAGGCAAGCCTTGATAAATTTAAGAAAATGAGATAGTTAGATGGCATCACCAACTCAATGGACATGAGTGTGAGCAAGCTCCAGGAGTTGGTGAGGGGCATTGAAGCCTGGTGTGCTGAAGCCCGTGGGGTCACAAAGAGTTGGACATGACTGAGCAACTGAACTAAACTGACTTGAGAAAAATGTGTATTCTGCTGCTTTTGAATGGGATGTCTATAAATATCTATTAAGTCCAACTCATCTAAAGTGTCATTTAAGGCCTATGTTTTCTTATTAGTTTTTTGTCTGTGTGATCTGTCCATTAATGAAAGTGGTGTGTTAAAATCCCCCACTATTATTGTGTTACTGTTGATTTCTCCCTTTATGTTTGTTAATATTTGCCTTACATGTTGAGGTGATCCTATGTTGGGTGCATATATATTTATAATTGCTATATCTTCTTCTTGGATTGAACCCTTGATCATTATGTAGTATCCTTGTTTGTCTCTTATAAACCGTCTTTGTTTTAAAATCTATTTTGCCTAATTATTGGAATATTAGTATGCTCCAGCTTTCTTATTATTTCCATTTGCATGAAACACCTTCTCCCATTCCCTTACTTTCAGTCTGTAAGTGTCTGTAGATATAAAGTGAGTCTCTTGTAGACAGTGTATGTATGGGTCTTGTTTTTGTATACACCCAGTCAGCCTATATCTTTTGACTGGTGCATTTACTCCATTACATTTAAGGTAATTATCAAGATGTATGAGCTTGTTACCATCTTGTTAATTTTTTTTTGCTTTGTTTTTTGTAGATCTTTTCCTTCTATTGTATTTCCTGCCTAGAGAAGTTCCTTTAGTATTTGTTGTACAACTGGTTTAGTGGTGCTGAATTCTCTCGCTTGTCTGAAAAGCTTTTGATTTCTCCATCAAATCTGAATGAGAGTCTTGCTGGGTATTCTTGATTGTAGGTTCTTCCCTTTTAACACTTGGAATATATCATGCCATCCCTTCTGGCCTGTAGAGTTTCTGTTGAGAAATCAGCTGATAATATTATAGGTTTTCCCTTATGTGTTATTTGTCTTTTTTCCCTTGTTGTTTTTAACAATTTATTAAAATTGTCTTTAGCTTTTGTAAATTTGATTACCATGTGCCTCGGTGTGTTTCTCTCTGGATTTATCCTGCCTGGGACTCTGTGCTTCCTGGACATGGTTGACTATTTCCTTTCCCATGATAGGGAAGTTTGAAGCTAGTATCTCTTCAAATATTTTCTTAGGTCCTTTTTCTCTTTCTTCTCCTCTGGGACCCCTATAATGTGAATATTGGTGTGTTTAATGTTGTCCCAGAGTTCTGTTAAGCCATCTTCAGTTCTTTTCATTCTTTTTCCTATATTCTGTTTTGCAGCTTTGATTTCCACCATTCTATCTTCCAAGTCACTTATCCGCTCTTCTGCGTCAGATATTCTGCTATTGATTCCTTCTAGAGTATTGTTAATCTTTGTTTGCTCTTTCTTTAGTTCTTCTAAGTCCTTGGTAAATATTTGTTGTATCTTCTGAATCTTTGTTTCCATTCTTTTTCTGAGATCCTGAATCATCTTCACTATCATTATTCTGAATTCTTTTTCTGGGAGGTTTCCTATCTCCACTTCATTTCGTTGGTTTTCTAGGGCTTTATCTTGTTTCTTTACCTGGGGCATTATCCTATTTCTTTTCACTTTGGGTATCTTTCTATGGTTGTGGTATTAGTTCTGGGGGCTGATGGGATTGTAGTTCTTATTTCTTCTTTCTGCCCTATGATGGATGAGGATATGAGGTTTGTGCAAGCTTCCTGATGGAAGGAACTGGCTGTGGGGAAAACTGGATCTTGTTCTTGTAGGCGGGGCCATGCTCAGTAAAACTTCAATCCAATTGTCTGCTGATGGATGGAATTGTGCTCCCTCCCTGTTAGTTGTTTGGCCTGAGGCAACCCAGTCTTAGAATCTATAGGCTTCTATAGTAAGGCTATTGGTGACCTCCAAGAGGACCAATGCCAAGATGCATCTCCCAGGGCTGCTGCTGCCTGTGTCCCTGTTCCGTGGCAGGCCCCTGCCAACCCACACTTCTGCAGGAGACCCTCAAACACTCAGGTAAGTCTGGCTCAGCCTCCTGTGGGGTCAGTGCTCCTTTTCCCTGGGTCCCGGTGTTCACAAAATTTTCTTTGTGCCCTCCAAGACTCTCTGTTTCCCCAAGTCTTATCAAAGTTCTGTAATCAAATCCTGATGGTCAAAGTCAGGTTCCCTGAAGATTCCTAGTCCCTTGGCCAAATCCCTAGGCTGGGGAGCCTAATGTGGGGCTTAATACCTTCACAACATTGCAAGAACTTCTGTAGTATTATTGTTCTCCAGTTTGAGTGCGTATAGGAATTGATTTTATCAACATTGTGCCTCTTCTACCATTTTGTTGTGGTTTTCCCCTTGTCCTTGGATGTGGGGTATCTTTCTTTAGTGGTTTCCAGTGTCTGCCTGTCAATGGCTGTTCAACAACTAGTTGTTATTTTGGTGCTCTGGCAGAAATGAGTGAATGTTCTTCTATTCCACAGTTTGAATCAGTCTCATCATCTTTATTGTATTTTCCCTCCATTCCTCACTTTATTCACCACAAGGTGAGCTAGCAGCATGTTTATGTGACAGCAAGAACAGGGAACCAGGAATGAGATCCCTTCCATTCTAGTAGCTGAATGACTTTGACAAGTACTTAGGACTTCTGAATCTATCACAACAGCTGTAAAACTTGGATAGTGACTCTCACCACACAGAGTTCCTGGGAAGACCACTGTAGTAGGATATGGGGTAATGTTTGTTATATACTAAGTGCTTGTTAAGTAATGGTTGAATCAGGACTTAGCTTGACCACTCACCCAACTTGTCTTCTCTTAGCGTATATTTGTAACTAAAGAAGACATCCCAACTTTCCTTGTGCTGCTTTTAACAAGTTGAGTTCAGTTAAGTGGCTCAGTCGTGTCTGACTTTTTGCGACCCCATAGATGGCAGCCTGATAGGCCTCCCTGTACATCACCAACTCCTGGAGCTTGCTCAAACTCCTGTGCATCGAGTCGGTGATGCCATCTAACCATCTCATCCTCTGTTATCCCCTTCTCCTCCTGCCTTCAATCTTTCCTAGCATCAGGGTCTTTTCAAATGAGTCAGTTCTTCGGATCAGGTGGCTAAAGTATTGGAGTATCAGCTTCAGCATCAGTCCTTCCAATGAATATTCAGGACTGATTTCCTTTAGGATGGACTTGTTGGATCTCCTTGCAGTCCAAGGGACTCAAGAGTCTTCTCCAACACTACAGTTCAAAAGCATCAATTCTTCAGCACTCAGCTTTCTTTATAGTCCAATTCTCACATCCATACATGACTACTGGAAAAACCATAATTTAACTGTACGGACCTTTGTTGGCAAAGTAATGTCTCTGCTTTTAATATGTTATGTGGGTTTAGTCATATATTTTCTTCAAACGGGCAAGCGTCTTTTACTTTCATGGCTGTAGTCACCATCTGCAGTGATTTTGGAGACCCCCAAAATAAAGTCTGCCACTGCTTTCACTGTTTCCCCATCTATTTGCCATGAAGTGATGGGACCGGATGCCATGATCTTCGTTTACTGAATATTGAGCTTTAAGTCAGCTTTTTTCACTCTCCTCTTTCACTTTCATCAAGAGGCTCTTTAGTTCTTCTTCACTTTCTGCCATAAGGGTGGTGTCATCTGCATATCTGAGGTTATTGTTATTTTTCCCGGCAATCTTGATTCCAGTTTGTGCTTCATCCAGCCTGGCATTTCACATGATACACTCTTCATATAAGTTAAATAAGCAGGGTGACAATATACAGCCTTGATTTACTCCTTTCCCGATTTGGAACCAGTCTGTTGTTCCACGTCTGGTTCTAACTGTTGCTTCTTGACCTACATACAGATTTCTCAGGAGGCAGGTAAGGTGGTCTGGTATTCCCATCTCTTGAAGAATTTCCCAGAGTTTGTTGCAATCTACACAGTCAAAGGCTTTGGCATAGTCTATAAAGCAGAAATAGATGTTTTTCTGGAACTCTCGTGCTTTTTCTATGATTCAATGGATATTGGCAATTCGATCTCTGGTTCCTCTGCCTTTTCTAAAACCAGCTTGAACATCTGGAAGTTCACAGTTCATGTACTGCTGAAGCCAGGCTGGGAGAATTTTGAGCATTTCTTTGCTAGCATGTGAAATGAGTGCAATTGTGCGGTAACATGAACCTTTCTTGGCACTGCCTTTCTTTTGGATTGGAATGAAAACTGACATTTTCTAGTCCTGTGACCACTGCTGAATTTTCCAAATTTGTGGGCATATTGAGTGCAGCACTGTAACAGCATCATCTTTTCGGACTTGAAATAGCTCAGCTGGAATTCCATCATCTCCACTAGCTTTGTTCATAGTTATGCTTCCTAAGACCTGCTTGATTTTGCACTATAGGATGTCTGGCTCTAGGTGGATGATCACACCATCATGATTATCTGGGTCGTGAAGATCTTTTTTGCAAAGTTTTTCTGTGTATCCTTGTCATCTATTCTTAATATCTTCTCCTTCTGTTAGGTTCATACCATTTCTGTCCTTTATTGTGCCTATCTGTGCATGAAATTGTCCCTTGATATCTTTAATTTTCTTGAAGAGATCTCAAGTCTTTCCCATTTTATTGTTTTCCTCTATTTCTTTGCACTGATCACTGAGAAAGGCTTTCTTATCTCTCCTTGCTATTCTTTGGAACTCTGCATTCAGATGGGGGTATCTTTCCATTTCTCCTTTGCCTTTAACTTCTCTTGTTTTCTCAGATATTTGTAAGGCCTCCTCAGACAACCGTTTTGCCTTTTTGCATTTCTTTTTCTTGGGGATGGTCTTGGTCACTGCCTCCTGTACAATGTCACAAACCTCCATCCATAGTTCTTCAAGCACTCTATCAGATCTAATCCCTTGAATCTATTTGTCACTTACACTGTATAATCATAAGGGATTTCATTTAGGTCATGCCTGAATGGTCTAGTGGTTTTCCCTACTTTCTTCAATTTAAGTCTGAATTCGGCAATAAGCAGTTCATGATTGGAGCCACAGTCAGCTCCTGGTCTTGTTTTTGCTTTCAACAAAGAGGGAACCAAAGCATGAGCCAGCTTTTGGCAGGTGTTGGACAAGGACTGTGATCACAAGACTACTGGCCGATACTTCCCAGAGAATGTGCAAATTATGTTATTTGAGCAGAAATATCATCCAAGTTTGTTTTGGAACCACAGTGACCACATCCCAGGACTGGGGCACTGAAGAAGTCCAGCCAACATTTTGCTATTTTATTTAAAAGTGTGAATCATCAGACAAGCATCTCTCTACATCCAGGTGCTATATTCAGAATGCATGTAACACCTACTTTCTTGGCATCTGAGCCAAGAAAAAGCCTGGAAAAAGTTGTCCTGGGCCTGGGGAGAATGCAGAAATTAACATCTCAGCAGTTGAAACTAAGAAACCTCAGGAATATAGCTTAAAACTCTCCAGGACTAAGTTTCCTCTTACATAAAATAGAACAATAATAAGAAGGTTGTACAGGTTGTTGTTACCAGGAGCAAATGAGATGTATGAAAAGTGCTCAGAGGAGAGTATGGCACATGTAAGACCCAAATGTGTGTTTGCCACAGTTTTAATGATTAGTTTACTAAGGTCTTGGGGATTTTCAAAGGGCATCACATTCTCACCTTTGTTTTAATAAGGTTATATTCTTTTTGGAGAATAGACTTCATATATAACAAATGAGGTGAAGATACATAGCTGTTCAGGATATATTTCAACTGAGCAAGATCCTTCCCTTCTAGGTGGCTTGGAATAATTCTCTGCAGGAGAAAATGATTAGAACTAAGACTTGCAGGGAATTTAAGAACTGTAGTAATTGATAGGACAGAAGGAAGGGTGAGTAACTTGGTAGAAACTCTCCAACTTGCTCTGATGATCTCTGGCAGCTTAGTTGTAACCACACACACACACACACACACACACACACACATCCAAGGTATTCAGTGTTTGCTCACAGAACCACCTAATTTCCCCTATTGCATGCATCAATTTTAATTTTCATTCTCCTGATCTCTCATACACCAGCTCACATGGCCTAGCTATTATTTGATCCTAGTCTTGCTCCATAAGATTAACACATGGTTCAGTCTTTAGGTTTTTGATCCCAATTTCTCTCCAGACTATGGTTACCTCTAATTGACTCTTTGCGAATTAGAGAAACTTGATCTAGGTCCCTAGAACCCCTTTTCAAAGATTACATGCATCCACAATGAGGCCCTACAAACCTCATGAGCAGTAACAGTGTACCTTGTCTTGGCCCTGTCATCTTTTAGGGACAATGAGTAGATCTAGTTTACTCCTGTGATCAAGGCAGTAGCAGGTAATAAAATCTCTTTAACATAGCACTCAGTGAAAGAACTTCATAAAAGCACTTACCACTCATGGGACAGTCCCCCCAGCCCTGGTTGTCTCAGCATTTGGAAAAACCAGGGCCCTAGATTTCACAGAAGGATGGGTCCTTCTCTGCGCTGGATCCTAGAGGTCTGCTCTGTTGACTCACATGCAACTTCTATCATCAGTTTGCTCAGTCTTCCCAGCATCCAATTATAGGGACTATGTTTTCTGTTTAGGATAGTGTCACTTATAGGCCAACCAGAAGGTACATTTCTAGGTAGTAACAGTTTCATTGTTTGGGGGTTCATTTTTTTGTGATTCAGGATATGTCTGGAGGATACACACACAACAGCAGCAATAACAACAGTGCAAACAGAAGCTCTATGAGGCTCTCTAATTTTTGGAAACCACAGTCAGAACTTACAGGCTCTAGTCCTGGCCCCACAACTTACAAGCTGAGACATCTGGATTTGTCACAACGTTTTCCAAGCTCCCTTCCCCAATCTATAAAATAGAGATGATGAAACTAACCCTCCTTACTCTAAGGGGTGTTATGGTGCCAACAGAGCACAGATAGAAAGTCATACCTAGTGAAACTTTCCAAACAAAAGAAAAATAAGACTCAATTCAGCCTCAAGTCATAAGAAGATTTTGTTTATTTTAAGGAAAAAGATGATTCTTTCATGGGAGGAGAGAAAAAATGAAAAAGACAACTACTATTTTGAGGACTATGAAATGAAACCCCTACGTATTATTTTTTTCATGTCAAATTATGGTTTCTCTTTTGTAAACAGAAGGGAAAATATAGTTGTTCTTTTTTTTTTTTTTTTAAACAAAATGTCTTCTTTAAGCCAAGGTTGGATGAAACTACTGATGCAGCAGTCAGGGTTGGCTGGGTCTTTGCTCTCTTTGCATTCTTTCAATATTTGTTGGACACCACTGCCTCATCAGGTATTGATGGAAAATATGTTGGAGCAGTTGCTTGATAACCAGTTGGCTCAAATCTATTTGTCAAACATCTTGAAACTATACATTAAATGTGCTGGGGAAAAGTTTTGTTCTCTGAGGATATATAAGCTTTGCGTCATGCTAGGATTGAACTCCTAGAGTTCTGTTTTTCACTTCTCTTTGGACCTCTTCCTTTAGGATATTTAATTCTCCATTAGCGGTGGCAAGAGTAGGGTCCAGTGGAAAACTGGTAATAGCTTTGGACAGAGAGACAAGACTACAACTTATCGTTAATATGAGTGAGCTGGAACAATGTGCTGACTTCAGAATCCTGTGAACATTGGCTTACTATGACTCTCTTTTTGTTGCTTGCATTCCTCATGATTAGGACAAAGCATAGACAGTCTAAAGTTGGTATAAAAAATAAATCAAAAGTGTGTGTTGCTAGCCAGGTTTTTGAAGTTTATTCCTTTGATCTTTGCACCAACTCTGGAGGCAAGTATTTTTACCTCCTTTTTATGGATGAACAAACATGCTAAATAGTTTTTCCTAAAACTCAGAGCTGATAGGTGGTACTGGATGTTTCTTAGAAGAGGTGAGGTTAATCCAAGTTCTTATAGAAGTGAGATGCATCATCTCGGGAAACAGAAGGGCATTTTATGCATCAGGTTTGCCAATACATAAATCAAAGAGTCTGAGAATACAAATGCCTTTCATTCCAAAATGTACTCTAGTATTTATAAGCCATGTGACCTTGGACAAGTCACTTCATATATGTAGGTTTTATTTCTCTGACTTATAAGGTTGTTGGAAAGATTAAATGCTATAATGTATGTAAATAAGCTATCACATGACCTTAATCTAGGAATGAACACCGTCATCATCATTATTTAAACCATTGCTCTCAGCAACACTGCATTTATCATTGTCACTAACAACAACTTTATTTACTCTCAGTATTTTAAGAGGTTATAACAAGGTAATGGATATTAAAATGATTCCTGACACAAAAAGAAAATGTTATAAATAGCTTAAAAGTATTGGAATTTGCTTTAGTCAGAAGGAGTTGAATCACTGAATTTTCAAGTGGAATAAGTTGAATTCAAGATAATTGCTATGCACTTAACAATTTTCTTAATTCTCATCTACTCCAGCATCTTAACTCCTGAGAATGCTGAAAGATGATTTAAAGTGAAAAAGTAGCACAGTTTACCAGTCTCTTCAGGCTATGATATTTGTTTCCATACAATTCAGCTGTAATCTTATTGCTTGGATAAACACTGGCTTCATGCAGAATGTTTAAAAAACAAGGTCAGTCTCATCTGCAGTGCATTTTATCAACGTGGATGGGGTATCAGTCAGAGATTTACTATTTTATAAAAGAAAGGGTTCTCTTAAGCTTACTGGTAGAAAAGGAGGTAAGGAGACAAGGATTTTCTTTGTTCCCAGAGGAAATGGCAAGAATGAGAGTCTATCTTAAATCAAAATCGTAGACACGATTCTGATACTTATGTCAGTCTTGTCAGGCCTCAAGCAAGAAAGGAATAGAGAGACTAGGACACCCAAGATGTTGATAGTTTCTGCCAATAGAAATACTAGCTAAGTATGTAATGCTAGAAAGCATGTAAATTGGGGGACTGGGATTGACATATACTTACTACTATACATAAAATAACTTAAAACAAACAGCTGTATAGCACAGGGAACGGTACTCAATACTCTGTGATGACTGACACAGGAAAAGGATCTAAAAATGAGTGGGTATTTGTATATGTATAACTGATTCACTTTGCTGTACCCTGGAAACTAACAAAACACTGTAAACCAACTACACTCCAATGAAAATTAAAGAAAAAAAAGAAATATCTGCATTGTTTTAGTTCCATGCATGCTTGAGAGCTCAGCCCTTCATGAACATAGCTGCTATAAACACAGTGGTTTTCAAGTAGCATTAGTGGTGAAAATGGTGATGAAAAAAGTCACCATAACCCTTCGGCATGATTTTATTGCCCTAAGGATTAAACTATTGTTTACAGCTCAGTTTTGTAGACTCCAGTATAGCCTAACTCCTTCATCAAAGGAAAGTTCTTGAGTGAAGAAGAGACTTCCACCATTAAAACCACGGTTCCCCTCATGACTATTCACATGTTCTGATATGCTTTGTTTTCCTGTACAAGTATGTAAATTTCATTTTGAATACAGAGGAAAGTGCACCAAATGTCTTCTGAGTCATTAGCAGAGTAACATTCATCCATGACCTGTGTGGGACTTAGGAACACAGGCCTCTACTTCTTAGGACTCAACTGGGGATTCCCTTTCTCTTTCCCAAATCTACCTTTTAGGATGAACCTGACAAGTTTTCCCTGTCCCTTTAAATATAGGAAGGGGAACCAACTATTTGATATTACTTCCACAAATGCAAAGACTGTAGCAGGGATATCAACATTCTCATCCAAAAGTCAGACTATATCAAGGGTCCTGTCCAGTACTCAGGTTTAGCTTGGGGACTTGCCATCTTAATCCCCTCTGCTCTCAACTGGTTACAGAGATCCACTTGAGATATGAGAGAAATTTCAAGAACTGAGGTGAATTATCTTCATAGGGCTAGGTGTTGTTTCCTACCCTTTTGCAGAGCAGAATATATAGATTGGGATTCACTGTGGACCCACGTAGAATGTTTCCAGTTACACAATGATTGAATGAAATAGTGGCTGAATTCCAGTAATGGAAACAGGCTTCCTGATGGTTTGTGTTTCCAATAGGCAACTTACCTTTTTCTGGTTCTGTGCAGTCCTGGGCATCAGATGGTAGTCCTTAGGCAGTGGCAGAGTGGTAAATGTCTATCAATTTGCTTCCCTCAAAAAAATTCTGATTTGTAGCAAGCCTTAGGATTTTTTTAAGCTAAAGTATCTTTTCTCTGCTTTGACAGCTTTTAATATTTTATTTTGTTTCATTATTTAGAACTGTGATGAATTAAAATATGTTTTATTCAAAAATTTTTCCTGCTTCTTGTTTGTAACATTTCTAAAATCTATAGTTTGATGTCCTTCAGCAATTTTAGAACTTTTTCTACCAGTGCTGCTGCAAGCCAAGTCGCTTCAGTCGTGTCTGACTCTTTGTGATCTTATGGATTGTAGCCCACCAGACTTCTCTGTCCTTGAGATCTCCAGGCAAGAATACTGGAGTGGATTGCCATGCCATCCTCCAGAGGGATCTTCCTGAGCCAGGGACTGAACATGCACCTATTATATTTCCTGCATTGGCAGGTGGGTACTTTACCATTAACTCCACCCGGGAAGCCCACCAGTATTTCTTCAAACATTCTGCTTTATTATCTTCTCTCAGTTTTATGATATCATAATTACACAGATTTTAAACTTTTTTTTATCTTTATCCATATATTTCTTAGGTAATTCTGTATTTTCCAATAATTCTGTTATCTCCATGTGTCTATATGTGTATTTCCAACAGAATTATTTTTACACACCTTAATTCTCACCTCACAGGAGATGGTTAGATGGCATCAATGACTCAGTGGACATGAGTTTGAGAAAACTCTGGGAAATAGTGAAGGACATGGAAGCCTGATGTGCTGCAGTCCATGGGGTCACAAAGAGTTGGACAGGAATGAATGACTGAACAACACTTGTGTTTACTTCATAATTAGGAATTTATATCGAGTTGCTAATTTCAGTTTTTCTTTTTTCAGTTCCATAATTTTACCTGCTTTTTAAAAACATATTCTAGTTTACAGCTAAAATTTTTCATCTAATCTACATGTCATGCAATTGACAAGACATTAATTTCTGAAATATCCAAATAGCTCATACAGCTCAATACCAAACAACCCAATCAAAAATGGGCAGAAGACCTATGTAGACATTTCTCCAAACATGAATAATATTCTTTTTTAATATTTTGGACATAGAAATTCCAGTTTTTTAAAGTCTACATCTTGCACAGAACTAGAACAATTATTTTTAATTTGTATAGAAATACAAAAGACCTTGAATAGCCAAAGCAATTAAAAAATGGAGCTGAAGGAATCAGGCGCCCTTACTTCAGATTATACTACAAAGCTATAGTTATCAAAACAGTGTGGTACCAGCACAAAAACAAAATAGATACAGATATTGATATAGATCAATTGAACAGGATATAAATCCCAAAAATAAGCCCACTTACTTTTGGTCAGTTAATTTATGACAAAGGAAGCAATAATACACAATGGAGAAAACACAATCTCTTCAAAAAGTGCTGCTAGGAAAACTAAACAGCTACTTGTCAAAGAATGAAATTACAGCATTCTCTAAGTCATACAAAAAGTAAACTCAAAATGGACTAAAGATCTAAATGTAATTCCAGGTGGTATAAAACTCCTAAAAGAAAGCATAGTAAAAACAGTCTTTGATATAAATCACAGCAATATTTTTTTGGATCCATCCCCTATAGTAATGGAAATAAAAGCAAAAGAAAATAAATGGGGCCTAATTAAACTTAAAAGATTTTGCACAGCAAAGGAAAGCATAAAAAACAGCAACAAAAAAGATAATCTACAGAATGGGAGAAAATATTTGCAAATGATGCAATCAAAAAGACATCAATTTCTGAAATATACAAATAGCTTATACAGCTCAATATCAAACAACCCAATCAAAACTTGGGCAGAAGACCTATAGAGACATTTCTCCAAAGAAGATACAACCTCCCTAATACCATCTAAGCTCTGCTTATCTTCTCAGCTTCTTTGCCTTGACTTATAAATTAGTAAAAACCTCAAGAGGAAGTATAAAGCCTTAGTAACCTGTTCATCTATTTGCATTTCTCCCTGGGTTTTTTAGCCCCTAGGTCACCACTTTCATTGTAGTTTTCCCATTCTTTCAAACAGGTTGTGATAAATTTAATTGACCTTTCCTAGAGGAACTGGGAAACAAGCTAATCTATCAGAGTAAACACTAAAAACCCTTTTGTTTCTCTGTGTGCATGAGTGGCAAGTGAAAGGTTGAGAGACAATTTCACATTTTTCTCAAGTTGTGAATACACTTTGTGGGTATTTTAAATCATCCATTTGGATCTTCCTTTTCTTCTGTTCATTACTTAAATGTTGGTGTTCATCAGGATTTCTTCTTGAGAGATATTATCCATGCAGTGCATGAAATGTTGCCCATATTCTGAAGAATCCCAAGTTTATTTCTCCATCCCAGAACATTCATCTGGGCTTCAACCCTAGACTTCAAATACTTTATTGAGAATCTCTCTCTGCAAATCCTCATTGAATCTAGAACTTTTACGTCCAATGCTGAAATCAACTTCCTTTTCACCTCCTTACCACTCTCAACTTACTTTCCTGCTTCTATTCACTGTTTTACTTAATAGAAGTCTACTTTCTCCTTCATCCTATCTTTTTTATTTTCTTGGCCACACCCCATATCATATGGGATCTTATTTCATTGACCAGAGAGACTGGTACTCCAGTAAGTTACCCTTTTTCCTGGAAGCATGGAGTCTTAACCACTAGATCATCAGGGGAGATCCCCCAGGATCTTACCTTAAACTACAGGCTATAAAGTCATCCTCTATTTTTTTGTGTTAAATCTCACATGATTCATGAAGGACCCTATATGCAGGAGTATATACAGAACATATAAAAATTTTAATCACATTTTAATATATTTAGTATACAGTATAAAGTATTTAAATACACTCCTTTCACAATGTGTAATTCAACCCAACCATTGAGACTGACCTAAGTTAGGACATATGGCAATGATTTCTCACCAAGGTTTTCCCAACATTCTGCTAATTCAGGGAAGGCAAATGCTTAGCTTATGCCAGCTGCCTCCTTCTCTTCTTTCCTTTCTTACATGGATGATGACCATTGCTTCTTTCCTATGGGAGACTTTCCTCCTGCGTCCAGATGAAGCTCTGAAGCCCTTTGCAAAGCAGCAGTCCATAGAGACAGTACTATACTTGTCCTCTCCTCTCTGTCCTTCACCAGATGGTATGTAGATAGTATAGACTGTCCCAGCATTTGGGCCTGGCTGCAGAGACTAAGGGTAGATGGCAGTATGGTTCAGCAGGCCAAGAGAGAAACTACAGGCAGGGGTGGTGTTACCTCAGAATGCTGTTACTGCTTCCATTTTGCTTAAAGTTCATGGTCTCCCCCTGTATTGTACCTGTTAAACATCTTATATTTTACTCCTTGTCTGAAGGGAGGGAAATCTGTTTGCAGGTTGGGCAACAGTGGTGGCCTCACTGTGATACTAGTCTAATTGCTGAGTCTACACCAAGATGCTTGTAGGAGACAGGAAGAATAAAAGAAAAGCAGGCCCCAGCAAGGGCTGCAAAATAAATTTATAATTATTGATAAACTGGATGCTATAAGGCATGAGACTCTTGAAACAAGTCCAGAGGGAACAGTTCATAGTCTTGAAAACAAGGTATGATCCTGGGGTCGGAAAACCGACCCCAGACTGTTTCTCAACAGGCGTCTCAGAGTCACATGTTTTACGTATCTGGTGAAAAATCTGTAGATAAGAATACTAGTTGTAGTTACTGATTTGTTATTGATTACTGTTTCTTAGTTACTCAGTGGTTAATGATCACTTTGTTCTTTGGCCCTGAAGGCCACATGAGTTATAGATTAACTCCCCACATATTCTTTCCTTCACAGCTGAAAGTGTAATAAAGTTGGCTTGGATTCAATTTTGGCACCTTCACCTTGGAGCAGTGTTGGTCCCCTGATCCTCGCTTTTTTCTGAAATCTTTTGTCTTATTTCTCATTCTCTCCCGTATCATGCTTTCAGAAACCCTCTTATCCAGCCGGTCTCAAGTGGCTCCTGCACAGGGACCCGAAAGTGAATCCAGCCTGCAAGGCTACCTCCTAGTCTGGGAGAATGCAGGGATATCTGGCCATCTCGGCGGACGAGGAAAGTACTTGGTAAGTACACCCCTGAGAATTTTTCAGTCAGGCTAACAGTGGGGCAAAATCCTTCTAAGGATAGTGACTATATGCAAGTGTTAAAAACTTTGTTAAAAAGTTCAGGAGTTGAGACACCTCACTCTTTTAAAGAATTGTTTTCTGCCATTGAAAAATATTGCTACTGGCTAGATGCAGATAAAGGGACTTTGAGGCATGAGGAATGGTGAGAAGTTATGCATTGCCTGCGCCATACCTACCAACGCAGCAAAAAGATTCCTTTGTCTGTATGGTCAGTAGGGAATCATTAGCACAGCTTTAGGACTGCTGCAATCCAAAACCTCGGATTCAGGGGATTCTGTAGAACAAATTCAAGAACAAATGGAAGAAACGAATTTATAAGATAACACAGGTGATGAGGAAGAGAAACAATCAATAAAAATGAAAAATAAGAGCCAAAAGAATGATAGAAGTCAAGAACAGATCTTTCTCGCTCGACCAACTCACCTCTGGTCGAGCCCCCTCCTTTCAGTCTGAAACCCCTTGGGATGATGGATTTGCTTTTAAACCACAAATAACTGTGCCTAGTAAAATGATGCCTTTACCAAAGACAGTTCTTATGGCACAGCTGCAGGAGGATGAAGATGCTTTAGTTCTCCCTGTGGCTGCAACTCAAATTCCACCAGATTCTCAATTCCCACATGGAGGAATGCATTATGATTTTAATGCCATAACATTTAAAACTATAAAGGAGATAAAACAGGCATGTACCCAATATGGAACTAATTCTCCTTACACCATGGGACTAATTCAAGGACATTCACAAGTTGAATGGTTAATTCCTTATGATTGGGAAATGATAGCCAGAACTTGCCTACCCACCTCAGAATTTTTACAGTTTAGGACCTGGTGGCAAGATGAGGCAAATCAACAAGCTCACAGAAATGCCACAGCCAACCCGCCAGTTGATATAACACTTGATCAGTTAATGGGTAGTGGGGCACATTTTGGCATTCAAGCTCAGTTACAATTTGATGATCAATTACTCACTCAAGTGAGAGTAATATGTTTAAAAGCCTGGGAGAGAATAAGTTCACCTGGACAAGCCTTGGCTTCATTTACCCAAATTAAACAATTAAATGGGAAAACTTATGTAGATTTTATTGCCAGGCTATGTCAAAATTTAAATAAAACAGTCTCACAACCTGGCTTGAGAGATTTGCTGATGCAAGTTCTTGCTTATGACAATGCTAACTCAGAATGTAAAAAGGTGATTCAGCCTCTCAAAGCACAGGGTGCCCCTCTAGAAGAATATTTTGAAGTTTGCCAGGATATTGGGTCAGAAACATATAAAATGTAACTTCTGGCTCAAGCATTGTCTAAGGCTAATAAAAAAAAAAAAAAAAAACTGATAGATGTCACCAATGTGGAAAATTAGGACACTTAAAATAGACTGTAAAGGAAGAAGAAGGTTGTCAGTTGATAAACTATACTATTGGCTCTGATGCCTCTCCTATTTGTATTGGTTTTGGAAGTGTATGTCTTAAAACAGGATATCAAAAATGGCTGTCAGTTGTCAAAAAATCAAATGATGATCAGACTTCCCTCTTTCTGTTAACTGCCCTTACTTTTTTAGAAAAAGAAGGAACTTCCAGCATGATGAATCCACCTGACCTTCCTGATTGTGTTGCTGAAATTAGCCATGGTATTGAAAATTGGTTAAGATGGAAATTATGTAAAGGATCAGAAGTCACTTATTATTGAATGTTGCAGAGGCTCCATTATCGATTGGGGACCCCAAGGAACACCTAAACTTATAGAATCTAAGGTGTCTTCCCCATGGGTATATAATGATAAGACAATTAGTACTTATGGTAGTCAACCCCTCATATGGCATGGGGTAGGATTAGCTCCCCCTGTGCCTCATTTAGCTCATTATCCCATTCATGATGAAATATGGAAAATACCCATGGCATTAAAAGAGCTAATATCTTGGAAGGGAAAATATACTGAATGTATTTTAAGTGACCTCAAAGCTACTTTTAATTTTACAAAAAACTCTACCCACACTATTCAGAATTGTATGAGAATTCCTTTTGTTTATATGATTGGACCAGCAAAATATGATCCCAATTTGGGATTAGTAACAAGTCTTAATTGTTCACTTTATACATGCATAAATAATACCATTCCCTTTAATGAAAGTTGGCGGAGTATTTATACTCTTAAAACTGGAACTGGCATATGGGTTCCAGTTGATTTACAACGACTTTGGCAAGAAAGCCCTACATTATATGTTACTGAAGAAATACTGAAAAATCTTAAACGTGTTAAACATTTTCTGGGATTGCTAATTGCTGCCATCTTAGGCATTATAGCTATTACCACTGCAGCAGCCATAGCTGGAATGGCCCTTCATAAATCTATACAGACAGTTCATTTTGTACGAGAATGGCATACAGATGCTGATGTCCTTTGGACCACTCAACAAAATTTGATGGAAAGGTGGCCTCCCAAGTGGCCGACCTTAAACAATCTATTATTTTATTAGGAGATCTACTAGTCAGTTTACAAAAACAGGTGAGACTAAGATGTGATTGGAACTATAGTTCCTTTTGTGCAACGGCTTTCAAATATAAGACACAACTCACAGAAAAAGAGACACAGATATACAGAACAGACTTTTGGACTCTGTGGGAGAAGGCGAGGGTGGGATGTTTCGAGAGAACAGCATCGAAACATGTATATTATCTAGGGTGAAACAGATCACCAGCCCAGGTTGGATGCATGAGACAAGTGCTTGGGCCTGGTGCACTGGGAAGACCCAGAGGGATCGGGTAGAGAGGGAGGTGGGAGGGGGGATGGGGATGGGGAATACATGTAAATCCATGGCTGATTCATGTCAATGTATGACAAAAACCACTACAATATTGTAAAGTAATTAGCCTCCAACTAATAAAAATAAATAGGAAGAAAAAAAGACACAACTCAAATGGAATAAAGTTAAACAACAACTATTGAACCAAGGTAATATTTCTGTAGATATTGCAGATCTACAACAAGATATATTAAAAGTTTTTAATAAACATCTCAATGTAATTTCTGGATCAGATTTTCTTGATACTGTTGCTGATAATCTTTCTTCTCTTCATCCCTTGAAACAGATCAAAACATTTGGATATGGAATTGCTCTGGTAATGGGAGTGCTATTAATTATGTGTTTGTGTTTCTGTATAGTCTGGAGAAGAATGATCAAGAGACAGCGAAGCCAACAACAGCAACTAGCATTTCTCACCATTTCTCATCATGTGCAAAGTCAAAAAGGGGGAGATGTAGGGGACAGGAAGAATAAAAGAAAAGCAGGCCCTAGCAAGGGCTGCAAAATAAATTTATAATTATTGATAAACTGGATGCTATAAGGCATGAGATTCTTGGAACAAGTCCAGAGGGAACAGTTCATAGTCTTGAAAACAAGGTATGATCTTGGGGTTGGAAAACCGACCCCAGACTGTTTCTCAACAGGTTTCTCAGAGTCACATGTTTTATGTATCTGGTGAAAAATCTGTAGATAAGAATACTAGTTGTAGTTACTGATTTGTTATTGATTACTGTTTCTTAGTTACTCAGTGGTTAATGATCACTTTGTTCTTTGGCCCTGAAGGCCACATGAGTTATAGATTAACTACCCACATATTCTTTCCTTCATGACTGAAAGTGTAATAAAACTGGCTTGGATTCAGTTTTGGCACCTTCACCTTGGAGGGGTGTTGGTACCCTGATCCTCGCTTTTCTCTGAATTTTTTGTCTTGTTTCTCATTTTCTCACTATATCATGCTTTCAGAATCCCTGCTAGCTGAGCTGGTCTCAACAATGCTATTGTTGTTCTCTGGACTTTTATGAAAAATTGACATTATAAGTGGGTACCTGACTTATTCTTGATAGTCTTAGCTGCAGGTGTATGTATTACATTGGTGGTGTTTGGTTGCAGTGCACCTCAACATACCTGACTCCAGAGATATCAAGAAAGAGGGGTAGACCAAGATTGCAAGAGTCCTGCAGAGTATGCAGTGGTGGAGTGTATGCCCAGGTCACTCAGGATGGCTGCTCTCTTGCTCTTTGTACATGCCCTGCTTGAGAGTCCATGTTTCATCTACACCCTACGCACAAGAATGCGCTTGTCCCTTGCCCCAAAGATGCAGCACTCCAGGAAATCTGATCCTGTCAGTTCCATGTTTGAAAGTCTGTGATGATCTTCTCTTACTTACAAAAGGTTACATCTCAATAGTTGAGTGTATAAAGCCTTATACAATCCAATTCTAATGGAAAAGATCAAACTTACTTGTTGTTACTGACACATGTTCTCTAATCATTCATGGCAACGCAGCCCATTTCTACAATCTGAAGGTCTTTTTATGTTTCTTTTGTTCATGTCATTACTTCTCCCTAAATTCCCTTCCCCATCCACCACAAGCCTATTAAACTCCTACAGACTCTTAATCTTTCCTAAACTTCTCTTAGCAGAATTCGTTGATCCTTCCTCTGGATCTCCAGAACACTTTTTTTAACCTTTAGTCAAGAACACAGAGATTTTCATTGTTATGTCTTTTAATTATTTACACATGTGGCTAGCAGATTATTCCAGGTAACAGATGAGTCCTCATCCAGTGCATAAGGTCTAGCGGGTGTTCAATTAATCTGTCTTAAAAGAATACATTCAATGGGCAATCCTCTTCTCTCTTTGTGAACAGTGACAACAATGTTTGCTTATTTCTCTTCACTTATGTACTCAACAAATACATTTTTAATATCTACTATACCTTAGTCATGAGTATCATCCATGACAGCAATTTGCAATTTCAGTCAAGGCAACAGAAACTGAGTGAGCACCACTTTAAGTGGTCTTTGTGCCAACATTTCAGTCTGCTGTGCTCCTTCCATGGGTGAAGGAACAGAAAATGAAGCATTTGGCTCTCCTACAGTCTGCCACAATTCATGGCTCACGTTGATAAATATTGATCTTGTATAAGTTACTCAGGAGAGGCAGCCGATGGTTCTCTGAACAACACACACACAGCCCCCAACTCTCTTTTTGCAGTGATATTAATCATTTGTGAGTAGAGCCCTACACGCTCTATGAATAAGTTCCTTGGATTCCAAGATGACTGATACTCAAACATTCTTTTTTATTTGAGTGCAGACCTAAATTCAAGCAAGCAGCCAGACTACATGAAGTTACAATGCCTTTTTGTTCATGGTAAGGTGAGAGATGTGTAATACATTTCCAAGGGTAAACATGCTTCCAAGTAAACACCATTAAATGTGACTGCACATTTGTGTCTTTAATAAAATTGAAGGCATGGGAATAGGTCTTTAGAAACATCCCATATCATGAGCACTCAATTTTAAGTTTCAGTTGCTGGTGGAAAGTGGAGGGTTAGTGTGTGTGTGTGTGTGTGTGTGTGTGTGTGTGTGTGTGTGTGTGTGTGTGAAATAGTGGAAATTTTATTTTCTTTGATTACAGTTGAATCACACTTTTGGATTCATCAAACTATGAATAGCACAATGAAGGGTCTGTGCATGATGAAGAGCCATTAAGATTAAAAACCAAAGGGCAGCAAACATTGATTTTCAGGGGTTCTACTGGTGAGATTACTAATGAGAGTGTTTAACCTCTGGAGACTTCATCACTGGAGGGACAGGAGGAGGATAAAAAGAGACTAACAAACAGCTTGTGCTCACTTGGCAGGAGCTGGAATTTGTCATTTGAGCTCACACAAAGGGTCAAAATTCTGAAACATCTTTGGAGAAAAAAAGGAATGTGACATGCTTCTCTACATTTATTTATGTGACTTTTCCCACCTTCAATGGTTTTTGCCCCCCATTCCAACATTTGACATTCTGTGTATTTTTGTCAGTTTTTTCAACAGCTTAAAATGCACAAGAAATCCAATTTTTAGGAAATATTTTCTGATGGGCAGAAAATATTTAATGAGAGCTTATATATATATATATTTCTGCAATAATGCTTATATATATATATGTACACATGCCCACAACAGGAAATTGGTTAAACAAATTATGGGACACACCCTACAAAGGAATAAAGTGCAGTAGTTAAAAGTGCAGTGGTCGGGGAGGCATTCCAAGATGGTGGAGAAATAGGACTGGGAGACCACTTCCTTCCCCACAAATACATCAAAAGATCATCTGCATGTGGAGCAATTTCCACAAAACAACTTCTAAACACTGGGGGAGGACCCCAGATACCCAGAAAAGCAAACGAATCTCTTTGAAATGAGGTAAAACAAAATATAAAGAGAAAAAGAGACACAAGGGATTTAGGGACAGAGACCCATTCTGGGGACTCAGTAGTGAAAGAAGTTTCCACAATAGGAAACCCTCTCAGAAGCCAGGTCAGTGCAGAGCTTTGAAATCTCAGAAGACAGTGTAACTAAAAAAAGAAAGAAATCAGCACAGAATTCCTGTGAATGGCAATGACCAGCGGGAAGTGGCTCCCATGGTTGCATCTGCCAGCAGCTAATGGGAGCGAAGGCATGGGCTTCATCGTTGGTCCTTAGGGTAAGGATCATGGTTGAATGCCCTATGAACACTCTGAGGGGACTAAAGTGATATAGCAGCCCAAACTGTGGGAACACCAGAGAGACAAAGAAAAACACAGGGCCTTTCCCACAGGAAGGCTCTAACACCACACTGTGACCCTGGTGAGCCTAGTGAATACAAAAGGAGAGCAAGCCAGCTACTCTTTATGGCCTTCCCAGAGGCAGAGAGGCATGAGCGTGACAGCCAAGGGCAACAGTAATCTTGGCCACAGAGACACATCTCCCTCCAAGCTGTGAGGAGACTGCCAGTCGCTAACCTCGTCTTCCTGGGATCCTGGATGGTGTCACAAACTGAGGCCAGCTCCCCTAGGAGACGCATGGCCCACCTGGGACTGTGCGCCCACAGCCCACCTGATAGCCTGAGGGGCTTGGACCTGGGAAGCGCACAAGATGCATGGCCCACCCGGGGCTGTAACCTCATGGAGACAACAGGAACCTGAAAAGCTTGGAACTGAGAAGCGCATGGCCCCTTGCTGCTGTTGTTCAGTCACTCAGGTGTGTCTGACTAATTGCAACCCGATGGACTTCAGCTCACCAGGTTTCCCTGTCCTTCATCAACTCCCAGTCCTTGCTCAAACTCACATCCGATGAGCCAGTGATGCCATCCAACCATCTTATCCTCTGTCATCCCCTTCTCCTCCTGCCCTCAATCTTTCCCATCATCAGGGTCTTTTCAAGTGAGTCAGCTGTGTGCATCAGGTGGCCAAAGTATTGGAGCTTCAGAGTCAGCATCAGTCCTTCCAATGAATATTCAGGACTGATTTCCTTTAGGATTCACTGGTTTGATCTCCTTGCTGTCTAAGGAACTAAGAGTCTTCTCTAACACACCATTAAAATGCATCAGTTTTTCAGCACTCAGCCTTCTTTAAGACCCTACTCCCATATCCTTACATGGCCACTGGAAAAACCACAGCTTTGACTATACGAACCTTCATCAGCAAAGTGATGTCTCTGCTTTTTAATATGCTGTCTAGATTTGTTATAGCTTTTCTTCCAAGGAGCAAGTGTCTTTTAATTTAATGGCTGAAGTCACCCTCTGCAGTGATTTTGGAGCCCCAGAAAATAAAGTCTGTCAAACAATTTCCATTGTTTCTCCATCTATTTGCCAGGAAGTGATGGGACCAGATGTCATGATCTTAGTTTTTTTAATATTAAGTTTCAAGCCAACTTTTTCACTCTCCTTTTTCACTTTCATTAACAGGTTCTTTAGTTCCTCTTTGCTTTCTGCCATTTGTTGCTGTTCAGTTTCTCTGTCATGTATGAATCTTCGTGACCCCATGGACTGCACCACACAAGGCTTCCTGGTCCTTCACCATCTTCTGGAGCTTGCTCAAACTCATGTCCAATGAGTTGGTGATGCTATCCAACTATCACATCCTCTGTCATCCCCTTCTCCCCCTGTGTTCAATCTTTCCTAGCATCATGGTCTATTCCAAAGAGTTGGCTCTTAGCATCAGATGGCCAAAGTATTGGAGTACCAGAGGCAACAAAGGTCCGTCTAGTCAAGGCTATGCTTTTTCCAGTGGTTATGTATGGATGTGAGACTTGGACTGTGAAGAAAGCTGAGCACCAAAAAATTGATGCTTTTGAACTGTGGTGTTGGAGACGACTCTTGAGAGTCCCTTGGAATGCAAGGAGATCCAGCCAGTCCATCCTAAAAGAGATCAGTCCTGGGTGTTCATTGGAAGGACTGATGTTGAAGCTGAAACTCCAATCCTTTGGCCACCTGATGTGAAGAGCTGACTCATTTGAAAAGACCCTGATGCTGGGAAAGATTGAGGGCAGGAGGAGGAGATGACAGAGGATGAGATGGTTGGATGGCATCATCGACTCGATGGACATGGGTTTGGGTGAAGTCCGGGAGTTGGTGATGGACAGGGAGGCCTGAAGTGCTGTGGTTCATGGGGTCACAAAGAGTTGGACATGACTGCGTGACTGAACTGAACTGAACAGCCAGTCTTCCACAATTTACATTTTAAGATAACAGGATTAAAACTAACGATAGAAAGATCTTAAAAGACCCACTCACGTAATATAAATTTTAAGATGATAGGATTAGTCAGAAGGGTCTTAAGAAGGAGAAAGCTGTTCTCAAGCAGAGGTCACTTCAGTTCAGTTGCTCAGTCCCGTCTGACTCTTTGCGAGCCCATGGACTGCAGAATGTCAGGCTTCCCTGTCATCACCAATTGCCATGGCTTGCTCAAGTTCATGTCCATTGAGTCGGTGCTTCCCTAGTGGCTCAGCTGGTAAAGAATCTGCCTGGAATGCAGGAGACCTGGGTTTGATCCTTGGGATGGGAAGATCCCCTGGAGAAGGGAAAGGATACCTACTATACTATTCTGGCCTGGAGAATTCCATGGACTGTATACTCATGAAGAAGGACTGTATGGGGTTACAAAGAATCAGACCCAAGTGAATGACTTTTACTTCATTTCATTTCATGGAGTCAGTGATGCCATGCATATATCTTATCATCTGTTTTCCTCTTCTCCTCATACCTTCAATCTTTCCCAGCATCAGGGTCTTTTCAAATGAGTCAGTTCTTTATATATATATATATATATATATATATATTTGCCTTGTAAGGCAGCTTTTATTATTTTTTTTTTTTCAGTGGGTTTTGTCATACATTGACATGAATCAGCAATAGATTTACACGTATTCCCCATCCCGATCCCCCCTCCCACCTCCCTCTCCACCCGATTCCTCTGGGTCTTCCCAGTGCACCAGGCTCGAGCACTTGTCTCATGCATCCCACCTGGGCTGGTGATCTGTTTCACCATAGATAGTATACATGCTGTTCTTTCGCAACATCCCACCCTCACCTTCTCCCACAGAGTTCAAAAGTCTTCTGTACTTCTGTGTCTCTTTTTCTGTTTTGCATATAGGGTTGTCGTTACCATCTTTCTAAATTCCATATATATGTGTTAGTATGCTGTAATGTTCTTTATCTTTCTGGCTTACTTCACTCTGTATAAGGGGCTCCAGTTTCATCCATCTCATTAGGACTGATTCAAATGAATTCTTTTTAATGGCTGAGTAATATTCCATGGTGTATATGTACCACAGCTTCCTTATCCATTCATCTGCTGATGGGCATCTAGGTTGCTTCCATGTCCTGGCTATTATAAACAGTGCTGCGATGAACACTGGGGTGCACGTGTCTCTTTCAGATCTGGTTTCCTTGGTGTGTATGCCCAGAAGTGGGATTGCTGGGTCATATGGCAGTTCTATTTCCAGTTTTTTAAGAAATCTCCACACTGTTCTCCATAGCGGCTGTACTAGTTTGCATTCCCACCAACAGTGTAAGAGGGTTCCCTTCTCAGTTCTTTGTGTCAGGTGGCCAAAGTATTGGAGTATCAAGTTCACAATCAGTTCTTCCAATGAACATTCAAGACTGGTTTCCTTTAGGATTGATTCGTTTGATCTCCTTGCATTCCAAGGGACTCTCAAGAGTCTTTTCCAACACCACAGTTCAAAAGCATCAATTCTTTGGTGCTTAACTTTTTTATAGTCCAACTGTCACACACATACATGATTACAAGAAAAACCATAGTTTTGACTAGACAAATCTTTGTCTACAAAGAAAAATCTCTGCTTTTAATATACTGTTTAGGCTGGCCATAGCTTTTCTTCCAAGGAGCAATCATCCTTTAATTTCACAGCTGAAGTCACCATCTGCAGTGATTTTTGAGCCCCCCACCCCTGCCCAACCACCACCAAATAAATCTCTCACTCTTTCCATTGTTTCCCAATCTATTTGCAATGAAGTGATGGGACCAAATGCCATGATCATAGTTTTTTGAATGTTAGTTTTACCAACTCTTTCACTCTCTTCTCTCACTTTAATCAAGAGACTCTTTAGTTCTTCCTCACTTTCTGCCATAAGGGTGGTGTCATCCGTGTATCTGAGGTTATTGATATTTCTCCTGACAATCTTGCTTGCAGCTTGTGCTTCATGCAGCCTGGCATTTCGCATGATGTATGCTGCATATAAGTTACATAAACAGGGTGATGGTATACAGATTTGTTGTACTCCTTTCCCAACATGACCCAGTCTGTTGTTCCATGTCTGGTTCTAACATTGCTTCTTTTTTTTTTTTTTTTTTTTTTGCATTTTATTTTTTATTCCATTTATTTTTATTAGTTGGAGGCTAATTACTTTACAATATTGTAGTGGTTTTGCCATACATTGACATGAATCAGCCATGGATTTACATGTATTCCCAATCCCATTCCCCCCCACCCCCACCTCCCTCTCTGCCCGATCCCTCTGGGTCTTCCCAGTGCACCAGCCCCGAGCACTTGTCTCATGCATCCCACCTGGGCTGGTGATCTGTTTCACCATAGATAGTATACTTGTTTTGGTGCTCTTCTCTCTAAACATCCCACCGTCGCCTTCTCCCACAGAGTCCAAAAGTCTGTTCTGTACATCTGTGTCTCTTTTTCTGTTTTGCATATACGGTTATCGTTACCATCTTTCTAAATTCCATATATATGCATTAGTATACTGTATTGGTCTTTATCTTTCTGGCTTACTTCACTCTGTATAATGGGCTCCAGTTTTGTCCATCTCATTAGAACTGATTCAAATGAATTTTTTTTAATGGCTGAGTGATATTCCGTCATGTATATGTACCACAGCTTCCTTATCCATTCGTCTGCTGATGGACATCTAGGTTGCTTCCATGTCCTGGCTATTATAAACAGTGCTGCAATGAACATCGGGGTGCACGTGTCTCTTTCAGATCTGGTTTCCTTGGTGTGTATGCCCAGGAGTGGGATTGCTGGGTCATATGGTAGTTCTATTTCCAGTTTTTTAAGAAATCTCCACACTGTTCTCCATAGCGGCTGTACTAGTTTGCATTCCCACCAACAGTGTAAGAGGGTTCCCTTTTCTCCACACCCTCTCCAGCATTTATTGCTTGTAGACTTTTGGATTGCAGCTATCCTGACTGGCGTGTAATGGTACCTCATTGTAGTTTTGATTTGCATTTCTCTGATAATGAGTGATGTTGAGCATCTTTTCATGTGTTTGTGAGCCATCTGTATGTCTTCTTTGGAGAAATGTCTGTTTAGATCTTTGGCCCATTTTTTGACTGGGTCATTTATTTTTCCGGAATTGAGCTGCAGGAGTTACTTGTATATTTTTGAGATTAACCCTTTGTCTGTTGCTTCGTTTGCTATTATTTTCTCCCAATCTGAGGGCTGTCTTTTCACCTTGCTTATAGTTTCCTTTGTAGTGCAAAAGCTTTTAAGTTTCATTAGGTCCCATTTGTTTATTTTTCCTTTTATTGCCAATATTCTGGGAGGTGGGTCATAGAGGATCTTGCTGTGATTTATGTCGGAGAGTGTTTTGCCTATGTTTTCCTCTAGGAGTTTTATAGTTTCTGGTCTTATATTTAGATCTTTAATCCATTTTGAGTTTATTTTTGTTTATGGTGTTAGAAGGTGTTCTGGTTTCATTCTTTTACAAGTGGTTGACCAGTTTTCCCAGCACCACTTGTTAAAGAGATTGTCTTTTTTCCATTGTATATCCTTGCCTCCTTTGTTGAAGATATGGTGTCCATAGGTTCATGGATTTATCTCTGGGCTTTCTATTCTGTTCCATTGATCTATATTTCTGTCTTTGTGCCAGTACCATACTGTCTTGATGACTGTGGCTTTGTAGTAGAGTCTGAAGTCAGGCAGGTTGATTCCTCCAGTTCCATTCTTCTTTCTCAAGATTACTTTGGCTATTCGAGGCGTTTTGTATTTCCAAACAAATTGTGAAATTATTTGTTCTAGTTCTGTGAAAAATACCCTTGGTAACTTGATAGCGATTGCATTGAATCAAAACCATACAAAGATGCCACAAAAAAAGAAAACTACAGGCCAATATCACTGATGAACATAAATGCAAAAATCCTTAACAAAATTCTAGCAAACAGAATCCAACAACATATTAAAAAAAATCATACATCATGACCAAGTGGGCTTTATCCCAGGAATGCAAGGATTCTTTAATATCCGCAAATCAATCAATGTAATACACCACATTAACAAACTGAAAGATAAAAACCATATGATTATCTCAATAGATGCAGAGAAAGCCTTTAACAAAATTCAACATCCATTTATGATAAAAACTCTCCAGAAAGCAGGAATAGAAGGAACATACCTCAACATAATAAAAGCTATATATGACAAACCCACAGCAAGCATCACCCTCAGTGGTGAAAAATTGAAAGCATTTCCCCTAAAATTGGGAACAAGACAAGGGTGCCCACTCTCACCACTACTATTCAACATAGTTTTGGAAATTTTGGCCACAGTAATCAGAGCAGAAAAAGAAATAAAAGGAATCCAGATAAGAAAAGAAGAAGTGAAACTCTCTCTGTTTGCATATGACATGATCCTCTACATAGAAAACCCTAAAGACTCTACCAGAAAATTACTAGAGCTAATCAATGAATATAGTAAAGTTGCAGGATATAAAATTAACACACAGAAATCCCTTGCATTCCTATACACTAACAATGAGAAAGCAGAAAGAGAAATTAAGGAAACAATACCATTCACCATTGCAACAAAAAGAATAAAATACTTAGGAGTATATCTACCTAAAGAAACAAAAGACCTATAAATAGAAAACTATAAAACACTGATGAAAGAAATCAAAGAGGACACAAACAGATGGAGAAATATACCGTGTTCATGGGTTGGAAGAATCAATATTGTCAAAATGACTATACTACCTGATTGTTGCTTCTTGATCTGCATACAGATTTCTCAGGAGGCAAGTATGGTGGTCTGGTATTCCCATCTTTTTAAGAATTTTCCATAGTTTGTTGTGATCCACACAGTCAAAGGATTTGGCATAATCAGTAAAGCAGAAGTAGATGTTTTCCAGAAACTCTCTTGCTTTAACTATGATTGAACGGATCTTGGCAATTTGATCTCTGGTTCCTCTGTCTTTTCTAAATCCAGCTTGTACATGAGAAGTTCATGGTTCATGTACTGCTGAAGCCTGGTAGGGAGAATTTTGAACATTACTTCGCTAACATGTGAGATGACTGCAACTGTGAGATACTTTGAATATTCTTTGGCATTGCCTTTCTTTGGGATTGGAGTGAAAACTGACCATTTCCAGTCCTGTGGCCACTGCTGAGTTTTCCAAATATTCTGATATATTGAGTGCAGCACTTTCACAGCATCATCTTTTAGGAATTGAAATAGCTCAACTGGAATTTCATCACCTTCTCTAACTTTGTTCATATTGATGCTTCCTAAGGCCCACTTGACTTCGCATTCTAGGATGTCTGGCTCTAGGTGAGTGATCACACTATTGTGGTTATCTGGGTCATGAAGGTTTTTTCTGTATAGTTCTCTATATTCTTGCCACCTCTTCTTAATATCTTCTGCTTCTGTTAGGTCCATATTTTTTCTGCCGTTTTTGTGCCCATCTTTGCATGAAATGTTTCCTTGGTATCTCCAATTTTCTTGAAGAGATTTCTGGTCTTTTGCATTCTATTGTTTTCCTATATTTCTTTGCACTGATCACTGAGGAAGGATTTCTTATCTCTCCTTGCTCTTTTTGGGGACTCTGTATTCAGATGGCTATATCTTCCCTTTTCTCCTTTGCATTTAGCTTCTCTTCTTTTCTCAACTATTTGTAAGGCCTTCTCAGACAATCATCTTGTCTTTTTGCACTTCTTTTTCTTGGGGATGGTCTTGATCACTGCCTCCTGTACAATGTCATGAACCTCCATCCATAGGTTCAGGCACCCTGTTTATCTAATCCCTTCAATCTACTTGTCACTTCCACTGTATAATTGTAAGGGATTTCCTTTAGGTCTTACCTGAATGGTCTAGTGATTTTCCCTACTTTCTTCAATGTAAGTCTCAATTTTGCAATAAGGAATTCATGATCTGAGCTACAGTCAGCTCCTGGTCTTGTTTTTGCTGACTCTGTAGAGCTTCTCCATCTTTGGCTGCAAAGAATATAATCAATCTGATTTCGGTATTGACCATCTGGTCATGTCCATGTATACAGTCTTCTCTGGAGTGTTTGCTATGATGAGTGCGTTCTCTTGGCAAAACTCTGTTATCCTTTGCCCTGCTTCATTTTGTACTCCAAGGCAAAATTTGCCCGTTACTCCAGGTATCTCGACTTCCTACTTTTGCATTCAAGTCCCCTATAATGAAAAGGACATCTTTTTGGAGTGTTAGTTCTAGAAGGTCTTGTAGGTCTTCATAGAACTGTTCAACTTCAGCTTCTTCAGCATTACTAGATGTGGCATAGACTTGGATTACAATGATATTGAGTGGTTTGCCTTGGAAACAAACAGAGATCATTATTTCCTTTTTGAGACTGCACCCAAGTACCGCATTTCAGTCTTTGTTGACTATGAGGGCTTCTCCATTTCTTCTAAAGGATTCTTACCCACAGTAGTACATATAATGGTCATCTGAATTAGATTTGCCCACTCCAGTCTATTTTAGTTCACTGATACCTAAAATGTTAGTGTTCACTCTTGCCATCTCCTGTTTGATCACTTGCAATTTACATTGATTCATGGACCTAATATTCCAGGTTCCTATGCAATATTGTTCTTTATAGCATTAGACTTTACTTCCATCACCAGTCGCATCCACCACTGGGAATTGTTTTTGCTTTGGCTCCATCTCTTCATTCTTTCTAGTTATTCGTCCATTCTTCTCCAGTAGCATATTGGGCACTTACTGACCTGGGGAGTTCATCTTCAGTGTCATATCTTTATGAAAGAAAATATACTGTTCATGGAGTTCTCAGGGCAAGAATAATGAAGTGGTTTGTCATTCCCTTCTCCAGTGGGCCACGTTTTGTCAGAACTCTCCACCATGACCCATCCATTTGGGTGGCCGTACAGGACATGCCTCATACTTTCATTGAGTTAGACAATGGTGTGGTCCATGTGATCAGTTTGATTAGTTTTCTGTGATTGTGGTTTTGTTCTGTCTGCCCTCTGAAGGATAAGGCTAAGAGGCTTGTGGAAGCTTCCTGCTGGGAGAGAATGACTGAGGAGCCACTGGATCTTGTTCTGATGGGCGGGGCCATGCTCAGTAAATCTTTAATCCAATTTTCTGTTGATGGGTGTGGCTGTGTCCCCTCCCTGTTGTTTGATCTGAGACAAAACTATGGTAGATATAATGGGGATCTCCTTCAAAAAGACCCATGAATGCACTGCCACACTCAGTGCCTCCAAACCTTCAACCAGCCACTGCCCACCCACGCCTCTGCTGGAGACTCCTGGACCCTCACAGGCAAGTCTGGGTCAGTCTCTTGTGGGGTCAGTGCTCCTCTCTCCTGGGTCCTGGTGTGCACAAGGCTTTGTTTGTGCCCTCCAAGTGTATGTTTCCCCAGTCCTGTGGAAGTTCTGTAATCAAATCCCACTGGTCTCCGAAGTCAATTTCCCAGGGAGTTCTCACTCCCTTCGCCACATCCCCAGGTTGGGGAATCTGTTCTGGGTCCTAAAACTTTCTTATCATTGTGAGAATTTACTTGATAATTGTTCTGCAGTTTGTGGGTCATCTATTGGTGGTTTTATGGTGGGATTAATGGCAACCTCCCCCAAGAGGGCTTATGCCACACACCGAATGACACAGGTCTGTTGCACCCATATCCCCTGCCCCTGTGGCAGGCCACTTCTGACCTTTACCTCCGCAGGAGATACTCAAACACTCAAAGGCAGGTCTGGCTCAGTCTCTGTGGGGTCTCTGGATCTTGGTTCACACAAGGTATTGTTTGAGCCCTCTGAGTGTCTCTGGTGGGTATGGAGTTGATTCTAAATGTGATTTTGCCCCTCCTACCATCTTGCTGGGGCTTCTCCTTTGCCCTGGACTTGGGGTATCATTTTTAGTGGGATCCAACATTCTCATGTTGATGGTTGTTCAACAGCAAGTTGTAATTTTGGAGTTCTTGCAGGAGAAGATGAGCACACGTCCTTCTACTCTGCCATCTTTGGTGTTAGTCAAGCAGGCTACATTGTTGTTATATAATCGTTGGTACAGAGTTGAAGGAAAACATATCTTTGGGCAAGATGAGCTGTTTTGTTGTGTTATAATTTTCTCTAGACTTAAAGAAAAAAAAAAAAGTTTGTCCTTTTTTCCTCCTTGAGAGCCCCAGACTCCTTTCTCCTCCTTCAGGATCCCAGTCTTCTTATCAACCTACCTAAGACTTGACTCTCTCAATACCAAACCCATAGACACCTCAAAATTCACTACTAGACACACATTGCCTTCCAGAGAGATGAAATCCCCAGCTCCATCCACAAGAACACAGACATAAATTCCCCCAATCAGGAAACCTTCACAAGCCACTGGTCCAAACCCACCCACAGGGATCAGACCACAATTTAAGAGGAACAATAACCCTCCAACCTGAATAAAGGAGACCCTAAACACAGCAAACTAAACACAATGAAAAGGCAAAGACATATACAGCAGGTTAAGGAACATGATAAAAACTCACCAAACCAATAAAAGAGGAAGAGGTATAGAATCTACCAAAAAAAAAAATCAGATTAATGACAGCAAAGATGATCCAAAATCTTGAAAATGAAATGGAATTACAGTAAATTGAGATAAGGATTGAGAAGATGCAAGAGATGTTTAACAAAGACCTAGAATAAATAAAGAAGAGTCAATCAGTAAAGAACAATGCAATAACTGTACTAGAAACACTCTGGAGGGAACCAACAGTAGAATAACTGAGGCAGAAGAAAGGATAAGTGAGCTGAAAGATAGAATGGTGGAAATAAATGAAGCAGAGCAAGAAAAAAAGAATTAAAAGAAATGAGGACAGCCTCAGAGATCTCTGGGACAATGTTAAATGCCCCAGGATTCAAATCATAGGTATCCCATAAGAAGACAAAGGAAAGGGCAGGTGAAAATACTTGAGATAATAGTTGAAAACTTCCTTAAAATGGGGAAGGAAATAGCCACCCAAGTCCAAGAAGCCCAAAGAGTCCCATACAGAATGAAACCAAGGCAAATCATGCCAAGACACCTATTAATCAAATTTTAAACATTAAACACAAAGAGCAAGTATAAAAAAGCAGCAAGGGAAAAGCAGCAAATAACATACAAGGGATCCCCATAAGGATAGCAGCTGATCTTTCAACAGAAACCCTGCAGTCCAGAAGGGAATGGCAGGATTTACCTAAGGTGATAAAAGTGAAAAACCTGAGACCAAGATTACTCTACCCAGCAAGGATCTCATTCAGTTTTGAAGAAGAAATCAAAATCTTTACAGACAAGCAAAAGCTGAGAGACTTTAGCAACACCAAACCAGCTCTTCCACAAATGCTAAAGGATCTTCTCTAGACAGGAAACACAGAAAATATTTTTTTAAATGAACTCAAAATAATAAAGTAAATGGTAACAGGATCATAATTATCAATAATTACCTTAAATATAAATGGGCTAAATGCCCCAAACAAAAGACAAAGACTTTGTCTTTGTTTGAATGGATACAAAAACAAGATCCCATTACATGCTATCTACAAGAGACCCAACTCAAACCTAGGGACACATATAGACTGAAAGTGAGGGAATGAAAAATGATATTTCATGCAAATGGAGACCAAAAGAAAATGGAAGTAGCAATACTCATATCACATAAGAGAGACTTTAAAATAAAGAGTGTTATAAGTGACAAAATAGGGCACTACATAATAATCAAGGGATCAATCCAAGAAGATAAAACAATTATGAGTATATATGCACCCAACATAGGAGCACCTCAATACATAAGGCAAATGCTAATAACTATTAAAGTGGAAATTAACAGTAACACAATAATAATAAGGGACTTAAATCCCCCACTCACACCAATAGACAGATCCTCCAGACAGAAAATTAACACACAAACACAAGCTTTAAGCCATACATTGGACCAGTTAGACCTAATTGATATCTGCAGGGCACTTCACCCCTAAACAATGGACTTCACCTTTTTCTCAAGTGCACATGGAACACTCTCCAGGATAGATCACATCGTGGGCCACAAATCTAGCCTTGGTAAATTTTTTTTTTTTAATGAAATCATTTCAAGCATCTTTCTGATCACAATGCTGTAAGACTGATGGTGACACTGAAGCTCCAATATTTTGGCCACCTGATGCAAAGAAACGACTCACTGAAAAAGACTCTGATGCTTGGAAAGATTGAAGGCAAGAGGAGAAGGGAATGACAGAGGATGAGATGGTTGGATGGCATCACTGACTGAATGGACATGAGTTTGAGAGAGTTTGGGGAATTGGTGATGGACAGGGAAATCTGGTGTGTTGCAGTCCTTGGGGTCATAGTCAGACACAATGGAATGACTGAACTGAACTGAACAGGAAAAAATAAAAATAAAAAACACAAATATATGGAGCTTAAACAACACTCTACTGAATAACCAATAGATCACTGAAGAAATCAAAAAGGAAATAAAAATATGCATAGAAACAAATGATAATGAAAACACGACAACCCAAAACTTATGGGATTTAATAAAAAACAGTGCTAAGAGGGAAGTTCATAGCAATATAAGTCTACCTCAAGAAACAAAAGAAACATTGAATAAGCAACCTAACTTTAAATGTAAACCAACTAGAAAGAGAAGGGCAAAAAAACCTCAGTTAGTAGAAGGAAAGAAATAATTAAAATCAGAGCAAAAGTAACTGAAAAAGAAATGAAGATGACTATAACAATGATCGATAAAACTAAAAGCTGGTTCCTCAAGAAGATAAACAAAATAGACAAACCATTGGCCAGATTCATCAAGAAAAAAAGAGAGAAAACTCAAATCAATAAAATTAGAAATGAAAATGAGAAAATTACATGTAAATGGGGAAATACAACACAGAAACACAAATGATCATAAGAGACTACTCTGAGCAACTATATGCCAATAAAATGGACAACTTGAAAGAAATGGACAAATTCTTAGAAAAGTATAACCTTCCAAAACTGAATGAGAAAGAAATAGAAAAATTGAACAGACTAATCACAAGCACAGAAATCGAAACCATAATCAAAAATCTTCCAACAAAAACCCAGAACTAGATGGCTTCACAGCTGAGTTCTACCAAAAATTTAGAGAAAAGCTAACACCTATCCTTTTCATACTGGTTTTTCCAGTAGTCATGTTTTACCAGTGGTCATGTATGGATGTGGAAATTGGATCTTAATGAAAGCTGAGTGCCAAAAAGCTGATGCTTTCGAACTGTGGTGTTGGAGAAGACTCTTGAGAATACCTTGGACTGCAAGGAGTTCAAACCAGTCAATCCTAAAGGAAATCAGTCCTGAATATTCATTGGAAGGACTGATGCTGAAGTTGAAACTCCAATACTTTGGCCTCCTGATGCACAAAACTGACTCATTTGGAAAAGACCCTGATGCTGGGAAAGGGTGAAGGCAGGAGGAGAAGAGGATGGCAGAGAATGAGATGGTTGGATGGCATCACTGATTTGAGGGACATGAGTTTGAGCAAGCTCTGGGAGTTGGTAAGGCAGGAAACCTGGTGTGTTGTAGTCCATGGGGTTGTGAAGAGTTGGACATGACTAAGTGACCGAACTGGACTGAACTGAACACCTATCCTACTCAAACTATTCCAGAAAATTGCAGAGGAAGGAAAGCTCCCAAACTCATTCTACAAGGCCACCATCACCCTGATATCAAAACCAGACAAACATGTCACATAAAAAGAAAACTACAGGCCAATAATCCTGATGAAAATGGAAGCAAAAATCCACAAAAAAAATACTAGCAAACAGAATCCAACAACATATTTAAAAGATCATGTATCAGGATCAAGTGGGTTTTATTCCAGGGATGCAAGGATTCTTCAATATGTGCAAACCAATCAATGTGATACACCATATTAACAAATTGAAAGATAAAAGCCATATGATTATTTCTACAGATGCAGAGAAAGTCTCTGACAAAATTCAGCACCCATTTATGATAAACTCTCCAGAAAGTAGGCATAGAGAGAACGTATCTCAACATAATAAAAGCAATATTGGCAAACCCACAGCAAACATTATCCTCACTGGCAAAAAATTGAAAGCATTTCATCTAAAATCAGGAATGAGACAAGGGTGCCCACTCTCACCACTACTATTCAACAAAGTTCTGGAAGTCCTAGCCACAGCAATCAGAGAAGAAAAAGAGATTAAAGGAATCCATATTGGAAAAGAAGAAGCAAAACTCTGTTTGCAGATGACCAGATCCCCTACATAGAAAACCGTAAAGGTGCCACTAGGACATTACGAGAGCTAATGAGTGAATACAGTTTCAGGATATAAAAATTAATACACATAAGTCCCTTGCATTGCTATACACTAACAATGAAAAATCTGAAAGAGAAATTCAGCAAACGGTCCCATTCACCAATGCAACAACAAAAAAATAAAATACTTAGGTATAAATTTACCTAAAGAAACAAAAAGACTGTATACAGAAAGCTATAAAACACTGATGAAGGAACTCAAAGATGACATAAGCAGATGGAGAAATATGCCATGGTCTTGGATTGGAAGAATCAATATAGTGAAAAGGAGTATACTACCCAAAGCAATCTATGGATTCAATGCCATCCCTATCAAACTACCAATGGTATTTTTCACAGAAATAGGACAAATAATTTCACAGTTTGCATGGAAACAGAAACCCCTTGATAGCCAAAAAGTCTTGAGAAAGAAGAATGGAACTGGAGGAATCAGCCTTCTTGACTTCGGACTATACTACAAAGCTATAGTTGTCAAGACAGTATAGTACTAGCACAGAGACAGAAAGATAGATCAGTGGAATGAAATAGAAAGTTCAGAAATAAATCGGTGCACCTATAGTCAACTTATCTTTTACAAAGAAAGATACAAAAATATATAATAGACAAAAGACAGGCTCTTCCATAAGTGGTGCTGGGAAAACAAGTCAACTTCATGTAAAATAATGAAACTAGAACACTTTCTAACACTAATCACAAAAATAAACTCACAATGGATTAAAGGCCTAAATGTAAGACCAGAAACTGTTAAACTCCTAGAGGAAAACATGGGCCGAACAAGTTCTGACATAAATCATAGCAAGATCCTCTATGATTCACCTCCTGGAGTAATGGAAATTAAAACAAAAATAAACAAATTGGACCTAATTAAACTTAAAAGCTTTTGCACAATGAAGAAAACTAAGCAAGGTTAGAAGACAGTCCTTAGAATGGGAGAAAATAATAGCAAACGAAAAAACTGACAAAGAATTAATCTCTAAAATATACAAGTAGCTCATGCAGCTCAATACCAGAAAAGCCAACAACCCAATCAAAAAGTGGAACAAAGAACTAAACAACATTTCTCCAAAGAAGGCATGCAGATGGCTAATAAACACATGAAAAGATGCTCAACATCACTCCACTAGAGAAATGCAAATCAAAAACACAATGAGATATCATTTCATGCTGGTCAAAATGGTCATCAAAAAGTCACCAAACAATAAATGCTGGAGAGGGTGTGGAGAAAAGGGAACCCTCTTGCACTGTTGGTGGGAACACAAACTTATGTAGCCACTATGGAGAACAGTGTGGAGATTCCTTAAAAAACTGAGAATAGAAGTCCCATAGTACCCAGCAATCCCACTGCTGTAACTACACCCCGAGGAAACCAGAATTGAAAGAAACATTTGTACCCCAATGTTCATTGCAGCACTATTTACAATAGCTAGGACATGGAAGTAACCTGGATTCATCAACAGCTGAATAGATAAGGAAGTTGTGGTACATACACACAATGGAATATTACTCAGCTATAAGAAGGAACACATTTAAGTCAGTTCTACTGAGGTGGACGAAACTGGAGCCTATTGTACAGAATGAAGTTAGTCAGAAAGAGAAAGACAAATGCTGTATATTAACACATATATATGGAATTTAGAAAGATGATACCAACTATCCTACAAGCAGGGCAGCAAAGGAGACACAGATGTAAAGAACAGACTTTTGGACTCAGTGGAGAAAGGAGAAGGTGGGATGATTTGAGAGAATAGCATTGAAACATGTACATTACCATATGCAAAATAGACCAGTGCAAGTTTGATGTATGAAGTAGGGCACCCAAAGTCAGTGCTCTGGGACAACCCAGAGGGATGGGGTGGAAGGAGGTGGGAGGGGGATTTGGGATGGGAGGACACATGTATGCCTGTGGCTGATTCATGTTGGTGTATGGCAAAAACCATCACAATATTATAATTATCCACCAATTTAAATAAATTAATTAAAAAATAAAATTTTAAAAAGTGCCATAGATTAGTATAAAAATACCATACAGAAGTTTGTCCAAATGGTATTGAAGTTAAAGAAAAAAGAGACAGCTGAACAGTATTTATAGTTGATTACTTTTAAAACAAATTTTAAAAAACCACTATATCATGTATATACACACAGATATGGTTTATGATGGCTCTGTCTTGGAATATAATTAAAAACAAGAGTGAGGTGAACTTTGACTTTTGCATTAAATATACCTGCAGTAGTTGACTTCATTATAGCATATAAGTTGTTTGACTACATTTTTGTAATTGAATATAATTTTTAAAAGAAGCTGGTTTGTCTTTCTGATTCAGATTCAGAAAGATGTCATCTTATCTAGGAGTGAGTTCTCGCACTTATGAAATGCAGTAGATTTTTATACCAATTTTGTAATAGTTGCTGAACATTGTTGCAATGTTATATAGGGAACTGCTGTTGCTTGGCAGAGTTTATATATTTAAACTATGGAAAAGTAATGGAAGAGAAATTGATTATTATGAGCCAGTAATATAAATATGTGGTTTCAAAGACTTAGCACTAACAGAAAAACAGCATACAAGATGTAATAGTCCTAGGTACTGTAAGTATTCCTTTCACATTGGGAGTCATATAGTGCTATTGAATGAACTCTAATGTGTCTACTGGAATAGAGGAGGGAGTTTCAGTTAAAAAAAAATAAGAAAATTATTAGAGATTAGCATCATTAAAGGAAATTGGTATTTTTAGACAAAAGAGAAGTGAATATGGGATGATGTGACAACAATCTACAAACATTTGAAGGGCTGGTGGAAAAGGAGGTAGAGATAATTTTCAAGATGGCAGCTAAGCTGGTGATGTATATGCACATGTGTATGTAAAATAGAAATGTCATATTTTATATTTCCAATTCATATAACTAGATACATGAGAATTAAAGGATTTCCACATAAGAATTGCTATGCTTCATGGTCCAAAAAGAGACAGAACATGGATAAGAACTTTCAGAGAAAGCCAGAGGTCAGGACTCTTGTGGAAGAATCTAGTTGTAAAGGTGGAACACACACAGATGATACATGTTCAGAGGCTGTCTGTCTCTGATGTCTCTCATGAGAGTAGCCAGGTTAATTAACCACCTTTGACCACTTACACACATACAGCAGGGGTAAGGTAACCAGCCTTGAGATGAAATGAGTGACTGTGGGAGCTTCAAGCAGACACGCAGAGCAGTCCCTAGGTTGGGTGAAGCAGGAGATGGTCTGGAAGTCTAGCTAATGGCACTGTGAACCTGCCCCCTCCCAGAGGAAACAGGGGGACAGTGAGCCTGTTTCCCTCACCTCCTCTAAGGTAGCTCCCACGCCTCCTCTAAGGAAGCTGAATGCCAAACTGGAATCTCAGCTGCAAAGGTGAACACAAAATAGCCTATAAAAATCTACAATGCAACCATAAATTTATGTTCTAAATCTGAGGGGAGGATAAATTGGAAGACTGGGATTGACACACACACTACTATATATAAAATAGATAACTAATAAGGACTTACTGTATAGCACAGGGAACTCTACTCAATACTCTGCAATGGCCCTTATGGTAAAAGAATATAAAAAAGAGTGCATATATGTATATGTATAACAGATTCACTTTGCTGTATGCTTAAAACTAATACAACATTGTAAATTAACTATATTCTAGCAAGAATTAAAGATTAAATAAAACAAACCTCCTATGTTTAAGCAAAAAAAAAAGTCTACAGCATAAAAAAGAGATAGTAAATTCAATAAACAGATCTTATGCTCAAAGGAGTAGAGTTAATAAAACAATAGAAATAGGTGTGTGGAACAGAATTAATATGTTCTTTATTATCTCTGAGAGGAAAAAGCTAGGGCTAATAAAGGAAAGTAGCAGGAAGTTAGACTTCAGCACAGGGTGAAGTAAGTGATTATCAAATAGTTATGATCAACCAACATGGGACTTCAATTGACAAGCTTTTCTCATGTTTTTTAAAACTCAGTAAAAGGCATACAACAGTGCATTACCAAAATGGAACAGTTTAACAACAATAATAATACCTGTATCTATCTATCCATCTCTCTATATATCTAGCTGACTGAAATTTATTGGCCTAGATACCAGGGAAACTATGGTCTTTGGACCTGGTGTATAGCAGCCCTGCAATACATCTCAAATATATGTAAGCACCACCAGGGTAAATATATGTTCATCTTATTTACCAGCAAAATGACAGACATGGTGTTCACTGGATTTTCATTCTAGTAGGAAAGTTAGCTATTAAGTAAATATATAACATATGTAAGCAGCGATGCTTTCCAGGAGGAAGGATGAAGATCAGTCAGGGGATAGAGAACACCGTGTGATCCATTTGGTTGGTTTGGGAGGTGAGGGACTACTTTAGACAAGGGGACACTTGAGCAAAGACCTGAGTGAAGTGAGTTGGCTATCACTGTGCAGCCAGAATCTATTGGCTAAACAGCATTTCTTATCTTAAGGCTTCAGTGTGTCTGGAGCTTGGGTGTGGCTGAGCCGGCCCCAGGGTCTGGCTCAGTGTCTGCTTGCAAAGCTGGACATGATGGTAGGATTCTCTTCAGTCTCCCTCAAGGGGTTGTTGGCAGGACTCAGTTCCTCCCAGCCTGTTGGACAGAAGGTCTCAGCTCCTGCCTCAGCCCTTTGTCGCATAGGCCTCCCCACAGGAGAGCAACTCACAAATGGCAAGTTGCTTTGTGAGAGCAAGTGGGCAGTGCCAGAGAGAGTGAGTGAGCAACTTGCTGTGCATCCGTCACAGTCTTTCATATCCTAACCTGTGGGTGACATCCCATCACTGCTGCTCTTCTTTGTGCACTTAGCTACGCAGTCGTGTCCGAGTCTTTGCCACCCCATGGACTGTAGCCCACAAGGCTCCTCTGTCCATGGAATTCTCCAGGCAAGAATATTGGAGTGGGTTGCCATGCCCTCTTCCAGGAGATCTTGCCAACCCAGAGATTGAACCTGGGTCTCCTGAAGTACAGAGATTCTTTACTGTCTGAGCCACCTGGGAAGCCCCATTGCTCTGCTTTATGGCAGGCTTATTCTGGCTTGCTTTTTAGAGCAGGGGTCCTCAAGCCCTGGGCCTCAGACTGGTAGTGATCCGTGGCCTGTTAGAAACCAGGCTGCATAGCAGGAGATGAGTGGCAGGTGAGAGAACAAAGCATCATCTATACAGCCACTCCCCATCACTGGTATTATTGCCTGAGCGCCACCTCCTGTCAAATCCACAGAGCAATAGATTCTCATAGGAGAATCTGTTCATGTGAACGCTACTCAGTAGAACCCTACTGAGAACTGTTCATATGAGGGATTTAGGTTGTATGCTCCTTATGGGAATCAACTCCCAACCCAGTGTCCATGGAAAAATCATCTTTCACAAAACCAGTCCCTGGTGCCAAAAAGGTTGGGCATCACTGCTTTAGAAGCAAGTCACTATGTCCAGCTCACACACAGGGGAGAATGTCACAGACATGAATCCCAGGAGGCAGGTCCCTGGCAACCAGTCAGAATGCCGCCCACCACAGGAGGGCGCTGTCCACAGATCTGTGGGAAGAGTTCTGAAGATGTTCAGTTCAGTTCAGTCGTTCAGCCGTGTCCAACTCTTTGCGACCTCATGAACCGCAGCACACCAGGCCTCCCTGTCCATCACCAACTCCCGGAGTCCACCCAAACCCATGTCCATCGAGTCGGTGATGCCATCCAGCCATCTCATCCTCTGTCGTCCCCTTCTCCTCCTGCCCCCAATTCCTCCCAGCATCAGGGTCTTTGCAAATGAGTCAACTCTTCACATGAGATGGCCAATGTATTGGAGTTTCAGCTTCAACATCAGTCCTTCCATGAACACCCAGGACTTATCTCCTTTAGGATGGACTGGTTGGATCTCCTTGCAGTCCAAGGGACTCTCAAGAGTTTTCTTCAACACCACAGTTCAAAAGCATCAATTCTTCAGCGCTCAGCTTTCTTCACCGTCCAACTCTCACATCTGGAAAAACCATAGACTTGACTAGATGGACCTTTGTTGGCAAAGTAATGTCTCTGCTTTCAAATATGCTATCCAGGTTGGTCATAACTTTCCTTCCAAGGAGTAAGTGTCTTTTAATTTCATGGCTGCAATCACCATCTGCAGTGATTTTGAAGCCGCCCAAAAATAAAGTCAGACACTGTTTCCACTGTTTCCCCATCTATTTCCCATGAGGTGATGGGACCAGATGCCATGATCTTAGTTTCCTGGATGTTGAACTTTAAGCCAACTTTTTCACTCTCCTCCTTCACTTTCATCAAGAGGCTTTTTAGTTCCTCTTCACTTCCTGCCTTAAGGGTGGTGTCGTCTGTATGTGGAGAAAAGCAAATGCAAAGAACAGGACTCGTCTGATGGACAGAGAAAGGCTGGAAAGGGAGAAGAGGAGGGGTAGAGCTTATAGGGTAGGCAAGGCTCAGATCTTAGGTCATACTGCACTTTCCAGTTCTTAGTAGTTCAGTTTTGAATATGAGTGTGAAGAAAATTCCTTGGAGCGATTTGAGTTAAGGAGATTAGAAAAAACCTTCCTCATGAGATCACAGGGATAGCAAATTGTACATCCATTCTACTTCTTTATTTGTTTGTTATCATTTATTCTTAATGACCTTCCTAAGGGAAAGCTGGCAATTCCATGTCTACAAAAACTTCATATTAAAAAATTATGTTACTTTATTGATTCTTAGCACCCTGAATCTGACAGTCTAGTTGTCTATAACGAGACAATTTGTATTTGGGTATTTTAGTATTTGAGCTTCCCTGTGTTTCAAGGGGAAAAAAAGGATTAGCTGATTTATTCTTAATAATTATGATTATTTCATTATTCTTCTTTGTAATCAGTTGAGCTTGTCCCACTTCAACCACAGGCAAAGTCAGGAAAACAATGAGCTGGGATGAGAAGCCATATGGTGAGCCTGATTCTGACTGTGTTGAGAGGCATGGGGGAGGGTCTCCTAGAGGTAGTCAGGAAGTGTAGAGTCTAACTCCTCCTGGAGGGCACATTTAAATTGCTGATTCCTTCTTCCCAGCTATCTGGGTCAGTTAATCCCAGCACAGAGCTGTCAGCAGAACTCTTGCCTGGCCAAGCTTCTCTGCTTTGAATTCTCCCACAAGTTACCTTGCCCAGTGATGTCAAAAGGCATGCATGCCAACCCTCCCCTCTCACAAGATGCTGTGTGTGCTCTCTTTGCTCAGGAAACATTTGGTTGATCCAGCGGGTCACTTGCTGTTTCATAAATTAGTGTCCAGAATCAGAGGGGAAGACAGAACTTCAGCGATTACTCAACCCCAAGTTTAGTTTGCAAGTTGCAAACTAAAATGAGAAGAGAGGAAATGGGCTCCCTGGGCCCCCCTCTCCAGAGACCCAGCAACTTGGCTGCACAGGCACATTCCCTAGCTTGTGATGGAAAAGGAATGCTGTTTACAGGAGCCTGAAGTCGCTGGAAGGGGAGAGGAGCCACGCAGAATGGTGGAGGGAGAGCTCCCACTTGCATGCTTTCAGCAACCCAGCAATTATTCAACACCGGCCTGAAATCAGGCTCCCAATGAGGAGTGCTATTCACTGTCCCTGGGAAATGAAACTCCACACTCATTGGTAAGCAGAATCTATGACCCCTTGGGAACAGACCCAGCCCCTCCGAAGCTGTTTGACATAGAACAAAAGCTGTTGTGTGTCCGTCACTGAGCTCTAAGCATCGTTTTTGTTCTGCTTGGATTCTGTTGGTTTTCTTCTCAGTTTATGAACAACTAGGGGCTTTCTTGGTGGCTTAGCTAGTAAAGAACCCACCGGCCAATGCGGGAGATGCAGGTTTGACTTCTGGTCGTGAAGATTCCCTGGAGAAGGAAATGGCAACCCACTCTGGTGTTCTTGCCTGGAAATCCCACGCTCAGAGGAGCCTGGCAGGCTACAGTCCATGTGGTTGCAAAGAGACAGACATGGCTGAGCGCTCACTCACACATACACATATGAACCACTAGAGAGGAACTGAGTAAAACAGACAGGAAACATTGCGTATGGTAACTTCCCCCCACCCGCACCAACCTCCATGTCTGTCCCTGAGGCAAGCAGGTTAACTCCCAGCACCCTGGCTGTAAATTAAAAGCTCTGTCCTTCTTGAACTCCTTTGCCTCCTACTGCTCTCACCTCCCCTAGTTACACCAAAAATAACTTTCTAGTGTGCCAACTTCTAGACAGTCATCATAAATTCGCCAAAGGTGTTCGAACAGAACGGAGAAGCAAAGAAAAAAAAAAAAAAAGTTGTTTAATTTTTAATTAGAGTAAGCAAAAAATAACTAAAACACAAAACAAGTATAGCTGTTAAAAATTCATTTCTAAAAGCTCACTCTTTTGCTAAGAAATAAATGGTACACAAGATAAAGTGTAAATTTTTATATCACTCTTTCTGCCATAGGTTCAGATTGAGATCCTGGTGCTTTAGGGTTGTTGTGCTGTAACTGATGCATTCACTCCTTCAGCAGATAGTTTAAATACTGAGTGCATAGCTGGGAACAAGACAAAGGTCCCCACCTTCTTGGAGTCTTTCTACCTATAGATGTGTTAGGATGAAATGATCTAAAATGTGTGAAGTGCTCAGACTGCATCTGCTATTTAGAAAGTGGTCAGTAAATATTCACTATTATTAATTATTACCCACCTCTGTGCGTTGGACTCAAGCCATTCCTTTTATCTCCCCAAATTTCAATGGAAATCTCCTTCACATTTGATCAAATTTCTGTCCAAATTCAATTTTATCACAAGGGATTGGCTCATACACACAATTATGAAGACTGAAAAGTCCCCAAAATATTTGGAAACTATTTATAAGTAGACATACCATGAAAGGTAAGTGCTGCAAAATTTTTAGTTATATACTTTTATCTGCTTTACATCTACTTGATTTCCTACTTCTTAACACTTATGTTTAGATCACTCATGAAAATTTCACAAGATACTAAACAGCTAACCGTCAGCTTGTTATGGTTCTTTTTCTCTCTTGGCTGGGCTGTGTCTTGGTTGCTACTTGTGGGCTTTCTCTATTTGTGATGAGAGGGAGCTACTCTTTGCTGCAGTGCCCAGGCTTCTAACTGTGGTGGCTTCTCTCGTTGCGGAGCTCCCCGCCCTAGAGCAGGGGGACCTCAGGAGCTGTGGCTCACAGGCTCAGTAGTCGTGACTCACAGGCTTAGCTGCTCTGTGGCATGTGGAACCCTCCCAGGCCAGGATTAAACCCATGTCCCCTGCCTTGGCAGGTGGATTCTTAGCCACTGGACCATCAGGGAAGTCCAGCTTGTCATCTTCCTTACTACAAACTCTGTAATAGAGACTTCTTTGACTTTTAGCAAACATGCGTAGAATAAAATGCTGAAAATTCTAAAGATATACCTGTTTTAATTAAACTGGCTGAACTAAAACTAGCTTTTCTTCTCTGACAAGTGGGCACTTTATTGTGAATCTTATTTTTCTTTTAGTGATAGAGCGCAATGCAGCACACCATGACTTACACAAAGGCACACTCCTTTATGTGTGTTTTTCAAAATGATCTTCCACTGAAAGGGGAATCTTAGGGATGCAGAAAACTTTGCAGTTGCTTTCAGTCCAACCCTCCTGAGAACTTAGGTACAATGACCGCCTTGAATGATGTAGGATATCAGAGATGGTGGTACAGCTGCCTATCAAAAATGAGGACATCTTATTTAAAATTTTTAGTCTGAAGGTGTAGACTGAAAAAAAAAATGCACAGCATGAGAATTGTGAGTTAAGCTCATTTTAGGGCGAAATAGGGACTAGAGCCCTGAAGAAAGTTTCTCAGATTGCTCTGAGGAACTGCTCTGAAGAGGTAGGGGCTGAGGACAGTGTATATGTGATTTTAGTGAAGTGGACACATGCAATCAAGCTCACATTTTGGCAGAAGGCTGCTGCCAGTCACATGAAGTTTGCTACTAGTTATGAGGGGCAGATGTCTCTGCTCCTTAATGATTTTAGTGACTTTCTAGACAGAAGAAGAAGCAAGAAGTTGGTCTCATAAAATCTTCCCTTGAAAATATCTAACTACCTGAAGAGACACCTGTTCTCCTAGAACTTCCCAGAGAAGAGAGCGCCTTATTCCTGATCTTTGCCCTGAATTCCTTTCTGGGTATGTCAAATAGCAGCTACCGCACTGGCTAGTGATATCATCCTCATAGTGACAGACTGCAAGTGACAATTTTCAGTTGCACCGTGGACTGGGAGGCGTTTCATGATTATTTTGTACCAGAGTGCTAGGATCGCTTGCTCCTAGGTTAGGCTAAGATTTCATTGATGGGCCACTAGGTGTGCTGTTACTGGACTAGGCCCTATCAGAGCCAAAAGTCCCTGGACCATTTGTCTTACTAGTATGTTGTGGTCCAGGAAATGATTCCTTCTTGTTGCCACTTCCCATATCTAAATTTACACTATTATCGCCATTGATTTTGTATAGAAATATAATGTCTGGTCAACTGTTTCAGGTCAATTAGTCATTAATTCATGAGAGGCTCAGTCACACATTCGTAAAACAAGAAACAACAATCTTATGAAATAGGCAGAATATAAGTAATATAGTTAGTAGTATTTGTAAGCTTATAAATAAGAATTCAAGACAAGAACTCCATTAGGTGCCATCCAGTATATCCCCAGGGTATCTGACTTGGTGTATTCTATACTGATCCTTTCATTTCAAGGAAATGATATACTGGAATTGTTCATAAGGCCAGTCACAGTTCTTCATGTTATTAGGCTGGTTACTCTTAGTATTTACTTACACTTTTCCCAACATAAAGGAGGGGGTCTTTTATGTTCATGGCAATAGTCAGAGTAGCCATGATTGATTGGCCAAGTGAGGGAGTTCCTTCTTGTAATATCAGCAGTGGCCCAAACAGAACTATAACTTCTTTCCAGAATAATTTTCTAAGGATCATTGAGTTAGATCCTTGAATGGAAAAATCCACCATGGTAATCCAGAAGTACTGGAAATAGGTGATTGAGTATAAACTCAACAATTCAATTAACTTTATCTGTACACAATATTACAAAATATGTTTACATATTTTGCATAAGCAAGTATGAGCAATTACCAAAGTAACTGGTACACAAGCTTGCTTTGGTATCTTGAATTAGCTGCCTACTTCTTCTTACCATCTTGGTCTGGTTTCTCCTCTGTGTAAGCATCGTTTTAAGGTGATTTTGAAGTCAGCAGTCCTGTGTATAGCTCAGTTAATTGCAGGGTCCCTCTCTAAGTGGAAATAGTAATCCAAGCATCAATTTCCTTCAGGTTCACTGTGCATGAGCTAGTGAAGAGTACCTGATGAGAATCCTTCTATTTAGGTTGAAGATAGTCCTTTAAATTATGTCTTTTCCAGAATGCATAATCCGCTAGTTGCAGGCTGGGGCCTCTGATCTTCATCCACAGATACATTAATAAGAAAAACTTTAGAAACAAACAGCGTATTAAAAAGCAGAGACATTACTTTGCTGACAAAGACATTACTTTACTTTGTCTAGTCAAAGCTATGGTTTTTCCAGTAGTCATGTGTGGATGTGAGAGTTGGACTATAAAGAAAGCTGAGTGCCGAAAAATTGATGCTTTTGAACTGTGGTGTTGGAGAAGACTCTTGAGAGTCCCTTGGACTGCAAGGAGATCCAACCAGTCAATCCTAAAGGAAATCAGTTCTGAATATTCATTGGAATGACTGATGCTGAAGCTGAAACTCCACCTCATGCGAAGAGTTGACTCATTGGAAAAGACCCTGATGCTGGGAGGGATTGGGGGCAGGAGGAGAAGGGGACAACAGAGGATGAGATGATTGGATGGCATCACCAACTCAGTGGACATGAGTTTGGGTAAACTCCGGGAGTTGGTGATGGACAGGGAGGCCTGGCGTGCTGCAGTTCATGGGGTCGCAGAGTCAGACACGACTGAGTGACTGAACTGAACTGAACTGATAGTGTCCTTTTAATAATTCAACTAAAATTTACAACAATGTAATAGCTAAGAGCTATCTGGGAAATGACTCTTAGTAAATAAAGACTGCAGTTAACAGAACTTGAATTTAGTCTCCACAGAAATATAATCTTTTTCTCTCTGAAATTACCCTTATTTCTACCAAATATAGCCAAATAATACTTATTTGTTTACAAATTAATTCTGGTTTCAATAAACTTGGCCTGATGATTTATACAAGCGTAATTACACAGGCTCTTTTGAAATTGGCTTTGCTGAAAGGAAAAGGCTTTGCTGTCAGGAACTTCAGACTGAATTATCAAAAGGCTTCTTATGGCCAGGAAAGTCACATCAAAGGCTGGTGACAAATTTCACCTGGGTTAACAATAGATATGAGTAAATTCCTACCTTTGAAAGACAAAATACCTTGAAATTCCTGCACCTGTTAGGAGATGGCTTTCTTAATTTATTTGATTTTTAAAGTTGCTGGGAACCTAAGAGTTTCCAGTCTCTGGAAAGATCAAGGAGAGAGAAAAGATAATTCTGCTTAAAAGGTATATTTAACAAGTTTCTCTTACTCATAATTAGCTGAAGGGAAGAGTGTCTTTCATCTGGAAAAGCAAAATGTTAGTAATACTTTAAATAAAAACCATAAATGTATAACCATATTCCCTATGGTTCACATAGACCTATATAAATAATCCTTTTGTTAACAGTTTTATGAAACCATCAGGTTTTCCAATAGAATTGTTTAATTTCAACCCAGGTCACCCGTATGGATCTGAAAGTTATCAGAATCCTGTACTTGTCAAAAAATCTTTGCTAAGAATATTCTTGAAGAGGAAGCATTTTTGCAAAGGTATCAGAATAAAACAGTAACTGTCTATGAATGACAAAAGATAAGACGTCACAAAGACCTGTTTACAATGCAACTGAAAAAGAAATTTGTTTACTCTTGTGGCATAAAACATTTTAAAATGACTAAAAGTATGACTGATCATATTTTGTCAGGACACACCAGATTCTTAGGAATTCCATATAATTTCTAGACTAATAACATTTACTCATACAGTATAACCTAAGAAGATTTATTACTTATTTGACAATACTTCCCATGTAATTTAACATACCTAATAACCTAATTAGTTTATATTTCTTTAGAATGTTGCAATGCTCCTTTGAAGCATCCAAAACTTCGCCAGAGGTCAAAGGAACTACACTAGAATTTGATTTGGGAAATTTGCCATCAAAATATCAAAAGGTTTCAAAGTACTTGGTCAAGCAAGATCATAGGTCACTGTGAATCAATGTTTACTCAGTTAAGCAAAAGGACAACCAAAGATTTCAAAGGCAAAACAAGAAAGTTATAACAGATTTCTGGTTAAAAGTAAAATAAACTTTATAATCTGCTATGAAAAGCAGATCAATATTTTAAGAAAAGCTGTCTTCTTTACAGAAAAAAAAGCAAATTCTGGTTTTGCACCAGCTTACTTTTTAAATTTACTCAATCAAATTAATTCTAAACAGCCAGTCTTTACCATGCACAAAATTCTTTGTTCAAGGTTCCTTTTCCACAGACCTTCCATAACTTTCTGTATCTGCATTAGTTTGTCATCAATTTTTTTTTCCCATCAAGAAACAATTAACTCTAAAACAAAACTACTTTATTTTCCTTTAACAAAATGCAACTCCATTTGTCATACCTTCCTTTATTGAAAACACATATCCTACTTTGCTACTATATACTGAAATGTTTTTCTTAATACTTCTAGTAGCTTTAATTACATATTTAAATTCAACTCTTAAAAACCTTAATTTCTAGTGAAAACTAAGAAGTAAGCAATTATGAACTTTTACATTAGCATTCTGTAGATTGGCAAACATAAACATCAATATTATTTTCTAAAAACATGTGCTTTCTTATAGAAAATATCTCAGTTTGACACCAAACATATCTATTAATCATCCTAAATACCTTTACTTTCTTTGTAAAACGAAGTCAATGTTCAGCAATTAATGTTTTAGTATCTGTTTTATCTGGAATGACCTAACCAATAAACTTTCATCATTTAATTTATCACAACTCTTCAAGTTACCAACATCTGGAGAGACTTTTTAATTTTTTTTCTAACTTAAGTGTAATTGATTTACATTGTTGTGCTAGTTTCAGAGAAAGAGTAAAGTGATTTATTTTCTTGCATTATAGGTTATTAATAGTAATTGAGCATAGTTCTCTCTGCCATACATTAGCTCTTTATAGGTTTGAAAGATTATTTTTAAGTAGATACTCCTAATATATAATTATTCCTAAGGAGTTCACCCAAAAGCTCTTATCTCATTTACTTATTAAAATATCATCATACTGTTTGGCTGAAAGTTTAGTTTCAGGTACAAAGGATTTGTTAACAAAAGAAAGCTCTCATTTCACACAAACAATTTCAGTATTTAATCGAGGATTGTTTAATTTAATTTCAATATACAATCATTAAAAGAAAAGAGAAAGAGAAAGAATAGAGAAGAGTAATAGCACATACATCACCAAACTGGGCTGACTAACATCTGGACTTAAACAGTATGCTGGGAAGTCCCTCATTAACAGCAATCTAGAGTCCAGATTGGGAAAAGGTCCTGGGAAGTGTGTCCACTCCATTGGTGAGTCTTCAAAGTGTAGTTTCAGGGACTCCCCCTTGTTATCCCGGGCCACAAACTGATATTATCATTTTGGGCACAAAAATGCAGCTCTGCGTTTTACTTCAGTCTTTTTACAATGCTATTTGTTTCAGCTAGTGAGTCATAGGATTTTATTAAGCCCTCAGCAGTTGGCCAGACTTCCAGGGCTCAAGAATTCCGAGACCCGCTCCCTCTCTTATCTAAAGTGCTGCCTGACTTGCTTGCTTTCAGGCAGGCATGGAATCCAAGCGGTGCCCAGGCAGATCAGTAGCAAGGTCAGAGGCCTGCTCTCCTGCTATTGAAGCCTGTACAAGACTTCCTCTGTTTAACTTCCCTAACCACACCAAGTTATTTTTCTCAATGAAAAATTTACAACAGATATAATAAAACCTTACTTCACTTTTATCAAACCTAGGTACAATTGCCTGAATTTAGAAAAACATATGGGTTAGTCTATGTTTCTGAGAGTACACTTGATTTGTATAATGCTTGTTCATCTTTAAGCCAAGTAAGTAGAACTTTTAAAAAATAATTTTGGAAATACCATTCAGAGACACAAAAACATCACTGTCTATAGCATCCATATACAGAAATACAAAAACGTACAAACAGAGCTCTTCTAAGCTTAATTTAAAACTTTTAGACATGAAAAAGATACAATATGAAACTCACTAGTTTATTAAAAAAAAAAAAAAAAAAAACAGGTCTAGTGTATTTCTGGAAGATGGAATAAGTTAAGTTTACCTGCTCAGATAGTATTTTATTAGTATTTGTAAAGGAGACTTTTAAGATTTTTGATAGTTCTTATTTTTAAAATAACCTTTTCTTTTTTTTTTTTTCTCTCCTTCTGATAACAATTCCTTGCTTCCTAGAGAAGACTCTGTAAATACTTCCATCTCAAAGGCACAAAGAATAGATGTTGTTAAAAAGGCTTGATCTGTAAGACAAGTACTACAAGCTCTGCTGATGCTACTTAGTCATTTATTCGTGTCTGACGCTCCATGACCCCATGGACTATATTCTGCCAGGTTCTCCTGTCCATGGGATTCTCCAGGCAAGAATACTGTAGTGGGTTCAGTTTCTCAAATGGCAATCTGAATGATATGGAGGTCATCTCATCTATCCAACAATGTTATCCTCAATTCCTTTCTTTACATCAGGAGAAGATCTTCAACTAAGTTAAAAATCAAAAGGTCTTATGTTCTAGATTTAGAGCTATGTGTCTGTGGAGCGCATAGGTAAATTATTCCACAAAGGCTTCAGAATATTTCTTTCCCTCTGGCGACATAGTTTCACTTCAGCTTAGAGGAAAAGGCCTTAAAAAAAGTTCCCATCAGGTTCTGAACATCAATTTCCACATTTGGCCAATCTCTAATCAGAGGGCTACTCAAAAAAAAAAATAATTCCTTTGAATATTCCATCAGGATTCAGCTGGACAAACAGTACATAGATATTTCTGGCAGTAAGTATTCAACAACTCCATGGGGGCAAGAACTATCCCCACAGAGTGCAAAAGATATTATCCTCCCAAGATCCAGAGGTACTCCCAAAGATAACCAAAAGAAAAGAAAAAGGCTCAGATGATTCCCAGGAAAGCTGACAACAGGGATAGGACCCTACCACACATAGAGTGCAACCCACACTTCCTCCCAGCTAAAATGTTTAGGTCTCTAAACTGGCTGTTGCCAAGTCAAGTTCTCAGGACAAGAGAGACAGGAATGCAATGGCTGTGCTTGAGAAACAAGGGATCTGCAGCCACCAGCTATTCAAATTCACAATGCAAAGATCTATTTCTTAAGAATGTTTTCTGCCTGCCAATCCAAATTCATCAAGGAAGGGAGAAAGTGAAATTTTACTTCCTCTATTAGCCAGGCACCACAGATGGAGATAGCGATGAGAGAACCGATGTTGGTTAGAATTCTTACCTTTGCTGGCTTCTGGCAGTTTTTCCAGGATCCTGTCTGCAAGCTCTGGAGTGAGCAGGGTGATCCAGTAGGTCCCATGTTGGTCATCTAAACTTTTAGAGGAGGAAAAATCATTTTCCCTCTATCTTTATGATGAGTTCTTGGCTGAGGTCCCCCTCCTCTTTTTCTAGATCACATCATACTTGATAAGATTATCTAGGTTACAAGTTTTCCACTGTGGCCACTGTGATTCAAGATTATCTTTGGTAAAGTTAGCCTGCTTGTCCAGCCCTAAAACAAAATTTTATTACCTGAGGCCTCATACTAGATACAATCCAACTTAACAGAGCCAGTCTGACTCTAGATTCAGTCCAATTTCTAAGCTTGACCCAGTCCAATCCCAGTCCCAATCCAGTTTTTTTTTAAGACAGACCCACTCTGGCCAGTTTCTGGACAGTCAAGAAGAAGATGTGCTCAAATAAAGTCTGAAATCTCTTGGAAAAGCTTCAGAAGTAGAATCTGAGAGGGACTTACTCACCAACTCCAGAGACAGCAAGAAAGCAGAGTTCAAGGGCTCAGCAGGTGTCCAATCTAGTTGCTTTTGCTTCTGGGGGCCTTTGGGAGTGGGGGGTCTCCTTCAATTTCCTCTTCTCATACCAGAAAGGTTAAAAGATAAACTGAGAAATATTAAAATTTTTAGGAACTTGTTTAAGCAAAAATCAGTTCAGTTGGATAGCATCACCCCTAGGAGATAGAAGGGAGCACCAAGTGGAAATACAAAATATAGACACTTTTGTGGGCAGAAGGGAGCAGAAATAAGGAGGTTATATTAGGAAAACAGCATGCTTGTTATTGCAAGGCTGTTTTCCTTTAGGGGAGGGGTCTATCAGGCAGATTAGCCAGTACTGATCAAGCAATTCCTCGTGGACTGGTTTGAGATTCCATTTCTGGGATAGCCAAACTGTAATGAAGTCCTGGATTGGGATGCAGGACTTTGCATAAGGCCCCATTTGAGGCCTGCTGTCTTGTTTTTCAAAGCAATTAGCCACAGAATCCTAGAGTATTATATGTTTTCCTTCCGATTGGTGGTGATCACATCCTCTCATTATCATAAACTGTGTGCATATTCCATGTCCTCTATAGTCTGCCAATTCCCTTTATGAATTATCTACTGCCTAGCATTGAACCTGGCATACCAGGTAGAGAACTTGCAAACACTCACATAACATGCTGCCTTGTTGCTATTTCATTATAGATCTGATGGAATGGAGAACATTATGTGTGTCCAAATAGACACAGAAAAATACACACAAATGGATTAGCAATATAAACAGTTTTTTGAAGTCTTCCCATGTTGTTGGTTCTAAACTCTGAGAACCTAAACAGACAAAGTGTTTCTATATTCTCAAGAAGAAGAAGAAAAAAAAAATTCTTCCTTGTAGCTGGGGAGTTGTATAGATAAGTGAACTTTGGGGAAGGCAGACCTGCTAATTTTTTGCATGACTTCCTTTTTCTCCAGCACTTCTGGCTCCTGCACAATCTGCTCTGATAGCATGCAGTCACACTGGAAGGTATGTTGACAGCAGCATGGGCCTGGAGCATCAGGGTGATGGGCATGGATGTTCCCTGCGTCCCTTTTCTCTGCTTAAACTTCATAGGCTGATGTTCCACCTTAGACACTAGTTTGGGTGCGGGTACTAAGTGCACTGCTGGACAGTAAGGAGGCTTCGGGATGACAAGGCTTCCCGCAGCTTGGAGAGCACCATGGTGGTGCTGGAGCAATGCTGGAGATGGTGGAGATCCGTGGGGGAGTGAGCAGCCATTCGGACTGAATATGTCTTATCAGGTCACTGCTGAGCCTAAAATCCTCCAAAGCTTTCTAGTATTCTGGGTATAAAGTAAAAGTCCTTGCCGTATCTCTCAGGATCTCCCGCAGCCTCACTGCCTGCTTCTTCAGCCACACGTCAGATGCCTTCCTCCACTCTCACTGCTCAGACCTACTGGCCTTCAGACGGTCCTGCAACAGGACTGCCTCTCCTGCTTGAGGGATTTTATGGCAATGGTTCCTTCCATGTGGAATAGCTTTCTTCTCCAACCTCTATCCGGCCAACTGCAACACGTTCTCCCCGACCCCCCAGAATTGGTTAGTGCCCCAGGTTTAGACTCTCGCTCACTTTACCTGCCCTTTCTCACAACTCATCAGCCTTTAACAGCTTCCCCACTGTGTCTTCCTCACTAGATCATAGCTCCTTGAGGGTGACTCCAAGGGTGTCTCACTCATCCCATGGTCTACCATGCCTGTCTCCTGGCCAGATGGGTGCCAGACCATTGAGAAACATCTGTGAAGTGAATACAGATCTCAAAGCATTAAAAGATAATTCTCTGAGCCGACTGGGCAGTGCCACCAGGAACATGACAACTGAATGGGCTCTTCCTGCTTTCTCTCTTTCAAACCCTGCTGGGAAGGAGTTTTGAAGGGCAGGCATTAGAGGTGGGGATTCTGGGTGAGGAATCTCAGCCAGGGAACTAGGGCAGGGCCTTCACTATGACATAGGAACATTTTTAGGAAGTGACCCTCTGCTGGAATTCCTCAGTTCCGAGGTCGTCATTAGCTTTAAACTGCTATGCAGTGTGAATAATTCACCTGTGGAAGAAAATTTAGCAGTGATAGTCATGCTACTTTCATCATGAAAATCCTAAAATCCTGACTAATCTCAACTGAACTCAGTCTAGACTGAGCCATTTCCATAACATTGAAGTATAACCTGTAGCCACGCCAGAAAGCCACCTCTTAGCATGGGCCTTTCAAGAAAAGACTCAGGAGATCTACGGCACCTAGAACCACTAAAATGATGACTTGGGGAAATAATTCGTCTTGAGTTAAATTATTAAAGTAGAGTTTAATGTAATCAAATCAAATGTCTTTATCTGAATAGATTTTCCCTTCTGGGTGGTGTGTCATTTGGTCAATCTTCTCCAAATCATTAAAGTCACTCACTAGATACCATTTGAGTGACTAGGATACACTCCATTAGAGGTCAGTAATCTAAGTGAAAGAAGGGTTTCTACCTATGAAAACCTTATTATCTATTCAGAGAGACAGACATGAGAAAACAAATGAAGCAAATGGTTAGATGAATGACAATACTCTTATAACTTTCAAATTCCAAATGATATATTCAAACCCTGCAGAGTCAGAACCTGAAGAATCCAGCTAAACCTCCATGGCACCATGTCTGTTTTTGGGGTCGCTGGCGCTTGGGATTGCTAGCTTAGTCCCCACACAATCTCAGTTTTCAGCGCTGCTTAGCACTGTCATCTCCAACTTAGCAAGCATGAACGCCAAAGGGCCTTTACTAATTATAGCAAGCTAGGTGATTTTTTTAAATCGCCTTACCAAGAAATTAAGGATGCTTAGTATTCTCAGTGTTTTTAGCAGATTGTTAAACACTGTTAAAGATACAGTCTGCATGACACCATTTCATGTGGAGTCTTTGCTCAAAGACTATAATCCTAGTGCTTGTGTTTCAATGACTTTATACATTAAAAAAAATATCACCTTGATCTCTATTACATAAGACATTCAGATTTACTTTACCTAAAATTAAATTCCAGCTACATTACTGATAGTGATAATTTAATGATACATTTATGAAGCATTCCCTTATGTATATAACTCTATCCCTATGACCAGTGTCTAGGGCAGGGATTGACACATGGTTTAAAGGGAATCATGGGATGGTTCACAGTCAACTGCAAAGAAATGCTGTCTTTCATTGACTCAATGTGAACTCGGGAAGATGCGGGTCTTTCACTTTCTGTTAGCAGCGTTCCTGCCACCAAACACGGCCCAACATTAAAGAAACCCTAAAGAAGGACAGAGTTGATTCCTAATGTCAGTTTGAGCATCTGTATCAACCCCTACCTGAGGCCATTCTATACCTGGCCTTGCATATAAGTGAGCCTAAAATCCCTTTTTATGTTCAGGGCTATGAGTTATGATGGATTTCACTTGCAAACCAAAGAGACCTAACAGTCTCATTCTCAGGGAACAAGGCAGAAAGGAGACTGCAGACAGGACAAGTATAAGTAATTCTGTATTTATTTGGTATTCAATGCACCTCCCTTTCCAGAGAGAAAAGACACAGTCTGAGGTATCCTGTTTTAATAAATCTCCCACATCCAGCTTTATAGCCTGAAATTTTAGGCCCTGTAATTAAGGTTTGTTACCATCATACAGAAGTGATTAAAATTTTTCCCTGAGATTATAAGGCTGTGCCTTTGTCTACAGAATATCTTTCCTTCCAAAATTCAAGAGAAAAGTAGGAAAAGGGAAGTCTTCTGGTTAGTGGGAGAGGCAGATAACTTTAGATAGAATTCCTGAGAAAAAGGTGTAGAGTCAACCACATCACTAATACATTTTCTCCGGCTGTGAACTCCTATCCTTTCAATGTCTCCAACCATTTCAGAAGGGAAATTCATTTGTTCCATATAAAGACACTTTAGCTCAATGCTATGTGCAAAGCAGTTTGCCTTCTGTTATCTGCTACAGTTGCCTTGATGCCTCAGTGTCCAGTTAAAAGCAGAGCTGGTGAGGTATGGACAGCCTTCCCCAGGGGCATATGGGGAAAAAAAACCCAAACACGGATGATGAGAAAAAATTGTTATCATGCTACACAGTTAGCTCTGCAATGTTTATCAAAATGGTTTGAAATCAGAACAGCCTATGATCCTCCCCAACTAGGAATGGGGAGGGACTTAGTAGATGATTATCTCAATTTAGGCAATCCAAGTCAGTAAAGCATAAGGCAAACGGACGTGAGTCTTCCAGTCTTGGAGCCCTGACAGTCAGGTCTGAAGGCAATGAAACTTCAGTAGGAAATCACCCTCCCAGATTGCAACAACTCACAGATGGGAGGGAGCCAGTTGACTGGGATCAGTCACTCTTAGGCAGCGTTATTAGTCCTCCACTCGCCATCCCCCTAGAATGGCACAATGGAATGACTGTGTTCCCTACTGAGGATTCCACTTTTTAAGAACAAACAAAGGTTTCTATAATCTGACCCGCATTCCACAGTGGAGAAAGGCAGTGGGTCCGGGGTGGGGAGACTGGGAAAGGAAGCCAGATGTCCGGCAAACACGCTCGAGGACAAAGTGCTAGAGAGTGTGCAGGCCTCTGAGCATGGGAAAGAGGAAGGCAGGCTGAGCATCGGTGGCTGTCGCACTTCCAGAGACATCATTCCATGAACAGCATCCCACGGACACGGAGCTCCCACGTTCCTCCCCTAGGTTCTCCTGTAGTTCTGACAGGCTTTCACCATGTCTTTCAAGAAGTTAGGAACTCCATTCTGCAAAGGAAAGGAGACCGTCATGTCTGCATCCTCACAGCGATGACTCCTGATTCTTCAGGATGTGGCTAAGGTGAAAGATGGCTTTGGGAATATAAATATGACAACAGGGGCCCTGAGCAGATTTCCACAGCACGTTGCCACAGATGATGACAAAAGGGAAGACGTAGGACACGGGTAAGGCAGGGGCCACTGTTGTAAGACCTTGTTACAAAGCCACATTTTGGCTTTTCCTAATAAAAAGCTAAGAGAGTTATGAGCTATCATTTTTTGAAAGGAAAGATAAAACAGAAGTGGCATTGCAGGGGAAAGAAATGAGCAGAAAGACTTGCTTTATAAAATTAGACAATGATAAGGATTGAGGGGCAAGAGTGGGTATGCCATCCTTTAGTTAGTGTTGATCACTGTTTAAGAAATTCCCCACACATTGTTCTATTTACTCCTCTATATGGTGGAGCTATCCATTTCCATTTTTAAGGGGGAAGAAATTGATGGTTTCTCTAGATTACACAGTCAGAAGCAGGGCCAAGATTCAAACCATCTTGTGTTTGATTCAAAGCCTTTTCACTCTCCCAGGGAACTGGTGAGCTCTCTCCCCAGTAAGTAGAACCTTACAAAGCAGGCTGAATGGTCAGCATGATTCTAGGTTCTAGGCAGTCTCGAATGACCTGGGTACCACTGGGGTTCCCTCTCCTTACAGAAAAACAAAATAACCATAAAGAACCTGGAGACTTCTCCAGGCTTGAATATAGTTGGTTGTCTCCCGAGCTAGGTCAGCCTAACTCCTCCATGAGCAGATACAGGGTCCACAGGCACCCTTGTTCCTACAAGGAACAGGCTACTGTTTGGGAGGTTCCAGACAGTGATCCTGGAGGGGTCTTGGTGCAAAGCAGGGTGGGGCTGGCGTTCCTTCTAAAGTTTGTCTTTTGTCCCAGCCTCTGTCCTGGGTATTGGCCACCCCAGGCCTAACACAGTCCATCAACCAAGGTGTTTCATAAAAGAGCATCATGAGGCCTGAGACAGCACAGCTCTTCAAGCTGACAGCCCCACAGGCTAAGTCAACAGCTGTCAAACACGCCTCCCCTCCTGCTTCCTGGGGTCTCACCTTAGCAGCCCAGTTAATGACCCAGGACGGAATCTGGCCACCAGGATTATCGAAGTAATACATGAAAACTAGAGAGAGAGAGAGAGAGAACAATTCAGGAGGGAACCTGCAAACCCTGCAAACCTTCCACTTTCATATCCAGCCCAGAAAGTAAGGAGGTGGGTCACAAGGACTCCAGGAGACTGGCCCCTCTGCCGTGCCTTACAGGAGACATACACAGAAACATTGTGAACAACAGCCAAGGCACCTTCTGTGGCTATTTATTAATCACCTGGCAAGCAATACACTTAGACACAGTTTCTCATTTAATTATGGCTCTCATTAATTATATTAATCCTAAGAAGTTGTTAAGATTAAACCCTCATTTATAAATGAAGTGAAGATTCAGAAGAGTGTATGACATGCCCAAAGTGGCACATCTTATTAACACACATCACAACTAAGTTTAGATTTTGCTTCAGCCTCAAGTCCACACCCACTCCAGGTCAGTAGGTGGCCACACGGAACTTCTGCCCCCACTGTGTCTTCTGAGGCTGGAACTCAAGGCAGACAGGTTCCGAGTCCCTGGGTGTTTGCTGAGGAGGAGCTGCCTCCCCAGAGGTGGTCCCACCAGCCCTCCTGGCCACCCCTGTCCAGCTTGTGCATGTACAGGACCTTCCCAAAGTGAGTTTCTAAACCTTCTGGTTCCCTTGGGTGTCCTAATTTCATCTAGACAATGCAAGAGTCAGTAAAGAATGAAGTGATCCACATGCTAGTCTACCCAAGCTCCTGGGGGTGAATTGCTTCTCTCTTGCTTCTTTTGGACCCGTGTCCAGTCTCTGACCCCGGGGAATCAGCATCCTGCACTCTAGGCGCCTGCAGCCCTGGCAGGTACCCCAACCTGTGCGCCCTTCTTACCTTTGCTCCCCCTCTTGCCATCGCTCTGGATCGCCAGCCTCTGTGTGTACTGCTTCACCCGGATCACACCCGACTTCTCTGGAATCTGTGGCTCGGAGGTGCTCTGGGACACGATCACGTGGACCTTCCGCCCTTCAAAATCCAGCTCCCGCCGCTGCCGCACGTAAACATACTACACCGCCGGTCAAGGCACAACAGCAAGGCCTGCACTGAGATGCTAAGCGGAAGGAAAGCCCGCAGCAGAAACAACGGCACATGATTCCACTCCTCCGCTTGGTGTTGGCCCCCTTGCTCTGTTATCTCGGTCCCGCCCCGTCTGCCCACCCACCTGAGGAAAGTCGGGCTCCTCCCACCTGGCGTCGTCATTTGAGAGGATGCGTTACCCGCTGGAGATTGGTTCCCTGCTGCTTTAGTTAAGCGGGGAGCCCAGTCCTCCTTTCTCCAAGAAGGCAATGAGATCTCAGACAATTGGTCACTTACCAGCTGTGTGATCCTGGGTGTGCTACTCAGCTTTCCTGCTATTGGTTTCCCTCTACAGGAAAAGAGGGAAACGCTGCCCTGCAGATAAGCTTGGTGGGAGCATGGGAGAGAGACTGAAGCAGAATATCACTCACTAGACAATAGGGTCATTGCTCTCTGTCCTCCCGCAAAGGCCCTAATCATTGACCTCTATGCACAGAGGATGGTCAGGCAAGGATGCTTACAGCTGGCAATCATAGGAAGACACATGAATAACCAAATAATTAGTAGGCAGATGGCCTCACTGCGTTTGGTTCACCAAGAATCACAAAGCCACTTCATCTCAATAAACACTCACAGACTAGCCACTATGTCTATGGCACTATTACAGGGAAGATAATTCAATTTTAAAAAACAGCAGGAGTCACCACTTACTGAGTCCTTATCACGTACATATATCATGTGCTTTATATTTAGCATCAGCTCTGAAACTAAGAAAGTCCCGGTGAATTCAGTGTAAATATTCCCATCTTATAAATGACGAAATTGAGACACAGAGAAGTAAAGAAAGTTGCAGAAGATCCCATAGCCCAGCTAATGTGATGGAATCTGTATGTGAACCCAGATCAGCCTCCAAACCCTGGTGAGACTTTCATAGCTGTAGAGGGCTCAGCTCTTTAATACGTTCATTGGACTTTCTAATGGTAGAAATGTAGGCTTCATAGTAGAAGGAATTAATGCTTAAAAATAATCCAAAAGGCAGTAAAAGTATAATACAGCTTCACTTACTGCAGCAGCGATGGCCACAGCCCCAGGCCAGCTGAGCCTCTGTGGCACCCTCAGTGGTCTGGCCCTCCCCAGGCATGCTGCGGGACGTCTGTCGCCCCCACATGCTACTCCCTGACGAGTAAAGTGCTTACATGTTTTCAGGAAGGAATGATGCTGCCTTAGCTCTGGATTTCCTCCCTCCCAAGCCTTTCACTTTTTCCTCAGCAAATACTATCCCACAGCTCGCTCAGTTCACGTGACGGACGTCCCCTGACTCTCACTGAGGAAACAATCGATAGATTAACTGCGATTTCACAGGGTTCCTTCAGCAGTTGGCAGGTCCAGGGTGGACTGGAGAAGCACCCGTTCACTGAAGCCCAAGGAGGTGAAGGGCATTTTCCAAGGTCACGCAGCAAACCAGTGAGCACACACGCAACCTGGGAGCCTTCCCTCCAAAACTACTGCCCTTTCCCCTACACTGTTCTCTGTTCTCAAAACCTGAACAGCCCTGCAGATACAGAGACTGAGATACTCATCACGGGATTGAGTGGCACTGGAAAGACAACGCAGCAGAACTGTAAGGAGCCCCAAGAGTCTGCCCCCAAGAACACCCCCCCACAGGGTCCTGTGAGGTCAGAGTTTGCTCTGGTCCAGATCACCGTCTCTGGACACAGCTGGACCTGGGTCCACACCTGCGTCTGCTGCCCATAATGGTGAGACCCTGCTGAGAAGCTGAGCAGAGTTCTGAACGTCCCTCGGCCTCAGTTTTCTTCCCTGTCTGAGGGGGACGATGGCTCCTACCCTGCACAGTTCTGGCAGGATGAGAGAAAACCATGTAAAATCTAAAGGATTAAGTAACCACAATTGGCTGAAATACATACCACCTGTATACAAACTGCTTAGCAGTCTGTGGGAATTGTGCCAAGAAATAATCCCTTATGGAGTCTGTAATGTGGCCGAGCCAGGGTAACCAATCACACAGGAACAATACCCACACTCACCCCCACGCCCCCTCTCTTTCTAGAGCACAATTATTCAGGAGTATACAGGCTTACAGAATGTCACAGCTGGAAAAGATTCCAGCAGTCATCCAGCAGTGGTTTCCAAGCATTATTTTTTTTTTTAAATCTCCAAGATCCTTTACTTAAAAGATTCTTTATGGAAATTCAATGTGTAAAACAATCAGCTGCTATGAGTGAAGAAAAGAGTAGGTCAAAATCATACCTACCCCCACCCAATCTGTCTACCCTGCAAATGTCCATCAAACCCTCCTAGCCTGGCCCTAAGGGGGCGTCACAGAACTCTGAAGTGTCAGCTAAAACTCCCCACATCTATTCAACTGCTTCATATCATAATTGAGGAGACTGAAGCAGAAAAACATAACACACAGTGTCCAGAGCCAATAATCAGGAAGGAGGGGAGGAGGAGAGAGCTGGAAAGGTGGTGGCTGAGCTCGGCCCCCAGTCGGCTGCTGCGTAAGTCAGCCTCTGTCACCTGACTTCTCTGGGTCCCGGCTTTCTCCTCCATAGACTGAGGGAATGTACTGAATACTCTTTATGAAAAGTTGTTCTTAGATCCCCAATTCTGTGGCACAAGGGCTTCCCAGAAAAGTTTCAAGAAAGTGTGAGCTGCCTTCCTGTGACCATGGTTATAGGTGCTCCATGTTGTCAGGTCCAGAAGCCACACTCTGAGGTCTCTGAAAGCCACACAAGAAGGAAGAGCTTTAGCAGATGCTTCTGCAAGAGTCAAAGACAACGCTGTCCACACCTGCTGGACACACCACCACTGGGTGATGGTCCCAGAGCACAGAAGCACTTTAGAAAGCTGAGTAAGGGTGCACCTTTGGAAAGGATACATCTCTGTTAGACATGGGAAAAGGGTACTTCACTTGCCAGTAGACCACTGTTTCTCCATTGCATTCTTTTTCATAGAGTTCTAAGAAAAGAAAAAAAACAAAGAAGTTACTGAATCTGGAAGTCTATTTGGTTTCAATTAAGAAAAAGCTTTGATATGCTGCCGACCCTTTAGGGATGATAAAACACTAACTCATAAGACACAGAATTCTAGAAAAAGTCTGATAGATTCATTACCACTGAAAGCTTGTTGCCAACAGGCAGAGTCTAATAGATATAAAAATGCAGTAAAAATAAAAGAACCCAACAAAAGTTGTTCATCATATAGCACAGTCTCAAAATTCAGTGAAACCAAATTAGGAATTAAAATACAATTTCAGGTTTAAAAATCTGGGTAACCACTAGATGCTGAAGCTGAAACTGCAATACTTTGGCCACCTGATGTGAAGAACTGACTCATTTGAAAAGACCCTGCTGCTGGGAAAGATTGAAGTCAGGAGGAGAAGAGGACAAGAGAGGATGAAATGGTTGGATGGCATCACCGACATGATGGACATGAGTTTGAGTAAGCTCCAGGAGCTGGTGACGGACAGGGAGGCCTGGCGTGCTGCAGTCCATGGGGTCCCAAAGAGTTGGACATGACTGAGCGACTGAACTGAACTGAACCACTAGATGTCACTAGATTACCAACAGTCACACTGCTGGGCCCTTACTCCCATCTTCAGACTTCTTGACTGAGTACAGGTGTCCTGGGACTAAGCCACCCAGTCTGGTGTGTTCAGTTGAGAAATGAAGGTTCCAGAGAGTTCAGTGTCCTTCCTAAAAAGCTAGAAAGTGGCCTAACTGTGCTAACTCTAAATTTCTTGCCTATCTCCCATGTTGCTTTCTGTCACAGTTACAGGGACTAATCCACCATGCTATTGCATGCAAATAGCATCAGCAATTGGAAGGAGATAGTAAAAGAATGCTATGAAGCTTCTAAGCTGTGTGGGAAGCTCCTAATTAACCATTTAGAGAAGGAGCCAAGCCAAGTCCACTGGAGGAACCAAAAGAGTCCCTTTAGAAGGTACTGACCTTGTCAATGTGTTAATTAATTTAGCTTTTGAAATAACAAAATCTATTAGAAGCAGACCATGGGTAAAGAGCTTGCCAGTCCATTGGTTCAAGAGGGTGAAGCTGCCCTTGAAAGGAAGGGAATGAGTGGATATCTGTTGCCTTGCCTGCTTGGCTTTGACTCCCTTGTTCCTGTAGCAGCATCTCATTCTCCTTCAAAGCATCACCTTTCTCTCCATCCCTATGTAGTTTAAGCAGAAGTGACTCAGTGGAAATTACAGGGCTGGGAAATTGAGCGAGACATGGCCATGGTGATTAGTTTAGGGAAGGCATGTGTGGACAAGGCTCAGATTGCCACTCTTGTAAGTTTAGGCCAAAAGTGCTTTCATAAAGGCTGTCAGCTAGCTCACAGAAGATCTAGGAGGACTAGAGTTAGGTTAAGAACCTCAGGACTACTCCAGAGAAGTCAAACTGCTGCTGCCTCTGGACCTTATTCCAGTGGGGACGTCTGATGCCAAGTACCACGTGGCAGAAACTACCAAGGTCCACAGTACATGACTGAACCACGGCTGCCAGGGAAATGGACAGGGAACGCCTGACTTCACCCTTGACAGGGGGGCATCACAATTCCCCCTTCATAGGAAACCTATTTGACAACACCAAGCGACCCAAAATCATGATAAATGTCCCCAGTACACAAGCACATGGTCAATGCTAAGACAATTAGACCCTGTCCTGTGATTCTGAATGCAATGAGTGGAAAAATTCCTATTCTTCTGGGGTGATGAACTTTGTGAGAATGTACGCCTGCATCTTCTGGTGGCATCTTTGTCATGACACAAGAATTTGACTGATAACGTGGTCCACACAGACGGAAACAGAGTCAAGTTGGAGAAGTGAAGTGTTGAATGCAGCTGACCTGGAACGAGACACCCACGCCGTTTTCAATGTAATAAACCAAACCAAAAAAAGCTTCTTCCTTTTCTCACACTGGCATTTGTTAGCTTTTGCTTCTTGCAACCAAGAATCCTGCTCACAGCAAGGCTCTGTCAGGGTTTCTGGCCCCCGGGCTAGCTGTATTTATTTCACTGTGACTGACTGGGATGGTAGAAACTACTCCCTGCTGTAAGTGGCAGCAAGATCCTCTATCTATCACTGCTCATAACTCTCCATTACTTCCAGGGAAAAATTGAGGAACCCTAGCCTGGTGGTCAGTTTAGGTCCTTGGGGCTCTGGGCCCACCTTCCAGCCTAGTTCCAGATTCTGCTCCCCAACTACTCAATTGCACACAATTTTCTAACATTTTATGTTGCTTCATGCATTCTCTACTTTACTCATGCCATCCCCTCGGCCTTGAATGCCCTTAAACCTCTCAGCCTCTCACCTCCTCACATGTACAAATATATATGAAATCTTGATGCTTATAAAATGTGGATTCAACCTCTTAAGCAAAGCTTCCGTACCACCTTTTCCAAGAAGCCTTCCATGATCACCTAGGTTTATGGATGACAACACCACTTAATATGAGAACAAAGGAGCTGTCAGAGCGAACTGGAGAGTGACTTTAGTAGTACGCAAGGAACAAACCCTGAGAACAGCAAAGTCACATTTGACTTAGCACTTTAAGATGCGTTTGCTCAAATTTAAAATGAAAAATACGGTAAAGTTATACCTTTTGCTTACTAATGGCTAGAATAAGTAACATGGGATTCTACTTTCTAATTGGTTTTTAAAAACTGTGTCACTCACCTTTAACATATTGGTCCCACTGTTTCCTATAGGCTAAGTCCATATAGACATCTGCAAGCAGATCTGGTAAGCAGTCCTCCAGAACACCAAAGACCTTATGTGCATACAATCCAGTCTGCTACAAAAACAGAACAGGCAGAAACAACCTGTTGATTGCCGTGTTAAGACTATACAGCATCTGAAAAACACCTGTTCATATAACACTGAGAACTTTCCCTTGGTCCTGGTGACACAGTGGTGAAAAAGCAGACGGGAGCCTGTCCTCATCAGTCCTATAAAACCGGCCTTAGGCACTGGTGCTGGTGATGGCTATATGTTATCCCGGCAATTTAAGCAGGATAAAAGAGCGTCATGTGACAAATGGTGCCTGAGTTCCAGGGGAGCAGAGCTAGTGGAAACTTTTATCTTATCAGGTGTTCAGGAAATATCTCCGTGAGGAATTTATCCAAGGAGTCTGTTCTAAATGCTAGAAGGAGGTCAGCATAGGAAGATGAGGAAACCCCACTCCGGGTTTGGGAGAGGGCCCTTAGGCTGACGGGCTGGCTTACTCAGAGAACAGAGCACTGGGAGGAGGAAGAGCTGGCGCAGCTGAGGCCAGAGGGGCAGCGGGGCTGCGTCCAAAGGGCTTTGCCACTCAGGGTACAGGGGTCAGGATTTTAGTTTAACTACTGTGGAAAACCGGCTCACAACTTCAAACAGGGAAATGACTTTACATGGGGGTGGGCAGCCTTTAAAGGATGATTCTTGCTGCTTGGTAGAACACAGATCACGAGGGAGCAAGGAGACGGGCCAGAAGACCGGGGCAGCGGTCCAGAAAAAGAATGACGGTGACTGGACAGGGAGGTCACAACAGTAATGGGGAGAGGCCAGACATTCAGTGACACGTTTTGGAAGCAGTATCAATAGGAACTGCCAGCAGATGGGCTGTGGGGACAGACAGAGCGAAGAATTGAGGATAACTCTTGGGGTCTTTCTTGAGCAACCAGGTATATGGGAGAGGAGGGTCTCTGTGGGCTGTGGGGTAACCAAGAGCTCTGCCTTGGGCAGGTGGAGTTTGAGATGCTTATTAAACACCCACGTGGGTGCATCATACAGGCAGCTAGCACCCAGCATTCAGACTACTATTCAAATAACCACGGGCATAATGAAAGCCAACACATTGCTTTACCAATTCCAAGACAGGATTTTTCATTAACTGCTCCTTTTTTCCTATAAATGACTTATGTATAAAAGAAATGAATAGGGAGAGAGACATTAGCTTTAAATGCTTTAAATCATACTAGTCCCTTTTATTCAGACAAAGGTCATTTCTGTATTCTTAATTACAAGAGATTTCTCTTCATGTTAAGCTGTATACTCTTCTGTGAGGGTTCTGGGCTGGAGTTGGTGACATTATACATTTCACTCTGTACAATGGCAGCTCACAATTCCTGAATCCCACCTTGTCAAAAGGATCTATTATTAAGATAAAATCAATGGCTCAGATTAATTTTGGTGCAAAGGCAAACAAACAAAAATGAAACTTTAAGACATACTCATACTTTCAGGTGTGAAAGCAATCCTATTGACTAATCAAACATGAATGAACTTATCTTTTTAAACACTGTTCCAGAGAATTATGTGACATCAAGGTATAAACATGGAGAATCTTTCTAAAGATCCTGAGGCCTCAAGGGTCTCCTGACTCAGGTGGGATAAATACAGCCCAGTTTGGGATCTCAGATGTACATGAAAGTACCTGGCAGGTAATTGAAGGCAACACTGAAACTTGATTCATAAGGTTTTAGCTCTAAAAGTATGTGGCTTTATACCAAGGGTTTCCAACCAGCAAATGATAAACTGGCATGCCTCACCACCCACGTGCTGTGCCCTGGATGCCCCACAGGAAGGGCAGGACTAGGGAGAAATAGCTTCTCCTCCTGCCCTCTCCCCTCAAACTCACACAGGGGAAGATAGTGAGGGGCTATACCCAACACACATCTACACCCATACACTTAAATCAGCACCAACAGAGAGACAGACAATGCTCTTCTGTTCAGGAATATTGGGTCCCCATTTTCTATACTGTTAATCTTGGGTCTAATACTAATATTGGGCCCAATACTAATAATATTGGGTCCCCATTTTCTTGATATGGGCTTCCCTTGTTGCTCAGCTGGTAAAGAATCTGCCTGCAATGCGGGAGACCTGGGTTCAATCCCTGGTTGGGAAGATCCTCTGGAGAAGGGAAAGGCTACCCACTCCAGTATTCTGGCCTGGAGAATTCCATGGACTGTATAGCCCAGGGGGTTGAAGAGTCGGACATGACTGAGTGACTTTCACGTTCACATTTTCTTTATATAGGGAAATATCAATAACCTCAGATATGCAGATGACACCACCCTTATGGCAGAAAGCGAAGAGGAACTGAACAGCCTCTTGATGAAAGTGAAGGCTGGTTTAAAACTCAACATTCAAAAAACTAAGATCATGGCACCTGGTCCCATCACTTCATGGCAAATAGATGGGGAAACAGTGGAAGCAGTGACAGACTTTCTTTTCTTGGGCTCCAAAATCACTGAAGATGGTGACTGCAGCCATGCAATTAAAAGACACTTGCTCCTTGGAAGAAAAGCTATAACAAACCTAGACAGCGTATTATAAAGCAGACACATTACTTTTCCGACAAAGGTCCATCTCGTCAATGCTATGGTTTTTCCAGTGGTCATGTATGGTTGTGAGAGTTGGACCATAATGAAGGCTGAGTGCCGAAGAATTGATGCTTTTGAACTGTGGTGTTGGAGAAGACTCTTGAGTCCCTTGGACTGCAAGGAGATCCAACCAGTCCATCCTAAAGGAGATCAGTCCTGGGTGTTCATTGGAGGGACTGATGCTGAAGCTCCAACACTTTGGCCACCTGATGCAAAGAACTGACTCCTTAGAAAAGACCCTGATGCTGGGAAAGACTGAAGGCAGGAGGAGAAGGGGACGACGGAGGATGAGATGGTTGGGTGGCATCATTGACTTGATGGACATGAGTTTGAGCAAGCTCCAGGAGTTCATAATGGACAAAAGGCCTGACATGCTGCAGTCCATGGGGTCACAAAGAGTTGCACACGACTGAGTGACTGAACTGAACTGATTTTCTATACAGTGAGCAAAAGGGATAATTATGTATAGAAAAAATGATCTCCTCAGCTTCACATGACTTAGCTTTGGTTATCTGGATGAATTAAGACAAAGTGTTTCCTGGAATTAGTCCCCTTCCCTTCTGAATGTAGTTTCTGCTCTTAGTGACTTCACTCCAGTAATATCACAGAAAAGAAAACAGAAAGCCCTCTAGAAAGAGAAAAATAGAGTGATGCGGCTTACACGAATACCGAAAAATGAACTACTATGACAACTTCCTTTAAACATTCCCTTCATGGCAGGACTGAGAAATGCCAGAACACCAGAGAAGCAAAATGCTTGGTGGCACCTTTCCTAGGCCATCAATAAAAATGTCTTTTCAAGCACTGAGTAGCCCCACTCAAATTCTGGGTCAAAGCAAATTTTTACCCCTCATTTCTTTCAAAAGAAGGGGATTGTTTCAAAAGAAACAAATTCACATTTTTGTTATGTCTCTTAATAATGAAATTTTCATGATTATAAAAGTAAGTCATATTCATTGAGAAAAATTACAAGATGCCAAAAATAATAAAGAAAATTAAAACATGTAACTTCATAATCCTCAAATACCAACTGATAATATTTGGCATATTTTTTGAGTAAATAAATATTTCTATGTGTTATAAAATGGGAGTGAGATAGTATAAACAGACTGTATTCCTATTTTTAATTACATCATTTTGAAACTGAGTGATCACAGCTAATTTTATTATTCTGTAAGTTATTTCTGTTTCCATATATTTTCACAATTATGAACACTGCTGGAAAAATTATTCCAAATGGACAAATCTGGTTCATATTTCTAACTTCTTCATTAGGAAAGCAAAATGCTTCTTCAGAGATAAATTTTAGGGTAAATGACATTAACACTTTAATGCTCCTTTTACTTTTTATAAATCTTTAAGAAAGAATTTTACCTATTTATACTCTCACCAGTAACAAAGAAGCATCTCACCAGAACTAGGTACCACTGTTTGTATAAATAATTTAGCAGGAGGAAGCATAAATCTTAGTTTTATTTCGACAATGTACTGATGTGTAATTCTCTTTCAAATTAGAGATATAATTCTGGTGCAACATTTTTTGCAGATACGTTTTGAAATGTTCTAACATTTCAACAAATGACTCTAAACAAGTTTACTCAAGAGGTTCTTGGCTTTTCCTGAAGGTCCTCCAGAAAAACACTTCTAAGAATGGCTCAATTTCTTTATCTAAAGTAAAATGCAATGCATGCTTTTCTTTTTTAAATTACTTTTAATTGCAGTGTAGATGGTTGCTTCTGCTGTAGAGCAAAGTGAACTAGTTATACATATATCCACTGTTTTTTAAGACCCTGATGTTGGGAAGATTGAGGGCAGGAGAAGGGGGAGATAGAGGATGAGATGGTTGGATGGCATCATTGACTCAATGGACATGAGTTTGAGCGAACTCTGGAAGACAGTGAAGGACAGGAAAGCCTGGCGTGCTGCAGTCCATGGGGTCACAAAGAGTTGGACATGACTGAACAACTGAAAAACAACATACTTTTCTAATGATCCACTAATTACAGGATAAATAATTACAGGATACTGTAATTTCCTACACTACAAGTGGTAAAAGAATTATTCAATGGTAGAGAATCAGTTAATATCATGTGCAGAATATAATTCCCAGAAGAAACAGGAGATTCGTTACAGCATACATGCTCTTTCTTACTAAGAGAACCCCTATGGCCACTTGCACAGCTAATAACCTTCCTGATCTCTTCTATAGGTAGAGGCAGCCATAAGACAATTCCTTCTTCTTTTGAATATGGGTATGCTGTCTACAGCTGCAGCAGCTATTTTGTGATTAAGAGACAACAAAAATGAGAAAGCAGAGTGAAAATATTCAGAGTTTTACTGACATTGTTGATCAACTGATCCAATGCCAGCAACTGCTGATCTCTGGACTACTTGCTAGGTGAGAAATATAAACCTCTCTTTGGGGACTTCCCTGGTGATTCAGCTGGTAAAGAATCCACCTGCAATGCGGGAGACCTGGGTTCGATCCCTGGATTGGGAAGATCCCCTGGAGAAGGGAACAGCTACTCACTCCAGTATTCTGGCCTGGAGAATTCCATGGACTGTATGGGCCAGGGGGTCCAAAGAGTCAGACAGGACTGAGTGACTTTCACTTTTCACTTGTTTAAGACTTTGTTAATCCAGTTGTCTGTTACTTGCAGCTAAAAGCAATCCTACTTTTTACAAGTAGTACAATCCTACTTATTACAAGGTTCTTATTGAGAATTCTATTTGAGTTATGTGATCCTGAAAAACAGATTAAGAAACTCTCACATGCTTTGTGTTTCAAAAAACAGCTTATCAGAAAAGAATTGCTTTTACACACACACACAGACACACACACACACACACCCTTTATCTCTCACAAGGCCAGACACAACACCTCTAAATTCCCTTTGATGGTCCCACAAATGATCAGATAAGCTGCTTATTTGAAGGATCAATAGGCACAAAATGTTTGTTAACCAAACTAGTTAAGCATCCCCTTCCTCCAGACTCTAAATTTTGGCCCAGCTTCAGTCTAAGCAGCATCCAGCCCTGCTGAGAATAAACTGGCCTCAGGGTAAGATATTCTGTTCTATTCTCCAGCAGACCACCTTCACCTCACTTCCCCAGATGTGGTTTCAGTCTTACTGACTCCTCATTCTCTGTAAAAAAAAAAAAAATAAGACTTTTCTGCCTCACTCCTGAGAAACTCATGGATCTCATGGTCTAAGTATTCTTCCTAATACAATAACCTCCAACTCTGAGTCCAGGTTTGTTTTTTACTTGACATTAAAGTAGACTGACAAAATAGTACTGATCAGACTTCTGAACATAGCAAATATGACTATGTAAATTCATTAAAATGGTACAAAAATGCATAAGCATTACTAAAACGAATAGTTAAGGATGAGAAGTAAGAGATAATGGACACAATTAATAGACATTAACCTGAAGCATATTTAATTTTGCATAGAAATCTGAAACTTCACACACTCTGTTACAGAAAGTTCCACCTCCTTCTACTATGTACCACGGAAAAAAAAAAAAACACCACCATGGGCCCACTATATCCTTGGGCCTGAGAAAACAGTCAGGCAGGTTTACACTTGGCTTTTCAGCATGGAATGGATTTGCCTTGGTGATCTGTCAGCGTCACTACACCTGCCATGCATTCTGCACCGGAAGCCGTCCAGTCACTCTGACCTGCTATAAACTCTTTCAATAATGCTAACATTTATTTCTCTAAATACAGTGCGGTTTCCAGTTTTATGTTCACTATCTTGTGTGATCTCACAGAGCCCTGTGGTATCAATAGGGAGACTGGTGTCACATCCTATGACACGAAGCTCAGAGAGGTGACATCTTGCTCGAGTTCTACAGTTGGCTCTTGGGACGGCCAGAGAGAGGAGGACGCTGTGCCCTCTTCTCCCCACGATGGCTTCTAATACGGCTCTACTCTCTGCACACTTGCTCCAAGCCACTGCTCCAAAGGACAAGCTGAAAATTTCAGTAAAGACGGCACAGGCTCTCAGAGCTGGGAGGGGTCTTAGATCCTTATGTAAAAAATGACAGCGATGCATCAAAGGTCAGCTGATGACTCCTGCTGGCAAAACCTGGACGGGAAACGTTCCTTCCAGTCCCTAACCCAGTGTTCCTGCCCCAGATGACCCAGAAAAATGCAAATCTGCAGAGACAGCAGGTACCTTGGTGGTTGTGTAAGACTGGGAACGGGAACAGGAGATGACTGCACAAGGGGAACAGGTTTCTTTGGGGATAACACAAACACTTGAAAATTAGACTCAGGGAGGGATGCATGACTCCATAAACTTACTAAAAATTAGTGAACTATACACTTAAAATGAGTAAATTTTGAGGTACTTAAATGATACCTCAATAAATACAGCTGTTAATACTAGAAGATTATGAAACTCATCCAAGGTCACACAACTAACAAGCTTGACCTGAAGTTCATTAGTTGCAAAAGAACCTGGACTTGAAGCCAGCGATGTGACAGCAGAGTTCACAGCCTATGATCCCGCCTCAAAGTGCCACTGACCTCTCCCAACACAGTATTAGAGGAATCACAAGCCGGAGAGTATACACAGCTATGGCCAAGGCGACCGTGTAATTGACCATTCTAGCAGATGGTTCTGAGTGAAAGAGCTTTATGTAATATGTCTTACCAGGACAAGCATAATGCAGGTCCTGATGGGTAGAGGAGAACATAGATCACCCTACTCAGCAAACACCATTTAATTTACTAGGGGCTTCAAAAGGTATCCTCTCATTGGATCCCTGCACAAATCTGGCAGAAAAGGAATTATCTCCAGCTTACAGATGAGGAAGCTGAGACTCAGCTAGGGCTATAGGTTCATAAATCCCAAAACCTCAGAGCAATTAACCACCAAAACTGTATTTTAGACCAGGAGTTACTGAATCTGTCATGCCGGGTATTTTTCACAGTCCACAAGCTAACAATAGTTTTTAGATTTCTAAGCGGTTACATAAGTCAATATATAGCCTCTTAGTCTATAAAGCCTAAAGTATTTTCTATTTGGCTCTTTACAGAAAAAAAAATTTGCAATCCCTGCTTTAGACCATTGCCACCACCACTTCTAAAAACATACAGTCCAGAAAAGCTCTGGATTACTAGAGTTGTACTGCAATTCCACATGCAAGAGAGGAATCTTTGTATTATAAACCCCAAATATGTTATATTTTATTTTGAATCACATGTGGGTTTACCATTTAAGCTCAGACCACTCTTCAAAGTAAATCTGCTGATCTTGAGCACACCATACAGGATAAACAACAACAATCTTAAATAAAACTTATTCAAATTCAGAAAACCAAAGAGAAAAAGAAAATCTTAAAAGAAGCTGGCAGGAAGGAATGGGTGATCACTTGACTTATAGAGGAATACAGATGATAATTATAGTAGACATCTCATCAGAAACCACTCTGCAAAAAAAAGCAGGTAGGGTGAAATATATACTATTTTGAATAAAATAAATCACTGACCTAGAATTCTACATCCAATGTAACTGTCCTTCAAAAGTGAAGAAATAAAAACTTTTTCAGACAAACAAAAACAGGGAATTCATCAGCAGCAGACTTGGCTCTGGAAGAAATGTTAAAAGAAGCTTTTCAGGGAGAAAAAAAATATGGTACAGGTCAGGAACTCAGATGTACACTGCATAAAAAGTACCTGTTTTATTGTCTTAAGGCTTCTGGAAGGTATGAACTTTTGTCTTATTCATCAGGCATCACCAAAATGCAGGCACGCAATAAGTTCTGAAAAAGTGCTTGAATGGGTCATGAGGCAGTATTTTGGAGGTTTCTTCTTACTAGGGTATATTCAAACAGCCCAAAACCAGCTGTGGAATACAAAGTCTGACTTACATCCACAGACAGGCATGGGGGATCCTACTCACCCCTCCCCACTAAGGCATGCCTTCAAATCTTGGACCAGCACCTTGCGATCGGTCAGCATCTTCATGCTGCCTCACACCACAAGCTCATCCTGAGAGAAGTGACAGCTGAGGTTCCAACATTATCTGTCCAGTTACACTGGGGGCGATGGAACAGGAGAGAGACAGAGAGAGAGAGAGACAAGAGTTGACCTCCACCAGTGGCAGAAAGTAGAAGGAGGCTACATATGGTGCTCAGCTTTAAGCCATGCTGGTCCTACCCACTAGTAAATAACGGCTCCGTAAGTGTCCTGAATGCATCAACTGCTCCATCAATCATGCTGGTACCTAGAAAATGGGAAAAGGGAGAACAGTCCTGTCATCCAGAAGTGAAGAGGTCCATGATGCCAGTTGGATTATGATCCCATCTGGGAAATCAGAGTGGGAGCTTCTCACCCACTGAGGTATATTTGTTTCCATAGCAGTTTAATCTCTGCTTCCTTCCAAAACACCACGGTATCTCTCGACGCAGCATGGCTGGACCTAGTTTTCCCGGTCACGCCAGGCTCTCAGTAGTTCAGTAGACCAACAGCACAGGGTAGAACAGTCCCTGGGAAGGCACTGTCTGCTCTTCACGAAACTCACTGATGAGAAGACCTTTCGAAGGACAAAGGTGGCCGCTTCTCGCAGCGCCGGACACTTGGTTTCAAATCGTAAGAAGTCAAGCCCTCGGTCAGATCTTTCTAGACCAATATTTTCTTGGTCTAAATCAATGACATGAGCCTCTGCGTGCCAGTTTCACACCATCTACTGGCAGATCACAGTGTCTACTGGCATAGGATCCAGCCTAAAGCTCCAGGGACACCTGACTGCAGATCTCTGGGAAAGCTTTTGCAAGTGACCACGATGACCCTTCTCTCCAGGGGACCACATCCACTCCCAAGTGGCCACCAATTCAAAAACCAGGAAGAGTTAGTCTTAGAGTGGACATTACTTTCACCGTAAGATATTCTTCCTTTACACTCTTCCCTCTCCTGCCTCAGCGTCACCACGTGGGATGGTGCATCTTGGGCACCACGTGAGAAGCTCCCCAAACACCAATGGTTCTCAGAGTATAATCCATGGGGCATCCGTATCACCTGGCCATTTGTTAAAAATAAAATTTTAAAAAGAAGAAGGAGGAGAAGTAAAGAAATGTAAAGCCAACTCTCAAGTCCCACCCCGATGCACTGAATCTGAAACAGACTAGGATATTAACTGTGAATTTTAACAGGCTTTGCAGATGAGCCTAGTGTGTGCCCAAGGTCAAGAATCACTCCGCCATGTATCATTTCATTCAATGTTTGTAAGAAGCCAATGATCCTAAAAAGCAAGAATTATACTTGCTTTGCAAATGAGGACGCTGAGATTTTAAAATGAAATAGCAGCCGGCCAACATCCCCCACGTAGTGAGTGGGGTCTGACTCCTGGCCACTCTCCAACACCAGGCTCACTGTGGTCCTCCTGCGTCCTTCTGGCTCTTCTGGCTCTTCCTGGAAAATGAGGGACGGTCAGCCTGGCTCTGGAACTTAGCACTCAGTGTTCCCTCTACTGCAATGGTTTATAACACAGCACGCTCATTAAAATCTCTTGGGAAGCTTTCACATTAAAAAACAAAAAGAAGCAACAAAAACATATTTTATTTTGAAACATTTCAAACACACCAAAGTAGACAGGACAGAATAATCAGCCTCTATGTGAAACGGGAACTTTTCAAAAGGACCATCCAAGCTCCACTTCAACTCCATTCAATATGGGGCTCTAGTAGGGCTGAGAGATGTCCTTAGAGCTCCCCCGGCAATTCTAATGTGCTTGAGCTTTGAGGAACACTCTCTGGTCCATTTCTCCTCTGATATTTGCAGGACGCAATCTCTTATTTCATTTATATCTCCACTCAGTTGTTACCTCTGGAAGAGGGTTTTTCCAGATTCCCTATATCTAAAGCACATCACATCACCCCTGGATATCCCCACCTCCCCATAACATCTCTGTATCCCTTCATCACACTTTACTTTCTTTGTAGCATTTTTAGCTGCCATTTAATTATATACTATGTTTATTATCATCAGGGAATACTGTTTATTGTTCAAGAAGCTCATTCACTGAACCAGCAGCTCCAACTTCCTGCTCCCTGCTTCTGCACAGTGTCTGTCAAGGCAGGACCACGTGGGAGGCACGCACTGAATATCTGCCAAATAAATGAATGATAGTGGAACAGAGCAGAGATTGTAACCCAAGACTCTCTGCCTCCAAAATCCATGCTCTTTCCCACAGCACCACATAGAATAGCATAGCACATAGCAGTGTTGCACTAGCTTTGCTTTCAGTTCAGTGCAGTCGCTCAGTCGTGTCCTACTTTCTGTGACCCCATGGACTGCAGCACACCAGGCCTCCTCGTCCATCACCACTCCCCGAGCTTACTCAAACTCATGTCCATCGACTCGGTGATGCCATCCAACCATCTCATCCTCTGTCTTCCCCTTCTCCTTCCGCCTTCAATCTTTCCCAGCACCAGGGTCTTTTCCAAGGAGTCAGTTCTTCGCACCAGGTGGCCCAAGTATTGAAATTTCAGCTTCAGCATCAGTCCTTCCAATGAATATTCAGGACTGATTTCCTTCAGGATTGACTGGTTTAGCTTTGCTTAGCTTGCAGAAAAAGAATGTAGTTCTGAATTGAAGCAAGCTATATATTTGGTACTGAGTTTGTCAAAGTGCCCTGGTTCATGTCTAGTTACTAGCTATGAGGTCTTGTGTGGCTCGCTCTGGGTCTTACCACCATCCATAAAATAGGAAAATAAACGTGTCTCTACCTATCTTCTATATTTGTTGAGAGGGATAAATGAAAATTTGTGTGTAATAGCATTTTGTATTACAAAATGTGTATTACTAAGGGGCCATGTAAAGATAAGTTAGCACTGTAACTTTGGGAGAGAAAAAGAAGGTGAGAACAAGAAACAGAGCAGGCAAAGAAAGCAGGAAAAAAGAAGAAAGAGTGATGGTAATTGGACAGAATGGTTTCAAAGAGACTTTCTAAGTCTAAAATTATGTGATTTAATAGCAAAAGAGAAAATGGAAAAGTATCAAAAGGTGTATATCAAAAGTAGCCATTTGCTCAAGAACAAGATTCAGAATTATTTGTGTCTACTAAAAGGAAGCCACAATCTTTTTTATTTTAAAATACAATTGATCTGTTACACTGCAAACTCTTTCAAGTACCTCTATGTCAGTCTTTTCAAATCATGTGATAGTAACTTTGTTACAGCATCTTTTTTAGATCATGATCACACCTCCCTGATTCAGACTCACAGCAGGTTATTCCCTGTGGAACAGTCAGCCTGGTTCAACTGGATAAAAGTCACTGAAAAGTCTGAGAAGGAGGACTGTCTGACTCTTCTTATTCCATAAATTCCAAATGGTACACCCCTGATGAAACAACTAATATGATTTGTATGCAAGCCATGGTGGACTGCCTTTATCATAATCAGGACATTCATCCATTGAACATGTCCCTTACTCAACAAAGATTTAGCAAGAATTTTGATGAAAAGGGTTATTTTTGTATGGGTACTAAATGTAACCTTACTGCAACAAAATCAAGCATATCAAGAAGCCTTATCGGATTACCTGTCTCAGCTTCTGCTTATGGGTTTCACATTAACAAGAAACAGGGAGAGACAGGCAGATCAAGAGACTCATTCCAGCAGGGTGGAAATCTGTAGATGGTTATTAAGAAATAAGATGAATAATGTGTCTATTGATGGGACTGAAGTAAAGTCTTAATGCAACACCATCAAAAGTCAGGTGGATCAATAAGACCCCCTGCTAGTCCGCTAACATTAACGGGCCCCAAACAAGTCCACTCGGAGGAATTTAAAAAGCCAGATGATAACAAATGCAAAGAAAAACCTGACCTGCAATGGCCTGGGCAATAGTCTGAATAGTCAGGGTCTCTAGACACTGAATGAATGCACATGCAGATCAAGGAGGCCATGGGCAGTGGCCCCCAGCCTAGCTGCTGAGGCTCAAGGGCACACCTATGGGAACTGTATGGCCTCCAACTTATGGGAGTTCTCTGGAAAGACTTGTAACTTATATCAATGTACTATGACTGCCCTCAGACCCAGGACAGGGGAAATAAGACTTATATTATGGTTCATAGGGATAGGAACAGTTCTGAATACCCATCCTCCCCCAGGAGGGAGGTGGGCCCTGCTCCATATCAATATACAATGGAACAATACAAAGCCAGACACTCTGTCTCAGCTCAGGCAGCGGCTGTTGTGGGATAAAAGGCACAAAAGCAAACCAGCACAAGCCCTTCAAGGGACGTGAGGGGAGTGGTCAGGGCTGACGGGAGGACAGGACCGGTGTGGAGGAGTCATGGGCCCTGGACCAGCCTAGCCCCCCGAGCACAGACCACCTGGCATACTTGCCCTCTCTCAGAGTCAGTGGAGGAGTGTATCATAGCACAGGTCTGGAGCTCAAGCTGAGTTCCAACCCCAGTGTGAGTCTTGAGCCATCAACTTAACCTTTCCATATATCCATTTCCAAACTGGTAATAAGGTGATAGTCTATGTAGTGCCTGACAATATTGCACCGATGTGAGGACCAAGTCCGTGCTTGCAGAGCACTTAACCGTGCCTGGAGCATAAGACAGCATGCAATGAGTTAGCCATTACTGTAGGTATTATTGTTTACGCAATCAACAGGGGCGGAAGGGGAATGATGAGATCACAGTCTCTTTCAGGTGCTTGATTTCAGGTGTGCAGGATGGAAGGGAAAGGGTGGAAGGCCAAGAAGCGAGTCAGAAGATCACTGCAATTCCAGGAAGAGGTGGCACTCAGGGTGACAAAGGCCAAGGAAAAAAAGGGATGGGGAAGGGGCCAGACATATACATCTGAGCAGTGAACTGCCAGCATCTGGCAAATGCCTGGATGAGGCCGGTGCGGAAATGAAACGATTTTATCCAAAAGATAAAAGGATTTTTTCAGAAAGCATGTCCATTTTTGCAGCAAGGTAAATGCTTGAATGACACTCAGAAATTAACTCTGCCTGCTCTACACAGAGCTTCCTGCTCATCCTGTTGTACCCAGTGACCCTGGGACACTCAGACATTCAGAGCTCCTCCCTTCTCTAACAGTTTAATACTCTGGTCTCTGCCAGGAAACCTGCACTTCACTTACCTTGCCTAAAGGTGACTTTTAACCATGCAGCAGCTCCCACACAGAGCAACCGATGACTGGCCATCATTCCACCTGGCCGGTTACCTGGCTCCCAAGGCCTTTGGGCACACCCGTAACTCCATTCCTCCTACCCTTTAACTTCTCCCCAGACTTTTTAAAAACTTTTTCTTCAGGCTAAAGTTATTCCGTGCAGTTTGCAAGCAATGGGGCAGCACTCAAAAGGAGCAAGTTAGTAAAATGACTAGAGACGACGGTAGGTCCCTTCTCAGCCACACTCCTCACGCCACACACACCACCCTGGACATCCACTCTCTGAAGAGCCCAGTCGCTTTCCTACCTAGACTCAGTCTTAACATACTCCCCGCCACACAGATACCTCTGGCACCCACCCGGGAGCGAGGCTCAGGTCCCTTGCAGGCAAGTGCGTGGGGCTAGGAATCCGCAGACCCTCGTTTTCACTCTGTTATTAACTTGTAACAATCCACTGGCCCTGTCCGGTCTCAGACCTGGGACTAAATTCTGAAAACGTGCCCACTCCCCACGACCCGTAGAGGTCAAAGTCAGCTGGTGGCACCCCCAGCCCAGAGCTAGCTCTCTCAGCTCCAGAAGACCCGCAGGTTCCGGACTTCCGGTTGCAGCCCCCCACCCCCCCACCCCCATCCCCCGGCATCACCCCCCCCACCTCCACCCCCACCCCCCCACCTCCAACCCCCTAGGAGCACCCCACACCCCCGCCCCCCGGGAGCACCTCCCACTCCCATCCCCACCCCCCAGGAGCACCCCCCATCCCACCCCCGCAGACGGCCGCCCGGCGGTCCTTCAGGGGCGGACAGCTACCTGGTCCAGCAGCCGGTAGACGCTGATGCCCTGGGTCTCCACCAGCAGCTCCCAGGCGGCCCCGGAGAGTGCGGGCCGCTGGAGCTCGGCGCAGGCCTCCCGGAACTGTTCCTCGGAGAAGGCGCCGGCCCCAGGCTCCATCCTTCCGCAGCAGCGGCCCCGGGGCCCGGAGGGGAGCGGGGACAGGCAGGGCTCCTGCTCGGAGGCGGGGACGAGAGAGTGGCCCAGCTCGATTGGCAGGGACCGGGGAAGGACCGGGACGCGGCTGGGGGCGGGGCCTCGGGAGGGCGGGACCGTGAGGAGCCTCGGGGTGGGGTGGGGGGCTCGAGGGGCGGGGCCTTGAGGGGCAGGCCTGGAGGTTTGGGCTGACGGAGGGCTGCGGAGAAAGGTAAGGAAATCGAACTAGAGAAAGGTTGGACTTGATCTGCGGAAACGTGGAGGGCTTAGGAAATGGGGAGGCTTTCAACAGGAAGAGAAAAGGAAGACACTGCTGCCATCTCAGAAACATCATTTCCGAACCTGCTTGCATGTCTCTCCTTTACTTTCTCTGAAGAAGGTTAGGGAAGGTCTCAGAGCAGTTTAGCAGAAGTGGGAGGTGAGATGGACAGAGTGGAAATGCTTGAACATCTCAGGGGTCAGATGCTAGAGCAATATTCCGTTTGCTCTGTTATGCACTTTAAAAGATTATTCTGAGAAGAGGTCCATGGGATTCCGCAGAAGGCTAAATTAGGGGTCCATGATACAAAAAAAGATAAAGAAACCTAATCCATAATCGTATGGTGCCACCACCGGGAGGGTGAAAGATGATCTAAAAAGGTATCATGTTGTCCATCCAGGATTTCTGCTGCTTGTATAATTTAGATCTTTTATAACTCAAAGACGTTTTTGTTCCCTCAAGTCCCTTTGTTTTACTATATTTCTTACCGCCACATTGTACTTTGGTTTGGATAAAGTGGACAGTTTAAATGTCAAATCAGATAACACCACATGGATGCCAGTAAACTCGCAACCCTTTCCTAATCTGTAAAATGGGGTAGTAAAATTGTGCCATCAGTTAGAATTGAGGAGGTGACCACATAAGATAAACATAGAACATGTTTGCACAGTGCCTATCAAAGTAAATGTTTATAAAAATTTCCACTTGCCTTACATTACTGTATTGAAATGTTTCTCTTTCTATACTTGAAAGGAAGACTTGAAGTTGATGGCAAACTCTACATTTATGCCCATTTCCAAGAAGAGAAATAAAATGAGACTTGGCAGCATAAATGAATTATGCCTTTATTCAATTCAGTGCTGGTTCTGTTCTGTTTCATGAGGATGGAAAGAGGGATGTGGTAGTTCCTGACACAAAATGCATGAAAGATCAGAGACTACTGTTTCTATAATGACTTTTAAGTTTAGTCATTTTATTAAAAAACGTATTTAGACTAAATTTCAATTGTTTGAAAAAGGAATTTCTTCAAAAACCATAGACTATGAAGTATTTTCATATATTGTCAAGGAATTCTATTTTTAAGGTGGATGTTGATGAGGCTCCTTTATATTTTATACCAGTTGATTAATGAAGACAACCATGAGGGTATAAATAGTATTATGAAAGATATAAGGTAGGAAGTTTAAATTGTATTTATTACACATGTTTAAAAGTGTGCTTATCTACTAAATTCAGAAGGTGAATGTATATATATTTGAGTATATTGAGATTTACAACAATGTTTATTTTATTACAGATAATGAAGGAAAGAATCATATTAGAAAATAATTTCTATTTTGTGGCAAAAGTCTGAAAAAGACTTGAAAGGGGTTCCAGAAAGACCTGTTTTTCTACAGGACTTGTCTGTTGTAATAGGCCAGCCTGTTTCCTTTGTGAAAAACACTTTCTAGAGGAATTTCCAACAGCAAGGCAAGTGAAGAATAATATATTTGGGGCTGCTGGGTGGCTCAGATGGTAAAGAATCCACCTCAATGCAGGAGACCCAGATTCAATCCCTTGGTTGGGGAGATCGCCTGGAGAAGGCCACGGCAACCCACACCAGTATTCTTGCCTGGGAAATCCCATGGACAGAGGAGCCTGGCAGGCTATGGTCCCTGGGTTTGCAAAGAGTCAGACACAACTGAGGGACTAACATTTTCACGTTTCAAAATCCAAAAGGACAAAAGTTCTAAGGGCTGGAGTTAGGTTCTAATCCTCTCACTGTGGCCTAAAGATGTGGTGCTGGGCCATAGCTGGTGGACATCTGGATCAGGGACTCCTTCACAAAGCCTGGTCCTCTAAGAGCTGCCACTTCCATTCTGTGAAACCAGAAAATTCCCTGCCTGTAGACCATGGAGTCTTCAAGGAAACTCATGCTTTTCTCGAAGCCCAAGGTAGAAAGAAACAAAAAGGCAACTGGGAGAAATCACACCCCAAGCCTATGCCAGAGATGGAATTTAAATTTACATTACCAGCAACTGCATGGGAGTCACAGGAGATAAATTAACACAAAAGACCTTTGAAACCCTGGGATTCTGCCAGAATCAAAGTCAGTGACACTTTCACAACTAGGACACATGAAATTACCCAAGAGAAAACAACGCATATAGATAACACACAAAAGATACATAGACACATGGAAACAAAGTGAAACTAAAACCCACAGAAGATGCATGTACAAAAAGTGAGTTACAAAGAACTGAGAAAACAACTCTCCATGTCAGAAAGTTAAAAGATGATCAGCCAACTGAACTGTGAGAACCAAAGAACCATGATAACAGACCGATATGAGAGTAATTATTGACTATGTATTCATAATATATGTAAATTCATTTAGAGGTAAAAGAAGGTCTAGAAATAGAACACTAATAGAAAGATAAATGAATTTGGAAAAGAACCAAACTATTTTTTACAAATGAAACTTCCACAATTAGAAGTGTGAAAGAGGAGGTAACATAGTTGTCCTGCCACAGTTCAAGAGGGAAATAAGAAGGTTACTATATGAGAAAATTCCCCAGAAAGCAACACAGAGATACAATACAGAGACATAAAGAAAACAAAAACATGAAAGATTAATTAAGAGACATGAAGCACACACTGAATAGGTAAAACATTTCTGACTGGAGTTTCACAAAAAGAGAATGGAGATGTTAGGATGGATGGGTGGGGAGATAGATAAATAGACACATGGAAACAAAGTGAAACTAAAATTCCAAACAGCAAAAAAACAGAAATAAGGCGGGCAGTGGCAGGGGTGGGGGTGGGGAGGCAAAGTCAGGGTTTTGTTTAGAAGTGGATAAGAGATATTAACTAATTGAGTCTCTTGTGAAAGTTAAATTTAATAGAATAAATTCTTGAAATGCATTAATAAAAGAAGAAGCCAGTAAAAATGGGCAAAAGATTTAAACAAACATTTCACCAAAGAATGTATACTAATGGCAAGTGAGAACATGAAAAGATACTCAACATCATTCATTATCAGGAGAATATAAATTAAAATCACATATGAAATATGAATATGCACCTTTTAGATAGCGAAAATTAAAAAGATTGACCAAAGTAAGTGTTGGCAAGGATGTGAAAGAAATAGAATTCTCCAGCATTGCTGGTGGGAATGGAAATGGAAAAAGCACTGTGGAAAACTGTTTGATAATTTCTTTAAAAGTTAAGGCAGCCTTCAGATTGGGAGAAAATAATAGCTAACAAAGAAACTAACAAATAATTAATCTCAAAAATATACAAGCAGTTCATGCATGCAACTCAATACCAGAAAAATAAACGACTCAATCAAGAAATGGACCAAAGAACTAAACAGACATTTCTCCAAAGAAGACATACAGATGGCTAACAAACACATGAAAAGATGCTCAACATCACTCATTAGTGTCTGTGTGTGTGTGTGTCTGTGTCTGTGTGTGTTAGTTGCTAAGTCGTGTCCAACTCTTTGCAACCCCATAGACTGTAGCCCACCAGGCCCCTCTGTCCATGGGATTTTTCCAGGCAAGAACACTGGAGTGGGTTGCCATTTCCTTCTCCATCAGTCATTATTAGAGAAATGCAAATCAAAATCACAATGAGGTACCATCTCACACCGGTCAGAATGGCTACTATCAAAAAATCTACAAACAATAAACGCTGGAGAGGGTGCAGAGAAAAGGGAACCCTCTTACACTGTTGGTGGGAATGCAAACTAGTACAGCCACCATGGAGAAAGTGTGGAGATTCATCTAAAAGCTGGAAATAGAACTGCCATATGACCCAGCAATCCCACTGCTGGGCATACACACTGAGGAAACCAGAATTGAAAGAGACACATGTTCCCCAATGTTCTTTGCAGCACTGTTTACAATAGCTAGGACATAGAAGCAACCTAGATGTCCACTGGCAGACAAATCGATAAGAAAGCTGTGGTACATATACACCATGGAATATTACTCAGCCATTAAAAAGAATACATTTGAATCAGCTCTAATGAGGTGGATGAAACTGGAGACTACTATACTGAGTGAAGTAAGTCAGAAAGAAAAACACCAATACAGTGTATTAACACATACATATGGAATTTAGAAAGATGGTAATGATGACCTTATATGTGAGACAGCAAAAGAGACACAGATATAAAGAACAGTCTTTTGGACTCTGTGGGAGAAGGCGAGGGTGGGATGATTTGAGAGAATAGCATTGAAACATGTATATTACCATATGTGAAACAGATCACCAGTCCAGGTTTGATGCATGAGACAGGGTGCTCAGGGCTGGTGCACTGGGATGACCCTGAGGGATGGGATGGGAGGGAGATGGGAGGGGGGTTCAGGATGGGGGACATGTACACCCGTGGCTGATCCATGTCAATGTATGGCAAAAACTATTATAATATTGTAATTAGCCTCCAATTAAAATAAATTAAAAAAAATAGTTAAACATACAACCTACCATATAATCTACCATTCCATCCCCAGATATTTCTCCAAGAGAAAAAACTACCATTGCTCATATTGACGTAAATGTTCATAGCATCTTAAGTTGTAATAGCCAAAAACTGCAAGCAATTACAATGTCCTTCAATGGGTGAATTGATAAAAACAAATTGTGATATATCCACTGATGAATTACTACTCAGCAATACACTTTTCTTAATTAATTAATTAATTTTAATTGGAGGCTAATTAATTTACAATATTGTAGTGGTTTTTGCCATATAATGACATGAATCAGCCATGGGTATACATGCAATACACTTTTAAATGATTAATATATATGTATGAGTTCATTACAATCCCTAAGAAAGGCAATGCCAAAGAATGCTCAAACTTCACAATTGCACTCATCTCACATGCTAGCAAAGTAATGCTCAAAATTCTCCAAGCCAGGCTTCAACAATACGTGAACCGTGAACTTCCAGATGTTCAAGCTGGTTTTAGAAAAGGCAGAGGAACCAGAGATCAAATTGCCAACATCTGCTGGATCATCAAAAAAGCAAGAGAGTTCCAGAAAAACATCTGCTTCTGCTTTATTGACTATGCCAAAACCTTTGACTGTGTGGATCACAATAAACTGTGGAAAATTCTGAAAGAGATGGGAATACCGGAACATCTGACCTGCCTCTTGAGAAATCTGTATGCAGGTCAGGAAGCAACAGTTAGAACTGGACATGGAACAACAGACTGGTTCCAAATAGGAAAAGCAGTATGTCAAGGCTGTAAACTGTCACCCTGCTTATTTAACTTATATGCAGAGTACATCATGAGAAACGCTGGGCTGGAGGAAGCACAAACTGGAATCAAGATTGCTGGGAGAAATATCAATAGCCTCAGATATGCAGATGACATCACCCTTATGGCAGAAAGTGAAGAAGAACTAAAGAGCCTCTTGATGAAAGTGAAAGAGGAGAGTGAAAAAGTTGGCTTAAAGCTCAACATTCAGAAAACTAAGATCATGGCATTCAGTCCCATCACTTCATGGCAAATAGACGGGGAAACAGTAGAAATGGTGGCAGATTTTATCTTTTTGGGCTCCAAAATCACTGCAGATGGTGACTGCAGCCATGAAATTAAAAGATGCTTGCTCCTTGGAAGAAAAGTTATGACCAACCTAGATAGCACATTAAAAAGCAGAGACATTGCTTTGCTAATGAAGGTCCATCTAGTCAAGGCTATGGTTTTTCCAGTAGTCATGTATGGATGTAAGAGTTGTACTATAAAGAATGCTAAGTGCCAAAGAATTGATGCTTTTGAGCTGTGATGTTGGAGAAGACTCTTGAGTGTCCCCTGGACTGCACGGAGATCCAACCAGTCCATCCTAAAGGAAATCAGTACTGAATGTTCACTGGAAGGACTGATGTTGAAGCTGAAACTCCAATACTTTGGCCACCTGATTGGAAGAACTGACTCATTTGAAAAGACACTGATGCTGGGAAAGATTGAAGGCGAGAAGAGAAGGGAACGACAGAGGATAAAATGGTTGGGTGGCGTCACTGACTCAATGTACATGAATTTGAGTAAAGAGTTGGTGATGGACAGGGAAGCCTGGCGTGCTGCAGTCCATGTGGTCGCAAAGAGTCAGACACAACTGAGCGACTGAACTGAACTGAAGTGATGAGTTCATGTGCAGATGTATGTGTAATATATAATATCATATTATAAATATAATGCAATATGTGACATATTGTATAAATCATTCAATTCAGAGTAAAGTAGCATATAATTGCAACTTTTGTTAAAATTGTGTAACCTATAAATAAAATGTAAAGGTGATAAAAACAACTGATAAATTTAGGTAAAGGTAGTGATATTTCTTATTCTATTCCTTCAAATATTTTATATACATGAAATTATTCAAAATACAAATTTTGAGAAAACCCATCTGTATGTGTTTATGTGAGATATAACTAAAATAAATTACACAGAAGATGTAGAGGTAATGTTATGAAAAAAAATACATGTTAGCCTCAAACTAAAGAAAACTGATGTGGCTATAAAAATATCAGACGAAACAGGCTTTAAGGCAAGAAAAAAAGAAGTTCATGAGTTAAAAGTTAAAGGACAGAACTTTTCAGAAGTTCTGAATGCCTAAATTTATATTCATTTCACAGTATAATCTCAAATACATAAGGGGAAAATGTCACCAGTACAGTCTTCCCTCAGTATCTGGGGGATTGAGTCTAAGACCCTTAAAGATACCAAAACCTGCAGATACCCACATCCCTTACATGAAATGGTATACTATTTGCGTATAACCTATGCACATCCACACATATACCTTAAGTTATCTTTAGTTTACTTGTAATGCCTAATACTATGTAAATGCTACAGAAAGAGCTGCCTGTGTTTAGCATTTTCAATTTTTTCTTTTTGATACTTTCTGGAATTTTTTTTTATGTTTTCAATATGAGGTTAATTGAAATCAAGGAAACTCATGGATATGAAGGGCTCACTGTACGAGGAGAAATTGGCAACCTCACAATCACAGTGGGACATTCTAAAGGCTCTTTTCTAGGAAACAGACTGATCAAATAGACAAAAAATTTGTAAAGATATGAAAGGCTTGAGCATACAGTTTATATACTTGATATAAAGGGTATTTATAGAACCTCATAGCCAATAAATAGAACACACATTACTTACAAACTCTCATAAAATATTCATTAAAGTTGATGATTCCCTAAGTCACAAAGGATATTTTCAACCAAATGGAAACACTCTATATCATTCTCTGGTGACAGTGTAAAAGACAAAAGAAGGGAAGAAAAAGGAAACAAAAGTAGCCCATCTCTTCCCACCCCCACCCCATATATTTGAAAACAAAACAAAACAAACACACACTTATTCTAGGGACTTAACCAGCAGTTAATCCCCTGCATCAAATTCCTTTGTGCTTAAAATAAATAGAAACTTCTTCTTTCCTGCACTTACTCTTGACTGACTATTGTTTACATTAAAACACAGGAACTCCTGTTCAGTTGTATACTACACATAAATCAAAACCCAACATATAAATTGGTAGAAGACATTTGTTACTCACAAAGCCAATCAAGGATCAATATTGATAATATATGCAGAACTAGGAATCAGTGAAAAAAACTGAAATAACAAAATTGGAAATGTGAACAGGGAGAAAACCCACACAGCATAAGAACACATTAAAAGCGGCTAAGTTTCCATAGCAACTGGAGAAATGCAAAATAAAGTACATCATTAATAGTTTACATTAAATTGTCAAAAACTAAAAAATTAGGTGTTGGTGAATATAGAGGGAAACGATAGCTCTGACAAAGTGTTCTGGTTAAAATGTAACTGATAGTATGAAACACAAATTGAAAAGGTCAATTAAATGTGAGGATTACACATACTGTATGTCCAGCAGTTGCATTCCTATTAGTATACTTGCTGCTACTGCTAGGGCTAAGTCGCTTCAGTCGTGTCCAACTCTGTGCGACCCCATAGACGGCAGCCCACAAGGCTCCCCCATCCCTGGGATTCTCCAGACAAGAACAATGGAGTGGGTTGCCATTTCCTTCTCCAATGCATGAAAGTGAAAAGTGAAAGTGAAGTCGCTTCCAGGCTCCTCCGTCTATGGGATTTTCCAGGCAAGAGTACTGGAGTGGTAGTAAACTTGAGAGAACTGTTAATATTGCATAAAAAATTCACATTGTTTTAATGGCAAAAAGAAAAAAAAATGTTGATAAAACATAATGACGATCTACCAACCAGAAAATCAATAAATAAATTGTGGTCTATTCATTATACATCTTTTAAAATTAAAGGAAAAAATCTGTATATCATGGACAAATCATGAAAATACTGATGAATAAATAACAAGCTATAGAAGGATGTAAAGAGTAAGATACTTAATAGTGTTTACAGACCATAAATTTGCCCTGAAAACTGTGAATGTGAATGAGAAGGATACTGTTAACTTCAGCAATAACTGTAACATTTTATTTCTTTAAAAAATTATGAGGCAAATAAGGAACAATATTAATATGTATGCTGGATGGTGGGTTCAAGAATGTTATCCTCTACACTTAACAGTAATTCTCAAAATTCTCTAAGCTAGGTGCGTGAATTAAGAACTTCACATATGTGAAGAATCAACAATACATGAATTGAGTACTTCCAAATGTTCAAGCATGATTTAGAAAAGGCAGAGGAACCAGAGATAAAATTGCCAACATCTATTGGATCATAGAAAAAGCAAGAGAGTTCCAGAAAAAATATCTACTTCTGCTTCATTGACTATGCTAAAGCCTTTGACTGTGTGGATCACAACAAACTGTGGAAAATTCTGAAACAGATGGGAATACCAGACCACCTTACCTGCCTCCTGAGAAATCTGTATGCAGGTCAAGAAGCAACAGTTAGAACCAAACATGAAACAACAGACTGGTTCCAAATTGGGAAAGGAATACTTCAAGACTTTATATTGCCATCCTGATTACTTAACTTATATGCAGAATACATCTTGTGAAATTCTGGGATGAATGAAGCACAAACTGGAATCAAGACTGCCTGCTGAAATATCAATAACCTCAGATATCAGATGATACCACCCTTGTGGCAGAAAGTGAAGAGGAACTGAAGAGCCTCTTGATAAAAGTGAAAGAGGAGAGTGGAAAAGTTGGCTTAAAACTCAACATTCAAAAAATGAAGATCATGACATCCGGTCCCATCACTTCATGGCAAATAGATAGGGAAACAATGGAAACAGTGACAGACTTTCTTTTCTTGGGCTCCAAAATCACTGCAGATGGTGACTGTAGCCACGAAATTAAAAAGACACTTGCTCCTTGGAAAAAAGCTATGACAAACCTAGACAGCATATTAAAAGCAGAGACATTACTTTGCCAACAAATGTCCATCTGGTCAAAGCTATGGTTTTTCCAGTAATCATGCATGGATGTGAGAGTTGGACCATAAAGAAAGCTGATGAAGACCATATGAAGACAATAAAGAAAGGAGAAGAATTGATGATTTTGAACTGTGGTGTTGGAGAACTTGAGATTCCCTTGGACTGCAAGGAGATCAAACCAGTCAGTCCTAAAGGAAATCAGTCCTGAAAAATCATTGGAAGGACTGATGCTGAAGCTGAAGCTCCAATACATTGGCCACCTGATGCGAAAAGCTGACTCCTTAGAAAAGACCCTGATGCTGGGAAAGATTGAAGGCAGGAAGACAAGGGGATAACAGAGGATGGGATGGTTGGATGCCATCACTGACTCAATAGACATGAGTTTGAGCAAGCTCCAGGAGTTGGTGATGGACAGGGAAGCCTGGTGTGCTGCAATCCATGCAGTTTCAAAGAGTTGGACATGATTGAGCAACTGAACTGAACTGAACACTTCTGTATATTTGAAATTTGTGCAATTTAAACAAATAAAAGAAATAATTCCAATAAAGTTATGATACTATAATTGTCATTAATAATAGCAGAAGAAAAAGAAAAACACGATTCTGAGATACTATGAAAAATGAATGAATAATGAGTGTTCACCAATGCCTAACTATGCACAGGGAACAAAGTTAGCCTTTACCTATTGTGATTGATCAGTGTTCTTGGTTTTATTTTTAGGTGGGAGACTAAAGGAATATGTGTTCTTATTCACTAATAAAAGGTGTTAGGCACCAAGCAACTGAAAAGTTAATGAAATGTATTATATCATAGACAAAAACATCTGTGTAAAGATCAGAACTACTTTCCTTGGGACATTTTTCACAGTACTAATTTGGTTTGTGGATTTCCAAGACAGAGTCATGGTCATGAAAACTAGCTTTGCAATTAAAAAATTTGGGTTCTAGTCTTTAAGAATCAGGCAAGTCACTTCAATTTTTTAAACTTGATTACATAACAGTAATATAAATATAATAATACAAATGAAAGCATTCTGTAAAGTGAAAGTAAACACTTATGAAGCATGTTACCTCAGAGTGTGTTCAGTCACCAAGTCATGTCCAATTCTTTGCAACTCTATGGACTGTGGCAAGCCAGGCCTCCCAGTCCCTCACCATCTCCCAGAGTTTGACCAAGGCCACGCCCATTGAATCAGTGATGCCATCCAACCAGCTCATCCTATATTGCCCTCTTCTCCTTCTCCTTTCAATCTTTCCCAGCATCAGGGTCTCTTCCAGTGAGTCAGCTGGTTGCATCAGATGGCCAAAGTATTGGAACTTCAGCTTCAGCATCACTCCTTCCAGTGAGTAGTCAAGGTTGATTTCCTTTAGGATTGACTGGTTTGATTTCCTTGCTGTCCAAGGGACTCTCAAGGTTCTTCTCAAGTGCCAGAGTTCAAAAGCACCAATTCTTTTGAATTCCTTTGAAGGCACTCTGCCTTCTATATGGCCCAACTCACATCCGTACATGACTACTGGAAAAAATCATAGCCTTGACTATATGGACCTTTGTTGGCAAAGTGATGTCTTTGCTTTTTAATACAGTGTCTAGGTTTTTCATAGTTTTCCTGCCAAGAAGCAATGGGCTTCTAATTTCATGGCTGCAGTCAGCATCTGCAGTGAGTTTAGAGCCCAGGAAGAGGAAATCTGTCACTTCTTCCACTTTTTCCCCTTCTATTTGCCATGAAGTAATGGGATCTGATGCCAAGATCTTATTTTTTTTGATACTGAGTTTTAAGCTGGATTTTTCACTCTCCTCTTTCACCCTCATCAAGAGGCTCTTTAGTTCTTCTCTTTCTGCCATTAGAGTGGTATCATCTGCATATCTGAGGCTGTTGATATTTCTCTAGTGATCTTGATTCCAGCTTGTAACTCATCCGGTCCGGCATTTCACAAGATGTGCTCTGCATATAAGTTAAATAAACAGGGTGACAATGAACAGGCTTGTCATACTCCTTTCACAATTTTTAACCAGTCAGTTGTTTCATATAAGGTTCTTACTGTTGCTTCTTGACCTGCATACAGGTTTCTCAGTGGTTAATTCTAACTTCTATAGCTGAGCTGATGTTAATCTGTTTCAAAGGCCATCCAAATCAAATTTGTTTTATTCTATTCAACTTGTAACGTTGAATGTCTGCTCCTACTAAAATACTCAAGAGTTTTATCTTGCTAGGGCAAAGAAGTAGCCAAGTACAGTGATGAGCCTGTTGTCAGGCTCCAGAGCTCCTATCGTAGTAATCTGTTCATTGGTTAAGAGTAGATTAAGTCTGCTGAATACCTGTTGTAACAGAAACTGTGTTAAGGGTTTTTGTTTAATCTTTACAATACCAGTTTTAAAATCTATTACACTCTCCAGATTTTACATAAAGAAACTGAAGTTTAGAAAGGCAAAGAAACTTGTCCAAGTTCACATGAGTAGGTCAGAGGCAGAGCTGAGGTTTGGAGCCAGTTCTGTTCAATTCTAGAACCTATTTCTCGTCTCTAGGTCACTCGTTACTGATATGGGGTCTATTGATGTGAAGCAGAGAACATAACTTCTAGTCCAATTAGCTCTGCAAGCATTTTTATGCCTAAAAGACTGCAATGAATCATAGCTGTAAAACTATAAAATTTAATACTGAAGAAGAATTTAGATATCACCCTTAGTTTATTCTTTTACTTATTTGCATACTCATTTTTTACAGATGTTTATTGATCAATATTTATCAAAGTGCCTACATTAAAAGATAAAAGAATAAAATTCAATAATAAATAAATAAGAATTCTCCTTAAGTACTGATCCCCTGGAGGGAATGGCTACCCACTCCAGTATTCTTGCCTGGAGAATCCCATGGACAGAGGAGGCTAGTGGGCTACAGTCCATGGGGTTGCAATGGGTCAGACATAACTGAGTAACTAAACAAGAACAGCAACATGAGATTTTATGCTTTCATGGCTATAACAGCTATTATAGGGTACAAAGATGCATGAGATGCAAATTCTTATCTTTAGCTTGCTGTTCACAAGAACACAACTTATTACAGAAAGTAGTTTGTGTATGTTACATATTATCTAGTCCACCACTGCTATAGATGAGAAAATTGAAGTATAAAGAGGTAATACCTTGAATAACAACTCGATTATCCAGTTTGTCAAATCACGTTGTCACCGATCCAGTGAAGACCAAGGGTCCCTAGTGTATTCCACCTGCTAATATAAACATAATGTACACAAATCAGCTGCTAGGAAAGGGAGTTTATAGTTTTGCTTGTTAAAATAAATAACTTATGTGAACTTTATTAAATGTAAGTGATAGTTCAAAAAACTAGATCTGTTTGACTCCTGAAAGGGATCAGAGAATAAACTTATGTGCCATCTTCCTTCCAGTAAGGGAATTCAGAGACTAGCTGGAAGTATTGTATTACAAAGTCCCTTCCGTTGGCCTGACTAATCACCACAGGGGATGTTTCAGGCCAAGTCTAGGGTTTCACTTCAGTTGTGATCCCCAGACTGAAAAGCCACACTCTCATATTAATCGGCATAAAAACTGGTGCCTTGAAACTTGCCTCAGAGTAGACACTCAAGTTTGGAATCTAAAGCCTGACTGGGATTGTAGACCATGTTCTTCTTAACTTCTACCAACTTAATTTAGACCATTTCCACCTGGAAAAGGTCTTATTCAGGTCCTCTCTGCTCACTGTCTCACTAGGATTACATGTCCATGAGGGTAGATCAGATTTCTTTGGAAGTTAAGAAACCTTACAATGATACTACTCTCTTTCCTTCAAAACCAAAGTATGATTTTTCAAGTTTTTGCCATTTGTACTTCCCACATGTGAGCTGGGATCTTTCCACTTCTTGCTATCTGCACTTTTCACCTCGCCAAAGCCACACGACTTCTCCTGATGTCCTAGTGACCTGCTGATGGTCTCCCTGCCGGAGTCCACTCCTGACACAGAGGCACAGAGAACTATATTAAAGTGCCCAGTCATCCTGTGATCCCACCCGACCCCCTGGCCTCCTGGTAACCATTCCTCGGCTTCAGGGTGCAGTAAATACCATTAACATTTCTTCCCCTGGCCTGTAGAGTCCTCTGCCATCTGATTGGCCCTTCCTGTGTCTCCATCCCCATCTTCTCCACCCTCCCTTAAGTCACTAGGCCACAGTCTGCTGTTCTTTAGTTTCCAGTTATACCAAGTGTCTCCTCACCTCAGAAATGTGGCCCTCACTCTTTTCTCTGCCTCAGATGCTCTCCCGACACTCTTCACTCATTCCTATCTTTTGGATTTCAGCCTAAATCTTCCTTCTAGAGACTCCTCCTCAGCCTCTTTTATTTGTTATCTCAGCCACTTACCTTTTTTCCTATACAAAATTTACTCCCTCAGTGAGGAGAGTAGAAAAGCAATGAAAAGTAAACAAATAGGTGCTATTCACTCTCCAAAAATATTTACCTGTAGTTAGTTGAACACATGCCTTCTCCATCAGAGCATAAGCCCAACAGCAGAGACCTGTCTATCCTTTCCACCACTGCATCCCCAGTTATAAGCACATACCTGCACATAAATAGGGCTTCCCTGCTGGCTCAGCTGGTAAAGAATCTGCCTGCAATGTGGAGACCTGGGTTCAATCCCTGGGTTGGGAAGTTCCCCTGAAGAAGGGAACAGCCACCCACTCCAGTATTCTGGCCTGGAGAATTCCATGGACTGTGTAGTCCATGGGGTCACAAAGAGTCGGACGCAAGTGAGCAACTCTCACTTTCACACATAAATATCTGCTGAGTGAATTAATATAAGAATTCTTTCGATCCTCCTATATATTCACATGTGTATATATATGAATATGAATTGTATAATACATTATTTTGTCAGTTCCGTTAGTTTTTAAATTGTTCTCAGTTTTCTACATAGACAATCCTATTGTCAGGAGTGGGGAAGATAAATGCTTCATAGCTTATCCAATAACTATACCAATTATTTTCCTTTCCCATGTTATCATATAGACTGAAACATCTGAGGAGATGCCTCCAGCTCCATCATGGGAAATAGAATAAACCAGCAGGGAGAGCTCCAGACCCCCAATCTTGCCTCAAAAATAAGAACTAAGCTTTTTTTTGGTTTTCTAATTGCTTTGCAAAAGAGTTATGAGGGGAAAAGGGTTCCACTCTCAAAACTAAACTTGAAAATCACTGGGCTAGAACTTCTGGAACAATATAAACAGTGGTATCCCAGTCATCCTTGTTTTTTTAGAAATGATCATTTACTGACTATTTAATATGAGTCAGGTACAAACTCTATGCATTGTATATCAGTATTTCTCTTTAACAAATAGTTTTTAAAAGACTAAGTGAAATGTCCATAGATGCAGAGAAAGTAAGTACTACAGTGATGATTCAAATTCAAATCTTTCTAATTCTAGCCATTTCTCATAACTACAAAGTTAAATAAGGCCTTATATAGGGAGATTTTGAAATACTTTCTCCCCTTTAGTAATTCAAGAAATTGTATTTTCTAAAAAACAGCCACGACAATATCTCTCATCCCACATAGGCTCCTATGACGTGACTGTGACAGCACACCATCGGGAGGTAGTGCCTACGGCCCCTCATTGTAAGCCGGGGCGCCCTCTGCCCACGCCCGGAAGTGATGCTCTGTTAACTCCCAGGACCAGGTCACAAAGAGAATACTGCTTCCGGTTCCGCTGGAGGCTTGCCTCAGTTTCTAGACACCATGAAGTGAGGAAGCACAAGAAGCCTTGGCGGGGATCCAAAGGCCCTAGCCCACAGCCCGGGCTGAATTCCTGGCTGGCAGACAGGTGAAACTAGCTTGCCAGTCATGCAAGTGCATCAACTTGAAAGTAGATCCTCTAACCCATCCTTCCCATACTCTGTTGAGTTGCCCCAACAAACACTGCATGGAGCAGAGATGAGCTGGTTTTACTGAGTCCTGCTTAAGTTGCAGATACACAAGCAAAACAAATACTGGTTGTTGCTTCAAGCCACTAAGCTTTGGGGTGGTTTGTTAAGCAGCAATGTGCTGGGCCTGCCGGCTAGATGAACAGGTCGAGGACGCAATCACCAGAGCACCTGAGAAATAAAAGACTAGGAAAGATGGGGTTGAGAGGGACGGAGTCAGCTTGTGACTGATTCCGACGACTTTATTGAAGGGTAACATACATATATATACTAACAGGATTCACCAAATTTTAGATCAAAGACTTGCATACGTGCAGAACTGCAGACACTAGTTTTAGCTCAGGAGTTTTATCTTAACTCCAGCAGAGCATGGCACCAGCGTCTTACAATCAGGTAAAGACTACCTAGACATAAGCCATTCACAGGAGCCCGATAATCTTATCAGAGTCAGGAAAATGGGCAAATGGTGGCTGCAGCGATTTCCTTGAGGGAGGTGAGAAAGGCCAATTTGCACTTTAACAAATCAGGGGTGGCGGGACAGAGAGGGACTTCTTGATCTCTCTCAGGGCCGAGAAGGGGCCTGAGCAGTCAGGCCGGCTCCCCGCATCTCCCCCTTTTCTTTTGACTAATGGCCATTATATCTCCCTCGAAGGAAATGGCCGCATTTGCAAATGGGAAAACATCAGCAATCTTTTATTTATCATCTCAGATATGCATTGACAAATGCAAGGGCCAAAACACAGCAATAACAATATGCATATAATGATGAAAATTATAGATTTCCACCAACCACTATGAAACCAGGCAGATATCTGACTCCAAATGCTGGAGTCAGAAAAATCCATAGTGGCTACTTATTGTTTCATATCTTCTAAAGCATCAGAAACATTTGAGGAATAATCAGGAATATATACACAACACTCCATTTTTATTAAGGCACATGTTCCCCCTTGAGAGGCTGTTAGAATATCCAGAGCCATACGATTTTGTAGAACGGCTTTTCTCATCTGTTTTTGTTCTTCATTAAGAGCCTCTAAAGCTCTTCTAGTATCTGTCAAAGCTTGTTTTGTAAAATTGTTCAAAGCCTCTACCCTGAGCATAATATCAGTGGCTCCTAAAGAGGGCACAAAAATTGAGGCTAAATAATCATACCAATGAAAAACAGAGCGTGACCACCGGGCTTTAACATAAGGTAAATTAACAGGTTGACTAATTTTTTGCTTATGAATTCTCCCAGGGGCAAACACAAACCCTAGGGTACATCTCCCCACCCATCCTACAGGGAGCCAGGGCCAAAGGTTGTATCCACAAATCCATCGAGTGTTATTTGGGGCTACCCATCTTATACCAGGGCTATTTTCCCAATCTGTCCCTGGCCAAATAACAGACTTGTTGACAATAAACGTTACATCCATTACAGTCTTACATTTGTGGGTAGGCAATAGTCCCATATGTTTCATGTGATATCCTGGAAATTCTCAGCCTCCAAATGTTGGTACATGAGTCTTTTGCTCCCAGCAAATGTCAGCAGGGGTCAGTAGCTGTCCTTTTTCAGGGGTCATCCAGAAATATTCATCCCAAACTTGGTAGTAGTCACCCTCACATCGATTAAAATCATTAGGAGAAGAAACAGATCTATTTTCGTAACATAAGTACGCATTAACACTCATGCATCTGCTGATTTGTCGGGAGAAGATTCCTCTGCTGTAAAGTCAGCCAACCTAATTGCTGATTCAGTAATCTCCTCCGTCTGGTGTACCAGCCTTTCCAGGAACCAGCGCGGTGCTTCGGCATCCTGTGGAAAAACACATACCCGACCCCTCCCCCAAATTAACACGGGATCTGGGTCATGCCAGTGGGTCTTTCCACAAGACCATCGGCTTTCTGCTGGAAATCTGAGGGTCCTAAAATCTCTGCGCAGCTGAATGTCCTTCTTTATCTAAAATTGAAAAATTTAAAATATATAAAGCGTGATTAAGGTAATTTCTGGGTAGAAGGGGGTAGAGCTCCCCCCTCTGTATTTTTTGAAGCTGTAGTTTCAAAGTTTGATTAGCACGTTCCACGATGCCTTGACCCTGTGGATTATAAGGAATGCCTGTTTTTAGGGTGATAGAAAAAGAGGAACAAAAATTTTTGAAAGCAGAGGAAACATAGCCGGGGCCATTATCAGTTTTTATAATCTTTGGCGTGCCTAAAACGGAAAAAGCATAAAGACAATGTGAGATAGAATGTTTTGCAGCTTCACGAGTCGGTAAGGATGCCACTATATATCCTGAAAAGGTGTCAATAGATACATGAACGTACTTTAAACGACCAAAGGAAGGGACATGAGTGACATCCATTTGCCAAAGATGATTCGGTAGAAGCCCGTGAGGATTAACGCCAAGATGTGGAACTGGAAGAAACTTAGGGCAAACAGAACAAGATTTAACTATTTGTCGTGCAGTCTCTCGAGGGATTTGAAACTGCAAACGAAGAGTATTACTATTCTGGTGATGTAGCGCATGTGACTGCTGTGCTGCTTCCACCTGTGAAAGAAAAACTCTAGTGTGAGAATCAGCCATCTGATTTCCCATAGATAGACGTCCAGGAAGCCCAGTGTGGGCACGTAAATGTCCAAAGAAGCAGGGTAAGGTGCGCTGTTGCAGCAGAGACTGAATTGAACGTAACAAATGTTGAATGTTAGAATTCACAGTAGAAATAAAGGGAACAGTTTCTATATATTGCAAAGCATGAGCAATGTATTTGCTATCAGTAAACAAATTAAAAGACTGTGAGGAATATCGTGAGCATACTTTATGAACGGCTGAAAGTTCTACTTCTTGAGCCGATGTATAGTTCATCTGCCAGGAGAAAGGGGTATCATTAACCACAAAGGCAGCAGTTCCATTGGAGGATCCATCAGTAAAGATCATAAGAGCATCTTGAATAGGAACATTAGAAACATTCTTTGGAAAAATAAATGAATGCTGGCTGGCAAAATGCAAAAGTTTATCAGAAGGTAAATGATTAATAATTTGACCTGTAAAGGAGGAAAAGGCCAAAGCCCACGAGTCATTAAACTGAAAAAGCCATTCCTGCTGTTCTTTGGTATAGGGCACATAAATGTAAGCAGGATCGGCTCCCAACATTTCTCTGGAAAGACGCCTTCCTTTGGCAACGAGGAGGCTAATGAAATCAAAAAAAGGAGTAAGAACTTTTGAAGGCGATACAGGTAAATGGATCCACTGTAAGGGAGCATTTTGATATAACACTGCCGTCGGGGTATGTTTAGAGGGAAACACATATAGTCCCCACAGTTGAGAAAAATCACAGTAGGTAGCAAAATGTTGACAGAGGGCCTCTTCAACCAATGCCAGAGCAGCTTGCCCTTCATCATTTAATATTTTAGGGGAGGAAGGGTCAGTTGTTGATTGAGGTCTCTAAATTGTCTTTCCTCCATTAGCATGTCAAAAGTAACCTGCAGCCCATTGGGGCAGTTACGGTCTTCAATGATGTTACAGACCTCGCTGTATTTTTGAGCGCCACAAGAGATAATCACCTCCTGAGAGACAGGCTCGCGCAACAGCCTTCCAATCATTAGGAGGCAAGTATTGAGATGAAAGACTTTCAATTATGGCTAGAGTAAACGGCGCAGTAGGCCCGTATTGAGCGCAAGCTTGTTTCAGTTGTTTAAAAGGCAGAGGCTCATGATACCTCCGATGATTAGCATCTTGAAAAACAGGGAAAATCATAGAATATCCCTCAAGATTTTCACCCTGTTCTCGGGCTGTTTTCACAGCCATTTGTAGTGGTGAAAGTACTGGCCTTTTTAGGCTAGATGGAACATATACTGGCGCTGTTGGAATCAAAGGCGCTTCTGCGAGAGGAGGGGGAGGGAGCGGGACGGGCGGCGGCAGCGGGTCAGGATCTAAACCGGCTATAACAGATGGCGTTTTAGAATGCAACGGCTTAGTTGTATTTATGGGCGATAAGTCTAGTTGTTCCATTCTCTGAGATATGGATGTTAGCATCTCTCTAAGTTCAGAAAAAGGGGAGCCTTGGTCTTTATTCTTTTGTTGAGTTACTATAAAGGCATCCCATCCTTCTTTGTCATGCTCAAAAGCCTGCTCTTTTAAATCATCTTCCTCATCAGGAGAAAGTTCCGAATCTGAGTCTTGTTCCAGAACAGTAGTCTCATTATCATTTTTTCTGGAACCTGAAACAATTGGGGAGTCATATATGTGCTCTGCTACCCGTTGGGGGGCACCTGAACACTTGGGTGTTATAAGTTTCAAGGCTGTTTCAAGTTTCCTACTCTCGTGTTCTGGGTTTAAGCAATCTCTTATTAGAGTCCATAGAGAATAAGCATCAAGAGGAACTTTGTCTGGTCCACAGAGGGTATAAACTGTTTGAATTTGTTCTCCCACCTTTACCCAAGTTTCAAGGCTAATAGTTCCTTCCTCTGGGAACCAAGGACAAGTTTCCTCCACAAAGACAAGAAATCTTTCTAGTTTCTGTTTAGACACAGAAATTCCTCTAGCTTTTAGCATAGTTTTTAACATAGAAACAAAGAACTGCCTACTATTACTTTGCCCCATAATTTTTACTCTCAACTATATACCCTCTCCACCCACAGTTTTCCAACGATACCTGAATAGGTGAGGCTTTCTCCCGGGATCACTTTCAATATTTTTGGGTGGCTGTGCGGTGGGATCCGCCCATGTCCCTCGTTCTGGCGCCACTTGCCGGGCCTGCCGGCTAGATGAACAGGTCGAGGACGCAATCACCAGAGCACCTGAGAAATAAAAGACTAGGAAAGATGGGGTTGAGAGGGACGGAGTCAGCTTGTGACTGATTCTGACGACTTTATTGAAGGGTAACATACATATATATACTAACAGGATTCACCAAATTTTAGATCAAAGACTTGCATACGTGCAGAACTGCAGACACTAGTTTTAGCTCAGGAGTTTTATCTTAACTCCAGCAGAGCATGGCACCAGCGTCTTACAATCAGGTAAAGACTACCTAGACATAAGCCATTCACAGGAGCCCGATAACCTTATCAGAGTCAGGAAAATGGGCAAATGGTGGCTGCAGCGATTTCCTTGAGGGAGGTGAGAAAGGCCAATTTGCACTTTAACAAATCAGGGGTGGCGGGACAGAGAGGGACCTCTTGATCTCTCTCAGAGCCGAGAAGGGGCCTGAGCAGTCAGGCCGGCTCCCTGCAGCAATGGATAACTAAAACAGAAGACATACATTCTATACACCAGAAAAGGTGAAAAAATTCTGCTAACGCTCAGGTTTTTGAATATACAGATTATATATATTAGTATCAAGAACAAAAAAACATTGACAAAGCAAAAAGACAACCTACTGAATGGGGGAAAATATTTGCAAATCGTATGACTGATAAGGGTTAATATCCAACATGTATATAAACAGCTCATATAACTCAACATTAAAAAAAAAAAAAAAACCTCAGTTGAAAAATGAGCAGTAGAACTGAATAGACATTTTGCAAAGAGGAAATGCAGGTGGCTAATAGGCACATGAAAAGATGCTCACCTTCAGTAATCATCTAGGAAATGCAAATCAAAACCTCAATGAGATATCACCTCACACCTGTCAGAATGGCTATCATCCAAAAGAACAGAAATAACAAATGTTGGCAAGGACATGGGAAAAAGGGAGCCTTGTTACACTATTGGCAGGAATGTACTTTGGTGCAGCCACTGTGGAAAACAGTAAGGAGATTACTAAAAAAAATAAAAATAGAATTACCATATGATCCAGCAATTCCACTCCTGGGTGTATATCAAAAAAAAAAAAAAAAAAAAACCACTAGTTCAAAAAGACAAATGCACTCCAATGTTCACAGCAGCATTATTTATAACTGCCAAGATATGAAAACAACCTAAGTCTGTCAACAGATGAAAGGATAAAGAAGATGTGGTACTGGTGAGGGGCTGACCCTCAACGTCACCTGCCCACCATGGGGCTGGCCCTGGCCTGCCTTGCCTGTCTCAGAGGGCCAGGATAAACACAGCAGTGATGCTGACGCTGGCAAGCAACCTGAAGCGCGAGGACAGTCTCTAAAGTCCTGGGAGTCAGCCACAGCCTCTGACTCCACTCGGGGGTTTCTGTGACAGACAGGCTGTGTGTTCAAGAGTCTGCAGAACTTGAAGCTGATTTACCTTATAAGTGTAAAGTGCATTTTTCTGACCCAAGAAAGCTGCATTCTTTACAGCTCTCACCCCAGATAAGGGTTACTAACAGGTTGGAAATTTTCAGTTTGAAGCTGAGGTTTTCGATGCATACAACACGGTGCCTCCCAAAGTGAACTGCTTGACCCAGGTCTGGCAACCCCAACTCCACTGGGAAACGTGAGATACGTCTCAGGGCACTGACTGGGCCCCCAGAAGGACGCTGAAGGATGTTGTTTGGGGACTAAACTCTTTGTTTACTGATGCTTTGAATTTTGGTGATCCACTGGATATAGAAGCTGCAGTACATCATTTGGGGGACAAGGAGGTCTTCCAGAATAAAGGGGAAGACTACACGAAGCGCTACACCAGAGGATACGGGGAGAGGACTGCAGGGCCCTGGAATATGCCTTAGAAGTTGGTCTCCAACCAGAAGGGAGCCTCCTCCCGAGTCCTCAGCTCCCCTCAGTCCGGCTGGGCCATCCGAGTCCTGTGACCACGTTGTCCTGACGAAGAGCCTCTTCCAGACCACCCATTGCAGACAGCGAGTTGCACATAAATATAGCCAGAAAATATATTTGGGGTTCTAAAGAGTTATCTGCTTACCTTAACATGTTTATTTTTTGAAACTATACTGCATGAGCTGTTGATGAGATTCTCAAGAAGTTGTAATGAACTCAGCATTGAGGCTTGAGCTTGCTTTTCCCCCTCAGAGTTAGTCCTTGCACGGGTGTTGCTAAGGATGTGCTCAGCAGCAGTTCACAGATTGGCACTCAGAACCCCGCTACAGACTGTGATTGGAGGCGAATTCTCCTAGCTGCTCCCACGAATGTCGGCCCTACTTAGACGCTGTGAAGCTTCCCAGAGTACAGAGCCATTCTCGGTAGAGCTCTTACTGCAATGTGTATTTTACTGAATTTGGAAGAAATAATCCATGTCCCAGGGCTTCTCTGGTGGCTCCGAGGGTGAAGAGTCTGCCTGCAGTGCGGGAGACCTGGGTTCGATCCTTGGGTTGAGAAAACCCCCTGGAGGAGGGCATGGCGACCCCCTCCAGTATTCTTGCCTGGAGAATCCCCATGGACAGAGTAGCCTGGCGGGCTACAGTCTACGGGGTCTCAAAGAGTCAGACACGACTGAGCGGCTGACCACAGCACGGCCATCCATGTCCCAAGAGTTCCCGGTGCTGGAGAAGAGACTGTGGACCGACCCGGGCACCGCCAACGGGGACCCACGGTGATCGGAGGCCAGGAGCCAGCAGAGAGGTCTGGCAGTGGCTATGGTGGCCTGGCATGCCTTGTGGTCTCCCCGCAGTTCACATCAGGGGATGTGCTACCCTCCACTGATACCCCTGTGAATCCCAGAGATCTCCTCTCCACCTGGCAGGACTCACTGGTCTGATGTATTTTTGGGTGCTGTATTCTCATCCTCTGAACCTCAGCCTCACGCTCCTCACAATGCGTGGCTTCCAGGTGATGCATGGTGCTCGACAGGAACAGATTTTGTCTCTTAAAAAAGGAAGAAGAAGAAGCGGTTTATATATACAATGAAATGCTACTTGGTCATAAGAAAGAATGAAATTTTGCCATTTGCAGCAATATGGATGGACTTGGAGGGCATTATGCTAAATGAAATAAGTCAGAGAGAGACTGACTGAATGCTATCACTTATATATGGAATCTAAAGTAGAACAGGCTGATGACTATAATGAGAAAGAAGCGGACTTACAGATACAAAGAACAAACTAGTGGTTACCAGTTTAGGGAGAAAAGTGGTGAGGGGGACGAAGAGGTACAAACTATTAGATATAAAATAAACTACAAGGATATATTGGACAACATGTGGAACACAGGCAATATTTTACAACTAAAGATGGAGTATAAGCTTTAAGATTGTGAGTCAGTGCAGTGTATACCTGTATACCTGTAGCTTACATACCTGTAACTTACATAGTATCGTGCATCAACTATACTGCAATATAAAATATTAATCTCATCCCCGAAAAGAAAAAAACATAGTGCTTTTATGCTATCTTTCATTAACCTATTACTGTTGTGGTTTACAACATCAATCCTCTCCTTAAAGAATTATATTTTTACATTTGCAGAATGCTTCAAAACCATGCTTTTATTGTTCAGTTTTAACTCTTTTAAGCTATGTCTTTACTATTCTTGAATTCTTAATTTTGACCCATCCTCAAAGTTCTGTAAACATTGATGATTGGCATTTAGCTTTAGGGAGAACAGCTTGATTTGCGTTCTTCTCTAGAATGCATAATTTTCTGTGTTTTAAAAGCTTCAATTCAAAAAAATAAAAAATAGGACTCTGTGAGAGAAGGCGAGGGTGGGATGTTTCGAGAGATCAGCATCAAAACATGTATAATATCTAGGGTGAAACAGATCACCAGCCCAGGTTGGATGCATGAGACAAGTGCTCAGACCTGGTGCACTGGGAAAACCCAGAAGGATCGGGTAGAGAGGGAGGTGGGAGGGGGCATCGGGATGGGGAATACATGTAAATCCATGGCTGATTCATGTCAATGTATGACAAAAACCACTACAATATTGTAATTAGCCTCCAACTAATAAAAAATAAATAAATAAATAAAAGCTTCAATTCATGCAAAAAGCTTGTTTTGTCTTTAATATTCAAGAATTTTGCCTGAGTATACCTAGGCATGTGTTTCATTTGTTTTTAGTGAGCCTTTTTAAAAGATTATTTATTATTTTGGTTGCCCTGAGTCTTCGTTGCTGCATGCGGGCTTTCTCTAGCGGTGGTGAGTGGGGGCTGCTCTTCGTTGGGGTGAGTGGGCTTTTCATGCAGTGGCTCTCTTGTTGCAGAGCACAGGCTCTAGGCATGCAGGTTTCAGTAGGTGCAGCACAGAGGCTACAGTAGCTGTGGATCCTGGGCTCCAGAACGTGGCCTCAGAAGTTGGGGCACATAGGCTTAGTTATTCCCCAGCACGGGGACTCTTCCTGGAGCAGAGGTGGAACCTGTGTCCCCTGCACTGGCAGATGAATGCTTATCCACTGGGCCACCAAGGAAGTCTTAGTAAACCTTTTTAAAGCTTCAAACAAATATTTCTTTAGCTCAAAAATTTCTGTCATTTAATTTTTAATTGCATTCTTCTGGTTTCATTTCCTGCTCTGGAATTCCTATTTTGCATACTTACATCTGTTGGACTCCTTATTTCTTATCTTTTCTCTCATTATTTTCAAATATTTGTTGTTTTCACATGAGTCTTGAGAGAATTCTCAAGGTTTTTTTTTTTTTTCAGCTTCACTAATTGATTTTTTTTTTTTTTTCAGTATAATTTAGGGCAGTCATTCCTTCAGCCGGGGGTGAACATGCCAAAGACATTTCTAATTTTCACTCAATCTTTCCAGACCTCAAATTTTTCCTTATTCATGATAATCAATCCTCATTTTGGAGATGTACTATCTTCTTGTGCCCTATTGCAAACAAGGTTTTAAATCTTTTAAAATGTTTGCTCTTTGCTTGTGATATACTTTGGTGCAATTTAGTAGGAAAAGATAAGCAGTGCCAGGAATGGAAACTGACAGGAGAAATACTTGGCAGTACTGTGTATTGTGATTCTGAGTACTGATGCATCTGTTTTAGATTCCAGGGTTAATTATGGAGTGTTATCAATCATGGCTCTAGTTTCTAACATATCTCATGGAGAATATGAGGCATAAAAGGAAACTTTAAAAAAATAGCAATGAGACAAGCCGAGGCAGACTCAATGTGCTCTCATAAGGATGGGACATCCTTGCAATGCAACACCATGTAGCCATTATGATGATACATTTATTGACATGGAAAGATGTTTGCAGTACACAGTTAGTGCTAAAAGCAAATTTTTAAAAACATATGCAGCCTGATCCTATTTTTTGTGAGCAAAGTAGCATACATATTAGTCATAGTCACAGGCTAGAGATTGTAATCTTTTTGTTCAAAATGGGGCTTCCCTGATAGCTCAATTGGTAAAGAATCCGTATGCAATGCAGGAGACCCCGGTTCAGTTCCTGGTTCGGGAAGATCCCCTGAGAAGGGATTCTTGGGCCTCCCTTGTGGTTCAACTGGTAAAGAATCCGCCTGCAATGCAGGCGACCTGGGTTCGATCCCTGGTTTGGGAAGATCCCCTGGAGAAGGGAACAGCTACCCACTCCAGTATTCTGGCCTGGAGAATTCCATGGACTGTATAGTCTATGGGGTCACAAAAAGTTGGACAGGACTGAGCAACTGTCACTTTCACTTTGTTCAAATCAGTTCCATTTGCTAAATCAATACAAACTTGCAGTCAGTAGAGGGCGCAAAGAGAGAGAGAAAGAAGTGAGGTAAAAAAGCTGATACGTGAGTAAGATGAAAATTTTCATAACATAAAGATTATTCTGATTTTCTCTCCCTTTGTTTATCAAAGAAAATTTCAAAAAGATCATAGAAGCATAATTGCAGGTGGACTATCACTTATTCTGCAGAATGCTTGGTGTTAGCTAGAGAGTCAAAGCATGTACTTTCACTGGGTAAAGGGAACAGAAAATGATAGAGTGCCTATTTTGTTCCAGGCACTAACGTGTACATAGTACACTGTAGTATGCTACACAGAACATATTTTGATATTGCATCAGACATTGCAAACAGATTAACACAGTCTTGATGGGGTTTTGATTAAACTACATATCTTGGAGATACTGACTAAATCTCACAGCTACAGATCACTTTATAGTTATTAAATGCTTTCAGACTTACTGTTTATTTTCATACAACATTCTGTAGAACAGGCTCTTCTTTTAAAGATGAAGGTGGGGTGGTTTATGGAGGTATGGCAAGATTAGAGATTCTCTCAGCAAGGTTTTTATGTTTGGGTATGCTGATTTCCACATGCTGTCTCTCAAATAACCAAAAAATCTTAAGACATAAACAATACCTTGACCCCATGAAAGAGCCTCATGATATTAGCAATAATTAATACCAATATACATCAAAGGATTTGTGTTCTCCACTATTTTTTTAATAGGATTTGACATTATAACTCACATCTCTGACTCCTGGATTAATTAATCTAGATATGGTGGTTTCCAAAAGCCAATGTTATGAGAAGGCTCAATAGAGGACCCCTATGACCAACAGAAGAAAGAGGGGCCCTCAGCCCTATAGCTACAAGGAGCTGAATTCTGCCCAAGCCCCAGGAGCTGGGAAGAGGGTCCCGAGATCCAGAGAGCAATACACCCCACAGATATCCCGATGGCAGCCTTGTGAGAGCCTGAGCAGGAAACGCAGGATGGTCTACAATAAATAACCAAACTGATCACATGGACCACAGCCTTGTCTAACTCATGAAACTATGAGCCATATCATATAGGCCCACCCAAGACAGAAGGAGCATGGTGGAGAGTTCTGATAAAATAGGGAGAAGGGAATAATAAACCACTTCATTCTTCTTGGCTTGAGAACCCCATGAAAAGGCAAAAAGATAGGACACTGAAAGATGAACTCCCCAGGATGGTAGGTGCCCAATGTGCTACTGGAGAAGAGTGGAGAAATAGCTCCAGAAAGAATGAAGAGGCTGAGCCAAAGTGAAAACAACACACAGTTGTGGATGTGACTGGTGATGGAAATAAAGTCTGATGCTGTAAAGAAGAATATTGCGTAGGAACCTGGAATGTTAGGTCCATGAGTCAAGGTAAATTGGAAGTGGTCAAACAGGAGATGGCAAGAGTGAACATTGACATTTTAGGAATCAGCGAACTAAAATGGACTGGAATGGGTGAATTTAATTCAGATGACCCTTTGCCTACTACTATGGGTAAGAATCCCGTAGAAGAAATGGAGCAGCCCTCATAGTCAACAAAGAGTCCGAAATGCAGTGCTTGGATTCAATCTCAAAAACAACAGAATCATCTATGTTCATTTTCTGGGCAAACTATTCAATATCACAGTAATCCAAGTCTATGCCCCAACCACTAATGCCAAAGAAGCTGAATTTGAATGATTCTATGAAGACCTACAAGACGTTATAGAACTAACACCAAAAAAAAAAAAAAAAAAAAAAAATGTCCTTTTCATCATAGGGGACTGGAAAGCAAAAGTAGGAAGTTAAGAGATACTTAGAGTAACAGGCAAGTTTGTCCTTGGAGTACAAAATGAAGCAGGGCAAAGGCCAACAGAGTTTTGCCAAGAGAACACACTGGTCATAGCAAACACCCTCTTCCAACAACACGAGAAATGACTCTAAACATGGACATCACCAGCTCTTCAATATTGAAATCAGACTGAATGTAGTCTTTGCAGCCAAAGATTGAGAAGTTCTATACAGACAGCTAAAACAAGACTGGGAGCTGACTGTGGCTCAGATCATGAACTCTTTATTCCCTCCTTATATTGAGGAAAGTAGAGAAAACCACTAGACCATTCAGGGATGACCTAAATCAAATCTCATGATTATACATTGGAAGTGACAAACAGATTGAAGGGATTAGATCTGATAGACAGAGTACCTGGAGAACTATGGACGGAGGTTTGTGACATTGTACAGGATGCTGTAATCAAGACTATCCCCAAGAAAAGGAAATTCAAAAGGAAAAAATGGTTGTCTGAGGAGGCCTTACAAATAGCTAAGAAAAGAAGAGAAGTGAAAGGCAAAGGAGAAGAAGAAAGATATATCCATCTGAATGCAGAGTCCCAAAGAATAGCAAGGAGCAATAAGAAAGCCTTCCTCAGTGATCAATGCAAAGAAATAGAGGAAACAATAGAATGGGAAAGACTAGAGATCTCTTGAAGAAAATCAGAGATACCAAAGGAATATTTCAGGCAAAGATGAACAAAATAAAGGACAGAAATAGTATGGACCTAACAGAAGCAGAAGATATTAAGAAAGGTGGCAAGAATACACAAAACTATACAAAAGAGATCTTAATGGCCCAGATAATCACGATGGTGTGATCACTCACCAAGAGCCAGATATCCTGGATTGTGAAGTCAAGTGGGCCTTAGGTAGCATCACTACGAACAAAGCTAGTGGAGGTGATAGAACTCCAGCTGAGGTATTTCAAATCCTACAAGATGATGTTCTTAATGTGGTGCACTCAATATGCCAGCAAATTTGGAAAACTCAGCAGTGGCCACAGGACTGGAAAAAGTTAGTTTTCATTCCAATGCCAAAGACAGGCAATGCCAAAGAATGTTCAAACTACTGCAGAATTGCACTTATTTCACATGCTAGCAAGGTCATGATCAAAATTCTCCAACTAAGCTTCAACAGTACATGAATTGAGAACTTCCAGATGTTCAGGCAGGATTTAGAAAAGGCAGAGAAACCAGAGATCAAATTACCAACATCTGTTGAATCATAGAAAAATTAAAAGAATTCTGGAAAAACACCTACTTCTGCTTCATTGATTAAGCCTTTGACTGGGTAGATCACAATAAATTGTGGAAAATTCTTAAAGAGATGGGAATACCAGACCACCTTACCTGCCTCCTGAGAAATCTGTATACAGGTAAAAAAACAACAGAACTGGACATGGAGCAACAGACTGGTTCCAAATTGGGGAAGGAGTACATCAAGGGTGTTTATTGTCACCTTGTTTATTTAACTTATATGCAGAGTACATCATGCAAAATGCAAGGCTGGATGAAGCAAGAATCAAGATTGCCACCTGAAATATCAATAACCTTAGATATGAGTTGACACCACCCTTGTGGCAGAAAGTGAAGAGGAAATAAATAGCCTCTTGATAAAAGTAAAAGAGGAGAGTGAAAAAGTTGGCTTAAAACTCAACATTCAAGAAACGAAGATCATGGCATCCAATCCCATCACTTCATGGCAAATAGATGGGGACACAATGGAAACAGTGACATACTTTATTTTCTTGGGTTACAAAATCACTGCAGATGCTGACTGCAGTTGTGAAATTAAAAGACACATGCTCCTTGGAAGAAAAGCTATGACAAACCTAGACAGCATATTAGAAAGCAGAGATATTACTTTGCTGACAAAGGTCAGTCTAGTCAAAGCTATGGTTTTTCCAGTAATCATGTATGGATGAGAGAGTTGGACCATAAAGAAAGCTGAGTGGTGTGAAATTGATGCTTTTGAACTGTGGTATTGGAGAAGACTCTTGAGAGTCCCTTGGACTGCAAGGAGATCAAACCAGTCAATCTTAAAGGAACTCAGTCCTGGATATTCATTGGAAAGACTGATGCTGAAGCTGAAACTCCAATACTTTGTCCACCTGATGCAAAGGACTGACTTATTGGAAAAGACCCTGATTCTGGGCAAGGTTGAAGGCAAGAGGAGAAGGGGTTGACAGAGAATGAGATGGTTGGATGGCATCAGCGACTTGATGGACATGAGTTTGAGCAAGCTCCAGGACCTGGTGATAAACCGAGAAGTCTGGCATGCTGCAGTCCACGGGGTTGCAAAGAGTTGGACACGACTGAGTGACTTAACTGAACTGAACTGATTTGGAGACATGCACTGAAAAAATATGAAAAATAAAAGCAGTGTGGAGAGGGTATATCCTATTTCTTGTTTTTGCTCTAAAGTGCTCTCTCTTTTAAAAAATAATCATGACTGTGGATGGTGGTACTCTTGTTCTTTTAAGTACTTATTTAGCAAAAGAAAGCAAGCTCATAGATACAGAGAACAGATTTGTGTTTGGATTGGGCGTCATAGGTGAATAGGAGTTTTTTTTGTTCATTTTGATTTAAATAAGTCACATTGTTCTTTGGGGGGGAAAAAAAACATCATTTAAACAAAATCTGAGGAATTCCCATCAGTGTTAACTCTATCCCTAGGGATGCCAGCTGAAACTCACATGGGACCTTTGTCAATGTCTGCCCTGACATGACATTTACTGCTTGCCAATTCTTGGCCCGTTCCAATTCCCAATCATCATTGTTCTGAGATAATTTTCCCAGAGCGTGGGATGGAAAAGGGAGAAGAAACGCATTCAGGAGGAATCATTCCTAAGGCATCTGGATACAGATGAGATCTCCTCCTAGGTGCATGCTATGCAGACTCCATTTAGATACAAAGGGATGGGATTGGGTTCCTAGTGAGAAATTAAGTCTCTTCACTTCTGCTTGGTCTGTATGGAGCAGTTCCCTGGTTACTTTCCCTGGATTTGTGACTGGTTGACTGGAAGGGAGGGAGGAGGGCAGTCAGCTGAAGGGGCAGCAGCATCCCTCTATCAGAGGCCTTGGGAAGGGAGGGCAAAAGGGCTGAGCAGCACAGGGGAGAAGAAGTCATTTCTCTCCACTGACTGCAAACTCCACACTCACAGCTCACGTCTTTCAGGAATCCAGAGTCCTCTTTGGCCAAGGACACCACAGTGGTGGATATTTTCTTCCTGATGTCTTTGCCATCACGAAGTGAAGTGAAGTGAAAGTCGCTCAGTCGTGTCTGACTCTTTGCGACCCCATGGACTGTAGCCCGCCAGGCTCCTCTGTCCACAGAATTCTCCAGGCAAGAATACTGGAGTGGGTAGCCATTCCCTTCTTTAGAAGATCTTCCCAACCCCGGGATAAAACTCAGGTCTCAGGCATTGCAGGCAGATTCTTTACCATCTGAGCCACCAGTGAAGCCCATCATAAGTCTGCTTGTTTCGTCCTACATTATTTATCTGTTCTAGGGGCCTGCAGAGGCGGTGTGGAGTCCACTGCTTGGGGAGGTGGGGGAAGATGAATCTGACAGGCCCAGAATCCTGCTTGGGGATACACCAGTGAATTTTTGCTTCTGGCCACTATTTAAGGTATTGATTGAAAAACAAAACTGTAAAAGATCTTGATTTTTTTCCTCAAATGCATTGATGTAGCATTTCCCAGATCACTCTGAAAAGCATAAGAAGCCCCAACTTCTTTCTTAGAGACCTAATTTAAAGTGTAATTAGAAAAATGAAACGTAAAACCCTAAATGTGAAAATTTTTTTTAGGTAGAATGAGTTTGGAATAGCGTATAGGGCAGGGGGAACTGTTAATTCCCAGTTTTTTTCCTCAAATTGAGTGCTCAAAATGAGTTGGAAATCCTATACCAGTCTCTCCCTCCTCATTTTAACTTTTACTGGTCCGAGATTCCCAAGGACACACTATTCTTGATCAGCAATGACTAACACTGGGTTCTTAGGCTGCCAAGCTTCTCAGTAAAGCTGTCCAGGAGGCCGGTGATGAGGACTCATGTTCGAATTTCCCACTCATGAGATGAGCCCAAAGGCACTACCATCTGTGGCCGCCACCCCGCCTGCTTGGCTGGGGCAGCAATGTCTTTACATACCCCACTGAGCAAGCCCGCTGTCCTCTGCCCACAGGCATGCCGCCCCCAGGACCACACGAGGCCAGGCTGCTCTGGACTGCCTCAGGGATGTGAGGGACCCCAGTACTCAATGACAAAAAAAGTGGATGGTGTTCCTGCTGCTCTCCGAGTTGTGTATCTGAACCCTATGCAGAAGTTTTCCTACCTAGGGCACCTGACTCACCACCCTGGAGGGGAAGAGGAAGAAGAAGGTCAAGATTCATTTCCACAAGAAGCAGCAGCTCATGAAGCTATGGAAGCAGGACAAAAAGAACAGAAAAGGAAATTGACAAGTTCCCAGAGATCTTCAATACCCATGGATTCCTACTCTGAGCGGTCAATAAAATAGACTGCTTATTCTTTTCTTAAAAAAAAAAAAAACAAAAACTGTCCATGAGCTCTTCAGATAACCTAGTAACAGGTTCATCCAATTGACAAGTTCTCCAAAATCTCATAATAGAAAAAAAATTTGCAGCTAATAAGCAAGCAAATTTCCTCCACAGTTGTCTTTTTACAAACAAATTCCAGTAAGATGTTTCAAAAAGAAAGTTAGAAAAATATTTGAGCAGAATAATTTTCAGTTTAGATTATGTCATCCAGTCTCATTACTTCATGGCGAATAGAGGGGAATGATCATGATGGTATGATCACCCACCTAGGCCCAGACATCCTGGAATGTGAAGTCAAGTGGGCCTTAGGAACCACCATTATGAACAAAGCTAGTGAGGTGATGGAATTCCAGTTGAGCTATTACAAATCCTAAAAGGTGATGCTGTGAAAGTGCTGCATTCAATATGCCAGCAAGTTTGGAAAACTCAGCAGTGGCCACAGGACTGGAAAAGGTCAGTTTTCATTCCAACCCCAAAGAAAAGTAATGACAAAGAATGTTCAAACTATTGCATATTTGCAAAGTAATGCTCAAAATTCTCCAAGTCAGGCTTCAAAAGTATGTGAACTGTGAACTTCCAGATGCTCAAGCTGGATTTAGAAAAGGCAGAGGAACCAAAGATGAAATTGCCAACATCCGCTGGATCATCAAAAAAGCAAGAGAGTTCCAGAAAAACATCTGCTTCTGCTTTATTGACTACGCCAAAGCCTTTGACTGTGTGGATCACAACAAACTGTAGAAAATTCTTAAAGGGATGAGAGTACTAGAACACCTTACCTGCCTCTTGAGAAATCTACATGTTTCAGGTCAAGAGCAACAGTTAGAACTGGACATGGAACAACAGACTGGTTCCAAATTGGGAAAGGAGTATGTCAAGGCTGTATATTGTCACCCTGCTTATTTAACTTATTTGCAGAGTACATCATGAGAAATGCTGGGCTGGATGAAGCACAAACTGGAATCAGGATTTCCAGGAGAAATATCAGTAACCTCAGATATGCAGATGACACATCCCCCCTTATAGCAGAAAGTAAAGAAGAACTAAAGAGCCTCTTGATGAAAGTGAAAGAGGAGAGTGTTGGCTTAAAAACTCAACATTCAGAAAACTAAGGTCACGGTATCCCATCCCATCACTTCATGGCAAGTAGATGGGGAAACAATGGAAACAGTAACAGACTTAATTTTTTCTGGCTCCAAAATCACTGTAGATGGTGACTGCAGCCATGAAATTAAAAGATGTTTGCTCCTTGGAAGAAAAGCTATGACAAAACTAGACAGCATATTAAAAAGCAGAGACATTATTTTGCCAACAAAGGTTCATCTAGTAAAGGCTATGGTTTTTCCAGTAGTCAGGTATGGATGTGAGAGTTGGACTATAAAGAAAGCTGAGTGGTGTGAAATTGATGCTTTTGAACTGTGGTGTTGGAGATGACCCTTGAGAGTCCCTTGGACTGCAAAGAGATCAAACCAGTCCATCCTCAAGAAAATCAGTCCTCAATATTCATTGGAAGAACTGATGCTGAAGCTGAAACTCCAATACTTTGGCCATCTGATGAAAAGAACTGACTCCTTGGAAAAGACCCTGATGCTGGGAAAGATTGAAGGCAGGAGGAGAAGGGGACAACAGAGGATGAGATGGTTGGATGGCATCACCAACTCGATGAACATGAGTTTGAGCAAGCTCCGGGAGTTGGTGAAGGACATGGAAGCTTGGCATGCTGAAGTCCATGGGGGGTTGCAAAGAGTCAGACACAACTGAGCGACTGAACTGACTGAGATGAGAAAAAATTGAAAACAGTGACAGATTTCTTTTCTTGAGCTTGAAAATCACTGCACACAGTGACTGCAGTCACAAAATTAGATGTTTACTCCTTGGAATAAAAGCTATAACAAACCCAGACAGGGTATTAAAAAGCAGAGACATCACTTTGCAGACAAAGGTCCATATAGTCAAAGCTATAGTTTTTCCAGCAGTCACTTACAGGTGTGAGATTTAGGCCACAAATAAGGCTGAGGGACAAAGAATTGATGCTTTCCAATTGTGGTGCTAGAGGAGACTCTTGAGAGTCCCTTGGACTGCAAAGATAAAACCAGTCAATCCAAAAGGAAATCAACACTGAATATTTGTTGGAAGGAACTGATGCTATAGCTGAAGCTCCAATACTTTGGCCATCTGATACGAAGAGCTGTCTCACTGGAAAAGACACTGATGCTGGGAAATATTGAGGGCAGGAGGAGGAAGGGATGACAGAGGATGAGATGGTTGGATGGCATCACTGACTCAATGAACATGACTTTGATCTAACTCCAGGAGATGGTGAAGGACAGGGAAACCTGGAATCCTTGTAGTTTATGGGGTCACAAAGAGTCTCCTTAGGGACTGAACAATGACAACAATAGGAAAAACATCCTGATAATTGCTCTAAACTATGTGTTACTGTAAAAATACACAGATCTCACCATTTTAGAAACACCTACAACTTCTTTCAGATGAGATATCTTCAAGCCCTATATTGAGAGGAAATTATTATTATTTTAAGCTTAGAGAAATGATCATGAAGTACAGAAAACATTGGACTGTAGAGATTATCTGAGATGCATTTAAGGAGGAACAGAATGATTCAGGGTGGTTTTTTGAGATGGTCAAACTGCAAAGAAAATACTCTGAGGAAGTCAGGTTTCAAGAGTCACAAACTTCAAATGGAAGAGCTAGATTAAATGGTTATCAAGTTCTTTTGTAGCCCTAACAGTATATGCATTCAGGACTTTTTGACATGTCTGTGTAGTTTCACAATTTGTAAGTGTTTTTGTAACCTTCATGTGTGGCATGTGAAATAATTAATGGGGAAGTCCTGGCCAACTGCAGCTGGAGGGGAGTTGATAGTGGCGCGTGCATACACACACACACACACATACACACAAGTATCATTTTCATGCAGCAGAGGTATATCTCAGCTGACTCAACATGGAAACTAATTAATTCTGTTAAAAGAAGGGAGGAGGTATATAAACCAGCCTGCCACAGTGCTGGGAGAACAGAGGCCACAGCGATGGAATGCCCAGCGTGTAAAAGGAAGTCATAAAGTAGGTACACAAAGAGAGAGAGACAGAGAGAGAAACGGGGAGACCCTTCCTGAAGATAATAAATGACTGGAGAGGCATTCCATAGGCTGTACTAGGGGAAAAAAATCTTTACAAAGAGTGATGAGGCTCCCTCATTAATGCTGCATATTCTGTGCAGTTACAGATGTAAAACCTGGTAACTTCCTGCCACTGACATTCAAGGAAGCCCCAGCCCCAGCACAGAACAGAACAGAATGGGGCTAAAGAAAGGGTTTGACAGCCCCTGGAGGCCACAGAACACTGGGCAGGACTAGGGCAGAGAGGGCCCCCTCAGGCCCGGCTGGGTCCTTATTTGACCCACACAGGCGTATCTGGGGCAGGGAGTTGAGCCTTTAAGGTTTCCATAGTCTGTTCATTTTCACAAAGTCCCTTGCATTTATAATGTTCCAAATTAAAGAAATTGTCCAGATATTGGTACTGAGCACTGTACTATCTGCATCCCCTGAACTTTCAGTACTCTCCAAGCTTTGTGCCTGGAAGGTGAGAACACGACAGCACCCTGTCTTCCTCGCATTGCCCTCAGCAGGCTTCTTTCTCCACTTCACACTTTACAGACCCGTTCTCATTCCATCCACAGACAACCCAAAGGTACAGGGCTGAGGGTTACAAGTGAGGGAAACTGGGGCACAGAGAGGCTAACTGGTTTGTCCAGAGTCGCCACATTGGAAACATAGAGCCAACCAAGATGAGCTAAAATATAGCTCTTCTGACACCTAGTACATCAGTCAAGTTTTGCTAAAAGGGACTTCCCTGGCGGTCCAGTGGTTAAGAACCCAGCGTACAATGCAGGGGACGCAGGTGAGATCCCTGGTTGGGGAAATAAGATCTTACATCCCTTGGAGCAGCCAAGCCTGTGAGCAGCAACTACTGAAGCCCTCAGGTTCCGGAGTCCACTCGCCACACCCAGAGAGTCCAAGCGCCACAGTCCCTCAGGACACAACAGGAATCAACAGTGGAGGCTGACGCAGCCAAATAAATAGACGTATCTTTCTAAGGTTTTAAGGTGCTATGCGTTGGCACAGGGGACACAAGGATACGCTATGCAAAACCCCTACTCTGGAACTCTCGGGATCTCAGAGAAGATAAATGAGCAGCAGCTTTCATCATGACTTGGTTTGGGCTATCATGTTCGTAAGCGTATGGCCGTGCCCTCAACCAGGTACAGTTTTGCTCCCCAAGAGACATCTGGTGGTGCCTGAAGATATTTCCAGTTCTCACAACTCAGGAGCTGCTACTGGCATCTCGCGGGTAAAGCCAAGAATGCTGCTAACATTCATCAATAAACAAGACAGCCCCTCACAGCAAAGAGCTATCCAGCCCCAAATGTCAAAAGAGTCTAGGTTGAGAAACCCTAGTATAGAGCAGTATAGGGATACAGTGTAAGGAAACTCAACTCTGCCTGGCCCTACATGATGGAGGACTTATCAGGGAAGTAGGTGATGCTTGAAATAGCAGGAAAAATGAGTAAATAGCATCCCGAGTATCCAAAAGAACCAAAAGGCAAGAGGAACGTGAAATAGCATATTATACTGATACCTGTAATTTGATCTAAGCTGAAGGTGACTCTTCAATGAAGGGGAGCCATTGATGGTATTAACCAGAGATGTGTAGGCTTATGCACTCAATCATTTATTATATTAGTGTTGAGCAGAGGATCTCAAACTTCATTTGGAATATGAATTAAAAATACAGATTCCAGATCTACCAACATACACACACATGCACACATATCCTGATGCAGTGACACAGTAGGTCTAGGGTAGAGCCTGAGACCAGTATTTTTTGTAAGTACTCTGTGCAATTCTAATGCAGGTAATCCAACTCCTCATTGGTATACAGAATATACTTGACAGTGGTAAAACTGTAAACTCAAAGAAAATAAAAAGGAATTTCAGAAAGAGACTAAATAAATAGACTAATTCTTTCCTCTGTTCTAATTTATAATGCAAGACTCTGAACTGGGTGCTTATATAGGAATCTACTGCTTTAGTACAAGTCACACAGTGGGAGAGCTACTCTTCCTGGATTCCTGGGATGGGAGAAGCACTGAAGAAGTGCACACTCCATGTGACACTTTCTGGGCAGTTCTTGGGGATCCCAATTGCTTCTCCAACTTGAAAAATTCTGTGTCCCCAGACCTCGCTGATACAGCAGTACTTGCTTCCTGTCCCCAAAGGGACTCATCCTTGGGCTTCCCCATCAGTCATACCATGAGAGCTTGGGTAGTTTTGTTAGCTCTTTTCCTTTGATGTCTCATCTGTGTTCTCTAATGATACGGGAAATTATAGAAACCCAAATAGGATTTTTAAAATAGAAAGAAAAGAATAGTAAAGAATCTATAAGACAGGACCTTGAGATCTGACAGATGGGGCTCTGAGAGATTGGATGTCTTGCCCAAGACCACAAAAAGGTAAAAAGCTTCAAACTCAGATTCCCTGACTTTCAGTTTATGGTTGCTTTCATTGCACAAGAATGAAGAGTCAGAAATGTTAATTTTGTTGTGGAAGCGATCTAAAACCTTACCCTGTAACCCTAGAAAGAAAGAATGAGTCATATCAGAACTGTAAAGAACATTTTCCAAACTAAGTTCACCTTAGCAGATAAATAAAAATAAGTCAGGGGAGAGAGGCCCCACTGAGACCACGAAGCCCCTCAAATTAAAAGTCATCCAGAGACACCAATGGCAATCACTTTCTGACCAGGCTCTGTGGTCCATTGGAATGCAAAGTGGACTAGGGGCCCTCAGTGAGAACGAGGGAAGAAACAGTGTTCTCATTCTTGGGCCATGTGCTATCTTAAGGTAATTAGTTTTACCAAGTTTTACAATTGCTTTTACAAAGACAATAATGCCTGTTTCCTGTATAGTTTATTTAAGTAAACAAGGAGACAGAAAGGTACCTTTGTGAAACAAGACTTTAAAATTTTTATCTAAAGAAAGAAAGCGAGAGATCTGTTCTCTGTTCCATAAGATAAGTTCATAAGTTAAACACTTCTAGTATGACCTCAGTTCTGCTTGGCAAATGGCTCCCTTTCCCACCACCCACCCACATCGAGAACATCAAAGATTTTTAAGTGGATAAAGATGTTTCCAAACAGTTTATTGAGCTGATCCTATTCTCATCAATGGGTCACTACAGAGGTTCTGTGGGAAGGTGATTGTATGTTTTTTCTGGCAAAACAAGTTCGTCCAAACCCAGAGTTTATTCTGTTGTGACTATAAATTCCTATGAGCACCAGAAAGAGTGCATTTCATCTGAACACAGAATTGATAACGCACAGGAATTAGGAGGTAAACTTTAAACAGGCTTTGGTTCTAGTTTCACCACTTTCAAATGGTGACTTCCCAAAATAAGTCACTTAATCTCTGCATTTGTATATCAACACTGTCTGACACCTACCTGTTGGATTATTTATGAATATTAAATAAAAAATAAATCTACAAAAAGTATATAACAATATAATACAAAGTAAATGTTCAATAAATATGTGTTTCTTATTAGATAAAGCCTGTTGCAGGATCTACAGGATGCCCACTACCCAAAGAATCCTGGAAAAATGCAAATAATAACTGAATAATTATTTAGTTATAACTCAATAACTAATGTACTTAGCACTAAATATCTGGACACTTTGAAATAATCCATTTGAATAATATCTCAGTTTTCATGTTTATATCTGATTTCAGTGTAGAGTCATACTTTTACTTGTCTACTTATTTGGCAAAAATTTTCCTTCCTCACTCACACAATTACTGATACTATCCTTTAGAAACTTATGACAGATTTTCTAGTTAACCTGATCCTCGTAAATCCCAATGTGAAAGCTTGCTTACACTGAGTGAGGCCCAAGATAGGACATTTCTAAAGAAATCCAGAGTGGACTGGGACTGCCTTTATACTTAAGCTTTAACTCATGGGGCAACATAAAATTAGCTCTTCGCTTGCTCCTTGGAAGAAAAGCTATGACCAACCTAGATAGCATATTAAGAAGCAGAGTCATTACTTTGCCAAGAAAGGTCCTTCTAGTCAAAGCTATGGTTTTTCCAGTAGTCACGTATGGATGCGAATGTTGAACTATAAAGAAAGCTGAGCGCTGAAGAATTGATGCTTTTGAACTGTGGTGTTGGAGAAGACTCTTGAGAGTCCCTTGGACTGCAGGGAGATCAAAGCAGTCAATCCTCAAGGAAATCAGTCCTGAATATTCATTGGAAGGACTGATGCTGAAGCTGAAACCCCAACACTTTGGCCACCTGATACAAAGAACTGACTCCTTGGAAAAGACCCTGATGCTGGGGAAGACTGAAGGTGGGAGGAGAAGGGGATGACAGAGGATGAGGTTGAATGGCATCACCAACTTGATGGACATGAGTTTGAGTAAGCTCTGGAAGTTGGTGATGCACAGGAAGGCCTGGCGTGCTGCAGTACATGAGGGTCACAAAGAGTTGGACATGACTGAGTGACTGAACTGAACTGAATTTTAATAACAAAGGCTGTTTCTCTGATTGTAAAGTGATATGAACATTCTATACTTACTCTTGTGTGTGAGTAGTACTTTGGAGAGTGACTATTGGGAGAAGAAATCATTTTCATTCCCAGAAAATATCTATGAGGTACTTGTTTCATGCTAGGCATTATACGAAAAGAACTGCACAGCTATGTTCTTATTTTTGAGTAGTTTAAAACTGAATCAATATATTATTAAAATTGAATCAATATATTATTTGCTTACAGTCAGTCCATTCAAAGTCTTGAGTGAGAATTCTTAAATATTTATTTCTTGTTCCAGGCAGAAAGTTAGCAATCTCTAATCATATATGTGTATTGCATAATGTCTGCAGTTCTGTGAGTTTTCAGAAAATGAAGTGAATTATAAATTTGATTTTGCTTTTAATGGAAAACTCATCTGTGAGACTATGAAAGCATCATTTGGCAACTCAGACCATGTGTCACAAATCACTAGTCAGAGAGGAAGGCCACTTCCTCCAGCATTTGCCTCTCTGTTGGAGAAATGGATAGCTGTGCTAAACAAGCTAAGTGTATACCCTCCATGCCCTGCCCTCTATTTCTGCTGACAATATCACCAAGCCATTAATTACTTAGACTTAGACACCTTACCAACCCCCTCTCTTGATTGTCAAGTTTTACTGATTCTACCATTGTAGTGACGCTCCTCCTGTATGAATTTCTACATGGACAGAAGAGCCTGGTAGGCTACAGTCCATAGGGTTGCAAAGAGTTGGACATGACTGAAGTGACTTAGCACACACACGTGAGCTACATTTATATATAGGCTGTTCCTTCCACAGCATATCTTCCAGAGGCTTCTCATAGCAGTTTGGTATTCCTTCTTCAAAGGAAAATTACCTGTGGCTTTCCTGTTCTGGGCTATAAGCTCCCTGAGAGCAAAGATCTTGCTTTGCTTACTGGTTTCTATCTGCTCAGCTAGAACATCCAACAAGCCCCTGGCACCCAAAAGGGATGCAGTAAATATCAGTGGGTCCCAGAAAAGTACTTCATCCAGCTCGGTTTTAGCTTCCTCATCAGTAAAATAAAAATACAAGTACCTGAGACAGGGTCTGTATGTCAGTGGTGCATATTAGATTCTTCTTCTTCTTTTTTTTATTATTATTATTATTTTTTTTTCCAGTGGGTTTTGTCATACATTGATATGAATCAGCCATGGATTTACATGTATTCCCAATCCCGATCCCCCCTCCCACCTCCCTCTCCACCCGATTCCTCTGGGTCTTCCCAGTGCACCAGGCCCGAGCACTTGTCTCATGCATCCCACCTGGGCTGGTGATCTGTTTCACCATAGATAGTATACATGCTGTTCTTTTGAAATATCCCACCCTCACATTCTCCCACAAAGTTCAAAAGTCTGTTCTGTATTTCTGTGTCTCTTTTTCTGTTTTGCATATAGGGTTATCGTTATCACCTTTCTAAATTCCATATATATGTGATAGTATGCTGTAATGTTCTTTATCTTTCTGGCTTACTTCACTCTGTATAATGGGCTCCAGCTTCATCCATCTCATTAGGACTGGTTCAAATGAATTCTTTTTAATGGCTGAGTAATATTCCATGGTGTATATGTACCACAGCTTCCTTATCCATTCATCTGCTAATGGGCATCTAGGTTGCTTCCATGTCCTGGCTATTATAAACAGTGCTGCAATGAACATTGGGGTGCACGTGTCTCTTTCAGATCTGGTTTCCTCAGTGTGTATGCCCAGAAGTGGGATTGCTGGGTCATATGGCAGTTCTATTTTCAGTTTTTTAAGAAATCTCCACACTGTTTTCCATAGCGGCTGTACTAGTTTGCATTCCCACCAACAGTGTAAGAGGGTTCCCTTTTCTCCACACCCTCTCCAGCATTTATTGCTTGTAGACTTTTGGATAGCAGCCATCCTGACTGGGGTGTGTAATGGTACCTCATAGTGGTTTTGATTTGCATTTCTCTAATAATGAGTGATGTTGAGCATCTTTTCATGTGTTTGTTAGCCATCTGTATGTCTTCTTTGGAGAAATGTCTGTTTAGTTCTTTGGCCCATTTTTTGATTGGGTCATTTATTTTTCTGGAATTGAGCTGCAGGAGTTGCTTGTATATTTTTGAGATTAATCCTTTGTCTGTTTCTTCATTTGCTATTATTTTCTCCCAATCTGAGGGCTGTCTTTTCACCTTACTTATAGTTTCCTTTGTAGTGCAAAAGCTTTTAAGTTTCATTAGGTCCCATTTGTTTAGTTTTGCTTTTATTTCCAATATTCTGGGAGGTGGGTCATAGAGGATCTTGCTGTGGTTTATGTCGGAGAGTGTTTTGCCTATGTTCTCCTCTAGGAGTTTTATAGTTTCTGGTCTTACATTTAGATCTTTAATCCATTTTGAGTTTATTTTTGTGTATGGTGTTAGAAAGTGTTCTAGTTTCATTCTTTTACAAGTGGTTGACCAGTTTTCCCAGCACCACTTGTTAAAGAGGTTGTCTTTTTTCCATTGTATATCCTTGCCTCCTTTGTCAAAGATAAGGTGTCCATAGGTTCGTGGATTTATCTCTGGGCTTTCTATTCTGTTCCATTGATCTATATTTCTGTCTTTGTGCCAGTACCATACTGTCTTGATGACTGTGGCTTTGTAGTAGAGTCTGAAGTCAGGCAGGTTGATTCCTCCAGTTCCATTCTTCTTTCTCAAGATTACTTTGGCTATTCGAGGTTTTTTGTATTTCCATACAAATTGTGAAATTCTTTGGTCTAGTTCTGTGAAAAATACCGTTGGTAGCTTGATAGGGATTGCATTGAATCTATAGACTGCTTTGGGTAGAATAGCCATTTTGACAATATTAATTCTTCCAATCCATGAACACGGTATGTTTCTCCATCTGTTTGTGTCCTCTTTGATTTCTTTCATCAGTGTTTTATAGTTTTCTATGTATAGGTCCTTTGTTTCTTTAGGTAGTTATACTCCTAAGTATTTTATTCTTTTTGTTGCAATGGTGAATGGTATTGTTTCCTTAATTTCTCTTTCTGTTTTTTCATTGTTAGTATATAGGAATGCAAGGGATTTCTGTGTGTTAATTTTATATCCTGCAACTTTACTATATTCATTGATTAGCTCTAGTAATTTTCTGGTAGAGTCTTTAGGGTTTTCTATATAGAGGATCATGTCATCTGCAAACAGTGAGAGTTTTACTTCTTCTTTTCCTATCTGGATTCCTTTTACTTCTTTTTCTGCTCTGATTGCTGTGGCCAGAACTTCCAACACTATGTTGAATAGTAGTGGTGAGAGTGGGCACCCTTGTCTTGTTCCTGATTTCAGGGGAAATGCCTTCAATTTTTCACCATTGAGGGTGATGCTTGCTGTGGGTTTGTCATATATAGCTTTTATTATGTTGAGGTATGTTCCTTCTATTCCTGCTTTCTGGAGAGTTTTAATCATAAATGAGTGTTGAATTTTGTCAAAGGCTTTCTCTGCATCTATTGAGATAATCATATGGTTTTTATCTTTCAATTTGTTAATGTGGTGTATTACATTGATTGATTTGCGGATATTAAAGAATCCTTGCATTCCTGGGATAAAGCCCACTTGGTCATGGTGTATGATTTTTTTTAATATGTTGTTGGATTCTGTTTGCTAGAATTTTGTTAAGGATTTTTGCATCTATGTTCATCAGTGATATTGGCCTGTAGTTTTCTTTTTTTGTGGCATCTTTGTCTGGTTTTGGAATTAGGGTGATGGTGGCCTCATAGAATGAGTTTGGAAGCTTACCTTCTTCTGCAATTTTCTGGAATAGTTTGAGTAAGATAGGTGTTAGCTCTTCTCTAAATTTTTGGTAGAATTCAGCTGTGAAGCCATCTGGTCCTGGGCTTTTGTTTGCTGGAAGATTTTTGATTACAGTTTCGATTTCCTTGCTTGTGATGGGTCTGTTAAGATCTTCTATTTCTTCCTGGTTCAGTTTTGGAAAGTTGTACTTTTTTAAGAATTTGTCCATTTCATCCAAGTTGTCCATTTTATTGGCATAGAGCTGCTGGTAGTAGTCTCTTATGATCCTTTGTATTTCAGTGTTGTCTGTTGTGATCTCTCCATTTTCATTTCTAATTTTGTTAATTTGGTTTTTCTCTCTTTGTTTCTTAATGATTCTTGCTAATGGTTTGTCAATTTTGTTTATTTTTTCAAAAAACCAGCTTTTAGCTTTGTTGATTTTTGCTATGGTCTCTTTAGTTTCTTTTGCATTTATTTCTGCCCTGATTTTTAAGATTTCTTTCCTTCTGCTAACTCTGGGGTTCTTCATTTCTTCCTTCTCTAATTGCTTTAGGTGTAGAGTTAGGTTATTTATTTAGTTTTTTTCTTGTTTCTTGATGTAAGCCTGTAATGCTATGAACCTTCCCCTTAGCACTGCTTTTACAGTGTCCCATAGGTTTTCGGTTGTTGTGCTTTCATTTTCATTCATTTCTATACATATTTTGATTTCTTTTTTGATTTCTTCTATGATTTGCTGGTTATTCAGAAGCGTGTTATTTAGCCTCCATATGTTTGAAGTTTTAACAATTTTTTTCCTGTGATTGAGATCTAATCTTACTGCACTGTGGTCAGAAAAGATGACTGGAATGATTTCAATTTTTTTTAATTTTCCAAGACCAGATTTATGGCCCAGGATGTGATCTATTCTGGAGAAGGTTCCGTGTGCACTTGAGAAAAAGGTGAAGTTGATTGTTTTGGGGTGAAATGTCCTATAGATATCAATTAGGTCTAGCTGGTCCATTGTGTCATTTAAGGTTTGTGTTTCCTTGTTAATTTTCTGTTTAGTTGATCTATCCATAGTTGTGAGTGGGGTATTAAAGTCTCCCACTATTATTGTGTTACTATTAATTTCCTCTTTCATACTTGTTAGCGTTTGCCGTACATATTGCGGTGCTCCTATGTTGGGTGCATATATATTTATAATTGTTATATCTTCTTCTTTGATTGATCCTTTGATCATTATGTAGTGTCCTTCTTTGTCTCTTTTCACATCCTTTATTTGAAAGCCTATTTTATCTGATATGAGTATTGCGACTCCTGCTTTCTTTTGGTCTCCGTTTGCATGAAATATTTTTTTCCAGCCCTTCACTTTTAGTCTGTATGTGTCTCTTGTTTTGAGGTGGGTCTCTTGTAGACAGCATATATAGGGGTCTTGTTTTTGTATCCATTCAGCCAATCTTTGTCTTTTGGTTGGGGCATTCAACCCATTTACATTTAGGGTAATTATTGATAGGTGTGGTCCCGTTGCCATTTACTTTGTTGTTTTGGGTTCACGTTTATACAACCTTTCTGCATTTCCTGTCTAGAGAAGATCCTTTAGCATTTGTTGAAGAGCTGGTTTTGTGGTGCTGAATTCTCTCAGCTTTTGCTTATCTGTAAAGCTTTTGAATTCTCCTTCATATCTGAATGAGATCCTTGCTGGATACAGTAATCTAGGTTGTAGGTTATTCTCTTTCATTACTTTCAGTACGTCCTGCCATTCCCTTCTGGCCTAGAGGGTTTCTATTGATAGATCAGCTGTTATCCTTATGGGAATCCCTTTGTGTGTTATTTGTTGTTTTTCCCTTGCTGCTTTTAATATTTGTTCTTTGTGTTTGATCTTTGTTAATTTGATTAATATGTGTCTTGGGGTGTTTCGCCTTGGGTTTATCCTGTTTGGGACTCTCTGGGTTTCTTGGATTTGGGTGGCTATTTCCTTCCCCATTTTAGGGAAGTTTTCAGCTATTATCTCCTCTAGTATTTTCTCATGGCCTTTCTTTTTGTCTTCTTCTTCTGGAACTCCTATGATTCGAATGTTGGGGCGTTTCACAGTGTCCCAGAGGTCCCTGAGGTTGTCCTCATTTCTTTTGATCCTTTTTTCTTTTTTCCTCTCTGCTTCATTTATTTCCACCATTTTATCTTCTACCTCACTTATCCTATCTTCTGCCTCCGTTATTCTACTCTTGGTTCCCTCCAATGTGTTTTTGATCTCATTCATTGCATTATTCATTTTTAATTGACTCTTTTTTATTTCCTCTAGGTCTTTATTAAACAGTTCTTGAATCTTTTCAATCTTTGTTTCCAGGCTATTTATCTGTAACTCCATTTTGTTTTCAAGATTTTGGATCATTTTTATTATCATTATTCTAAATTCTTTTTCAAGTAGATTCCCTATCTCCTCCTCTTTTGTTTGACTTGGTGGGCATTTTTCATGTTCCTTTACCTGTTGGGTATTTCTTTGCCTTTTCATCTTGTTTAGATTGCTGTATCTGGAGTGGGCTTTCTGTATTCTGGAGGTCTGTGGTTCCTTTTTGTTGTGGAGGATTAACCCAGTGGGTGGGGTTAGACGATTGGCTTGTCAAGATTTCCTGGTTAGGGAAGCTTGCGTCAGTGTTCTGGTGCGTGGAACTTGATTTCTTCTCTTTGGAGAGCAATGGAGTGCCCAGTAATGAGTTTTGAGATGGGTCTATGTGTTAGGTGTGACCTTGGGCAGCCTGTATGTTGATGTTCAGGGCTATGTTCCTGCATTGCTGGAGAATTTGCGTGGTATGTCTTGCTCTAAAACTTATTGGCTCTTGGATGGTGGTTGGTTTCAGTGTAGGTATGGAGGCTTTTGGACAGTCACTTATTACTTAAAGTTCCATGTAGTCAGGAGTTTTCTGGTGTTCTCAGGTTTTGGGCTTAAGTCTCCTGCCTCTGGATTTCAGTTTTATTCTTCCTGTAGTCTCAGGACTTCTCCAACTATACAGCCCTGATAAGAAAACTTCTAGGTTAATGGCTAAAAGATTCTCCCCCGTTAGGGACACCCAGAGAGGTTCACAGAGTCACATGAAGAAGAGGAGAGGGAGGAGGGAGATAGAGATGAACAGGAGGAGAAAAAGGGGGACTCAAGAGGAGAGAGACATATCTACGCAGCTGTCTGTTCCCAGAGTGTTCTCTGTAGCCCAGTCACCTACAAAGATTCACAGAATTGGATTGGGAAGAGAAGGGGAAAGGAGGAAATAGAGGTGTTCTGAGGTAGAAAACAGAGAGTCAAGATTGGGAGAGAATAATCTTCGGTTTAAAAATAGGGCTTCTCTTCTTTTTTTTTTTTTTTTTTTGTAAGGTTATAGTGTATTGAAAATGAAAATTAAGGAGTAGTAGAGGAGTACTAGAGGACTTTAAAAGAAATAAGAGAAAAAGAAAAATAGAAAATAGAAGAGAAAAAGGAAAGAAAAAAAAGAAAAAAAAAGAAAGAAAAAGAAACAAAAAAAATTTTTTTTCCCCCTAATTAAAAAATCGTAAAAGTCTATGGAAATGAAAGTTAAGGAGTAATGGGGGAGTAATAGGGGATTTTAAAGGAAAATAAAAGAGAAAAAAGAAAAAAATTAAAAAAAAGAGAAAAAAGTAAAATTATATCTAGGAGTTTCTCTGGAGCTGTTGCGGTCCGTGTGGGTTCGGCTCAGTTTCAGATAGCTCCTCGTTCCAGCTTACGCTTCTCGATATCTACAGGCTCCTCTGGTGTAGTCAATGTTTCCTAGAGGGATTTTAATCTGTTGCACCAGTCCCTTCTGAAGCGGTTCCCTTTGTTTATTTGGCTTCTGTTTGCCGGTCTCTTCAGAGCCTCATTTCCGCCCTGACACAGGCGGGCGGAGGTGGACTCTTATTCAGGTAGCTAGTTCCGTAGCTCTGCGGGGAGGGGCTTGCGCTGCAGGGAGAGGCTGGCGCTGTGGGGACGGGCTTGCGCCGCGGGGATGGGCTGGGGCTGCCGGGAGGGGCTGACGCTGCTCTCTCCGTCTGCGCTGCTCAGGCTCCCGGCTGTTCTATATGGAGCGCGCCCCGCGCTGCGCGAGGTTCCAGCCCTCGGGTGTTCCACAAAAGGGCGGAACGAAAAGCTGCGCCTGCTCTCAGTGCCTTCCCCGTCAGAGCAGTCCAGGCAGCCAGGGGCTTGGTGGGCGCACTCTCCCCAGGTGTGGCGCGCCCACTCCCTTCCGCGGACCCAGTCTCAGTTTCCGCTGGCGCCAGTCGGGTGCGTGCGCCTTCTGCCCTCCGCGTCCCCAGCCCCAGTCCCCGCCGGCGCCGGTCGGGTGCCTGCGCCCTGTGTCTCGCCGCGACCTTCCCCTCCCCCCTGCCTCCTGCCTCCGGCGGGGCTGGGCCGGTCCGCAGCCTGCGAGCTCCTCTCTGGACCCTCTCGGTCTCTTTGTTCTGCGAACGGCCGGCCGTGTGTTCGGGCCGGTTAATTTACTCTCTCTCTTTTGGTCTCCCAAAGTTCAAGTTGGCAACTCACAGAAGCTCCCTCCGATTGTCCTCAGGGCACTCAGGCCCGGACCCTACCCCAAGCAATGCCGCCTAAGAGCTCCCGGGACGGATCTCCGTCCTTAGCTCTTTTGTCTCACTTTTTATCTTTTATATTTTGTCCTACCTCCTTTCGAAGACAATGGGCTGCTTTTCTGGGCACCTGATGACCTCAGCTAGCTATCAGAAGTTGTTTTGCGAAGTTTGCTCTGCATTCAGTTATTCTTTTGATGAATTTGTAGGAGAGAAAGTGGTCTCCCCGTCCTACTCCTCTGCCATCTTGGCTCCTCCCCTATTAGATTCTTGATAAGCATTTTTGTGCTCTCTCCTCACCAGACTGGACATATTGTATAGGTCAACATAGAACAAAGCAGCCTGGAGTTAGATCTGGGGACAGTGACACCCCTTGCACTCCCATTTCTTTCTCCAAAACCAAGACATAACAAAATCTACCTGTGAAAATAAACTCAGTGCACATTCCTCTTACTGAGGCACAGAGCTTAAAATCTATGGTTTCACTGTTTGGGAGTGGGGGACCAAACTGGCATGCCCATCCCTTGCCAATCACTTTAAGACCAGAGCTACACAACTGGGATCTGGAGAATCAGGTCAGAACACAAGTTCTGCCCTCTGGATGTGGAACAATAGAAACCAGCTGACCCTTACGGAACATCATAGATGAGCAGCTTTTAGAAAACTTTACATGTTGCATGGTGGTTTCCAATCCCTGGGACCAGACTGATGTTGAAACCTGGAGATCTGGGGCTGATTAGGAGTGGATTGGGCTCAAATGCCTGTGCACATCATTTTATGGACAAATGACACTCGTCACCCGAGGCTGGGGGGAGACTGCTTCTGTCCAAAGGCATAGAAGGGCCCTATATTATCAGGGATCAACAAGAATGGCCAGGAGTGGAGGGCATTGTGGTCCCTTCCCTTTCCTTCCCTGGAGAAGGCAAAACTGGTGGGCTACACTAGCCCCTGATTACATGACCCATATCCCAATAAGGGAGACTGACCCAAGGGTGGGGCACCTCTCTTCGGAAAGCATCAGCCCAATTTACTATGATACTTTACCTCCAAGCTTCCTCATCTTAGGCCTCTGAAGAAATGGTATACAAATATAGAGGACTGTGCAAGGTACCCAGGGATGTATCAAGATCATAGCTCTTTCAGTATATATTCACATTGTGAAACAAGAAAATCAGTTCTTCTCCTTTGGGACCAGAAAGGTGATGAGTTCTTGTTACAATGAGAGAGAATGTATCCATCCCTCCTTCATCTCCCAAAGTGTTACTTGATTTCAGCAACTCTGGATTTTTATGTTTATGTAATCTTTCATAACTCAGAACGAAATGGGTAAGAGAATGGTGACGACGGCGTGTATCTAAAACATGTATATTCCTTTCTGTATCTGTGTGGATTTCCTGAGTTTTGGGTACCTTACAATTGATCAGCAAATAGTAAAACATATACCTATATCTAAGTAGATCCAACCAGTCCATCCTAAAGGAGATCAGTCCTGGGTGTTCACTGGAAGGACTGATGTTGAAGCTGAAACTCCAATATTTTCCCACCTGATGCAACGAACTGACTCATTTGAAAAGACCCTGATGCTGGGAAAGACTGAAGGTGGGAGGAGAAGGGGACAACAGAGGATGAGATGGTTGGATGGCATCACCAACTCAATGGACATGAGTCTGAGTAAACTCCGGGAGTTGGTGATGGACAGGGAGGCCTGGCGTGCTGCGATTCATGGGGTCGCAAAGAATCAGACACAACTGAGTGACTGAACTCAACTGAACTGAAGGCATACCCATCATTTCACTTGTTACTATCGGATCTCTCTATTTGATTGTCTAGTCCTCAAAGAGAAGTGCCTTGGGGAGGGGGTGGGGTAGCACTAATAACATGACCTGTTATCCAAAATGAACACACAAGCACAGATCACTTTCCAAAATGTCCATGATTTCAGAGCATAAATGCAGACACACCCTTAAAAGAAGCATTAGAAAGGAGAAATTCTGGCCAGCTTCCTAAACCTCACTGGATCCATTTGGACTGGGTGATGACAGAGATCAAAGGATGTGGTGACTGGACAGAGGGCCTGGAAGAACTGACATCTTCAGGGCCGCTGAAGAAAAGCCAACTCAGCCACTCCAAGCAAAGCAAACTGAAAGTAAATATGAGTGAGTAATCGGATGCGCATGGGGATGCGCCTCACAAAATGAAGTCTTTGCTTTCCCAAAGGAGGAATTTCCAGGTCTTCAACAGCATCTATCCAATGGCAAAATCAACACATTACCCTTTCCAATCGAGAAACTGACCCTTTGGCTTCTACTAAAGGTAAACAAGCAAAATCTCCTCTTGGTCATGGTACGCTCTTCCACTTCTATATCCCCCTTACCTAAATAACTTTGTTTCTGGCTTGTTTCTAAGAAAAATGAGATTTTTGCCCCTAATTTGGGGAAATTTTCTCCAAAATAGCAGTGTTCCTTAATTCTGCTTTTTATGATGTCTTTGGTTGCATGTTGGCTCAGTTGCTTAGAGATGTGATTTTCCTGTGCACCTCCATTTCCACGGAGCCTTGCCACCCTCTCAATGAACAGCATGCAAGACCTCTCTCCTCTGGCTTTAGGGATAGAGTCCACACAAGGTACCAATTACCATTTCACCATCAGCTGATCTCTTCTTCCTTTACTTCCCTTATCACTTGCTTGTCATGGTGAGGAAAAAAAAATAATTTACCTTCTTACTGCCCACCTTACATACTTCCCAAACCCCAGACCCTTCTAGAAGGGTAGGACAAGAATTGCAAAATTCTTTTCTGCAGGTTCACAGTCCTGCAGAAGAATAGTCTCAGAATGGGGGCTTTGGATAAGGAAAATCTTGAAAATGAAAGCCTGAATGAGGACACAAAGAAAAAAAACAAAGGAGGACACCCTGTCCAAACTTGGATCCTTTTTTTTTAAAAAATTATATGGATTCCATTTTCATAGAGGGAAACAGAGAAGAAAATACCGCAGCACTTAAGGAATTTCCTCTCATCAGTTTTTCGCCGGTCCCTTGATTGTGTTTCAGCCTCGCTGAGTACTTTGCCTACGGTCCCTGGTGTAGTGATTTGCATCCCAGTCTCTGGGTGGCTGTAGGCCAGAGCTGGCAGCTGTCTCAGTCCAATTCTGGCTAGGAAAGGTAAGGATCTCTGGTTTTTGAAAGATCTGGAAGAGAAATGTGGAAGTCTTTGGAGGGGTGAGGTGGGGTAGGAGGATGTAGATTTAATTCATGAATTGGAAGCTTTCTGAAAAGCTCTCAAAGCTTAAAGAAATCTCCTGGAGACTTGTGTTTAAAAAGAACCAGAAAGATTTCCTCTCCCTTCTGAGGAAAGGCTTGCAGAAAAAAAGGCTAGTTGCTTTATAGATGAGATTTTGCATCAGGGACAGGTGTTTCTTAAGGCACTCTCAGGAGGGTTTAATTTCTAACAGGCACAGAAAGGAGGGAGGAAAAACTCATTCAAAGGCTTTTGATCACTAGGAATTCTCTTTGAATTTTGATTTGAAGAGGTAAAAGTCATTTAAAACTGCAGGTGTACTTGGGTGTAATGATAGGTATCTATTCTTCATTTTTTTAAAAAGTCATTTCATCTTTTTTTCTAGATTGTTTTTTATATGGGTCATTTTAAAGTCTTTGTTGAATTTCTTAAAATATTGCTTTTATTTTATGTGTTTTTTGGCCTCCAGACATGTAGGATCTTGGCTCCCCAACGAGGGATTGAACCTCTACCCACTGCATTGGAAGGGGAAGTCTTAACCATTGGACACCCAGGGAAGCACCAGGTATCTGTTCTTGAAATACAATTTCTGCTTTATCCCAAAGCTTTCCACTTTCTACTTCTCTGTATCAATCAGTGCCAGTCATCAGCTGTTAGAATCTGAAGATGTGCACCTGCGTGTGCAGGCAGATACAGCTCTGTGAATAAGAATTAGAATTCTGAAGCCTGAAAAGGCTGAAGAGAGCTTGGGTGTTAGGAGCAACACAGACCGACCTTGCTCCCAGCACACAGATACACTCTCTGCCCCTCATTATAAATTCAGCCAAGAGCTTACCAGGTGCCTCTGGCTTCTTTCTGGGAGAAGTGCAAATCATGTATCTCTGACTTTGACAATGGGGAAGCATGGTCTTCAACAGGATAGGGTGATATCCAGAGCTTCAGTGGGGTCATTGGATTATGTTCTGGGGAGGGGGAAGAGGTCCCTGCTAGAAAGTAAAGAGGAATTGCCCTCAAAGGTCACAGTTTGCAGTGGAAAGACAGCTGCTCGCATACGGAGCTCCTCAAGAATCCCCAGTATCCCCATCCTCCCAGAGAATTGCTGGCCAGTGCTTAAATGCTCTGGTTCTAAGTACCCCTGGTCTCCAATCCCAAGGGACAGCACTCCTCCTGGAGGATGACTGTGCCCCTTTACAACTCACATCTTTAAAGTCTGAGCATAGTGGTGGCTTAGGCCCTCCAGTCATTCTCATCCTCAACAGGCTGGGCTCCCTGACTCAGCAAAGCTTCCAGAACTTTCCAGCTTTATTTCTTTTCAATGAAGAAGCACTTCCAGCCCCTTTCCCTTTATGACAAAATCACCGGGGTCTTATTTCTAGACTATGCCGGAAAGAGTGAGCTCTGATACAACAGAGGTGAAGTGCCTGAGAACATCCATGCTCTCCACCAGCAACTGGAGAAATGTTACTCAAGAGAAAGAAGGAAAACAAATCTCCTTCAAGATTTAACTTATATTTTAGTGTTACCTGTATCAGTCGAAAGTAAGGTATTAAAAGTTGCATAGATTAAAAATAGAAGATGGCTAACTTTTAGCTACAGAAGTATAGGGATGAGCTTATAAGACTCACCCAGTATGATCTCATTTTTCACTCCAAAAGACATATGATCTCATTTTTTGCCCCCAAAAATCTCATTTTTCACTCCAAAAGACAATCTGTGGGCTTTCAAATTTTAAATAGTTCATGTGTAGCTTAAAGCCCATTTGGCAACAGGGGGTGGGAAATAGACCTTTACCTTTATTGTTTGAAAGTATGATATATCTAGTCATATGTATTTGAATATTGAAAATATCTTCTTCCTTAAAGTGGGTCAAGGAGCAGCAGATTAGCATCAGCCAGGATCTAGCTACTGAGAATCTGCATTTAACAAGCCCCTCACATGATTAGTGCGCCTGTTAAAGACTAAAGTTAAACCAAGAGTTTTTCTCTCTCTCCATGACATTTGTCAGATTGCTTAACATTTCTGAGCCTCATTATAAACTGTTTATAAACTCCTTTGTAAAGTTGTGAGCATTAGTGTTAATGCATGCACCTTGCATGTGCCCTGCCCATGGGAGGAGCTCTATAAATGAGAGATGGTCATGATGACGATTTCAGTATTGCCAAAGCTACTAATTACTTCCTAGTAATCATGTTTAAATCAGAATGACTGGTTTTCACCCTTAACCACAAACATTTGTATCTTCCACCCTCATTCCTAAATGAATTATCATCCAATGAGGCGAGCGGGGGAGGGAGGTATTAAGCTTCAGATGGCCAGCCCACACATACATGAAGAAAGAATACTCGGGAAACCTAGGAACATAGATTTTTGTTGGCTTAGAGGCTGGATTCAGCTGCCCGATGACTTCACAGCTGTTCCCGCAGTCCTAAAAGTGTCTGTCCCTTCGGCCCCATCCCCTCAGCTGGGTCTGCAACGCTGACTCGGGGATTTTCTTGTGAAAATGCCTGCTGGGCGGGGTAAGATTTGGAGTCTGGCTGGGGAAAAAATGAGTAATGCAAAGCAGTGCGCTCAGTAAAGGCTACAAGAGAAATAAAAGTAAAAGCTGCCTCCTGTCTGTGGGGACGCTAAAATGATTCTGACTTATCATGTCACTGAGCAGAGCTGGGGGAAGCCAAAACTCAGAGTCTGCTGGCAAGGAAAATAAAGAAGAAGAAAAAAAAAAAAAGGCAGGGAGGAGCAAACCAGCGGGGGAGGAAATAAAAAGAGAGAGGGAAAGACAAGCGTCATTTAGGAAGGGGTAGAGTGAAAGAAAGCGCTCAGGATCTAAAACCCACAGCATTTTATATCTTTTCTCCTCCCCAGAGATCTCTGTCCCGTCACTTTACTGACAGAGTGCTGTGACAGGCTGCCTTCTCAGAAGTCCAAGAAGAAGCTCAAAGGCTGCTGTTCCTTCCCTCTCAAGTCCAGGGGTCTCCCTGGTAATGGATTGCTTCTCTCTGACGTACGTGTAAGTATAAACCTTTGGGGGACACAGCCTCATTTTAAAGTTAGCTGAAATTTCAGCTTTGGGGTGAAAAAATTTTTTTTTCTTTTAGACAGAATCTCAAATATCCTTTTATTGATCTAACCAGTCATTAAGGTATCTTGAACAGCAGTGATTAATTTTGGTGACTGAAAGTCTCATGCAAATAGACATCTCTAATTTTTAGTTCATTGGACAATGAGTGATATTTTGACCCCCCCAGGGCAAGGAAGAACCTGTGAGGTCTGACTTTGAGGTTGAATTAGTTTTCAGTGAGTATTTAATATGATCAAAGTAGTCATCTCACTGAAATCATCTCCACTATCTTCCTTTAAATGCTTTCATTTAAAGCATAACTGTAACTGTTCAACTATTTAGCTGCTAGATCACTTCTCAAAGGTGAAAGAGAATGATTTGCCATGCCTGAACAAGACAGGAGTGTCCACTGTTTTCTCAGAGATGGCATTTCAACCAGAGATTCTTGATGGAGAGTCTCAGATTTCCTTCTGAAATGTTCAGGTTCAAAATATTTACAAAGATGAATTGCATGAAGTTGTTGTACACTGGAACATGGGGTAAAAGTGAGCCTGTAAATCTTTATTGAAAATCCAGTATGCTCATTTTTTTAAAACAAGTGGTACATATAATGTCAAAATTCCTTGTTGAATTTAACGGGAAATTTGTAAATTAACTGCTAATTACTCTAATAGTTGATCTCTTCTTTAACATTAAAAAGCACAAAATTATTTCCAACAAAATTGTTGAATTGTTTTTCTTATTTTTCTCTTTTCAAATGGATCAAAGGATATTGCCACATTTTAGATCATAAATCCTAGCCTTATTATCACTGAATTTTTGCCAAACTGCACTCCCACCATGGACCCAGGATGCCTGCTTCATTGCATTTAATAGTTACAACAATGAAGACTTGTTGACTGTCAGTTGATGTAGAAAAATATCACTTAAATGCTGGCTGCTGGTCTTGACATTGCTTTGGTGCACAGTGAATGGGCGATAGTTTGGAAAGAATGTATGTTATGCCCGGAAATATTGGCAGCTTCTAGGTTGCTGTGAGTGTGGAACGGACTGTGCAAAGTGTTGTTTATACCATGCTCTCCTCTTGAATGAGGTTGTTTTGGGATTAAGATTAAGGATTCTCTGTGTTTAGAGGAAAGAAAGCAATAGACAAAGCAGAAAAGCTTGTAAAACATTTGTAGACTGCCAGAGAGTATTAAGCACTGTAAAGTGCTTCCGGCTTCTATACCTTCCCTTTCTTTATGGTTCTCTGCTTTATCTTACTTTCTGCCCAATGCAAACAGAATGCAAAAGTTAGGGAAAAAATATATTAAAGTTGATTTTCACAGGCATCCATGTCTCCTAGAAAAGAAAAGAACACAGTGGTGTCTCCCCAGCTCTTTCCTGCTACTTGTGGGGCTCACTCTAATGCATTCAACTGACATCTCCTGTCTTCTCCACAGTTTTTGCCCTGGTGAGACCACCCAGATCTAGTCTGTGAGCTCAGCTAGGAGACGCCGCTGTAACAATGACAGACGAGCCCATAAAGGAGATCCTGGGAACCCCGAAGTCTCCCAAGCCGGTGGCAATGGAAAAGAATGCCAACGGCGAAGTGGTGGTTACCATGGTACCCCTGGTCAGTGAGATTCAGCTGGCGGCCGCCACCGGGGGCGCCGAGCTCTCCTGCTACCGCTGCGTCATCCCCTTCGCCGTGGTGGTCCTCATCACCGGGACCGTGGTCACTGCCGTGGCGTACAGCTTCAACTCCCACGGCTCCATCATCTCCATCTTGGGCCTGGTCCTTCTGTCCCTGGGACTTTTTCTGTTAGCGTCTAGTGCTCTGTGCTGGAAGGTGAGGCAGAGGAGCAAGAAAGCCAAGAGGCGGGAGAGCCAGACAACTCTGGTGGCGAATCAGAGGGGCTGGTTTGCTTAGGACCGAATGAGACCAGCGAGGACGTGTGACCTGAAGGACCTGCTTTCACTTCGTCAGCCAGGGCGCCCAGGACCGCAGTGGGGAGGATGCGCTTGGCAGGGACCAGAGGCGCGGGGTGGCCTCACGGCGGACGGCGCACGGGGCTCTCCTCTGGGAGCAATGACTTCTTTCTTCTTCTACGACAAACTTAACTCCAAGGGCTATTCTAAGACTGAAAATCAGTGTTTCCTCTGTATTAAATATTTTAGGAGTCATGGGAGGTTCGTGGCATTAGACATTTTGTTGGAAAATAGGCCAGAAAAGATGAGTTCTAGCACACCAGTGACCTGCCTCCAAAGGAGATAACCCACACTATTAGGACGTTATATCCTAAGACTGTTCTGCTGAGATTCTGAACTGCTTTGGACTTTGCATTCACCCATGAAATTCTATGATATTTCTTTTTCCCAAAAAGTTGATTCTCTGGTATCTGTTTAGTTTTCATTTTCAGTAAAGCATCACTGGTGGTACTTTTCTTGAGGAATAAACTAATTTTTTTTTTTTATGTTTTAACATTGAACAGTTCTTACATGATTGTAATGATGTGTCAGATCATTTAAAAAGGTAAAATGTGTAGCTACTAGATCACATGGGGGGATAAATTAATATTAAAATAATCCTATACAGCACTTTTGATGATTTTTATATTTCATGTAAAATTTTAAGTTTCATGTACAGTTCATTCAAAATAATAAATACTCATTGCTGCTGAGACTTCTTACTTCTTTGACTGTACCAGGTCCGAACTGCAGCATGCAGGGATCTTTGACTTTCATTGCTGCATATGGGTTCTTTTTAGTTGCAGCAATCAAGATCTATTTCCCTGACCAGGGATCGAACCCAGGCCCCATGTATTGGGAGCTTGGAGTCCTAGCCACAGGACCACCAGGGAAGTACCTGCTAAAACTTCTCAAATGCTTAGTTCTCCTGTAGTTATGTTGCTGCAGTTACAAGTTGCCCTTCTTCCTTTGCCTCGGAAACATCTCAACTGTGTTCCTCTCAAGTGTTGCTTCTTCCTAACCTAACTCAATGATTTCTATATTTGTCACATCATTTTTTAATACGTTTTGAAGAATAATAAGAATTCTGTCATTTAAAAATATTTCTATGTCATTAAAATTAGGAAATCAAAGCCTGGGGTCAAAAATTTTATAATATGTTGTTAAATATGTATTACGTATGTATTAGTTGCTCAGTTGTGTTTGATTCTTTGAGACCCCAAGGACTGTAGCTCACCAGGCTCCTCTGTCCATGAAATTCTCCAGACAAGAATACTGGAGTGGGTAGCCATTCCCTTCTCCAGGGGATCTTCTCGACCCAGGGATCAAATCCAGGTCTCTTGCCTTGCATACAGTTTCTTTACCAGCTGAGTCACCAGGGAAGTCCTACATATTTATTGAATCTATGGTTAAATATTTGCATACCATATTTTTGAGCACCAGCTATATGCCAGGCATTGTGCAGCTTCTCAGACTGCTTAACTGAGTTAGTTACAATGCAATGCAAATAAGGTTACTGCTTGAATTCTGTGGATATTGAACAGCTAGGACTCTACGGCAGAATTCTAGCCAGAAATATCCTGGTTCATGTCATTTAAACCAGGTTAAACTAGAGGAGAAAGATAGACACAAAGCCTTTCCTAAACCTTGGAAAAACAAAGGAAGCCTAGCCTAGCACTTTTGATGGAAAGCATTCTATCAAGGACTTTAATTAAATTCGGCAGGAGCCCTCTGGCACGGAGTATGCCCTGGAGCTCAGACGGTTTTGTCAGGGAGAGACGCCTGGGTGGCCTGGTTTCTCCTGGCTTTGAAGGTCCGGTGGCAGAAGTTTGGAGTTGTTCAGTATAGTGGAGTACACTACAATTATCTCAAACACAGGAAGGTCCACCCTCCTCTGGAACAAATGAAAGTATATGGCATTGTGTTAATGACAGTGGAAGGAATATTGTGCTTTGATGTGCCGCTTCTTTTTTATTTTTGGTTCAAAGATATCCAAAAAATCCCCACTGCTCGATAAAGAGACTTCTCAGGCTAGCATTCAAGGTTCTGCTGTGTCTGATCCAAACAGATGTATCCAGGTTTCACTCTCAACCTGAAAACTCATATGAGGTGGCCAGACCAGACAACTCTGCATCCCTGGATCAGGCTTCAGGTTTTTGCCTCCATGTACATTCAAACTTCTGTTTTCCCTCCTGCATAATGCCATCCTTTCCTTCTCCAGCTCAAACATACCCAAACCCTGATTCTCCTTACAGCCCCAACTTAAGTGCAGCCTCTTCCTAGAGGTTCCCATTTGTCTGAAAGGAATTGCTTCTTCACGAGCCTCTACCTATAAGTCTCTGATGGTTTTCATTTTCTACCATGATAATGCCATAAATGTAGGATCCTCTTCCAAAGCTTCTTAGAAATACATAATGTGTCATATATATTTAAACCCCCTGTGTGATGCCTAATAAAATGTCCTTCCCAGATTAGGTACTCAACAGCAAGTGTTTGCTAAATGAACTAAAGAATAAAAATCAGAGACCGTTGAGCGGTTTATCCAGAATTAGAGTTCATTTGTTTTAATCTCTTAAAAGAAATTTCTTTAGTCCTCGTCTCTCCCAGAATAACTCATCCTCCTCTGCCCTTCCCTACTGGATGTGCTAGGTCCAGGTGGGTATTTACTACCTCTGTGCTTCTCTAGCTACACTGCCCTTTCAAAGGCTTAAAAAATTAGCTTGTGAACTATTTCAGGCCACCAGGGGGCCTCCTGCTGCTACCCGAGAGTCCCCAAAGAAACCACATGGAATGACTTAAATTGTAAGGACTGAAATAGGATCATACTGGAAAGAGTGATATCACTCCTAGATGTGAGAACTTGGAAAAGATTCTCCCCTGAGCCCACCCCTGCCCTCCTCCCTAAGTCACTTTGCAATGGCTAATTCTGGGTTCTTCTAGTAAGTACAGGAAGGTCTTGCCCTGTTGAGCAAGGCTCCATTCACATTAAAAAGGTCTACACACTTGCAAGACTATAAGACACAGACAAGTCCTATATACTGTGGCTCCCAACTCCCGTGAGGAGGATAAATCCAGACTTGAATCGTGGTATCATAAGTATCTCATAACATATGTCTTTAATGGCGAAGGTTTGTCTTTACAAATGGTTTGATTATCTAGTGATAAGCACGTGTTAAATGCATGCATAAGTGTGATGCAGGCATATATGCATTGAAGAGATAACCTGGCCCCACCCTGGAGCATCAGAAACCAACTGTATCACCTAGCAGAATATTTCCTAGACCTCACACATACCAGAATGCACAGGAACAACTTTTAACCCCATCGTGGGCAGCAAGTCTCTGCCGAGATGAGAACCACAGCCACCAGAGGAACTCTGCCTGCCCCACCTCACTATCTTAACTGATCTAGGGAATCTCGCCTAAAGATGGCAAGGTCAGGAGGATCATACAGGTGGTTAAGGCCACATAAGCCCTGGAGAGCCAGATCACAAGCTCCCAGGCCTACCTCTCTGTTCCACCACCACCTCTAAGAGACAGACAGACACACACACAGAGAGATAGACACTGGGGTTTGCACCGTAGTACGGTTCTGAACTTGGAAGTTCTGGTTATGAATCCCAGCTCTCCTGTAAAACTAGTGTGATCTTGAGAAGTTAAACCTCATCTTTAAAATAAGGTTAATTTTAAAGAAATGACTGAAGTTTTGTCAACTATAAGGTACTACCCTGTTGAAATAAATTGTTATTTATCTCTCTAATGTTAACCTAAGCTTCTTTCTCTACTTATTGTCTCAACATGCCATCAAGAATCAAGCAAACCCCTGTTTTGGTTAAATGACCTTTTAACCTTGACATTATCCACAAGAGCTTTCTAGAACCAAAATAACCTGGGGAAAACCCCTGTTCCATGTATGAATAATAACTTACATTTCCTTAATATTGGTATAATTTTTGGTGCTTTCACATACTAGGAGTCATTGTAAAAGGCATATTTAATACAGAGTCAATTATGTGTCTTTAGTAAAAAAGATCAGGAGAGTGAGCAATCCCCCCATCTCTTCTCTCCCCACTTCCATTCCAGTCAATCCATCCTAGGTTGCCCCACAGGAAGGAAGACCAGGACAGAAGTCTAAAGAAAAGGAAAAAAAGTAAATTCCTTGTTCCTGATCTTTGGGTCTCGAGGGCATTAAAGTGACTTAAGGTTCATCTTAGGAATTTTCAAAGGTTGTTTGTTTGCGCTTGACTTTTACATTTCTCTTTGACCCCATGTGCCTCAACTGTACCTGACATTACTCAGTATTCTCCACCGCACTTTGAGGCTAGAAGTGCACATCCACCCTGCTCTCAGATAAGCAAAGTACAGTTCCCAGAGGGTAAATAGCTTATCCAGTCAAGGTTTCATGGCTGGTGGGCCTTGAGTTAGACCAATTTGCTGACCAAAGATTATAGTTACCCCAGGTTTACGCTTAGCTGTGGCTGATACAGTTTCCAGAATGATAGGAAAAGGAGATCCAAAAGGTGTTCTAACACCTATTTTCAGAAAACTTTACAGAATAATACGCATAGAGAAAAGCATGAATTTTGCACACACTGACACACACACAAATGGAACCTGTAGTCAGATGAATAAACTGAATATGCAGGTCTCTCAAAACTCCCCTTGAGTCCATCCAGCCGTCTTTCCAGGAGGAGCCGTCATCCTCACCTCTGACACATGAGTAGCTCTGCCTAATGTTTAACCTTACGTAAATAGAAACGTAGGATGTGTTCCCTGCGTCTGGCTTCCTCAGTGCAACGCTATGTCTGTGAAGTACATCCATACTGCTGTGTGTCATCACAGAGAGCTTGGTCTCATCGCTGCGTGGTATTCATTGTGTGAATACACCATCTTTTATCCTTTCTTCTGTGAAAAGCATTCGGAGAGTTTCTAGTTTCGTACACATTATCACATGTGAAATAGATAGCCAGTGCATAGATGTATGGTGCGGGGAACCCAAAGCCAGTGCTCTGTGATGACCTAGGGGGCGGGGTGGGAGGGAAGTGGAAGGGGAACTCCAGACGGAGGGGGCCTGTGTGTGCCCGATGCTGCTTCTTGCTGATGTCTGGCAAAAGCCATCACAGCATTGTAAAATAATTATCCTCTAATTTAAAAAGATAATAAAAGAAAACAGGTAGTACTTGTGACAGCCAGGCTCCTGAGTGGCCCCCAATGATCCCTGCCTCCTGTATTCACACGTCTCCTACATTGTCTCAGGACTGATTTGTGGAAACAACAGAACATGGCAGAAGTGATGGTGTGTCACGTCCAAGATAACCATTCTGGAAGACGCTGAGGCTTCACCTTGGTGCCTCTCTTTCCCTCCTTTCTTTGGGGAAAGCCATCTGCCACTCTGGAGGACACTCAGGTCACCGTGGAGAGGCTGCGTGGGGAGGCACCAAAGCCTCTGGCCAGGGGCTGGACAGGAGCTCTGAGTCCCGCAGTCACCGTGGAGGTGGATCTGTGTCCCCGCTGACAGTCTGACCAAAACCTCCCCAGAGGCCCTCAGCCAGGGTTGTGTTATGTGATTATATGACTTAATGGGTCCTCACACTCTTGTCTCCTAGGCCTTTTCCTCCCCCGGAAAACAAAACAAAAGGAAGATGAATTTCACTTATTGCAAGAAGGAAATTGTACTGACAAATACCATGGACCCCAGGCACTGCACAGACTGTGCCTAATGGGTGAATTTGCCCTTCATCCAGCTAAGTCATTCACAGATTTCCGAGCCACAGAATCTGTGAGATAACACATGTTTGTTGTTACAAGTTGCTAAGCTTTAGAGTAATTTGTTATTCAACAAGAGATAACTAACATTGTGCTATTGTGAAATTTCTTCCACATGATTTTTTGCTTACATACACACACAACTCCTAGGTTGATAAAGACTTAGCAGTGGGATCCCTGAATTAGATAAAGGATAGGTTGTGTTCAGCTCTAACTGCCAGTTTTCTAAAATGTCTGAATCAATTTATCCTCCTACCAGCACTATAAGAGAGTTCTGGAAGCATTACATCTCCACTGATATTCTTACACTTTCATCTTTTCCATTTTAGTCATTCCCATGGATGTAACATTTGCTTTTGATTATATATTTTAGAAAAGGAATGTCCCCCAGAACTCGGGCTGCGATAAGGCAGAGCAGGTTAGAAATGGGAGAAGAAATTAGAGTGTAAGTATAAAATTTAGGTCTGGGCTTTGAAAATGCAAAGCAGCAAGAGACGAATTCTCAGGGAAGTGGTCTGAGACCAGGGAACTAGACTGGAGACTGGAGTTTAGCTCACAGTGAGAACAACAGTCTTTACCAGGCACTCAGCATACTCTAAGCCTTGCTCTCTGAGCTTTGTTTGAATTGGGCTCTCACTTGATCCTCACAACAGCCCAGTGAAGTAGGTACTATTATTACCTGTATTTTACAGATGTGGAAACTGGGGCACAGATTAAGCCAAGTAATTGAGATCACACAGCTAGTAGAGTAGAATCTACTACTTAACCACAATACCCACACACCCAGGTACACAGTACGTTTTCAGTACCTGGTTCTTGAATAAAGTCCCAGCAGAAGCTGAGCCACAGAGGATCAAGAGTCCAAGCTAACGCTGAGGACCAGCTCAACAGTTTGGACAAGCCAGGACCGAAAATGCAGATGACCTCTGAACCATCTGCCAGCAGAACTTGGGTCTGTCTGCCACATCTCCCACCACCAAGGCTGGTACTCTGATCCCTGGCCTCCTTGAGTTTCTGCATGGAAAACTCAAAACTCTGAATATCAGCCAGCCTCTGCCTGAAACTCAGGGGCAGGGTATGACAGAGTTCATAGCCGAAAAAGGTAACACCCTGTAGGGGGAACTGAAGGTGAAGGTGATGACTTGGTGAGATCAGGACTGGAAGAACAGTTAGCCAGGTGTGGGGAGTGAGGGGGAGGAACTGGGGTACTTCCAGGGGGAACCCCTGTATTGCAAGCTGGATTCTTAACCCCTGGACCACCAGGGAAGACTCCTACTTGTCCCTATCTTAAAATTAATTTTAAAACATAGCTGATATATGATTGAGTGAGTTTTTAAGACAGTGAAAAGTACAGAAGCTATGAGAAAGTCAGCTTAAATGGGATGTTGGTAGAAAAACAGCAGTTTACCCTGGAAGTGAAATTGCAAACACTGAGAGAAAATGAGTTGACACAAGAATTTGAATTAGGCCCTGTCTGACAGGAACCCACACCCTCCAAATATATATATATTAATGTTTTGGTCTTTCAATCAGAGATTCCTTATGTTCAGTATGGTGGTGGTGGTGGTTTAGTCACTAAGTCGTGATGGCTCTTGGGACACCATGGACTGTGATCTGCCAGGCTCCTATGTCCATGGGATTTCCTAGGGAAGAGTACTTGAGTGGCTTGCCATTTCCTTCTCTAGGGGATCTTCCCAGCCCAGGGATTGAACATACATCTCCTTCATTGCAGGTGGTCTCCTGCATTGCAGGCAGATTCTTTACTGCTGAGCCCCCAGGGAAACCCCCATGTACAGTATATCCTTATCCAAATGTATATATCTCAGAAAAACCCGAACACTATTGTGCTATCTGATTAGAGGGCCAGTTAGCATTTACATGGCACTTGGATATAGACAGCATTTTCACCTGCATTGCCTTTCTAACTCCTTTCAGAAGTTCAGTGAAATATTATCCTCATTTTCAGATGATGAAATGGGAGCTTGGAGAGGTTAAATGGTTTGCTTGTGATCCAACAGGCTAGGAATAAGACTCACACCCAGATGCAGGTCTTTGCCTTTCCATTCCATTTTTCCCCTGGGCTTTGGAGGCTCCTATAGGATGCCCTCCCTTGGGTGGAGGTCTATGTCACTTGGTCGTCCAGTTAAGGATGTTTTCCAAAAGCCTTATTTTTAAAAATTAATTTTTACTGAAGTATAGTTGCTTTACAATGTTTTGTTAGTTCCTGCTATGCAGCAAAGTGAATCAGCCACAGAAAGAAATGTGTTAATTTCTCAGTCATGTCTGACTCTTTGCGATTCCCTGGACTATAGCCCACCAGGCTCCTCTGTCCATGGGATTCTCCAGGCAAGAATACTGGAGTGAGTAAACCATTCCCTTCTTCAGGGGATCTTCCTGACCCAGGGATCAAACCCTGTAGCTAATAAAAGGAATAAGGCAAATTGCTATGTACACATATTAATTTAGAAGGATCTCTACAATATACTATGTGAAAAAGCTTTCAGCTAATATTTATAATCCAATACCATTCTTATGGACTTTCCTGGTGGTTCAGACAGTAAAGACTCTGCCTGCAAAGCAGGAGACCCAGGTTTAATCCTTGGGTCAGGAAGATCCCCTGGAGAAGGGAATGGCAGCCCACCCCAGTATTCCTGCCTAGAGAATTCCATGGACAGAGGAGCCTGGTGGGCTACAGTCAATAGGGTTGCAAAGAGTCGGACATGACGGAGTGACGGACACTTTCACTTTTCACCATTCTTATAAAATAAACTGGGAGTATAAATGAGTTCATTTAAGCAAAGAAAAATTATACAAGAACTCATGGTGCATCATTAAGTCCATGTATACCACTGAGGTGTTATTTTAAGGAAAAGTTTTTCTTTAGACTCCTCTATGTTGTTTTAATTATTATAATGAGCAATCATTAAAAGAATAAAGAATTAGGGGGGAGATAAAGCTTTACTTGAGAAATACAACAAATATTATACAAATAAAGCACTTTTAAATGAGTCTGGTATGCAACAGTGCTAGGGAATTCCTGAGTCATGCCCGCACGCCAGCTCCCTTCTAAGATGCAGTTCCTCTCTGTTTATTCATTCACTCACTTGCCCAGTAATTACTGAGCACTCATATTGAGGTACTGAGAATTTAAGCAGTGAAAAGAAATGTTTTGTGATTCAATTAAGTCTGGTTCAGGTATTCAGGCATAATTCTACAAAAAGAGTAAAAGCGCATAGGGTCAACTTCCCAGTCTGTGTATTAACTTCATACATTTGGATTCCAGTACCAAGGGAAATGATTCCAGTACCAGTAGAAAGGAAACACAATGTCTATAGTAATTTGGAATGCATAACTGTAAGAATCTTGAGTGCAAAATTAATGGGAGTTTGAGATAGTCTATTGACTTCCTCTTCCTTTCTAAGTTAATAACATGTTTATAGGCCATAGCCTTATTTGTATTTCTGTCTCAATGCATTCCTTGTGGTACAACGTTGGTAAATTAAGGAATCTTTAATGATTCAGAATTCACTCAGGAGGCAACCATATCCTAAAAATACTCGTTACCTAGGAACCCTGAGTAGTAGTAGAGGGAAACTAGGCGGGGACGTTGAGAAAGTCCTTTGTGCTATTTTAACAAGGACCATCCAGCCTTGAGTCACAGTGGCTCTGACACTCACAGCTCTTGAGTCCTCAAGCATTTTCATTGGGAACTGTAGGCCGTGTCCAAAAAAAATAGAATTACACTTTTGCTCCATCTCAACCTTCTATCGAGAAAAGAAAACACAGATGATTTTCCATTTCAAGTTCAAATACAGAATGGATGTTATTTTGTCTTGCTTGACTGGGGTAGTTAATCAGAGTTCAGAGGCTGGCAGCCTGCCATACATAAATCAGTCTTGATCACATTGTCCTATGAACCCAGAAAAAGAAATAGAAAAGAAGGAAGGGATAGAGCCAGAAAAGTTGTAGGTTTGGGGAAAGTGTGACTGTGAACATTTGTATTTGGAGTGTCTAGCACACGTTGCTTTCCTATAGAGGGTGGCTAGTTCAGAGAGAAAAGGGATACTTGGAGGCAAGATTTGCGTTGCTTCACTCCTCTGCAACTAGACTCAATAATAAAAGTGCTTGCATCAGAGCACATTTTAGCACTCTCACAGTTCTAACTTAATCACGGCAGGAAGCTCTCCTGCTCCTGGGAGAACAAGTTGCGTCACTAGGAACATCTGACTCCAGGATCCAGTGTCCATCATTTTGCTTAAGGTCATTAAAAAATACTAGAGTATCACCTTACAACATAAAGACTTTGCCCAGATGACAATTAAGGGGAAACATATAGCATGATAAATAATTGAACAGGTGGATTAAAGAAATGCCTTTCCTGTGCAAAATGACATGTGTGATTGACAGTCGTAAATCCAGCCTCTGGCCATGTTCCCACATAGCCCAGGGTTTCTAACCAGTCAGACTGCTCTATTTTTTCAGTTTGCCTTTCTTGGTGGTTCGAGGAGTCTCCTCTGGCTTCACGGAATCAGACAAGCTGTAAAGAAAGGCAGCACCTCGGGAGAAGTTCCTGAGAGCGGCTTTCAAAGGACGCCTGCCAGTGGCAGGTTGCAGGGCTTGCCCACTGGGTGGGATAACATTTTGGATATGGTTTGTGCAGAATGAGGTCTGCTGTGGATCAAATGGCAAGTCTGACTGCTGGTGTGACTTCAGAAATGCCATTTGACTCACTTGTATAAAGTACAACCTGAACATCACCTTTCATACAGGGCCTCATATTTCAGCTTTAAGCATGTTTTCCTCCCAGAACAACAAAAATTCTCCCAAAAGGGTACTCAGGCTGCTGATTTACCAAGTCATTCACAGCAGAGCAAACATCTTTGCTTATGGACATCCTGGAAATATTCCACACCAGAAAGTTCCTGCATCCTCTACTTGATAACCGCCCATCAGTAGATGCTTTTCCAATCGCAGGGAAAGAAGAGAGAGAGAGAAAGAATGAGGAAAGGAAAAAAGAATACAGTGACTTTTACAAAAGAGCCACCATCCTAGTTTCTATTTGTAGCCCCGCGGCAGAATATGAAGTTCCCAGTAAAAATACAACACTCAGACTTGGAACTCCTGCTACCGTGACAGATTTTTGAATGGTTATGAAAGGAGTCTGGGAATTCAGACTGGCAAAGGCCAAGGTTCCCGGCCACTTGGTGGATAGTATTTGAGATTCGCCAAGAGGAAAGACCCCCATTTCCCCAGCCGTGTCGGGTAAAGATGAGACAAGTTGGGACAATGAGAAAGGCAGAGGTGGCAGATCTCCCACCTCCTAAAACAGAAAGGCTGACCATGCTAGAATGGTGCAGAGCAGAATGTGAAAACAAAAGAGATGTTTTTAAAAGAAAAAACTTTTGAGGGAAATTTCAAACATATACTGAAATCAGAGAGAATGGCATGATGAACCCCTAGCTACCCATCAGCCAACTTCAGTAACCGCCAGCTCATAGCCATTTTGGTTCCTTTGTACCCTTCCCCCAACCCCCATTAACTGCCAGATTATTTTGGAGTAAATCCCAGAAAATATGCAATAGATGCTTTAGAAGGTAAGCTCTTCTAAGGTTTATGACTTGATTAGTTAGTGCAGTTAAATGCTGTAGAAGACCAATTAGGATAATTCATTTGGGATGGATAGTCTAAGAAAGGTTTCCCTGGACTTTGATACTAGCTAAAAACGCTAGTTTCCTAACACAGATAGCACTGTGTTAGCAGTGCTATCTGATGGCAGTTGAACAGCAGAGCTGTTAGGAGGTGGCCGTCAGAAGAAATAAAGGTGGAGTGTAACTGAGAAAGGTGCTGACCCCAGGCAAGGGTGCAAAATGCCGTTTGAGATCACACGGGGCATGGGAGAACACACAGAGGTCAGAGAGTCTCTGCCGGTTACTACATGGTCTGCTGCCAAAGCCGTTCTTTGATCTTCATCCTTCAGACCTTATTATTAATCTCCCCAGAGGGCTGCCCTTTCCCTCCTCACATACTCAATCCAATCCAGAATCACAAAAGGGCAAGGCAGGTTGAGGCTGAGCATCTGACCATGTCAACCCACCTCTGCTGCTCTGTATCCCTGCCTTTTAGCCCCTGCTACCTCACCTGTGTAAAGCAGAGACGTGGAAGCAAGACACTCAAGACTCAGCGGAAGTCCATTTGCAGTGCGTGTATATGCAAATACAGATTTGGCAAAGATATACATTATGATGCTGCTTAAGAAGGTTTTGCAATACTAGGATATAGATTAATCACCGGGTTAATCCTTTGCAACATCTCACCTCTCCCTGCATTTAATTATATCTTGATAAATGAAAAGGCCTTCCCTAGTGATTCAGTCGTTAAAGAATCTCCCTGCAATGCAGGAGACCTGGGTTCGATCCCCAGGTAGGGAAGACTCCCTGGAGAAGGAAATGGAAACCCATGCCAGTATTTTTGCCTGGGAAATCCCATGGACAGAGGAGACTGGAAGGCTAGAGTCCAAGGAGTCACAAGAGGCAGATACAACTTAGCAACTAAACCACCATCACTTGATAAATGAAAACTATATATATGCATATATATGCATATATTCATAAGTTATAGATATATAACTCAGTAATATATATATATATGTATATTTACAGTTGTATACGTTCAATTCAATGGATTTTTAAGCTCCTACTATAAAACAAACACTGTTGTAAATGCTGGGGGAAATAAAACATTGAATAATAAATGATCATTAGGCTCAAGGAGGTTGCATGTAACAGGATTCTAAAGGTAAGTATCCATGTGGCCATAATGCCACATAAGAAAAATACAAGAAAAGGAACCAAATGTGAGTGACAAAAAATGTTATCAGCAGAATATTAATAAACGTGCAAAAGAAGAAACTGTCACTTATGGATGGGAGTGGGGAGAGGAATCGTAAAAGGCACCTTGGAAGAAGTGCCATTGGCATGGACCTTGAAGCCGGGTCAGGGGCAGTTAGTGACGCTGGAGTTGAGGAGAAAAAAGCATTTCAGGAGGCAAGAAAGGTGAAAGGAAAGGGAAATATATGAATATAAGTGGGACGTGTTCAGGGGAAGGCATATATACCACACAGGCGGGAGGAGAGCAGGATATAAAAGGCAGGTTGATTGCATCAGGGGATGTAGCAGAGAACTTCAGAGGGAGTTAATGCACAAAACCTGAAGGAAGATTACCTGGTCCTAGCTCTGACCCTGAGCTGAGTGATCTTGGCTAAATCAGTGAGACCTTAAAGTTCAACGTCTTTGCATGATCAGAGTGTGAACAGTGCCCATCTCTGGCGAGTGTTGTTCTGTTACCCTATCCATGGGGCACAGTCAGGTGTCCCGGCTAGTGTGGGAGGGGCAAGGCCACTGAATGCACAGTTGTGCTGGGGAAGGGAGCAGGGTGTGGCTGCTGCTGCTAAGTCGCTTCAGTCGTGTCCAACTCTGCAATTTACCACTCCTGACGTGAGCTCACCCAGACAGGTCTGAAGCCTGGAACTACTCAAGAGGAGGAGATTCTTCTGGAAGCTTGCTTTTCCATTGCTGGCAGGACAGCGGAGCTTTGCCTGAGTGGAAAGCACATTCACAATTGCAGAGAGTCTGAGCCAGCAGGAGGTTCGGCCTGCAGGTTCCAGGCTGGAGAGGGACCCATGTTCTGAGAGCTATGTCAGGACCTTCTGCTTTTCAGTTAGTTTGCCTTATGACACAAGCAGCTCTGTCTTTAGGACACAGCCCAGCCCAGGACCTGGAGTGTTTTCCAGTTGAAAAAGTCTCGAATGTGGAAAGAGAAAGGGGGTGTGGGGAGTGTGTGGGGAGTGATGGGAGATGACAGCTCTGGGATGGATGGGTCAGCTCTCTGCTCCGTCCCCTTTCCAGGTTATAAGAGCCTTTCCTCCTGGAAGGGGTGGAGTGGGAGCCGATGCCAACTGAGTGGTCACAGCTGGGTGTCTCTCCCTTCCTGGAAGGCCTGGCGACATCTCTCCTACCATTGTGATTAGGGAGAAAGCATTCACAAGGATGATTATCTAATCAGGGAATTAGCCTTAGTTCATGAGGAAAGCATGAGAAGATTCTTTAAAAATCTAATAGAAAAAAAAAAAAAAGAAAGAAAGAAAAGGCCTATATCAGGAAACAGCGCCAGTAATCGTACCCTGACTGATTATTACATGCAAACACTATTAAGATTTACAGCAATTATTTGTAAACAGTGATCCAATATAATTGGCAGATATTTATCTTGAGCACCTACTCCACTGTACTTTAAGCTGCCTGTTTCTGCTATTGATTTCTTCTCTTCGTGTCACCGTACTGATTTCTTTATTACGGTTTAGGGGCTATCTGATTCCAAATTCCCTGTGGTGCTTGTTAAAAGTTTAGACTTCTGAGTACCACTGTAGATCTATGGCATCAGAATCTACAGGAAATGAAAGCAAGGAATCTGAATGTAAAATATTTTTTTTAGGAAATTTTCAAGCATATTCAAAAGAAAAGGGAAAAATATAATGAAACACTGACAATGGATTTAGCACCAGCTCTAATTATTATCAACTCATGGCCAATACTATTTGATTAATATCCTCTCCCCAAATTATTTTGAATATTTCAAAGTAAGTTTCAGATAGCACATCATTTCATCTGAAAATACTTGCGTGTATCTCTAAGTAATAAAGACTTTTAAAGACTAATTTACAATCATTGCAATTATTATTATTGTACAATTATTATTTCTTTAAAAATTAAGAGTATTTTCTTTGTATCAAACATCTAGTCAGTATTCATATTTCCCATGTTGCCTCACAATTTTTTGAATCAAAACCTGAGTAACTTTCCTACATTTCAATTGGTTGTTATATCACCTAGCTCTTTTTTTCTTCCACTATCACCTGATTCCCTCTCTGCTTCTTATTTGTTGAAGAAATTGGGTTATTTGCCCTATAAAGTTTGCCAGAGTCTATATTCTGTTAGTTATATTACTGTGGTATAACTTAACATGTCCTTTGACCCCTGTATTTTCTTTAATTTATATAATAATGTTCTATAATAATTAAATTTATAATTTATTATATACTTTACTTATAATTATATAATAATAATAGTTTCCTAATTATTATGGAAATGTAGAGCCTTGGTCAAATTCAAATGTGCTGCTTTTGTCGAGAATACTTCCTTGGTGGTATGAGGTATCGAATCCTTTCATATATGTCTGACTGTGTTTTCATAATATTCATAGCTATTGATGAACAGTGTTTAGTTCCACTAACTCACTGGGACTCTGATTCTTTATTTTTAAAGCAATCCAAATACATTTTACACACCTTAGAACTCAAGGATTTTGCTTTAGTCCTTTTCCCATTCTGTTTGTACAGTTATCTTACAGAAAAGCAAATATATATTTACCCCTTAATAAACTCTTCTAATAATATATATTTACCCCTTAATAAACTCTTCTAATAACAGATTGAGGACAGCAAGACAACCTTTGGCATGTGGGAAGACCACATTAGTATTGTATTTATCATAACTTTTTAAAATTAATTATGAAATTAATATAATTAGTACTTCATACATGAATCCATCAAAATACTAAATAAGATTGTAATTAGGTGAACATATATCTGGGGAGAAGCTCAAAAACTGTGATGGAATGCATGATCAGGAAAGTTAGGACACTGTCACCTGGAGTGCGGGCCCATATCACTGATCTGATCAGAGTAGCACCATTCCTCCAGCTTTATTTCCCACCCCTGTCCTCCCTCACACCCTAGGTCTCTCAGACACACTGGACTTCAGTCACTGTTCGACATTCCGTCTTCTTTCACACTCCATTCCCACTGTCCCTGCTGGCTCCGTGCCTGCACTGCCTTCCTCCAGTTCAGTTCCGGACAAGGCCCTCTGCACTGAAGCTTAGCACAAGAAAGAATGCTCCCCTTCATGCCCTAATGAACATACTATGTATCTTCATTCTTGCTTTTATCTTTGGGAAATGTAATTGTTCTTTACATGCTTGCCTTTCACTAAGCATGGCATCATCGTGAGCAGACAGCCTGTGACTTTTGGCCCTGTATATTTTATCTCTGTGTGTGCCTCTCTGCATTCCTAGCTCAGGATCTGACTCATAGGGTATAGATGATCAAGAAAGCACAGCAGGGGAAAGAGTGGGAGGGATGGATTGAGAGAGAGCACTGACATCTGTACACTCAAATAGATGGCTGGTGGGAAGTTGCTCTATAACACAGGGACCACAGCCCAGGGCTCTGTGATGGCCTGCAGGGGTGGGATGGGGGTGGGGGTGGGAAGGAGGTCCAAGAGGGGTAGAGTGTGTATGCTTACAACCGATTCACGACGTTGTATGGCAGAGATTAATGCAACATGGTAAAGTAATTAACTGCCAATTAAAAATCAATTTAAAATAAAGAAAAGTAAGATTTGAGCTTGATATGAAAAAAACAGACTGAAGTAAGAAAAGCATTCTATACACAGAGTTAGCATAGCAAAGAGACAATGGTGAAAGCAGCAAGGTACTTTGGGGGATAGATCAGTTAGGATTCTTAAGATTGAAAACAGAAGAAATTGCCCATCTGTAAGAACGATGATGGAAATGTACTGGAAAAACATCAGTAGCATACAGAATCATCAACAAGTTGGAGGACTAGGCTTAGAAAAAGGTAGGAATCAAACATATGCCCCAAAGCCTAGAAGCAAGAAGCATAATAGTCCTTCAGCAAAAAGAGTCTGATCAGGATGCTGCTACAACTTCCAGAGGACTCAGCCAGTGTCACTACCACCAGTAAAAGCGAATTCCAACTGTCTCTCTGCCTCTGCATCCCTCACTTAGTAGTCATTGTCCTGTGTGGGAGCATCTGATTGCCTAAGCCGAAGTTCGTGCTCATGTCATAGATGCAAAGAGGGAAGAAATGGTGCATTTGACCCTTCTTATCCCCCAAATAAGAAGGCAATGTTGCTGCATTGTGGGACAGCCAAAAATAAAAGTACACTTTACTTAAAAAGTAAGTAAATTAGATTGACTTTAAAGCAAAGAATTCATCTAGGCGAATGGTGAGGATAAATCTTGAGAGATAGGTAGGAACCAATTAGTATAGTTCCTCACTAAATTTCCAGGCAAAATAATTTAGTATTTATGCTGTAGACAATGGAGGAACTCCTGAGGTTTATCTATAGAGTAACAACAAATTGAAGGAATTATTTGGATGATTAAAGTGATCTCTTTTGGAATGCTGAAGTAGACGGGAAGACACTGAAAGAAAGGAGATGAGTTAATGAGTATTTGCAATACTTGAGGTTCCAGAGATTAGCCATTAATCCACAGTCTAGGAAAGTTGAATTGGAGCCTCAAATATCAAAGATAAAAGCAGATGCTAAGTCTGGATCAGGAGACAAGCATTGCAGATCAGAAAAACAGTAAAGGGGAGACTGGGGACCAGGCTTAGGGAGTCTCCAAGGAATTTTGTTAAGTGGATTCATGCTCTCTGCACCTGTTTTTTTCTTATTTAGACACAAGTGCTTCTACTGCTACCTGGGGACACGTTGAGGGTATCTTATGGCCTCTGCCAGGTATCAGTGGAGTTTGGGATAAGGGCTAGGTAAGAAAATGTGATGAATGATATAGACTGTAGGTCTTACTAACAAAAATATGGAGGGAAATGAGAAGGACAGAGTTGACGGAAAATGGTAACTTCCATTAGTCTAGGTACATAGAGTTTGAGATACTAAAAAGGCTTACATGTGGAGACATCTGCAGGAAATTGGAGATGCAAGTTCACATCTCAAAAAGTGGCTTGGAGTGCAAGATGGATGGCCCACTCACTCTGATATTACAACACTGGCAAGATACACTTACTGCTTAACCATGGAGCCAACAGTAGAAGTCAGTCATTTAGATACTGGGTAGTATCATGGAACACATACATCTTTCCCCCAAAAATGTTCCTCCTGACCTGTAGGACATCTTTCAAAGTCTGAAGCTAGCTCCCCCAGCATCCCTGCTAATTTTAGGGGAACTTTCTAAGGACTTCAGCAAATGTTTCATTTACAGAATGCTGCCTGAGGCATATCAGCATGAGATGGTGATTATTTGTATCCAAGGAGATGCCCACAGATTGTTCTTCTACCCAAGGTCATCTTTCCCAACTACCAGCTCCATTTGCAGATTTTCTGCCTTAAAATCTGGTCATTCAGGTCCATCACAGTCTGACTCAGTTTACCCAGAATCATAGAAAGTACGACTCTCCCTCTCCCAACATTGTTATATTTTCCAGTGTTTCCTTCCTCTGTGTGGACTTCCCTGGTTGCTCAGATGGGAAAGTGTCTGCCTACAACACAGGAGACCCGGTTTCCATCCCTGGGTCGGAAAGATCCCCTGGAGAAGGAATTGGCAACCCACTCCAGTACTCGTGCCCGGAAAATCCCATAGACGGAGGAGCGTGGTAGGCTACAGTCCACGGGGTCACAAAGAGTCTGACACAACTGAGCGACTTCACCGTGTTGCCGCGGTATTTACACACACCTCCACCTCATTGCTAGTAACACCATAATACAATTTACCCACCTGTGTGTCTGTCTTTCTTGCTTGTCTATGGGCTCCAGGAAGTCAGGAACTTGCTTACATGTACTGTCCTTCCCTTCTCTTTTCTCTCTCTGTGTAGTGGGAGGCGGGGTTTCCCAGGTAATACTAGTGGTAAAGAACCAACTTGCCAATGCCCGAGACAGAAGAGACACGAGTTTGATCCCTGTGTCAGGAAGATCCCCTGGAGGAGGGCGTGGCAACCCACTCCAGTATTCTTGCCTGGAGAATCCCATGGACAGAGGAGTCTGGCGGGCGACAGTCCATAGGGTCACACAGAGTCAGGACACGACTGAAGTGACTTAGCAGCAGCAGCATAGCTGGGAGTGGGGCAGAAATTAGGTGCTCAATGAATTCTCAATTGTGGGTGCGCTCAGTCGTGTCTGACTCTTTGCGACCCCATGGACTGTAGCCCGCCACACTCCTCTATCCATGGAATATTCCAGGCAAGAATACTAGAGTGTGTTGCCATTTCCTTCTCCAGGGGACCTTCCTAACTTAACATCAAACCCATGTCTCTTGTGTCTCCTGCATTGGCAGGCGGGTTCTTTACCACTGAGGCCCCTGGGAAGCCCATACAACAACCTCAGGGTTGCTTTAAACTGCTCAGCCTGAGGCAACAAACAAAAAATATTTGCAACATTATTTGCTCTATTAGCTCGGTTTTACTGGGTGGAGGTGGGGGGGGCGGTCATTAGCACATTGAAAGATCAGACACTTATATAATCGCAAGCCCTGTTTGAAAAGAATACCTTCTCTAATTTTAATCTGGCTCTCTACATCCTTCTGGATGGAATATCCAAAGTGGTGCTCTGTTTTAGCTTTTCCCAACTCCTGCTTCCACAGTCAGATTGCTAATCTGCCTGAGACCTTTCTTGCTGGAGCAGTCTGAGGTCCTGACAGTGCTCCCTGACCCTGCGGTCCCAGGGGCAGTTCCTTCCTCCCATTTCTCAACCGCAGAATTTCAGCTGGGAGTGGAGGCTTGAATTAAGCACCTTTGAGAAGCACTTCGAACCCAGGAGCCTGAGCAGGGAGTTGCTTATACCAGCTGAAACAATCACAGGATCCAGACTGGAGACAGAGAAAAAAAAAAAAAAAAAACACTGCCCCATTCATCTGGCTCTCCATTCAGCCTGTGGTGGTGCAGGGCAGCTTGATTTGTGAATCTAGTTAGCCGCAGCATTCCTGGAAAACTGGCCCATTGCTGAGCTTTCTCGTGAACTTCATCCACCTGTCATGCTGGGCCTTGGAGGGGAGCCAGGACAGGCAGGAAATAATAGGCTGCAGGATACTGGTGTGTGTCAGTGGCCCCAACCCTCCCATTCCTGAACACAGATGAGCTAGAAGCCTGGGAGGTTTCACTTCACTGAGGATGGGCTCTGGAGGCCACAGAGAGACTGATGGAGGGCGGTGGGGGTGGGGGGTGGGCCCAGAAGGGATGACAGAGCTTTCAATTCACAGTGGCCCCTCTTTGGGACTGCGGAATCATCTCTGCAGGGAAGTGGCTCTGGCTGTTGCTCAGACACATCCTTTGTTCTCACTGACCTCATCCTGCACGCATCAGGCCCAAAGAAGAATGTCTGGGTCCTTCCCACCTCCACACCCTCCTCCCTTGGCCTCTCTAGTCGGTCAGAGAATGAGCTACAATGACATCAACTGGCTAGAATTACATAAAACTTCCCTTTTCAACTCCCAGACTCCTGGATTCATACTTTATTTTGTTTTTAATTTCCAAATGATTTCCCTTTGTCCAGCTGGGTTTCCCCCCTTCCCACCCCTATCTCCATCAATTTTAATCTCCTATTTTCCATTAGCAGTTTTCAGGCAATGAGGTGGAAGAGACATGGGTTCTCAAGGAGCTCTAACTCGTGAAGACAGCTGACACTGGGCAAGTTGTAGATAATTACTCTAAAAGCAAAGAACTCTTGGGTGTCTGGTGGGGTGGTATTAACACAGCATTGAGTCTGTTGTTCTGAAAAGGAAGAGATTGCAGACTGTCCCTCTCATGAGCCTTCTTGTAGCCAATTCCACTGTGGGTGATGAAGGTGGAGAAAACAGATACTTGTGTATCTGGATTCTAGAGACAGACTACCTCCAGCTGTCATTCACAGATTTGAAATTATCAAGATCACAGGCCAGAGTGTCTCAGATTCTAGTGTGTCTATGAATCACCAGGGGATCTTGTTGAGGGTTAGTGTAGGGGCTGAGAGCTTGCATTTCTAACTGGCTCCCAGCCTATACAGATGCAGGGCTTCCCTGATGGCTCAGTTGGGAAAGAATCTGCCTGCAATGCAGGAGACCTGGGTTTGATCGCTGGGTCAAGAAGACCCCCTGGAGAAGGGAATGGCAACGCATTCCCTTGGGAAAACCCATGGACAGAGGATTCTGGTGGGCTACAGTCCTGGGGATCGTAAAGAGTTGGACATGACTGAGTGACTAACTCTTTGACTATGTAGATGCAGCTAGTTCTCAGGCCACAGTTTGAGTAACAAGGCTACATTTATCTTGATATTCAAACTGGCATTTCGCTTACCTGATAATTTGCTTTTGGGAGATTTATCCCAAAGGAACGTCGATAATAAAACCATATTGAGGCAGGAAGTTTTCATCTAAGAAGGAAGATTGTGTAATGGAAAGAGCACTAATTGGGAGCAAAAAAACCAGGGCTGTGTTCCAAGTTATGTAACAAGCTAACTGCACGCAGTTGGATAAGCTACAATCTCTCTGAGCTCCAAGGAAGAGGTTAAATTAGGTTGGTGAGTTCCCAGACTTTTCATATAGGGTGGATGTTTGGAAAACTCTTGTCCACCAAATACATTGCAAACAACAGAATAACCTGTGTGATCCTGTTGTAGACGAATGGATAATTTTCATTTATCCTTTTGAAATTTAGAAACTGTGTCAGGGTGTAAATAGGAACGCCTGTTTGGCCACCTCTGTATTTGATGGTGTTCAATGTTCCTTCTTAACACTGACTTCCTATGATCCCAGTGACAAGCATAAAAAAGAAAAAAAGAATAGATTTTCATTGTGTATGAAGCATAAATTTCTATCAGCAAAGTTTATGTTAGTGCTTAATATGTTCGTTGTTGGGAAAGTTTCATGCTGGATGTGTCACTGAGGGAAAACATTGAATCTTTTTCCCTAAAAATCATCAGGAAAGAGTAAAAAAGCAGAAGTGACTGTGTGACTATAAATGTTCTGAGTGATACCTGCCTCATGTTTCCCAGTTAGAAACCCAGGAGGAGACAGGAGGCACACTCAAGTCAAGATGATTTGAGGAAGGGCCATAAAGGAACTATTTTCAAAGGTATGGGTGGGCTTCCTCAGGGATAGTAACCATCGAAGACTCAAAGGTGTGTAAGAAGAGGCAGTTATAAAATTCCAGAAGGAGATGCATGTGTAGAGATGGCCAAGTGAGCGGAGCAGTGGCCAGCCGGGAGCAACTGGCAGGGACAGAGGTGGGAAATAACACAAGGAGCTCACTCTCTTTCTTCCCTTCAACATCCTGAAAGCATGTCCTAGTGACCACACCCATGAAAACCAGAGGGATTCCTGAAGTCAGTTCCTTCCTGGAGCAGAGAAAAGAGCGAGCAGGGAGGTAGGGTTGAAGAGTGGATCTGGAGGAGCAACTGGAAGGTACTGGACACACTTAAGAAGTCCCTTGTGGGTAAATGATCAACAGCACGAGATATTCAGTTTATTTTAGCTCAGCTTTGCCTTAAGTTGAGCTACTAAGACAGAAATATCATCCAGCTGTGTTTCCCTTCCAAACTGATTTTGAGGAATTCCAAAAAAGCTTAATTGTCAACATCTAAAAACATAACACAATAATATTCCAACAACATTCCCATCTATTATTTTATTTATACTTGTTATTGTTTTACTAAATGATATTTACACATGAACCATATCTCCTTAGTTTATGTTGTCTTCTCATTGACAAATTAACAAAATCTCTAAACATTTCTTATCATTGCCTTTGTCTTTTGGTTTCTCTTTTTTCCTCTCTCTAGATTGTGTTTTCTCTTTCCATATAAGTTTACTTTTCTACTTACTTGTTCTTTTCTTTTTTCATGTTGATGGGTTTTAGCATTTCTGCTGTCTTAGGTAAGCTTATGGAATAATTAGGAATACTTATACTTCAGATATGAGTTCTTTGTCAAATACATGGACTCAAAATATAATTTCCCACTGTCTTCCTTTTAACTCTCTTAATAGTGTCTTTTGATGAACACAATTTCTTAATTTTAACAAAGCCCATTTTTCACCATTTTAAATACTTTTTGTGACAAGTTTAAGAACTCTTCATCATGAAAATCATGGAGATATTTTTCTGTTATTGTCTGCAAACTCTACAAGTTTACCTTTCATACTTAAGTCCATGATCTATCTAGCATTTCTGTTATATATTGTGTAATATAATAGTTCTTTTTCTTAAATGGATATTCAGTTGGTTATTGACTACTTACTGAATTAGTAATTCTTCCTCCCACAGTAGTTCATTGGCACCTCTGTCATGAACTAGATGATTGCATATCAGATGTGGGTCAATCACTGGATTTTCCATTCTGTTCATTGTTTTATATCCTTGTTCCAATATCAAGCTCTCTTAATTCCTATAGTTTTTTAATATGCCCCATATGTAGTCTCCAATTTTGTGGTTTTTAAAAATTATTTTAGTTCTTGGCCCTTTGCATTTTCAAATATACTCTTCAATGATATTGCCAGTTCAAAAAAAAAAAAAGCTGGAAGTCTGATTAGAATTTATAGAATCTGTAGATTAAACTGGAGAGAAATTGTTACATTATTGATTCATTTGACTCATGATTATCAAATGTGCTTATATTTGACTCATGATTATCAAATGTGCTTATATTTATTTGTCTTTAAGACATTTTCCTAAAGGTTTTTACATGTGATTTGGTATCAAGACTACACTGTCCTCATTAAGTGAGTTGGGAAGTTTTCCCTCTTTATCTATTCACTGGAAAAATTCTGTTTCTCTTGCACATATTTCTGGTAGCATTTGTGTGAGTACTTGGCCTTTTTGTTTTTCATTCATCTTTAACCTGTCTCTTTAACCTAGTGCTATTTGCTGATGTTTCCCAGAGTGTTATTTCAGGCTATGAAGAATTTTCCTAGAACATTCTCTAACATCACACACAAAAATAAACTCTAAATGGATTAAAGACCTAAATGTAAGGCCAGATGCTAAAAAACTCTTAGTGGAAAACATAGGCCGAACATGCTATGAAATAAGTTGCTGCAATATCTTTGTGGATCCACCTCCTAGCCAAAGATGGAGAAACTCTATAAAGTCAGCAAAAACAAGACCAGGAGCTGACTGTGGCTCAGATCATGAACTCCTTATTGCAAAATTCAGACTTAAATTGAAGAAAGTAGGGAAAACCACTAGGCCATTCAGGTATGGGCTGAATCTATTCCCTTATGATTACACAATGGAAGTGACAAATAGATCCAAGGTATTAGACAGAGTTCCTGAAGAACTATGGACTGAGGTTCATAACACTGTACAGGAAGCAGTGATCAAAACCATCCCCAAGAAAAAGAAATGCAAAAGGCAAACTGGTTGTCTGAGGAGGCCCTACAAATAGCTGAGAAAAGAAGTGAGAGACAAAAGAGAAAAGGAAAGCTATACCCATCTGAATGCAGAGTTCCAAAGAATAGCAAGGAGAGATAAGAAAGCCTTCCTCAGTGATCAATGCAGAGAAATAGAGAAAAACAATAGAAAGGGAAAGACTAGAGAGTTCTTCAAGAAAATCAGAGATATCAAGGTAACTTTTCATGCAAAGATGGGCTCAATAAAGGACAGAAATGGCATGGACCTAACAGGAGCAGAAGATATTAAGAAGAGGTGGCAGGAATACACTGAAGAACTATACAAAAAAAAAAAGATCTTAAAGACCTGGATAACCATGATGGTGTGATCACTCAGCTAGAGCCAGACATCATGAACTGAAGTCAAGTGGGTCTTAGGAAGCATCACTACAAACAAAGCTAGCGGAAATGATGGGATTCCATCTGATGTGTTTGAAATCCTAAAAGATTATGCTACTAAAGTGCTGCACTCAATATGCCAGCAAATTTGTAAAACTCAGCAGCTGCCACAGGACTGGAAAAAGTCAGTTTTCATTCCAGTCCCAAAGGATGTTCAAACAATTGTACTCATTTCTCATTCTAGCAAGGTCATGCTCAAAATTCTCCAAGCAAGGAGCCAAAAGTACATGAACTGAGAAATTCCAGAAGTATAAGCTGGACTTAAAAAAAGCAGAGGAAGCAGAGACCAAATTACCAACATCCATTGGATCATAGAAAAACCAAAGGAATTCCAGACAAACATCTACTTCTGCTTCCGTGACTATGCTAAAGCCTTTGACTGTGTGGATCAAAACAAACTTTGGAAAATTCTTAGAGAGATAGAAATACCTGACCATCTTACCTCCCTCCTGAGAAATCTGTATGCAGATCAAGAAGCAGTAGTTAGAACTGGATATGAAACAATGAACTGGTTCCAAGTTGGGAAAGGAGTATGTCAAGGCTGTATATTGTCACCCTACTTATTTAACTTCTGGCAAAATGCCAGGCTGGATGAAGCACAAACTGGAAGTAAGGTTTCCAGGAGAAATATCAACAACCTCAGATATGCAGATAGCACTACCCTTATGGCAGAAAGCAAAGAGGAACTAAAGAGCCTCTTGATGAGGGTGAAAGAGGATAATGGAAAATCAGCATTCAGAACACTAAGACCATGGCATCTGGTCCCATCACTTCATGGCAAATAGATGGGAAACAATGGAAACAGTGACAGACTTTATTTTCTTGGACTCCAAAACCACTGTGAATGGTGACTTCAGCCATGAAATTAAAAGCCCCTTATTCCTTGGGAGAAAAGCTATGGCAAACCTACACAACATATTAAAAAGCAAAGACATTATTTTGCTGACAAAGGTCTATATAGTCAAGGCTATGGTTTTTCCAGTAGTCATGTATGGATGTGAGTGATGGACCATAAAGAAAGCTGAGCACTGAAGAATTGATGCTTTTGAACTGCGGTGTTGGAGAAGACTCTTGAGAGTCCCTTGGACTGCAAGGAGATCCAACCAGTCCATCCTAAAGGAAGTCAACCCTGAATATTCATTGGAAGAACTGATGGTGAAGCTGAAGCTCCTATAATTTGGCCACCTGATGTAAAGAGTTGACTTACTGGAAAAGACCATGATGGTGGGAAAGATTGAAGGCAGGAGCAGAAGGGGAAAACAGAGGATAAGATGGTTGGATGGCATCACCAATTTAATGGAGATGAATTTGAGCAAGCTCCGGGAGTTGGTGAAGGACAGGGAATCCTGGTGTGCTGCATCCATGGGGTCGCAAAGAGTCGAAACATGACTGAGCAACTGAACAACAACAACCTAGAGTAATGGAAAGAAAAACAACTAAACAAATAGAACCTAATTAAACTTAAAAGCAAAGGAAATCATTAAATAAAAAGACAGTCCACAGAATGGGAGAAAATATTTGCAAATGATCAATATCCAGTATATGCTAATAGCTCATGCAGCTCAATACAGGAAAAGCAAGTCAGTCAAGAAAGGAGCAGAAAGTTTAAAGAGACGTTTTACCAAAGAAGATATTCAAGTGGCCAAAAAGCACATTAAATGAAGCTAACTATCACTAATATTAGAACAATGCAAATCAAAACTACAGTGAACCAGAATGGTCACCACACCAGTCAGAATAGCCATCTTCAAAATGCCTACAAACATTAAATCCTGTAGAGGATGTGAAGAAAAGGGAATCCGTCTACACTGTTGATGAGAACGTAGATTGGTACAACCACTGTGGAGAAGAGTATGGAGATTCTATTTAAAAATTTAAAAGGCCGAAAATAGAGCTACCATGTGATCCAGCAATCTCACTCCTGGGCATATATCCAAAGAAAATAGTACATGCTCACCAGTATTCATTACAGCACTATTTAAAATAACAAAGACACAAAAGCAACCATCTATCAGCAGAGGAATGGATAAAGAAGATATGGAACATATATGCAATGGAATATTACTTAGCTTTTAAAAAGAATGAAATAACTTCATTTGCAGCATCATGAATGGACCTGCAGATTATCACTAAGTGAAATAAGTCAGACAGAAACTCAAATATCATATATGATATCGCTTATGCTGAATCTTAAAAATGATACAAATGAACTTATTTACAAAACAGACTCACAAACTTAGAAAACAAACTATGGTTACCAGGGAAGGATGAGGGGGAAGGATATTAAAACAGTTTGCAATTGACATGTACACATTACTGTATTTAAAATGGATACCCAACAAAGTTCTACTACATAGCAAGGGAACTCTACTCATTATTATGTAACTATCTAAATGGGAAAAGAGTTTTTAATAGAAGAGATGCATGTATACATATAATAACTCAATCACTTTGCTATACACCTGAAACTAACACAACATTGTTAATCAGTTATATTTCAAAATGGGCTTCCCAGGTTGCCATGGGCACCTGGGCATAGCAGGTTTATTACTACTGTCATGTCCTCATAGAGCACCCTATTTCCAGGAGCCCTAGCTGCAGGCTCCCCAGAGTATCTGGTGCTGCCAGGCCTGTGACCTAAGCAGCTGCACCACCTCCACAGTTGGTCTTTGCTGGGGCAGACCCAAGTCCTCCAGAGCAGGCTTGGGAGCAAACCCCTGTGGACGATTCACATGCAGACGGGGAGATAAAAGCACAATGGAAACCCAGGGGCAGTGTGGCTAAGGAAGAGGACTCAAAACCTTCCCAGCAGCTGTACAAGCTGCAGATTAAATCCACACGATCAACTAGGCAGACTCTGTGTCTATGGAATATATAGAATGACAATGAGAATTCCCACAAAAGAAAATGCACTAGTTCCGACCACTGCGGACATTTGAGGCAAGAACTCAGGAATACGACCAGATTAGAGTCTGAGTTGCCCCCACAGCAGATCCATAGACCACACGCGTGTTGGAGGGCAACCTAAGGAGGTTTGGTGGACTGCAACTCCCAGCAAGGGAAAGGATGCTGACAGCAGAGACTCAAGAAAAACATTTATTATTCATTTATTATTCTTATATTTTGACTTGTTCTATAGCTGCTTCTGGATATTTTTCTTTTTTTCCTTTTTTACTCTCTGTTGCTGTAGTTGCTGATTTTATTAGTACCATTAAATCTATTTAAGCTTTTGAGAATTTTTTCAATAACACTTTTTATTTCTGCTATATATTTCTGCTGGCCTTTGGTGGTTCTGTGGGGCTTTTATTTTTTATTTTTTTCTCTCTATGTTTTAATTTTTTTTAATTTATTGGTTTTTTCCTACATTTATTTTTTTGTTTGCTTTTCCTACTGTTCTTTTCCCATTGTAGATAATCTTTAATATATATTAATCTTTTTTATACCTCTACTTAACTTTGCTATTCTTTTTTTACTTCTTTCTTTTTGTCACAATATTTGTTAGCTTCTTTTGTTTTCATTGCTTTAATCCCCAGTAGGCACCTTGCTTTAGTTTCGTTTTCCAGTTTGTGCTTTAGTTAGTTTTGTTTTTAACTGGTGGATATCATTTTTGGTTTCCTTTGTTTGCTTGGTCAATCTATTGTACTTTTTTTTTTACTGCTTTGGCTTTGTTTACAGGTGTATATGTATGTGTACATATTCCATTATTTAATTATTATTGGCTTGATTTTGTAATTGCCATTTGTCTAGGGTGCATCTTTTGTTTCTTTTTTTTTTTTTTTTTGTATTTGTTTTAATCCCATTCAATGCCATAACAAACCACCTGTGGAGGTTTGTTATGAGAAAACAAATCTCCATTCCCCAGCCAGAGATCAAGACTGGAGGCTTTAGAGTGAGAGCACTGACTCCAAGATCCTAGACTACCAGAGAACTCCTAACTCATGGAGCATCAATTACTGAGAACTCCCACAAAGGCAACCACTTGCACACAAGACCTGGCATCACACACCTTCCAACAGCAACCTGTGCAGGACGCCTCATCCAAACAGTAAACAAAACAAAAGTACAAACCAATCATCAGCAGACAGGGTCATGATCCTTCACAGCCCTGCCCATCAGAGGAAAAAAGAAAAACTCACCTCCTCCCACCAGAGCTCAAGCACAAGTCACACCCTACACAAAGCTTACACAAACCACTGCACCAAACTTATGAGGGCAGAAAGCAAAAGAAAGAAAGCATTCTACCTCGAAGTCTGGGAAAAGGAGATGTCAAACACAGCAAGTCTTTAAAAATGAAAAGGCAGAGAAATACTGCACAATTGAAGGACCAACCTAGAAACACACAAGTCCAAATACATGAAGAGCAAGTAGACAGACTACCTGAAAAAGAATTAAGAATAATGATAGCAAAGATGGTCCAAAACCTGAAAAATAGAATGGAGCAAAGGCAAGAATCAATTAACACATTTAGCAAAGTCCTAGAAGAAATAAAGAATAAACAAAGAGAGATAAACAACGCAATTACTGAAATTAAAAATACTCTAGTATGAATCAATAGCAGAATATCTGAGGCAGAAGAATGGATGAGTGAATAAAGAGTGAATGGATGAGTGAATGGAAGAGCAGAATAAAGTAAAAAGAATGAAAAGTGCAGAGGATAGTCTCAGAGACCTCTGGGACAATATTAAACACATCAAAATTTGAATTATAAAGGTCTCAGAATAAGAAGAGAAAAAGAAAGGGTACAAAAAAAATAATTTGAAGAGATTATAGTTGAAAATTACCCCAACATCAGAAAGGAAATAGTCATTCAAGTCCAAGAAGTGCAGAGTCCCATACAAGATAAACCCAAGGAGAAACGTGCCAAGACACTTGCTAATCAAACTAACAGAGATTAAACACAAAGAAAGAATATTAAAAGCAGCAAAGGAAAAGTAACAAGTAACATACAAGGGAAACCCCATATGTATGACAGTTGACCTTTCAACAGGAACTCTGCATGCCAGAAGGGAATGGCAGGATGTTTTTGAAGTACTGAAAGGGAAATATCTACAATCAAGATTATTCTACTTGGAAAAGATCTCATTCAAAATTGATGAAGAAATCAAAAGCTTTACATACAAGCAAAGGTTAAGAGAATTTAGTTCCACCAAACCAGCTTTACAACAAATATTAAAGGGACTTATATAGCCAGGAAATACAAGGGAAGAAAGAGATCTACAAAAACACACACCAACCAATGAAGAAAATGGCAATAAGAACATATATATCAACAATTACTTTAAATGTAAATGTATTAAATGCTCCAACCAAAAGACACAGACTGACTGGATACAAAAACAAGACATATATAAATGCTGTCTACAAGACCTAAAGACACATACAGACTGAAAGTTAGAGAGTGGAAAAATATTTTCTATGCAAATAGAAGTCAAAAGAAAGCTGGAGTAGCAATCTTCATAACAGATAAAATAGACCTTAAAACAAAGACTATTACAAAAGACAAGGAGAGACACTACATGATGATCAAGGGATCGATCCAAGAGGAAGACTTAACAATTGTAAATGTTTATGCACCCAGCATAGGAGCACCTCAATGCACAAAACAAGCACTAACAGGCATATAAAGATAAACTGACAATAACACAAAAATAGTAGGGGACTTTAGCACCCCACTCACACCAATGGAATGATCATCAAAACAAAAACTTAATAAGAAAACACAAACCTTAAGTGACACATTAGACCAGATAGATCTCATTGAAATCTTCAGGACATTACATTGAAATGCAGAAGAATACACTTTCTTCACAAGTGCACATGGAACATTCTCCAGGATAGACCACATCTTGGGTCACAAATCAAACCTCAGTAAATTTTAGAAAATTAAAATCGTATCAGTCATCTTTTCTGACCACAATGCGATGAGACTAGATATCAGTTACAAGAAAAAAAAAAAAATGTAAAAAACACAAACACATGGAGGTTTGTGTTTAGAAACAATATGTTTCTAAATAACAAACAGGTTACTGAGATCAAAAGGGAAATTAGAAAAAATTCCTAGAAACAAATGACAATGAAAACACAACTGAAAACATATACAATGCAGCAAAAGCAGAACAGCAAAAGCAGTTCTAAGAGAGAATTTTGTAGCAATACAATCCTACCTCAAGAAACAAGAAAAACATTGAATAGACAACCTAACTTTACACCTAAAACAACTGAATAAAGAAGAACAAAAAAAATCCCAAAAAATAACAGAAGGAAAGAAAATTATAAAGATCAGAGCAGAAATAAATGAAAAAGAAATGAAAGAAATAATGATAAAGATGGGAATACATGTAAATCCATGGCTGATTCATATCAATGTATGACAAAACCCACTGGAAAAAAAAAATAATAATAATAAAAATAAATAAGAATATTTGACTCAAAAAAATAAATAAATAAAATAAAATAAAATTAAGAGCTGGTTCTTTAAGAAGACAAACAAAAATTGCAAAACTTAGCCAAACTCATCAAGAAAAAAAAAATAACTTGTTTCTAATAAGCAAAATTAGAAATGAAAAAGGAGAGGTTACAACAGACAATGCAGAAATACAAAGGATTATAAAAGACAATTATGAGCAACTATATGGCAGTAAATGGACAATCTGAAGAAATGGACAGATTCTTGGAAAAGTTCAATCTTCCAAGACTGAAACAGGAAGAAATAGAAATTATGAACAAGCCAATTACAAGCACTGAAATTGAAACCATGATCAAAAATCTCCCAAAAAATAAAACCCCAGGGAGAGATGGCTTCACAGGTGAATTCAATCAAACATTTAGAGAGGAGCTAATGCCTATCCTTCTAAAACTCTTTTAAAAAATTATAGAGTAAGGAATATGTCCAAACTCATTCTATGAGGCCACTATCACCCTGATACAAAAACCAGGCAAAGACAACACACAAAAAGAAAATTACAGGCCAATATCACTGATGAACATAGATGAAAAAATCCTCAGCCAAATTCTAGCAAACAGAATTCAACAACAAGTTAAAAAGCTCATACACCATGATCAAGTTGTGTTTATCCCAGGGATGCAAGTGTTCTTCAATATACACAAATCAATCAATGTGATACACTATATAAATAAATTGAAAGATAAAAACCATACGATAATCTCAGTAGATGTCAAATCTCAATTTGACAAAATTCAGCACCCACTTATGATAAAAATTCTTCAAAAAATGGGCATAGAGAGAATATACCTCAACACAGTAAAGGCCATGTATGATAAATCCACAGCAAACATTATTCTCAATGGTGAAAAACTGAAAATATTCTAAGATCAGGAACAATAAAAGGGTGCACAGGCTCCCCACTAGTATTCAGCATAGTTTTGGAAGTCTTAGCTATGGCAATCAGAGAAGAAAAAGAAATAAAATACCAGAAAAGAAGCAAAGCACTCAGTTTGCAGAAGACATGATTATATATAAAATCCTAAAAATGCTATCAGAAAATTGCTAGAGTCAATCAGCAAATTTAGCAAAGTTGCATGATACAAAATCAATACACAGAAATCCTCATTCTATGAGGCCATCATCACCCTGGTACAAAACCAGGCAAAGACAAAACAGCAAATAAAATTACAGGGCAATATCACTGATGAACATAAATTCAAAAATCCTCAATAAAATTCTAGCAGACAGAATTCAAGAGCACATTAAAAAGCTCATGCAGAATGATCATATATACTAAAAATGAAAAATCAGAAAGAAATTGAGGAATCAATCCCATTTATCATTGCAACAAAAAGAATAAAATATATAAGAATAAACCTAAGGAGAAAAAAGAAATGTATACATAAAATTATAAATTATAAAATGAAAGAAATCAAAGAAGACATAAACAGTGGAGAGATGTTCTATATTCCTGGGGGAAGAATCAATATTGTGAAAATGACTACACTACCAAATGCAATCTGGAGATTCAATGTGATCCCTATCAAATTACCAATGGCATTTTTCACAGTGTGAGGTGATATCTCATTGTAGTTTTGATTTGCATTTCTCTAATAATGAGTGATGTTGAGCATCTTTTCATGTGTTTGTTAGTCATCTGTATGTCTTCTTTGGAGAAATGTCTGTTGAGGGTTTTCCCCACTTTTTGATTGGGTTGTTTGATTTTCTGGTATTGACTTTATGAGTTGCTTGCTTATTTTGGAAATTAATCTTTTGTCAGTTGTTTCATTTGTTATTATTTTCTCCTATTCTGAGGGTTGTCACCTTGTTTATTGTTTCCTTTGCTGTGCAAGAGCTTTTACGTTTAAATATGCCCACTTGTTTATTTTTGTTTTTATTTCCACTCATCTAGGAGGTGGGTCATAGAGGATCTTGCTTTGATTTATGTCGAGTTTTCTGCCTATGTTTTCCTCTAAGAGTTTTATAGTTTTTGATCTTACATTTAGGTCTTTAATCCATTTTGAATTTATCTTTGTGCATGGTGTTAGAAAGTGTTCTAATTTCATTCTTTTACATGTAGCAGTCCAGTTTTCCCAGCACCACTTATTGAAGAGGTTATATTTTTTCATCGTATATTCTTGCCTCCTTTATCAAATATAAGGTACCCATAGGTACGTGGGTTTATCTCTGGGCTTTCTATCTTGTTCCACTGATCTATATTTCTGTTTTTTCAGCCAGTACCATACTGTCTTGATTACCTTGTAGTATAGTCTGAAGGCAGGAAGTTTGATTCCTCCAGATGCATTCTTTCCAAAATTGTGAAATTTTTTGTTCTAGTTCTCACTGTCCACTTGAGACTTCTCTTAGACTTTAGCCTAGTAAAATGCTTAACTATGAATTTATTCATGGTTCAATAATCCAGTTACCTAAGGAGAGAGGGAGTGCCAGTAGATTCTTTTTCTTTATTGGGTGTAGATTAAAGTCTCATATTCAGTGTTGTGTATCATCTGGTTTTAATTCAGGAATAATCTGTAGAGGTAATCGTCTCCTCTGAGTGGCTACTTGCTGGTTTCTTCTTAAGGTAACCAAGACCTTGGTCTCAGAGCCTCTCTAGAGTTTGTTTTGTGCATGCATGCTCAATAGCTTCAGTCGTGTCTGACTCTTTGAGACCCTGTGGACTGTAGCCCACCAGGCTTCTCTGTCCATGGAATTCTCCAGGCAAGAATAATGGGGTGGGTTGCCATGCCCTCCTCCAGGGTTTCTTCCCAAGCCAGGGGTCGAACTCACATCTCCTGTGTCTCCAGCATTGCAGGCAGATTCATACCCCTGAGCCAAAGTGGAATCTGAGAAGACAAATTAAGTTATGTGTTGCCTATCTGTTCCTTGTCCTTCTCTGACCTCTCCTAATTATCCATCTTAAGGAATTTCTTCAACCTACTTTTCTGTAAATTTTTTTATTTTTCATGAAGTGGTGTCAGTATTAACCTTAGGGTATCGTTTGGTCCTTTCTAAAGAATATCTTTTACAGATTCCCCAAAGTTTCTGTTCTGTGGATGACACTCTTTCCTAGCATTAAGCATTCTAAAGCTTTTTCCATCTTTTCATTACTCTTGAATATTTTGATGAAAACCTGTAATGAGGAAGAAAGTCAGGGTGTAGTACACACAACTTCTTTGTAATCAGAAGTCAAGCTGGTCCTACACTACCTGAATGTGTTCATTGCCAACATCATTATTATTAAAGATTATTACATACCAGGTACTAGCAATATAATTACATATCAGTTACATTATTACACGTGTGTTCAAGATTATGCTTGTGTGCCACACATTTTCTCATATAACTCATACAAATAATCCTATTAGTATAGTTGATGTTTTGTTGTTATTGTTTTTATTTTTGTTTTTGTCACTCTGTCTTTCTAATTTTGTAAACTAGGATTCAGGAAAGTAAACTGAAGAGACTTAAGGTCAGTTTCTCCTTTCCAAGGCTTAATGTCAAACCCCTTACTTCTAGGAACTGGAATTATTGAAAATATGGTCTATATTGTTCCAGACTCAGTCATCAGAGTCAGTATCATGCACTCATTCTGCCACTAGGCAATAGAGCAAGTGATACCTCAGGTATCAAATCCTTATAATAATGCATGGATTTTAGTGTCTATTAATTTCCAGGAAAGAAAAGAGTAACACTACCCTAGGCTGCTGCCTTCCAATTGCCTAGGGTAGTGAGGTATGAGAGACAAATGCCAACAAGTCAGTACACTTCAGTGTCAAAAGTGAGAACACAGTGCTGGTGTGAGGCTGGCCAAGGAGGTTTAAACTGAATCACAAGGATGAGTGAGGGTTAACTGGGCCACGAGGTTAGGAAAGGTGATTTAGACTAGAGGAAAATGTCTGCAAAACTATGATATTGAGAGAGAGCAGGGTACTACTAGGGAATTGGAAATAAGTCATTAGGTCCTGAGCGCAGAGGGTTAAGGGTTGAATGAAGGGGGTGATCTTGAGTTCGTAGGGCAAGGGTCAGTAAACTAGGCCTACTGGAGGGCCAACTGTTTTTATAAGTAAAGTTGTATTGAAACACAGCCACACTGATGTGACTTACAAATGATCTGCGGCTGTTTTCTTACTATGATGGTAAAGTTGAATAGTTGCGACAGAGGCCATTTGGCCTGCAGAGGAAAAAAAAAAAAAATACTATCAGGCCTTTACAGAAAAAGTTTGCCAACCCTTGCTGTAGGGACATGAAATAGTCAGAGCATGATGATCTCGGAAGGACTTCATTTCAGAGGAGTGATGGAAAGGCTGATGAAGGATTTTAAGCAAGGGGGTGACATGCGCATCAGATCTGTGTTTTAGGAAAATCACTTCGGCTGCAGATGCAGAATGGAGGTTGCAGGACTCATGGGAAGGGTCCAAGTTAGAACTGCATTGCGGTAATCCAGATAACTGAGGACTGTGACCCAAACTAGTGTGTGCCCAGAACCGTGATAGAAGATACTTGCAGAAAAGCATAGTAAGTAGCATTCTTTCTTCTTCGATTTTCCTTCTGCAACCTCTCCTTTGTTCCACCTCTCTTTGTTCCTCCGTTCCTATGTCTTCCCCTCTCTTCCTCCACATTTTTCACGAGTGTGATTATTCTTTATCCTTCTTCAAATGTCCTATTCACACTTGACACCACACCCCTTGTCATAGTCAAGCAAGCAGAAACGAGGGCTCTGAGTCTGAACTTCTGTAGTTTGTGCTGTGGCTCTAGTGGTTTGTCTCTTCCCGAATCTTAACCACTGACTCAGGCCTTACAGCCCTCACGATCCTCTTCTTTTCTCTCGTCTTAATCTCTCTACGTGGACCCCTGCAACAGTTTCTGGATTGTCCTAGTATTTCACTTTTCACCCAAGGCCCTGTGTTGCTGCTGCCTGAGCATGCACCATTCACTGTAAAATTCATACTTTTGAAGCTAGAAAGACTGTTTTTTTGTTTCAAACTTTTCATTTTGCATTGGATTATAGCCAATTAATGGGCTCCCCAGGTGGTCCTAGTGGTAATGAACCCCCCTGACAATGCAGGAAACATAAGAGACGTGGGTTTGATCCAGGGAAGATCCCCTAGAGAAGGGCACAACAATCCACTCCAGTTCTCAAGCCTAGAGAATCCCATGAATGAGGGAGCCTGGCGGGCTACGATCCATAGGTCAGAGTCGGACACGACCGAAGCGACCTAGCGCAGCGCAGCACACAGCTGGTGAACAATGTTGAGATAGTTTCAGGTGGACGGCATTGGGACTCAGCCATACACACACATGTATCCGTTCTCCCCGAAAGGGAAGAGATAAAGGGAAGGAAATACAGTTACTATTTCCCTTCTATTCAGGCTGCCACATAACATTGAAGTGTTCCCTGTCCATATAGTAGGTCCTTGTTGGTTATCCATTTTAAATATAGCAGTGTGTACATGTCAATTCCAAATTCACTAACTATCCCTGTAAGGCAACTCTTTGATAACCATAAGTTCATTCTCTAAATCTGTGAGCCTATTTCTCTTTTACAAATAAGTTCATTTAAATGCTTCATTTTAGATTCCACATATAAGTGATGTCAGATGATGTTTCTCCTTCTCCATCTGACTTACTTCACTCAGTACAACAATCTCTAGGTCCAGAAAGACTATCTTCATCCTCCCAATATTTATGTATGATGAGACTGAAGTTGAGACAGGTTAACTAGACCAAAGTTGTGGCTTATTAGTAGAAAACCAGGGCTCCTAATTTCTTACATAGCACTGTGTCTTGTTCCCTACACATAACAGTTTTAAGTTTCTGCCCCAAATTAGGGAGATAAAATAGCATTATATTTATGTTCTGTGATTCTCTCCAAGTAGATCACTCAAAGGAAGTTTATAAAGAGCTGTATATATCCATCCCAGCTATTTGACGATAAACAGATAAACTTTTTAGGAAATTCCACTGACTAGATTTAATTACTTCATGATGCAAAGATTCAATTAATAGTGTCAGAAACCACCCAGAACCCAATTATGAAATAAAAGTGAGGCTACTCCCCAGGTCCAAATAGGAAAATTATAGGTGATATTTTAACTTCAATATATAAAAGTGTTATGACATTTTATGACTTTGGTTTTCATTTCATAGTGTTACCTGTTAAATATGCAAGCTACCTAGATAAATCAGTCACCTTAAGAAATGGTGGTCTCATAAAAATTTGTCACTGACAAAAATGTCACTTTTTTTTTACCATCATTTCACAGCAACTTTCATATTTTACCTCTGCTGCAAAAGAGTCACACATGACTCATTGAAACCAGATGCTGACATGTTCATAGCAGTGCATTTGAAGAAAGATGTGGTGCTACTGAAAGGCTTGATTCTTTCCAGTTAGTTCCATAAGCAAAGTCTGTGGAGGACAACTGTGAGCCCCAGAAAATATCATCAATGTCAAGGATATATTCACCAGAAGCAGGCACTTAATTTGAAAGTGGAACTGTCCAATATAGCAGCCACTAAATAAATTTAAAAAGACAAGAGATAACAGATGTTTGCGGAGATGTGGAAAAAAAGGAATCCTTTTGTACGCTATTGGTGGAATTTCAAATTAGTACAGCCACTGTGGAAAACAGTATGCAGGTTCCTCAAACAGTTAAAAATAAAACTACCACATGTGCTAAGTCGCTTCAGTCAAGTCGGACTCTGCTATGGACTGTAGCTTATCAGGCTCCTTTGTCCATGGGATTCTCCAGGCAAGAACACTGGAGTGTGTTGCCACGCGCTCTCCCAGGAGATCTTCCCAACCAGGGATCAAGCCATACCTCTTAAGTCTCCTGCATTGGCAGGCAGATTCTTTAACACTAATGCCACCCAGGAAACCCCTAGAACTACCATATGATCCAACAATTCTACTTCTGAGTGAAGGAAATAAAATTACTATCTCAAAGAGATATATGTACCATCATGTTCATTGCAGTATTATTTACAATAATCAAGATGGGAACAACTTATGTCCTCTGACTTTGAATGGGTATGTTGATGCTCAGTTGCTCAGTTATGTCTGACTTTTTGTGACCCCATGGACTGCAGCACACCAGGCATTCCTGACCTTCATTATCTCCCGGAGCTTGCTCAAACTCATGTCCATTGAGTCAGTGTTGCCGTCTAACCATCTTGTCTTCTGTTATCTATCCCCTTTCCTCCTGCCTTCAATCTTTCCCAGCATCAGGGTCTTTTCTAATGAATTGACTCTACACATCAGGTGGCCAAAGTATTGGAGCTTAAGCTTCAGGATCAGTCCTTCCAATGAATATTCAGGACTAATTTCCTTTAGGATTGATTGCTTTAATCTCCTTGCAGTCCAAGGGACTCTCAAGTCTTCTCCAGCACCACAGTTCAAAAGCACCAGTTCTTTGGCGCTCAGCTCTCTTTGAGGCATGCAGGATCTTTTAGCTGCAGCATTCAATCTCTTCCCTGGAGAAGGAAATTGCAACCCATTCCAGTATTCTTGTTTGGAGAATCCCATGGACAGAGGAATCTGGCAGAGTGCAATCCATAGGGTCACAAAGAGTCAGACATGACTGAAGCAACTTAGCCCTCACAGCACCATTAAAAAAAAAAAAAAGAGGAAATCTGGCCACTGGGACAGCATGCGTGAACCCTGAGGTCATTGTGCTAAGTGAAATGTCAGACAGAGAAAGACAAATACTGTGTGATCTCACTTATATGTAGAACCTGAAAATTCAAACCAAGAGGAACAGAAAACAGATTTGTAGTTACAGAGACTGGTGGTTGGAGACAAGGCAAATGGGTGAAGGTAGTCAAGAGGTAAAAACTTCCAGTTATAAGATAATTAAGTTCTGGGGATATAATGTATAGCATGGTGACTACAGTTAACAATACTGTATCTGACATACGAGAATTGCAAGATCTTAAAATTTTTCCTCACAAGGAAAAGAACTATGTGAGGTGATGAATATTAATTAAACTTATTATGGTAAGCATTTGCAAGATACACATATATCAAAACATTATACAGCTACATGTAAAAGAATGAAGTTAGCATAAATAAACTCAAAATGCATTAAAAATCTAAATATAAGACCAGAAACTATAAAACTCTTGGAGGACAGCATAGGCAGAATACTCTATGACATAAATCACAGCAAAATCTTCTATGACCCACCTCCCAGAGTAATGGAAATAAAAATAAACAAGTAGAACCTAATTAAACTTGAAAGTCTTTGCACAGAAAAGGAAACTATAAACAAGGTGAAAAGACAGCCTTCAGAATGGGAGAAAATAAAAGCAAATGAAACAACTGACAAAGGATTAATTTCCAAAATATACAAGCAGCTTATGCTACTCAATAACAGAAAAGCAAACAACCCAATCAAGAAGTGAGTGAAAGACCTAAACAGACATTTCTCCTAAGAAGACATACAGATGGCTAATAAATACATGAAAAGAATCTCAACATCACTCATTATTAGAGAAATGCAAATCAAAACTGCAATGAGGTATCACCTCACACCATAGAGAATGACCATCATCAAAAACCCTACAAACAGTAAGTGCTGGAGAGGGTGTGGAGGTAAGAGAAACTTCTTGTACTATTGATGGGAATGTAAATTGATACAGCCACTATGGGAGACAGTATGAAAGTGAAAGTGAAAGTCACTCAGTCCTTTCTGACTCTTTGTGACTCCATGGACCATAGAGTCCATGGAATTCTCCAGGCCAGAATACTGGAGTAGGTAGCCGTTCCCTTCTCCAGGGGATCTTCCCAACCCAGGGATCGAACCCAGGTCTTCTGCATTGCAGGCAGATTCTTTACCAAATAGATTCCTTAAAAAACTAGGAATAAAGCTACCATATGACCCAACAATCCCACCATTGGGCCTATACCCTGAGAAAACCATAATTTAAAAAGATGCATGTATCCCCACGTTCACTGCAGCACTATTTACAATAGCTAGGACATGGAAGCAATCTAGATGTCCATCAACAAATGAATGGATAAATAAACTATAATACAAATATACAATAGGATATTACTCAGCCATAAGAAGGAACGCATTTGAATCAGTGCTAATGAGGTGGATGAACCTAGAGCCTATTACACAGAATGAAGTAAGTCAGAAAGGGAAAAACAAATATCATATACTAATGCATATATATGGAATCTAGAGAGATGGTACTGATGAACCTATTTGCAGGGCAGCAGTGAAGATGAAGACATAGAGAACAGACTTATGGACGTGGGGGTGGCTAGGAAGGAGAGGATGGGATAAATGGAGAGAGTAGCATGGAAACATATACACTAGCATATGTAAAATAGATAGCCAGTGGGAATTTTCTGTATGACTCAGCAAACTCAAACCAGGGCTCTGTGACAATTGAGAGGGCTGGAATGAGGGAGGAGATACATGTATATCTATGACTGATCCACATTGATGTATGGCAGAAATCAACACAAAATTGCAATTATCCTCAACTTAAAAGTAAGTAAATTAAGAAAAAATAAAGGAAAAAAAGCATTATGTTGTACATCTTAAGCTAATGGATACGCCTGACTGTCAATAAACTGGAAAAATATATAAAATAAAATTTATTCCTAAATAATCTCATAAGCTTTGTCAAAAAATTTCATTTATTAGTGGCATTAGCAAACTTTCAAGCCTTCAGTGACCACATATGGCCAATAGCTACAGTGTTAAAGGGGAAGATGCATTTCTATCATTACAGAAAGTTCTGTGGAACAGTGTTGTTAGAGTCAGGCAGAGGAGAGAAAAGAACACCTTTGCAGGGAGGAGAGGCTTCATCAGACTGGGTCACAGAACAAGGAAAACATCAGGGCAGCATAGCCCAGTGGCTAGGAATAGACATGAATGCAAGTCTAGTTTCAGCCTATTAGATGCTGTAGGGTTTGAACAGGTTGATTACCATCTCTCTCCCTTGTCTTTCTTCTCTATAAAATATAAGTACTGATTGAATCCACTTTTCGATAGGCTTGTTTTGAGGGTTCAGTGGGACCACATATACAAAAGGCTTAGCATGATGTCTGCATGCAGTGTGTCCTCAAGAAATGATAGTGTTGTGCTGAGGGTGAGGTCATTTCAACAAATAACCACTGCACTCTGAGGTATTCCCATCTAGTAGCTTGGAATTTCTTCTGAGTGAGGAAGAAAGCTTATCTCAGGGCCCAAGGAATTAAAAAAAATATATATATATATATATATAAGAAGGGCAGTGAAAAGAAACCAACAGTGGTGAACATAGTATCAGAAGGATTTCAATTAGCCTCAGGCAACAGAAAACCCAACAAACCTATGAGTTAAACCAGGAAGCCAGTAAGAAGTTTATTTTTTGAGGGAACTATCGCTGCTCAAGGCTACTCTGGCTTCCTGCTTCACCATCTCTACTGCATGACAGTCATCCCCATAGCCACAACATGTTAGTTACTCCTCTAGGCACCACGTCTATTTTCCTGGAAGGATCAGATGGGCTTCACCTTTTCATTTCAGAAAGGATGTAAACATCCTCAAGTGCACCTTCTCCATCATCTCATTGACCAGAAGAGCTCTGCGCCATCCCTAAAAGTCAGTTTGCTTTAGAATAAACCACATAAAGTTGCCAATATTTCTTCATTTTTAAATAGAAGTGAAAATGTTATTCGCTCAGTCATCTGACTCTTTGCAACCCCATAGATTGTAGCCCACCAGGCTCCTCTGTCCATGGAATTCTTCAGGCAAGAACACTGGAGTGGGTAGCCATTCTTTCTCCAGGAGATCTTCCTGACCCAAGGATTGACCCAGGGAAACCCAGGTTTCCTGCATTACAGGCAGATTCTTTACCATCTGAGCCACCAGGGAAGCCCCAAGAATACTGGAGTGGGTTGCCATGACCTCCTCCAGGGGTTCTTCCTGACACAGGGATCGAAACCATATCTCTTATGTCTCCTGCTTTGCCAGGAGATTCTTTACCACTAGTGCTACCCGGAACAAAGAGTCAGTTTCTTATGATTCAATCTAAGATTTGGGTGCATTGCCATCCTGAACAAAACTGAGATTCTATTGGAAAGAAAGAAGGAGAGCAGACACGTTGGGCAGAAAACTAACAGTGTCTGCCACAAGCTCCCACCTCACACAATGCAACTCTGAGCCTTGCAGCCCCCTAATGGCAGCTATTACTTTGGATGAGAGAAAGGACTAAAATTTTCTCGGCTGAAAGAAACAGCTAAGATAGAATGCTAGACCTTTTGTCTCATAGCACACGTGCATACCACCACTTTCTCACAGAAAAAAGAGCAAAAATAAAAAAGCCTCTTCATAAACAATGCAAAGTTAAAAGAATACAAAAGATTTGATCATGGCGGAGTAAGTGCTGCAGGACATTGTTTAAGTCAGCCACAGATGCATATTCCTGTATTCAATTAGCAGTATCAGTCACAATTGGGGTGAAACAGAATTGCACATTAGTGGAAGGGAGATTCATTGGCTCATTCTCTTAGAATTTAATTCAAATTCCATGCCTGCCTCCTTCCCTTGAGAGGAATGATTATCTGAGTTGAAGCTGAAGGGACTAGATGAGATAAGATTAAAGATAGTATTAGAAGAAAAGGTGGTGTTGGATTTTTTGTTTTGTTTTATTTTTTCATTTTTTTTTTTTTCTCCCCAAAAGAAGCAGCTTGGAACCTGAAACAATTCGATAGAACATAAAATGCCTTGTCTAAGTAATATAAAACTACTCTCTCTATCTGGATTATTGAAAACCATGGTTTACCTCCCATAAGACATATATTTCCATTCTCAGGGTTCTGTTATTATTTGCTGGTAATTCACCAGTGTTTTCTCCAACTCTTTTTTGATGTTCCACGCTGTGAAATCAGCTGCCATACTGGACATCCCACCTGAATGTCTCAAACAGTACCTCTCCATCAACTCCTCTCAAACTGACTTCATGATCTTTCTCCAAAACAAAGCAAGATACTCTGTTCCTCTTCCAGTACATATCCTCTTAATAAATGCCAATACCAATCACCCTGTCGCTCAGACCCCAAGTCAGGAAATCATCTTGACTCTTCCCATCTCTCCATCTTTTCCATGTCCAATCAATCTTGCACAGCCTGTCAACAGACTTCCTAAACATTTCCCAGATCCAGGCAATAAAGGTATAATAAACCAGGAAGGTTTTCTCCCCAATAACAAAATATTTGTAAAGCTTAACTAACAGTCAACTCATTGGAAAATACCCTAATGCTGGGAAATATTGAGAGTAGGAGGAGAAAGGCACAACCAAGGATGAGATGGTTGGATGGCATGAATAACTCAGTGGATATGAGTTTGGGCAAATTCCAGGAGATAATGAAAGACAAGGAAGCCTGGTGTGCTACAGTCCATGGGGTTGCAAAAAGTTGGGTATGACTTAGCAACTGAACAACAACAACAACTAACTAAAGGAAGTCACACACCTAAGCTGAACCAAAAATGGCCTGGCTAAGAATAGTGCCAACACTGATGCTCCATCTCCATGGAGACTCTCTGAGGACCATTTTGCTCACAAGTGCCTGGCTGATTCTAGACCATGGTAGAACCCTACTTCTATTAAGGCACTGGAAGTGAATGATATAAGTGGTGAAAAATTAAATGTAGCCTCATTTCTTCCAAAGGAAACCTCTGGAGGACACTGCGTCAGTCTTGTCACTACTAGATCCCTCGCATCTGGCAGGTGCCTGGCACATAATAGACATTCAGTAAATATTTACTGGGAGTTGAGAAAAGAGTGTTTGTTTCAATTCTTAACACTGAAACATTTCTGATGATCATTTGTGACTTTGACAAACTCAAGTTAGTGAAGTCATGTTGAAGAAGGAATTCATAGGGCCTGGACTCCATCTCAGGCCTGTCTGTGCTGATCGTGCTCGGCCACCTCTCCAGTGGACTCTGAACTCTCTGCCTAGTGCCTGTGGGAATGAAAATGGAAGGATAAGACCCACTCTGGACAGGGGAATCTTGAAGATCACATCCAGGTTACTCATCACCTAAGAGAAAACAGACACTAATCACCCCTGCCTCCGGACACTATCTATCAGAATGTAAGCACAGGCTTATCGGTTATTAACTGTTTGGAATGTAACTGAGGGCTTCTTGATTATTGACTGTTTGAACACATAACACGTACACATGGGGTAGGTGGTGGGTTTGGACACGTACGCATGGGGTATAAAAGATTTTCACAAATGCTGGTCGGGGTTCTTGGCTAAGAGGAGACTCTGCCCTGGGCCCACCGGCGTAATAAACTGCATTCCACTATCTGCATTGTCCTTCTGAGTGAGTCTGTTTCCTGGAAAGCGTGGCTATAACAATGTGGACAAAAGTGGATTATGGAGATAATGGGGTGAAGTAGAGATCATTCATGCTAAGCCGCTCAGTCATGTCCAACTCTTTGAGACCCTATGGACTATGGTCCACCAGGCTTCTCTGTCCATGGGATTCTCCAGGCAAGAATACTGGAGTGGTTTGCCGTGCCCTCTTCCAGGGGATCTTCCCCACCCAGGGATTGAACCCGTGTCTCTTGTGTCTCCTGAATTTGCAGGCAGGCTCTCTACCACTGCCACCACCTGGGAAGCCCATAGAGATCATTAGTAGAGATAAACAGCTGAATGACTTTTCAGTGATGTAGGAGAGTGAAATGGAACGATAACTGAAGGCAAATGTGAAGGGAGAAGATGTTGTCATCCTGTGTTAAGATGGAAGGCACTACAAAATGTACACTGATGGAAGGGTCCGCGCGCGAGAGAAAGCAGTAAGGTGGGTTATGGAATACATGGGAATTCTGTACTATCTACCAAATCTTTCTGTAAATCTAAAACCACTCTAAAATAAAATATTTATTTAATGAAAGAAGCAGAAGAAAGAGAATTTTAAGGAGCAAAATCCTCAAACAGGAACCAGTCTCCAAAGTCTAAGTGGAGGATGGTAGAGTTGGCTGTCAGTGAATAGTGTTCATTTATTAGTAGATAACTGGTTAAATTTTGTTACAGTTTGGGGTTTATAAAACTTGCATGCACTCACTCAGTTTTATATTATATATTATTTATAAATATACTTATTTATAAATAAATATTTATTAGTTATTACTATTTGTTAATGTTAATATATTACTTATTATAACCTTAGAGGCAAGTTACTATGATACTCCTCTCATAAAATGAAGACACCGAGGCTCAGACAGATAAGGTCCTGGTTGAGAACAACATTCTCCATCAGTCAGAGGAATCTGGAAGACAAAGATTAGGTTTCCATAATAGCTACTTGCTTAATATGAGTTTGAACAAGTTTGTTTCGTCAAGTTCAAAGCAAGGAAGGCATTGGGTTAATGTTTTAGGCTGGACCTCAGTTTCCTCTATGTCAGAATGGAAGGATACAGACTTGAGAGTGCTCTGCTTTTTAATTTGTTGAAAAGTTTCTTGAGATTGAGTGAGAAAAGTTGGGACTGAATGCCATGAAGACAAATGTGTAGGCACCTGAGGTCTCCTTCACACGTCCGTGACACATCACTCAGAGGGTCTGTTTACAGCGACACACACTGTACTGGAATCTTTCACGTTGCTCCCTTGGAGGTGCTGACAGCATCATCTTTGCCCTTGTGCATGTGTTCAGAGACTGTGAATAAAGATACAATAATGCTGAGTCGCCTCCTTTGTCCCTTCCCAGGGAAACTCATGAAGAATCAGGCAAAACTTCAAGTCTCCAATACAGTCCCCTGTGCTACACGGCAGGTCCTTGTGTATCTATTTTACATACAATATTGTGTATATGTTAATGTCAAGCTCCTTATCTCTCTCCCCTTCACTCCCCACTAAAATGTTTTTTTAATTATTTCTTATGTGTGGAATCTAAAACAGAAAAAAAAAAAATAATCCATAGATACAGAAAACAAATTGGCGGTTGGCAGAGGTGAGGGGGGTGGGAGGTGGACAAAATGGGTGGTGATGATCAAAAGGTAGGAATTTATAGTCATAAACTGAGTCCTGGGAATGAAATAGCCTGGTGACTATAGCTGATAAACTGTACTTTATATGTGAAAGTTTTTAAAAGAGTAAATCTTAAAAGTTCTCATCATAAGAACAAACTAACTATATATGGTGCTGAACAGATTTAGTAGATTTAACGTGGTGATCATTTCATGATACATACATATATCAAATCCCCTTATATTGTACAAATCATTATACACCTAAAACTTATATGTCAACTATATCTCAATAAAACGGACCTAAAAAAAAGAAAAAACCTACATGTATCCAAATGACAGATCATTCTTTTTTTAATTAAATATTTTACTTATTTTTAAATTAAATTTTATTGGTTTACCGTTGCTTTAAAATGTTGTGTCAGTTTCTGCTGCACAACAAGGTGGATCAGCTGTATGTTTACATGTATCCCCTCTTTTTTGGGTTTTCTTCCCATTTATGTCACCACAGAGCGTTGAGTAGAGTTCTCCATGCTCTACGCTAGGTTCTCATTAGTTTTCTATTTTATACATAGTATCAGTAGTGCATGTATGCTTGTGTGCATTCTAAGCCTCTTCAGTTGTGTCTGACGCTGTGTGACCTATGGACTACAGCCTGCCAGGCTCCCCTGTCCATGGGATTTTTCAGGCAAGAATACTGGAGTGGGTTGCCATTTCCTTCTCTGTATGTTTGCTTATGACTTGGTAAATGGCTCCTTAGTTCAACTCTCAATGACCTAACTGAATATGCCCTCTGCTTCCCATGGGGATCATGACTGACAGGCACATACATCATTTATGTTTATCATAAACCTAGTTCCTTTTTATTATATGCTGAGGCCCCTTCAGTTCAGTTCATTTGCTCAGTCGTGTCTGACTCTGCGACCCCATGAACTGCAGCACACCAGGTTTCCCTGTCCATCATCAACTCCTGTAGCTTACTCAAACTCATGTCCGTGATGCCATCCAACCATCTCATCCTCTGTCGTCCCCTTCTTCTCCTGCCTTCAATCTTTCCCAGCATCAGGGTCTTTTCCAATGAATCAGTTCTTTGCATCAAGTGGCCAAAGTTGTGGAGTTTCATCTTCAGAATCAGTCCTTCCAATGAATATTCAGGACTAATTCCCCTGAGGATTAACTGGTTTGATCCCCTTGCAGTCTAAGGGACTCTCAAGGGTCTTCTCCAACACCACAGTTCAAAAGCATTAATTCTTCAGCACTTAGCTTTTTTATACTCCAACTCTCACATCCATACATGATTACTGGGAAAACCATAGCTTTCACTAGATGGACCTTTGTCAGCAAAGCAATGTCTCTTCTTTTAATATGCTGTCTAGGTTGGGCACAGCTTTTCCTCCAGGGAGCAAGCGTCTTTTAATTTCATGGCTGCAGTCACCATCTGCAGTGATTTTGGAGCCCAAGAAAATAAAGTCTGTCACTTTCCATCGTTTCCCCATCTATTTGCCATGAAGTGATGGGACCGGATGGAGGTGAGCCTTTGAGATGTATGTGAGGGAGCCAGAGCAATGAAGTCAGGAGGTCCTGAGTCCCACCTCTGGCTTTGCTACTTACTGGGGCATGAAGTCTGCCAAGTTAAGTAACACATCATCTTCAATTTTTTCATTTGTAAAGTGGAGATGAAAATTTCATTGCTTTCTTGCAAGTATTAAAGAATTAATGATTGCATAACATCTTACAGCTCCTGGAACAGTAGCTTCTGAATGCATATTAATTGCCTTCATATTGGGGATTTTGAGAGCAATTTTGGTGTCCCTTTGTAGAATTCCTGAGACAGGATGAGAAGCAGCTGCAAGACCTCTCCTGGAGAGAGCCTATCTCAGCGTTACCTCTGGGATTGATATGTCAAGCTTCTCAAATCCTTGGGCCCTTTGCTTGTATTCTTCTCATAGCCTGGCTTATACTTTGCCTTATATTCCAAATATTTAATGTAATATTCAGTGTTTTGTATTTTAAAATATTGAACATTACATGGTAGGACTATAGTAAAATTTATTTTCCTTGAAAACAGAAAAGCATGACTTTTTAAGTGCTTTCTTTTTTACAATGTTGTTCATTGCTTGTTATAGCTACATACATACTGATTTCAATAGATAGAATCTGGCTGCAAAGCAGGAGACCCCAGTTCGATTACTGGGTCAGGAAAATCCCCTGAAGAAGAGATAGTCTACACCATGGGCTTCCCTAGTGGCTCAGATGGTAAAGAATCTGCCTGCAGTGTGGAAGACCTGGGTTTGATCCGTGGGTTGGGAAGATCCCCGGGAGGAGGGCATGGCAACCCACTCTAGTACTCTTGCCAGGAGAATCCCATGACCAGAGGAGTCTGGCGGGCTACAGTCCCTGGGGTCACAGAGTTGAACAATATTGAGCGACTAGGCACAGCACACAGCATATGTCTTGTATGCATATTGAAACAGGAAAAGAGAGAGAGAAATACTTTTTTTCCCAAATTTCAAGAGTAATTTTATTGCTTTTAATCATAAGTATAAAGCATGTTATAAAAAAGTAAAAACCAGTATAAGCCAGAAAGGAATATAAATGTCACCAAAATACAAATACTATAACACAAAAATGACCAGTATTGTCATTTGAGGGAACAGCAACTTCTTTATGTCTTTATATATATGTACACACACACAGGCATGCAGATACAACCATGCAATTTTATACAAACAGATTTTTTTAAACTTATTTTATATTGGAGTATAGCTCATTAACAATAGTGTGTTAGTTTCAGATGCACAGCAAAGTGATGCAATTATACATATAAATGTATCTATTCTTTTCAAATTCTTTTTCCATTCAATTTGTTACATAATATTGAGCAGAGCTCCCTGTGCTATACAGTAGATCCTTGTTGATTATCCACTTTAAATATAGCAGTGTGTATACATGGCAATCCCAAACTCCCGAACTATCGCTCCCCCACACTACCATTCTCTCTAGTATCCTTAAGTTCATTCTCTAAGTTTGTGAATCTGTTTGTGTTTAAAATAAGTGCATTTGTATCATTTTTTTTAGATTCCACATACAAGTGATATTGCATGATATTTCTCTTTGTCTGACTTACTTCATTCAATATGACAAACTCTAGTTCCATCCATATTGCTTTAAGTGGCATTATTTTCATTCTTCTTTAATGACTGAGTAATATTCCATTGTATGTATGTACCACATCTTCTTTATCCTTTCCTCTGTTGATAAACATTTAGGTTGCTTCCATATCCTGGTTATTGCAAATATTGCTGCTATGAACATTGGGGTACATGTATACTTTTGGACCGTGTTTTTCTTCAAATATATGCTCAAGAATGGGATTGAAGGATCATATTTTAGCTCTATTTTTAGTTTTTAAGAAACCTCTAAGCTGTTCTCCTTAGTGGCTGCATCAATTTACATTTCCACCAATATACAGATACACCACTCTGATATTCTGCCTGGCCTTGTATTAAACAAGTGATTTAAGTTAGTCTCTAAATGTCTGACAATCTCTTCATCTAAGTCAAATTCTCCCTTTTTGTGATGTTTTATTCATCGAGAGAAAGAGGTTCTTTCATTCTTTCAAGGTAAGACTTGTTAGTGGGGTTAGATAATTACTTCCAGCACTTCTAGGTTCTTTTTCCCCAAAGCAAATCCTGTTTCCTTTCAAATCTGGAGTTTGTTGAAGGTTCCATACAATATCTATGGGTTGCCTCACAATGTAATTGAACATGGTGTCCTCACTGTATAATTTCTCACTCAACACCTGACCTCACCCCAGTGGAAGCCTATACACCCAAGTCCTCAGAGGCTGGGGACTCAGAGCTGAGGGCAAAGCCTAAGGACCCAGAAAGCTCTCCCCACAGTTTCACTTGTCAGTTTTTCAGCATCTCTCTGCCTCTTCTCCTGAGTTCCTGCAACTTCATCCGGGCTGTAGCACACCATACTCAGATCTGAAAGTCTGTCTTTTCTCTCTTTTTCCACAAGAAATCCAACCATAAGAAACTTGTGTGGAACTTCCCTCCCGGCCCAGTGGCTAAGACTCTGTGCTCCCAATGCAGGGGTCTGGTTCCTGGTCAGGGAGCTGGATCCCACATGCCGTGCTGCAAGGAAGATCAAAGATCCCAAGCATCACAGCTGAGACCTGGTGCAGCCAAATAAATAAATTACAATAAATACTTTGAAAAAAAAGGATGTTGTGATATTGAACAAGTTTACACAAAATATGGGACTATCACAGGAGAATGATCACATTCCAGTCCTGTCTTGCTTTGCCAGCTCCTCAACTAGCACTTTCCTTCCCTTCTATCACCATGCTCTGGACACACAACTACCCCCAGCAGGCTGCCCACTGGCAGGGGCGTTCTAAGCCTGCTCTCCTGACCTCACTCCACTGTGTCCCTCACAGAAGAAGACCCCCCAGGTTAGCCCACCTTCCCCAGACAGGAATGCCAGCCAACCCCACATTCTTCGTCTGTTACAAGCTCACTGTCTCTTAAAAGAGTCCGTTACGGTACAAATGAGCTCGTTTACAAAAAAGAAGTAGAGTCATAGATGTAGAAAACAAATTTATGGTTACCAGGGCATAAGAGGGGATGAATAAATTGGGAGATTGGGGTTGACATATCCATACTACTATATGTAAAATAGATATCTAATGAGAACCTACGGTACAGCACAGAGAACTCTACTCAATACTCTGCCATGGCTTATATGGGAAAAGAATCTTAAAAAAGAGTGGATGCATGTATATGCTAAGTCACTATAGTCGTGTCCGACTCTTTGCAACCCCATGGACTGTAGCTCACCAGGCTCCTCTGTCCTTGGGATTCTCCAGGCAAGAATACTGGAGTGGGTTGCCATGCCCTCCTCCAGGGGATCTTCCCGACCCAACGACCCAACCCGTGACATTGGCAGGTGGGTTCTTTACCACTAGCACCACCTGGGAAGCCCAGATATATGTATATGCATAACTGATTCACTTTGTTGTACACCTGAAATTAACACAATATTGTGAATCAATTATACTCCAATACAAATTTTAAAATAAACAAGTAAAAGAGTCCCTTTAGAGCTTCCTCCTTGCAGAAGCCTCTTTAGTAGATGATCCACTTAGAGTGGAAGTGCTTATAAGAAGTCCTCTAGGAACATGCTCCTTATCTTCCACTAGAGCTTCATCTCCCTCCTTACACTGCTGCAACTGCTACTGCTTTCTTCTCTCAACCTCTCCTCACTGATGGTGCTCACCACGCCCACGGCCAACCCTGCTGGGGAAGAGAGGCCATGCAGGCATATGACCGTCTAACTCCTGGTTGCCTCCTCTCTATTATGACTGAAGCCATGCTTTCTTTTTACTCTCTTTCTCTCCTGATCTTCCCTTACACACACCGCTGCATCTCATGCTGTGGCCCCATTCACCATCATTTCCCATGATTTCCATACTTGATCACAGAGAGAAGCATGTTTATTCATCACCCAACGAAGCCATGGAAGTAAGATTGGCTTAACATTTGGCTTTGCAGGTGAGAACAAAAAAGAATGGCTAATTATATCAGCAACTTATTGACAGATTTAGAGCTCATAAAACACAGATGTCTCTTCCTACCTTGTTTCCTTTGCCTTCCCCCTGCCCCTTTCCTTCTTCCTTCCTTCAAAGTAATATTCAATAGCCACAACTCTGAGCCAACCACTGAGGACAAAATGGCTAACAAAATAGATATGGTCCCTATTACCAACTTATGCACTACTACAGAGAGGTGAGTGCTTTGAGGAAAACAATGGTGTACTTTGGGAGAGAAGAACAGAGACCCTAATTGTGTCAAAGAAATCTTCCCTGAGCTGAGACCTAGAAAATGTTTTTCCATCTCAGCACTCCTGACATTTGGAGCCAGATGAGTCTATGGTGTGGGTATTGTCCTGCATATCGTAGGATTGTTTTGCAGCCTTCCTGGCCAGTACATTTTAGATTGTCCTGGGGGTACAATCCCCTTCATATGCACACACACATTTGAGAACCACTGACTTAAAGTGTGAATAAGTAAGTTAACAGCAATGAATGAAAGTTTCAGGCAGAGGGAACTGTGTGTGCAAGAGCCTTGAAGCCAAGAAGCAGCGCAGCAAGTACCACAGATGGGAGAATCTGGAGGCTGAGGCACAGGGTGCAGAGGGAGCAATGTGAAGCCCAGGTGAGCAAGGTCAGGACGCTTGTGGCTCCTTCTCACGAACAAGATTTCCCACAGCGCAAACACAGAAAGGAGATAGCAGATCTGAGATGTAGAAAATAAAAATTAAATGGAAAAAAAAGGGTTGTGGGACTTCAAGCTTAGACAACTGCTTATATTGTTTTATTATTGGCTAAAATAGGAAATATCTATGCAAGATGTGGGCCTAGGGTATTGGGCCAGAGGGATGGAGGGAAATAAGTTATTTTTCCTTCAGCATGACAAGTTTGTGGTGACTAAGAACTATTCAGTTAAAGAGCTAGGAACACACCTGTGAAGTTCAAAATAGAGATGGGAACTAGAGGGAGGTGATTCTCTGTGTTCAAATAGTCCTTTCAGCATAATTCTGCTTATTCCTCTATAAAGGGATTATCTGTGTTTTTTTTCTACTCAAAGTTTTAAGAACTTTGAAAATCAGATAACTAGTCTTCATTGTATTCCCACAGTCTAGCACATAAAAGTTTCTCAAGGAATGATCTTTGAACTTACGAATGTCTGTTGAACTTTGGAATTTGTGGACTGGAAATAAGTGTTTGCAGAATCCACTGGAGAAGTGAGATTGTTCACAATTACTAAGAAGACTAGGAGGGAACCTATTGGACCATGAACATCTAAGGCAGAGGAAGTGAAACCAGTTTAAAAAAAGACTGGGAGCCAGAGACAGGAAGAGAGCCAGAAGGGAAGTTTCTCTGAGTTTCAAGGAAAGAGAGGATTTTAAAGAAGGAGACTGTAGAAACGTCAGTGCCTTTGGGATCGAGTGGGATGGGGACTTAAACCACTGATTTAGACGTTTGGAAATTAGGGCATCATCGGTGACTCGGGCAAGAACAATTGCTGTGAAAATAAATTTTAGTAAACTCAAAATGATGCAGATAAGGAAATGCACATAGTGAAAGTGTGCTAATTTTTCACATGTTTAATAGAAAAGTATGACGATATAGTGACTTCCCTGTGGTGATCCTGTGTCTAGGACGCACTCCCACTGCAGGAGGCCTGGGTTGGATCCCTGGTGGGGAAACTAGGTCCCACACAATGCAGCTAAGAGTTCACGTGCCACAGCTAAAGATCCCGCCTGCCACACCAAGTATTGAAGATCCCACATGCTCGAACTAAGACCCAGCACAGCCAAATAGATAAATAAATAAAAATAAATGTCAAAAACTATGCTAAAAGCATCTTTAAAAAAAAAAAAAACCACCATAATCAAAAAAATCTTTAAAAAAGAGTGGATATGTCTGTATGTATAACTGATTCACTTTGCTCAACACCTGAAACTAACACAGCATCATAAATCAATCATACTCCAATAAAATTTTTTAGATAAAAGATAAATAAATAACACCATCATTAAAAATAGTCATAGGTTGAGGGGAAGGAGCCAATGAGATTTAAAAAAGATGCAATCAGGGACATCTGTAGAACAGTTCTAAATTTCTATACTATTTCTATAAGTTAGGTTTTATAGAAAGTATACCACATTTCCACTCATATTTACTAGCCATTTAATATCTTTCCAGAAACCCTATTTTGGCTATTTGTTGGCTGATACCAAAGTGCTTAAGCTGCTACATCATAATAGCCAGGGTCACTGAGATGTCTTCTAGTGTCATGTGGTTGGAGGAAGCAATAACTTCACAGACTTTAACAAGACTCACTGCTAATGAAAACATTTCTCAGTCTTGGCTCATCCCTGCTGTTCTCCCTTGTAGCAATAACAGGCTCCCTAAGAAAAACTGCCAATATAATCATCACTGAGCCTTGTTTTAATATGATTGCAAACAGCAGTCCACGCTATTGTTTACATCATCCAGCCAGAGAGCATAATACTTTTGGTAATTTTTTAATGTTCTTAGCAATTGTACTTTTTACATTAAGATCATGACTGACTTCAGATCCATCTCTGCTCCATCTTAAACCTTATGTTTCACTGTTTGTAAGTTTATTCTACAACATTTTGAGAGAATTACAGCCAATTTTTGTACATTGCTAAACTCTTCCAGAATGTTTCTTGAATCTGGTTTATAGATATGATTAGCTTGAAACAAAGTGACATCTGAGTGTTTCTTTTAAAGTGCACTGAACAATATCAAAAGCTTAACAAGTTAATACTACCATGGTAATATTTTTATTAAAATTTTTAGTCCTCCTCTTGTCATCCAGGGCAAGTTAGCAAGGTAAAGTCAAAATACTCTTTGGGGTTGACCTAATTGGACATCTTTCCCATTTCTCTCTCTTCTGGATAGTAGGGATTATTTTCCAACATTTTTTTATTTTGTTGACTCAAAAGTAAACAACGTTAAACTCCTTCCCATTTTAATCTGTTCCAGATATTAGGTCTCATTTGAAAAGAAGAGACTATCTTCTTCAACAGGATAAGGTTTGATTCATTCTGAGTTTGGGAGGAAAATAATAAATGTTCACTCTTTTACTCTCAATATTCAGTGTATACACCCATTGCTTAATTTTTAAATTTTGAACTGGAGCATAAGTTCTTTTGGAACAAAAGTACAATGGGTTTCAGGAGAACTATTAGTCAATTTAGGATGACAAAGCTGGGCTTTTCATGACCAGCCTGTTAAGTCTGTGCTATGCTGTCTCTCTTTAATTTTAAATACTTGGCACCCCTCCCCCCTCCCCCACTCACCCAAAAGAGACAACCTGGGCTAGCACAGTACAAAGGTATCAGAGGTTAAATTTTTGGATCCACAGTTTAAAGTTAGCTCTCAGTGAACCAGAAATTGAAATACCCACTAAACCCATAATCTTATCAACAGTGCACTTGGTCAACCTTCAGAATAATCAGACTTGTCACTGCTGTACAGAAGGCTGCTATAAACATCAATCTTTCTATCACCAACAGGAAAGTCTACTTCCATGGTGTCTGCAAGTCCAGCTTTGGAAAATCTGGTCCTAATCCCAGACTAACTTCCTCTGTGATAATTGCTAACATAACTGTACAACTCAGTGACCTTCTTAATGAAACCCTTATTATCTCATTTATCCATCAAATGCCCAGCTGCCTCCCTGAGAGGGGCTTCTGTTTACTCAGATGCCAGATGCTATGCATCTCAGAATCTGAATCAGTGGACGTGGTTTCTCTTAAGATGAAATGATAAATTATACTCTAGATGTAAATACTTCATTGCCCAATCTACACTGCACCTGGAAAACACCAAAATAATTTTGTTCTGAAAAGTGTGGAAACTGGATTCTGGAGTTAGAGAACTTGTGATGGACTGGGTTGAAGAAAGTTAGGCAAGTCAGCCAAGGGGATGCTTGCCTCTGTCTTGGGGGCAAGAGTGTTTAGTAAGCATGGACAGGGAATGAACTGTGATAGAGGAGTTATCCTTGAGAACATGCTTTCTTTAGCACACTGTACAAATCTTTTTCAGAGCATTAACTGGGGGCGGGGGGGGGGAGTTTTCTTATCTACTCTTTCCATTAGACCATAAGTTTCTTGACGTAAGAACTATTCTTTTTCTTCAGTAGCTAACACAATTCCTGACTGAGAGTTGGTGCCTAAACATGTTTATCTAAAGAACTAATGACTCTTAAGGAGCAGAAATTCACAACACTGAATTTCTGAACACTTTCTAGAGTCCAAGGAAGTCTTCAAATTTAATATAATTTGTGTATAAAATATCTTGTTCCAGCATAACCTCATCACAACATACGCACAGTTAACTAACGAGTTGGTTGTTGGTATTGAAAATTACACATTTGGGTTTCATCATCAAAGAATAAAAATTCATCCTTTCACTTCAGTAAATGCTTTTCCGATTCCAAACACATTCCAATAGGTTATAACCTAAGTCTAAAGAAACTGATAGAGTCTGTGATGAAGATGTTTATGTGTCAACTAGACTAGGCCACATGACCCAGGTGTTTGGTTGACCCTTATTCTGGATGTTTCCATGAGAATGTTTTTGGACTTAAGTTGATGGACTTTGAATAAAGTAGATAACTTTTCCTCCGTAATGGGGGCAAGGCTTTCATGTTGAAGGCTTTCATGAACCCAAACTTGACCTTCTATACACAAAAAGGAGTTGTGCAGCAGATGTCTTTGGACTTGAGCTAATCACCTCTTCACTGGATCTCCAGCCTGCCAGCCTACTCAGCAGATTTTGGACTTGCTAGTCTTCATAGTATCAGTATCATGAACCAATTTCTTAAAATAAATCTCTCTGTGTATACACATCCCATTGGTCTGATTCTCTGGAGATTCTTAACTTATACACTAATAGGCATATTATATAATCTATCACCCAACAACTTGGCAGCCTATTTTCCCTTAGAATATTATGCAGGAAGATTCATCACACTGTTTGTTTGCCTGATGGGCTCACTTCTTTATTAGGTGTGAAGTAAGATTAAACAGAGTGTCCTTATGGCCATGCCATCTGAACCAATCAGTGGGCCAGGTGTCAGGAGACCTAACTTCATCCCAGTTACAGCTTTGACCCCAGCTGTCTACGCTATTCATCCACTTGTGCCTCAGTTTCCTCTCTGCACAATGAAGGGTGAGAGAAGGAAAGAGACTGGGCCAGATCAGGTGTTCCATGGCTGGTCATCAAGACATCTGTGAGCCTCCTGCAAACACATATATGCTTATTTTTTCTCAAGATAATTTGCAGCTTTCAACAGTTTCAACCTCTGGACTTGAATGGCAATGTCTCTTTCTAGTTCTGAGCTATCACAACACTCCTTTGTCAACTACAGATACTTTGTGACTTTCTCTGAGAAATGTATGATTTCTATTCAGTGCTTTATGAAGTCAGGAAGACCCTGAGCATTCATGAAGCAAAATGGTTTTCTTTATCTTTTTTCTCCCTAATCTATGAATAGGAAGAGGAGAGGAAGGTGAGAGGATTTTTATTTGAAGGATATCCATTGTCCAAAATTTCAGAAACAAGTCACAAGAGAGTGCTAAAAGTTGTGGTTTCTGAGAAAGGGAAACTGAAGTCTGTGGAAGGATGAGACACCTTCCACTGTAGGCCCCTTTCCTACTGTAAACATCTGTGGCCATGTGCATTTACTGCTTTTACTCTTTCAGTTCAGTTCAGTTCAGTCCCTCAGTCATGTCTGACTCTTTAGGTATCCTAAAAAACTAGTAAAATACTCTTAAAAACTAGTAAATTAAAACAGTAGAAAAACTGGGAAGATGTGTATATTAATAAAGAAGAATAGTCATGATATAACAAGTAAAAACACTAAAAATGTTTTTTAAAAAATCACATATATCCACCTACTGGTGTATAATATGCCATTTTCCACTTTTCACTATGGAAATGGAGAAGAGGGTGAGGATAGTCACTTGACTTTAGATTCATTTACACTTGTTGAGTTGTAACATTGTGCAGCTTACTTTCATAATTCAAATAACTAAAATATTTAAACAGCAAGTGTCCCTGAGTTTGTGTGCATACATACACGCACACATATATGTATATGTGTGTGTGTGTGTGTATATATGTATACATATATATATGCTGTCTCTATTTTAATTTAAATGGGATTACATTTTATATACAAGCATATTTATATTGAATATCATATATAAATATGAGTTCTGTGTCATTCAAATAGGCTGGTGGTTTGTGTGATGGGCAAAAAAATGAAGATTTGGAGAAATTATGGGCAAAAATGTAGCCACAGAGGTTCCTAATAAGAGAAGTACAAAAGGCAGCGTGATGGTTGGAAGAACATCTTGGAGGTGTATGCCTTAGACTTCCCCCCAGGATATCTATACTTCGAAAGGAAATGTCTATATCTGAGACTTTGGAGGACCTGACCTAGAGCAATTGTGAAAGCAAGAACGATTGCACTGGCAGGAGATATGTCTTGCATGACATAGCACTATAAAACTGAGATGCATCTAGAAAGACACTGTTTATCTGTGACATCTGTAGGAGTGGAGAGAGAATAAGAGAGATATCTAGCTTGAGAGAAGAGGAAGGCTCCTGGAGGGGATGATAGTGTGAAAAAGGAAGTTGAAGTGGAGATGATGGTGTGACAATCACTGCAGTGGCCAGATCTGGGGTGAGCAGTGAGCCCAGCCATGTCATTACTCTTCAGGGGAGTGAGAGCCTGGCATTTCCACACATTTAGGAAAGTGGCACTCTGACCACCTGGCCCAGGACATGTAGGGAAAGAGTCGCTCAGGGGCAGGGTAATGTTCCCAGAAGCATTGTCTTTGGAAGATAAATCCTCAGTGGGCTCGGTGACAGCAGTGGCAGAAGGCTACTCAAATAGCAGCAAAAGTTCTCAAAGAAATGTGACTCGAGGGCACCCTTTTGCATTCCAAGTGTTCCCAGCACTGGTCTTCCTATTAGTTGACATCTTATCCACTGTCGCTTCAGTTGCTGTTTTATATTAGAAATTTTGCACTTTGTATCATTCACTGGACTTTACAAGCAGAGGCTTAAGTTAGGACATGGTTGTCTAACATTATTCCCCATTCTTGAGGTTCAAAATAGGGCACGGACCAGAAAGTGGCAGCCTTTAAGGGTGTCTCATTTCTAACCTGGGTCCAAAGCATCCAGTCACAAGTCATCTGGCTTTGTTTTTCCACCTGTGAAAGGAAAACAGGGTTTACTAACATAACTCCCAAGGTTTTGGGAGCAATCATGATTGTCACAAAGCGTTTGGAAGAGAAGTCCCCATTCTACCCCAAAGATTTCCAGGCATAGTGGCAATGATAAAAGCTATCTCCATTAGTTTCCTTGCATAATAATTTATGAAGAGAATAATTTAGAAAGGGCTGCTGGGGTCTGAATACCAGAGGTATCTGTTGCCAGGGCTCTCTGGGCATCATCCACAAAAGTGGTTGGAACTGAAATACTGTAGATAGAAGAGCCAGATCAGCTCCCTGCACTGTTGAGACTCTCAGGGGCAAGCATCTGTTTTCTAACCTCATTCATGTCTTCAGAGAGAGCCATCCTCACTAGACAAAACAATGCATTTACTAGCGTATGTCATGGCCCTAACTTTTCATCTGTTTTCCCCTAATGGGAATCATCTCTGAGCTCCACCCTTTTCTCCTTTCTTGGCAGCACCTTGCCACAGAAGTGGAGCAAATGCCAAGCCTACCACTGACCATCCTCACGTAGGTCTTGCTTTGTCAGGGCAGTGGGAACAATTCGTGATGAACAAGGACAAAAATCAAGCCTGATGACAAGGAAACAAATCAGCCAACCAGCATTTCTCTCCCCAGATGAGTTTCTGAATTTGGCTTTCTGTTCCCAGAGGTTTAATTGGCCGTAAGAACAGGGAGGCTGTGTGTTCCATTCATAGCGTGTGAGGAACTTAGCCAACAAGACCAGAGCTGTGGGCTGGGCAAGCGGAGTGGGTGGTGAAGGAAGACTATCTTTGATCTGTTCCCTTGACCCTCTCCCACCAGATGACTCTTTCAGTAAACACTGCTAGTAAACACTGGTCACATTCCGATCACTGAACCAGTTCAGGGGACTGTCAGAACTCTCGTGGTTGACACTGGAATTTAGTTCCTATAAAGACTGGAGTGGGTGAGTCTTCTGGGAGAGTCTGCAGATTTCACTAGTTACAGAAACTCAGGCCCCAAAACAACCTAGATGGAGAGTTTAGCTGATCCCAACTTGGTTCTCAAACACATTTGGAAGCCTATATTCAGAAACATTGGTTTTGTTTTTTTTTTTTTTTTGCTTCCTTTTCAGTAAGTATTCCATTTTTAACCTCGGAATCTTCTGAGTTTCTAACAAGATTTTCCCCCATACACACCCTAGAGAGAGAAGGCGCTCGCATTTCCTGGAGCCAGTGGGTGGTGTCAGTGGGAAAGGGCTACTGTGTCGGAGCCAGAGATGTGGGGGCTGGAAGACAGGGTGGAGTCAGCAGCTCAGTCTCAGGGTCAGATTCAAACAGGAACTGCTCTCCTCTCTCTGCTCAGGAATTTTTTTCAAGGGCCACTTACACTATAAGCCTGTTCATTACTCAAAAAGGATGATGCTTTTTATAGAAGAGATGACCTGTAATTGTTTGTTTGTTTGTTCGTTTTCATTTACTTTTATTAGTTGGAGGCTAATTACTTTACAATATTGTAGTGGTTTTTGCCATACATTGACATGAATCAGCCATGGATTTACATGTGTTCCCCATCCCGATCCCCCCTCCTGCCTCCCTCCCCAGCCCATTCCTCTGGGTCATCCCAGTGCACCAGCCCCGAGCACTTGTCTCATGCATCCAACCTGGGTTGGCAATCTGTTTCACACTTGATAATATACATGTTTTGATGCTGTTCTCTCAGATAATCCCACCCTCGCCTTCTTCCATAGAGTCCAAAAGACACAGATGTATAGAACAGAATTTTGGACTCTATGGAGCCTGTAATTTTATGGCAATATCGTAAGAAAATGGACCAATAAATTAAGAAACGGGAAAAGCCCTTTGAGACCAGCAACTCCACTTTTGCAGCTAGAGCCCTGAGGCACAGAGAGGTCCCCAATCCAAGGACTCACAAAGAAAGTAGGGCTAGATCATAGGAGGTTTGTTTCTTTCCTGGCTCCATGCCCTTCCCCCTTCTTAAAGGCAACCTTGTGAGCCCCAGTGGGTCTCCCCAGTGGTTTCTGCCTCCAGGTCTCACTCTGGAAGTTTGCCCAGCTTCTCTCTGGGAAGATGAGTTGCTAGCGTGGTTCCTAGAAGAAACGTCTCCAGGCTCAGACTCATGAAGCCAGAAGGGAGGCACCCTCCCCTCTCAGTCACGAGGCACCACCAGACCATGATCAAGAAGGTGGGGAGAGTCTAGATTAAACAGTCTTGTGCCGACCTCTGCTCAGCTCTAAGAGGATCAACAGCAAGAGCAAGGGAGGAAGGGAAAGGGGAGAAGGGAGAGGCAAGGGGGATGGAAAGAGCTGAAGGTAGAGGAATAATGGTTAAAAGGGGGTCAGAAGGTGGATTATAGGGGAAAGAAAGAAAGAGAAGGAAGAGATGGAAGGGGTATTACTAAGTAAGAAATAGAATGGACTGTGTCTTTGTTGTTGTTGTTGTTGTTGCTATTGGTTCAGAAACTCCAAAGCTGAGAATTATAGGAAGTCTGCTGTGAATTCCCAGGAGACTCTGGGTACATTGCATCCAGGGATCCCATTTGCCTCCTGAGCAGTCAGGAGGGCCAAGCCCTTGCTGACTGAAGGCTGAGAAGAGGGTGGTGACCATGTCCTTGTTTTCTGACCGTTGGCAGACAGACCCCTTTGTGGACACTCCATGAATTGTACTAAGAGTGCTCCCTGGTCCTATTTCAAACTCCACTGGGTCTGCGCTTTAAGAAAATGTTGCAAGAGTGGATTTTCTTCAGCAACTTTTAGCCAGAAACTCTATCAAGAAGCCTCCAGACCTCTTAAACAGATGTGTATCTTAATGTCCTTTGTACAGCCAGGAGCTGCCTTCAGCTCTGCTTTGCTGAAGTCTGTAGGTGCCTTTGAACACCAAATGGCTTCCAGATTTTGTGTGAGTGCTGTGAGTGGCAGCATTCAACGAGAAATGTCTGGGGCTGCAGGAACAGAAATAACTCCAGAAGCTAAGTAGCTGCTATTCCCCCTGATTCTGACCACAATTCACCCTCTGGTTCCTCAGTACACAGGGCTCGTGGGCAGGGAGTCTGGTTTGAGACTCTGACCACCTGTGGATTTTGACATATCTGTGAACATTGGGCAGACTCCTAGGCAGAGCCCACCATCCGTTTATTAGCTTGAGGGCCTGAGAGGACCCCTGGGAAAGGAAGGAAGGAGGCAGACAGATGGGCGTTACCAGAAACAGAGTCTCGTTGTGCAAAGGGAACTGAGGTTTAAGAGTACAAATTCATGTCTGTAATTTGAATGTTCTCCATGTGAAGAGGAGAGACAAAACAAAACTCCTTTGATAAGCCTCCAACACACTGTAGAGCATAAAGGGAAGGAGACATTGCCTCCATAGTGAGAACACTGAAGGCTGTGTGTAAGGTCCTAATATTAAGGTCCAATACACAGAAAACTAACAATATACAATCACAGAAAACTAACCAATCAGATCACATGGACCACTGCCTTGTCTAATGCAATGAAACTATAAGCCATGCCGTGTAGGGCCACCCAAGACAGACTGGTCATGGTGGAGAGTTCTGACAAAATGTGATTCACTCGAGAAGGGACTGGAAAACCACTTCATTATTCTTGCCTTGAGAACCCCATGAACAGTATGAAAAGGCAAAAAGACAGGACACTGAAAGATGAACTTCCCAGGTCAGTAGGTGCCCAATATGCTACTGGAGAAGGGTGGAGAAATAACTCCAGAAAGACTGAAGAGATGGAGCCAAAGCAAAAACAACACCCAGTTGTGGATGTGAATGGTGATGGAAGAAAAGCCTGATGCTGTAAACAGCAATATTGCATAGAAACCTGGAATGTTATGTCCATGAATCAAGGTAAATTGGAAGTGGTGAAACAGGAGATGGAAAGAGTGAACATCAACATTTTAGGAATCAGAGAACTAAAATGGACTGGAATGTGTGAATTTAACTCAGATGACCATTCTATCTACTACTGCGGGCAAGAATGCCTTGGAAGAAATGGAGTAGCCATCATAGTCAACAAAAGAGTCCAAAATGCAGTACTTGGATGCAATTTCAAAAATGACAGAATGATCTCTGTTCATTTCCAGGACAAACCATTCAACATAACAGTAATCCAAGTCTATGTCCTGACCAGTAATGCTGAAGAAGCTGAAGGTGAATGGTTCTGTGAAGACCTACAAGACCTTCTAGAACTAACAAAACAAAACAAAAAAAGATGTCATTTTCATTATAGGGGACTGTAATGCAAAACTAGGAAGTTAAGCAATACCTGGAGTAACAGGCAAATTACGCCTTGAAGTAGAGAATGAAGTTAGGCAAAGGCTAATAGAATTTTGCCAAGAGAATGCACTGGTCATAGAAAACACTGTCTTCCAATGACACAAGAGACAACTCTACACATGGACATCACCAGATGGTCAATACAGAAATCAGATTGACTATATTCCTTGCAGCCAACGATGGAGATGCTCTATACAGTCAGCAAAAACAAGACCAGGAGCTGACTGTGGCTCAGATCATGAACTCCTTCTTGCCAAATTCAGACTAGAATTGAAGAAAGTAGGGAAAACCACTAGGCCATTCAGGTATGGGCTAAATCAAATACCTTACGATTATATAGTGGAAGTGAGAAATAGATTCAAGGGATTAGATCTGATAGACAGAGTGCCTGAAGAACTATGGAAGAAGGTTTGTGACATTGTTCAGGAGGCAGGGATCAAGACCATCTGCAAGAAAAAGAAATTCAAAAAGACAAAATGGTTGTCTGAAGAGGCCTTACAAATAGCTGTGAAAAGAAGAGAAACAAAAGGCAAAGGAAAAAAGGAAAGATATACCCATTTGAATGTAGAGTTCCAAAGAATAACACAGAGAGGTAAGAAAGCCTTCCTCAGTGACCAATGAAAAGAAATAGAGGAAAACAATAGAATGGGAAAGACTAAAGATCTCTTCAAGAAAATTAGAGATACCAAGGGAAAATTTCATGCAAAGATGGGCTCAATAAAGGACAGAAATGGTATGGACCTAACCGAAGCAGAAGATATTAAGAAGAGGTGGCAAGAATACACAGAAGGACTATACAAAAAATCTTCACAACTCAGATAATCACAATGGTGTGATCACTCACCTAGAGCCAGACATCCTGGAATGCTAAGTCAAGTGGGCCTTAAGAAGCATCACTACAAACAAAGCTAGTGGAGGTGATGGAATTCAATTTGAGTTATTTCAAATCCTAAAAGATGATGCTGTGAAAGTGCTGCACTCAATATGCCAGCAAATTTGGAAAACTCAGCAGTGGCCACAGAACTGGAAAAGGTCAGTTTTCATTCCAATCTCAAAGAAAAGCATTGCCAAAGAATGCTCAAAGTACCACACAATTGCACTCATTTCACATGCTGGTAGAGTAATGCTCAAAATTCTCCAAGCCAGGCTTCAACAGTACGTGAACCACGAACTTCCAGATGTTCAAGCTGGATTTAGTAAAGGCAGAGGAACCAGAGATCAAATTGCCAATATCCACTGGATCATCAAAAAGGCAAGAGAAAAAAAAAAAGAAAAAAAAAAAAAAAAAAGGCAAGAGAATTCTAGAAAAACATCTACTTCTGCTTGATTGACTATGCCAAAGCCTTTGACTGTGTGGATCACAGCAAACTGTGGAAAATTCTTAAAGAGATGGGAATACCAGACCACCTTACCTGCCTCTTGAGAAATCTACATGCAGGTCAGCAAACAACAGTTAGAACTGGACATGGAACAACAGACTATTTCCAAATTGGGAAAGGAGTAAATCAAGGCTGTATATTGTCACCCTGCTTATTTAACTTGTATGCAGAGTACATAATGAGAAATGCTGAGCTGGATGAAGCACAAGCTGGAATCAAGACTGCTGGGAGAAATCTCAACAACCTCAGATATGCAGATAACACCACCCTTATGGCAGAAAGTGAAGAACAAAAGAGCCCATTGGTGAAAGTGAAAAAGTTGGCTTAAAGCTCAACATTCAAAAATCTAAGATCATGGCATCTAGCCCCATCACTTCATGGCAAATAGATGGGGAAATAATGGAAACAATGACAGACTTTATTTTTTGGGCTCCAAAATCAATGCAGATATTGACTGCAGCCATGAAATTAAAAGGCTCTTGCTCCTTGGAACAAAAGTTATGACCAACCTAGACAGCATATTAAAAAGCAAAGACATTACTTTGCCAACAAAGGTCTGTCTAGTCAAGGCTGTGGTTTTTTCCAGTAGTCATGTATGGATGTGAGAGTTGGACTATAAAGAAAGCTGAGAGCTGAAGAATTGATGTTTTTGAACTGCAGTGTTGCAGAAGACTCTTGAGAGTCCCTTGGACTGCAAGGAGATCCAACCAGTCCATCCTAAAGGAAATCAGTCCTGAGTATTCATTGGAACGACTAACGCTGAAGCTGCAACTCCAATACTTTGGACACCTGATGCAAAGAACTGACTCATTTGAAAAGACGCTGATGCTGGGAAAGATTGAAGGCAGGAGGAGAAGGGGACAGCAGAGGATGAGATGGTTGGATGGCATCACCAACCTCGTGGACATGAATTTGAGTAAACTTCGGGCATTGGTGATGGACAGGGAGGCCAAGCGTGCTGCAGCCCATGGATTTGCAAAGAGTCAGACATGACTGAGCGACTGAACTAGACTGAACTGAACTCTGCTGCTCTGCCTTAGCTGCTTGTAAAGTAGGGGGTAGTTACTGCCTGTGTGTTTTGGATCTAAGGGTCTATTTTGGTTTACTTAGTTGTTAAAATGCTTCAGTTATGTCTGATTCTTTATAACTCTATGGACTGTAGCTTACCAGGCTCATCTGTCCACAGGGATTCTCCAGGCAAGAATACTGGAGTGGATTGCTATGCCCTCCTTTAGGGGATCTTCCTGACCTGGGGACTGAACCCACATCTCTTATGTCTCCTGCATTGAAGGCAGGTTCTTTACTACTAGTGCCACCTGGTTAGCCCTTTTACTTACTTGGATCTTTTCAAAGATCCCACTAGTACTAGCTAGCTCTGGATACATACCATTAACTAGATATTTCATTTGATCAGTCGTTAAAATAAAAAAGGATCTGCTTTCAGAAAAGACAACCTCTCCCAGGGATATGAAGGTTTGAACACAAAAATTAATGAAACTAAAGAGAATTCTTTATGAGCTTCTACATAGTATACATAACTACCAGAGGCAAGAAATAGGTTCATTTCAGAAGAACTGCCACAGGTAAATTGCCACATGAGACCTCCTCACCTACAAAATAAATCACTGTTCAGTGGTAAAGTAATGATATTTTTAAATGTATCTGAGTCTAAACCTAGTTATTCTTAAAATGATTTTTTAAATTTTAGTTAGCCAAACTAAAAACAGTTTAGTGATTTTTAAGTAAATAACATAAAAATGAAATAATAATTAAATGAAGCATTTTTGTTGGTGAATGTGCTAATCATTAATAAGAAAATGGACACTTCAGTAAGAAAAGAAGTAAGAAAAAATAAAATGACCACAAACATGAGAGAAATCAATCTCATTAGGAATCAAAAGAAATGTGAATATGAACAATGAAACACCATTATCCTACAATCAAATTGGCGAATTGTATGGGAGAGAGTATGATGTTTGGAAATAAAACTTTGGAGACTAACAAATTCTGGATGACAAATAAGATTTATCAGGTGTGGCCATGGGAACTGGTGACTCAAGACACTCAAGGAACATGGTAACAAGGCAATACTTCTCAGGCTTCTCCACCAAAGAATCTTTAAATATAGAGCAAAGTAAATACTCAGCCTAAGAGGATCTGATCTCATAGTCTTCAGCAGCCCCTAGCTATTGCTTTGTCTTTAAAATCTCACTATAAGTATACTCTACATGTGTTTATTTTAATATGCACATTCTTCACCCAAAATCCCCAAATAATATTTTGACTCCAGGTGTATGTTTTATTTTCTTTCTGTTCTTCCCCAGCAGCCAAATATGTGAACAAAGGGGCAAGGACACTGGAATTAAATGGAATAACAGCAGACCTTGGGGTAGAAAGAGAGAGAGAGGCAGATGCCCAAAATCAGTGAGTGACAGGAGGGGTTGGTATTGTAAGTACCACGAAGTTGGTATCTGGAGACAGAAAGAATGGACACTGGATGGTGTGAGGAGTGTGGATCTTTAGCTAAAAATTCCAGGACTTTAACCCTCACTCCAGTGACTTTTGAACAGGTCACTTTCAGGTGAGTAAAACTCTTAGGTACTTTTACTCTCCTGAAAATACAAAGAGAAACAAGCAACTTCCTTTTTAGGAAGTGATGTCTTTAAGAGGAATTAGGAGTCTCTTGAGTTGGAGGTTGAGAGAATGTTTAGGAAAACTGTGATGATTGGAGGAATCTGAAACAAGGGCTTCATAGTAAAAAATAAATCCATTATTTCTGACAACACAAGCAGGTGGAAAATCCTAATCCCAATCCTCATGCCAGACTGCAGTCCCCAAAGGTGGAAAATGTTCTCATCAGGTAAAAACAAATACCCACTTTAGTCATAAAACCCCCCAAGAGAATACCCATAGACTATGTAACTTTACATCTATGAGACATCCTTGTCTACCATTCAGGATAATCCAGTTATCTTGATTCTTCTTTAGTATTCTGAAATCCTAAATTAGCTGTATTTTTAGGGGAATCTCAAGCTTACTTACAATGCCCAAAAGAAATTTGAACCTCTCCCCAAGCTCCTGATCTTCCAATACTTCAATCCATATATATACAGTCTTTTTTTCTAGAGAACCCTGACTTATACATGGGGTGATGTGCCCCATTTGTCTTCCAAATCCCCAAGGATGGGTAAGGATGAGGGGCAAGGATATGTTCTGAGCCCATGTTCTGGAGGTTAGAGGATTGAACTCAAATGACTGAAAACTTGGGCTCCTTTTGGCACATGTTGTATGTGCTCAGGTAACCTTTATTTTGCTTAATAGGGCCCCAAAGCACAAGACTAGTGATGCTGGCAACTGGGATATTCTCTTACTGTGGCACACTTTTTTTGATTCCGTGTCTTGAATGCATTTTTGGTCTTCTCAGGAAACCTCTTAAACTGCAACTCTTTCTTGGTGCACCCACACAGTTGATGTGTCAACAGGGCAAGAGGTTGCCATTCTCTCTTCAAGAGAGCAACATGGTGAGGCTCAGGGAATGAGGAACTACTTAGATCTATGTTACTAAAGCAAAAATAGTCTCACAATACAACTCATGTTAATAAAATTATTTATATACCAAGGTAATATAAAATCCTTAACGTAGAAGTTAAAAATAAGATAGCCAGGATATCCTTCTTTTATACCTTTGGAAATAATATAACAAAGCCCTGTTTTTTTTTTTTTGAGTACCTTGATTCTTTTGGTATTACTATTGATATGTGAATTTGTGTCACATTCAACTATCAATGAGTTAACTGCAATATAATTGGCATGAGTTGGATTTAGGAATACTCCAGTGTTCCTGAGATGAACCAAGAGAGCAAACAGAAAACAACCTTTGAACAGCAGGAAGAAACACCACAGTGAGGTGGGTCTGGGGTTTCCCAAGGAAGGGGTCTCCTCAATCTTTCTGATTTAGGAGGACTGTCACACTGGCATCAGGGCCTGGGAGCAAGCAGAGCCCAGGGATGGGAGAGGTGAGAGGGGATAGAACTGCTATTAGTTGAATGTCATTTTTGTCCAAGGCACTTACTCATACATTCAATTTTGATTTGCATAGCCACCTGAGGTAGACATTTTCTCCTTTTACAGGTGAGAATGTAGACACAGAATGATAAATTCTCTTATCTCAGATTACACAGTTGGTTAGCAGTATATGTGGGACTCAAACATCTCTGTCTCATGGTCCTTTATTTGTTCAAATTTTTCCTCCCTAAGAGGAAATACAGGGGACCCACCCAGCCCCAGACTGAGAGTGTATCTCGGGGAGGAAGCTCCCTTGTTCTTTGCTTGAAGCTTTAGGTAATACTAAAGTCAAGAGGAGGCAAAGAACAAACGCAAAGAAAGGTGGAAACAAAGGTCAGATAAGGGTGATAAGGCAGGTCACCAAGACTGAGAAGGGTCAGAGCAGAGATAGAAACCAGAGTAAACATGGGGGTTGGAGAAGCAAAGTGAGACGTGCAGGGGACCACGGGCCACGGGAGATTAGCAGCAGAGTGTTTCTGGATGAATATTTGGAAAGGTCCTTTCACCGCAGCTTTCATTTAACACCCCCTCCCCCAGCACAATGTGTCACCAAGTCAGCCACACTGAAAGTTCCAGAGGTGGGTTCTTTTCTTTGATGATTTACTCATTTAATTAAATCCTTACCCCTTTCAGGGTCGTGCAGAGATACAAGTTCTCAGGGGTGGGGTTCAAAGGAACTTTATCACTCAGCAAGCAGCTTGGCTGCTAGTATGCAGAATCAGATATCGAGCAGCAACTATTCAGCTATAGATAGGGGCTTCCTGTGTTTGGAAAAGGTAAGGAAATTGTTCATTCATTCTACAAATATTTGTGGAGGATGCAAAAATGGAAAAAGGCCATGATGGAAGTTCACATAAAATGCTGGGACATTTTAGAGGAGGAAACTGGCATCTGAGCAGGGACTAAAACCCACCTCAGCCCCTGTGTGTGTGTATATGTGTGTATATATGTGTATGTTTTCAATTCCTTTTTATAGGACTGACATTTGCACTGATCACACTGTGTTATAATTATCCAGTAGCTTATCTGCCTCCATCAATTAAACTAAATTCTTCTAAAGGACACAGACTGGACTTTATCATTAGTCATCTGTGGCTAGTTGTAGTACACATTTAATAAATATTCATTAAATTTTCATTTATTTTAAGTTAATAATCAGTCCCAGAGTTTGAGAATCATGATTCCTATTAGAAAACCCATCTCTATAATTTTCAGTCTATCATTTAAAACTCTCTATATGACAGAGGAGCCTGGCAGGCTGAAGTCCATGAAGTCGCAAAGAGTTGGACACGACTGAGCGACTAAGAGCAAGCCCAATATTCAAAGACAGAGCTTGTGAAAAAGTTTTATGTTCTCTCTCTGAGCAGAGATTACATCAGGCTTTCTTGAACTTCCTATAGAATTAAAAACAGTGCTGCACACACGGAAAATTTTTTTTAAAGCATTTGCTTACAATAACCAAATGATTCTACTCACCGCAAAACACAAATTAACTCAATTTCAGAAAAGATTTTCACCGTACTCTTGTAATTTTTCATCATATTCTCTAATCTCTAACAAAGAAAACAGAGCGCATGTGGACTGTGTCTCCACAAGGCTTCCCATGAGCTTCATTTGACAAAGATGTAAATATTACATAGACCATCTGTACATGAGAAGCATATGTTTCATTTGCATTTAGGTTTTTGCAGTAGAAATTAAGAAATGCATTAAATTATTTTAACTGACATAGTCTTAGAATATTGAGGCAAATCATTTTCCAAGCACCAAATGCAAAGGTTAGTGTATCCACTGGAGGGTTATAAATAATAATGAAGAAGGGTTAGGCAGCTAAGGATAGGACTGGAAGTATCTGGAGGATATGAAAACCATAAGCAGTTAGATTCAGAAGAATCAAATTTCAGTTAGCATGCTTGAGACCATCTCATGTACCAGTTGTTGAAAACTGGTACTCATTCACTATGCCATTTAACCTTCACATAGGGAGACTAATGAAATCCTGTTGTACTGAAAAGGAAGAGGCTAAGCTGACTTGCTCTTGCACCCACAGCTAGGAAATCTGCATCAGGTTTCAAGTTCAGGTCTTGTGACTCCCTGACCAGTGCTCTAAAGTGGACAATGAAGGGAAGAACTGATGAGTCTGATGAGTCCCCTGTTCTCAATAGCAAGACTCCAGAGTCAGCATGACCAGCCCAACTAGCAAGAATTGCCAACAGGAACTGATTAAAGGGCCACTGAAGAGAGTGTCCAATACTTATAATATTAAATACCTGAGTTTTTTGGTAGGCCCTAACCCCTGAACACTAGCAGGGCAAGGTTGCCATCATCCTGGTGACAGCAGGAGTTTACCCTCTGGAGTTTACCCTCTGGAGTCCCGGTCATTTTGGTTCCGTATAAGTGACAAATCCTGACATAGAAGACTTGATCCTTAAGAAGAGCCAGCCTCCAAGAAAAACTCAAATGACCTGGTCTATCCTGCTATGTTTACAGACTTAGAGTAGATACATTTTTGCCAGCTCCAAAAGAATTGTTCCCTTTTGAGCAGGAGTTAATCCTTTGGGAATGAGATGGGAAGCTGAGTTGGTTAGGCTGTGAAAAAACACAGCCTCCAGCATCCAGCTCACTGAAGCACAGAAAGCGCCTGTAAGTCTCTGTTGTTTCATACTGGGGCAGGAAATAGTTTATTGTACAACATTCAATAAGTATTTTCTTCAAAGGAAGTGTGCTGTGAGAGTGTCAAACAACAGTGATGGGTCTCTGTGGAGAGAGGCATTGTGTTTGAAATATGTTGTTGTAGTTGTTCAGTCAGTAAGTCATGTCCAACTCTTTGCAACCCCATGGACTGCAGCACACCAGCCTTCTCTGTCCTTCACTATCTCTCAGAGTTTGCTCAAACTCATATCCATTGAGTCAGTGATGCCATCCAACCACTTCATCTCTTGCCACCCCCTTCTCCTCCTGCCCTCATTCTTTCCCAGCATCACATTCTTTTCCAATGAGGCAGCTATTCTCATCAGGTGATCAAAATATTGGAGCTTCAGCTTGAGCATCAGTCCTTTCAATGAATATTCAGGGTTGATTTCCTTTAGGATTGACTGGTTTGATCTCTTTGCAGTCCAAGGGACTCTCAGTCTTCTCCAGCAACACAAATCAGAAGCATCAATTCTTCAGTCCTCAGCCATCTTTATGGTCCAACTCACATCTGTACCTGGCTATTGGAAAAATCTGCCTTTGATTATATGCACCTTTGTCGGCAAAGTGATGTTTCTGCTTTTTAACGTGCTAAGTTTGTCAGAGCATTTCTTCCATGTCTTTTAATTTCAAGGCTGCAATCACCATCTGAAGTGATTTTGGAGCCCAAGAAAATAAAATCTGTCACAGTTTCCACTTTTTCCCCATCTATTTGCCATGAAGTGATGGGAATGGATGTCATGATCTTACTGTTTAGAATGCTGAGTTTTAATCCAGCTTTTTCAGTCTCCTCTTTCACCCCCATCAAAATGATCTTTAGTTCCTCTTCACTTTCTGCCACTAGAGTGGTATCATCTGCGTATCTGAGGTTGTTTGATATTTCTCCCGACGATCTTGATTCCAGCTTGTGTTTTATCCAGCCCAGCGTTTCTCATGATGTACTCTGCATATAAGTTAAATAAGCAGGGTGACAATATACAGCCTTAATGTACTCCTTTTCCAATTTTGAACCAGTCTATGTCCCATGTCTGGTTCTAACTGTTGCTTCTTGTCCCGCATACAAGTTTCTCAGGAAACAGGTCAGGTGGTCTGGTATTCCCATCTCTTGAAGAATTTTCCAGTTTGTTGTGATCCACACAGTCAAAGGCTTTGGCATAGTTGATGAAGCAGAAGTAGATGTTTTTCTGGAATCCTCTTGCTTTTTCTATGATCTAATGGGTGTTGGCCATTTGATCTCAGGTTTATCTGCCTTTTCTAAATTCAGCTTGTACATCTGAAAGTTCCTGGTTCACATACTGTTGAAGCCTGATTGAAGGATTTTGAGCATTTGCTAGCATGTGAAATAAGCACAATTGTAGAGTAGTTTTAATGTTCTTTGGCATTGCCTTTCTCTGAGATTTGAATGAAAACTGACCTTTTCCATTCCTGTTACCACTGCTGAGTTTTCTAAATTTTCTGGCATAATGAGTGCTGCATTTTAACAGCGTGATCTTTTAGGATTTGAAATAGCTGGTGGAATTCCATCATTTCCACTAGCTTGCGTGTAGTGATGCTTCCTAAGGCCCACTTGACTTTACCCTCCAGAGTGTCCGACTCTAGGTGAGTGACCACACCACCGTCATTTAAAACTTTTTGTATCGTTCTTCTGTGTACTCTTGCCACCTCTTCTTAATCTCTTCTGCTTCTGTTATGTCCTTGCTCTTTGTGGAGAGAGACACTGTGCTTGAAATATGTTACTTGAAAAATTGACTGAGGAATTGAAGGTGAATGTCTCTGAGTTACATAGACCTAGAGCAGTGTTGACTCACCTGGATAAGGATGCATCCAGAATAGTATTTCCTCGCATTTGTGTCTTTCTTTACATGTCTTCAAGGTATATTCATACTCACCATTGTTCTTGACCACTCTTTTTTTCTCTTTCTTTTTTATTTTTTAAATTATGAAAGTATGATAACACATTTACAGGAGACTTGGAAAATACAGAACAAAGGTTACATATAGTTCCACTATATATTGCAATTGTTTTTTAAGTAGATAAATTAAGATTTTTAGTTGGAGTTACAATATCAAACTCTTAAAAATGAATAGAATGAGTATACAGAAAAGTGAAAGGGTATAGTAAACCTGAAAAGCACCATGAACCAATTCAATATAATTAAGATTTATACAATTTTCACATAACAGTAGGAAACAAATTCTATTCAGGGTCCAATAGACTATAAACTAGGAGACGCTGGAACATATTCAGGGACCTAAAACAAGGTGAAAAATTTAAATTTAAAGGTATTGAAATCATACAGACTCTTTTCTCTTATCACTATGGAATTATGTTAGAAATCAATATCAAAAGATATTTGAAAATAACCCACACATTTTCAAGTGCAATGTGACATTTACCAAGAGATCTTTGATTGAGCCATTGAAATCTTCAATAAAGTTAGAAGACTTAAAAAAAAAAAAAAAAAACATACAGAAGGTGATTGCAGAGAAGAAAGCATTTAAATGAAAAATTAATACCAAAATGAGAAATTAAGATTAGAGATACTTTAAAAAAGCCTTGTATTTGGAAATGTAATGTCCACTTTTAAATACTTGGTGTATCTAAGAAGCCATAACAAGGAAAACTAAAAAGTATTCAAAATGGAATAAAAATTAAAAGAGAATTTACCAGAATTTGTTGCATGTTGCTGAAGTTGCTTAATGCTACTAAATACAAAGTGAACCTTGAATAAGTTATGAAACTAAATAATAGACTTTAGCATAAAATTTTGTGAAATTTGAACAAAATCTGTATTTCAGTTAGTGATACTGTATCACATGTTAATTTCCTGTTTTTTGTTTGTTTGTTTATTACAACATAGTATTTCTTCTTATTCTCAGTATTGGAACAAAAGTTTCAAGCCTCATTCAATTTTTTTTTTTAAGTCACTAAGATAAATTTTCTAGACCTTTAGCAGTAATACTAGATCTCAAAATACATGGCACTATATAAAAATTTTTAGTGAACATAAATTAGAAATCTAGCGTTCTATTCATACTTTGTCAAACAAGTGGAATCAATTTTATAGCTAGGCAAAACTTCATAGGTTTTCTAAAATATATACATTATATTACACGTACTATATGTGTATGTGTGTGTGTGCGTGTGTGTGTATAAAAAGCTTTTCTATTATCCTTGATAAAGTCTTAAGAAAGAACAACGAAGAAATAGATGGAGAAATTGGAAAACATAGACTAAATGAAATGGGAACACTGAATATAAAATACAAAAATGAAACAATCTAGATAAAAGTAAAAGATCATCATATAGTCCAGTTGTCTTTAAACATGACTGCTCATTAGAAAGCACATCTGGAGCTTTGGAGAAAAAAAGCAATAACTGGGCTTTTGTATTATCCAGAAAATTCCAAGATAATTCTGACATGCATCTGGATTTTAAAAAGTGATTACAGGTTTTCCTATTAAATGGTAGTTTTCAGCTCAGTTCAGTTCAGTCGCTCAGTTGTGTCCAAATCTTTGTAACCCCATGAATCGCAGCACGCCAGGCCTAGCTGTCCATTACCAACTCCTGGAGTTCACCCAAACTCATGCCCAGTGAGTCAGTGATGCCATCCAGCCATATCTTCCTCTGTCATCCCCTTCTCCTCCTGCCCCAATCCCTCCCAGCATCAGGGTCTTTTCCAACGAGTCAACACTTCGCATGACGTGGCCAAAGTATTGGAGTTTCAGCTTCAACATCAGTCCTTCCAGTGAACACCCGGGACTGATCTCCTTTAGGATGGACTGGTTGAATCTCCTTGCAATCCAAGGGACTGTCAAGAGTCTTCTCCAACACCACAGTTCAAAAGCATCAATTCTTCGTCGCTCAGTTTTCTTTATAGTCCAACTCTCACATCCATACATGACCACTGGAAAAACCATAGCCTTGACTAGACGGACCTTTGTTGGCAAAGGAATGTCTCTGCTTTTTAATATGCTATCTAGGTTGCTCATAACTTTCTTTCCAAGGAGCAAGCGTCTTTTAATATCATGGCTACAGTCACCATCTGCAGTGATTTTGGAGTCCAAAAAAATAAAGTCTGACACCATTTCCACTGTTTCCCCATCTATTTCCCATGAAGTGATGGGACCAGATGCCAGGATCTTAGTTTTCTGAATTTTGAGCTTTCAGCCAACTTTTTCACTCTTCTCTTTCACTTTCATCAAGAGGCTCTTTAGTTCTTCTTCACTTTCTGCCATAAGGGTGGTGTCATCTGCATATCTGAGGTTATTGATATTTCTCCCGGCAATCTTGATTCCAGCTTGTGCTTCCTCCAGTCCAGAGTTTCTCATGAAGTAGTCTGCGTGTAAGTTAAATAAGCAGGGTGACAATATACAGCCTTGACGTACTCCTTTTCCTATTTGGAACCAGTCTGTTGTTCCATGTCCAGTTCTAACTGTTGCTTCCTGCATACAGTTTTCTCAAGAGGCAGGTCAGGTGGTTTTAGTGATATAGAATTCTGTTATTTTCTGTTGACCAATCCTGATAGAATGGTATTAAGTGAATAATAGTTGTATAATCATAATATTAAAGGATGTTTGTAAGTTTTCTCAAAGGATAGCCAGAAAAAAATAAAAGATAATCACAATTGTAAGCCATAATGGAATTATGATTAACCTAACAATGTAAAATAATAATATACAATTTAGAGGGATTAAGTAGGATGATGTCATAAATGGAAGTGCATACATGCACATGTTTTCATCTGCCTAGCCAGTCTATGTCTTTCAGTTGGTTCTTTTAGTGTATTTACATTTAAGGTAATTATCAATATGTGGCTCCTAGTGGTAAAGAATAGTCTGCCAATGCAGGAGATGTAAGGGACATGGGTCTAATTCCTGGGTTGGAAAGATCCCTTGGAGGAGGGCATGGTAACCCACTCCAGTATTCTTGCCTGGAGACTCCCAAGGACAGAGGAGCCTGGCGGGCTACAGTCCATAGGGTTGCAAAGAGTTGGGCATGACTGAAGAGACTTAGCACACATGCACATACACATATGATCTTATCATGTTCAAATTGTTTTGGGTTCATTTTGTGTAGGTCTTTTCCTTCTCTTGTGTTTCCTGCCTAGAGAAGTTCCTTTAGCATTTGTTGTAAAGCTGGTTTGTTGCTGTTGGTCAAATTTGAACGAGAGTCTTGCTGGGTAGAGTATTCTTGATCATAGTTTATTCCATTTCATTACTTTAAATATATTGTGTCATTCCTTTCTGGCTTGTAGAGTTTCTGTTGAGAAATCAGCTGATAGCCAGATGGGGGTTCCCTCGTATGTTGTCATTTTTCCTTTGTTGCTTTTATTATTTTATCTTTGTCTTTAATTTTTGTCAGTTTGATTTCTATGTGTCTTAGCGTGTTCCTCCTTGGGTTTAGTATGCCTGGGACTTCCTGCACTTCCTGGACTAGGTTGACTGTTTCCTTTCCCATGTTAGAGAAGTTTTCAGCTTTTATTTCTTCAAATATTTTCTCAAGTCCTTTCTCTCTCTCTTCTTCTGGGACCCCTATAATGCAAATGTTGATGCATTTACTGTTGTCCCAGAGGGTTCTTAGGCTGTCTTCATTTTTTTGTTTGTTTATTTATTATTATCTTTTCTATATTCTGATCTGCAGCAGTGATTTCCACCATTCTGTTTTCTGGGTCACTTGCCCATTCTTCTGCCTCAATTTTTCTGCTACTGGTTCTTTCTAGTGTATTGTTAACCTCTGTTTCTTTGTTCTTTAGTTCTTCGAGGTCTTTGATAAAGATTTCTTGCATCTTCTCCGTTCTTTTTCTGAAATCTTCAGAATCATTATTCTGATCATCTTCACTATCATTACTGTGAATTTGTTTTCTGGAAGGTTGCCTGTCTCCACTTCATTTAATTGTTTTCCTGGGATTTTATCTTGTTCCTTCACCTAGGATGTAACCCTCTGCTTTTTCATTCTGATTTACCTTCTGTGATGCAGTCTTCATTCTAACCACTGCTGGACTGTGGTTCTTCTTACTTTTTCTCTCTTGATCACTCTTGTTACTTGAGAAAGGTGAGGGATTATCATTTTCCTTCCCCTTCCTTTTACATAAAACAATAGGGGCTTTTAGGTTAAAAGAACAGAAAAGAGAATGACTTACCAACAAAACTAGCATTAGGGGTTGGCTGGGCTCATCACTGCCATCATCATCATCACCAGCAACATCATCTCCTTACTGATCTCTCCTCCCTCAGTGCCAAGCATTATGCTAAGCACTTGATCAGAGTTATCTCATATGTTATCTTATCATCTCAGTTATGTGAAGTAGATACTGTTATGATCTCCATTTGAGTAAGAGAAAAACCTGAGGCTTACAGATGTGAACTATCTTTCAAGTTTGCCATCACTGCCCTAAGCAAGAAATAGCAGAGCTGGAATTGAAGCCCCACAGTTTATTTTCAGACCCATATTCCCAGTCACTGTGCTCTACCCACCTTCTGGCCCTCTGTGTTTTACATGAAAAACTTGAAGCAGAGAAAATGATTAATTTGCCCAAGGTTACAGAAAGAATAAAAGGTGGAGGCCAGTAACAAGCAGTGCTGTCCTAGACATAGAGCTAGCACCAGGAAGGAGTATAAACAGGGTGACAAAATGCACACATTTTATCCAGGCTGGAGGTGCCTCCCAGGAAACAGCTGAGGAAAAACAGGATAATGACAGGCAGAAAACAGGACAAATGAGTCCCTTTATAAAGCCATCACAGGCTGTTCTGGAGTCTAAGTGGATGGAGCAAAAACTAATGTGCAAAAAGAAACACTTGTCAAAAACATGCCGTGAGTGACTTGGGAGCATTTGAAGGGAAAGGATGCAAGACTGCAGCTGTAAGATGTCTGGAACATATGAAGGTTCTGTGCTAGAACCCCCAGATCAAGTACTGATAGGCTTACCACTGTCCTGTCCCAGAATCCAGCCCCCATTCCCCAGCAGGACACACATAATGTTCTCTTTTAAACTTGAGTGTCACAGGAAAGTCCCCTACAGTCTTTTCTGGGACATGTCCCATCCCTTCCAGCTATATTGTCCACACAGCAGAGATCCAGAATTCTGTGTAGACGACCCCAGTTCAGATCACAAGGTAACTGTCACAGAGTACGGAAATATATTACTTGCTAACAATACAGTGAGCTCACATTGATGGACAGCTTTAATCTTCACTCTCCTCTTCCAAGGCTATATTTCTCCTGAGGGAGCATGACATCCTTATCATGACAGAATGTCCCAAGTGGGAGGTGAAGACAGACTACAGCCCTCTAGCTGCCATTTACTGATATTTGAAACTGACCACCTGTTTATTTGAACAAGAAACCCAGTACTTTTTTCCTTCTGAACCAATGATACAAAGGTTATCCAAAAAAAAAAAAAAAAATCACTGTATTATTTAGTAGAAAAGAAAGCTTATTTCTCTTCTGATTTATGCCTGATGACCATTTAAAGATAGGTAGAAAAGGTAAACTTGTATACAAAGTCTAATTCTGAAATAAGAAAGATAAAAATGAAATGGTAGGAAAATGGCAATAATACCACTGTATCATTAGCTATATGTTTCCAAGCTAACTGAGCTGAATGTGGAATAGACACAGGGGTCAATAAAAGAGATTTGGCTATCCCATCTGAGCTGCCTATTAGCTGTGTGACCCTGGACAAGTCACTTAACTTTTATAAACCAGTTCCCTCATCTATAAAATTGAAGGCTGAGTTTACAATACTAGTCTATTACTTTCACAATGTGAACCATATGTTTGGCATGTTATCTGAACTTCTCTCATGTTATAATCATTTTGCTCTTATAATTATTAGTACTTTATAGTATCATCTCTTATTTAGTCCAAAATAACTTAATTGCTGAATAGTTTATAAAAGGATTCACACACATTCAATCTATCAAACCACATAGCAGCCTGGTAGATAGGACAGGAAGGTATTATCCTATTTAGAAACAGGTAAGTGAGGTTAAAAGAGACTTCAGTGATTCCCTGAGCTCACAAGGCTAGTATGTTGTGGAAGGGAACATAAACCTGCCATTTCTGATGCTGCCTAAATACAAGGGCATCAATATGAGGAAATACAGCACTGTTACACCATCCTTTATGTATGGTAAGGATGTACCACACATACTTGCTAAATTCATTCATTCACTCAATCATTCAATGTTTATCAAATATCTGCACTCTGAACTCTGCTAGGTGCTAAGATATTATGATGAAAAATACAGACCTGATTGTGCCTACAAGGAAGGAAAGAAGGGAAGAGATGCAAGCCGTTAAGATAGACATTCTTTATTTTTCCATTTAGATAAAATACAAAGGGTTCAGTCCAACCCAGGTCATTCTTCATGGTTGTGCCCAGAAAGATTTTGGCCCCAGCTTGAGAGTAATATTTTAAACCATATTTTATAAATTGCTCAATGCTGGTCACTTCAAAAAGTTCCTATTTTTCTGATAATAGATATTGATAAAAATATAATTTTTATCAATGATATTCATTGATATAATTTCCTCCAGATATACTCGCTGTGGTATACTTGTAAATATTATGTATTAAAATCAGTAGATAGAAAAATAGTGAAGAGTCTTCTAATAATTTAGTGCTTGAGTAGCTATGTTGCAGATAAATAATTCATGTTTTTAATGCTTCCTACTGATGGTATATAAACCTGGAGCAGTGATCATGGACATGGAAAATTAGCCAGGCCAGTCTTACAGGCCTTTGCAATATCATATTTCCATTTTCTACTATATCCTCTCAGAAAAACAAAAATATTGATCACTACTGGGAATTACTCTTGTTAATGTAAACTGCATGATCAAATCCTTAAATACTTTTTATGAATAAGGAATATATTGACAAAAATACCAAAAGACCTATGGGTTATAATTCGTTTTGTTTCTTTTCTAGGTTTCTAAGAAAAATCTACAAGATGGAATTTTTTTAAAAGATCATTGAGTTCTAGGATCCTTTTATCTCAACTCATTCTCTGAGTCAGCGTTTTTTAATATTTGAGGGTATCAGACACTCCTTTCAGAAACCCTCTCTTCAGAAGATCCCCATCAGGTGGGCTGTTTTCATCTTTTGACTTTTACTAACAATGCTGCCGTAAGCATTTTTGTGTGGACATATACTCTTGTTTGGGCTTCCCTGGTGACTCAGAAAATAAAGAACCTGCCTGCAATGTGGGGTACCTGGATTTGATCCCTGGGTCGGGAAAAGCCCCTGAAGAAGGAAATGGCTACCCACTGCAGTACTCTTGCCTGGTGAATTCCATGGGCAGAGGAGCCTGGAGGGCCATAAGTCACTGGGGTCACAAAGTGTCACACACAACTACGACTAAGTGACTAACACTAGAGTAGATGCTCTCATTTCTTCTAAGGAGTAGAATTGCTGAGTCATATGATGACTCATATAATCTGATGACTGAATCATATGATGACTCATATATATTTCCTCATATAATCGTTTGAGGAAATGCTAGAATATTTTCCAAAGTGGCTATATCATTTTATGTTCCCACAAGAAGTGTGTAAGTTTCCAACTTCTCCAAGAGGCATCCAGTCTTTGTTGTGGGTACCTTGATTAGGGATGTCATGATACACAATCCTCACACTCTTTGTGTTGAAAACTGACAATCTTGAGTTCCCTCCCTTTCTTGGTCTGGTAGAAACTTAATGTTGTTTTAATGGCCCTTTTTTTTTTTTTTTTTTTGCATTTGGTTTCCTTTTAGATTTTGTGGTGGCATTAAAACAAAACAAAAAAATTCACACACACACACACACACACACACATTCTTAGATGTCAGTCAGCACTGCTGCTTGGGACTTTGTTGAGTGAACCTCCCCAAATATTGTCTCTGTCCATCTCTAGTCATCAAATACTAATTGAGGACCCACAGATATGTGATTTTTATTAACGTAAAATTGATGATTTCCAAAGCATTTATTGGGCTTCCCTCATAGCTCAGTTGGTAAAGGATCTGCCTGAAATGCTGGAGACCCTGGTTTGATTCCTGGCTTGGGAAGATCCACTGGAGAAGGGATAAGCTACCTACTCCAGTATTCTTGGGCTTCTTTTGTGGCCCAGCTGGTAAAGAATCTGCCTACAATATGGGAGACCTGGGTTCAATCCCTGGATTGGGAAGATCACCTGGAGAAAGGAATGGCTACCCACTCCAGTATTCTGGCCTGGAGAATTTTGTGGATATAGCGCATTGGGTCACAAGGAGTTAGACATGACTGAGTGACTTTCACTTGTCACTTGGCAAAGCATTTATTTAGACATCCTCTCATTTGATCTTCTCTGGTTGTTTTTTACAAAAGGTTTTGACATTTGAGGTGCACATTTTAAATATACAAGTGAAGATAACTTTTGGTACTTTCTTTTGGAGTTTTATACACTCTAATCCATCCATCTTCCTGTCCACATGATATAAACCTTTCCCTTTGAAAAATCTTCACTCTTCAAAGGAACCCTCCTTTCCCATGGACATTCCTACTTCCAAATTGTGGTACCTCCTTAGAAGCATTGAGCCCATAGCTATCTCTGCAGGAAATACTGCAAGTCTTTTTGCACTCATGTCAAACTCCAAATTTGTCTGCTTTCTGTGCTCATGTTTTCGGGAATATAATGTCATGGACTGATGCCACACCAACTGTATCCCTGTCAATTGAAGTCCTAAGAAAATACCCCAATGAAGAATGGAGCAACAGAAGACCATAGTCAGACTTGTCTTTTCCCCAACAATTCCTACACCTCTGGGCAACTGGTGCTCTTCTTCCTTTCTTGTCTTTCTCCAAAACTAAAAATTTTCTTTTTGCACCTACTCATTTAAGGTTTTATTTATACTGTCTTTCTTTTTTGCATACTTTATGAGTGTTTGCATTTTTGATACCACTTTGTCCATTTATTAAGTTTTTATTCTTTAGACCTTGAGCATACATGGTAGAACAAAATAGAAGATAACTTTTTCCTCATGGAGTTCATATTCTAAGTTCTCTGGCAGAATCCATGTGCATTAAATTGTATTACTGTCTAGAAGGCTGTATCTAGATATGTTCTGGCTGGGACTAACATAGACAAATAATACACAGATATCTCTCATCTTATCCCTTCTTTTAAACCACTTCTTTGTGGGCTTCTTGGTACTTTCTTTTGTAGTACCAAAAGTAACCACTTCTTTATTTAAAACCACCTGTTTGGGAAAGACCACATGACCAGCTTTCTCTCTTGTTTTATCAGGTTTCAAATCCTTTTCCTGACCATCAAACAGAAAAGTACTAGGGATGTAATATCAATTTATATTCATGTTCTCTCTTCCAATTTTATCTTGGTTGGTTTGTGTATTCATTCCATTTTTGTTTCAAAAAATAATTAGAACTTTGTATAGACTTAATAAAGAATGTTTAAATCATTAACATTCATTAAGACACAGCAGTCAGGCACTAACAAAAAATGGAGACTCAAAGCTTGGAAATTTACAGCTACTGATCACAAAACTTTTCTCTGGATTCACATTAGTGTATAATACCACCAGAAAGCATCTCAATATCCCATGAGGTACTAAATCGTGTGCTTTGTTTTCAATTTTGTCTATGAAAAGTTTTTTGGTTTTTTTTTTTAAGTGTATAGTTTCTTTACCTTTAGTCTTACAGACAGATCCCACTGTTTCCCAGTGTTACTTGGGTCAGCCCATTTTTCCCCACTATCTTCCATGAGGTTGTTTCATGCCTTTTGCATTATGGTTAGACTCTTTTGTCAGAGTCTGCTTTCATGCATCCTAGGCTTCCCAGGTGGCACATTGGTAAAAAACCTGCCTGCCAATCCAGGAGATTCAGGTTCTGGGTGGGTAAGATCCCCTGGATTAGGAAATGGGAACCCACTCCTGTATCCTTGCCTGGAAAACCCCATGGAGAGAAGAGCCTGGTGGGCTTCAGTCCATGGGGTCACAAAGAGCTGGGCATAACTGAGCAACTCAACACACAGAGGATTCTGCCATTTTCCCAAATGATTTTTTTTTTAATTTACTTACATTGATGCTCATTCTTTGTGCTGAAGAGTTCTATAGATTTTGATAAATATATAGTGTCACATATTCACCATTACAGGATCATGCATTAAAGCTTCAGTTCCCTAAAAGCAAGACCTGGGCTTACCTATTTAATCTTTTCTTCTCCACCACTCACCCCCAAGTTTCTGGCAACCACTGAACTGCTTTATAATGTTCAAAATGTCATACAGTTGGAACACTGTATGTAGACTACTCAGACAGGCTTCTTAGGTGTAACAGTATGCATTTAAGATCCACCCATGAAGAGAATGGGAAATAACTCCACTATTCTTCTTAGAGAATCCCATGAACAGTATGAAAAGGCAAAAAGTTATCACACTGGAAGATGAGAACCCTGGGTCAGCAAGTGTCCAGTATTCTAGTGGGGAAGAGTGAAGAAATAGTGCCAGAGAGACAGCTAGGCCAAAGCAGAAATGATGCTCAGTTGTGGATAAGTCTGGTGGTGAAAGTAAAGTCCAGTGCTATGAAGAACAATATTGCATAGGAACTTGAAATGTTAGGTCCAGGAATCAAGGTAAATTGGATATTACGATGCAGGAGACAGCAAGAGTGAACATCAACATATGAGGAATCAGTGAACTAAAATGGATGGTAATGGGCAAATTTAATTCAGATGGCCATTATATCTACTACTGTGGGCAAGAATCCCTTAAAAGAAATGAAGTAACCCACATAGAAACAAAGGGGTCCAAAATGCAGGACTTGGATGCAACCTCAAAAATGACACAATGATCTTGATTCATTTCCAAGGCAAACCATTCAACACTGCAGTAATCCAAGGCTAGGCCCCAAACCCTAATGTGAAAGAAGATGAAGTCAAACAGTTCTATGAAGATCTACAAAATTTTATAGAAAAAAACACCAAAAAAAAAAAAAAATATCCATTTCATCATAGGGGATTGGAATGCAAAAGTAGGAAATCAAGAGATACCGGGAGTAATAAGCAGGTTTGGCCTTGGAGTACAGAATGAAGCAGGGCAAAGGTTAACAGAGTTTTGTCAAGAGAACACACTGGTCATAGCAAACACCCTCTTCCAACAACACAGGAGACGACTCTACACAAGGACATCACTGGATGGTCAATACTGAAATCAAATTGATTACATTCTTTACAGCTGAAGATGGCAAAGCTGTATACAGTCAGCTAAAACCAGACCTGGAGCTGACTGTGGCTCAGATCATGAACTCCTTATTGCAAAATTCAGGCTTAAGCTGAAGAAAATAGGGAAAACACTAGGCCATTCAGGTATGACTTAACTCAAATACCTAATGATTCTACAGGGGAGGTGACAAATAGATTCAAAGGATTAGATCTGGTAGACAGAGTGCTAAAAGAATTATGAACAGAGGTCCATAACTAGGTACAAGAGGCAGTGACCAAAACCATTCAAAAGAAGAAATGGAAAAAGGCAAAGTAGTTGTCTGAGGAGGCCTTACAAATAACTGAGAAAAGAAGAGAAGCAGAAGGCAAAGGAGAAAGGGAAAGATATACCCAACAGAATGCAGAGTTCCAGAGAATAGCAAGGAGAGATAAGAAAGCCTTCTTAAGTGAACAATGCAAAGAAATAGAGAAAGACAATAGAATAGGAAAGACTAGAGGTCTCTTCAGGAAAACCAAAGATAACTAGGGAACACTGCATCCAAGGATGGGACAATAAAGGACAGAAATAGCAAGGCCCTAACAGAAACAGAACAGATTAAGGAAAGGTGGCAAGAATACACAGAAGAAATAAACAAAAATGATCTTAGTGACTTGGGTAACCACAATGGTGTAGCCAATCACCTAGACCCAGATATCATGGAGTATGAAGTCAAGTGAGCCTGAGGAGGCATTACAACAAACAAAGCTAGTGGAGGTGATGGAATTCCAGCTGAACTATTTCAAATCCTAAAAGATGATGCTGTTAAAGTGCTTCACTCAATATGCCAGCAAATTTGGAAAACTCAGCAGTGACCATAGGACTGGAAAATGTCAGTTTTTATTCCAATCTCAAAGAAGGACAATGCCAAAAAATGTTCAAACTACTGCACAATTATGTTCGTTTTACATGCTGTCAAGGTAACGCTCAATATCTTTCAAGCTAGGCTTCAACAGTACATAAGCAGAGAATTTTCAGATGTAAAAGCTCACTTGAGAAAAGGCAGAGGAACCAGATATCAAATTGTCAACATTTGTTAGATCATAGCAAAAGAAAAGGAATTCCAGAAAATCATATACTTCTACTTCATTGACTAGATAAAGCCTTTGTGGATCACAAACACACAGAGGGGGAAAAAAAAACTCTGGAAAATTCTTAAACAGATGGGAATATCAAACCATGTTACTTGTTTCCTGAGAAACCTGTATGCAGGTCAAGAAGCAACAGAACTGTACATGGAACAATGGACTGGTTTGAAACTGGGAAAGGAGAACATCAAGGTTGTATATTGTCTCCCTGCTTATTTAACTTCTGTGCAGAGTACAACATGCAAAATGCTGGGCTGGATGAAACATAGGCTGGAATCAAGATTGCCAGGAGAAATATCAACAACCTCAGATACGCAAATGACACCACCCTTATGGCAGAAAGTGAAGAGGAACTAAAGAGCCTCTTGAAGAAAGTGAAAGAGGAGAGTGGGAAAAGTTGGCTTAAAATTCAACATTCAAAAAACTAAGATTGTGGTGTTCAGTCCCATCACTTTATGGCAAATAGATGGGGAAAATGTGAAAACAGTGACAGATTTTACTTTCTTGGGCTCCAAAATCACCGCAGATGGTGACTGCAGCCACAAAATCAAAAGACACTTACTCCTTGGAAGGAAAGCTATGACAAATCTAGTATTAAAAATCAAAGACATCATTTTGCCAACAAAGGTCCGTATAATCAAAGCTATAGTTTTTTCAATAATCATGTATGGGTGTGAGTTGGACCATAAGAAGGTTGAGCGTGAAACAATTGATGCTTTTGAATTGTGGTTTTGGAGAAGACTCTTGAGAGTCCCTTGAAGAGCAAGGAGATCAAACCAGTCAATTCTAAAGGAAATCAACCCTGAATATTCATTGGAAGGACTGATGCTGAAGCTGAAGTTTCAATACGTTGGCCACCTGCTTTGAAGAGCCAACTCCTTGGAAAAGACTTGATTCTGGGAAAACTGAGGACAAGAGAAGAAAAGGAGTGACAGAGGATGAGATGGTTGGGTGGCATCACCAACTCATGGGACATGAGTATGAGAAAACTCCAGTAGATTTGAAGGACAGGGGAGCCTGGTATGCTGCATTCTATGGGGTCACGAAGAATCAGACACGATTTAGCAACTGAAAAACATGTTTTAACAGGACTGCCTTTTTACAGCTTACTGCCCTTTATTGCTGAGTAATAATCCCTTGTTAGGATGTGTCACAGTTGTTGGTTTATTTATCCATTCATCTTTTGAAGAACATCTTACTCGCTTCTATTTTTTGGTGACTGCAAATAAACCTGCTAAAAACATTTGTATGCAAGTTTTTGCATGTATATAAAAATTTAAATCAGTTGTGCAAATACCTAAGAGTATGACTGTTACATGATGGGTGTGTGTGTGTGTGTGTGTGTGTGTTAGCTGCACAGCTGTGTCTGACTCAGCAACTCCGTGGATTGTAGCTGGCCATGGTATTCTACTGGAATATGTTGCTATTGCATTCTCCAGGGGATTTTCCCAACCCAGGGATCAAACCTGGTCTCCCAAATTGCAGGCAGATTCTTAACCATCTGAGCCACCAGGGAAGCCCACTACATGATATAGTTAGACTATATTTTGCTTTATAAAGAAACTTCCACACTGTCTTCCAAAGTGACGGTATAATTTGAATTCCCAACAGGAAACAAAGAGTGTTCCTGTTGCTCGGCAGGCTTTCAACATTGCACTGTCAGGTTTTTGAGGATTTTAGCCACACTAATAGGTATGTGGTAGTATCTAACTGTTGTTTTAATTTGCATTTCTCTAATGACACATGATGCCTAGCATCTTTTCATGTACTTATTTACAATTTGCAAACCTCCCTTGGAGAAGTCTGTTCAGATATTTTCCCCAAATTTAAACTGCATTGTTGGTTATCTTATTTCTGAAGGTCTTTTTTTTTTGCACATTTTATTCCTTTTATTGAATTTCTAAATTATGCATCCAGAATGTTGAATACAGTAGCAATTGAGTTTTGCTTTGCCTTTCAATTACCTAATATAAGAGGAGAGTGAAAAAGTTGGCTTAAAGCTCAACATTCAGAAAACTAAGATCATGGCAACCAGTCTTATCACTTCATGGCAAATAGATGGGGAAACAGTGGAAATAGTGGCTGACTTAATTTTTCTGGACTCCAAAATCACTGCAGATGGTGATTGCAGCCATGAAATTAAAAGACACTTACTCCTTGCAAGGAAACTTATGACCAACCTAGAAAGCTTATTAAGAAGCAGAGACATTACTTTGCCAACAAAAGTCCATCTGGTCAAGGCTATGGTTTTTTCCAGGAGTCATGTATGAATGTGAGAGTCGGACTATATGAAAGCTGAGCACTGAAGAATTGGTGCTTTTGAACTGTGGTGTTGAAGAAGACTCTTGAGAGTCCCTTGGACTGCAAGGAGACCCAACCAGTCCATCCTAAAGGAGATCAGTCCTGGGTGTTCATTGGAAGGACTGATGTTGAAGCTGAAACTCCAATACTTTGGCCACCTGATGCCAAGAGCTGACTCATTGGAAAAGACCCTGATGCTGGGAAAGATTCAGGGCAGGAGCACAAGGTGATGACAGAGGATGAGACGGTTGGATGAAATCACGGACTCCATGGACATGGGTTTGGGTGGACTCCAGGAGTTGGTGATGGACAGGGAGGCCTTGTGTGCTGAGGTTCATAGGGTTGCAAAGAGTCGGACATGACTGAGTAACTGAACTGAACCGAACTGAACTGAATATGGTTAGACTTCCTGTTTCCAACTCTTTCAAGATCTAGGTTTCATTTTATTTTAATTGAAGTATATTTGACTTATAATATTATATTAGCTTTAGGCATACAAAATAGGGATTTGATATTTGTATACATTACAAAATGATCACCATGATAGTCTGGTTACTATCTGTCATAACACAGTTACTGCAACATTATTGATTATATTCCCTATGCAGTATATTACATAAAAATTCCAGTTGAGCTAATTCAAATCCCAAAAGATGGCGCTTTGAAAGTGCTGCACTCAATATGCCAGAAAATTTGAAAAACTCAGCAGTGGCCACAGGGCTAGAAAAGGTAAGTTTTCATTCCAATCCCAAAGAAAGGCAATGCCAAAGAATGTTCAGAATACCACACAATTGCACTCATCTCACATGCTACCAAAATAATGCTCAAAATTCTCCAAGCCAGGCTTCAGCAGAACATGAACCATGAACTTCCAGATGTTCAAGCTGGATTTAGAAAAGGCAGAGGAATCAGAGATCAAATTGCCAACATCTGTTGGATCAAGGAAAAAGCAAGAGATTTACAGAAAAACATCTGCTTTATTGACTATGCCAAAGCCTTTGACTGTGTGGATCACATAAACTGTGGAAAATTCTTCAAGAGATGGGAATACCAGACCACCTGACCTGCCTCCTGAGAAATCTGTATGCAGGTCAGGAAGCAACAGTTAGGACCAGACATGTAACAACAGATTGGTTCCAAACAGGGAAATGAGTACCTCAAAGCTGTATATTGTTACACTGCTTATTTAACTTCTATGCAGAGTACATCACGCAAAATACCAGGCTGGATGAAGCACAAGCTGGAATCAAGATTGCGAAGAGAAATATCAGTAACTTCAGATATGCAGATGATAATATCCTTAAGGCAGAGGCAAAGAGGAACCAAAGAGTCTCTTGATGAAAGTGAAAGAGGAGAGTGGAAAAGTTAGCTTAAAACTCAACATTCAGAAAACTAAGATCATGACATCCAGTCCCATCACTTCATTGCAAATAGATGGGGAAACAGTGGCAGACTTTATTTTGGGGGGCTCCAAAATCACTGCAGATGGTGACTGCAGCCATGAAATTAAAAGACACTTGCTCCTTGGAAGAAAAACTATCTCCAGCCTAGACAGCATATTAAAAAAAGAGAGACATTACTTTGCTGAAAAAGGTCTCTATAGTCAAAGGTATGGTTTTTCTATTAGTCATGTATGGATGTGAGAGTTGGACCATAAAGATAGTTGAGTGTCAAAGAATTGGATGCTTTTGAACTCTGGTGATTGAGAAGACTCTTGAGAGTCCTTTGGACTGTGAGGAGATCAATCCAGTCAATCTTAGAGGAAATCAGTCCTGAATCTTCATTGGAAGGACTGATGCTAAAGCTGAAATTCCAAAACTTTGGCAACCTGAGGCGAAGAACTAAATCACAGGAAAAGACACTGGGATGCTGGCAAAGATTGAAGGCAGGAGGAGAAGGGGATGACAGAGGATAAGATGGTTGGATGGCATCACCAACTCGATGGACATGAGTTTGAGCAAGCTCCAGGAATTGGTGATGGACAGGGAAGTCTGGCGTGCTGCAATCCATATAAAAATATGTATCAGTTCAGTTCATTTTGGTTCAGTTGCTCAATCATGTCTAACTCTTTGCAACCCCAGAAACTGCAGCACGCCAAACTTTCCTGTCCTTCACCAACTCCCAGCCCTGGCTCAAACTTATGTCTGTCGAGTTGGTGATGACATCCAACCATCTCATCCTCTGTCATCCCCTCCTTCTCCTGCCTTCAATCTTTTCCAAAATCAGGGTCTTTACCAATGAGTCAGCTCTTTCCATCAGGTGACCAAAGTGGTGGAGCTTCTTTCAGCATTAGTCCTTCCAATGAATATTCAGGGTTGATTTCCTTAAGGATTGATTGTTTGGATCTCCTTGCAGTCCAAGGGACTCTCAAGAGTCTTCTCCAACAACACAGTTCAGAAGCATCAGTTCTTTGGCATTCAGGTTTCTTTATACTCCAACTCTCACATCCATACATCACTATTGGAAAAACCATACCTTTGACTATACAGACCATTTTTGGCGAAGTATTGTCTGCTTTTTAATATACTGTCTAGGTTTGTCATAGTTTTTCTTCCAAGGAGCAAGTATCTTTTAATTTCATGGCTGCAGTCACCATCTGCAGTGATTTTGGAGCCCAAGAAAAGAAAGCTTATTGCTGTTCCCACTGTTTCCCCGTCTATTTGCCATGAAGTGATGGGACCAGATGCCATGATCTTAGTTTTCTGAATGTTGAGTTTTAAGCCAGCTTTTTCACTCTCCTCTTTCACTGTCATCAAGAGGCTTTTTAGTTCCTCTTTGCTTTTTCCCATAAGGGTGATATCATCTGCTTATCTGAGGTTATTGATATTTCTCCTAGCAATCTTGATTCCAGCTTGTACTTCATCAAACCTGTCATTTCCCATGATGTACTCTGCATGTAGGCTAAATAAGAGGGTTGACAATACACAGCCTTGACTTACTCCTTTCCCAATGCGGAACCAATCTGTTGTTACATGTCAGGTTTTAACTTTTGCTTCTTGACCTGCATACAGATTTCTCAGGAGGTAGGTCAGGTGGTCTGGTATTCCCATCTCTTGAAGAATTTTCCACAGTTTATGTGATCCACACAGTCAAAGGCTTTGGCATAGTCAATAAAGCAGATGTTTTTCTGTAAATCTCTTGCTTTTTCCTTGATCCAACAGATGTTGGCAATTTGATCTCTGATTCCTCTGCCTTTTCTAAATCCAGCTTGAACATCTGGAAGTTCATGGTTCATGTTCTGCTGAAGCCTGGCTTGGAGAATTTTGAGCATTATTTTGGTAGCATGTGAGATGAGTGCAATTGTGTGGTATTCTGAACATTCTTTGGCATTGCCTTTCTTTGGGATTGGAATGAAAACTTACCTTTTCTAGCCCTGTGGCCACTGCTGAGTTTTTCAAATTTTCTGGCATATTGAGTGCAGCACTTTCAAAGCATCAGCTTTTAAGATTGGAAAGAACTCATCTGGAATTCCATCACCTCCACTCAATTCAGTCAGTTCAGTTAAGTCACTCAGTCGTGTCCAACTCTTTGCGACCACATGAATCGCAGCATGCCAGGCCTCCCTGTCCATCACAAACTCCCGGAGTTTACTCAAACTCATGTGCATCGAGTCGGTGATGCCATCTAGCCATCTCGTCCTCTGTCATCCCCTTCTCCTCCTGCCCCCAATCCCTCCCAGCATCAGGGTCTTTTCCAACGAGTCAGCTCTTGGCATCAGGTGGCCAAAGTATTGGAGTTTCAGCTTCAGCATCAGTCCTTCCAATGAACACCCAGGACTTATCTCCTTCAGGATGGACTGGTTGGATCTCCTCACCTCCACTAGCTTTATTCAAAATGATGCTTCCTAAGGCCAACTTGACTTTGCACTCCAAGATGTCTGTCTCTAGGTGAATGATCACACCATCATGGTAATCTCTGTCACTAAAATATTTTTTGCATAGTTCTGTGTATTCTTGTCACCTTTTCTTAATATCTTCTGCTTCTGTTAGTTCTATACCATTTCTGTCCTTTATTGTGCCCATCTTTGCATGAAATGTTCCCTTGGTATCTTTAATTTTCTTGAAGAGATCGCTAGTCTTTCCCATTCTATTGTTTGCCTCTATTTCTTTGCATTGGTCACTGAGGAAGGCTTTCTTATCTCTCCTTGTTATTCTTTGGAACTCAGCATTCAGATGGTGTTGGTCCTTTAATGGACCAGAACCTGGTGGTCCAGAGTCGACAATAAGAAAGTAAGAGAGAGAAAGAGGCTGATAGTGCTTGTTGGTCCTTTAATGGACTGGAACCTGGTGGTTCCGTGAGTAAGAGAGAGAAAGAGGCTGATATCCCCTGGTTTACTTGGAAAGCCAATAGAGCCCTGTTCTTAGGGCTTGCGCTGCTGCACGTAGGCACCAGGCATCCTCTCAAGTGGATCTTAGAAGCCCGGGCAAGAAAGTGGGCTCAGTGGGCCTCCGTGCTCCAAGGAATTAGCCAGAATTATATATATATATATATATATATATATATATATATATATATATATATAGAGAGAGAGAGAGAGAGAGAGAGAGAGAGAGAAGGAATAGAGAAAGAAAGAAAGACAGACAGACAGACACGGGGACCAAAGCTCTGATGGAGCAAAGATGTTTTAATCAACAGGGCATGGACATATATACTGTCTTACAAGGTGGTTATTCTCAGCAAAGACAAAGATTAAAATTCCAGACTTACAAAACATAAGACGATCCCTATCAAAGAGAGAGAGTTGCAAACAATCACCTTTTACCGTATGGCTCATAAAAAGGAAGAAGGTACTTATCACTGTAATGAGAAATGCCTGGATTCCTCAGCCCCGGGAAAGGCGTGCTTCTCCTCTTAATTCCTGAATATTCAGGAATCAATAAGGGCCAGAGGGTTCCTGACAGATCCAAAACAGCACACAGGAATCCTCTTGTTAATTGCTTCCTGACAAGATGGGTGTAATTTTCCTTCTCCTTTGCCTTTAGCCTGTCTTCTTTTCTCCGCTATAGTAAGGCCTCCTCAGAAAACCATTTTGCCTTTCTTTCTCTTGGGGATGGTCTTGATCACTGTCTCCTGTACCATGTCATGAACCTCCATCCATAGTTCTTGATGCATTCTGTCTCTCAGAGCTAATCCCTTGAATCTATTTTCCCCTTCCACTGTATAATCATGAGGGACTTGATTTAGGTCATACCTGAATGGTCTAGTGTTTTTCCCTACTTTATTCAATTTAAGTCTGAATTTTGTGATAAGGAATTCAAGATCTGAGCCAGTCAGCTCCCGGTTTTCTTGTTGCTCTCTGTATAGAGCTTCTCCATCTTCTTCTGGAAAGAATATAATCAATCTTATTTTGGTATTGACCATCTGGCGATGTCCATGTGTAGAGTTGTTTCTTGTGTTGTTGGAAGAGGGTGTTTGCTATGACCAATATGTTCTCTTGGCAAAACTCTGTTAGCCTTTGCTCTGCTTTATTTTGTGCTCCAAGGACAAATTTGCCTGTTACTCCAGGTGTCTCTTGACTTCATACTTTTGCATTTCAGTCCCCTATGTTGAAAAGGACATCTTTATTTGGTCTTAGTTATAGAAGGTCTTGTAGAACTGTTCACCTTCAACTGCACTGACATTAAAGTGGTTGAGGCATAGACTTGGTTTACTGTGATATTGAATGTGTGAATGTGATACTGAATGGTTTGCCTTGGAAACAAACAGAGATCATTCTGTCCTTTATGAGCCTGTGCCCAAGTACTGCATTTTGGACTCTTTCGTTGACTATGAGGGCTACTCCATTTCTTCTAAGGGATTCTTGCTCACAGTAGTATATACAATGGTCATCTGAATTAAATTCACCCATTCCAGTCCATTTTATTTTACTGATTCCTGGACCTAACATCCCAGTGAACATGTTGGTGTTCACTCTTGCCATCACCTCCACTTCCACTTCCAATTTACCTTGATTCCTGGACCTAACATCCCAGGTTCCTATGCAATATTGTTCTTTACAGCACCGGAATTTACTTCCACCACCAGTCACATCCACAACTGGGCATTGTTTTCACTTTGGCTCTGTCTCTTCATTCTTTCTGGAGCTATTTCTCCACTCTTCTTCAGTAGCATATTGGGCGCCTAACAACCTGGGGAATTCACCTTTCAGTATCATATATTTTTGCCTTTTCATACTGTTCATGGGGTTCTCAAGGCAAGAATACTGAAGTGGCTTGCCATTCCCTTCTCCAGTGGACCATTTTTTGTCAGAACTCTCCACTTGACCCATCTGTCTTGGGTGGTCCCACAAGGCATGGCTTGTACTTGCATTGAGTTAGACAAGGCTGTGGTGCATATGATCAGTTTGATTTGTTTTCTGTGATTGTGGTTTTCATTCTGTCTGCCCTCTGATGGAGAGGGATCAGAGGCTTATGGAAGCTTCCTGATGGGAAAGGCTGACTGAGGGGGAAGCTGGGTCTTGTTCTGATGGGTGGGGCCATGCTCAGTAAATCTTTAATCCAATATTCTGTTGATGGGTGGGGCAGTGTTTCCTCCCTGTTGTCTGGCCTGAGGCCAAACTGTTGACCCTCCACTGGAGACTCCTGGACACTTACAGAGAAGTCTGACTCAGTCTCTTGTGAGGACACTTCTCCTTTCTCCTGGCTTCTTGTGCACACAAGGTTTTGTTTGTGTCCTCCAAGAATTTGTTTCCCCAGTCCTGTGGAAGTTCTGTAATCAAATCCCACTGGCCTCTGAAGTCAAATTCTCTGGGGGTTCTCAGACCCTTTGCCAGATCTCCTGGTTGGGAAATCTGTTGTAGGTCCTAGAACTTTCTTAACAGTGCAAGAATTTCTTTGGATAATTGTTCTGCAGTTTGTGGGTGTCTGCTTAGTGGCTTTATGATGGGGCTAATGGCGACCTCCTCCAACAGGGCTTATGCCACAAGCTGTGTGATGCAGGTCTGCTGCAGCCAGGGACTCTGCCCCCACAGCAGGCCACTCCTGACCCATGCCTCTGCAGGAGACAAACACTCAAAGGCAGGTCTGGCTCAGACTAATACACACACACACACACACACACACACACACACACATATGTGTGTGTCTGTATGTATTTCCACATTTTCTTTATCTATTTGTCTATCAGTGGACACTTAGGCTGCTTCCATATCTTAGCCATTATAAATAATGCTGCACTAAACATAGCGGTGCATATACATCTTTTTGAATTAGTGCTTTGTTTTCTTCAGAAAAATATGCAGGAGTGGAATTCCTGGATCACTGGGCTTCCATGGTGGCTCAGACAGTAAAAAAATCTGCCTACAATGCAGGAGACTTCAGTTCATTCCCTAAATCAGGGAGATCCCCTGGAGGAGGAAATGGCTATCCACTCTAGTATTCTTGCCTAGAGAATTCCATGGACAGAGGAGTCTGGTGGGTTACAGTCCATGGGGTTGCAGAGTCAGACACAACTGAGTGATTAATGCTTGCTTGCTTCCAGTTTGTATTTTTTAATTTTTATTTTTGTCTGATTACTGTGTTAAATTAAATACTATATTGAATTACATACCCAATACTATGTTGAATTAAACTGGTGAGATTGGGCATTGTTATCTTGTTCCTGATCACAGAGGGAATGTTTTCAGCTTGTCACCATTGAGTTGGTATTGCCTTTGTCACATATGGCTTTTGTTAATATTATGTTGGGGTATGTTCTTTCTATACCCACTTTGTTGAGTTTTTTTAACCATGAAAGGATGTTGCATTTTGTCAAAAGCTTTTTCTGCATCTATTAAAATGATCATATGATTTTTATTCTTTAATTTGTTAGAGTGGTGTATTAGTGTATTACGTTGATTGATTTGCAGACATAAAACCATCTTGACATCCCTGGGATAAATCCCACATCATCATGATGTATGATCCTGAAAAAAAAATGTGTATTGCACTGCTTTGAATGGAATATTCTACATATTTCTATTAAGTTCATCTAGTCTAAAGTGTTATTTAAGACCAGTGTTTCCTTATTGATGTTCTGTCTAAATGATCAGTCCATTGATATAAATGAGGTTAAAAATCACCTACTGTTATTGCATTACTGTCAATTTCTCTCCTAATATTTAATATGTGCCTTATGAATCTAGGTGCTCCTATATTATGTGATGTCTTTCTTTCTCTCTTTATATCTATTTTAAAGTATATTTGTGTGATATAACTATTTCTTCCTCAACTTTCTTTTAATTTCTATTTGAATGGAATACCTTTTCCATCCCTTCACTTTCAGTCTTTGTGTGTCTTTAGGTTGGAAATGAGTCTCTTGTAGGTGACATATATAAGGGCCTTATTTTTTTTAATTCATTGAGCCACTGTATGTCTTTGAAAGTGAGAGTGTTAGTCACTCAGTTATATCTGTCTCTGTGACCCCGTGGACGGTAGCCCACCAGGCTCCTCTGTCCTTGGAATTCTCCAGGCAAGAATACGAGAATGGATAGCCATCCCCCTCTCCATGGGATCTTCCTGATCCAGGGATTGAACCTGGGTCTCCTGCGTTGCAGGTCGATTCTTTACTGGCTGAGCCACCAGGGAAGAATATATATGTCTTTGAATTGGAGCATTTATTCCATTTAAATTTAAATGTGATTATTGATAGGTATGTACTTATTGCCATTTTGTTAATTGTTCCCTGGTTGTTTTTAAAGTTCTCTGTTTCTTCTTTGTTTTCTTCACTTGTGATTTGGCGACTGTCTTCAGTGTTGTATTTGGGTTCCTTTCCTCCATCACCTCTTTTACCTCATTTTCTGTTTTCATTTCTAGGTATTAGGTAAGTCAGTTACATTTCTCAGTCTTGGATAAGTGGCTGTATGTAGTGTATGTCCTGTGTGGTCTAGCAACATACTCCCTTCTGTTCACCAGAGTTATAGGCCCTCAGCAGGCCCAGTTAGTGACTGCACAGGCCCTTCTGCTGATGCAGGGCCAGCTTCTGGTCCTGCTGTTGATAGTCTGCTCCCAGCCTGTCTGGCTGTTAGGCAATGCCTCTTGCAGTGGCTGCTGGTCCACTGGCTGGGCTCTGCATGGCTGGATTACCAACTCAAGAGCACTCAGGACTGATTTGAGCCCACTGGTGAGTGGGTAAACCCTAGGCTCTACTAGGCTTGAGGGAGGACTTGAAAATGATGCTAGTCAGCACCAGTGTCCTATTGTTAGTATAAGCTCCCCCAAACTCTTGGGGGCTTTTATTTATGTGTTTGCCCTGTGGAAATGTGCATTGAAAACAATTACACTGCCAATAGGCATTTTAGAAGATTAATTTGGAAGCATTATTCTGAACAAACTAGGAGTACAGAGGTAAGAGCATCATAGGAAGCCACTGATGTCCTAGAGACCTGAGGTTATAAGAATCTGCATTAATGAGCTCAAATGTCTTTATTCAAATATGTTTGACTGTGTTTAGTATTTCAGGGCATTCTTTGATTGTCTTCTCTTGTGGTTCCCCTATTCCATGCCAGAGTCAGCCAAATGTCAATAAAAAATAATTTTTAGCTCAATTTTTGTCTTAATCCATTCAGGCAGCTATAACAAATTACTACACACACATACACACACACATACACATATACACATAGTGGCTTAAAACAGCAATTTTTTTTTCTCACAGTTCTAAATACTGAACGTCTAAGATAAAGTCTTGGCAGATTTGATATCTGGTTAAAAGAATGCCATTTTCTCCATGTGTCCTCACATGGCAGAAAGGGAGAGAAAGCTCTCTGGGGTCTCTTTTACAAGGGCACAATTACATTCATGCAAATTTTACCTTCCTGATGTAATTATCCCCAAAGTTCCCCCCTCACCTTCTAATTCCTTCATAATCGAATTTAGGATTTCAAAATGAATTGGGGAATGAGGGTAGGCACAAACACTCAGTCTATAGCATTTTCTCTATTTTTTTTACCATAAGAAGTATGTTTATTGCTGATTATTTATCATAGTGAAAACCAGAAACAGTCTAAAATAAGGGTATGATTTAGTAAATGTGACACACTTACTTGGTTTACTTTGCATATTGAAACACAAAAGCATATGTGAAATTTGGAGAACAACAGAACTACAATTTTGCTTTTACTTCAAAGTCATGGATAATATATCTTTTTACGTTTCCAGAACTTCTATAGCATTGCATTATTACTTATGTGATTACAAAAAAATAAGTTCAGTTAGAAATTTAATAGGTATAAAAAATTTTATAACCAAAAAGTTGCAGAAATGCAATTTAAGGATAAATATTTGTTATAAATAGTATATTTGAAATAAAGTATTCATTTTCTTTTTATCAATTGTTCTGGCTCTTTTTATTTGTTCTCTCAAGTACTTTGTTCTTTAATTACTTGTGTGATTCCCGTATCTACTACTGTCTAATTAGATACAGATTTTAAAGCCAAGACAATCTCCAGGGTAGGAAATAAAATCAAAGTCATGCAAAATATGCAGTCAAATTATTAACATGAAGAAGCCAAGTAGCAAGAGATTTCAGATACCAAGAAATATAAGAATCAGAGAAACCAGGTGTGTTTTCATTGCTTTATTATCCATTGAACTGATGTGGCTAAGAACCTACACAGTTCCATAGACCAGCTTAGGATCTGGGAGTGTGATGACTGATAAATAGACCTGGCCTTATGGAGCTTACACTCTGTGGGGTAGGGAGGCACCAATCAAATGCATAAGTATAAACTTCAACCAGGGTAGGTGCTACAAAGATGATGTCCCCAGAGTTATGAGAAGAGGGCTTGCCCTGGTCAGAGAAGTCATAGAAAGATTTCCTCAGGGATGGGACTGAGATCCGAGGCACGATTGTTGGCTTGGATTGAAATAAAGGGCATGCTATGTAGTTCCTAGAGAAGTTTTTTAAATCTCAGGTACTCCCTACAGAGCCTGGGTGAAGATCTGGTTGAAGGTGTGATTATAGTTGTGTAAGACACTAAGATGCTCAACATTTAAAAATGTTAACTCATTTGGCTTTTTCTAGTGTTCTTTCTTTGGACTTCTACTTTCTGGGTATAGCAGGCAAGCACTTATCCTGTGTTCCTTACAAATCCTGGTGGCTTTGAGTACCATCCAACTATATCTTACCCCAGCAGTGACCGGTCTGTCTAGATATTCTCTGTATCTGACTTAATCTTTGCTAGGAGGGGCTACATACATTTTGCCTTTGATTTCTCTCATATATTCCATTTATTACACACTCCTTTCTTATATTTTTAGTTTGAGATTTGACTTAGATCTGTACTTCACTGACATCTCATAGAAATTGTCTCTTCTAATGCTTCCTTTACTTGTGAGCACAACCCCATACTTTCTGGACCATACATTCTAAAGAGTGGGCAGCGACCAGAGAGCCAGTTTGAGACACATAATCACGGATGTGCGTTTTGGCAACCAGGCAAGAACAACAAGCAGCCGCTAAGTGAAAACAGTATTCATTTTGCTCAGTAATAAACAAAGCCTCCCTGTCTTCTCGCTTCAGTGCTCACATCTGCAGCTGTTGGTACACATCCCCCGAAGCCTTCCTGAACACAGAAGGAGGGGAGAGTCTCAGGGTTCTGCTGCTCCTGCTCTTATTCCTTTTCCACCAGGTTTGTAGGGCTCTAAGTGGCCTCATCACTGTTCTCCCTCCTCTAAGTTATATCTACAGCTGCTCAATCTCTCCCTCTGATTACGAGGGCTCAAGATGTTCAGCACACACCAGTACTAATAAACCCACTTCGGCTGCATACCCTCCTGGATAAGGAAGAACGGGAGGCACCAAAAGAGAGGGAACATGACTCCCCCGAGACGTCAGCAAACGAGTAACAGAGTTCCGATCAGAACTCTGGTCTCCACATTGGTGACTCCTGTGTTCTTTCCATAAGTTATATTTTTGAGTGTTTTGTTTTAAAATAGGGTATTTTAGCCAAGAAAAATGCACTGGATAGCTTCTATTTTCCTGTATGAGAAGATTTTCTAACCTCTGGGAGGCTACAGGCAATCTTTACATTGGCCCTTATCCTTTGGTTCCCTGGCAGACTCAGCGAATGGGGAACCCTGGCTGGAGGCTAAGGGATAAGAAATAATGAAATCAGAGTGATCACGCTCCCTCTCTCACTGCTGGGCCATGGGTTTTAGTTGTGTGTTCCTCCACCCAAGCCTAGGCTCTTGTCTCTCTCCTGCAGCTCTGAGCTCAGATAATGACTCTCCCTCACACCCCATCAGATCCAGGGTTGGTAATGTCTCCCAGCTACTATTTAGCTCTAGGACATTTCCTCACATCCTGTTGACGTCCTTTAACTCCCCCCAATACTTTCGTGGGTGGTCATTTTATTACATTTCCCTTAATTACCCCACTTGAGGGTGACTGTTTTTCTGTTTCCTATCAGAACTAGGATTGATACAGAAAGCTTGAAAAGGAATGTCTCTATTCCTTTTGACCATAAGGCACCTTTTCCCTGAACTCTTTTACTGTCTTCAAGTTTGCTAATGGGCATATTTCACCCCTTGTGAAGTATGTTTGCTCCTGAGATAGGAGTGGTACCTACAGAATCCCATGCTCCCCCACCTCATGATGCCCCATTGGGTCTTCAAAGGAGATTTCCACCAATTTCGAGGGGGAAACACCATTCCCACACATAAGGTACAGGGTTCATGGAAAGGACCCAGGTAACAGGAAATTATGAGTTAGGAAGGAAGGATCTTCTTGGACCTGTCTTTGAGAGACTGAACATTAGCCCTGTGCCTACACAAGCCTTTTACATACCCTTAATGAGAAATGTACTTGGAAATGAACTGCAAGTGATCATTTTCTGTGGCTGGCAGAAGTGCACTGAACTGCAGGTTCTCCTTCAAAGAGGCCCTGAAAGATGCTATTCCCATCTTACTAGCACAGTAAACTCTCTGGAAAGTCCCTAAAAGAATGGCTCCAGTGATCAATGAGCAGTCTCAGGAAATCTATGGGCAGCTCCTAGGCCTTGTGGTTTCAACATCTTCATCTCACCATCATCCAGTGTTCTGTCTTCCTCACCCCATGCTGTATCAAAGCCACTTAAAAGCTCTGTCAGTGAATGCATCTCCAAACAACAAAGCACAAGGCCTGAACACTGTCAGTTTGCCATACTCATGACATACTCCTTGAAAAAACTCTGTTACAAGACAGTTACCTCGTTTAGCCGTTCTGGCCCAGATAATGCCAGTGTTACTGTTATTCTCTGCAAAGCTGTTTTAACTTCCCAAAGCTTTTCCAAGTCCTCTTTTTCCTTAGATCCACCTTGCAAACCTATACTGTTAGCAGGATAACTGTTATCCTGTTTTCACAGAGAGATGAGGAAACTGACATCCTGACTTAAGTTCTCAGCGTTAGCTGTTGGCAGGAGTGGGATTTCAAAGTATGTCTTCTTATGTTCCCTGCCTTCCTGTTCCTCCCTTTCCACCACATTAACTTTCAATTCAGGATGTTTGTGTGCACAGCTTTCAATATTCTTATTGACAGTGCTCCTAACAACATTTTAAGTGTTTCTTTTCTTGCTACTACAATAGGAAATTCCAAACCAATTGTGTATTCAACAGGTTTGTATTCTTTTAAGTTAAAAATGTATTTATAAAGCATTTTACCATTGGAAGTATAAAATAATTGTGGTTAGAATTTCAAAATGCCCCAGAAAATCATAACGTTGTAGAAAAAGTGGTATCAGTAGTATCAAACCCCACATTCTGCTGCACTCTACTTTCCTTGCCTTGAGCATGGACCTCTGCTCAGCGCTGATAAGCCTGGAGCTTCCCAGAGGGGCTAACTAAGGATTAAGTGCATCCGTGACACAATCCAGGAAAGGGGTCTAACAGCAGCCTTTCCAAGGACTGTTTACCCATGAGTCAAGCACCCTGAGCAGATAACTAGCTTTCCTAAGTCAAGCCCAAGATGCTTCCTTTGAAAATCTTCTGCCCACAAAATTGTGCATACCATGTGTCCTGGCACTAAATGACCACAGGAGAAAGAAGCCCCATTGCCATTGACTGTCTTCCCTTCTTATGAGAGTAAAGAGTGTTACATGTTGATGGAGCTGACACCTCCTCTAGAAATACTCACCAAGTGTAAAGATCTATGCACAAGCTGTGAGAGGAAATAAGTTGTTCCCATTTAGCACATTTATTTTTTTATTTCACCATGCTCACCAGCAGAAGTGAAATTCAAACAAGTTCCACAGTCCCAGCTCCCACAAGCAACATGAAACCCCAACCATTCCTCTCTGCACATCAGCACCAAAATGAGAGAACAGCATTTCAACATCCTCTGACCATCATTAATGTACCCAGCACTGTCCTAAACCCTGCAATAGGGATAAATGGGTTTCACTCACCATTCTTCAGTATCTTTTCAAGATGGACCTGGAATAGCAAAATAGAATAAAGGGGAGAAAAAGGCTGTTGCTTTGTGTTTTGTTTTGTTTTTCTTTTCACTTATTTTTATTAGTTAGAGGCTAATTACTTTACAATATTGTAGTGGTTTTTGCCATATATTGACATGAATCAGCCATGGATTTACATGTGTTCCCCATCCTGAACCCCCCTCCCACTTCCCTCCCCATCCCATCCTTCTGGGTCTTCCCAGTGCACCAGCCCTGAGCACTTGTCTCATGCATCCAACCTGGACTGGCGATCTGTTTCGCACTTGATAATATACATGTTTCAATGCTATTCTCTCAGATCATCCCACCCTCACCTTATCCCATAGAGTCCAAAATTCTGTTCTATACATCTGTGTCTCTTTTTCTGTCTTGCATATAGGGTTACCGTTACCATTTTTCTAAATTCCATATATATGCGTTAGTATACTGTATTGGTGTTTATCTTTCTGGCTTACTTCACTCTATATAATGGGCTCCAGTTTCATCCGTCTCATTAGAACTGATTCAAATGTATTCTTTTTAATGGCCGAGTAATATTCCATTGTGTATATGTACCATAGCTTTCTTATCCATTCGTCTGCTGATGGGCATCTAGGTTGCTTCCATGTCCGGGCTATTATAAACAGTGCTGCGATGAACATTGGGGTGCACGTGTCTCTTTCAGATCTGGTTTCCTTGGTGTGTATGCCCAGGAGTGGGATTGCTGGGTCATATGGCAGTTCTATTTCCAGGTTCTTAAGGAATCTCCACACTGTTCATACCATTCACCATTGCAACAAAAAGAATAAAATACTTAGGAGTATATCTACCTAAAGAAAGGAAAGACCTATATATAGAAAACTATAAAACACTGATGAAAGAAATCAAAGAGGACACAAATAGATGGAGAAATATACCATGTTCATGGATTGGGAGAATCAATATTGTGAAAATGGCTATACTACCCAAAGCAATCTATAGATTCAATGTAATCCCTATCAAGCTACCAACAGTATTCTTCACAGAACTAGAACAAATAATTTCACAATTTGTATGGAAATACAAAAAACCTCGAATAGCCAAAGCAATCTTCAGAAAGAAGAATGGAACTGGAGGAATCAACCTGCCTGACTTCAGGCTCTACTACAAAGCCACAGTCATCAAGACAGTATGGTACTGGCACAAAGACAGAAATATAGATCAATGGAACAGAATAGAAAGCCCAGAGATAAATCCACACACCTACAGATACCTTATCTTCAATAAAGGAGGCAAGGATATACAATGGAAGAAAGACAACCTCTTTAATAAGTGGTGCTGGGAAAACTGGTCAACCACTTGTAAAAGAATGAAACTAGAACACCTTCTAACACCATACACAAAAATAAACTCAAAATAGATTAAAGATCTAAATGTAAGACCAGAAACTATAACACTCCTAGAGGAGAATATAGGCAAAACACTCTCTGACATAAATCACAGCAAGATCCTCTATGACCCACCTCCCAGAATATTGGCAATAAAAGGAAAAATAAACAAATGGGACCTAATGCAACTTAAAAGCTTTTGCACAACAAAGGAAACTATAAGCAAGGTGAAAAGACAGTCCTCAGAATGGGAGAAAATAATAGCAAACGAAGCAACAGACAAAGGATTAATCTAAAGAATATACAAGCAACTCCTGCAGCTCAATTCCAGAAAAATAAATGACCCAATCAAAAAGTGGGCCAAAGATATAAACAGACATTTCTCCAAAGAAGACATACAGATGGCTAACAAACACATGAAAAGATGCTCAACATCACTCATTATCAGAGAAATGCAAATCAAAACCACAATGAGGCACCATTACATGCCAGTCAGGATGGCTGCTATCCAAAAGTCTGCAAGCAATAAATGCTGGAGAGGGTGTGGATAAAAGGGATAAAAGAGGCTGTTGGTGGGAATGCAAACTAGTACAGCCAAAACTGCTGTTTTTAAACAATGTTCGTTCAAAGGTTGCTATCTGGAAACACATTTTCCCATTTGTATTTTCATTTCTTCTGAGAACCTTGGTTGATTTGCCTGAGCAAAGGTGGATATAGATTTGAGTTGGGGAAATGGAAAAGGCAGGACCAAACATAAGAAGGTGAAAATTAATTATATTTCTTGGGACTAATCCCAGAGGGCAGGAATGAATAGGAGAAAAGAGAGGCAGGGCCAAGTGAGGAGCTGGTGAATCAGGTGCTGCTCCCAGAGCATTATGTGGAAGCAATTATAAAGCATGTCCAGAAGAGAACAGCTGAGGCTTTTGGAAGTGAGATGTCTAATGCTGACTTTGAACTGTTTGCATCACTGCAGTGTAAATCTCACCTGCACTCTTCCTTCAAGTAAAATTCACTCTGCATAAATTAACTCATGTGAGTTGAGGTTTTGTAAATACAGAGGAATGGCCTACCTTTCTTGTCTGGGCTGGGGTAATGCAGAATCAAGTGCATTGAAAGGCACACACAGGCTGGTGACAAGCCACATGCCAAGGATAGGGTCACCTAGATCTAGCCAGTGTGACCACTATTTGTGAAAAGCCTGGGGACAGGGTGGTGTGGTCTGGACTTCTAACTAGCATGAAATTGGAAGTTCAAAAACTTGTTTGAGTTCTTAAGGGGAAAGTAAACTTTGTCATCTGTGTTTCTTTGAAAAATAAATTGAGTGGAATGTTAGAAGTATTTTAGCAGAGGTTAGGAAACACCTTATGGGATCAGATAAAGAAATTAAAACAATAAGAGAGTAGGGAGCAGGGTTGAGAGGACTTCACAGGTGAGGGAAATTTCTGCAGGGCTTGAAAGATTATGCAGGGAGAGCAGGAGGGTGGGAGGGAGGAAAAAGGAAGGGCATTCCAGGTAGAGGGTTTAGCTGAGGGTTTCTTCATCTTGGCCCCATTGACATTTGGGGCCGGACATTCCCACACTGTAGGGAACAGTTGGGTGTACTGTCAGATGTATATTCCTGGCCTCCACTCACCAAATACCAGTAGCACACCCACCCCTACAAACAACAGTGTCTCCAGATTTTGCCAAGTGTCCCCTGCAGATAAAAGGCACGTGTGGCGATGATGTTCCCTGAGGCTGAAGCCCAGGGTTCACAGATATCAGTGGATAAATAAGACAAAGATAAGGCTGCCCAATAATTTGTACCCAGGTAAAGGAAGGAAGCTCAGTGTTTGCCATGAACTTGACATCGTTCTCTATGCCCTGGCAATTCAGGTGGGAACTTTTAAGAATAAATGGCACAGTCTACTATAAGCTTCCAAAAGATAACCAGATGCAACATCAATAATGACTTAGAGGGGAGGAGCATGGGGTCAGAGAATTTAATTAGACAGTAGATATGTCTGGTAAGAAAAGGAATGCATCCAACTCTGTTTCCTTGTCACTGTTTCTGCCAGCTTGTCCATGACTTTTATACTGAGGACTTCCATTGAGGCCCAGCCAAGCTTTCCTGCCCTTCACTCGGCACTAGGAGCCTGTTTCTCTGAAGGCTGAGAACACCTGCGGCTTTGCCCCCCTTATTTTAGCAACAATTCTTGAAGCAGCCAGAAGCTTACACACAGAAGCCCTTTCAACTGTTTGTTGTGTTGTTGCTAACGGATCCTGAGGTCTAAAAGGGGTTTCCAGGGCGTGTTGACTAGTTATCTGCTATCCAGGGAGCCAGGGAAACAGCGTGCGTAGGGACTACTTGGCAGAAGAACCTCAGTCAGAACTGGTGGTTATTTAAAACCTCCGGCAGCAGTGTCAATGTCGTTGTGGCTTTTTTTTTTTTTTTTTTAACAATGCTTTAAGGGGCCAGGAGTAATGGTTAACTGATTCTTCCACTTAGCCTTGCTAATTTGGGATTTGTTCTGAGATTATAAATAGCTGTTGCAACATCTCCAGATTCCTAGGCAAAAATGGGGGATGACTGAGAATCTGATTTTGACCTGTTCAGGATTTTAATAGTTGGGTTTTCTCCTTTGAGGATGAAAGTCCATGGGAAATAGGTTCAGGATTTCTATTATGTTTGGGACAAACAAAACATCCTTGATTGTGAAGAATACCTGTAATTCAACAAATGTGTACTGAGGGTTTACTGTGATACAAGCAGTGAAGAGAGCTTACTAAAACACCCACCTGGTAACACATTGATTGCTCAATATCTTGGTGAATATGGCATCATATCCATATAGGATCTGAGTCATGATATCTATACTGTTAGAAAATGTTTCAAAGAAGCAAACGACTTCTGTGGCCCTTCAAATCATCTTCTCCATCAGATGGAATGAAGAAAAAGACCACCCCTTTTATAGAAAGTGGAGATGCTGACAACAGGGAAGACCAGATCAACAGGCCTATTAGAAATTGGCCTTATCTGCCAGAAGTATTTTTGTAATATGGTCAGTTAATAAAGAGTGCATGCATGTGTGCTCAGTTGTGCCCAACTCTTTGAACCCTATGGCTGTAGCCCTCCAGGCTCCTCTATGCATGGGATTCTCCATGCAAGAATACTAGAATGGGTTGCCATGCTCTCCTCTAGATTTTCCTAACCCAGGGATCAAACCCACATCTCTTACATCTCCTGCATTGGCAAGTGGGTTATTTGCCACTGTAGGGGTTTAATCGTTAAATCATGTCCAACTTTTGTGACCCCATAGACCAGCCTTCCAGGCTCCTCTGTCCATGGGATTCTCCAGGCAAGAATACTGGAGCGGGTTGCCATTTCCTTCTCCAGGGGATCTTCCTGACCCAGGGATCGAACCCAGGTCTCCTGCTAAGGGTCTCCACTTGATAAGCCTGTTCAAACAATGATTACTTTCAACCGAGAAAAAAGAAAAAAAAACACCCACCCTGGCTGAGTTTACAAAGACAATCACCTCTAAATATGGAATCCATTCCTCCATTTACTCATTCAATTATTTAATCAGCTGTATGCAGGCACAACAGTCCTACACATACAATGAAGGAAGGGCACATTCTCTGACCCAGAGAAGATTATAGGCTGGATTAATAAACCAAGGATACAAAAGAACTACCATACTAAGAGATACTGATTATAATAGATCTATCTCACATGTGGTAAACAAGAGCATAGATAAAATTTCTCAGATTCTCCCTCAGCTTCCCAAAACATGATTTGCTCACTGAGACCAGGTCTGTTTTTATGTACCAATATACTCCTGGTATTTAGTACCAGGCCTCTCACACAGTAGGTATTCAGAAACTTGTTAAATGAAAGAATGAATGAGCTAGGCAGTAATGATGCTGACATCTGGAGGATGCATAATGGCCTCAGAACCAAGAAATACAAGATGCTCACCCCGGAGTCCTTCTGAATCTTGTAGTGGCTGTAAGTATCATCAGGGTTAATTTCACAAATGCCAAGATCCCTAACTTTCCTAATAAGCTCCAAATTCGGTGAGTTGCCAAGATATTTGTGTGAATTGTTGGCCTTTAAAATAGTTCCCTGGAGCACTGTGCTTCTCACTTTAATGTTAATATAAATAAAAGGATCATTTTCCTTGATTGCCACATCCTTCAGAAATAGAGCATGAAAAGTTACAATTATGTAACTCCTCAAAACGCTGGAAAATATGAGGTGGGATTCAAAGGTCTGGGGCTTTGAATCCCACCTCATTGGCTTGGTTCCTTTGGAAATTTCAAGGTCCTTTGCAGCAAAACTCTGCTCAAAGTATCAGATAGTTCACATCCTAATCCTTGAAATGGAGAAAGCTCTTATGTGGGGAAACTACATGGGACTGGAGATTATGAAGGCATGGGATTATTATTATTTTTTTTTTTTTTACTTTTTGTTTTGAATTGGGGTATAGCTGATTAGCAAACAATGTTGTGATAGTTTCAGATGAACAGCAAAGGGATTCAGCCATCAACACACATGTATCCATTCTCCCCCAAACTCTGCTCCATCCAGGCTGCCACACATTAAGCAGAGTTCCATGTGCTATACAGTAGGTCCTTGTTGGTTATCTATTTTAAATATAGCAGTGTGTACATGTTCATCCCAAACTCCCTAACTATCCCTTCCCCTCATTACCCCCAGCGACTATAATGGGATTTTTTTTAACCCCAGGAAAATCTCTCTTCCTCTTTTAGCTTCAGCTCCCTCTCGGACCTGCTTCAACACACTGTGAGGATCAAATGAGATGAAGGATGTGAATGCCTTGTAGGAGGCTCGTGCTGCCTCACTCAGTCATGTCCAGCTCTTTGCCACCCCCACGGAGTGTAGCCCGCCAGGCTAGAAGCTATTCAAATGCTCAACCCAACAACTATTTTTAAAATTTATTTATTTTAATTGGAGGACAATTACTTTACAATACTGTAATGGTTTTTGCCACACATCAGCATGAATCCATCATAGGTATACATGTGTTCCCCCCACCTTGAAACCCCCTTCCACCTCCCTCCGCACCCTATCCCTCCAGGTTGTCCCAGAGCACTGGCTTTGGGTGCCCTGCTTCAAGCACTGAATCTGCACTGGTTATCTATTTTATATATGGTAATGTATATGTTTCAATGCTATTCTCTCATATCATCCCACCCTCGCCTTCTACTGAGTCCAAAAGTCTGTTCTTTATGTCTGTGTTTCCTTTACTGCCCTTCATGTAGGACTGTCGGTACCATTTTTCTAAATTTCATATATATGTGTTGATATACAGTATTTGTCTTTTTCTTTCTGACTTACTTCACTCTGTGTAATAGGGTCCAGGTTCATCCTCCTCATTAGAACTGATTCAAATGCATTCCTTTTTATAGCTGAGGAATATTCCATTGTGAATATGTACCACAACTTCCTTATCCATTCATCTATCAATGGGCATCTAAATTGCTTCCATGTCCTAAGCTATTGTAAATAGTGCTGTAATGAATATTGGGGTACATGTGTCTCTTTCATTTCTGGTTTCCTTGAACTCATCTCAACTTTTGATCAAACACTTTCTTGGACTATCTGAGGAAGCACAGTGACAAGAACTGGATCCTGCTGTCAATGAGCTTTCTAGCTATTTGGAAAGACATTGCATGACAAATTACCAAAAATTTAGTGACCTCAAGCAACAGCCGTTACTTACATATTTTGCAATTCCTGCCAGCCAGAAGTCCAAACACAGTGTAGTTAGGTTCTCTGCTTGGGGCTTTATATCAGCTGGACTCTCTTATCTGGAGCTCATGGTCCTGTAGCAGAGGCAGAATTCAGTTCCTTGCTCCTTGCTCAGTGTCAACAGGGGTTCACTAAACTCTTAAAGTCTGCTCTTAAGTCCTAGAAGAGGTCCTTGCCATTTTATCTTCTCAGTCTTCAAAGGCAGCCTTCCCTGCTGGCTCAGCATTAAAGAATCGCCTGCAATTGAGGAGCCACGGGAAATGTGGGTTTGATCCCTGGGTCCCCTGGAGGAGGATATCTGCTTCCCTCTCACTTGCTTCCAAGACTGCCCATGCCCTCTTCCCATGATGCTTGAATCCCATGGACACAGGAGCCTGGCAGGCTATAGTCCATAGGGTGGCAAAGAGTCATACACGACTGAAGCAACTTAGCATAGCACAGCACATCTTTGAAGGCAGCAACAACAGCAACAAACACCCTCCCCACAATGGACTTCTTTCTTCAGGAAGAGCTCAGTATTTTTTAGGGCTTATTTGATCAGGTCAGTTGTAAAAGGCTAATATCCCTTTCTTCAAATGTGCCATACAGCATAATCAAATCACAAGAGTGACTATCCCACCATAAACATGTCTCATTCACATGCAAGGGCAGAGAATTATACAGGATGTGTACACTGAGGGAAGGAATCTCGGGGACTGTCTTAGACTACTGCTACCAACTACCACTAGCTACTCATTAAATTCCCCCAAAGCCTTAGGAGCAACTCTTTCTGTCACTAACCCTGCAGTCTGCGTCTGGTAGGCTTTGAGGTTCTTAAATCTGCTGCCCAGTCTGTCCTGTCTGCTGGTCTGGTTCTCTCTGAATCATGGGGATGACCCAAGGGGTATGCATGCTTGCATGCTAAGTTGCTTCAGTCATGTCTGACTCTGTGCAACCCCGTGGACAGCAGCCCACTAGGCTCCTCTGTCCATGGGATTCTCCAGGCAAGAATACTGGAGTGGGTTGCCATTTCCTTCTCCACCCAAGAGGTATACTGAGGTCCTAATAGTGCCAGGTATAGGGCTTTATACACATTGCCTCATTAGTCCTCATAGAGACTTGTATAGTACATATTGTTCAGGTGCTTTTATTATTGGAAACGAAGCTTAGTCCTCAAAACCATGCAGCTAGAAAGACTTAGAACCAGAACTTAAGCCCACCTCTCTGTGATTTTGCCCATTCTTTCTTCACCACACAAGCTAGAAATTTGTCATAGCTTAAACACCTGGACAGCCTAAAATATCTGCTTCCCTCTCACTTGCTTCCAAGACTGCGCATGCCCTCTTCCCATGATGCTATGCACATCCTTAAAACACATCATTCAGAACACTGCTGTGTGTATTTCTACAAGAAAAAAGTCAAATAAATAACCTAACTCTATACCTAAAGCAACTAGAGAAGGAAGAAATGAAGAACCCTAAGGTTAGTAGAAGGAAAGAAATCTTTAAAATTAGGGCAGAAATAAATGCAAAAGAAACAAAAGAGACCATACCAAAAATCAACAAAGCTAAAAGCTGGTTTTTTGAAAAGGTAAATAAAATTGACAAACTGTTAGCCAGACTCATCAAGAAACAAAGGGAGAAGAACCAAATTAACAAAATTAGAAATGAAAATGGAGAGATCACAACAGACAACTCTGAAATACAAAGGATTATAAGAGATTACTACCAGCAGCTCTATGCCAATAAAATGGACAGCTTGGAAGAAATGGACAAATTCCTAGAAAAGTATAATTTTCCAATGTGAACCAAGAAGAAATAGAAGATCTTAACAGACCCATCACAAGCACAGAAATCAAAACTGTAATCAGCAATTTTCCAGCAAACAAAAGCCAAAGACCAGATGGCTTCACAGAGAAATTCTACCAAAATTTAGAGAAGAGCTAACACCTATCTTACTCAAACTCGTCCAGAAAATTGCAGAAGAAGGCAAACTTCCAAACTCATTCTATGAGGCCACCATCACCCTAATACCAAAACCAGACAAGGATGCCACAAAAAAAGAAAACTACAGGCCAATATCACTGATGAACATAAATGCAAAAATCCTTAACAAAATTCTAGCAAACAGAATCCAACAACATATTAAAAAGATCATACATCATGACCAAGTGGGCTTTATCCCAGGAATGCAAGGATTCTTTAATATCCACAAATCAATCAATGTAATACACCACATTAACAAATTGAAAGATAAAAACCATATGATGATCTCAATAGATGCAGAAAAAGCCTTTGACAAAATTCAACATCCATTTATGATAAAAACTCTCCAGAAAGCAGGCATGGAAGGAACATACCTCAACATAATAAAAGCTATATATGACAAACCCACAGCAAGCATCACCCTCAATGGTGAAAAATTGAAAGCAATTCCCTTAAAGTCTGGAACAAGACAAGGGTGTCCACTCTCACCACTACTATTCAACATAGCTTTGGAAGTGTTGGCCACAGCAATCAGAGCAGACAAAGAAATAAAAGGAATCCAGATAGGAAAAGAAGAAGTGAAACTCTCACTGTTTGCAGATGACATGATCCTCTACATAGGAAACCCTAAAGACCCTACCATAAAATTACTACAGCTAATCAATGAATACAGTAATGTTGCAGGATATAAAATTAACACACAGAAATCCCTTGAATTCCTATATGCTAACAATGAGAAAACAGAAAGAGAAATTAAGGAAACAATACCATTCACCATTGCAACAAAAAGAATAAAATACTTGGGAGCACATCTACCTAAAGAAAGGAAAGACCTATATATAGAAAACTATAAAACACTGATGAAAGAAATCAAAGAGGACACAAATAGTTGGAGAAATATACCGTGTTCACGGATTGGAAGAATCAATATTGTGAAAATGGCTATACTACCCAAAGCAATCTATAGATTCAATGTAATCCCTATCAAGCTACCAACAGTATTCTTCACAGAACTAGAACAAATAATTTCACAATTTGTATGGAAATACAAAAAACCTCGAATAGCCAAAGCAATCTTCAGAAAGAAGAATGGAACTGGAGGAATCAACCTGCCTGACTTCAGGCTCTACTACAAAGCCACAGTCATCAAGACAGTATGGTACTGGCACAAAGACAGAAATATAGATCAATGCAACAGAATAGAAAGCCCAGAGATAAATCCACGCGCCTATGGACACCTTATCTTCAACAAAGGAGGCAAGGATATACAATGGAAGAAAGACAACCTCTTTAATAAGTGGTGCTGGGAAAACTGGTCAACCACTTGTAAAAGAATGAAACTAGAACACCTTCTAACACCATACACAAAAATAAACTCAAAATAGATTAAAGATCTAAATGTAAGACCAGAAACTATAACACTCCTAGAGGAGAATATAGGCAAAACACTCTCTGACATAAATCACAGCAAGATCCTCTATGACCCACCTCCCAGAATATTGGCAATAAAAGGAAAAATAAACAAATGGGACCTAATGCAACTTAAAAGCTTTTGCACAACAAAGGAAACTATAAGCAAGGTGAAAAGACAGTCCTCAGAATGGGAGAAAATAATAGCAAACGAAGCAACAGACAAAGGATTAATCTAAAGAATATACAAGCAACTCCTGCAGCTCAATTCCAGAAAAATAAATGACCCAATCAAAAAGTGGGCCAAAGATATAAACAGACATTTCTCCAAAGAAGACATACAGATGGCTAACAAACACATGAAAAGATGCTCAACATCACTCACTATCAGAGAAATGCAAATCAAAACCACAATGAGGCACCATTACATGCCAGTCAGGATGGCTGCTATCCAAAAGTCTACAAGCAATAAATGCTGGAGAGGGTGTGGAGAAAAGGGAATCCTCTTACACCGCTGGTGGGAATGCAAACTAGTACAGCCACTATGGAGAACAGTGTGGAGATTCCTTAAAAAACTGGAAATAGAACTGCCATATGACCCAGCAATCCCACTTCTGGGCATACACCCCAAGGAAACCAGATCTGAAAGAGACACGTGCAGCCCAATGTTTATCGCAGCACTGTTTATAAATACCAGGACATGGAAGCAACCTAGATGCCCATTAGCAGATGAATGGATAAGAAAGCTATGGTACATACACACAATGGAATATTACTCAGCCACTAAAAAGTATTCATTTGAATCAGTTCTAATGAGGTGGATGAAACTGGAGCCCATTATACAGAGTGAAGTAAGCCAGAAAGATAAAGACCAATACAGTATACTAATGCATATATATGGAATTTAAAAAGATGGTAACGGTAACCCTATATGCAAAACAGAAAAAGAGACACAGATGTACAAAACAGACTTTGGGACTCTGTGGGAGAAGGCGAGGGTGGGATGTCCTGAGAGAAAAGCATTGAAAAAGTATACTATGAAGGGTGAAACAGATCACCAGCCCAGGTGGGATGCATGAGACAAGTGCTCAGGGCTGGTGCACTGGGAAGACCCAGAGGGATCGGATGGGGAGGGAGTTGGGAGAGGGGATCGGGATGGGGAACACGTGTAAATCCATGGCTGACTCATGTCAATGTATGGCAAAAACCACTACAATATTGTAACGTAATTAGCCTCCAACTAATAAATATAAATGAAAAAAATTAAAAGAAAAAAAAAACACTGCTGTGTGCATTTCTAGTAGAAAAATGGAAGCTATATGTCCTGGATTTTCAGAAATAGTTCCAGTTTCCAGTAGATGGTTTCAATTTCAGCTCATGTCTTTGATGCTGGTTACGAACATCTTTTACCACATTTAGAATTCAGAGAGCATGACCAGAAAATATAAGAAAAGTCTCATTTCTCTTTGAAGATTTATAGGATTTCTCTCCCAGTGAAAGTATTTATAGCCACTGCACATAAAAGTGTCATTAATATTGTCTAACGAGTATGTTCAGAATTCCTGGGCTACCCCTTCTAAGAGATGAGACACTCTTCAAAAAGCTGCAAGAACTCCCTAATGTACTGCTCCCAATGGTACACATACACATACACATACACCACAATGGGATTTGATTGTGATGATTACTTCCTTACTTTATTGATATATTTTACTGCTTGTGATTATCTGAGATCTTAAGGAACCAAAATATTTCATACAGTAATACAGAGCTACCATTTAAATGCACTGATAATGTGTTATTTAATCTTAATATTTTCCAGAGAGAATTATCTTACCTAGCACTTCCCAAACTGTCCCCTAATCCTTCCACATCATGGCAAACACAGACAATGATAAGAAATGAAAGGCATAGCAGGGTAATTAAATGAAACTGCTCACAGAGGTCACTGCCTTGGGGCTCAGGCCACTCTCTGACCATTTTAGGCTGTGAAAACTGAAGGAGAGGATGTCCACATACCCACAGTTCTTTTGACACACAGACACAGTCGGGAAGATTTTCTTGACTCAGTAATTGAGTATTGTCAGGTTTCAATTTCATAACCATTTACTGAGTGTTTATTATGTGACAAATATTGACTCCAGGTGCTAGGAACAGAGATAACTAAAATACTGCCATCACCCTCAAAGAACTCATCATCTAGAACATTAGGAACAAAAATCCTTTTTGTCCTTTGTGCAGATATAGTTGATAGATAATGGTCACTGAAACACTAGCTGAAAAGCCTTCTGAAACTTCCAAGTGCAGAAGGGAAACAATGCAATCACTTAAAAATACCACGTGGAGAAACAGGAAAGTAGTTCAAGAATAAAGTTGTATGCTTGCCAGCTCTGTTCCTTTAACTGCTGTATATGATATTATTTAAAGTCCATTATAGATTCTACTTTCAATTGTGCCATATTATTCATACCGTGTTTTTAGTACCCTCCCAGCAATTACCATTGTGTTTAGTAATCAACAGCACTGATTTACGCAAGTTACTTTTAAGTCAATCACTCTAGCACTTAAAAACAATAGCTTTGAATGGAGTTATTTCCTGGGAGAATGTTAAATGTTTCCGAGTTCAGATATCCAAGGAAAGGCGGCTCCCTGTGTGTAAGGGAGGAGAATGAAAAGTTTTCTGGCAGCTGGACCAAGATAAAGTGTTCAAATAAATGCTGCTGTAACTTGTGAGTGAAAGGGAGTAGCTCACTGTTTCCTGACTAAAATTGTACTGCTGGATGCATTCAGCCACCTTACGCACCACACTTTTAATTACTGATATAAATCTGATGGAGTCCTCAGGGGATCAGAAATAACCTTTAGCCATTCTGTCTGCAAACAATAGCAGGTCAAAATAGAATAGAAAGGTATCTAGTGCAAATGATTCCAAGGGAACTCCTTCTTGTCTGATGTATTGCCTGAGTCTCATGCCCCTGAGCTGGTTGCCCATGGATCTAGGTTCCAATTCAAGATCTTTTACTTATAAGAGCCAACTCTAAAGTCCTATTTTTTCCAACAGACTAAAGGCTGGACCCAAAGCCTGGGAAGGGATGGAAGGAAGGGTTGGACCTGATAGTGGACAGTGCTGTGGTCTTTACAGCAATTGAAGGAGAGAAGGTAGAAGAAGATTGCTGCCTGCATACTGCTTATTTTGAACCATGTGCTGCAGATCTTACTCTAAAGGAAGTAATTTTAAACATAGGAAAGTGGCCTTTAAAGGTGTTCACAAACTTGGGCCAGGAAAGGAGCACAGCACCTATTGCTCCTAGCTGTGGCATAAGAACCCTAAAAGGTAGTTTTCAGATGCACCAGGCAGAGAGAGTCCTGGGTCAGAAACAAACAGGTCACCTGAAATCTACACACCAATCCAAACAGGGGACGCAAAAAAAAAGTTCAGGTTTGCAGATAAGAATGGCAGGAATCACCTCTTATCATTCCAGATTTGAATCTCGAAACCCCAGCCAAGACCAAAGATGGCCTGCCCATCCCCATGTGCCAATTTAGAAGTTTTTCAGTGATGCTGCAACTTTCTTAAGGGGAATGATGAAATGAATGAACAAGGTCAAACTCATTTTCTCATTGCACTTACGAGGGTGGTTGAAATTTATCCCACTGAAAACACTGGTAGAGATTAGATGTATTGTTTTCTTCCCAAAAGGCTAATTCTTTAAAAATAAAAACAACAACTGAAGAAAGTTCAATTTTGGAGGCAAAAGAGCATATGGGAATAAAACACTGAGTATTGTATTCCTTGTGTTAGCCAAAACTCATAATATTTCCTTTCATTTAAGTGGGAATAGTACAGAAAGTTCATTCCCATCTATCATTAGTTGCAAAGAGATATCTGTTTATGAAAAGAGTTTACTAACTGATGTAACTGGATTCTCTTAAGAAACACAGTAACCTCAATTTAGGAACTGTCTATATATGTTATCTGTAATATACATTATGATAAACAGAAACTCTGCATCACCAGTGGACAGAGTTGTGAACTATTTCCCCACCATTGAAAATAGAATGAAAACATTTCCTTCCTTATACATTTTTAGGGTGCAAATGCTTTTATAAATTTCATCATATATAATCCCCGGCATCATCCCCATGATATACGTTAAGTAACCTAAGCCTCAATCAGGCTAAAGGACTTTTTGAGTCCATTCAAAGCTAGGACTTTTATCCAGTTCCTTTAATTACAGAAAGTGACATTAAAAGTCCATTATGAGCTCTACTTTCAACTGTGATATATTACGCACATGACTATGTTGCAATTGTAATTGTGTTTAGTTTTATCCAGTTATTTGGACTCCCAAATAAGGTACTTTTGCCATCAAACCAGAGAGATTTGAAGAAACATGTACAGTCCCTCCCTCTCTCCCTGGGAACACAGCCTGAATGAAGTTGGACTCACCTGTAATTAGGGTAAGGTTAGGGTTAAGGCTCGGAGAAGGCAATAGCACCCCATTCCAGTACTCTTGCCTGGAAAATCCCATGGACGGAGGAGCCTGGTAGGCTGCAGTCCATGGGGTCGCTAAGAGTGGGTCGGGACGCGACTGAGCGACTTCCCTTTCACTTTTTACTTTCATGCATTGGAGAAGGAAATGGCAACCCACTCCAGTGTTCTTGCCTGGAGAATTCCAGGGACGGGGCAGCCTGGTGGGCTGCCATCCATGGGATCGCACAGAGTCGGACACGACTGCAGCGACTCAGCGGGCAATAGCAGCAGCAGGGTTAAGGCTAATCCTAAAGCTCACATCTTCCCCAGTGGTAACAGACCTGGAAACTAGGTCCTAGGTGCATATATCAAACCATCTCTCCCCTTAACTTCAAAGACTACTGAGATGCTGTTTTTAAAAAGCATTTATTATTTTTATCTATTTGGCTGCACCAGGTCTTAGTTGCAGCATCTGAATTTTTAGTTATGGCATGTGGGATCTAGTCCCCTGACCAGGAATTGAACCCAGGTCCCTGCATTGGGAGTGCAGAGTCTTAGCCACTGGACCAGCAGGGAACTCCTCTGAGATGCTCTTGACTCCAAACTCTTTGTCTTCAGTCCAGATCCTTCTTCAGTGCTCTAGACAAGGGAGTCAGCAAATTTTTTTCCTGAAAAGGACCACATAAATTCTGTTTCACAGTCTTCTATTTTATTAACAACTCTTTGTTTTTTTTAAAACATTTTATTTTATATTGGGGTATAGCCGATTAACAATGTCGTGATAGTTTCAGTTGAATAGTGAAGGGACTCAGCCATATGTATACATGTATCCATTCTCCCCCAAACTCCCCTCCCATCCAGGCTGCCACATAGCATTGAGCAGAGTTCCCTGTGCATCACAGTCGGTCCTTTTTGGTTATCTGTTTTAAATATAGCAGTGTATACCTGTACATCCCAAACTCCCTAACTATCCCTTGCCCTATCCTTCACCCCAGCAACCATAAATCCATACTCTAAGTCTGAGAGTCACTAACAACCCTTTAAACAAAGCTTTCAACTGGATCTGGGTCACCTTTGGCCCCCAGACTGTATTTGCTGACACTGCTCCAGACCTTCGTCTACCTCACTCTTCATATTCCTCCCTCCTATCCCTTATTCTCTCACTTCTACCACCTTACACATTTTTTCTTTTCCTCAGTAGCAGCAAAACTTCAAATCTGAGAGCAGCATGATCTTTAGAGCCACCAGTGTCATGCAGGGGACATAACTGCAGGATTCATTTTCAAGGTACCTTACTCATACGGCTGAAAAATTGGTGCTGGTTGTTGGTGGGAGGCCTCCATTTCTCCACGCAAACGCCTCCTCAAAAAACTGCTTGAGTGCCACCGGCGTTTGTCTTCTCTGAGAGCAAGTGGTCTAAAAGAGAGAGAACCAGATGTGACCATTCTTTCTGTGACTTCTCTTTGGAAGTTAAAGCATCACATCTACCATGTTCTAAACAGTAGAAGTCAGCTGATAAATTTAATATGAATTTAAGAGGAGGAAAATTTGCATCCACCTTTTGAATGGAAACATTTCAAAGAATATGTGGAAATATTTTAACCCCCCTCATCAGTCTCCTTTCAGACCACAAATTATTCATATATACTTATTTATATATACTTATCCCCTCTCAGGTTCCCAGGTGGTGCTAGTGGTAAGCAATCCACCTGCCAAAACAGGAGACTTAAGAGACTCAGCTTCAACACCTGGGTTGGGACCATTCTCTGAAGGAGGGCATGGCAACCTGTTCCAGTATTCTTGCCTGGAAAATCCCTTGGGCGAAGGAACCTGGTAGGTTACAGTCCATGGGGTCGCAAAGAGTCAGACACGACTAAGGAACTTCACTTTCACTTTCTTTAAGAAAAGTTGGCTGACCTCTGGATATACTTATTAGCAGCAGTTTATATAGATATCTTGCTGCCATTTCTGGTTAGGATAATAGGGGACCTAGTATATCATGCAAAAAAGTGCCACAGAAGACAGAGGTAAGTGACTCCTCAGTCTTCAGAGGAACTCGTGAATGTGCCAAAGGAAGAAAGTGAGGGATAGATCACACTATGATCAAGAAAAGACTTTCACTCACATGAGTCATGACCAACTTTGTAAGATCAGGCAAGCAAGTGTTGGTCAGACAGGATGCTGAGCTGGATATTTGTAGCTCCAGAATGCTGGGGATGAAAGTGGAGTGGTGGGGGAGGCTCAAGGTGGCTCACGTAGCCCTTTACAACTGTGGGGTCTGTGGGACCTTCCTAAGGAAACCTAGGCAAACTTCAGATAAGGACAATGTAAACAGGACAGAGAGAAAAAAGTAAACAGGCTGCACCCAGTCGTCAGTAGTTCATCAAATATTTATGGAGCATTACCCAGTTGTCATTTTGGCAGTAACAGCCAGGGCAGCAGTAAGAACAGCATCAACTACATGAGGGCTAAGTAAGTGCCTGGTTCTTATCTCATTTAACCCTTACAATAATCTCACAGTTTAGCACTGTTATTTTGTAGATGAGGAGACTTGGACTCAGAAAGCTTACCCAGGTGCTGTGCTAGGATGGGTTGGAAGTTAAAGGTACCAGGTTTCTTCTGCTCAGGATGGGAACCAGTGAGTAAATCACAGGTGCTACAAATCCCACTGGGATTTACTAAGTGGTTCCCATCCTGAGCAGAAGTAAGCTTTCTGAGTCCAAGCCTCTCATGTGCCCCAGGACAGAGGCAGGCCTGGGGTGAACACCCTCCAGCGATTCATTGTTTGCTAAGAATGTCACTCTAAATTCTCAGGCCTTATTTGTGCTTCGTTTTTATTTAAGAAATTTTTTTAGCGTGGACTATTGTTAAAGTCTTTATTGAGTTTGTTACAATACTGCTTCTGTTTTATATTTAGTTTTTTGGCCCCAAGTCATGTGGGATCTTCGTTCCCTGACTAGAGATCAAATCCACACCTCCTGCATTGGAGGGCGAAGTCTTAACCACTGAACACAAGGGAAGTGCCTGTGCTTCCTCTGATTCTGAAAACCACATGAGATATCTGCAGCCTTGAAACCTAATGATAAATTATACCCCTCCTGGGTCTTGTAAAATTGTTACTATCTCAACCGATTATTGGGTTGCATTCTTCCTAACATAAAGAAAAAACGCCTAGAGGGTGGTGCTGAAAACCACTGTATTCCCATGAGGTTTTTAGTCCTAGAAATCCTGCAATCCCTTCATTTAGGTCTTCTCTGTTGTTGTCTGTGGTGAAAAGTGTATAGCTGAACCCACATTATTGACCAGAGACGTATGTCTTTTGTTCCCTGAATACCATTGACCCGAGATGTTTCACTATTCACTTACATAACAAATTGCTGGCCACAGGTGTTAAGGTGTTAGTTTCTGCAAAAATTCCCCAGTCAATAAGGTGTTAATGGTGACAGAGCCTTCCTACCCTCATCACAGATGGGGACAGGCTGGCTCCACTAATTTATCTGTATAAGGCAGTGATTCTCAACCTTCTTTTTTATTATTAGCCTCCTGCCCACAGGAGCTCTTTTAGACATTTTTTTCCTAATCATTTTTCCTTGTGAAAGTTTACTACTACAGATATACTGTCTATCTGTTTAAGCACTACATGTGTACCTGTGATTTTCATACTCAAAGAGTAAGATTGTTTTTCCTCCTCTCCCCAACCAATTTTTATCCTCTTGGAGAAGATACTACCCCTCCTAATACATGATGTGAGAGCAGGACCCAAGCCTGACAACGTGCCCAACAGACTTGGGTAGGCTAGTGAGGAAGTGAAACTGAGGTTAAAATGTTGAGCTCTCTTTGCTATATTCCCCAGTTGAAAATCTGCTCAGGCTCAATTTTCCAGGCTAAGCATTAGTTAGCTCTGCTTTTAATTGGTCGATAACACTTTTGGTTTCCCTTGTTCACCAAGTCAATATCCTGTACTCAAGTCTCTAGAATAGTTTGGTTATAATTGTATGCATGGAAGTGTGTGTATATGTCCCATTATTTCTATAATTACCTGATTGATCTTCTTGATCTCCTCCCACTAAAACACAGGCACAAGTCACCCCTAACAAGAAGTCAACATAAAACCTTCAACCTACCTTTCTCTCCAAGGGCAAAAGCCAAAAGGAAGAAGAAATGCAACCCTAAATCCTGGGAAAAGGAGACCTCAAACGGAGCAAGTTAGAAAAAAATAAAAAGAGAAATATGGAACAAATGAAAGAACAAGAAAGAAACTCACAAGACCAAATAAATGAAGAGGAAATAACCAATCTACCTGAAAGAGAATTCAGAATAATGATAGTAAAGATGCTCCAAAGACTTGAAAATAGAATGGAGAAGATACAAGAAACCATTAACACAGTTAACACAATCACCAAGGATATAGAAGAAATAAGGAACAAGCAAACAGAGATGAAAAACACAATTACTTAAATAAAAATACTCTAGAAGGAACCAATAGCAGAATAACCTAGACAGAAGAGTGGATAAATGAACTGGAAGATAGATGGTGGAAATAACTGCTGACGAACAGAATAAAGGAAAAAAAAATGAAAAGAATTGAGGATAGCCTCAGAGACATTTGGGACAATATTAAATGCACCAGCATTCAAGTTATAGGGTTCCCAGAGGAAAAAGAAAAAAAAAAAAAAGGCACTGAAAAAATTTTTGATTTTGAAGAAATTATAGTTGAAAACTTTCCCAACATGGGTAAGGAAATAGTCAATCAAGTCCAAGAAGCACAGAGAGTCCCTTACAGGATAAACCCAAGGAGAAACACATAGAGACACATATTAATCAAGCTAGCAGAGATTAAACACACAAAAGACTATTAAAAGCAGCAAGGGAAAAGCAGCAAGTAACATACAAGGGAAAACCCATATGATTAACAACAGATCTTCCAGCATAAACTCTGCAGGCCAGAAGGAAATGGCAGGATATATTTAACGTATTGAAAGAAAAAAATCTACCACCAAGATTACTTTACCCAGCAAAGATTTCATTCAAAATTGATGGAGAAATCAAAAGCTTCACAGACAAGCAAAAGTTAAGAGAATTTAGCACCACCAAACCAGCTTTACATCAAACACTAGAGGGACTTACATAGCCAGTAAACACAAGGCAAAGGAAAGACCTACAAAAACAAACCCAAAATAATTAAGAAAATGTCAATAGGAAAGTATATATCAATAATTACTTTAAATGTAAACAGATTAAATGCACCAACTATAAGACACAGACTGACTGGATACAAAAACAAGACCCACATATATGCTGCCTACAAGATACCCACTTCAGACCTAGAAATACATACAGACTGAAAGTAAAAAGATGGGGAAAAAAAATACTCCATGCAAATGGAAACCAAAAGAAAGTCAGAGTGGCAATCCTTACTTCAGACAAGATAGACTTTAAAATAAAGAATATTATAAAAGACAAAGAAGGACACTACCTAATGATCAAGGGGTTACTCCAAGAAGAGACATAACAATTACAAATATTTATGCATCCAACATAGGAGCACCTTAATACATAAGGAAACACTAACAGGCCTAAGAGGGGAAATCGACAGTAACACAGCAATAGTAGGGGACTTTAACACCCTACTTACACCAATGAATAGATCATCAAAACAGAGAATCAATAAGGAAATACAAACCTTAAATGAAACATTAGACAAAATGGACATACTTAATGGCTTCAGGACATTCCATTCAAATGCAGAAGAAAACACTATTTTCTCAAGTACACATGGAACATTCTCCAGGATAGACCATATCATGGGCCACAAATCAAGCCTCAGTAAATTTAATAAAACTGAAATTATACCAAGTCTCTTCTGTGAACATAATGCTATGAGACTAGCTATCAACTACAGAAAAAAACTGCAAAAAACACAAACTCATAGATATTAAACAATATATTACTAAATAACAAAGAGGTTACTGAAGAAATAAGAAGGGAAATCAAAAGATTCCTAGAAACAAATGACAATGAAAACATGATGACCCAAAACCTATGGGATTTAGCAAAAGCAGTTCTAAGAGGGAAGTTTATAGCAATATAATCCTACCTCAAGAAAAAAGGAAAGCATCACATAGACAATCTAACTCTACAACTAAAGCAACTGGAGAAAGAAGAGAAGAACAACAACAAAGAAAAACCAAAGTCAGCAGAAGAAAATAAATCATTAAAATCAGAGCAGAAATAGCTGAAAAAGAAATGGAGAAAGCAATAGCAAAAAATAATAAAACTAAAAGCTAGTTCTTTCAAAAGATAAGCAAAATTGACAAACCCCTAGCCAGACTCATCAAGAAAAAAAAAGGGAGAAAAATCAAATCAACAAAATTAAAAATAAAAAAGGAGAGGTTACAACAGACCACACAGAAATACAAAGATCATAAGAGAATATTATGAGCAACTATATGCTAATAAAATGGACAACTTAGAGGAAATGAACAGATTCTTAGAAAAGTTCAACATCCCAAGAATGAACCAGGAAGAAACAGAAATTATGAACAAGTAAATTACAAACACTGAAATCGAAACTGTGGTGAAAAACTCCCCAAAACAAAAGCCATACAGTGGAAGTGGCAAATAGATTTAAGGGATTAGATCTGATAGAGTGCATGAAGGACTATGGTTGGAGGTTCACGACATTATACAGGAAGCAGTGATCAAGACCATCCCCAAGAAATAGAAATGCAAAAAGACAAAATGGTTGACTGAGGAGGCCTTACAAATAGCTGAGAAAAAAAGAGAAGTGAAAGGCAAAGGAGAAAAGGAAAGAGATACCCATCTGAATGAAGAGTACCAAAGAATAGCAAGGAGAGATAAGAAAGCCTTCTTCAATGATCAGTGCAAAGAAATAAAGGAAAACAATAAAATGGGAAAGACTAGAGATCTCTTCAAGAAAATTAGAGACACCAAAGGAACATTTCATGAAAAGATGCGCACAATAAAGGGCAGAAATGGTCTGGACCAAACAGAAGCAGAAGATATTAAGAACAGGTGGCAAGAAGACACAGAAAAAGTATACAAAAATGATCTTCATGACTCAGATAACTGGGATGGTGTGATCACTCACCTAGAACCATACATTCTGGAAAGTGAAGTCAAGTGGACCTTAGGAAGTGTCACTACGGGCAACGCTACTGGAGGTGATGGAATTCCAGATGAGCTATTTCAAATCCTGAAAGATGATGCTGTGAAAGTGCTGCACTCAATATGCCAGCATATTTGGAAAACTCAGTGGTGGCCACAGGACTGTAAAAGATCAGTTTTCATTCCAATCCCAAAGAAAGGAAAAGACAAAAAAATGTTCAAACTACCATACAATTTCACTCATCTCTAACACTACCAAAATAATGCGCAAATTCTCCAAGCCAGACTTCAACAGTACATGAACCGTGAACTTTCAGATGTTCAAACTGGATTTAGAAAAGGCAGCAGAACCAGAGATCAAATTGCCAACATCTGTAGAATCATCCAGAAAGCAAGAGAATTCCAGAAAAACATCTGTTTCTGCTTTATTGATTATGCCAAAGCCTTTGACTGTGTGGATCACAATAACCTGTGGAAAATTCTTAAAGAGATGGGAATACCAGGCCATCTGACCTGCCTCCTGAGAAATCTGTATGCAGGTCAGGAAGCAACAGTTAGAACTGGACATAGAACAACACACTGGTTCCAAATTGGGAAAGGAGTACATCAAAGCTGTATAATGTCACCCTGTTTATTTAATTTATATGCAGAGTACATCATGCAAAATGCTTGGATGGATGAAGCACAAGCTGGAATCAAGATTGCTGGGAAAAATATCAATAACCTCAGATCTGCAGATGACACCACCCTTATGGCAGAAAGTGAAGAAGAACTAAAGAGTCTCTTGATGAAAGTGAAAGAGGAGAGTGAAAAAGTTGGATTAAAACTCAACACTAAGATCAAATTAAGATCATGACATATGGCCCCATCACATCATGGCAAATCAGTGGGGAAGCCATGGAAACAGTGAGAGACTTTATTTTGGAGGCCTTCCAAATCACTACATCTGGTGACTGCAGCCATGAAATTAAAAGACATTTGCTCCTTGGGAAAAAAGCCAAGACCAACCTGGATAGCATATTAAAAAGCAAAGCCATTACTTTGTTAACACAGTTCCATCTAGTCAAAGCTATGGTTTTTCCAGTAGTCATGTATGGATGTGAGAGTTGGACTATAAAGAAAGCTGAGCACCAAAGAACTGATGCTTTTGAACTGTGGCATTGGAGAAGACTCTTGAGAGTCCCTTGGACTGCAAGGAGATCAAACTAGTCCATAATAGAGGAGATCAGTCCTGAATATTCATTGGAAGGACAGATGCTGAAGCTGAAACTCCAGTACTTTGGCCACCTGATGAGAAGAACTGACTCATTGGAAAAGACCCTGATTCTGGGAAAGATTGAAGGCAGGAGGAGAAGGGGACAACAGCAGGTGCAATGGTTGAGTCCACAGACCTATAGACATGAGTTTGAGCAAGCTCTGGGAGCTGGGGAAGGACAGGGAAGCCTGGCAGTCTGCAGTCCATGTGGTCTCAAAGTCTCATACATGACTGAGTGACTGGACTGAACTGAACTGAGGGCCAGATGTCTTCACAGGGGAATTCTATCAAACATTTAGAGAAGAGCTAATGCATATTTTTCTAAAACTCTTCCCAAAAGTTGCAGAGGAAGGAACACTTCCAAACTCATTCTACGAGGCCACCATCTACCTGATACCAAAACCAGGCAAAGATAGCACACAAAAATATTACAGGCCAATATCACTGATGAACATAGATGCACAAGTCCTCAGTAAAATTCTAGCAAACAGAATTCAACAGCACATTAAAAAGCTCATACACCATGAGCAAGTTGGGTTTATCCCAGGGATGCAACAATTCTTCAATATATGCAAATCAATCTGGGTGATATGCCATATTAACAAGTTGAAAGATAAAACCCATGTGATCATCTCAATAGATGCAGAAAAAGCCTTTGACAAAACTCAGCACCCATTTATCATAAAAATTGCTTAAAAAATGGGAATAGAAGGAACCTACCTCAACATAGTAAAGGAAATATATGATAAACCCGCAGCAAACTTTATTCTCAGTGGTGAAAACCTGAAAGCGTTCTCTCTAAGATCTGGAATGAGAAAAGGTCTCACCACTATTATTCAGCATAGTTTTGGAAGTCCTAGTTATGACAATCAAAGAAAGAGAAATAAAAGTAATCCAGACTGGAAAAGAAGAAGTAAAACAGCGTTTGCAGATGACATGATACTATACATAGAAAACTCAAAAGAAACTATCAGAAAATTACTAGAGCTGATCAGTGAATATAGCAGTCATGGGATACAAGATCAATACAGAGAAATCACTTGTATTCCTACATACTAACAATGAAAAATCAGAAAGAGAAATTAAGGAATCAATCCCATTAACCTTTGCAACAAAAAGAATAAAGTATCTAGGAATAAACCTACCTAAGGAGATAAAAGAACTGTATATGGAAAATTATAAGACATAGATGAAAGAAATCAAAGATGGCTAAAACAGATGGAGAGATATTCCCTGTTCCTGGGTAGGAAGAATCAATATTGTGAAAATGACCATACTACAAATGCAATCTACAGATTCAATGCAAACCTATCAAATTACCAATGATATTTTTCACAGAACTAGAACAAAAAGTTTCAAAATTCACATGGAAACACAAAAGACCCCAAATAGCCAAAGGATCTGAGAAAAAAGAATGGAGTTGGAGGAATCAACCTCCCTAACTTCAGACTATATTACAAAGCTACAGTCATCAAGAGAGTATGGTACTGGCACAAAAACAGAAATATAGACCAATGGAACAAGATAGAAAGCCCAAAGATCAACCCATGCACCTAAGGTTACCTTATTTTTGACAAACGGGGCAAGAATATGCAATGGGGGCAAAGACAGGCTCTTCAATAAGTGATTCTGGGAAAACTGGACAGCTATGTGTAAAGGAATGAAATTAGAACACTTTCTCATGCCATACACAAAGATAAGCTTAAAATGGATTAAAGACTTATATGCAAGAGCAGAAACTATAAAACTTCTAGAAGAAAACATAGGCAGAACACTTGATGACATAAATCAAAGCAGAATCCGCAATGACTCACCTGAAAGAGTAATGAAAATAAAAACAAAAATAAACAAGTAGGACCGAATTAAACTTAAAAGCTCTTGCACAGCAAAGGAAACTACCAACAAGGTGAAAAGACATCCCACAGAATGGGAGAAAATAATATCAAAGGAAACAACTGACTAAGAATTAATTTCCAAAATATACAAGCAGCTCATACAACTCAATGTCAGAAAAACAAACAACTCAATGAAAAAGTTGGAATAAGACCTAAGCAGACATTTCTCCAAAGAAGACATAGAGATGGCTAACAAACACATGAAAAGGTGCTCAACATTGCTCATTATTAGAGTATGATTTGCATTGATAATTGAGATACCACCTCACACCAGTCAGAATGGCCATCATCAAAAAGTCTAAAAACAATAAGTGCTGGAGAGGGTGTACAGAAAAGGGAAGCTTCTTGCATTGCTGGTGGGAATGTAAATTGATACAGCCACTGTGGAAAATTGTATGGAGAGTCCTTTAAAAACTAGGAATAAAACTACCATATGACCTAGCAAGCCCACTCCTAGGCATATAGCCCAAGGAAAGCAAAATTGAAATACACATGTACCCCAGTGTTCCTTGCAACTCTATTTACAAAAGCTAGAACATGGAAGAAACCTAGATGTCCATTGATGAATGGATAAAGAATATATATATAGAACATATATACATATACAATAGAATATTACTCAGTCATAAAAAGGAACACATTTAGGTCAGTTCTAATGAGGTGGATGAACCTCAAGCCTATTATACAGAGTGAAGTTAGTCATAAAGAGAAAGATAAATATCTTATGCTAATGCATACATATGGAATTTAGAAAGATAGTACTGACGAATTTGTTTGCAGGGCAGCAGTGGAGAAATAGACATAGAGAACAGACTTATGGACATGTAGGGAAGGGAGGAGGGAGAGGGTGAGATGTATGGAGAGAGTAACATTGAAATTTACATTACCATATGTAAAATAGCCAATGGGAATTTTCTGTATGACCCGGGGAACTCAAACGGGGGCTCTGTAACAATCTGGAAGGGTGGGATGGAGAGGGAGATGGGAAGGAGGTTTGGAAGTGAGGGGATATGGGTGCACCTATGTCTGATTCTTGCTGATGATTGACAGAAAACAACAAAATTCTGAAAAGCAATTATTCTTCAACTAAAAAAAAAAAAATACATGATGTAAGGCTTTCCTGCTCTAAGAATGATCAGCCATCCATCTCTATCAGCAGCTGGTCCATGAATGGAACCATTGGCAGATGAGCATCATCTGCCTGCTTCTTGTGGTTGTCATGCCACAGGACCCTCCACAGACCCAGTGGAGTTATACTGTGCATTACAACATGACCCCAAGAGGCTTCTGGGCACAACAAAGTTGAAGAAGCACCAACCTAAGAATGAGTTTGCACCGTGATCAGAAGCTCATAACCTCTGGGCTGTACTGAAGAAAGAAGTTGCCACGGTGGCTTTGGTTCCAGTGGAAGCCTTTGGTTTGGAGTAGTGGTCCTCCAGTTTTATCATGCATCAGAGTCACCTGGGGAGTGAGTTACACTATAGAGTACTGGGTGCCTCCCCCAGAATTCCTGATTCAGCGGACCTGGGCTAAGGTCTGAAATGTCACATTTCTAACAGGATCCCAGGTGATGTTGAGGTGTTCATCCAGGGACCACTCTTTGAGAACCACTAGCCTGGGCTTCTTAGCTCTTTCCATCTAAGTCACACCTCAGAGCCCAGGGACCTCAATGCCAGCATTAACTGTGTTTCAGCACAAGCACAAGGATTCTTCACCCTTCTCCAAGACACTAAAATGAAACATTGTTAGATTGCCACAACTTGTTCCCCAAATACAGAGACACCCCCACCTTTGGATTCATTATTCTGAGAAGCTGGGAAGTTTGAGAAACTAAACAAATGTTCACAGGTACAAGACTAATTAGGTGTCCAAACCAATGCAGAGCCTTGTAGTCAAAGCCCAGGGTACAAGAGAACCCAAGTACCTTCTTTACCCATCAGATAGGAAGGCCTGCATTGGAAAAAGATTCCAACTTTCAGAAACTCACTAAGAAATTGAGGAGAGCTATTTTGGCAAGAAGCCCCACAGCTGCTTTCAATAAGAAGTGGATTCTATAAATTGAATTAGTTGTAGGTTGCTTTATAATCATTCATGTTCTTACTATCACATTACACCAACTGGAAGTTCAAATGGAAAGAATGAGACTAACTGAATCTGATCAGTGTAAGTTATACACCGAGTTCTGACAACAGATATTTTCTGATTTTGTTAATTATTTGATAGCCAACATGTAGGACATTTTATGGTGCTTTAGAATTTATGAGTCTCTTCTTAAAAATTATCTCTTTTATCATGAAGGGTATAATTTTTTTTGCTTTGTTTGTTTTCTACCTTGTAATGCTTAATAATTACTGTAAGTTTTCCTTAAATCCTTCTCACAGCTCTTTTCTTCATCTCCACCTTCAAATAAACATAAATAGAAGTCATTTAAGTCCTACTAGAGGTAAATGCAGGTCACCTCTATGCCAGATTCTAGTTGATCAATAACTTCCATTATGCAAAAATCAGATTTTTAAATTAAGAAGCAGTGCATCACAGACCACTTATAATTTCATACATTTTTTAAGTAGAAAGACATTAGGATTTCTTCTGCTTCAAACAAAATGAAATAAAGGCATGTTATATTAACAGCTTCTTGTGAACCCTTAGGAACCTAAGTTGTATTATCAGCACTGTGTGTGTGTTATCAGACACTGTGTGTCTTTATTTTAACAATAAAGACTCTGAGGATTAGAGAGGAAAGTGACTTGTCCAAGATGCCATAGTTAGTAACTCTGGCCCACATCTTCTGACTTTTTCTGTTTTTGTTTCTTTCTCTCTTTTTTAATCTTCTGACGTTCTGAACACTCCTTGCTCAGAATGTGCTCCAAGGAGCAGCAGCATGTGGCCCTTGTGAAAGTTGATTAGAAAGGAAGAATGTTAGGTCTCACTATTGACCTCATGAATCAGAATCTGCTTTTTATGAGATCCATCCCCAAGAACCCAGTGATAAATCAGACTTGCAGCCCTCTCCCCTGACTTGTCAGCAGTTAAATCTTAACCAGATACTGGAAATCAGTGTGTGGAGGAATTTCTAGAGAAAGATGAACCTGGAGAGGAGAAAGGATGTGCCTCCTGAAAGTTGATAAGTCATCAATAAGGCCATGTCCACATGAGTTAAAACAACTCTGTAGGAGTTGCTTGTATATTTTTGAGATTAATCCTTTGTCTGTTGCTTCATTTGCTATTATTTTCTCCCAATCTGAGGGCTGTCTTTTCACCTTGTTTATAGTTTCCTTTGTTGTGCAAAAGCTTTAAGTTTAATTAAGTCCCATTTGTTTATTTTTGCTTTTATTTCCAATATTCTGGGCGGTGGGTCATAGAGGATCCTGCTGTAATTTATGTCGGAGAGTGTTCTGCCTATGTTCTCCTCTAGGAGTTTTATAGTTTCTGGTCTTACATTTAGATCTTTAATCTATTTTGAGTTTATTTTTGTGTATGGTGTTAGAAAGTGTTCTAGTTTCATTCTTTTACAAGTGGTTGACCAGTTTTCCCAGCACCACTTGTTAAAGAGGTTGTCTTTTTCCCATTGTATATTCTTGCCTCTTTTGTCAAAGATAAGGTGTCTGTAGGTTCGTGGGCTTTCTATTCTGTTCCACAACCCCTGCAGCTCAATTCCAGAAAAATAAATGACCCAATCAAAAAATGGGCCAAAGAACTAAACAGACATTTCTCCAAAGAAGACATACAGATGGCTAACAAACACATGAAAAGATGCTCAACATCACTCATTATCAGAGAAATGAAAATCAAAACCACAATGAGATACCATTACACGCCAGTCAGGATGGCTGCTATCCAAAAGTCTACAAGCAATAAATGCTGGAGAGGGTGTGGAGAACAGGGAACCTTCTTACACTGTTGGTGGGAATGCAAACTAGTACAGCCACTATGGAGAACAGTGTGGAGATTTCTTAAAAAACTGGAAATAGAACTGTCATATGACCCAGCAATCCCACTTCTGGGCATACACACCGAGGAAACCAGATCTGAAAGAGACACGTGCACCCCAGTGTTCATCACAGCACTGTTTATAATAGCCAAGACATGGAAGCAACCTAGATGTCCATCAGCAGACGAATGGATAAGGGAGCTGTGGTACATATACACAATGGAATATTACTCAGCCACTAAAAAGTATTCATCTGAATCAGTTCTAATGAGATGGATGAAACTGGAGCCCATTATACAGAGTGAAGTAAGCCAGAAAGATAAAGACCAATATAGTATACTAATGCATATGAATGGCATTTAGAAAGATGGTAACGATAACCCTATATGAAAAACAGAAAAAGAGACACAGATGTATAGAACAGACTTTTGGACTCTGTGGGAGAAGGCGAGGATGGGATGCTTCGAGAGAACAGCATCGAAACATGTGTATTATCAAGGGTGAAACAGATCACCAGCCCAGGTGGGATGCATGAGACAAGTGCTCAGGCCTGGTGCACTGGGAAGACCCAGAGGGATCGGGTGGAGAGGGAGTTGGGAGAGGGGATCGGGATGGGGAATACAAGTAAATCCATGGCTGATTCATGTCAATGTATGGCAAAAACCACTACAATATTGTAAAGTAATTAGCCTCCAACTAATAAAAATAAATGGAAAAAAAAAAAAAAAACCTCTGTAAAATGGTTCCCACATGATTTATCTTCCTTCTGTACCCAAAGACTGGAGGTCAGAGCCATAGAGTACTAAATTACAAAATACAAGGGAAATGCCTGGAGACCACCTCCTGGAGTTCATTTAAAGTGTTGTCTCTCAGTTGTCTCCCACTCTTCGAGACCCCATGGACTGTAGCAAGAATACTGGAGTGAGTTGCCATTTCGTTCTCTAGGGAATCTTCCTAACCCAGGGATCAAACCTCAGTCTCCTGCATTGCAGTCAGATTCTTTACCATCTGAGCCACCAGGGAATTTCATTTAAAGGTAGATGCATTTTTCAAATAGAGCCTGATATATGCTGTTACAGCCTAACATATAGTCTGACCATAGGACTGTCGTAAATATTTACAATTTTTTGAAACGTAGGTCCATGTCCCACTGTGCAGAGTATTTTCTATTTGTTCTTCTATGTTGAAAGTTTTATTATCTGCATCTTTAAGTGAAAAACCTGAGATGTTGTCATTTGTCCAGGATCTATAACTAGTGCCAACCTTAAATAGAATCTCAATCAGATTAATTTGACCTTTTAGACCTTTCTAAGGCCTGATATATGCCAAACAATGTGATAAAAGATTTTCATACTGGATATTATTTTCCTGAAAACAATGAAGTCTTCCCTCAAAAAGGGAACAAAGTTTGATTACAGTCAGGAGGTCTGGGTTTGAGTCCCAGCTCTGTGCTTTTTTACCCATGTGACCTTGACAGCTATTTTAACCAATCTGATTATGAGCTAATTCATCTGAAAAATCAAAAAATCACCTTTCTCTGAAGGTTGTTTTAAAGCTTAAGCAAAGCAATAAGTCCACCTGGAATATAAAAGGCACCTCTTCATTAAAACCTAATACATGTAGTTTATATAGATATTGGGATATGTTTCTCATTCATTTCCATGTTTCATCCTGCACCCTCCTCAACCAAATTATGATGACCCAACATAAGATCTCCCCTTACATCCTGGTTTTATGTTTGCAAAGTTAATGTGTCTCTAATAAGTATACTCCAATACAAAATAAAAAGTTCAAAAGAAAAAAAAAGAAGTTAATGAGTCTCCTCCCCTCAGTATTTGGGAAGGGCAAAAATGCCTAGTTTAGATATGATAGTCCCTGAACACAATGAAGAATTGGTCCTCATATCTCAAAGATGACATCTAACTGGGAGGCAAAGTGAAATACAGAACAGTCCCAAAATAGACCTCCTGGGATAGTTCTACCATGAACCAACTGTGTGGCCTTGGAAAGGTGTTAAAACTCTCTGTGGTTCATATGTTTTGTCTCTACGATGGAGATAATAACAATACCTACCTCTCAAGGTTGAGATAAGCATTAAGTAAGATACACCGCATCAAACAGCTTAGCCTAGTGACTGACAAATCCAATAAATATGTTTTTTCTTAGGTTCCTGAATGTAGAAGCAGGCAGGAGCTTGGACTGCAGTTGGCTCTGCTCATCTTTGTGTGAGATGTGAGGCTGCAAGTTCTCAGTGGCAGCCATGACTCCTAGTTGCTCCCTCGCTGTCTAGATCTGCTATACTAAGCATGCTTTTGTCCTGAAGATCAGAAATGAGAAAGTCTTTGGTCTACCATGGATCTCCTCAGGATCGTCTGGAAGGAAGCTGCTCTTAAGAAACAGTTGAATATTCCCTAGTAGGGGAAAAATACAAGTAGATTTCTAGTTAAACATAAAAGATTCAACACATATTTCCACCCCCTCTCAAAACTCCAGTAAAATGACAGTAAAGCAGAAACTCACAAACACGCACAAAAAAAAGATAAAAGAGAATAAATTTTAATATGCTAATATTTTTGAAGATGAGAAAGGATAATTGCATGACAGACTTACTAGGAAGGAAACGCTGAAATCAAAGACTACTAAGAGGAAATCAAAATGAAGCAAGATGATTTAGGGTCAGGAAGTTCCAAAAAGGCTCAGGAATTTGAGATACCAGATAGCCGTGAGAGCAGAGTTGATGGGTAAGACAAAATAGAGCAGTGTATGTGTATGGAGCAGTCAGTTCCCCTCGTCCTCTTCTTCCACTGGAGCAAACAGAATGAAATTTAAAGACTTGCTGTCTACAGAAGTGGACCACGGGGTTCCTGAACTGGGACCACCAAGTATAGACAGGACGAGAGAGAAACGCTGTGCTGAAAACAAGGCTACTCAAATGAATGTTCATATTTTCCTGTATGGCTCCCAGACTTCTGTCACTGTCTTATTACACTTGCTGAGCAGGATTTGAATGTTTCTTCATTAGAAGCAGGCTGCCACTCCCCTCCCTGACCAAAAAAAAAAAAAAAAAAAAAAGCCCTATAGATAATGACATGATGAAAATCTGACTCCGGTGTGATCACTCCATAATGATGCCTACCATTCAATGCACTCCGTCTGCACCCAGAGTTCAACTTTGAAGAGCTTTATTTAGCCAAAGAAGCCAAGATGTTTGGGAAGTCTCTAATATTAAAGACAGAGATCAAAAGAAATAAAAAGGAGGGGAAGAAGGAAAAGAATAAGAGAAAGAGGGAAATTCCTGGAGCAGAAGAAAACTGAAACTAAGAAACTACAATTTTCATCTTTAGAAGATAAAAAATATTGTACCCACAGAGCAAAAACTGATGAATTTTAAGAAAAAGAATTTGTGGAAATAGACTAATACAATAAGCTTTAAAAGTTGTTGTTTTTAAAAGTCAGTTGAAAGTCTGAAAAATAGAGGAAAATCTAAAATTGTTGGAAAAAGAAATGGAAAATAAGAGAGAAGTATATTAAAAATCAAAGGAGTGAGTGTAAGGGTAGGTTAAAGATGGTCATAAGTTCTTTGCTATTCCTCACACTGAGATGTAGACTTTAAATCCTCTTCTTTTAAAGAAGAGGTCATGGTGACTTGCTTGACCTGTAGAATGTGGTAGATACGGTTTTCTGGGACTTTCACTTACAAGTCCTATCCAGATCGCCTACAACATTATTCTGGAGCCCACTACAATATCAGAGGAAATTCAAGCAGCTCTGTGGAGAGTCCCATGTGGAAAGGTACCAGGGCCTCCATCAACAACCCCCACCAGCTTGCCAGCCCTGTGACTGAGCCATCTTGGAAGTAGGACCTCTAGGCCCATTAGACATGCCAGGTAAAACAGAGATGAAGCTATCTTCACTAAGCTTTGACCAAGTCACAGATTTGTGAGCAAAGTAAATGCTATTATTTTAAGCTGCTTCATTTTGAGGTGGTTTGTTATATACCAGATAGCTGGAACAGGGGCCAACATTTAACTGATAAGAATTTTAGAAAGAGAGATGAAAAAAATAAGAGAAAACAATAGAAGGAAGGAAACTTACAAAATAATAAAATAAGAAAAATTCCCAGTACTGAATCTCTAGATTTAAACAAAAAGGAAAACAAAATACCGAGTGGCCAACACAATGCATTAAAAAATACTTATTCCAAGGTACGTCATCATACAATTTCAGAAAATGCTAGAGAAAATCCTAAAACTTCCAAAGAGAGGGAGAGGTTGGGGTGAGAGAGTCACATATTAATATCAGAAATCAAAGTGTTCCTAATACTAGTGCTGGAAGCTAGATGACAATAAAACAATGCTTCATTGTCATTGGGAAAAAGTTTAACCCAGAACTTCATTCTGTCAAACTATTCATTAACTGTGAGTGGAAAATAAAGATGTCACTTTTTTTTTTTTTTTTTTTTTTTTTTTTTGGTGGTTTAGTCGCTAAGTCGTGTCTAACTCTTGCGACCCCATGGACTGGAACCCGCCAGGCTCCTCTGTCTGGGATTTTCCAGGCAAGAATACTGGAGTGGATTGCTATTTCCTTCTCCAAGATGTCACTTTTTACAGACACGTTCTTGAAGATTTATTCTACAGGAAGAGTGTAAACCAAGAATAAAGAAGTCCTGAGCTCCAAGATAGAGAAGGGAAGGCTCTCCCAGGAGAGGATGAAAGGCAACCTCCTTGTGAGCTGAGCAACTGGCCCAGAGGTGAGCAATCCAGTTCAGGGAATGGAGGACTCTAGGGGGACAGGCGGGAAAAGGAATAAGTCCCCTGGTGGTGTGAGCACATTGAGGAGTTTTGTAGCTTGGTAAGTGATTTAGGTTTCAGTGACTGAAAGGCAAATGAATAATTAAGCAAAAATAAAATGTTAAAGAAACCAACAATTCTAAGAAAAGTAAAATATTATAGAAAAGGGAAATATAAATACTATACTCAACAGACTCCGATATGATGATGTCTTCAGTTCAGTCACTCAGTCGTTTCCGACTCTCTGAGACCCCATGAACCGCAGCACACCAGGCCTCCCTGTCCATCACCAGCTCCCGGAGTCCACCCAAACCCATGTCCATGGAGTCGGTGATGCCATCCCATCTCATCCTCTGTCATCCCCTTCTCCTCCTACCCTCAATCTTTCCCAGTATCAGGGTCTTTTCCAATGAGTCAGCTCTTCATATCAGGTGGTCAAAGTATTGGACTTTCAGTTTTAGCATCAGTCCTTCCAATGAACACCCAGACTAATCTCCTTTAGGATGGACTGGTTGGATCTCCTTGCAGTCCAAGGGACTCTCAAGAGTCTTCTCCAACACCACAGTTCAAAAGCACCAATTCTTTGGCACTCAGCTTTCTTCACAGTCTAACTCTCACATCCATACATGACCACTGGAAAAACCATAGCCTTGACTAGATGGAACTTTGTTGGCAAAGTAATGTGCCTGCTTTTTAATATGCTGTCTAGGTTGGTCATAACTTTCCTTCCAAGGAGTAAGCATCTTTTAATTTCATGGCTGCAGTCACCATCTGCAGTGATTTTGGAGCCCCCCAAAATAAAGTCAGCCACTGTTTCCCCATCTATCTGCCATGAAGTGATGGGACCGGATGCCATGATTTTAGTTTTCTGAATGTTGAGCTCTAAGCCAACTTCTTCACTCTCCTCTTTCACGTTTCTTCTTCACTTTCTGCCATAAGGGTGGTGTCATCTGCATATCTGAGGTTATTGATATTTCTCTCGGCAATCTTGATTCCAGCTTGTGCTTCTCTAAATGGTCATAATAAAGTAAACTTAAGCTATTGAACCCATCATTGTGAAAGTGTGATATGGATTATACTGTAAGAATGTGGGAAGGAAAGTGTGCGTGTAGGGGGAGTAGGGGGCTGTTTAAGAGAGCTGTATCATTTCCTGCATGGAAAGAAATTGTTAGCTAAGATCTTAAACTGAAAAAATCAATAGAAAGCAACCTAAGCATATTATTTGAATAAAAGGCAATACATTTATACTTAGGCCTATATGACTTATACATTCTTTCTTGAGAGAGAATTTGTTCATGGAAAGCATGACCAGGACTGCGGTGAGGCAAGCAAGGTGACTAGGGCTCAAAATTTAAGTGCTCAACCCTGAGAGTGTGGGCCTCCTTACATTTTAAGTCCTAGGCCCCCTCACTTGACTCACCCTAGTCCTGGCCCTAGGGAAGTTCTTCCTATATACTGTATAGTATTCCTCTGTATACTATAAAAGTGGTGGTAGAAAGAGCAAATGAGAGAAATGATGAAGAAATGAAAAAGGTGGAAGAGAGGAGGCTTGGGGCTGTGTACATCACATCCTAATGGATGGACTGAAACTTTAAATCAAATCTGAACAGACAAGCAGGCTTTTCAAAACAGAGAAAAGAAAGGAGTTCTAGGTTCAACGAACAAATTCAAAGGAACAAAGGCAGGTGTGGGAAGTTGGGGAAAATGAATATGATGGCATGGATGAAAGGGGACAAGCAGAATTCAGGGGGACCTCATTACAGATCACAGATTCTAAAGCACTGCTTTGGATTCTTAATGGGTGGTTAGATTCTTGAAAAAGAACTGGCTTCTGAAATGGAAGAAACTAACTTAAGAACACCCTACAGTTGACTGCCTTTCTCTCTAAAGGTTTCAGTTTCTCAGCTTCGGTTGGTTGATAGTGCTGGCGACAAGAGGTGCTGGCATCAAGGGTGATAGATGAGCATAGGCAATGCTTCCACTCAGAATTGCTTTAATATGAGTTTGCACAGTGGGGCCAGTGGTGTGGTCACACCACCAGGGAACTTACTAGCAAAGTTGCAAGTCTGCAATTTTGTCTGCTGATACAAGGAAAGCATAAGCTGTTAGGTACCATGAGGCTCCCCCTACTCCAAAGCCAAGTTCCCTCAAGTTCCTGGGAAATAGATTAGGAAGCTTAAGCAGGAGAGGTTGAGAGTCTGTGACGGCTGAGATATCACTGTTAAAGCAAACAAACATTTAGCCCAAGATCCTCTAAAGAAATGGTAGGGAATGTTTTGTTTGCCTATTGACTGGCTTAGCATAATATTTTTTCAATCTTGGTCCTGTATCAATTTCTGACAGCACAATTGAAGCCTAATGCAGGAGTATATTGTCTACAGGACCAGCCAAGGAAATTGGGAGCTTGGTCAGAAGCTGTAAATATCCTCTTGGTATTTCAATTTGTTTACTCTGAAGTGCTCTCTCAGGGGCTGAAAGGGTTCTGGGACACACTGGCACCAAGTTTGCAGTGGGAAAGATCAGTTGCTGAGATAAGAGTTGGGGTCCGCCTCAAGACATGCCATGAAAAAAGATCTGATTTAGCCATTAAATCCCTCAAAAGGGTGGTGAGTAGGACTATAACAATGGGGTATTCAGAAGAACACTTGGTAGGCAGGAAAGGGATGTTCAAACACAAATGCAACAGAGATTTAGGCAACTTAAGTGTCACTCCCTTTTCTTCCAGGGACACTGATTGAACTTCAGCAAGAAGACTACAGAAGTAGATTGCTACTTTCCGTGACCCAAGAGATAGTGCAGGCTAAACTTTAAAACCAGAAGACAGCAAAATCTGCTAAAATGGGTCCCCAGCAAACATTTAGTCCTGGTTCACATGGTTCACTGTGGGTGGTCCAGGCTGGACTTAGGGGGAGTGAGCTCACTGATCTTGTTTTTAAATGTCTTAATGGACCTGACTACTCCAGGAGCAAGTTCATTAGAAAATAGAAAAGGAGAGAGAGAGAGAAGAGGTGACACTACACAAATATACAGGAAAAAAATATGTGCACAAGCACATATAGAGAGAGAATCCTGAAGAAATCTTCACCAAGATTTACAGAGAATGAGAGAAGGATTCACACATCCCCTTGTAGGTGGTCCACTAAAAGTTCAAGAGATACTCTGAAACTAACTACACACACACACACACACACACACACTCATGCATACACGCACACACCAAGAACTAAATTAAAGGGACTCTACAGTGTCTGCAATTCTTCAGTCTGAAATCTCTTGTTTGTATTTAGTGTGGAGTGTTTTCCCTGAAGGATATCCTGTTTGAGATTAGTATTGGCTTGTTCCTCTTAACATCCGTAAAGAAACATCCAGAAAAACTAAATAAACCCCCACCCCTCCAAGAGCATGCCAAGTGATTTGTCTAGAGAACATCAGAGAGAAAGTTACATGAACAAAGACATATTCTCATCTCATCCTGCAGATTTCTGCTATAACCCAGAGTCCCTGACTATCTTCCCAGAAGGAGAAGGAATCTTGATCCCATTGCTGGTAAAGTGGCATTGGAATCATACCAACCTGAGACCAGGTTTAGCTATTGGATGACCTTGAGAAAATCTGTGCCTCAGTTTCCTTGCCTGTAGAATGTGAGTAAATGTTTATCTCATGGGGCCACTGGAAGAATCAAATGAGCAAATGTATATAAAAGCATCCTGTAGTTTATAACAAACTAACCACATAATTATTATGCATAAATTTCCCATCAGCCTGAAGATATATTGACCTCATAAAATTAATTCACAATTGAAAAAATAAAATGAGTGGAAATATTCATTTTATCATTTAACTCAGCAATAGTGTGTTGTTGTTTTTTTTTTTTAGTTTGAAAATGTATTTTTTTTCCATTTATTTTTATTAGTTGGAGGCTAATTACTTTACAATATTGTAGTGGTTTTTGCCATACATTAACATGAATCAGCCATGGATTTACATGTATTGCCCATCCCGATCCCCTCTCCCACCTCCCTCTCCACCCGATCCCTCTGGGTCTTCCCAGTGCACCAGGCCCGAGCACTTGTCTCATGCATCCAACCTGGGTTGGTGATCTGTTTCACCCTAGATAATATACATGTTCCGATGCTGTTCTCTCGAAACATCCTACCCTCGCCTTCTCCCACAGAGTCCAAAAGTCTGTTCTGTACATCTGTGTCTCTTTTTCTGTTTTTCATATAGGGTTATCGTTACCATCTTTCTAGATAGTGTATTCTTTATATGATAAAAATAACGTGTTATCATGGTCAGACTTAAAATATCAAATTTCTTAACCAATCTTTCTGTTGCTTCTTTTGGCAACCATATATTGATGGCACATTAGTGATACAATACCAAATGCCCTAAACACTGTACATAGAGTGGAAATTAATAATGAAAGAGACAGATTCTATGTGACCTAAAGTTGGACACACTATTTTGATGGTTCTACCTCCTTCATGTCTCTGACTTCTCATTCTGCTCCAATCATTAACTTGGATTTTCAGCAAAACTTACCTGGACTACTATAGTAACCTTTCTAACCACTGTCTCTTCTTTCAGTTTTCTGTGTTTCATTTCACGGGGATAAAGTTGGACAACACATTTATTGTCTACTACCTCATTCTCTTCATTATTCCTCTTGATATCTATGCTGTTTATTTAACAACTTTCACTTTCCTGAATCATGCTCTCTATCTCTGAAATGAACCTTGAAATCCCTGTCACCTTTGCTTGTCAAGTCATAGGTCAGGTGCCCCCTCCTTTGGGAAGTGTTTCTAATACTTCCATATCATCCATCCACTCCCAACTACTGAAAGGGGCCTGTCCTATGTGATCTGTGGGTATTTCTTTTATCATAAAGCTGACTACTTAGCATTACCACTGTTTATTTGCAGATTTTTTTCCTGCTATATTTTGACCATCTTAAGGAGGGGAATTATGTCTAATATCTTTTTGTATATCTGAGACCTGGTACAGTGCCTGGCATAGATAGGTCTATCGCATGTTTACTGTGAATAGACAATGGGCAAAAGAACAAACTCTGAGAGCTGAAATGAGTGCCAAATGATCAGTTTGCTTGTCTGGGGCTTTTAAAGGTAAGCTCAGGCAACTCTCCTTTCAGGGTGCTTTTGTTTTTCAATTGGCATATAGTTGCTTTACAATGCTGTGTTGCTTTCTGCTATACAACAAAGAGAATTAGCTATATGTATACATATATCCCCTCCCTCTTGGGTCTCCCTACCACCCCCCAGCCCACCCCTCTAGGTCACCAAAGAGCACTGCACTGAGCTCCTTGTGCTACACGGTAGGTTCCCACTAGCTATCTGTTTCACACATGGTAGTGTACAAGCCGGCTTAAAACTCAACATTCAGAAAACCGAGATCATGGCATCCAGTCCCATCACTTCATGGCAAACAGATGGGGGAAAAGTGGAAACAGTGGCAGATTTTATTTTCTTGGGCTCCAAAATCACTGCAGATGGTGATTTCAGCCATGTAATTAAAAGATGGTTGCTCCTTGGAAGGAAAGCTAAGACCAACCTAGACAGCATATTAAAAAGCAGAGACATCACTTTTCTGACAAAGGTCCATGTAGTCAAAGCTATGGTTTTTCCAATAGTCATGTATGGATGTGAGAACTGGACCATAAGGAAGGCTGAGCACCGAAGAACTGATGTTTTCAAATTGTGATACTGGAGAATACACTTAAGAGTCCCTTGGACAGCAAGGAGATCAAACCAGTCAATCCTAAAGGAAATCAACCCTGAATATTCATCAGAAGGACTGATGTTGCAACTGAAGCTCCAATACTCTGGCCACCTGGTGTGAACTGCTGACTCATTGGATAAGATCCTGATGCAGGGAAAGATTGAGGGCAGAAGGAAAAGGAGGTGACAGAGGATGAAATTGTTGGATGACATTGTCGACTCAATGGACATGAGTCTGAGCAAACTCAGGGAGATAGTGAAGGACAGGGAAGCCTGGCATGCTGCACCCCTTGGGGTCACAAATAGTCATACATGACTTAGCAACTGAGAAACAAGTGTGTAAACAGCAGTCCCAGTCTCCCTGTTCATCCCAGTTCCCAGCCCCTCCCCGTGTCCACAAGTCCATTTTTTACATTTTCATCTATTCTTACCATGTGCCCAGCAATCCCACTACTGGGCACATATGCTGAGAAAATCATAATTCAAAAAGAAACATGCACCCGAATGTTCACTGAAGCACTATTTACAATAGCTAGGACATGGAAGCAACCTAAATATCCATCCACAGATGAATGGATAAAGAAGACATGGCACATATGCACAGCAAAATACTACTCAGCGTTAAAAAGGAATGAAGTTGGGCCATTTGTAGAGTTGTGGATGACCTTGGAATCTCTCATACAGAATGAATTAAGTCAGAAAGAGAAAAGCAAGTATTGTGTATTAATGCATATATGTGGAATATAGAAAATGGTACAGGCAAACCTATTTTCAGGGTGCTTTTAAATTGCAGATTTGGCTGAGGCAGGTGATGAGCTAGATGGTACCTGCTATCCACATGGTCCTTTTTCTCTAGGCCTGAAGCTGGAGGGGTGGGAAGAGCTATTTCTTTAGAAAAGGAAAAAGCATAATGAAAGGAAAGTAACTGCCATTGACCACCTACCACATCCCCAGGACTGTGGCAGGCAATCTAAATATATGATTTTGTCTTCACGATAATCCCATGAGTTTGGTGGTTTTAATCGCCCTTCTACAGATGAAAAAACTGGAAACTGAGCACTTAATTAACTTCCCCAAGTCACAAAATTCCTAAATGACAAAGTCAGAACTTGAACCAGTTCTCTGGGGCTCCTTTTTATATGCTTCTCCAAGTGCAGGATGAGTAATTTCACAATTAAGCGGTGTGTGGTTTTTGCAAAGCAAGAATGTATACATATGGCACATTTTCTTGGAGCCATTTTACTTAAATATTTTGGGGAAGATACTTACATTTATATTTAAAACCCACAAAATTAAGTACTGGATGCGTATAAATGTTTAAGATAAAGAGAAACATGCAGTGTCCAGATTTAGGGCCAGTTGCTTTGGCTGCTTCTAGGTTCTGTACTTCCACACACTGGGGTCATGATAGCCACTGCCTGGAAACATCTGAGGAGCTCTGGACTGCTGTCAAGAAAGCAGAAGATGCCTGTCAAGAGCAAGAAGAAGGCCAATGATACATTGCCCTCCCGACTGTGGGACTGCTGCCAAAAACACTCCAGCTGTGACACACATGGTCCTGGAAGGAAAAACAAAACAGCAGAAGCTCATCTGCAGACTTAGCGGCTTAAACTTGTCCAAGAAGACATCTCGAAATCCTGAACACAGAACAGGACATCTCTCCTTCCTGACTGAGCAGCAGACTCAGCTCAGCGATGTGCAGTCTGCCCAAGGAGACTGAGGAAGTCTAGTTGTGTCTGGGACATCCAGAATGAGGACACTGAGGAGAAAATGTTGAAATGCCACTTTTCCAGCTGAATGCAGACGCCCAGTTAGCCAATGATCTTCTGCTGGAGTTCCTCCTCAATTTATATTTCATTGGTCATAATCTTTGAACTGAGTCACAAAAGTGTTGAGCAAACCTAAGATTTTAATTATAATTCACACCTAAAAAGCATATGCCATAATAAGTCTACATTCAGATACACATTTTTTTCCACATTTTAGCATCTGACATTGCCACATCTCTTAAAATCAATGATGTGTCATAATCTGTTAGGCTGTATTGGCTTTAGTTTTTCTTTCTTAGTGTCACATTAAGTAATGTGTTTCATCATCCACGGCTTCTTGGAGTCTAATAATACACTGAACTTTTACTACAGGTTTCCATATAAACACTTACATATATGCAAGTTTAATGAGTTTTATATACAATCTGTTGAAATTTGTCTTCTTAGGAAATCTTCAAATGAAAGGAACTGTCCTGGTTAAGCCAGAAAAAGAGCCCCTTTTACATAGAAAAGTTGCATGAAGATTCACTGGTGTCTCTGTAGCATATGGCAGATCAGTAAACAATAAATAGATGAAGATATTAATATAAGGTACGGTGTAAGTATTACAGTGTATCTTATGCGTATTTCAATTAGCTTCATTCAACTAAATGACAAGAACCTGGAGTGGCAATAATAAAATTATTATTACTGTGGGGCTTCCCTGGTGGCACCAGTGGTAAAGAATCTGCCTGCAATGCGAGAGACCCAGGTTTGTCCCTGGGCTGGGAAGACCCCTGGAGAAGGGAATAGAAACCCACTCCAGTATTCTTGCCTGGGCAGAGGAGCCTGGTGATCTACAGTCCATGTGGTCGCAAAGAGTCAAACACAATGGAAGTGACTTGGAATGTGCACACACCAATAATAAAATCTTACATAATTATTTTACCCAGTAAATAATATAAATGTATAACTTTGATAAATTTTAATACAAATATGTAAAAAAAATATGTAAAACTTAAATTAAGCTATATTTAGAATTAAATGAGTTAATAACTATAAACATATTAATTAAAAAGTATATAAATTTATTAACTGAGCACTTGACACAAAGATGTGGAAAAAGAATAAAAAGAAAATACTAGGCAAAGTAAAACATAGATATCAATAAATAAAACTAAAGGAATAAATTGATTACTTACAAACAAAAAAGATTAAAATACATGCATGATCTGGGTCTTTGAAAAAGAAACATAGTTAAAATGAATATTAAAATAGGTAAATCACTGTAGGCATCAAGACTCATCAAGACAAAAAGTGAGAAGGAATAAGAATAGAAAAGCAACCGTAGAAGGGAAAATGACAATAAGTATAAGAAATAGTTGCAAGGTCTACACAAAACCTGCAAGAAATGGACTCTTCATGAAAAATAAAAACTGCCAAAAATTACTTAAGAGAGGGAAAAAATTAAATAGACCAACTGTGAAAGTTGTCAAAAAGCACCAGAGTTTTATAAATGATTACAGAGTAGAGAGTGAGAAGTAAGATTCCATATTACTATTATGCAGCCATCATAATAATAAGACAAATATCTGGCAAAGTTAGTATCTAAGACTCACTCTGTGCTTAGTCGCTCAGTGGAGTGACCTATCCCTTCTCCAGGGGATCTTCCCTACCCAGGAATCAAATCAGGATCTCAGGCATTGCAGGCAGATTCCTTACCAGCTGAGCTACCAGGGAAGATTCACTCTAATTGACATGTATCAGTGCAAAAATATAAAATAAATATTGCAGAGAATTTAGCAACACAGTGTGTAATAATACTTCAAACTTATCTAAGGATTGTTCAGAAATCCAAGAATAGATCAATGTTAAGAAATATGCTCTTACAAGTCATCACAATAACAAGTAAAGGGCCACAAAACATACACTGTTTTCAATAGATGCTCATGAATACTCCTTTAATGTGAAAAAAAAAAGATCTCATACTATACTACCCACTTAATGATAAACTACCCACTTAATGATAAATGATAAATATTCTTTAAGCTAGGAAGGCTATTATCACCACCTTTATGTAACTTCTTTCTGGCAATACTTCCCAAAGCAGTCTGACACACACACACACAGATGTGATTCAGAAATTTTAAAAAATAGAAAAGGAAAAATGATCTTTATTTATAAATAATGTGATTTATACTTTGAAAGCTTAAAAATTCTAATGAAAAGCATCTTCTAAAAGTAAGAGAATTCAGTAAGTGGTTGATAACTTAAGAAAAAAATTATTAGAAAACATAGTGGAAATTGTAAAACCTAATTTATAATAGCAAATGAAAGATTAAAATATTCAGGAATATGCTTAAGAAGAACTGTGCAGGACTTTTATTACAAAATGTTAAAGCTCATCTAAAGAACATGTAAGACTGGAACACTGAATATTTAAAATAAACCAATTTCTCTAATCTATAAATTTATGGTAATCTGATCAAATCCAATAACATCACAAAAATGATTTATCTGATAACATAAATATGTGAGAATAGACATGGAGATTTTAAAACAAAACAAAAAAATAAATGAACATTAGTAAAATATTATTTTAAAATTATAAAGTTACATTAATTTAAACTATTTAGTGTTAGGACTGAAAAGACAAGTAACTAAACTCAACATTCAGAAAACTAAGATCATGGCATCTGTCCTATCACTTCATGGCAAATAGATGGGAAAACAGTGGAAACAGTGACAGATTTTATTTTGGGGGGCTCCAAAATCACTGCAGGTGGTGACTGCAGCCTTGAAATTAAAAGATGCTTGCTCCTTGGAAGAAAAGTCATGACCAACCTAGACAGCATATTAAAAAGCAGAGACATTACTTTGTCAACAAAGGTCTATCTAGTCAAGGCTATGGTTTTTCCAGTGGTCATGTATGGATGTGAGAGTTGGACTGTGAAGAAAGCTGAGCGCCAAAGAATTAATGCTTTTGAACTGTGGTGTTGGAGAAGAGTCTTGAGAATCCCTTGGACTGCAAGGAGATCCAACCAGTCCATCCTAAAGGAGATCAGTCCTGGGTGTTCATTGGAAGGACTGATGTTGAAGCTGAAAGTCCAATACTTTGGCCACCTGATGTGAAGAGCTGACTCATTGGAAAAGACCCTGATGCTGGGAGAGATTGGGGGCAGGAGGAGAAGGGGATAACAGAGGATGAGATGGTTGGATGGCATCACCAACTCAATGGACATGAGTGTGAGTAAACTCTGGGAGTTTGTGTTGGACAGGGAGGCCTGGCGTGCTGCGATTCATGGGGTCGCAGAGTCGGACACGACTGAGCGACTGAACTGACTGACTGACAATGACTCAAAAAATATACCAAAATATTTATGGATATATAGTGGGAAATATATACAAATTATTCTAGTGGAAAATATATCAAATATTCATAATGCAGTATAACTATCAACTTATTTAGAAAAAATAATAAATCTAGATGGCTACCCTAAGACTTACTCAAAAATAAATTCCAGATGTAAGATAGATTAAAACATTTTTTAACATATACTAATAGAAATATAGTTACTTTTAAAAATTAATCTTATAGTGAAAGAGTCCCTTCTGATGATGGTATAAAACCCAGAGACCATATATTTAAAAGAATAATAAGTATGGTAATAAAAAATACATTGAGCAAAAATACCACAAGCAAATATTTAAAATAACAGCACATTGGAAAATATTTATAACACTTTTGACACCAAAGCTAATATCCTTATAATAAGAACTCTTAAAATGTCTTTATTAAAAAGAGACACATCCTCTATTAAAAAATGGTAAAGGACATGGATCTGAGAGTAAAGAGGCAATTAAATGACAAAAACACGTAAAAAATACTCAACCTCACTAGTCATTAAAAAATTCACACTGAAAAATACTGGGATACCATTTTCATCTCAAAAGTAATTTGGTGATGAGTATGGCAGGGGATGGCGAAGTTCTGCTAAATTGGTTGATAGGAATAAATATTGGTACAATTCCTTTGGAAGGGCAATCTCTATCAAACTATAAAATGCGTATATCCCTTGTGTCAGTTACTGAATTTCTAGGAATTCACCCTGCAGATACACTCTGATGTGTGTAAATAGAAAGGTACATAGGTATTTGTGACAGCATTGTAGCCATAACCAAAAGTCAGAAAATAAGTCAAATATCTTCAGTAAGGAACACTTAGACTGTGATATACACACATACTGTGAAGCATTATTCAGCCAAAGAGTAAGCTAGGTCTACACAGAGTGATATGGGAAAATGTCCGAGGTACATTATGTGATAAAGCAAGCAAGATACAGAACATTGCTTAGCACAAGTCCATTTGTAATTTTTTTTCAGAGGGGTGGGATGGGGAGGGAGGTGGGAGAGGGGTTCAGGATGGGGAACACATGTACACCCATGGCTGATTCATGGCAATGTATGACAAAACCACTATTTAAAAAAAAATTTAAAAAAAGCATACACATATGTGTGCAGATGCTCACCTACACAGGGAAAATCTCTGAAAGGCTAGGCAAGAATGTCAAACCTGGTGACCTGAGAGGAGCAGGACAAGGAAAAAAGGAAGGTGTTTTCCTCTCTCATCGTATACCCTTCTGTACTACATGTGTTCATAGTGATGGTGATTTTTTAAAACTTTCTGAAACTAATTTTTTTTTTACTTTAGATTTTTTAAATGTATTTCTTTTTTATAGAAGGATATTTGTTCTACAGAATTTTGTTGTTTTCTGTCAAACCTCAACATGAATCAGCCATAAGTATACATATACCCCCTCCCTTTTGAGCCTCCCTCCCATCTCCCTCCCCATCCCACCCCTCTAGGCTGATACAGAGCCCCTGTTTGAGTTTCCTGAGCCACACAGCAAATTCCCGTTGGCTATCTACATCATCAAAAAGTCTACAAACAATAAATGCTGAAGAGGGTGTGGTTAAAAGGGAATGCTCTTGCACTGTTGATGAGAATGTAAATTGATACAGTCACTATGGAAGAAGGCAAGGAGATTCCTTTAAAAACTAGGAATAAAACTACCATATGACCCAGCAATCCAACCCCTGGACATATACCCTGAGGAAACCAAAATTGAGAAAGACACATGTATCCCATTGTTCACTGCAGCACTATTTACAACAACTAGAACATGGAAGCAACCTTGACGTCCATCAACAGATGAATGGATAAAGAAGTTGTGGTACATATACACAATGAAACTAATTTTTTTTTTAATTTTTACCTTACATTGGAGTATAGTTAATTTACACTGTGTTAGTTTCAGGAGTACAGCAAAGTGATTCAATTATACATATACATATACCCATACTTTTCAGATTCTTTTTCCATATAGGCCATTACACAATAATGATTAGAGCTCCCTGTGCTATACAATAGATCCTTATGGATTATTTTATGTATAGTAGTGTATATATGTCAATCCCAAACTCCTAATTTATCCCTCTCCCCCACCTTTCCCCTTTGGTAACCGTAAGCTTGTTTTCTGCAACTGTGAATCTCTTTCTGTTTTGGAAATAAATTCATTTTTTTAGATGCCACATATAAATGATATCATATGATATTTGTCTTTCTCTGCCTGTTTTGCTTCCCTTAGTAAGATAATCATCCATGTTGCTGAAAATGGCATTATTTCATTCTTTTCCAAGGCTGAGTAATATTCCATTGTATATAAATAACACATTTTCTTTACCCATTCTTCTGTTGATGGACATTAAGATTGCTCCCACGTCTTGCCTATTGTAAATAGTGCTGCAGTGAACAATGGGGTACATGGATCTTTCCAAAATATGGTTTTCTCCAGATATATGCACAGGGGTGGGATTGCTAGATCATATGATAGGTCTGTTTTCAGTTTCTTTAAGGAACCTCTGTACTATTCTCCGTGGTGGTTGTACTAATTTACATTCCCACCAACACACCCTCTCCAGAATCTGTTGCTTGTAGTCTTTTTGATGATGGCCATTCTGACTGATGTGAGGTGATACCTCACACCATGTGCATTTTTCTAGCAATTAACGTTGTTGAACATCTTTTCATGTGCCTTCTGGCCATCTGTATGTCTTCTTTGGAAAATGTCATTTAGATCTTCTACCCATTTTTTGATTGGGTTTCCTTTTTTTATATTTAGCTACAAGAACTGTTTGAATATTTTGGAGATTAATCCTTTGTCGGTCACATTGTTGGCAAATATTTTCTCCAAGTCTGTGCTGTGCAAACTATTTTAAGTATAATTAGGTCCCATTGGTTTATTTTTGTTTTTATTTCCATTGGACTAGGCGGCAGGTCCAAAAATATCTTGCTATGATTTATGTCAAAGAGTGTTCAGCCTATGTTTTTCTCTAACAGTTTTATAGTATCTGGTCTTACATTTAAATCTTCAATCCATTATGAATTTATTCCTGTGTGTGATGTTAAAGAATATTCTAGTTTTATTCTTTTACATGTAGCTGTCCAGTTTTCCCAGCATCATTTACTGAAGAGGATTTTTTCCCCATTATATATTCTTGCTTCATTTGTCATAGATTAATTGACCACTAATTGTGTGGGTTTATTTCTGGGATTTCTGTCCTGTTCCATTGATCTATATTTCTATTTTTGTACCAGTTTCATACTGCTTTGATTACTGTAGCTTTGTAGTACAGTCTGAAGTCAGGGAGCCTGCTTCCTCCAGTTCCATTTTTCTTTCTTAGGATTGCTTTGGCTATTTAGGGCCTTTTGTGTTTCTAATCAAATTTTTAAAATTGTCTGTACTACTTCTGTGAAAAATGTCATTGATAATTTGATAGGGATTGCACTGAATCTGTGTATTGCCTTAGGTAGTAGTTTTTACAGTATTGATTCATCTAATTCAGGAAAATGGTATATTTTTCCATCTGTGTCATCTTTGATTCCTTTCATTAGCATTGTATAGTTTTCAGAGTACACCACTTTACTGATAAGGAAACTGGGCTTTGAAAAGATTAAATAACTCTTTGAGGCTCACTCTGTCATGGCCAGGATTTGAGTTTCATTGAGATCTGTCTGACTTCAAACCCACAATACAGTCCTGAACACTGTCCTCCAATTCTTCACAACTGATCAGGACACTGCAAGATCATTCTCTCTCTCAGTCTCAGCAGGCTCTGGCAGGGAGCAGATTCACAAGGATTATCTAATGAATGAATAAAAGGCTCATGGATCTAATAAATTATTCATGGGTCTTAGTTCATCACAATAATTAGGTAAAATTTAGAAAACACCTAGTAAGGAAACAATAAGACCTTCACCTAAATTCTCTTATTTTTTCTTTTACATTTATCAAAATAAAGCATACTTTTCTTTTTTTTCTTTTCCCCATTTATTTTTATTAGTTGGAGGCTAATTACTTTACAATATTGTAGTGGTTTTTGTCATACACTGACATGAATCAGCCATGGATTTACATGTATTCCCCATCCCGATCCCCCCTCCCACCTCCCTCTACCACCCGATTCCTCTGGGTCTTCCCAGTGCACCAGACCCGAGCACTTGTTTCATGCATCCAGCCTGGGCAGGTGATCTGTTTCACTCTGGATAATATACATGTTTTGATGCTGTTCTCTCGAAACATCCCACCCTCGCCTGATTAGCACTATCTTGTTTTATGGCATAAGTCAGCCAGCTCACATTCCCCAGGCTATCCGCGTGTATAAACTCACATACTCAGTTTTAACCAATGGAATGGTAGGGAAAGTGATGAATGCTACATTCTGGACTTGAATATCAACAAATATTTTAATATGTCTTAGAAAATCAATAACATTTATATTGTTCTATGAGTTTGAGTAAACTCTGGGAGTTGGTGATGGACAGGGAGGCCTGGTATGCTGCAGTTCATGGGGTTGCAAAGAGTCAGACACGACTGAGAACTGAACTAAACTGACTTATAGGATTTTATAGAGCTAATTTTTTTCTTTATAACCCCAAAATGCTATTCCATTATCTTTTAGCATTTAATGTTACAGATGAGAAGTTTAGTATTTTCCTGATTATTTTCCCATTGTAAGTAACTTGTTCTTTCTTTCTGGAAGATTGTAAGAGTTACATCATCTTGGGATTTCAGATTTTATCAAAATATTGCCTGCTGAAAGTTATTTGTTATCAGTCCTGCTTTAAATTTGATAAATCCTTTTAATCTGCAAAGTCAGATCTGTCTTCATCTCAGGATACTCTCTCTCCTTATTACTTGTTAGGGCATTAATTCTCTTCCTAATTCCTTTGTGAACTGCTGTTTTTCACATGTTGAGTCTTTGAAATACTTCTCCCCAAATTTCTTTCTCCTCAGAACATCTTTCTTTAAGTCCGTTCTCAAGGCTTTGAGATATTTCTCCCACTTGCCTCCACAGTGACCATCCTCTTCTTCAGTCTGCTAAATTGTTGAATTGAGAAATCATGTGGTTTACCTCTATGTTTTTGGTGCACTCAAGACTCCTACTGTGTCCCTGTCAGCTTTAGTTCAGACTGTCACCAGTCATGCTCCAGTAAGCCATTCATGGAAAGGTTTCTACTAGTTCTGACTCATCTCTTTCTCTTCTGACTTCTAAGACCACTTAGTTCAGTTTTCATTTCATTTTGTCTATTCACTTATGTTAAGACTGATATTGGAGTCTCCTAACTGGTTTCAGGCACACAAATGTGGGGGAAATATTTTCTATCCCCCAAAGAATGGCCATTTATAAACTGTTCTGCCCATAGTCCGAGTCCCCGGTCAGGAAAGAAGACTCCTCGAAACAATGCAACTTGCAATAGGGGAATTTATTACTGACTCGAGCCAGGGCCTCCTGCCCTCACCAAGGGTGTGAGGACGAAAAGGCCCGGAGCCCCAGTTCTCTCGGGTATTTATTAGGTCAAAAAGCAGCAGGTAGTTGGCGCAAGCAGATTGGTTACACAGCGGGTAGTTGGCGCAAGCGGATTGGTTACACAGTTGCAAGGTAATTTTTGTTGGCCCAATCCTTCGTGGGCTTTCAGCTTTCCCCTGATAGGTTCCATTTTTCTTGCTAGGCATATGTTGGTTGGCTGGCTCCAGGTGGCTTGATAATTATGTTACCCCGGGAAACCAGGCCTACTCCTAATCTAGGCTGCCTGTCATGGCGTTAGCCGTGACAGCCTCACATAAACCAGCAGATTGTCAGTTGCCTGATATGAAGGGTGCTTCCACATCCTAGCACAAGGTAGCTCCATACACCTTGCTCTAAGGGCCAGGGCAGAACCAGCTCCTGCTTGACTTCATGGGGACCAATAAACCAGACACTCTGGAGGTCGATGTCACCCGTTCCCTCAGAACAACGTTTTCTCAGAATTCTCCATGCAGACCTTTCCTTATTCTGATGAGGCAATCACCTTTCCAGCTCTGTTTCTGTTCTTGAGAAATAAAGCCCTCTGCCCAAAGTTCCCTCCTCAACTCAGCCTCAACACTCCCCCACCTAGATCAGGAGAAGGAGAAGTTGGGAGTTGAGAGTGAAGGAGAAGAAGGCTGAAGCTAGATGACCATCTTCCCAGAATCAAACTCCTCTGTGTTCTTATAAACTGTCTTATTTCTGTTCTTACGTGAAAGGGAAAGAAAACAATAGTCAAGCCAGGACTTAGAGAATGAAATAGCATCATTCAATAACCGGCAAGAATCATGATCATGATGTCGGAGAAAAAAATCCTGTGTTGGAAAATAGACAACCTGCTCACTGGCTTAGGGACCCTTGCAAGAGGCCTCACGGCCCTGAACCTCAATTTTCCCTATGTTACATGCAGATGTTAGACTCTGCTATGGACAGAATATTTTTGTCTTCCCAAATTCAAATATCAAAGCCTAATCCCCAGTGTGATGGTGTTTGAAGGAGCAGACTTTGACATTATGTAAGTCATCAGAGTGGAGCGCTCTTGAATGGGATTAGTGCCCCTACAAGAAGAGACACAGGTACAATCTCTCTTGGCCATGTGAGGATACAGGAAATAGGTGACTGTCTATGCGCTGGGAAGCAGGCCCTCCCAAAGCACCTGACCTGCCAGTAGCTTGATCTCACACTTCCCAGCCTTCAGAATTATGAGAAATAACTACTATTTAAGCCACCAGTCTATGAACTTTAGTTATAGCAGCCTGAACTGAGACAGAGTTATCCCCAAGGCCTAGTCCAGCAGTAAAACCCTCTGAGTCTCTTAATTTTCTGAAATTACTTACAGTCACAGAAAGTTTTGCTAAGGAAAAAAAGTTTTGTAATAAATTTCAACATGGGTTTGAGAAGTGGTTATGTCTTGCAAGCCTGTAAGTCACTCCTGAAGCATCTTAAGTCTCTTACTGCCTCCATACACTACAGCCTGTGACAAAGGATTACGAGATGTCAGCTATCCAGCAAGAGATCTGCACTGAGCATATTGGCCAAATCTAGGAGGAAAAGGCAGTGTTACCTCAGTCAGCTAATTTGTTGGATTCAGATTCATACTGTCAGAAATAGAGCCCTCTAGATTTCACCAAGTCAAGCTCCATCTCCCGACTCATGTTCAGCCTGAGTCCAATCTGACTCAGAATCTAGAAGTGCAATAGAGCAAGAATTAAGACAAACAAGGCCTGACATTTTCAAAAACAGTGAAAGCTCAGTTCTTCCATCTGCCTAGCTGTTTCTAAAACCACAACAGCAAGAAGCTATAAACACAAGTTATGACCTGGAACTGTCAGTGCCTTAGATCCTACAGAATAAACAAAGAAAAAAGAGAATAGGGAGTCACAGAGATTAGGTCACTGGGCTCTGTTGTCCAATCATCCCTCCCTCATGACCAGAAAGATTTGTGGAAGCCGACTATAAAATGTCTTAGTGATGTTAGCCAGTCTGTCCCAGGCCACTTGACTAGCCCCTTATACATGAACGAATTCATCACAGTCATTCAGTTCAAGAATAAGAGACTCAACTATTTCACCAGCTTGTCTCCCCTTTCCAAATCTGATATTCATTTCTTTGGCTCCAAAGCTCCTAATCTCTGTTTATGGAACCAAACTCAGCCCTCAAGTCTGGCCTTCAACCCAAATTCTCTAGAACTCGTCTCCATCTTCCTTCCCCCCACTCACACCTGTGTTAATGCCTATTCTGAGAAACTCTCAATAAACTTTCCACTTAAATGAGCCTGGTCTACAGGACCACAGCCTGGAAAAAGCCTGTCCTGCTGAGTGAAAGTAAAGTTCTCCTCTCTTAGACTTACTTGAAGTGGCTTGGACATTTGAGGGTGTTTAGTGCAGACATCAGTGGGACATTAGAAAAGTAAATAGCACTTTTCAACAGGATACCCTAAAGAAAACTGAGGGATTGTAAAGGTTTTGGAGAAGAAAAAACTTTAATCAGATCTGTCTATACTTTAAAAAGCCCATCTTGGATGCAATGTGAGAATAGATATGAGTGAGACCAGAAAAAAAGAAAGATATACAGAGTGGTAGAGTCACACAGGAGGATGTAGCTATAGGTCATAGCAATAAAAGCAGAGAAAAGTGTACAATGTCCCAATAGAGTTAGAGAAGTGAATTTGAGAGATATGAATCTTGAGATTCCTCCCCAGAGTCTTCAGATGGAGCACGGCCTTCCTGACACCTTGACTTCAAGCTTTTAGATTTGAGAATGGTGAAAGAATGTATTTCTATTGTATTAAGCTACCCAATTTGTGGTACTTTCCATGGCAACCTCAGGAAACCAACATAGTAGGGAGGGAAGGGGAAGGGATGAGTGTGAAAGAGTTGACACCAGCAATAGCTAGGACCCAGGAAGGGAAGATAAAAGTCACTAACAGCACTTCAGATTTGTGAAGTATCCCATTAAGATCTTTGTAAATTAGTTTTATGTAATCTGTGCAATAGCCCTATTACTGGTCTCCTGTTACTGGTCATAGGCATGGTTATTTCCCCCTTTTTCCAAATAAAATAACTGAGAGCTAATTAACTTTTTCAAGGTTACTAGATTAGTAGCCCATTTCAAGACTGGAGGCTATCTGGCTTTAAATCTCATGTTATATTTCCAGGCATATACAGAGATGGGAACTCGGTTAATGTAACTGTGTCAGTGAGTCTCTGAAGAAGAATCATTAGAAGTTAAATCTGAAAGATGTTTTTTAGGATGCATTATTAAATGGAGAAAGCTTTGGAGCAAACACAGGCACTTGTGCTTGACTGAACATCAGTCAGAAGCCATCTGAATTTCTCTAATAATCAGAGATGTTGAGCATTTTTTCATGTGTTTATTGGCCATCTGTATGTCTTCTTTGAAGAAATGTCTGTTTAGGTCTTCTTCCCATTTTTTGATTGGGCTATTTGTTTTTCTGATGTTGAGCTATATGTGATGCTTATATATTTTGGATATTAATCCTTCGTCAGTTGCTTCATTTGCAATTATTTTCTACCATTCTGTGGACTGTCTTTTAATCTTGCTTATTATTTACTTTGCAGTGAGGATCACCTCACACCAATTAGAATGGCCTTCATTAAAAAAGACTAAAAACTACAAATAAATGCTGGAGAGGCTGTGAAGAAAAGGGAACCCTACTGCACTGTTGATGGGAATGTAAATTGTTACAGCCACTATGGAGGATAGTATGTAGATTGCTTAACAAACTCGGAATAAAGCTACCATATGAAACAGCAATCCTATTACTGGGCATATACCCTGAAAAAAATCGCAATTCAGAAAGACACATGTTCCCCCAATGTGCACTGCAGCACTATTTACAATAGCCAGGACATTAAAGGCAACTAGATGTCCATTGAAAGATGAAGGGATAAAGAAGTTGTGGTACATATATACAATAGAATATTACTCAACCATAAAAAGGAAAGAATTTGAGTCAGTCATAGTGAAGTGGATTACCCTAGAGCCTGTTATACAGAATGAAGTAGGTCAGAAAGAGAAAAACACATATTGTATATTAACACATGTATATGGAATCTTAAAAAAATAGTACAGATGAACCTATTTACAGAGAAGAAATGGAAATGTAGACATAGAGAATGGGCTTGTGGACACAGTAGGGAAAGGAGAGGCTAGAAGAAATTGAGAAAGTAGCATTGATATATACACATTATCCTGTGTAAAATACATAATTAGTGGGAAGCTGCTATATAACACAGAGAGCCCAGCCAGGTGTCCTGTGAATCCACAGGGGTAGAATGGGTAGGGGAGGCTCTAGAGGAAGGGTATATATACACACACACACACACACACATATATATATATATATATATATATATATATATAATTATGAGTGATTATAATTTTAAGAAGAGAATCTAAAGGCAAAGGAGAAAAGGAAACATAAATCCATCTGAATACAGAGTTCCAAAGAATAGCAAGGAAACATAAGACTTTCTCAGTGATCAATGCAAAGAAATAGAGGAAAACAACAGAATGGGAAAGACTAGAGATCTCTTCAAGAAAAATAGAGATACCAAGGGAACATTTCATGCAAAGATGGGCACAATAAAGGACAGAAATGGTAGGGACCTAACAGAAGCAGAAGATATTAAGAAGAGGTGGCAAGAATACACAGAAGAACTGTACAAAAAAGATCTTCACAACCCAGACAATCACAATGGTGTGATCACTCACCTAGAGCCAGACATCCTGGAATGTGAAGTCAAGTAGGTCTTAGGAAGCATCACTACAAACAAAGCTAGTGGATGTGATAGAATTCCAGTTGAGCTATTTCAAATCCTAAAAGATGATGCTGTGAAAGTGTTACACTCAATATGCCAGCAAATTTGGAAAATTCAGCAGTGGCCACAGACTGGAAAAAAGTAAGTTTGCATTCCAATCTCAAAGAAAGACAATGCCAAAGAATGTTCAACCTACCACACAACTGCACTCATTCCACATGCTAGTAAAGTAATGCTTAAAATTCTCCAAGCCAGGCTTTAGCAATATGTGAACTGTGAACTTTCAGATGTTCATGCTGGATTTAGAAAAGGCAGAGGAACCAGAGATCAAATTGCCAACATCCATTAGATCATCGAAAAAGCAAGAGAGTTCCAGAAAAACATCTACTTCTTCTTTATTAACTATGCTAAAGCCTTGACTGTGTGGATCACAACAAACTGTGGAAAATTCTGAAAGAGATGGGGATAACAGTCCACCTACCTGCCTCCTGAGAAACCTGTGTGCAGGTCAAGAAGCAACAGTTAGAACCGGACATGTAGCAACAGACTGGTTCCAAATTGGGAAAGGGGCACATCAAGGCTGTATATTGTCACCCTGCTTATTTAACTTCTATACAGAGTACCTCATGTGAAATGCCAGCCTGGATGAAGCACAAGCTGGACTCAAGATTGCTGGGAGAGATATAAATAACCTCAGATATGCAGATGATACCACCCTTATGGCATAAAGCGAAGAAGAACTAAAGAGCCTTTTGATGAAAGTGAAAGAGGAGAGTGAAAATGTTGGCTTAAAACTCAACATTCAGAAAACTAAGATCAGGGCATCCAGTCCCATCACTTAATGGCAAATAGATGGGGAAACAATGGACATAATGAGAGAGTTTATTTGGTGGGGCTCCAAAATCACTGCAGATGGCGACTGCAGTCATAAAATTAAAAGACATTTTTGCTCCTTGGCAGAAAAGCTATGACCAACCTAGACAGCATATTAAAAAACATAGACATTACTTTGTCAACAAAGGTCCATCTAGTCAAAGCTATGGTTTTTCCATATGGTTTTTCATGTATGAATGTGAGAGTTGGACTTTAAAGAAAGATGAGCACTGAAGAATTGATGCTTTTGAACTGTGGTGTTGGAGAAGACTCTTGAGAGTCCCTTGGACTGCAAGGAGATCAAAGCAGTCAATCCTCAAGGAAATCAGTCCTGAATATTCATTGGAAGGACTGATGCTGTAGCTGAAACTCTAATGCTTTGACCACCTAATGTGAAGAACTGATTCATTGGAGAAGACCCTGATGCTGGGAAAGACTGAAGGCAGGAGGAGAAGGGGACGACAGAGGGTGAGATGGTTGGATGTCATCACCAACTCGACGGACATGAGTTCGAGCAAGCTCTGGGAGTTGGTAATGGAAGCCCGGCATGCTGCAGCCCATGGGGTTGCAAAGAGTTGGACATGACTGAGTGACTGAGCTGAACTGATGAGTGATTCATATCATTGTACAGCAGAACCCACCACACAATGAAAGCAATTATTGTCCAATAAAATAATAAAAATAAAAGGCTCTTTTTTGTATGTGTTTTAAAAAAAAGAAGCCATTGTTTTTTCCCACCTAGCTCATCTGTTTACCAGATAGGATTATCAGGGTACCATACATCTTTCTTCCTCACACAAAGCCCATAGTCTCCCATCCAAGGCCGAACAGGTGAGGTTGTTGGTCAGAGTTATGATGCCAGCAAAGGACAGTGTCTTCCTACCCCAGTGGACTCCAGAAACTGGGCTCCAGAAAAACACCCCTACCAAAAAAAGAGCAACTGTTCACACATTCAAACAATCCCTTTGCCAGAATTCTGGTCAGTGTTTTATTGCACACATACCCACAAAGTTAGATAAGATTAAGCAAATAAAACAAAAGAGATTACCTTGGGTTAAGGAGAAGCAGGCTGTGGACAGGGAAAGAGGGAGAAAGACTGAAAATCTCAGACTTTCAACATACCACACACATGACACATGTGCACACAAAAACTCACATATGCCCATTATATGCACACGTAAAAACCCTGTGCCCATGCAAACATGGAAGCATACATGCGCATGCCCCCCTCACACACACATCTCTCTACAGGACAACTCCCTCACTTGTTGCAGGAGGCGTGGGGAAGTGTTCCTGTAGATTTTACTTCTCTGAAGGAAGAAACCTCTCTTACTGCAGAGCCCTACCACTGGGACAGCTTAAGTGGAGGGTGTGAACGGTAGAGCCTCAGTGTGACTCCCTGAGAGCCTGGCAAGTTTGTGTCCTCAAGTTCATGACTCTGAGCCTGCTGGTGGATCGTGCCTGGGAAAATTCTCAGAGTATCCCTCTAGGTCAGTTATGCATTTTGTGATTAGGATAGAGGGGAAAGATTGTTATTTTTGAGAAGCAGGAAGAGAGAGGAGGTCATCTCTTTCCACTGAGGACAGATTAACAGCTGTCATTTTAATGGCAGTAACTGACAGTGACAGCTTGATGGCATCATATTTAATGGGGAGAGACGAGCTCACCTCCTGCCCTGGTTGCTATGTACAGAGTTCTGAAGAAGCCATAACAAAGGCTGGGAGAGCCACTGCTTAGGGTGGAAGGGAACAGGGTCTGTCCCCAAAGAAGAGGGGCTTGCTTTGTTCAGTTTCATTGGAATTTATGAGGTCTGAAGAATTTATAAGTTTACAGAAGTGACCCCAGAGGCAGCCCAACTCCTTTGAATTGCTCAGACAGCCTTTGCTCCAAGTGGCTTCCCTAAGCAATTACTGCACTTGGGAGAATGTAACTAAAGAATTCAGGTCTCCTGGGGTCATATTTAGGCATAAGGGAAGGTTTCCTGGCATTTTCAAAAGAGAATCAGCTCCATTTTTACCCCGTCTGGGAGTTCACTGACCCACCAGCAACTGGTCATTCCTCGGTGGATGATAAGATATGAGCCATATCATTTTAGATGTAGAAATGAAAGCTCTAAGCAGGTTTCATTAGCCCTGAGGGAGAAAAGAAGCATATGTTCCAAGAATAAATATGTATGAGTTTAAGAAATTAGCAGACTTATTTTCTCTGCTTCCCACCCCATACCCACCCGAGGAAGAGAGAAATTGAGGACACATGTTGCTGAGGCTGGGCGGTGGTTGTAGCCACTGTACTGTTGCCAGATCCCCTTCAGAATTCTGACTGCTGCTGACTGTAGCAGTGGCTGAGAGCCCAAGGCAGGAACTGACAAATCTCGTGTTTTGAGATCAAAAGAACTGCCTCCAGGAGCCCTCCAATCAGGAAGGGGGGGGGGGGGGGGAGCAACAGACACTTGTTCTGAAACTAGCAGGTACAAAGAACTGTGTGCAGTGATGACGTTAGCCAAGAGGGTTTAGAACAAATGTTGTGATGCAGAGAGTCTGCATCTATAGTGTAGTTCCAATTCATAGTGAGTCACATTTTGTCTATAGTGAGTTGCAATTTTCTATAATGTCAGGCATAATTTGTCTATCTCCTAGCCTTCTCAGTCTTTTACCAGGTTCCTCACTCCAAGTATTTCTGAGAATCCCCAAGGCACATTGGGATATTTCACAGTCCAACCTGTTTTTCTCTTGTCACCTCAGTCAACCATCTGAGACTGCACCTGATTTTTGCAGAATATTCTTAATATCTCCTGATCAGCTTCTCAAGACTTGTCACCCTAAGAATGAACACATTTCTATCCTTTAATAACCCAAGCACAAACAGAGCCACTCTGTAATATATAATATCACTTTATTGACTGCAACATTCAAAAGGCAAAGTATTAAATACTAAGCCCAAAAAAGAAATGAAATATTTCTATGAGCAGCAACATGGATGGATCATGATATAGATCATCGTTCTAAGTGAAGTATGTTGGAAAGACAAATATCATATATCACTTATATGTGTGTGTGTTAGTTGCTTAGTCATATCCGACTCTTTGCAACCCCATAGACTGTAGCCCACCAGGCCCCTCCGTCCATGGGATTCTCCAGGCAAGAACACTGGAGTGGGTTGCCAGTTCCTTCTCCAAAAGAAACTATAGAAAGAAAGAAAGCGAAGTCGCTTAGTTGTGTCCAACTCTTTGCGACCCCATGGACTGTAGCCCGCCAGACTCCTCTGTCCATGGGATTTTCCAGGCAAGAGTACTGGAGTGGGTTGCCATTTCCTTCCCCATATCACTTATATGTAGAATCTAAAACATGATACACATGAACTTTTCTTTCAAACTTTAAACTTTTTATTTCATATTGGGAATTGGGCTTCCCTGGTGGCTCAGATGGTAAGGAATCTGCCTGCAACTCAAGAGACTCAGATTCAATTCTGGGTTGGGAAGATCCCCTGGAGAAGGGAATAGCTACCCACTCCGGTATTCTTGCCTGGAGAATTCCATGGACAGAGGGGCCTGGCAGGCTATAGTCCATGTGGTCGCAAAGAGTCAGACAAGACTGAGTGACTAACACTCATTTACAGTCCATTAACAATGTGATAGTTTCAAGTAAACAGCAAAGGGATTCAGCCATATATATATGTATGCCTGTATCCATTCTCCCCCAAACCCCTCTTTCCTCCAGGTTGGCACATAACATTGAGTAAAATTCCATGTGCTATACAATAGGTCCTTGATGTTGACCCATTTTGAATACAGCAGTGTGTACATGACCTTTCCAAACTCCCTAACTGTCCCTTCCCCCCTACCCCAGGCAACCATGAGGTTGTTTTTCTAATTCTGTGAGTTTCTCTTGCTGTTTTGTATGTTCATTTGTATTATTTCTTTTTTGATTCCACATGTAAGGGATGTCATACAATATTTCTCCTTCTCTATTTGACTTACTTCACTCAGTATGGCACTCTCTAGGTCCATCCTTGTTGCTGCAAATGGCATTATTTCACTCTTTTTAATGGCTGAGTAACATTCCTTTATATACATGTACCACATCTTCTTTATCCAGTCCTCTGTTGATGGACCTTTATGTAGCTTCCATGTCTTGGATATTGTAAACAGCTAATGAATATTGAGGTGCATATACCCCTTCATATTATGTTTTCATTGTGATATATCCCCTGGAGTGGGATTGCAGGGTCACATATTAGCTCTAATAACAGTTTATTAAGGAACCTCCATACTCTTCTCCATAGTGGTGGCACCAATTTATATTTCCACTAACAATGTAGGAGGATTCTCTTCTCTCCACACCATCTCAAGCATTTGTTGTTTGTGGATTTTTTAATGATAGCCATTCTCACTTGTGTGAGGTGATATCTCATTGTAGTTTTGATTTGCATTTCTCTAATACAGCAAATCTTCCCTCATAGCTCAGTCAGGAAAGAATCTGCCTATAATGCAGGAGACCAGGTTTTATCCTGGGTCGGGAAGATACCCTGGAGGAGGAAATGGCAACCCACTCCAGTATTCTTGCTTAGAGAATCCCATGGACAGAGGAGCCTGGCAGGCTACAGTCCATGAGATCACAAGAGTCAGACATGACTTAGCAACTAAACCACCAATAACTAGCAATGTTGAACATCTTTTCATATGCCCGTCTATATGCCCTCTTTGAAGAAATGTCTATTCAGGTGTTCTGTCCATTTTTAGAGTGGGCTATTTGTTTTCATCCTGTTAAGTGTCATAAGCTGTTTGTAGATTTTGGAGACTAATCCTGTACTGATCACATCATTTGTAAGTATTTTCTCTGAGTCTGTGGGTTGTCGTTTCATTTCACTTATTGTTTCCTTTGCTATGCAAAAGCTTTTAAGTTTAGGTCCCAGTTATTTTTGTTTTTATTTCCATTATTTTGAGAGATGGGTCAAAAAAGATGTTGCTGTGATTTATGTCACAGAATGTCCTACCTGTTTTCCTCTGGAGTTTTATAATGTCCACTGAAACATTTAGGTCTTTAATCCATCTTGAGCTTATTTTAACTATGGAGTTAAAGAATAATCTAATTTCATTTTTTACATGTGGCTGTCCATTTTTCCCAGCACCATTTGTTGAAGAGACTTGACTGTCCAACATTGTGTAGACTTCTCTCCTTTGCCATAGATTAATTGACCATAGGCTCATGGACTTATTTCTGGGTTTCCTATCCTGTTCCATTGATCTAAAACTTCTACTTTTGTGCCAGCATCATACTGTTTTGATGACTGCAGCTTTGTAGAATAGTTTGAAGTCAGGAAGCCTGATTCCCCCAGCCCCATTTTTCTTTTTCAAGGTCTTTTGTGTTCCCACACAAATTTTGAGATTGTTTTGTTTTAGTTCTGTGAAAAAATGTCATTGGTAATTTGATAGAGGTTGCACTGAATCTGTAGATTGCCTTGGGTAGTATAGTAATTTTGATGATATTACTCTTCCAATCCACGAACTAGATTTTGTGCTACTGTAAGAATTAAATGAGAGAATAAGACACACCACAGTCAAGGGCAAAGGAGAAGCTGCCACAAGACATTAGGAGGGGATACAATCACATTTAAAATGAAACCTCATACTTGCCAGAAATGCTTGGAAGGCACAAAGAAAACCTTGTGTACACCAAGACCCAGGGAAAGGAGCGATGACCCCCAAAAGAGACTGCCCAGACTAGCCTTGACTGTTTCAGGGTCTCCTTTTGAGGCATGGGTCATCAGTGGCCTGCCTTGGGGACTGGGGCTCTAGCACCAGCAGTCCTGGGAGGCACAGTGTCTGGCATAAGCCCTCTTGGGAGAGATCGCCATTCAGTTCAGTTCAGTTCAGTTCAGTCACTCAGTTGAGTCCGACTCTTTGCGACCCTATGAACTGCAGCACGCCAGGCCTCCCTGTCCATCACCAACTCCTGGAGTCCACCCAAACCCATGTCCATTGAGTCAGTGATGCCATTCAACTATCTCATCCTCTGTCGTCCCCTTCTCCTCCTGCTCTCAATCTTTCCCAGCATCAGGGTCTTTTCAAATGACTCAGCTCTTTGCATCAGGTGACCAAAGTATTGGAGTTTCAACTTCAACATCAGTCCTTCCAATGAATATTCAGGACTGATTAGGATTTATTGGTTTGATCACCTTACAGTGCAAGGGGCTCTCAAGAGTCTTCTCCAGCACCACAGTTCAGTAGTGCTCAGCTTTCTTTATAGTCCAACTCTCACATCCATACATGACTACTGGAAAAACCATAGCTTTGACTAGACAGATCTTTGTTGGCAAAGGAATGTCTCTGCTTTTTAATATGCTATCTGGGTTGGTCATAACTTTCCTTCCAAGGAGTAAGCATCTTTCAATTTCATAGCTGCAATCACCATCTGCAGTGATTTTGGAGCCCAGAAAAATAAAGTCAGCGTCTGTTTCCACTGTTTCCCTACCTATTTCCCATGAAGTGATGGGACCAGATGCCATGATCTTAGCTTTCTGAATGTTGAGCTTTAAGGCAACTTTTCACTCTCCTCTTTCACTTTCATCAAGAGGCTCTTTAGTTCTTCTTCACTTTCTGCCATAAGGGTGGTGTCATCTGCATATCTGAGGTTATTGATATTTCTCCCGGCAATCTTGATTCCAGCTTGTGCTTCATCCAGTCCAGCAATTCTCATGATGTACTCTGCATAGAAGTTAAATAAACAGGGTGACAATATACAGCCTTGATGTACTCCTTTTCCTATTTGGAACCAGTCTGTTGGTCCATGTCCAGTTCTAACTGTTGCTTCCTGACCTGCATACAGGTTCCTCAAGAGGCAGGTCAGGTGGTCTGGTATTCCCATCTCTTTCAGAATTTTCCACAGTTTGTTGTGATCCACATAGTCAAAGGCTTTGGCACAGTCTCTAAAGCAGAAATAGATGTTTTTCTGGAACACTCTTGCTTTTTCGATGATCCAGTGGATGTTGGCTATTTGATCTCTGGTTCCTCTACCTTTTCTAAAAACAGTTTGAACATCTGGAAGTTCATGGTTCACATATTGCTGAAGCCTGGCTTGGAGAATTTTAAGCATTACTTTACTAGCATGTGAGATGAGTGCAATTGTGCGGTAGTTTGAGCATTCTTTGGCATTGCCTTTCTTTGGGACTGGAGTGAAAACTGACCATTTCCAGTCCTGGATCCATTGCTGAGTTTTCCAAATTTGCTGGCATATTGACTGCAGCACTTTCACAGCATCAGCTTTCAGGATCTGAAATAGCTCTACTGGAATTCCATCACCTCCACTAGCTTTGTTTGTAGTGATGCTTCCTTAGGCCCTCTTGACTTCACATTCCAGGATGTCTGGCTCTAGGTGAGTAATCACACCACTGTGATTATCTGGGTTGTGAAGATCTTTTTTGTACAGTTCTTCTGTGTAGTCTTGCCACCTCTTAGTATCTTCTGCTTCTGTTAGGTCCCTACCATTTCTGTCCTTTATTGTGCCCATCTTTGCATGAAATGTTCCCTTGGTATCTCTATTTTTCTTGAAGAGATCTCTAGTCTTTCCCATTCTGTTGTTTTCCTCTATTTCTTTGCATTGATCACTGAGGAAGGCTTTCTTATCTCTCCTTGCTATTCTTTGGAACTCTGCATCCAGATGGGTATATCTTTCCTTTTCTCCTTTGCGTTTCACCTCCCTTCTTTTCACAGCTATTTGTAAGGCCTCCTCAGACAGCCATTTTGTTTTTTTGCATTTCTTTTTCTTTGGGATGGTCTTGATTCCTGTCTCCTGTTGCCATTGGCTCCACTATAGAGCCACAGGGTGGGTGATCCACAAAGTAGAAAACAATTATACCAAAGAAGTTCTCATATGTTGCAAAAAGTTCTAGGCCCCACAACAGACATCCCAAACTGGCGGTCTGGCAAAGGGACTGAGGTTCCCTGGAGAATCTAACGTTGAAGGTCAGAGGGATTTGATTACAGAACTTCCAGAGGACTGGGGAAACAGAGACTCTTGGAGGGCTTAAGCGATACCTTGCTTGTACCAGGACCCAGGAGAAAGGATCAGTGAACCCACAAGAGACTGAGCCAGACCTGCCTGTGTTTGGGATTCTCCGGCAGAGGCATGGTTGGCAGTGGCCTGCCACGGGGTCAGGGGCTTTGACAGCACCAGTCCTGGGAAGCACAGTGTGCTGGCATAAGTCTTTTTGGAGGAGATTGCCAACATCCCTACTAGAGTTGGCCTCAGGCCAAACTATAGGGAGGGAACACAGGCCCACCCATAAGCAGAAAATTGGATTAAAGATTTTTGTTGAACAAGTCCTTGCCCAACAGAGCAAGACCCAGTTTTCCCCACAGCCAGTCCCTCCCACCAGGAAGCTTATACAAGTCTCTTACCCTCATCTATCAGAGGGCAGACAGAATGAAAACCACAGTCACAGAAAACTAACCAAACTGATCACATGGGTCACAGCTTTGAGTAACTTAATGAAAATATGATCCATTCCCTGTAGGGCCACCCAGATGGACCATGGTAGAGTGTTCTGACAAAATGTAGACTGCTGGAGAAGGGAATGGCAAACCACTTCAGCATTCTTACACTGAGAACCCCATGAACAGTATGAAAAGGCAAATAGACATGACACTGAAAGATGAACCTGACAGGTCAAAAGGTGTCCATTATGCTACTGGATAAGAGTGAAGAAATAGCTCCAGAAGGAATGAAAAGACTGAGCCAAAGAGGAAATAATGTGTCTTGGGGTGTGTCTTGGGGTGAAAGTAAAGTCTGATGCTGTAAAGAACAGTATTGAAGAGGAACCTGGGATGTCAGGCCCATGAATCAAGGTTTAATAGGAAGTGGTCAAACAGGAGATGGCAAGAATGAATATTGACATTTTAGGAATCACAAAAACATCTACTTCTGCTTCATTGACTACATCAAAGCCTTTGACTATGTGGATCACAACAAACTATGGAAAATTCTTAAAGAAAGGGGAAGAATACTAGACCACCTCACCGGCCTCCTGAGAAACGTGTATGCAAGCCAAGAACTAGACATAAACTAGACATGAAACAATGCACTGGTTCCAAACTGGGAAAGGAGTATGTCAAGGCTGTATGTTGTCACCCTGCTTATTTAACTTAAATGCAGAGTACATCATATGAAATGCTGGGCTGGATGAAACTCAAGCTGGAATCAGGATTGCTGAGAGAAATACCAATAACCTCAGATATGTAGATGACACCACCATAATGGCAAAAATTGAACAGGAACTAAAGAACTTTTTGATGATGCTTGAAAAGCCTCTCTTTTCACCTTGATGAAGGTGAAAGAGGAGAGTGAAAAAGCTGACTTAAAACTCAGCATTCAAAAAACTAAGATCATGGCATCTGGTCCCATCACTTCATGGCAAATAGATGGGGAAAAAAATGGAAACAGTGACAGACTTTATTTTTTGGGGCTCCAGAATCACTGGGGAAGGTGCCTGCAGTCATGCAATTAAAAGATGCTTGCTCCTTGGAAGAAAAGCTATGACAAAATTAGACAGTGTATTAAAAAGCAGAGACATCACTCTGCCAACAAAAGGTCCATGTAATCAAAGCTATGGTTTTTCCAGTAGTCATGTACAGATGTGAGAGGTGGGCCATAAGGAAGCCTGAGGGTCAAACAATTGACACTTTTGAACTGTGGTGCTAGATAAGATTCTTGAGTGTCCCTTGGACAGCAAGAAGATCAAGGTAGTCAATCCTAAATGAAATCAACCCTGAATATTCTTTGGAAGGACTGATGCTGAAGCTGAAGCTCCAATGTTTTGGCCACCTGATGCAAGTAGCTGACTGACTGGGAAAAGCCTTGATGCTGGGAAAGATTAAGGGCAGGAGGAGAAGGAGAAGACAGAGGATGAGATGATTGAATGGCATCGTTGGCTCAATGGACATGAGTTTTGAGCCAACTCTGGGAGGTAGTGAAGGATAAGGAAGCCTAGTGCTGCAGTTCATGTGGTCACAAAGAATTGGACATGACTGAGTGACTGAACAACAACCATCTATGAATGTGATATATCTTTCCATCTGTTTATATCTTCTTTGATTTCTTTCATCAGCATTTTATGGTTTTCAGAGTACAGGTCTTTTGTCCTCTTAGGTAGGTTTATTCCTAGGTATTTTTTCTTTTTGACATAATGGTAAATGGAATTGCTTCTTGAATTTCTCTTTCTGATCTTTCATTGTTAGTGTATCAAAAAGCAACAGATTTCTGAGTAGTAACTTTGCAACCTATAACTTAACCAAATTCATTAATGACAGTAGTTTTCTGGTAGCTTTAGGATCTTCTATGTAAGGTGTCATGTCATCTGCAAATAGTAGCAGTTTAACTCTTCTTTTTCCATTTTAATTCTGTTTACTTCTTTTTCTTCTGTGATTGTTATAGCTAAGACTTCCAAAACTATGTGATGAGAGTGGATATCCTTATCTTCTTCCTGAACTTAGAGGGAATGTTTTCGGGTTTCACCATTGAGTATGTTGCTAGCTTGCTAGCTGTAGGTTTGTCGTATATGGCCTTTATTATGTTGAGGTATCTACCTTCTATGCCCTGTTGAAGCTTGGCTTGAAAAATTTTGAGCATTGCTTTGCTAGGAACTGGTTCCAAATCAGGAAAGGAGTATGTCAAGGCTGTATATTGTAACCCTGCTTATTTAACTTCTATGCAGAGTACATCATGAGAAATGCTGGGCTGGATGAAGCACAAGCTGGAATCAAGATTACTGGGAGAAATATCAATAACCTCAGATATGCAGATGACACCACCCTTACGGCAGAAAGCAAAAAAGAACGAAAGAGCCTCTTGATGAAAGTGAAAGAGGAGGGTGGAAAAGCTGGCTTGAAACTCAACATTCAAAAAGCTAAAATCATGGCATCCGGTCCCATCACTTCATGGGAATAGATGGGGGAACAATGGAAACAGTGACAGACTTTATTTTCTCAGGCTCCAAAACCAATGCAGATGGTGACTGCAGCCATGAAATTATAAGATGTTTGCTCCTTGGAAGAGAAGCTTTGACCAACCTCGACAGCATATTAAAAAGCAGAGACATTCCTTTGCCAACAAAGGTCCACATAGTCAAAGCTATGGTTTTTCCAGTAGTCATGTATGGATGTGAGAGTTGGACTATAAAGAAAGCTGAGCACTACTGAACTGTGGTGCTGGAGAAGACTCTTGAGAGCCCCTTGGACTGTAAGGAGATCAAACCAATCAATCCTAATCAGTCCTGAATATTCATTGGAAGGACTGATGTTGAAGCTGAAACTCCAATACTTTGGCAACCTGATTCGAAGAACTGACTCATTGGAAAAGACCCTGATGCTGGGAAAGATTGAGAGCAGGAGGAGAAGGGGATGACAGAGGATGAGACGGTGTGATGGCATCACCAACTCTATGGAAATGAGTTTGCATAAGCTCCAGGAGTTGGTGATGGACAGGGAAGCCTGGCATGCTGCAGTCCATGGGGTCGCAAAGAGTCAGACACAACTGAGCAACTGAACTGAACTGATCCTCTATGCCCACTTTCTGGAGAGTTTTTATCATAAATTTGAATTTTGTCAAAAACTTTTCTGCATCTATTGAGATGACCATATGATTTTTATTCTTTAATTGGTTGATATGGTTTACCACATACAAATGAACTTATTAATGAAACAGAAACAGACTCATACACATAGAGAACAAATTTATGGTTTCCAAAGTGGGAGAGGTTGGGCAGAGGGATAAATGAGGAGTTTGGGATGAGCAAATACAAACCTGGATATATAAAATAGATAAACAACAGGGTCCTACTGAATAGCACAGAGAACTACATTCAATATCCTGTGATAAATCATAATGAAAAGGAATATGTATATGTTAACTGAGCCAATTTCTTGTACATCAGAAGCTAAGACAACATTGTAAGTCAACTATACTTCATTAAAAAAAAAAAAAAGGAATTCCCTGACAGTCCATTAGTTAGGACTCCACACTGCCACTGCAAGGCAGTGTTCAGTCCCCAGTCAGAGACCCAAGATCCTCCAGGCCATGTAACATGACCAAAAAAAAGTAAATGCTAGATCACGGATACATGATAGCTGTTCCATACCCGTGATGGCCATCCATCCCCTGTCTGCTGTTTCTCCAGCATGCGGCAAGGGTCAGTTCCTTCCCTTCAGTGAGACTTCTATGAGCTACATCTCCTTTCCTGGACCCCAGACCCCCAAATCCTTACTAACCACATATATATGACCCCATATACAATCTCAGTGATGTGATTCAAAACACAATAAAGACTTTTTTACAGTATGTGCACAGCAACATTGCACTCCATTAGGCAGAACTTTCCATTGCAGAATAGAAAAGTAGGTTCAGCTCTAGGGATCAGTCCTAACAACAGTTACAACAGCGGTAATGATAGCAACAGCTATGGTTTATTAAGTATATGCTCTGTATCGGTAACAATGCTAACTACTGCATATACATTTTTCCCCTAATCTTTATATTTCTGTTTATGTTGTTACATATTAGCACCATTTTATGATATCAAAACTAAAGAGAAATAAAGTAACTTGTCCAAGATCATACTCTTGAAAAAATTAAAATAGGATTAGGATCAAGACACTTAACCAGTAAGAAAGTTGACTCCCTTCCCCAGGGAAAGGGAAAACACCAAGAAGTTTCCAGGAGACCTGGAATTATGCTATTTTGAATGGGGTATGGATGGGGTTTAATAGAAGGCAGAACTGTACTTTGGGTGGACACAATGAAATAGAAACATCTGGCTTCTGTTCAGCTCTCCTCTGTCATTGCTTCAGGCAACAGACTGTCTGTCTTCCTATTTGTGGCTCTCAGCTGTGGTCCAGTTCTTAGTGACACAAACAAGACTGTACACAACATATGTGCTTATGGGGTTCTAAGAACAACAAGCAAAGACTAACCTTGAACATAAACCCTCCTTCCAAACTCCCAGGGCTGAGCACATTTTATAGTCAAAGGATGTTTCTTGGAGGGCAAAGAACGAGACCCTGACCGATCAGAAATAACTGATGGGTGTCCCACGCCTGGCTTTCTCCTTCACAGCACTCCAGACAGCAAGGACAGGTCCTTTCACTTATAGTCATTAGTTTTACCAGTATTTTTCTATATTTAGTATTTCTACTTAGTCCTTTCATATTTTCTTGTTTTTATTTCAAATTGCTAATAACTTCTATTATCTCATTTAGTATTTTTACTAGCCAAAAATAGTAAGAGATAATAGTGCTATCTATTTTTCATGTTATAGTTCTATTTTTGATTGAACATACAACCTGCTAAGTTATATTCATTTGAAATAGTTATGCTACTCAAGTGTCTTGTTATTTTGGCTTGTGTGCTCATTTCTCCTGGAATACTGACTAGTTATCAGACCAGGGTAGACCTTAGTTTGCAACAGCCCTAATTAGTGCAGGTTATTCAGCATTCCACTCTGTTTCACAGTATATAAAAGAGTCTTCATTTATTTATGATTGGTCAGAAATATTTTAATTCATATTATTAATATAATAAACTTTAATAGATATAACTCCCATTAACAAAAGTCTTTGAAATTCTAAATATGTTTTCAGCATATAAAGAGGTTCTGAGACCAAAAAGTTTGATACATTGGTCTGGATTTTGTCAATATAATGAGATAACAGGAAATAGAGAACAACCATATGAAATAAGCTAGCATTGTGTCATAATGGGGTTTTATAGTGATGGTAATTCAAATAAAAATTAAGAAATAAAAAGAAACTTAAAAAATAAAAGAAACAACAAAATTGGAAAAAAAAAAAAACTTTAATGGTAATAAGACCAAGTTAAAAGAAAAAGAAGTCCAACTTAAAGGTGACAACATTAAATTGACTAAATATTCCATTTAAAAGACAGACTATATCTGTCTTTTAAAAATGTCCAAAAATGGACATTATTTTTAAAAAAAATAAAATGGACATTGCTTAATGATAAAAACTTCAGTTCAACAGAAAGATGCAACAATTCTTGATCTATACACCTAATAATTTAGCCTCAAACCAAACAAAGCCAAAATTGACAAGACTTACATGTAATATTTACAAATCCAAAAATATACTGGAAATTTGACTAAAAATGCTGTATGCTGGTTTATAAAGCAAGCATCAAACAATTTCAAAGGACTATAGTAATCTAGAGTGCACTCTTTGAATACATAACAAAATCTCCATATGTTTGGAAATTAAACAATTCATTTCTAAATAATCAGTAGATCATAGTATAAATCACAATAGAAATTTTAAAAAATATATTTTGAAATAAGTACTACTAAAAATATGACATATCAGAATGTGCATGATGAAAATGAAGCCATATTAGAGAGAAATACATAGCATTAAATGTATTTATTAGAGAACATATGAATAACTTTATGCCAATACATTTAAAATTTTAAATAATATGAACCAATTCCTAAAAATAAATAAATACATTTATACCATACAAACTAGTACAAGAAGATACAGTTTTTCAAAACTAATATATAGGATGATATAGAAAATATGAATCATTTACTCATTAAAGAAATTGAATACTTATTAGTGGATAAAGAAAGACTTGAGGTCCAGATTACCTCACCACATAATTCTTCCAAACATTTAAGAAGCAAAAGTAATATTAGCCAAACTTTTTCAGGGAATAGGGAAAAAAATAATTTAAACTCATTTTTGAAGCCAAGACAGTCCTTGACTTAATGTTTTGACTAACGGTGGTTTTGACTTTAGGGTGGTGCAAAAACAACACACACTCAGTAGAAATCATACTTTAAATTTTGACTTTTGATCTCTTCCTAGGCCTCTGATATGTGATAGATATTCTCTAGCAATGCTGGGCAGGGCAGAGTCACACCAGTTAGTCACATGGTCATGGCAAGTAAATAACCAAAACACCTACAACCACTACACTTTCCATTTTTCAATACAGATTCATTAAATTCCATGAGATAGTCAGTACCTTATTATAAAATAGGCTTTGTGTTAGATGATTTTGCTCAACTCTAGGTTAATATAAGTGTTCTGAGCACATTTAGGATAAGCTGAGCTAAGCTATGATGTTGGGTAGATTAGGTAAATTTAAATGCATTTTTCCTTACAATATTTTCAATTCACAATACATTTATTGGAATGTAACTCTACTGTAAGTCAAGGAAGATCTTTGTAATATTGATACTAAGTTAAATGTGCCAAGGCCTTAAAAAAGGAAATTCATAGGCTAATCTCTTACTCACAAACAAGATGTAAACACCCTAAAAAGAATCATAGCCAAATATAGCAAATACACAAAAAGAAAAACTAGATTGTGTTTATCCCAGGAGTACACAGTTCATTCATTTAAAAGTCAACCAATATGATTTGTGAGAATAGCACTGAAACATGCATATTACCATACATAAAACAGATGACCAGTGTAAGTTCTATGCATGAAGCAGGGCACTCAAAGCCGGTGCTCTGGGACAACCCAGAGGGATGAGGTGGGGAGGAAATTGGAGGGGGTCCAGGATGGGGGGGACACATGTGCACCCATGGCTGATTCATGTTGATGTATGGCAAAAACCATCACAATATTGTAAAACAATTAGCCTCCAATTAAAATAAATTAATTAGTTAAAAAAATAAATAAAAGTCAACCAATGTGATTCCCCCAAATTAAGAGAATAAAGAAATACAAAACAATATGGTCACCTTAATAGATGAAAAATTTTATAAAATTTAGCAATATTTAAATAATTTTTAAAAGCCTTAGCAATTTCCTTAGTTTGATAATGATGAGAATGAAAAAGAGAGAAGGATGGTGAGGATGGGTAGGGGAAAAAAGGAAATTAGGAAGTTAGGAAGGAGGAAAGAAAGAGAAGAAGACTACCACACATGTTTTTGCATGTTCAGTCATTTCTAACTCTGCAATTCCAAGGACTATAGCTCGCCAGACTCCTCTGTCCATGGTATTTCTCAGGCAAGAATACTGGAGTGGGTTGCCATTTCCTTCTCCAGGGGGTCTTCTTGACCCAGGGATTGAACGTGCACCTCTCGTCTCCTGCATTGACAGGCAGATTCTTTACCACTTGTGCCACCTGGGAAACTCTCCTCCACACAAGAGGACAATAAAAACATAATTCAGTTATGCAGCAGTTTGGAACCTTAAGGCAGGAAGAAGTCATTCAAGAGTTCTACTGGTCTTCCTCATTATCTTTTCAGTCCAAACTTCTTCAGAGAACTCTGGACCACTTTGATAGAACAGGCCAAGTGGCCTATTCATCCCAGTCCGTACAAATGCCTTGCCCACACTTTGCACACAGTAGGCACACCCTAAGTGTTCATTAGAAACAGTAATTTGGAGACCATAATCCATAAGCAGCACTGGTAAATTTCATTGCTCTTTTCCACCTCATAATTGGGGTGGAATATTTTTTGCAAACATTAGATGATGAGAGTTAAATCTCTCATCAGAACCATAATGTGTTGATTTTACTCTTCCTTGTATCCATGAAATGAAGTCAGCAATAGCTTCCTGCCTGGGGAAGTAATAGGACAGCTTTACTGTCCCAGGTCTCCTCCCTCCTTTGCAGTACGTTAGCAAGTGTTTGTTCTCCCCTCTCCGCCTCTTCTTCCTCTATCTGATTTGGCTGGGGATAATTTTTACTTTTTCCTATCATTTTCTTGCTTTTGTCACCTCAGAAGTATCAGTCAATGAAAGTTTAAAGAAATGCAAGCCTTATTTCATGATTTGAAAATGTTTGTGATCTAAATTCCTAAGCCCAGCACTGATAATAATGAAAAATGAAAACGTTTTCTGGAAAAAAAAATACATCTTTTGTTTCTGATTGAAAATAGAAATTTCCTACAGTGCTCCCAGCTTCACCAGTTCACAGTTTCCTTGGGAAAATCCCTATAACTTTGAGAAACCGCTCTATCTTATTTCAGTGAAGGCAGTTCTTAAGGAGGCTGCATAGAAATATGGGAACAATAGAGCATTAAAACCCTGGTTTTTACATTATTTACATAATTAAAAAATTATTTCACATAATTTATATTTGTATATAATTACATAAATATATAGTTGTATTATAAAATTTATAAATTATTTCACATAATCAGAAATCCTGAGCAACTCTGAAGGGCCTAATCCACTTAGCCCTTAATTATACTAAAATTAGATTCTTCCTACCCCAAGAGAGGCAGCAAATTGAAAATTCACTGTGGAAATTTCCTTTTCCTGTGGGAAGCCAGAAAGATTTCCGGATTAGAGGAACGACATCACCACTTTTGGTTTTTCCCTCCAGAAAACAGTCAGATAAGGGGACTTTTCTCCTAACTCCACTTGTCGAAATGATAACCAGCAGATACCCTGTGCCCCCAGCCTCACAGCTGCCGTAAGTCCTGAAATCACCCTTATGATTGTATACCTCCAGGAAAGAGATAGCTGCCTTTTGGCTGTCAAAGTGACAGCATTGTGACAGCACCTCCCCTGTGCTTTCTTGGAGCTCTGCCCATTTAGGGTCAGATTCCCTGAGGAGTCAAGTAGGTTGGCAGATGGCACCAGTCGGATGGTGGGAAGGCAACTTGTTATTCCCATTGGGAACTCCCATTTGGAATTTTGCTACAACAAATGAAAGCTTAGCATGGATATATGCAGCTCTTTCTTAAGTATCCATTCTTATCTTTGGGGGGAAAGGCAGACTAATTATGCCCAGATTTCTTTTTTTTTTTTTTTTTTAATCTTTTTTTTTTTATTAGTTGGAGGCCAATCACTTCACAACATTTCAGTGGGTTTTGTCATACATTGATATGAATCAGCCATGGATTTACACGTCTTCCCCATCCCGATCCCCGCTCCCACCTCCCTCTCCACCTGATTCCCCCGAGTCCTCCCAGTGCACCAGGCCCGAGCACTTGTCTCATGCATCCCACCTGGGCTGGTGATCTGTTTCACCATAGATAGTATACATGCTGTTCTTTTGAAATATCCCACCCTCACATTCTCCCACAGAGTTCAAAAGTCTGTTCTGTATTTCTGTGTCTCTTTTTCTGTTTTGCATATAGGGTTATCGTTACCATCTTTCTAAATTCCATATATATGTGATAGTATGCTGTAATGTTCTTTATCTTTCTGGCTTACTTCACTCTGTATAAGGGGCTCCAGCTTCATCCATCTCATTAGGACTGGTTCAAATGAATTCTTTTTAACAGCTGAGTAATATTCCATGGTGTATATGTACCACAGCTTCCTTATCCATTCATCTGCTAATGGGCATCTAGGTTGCTTCCATGTCCTGGCTATTATGAACAGTGCTGCGATGAACATTGGGGTGCACGTGTCTCTTTCAGATCTGGTTTCCTCAGTGTGTATGCCCAGAAGTGGGATTGCTGGGTCATATGTATGCCCAGATTTCTAGGTGGACTCTGCTACCATGTTATCTATGTTCATTCTCCATCAGGGGTTTTAGGTTTGGGGAAAGAAGGGCTGGTAACTGTGAGTGCAGAAGGGAGGGGAAATTTGGTTTTCACATAATAAGCACAGAGGGAATTTTAAAGCCAAGATTCTTTGCTCAGCTTCTTTGTAACAGATAGTATACTTGGTCTGCAGCAAAGGGATTTAGGGCTTTCCAAAAGGTTGAGAGGCCTTGGAATATGTCTCCACTGCAGGCTACAGAATTATATTGTCTAGAAACTTGAAATAACACAAGCAATGATTATAGAATACCCAAGTCACTTGGAAAAGGGATGTTGTAAGAAGAAAATGAGATAAAATCAGTGAAGCACTTAAGAAGTGACAGGGTTAAGGACCTCTACTAGCAACAGCAATTTTCCCTATTGTGTAAATTTTGTGTTTATTTTCTTATGCTCATCTTCAAGGCCTGGTAACAAGGCTTTGCTATTTTGTCAACTCTAACTTTTCCAAAATCACCAAGATACCTGATTTCTATTGTATCATCGTTGTTCTCATGTTCTTGGACATATTCATTAATCCATTCAACAAACATTTATTAAATACCTATTATTTATGCATGCTAAGTCACTTCAGTCCAATCCAGCTCTTTGTTATGCTATGGAGCCCTCCAGGCTCCTCTGTCCATGGGATTCTCCAAGGCAAGAATACTGGAGTAGGTTGCTAAGCTGTCCTCCAGGGGATCTTCCTGACCCAGGGATTGAACCCACGTCTCAGTAGGTTTCCTGCACTGGCAGATGGGTTCTTTACCACTAGTGCCACTTGGGAAGTCCAAATACCTATTATGTATTCCACTAAACGGGAGGTTCAAAGATGAGCAGAATGTCCTTCTTCTCGAAAGGTTTACAATCTAGCTGGAGAAAGAGACACGCGAATAACCAACATAAAGCAGTGAGAGAAAAGTAACCCCCAGTGTGATGCATCATAAAGTTTGCAGTCTATATAAAGCAGGGCAGCAGAACCACAGAGAGCAGCCAGCTCAAGCTAGGAGAGAAGGGGCCAGGAAAAGGCTTCCAACCTGCACTGCCTTCAGAACTGAATGAGGCCTCTCTGTCCACCAAGTCAAAAACGGGAAAGGGAAGAGAACATTCCAGCAAGCTGAATAGAGAGGGCGAAGCCACAGGGCCACAAGCACCTACTACGGTGAAGTGTTGGTTCAGCTGCAAAGAGCGTGCGTGCCTGCAGCCCGGAAAGGCAGGGCGTTCAGGCGGGAGGAGGGAGGAGCTGGAACACAAGCCTAAAGGCCCTCGCTTGCAGGGACTCCCGGCGCTCCGCAGCCAGACACAGAGAGGCGGCCGGAGGAGGCAGGTTGGGGGCCAGATAAGGCGCAGAGCAGGGACCCAGGCCCCGGGACCGCCTCCAGCAGGACGGCCCAGCCGCTCAGAGAGAGAAAGGCCGGCGGGCGCAAAATCATGTTCTGAAACGGAGGAACTGGGACTTTTGTTTTGTCTCTAGAACGGGGCTGAGAGCGCACACAATGCCCAGTGTTGAAACTGCCTGTTTGGAAGGAAGAACAGTTGCACATCTGGGAAAGGTTAGGGTCAGACCCTGAAGCGCGGGGAGCGGGCACATTCCTCTGAGACGCTGGGCCTTGACGTCAATCGCGGCCGGGCTTGGCCGGAGCTGCTCCCGGCAGGAGTCAGGGCCCATTAACTCTGCCCAGCGCCCGAGTGTTTATGTGGAAAATGTGAGGCCAGGAAGTGGCTCCTAATTGTGATTTGGAGGTTGTCAAGTCAGTGCTCTTTAGCGGTGGGTTTCTGTCTTTCCCACCTTCCCAGCTGCACTCCTTCCCCTGTTTGTCTGGGGTGACCCAATATTTCTCTCTCTTTCTCTCTTACGTAAAAAAGAAGAGCTATACTAGGCGCCTTCTCTGCATAACCTCCTCCCTCTCCCTTACAGGTCTTATGGCTGCCTGGTCTCACCGCCCTCCCCGCCAGCCCCATGGCTGTGGGCCCAGCTGGGAAATGAACTCTCCCAGCACATGGTCACTCACAACACAGTGTTTGGACCATCAACGTCTTCCTCTTTCAGACTTCACAGAGCAAGCTGCACTCTACACAGGCCCGGCATGGCCCCTCCCCCGGAGCCGAGTGAGCCGCAGCCGGGAAACCAGCTCCTTACTCCACAGGTATCAACCAAGTGTAAAGAAAAAGATGGCAGAGGCTAAAATGTGTAAGTTGGGACCTGCTCAGAGTCGGACATGTCACCCTCTCCTCTTAGGTCCATCACACCTTCAACACTTCAAACATCATTATCATCCACCCCAGATAATAACTTGGGAAACTAGAGCCCTGCTTGTAATCGCCATTCTTCAATTTAATCTCAGACCAAGATGCAGCACTTCATTGCTAACACCAGGAGCAAACGCCTAAGAGCCTCATACAGTGAGCACTTACCCACATACAGATGATTCACTTTAAAAATAATTGACAGCACACGTTAAGCCCAAGACTACTCGTGTATTTGTCCCATGACTTTCCCTCACAACCCACTGACCAGCCTCCTCCCCCAAAAGTACTGCTGAGAAGCTTGAGGAAGGAAGAGAAGAGCCAAAACTACTCTTAGAAAATACAGCTCATACCAGCCTCAACTACACATGAACTGAGAAGTAAATAAACAGGAGAAAAAAAAAAACTTTATACAGACATATATATGTAATTATATATTAAAATATACATAAATTTATATGCAATTCATTTATATATAATTTAAATTTATATATTTATATAACATTTACAAATGTTATGTTACAATTTTACTTTATATACATAACTAATTTTAATGGGAATAGAGAGACAGAGAGATGTATACATATTTGCTTGTAGTATGTGCTCAGTTGCTCACTTGTATCTGACTCTTTGCAGCCCCATGAACTATAGTCTGCCAGGCTCAACTGCCCATAGAATTTTCCAGGAAGAATACTGGAGTGGGGTACCATTTCCTACTCTAGGGAATCTTCCCAACCCAGGGATCAAACCCCCATCTCCTGTGTCTCCTACATTGGCAGCCAGGTTCTTTACCACTAGCACAACCTGGGAAGTCTTACTCTGTAGGAATGTAATATTAATTGTAACATTTATTGTTAAATATATGACCCAGTTTCCCCACAGTCAGTCTCTCCCATCAGGAAGCTTCCATAAACCTCTTATCATTATCCATGAGAGGGCAGAAAGAATGAAAATCACAATCATAGAAAACTAACCAAACTGATCACATGGACCACAGCCTTGTCTAACTCAATGAAACTATGAGCCATGCCCTGTAGGGTCAACCAAGACGAATGGGTAGTGGAGAGTTCTGACAAAACATGGTACACTGGAGAAAGGAATGGCAAACCACTTCAGTGTTCTTGCTTTGAGAACATGAACAGTATGAAAAGGCAAAAAGATATGATATTGAGAAATGAACTGTCCAGGTGAATAAGTGCCCAATATGCTACTGGAGATCAGTGGAGAAATAACTCCAGGAAGAATGAAGAGATGGAACCAAAGTAAAACAATGCCCAGTTGTGGATGTGACTGGTGACGGAAGTAAAGTCCGATGCCATAAAGAACAATATTGGAAAGTTAGGTCCATGAAACAAGGTAAATTGGAAGTGGTCAAACAGGAGATTGCAAGAGTGAACATCAACATTTAGGAATCAGTGAACTAAAATGGAAGGAATTGGGAGAATTTAATTCAGATGGCCATTATATATACTACTGTGGGCAAGAATCCCTTAAAAGAAATGGAGTAGCCCTCATAGGCAACAAAAGAGTCTGAAATGTAGTACTTGGGTCAATAATCTCAAAAATGACAGAATGAACTCTGTTCATTTCCAAGGCAAACCATTAAGTATCACAGTTATCCAAGTCTATGCCCCAACCATGAATGCCAAAGAAGCTGAACAGTTCTATGATGACCTACAAGACCTTCTAGAACTAACACCAAAAAAAAAGATGTCCTTTTCATCATAGGGGACTGGAATGCAAAACTAGGAAGTTAAGATACCTGGAGTAACAGGCAAGTTTGGTCTCAGAGTACAAAATGAAGCAGGACAAAGGCTAACAGAGTTTTACCAAGAGAACACACTGATCATAGCAAACACCCTCTTCCAACAACACAAGAGACAACTCTACACATGGACATCACCAGATGGTCAATACAGAAATCAGATTGATTATATTCTGTGCAGATGTAGATGGAAAAGCTCCATACAGTCAGCAAAAACAAGACTGGGAGCTGACTGTGGCTCAGATCATGAACTTCTTATTGCCAAATTCAGACTTAAATTGAAGGAAGTAGGGAAAACCACTAGATCATTCAGGTATGACCTGAATCAAATCTCTTATAATTATACAGTGGAACTGACAAATAGATTCAAGGGATTAGATCTGATGCACAGAGTGCATGAAGAACTATGGACAGAGGTTTGTGACATTATACAGGAGGCAGTGATCAAGACCATCCCCCAAAAAAAGAAATGCAAAAAGGCAAAATGGTTGTCTGAGGAGGCCTTCCTTACAAATAGCTGAGAAAACAAAAAAAAAAAAACAAAGGCAAAGGATAAAAGGAGACATATACCCATCTGAATGCTGGGTTCCAAAAAAATAGCAAGGAGAGATAAGAAAGTCTTCCCCAGTGATCAATGCAAAGAAATAGAGGAAAACAATAGAATGGGAAAGACTAGAGATCTCTTCAAGAAAATTAGAGATACCAAGGGAACATTTCATGCCAAGATGGACACAGTAAAGTACAGAGACAGTGTGGACCTAACAGAAGCAGAAGACATTAAGAAGAGATGGCAAGAATATGCTGAAGAACTATACAAAAAAGATCTTAATGACCCAGATCAATGGTGTGATCACTCATCTAGAGCCAGACATCCTGGAGTGAAAAGTTAAGTAGGCTTAGGAAACATCACTACAAACAAAGCTAGTGGAGGTGGTGGAATTCCAGTTGAGCTAGTTCAAATCTTAAAAGATGATGCTGTTAAAATGCTGCACTCAATATGCCAGCAAATTTGGAAAACTCAGCAGCAGCCACAGGACTGGAAAAGGTCAGTTTTCATTCCAATCCCAAAGAAAGGTAACACCAAAGAAGAATGTTCAAACTAGCACACAATTGCACTCATTTCACACACTAGCAAAGTAAAGCTCAAAATTCTCCAACTGAGGCTTCAACAGTACATGAGCCATGAATTTCCAGATGATCAAGCTGGATTTAGAAAAAACAGAGGAACTGGAGATCAAATTGCCAATATCTGTTGGATCATCGAAAAAGCAAGAGAGTTCCAGAAAAATATCTACTTCTGCTTTATTGACTATGCCAAAACCTTTGACTCTATGGATCACAACAAACCATAGAAAATTCTTAAAGAGATGGGAATACCAGACTACCTGACCTGCCTCCTTAGAAATCTGTATTCAGGTCAATACAACAGTTAGAACCAGACATGGAACAACAGACTGTTTCCAAATCAGGAAAGGAGTATGTCAAGGCTGTATATTGTCACCCTGCTTATTTAACTTACATGCAGAGTACATCATGCGAAATGCTGGGCTGGATGAAGCACAAGCTGGAATCAAGATTGCCAGGAGAAATATCAATAACCTCAGATATGCAGATGACACCACCCTTATGGCAGAAAGTGGAGAGGAACTTAAAAGCCTCTTGATGAAAGTGAAGAGGAGAGTGAAAAAACTGGCTCGAAAATCAACATTCAAAAAGCTAAGCTATGGCATCCAGTCCCATCGCTTCATGGCCAATAGATGGGGAAACAATGGAAACGGTGACAGACTTTCTTTTCTTGGGCTCTAAAATCAATGCAGATGTTGACTGCAGCCATGAAATTAAAAGACTCTTGCTTCTTGGAAGAAAAGCTATGACCAACCTAGAAAGCATATTAAAAAGCAGAGATGTAGTCAAAGCTATGGTTTTTCAAGTAGTCATGTATGGATGTGAGAGTCAGACCATAAACAAAGGTGAGTGCTGAACAGTAGATGCTTTTGAACTGTGGTGTTGGAGAAGACTCTTGAGAGTCCTTCGGACAGCAAGGGGGTCAAACCCAGTCACTCCTAAAGGAAATCAGTCCTGAATATTCTTTGGAAAGACTGATGCTAAAGCTGAAACTCCAATGCTTTGGCCACCTGATGGGAAGATTGGAAAAGACCCTGATGCTGTGAAACATTGAAGGCGGGAGGAGAAGGGACAACAGAGGATGAGATGGTTGGATGGCAGCACCAACTCAATGGATTGAGCAAGCTTGGGTAGTTGGTGATGGACAAGGAAGCTTGGTGTGCTGCAGTTCATGGGGTTGCAAAAAGTCAGACACAACTGGGTGACTGAACTGAATTACTATTAACATTAAATGTAATGTTACATTTAGTAATTTGCACACATCTTCAGTTAACAGCTGGATACATTTTAACATATATAAAATATATCAAGCTGCTGAGAGCCAGAGTTAGAGCAAGAGAAGGAAAGAAATAGAGATCATTTGTCATCACCTAGATGAACGAGAAGACTTTCCTGTCACCTAGAAGTTTTCTTTGTAGCCTTCCCAGTCAATTCCTATTCCCCCAAAGATAACCACTATTCAACTTCTACCACCATAGATAAGTTTTGTCTCTCTTGCTCATGACATAAATTGAACCATACAATATTGTATTCTTTTGTATCTGACCTCTTTTGCTCATAATATTTGTGAGATTTCCACTTTGTTACATTTAGCAAGATGCAGCCCATTGTTTTTCAATGCTGTGTAGCATTTCATTGTATGAACATACCATAATCTATCCATCCTACTGTTCAATCACTTAATATTCAAAACATTATTTGTCCCTTAGGATTAAACATACTACTGTTACCCTTTAGTCAGGTACTAACTACTACACCAATGATTTGCAACCTCAATTATATGTGAGAATGACTTTAAAAAATTCACCTTATACCATTACACGCCAGTCAGGATGGCTGCTATCCAAAAGTCTACAAGCAATAAATGCTGGAGAGGGTGTGGAGAAAAGGGAACCCTCTTACACTGTTGGTGGGAATGCAAACTAGTACAGCCACTATGGAAAACAGTGTGGAGATTTCTTAAAAAAACTGGAAATAGAACTGCCATATGACCCAGCAATCCCACTCCTGGGCATACACACTGAGGAAACCAGATCTGAAAGAGACACGTGCACCCCAATGTTCATCGCAGCACTGTTTATAATAGCCAGGACATGGAAGCAACCTAGATGCCCATCAGCAGATGAATGGATAAGGAAGCTGTGGTACATATACACCATGGAATATTACTCAGCCATTAAAAAGAATTCATTTGAACCAGTCCTAATGAGATGGATGAAACTGGAGCCCCTTATACAGAGTGAAGTAAGCCAGAAAGATAAAGAACATTACAGCATACTATCACATATATATGGAATTTAGAAAGATGGTAACGATAACCCTATATGCAAAACAGAAAAAGAGACACAGAAATACAGAACAGACTTTTGAACTCTGTGGGAGAATGTGAGGGTGGGATATTTCAAAAGAACAGCATGTATACTATCTATGGTGAAACAGATCACCAGCCCAGGTGGGATGCATGAGACAAGTGCTCCAGCCTGGTGCACTGGGAAGACCCAGAGGAATCGGGTGGAGAGGGAGGTGGGAGCGGGGATCGGGATGGGGAATATGTGTAAATCCATGGCTGATTCATATCAATGTATGACAAAACCCACTGAAATGTTGTGAAGTGATTGGCCTCCAACTAATAAAAAATTAAAAAAAAATTCACCTTACTTGTGGTTTTAACTGTTGCATGATATATCATGTATCATGAGTACCTCTGTGGAAAGACAGTTCCTCAGACTTCCTTAGATGATAGAATGATTTCTTTATTTTGACTGAGACTAGAGGGTTTAAAATGTAATTGAATGATTCCATGCTTATGTAGCATAACACGGATATAATGATGATGATGATGGTGATGATGGTGATGATAGCAGACATTACCAGCTGAAGCTTTCTGGATACCAAACAGTCCTACTAATCTACTCTTTTTTTAATTATAAATTATTATTTATTTATTTACTTCCTTTTAGTTGTGCTAGGTCTTCATTGCTGCTCACAGACTTTCTCTACCTGCAGTGACTGGGGCTATTCTTCTTTTTTAGTTTATTTTTTATTGAAGGAAACAGACAGAGAATAGACTTATGGACATGGGGAAAAGGGAGGAGAGGGTGAGATGTATGGAGAGAGTAACATGGAAACTTATATTACCATATGTAAAATAGATAGCCAATGGGAATTTGCTGTATGGCTCAGGAAACTCAAACAGGGGCTCTGTATCCACCTAGAGTGGTGGGATGGGATGGGAAATGGGAGGGAGGTTCAAAAGGGAGGGGATATATGTACACCTGTGGCTGATTCATGTTGAGGTTTGGGGCTATTCTTTGCTGTGGTATGTGGACTTCTCCCTGCGGTGGCTGTTCTTGTGGCAGAATACAGGCTCTAAGTACACGGCCTTCAGTATTTGTAGCACGTGGGCTCAGTAATTGTAGTCCACGGGCTCAGTTGCTCTGTGGCATTCGGAATCTTCCCAGACCAGGGATCAAACCCTTGTCCCCTGCATTGGCAGGCAGATTCTTATCCACCGTACCGCCATGGAAGTCTCCCACTAATCTATTCTTGAATGAAACTTGAAGATATGGCTTTTCTGGTAAGGCAGGGGGTGAGCAGAAGGTAACGTGATTCCAGATAGGTAGTGGGATGACTGAGGAAGTGAAATCTTAAACTCAGATACAAAGGAAGAGTATGTTGCTTATTTTCATTACAGCATCTACTATGGGCACAGTATCTTGATAACTGGCATTGAAGGGATGAAGACCCCTATTCATCTTCACAACAAGCTCTTTAAGTTGGTTTTATTGTCTCTATAAGTGAAAAAACTGATGTTTGGAAAGTTAAGGGCCACAAGTGGCCAGGAATCACACAGTAAGTTGACTACCCACAGTTCTAAACCAGGTCTCCCTAACTTTGAAGTCCACACTCTTTTTACTGCATCCTGTTGAAAAGAAGTAAAGATGTGGAAAGAGTTGGAGATTTAGTAGGCTCTGATATCAGCCTTACAAGAATATCATGAAAGGTTGAAGGGTTATTATAAACAGTGCTGTGATGAACATTGGGGTACACGTGTCTCTTTCAGATCTGGTTTCCTTGGTGTGTCAATGTATGGCAAAAACTACTACAATATTGTAAAGTAATTAGCCTCCAATGAATAAAAATAAATGAAAAAAAAAGAAAATATTTATATATTAAAAAAAAAGAAAGGTTGAAGGGAAGTAGAAAGTAAGATGGTATTTTTCAAAAAATAACAGCTTATGTTTATTTGAGTACTCAGGATGTGCTAGAGTCTACTAAAGATTTTTCATCCATCATCTAATTAATCCTCACAACTTCTGAGGAATATGCTATTTTTACTCACACATTATAGATGAGTCACTTGAGATTTAGAGAGGTCAAGTAGATTACACGAGATCATGCCTTTACTAAATGGCCAAGCCAAGGTTAGAAGTCAACCATTTGACTTCCAGTTGCATGCTTGTGACCCTCTTGCTGAACTGACTCTTGAGAAATAGACAGGAGGAAGGAAACCACATGAACAGAAACAATGCTGGGAGAAAGCCCTAGAATGCTGTGTGATGTACCAGAGCTAAGAGTGTTTCAAGCCTAACCAACCACATGAATTAGTTTGTGCCCAGAAGATCATGGCCTAAAGTCAAGATGGGGTCTTGGTGACCAAATAGAAAAAAATACATTTTCCCAGGGATCGGTGTGGTTGAAAATAGAACCAAAACAGTACAAATACATTTTAAAGAAAGAATTCTGACCTTAAAATTTAGTTAGCTAAATTTTAGCTAACTAAAAACCAGCTACCTAGTTCTTCCAACAAGAGAAGGCCTGTAATAAACTAAAGAATGGTTTAAGCCTAGGGCAATATATTGATTGCTGTGATATTCCAAACTGAGGGCACTCTCTTAGGTCACTTCATAGCAGAGGCAGGATGGCCTTCTTCAACTACCTGTGCTGTCAGATTTAATTCCATAAAGGACTGTCAATACTACCTCAGCTAGACTATCTATTAAGACATGTGGGTTTGTAATGGGAAATCTTAATTAGCTACATTCTAAGCTCTTCTGGAGGTTTAGTCTTGGAGCAGGCAATCTTGGGGAGCAGAATGCTGCCAAATGTCTACCAAAAGCCTACCTGAATGAAGCAGTATTTGAGAATGATTTTTAGTAATAAAAATTAAAATTTTAATTAATCTGATTATAAAAATAGTGCTCGTTTACTGGAGAAGATTCAAATACAGTAGTCATGTAGGGATGTGAGAGTGGAACCATAAAGCAGGCCAAGTGCTGGAGAATTGATGCTCTCAAATTGTGCTGGAGAAGACTCTTGAGAGTCCCTTGGACTGCAAGGAGATCAAACCAGTCCATCCTAAAGGAAATAAACCCTGAACATTCATTGGAAGATCTGATGCTAAAGCTGAAGCTCCAATACTTTGGCCAGCTGATACAAAGAGCTGACTGGTTGGGAAAGACCTTGGTGCTGGGAAAGATGGAAGGCAAAACGAGAAGGGGGCGGCAGAGGATGAGATGGTTAGATAGCATCACCAACTCAATGGACATGAATTTGAGCAAACTCCAGGAGAGAGTGAAGGACAGGGAAGCCTGGCATGCTGCAGTCCATGGGGTCAGAAAAAGTCAGACACAACTTAGTGACTGAACAACAACAAATAGAGAAGAAAGTAAAAGCTGCTTGAGAGTTAATCACCGAGAAAGGACATTTGGCAACATTTTGGCACACTTTCGTCACCTGTCTAAGAAAACATACATACACACTGTTCAGATGCCAGCTGGGCTCTTCTGTACTTTAGGACTGAAAAAGAAAGGTAGTTATTAACCCTTTGGCTTTGGCTTGAGGGAGAATCTATTACCTCCCACATTTCTGTGAAATACTCCCATGCTTATATAAGCCCATGATCACCACTGGCTCTGACAGCCCATGTTTCCTGAATTTTGGTTTTCTGCTGCGTCTTACAGCTATTCCCCTAACTCCAACCCAGTGTTGACACAAGTGAAGAAATCAGTCACATTCTTCCCACACAACTTTGCTTGTGAAATGAACTATAATAAATTGGAGTTACATGGCAACAAGGAAAATAACAAAATCTACCCTGTTACTCAGTTACTGTGGTTTCTCCTTCCCCCTGCTTCCTCTCTTCTCTTTTCTCTACCCTCCTCCACCCCCAAAGTCTCTGTATATTCCTAAGGCACAGTGTTTCAACCATCTCCCTTGTGACTTTGTATCTTGCTAATACAAGTCCTTGGGACCTCACCTTCTCCCAGCAGCTTAGAAAAGTGTCTTACTAAACAGATACAATTCTCTCTTTCATAAAGAAAATCCTGTGTCTATTGGTAGGATTTTTTAATCTAACTTTATCACCATTCTAACTTTATCACCATAAATGTACATGTGTCCTGTTAACTTCTAAGAAAGGAGTCACAAGCAACCATTTGCAAATATGGTGGTAGCTGTGGCACTCACTTCTCGCAGACTCTTTGCAACCCCATGGACTGTAGCCTGCCGGACTCCTCTGTCCACGAAATTTTCCTGACAAGAATACTGGGATGGGTTGTCATTTCCTACTCCAGGGGATCTTCCCAACCCAGGAATCAAACCTGAGCCTCTTGCGATTCCTGCTTGGCAGGCAGATTCTTTACAACTGCACCTCCTGGGAACACCCATTTAAAATATATTTGACCTTTTACTCCCCAGAATATCTTTCAGGCCCTGTGTGCCACAGAACACACTTTATAAAATATTGGGTAAAATTCTTTCTAGAATAAAATATATTAAAATTTTTAAAAAGCAGTTTTGTGACAATGGTACACTATTCCTGGCAATCACTCCCTTAGATGATAAGAGGTTTACTCATGCTCAGTAATGTGGCACTGAGAAAAATTAAAGGCACCAAAGCCTCTGAAGAGTGGGATACTTAGAAAGGAAATAGTCGCTTAAGTCACTAAGTGAAATTCTTAAAGCCACACTATCACGAGGATGCTCTATGTGAAAATGCCTCTTATTACTGGTCTTAACAGCACTTATTCTTAAAATTCCAAAAAAGTAACTTCCTTCTATGAAATCGTGATAGAACCTGCCACTTTGGAAATGTTAGATGTCGCCATTCTTCACTGCCACACACTCAAGTAGCATATTGTTTATGGAACTGGCATGGTGCTAAACACACTGCAGGGCTGCTCTCTGGGATGGTTAATTTTATGTGTCATCTTGGCTGGGTCAGGGTGCCTACATATTTAATCAAACATTCTGGATACTTTTGTGCACAATGTTTTTTATTGAGATTAACATTTACATCAATGGACTTTGAATAAAACACATTATTCTCCATAATGGATGGATTATGACTGGATGGGTCACCATCATCCAGACAAGTGAAAGTCTTAAATAAAAAAAAAAAAATGAAAAAAACTGGCTTTCCCCAAAGCAAGATGGGTTTCTACCAGCAGACCGGAATTTTTGCTTGGGTCTCCAGACTGCCTGCCTACCCAGTGGATTTTGGATTGCCAAGCTTCCAAAATCACTTGAGCCAGTTCCTCAAACTCAGCCTCTCTGTCTTTATGTCTCTGTTTCTCTCTGTCTATCTCTCTCTCTAAATTGTACAACTTTTAGTTATCTCAAGGACTAATCTTGTGAAGTACATATAAATGCCACAAAGTATAAGTTCAGTAAATTAATAAAAGTTGCACAAGCATACTGAGGAAAACATTAATAATTAACATAGATCAAACACAATCAACAGTGTATATTTTGGTTGCCTTGAGAAGATAAATTTTTTGCATGTTTCCAGAAAACATTTAGGTTACACAAACTAAAATATTTAATACTAAAAAAAATGATGAAACAATGGTTCAGAGAATAAATGAATAGAGGGATAAGTTTATGAAAAGGATTTTGCATAAAAATTAAAAACAGACATATATCAAGAATCAAACAAGCACCAAATTATCAAAAGGCCTACATTAAAAAGGAAAAAAGGAGGGGTCGGTCCCAAGATGGTGGAGGAATAGGACAGGGAGACCACTTTCTCCCCCATAAATTCATCAAAAGGTCATTTAAATGCTGAATAACTTCCACAAAACAACTTCTGAATGCTGGCGGAGGACACCAGGCACCCAGAAAGGCAGCCCTACCTCCTTATAGGACAAAATATAAAAAGCAAAAAGAGAGACAAAAGAGTTAGGGACAGAGACCCGCCCTGGGGAGTGAGTCATGAAGGAGGAGAAGTTTCCACACAGTAGGACACCTTCTCACAGGCAGGTCTGTGAGAACTTTGGAATCTCAGAGGGCAACATAACTGGGAGGAAAAAAAAAAAAAAAAAAAAAACCCACAGAATACTTGCCTAACTGCAACTGCCAGCAGAGAAGTAGCCCAGACGCTCGGGTCCGCCACCAGCGAGCAGGGCCTGGACAGGGAGGCACGGGCTGCATAATCGGTGCTTAGGGTAAGGACCGGGCCTGAAAGCCCTGAGGACAATCTGAGGGAGCTAACGTGAGATAGCAGCCCAAACTGTGCAATAGCCAGAGAGAGAGAAAAAGAGAGAGAGAAAGAGAACTTTCCCGTGATAGGCTCTAAGCCTCAGCCTGGCCCGCTAACAGAACAAAGGATTGAGTGAACGCCAAAGGAGAGCTGGCTGGCTGCATACAGGCCCCTCCCCCCACCGGAGCAGAGAGCCAGGTGGGCGACAGCCAGAGCTGGAAGGCAAGGGGCTGCTACAGTCTGGGCCCCAGAGACTGGCATCCTCCACCAAACTGAGCAGGCTCCCAGCTGCTAACCACGTCTTCCTGGGATCCTGGATGGTTGACATCTGCCAGGAGGGTCACAGCCTGAGGTCAGATCCCCAGAGGAGACTTACACATGAGCGGCCGGGACCGGGGAGGTGATTAAGACATGCGGCCCACCTGGGACAGTGCACTCACCAAGCACCTGGTCACCTGAGTTTCTCGAACCTGGGAAGGGCACAAAACGCATGCCCGACAGAGTCTATGCCCTTGTAGAGTACCTGAGAACATGAGCGGCTTAGACCTGGGAAGTGCACAGAATGCAAGGCCTGCTCTGGACAGTTCCCCTGCAGAGCACCCTGGAGTCTGAGCAGTGTAGACCCAGGAAGCACACGCCACCTTGATCTGGGGCAAACCCAATGTGGCCCATACACTGAGCACTCCCCACACACGCCAGTGACATCTGTTTACAGCGTTCCTCCCTCCCCACAACACAACTGAACAAGTGAGCCTAATGAAGTGACCACCTTCACCCCCTTGTGTCAGGGCAGAGATGAGACACTGAAGAGACGTGCAAACAGAGGAAGCCAAAATAAACAAAGAAGAGGAACCTGCTCTGGAAGTGACAGGTGAACAGATTAAAACCCTGTAGTTAGCATTGACTAAACATTGGAGGGGGCTATGGACCTTGAGGACAAGAACAAGCTGGAACAAGGACCTATCTGAAACTGAACTGACCCCACACAGACCACAACAGCTCCAGAGAAATTCCTACATATATTTTTACTATTATCACTTTTTAATTATTTTTTAAATTTAAGTTCTTTATTACTCCTTTATTTTCATTTTTATGACCTACTATTACCTTGCAAAAAAAAAGACCCTATTTTAAAGCAAATCTCAATATATATATATATATTAAAATTTTTGTGATTGATTTTGTTTTATATTTTTTAAATTATTTATTTATTTTACTTTACAACATTGTATTGGTTTTGCCATACATTGACTTGAATCTGCCATTGGTGTACATGTGTTCCCCATCCTGAACACCCCTCCCAACTCCCTCCCCATCCCATCCCTCTTGGTCATCCCAGTGCACCAGCCCCGAGCATTCTGTATCATGCATCGAACTTGGACTGGTGATTCATTTCACATATGATAATTTACATGTTTCAATGCCATTCTCCCATATCATCCCACCCTCACCCTCTCCCACAGAGTCCAAAAGACTATTCAATACATCGGTGTCTCTCTCGCTGTCTTGCATACAGGGTTATCGTTACCATCTTTCTAAATTCCATATATATGCATTAGTATACTGTATTGGTGTTTTTCTTTCTGGCTTACTTCACTCTGTATAATGGGCTCCAGTTTCATCCACCTCATTAGAACTGATTCAAATGTATTCTTTTTAATGGCTGAGTAATATTCCATGGTGTATATTTACCATAGCTTTCTTATCCATTCGTCTGCTGATGGGCATCTAGGTTGCTTCCATGTCCTGGCTATTATAAACAGTGATGCGATGAACATTGGGGTACACGTGTCTCTTTCAGATCTGGTTTCCTCAGTGTGTATGCCCAGCAGCAGGATTGCTGGGTCAGATGGCAGTTCTATTTCCAGTTTTTTAAGAAATCTCCACACTGTTTTCCATAGTGGCTGTACTAGTTTGCATTCCCACCAACAGTGTAAGAGGGTTCCCTTTTCTCCACACCCTCTCCAGCATTTATTGCTTGTAGACTCTTGGATAGCAGCCATTCTGACTGGTGTGTAATGGTACCTCATTGTGGTTTTGATTTGCATTTCTCTGATAATGAGTGATGTTGAGCATCTTTTCATGTGTTTGTTAGCCATCTGTATATCTTCTTTGGAAAAATGTCAGTTTATATCTTTGGCCCACTTTTTGATTGGGTCATTTATTTTTCTGGAATTGAGCTGCAAGAGTTGCCTGTATATTTTTGAGATTAATTCTTTGCCCATTGCTTCATTTGCCATTATTTTCTCCCATTCTGAAGGTTGTCTTTTCACTTTGCTTACAGTTTCCTTTGTTGTACAGAAGCCTTTAATTTTAATTAGGTCCCATTTGTTTATTTTTGCTTTTATTTCCAATATTCTGAGAGGTGGGTCATAGAGGATCCTGCTATGGTTTATGTCGGAGAGTATTTTGCCTATGTTTTCCTCTAGGAGTTTTATTTATAGTTTCTGGTCTTACATTTAGATCTTTAATTCATTTTGAGTTTATTTTTGTGTATAGTGTTAGAAAGTGTGCCCACTCTCACCACTACTATTCAATATAGTTTTGGAAGTTTTGGCTACAGCAGTCAGAGCAGAAAAAGAAATAAAAGGAGTCCAGATTGGAAAAGAAGAAGTAAAACTCTCACTGTTTGCAGATTACATGGTCCTCTACATAGAAAACCCTAAAGACTCCACCAGAAAATTACTAGAGCTAATCAATGAATATAGTAAAGTTGTAGGATATAAAATTAACACACAGAAATCCCTTGCATTCCTATACACTAACAATGAGAAAACAGAAAGTGAAATTAAGGAAACAATTTCATTCACCATTGCAATGAAAAGAATAAAATAGTTAGGCATAAATCTACCTAAAGAAACAAACGACCTATATATAGAAAACTATAAAACACTGATGAAAGAAATCAAAGAGGACACAAATAGATGGAGAAATATACCGTGCTCGTGGATTGGAAGAATCAACATAGTGAAAATGAGTATACTACCTAAAGCAATCTATAGATTCAATGCAATCTCTATCAAGCTACCAATGGTATTCTTCACAGTACTAGAACAAATAACTTCACAATTTGTATGGAAATACAAAAAAAAACCTTGAATAGCCAAAGCAATCTTGGGAAAGAAGATTGTAACTGGAAGAATCAACCTGCCCGACTTCAGTCTCTACTACAAAGCCACAGTCATCAAGACAGTGTGGTACTGGCACAAAGATAGAAATATAGTTCAATGGAACAAAATAGCCCAGAGATAAATCCACGCACCTATGAACACCTTATCTTTGACAAAGGAGGCAAGAATATACAATGGAGAAAAGACAATCTCTTTAACAATGGTGCTTGGAAAACTGGTCAACCACTTGTAAAAGAATGAAACTAGAATACTTTCTAACACCATACACAAAAATAAACTCAAAATGGATTAAATATCTAAATGTTTTGTATTTTTAATATTGTAATTTTGAGAGTCTAACCTCTACTCTAGATTTTTAGTCTTTGCTTTTTGGTATTTGTTAACAATTTTGTACCTTTAATAAACTAATCCTCAGTATCCATTTTCATTTAAGGGTGTAATTACTGGCTTGATTGCTCTCTCCCTTTTTGACTCTCCCTTTTCTCCCCAGCTCACCTCTATCTCCCCCCTCACCCTTCTCTTCTCTACTTAACTCTGTGAATCTCTCTGTGTGTTCTGGGCTATGAAGAACACTTAGGGAACTGATTACTGGCTAGACTTCTCTCTCCCCTTTTGACTCCCCCTCTTCTCCTCCTGGTCACCTCTATCTCCTTCCTCCCTCTTCTCTTCTCTATGTAACTCTGTGGATCCCTCTGGGTGTGCTGGGCTGTGGAGAACACTTAGGGAATTGATAGTGATTAGATTGTTCTCTCCCCTTTTTACTCCCCCTCTTCTCCTCCTGGCCACTTCTATCTCCCTCCTCCCTTTTCTCTTCTTGATGTAACTCTGTGAACCTTTCTGGGTGTCCCTCACTGTGGAGAATTGTTTCACCATTAACCTAGATGTTTTATCATCTGTGCTGTTTGGGTGGAGAAGTCTTGAGGCTGCTGTAAGAATAAGACTGAAAGTCAGAGGAGGAGGTTTAACTCCAAAACTAGAGAACATCAGAGAACTCATGATTCCAGGGAATATTAATAGACAAGAGCTCACCCAAAAGCCTGCATTCCTTCACAGAAACCAAGCTCCATGCAAGAGCCAACAAGTTCCAGAGCAAGACATACCACAGGAACACAGAAAAGCAGGAACACAGCCCTGAGCATTAAAATACAGGCTTCCAAAAGCTATGCCAAACCAATAGACACCACAAAACTCACTACTGGACACTTCATTGTGCTTCATAGAGAAGAGATCCAGTTCCACCCACCAGAATACAGATGCAAGCTCCCCTAACCAGGAAACTTTGACAAACCACTAGTCCAACCCCACCCACAGGGAGCAGGCTCCACAATAAAGAGGAACCATGAACTTCCAGCCTACAGAAATGGCTCCCCAAACACAGCAATCTAAGCAAAGTGAAAAGGCAGAGAAATATTCAGCAGGTAAAGGAACATGATAAATGGACACCAAACCAAACAAAGAGGAGGAGATAGGGAGTCTACCTGAAAAAGAATTCAGAATAATGATAGTAAAGATGATTCAAAATCTTGAGAAAAAAAATGGAATTACAGATAAATAGACTAGAGACAAGGATTGACAAGACGCAAGAAACGTTTAACAAGGACCTAGAAGAAACAGAGAAGAATCAATCAATAATGAATAATGCAAAAGCACTCTGGAGAGAACCAACAGTAGAATAACTCAGGAAGAAGATAGAATAAGTGACATGGAAGATAGAATGGTGGAAATAAAGGAAGCAGAGAAGAAAAAAGGAAAAAAATTAAAAGAAATGGGGACGACCTCTGGGGCAATGTTAACACCCCACTTTCAAATCATAGGAGTCCCAGAAGAAACATACAAAGAGAAAAGACATGAGAAAATATTTGAGGAGATAATAGTTGAAAATTTCCCTAAAATGGGGAAGGAAATAGCCACCCAAGTCCAAGAAACCCAGAGAGGTTCAAACAGGATAAACCCAAGGCAAAACACCCCAAGATATACATTAATCAAACTAATGAAGATCAAACACAAATAGCAAATATTAAAAACAGCGAGGAAAAAGCAACAAATAACACACAAGGGGATTCCCATAAGGATAATAGCTGATCTTTCAATAGAAACTCTTCAGGCCGGAAGGGAATGGCAAGACATACTTAAAGTGATGAAAGAGAAAAACCTACAACCCAGATTACTATATCCAGCAAGGATCTCATTCAAATACGAAGGAGAAATCAAAAACTTTACAGACCAGCAAAAGCTGAGAGAATTCAGCACCACCAAATCAGCTCTTCAACAAATGCTAAAGGATCTTCTCTAGACAGGAAACAGAAAAGGTTTAAAAACTCAAACCTAAAGCAACAAATTAAATGGCAACAAGGTCATATTTATCAATAATTACCTTAAATATAAATGGGTTAAATGCCCCAACCAAAAGACAAGGATTGGCTGAAGGGATACAAAAACAAGACCCCTATATATGTGTCTACAAGAGACACACCTCAAACCAAGGAACACATATAGACTGAAAATGAAGGCTGTAAAAAGATATTTCATGCAAATGGAGACCAAAAGAAAGCAGGAGTTGCAATACTCATATCAGATAAAATAGACTTTGAAATAAGGGCTGTGAAAAGAGATAAAGAAAGACACTACACAATGATCAAATGATCAATCCAAGATGAAGATGTAACAATTATAAGTATATATGCACCCAACATAGGAGCACCTCAATACATAAGGCAAATGCTAACAAGTATGAAAGGGGAAATTAACAGTAACACAATAATAGTGGGAGATATTAAAACCCCACTCACACAGATCAACCAAACAGAAAATTAGAAAGGAAACACAAACTTTAAATGATACAATGGACCAGTTAGAGCTAAGTGATATCTATAGGACATTTCACCCCTAAACCATGAATTTCACCTTTCTCTCAAGTGCACACAGGACATTCTCCAGGATAGAGCACATCCTGGGCCATAAATCTAGCAGTAAATTCAAAAAAATTGAAATCATTTCAAGCATCTTTTCTGATCACAATGCAGTAAGATTAGATGTCAACTACAGGGGGAAAAAACTATTAAAAATACAAACATATGGAGGCTAAACAACATGCTTCTGAATAAACAATAAATCATGGAAGAAACCAAAAAGGAAATACAAGTATGCATAGAAATAAATGAAAATGAAAACATGACAATCCAAAACCTATGAGATTCAGTAAAAGCAGTGCTAAAAGGAAGGTTCATAGCAATACAAGCTTACCTCAAAAAACAAGAGAAAATTCAAATAAATAACCTAACTTTACACCTAAAGCAACTAGAAAAAGAAGAAATGAAGAACCCCAGGGTTAGCAGAAGGAAAGAAATCATAAAAATTAAAACATAAATAAATGAAAAAGAAACAAAGGAGACTATAGCAAAACTCAATAAAACTAAAAGCTGGTTCTTTGAGAAGATAAATAAAATAGACAAACCATTAGCCAGACTCATCAAGAAAAAAAAGGGAGAAGAATCAATTCAACAAAATTAGAAATGAAAATGGAGAAATCATCACAGACAACACAGAAATACAAAGGATCATAAGAGACTACTATAAGAAACTATATGCCAATAAAATGGGCAACTTGGAAGAAATGAACGAACTCTTAGAGAAGTGTAACCTTCCAAAACTGAACCAGGAAGAAATAGAAAATCTTAACAGGCCCATCACAAGCATGGAAATCCAAACTGTAATTAAAAATCTTCCAACAAACAAAAACCCAGGACCAGATGGCTTCACGGGTGAATTCTACCAAAAATTTAGAAAAGAGCTAACAATTATCCTACTCAAACTCTTCCAGAAAATTGCGAAGGAAGGTAAATTTCCAAACTCCATGAGGCCACCATCACCCTAATACCAAAAACAAAGATGACACAAATAAAGAAAACTACAGGTCAACATTACTGATGAACATAGATTCAAAACTCAAAAAAATTCCAGCAAACAGAATCCAACAACATATTAAAAAGATCATACATCTTGACTAAGTGGTCTTTTTCCCAGGGATGCAAGGATTCTTCAATATTCACAAATCAATCAATGTGATACACCATATTAACAAATTGAAAGATAAAAACCATATGATTGTCACACGGTGGGCCTGGCCTGGGGCCCTTCTGCCGAGGCCCTGAGGTGGGGTTGCCCAAGGCTCTGTGCTGTGTTCCGCGCTGGGCTCCATGAACCCAGGTGCACGCCCGGAGGCTCCTCCAGTTCCATGCATGGCGCCCCTGCAGCCCTGGAGCCAGGTCGAGCCCTCCAGCCTGCCCGGGTGTCCCGCCCTGGGCCTCACTGCAGCTGGAACCTGGGTGCCCCAGCTCCTGCTGACCCTGCCCCCACCCCACCTTGTTTGTGCCATAAAGTGTCGTGTACCTGGGGGGAGGGGCTGAAACTTACGTCCTGGACTATCTCCTGAAAGACCGATTCATGCCCGCCACTGCCACCACCGGAACCTGGTGGCCACTTGCCACCTTCCTGTCCCCAGCAGCAGGGTGCTGGGTGCCCTGCCCCAGGGGGCCTTTGACTGAGGGTCCCTGTTGCCTGCTTCTGGGCAGTGGTCTTGTCTCATGACACGGGGCTTTTAGCATTTCTGAGGTTTGGAGATTAAGCGGGTTTTGTGTGATTTTTAGCACATCCATATCTTTTCTATGTTGAGTGTCTGGATCTTTCCTTTTCTGTGTGCATGTGTGTCTGTGTCCACGTGTTTGCAGGCAGCAGGCAGCCGTGGGGACTCGCTTGGGGCCCCCCCTCAGCCTCTGCGGGCCAGCAGCAAGGAGGGGGTGACAAAGAGGGTGGTGCCAAGCCATGCCGGTGCAGTCTTTGTGCTGACCGTTTTCTTCTTCTTGGGTGGCATGAGATGCTTATGTTGCCCACAGAGCGGGGCTCAGCCCACAGGAGCCAGTGCTGGAGGCTGCACCATGCAGGGGGCCGTGTGCCGTGCAGGCCTGCACCCCCCCACCCCACCCCCACTTCCCCACCCCCACCCCTTCCCCCCCCCCCCCACGCAGGTCAGGTGGGTGAGGGTGTCTGGGGCAGCCATGGGCACTGCGGTTGGCCAAGTCCTGGCCAGCCCTGCTTGAGAGTCCTGTGTGCCTGGGGGGGCTCCTAGCTGCCTGTTTTGGGTGGGTGTCCACACTCCACTGTCTCAAGGCCTCTCCATGTTTTCCTTTCACTAAGGGTTTCTAGTTTGGGTTTATTTTTGGTTGGGTTGGCACTAATTCTTTTCGTAAGATACTGTGAGAACCATTTCATCCAAATGTCAAATAAACCTATGTTCGGCGGGGGGGAAAAAAACCACATGATTATCTCAATAGGTGCAGAGAAAGTCTTTGATAAAATTCAACACCTATTTATGATTTAAAAAAAAAAAAAGAAAGAAAGAAACTCTCCAGAATGCAGGCATAGAAGGAATATACCTCAACATAATAAAAGCCATATATGATAAACCCACAGTATCCTCAGTGGTAAAAAATTGAAAGCATTCCCCTAAAGTCAGGAACAAGATAAGGGTGCCCACTCTCACCATTACTGTTCAACATAGTTTTGGAAGTTTTAGCCACAGTAATCAGAGATTAAAAATAAATAAAAGGAATCCAGATTGGGAAAGAAGAAGTAAAGCTCTCACTGTTTGGAGACGACATGATCCTCTGCATAGAAAACCCTAAAGACATCACTAGAGCTGATCAATGAATATAGTAAAGTTGCAGGATAAAAAATTAACACACAAAAATCCCTTGCATTCCTATACACTAACAATGAGAAAACAGAAAGAGAAATTAAGGAAACAATCCCATTCACCATTGTGACAAAAAGAATAAAATAATTAGGAATAAACCGACTTAAAGAAACAAAAGACCTATATATAGAAAACTATAAAACAATAATGAAGGAAATCAAGGATAACACAAATAATAGAGAACTATACCATTTCATTGATCAGAAGAATAAATATATTGAAAATGAGGATGCTACACAAAGCAATCTACAGATTCAATGCAATCCACAGATTCAATGCAATCCTTATCAAGCTACCAATGGTATTTTTCACAGAACTAGAACAAATAATTTCACAGTTTGTATGGAAATACAAAAAAACCTTGAATAGCCAAAGCAATCTTGAGAGAGAAGAATGGAACTGGAGGAATCAACCTGCCTGACTTCAGACTATACTACAAAGCTACAGTCATCAAGACAGTATGGTACTGGCACAAAGACAGAAATGTAGATCAATGGAACAGAATAGAAAGCCCAGAGATACACCCACGCACCTATGGACACCTTATCTTTGACAAAGGAGGCAAGAGTATACAATGGAGGAAAGACAATCTCTTTAACAAGTGTTGCTGGGAAAACTGGTCAACCAACTGTAGAAGAATGAAACTAGAACACTTTCTAACACCATACACAAAAATAAACTCAAAATGGATTAAAGATCTAAATGTAAGACCAGAAACTATAAAACTCCTAAAGGAAAATGTAGGCAAAATACTCTCTGACATAAATCACAGCAAGATCCTCTATGACCTGCCTCCCAGTGTAATGAAAATAAAAGCAAAAATAAACAAATGGGACCTAATTAAACTTAAAAGCTTTCACACAACAAAGAAAACTATAAGCAAGTTTAAAAGACAGTCTTCAGAGTGGGAGAAAATAATAGCAAATGAAGCAACTGAGAATTAATCTCCAAAATACACTAGAAGCTCATGCAGCTCAATATCAGAAAAATAATTGACCCAGTCAAAAAATGGGCCAAAGAACTAAACAGACATTTCTCCAAAGAAGACATATAGATGGCTAACAAATACATGAAAAGATGCTCAACATCACTTATTATCAGAGAAATGCAAATCAAAACCACAATGAGGTACCATCTCATGCCAGACAGAATGGCTTCTATCCAAAAGTCTACAAACAATAAATTTGTTTGTAGCAAAAAATTCTGGAGAGGGTGTGTAGAAAAGGGAACCCTCTTACACTGTTGGTGGGAATGCAAACTAGTACAGCCACTATGGAGAACAGTGTGGAGATTCCTTGAAAAACTGGAAATGGAACTGCCATATGACCCAGCAATCCTGCTGCTGGGCATACACACTGAGGAAACCAGAATTGAAAGAGACACATGTACCCCAATGTTCATTGCAAGTTGTTTACAATAGCCATGACATGGAAGCAACCTAGATATACATTGGCAGACGAATGGATAAGAAAGCATTGTGTATATGTGGTACATATACACAATGGAATATTACTCAGCTATTTAAAAGAACGTGTTTGAATCAGTTCTAATGAGATGGATGAAACTGGAGCCTATTATACAGAGTGAAGTAAGTCAGAAAGAAAAAACCAATACAGTATATTAATGCATATATATGGAATTCAGAAAGATGGTAATGACAATCATACACAATACAGCAAAAGAGACACAGATATAAAGAATAGACTTTTGGATTCTGTGGGACAATGTGAGGGTGGGATGATTTGAGAGAATAGCATTGAAACATGTATATTACCATATGTGAAATTGATGACCAGTGCAAGTTCAAAGCATGAAATAGGACACTCAAAGCCAGTGCACTAGGACAACCCAGAGGGATGGGATGGGGACGTAGGTGGGAGGGGGTTCAGGATGTGGGACACATGTACAACCATGGCTTATTCATGTCAATGTACGGCAAAAACCACCACAACACTGTAAAGTAATTAGCCTCCAATTAAATAAATTGATTTTTTTAAAGGGATAAAGGAAAAAAACCTGTGAAGTTCACAATTAAAGCAAAGATCACTTACTTACAATGCATGGGAAAATCTCAGCTCTCCATATTTGCAAATCAAATTTATAAAAATATATCACAAATTTGCAGCCAGAATTTTCAAACTTGATGGGTGGAGCAGTGAAATAGCAATAAGTAGTTTAACGTCACTGCTGTCCAAAAGCAGAGTGGCAGGAAATGGGGCTAATACTTTCTGTTTTTCCTCTCTTCCTAAGTTTCCTGGCTGATGTCTTATCTGTGCCTGATTTTCTACATCATCATGTAGATGGAACTAGATTGTGGATGTCCTTAAATGCCATAGGAAGGGGTTTAGATTTCATTCTCTAAATAAGCATTACAAGTCCATTGAGAGACTGTGAAGTGGAAGAATTGCATGATCAAATCTGTCTGGTTGGTGGATTGAAGCAAAATAAATATGACATCTTAGAGTGTATTAATGAAATCAGTAATGAAATCAATCCTTATTTATTGAGGAAGGCTCCATGCTAAGAAATAAATGTAAAGAAAACAGATAAAATCCAACTCTCATGAATGTTATTGTCTGGTGGGGACATTCCCATAGTCCATGAAAAAGCTTCATTATATCAGACAGGAAACTCAGTCTAAGAATATTTGCCCCAATTGGAGCATCAGCCATTACTTGGTGAAGTCCTTTCATAGTTATAGAATAAGTAACTATAAATAATGTGTTTTTTGAACCATCATCTCAGTCACTTCAGTTGCTCAGTCATGTCTGACTCTTTGTGACCCCATGGACTGCAGCATGCCAGGTGTCCCTGTCCATCACCAACTCCCAGAGCTTGCTCAAACTCATGTCCATTGAGTCAGTGATGCCATCCAACCATCTCATCCTCTGTCATCCCCTTCTCCTCCTGCCTTCAATCTTTCCCAGCATCACGGTCTTTTCCAATGAGTCAGTTCTTTGCATTAGGTGTCCAAAGTATTGGAGTTTCAGCTTCAGCATCAGTCCTTCCAATGAATATTTGGGACTGATTTCCTTTAGGATGGACTGGTTGGATCTCCTTGATCTCCAAGAGACTCTCAAGAGTCTTCTCCAACACCACAGTTCAAAAGCATCAATTCCTCAGCACTCACCTTTCTTTATGGTCCAACTCTCACATCTGTACATGACCAATGGAAAAATCATAGTTTTGACTGGACAGACCTTTGTCAGTTAAGTAATGTCTCTGCTTTTTAAAATGTTGTCTAGTTTGGTCATAGCTTTTCTTCCAAGGAGCAAGTGTCTTTTCATTTCATAACTGCAGTCACCATCTGCATTGATTTGGAGCCCAAGAAAAGACAGTCGGTCACTGTTTCCATTGTTTCCCCATCTGTTGGCCATGAAGTGATGGGACCGGATGTCACAGTCTTAGTTTTTTGAATTTTGAACATAGTTATGGAAAATAAAGATGAGGCTAAAAAAGAATCAGAGTCCTAACCTGAGTTTGGCAGCCATATATTCTTTATGGACCACAATGATAGATTTGGGAATCTGTGTTTTGAAACTTTAAGCGTGAACTTTAAGGAATGTACCCATTATAGATCACAATTGTTCAGTTTGTATTTATCTTAACAGAATTGCTTACCTTAAACATAGATAAAGGGATGGATAAGTGTAGATAAAAATAGAGATAAACATTTGACTTATAAGGTAGCATGATGATGTAGAAGACCATGCACAGGGAACTTGGAAAGAAAGGGAAAACAGAAAGTGGGAGCATCAATAATATATAGCACTGCAACAATGACTGGCAAAAGCAGACATTTGAGTGCCAGAAAGATGTATTCTGAGGTCTTAAAGTTTCATGTGAATTTTTAAATCATGTCTGAATTTTACAATTCAAACCAAGTTAAGTAGGCTTAAATAACTCATCATCAAAAATCAATTCAAGTGTAACTTGCATGTTCTAGACATGAGTGAGTTCTCCAATAAAATTTCAGGACCACTTTCATGTTTGCAATAATTGCACTGTTATTAAGTGCAGTTGCCAAATGACCTAACAGAGCACTGTTTAAATGAAGGTTTACAGTTGCACAAACAGAAAAAGAGATGAGGGAATTCAAACATCATTTGGAAGTTAGGGAAAAAAGTAACGTAGGCAATCTGAATGTAAAACTCCCTAGGTTGTGTCTGTCAGTACTACATTCAGGTTGTGAGTGAATGGATGCTGTGACATTCATCACAACTTAGTTCAAATGAGAGTAGTAAATACACATGAAGAAATGTATCTAATTTTTTTAGACTGATATGCCTAAAAATATTGATTATTTTAAAAAATATTTTATTACTGTAATAGAAAAGCAGTGATTCAATTTAAGCAAAGCAACTCTCTAAATGTCTTCTTAACCATTTGATGTTGACATTTTGTACTTTGTTAATGCTTTGTGCGTTGTTAATATTTTGTGCTTTGTTAATAATTTGTTCATAGAATGACTTTCTCATTGCACCTGAATTCCTGTAAGACAAGAATGGGGCGTTATTCACGTAATCCAGTGTTGAAGGTCAGAGAAGGCTTTCCAGGAGGAGTAACATCAATCCCAACTATTTAGAAGAGTAGGATTTTCAGAACTTTTCTAGCTTTAACTATAACACTAGGGTCACTGGGGGGAAACTAAACAACACTTAATGAAGCACACCATGACTTTTCCTAATTCTTTGCTTTATCCACACTGTCTCCTTTGCCAGGATATCCTCTCTTGAATTTGATTCTGGTGTCACCTTTTTCGTCCTTCAAGGTTCATCTTTAATGTTATCATTGTTACAAAGCTTTCTTTGATCTTGCTTTAAAGAAACAGAACTGAAACTAAAAGCTTCTAAAAACAAAATTTAAGTTTGATTACATTTCCTTTGACCTTTCAACCCCTGAATAATTATATTCAGTCATTAATAGGTCACAATGTCTATTCTTTAACATTACAAGAGTAAGTCACACTGTTCATTACTTGAGTGTTACTAGGGAAGCCTAAAGGGGGAAAGATGAAAGAAGGAAGAAGAATAGTGCCTTATTTTCTTAACAGCTTTACTGAGAACTAGTTCACATACCATGCAATTCACCCATTTAAAGTGTATGAGTCCTCTACCAGAAAATTACTAGAGCTAATCAATGAATATAGTAAAGTTGCAGGATATAAAATTAACACACAGAAATCCCTTGCATTCCTATATACTAACAATGAAAAAACAGACAGAGAAATTAAGGAAACAATACCATTCACCATTGCAACAAAAAGAATAAAATACTTAGGAGTATATCTACCTAAAGAAACAAAGGACCTATACATAGAAAACTATAAAACACTGATGAAAGAAATCAAAGAGGACACAAACAGATGGAGAAACATACCGTGTTCATGGATTGGAAGAATTAATATTGTCAAAATGGCTATTCTACCCAAAGCAGTCTATAGATTCAATGCAATCCCTATCAAGCTACCAACGGTATTTTTCACAGAACTAGACCAAAGAATTTCACAATTTGTATGGAAATACAAAAAACCTCGAATAGCCAAAGTAATCTTGAGAAAGAAGAATGGAACTGGAGGAATCAACCTGCCTGACTTCAGACTATACTACAAAGCCACAGTCATCAAGACAGTATGGTACTGGCACAAAGACAGAAATATAGATCAATGGAACAGAATAGAAAGCCCAGAGATAAATCCACGAACCTATGGACACCTTATCTTTGACAAAGGAGGCAAGGATATACAATGGAAAAAAGACAACCTCTTTAACAAGTGGTGCTGGGAAAACTGGTCAACCACTTGTAAAAGAATGAAACTAGAACACTTTCTAACACCATACACAAAAATAAACTCAAAATGGATTAAAGATCTAAATGTAAGACCAGAAACTATAAAACTCCTAGAGGAGAACATAGGCAAAACACTCTCCGACATAAATCACAGCAAGATCCTCTATGACCCACCTCCCAGAATATTGGAAATAAAAGCAAAACTAAACAAATGGGACCTAATGAAACTTAAAAGCTTTTGCACTACAAAGGAAACTATAAGTAAGGTGAAAAGACAGCCCTCAGATTGGGAGAAAATAATAGCAAATGAAGAAACAGACAAAGGATTAATCTCAAAAATATACAAGCAACTCCTGCAGCTCAATTCCAGAAAAATAAATGACCCAATCAAAAAATGGGCCAAAGAACTAAACAGACATTTCTCCAAAGAAGACATACAGATGGCTAACAAACACATGAAAAGATGCTCAACATCACTCTTTATCAGAGAAATGCAAATCAAAACCACAATGAGGTACCATTACACGCCAGTCAGGATGGCTGCTATCCAAAAGTCTACAAGCAATAAATGCTGGAGAGGGTGTGGAGAAAAGGGAACCCTCTTACACTGTTGGTGGGAATGCAAACTAGTACAGCCGCTATGGAAAACAGTGTGGAGATTTCTTAAAAAACTGGACATAGAACTGCCATATGACCCAGCAATCCCACTTCTGGGCATACACACTGAGGAAACCAGATCTGAAAGAGACACGTGCACCCCAATGTTCATCGCAGCACTGTTTATAATAGCCAGGACATGGAAGCAACCTAGATGCCCATCAGCAGATGAATGGATAAGGAAGCTGTGGTACATATACACCATGGAATATTACTCAGCCATTAAAAAGAATTCATTTGAACCAGTCCTAATGAGATGGATGAAGCTGGAGCCCATTATACAGAGTGAAGTAAGCCAGAAAGATAAAGAACATTACAGCATACTGACACATGTATATGGAATTTAGAAAGGTGATAACGATAACCCTATATGCAGAACAGAAAAAGAGACACAGAAACACAGAACAGACTTTTGAACTTTGTGGGAGAATGTGAGGGTGGGATATTTGAAAAGAACAGCATGTATACTATCTATGGTGAAACAGATCACCAGCCCAGGTGGGATGCACGAGACAAGTGCTCCGGCCTGGTGCACTGGGAAGACCCAGAGGAATCGGGTGGAGAGGGAGGTGGGAGGGGGGATCGGGATTGGGAATACATGTAAATCCATGGCTGATTCATATCAATGTATGACAAAACCCACTGGGGAAAAAAAATAATAATAATAAAAATTAAAAAAGAAAAAAAGAAAAAAAAAAAAAAATAAAGTGTATGAGTCAATGGTATGGATAAAATACATTATTAAGTTTTCAAATTGTGGTTAAATATATAAGAATAAAATTTGCCATTTTATCCGTTTTAAAGTGTTAAATTCAGTGGCATTGATTATATGCACAAGGTTGTACAACCATCACCACCTTATATTAATATTTGCAAAACTTCTTCATCAACCCAAACATAAACTCTGTAACCATTGAGCAATCACTTGCCATTTACCCCTGCCTTCAGCCCCTGATAACTTCTAGTCTACTTTCTGTCTCTACAAACTTGCCTAGAATAATGTCCTACTTATCTATGTTCCCTGTTATCTTGAATAGATTCTGAGCACGTAGTATAGGTCAATAAATATCTGTTGAAAAACTGAATAAAGGAATGAAGACACATTGCTCTTGTGTCTTTACTTAGACTATAATTCTCTAAAATGCCACCTCAGTCTGCTTCACCACCATGCTTCTTCATGTCATCTTCATTTAAAATCCTGTTTATAAGCTTATCTCCTCTAGGCCACTACTCTCTTGTCCATGCCCTTATGCCATTTTACACAGAAATATGACATATACTCCTGTTGCAGAGAGGTAAGTGAAATAGTAGAATGGCCAAGGATATTGAGACAAATGAAAAAACTTTCATACCATCAAAAGAATGAATATGTCCAAGGACATATTGCATGGGTATAAATGATCAAACAGCAAGTTCCTAGGCTGCTTATTACCATCAGAAATGTTAAATGTGTTTGCAGTAAGAATAGACCACCTGATCTCCCGCCTGAGAAACCTGTATGCAGGTCAAGAAGCAACAGTTAGAACTGGACATGGAACTGTCCAAATCAGTTCCAAATCAGGAAAGGAGTATATCAGGGCTGTATATTGTCACTCTGCTCATTTAACTTATATGCAGAGTACATCATGTGAAATGCCAGGCTGGATGAAGCACAAACTGGAATCAAGGTTGTTAGGAGAAATATCAATAACCTCAGATACGCAGATGACACCACTCTTATGGCAGAAGTGAAGAGGAACTAAGGAGCCTCGTGATGAAACTGAAAGAGGAGAGTGAAAAAGTTGGCTTAAAACTCAATATTCAGAAAACTAAGATCATGGCATCCGGTCCCGTCACCTCATGGCAAACAGATGGGGAAACAATGGAAACAGTGACAGACTTTATTTTCTTGGGCTCCAAAATCACTGCAGATGGTGACTGCAGCCATGAAATTAAATTTCTCCTTGGAAGAAAAGCTATGACCAACCTAGACAGCATATTAAAAAGCAGAGACATTACTTTGCCAACAAAGGTCCATCTAGTTAAAGCTATGGTTTTTCCAGTAGTTGTGTATGGATGTGAGAGTTGGACTATAAAGAAAGCTGAGTGCTGAAGAATTGATGCTTTTGAACTGTGGTATTGAAGACTCTTGAGAGTCCCTTGGACTACAAGGAGATCCAACCAGTCCATCCTAAAGGAAATCAGTCCTGAATATTCATTGGAAGGACTGATGCTGAGGTTGAAACTCCAATACTCTGGCCACCTGATGCAAAGAATTGACTCATTGGAAGAGACCCTGTTGCTGGGAAAGATTGAAGGTGGGAGGAGAAGGGAATGACAGAGGATGAGATGGTTGGATGGCATCACCTACTCAATAGACATGAGTTTGAGTGAACTCCAGGAGTTGGTGATGGGCAGAGAAAGCTGGCGTGCTGCAGTCCGTGGGGTCCCAAAGAGTCTGACACGACTGAGTGACTGAACTGATCTGAAGAGTCTCCATACAATGGACAGACATTTTTAAGACTCATCCTGAATACCATTCCCCAAAAGTGCCATGGAGTTACTCAACAATCCCTTCCTTCTAGAACAAGAAGAGTAAAATAAGGAGGAAGCAGTTTCAGCAGAAAAGAAACATGAGGAGAGACACATTGTTTCCAAAATGATTTACTGATGATAAGTAGAGGCAGATGAACACAAAGAGAAGGTGGCAGGTGGCAGGTGGCATGTCTTCCTGGTGTTAAATTGCCATTTTGCTGGGTATTTTAAAGGTCAGCTCTTATAAAATTCCAGATTTTAGCATCAGAGTAGAAATTGGAACTACAGAAATAGTGTTGATACACCCAAAATCTTAACTTTGAGCAATTGTACACAGACAGGTTGAAAATTTCCAGCATTCTGTGTGAAGTCCCTGAAAGAAGTAGGTAATAGTTACTTAATACAGGCCAGTAAGTAATCAAAGAACAAGATCAGTGGACCATTCAACATTGAATAAGGCCAGAGAGAGAGTCTAGACTCTAGAATAGATTGAGATAGAGGCATTTTCCTGATCTGAAGCTGAGTAAGAATTTCATCAATACCTTAATGAAGAGGGAATGGAAATCAATATTAAAATAATGCTACATACTCCCTTTATATTATACATACATATTTGGTGGCTCAGACGGTAAAGTGTGCTTGCAATGAGGAAGACCTGGGCTCGATCCCTGGGTTAGGAAGAATCCCTGGAGGTGAGCATGGTGATAGCTTACAGTAATCAGTGTTGGATTCTTGATCTCCAAAGAAGAGTTTTATTAAAGTATGAAAAGGACAGAGAAAGCTTCTGACATAGACATCAGAAGGGAGAGAGAGAGTGCCCCCCTCGCTGGTCTTAGAAAAGGGAGTTATACATTTTTTCAATTGGTTATTACAATAAATCAAAAGAATGTCTCAAAGTTGTAAAAATTTTACTAGACCCACTCCCACAATTTACATTTTAAGATAACAGGATTAGCCAGAAGTTTTCAAGAAGGAGAAACTGTCCTCAAGCAAGATACCTTGTTGTTACATAATCCTTAGTATAAAGTTTAAACTAAGTTTGCTGTGTAATCATCAATTTCCGGTTTTAAAAAAAGTTTTTTTAAAAAAAAGGTTTTATATGACTAAGGAATGTAGGAAAAAAAAAAAAAAAGAAGTTTGTCCTTTCCTCCTCCTTGAGAATTCCTCAAGGAATCCCTCTGTCCTCCTCGGGGACCCCGGACTTCTTATCAACCTGCCTAGGAATTGACTCTCTCGTTGGCAACCGACTCCATTATTCTTCCCTGGAGAATTCTATGGACAGAAGAGCCTGGGGGCTACAGTTCCTGGGTTCACAAAGAGTTGGACATGACTGAGGGTCTAAGCATAGCACTTGCCTCATTTGTGCTTATGCTAACAACCTTGTAAAATGCATATTATTTATTCCATAAATCACTTTAACTAGTAATTTTGTGGTCTTTAAGGAGCCCTAGATCATTTACACACTTGTCTTCAATAAGTATACTAACAAAAAAATTGCATTGAAGATTCCAATGCCAAGCTATACAATTTTCTTGATTATTGTTTTGTCAAGGATAGTAGCTCTTGAGATGTGCTACAGTGCAAATATGCTTAACTGGTGAACTCCCTGGGCCCTGACTCAAAGCTTATCAGACATTTTCCCCAAACACTTGGTCAGGACGGTAGATAGCTTGAGAAATCCTAGTTACAAGTCAGTGTGTGGGTGCATCCATACATGCTTGGTTGTGGCTGACTCTTGGTTGTGGCAAACCCACTGGCTGCAGCCCGCCAGTCTCCTCTGTCCATGGGATTTTCCAGGCAAGAATATAGGAGTGGGTTGCCATTTCCTCCTCCAGGGAATCTTCCTGACTCAGGGATCAAACCTGTGTCTCTTGAGTCTCCTGCATTGGCAGGCAGACACTTTACCCCTGCACCATCTGGGAAGCCCAGTTATAGGACAACTTCAAAGAGAAGAGTGAAAAAGCTAGCTCAGAACTCAACATTTAAAAAACTAAGATTATGGCATCTGGTCCCATCACTTCATGGCAAATAGAAGGGGGAAAAGTAGAAGTGACAGATTTTACTTTCTTAGTTTCCACAGTTACTCAGGATGATGACTGCAGCCATGAAATCAAAAGATGTATGTTCGTTGGAAGGAAAACTACAAAAAACCTAGACAAAGATCTGTATAGTCAAAGCTATGGTTTTTCCAGTCGTCGTGTATGGATGTGAGAGTTGGACCATAAAGAAGGCTGAGCACCACAAGAATTGATGTTTTCAAACTGTGGTGTTGGAGAAGACTCTTGAGATTCCCTTTGACAGCAAGGAGATCAAACCAGTCAATCCTAAAGGAAAGCAACCCAGAATATTCATTGGAAGGACTGATACTGAAGCTGAAGCTCCTATACTTTGGCTGCCTGATCTGAAGAGCCAACTCACTGGAAAAGTCCCTGATGCTGGGGGGAAATTGAGGGCAAGAGGGGAAGGGGGTGACAGAGGATGGATAAGGTGGCTGGATGGCATCACTGACTCAATGATATGAGTTTGAGCAAACATTGGGAGATGGTGAAGGACAGAGAAGCTTGATGAGCTGCAGTCCATGGGGTCGCAAAGAGTCGGATACGAATTAGTAACTGAACAATGACAACAACTTATTCTTTCATTTACAAATACATACTGAGCAAGTACTCTGTGACAGGGACCCTGTGAACTGTTTTAAAGACTGCAAATGGTTGCCATGTGCAGTTTTCAAAATCTTAAAAACATAATTGCTGTAAAACTATATAGTGAATATGTCAAAGCTGTATTTTGTATTTTACTCACTAATGAGGGATTCATCAAGATGACAAAGCTGGCTTGGTTCAAGGAAAGATACAAGATAGATATATACATTATATAACTTATTATATATATTATATATTACATTAATATTGCATATATTGTATATCAATATTATATGTTATAATATATTACCTGTAATACATAACAGGTATTATAATACATCTATAATATATAATAAACAATGATATATTATTACATATTATACATTATGACATATCTTGTATGATATATAAGGTATTATATATCATAATGCACAATATGTAATAAGTAATATAGCATTATTTATTATAAATATGTATTTTATAATAATATATAATAAAATAACAGTATATTAACTAATATAAATATATATTGATAATATATAAATACATGATATAAGATATTTGCTAATATATATTAATAGTATTGGGAGCTTCCCTGATAGCTCAGTTGGTAAAGAATCCCCCTGTGATGCAGAAGATCCTAGTTCCATTCCTGGGTCAGGAAGATCCACTGGAGAAGGGATAGGCTATCTACTCCAGTATTCTTGGGCTTCCCTTGTGGCTCAGCTGGTAAAGAATCCACTTGCAATGTGGGAGACCAGGTTTGATCCCTGGGTTGGGAAGATCACCTGGAGAAAGGAATGGCTACCCACTCCAGTGTTCTGGCCTGGAGAATCCCATGGACTATACAGTCCATGGGATCGCAGAGAGTCGGACACAACTGAGCGACTTTCACTTTCACTAACAGTATAAATTAATATGTAATATAAGATGGGCTTCTCTGGTGGGTTAACAGTAAAGAATCTGTCTGCAGTGCAGAAGACAAGGGTTCAGCCCCTGGGTTGGGATGATTCCCCTGGAAAAGGAAATGATAATCCACTCCAGTACACTCACCTAGAAAATCCCATGAATAGAGACGCCTGGTGGGCTACATGGGGATGCAAAAAGTCAGACACGACTTAGCAACTAAAGAACAACATAGTATAATATAATATCATCAATATACATTGTGTATTTTATTATGTATTATATCAATATATTGTATTACATATATTCTCAGAGAAAGATAGATGTATGGGGAGAGCTTCTGTTTAACAATAACAACACAAGAGCAACCTCACAGAGGAGAAGTGAGGAAACAGAAGGTTTAAACAACACAATAGACCGAAATGGAGCTAGCAGACACATACAGAACTCTAGTCAACAAACAGTATATACATTCTTGTTAAGTGCACGTAGGACATTTTCCAGCATAGTCATATGTTAAGCCACAAATTAAGACTTAAAAATTTTTTAAACATTGACGTCATGCAAATCTATGACCACAACAGGATGAAGTTAGAGACCCATAATAGATGGTGAACTGGAAAATTCAAAAATTGGTGGAAATTAGACAGCATACTCTGAAATAACCAATGTATCAAAGAGGAAATCACAAGGAAAACTGGAAAATACTCAAAGACAAATAATGAAAGCAGAACATACCAAAACTTATGGAATGCAGTGAAAGTGGTGCTAAATGGGTAAATATATAGCTGTAAATGCCTACATTGAAGAACAAAAAATATCTCAAATCAACAACCTAACTTTACAACTTAAGGAACTAGAGAAAGAACAAACTAAATCCAAAACTAGCAGATGGAAGGAAATAATAAAGATTAAAGCAGAGAAAAACAGAACAGAGAAACATTAGAGAAAATCTACAAAACCAAAGTTGGTTCTTTGAAAAGAACAACAAAATTGACAAACCTTTAGTTAGTTGAACTGATAAAAAAGGAAGCATATTCAATATCAATATTCAGAAAAGAAAGTAGGGACACTGTTATCAATTTCACAGAAATAAAAAGTTTCATTGCAGAGTACTGTGAACAACTGTATATCAACAAATTAGATAACCAGATGAAATGGACATCTGTAAACACAAAACCTACCAAGACTAAATTACAAAGAAATAAATAATCTGAATAAACCTATAACTAGTAAGGAGATTGAATTAGTAACCAAAAGTCTCTCAACAAAGAAAAGCCCTTGACTGATGATGTCATTGCTAAATTCAACCAAATATTTAAAGAAGAGCTAATACCAATCCTTCTCAAATTTTACCAAGAAATGTTGAGGAAGTAACTCTTCCTAACTTATTCTATGATGTCAGAATTACTCGACACGAGATTACAGGAAAATGAAATTACAGACCTTTATGAACATCAATGGGATTCCCCTGAGGCTCGGTGGTAAAGAAAGTGAAAGGGAAACCACTCAGTCGTGTCCGACTCTTTGCTACCCCATGGACTGCAGTCCACCAGGCTCTCCGTCCGTGGGATTTTCCAGGCAAGAGTACTGGAGTGGGTTGCCATTTCCTTCTCCAGGGGATCTTCCTAACCCAGGGATCGAACTTGGGTCTCCCGCATTGTAGGCAGACGCTTTTACCATCTGAGCTACCAGAGAAGACCCTTCAGTGGTAAAGAATCTGCCTGCATGTTCATGTGTGTGTGCTAAGTCGCTTCAGTCATATCCGACAGTGGTCTGCCTGCAATGCAGGAGCTGCAAAAGATGCATGTTCGATCCCTGGTTCAGAAAGATCCCCTGGAGGAGGACATGGCAACCCAGTCCAGTAATCTTGCCTGGAGAATCCCGTGGACAAAGGAGCCTGGCAGGCTACAGTCCATGGGATCACAAAGAGTCAGAAATGACTGAAGCGACTTAGCACACACGCATGAACATCATTGCAAAAATTCTCAACAAATACTAAAATACTGAATTCAACACTATATTGAAAGTATTATACACCATGACCAAATGGAATTTGTTCCTGGAATGAAAGTATGGTTCCTTATTCAAAAAACAATCAATGTAATACACCACATTAACTAAATGAAGTGTGGGAACTACATAATTATCTCAATTGATGCAGAAAAAGCATTTGACAAAATTTAAAACTCTTTCATGGTAAAAAAAAAAAAAAAAAAAAAAAAAACCTTGAAAATTAGTAATAGAGGGATGCTACCTCAATGTAGTAAAACACATATGTGAAAAACTCACTGCAAATATCATACATAATGGTGAAAGACTGAAAGCTTTTCCTCTAAGATCAAAAACCAAGGCAAGGATGACTCTTATCACTTTTATTTAACAGGTATTGGAAGTTCTATCCAGAGTAATTAGGCAAGAAAAATAAATAAAACACATCTACATTGAAAAAGAAAAAATAAAATTATTGGTTTGCAGGTGATACAATTTTATACATTGAAAGCCCTATAGATTCCACACATAAGCACAGATAAAACCTGTTATAACTGATAAATGAGATCAGAAAAGTATCAGGATACACAATGAACAAACAAATGTCAATTGTGTTTCTACACACTAACAAACTACCTGAAATAGAAATTAAGAAAGTGATTCTATTTACAATAGCATCAAAAAAATAATAGTAAAATACTTAGGGATTAACTTAACCAAGGAGGTGGAATACTTCTAATAATGAAAACCATGAAACATTCCTGGAAGAAATTAAATTTAAAAATACATGTATTCCAGCAATTCCACTTCTGGATATATAACCAAAAGAAATATTTGTACACTCATGTTCATAGCAGTATTATTCACAATAGCTAAAACCGAGGAGCAACCCAGTGTCCATCAAGAGATGAATAGATAAGCTTTATGTGATCTGATTCAAAAAATGAAGATTATGGGATTTGGTCCCATCACTTCATGGAAAATAGACAGGGAAACAAAGGAAACAATGACAGACTTTGTTTTCTTGGGCTCCAAAATCACTGCGGATGGTGACTGCAGCCACAAAATTAAAAGGTGCTTGTTCCTTGGAAGAAAAGCTATGACAAACCTAGACAGCATATTAAAAAGCAGAGACATCACTTTGCCAACAAAGGTCCATATAGTCAAAGCTATGTTTTTTCCAGCCATCATATCTGGATGTGAGAGTTGGACCATAAAGAAGGCTGACGGCTGAAGAGTTGATGCTTTTGAACTGTGGTGCTCTAGAAGACTCTTAAGAGTCCCCTTGGGCTGCAATGAGGTCAAACCAGTTACTCCTAAAGGAAATCAACTCTGAATAGTCCATTGGAATAACTGATGCTAAAGTTGAAGCTCCCATACTTTGGCCACCTGATGCAAAGAGCCGACTCATTGGAAAAGACATTGATTCTGGAAAAGATGGAAGGCAGGAGAAGGCGACAACAGACGATGAGATGGTTGGATGGCATCACCGACTCAATGGACATGAGCTTTTGAGCAAGCTCCAGGAGATGGTGAAGGACAGGGAAGCAGCCCATGGGGTCAGAAAGAGTCAGACATGACTGCGTGACTGAATGACAAATTATTCAGCCTTAAAAAGAAGGGAATTTTGACAGATGATACAACATGGATGAACCAAGAGGATATTATGCTAAGTGAATAAACCCAGTCATAAAAAGACAAATACTGTGTGATTCTACTTATGTGAAGTACTTAAAATAATCAAATTCATAGGGGCAGAAAAGTACAGTGGTGGCTGAAAGGGGTTATGGGGAAGAGAAAGTAGGGAGTTATTGTTTAATGGGATAGAATTTCAGTTTTTTAAATGTTCTGAAGATGGATGATGGTGATCCACTTAATACCACTGAACTATAGTCTTAAATGGTAAATTTTACATTAAATAATAAACAATAAAAAAGAAAAAAATGAATGCTGGAATAAGACTATAAAGTTGGATACAAAGCCCACAATTTCCTCCAGCATAGTAAAACTATAACATTTGTAGTAATAATCCTCTCTACTGGACACAATCATTTGTCTTCTATCAGTTTTCTACAAGTTCAGTCCCAGTTTTACAAAGCCTGGGTGCTAATTAATGGTAAATAGTACATCAAATGATAACCAGCTTTATTACACAATTCTCTATGTGTCATGTTTATGTCTTATTTCCAAATTTGGGGTGATCTTTCTTAACACTATAAACAAAATAGACACAGTCTCTACCCTCAGAGAGTTACCATAATAATGCAGTCATCACATTATCAATCATCCAAGTAAATCTAGATTTCAGTTGTCTGGAGGGCTACAAAGGAAAGGTATTTGATGGCTGGGACATCAGGGATTCCAACAGGGATGAGGAAGGAGGTACTGGGTGAAAATGTGGATGATGGTCAAGGATTATGCAGTCAGATCCCCTGCTCTCCCTACCCACACAACTCCCCCTGTCTCTAAACATCACATATACAAGTCCTGCCTCTCCCTGGCTGGAATATAGGCTTCTCACACTTACATGTGCAAAGCAGAGTTCTCAGTCCCTCTCTACAACTATCCTCTTCTCTCCCAGCCCTTTCTATTTTCATAAGAGATACAAACACTTATCCAGCTGATCCAATTAAAAATTTAGGAATTACCCTGATTCTTCTCTTTCCCTCATCTCTCCTGCCCAAAGTCAGCTATCAGTTAACATTTCCAGTTCTGTTCTCATAATATGCCAAATGCACCATTTTTTCACCTTTTCCCCACCACCACCCAGGGCTAAGGCACTACTCTCCTCCCTCTGCAGGGCTATTTCATTCTTGGCCCTACAGCCCATTCTCCACACAGCAACTGCAGTGAAATGTCTAAAAGGTTATCGTATCATGTCAGTCCTCTACAATTCCTCTGATGGCAATTGAGTAAAATCCAAACTTCTCCCCACTGCCTGCCACAGCCCTATGGGACCTTTCATTGGCATCTTCTGACCTCTTTTGTTATCGTTTCCACTCCTTCCCCAGCCTCATCCTTAACCTGTCTTCAGTCACAATCCTTTCAGACCTTCAGACACTCCAGCTGATTCCCAGATTATGGCCTCTGAGCTGATTGGCTCCTTTTATCAATCAAATTTCACCTTAATACCATGCCTTTATTGTAGAGACATGGATGCACCTAGAGACTGTCATACAGAGGGAAGCAAGTCAGAAAGAAAAACAAACATTGTATATTAATGTATATACGTGGAATCTAGGAAAATGGTACAGATGAACCTACTTGCAGGTCAGGAATAGAGATGCAGATGTAGAGAATGGATTGTGGATACAGTACAGGGGAAGGGGCTGAGATGAATTGGGAGTATGGGATTGACATATATATATATATATATATTACTATGTGTAAAACAGATAGCTAGTGGCAACCTGCTATGAGGCACAGGAAGCCCAGCTCAGTGCTCTGTAATGACCTAGATGGGTATGATGGGGGTAGGCGCTCCAAGAGAGGGTGGGGTGATGTATAGATATAGCTGATTCACTTCGCCGTGCAACAGAAACTAGCACAATATTGGTTGTAAAGCAACTATATGTCGGGAGCTGTTATGGGGGGTCCCGCCCGCGACGAGGTCATGAAGAAAATACCGGGCAGGCAAGGCCATCCGGGACCCCATCCATGACGAGGTCACGAGGAAAGAACCTGAGAGGCAAGGCCGTCTAGGATAAGGGACCCTCCAGGTTGGCCTTGGCCTCTACCCCACCCTGTATCCTCCTCCCCCTTTTCTGCTGTTGTTCTTGTTTGCCCTGTTGCAGATTCTTGTCTTGCCTGCCGAGAGCTCTCCTGCTCCTCTTTCACTGAATGAGGACCAACTTAAAACCCTAATTAATAAATCTCCTGGACGCTGGTACCCTATGAAGAGGCCAGGGATGAAGGAAATGCTTCAATTCAAACATTTTGCTGGCATTCTGGCTTGTTTGATAAATGTGTGATCTCATTGCACAAAATGCTCTTGATTGTCCTAAACATTCTAAGCACCGTACGCTAACAAAAGAAGCTATTAAGCATAGGCCCCTTCACGGGGTGAGAAAAGCTCCACAAATATTAGAGCCACATATGTGCCTAATAGAAAATAATTTAAATAGAGAATTAGCTGGCGACTTCTTGCAGGTAATTAACTTTTAGACTAAGAGCCTGTTTTGTGCCATATCTGCTGTTTTTACAATCCTTTGCATTTCTGTTCTGTGAAAATATAATCCTATCTAGTTCCCATGGAGATGACATCTAATAGAAAGAAAATAGATTAACCACAAAAAAGACAGGGTCCGCTACTGAAATTGCTTAAAGTTGCACGAGGTGCAAGCCATAAATTGTCAACAAGCCTGAAAGCCAAAAGATATTATACATAGAGATTAACCATTAAAAAGGCCCTAATAGGCACAGAGCCCTTTGGGGGGTGAGAAAGCCCTATTAGAAAATAGAAAAAATATTGTTTTAAAAGTGGTTATCAGATCAACCTTTGATTGATGTTAATGTGCTGAGGCTGTGCAGTGGAAACTATTGTTAATATAGTTAAAGATATAGTAAAATAAGGGTTTAGCCCTAATGTAATAACAATAAGATAATTGTTAATTTTAACCAGGAGTGCTAAACAGGGGCTGCCTCACCAGAGCCTCAGAGTCTTTGTGTGTTAAACTTTTTAGATAAATTTAGCTGAGAACTTCTGCAAAAAGACTGACTTTTATGTTAACAGGATTGTATTTCTATTATGTTGCAATTTGCTGTACCATGAGACTGCCAATTTTCTGTTTTCTGCTAACCTCAAGGCCAGAAGATAATGTACAAAAAATCTATGGGAAAAGACTATCATAAACAAAAAAATACAGAGCACACCTGGTTTCGTGAAGGACAAGCTGATGTAATGTTAAACTAAGTCTGTATGCTTATCTGCCCCTTAGAAATGTACCAATTTAGGGGATAAAGGCGATGGTGAAAAATAAAGCAACTGCCAGACTCTGCTGCACATTCCTGGTCTGGTCTCTTTCTTTCTCTCTCTCTCTCTCTCCCTAGCAGACTTGGCCCTATCAAGGCCGGTCCTACGTGTCTCTCTCTCGCTGACGCCGTTCATCCTGAGGGTTCCCCTGGATCCTGCTGGGGCTGGACCCCAGCAACTATACCCCACATAAGGAAATATATATTTCCATTATGCACACATATATAGGGCTTCCCCGGTAGCTCAACTGGTAAAGAACCCAACTGCAATACAGGAAATCTTGATTCAATTCCTGGGTCAGGAAGATCTGCTGGAGAAGGGATAGGCTGCCCACTCTGGTATTCTTGGGCTTCCCTGGTGGCTCAGATGGTAAAGAATCCGCCTGCGATGTAGGAGACCTGGGTTCAATCCCTGGGTTGTGAAGATCCCCTGGAGAGGGGAACAGCTACACACTCCAGTATTCTGGCCTGGAGAATTCCATGAGGTTGCAAAGAGTCGAACATGACTGAATGACTTTCACTGTCATATATATACATATATACATATGTATTTATATATGGCTTCCCTAGTGACTCAGATGGTAAAGAATCTGTCTTCAATGCAGGGAGTGAAGTGAAAGTGAAAATCGCTCAGTCGTGTCCAACTCTTTGCGACCCCATGGACTGTATCCATGGAATTCTCTAGGACAGAATACTGGAGTGGATAGCCTTTCCCTTCTCCAGGAGATCTTCCCAACCCAAGGATTGAACCCAGGTCTCCCACATTGCAGGCGGATTCTTTACCAGCTGAGCCACAAGGGAGGCCCAAGAATACCAGAGTGGGCAGCCTATCCCTTCTCCAGCAGATCTTCCCGACCCAGGAATCCAACCAGGGTCTCCTGCAGGCGGCTTCTTTACCAACTGAGCTATGTGTGTTAATGCAGGGAGACCCAGGTTCAATCCTTGAGTTGGAAAGTTCCCCCGGAGAAGGGAATGACTACCCACCCCAATATTCTTGCCTGGAGAATTCCTTGGATAGAGAAGCCTGGAGGGCTACAGTCCATGGGGTCCTGAAGAGTCAGACATGACTGAGTGACTAATGCTTTCACTTACACAGATATTCTTTGACCACCTGATCTAAAGTATACCCAATTTCTCTCCATTTGGCCCCTTGACTTTAATTCTCTGCATTGCTGTTAGCATAATCTGGTATTTCTTCTTGGACTCTTCTGTTTGCTTGCCTCCCCAGCCCCAACCCCCTATACATGTCTTGAATTTTAGTGGTAACTCCAATGCTTAAACAGTGCCTGACACATATAGTGTGAAAGTGTTAGTCACTCAGCTGTGTCCAACTCTTTGCGACATCTTGGATGATGGCCCACCAGGCTCTTCTGTCCATGGAATTCTTTAGGCAAGAATACTGGGATGGGCACTTTGTAGGTGCTGAAAAAATAGTTTTGAATACAGAAGCAAGGTTAGGAGAGAAAGGATAACTGTTTAGGCAGAAAAATATGGAAAGGAGCATGGAGAGTGGAAAAACTCAGTGTGGAGGGGAGTTCAGAGGATAGAGTGGGAGGAGCAGATAAATAAGACAGCCAGAGTGCAAGAAGGAGCCAAACCACCCAGCACTGGGAGTAATTTTAAGGGGTTTCATCTTCATCCAAAGAGCAATGAAAAGACATTGACAGACTTTTAAGCAGAGGAATGAGAAGATGTAATCTTCTAGTGAGTGATCTTGAGGTGGAAATGAAAGAAAATGAAAGAAATAAGTAATGCCACTGCTTCAGGGGTGTGCCCACCCTGGGATGATCTGAGCCGAAATCTGCTGACCCACATCAGTTCATTTCTTTCCCCAAGACTCTGCTTCCTCTGACGTACACAGGCATCACTTGTTCCAATCTTGTAACCATGAGATGAACAGCCTATACCATGAACTTTCCTTTATTTCAAGTGTATCACACTGCTTTCCAAGGTAGGCCCGCCCCACATGCTATTTCCTCTGCGTGCAAAGCTCTTCCAATTCCAAACCCATCTGCCTAGTTAACTCCTTCTTTCCCTTTGGACTTCAGCTTAAACATCATTTCCTCAGGACAGCCTTCTTTGACCCCACCTCTCCAAACTACGTCAGGGCCCACTGTTATATATGTCCTTGAAATTTTCTTTCATAGCAATAATGGCAGTATGGTTTTAAATGGAGATAATTATTCACAAGGGCCAAGACAAGGGGATAAGCCAAATATCCAATAACAGATATATACCCCCCAAAATTTGATATATACACAAATATACATAGTGGAATGTTGTTCAGTCTTCTAAAAGAAAAAAAATGTTACTATATACAACAAAATGGATAAACATTAAACATTATTGCATGTAAAATAAACCAGTCACAGAAATACAAAAATAAATAAATAAATAAATGGAGATAAGATTGCCTGGATGGCCTCCCATGTTTTCTGCTCGGTAGTGGTGTGAGTTTAGGCAAATTATGCTGCTGCTGCTGCTGCTGCTGCTGCTAAGTTGCTTCAGTCCTGTCCGATTCTGTGTGACCCCATAGACGGCAGCCCACCAGGCTCCACCGTTCACGGAATTCTCCAGGTAAGAATACTGGAGTGGGTTGCCATTTCCTTCTTCAACGCATGCATGCACGCTAAGTCGCTTTAGTCGTGTCCAACTCTGTGCGACCCCATGGACAGCAGCCCACAAGCTCCCCTGCCCATGGAATTCTCCAGGCAAGAATACTGGAGTGGGTTGCCATTTCCTTCTCCAAGTCAAATTATACAGCCTCCTTAAGCCTCAGTTTTATCCTCTATAAAATGGGAATAACCATAACCCCTTCTTCAAAGCATTTTTAAGAATATTAATAACTCATGTGAAATGCTCACTACCATCCCTGCATGCAGTTATGTTCTCAGTAAATGTGAGCAGTCAGTAACATTCCTTTGCTGTGACGAACCTGGCGACACTGTGTATGGCCTTGCTTGTTGTGTGTTATGGTTGTGACTTAGGTAACTGTTCCCTGGACTCTTGTCTGATAGGCTGCCTTATGTATGTGTCCATTGCTACCACTTGTCCCTCATTGGGATTCTTTAGGGTTCAGGTATCTTTTTGCATTAGGACTGACCATTCTTATCTCATTCACAGTACTCTCCTTTTACCCTAGGTATGTTGCAGATTGGGTTTTGTAACTGAAATTTTAAATTCATTTATTTTTTTATCAAGGTGTAGTTTTTACAGTGTTGGATTAGTTTTAGGTGTACAAAAAAGTGACTCAGCTATATATGTGTGTGGGTGTGTGTGGATGTGTGTGATATTTAAACAAAGAAGTTGATTCTAAGCAGGAGGAGCCAAGGAGAGCGTGGACGTGACCATAGTAGGGAGAATGGTGTCTGAGTTCTCCCAATAACCATGAGATATTTTTATTCCTATTTTCAAAATGAGGACAGTGAACCCCACGGGGGTTAATCAACTTGTCAGTTACACACACAAAGTCCAGAGGTGACACCACACCTAGACTTTCGGGGCCTGCTCCTTCTCCCACTAGAACGGACATTTCAGTCACAGTTTCAATGCAGCACATCAGAATTCAGGAAGTTATAGGTAGATGCCCAAAGAATATAAATCAAAAAAAGAAAAATTAAAATAGTAATTTACCTGTGAAGGAGAATAAAGGAAAACAATACAAACACAACAGTAGAACTCAAAATAGTCAGAAGGTATTGATCAGAAGGGCAAACAGACAAATGGACCTCATGAAAGCAAACTCTTCTTATGATGGTCTAATTAGTCTCATGATGGTCTTATGATGGTCTTATGATGGAATCGGGCTTCAGAGGAGGCTCAGTGGTAAAGAATCTGCCTGCCAATGCAGGAGACATGGGTTAAATTCCTGGGTCAGGAAGATCCCCTGGAGAAGGAAATGGACACCCATTTCAATATTCCTGCCTGGGAAATCCTATGGACAGAGGAGCCTGCTGGCCTACAGTCCACAGGGTTGCAAGAGTCAGGCACAGCTTAGTGGCTGAGCATAAGCACAGGGTTGGAATCAGACCTGGATCACCAAGCAAAATTTGTCTCGGCTCTTATTTTTAGGATATTAATAAAATGTATAAGGAATTAAGGAGAGATTTCTAACAGGTACTTAACATACAACTTCTGGTGCTGGAATAGACGTATGCATTTAACAGAATTTTATTGAGTATCTAACATATGCAGGATGCTTAAACACTATTCCAGGCATTGGTTTGAGGCAACAGGAAATAAAACAGAGCAAAATCCCTGACCTAACAGAGCTTAAATTTTAACAGGTATAGGATCTTGTATGTCATTTCTTAAGTGTCAGATAAACAGATTACTCTGTACCACGCTTTCACTGTTAATTTGCAGTCATGTCTACATCTTGTTAAGTCTGAGCTAATCCATTTATAAACCAGGCAATGTGTGTTTCCTCGCCTGTCAGGCCACAAGTCATGTCTTCAATTCTTTCAACAGCCACCACGGCACTTAGCTCCTCTTAGGGCCCCCCACACACTCAGAACTCAATCACTGTTGCTGTGCTGGGCTTTGCAACAATTACAAGAAAAAGAGGGATCATGTTCCACCAAGTTGCATCCAGGACTCAGAAACCCAGAGCCCATTTGGATCAAGAGAGGGAAGCTCACAGAGGGACCCATGCCCAGGCTAGAATGTGGCTCACATGTGGGAAAGTTACGTAACTGCCCTTTCTTATTCATCTCCCCAACTAGGTTTTAGTTGAAGCGTCAGATGTCCTCCCTTGCCTTTGCATAGCTCTCTCTGCTTTGGAATTGCCTCTGTGGTACTCTCAGGGATAAATGAAGACTCTGGGCCAACACCGGGCTTCTTTCTCCAAGTCCATTAAGCACTCAGCTTAGAGTTAAGGTCCCACTTTCTTCACAGACCTGGCCCTTTCCTTGTCTCACTGCCAAAGAAACAGACTGCTCCTGCCAAGGTTTCAGAAACTGCAGTCTTTGGATGGTGCAAGAAATCAAGCTGTGTTTTGGTACAAGCCTGAGAAAGCTCTGGGGATCCTGCTTAGGAGGAAATTAGCCAAAACAAAGGGTTAGGAGGGAGTGGGAGTGGGGGGAAGCTGTTTGATCCAGTATCGAGTCTCACCATTGACTCCTTTGAACAAGGGCTATCAGATGAAGTCCTCTTTTTGTGAGCTGTGTGAATTTACTTTCTGCCTCTTAGAATCAGACAAGCCCTCCACACAGCAAGGGTGTGGGCAACGCTTTCTGAGTTGGATGATTTCGTGAAGCAGCTGTGGGGTGGGGGCAGATGAGGGGGATTTGGAAGGAGGAGGACTTTCATCCCTCTATCTGCAGTGCTGAGAGGGCTACATTGGTTCGTAGGGAGAGGTAAAAGGGTGTTGCTCCCAAGGCTTTGCTTTCTTTGCCATAGAGTCAGTGGGAGCCTTTGAAGAAAGATCCCCCACCCCATTCCACACCCAAGACCTGGGGAAGGACTTGGTCTGAATCAGTGATCTGGAAACAGTCAAAATCCAGTTGCTGTTTGGCTCTTCACTTCCAGGGAAATGTGAGCTGTCTGTTTTGGATTACTTTGCTCTTATCACATCAGGCTGTTCTTTATTAGAAGCAGCTCCATTTCCAAGAAAGCTGTTTTGCTTCTCCTCCCTTGCTGTCTGCTGGGCCTCTGCCTCCTGCCTGTCTCCACCCTCCCCCTCACCATTTCCCCCCTCACCCCATCTACCAGAGCATCAGCTCCTTGCTTGCCGAGGAAACTACATGGCCCTGGCTAGTACCAGACCTAGAAAACAAAACGGTGGCCGCAGTCAGTGGCTGCAGCTGATGGTGAAATATTCCTCCCGTCTTTGCCCTTTCTAGGTTACCACCTTCTGCCTAGGTAGTTAAAGGGACAACAGACTTCAGTCCTTTTTGTGGTCAAGAGTCAGCAGCTTGGCAGAAGCAGCCACTGTGTCTGCAAGTAGGATGCCTTGGGAGAGTCCTGGTGGCCCACCGTTTGAAAGGCAGGATAAAGCACATCGGGCTGAGCCCAGCAGCCAGTCTTCTCTCTCAGAACCTACAAATGGTACAAACACACAGTATCCTCTACTGATCCCCATGTTCCACCAGGAGCCAGGGCTGTTCTTAGCCCATGAGGACTGACTGGGGGGCCTTTCTCACCTAGCTGTCACTCAGGGAGATCCAGGGAGCCCCCAGGCCTCCCTACAAGGCCCTCTCACTTGCTCTTTCCCCATTTGTGTTCTTTCTGTCTCCCTCACATGTCCTTTCCCCCACAATTTTCCAACTTCCCCCATCTTTTCATAGTCTGAAGGGCTTGCTAATTCCTCCCTCACTATTGTGAGAAATACTTTCACCCAGAGTCCTCTGAAGTCTTTCTACCCTTAAACTTTAGAGAAGACTGCCACTCCACTTTCTTATGCCCTCCTTACAGAATTCTAAAGTCTACCTCCAACTTTCTGTGCATTTCTCAAGAGGTAGATTCTTCAAAACTCAACCAGGCTCTTAAATCCTGCTTCTACTGAGCAGCAACCATGTGGTTGTTGATCTTGTTCTTGTCCTGATATTTATCTCTATACCCAAATCACCCAGATAAGAACCTGGCACATTCCTTGGTTTAAAAAAATTTTAAAAAGCAGGTCTCATCAGGTGCATATGTCTAAGTACATGGAGACTTTATATTAGAATAACACACACAACTTCAAATCATATTCGGAGATCCCTTTATGTTTCATAGACTCCCTGACTCTGTGAGGTTTCAGCCTCATCCCCTCTCACTGTCTCTTCTTGTTCCATCTCTCCTCTCATCACCTCCTGGCCTAGTCAGTCTTTGTCATTCCAAAAGAGCAATCCATTTTTAGAGATCTACTTTCCTTAGGCAAAAGACCTATAAATTTAAAACTATAAGATGTTGATGAAAGAAATCAAAAATGACACAAACAGATGGAGAGATATACCATGTTCTTCAGTTGAAAAATTAATATTGTCAAAGACGACTATACTATCCAAGGCAATCTACAGATTCAGTGCAATCCCTATCAAATTACCAATGGAATTTTTTATAAAACTAGAACAAAAAAGATCTTAGAATTTGTATGGAGACACAAGATACTCCAAATAGCCAAAGCAATCCTGAGAAAGAAAAATAGAGCTGGAGGAATCAGACTTCCTGATTTCAGACTATGCTACAAAGTGACAGTCACAAAAATAGCATGGTACTAGAACAAAAACAAATATATAGATCAACAGACTAGATTAGAAAGCCCAGAAATAAATCCATGCACCTATGCTCAGTTCAGTTCAGTTCAGTCATGTCCCACTGTTTGAGACCCCAGGAACCGCAGCACACCAGGCCTCCCTGTCCATCACCAACTCCCAGAGTTTACTCAAACTCATGTCCATCGAGTCTGTGATGCCATCCAGCCATCTCATCCTCTGTCGTCCCCTTCTCCTCCTGCCCCCAGTCCCTCCCAGCATCAGGGCCTTTTCCAATAAGTCAACTCTTTACATGAGGTGGCCAAAGTACTGGAGTTTCAGCTTCAGCATCAGTCCTTCCAATGAACACCCAGGATTGATCTCCTTTAGGATGGACTGGTTGGATCTCCTTGCAGTCCAGGGAACTCTCAAGAGTCTTCTCCAACACCACAGTTCAAAAGCATCAATTCTTTGGCACTCAGCTTTCTTTATAGTCCAACTCTCACATCCATATGTGACTACTGGAAAAACCATAGCCTTGACTAGATGGACCTTTGTTGGCAAAGTAATGTCTTTGCTCTTTAATATGCTATCTAGGCTGATCATAACTTTCCTTCCAAGGAGTAACCATCTTTTAATTTCATGGCTGCAGTCACCATCTGCAGTTATTTTGGAGTCCCAAAAATAAAGTCAGACACTGTTTCCACTGTTTCCCTGTCTATTTGCCATGAAGTGATGGGACCAGATGCCATAATCTTAGTTTTCTGAATGTTGAGCTTTAAGCCAACTTTTTCACTCTCCTCTTTCGCTTTCATCAAGAGGCTTTTTAGTTCTTCTTCACTTTCTGCCATAAGGATGGTGTCATCTGCATATCTGAGGTTACTGATATCAAAGATGAAGGAGGCAAAACTATACAATGGAGAAAAGACAGACTTTTCAATAAACGGTGCTGGGAAAACTAGTCAACTACATATAAAAGAGTGATATTACAACATTCTTTAATACCACATACAAAAATAAACTCAAAATGGATTAAAGACATAAATGTAAGAATGGACACTATAAAACTTCAAGAGGAAAACATAAGCTGAACACTTTTTGACATAAATCACAGCAAAATCTTTTTCAATCCATCTCCTAGAATAATGGAATAAAAACAAAAGGGATATAATTAAACTCAAAAGCTTTGCACAGCAAAGGAAATCATAAACAAAACAAAAAGAAAACCCACAAAATTAGGGAAAATATTTGCAAATGATGTGATCAACAAGGGGTTACTCTCCAAAATTTACAAACAGCTCATGTAGCTCAATTTATATATATATATATTCCAGTCAAAAAAATGGACAGAAGACTCAAATAGACCTCTCTTCTCAGAAGACATATATAGATGGCCAGGAGCCACATGAGAAAATGCTTAACATCACTAAGTATTAGAGAAATACAAATCAAAACTACAATAATATATCACCTCATATCAGTCAGAATATGCGTCATCAAAAAGTCTTCAAACACTTCTGGTTCAAGACGGTGCAGTAAAAGGAAGTGCACTCATCTATGCCTAAGAGAGCACCAAAATCTCAACTAACTATTGAACAAGCACCAACAGGAAGATCCTGGAATCCATCAAAATAAGATACTACCAAATCCAAAGACAAAGAAGAAGCTGCAACGAGATGGCAGGAGGGGTGCAAACACAATGAAATCAAATCTCATACCTGAACAATAATACCAAAGAAGTTCTCCCACTCTTGTGAAGTTTCTGAACCCCCCATCAGGCTTCCCAGCCTGGGGATCTAGCAAAGGGACTGGGAATCCCCAGGGAATCAGACTCTGAAGTCCAGTGGGATTTGATTACAGGACTACCACAGGCCTGGGGAAACAGAGACTTCACTCTTGGAGGACACAGACAAAATCTTGTGTGTACGAAGACCCAGGGGAAAGGATCAACAGCACCACAGGATACTGAACCAGACCTCCCTGCTGGTGTTGGAGGGTCTCCTGGGGAGGTGTGGGGTCAGCAGTGGCTTGCCATGGGCACGGAGGCCTTGGCAGCAGCAGTCCTGAGGTCCTCCTGGAGGTCACTATCAACCCTACCATAGAGCCCCACGGACCCCCAAGGCTGGGCCACCTCAGGGGAAACAATCAACAGAGAGGGAGCAAAACCCGGCCCATCAGTGGAGAACTGGATTAAGGTTTTACTGAGCAGGGCCCTGGCCATCAGAGCAAGACTCAGTTTTTCCCATCATCAGTCCCTCCCATCAGGAAACTTACACAGGTCTCTTAACCTCATCCACCAGAGGGCAGACAGAAGAAGCAAGAAGGGCCACAATCCCACAGCAGTTAGACCCAAAACCACATCACAGAAAGTTAACCATGATGAAAAAACAGAGGGTTTTGTTCCAGATGACGGGACAAGATAAAACCCCAGAAAAATAATCAAATGAAGTGGAGATGGGCAACCTTCCAGAGAAAGAATTCAGAACAATGATAGTGAAGATGATCTAGGCTTTCAGAAAAAGAATAGAGGAAATGATTGAGAAGATGCAAGAAATGTTTACCAAAGACCTTACAAGAACCAAAGAAAGAACAGAGATTAACAATATACTAGAAGGAATCAATAGCAGAATAACTGATGCAGAACAGATAAGTGAACTGGAGGACAGAATGGTAGAAATCACTGCTTCAGAATATAGGAAAAAACAATGAAAACAACAAATGAAGACAGCCTAAGAAACCTCTGGGACAACATTTAACACAAAACTTTGAGCACAGAGTAAGCTGATTCACCCTTAATTTCTTTTGTCTTTCTGTACTGGGATGAAATTAGGGCCAATTCCTCCCTCTAAGTTTTCTGAAAAAAGGTATCAAATGACAGTTTATATTAGAGCAACATAAATCTTTCAAAGACCCACTTACATTGTTACACCCACCAGGGAGTCTTCTAAAAGGTGAGGTCTCATTCCTGAGTCGATCACCTACCATATATTATAGGGGATTAGTATTTTCCTAGTAAACTACAGTCTTCAAGGGCACATGTGATGTCTGATTAGGACTTCTTTTATTTTGCAAATATGCTCAATAAATACTTTTTGACTACAGTACATCTTAGAACATAGCGCTTATCCACTGCAGTCAGGTAGACCTGGGTCTTGATCTTAACAACTAAAGCAAATGATTTAACCTACTCAAATCTTGATGCTTTCCTATGAAAAACAAGCATCACACTGCACAAGGCGGGGCTGAGGATTCTTGCTCTAGACTTGAGCCACTGGTGAACCTTCAGGAAATCAGCCTTCTGTTGGATTTATTAGTTTAGTCACTGCTGCAATTAAATTTAGTTATCTTTAGTAACAGACTTTCAGAATGAGGCATATTCAGCCTCACTGTGCTTTTAAATCTTCTACATTATGTTATTTTATGATATTCAAATCACTTTTTTGTGCTGTATAGCATATGGGATCTTAGTTTTCCAACCAGGGATCAAACCCATGCTCCCTGCAGTGGAAGCATGGAGTCTTAACCACTGGACTGCCAGGGAAGTTCCTAAAAGCGCCTTCAGCAAATGTTAGGAATCTATGTAAAAAGTACCTATTTTATATGATCCACTTAGAGTCAAGTATGATTTCCTATAAGCAGTCCATACACACTTCTCACAAGCTCTCATCTTGGTGTATGAGGAATACATAAGACTTCAGCCCTTCTTTTTCTTTCAAGACAGCTTCCCAGAAATTGGAGCAGAGTAGAGAGCTGCTTTCACCCACTGGGGAACCAAAAGCCAGGTAGGCTTTTGGACAGATTCTCTGTACACACAGTTGGCTACTTCACTTTGGAATTCTAAGCAAGCCCATCCCTTGCTATTGTAACCACCCGGCAGGAAGACTGATCTTTCTCTAGACACCCGACCTCAAATCTCAGAGACCTTTTTCAGCACTGTACTCTCTCAACCTGCCCTCAAACATTATCCCTGGGTCATTCTCTGCCAGCCACATGCCACAGCACCTCTATGACCCCATCACTCTCAGCCCAGGAGCCCACATCCAGCTTCACTGAAAGTTCTCATCCTATGGGAACTCCCTCATATTCCCATCAGAAAATCTACAGGCATAACTGCATCCTCATCTCCTGCCAGTTACCAGCCTGACATCCTTTCTCATCCCAAAGGTCAGTCTCTCAGTAAGTGCACTGGGTCTCATCCCCTCAAAGACTTTGATCATCATATGGTCATTTCCTGTCTGTTCTGGATCATAAGTCACTCTCTTTATATTGAATTATTCCCTTCAGTTCATACAAAATAACCTCTTGCATCTCCATTTTTAGAAAATCACTCCCCTGAACTCTTATAACTGTCCAGCTGCTGCTCCATTTTCCTGCACTTTTTCATTTGCTTAAGGGTTGTCTACAAATACTGTGCTCATTTATTTTTTACTTACTCTTTACTCACTGCGCTCTGAATTTCATTTCCATCACTAAACAGCAAACTATTCTTGTCTAGGTTACCAGTAATCTCCATATTGCCAAATCCAATGAACACATTTTATCCTCATCTCAGTTGATTTCAGGGTATCATTGCAATAGTCAATCATTCCTACTACACTGGAACCCCCTTTCATGACACTCTGCAGTCCTGATTTTTATTATATCCCATTGACTACACCTGTCTTGTTCACTCACCTAGCTCCTCTACCCAATCCTTAAACACTGGTACCCCTCAAACTCCAGCTGCCTCACTCTCATCTTCTTTCTCTATCCTCCCTTGCTATTTATTCCAGTGGTTCTAAACTAATTTGGCCCATTAATGGATGTCTGTCAAGTACACAAAACATTTTTGATTGTTATATCTGGGAGGATGTCACTGGCATCTAGAAGGTTGAGTATGGCAATACTGCTAAACATTGATACATAATCCCATAATACACAGCCTCTCACAACAAGGGATTATTGGCCCAAAATGTTAACTGTAGCAACGTTGATAAACCCTGTATAGCCATTCCCTTGACCTCATATATTGTTTGTGTGGTAGAAAAAATATATATATTGTCTTCTGGTATCTATTTTCCTTTTCTTTTATGAGTGGAATTGACACTCACCATGTGGCCAGGTTAGACACTGTATGTTATAGCCTATCTTGCAGCTAAGCAATATATAAAAGTTCTGGGTCAGTTTCTTGAAAAGAATATGCTATCTTTTCTCCTTTTTCCAAATGAAGGAATGTGGTCCTGGTGTAGGAAGCGAATGTCAACCATGCAAAGAAAAAATAACATTCAAAAGGATGATGAATCAATAAGATAAATGCAAACTGGATCTTTAAATGACCTTGTGGACTGGAGCTGTCTGCCTCACCCAGACCACCCACCTCCTCTGAACCATTACATGAATGAGAAACAAACTCAATTCACAGTATCGAAGGCCCTGATGTTTTTAAAACTTACTTGATACTACAACTGACATATCATCTACATATTGATGGAGCCCCCTTCTCCTCCCACTCTCAATCTTTTCCAGCACCAGGGTCTTTTCCAATGCGTCAGTTCTTCGCATAAGGTGGTAAAAGCCAGCTGGAAAGTTGGTTACAATGAACACTAAGGACAGCCTCAAACAGGAAAGAGATTACACTCAGACAACGCAAAACTTAAAGAGCGACTTAATGGGAGCTGATTGTACACAGCAGAAGATGTGTGAGAGGGAGGAACATGAGGTTGGCTTGGGAACACAGATCTCTGCTCCAACATCACTCGCTTCTAGCAATAGAAAATGCAAAACAAGTCCAACTCTTAGAGGCTGTTTAAGATGTAAGTTAAAAACAAAGAAAGAAGGGAGAAAGGGAGGGAGGAAAGAAGGAAAGAGAAAGAAAAACAAGGTACAAAATGTTCTTGACATTTTTATTCCTTTGCAATCAAGAGCAAAAATCACCAGGGAAGAGAGAAATCTAATGAAATACTTGGAAAACTTCATTACTGGAACTAAAGTGATTTGTGCTGGTCTTTGACAAAGATCTTGTTAAACAATTGGCCTCCAGTCTTAGTCCCTAATGACAGGCTTTCTGAGCATAAATTATCCATGTTTCTTCCAGCAAGAACTGGTCACACTACTTCTCCTTTTCCTGATGTTGTCTCTAGGAGTCTATATCTACCCAGGATCTCCCTAACACTGGACAGGATGTTTCACACCTGAGACAGATTTCACAGCTTATCAACATGAGTCCTGGAGATACCAGTATTTGTTGTATTTCCCTGATTTTCTTTCAAAGGGCAAAAGGACCTTGAGAATAGGGGTTACAAGAAACCAACATTATTCTCATGACTGTTACGCACCAGGTATTTTACATCAGATGAACCAGTCAATTCTTCAGAAAACCCAGTGTGAAAAGTATTATTATCCCCATTTTGCTCATCACCAAAGTAGGGAAAGGAATTATAAATTTTTTCTCTGTCACACAGCTAAAAAGACGCTAGGTCTGGTCCATTTGTTTGCAAAGCATGCGATCTCTTCCGTACATATGGGACCTCAGCTCTAAGGTAAGACAACTTTTGAGTTAAACCAAACTGCATTACTAGAGCCAGAGTGATCTTTTTAAAAACATAGACCAAGTCATGTCACTCCCCTGCTAGAAATGCTTCTTGAAATAGCTCCTTCCCACCTGAAGATTGCACACACATACAAATATTATGTCGTGTTTCATTCACATAACTACTTTCTCTTCAACCTTTGCTATACCTCAAACCAGTTCTCCAAATCCAGGGCAGATTGCTGTTCATCCTGCTGACTGCACCAGTTGTATTGCTGATCCTGTTCACAGCGCCAATTGTCTCACCGTATCTCACTGTCCACACTGTTCACTGAACCCAGGGTAGGCAAGGTGTGAGCTAAGAGGCTAGAAGAAGATGCGAGGAACCATAGGAACTGCAGACATGCTTATTCTCTCTGGCCATAGCAGCCATAGTAGCAGACATAACATAACACAACACAACTGCACACAACCTGTGACCGAGCAAGTACCTTGTGAAGCTTACATACAGTGCTACAAGTGATCTCAGCTGTAACATAATCATTATTTACAAAACATGGGGCAAGAGCAAGAGGCCATGGGGCAAGAAAGCCTGACCACACCATCTTGGCTAATGTGCTCTTTGTCTACACAGGGTGAGTTAAAAAGAATGTGCAAACTGCCACACAATTGCACTCATTTCACACGCTAGGAAGACCATGCTCAAAATCCTCCAAGCCAGGCTTCAATAGTACATGAACTGAGAACTTCCAGGCGTACAAGCTGGATTTTGAAAAGGCAGAGAAACCAGGGATTGCGTTGTAAACATCCGTTGGGTCATGGAAAAAGCAAGAGAATTCCAGAAAAATATCTACTTCTGCTTCTTCAACTACACCAAAACCTTTGACTGTGTGGATCACGACAAACTGTGGAAAATTCTTAGAGATGGGAATACCAGACCACCTGACCTGCCTCCTGAGAAACCTGTATGCAGGTCAGGAGGCAATAGTAATACTGGACATGGAACAGTGGACTGATTCAAAGTTGGGAAAGGTGAATGTCAGGGCAGTATATTGTCATCCTGTTTATTTAACTTATATGCAGAGCACATCATGCAAAATGCCAGGCTGGAAGAATCACAACCTAGAATCAAGATTGCAGGGAGAAACATCAATAATCTCAGATATTCAGATAACACCATGCTAATGGCAGAAAGCAAAGAGGAACTAAAGATCAAGAGGAGAGTGAAAAAACTAGTTTAAAACTCAACATTTAAAAAATTAAGATCATGGCATCCAGTCCCAACACTTCATGGCAAATAAATGGGGAAACAGTGGAAACAGTGACAGACTTTATCACTGTGGGTGGTGACTGCAGCTATGAAATTAAAAGACGCAAAGAAGTCAAACCAGTCAATCCTAAAGGAAATCAACCCTGAATATTCATTGGGAAGACTGATGCTGATGCTGAAGCTCCAATGCTTTGGCCAACTGATGCAAAGACGTGGAAAAGACACTGGTGCTGGGAAACATTGAAGGCTAAGGAAGAAAGGGGTGGCAGACGATGAGATGGTTGGATGGCATCACTGACTCAATGGACATGAATTTGGGCAAATTCTGGAAGACAGTGTAGGACAGAAAGGCCTGGCATGCTGCAGTCCCAGGGATTGCGAAGAGTCAGACATGGCTGAATGAACAACAACCCTGAGAAATTCAACATCAGTGTATCTGGGGAGGGGATCAAAATCTGCATATTAAATAATCACCTAAAATGTTTCTGATGCAAGTGGTTCCTATGACTGCATCCTGAGAGGTACTCCAGGTTGTAAAATTCATTTTACTATTGCCTTCCTCTTTGCAATTCTTTTGTTTCTTTCATTCAACACTCATTTATCTGACAAACAAGTGGCTCAAATTGTAAAGAATCCGCCTGCAATGCGGGGTACCTGGGTTCAATCCCTAAGTTGGGAAGATCCCCTGGAGGAGAGCATGGCAACCCACTCCAGTATTCTTGCCTGGAGAATCCCCATGGACAGAGGAGACTGTGGGCTAGTCTATGGGGTCACAAAGAGTTGGACACGATTGAGTGACGAAGCACAGCACAGACCTATACTCCAGACATTCTTCTAGGCTTTGGGAACATAGCTGTTAAAAAGAAAACCACAAGATTCCTGTTCTCATGGAACTTACAGTCTTATTGGAGTAAAACCAAAGAATTTTAGAATACACATATCGTATATCAGGTGGCAAAGAGTATTACAAAGAAAAATAAAGCAGGGTAACGAGGTAGTGATAGGATGCTACTGTATTAGGTTTATTTATTTAATGTTTTCTCCTTGAAGGAAAAGACCTCATGTGTCTGATTCACTTCTACATCCTAAGCATCAGGCACCTAACTCCCAATAAATATCTGTTGAGGTAGGAATTGAACTACTTTACAGATGCTAGAAATAAAGACCCTTATAGTGGCTTTTACAAAACAAGAATGACGACATAGTGCCTAATGCTGCCACCTAGAGTGGCTTATGTAAGCATTCCAAAGTAAAACTAAGCAGTTTATAGGCAAGAAACTTAACTTTTATCACAAAAGTAGAATAATAGGATTTCTACCTCCAATAAAGATGGAGTAACACACATCTGGACTTAGTCTTCCACTAAACAACTTTTTAAATGGGCAAATATACACACATATATGTGTGTGTGAGAGAGAGAGAGAGAAAGAGAGAAATGATGCTTTTCAGGCTTTTGGGCACTGGGTATTAGGCAATATAAGGCAGAGATTCCCTTAAAAACAGTGAAGTAAGCCCAGTTGTCCCAGTTTACTATCTACAGGTATTTCCAAGCAGTAGTGCAGGGAGGTGAAACCCAGGTTAAGCTCAGGCATCTTTCTGAACTGAGGAGCGAGAGCTATGTATCCAAGGAGGTAAAAGTGCCTAGAGTTTGTAACACAAATTATGAGAGACAGCATCTACACAGATAGATTAAATGTTCAAAACATCCTGTCCAAATTTTCAGCTGAGTTCTGACCAGGACATGCATGTGGGGAAACCATATGATACCATGGAAAGAAAAACCCAAAGGAGCAGAGATGACAGTTAGTGGATTCACACATCCAAGAATAGTTTTTGTATTCACCAGCCAGAGTGGAAAGCTTTGTAATTCATGGTCAATTAGGTAGAACATTAAGAAAGATGTCATCTCAGTCCTGAAGAAAACTTAGTCCCAGGTCAAGAGCTGCTCCAACCCTAGTTCAGAAAGCGTAAAAGCAAGCCTCAAAATGAGGAAATTATTACTTGTAAGTAGTTAATCTGCTTCCCAGAACAAAGCTAAAGAATATCTACTAGAATATAAAAGCATCCAACAATTTTACCTCTGGTAACCAATCAAAAATCACCAGGTATGCAAAGAAGCAAGAGTCATACTAAGGAGAAGAATTAACCAGTAGAAACAGACCCAGAAAAGACTAAGATATTAAAAATTAGTAGACAATGACATTAAATAGTAATTATTACTATATTCCTCACATTCAAGAGTAGAAGACAAAGCAAGTGGAGATATGGAAGACATTTCTCAAAGACCCAGTTGATCTTCTAGAGATGAAAACTATAAAGTCTGAGATTAAAAACAAACAGTATGGGTTTAATAAGTTACACACTGGAAAATAAAATATTATTGAAACTGAAGATATAACAATAGAAAGTATTCAAAATGAAGTACAAAAAAAGAAAGATTAAAGAAGAAAAGTGAGTGTGGGACAACTTGAAGAGCACTAATAATATGCAGTTGGAGTCTCTGAAGGGAAGTGAGGGAGGGATAAAGAGAAAAAAATATTTGAAGGGGAAAAATGGCCTACATTTTTTCCAAATGTGATATCATGGTAAACTCACAGATTCAAGAAGCTTAATGAACCCAAAGGGCAAGAAATATAAAGAAAAATAGGCCAAAGTATATCATAACCAGAATGCTAAAAACAGTGATAAAGAGAAAATCATAAAAGCAGCCAAAAGGAAAAAAGACACATTACATACAAAGGAATATGGATAAGAATAATAAAAGACTTCTCTTCAGGAACAACGTAAGCCAGAGTCCATTGGAACGTCTTTAAAACACAGAAAGAAAGAAAAAAAAATCTGCCAATTTAAAATTCCAATCCTAGAGACAGTACCTTTCAGAAACAAATGTAAAGATTTTTTTAAGATTCATAAAAGATATAAGGTTAATCACCAGAAGACTGTTTAAAACAAAATTAAAAATGTAATACGAGATGTACAATTTAGACAGAGGTAAAATAAATAGCAAAAATAGCACAAAAGTCAAGAGAAGAGAAATAAAATTATACCACTGTAAGATTTTTATACCATTTGTAAAGTGACTTAATGCTACTTGAAAGCAGTGTATGAAAAATTAAAGATGTATACTATAAACTCTAAAGTGAAGGTAAAAGCCCTCAGTCATGTCCGACTCTTTGCAGACCCTATGGGCTATACAGTCCATGGAATTCTCCAGGCTAGAATAATAGAACTGGTAGCCATTCCCTTCTCCAGGGGATCTTCCCAACCCAGGGATCAAACCCAGGTCTCCTGCATTGCAGGCAGATTCCTTACCAGCTGAGCCACCAAGGAAGCTCATAAATTCTAAAGCATTACACAAAAAATGGACATAGTTAATAAACAAATAAAATGGAATTTTTAAAACACTAAATTAATCTGAAAAAAAGGCAGAAGACTGGGAAAAAGGAACAAAATATACATGGTACAAATACAAAACTAATAGCAAGATGGTATATTTAAAACTAACAATTGTGAATCATATTAAGTTTAGTCTTCTTTACATAAATGTTTGAACATAGAAAACATAGAACCAATGTCTTCAAAATTCAAATGAATGACTTTCCACATAGAATTCAACACACACACTACCAACCACACAAGAGAGTAGAATAAAAATACTTTCGGTCATGAAATACTGTCTGAAGAAACGTAACTGTCTGATTTGTAGCCAAATACTCCTTCACCCAACGTCACCATGAAAGCACTGCCCACCTCCACTCAACCTTGCCTGCAATCCAGGCACCCCACTTCAACGTAAAGCAACCATATTCACTGGGTATCTATTCCATATCAGGTGTGGTCCTGAGCACTGGAAATCATAGATAGCTAAGTCACCATTCACATCCTAAAGGAGGGGAGCAGATTTATGTATAAACATTTCTAGACACAGCAGATGGCAGTCAAAGCTAAAGCAGAGAGTGGGAATTTCCTGTGGGGAGATATGGAATGGAACAACTGTGTCTGGAGCATTTGGGAAAGCTTCTCGAAAAGCATGAGATTGTATAAGACTAGGATCCTCCATCTGGTATCACCAGGACCACTCTACAATCTGTCCGTACTCTACCTACCATCAACCAACTGATACATTACCCCACCAGGCGCAGGACCCCCATTCTACCTGACTCTCCTTACTCCACTCCGTCAGCCCCCATAACACCCTGTGTGTATGTCAGGCTCATTGGACTCTATTTGTCACCCCAAAGTTGCACCACCTGCATTTAATCATGAAGGTAAATCATAATAGCAAAAGCTTGAGCACCAGCTAGGTACAAGGCCATGAAAGAGAGTGGAGAGTGGCAAGACCTTGCCTTGCTCTCTGAAGCTCATGGTCTAAGATGTGAAGGTGAACCTATGGGGTGTTTTGTTATTTATTTGTATGTAGGTTGTCAGTACCTTGAGAGCAAGATCCATTACACCTACTTCTGCAGACCTTCTCACTGTACAAGCTGAGAACTCTGCACTTAACCTCAGTAAATATCAAGATGACATCATCCACAAAAAAAGAAAAAAAATAGAACCCAATGCTGCATTTCTGAGCACCTGGGCCAAGACCTTGTGCCTCACTGTCAGGGAGCTCCCCCCTCCACAGCAGTTCTGACACCCAGGCCCAGATCTGTTTGACTTTCTTCGATGGAGTTACAGAACTAGGCTTTCTTTCTTACCTATATCAGGCCCTTATATCCTGTTCTGACAGCTCAGGTTAAGGTAAATGACAGTGAGATTATGTGTCCTACAAGGGGCTGATCAAAGTATCTCACTGCCTCCCTGAGATCTACGGGGGCCAGGTCATGGAAAAACTGCCAAACCCCATCATTCTGAAAAGAAGTCTTTTCTTAGCATTGCCTCCTTTGCCTGACATGAGCCAAATGCTCCAACACGTCCACCTCTTTGGCTGAAAATGAATGAGGCGACAATTCAAAATGGCAGGAAGGGGATAAATGTAAGACCGAACATCATTTTGATAAGAAAGCAGTCATTCCTTTTGCCCGTTAACAGAGCTAGAGAAACGCCTTTGGTTAAGTTTCCTGACAGCTGATTGTAAGTGTAAGCTCATCGCCTGCCCCTGATGCTCTCTTATATCCCTGTAAACACACCACATGCACACCTGGCACTGAACTTGGGAGAAGAAACATGTGCCAGTCTCAGCTGATTCTCCAAGCTACAGAGCTTGCTCTGTCTTAACAAGCAAACGAGAGATTATTATTCACATTCATGTATGACAAACCTAGACGGGGTATGAAAAAGCAGGGACATCACTTTGCTGACAAAGGTCCATATAGTCAAAGCTATGGTTTTTCAGTGGTCACGTGTGGATGTGAGAGTTGGACCATAAAAAAGACTGAGCACTGAAGAATTGATGCTTTTTGTAATTTATTTACTTTGATAGGAGGGTAATTTCTTTACAATATTGTGGTGTTTTTCTGGCATACATCGACATGAATCAACCATGGGTGCACATGTGTCCCCCCATCCTGAGCCCCCCTCCAACATCCCTCCCCATCTCATCCCTCTGAGTTGTCCCAGAGCACTGGCTTTTGAACTGTGGTGTTGGAGAAGACTCTTGAGAGTCCCTTGGACTGCAAGGAGATCAAACCAGTCAATCCTAAAGGACATTAACCCTGAATATTTATTGGAGGAATTGATGCTGAAGCTGAAACCCCAATACTTTGGCCACCTGATGTGAAGAGCTGATACATTGGAAAAGACCCTGATGCTGGGAAAGATTGAAGGCGGGAAGAGCAGGGGATGACAGAGGACAAGATGGTTGGATGGCATCACCGAGTTAATGGACATGAGTTTGAGCAAGTTCCAGAAGATGGTAACGGACAGGGAAGCCTGGAGTGCTGCAGTCCATGGGGTTGCAGAGTCAGACACGACTAAGTGACTAAACAGTCAACAGAAACAACAAAGAACAGTAACCAAGCCCTCTGGTTTGAAGGGACCTGACTACACCTCCTCACCTGTCCCATGCCTGCCATATCTCACCTGGGCTTTTACAGAGCTCCACCAGGACCCCAGCCCAGGATCATCACACGGACTGAGCAACCTGGGAACGCACCTTGGAGACAGAGCTGTGGACTATAGAAGTGTTGGTAGCTGGTGGACAATGTTGCCCCCATTGAAGAGTGTTTGCAGTCACATGTTCAGGGGCACTTAGACCTTCCTTGTCCAGAGGCAGTGAAGAGCTGGGGTCAGGTTCCAGGTCTGCCATTTACTGGCCCTGTGGACTCAAGCCAGTGACTTTACTCCTGCTTGCCACTGCTTCCTCAACGTAGAATGAGAATAAGAAGGGCAGAAAGAGCTCGGGTTTATTGTTGAGTGTGAATGAGGCAATACATGTGAAACACAAGAGCTGGGGTCTGCATGGAGCTCACACGCACGGATGCTGCTCATTTCACTGTTGTGTCTCTGTTACATGCTTCCCTGGCCTGGCTGTGCCCCAAGAACAGCACAGGGCCAGGCACAGAGCAACAGCAGATGATTCATTGTGTGAGCCTGCGATGACAGCCCAGCTCCCCGCCCACCCTGCAGGCCTGCACACCCCCAGTGCAGGCGTCTCCCCCAGGCCGGGGGCTGGCTTGGGGTCAGCATAGGTTCTGCACAGAAGGAGACAACTGTCCAACGACATCGGTTCCGAAACTTCCTGGACTGTCCAGCAAACTCTGTCTACAGCCCATCATAGAACAGAATACTCAGGAGATTAAACAGGGCCCAGCTCCCAGGCCCCATGTCACCCCCTCATTCCACTGTGCCCTCAAAGGAGCCAATGCCTGCAGGTCAGGGGTGGGAAGAGGAGGCATTCAGTTCACCAGCTGTTTTGCTCCACCATAAAAACCACTTTGGGGCATGAATGACCCTAAGTCGTGATCACCTTTTTTCCCGTGAATATAGGAACATAGATCATTTTGTTCTGAATAAATTCACAAATGAAAGTTAATTTTTTTTTAAATTACCTACCAAGCACCCTTACTCAACAAATGGCTAGAAAATATACCCCACAAAATGAGGAAATAGCCCAGTAAAAGGACCCAGAAAACAAGATCTGACCCAAGAAGGGGAAGAAGTTTCCAGAATGAAGGTAAAGGAATGCCCCCAGGATGTTAGCTGGTCATCAAGCACACAGACCTACCAAGATTGGCACAAGAAATTAGAAAGTTCCAACATGGGTGACCCCGAGAAAAAAGAACTGATAGACTAACTAAAATCAAACTGAGGGAACTCCCCATGGTCCGGTGGTTAAGAATCTGCCTTGCAATGCAGGAGAGGTAGGTCCCATCCCTAGTCAGAGAACTAACATCCCACGTGCCAGCAGAGCACCTGAGCCTATGTGCTACAATTACTGAGCCCACGGGCTCTGGAGTCCTTGAGCCACAACTAGAGAATGCATACACTGCGGTGAAGAATCCCACAAGACACAACAAAGATCCTGTGTGCCACAAATGAGACCTGATGCAGCCAAATAAATAAAATAGTGCTAAGAAGTGGCATTCAATTACGGTAGAGCATATTAGAATCGATTAATGATGGACATGTGCTAAACAGGCAAATCAAAAAGTAAGGCAATGATTAATGCTTGGAAAAAGAAACCCTTATTCCAAACAGTAAAATGTAATTGTGTATTCCCTTGATAAAAAATATACATTTTAATTTTAAAAATATATTTATCAAGGAGCAGAGTCTACCTAGAAGCCTTATTCTTTTCTTTTTATAAACACTTGATTTTTTTTTTATTTTATATCTTGTATTATTTGCTGACAATGGAAAAAATGACTTAGATTTGTATATACTAACATTCCTCACTTGTATATACACACAAACTTCTACTCCCAGCTCCCAATATTATAATTGGGAAACCCAAAATTCAGTGCTAATAATATTATGACCATGAAAATACTGTCACAGCTGTAGATCAGGGGCGGAAGAGTTGGGAAAGCTGTGCACAGAGAGTCAGTTGGCAAAATAATATCTAAAATGGAAAAAGTCAATGTATTTTTAGCATATTTAAAAACATGGAGATAAAATTCAGATGAGTCAGCTAAGAGTTTAAGGTTTCTCCTGCTGAGGAACACAACCCAATGTTAGGGAGCAGGACTCCTTCAACCCTATTTTATATTTTATAAGTCTGCTTTTCTTTAATAGTAATTTTAATTAAAATGTTTAAAAAATTATAATCACCAATGTGCTTAGGCTTCCCAGCAAACCCTGTTGTTTTTTTTTTTTTTTTAGAAAAATAAAGATCTTGAAATTAAAATCAAGATCAACTAGAGAATCAAATATATTATTCTGGAAAATTGAAAAGACAAATAATGCAATGAATATCTAAAACTTGGACAAATTACTATCCAGGAATTCAGAACTCTAACTCCGTACCCTATTTGGTCAAGGGACATTCAGTTCAGTTCAGTTCAGTTGCTCAGTTCTGTCCGACTCTTTGTGACCCCATGGATGGCAGCACACCGGGCTTCCCTGTCCATCACCAACTCCCAGAACTTGCTCAAACTCATGTCCATCAAGTCAGTGATGCCATCCAACCATCTCATCCTCTGTCATCCCCTCCTCCTCCTGCCTTCAATCTTTCCCAGCATCAGGGTCTTCAAATGAGTCAGTCATTCACATCAGGTAGCCAAAGCATTGGAGTTTCAACTTCAACATCAGTCCTTCCAATGAATATTAAGAACTGATTTCCTTTAGGATAGACTGGTTGGATCTACTTGCAGTCCAAGAGATTCTCAAGTCTTCTCCAACACCATAGTTCAAAAGCACCAATTATTTAGCGATTTCACCAATCAAAGGAGATTGGCACATTATATTTAATTTTTTTTTCAATTTCCTGTTTATCATCATGCCTCATTTCCCAAATTATTTGGAACTGAGAATGCATATTAGACTTTAACATGGGTACCTTTGGATCAGTAGAATCTCTTTAGTCATATTTCCTCTTTGTTCATTGTGGACAATAAAAGGAGAAAGATTGAATGAATCCTGTGCACATATAAATCTATGAACCAGTCTTCAATTTCTAATCTAAGCCCAGTTCTTGAGCCTGTCCACATGGAGTGGAGAAGACAGAAGTAAAAAGGCATTATGACCCATGTATTCTTATGGTTCCAAAACACAAAATTATAGTTATGTAAATTTGTCCTTTTAAATTTCTTAACAATTTGTAATGGAAGAAAAATTTACCCCAAATTACAGTGTTGGTTTGCTGATATTCCTTCTGCAATTAAGAAAATTTAAACCTAGTACTCCACCAAAACAAGAGACTGCAAAAATAAAAACATTTTTCTCTGTTATTTAATCATCTTCTGCTGTTGGGTTATTGCTATAGGTTAGTTGAATTAGCCAGAAAATTCTCCAGAGCATTTACATTCAAGGTATGAAAAAAATTTCAATGGAATAAGTTCAAATGTTGCAAAAAATTAATTTAGAAACTAGTGAAAATATAACACCCTAGCAGTGGATCATATGTTTTGTGAATCCTGTTATTAACAGCAGAACATAATAGAAAGACTGAAATCTAGGATTTGAATCCTGGATATGCCACAGGAATGTCATTAGATAATAGACGAGTCAACTCCCTTTTCTGTGCTTCATTTTTCATCTGTAAAGGGAGATGATATAACTGGATGATTGCTCAAGTTTCTTTCATGTCTTAGAAGAATACAATAGATACATCAGGAACAAGACAAAAATTTCCTCTTTCTCTACAATGGCACCCCTTAGATTGATTTATGTAATTATATGCAGGCATTTGAAAATCCTACAGTCTCTGAGGATCTGACCACCAATTATGGCAAAAAAAAAAAAAATGTGGTTGTCTAATTTCAGCTAAATTTAAACAGTATCAGCAAGACTAAGGCTTGGATACATCTCAATTATCCACACAAATTAAGGGTGTGGTATCAAGAAGAATCCAAAGCACTTCCTCTTAGCTTTGAGATCCGTTATATTTTCTGTTTAACTGCAAACTCAAATTAATATTTTGATTTACTCAGGCTGATTTTCAAATTTATTGACCTAATTACATACTCAATGATGTAGTCTAAAAATGCACCTGGCTGGATAGAAGAGACACTGTCTTTGAATTCTACATAGTCCTTGAATTTCTAAAGGCTGGTTCACACAAAGACCTAGTTGACATGGTAAATAGAAGAGACCTCTGTGATATATGTCCTGCTCACAAGTCCTTTTTGCCTGAGAACAGCTCTCCACTCTGGTTCTCTAAGCCACGTGTTGGTTACATAATTACCACTCAGGACTCACTTGATTGGCAGTGGTTGAGCATCAGAGCCAAACTGAGCCAATCAGAGCTCTGTAACTGAGACCGTGAAATCTCAATATGGGTTTGGGTTCACTTATATGAAGACTACATTAAACTTGAGAACTGGGGCACAGCCATTATCATATGAGTGTTAGTAGCAGAGAGGGCTGATTTGCAAAGACAGACCAAACAAAGAGAGCGAAAGAAACGATAAGAATTTGCAGAAAACAATGGAAGCAAAATACAAAGAAAGCTTGCTTTCTGGGCTTCCTCTGGCCTTCTTAGTCCTTTTTTTTTTTTTTTTTTTTCCTCCCTTAGTCCTTGTTGAGTCACATGTGCATTCCTGCTATGGCTCCCAGGTCATGATATTAAATTTTTCCTTTTGGCTTAGAGTAGCTTGAACCAATTTCCACCAATAGCATCGAAAATATTTGCTATTGTTAAATTGGCTTTTTCAACAAAACTGAAAATTGTCACGAGGAAATCTTTTGGATTGCCTTTTTTTTTTTTTTTTTCTTTTTTCTGAATTAACTTGTCATTTGCTCAGAGAGAAAGTAGCTTAGTGTCACAGAGCCCCAGATTATTAAAAGGTGATTGCACATTTAGAAATTTTGGCTTATTTTCCATGCTAGTCTCTATTCTGTGAAGTTTAGGTTCTAATGTATAACTAGGATGATACTGTACTTATTAGGTTAATAGAGGGTCATAGTAGTAGAACTTTTTATTGTAATATCCAGCTGCATTTCTGAATCAGTCACAAGTGAATCCATAATTAATTTTTTTTTTAGAACAATGGAAAAATTTTCCTACTAACAGATGAATAAAATAGCCAGTGGAGCCCCTTGGTTGCTATTTGTAGACTGCTTCCAGACAGCTGCAAAATACTTGCCACCTTCTGTAAAAATTAAAGCCTCAAAGTCCTTCAGATAAAAGGGAGAGATGCTATAATGCAAAATGGACCAAAATGAATGTCCAAGTCCTTACAACTGTCTTCTTCTCTGTGGATCTTAGACTCTTCATGCTGTCAGGAATAGAAACAGTCCAAGACAAGACCCATAGGCCAAATGAAGCCCAATAGAGTATTTGTTAATTCCGTCCTTTCTTGAAGGGACATTTTGTTGTTTCTCTCTGAGAAATGTTGCTAAACTTTTTGTACCTTTATTTCCACATCTGCACCATGCAGGTCCCTACTGCACATGGTTTCTACAAGGAAGCTTTTACACACAAAGTGCTTAGAAGTATGCCTGGCAAATCAGAATGCTCAATTAATTATAGCCATTGTTGCTAATTTTTATTATTAGTGAGGATTTTTTTAAACAGACTAGCTAGTTATAGGTGTCTCCTTGCTAGTTCTTTGACTGCTACCAACTATAAATTTCACGAGATTTGTTGGACAAGTTTGTAATTGTAATCAAAGCTGAATTATTTAATGATAGTATTTTTAGACATTCAAGTTAAATTCCACTAAAAGTAAATAATTATATTGCATCAAACTTAAAGCATTATTAACTAAGAATAGGGCTGAGGATAGCCTGCAAATAGCACATGACTCAGGCATCCCCGGTGGCTCAGACAGTGAAGGATACACTTGCAATGCAGGAGTCGTGGGTTCAATATCTGAGTTGGGAAGATCCCCTGGAGATGAGAATGGCTACCCACTCCAGTATTCCTGCCAGGAGAATTCCATGGACAGAGGATCCTGGCAGACTATAGTCCAGTTCAGTTCAGTTCAGTCATTCAGTCGTGTCCGAAATCTTTCCGACCCCATGAACCACAGCATGCCAGGCCTCCCTGTCCATCACCAACTCCCAGAGTTTACTCAAACCCATGTCCGTTGAGTCGGTGATGTCATCCAACCATCTCATCCTCTGTCGTCCCCTTCTCCTCCTGCTATCAATCTTTCCCAGCATCAGGGTCTTTTCCAACGAGTCAACTCTTCGCATGAGGTGACCAAAGTACTGGAGTTTCAGCTTCAGCATCAGTCCTTCCAATGAACACCCGGGACTGATCTCCTTTAGGATGGACTGGTTGGATCTCCTTGCCATCCAAGGGACTCTCGAGAGTCTTCTCCAACACCACAGTTCAAAAGCATCAATTCTTTGGCACTCAGCTTTCTTCACAGTCCAACTCTCACATCCATACATGCCCACTGGAAAAACCACAGCCTTGACTAGATGGACCTTTGTTGACAAAGCAATGTTTCTGCTTTTTAATATGCTGTCTAGGTTGGTCATAACTTTCCTTCCAAGGAGTAAGTGTCATTTAATTTCATGGCTGCAGTCACCATCTGCAGTGATATTGAACTGAACTAAACTGAGAAGGCCACTATTTTTATGGTTACCCAGAAGTAGAAAACTACTACTTAGAGTAGGCTGTCTCTTCTGCACACCTGCAGAATAGCATCAGATCATAAGAGATGCTGTTTATTTAGAAAAATATATGCATTGTGTTGAACCTCATTGTGAATGTCCACCCACCCTACCTCCAGCCATAATCTGGAAGGATATGAACAGATTAGAAATGAATCACTCTTCACAGTTAAGTGAGAAGAACTATGAATTTCAGCAGGCAACCCAGGTGGGGCAATAGGAATGATAAGCAGAAGGCATGGGACACAAGAAGGAAGGTCAGCCCTCCACACCACCTCCCTATAACCAGCCAGTAACAGGTAATTTTAGGACAATGAATCCAATGCTCATTTTAAAATTGCTGTCTACATGATGCTGTGCGGTAATCCCTTCAGTTCCCACAAAACTTCAATAAGAAAAAGAACATAGTAATAGGAACCAAGAGCAGTATTTAGGAAGAACACTGTAGCACAGATGAAGACAAGTAAACGCCACAAAAATCCATAGCTGGGATTTTCCACAGCAATAGCTTATTTGGATTTTTTAAAATAAAAGTTGACTTCAGAAGGTGAGGGGACTAGGTCATACACAGCTGACATTGGGGTTGCGTATGAATGACTTACCCCTACACAATGGAGAAATACATCTTCCACATGACGGCAAATATCTCTGAATGTCATCTTGATGTCTTTAACTTTATCTTACTATTGTCTGATTGTTTAGTTCCGACTTGGGTCCCCTTCAGGGCTATTGTATTCTCCTAGCTTATTTTTATGGTTACATTCCATTTCTTAAACAATTACGTCTACTGTGGGTCCATGTTTACATAAAATGGTGATTGAATACTGACACGCAGTCACAATAAAAGCAGTCCATACAAAATAGGGCTGGATTTCAAAGGAAAAACAATTTAAGTCTTTTTTTTTCCTTCTACATTCATTTCTCTCAATATGTAGCCAATGTGAAATAACATTCCCACTTGACTGAGACCAGAGTTAAGTACCAAGAAATTTATTTATTCCACAAATATTTATTTCCCTCAGTGGTACAACTGATACCGCTAGGAGGCAAAGTCATAAATATAAATACTAAATGGTCACAATTTAGTTAGGGGAAGAGAAATGAAAACAAAAGTGGAGGCCTGCAAGTATAGCACACAAAGAAAATGTAAGCCGATTTAAAGGACCCTGGCTTGGGGAGATGCCAAAAGTTCAAGAGAAAGTGACAACTGAGGCAAGTTTTGAAGAATTCATGGGAGTTCACCAAGACAACAGAGAGAAAGGGCATGCAGGAAGGGGCATGAACTTGTGAGCGACCACCACTCCAAAAGGAAACATGAGAAACTCCATATGTGGGGGAACCAATCTGCTGGAGAAAGGGGAAAGGCGGGTAGTGTTGGGATTCTGAAGGTCCTTGCATGACTGAGATCTTCTGCCTTTAATCCGTGAATGACAGAGATCCAGATTGATAAAGACCAGACTGATAAAGAGGATACATTGCTTTGAAAGGGTGGGTTGTATATGTCCATCAGCAGATGAATGAATAAAGAAGTAATGGTACATATACACAATGGAATATTACTCAGTCATAAAAAGGAACAAAATTGGATCATTTGTGATGCTGTGGATGGACCTGGAGTCTGTCATACAGAGTAAAGTAAGTCAGGAAGAGGAAAATAAATATCGTATATTAACATATGTATTTGGACTCTAGAAAGATGGTACTGTTGCACCTATTTGCAGGGCGGCAGCAGAGACCCAGACTTAGAGAACAGACAGGTGGACACGGAGGCGGAGGGGCAGGTGGGATGCACTGGGAGAGTAGCCTGACGCATACACGCCACCGTGCATGAAGCAGAGAGCTGGTGGGAAGCGGCTGAGGAGCACAGGCAGCTGAGCTCGGTGCCCTGTGATGACCGAGAGGGCGGGAGGTAGGCTCAGGAGGAAGGGGCCATGTGTATACACACAGCTCATTCACCTTGTGCAGTAGTGACTAACACAGCACTGTAAAGTATTTATTCTCCAATAAAAGTAAATAAAAGAGTGGGCTGGAAGGAAATAGAAATGGAATCTGGAACTCCAGAAGGCCTGAACTATGAAGATGACTGTGAGGGGGGAGCAAGGACATTAAATTCTTATTATTTGCCAGGCCTAAATAGGATGCCTCTACTTTATTCCCTGAGCCTGGCTGCCTACATCAACCATTAAATTTGCTTAAAGAAGGAGTGGAGGGGAGAAAAGGTCATCTTTCTTTCTATTTTCCTGGATAATTCCCAAATTACATACAAGCAATTCTACATCCAAGCAATTTTTTCTGCATTTTAACTGCCTCCTGGAACCATCCCAATTAATTAGTTCTACAGCTTCTTAGATTTCCGTCCTGATTTCTAAGCAGAAAACCCTCTAAAAAAAAGAAGAAGAAGAAAAGAAAGCTTTATGCTCTCCCACTAAGATTTATATTACTTTTTGTTGTTGTTTCATCATTTTTTATTGAAACACATTCTTCCAGTTTAACTCTTTCTTTTGGTTTGAAATGTTTTAGGATGGTTTGTTTTGTTGTTTTCTTTATTTTTTAGTTTTTCTTGGCATACAGTTGATTTACAATGTGGTGTTATTTTCAGATGCACAGCAAAGTCAATCAGTTGTACATACACATATATTCACACTTCTAGATGCTTTTCCCATTACAGAGTACTGGGTAGTTTCCTGTGCTATACAGTAGGTCCTTATTATTTATCTATTTTATATGTAGTAGCAACTGACGAGGGAGTAATCTCTGAAATACACAAACAACACATGCAGCTCAATATCAAAAAACAAAAAATGACCCAATCAAAAGATGGGCAGAGACTTAAATAGACATTTCTCCAAAGAAGGCATACAGATGGCTAAAAGGCACAAGTAAAGGTGCTTAACATCGCTAATTATTAGAGAAATGCAAATCAAAGCTTGATAAAATGAGGTATCACCTCACATGAGTCAGAAAGGCCATCATCAAAAAATACACAAATAATAAATGCTGGAGAGAATGTGGTGAAAATGGAATGTAAATTGGTGCAGCCACTATGGAGAACAGTGTGGAAGTTCCTTAAAAAACTAAAAATAGAGCTACCATGTGACCCTGCAATCCCACTCCTGGGCATATATTCAGAGGAAAATATGACCTGAAAGGATACATGTGCCTCAGTGTTCATTGCAGCAGTCTTTACAACAGCCAAGACATAGAAGCAACCCAGATGTCTGTCCATCACATTGACAGAGAAATGTATAAAGATGTGGTACATATATACAATGGAGTATTACTCAGCCATTTAAAAGAGTGAAATGATGGCATTTTCAGCAATGTGAATGGACCTAGAGATTGTCATCTTGAGTGAAGTAAGTCAGACAGAGAAGAATATTGTATGACATCCTTTATATGTGGAATCTAAAAATGCATGCTACAAATGAACTTACAAAAGAGGGACACGCCCACAGACTTAGAGAATGCACTTATGGCTCCCAGGGGAAGGGTGGTTAGGCAGTCAGGGATGGACATGTACACACTGCTATGTTTAAATGGATAACCAGCAAGGACCTGCCGTACAGTACAGGGAATTCTGCCCAATGCTGTGTGGCAGCCTGGATGGGAGGGGAGCATGTGGCAGAATGGATACATGTATGTGTATGGCCAAGTCCCTTCGCTGTTCATCTGAAATTATCACAACGTTGTTAACTAGCTATACTCCAATACAAAATTAAAAGTTTTTAAAAAAAAAGAAAAGACACATGCACCCCAGCTTACAATAGCCAAGATATGGAAGCAACCTAAATATCAATAGACAGAGGAATAGACAAAGATGTGGCACATATATACAATGGACTGTTACTCAGCCATTAAAAGAGGGTTAAATAATGCCATTTTCAGCAACATGGACGGACCTGAGATTGTCGTACTGAGTGATGTAAGCCAGACAGAGAAAGAGAATCCCTTTTATGTGGAATTTTTAAAGAAACGATACAAATGAACTTACTTACAGAACAGAAACAGACTCACAGACTTAGAGAATGAACTTATGGTTACCAGGGGGAAAGGTCAGAGAATGGGTTAGTTAAGGAGCATGGAATTAACATGTACACACTGCTATATATAAAATGGGTAGCCAGTGAGGACCTACTGCCTAACACGGGGAACTCTATGTTAGGAGGCAGCCTGGATGGGAGAGGGTTTGGTGGACAATGGATACATGTGTACTTATGGCTGAGTCCCTTCAATGTTCGCCTGAAACTATCACAACATTGTTGTTAATCAGATATGTTCCAATTCAAAATAAATTTTTTTTTAAAAAAGAAAATCCATGCACCCCAGTGTTCACTGCAGCACTATTTACAGCAGCCAGGACATGGAAGCAACTTAAACACACAGTAAGATTTAGATGGCTAATGGAAGGACCCCAGGACTTGGTCTGTAGATGGCAGTGGAGGGGTGAAACCAACTCAGGTCTGAGGTTCTAAGTTCAGGAAGCAATGCTAGCTTCACATCCCTGAGATGGAGTGATTTACAACTCTCACCAGCCTCTTCAGATCACCACCACTGACCTCTACTGCCCCAGACAATCCTGAGAAAGCCACTCTGTATTCCTATCATCTTTACATGCAATCTATCCAAATAATCTTTTGCCAAATCCCAGTGGAGTGTAGGGATTCTTGTGAAGGATTTGTGAAACTTTGTTATTTTTAGACCTAGTTTTCTCATTTTGTTTCCTTCTCTTCCTTCCTTCTCTCCGGCTTTGGGAGAGAGCTCAGCTTTCAATTTGATGATAAGTTATCAATTAAACACCTCCTCCCCAAAGGGCTGTCCTGGAGTCTTTTATGAATGACAATAGAAACAGTCTCAGCTGACTCAATAAGGTGTACAAGGATGTCCTCAATGAAGAGAAATTGTGCTAGCTCATGTGCTGTAGCTAGATTGTATTTACATGCATTGACTCATTTCAGAGGAAAATTTAGGTATAAGTATTGTATAAAATACTTTTAATAGAAAATTAGTCATGACTTGTTGGATGAAATTCAACTGATGATATTCAAAACTAGCTAGCCTTTTAAAAAGACTATTTTATTTCTTAACATATTATGTTTTTTATAACACACCATATTCTGCTTTTTAACATCTGTGTATACTGCAATTAGCAGAAACCTGAAAAGGATGATTCTGAACAACACTTCCTCTTTTTCTTCAGAATGAATGTTAATATCTATGAGTTCTCCTTCAGGCAATTTTAAGTAGTTAATGCTAGAAAGACCCAGGAAAAAACATCTAAAGGAATCCCTTAAAAGTGCAAGTGAGGCCACAGAAACCCACAAAGGTTAAGTGACACCCAAGGTCACACAGAAAGAATGTGGCACAGATTGAACTCTACCTAGGTTTTTTGGTCCAGATATTTTTAGCTACATCTCTTCTTTAAAAAAAAAAAAAATGTTATTTATTTGTCTTAGGTTTACACCAAAATTCAGAGGAAAATACAGAGATGCACCATATACCCCTGCTGTCCCATGGCGGAACCTGTCCCATTATCAGCATCACTCACCAGAGTGGTACATTTTCTTACTAAGGATAAACCTTAATAAGAATAAATAAGGATAAACCTTACACTAACACATCATAGTCACCCAAAGTCCATTGGTCCATTGTTTACCTTGGGATTCACCCTCGGTGTTATACATTCTACAGTTTTATATGAATACATAATGACATGCAGCCATCATTATAACATCGTAGGGAGTATTTTCACTGCTCTAAAAATCCTCTGTGTTTTGCCTGTTCATTCCTCCCCAAGCCCCCACTCGTCATAATGACTAGCCTTTCCACTGTCTCCATAGTTTTGCCTTTTCCAGAATGTCATATAGTCCAAATCATATCGTATGCAGACTTCTCAGATCCGCTTCTTTGACTTAGTAACATGCATGTCAGTTTCCTCCTTGCCTTTTCATGGGTTTATCAAGTCATGAAACGCTCATTTCTTTTTAGCCCTGAATAACCTCCCAGCGCTACACTCAGCAGTGGGCCGCTGACCGTGGCCCCCTGCTCAGACTGTGCCACTGACCTGGTTCTGTAGCTGGGCAGAGCTGCCAGTTGCATCTTATGCTGGGCTCTGCAGGTAGGAACCAGGTCTCACATGATCCCCGCACTGGTGGCTGCCAGCCCCGGCCCCTTCTCCGTCACAGTCAGATTCCCCGCAGTCCCCACGGGAGCTCCCGAGATGATGGGTCTGGATGTCCCCCCACTGCCAGGCTCTCTCTACCCAGGGGAGGAGTCGCAGGTTCAGGGGCGACTCCTTGGCGGATGCTGAGGTGGCCTGAGGGAGGCCCTTGCAGTCAGCCAGCCGAGGCTCCTCTCTAACGCGTCTGTCTTGGTCTCAGGTATCAGTGCTGTTCCAACCTCAGCGCTGTGTTCTAGGACTCTCTCAGTGGTGACTTGTTCATGAACTGTTGTTAGCTCTCTTGTGATGAGGAATGAAGTCAGGAACAACCTGTGTTGCCAACTTGGTGACATCACTCCTGAATAACACTCCCCTGTCTGGATGCACCAGTTTATTTACCCATTTGACAACTGAAGGACATCTTGGTTGCTTCCAAGCTTTGGCAATCATGAATCAAGCTGCTCTAAACATCTCTATGCAGGTTTTCATTTGGACGTAACCTTTCAGCTCCTTTGGGTGAACACCAAGGAGCACAATTACTGGTCGTTTGCCAAGAATGGGCTTTCCAGGTGGCGCAGTGGTAAAGAACCAGCCTGCCAATGCAGGAGACATAAGAGACACGGGTTTGATCCCTGGACCAGAACAATCTCTTGGAGGAGGGCATGGCAACCCACTCCAGTATGTTTGCCTGGAGAATCCCATGGACAGAGGAGCCTGGCGGGCTACAGTCCACAGCGTCATTCGGAGTTGGACATGACCACGGTGACTTAGCATGCATGTTAAGAATATGTTTAGCTTTGTAAGAAACTGCCGAACTGTCTTCCCAAGTAGCTATACCGTTTTTCATTCCCACCAGCAATGAATGAGAATTCCTATTCGCTACATCTTCACCAACATTTGGTGTTGTCAGTGTCGCAGATTTGGTCCATTCTAATAGGTGTATACTGGTATCTCATTGTTATTTTAACTTTCATTTCCCTGAAGATGTGGAGCATCTCTTCAAATGCTTATTTGCCATCTTTGTACTTTCTTTAGTAAGGTATCTCTTAAGTTCTCTGATCCAGTTTTCAATTGGTTGTTCGTTTACTTAGTTTGAGTTTTAAGGGTTCTTTGCATATTTTGGATAAGTCCTTTTCTTTTGCTACATTTTTGTGCATGCAAAATATATTTTCTTTGAAATACCTTAGCAAGAAAAATAAAACCAATTAAGCTGTAGGCTTCAGACTGCCTCAGATAATCCCACTCATCTATGATGATATCTTAGTTAGTAAAAAATCATAATCATATTGATTTATGTGTTCATATATGCAACAACACTTCTCAGGCATTTATTATGGACCTTACACAGGGCCAGACACTGGGGATAACAATGAGATAACATGGTGGAAGCTCCTAAAAGGATTTCAAAGTCCAGAAAGCAAGACACACTAAAATAATGGTTAATATGTGCTCTAATCCTGGGATGTGAAAAGTTATGGAATACAGATGAGGGAAGGTCTGAAAAGTGAAGGGACAATTTAGGACTCTGACCTATGGCTAGGAATTTTCCAGAGGCCAAAGAAAGGAAAAGCATCTCAGGCCGAGGTGAGCAGGAGCACACATGTGAAGCTGTGCAGACAGACTCAGGAGGAAATGGGTGACAGCCTTCTGGGCCAGGGTAGGCAGATCCTAGCTCCTGCCTCCCCCACTAAGCTGAGTGCGTTCTGAGGTTAGATACAAGGTTTTCAAGCCTGTGTTGGTAGTTCCCATCTCCAAGGATCTAGTTAGGACTGCCCAACTTTTTCTGACTATAAAATGATCTAGAAGGGAAATTTCCTGCTCAGAGAGTGCCCTCTATGGGTAAGAGGTCACATGAGGCATTTCTTTCCAAGAGATACACAAGTAGATAGATAAATATTTCTGATTAGAATTGCCTCCTTTAAACCAAAAACTACAATGAGGTGCCACCTCACACCAATCAGAATCATTAAAAAACTCTACAAATAACAAATGCCAGAGAGGATGCAAGCAAAAGGAAGGCCTCCTACATTGTTGGTGGGAATGTAAAGTGGTTCAGCCACTATGGAGATTCATATGGAGGTTCTTCAGAAAACAAAATAGAATTACCATACACTCCAGCAAACCCACTATTGGGCATATATCCAGACAAAATTCTAATTCAAAATGTCCATGTACCCTTATGTTCATAGCAGCACCTAGTCACAGCAGCCAAGACATAGAAAGAAGCTAAATGTTCATTGATGGATGGATGGATGAAGAAGATACAGTAAATATATATCATGGAATACTACACAGCCATGAAAAAGAACCAAATAATGCCATTTGTAACAATATAAGCAACTAGAGATTAACACACTAAGCTAATTGAGTCAGATGAGAAAGACATGTGAAAGTGAAAGTTGCCCAGTCGTGTCTGACTCTTTGTGACCCCATGGACTATACGGTCCATGTAATTCTCTGTGCCAGAATACTGGAGTGGGTAGCCTTTCCCTTCTCCAGGGGATCTTCCCAACCCAGGGATCGAACCCAGGTCTCCCCCACTGCAGGCAGATCCTTTACCAGCTGGGCCACCAGGGAAGCCCCATCACACTAAGTGGATTAAGTCAGATAAAGATATACCATATTGTATTACTTAGATGTGGAATCTAGAATATGACATAAATGAACCTAACCATGAAACAGAAACAGATTCATGGACATAGAGAACAGATTTGTGGTTGTAAAGGGGGACAAGTTTGGGGAAGGGAAAGAGTAGGAGGTTGGACTGAGCAGATGTAAGCTATTATCCATAGAATGGATAAACAACAAGGTCCTACTGCATAGCTGAGAATATATAAATCATTTTCCTGTAAAGCATAAACTAATACAACATTATAAATCAACTATATTTCAATAAAAGTAATAAATAATTGCCTGCCTTCAGCCTCAGGAAAATCTAAGAAAATACATTTTCCCTAACAAGTTAGTCGACGATAAGACAAGATATAGGAGACAGAGACACAGACTGAAAAAAATCAAGGTCCAACAGGCTGAGTGACCTCAGACCTCTGAGCTGTTTTTAAAGTGAGTGAACTGCTTCAGATGACCTTTGTCTCTCCTTTCTCCAACATCCTCTGACTTCTCAAAACCATGGCTCATTGTATCCTGGATGAACACAAAATACTTGGACTATAGTTGCAGGAATTAATGACTCTGAGTAAACCAGAGAATCCCTACTGGGAAAAAATGTCGTTTATGGCTCAAGCAGCTTTAGTCTCTGAATTTTCCATAGCAGTCAGGGATAAAGGCCCAAACAATTTTTTCCTTTTCTTTCTTCTCACTTTGTTTTGGCAGTAAAATGCCTATTTGAGACAGTAAATAAAGTAAACACAGCAGAATCTCGATCCACCCCTAAAACACAATCCAACCACCATATTAATCTACAAATCTGCCAAACCACACAGCAACCAAAAGACATTTTCTGAATGTATTACAGGATTCAAAGGATATCTTCTTCCTTAATAATTCCATTTTGGGGGCTTTCCATATGATAAGCTTAAGTGAGCCAGCCAACTCAGGTGAGTACAGAGGGGAGCCTCAAAACTTGTGGCATCTTGGGATTTGGACAACCCCCACAGCTAACCTAACAGATGCTTTACGGAGCAAAAACAGCTTTTGTAAGAGGAGAAGACAGTATGAGGAGAAAGAAGGGAGATGGATGCAAACAATGAGTGGTCATGTGGGAAAAATTAGTCTATTTTCTCAGCTTCTGCCAAAAAATGTCACCAGTGATATAAAGAGGCAGAAAATGAGAAACCTTCATTATCATCCAAAAACCACGTGACCATTTCCTGCTCCACGTGGGAAGGAAAATTGGACCGGAAGCCTGACTTCCAACGGGTTGTGGTCTTCTGGCACCCTCTACTGTCAGGGAGGGAGACTGCAGCCGCCTGCCCCAAGGACGTGAATGAGACCAAGACAGAATCCCTCCTTGGGCTGAGGATCAACACCCTGTTAAATGGTAAGAAGACAGGAGTGTGAGAGGGAGAGAGGGGACCGGAAATTCTCAAGTTCCTTCCTAGGCTGGAACCAGGATTGAGGCTGTCTGTCCTCAGTGGAGAGCACTGCTCTTCAGAGTCCCACACAGCTGGGTGATTAAATGGATGAAATGCCTAGAAATGCTTCCCAGAAGGCAGCTCTTAACATCAAATAGGAGTTCAGAGGAGACTGGATGGATGACAGAGGGCAGTGAGGGCACAAGAGAGACCTTCAGTGGCCAGAACTGTCTCCCTCTAACTCATCGTCCTAACCCGTGTGTCTAACTCTGTCACTCATGTAAAAGCTTTTCATAAATTGTATCAATCCTCCTGATATTTTTTTTTTAATTCTTTATGTTTGAACTACTGACTAAAGTAACAGGAAGTATTGTAATTTGAATTTTTATAGAGGCTTATAAATTCTCAGTTGTTCTATAAGGTATTTGGGCCGTTTAAATTCAGAAACCATAGAAACTGCTATGCCTGAATCAGGGAATTTTCAATTTAGGGCCAGTTGGAAAATGTCTATTCCTCATCACTGTAAGAGGGGTTATTCTCCAGTTTGTTTCATTTTACTTAAAACTGTTTTGTGGCACAGTGAACCATGCATGCTAAGTTGCTTCAGTCATGTCCGACTCTGCAACGCTATGCACTGTAGCCCGCCAGGCTCCTCTGTCCATGGGATTCTGCAGGCAAGAATACTGGAGTGGGTTGCCAGGCCCTTCTCCAACAATCGACCGTAGGCTGCCACGAATGAACAGACACTTCTGGTATTACCCCACCATCTGTGAAATAGAGCCTGCCAATCTGTGAGTGAGAGGTATTCTAAGACGGTCTTTACATTCCACAGCAAATTCTTTGTTCAAGGCTGGGAGCTCTCCGACTCCCTTGCCAGTTCCTAGATTGCAGCAGTTAGGTCAACGTGGCTGCAGTAACGAGTAGGCCCCTCCAATAAGCTCTTTTCTTGCTCACACCACAATATTAAGGTGGTGTTCCCCCCCAACAGCAGGCTTCCGTGTGGTGATTCAGGGGCCCACTTTCTTCCGTCGCATGGCTCTGTCACCTGCAGGGTCACAGCAGCAGCACCTGCATCCTGTCCTGGAAGAGACAAGCTCAGAGACAGCCTCCGTCCTTTGTGCTCAAACCCACGGGCTAAAGCTCAGACATAAATCCACACCTAACTGCAGTGGTCCAGCTGTGTGCTCAAGAAGAACAGAGATTTTGATGGACAGCCAAATTTTCTAGGCTATGGCCAGAAACCAGAACTTCCGAGGTCAATTTACATTCTCTCTTCTGATAATCTGGTGGCTCAGATGGTAAAGAGTTTGCCTGTAAGACGGGAGACCCAGGTTTGATCCCTGGGTCGGAAAGATCCCCTGGAGAAGGAAATGGCAACCCAGTCCAGTATTCTTGCCTGTAGAATCCCATGGACAGAGGAGCCTGGTGGGCTACAGTCCATGGGGTTGCAAAGAGTCAGACATGACAGAGCGACTTCACTTTCTACTTTTTCTGATAACTCACACTATTTAAATCCCTTATTATTATAAATCCTTCACACTAATCCATCACAGCACTTCCAAATGCTAGCATAACACTTACAAGTTATATCACTTTGGACAAGCTATGCAGTACCTTTAACCTTCATTTCCCTCAACTATAATACAGTGATAATGATACTTATACACTGTAAGGAATAAATGAGCTAATGTATATAATACATTCAACATGGTGTGTGTGTGTGTGTACATGCTCAGTTGTGTCCAACTCTTTGCAACTCTATGGACTGTAACCCACCAGGCTCCTCTGTCCATGGGATTTTCCAGGCAAGAATTCTGGAGTGGGTTGCCATTTCTTTCTCCAATTCAGCATGGTGCTAGCTAATTAGAATGCCCTTACTTACTATCTCCTTCTACTATATTGACTGTTTTTGCATATCAAAGCAGATCAATGTCTCTATTTTCAGATTATCATCAGGAGTATTTCATCCATTTCCTCAATGAATTAAGTCTATTTTGAAAATGAGACATAAAACTGGTGAAGAGTTAAGCTTTGAGAATATTTATAGATAATATTGAGCCAAAGATAAAAGAATTTTAATTAAAAAGTACATGATTAATTCTCAAATTAGCTCTGTGTACAATGAAATTTTCAGAGAAGAAAGTAAGACCTTATGGGGGAGTTGGGATTTGGATTTGGTCTTTAAGAGTAGGTTCTAGATAAGGATAAGAGATAAGAATGAGGACAGAAGGCTCTATAGGAAGCTAAAATTATCTCAAAAAAAACAAAAACAAAAGCAAAGACCTAGAAAGCAGGGCAAAGACCTGAAAGACCAAGAAAGCAGGAACATGGGGGAAGAAGAGGAGAGAGGGAAAAGTTGAGAGACAAAGGGATGATATGGTTTTTCTAAATGTATATGAGCAAAAAAAAATTAAGCTTAAAAGGTAGGTTGGTACTAATAGAAAGCTAAACTGTTAGCTTGTCCCTATAGACCAGTGACTAGCAAATCTAAATGTGTGGGAAATCCTCTTGCAGGCATGGGAAGATACATAAAAGGAGGTGAAATGTAGGAGTTCCAAGTTCTGTACAAGTTCCAGAGCCACTGCCTAATTCAAACCTTGACTCTGCCACTTGAAGCCTGTGACCTTGGCCAACTTTGCCAACCTGTCTGTGCCTCAGTGCTCTCATATGAAAAATGAGGTGACGAACTTTCTTGGAGTTGTTGGAAGAGCTGGATGGCTCAGCTCATGCAAACCCATTGGAAGAAGACTGGGCACATGGTAGTGGTGGTCTACCCATTAAAGGAGCCTTTTTTATCCCAAGACTGAAGTCAACCTAGCTCTGTGCAATTTCTACTAGTAGGATACCTTTCTCTCTTAGTGATTATGAACTCCCTGGAATCTCTGGACCTTTAGAAACCTTTAATTAGTGTGTGTTTCCCACTTGTTGTCATATATATAAGCAGACTCAGACATTTGCAAGTCCAACTCAAAATACCACTTGCCTTATTAATTTGCTAGGGCCACCATAGCAAAATACCACAGACTGAGTGATCTAAGCAACCCAGTTTTTCTTTTCACAGTTCTGGAGGCCAGAAGTTCAAAACCGAGGTCTTGACCAGTTTCGTTCCTCGTAAGGTCACCTTCTTACTGAATCCTCATACAGCCTTGCCACTGTGTGTACAGCCCTGGTGTCTCCCTGCATGTCCAAAGTTCCTCTCTTATAAGTACAGCAACGGTATTGGATGAGGACCCACTGTAAGGCTTCATTTTAGTTTAATCACCTCTCTTAAGGGACCTGTCTCCAAATGCTGTCCTTCTGAGGTACTGGGGGTTAGGGCTTCATCATATAAACTTGAGGAGACACAATTCAACCCACAATACCAGCCTTGACCTTTCTGCTCATTGTATGATATTGTCTCCAGTCCCCTGTCTAGGAGGTCTCTTTTCATGACCATCATCTCATAATAAGCAGTGTGAAACTTTACCAAGAAAGCCAAGAGGTGTGCTTGTGATAGCCATCCCCAGATACATACTCAACACCTCCTGTGCCATGCTCTGGGTGGTGTGCCGGGATCCATCCATATGTGGAACAAACTGCCTGCCCTCATGAAGCTTGCATTCTAGGGGATCTACATCTAACAAAACACATAACGGGGCTCGGAGTACATCAGATGTGAACAAGTGCCATGGAGAACAAAAAAGAAAATAAGGTAGAAGGGGAGCCCCCTGAATGGGGTTGGGGGGTGACTATTTTGTAAGGAGTGGTCATGGAAAACCCCTCTCCTGTGGTCATGTTTTAGCAATGAGATGAGGAAGTCAGGAAACAAGTCATGTGGATAATTGGAGGATGAACATTTCAAGCCCAGAAAACATCAGGTTCTCAGATTCTGAGGGGAGCTGAGGTGGATGAACCTAGAGCCTGTTATACAGAGTGAAGTAAGTCATATATTCACACATAAGTATGGAATCTAGGAAAGTGCTGCTGATGAATCTATCTGCAGGGCGGGAATAGAGGTGCTGACATAAAGAGCTGACTTGTGGACACAGCGGGGGAAAGACAGGGTGGGACAGGTTGGAGAGCAGCCTTCACGCACACGCACTACCACATGTAAAGTGGATGGCTGGTGGGAAGCTGCTGACAACACAGGGAGCTTGGCCCATTGCTCCGTGAGCACCTAGACGGGGCTGGGGGCTGGGAGGGAGGCTCAAGAGCGAGGGGACATATGTATACTTATGGCTTAAGACTCAGCATGCAAAAACTGAAGATTACAGCACCCAGTCCCATCACTTCATGGCAAATGGATGGGGTTTTCCATTTTTTAATGGAAACAGTGGTAGTTTTTATCTTCTTGGGCTCCCAATCACTGAAGACAGTGATGGCAGCCATGAAATTAAAAGAAAACACTTCTCCTGAAAAGAAAAGCTATGACCAACCTAGACAGTGGATTAAAAAGCTGAGACATCACTTTGCTGACAAAGGTCTGTGTGGTCAAACCTATGGTTATTCTGGTAGTCACGTAAGGATGTGAGAGTTAAACCATAAAGAAGGCTGAGCTCTGAAGAACTGATGCTTTTGAACTGTGGCGCTGCCAGCCCTTGGACCTCAAGGAGATCAAACCAGTCAAACCTAAAGGAAATCAGTCCTGAATATTCATTGGAAGGACTGATGCTAAGCTGAAGCTCCAATACTTTGGCCACCTGATGCGAAGAGCTGACTCATTGGAAAATTCCTTGTTGCTGGGAAAGATTGAGGGCAGGAGGAGAAGGGGACGACAGAGGATGAGTGGTTGAATGGCATCACCAACTCAATGACCATGAGTCTGAGTAAACCCTAGGAGATAGTGAAGGACAGGGAAGCCTAGCATGCTGCAGCAAAGAGCCAGACACGACTGAGTGACACTACAGAAACAACAGTTGATTCCCGTTGTGTATGGCAGAAACCAGTACAGCACTCTAAAGCCACTTTCTCCCAGTTTGAAAAAAAGCTCCTCAGGTGGAAGTGGCTCGGAATATCCATGTGGCTGGAGCAAAACAGGTGAGGAGGAAAGTGCTTGGAAAGAAGAGGAGAGCTAGATCAGGCCCCGTTCTGTCACTGTAAGGATGTTGACTCTTGCTGGAGTGAAGTGGGAAATCCCTAGAAGGTTTTGAGCATGGTCTGATTAATGTTTTTAAAGGATCACTCAGATTATCATGTTGAGAAGAGACTGAGTCAGGGAGTGGGGAATGGCGAGCAGTCCAACTAGTGACAATTGTCACATTGCGAGGGAACAGTAAAGTAGAAGTAGTGAAGTTAGTGAGAAAGGTTTAGAGTCTTGATGTACTTCCAAAGGAAAACCACCAGGAATTTCTGTTATTCCATCTACTGCTTATGATGCCCTCTAGGTTGCATTTGGCATCCAGCCAACTAGCACTGTCAAAGTTGCAGGTGCATCAGAGCATTCTCTGTATCCTGGAGACAAGTGTGCAGCTTAAATCCATGCACATCCTTCCAAGCTCAGTCTCCATATCAAAATAAATGAGCACTAACATTACAGAAATCCTCCCAGGGAACTGGATAAAGCAGCCATCCTTAACCATCTATACTCTGATCATAGGTTATAAAAAGTCCAAAACCAAAGGGAATGCAGAATGCCTCCAGCTGGTATGATATTTGGATAAAAAAATATAGAATGTCATCATGCCAGTAACATATTCTTAATCAGAAAGGGAAAAGAGAGCAGAAGAAAGGAAGGGAGACCAAGAAAGTGATAGAATTTGCTCTTCCTAAAGTGAGTGACTAGAATGGTGCAAGGTTCTTGTCAATACTTTAAAAAGCAAGCTAGAAAATTGCTTTCTAATTGCTAACATTAAGAATTTGTATCTTGAATTATTCTTATTTAAGATGAAGACATTAGCATAGTTCTACTAATCTATTCCTTCCCTGATTTTTGTTCAGATAGACTGAGATCTTTGTTGTTGTTTATCAGTTGTCCAGTCATGTCCAACTCTTTCTGGCCCCATGGACTGCAGCATAACAGGCCTCCCTGTCCCTCACCATCTCCTGAAGTTTGTCCAAGTTCATGTCCATTGCATCAGTGATGCCATCCAGCAATCTCATCCTCTGACACCTTCTTCTCCTTCTGCCCTCAGTCTTTCCCAGCATCAGGGACTTTCCAATGAGTCAACTGTTTGCATCAGATGACCAAAACACTGGAGCTTCAGCTTCAGCATCAGTCCTTCCACTGAGCATTCAGGGTTTACTTCCCTTAAGACTGACTGGTTTGATCTCCTTGCTGTCCAAGGGACTTTCAGGAGTCTTCTCCAGCACCACAGTTTCAAGGAATCAATATTTTGGTATTCTGTCATCTTTATAGTCCAGCTCTTGCAACCGTAAGTGACCACTGGGAACATCATACTCTTGACTATACAGACCAGTGGCAGCAGAATAATGTCTTTGCTTTTCAACACACTATCTAGATTTGTCATAGCTTTCCTGCCAAGAAGCTTCTGATTTGATGGCTGCAGTCACCATTTGCAGTGATCCAAGAAGAAGAAATCTGTCACTACTTCCACTTTATACCCTTCTGTTTGCCATAAAGTAATGGGCCTGGATGCCATGGTCTTCAGTTCAGTTCAGTCACTCAGTCATGTCTGACTCTTTGTGACCCCACAGAATGCAGCACACCAAGCTTCCCTGTCCATTTCCAACTCCCAGAGCTTGCTCAAACTCATGTCCATCGAGTTGGTGACGCCATTCAAACCATCTCATCCTCTGCCGTCCCCTTCTCCTCCCGCCTTCAATCTTTCCCAGAATCAGGGTCTTTTCCAATGAGTTAGTTCATGGCATCAGGTGGCCAAAGTATTGGAGTTTCAGCTTCAGAATCAGTCCTTCCAATGAATATTCAGGACTGATCTCCTTTAGGATGGACTGGTTGGATCTCCTTGCAGTCCAAGGGACTCTCAAGTGTCTTCTCCAACACCACAGTTCAAAAGCATCAATTCTTCAGTGCTCAGCTTTCCTCTCAGTCCAACTCTCACATCCATACATGACCACTAGAAAAACCATAGCCTTGACTAGGTGGATCTATGTTGGCAAAGCAATGTCTCTGCTTTTTAATATCCTGTCTAGGTTGGTCATAGCTTTTCTTCCAAGGAGCAAGAGCCTTTTAATTTCATGGCTGCAGTCACCATCAGCAGTGATTTTGGACCCCCAAAAATAAATTCTGTCACTGTTTCCATTGGTTCCTCATCTATTTGCCATGAAGTGATGGAACCAGATGCCATGATCTTAGTTTTCTGAATGTTGAGCTTTAAGCCTACTTTTTCACTCTCCTCTTTCACCTTCATCAAGGGGCTCTTTAGTTCCTGTTCACTTCCTGCCATAAGGGTGGTGTTATCTGCATATGTGAGGTTATTGATATTTCTGCCAGCAATCTTGATTCCAACTTGTGCTTCCTCCAGCCCAGCGTTTCTCATGATGTACTCTGCATATAAGTTAAATAAGCAGGGTGACAATATACAGCCTTGACGTACTCCTTTTCCTATTTGGAACCAGTCTGTTGTTCCATGTCCAGTTCTAACTGTTGCTTCTTGAACTGCATACAGATTTCTCAGGAAGCAGGCAGGTGGTCTGGTATTCCCATCTCTTTAAGAATTTTCCACAGTTTGCTGTCAGCCACACAGTCAAAGGCTTTGGCATAGTCAATAAAGCAGAAATAGATGTGTGTGTGTTTTTTTTAACTCTCTTGCTTTTTTGATGATCCAATGGATGTTGGCAATTTGATCTCTGGTTCCTCTGCCCTTTCTAAATCCAGTCTGAACATCTGGAAGTTCACAGTTCACGCACTGTTGAAGCCTGGCTTGGAGAATTTTGGGCATTACTCTGCTAGCATGTGAGATGAGTGCAATTGTGTGGTAGTTTGAGCATTCTTTTGCATTGCCTTTCTTTGGGATTGGAACAAAAACTGACCTTTCCCAGTTCTGTGGCCACTGCTGAGTTTTCCAAATTTGCTGGCATATTGAGTGCAGCACTTTCACAGCATCATCTTTCAGGATGTGAAATAGCTCATCTGGAATTCCATCACCTCCACCAGCTTTGTTCATAGTGATGCTTCGTAAGGCCCACTTGACTTCACATTCCAGTATGTCTGGTTCTAGGTGAGTGATCACACCGTCGTGGTTATCTGGGTCATGAAGATCTTTCTGTATCATTTTTCTGTGTATTCTTGCCACCTCTTCTTAATATGTTTTGCTTCTTTTAGGTCCATACCATTTCTGTCCTTTATTGTGCCCATCTTTTCATGAAATGTTCCCTTGATATCTGTAACTTTCCTGAAGAAATCTCTAGTCTTTCCCATTCTATTATTTTCCTCTATTTCTTTGCATTGATCACTGAGGAAGGCTTTCTTATCTCTCCTTGCTGTTCTTTGGAACTCTGCATTCAGATGGGTATATCTTTGCTTTTCTCCTTTGCCTTTCACTTCCATGATCTTAGTTTTGTTTTTGTTTTGTTTTTTTTAATATTTAGTTTTAAGCCTGACTGTTTCACTCTCCTCCTTCACCCTCAAGAAGTTCTTTATTTCCTTCTTTGCTTTCTGCCATTAGGGTCATATCTTCCGCATATCTAAGGTTGTTGATATTTCTCCCACCTGTCTTTATTCCAGCTTGTAACTCATCCAGCCTGGCATTTCTCATGATGTGCTCAACATATAGGTTACACAAACAAGTGACAGCAGACAGCACTATTACACTCCTTCCTCAATCTTGAACCAATCTGTTCTTCCATGCAGGGTTCTAACTATTGCTTCTTGATCCGCATACAGGTTTCTCAGGAGACAGGTAAGATGGTCTGGTATTCTCTTCTCTCTAAGAACTTTCCACAGTTTGTTATGATCCCCATGAAGAATTTAGTGTAGTTGATGAAACAGAAGTCAATGTTTTTCTGGAATTTCCTTGCTTTCTCTATGATCCAGCGAATGTTGGCAATTTGATCTCTGGTTCCTCTTCCTTTTCTAAACCCAGCTTGTACATCTGGAAGTTCATGGTTCACATAACACTGAAACCTAGCATGAAAGATTTTAAGCATGACCTTACTAGCATGGGAGATGAGTGCCACTGTCCAATAGTTAGCACATTCTTTAGTACTACCATTCTTGGGAATTTTTCTTATTTAAGATGAAGACTTTAGCATAGTTCTACTCATTTATTCCTTCCCTGATTTTTGTTCACATTGTTTGAGATCTTAGCTCAAGATAATTTTTATTAAGTGAAAATTATAGAATAAGAGGTGGACGGAGGGCACAGGTCATGTGTGTGGTTGTGTTTTGCCAGCCCTGAAGGGAAATTGAGCACTCGAGGTGACCAGGGACTGAGAATTTCAGATGCACTTGGTAAACCTGGTGCACCACCATGCAGGCTGCAAGACTTGCATGTCCGCGGACACCACCTTCCAGGGTTTTCCACCCAGCTTTCACCTTCCCTGTTGTGAAGAATCCCATCGATGGAAGATAACATGAAAAATAATATACATGCATATATATTAAAAACTGACTCACTTTGCAAAAGTCTGACATGACTTAGTTACTAAACAACAACAACAACACATGAAACTAATACAGCATTGTAGATCAACTACACTTCAATAAAACAAATTTAAAAAAAGAAAGTATGAAAAAGTGTTTATAGTAAGCTACCCTCTGAGTAAGGAATTAGGGAAGATAATTATATATTTGCATTTGCCAATACCTGGAATGAGAAATACTGAAAGTATATGCAAGAAAAAAAAACATATATACATGTACATAAGGGTAGGGAATAGACTAAACAAGCACAGAAGTAAAGTGACTTCACAAAGTATACTTTTAAATATAGTTTTTTTTTAATTTGAATCATGGACTTATTCTTTTCTGTTGTTGAAGTATAGTTGATTTACAGTATATAGCAAGGTGATTCAGTTATATATATGTATATATATATGTATGGATATATGTATGTATTCTTGTTCAGATTCTTTTCCACATATATTCTTGTTCAGATTCTTTTCCACTGTGGGTTATTGTGGGATACTAATATAGTTCCCTGTGCAATACAGTAGGTCCTAGTTGTTTATACAAACTTATTCTTTTTATGTAAAGAATTGGAAACAATAAAAAAAGAACTGCAACATAACCTAATCTAAAAAAAAAAGAATTCCATGACAAAGAATCAGTAGCTCCTAACAGCCAGCAGGGAATATGCCACAAAGACAAGAATTGGGATCCAGCATGGGAAAACTGGCCAAGAACTCACAGAGGCAGCTTTGGAACCATCACTGGAAAAAATATTTTAAATAGATCTGATGGGAAGATGTTGGTCTATGAGCTTTGTGTTACTATGGGCTGGGAATGTCTAATGAGATTGGAGCTATTGAAAAGGCTGTAAATTGGCCTCAGGAAGTAAAGGATAGAACTCGTTCCACCTACATGTACTTCACAGCAGTATCGGTTTTGCAGCGTTCCTCTTTTCTGGCGGTGAGCAGAACCGCTCTCATGAACTAATGACGAGAGGCTCGGGTAACAGTTGGTGCAGCTTTCAATTGCACCTGCTGTCATACAGTGATGATTGAAGCTGAAGCGCTGGTACAGTGGATAACACATGACTAGAGCCCAGGCCCAAAGCATCTTGCTTGGTTACTATATCCTGGTTGTGATGTGTGCAGCGGTGGCTCCTCTGATGATGTTAAGGGGACCTCTTCTCAGAGCTGAGTGGCAGTTGGCATTGTGGGAGGCCTCTTCCCTGTGACAACAGGTGTGTTTGCCCAGTGAGAAGTTTCTGAACATGAGAGCATGTGGGGGTGGGCCTGGGTCTGGTCTGTGTCCTCACTGGGATCTATGTTTTTTGACCTACCACGGCGGCTGCTGCCACTCTGTACTCAGTGGCAATTGATGGTGGATTAGTTCTTTGCAGCATGTTTCTTCTGTATGACAAACAGAAAGTAATCAAGCATGCAGAAGTCATACAGGTGTATGGAGTTCTAAATATGATCCCATCAGTCTGACGCTGGGAATCTACCTGGATCCAGTAAACATATTTATGTGAGTTGCCAGTATTTTAACAATTGGAGGCAATAGAAAGAAGTGAAGTGACCAGCTTCTGACTTCTTAATACATCAAATACCTGGCTTGTTTAATAGGGGCAGATATTAAATAGTTTGTCCAAGCAACTTTTGTTGAAGTTCAGAAGATAAGAATTTGAGACTTCCCTGGTAGTCCAGTGGCTAAGAATCCTCCTGCCAATGCAAAGGACACGGTTTGACCCCTAGTCTGGGAATGTTCCACATGCCATGGGGCAATGAAGCCCCGTGTGACACAGCTACTGAGTCTGCTCTCTAGAGCCTGCAAACTGCAGCTAGCAAGCCCGTGAACTGCAACTGCTGAAGCCCATGCACCTAGAGCCTGTTCTCTGCAACAAGAGAAGCCACACAATGATTGACCCACACTCAGCCATGAAGATTCAGCACAGCCAAAAATAAATAAATAAATAATAAATTTTTAAAAAGAGAGAGAGTGCTACCAATTATAGGGAACAGGATAGTCTCAAAGTATCTAGAAAAAAAAAAGAAGATAAGAACTCATTGCTATATGTAAAACAGATCATCAGTGTGAGTTCAATGCATGAAGCAAGGACCCAAAGGCTTACGGAGTGGGGAGGGAGAGAGGCAGAAGGGGTGTTCAGGATGGAGGGGACACATCTATGCTTATAGCAGAAAAAGAAAAGAAAATCACAATATTGTAAAGTAATAATCCTCTGATTAAAATTTAAAAAAAAAAAGAACTTGTGAGCACGTTTCAAGTGTGCCAGTAATATAACGCTTCAGGTCTGCTTTTTCTTCTAGAGAATAAATTCTGTAGTTCTCTGCCAATAGCACACACACATTTTCAATTCTCATGTTGAGTAACTTGAAAGTGTTCTTGGAAGTGGTCAAACAGGAGATGACAAGAGTGAACACCGACAGTCTAGGTATCAGTGGACTAAAATGGACTGGAATGGGAGAATTTACTTCAGATGACCATTATATCTATTACTGTGAACAAGAATCTCTTAGAAGAAATGGAGTAGCCCTCATAGTCAGCAAAAGCAAAATGCAGTACTTGGGTGTAGTCACAAAAATAACAGAAATGATCTCTGTTTGTTTCCAAGGGAAACCATTCAATATCACAGTAATACAAGTCTATGCCCCAACCACTAATGCTGAAGAAGCTAAAGTTGAACAGTTCTGTGAAGGCCTACAAGACCTTCTAAAACTAAACCAAAAAAGAAAAAAAAAAAAATGTCCTTTACATCATAGGTGACTGGTCAGAGATACCTGGAGTAACAGGCAAATTTGGCCATGAAGTACAAAATGAAGCAGGGCAAAGTCTAACAGAGTTTTGCCGAGAGAACACACTCATCATAGCAAACATCCTCTTCCAACAACACAAGAGACAGCTCCACACATGACTGTATTCTTTGCAACACCAAAGATGGAGACATTCTATACAGTTAGCACAAACAGGAACAGGACTGGGAGCTGACTGTGGCTCAGATCATGAACTCCTTATTGAAAATTTCAGACTTAAATTGGAGAAATAGGGAAAACCACTAGGCTATTTAGGTATGACCTAAATCAACCCCTTTACAATCACACAGTGGAAGTGACAAATAGATTCAAGGGATTAGGCCTGATAAACAGAATGCCTGAAGAACTATGGATGGAGATTTATAACACTGTACAGGAGGCAGTGATCAAAACCAGCCCCAAGAAAAAGGAACGCAAAAAAAGCAGAATGATTGTTTAAGGAGGCCTTACAAATAGCTGAGAAAAGAAGAGAAGCAAAAGGCAAAGAAGAAAAGAAAACGCAGAGTTCTGAATCTGCAGAGTTCTGAAGAATATCAAGGAGAGATAAGAAAGCTTTCCTAAATGAACCATGCAAAGAAATAGAGGAAAACAAAATAATGGGAAAGACTAGAGATCTCTTCAAGAAAATTGGAGATACCAAGGAAACACTTCATGCAAAGTTGGGCAGAATAAAGGACAGAAATGGTATGGACCTAACAGAAGAAGAAGAGATTAAAAAGAGGTGGCAAGAATACACAGAGTGAAAATCGCTAAGTCACGTCTGACTCTTTGCAAACCCATGGACTATACAGTCCTGGTCCATGAAATTCTCCAGGCCAGAATACTGGAATGGGTAACCTTTGCCTTCTGCAGGGAATCTTCCCAACCCAGGGATCAAATCCAGGTCTCCTGAATTGCATGCAGATTCTCTATCAGCTGAGCCACAAAGTAAGCCCAAGAGTACTGGAGTAGGTAGCCTATCCCTTCTCCAGCAGATCTTCCTGACCCAGGAATTGAACTGGGGTCTCCTAAATTGCAAGATGATTCTTTACCAACTGCACTATCAGGGAAGCCCAGCATACACAGAAGAACTATACAAAAAAGATCTTCATGATCCAGATAACCACAATGGTGTGATCACTCAGCTAGAGCCAGATATGCTGGAGTGAGAAGTCAAGTGGGCCTTAGGGAACATCACTACGAACAAAGCTTAGGAACACATCACTTCAGGCATTCTGTTTATCAGCTCTAATCCCTTGAATCTATTTGTCACTTCTACTGTGTAATTGTAAGGGGTTTGATATAGGTCATACCTGAACGGTCTAGTGGTTTTCCCTACTTTCTTTTAACTCTGAAATTTTCAATAAGCAGTTCATGATCTGAGGCACAGTCAACTCCCAGTCTTGTTTTTGCTATAAACAAAGTTAGTGGAGGTGCTGGAATTCCAGCTGAGCTTTTCAAATCCTAAAAAAAAAAAAATGATGTTGTTAAAGTGCTGCACTCAACATGCCAGCAAATTTGGAAAACCTGTCAGCAGTGGCCACAGGACTGGAAAAGGTCAGTTTTTTATTCCAATCCCAAAGAAAGGTAATACCAAAAAAATGTTCAAACTCCAGCACAATTGCACTTATTTCACCCAAAAGCAAGGCCGTGCTCAAAATTCTCCAAGTGAGTCTTCAACAGTACATGAACTGAGAACTTCCAGAGGAACAAGCTGGATTTAGAAAAGCCAGAGAAACCAGAGATCCAATTGCCAGTATCCACTGGATCAGAGAAAAAGCAAGGGAACTCCAGAAAAACATCTACTTCTGCTTCATTGACTATGCTAAAGCCTTTGACTGTGTGAATTACAACAAACTGTGGAAAATTCTTAAAGAGATGGGAATACCAGACCTCCTTACCTGCCTCCTGAGAAACCTGTATGCAGGTCAGGAAGCAACAGTTAGAACTGGACATGGAACAACAGACTGGTTCCAAATAGGAAAAGGAATACGTCAAGGCTGTATATTGTCACCCTGCTTATTTAACTTATATGCAGACTACATCATGAGAAACGCTGGACGGGAGGAAGCACAAGCTGGAATCAAGATTGCTTGGAGAAATATCAATAACCTCACAGATGCAGATAACACCACCCTTATGGCAGAAAGTGAACAGGAACTAAAGAGCCTCTTGATGAAGGTGAAAGGGCAGAGTGAAAAAGTTAGCTTAAAGCTCAACATTCAAAAACCCAAGATCATGGCATCTGGTCCCATCACTTCACGGCAAATAGATGGGGAAACAGTGACAGACTTTCTTTTCTTGGGCTCCAAAATCACTGCTGATGGTGACTGCAGCCATGAAATTAAAAGACTCTTGCTCCTTTGAAGGAAATATGACAAACCTAGACAGGATATTAAAAAGCAGAGACTTTACTTTGCAGACAAAGGTCTGTATAGTCAAATCTATGGTTTTTCCAGTAGTCATGTATGGATGTGAGAGTTGGACTATAAAGAAAGCTGAGTGCCGAAGAATTGATGCTTTCGAACTGTGGTGTTGGAGAAGACTCTTGATATTCCTTTGGACTGCAAGGAGATCAAACAAGTCAATCCTAAAGGAAATCAATTCTGAAGATTCATTGGAGGGACTGATGCTGAAGCTGAAGCTCCAATACTTTGGCCACCTGAAGGGAAGAGCCAAATCACTGAAAAAGACCCTGATGCTGGGAAATATTGAAGGCAGGAGAAGGGGACAACAGAGGATGGGATGGTTGGGTGGCATCACTGACTCAATAAACATGAGTTTCATGCATCCAACCTGGACTGGCGATCTGTTTCACACTTGATAATTTACATGTTCCAATGCTCTTCTCTCAGATCATCCCACCCTCGCCTTCTCTCATAGAGTCCAAAAGTCTGTTCTATACATCTGTGTCTCTTTTTCTGTCTTGCATATAGGGTTATCATTACCATCTTTCTAAATTCCATATATATGTGTTAGTATACTGTATTGTTGTTTATTATTATTATACTGTATTGGTGTCTATTATCAAGTGTGAAACAGATTGCCGGTCCAGGTTGGATGCATGAGACAAGTGCTCGGGGCTGGTGCACTGGGATGACCCAGAGGGATGGGATGCGGAGAGAGGTGGGAGGGGGGGTTCAGGATGAGGAACACATGTAAATCCATGGCTGATTCATGTCAATGTATGGCAAAAACCACTATAATATTGTAAAGTAATTAGCCTCCAACTAATAAAAACAAATGAAAACAAAAATAAAATAAAATAAACATGAGTTTGAGCAAGCTCCCGGAGATTCTGAAGGACAGGGAAGCCTGGAGTACTGCAGTCCATGGGGTTGCAAGGAACCAGACATGACTGAGTGACTGAGTGACAACATTGAAATGTTCTAATGAGTGTGAAAACCAAATTTTATGATGCAGGAATTAAGTATTTTATCTATTTTTAAATTGATTTGGTTAAGTGAAATTTAGCAAACTTGTGAACCTGCATTTTTTTGGAATGTGGAATATTAATGAGTAGTGTTCTAAGTAATATATGGGTTTGGTAAAGGGACCAGAGAGAAGTAAAGAGTCACCTGCAGTCTTTTTTTGAACACTTAGAACTTAGCACTTAACATAATTGTGGTGAGTCAGTGAGGGTTTCTGGATATCTGGGGGAAAGTGATGACTTTACTTCCGCTGAACTTAGCAGAAGCACCAAACAGAAAACAAAGACATAGGAGATTCTCCAGGTTGTCCTCACAATACAGATGTAATCATGTTTGGCTTCTCATTATTCAACATTTTTAGGGCGGTCCATGAAGTTAATCATATGCAGAATTCCTGATCTATGTTAAACTGGCTGTGTTTAGTCATGGACCCCAGTCTGCCAGGCTCCTCTGTCCTTGGGATTCTCCAGGCAAGAATATTGCAGTGGATGGCCATGCCCTCCTCCAGGGGATTTTCCCAACCCAGGGATTGAACCCAGGTCTCCTGCATTGCAGGCAGATTCTTTACTGTCTGAGCCACCAGTTCTATATTATATTTGTATAATTCTTATTTTTGAAACTTCTAGAACAAAATATCCTTAAAACACTTGGGACAAAAGCTCAAAGCATGAAAAGTGTTGCTTTTTTAAGTATACAAACAATATATGCATAATTGCTGAATATTTTTGCAAAATTTATTGCAATGTTTAAAGGCATACATGCTTGCCTTTCTCATCTCTTCAAGCTTTAAAGCTTTTATCAGAAAAGCCTGTTTGTTTTACACTTGAAATTATTAATTTTTCCCCTTAGGTCTGGTTTCTTGCACTGCCTTTCAGAGGAATCACTAAGAAACAGAACAAAAAGTGAGACTTTCTTCATGAACTATATCAATCATAACTGTAATAGAGAGAATGCTTTGTTAGTTTCCCCTAGCAGAATTTTCCTTCTCTACTCCATAGACCGTTATTTAACTCTCTTGCGCCATTTGTAAATTTTTGATGCAGAATTACTTTTGAAATTTCTTAGGAATGAAATTAAGTGTATGATTATTAAAACAGGTGTTTTGACAAAAGATTTATTTCAGTAATCCAGAAATTCTAACCGCCTCAAGTTACATACATGTTACATACATGCTTATTTCTGAAATAATAAAGGTTGCAGCCAGACTTTTTAAAGTAAAAATTATCACAATTACTGTTATTAACTAGTATCATTTTTATTGAAAAATAACCACCTCTGAAGACATTGATTCCCCACAGTTTTCTCAAACAAAAGCTGATTTTTTTTTTCTTACTCCATATGGTAGGCTAAAAAATGAGCTCTAAGAAGAGATCCACATTCTAATTTCTGGAATGTTACTTTGTATGGCAATGTTTGCAGATGCTATTAAATTCAGGATCTTGAGATGGGGAGATTATCCTGGATTATCTGGGTGAGTTCAGAATGCAATCACATATATCCTAAGAGTGAGGCAAAGAGATTTAACACACACACAGAGGAGAAGGTAATATAAACATTGTTGTTGTTCGGTCGCTAAGCCATGTCTAATTCCTTGTGACCCCATGGACTGCAGCATGCCAGCCTTCTTTGTCCTTCACTGTCTCTGAATTTGCTCAAACTCCTTTCCATTGAGTCGGTGATGCCACCCAACCACCTCATCCTCTGTCATCCCCTTCTCCTGTCCTCAATCTTTCCCAGCATCAGTGTCTTGTTCAGTGATTTAGTTCTTCACATCAGATGGCCAAAGTATTGGAGCTTCAACTTCAGCATCAGTCCTTCCAATGAATATTCAGAACTGATTTCCTTTAGGATGGATTGTTTTGATCTCCTTGTTGTCCAAGGGACTCCCAAAAGTCTCCTCCAGCACCACAGTTTGAAAGCATCAGTTCTTCAGCGCTCAGCCTTCTTTATGGTCCAGCTCTCACATCTATCCGTGACTACTGGAAAAACCATAGCTTTGACTACGTGGACCTTTGTGGGCAAAGTGATGTCTCTGCTTTTTAATATGCTGTCTAGGAATATGAAGATAGAGCAGAGAAAGATTTGAAGGTGCTAGCTTTGAAAATTGGAAAGATGTAAAGCACAAACCAAGGAGTGCCAGGAGACTCCAAAGTATGAAAGAGACAAGGAGCACATTTTCCCCTAGAATCTCGGGAGGAAATGCAGCACCCTGATTTTGGCCCAGTTATACTGACTTTGGACTGCTGACCTCTGTAACTGTGAGAGAATAGATTTCTGTTGTCTCAAACTACAAAGCTTGTATTACTTTGTTATACTACCTACCTGATAGGTGCAGTTTAAGTAGATGGTTTGTTACCCTGAGTGCTACTTCTAACATATCTCCCCCCCCCACCCCCCTTCCCCAGACCCCTCTCCATCTGACTGTCATCTGGCCAACTCCTGACCACTCCCTGCTCCTCACGGGCTTTAGTGCTCATCTGGCTTCATTCTCTTTGCTCTCACCCTTTCAGCCTTCTTGGCAATTTCAACAATCTTCTCTTTTGCAGACTTTTTACTACTCAGTTAAGAGGATGTGCCCTGTTCATTCCACTTCAGCCATCCACACTCTCATGATTCTCCCCAATAAACTTACACCATCCAAGATTTCAGTTCTAGTCATGCTCCTCTCCATCCACCATCTCCAACCTTCATGATGAGGACTCATTTATCTGCCCTGGCCCTCTCTTGACCACATAGGAGCTGTCATTGCACTGACCCTACTATATATCACTACTCCACCCCGCTCCATTTCCCTCCAGCTTAAGAAGCTTTGATCTGAGAATCATTTCCTTTTCAACACCATTATTGGCCCTACCCTCTGTTTTGTTCATCTGATTAAACCTCCAGTCTGCTTATCGAAACCATTTACTTACTTTGAGCTAAACATCTCACTTCATTTTTTTTAATTTATCTTTTTAAATTTATTTTTAAGTGGAGAGTAATTGCTTTACAATGTTGTATTGGTTTCTGCCTTATAACAACGTGAATCAGCCATAAGTATACATATATCCACTCCCTCTTGAGCCTCCCATTCCCCCATCCCACACACCTGAATCATCTCAGACTGCCAGGCTGGGCTCCCCGTGTTATATAGCAACTTCCCACTAGCTATCTACTTTACATGTAGTACTGTGTATACGGCAATACTACTTGCTCAATTTGTCCCACCCTCTCCTTTCCCCCACCGTGTCCACAAGTCCATTCTCCACATCTGTGTCTCTATTTCCGACATGCAAATGCATTCATTAGTGCCATTTTTATAAATTCCACATAAGTGCATTAATATACAGTATTTTAAACATCTTATTTTAAATTCACGATGGCTAATCTCAACCCAACACTGCCCAGCACTCTTACCCCAGTTCCCCAGGATATTTGTTTTCTTTATCCAACACAAATATTTAAAAACTTCTCATTTTCAACAGACACACGTGTCCCTCACTCAATCTCTGTTGAGGACTTTGACTCATTCCTGAGTGGAAAGCAAAACAAAACTCAGGAATTAGATGAAACTAACCTCATCTTCCTACTGATACAGCTACTCAAAGCCAGTTTTCCTTCTCTATTGATACAATGGAAGAATTGTCCCGGCTCCCAGCTGGGACCCACACTTTCACATTTGCACTTGGTCTCTTCCCTGCTCGAAGAATTTGACCCTACAGTTTTCCCTTTTCCCTAGCATTATTGACTGCCCTCTCACAACTGGACTTTCCCCATGACTCACATACATGTCTTGATATCATTCATCTAAAAAAACTTCTTTTACACAAATACTTGTTTTTCACTCCCACACTGGCCTCCAGTTACTTCCCATTTCTCTGCAATCTTTCACAACCAAACTCCTCAAAATTATTTATACTCACTATCTCTAGTTTCTTATCTACTTTTTTGGGGTTTTATTACTCACCCCACCCCCTTCATGAAAAACTCCTCCAGTATTTATTAAAGTCTCAAAAAACCAATGGTCATTCCCTATTCTCATATTACCTAATCACTTAGCAACTTTTAACCCAGTTGGCTACTTCTTTTTCATACCCACTTTTTCCTGGGTTTCTCTGATAGCATGAAAATTGTCAACCTGAGTTCTATTTCTAAACATATCTTTCCCTTTTATCCATCAGACTTGACCACCAGATACCTCTTCCTTTCACAGTCATCTGGCCACCTTCTGACTTTTCCTCTTACCTCACTGGCTAATCCTCTGTTTCATTTGTTGGCTCCTTCTTCTCTGCTGAGTCTCTAAATGTTGGAATATCTAGCTCCTATCCTTAGCCTTCTTCTCTTCCCTATCTACACTTTCTTCCAATCTCATCTTGTCTAGTTCTGTGACTATGAATACTACCTACATATTACTAACTCCAAAATTTGCACCTGCACCACTGTCTTCCCACTAAGATTCAGACCCATATATCCAGTTACCTCCTCAGCATCTCAAATTTAGCTAATCCTGAGGAGAACCACCAGCCCTGAACAGGTAACTAAGTGGTAATCCCATACATGTGCTGTTCTGTGCTCAGTTGCCCACTTACATCTGACTCTTTGCCACACCTTGGACTATAACCCACCAGGATCCTCTGTCCATGGACGTTTTTAGGCAAGGATACTGGAGAAGGTTGCCATTTCCTACCCCAGGGAATCTTCCCAATGCAGGGGTTGGACGTGCATCTCTTGGGTCTCCTGCACTGGCAGGCAGGTTCTTTACAGCTGCACCACTTGGGAAAGCCTAACACAATATATGTGTATCACCTTGCTTGTGCTTGGTCATTCAGTCTTGTCTGACTCCCCACATATGGTACCACCCTAAATTCAGTTGCTCAGGCCAAAATCCTCTTTCAGTCATCACTTACACCCAGCCCTCAGCTAGTGCAACATGTGTTTCTCAAACCCAAGCCACTTCTTAGCATCATCAATATTCTAGTCCGTGCCTTCACCACATCTCACCTGCAGCATTGCAGCAGCCTCCTTCATGCACCCCTCTTCTCCTACTCTTGTTTCTTGATAACTCATTCTCTGAAGATCAGCCATAGGGAGTCTCTCCAAGATTAAGAGTGACCACTGTCAGCCTATTGAAGTCTCTATGACAGCTTCCAGTGGCAATTAGCGTAAAATCCACATTCTCTGGTACAGCTTACCACGTCCTCTGGGACCTGACCCTGCATGAGCCTGGTACAGCGTTGTTATCAAGACGGAGCTTTCTTCTGCCCGTTGTGCCTTTCCTCAGGGTTCCTCCTATCTTTTTGTTCTCTTTATTCTTGTTTCTCTTTTCTTCAGCTTTATTGAGATAATCATGATCTATAACGTATGTCAAATCATCCCACTGTACTCCTTTATCTTTAACTTGTGAGGAATGGATGCCCGTGGTGTTAGGCACCACCACCTCCACCGCCCCTCCTCTCATCTCACTTCCCTTTCACTGAGGATGCTGAGGATGGGAGGAGAGCAATAAAGTTATATGTGTCCTGGACCTGTGGTACCGGGCCAGATGGTGGGTTTGGTTGGACAAATGTCCGACTATCCTGAGACATTCTTTATTTCATAATATCCTGGTTATGCCCTGCAGCAAAGACTGCTTAAATACTGATAAATCCAGCTCCCTCCATCTGATGGTTAGTCAGGAGTCTGTCAAACACTCGTATCAGGTTATCTTTCAATCTTACTTTAATGCCTGTATAACTTACAGGTGTAATTCAAGTACACAAAACCTTCATTTTCTATTTTACTTCATTTCTCTGTTAGTAAGATAAATGAGTTCAGAAGACTCCTTATCTGCCAAGGATGAAAATCCAATCTTGCCAATAATAAGAAGCTCAACAACTTCTTGTTTAAAGTTTCATCTTTGGGGAGTCACTCAGTCATGTCCAACTCTTTGTGACCCCATGGACTGTAGCCCACCACGATCCTGTGTTCATGGGGATTCTCCAGGCAAGAATACTGGAGTGGGTTGCCTTGCCCTCCTCCAGGGGATCTTCCCAACCCAGGGATCGAACACAGGTCTCCCACATTGCAGGTGGATTCTTTACCATCTAAACCACAAGTGAAGCTAAGAATACTGGAGTGGCTAGCCTATCCTTTCTCCAGGGGATCTTCCTGACCCAGGAATTGCACGGGGCTCTCTCCTGCATTGCAGGCAGATTCTTTACCAGCTAACCAACCAGGGAAGCCTCTCAGCTTTGGCAAAGTAAATACTGATTCAAGTTCTGTATTCTCCTTTGTCTCCTTCTTCCCACCCTCTTTCTGGGAGTAGTCTAAGTTCCAGAGGTCTTAGGTCCCAGCTTTGGGGAAGGAACCTGTGGTCTACATACTTCCACTTGCCTTCAGACTCTGCACAGCTACTTCACTGCTGCTCTCCAAGCCTCCAGTCCTACCACTGGCAGTCTGCTCCCTCTCTGCCCTTTGGTAGAATCCTTTTCAATCAGACATCTCTCAGCTCTTCCATCTTAATCCCATTTTGGAGTTCTGGAAACTCTTGGCTATTTTCCCAGCACCATCTTGATTTGATTTTGATTGTAAGGTAGCCCTGGCTTCTCCAGTTATCTCCTTTTTTGGAAATTGTTCTCTGCTATTCCAGCACTCTGCTGCTCGGGGTCACATTGAGCATGGAGCTTCCCCAAGAATCTGAAAGTCTTCCACAGTCATACTATGGAGTCAAATCCCCAGCCTTTCTGCTTTGGAGTGCTAAAGCATGAATCAGTCTACAGTCTCTGGTGTGCAGAAAGGGAAGGGCCTTCACAGGGTCACACTAGCATCTAAGCCCTTGTTACTGCCTCTTGGACTCCTCCTCTCAACTCATTGCCTTAAGAGTAGGAAAGTTACTCACATTCTTTACCACCACCCCCCCTTTCCTATTTTTGGCTTGTGGTGTAAATTCTATGTTCTTGGTCTCCTGATACACAAAGCCAATATGTTGTAATTTTTAAAAATGGTCTTTGCCCTCCCTGCAATGCTGGCCCTAAGCCTATGGACTGTGGCATAAATTTACAGAAGTCTACAAAGAAGCTCAAGAATGACTAATTTGACTCCTGCAGGATGTATCCCTCTTGAGAGTCACTACCTTTAGAAATCCTGGATTATGTATGAGAAGAGAAATGGGTTCAAATAATTCTTGAGAAGAGAAAAGGGTTCAAATAATTCCCTTGAGAAGGGAAACAGTGCCTTAATATCTTTAAAATATTATCCCCTGCTACACTGCCTTTTTTATTTCTGTTGTAGGCCTTCATAATTTTCCATGTCTCCCAAGGATTTTATTGACAATATATAAAAGGGGGTCATGTCAGGGACTGCCAGCCAGTTGCTATTTTTTTTTCATTTATTTTTTAATTGAAGTATAATTGCTTTACAGAATTTTGTTGTTTTCTGTCAAACCTCAACATGAAACAGCCATAGGCACACATATAATTCCTCCCTTTTGAACCTCCCTCCCCATCCCACCCCTCTAGTTTGATACAGAGCCCCTGTTGAGTTCCCTAAGACATACAGCAAATTCCCATTGGGATGTATTTTACATATGGTAATGTAAGTTTCCATGTCACTCCCTCTATACATCTCACCCTCTCCTCCCCTCTCCCCATGTCCATAAGTCTATTCTCTATGTTTCTCCATTGCTGCCCTGTAAATTCTTCAGTACCATTATTCTACATTCTGTATGTATACGTTAGTATACAATATTTATCTTTCTCTTTCTGACTTATTTCACTCTGTGTAATAGGCTCTAGGTACATCCACCTCATTAGAACTTACGTAAATGTGTTCCTTTTCATGACTGGGTAATATTCCATTGTGTATCCATACAACAACTTCTTTATCCATTCATCTGTCGATGGACATCTAGGTTGCTTCCATGTTCTAACTATTGTAAATAGTGCTTCAAGGAACAATGGGATACATGTGTCGTTTTCAATTTTGGTTTCCTCAGGGTATATGCCTAGGAGTGAGATTGCTGAGTCATATGGTGGTTTTATTCCTAGTTTTTTTTTTTTTTTTTTTTTTTTTTTTTTTTTTTTTTAAGGAATGTCCATACCATCTTCCATAGTGGCTGTATCAATTTACATTCCCACCAACAGTTCAAGAGCATTTTCTTTTCTCCACACCCTCTCCAGCATTTGTTGTTTGTAGCCTTTTTGATGATGGTCATTCTGACTGATGTGAGGTGGTATCTCATTGTAGTTCTGATTTGAATTTCTTTAATAATGAACAAGACTCTTGAGAGTCCCTTGGACTGCAAGGAGATCCAACCAGTCCATCCTAAAGGAGATCAGTCCTGGGTGTTCATTGGAAGGACTGATGCTGAAGCTGAAACTCCAATACTTTGGCCACCTCATGCAAAGAGTTGACTCATTGGAAAAGACTCTGATGTTGGGAAGGATTGGGGGCAGGAGGAGGAGAAGGGGACGACAGAGGATGAGATGGCTGGATGGCATCACCAACTCGATGGACATGGATTTCGGTAAACTCCGGGAGTTGGTGATGGACAGGGAAGCCTGGCGTGCTGCAATTCATGGGGTCGCAAAGAGTCAGACACAACTGAGTGACTGAACTGAACTGAACTGAACTGAATAATGAACAATGTTTAGCAACTTTTCATGTGTTTGTTAGCCATCTGTATGTCTTCCTTGGAGAAATGTCTGTTTAGGTCTTTTTCCCACTTTTTCATTGGGTTGTTTGTTTTTCTGGTATTGAGTTGTATGAGTTGCTTGTATGTTTTGGAAATCAATCCTTTGTCAGTTGTTTCATTTGCTATTATTTTCTCCCATTCTGAGGGTTGTCTTTTCACCTTGCTTATGGTTTCCTTTGCTGTGCAAAAGCTTTTAAGTTCAATCCGGTCCCACTTGTTTACTTTTGTTTTTATTTCCATTAGTCTAAGAGGTGGATCATAGAGGATCTTGCTTTGATTTATATCATTGAGTGTTCTTCCTACATTTTCCTCTAAGAGTTTTATAGTTTCTGGTCTTACATTTAGATCTTTAATCCATTTTGAGTTTATCTTCATGTATCATGTTAGGAAGTGTTCTAATTTCATTCTTTTACATGTAGCTGTCCAGTTTTCCCAGCACCATTTATTGAAGAGGCTCTTTGTCCCATTGCATATTCTTGCCTCCTTTGTAAAAGAAACAAGGTACCCATGGGTGCAAGGGTTTATTTCTGGGCTTTATATCTTGTTCCATTGGTCTATATTTCTGTTTTTGTGCCAGTACCATACTATCTTGGTGACTGTAGCTTTGTAGTATAATTTGAAGTCAGGAAGGTTGATTCCTCCAGCTCCATTCTTCTTTCTCAAGACTGCTTTGGCCATCCAGGGTCTTTTGTGTTTCCATATAAATTGTGAAATTTTTTGTTCTAGTTCTGTGAAAAATGACATTGACAATTTGATAGGGATCACTTTAAATCTGTAGATTGCATTTGATAGTATAGCCATTTTCACAATATTGATTCTTCCTACCCAGGAACATGGAATTTCTCTCCACCTGTTTATGTCATCTTTGATTTCTTTCATTAGCGTCTTATAGTTTTCTGTGTACAGTTCTTTTCTCTCCTTAGGTAAGTTTATTTCTAGATATGTAATTCTTTTTGTTGCAGTGGTGAATGGGATTGGTTCAGTAATTTATCTTTCTGATTTTTCATTGTTAGTATATAGAAATGCAAGTGATTTCTGTCTATTGATTTTGTATCCTGTGACTTTGCTAAATTCACTGACTAACTCTAGTAATTTTCTGATCGTTTATTTAGGGTTTTTATTTAAGTAAATATTTAGGTACTAATGTCTATATTTTGTTACAGTATCATGTCATCTGCAAACAGTGAGAGCTTTACTTCTTCTTTTCTGATCTGGATTCCTTTTATTTCTTTTTCTTCTGATTGCTGTAGCTAGGACTTCCAAAACTATGTTGAATAATAGTGGTATTAAGGAAGTGAACACCCTTGTCTTGTTCTTGATCTTAGGGGAAATGCTTTCAGTTTTTCACCTTTGAGAAAAATGTTTGCTGTAGGCTTATTATATATGGCCTTTACTATGTTAAGATAGGTTCTTTCTATGCCCAGTTTTTGAAGAGTTTTAGTCACAAATGAGTGCTGAATTTTGTCAAAGGCTTTTTCTGCATTTATTGAGATTATCATACTGTTTCTATCTTTCAGTTTGTTAATATGGTGTATCACATTGATTGATTTGCATATACTGAAGAATCCTTGCATCCCTGGAATAAACCCAACTTAATCATGATAAAGAAAGCTGAGTGATGAAGAATTGATTCTTTTGAACTGTGGTGTTGGAGAAGACTCTTGAGAGTCCCTTGGACAGCAAAGAGATCAAACCAGTCCATCCTAAAGGAAATCAGTCCTCAATATTCATTGGAAGGACTGGTGCTGAAGCCAAAACTCCAATACTTTGGCCACTTGATGCGAAGAATTGACTCACTGGAAAAGACCCTGATGCTGGGAAAGATTGAAGGCAGGAGGAGAAGGGGATGACAGAGGGTGAGATGGTTTGAATGACATCACCGACTCGATGGACATGAGTTTGAGCAAGCTCCAGGACTTGGTGATGGACAGGAAGGCCTGGCATGCTGCAATCCATGGGACTGCAAAGAGTCAGACATGACTGAGTGACTGAAGTGGACCAATCATGGTGTATGAGCTTTTTAATGTGTTGCTGAATTCTGTTTGCTAAAATTTTGCTGAGGATTTTTGCATCTGTGTTCATCAGTGATATTGGCCTGTAGTTTTCTTTCTTTGTGTTGACTTTGTCTGGTTTTGGTATCAGGGTGATAGTAGCCTTGTAGAATGAATTTGGAAGTGTTCCTTCCTCTGCAATTTTTTGAAAGAGTTTTAGAAGACTAGGCATTAGCTCTTCTCTAAATATTTGATAGAATTCTGTGAAGCCATCTGGTCCTGGGCTTTTGTATTTTGTATTTGGGGAGGTTTTTTATCACAGCTTCAATTTCGGTGCTTGTAATTGGATTATTCATAGTTTCTGTCTCTTCCTGGTTCAGTCTTGGAAGATGGAACTTTTCTAAGAATCTATCCATTTCTTCCAGATTATCCATTTTATTGCCATATCATTCATAATAGTCTCTTATATTCCTTTGGATTTCTGCATTGTCTGTTGTAACCTCTCCTTTTTCATTTCTAATTTTGTTGATTTGATTCTTCTCTCTTTTTCTTGATGAATAAGGCTAAAGTTTTGTCAATTTTGTTATCTTCCCAAAGAACCAGGTTTTCGTTTTTTTATCTTTACTATTGTTTATTTCATTTCTTTTTCACTTATTTCTGCTCTGACTTATATGATTTCTTTCCTTCTGTTAATTTTGCAGATTTTTTTGTTCTTTTTCCAGTTGTTTTAGGTGTAAAGTTAGGTTGTCTATTCAATGTTTTTCTTGTTTCTTGAGGTAGGATTGTATTGCTATAAACTTCCCTCTTAGAACTGCTTTTGCTGCATCCCATAGGTTTTGAGATATGTTTTCATTGTCATTTGTTTCCAGAAATTTTTTTAATTTTCCTGTTGATTTCATTAGTAACCTGTTGGTTATTTAGAAACAAATTTAGAAACAAATCTCCATGTGTTTGTGCTTTTTACAGATTTTTTTTCTTGTAATTGATATCTAGTCTCATAGCACGGTGTTCAGATAAGATGCTTGATATGATTTCAATTTTCTTAAATTTCCTGAAGTTTGATATGTGACCCAAGATGTGGTCTATCTCACATGGAACGTGAAGAATGCTCCATGTGCACTTGAGATGAAGGTGTATTCTTCTGCATTTGGATGGAATGTCCTGGAGATATCAATAAGATCCATCACATCTAATGTATCATTTAAGACTTGTGTTTCCTCCAGATCTGAAAGAGACACATGTACCCCAATGTTCATCACAGCACTGTTTATAATAGCCAGGACATGGAAGCAATCTAGATGCCCATCAGCAGACGAATGGATAAGAAAGCTGTGGTACATATACACAATGGAATATTACTCAGCCATTAAAAAGAATTCATTTGAATCAGTTCTAATGAGGTGGATGAAACTGGAGCCAATTATACAGAGTGAAGTAAGCCAGAAAGAAAAACACCAATACAGTCTACTAACGCATATATATATGGAATTTAGAAAGATGGTAACATAACCATATAGGCAAGACAGAAAAAGAGACACAGATGTATAGAACAGACTTTTGGACCCTATGGGAGAAGGCAAGGGTGGGATGATCTGAGAGAACAGCATCAAAACATGTATATTATCAAGTGTGAAACAGATCGCCAGTCCAGGTTGGATGCATGAGACAAGTGCTCGGGGCTGGTGCACTGGGATGACCCAGAGGGATGGGATGGGGAGCGAGGTGGGAAGGGGATTCAGGATGGGGAACACATGTAAATCCATGGCTGATTCATGTCAATGTATGGCAAAAACCACTACAATATTATGAAGTAATTAGCCTCCAACTAATAAAAATAATTGGGGAGAGGGAGACTTGTATTTCCTTAGTACTTTTCTGTTTTGATGATCTGCCCATTGGTGTGCTGCTGCTGCTGCTAAGTCGCTTCAGTCATGTGTGACTCTGTGCGACCCCATAGACAGCAGCCCACCAGGCTCCACCGTCCCTGGGATTCTCCAGGCAAGAACACTGGAGTGGGTTGACATTTCCTTCTGCAATGCATGAAAGTGAAAGGTAAAGGTGAATTCGCTCAGTCGTGTCCAACTCTTAGCAACCCCATGGACTACAGCCTACCAGGCTCCTCCATCCATGGGATTTTCCAGGCAAGAGTACTGGAGTGGGGTGCCATTGCCTTCTCCACCACACCAATGTGTGAGTGGGGTGTTAAAGTCTCCTACTATTATTGTGTTCCTGTCAATGTCTCCTTGTATGTCCGTTAGTGTTTGTTTTATGTATTGAGGTGCTCCTATGTTGGGTGCATAGATATTGACAATTGTTATGTCTTCCTCTTGGATTGATCCCTGGATCATTATGTAGCGTCCTTCCTTATCTCTTGTAATAGTGTTTATTGAGGTATATGCTCCTATTGCCATTTTCTTAATTGTTTGGGGTTTGATTTTGTAGGTCTTTTTCTTCTCTTGTATTTCTTGATTCTATAAGACCCTTTAACATTTGTTGTAAATCTGATTTGGTGGTACTGAATTCTCTGAAATTTTGCTTTTCTGAAAAGTTTTTTATTTCTCCATCAATTTTGAATGAGATCCTTGCCAGGTAGACTAATCTTGGTTGTAGATTTTTCAGTACTTTCAGTACTTTAAATATATCCTCCCATTCCCTTCTGGCCTGCAGTTTCTGCTGAAAAGATCAGCTGTTAAACGTATGGGGTTTCCCTATTATGTTACTTGTTTCTTTTCCCTTGCTGCTTTTAATATTCTTTCTTTGTGTTTAACCTTTGTGAGTTTGATTACTATGTGTCTTGGCAGGTTTCTCCTTGGGTTTATCCTGTATGGGACTCTGAACCTGTTGGACTTGATTGACTATTTCCTTTTCCATGTTGGGGAAATTTTCAACTACGATCTCTTCAAAAATTTCTTCATACCCTTTCTTTTCTCTTCTTCTTCTGGGACCCCTATAATTCAAATGTTGGTGCATTTGATATTATCCTAGAAGTCTCTGAGACTATCCTCAGTTCTTTTCATTGTTTTTACTTTACTCTGCTCTTCAGAAGTCATTTCCACCATTTTATCTTCCAGCTCACTGATTCGTTCTTCTGCTTCAGATATTCTGCTCTTGATTCATTCTAGAGTATTTTTAATTTCAGTAATTGTGTTGTTTGTCTCTGTATGTTTATTCTTTAATTCTTCTAGGTCTTTGTTAATTGCTTGTTGCATTTTCTCCATTCTGTTTTCAATATTTTTGATCATCTTTGCAATCATTATTCTGAATTCTTTTTCAGGTAGTTTGCCTATTTCCTCTTCATTTATTTGGACTTCTGTGTTTCTAGTTTGTTCCTTGATTTGGCAGTACTTCTCTGCCTTTTCATTATTTTTTTTATTTATTTATTATGCTTGCAGTCTCTTTTTCCCAGGCTTCAAGGTTGAATTCTTTCTTCCTTTTGGTTTCTGCCCTCATAAGGTTGGTGCAGTGGTTTTTGTAAGCTTCGTATAGGGTAAGTTTTATGCTGAGTTTGGTTTGTTGTTGTTGTTGTTTTTTTTTTTTTTTTCCCTGCTTTTCCTCTGATGGGCAAGGCTGAGTGAGGTGATAATCCTGTCTGCTGATGATTGGATTTGTGGTTTTGTGTTGTTTGTTATTTAGGTGAGGCATCCTACATAGGGTGCTACTGGTGGTTGGGTGATGTCTTTTATTGAAGTGGTTTCCTTTGTGGGAGTTCTCACTATCTGATACTCCCTAGGGTTAGTTCGTTGGTGGTCCAGGGTCTTGGAGTCAATGCTCCCACTCCAAAGGCTCAGGGCTTGATCTCTGGTCAGGAATGAAGGTTCCACAAGTGGTTTGTTATGGCATTAAGTAAGATTAAAGCACATACCTAAAAGAGAGAAACCAAAGATGAACCCCAGACAAATGGCAGTTACAAAGCCAGGCAAATAATAATTAAAACAATGCAACATACACATATACATATATATCCATAAGCAAAATCAAAACAGTCCAACAAAAATAAAGTACAATAGACTGACTCAGCGAACAAAGGAAACCAAAAATTATATCTACCAGTTAAGAACAAAACTAACTAAAGCACAAACTGGAAAACAAAACTAAAAGAAGGTGCCAAGTGAGGAATAAAGCAATGAAAACAAAACTAACAAATATGTTGAGAGGAAAGGAAAGAAAGAAAAGAAAGAATAGATATGCAAAGTTAAATAGAAGTAGATAAAGAAGATTTATATATATTAAAGATTAACTACAAGGGGAAAAGAACAGTAGGAAAAGCAAACAAAAGAATGAATGTAGAAAAAAATAACAATATGTTTAAAAAATTAAAAACTAAAATTAAAAAAAAAAATGAGAGTAAAGAAAAAAAAAAAAAAAAAGGAAAACACAGAACTGCAAAAGCCTAATATAGAGGCAGAGGTCTATAGCAACAATTTTAAAAATGTGATTGAAAAAAGAAAAAAAAAACTCAGAAGCTTAATTAGTTTTCATAGTGCCGATAAAATTGACAACCTACAACAGCGTGTGGGGTGGGGGGGAGAAAAAGAAAAAAAAATCCAAAAGAAACTACAGAATAAGTCAAAACATAAGAATAAATGTTTTTCTTGAGTCACTGCTGTTAGGGTCCTTTCCCTTGTCACAGTCCACCTCACCTCCCTAGGATGCCCTCCAACACTGTGCTGGTCTCTGGACCTGCTGTGGGGGCAGCTCAAACTCTAATCTGGCCCTACTCCTGTGTGTTCTTGCCTCCAATGTCCACAGCTATGAGAACTAGTGCGTTTTCTTTTGTGGCAGCTCTCAATGTTCTTTTATATATTCCATAGACAGAGTCTGCCTAGTTGATCACGTGGATTTAATCCAGCTTGTACAGCTGGTGGCAAGGTTTTGGGTCTTCGCCCTTAGCCACACTGCCCCCGGATTTCAATTCTGGTTTTATTTCCACTTCTGCATGTGGGTCGTCCACTGGGCCATGCTCCTGAGGCTGCCCTGGAGGACTTGGGTTTGCCCCTGTGAGGGCCATGTGTGAAGGTGGTGCAGCTGCTTGGGCTGCAGGGGTTCTGGCAGCACCAGGTACTCAGGGGGGTTGGCGGCTAGGACAGAAGGGAATATAGTGCTCTAGAAGGGTATGGCAGCCAGTATTGGTCAATATGCTCCAGTGTTCTTGCCTGGAGAAACCCCCTTACAGAGAAGCCTGGCATGCCACAGTCCACAGGGTCTCAAAGAGTTGGACATGACCAAAGCAACCCCGCATGCATAGACACAAATTTGTGTGTGTGTGTGTGTGTGAGTGTGAGAGAGAGAGAGAGAGAGAGAGAGAGAGAGAGAGAGAGAGAGACTGGCAGCTCTGCCTTGGCGAGGGTTGGGCGTGAAGGCGGTGCAGCCACTTCGGTCATGGGGACCCTGGTAGTACCAAGTGTGCAGGGATATGGACTGCCTCAGCTGCGGGAGTTATGGCGCTATCAGTCTTTCTTTGAGCCTCTTGTAGCTGGCGACCCTAAGGCCTCTTTACTCGTCTTTCTTCATAGCCCCACCCACTCAGGCACTTAGGGAGCTCCCTTGCCTGGGGTCCTTCTCTGTTGTTCCACGTATCAGGCGCGTAGAGGGGCCCCCTGGCTGGGGTCTTGCTCTGTAGATCAGTGCATCAGGCACTAAAGGGGCACCCTGCATGGGGTCCTACTCTGTAGTTCTGTGCAGCAAGTATTTAATGGGCCAACCTCTCTATTGTTCAGCTGCCCATGCTGGCATGTGTGGTCTGAGAGACTATGGTGATGGCTCCACCCCATACGAGTGACTCTGCAGTATCGCCTTGCTTCCATGGCTGCCTGGCTTTTCTCCACAGGCATTTCCCACCAGTCTCCTCCCTCACATCCCCTAGATCTGTCTCTCTGCAGTGAACAGCTGCCATCACTCTGAGATTACTCCACCATCCCTAAACTCCATCTCCCAGCCACTGCACCTTCTAGGGGACCCACATCCCTGTCCAGGGTAGGTTTGACTGTGGCAAGGACGGTCTGATTCTCATTCCATTTAGGCTGCCACAGATCAGCTGTTTCAGTCTCAGCCTTAAATGTTTCTCCTCTAACTCAATCACCCCGCTGGGGGGTTCGGACCCCTGCTTCAGGTTCCCCATCAGCCAAGGGCAGGTCCAGTCCTACCAACACTCCTGTCTTTCCCCCTGTTCCTTCAACCTATCAAGTTTATCGTGGTTCTGTGTCTTCTTTTCCACAGGTCAGGTGCTCCTGTTTGCCCTCAGCTAGTGTTCTGCATGCACTTCTGTGTCTGAAGGTGTAATCCTGATGCACCTGTGGAGAGAGATGTATTCCACATCCAACTTCTCCTCTGCCATCTTGTTCTCTCCCAGTTGCTGGTTTTAACTGAAATGTTTTGTTTGTTTTTGTGGAAGCAAATTTCACATACAGGAATTTTCTTCCATCTCAGGCATTTTCTAAATGGAGCTATACCTGAGCAGAAGGAGCCAGGAACCACAGCCAGAGCTAGAAGAGCAACCGTCTGAAGGAAGCAGAAGGGAGTATATCCACAGAAGAGCTTGATTTTGCTCCAAGCCACACCATGCTCTGGGATTACTCCACAATCCCTAAACATTATAGAGATGGTATATTCATTTTTTAGTACTGCTATAACAGAAATACCACGAACAGAGCCAAGTAAAGCAACAGGATTTTATCCTCTCCCAACTGTGGAGACCGGAAGTCTGAATTCAGAGTGTCAGCAGATTTAGTCCTTCCTAGAGGCTCTACGCGATGCTCCAAATCTTTAAAACTAGGCTTCAACAGTACGTGAGTCAAGAACTTCCAGACACACAAGCTGGATTTAGAAAAGGCAGAGGAACCAGAGATCACATTGCCAACATTTTTGGATCATAGAAAAAGCAAGGGAATTCCAGAAAAACATCTACTTCTGCCCCACTGATTGCACTAAAACCTTTGAGTGCATGGATCACAATAAACTGTGGAAAATTCTACAAGAGATGGAAATACCAGACCACCTTACCTGCCTCCTGAAAAACCTGTATGCAGGTCAAGAAGCAACAGTTAGAACCAGACATGGAAAAATGAACCAGTTCAAAATTAGGAAAGGAGTATATCAAGGCTGTTTATTATCACCCTGCTTATTTAACTTATATGCAGAGTACATCATGTGAAATGCTGGGCTGGATGAATCACAAACTGGAATCAAGATTGCCAGGAGAAATATCAATAACCTCAAATATGCAGACCACCCTTATGGCAGAGGTAAAGAGGAAGCAAAGAGCCTCTGATGAAGGTGAAAGTGGAGAGTGAAAAGCTGGCTCAAAACTAAACGTTCAAAAAACTAAGATTGCCAGGGTCCAGCCCCGGCGGTTCCAGGAATATCCAAGGGATGAGTGGCGTTGGCGAGAAGAAGTGCACGGACTCTGGTTGCAGTGCAAGGACTCTCTCTGTTTAATTTTTAACAGCTCAGATTATATAGAATTGTTTTTCTTGCCTCCCCCTTACCATCACCCATGTTACATCAGATGTTGGTTTCATACTTCCGTCAACATTTTCCCTCATATCTTTTCCAATGACTTCATCTGGAACAATCTCGACTACAGGGTTTTTTCCTTGAATGTCCCATACATAGTCTTCTTGCCTCAATGGCCTAACATTTTCACTCTGACAAAAACAATGTTCCATAGATTCCAGATATAGGATGAATTCTTTGGACAATAAAACAATACATGGGAAGGGTTATGAAAAACATGTTTGACATTTCTGAGAATAGTACCATGAGAAAACCTCGATATTTTTCTTTGTCTAAGACCACAAGACCTCAGTCTACAATCTTTAACTATGAAGCAGCAAAACACCTCTATTAATAGTGAGGTAATGGCGGTGAGGCTGGTTAATATAAATCTTTTATACTATTGAAATCCTATGTTACACATTTTCTAATTCTACAAAAATACCCATAATATTCTATGTTTATTAAGTGAATAGAAACAGTGGACAAATAGCAGCACTGAAATAGCAACAATGAAAACTCTCTTGACCAAAGAGCAAGTAAACTGAAGCAGCACATCTACTTCGGAATCTAAATGTCTCTACTATTTTCTAATCTAGAATATTATAATATTCTAAGCAAGCAGCCTAACTATGCCTGTGGCCTTTTTCTTATTTCTGCCCATAGCCATACCCTTGGCTTGGGCTATTCCAGGGAGGCCTGATTACTACATGTTACATTTCCAAGATTAGTAGAAAGCACAATAACAGTAAGACAGAAAGAGAAAGGGGACAAACTGGGTCCCAGGGACCACCCCAAGGGGAAGAGCTGCCTTGCAGGCTCCTCTCTCGTCTCGTGACCTTGTCATGGTCTGGGCAAGTCCCAGCAGCTCCCGACATAAGATCATGGCATCTGGTCCCATCATTTCATGGCAAATATATGGGGAAACAGTGGAAGCAGTGTCAGATTTTATTTTTGGGGGGCTCCAAAATCACTGTAGATGGTGATTGCAGCCATGAAATTAAAAGACGCGTACTCCTTGGTAGGAAAGTTATGACCAACCTAGATAGCATATATTGAAAAGCAGAGACATTACTTTGCCAACAAAGGTCAGTCTAGTCAAGACTATGGTTCTTCCAGTAGTCATGTATGGATGTGAGAGTTGGACTATAAAGAAAGCTGAGCGCTGAAAAATTGATGCTTTTGAACTGTGGTGTTGGAGAAGACTCTTGAGAGTCCCTTGGACTGCAAGGAGATCCAATCAGTCCATCCTAAAGGAGATCAGTCCTGGGTGTTCATTGGAAGGACTGATGCTGAAGCTGAAACTCCGATACTTTGGCCACCTCATGCAAAGAACTGACTTATTGGAAAAGGCCCTGATGCTGGGAGGGATTGGGGGTAGGAGGAGAAGGGGATGACAGAGGATGAGATGGTTGGATGACACCACTGACTCAATGGACATGAGTTTGAACAAGCTTCGGGTGTTGGCGATGGGCAGGGCGGCTTGGCATGCTGCAGTACATGGGGTCGCAAAAAGTCGTACACGACTGAGAGACTGACCTGAACTGCACTGAGGTAGAAAAATATCTTAAATTTGCTGTGATAATTTGTGGCAGTGTTTTTCCAGTAGGTCCCAGGTGAACCACACACTAGATTCTGACTGGAAAGTTGAGAGGGGCTGTGGGTTGGAGGTAGAGATATGTTCTCTCAGGGAAAATGTTTAGGTCAAGTAGACTTTTGAAAATATAGATAGCTATCATTTGACTTTTATGATGATTGCCATTCTTGATTTTCTAGCATGTACTACATCTAGACCTCTTTCACTTTCCTCTCTACCTAGTTAATAACTCCAGTGAAAAAGCACTAGATTAGAATTCACAGCTTGACTTTAAGTCTTGATTCTATCATTTACTATCTGCTTGGCTCTAAGGCAAATCACTTTCATGAGCTTCACTGTTATCAACTGTAAAATAATTAGACTTTCAATGACTCTTTTCTAAGTTTGTGACTTTTTTACCTCTGAAGTTATTAAAAATTGAAACTACACTTCGTAAGTGTCACTAGTGGTAAAGAACCTGCCTGCCACTGCAGAAAGCATAAGAGACACAGATTCAGTCCCTGTCAGGAAGATCCCCTAGAGAAGGGCATGGCAACCCACTCCAGTATTCTTGCCTGGAGAATCCCATGGACAGAGGAGCCTGACAGGCTACAGTCCATAAGGTCGCAAAGAGTCAAACATATCTGAAGCAACTTAGCTTGTGCGTAAGGCTTTTGGAATCCTGTATTTTATTGAAGAAGCAGGGCAGTGTGAATATCGGGGTTAAACGCCTATCCAGCATGGTTAAAATACAAAAGTATTTTGGAGTTTCAAGGAATAAGTTCTTGGACTTCCCAGGTGGCCCAATGGCTAAGACTTCATGCTCCCAAGGTAGGGGACCTGGATTCGATCCTCGGTCAGGGAACTAGATCCCATAAGCTGCAACCAAGAGTTCACAGGCCGCAACTAAAGATCTCTCTCATGCTGCAACGAAGACCCAGCACACAGCCAAAATAAGTTTTTTAAAAAAGGAAATAAACACTAGCTGCCTGGAAATGCATTTACATGGAACACATTTTTTTTAACATTTATTTTGTATTGGGTTATAGCCGATGAGCAATACTGTGGTAGTTTCAGGTGAGCAGCAAAGGGACTCAGCCACACATATACATGTATCCGTTCTCCCCCAGACTTACGTGGGACACATTTGTCTGGCATTATTAGGTGATGTTCTAGGTCAGCAGACAAATGGTCTAGATTATGAATAAGTGTGTCCATAACTGGGAGCCCAGGGAAAATCTATCTGATTAGAACACACGGCATAAGGTATTCTATGCAAATATTTTACTTATATTTCGGCAGGAGAAAAGAGAGGCGGAACGGTGAGAGGGAGAAAGGGAACAGGAATGAGCTAATTCGAATTTCGTTGCTTCTGCGAGCTTCAGTTTCTCCATTCCTAAGCTGCAGCTGATGCTCGCCCTGCTCACCAGCAGTCTCCCTCCAGCTTTTGCGTTCATCACATCGTCAGGCAGGCTGCCAGATGGTAAGTGCACAATACACGCTTGTAAATGAGTGAAAGGATGACTGTGTCCTGACTACCTCGAGGGGTTGTTCTAACTGTGGCTCTGTCACCCTCTACTGCTGATTAGAAAGTCCTTCCAGCTTGACATCGTGAAGTTTTTCCTTTATTTAGCAGTCTCTGCTTTGGCCACTAGATGGCACAAAAGGAAAGTTCTTTAACGACCAGGCATCACGGGGAAATGCTTTGGAGATGTTGGGCTGCAGTAGGAATAAGGCAGCCAACCCCTGGTTGCCAGCATTGCAGGGAATACATTGTAAGGAAGCAAAGCCTCCATAAGGCTGGATTTGAAATGACCTTTTGGGCACTGGTAGATACAAAAACAAAAGTGCTATCTGCAGATAGTAATAAGATACTGATCCAAGCACAATAAATAGCCTTGAACAAAATATTCTGGGACATCACAAGAGAATCAGTAGAACTGAGACAGTGCAAGAGGGGTGGCCAGACCAGATCACTCACCATGATTGCTGGTCATCACTGTCACACAGAGAAACGAGGAGCTGACGTGGAAAATCCACTACATGTGGCAGAGCTGCTGTCAATGTGGACTAAATTAATTAATTAATTCAATGTGGACTAAACTATATACAGGCTTCCCTGGTGGCTCAGAAGGTAAAGAATCGGCCTGCAATGCAGGAGGCCTGAGTTCAGCCCTTGGGTTGGCAAATCCCCTTGAGAAGGGAATGGCTACCCACTCCAGTATTCTGGCCTGAAGAATTTCATGGACAGAGGAGCCTGGCAGGCTACAGTCCATAGTGTAGCAAAGAGTAGGCTCAGTCTCACAAACTGCATGTACTTCTCATTTTTAGCAAGCTTTTGTATCATTTGTTTAAAGTAATCAAAAAAGAAAACCTTCTCCAAATAGTATTATACAGAAGAGCCTGTGCTGTGTGGACATCGGTTTACTATAGAAGTTAGGAATCTAGAGTTCAGTGTGGAAAAAACTAAGTAACTACCTAGTACATACTTGCTTTTAAATAGCCTTCCTGTGGTCTGTGATCACCAATTCGACTTACAGAAGCACCAAACAACCCTACTTGCTGAGATTCTGTGCTCAGCAAGAAACTTTCTATTATAAATGAACTTTGTAGATCTGCCTCCAGGAAGGAAAAACTATGGTCATTTCAGCACAAGACCTCCCAACTTTGTGACAGGTGTATTTTTCACTGTAACTGAATAAACTGATATTCTGTTTTGAACACGAGTCTCCTGTGAGCTTGGTAGATGTGAATTACCACCAGGAAAAGGACTTTCCCTTGACAAAATGAACTGTCTGAGCCTCTTTGACTCAGAACCTTGGACGGTCTGATGTCTGTGCTGTACGCCTTCTCCCACCTCTCTTAGTGGCCGACAACTGCTCTGGTGACCCATTTTCTGCACATCCTTCTTTCATAAGTCTGTAGCCATGATTCTCCATCCTGGTCACCTGTCAAAACTGTCCACAAAGATTGTTGCTAACGCAGATTCGCAGATTCCAGCCCCAAAGATTTAATTCAATAGATCTGGCGCTGATCTGGGACTCTGTATTCCTAAGCAGCCCAGCTGATGATAGTGAGGGTGGCTCCGCACCTGCAGTGTTTGAGAACCATTCATCTTCTTCAGTACAATTCCGCAGCTTCATCCAGAACCACGGATTCATGAAATACTTTATTTGAAAAAGGTCTCCAGATCAATAAGAATGCTTTTCTACAGCAGCCCTGAGCCCTCCCATTCCCAGAGAGGCTGAGTATAAAGGAATAGACCGAAGGTGCTAGGATATTAAAGCTTAACTGCAATGATAAGCCAGACGATCTCTGGGACCTTTGACCTTTAACCAGCAGCATTAAAAGAGTCCCACAAGCTCTTGGAGAAATGGCCCTGTCCGCCCAAAACTGTCTTTATGAGACCAAGCAAGATACATAGTTTGTGAGCTCAGCACACGATAAAAAATCTATTAAAAATTTGAAGATGGGGACAGCAGGGCACTAGACTAAGTGTGGAGTTCTTCTGAGCAAGGGATCTGTGCAACTGCCCAGGTCCCAGGCCTGGGACGTCTGTTGGGAGTCCATTCAGTCTCTCCTCTGAAGGGCTATTGGGACAGGGTGCCCCTGGACCACGGGGAGAGGAGGCTGGTGGGCTGCAGACCGTGGCGGGCAGAGTCAGGCAGGACTAGCACACACACCGCTCTGAGGCAGGAAGATGACTAAATCAAAGGACGTCTGTATTTTTCTTTGATCTCTTCACTTTGCTTATTTTCTTGCACGCACACGGTAACTCAGGGGAGCTCTTAGGAGTCCAGCCGGCCCCTCCCTCCCTGTGTCAGCGGACAGGGGCCCCATCGCCCTGGCCCCCACCCTAATGCCCTGAGCAAGGCACACGCGCCCCTTTGGTTCTGGCCCCGCCCCACTCTCCTCTTATGCTCCACGTTCTTTCTCTGTAACTGCCCTTGCTTCAGCTCCTCTAATTTTCCAGGCTTTTTTCTGCTCAGAACTTTCAAGCAGGCTCTTCTATGTGGCTTGAAGAATCTTCCCTCCCTGTCCTGACCTGGCTAAATTTTGCCTATCATTCGGGTCATAGGTTAAATGTCTCTTTCTCTTGGAAACTTTCTCACACTCACCTTGGGACACACTCTCCTACCACCCTCTCCTGTCTTATATAAACTAATTCCCACTGTGCTTAAATGGGGACTTATGCAATTATTTGTTTTATGTCTGTCTCCCCTGCTAAACTAAATACTTATGTCTTATTATTGCTTAGCACAGTACCTAGAACGTACGAGGAGCTCAAAAACTATTTTTGAATTAAAGAATGAAAAACACCAACAAAGGCAAAAAGAGTGAAAACATCAGGAGCTGTGTGTTCTTTTCATTCAATAAAAACATCCATTCTCAAGACTCAAATCATTCCGAAGGCGGATACTTGGCATTAAAATATCCCTTAGCTAGAAAAGGAAACAAAAGGAAAGATAAGCAAATGAAATCTAATTAAACTTAAGTTTTTCCACAGTAAAGGAAATCATCAACAAAATGAAAAAGACAGCCTGTTGAATGGGAGAAAATATTTGCAAAAGATAGATCCAATAAGGAGTTCATATCCACAATATATAAATGGCTCATACAACTCAATATAAAAAAAAAAAACACCTGATTAAAAAACAGGCAGAAGACTTGAATAGACACTTTTCCAAAGAAGACATACAGATGACTGACAAGGACGTGAAACGATGCTAAACCTCGCAGATCATCAGGGAAATCCCAAAGCAACACCCCAGTGAGAGAGCCCCTGACACCTCAGGATGATTATTGTCAAAAAGACCACAAATAACAGATGTCAGCAAGAAGGAGGAAAGGGAACCCTTGCGCACTGCTGGTGGGGATTTTAACCTGGCACAGCCATAATGGAAGAGAGTATGGAGGTTCAACCAAAAAGAAATCATTAAAAATAAAACTACCACATGATCCAACAATCCACTCTTGGGTATATATCTGAAGAAAATGAAAACATTTGAAAAGATATATGCACCCCAGTGTTTACAGCAGCATTATTTATAATAGCCAGGACAAAACCTAAGTGCCTGTCAGTCAACAGATGAATGGACAAAGATGTGACTGACTAATACATATATTAGTCAGTCATAAAAAGAAGGAAATTTTGTCATTTGCAACAACCTGGATGGACCGGAGGGTATTATGCTTAGTGAAGTAAGTCAGACAGAGGAAGACAAATAATGTATATTATCACTTATATGTGGAATCTAAAAAATGAAGCAAATAAAACTAAAGCAGACTCACAGATATAGAGAACAAACTTGTGGTCACCAGTGGGGAGGGGAAAGCAGTGAAGGGCAGGGTAGGAGTAAGGGATTAAGAGGTACAAATTATTATGTATAAAATGAATAAGATAAATAGCACAGGGAATACAGCCAACATTTTATAAAACTTTAAACAGTATTATCTATAAAAGTATTGAATCACTATGTTGTACACCATGAAACTAATATAATATTGTAAATAAACAATACTTTCACTTTGAAAATAAAATTAATAAGCCTCTCTTTTGTTAAAGATGACCATACTTCACAATTTTTACAGAACAACCCAAGTTTTAACAGTATGCACTTACTTCTGAAACAGTTAGAACGAGACATGGAACAACGGACTGGTTCCAAATTGGGAAAGGAGTACATCATGTGAAATGCCGGTCTGGATGAAGCACAAGCTGGAATCAAGATTGCCAGGAGAAATATCAATAACCTCAGATATGCAGATGACACCACCCTTATGGCAGAAAGTGAAGAACTAAAGAGTCTCTTGATGAAAGTGAAACAGGAGAGTGAAAAAGTTAACTTAAACTCAACATTCAGAAAACTAAGATCATGGCATCCAGTCCCATCACTTATGGCAAATAGATGGGGAAACAATGGAAACAGTGAAAGACTTTCTTCTCTTGGGCTCCAAAAATCACTGCAGATGGTGACTGCAGCCATGAAATTAAAAGATGCTTGCTCCTTGGAAGGAAAGCTATGACCAATCTAGACAGCATGTTAAAAACCAGAGACATTACTTTACCAACAAAGATCCATCTAGTCAAAGTTATGGTTTTTCCAGTAGTCATGTATGGATGTGAGAGTTGGACCATAAAGAAAGCTGAGCGCCAAAGAATTGATGCTTTTGAACTGTGTTGTTGGAGACGTGAGAGTCCCTTGGACTAAAAGGAGATCCAACCAGTCCATCCTAAAGGAAATCAGTCCTGAATATTCATTGGAAGGTCTGATGCTGAAGTTGAAACTCCAATATTTTGGCCACTTGATATGACAAACTGACTCATTGGAAAAGACCGTGATGCTGGGAAAGATTGAAGGTGGGAGGAGAGGGGACGAGATGAGGTGGGGGGATGGCATCACCCACTCAGTGAACATGAGTCTGAGCAGGCTCTGGGAGTTGGTGATGGACAGGGAGGCCTGGTGTGCTGCAGTCCATGGGATCGGAAAGAGTCAGACACGACTGAGCGGCTGAACTGATTTTCTTCTGCTCACCAAAACTGTACATTGAATGGACCTCCTGCGTACATACCACACCTGGGTAGCGTATGAACCATTTCTCTTTTCCTCTTTCTCTCTCTGTGTAGGTGAAGTGATGAGAGACAGTGTCTGTGCTTCGGTGGCTGTAGTATTAACAGAAGAGCTTAAGTTATTAAACCGGGCAGCTTTAATCTGTGAAGTCTCCTGGAGCAGTAGGGATTAATGTATTTTTATTCCAGAGCCAATGTAGCTATTCCATCGAGCTAGGGTTTGCTCCCAGAACCCCCAACTGGCCCCACCGCCTTGCTCTAGACCCGCTTCCCAACCGTGCGCCATGTGATGGAGTTCTACCTGGAAATCGACCCTGTCACCTTGAACCTGATCATCCTACTCTCCAGCTACATCATCTTGCTCCTGGTTTTCCTCATCTCCTGCGTGCTCTATGACTGCCGAGGCAAGGACCCCAGTAAGGAGTACGCACCCGACGCCTCCCTGGATGCCCAGCCCTCCATCCGCCTGGTGGTGATGCAGCAAGGCTCCCCGGGGGCCTCCTGGGCACGGGGGTCCAGCCTCCACTTTGGGAATCCCGCCCCACTGGGGAAGAAAAGCACCATGGTGTGAGGCTGGCTGGGGATACTGGGAGAGAACACTAGATGTTGTGGACAAACTGGTCCCCACGGGCTACAGTGCTGTCTGCACACACGTCTTGCTGGGCTATGTCAGCGGGAGCTCTGCCTTCCTTTCTGCTTTCTCGTCATCCTCCTTGTGGATAAGGCAACTATTTAAGGTAAGAAGCCCACAGGGGCCTTTGGTCAAGGCCTCCAGGTACAAAATCTTAGCAATACTACTGTTTAGTCAAGCTGGTTACAAGCACATCCCTGATGAAGCTGTCCTTGCAACTTCCAGGAGATACTGATGTTTGAGTAAGGGTTTAAAGAAGAGAATGCAATTGTGTGTGTGTGTGTGTGTGTGTGTGTGTGTGTATGTGTAAAGAGAAATGGGACTAGCTCGAATCTACCCCATACTTTGCATATCCTCTTTTCAAGGCAACCATTGAGTTTTCCCAGACTTGAAATTATAACTGTTTCTATAAATACCATCACTCTTCACATTCTGCTTCTCACTGTGGGTCAATAAAATGAACATAGTAATTGAAGAGTGTGGTGATTAACCACAAAGCTTGATTCAGACCCTGCCTCCTCCACTTACGAGCTGTATGACCAGGGCCATTTGCTGTGCCCCAGAGCTAGTGGTAGGACCTCCAGGCTGTTTGGGTTATGCAGACGAGTTCATTCACTGAAAGCACTCGAAGCGATGCTTGGCACGTAGGGTGAGCTGTTATGATGAATATTAGCATCATTCCCTTTCACCCCTCTCTCAGTCCTCAAGTCTGACCGGGTCCAATGCAAAGTTACTGAGGACTCTGAAAAAGTTATCAGGGCCCATGGCTTGGTGTTTCAGCGCCCCGGCACTCCTTGCTTGTCCCCTTTCTTTGTTATTGCTGCTGCTGCTGCTAAGTCGCTGCAGTGGTATCTGACTCTGTGAGACCCCATAGATGGCAGCCCACCAGGCTCCCCCGTCCCTGGGATTCTCCAGGCAAGAACACTGGAGTGGGTTGCCATTTCCTTCTCCAATGCATAAAGGTGAAAAGTGAAAGAGAAGTCGCTCAGTCGTGTCCTACTCAGCGACTCCATGCTGCAGCCTACCTCCGTCCATGGGATTTTCCAGGCAAGAGTACTGGAGTGGGGTGCCATTGCCTTCTCCCTCTTTGTTGCTACTAACCATAAATTTATTTTCCTGCTCATTCATTTATTTCCACAATTTCGAATTAGCACCTCCATTGTATATATGTGCTTTTATTAATCCTCCCTTCTCTGAGCTCAGAACAACCTACATGTTCACTTGTTGATTTACTAAACCCCTTAGTCTAGTCAGGCCCTGTTGGAAATACAAAGAAATGAGTGTGTCGTGACCCTCCCTCTGGTCTTTGCTGCCTAAGAGGAAAAGGAGGAGTCAGGCATGACTCAGAGGATGAAGGACAAGAAAGCCCTGCAGAGCCTCTGCTAGAAATCTGCCCAGTGCTCAGGAGTCTGAAGAGTCGTGAGTGACTAGCACACGGAAGGGGCTTTTGAACACTGTTGAGTAAACAATACCTTCTTAGACTCCGGCTTCAAAGACAAGATGATTTGTCTTGAAAGATAAGAATCCATTTTCTAGGGAGACAAAAGTGTGTTGAGGGCTTGTCAGTAGGACTGGAGATGGCATTTTAGACAGAACAGATAGTATAGACAACGCTTGGAAGCAGAAATCAGAGAGTTCACTGATTGTGACAGTTTGATGGCTTCCAAAACTTGGGAGGAAAAAGTGAGAAATTAAATTTCATTTTAACTTATAGAAAACTTAAAGAGGCGGTAATGGCCCAGTCTGCCCTGTTAGCTTCAGCACTGGGCCTTTAGCTAAAGAAACCCCAGTAATTTTGTTTTTCATATTTTAAAACTTTTCTTTATATTTTATCACAAAATCATATTTTCTCTTAAATGTGTGATTTGAAAATAATGTTGACAATCTTCCAGGGGAATTTTTTTCTTTTATAGTCAAAAATCATCTTTACCTTAATAGTGGAAATATAAAATGAATGGGAAAATAGAGTAAATTCACAGGCTGCTTCTAAGAACTTGCCCTTTCCCTAGTGTGAACTTCACCTGGACTAACCTCATTTATTTCCCTATCATGGGGATATGTATATAAATTAGTGGAGACAAAAATATATCAGTGAAGAAAAAAAAATCCATGGGCCACAAAAAACTGAAGACAAAAATAATAATTGTAATCATAGCTTTCAATTATATTTCAATTCCATATTGTGGTCAATTGAGAAAAAATTAACAGGTGGAAGGAAAGAAAAATACATTCTAAGAGAAAGAAGGAGAACAGAAAACCAAATAGTTAAAGTAACAACTACAACAGAAAAGGGAATAGAAATAAAGTCAGAGGAGAGAAAAAAGGAAAGGTGGAAACTAAAAACACTCTGAGGTGAAGGTTGGAATAAAGGGTATCAAGCTTTTCCAAGCCTTCGTTTCATTTGATTTGTGGTTCATTTGGAGTTGTGTTCTCCAAAAGGAACAAGCCTTTCAGCTTTTAAAACAATCCTTTCTGTATGGCAACGTACACTTAGAATCTTACAAGAAGTATCTTTAAGAATTTTACCAATGAGGAAACTAGCCCAGAAGGAAGAGTGATTTCCCCAAGAACACTTGGCTTCAGGACAGACACAAAGATCCGATTATTCCCTTTCCCTTATTTGTCCTCCAGTCATCTTTCAGGAAAGCATGATCTCTTACCTGTTTGTATTTTAAGACTTTATGATTTATTTCTTATTTCTTAAATGAAGTTTTAATTCCCAGTGGAATTTTTAGTTGCACAGTTATGAAATGGTAACTAATGTCTTAAAGCCTGGTGAAATGGATGCCAGCTAGAACCAAGGAGTTCCTTTTATAGTCAAATTCTGCAACCTTATTTTTGCTTCATTTTGGAATTAAGGCTCCCTTATTCCACCTTCTTTTAATTTTAACATTATTCTCCCATCATGCACAATTTTTATTACAGCAAATGCAGTATTTTGGCTTTATCTGGATGACAGCCATGGGAAGGACACAAACAAAACACTTTCAAGGCAAAGGAAAGGAGGAAGAGAATGGAGGTTTATCAGGAATCTGCTGCATACCAGATACTTTTTATTCACATCTCATTTAATCCTCACCCTCCCCTGTGAGACAGACACAATTAAGGGCAGCTTAAAGATAAGAAAATGGAGGCTCAGGAAAAACACTAGAACCTGTGCAAGGCCACACAGCTGGTCCGCGTGGGAGGCAGCATCTGAATTCAGTTCTCACTGTGTCGCCTCTGCTCTCGATGTTTTTTCAGCCATCCAAAAACAGTAGCAAACCCGTGTTTGTTCTTCCTTTCCTCTCTCCCATGCTAGAATCACATACCTGGGAGGCTGTGCAATAAAAACTTGTTAAACAATCTAATGGTTTTTCACATTTTCTCTTCTGAATAAGATGACTGCAGTTTCCAGCAAAGAAAAAATAAATTACAATAATTGGGCCAAAACATTATTTTCTGATGTCCCAAAAGACACCAAGATGGAGTGGCCTAAGGCAGAGCTCTGTACCAGAAATGCCAAGCTCAAAACCTTCTGTCACTACCTGCTATTACTGCCGAAACCTTTTCCCAACTTAAACATGTTAATGTTGGTGAGGTTTAGAATGACTAGCATATGGTAGGATTTCAACATAATGAAGTGAAGTGAAAATCACTCAGTCATGTCCAACTCTTTGTGACCCCATGAACTATACAGTCCAGTGAATTCTCCAGGCCAGAATACTAGAGTGGGTAGCCTTTCCCTTCCCCAGGGGATCTTCCCAACCCAGGGATTAAACCCAGGTCTCTCACATTGCAAGCAGATTCTTTACCAGCTGAGCCACAAGGGAAACCCAAGAATACTGGAATGGGTAGCCTATCCCTTCTCCAAGGGATCTTCCTGACCCAGGAATCGAACTGGAGTCTCCTGCATTGCAGGTGGATTCTCTACCAACTGAGCTATCAGGGAAGCCCATTAAACATAAGGTTAACGTTGATGAGGTTTAGAGTGATATCCATAAAATATCTGGCATATGGTAGGATTTTAACACAATGAAAGCCACTGTTATAATATCAGCTGATCAGGTGAAATTGAGTGGGAACCTCGTCACTCCGAGGCGGAGATGCTCCTGAAGACCCAGGCTTGTTTATGGGAGCTTCAAGGAGAAGCAGGATGAGATTGGAGAGCTGCCACACACAGCAGGAATTTGGAAATAGGAGAAAGTGTCTGTGACAACTTGAAGATATATGTTGAAGTCTTTACCCCTGGTACTGCAGAATGTGATCCTGTTTTGAAATAGCATCAGTGCTGGTGTAATTAGATAAGAGGAGGTCATAGTGGAGCCAAGTAGACCCCTAATCCAACATGATTGGTGTCCTTCTGAAAAGGGGGAGTCTGGACACAGACACAGAATGTCTGTGAAGAATATTCTACCACTTGTCAAGGAACTCAGACAGTAAAGAATCTGCCTGCAATGCAGGAGACCCGGCTTCGATCTCTGGGTCAGGAGAATCCCCTGGAGAAGGGAATGGCTACTCACTCAAGGATTCTTGCCTGGAGAATTCCATGGACAGAGGAGCCTGGCGGGCTACAGTCCATAGGATTGCAAACAGTCAGACACGACTGGGCTATTAACACACACACCAGAGGTAAGAGAGAGGTCCAGAACAGATCCTACCCTCATGCCTTTGAAGTGACATGACCCTGTCAACATCTTGATCTCAGACTTCTTGCTTCCAGAACTGTGAGACAATAAATTCCTGTTGTTTAAGCCGCTTGAAAATGTTAGTCACTCAGTCACATCTGACTCTTTGTGAACACATGGGGAGTAGCCCACCAGGCTCCTCTGTCCATGGGATTCTCCAGGGAAGAATACTGGAGTGGGTTGCCATTCCCCTCTCCAGGGGATCTTCCCAACCCAGGGATTGAACCTGGGTCTCCTGCATTGCAGACAGATTCTTTACCATTTGAACCAAATTTGGAACCACTTGGTTTGTGGTAAATTGTTAGGATAGGTTTAGTAAACTAATATAGTCTCTAAAGATTATGTTTACAACTCATAATGAGATGTTCAATATTTCAAGTTCCTTTGGAATGTCACGTCACCATGATTCTTTTGGCTATGATATCATGCTGAGTTGGGGCCTTGGGCAGAAGCTAGAAGGCCAAGCTTTATCACAGTTACCTGGGAAATAGACCTACACAGAATAGTCATTTGCTGTGATTTTAAGAAGAGTAGACTACAGGAGAAATGTCTTTAGAAAGAAGATGTTCTGTGGTTTTGCTTCATAGAATGTAAAGGCTAACTGAGAGGCCAAGAGTAAGGAACTCTCATTTCTATAAACTGGAAGGGACTAGTCACAAAGAAGAGATACTGTTGAGCCCAAGTGCAAACCTACTGGGTTGAAGGAAGCAAAGAAACTAAGATCTAGCCCTCAGAACTAGCCCTAAAGAACCCAAGTCCCTCCAGCTAGGCCATCATTACTTCAAAAGCCACTTAGTGAGTGCCAGATACTCACTGTTCTCACTGCCAGAAAATTTGCAGGCGGAGGAACCCATAGTTCTTAGTTTAGGGACAAGGGAATTTCAGATGGTCTTGTCTGAACCTTTAGGGGGCAGAATGGGATGCACAGGGCCCTGGGATCCTGACTCAGCCCCGAGTTTGCCTGTAGGTTCACAGCAGCTCAGAATCTCTGCAGAATAGCAGAGCATACTAGGTCTACCGAATGCACACTTTTGCAGTAAGTCTCTCACTGTCTTTACTTTCAGGGAACACCGATAACACAATCCTCTTGATGAGGGCAAAAGCCCCTGAAAATTAGAGGACACAGTCCAGCGTTGCTCAAGAGCACCGGGGACAGGCCTTTTCTCGTTATTTCACCTTCCCTGAGAACAGTGTCTCCCTCTGCTGTAACAGTTCATCTCGACTGTGACCTCTCGGGATAGATAAGGGTTTTGTGACACTAAGATTAAGGAAGATCTCAGCTATTTCACCTCTCCCCAAGATAGTGGGAAATTGTCTGCACATACTTATTTTTCATTCAAAGCTTCACAGTACTTGACTGTTAGTAAATCAAACACCAGCCAGGTCATAGGATCTGCTGGTTCTCGGCTAAGTGTATCTATAGCTCGAGGGTCTCACCTGTGATCTAAAGTTGAAAGCTGTGCAAGGCTTACGAGAGACTAGAAAAATATGGACTTTGTGAGGATGAAGGAGACCAGGGAGAGAAAAGCCTGTCGCTCCATGGGGAGGCTTAGAATTGGCCAACAGGACTGCAGGGGAGACGTGGCAGTGGAATTTGGAGTCTGAACTGTTTATCAGAATTGATAAGGACGTTCTTACCATGGAAATTTATCTGTGACAAGTTGCTTGCCATTAAGGAAGGGAGAAAAACTAATATTACAACAGAATTTTGGAGAAGAATTTTTATGTAACAGTCATTAGACACAAAATCAGGAGGAGAATCAGAAGGTCCAGTTAAGAAAACAACCGGTTTCTTAAACGACAAGAAAGTCTCCCCTAGTTTAACCTAAATCTCTCCTGTTCTTATACTTTACCATCGTTTTCTCTCATTTGCCCTTTCTGAGTTTTATTTTTTTAAAAAGCACTGTTTATATGGTGATTTGTATAAACATGTCTCATGAAAGAATCCGATCAGATTAGATCACAGGATATAGTAAGTTTGGTGATCACAGTGATAGCATATTGATGAATCACCATCAGTCGTGAGGTGTCCACAAGTCATGTTAACTAAAAATAAGTTACCTAAGTTTGTGAATGATTTACCTATTTTCAAATTTGGGGTGAATTAAAGGTAATCACAAGCACAAATGCCATTGTCACTTCTGTGTATTCCCACGTCGTTGCTGGGACAGCACAGATACGAACACAGTGACAGCTAACACAGAAGCAATAGTGTATATTATGGCTATTGATACTCATTTATTTGACAAATATTTGACCTACTTTTTACAGGCCTTGTGCCAGGCCCGGGAAATACATTAAGCACACAACAGATGCTTTAGTTCCACCCTCACAAATCTTGCCAAGTAACCAGAAAAGCTCCTAAACACTTTGCATATATTGTCTGCTTCTTCACTACAATTCTAAGAGGTACTGACCTTTTCCCAATCTTATGCATTTTTGGCAGCTAAGACTCTAAAGCCCATTCTCCAAACCAGTGACCTCCAAGCACCTCTGTGCCTGTATTCCTTTCAGTAAAGAAAAATTTATTATCCATCTCTGTGTGTATATTTAAATAAGTATACATTGATTTAAAATATATATTTATATAAGTCTAGATTTGTAGCTAGTTATACTTAATATATACATGCTATACTTTATACATACACATACGTATTTGTGCATTTTATTGCATTCCAAATTTTCTTATTCACTTCACCTCGGAGACCACTGCTCCACACCCTTCCACCACATTACCCCCAGGTTTTGTCTGTGTATAAGGGAATAATCTGCCTCCAATCTCTCCCCACCTAACTCTAGGTTTTGCTCTGGATGAGTGGGGTTGGGAACCTTGTCTAAGAACTTGATCTAGGAAATTTTTTTTTAAATAATGAGCAGTAATTTTCAAGTTTGGACTAGATCTTTGTACAGCTAAGGCTGCTTTGGCAAATTCCTTGATGAGTTTTTTTTTTAATATGCAATGGCAAGTTCTTCTACTTTGTAAATCCTGTTCATTTACTTTGAATTCTCTTTCCTGGCTGGAAACACTTCCAACAAAAGAGTGGATGTCCAGTGTGCCTGTTTCAGTACCCCCAGCACCCAGTAAAGGACTGAACATATCAGGAGATATTCATCCTACTGGAGAAAGGGAGACTTTTTACTTCAATTGTAAAATAGGAATGACCATCCCATGGAAACAAACCGCCCCAGATGCAGAAGGGAGGTGTCTGGGCTGCTTTGACATCCCCACGCGGTTCCTAATCTTGTAATGAACGAAGTAGCCAGGATGATGCTGGGCCACTGCCCTCCGCTCCCCCACAGGCACGTGGAGAAGAGGCCAGGCAACCAGAGCAGTGGAGATGAGTCCCTCCATCTCTCCATCCATTCCCGGCACCACCAAACCACCCAGCTTCCTCTTTCCCTCTGATTTCTCCTCTACGGAGATGCCTCTACTGAACCACCAGGAAGATGACTGCAAGTTCTCCTGTACTTTGTCCTGCCACATGTCGACTCTGCTGCTGAAATAGGAGGAAAGGGAGCAGGGTGCAACCTTTGAAAGAATGATCTACCATAGAACATGACGAAGACTGGTTAGAACCAACTGGGTCCAAGATGGCAGAAGGTTTGACTTCCAGGAGACCTTGAGCTTCATTATATACTCGTTTAATACGTTAGCATATGCTAAGTGAATGCCCACTAGGGCTGTGACAGTTCTGAGGCTAATCATAAAAAGTCAAAAAGTGGGCAGTGGCCCAGTTTCTGGAAATCCTGGCTCCTTCTCCAAAATAATCAGAGTAATCCTCTCACTTATTAGCCTATGAAATTACCCAGCCCGTAGAAACTAACCACACCATCTTTCAAGCCTCTCTTGCCTTCCAAGATGGCCCACACTCTGTCTGTGGAGTGTGTTCCTCTCTAAATAAATCCACTGCTTATCTATCACTTTATTCTCCAGATTCCTTCATGTCTAAGCAAGAACTTTAAATTCACCAGAAATGCTGCTGCCCTGGCTTCCAGTTCTAACCCAGCCACTCACTTCCTGGGAGGCTTTTGACCCCACTCGCCCACCTAGAGAAGAAAGCACTGAAGTTAATTAACAAGTACCCAAGGTCCTTCCAGCTCTGGCTTTTGTGACCCCACATCTCTCCTTTCTCCTGACCTTTCCTCTCTCCTGGCATTTTAGAATGAAGCAACTACAGATAGGAGGATTTGTCCTGAAAATTTGCCTCTGGTTGGGGCATTGTTGTTGATCAGGGAGCCTCAAAGGAGTCTTAATGGAGGGCTGAGTCCTTTCCTTCCACAGGAGTCGTGTACACACCCCATTTTCGAACATGTTTTCCATCTGACATTTCAAGTAACTACCCCCACGTTGGTGCTTCTTCAAGTCAAGGTCTGTTTTGCACTCTTTGGAAGAAGCATAAACTGTGACAAATGGTCTCAGTTAGGCATATGGTGATGCATTGATTTCCTAGTTGCTGGGATATATTAACAAACTTATTGTCCCCAAATGTAAAAATAATGAACTTACTGCCAAGCGTGAAACACTGACAATGTGAAACAGATTAGATTTATTGGAACCTGGGAGACAATCCTTAATTTTTAGTTGAACACTGCCTTTTATTTCCATCCTAAGTGAATTCAACTGCCTTCCCCCTAAAAACTCGTTTTCACATAGCCGTAGTGGTTAGGAATTAAAATGTTTTTTTGTAAGTGGATGTATTGGTTAGAAATTGTGCTCAGCTATGACTAACAATGACACAGAACACAGTGGCTGAAACATAATGAAGACTGTTACCTCTCCTGCATCTTGAAGTCGGGAGGGAGATAGTTCAACCAAGTACAATGGCTCCAAGATACCTCCAATGGCCCAAGCCCCTTTATTTTTCCCCACCAGCTTTACTTCATGATTTCTAACTCTGAGGTTGTCTTCTTATTACAAAATGGCCACTGCATTGCCAAACCTTTCATCTGCATTCCAGGCAAAGAGAGAGAGGAATAAGAGGGGAAGGGCAAAGTGGCATCATGCTCATGATACCAGTCAAATCAGCTAAGAGGCCCACTCAACAACTTCTATTCATATTTCATTGGCTAGAACTTAACCAAATGTCTCCCCCATCTGCAGAGAAGTCTGGAAGGTGCAGTTTTTGCGGGTACATTGATATTCTCCCCCCACCCCCACCAAATCAGAGTTTCTTTAGAAAAGAAAAGGGAGAGAATGAATTTGGTGTAGTCAGCTGCCCTAGTGGGATTGTTTTTCCTTCTCAAATTAATACCTGTTTGTTAAGGTAAACTTAAAAACTCTGGAAACAGAAAAGAAAGATAATGATGGTTTTATTTCAACTACCCTAAGTGATCTCAGGTAGTATTTAGTGTAATTGCATGCTTGGTTTTTTTAACTAGTATTTATGTACTGCTGATTGCATTTTTCCAAGTGTAAAAGGACTATCTATCCTTTAGGGAAAATTTGAGCAAAGTATGGAAAATAAAATAGGAATCACCCATAACACAGAGATAATCACTACACTATTTTGCTGCATTTTCTTCCACTTTTATGTATATTTTTCATATTAATAATCAGAGTGTGTGTATGAATAAGGTGGTATCTTTCTTTTGCTTTCTAAATAAGAGAATTTACATATGACCCTACTGAGTGTCTCCCTTTTAATGGCATTCCAAATTGTGGTTGCTAAGCTGTTTGGAAGGTGCTTAAGGTAGGAGAGAATGAATAGCACAGACTGGTTTTCTCGAGCTCTGCTTCTGGAAGGCCATACGGCAAATTTGGCTTACTTCTCACTCTCATTCTAAGACTGTGTCATATGCTGTCTTTTCTGTATTTTTCCTTCTTAATAAATGTCAAGTGTGCATGCCAAGAGTTAACATGATTCTTCAGGGAACATGAGCTGTCATGCCTGTTCTTACTGCATAGCTCACAGAAGTAGATATCGCTCTAACTTGTAAATCATAGACTCTCATGGCCCCAGTCCCAAACCCTAGTGCAACAGTACAGAAAAGCAGAAAGGAAAAGTGCCCTGCTCAAGGTCACATGGCACAGTCAGTACCAAAACCCAGGCCTCCCAAATACCTTTCTAGTGATTTTCCAATCTACTTGAGATGCTTTGGATGGTGCAACTGATTGTTAAACTCCAAAGATGTTATGAGTCACAAAAAATACACAATCAAATAGAGCCAGTTGCTAAACGCACTAACTTTAAAATAACTTTAAAGAGTTTAGTAACTTGCTTAAAGTGACAATTCTCAGATGGGCTATTCCATTTCATACACCTGAATTTTCAGAGAAAAATACACACTTTACAGTTTTTCCATCCATTGTTCACTTTCTATGAGTTAAAATCTTGCTAAGTGACAGAGTTGTGCTACAGATAATAGAATTTACAGCCTGGTCAGAGAGATGAGAGAGACATGAGCCAATATGGCACATTCATACAACAGAATGTCATGCAGCTGTGAAAGGGAATGAGGTCAATCTGTGGGAACCGCCATGGGAAAGTGGCCATCATGTATCATTAGAAGGAAAATGCCGATGGCAGAGGAGTTTGATTGTATATGTAGCATGATCGCTTCTGTGTTTAAAAAACAAAGTACATTTACACATGTTATGTATGCTTAGACAATATCTAGACAAATACACACAAACTTTTAACAGTGGTTATTCAATTGAGTGGGATTTTAAGATGGGGAAATAGCTTTGTATTTACTTGCTTTTACTCACACACTTCTAGATTTTGTGTTGTTTTTTTTTTAATCGTTTTTGGTGTTTTATTCAGTTTTGGGTTTTTGTTTTTTCTTGATTTTTGTTTTTGTTTGTTTGCTCTGCTGGGTCTTCCTTGTGGCACACAGGCTCCTTGTTGCCATGCTTGGCCTGTTTTTTCCTCTGGTTGCAGGGGTTGGGGCCTACTCTCTGGTTTCGGCTGCCTGGGCTTCTCATTGTGGTGGCTCCTCTTGTTGTGGAGCATGGCTTCTAGGGCACACAGGCTAAGTAGTTACGGACCACAGGCTTAGTTAGCCTGCAGCGTGTGAGATCTTCATTTCCAAGGGAATCAAGGATCCCCTTGATCAAGGGTTTGATCAAGGGATCAAACCCACGTCCCTTGGGTTGGCAGGCCGATTGTTAACTTGTGGATCACCAGGGAAGTCCCACACATACTTCTGTTTTTAAAATACAATTATGTATAATCAGTTTTCCCATCATATGTTCTGAATAATTTTAGTAATTACCACACGGAAATTTTGACAATTAAGTGAATTGCTATGAATAAAATGCTTAGAACATTGTCAGGCACATACTAAGAGCTCAATAAACATTAGCTATTATGATGATGTTGGGGTGGGGGTGGAGATGAGTGCTCACACGCTCTTGCTGAGCATATACATATATACGGGCTATTTGTAGGGCAACTTCACCAGAGGCATACACCAAAAGCCTTTAAAATTTGAGAGCATCTTAACCCAGCAGTTCTACTTTCATAAAGTCCTCCTATGGAAACATTTGAGTAAATATATAACAAAGATGAATAAGGAGCAAAATGTTGGCAACAAGCTAAATGTTCAAAAGCAGAAATGGTTTAACAAATTATGGTGCATCACTGAGATGACCCCGAGGGATCAGATGCGGAGGGAGGTGGGACAGGGGTTCAGGATGGGGAACACATGTAAATCCATGGCTGATTCATGTCAATGTATGGCAAAAACCACTACAATATTATAAAGTAATTAGCCTCCAACTAGTAAAAATAATTGGGAAAAAAAAATTATGGCGCATCATTACAATGGAATGGTAGGCATTCATTGTAGCAGTGAATTTATTGACATGGTAATATATTAATGATATAATATTAAGTGAATAAAAACAAATTTCCAAATAGCATATACAATATGGTTTCATTACGGTACAAAAATTATACATATGTCTGCCTAAAAGTACATGTACTTAAGTATTATTAGTTTGATGCAAAGGTAACTGTGTGTGGTTTTGGACCATGAATTTTAAATCATTATAACTAGGCTCAAACACATCTTTATTAATCAAAGTAGGAACCATTACAATTTTTCCAATGAGAAATGTTTGTTTATTCCCATAGGGTAAAAATCTGTGTTTTGAGATCCTGGAAAGCATTTTCTGCCTACTGTTGGTTGTGGAAGCATTTTTCCTCCTAAAAGTTGTCGAGATGCTTGAAGAAATGGTAGTTGGTTGGTGAGAGTTCAGGTGAATGTGATGGATGAGGCAAAACTTTGTATCCCAATTCATTCAACTTCTGAAGCATTGGTTGTGCAACATGCAGTCAGGCTCTGTTGTGGAGAATAACTGAGCCCTTTCTATTGACCAATGCAGGCATTATAGTTTTCAGTGCATCTCATGGATTTACGGGCTTCCCTGGTGGATCAGACGGTAAAACGTCTGCCTGCAATGTGGGAGATCTGGGTTCGATCCCTGGGTCAGGAAGATTCCCCTGGAGAAGGAAATGGCAACCCACTCCATATGGGCATCTGAGTTAAATTCACCCATTCCAGTTCGTCTTAGTTCGCTGATTCCTAAAATGTCGACGTTCACTGTTTGACCACTTCCAATTTGCCTTGATTCATGGACCTAACATTCCAGGTTAGGAATGTAAATATTGCTCTTTACAGCATCAGACCTTGCTTCCATCACCAGTCACATCCACAACTGGGTGTTATTTTTGCTTTGGCTCTGTCCCTTCATTCTTTCTGGAATTATTTCTCCACTGATCTCCAGTAGAATATTGGACACCTACTGACCTGGGGAGTTCATCTTTCAGTGTCCTAACTTTTTGCCTTTTCATACTGTTCATGGGGTTCTCAAGGCAAGAATACTGAAGTGTTTGCCATTCCCTGTTTACCTAAAATACTTCTCAGATGTAGTGGTTTCAGTGGGATCCAGAAAGCTGTAGTGGATCAGATGGGCAGCAGACCACCAAAGAGTGACTGTGATTCTTTTTTACGATGCAAGTTTGGCTTTGGGAAGTGCTTTGAAGTTTCTTCTCAGTCCCGCCACTGAGCTAATCATCGCCAGTTGTCGTATAAAATCCACTTTTAGAACGGTCGACATTGAGTTCTTCAGCAACTTCTCGTGTAGTTGTAAGAGGATCAGCTTCAATGATCCTCTCATTTGGTCATTGTCAAGTTCCTATGGCCTGCCACTACCCTCCTCATCTTCAAGGCTCTCGTCTCTTTTGCAAAACTTCTTGAATCACCACTACACTGCATATTCGTTAGTAGTTCCTGGGCCAAATGTGTTATTGATGCTGCGGGTTGTCTCCACCACTTTATGACCCATTTTGAACTCGAATGAGAAAATTGCTCGAATTTGCTTCCTGTCTAACATTTCCCTAGTCTAAAATAAATATAAAATAAATAGAAAGTAAAAAACCATCAGCAAAAATATATACATAAAGTGAGAATTGTGCGTTAAAATGATGCATAACCACATTTATTCAAGAATATACTTCAATATCAAACAGTAAAATTCAACAACACAAAACTTCTATTACTTTTGCACCAACGTAATATTAGTTTTGCACCTGGGAAATTGTGAAAATTTTCTTCTTTGTGTTTAGATGTATTTTTCCATTTTACTACAGTGAATTTCAGTCATTGTAGTTTTTCAGTTGCTAAGCCGTGTCCAACTCTTTGGGAGCCCCATGGACAGAAAGGTGTTGAGGGAGCATTTCATAATGCAGCCCCCACGCTCACAGATGGGCATGGGGCCACCTCTGCCTGGTGGCCAGATAAGATGCAAGTTCTTCCGGCCTCCAAGAGTCAGAGAGGCATGTTTTTGCAGTCTTCACTGCAGACTCAGCAGACGTAGAACTTGTATCCTTGTCTGACTCAGGAGATAGACTTTTGAATGTTATTTGAATACCAAAAGAAGCAAATAGGTGAGCAAGATTGGACCATGTCACTGCAATCAGAAAACTCAATTTTTATGATGACCATTCTTCTACTTTTGCCTGGTACAGTTTATGTCTTTTGTCCCAGCATAATTATGAATAACACCCTTCTGTTCTTGGTCACCCTACCCACTTGGAGTTCATTCACTTGTTTCATTATTTACTTTTATCTGTTCTTCTAGCTGCTGTATTTCCTATACATTGAAGTTAGTTAAAGGCTTGTTCAAGTAAAACTTTTTTGGCGAGAGTTCTTCATTAAAGGTTCTGTTTGCTGTATATTGCCTCATGTCAAGAGATACACAATATCTGGTTGTCTCACTTTTAGTGAGAAGCAAATTGATGAGTGGATCCACGTGGTGTTCACACAGTCAAGCCATCATAAAGTTCTCCATCAACCTTTCATCTCATGGTTTCATTCATTGCTGATCATTGCCTGCATGATTGCATTGTTCAGTCACTAAGTCATGCATTAGAAGTTAGAAATTATTCTAGCTCTATCACTTCTTCCACAATTATTGACTGGAATTCTTTTGCAAAGAAGTATATCTCAACCAACAAGGACCTACTGTATAGCACATGGAACTCTGTTCAGTGTTACATGGTAGCCTTGATGAGAGGCAAGTTTGGGGGAGAATGAATACATGTATATGCACAACTGAGTCCCTTCACTATTCACCTAAAACCAACACAACATTGATGATCAGCTATACTTCAATAAAAAAATAAAAATTAAAAATTTAAGACAAGAAGAGAAAAAAAAAAGAAGCATATTCTTTATTGGTTAGGGCTGGGTTACTTTCAGTACAGTTTATAAAGGAAGGACAGAATAAATACTGAACTCTTTCCTTGTGATGATCAATTTTCAGAGTAAGGAGTTGAAACTCTTCCAATGCTGCCCACAGTTTTTTGGGTATTGTTGTTGTTGTTGTTGAAGTTTTTTGAGTGTTTGCTTTCAAAAGGGAAGATTTATATTTCATTTTTTAAATGTTTGTGTCATTATGAATTCATTGAGTTCTTCTATGCTAAATCTAAACATATTTATAAAACTAGGTATCTTCATAAATTAGAAATTGTCAGTATTAGGGTTCTCCAGAGAAATAGAACTAGTGAATAGTCTGTGTGTATATACAGATACACACACACACACATACTGTATATGTATGTATGTAGAGCAAGAAAGAGATTTACTCTAAGGAGTTTCCTCACACAGCTGTGGGCCTGGCAAGTTTAAAATTTGCAGAGCAGGCAGGCTGACTGAAGAGCCAGAAATGAGCCAATGTTACAACTCAAGTTTAAGGCTTCTGGAGGCAAGATCCTCTCTTAGGGAAACCTCTTCTTCTCTTAAGGCTATCAATTGATTAGATGAATCTCATCTACATTATGGGAGTTAATATGTTCTATACCAAGCCAACTGACTTAAACATTGATCTGATCTAAAAACACATGCCTTCACAGCAATATCTAAACTAATGTCTGACCAAATACCTGGGCACCATAGCCTACCTAGTCAAGTTGACACATAAAATTAACCATCATATCACCTCTATGAAAAAAAGCATTAGCAATATAAGTTAGGACATGCAAAATGAGTGGTAGAAGCAATGCTTACTGTGGGTGTTCACAGATGCAGAAGAACACTGGGGCTGAACCAAACAAGAAACATTTGGACTAGTCACTGCTGGGTGTTCTACTGGCTTAGGTGCCAGACTGAGAGCTGGCAAGAATGGCACTGGTTGTAGCACTGCTCACGTAGCTTCTCTTCTGTAATTTAGATTAGTTCACTGAGATTCAGAGTCTTCACCTGAAAATTACAGATCGTAACATCTGTCCTACCTGCCATTACAATTTGTCATTACAGCCAAAAGAAATTATGTTTATTACCCTTATGGCAGAGAGTGAAGAGGAGCTAAAGAGCCTCTGATGAAAGTGAAGGAGGAAAGGGAAAACGTTGGCTTAAAGCTCAACATTCAGAAAACTAAGATCATGGCATCTGGTCCCATCACTGCAGGCAAATAGATGGGGAAACAGTGGAAACAGTGTCAGACCTTATTTTGGGGGGCTCCAAAATCACTGCAGATGGTGATTGCAGCCATGAAATTAAAAGACACTTACTCCTTGGAAAGAAAGTTATGACCAACCTAGACAGCATATTAAAAAGCAGAGATATTACTTTGCCAACAAAGGTCTGTCTAGTCAAGGCTATGGTTTTTCCAGTGGTCATGTATGGATGTGAGTTGGACTGTGAAGAAAGCTGAGTGCCAAAGAATTGATGCTTTTGAACTATGGTGTTGGAGAAGACTCTTGAGAGTCCCTTGGACTGCAAGGAGATCCAATCAGTCCATCCTAAAGATCAGTCCTGGGTGTTCATTGGAAGGACTGATGCTGAAGCTGAAACTCCAACACTTTGGCAACCTCATGCGAAGAGTTGACTCATTGGAAAAGACCCTGATGCTGGGAGGGATTGGGGGCAGAAGGAGAAGGGGACAACAGAGGATGAAATGGCTGGATGGCATCAATGACTCAATGGACATGAGTTTGAGTAAACTCCGGGAGTTGGTGATGGACAGGGAGGCCTGGCGTGCTGCGGTCCATGGGGTCGCAAAGAGTCGCACACGACTGAGTGACTGAACTGAAAGCACTTTGGAAACTCTTTGTTATGCAAATATAAGGTATTATTAGACTGCTTTTGTTAACAGCCAAGGGATCACAGAGTGTCTAGCAAGTGTGCTTTAAAGCTGCAGCCATTAAATGGAAAAAAAAATAATAAAGCTGCAGCCATAAGTACAAGGCCACAATATGATGATAATCAATGACTTTCTCTGTGTTTGAGACAGACCACCATTCAGCCCCATACTTTAAGAAAAGAGAAAGCTGATACTTCCCTAAAGGTAAAAGAATCAGTGTACTAATTTTCCATATTAATACCTCTCTCTGTAAATTCATGTTTCCCCTAGAGTCCCTGATTTATTTCTGTAAGACAGCAATGTAGCATTGACAAATGCAAATGACACATATCTGGCTGGCTTGATTCATTCATTTATTTACTCGATAAGCATTTATCAAATGCCTAGTATTTGTGAAACACTATGCCAAGTGCTTTTGGAGACACGGAAATGAATCAAATCCAGATTCTGTCCTGAAGCAATTTACAAGTTCTTAAGAGGAAGAAGCCATAATTTAAAAACAAAGTGCTGCAATATAGAAATTGAAATGTACAATGAGAGAGATTAGTAACATACCATGGAAATTCAGAGAAGGAGAGATCAGTTTCAACTGAAAATTCCAGACAGCGTCTTGGAGGAGGTAGCACTGAGCTAGACTGAGGAATAGAAATAGATCTGTGCCTGGGTGGGTGGGTGGACAGGGGCTTCCCAGGTGGCTGAGTGGTAAAGAGTCTGCCTGCCAGTGTGAGAGATGGGAGAGATTCAGATTTGATTCCTAGGTCCAGAAAATCCTACCTAGGAATCCAAAGATCCAACCTAGGAATCCAAGTAGGAAATGGCCACCTGCTCCAGTATTCTTGCCTGGGAAGTCCCATAGACATAGGATCCTGGCAGACTATAGTCCACAGTGTCACAAAATCAGAACGACTGAGCACCGGAGCATGCATGCACGCACGGGTGGCCAAGATGGAGCAGACGGTATGCAGGTGTGCTAGGGAACACAGGGTTCTCAAAGGGAAGAGGCAGGAAGGCTGTCTGGACATGTGCTGCACGTGAGGCATTTTATAAATTCTTTACTGCTAACTTCCTGCTCTATACTTCTGGAGAGGATCTTAAGATTCCTCTAAAGAGGGCAAAAAGACTTCCTCTGTCTAGCCCACCAACTTCTATTAACAGGCAACAGTAGGTCCTATCTGGTCAGTCAGCTCAATTGTGAAGGTTATTGTCAAAACAGTACTTAATACATTACAATTTTATTATGATTATGACACTTTCCAGTTCTAAAACAATGTGATTCCAGTGATTCTCAGAAACCAAATCTTCTCTGAAGGCTTTTAACATTTTAGATATACATCTTTCCTAGCTAGAGTACCCATGTCCGTGTTTCTCCAGCCTAAAATACAGAACTTAATTTAGCCGCCGTGATGATTCAGAGTCAACCTCGGAATCAGAAAGGATCAGACTGCTGTATCACAGCATTGCCAGGCTCCATGGAGGCACAAGGGATTATTATCCCTAAACTCTGGCTCCAAATTGCTTTGTTATCATTTTTTTCTTTCTCTCTCTCTCTCTTTTTTTTTCTGCCTTTTTGCTGAGGATACAACACTCAGATTTGGATGGTCTCAGCATCCCACCTATCTCATCCCATGTTTGTTCTGTTTGCTGTTTCTATTCTACATGAGGCTTAGTGGTCAGATCACCAAGCTCTGTTAGAATTACACATAGAGTAAGAGTAAATAAGCTCTGAGTAAGGGTCTAAGAGGATTACCTACATGTAAAGTATCTTGAGACTTAGTGCCATCTGGTCTGGCCATTTAATTAAAGGGGTGTGTGAGAGAGAGAGGGAGAGGGAAGCAGAGACAGAGAAAGAAAATGGATGTTTGTATGCATGTGCACATGAATGTGTTTTTCCTTACCATCGTTTATTGTGATTGTGTGACAAGCTAAGTTCAGTATAAGTGAAATACTACAGTCTATAATTTGCCAAAAGAAATTGAGAAGCATTGAAAAATCTGAGAAGAAATTTTGTAACATTTCATATAAGAGATATGCCCCTGCTATTACACAGACTCTGTGATGATTATAAGGTAGTGCAAGGAGCAACCATTATCTCTGAGAAACAGCAGTTATGTGGCTAGTCCAAATTATCACTGGAAATTGAAAGAAAATGATGAATAGACCTCAGGTCTCCAGCTCCCAAACCAGAGTTCTTTCAACTACTGTGAAATGCTACCCACACAATATTTATTATTAGAAATCAAAGGAAATCTTGCACCTCTGTGCTTTTAAACTACATGGATTGGGGGGATTTAACCAAAAGATGTGAGTTATACATCCCAAAAATCCATTCAAAGAGCAAGCTAAGCAGAAATACCTGAAAAGCTTCTTTAAAATATGGATGCTCAGGTCCCATTATTGAGTCTATTTTAGCAGATCTGGGATTGAGACCAGAAGTTTGGGAGAGGTTTTCACCCTTACATCTAACTCCATAAGAACTACAATACCATTATTCCAGTGGGTTTTGATTTTATGAGAAACCCAAACTGTCTTTGTGTTCCCAACCATTTAGTTCTCAGGCCCGGGGTTTATATAGTCTGCAGGTCATTGTTCTTTTCACAGCACATCCTTCTTCCTGCCCCTGCCTTTCCTGTGCAGCTCACTGTGTGCTTCTCAGCCCCTTCACCCGTGCTGAAGCCAAAACAACAGAATATCTAGGCAGGCGCGAGATCCCACCCACTTTCCTTCTGTTCTCCCTCTGCTTGCGGTGCTCAGCTGGACACGGTGACGAGGCTACTACAGGACATTCCCACTAGCCAGGCCCTGCCCCACAGGAAAAGTTAAGAAGTTTCCAGCAATGATCATGTTTTTGAAAGAAGGGTCAAAAGGTCGAGGGTAAGGTTTATAGTAAAAATTATGTCAGTGATTGAGCTGGGAACTCAAAGTATATGACGGGGTTGAAGTCCCACCTGCTGGCGCATGCACCTTATTCCTTTGCAGTGTCTCTTAAGACACCTTTGTGGAAGGACTCAGCCACCTTGGAAGTTCAAAAACCACAGGGTTAAATGTTCATTGGTGATGTTGCTGCTTTCAACCCCTCCCCACAATGTCTTTATCTGATCTTGAGTCTGGGAAGGAGAATGGAACCTCTCTACAGTAAAAAGGAAGCCCACAGGCCAGTTCTCCAGGTCCCGCAGACCCGCGGGCAGCCGCCTTCTCTGTGGTTTCTTCTGAATTCTAACCTGCTCCATTTCCCCGAAGAGAGGGTACTCTCTGTGCCCAGTGGAACAGCAGGATCCGCACATTATTCCCAGACCTTGAGTCAATTGCAGATCCTGCACTAACATCAGGGAACAGAGACTTCCTGGTCTTCTGATGCATAGACAAAGCTCCCAGCCAGTGTTCCCACAGGATTCTGTATCCGTACAACACTCGAAGGTGTATGAACAGAACTGACCTTCTCCATAGCATTGCTTAGAACCACAGGCAAGCATTCGGATCCTTGCAACATCTAGATGTATATACAGATCACATTCTGGCACAAATCTGCTTGTGTGCCAGTGTAATCCATTGGCTGGGAGTAAGACCCTACACTTACTATGCTGATTTTGAACCCAGTTTTGCCTCTTGCTACTTGTACAAACTGGACAAATTACTTCTCAGCCTTAGTTTCATTCTATAGTAAGTTGGGTTAATAGTATTCCCATGTAACTTTAAATGAAGTGATATGCACAAAAACACCTATTCCAGTATATACTCTTGGTAAAAGTAACATCCTCACCAATGAATATTTAACCCAGTGGTTTTTGAACTTCCAAGGTGGCTGAGAACTTCCAAAAAGATGTTTTCAAAGACGCTACAAAAGAATAAGGCAGATGCATCAGGCATGATGGGCTTCCCAGCTAACCCATTTCAAGCAGAATCAGTTCAGTTCAGTTCAGTCGCCCAGTCGTGTGCAACTCTTTGCAGCTCCATGGACTGCAGCACGCCAGGCTTCCCTGTCCATCACCAACTCCCGGGACTTGCTCAGACTGATGTCCATTGAGTCGGTGATGCCATCCAACCACCTCATCCTCTGTCATCCCCTTCTCCTTCTGCCTTCAATCTTTCCCAGCATCAGGGGCTTTTCTAATGAGGCAGTTCTTTGCATCAGGTGGCTAAAGTATGGGAGCTTCAGCATCAGTCCTTCCAATAAATATTCAGGGTTGATTTCCTTTAGAATTGACTGGTTTGATCTCCTTGCTGTCCAAGGGACTCTCAAGAGTATTTCCCAACACCACAGTTCAAAAGCATCAATTCGGCCTCTTCAATAAATGGTGCTGGGAACACTGGACTGCTACTTGTAAAAGAATGAAATTAGAACACTTCCTAACACTATACACAAAGATAAGCTCAAAATCGATTAAAGATCTAAATGTAAGACCAGAAACTATCAAACTCTTAGAGGAAAATGTAGGCAGAACACTCAAGGACATAAATCAAAGCAAGATCTCTATGACCTACCTCCTAGACTAATGGAAATAAAAACAAAAGTTAACAAGTGGGACCTGATTAAACTTAAAAGTTTTTGCACAGCAAAGGAAACTATAAGCAAGGTGAAAAGACAACCCTCAGAATGGGAGAAAATAATAGCAAATGAAACAACTGACAAAGGATTAATTTCCAAAATATACAAGCAGCTCATACAACTCAATACCAGAAAAACAAATGACCCAATCAAAAAATGGGAAAAAGACCTAAACAGACATTTCTCTAAAGAAGACATACAGGTGGCTAACAAACACATGAAAAGATACTCAACATAACTTATTATCAGAGAAATGCAAATCAAAACTACAATGAGATATCAACTCACATCAGTGAGAATGGCCATCGTCAAAAAGTCTACAAACAACAAATGCTGGAGAGGGTGGAGAAAAGGGAACACTCTTGCACTGTTGGTGGGAATGTAAGTTGATACAGCCACTGTGGAAGATTGTATGGAAATTCCTAGGAATAAAACTACCATATGACCCAGCAATCCCACTCCTATACATATACACTGAGGAAACCAAAATTGAAAAAGACACATGTATCCCATTGTTCCTTGCAGCACTATTTACAATAGCTAGAATATGGAAGCAACCTAGATGTCCATCGACAGATAAATGGATAAAGAGGTCGTGGTACATATACACAATGGAATATTACTCAGCCATGAAAAGGAACACATTTGAGTCAGTTCTAATGAGGTGGATGAACCTAGAACCTCTTATACAGAGTGAAGTAAGTCAGAAAGAGAAAGATAAATATCATATTCTAATGCATATGTATGGAATCTCGAAAAATGGTACTGAAGAATTTATTTACAAGGCAGCAATGGAGAAACAGACATAGAGAATAGACTTATGGTCACAGGGAGAGGGGAGGAGAGGGTGAGATGTATGGAAAGAGTAACATGGAAACTTATATTACCATATGTAAATAGATAGCCAACGGGAATTTGCTGTGTGTCTCAGGAAACTCAAACAGGGGCTCTGTGTAAATCTACAGGGGTGGGATGGGGCGGGAGATGGGGGAGAGGTTCAAAAGGGAGGGGACATATGTATACCTATGGCTGATTCATGTTGAGGTTTGACAGAAAACAACAGAATTCTGTAAAGCAATTATCCCTCAATAAAAAAATAAATAATTTTTTTTTATAAAACATCAATTCTTTGGTGCTCAACATTTTTTATGGCTGAAATATGTTTTATATATTAGCCTCATTTGTAAGCTTCTATTTGAAAAAGGAATTCCATGCTAAGAAACATTCTTGAAAAGAGCTTTTCTATCCTCCTGAATTTATCTACTATCATTCTTAAACTCTTTTGGGTAACTGGGGACCTGAGGCCTAGTTTTTGAGGCTGAATAAAATCTGAGGGATACGCTCCCCCTATAATAAGCTTCCAGCACAGCTGGTTGGTCTCTGTCTCATTCCTTTATCGAGATGGTAAAGGGACCAATGTATCAGGTACCCTTGATACAAAACTGTACTCTTCTCTGAGGAAAGGATCACATATTCAGTTAAGTTTGGTGATTCAGGTCACCAGGGGTGGAAGGAAAATGCCATTCAGACCCCTGAACTGTGGGGAGAGGAACCCCAGCCAACTCTACCACTCCCCACCTTTAGGTGACTCATGCCTGAGCACTTATTATATGAATACTCAGAGAGAGCCCAAGTTCTTTGGGGGAAATGCAAAGGAAAGGAATAGGAAAAACATTGTTGACTGACTACTTGATGAACATTTCCCACCCAAACCTTACCTTTTATTTGCTTCATTGACCTAAAACAAACAGGCCAGAAATCTCCCCAGCAAAGATGAGTTTTCTCAGAGTCAGCAGAGAATTGCAATTTGGGATCTGCAACCAGGGCGAGCCACATGTGAGTCCCCACAGCACAATGGAAGGAACATGCTTTTACAGAGAAGGAAAGGATGGTGGGAGGCTGTAGTGAGCAAAGAGCCCATAAGTGAGTCCTCACCAAGACAGAATAGTCTTTCTTCCCCTCTTTGGGCTCTGCTGTCATCTGGGGTCCTTTACTGGTCTCCCAGCTCTCTTTAACTGAGGTTTCAGCATATTAACTTTTTTATAGCTGGCAGGGCCCATGTCTCATTGTTGAGAGTAAAAATATCAGACATCCGCTTCCCCAGCCTTTCTTGTACTGAGGACATGGGAATGTGGCCCACCCCTTCTGGGAGCTTGGGGAAAGGGCTTTCCTCTCTCTAAAAATCAGTGATATGTCTGTGAAAATGCCCTTCTCCTTCACCATTTGCCAGACACTTGAAAAATGTATCCTCAAAACAACCTCATGAGGTGGTTAGTAATATAGTCCTGATTTTACAGATGAGGAAACAAGGCTTAGAGAGATGAATAACTTGACAGAGATCATATCTAATAGAGGGCAGGGCCAAGGTTTGAACACAGGTATCCATGGCGCCTATCATAGGTTGAATTGCATGCCTCCCAAAAGTTATGTTAAGGTCTGAATCCCTACTATCTAAGCTTATGATCTTATATAGAAATATGATCTTAATAGAGGTAATCAAGTCAAAATAAGCTCATTAGAGTGGACCCTAATCCAGCATGACTAATATCCTTATAAGAAGGGAAACTTTGAACACAGAGGGTGACAACATAAAGGGAAGATGATGAGGAGACCCACAGAGATCTGATAGCCACATGGCTGGAATGATATGTCTGATAGCAAACCCCAGAAGATAAAAGAGGTAAGAAGAGATCCTGTCCTAGAGCCATCAGAGAGAGCATGGCCGGGATGACCCCTTAGCCACTAGACTTCCAGCCGCTTCAGACTTCCAGCCGCTAGAAATATGAAACAATAAACGTCTGTTGTATCAAGCCACCCAGGTTTGGGTACTTCGTTACAGCAACTCTAAGAAACAAATAGAACTCCCAAACCCTTATACACCTTCTTAAAATGCTCCCTGAAAGCATGCAAATTTAGACATGTAGCTGGGAACATTGCTAGAATAGTGGAGATGATCCTGGAAAATAGTAGTATCTTCTTGAAGGCACAAAGATAGGGCCATGCAAATCACATGCTAGCTCAGTCAGAGCGCCAAACTACAGTGGAGAGCAAGATGAACTCAATCTGCATTTGTCAAACTATAAATATGGTCATAGGTGCTTCACCCACAAGGCTCCCAACACCCTAAAAGGTTGGCATCTCTACCTGCAACAGGTGATGGAACTGGCTGACCCCAAATCCCACAGCTGATAAAGGCAAGCAAGCCCTTAAACGCAGAGCTTCTGACAAGCCCCACTGTTCTTTCTGCCCACTGAACCATCTTCAGGGACGCTGTCGCAGGAGGCAGGCAGATATGAGAAAGAACACTTGTGAAAGTACAGCATTTGTCTTATATGTTGCACTTCTTTGGCTCCTGAGGAATGGGGAGTAGGTTTTTGGTTTAGATTTTTGTTTTTTAAGACTTAAATTGGCCAGTGTGGTCAGTTGCAGTTCCTCCCTTTGCTGTCTCAGAAAACCCAAGGGTATCTCCCTGATGACCTCATTTCCCGCTTCTGTTACTGCGCATTGTCATGCAGTAGAGCTAATAATTGCAACTAATTAACTTGAGAATTGTCTTGAGATAAAAACAAAAGTGCTTACATTACAGAATTCAGTAGCTTGAATGTAGGCAGTACTTGTCCCTTAAGGAAATCCCTGAAATTTGGCTTCCAGCCATTGGCACCTCTGACATCATCAAGACTGTGATCTCGAGACTATTGATTTTCACTTGAGCAGATCTGTGGGTGCTTCCTCTACTACCTTGAAGAATTACCTACATGAAAGTCCTCACTTTCTTTCCACATACTAGGGATGCAAAGATGCATTAAAAATGTATCATGGATCTATCACCACACATTGTCCAACTGATGGTAACTCAGAAATGAAAAAAATAGAAAGTGATGAGTCAATCTACAGGTTCCAAGATGGTGAACTCCAAGAGGAATGAAATACAGCATCTGGAATTGCCTTTCTTCACCCTTCCAGAATGAGGGATTTTTGCAAATTCCTTTGTGTCCCATTTCTCACGGAAACCTGCCTGATACAACCTCAGGCCTCCATACCTCACACCTAAAGCTCTCCACACACTGGCCCTAACTTCACTCCAACCAGACTCCAACCACCCTTCTACGTGAAACATCCATTCGACCCCTATACTCCAAAGTATGTTTTGCACTTTTTTTTTAATCTTCCTGTCCTCCTTGCTCCCAGGACCTTGCCACCAGAATCCCATCACAGTCAAATGTAGGTACAAACGGACCCATCCTCCAGTCCAAAGGGTCTCAATTTCCTGCGCAGGTACTGACTTTATCAGAAACACCTGAAGTACTTAGAGATTCCTGAGCCCTGATCCCAGATGATTCTGAGACACAGCCAAGTTTGAGAACCTAAAAGCCCAAACTCACTCAAAATAAGACTCCCCTCTGTACCGTCCTAAGGCATGGAAGTCAGCACTTGCCTGAACATTCTGGTATGATCTTGAATTGCATTTTTTAACAGTGCTATTTGTTAAAATTTTCTGCCATATGTTTAATACAGTATCATCTTCTCTGCAAATCCTACTATTTGACCTAATTCTGTCATGAGAATCATACAAAATAAATCCAATAACTCTTCCTAATAGCAGGTGTTCAAATGTCTAAAGATAGATCTCACCTCCTTTCACTTCCCTCATCCTTTCCCCATCAAGTCTTTAATTTTCTGGCTAAACAATTCTAATTCCTTCAAATATAGATCATAGTTTATCATCATCCTCATCATTCTTGCCATAGCTCCATGAGACAGGTACCGTTATTTCCATTGCCTACATTGAAGAAACTGAGGTTATGAGAGGTTAAGTAACTTCCCCAAAGTTGCACAGTAAGTGTCGGAGCTTGGACCTGAGCAGATCTGTCTGATTGCAAAGTGGATGGCCTTAACTGATATGCAGCCACCAACTTGTTCATTATTTTTTTGACAGTCTCCAATTTTAATGTCTCTCATTAGATGTGATATCCAGAATGGGATGCAGTGTTTGTGAACGTGTCTGCCTAGCATAGAATACAGAGTTCTCTTACTGCCCCACTGCAAGCTGCTGTTAATACAGGCCAAGATGATCTTAGTATTTCCTGGCAGTTCTATCACATGATTCACTGATATCAAAATTCACATGGACTATTGTAAAATCAGGTATTATTTCCATTGCATTAATTGCCTATAATGGGATTCCTCTCCCCATCTAGTGCATTTAGGGAGGGCTTGGATTGGGACCCTCATTCCATTTTTCAGTGCCCCTGCCCCCTGGGCTGGAGGGCTGTTCCTTCTTTGGTCCCCAACTAAGGAGAAAATTTTCTCCAGAAAAAAAAAATTGCCTATTATAAGTAAATCAAAGAACTATGGACCAGAAATGCAGGTGTGGATACAGTGTAAGATAAGGCACACCCTGCTCTCAAAGGAGCAAAGAAAAGAAAGAGGGGGTGGGAGTAGAAGAGATGATAGAACTGGTGCCCAGCCACATCGCTGGTGTAATAAAACTATCAAGCACAGAGGTCTTAGGGAGACTCAATCCTTCTCCTGCCTTGTGACTAATGTTATTCTGTGGCTCTTTAACCTTTGGAGGCTGAGCAGAAAATTGTATCAGATGCTTAAAGCTACCACCCAATACGTCTTATCCTGTACCTGCAAATCTGATTTATTTTAAACCTTAGTTAAGGATTTTCCTTCCATCTGTACTTAATTGTACCTTATATATTTATCTTGGGAGTTTTGGTCCATCTTCCTAAATTTTAAAAGTGCTTAGTTTTGTTATTGAGCCTAATACTTCAAGGATCAGAATCTACAATGTCAGTGTTCCCAGCTCTGAACTTCCCACAAATTGAATGAACATGCCTGAGAAGTCATTGATAAAAGTGTTAAACAGAAATTGACCCCAAACGTGCAGCCTTGTGACAGAGATACAAGCTCAGGCTGTATCTCTGAGTGGGCTGGTCCGGCTTGTTCCTCCCTGTCTGCCCGGAACACAGCACAGGCCTCCATGTAAGAGTGGATACTCTCAAGCTTTGTATTGGGTTGGCCAAAATATTCATTCAGGCTTTTCTATAATATTTTATGGAAAAACTCGAAAAAAACTGTTTGGCCAACTCAGTAGAAATCAATCCATTAAGATCCTTCTCCAGTGTCAAACCAAAAAATATTAGAATATCTTTAACGGGAAAGGACCTTAAAAGTCATTTAACTCAACATTCTCTCTTCATGTTCCCAAAGAGGAACAATTATATACCTCAAATCATCTACTTAAAGGAGAAAAACAGATAAACAAAAAATGCTCAATAACCCCAGGCTTCTTATTTTCTAAAGCAGAACACCTCCCAACGCAGCAAGCAGCAGACTTACCAATCAATACTCCCCTATTATGTGTGTTGACCCCATAATTGCACTACCATCAAGCCTGAGGGGATCCTTGGAAGCCCCAATTAAGGCAGAAGAAAGAGCTTTTCCTTTTGACTTAGAGAGCAGATGTTCCTAGGTGAATTCAAATAAAACTCCAGCCCTTTGGGTAATAAATTTGTCGTCGTAAGGGAAAGACTCTTAACAGAGAGATCCAGAAAGTAGCTCTGGGGTTCTAGAAGAGAAAAAACAGTCTTCTATCATTACTTAGACACAGCAACTGGCCTCCAAAGACACTCTCTAGAGTCTTAGACCACATCAGAAGCCGGTGATCCCACAGGTCAAGTGCTGTATCTCTGGACCCGACCTATCCTGAACTCTGCTCTTCAAATCACAATGCATAATAAATGCTGTAGATTTTTGAGTCCCTACAAAACTCCCCAGGCCGGTGTTTTACATTCTTTACTTCTAATCTGCAGGACAACTCTGAATGCTGGCTCTCATTCACTCATTTTCCAGATAAGGAAATAAAGATCCAGAGAAGTTAAATAACTTTTCAAGATAATAAATGGAGAAGCCACTATGGAAACCCAAGCATATCCATCTAAGTCCAAGGTTCAGCTTAAGGCCATATGCTTTCCACAGCACCAACGTGCTTGCCCTCGAATCTGTCCTCGGTTATTTTGAGTTTGATCTCAACTAACCCCAAACAAGAGGGCAAGAGGAGGGTTAGTTCTGCTTTACCCTGAAAAGTGGGGATTTGGCCCCCACCAGAGGCTCTCTACAGCCTTTCCCGTCTGCTCTTCCAGACCATTCTCCAGTGGGTTCCCAATGTAGCCCACATTTGCAGCTTTCCTCCTCAGGAACTCTCTGCCCTGAAGTGTTCTATTAACCATATTACAGAATCAAAAACAATATGATTTCAAGGATACTCTTAACTCATTCAGTACTACCACTGTGAGGGAGATGTCTAGGGATTTTTTTCCTCATTATAGAAATGGGCCATAAAAATTCACAAGTTGTATGTTTCTGGACACTCAATGGAAGTTATTTGCTTAAACCACCTCATCTGTGATATTTTATCATAGAACCTCTAGCCAACTAACATAGCTGTGTAACTTCCACCATAATCAAGAGGCAGAATGCTTCCATCATTCTAAAAAGCTTTATCTTTGCAGTCAATCCTCTTCCCCACCTTCAGCCTCTGGCAGCCATTGCCCTCTTTTTGTTCCTATAATTTTACCTTTTCCAGAACGTTATATGAACAGAATCATACAATAGAGAACCTTTTGAATCTGGCTTTTTTTCACTTAGCATGATGCATTGTAATTCATCTGTGTTGCTGAATGGATAATTATTTCTTTTTGATGAAAATATTTTGAGAGTATGTGAGCAAAAGAAAAGAGAAAGAGAAGGAAGAGGAATAGGATGTTGGTTTTGAGGAATAAGGGGATGTTGAGTCAAGAATTAGGTATTTGAGAAATTGAGTGTACTCAAAATATCATACAAATAATTACTTTAGGTTTTTCCAAAATCTAATATGAATGAATCTCTCTCTCCTTGGTCTTAGGTCAGAGCTGAGATAATCATATTTCTCAGTCCTCAGTTTCCTATTACCATTAGTCTGTGCAAGGAGTCACTCCTTCTTAATTGTATTATGTTTCTCAATTTACTCTATACACCACTGCTGTTCTCCCCCCAAACTCTCTTCCTCTCTAATACACTTATTGTATGTGCTTAGGTGTGTGAGGATCTTTAAAATCGATAAAGTACTGATTTTTATACTCATGCGTTTTAAATGTAAGTAAAGGATGTCATGATATAGAGCTTGAAGTGTTCCTTTATCACTCAGCGCTGTTTTTAAGTTCTATCCATGATGAGTTAATGTGTAGCACTTTGTAAACTGTAAATAACTCTACAATACTTGCTACTACTACTTTTAAAAATGATAGTCATAATATTACTAGTAGTGGTAGTAATAAAAATAATTATTCAAGAAATATTTTTGAGCATTTACTTTGTTAAACTCTAGATATGGAGAACTATATTGGTTTTTTCTTTTTTTTAAAGACAAAGTTCTGGGATTTCCCCAATGGTCCAGTGCTTAAGAATTCACCTTCCAATATGGTGAATGTGGGTTTGATCCCTGGTCAAAGAATTATTAATAAGATCCCACATGACTCAGGGCAACTAAGCCTCTCGCCACAGCTAGAGAAGCATGGCAATGAAGACCCAGTGCAGTCAAAATAAAAAAGGTTCTAAATGTACTGATTTAAAAAAAGAAGAAGACACAGTTCCTTATGGAGAAATACAGAAAACAAGTAAGTCCATAATTAGCTGTACAAATATGATGGTACTAATCTCAAAATTGTGAAGAACTAAGTATTACGAGAGTTTCTAAGTGGAGGGCCCAACCACATCTTGAGACTAGGAACTGCTTCTCTGAGATGAGGGCACTTTAGCCAACTTTTTGCCCCTTAACTAGGGCTCCTATACACTTAAGTCACATATATTGTACATATACCAGATGGGTTTTTCATTTTCTTCAGAAAGGCAAGTTTGAACAAAAGAAATCTAGGACTGAGCTGCAGAAAATTGGCTCCAATGACTGCCAGACATGAGTGGCAGAGACGAGCCAAAGCTAGATGACCTAGAGATGGCAGAGCAACCCAGATGACTGAAGTCCAGAATCATCAATAATGGGCTATCACCTTCTTATTCTGTGTAAATACGTGTCATCACAATAGGCCTGCATCATCAAAAGAAATACTGAGTTCCTGCCATGCATGGTGGGTCAGAGGGCAGATCTGTTTGCTTGCTTCGATAGAGGTGAAATTAGAGAAAGCAAGTAACAGAACCCCTGGACACAGAATCAAGTCACTGCTCTCAGCTCCAGCTCCGAATTGCACCAAGAGGGAAAATCCAAGTTCAAAGCAAGGATTGAAGCCCCCCCTAAACTGACTAAACACTTTATATTGCATTGGTGGTGATGATTTAGTCACTAAGTTGTGTCCGACTCTTGCAACCCCAGGGACTATAGCCTGCCAGGCTCCTCTGTCCATGGAATTCTCTGGGCAAGAATACTGGAGTGGGTTGCCATTCCCTTCTCCAGGGGATCTTCCTGACCCAGGGATTGAACCCAGGTCTCCTTCATTGCAGGTAGATTCTTTGCTGACTGAGCTATGGAGGAAGTCCTTACACTGCATTATGTTCCATTTAATATGAAGTGGGAAGGAGGAACAAATAGGAAACAGTCTAAAGATGGGGAGCATATACAAGAGGGTAAATCAATTCAGATGGCATGCAAATCCCAACTCTCCATTCCCATTACTCTTAAGAACTGCTTGTGGGTTAATGGCATTTACAAATGTTTTCCCTTTGTGATAGATCCCGATAAAGAACTTGAGAACTGTCAACAGGATTTTGTTTTTAATGTAAGCCTGTGTAAATACTGTTCTTCATTTAGAGAGCAATTTTTTATTTTCTAGTAATGCAGATTTATGTGAAAAATTCCTGATTTATCCTCTCCCAATCTATTCCTACCCCATAAACTAATCTCTTAAAAATCGGTATTCTCGTGTTAAAGAAAAACCACTATATTATAACTGCTTGCTGATCTGCAATCCTCTGATAGGAAATCTGAAAATGCAAACTATTATGTAAGAATCATCAAAATGCCTGAGGTTTAAGAGTGTCTGAAAGACTAAAGGTCATGGTCTATTTTGAATGTATTCTGAAAGCCTCTCAATTTGCTTTATTTAATATGATGATATGGGTGGAGATTTAACACCAAAATAACTAAAAAGGAATGAAATTTCTCCTTAAACTCCAGAGTAAATTCAAATCATTATGTTTTATTCTCACTACCTTACTGTACAAATGATTCATTGCAAAAAATATTTATTGATCTTCCCTCCTTTATTCAAGAGAGAAACAAAAATTAACAAAACAAAGACCTAAAGAGCCATAGTTGGAACTTGCCTGGTGTTCTATGGTTAAGAATCCACCTTTCAATGCAGGGGATGCAAGTTTTGATCCCTGGTCTAGAAACTCATGCTATGGGGCCAACTAGTCCACAGGCCACAAGTAGAGCGCCCACATGCCTCAATGAACACCCCATGTGCTGCAACTCAGACCCAGGCGGTCAGTTCAGTCGCTCAGTCGTGTCTGACTCTTTGCGACTCCGTGGACTGCAGCATACCAGGCTTCCACGTCCATCACCAGCTCCCAAAGATAGCTCAACCTCATGTCCATCAAGTCGGTGATGCCATCCAACCATCTCATCCTCTTCTTCTTTTTTTTTTACATCTCATCCTCTTTTGTCCCCTTCTCCTCCTGCCTTCAGTCTTTCCCAGCATCAGGGTCTTTTCCAGTGAGTCAGTTCTTTGCACCAGGTGTCCAGAGTATTGGAGTTTCAGCTTGAGTATCAGTCCTTCCAATGAATATTCAGGACTGATTTCCTTTATGATGGACTGGTTGGATCTCCTTGCAGTCCAAGGGACTTTGAAGAGTCTTCTCCAAGCTCACAGTTCAAAAGCATCAATTCATTGGCACTCAGTTTTCTTTATAGTCCAACTCGCACATCCATACATGACTACTGGAAATACCATAGCTTTGACTGGATGGACCTTTGTTGGCAAAGTAATGTCTCTGCTTTTTAATATGCTGTCTAGGTTGGTCATAACTTTTCTTCTAAGGAGCAAGAGCCTTTCAATTTCATGGCTGCAGTCACCATCTGCAGTGATTTTGGAGCCTAAGAAAATAAACTCTGTCACTGTTTCCATTGTTTCCCTATCTGTTTGCCATGAAGTGATGGGACCAGATGCCATGATCTTAGTTTTCTGAATGTTGAGCTTTAAGCCAACTTCTTCACTCTCCTCTTTCACTTTTATCAAGAGGCTCTTTAGTTCTTCTTCACTTTCTGCCATAAGGGTGGTGTCATCTGCATATGTGAGGTTATTGATACTTCTCCCAGCAATTCTGATTCCAGTTTGTGCTTCTTCCAGCCTAGCATTTTTCATGAGGTACTCTGCATATAAGTTAAATAAGCAGGGTGACAATATACAGCCTTGACATACTCCTTTTCCTATTTGGAACCATTCTGTTGTTCCATGTCCAGTTCTAACTGTTACTTCTTGATCTGCATACAGATGTCTTAGGAAATCAAGAGATCAAGGAAGATCAGGAGATCAGGAATGGTATGGACCTAACAGAAGCAGAAGATATTAAGAAGAAGTGGCAAGAATACAGAGAAGAACTATACAAAAAAGATCAGCATGACCCAGATAACCACAATGGTGTGATCATTCACCTAGAGCCAGACATTCTGGAATGTGATGTCAAGTGGACCTTAAGAAGCATCACTATGAACAAAGCTAGTGGAGGTGATGGAATTCCACTTGAGCTATTTCCAATCCTAAAAGATGATGTTGAGAAAGTGCTCCACTCAATATGAGAGCAAATTTGGAAAACTCAGCAGTGACCACAGGACTGGAAAAGGTCAGTTTTCATTCCAATCCCAAAGAAAGGAAATCCCAAAGACTGTTCAAACTATTGCACAATTGCACTCATCTCACACTCTAGCAAAGTAATGCTCAGAATTCTCCAAGCCAAGCTTCAATAGTGTGTGAACCACAAACTTCCAGATGTTCAAGCTGGATTTATAAAAGGAAGAGGTACCAGAGATCAAATTGCCAACATCCGTTGGATCATTGAGAAAGCAAGAGAATTCCAGAAAAGCATCTACTTCTGCTTTATTGACTACAACAAAGCCTTTGACTATGTAGATCACAACAAACTGTGGAAAATTCTTAAGAACACTGGCAACCAAATAAATAAATTCTTTTTTTGTAAAAAGAGAGCTGTAGTTGTTAACCTCAAGGCCTTACATGGGATTCAAGTGATGCTTTTATTAACAAATTGTTATTAAATATTCATAGTTCTAAATCCATTGGGGGAAAAATAGGGCTCAAAAATTTTCATCAGATTCTCAAAGGCACCTGTGTCTTCAGGAAACTTAAGGATTTCTGTCCTAGTCATGGTATGCATGCACACTCAGTCACACAGTCGTCTCAGACACTTCATGACCTCATACACTGTAGCCCACCAGGCTCCTCTGTCCATGGGATTTTCCAGGCAAGCATACTGCAGTGGGTTGCCCTTTCCTCTTCCAGGGGATCTTCCTGACCCAGGGATCAAACTCAGGTCTCCTGCATTGTCAGGCAGATTCTTTACCACTGTGCCACCTGGGAAGTCCCAAGTCATGGGATAAGTCATATATAAAAACTGAATGATAAATTGTTAAAGGCGAAATGTACTTTAAAGCCAGCTAGCCTTAATTAGTCTTCAGTTTACAAATGAGAAAACTGAGATGCAGCAGGGGAAAATGACTTGCCCCAACTGCCAGATAGCACTAGGACATGGGCCACATCTCTCATTCTGGAGCTGACTATGGCTGTGACTCGGATAAAGTGAGATAAGTAACAGGAAAAAACCACAGAAGAAATGGGAAAGATTACATTTATTTGAGAGCATCAAAAAAGACCTGATGAAGGATGTGACCTTTGACATAGTCTCAAATAATAGATTTTGAGACATATTATTGGTAAGGCTAAGGTGAGAGTAGATAGAGTATGAGTGTCATCTGGGGGAAAAAAAAACTGGAAAAAATAAATTAGGAACATATGAATCTGTGTGTGTGTGTGTGTGTGTGTGTGTGTGTGTGTGTGTGTAGAAGAATAGGAGGCAGGATTGGAAAAATAGGCACTGGCCCTATTGTGAAAGGTGTCAGAAGTAGAATGAGAACAGATACATCATGTACAACACAAGTTAAAAAATCCACCACGTACCATATATCCCCTATCACATTTCCAGATGATTCTTTGAACGCTCACACTTTCTCAGCACTAGTAAACACTCATAAAAGCTGCTGGTGGGACTATCTTGCTGTTGTTCAGTTGCTCGGTCACATCCAACTTTTTGAGACCCCATGGACTGCAGCACACCAGGCTTCCCTGTCCTTCAGCATCTCCCAGAGCTTGCTCAAACTCATGTCCATCTCGTCAGTGATGCCCTCCAAGCATCTCATCCTCTGTCGTCCCCTTCTCCTCCCGCCTTCAATCTTTCCCAGCATCAGGGTCTTTTCCAGAGTCACCTCTTCGCATCAGGTGGCCAAAGTATTGGAGCTTCAGCTTCATCATCAGTCCTTCCAACGAATATATAAGGATTGAATTACTTTAGGATTGATTTAGTTGCTTTACTTTAAGACTGACTGGTTTGATCTCCTTGCAATCCAAGGGACTTTAAAGAGTCTTCTCCAGCCCCACAGTTCAAAAGCATCATTTCTTCAGTGCTCAGCCTTCTTTAAACTGGTACAGTCTCTCTAGAGGGCAATTTGGGAAGCACTATCAAAATGTCTTGAGGGCATAGCTTTGGACTGGGCAATACCTCCTCTAGGGATTTATTCTAAGTAAACAATAATTATACATAATCTACTTATGAATAATTAGAAACTGTCTAGTCTCTACACATAGAGGCTGTTAAATAAATTATGGCAGCTCTTCAAGATGGAAAAAAATATGATCATTGACCTGTAGAAGTGTCGTTAGTGGGGAAAATTCCTGTGACAAATTTTGAATTTTTTACATTTGTTTTGACTATTTCACCTTCCCTATTGTGTTTTTCTCAAATGAGAAGCCAAAGATTTTTAACTTGCCTGTGTGCCTTATTTGCATAGGAAGCCCATGACACACTTTTAGAGAAATAAAGAAAGTTGCAGAGAAGTAAGTATACTATCATTCTTATAAAAAGACATATGAATAGCTGTGTAAACTAAAATGATAGTCATCAAAAAGTTAATAATGGTAACCCCCACTTGTGAAATTAGCTTTTAAAAATTCTTGCTCTGTTTTTCTATGTTTTCTGCATTTAAAAAAATAAGTGATCATTTCTTAAAAATTTGTATTGGGGTAACAAATGATCATTTTAACACCAAAGCAATATAGGTGTTATTTTTTAAAAGATGGTAATCCCTGAAGTGTGTTTATTTTTGACTGAAAAAGTTAATCTACCCAGGATGATTTTGGACCTCCTTCTTCTCTTTTGTAACACGTATCCAAATGTTACAGCACACTTCCCTTTCTCCTCCTTTCTTATCTTATTTTGAAGACTTGTTTTGTCTGGGATAATTTATGTATGGGCTTCATTTATCTTTTAGCTTACCTATTAAACAGTTTCTTTTTGATATGAAGATTCCTACCCACACACATTCAAAACCCACTGTCTAAGAAAGCTACTTCTGGTTTTGTCAAAAAGTCCACAGCTGACACTGAGTGATCAGCTAGTAATGAGAGAGAAGAGGAAGTAAGCTTGACTCTAACCTGCCCTGAGGTCCTTCCAGCCAGACAAGTGTTTAAAGAGGGAACTAACCGGGTCACACCAGAAGGCAAATTCCCACAATGCCACGCTGGTAGATATTTCTTAGAAAACCAGGGCTCTGCTATTGCCCTCAGAAGGGACAATACTGTTGTTGTTGTCGCTACTGTTCGTTTGCTAAGTTGTGAATGACTCTGTGACCTCAGGGGCTGCAGCACATCCCTGTCTTTCACCATCTCCCTGAGTTTGTTCCAACTCATGTCCATTGAGTAGGACATAACTGTCGATTATTTGAAATGTAACCCAATGAAGATCCATACCACTGCCATGCTTAAATAATCTTGATCAACTATTTTGAGCATCTGTGGAAATTATTATTAAAACCTGTTGTTCAGTTGTTCATTCGCTCAGTCGTGTCCAACTCTTTGCAACCCCACGGACTGTAGCACGCCAGGCTTCCCTGTCCTTCATCATCTCCCAGAGCTTGCTCAAACTCATGTCCATTGAGGCAGTGACACCATCCAACCATCTCATCTGCTGTCTTCCCCTTCTCCTCACACCTGCTATCTTTCCCAGCATCAGGCTCTTTTCTAATGAGCCGGCTCTTCTCATCACGTGGCCAAAGTATTGGAACCTTGGGACCTGTCATTAACAGCAGACTGGATTAATACACTGTGGTGTATGTCTCCACACCTGCAGGGGAAGAAGGGAGTGATGGGGGCTCCCAGGAAGCTGGTCATACTCTGCTTCTTGTTCTCAGTGCTGGCTGTAAGGATATATTCAGCTTCTAAAGATTCATTCAGTGTACATATGTGACCTTTTTAGTACATATGATACACTTAAGTTTAAAAGAAAACCTACCTGGGAACCACTATTGTCATCGCCAGAGCAAGGATCTTCAGTTGGATCCATGCTGAACTTGCCAAGAGATGTGTAGGATAATGTATATGCTTTGCATTTTCACTTGAGAGTGAAAGGAAGGGAGGAGGAGAGTGGAAAATAAGAGAGACCTATCTGCTTGGAAACCAAGTTGTGTGGCCTCCTATTCTGAGGAACTGCCCAGGTGGTGTATTTCAGAGAAGAGGGTAGGTGACCACATGGGCACACAGCCTCCTACCGCAGCCTTGACCTGCAGTAGATCACAGCATCGCACTTTTCCTCTCTGAACTTCAGGTTGGGCCAGCTAGAAAAGGAGGATATGTAATATTACTAACCATGACCTGGGCTTCCACGATGGTGCTAGTGGTAAAGAACCCACCTGTCAACGCAGGATATGTGAGAGATGTGGGTTCAATCCCTGAGTAGGGAAGATTCCCTGGAGGAGGGCATGGCAACCCACTCCAGTATTCTTGCCTGGAGATTCCCATGGACAGAAGAACTAATAGCTTTGCTCTCACTGGGTGATAAAGGAAAAGACATAATTTGTGGGGGGGTACTGGAAAAGTATGCAGCGATGACTGACAGAATCGTTTTTCTTATTAGAAAGCAAAGTTAAGCATTCACAGGTGCCTCTCAGGTCACTCAGATAGGACATATGCTGAGTGACGACAAGGCCCGTTTTCCAGCTCAGGACAGTCACTGTGGTAGGGGAGCACTTGCGGCAGAAGAGCTGGAGCTTTCTGTGGCTTCGTAGCCACTGCGTGGCTTGTCCGGGTCACAGTCAAATCTCCACTAGAAGCTGAGAACACGTCCTACTCGCTTTCCTCCATTGAATGCCAGGGATTCATGAGCCGACCTGAGAATCTCCTACTTCTCCATCCTGTGCGTTTTCCTTCCACATCACCATTATAACCCAGCCCTGCCACCAGCTCTGCTCTGCTCTTTTCTGTAGACAATACTGTATTTACACACACGTGTGGGTAGTCTAGAGGTGACAGCTGTTTTCAGACAAACTGGTAGTTTAACAGAATGTAGCAGGATTTCTATGCCAGAAGTTCCCAAACTATGTTCTGTGGAGCATCTATACTCAGGGATATTCATGCAAATTCCTTGACAAAAGGATGTGTGAAAAAACACACTTGGGGATTGCTGAGTTTTCTTAAGTGTTTACTTTAGAGCTTCTCAGAGCCTTTGATAGGCACTATTGGTATCCCAGAGGATAAAAAAACAAAAACAAAAACAAAAGCCTCTTAAATCTTCTTTGTAGGAAAAAATAGTAATTCCTTTAGTTTAGGAAAGCTGGTAAATTCCTTCATTCAACAAGTATTTGTCAAATAGCTACTGTGTGTCTGGCACTGTTTCAGGTTCCTGGAAAATACATATTTCTCAAGGCCCTTTTCAGAGCATTTTTATTTTAGTAGTAGGAGGAGAAAACAGAGCAGTGAACAAGACAGTGTCAGTATGCGGTAAGAAACATAAGAAGGAAATAGCTAGAACCCAATTTAAAGACCCTTTGGGGAGCTATCTGAGCTGAGACTTGAAGGCAAAAATGAGTCAGCCACAGGAAGAGCCAAAAGAAAAACATTCTAGACAAACAGGAGAGCAAGTGCAGAGGCCCAAAGGCAGGAAGGTCTTGGGCTGCTCAGGTCTGACCAGGCTGGTGGTGTTGGAGGGCAGTGAGGGATGAAGACAGTGGTGGAAAATGAGGTGGGGAAGAGGCAGGGACTGGATCACATAAGGCCTGGTGGCAACAATTGGGAATTTGGATCTCAGTCTAAGGGTCATAAGAAGCCTCTGGGGGGCTTTAAGTAGCGAGGTGCTGCCAAGGGAGATGGAGAGAAGAGAGTGAACTATTAGAAATGTATTCTGAAGAAATACACACATGTATAATTTGGCTATTTTATTAGTTTATGTCAACTTATTTTGTTTCTCTTTCAATCTGATGTGGTCTACGAGGTATGGATTTCTGACCTGTGTTTGTGGACCATAGGACTAAAACTGGGATCTTTTCTAGAGACAGAGATCAAATATTTGGGCTTGGCTAATCACATATGCTTCCCCGGCAGCTCAGTAGTAAAGAATCTGCCTGCCAATGCAGGATACAGAGTTTCGATCCCTGCATTGGGAAGATTCTCTGGAGGAGGAAATGGCAACCGACTCCAGTATTCTTGCCTGGGAAATTCCATGGACAGAGGAGCCTGACAGGCTACAGTGCATGGGGTCTCAAGGAGCCGGACAAGACTGAGCAACTCAACAATAACAACAGAAGTCATATGTAGCCTCTGCTGCAATGACTCTGCGCTGCTATTGAAGTATAACATTAGCCATAGATGCCATGCAAATGAATGAGCATAGTTATGTCTTGATAAAACTTTATTTATAAAGACAGAAGGTAAACTGAAAAAAAAAAAGAAATGTGTCCAGGTGGAGTGCCTATGGAACTCCCCAGTTACCCTCTGGACTCATGCTTCAGCACTTTATCTGTGCTCTGTTCATCCTGTCTTTCTGTGGCTGTGACCCTCTGTTTCCTGACTCAATGGCAAGCTCCCTCTCACTAGGTTCTAAGCAGAAAGCAAAGAGTAAAATCCAGGGATCAAAAGACCTGGGTTCCACGCCTGGGCTCGCAGTAAGCAGCTATGAGAGTGTGGGCAAGGCACTCACTTCCCAGGGCCCCACTCACTTCACCTGTAACGTGAAACCATCACCACGCCCACCACAGATATCAGTTACCACCTCACTCCAAATGTCCCCACACCATTTTCAGGGTAATCACTCTTCCTTTCCAGGATTCCCATTACATGGTGACTTTTAATGTCTTTCATCTCTCCATTATAGTGCTTAGTAAAAGACTTTGCATAGGGTAGATAGCTTTTCAATAGGTACTGCTCCCAAACGGAAACTTCAAGAAACCCTTCAGTAAGCGTACCCTGGGCACTTCACTTACAACTCGAAGACTGGAAGGTCAACCAGACATCAGCTGATTTGTAAAGTTGCAAAAGGATGTGCTCATCTAGGCAAGAGAGATTCGGATTTTAGTCCCTCCTCTTCACCAGTCTGTTTTGTGACTCTGGTGGGCAAGTCTTTCTGGCTGTCTGGGCATTGGTTTCTAAAGAGAGAAGCCTAGCTCCATGAAGAGAAGGCAAGGAGAGGATGAAGCAGAGAGAGATTTGAAGGTGCTGGCTGCTGAATGTTGGAGTGATGTGGTCACAAGCCAAGGAATGCTGGCACCTGCCAGATTTTCTCCTAGAACCTCAGTGACCAGAGCTGTGGTCCAGGCCTCAAAGGTTAACATTGCAGGGAAGCATTGGTGTTTGCATGTCATCTGACTTGTCTGTCTCGATTGCCTGGGGGAGGTTGTCTGTCTGTTGAGGAGCTTGAGGCTTCATCTGGTTGCAGGCAAGGTAGACCATGAGCTGCTCAGAAGGGTAGGTCTTAGTCTGCTGCACCTAGGTCAGACAGGTAGGCATCTTAGACCCACCGTTCCCCCTGGTGGTGTTGTGATGTATGATCCACTGTGAGATGGGATGCACGTAACCTGTTAGCAATATTAAAATGTGGACTTTTGCAGATGATTTATTTTGTTCAATAAATTAGGGCAAGGGACTTCCCTGGCTGTCCAGTGGTTAAGACTTCACCTTCCAATGCAGGGGCTGTGGGTTCAATCCTTGGTCTAGGAGCCAAGATCCCAGGTGCCTCATGGCCAAAAAACCAAAACATAAAACAGAAGCAATATTGTAACAAATTCAATAAAGACTGAAAAATGATCCACGTCAAAAAAAAAGAGAGAGAGAAAAGCTCAATATGACTGGCTTCTAGAAACTCACATTGCTTAAATTCCACAAGAAGAATTTGTAGGGAAAGAAAAAAACAAACAACATTTTATTCTACCCAGGCCCAGGTTGATTGTCCTTGCAATTTAGACAGGCAAAAGACAGATTAACAAGAGTGAAACAGAAGTTTGTTAACGTATGTATCATGCATAAGATGGGAGGATTCAGTGATAAATAGCTCAAGAAGGAGGTTAGAATTTAGGTTTATTATAGCATCTTGGCACAAAAACAACAAATTTGTAGACAGATGACAAGACAAAGGAAGAGGCCCTTCAGGTTTTTAGGGGCAGCAAATTGTGAGAAGGTAAATACATGGGGGAAACCATTGGAAAATAAGGGCTAGTTAGCAAAGGTTGTTACCTAGATTCCCCTGCTGCCATCTCACGCTGATAAGAGTCCAGAGCTGTCTCCAGTGATTAACAATCATCCTGCCCTTCCGAGTAGAGACAGGGAAGGCAGGGAGCTTTTCTTGTGTCTGCTTTTTCTCAATTGCCTTTGGCTCAAAATAATCCTATGTCAGAGTGGCCTATTATAAAGGGAGGCATGCTCTGAACGTCTTCAAATTAAAAATTAAATATGTTCTTTCTCAGAATCTCCTCTAAGTTACAGAAGGAAAACGTAGCCTTTTGCCCTTAGCTACTGCAGTTTGGGGGAATTGCCCTAGAAAGAAGAAAAGGATCGAAGTGAGATAAAAATCTTCATTTTCCAGTGCTGCTGACCCAGATCTAAACACTTGCGGCTTCTGCCATATAGAGGGTCAAGTTTCAAAGATCGCTATCTCTCTCATGAGCTCTATTGCTGTCTTGGAAAAAGTCAGCAGATCCTTCAGCCAACAAGTATTCTTCAGTTCAGGAACCAACAGCCAGCTGGATGCCTACTTCTGTCTTCCACACTCATCCCGCCCCCTCCATTCCACCTCCCACACCTCAGGAAGAAGGATACCTCAGGAAAACTTCCTCCCATAAATAATTTAAAGAGCCAAGCAATAAATTAGAGGAATTGTAACAGGGGATGAGAAAGGCACAGGAAATGGAAAAGAATTACCCTGTCCTTCTCATCACATTTCCTTACTTAAGTGCTAGAGGAAATACATGAACTTTGTACCAGAGAGAAAGGAAGAAAAGAACATTAACTGAGCACCTACTATGTCCCAGGCCTTTTCCTGGTTATTTTCACAATCCTGTGAAATGGATATTATTGTCCCCTTTAAAGGATATGGAGATAATACAAATAACCATGATGGGATGAAGGGATAAACAAAATCTGTTATACATACACACACACACACACACACACACACACACACACACTGGAATTTTATTCAGTCTTAAAAAGGAAGGAAATTCTGGTATATGGTACAACATAGGTAAGACATTAAGGCATTATTATGCTCAAGACTCACAGATACAGGAAACAAATGAGTGGTTATCAGTGGAAAGAGGGAAGGGGAAGGAGCACTATAGGGTTAGGAGATTAAGAGGTACAAACTATTATGTATAAAATAAGCTACAAGGATATATTATACCACATGGGGAATATGGCCAATACTTTATAATAACTATAAATGAATATAACCCTTAAAATTACAAATCACTGTATCATACACCTACAATTTGTATAATATTGTACATCCACCATACTTCAGTAAGAAAAATGTTAAGACATTATGCTAAGTGAAATGAGTCAGACACAAAAGCACACACATGATTTCACTTACATGAGGCACCTAATACAGACAAATACACAGAGACAGAAAGTAGAATAGATGTTGCCAGAGGATAAGGGGAGGGGAAAGCAGGACCTGTGCTTTGATGGGTACAGACTTTCTCTTCAGGATGATGAAAGAGCTCTGGAAATACGGGGTGGTGACTATTGCACAGCCTTGTGAGTGCATTTAAGGCTACCAAACTCTGTACTTTAAAATGGTTAAAACTGTAAAAACTTGTGTCATGTATGTTTACTACCACTAAAAACAATGGTTATGGAAACGATGAGATTCATTGTCCCAAATCACATAACCATTAGAGGGGAAGCCAGGGTTTGAACCCATTTAACTGACATGTGATAATTATTATGGGGAGAAAAAAAAATCAGTAGATAGTAATAACACTAATTTCCAGACAAAGCAGAAGTTGCTACTGAGTAAACATTAGCTTTTCATGTCTACCCCAAGCTGATTTCCTGACCTGAGGTTTCCAGATGATGACTGGGTAAGTAGAAAGAATGTTAACTCATCACTCATTGAATATTATCTAACCACATCCTCCTAAGTCTGCTCCGTCAATGGCCTCATCTGCTGTGTTATCCCCTGGTTCACCTCTGCTTGAACTTTGAGAATAATTAAAGAATTCACTGGGCTCCTAAAACCTACAACTAATGGCCTTAATGAGAGTAAAATTAGCCCTTCCCTTTAGCCAGTACTGAAAGAATTTTGAGAAGTCACTAGGCTGTAACTTTCATGCTCAGATTCGTCTCCCACCCCAGGTATTTGGCACAATATCTGGCCAATGACAATATTTGGAAATTTTTAATTAACTGAACTAAAATTTGGAAATGTAACCCCAAACCTCACAGAAGACACTCTATATGACCAGCCCTTAGAGTGATTCTGAGTAACCCAAGGTCTTTCAAGGCAGTCATTGGTTCTGGTGGTGGTGGCTTTGGTCCCCACCCCACAGCTACCATCACATGATGCACAGAGATTAACTCCACCTTTTGGTACCATGTCCTGGACGTGTTACTCAAAGGACCCCTGAGGACGGCTGAAGTACTACACCCCTTCTCGGCAAGAATAATAGCTGACATGCTGTGCCTACATCGTGACACATCGTGAAGGGCCAACATAACCGTGTGACTCACTGTGTTCTTCCCCGAATATTTATCCTGAATTTCAGGGGGCCTCCAGACCTCGTCTCCAACTTACAGGGAATATTCAAGACAGAGAAATAAGTTAAATCACACCACAACTATATAATGACAGAAAGTAAGACATTCCTCAAGACCAATTGGCCATCTTTCTGCAAAACATCAATTCCAGTGGGGACAAGTGGGGGCCACTGGTCTAGATTAGGAGAAATTAAAGAACTAGAAAGGCACAATACAACATGTAAACCTTCAGTGGCTCAAAAAAAGCTATAGAATGGGCAATTAAGAATATCTGATTGCAGGCTGGAAATTTGGGAACTACTATCATGTTCTTATTATTATAATGATATAGTATGAAAGAAATCATTCTTAGTTTTTAGGGCACACATCCTGAGGTATACAAGGCTAAAGTGTCACAATGTTTAATACTTACTTTCAAGAGACTTAGCAAAAAAACAAAAAATACAGTCACACACATGTGCCTATAAGAAGGGAAAGCAAATTTAACTGTTGTTAAATCTGATTGTTGGATATTTGGGTGATCATTGTACTATTCTTTCAACTTTTCTAACTATTAGAACTTTTTTCCAAATTAGAATTTATTTAAAAAAAAATCAAAATTAGAACAACAAAAAATAGCTAATGTTTACTGACTGTGTGCTATGTGGCAGGCAATGGCCTTTATATTCAGTTTATTTAATTATCATAACAGCTCTTTGAGATAGGTTGTAATATTCTTCTGATTTTAGTGATGAGGAATATATTCAATTTACAATACAGATCTCTCAAGCTAAAAGCATGGGGCCCTCTCAAGACCAATTCCTGATGGTGAATTATTCCACTTACAGTAGCCAGAAACAGATATGATGCAAGCTTCAAATGAAAGCCACCTGAATTCCAGATTATTTAGTGCTCTTCTGACTCAGGAAATGCATGTCTTCCATTTTTACCCCTTAAATATTCATTAATGCAGCTACTGATAGCGCTAAAGCTCAATCTCTTAGGAAGTCGTATATAATAAACCCACCTCAGTCCTGCCACAATATTGTTCAGTTTTTAACTTCGGTATCGCCTTGTTCCTTTTTGATAGCGATAAGGGGAAATCAGTCAGTATACTCCTTCCACCTCCACAACTCACAGCCGTGGGGCTTTGACATGGTAAACAATTCTACCTTTCTGGGCCCTTCTCTTGAGAAATGAAGAGTTTGGCCAAAAAGTGAAAGATTCTTTCCAACTTAGCCTGTTGTAACATGACCTTAGAATAGTCAGTTTCACAAGGGATCTGTTCTATGTTGTTCAATTATGGAATTTTTTAAACAAAGTTTCTCAGAGCTGAGCAAATCCTTCCCTTCTAACGTTTTATGGCTCTGTTTCAAAAGTGTCTTCAGCAACCACTGCTGGGTCCCTTTTTTTGCCCCACCGGTCTGTTTATCTGGTGACTAATTGTAGAAACTCCCTGTGATCTGAGCCAAAAGATTCAAGGTTCAAACGTGGGCGCATGGTGGAGGGCAGGGGGGGTACTTTAAATTGCAAGCCTGCCTCTCAGAAGAGAAATGGTCTGAAATGCAAAGCTCAGTTGCAACCTTCCTCACTTCCTCAACTTCTTGTCCCCAATAGCAGGAGATGCACGACGTACCCCTTAAATTACCCACAGGCCAGGAAGATCAGATAGGGAAGAGGAGACCACAGGAATTCTGCTCAAATCGGTTCGGTCTCCAAAACCATCCAGCTAAAGAGCCTTTCCATCTTAAGGTCGGGGAGCATGACAGAGGCCAACTACTCCAAGTGGTTAGAGGTGATACGGATTCTAATCCTCTAACTGCATCCTCAGATGGGTTTGATTACTACAAGCTGTAAGCAGGTCTGCAGATACCCCCACGTTTCAACTGGAACTCTCGAAGTAAGCCGCAAAGCAGATGACAGCGCCCAAACCCCCCACCCGCCCACCTTCCATCCATTTCATGGCCACCAGCACCGCCCCCTCCTCCCCAGCTCCAGCTCCAGCCCTCACCTGCCAGCGCTCTCAGCCTTCTCTTACTTAGGAAAAGCTTTTTCATAAAAGCAACTTCGCATCGTGATTGATTTTTCACCTTCGTTTCACACAAACACTAAATGTGTATGTATGAAATGGAGGTATTTCAAACTTCTTTTGAAAGGAATTTAAAGTTGCCTCTATTTTCTGTTGCCACTGTTAGCTTTAAAGACATGTGCAGTATTTTGTCAATTACAAGATGTAGCCATAAACCCAGAGCCACACGGAGTCGGAGGAGTCCCAAGCTGGGTGCCAGGCTTGGGTGGAACCGTGCAAAGGCCTTGTCCCGCTTTCCCTCTGCCATCCTTGCTGGGAGGCTGACCTCCCACCCTCTGCCCAGAACTCCCAGCCCCAGTGTTTCTAAATCAGGACCAAAGGCAACAAAGTATAAACTCGACATTCCATTCCTTCTGTAAGAGAGCCCTGGGCGAGGCTCTCTTGACAAGGGAAGGGAGGGCGGAGGTGCCACCGGCTGCCTGCTTTCAGGGCAAACCCTTCCATCTCCCCACAGAAGGAAGCTTTGAAAGGAGACGGTTCAGGGCAATGCATGCTGCCCCCACAGGTGGGCCCTGCACTTTCTGCTACCTAACAGTTTCCCTTTTAAATAAAGCTGGGGAACACTGCATGTTCCTGACTCTCAGAGATTCATACTTCACATTGACATGTTAACGGTTCTGAGAAAGAAATCTGTTTATGTTTAATGAAAGATTTCCAAAAGCTGGACTGTGCTTCACCACTCAGTCATGTCCAACTCTTTGTGACCCATGGACTGTTGCCTGCCAGGCTCCTCTGTCCATGGGATTCTCCAGGCAAGAATACTGGAGTGGGTTGCCATGCTCTCCTCCAGGGGATGTTCCCAACCCAGGGATCAAACCCAGGTCTCCCAAATTGCAGGTGGATTCTTTACTGTCTGAGCCACCAGGGAAGCCCAAGAATACTAGAGTGGGTAGCCTATCCCTCCTCCTGGGGATCTTCCCTACCCAGGAATCTAAGCAGGGTCTCCTGCATTACAGGCGGACCGGCTGAGCTACCCGGAAGCTCGTCCAAAAGTTGTTTGACAATATAGTCTTTTTTTCTCTTTCATCAAGTACTTAGCAACAATCTATTCTGAAGAATACAAACTGGGAAATGCAGGTTTAATGGAAAATCGTTGTGACATTTGGTACTAGCAAGTCTAGATTGGAATCACTATCTGTTCCGTTCACTTGCTGTGGGGCCCTGGGGAATGTACCTAACCTCTCAGAACCTCTGTCCTGCCATCTTTAAAAGGAAGCTCATAATTCCAGCCTCCTAAATGTCCTCTGAGAATGACATAAACAAAGGTATTGCTTGGCACCTGATGGGAGTCTGGTGAATGGCAGTTGCCATTTATAAAGATGACCCTTTGTGGAGTGGAGGCTGTGGGCACTTGCCAGATCCCCCTTTCAGAATAAAGGCAGGAATTGTTTCTCCAGCTTGGAGAAGGCTGCTGGGAGACAGCCCTCGACTCTCAGCCCTCTTCAGGAATGGTCTTGGCTGAAGAGAGCAAGGCAATGGCATGCCCCCTTCTTACGGCCGCTGTGGAGCGTCTGCGGACACCGAGCTCTGACCCTCTCACCCTCTTTGGGAGGGCCGCCTGGGCTTCAGAGCTTCCCGGGGGCTGGCTACGGCGGTGGCTGAGACCCCCTGCAGCCCGCCTTCTAGCCCTCCCCCAGGCCCGCTTGTCTACCCCCTTCCCCTCCGTCCCCCTCCTCTCTCTTCCTCAGGCGCTAATCCAAGACCACTGCCTAGTAAAGCGCCAGCACACAAATTCCCACTTGAGTCAGCCACCCGAGGAGCCAGCCAATGCCACTGTGATTCCAAAGCCCACCTTCCATCAGGATTTGGATGGGAAGAGAGACAGCAGGGCTCCAAGGGCCTCAGCAAGAGCCAGGCTTATGCATCTAATGAAGTAGGAGCTCCCCAGAGAACTGCCTCCCGCGCCGGGCAGACGTTCCCCGCGGCTGTCTCTGGAAGGTTCCCCCAGCAACACGGGCCGCGGGCTTGCACAGGGTGGCCCATCGGCGGCCCCCGAGCAGCTCGACAACCAGGAGGCTTGTCAGGTTCACCCCAGACTGTCTTCAGAGGCAGTTTGGGATGACGCTGGGAATCAGTATCTGGAACCAACCCTCCAAATGATGCTGACGCAGGCCACCCTTGGAGAATCAACGCTGTAGACTTTTTCTCTTTCAGGCGTGGCAGGTCAGCTGCGCATGCACGCTCAGTGCCTGCCGCTAACAGCGGCTCGGTGTCTTAACTCTGAACGCTACGGACTGTAGCCCGCCAGGCTCCTCTGTCCATGGGATTTCCCAGGCAAGAACACTGCAGTGGGTTGCCATTTCCTTCTCCAGGGGATCTTCCTGACCCAGGGATCGAACCCAAGTCTGCTGTGTCTCTTGCATTGCAGGCAGATGCTCTACTGCTGAGCCACTGGGGAAGCCCTGGATAACCTCTGTCGTAACTGCTGAGCTCTGCTGTTGTAGCTTGGAAGCAGCCACAGACAAGATGTCAGATAAAGGAGATGGCTGGACTGCAATAAAACTTCATTTTTGGAAGCAGGCTGCAGGCCGCTTGAGGCCGCAGGCCACGCTTTGGCAACACTCAGCCTGGCTCTTATTTTTTCAAGGCATGATCCCAGGATCACCTTCACCTTGAATCCCGCTAGACAATGCTGATTCCCAGGCCCAGGTGCAGAGTTACTGAATCAGAATCTGCAGTTTAACAGGCTGGGCAGGTGATTTCTAGTATGTTTGGGTTTGAGAAGCAATACTATGTCGTGTCCACTGGAGCAAGGTCCTATTGCCACAGGCTAGTTAGCTTCTCTCTGCTCTATGATTACAGAGGAAAATGGGCACCTTCCCAATCTGTGCTAGCTACCAGAGTGGCTCATAAAGCAGGTCAGCTCAAGGGCCTCTTTCCTGGGCAAATCAAGTAATTCTGACTTTCTCACTGGAGGCCAGTGGTTAATGAACGTGAAACACACACATTTGTAAAAAGATATAATCAAGCTGACACCAGATGGTGGGGGAAGAAACCTTTTTATCTTTGAGGGGGAAGTAGAGTGGAGGAGATCATCTGGATTGTCAGGCACAAGGCTCATCTTCCTGACTCATGCAGTCCTGTTTTTCTGGTAGAGACTTTGCAATATTGCATTAGTCAAATGATTCTGCAACATCATTTAAATGACGCAAAATTTCTGCTTGAGTCTGAAAGTGAGTCTGAAAGCAGATCAGTGCCAGTCCATCTGTTTCTCTGAAGAGTAGATCCAGAATTAATTCTGCTAGCAATAATGGGCTTGGGCTTCCCTAGCAGCTAAGTGGTAAAGAGTCTGCCTGACAATACAGGAGACACAGGTTTGATCCCCGGTCAGGGAAGATCCCACGTGCTGCAGAGCAACTACTCCTGTGCACCCCAACTACCGAGCCTGTGCTCTGGAGCCTGGGAGTCATGTCTGCTGAGCCCACACGCCTAGAGCCGTGCTCCACAACAAGAGAAGCCACCGCAATGAGAAGCCCCCCTGCACTGCAACTAGAGGTTAGGCCCCACTCACCACAACTGGAGAAAAGCCTGCCCAGCAACAAAGATTCAGCAGAGCTGAAATTAAAAATAAATAAAATTATTTTTAAAAAATTTTCAAAAGAAATAGCAGGCTCTTTTGGCAGGATGGCCCTGGTAAGTACGTATAAAAGGCCTATGTACCAGAAGACCTATCCTCACAAGGGGCATCACCAACATAAGGGCAGGGACGCTTGGCCTGCCCTCCACCCATGCCTTACAAATGCTTTCTTGGTTGAACTTAACCGCTCCATCTTCTAAAGCAGTGATTGGCAAACATTTTTTGTAAAGGGCCAGACAGTAAACATTTTAGGCTTTGTCAGCTTTATGGTATCTGCACTCAGATCTGCACTGTAGCACAAAAAAAAAACATAAACAGTGTAAAGTAATGGAGGAGGTTTGTTAATAAAATTTTATTTACAAAAAAAGCAGTGACTGGGATTTGACCTAAGGATTTCAGTTCACTGAATCCCGCTCCAGAGTGTCTAGACCACTGCTCCTCAAGTTTTAAAGTGCATAGAAATCCCAGGGTGTCTTGATAAAACGCAGATTCTTATTCAGTAGGTGAGGCCTGAGACTCTACATTTTTAACCAACTCCCATATGGTGATGATGGTGGTGATCTAAGAGCATGTTTTGAACAGCAGGGATTGCGTTTAGACCAGAAGTTCTCAACCGTGGATGCACCCTGGAATTACTGCCAGAAGAACAGGGCGTGAGAGGATGGCCATGTCCCAGGTCTCAAGCAGGTTTGTGGGAAGGGCCACCAACTCAAGATCCCTGGCTTCCTGAAGGAGAGAATTTAAGAGTTAGCCATAGCAAAATGAAAGCAGGTTTGTTTAGAGAGATACACATTCCACAGACAGAATGCTGTCCATCCCAGCAAGTGAGAGTGGCCCCCAAATACGGGGTGTTTAGTTTACATGGGCTGGGTAATTTCAGTGGTTCATGAGTGGGTGGATTATTCCAACAATTTTGGAGAAGGGGTGGGAATTTCCAAGAATTGAGCCACCAACCACGTTTTGGTCTTTTATGGCTAGCTTCAAAACTGTCATGGCCCCTGCGGGTGTGTCATTGAGCTAATGGATCAATATTACAATGAGTGCAACGAGGCTTAAGGTTTACGGGAAGTTGATCTTTCACCGTCTTGGACCTAGTTGGTTTATGTAGTTAACCAGTTTACGTAGTGCCCTCAACAGCTCTGTCATTCTTTTGAAGGTAGTGCCCTACCCCCTTCCTATCTCAGAATCACCTGGAGAGCTTTAATAATACCAGTGCCCAAGAGGAATAATACCAAAATCCGGCTCCCACCTTTACCCTCTGAAGTTCTGGTTTCATTCGTCTGAGCATCTTTATTTAAAGCTCCCAGGTGATTCTGACATGCCGCTAAAATTAAAAATCATTGGTAGGATAGAGTCTGGAATTTGGGGCATTCGTGTCAACTGTTTGGTAGAGGAAGAGATATTCACCCAGCAGACACTTCCTGAGAAGTTAGAATGTCCCAGGGAAGGTCATCTATTGCGTGTGGGAAATACAAGTGGAATGGAGGATGTGAAGAGAACTGTGAAAATTCAAAACAGGTTCTCAGAACACTAGGAGAAGAGGCAGAGCCAGGGACAAAGGGATTTCCCAGTGCTGTAAAGGGCCCACTGCAGTTAGAGAAATTTTTCAACTGAATAAAAGGAAGAATCTGCTGACAGTAAAACTGCCCAACATTGTCATTGGCTCCTGTTAGAAATGGCAAACTCCCCATCTCTGGATGATTTTAACCACTGGTGAACTCAGCACTTTTCATGCACAAAACCTATGTATCAAGAACAGCCAAGCAGGGTGTTACCAGTAATTTTGGCTATTAAGAGTTAAACTGCCAACTTTTGCAAACAAATGACTTTAAAATTACATACTTTAAAATAAAATCAAGTCTGTCTCTGTAAAAGCATCCCTCTTAACTATTTGCATTATGTATTCTCTTTGAGTGGAATAAAAGGCGTGGCAAAAGCGGGGTGCCAGGAATTGCATACAAGCCACCAGCTCTTGATGCTGGGAAAGATTGAAGGCAGGAGGAGAAGGGGACGACAGAGGATGAGATGGTTGGATGGCATCACCGACTTGATGGACATGAGTGTGAGTAAGCTCTGGGAGTTGGTGATGGACAGGGAAGCCTGGTGTGCTGCAGTCCATGGGGTGGCAAAGAGTTGGACATGACTGAGTCACTGAACTGAATACCAACTCTTATCTCATTAGCAGAGGTGGTGTATCTCACACAAAACAAGGGCTTTGAAGTGCTGGGACAGATGGTGCTGTGGTTGAGGGAAATCTAAGAACTGAATTTGGAGCGGGGACATCGAACTAGCTGTAGGTAAAACTCCTTCTAAGTCTGATACTTGGTGATTCTAAGAAAACACCTGTGCTTCTGTTTGTTCTTTTGGTTTGAAAGTAAAAGCTTCCTTTAAGAGGAAGAATGAGTCACTACATAAATTATTCAGGGCTTGGAGTCCTTTAGAGAATTACTCTCTGGTCTTTGATTGAGGCAGTGATCTTCTTCCACAGCCTAAGTCTGGGTCGAGGCTACAATTTTTATTTCTCAGATGCAGAGAAAGGCCATGCATGGACAATTAGGCCATAGGTAACGAGGCCTCCTCCATTCTGTATCTTTATGATTGTCAAAAGCATCACCTTGTGCATGGAATTATTTTCCTTAAAGCCTAGAATTGTTGCTTGGTCTAGATTAGGTGTTGCTGCAAAAGGATTTAATTGCTAGCTAGGTGCAGTGTCACACAGCACTGTGCCCGCGTTCAAGTATCAGCTTTACCATTTTCCAGACAAATAGATTGCTTTCTGCTCAGTGCCAACCTCATCATCAGTAAAATGAGGATAATGGTACCTGTCTCACAGGGTTACTAGGAGGACATAATACAGGTCAAGTGCTTAGATTAGCACCTGGCAGATACAAAGGTGAGTGAGTACTCAGGCTACATTAATTATTATATAATCCCTGCCTTCCAGGAACTGAGAGAAAGATACACTTAAATGGACATACTTCTACAATACATGCAGCCAACAAAATAAGAACATAAAGCAAAAGCAAAATTAGACAGTAGGTGTTTTATTACTTTATTACAAAGAGCTGAGAAAAGAAGAGAAGCTAAAGACAAAGGAGAAAAGGAAAGATATACCCATTTGAATGCAGAGTTCCAAGGAATAGCACGGAGAGATAAGAAAGCCTTCCTCAGTGATCAATGCAAAGAAATAGAGGAAAATAATAGAATGGGAAAGACTAGAGATGTCTCAAAATTAGAGGTACCAAGCAAACATTTCATGCAAAGATGGGCACAATAAAGGACAGAAATAGTATGGACCTAACAGAAGCAGAAGATATTAAGAAGAGGTGACAAGAATACACAGAAGAACTGTTCAAAAAAGATCTTCACGACCCAAATAACCATGATGGTGTGATCACTCACCCAGAGCCACACATCCTGGAATGCGAAGTCAAGTGTACATCAAGGCTGTATATCGTCACCCTGCTTATTTAACTTATATGCAGAGTACATCATGCAAAACACCAGGCTGGTTGAAGCACAAGCTGGAATCAAGATTGCTGGGAGAAGTATCAATAACCTCACATATGCAGATGACACCACCCTTATGGCAGAAAGTGAAAAAGAACTGAAGAGCCTGTTGATGAAAGTGAAAGAGGAGAGTGAAAAATTTGGCTTAAAACTCAACTTTCAAAAAATTAAGATCATGGCATCTGGTCCCATCACTTCATGGCAAATAGATGGGGAAACAATGGAATCAGTAAGAGACTTTATCTTCTTGGGCTCCAAAATCACTGCAAATGGTGACTGCAGCCATGGAATTAAAAGACACTTGCTCCTTGAAAGAAAAGCTATGACCAACCTAGACAGCATATTAAAAAGCAGAGACATTACTTTGCCAATAAAGGTCCATCTGGTCAAGACTATGGTTTTTCCAGTGGTCATGTATGGATGTGAGAGTTGGACTATAAAGAAAGCTAAGTGCTGAAGAATTGATGCTTTCGAACTGTGGTGTTGGAGAAGACTCTTGAGAGTCCCTTGGACTGCAAGGAGATCCAACCAGTCCATCGTAAAGGAGATCAGACCTCAGTGTTCATTGGAAGGACTGATGCTGAAGCTGAAACACTTTGGCCACCTGATGCAATGAACTGACTCATTAGAAAAGACCCTGATGCTGGGAAAGATTGAAGGCGGGAGGAGAAGGGGATGACAGAGGATGAGATGAGATGGTTGGGTAGCATTACCAACTCGATGGACATGAGTTTGAGTAAGCTCCAGGAGTTGGTGATGGGCAGGGATGCCTGGTGTGCTGCATGCTACAGTCCATGGGGTCGCAAAGAGTTGGACACAACTGAGCAACTAAACTGAACTGATTTTATTACTTTAATAGATTCAGCTTGCTTTTTAAAATTAAGCACCAACTCTTTTGCTTGGCATCAAGGTCCATTATGCTCTGATGCCAATGTTTCTACACACATGACACATTCTTCCTCATTAAGAAAATAACCTACAGTAGAGCCAAGCCAGACCATTAACTGGGACTTAATGGGCTCTGTCCTTTCTTACCTCTAAAAACTCATTCATGATATTTACTAAACTTGTGTGTAATATAGTTTTTACTCACCTTAATTGGTCAGTATCTCCCCACTGAGAGAGCTGATTCTTAGATAGGTTAGTAAGGAGTCCGGGGCCTTCAAGAGGGAGAAAGAGGTCCAGGGCTCTCAAGGAGGAGAAAGGGATAAACGTTCCTTAGTCTTAGTCACATAAGACTTTTATTTAAGCCCAGAGCTATTTTCTTTAAGTTATTAGTTACTATATATTCTTTAAGCTATTTCTTTATTTTCTTTAAGCCCAGAGGTGATGATCACACAACAAAATAACTCATCTTTAAACTCTGCACGAAGGATTATATAACAACAAGGTATACTAGTCTTGTTATCTTATGTGGGAGTGGGTCTGGTAAGACTTTTCTATTGTTAGTTCTAACCTTGTTAATTTAAGAAGTATGTTGTGGGAGTGGGTCTGGTAAAAGTATATAAGACCTTGATAAGACCAGGGCACTCTCCATTCCCCTTCTGATGTCCCTGTCAGAAGCTTTCTCTGTCTCTATACTTTAATAGAACTCTGCTACACAAAAACTCTTGAGTGATCAAGCCTGGTCCCTGGTACCGAAGCTAAATCTTCTTCTTTGGAGATCACTAATCCGACATCGTTCACCATAAGCTACCACCACCCTTCCCAGGCCAAATGACTTTCTCCATGAAGGCTTTCTCTATAATCCCAGCAGATGGACAGAATGTATTTATCCCTTTCTGTGGTGTCAACACTTTATGCCTATGGAGGCATACCATATTAATCACACACTCCCTCGGTTTAGAGTTATTCTTATGAAACCCATCAGGTTTAAGTACCTTGAAAGACAGAAATTGCTCCTTATTCATCTTTACATTCCATCCTCTGACCTGACCCCAGCATTGCCACCTTCACAATGCAGACTATGGTGCCTGATGCACTGTAGGTATTTGACAAATGTGGGCTGGGTCCATGAATCTCTGGGATGTAAGAAAGCATAAGGGTGAAGATGGGGGAGAATTCCTCATGTAGCCCAAATTGTTGTTCAGTCGCTAAGTGGTGTCTGATTTTTTGCCACCGCATTAACTGTCGCACACCAGGCTTCCCTGCTCTTCACTACCTCCTGGAGCTTGCTCAAACTTATGTCCATTGAGTCGGTGATGCCATCCAACCATCTCATCCTCTGTCGCCCCCTGCTCCTCCTGCCCTCGATGTCTCCCAGAATCAGGGCCTTTTCCAAAGAGTCAGCTCTTCGCATCAGGTGGCCAAAGCATTGGAGTTTCAGCTTCAGCATCAGTCCTTCCAATGAATGTTCAGGGCTGACTTCCTTTAGGATGGACTGATCTGATCTCTTTGCAGTCCAAGGGACTCTCGGGAGTCTTATCTGGCACCACAATTCAAAAGCATCAATTCTTAGGTGCTCAGTCTTCTTTATGGCCCATTGAGAACCCCATGAATACAGTGTAGCCCAAGTGGCAAAACAAAAAGTAGATGCCTATAACCCAGGGGGTGCAACCACTTACTAAAATTCAATGTCTGAGAACAAATTCTTGCATACATCAGGAACTAGCCATACTCACAACCCTCTTCTGAAAGAACTGTCCCCGCACTCAGAGCCCCTGATAAAATGATGGATGAGTCAATTGTGTTGTTCTGTCAGAGTTCATCTTCTAGCCTGAGTTAATTGGATCAAGGCAGTCAATTCATAGAAAGCCTGGTTACCTAAAACCTCAAGAGATAAGGCTCAGCTAATGGGTCTCCTACCAAGAATGTCAACTTGGGATTTGGAGTATTTAACCAAGAGCTGTAAATACCAGAGCTGCTGTGATAATAACACTGCTATATTTATTGAGCATGTACTATGGGTCATGACTATCAGAGTATTTAAGGACATTACCTTATTTACTCCTCACAATACCTTCGAAGTTGAGGCTGCTATTATCTCCATTTAACAGATGAGGAAAGCAAACACAAGTTAAGTGGTAAACCATTAGCTAGGCTCCAGCAATCTGTCTCTAGAGTCTGTGCCCTGAATCTCTGTGTTGAAATATTTGTTTCTACAGGACAGGGCAGGGCAGGATGAACCTCCTGAAGACTGAGAGAGGAGACGACCTCAGTCACAGACAAGTCAAGGAGTAAGTGGAGGAAGCCAATCTACAGAGGAAAACAAAACAACAACAGAAGTGGGGTCAAAGAGAAATGTAAATGAAAGATTACACCGCAGCAGAAAGACCTCATTTCCTGTCAGCAGTGAAATTCCCAGGGGCTTGGCAATATTATGTTTCCTGCCATAGGATTTTGAAATACAACTGCTTATGATAAATTGACCTTTCTATGAACTAAATCATAGGGCTTCTTAGCAATGAAAAGAACCCACGTGCATTTGTTCCAAGCCCGTGTTTCCATGTGGCATGTTCAGCCTGTAGACTCAGAGGTCACATTCATTTCATGGTCCCCAACCCAGCCTTGCTCCAACTCTGCAGACCCTCCTGCTCAGAAAAGAATTCCTTACTCAGAATCCAGGACCTTGTTGGAGACCTAGCTCAGCTATCTCATTAACTGTGTGACCTTCTACTGATCCTGATGTGACTGAACCTCAACAGTTTCATTCATAAAATGGAGGTCAGGGAGAGGATGGCTGATAACAAAACATCTGTCCTGCCTCCAATCAAGAGCTGTTGCTGCAGTGTAACTAAGTTAACAAAGTAGGTGAAGAGGGTGTGGAAATACGGAGCGCTTTTTTCAGTACGGCATTCCTTAGGGTTTGTTTGAGAACTACAGCTTTGATCAGTGGTGCTGGACCAGTCGGTAAGAAAAAGGTAACGCCATCACCATTGCAGTCCCTTACTCCCCTCTCTGTTTACAAGGTCACAGGTGTTGCCAGAAAACACTCACATTCCTTTGTTCTCACTAATGAGTCAACACTGGAAGCACCCGTCTCCACCAGTAAGATATCTATTTTCCCTCTGCTCTGTTTGAGTGGAAACACCCTCCCGGGCCGGTTATCCCCAGCCTTGGCTTGAGTCTTCCCACTTCTCTGCCTCACCAAACCTTTGCTATTCTGCCAAGTTGGGCCTAGACGGCCTTCTCCCAACCCCCAGCAAGAGCCTTGATTGCTGCGCAGGGAACCCTTAACTGACTGGGAAGAAATTTACTTCACAACAAAGAGATGGGTCAGATAGATGGTATCTCAAGAGTCCAGCCAATTGTGTGATTCTCTGATATAAGTAAGATCAATTGTATCTTGTGATACAAGGCAGAGGGATTTAAAATCTAGCTTAAATTCTTTGGTAGGTTTGTTTATAAATGGAATATTTTTGGTGGGGTTTTCCCAACTTCAGAAATGTTTACCATCTCATCAAAACTACAAAACTCACTAAATTATAGAGAAAACTCACTTTCTCTTTTGCAACTCAAGTAGACATAACCTGAATTTCCTGTAAATAAATTATGAGATAATGGCATACTTAGTTGCTCAGTCATGTCTGACTCTGTGTGACCCCATGGACTGTTAGCCCTCCAGGCTCCTCTGCCCTGGTATTTTTCAGGCAAGAATACTGGAGTGGGTTGCCATGTCCTCCTCCGGGGGTCTTCCAATCCAGGGATCAAACCCATGTTTCCTGTGTCTCCTGCATTGCAGACAGATTCTTTATCTGCTGAGCCATGGGGGAAGCCACAAGATAGTGGATGCTTGCTTTATTAAGTCAGGGAATAGGAAGATCTTGAGACATAGTAACTCTGAGGTGGGCTGGCAGGTGAAACACAGGACTTAAGTTAAATTTAAATTTCAGATAAATAATGAATAAACAAGGGTAGATGGAAAATGTTCCCTGCCATATGAGTAGAGAAAGGATGTTGTAGTCGTCAAGCCATCAGTCCCTGCAGCCATCCTGACTCTCACCCTGAGAGGATTCAGGATAAAGAAAAACAGGATACTGGCCCTAGGTAGTTAGGTGCATATCAAAGAAATGATTTCAATGACCCCAGACTCTTGCATCTTCCAAAACATAGAAAAGAGCTAAATTCATTCATTTGAGATGTCTATTTTTTCTTTAATGAGCAATAATCTTTTCATGTCCTGACTATGTTTTGTTTATTTGCAAAAACTCCTATATGGAGTGGCTGTCTCTCAGGTGTAAGTCCTCAATATGTTCACCAAATAAAACATAATTCTGAACTTTAAGTTGTGCATTTATTTTTTCAACCAACACAACCAATACTTTGTGGGATGAACTTATACTAAGAAATTATTTGTTGTTAACTAAAATTCAAATTTCAGGCTGGTTGTATCTTTCTGGGACTTATAACCCCCTGTCCAGAAGACTTATCACCCTCCGCCCAACTACAAATGCCACCTCAACTGAAGAACACCCAAAACACCCCGCCTGATTAACATTTCCCTTATTGCTTCCACAAACCTCTCTTTAAAATTGGAGCCTCCCTGATCCCTCTGGCACTCAGCCGGGTCTTTAGGCTGACTGTCGCCCTTCCTTGCCGGAATAAAGGCAACCTACTTCCGTTGAGGTCGTCTCTCCTTCTTTTCTGCCTCAGCCCAAACTACACTTTACACAGGGGATCTTCCCAACCCAGGGATCGAACCCAGGTCTCCCACACTGCAGGCGGTTTCTTTACCAGCTGAGCCACTAGCTACTGACAGTAAGGGAAAGAGTTGAATCCCATTCTGTTGTGTGCAGAGGTATCTGACCTGTGCAGGGTTGGGTGTTTAAAGGGAAGATGAGCCAGTGGAGGTTGAGGGGGGAATTGGAGACTCAAGTAGCGGAAGTGAAAAATTACAAAAGGTTAGTCAGTGTAAATCCAGCAGCCAGCTGTGTTGGGTAGCTGGCAGTTACTAAAGTAAGGAATCTATCCTCCCACCAAGACTGGAGGACACAGGCCCTTGGTTCCACTTCAAAGGAATAGCTTACAGGGGAATTTCTTGGCAGTCCAGTGGTTAGACTCTGTGTGTTCACTTCAGAGGGCTCAGGTTCAGTCCCTGGTTGGGGAACTCAAGTCCCACAAGTCTCTCAGCATAGCATCCCTCCCCCCACCAAAAAGGAGGAGGAATCGCTTTCAGAAAAACACCCCCAAACTTATCGGAACCAAAGTCACCTGCCTCAGACAGGAAATAGTTTTCCTGCTTACATTCACACTGTCAGTAACAGGACTGAGCTTGGCACAAGCCAGACGGGCTTTTACTCAGTGGCCAGAGACTGTAGAAGAGGCGCTCATGACTCCGAAGGGAGGAAAGTAGGGGACTTCAGGGACAAGAGGCAGGTGCATCATCAGAAACTGGGGAGGACAGGGATCTCCAGGAACAAATGGCACATGCAGGCCCTCAGCCTCCCTTGCTCACGGCACAAACTGCGCCCAGCAGGGCACAAATCTACCCCTTTGGGCAGACATCTTAGCAGGGCAGTGAAGCAAAGGTGACTGTCAAGCACCTCCAGGTTTCACCTGAACAGGCTCATTCCTGTGGTCAAACCAGAGCCAGTTTGAAGCCGTTGACTATTGTATATCTCTCAAAGCAAAGCATCTCTGCCAGACATCAAGTACTCTTGAAAAAAACAGAGACATAAATCAAGGCAATGAAAGTGGTGACTATCGGCCTACTTGGCCCACTCTCTTGGATCCAACTGGTCAGCTTTGGTTTGTTGAGGGCCTTCGTGGCATCTTGTTCATAAAACACAGTTAGTCTATATGATTAAAAACTGTTTTGGGCCCGGAGGCCTGACCTGCATAGTAAGGGTGACAGTTCCTTTTTTCATTCAAAATAGTATAAGATCTTTCCTAATCAAACTGTATTCAACCAGAATTTTTTACAATGTGAAGAAACAGCTTTTGATGCAAAGGTTTAGTGTAAAAAAGAGAATAGAAAACTTGCTTAACTTGCTTAAAATATCATTGTCTTAAGAAACTCTGGGCAAGCAATGGACATACTGCATTTTAAATTAATCTTATTTTTTCATTAAGACATCTTTTAGCACCTGCCATCAATGTTTTTGTTGACATGGAGTTGGTGATCTATAGGCACAAAAGACAGATATTTAAATTATTCTAAGATTTTTACTGTAAGTTAGCTCTCAGGAACTTAATCCAAAGATTTCTCAAGTTTCTGAATAGGTAAGGGTACTACATTGATTTAATTTTATCTGTATTGCTACCAACCTGAGCTGAGTGTGGAGAAGAGCATATGTCCTATTTTTGTTTCTCCTTACTTATTAGATTTCTATTTTTAAACAGGACTGAACTGTGAGTTTAACTGAATGCTCACAGAAGCAGTCATGGATGGAACGATTCCTCCTTGAGTTTTCACAGATTCAGGCTTTGTATAAAGAGCCCTTTTATCCTTCTTGGATGAGCTCCCTTCTCCGCTTTCCAATGGCTTTACTCTACTTCTGACCTGCATCACTTCTTGGCTGGATTATTCTAATCATGTTTCACCTGCTCGCTCTATTTCCAGCTTTAGTCACAGTATCCTTTAGAATAACTTGCATGTGAGAGAAGCCCAGAATAAGAGTGGTATAAATAAGACAAAACTTTATTTTTCTGTTGCTCAAAAGTCTGGCTGTCATGACAACTCTGGACAATGGGGGCCCAGTTCCTTCTGTCTTTCTGCCCTGCTCTGCCACATACTCCCCTACACTGCAGTTCAGTCTGTGGAGAAAGGGACCTGGGTGAGGGGGAAGTCCCTCATCCATCATCCAGCAACTGCACTTCAGCTCACAAATCTCATTACCCAGAACGTAGTCATATGGCCCACACTTAGCTATAAAGCATCTTTATTTTGTGCAACCATGCACCCAGCTAAAAAACTGGGTCTATCTTAGGACAGACAAAAAGGAAATGATATATAACAGTGATGCCCAAAATGGTAGCCACTAGCCACATGTGGCCATTTATATTTAAATTTAGTAAAATTAAGTATAGCAAAATTCAGTTTTTCAGATGCACTAGCCACATTTCAAGTGCTCAGTAGTATAAGTGGCTACATACCATGATTTTGGACAGCATAGATATAGAACATTTCTATCATCATCGAAAGTTACACTGGATAGAACTGATATAGACAACCAGCAATCTTGTCCACACCCCTCCAGTTCTCCAAACAAATGTCATCGTTTACAACTGACCACTTAACTTGTGTGTTTAAAGTTTTTCAACAGGTCTCTACTGGTTTCAGAAAAAATGCCAAATCTCCTTAGCTTAGCACATAAGTCCTTTGTTTAATCTGAACGCTTCTTATGACTCCATCTTCATCTATGACAATTCTCCACAAATGTCTTTGACCTAAAGCATGTGGAATTGCAGCTCTTAAAACATATCTTGCTTTTGCATATGCTGTGCTCTCTCTGTTACCCCCAAATCGAGTTTGCCTCTTGGTAGGTATCAAGCCAAAAGACACTGAACCTTATCTGCTTACAAAATCTCCCCTTGAGATACGTCATTCTTCAGTCTCAAGCAGTATAGGGCCAAAGTCAGTCTTCTGTAACTGCTTCCCGCTTAGAATAGGTGTTGTAGTATCCCGAGTTAGATGGGTGAAGCTCTTGATGCTTGAGCTAGATAAGTTTTGGAGTCCACTGAAGTAGCGTTTGAACCTCACTTGAATAAGATTATTCTAGCACGTATAGGAGAGGCACAGCAAGAGAGACAATTAACGGAAACTTTGCAATGTAGAGATATGAGCCAAGATGCCCCTAAATCAAACTAGTTTTCTAATATTTCCCCTAAACTAGGAAGAGGTTTCCCAGATAGCTCAGATGGTAAAGAATCTACCTGCAATGCAGGAGTCCTGGTTTTGATCCCTGTGTTGGGAGGATCTCCTAGAGGAGGAAATGGCAACCCACTCCAGTATTCTTGCCTGGAAAATTTCATGGACAGAGGAGCCTGGTGAGCTACAGTCCATGTGGTCACAAAGAGTCAGACACAACCGAGCAACTAAATACAGGAAGGGAATAATTTAGAGATGAGATTTGATTTTATATATATATCATAAGTTGAATCACATTAGCAGGCTCATCAAGTATAAGAAAGTAGCATTTCATATGTATTATATAATAACATAAGTTCTTTCTTGAGAGACTGTTAAAATGTCAAGGGCCATATGTTTTCATGGGACTTTTTTTTTTTTAATCATAGACATTTGAGTTCAGCAGATTGGCATCCTGATTACTATCTTTTAAGGCTTGCAGGGTAAAATTCCTTAAGGCCTCTAGGTGAATAACAATGTCCTCTATTTTTTTATTTCTAAATGCATTCCCCTCCTCAACAGCCAAAGCAGATGTACAATGCATGCTTACAGGTCACAAAACAGACCACTCTAGTCAGTGTAAAGTTTGATTTAAATCATGTGCAGGTCACAATAACCTCTTCAGTTGGAAAATTTCTATCTTTTGATTGCAAATCTTTTGATAGATCAAAATATTTGTCCCTACATGCAAGGGTGCTTGCTGCCTGCCATGACTCCATCATGTCCATCAATGCAAGGCCTCCTTTTTGTTCATATATTTGCCTGCTGCTGCTGCTACTGCTGCTGCTAAGTCGCTTCAGTCGTGTCCGGCTCTATGCGACCCCATAGACGGCAGCCCACCAGGCTCCCCTATCCCTGGGATTCTCCAGGCAAGAACATTGGAGTGGGTTGCCATTTCCTTCTCCAATGCATGAACGTGAAAAGTAAAAGTGAAGTTGCTCAGTCGTGTCTGACTCTTAGCGACCCCATGGACTGCAGCCTACCAGGCTCCTCTGTCCATGGGATTTTCCAGGCAAGAGTACTGGAGTGGGGTGCCATTTCTTTCTCCATCATATATTTGCCTAGTCATCCACATTTGGGGAAAACTAATCAGACCCAGTGAACAAGCTTAGAGTTACGTTAATGGGGAAAAATGTTACAGACTATACATGTTATCAACTATACTGAATTGTCACAGAAATTTTGTACACGTGCTTCTAGCAGTAGACTTAAAGCAAGCCATAATACAGACCATGAGTAGTTATATTCCGTGACAATTTCACTAGAGAATTTCCTTTCCATCCTAAACATTGAGGGAACTTCCAGTGTTGGTAATGAGACAAACATTTGGTAAACAGCTCAGCTAAATGAGTAGGAGGGGTCTTGGTCCTGGTCCAGATTTCCAGGTCAGCTGTCTATCATTGCTGCTGTCTTTTCCACTCCTGGTATGGATGTCGTCTGGGGTCAGCAGGCATGTGCATAGACCAGGCCAATGTAGCAGCCCTTCTGATAAGGGTCATTTTAATAATTCAATTAAACTTTACAGTACTATAACATAGCTGCAAGGAACTATCTGGAAAGTGAGTTTTAAGCAGTAAATACAGGCCTTAGTTAACAAAACTAGAATTTAATATCCATTGAAACATAATATTTTTCTTTCTAAAGTCACCCTCATTTCTACCAAGTATAGCCAAATAAAAACTAATTTGCTTGCAAAATTAAGTCGGGTTAATGGACCATGTAGGCTCTTTTAAGTTAGCTGTACTGAAACTTTTCATAAAGTAACTAATCCTTTCTGTTAATAGTTTTATGAAGCCATTGGGGTTTTCATTAAGATGCTTTAATTTATTACCCAGTTCAGCAGTATGATCTGAAATTTATCAGAAACAAATAATTGTCAAAAAGTCCTCCCTGTGAATCTTCTTAAAGATAAAACACTTTTGCAAAAACATTTGAGTTAAACAAAAGCTGTCTATGAATAGCAAGAGACTTTAAAGGCATGATTAAATATTTGATCACAATCAATTGACAAAGAAACTTGGCTATAATAGCTAGAATTATGATTGATAATATTATATTTTATCAGGACATACCAGGTTTTTAGGAATTTCATATAATTTTTAGAATACCTATATTAACAACATTTACCCATACAGCATAACCTGAGAAGGCTTATCACTGCTCATTTTACAATGTTCCCCACATAATTTCTGGAGAAAGGAGTGGCTACGCACTCCAGTATTCTTGCCTGGAGAATTCCACAGACAGAGGAGCCTGGTGCGCTATAGCCCATGGGATGCAAAGAGTCGAACACGACTGTGTCACTAACACTTTCCACATAGTTTAACATACCAAATAAACCTAGTTAATTTAGTCTCTCTCCGAGCATCCCCAGGATTTCTCTGAAGCATCCCAAAGTTAGCTGGTCAAAAGAACTTTAATTAGCATTTGGTATTTGGGAAGCTTGTAAAAAACATCAAAAAATTTCAAAACACCTAGTCAAATAGGATTAGAGGTCACTGTGAAATACCCATTCACTTAACCAAAGTGACAATAAAAGATCTCATTGGCAAATACAGAAAGTTCCAATCAGATCTCTCAAAAGGCAAAGAAACTGATAAACTCTTATCAGCAACTCAACACTCTAAGAAAACTTTGTTTCCCAGAAGAGAAAAATCCAAACCTCAGTCTTGCATCAGCCTACTCTGAATAACAAAATGTATTTACTTAATTAAATTCAGTCTAATCTTAGCCAATCCTAACCATTTACAAAACACTGGAGTGGGTTGCCATGCCCCCCTCCATGGGATCTTCCTGACCCAGGGATCAAACCTGCATCTTCTATTTCTCCTGCATTGGCAGGAGTGTTCTTTACCACTAGCACCACCTGAGAAGCCTCCTAGAAAGCCAGTTGTTACTGAGTAGCAAATCCAGTTTTAAAATGTCAAAGAAGCCCCATCTTGGCATTCCAGGGTCAGATGTCCTAGTATCTTTCTTTCCTGAGACTCATTTGAGATTGTATTCCCTCTTGGAGAACAGAACACCTTGGAGTTGTCAACAGGAAGAATGTATCTAGTATCTAACAAAAATTCAATTGGTTCTTCCCTTATTTCTAAGGTAAAACAGGGCTCCTCAGGAAAGACTGGGATGGTGCTTTGAAGACACAGTTGGGGAACCCCCAGGGCCCACCAGCTCTCTTGTTTGGCTACTGGGAGCTGAAAGGAAGGCTGTTGAGTTCAGGCCTTCCCTCTCTGGGAACAGTTGGAGCATCTCCTTTACCAATATCTCTCTTTCTCAGTAAGCTCATTGACTAGGTGTCACCTTTGCTGGAGATCTTCATGTCCCATGTTGGGGGCGGGAGCACTACCCATACCTGGAGTGGTCCACTTTTTGTCTTCATTTTCTTCTTCCATCATGTCCCACTTTTTGAAAATTCTAAAGACCAGTGCAACTAGTTGGGAGATGAGAGTGTTAGCTGCAATATTTTGAAATTTGCAGCTAATATTATACCTGAAACATTATGAGATATGACCTAAGTGTTTATTACCACTGCACTTCTTGGGTCCTCAGGGTCCAGGACGGGGTATGGCCTAAATCACTCTCTAATCTTCTCCAAAAAGGTGGAGGGGTTTTTATTCCTTTCCTTTTACAAATACTTCAAGTTGACAGATGGTGTTATAATTTAATGAGCCACCCTCTGGCCATTTCTCTTAGTCACCTAGATGGTATTGTGGCCAGACAGTGTTACTAAAAAAAAAATTTTGTCATTGGGATATAGCTATACAGTTTCCAATGACTCAGAATGTACCCTAATTTGATGTCTGAAGAGAAAATATCTGTTTTCCCATATCCTCAGATCCTGGTTGAGGATTTGTCTTCAACTCCAAAAGGTCTATAGTAGGGGTTGATGGAGACACAGATTGAGCCATTCTTAGCCCAGTGAAAATTTCCCTATTTAGAGAGTTAGTAATAATTTCTTTCAATTAATAATTTAAGTGTTGACTATTCACCTGAAACTATCATGGCATTGTTAATTGACTATGTGTGTGTATTAGTTGCTCAGTCGTGTCCGACTCTTTGAGACCCCATGGACTGTAGCCCACCAGATTCCTCTGTCCATGGGATTCTCCAGTCAAGAATAATGGTGTGGGTTGCCATTTCCTTCTCCATAATTGACTATCAGTTCAGCTCACTCAGTCGTGTCTGACTCTTTGCAACCCCGTGGACTGCAGCACGCCAGGCCTTCCTGTCCATCACCAACTCCTAGAGTCTACTCAAACTCATGTCCATTGAGTCGATGATGCCATCCAACCATCTCATCCTCTGTCATCCCCTTCTCCTTCTGCCTTCAATCTTTCTCAGCATCAGGGTCTTTTCAAATGAGTCAGCTCTTCACATCAGATGGCCAAAGTATTGGAGTTTCAGCTTCAGCATCAGTCCTTCCAATGAACACCCAGGACTGATCTCCTTTAGGATGGACTGGTTGGATCTCCTTGCAGTTCAAGGGACTCAAGAGTCTTCTCCAACACCACAGTTCAAAAACATCAATTCTTCAGCACTCAGCTTTCTTTATAGTCCAACTCTCACATCAATACATGACTAATGGAAAAACCATAGCTTTGACTAGATGAACCTTTGCTGGCAAACTAATGTCTCTGCTTTTTAATATGCTGTCTAGGTTGGTCATAGCTTTTATTCCAAGGAGCAAGCATCATTTAATTTCACGGCTGCAGTCACCATCTGCAGTGATTTTGGAGTCCCAAAAATAAAGTCTGTCACTGTTTCCACTGTTTCCCCATCTATTTGTCATGCAGTGATGGCACTGGATGCCATGATCTTAGTTTTTTGAATGTTGAGTTTTAAGCCAACTTTTTCACTCTCCTCTTTCACTTTCATCAAAAGGCTCTTTAGTTCTTCTTCGCTTTCTGGGTGGTGTCATCTGCATATCTGAGGTTATTGATATTTCTCCTGGCAATCTTGATTCCAGCTTGTGCTTCATCCAGCCCAACATTTCTCATGATGTACTCTGCATATAAGTTAAATAAGCAGGGTGACAATATACAGCCTTGATGTACTCCTTTTCCTATTTGGAACCAGTCTGTTGTCCCACGTCCAGTTCTAACTGTTGCTTCCTGACCTGCACACAGATTTGTCAAGAGGCATGTCAGGTAGTCTGGTATTCCCATCTCTTTAAGGATTTTCCACAATTGACTATACTTCAATACAAAATAAAAAGTTGAAAAACATTTTTAAGTGTATATGCAGGTTGTTCAGGTATACCAAGGTGGCTCTCCTCTAGAAATAATTTAAGTTACCAGAACCCCCTAATGAGGGCCAAAACCAAGAGAAATACAGATTGTCTCATTGAAGGGTTTCACAATCAGGCATCCCTGATCAGCCTCCAGGACTCGGAGGGCAGGAATGTCTTACAGCCTCTCAGACCTGTCAGACTCTTTAAGACAACCAGAGCAAATCTGATTACTTATTCAGTTCCTGAATCGTTCCTTCTCCCACCTTGAGATGGAGACAGAACCTTGAAGTTAACTTGTGGAATAAATGTCACTCACCTCTCCAAAGCGACTCCTTAAATCAAGATGTCCACAGTTGTCCGTTGTGCACAGACTTGACAATCAGGTGCCAAGAGGGATTCTCCTATGCCCATCCCCACAGTCCCCCAGCAACACAGACAGATTCACCCAGGTGACCTACCGTAGCCCACTGCATAGCCTATTAGGAGTTGGAAGAAGCCAAAGAGGTTAAGTGAGATATCCCATCAGGGCAAAACTTGTTATTGGAAAACTGAGTTCACCTTGGTGTGGGGACAAAAGACACAGACAAGCCAAACAGCAGGAGAAGGAAGGATTGATTATTTACAGCAAGCAAGGGAAATACTGTGGCTCTTTCCCAATGCAGTGTTTCCAAGAACAGCAAAATTGGGCAAGTTTTAAGCTAAGGGTACATGTTCATATATTCATATTCATGCCTTCAGCAGAGGGGAATTCAGCACAGAATTGGGAGTCAGGTCAACAGAGTCCAAGCTTTAGTTGATTGAAGGCACAAGGGTCAATAAAGGTCAATATCCCCCAGATTATGGAAAGTTTTTCTCTCACTCATTTCCGTCTTGTAAACCAATATAGCCTCTCTGCCAGGGCCTCTTTTTTCTCTCTAGATCTTTCTTTCCATTGTTTTCTCCAACTGTTTTCATTGTGAAAGTCTAGGAAGTGGACATGAAAGAGACAGGTATTCCTTGAAGGTCAGGTTTTAGTCTACTTGGGCCAGTTAAAAAAAAAAAAAAAAGATTGGGCGGCTTATCAACCACAGACATTTATTTTATACGGTTCTGGAATCTAGAAGTCCAAGATCAGACTGCCAGAATGATCAGGGTCTGATGAAAACCCTCTTCAGGGTTGAAGACTGCTGACTTGGGTCTTCACATGATGAAAGGGGACCAGAGATCTCTCTCATGGCTCTTTTATGAGGGTATTAAACTCATTCATAGGGTGGTGGTTGACCTAATCATGTCTCACCCCTCCTCCCATCACCCCACTAATACCATCACATTGAGCATTAGGATTTCAATATACGCAGCTTGGAGTAGGGACGAAGACAATAAGGAAAGGTGGGCAAAACACTAAGAACTAAGACTAAGATAGCATTCCTGTCTTCAGGAAAGGGAAAAAAGGATGGGGGCATTTACATTTTAATAACTGCTTTACATTGTCCTATTTGTAAAGAGATACACTGAAAGCCAGTCATAGAATAAGACTTGCAATCAGGAGTTCAGGCAACCTCCTTGGTCATCTGGGGCCACAGTCTGCAGCAGAGCTGCTACTTTCTGATTGGATGATGGCAGCTGAAGAACTAGGTTTCAGGTGCTTCCTAGTATGGTCAGCATCCGGTCAGGAACTCTGTGGCCCTCAGCAAGCAGGGCAGGTGTTCTCCCAAGAGATTCCTCTGCAGCTGGCATCTGCTCCTTCGTAAATCCTTTCTTCCAGGCAGAGGCTATGCAAATAATTGTCTGCTGTTTTGCAGAAAGAAGAACTACTATATTTCTGAGCTCAACAAAAATGTCACATCCTGCTAATGTGAAAAACTCCATTTTCTTCACTTAAAAATGCTAATCTCTGAGTCAAATCTAGTATCTCTTTTCTGAAAACATACTCAGGATTTCTCCTCAAAAAGATGAAAACAATAACAGAAAAGATTCAAATGGACACCTCAGTAAAAAAAAGGGAGGAGGGGCAGGTGTTTATGTAAATAATCCTAAACTCTTTCATGGTTTTTATCTTTCAAGAATTGCTTTCACTTGGGAGAATCACCAAGAATAAGGTTGATTTTACTTTGTGATCATATTGTTTTCACAAGCCATTTTTAGCTTGTTAATATTCCTGTGTATTATATTCCTACAATATTTCTGTGGAAGAGACCACTATAGGTCAAGATATTTTATTCTGATTTGATCTAATTTTTATCTCACTCATTTTCCCCCACTTTGGTAAATGCCATTCATAATGATGTTTCTAAACCTAGGTGGCCATTCACAAGTTTTCCCCATTCTGACCATATCTCCTATGTTTTCCAAGCTATTGTACTTTACGAAAGGATGTGTGCCAAGTCATGCCCATCATCTCTTTAAAAATGCATCTCCAGACTTCCTTCTCTCATGCGTCCCATTCCCTAATTAGCCTCACCACACTTAGTGTCTTAGTCTCCTGCACATTCCTAAATCATTGCTAGGATGTGACCTAGCATCTGCTGGTTCATTGTTTTTTCAATCCTTCCTATGTTACTTCATATTGTTATTTTTTTAATCTGTTTTTATTAGTTATTTCCTTTGTGACCTTTCCCTCCCCCACCAATTCATTTAACCCAGTGGCTGGACAGAGCAGTTCAGTAAACCTTCAATCCATGCTTATTTTTCTGACTTTCAGAAAAAAAAAAATTAAAGAAATATACTACTTTACAACCTAGGGAGAGGCAGTTTGGGGCTGAAAGGATCTGAGGCTTTACTGTTAGACAAAGCTAGGAACAAATCCTAGTTTTGCCTTTGGCAAGATTCTAAACTTCTTAGCCTCCTTATCCTTGAAGTGAGTAAGATAATGCTTATCTCCTGGGAAATTGATGAATAACTATGGAAAGCACCCTTCTAGATCCAGCCAACTTGGAAGGTGCTAAAGGAAAGGAAACCAGAATTTTGGGTGAACTACTTCTCAGCTTTCCATGTTCCCACTGCATGTCGTAATAGGCTGACCTACTGTCCCCTTGAGAGCCTGAAGTTTGGGGTGTCAGTAATGGTGTGGACAGGATACCTGGAGGGAGCCATATCTAGCGAAGAAATCAAGAAATCAGCCATTTGGGACTTCTCTAGAGGTCTGGTGGTTTGGGACTCCTGGCTTCCACTGCAAGGGCACAGGTTTGATCCCAGGTTGGGGAACAAGAATCCCACAGGCCATGTGATGCAGCTGAAAAAAAATATTAAAATTAAAAAAGAAAAAAGAAAACCAGGGGCTCCCCTGGTGGTTCAGTGGTAAGAATTCGCTTGTCAATGCAAGATACACGGCTTCCATTCCTGATCTGTGTCAGTTCCCGCATGTCACAGAGCAACTAAGCCCAGGCGCCACAAGTACTGAGCCCATGAGCAGAAACTACTGAAGCCCCTGTACCCTAGAGCCCATGCTCCCCAACATGAGAAATCCTCACACCACAACTAGAGAGTAGCCCCCCACTCAGGGCAACAAGAGAAAGCCTGCACAGCAATGAAGACCCAGCACTAAATAAATATATAAAAATTGAAAAACCAACTATCATTGAGGGCTTTGAAGATGATTAAAAGTTGTACATTAGTTCATCCGAAGAACTCTACCCCAAAATTAAAAAAAAAAAAAAAGTCATTCATTAAATATTCTTTGAACCTCTTACAGGAAGCCCTCTGAGTTTAGATTTTTGCCACAGGGCCCTGATTCAAATCTACTTTTGGGTTTATTTAGAAGTTGCTTGGAGTAAGCAAAGAGTCGGACACGACTGAGCGACTGAACTGAACTGAACTGAACTGGATTAAGCAAATAAATGAAAGGATTACATGTAAGCATCCCTACATGACAGGCGAGGAAAGATTTTAAAAAATCTACCCCAAAACCTCGCATAACAGCCTCAGGGTAGCAGACCTTGAAAATGATGAAGGAATAAATGAACGGAGGGATGAAGAAACGAATACTGAAAAACGAAAGACAGAGTCAGGGCTAGAACACAGACAGAGATCCTTGTTTGTTGCTGTTTTCGCCACAGTCTCTCAAGAGCCGAGCCTCACATCCTCCTTTACCATTTTCCTTCCTGTCATTGGGCCCTTCTATCTTCTCGCTCCAACTCCACCCCCGGAGCCGAGAGTCGCCCTCTGGTTCCCGCCCCGCCGGGAGGCCCTGTCCCTCCTGTCGCCCCGCCCCCGGCCTGGAGCCCCGCCCCGCGCCTGGCCCCGCGGGAATGAATGGCAGCGCGGCCGCGGCTCCGCTCGGGCGCTGATTGGCCCCCGGGCGCGGTGACGCTAGGGCGGCCGCGGGAGCACGCAGGCGGGCGGGGCGCGGGCAGCGGGGGGCGGGGCCGGGCCCCGGGAGGGGCGGGGCCTCCCGGCCGGGAGCTGTGGGGCCGGGCGGCCGGAGGCGGCGGGAGGCGGCCGGGCCGTTTAAGGGCCGCCCTCCCGCCCCCAGGCGCCCGGTCTGGCTCTGGCCCGGTCCCGACCCCCGGCCCGGCCCCGTCTGCGCTGCCCGGTCCAGCGGTCCGCCGGGCCCGGGGCGGCCCCCGGAGCCGCCACAGCTCCTGCGGGCCGCGCGCCCGGCCGCCGGCGCTGACGAGACGGAGCTCGCGGCCCCCGCGGAGGAGCAGGAGCATCGATGCGATTCCAGAGCCGATTCCAGCGGTGAGAGGCCAGCGCCCCGGGCCCGCCGCCCGCGCGTGTGGGGCCCGGCACCCCGCCCGCTCCTCCTCTCGTGTTCCTGGGACTCCCCGCCTCGCCGTCCCCGGGCGCCCCCGTTCCGGGAGCGGGGCTCGCGCCGGCCCGGGTCCCCACTGCTCGCTGCGGGCTGCAGTGCCCAGCCCTCGGACCCCGGTTGCCCTCCCGGGGCGTCGGTGGCCCGCCCGGCTTCGCCCTGCAGGGACAGCCTCTCGCTTGGTCCGGGGACCTGAACGCCGGCCGCAGGCACCGGCCCCGGATCTTCCGACCCCAGCCTTGGCCTGCACCCCTGACCGGGCTTGGGGGGCCCCCGAGGCTCCCGGACCCGAGCCAGGTTGCCCAGCCGGGGTGCTGAGGGTTTCCGGCGCTTTGTCTTTGAACGGCCGTGGCGGTGGGGGAAACTGAGGCAGGCTCCGCCGGTTTAGGCTTGCCTGCGGGGTTCTCGGGCTTCAAGCCCCAGCGTGTGCTATTTTGGGGCACCGCGCCAGGGCAGGTTAGCTTCTGGGCGGTGAGACCTGCAATTGACGCGCCTGGGTTAGGAAACGAGGAACCGAGGAGGCCCCCCGGAAGGCTGGCCTGCTGCTCTTGGGCTGGAGGGCCGGTGGGAACTCCAGCCTGGGGAGACACCGTGGCCTTAATCCTGACTCCAGGTCTCTGCCATCTAGCAATGAATGGGAGGCTGGCCATAATTCGAGAGGAAGCTCTGCGCTTTTTTTATTTCCCCCTAATTCTTCTTCGTGTAAGTGGGTGAAAGTTCACCTCTCGTGTGTTTGTGGTAACTCTCCATCCCTTTGTCTGAATCAGGCAGGCATCCCCACTCCCAGGCCTTCACCCTGAGCAGGCTAGCTTAGTGTGCAGTGACCGGGGGAGAATTTGGAAAAAAAAAACAAAGGCATGAAATCTCCCAAGGTTTTTGTTGCGTTTTTAGGCATTGCTTTTTATTACAAGATTTTAAAGTATGCTTTTTTTTTTTTCTTTTCTTTCCAGTGCTTTAATCCCTAGAAACCCTCTCACCTATTCTGCTGGTCTCATTCCTTCTCCAGAGTGACATTTGCACAGGGAGAGTTGGGGTAATCAGGGTGAAGACTTGGATTAACTTTTGAACATTGCTTATCACTCAGGGTGTTGAATGCCTGGCGGTGTTCACCTAATGGGAACATCATATCAGTTCTTCCGAAGGCAAAAGGGAACCATGATGTTCTGGCTTTAGAACATGAAGTCAGCCATGAGGACTGGAGGGGCTTTACGGGAGGATGTAACACAGGTTCAGCAGTGGTTGGCAAAACCCTGTATGTGTGGTTTGTTTGATTTGGTTTTACTTCTCTGCACATCTGTGCTCTTCCTGTTTTCCGGGAACAGTGGCAGTATTCTGTGCATTTACTGGTTTTTGTTAGATTAAAGAGTTCTATTTCTTTTCTGTCCTTTCCCTTCTTCTCCACAAAAAGAAGGAACTTGTGTTATTGTTTGTTGTGCAAACATTAGCAGTATTAAGAGGAATGAAAAACAAACACATCTTTAGATCCTACCATCTCAGCTGACTGAACTCTTCTATTTTGCTGGACATGAATCTATCCAGTCCTTATCACAATTGTAATGTGGTTTTGTGCTCTACTCCATTCATTTAAAAATTAAAAATACAGGCATTTTCTTTTGGTATAACATAGACATTGTAATTTCCGCAGCAACTGCACAATGTCAGTGGATATTTCATAGTTATTTTCTTGATGACATCTAGACCCACCCTGATTTTCTTTGCAGAATGAATGATCCCATAATTTCTTGTTTGGAAAGATATTTCTATAAATCAATTTGAACTTAGAAATAAAGTCTGCAAATAAGTGATATATTGTGGTCTGTACATTAACATATTGAGAGTACTGTTCTGCACCTCTTAAAAGCTGTGTTTGTTACCCATCTTGTGAGTATTTAGGATAGTTAACAGTTTGTAAATGACAGAGGAACCAGAAAGAGGAACACACTTATCTTTGAGCCCCTGTGTTCCTTCTGATAGATTCACCAGGACTCCATTGGAGAGCAGTAAAAACATTTCATTAGCCCATCCTTTGTGGCTGTGTCTAAAGTATAAGAAAACTTGAACCCCCTGCTGGCTTGTTCATAATGGAAACTTGGCGGTCACTGTGGCTTTGGATCAACTTCCAGAGTTCTGCCATATCTGGAGAAGAGCTGTAAGGACGCCTAACCCGGTATAGCAAGTGGAGGGCTTTATGCAGGCATGGCTCCACAAAAATCTTAGGATGTGAAAAATCCCACTCGGACACCTTTTATCTTTTGTGCTGTATCCCTTTCACACTTGATTCCACCCCCACATGGCACACAGAGTCATTCTCTCCCTTTCACAGCATCTCTGACTGATTAGAATACTTGCTAACGTTTATTGAATGCCTATCGCTGCCAGGCAGGTAGCTGGGTATTTGTAGATAACTCATCTCATCCCTAACTGTAACCCTGAAAGACAAACTTTCTACCCATTTAATGGAAGAGCCTTAGAGAATAAAAGAGAGCCTGCCATCATCACACAGCTGGAAAGGGTCAGACAGAAGGGTTCATGTCCCTTTCCGCCACCCATGCAGCCGTTTACCTCTGTCTCCCCGCCCACGCACACCTCCGTGATAGCACAGAGGCCTAGGACCCAGAGCTGCTAAAGTGCCTCACTGGTGTCCTGTTGGTGTGTGCCCGTTTCTCGAGCCTGGCAACCAGAAATCCAAGGAGAAGGATACTGCTTTCCGTAGCTCCAGCCTCGTGACCGCTGGTTAGTTTCAAATTGAATATGTGGGGAGGCATCTGATTCTAAAGCATTAGGAAGTGTTCCAGTGCTGCCTGTGGCCTCTCTCTTTATTCCAAGTTCTCAGAGCGTTGAATCATACACCGAGATTCAGTGAACACTGAAGAACACTGAAGTTCCTTATATGTGCCATTTCCCTTACTTAGTAATTAAGTTAAATGTCCCCCACTGCTATCACCACCTCTGGCCGCAGACACTTTTTCCTAAACATCATGCTTATTCATACAGGACAGCTAATCATAAGGTTGTCGTAGGGATCAGTTCTGTTGCTCCATCAAATGATCCTGAAGGAGCCCTTGAAATGTTCATGGTCTTATCCTTTGTCCATTTTGTTTTCACGAGATTGAGGATTCTCTTCGCTCTAAGACTGCCTGTTTTTATTGCATACAGAAATCCCCAGTGAAACTAACTGACGACAGGATCTCTCTCAGGATAATAAAATGCTTCAGCAGCAGGCAAAATCTCTGTCTTTTTATTCTCATTCAACATTTATTTATTAAGCTCCAACAATCAGCAGGACTTTGTGTTTGGGCCTGGAAATGAAATGGTAGACAAGGCAGCCTTCATGGAATTCACTTTACAGTGGGGAAAGATGAAATAAAAAAATACACAAGTTCAAAAACTCCAGTTCTTACTAACCATGATAAGGGCTCCGCTGAATCGACACTTAGGTAGGATGGTTGAGCCGAGTTTGACAGGTGAGAGGAGGGCTCGGCACACTGGAGGAGAATGTTCTGGGCAGAAGTAAACAGCAAACACAGATGCTCTGAGTCAGATCAGACCTGGTTGGTTTGAGGAGCAGAAAGGCTGTGATTGGCTGGAGGGAGGGAGAGGAAGGGAACCCCCAGCTGGAGAAGTCGGGAGGGCTCGCGGACTGCAGAGGTGGTGTTCCCAAGCACTTTGAGAAGCTGGACAGGTTTTAAGCTGGGCTTAGCGTGTGATGTGATCTGGTGGTAACAGACTCATGGCTGCTGGGTAAAGAAGAGAGTCCGTGTGCGGGCGGGCAGGGAGACCAGAGCCTTTGTTTACAGACCAGAGGAGTCGATGTCTTGATTTAAGGTAGTAACTTTGAAACTGTAGAGAGTGGGACTGTTTTGGAATATATTTTGAAGATAGCACAGACGTACTTGCATTTGGAGTATGGGGAACACAGGAATCAAGGACAGCTTCTGAGATTTGATCTCAGGCTCTGAGATCTGATGGAGCGTTGCAGATTTACCTTCAGAAGGCCCTGCTTTGAGCTAAAGATTTGGGGAGAGGTGGGGAGGCTGTGCTGTGTCTTCGCTGTAGCATGTGGGCCCTTGCTTGGGGCACAGGGGCTTCCTCCGGGCTTCCCATGAGGCACTGCTGGCAAAGAACCCCCCTGCCAGTGCAGGAAACCTAAGAGACCCAGGTTCAGTCTCTGGGTCAGGAAGGTGCCCTGGAGGAGGGCATGGCAACCCACTCCAGTATTCTTGCCTGAAGAATCCCATGGACAGAGGAGCCTGGCGGGCTGCCGTCTGTAGAGTTGCAAAGAGTCCGGACAACTGAAGTGACTTGGCAAGCACGTGTGGGCTTTCTCTAGTTGTGACACTTGGTGGGGGAGTGGGGAGGCTTCTGTTGTTGCGGCGTGGGCAGCACACCCGGTGTTAGAATGTTTTCCAGCATTGGATGGCCATCAGGATGGCTTTGCTTTAAGTGGAGGTGTCTTGCCTAAGTGGGTGCCATTTCCCATAACTCTTGAGAACCTTCCTCATTCATTTTGGGGGGAAGAGAACAGCCTCAGTGTGTGGGGTTTATTTGCATTTTACATCTGCTTTTCATGTAGGTCTTGGGTGACTAATTTCTTCTAATGATTTCTTCAAGAGGCAATGGGAGGCATGATTGTATTATAGAGAAATGGAAAAATGTAAATTTCCTGGCGGAACCATGTGCCATCCCACAGGGCCCCAGACAGTGCCTGGCATATCTGCTCTTCCCTTTCCTTATTGCCAGGATCTTGACCCTGCCCTTAAAGAGAAACTACCTTAAGTCACATGGCAGAATATTTTTCTCTGCAACTTCTGAGTTTATTTTTAACCTGAGTGATTCCAGGTGGGCACAAACATGTTAACACACATGGCCACTCAGCTTCCTTGCTTTTAAAGTCTATCCCTGTCTCTGTGTTATAGCCTGACTATTTTTAGACTGGGCTGCCAGAGATATAAATTGCTATTTTAGTCTGCAGGCTGGTGGTGGGTGGACAAACCCTACTGAGCGTGCCCTGCACAGAGAACTCACAGTTTAAGCTGCCCCCAGCTGCCCTGGAGCCCTGCTCTTTACAGTCCCTAGTGGGGAATGCTGCTTATAGCCCTGTCGTTACGTCTCAGGCTGAGAATCGGTAGGCCCTCGAATGCTGGGGACACTTTTAAAGCCTCCTTCCCAAGAGTGTAATTATTTTCCTTTTTAGTAATAACTGCCATATAGCAACAGTCTCGTCCCTTAGGAAATTAGTGAAATTATTTAAAGGATTGTCAGGGGAGAAAAGATTTATTTATCTGTGTGTGAGAATATCTTGGAATAATTCTGCAGCTGTTAACTGTACACTTCTCTCTAACAGTTTCCAAGCCATGTGATGAATCCCATTCAGTATGTGTATCTTTTTGCATGTTAGTTAGGTAGCTGCCCATTGCTGTTCCAGGGAAGGTATCTTCACAGTGCCAAATCCATTCCCTAGGCGATCTTCCACTCAAACTTTCAACGTCGGGTTGGCAGGGACTGCCACTTGATCTTTACTCATTTGCTCTAGGGATACCAAGGCCCTTCTTTAATTCAGGGAGAAAGTGTTGGCTGGTCTTTTGTTCGTAAACTGGACACTTTGGAATTGCTTGGCCACGTGTTTTAGTCAGTTTTGGGCAACCTGTCTGTGCCATTCAGATTAGCCTGGTACCATTTTTCCATTGTGTGAATTGATAAGACATGACTAGTCAGAACTCATTAGTGACGAGTAACAACATCTCCTCCCCCTACCCACACCCCCTCAGCTAACTCAAGCCAAAACCTACATTATTGTGCAAAGCCTGTTGACATCTTGCAGGCCCCAAGCCCAGGAATGCTGCTTGAATGCTCAGACCTGAGTGTCACCAGGGCTCTCAGACCCAGATGCCACCACGGTGCCCTTACCGCTGTGTGCTCTGCATCTGCTGCTTTCAGACAGCTGCCTTCTTACCTGCCTGAGCTTATATCTCACTCCTTCCAAAGAACACAGACTAAACCAGACTCCTTCGTGAAACACGGCGGGGGTGTGAGTTGGGCTTAGGGACCCTCACCCACACGCTGAAAGAAGGCAGCTGTTTCTCTCTGTAATGCACAGTGGTATTGGTGCTCTTCACTGCTTTGCTGGTTGCCACAAAATTAGCCCAGAGAGGGACTGGAACGTGGACACATATCTGTCTGTATGGTACAGACCTTACACACACCAAATGTTGGTGTTCAGATACAGGCACACTTTGGGGCTTCCCAGGTGGCTCAGTGATAAACAGCTCGCCTGCCAATACAAGAGATGCAAGAGACACAGGTTCGGTCCCTGGGTTGGGAAGATCCTGGCGACCTGCCCCAGTACTCATGCCTGGAAAATTCCATGGACAGAGGAGCCTGGGGGGTCACAAAGAGACACGACGATGCCCGTGCACACATGAGTGTTATGGCCAGTGCGTCAGGCGCTAGTCACATTTAGATTTTGGAGCAAACTCTTTTAATTCAGGAAGAATGCAGGTGAAAATGAACCCCTTGTTTCAAGTGGCCTGGAGGCAGCCAAGTATCATTTATTTAAGCTCTCTGGTGCCGGAACAGGTAATGCAATACAGGGAAACTAGTTTGGCAGCCCTGCTGATAATGGGATGGAGCCTTTAAAGATCTACATGTATAAAGCTTTATACATTTTGAGAGACAAAGTAGGAACTTGCAAATGCGTTGAATTCACATTAAATCGTGGTTACTGGTATTTGTGAAGTTTAGGAAAATGACCTTGATTTTTTCGATTTCATATTTGGTTGTGCCATTTTAATTTTTTTTTTTTTTTAACTATCCCAGTTGAAGAGTACCAGTTGAAGGGGATAGATGTGACTTTTGTTTGCTTTTGGTTGGTAGGTTTTTTGAATGAATTGAAAGAATACTTAATCCAGTTAACTAGGGCATTCACTTTAGACCATGGCTTTGGTTCAGTTTACACCAAAGCTTTGTGGCTTTGGTTTTATTCCAGTAACTAGGTATTTCCAGCAGTCACCTCTTCAGTTAGAATAGACCAGACAACCTCTGACAAGCTTTCCCATTGTTCTTTACACACTCTGAGCTTTTCTCATGGGATGTCTTTCTTTCTACAGGTTCATGAACCACCGGGCCCCCGCCAATGGCCGCTACAAGCCAACTTGTTACGAACATGCTGCTAATTGTTACACACATGCGGTGAGTACGAGCTTTCTGCCGTTTCCATGCTTCCCAAGCACTTTGGTGGGAAGAAGGGGCGATCATTTCTGTTAGTCTCAACCTCGTTAATCCGGTTCATCCATCCCTGTGACCTTTCCTGACCTAATATCAGTACTCGGTCATGTCACCAGAAACTGCGAGCCTGTCAGATACTTTGAATGCTCTGACCTACAGTCAGCTCTGTTGATCCTGAATTTGCTTTCTCAGATAAGATCTTCTTTGAAAGAAAGTAAGTGTTTAGTTATAAGAAAAATCAAACGAAATTATTTTCAAAGACTGTCACCCCTGGAAGGAAATGAATTACCTTTTCAAGACAGTCAGCTGAGTTCATTTAGCAAGAAGAGTTCACCATTTGCTGAGAAAGATTTTTTCCCTCAGTGATCCCCGAAAACAGGTAGCCACATCCTTCCCATCCCCACGGTCGCCATTGCTTCTCAGAGCAGATGTTAGTCCTCACTGTAAAAGAAAAGTTTAATTCCTGAATTCAATTTTTCTTCCTTCTAGAAACAAAGCATGTTCATTTTAAGAAAAATGGAAAATACCGAGAAATACATAAGAAAAGCAAAACTACCTAGAAAGTAAAGTTGCTCAGTCATGTCTGACTCTTTGAGACCCCATGGACTGTAGCCCGCCAGGCTCCTCCATCCATGGAATTTTCCAGGCAAGAACACTGGAGTGGGTTGCCTTTTCCTTCTCCAGGGGATCTTTCTGACCCAGGGACTGAACTCAGGTCTCCTGCATTGCAGGCAGACTCTTTACCAAATGAGCGGCCTGGGAAACCCAGTGTTTGTGTTTATGTGTATATTTTCATAGTTTCCCTATTAATTTCGTTTTATTAGCATTTTCTTGTGTCATTATAAATTTCTTTTTATCTATGATTTCATTATTCCCTTTGAAAGTTGCATCTAGTGAGATTTTTTGAGGGGAAAATGGTGGCTGGTATATAGTCTGAAGATAAAAGATGGCAATCAATTTATCCCTTTAGTGAAGAGTGTTTAGACCAGGCTAATTCAGTTATTTTAGACAGTGTTGTGTAAGTATAATATGTAGGTTACATATAAATGTTATTAGAATAAAATTTGTTTGAATTCAAGTTGTGCCTTTTCACTTCTTTAAGCCCCTTCTCCAAAGAATAGTCAGTGTTTCCTATAAAGGAACGTGATACCAAATAAGCCTGAAATAAACTAGTTTTGGTAGATTCCCTCGTAATCTAATAGAACAATGCTGTGTGGTCATTATTTAGCAGAAATCAGACTTTCCAAAGTATCAGTTCTATGTATTATAATAAAGTGACGTGAAAGTGTTAGTCACTCAGCTGTGTCCAACTCTTTGAGACTCCATAGACTGTAGCCCACCAGGCTCCTCTGTCCATGGAATTCTCCAAGCAAGAATACTGGAGTGGGTTGCCATGCCCTAGTATTATAATAGTAGAATTCAAATGTTATTTGTGGTATCGAAATGTTATTCTCTTTTATCACTGTCCTTTTTCTTTAGGTGTGCAAAAGATTTTTATTTCAATAATTGAAATGCTGAAATCTTGCTGAATATTTTTTCTTTAGAAAAGAGTTTCTACCTACCTTTTTTGTACATGCTTGCCCTGGATTTCAGTAATGAAATTTGGAGTAACCTCACTAGTGGACAGTCTCCCTGGACCTGTGGCTTAGATTCTCAGGCCAGGAAGGATTTGGTGAAGTTCTCTAGACTTGAGCTGACCCCTGTCTTTGCATTAATGACACACACTTTGTGAAGTGAGCTTCACAACACCAGAGGGTCAAAATGTGTAGAGTCCAAACTTAAAGAATGCACAGCCTAATTTGACTGTTAGCTGTACTTTCTAGATATCCATCTTTTATTCTTTTTTTTAATTGAAGTGTAGTTGATTTGCAATATTATGTCAGTTTCAATGGTACTGTAAAGTGATACAGTTTTATTTATATATACATATATATATATACACACATTTTTCTGATTATTTTTCATTTGTTGTTGTTCAGTCATTAAGTCGTATCTGACTCTTGTGACCCCATGGACTGTAGCACGCCAGGTTTCCCTGTCCTTCACTATCTCCCAGAGTTTGCTCAAATTCATGTCCGTTGAGTCAGTGATGCCATCCAACCATCTCATCCTCTGCCATTCTTCTTTTCCCTTCAGTCTTCCCAACATCAGGGTCTTTTTCAATGAGTTGGCTCTTCGCATCAGGTTGCCAAGGTATTGGAGCTTCAGCTTCATCATCAGTCCTTCCAATGAATATTCAGGATTGATTTATTTTAGGATTGACAGGTTTGATCTCCTTATAGTAGAAGGGACTCTCAAGAGTCTTATCCAGTACCACAATTTGAAAGCATCTATTCTTCAGTGCTCAGCCTTCTTTATTGTCCAGCTCTCACACTTGTACATGACTCTGGAAAAACCATAGCCTTGACTATATGGACCTTTGTCAGCAAAGTGATGTCTCTGCTTTTTAATACACTATCTGGGTTTGTTATAGCTTTCTTTCCAAGTCACAAGCGTCTTAAAATTTCATGACTGCAGTCACTGTCCACAGTGATTTTGAGCCCGAGAAAATAAAATCTGTCCCTGTTTCCACTTTTTCTCCTCCTATTTGCCATGAAGTGATGGGACCAGATGCCATGATATCATTTTTTGAATGTTGAGCTTTAAGCCAGCCTTTTCATTATAGGTTATTATAAGATGTTGACTATAGTTCCATCTACTATACAGTAAACCTTTAAGCTTTTCTATTTGTCTAGTGGTGTGTATTTGTTAATCCCATAGTGCTAGCTTGCCCCCCACTCCCCTTCCCCTCTGGTTCTCATGTTTATTTTCTATGTCTGTGACTCTGTTTCTGCTTTGTATATAGATTCATTAATTTTATTTTTTAGATTTCACACATAAGTGATATCATATATTTCTTTGACTTCACTTAGTATGATAATCTCTAGGTCCCTCCATATTGCTACAAATCGGCAATATTTCATTTTTTTAGGACTGAGTAATATTCTATTATGTGTGTGTGTATGTATATATGTATGTATGTGTATATGTTTATACATATCCCACCTTCTTTATCCGCTCATCTTTTGATAGACATTTGGGTTGTTTCCATTTTTTATTCTTAACTAAATGTCTGATGAATTTAACAGAGCTAAAAGTAAAGTTATTTCTTAAGATAATTGTCCCTTAAGAAAATAAGCGTGTGTGTGTGTGTATGTGTGTGTATATATTTAAGTCTACATCAGGATTAGGATATAAGGGATATGAAAGTTTGAATAACGGTTTATATGGCCTTTTCTTTCACTTACTGTTCCAGTATACAGCCATCGTTTTATCCATTTACCAACTGCAAAGTACTGATAAAAGTTAGAAAAACAGTGTCCTGATAGTTTTCAAAATACTGACCTTATAAAAGCAACCAGTGAAGTGCTTATTATTTAGCATAATGCTGAGCATTTAAATATAATTGTTTGGTTGTTGAGATGCACAGATCACCTTTAAGAATAATATTTGCTTGAAATAGGCCTGAATAATCCTTTAGTTTATCTGTCCTGGATGGTCATCAGGAATACTTCCATAAACCAAAGTTAAGGAAAAACTGACAAAACATACACATTAATTTTTTAGAACAGAAAATGTCATCTTATTAAACTTACTAAACTGTATCCCTGATTGTTGGATTTCAGAGAGCATTAAAATTTCTAAAATCTACATAACAAAAAACTTCCATCTAAATTTTCATTAACAGGAAGATACTTTAACATAAAAGAAAAATAGAAAGGACATAATCTCAAAATAAATTAAAGTTTGTTTTATGAAAAACTTACTTTGTTGTCCCTGATTTTCACATTTTGTTCTGGGCCATTATAATCAGCATTTGAAATTCAGTGCTGATCCTATCTGGAGGATTTAATATTCTGTTGTAAGAGAGAAAACATAGGTGTTGGAGACAAAAATAGATGAGATTTCTAAAGTTTGCATTCTTTGCCAGGTATGTTTATTCTGCTATCTAATAAAGTAGTTTATTCGGATGAGTTCTATTATTATAAAATGTTTATTAGTCATGCTGTTATGACTAGACTTTGCACTTTGTGTCCATATGTAGTGTAAAATATGGTGCAAAAGCAAAATTCCCTCTTAAGATTCTCGTCTCTTATAAGTATTTGACTCGGTAGGAGTGGATTACCCTTGTCTGCTTGAAAGGTACTATTAAAAATGAAATAATCCGGGAACTTTCCTGGTGGTTCAGTGTCTGAGGTTCCATCCTCCCAGGGCAGGGTGCCTGCGTGCAGTCCCTGGTTGGGAAGCTAGATCTCGCATGCTGCCACCAAGATCTGGCACAGCCAAATAGGTAAATAAATCTCAAAAAATGAGATAACCCAAAGACCCTTTCACCCCTTTCATTCTGCAGTAGCCCCCAAACTGGTGGAATGTAGACAAGCCCGACTAGAAATGAGGACCTATGATTGGACAAATGATTTGAGTGTGGTGTGTACATTATACTTACTGATTTGATTCATTTAGTTACCCTTTGCTGAAATTTGGGGTTTCAGTAGCACTTTGGGAAAACAGGAAAGACTATCTAAAGATCAAGTCATCCCTGGGAAATCTGGGTACATGCTTGGTAGCGAAATTAGGATAGAGGACGTTTGTTTTGCAACAGTTGAGTAATTTTGCTGCCTGACTGTCCCCATTGGCAGGCACAGGTTCCAGGCCCTAAACACAGTACCTGTTCTCACTGCGGCAAAACATCAGCTTCATCTGGTTCTTGTTCTAATTATCCAGGAAAGGAAATGTTTGTTTTAAAGTGATCTTCCTAAAGTTGTCCCTGGTAAACCTGGGTATTTTTAACAGTTCTCAGTTCAGTGTTTTACTGAATATTTATTTTTCTTTCCCTTTCTCTCAGTTCCTCATTGTTCCGGCCATTGTGGGCAGTGCTCTCCTTCACCGGCTCTCTGATGACTGCTGGGAAAAGATAACAGCTTGGATTTATGGAATGGGCCTCTGCGCCCTCTTCATCGTTTCCACAGTATTCCACATCATAGCATGGAAAAAGAGCCACTTAAGGTACCGTGAATGGCAGTTGTTTCCACAGGTCACATAGAATAACTGGTTCAGGTTGGCCTCTCTTGCTGGCATGCTCTGGGCAGGGGAGGCAAGGAGTGGACGTTTCCCTTCCTGGCAGACTCAGCTGTCCCATTGCTCAGGAAATTTTCCGTGGACTGGAAGGAGTTTGAGGACCCCCATGTGTGTCTTTAAAAAGCGCGTCTTTGTTCAGAAAACAAACAAAACCACATTGCTGGGAATTCCCTGGCAGCTCAGTTAGGACTCTGCACCCTCACTGCTGGAGCCCCGGGTTCAGTCCCTACTCAGGGATCCTGCAAGCCCCGCTGCACAGCTGAAATAAAACCCAACCAGCCAGCAAGCAAACAAACCCACGTTGCTTCCCTGGGGCTGAGTGTGTGGAATCCTGACGCCTGTTCTCCGCTGCAGCTGCGGGGTGGTGGGCAGTACCCTGGACTTGGACTCGTCAGTTGGGTTTTGAGTCCCAGCCCTGCAACCTAGCCTCAGTTTCCTCATCACTAAAATGAGAATGGTAATGCCCGACTGGTGGGCTGTTGTGATAGGTGAATGAGATGAGGCATGTGAGAGTAACTAAAAATTACAATCACTGCAGCTATACTGCAGGTATATTACAGCTCGGGTTACTGTTTTGCAAAGTTCAGCTTTCAGAATTAGGTCTGGTGTACCTACTCAAACAAAACACACGTATGTTGCTACCTATTAGTTATTAAACACTTTCCAAACAATACTGTGGTCCCTCGCCTCCCAACCAGAAGAACATAAAAATGTTCATCCTTTGAGTGACGGGTTAATATGCGGGAATACAAAGGTAGAGTACACCATTTAGTTGCTTATGAAATAGATTCTGCACAACCCCAAAGGGCAAAGTTTCTTCTCTGAAAGGAAGATTTAGAGTAGACCTAAAGTGATTTGATGTAATATTAGAAGGTAATTTTTGGTTTTATAGAATGTTCAAAGAAATCTCAAGCTATTTGGACAACCTAACATTAAAAAGATACACTTTATTTAAAAGCAGGATTTGGGATTCTGCTAGTGATGAGATGGTTACTAGCTTCCTCACATTTAAAGATCAGAGTTTTAGAACCAGAAAGATCCTTAAGGAACATCTAATCCAAACCCCATCATTTTCACCTGGGGAAACTGAGATCCAGAGAAGCACCCTGACTGGCCCGAGTCATTGATACCAGCAGAATCTGATTGTCCCAGGTCCTCTGACTCTGGTTCTGAGGTTTACTTCCACTGCACCCTTCACATTATTGCTTATAGTTTGTAGTCTGCTGCCTTCACCCAGAAGCTGACAGTTCCGAGCTTAAAACCACAGCGTTGAATCATGAAGGAGCCGTGGGACACACTCAGGCAAGCCTGCAAAGTACCTGTCCTGACTCTTCAGGACACGCTGTCGCAGAGGCCAGAGCACCTCATTATCTTTTTGGCATAGTGCAGTACCTGTGATTGCCTTGTCTGACTTAGCTTTGCTAGCTAGATTTCTGAATCAATAAAGAGTTGTAGGTACCTGCTTCAGTATTCAGGGCCTCCCTGCCAGGGCCTGAGAAGAAGGTGTAAGAGAAACCAATCTCTCTTGAACCTTGCAATAGCACTGCTAGAATCATAAGCTATGGGTGGACTTTTGCTCTGCATTAATTCTTAAAAATATCCCAGTATATCCTTAATTTAAGTAAAAGAGGGAAGGAACGAGCATTGGTTAAGTACCTACTGTGTGCTGGGTGCTGTGCTAATCACACAGCTACATCGATTTCATTTAATGTGCATACACACTCTGATAGAGATGTTGTTATTTCTTTTTTTTTTTTTTTTCCAGTGGGTTTTGTCATACATTGACATGAATCAGCAATAGATTTACACGTATTCCCCATCCTGATCCCCCCTCCCACCTCCCTCTCCACCCGATTCCTCTGGGTCTTCCCAGTGCACCAGGCTCGAGCACTTATCTCATGCATCCCACCTGGGCTGGTGATCTGTTTCACCATGGATAATATACATGCTGTTCTTTCGCAACATCCCACCCTCACCTTCTCCCACAGAGTTCAAAAGTCTGTTCTGTACTTCTGTGTCTCTTTTTCTGTTTTGCATATAGGGTTGTCATTACCATCTTTCTAAATTCCATATATATGTGTTAGTATGCTGTAATGTTCTTTATCTTTCTGGCTTACTTCACTCTGTATAATGGGCTCCAGTTTCATGCATCTCATTAGAACTGGTTCAAATGAATTCTTTTTAACGGCTGAGTAATATTCCATGGTGTATATGTACCACAGCTTCCTTATCCATTCATCTGCTGATGGGCATCTAGGTTGCTTCCATGTCCTGGCTATTATAAACAGTGCTGCGATGAACATTGGGGTGCACGTGTCTCTTTCAGTTCTGGTTTCCTCAGTGTGTATGCCCAGAAGTGGGATTGCTGGGTCATATGGCAGTTCTATTTCCAGTTTTTTAAGAAATCTCCACACTGTTCTCCATAGCGGCTGTACTAGTTTGCATTCCCACCAACAGTGTAAGAGGGTTCCCTTTTCTCCACACCCTCTCCAGCATTTATTGCTTGTAGACTTTTGGATAGTAGCCATCCTGACTGGCGTGTAATGGTACCTCATTGTGGTTTTGATTTGCATTTCTCTGATAGTGAGTGATGTTGAGCATCTTTTCATGTGTTTGTTAGCCATCTGTATGTCTTCTTTGGAGAAATGTCTGTTTAGTTCTTTGGCCCATTTTTTGATTGGGTCTTTTATTTTTCTGGAATTGAGCTGCAGGAGTTGCTTGTATACTTTTGAGATTAATCCTTTGTCTGTTTCTTCATTTGCTATTATTTTCTCCCAATCTGAGGGCTGTCTTTTCACCTTACTTATAGTTTCCTTTGTAGTGCAAAAGCTTTTAAGTTTCATTAGGTCCCATTTGTTTATTTTTGCTTTTATTTCCAATATTCTGGGAGGTGGGTCATAGACGATCTTGCTGTGATTTATGTCGGAGAGTGTTTTGCCTATGTTTTCCTCTAGGAGTTTTATAGTTTCTGGTCTTACATTTAGATCTTTAATCCATTTTGAGTTTATTTTTGTGTATGGTGTTAGAAAGTGTTCTAGTTTCATTCTTTTACAAGTGGTTGACCAGTTTTCCCAGCACCACTTGTTAAAGAGGTTGTCTTTTTTCCATTGTATATCCTTGCCTCCTTTTGTCAAAGATAAGGTGTCCATAAGTTCGTGGATTTATCTCTGGGCTTTCTATTCTGTTCCATTGATCTATATTTCTGTCTTTGTGCCAGTACCATACTGTCTTGATGACTGTGGCTTTGTAGTATAGTCTGAAGTCAGGCAGGTTGATTCCTCCAGTTCCATTCTTCTTTCTCAAGATTACTTTGGCTATTCGAGGTTTTTTGTATTTCCATACAAATTGTGAAATTATTTGTTCTAGTTCTGTGAAAAATATCGTTGGTAGCTTGATAGGGATTGCATTGAATCTATAGATTGCTTTGGGTAGAATAGCCATTTTGACAATATTGATTCTTCCAGTCCATGAGCATGGTATGTTTCTCCATCTGTTCGTGTCCTCTTTGATTTCTTTCATCAGTGTTTTATAGTTTTCTATGTATAGGTCTTTTGTTTCTTTAGGTAGATATATTCCTAAGTATTTTATTCTTTTTGTTGCAGTGGTGAATGGTATTGTTTCCTTAATTTCTCTGTCTGTTTTTTCATTGTTAGTATATAGGAATGCAAGGGATTTTTGTGTGTTAATTTTATATCCTGCAACTTTACTATATTCATTGATTAGCTCTAGTAATTTTCTGGTAGAGTCTTAAGGGTTTTCTATGTAGAGGATCATGTCATCTGCAAACAGCGAGAGTTTCACTTCTTCTTTTTCTATCTGGATTCCTTTTACTTCTTTTTCTGCTCTGATTGCTGTGGCCAAAACTTCCAACACTATGTTGAATAGTAGTGGTGAGAGTGGGCATCCTTGTCTTGTTCCTGATTTCAGGGGAAATGCTTTCAATTTTTCACCATTAAGGGTGATACTTGCTGTGGGTTTGTCATATATAGCTTTTATTATGTTGAGGTATGTTCCTTCTATTCCTGCTTTTTGGAGAGTTTTAATCATAAATGAGTGTTGAATTTTGTCAAAGGCTTTCTCTGCATCTATTGAGATAATCATATGGTTTTTATCTTTCAATTTGTTAATGTGGTGTATTACATTGATTGATTTGCAGATATTAAAGAATCCTTGCATTCCTGGGATAAAGCCCACTTGGTCGTGGTGTATGATTTTTTTAATATGTTGTTGGATTCTGTTTGCTAGAATTTTGTTAAGGATTTTTGCATCTATGTTCATCAGTGATATTGGCCTGTAGTTTTCTTTTTTTGTGGCATCTTTGTCTGGTTTTGGAATTAGGGTGATGGTGGCCTCATAGAATGAGTTTGGAAGTTTACCTTCCTCTGCAATTTTCTGGAAGAGTTTGAGTAAGATATGTGTTAGCTCTTCTCTAAATTTTTGGTAGAATTCAGCTGTGAAGCCATCTGGTCCTGGGCTTTTGTTTGCTGGAAGATTTTTGATTACAGTTTCGATTTCCTTGCTTGTGATGGGTCTGTTAAGATCTTCTATTTCTTCCTGGTTCAGTTTTGGAAGGTTATACTTTTCTAAGAATTTGTCCATTTCATCCAAGTTGTCCATTTTATTGGCATAGAGCTGCTGATAGTAGTCTCTTATGATCCTTTGTATTTCAGTGTTGTCTGTTGTGATCTCTCCATTTTCATTTCTAATTTTGTTAATTTGGTTCTTCTCTCTTTGCTTCTTAATGAATCTTGCTAATGGTTTGTCAATTTTGTTTATTTTTTCAAAAAACCAGCTTTTAGCTTTGTTGATTTTTGCTATGGTCTGTTTAGTTTCTTTTGCATTTATTTCTGCCCTAATTTTTAAGATTTCTTTCCTTCTGCTAACCCTGGGGTTCTTCATTTCTTCCTTCTCTAATTGCTTTAGGTGTAGAGTTAGGTTATTTATTTGGCTTTTTTCTTGTTTCTTGATGTGAGCCTGTAATGCTATGAACCTTCCCCTTAGCACTGCTTTTACAGTATCCCATAGATTTTGGGTTGTTGTGTTTTCATTTTCATTCATTTCTATGCATATTTTGATTTCTTTTTTGATTTCTTCTATGATTTGTTGGTTATTCAGAAGCGTGTTATTTAGCCTCCATATGTTTGAATTTTTAACAATTTTTTTCCTGTAATTGAGATCTAATCTTACTGCACTGTGGTCAGAAAAGATGACTGGAATGATTTCAATTTTTTTGAATTTTCCAAGACCAGATTTATGGCCCAGGATGTGATCTATTCTGGAGAGGGTTCCGTGTGCACTTGAGAAAAAGGTGAAGTTGATTGTTTTGGGGTGAAGTGTCCTATAGATATCAATTAGGTCTAGCTGGTCCATTGTGTCATTCAAGGTTTGTGTTTCCTTGTTAATTTTCTGTTTAGTTGATCTATCCATAGTTGTGAGTGGGGTATTAAAGTCTCCCACTATTATTGTGTTACTATTAATTTCCTCTTTCATACTTGTTAGCATTTGCCGTACATATTGTGGTGCTCCTATGTTGGGTGCATATATATTTATAATTGTTATATCTTCTTCTTGCATTAATCCTTTGATCATTATGTAGTGTCCTTCTTTGTCTCTTTTCACATCCTTTATTTGAAAGTCTATTTTATCTGATATGAGTATTGCGACTCCTGCTTTCTTTGGGTCTCCGTTTGCGTGAAATATTTTTTTCCAGCCCTTCACTTTTAGTCTGTATGTGTCTCTTGCTTTGAGGTGGGTCTCTTGTAGACAGCATATATAGGGGTCTTGTTTTTGTATCCATTCAGCCAATCTTTGTCTTTTGGTTGGGGCATTCAACCCATTTACATTTAGGGTAATTATTGATAGGTGTGGTCCCGTTGCCATTTACTTTGTTGTTTTGGGTTCACGTTTATACAACCTTTCTGCATTTCCTGTCTAGAGAAGATCCTTTAGCATTTGTTGAAGAGCTGGTTTGGTGGTGCTAAATTCTCTCAGCTTTTGCTTGTCTGTAAAGCTTTTGAATTCTCCTTCATATCTGAATGAGATCCTTGCTGGGTACAGTAATCTAGGTTGTAGGTTATTCTCTTTCATTACTTTCAGTACGTCCTGCCATTCCCTTCTGGCCTGGAGGGTTTCTATTGATAGATCAGCTGTTATCCTTATGGGAATCCCTTTGTGTGTTATTTGCTGTTTCTCCCTTGCTGCTTTTAATATTTGTTCTTTGTGTTTGATCTTTGTTAATTTGATTAATATGTGTCTTGGGGTGTTTCGCCTTGGGTTTATCCTGTTTGGGACTCTCTGGGTTTCTTGGACTTGGGTGGCTATTTCCTTCCCCATTTTAGGGAAGTTTTCAGCTATCTCCTCGAGTATTTTCTCATGGCCTTTCTTTTTGTCTTCTTCTTCTGGGATTCCTATGATTCGAATGTTGGGGCGTTTCACATGAGATGTTGTTATTTCTGTTTTACCTGTGAGGAGGGTGAGTGTCGGAGAGGCGGGTGGTGGGATTTTATTTTTTTTAATATTTTATTTGTTTATTATTTTTTGGGCTGCACCAGGCGTTAGATGCTGCAGGTGAACTCTTAGTTATGGCAGGTGGGGTCTAGTTCCCACGCCAGGGCTCACGCCCGGCCCTGCGCGCTGGCAGCATGGAGTCTCAGCCCTGGGCCGGCAGGGCAGTCCCTGGGGGGTGGGTCTTGAACAAGCTGCAGTTTGACTTTGGGTGCTGTCACTGTCTGGAAAGCAGAATTAGAAAGGCCAAAACTGGCTCAGAATCACAGTCGTGTAAGCAGTTAAAAAAAGATTCCCCTCTTCCCTCCACCTCTGCCTCATTTTCTAGCCCTGTTAAGTCAGCATCTTCTGGACTGGAGTTTGTGACTGTATTGTAGCTTCCCCGGGCGATTCTGAAAGACAGTCAGGCTTGAGAACATTAATGTAGTGACCAGCACTGCCCAGCTGAACACCCTCGGCCTGCTGGCTGCTGCAGTGTGTGTGTTGAGGCAGGTCTAATTCTGGTGAACCACCGAGCCATTGTGTCCACCCCTTGGGCCGAAAGTGGATTAAAGACAGTGCAGTGCGTTTGTCCTTCTTACGTTCCCTCAGTAAAGGGCAGATCCTGCCTCATCCGCTCTGTGAATAGACCTCAGGGAGCCAGATCGTGTACACTTCCTGACCCTTCAGTTGCAGAAGGAGAAAACCTGCTTATAAGCGCAGGTGGCTACCCTCTTGACAGCAGATACACCTTTTTCTCCCCTTGTTTGTGTCGTTGCTGTCCTAAATTAGTTTCTAAATTTGCTTTATTGCAACTTACTGTCTACATTAAGGTATTTGGAGTAAAGGCTGCTTCAGAGACTTTTGAAAAAGACTGTGGCTTGAGGGAGTATTTTACTGAGCCTTCACAGGTTTGTGCCCTGCACTATGGTAGGGGTTGAGAGGTGGTCTGCCCTCCGGGAACTTCATTTTCCTGTTAGATAGGATCTAAAAGAAATGGAAAACATCAGAAAGCACAGATTTTGCTTGTTAGTTTTTAACAATTTCAGAGTTTCTGATTGTTGTGGGATTCTTACATGGAGAGGATCTTCGGTATGTGTAATCTTTAATAATAAAATAAAGCTTTTATTCGTGGCTTCATCTTATTAAAAAAAGCCGTGTGACTTTGAAGGCCAGTTTACGTGTGCCATGAGAACTGAAAACGGTGGCAGTCACGGCCTAGCGGCGTGATAACCCCTACTTACGGTCTCATTTCCTGAGAACTTGGTCTGATGTGTCTCCCCCACAGGACGGTGGAGCATTGCTTTCACATGTGCGACAGGATGGTCATCTATTTCTTCATTGCTGCGTCCTACGCGCCATGGTAAGATACAGTTTGTCTGTTTCTGAAGACAGCATTTTTATGAGAGAATTCTCAGTCCTTCCCTCCTGTCTTCCTGTCCCTGCCCTCCACCCCAAAAAACATCCATACATGGTGTTTTTTTTTTCCTTTCCCATTTTGATTTGCTTGAGTCAGATTGCAGATTTTAAGGAAAGAAGGTTGCTGACATTCAGAATACATATCTGCACTGGAATGTTTGAGCGAAGTGCTACAAAGTTGTGTGTAGGCAGCACGCTCACTTTGGAAATATATTACCTTTGCCTTCCATATTTTTCCTCTGTGCTTCTGCTATTCAGAATACTTGGACATCTAATTGTTTAAATGGAAATGCTATAAATATATATATATAAAGAAAACAAGCTAACTTTTTAAGTTTATACTGCTTGTCTTCACAGCACAGTAGCTACTATATGTGGAGTGCGTCTCTCGTTTCTTCAGCTATATGAATAAGGGAGCTAGCCTAATTAGTTAGCTATTTAAAATGCCTAGTATTCAGTTCAGTGTCCTGGTTCTTCCTGTCTTTTTGGTATAGACAAGATAGAGTCTTTTGCTGTTTTGAATCCATAATTAAAGAAAAATTAGTTTTCCTCTACCACGGTGTGGTCCAGTTTTAACCACTAGGAAATTCATATTATGCCGTCAACTATTATAGTCATTACAAACAGCTGGTCTCTGGATTCTGACTAATGTGGCATCCATCATTCAAAAGAAACCTAATTATGTGTTGTAGTAAAAAGTAAGTGCTGTCTCTCCCCAGTACCTGTTACTAAATTATAGGTCTGCATCATGTTGGAGCCAGAATACTTGGAGGCTTTTGTGAAGTATACCTCAATTTAAAATAAGTAAATAAAAATTTTAAATGTAGACTGAGGAAACAGATATTACAGTAAACAGTTTGTTCACATGTAAGTCTCCGATATGCAGATGGTACCTTTTCCATTTGGAAATATTAATTTTATAGTAATAGTCATTCAGAATAACATTTTTTTCCCCATATCCTTAATCAGAATTTAGTACAGATGAATTTGTAGCATTTTAAATTCAGGCTTCACAGGAGTTCATGGTTAAATTCTAACAAAATATCTTACATGACGTATGTTGGGCTAATTCTTCTGATGTTTTCTCTTGGCAGAGATACTTGGTCTGTGTATTAGGTATCTGGTATGTGTGTGTGTGTGATCCGGGTCAGGGTTTTGTTCCCAGTAATCTTTGTAAACAGTCTGCTCTCAAGTACGCAGTCAGGAATGAGAAGGCAAGTGCCTTTGCAGCAGCCCGCCTAGTCAGGAAAGTCAGGTATCACGGTGTGCTGGGACTCAGCTCTACATGTCTCCTTTCAGCTGGTTCTGTTTGTAAACCACACTGGAACTGATTCTAAGTCTTAAAGGTTGAACAGCAATTTTATCCTTAAGTTATTAATTTTACCCCAGTTGCCCAAATACCTCCACCACGTGTTGAGTGCTTTTCTTTCTGATCTTATCCTCGTACCTTCTCTCTCAGTTTTCAGGACTAGAGGAAAACACAGGTTGTATGAATTCCTTTCATTTATCACTTCTGTTCTCTGTTGTCATGTTTACATTTTTAGGTTAAATCTCCGTGAACTTGGACCCCTGGCATCTCATATGCGTTGGTTTATCTGGCTCATGGCAGCTGGAGGAACCATTTATGTATTTCTCTACCATGAAAAGTAAGAGAAAATAATTTACATTTAATACCTTTAAAATTAACTTCCTAAATTTTATCTACATTACAGTATGATTTACTTTATATTTGCACTTCAAAATAGTAGAAATACATAAACAGAATATATATTGTTTTAACAAATCGTCAGAACCATTTTCTCTTTATCATTGGCGGACAGATTTGCTGCAGCCAGATGAATGGTACCTGTGTAACACATGATGTAGCCGAAGGACAAAGTAGACTTCTCCCTCATCTGCAATGGCAGTTCAGTTCTGACTCTGAAATGAGTCAGACTTCACTTCACATCCTCAGCCAGACTAGTCGTATCTGCAAACTAGCCTGATCCTCTGTGACTTACAGTTACCACATGAGAAAAATAACTGCTTTTCTAAGTTTCTAGGAAGGTTGAAGATAATCGATATTAAGTCCCCAGCATAACACTTAACCTAGTTAGGAACCCAGAGGCTGTTCCAACCTAGGACTCCTGGGAAGGGGGATGTTTGGAAGGATATACAAACTCTTAGTATCTTCACCATGGAACACATTTTTTTAACCTGTTATTCATAGGTCGTAGTGTATGAAGCAGTATAAAAAGAAAGCTTATTGAAATTTAGCATATTAGTTCTAGAGGAGACCTTCAAGTCATCTATTTCTGCTTCCTGCTTGAAAACTGAGAACATTTGGTACATGCATGAAATCAGTGACACATCTGAAATTAGGACCCAGGTGGCCTAGTTCCTATTCCATGGTTCTTTTCATCATTTCATATGCCTGAACTTGAGAAACTCACAACTATGAAATCATTTATTTAGATACAGTTTATTAAGTTCTTTATCTGTTGTTTTTGGCAGAATGGCCCTCAGAATTGAATATAACATGTGCTTGTCACAAAGTAATAAATTGTTTTCTATTTTCAGAAGAAAATAGTAGTTTTAGCTAACTTCTCTCTAACTTTGAAATTCACTTAAGTGCATTTTTGACCATAATTAGCAATTCTGAGTGGTGTTATGCATTATATATAGCCAAGGGAACAGTTTGCTTCTCAGACTCAAACCCCTAATTTATACCCTTGGATAAAATAGGAAGTAAAGTAAGACAACTATTTTTTCTCCTATTTCAGGCCTTCTGATGTAAACCAAACCCACATTCTTCCCCAGTTCCCTGATGTGATTACTTCCTGGTGAACTTTGAGCACAAAACACTAAGAACAAGATGCAAGTCACCCTTGGCCATTTGGTTTGGCAGGTATTAGGGAAAACCTAAATGGTGCCACATACTGGTCTAGGCCCTGCAGGTCCAAACATAAATATACTTTGGTCCTTGCCTTCGAGGAAAAGTGTAGGTTGGCTAGGCATAAATATAACTTGAATTTCAGTATAGTATGTTTTTATAGCATTTTCAGATAATCTGAATCTAAGGTGATGAGGCTTACAAATTAAGAGTTTGTGCAGATACAAAATAGACAATCAGAAACACATTCCCTTAGTTCTTTAAGGCCCGCATCCCTTGGCCACTGATAGAGGAGGCGCCAAGCTATTCCTCCTGCAGCTTCATAATTTCAGTGTCTTATAGTGATGAATTGGAATGGTGGTGAAGGCAAACACTGGGATTAGGAAGGGAAAGTGCATGGTTAATTGGATTCAAGGATAACTTTTGGCTAAGAACATTTTCCATGTAGCATGTAGAATTTGATGCCTTATCAATCCTGAAAGGGCTTCCCTGGTGGCTCAGTGGTAAAGAATCCACCTGCCAATGCAGGAGATTCAGCTTCAATCCCTGGGTCAGGAAGACCCCCTGGAGAAGGAAATGGCAACCCACTCCAGTATTCCTGCCTGGAGAATCCCATGGACAGAGGAGCCGGGAGGGCTAGAGTCCATGGGGTCACAGAAGGGTCAGATAGGATTTAATGACTAAACAACAACAATCCTGAAAGAAATACTAGTTCATTGTTACTCAACTACAGTATTTCAGTTAGAGGCTTAATGGTCTCCTATAGGGAAAATACATTTCATTAAGAGTTTAATTTGTTTTTCAAAAGAAAAAAAAAATTGGTAAGGAAATGGTGTGTTGTAGGAATAGATAAATTATGTTAACACCTTTCTCTTCGGCAGGTATAAGGTGATTGAGCTCTTTTTCTATCTCACAATGGGCTTTTCTCCTGCCTTGGTGGTAACATCAATGGTAAGAAGCTTCTTCATCATTTAGTTATTTCACCTTATTTTCTTTCCAATCACTGTGACTTTTAATATGTCTATAGATGCAATCTGTAGCTTTTATTTCTGAAGTTAAAATATGCCTATTAATTAGAGACTCAAAAGAAAAAATATATAAATTACAAAGTGCCAGAACTTACACTACTTGCTGTCTATAGTTTGGAAAAGCTATATATCTAAGTGTCTCCTTCCATATGGTAATAGGCTGTATTTGTTCTTTGGGATAACCTTTCTATTCACCCTATCTCCACTCCCACCCTTTACCCAAAGAGGTGTGAGATAATGTGGAGGTGGGAATTTTTTAAGTTACTTAGTGTCCTAAACTTAAATCCATGGACAAAGGTAAATTTTTTAATTTTTTAAAATCTTTTTATTTTATATGGAGTATAGCTAGTTCACAGTGCTGTGAAGTCTCAGGCGCACAGCAGAGCGCCCCTGCACACACGTGTGTCCGTACCCCCAGCGCCCCTCGCAGGCATCCCGGCTGCCACGTGGCACCGAGCAGCTCCCCTTGCTGTATAGCGGGCCTTCCGGGTCCATTTTACACACAGCAGCGTGTGCGTCTCAGTGCAGACTCCCTCACATCCCTTCCCGCCTGCCTTCCCACCCGGCAGCCATAGCTGCCTTTTCTGAGTCTGTGGATAAGTTCATTTGTTTCATTTCTTTTTAGATTGCACATAGAAAGGATGTCATAAATCTTTCTCCTCTGACTTACTGCACTCAGTATGGCAGTCTCCAGGACCATCCATGTTGCTGCAAATGGCATTAGTTCATTCTTTTTAATGGCTTGTAATATTAAAAACATTACTCAATTATAGTGGAGTCATATTCCACTGTATACATGTACCACATCTTCTTTATCCATTCCTCTGTTGATAGACATTTAGGTTGCGTTCATGTCTTGGCTATTGTAAACAGTTAAATTAATGACTCCTTAAAATTTAAGCATTGGAAGGACTTCAAAAGGTCATTTGGCTCAACATTTTATTGGATATTCCCTGAATCCCTTCACTCTTACATTTCCTTTCACTTGCTTTTAAGTCATGTTATTTCTCTTTCCCAAGAAAGTGCTTTTTTTTTTTTTAAACTTGGCCTGAAATTTTCCTGGGGACTTTAATGAGGGAAAGCGAGGCATTACCTGTAGGAGTCAGCTGCACGTATGTTTTGTACCCCCAGTCAGACTAATCACTGTTGAGAAATCCATGTGTATTTGTCAGTTTGGAACAGTAATGTAACGACCTCACAATCCCGCCCACTGGTCCCTTGTGCCTTTAGCTTATGTATTTCCAGTCTATACTCCGCATTTTTGGGTACTGACTACGGGTGTTAATTAAGGAAGTCATGGTTTGTTTACTTGAACTCTCTTCTTAGCCTGTAAGGGTCAGAAATGTACCCATAATTTCACTCCTGAGCTCACAGGTACTCTGTAAGAATTTTTCTGTGTATAGTTCTCACCCTGGTCACAAAAATACCTGTAAAAGATTTAGGATTTATGTTTGCTTATGTTTTTTCAGAGGGTATGTTTTATGAGATTGTAACAAGATATATGTTCTTTGAGATACGAGATTTATAATGGCTTTCGTAATTTACCTTGCACCAAATATATATGTAGTTTAGTTGGTAAAGGCAACAGGGAATGATGAGAGGAGGGAGGTGAAAGATGGAAGTGAGAAAATCTGCCTGGAAGGCAATTGAGGACCCAGAGCAAGGTCTGTTTGATGGGTTACTAATCATTAGAGTGAAGCTTCAAGTAAATTCCCTCTGGGTATCGTAAAAACAAGTTTATCCAGTATTTTTACTAGTATAAATCTTTCATGGACATTTTCAAGTGATACAATAACAGGTGACTACTGTTCATGTTAATCAAACAGGAAAATTCCCACCCTTGCCCTGACAGAACTTGGAATCAAGCAGAAAAATACAGTTCATATAAAATGAGAAGTGGCCATCAAGTTTTATGTCTCTGACTGGGGAAGGTGCAGGCTGCTCTGGGAGCACCTGTCAGAGGTGACAGAGGACGTGCTGTTTAAGCTGATTCAGGACTAATAGGAGCCAAGGGATGAGAGTTGTGCAAGTGGCATGGAGGATGGACATAGCGTGAAGGAGGTCCCGGAGGACGGGCATGGCGTGAAGGAGGTCCCGGAGGACGGACACGGCGTGAAGGCAGCCCCGGAGTATGGACATGGTGTGAAGGCAGAGTCCTGGAGTATGGACACGGTGTGAAGGCAGAGTCCTGGAGTATGGACACGGTGTGAAGGCAGAGTCCTGGAGTATGGACACGGTGTGAAGGCAGAGTCCTGGAGTATGGACACGGTGTGAAGGCAGAGTCCTGGAGTATGGACACGGTGTGAAGGCAGAGTCCCGGAGTATGGACACGGCGTGAAGGAAGTCCCGGAGGACAGACACGGCGTGAAGGCAGCCCCAGAGTATGGACACAGTGTGAAGGAAGTCCCTGAGGATGGACACGGCGTGAAGGCAGTCCGGGAGGATGGGCACGGCGTGAAGGCAGTCCCGGAGGATGGGCACGGCGTGAAGGACGTCCCCGAGTTCGGACACGGCGTGAAGGCAGTGCCAGAGGACAGGCACGGCGTGAAGGAAGTCCCAGAGGACGGGCACGGCGTGAAGGAAGTCCCGGAGGACGGGCACGGCGTGAAGGCAGTCCCGGAGGACGGGCACGGCGTGAAGGCAGTCCCGGAGGACGGACACAGCGTGAAGGAAGTCCCCGAGGGTGGACACGGCGTGAAGGAAGTCCCGGAGTGTGGACACGGCGTGAAGGAAGTCCCGGAGACGGGGAAGCCGGAGCATCTGAATGTACTTATATGTGTGAGGGGTGTGACCGTGCAGGTAACACAAGTTCTGTGATGAAACCTGTGAGCGGGACAGAGACCAGGTCAAAAGGAACCACACGGGCCATCTGAAGGAAGAGGAACAGTACAGACGATGAAGACTCAGACCTTCAGTGTTGCAGTCAGAATAACGGGTGTCAGAATCACCCTTCTACCACAAAGAGCAATAAAAGTGGGTAAAGTGCATGAACAACAATTTTTTGGCATTGGACACAGACATAGAGGACCATGATCCTGAGGAGAGAGAAACCAAAAGATGAGCTTCAAATGCACTGCAGTTTTCTCCCTGTGTGGAGTCCAGGAGCAGCTGTCTGGGTGGAGGAAGCAAACCAGCAATTCAGCTCCCCGGGCTGGGGCAGGGTCCTGGAGACGAGGGAGCTTCACAGGGAAGAGTCTCTGGAAATCTACAAAGGGATTTCCTTGAGTCCTTGCCCCGACACTAAGCGTCATTTGTGCAAGGCAAGACGCTGCATACCCTAGCTGAAGATAGCTATTGAAAGGCTGTGAAGTAAGTGGGTATTACTGAATGAGCCCAGTACTGGAGACCCCAGAGTTCCAACCAGCCAGAATGGAGAGACCACGCGGAGCAAAACGAGTATTCCATGTGATCCTAGCAAGATCACAACAATAGATGGGATACTGCAGAAGAAAAGTTCAGTGAACTTTAATAGGTCTCAGGCTGGGAGAAATTATTTGCTTTCTCTTTATGTATCTGACAAAGGATGTGTATGAAATACTGTAGCACTCTAAATCAGTAATAAAAAAGAAATACAAGTATCCAGTAAACCCTTGAAAAACTGTCCAATGTCACCAGTCATCTAGGAAATCAGGGAAATGAAAATTAAAAGCTTACCACCACACCATACTGAATAGTTAAATTAAAAAGGCTGACACCACCAAATACCAACAAGGATGTGAAATAATTAGAACCCTGATCCATTGTTGGGGAAATTATAAAATGTAACCACTTCAGTAATTTGCTTAGCAGTTTATTATAAAATTAAGCATATATTTATAGTTCAGCAAAAATGAAAACATGTATCTACAAAAGGACTTGTAAAACAGTATAAGTATTAAATTTTATTCATGATAGCCCCCAAATGGAAAGGATAAACAAATTGTTTTTTTAAATTCAGTGAAATGCTAAGTAATAGAAAGGAATGAATGACTTATATACATTAGCACCTGCATGCATATATGTGTGTGCTTGCATGCAAAGTTGCTTTAGTCGTGTCCAGCTCTTTGTAACCCCATGAACTGTAGCCCTCCAGGCTCCACTGTCCATGAGATTTTCCAATTAAGAATGCTGGAGTGGGTTGCCATTTTCTCGTCCAGGGGCTCTTCCTGACCCAGGGAGTGAACCCACACCTCTTACATCTCCTGCTTTGGCAGGTGAGTTCTTCACCACTAACACCGAAAATATTATATTGAGCAAAAAAGAAGCCAGACCCAAAACTCTACATACAGTATAATTCCATTTATGTGAGGTTCTAGAATGGAGAGGCTTAGTCTGTGATAATAGCAACAAGAACAGTGGTTGCCTTAGTGGAAGGGGTTGTCTAGGATTGGGAAGGGGTACCAAAGAACTTTCTGGAATGTTAGGATATTTGTGTATCTTGATAAGGGTGATATGAGTTACATAGAAGTGTGCAGTTCACAAAACCTTACAGTCCACTTAATATCTATGCATTACACTATATAAGTGAATCATCAATCTTTAAAAGACCTTCCTCCCTCCCACAAAAAGGACTATAACTTCAGGAAACAAAACACCTTGGTCTTGGTTTAAATCCTGATTCTGGTATACTTAAAAGCTCCGTGGCCATGGGTAAATTATTTAACCTCTATATATTCTAGGTTTCTCATCTGTGGAGTTGGGATAAAAATAGTACCTAGTTTAGGGTTGTGAAGATTAAATGAATGTTTCAAACATTTAATAGGGACATAGAAACACAGTAATGGTGTTGATAATGAAGCAGACATAATCTGGTTTTAAGATTAACCATGTTCTGGTTCTTTGAAAGCTGATAAAGCAGTACTTATTTCTCTGACTTCAGTCTCTTCATCTCTAAAATAAGGAGGCTGTGTTAGATGAGTGACTCTTAACTGGGGGGTCAGATGCTCCTGTAAGAATCCTACCCCTCCCTTAGGAAAACATAACCCTCTCTAAAGAAAATGTCCCTAATACACATACACAGGGAATTTTGTATTATTAATGTATATTAATTGCTTTATGACCTCTAAGAAGTAATAAATGTGTCTGGTGTTTTGTTTTGCTATGCTTTACTTTTTAAATAAAATGAAATCTGACTGAGGTCCCATTTTACCAAGGTTAAGGAGTGGTCTGAGGAGTCTCCTTCCTCATTGTTTGATCCTGCAAACACCACGGTGCTCATGTGAATTTTGAAAATGGGGCTGACCCCCCCACCCCGGCCTGGGTCCCCATGCCTGGCTTTGTGTCCAGCGTGGCCATTGCCCTAGCCTCGGCCCAGACAGGCCACAGTACCGGAGCTCCCCACGTCCCCTGTTGGACTTGCCATGGGGACCTGCTCCAAGGCTCCCAAGGTCGCAGCCGCAGGGCCCAGGCCTCTGGAACACCCACACCGTCATCCCTTCCAAGACTTGGCACGATCTGCTGTAGGTTCCCACTCACCCTGCAGCACCTGAGACCTTCTGGTTCCTCGTCTCCAGAGACCCTGGAGTTTGTCCACCTGCATCTTGAGCCCTGCCTCTGTTCTCTTCGCCTGTCATTCACACAGCCCCGTCTCATTTGGAGATGAGTCAAGGTCTTTGAAAACCAAGAGTACTTTATAAAGTCTGCTTTTTGTGCTAAAGCACACCTGACTGTTAATTTCCTGCTGAGCTAAAAAAACTCCCAGGCACAAAGACAAAAAGGCCTGGAGCATCTAGAAGGTTAGGAACTGTATTGTGCTATATGATCTCAGAGGTCACTCCTAGCAGTGGTTTTCTGAATGGCTATGCCACAAGCTCCCAGAAGCAGAGGAAGGGTCTGAGAAAAGCGGTTCATGTAGAACAGAATTTGAGGAAGACAAAGGGAGTGAAAACCGTGCTGGAGATGTGGGTTATAAGCAGAGCGGCTTGAGTGTACGTTAGCAGGGAAGAAGGCTCCTCAAGAGAAAGATGAAAGCCAGGGACTGTACTTTATTAAAATGAATGACCATTCATTTTAGATGCGATTGCAGTCTGCTTAAACAAGCTACAGATGAGCAGAAGATGCTGCTTTTTGCCACAGGACCTATAACCTGATTGCTTGGTGAGATCCAGACGGCCGATTCAGAGGGTAATCCAGGTCGATTTCAGTGTAGTTCGTGTTTCCAGATAAGGAGTCTGTCTGCAGAGCTGCTTTGTTGTCTGGAAAATCAGGAGACTTAGGGGGCATTTGCAGGGATGTTTTTGGCGGTCATATCAGAGTAACATCAAGACCTTTTCATTTTTTTCCTCTGTTGACAGAACAACACGGATGGACTTCATGAACTTGCCTGCGGGGGCTTAATTTATTGCCTGGGAGTTGTGTTCTTCAAGAGCGATGGCATCATTCCATTTGCCCATGCCATCTGGCACCTGTTCGTGGCCACGGCAGCTGCAGTGCATTACTATGCCATTTGGAAATACCTTTACCGAAGTCCTACAGACTTTATGCGACATTTATGATCAATCTGTACTAGGTCTCCAAACCAGTATTATTTCAATTATGGCACTTAGGAGTGGGATAAGAGCTGAAAATTGCACAGAGGAAGAAAAAAAGAAGACAACTGCACTGACTTTCTTTATATCTTTTGAATATAATTACTGTGAAAGTATGAAAGCTGTGTTCTGGAGTTTTCCCCCTCACAGCAAGTAAATAAGGTAGTGAATTAACTATTCATTCCATTCCACTATCATGAAGGACTCTGGAGAGACTTGGCCAACTGATGTTTACAAACCAGAATTTTGTATTTTAATTTTACAGATTTTACTACATGATTTTTCTAAATTACTAGGTCAGATTGTAAAAGTCAGTGCAATAACGAAACTTCTTTTTAAGAGAAAATTATTTCTATCACTTTCCCATTAGCTGTTAAAGAATCATGAACAGAACTTACACTACTTTTTACCATATTTCATCTTGGCATACGTGGTTATTTTTAAATAGAAACTTCAGTTTTTTGTAAATTTTTAAAAAATACTTCATTGAAGCGCATCTCTGCGGTTCTTCATTCATGTGAATTTTTGCAGCAATCTGTCAACATTCCACAAATGAACAAACATTATACCTCTTCTCTGATAGTTTTATTAAGCATGGAGAAATTGCCAATTTTTAAAAACTGCAAGTTTTCCAAAACTTTCCTGCCAACCTCTGACTCTGAATTCTGTGCTGCTTTGGGCCACGTATTTGACCTAGTTTGGTTTCCCAGCAATAGAAAAGTATTTTGATATCACTAACTTTTTCAAAAGATTGAACTTTTTCTCTGTGTCTTTGCCATGTCTCCTTCAGGGTCTTTTCCCACAGAAGATGAGTATCTAGTCTGTATTAAGAGAGGATTGCTGGCTGGGCCATCCACTGAACACTCCTGAAGAGCGTTATGAATTACAGTGAATAGTGGTCATGCCTGTCTGGTGCCCAGTGGTTAAGTTATTGTCACTTAGCTTTATATTACCAGTTTGATAGTCATTTTAAGTTGTGGAGCCAAATGCATAAATTCACATTTCTACTTTTCCTTTGCATCTCCTGATACACTTTTTTCATAGAAAAGTATTTAAAGCACTGTTTGGCAAACTCATGTATCTCTTGTCCATCAGTTATATCCTGGCTCAGTGGAGTGATATTTAATATATTGTTTTTGCTTTTCCTTCAATGTCTTATATTAAGATTAACATAATAGTTGCTTTTTGGTTAATCTGCTGTTGGTGTTTTAATAAATAGCCTTGCATTTAGATCTGGTGCTGATATTGCCTGTTTCCTGGTGATGGATTTGATCACTGGAATTGTTAGTTTGACAGTATATTGAATTCAGTTCATTGAAATTTTGTACTGATGTAGCCTTAAAGGAGGGTTTATTTTGCGTGTGTGTGTGTATGTTTAGAACTCTGACTTTGATAAATTATATGGGAATGAAGAACAGAAGAACTGCCTTTTGCTGGTGAATTCTTAAATAGGCAAAAGTGAAAGTGATAGTCGCTCAGTCATGTCCAAGTCTTTGCAACCCCAAATAGGCAAGGTACCCAGTGAAAACACCAACCAAACCATCCCTTCTGCATGATTCTGAACATCTGGATGCCTCTTGTTTTGTTGTGTATATTTAATTTTAAGTGTATTAACTTTTGTGGATTCATTTGAAGTCTGCTCAAAAGTACCACTGTCAAAACCACTAAAATGTATGTAAAAAAATTGTGCTGTAAACTAAAATAAAATTGTTACTTGGACTTGTTCCACTGTCTCTAAATTAGATGACTGTGAAAATGATAATGCATTTTTGAACGCCTGAGCTCATCTAGCATATGTAATTCGTATACTAGCCTTTTTTTTTTTTTTTTTCTTTTTTGAAAACTCAGGATGGGAAGAAAAACAAATATACCTTGTCATATAGAATTTTCTTGTCCACTTTTTGATAATCGAATTGCCAGAACCAGTGCAAACATTAAAATCAAACCACATTTTCAGCTTAAAATATGCTAGTCTGGGCCTAAGGATTATACATTTTATAAATGATATATCTTTACCCAGAAAAGCCTTTTGGTTTAGTTTATATAATATCCTATAAGATTGAGCTTACAAGCTGTTTTGTTACCAAGCAGACACATGCTGTAAGTGAGTAACAACTCTGTGAGTGTTGGATTTCTCCTTCTTCTGCAGGGTAAGAAACAGTCAGGTTTACCTGCCTCGTGCTCATTCAGGGAGCTGGGAACGGAACCCAGCTTCTCTCCAGGTCTGAAGCCTCCTGTTCACTTTGTATCATAGCACTGTCAGAGTCAGCAAGAACAAATGGATCAAGAAATTTGAACTGAGAACTCATCAGGCATGCATATGGAAAAGAAAACAATTTTCATGCAGTTTAGAACCTCAATAAACCCTCAGGCAAACCTCTGTCAAATCTAATTTTGAAGATTGGATGTCTTGAGATTTTATTTCGAATTCTGTTGTTTAGTCCACCAGGGTAACCTCATCTCTTCCTGGAGCATCTGCTCACTCTGTGTATCTCCTTCCTTATCAACTGTTCAGTCATTCAGTCGTGTCCGACTCTTTGCGACCCCATGAATCGCAGCACACCAGGCCTCCCTGTCCATCACCACCTCCTGGAGTTCAGTCAAACTCGTGTCCATCGAGTTGGTGATGCCATCCAACCATCTCATCTTCTATCCCCTTCTCCTCCTGCCTTCAGTCTTTCCCAGCATCAGGGTCTTTTCTAATGAGTCAGTTCTTCGCATCAGGTGGTCAAAGTACTGGAGTTTCAGCTTCAGCATCAGTCCTTCCAATGAACATTCAGGACTAATCTCCTTTCGAATGGACTGGTTTGATCCCCTCGCAGTCCAAGGCACTCTAGAATCTTCTCTAGCACCACAGTTTGAAAGCATCAATCCTTATCAGTACCTCCAGCCTAAACTGTTTTCTGAAGGCCAGATCTCTCTAAATCAACTGCCTCTTCCCCACCTCCAGCACATTTTACTCTCCCAGTCCCAAGCTGAGGGCATTATCTTCATTCCCCCACCAAAGCCATTTCTCTAAAGTGTCCTATCCTGGTTAATGGCATGGCTCTAGCTGTCTGCATCCTGATTTCTCTCACTGCCCCCAGGTCCCCCGGATTGAACCAGACAGCCAGAGCTATCACCTCCACCTCAGGCCCAGCTCCCTGATCTGGTTCCTCACCCCATTTCCCGCTGCAGGTCCTTACAAAGCCCTAGATGGCGATTCTAAGACTACTGTAACCACTTCCTCATTTGTGCCCGCCACTGGTCACACTCAGACGAGCTCATCCTCCACGCTTACAGTGTCATCTCCCGGAAAGAATGAGGATGTCTCTCCCCTGCTTCAGGACTGCCACAGACGGCTGTATTGGTCTGTATGGCTCAGGCCACCTTCTTTGGCCTCATCACATGCTCAGTTCAGTTCAGTCGCTCAGTCGTGTCCAACTCTTTGTGACCCCATGAATCGCAGCACTCCAGGCTTCCCTGTCCATCATCAACTCCCGGAGTTTACTCAAACTCATGTCCATTGAGTCGGTGATGCCATCCAACCATCTCATCCTCTGTCGTCCCCTTCTCCTCCTCCTTCAATCTTTCCCAGCATCAGAGTCTTTTCCAATGAGTCAGCTCTTCGCATCAGGTGGCCAGGGTATTGGAGTTTCAGCTTCAGCATCAGTCCTTCCAATGAACACCCAGGACTGATCTCCTTTAGGATGGACTGGTTGGATCTCCTTGCAGTCCAAGGGACTCGCAAGAGTCTTCTCCAACACCACAGTTCAAAAGCATCAATTCTTCAGCACTCAGCTTTCTTTATAGTCCAACTCTCACATCCATACATGACCACTGGAAAAACCATAGCTTTGACTGGATAGACCTTTGCTGACAAAGTAATGTTTCTGCTTTTTAATACGCTGTCTAGGTTGGTCATAACTTTCCTTCCAAGGAGTAAGCGTCTTTTAATTTAATGCTGACTCTTCCTTATTCTTTCCCCGACCGAACCCCAGGGACTAGCCCCGTGCCCCAAGGCGCCTTCGTACTTGGACTTTTGTACCCGCTCTTCCTCGGCTTGGAAGGCCTTTACTCCCAGCCAGTGCCCTGCCCTGGGAACACCTGCTGGGTCCAGACCGCCACCAGCGCCCCCAGGTGCTGGCCCCAAGCGCCCTCCCATTTGGGCCTCGGCTCCGCCGCCCCTTTGTGGCCCCGCCCTTGGCCCTGGGGAGCGTTTGTCTGTCTGCCCCTTGTGTGGCCCCGGCCGCCCCTCTGCAGGTGGGAGCTGAGTTTCACCCAGTTCCGTCCGCAGCCCAGCGCCACCCTCACAGCGGAGGTGGAAAGCGGGCCAGGGGGTGAGAGTGGGAAGGGAGGGGCAGGTTGGAGGGTGGTGTCGTGCACGAGAAAGATTGAGCATCAAGGTGTTTGCAGGACACACTTGTTTATACCCAGTGGATCTGGTCCCTGAAAGCCGATGCGGCTCTCACGGCCTGGCCGGAGCCTGACTTCCGTTCCTTGGCCTCGCTGGCTTCCCTGACCAAGGGTCCGCCAGAACATTCATAGCAACCACAGTAAAAGCTGATGAGAGACTGGCGTGGAAGCAGGAGACAGCGTGTCCTAAATAAGGGGAAACCCCAGCTTGATTACCGAAGGGTTCAGAGGACCCACTACCCATCATTTAAAAGATGCATGCCCCACAATGTTCATTGCCGCCCTGTGTACAATAGCCAGGTCATGGAAACAGCCTGGTGCGTCCGCACATGAGTGGATAAGAAGTTGTGGTGCATATAGACGATGGGATATTACTCAGCCATAGAAAGGAATGAATTTGAGTCGGTTGAACTGCGGTGGATGAACCTATTGTGCAGAGTACAGTAAGGCAGAAAGAGGGGAATATTGTATTCCCCTATATACACATATATATGGAATCTAGATAAGCGGTGCTGATGAGCCTGTATGTGGGGCAGGGGTGGAGGTGCGGACGTGGAGGGCCGACACAGACACGACCTGCGGAGGACAGACAGCTAGCAGGAATGCTGAACAACGGGAGCTCAGGGCTCTGTGACCACCGAGAGGGGAGGGATGCGGGGGGATGGGAGGGAGCGTCCAGAGGGAGGGGGCACATGTGTACCTTTGGCTGATCACGTCCTACAGCTGAAACAAACACGACCTGTAAAGCAAGTATCCTCCAATTAAAACCAAGTTTATAAAAGTCTGGGAAGCTATTCTGCCTATCCTGCATCCCTCTGGTCCTCTTTCCTGAATGTAATAATAAACTGAAATAACACTCGGTTCTGCAGCCCATGAGCCTCAGTGCAGACTGCACTCAATTAGAATGAGTTGGCTCATCCTAATCCATTATCATACATTTCCTGCCATTCTTTCCCAGCTATTTAAGGAATATGGTTTTTGTTTTGTACAGTTGTAAATATGCCACACATGCAATTATGTAACTGCTTTTTCCTGCTTATTATATTATAAACATTTTAAAAAATTATTATATAGCTTTCATAGCCAAAATTTTTAATGGCTCCATCATCTTTCCAGACCAGACATGCAACCTATTTTGTTTAGTCATTCACCTAATTGGGGATTTTTAGATTCAGATTTTTCATTACTGTAAACAGTGCTGTATGAACAGCTTTGCATAAAGTTTTGTCCCTATTTGTGACTGGGTCTTTGAGATAATAATAAGAAACAATTGAATACTTCCTATGTCTGGGGGACTGGTACTGTGGATTATCTCACTCTTTACATAAAACCTATGCGTAGGTAATTTTATTATCTCCATTTTACAGATTAGAAAACAAGCACAGATAAATGAATTTCTTTGCTCAAAATAAGTGTTAGAGCCAGGTTAAACCCAGGGATCCTGGAGTCTTAAGTGTTTTCATTCTCAAGAGTGCAATCCCTGGGTCAAAGTTTTATTAATGGTTTTACCTAAAGTGAAAGTGAAAGTCGCTCTGTCCTGTCTGACTCTTTTAGACCCCACGGACTATACGGTCCGTGGAATTTTCCAGGCCAGAATACTAGAGTGGGCAGCCTTTCCCTTCTCCAGGGAATCTTCCCAACCCAGGGATCGAACCGGGGTCTCCTGCACTGCAGGCGAATTCTTTACCAACTGAGCTACTAGGGAAGCCTTTTAAAAATGAGACTCATTCCAAACCTCCAGATTGTTGCTTGACATTTTCAGGTTATGTCTACTCTTCTTGTGTGCCAATTAAATGGAAAGTGAAAGAGGAAAATTTCCAAATGAAACTGACCTCGAAGAAGCCAATTCACTTCCTTCCTTGGGAAGCAAAATAAAGTTTCCCAAGAGGACCCGAGAAATGTTTTTAGTTTAACAAGGTTAGAATTACTTCATTCCTATCTTTCTGCTGCTTTTGCTAGTCGGAACAGACAGTGCCAACCTCTTACATTCTGCGCCTCTTCCTCCTACATGCTTCCCTGTGATGTATCAGCGGGATGATTTTTCCAAGAAGCAGTACCACTGTGCAGTCTAGCCGCTTGGAAAGCGAGTCAAAACTATTCCCATCAGGAGCCTGTCCAACACAACAGCTCTCTCGTTCTCCTACACAATTCACTGTCCCTCAGACTTTCCCTGCACTCGGAAGCCAAGGCAAAGCAACTGGCCAGGCTTCAGAGGGCCTTGGGAAACACGCTCTCAGCCCCACCTGGGAGAGGTTGCAGCTCCCCCTGCTATTCCGTGCCAGATCAGACTTACGACACCCAAACAATGTCAGCCACCGAAAAGGTCAGGAAATGCTATCCCTCAAAAAGATTTGGTTCTTTTAAAACATGAGTGTTTTCCGATCTCATCTGCAAGCTGCGTATTGAGTTGGCATGGATCAGCCAGCCTGGGACAGACTGGCCCTCGAAGATGAGCTTAAGTAAATCCCACGTGACCTTGGAGCCTCCATGCCTACCTGCAGAAGGGGTCCAGGGCCTCCCTCGGGGTGCAGCCCCAGGATGAAATGATACCCCAGAAGTGTCTAGTTCATGCATTCTGGCATATGACTGGCACTAGACAAATGCTAGCTTCCTTCCCATATGGCTGAGCTTTTAAAATGATTATAGCCCACCTGCAGAGATTTTCAAACAGAAGCAACCTGAAGGAACAGTTAGTAGCGCTCTTAAAAAGTCTCCTGCCGTTTTTAGCTCTTAAAAGTTCATGGGACTGTGGCTGAAGCTAAACTGAGGCATGTGGTCACCCTTGGCTTTCTAGTGGCTTCGTGCCCTCTGTTACCAATGTTCTTTAAATATTCGATACTTCTTGAAACAGATCCAAAGCATGTGGACAAAGGGTGGGCAAGGAAAGCCAAACAATTCTCCTTCTGTGCCAGAGGGGAACATGCACCCTCCAGTTAGTCACCCAGAGGCCCCCAGTTGACTGGGCCACGCTCCCGGGCAGCAGTCTGGTGCCCACCTGCTGCTGCACATGCCACTTCAGAGGTTCACCTATGAGACCCACATTTGATGGCTTGTTAAAGAATCAGGCCTAGGAACTTCCCTGATGGTTCAATGGTTAAGAATCCACCTGCCAGTGCAGAGGACATGGGTTCAGTCCTTGGTCCAGGAAGATCCCACTCACCACGGGGCAAGTAAACTCATGGGCCGCAGCTACTGAGCCCCGTGCCCTAGAGCCTGGGCCCCACTAGAGAAGCCGCCACAGCACAGCCAGGACCCAGGGCAGCCACAGATAAACAACTTGGAAACTTTTAAAAATTAAGACCTACTGTTAACTACAATATACAATGTCTCCTCCACCTTGTCTCTTTCCCACTGAAGTTGCACGTTCATCCATCAGGTGTTTGAAAATAAAAGTGTTAGTCACTCAGTTGTGTCCAGCTGGAGTGGGTAACCATTCCCTTCTCCCGGGGATACTCCCGACCCAGGGAGCAAACCCAGGTCTCCTGCATTGCAGGCAGATTCTTTACTGTCTGTTGTTCAGTCACTCAGTCCTGTCCAGCTCTTTGCGACCCCATGGACCGCAGCATGCCAGGCTTCCCTGTCCTTCACCATCTTCCAGAGCTTGCTCAAACTCATGTCCATTGAGTCAGTGATGCCATCTAACCATCTCATGCTCTCTTGCCCCCTTCTCCTCCTGCCTTCAATCTTTCCCAGCCTCAGGGTCTTTTCAAATAAGTCAGCTCTTCGCATCAGGTGGCCAAAGTATTGGAGTTTCAGCTTCAGCATCAGCCTTTCCAATGAATATTCAGGACTGATCTTTAGGATGGACTGGTTGGATCTCCTTGCTGTCCAAGGGACTCTCAAGAGTCTTCTCCAACACCACAGTTCAAAAGCATCAATTCTTTGGTGCTCAGCTTTCTTTATGATCCAACTCATGTCTTAGCCACTATCAACTGTTTCATGGGTATCAGATCTGTGCTAGAGGCTGATCTCCTACTGCGGATGCTATAAAAAGACAAAACTCCTGCCTGTCACTCAGGCAGATGATCCCGGGGCTCCACTCCTTTATCTGGTTCCAAGGCCTTAGTGGAGTTTTGCTGGCCTGTTTTCTGGCACTTTCCAAACGACGGTGGCCAGTGATCATGCCAGTGTGAGCAGGCAGGTAGGAAATGGCTGCTTTAACTAGCCTTTCAACAGCTGCCTTGTTCAGAGCAGTAGATTTGCATCTGCTGGGCCAGATTCGAACTCTCTGTCTGAAAATCAGCTGTTGCTTTGGAAGAGCACGCCTTAGAGTAAGCCTGTGTGAACTCCGCTCTCAGAGGTGTGACCCCTGAGAGGACGTGAGCCTCCCTCCACTCCAGAAGCTCAGAAGTTCAAATCTGTCGGGTGTTTTTGAAGCAGGCTTTCCCCAGCCTCCCAGGCAAGGGTGAGGAGTGAGACACCTGCCCACTGAGACGTTTCCTTTGGCGCGGAGTGTCGGGGCTGCCTGCAGCCCTCCGTCATTCACCAGGTCCTGGGCTGTGTTGGTGTGTGACAGTGGCTCGGGAAACGGCACCAAATAAGGTGAGTCTGTGCCCTCCAGGCCCCCATGTTCTCCTGGGGAGAAGACTTGGGAACAAATTAGTAATTATAATACAACCTAATTGCAGTGTTTGTATTGGCTGCTATTATTGGAGGAGGAGTGATTAACCCTGCCCAGGGGAGTCTGAAGTCCTCCCCGTAGACAGTTTCAGCTGAGACTTGCAGGGTGTGTGGGGACTTACTAGGGAGATGAGAAATGAGGGGGCAGTGGGTAGAGATAGGGTAGGGGAGAGATGATATCCTGGGCATGGGGAAAGAATGAGCAGGGGCACGTGGCAGCGGAGAGTCCGACAGGTTTCCTAAACAGCATGGGTGCTCCTAAGAAATGCCGCGTGGGGCCTCTGGAGGGAAGATGATGCTGACGGCAGACAGTAGCAGCTTGTGTGGTTGCCTACTAAGGGCCTGTTGTACACAACCTCTCGGGAGAAGAGAGAGGGCGTGATGCTGAGCAGATCGCTGTGGGACTCCCAGGCACAATGGCCTTTTTGTACACCATTTCTTGTAGGCAAGACTCCAGCCTCCATGACCTTCTCTGAGTTCCAAAGAGCAGATTCAAACAGTTGCTAATCAAGGGAGGAGCCGCCACAAAACCATAGGATTAAAGGGCCCGAGAAACTCATCAAGATTAGGAGACTGGACCACCTGGGACCCTGCACACACCCTAACGTTGTCAGCAACCCCACCCTTCTGAAATTGCAGGAGACTGAAGTAGACTGTTACTGCGTTGATCCTTATCACATACATCTGCCTAAACAGATAATCTCTTTCTATTCGGGCTTCCATGGTGGCTCAGTGGTAATGAATCTGCCTGCCAAAGTGGGTTTGATCCCTGGTTCAGGAAGATCCCCTGGAGAAGGAAATGGCAAACCACTCCAGTATTCTTGCCTGGGAAATCTCATGGACAGAGAAGCCTGGCAGGCTGCAGTCCATGGGGTCGCAAAAGGTTCAGACACGAATCCATGACTAAACAACAACAATTCACCAGGAAAGGGACACAATTCTTGAGGCACTATCCCTCTGTGTTCCTCCTTTACCTGGCAAAGAAATAAAGCCACTCTTTCCTTGTCCTCCATAACTGTGTCTCTATTTCTGTTTGTCATTGGTGCACAGAGAGCCAAGATTTTGACAAAAGGAGGGTGGGGCACTCATCTATTGATGATTGGTGATTGAGGAAGATGACCCTGAATGCATGTGAAGTGTTCTGCAGCAAACTCCTAGATGGGTTTCTTTGTTCCAATATTTCTGGGTTTCCTTTTCCCATTTTTAACCCCTCCTAAGCACATAACACCTTAGAATTCTTATGGGTGGCAAATAGTCCATGGTTCATCTGACCTGAAGCTCCAACACTTTGGCCACCTGATGCGAAGAGCTGACTCATCGGAAAAGACCCTGATGCTGGGAAAGATTGAAGGCAGGAGGAGAAGGGGATGACAGAGGATGAGGTGGTTGGATGGCATCACTGGCTCGATGGACATGAGTTTGAGCAAGCTCCAGGAGATGGTGAAGGACAGGGAAGCCTGGCGTACTGCAGTCCCTGGGGTCACAAACAATCGAACACGACTGAGTGGCTGAGCAACATCTGAGGTAGTTCTTGGGTTATTGTATAAAAGTTGAAATAACACCTGGTAAACATAAGTTATGAGTTGGTCGGAAGGGTCTTCCAACACTGGGGACTGTCATCCTTTGCTGTGGACGTAGATAATCAAGATCTGAAGGTATTATGGAGACCCTCAGCATCCAGGCATCCAATGCATTCAACAAAGCGTGAGCCCCTCCGACATGCCAGATGCTGTTCCAGCTACTGGGAAGACAGTGAACAAAACAGACACAAATTCCTGCCTCGTGGGACTGACAGTCTCCTGGGGGAGAAAGGGACTATAAACAAAATGTACAAGTAAACGGCATGGCAGATGGTGATAAGTGCCATGGAGGAAGGCACTCGGGAGAGAGGCGGGGGCGGGGGGCGGTGGACCTGCGCTCAGGACAGGCGCTCTCTGAGAGGGGAGACTGTAAGGACCCACAGGGCTGATTCCCGCTGCGAAAGGCCTTCCTGGGGAGCGACCTCGCGAGCACAGAGGGGCCGGGAGGAGCCCTGTGAGCCGGCGGGGAGCACTCTCGGCAACGGAGTCAGGGAGGCTGACAGAGCCCGTCTCCTTTGACTGAGCTCTATCAGCCTCCCGTGTTCTCTTTCTGCCAAGTCCCTGACCTTGGGCTCTGTCCTTGGCCTGTTTAGTTCAGTCTCAGCACGAATCCTGCTGGGTCAATTACAAGGAAAATCCTCACCCTTGGGAGCTAATGAAATTCCTCATCCCCCAGCACTGGTATCTTACAACCCTGACCTGCTCAGTCATTTGCCACCTACTGATTACCCCACTCCCACCCCCAGCCGCCTTCCTTGACTATAACCCCCTCCCTGGTCATTGTACTGAGCTTAGAGGCCCTTACTCCAAAACCCCATTGCAGTAGCCTCTGAAAGAGTCTGCCTACTCCTCTTTAACAAGTGTCATGGATTATTTTTCCTTTAACAGGGGAGCTGCATGGTGGATATATAGGGCTTTGGAAGCCACTTGTAAGGTCGGTGGGCACTTGTGTGGTGGTGTTACTAGCAATGGAATTCCTCAGGGCTAGAGAGATCCCAGTGGTCTGCTCTCAATAATGAACTGAGTTTGGGCTCCTAAATGGCAGAAAAGCACATGTGCAAGACCGCGGGTCTTGGTTTATCTTTAAAATGCAGATTTTAGCAATAAAACCAATCTCAGATGATAGTAAAACACTGTAAAACTATTAATTTAAAAATGAGCACCGATCTTAGAAATAAAAAGTGGGCCTGTGTATTTCCTCGCAAGCAGCTTTGAACTGTCTGATTGTTTAGGAGGGAGATTTGCAGATTTCCTCTCCTGCCTGCTCCCACCTCCACACCTCCCTAGCTGATCTTTGCTCCTAAAAAAGAAAGCTGCTTTGTGTAGTGTCTTATCTGTCTTCTGCCCATTGATTTAACTTGCTCTTATGGTGGCCTCAGTGGTGGAAATCTACCCTGTGTCTGGCCCAAGCCTATCTTTTTTCCTTATCAGCTTTAGAAACTTGAGCCAGTGAGAGATAAAAGGCTGGCTCTTCACAGATCTGCTTTGGCGGCTGTGACCTGGCCAGTGGAAAAGAGAGGAATAAGTGACTCGACTAAGCCTTGACATCCTCTGTTTGAAAGAGGGAGATTATGCTGTCCCCTCCTAGGGCTATGGTGAGATTATTTGCATGAAATGTCTAACATAGGACCTGACAATCAGTAGGCAGTGAATTCCATTCCCAACAGTTCTTCCTCATCAGAGGTGCCCTGGAGAAGGTGAACTAGCTCCTGGCTAGGAACATCACCCTTATGGCAGAAAGCAAAGACGAACTAAAGAGCCTCTTGAGGAAAGTGAAAGAGGAGAGTGAAAAAGTTGGCTTAAAACTCAACATTCAGAAATCTAAGATCATGGCATCTGGTCCCATCACTTCCTGGCAAATAGATAGGGAAACAATGGAAACAGTGAGAGACTTTATTTTTTTGGATGCTCCAAAATCACTGCAGATGGTGACTGCAGCCATGAAATTAAAAGATGCTTGCTCCATGGAAGAAAAGCTATGACCAACCTAGACAGCACATGAAAAAGCAGAGACATTAACCAACAAAGGTCCTTCTAGTCAAAGGTGGTTGACTACCTTTGGTTTTCCCAGTAGTCATGTATGGATGTGAGAGTTTGACTATAAAGAAAGCTGAGTGCTGAAAAATTGATGCTTTTGAACGGTGGTGTTGGAGAAGACTCTTGAGAGTCCCTTGGACTGCAAGGAGATCCAACCAGTCCATCCTAAAGGAAATCAGTCCTGAATTTTCATTGGAAATTCTGATGCTGAAACTGAAACTCCAGTATTTTGGCCACCTGATGTGAAGAGCTGACTAATTCGAAAAGGCCCTGAGGCTGGGAAAGATTGAAGGTGGGAGGAGAAGGGGATGACAGAGGATGAGATGGTTGGATGGCATCACCGACTCGATGGACATGAGTTTGGGCAAACTCCGGGAGTTGGTGATGGACAGGGAAGCCTGGTGTGCTGCAGTCCATGGGGTCACAAAGAGCCAGACACGACTGAGCGACTGGACTGAACTGACCTGAGCAACTAGAACAAGGAGGTTCTCCTTCCCAGCTCTTTCCATCTCTCCCGTCAGTGAAGGGCAGCCCTCCTCCTCGCTAAGGCTGTTCCTCAAGCCTGTCAGCTATGTTACAGGCCTTGCTCTGCCAACCAGGCCCCTTATTTTTGGCTTTTCTCAGACTTACTCTCCCTGAGAACCTGACAGCTCTGTCTGCTGTCTCTTCTGAAGTCTGCCCTGGCCTCCTTAACATGCTGTCTCCCGCTTCCCCACTGCGCTTCTGACTTCCTCAGTCTTCTTTCCTGGATTGTCCTGCTCTACTTCACCTAAAACATCAGTTTCCTGAGGAGATGGTTCGATGGCATCACCAACTCCAAGGACCCGAATTGAGCAAACTCCGGTAGAGAGTGGACCACAGAGGAGCCTAACATGCTGCAGGCCATGGGGTCACAAAGAGTTGGACACAGTTTAGCAACTGAACGACCCTCAGTTACCTGGGGTCCTCTCTGGTCCTCCTGCTTCCTCTCCCTCCCTACTCATCCTGGGTGACCTCACTGATGCCCACAGTGAGGGTCTCTAGCCCCAAACACACTGTTGTCTTGCATACTGGCTATTTCCACATGGATATCCCATACTCACCTCAGTCTTTTCAAAGCAAAATGAATCATCTTCCTCCCAAACCTGATTCTCTCCCTGTTTCCTATGTAAGCCAGCAGGCTGGTCATCACAGTCACCTGAGCCAGCAACCGGGGAGTCAGTCTAGACTCCCCTCCCTCACGTCTGTCCCCCACCTTCCGCCAGCTCCTTGGTCTCATACCCTCCACTCAGATCTCTCTCTCCTCCATCCACACCTGCTGAGTGGTGGCCTTTATCCATTCTCAGCTCATTCACCCTGAAAGTGAAACCATGAACCTCTGACTGGGACTTGAACCCATGGGCTAGGACTCGAATCCAGGCAAAACCCACACTGGGACTTGAACCGACAGTCTTTTAACTGAGATCACACCCCGTCTCAGAACTTAATGACACTCAGGTTCTTGATGTCTCATCACAGAAAGAATCCAGTGAGAGAAAGTGATAGGTAAGAAGTGGGTTTATTTGGAGTGAAACACACTCCACAGACAGAGTGCGGGCCATCTCAGAGACTGAGAGCAGCAGGGTGTGGGGTTGTCAGTTTTTGTAGGGCTGGGTAATTCCATAGGTTAAGGAGTGGGAGGGTTATTCCCACTGTTTGGGGAAAGTGTGAAAGTGCTAGTGGCTCAGTCATACCCAACTCTTTGTGACTCCATGGACTGTAGTCCACCAGGCTCCTCTGTCCGTGGAATTCTCCGAGCAAGAATACTGGACTGGGTTGCCATGCCCTCCTCCAGGGGATCTTCCCGACTCAGGGATCAAACCTGGGTCTTCTGCATTGCAGGCAATTCTTTACCATCGGAGTCACAGGGAAGGGGCAGAGACTTCCAGGGACTGGGCCGCCACCACTTTTTGCCTTTACGGTCAGCCTTGAAACTGTCATGGTGCCCATGAGTGTGTCGTTAGCTCGCTGATGTGCTACGACGAGCACACACTGAGGCTCAAGGCCTAGCAGAGGTAGACTCATCCACCATCTTGGACCTATCTGGTTCCAATCAGTTTATGTCACGTCCTCGGGCTATGTCATTCTTTTACAGACATGCCCTGTCCCCTTCCCTCCTGTTTCAAGTGCTCCCAACAGGTCTCTCTGTCATCCACCCCACTCCTTCAATCTCACATGTCTCTATTCTGGTCTCTACTGTCCTGCCAGAGCATTCTTTCTAAAATGAGAATGACTTGATCCCCGAAGTGGTTCCCCATGTCCTTTAGGAGAAGCCCGGTGCTGGATCTGGAACCTACTTACCTACCTCTGACTCCTCTACCGCCAATCCACAGGTACCCTCCGGCCAATCAGACTCACGCCTGCATGCCTTTGTACATGCTGTGCCCTCCTCTTGGAATACTTTCCCTCACCCCACCGTCACTTTTATCCATCCACATGAAAAATTCCTACTGAGGCTTCAAGTCCAAGTGTTAACTCCTCCTGGAAGACTTTACTGACTCCACTGGGTTTAGAAAGGTCTCCTTCTTCAGTCACCAAAGGCATTCCACTATGACAGCTATTAATCACACGATATGGAACTTGTCTGTTTCCCACAACAGACCTCAAGGTAAAGGATGCTTTCTAATCTTTGTATACCTGATCCTTAAGAAGTACTCCACACATAGGAGCTACTTGGAGCATATGTTGAATAAGCAAATGAATGAATGATTAAATGAAGTACTGAAGGTCAATGGCACTGAAGGGAGCATGTGTTGAAAGAACATCTTCTTGAGAAGAAACTGGGAAACCAGGCTTTAAGAGTGAAACCATTTACCACAGATTGGGACCCATGTGCTGGGACTCAAACCCAGCCAAAGCCCAGTTTGGGACTCGAACCCACGTGGCTGGGACTTGAACCTGGTCAAAACCCTGCTTAGGACTTGAACCCATGTGTTTGGGACTCAAACCCAGCCAAAACCCCCAGTACATGGTTTCAGGACCTAATGAAGCTCAGATCCTTGATGTCTCATCACAGAAAGAATTCAAGAGACAAAGTGATTGGTAAGAAGTGGATATATTCAGATTCAGAGAGAGGCACACTCCATAGACAGAGTGTGGGCAATCGCAGACAGTGAGTGAAATGTGGCATGGTTAGTTTTTATAGGCTGGGTAATTTCATATGCTAATGAGTGGGAGGATTATTCCATCTGTTTTGGAGAAGAGGTGGAAATTTCCAGGAATTGGGCCACCACCCACTCTTTGGTCTTTTGACAGTGCCTTGAAACTATCATGGCCACTGGGTGTGTATTTAGCTTGCTGATTGAGGATCAAGGTCTAATCAAAGTCAACCTGTCTGCCATCTTGGACCCATTTGATTCTGATCGCTTTATGTTGTGTCCTTGGGTTATGTCATTCTTTGAAAAGCTTTGCCCTGCCCCTTTCCCTCCTGTTACAAGATAAGCCAACAGCACCTGTCCTGAAGCCTTTGAAAGTGAAAGCAAAGAAAAGTCTTGAGCCAGGCTTAGTAACCCCACCTGACCTTCCTCCCTCCACCCAAAATCTATCTTGGTCAACCCTCTTCCATTTTACAAAGTTAAGCCTGAGCAACAAAATTAAGGAGATTAAAAAAAAAATTTATATTATTGCAATGTTGAATTAAAATGATCCCACACCTTGGAACTTCCCTGGTGGTCCAGTGATTAAGACTTCCAATGCAAGGGGCATGGGTATGATCAATAGTCAAGGAACTAAAATCCTGAATGCCAGCAGGGTAGATAAATAATCCCACTCCTTGAGATGACCTATTCTTTGAGATTATGATCTGCCCCTTAGCATGGATAGTCAAGGACTGACCACATCTCTTTCTCAGGACACTCTGCTTCTTGAATCATCTGTGCAAATAAATAATACCTCCTGGGGTGAAATCTGTGTCCAACCAACCAAATCAACCAGAAGACATCCAGCTTCAGAAACTCTGAGATCCCAGGCAGCTTGACCACTAAAGTCCTTTCAACTTTAATTCCAGTGCAGCAGGGGCTGCCAGAGTCCCAGACTGTAGTAACCCACAAACTCAGGTGAGTCCAAAGAATAATAATAACGTCTCCCAGTCTAAGACATTCTACTTTGGAAAATTTTCAAGTGCCTTCAATGGCTATCACCCTGCCTTCTTTTTCAGTTTTCTTGGGAGGTCATTTGGTGGTAAACAGTATTATTCCTAGGTTACAGTCGAAGAAAGTGAACCTCTTAGGAGGGAAATAATAACCCAAGATCATACTGTGAAATGGACATCAAGCCAGGACCTGCAAATAACACCTCCTGAAAGGCTGCTCCACAAAGTCTTCTATGAAGCATCAGCTGCTCCTTATTTAAGTCTGGGGGAAAATTAAATTTGGGAAAAAAAGAATAGAAACATAATTAAATGATCTGGCAAGAGAATATAAAACCCGGAGGGAACAACTCATCCCTTTGTGGTTTTTTTTTTTTTAGCTGCTTGTGCATGCACGTGATTTTTCTTATTTCTTATTCCCAAATGTTCTTTTCTCTTTTCTTTTTTAAAAGTCAAATCTTAAAGCACTGAAGCCCAAACCCTTCAGCACCTGACTTCCTTGGGGCCTGACCTTCCCTTGGTTCTCTCTGCTGGGGGCTGGCCAAGCCACTCAACCCCATCCTTTAAATTTTTTAAACTTTTCTGTTATGTAAAATTACATATGTATATAAAAATACAGAGCAACTCAATTCTAAATGGAATGACAAATAATGCAAAATACAAAAAGCCTAGGCCTAAGGATGCGTTTTCATTAGGAAATCATTAGCCCATTTTTCTTCAACTGCACTGAGGCAGCATGAACTCAAGACTTGAAGGAAAATGTCTGTACCCAGTTTTCTCCTCTTCTGAACTGCATGGCTTTTGGAAAGTTGCTCTGAGGTTTGGTTTCTTTGCTTGCAAAAGAGGAGTGATCAAGCCAACCGCACAGAACGGCTGTGACAATGAAGTGAGATAATGTCTGGGAATATGTCTTGTAAGTTATGAAATGCTCTTAAACTGTGAAGAACTATTAATCTTTCATAGGACCCTTGGAGCATCTCCATGTGAAAGTGCAGTTAATATGCTCAGGAATGTAGACAGAGGTTTGCGGGAGAGAAGCCCTACCATGGCCCATCCACTGCTCTGACTTGGTCCGAAACTGTTCATCTTATGTCACTTTGGTTTTCACCCATTTGACCTTGCTGCCCTTCTCACTTCAGAGAGAGTTTGTCTTCCCAACCTTGTCTTCCCAACTTTCCCAGATTTCTCTGGTCAACAGTTCTGTTTTTCTAACCAGACTAAACCAACTCAAGATGCCTTTATTTGGAAAGCCCTCTTCAAAGTGACACCTGTGATCCTCTTATCCCAGTAACATCCTGACATCCACCAAGTGGTCAGGACCCGGGCAAGAAGCACTGTGGACTTAGGAAGGAGGCAGGAAAGAGGGACCCCCCTTGCAGGCTCAGCCTCTCTCTTGTGGGTCAAGGAGGAGCCCCACTCTGCTTAGAAGGTGGGTCAAGGACCAGTGTGAATAAGATGAAATCCATGTCCCCATGAAGCTGATATTCCAGAGGGGGAGCCAACTATAAATGAGTAAACATATAAATACATAATAAGCAAAATAAATAATAGTTCGAACTGTGAAAGGAAGAATGCAGAGAGACGAGAGGTGGGGGGTGGCTAATTAAGATAGGATGGCCAAGGTCACGAGGTGTGAGTGCCCTCCCTATCCTGCCTTATCACCAACAAGGAAGCTAAGAACTCCACTTGCTGCTGGCAGCCATCCCATAACCTGAAAGGAGCTAGTTACAGGATGAAGCCATCACTACAGATAACAGAAAAAGGAAAAATTGTATCTTTGATGCCGTCGTTAAACCACTGTATCATGGAACCCTGAAGACCTCCTAGCCCTGGACCTCCCAGTTAGGTAAGCCAACAGCTTATCTAGGCCATTTTGATTCGGCTTTTCAATGTCCAGCAACCAAAGGCATCAGGACTCACAAATGCCTCTTGTGGGTTATAATCCCCACCCAAGCAGCTTGTCCATCCAACCACATGCAACTTTTCCAAGCCATGGAGATTCTGACAAACCTGTTTCTCCACTTCTTACTTTTTCAGAGACGTCATTACCCAGGTGAGGCACTCACATGCCTGACGTGTTAATGATTCTTCACAAATGTCCATGGAGCTGAATTCAGTGAATAAACCAGAGCGCTGCTTAAAAGGGGATGAGACACAGGAAGTCCTAGTCTCCCAGAAGAGAAGCACATTCTAAAATAAAACATCGCAGCCCTTTCTAGGTCACAGAATGCTTTCACATACCTTCCACCGTTTAAGCTTGTAGTACCCTGGGACCATCATTATCATCAGTGCGTGGCTAAAGAAGTAAGGAATGAGAAAGGTCAAGTCAAAGAGCATGGCGATCAGGTGACACTCAAAGGTACTCACTCTGACTTCCAATCTCCCACTCTTTTCTGGATTCCGAAAAGAAGCTAGCTGATGTAGTGGATATTCTGGCTCAAGGAACAACCAAAGAGCTGCTAACAGAGTTATTAGCCTCAGAGAGCAAAGATTGTGGAGACGGTGGTATGGAAAACATGTTTATCCAGAACCAGCCAGACCCTGGAGGGGCCACATATTTGTGACGGGAATATAAGAGCTCTTTTCTGTGTTACTTCAACCAAAACTGACTGACTCCCACTTGACTCACAGGAAAGTAGGATAAATTCTTGTATAGCGCCTTCCTCTCACCCCTACCCTGATAACACCAGCAATAAATGCCTAGCACTGTTTTTCATTGTGCACTTGATATATTCATTTATTTGGCCACACTGTACAACAGGTGGAACTTTCACAGCAGGGATCAAATCTGTGCCCTTGCAGTGGAAGCGCAGAGTATTAACCACCGGACAACCAGGGAAGTCCCAGTTAGTCTTTGTTTAAGATCCATATATTTCCCATAAATCTTTAAATTTATTTCTGCAAATCATTTGAGATTTGCAGAACGTGACAATAGTATTGAGTTCCCATATACCCCCTCACCCAGCTTTCCCTGTTATTAACATCTTCCACTAGAATGGTATATTAGCTATAATTAATGAATCAAAATTGCTTAATCATGATTAACTAAGTCTATACTTGATCCAGACTTCCCTAGTTTCTGTCTCATGCCCTTTATCTGGTCCAGGATCCCATCCAAGATACACTGAGTCATCACTGGCCTCAGGCTCCTCGCGGCTGTGAGCTTCTCAGACTTCCCTTGTTTGTCACGACCTTGACGGTTTTGAGGAGGACGAGTCAGGTGGCCGTAGAATGTTCCTCGCCTGGAATGTGTCTGACGTTTATCACATGGTAAGACAGGGTTCTGGATCTTGAGATGGAAATTGGCAGATGCAAAGTGCCATTCTCATCATGTTGTACCAGGAGTGCCTGCTATCAACACGACCTACCTCTGCTGGCATTGACCTGGTCCCCCTGGCTGAGCCATTGCTTGTCGGCTTCCTCCACTGTGAGGTTACCCTTTCCCCTCTTTCTAAACCCTGCACTCTTAGGAAGAAAGCCACCATGCCAGGACTTCCCTGCTGATCCAGTGGTTAAGACTCTGCACTCCTAGGGCATCCTAGAACCCAGGGCCATGGGTTCGATCTCTGGTCGGGGAACTAGGATTCTGCATGCTGCATGGCACGTCCAAAATGAAAAGTCACCACGCACACGTGCAGCCCACACCAGGGAGCAGGGAGCTGGCTGCCCCTCCTGAGGGCAGAATGTCGACATCAATTATCTGGAATCCTTCTACAGGGTAAATTGGTTATTCTCCCCTACTTTAAAAAAATTTTTTAATTTATTTATGTTTTGGTGCTTCCGTGGTGGCTCAGACAGTAAAGAATCTTCCTTCAATTCAGGAGACCTAGGTTCGATCCCTGGGTTGGGAAAATGCCCTGGAGAAGGAAAGGGCAACCCACTCCTGTATTCTTGCCTGGGAAATCCCAAGGAGAGCGGAGCCTGGCGGGCTACAGTCCGTGGGGTCGCAGAGTGGGACATGACTGAAAGACTAACACACACGTTTAATTTTTGGTTGTACTTCGTCTTTATTGCTGTGCACAGGCTTTTTCCAGTTGCATCCCTACTTTATTTTGTGTAACTTGACTTCATCTCTATAAAAGTCTCTATCCCCTGCCTTACCGCCTTCTGACTGAATTCTCAGCCAAGCCAGTTCCAGGCTGTCCCGGTTAATCCCATGTCTTCTACTTTTCCTTCCAAGCACTTGCGAGGACTGCATCTGAGTTCTGAGCATCACACAATGAGTGGGCATTAGAGGTGGGGGAGGCATCAGATGCTTGGGGGGCACCTGTCAGCACTGTGCTGGCCTCTGCCTGACCTCTCCTCTGCCTAACCTCCCATGTGGCTAGTAGACCAGCTCGCCATCGTGATGCAGACACCATCAGGTCTACCAGTTCTCTCACGCTCCTTGTTGGACACACTGGGAAATGTAAGCGTCTCCCTGGGAAGGCTCCCCGGAGCTTAGGAGACTGAGCCACTGACTGCTTTGGACTCTCTCTGCTCTCAGCCTCTGGCATTATAATCTCTCCCTCCTGCTCTCAAGCCGTAGGCGTGTAAGGAGACACTGGGGCGCAGGCCTAGGGCAGGGCCCCCCACTGCTGGAACTCACACTCTTCTGGGGCCACCCATCACACCCCCTTTGAAGCTGACTCTGGGGAGTGGCGCCCCTTCTCAGGTACACTCACTGCCTGCTATCTTATTTTCCTTCCAACCCTGTGACATTCTTCCCCTTGGGAGATGAAGGTGGGCAGAGGGAACCCAGCTCAGCAAGCTGTCCTTGTTGTTTTGTTCTTTAGTTGCTAAGTTGTGTCCAACTCTTTGTGACCCCATGGACTGTGGCCCACCAGGCTCCTCTGTCATGGGATTTCCCAGGCAAGAATACTGGAGTGGGTTGCCAGTTTCTTCCCCAGGGGATCTTCCTGACCCAGGGATCAATCCCACATTTTCTGCATTGGCAGGTGGATTCTTTACTGCTGAACCACCAGGGAAGTCCCCAGCTCAGCAAGTATCCTGAGCTAAATCATTACAGCTCACATGATCTTAATACCTGATAATTTAACAATGTTATTCTTGCTTTTCAGAAATCTTTTATGTAGTGGCCTGTGTATAGAAAGATCTCAGGACAGTAAAAGAAGGTTTGGAGGGGAAAAAGCCAGACATAATGATTGGGTAACACCCCAGAACCAATGAGTGTGCAAAGCGGCATCTCCTCCCTCCAGAAACATAATGTGGTGAAGAAACAGGACGAGCCAGCACGAGACTTCATCCACGCCTCATTCACGCACTTCACTTCTCACCTGCCCCCACAGGCAGTGCAGCCTCCTGCATAAAGGAGGTGTTTCCTCTCTTCTCATCTTTGTCAGTGGCCTTCTGAAAGTAAATGATAATAGGACCTTAGGTTTGCTTAACTCCAGTTTATGGCACATTTTACATTCTTTAGTGCATTAGGTTATCACCATTTTACAGATGGTATCATCCATTTTAGGGCTTTCCAGGTGGGTCAGTGGATAAAGAATCTGCCTGCAGTGCAGGAGATGCAGGTTTGGGAAGATCCCTGGAGGAGGGTATGGCAGCCCACTCCAATATTTTTGCCGGGAGAATCCCACGGACAGAGGAGCCTGGCAGGCTACAGTCCTCTATGTAGGTCGCAAAGAACCAGATATGACTGAAGTGACTGAGCACGTACTCATCACCCCTTTTACAGAGGAGGACACCAAGATTCAGAGAAGTTAAAGCACTGAGTCCAGGAAAACCAGAGAAAGATAACAATCACCAGAGCTTACAGTCTTCTGTTCTAATTCCACTGTGAAGGGAACACTCAGCAGTGTGCCTATCACCTTTGGAGAAAGAACAAATGGCAAGGCAGAAAGCCCATCTCTTGTCCTTCAGCTTTAGAAACATTGCCATAACATGACAATTGCAAGAGCACAAATTCTCTTTTTTTTTTTTTAATAGTTTTTTATTTGTTTATTTTCAAAATTTTATTTCTTTTCCTTTCCAGTTTTATTGACGTATGATTTTTCAAATGAGAATTGTAGCAAGATGGTGGAGTAGAAGGATGTCCGCTCACCTCCTGCAAGAGCACCAAAATTGCAACTAGCTGTTGAACAACCATCAACAGGAGGACCATAAAAAAAAAAAAAAAAAAAATAGATATGCCACCTCCAAAGACAAAGAAGCTGCAGTGAGATAGTAGGAGGGATACAGTCACGGCCAAATCAAATCCCATACCTGCCAGGTGGGTGACCCACAGACTGGAGAACAATAATATCAAAAAGTTCTCATACTCTTGTGAAGGTTCTGAACTCCCCATCTGGCTTTCCAGGGAATTGGGAAGTCCCTTCAAAGGGACTGGGAATCCCCAGAGAATCAGGCCTTGAGGGCCAGTGGGGTCTGATTATAGGCCTTCCAGAGGACTAAGGGAAAGAGACTCCAGTCTTGGAGGCACAAACAAAGTTGTGCACACACCAAGACCCAGAGGAGAGGAGCAGTAACCCACAGGAGACTGAACCAGGGGGCCTGCTAGTGTCGGAGGGCCTCCTGTGGAGGTCTGGGTCAGCAGGGGCCCCACAGGGAACCCCTTCCCTGTGGAAGACACTGGAAGGTCTGCCTTGGCGTCAACCCTCTTGGAGGTCGCCATTAACCCTACCATAGAGCCCAAAGACCCCAGGGCTGGGTCACCTCAGGCCAAACAACTACCAGGGAGGGAGTGCAAGCCCACCCATCAGCAGGTATTTGGATTAAAGCTTTACTGAGCAAAGCCCTGCCCACCAGAGCAAGATCTGCCCAACTGGTGGTTCTTCCCACCACCAGTCCCTCCCATCAAGAAGCTTACACAAGCCTCAGCTTCATGCATCAGAGGGCAGACAGAAGACGCAAGAAGAAGCACTGTCTCACGGCAGCTAGAACAAAAAACATACTACAGAAAGTTAATCACGATGCAAAAGCAGCAAGTTATGTCCCAGATGAAGGGACAAGGTAAAGTCCCAGAAAAACAACTAAATAAAGTGGAGATAGGCAACCTTCCAGAAAAATAATTCAGATTAATGATAGTGAAGATGATCCAGGATCTCTGGAAAAGAATGGAGACAAAGATTGGGCAGATGCAAAAAATGTTTACCAAAGACCTAGAAGAACTAAAGAGCAAACAGATGAATAATACACTAGAAGGAATCAATAGCAGAATAACTGAGGCAGAAGAACAGATAAATGACCTGGATGACAAAATGGTGTAAGTCACTGCCACAGAATAAAAAAGAATGAAAAGAAATGAAGTGAAGACCTCTGGGACAACATTAAACATGCCGACATTCATATTATAGGGGTCCCAGAAGGAGAAAGAGAGAAAGGACCTGAGAAAATATTTGAAGAGATAATAGCTGAAAACTTCCTGAACATGGGAAAGGAAATAGTCAATCAAGTCCAGGAAGCACAGAGCATCCCAGAAAGAGTCTCAGGAGGAACACCCCAAGACACAGAGTAACCAAACTGACAAAAATTAAAGATAAGCTATTAAAAGCAAAAAGGGAAAACAACAAGTAACATACAAGGGAACTCCCATCAGGTTATCAGCTGATTTCTCAACAGAAACTCTACAAGCCAGAAGGGAATGGCGTGATGTATTTCAAGTGATGAAAGGGAAAAACCTACTACCAAGAATACTCTACCTAGCAAGACTCCCTTCAGATTTGATGGAGAAACCAAAGGTTTTCCAGACAAGCAAACATTAAGAGAATTTAGTGCCACCAAACCAGCTTTACAACAAAGGAATTTCTCTTGGCAGGAAACACAACAGAAGGAAAAGATGTAAAGAAAACAAACCCAAAACAATTAAGAAAACAGTAATAGTATCATACATATCGATAATTACCTTAAATGTAAATGGATTAAATGCACCAACCAAAAGACACAGACTGGCTGGGTGGATGAAAAGATGTGCATGTATGCATTTCCACTTACCACATTACTCTGCTTGACCCACCCCTCCCCCCTGCAAATTGTATGTAATTAATGTAATTATTTCATATTGTTAAGTTAATCATGTTCCCAATATGCCTTGCAATTGTAATTCTCATTTATTCTTTGTCTGACTATTGATTGTGAAAACTGATAAACCTCTTTTACTATTGTGATTATTACTATCATTACTCAATACCATTGTATCACGTTTGGTCAACAGAAAAACAATAGAACTCTATATCACCAAAACTAGATATAATAGAAAAACCTGTAATCAGTTTTTAAAATGATTGGGTGCATATCAGAATTATCTTGAAATTCTTTGAAAAATACAAATGCTCAGTTATTTATTTCTTTTTTCCTCCGGAGCTGCAGACATGTTTCTAATGAGCAGTCATGTTTAAAAACAACTGGACTATATGATGAGCTTTTACTTTTATCTAGTTTATTTCACTTTTTCTATTTCATATTCAGTGCTCCCATTTTATTTAGTTTATGTTCTCTAATTTCTCCATCTCTTCTTTCTTTTTAATCTTCTTCCTCAAGCCTTTATCAAGTGCAGTAGAAAAGCTTTTGTATACATGTATAAAAATAAGTGTAATATATATATTTTGGAAAACTTATGAATTTTTGCCTAATTAAAAAAGTTATGACATTTTGATTCCATTTGTTTGACTTAGTGTGAATAGAATGATAGATTTCTAATTAAAAAATAAATATGCGACAAGCAACAACAGTTTACCATATAGCACAGAGAACCAGAGTCAACACCTTGAAACAAGCTAGGATGGAAAATAATTTCAAAAATAATATATATGTATTTGTGTGACTGAATCTCCTTGCTGTGACCTGAAACACTGTAAGCCAACTATACTTCACTAAAATATATATATGTATATATTTTTAAAATTTGTATGTATTTAGGTTGTACAATAGGATTTAAGATATACCGTGTGATGTTCTGATACATGTATACACTGTGAAAGGATGAATACAATCACATTAATTAACAGATCCATCATCTTACATAGCTACAATTTTTACTAATTCTTCAGTGATAGTGAACTGCTGCCCTTCAGGTCCATGGAGGAGAATATGTGATAACAAAAAGGCACAAACTTGGGTATGAATCATGTGTTCATTGGGATAGTGCTCTAGGTGCTACGGATAGAAAAAGATGAATAACAAGATTTCAGGAGTTTACCAACTAGCAACAAGAGATATGTATACATGTATGTGTATAACTGAATCATTTTGCTGTACCCGCAAACCTAATACAACATTGTTACTCAACTATACACCAATATAAAATAAAAAAATTTTAATTAAAAAAAAGAAATATGAGCAAGTAAATAAAATTCAGTATTCATATGAGTCTTAGAAGTGGATACACAGTTCAGCTCAGAGAAGGCCTGGTCAGTGCTGGGGAGCAGAGACGGAGGCTTAATGGAGGAGGTGCCTCTTGGGCTGACTTTACAAAAATAAGTGGACTTTGCCATATCAGGAAGGAGATGCGGGAGAGGGGACTGCGGGGAAGCAGGTGTGGTGGGGGGAGGTCCTGGGGCGTGGAACGAGGGGAAGTATCTCGGGAAACGCACTCCTTGTGCTGAACCTTTCAGGGCAGCAGGGCGCGGAGGCGGGGCAGTGAGACCCGCGAGGAGCAGGTCCCAGAGCCGGGCTGAGGGTCAGACTCGCTCTCCAAGCCACGCTGACGGCTGGCCGCAGTGCCGCAGGCCACTAGAGAGCTTCTGAAATCTGGCAGCTTGACTGAGAAGTTCATTTTTAATTCATTTAAAATTTAAAAGTGCTATTCCATTCAGCCATTGAAAAATCTTTCAGTATGTTTGGAGCACCTTGAATAAGTACATCTACTTTTTCAACTGCAAATTTTATGACATCTAAATATAAACCGAATATTTTCAATGAAAACATCTGAAATGAGATACACAGTAAGCGTGAAGATATATACCAGATCTCAACGATTTGGGGGAAAAAAGCAAAGTATCTTATTAATTGTTATACTAATTGCATGTTGAAATAATATTTAGATATATAGGGTTTTAATAATTATTATTTAAATTTATTTTTAGACTAGTTATTTGGCTGTGCTGGATCTTAGTTGCTGCACTCAGGAGCATTACTTGTGGCATGTGGGATCTTTGAGTTTCTCTCTTTTCTCTTTGAAACAGTCAGTTCTAGTTGCACCGGCTCTTCACTGAGGCATGCGGGCTTCCTCTAGTTGGGGCTCCTCTTCCCTGCGGCTCACCGCAGGGGCTTCGCTCGCGGGACACAGACGCCGAGAGGCGCGTGGGCTTCGGGGGTCATGGCGCATGGGCTCAGCAGTTGTAGCACAGTTGCTCGGAGGCAGGTGGGATCTTCCTGGCCCAGGGACTGAGTGAGCCCACGTCCTCTGCATTGGCAGGTGGATTATTATCCACTACACCACTAGGGAAGTCCAGTTTCATTTTCAACCTAAAAAACTTTCTAGTAGCCACATTAAATAATTCTATGAGCCTGCATTATATTTTCTTGGGAAGAGGGCCCCTTAGGCACTGGGGAAACATTGAAAAAAGTTATTAGGTTGGTGAAAACGTAACTACAGTTTCAGATTGTGAATTTTAAATCATTATAACTAGGCTCAAACACATTTTTATCAATAAAATTAATAATTAATGATTAATGATTAATCAAAATCAGAACCATTACAATCAATACATCTTTGCCAATGAGAAATAAGTTTGTTTATTGCTATTGTAAAAGCCTGTGCTTCAGGGTTTGGACATGCAGTCGGGTACTGTCCTGGAGAAGAATTGGGCCCTTTCTGTTGATCAGTGCCAGCTGCAGGCATTGCAGTTTTCCACGCATCTCCCTGGTTTTCTGAGCATACTTCTCAGATGTAACTGTTTCACCAGGATTTAGAAAGCTGTAGTGGATCAGATGGACAGCAGACCATCAAAGAGTGGCCATGACTTTTGGGGGGGGCAAGTTTGGCTTTGGGAAGTTCTTTGAAGCTTCGTCTCAGTCCAGCCACTGAGCTGGTCATCACTAGTTGTTGTATAAAATCCACTTTTTATCACACGTCACAATCCAATTGAGAAATTGCTCACTGTTGTTGTGTAGAAAAAGAGAAGACAACACTTCAAAACGATGCTTTTTTTTTTTAACTTTCGGTCAGCTCATGAAGCACCCACTTATCAAGCCTTTTCACCTTTTCAATTTGCTTCAAGTGTCAAATGACTGTAAAAAGGTCGATGTTGATTTCTTCAGCAACTTCTCGTGTAGTTGTAAGAGGATCAGTTTTAATGATAGCTCTCGGTTGGTCACTGGCAACTCCCAGTGGCCAGCCACCACGCCCTCATCTTCAAGGCTCCTGTCTCCTTTGCAAAACTTCTTGAACCATTGCTTCACTGTACATTCATTAGCAGTTCCTGGGCCAAATGTGTTACTGGTGTTGCAAGTTGCCTCCGCTGCTTTATAACCCATTTTGAACTCAAATAAGAAAATTACTCGATTTGCTTTTGTCTAACATCATTTCCATAGTCTAAAATAAATATAAAATACACAGCAAGTAATAAGTCATTGCCAAAAAAGAAAAGTGAGAAATGTGCATTAAAATGATGTATAGCATAAACACATTTATTTATGAATGTATTCCAATATCAAATGGCAAAGTTCAACATTGCAAAATGCAATTACTTTTGCACCAACCTAATATGTGTGATAGACACATGATCAAATTTTCATTTGGAGGGAGCATGCTGGCAAGAAAGGGGAGGAAGCTCATAGGGGTCTAAGGCTGGAGAAAGGTACATGGTTAGGAAATGATTGTACTCATTCAGGTGTGAGAAGAGAAGGAACTGACTTAGGAGCTTCAGGAATGGAGTAATTAGAGAGCTAATAAACAAGGTCAATTTAGAGCATCACCAGAACTACATGGATGGCTTGTTACACCACAGATTGCTGGTCCTGGCCCCAAAGATGCTCGTTCTAAACAAGGATGGAGTCCACGCATCGTTATTTCTAACTTGTTTCCAGATGGTGTTGCTGCAGGTGGTCTGGAGACCTTATTCCAAGAATCTCTCCTCTGCAGGACTAGGCCACCAACAGGATACAGGAAAGAGACAGAAGGAGTCGGAGGATTCTGTGACCTGCTGGTTCCAGCCGTGACTGTCTGGATACATGGAAACTGGAAGAGGGGATGCTTGTTTGAGAGAATGGTATGGGTTCAGTTTGGGGTATATTGAGTTTGAGGTCCCTTAGGAATACCTAGGTGGAGAAGGCAATGGCACCTGACTCCAGTACTCTTGCCTGGAAAATCCCATGGATGGAGGAGCCTGGTGGGCTGCCGTCTATGGGGTCGCAGAGAGTCGGACATGACTGAAGCGACTTAGCAGCAGCAGCAGCAGCGGCAGGAATACCCAGGAGGAGACCTCTCATGAGTAGCTGGATATAAATGGGTTGGCTTCAAATGATGGTCAGTCTCTACATATGTATTTCATTTTATGTCACATGCTGTCTGCTCATGTTAATTTTCCTATTTGGTGCCCTGCTATAAGGGCACTTATCTGTCTGAAATGTCACTGTGTGAATGTATAGTGACATCCTCTTGTGTAAGTGCCTCTGGGACATTCTTTTCTGATGGATGTTTCAGATGTCAGAGTTTACACCTGTTGCTAAGTGTAAAATGTATATGTTAACCAATAAAAATAAAGTTTTCTAAGACAAAATGGGTTGGGACTCAGGAAAGAGATTGAACTGTAATTAAAGACTTGGAAGTCATCAGAACGGAGTTGGCAGTTAAAGCCTTAAGCATAAGCGAGGTTGCCCAGAGACAGTGGCAAAGGAGAGAGGAAAACCCAAGGGCAGACCCCTATAGTTGGAGCCATGTTTTGATCAAAATCAGCAGTGTTCAAGAAAGATAGGCTAGGGACTTCCCTGGTGATGCAGTGGATAGCGATCTGCCTGCCAATGCAGGGAACAAGGGTTCGAGCCCTGGTTCAAGAAGATCCACTTGGTGGGAGCAACTAAAGCCTTTCACCATGACAGCTGAGCCCTCGCTCTAGGGCCTGCGAGCCACAGCTACTGAACCCACGAAATGCAACCACTGAAGTGCTCCTGGGGCCTACGCGTCACGACAAGAAAAGCCACCGATGAGAAGCCCATGACCATCAGGCTTCTGGTGGGAGCTCCCGCCCACACCAACCAGAAGAAGCTTGCACGCAGTACAAAGACCTGGCACAACCAAAACAAATAAACAATTTTCTTTTTTTTCAGCTTGCCTCCTGGACTTCCCCGGTGGCCCAGTGGTTAAGAATCTGCCCGCCAATGCAATGGACATGGGTTTGATCCCTGGTCTGGGATCCAGGACGATCCCACATGCCTTGGAGCGACTGAGCCGGAGCAACACAGCTACTGAACCTGTGTCCTTCAGAGCCCTTGAGCCATCACCACTGAACTCATATGCCTGGAGCCGGTGCTCCTCCGCAAGAGAAGCCATGGCGACGAGAAGAAAAGGGAAGCCCCCGCTAGACACAGCTAGGAAAAAGCCCAGTGCAGCACGAAGTCCTAGCACCACCACAAAAAGAAAGGTAAGATGGGCAAGAACTTCCACCTGCCATTATCAACGGTATGCCTTTGGTGTTTGATCACAGTGACCCAAGCTTAAAAAATAGTTTGAAAAGAGTTTAAAATTCTTCAGAAGATTCTAATCAAGGGTTAGCTATGCTTCACCACTGACATGGCAGGTATTTTATGCATTTCATCATTTATAAAACAGTCTTGGCCAAGACTCTGCTAAGCTTCAGTTTCTTCATCCATCAGACCAGGATGCTGCTACCTTGCTCACAGAGATGCTGGGGAGATGGGGATAACATATGCCCAGTACAGCACCTAACTGACATGCAGGAGCATCTCAATCCAGGTGGTAATTACCACAGTTGCTGTAAGACCATTTTCTAGACCAGGCTGCATCATCAAGCCTATTGGGTAGATGCCAAGAAAAGACTGACTTCACACAGAATTCCAGCCAATGCCAAGAGAGTGAATTAGAGTCGACAATAGCAATAATAGTTTCAGTGTTACAATTATTGCAATTTTAAAATTCAGAGGGAAAAGCAGTTCTTTAGAGCAATGTGTGTTGTCCATTGTTTCACTGTGTTTAACAACTGAAGTGGAAAGAAAGTAGCCTTCCTATGTATAGCTAGGCAAGCTGGATATATGATTCCATTTAATTTATCAATGTAATATCTTTAAATAAGGCCCCAGTGAATGGCTCTAAGTGTTTCTTAGAAAGAGGAAGAGTAGCTGGGTCTCTGTGGTCACAAACCATGCTATTGCCGAGGCAATCAAAAGCTGGACCATTGCAGGGGATTTGTTCTCATGCATTCAGAGCCGAAGATGGCTGGACACAGTTCTGATTTGACTGTCAGGCAGACCTGACCTGTGCAGACAAGCACAGCCTTTCTCTAGGGCATTTAAACCATTTTCTCCATCATCCTCTCCTGTTCGCATTTTGTTTGAAAGCCTCAGCACTTCCTTTGTTTTGCCTCCTATTTTTCCCTAAAGAAAACACTTCTCAACCTGAGAGAGAAAGTCCTCCTCACGTTACCTTTAATCTGAATATCAATTTCAGCATCTTAACCAGAGAGACTTATCTAGTGCAGCTGCTCTGACTGAGATGTGGTCTGGAAAGAGAAAAATTGAATTGTGGGGCTTGGCTGACCTCTCTCCTATTTCTGCTGTACTTTTCTTTTCTTTTTTCTGCTGTACTTTTCTTTCCAGAGTAGTCTCACCTCTCCCCAGGTCCTGATGTGCTAATGAAATAGATACTGTCGGGGGGGGTGGGGGGGGGGGGTGGGGTTGCGTCTTTCACAAAACGAAGCCCAAATGTGCTTCCTAATGGTTTGTTTTCCAAATGGGCTGAATCGAGTCAAAACTGCAACTACCATCCAGGGCCCACAATGTCTAAAAGAGCAGAGGAAGCCATTAAAAATGCTAGAAAAATAAAATAAAGTTGGAAGCCAATGGAATTTTCTGTAGTCAGTTTTTTGAGTAGGAGGAGATAATTTTTATATACATATAAATGTTGCTGGCTTCCCAGGCAGCTCAGAGGTAAAGAATCCTCCTGCCAGTGCAGGAGACGCAGGTTCAGTCCCTGGGTGGGGAAGATCCCCGGGAGGAGGAAATGGCAGCCCACTTCAGTATTCTTGTCTGGAAAACTCCATGGACAGTGGAGCCTGGCAGGCTACAGTCCATGGGGTCACAAAGAGTCAACGGTGACTGACCACAAATGTACGTCATTAACAAATTATGTAAGTCATCTAACCAAACAATCAGCAAAGTTAGTGATGTTTAGAAAAGTAAAAGCCCGTCTTTACACAGCCCCTGCCCCATCCAGCCAACCGTTAACTCCTCCTCTCCCTCCAACCCTTAACTCTGCCACCAAGAACGTCCACGGAGTGATCAGCAGGCTCGTCCATCCTCAGACAGGCCTCCGAGAGTTCCCTCACCTCTAGGCCAGAGTTGAGACCCCGGCAGGGGGTGCGCCTCACTCTGGCGCAGCTCGGGGTCTGATGGGAGAACGGTCCTCCGTGTGGGTCCTTGCTACTTCCAGCAGTTATTCCTCTACCTTGGTGTTAAACAAACAACAAAAAAAAAAAGTACAAGAGCAACAGCAAAGCCCGCTCCTTTGGGGCTCCTGCTGCCCTCTGCTGCCTTCTTTCCTCTGGCTCTGTGGTCACTACTTCCAGACTCCAGCCCGTGATCCAGGGACTCAGCTCATGACTTCCGCGGGTGGGCAGGCGGCTCGCCCAGCTCCCCATCCATCCACTCCCCGCAACCGGGAGCCTGAGATTCCACCGCAGACTTTGCCTCCAGGTACCTGATGATCTGATTTGGGGACCACATCTTCCTCTCTTGCCAGGAATTCTTCAGCCTCATGGAGACCTCCAATCTATTCTTCCAACTACTTATGTTTTGCCTTTTCATACTGTTCATGGGGTTCTCAAGGCAAGAATACTGAAGTGGTTTGCCATTCCCCTCTCCAGTAGACCATGTTATGTCAAAACTCTCCACCATGACCCATCCATCCATTTTGGGTGGCCCTACACGGCATGGCTCATAGTTTCATTGAGTTAGACAAGGAGTACATCAAGGCTGTATATTATCACCCTGCTTATTTAACTTATATGCAGAGTACATCATGAGAAATGCCAGGCTGGATGACGCACAAGCTGGAATCAAGATTGCTGGGAGAAATATCAATAACTTCAGATATGCAGATGACACCACCCTTATGGCAGAAAGTGAAGAAGAACTAAAGAGCCTCTTGATGAAAGTGAAAGAGGAGAGTGAAAAAGTTGTCTTAAAACTCAACATTCAAACAACAAAGATTATGGCATCCAGTCCCATCACTTCATGTCAAGTAGATGGGGAAACAATGGAAATAGTGACACTTTCTTTTCTTGGGATCCAAAATCACTGCAGATGGTGACTGTAGCCGTGAAATTAAAAGACGCTTGCTCCTTGGAAGAAAAGTTATGACCAACCTAGATAGCATATTAAAAAGCAGAGACATTACTTTGCCAACAAAGATCCATCTAGTCAAAGCTATGGTTTTTCCATTAGTCATGTGTTGATGTGAGAGTTGGACTATAAAGAAAGCTGAACACCAAAAAAAAAAAAAAAAAAAAGGAAAGAAAGAAAGAAAAAGAAAGCTGAGCACCGAAGAATTGATGCTCTTGAACTGTGGTGTTGGAGAAGACTCTTGATAGTCACTTGGACTGCAAGGAGATCCAACCAGTCCATCCTCAAGATCAGTCCTGGGTATTCATTGGAGGGACTGATGCTGAAGCTGAAACTCCAATCCTTTGGCCACTTGATGGGAAGAACCAACTCATTGGAAAAGACCCTGATGCTGGGAAAGATTGAAGGCGGGAGGAGAAGGGGATGACAGAGGACGAGATGGCTGGATGGCATCACTGACTCAATGGACATGAGTTTGAGTAGACTCTGGGAGTTGGTGATGGACAGGGAGGCCTGGCGTGCTGCAGTCCATGGGGTCGCAAAGAGTCATAGATGACTGAGCAACTGAACTGAACTGACTTATTTTTTCTTTTGTTCATCTGCCTTTTCTTGAGATCAGTTCCATCTCCCTCACTTAGGGTTCATGGATCGCTCCATCACTCCCCTGCCACTGTCTCTCTTACCCTTCTTTCCTCTCATCACACGCACCTCACAGGTGGAGCAGTTTCTACATACCAAGTTTCCCAGAAAGCCATGAAATGAAGCCAGTTGTTGTCACTTTAAATGAAGAGCTGAGTAACTGACTTCAGCTGGGTACACTGTGCTGCCGGGGATCCCCACTCTCTCTCTCGATCAGCTTGATCCCACCCCTTTTGTTCACTCCTCAGATTTCCCCAGCTTATATCTATGTTCTCCTGGTTAAGAACGAGGGCAAAATCAAGGGAATTTAGAAAAATTTATGAATACTCTTTACTTTGGAGTTACACTTTTCAATTTTTGTTCATCCACTATGGCATAATGAGTCCTAACTATGTTGTAAGTATCATTTGCTAATCCTCACAAAATTAAATAGTAAACATAATTTTCAACCATCAGACATAGACAATTTAGAGCACTACTACCAGAGAAGATGTGAGAATGGAATATGGAAAATCCATCTGGGTCAGTATCAGGCCCTAAATAATTGACCATTATTCAGAGGAATAGTACATGGATTATAGCTTTAAAAATTTCAAATCTTACAAGCAATCAAATGACTATTTAGTTCATATATTTTTATTTAACTCAATACTTCATGATAGTTTTTTTAAATTTTCCTTATTTATCCTTACTATCTGTTAGTGTGCTCTGCATTGGTTGTAATCTGTTCATTTCAGATGTGTCCCTGCTTGTCTACTGATTAGGATATAACTTTGTTGATCAGTGACTCCTAATCATTATGACCTGATACTGTATGCTTTCACACCTGTTTCCTAACTTGACAAAAAAAATGTTCATATTTGTTTTTATGACATTAGTTTGTGTTTACATGATGTCAGTAAGATCATTTCAACCAAAACAAAGCCAGTTTTATAGCATCCTGAGAACAGTGTACTTAGATAATTAGTTGATTTTTATATGTATATATATTTAAACAGTTACTTTTGGTTTCATGTAGACACAGCCAATGAGTAGTACTTCTTTAACTGAGAGTTTTGTTTGCTTCATCTTTAAATATTTCTGGGTGTAGTATGTATTTATTTTCTCTTTCTTGACATTACTCAATTATCATTACAATTCTTATTGTTTCTTCAAAAAATATGTATTTACTATAGTAGGGATATTTTTCTCAGCAGCTAAAACATACTTGCCAAGATGCAAATAAATTATCTACATTTTTAAAGAAAAAAAAAAAAAAAAAACCGAGGGCATCACGTGGAAGTGCGCCCATCTTTCCTGGACCACGCGGGACATCGTCCTGTGTCTGCATCCAGCTTCTTTCCTGTCTGGTCCAGGAAAGCAGGACGCTCCTCCTCCTCCTTCTCCTCCTCCGCTTCATTCTCTGAAAGGCCTTCCTCTCCATGTGCCGGCTTCCCTCACTCCAAGGCCACACCCCTTCTATATCACACATCACGAATTGCCCCTTTTTACCTGGGTCACACACAATCCTGTCCACACACAAATGATGGAACAGCCCCCACTTTAAAGACCTTACAAACGAGTGACACCACGCCCCCGAGCTCTGCCCCCTTCCCTCCCCCCTCTCTCAGAGGAGAGTAGGTCTCCAGGTCTCCTTTCCACGTGCGGACTTCCCCTCCTGCCCCGCTCCCCGACTCAGCACCTTGGAACGGCTCCTCTCCGAGTCCCGGTGACTCCTCCATCCTCACCCTGCCCTGGCGGTTCCCGAGGCGGGCAGCGTGACCCCCAGAGCTGGCTGTGACCAGTGGGGTGCTCTGCTGGGCTTCTCTCTCGCTGGTTCTCTCGATTAGGCTTCTGGCTGGTCCACCATTTAGCCTGTATCCCGCAGATAACAGTCTCTTCCGTTGCTCTCCATCAAGATCACGGGTATTTTCAGCAATGCTTTTAGATGTGAAGCTCTTAACTCTTTATTCCAAAGAAATTCAGAACTGTGGAGCTTTTCCTTATTATGGCCTGCCTTTCCCAATAGGTTCAGATGAGTGGTACCAGGGCACTGAGGCTGGGCCAGAGACCCTATCTTCCCAAAGTGATGTCCTTGCTTAACAAGTCTGTTCTGTGGGAGGCGGTGTGGATACCCTTATCATCTCTGCCGTGCAAGTGTGGGCAACCAGGGCCCTGGGACCCTCAACTTGCCTGGGGAAGAGCTTCTGCCCGACAGGTGGGGCTGGATGAGGAGAGGGAGACCCAGTCCTCTTGGCATGACTCTCCGGAATGCAACTTCTGCAAAATGGGGCTGGAGGCTGAGAAACAGCAGCCTCCTGCCTCCTCTGGGGTCAAACCGCAGCCCCAGACCCTGGTCTCAGGAGAAATGGAGCGTTTGGCTGCACGCACTGTGGGCAGAACTTTCAAAACTTGGACCTGGTGGGGAGGGCAGTGGAACAGAGTGGGGCTCACACCACAGATTTTCACTGTTTTTATTGAGATACTTTAGATTTTCTTGAACAAATGTTTCTCTTTTGCTATATCCCCTTAGGACATCTTCCCAGAGGCTTTCAATGACGACTGTTTTAAACGATATCCTCAGTTCAGCTGTTATTTTGCTTAGGGGAAAGCCTGCCAAGCTTTCTACTCCATTATTCCAGAAATTCTCTCTCTTAATTCATCCTTATATGCTTCCTATAATGTGTCTTGGCATGTTAGCATAGCTGTCAGAAGCACAAGCCCTGGTCTAACCAGCTTGGGTCCAAGTTTCTATTCTGCCGCTTGTTAGGTATCGTACTTAGAATAAGTTATGAAACCAACCGCAGCAACCTCAGAGCAGCGCGGTGAGGATAACGGAGCTAATTCTCGCATGATGTTCGTCTTTGAGTCCAATACCCACCAAAGAATAGCTCTCCCTTCTCTGGTTGAACGCTGCATGGCAACAGATCGCCACAAGGGGGCGCCAAGAGCCAGGTGTAGTGATGAGCCACTCCAGGGATCCAGTTAGGTCATCCCAAGTTCCATCGAGGACCAGCCAGAAGTAGGTATTTTTTCAGACAACAGAAGAAGAAAGTTGAAGCCACTTTCTAAATGTTACCACGTCATTTTCTGCAGAAGATAGAAAGTCAGGATTTTCCTAAACATCGCCCTGCGGAAACCGAGCTCTGTTCAAGGAAGTATGCTGTGAAGGCCCTGTATGCAAGGTCGTGTTCCAGAAGTTGGGAGGATGCAAAGTTCCCTTAAGTTACAATCAAATATAGTAAGTTGGTATTTACGTATTGAGTGCTGCCAAGCACTAAGGGTTCTAAATAGCATCAGGTATTACCCCATTCCTTTCATTCTGATTAAAGAGGGCCCAGGGGCTCAGCTGGGGATTTGATTTGTTCAGAGAATAATAAAAAGTCAACAGATATTCTGGAGCAGGAAGTAGGTACTTTAGTGAAGAAGCACTTAGCATGATTTACTTAGAGCAGAGTGCAAGGGAAGGGTGGCAAAAGTCAGAGATGTCTAGGCGATGTTGCAGTAGACCAATGTGAAGCCAAACACTGTTGCAGTGAAAACTCTTAACAAAGCTGAATTTTAAGAGAAGCTCCAGTATTTAAGAGAAGTGAAAATGAAGCCATTGTTATGGCTGAAATAGGAGTGTGGGACCCAGGTCTTCACCTACTATGCCTCCTTCTTACCTTCTTACAGCCCCCAAATGGTAAACTGGCCACAATTTTTAAAAATTAAATGTTGGGAGAAACTTGGGTGTACCTCTGGGTAGCACAATTTGCAAACCCCTTCAGTGGTCCGGAGAGCACAGTGAGTGGGTGGAGATTCAGGGTGAAGGATGCCTGCGAGGATGCGGAGCGGGGCTGCCGCAGCCTTCCTGAGCCCCCTGCAGCCTGGGCCCCTCGCCGCCTTCCCACTTGCCCCGCTTCTCCTGTTCCCTCATGTTCTGCCCCTTGTCTTACACCAGCTCAGGGTCTGAGCCACCCTTTAGCGTTAATCTTGCTTCTCGTCCTAAGTTATAATTCACATTTGTCTGACTTCCCAGAGACAACCTAGCCTGCCCCAGCCCTGTCCATGGGAGCCCCAGCATGGACTCGGAGGCCACTGCTTCTGCCAGGATTTTCCAGCTCCTATGAAAACTGGGAAAGAAAAATGAAGGGGATCTAGCAACTGATCATATATGGAGGCAAAACTACTATACAGTGGATGTACTGTGTATATACATATATGTTATGTATGGTATTATATACTGTGTATATGCATATACAGATATGCATACGTATTTGGAGGCAGAACAACTATAGGAAGGGGAAGAAGAAGGAAGCATTATCTTTAGGCTAATATTTATTAAGTGGTAGTTATGTACCAGGGGCATTGCTAAGACCATATACATGTATATATATATGTAGATATATACATATGACTGAGAGTCACTCAGTCATGTCTGACTCTTTGCCAGCCCGTGGACTGTAGCCTGCGAGGCTCTTCTGTCTATGGAATTCTCCAGGCAAGAATACTGCAGTGGGTTGCCATTTCCTCCTCCAGGGAAACATATACATATATATTCATATAAATATGAGGGAAGCAGGAATAGGACAAGCTTAAATGCACAAAGCACAGTGTTTTTGATGACAGCCAGACATTTTTCCTGAATAAATATTCCTTGGATTGTTGCAAGACTTTTGTTCGTTTCCATAGTTCTAAAAACACTGATTCAGTGTTCTCCCTGCTTTGTGGAAGAGCAGATTTTTGCAAATCTCCACTGGAAAGCCTGGCTGCAGGACTTTCTAAGCAATGGCATCACGTTCTCACTTACACTTGGCTTGTGGTGGTCAAAAGCCTCGATCTTTTGTCACGAGCTGCTGGCTACTCCTTCCTGTAGTAAGTAGCCAGGAACAGCTTCCTTTAGTTGTTTTTAAGGAGACCTCAGACTTTTCATTTCCACTAATTAAATTCCATTTTTCTTTATTGTTGTTGTTCCAACATGTGAAATAACTGTGAATCCTGCATCAGTAAGGATGCGTCTGGGTTTCATTTAATTCACTGACCAAGTCATGGCACAGACCAGCCTTTTTGTATTTCACTGCATACCCCTCCAGGCAGACTTGTCCTCCATTAACATTTTTGGAATCCTTGTTTCCAAACTGTGCCACTGGCATGACAAAATCTACCAATAAGACAACTTTTTTCTCAAAAGGTAAGTTGGTTAATTTCACATGATTTATTCACGGCAAACATTTCTGGCTCTCATGCTTCACTATTTCCTTACTGTTCACACATCCTTTGTTTCTAAAGAATGTTACACTTAGTGAAATATCAAGGAGCCATCACCGTCTCTTTTTGAAAATTGAGGCAGCATAGGTCTGCCCTCAAGTTTCTAGCCTTTTTTTCATCTCTCCACACACTTTCCAGAGGACAATGATGAGGGAGAATTCATCTGCATCCTCAGCAGTTCCCGGATGAGGGGTGCCGGGAGGGGTGGTCTGGGGAAGCGACCTCGCTGCAGAGGCTGGTTCCCATGTGGCTGAGCCTGGGCCTGCTCAACAGCTCCCGGGGTGGTGTCGTGGGGGTCGAGACCAGAGTTCCCAGCCGCGCTCAGGGCTGTGGTGGAGTTCAGGGCAGAAGGAGGAGAGAGGAGAGGATGAGGATAAGTTTTTTCTTCTTCTCTGTAATCCTGAGAGCACCTCATCAACGATTAGTGGACAGAGAGGAGAATCCAGCATGGTCCACTCCCTGGGAGGGGAGCTGTTGAGAGTAGCATGGGATAACAACGCCCTGCAATTCAGGGTGGAGCGTCTGACTTAGTCCCTGGGGCAGGAGTTCTGTGCCATGAATCAGGCAACTGAAGGCAAGGGGGACAGCCTATTGATCCGACTGCTAATGTGGTTCCTGCCTGGATAAATGGCTTAAAGTGGAGTGTAGACCACCTGTGATTCCAGCTGAGAAGGACTGGAGGAGGTAGGAGGCCTGAGGAACTTGTGAGAATATTTTGAGAGCTTTTGAGAGTTTGCCTGGTCCAGCAGAAATAGAGGTTGAGGGAGGCTCTGCACACCATGGTCAAGCTTCTTAAGGCAAGATACTTAGTATCTTTGAGTTTCAAAATTCTCATTTATAAAATAAAGGTAATCATATCTCCTTAAGGATAGGTATGTAGAAAATATGTGCATTATGCAAGTAGAAAAATATGTGCATTATGCACTCAAAACACAAGAGGCCCAATGCATTATACTTTGTTGTTGTTAAGCCGCTCAGTCATGTCTGACTCTTTGCGACCCCGTGATTCGCAGCACGCCAGGCCTCCCTGTCCATCACCAACTCCAGGAGTTTACTCAAACTCATGTCCATCAAGTCGGTGATGCCATCCAGCCATCTCATCCTCTGTCATCCCCTTCTCCTCCTGCCCCCAATCCCTCCCAGCATCAGGGTCTTTTCCAATGAGTCAACTCTTCGCATGAGGTGACCAGAGTATTGGAGTTTCAGCTTCAGCATCAGTCCTTTCAATGAACACCCAGGACTGGTCTCCTTTAGGATGGACTGGCTGGATCTCCTTGCAGTCCAAGGGACTCTCTAGAGTCTTTTCCAACATCAGAGTTCAAAAGGATCAGTTCTTCAGCACTCAGCCTTCTTTCTGGTCCAACTCTCAGGTCCATACATGACTATTTTGTGCTTTGGGGGAATTCCATTTTGTGTGTGGGTTTCTTTCTGGGAGCAGTTTCTCACCTCGACTACCAGATGGCGCCTGTGAGTAGCAGTGCCCTTTCCAAAGGCTTTCATTTCCACTCCTCAGTGCAAGCTATCTTCCTCTGTCAGTGCTCAGGCTGGTATTTAAAATCCAGTACTGCACACAGACTTTGTGTTTCTGATCCATCTGCTCCATGAAGAACTGTGAAACTCAGAAATACCTACTTCTACCCAGACACCCATTTCTCCATTAGGATTTGTCAGCGGATGAGCCTTTGTGAGTTAATCAGGCAGTTGGGCATTCCAAATAAGTCAAACAATTAGGAGTCTGGCGTTTTATATGTTTGCGTGCGTGTATGCTAAGTCGCTTCAGTCATGTCCGACTCTCTGTGACCTTATGGACTGTAGCCCTCCAGGCTCCTCTGTCTATGAGATTCTCTGGGCAGGAGGGTTGCCAGGCCCTCCTCCAGGAGATCTTCCCGACACAGGGCTGGAATCTGTGTCTCTTGTGTCTCCTGCATTGGCAGGCAGGTTCTTTACCAATAGCACCACCTGGGAAGCCCTTTTCATATGTTTACCTCTATTGTAAGTTAAAGAACCTGAAAAGAGTGCAGAGATTCAAAGTTCAGGGATTTGAATCTTAGCATGCGGAGTATCTTCAGACAAATATTTTATCTCCCTTAGCCTCAATTTCTTCATGTCTTAAATGTTTGTAATCATTGTGGCTGTTTTGTAGGATGGTTGTAAGGATAAATGAGATAATATACTTAGGATAAGCAGCACAAAGCCTGGTACAAAATAAGCAAACCTGCCTGTATAGGTAATTTGGACTGTCAAAGGCTTGAATGCTGAAGTCAGTCAGATGTTGATCTGACACCTAGCTCTTATCTTGAGTAAGTGATGTAAACTCTTTGAGCTCCACTTGCCTTGCAACTTGCAAGATTATCATGAAAATCACACACATACACACAAAAGATATATATAATACTTCTTTTTATTTGTATCATGACCCATTTCAGATAGGATTTGAATTTACCTACTCAAAATAAAAATTAGCATAATGGCCTTTTCTTTTATAATAAGTTTTAAAATCAAGGATAAGTAAAGCAAGAGACAAGTTTAGAATTTTGGATCCCATCTTAAGAGTCTATATAATCGCTAGTGATGGGGGCACAAATTCGGCTTTAAGATTCTCAGCATCCAAAGCAGTAAAGAAAGGAAATATGGTTAGTTATGATTCAGAGCGCCAAGCTAAACGCAGAGGAGTTCTGAAGAAGCCCAGCTATTCCTAGATCTGAGACTTAAGAGACTGTATGTCGCACATGGTGGCTACACAATAGACACAGAAATGTTAGGCGTCCTCATCTTCCGCAGAGGAAAGAGTGGGACTAAGAATAAAATCGACATGGAAAGGGTAACATCTGAGCTGAACAAGACAGAAGAGGGTTTGTCAGGAGCCTGGCGGGCTGCAGAAGGGTGAGGCGGGGGAGCCCGTCCACGAGGGCCTCCACCGCCGGCAGGGCCTGCGCCGGCCAAGCTGCCCTCGGTGGGAAGGCCCAGGGCGTGCAGCCGGGAGGCCGGGGCGGGCTTGTCCACATCGCGGCTTCCGTGTGGGGTCTTGCCTTACTGGGCCTCTGGGGTTTAATGACTGTCCTCAGAGGGAAGCTAGCTGTCTTTCTTTCTTTCTTTCTTTTTTTTTCTGAGTGTTTTGTTCTGTTTTCCTAAGAACCCAGCCTTATGGCTCTTGAAGGAAGCAAATGGTCAGGATGGTTACAGAGAACGTTCCTTTATTTTTTCCCCTCCGGGTCTCCTCAGTCGTTACAACCAGTGCTGCGGGGTCTGTGACGTGGCCTTAAGACAGCGCTTTTAGGCTGTAAAGCCCCAGAGAAGGGGAGCCGTGCCTTCTTCGTCTTCCTGCATCCCCGCTGTTTCTGCTCTGCGTCATTGCTTCCAGCACGTGCTGTTTCTCCTTCCCTCTCAGGAAGCGGGAGTGGGGGGTACGCCCGGCAGACGTGTGGCGGGGGCAGCCATGCAGGGGGCAGGCTCTGAGGGGCATCCCGACCCCGCTGTGCCCCGCGACTCCCTCTTAAATGAGCCTGTGTGCAAGGGTGGAGCTGTGGGGCTCCTCGGTGTTTGTGCCCAGAGATTGAAAATGAGCTCATCAGGCGTTATCATTAGGTTTGCGTTAGTGAACACACACCTGCTATCGTTGCCTTGCTTTCAGAGGCAACGGAGCAGTCACTCGTTTTCTGGACTCTGATACCCTCTGGGCTCCTCCGGCCTGCCGGGGACAGGACCAGGTGCTCAGGCAGCCCCAGGCAGCCTATCTCTGCGATCAGCTGCGTTCTGAGAACTCTCCCCAGGGCCAGTTCTTGGAATGGTTCCGATCATTATCTTTGTACCCTCCGTATGACATCGGTGGCAGAGGCCTCGTGTGGCAGAGTGCATGGGGTAGGTGATCAAGACATCTGGGCTTCTGGGTACGACAAGCACAGAAAAGTTTGGTCGCTTTGGATAAGTCATTTCTGTTTTCTGGTCCTCCATATTCCCCATCTGTTTAAAAAAATTGCATATTAAAAAAATTTTATACATAAATTTGGGGGGGAAAGGGTCCATGGAGGTTATTGTTTTCTCAAAAGAGTTTGTGACCGACAATGGCTGCGAATCCCTGGATTTAAGATTTACAAATTCTTACCATCCAGCTTGAGACAATGCTTTGGCTCTGTGCTTCTAGGATTAACTCTTCAGCAGTTTTTGCCAGTTGCCTACCAGTTCCTTCGATATGGTCCAAGAATATGAAAGTCAATAACATGCCTTTCAAAGAGACTACTCTCCCATGAGGGAGAAGGACCTATGAACAAAGAATTACGATGTCTAAAACTCAGGGTGGCGTTTAACCCAGGGCACGGAGAGACAAGGCCCCTCAAAGTGTCGCAGCCATGCCTCCTCACCTCCGGAGGACGTGAAGTGCTGAAAAGGAAAAGCCCTTCAAGTGAAGGGCGTGTGCCCAGCCGGCACTGGAGGCCACAGTCCCCCACAGGCTGTCCCCCCAACGCGCTCCACACGCTCTCTCTCCTTGTGCTGCCAGCAAGCTAGTTGCCCTTATGTAGGAACAGGTTGAAACCTCAGACCTGTGCTTCTGGATGAGAACCCCCATACTCTGCAGGAGCCCCAGGATCCCACCCGCCCCTCTTTTCCTGCCCTTCCTGGGGCATCCCAGACCCTTTCAGGTCCAGCACTGTAGAGTGTGAACTGCGGAGATGCTTAGCAATGCATACCACATCGGCACATAGATCTCCGTCAGGTGTAGACCTTAGCAGTTCCCACGGACCTCCTGGCTGTGCAGGAATCTCTGTTAAATGGGAAATCTGCTTAAAACAAAAGAAAAGCAGGAATATTTCTATTGGCACACACTGGGCCAGAGGAGCAGGGGCTGTAGCAGGCTGGGCTCTTCCCTCAGTTCCTTTATTGCCTGGATCCAAGCTTTTCCATCATGTGGCTGCCCCTCAGTCCTGCTACCATCACCTCTGCCCTCGCCTATTCCACTTGACCTCCACATGTGTTTCGTTATAATTCATTCTCCATGTGGCAGCCAGAGGGCTCTTTTAAAATGTAAATCAGAACATACCACTCCTCTACTAAAATTTTCCAAATATTTTCACTGCGCTTAGAATAAAATCTAAACTCTCCACTCGGTCCTCCCATGATGTGGCAGCTGTCTACCTGTCTAGCTTCCTCCTGGAATCCCCGCTTCTTGCTCACAAGCTCACTGACCTCCTGTCTCAGCATTGCTATAATGTCCTTTCTGCCTCTGGGCCTTTGCACGTGCTGTTTTTGTTGACTGAATTGCTCTTCACCAGTCACATGGTTTCTTCCTCCTCTTTATTTTAAAATTTATTTTATTTTGTATTGGGGTGTAGCTGATTAACAATGTTGTGATGGTTTCAGGTGAACTGTGAAGGACTCAGGCGTATATATACTGGTTTCTTTCTTTTCTGATTCAGATCCCGGCTTAACGGGCAATTTTTGTTAGAGCTCTCCCCTGAGGATTTTGACTTAACTTTCCCTACCCTAATCCATTATAGCCTTTTCACTGTTTTCTTTTATTCTCTTATTTGTTGTACTCTGAAATTACCTACTTTGTTTATTGTCTGTCTCTCCGGCCCCACTAATGAGTCTTGTCTCTCCCATACACTGTTGTGCCCCCAGCATATGGAATTGTTGTTGCTGAGTCGCAAAGTCATGACTGACTCTTTGCAACTCCATGGACTGCAGCTTGCCAGGCTTCCCTGTCCTTCACCATCTCCCAGAGTTTCTTCAAACTCATGTTCATCAAGTAGGTGATGCCATCCAACTATCACATTGTCTGTCGTCCCCTTCTCCTTCTGCCCTCAATCTTTCCCAGCATCAGGGTCTTTACCAATGAGTTGGCTCTTTGCATCAGGTGGCCAAAATATTGGAGCTTCAACATCAGTCTTTTCAATGAATATTCAAGGCTGATTTCCTTTAGAGTTGACTGGTTGGATCTCCTTGCTGCCCAAGGGAATCTCAAGAGTCTTCTCCAGCACCAGAGTTCAAAAGCATCAATTCTTAGGTGCTCAGTCTTCTTTATGGTCCAATTGTCACATCTGTACATGAAGAATGAAAGAAAAAATGAAGAGGCATCTAGAATAGGGGATGCATAATAGATAATCAAATATTCATTGGATGATTGAATAAATAATGATGGTAAAACCATTTAATATATTGGTGTCCCATTCCTCAGTGACACATCCGATCTTTCATTATCTTCAGAAAACTCCCTGAGGTAGATGTTGCCATCACAGACAGCCACTTTAGAGTTGAGGAAATGGATCAAATGAAATTAACAATTTGCCTAAAATCATAATTGTGACCTGGAAGTTTATCCCCTGTGAGATACCAATAGACCTTTTGGGAAAAGAGGCAGGGGAGAGAAATTCTCTCTATTCTTCCAAATTTTAAACCCCACCATCACTTTATTCATCCCCTGAGGAGTTAATGGAATAATGCACTGCCTGTCTGGTCTACACAAAAGCAAGGTCTGTGGCCAGGCCTCAGCCCCAGGGAGTGATAAACTCTCTTCCCACACACAGTTCTTCTGCATCTGATTCATCCTGAGCACATCCACGTTCAGTCACTTATTTATTGCTGCATTGATTCATCACACATGTACTCTTAGTAGATACTGTGAAAGGTATCTGGCAGCTCCAGGGAGGAAAGGAATCCCTGATTCATGCTAAGTGTTTGGCCCTGGCCTCCCCGAGAAATGGCCTCTAATAAGTTCCGTTGGTTAAATTCTAATTCTTTTGACTAAATAAGATAATGCATATAAAATACTTATTAGCTGGGATTCTGGCATGGAGGAGGAACTCAGGGAATATGAGTGATGATGATGATGATATCAGAACCTGGACTTCTTTTCTCAGCCAGGCTGACTACAAAGGGAGAAAAGATTTAAAATGCCCTTGGCCTGTTTTTCCCCTTCTAGAGCCATCCCATTAAAAACTCCAGCTCACATGACTTCCATTGCCTTTTCCTAAGCCCACAGCTTGTACAAGCAACTGCAAGTAATAAGCATAATTTAAATGCTGTGTCTTTCCTAATTAAAATCCATCCAGAAGGGGATGCCAGAGTTATTTTAGTTCATGAGGCAGAAGAAGCTTCATTATATTAATCCAGGCTTTTCAACAGAGCTGGAGGGGAGATGCATCCATGTGTGTGCATTGTGTGTGTGTGCATGCGCACGCACACACATTCATGTGCATGTAGTGTGTTTGGAGTGCTATCAAGAATGCAACGCTGGCCCTGAATAGGCTGTAGGATATGAATTCCCTCTGAAATTCAAAGGCAGCTCTTGATGGAGCCACGGGATCGCTTGCTGAGCACCTCAGGCTGGTGAGTAACTCTGGGTCTGCCTTGGCCCTCCCAGGTGGTTCTGAAGGAAGTCCCTGGAATGGCTTTTCCATCAGGAGATGCTGGGACAGCTCCCGGTGCTGAGGCTCCACGTGCCTGGCGGCTCTCCTTGGAAAACTGGTTGCCAGAGCAGCTGGATCAGGCCGGCTTTCTCAGCAAAGAGGAGAAAGCAAACAGACCTCCTTCTGCTAACCCAGGGGCCTCTTTCCAGGGGACAGCTCCCAAGAGGGAACTATACAGGAAACCGAATCCAGATAGAGAGGAGATGACGATGGGAAGACAAGGAGGAAAAGAAGAAAGGAAAGCTTAGTAGGACAGGGAGGAGTGAAAGGTTTAGGAGACATTCTCTCTGAGCACAGGTTTTGCTTTGCCAGGGCAGGAGTTAGTATCCATGGGAGCGCACTGTAAGCTGAAGGGTGAAGACAGTTTGGAGCATGCTTTTCATGTTCAGAGGATTCCTCTTTCCCATCACCAAGCCCTAAGCCCTCACTGTAATATTCTTGAAATACATCTCAATGTATTTTCATTATTGATAAATATGTTTCTTTCCCAGAATCCCTTTGGCCATATGGCCCCAGAGATGGAGAGGAAAGCTGTGGAGTAGCAAAGAAGACAGGATATTAAGGGAACTTCACACCCAGAAGGAAAGGGAGGAAATGCATTTGCAGGTTTGAAAGGGAGCTTAGAAGAGAGAGGAAACAGGGCAGGGAGCATGAGGTGTGGGTGTTTCTGCTCCTCAGCTCCAGGTCACATCTAGGTTGTTGAGGGTGGGATGGAACCGAAGACATTTAGCAGGGATTAGAAACACCCAGTTAGGGAAATAGGATGACTCACTCCTGGGGAAATGCAAATATCTTAGCCCAGGTGGGCCCAGAGCTCCTGTAGCCTGGCCCCCGGGTAGCCGAACCAGGGCTGAGGAGGGTTTCCAGGAGGTCCAACTTGTGGAGACCTGCAGACTCCAGTTTAATGCAGGGTTCACATCTGAGAGTTCCTGGACCCCCAGGGGCATGCAGAGGCTGAAATAAATGATCAAAATAGATCAGGGTGGTAGATAAGATGGCTGCAGGGAGCGGGGACTCACCTCTGAATGCGAAGCTGGGGGCCACAACAAAGCTCCAAAGACAAGGTAGGATTCCATACCAAGGTAGATACCCAGGAACCAGACAAGAATGGCTCATGGGCCAGCACATACCTATGACTAGCACATGGAACTGTGACTGCCCCCTGCTACAGTAAACTTTTAACTTCTGCTGATCTTGGAGACAGAGCAGTGAGCAGTGGTTTGAAGCAAGATCTTAGTTCCCTGCCCAGAAATTAAACCTGGGTGAAAACCAGGATTCCTAACCACTAGACCACCAGGGGCAGTACTGATTCTAGCTTGTGATTCATCCAGCCCGGCATTTCACAGTATGTACTCTGCATATACGTTAAATAAGCAGGGTGACAATATACAGCCTTGATGCACTCCTTTCCCAATTTGGAGCCAGACCATTGCTCCATGTCTGGTTCTAACTCGTTTCTTGACCTGCATACAGGTTTCTCAGGAGGTAGGTAATGTGGTGTGGTATTCCCGTCTCTTGAAGAATTGTCCAGTTTGTTGTGATCCACACAGTCAAAGGCTTTAGCATAATCAATAAAGAAGAAGTAGATGTTTTTCTGCTTTTTCTATGATCCAACGGATGTTGGCAATTTGATCTCTGGTTCCTCTGCCTTTTCTAAATCCAGCTGGAACATCTGGAGGTTCTCAGTTCACGTACTGTTGAAACCTCTCTTGGAGAATTTTGAACATTACTTTGCTAGCATGTGAGATGAGGGCAATTGTACGGTAGTTTGCACATTGATTGGTGCTCCCTTTCTTTGGGATTAATGAAAACTGACCTTTTCCAGTCCTGTGACCACTGCTGAGTTTTCCAAATTTGCTGGCATACTGAGTGCAACACTTTAATATCAACTTTTAGGATTTGAAATAGCTCGGCTGTAATTCCATCACCTCTACTAGCTTTGTTTGTAGTGATGCTTCCTAAGGCCCACATGGATTTGCACTCCAGGATGTCTGTCTCTAGGTGAGTGATCACAACATCGTGGTTATCTGGGTCATGAAGATCTTTTTTGTATAGTTCTTCTGTGTATTCTTGCCACCTCTTCTTAATAACTTTTGCTTCTGTTAGGTCCACACTATTTCTGTCCTATACTGTGTCTGTCTCTGCATGAAATGTTCCATTCAGTTCAGTTCAGTAGAGTCACTCAGTTCTGTCTGACTCTTTGCAACCCCATGCATCACAGCACGCCAGGCCTCCCTATCCATCACCAAATCCCGGAGTTTACTCAAACTCGTGTCCATGGAGTTGGTGATGCCATCCAACCATCTCATCCTCTGTCATCCCCTTCTCCTCCTGCCCCCAATCCCTCCCAGCATCAGGGTCTTTTCCAATGAGTCAACTCTTCACATGAGGTGGCCAAAGTATTGGAGTTTCAGCTTCAACATCAGTCCCTCCAATGAACACCCAGGACTGATCTCCTTTAGAATGGACTGGTTGGATCTCCTTGCAGTCCAAGGGACTCTCAAGAGTCTTCTCCAACACCACAGTTCAAAAGCATCAATTCTTCAACACTCAGCTTTCTTTATAGTCCAACTCTCACATCCATACATGACCACTGGAAAAACCATAGCCTTGACCAGACGGACCTTTGTTGGCAAAGTAATGTCTCTGCTTTTTAATATGCTATCTAAGTTGGTCATAACTGTCCTTCCAAGGAGTAAGCGTCTTTTAATCTCATGGCTGCAATCACCATCTGCAGTGATTTTGGAGCCCAAAAACATAAAGTCTGACATTGTTTCCACTGTTTCCCCATCTATTTCCCATGAGGTGGTGGGACCAGATGCCATGATCTTAGTTTTCTGAATGTTGAGCTTTAAGCCAACTTTTTCACTCTGCTCCTTCACTTGCATCAAGAGGCTTTTTAGTTCCTCTTCACTTTCTGCCATAAGGGTGGTGTCATCTGCATATCTGAGGTTATTGATATTTCTCCCGACAACCTTGATTCCAGCTTGTGCTTCTTCCAGCCCAGCGTTTCTCATGATGTACTCTGCATATAAGTTAAATAAGCAGGGTGACAATATACAACCTTAAAGTACTCCTTTTCCTATTTGGAACCAGTCTGTTTTTCCATGTCCAGTTCTAACTGTTGCTTCCTGACCTGCATATAGGTTTTTCAAGAGGCAAGTCAGGTGGTCTGGTATTCCCATCTCTTTCAGGATTTTCCACAGTTTATTGTGATCCACACAGTCAAAGGCTTTGGCATAGTCAATAAAGCAGAAATAGACGTCTTTCTGGAACTCTCTTGTTTTTTCAATGATCCAGCGGATATTGGCAATTTGATCTTTGGTTCCTCTGCCTTTTCTAAAACCAGCTTGAACATCTGGAAGTTCACTATTCACGTATTGCTGAAGCCTGACTTGGAGAATTTTGAACATTACTTTACTAGCGTGTGAGATGAGTGCAGTTGTGTGGTAGTTTGAGCATTCTTTGGGATTGGAATGAAAACTGGTATTTTCCAGTCCTGTGGCCACTGCTGAGTTTTCAAATTTGCTGGCATATTGAGTGCAGCACTTTCACAGCATCATCTTTCAGGATTGGAATTAGCTCAACTGGAATTCCATCACCTCCACCAGCTTTGTTCATAGTGATGCTTTCAAAGGCCCACTTGACTTCACATTCCAGGATGTCTGGTTGTAGATGAGTGATCACACCATCATGATTATCTGGGTTGTGAAGATCTTTTTTGTACAGTTCTTCTGTGTATTCTTGCCACCTCTTCTTAATATCTTCTGCTTCTGTTAGGTCCATACCACTACTGTCCTTTATCAAGCCCATCTTTGCATGAAATGTTCCCTTGGTATCTCTAATTTTCTTGAAGAGATCTCTAGTCTTTCCCATTCTGTTGTTTTCCTCTATTTCTTTGCATTGATCACTGAGGAAGGCTTTCTTATCTCTCCTTGCTATTCTTTGGAACTCTGCATTCGAATGGGTATATCTTCCCTTTTCTCCTTTGCTTTTCGCGTCTCTTCTTTTCTCAGCTATTTGTAAGGCCTCCTCAGACAACCATTTTGCTTTTTTGAATTTCTTTTCCCTGGGAATGGTCTTGATCCCTGTCTCCTGCACAATGTCATGAACCTCCATCCATAGTTCATCAGGCACTCTGTCTATCAGATCTAGTCCCTTAAATCTATTTCTCACTTCCACTGTATAGTCATAAGGGATTTGATTTAGGTCATACCTGAATGGTCTAGTGGTTTTCCCTACTTTCTTCAATTTAAGTCTGAATTTGGAAATAAGGAGTTCATGATCTGAGCCACAGTCAGCTCCCAGACTTGTTTTTACTGACTGTATAGAGCTTCTCCATCTTTGGCTGCAAAGAATATAATCAATCTGATTTCAGTATTGACCATTTGCTGATGTCCATGTGTAGAGTTGTCTCTTGTGTTGTTGGAAGAGGGTGTTTGCTATGACCAGTGCATTCTCTTGGCAAAACGCTATTAGCCTTTGCCCTATTTCATTTTGTACTCCAAGGGTAAACTTGCCTATTACTCCAGGTAACTCTGGAATTCCTACTTTTGCATTCCAGTCCCCTCTGATGAAAAGGACATCTTTTTTGGCTGTTAGTTCTAGAAGGTCTTGTAGGTCTTCATAGGACCATTCAACTTCAGCTTCTTTGGCATTAGTGGTTGGGGCATAGACTTAGATTACTGTGATACTGAATGGTTTGCCTTGAAAATGAACAGAGTTCATTCTGTCATTTTTGAGATTGCATCCAAGTACTGCATTTTGGACTCTTTTGTTGACTATGATGGCTACTCCATTTCTTCTAAGGGATTCTTGCCCATAGTAGTAGATATAATGGTCATCTGAATTAAATTCTCCCTTTCCCATCCATTTTAGTTTACTGATTCCTAAAATGTTGATGTTCACTCTTGCCATCTCCTGTTTGACTACTTCCAACTTGCCTTGATTCATGGACCTAGCATTCCAGGTTTCCTGTGCAATATTGCTCTTTACAGCATCTCACTTTACTTCCATCACCAGTGACCTCAACAGCTTGATTTTGTTTTAACTTTGGCTCTGTCTCTTCATTCTTTCTAGAGTTATTTCTCCACTGATCTCCAGTAGCATATTGGGCACCTACCAACCTGGGGAGTTCCTCTTTCAGTGCCATATCTTTTTGCCTTTTCTACTGTCCATGGTGTTCTCAAGGCAAGAATACTGAAGTGGTTTGCCATTCCCTTCTCTAGTGGACCACGAACTTTCCACCATAACCTGTCCATCTTGGGTGGTTCTACGCGGCATGACTCATACTTTCATTGAGTTAGACAAGGCTGTGAACCATGTGATCAGTTTGGTTAGTTTTCTGTGATTGTGTTTTTCATTCTGTCTGCTCTCTGATGGATAAGGACAAGAGGCTTGTGGAAGCTTCCTGATGGGAGGGACTGGTTGCAGGGGAATCTGGGTCTTCTTCTGATGGGCGGGGCCATGCTCAGTAAATCTTTAATCTAATTTTCTGTTGATGGTCAGAATTGTGTTCCTTCCATGTTGTTTGGCCTAAGGCCAAACTATGGTAGGGATAAGGTAATGGAAATCTCCTCCAAAAGGATTTATACCAGTCTGCCATTGTTGCTCCCAGGACTGTTGCTGTGAGTGTTCCTGACCTCACAGCAGACCACTGCTGACCCATGCCTCTGCCGGACACTCCTGGACACTCACCGGCAAGTCTGGGTCAGTCTCTTGTGGGGTCACTGCTCCTTCTCCTGGGTCCTGGTGCACACAAGGTTTTGTTTGTGCCCTCCAAGAGTCTGTTTCCCCAGTCCTGTGGCAGTTCTGTAATCAAATCCCACTGGCCTCCAAAGTCAAATTCCCTGTGGGTTCTCAGTCTCTTTGCCAGATCCCCAGGTTGGGAAATATTTTGTGCTTCCTAGAATTTTTGTAACAGTGCGAGAACTTCTTTGGTATAATTATTTTCCAGTTTGCGGGTTATCTGCTCAGTGGCTCTATGATGGGACTAATGGCAACCTCCTCTAAGAGGACATAGGCCACAAACCATGCCTCCCAGGACTGCAGCAGCCTGAGGCCCTGTCCCTCCACAGGCCTCTGCTGACTGCCACTGCAGGAGATGCTCAGACAATCAAAGGCAGGTCTGGCTCTGTGTCTCTGGGGTCCCTGGGTCCTGGCGCACACAGGTTTTGTTTGAGCCTTCTGAGCATCTCTGGCAATTATGGGCTTTGAATCTAAATATGATTTCACCCTTCCTACCATCTTATTGGGATTCTCCTTTGCCCTTGGACATAAGGTATCTTTTTTTGGTGGGATCCAACATTCTCCTGTCCATGGTTGTACGGCAGTATTATTATTATTGGCATAGCACAACACATGCAAGACCTGACATAGAAAGAGTTTATTTGGACAGAAACAAACAGGAATACCTACCTGGAGAGAAACAGTGTGGACATCCTCCCCAATGAGGAGAAGTGCAGTAAAGAGGTGGTTAAATCATTTATATTGGGACAGTTCCTCTGGATCTTTGTCCTCATCTGGCCAATTATCTCATTTCTTTCCCCACATCTGTTCTGTCCCAGGGCCCTCCCCTATATCTGTGCACATCTTTTTGCCAAGATGGATTCCAGTGCAGAGGCCTATGGGAGCTTGACAGTACCTATTATGAAACAGCACCCCCCTCCCTTTTTGACCTCTGAGAAGCCTTCCTAAGCATGTGCAGTTGGGGAGGGCTCCTTGACCTCAGGAGTCATAGATGTGGTCATCTTATCTTTTTATTCCAGCAGAGCTCAGCTCCTGCCATTGAGTTTATCCTTGAAGTGTCTAGGGAAAACAAAGCTCCAATTTACCCTGCTTGACAAACTCCAGCTGTTCAGCCCAGGTCCCATCTATCCTTCCTCATGGCCTCCACCCAGACAGAACCTGGAGAAAGAGAGAAAGGTTGAGATATCTTGAGAGATATCTTGAGAGAAATTTCCCTGGACCTTGTATTTTGAATTGATTGAATTATTTTCTTTTTTTTTTTTTTAATTTTTATTTTTGACCATGCAGCATGGCATATGAGATCTTAGTTCCCCAACCAGGGATGGAACTTGCAGCCCCTGCAATGGAAGCACAGAGTCCTAACCACTGGACCATCAGGAAAGCCCTGAATTGATTAGATTCTTAACCCAAACTTGTCAAGTTGAACAAAAGAGCCTGTTTTAAATTGGAAAAGAAGAAATTACTTTCAATTGGCCAATTAAGTTTTTTGGGGACTCACCTTAATTGATGAAATCAATTATACTTTTTAGAGCTACATCTTTTTATTCCACAACTGAATTGCAGTGTAAAAATTTTGACCTCTCTATAATGATTGCTTTACAAATCCACAAATAGATTTAGAGTCTCTGAGTCATCTTCACATACATTATCATTTTGAACTTGACGGCAAATCAAAGTAGATGCTTTATTCCAACTTTACAGATGCAGGAAACAGAGGCTCAGTGATGGTCAGAGCCTTTTTCAAGTTCACCAACCTAGAAGAAGGCTTCTTCCAGGCCCATTTGAAAACAAGCTGCTGAATCTCTGTCTAATATAGTGGTTCTCGGCTGGGGCCATTTTTAGAGACAATTTTGGTTGTCACACTGTACCCAGGGGTAGAGGCTGGGATGCTGGTGAACATTCTGTGCTGCAGAGAATAGTAAAGAATGATTTGGCTCCAAACGTCTAGCGCCAAGATGGAGCAACCCTCTTATATATATGTTACGGGGGATTGATTTCAAGGGGGGAAGTTGAATGTCTGCTTTCATACTTGTGAAAATGGACTAGGAACCCATAGCCAAGGTGATTACTATATAATAAGGAAGACACAACTGATAAACCTTAATTTCTCCAGAGACATAAGCCCACTGGAGCTTCATTTCTAAAATGTTGGGTCAAATGGATAAGTCAAAAGGCTTTGTCAGATCAACAAGAAACTGTGCACCCTGGGCAGGCTGGTGCTTGGGGCGTACTCAGAACAGATCATTTTTAACTTCCTTTCCTCTGTACACAATTACTTTTGGTGATAATCAAATTAAAACAAATAATGACAATCAGAAAACTGAATTTTTTATGTCATATACATAGTCATGTCAGTAATAAAAAGATAAATATACATGTAGTGAAAAAGGAAGAGTACTGTATTAATACTTTTAAATTATATGAATGTATTTTCTTTCAAAGGAAAAACTATACCTGTATATTGATATATTGAAATAATGAATAATAATATTACAGATTCTATATTCATGCCTTGAGTTCTATAAATTTGTCAATGATTTAGTTAAAATTAGTCTTCTCTGTCAAATTAGTCTTTGCGTATTCCTATTTGATAGACATTTCAGTCAGATTTGTCAAGCTATCGTCACTCATAGTTGATTAAAGAATTTTTTATTAGTCTTAATTTTGAAATCTTCTTTCACATAAAGAAACAGGTGTACAAGTAGAAATTTTCATACCTACCTAAGAGTAAGTTTGGCTAAGATACAAAAGAATCCCATTTTTCAGTAAATTCCAGAAATTGCAATACTTTCTGTGTCCTTTTTCTCTTCAGGATTTATTCTAAAAGCTTTCCAAAGTCTCCACAGTTTAAAATTTCCACTAAAATACCTTCGACAGAAAGTCCACTTAATTTCATTGTATTTGGTTAAATCTTTGAAATTTTTTTCTTCCACAAAAAGAGAAAATGGCTGATTAACAGAACACTGATATTATCATTTTAAAAATCACTTCTGACAATGAAGCCCCTTACTGCGTACACCCTAGGCTGACCCGTCCTGCCTTCTGGCCCCACCAGCTCTGGGTGAACACTTTCTGGAGGAGGTAAGTTCCATTTTTATGTTGTTAGGGAAAGGTCTGTGTGGTCAGTCACATTTCAAGGAATCAGTGTTCCACCACGAGATTTCCCGCCACCCCCCCCCCAACTTTTTTTTCACTCTTGGCATAAAAATATGCAAATACAGAAACAAATTAAAGAATAAAAATGACAGATTATAATTAGTTAGGGTTAAGTTTGGTTTTCCATCCATAACATACAGTCTCTGCCCTCAAAGATGCTGGTGTCTTTGTGGAGGGGCTGTTTTACGGACTGTAGGTAGTTAGCCATCACAAGAGAGGAACAGGTGGAGAGCTCCGCTGGAAATGGGGTGAGGTTCAGGGGAGGGAGTAACTGCATCCAACCAGGAGATCAGAGTGATAGCTTACGGTGAACGATGTTGGATTCGTGATCTCTGATGTTGGATTCGTGATCTCAGAAGAAGATTTAGCTTTGGGACCAGGGACCAGGCTTGATCAGTCAGGGCTCTCGTGTGGCAAGTTTATCACAGTGAGAAAGGACAGAGGTAACTTCTGACATAGAGATCAGAAGGGGGTGGAGAGTGCCCCCTTGCTAGTCTTTAGCAAGGGAATTATGTGCTTTTTAATTAGTTATTACAACAGATCAAAAGAATGTCTCAAGTTTGTGAAAATTTTACCAGACCCACTCCCACAATTTACATTTCAGGACAACAGGATTAGAACTTAGAAAGATAGATCCTACCAGAAAGATCCTCGAAAGACCCACTAGAATAGAAAGATCCTACCAGACCCACTCCCATAATGTACATTCTAAAATATCCGGATTAGTCAGAAGGTTTTCAGGAAGGAGAAACTGTCCTCAAGCAGGATACATTGTTGTTATTTAATCCCTAGTATAGGGTTTAAACTGAATTGTTTTTTGTGTAATCATCAGTTCCCGGCTTAGAGAAAAACACCGCTTTATGTGACTAAGATTAAGGAATGTAGAGGGGGGAGAAAAGGTTTGTCCTTTCCTCCTCCTGGAGAAGCGCAGACCCTTCTCTCCACAGGTACTGGGACTTCTTAACAATCTGCCTAAGAATTGACTCTCTGAAGAGGAGATTTCACGGGGAAAGCGGCATTTCAATGTGTCCTGAAGAATGAATAGCATTCGGTACTTAAAGACTCTGCTAAGGCCTAGGAGCCAGGGCCTCCATTTCTCCGCCATTCTTCCCCTTGGGTCCACATGGAAACGGACCCAAGAGGAGAGTGCTCTCTGGCACAGAGCCTGGCCGGGTGGATGAGGGGATCATCGTAATTGTCCTCAACTAAGTGTGACATTCAGAGAGTCGCTTTCCCTCTCTCGGCCACAGAACGAAAGAGCTTACCCCAGGAGATGTCTCAAAGGCATCCCGTGACCCAGACCTTCCTGGGCCGTCCTGAAAGGGCCTTGGGGTGGCTTTCTGAGCATGGGAGCCGAGCTTCCTGTCCGCATAGCCGCTGTCTGGCTTCAGAGCACCAGCTGCGGGGTCTAAGGGGCCGCAGAGCGGGGTCGGGGAGTCTGGGCGTTCCTGCTGGGGGCCTTGAGTCTCTGTCCCCGCTCTCCTGTGGCCGCCCCCGCTGCTCATCCCCATCCCCTCTCGACCCAGCACACAAGCGGGGAGGAGAGAAGGGGGTAGGAAGGGAGAATCTCGGGAGAGACGGAGGGGGTGGGGAGGGCAGAGGGTCAGCGAGGGAGGGAGGAGAGGCCGGGGCAGGGGGGGCCGTCTCAGGGCGCAGACGCTCAGACCCGAGCTCCCCCTTTCTGCTCACCCGCCCCCATCGCCTTTTAAAACCATGCTTCTTCTATTTCTGAGATTCATCTTCTGTCAAAAGAAAGAAAGGCCCTTTGGTCTTTTAAGGCACCCTTTCATGAGGCTTTGTGCGTGTCTGCCTGCCTCTGTAGTTCCAGGGAGGCAGCAGGCGGCAGGGCACCTGCAGGAAGGGGGACCCGCCGGCTGCCGGGGAGGAGGGGTGCGCCCGAGACGGGGAGGGGGCCCTGTGCTGTCGGAGAAGCTCGAAAAAGGGCCCCGTCCGGCCTTCAGCTGTGAGCAGAAAAGTTAGGGAGAGGGCAAGCAGGATCGAGGTTGGGAGACGCACGTTTAGGAAAGGCAGTCCCATCTCAAAGGAAATCAACCGAGCCTGGTTTCTCGCTCCCAGATCTCACTCGGACCTCAGAGGCGGTGGGTGGGGAGTCCTCACCCCGTCAGAAGCGTCTCTTGCAATTGATCCACAGGTCATCAATTACAGCTGCGGAGGTCGGGATGCCTTCGCAGGGCACTGAGGAGAGTCAAGCTGGGCTGGGGTCCGCACAGCCACTCCGGGATGCAGGGAGGTCAGAGTCACTGCGCAGCTCGGGCCGCGCTCCTCGCTGGCCTTGGAGCAGGCGTGCTGCCACCAGCCCTGTTTCCTGGGCCCTTCCCGGGGCTGCTGACAGGGCCAGTGAGACGTAGGTGAGGCGTCCTTCTGCGGCGCAGTGGAGTTCAGACACGTAGGGGGCTGCACCCAGGGCAGCGCTGCACACACTCTCCTTCCATAGTGTGTCTCCCCGTGGGAGGCGCGCAGGAGGAGACTCGCCCTTCTCTCCCCACCACTACCACCACCCCACGCCCCCCCCCCCGCACCCCGTTTTCTCCCGGTTCTCAAGTCACAGGAGGCTGCCCGGGGAAACGACAGAACTGGAGCAGAAACCTGGCTTCTGGCTGAACCTTGGGAGTCATGCTGGAAGCCTCCTACTACCCCGGGAAGCTGCACAATTCCCATTTGACTGGGGCCTATGGGTCCATACTGCAGGGCAGAGATCTCTAATTCTTTACCTCCTGGGACTCATTTTCTAGGATGGCTTTTGACTTTCTAGGAAGAGGTAGCCTAGGGGCTGCCATGTTTGGGGAGTGGGGTGCAGCCGTGTTAGTAAACCAGGCATTCTGGTTGTACATGCTAATTTGGGGACGCTTTCAGAAATCAGTGCTGATTATGGGGTTCAAAATTCCATCCTGCGCCGCTACCAGTTTATATTGAAGTGAAAAATTAAAGATGCGACGATGGCTCTGAGGCTGAAAACTCAGCCTCTGTGCACTGGGGCTGAATGGAATCTCGGAGACAAGAGTTCTGAGTAAAGTAGAAAAGAACAGCTTTACCGTCTTGCCAGGCAAAGGGGAACCAGCAGGCTTGTGCCCCTCAAAAGCTGTGTGCCCCAACCCAGGGGGATTTGGTGAGTGTTACAACAGTGGTGCGGGGCAGGATTTCTGATAAGGATCAAAGTGTGTGCAGGGCCTACACTTGCTTAACTGGTCTCAGACGGTCTCCTAGTCTTGATGAGCTTCTCTGGTTCTTTAATCTGGAATGAAGAATGCTACCATCTCCCATTTGTTGGGGGTTTTAGTTCTGTCAGGAACTCAAAGGCCTTGTTCTGCGTATCCCTTGAGGTGGAGTCAGGACCCGGCCGCCAAGCTGCACTGTTGTTTAACTTCCTACTGCTTCCTCCTCTCTGCATCTCCTCCTTTCCCTGATTGGCAGCTGTTGGAATCTGCCCTTTAGAACTCAGGGAAAGTCACGGGGACTGGAGTCTATACCCTACAAACAAGAAATGGGGGACACAGAAAGGCTTCTATGCCCAGGAGCCCCACAGGTCCTTGCTGTGTTTCAGTTTTTAGGGGGCAAGTTTGATGTTTCAGGATGAGCATGACACTGGAAGTTTGCAAACCTAGAAGGGAATCTAGTCTCCACCAGTAAATGTTTGATTTCTCATCTTAAAATCAGGATGAAAGATTCTCCAAGACTCCTTTTTTAAAAAAATTATTTATTTGGCTGCATCTGGTCTTAGTTGTAGCAAGTAGGGGATCTCTAATTGTGTTTGTGGCCTCAGTAGTTGCTCCAGGGCGTGTGGGATCTTGGTACCTCAACCAGGGACAGAAGCCAAGTTCTCTGCATGGGAAGGCAGATTCGTAACCATTTGACCACCAGGGAAGGCCCTCCAAGATTTCTTTTTTAATCCATTTGCTCTCCTATCGTATGTTATACCTGGGTTCAATCCCTGGGTCGGGAAGATCCCCTGGAGAAGGACATGCCAACCCGCTCCAGTATCCTTGCCTGGAAAATCCCATGGACAGAGGAGCCTGGAGGGCTACAGTCCATGGGGTCACAAAGAGTCAGACACGACTGAGTGACTAACACAGAGTATGCTAGAATAGGAATCTTACAAGTACATCTAGCCTAAAGGACAAAAGTGTGAAAAGGCCACCTTGTTTTTTGTCCTGTGTTACTCTTGAATTTCAAAGGCCGGAAAGAGGACTCCAACCCTGGGCTCCTCCTTCCTGGAGTTTCTTATTTACCTCCTGCAAGGTCAAGGAAAGGAGGAGTCGGGAAGAGAGAAGGAACTAATACTTGTTGAATGTCTAATATTTCAAGTTGCTAGGTGCTTTATATATGTTGCTTAATGCAAACAATATTAAGATGGCATTAAATGACTCTGAGGCTCAGAAAAATTAAGTATAGTGTTACTAGCCTAAAAGAGCTTCTTCATCATGAATGCTTAATGCATATTTGTTTATTAAATAAATGGATATCAGAGACAGGGTTTGAACTCAAGGGTAACTCAACTTCAAAGCCTTGGTGTGCTAATCCACAAGCTGCAATTAGAATCAGCTGGGAAATTTTTAAAAATAGTGATGTCTGGGTTCCACTGACCCCAGCAGATACTCCGATAACAACTGGTTTGAAGTATGGCCTGGGAATCAGGATATGATTAAAATTTCCCTCGGTGATTCAGATGAGCAGCAAGGTTTAAGAGCCTCTGTTTTAGGCCAAATGCCCTGCTGACTCAAGGAAGTGGCTTCTCTGGGGTTAAATGTTCCTCCTAGCTCAGGCAGCCGTGGATAAAGTGTGGGCTCGCAAGGTATAAACACCCCAGCCCTGCTGGATTGTATAGGGCAAGGGGGGCGAGGACCAGCACATCTGGATAGCAGAGGGCTCGGGAGCCCAAAAGCCTGGTGCAAAATCCTGGCCTCACTTTTCCTGGGTGTCAGCTCTGCTCCAGAGATCCTGACTTCAGAACTTTTTGAGCCTTAGTTTCTTTCTTTCTTAATATTTGCTTGTCTTGGCTGTGCCAGGTCTTAGTTTCAGCATGTGGCATCTTCCATCTGTTGTGGCCGCTGGAGACTTCAGTTGCGGCTCGTGGGATCTGGCTCCCTGACCAGGGATCAAACCCGGGCTCCCTGCATTGGGAGCTCAGGAGTCTTAGCCACTGGACCACCAGGGAAGTCTGATCCTTGGTTTCTTTAAGTGAAAGGTGAATGGTATCAAGTTAGGATGTTTTATTTGTCACCAAACAAATATACATTCACAGAGATAGACTGACAACATTTTTTGTAACGTTTTCCCTTGGAGCATCTCTTCATCTTTTAAAATACATCTTCACATCTGTAAAATAGAAGTGGCCTCCAGCTTCCCTCCCTTTTTGAAGCTTGCCAAAGTTGCTGGTCAGGGATCCACACCTCTCTCAGGGTGTTCAGAGAATCAGTGCTGGTCAACCAAGGATGCACAGAGGAGATGCAGCTAGGAGAGTTCTCTAGGGAAGCAGGCTAGTCTTCCACACCAGAGGCTGCATGTCTCAGCGGGGTGCAGGCACGTGTTTCTTTACAAATTCCCCAGACATTCCCTCTCTGCACTGCTGGCTGTGAATCACTGATCATCAGAAGTCACAGAAGTGAAACCTTGGAGCTGTCCTCCTACCAAACCCCGTGGACCAGGCTCTGAATCCATCCACCCATCTTATCCCTAGAACTTTATTCAGATGGTGACCACAGCCATGAAATTAAAAGATGCTTACTCCTTGGAAGGAAAGTTATGACCAACCTGGACAGCATATTAAAAAGCAGAGACATTATTTTGTCAACAAAGGTCCATCTAGTCAAAGCTATGGTTTTTCCAGTAGTCATGTATGGATGTGAGAGTTGGACTACAAAGAAAGCTGAGTGCCAAAGAATTGATGCTTTTGAACTGTGGTGTTGGAGGAGACTCTTGAGAGTTCCTTGGACTGCAAGGAGATCCAACCAGTCCATCCTGGAGATCAGTCCTGGGTGTTCATTGGAAGGACTGATGTTGAAGCTGAAACTCCAATACTTTGGCCACCTGATGGGAAGAGCTGACTCATTTGAAAAGACCCTCATGCTGGGAAAGATTGAGGGCAGGAGGAGAAGGGGACGACAGAGGATGATATGGTTGGATGGCATCACCAACTCAATGGACATGGGTTTGAGTGGACTCTGAGAGTTGGTGATGGACAGGGAGGCCTGGCATGCTGGGGTTCTTGGGGTCGCAAAGAGTCAGACACAACTGAGCGACTGAACTGAACTGAACGTGAGAACCTCCCTCAGCCCTCCACTCTTCCTAATTCTTTGCAATCCTTCTTCCATATAGTTGCCAGGATTGTCTTTTCTAAGGAGGAGCCTGCTTGTGTCATTCTCCTGATTAGGATGAAGTCCAAAGGCCTTGGAGTGACGTGCAAGGACTTTCATGGTCTTGCCACACCTCGTTTCCCATCATGCTTCCCCTCCGACCCTAGGATCCAACAATGCCGTCACCCCTAGGAGGGATTCCCTGCTGGCTAAGATAGTAAAGAGTCTGCCTGCAATGAGGGAGACCCGAGTTCAATCCCTGGGTCAGGAAGATCCCCTGGGGAAAAATAATGGCAACCCACTCCAGTATTCTTGCCTGGAAAATCCCACGAGCAGAGGAGCTTGCCAGGCTATAGTCCATGGGGTCGCATAGAGTCGGACATGACTGAAGGACTTCACTTTCACTTTCAACACATAAAAATGTTGTTGCTCTACTTCATGTTTGTATTTCTCGGTTTTATGAACCCTCTAATCATCTAGGAGGGTTCTGGTTTCTCTCCCTGCTGTGCTGCTACCTGGAATATCCCTGCCCATCGTTCCCTGGCAAACTTGCTTTCCCTCACTCAGCTCAATCACCACCCTCCCTATAGAGCCCTTCCAGGCCTGCAGGCCATCCTGCCCCTGCAACAGAGAGGGAGGGAGGCTTGGGACCACTTCTGTTTGTGGACTTTAAGGTATATTCTAAAAGGTGAAGAAGTGCCCAGAGAAAGTTCCAAGAAAAGTTGCCATTCCATCTCTGTGAATGTATATTCATTTGATGACAACTCAAGCATCCTACTTAAGTATTCTAAACCCTTCAAAAATTTAAGAGTTGCCCAAATGAACTTCCTGCTCCCTACCCCCATCCATCTCACTCCAACACCCTGCTTTGAGCTAGCATAATTGTCAAGTTCAAGGAGCCATATGTGTGTGTGTGTGTGTGTGTGTGTGTGTGTGTGTGTATGCTAAGTCGCTTCAGTTGTGTCCAACTCTGTGAGACTATGGACTGTAGCCCACCAGGCTCCTCTGTCCATGGCATTCTCCAGGCAGGAATTTTATGTAATAAAATATGTAATAAAAACAAATTCCAAAAAAATTCCATAAATTTAACACATATGTGGTTTTGATCAATTGCATAGTGGTAATAAAAGTAAATAAAAGTGGTAATAAAAGTAAATCACACCTAAAGAAATTTAAAACATGGGGGGGGGGCTTATTTTCACAGAAAATAAAAATAATCTCAGTCTATAGATATGGTTTTACAGCTGAAAATATGGAGGATCAATACAAGACTTATAAGCCCCCAAATATATACATTAAAAACAAATTCAGTGAGGGACAATACCATTAGAGTAATGATTTCAAGGGAAAAAGAAGTGATGTACAAATTCCAGCTGCATTTTTCAAGTGGATCTTGGCCGGCATCCAGTCACTTGGGGTTTTGTACCTCACCGGCTACTTTAGGAAGAGGTATGCTGTGCTTTATTAAAATGTAGATATTTAGAGCAGCTATTGCTCTATTTGCAACTATTAATACTTGTGATGGGGCTTCTCAGGTGGTGCTAGTGGTAAAGAACCTGCCTGCCAATGAAGGAGACTTAAGAGATGCAGGTTCGATCCCTGGGTCAGGAAGATCCTCTGAAGGAAGGTATGGCAACCCACTCCAGTATTCTTGCCTGGAGAATCCCATGGACAGAGGAGCCTGGTGGGCTACAGTCCATAGGGTTGCACAGAGTTGGACATAGCTGAAGTGACATAGCACAGCGCGGTACCACATACTTGTGATGAGAAATTTTAGATGTTAGCTTTATAACGTGCAGTGTGGGTTCATGGTTTACAAAGAATTTTAGGGAGTATGTGAGTCAAAAACTGGGAAGATCAGCGCTCTTAGAAACATTAGGCCTCATTTCCAGGGAAGTATCTGAACGTCTGGGGTGAGGGATGGAGGCAGGGCCAAGGAGCCAGGGAAAGACTCTAGGCTAGGGGCGGGCATGAGGCTGGAAAAGCTGACCTGGAGGTAGAGGCTGGTCCTCCTGAGGGAGGCTGGACAGCTGTGGATACTGTTCAATCCAGGAAAAACTGAGGCCACAGCAAGGCAGTGATATTCTGAAGGTCCAGCCCAACAGGCTGGGCCAAAACAGTGTGGGAGGTCTGTCCAGGAGGCAGGTCAACCACAAAGTCCTGTATGTGAGAGGTGACGAGCCTGGGTTCCAAGGAGCCAGCCTCTACTCCCCAGCCTGGGAAGGAGACTAGCAAAGATGTGAAGACCTCAAGTAAAAACACTCAATTGCAGAAGAAGTTTCTCAACTCAGGGTGGACTGACCGCTGTAACAGCCACCCCATGATCTCAAAGGTTCAGTCCAGAGCAGGGCTTTTTTGTCCCTCAGGTAACAGTCCAGTGATTCAGAGACCTCAGTCCCTTCCTCCTGGAGTCTGCATCTTTTCGAGGCATCTGCTGGAGCCAGAAGAAGGGAAAGAAGACTGGATGGAGATATTTGTGGGCCAGTTGTGAAGTGATGCCTGGCTCACTCCCACTCATATTCCATGGGCCAGAACCCAGTTGTCTGGACACACGAAGTGCAAGACAGGCCGGAAACGTGTCTAGAAGAGAAAGCAATGGGGTTCTGTGGCTGCATGGAGTCCTACTGGGACACGCAGGACCCGGGGGATCCACATGGTGCGCAGGCTTCTCTCTAGCTGTGGCTCGGGCTCTAGGGCATGTGGACTCAGAGCTGTGGGGTGTGGGCTTAGCTGCTCTGTGGTGTGGGGCATCTTAGTTCCCCAGCTAGGGTTGAACCCACATTCCCAGGATTGTAAGGCAGATTCTTAACCACTGGATCGCCAGGGAAACCCTGAGAAAGCAATGGGTTTAGTAAGCTGCTGACATATTTCTCACTCTCGTCATAGACCACAGGGGCCCCAGCCTATCTCTCCATGTGATTAGCAGGAGCTAACAAGGATTGATAGAGGTATACAGATGGATATATGAGTAGATGTACAGTGTAGAGACTGGGGCAGGCCTGAAGGCGGAAGCGAATGAAAGACCCTTAAGAGCCATTCATGGCTTCTCATCTCTGTGGGCCTGAGCCTGCCCTCACACTGCAAGGGTCAGCCTTTCAGCACCACTTAGTACATTCGTTAAAGCAAAGGTCTCCAGGATCTCAACGATATCAGAGGCAACAGAGTTGACTTAAAACTTGGTGATGCCTCATGGATTTTACAAGATCAATCTCAGAAACACAGCTAGACTCATAAAGTGATCACACGCTCTCCCATTTACTCATCCAAAAAAGAGGGATGCCACCAAAACATAGTCAAGTATTTACAAAATAAAACTGCGCCCACTAAAATACACAATGTATAGTCTGACTCCATTGTAGCACATTGCTAGTGCAATCAAATCAAGCAATACTTATTAATAATTGCTATTATTACCACAAAAAGCAAATACTCATTGAATTCCTGTTATACTCTGGACATTGATCCAAGGGTTTTAAATGCATGTTCTCACTTAATCCTGTAACAACCCTATAAGGAGAGTAGTAGTACATCTGTTTTGCAGATGAAACTCTGGGTGCTTTGGTGAATTTTCTATGGTCACACAGTAAATAACAGACGGGGGCATTTAAGTCCAGGTTTGCCTGCCCTGGGCTCACCCTCCTAATCACAGCAATTGCCTTTTGCCTCGGCTGAGGCCCTCGTTTAAGTCACGGAGAAGAGCAGCACAGAACACAAACTCTGGAGTCAGACATCCTGTCTGGGTTTAAATTCTGCTTACTTCATTTCCATGAACCTGTTTCTTTACCTGTAAAACAGGAAAAATACTAGTAGCAATTTTATAGCATAAGAATTAAGTGAGATGTGACAGGTACAAGGCTTAGGACTCAGTAACTTTTGGCTTTTCCTATTGTGCCAGGCTTTGCAGAATGAAAAGTCAGAGTGGGGCCTTTGCACCCAAGTCTTCACTGACTCAAAGCCCAGAGGAGCAGAAGACGCTCACCACTTTCCTCACTTGGGACTTTCTCCTTCAATTGTTCCCCTACCTTTATTACCAAGGGGCCATCTCCCAACCACAAAGGCAAGATTTCCGTAATTTCCACCCAGATCCGGGCTAAAGACACCCAAAGAGACTTCTAAGCCAGTGATTTTCAAAGAAGGAATGGAATTCCTGTGTTTTGAAGAGAAAGGGCTTGGGGGCTGATGGTGCTGTTAATGTTCAAGTAAGAGTGGAAAAGCCACCCCCAGGGCAGCATGTGACTGGCCTGGGGACTGAGTGACTGTGAGTGACAGGGGCGTCCAGGCCGCAGGGCTTCTCATCAGTTCCTGCCATCTGAGACTCAAGAGTCTCTCCAGGCGTGGGGAAGCAGTCATTCCACCTAAGACCTGAAGATGCGAAAACACGGAATCACTTACTCAAAGAGAATCTTAAGGTCACTGTGTCTACTCCTCTGAGGAAGAAGAGATTTAATGGTGAAACAGAGCTAACTCTGATTGCAACTGCTTAAACTGGAAGGGGCCACCTGGAGGGATGTCCCCCAAGCTTGGCCAAAGCTTGGATCTACTAGAGGTGTCGGAATACGAACCACACCCATGCTGGGGTGTCCCCATTTCCCTCCCTACCAGCCATCTGCCCCTTCTGCACAGAACTGTTTTCTGCCTTCTTTGGAGGAACGAATGGTCTGAAATACTGAACTGGAAAAAGTGCTCCAGGCACACATTCGACTCCCCGGGTCCCCATGGCAGTTATTTATTGAGGGAGGAAGATGAGCCAGACTGTGCATTTGTTATGTCATTAGTTCTCCCCACAACCCCCAGGGATGGAGAGTGGAACTTCATCTCACAGAGGAGGAGATTAAAAATGCTCAGTGGCTGTTCAAGGTCACACTCCTGCTAAGTGACAGATCTGAATCACCGGGCTCCTCACTGGAGCCCTTTCTCTTCCGCCAGAGATGCTGAGCTCCTTGGCTGAGGCTGTGGCCCACACAGCAGCAGTGTTCTGAGCTTCCCAGGTGACTCTTAATGGGTTGCCCAGGCTGGGAACCACCACGCTACATCACCTCTCCTGTAAGTCAGGGATTTTTATCCCATCTTGCATCACAGATGCCTGTGTGGGGTGGGAAGCCATGGATCCCCTCTACAGAAAAATGTTTATGTACAAAAAGTTGCATGCAATTCCAGGTAATTACAGAAGTTTTGAAGCTTCTACATGGATTCCCCCAAGGTCATGAACTCAGATGAAGGTCAAGTCTGTAAATCCTTGGGCTCCAGTTACTCGGCCAGACATGCAAGTTATCTGGGAGCCTTTAAGCAGTTCAGATTTCCAGGCCCTATCCCAGATGTACTGATTCAGAAATCACTGAGTCTGTAAGTCTAGTAATATGTTTCCAGATGATTCTCATACATATGACCAGAAAACAGCCTTTGCATTGGTTTTAGGGAAACACCACTCTAAATGATGCCCATCTAAAGAACCAGAACTCATTTCTGTCACTTCTACCAGCTATGTAACCTCTCCAAGCTTCTATCTTCTCTTCCGTAAATGGAGATAACAACTGTCCCTATCTCATGAGGTTAATGTGGGATTAAATAAAATATTCCTTGCAAGTGTTTAGCACTGGGTCTGACATGTAAGTACCCAATAAGTGTTAATTTCTCACTGATTATATAGTATTATTAATTTATCATCTATGTAATTAGTCTATGTCAATGGCTTCTTGGTGATAGAATTGGAAATAGAATCTGATTTCCAGCAGACTGTCAATAAAAATACATGAAAGACAGGAAACAATTTAAATTTTATTAAACATTAAGAATAACAGACAAAGTTTTGGACTTAACAGCATAAACAGCAACCAAAACCATGGCGTACAAACACCGACCTCAAGTGAACTTGTACCTGTTTAACAGATGCAGTCTTTGTGGTGTTGCCAAAAGGATAACGGTGACTATTGTTACGTTTGGTGAGGTGCTCCACATGAAAGATTTTATGCCTTAACTACTCTCTCTCTCTCTCTCTCTCTCTCTCACACACACACACACACACACACACACACTCCTCTATATACACTTAGCCCTCAGCAAAATGTACTGCCTTTAGTTGCCAAATCCAATACATCAGGATTAAAGACATGGCTTTGCTCATTTAAAAAACGACATTAATTGTAGAGAAAACCTAGAGGAGATCTTAGCCTCCCTAGTGGGGGCCTAGGAGCCCTTAGCTGGAAGCTGGCAGACTGAGAGCAGGTGTCTCCCACCTTCTGGAACTGCTCTGATTAATACTAATTAAGTTTTCCTAAAGGAACATTAGGAAGAAGGGAGGCAAACTCCTTTGCATTTTACAGAATGACCTTTGTTTTAATTTAGGATGGGGGTGGGGGTTGGAGTGACTCTACTTAAAATTCTTATTGACGCTTCTGAAAACAGACCCAAGACCTTTCAAACGTACATTTAGAATCATTGAGAGTTCCCTCCCTCACAAAACCGGTAAGTTGGAAGGAACCTCTGGGCTTTTTAGCACTGTTTCCTTTCCACCCAGTGCTAGAATTCCATCTGCATGCTCATCAAGCAAATGGTCCTTCTGCTTCAAATGATGGTTTCACAGCGGCCTGTCATATATGAAGATGAAAGGCCTGTCACTATCCTGCTCACTGTGGGTTTTGGAATGATCAAAAGCATCCACTTTCTCAAGAGGAGGAAGTGATCACTTACAGCCCTCCCATTCCCTACCTATGTCCTCCAGGTGGCACAAGCAGAACTATAGGCTGACCAATTTGCACCTTTTCAAGTCCAATCGAAAGGATGATGTGACCTTGTCAGGGAGTCCTAGGCCGCTCATTCCAAATCACGTCTATGTGATGTTGGCATAATATGATTTGAATTCATTTTTAATGGCCAAGTAATTAATCTCCGAAAGATGCTTATGATGAAAAGGTGAAAAATGACAACAGGACTCTTTTAATAGCTGCAGTCTGCAGAACTCATCTGACCCTGGATGATCCAAGTCATTCCAAATTGGGCCATGCCTTCTCATGTCATTTAGCAGAACTGCTTTATTTACTAGCTGACTGCCCTGGACAGAAGGCAGTGAGTTCAAGGGTTGAGTGCTTGTGTGTGGTGACAATGACCTACGTATAAGGCACCTATACAGACTCCAAAGCTTTAAAATTTTTACAACGAGGTAGGTTTCTGAAACCTCCCCTGGCACGCCAAAGAATAAGTTTTATTATGATCTTTAAATTTCTTCTGCAGAAAACATCTGTGATGCTCATCGGATACAAGCAACCTAATTTCAGAAATATTAGTACTCAAATACAGTTTTTTTCAGTTACCATTTTAAACTTCAATGAATTTGGATGGTCTTCAGTACAATCCTTCAATACTTATTCAGTTAAAAGATTTTACTTGTTTCTGTGCTAGTGACTATTGAACTATTCTGCTGCAATTAGTCTCTTTACCTATTAAAAGGCCAACTCCATGTTTATGTGTGTCTCTGAATACCACTAATTCAGTTCTGCTTAAGTTTGCTAGAGGTTTTGTTTATTAGTTATTTACCTGAACGAGGTTATTTCAATTCCAATATGCGTCCATCTCCCATCATAATCTGTAGCTTCAGACAAAATGAGATACCTGTAGGAATATTCCACTATTCAGATTCCCCAAGACTATGACAGTAAGATAGAAGCATTGCTAACAGACTGACAAGGAGATCACCATTAAAGAATCATTAAAGGTCATTAAAGAATCACATACTCTGGACACAGGAAACTAGAAAATCCCACTGATAAAAGGGTATTTTAATCTTGCAGAAAATGTTTCTTTGTAACAACAGCACAATCTCTTAACACAAGTTAGTGAAACAAAAGAACAATCACCTTTAAAGTCAAGACAGCTATCAAATTATAAATCATACACATAGCACCGATATTAACCTTATACTGTGTAAGATGCACGTGCCCATTGAGGAGAACAGAATTTTGGGGGATGCTTGCAGTGATATTTATTTTCAGGAACTCATAATTTTGAAGTGAACATTTCTGTGGCAGATGCTTTTCCTAAAAATCACTGTATCATCCAATAAATATTTGACTAACATCCATTTTGTGGTTTTGGGTTTTCTTTCTGAGACCTAATAGAAAATAAGAAAACTCCTTAGATGTTTTAGAGCAGAATTCGTCACAGCAAGCTTCGATACTGTTGTAAAATTTTAATTTGAAGCAGAAAACATGCTGATGTGTCAGTGACAAAATTAAAATATTCAAGACTTCAAAAACCCCCAAGCACTTCTCTGTACAACATTGATGAATATATATCTTTGCTATATAATTTTAAAACATGGAATAGTTTTCCTTTTCTCTTTGCTATATATAATATATGTCTTCCAAAATACATCGTCAGTATTTATATCTGAAAAATACTGTACAAAAAGAACTTCCTATAATTACTCTGTATAAACATTAGACAATTTAATAATCTCTCCTTTTGGTCTACAGTAAACACTTAAATTGATTGGATTAACCACAGTTTGTGACAACACCATCCCCTTCGGAGATACACCAGTGTCTTTTACATTCATTTTTCAGAAGTCCACTTAATAAGAGCACATACGTTCAAAAGAAAACAGAGAATAAGAAACGTAAGCTCCAGAATCATTAATTTATGAAGCATTCAAATATGACACCACTAAGAAAAAGGGGTTTTACAAGACATCAACTTATTAACTTAACTGATTTTTAAAAACAAGGTATAATTCACAAAAATATATACATTACCGAAAAAATGGGGAAAACTGAATCTTAAGTAATTGAATTGTATTGAATATCAAGGGGGATGTGGAAAAAGTTAACTAGAAAATTGGGGGCTGGGGGCATGGGAAAAGAGAGAAAACAAAAGCAAACACATCAATGTCAAAAGCTGTTCCAAGATGCATTTTTTGGCTGTACACTGATAAGTTAACCCCTTGTTCTTAGACCTGGCGTTTCCCTCTGCTTCCCGGTCCTGGGGATGTTCTGGGCATGCTCAAATACATTACTGTAATTTTTGCTTTTTAAAAGACAGTGAAATTCAGGTAGGGAAAATCTCCTACTTCCACTAGTAATACTCAGGCAGCATGCTCTAGCGTACAATAGGATTATTGCTTTAGGTACAGACAGTGCAAAAACACACTCTGTGTTCTATGAGAGTACTCTTACTCGCTGGAGTTGGTGTAATTAAAAGGAAACTTAGTGAGAGCAGTAAGTAAATATGGGATCTAGTAAATCTAAACAGCACTTTAAATTTGAAGACGATTATCACCAAAACTTAAAAAGTGAGGAAAGCAACCTATAACTGAACGGAGCTGCAGTGTAGTGCTAAATTACTCTGTGCACCTTATTAGCATGGTAACTTACAGATTAAACAGAAACAAGAGCCTGTGGTCTTGAAAAACCGAGATCTACTATTTCAGCAGGGCTCTTCTTAGTGAACCCGAGCAGAAGGTCCTGGAAGAGTGGGCAGGAGCGCACATGAAGCCACACGGAAAGGGCGGGAGTGGGGTGAGGTGGGGGGAGCAGGAAACCCGCGCGGTCTCCTCAGTCCAGTAAAAACATGGCACCTTTCGTTTCAAGATGGCGGGCGCAAAGGGACGCATGCGCAAACGCGCGCGCACACACCCGCTGACCACACAGGCGCACAAACACACACACACACACACACACACACCCCGCTGACCACACTGCAGCACAAGCACATACACTCACACCCCGCTGACCACAAAAGAGCACGAATACACACACACACCTCCCGCTGACCACACAGGAGTACAAGTGCGCGCGCGCACACACACACACACACACACACACACACACACACACACACACACACACACACACACACACACACACATCCCAAAACGTGAGTCCGTCGTGTTGCTGCGTCTGGTAAAGTGCTGATGTCAGAAAGGTCGGTCGCTGCGGTGAAGGCCTGTCCGGGCCGTGGCCGCCCGCCGCTGCCCGCCTACAGGGGCCCATGCCGGGCCTCGTACTTGGCTAGGATGTTCTTGCACTTGCCCAGCTCCTTGCGCAGGTCGGCCACCTCCTGGCGCAGCGCCGAGTTCTCCTTCTCCAGGAAGGACGCGCGGATGGCGATCTGGTTCTCCTTGAGGCGCCGCGCATCGCGCGAGCGCTTGGCTGCCATGTTGTTCTTCCGGCGCCGTGCCCAGTACTTGTCGTCCTGCCGGGAGACACGGGACGCGTCAGAGCGCGGCCGCCCGGGCCTCCCTCCCCGGCCCGGCCCTCCGTCGGCCGTCTCTCCCGCCCGGCAGAGCACAAGCCCGCCAAGTGGGGTGCAGGCCCTGCACCCCTGAAGGACAGGCCGAATTCCTTCTCTTTGTTCAACCCCTTCCTTCTCTGGGCGCTCGTGCTTTCCGGGATAAGCTGCAGTATTGCTGGAAGGCGACCTGGCAATGTCTGTCAAGGGCTGAACAGCCACCTCACGCCTGGGCTCTCTCCCTAGGGCAGTCCTCACTCACTTGCGCACACAAGGGCGCGTTTTTACTAAAGCACTGTCCGCAGATGGTGACTGCAGCCATGAAACTAAAAGACGCTTACTCCTTGGAAGGAACGTTATGACCAGCCTAGACAACATATTAAAAAGCAGAGGAATTACTTTGTCAACAAAGGTCCATCTAGTCAAAGCTAGGGCTTCCCTGGTGGCTCAGAGGTTAAAGCATCTACCTGCAGTGCGGGAGGGGGTTCGATCCCTGGGTCGGGAAGATCCCCTGGAGAAGGAAACGGCAACCCACTCCAGTATTATTGCCTGGAGAATCCCATGGAGGAAGGAATCTGGTAGGCTACAGTCCATGGGGTTGCAAAGAGTTGGACACGACTGAGCTACTTCACTTTCACTATGTTTTTTCCAGCGGTCATGTATGGATGTGAGAGTTGGGACATAAAGAAAGCTGAGTGCCAAAGAATTGATGCTTTTGAACTGTGGTGCTGGAGAAGACTCTTGAGAGTCCCTTGGACTGCAAGGAGATCCAACCAGTCCATCCTAAAGGAAATCAGTCCTGAGTGTTCATTGGAAGGACTGATGCTGAAGCTGAAACTCCAATACTTTGGCTATCTGGGCCATCTGATGTGAAGAGCTGACTCATTTGAAAAGACCCTGATGCTGGGAAAGATTAAGGACAGGCAGATAAGGGGATGACAGAGGATGAGATGGTTAGATGGCATCAAAGACTCAATGGACATGAGTTTGGGTAAACTTAGGTAGTTGGTGATGGACAGGGAGGTCTGGTGTGCTGCGGTCCATGGGGTCGCCAAGAGTCGGACACGACTGAGCGACTGAACTAAACTGTCCCTAATAGAAAAAAATGGGCAAACCCCTTCCCTGCCCCCCGGGCCCAGTTATCAGTAGGAGCTTTGATAACTACATCATGATAGAGTCACACAACTATTAAACATAATGATCCCACTGAATCTGAAAGATGCTAGAGACATATCACTGTGTGGGTAGAAACAGTGGTAATTTGAAGATCAATAGGTTCTCATCCCACTTTGTGTGTTTTTGTTTTTGTTTTTTAAGTAATATTATATATTCAGAAATAGTATAAATCCAGAAAGATTTATACCCAGCTATTAAAAGTGGTGCCTTTGGAAGGGGGATTGAAGGAGGTAGGATCTTTCAGTTTTTATGTCCTTCTGAACTATGAGAATATTCTATAATGGCATGTATACTTTGGCAATTAAAAACAAACAAAGTAAAGTTCCACTTGCCACAGATTAATCAGTTCTTATTCATGGCTAGCATTTAAATAATTTACTCTAACTTTTTTTGTTTAACTGTTTGTTAAACAGTTAACCTTCTTAGCCTGAGTGATGTTTGATTGTGGTCAACTTGAAAACAGTCCCTTCTTTCCCCCATCACTGCTCCCTCTGCCAAAAAAAAGGAAAACTTTCCTAGAAGCACTAAGAAATGTAAGTCTTCTTCCATTTACGGTGCCACCAGGTGGGTTTTGCAACCCCTTTTTTCAACAAATTGCAATAGTAAACTCCTCAATCCTCACAATGCTAATCCCTGCAGTTAGTACCACCCAGAATAAGTGAGGGAGGTCAGTTCTTACCCTGCCCCAGGATTCCAAGGGGCTTCTGGCATTGGAGGAGGTCATGTGGTTTGAGGGCAAGGCTGCAAGCAAGGTGCAAGGTCAGTGGTCTGCCCCATCCTTGCCCTTTAGCCTCAGCCAACACTGCCCAGCAGACAGGAGGTGTGAGATAGAGTCAGTGCAGGCACCTTCTGTCTGCCTTTCACAAGCTAGTACTGTTCTCTAATTTATAAGGCACTCCCAGCCTACCATACATTTCATAATAATATATAACAAAGTGAAAAACATGATCTTCATAATGGCTTAAGAATTCTTAGGAGGCTATCCTTTGGAAACCTTGGGGTAGGATTTGTTGCTTGCCCTTGGGAAAAGGGCGTGGGGAGCTGGATGAAGAGGAGAGAGGCCAGGCCAGCTGGCTGGAGAGAAACTGGGAGGAGCTAAGACAGCCTAAGACTCCGTGGGGTGAGAGGGCCTATGGCACGTTAACAGTGAAACCTCCAGTTCTGATAGACATCATCTATGTTAGTAAGCCCCAGATCCATGCCCTTGGTTAATCAGGAAATCTACCATTCTCATCAGTGTTCCCAGACGTGTGGTTTCCAAGATGATTTGAAAGAGGGACTAACTTAGGATGTATCAGAACTTGCATACGGGGGCCAGGGAGTCGGGGTACATGAGAACAAGGCCCCGGTAAACTGAAGAAGCTGTGTTTTCGGGGAAATGGAGAAGGAGTACGACCACAGGCCTGGGAGGTTTGGGATCAGGTCTTAAGGACCAGGGGAGTCACCAGCTGACCTCAGTGTAACAACTGATTTCTGAGTTCTTCTTACTTCTGAGGTACTTTCACTTCCCAGCCTCCTGTGCACATGAGCAGATGAGTGAGCCAAGGTGTGAAATGTGGACCATCTCAGGTGGGAGGGGAGCAGGGGACACAGGAGGCAGGAGTGATGGAAGGAGGGCTGTCCCCGACAAGAAAACCAGCCTTCCTGGCTCTGTTACCTCAGAATGGAGGTGGGGTGCAGAAGTGCTGACGAGCTGACACATCACCTGTGCCCTTTTCCTCTATCTCCCAGGGGCGGATGCCATCTGGCTCCCGAGGTACCACCACCTGGCAAAGCACCCTCAGTCCAGTCCCATCTGCTTGAGGGTCTGTGTTTGATGCCCCTTCTGACATATCAACACTCCCTTTTTCTCACTCGGGGGTAGGAACAATGTCAGTAGCGGCTCACCTTCAAACCCCCAGGCCCTGACTTGGCAGACACTAGCATTGGAAACATATTTGTCAAGTGAATGAATGGGTCTTTGAAAGACACCAAGGCGATTAAGCCAGTTCTCAGTGAGGAACCAGTATGCCACCCCTTCATCTTCCCAGGTCGGGGGGGAGACGCCTGCTAACCCAGATGAATGGCTCCAGAGAGGAAGTGCAGGCAGTGAGGGCCGCTCCACTCACTCAGTCTGCTCACCCAGCGCTGGAGGCCGCACACGTGGCTCCCACCTGCCCCAGCTCAGTCCTCCTGCTGCACAAGAAATGTCTTACGGTTCTGCTTCCTGTTTCACCCGTGCTCGCGGTCTGGGGCCTGAGGCTTTGCTCACAGCTGAAGGAATCCAGGGACCGCTGGCAGGAGAATGTTCTTGCCTGTTCCCCACACTGGCACGTGGAAAGGCCACGTCCAGCCATGGTGGTGGTAATGTATAATTCCAGCACAGCAATGTTCACGTGGCCTCTCTGTTGCCAGGGTTACCTGGGTAATTAAAGCAGCTTGCTCCTTGCTTTAAACTTGTAAATTCAGAGACTGCAAGTCTGGCTAGAGGTTTTATCTATGATACAGCAGCACCTCTTCAAACTTGCCTCCACTCAAGAGGAAATCCATGCTGAATGGGCTCCCTGGTTTAGTTTAAGAAGCAAGTTCTAAAGTACACACACAGAATTGTGCGACTAACACAAGGTGAGGGAAAGCATCTGTTGAAAGAAGGTACTTAAACTGCCAGGACCTAATCCCATGGGCCCCTTTCTTATTCCATCTCTGTCTAACCATCAGTTCCCTGACTAGTTCCTATCTTCTGGTGTGTTCACTATGCACTTTCCTCCTTTGAGTCTCAGGATGACAGTTACTGGAGGTCCACGTTGTAGCCCGCATCAGGGCCAACATGCTGCAGTGACCTCTCTGGAAGCCAGCTGACTTGGGGACCCAGCTGGGTCTTATCCTAACTACCAGGGCTCACCTTGGCTTTCCTTCATCTCCATCTCCTCAGTGGTGCAATGACCACTTTGCCCTAATGCGCCTCTGAGGTCCCTTTCAGCCCAGACATTTTAGGATTCTGCATCACCGCAGGTGACCTCAGGTGCTGGAGGACAGCAGTGACAGATTTGCAGACATGTTTTCTTCCAGTGCTCTTTAGGTCTGAAAAGCAGGCATTACTGGTCTAAAGTGGTTCCAGAATAATGTCCCAAACTCCCTATTTTCCCAACAGGAGTTCTCTTCATGTGAACCATGTTTAGGTTTGAGAAGTTAGAAAAGACCTAATTATGCCTGCTTCCAATGCCTTGAATGTATACAATCACATCTCCATTGTTCATATGATTAGAAAGCAGCATAAACACAGACAATTCTAAGCAATGGCTAATCAAAAATGGTTCTATTTTGGTATCAGTAGGCATGGCATAATTTTAGAAAGAATTCTCTTCCTAAGGTATAATAAATGTGTCACATTAATTTTGTTTAAGTTGTATCTGATTTCCTAAGGTAAATCTATTTTCCTTTATAAATACTGTGTCCCTTCAACAAAGTAGAGAAAAACCAACCCCAAATTAACCTTTTGTTGAGATACCCAAGTGCTCACTACATGAGACGCAGAGTCAACATTACTTATAAGTAGTGTCAGGAAACCCCCCAGCTTCCTTAACAAAGTCCCACCCTGCCATCCAAGGTTGGCAATGTGGAGAGAGGTCCTGTCTCTTGCTATTACTCCCTGAGGCCTACACAGAAATGGCAGCAGTTAATTAGCATTAAACTCCCAAAGGAAAGGTAACCCTTGAAGACTCTGAGGTCTAGGTACCCTTCCCAATAATTTTTTTTTTCCTTTCCAATCTTGAAAGATCCAGATTTGACTTCATTAGGCTTTCATGGGTTTCTTACAGATAGCAGAGGGCTTGCTTCCTTCATGGGCTGCAAAGCACTTCATTTTATTGCTTTTCCTTATTTCTGTGCATTATCAAGATATGAAAGGCACAGTACAGAAGACACCCAGAAAGGAAGCAACTAGCCTTGTCACATGCTGAAAAATGGGGTGGAAAATTACCAGTCTTTGTTTACGAGCTTGTGTGCTTTTCCTGGGCTCACCCTTTTAGTCTGCCTCTTGATCCCCCTCTCTGTTTGCCCACAGCCTAGTTATCAGTTCTCGTTTACCTTCAGATCGTCCGGGATGAAGACTTTGCGCGCTTTCTTAATCATGGGCTGTGGCTTCAGTTCTTCCTCGGAGAATTTGCGTTTGCGAGGGTCAAACATCTCCTGACCGGGGATGCTGGAGAGGGCGAGGTCGGCCGGGTCCGGCTCATAGCCCACCGGCACCTGGATGGTGTCGGGGTCGATGGGGCTCGGAGTATTGCGGTTGGCTGGCAGCAGCTGGCCTGGAACAACAGGGAGTTTCGTTGGTGAGCACTCTATAGAAGCCCAGGAGCGGGCTATCGACTGCCGTCTACTTGATGACTCTCAGGATGAAGTGAAAGGTCTTAAGCTTACTTAAATGTGACCGCAACATCCTCTCTGAGGCACAGCAGGCTGAACACTTTACTCGTGTCAGATGGGGGAAACAAAGACCCACATACATATATTCACAAGCTAAATTAAAAAATGCACACGTTCATCCCTTCCTATAACACAATCCTGAAGCACCAACTATGTGGCAAGGTACTCTGCTCTTTTTACCTTTAAGGTTTCTTCCAAGTGAGTCAGGGAATCAGAATAAAACCAGCCAGTGCGATAGAGTGAAGGGGTGAAAGGAAGGCCCACGTGCTTGCAGAGAGTGGAGGACCAGCACACAGCACAAAGCAGGCTGGGGAGCACTCCGCAGAGAGGAGGCCTCTCTACACACAGAAATGAGCCGCAGAGGTAATCCAGGGACAGACCCAAGACAGAGGGTCGGGGTTTGAAGGAACCACAAGCAGTCTTGGGTGGCTCTGTCGGAGCACGAGTCTGAGAGAGGCAGAAGTGCAAGAGATGTCAGGAAGGTGTGCAGTCGGCATGTTCAAGAGGCCTTGAGTGTCACTGAGGGGTTCTGAGCACGGAAGCGACAAGCGAGCTGAGGTTTGGAAAGACGTGCGAGGAGTGAGTGGAAGGGGACAGGACTGGGCACCGGCGGTGAGCCGGAGGGCTGCACCCTAACCCATACGTGCACTCTGGAAACACCGAGCAAGATGGAAAAGACACAGTGAAGATGCCCTAACTTCCCCCTGAGGCATCTGCGCACCAAACCGTCGAAGGGCACAAAGGTCCTCAGAGCAACAAGGTGACTGCATTCTGCAAAGTGTCTTACTGGGGAACGGGAGCTTGGTAACAGACCGCAGTGTTTATGTGGGGCACTCTGAATCCTAACTTCCAGTTTCACCTGAATTTTACAGTCACCCCTTTCACGCCCAAAGAATACATGAGAGGATAGGCCTCAGCTGGGTCTGGCCCGGGTCCTCCCCTCCCTTCACTGCTGAAGGCCGGATGTCATGTGGAATATCCTGTAGGTGCCATTAGAACCTACCCTGGGCTGAAGGGCAAAGCCGTTGGCTCGCTTTCTGGCTAAACTGTGAAACCACACTTGTCTGTTTTTCAGAAAGGCCTGGTGGGGAGCTTGCAGAACGTGAATGTTCTGGGTGACCTTTTGGTCCTCAGTCTGCTTTGAGCTCTCTTTGTATCCTGCTTGCCAGAGAGGAAGGGATGGGCCCCCAGGCCCTGGCAGAGGATGGAGTGTCTCATTAGCCAAGCTCTGCTTGGTTCCAGCTTCTAGTGGCTGCTGAGATCTGCACTGGATGGTGTCAAGCCACATTTGATCTTGTGCCTCTCAACACTGACTGAGAAAATGAACCGTGTCTGACTCACACTGGTATTTTATTTTCCCTTTAGGAACTCTCTTTGAACTTAATAATAAAGCTACCCAATTCCGCCCCCCCCCCCCATACAAACACACACACACACACACACACACACAAAGGCATAAATACCCTCTCCTACCATCTAATAGCTCAAAGTTACTCCAAGTACTTATGTTGTATTTAAACATTATACTCTATTTCTTTATCCATGTTAAGCTTTACCCACACACACACACACACACTCCTTCCCTACCAACCACATGGTCCTTTCATCTTTTCTCTATTTTATCCCCACCCACTTCTCCCAGTGTGCCTACTTCAGAGTTCTGCTTCTACAAAGAAAACTGCTCATTTAATGGGGCCCTCAGAAATGCTGGGTGCTGACATTCATTCATGGACATTCTAACAATAACACTTCACATGAGGCAGAATCTTTATCTGCATTCTTTTTCTTCAGCCCTTTCTTCCAATGGAAGTAGGTCAGCCCTACCTGAAGCACGGAGAAAACTTAACTGGACCACAGATGAGTCAATGGCTTTCAGTGGCTTCCCAGCATCGCAGAGCACCCAGCAATGGACCTGAGAAACATCCAGGTCTCCCTTCTCCCAAGATACCCTTGCATCATCTTGTTTGTCTATATTTTCTACTGCATTAATTCTGTTGGACATGTTTGTTTCCTCATTTATTCCTAAATGTCAACAGTATCCCTGAGTAACAGGGAGGAGGATCTTTATTATTTTATCCTACTTTTTGTGGATTTGCACAATTTTATTAATAAGAATTTTCAAGTTAAGAATGAATCATTACATTAATTTTTTAAATTACCATAGATGTTCATTGCAAAATTTCAACAAATGCAGAAATGTGTCTCCCTTGCCCTCAATCCATCTCGCTGCTCTTACCAAAGAATACCTTTAACTGTTTAGTGTGAATTTCTCAATCCTATAGGATTATACTACCCCTAGGTCTTAAATTACTCTTTCTGTATACCAGTATACCATATGCAATTACCCATATTAGTACAAACAGAACTATTCTGTTCTTTTTAAAGGGTGAGTAGTTCCCAAAATTTGGATATATAACAATTTACCTAATCATTTCCCAACTGATGCATTTTTAGGTATGTGAGTGTTTTTATAGAAGAGATTTCTAAAAGTGAGATTGCTCATACAAAAGGCAAGTATTTTTAAATTTCTAAAAGCATTGCTAAGTCTTATCTATTTATACTTGCACCAACATTTCTGAGAGTACATTTCTGTACAAATTAAATGATAATTTTTAAAATGATGCCAATCTGATTACACAAATATCACTATTGTTTAATTTACATTTCCTTCTTAGTAGTGAGACTGAACAACTCACGTGTTTATTGGGTATTTATTTCTTCTCCTGTATACCACCCTTTTATTTTTTGCTCCTTTTTAAGTGGATTTTGTTGCTTATTCATTTGTAAGCACTCGTTATAGAAAGAATTTTATATCGACTATGGATATAATCATTTCTTCTGTTTTCTCTGTAGAAAATATTTTCTCCAAGACTATTTGTTTTCTAACTTTGCTTAGAGTTTTGCACTATTGGCGAGATCTTGTACTATAATATAGTAATAATATCTTAAAATTTTCTTCTTTATGGCTTCTAATTTCATATCTTCTCTATCCCCAAATCATACTATATGCACACATGCATACATGTGTGTGTATATATACATATTGTTGCTGTATATATATATATGTGTGTGTGTGTGTATATATATATATACACACACACTATATATATGTGTACATATGTGGGTATATATATACATATACATTACTCTATGCTGCTGCTGCTGCTAAGTCACTTCAGTTGTGTCTGACTCTGTGCAACCCCACAGATGGCAGCCCACCAGGCTCCCCCATCCCTGGGATTCTCCAGGCAAGAACACTGGAGTGGGTTGCCATTTCCTTCTCCAATGCGTGAAAGTGAAAAGTGAAAGTGAAGTTGCTCAGTCATGTCTGACTCTTAGCAACCTCATGGACTGCAGCCCACCAGGCTCCTCCGTCCATGGGATTTTCTAGGTAAGAGTATTGGAGTGGGGTGCCATTGTCTTCTCTATATTACTCTATACTTTAATATAATTATAATTATATTTTAGGGTTTTGAGTCACCTATGATTTATTTTTGTATGACATACAAGCAAGGGCCTTTACATAATACTTTCCAAATGGCTTAATATAATGGTATTAGCAAGGTTTGGTATTTGAAAGGGCAAGTTCTGCCCTCTTTATTGTTCTTTTTAGAAGATTTTCTTCAGTATTCTTATACTCATAGAAATAGGAATTTCAGGATACATTAAATTATATTTTAAATTATTAATGGGATTTTGAATGAAGATGGAATGAAACCATAGGCTAGTATGGGGACAACTGATATCTTGAAAATATTCAATATATCCTTAGTATACTCTCCATTTTTATTATTTCACCTTTTTCTTATATCTTTAAGGCCACTTTACTCCCTTATTAGTTCTAATAGCTCTAACAGAGTTTTCAAGGTAAATAATCTTTTCTGCCTCTAGAGATAGTTGCTGCCTCAGTGTTTATAATTCCTACTTAAAAAAAACAAACAAACAGAAACTCACTGCATTGGCTAGGCTCTTCAAAAAAAAAAAAAAAAAAAATGAGTAAAAGGGATGAGACTTGAGTCTGTCCCAGACTTTAATGAAAATAACTTTCAATGCCTTATATCCTTAAGGTTTGTGCTAGGCCCCTGGTAGACAACCTCTTGACAAGCTAAAACAGTTCCAACCTTCCCAGCCCTACTGCGCTGACAGTTACTGTTGTTTCTTTTTTAATCAGAAATTATGTATGATAATAAATTTCCTCAAAGGCCTTTTCAATATCTGTTGAGATGATCACGTGTTTTGTTTCTCTTTTCTGTATTTGTTAAGTCTGAGCTTGGTATTTTTCCAAGGCTTTCTCTGAAGGACCTGGGGTGGACAGGATCAACCCCATGGTGTAGACTCTGCAGTTTGCTGGAACATAGTTTTCTTTTTTCTAAAAGCATCTAAGTGAAAGTCATTTCTAGAAGAGCCAAGGAGGATTTCTGGTGGAAAGGGTGGAACAAAGGGCTTAAAATCTGGACAGAGATTAAAAGTTATCTTCAAACCAAAAATTGGCCTCTGCTTTTGTCACAGAGTAGGTATGCCTAAACCTCCAAATAGCATAATTGAAGATAGGATGTTTCTTATTCTTACATACTTAACAAGAATCTAGCAACCTCTTTGACCCCACACAGTTATAATTTGAGTATGAAACAGCACTTTTGACTGTGTTTGCACCCACTACTTTCAGAGGAAAACCATCATCAGGGCTCACTTCACTGCAAAACACTCTGCTTCTGAGAATCCTTACGTTATAGGGAACCAATTAACTTAGAAGCCTCCAGTAACATTCAAGGGTCCATAATGAGTGACCACATTAGGTACAGAGATTAAGTAAAGGTCCCGACCAGCACATCCTAAGGATAGGGGCTTTCTGGACCCTGAGGTCTCTATTCCAACTGCAGGAACCTCTCGGCCAGTCTAACAAGCACTCTGCAAAGACAGCAGTGTCCTAAAGGCCAGAGGTCTTGCCCCTCCCTCTCCCCGTGATCTGTTACACGTGACCCCGCAGTTCCAGACTGAGTCTATTTCCCCAGCCCTCGCATCTGGGCTGGCCCTGTGACGCGCGCTGGCCGACAGAACGTGACAGAAGTGTCAGGGTCAGCCCCGAGGCTGGGCCTAAAGAGGGCTTGCATGTCCTGCCGCTTCTCTGCAGCACTTCAGTCCCCACCAGTCACACCTCCCCTGAGCCTGCAGTGTGGGGAGGCGTTGCGGGGGACAGGGGGCAGGCCAGTCCAGGTCAGCCCAGGGCACCTGTTCCCCAGACGAGCAAGTCCAGCCAAGATCAGCTGAGCCACCTGACCAACTCATAGCCGTTTCAGACAAGGGAACAATAATAAGCCTTCATCTGTGAATGCTACTGAGCATTTGTGAGTGTTTGGTAAACACCGTCGTGGTGACCTGACAGATCTACAGGCTGAGCTGTTGTGCTCTGGGAGACACTTAAACAGTAACATTAAGACTACAACAAGGTTTCAAAATGTACTGAGTAGTGGTTAAGCCATCTAGTGAGTCAGACTTGGGGTTTGCTTTCTCGTTCTGCTACCTAGATGTTATAAACTTGGGTGTTTATGAGTAAAGGACCCAGAAGAAATTGTCCCCACTTCCTAGTAAGGTCTATAGTAAGGACAGAACCTATGGTGAATTTTTTTCCTTTTTAAACATCTACCTCTATGAGTTTAAGTTTTTTCATCTATAAATGCAGATTACCATGCCTGTCTCATAGGGCTGTATGAGAAATGAATATGAAAAACAAATGCAAAAAAGCAAAATGGCTGTCTGACAAGGCCTTGCAAATAGCTGAGAAAGGAAGAGAAGCGAAAGGTAAAGGAGGAAAAGAAAGGTACTCCCATCTGAATGCAGAGTTCCAAAGAATAGCAAGGAGAGATAAGAAAGCCTTCCTCAGTGATCAGTGCAAGGAAATAAAGAAAAACAATAAAAAAAAAATAAAGAAAAACAATAGAATGGGAAGGACCAGAGATTTCTTCAAGAAAATTAGAGATACCAAGGGAATATTTCATGCAAAGATGAGCACAATAAGGACAGAAATGGTATGGACCTAACAGAAACAGAAGATATTAAGAATAGGCGGCAAGAATACACCAGAAGAATTATACAAAAAAGATCTTCATGACCCAGATAACCACGATGGTGTGATCACTCACCTAGAGCCAGACATCCGGGAATGCAAAGTCAAGTGGGCCTTAGGAAACATCACTACGAACAAAGCTAGTGGAGTTGATGGAATTCCAGTGGAGTTGATGGAATTCCAGTTGAGCTATTTCATTTGCTTAATTGGGAAAGGAGTACATCAAGTCTGTATATTGTCACCCTGCTTGTTTAACTTATATGCAGAGTACATCATGCAAAATGCCAGGCTGGATGAAGCACAAGCTGGAATTAAGATTGCTGGGAGAAATATCAATAAACTCAGATATGCAGATGATATCACCCTTGTGGCAGAAAGCAAAGAAGAACTAAATAGCCTCTTGATGAAAGTGAAAGAGGAGAGTGAAAAAGTTAGCTTAAAGCTCAAAATTCAGAAAACTAAGATCATGGCATCTGGTCCCATCACTTCACAGCAAATAGATGCGGAAACAATGGAAACAGTGACAGACTATTTTTTTGGCCTCCAAAATCACTGCAGATGGTGACTGCAGCCGTGAAATTAAAAGACACTTGCTCCTTGGAAGAAAAGCTATGACCAACCTAGACAGCATATTAAAAAGTAGAGACACTACTTTACCAACAAAGGTCCATCTAGTCAGAGCTATGGTTTTTCCAGTAGTCATGTATGGATGTGAGAGTTGGACTATAAAGAAAGTTGAGTGCTGAAGAATTGATGCTTTTGAACTGTGGTGTTGGAGAAGATTCTTGAGAGTCCCTTGGACTCCAAGGAGACCCAGCCAGTCAATCTTAAAGGAAATCAGTCCTGAATATTCACTGGAAGAACTGATGCTGAAGCTCCAATACTTTGGCCACCTGATGCGAAGAACTGACTCATCTGAAAAGACCCTGATGCTGGGAAAGGTTGAAGGAAGGAGGAGAAGGGGACAAGAGAAGATGAGATGGATGGATGGCATCACCAATGATGCCATGATGGACATGAGTCTGAGTAAACTCTGGGAGTTGATGATGGACAGGGAAGCCTGGCATGCTGCAGTCCATGGGGTCACAAAGCGTCGGACACAACTGAGTGAACTGAACTGATAGATAAAGTGCTTAACATAATTCACAGTGCTTGGGAAGTAATCAGTGGTCTCCATATAAACACAAATATCAAATATCCAGAGTACGAGGAATTCTCTGGTAGTCTAATGGTTAGGACTCTGCAGTTCCACTGCAGGTTCGATCCCTGGCTGGGAAACTCAGATTCTGCAAATTGCTTGGCCCAGCCAAAAATACAGATAGATAAATAAATACTATGATCCCAGATACTTATAAAAAACTGAATACAAAGACTGTGCCTCCTTGTCTAAGCTGGCCTGGTTTCTTCACTGAGCATCTGTGTGTGTGAGTGCACGGTCAGGCATGTTCAGTTCTCTGCGACCCCATGGACTGCGGCCCACCAGGTTCCTTGGTCCATGGGATTTCCCAGGCAAGTGTGCTGCTATTTCCTTCTCGAGGCGGTCTTTCCAACCTAGGGATCAAACCCGCATCTCCTGCACTGGCAGGCGGATTCTTTACCACTGAGCCACCTGGGAGGCATCTCTCTCATCCTCCTAACTGCTCCCCCTCCTTCCATTCGAGTCCTCACAATGCTTGGAAAACATTCTAAAAAATGGACCTGGGCTTCCGCGGTGGTCCAGTGGTTAGGACTTCGCGTTGCCACTGCAGGGAGCGTGGTTTCAGTCCCTGATTGGGGAACTACAATCCCTGCCACGTGGTGCAGCCAAAAATAAACATAAAAAATAACAATACAGACTGTGCTGGTCACCCTCCCATCTGAAACCCTCCAGAGACTTTCCACTGCCACTCCAGGCTCTGCACCCCATGGGCCTAGCCATGCAGGTGTTCCCTTCGCTCCTCACATGCCCCAAGCAGGACCCCCAGATTTGGGTCCTCAGGATCCCTTAACCTAAACATTCACCCTGCACTGCCTGCCTGGCCCTTCTGTGTCCTTCAGTCGCCAGTGCAAATGCCATGTCCTCTCACTCTCTGACTTTCCTCTGCCTCAACTACCAAACCACCCTGTTTCATGTCCTTTGCAAAATTTATCTCCACCCCGAATTATCTTTTGTATTTGCTTGACTTGGTCAGAGACCTCCCTTCGCTCACACGTAAGCACCAGGGGATGGGGGCCTTGTCTTCTTTGCTGCTGTATCCGCAGCTCCTTCTAGAAGGAGCCTGCATGGGGGAGACGTTTAATACTAACCACTGAACAACCGGAAATAAATACCCCTGGTTCCTAAGGAGGACTGTTTGGGGGACTATGTTTTCTTTTTATTATATTTTACCAACTGTCTATAATGAGCCTCTTTCACTTTCAAAGACAGAAATAAAAATGAGCTTTTAAAATTGGACTTTGCTTCACTTTGCAAAGAGAAGAAGCCCCCAGAAAGGAAGAAGAAGAGAAAAAAGAAAAGGTTAACCAAACATTAGATTCGAAAGCATCCTTTTCAACTCCAGCAGCTGTGAATCTGTCATAACATTAGACACTTTTCTAGTGTCCTGAGCCTTATTTGGCTGATACACTAACTTCGAGGCAAAAACAAATCCCTCTGTCTCTGTTTTATACACACACACACACACACACACACACACACACTTCCCTTGTGCCAAATCTAGACAAGGTGTCCAGTAAGTGCTGTCCATGACCGCAGAATGAATATACTGAAAGGTCCCCTATAAAGATCACTGTGGTCAAAGCAGCTCTTTCCTAACACCCTCTCCACAGTAACGGGCTGTCAACAGAAATATGGGTGAAGCACAACACTGCAAAGCCAACCCAGCCCATCACGTGTGGACAAGAGGAAGGGCCTGTCTGCGAGCGTCTGCTGAGGGGTGAGGGGAACGCAGCCCTGCGGGCTGGCACACGGGCCCCTGCCCGCCGAGGAGTCATGGTTAGGAACAATGATCCGTGGTCAGGAGGAGCACCCCCCAGCTGCCCCCCGCACGTACTGCCTCACTTAATCCTCAAGATACCTGTACAAGCTGGAATCAGTGGTATCCCCACTTTCTAGACAGTTTAAGACAAGCTCAGGAATGCTGGAGAAGGGAATGGCACCCCCGCCAGTATTCTTGCTTGGAGAAATCCACAGACGGAGGAGCCTGGCGGGCTGCAGTCCATGGGGTCGCAAAGAGTCGGACATGACTGAGCAACCATCACTCACTCACTCAGAAATGCTAAGTAATGAACCAAGGTTCCCCAACTGGTAGACGAAACAGAATTTCACCTCCCACCTCTTCTGATTCTAAAGCCCAACCTCTTAATCACATAAATGCCTTAAAGGAAAGCTAAGGATTTTGTACTCTCCAACTGAGAGCTCAGTGTCAGGACCTGGGTCTCCTGGCCTCATGGACAACTTCCCACTGACCCATGAGCCTGCCCCACAATTTACGGATTAGGAAGAGGAGGGTCAGAGGTGAAATCCACACCTGTCCCCCTGCAACACACACACAGTGATGCAGCCGGAAAGCTGGAGGGAGACTGGTGGAGCTCAGTCTTCCAGGGCCCGCCATGCTCCTGGGCATGGACGCTTCCCCAAGGGGGCGGGGATGCCCCCAGCCATGGACGAGGGCCCCAGGAATGAGGGCAGCCAGCCGCCCGTTTCCTTTCCCTCCCCCCACTACCTCCATCCTCCTGAAGGGCTGCTCCTGCCAAGGACACGCCTTCAACGACAAATCAACTCATGGCCCAGAGGCCGGGGCTCCTGGCAGCGCTACACCTCACATAGGCGTCTTAAAGAGCTGCTGGGTGGCCGAGACCATGCCTCGTCTGTTCTGTCTCGGGCTGTGGCTGCAAAGGTCATGTCACGGGGGAGCATGTGTTACGTCTACACCCTTGAGTGATCAGTGCGCTAATTAACTCTGGGTCTGCGTTTGGGCACAGACAGGGGAAACACCGTTCAGGCTCCCGCTCCAGCCTACGTCCGTCCCCTTTGACCCATCCTTTGGAGATCGCCAGGTTCGTCTGAAAGCACAGATGGACTTGGACTCAGGGCGCACTTGCCCCAAAGAACTCTGTGTCTGGGGGCTAGCCACTCCACCACGCAGAGTCCTGCTCACTCATCGGTCCCCCGGGGGCTGGCTGCATTGGGCACGGTGTGGGGCAGCCACGCGGCAGAGTCTGCACCTTGCCAGCTCTCCAGCACACACGTCACCAAGTGTGACCCCGCATCCAGGACAAGCATGCTGCTCTGGGATCATGCTCCAGTACCCAAAATGGCCCTGACTTGATCTGGCAGCTCCTGATTTGGCAGAGGCCAGGGCTGGATTAGCAAGGCCTCTCATTCCAAGGGTGTGGATCAGCGCAAATCTTGCCAGTGGAGTCAGCAAGAAACCTGCCTCCCCGAGCCGACTGAGAGCAGAGGGGCTCAGAGCCCCGGCCGTTGGCACTCAGGGCCACGCGGCCGCACCCAAGCTCCAGCCAGGGGTCTGGGCATGCGTGGGCCCACCGGCCACCCCACCGTTGCTCCCGAGACAAAGTAACAGAGCCCCCTCCAGCTCCTCTATCCCCGGGCCAAGAGTCTCTCCCCTTTGCGGTCATGCCCTCGCCAGGTGCAGGGGATTAATAAGGTGGCCGGAAACGTACTCACAGCCCCACAGACTAAAGCTGGCGGGCGCAGGCCGGATTCCAGGTCTGGCAACACTGACCCTGCCCCCATCGACCACAGGTGAGTCGGAAGGGTCACAGATGGGAAACAGAGTGCCCGGTCCTCCCCTGCACACTCTCCTGTCTCTGCACCCACCCCATCCCAAGTCATGGCACGCGGCTGTGGAAAAGCAGGCCTCCTGGTTCCTCTGCACTTTCAGGAAACGCATGATGGGTGAAGACCTGGGAAGTGCAAGGTTGAATCCCACCAACTGCCTGCTTGCCCAGCCTTCAAACGTTCTGCATGTCAGGCATGCCCTCTGAGAACTGCACGGCTGCAATCCTCCCCAGGCCGCCCGGGGAACGGGGGCTCTCATCTAGAATGGCCGGGTCAAGCCTTTCTGCATCTCCACGCGACAGAGGACAAGCGACAGAGGCACCTGGAGAGGATGAAGCGGGGACTGGGGTCCTCCCCTCTGCCCCTCCTCAGCCCCCTGCACGGGCACGGTGGTGATGTCGGTTTCCGAGGAGGGGCAGACACGGCAGGGGCTCTGCCCGGCGTTACTAGCTGCCTCTGGACCTGGTTCAAGTGCACCCGGAGTTTCGATGGCCTCACCCCGCCCTCCTCACAGCCATGGGCACATGGTACCTGCGGACAAACTGAGCCACTGTGCAGTTTATGGAGGTCTCGCTAGGATGGAGCTACCTGCTCATCAGGCAGAGAAGCAAGCTCTCCATACCTGGAGGCTATTTTCGGAGGCGCTTTCCATTTTTAATGACAACATACACCACTAGAGTCAGCACCGCTGAGGTCCCTGGAGTCTCTTTAATTGTCCGAGTTGGTGAAATCTGCAGGTCTAGTCATTTGAAACCTGCAGTTTTCAAAGTGCTGCCAGGGCGAGTTATTAAACTGACTATTCTCCTTCGGGCCATGTGAGTTTTTTGTTTGGATTCGGGGGAGAAAGTGAAGCAGGCGACGAGGTAAGCACAGGGCTTGCTGAGGTCCACGGTGAACCCCGGAACCGGCCGCAAACAAACGGCCCACACTCCCCCTAGAGACACCCTTCCTCCTCTCCCAGCCCCTCCACCAGTCCAAACAAACATAAGAAGAGAAACAGAATTGTTTGAAAGCCTGACTTTCCGGAAGAACATGAATAGGATTCAGGTGTGGTTGCGGCTCTGCGACTTCTCAAGGAGATCCACAAATTCTTTCCTGTGCGAGTCTCCAAGCTGAGCACCCAAAAGTAAATAAGCTTTTCTAAGGCCTCCTGCCTCGGCGCCCGGCCAGCACACTCTGAAATTCTCTGCCCAGAGTTCAGAGTCCTGCGCTGGTCCAGGCGCAGCCACTCCAGGCCTGTCACTCACTGTTGCTGGGAACCGAACTCACGGTCCGAGCTCGCAGGGACCACCAGCCCCTCTCCCCAGGTCACCCAAGGCCTGTACGCTGCTATCTCCTTTCCCTTCTTCCATCAGGCTTCGGGTGTGGACCACACCCATCTCGTGCAGAAGGACTGGAATCCAGAGACCTGGCCAGTGACGCAGACCGTGGGGAAGACCCCCTGGACTCTGGTTTGAGCACTGGTTATATACTGGGATGCAAGTTCAGGATAACAGCAAAGGCTCATTCCAGCTCTAGTAATAAATCATCCTTAAGTTCCGGGGAGGTTGTGCATCTTGGTTCAGATCCGTCAGAGGCGGGGCAGGCCATCCCTGAGGACCTGGGCCGATGCAGCGCCCTCCTCGCTGGGCCCCCTGCCCGCTGCAGGCCCGTCCTGCACACACCACCAGGCGACCCTTCAAACAGCACTTCTGCCCGATCAAGGCCGCCAGCGGCCCCGCTCCGCTGCCTGGGCCAAGCTTTGTCCGGAGGTCGAGGATGCCCTCAGCCCTGCTCTGCGCTTGGTCCAGCCATGCTGGTCCGCCCTGTTCCAGATGCTGTTGCCTCTCACCCTCCCCACCTCTACCTGTCCTACTGCCCCTCAAGGTCTAAGTCAAGCCCTCCTCCCACTGACTGTCCCAGTGTTGGTGACAACGTCCAACATGCCTCACATTTAATATCTATATCATTTCGCATGCAAGCATATGCTGGCCTGGAAGCTTCTCAGGTTAAGTGACTCTATAGCCTTTAAGGAATTACCTGTTCTCAAACTACACTGGAAATGTTTTCAGGCAAAGGCCTTGCCAATGCCTTGCATAGAAGATGGTTAGCAAAGGCTTGTTGGGACTTCACTGGCCGTCCAGTGGCTAAGACTCTGCTCCCAACGCAGGGGGCCTGCATCTGATTCCCGCTCAGGAAACCAGATCCTGTGTGCCGCAAGTAAGGCCTGGTGCAGCCAAATAAACATTTTAAGAAATAATAATAAAGTAAAACAGAGGCTTGTTGACTAGAACACTGACTTAACAAACATTTACTAAGACCTACTATGGACTAAGTTCTGAGTATGTGTGTGTGAGTTGCTCAGTCGTGTCTGACTCTTTGTGATCCCATGGACCCGCCAGGCTCCTCTGTCCATGGGATTTCCCAGGCCAGAAAACTGGAGTGGGCTGCCATTTCCTTCTCCAGGGGATCTTCCCAACCCAGGGACTGAACCCGGGTCTCCTGCATTGCAGGCAGATTCTTTACTGTTTGAACCACCAGTGAAGCACCAAAAGCTCAGATGTTCTTAATGTTAGTTTCCTAGTTCTCTGTGTATTTATTTTTGGTGTGTGTGTGTGTGTGAGTCGCTCAGTGGTGTTGGACTCTTTGTGATGCCATGGACTGTAGCCTACCAGGCTCCTCTGTCCATGGGATTCTCCAGGTCAGAATACTGGAGTGGATAGCCTTTCCCTTCTCAAGGGGATCTTCCCGACCCAGGGATCAAACCTGAGTCTCCTGCATTGCAGGCAGACTCTTTACCACCTGAACCACCAGGGAAGCCAAGCTGTGAAAATACATAAAGAAAACCCAGCACACAGTCTGGAGGTGGAAATCATAAGCACACAGCATTCACAGTTGGAGGTGCTAAGTGCTACAGGAGAGCTTTGCCCAGGGAACCACAGGGTGGAGGCCAAAGGTCGATCACTAAGCCAGATCCACAGAGGGAGTGCAGGGGCATTGGGAAAGGCTTCTCAGAGGGAGTTGGCATCTTGGAGGATTCTCGACATTGGCTGGACAAGTAAAGAGACAGGAGTGATGGAGGCAGAGGGGACAGAGTCTGTGAGGCCATGAAGATGTTCGAGAACTGGATCAGGCAGGGAACTGAAAGCAGAGGGTAGCTGGAGCTTAGAGGTCGAGGAGAGGGGAAGGAAGAGCTGAGACCAGACAGAGAGGGGCCCTCGGTGCTCAGATCTCATCCTCAAGGGGCTGGTGAGCAAGTGATGAGATAACACCATGGCAACAGCGGAGGAGGCATCAGAGGGGAGGCAGGAAGTGGTGAGCAACTCCCCCAACGCTGGAGAGGGCAGGCTGGATTTAAGAGTTATTGATGAGGTAGGATCAATATGAGACTCCGTCAATGTGTGAGGGAGCACAGGAGAGAGCAGGATCAACTTGCAGGTTCCAGCTTGGACAGCCAGAAAAAAGGTGATAAAATTCGCCGAGACCTGGAAGACGGTGCCCTGAGCACTTTCGGAGGAAAAGTCAGAGTCTGTGGCACCATCATGTTCAGGGCACTTCTGGGCTCCAGAGGGAGACCCTGGAGGACATGGACCCCAGCTTTAGGCAAGAGTCCAGATTTCAGAAACACAATCGTAACTAGAGATATGGATTTCACAGCCTTGTGATCCCTTGGGAGATAATACAGGGCAAGAAGAAATCAAAGGAAAGGCCATGGGGGAATCTTGACGTTCCAGGGATGGGAGCTGAAGAGGATTCTCTGGACAGTTCTTGGAGAGGACAGAAAGGCAGGAAGTGGACTGGTTCCTGGGCAGGCTGGGTTCGCCGTGTTACAGCTTGGCAACTGGCTCCAGGTCAAGCAACTAGTGAGGTGTAAGAGCTTACATTCAGACTCGGGTCAGTTCCAAAGCCCTAACCTCTCTACACTCCCGCCACCACCGACACCTGCCCAGCTACAACAGGAATGCTGCAGGCCATGGCCAACAATTCCCACCAAGCAGCCCTCCCCTGGACCCCATGTGCGGCAGAGTCCGGGGCTCTGAACCACTCCTCCAGATGCCCGCGTCTACTCCGCGTCCTCTGGGGGAGATCTCTCTGGGGGATGTTGAGCGACCGGCCTAGAGTGGCCCCTTTGCATCCACTGCCTTGATGGCCCCTAAAGTCCCTGTGACATCTTTTGATTCGCTCTTGGTCTGGAGAGTGTATGCTGGACAGAGGATGATAGATTAAAATGCCCGTGGATACCTCTCCAGCCCACAACAGAGAAGTCTGCACTGCGCAGGCTGTGTATATAACACGGAGCAGGGAGGTTCTCTTCCTCAGTATTAGTCGATGATAATTCTGAAAGGTTACTAAATAAGTGTTGCTAGGCAACAGGAGTCGCAGTGGGGGTGTGGGGTGGGGTTCTGCTAACTCGGGGATATGGATTCTCGGGGAGGGGGGAAATCAGCTTAACCCCACGGAGTCAGCTGGTACCTGAGCAAAATGGACTGTGTGTCCCCCGGCCCACCCAGGGTCTCATCCGGGGCAAGGCAGGCACTGCCAGCCTCTGCAGCAGCTGCGGGTGCTCTGCCTCATGTAGGTGCTCCCAGCACAGGCACTGTCGTCCTATGGGCATCCACCTTTGTAAGGAGGTATCATGGGCGGAGCTGCATTTTAAAGAAGTGATAGCCTGGTCTCGGTTATTGGGGCAGAGGAAAAGGGAGGACTAAAGAGCAACATACACTGTTTCCAGCGATGCAAAACCTGAATCAACACTCACTGAGCGTGCGTCATGAAAGCAGAGGCTTGGGAAAGGCAGACACTCAGGTTTTCTCAAATAAATTCAAGTCCCACACAAGAGACTATTTGCCAAACAGGCACTCATTTTGACAAGCAACAAAAATGGAGGGGCTTAACTCAATCGAGTTCTTACCACCACCAGGCTGGTGGGGGACAAGGGAGATGCAGGTACATTTTCATACATATTTATAAGCCTTGCTGTAAGTCAGCCCAGCGTCATGTGGTTCCCTTACATATACTAGCATAATATTCTAAACCAGACAATTTCTTAGAAATGTGTTGTTTCGGAAAAATTGGAATTTTCCAGCTTGCACTAAGATTAGCCAAGCTAAACCCATCTGGCTCCTGCCTCATGTAGAAAAATCTATATGGGACAAAAATCTGCCTTTCTATTCCCCAGGCATGAGGTGAGGCCTGCGCACCTCTTGGGTAAACAGAAACGAGGACTAAGTCAGCATCAAACACTCGTGCGGGGCCTCGCGTTGTGACACAGCGTCCGGAGCTTCAGGCCCGGCCCTGCCAGGACCACACGCGGGACGGGAAGCCCGGCACCGCCCGTGACCTTTCGGGGGACCCAGGTGGCCCAGCGCCTCCATGACCCTTGTTATTCTAGTGTGCAAACCGCCCCCCAATCAACTCAGATTTCCTTGCATTGACACAAACTCCTTAATCTAAACATGGGAGTGAGAGACAGGAACCGACTGAAAAGACACGGGGGCAAACGACAGACGGGAGGGGATGGGGTGTTTCCTCAAAGAGGAAAAGACAGATGTGGCAGACAGAAGACGGAGGTCTTCCAATGGGTGGGAGGTGTGAAGCAAGACATGAAGTCCTACAGCCAGCGGGCAAGGATGCTGTTCTTGGCACAGCTCGGCGGACAGAGACATCGAAGAGGATGGCAGAGCCTCGATGGACAGAATGAGAGCAACCAATGAAGGCGGAGACTTTCTTCTGACACAGGCTGTGAAGGAGGAGTCATTCCCCGAGATGGAGGATGCTTACCGCGGGCTCTCTGAAGAAGAGAGGTCCATTTTCCCTCTATCTCCTGAAGCTAACTAAGGAGGAGAAAGGAGACACTGTGCTCCCCAAAGTGGGCCAGCCACGTACCAGGCCAGGGCTCTTCATCCTGAAGCCATAGAACAAGACATTGACTTTCATATCCACAAACTCTGCCTCTTCGAATGGAATCTGGGGCCACGCAGTAAGGAATTACCCCCTCAGCTGGCCACCGTAAGGGAAGTCGTCCTATTTGGATCTGAAAGGGCATAACCAAGGCATCATCACCTAGGAGCATGGCTCCTAGTTTTACCCCCTCTGCCTGAGGTCATAGCTCCCAACCCTGGTTATGGCCCAGATTCACCTGCAGGGCTTTAAAAAACATACAGATGTTCAGCACCTCTCCCACCTCAGTCAGAAGCTCTGAAAATGGGGCCTGCAACTCTCAATTTTTATTATTTTTTTAATGAAAGAAGAAATAGCCTTCACACACACTTTTGATAGGAGTATGAACAAATATAATTCTTTTAGAGCCTACATACTTTGATCCAGTAATTCCACATCTAGGGACTTACACTTTAAATATGCTGAATGTATGGAGAATGGCAACCAAGGATGAGAACAAGCTAAAGGTACTTGTTAAATAAATTACAGCATATCCAGACAATGGAATTCCATGCCAGGAGAGCTGTATATACTCACATGGAAAGATATCCAAAAAACATTAAGCAAAAAAGGCAAGTTGCATAACATTACATATAGTATATATTCTTTGTATAGTGTGTGCATATACATATATTTCCATACTTCTCTACACAATCAATCTCTATATAAATATACATACAAATGTATTTATACACACAAAGAAAATGTCTGGAAGACTAGGAACTGCTGACTGTTAAATCTGGGAATGGGATATAGGAACTCAAGTTGTATTTTACACTGGTCATATATTACTTCTCAACATTCAAAAAACTAAGACCATGGCCTCTGGTCCCATCACTTCATGGCAAATAGATGGGGAAACAATGGAAACAGTGACAGACTTTAATTTTGGGGGGCTCCAAAATCACTGCAGGTGATAACTGCAGCCATGAAATTAAAAGATGCTTGCCCCTTGGAAGAGAAGCTATGACCAACCTGGACAGCATATTAAAAAGCAGAGACATTGCTTTGCCAACAAAGGTCCGTCTAGTCAAAGCTATGGTTTTTCCAGTAGTCATGAGTGGATATGAGAGTTGGACTATAAAGAAAGCTGAGTGCTGAAGAATTGATGCTTTTGATCTGTGGTGTTGGAAAAGACTCTTGAGAATCCCTTGGACTGCAAGGAGATCCAATCAGTCCATCCTAAAGGAAATCAGTCCTAAATATTCATTGGAAGTAGTGATGCTGAAGCTGAAACTCCAATACTTTGGCTACCTGATGCGAAGAGCTGACTCATTTGAAAAGATCCTGATGCTGGGAGGGATTGGGGGCAGGAGAAGGGGACGACAGAGAATGAGATGGCTGGATGGCATCACCGACTCAATGGACATAGGTTTGAGCAAGCTCCAGGAGTTGGTGATGGACAGGGAGGCCTGGCGTGCTGCGGTCCATGGGGTCGCAAAGAGTCGGACACGCTGAGCGACTGAACTGACTGATACATATCTTTTGCAATCAAATTATTTTAAATAACTTTTTTCAAAAAGCTCGCCCGGAGAGTCTCACATGAGGCCGAGGTGGAGAACCAATTTGGTGTTGATATTGTGTCGCTAAATCCCGAACCAGTGGTCTGGAAGAAATAGCCCACGTGGAGGAAGTAGCTAGCACAGGAAAGCCTGTAAGGAAACCCACCACCCATAGATTCACACCATGTCATACCTCTGACGTGCCAGAAGGTGGCGCCGCAGAGACAATCACCCAGCTCTTGGGCCAAAACTTTCCAAAACCAATTTTTCATAAACCAAAGTCTTTTTGCTCCTCTCAGGACCAAAGAAGGCCAATAGCCTTCTTTGCTGCTGCTTCCACAGGGGAGATTTACACACATTTGTGCCATATGCATTTTTTCACAGAAATCCATGGGTCATTCAATACTTTCCAATACAGTGCTTGGGAGATGTTTTCCTGCAGGGAGTGGGATTGCTCAGAACTCCCCCTCCTGCCCACACGGTGTCCTGCGGTCTGCTTTGGTTTACTCATCTCCTTATCTTATTCCAGAGTCCGTTCCACAAAAGCAGACGACAGTCAGCCACGTGGGGCGTTTGTCCTTCCCCATCCGTCCTCACCTTTGGCCAGAACAGGCAGTGTGGGGCTAAGACAGCCCAGGGCAAATACTGTGGCGTTTTCCTGCCCTCCCACCAAATGCTTTTCTCAAAGTGGGTGTGTTGCCACAGCAACTGTCAAATTCCATCAGTTATGCCGCCTCTAACCTCCCAACTTCTTTAAACGTGCCACGTTTGAGACACGTGTCTCAGCTGCCCTGCAGTGCAGACCCCAGGCCCCTCACCACACAGCAAAGCCTCGCTTCTCTGGGTATTCATCACATATACATTCTTTTTATTTTTTTCCCCCTCATTTTAAAATTTTAGTCTCTTGTCCCTTAATGCTATGATCTGAATTAATTCTTGAGCGTATTTAATGGAAATTAATATCAGTCAAGAAAAACTCAATGAGTCATTTAAATATGTACTTCATATTCAATAATTTGTGCTCATTCTTCAAGACACAGTTCATCTCTGATCGTTTCTCTGCACCCCATTCAGAGCTGACCACTCTTGCCTTCCTGACTTCACTTTGTCCATACCCTTAACACTTTTTAAAAAAATTTCTATTTTCTTTATTTACAACTTTCACCTTTTTGCAAGTGCTACATTTTTTTTCCCCTCTATTTTTGGCCATGCCATGCGGCTTATAAGATCTTGGTTCCCCACCTAGGGACTGAACTTGCACCCCATGCAGCGGAAGTGTGCTTCGCCACTCGGTCGTGTCCGACTCTGTGACCCGCCAGGCTCCTCTGTCCATGGAATTCTCCAGGCAAGAATACTGAGTGGGTTGCCATGCCCTCCTCCAGGGGCTCTTCCCAACCCAGGGATTGAACCCAGGTCTCCTGCATTGCAGGCAGATGCCATGCCCTCCTCCAGGGGCTCTTCCCAACCCAGGGATTGAAGCCAGGTCTCCTACATTGCAGGCAGATGCCAGGCCCTCCTCCAGGGGCTCTTCCCAACCCAGGGATTGAACCCAGGTCTCCTGCATGGCAGGCAGATTCTTTACCATCTAAACCACCAGGGAAGTGGAAGTGTGGCATCTTAATCACTGGACCGCCAGAGAAGACCCACACCCTTAACACTTCAGTCACATTTATTTCTCTCTCTCTTTGTAGTTCAGAAGTGTCTCAAGTTCAAGAGATAACATCCTCCTGATCTCTGAACTCCCAACATCTAGTTCGAAGCCTGAGAGTTGGCCCTCAGTAAATGTCAGGTAAGGAAAAGGATAAATGCACTGAAAAAAAAGTCTCATTTGCTGTGGTCCTCCATTCATTTTTATCATGTTGTTAAGTAACAGGGATAATGATGTGATGACCAGGTATCAAACCTGAAGATAAGAGCCAAAGAACACATGTGCAAATGCTTTTTTAAGAAGAATACAGAAAGTTCATCCCTGAGACTTTATACCATCCTCTTTTTCATTCTTGTTTTTCAGATCCAAGAAGTGCATCGAGAGGGAGGCTCCTCCATATGGGGAGAAGCAGTGAAGCCCCGAAGAAGGAAGCTGTCACATTCCTGGAGTCCTCACCAGGCGGCCTGACATCTGGTCCACACGCAGGGAAAAGAGGCCACATCCTCACATGGAGCTCTATTTTTGCATCTGAACTGCTGGTGCTTCACTTGTACAACTTGCCTCACACACAGGAAGGGGAAGGGAACTAATATTTACCAAGTGCCGGCTCCATGCTCTGAGCTGCCTCACCTACATGACTCTGCGAACACCCGTCCCCCACGTTTTGAGTCTGCAAGGAGCTCTTGGTAAGCTTGTCTCTGAAAAGCACGTGGAGGCGTGCACTCCCTTCACCCACCCGTTGATGGTGGAGCGGAGAGCTGCCCCCCGCACATCCACATGGCCGTGTGTGGTTCTCCGTGCCAGCCCCTCGGGAGGGCTGAAGACGGAAATCTCAGCACGGAGGACCGGGATTCCCGGGACCGACAGGCCTCCCTGCTGCACCCGGGCAGATCAGCACAGCCTGGGCCCTGGGGGCCAACCCTGCCCTCTACCCTCCGCGGACCGCACCATGAGCTTGGCACAGAGGCCCTGTGGGCTCCCAAGCCTCTAGACTGTCCCTGACTCTTCCCGGATGGCTGTCTTTACCATTTCACAGAAGTTCACTTTTAAGATCGGACTGGAAGGCGCTGTGGCTTTGAGAGCTATACCAAAGCACAGAATCCATTTTTAAGTCACAGCCACTATGATTGAAAGGGAAGCCTGTGCTCTGACAGGTGGCCTCCCCAGGCCGGGGCCATGAGATCTCAGCGCCGCCACAGACAACACCTGGCCTGGTTTGAGGGCCCCTTTCGCTCACATCCCCCACACACCCAGGCTCCCTGGACGCCTGACACTGCTGTGCCATCCACATGGGGGTTCCGAGGTCTGGGAGGTCCCCACCTTCCATGAGGGCAGGGCATCTCCTGAGGGGAGACAGGAGGGGTAGCCCGCACACGGGTGCCGCAGCCAGCCCTCGGGGTGCCCGTGCCAGCCTGGCGGCCCACTGACCAGACTCCCTGGGCCATCTGCTCGTTCTCTGGCCCCTGATTTTCTCCTCTGTGCAAGGACTATAATGATAGTACCCACCTAGTACCAATAATGGCAGCGCCCAGGGCTTGCTCTGAGTTTTAATCGTACGTGTAAAACCACTCAGCCTAGCTTGTAGCCCAGGCTACAGTAAACACTAGAGAAGGATTAGCTGTTAATCTCACTGTTCCTTTTTACCCATCTGTTTGAAGGAAGCTCTGTGTTCAGAGAAAAACTGGTGCACACTGCAGACTGCCTGATTCTCAAGGATTTCAGCGGTCAAGAAAGAAGACTGAGGGTGACTGGTCCGGCTGCCTTGCCTGACGGGCCTCCCCTGTGATGCCGGGTGCCCTGGGGTGAGCTGGCATCGCACTCAGCACGCAGCTCTGGGCTGCACCGTGCTCTCCGCTGAACGTCTGCTCTGCGCATTTGTCGGCTCTTCCTCAGCACCACAGGAAGAAGATAGCCCTGGTGCTGTCTCCCCTGAAGTGAAGGGTACTCCCCTTACATTCCAGAGGAAGACACCCAGGCCTCTGTGCCAACAAGCCGCCCGCCCCCCTCTGCCAAAGGCTAACCGAGCAGAACGCAGTGTTCCCACGAGCCAGCCTGGCCTTCCTAACCAGACTCAAGCCAGGCTTACTTATTAATACAACGGACCCAAAGGGCCAGGACAGATTCGCACCAGAGAAAGCAGATTCGCAATTATTAATGTTCTGCCTTATGAGTTTATACATGGCTCTTTTTAAAAGTTCCCCCCAAATCACAACTTGATCTGTAATGTTTTAAGTTCATAAATGAATACATACATTTATATATGAACATACATGGCAGATATGCCGAGTTGTTAATTCATCCTGGATAATGGAAGAAGGGTGCTTGCTATGTAATTTCTAAAAAATATTTTAAACCTTTCTCAAAATAATTTTTCAAATGCCTCGGTTGTTTGAATAATTTTCTGCCCTGTTCTTTCCAGAGACCTCTGCGACCTCACCCGAGTAGGAGGGAGGTTCTTTTCCACAACGTTCTCTTGAACTGAGGCCCAGCAGGCTGGACAGCGGCAGCACGTGCAGGAGGGTCCCACACCTCCAGGGGTCGCCAGAAGCTTCACACTGTGTTTCCTGGCGTGGGCACACAGCAGGCAGGGGGCGTAGAATGAACTCTGCTCAGAGGCTGTTGAGGACGTTGCAGATCCAGCCAAAACCCAATCTAATTCTTGACCTGCCACGGCGGGGGCAGGGAGCCAGAAGGGCAGCTCCAGCCCCCAGCCCATCCTCAGCACAGGCTTGGTCCCCAAAGCCCCACTCCCTCCAGCAGGGCCCTGTCTATCTCAGAGAACCCAGCCACTGGCTGGTGAGAACAGAGCATCCTTCCTCAAACCAACAAACCCTATGCTCAAGGAATTACATCCTTCACGTGTCACTGGAGAGGCCTCTGCATCTGCTAAGCGAAGAAATATAAGTTGGTGTTTTTCAAAAAATTGGCATTCCTCTCCATTCGTCCCTTCCCCCAACCCAACATGGGACTTCTTACTTGCCCAGTTGAAACTCCAATTAAGTACCTGTTAAGTGAGTTTCACGACTCTCACAGGTGATCTGGGAATATGGTACAGGCTGGAGTTGCTGACTTGCAACTTGGGCATGGAAAGTCAGGGCTGAGTACCCCCTTTGTTTGTAATCTCTTACCCTTGGCTATTCAACAGCCTATCAGAAAACAGCCCAAAGAGCAGCTCGCTGGAGCCCTGAGGTTAGCCCTGACCCCAGCACCATCCACAGGGGTCTGTACGCGCAGCCCCGACTCAGTGCTGCCCTAAAGGAGCTCATCACATCCCCTGGACCTTCCGTACAGACTCGCCATGTTGAACCAAATTCTGCCAGCATCGCCGAAGATATTGAAGTCAGCACAAGTGCTCCTGGAAAACCATTTATGGTGAAAGTAATGTCTTTGTGATCTCAATCATTCAACAAATGCTGAGTCGACATGTACACCAACCATGGTGCAAAGCATGGGCTTCGGGGCCTGAGAGGAACGCCTACTCCCTGTCACTGAGACGCCCACAAGCAGGGGTACAGAACATGCTCTGGGGATCATGGGGTTCAACACACCTCCACCTGTTTTATGCAAAACTCTCACGGGATTGAAGTACCCACACTGGCATGAGAATAGGTCAAACTCAGGCCCAGCCACTTGATTTACTGATTTTCAAAGGAGTCCCAACACAGCCAATTCTGAGTGGTAGGTGTCCTGCCATTCAAAGCAGTAAGAAAAGCACTGTGCCTGGCATCAGCTAATTATATCACGAAGTCACATTCCCTGAACCCTCCCTCAAGTGAGTGCAGAGGGTAGCTGCCTCAGGGTGCCGTCTTGCTGGGTGGCAGATGGCAGCGAGCCAAGAGCTTACACGTTCACCGTGGCCAACACAGAAAGCAGGTGACCCACACAACACACCTGCCAGACTGCAGATCAGACCATCCCCGGCGTCCACCAGAGCTTCTGCCCATCAAAAAGGAAAAAGAGACAAAAAAAGAAAACCAAAAAACCTGTCTTGCTTATAAGGGGAAGGGGAACAAAGCATCTGAACTTCAACCATTTCTCAATGCTTTCAGGAGATCTCTTTGAAACTGCAGGGCAACTTTCATCTCTCCAATAACCTTGTCTGACCTCACCTGAAATGACTAATGTGATTGCAACAGTTTTACTCTCTGAAGTAGCCCTCTTTCCACCCCCCACTGCGCTGAGGCCTCTACCATCACCATGAGAACTTGGCATTATTTTTAAAGCTAATTACCTTCAGGTTTTGGAGACAGGTGGCATGGCTTTCTGCCCCCTCCCTTCTGCAGAGTAAGGAGAAACTTCTCCAGATGCCTGGCAGGAGAGCCTGCATCCTGGTCCCCGAGATTCTGGGCACCCTTCTCATGGGGGGAGGGGTTCCCATGGTGTCCTGTTCTATGAAGCAGCAGCTGCCGTATGCATCTTGTGGAGGAAAAAGTTTCTTTAAATCTTTATTAATTGCTGTTTGGCTAGATGGGACTGACAGCAAAAGCAACATTCCAAGGTAGTCAACACTAGGATCAGAATAAGACTAGGCACTTGGAAAATCCCCAAAGGATGTATGGGCTGGCACAATATGGGAAAAAAGAGTTTATTTTCAATTTTTTGTTTGTTTGTTTCAAGAGGGGTCGATTTCATTGAGAAAAGAGAGGGCAGTATGATTCCAATAAATCTGTGTTCTAACCATTCTGATCTTTCCTAATCAGGGTTTAAAATTCCAGAACCAAAGTTCTTTTCAAACCCGAGTCAGGCTTAGGTATCCACCTGTAAGAACGGTATATGAGCCAACACCAAAAGGAGGAGATTACATCACCCCTTTCCCCTAGTTCCTCTTTTTGAAATTAGATATGTGTGCTACTGAAGGCAAAACAATGAGCTAGGTCCCAGAGAAAAGTGAGGTGCGGATGGGAGCAGGAGTGCAGAAGGGAGGGGACTACAAAATGTTAAGTACTTGGGGGGGGGGGGGGTAGGCAGAAATAAAAATAGACCAGTAAGGGAAAACTGAATGGAAGAGGTTCGTTTGTTTATTTTAACAGTGTTTGCCATTCCAGGAGGCTTGCTGAAGCTCTTTCTTTCAATGGCTGGCCTTGGACCAGCATTTGAAAAGTCTTAGATCTTTGGAGAGGAAGATTTGGACAACAAAGTTGTTTTATCTGGGAGGGTCACTAGTTTACTCAAGAGTTCCAGGACTTTGGTTTTGATGTTATTACCTTGGCCCGAGTGTCTCTGTCCCAGGCAGTCCTGGCTATATTTACTGACTTAGGAAACAGGGGGACCTGGGAGGGGGCTTCTCTTCGCCCGCCGCGGCCATGCTTCGCTGGATCACCGTGTTACCTGGGCCCCCTGAAGACAAGAGGGACGGCGGCCAGTCAAACATGCTTTAAAGGTCCTATCTCTCGACACTCAGAAGAGGGAAATAACACTTCTCTAACTCACTCCCCAAATAGACGCCGCCGTGGATGTTCTGCCAAGGAGTGATGCGAAAGCGTGTTCCAAAGTGAAATGTAAGCTTGGCGCGGTGCCCAGCCCGCGGCTGGATTCCGCACAGAGCTGGGGGCTGGCGAAGCGAAGGAGCACATTTCTCTCCATGTGACTCTGGGAGCCAGGCAGCCAGAGCAGATTTCTTTGTGTTAATAAAATGTGATATCTAGACTGTACACACAGGCAGCCCTGGGAAAACGTGAGCCAAAGGGAAGGACCCGAGGAAACCCACGGCCCAGGCTGAGGAGGGGCTGCAGCCGCCGGCAGCCTCGACTGCACCGCGGCCGGGCCAGGCAGGTGCGGGACGAGCCGGGAGTCAGAGGTGGAAGGTCGTGCCAGGCGCCTGCGCGAAAGCCGCTTAAACACCAGATAATCTACGGAGGCGCAGCGAGCATGTCCTGAGCAAAGGCTTGCTCTTCCTTGACGGACCAGAGACCAAAGTCCTTCACGGGCACTTTCTCAAGATGTGGAGTTTATCCTGGACTCGAGGCTCCTCCCCCCACAGCTGAGATCACTCCCAGGACGGCAGGAGGTTGGCTCCCGGGTTAGGCTGTGTATGCTCCAGGCTGGCACATGCCTTGCTTCTGTGGGCCACTCCTGCCTCACTGTTAATGTGGCCTCGGCCTCCTTTGACCACAGGAGGTAGCCACTGCTCACGGACTCAAGCCTGCGAACCCACATGTTTGGGGGGGCCATGGGTGGGGGTTCACAGGGAGGAAAGGGAGGGTTAGGGCCCCTGCTCGCTGAGCCTCTTTCAACACACTAGATCACTTCCTCTCCAGGACTGTCAAAGGTACTGTGCCCTCTAGCCAACTTGATCTCCCCAACTTGGAAGCTACCGGGGGCACAGCCAGAGCCCTGAGGCCCCAGGAGATGTGCTGGAAGTTGCGGGACTTGCCGGGCCTGCAGACTCCTCTGGTTGAAAGGAGTGGAAGGTCCTAGAAGACACTGCCGCTTAGCTCCCTCCCTTGCAGCAGCCCAGCCCTCAGCCTCCCGGAGCACGGGGTATGCAGTCAACCAGAACCAGCTAATTGCAGGGCAGCTGAATTGATGAGCGCCTCCCAGGGCCAGGTGAGCCTTCACCTTGGTTAATCTGCAAACTGGTTAATCGGCCTCAGGATAATTGGAAGTTAATCGTATGCACAGCCCAAGTGCAGTCACTGGAAACGGCAGGAAACCACAGCAGCGGAGGAAGTCAGGTCCACGTTCAGTGAACCTGTCGCTTCTCCAGACAGTGTTCAACCTCGAGCCCACTTCACGCGTGGCCCCATTCATTCCTGCAACTGACCCTTGTTACACAGCGACCCTGGTTCCTGGGAGCACACAGTAAGTGCTCAATAAGTTGCAGTTATTATTAATCCTTTAGTGTGGTCGAGGTGGTCGACCCTGTGGTCCCAGGTGGCTCTAGTGGTAAAGAACCTGCCTGCCAATGCAGGAGACATAAGAGATGCAGGTTTGATCCCTGAGTAGGGAAGGTCCCCTGGAGGAGGGCATAGCAACCCACTCCAGTATTCTTGCCTAGAGGATTCCCATGGACAGAGGAGCCTGGTGGGCCACAAAGAGTCGGACACGACTGAAGTGACTTAGCACGCACACAAAGCATGCATAGTGTGGCTGATGGGTTTAAAGTTAGGAAGTTAGGTCTCCAAGACATTTGGCTGGGGGAAGCACACTGGGGGAGCTGCAAAAATCACTCTACTCTCTCCCCTGAGTGTGCTTTACAAAAAGGAAAATCTGAAGAGTTTAAACACCGCTAGGAAAGCATATCAAGAGCATAAAAACATCCAGCACATTCCGAAGGGGAAGAGAAGTAAACTTCAGAACTGCTAACACGGATACCTGAGGGTCATCCTCAAACCTACACAGGTTGGTAAATTCTCCATCTTTCAGGTAACAGAATTTGTGTTTTCAACGTCAAGAATCACAGTGTGCAGCGTCCCGAGGGCCCAGCCTCCGGATCCTTCCGAGGGCGGCGTTTCCTGGGTTTCTGCCGCCGCGGTCCACCGGCCGGTGCTCCGACGGCCCGTGCTCCGCCGTGCGTGGCTGCCTCTGGAGGCGGCGAGCGCCCCGGTCTGCGCGCCGAAGTTTCCATGGGAATCTGATGGCGACCGCTGGAATGACAACTTCCTTCCACCCTCGACGCCAGTCCAGTGACCATGGTACAGAATCGACAGATTTCCCTTCTTCCATCCTGAGACACTAACCGGAGGAAGCCTCCTGCTGAGAGCGGGCCAGTACCTGCCAGGGACTTGGATAAGCACTTTCCCAGGACGCCGGGAGCAGCACTGGCCCGAGCCCTTGACCTTCTGCCCACTGCAGGGACAAGTCCTGAAGGATCCTCCCAACCCGCTCCGTCGGGACAGCAAAGACCCGGCACAAATAAGGTCCTACCTCTGCTGGGGGCAGACATCCCTAATCCATCAAAGAGCTCTTTCCACTGAGCCCAGACCAAGTTTCAGGCTTTCAAGACATTCCAGGCACCTCCTAATCCATCAGAAGCAGCTGGGATGAAACTGGCTGCATGGGAAGTTCCTTCCATTGGAAACCCGGCCACCCAGAGGGGCAGGCCAGGGCACAGCAGGCCGCGGCCCTCCAGAGAAGCTCCATCAGAGCTAGCTGTGGGCCTTGGGGTTTTCCTGCTTCTCTTTTTAAAAAATTGTTTCTCTGGCTAATAAACCACCACTAAAAAAAAAAACCCTCTAACCCTTGGAGCAGTGATTTCAGCCAGAAAACTTGCTTTCAGGGTTACTCTGGAATGCTGAACACCAGAGAGAAGTCAGTAGTTCCCATTCAGAACGGGCTGAAGACCAAGTTTTAGGAAGCAATGAGCTTTAATGCTGTGCCTTTCCCCCCTCAATGGTGTCAAATAGCTTTTGCTTTTCAGTTTTACTCTTTGAATGCTGTCATCCTTTATGAGTAGCAGAACATCAGACTCTCAATCTACTGACCAGCTTAGGAGTGGTACCATCACCCTAAGAAAATTTACATTTTTTGCACCAGAAGTTGAATATTAGTCTTTCAGTTCATAATAGCCTTATAATACTGGGTCATGGAGCTTAAAATAGCACCCGTGTCTGATAGATAAGAAAACTGAGGCCTTCAGAGATTCAATGACCTGTCCAGAGACACACCACCCATTGATGCAAACCAGACCCAGAACCTCGACTGTGTGTGTGTGCGAACTCACTCCAGTCGTGTCTGACTCTCTGCGACCCTATGGACTGTAGCCCACCAGGCTCCCCTGTCCATGGAGTTCTCCAGGCAAGAATATTGGAGTGGGTTGCCATGCCCTTCTCCAGGAGATCTTCCCAACTCAGGAATCAAACCTGTGTCTCTTATGTCTCCTGCATTGGCAAGTGGCTTCTTTACCACTAGTGCCATCTGGGAAGCCAGACCCTAGATTAGCTGATTCCAAACTCAGTGTTTTATAAATGGCCTGCCCTGCAATTATTGCTATGTATTTTCCCCTTTGCCATTTAAAACCCAATGGAGATAATAACACTAGCACAACTTATACTTCAATTTGAATTTAATTTGCTCAGTTTTCTAATTGGCTGTCTTATATTTATTTGTAAGTTAGAAAAACATAGATTATTCCCATCTTACAAATGAAGAGGTGAAACCAAGAGAGGCTGATAAACCAAGAGAGGGTAGTCTTGGCACAGCTGAGACCAGACACTAGATCTGTTAGTGTATCTAAAGAAGCACCACAGGCTTGCAAAGACTCAGCCCAGCAACTCAGAAATCTAACAGTGAGCCTCCAGAACTCTGAACTACAAGTTCAAAACATCCTAGAAAGTGGTGTTTAAATACCAGATTCTCACTCTGAGTTAACACTTACTGAGGGACAACTCTCCAGATCTGTTCACTAATTGGCCCATTTAATGTCATTTAACCCTCACAGCATTAATCAAAGCTTGTTATTTCTGCCTTAAAATTATTTAATCCTGATCTCCATGGTTTTTGGCCACTGAGATAGGTCGACATTTATTTTTAAGCGGCTTGTAATCAGAATGGAAAGACAGATGAAGAAAAGAGAAAACGTGCTTTGGCGATGGATCCACAAGAGCCAATGCTCCTGGGAGCAGAGTAAATTCCAGAAACCAATTTCATTTCTAGTATGACCTGATTTCCTACAACCCCTTACACTAAATGCTCAGCACCATCCTGGCCTGAACACATAATGACTATGGCCATGATTTCATATGCGTTTAGTTCATTTAAACTTAGGAGCAGGGTGCCTAGTCTTTTATAAAAGCTCAGAGGTATGTGACTGGAAGTGAAAACAGGCTGAGGGAGCTTTCCCTGAAATCAAACTCGCCTCCCAAGAGGGAAGTCTTGCCTAGTTTGATGATGATGTACTTTGTCATCCTTAAGACAGGACTGCTGTGCCTTGAAAAGGTCTATCCTGCCACACCCATGTGTATAGTACACTCTGCACTGTATCAAGACCCATGCCAAGAAGGCCAGATCGCTAATCCGGCTGAAAGACAAAGTCACATCAGGTTAATCCCAAGTCTTAAATTAATTGACTTCTAGTTCCCCTCTGTGTGAAAACTATTTTCACAAATTTCTTCCAAGTAATTTACTTCTGTTTTTTGGGTTTCCATTCTATTCTGACAGAAGGCTCTATCTGCCCTCTCTGGAGGCACCCTCTGCCATGTTTTTATCTTGCAGGGAGGGTTAAGGAAATGTTTGAGAGTTGTGCACCATGGGAGCAGAAAACTAGGGCTTTTACCATGGAAGCCCATGGTCCCACGTCCTCCGCGCTGCACCCCGCTGTCTCCCAGTCCATGACCCAAAGGTGTCACCAGAAAGGAGGAAGAAGCACCAGTCCCCGATCCTGTAAGACACTGGAAAAGCTGGAGAGCATGCAGAGAAAGAATTGTCCCATTTCCCCCGTTAAGTCTCTCCAGGTCTTCCAGGCCCAGAGTCAGAGGATGGCAAGGTGGGTGGAGACGGAAGACACAGACCTACCCAAGGAAGACAGCATTTATTGTTACAGAACCACAAACAGGGCTGGCGGGGCGTGGGGGCTGGAGAGCTTCTCACTGAGGTCAGTACAGAGGGTGCTCCCAGCTTGGGAGCATCCATCACCCTTTCTTCCCTACAAGAGGCAGAGAGCGTGGCTACAGCAATCACTGCTGGCCATGATTGCTCCAGCACAAAACCTGTTCCCGCGATGGAAGTAGGAAAAGAGAAAACTCGTCATTGCAGAACAAATGAAAGTGGTGACGCCTACCATTCAGACTGACTGCTGTTCTGAGTGCTTTCCACAGAGCACCTCGTTCACTCCTCCAGGAAGCACCTGAAGCTGAAGCGGGTGTTCACCATCCCCACTCACAGAGGCGAAAGCAAAGGCAGAAGGGTTAGAGAGCGGGTCAGTCTTGGCTCTAAGATCTAAGCCAGGACGGGAACTGTACCCACACAGTGCTGCCCATCAGTGAGGGGAAAGGAAGAAGGAGAGGAGTCTGCTCCAGCGGGTGATGAGTTCATGTGGAAAATCCTTGCATGGCATCCTTTTTGATGGGATGAAAACGAACAAAAGTGCTCTTTTGGTTCCATGCACTTGTATGAAAATTTAAGCTCAAAAGAGGAAACTTTAGTAGATGGGGACAAGGTGGGGGAGGGCAGACACAGACAAACTGCCACAACTTGGTGGTCACACTAATCTGAATTACTGACGCAGCTGAATGAGAGAAATTCCTTCACTCCTTGCTGATACATGCTGTGGTTAAGAACATCAATGTACAGACACAGAGAAGGCCTTTAAAGCCTGTTTAGTACTCAAATAAGTTCAATGTGCCTTCTAAAATTCTATTTGCATAATTAATGTTTTTGGTAATATCTTTACAAAGAACACAAAGATACAGATTTCAGTTTGATCAATGCAAGATCAAATGATCACAAAATGTGAATCAATGCAATGTTATTCCCAAGTAAGCTTGAGGGTAAAAAGAGAAATAAGTAGAATGTAAGTAAACTCAAATTGCTTCTTTACACTTAATTTTTATAATACTGAAACTTCCTTTTACTTTTAAACATCTAAGGAATCCAATAACTAAATATCACTAGGAGACCTGATATGTCTGGATTAATTTCATTTACAATGCTAAACTATTTTTGACCTGAATATAAATATCATTTTAAAATTCATTCAGGTGTTACTGGTCATTTGAAATAAACATACTTTAGATTCTATGAGGGAAAAAAACACACAACTTCCCTGGAAAACAAGTTAATAAAAAGAAATCAATTGTGATGAAATGAATTCTACCAAATCCCTATGAAGTTAGTTCTACAAATTTTCCTTTTCCTATCCTCAGAAACTCTATCAAGGCTTTATTTCTATCTTTACATTTTATATTATTTACTCTTTCTTCTATAAATCTTTCAGTGGCATTTGGCCTCTAAAAGCAATGTTATTCGAACTGGATATGAGATCTCCATCCTATTTTAAAAGTTCTCTCTAGTAAAAGCCTCCATAATCTCCTTCCGTGATACTAACTAAGCCCACAGCACAATAAATCCATTCTAAAGTGAACTAAGTCTTCTGATCAATCCTTTGGGCAGACCAGAGTTTGACTCTGCCACCCTCCCTAGAATAACTCTTCCTGTCTTGGGGTATTGAAGTATCTGTTCTGGGTAATCTGATGACTGCCTATCTAGATGATCTTGTTCATCTGGTTTACAGCCTTGATTCCCATTGGCCAGGGCCTGGTGGCATCCCTCCCCAAACAAACCTTCACTCTGCCTGTTCAATTCAGGAGGCATGTACTGGGCCTGAATGGCCAATCTCACTTAACTCTTTCCATTAAGTGTGAAGACACTTACAGAGCGGCAGCAAAGCTTTCCTTCTCTACTCCACGGCCCAAGCGTGGGTTCCCCAGCAAGGACCTCCCAGCAGACTGCTACCCAGAGCCAATTACAGAAGAAAGCACTGCTGTTTCCCACTCAAGAAGCTTCTGCCAAGGCGCTTATTTCTGCTGATCCATTTATGCAACCCCACTGTCTAAGAGAACATTTTGTCACAGATGATTTAGTATTGCAGCTCCCTGGAGCATCTTTCTGCCAGCAGTGTGCACTCATTGTTTTTAGGAATCCAGGGTCTCCCAGGCAAGATTTGAGACAGAAAGGGGCTTAATTAGCCACAAGTCGTCTCTTATTACAAGATCCCAAATTCCAAAGCATTCTTCCAAAAATCATTAATGAAAAAAAAAAAATCCTAGATTAAACTTCTGAAAACAAAACTTTTAGGAGATCTGTCTGACAATGGAACTGCCATTTTTCAGAACAGACAGTGAGACTGGATTCCCATTATGAGCTGGATGGTTAGGAGCTTGAGACAGTAACAATACTTGTTAAAGTCAGAAAGGAAGGAAAACATTTTTGGGATTTTCATATTAAGTCATGGAGTGTGTATCCACCAGAAGCCAATTTAACAGAAACAAGTACTGTATAGTTTTTCCCCAACAGATGCTTGATTCTGCCAACACTCCTGTAATTGTCTACTGTACATAGTTGGAGGTGAAATTGCACACACAGTTTTGTTTTTTTTTTCCTTAAGTGAACTGACTTGGGTTATGGCAACTCCTCCTGCTTTCTGTAATCTTGGCTTGATCTCAGAGAACACTTCAGGGGTACCTGAGCGAGCTACTTCACGCAGGTGCCGTTCAGCAGCCCCCTTCCCTCCCCCAAGAGTCCGTCTGCTCCCACAAAGTCCTTTTCCTCCAGCAGCAATTCAGCACAACCCCCACCCCACCCCCAGCCACCTGATCTCTGCATGGCATGCAATTAATTCCGGTTTTCGGGGGAGAAGAGAGCCACAGACACAAGGTCAGGACTCAAGAATACACAACTGTAATAAGGATTCTTTTGTCTCTCAGGAGTAAAATCACTAAGCTGGCCAAACACTCGCCTAAGTGTTTTAACCTGATATTACTGCTGCAGGTAATCCTTATAATCAAGTACTACTTGTATCACTGGAGCCTTCCCTCCCTCTCTCTCACAATCACACATACACATACACCAAAAGGCACAAAACCCACACTCACAGAAAAAGGTTTAACATATTTGTTTGCAAACCCAGTAAGCTTTATAATATAGAGGCATTTTAAAGTCATGAATGTTAACGGATTGGGTTTATTAAAATCTATTTTTATGCTTCTGTGAGATCAGGCCCACTTTTGGACTTTTTTAAAATTCTAAACTGTTCACATCCCTCAAACTCTTTTCTTGTCAAAGAGGGTTTCCCCCAATCACCAAAATTATGGGCTTTATAAGTGAAACTTAAACCCTGTGTTTTTGAATTACTTTCTCTAGATCATTAGAACATTGTGTTTTGAAAAGCTGTTTGATGTTCAAGGAAGAGTGTTTATTTTCCAAACAACAAAAATACGGAAGTGGAAGTCCCGGTTTGCCAGAGGAAACTGTTGTGAAGTATCTAAAAATGTTTCAAATCCAACCTTGAACCCAAGAGGGAACATCCACATGCCACTTCCCCGCTCAGAAACCTTCAATGGCTCCCCCCTGCCTCCTGGACCAGGTTCAAGCTCAGGAGCCTGGCGTTTACAAAGCTGCCAGCCTGGCTGGCACCTGCCTCTGCAGACTCATATTCCTGCCTCCTTCATGTGAGTTTTCTGCACCAGCTGAACAGGATCGACACCCTGCTCCCTGGACACCCATGGACATTCCCACCTCCATGCTCCACCACCCCATTGCTGCTCTCCATCTCTGCTCCTCCAGCACCAGGAGACCCGGGAAGGCCTGACTCCTTAAGAAGCATCACCCCCAGGCAGCGGCTGCTTCCCTGAGATCTGGCAGCCCTGACGGATGGCACTGCCCCCACATTAATTTTCAGAGGTTTTACTCATTTTCAGGCTCTTTCCCCCTCCTCTTTCAGTAGATATTGGAGGCCTCTGTGGACTCAGCTTTTGGTCTGGAACATGCTAGCTTGTTCTGTCACTCATTGTTTCACCTAAATGTTCCATCTTCCCTACTGAACTCCCATCTCCTTGAGACCAGCAGTCCAATCATACCCTTGTCTGTCTTCCCCGGGGGAAACACAAATCCACAGCTGATGCTATTGCTGGGGATCATCCACGTGCCCCCAGCTCTGACAGCTTCCTCTGTTGCCCTCTCGTCTTTCTAGTGTTGACAAGAGGAAAGTGACAGGACTGATTGGGGTCAGGACTGGCTTATTATGGGAGGCGCCATGGGTCAGGGTTGGCTTACTATGGGAGGCGCCGTGGGTCAGGATTGGCTTATTATGGGAGGCGCCATGCTGGCCTTCATGGACATCAGAAACCTCACATCAACCCAACAAAGATGTTACTTTGCAGATAAGAAGATAAGTGTGTGGAAAGAGTCAAGATTTCTCCATTAAAGGACCTCTGGGGGGGAGGCGGAATCATTCTGGAATGCTTTTGGAAAGTCCTGCTTGTAAGCAGGAGGATGGACTAGACTTTCCTCCTTTCCTGGCGCCCTAACATGCCTGTATGGTTTCTTTACCCCTGAGTTCACTGTATTTCCTTCAAGTGGGATTCTTGCCTATTCATAAAAATTCACAATAGTAACATTGACTGATTGATTTGCTAGCCATATGTGTCACGGAGAAATCATCTACTCAAGAACTTCTTTGGGCCACGTTTTGCTCATCTGATTTTCTTTTAATCTCATGAGCAAGGAGGACTGAATAACGGCTACAGTTAGCGATACAAGGTTAATTAAAACTCAGAGGTGAAGAAGGGAGTGAGCAAGACTCAGCAGAGAAGCAAAGAAGAAATGCCAACTCCAGAGGCCTTAACTGGCCGGGAAGGGAGAGGTATGGAGACTCCCCAGGAACCCAGCGAGAGATGAGGTCCTACTATGAGAGATGAGACGAGACGGGAATGAGGACGCCCTCAGAGCAGCTGTGACTGGGCGTTTGCTGTGGGCCCGTCACCGTGCCAAGTCTTCTCCAGCAGTCCTTCAACAACCCTAGGAGGCACGTCCAAGGATTTCTCCGAAGTTCCAGATGGAAAATACAAAGCTCACACCGTTTAAGGGACATGTCCAAGAGCATGGGCGAGCATGGCAGGGACGGGACTGACACCAGGTGTGCTTGTTTGTGGGATCCTGTGCCCGACAAGAGTGACACGCTGCCTGGATGACCCACGTATCAAACACAGGTCATCCTGATTTTGGACATCTGAACGGTGAGCCAGCAAGCACCTATGTTGGAAGCACATTTCAGTTTATTCCAAAACAGTAGTTGAGTGGTTTCCGGTTAAGACATGTGCTGGGGGCACACCAAACAGTATAATAAAGTGGATATGACCTGGCCCCAATATTCTCGGCCCTTCCCATCACAGAACCAAATGCAGGCCCTGCACCGCCCCGTCCCTCTCTCGTTTATTCTCTTCCAAAGCTTTTTCAGTCTTAATGCTTCCACTGCCACCCTCCCGCTTCCCTCCATCTTCACTGCTGAGACATAAAAAATGATTCCTGGGTACAAGTGATTAGTGCTGGTTGGCGGGGAGGCTTCTGCGAAACCCAGTCCATCACTGTTGTCTCTCACCCTCTGGCTCTCTGCTCCGGGATGTTATCTCAGCCCCCTCCTTCCCACCTCCCCCGACCCGTTCTTCTGCTCTACCTAGTTCTGTCTTTACACTGCTATTTTTCTCATCTGGTAGACACCGGGTTGAACTGAAGAGCCTCTGCCAAGCTCCTTGGCAGGAGCTGGCCTGCAGGAAGCCTGCCCACCGCAGCAGCGCAGAGCAGACAGTGCCTCTGGGCAGCTGGGCACTTGGGGTCTGGCTAGGACGTGGGGCAGAGCAGGCTTCCCTGGCATGGGAACGGCCCTCCAGAGCGCGGCCTTCTCGTGCCAGGGTCAGGGTCAGGATTACGATCGCTCGCTGCACTCGCGGCGGCATGCCTGGGAAGGGAAGAGAGGGTGGGGGCAGGGGGTGGCAGGCGGCCAGCTCGCCACCCAGGCCGGGCGAGCTCTGTGAGGCACAGCCACGTGCCCGGGGCAGGCAGCCAGGGTCGCTGGGGCTCATGCAGGAGGGAGCTGGGGGCTGGGCACCCGGCAAGTGGCCGTGACTACACTGGAGGACATGAGGTGCGAACCCAGAAACTGCTGGGGTAACGTCAGGGAAGTGGCTCGTTCTAATCCAGAATGAGGCCGAAAAGTCAAGCAGCCTCCAGGGTATAGGGCCCGCGGAGGGTGGGGGGCAGTGGGGCCGGAACCACAAACACCCCATGTCCTAGTTTTGCAGAGGGAAGGGCGCTGGATGAAACACATCCCTAAATGGAGAATGGGGTTGGGAATAAGCCATTCCTTTCCCTGCTGGCAAGCCACGACATCCCTCCAGCTCCAAGCTCTGAGGAGGCCTGTGTCACACAGCCTGCTAACACCCCATGGGAGGGTGACTGTTTCCAGTGTCCATTCTCCCAATGGGAACACCAAGGCTTAAAGAGGTCAGGAAATGGACCCAAAGTTACACAGCAAGCCAGCGTACGTCCAGGCTGTGAACCCAAGTCCCTGGGCCCAGAGCTGATGCTTGTAAGCACCTAGTCACCCTCACTCTGCACCCCTGTCCAGAAACACCTCCTGCCAGAAGGCAAGGATGTGCAGTCCCGGGAATGTTACAGACGGCAAAGCCAAGAGAGCAGGGTGCCCCTGTCCTCTGCAGGGTGTGGTGGAGAAGATGAACTGGAACCAAGAAAAGTCTGCCTGCTTCAAGGACAAAGCTGATGCTCTCCCCTCAAGGCCTCCTTGATCCCGATGAATGGAAAGCATTCCCAAGACACGTGGGGCACAGTGCACCTCAACTCAGAGCACTCCCAACCTGCAGACGTGACGAGCATGTGAGACGGGAAGGTACATGAACTGCACACGTTTAAGGGCAGGGAGAAATCGAAGCTTCGTCTCACGGTGTCAGAAAAGCCCAAAGAACTCTGTTGCTTCAGCAGGACCCCTCGTAATTTCAGGGCCCCCAGCACAGATCTCCCCGACATGACAATCTGGATCCCATGGCGGTCCCTCCCTTCCCCATCAGAACCTCATTACAAGAGCAGGAACAGAGCAGACACAACGCTGATTCCATCCTGCCAAGCTCCAGTGGGGTCTCCCCGACGCCCCCCATCCTGCCAAGCTCCAGTGGGGTCTCCCCGACCCCCCCATCCTGCCAAGCTCCAGTGGGGTCTCCCCGACCCCCCCCCATCCTGCCAAGCTCCAGTGGGGTCTCCCCGACCACCACACCCCTCCATCCTGCAGAGCTCCAGTGGGGTCTCCCCGACCACCCACCCCACCATCCTGCCAAGCTCCAGTGGGGTCTCCCGGACACCACCACCCCCTTCCATCCTGCCAAGCTCCAGTGGGGTCTCCCCAACCACCACACCCCTCCATCCTGCCGAGCTCCAGTGGGGTCTCCCCGACCCCCCCACCCTCACCCTCACCCCGACACGGAAGGGTTTTCACTTTACTCCCTAACCAGCCTCACCACAACCCAGATTGTGCTCAGAACGGGAAAGAGAGGCTTCATAATTCTCAGCTGAATTCAGGTCTAATGGTGGCAGGACACCTCCAAGCTATTCAAAGAAAAACCACCAGAGGAAACAATTTCAATTCTGGCTTTACAAGCATGTGATTTAAAAATAACTCTGCCTTTGTCTGCTATAGATGACTTTCCCTAAAGGGACTGCTGTCCTTAAAGCAATCACTCAATTCTCAGGGCAAACTGATTCTTCTTTTTTCCGTATGCAGCACATACCTCCAGGAAAGCACTCCCGGCATCACCTCTGATAGCATCTGACATGCAAACGTTGAAGTGGTCAGGACTCTCCTGCCATCCCTACAGGCTCAGGGATGGCCAGGAAGCTGCACCTCAAATGCGTGAGAAGCCCCTTCCGATGCCTACTGCATCCAGGAACCACCACTGCTCCTGATTAAGATGTCAGCCCAGAAAGCATAGCAATAACCCCCACTGCCAGAGAAGGCTTCAGCGGATCCCTGGGTTATTTCTTCAAGGAAAATTGCATTCAGATATTTAACTCATTCTTTGAACAGACAGGTAAAAAGAAGAATAATGATGGGTGTATAAAATAGGAGAGGGCTTGGAGAGCAGTCAGGGTAAACAGTAAGAGAATTCACAGGAACACTCACCTTGTCATTCCAAGACACACTTGGGGTAAACCTAGAAATGCATAATTTGTCATCTCTTTCACTTCCCTTCAGCCACACAGGTAGCACTAATGGTACAATGCTACTGAGTATAACTCAAAATATGCATGCTGAGCAGAGAGTAGAAAACAAATATTTAACAAAATTGCTTTGCAATTATCTCCTGATTATCCTGATGTCTTAGTTTTATTAACTAAAAGTGGATAACTATGCTCTTATTAATGTTATATTTCTTCTTGGCAACTTAAGGTCTCCTGACTGCTTCAAAAGTTTTGCCATAATGCATTACAGGAGATATAAGGCATCCATGTGTGTGACAGGATCCTGAATTAAGCCCAGATGTGGCCGTTCAAATCTCAAATTGAGATCAGTAGTTCCGGGGCGGGCTGGGGGTGGGGAGAGAGAGGGGGCGATTTTGCCCTCTGGGGACATTTGGCAGTAACAGGAGACATTTTTACTGGTCACAGGTTGGGGTGGGGAGGGTTTACTGACTTCTACAGAACAGAAGGCAGGGATGCCCTCAAACATCCCACAAAACACAGGCAGCCCCTACAGCAGACTCACCTGAGGAATCTTGCTGCAGACTGAGATTCTACAGTTCCCGGAATGCTCACAGCTACCTCTGTGCTCTTCCCTTCTCAGGATTTGTTTTCCTCATGGGTTACTCGGTATTTCTATTCGGGTCACCACTGTGATTACACAGAATAATGAAGGACTTTCTCCTGTTTCAGGTTTGCCTGTGATATACCACCCATTAACTCCACCTTCCCTAGAATTTTATGTTGCATTATCACCTCTGTAAGAGCAGCACTGGGTATTTTATCTGCACTGGGTATTTTAAGAAGAGCTCTAACTTCTTTTCCTTTTTTTGTCAGGAATATCATTGAGTTTAAATGAATTGAAGAGTATTATTTATGAAGTGTGCTTCCGTTGTGAAAAAAAACATATAAGTGAAGAACTTATTTCTAGGTCCCAGTGCCCTCTTTGATCCAAGTGTCTTTAACTCTACAACCTAACAAAATGACAGCCACTGAAAGCAGGAGTCCTTTGTTATGGACTGCAAGTCTGAGTAGGGCATCACAAGTTTCTGAAAGTCGCTGATCAATATTGATTCAAATGACTTTCAAGCTCCAAAATCCCAACTCTTGATTTTTCAGTAGGAACCTAAGGGTGGAGACCCCCCCCCACCAGCATGCCTTTTGGGGGAAAAAAAACCGCAGTATTTCTACCATGGCACACATCCTATGCATGAACAGAAGACTGAGAAATAACTTGTCAACTGAGTGTAAGTGTTAGGCTTAGAACACTGCAAGCCAAAAACTATTGGTCAAAATCTCCCGACACTTCTCTGCAGAACAAAGGGTTACACACAGTACTAGTTACTCTGTGAAGGTCTTTCAGAAGACAGGCATTGGAAGAAGTGATGGAAGCTGACACAAACAGAATAATGATCATAATTGCTCTCATTAAGAAATATCTAGTGCTAGTCGTCTGACCCCTTAGACACATTCTAATTTTCACAATGACCCAATCAAACCAAAATGATACCCTCCTGCACAAAAGGGAAACTGAGGCCCAGAAAGGCTGCAGCACTTTGTCAAGTCCCACTGCTGCAAAGCTGTCCGTCTCATTCTGCAGAGCAGATGACAGAGGCGCAGCTAAGCCTTCTCACCTGGCTTCTGTGCCCTTCCTCCTGACTCTTTTCTCGCTCTGACGGTTATTTATTTTGTGGTCTGTTCCTGGGAGAACGCCCCTGTATGTCCTAAGTAACAGGGGGTCAGGCTCACATGAAAGGGTGTCTCCATAAGCTTCTGTGGCCCCCGGGGGTGGGCAGGGGCTAAGACTTCATGCTGTTCCAGGCAGCACCCTGGAAGCTATAACTCAAAGTGGGTTTCGAAGAAGGGGCCGCAGAGAGACTGAATGGGAGAGCTTTAAGTCCAATACTGGCATTCCGAGGCAGGGGCATTCTCTTCCTCCTCTGCACCGTTTCCTTTCATTTTCATCTCGCGCTGTGTGCCACAGAAACTCTACATGAGCTGAGGACACAGAGATCGGTAGAGATCTCCGGCTCAAGCCTCCCACCGTCCTGCTTTCTGGCCTCCCCGCAGCTAAGTTCCCTGGCTCGGTGACCCTCCCGACGATCTGTCCGCTGCATCTTTGTTCCCAGTTACCTGTGCAAATGAAACAGCTTTTCTTCCTGCGTGTTTTGTACGACAGGGGGCTAAAGACATGGAGACAGAGCGCCCTCACTTGTGTTTACATCTGAGCGTTTGCGGGTGGGTTTTGAAGTACCGGTCATTTCAGGTAACGTTTTTGTGCAATATTTCAACACCATTTAAAGCCAGCCTTGTAGGTTTTGATAAAAGTGGATTACGTGTGGTGAGCAGATGAAAATGAAAAAAAAATAAATAAATAAAAAGAACAATTTGGTAGGAATAGTGAAGAGAAAGACAGGATGTGATGCTGAAGAAGGCTAAGTCATGCTTAAGGTGAGACCTACTTTAAGACTCAGTTTCTCAACTGACAACACAAGCTGAAATGGATGAAAAAGATACCTGCCCCCCACCTCACTCACATCTTGTTCCCCTTCAGCCAAAAAACAATGAATACAGGCAAACCACAGCATGATACAGACAGTCCACCCAAATCATTAGCAAGGCCCTGTTATCTGTGTACTTGGGGAAGGAGGAAAAGAGACGCGGGTGAGTCAGGGGCCTGAATTATCCCAATCATTAACCGCAGGTTGGCATTCCTCAAACTGCAGTCCTTGGATCAGCTGCATTAGAATCCCCACTGGGGCTGGATAAAAAATGCATATTCCAGGCCTCAGCCAGACCTGAAAGGTCAGAATTTCTAGGGGTAGGTTCCATAGAGTCGGCCTTTAGCTGACTCTCTGGGTGATGCGCTCGCTGAAATGGGACAACCACTACTGTGGCTGAAACCCAAGACTCCCCCTTTCGGATGCACCCCTGAGGATCAAGACGTTCATGTCAGCCCCTTCCTCCCCCTTCGCTCCCCTCCTCCCCAGGGGAAGGCAGAACCATCTGGGACTTTACCTGGTCGCATGGGGCTCTGCACACAGTTCGGGGGTGGGATGCCAGGGTGAATGGGTGCGGAGGCCCGACTGCTGAGGTCCATGACGGAAGGGGCCGCTGAGGAGGTCGGCTGCAGCCCAGGAGGGTGGGGGCTGTGGTCATGCTGAGACGGGCTGGGGGGAATGCCATTTTCCGACAAAAACTCCTCCAGGTCCATGTATTCCAACTGGAAGGTATCTCCGTCATAGGGAAGGGTTTTGTCCCATAAGGTGGGCCCCAAGAATGCTGACTGGGGGACCGTTGGGCTATTACTCTCATCATCCAGCTTCTTTTCCTTGTCTTTATCCTTACTATATGCTGCAAAACAAGGGAAAATATTGGAGTTTAAAAGAGACAGTGAAAAAGTCTCACTTTTTTTTTATCACTCCTCTTTGGCTTCTGCTACAAAACTACTTTCCACACGTACCGGGGCTGTTCTCTGGCTGCTGCTTCTTGTGGCTCTAGAGTTAAAAGTTCAGGCAGGACATGGATCTCTGCCTGTTTTTCGACATCTTCCTATTTACTTTGGAAAGAAAGCACTAGTGCTCGGGACAGGGATAGAGACTGATCTAGGATATAAACAAGACAGCACAGCCCTCAGTGCATTATTTAAGGAGACAAATAATAATTTAAATCTACAGTGGGAAAATAACACCTGCAATTACATACAACTGCTGTGATTTTTAAGAAAACAGCCAATAACTAGGCATAATTTATCTTCTAGGAAATTCATTACAGTGACAATATGAGGTCATTCAGATTTAGAAAGCCAGTGTATTAGTAATGCTAATTTTGGTAAAGCAGGGACTCTCTGCCCTTCTTTGATACCCCGTATTGAGCACCTACTAACATACCTGGTTCTTTTATATGTTTCTCCCCCAAAAAATCTCATAATAAACTTGCAAATAGTGACAACTTCCATTCACAATGAAGACACAGAGGCTCTGAGGATTATGGGAGCTTAACCAATGGATCACATCCTAGAGAGGAAAGCTGAGAACTTCCCAGCCCACATGTGTTTGCTTCTAAAGCCACTGGGGTACACTGTATTTTACAAAAGGAGTTTCTTGTTTTGGTGTGGTTTAAAATACAAAAGTGTTTTCTTCCTCCTCTTCCCCAAACACTTAGGTATGATCGAACTCGAAAATTACACCTGTATGGAACCTGTCAAGAGCACAGTTACCAGAAAAGGTGGTTCCTCTGAGCATCTATGATGGAGATGTACAGCTATTTTCTACCTGCAAGAATCCCTCACCCCATTAGGTCCTTAACCAGCGCTCTGGATTTGGACAAGTCTGCTAGTCCTCAAGTGCGGGTGAAATCTGTGATTAAGCAATTTAGCTTCTGACTTTCTTCCTCACAGAAACACAGCCTCCATGCCATCCCTTCTAATCCTCTACAGTCTCATCTCCCAAGAATCTGACTTCGAAACTCCCACAGATGCAAAAGACTGCAGGCAGCACCTTCCTCCCAAGTGCCCCTCCTTAAAGGGGATTTAAGAGGGAAGCTCCGTTCTGCAGACTGGGAACCAAACCCCTCAGCTCTTGCAATGCAACAGGTTGTCCTAGGAAAGAAAAATGCGCATATGACCCAGCTGCTTGCAGTCAAAGGATCTTTTAAGACTTTACACTCCTGAGCCGCAGGGCTCACCTCACCGTTCACATTTGCTTCTGGGATACCTATGGCAGGAAACCCCCCAGCCCAAACGACAAATCCCTGGCGGCACCAACTGGATCCGGCGCCTCCTCGCAGGAACCCTCCGGGCCTGCCCCAGCCAGGGTTGCCCGGGGAAGGTTTGGGACTTACCCAGAAAGGGCTCAGGCCAGAGAAGGCTCCGGTGCGGTTACACGTGAGCCTGCCTGGCTCTCCCCTCCTACCGGGAAAGTGCGCGGCGAAGGGGGCCAGGGGCGTGCGCGGCACCCCGCCCAGGGACCACTCCCCCAGCCCACCCCAGCCCCCATCTCCCGGCCTGAAGCACCCAGCCCGGGACACCGGGCGTCTCCGCTGTCGCCTCGGGAGCTCCAAACGCTAAAACTAAGAGCTGTGATCAGCACGATCGCAAATACACCGGCTCCGCGGTGCGACCCCTGACTCGAGCCCCCGCCCGCTTGGAGCCCGGCCCTGGGGTTCACTCCCGGGCACGCGGGGCGCCCCTCGCCCCTGCGCTGGCGCTGGCGCTTTCGCTCCGCGTGTGGATGCACCTCGACCTCGGGGACGCCGACCTGTCAACTTCTGTCTCCCACCTGCGCCGCCCGAGAGGACCCGCAAGGCCCGGCTGGGGCCCCGGCGCTCAACTAGCAACACGGAATGTCCCCACGACAGAACCGTCCCCTCCCTTTGTCGGGGGAGGAGGGGTGGGGCGATAGGTGAGCACCTCAATTTCATTCAAGCGGGGCCGGGGTGCCGGGAGTGGGGGAGCGGGGGATGCTCCGGGGGTGCCCAGCGGGGCAGCCAGCAGGGCAGCGCTCACCGTCTTCGTGATGAAGGGGGAGCTTCAGCGGGTTCTCCAGCAAGGACCTGAGCACGCCGTAGGGAGGCGGGATAAAGGTGGGGTTCAGGGGAAGCGGTCGGGACATTTTCTCCATCGCGATGCACTCAATTTTTTTTTCTTTAAAAAAAAAACACACAAAAAAAACCACTCCAGCCTCCCCTCAAAATGTTGCTGAGCTTTTTCCTCCGTCCTTTGCCAAAAGTACTAGCTTTCAAGGCGGTGGAGACAAGAGAAGAAAAAGAAAAAAAAAAATTACTTATGTCTTTATAAATACATCTGCATAAAAACACAAAACCAAAAGAACTTTCGGCTCCCAGCGCAGACGACCCTCGGGGAGCGCGCCAAGTGCCCGCGGGCTCCTCCGCGGCGGGCGGGATGCTCTCACCTGCCTCGAACCTCTCTTCATGCACAACGCTCAAAATTGCGAAAAAGAAAGGAAAAACATGCAGAGCGCTGCAGAAGGCGGAGAGCCCGCACCGCCCCGGCGCGAGCGCGAGCGCGAGGCCGCGCGCCCCGCCCCGCCCCTCCCGCGCCGCGGCCGCTGCCCCCCGCGCCGGCGGCCCCGCAGCGCCCGGCCCAGCGCAGCGCCCGGCCCAGCGCAGCCGGCCGCCCATGTGCCGCGGCCGGCCGGGAGTGACGTCAGCGCCCGCCCCTCGCGCCCAGCGGCGTTCGGGGGCGGGCCCCGAGGCTCCGCCCACTGAGGCCCCGCCCACAAGCTCCGCCCCCGCCGCGAGTGTAGCGTCGCCGCGCGCGCCGACTTTCCGGAGCCTTGTGGTGCCGGCGGGCGGCGAAGGGCGTCAGGACACCAGGTCTCCCCGCTGCGGGCCGTGGGCCTGCGCTGAGGAGCGAACTTTTTCACAGTAAGAAGACGAATGAGAAATGTACCTCTTTAGTTTTCCACCTGGGGATAATTTAGGGCGTTTGAAAAATCACTCCCAGAGTGATTAGGGAGCAGCCAGTTTCGGCAATGACTGCTTTAGGATCTTTAGGGTCCAATCGAGGGTACTCTTCTAAATATTCCCCCCGGCCCCAGCCAAGTTTAGCTCCCGTTCTCTTGTCCCGCTCCCACAACCCCAGAAAAATAAGGACTTGCTAGAAGTTCAAATGAGACATAATAAAAACCAGAGAGGGAACCACAGAGAAGCGCTGTGAACTGTTTCCAGAGCTTTCAAGGCAATGTTAATAGGGATACACTCTGGCCTGAAGTTGAGTGAGGGCAGGAGAGACACACACACCGAATGGTATTTCAGGAATATTTGCTCTAAAAGAACGCAGATGACTGTGCCTGGGTTACAAAGTCTGCATGGTATTTAAAATGATTTTGTAAAAATTTCCCCAAAGTAACATAACTGTTCAAGGCCACCACAGCAGCTGCAGGTTCGTGCTTGGCCAGTTTGCCACCAGACAGGGGTGATCGCTGAGTACTGTGTGCAGCTGGGTGTGGCTTGGCTGGTAGCGCTGGCATCCAGGCCTGGGGAGCTCCCCACCCCCAACACACAGGCATCTGGGTCTTCCTCACCCTCCCTTCCCATATCTCCTCACTAAGATTAGGGTACCGTCATCTCCGGAAAAGTTTGCAAGAGTGAATGGGCACAAATTAATACAAGCTTGCAATAAGACAGAATGGTCTTTGTAAACACTACCTCTGGCTAAGAGTGGGCAGTGATTGCTATATTTAAAATGGATAACCAACAAGGACCTCCTGTATAGCACAGGGAACTCTGCTCAATGTTATGTGGCAGCTTGGACGGGAGGGGAGTTTGCTGGAGAATGGATACACCTATGTGTATGGCCGAGTCCCTTCACTAGTCACCTGAAACTATCACATTGTTAATCAGCTATTCCCCAACCCAAAATAAAAAGGTTTTGTTTTTTTGTTAAAGACTACCTCTGGGGGGTGGAAATTCTTGGTGGTCCTTCCTTGGAGCCCCTGATGGCAATTGGATGACAGGAGACCAGGTGTAGGGTGCCCTTGGCAGGGTGGCTTCTGGTGAGTGCCTTTCCCTCTCTGAGCCACAGATTCCTCCTCATTGGGCATATGATCAAGTGACCTCTACATTTTTCCTCATTTGAAAATTATGAGGAAAGATAGGTGAGATAGTGCTAGAGTGTTTCAGACTTCAACCAAATTCCAAAAACGTCAGGCTTTAAGCTAATGTCACATATATGTATCGAGCACCAGCTGTATGCCAGGGACCTATAGATGAGTAAGACATAGTTCTAACCCTCAAAAAAGTTTAGAGCCTGGCATATATGCACATTACAATATAGTTTTAAAGGAGCAAAAATGGGTAGATAGAGATGACATCTCCAAACAATCACTCAAAAATCTATTGCCTTCAAAGAATAACTGTTTTATTTTTTCTCCTCATCCTGCAATCTGGACTAGACTCATCTGGTACACTGAAATGGCCAGCCTTCTCTTCCTCTACATGAAGTGTTAAGGCTTGTCTGCTTTCACGTGGCCTTTGTGTGGTCTTTCCAGCCCTGTAGTCTGACTTCTTACATGACAGCTCAGGGCTGCCAAGAGCCAGCCATCTAAGATAAGCCCCAATCTGCAGCACTTGTTAAGATTTTGCTTGCTAATGTTCCACTGGTCAAAGTCAGACATGTAGTCAAATCTCAAGTCAGTGTGAGAAGAGACCATACAGGGGCATGCAAGTTGGGTGCCATAGTTCATTAGGAGGTCCCCAAAGTAAGAGTCTACCAAGTTATTTTATCTTAAATAAAGGCAAATAAGATTAGAGAATTTATCAAATATCATTATATCAAGATCTTCTGACCGTAAGTCCATCATGTCATTGGATGAATATATGTCCACTCAGTCATTCATTCAGTACTAGTTCAGAACAACTTGTATAAAGCTCTGGGTGCCAGGTGAAGATGTCAGACCAGAGGGATCAGGTCAGATGGCAACTTAGAGACTGGCTGGTGATATGCCATATGTAACCAATGTGAAAAGTGATGGTCTATGAGAAACATGGGCTTCCCAGGTGGCGCTACTGGTAAAGAATCCACCTACCAATGCAGGAGACATAAGAAATGCAGGTTTGATTCCTGGATTGGGAAAATCTCCTTGAGGAGGGCATAGTAACCCACTCCAGTATTCTTGCCTGGAGAATCCCATGGACAGAGGAGCCTGGTGGTTTATGGTCCATAGGATCAGAAAGAGTCGGACACCACTGAAGCGACTTAGCACACACGCACATGAGGAACACAGAAAGAATACAAGACAGGCCTGGAGACTAAAGATAAGGGAAGGGAACCAGCAAGCTTTCTCAAAACAAGACATTAAGAATGCATAGTATTTGGGGAATTCCCTGGTGATCAAGGAGGTATGGGTTCAATCCCTAACCAGGGAGCTAAGATTCCACAGGCCTCCTGGCCAAAAAATCCAAAACCGTGAAATAGAAGCAATATTGTAACAAATTCAATAAAGACTTTTAAAATGTGCTGTGCTGTGCTTAGTCACTCAGTTGTGTCCAACTCTTTGCAACCCCATGGACTGTAGCCCGCCAGGCTCCTCTGTCCATGGGATTCTCCAGGCAAGAATACTGGAGTGGGCGGCCATGCTCTCCTCCAGAGGACCTTTACAACCCAGGGATCGAACCCAGGTCTCCCGCATTGCAGGCGGATTCTTTACCATCTGAGCCATCAGGAAAGCCCAACTTTAAAAATGGTCCACATCAAAAATAAATAAATAAAGAGAATGCATAGTATTTGTACATGTGGACATCAGGGCTGCAGATAGGAAAAAGGGAATTCCAGAAAGGAATGAGATTGGTCAAGATATGGAGAAAAGCAATTGACAACTTGTGAATGTGTTTTCATTTCTTTTGGATAAACAAATAGGAGTGCAATTGGTTTCATTGGAAGGATACATGTTTTACTTTATGAGAAACTGCCAAACAACTTCCTAAAGTAGGTGACTTATTCTGCATTTCCAGCAGCAGTTGAGAATCCTGATTACTCTGAGTTCTTACTGAAATTTACCTCTGTCAGTTGTAAAATATTTAGCCATTAAAGTGAATGAATGTCTCATTGTGCTTTTAATTTGAATTTTCTTGATGACAATGTTAAGCACATTGTCATGTGCATATCAATCATTTGTATATTTTTCTGTGCAAACTGCCCAAGTCCCTTGCCCAATTTAAAATTAGGTTGTTTGTCTTTTTTATTATTGAATTTTAGGAGTTCTTTATACGCTTTGGATAACAGGTCCTTTGGCAGATACATGTGTTTCCGTCCACTCTGTGGCTTTCCTATTAATTTTCTTGACGTTGCCTTTCCATGAGCAAAGATTCATGGACTTATGGAACTTTAATTTAATGAAGTTCAATTTATTAAAAAATTGTTCATGGCTATTACTTTTGGTGAACTAAGAATCCTGAGTTTTGGAGATATTTTCTTCTAAAGCTTTCATAGTTTAAACTTTTCCTTTTAAGTCAATGACCCATCTCAAATTAAATTTTGTGGCTAGCACTGAGAAGTTGAGGCACAAAGGTTGAGGCTCTGTTTTTTTTTCTCATGGGAATATTTGATTGTTCTAGCAGCAACTATTGAAAAGAATTTTACTTCCCCCTTGAATCACTTTGGTACATTTATTGAAAATTATTTGACTGTATATTTGTGAGTAATCAAAACCTTTGATCCCCAAGGGAAAATGGATGCTTTATTTCCAAGAACAGAATAATGCTATTTCTAAGTTTCCTGGGCTCTGATTCATATCAAGCAGCAGAACAAAGTTCATCCAAGTTCAAGGCTAAAATGAATGGCTCACTTTGGATGGCTCATTTGGTTTGTTACAAGACCTTCTACAAAGCTGTCCATGTTAAGGTAAATAAGAGCCTAGAGGCAGAGGCATGGCTAATTTGTTTTTTATGTCTAAGAGTAAATAATCAAGTCTATTGAATGCTTTTTGTTACAAACGTGAATATTTTCAGCCCTCCTGTCCTAACCTGCATGTGCTTGGGGGATAAAAAGGTCAAAACTAAACATCTGTTGCATACATCCAAACAAATAAATTCTATAAGGAGAACATTTAACAGGTCAATGGCAACTCTTTAGTTGTTTCTTCAAGTAGGGAAGTATAGCAGAGGCTCCTGGAATATGGAACTGTCCTAAAAATAGAAATGACCGTAGAAGAAGGGTTTCTCAGACAACCTCTTAGCTGTCAGCACAGCCGTGCTCTGCCCTGATGGTGTAGGACTCAGCCTTCTGTCCAGCCAGTGGTTTGCAGCTGGCCTGTCACTTCAGAACTTGGGTGAGACTGAGTGTGGAAGTCTTTCTTGCAGCCTAGTGGGGGCAGATTTGATGCTGCCGCCTTGGCATTGCCCTGCAGGTCTGCAGAAAGGTCTTTGCAGGGTGAGCAGCGTCTGTGTTTCAGGTTCCCAGTGGGCGTGAAAGCTTACTGAGCACACAATGCCTGCCACTGTACCCTACCAGCGGCTGGGAGCCTGGGGTGCTGAGAAGCAGCCACTAGGGTTATAAAAGGCTTTATGTGCCAGCGAGCCAAACCTCTAGATGAACCTGTTTATCTTGTTGCCAGAAAGGGCACTTTATCCAGGGAATTAATTCAGAAGTAAAGACATCACATGGGAGTTGAGCTGGATACGCCTAACCCAGCTCTCCCTCTCTCCTTCCTGAAACCTCTATCCCAGCTAAAACACCAAAGATGGGAAAATTATAATTAATTAGCTTAACTACTAGAGACCCTCAAATCCATTCACTTGGTGCAGGAACATGCAAACCAAAAGCAAACACATGTTTAGCAGGCTAAGCTCTTCTCCAAAGGATGACTCATGTGAAGGACCAGGGCTGGACTTCCTACCCTAGATCTGGGTTCTGGGGTGCTTACTAAATGAAATAATAAGGAGTAGGACAGACAGATACCTATAAGAGGTGGTAAGCCATCTTAGATACACCCATCATTGATAAGTGGATGTTTAATTTCCAAATATATGGGATTTTGTTTAAACTATCTTTAATTCCTTGATATTAATTTCTAAAACAAACAAACAAAAAAACCCAGTAGATGTGGTAAGCCAGGTAGGTGTGGTTTATTGAAATCCAGAGGAAAGCGAAGAAAAATTGTGTTGACAAGAAGGAAAGAACAGATATACAATATGTTGAAAAGGGAGACAGTAGAATAAGGACAGAGTTTGGGGTGAGACATACTTCGGTATCTCCTACTAAAGTAGTAGTTAGAACAACACGAAGAAGGAAAAGGCGCATTTATTGTGTGCTTAACTGTGTTCTGGCACAGCATTAGACACTTAATATATTATCTCATTTTTTACTTGTAACATCAGCATAGGGTGCGAAGCATTGTCACCCCCATTTTACAGATGAGAACAGTGAAGCTCAGAGAAGGTAGTGACCATTGCCATGGTCCTTTGCCTAGCTGGGACATGGAAAACCTGTGAGCTGAAAACAACTCTGCTTGACTCCAAAACATGTGCTCTTAACCTCCATGCAGTAAATGAATGACAGTCATCCATCTAGTAAACTCACTGGGCTTCCCTCTGGTTCAAATTCTTCCTCTGTCCTGTGACCTTGGATAACCTCTCTGATCTCCATTTCCTTTGTGTGAAATAAAAACTAAAGATCAGAGTCACTAGGAGGACTAAATGAGATAACGCACATGGAGGTTCTGGGAAGGGCTGTATATTGTCACCCTGCTTATTTAACGTACATGCAGAGTACATCATGAGAAATGGCAGGCTGGATGAAGCACAAGATTCCTGGGAGAAATATCAATAACCTCAGATATGCAGAAGACACCACCTTTGTGACAGAAAGCAAAGAACTAAAGAGCCTCCTGATGAAAGTGAAAGAGGTGAGTGAAAAAGTTGGCTTAAAATTCAACATTCAGAAAACTAAGATTATGGCATCTGGTCCCATCACTTGATGGCAAATAGATGGGGAAACAAGGGAAACAGTGGCTGACTTTATTTTGGGGGGCTCCAAAATCACTGTTGATGGTGACTGCAGCCATGAAATTAAAAGACGCTTACTCCTTGGAAGGAAAGTTATGACCAACCTAGACAGCATATTAAAAAGCAGAGACGTTACTTTGCCAACAAGGGTCCATCTAGTCAGAACTATGGTTTTTCCAGTAGTCATGTATGGATGTGAGAGTTGGACTATAAAGAAAGCTGAGCACCATAGAATTGATGTATTTGAACTGTGGTGTTGTAGAAGACTCTTGAGAGTCCCTTGGACAGCAAGGAGATCAAATTGGTCCATCCTAAAGGAAATCATTCCTGAATATTCACTGAAAGGACTGATGCTGAAGCTGAAACTCCAATACTTTGGCCACCTGATGTGAAGAGCTGACTCACTTGAAAAGACCCTGATGCTGGGAAAGATTGAAGGTGGGAGGAGAAGGGAACGACAGAGAACAAGATGGATGGCATCACTGACTCGATGGACATGAATTTGAGTAAATTCTGGGATTTGGTGATGGACAGGGAGGCCTGGTGTGCTGCAGTCCATGGGGGTCTCAAAGAGTCAGACACGACTGAGTGACTGAACTGACTGACTGACTGAAACAAATGTGAGAACTTGTTAACTGGATGGGGCACTTTTGCATTTTCTGTTTTTCTGTTCCTTTGCAGGGATGTTCCATTTGTGGATCTACATATCTGTTTATTTGGCCCGTGATATTAGATTCTCCTTTTAATCCAAACACATGTGTCCTTTTCCTTTTTCAGACTTTTCTCGCTTTAGCCAGGGTAGCCACCTTCTATTGCTTCCAGACTCCAAAAGACATATGAGTTTGAAGTTCAATGAAAGAATCCAATAAAGCAGATTCCGAATAGCCTTTCAACCAGACTAGGGAAAATATGTCCATTTCCTGTATCTTACTAAAGGGTGAGGAATAGAAATCTGGGTGTTAATTGTGTATTAGTCACTTAGTCATGTCCTACTCTTTGCGACCCCATAGACTGTAGCCCACCAGAATTCCATAGAATTCCTCTGTCTCTGGAATTGTCCAAGCAAGAATACTGAAGTGGATTGTCATTTCCTTCTCTAGGGGATCTTCCTGACCGAGGGATTGAACCTGGGTCTCCTGCATTGCAGGCAGATTCCTTACCATCTGAGCTATAGGGAAATCCCTATATAGGGTATTAATTAGCACGTGAAAATTATTTCAAATCTAGTCAGTATAACTGAAGTTAGAGATGTTTGAGCTACAGAGGCAAGAACTTGCCATGACTCAGAATCTAGCCTTCAGTTTTCTAGAATCCAGGTTCAGTCAGCCTCAGCAAAATTGACCATTAACCACACTCTATAGTTTCTAAGCTGCGTGTTAGGCTCAAGGGCATGTGTTAGGAACAAGGGCCGTGTTAGGAACAAGGGCATCTCATCACACAGGAATGCAGGTTCCCTCTGTTCATTGCCTCTTCACTCCAAGACAAAATGTGATCCACAGACCTCACCACCATTTTCTATATCCAGATTTTGCACTGGGCAGAGTTTCACGTGGGCCATCTCATAACAAGTGGTCAAACCAATGCCTTTAAGTGGGTGTCTTTGTTGGGACATTGGTAATGGATTCAATTACTAGAGGCCAAGGTAGCTGGTTTTACTCAAACATGTGTCCCAAGCCATGTGTGGCCAGATCAACTTGGCACAGCTTTCTTCTGTAAAGATGCACTGGGCATGCCAGGTGTGTTGAACTTCTAACAATACTTAAAGATTCGTATCAGCTGGATAGTGTGTTTCCTGCCCCGTAGGGACACTCTCCACGGGAGCGTCCTTGCTGAACATGGGGGTAGAGCCAGGCTAGTGAGTTGCATGGCCTTAATGACTGCAGGCAGTGTCAGCTGGGTGCACACGATCTTGCTGAGACTTCCCTCCCATTGCACAGCTGTGAGGATGTGGACACGTCCATCACAGGGGCTCAGAGCCTGGGAGGGAAAAGCAGGAGAAAGGGCCTCGCTTGGCTGAGGTGGCGTTAGGTCTTCTCACACATGGACAGACACATTCTAGGCTCCCTTTATCCCAGCTCATTATGCCTCACAGGCTTCAAATCTGCTGGTCCTTGCTCAGAGCTGGAGGCAACCTTCCTGGCTTTTTGGACACTAATTTTACTAGGCTCCAAGCACAGTTTCCCATCTGTTGGTGCTTTTTTTGTCAGGCAGGGAACATGAAGATTGAGGAGATTCCAGCAGGCCTGCCTTTCTGTTTCTGTAGGTCCTCTTCTCCAGGCACAGAATGCTGATGGATGGAGAAGAGCACTTTGGGACCAAGCACTGTTCTGGATGCTGAGGATTCAAGCTAAGAGGAGAAATGGAAACATGGGGTTCCCTGCAGTCAGCTGGGAAGACAGTCACTTAGCTAGATATGTACATCAGTGTACAGTTGAGAGAGACAAACAGTGTGAAGAGGGAAGTGACTGCCTCTTACTAAAGGGCTTCAGAGAGTGGCCTCAGGAAGGTTTTGTAGGTAGAATTAGGAGTAGATGAGGGAAGTGGGGAGTAGGAGAGGTATGCCGGGTGAAAGGTACACAGGTATAGAATAGCACAGTTGGAACCACAGACTGCTCAGTTTCTAGAATGCCAAGCTCACAAGAAGAGTGATACCAATGATCTTAACCATGGCAATGACTATATGCAGAGCATGGATCAGGCCAGGCTCTGTGCTAAGTACTTTGCATCATCACAGACCATCTTTAAGACAATGCTAGGAGATAGACACTGATACCTTTTTATTGATGAAAATTCTTGGGATGTCATAAGCCAAAGCCACACTGGCTGAGGCGAATATGGGGAGTTTGAGTTGGCTTCACTTTGCCTTCTCGTTGTCTCTGCATTCTCTCTCTGCAAATTGGCCTCTTTCATGCACTGTGTGGCTTCCAGTCATTTAGGAGTTTCATATCTTTGACTTTCCTCCACCAAAGATGGACTAACTCTCTTTCTTGGTTTTGTAGACAGGCTCAGATGGGCCCAGCTTAGATCAGCTGCCCATTCTTGGAGTGGGCAGTGGTGTCCTGTAGTTGATAGGAATGTGACCACCCCAACTGGGACCAAATGGTTAGAGTGGAAGGAAGAGGAAGTCCCAAGAGTGGGAGGTTCTGGGCTGGATGAAGCACAAGCTGGAATCAAGACTGCTGAGAGAAATATCAATAACCTCAGATATGCAGAAGACACCACCTTTGTGACAGAAAGCAAAGAACTAAAGAGCCTCCTGATAAAAGTGAAAGAGGAGAGTGAAAAAGTTGGCTTAAAACTCAACATTCAGAAAACTAAGATCATGGCATCTCATCCCATCACTTCATGGCAAATAGATGGGGAAACAGTGAGAGACTTAATTTGGGGGGCTCCAAAATCACTGTTGATGGTGACTGCAGCCATGAAATTAAAAAGACACTTACTCCTTGGAAGGAAAGTTATGACCAACCTAGACAGCATATTAAAAAGCAGAGACGTTACTTTGCCGACAAAGGTCTGTCTAGTCAAAGCTATGGTTTTTCCAGTAGTCATGTATGGATGTGAGAGTTGGACTATAAAGAAAGCTGAGCACCATAGAATTGATGTATTTGAACTGTGGTGTTGTAGAAGACTCTTGAGAGTCCCTTGGACAGCAAGGAGATCAAATTGGTCCATCCTAAAGGAAATCATTCCTGAATAGTCACTGAAAGGACTGATGCTGAAGCTGAAACTCCAATACTTTGGCCACCTGATGTGAAGAACTGACTCATTTGAAAAGACCCTGATGCTGGGAAAGATTGAAGGTGGGAGGAGAAGGGGACGACAGAGGACAGATGGTTGGATGGCATCACTGGCTCAATGGACATGGGTTTGGGTGGACTCCGGGAGCTTGTGATGGACAGGGAGGCCTGGCGTGCTGTGGTTCATGGGGTTGGAAAGAGTCGGACACGACTTAGCAACTGAACTGAACTGAACTGAATTGAACCATATTCTTCCACCTCTGCCCTCAAGGATAACAGCACGGTCTGTGGCTGTGGAAAGCTTCTTTTGGTGACAGAGTTGGTGATTTTGCCTGTGTTTTGTACTTTTTCAGGTGAGGAGCAGTCAATCGTGGCCTCAAGAGAAGACAAGGACAAGGAGAGGCTTGTGAAAACAAGTTAAATGTACTCACAGGTCCTAGGAACAGGAGGCCCGGCACCCCATGCAGGGCCATGTGGTGAAGCACCAGCGCTGGTCAGGAGGCTTAAGGGGCAGGAGTGAGGGGAGAACCCAGGCCACGGCCTTTAATTTGTGCTGGAAAGGCGAGGCAGGGAAGGGTCCACAGTATACAGCTGGCCAGTTCAGTAATATCAGCTGCAGGCTACAGGGGTGGTCCTATTTGCATAGTGCCCAGGGTAATTAAGGCAAAGTACCATCACCCTGAGGTGATGTTCAGGCCTGAGGTGATGTTCAGGCCTGAGGTGATGTTCAGGCCTGAGGGTGTTCAGGCCAGGTAGAGGGGATGTGGCTCTGGGTTGGTTCATTTGTATATCAGGAGTGTGCTTACAGCCGAGTCCTCTGCTATCTGTAAGAACTGTCTAGCCCCAGGACTGCCCTGATGGTCCAGTGGTTAAGACTCTGTCTTCCCAGTGCAGGGGCCCAAGTTTGATCCCCAATCAGGGAACTAAATCTTGCAGGCTGCCGAGACTCAACACAACCAAATTAATTATTAAAAAAAAAAAAAGAATTGTCCAGCCCCAAAAGGGGTAGGAAGGTTTTTAAGATGTCAAATGTCAAACCATCATAATATGAAGAAAACAGAAACAATATGACCTGGCTGGCACAGTTATCTTGTTCAACCAAGTCAGCTTAGATGCCACCAAACTCAGTAAGTTCCAAATATTTCAGAATCTAATCCTCTTTGCAAAATAACTCTGAATAGTACTCCTCTTTCGTCCTACTCTCAAATGAACCAACCCCTCCCCTGGTTGAATTTCCTCTCCGCCTCTCCCCACTGGTACCAGCTTGCAGGGTCAGCAGGTTAGAAGCTACAGAACCGACCCTTCCATCCTCACTGCCGCTGCCTTGGAAAGCTTGCTGCAGCTCTCACTCTAGGGGAGCCTCCTTACCCACTGCTGCCCCTGAACTTTCCATCTTCACTTCCCGCCTTCACAAAGTAGTGTTCCTCCAAACTTAGGTTCCAAAAGTCTAATTGGGATTTGGCTTCTTTCCTTTCACTGTGAGCCCTCAGTATCCCTACACTACCTGCAGAATGAAACCCACCCTTCTCCTGTAGCAGATGCCCGGCCCCAGTTGGGCACCAGCCTGCAGGCTCCTTCTAGCCCACCCCTCCCCCACCAGCTCCCCCAGCAGGGCAGCCGGCAGCGGCAGCGGGCTGCTCGGGAACAAGACCCAGGAGCTCAAAACCTGGCCATTGTCTCTCAGTTGGCTGATGTGTGGCAAGTCCCTCAACTTCCTAGAGTTTCAGTTTCCCCAGCCATGAGATGAGGGTAGCACTTGTACCCACTTCCCAGGGGAGGGTTAAGCACATTAATACATAAAGGACTGGGGCTAGAGCCTGGCCCAGAGTGTGAGCCAGATGACCACGAGGAGTCCTGCTCTCACAGCTCGCAGGAATGCCTGTCTCAGCCTTCTGGGCTCAGCACAGCTGCCACTGCTTGTTGAAATCTCCCTGATGCCCTCAAGAACACTTCATCCTCCTTTGTGCCCCAGAAACTCTTGGCTTCATGTCCGTCTTCCCCTCTGCTCCTCGAGAGTGTGGTTCTTTTCTCTTGGTATTCGTCACCACACCTAACGCTGTACCCACCACATACCAGTGTGAAAGCATACATATACAGATTTTATGGGGGCAACACCAATATCTGGAGTCATTTGCCTGGGTCATCCAAAGGTGTGGATTAGTTTACCTAACCATTGTTTTCTCTGCTCACATTTCAAGTGTTCCTACTTGCCTCCCTTCAGAGGCGTGGAGAATATCATTTACAGGGCTCAGGAGCTTGGTCCTTCCGCCTCTGCCCATCAGCTTTTACCCACATCTGTGTGTTAGCTGTGTTTGTTATCAAGCTTCCCAGGTTCTCCATTACCTCTCCAGCTTGGTTTCTGCTTACCTGCCGACACCCAGCCTTGACCGTGCAGCTCTCCTTCCTCATTCGTTTCTGCACAATCAGAGAGGTTTCCTGCCCGGTGAGACCAGTTACCAGGTCTCCAGGCCTGTGGCTCCTGTTGCTACTCCGCCAGGGCTTAAGTAATTATATGTCTCCAATAACAGTAATCTGGGCATCTCACGCCTCTGCCTGATAATCCTGGCTTCTGTGCTGAGAAAGTGGAAGGCAGACTTTGGGATTTCCCATTTCATTAAAAAAAATAATAATCTTGAAATATTGAGCCACTTCCATCCCAAAAGTCAGAAGCCACACTCTGCTGTTCTTTAAGTGCAGTTGTCAAGCCGTATACACTAACATTTAGAGGGGTTCATTACAATGTAGATTCCTGGACCTGCTGCTGAGAGTTTTCATTTAGTAATCTCTTGTTGTTGTTTAGTTGTTAAGTCATTTGCACTATGTTTGCATCAAGGTGGATCATTTCCTAGGGCTTCCCAGGTGGAGCTAGTGGGTAAAGAACCTGCCTGCCAATGCAGGAGAGGTAAGAGACTCAGGTTCCATCCCTGGGTCAGGAAGATCCCCTGGAGGAGGGCATGGCAACCCACTCCGGTATTCTTGAGGAGCCTGGTGGGTTACGGTTCATAGGGTCGCAAGGACTCGGACATGACTGAAGCCTCTTAGCACGGCCCAGTTAGTTTCCTAGGGCTGCCCTGACAAACACCACAGATGTGGTGTCTGAAAATGAAAGGAATTTTCCTCTCACAGTTCTGGAGGCCTAAACTGAAGATACTGGTAGCTCAGGGTCCCTGCAAAAGCCCTTCAGGGAGAATCTCTCCTGGCCTCTTCTTGCTGCTGGGGGCTCCGGACATTCTTTGGCTGTGGCTGCATCGCTTCACGTATATCTGCCTTCGCCTCCATATGGCCTTGGCCTCTGATGTGGGTCTCAAATATCCCTCTTATTTCTCTTATAAGGATACCAGTCATGGGTTTTGGAACTCATCCTAAATACAGGAGGCTTTTACCTGGAGATTCTTAAATTAATTTCATCTGCAAAGATGCTATTTCCAAATAAGGTCACATTCACGGGTACTGGGAGGTTAGGACTTGGACATATCTTCCTTTTTTTTAGTTTTGGCTGTGCTGGATCTTCATTGCTGTGTGTGGGCTTTCTCTAGTTGTGATGAGCAGGGGCTACTCTCTAGTTGCGATGTGTGGGCTTCTCATTGTGGTGGCTTCTCTTGTTGCAGAAGCACAGGCTCTAGAGTATAGGCTCAGTAGTTGTGGAACATGGGCTTGGTTGCCCTGAGTCATGTGGAATCTTCCCAGACCAGGGATCGAACCCATGTCCCCTGCATTAGCAGGCAGATTCTTAACCCCTAGACCACCTGGAAAGTTCCTTGACATATCTTCTTGATGGGACCAGAGTCAACCCACTATGGAAAGTTATGCTGATTTATGTGGTTCTGGGATTATACTGTAAAAATGCTACCCTAGGTCCTGGATCAGTTTTAGAGCTTATCTTTGTACTAGTCTTCATGATAATCTAGACAGTTCTATACTAGAACACTAGTAAGTTGAAAAAATTAGAAATAAAAGGGACTGCTCTCCCCCTGGGGCTTCCCTGGTGGCTCAGATGGTAAAGCATCCGCCTGCAATGCGGGAGACCTGGGTTTGATCCCTGGGTCGGGAAGATCCCCTGGAGAAGGAAATGGCAACCCACTCCCGTACTCTTGGCCTGGAAATTCCATGGAATGAGGTGCCTGGTAGGCTACAGTCCCTGGGGTCGAAGAGAGTCAGACACAACTGCACGACTTCACTGGGCAGTTGCCATTGTGGAAGAAAGGGAGGCGGAGGAAAAGCAGAAGGGCTGGCTTCCTTCCTCTGCTTCACATGGCTTCCTCCCCTCCCCTCGCCTCCCCTCCCCTCACCTCCCCTCCCCTCTTCTCCTCTTCCCTCTTTTCCTTTTCTCTCTCCTCTATTGAATGTCTTGTCTTTTCCTCTCCAGCCAAAATAAAACTTTAGCTCTAAAAGCAAAGTTCCAGGCTCAGACCCTGCCTCTTCACCAAACGCACTGAGCCTTCTGCTGGAAACAGATATTAAATGCATGAATGAATGAACAAACACACAAAGGCACACAAAAGAATGGAAATATTTCCTTTTCTTCCAACTCATTCAGACCTTTGTATATTGAACCTTGATAAAAATCAGCCCTTCCTCTCTGTAATCCTTATCCTGGTTTTCTCCTCTCTATTGTCTTATTAGTACAGTTTTACCACTGCGATAAGATTCCTCCTCCTTCTCTTTTTGTATATTAGTTACCTTCCTCATCCTGTTTCAAACTAAAGAATTCCTTGAAACCAAGGATCTACAGTAACCCCTGTTTTTTTTCAACAAAAGTATGGGAGTCTTCATGGCTGCAATCTGCTTTGTCTATAAGAACCTCGTCTCTTTTACCGTATTTATTTCCTGTACACCTAATATGCCAAGGATTTTCTACAAACCCTGTAGCTGGTGCTCCATCTTCAGATGTGTGTGTGTGTGTGGACATTTTACTTTTCATGCAATCCCCAATCCTGTCTCTTCCCCCAACATTTCCAGGAGCTGTGACTCTTCTTGACGTGGGATCAGGGCCGACGACAGCATGTTCCATCCCAAAGCTCCGCCTCCCCCTTGGTATCATCCTAAAAGCAAAATCTGGCCAAAGTGCCTCTTCACTGGTGTCCACCTCTCCCTTCCTTGTACCCCTGCTACTGATTCTCCCCTCAGTGAATCCACTCCATGCAATGATATGAATGTCTCATAAATGCAATATGGAAGAAGCCAAAGAGATCAGGTCCGTAAGAGTATGCACTATGTATAAAGTTTCTATGGGTCTAGAAGCCAGTATTGGCTGTTTTCCTGGGTGTAAAAACTCCTATCTCAGTCAATTTCAAGCTGCTAATACAATGCCATTTAATGCAGAGTTGGGAGAAGCTGTATTGCAGCACAACATTATATGGAATTTCCACTGGATGGATAGATGTAAATAAACTCAAGAGCATAAATACTAATAATATGTAGTAGAATGCACAGGAAGTAGAGAATTTTGAGTATTTATTACCTTTTTCTGTGTTCCAAGTGATCTGTACCCTCACTCACATGCAAATTTGAAACAGCTAATGCCTTCTAAGATACATGATTGAAATGACTTCAGATGTCCAACTACCTTCTCAATTTGCACCATTCTTGTTTTTCTTTTTAATTTATTTTTTAAGTGGAGGAAAATTGCTTTGCGATGTATTGGTTTCTGCCATACAACAATGCAAATCAGCCATAATTACATGTATAGCACCTCCCTCTTGAGTCTCCCTCCCCTCCCCAGCCCTCCGGGTCATCACAGAGTGTCAGGCTGGGCTCCCTGTGTTAGACAGCAGCACCAGCTCAGTTCAGTTCAGTTCAGTCGCTCAGTCATGTCCAACTCTTTGTGGGCCCCATGGACTTCAGCACGCCAGGCCTCCCTGTCCATCACCAGCTCCCAGAGTCCATCCAAGCCCGTGTCCATTGAGTTGGTGATGCCATCCAACCATCTCATCCTCTGTCATCCCCTTCTCCTCCTGCCCTCAATCTTTCTCAGTATTAGGGTCTTTTCCAATGAGTCAGCTCTTCGCATGAGGTGGCCCAAGTATTAGAGTTTCAGCTTCGACATCAGTGCTTCCAATGAACACCCAGGACTGATCTCCTTTAGCATGGACTGGTTGGATCTCCTTGCAGTCCAAGGACTCTCAAGAGTCTTCTCCAACACCACAGTTCAAAAGCATCAATTCTTCTGTGCTCAGTTTTCCTCACAGTCCAACTCTCACATCCATACATGACCACTGGAAAAATAATAGACTTTACTAGACCAACCTTTGTCAGCAGAGTAATGTCTCTGCTTTTTAATATGCTGTCTAGGTTGGTCATAACTTTCCTTCCAAGGAGTAAGCGTCTTTTAATTTCATGGCTACAATCACCATCTGCAGTGATTTTGGAGCCTCCCAAAAATAAAGTCAACCACTGTTTCCACTGTTTCCCCATCTATTTTCCATGAAGTGATGGGACTGGATGCCATGATCTTACTTTTCTGAATGTTGAATTTTAAGCCAGCTTTTTCATTCACCTCTTTCACTTTCATCAAGAGGCTCTTTAGTTCTTCTTTTTCACTTTCTGCCATAAGGGTGGTGTCATCTGCATATCTGAGGTTATTGATGTTTGTCCCAGCAGTCTTGATTCCAGCTCAACAGCTATCTATTTTACACGTGGTAGTGTATATAGGTAGATGCTACTTTCTCGATTCATGGGGTCACAAAGAGTCGGACACGACTGAGCGACTGAACTGACTGACGGACTGACTGACTTTCTCCATTAGTGTCACTCTTTCTTGAACCCTCATAATCTTGTCTGAATTTATCCAGCTTCTCAACAAATATTTAGCAAGCGACATTCCAGGCACCTTTCTTTTTGACATTTCTGTTGAAGTATAATTGACATACAGAAACTATACATGATTTTCAGTACACACCAAGTTTTGATTTTGGTATATACCAACAAAACTGTCACCATGATCAAGATAATGAACACATCCACCAACCTCCAAATTTCCTAGTGCCCCTGTGTGACCCTTTCCTCCTTCCCTCTCTGCCCCTCCATCTCCAGGTCACACTAATCTGCTTTCTGCTACTATACATTAATTTCTAAAATTTCCAACCTTTTCTTTTAATACAATGTATCTAATTAGAAATTTATATAAATTTTTGATAGTTGCTGTGTTTAACAAACAGTTCATAGACTCCTGAAAATTTGATCTTCATCACTTGCAAGCTGCCAGGAGTCGTCTTTAGCATGAGTCAGGAGTGGATACACGAATGAGATGGGACATCAGGGGAGGTTCTGGACTTGCAGTAACGTTCTGTTTCTTGATCTGGGTGCTGTTTAAATAGAGATCTTCACCCTATTAAAATGTATTGAGCTGAACACTTACAATATGTGGATTTTTCTGAACTTAAGTTATACTTCAAAAATTTATCCCCAAAAGGCATGAGGATTTTAAAAGGTGAGGGTATTGGATCACTCTTCTTCCCTGTTTAAAATCCTCCTCTGGCTTTTCTGTTGCACTTCAGCTAAAATCTAAGCTCCTTACCACAGCTCTCAGTCTCTACCTTGCATATCTGGAGCCTGGTTCTATTTCTAGCTTCACTTACTCAAGCCTCAGATCCTTTAGCCTGGTTCGTTCCCTCCAGCTTTCAGCCTTGACACAAGCTGCTCCCTCTGCCTGGAGCTCAGCCTGGACCAGTCAGTCAAAATCTAAGCTTCTAGGACTGCCCCCACCTGCACCTTCTCTAAAGTCAAGTTACTCTTTTTTTTTTCTCAAAGCCTTATTTGCTTCTTTCTAAATACCTTTTAAAATGTGTAACTGTTTGTTTCTGGCTTGTGCCCCCTGCTAAAGTATAAGCTCTGTGAGGCCAGGAATCACACACCGCACAAGGTCAGGCTCCTAGAAGGTGCTCAATATACATGCAGGAAACAAAGCCATAGATCCTTGGCTTTCCTGGGGCTTGTGGGGAAGCTCTAGCCCAAGGGTATGTGTCCAAAGTGCAGATTGGAAAGCACTTTGTGTCATTCCTACACCAGCTGCGGGTTTCACAGGTTTCATCCCACAAGAGTCTGAGGTCATCTAGCTTAACCCCAGCGCCCCTGTTTTCAGATAAGGACACTGAGCTCATAGTGCCCCAGGCCTGGGAACACCTTTCCCTGACATCTCTCATCACATTGTCAGAAGCCTGGGATAGGGGGCAGGGTCTGCAGGTAGAGGGAGCATGAGTTTTTAACAAACACAAGAGAATCTGGCTTCATAACTCCCCTGTTCAGCATTTGTGAATAAACAGCCAAGTCTCCCAAGCCTCGGTTTTCTCATCAGTAAAACAGGGATCAGACTTCCCTGGTGGCACAGTGGATGGGAAGCTGCCTGCCGATGCAGGGGACACGGGTTTGATCCCTGGTCCAGAAGGATTCCACATGCCACAGAGCAACCAAGTCTGAGCGCCACAACTGCTGAGCCCACGTGCTGCAACTACTGAAGCCCAGTCACCCAGAGCTTGTGCTCTGCAAAAGAGAAGTCACTGCAATGAGAAGCCCATGCACCGCTGTTAACAAAGAGTAGCTAGCCTCCATGCACCACAACTAGGGAGAACTCACCAGCAGCAGCAAAGACCCAGTGCAGCCAAAAAAATAAAATAATTTTTTTTTAAAATTTAAAAATAAAATGGGGATCATAATGTTGATTTTAAGGGGGCCTCATGAGGAATGAAGGAAATAATGTGTGCAAAGCACCGATATCCTTCGTATCTGGTAGAAATCCCGCTGGCTGCCTTTTTCTCCCTGTAGTGGCAGCCACTGGAGGAGGCTGAGCAAGATGAGGCCTCTCTCCACTATTCCGTGGATTTTCTAGTCAGAGCTCTGATTGTTGCCCAATTTAATTAATGCCCTAGCAGTGGGCTGACATTCACAGGACTTAACTGTGCAAGAAAAGAACTGGTACCACCACACGGGACTAACACATCAAGCTTCTGCCACTGAATGTCTAATGAATTCATTCCTGCAGGCGCTCTAAGAAGTGTGAGAAAACTAAGGCTTAGATTGGATAAAGAGCTATCTGTGACAGTTATAAGGCATGAAATCAACAATGCTTCACTTTCCCAAAGAACTGGAACCTTTTTAATGTCAAAAGTATAGCAAGACATTTCCTGGCAAACATATGCAGTGATGTGATCCTCATACGAACAACATTTTCTAATTACCAAAATTTAGTTTCCCATTAAAACATAGTCACATTGACCTCAGGGTTTCCAGGCATCAAAATGATGTGCTGAGTGAAGTGAGGGGAGGGACAGGGCCCTGCTATTTTTAGTACATCCTTTGTTCCGAACACTGTGCTAGGCATTGGCTTCCCTATGAGGTAGACATCCTGTCTTCTTATTAAGTACTTCCGGTTTAAGTGCAAAAGGAAACGTATCAGCTAGGTAGGATCTAAGATGCTGTAACAAAGAGGCCCCAACAGTACAGAGGTTCCAACAGGTTAGAAGGTGTCTCTCTCTCACATACCAGCCTAGGGTCAGGCAGTGGCTATACCATCCTGGCAGTGGCTATACCATCCTCAGGACACTGCTTCCACTTCTGAACCCCAAATGGCTGCTCTCTGCTGTCATCGTGTTTGTACCCTAGACAGCAAAGTCAGAGACACGCAAGGTGATCTATTCTTTTAAGACATGACCCAGAAGTACCACACAGCATTTCTGCTCACAGCCCTAAGTAGCAATGGTCTTAGTAACACGGAAGTTTGTTTCTCTCTTTCTCTTCAGTCTGAAAGTAAGCAACCCCAGGGCCTCCACAGAGGCAGGAACCACCTTTGCTCTCATTCTCCTACCATCTCCCGTAGTTTGCACCATATACGGTGGAAGGCAGGTCACCACCACATGGTCCCCATGGGAGCCAGGGGAAAGGAGAAGGAAAAGACAGCTATTTTCATCTTCTTTTAAAATATTTATTCATTTTTGGCCACACTGGGTCTCCGTCGCTGTGTGTGGGCTTTCTCTAGTTTCGGTGAGCAAGGGCTACTCTCTAGTTGAGTTTCACGGGCTTCTCATTGTGGTGCCTTCTCTAGTTGCTGAGCAGGCATAGCCTCTAGGGCCCGCAGGCTTAAGTGTTTGAGGCTCACGAGATCTAGGACACAGGCTCAGAAGCTGTGGCATACAGGCTTAGTTGCCCCACAGCATATGGGGTCTTCCTGAAACAGGGATTAAACCCATATTTCCTGCATCGGCAGATGGATTCTTAACCACTGGACCACCAGGGAAGTCCTGACAATTCTTTTCTTCTTAAGGGCACAATCTAGAGTTGTTCACATCAATTCTGTTCACATCCTGTTGACCAGAGTTTGGTCATGTAACCAAAACTGGCTGCAAAGGAAGCTGGGAAATGTGCCTAGCTAAAATAGTTGTTTAGTCACTAAGTTGTGTCCGACTCTTTTGTGAACCCATGGGCTGAAGCCCCACCAGACTCCTCTGTCTGTGGAATTTCCCAGGCAAGAATACTGGAGTGCATTGCCACTTCCTTCTTTAGGGGATCTTCCCAACCCAGGGATTGAACTCATGTCTCCTGCATTCACAGGTGGATTCTTTACCACTGAGCCACCAGGGAAGCCTCCTAGCTAAAATTAGGTAATTCTATTAGCACAAGAAGAAATAAATGCTCTCCGGTTGAAAATAACTCTGTCATACAAAGTCACTGTAGGGATTTATGCAAGGTTGTGACCCAATCTGACTGATTCTTCGGAAGTTGCATGGATGGTAAAGGAAAGCAGCTTCAAGAGAGTATGCGCAAGAGTGGAAGCAGAGAGACCAGTGGAGAAAGAGAGATGGCTTGGTCTAGAGGAGCAGAAGTGGAGGTGGTGAGAATTGATCTAATCTGAGATATATTTTGGAATCCACTTTCAGAAGTCCTCTACTGGGCTTTCATGAGACAAAGAAAGTGGAACTGAGGATCATGGATGAATGGCTTCTTCAGGTCCTTCAGGGTTCAGCTCAAACACTGAAGTCCTTAATCCACTGCTTCCTGGCAGTCACGCTGTTAGATCATCCTGGTTTTCCTTCCTAAAACATATCTCCATCTGAAGGATCTGAAGGATCTGGCTTAGTTTTCTGTTTAAGCATTTTCTGCTTCCTTCCACTAAAAAGTATGCTTCATGGAGTGGAAACTTTGTCTGTCCTGTTCATTACTCTACTGTTGGTATCTAGAACAATATCTAGCACATAGTAATATTAAGAATGGTGACCAACATTTATTTAATATTTGTTGAATGGATGAATGAGTTTAAACAGTTGACATATCTGAAGATAAAAGAATAAAAAGAAAAGTTAATATAGCCAGAAAATGGAAATATGGAAACCAAAGAACTACACAATAAAGGGTCTATAGTATTTTTAAAAATGATTAATATTGACTACTGCTACCACATAATCTTTGTGAAGTTGTTAGTATAAAGTTTACAATCCAAAAGTGCCTCAGCAGAAGTCAGGTTATTCCAAAAGAAGAAATGACCAGGCTGATCTCAAAGCAAACTTCAGCCCAGAAGGTAACAAAAATAACAACAGAAAGCAATCCCCCGAGACCTAAGAGGGAAGGAAAATGACTCGAGAATTCTAAAACATGGGACTTCCCTGGCAGCCAGTGGTTAAGACTCTGTGCTCCCAATGCAGGTGACACAGTCATGGAACTAAGATCCCACATGCCAGACAATACAGCCAAAAAGAAAGGATTCTAAAATAAACAAATTGTCATTCTTCACCCCAAAACTATTAGAAATAATAACAGAATTCAGCAAGGTTATAGGATACAAGGTTAATATACAAAAATCTGTTACACTTTTCTGCACACTAATAAAGACATGAAAGAGAAAGTAAAAAAAAAAAAAATCCCATTTAAAATTGCATCAGAAAATTTAAAATACTGAGGAGCAAATTTAACCAAGGAAATAAAAGACTTATATGCTGAAAGCTATAAAACACTGATGAAGGAAACTGAAGATGATTCAAAGACATGGAAAGATATCTCAGGTACTTGGATTAGAAGACTCAATATTATTAGAATGGCTATACTACCCAAAGCAGTCTACAGATTTAATGCAATCCCTATCAAAATAGCCAGGACATTTTTCATAGAACTAAAACAAATAATCCTAAAATCTATATGGAACCACAAAAGACCCTGAATTGCCACAGCAGTCCTGAGAGGAAAGAACAAAGCTAGAGGTATAATCTTCCCAGAGTTCAGACTATACCACAAAGCTACAATAATCAAAAGAGTGTCATACTAGCAGAAAATAGACATGACAAAATGATGGAACAGAATAGAGAGCCTAGAAATAAAACCACACACCAATGGTCAATTAATCAACAATAAAGGAGGCAAAAATATATGATAGAGAAAAAAAACAAGTACTGGGAAAGCTAGACAACCACATGTCAAAGCATATGATTAGAACATTCCCTTGTACCACAATAAATAAACAAACTCAAAATGGCTTGAAGACCTAAATGGAAGACATGAAATCATAAAATTCTGGAAGAGAACATAGTGAACATTTTTAGACATAAACTGTGGATATATTCTCTTGCATTAGTCTCCCAAGGCAAAAGAAGCAAAAGCAAAACTAAACAAGTGGGATTTAATTAAACTTAAAAGCCTTTGCACAGCAAAGGAAACCATCAACAAAGCAGAAAGACAATTTACAGAATGAGAGAAAATAATTGGAAATTATGCGACTGACAAGGGGTTAATATCCAAAATATACAAATAGCTCATAAAACTCAATAGCAAAAAACCAAACAATTCAATTAAAAAGGGGGTGAGGAATGGGCAGGGGACTTGAACAGACACTTGCCCAAAGAAGACAGATGGCTAACAGGAACATGAAAAGATGCTCAACACCACTAATTATTAGAGAAATGCACATCAAAACTGCAGTAAGGAATCACCTCACCAGTCGGAATGGCTATCATAAAAAAGTCTATAAACAACATGTTGGAGACGATGTAGAGGGAACCCTTGTACACTCTGGGTGGGAATGTAAACTGGTGCAACCACTATGAAAAACAGTTTAGAGCTTAAACAACTAAATATGGAACTACTATGTGATCCAGCAATTCCACTCCAGATTATTATATTCAGAAAAAAAAAGAGAACAATAATTTGAAAAGATACAGGCACCTCAGTGTTCATTGAAGCACTATTTACAATGGGCAAGACATGGAAGCAACCCAAGTTCCCATCAACAGATGATTAGATTAAGAAGATATGATATGTGTATATAGATGTGAATATGGAGAAGGAAATGGCAACCTACTGCAGTATTCTTGCCTGGAAAATTTCATGGACAGAGGAGCCTGGTGGGCTACAGTCCATGAGGTGGAAAAGCGTCGGCTACAACTGAGCACATCAGCAGCATATGCGAATATTACTCAGCCATAAATGAGAATGAAATACTACCATGTGCAGCAATGTGGATGGACCTAGAGAATATTATGCTTAGTAAAATAAGTCAGAGAAAGACAAATACTATATAATATCACTTATATGTGGAATCTAAAAAATAAAACAAGTGAGTGTACATAAACAGACTCACAGACATAAAATGCAAACTTCTGGTTACCAAAGGAGAAAGGAGGCGGGGGATAAATCAGCAGCACGGGATCCACTGCTGCTGCTGCTGCTGCTACGTCGTTTCAGCCGTGTCCGACTCTGTGTGACCCCATAGACAGCAACACCGGGCTCCCCCGTCCCTGGGATTCTCCAGGCAAGAACACTGGAGTGGGTTGCCATTTCCTCCTACAATGCATGAAAGTGAAAAGTGAAAGTGAAGTTGCTCAGTTGTGTCCGACTCGTAGCGACCCCATTCACTACTATATATTAAACATGTGAGCAACAAGGATATACTATGTAGCACAGAGAATTATACCCATTATCTTCTAATAACCTATAATGAAGTATAATCTGCAAAAATACACCTGAAATTAACACCATGCTGTAAATCAACTATATTTCAATTTTTTAAAATTGCCATTCAAATATGAAGACCTCTGGGAATATATCACTCATTTCTTCCTTTTGTAATGAAAAGACACCACCAGGGCCATGGGGCATGATTAAGACTAAGATGCTTATGAAAGGGATGGTGTTGAGGCACATAAGGATTACTGGTGAACACTGAAATATATGAAGCATAAAATGAATTTTTAAATAATTGTGGTTATAAAACATAATGTAAAAGTTACAATTCTCAAATGAAAATCTACACAATCTAAGATAGTAACACAATAGTGATTTGGTATCTTTAACAGATACCAACTAAATAGTGGTTTAAATAAGATAGAGGTTTATGGACTCCCCTGGTGGTCCAGTGGTTGGGAACCCAGCCGCCAATGAAGGGGACACAGGCTTGACCCCTGGTCTGGGAAGATGCCACATGCCTCTGAGCAACTAAGCCTGTGCACAGTTACTGAGACTGTGCTCTGGAGCCTGGGAGCCACAGCTGCTGAAGCCTGTGTGCTGCAGAGCCTAAACTCTGCAACAAGAAAAGCCACCACAATAAGAAGCCCACGTACCACAGTTAAGAGCAACCCCTGCTTGCTGCAACTAGAGAAAGCCCATGCACAGCCACAGAGACCCAGCACAGCCAGAAATACAGACAGAGGTTTCTTTCTCCCTCTTATAGCAGCCTGAATGCAAACGGTTCAAGGCTGGTCTGGAGCTCCCTGGCATCAGGAACCCAGGTTTTCCACTCTCATGTTACTCTCCATGCCCTGCAGGAGGCCCTTTTAGTCTTGGTTGAATATGGCTTCCCACATGTCCACTGTCTGTATTCTAGCAGCGGGAAAGGTCAAAAGAAGGAGGCGGGACAGAGGTCGTACTCCTATCTTCTCACATCCAATCAGTTGGCCACCTAGCAGCCAGGGATGCTGCGAAAACTTGTCTTTAGCTATGTGGTACATGTCTACCTAAAACTTCTATTACTATGGATAAAGTAGACAGAACATACGTAGGGGAAGGCTGATGCCATCAGTGTTTGCCATACTACTTCAGGTGTTCCTGTGAGGATGAAATGAAGTGTCAGGACACATGCTGCACCTATATCTGCAAAACAGTGAACATCCAGTAATTATTAGGTATTATTTTTAAATTAAAATAATCCTATTATTTTCTTAGAAAAATGTTGGTTTAAAGTAGTCAAATAATATGAAAGAACACAGAAGGCCTAAATGTCACTCCAAACGCCTTTAGTGTTGACCAATGCAAATACTATGTCTATATCTGATAATTTGTCAAGTGTTTGTAGTTACTTCTATAAACGTTTCAATGCTTAAAAAGGATGTGTATTCTCTATATACAGGGTAAACTATTGATGTTTTATTTCAACAACATTAGTCACGTTTTACTTTTTTGTGTCATGTTATTTGGTATGAAAACATTGTGACAGTTATACTTTGGGGTGGAGCTTCCCTGGTGGCTCAGAGGGTAAAGAATCTTGCATGCAATGCAGGAGACCTGAGTTCGACCCCTGGGTCAGGAAGATCCCCTAGAGAAGGGCATGACAACCTCCTCCAGCATTCTTGCCTGGAGAATTCCATGGACAGAGGAGCCTGGCAGGCTGCTGTCCATAGGGTGGCGAAGAGTCAGACACCACTGAAGTGACTGACCATGCACACATGCATACTTTGGGGTAGTTATTCTTCCCCTTGGTTTTGAATGTCTGATGTTATCACAACCCTTCCTTCCTTTCTGCTTCCACTTCCCTGGAAACTCAGGTTGATACAAAAATTTGACCCAAGCTAGTTCAGAACTTTAACAGGTTAATTTAAAAAAAGTTTAATTTTTTTAAGGGCTCAATTTTCTTCTTCCTTTTCCTCTTAATAACTGAAGTATAGTTTACAGCCACCTGCTTTGTACTTAGTAATCTTAGGTTCTATAAGAATCTGAGATCTTGTAAACACTACATATTCTATTTGAATCCACTTTCCCCATATTGAAAAAGATTGTGCCTCAACTCCAAGGAGTTTGAGCTTTCACTGTATTTCAAGTGGAACTACCAATTCACAGCTAATGTGCAGATCAAAGGAAGTTTAAGGGCTCCTTTCTGCTCCCTTGAGAATGTCACATATACCTTAGTATGTGTACACATTTTGTGCTTACATACCTTTGTACTTGTACACGTCTATAAAGAAGCAGCCACTGTAGAGTTAGCATCTGTGGTTACCAAGAGGCAAGTCGGAGATTTCCAAATTTATTTTCATTCCTTTGAATTCCTCTCATTAAGAGGGAACTTTGAAGAAAAAGTAAATCCTTGCTTCTTTGCATATTTTTTTCTTTCTAAGGAAATAATGATGATGATGCCAGGACTCAGTTGAGGTGCCCATCACACACCAAGCACTTTACATACATCACCTTTACTCTGATACTCACAGCCAACTGCCCTGCCACATGAGTGTGACTTGCCATGCACAGAGTCAAATCACTGGAGCTCAGAAGGTGAAGTAACAAGTAGTTATACATGTAAATAACTGTGGCTGGAAGGAGCTGGGGTTCAAAACAGTTCTGTTTGACTTCAAAATATCTGCTTATTCCACTGCTCCAAGAGCTGGACTTCTGGGGAAAGCAGGAAATTCTTTGCTTTTCAATGTGTTGAGTAAAGTTTCCTCTTTTTTTTCTCTTTGGGTGCTCTTTACTGAAGTCCAGTGAGAACAAATTTCATATGCAGCCACAGAGATGCAAGGTTGAAGCAGTGGAAGAACCTGTTTAATTTACAGTTCAGCAGGCAAATACAATTTCCTTACACAAACCCTCCAAGAGAGTTGACGGAACCAAGCCTGTTGTTATTTTAGTGCTGTAATTCCAAAATACACCTCAGCGATTTAACAAAGAACACGGATACCAAATACTGCTCTGCATCTACTGCAAATGCCATGCAGGGTTTTGTTGTTGTTTGGAGTACTTCAGCACTGTACCAAATGTTATTCCTAGTTTCAGAAAAGCTAACTGCATTTAGAAGGGCAAAACAGGTAAAATTTTAAGTTACTTGGATGTTTTCTCCCCACTCAACCAACTAAAATTCTTAATATGTAACTTTGGGAAAAAAAAAAAAAAGAATTGCCCTTCTTAACTGCAGATAAGATATATGTGCTCAGTTTTTCTGGATTATATCCATAGGATTCAAGGTGTTTTAGCATCATTGGCCAAATGGACCCAGGAATGGTTTAGGAGGAGTGGTTTGGATTAAACACCAGTTCAGAGCTAGTGGTGTGTAGTTCTTTCCACAGATCCCTGCCCTTCTCCAGAATCACTGATTCAAAATATTGAGGAGCAGAGTCCTGGGCATGTGTGTAAAAACAGTTACAGGTGATTCTGACATGCATCCTTGGTTCAGAACCCTTGGGCTGGAGCCTGCCTTCCTGGGATGGTACTGAGAAGCAATAACAAAATATTTCCCTGAGATGCTGGCTTCCACTGCAAACAATTTTTCTTCCCTCCCCCTTTTCCTTGCTATATGGGAAAAAGTAAAAGAATCATATAATGAAATAAACATGGACAGATGTTCAAATATGGGAGTATCATCTCATTCTTAAGACATGCACTTTTGTTACCTGTCGTTGTTGGCAAATAACAGATAACCTAACTCCAATGGTCAATACTGAAATTATACTGATTATGTTTTGCAGCCAAAGATGGAGAAGCTCTATACAGTCAGTAAAAAGAAGACCTGGGCCTGGCTGTGGCTCAGGTCATGAGTTCCTTACTGCAAACTTCAGGCTTACACAGAAGAAAGTTGAGAAAACTACTAGACCATTCAGCAATGACCTAAATCAAATCCCTTATGATTATACAGTGGAGGTGACAAACAGATTCAAGGGATTAGGTTTGGTAGACAGAATGCCTGAAGAATTATGGACAGAGATTCATAATATTGTACAGGAGGCAGTGACCAAAACCATTGCAAAGAAAAAGAAATGCAAGAAGGCAAAGTGGTTGTCTGAGGAGTCCTTACAAATAGCTGAGAAAAGAAGAGAAATGAAAGGTACAGGAGAAAGAGAAAGATTTACCCAACTGAATTTAGAGTTGCAGAGAATAGCAAGGAGAGATAAGAAAACCTTCTTAAATGAACAATGTGAAGAAATAGAGAAAAACAGTAGAATGGGAAAGACTAGAAATCTATTCAAGGAAAGTGGAGATATCAGGGGAACTTTTGATGCAAAGATGGGCATAAGAAAGGACAGAAATGGTAAGGACCTAACAGAAGCAGAAGAGATTAAGGAGAGGTGGCAAGAATACACAGAACTGTACAAGTAAGGTCTTAATGACCCAGATAACTATGATGGTGTGGTCACACACCTAGAGCCAGACATCCTGGAGTGTGAAGTCAAGTGGGCCTTAGGAAGCATTACTATGAATAAAGCTAGTGGAAGTGTCTGAATTCTAGCTAAATTGTTTCAAATCCTAAAAGATAATGCTATTAAAGGACTGCACTCAATTTGTCAGCAAATTTGGAAAACTCAGCAGTGGCCGCAGGACTAGAAAAGATCAGTTTTCATTCCAATCCCAAAGAAAGGCAGTGCCAAAGAATGTTCAAACTTCTTCACAATTGTACCCATTTCACAAGCCAGCAAAATCATGCTCAAAATCCTCCAAGCGAGACTTCAATAATACATGAACTGAGAACTTCCAGCCGTTCAAGATGATACCTCTCTAATGGCAGAAAGTGAAGAGAAACCAAACAGCCTCTTGATGACAGTGAAAGAGGAGAGTGAAAAAGTTGGCTTAAATGCAATATTAAAAAAAAAAAAAAAAAAACTAGATCATGGAATCTGGTCCACATCGCTTCATGGCAAATAGGAGGAAAGTGGAAGCAGTGACAGATTTTATTTTCTTGGGCGCCAAAATCACCATGGATGGTGACTGTAGCCATGAAATTAATAGATTCTTGCTCCTTGGAAGAAAAGCTATGACCAACCTAGACGGTATATTAAAAAGCAGAGACATCACATAGTCAAAGCTATGGTTTTTCCAACAGTCACATATGGATGGGAGATTTGGACAATAAAGAAGACTGAGCACTGAAGAACTGATGCTTCCGAATTGTGGTGCTAGAGAATAACTCTTGAAAGTCCCTTGAACTGCAAGGAGATCAAACCAATCAATCCTGAAGGAAATCAACCCTGAATATTCACTGGAAGAACTGCTGCTGAAGCTCCAATACTTTGGCCACCTGATGCAAAAGGCAGACTCATTGTAAAAGACTCCGAACTGGGAAAGATTGAAGGCAAAGGAGAAGCTGTGTGGCAGAGAATAAGATGGTTAGATAGCATCATCAATTCAACTGACACGAATCTGAGCAAACTCCAGGAGACAGTGGAGGACAGAGGAGGCTGAAGTGCTGCAGTCCATGGGGTCACAAAGGATGGGACATGACTTAGCAACCGAACAATAACTTCAATGACAAAAGTAACAGATGGGATGTGTTTGTCTCAAACAACTGAAATATCAAGAGATAGTGCAGACTGCCAAGTGCAGTTTGATCAGGGTGTGGCCTCCTCTGCCCCTCCTCTTTTATCAGGTGTGGGGTTGGCTTGGCTTGGCTCCCCTCAAGGTGGAAAGATGGCACCAGTTGTTACACATCTTCTTTATCTCCTTCCTAGAAGAAAGAAGGTCATCAAGTAACCACTGAAACAAGTTCAGGCTTTCTCTAATTGAACAGTCATTGTTACACTAATCGTAACAACAGTATCAACAACAAATGTTCACTGAGCACTTAACATGTGGCAGTCAGCCTTCTAAGTGCTTTTGCTGAATTAACTCTTTTAATTTTCATAAAAATGCAATGGGACTACTCTGATTTGTTAATTCAATCAAGGCCAGCCCCAGAGGCTGCCGGGAGGTAAGTCCCTTCCCCCAAAATATATGGTCATTACCCAATGTGCAGAATAGATATTAGGGAAAAATACAATGTGAACTATAGCTTTGTGTCTGCAAAATCAAAACTGTACCATGCTTCTGCTTTCCTTAACCATCTAGCTTAATACAGGCAAAAAGGAAGGTATATTCTGCTTTCATAGTCCCTATTACCTAAATTACTAAATTACATTTAGTCCTTTTGAGTGACACAGTATTGTTTTCTTCTTGTAGGTACAGATGCCAACAGAGACTTAGCTGGGAAGCATGCAGATTTCTGGAATTTCCTTCCCAACATGTGACCAGGCTTCCTCTAAGTTATAGTGGCCTTTTGGGTCAAACTCTGGACCCCTTTGATTCTGCTGATGTTCTGACATTTGCTGCAAGGTGTGGAACTTTCCTGGCTTGTTCTGACTTGTGTGGAGCTAACTTCTCTGTTCCTCTTGATTCACAGCAAGAAAGTAATCAGAGACAAGTATTGGACATTAGTGCTGCTTTAGTTTCTCTCACTCCTATTCTCTGTCCCTCAACCCTCAACCCCTGCTCCCAACACACACACACACACACACACACACACACACACACACACACACACACGCTACGGAGTTCCCTGTAAGAATGAAATGCACTGATCTGATATTTTCCATTTTTCAGACTTGAATTCAATCAGAATTTTATCATGGGTCATGAAAACTAGAAATGCATAATTATGATTTATGGCATTTTGGTAAATAAAACATTAATCTCATCAGACTATGTTGATTTGAAATAATTAAAGAGCGACTTACTGCCTCAATACTAAATATTTAAATGCTACCTTGATACAAATTTAAAATAACTCTTTCCGGGGGAAACAATTTCAGTGCTTTACAAAAGTTACAAAATATTTGTGACTTCTATGTACCCATCCTTTTCCTGGGATTTGTTTTAAAGTGAAATGGGGAAAGCATTGTGCATAATGATGTTCACTAAAGACTGGTTTAAAATAACATAAATGGAAACTACATACATTCCAACTACATGCATGGCTAAAACAATTATAATGAAGAACTCTGTGAGGGAAACATTATGTAACTATTAGTAGCTCCTTTTGTTTGGAACACTTACCCACCCTCTCTGCCTTACTTTTCTGCCAGCTAACTCCCACTTAGCCGTCAAGACTCAGGGTACCCACCCCTGCGCTTGGGTGCCCCTCCTCCTTTGTGCTTATGTAACACCTGGGCACACCTCTATCGAAGGATTTACAGCCCACTGCGGTGTGGCCCATTGACTTTGTTGGTCTCTTCCACTGGTTTGCAACCCACTTAGGCAGAGCCCGTCTTTGTGCAAAAAGTTTAAAATCAGAAAGGGTGAAGACAAGAAATAATTCTTCCTAATACACAAAACTCAGGCTTCAGTTGATTCAGAGCTGCCTCACACACAGCCAGCCCCGTGGGCACCCATCCCCTCTTAAGTCTCCTGTGGAAGGTGAGAAATGTACCTAAAATCCTCGCAGTGAGGTACCTCGGGGGCGGGGGGTAGATTAGAAACGGGGCCTGAGGAGTATTCCTGCAAACGTCCGGGAACCAGTCACACTCTCCCGTCTCCTCAGGCTTCCCTGGTGGCTCAGGCGGTGAAGAATCCGCCCGCAGTGAAGGAGACCCGGGTTCGATCCCTGGGCTGGGAAAATTCCCTGGACACAGTTCGTTTCCCGGAATTTCTGACACACATGGACCACGAAGGCTCCATGGAGTCCGGCCCACGTGGAGCGGCCACGCTCCCCGCAGCCGGCGGCTCCTAGAAAAGCCGCGCCCCAGTCAGCGAGGGGAGGCCGCCGCCTTCTGCGGTTCGCTCCTCCTCCGCGGCGGGAGGCTCCGAGCGGCGCTCCTTTCGCCCGCCCGACTTCGGAGCGGAGCGCCCGGGAGGGACGAGAACCGGCGAATCCTCGCGGGCGCCCGGCGCTCGCGGGCCGCGCCCGCCGCTCACGTTGGCTGCGGAGCGCCTGCTGGCTGCGCCCAGGCGGGAGGCGCCGGGGGCGCGGAGGGGAGCGGGTCACGTGACGAGGGAGTCTGACCTACTTTTCCCGCCGCCCGCGCAGGCGCACATCCGCTCTGCGCGCCCGGGCAGTCTCACGTGGACTCGCACGTGCCGCGGTCCGGGCCGCGGGTGGGGCGGCGGGCCCGGCCCGGCGCGCGCGAGGAGGGACCGGCCCTGCGGCCCAGCTGAGCGCGAGCTGGGGGTTCCTCAGTCACCACGCCAGTGTCTACCCACGGCTCGGAGAGCTGCTGAGGTGCCCCCGGGGGCTGCCCCCGAACGTCGAATTTAAGCATTCATGAATTCAGAAATGAAAACAAAGTTACTGTACACGAGTCCTTTGAGTCAGCAGTTCCACGGCTCAGAACGCATCCTGCAGATGTGCTGTCAGTTCTGTGCAATGTCTCCCTAGAAGGGTAATCATGACATCATTGTGTGACATCCGCAAACGGTGGGAAACGCTGTAAAGTCACATTCAGGGAAAGAAACTGCGTTTGGGCAATGTTTGGAATTCTCTGCAGTGTTGAAAAGGAAATGGACAGCCCTATAGACGCTCATGCGGAGAGAACTCCCGGTTACATTATGGGATCCAAAAAAATAAAATGGAGCACAACAGTGTGTATGGGATGCTACTGGCGCCTATAGAGTATCTTTGGAAATACACAAAAGAAATGCAAAGGAAGGTATATCGGATGATTGAGGGGTCCCGGGAAGAAGAGAGACTGCTTCGACACTAACTTTGGTAACTTCGATGTACCTTGTGTGATTAATTTATTTTTAAAAATTAAAATAGAAAAGAGTTATTTAGCACTTACTTTGTGCTAGGCACCAGGTTTTATATAAATCATTTCCTTCTAGAAATTTGTCATATGCAGTATCTGCTGCACTTTTTATCCCATTCAGTTTGTATTTTAAGGTTTCAAGCTTTTTGGAATCTCTGTTGAGAAAAAATTTTAATGCCCAAGATAACCCCTCAACAAGAGGCTACACCTTTAAGATCCTCTCCGTGTTCTGTGTCTTAAGGGAAGAAATCTTAACACAGCAACTGTCAGCAACAAATATTTGCATGATTAAACCGATGCAGCAGTTTTGCATCTGTGATTAACCTCTACCGTCCCAATTACTCTGTGAGTTTGTGATGAACTATTATTGTCTTTATAGGTATACCAGTTATATTTGGTTGCAAGTAACAGAAAATCCAACTCTAAGTGGAGTGAGTTGACCTTGAAAAGGTAGCTCGTTTTACTCAAGTCCAGGACAGGATGGACTTCAGGGACAGTTTGATTCAGCAGTTAAATAATATCACCAGTAACTAGTTTTTTTTCCATCTGTCCGCCATGCTTTCCATGATGTCAGTTTCATCTAAAACTTTGGGAAGGTCTCGCTTGGTGAAAATGCATCTTTTTCAGAGTCAGCAAGCAAACACTTACTCATTGGCCTGAGTTGGGACAAGTGCCCACATCTGAACCAACAACTGTAGCTGGAGACAGGATTATTCTCATTCATTTGGCTTAGTCCATTATCCACCTGCTTTGAGGGGAGCTAGAGAGAACAAGCAAACATACTGCGTGTGGATCTGGAGGAGGCAAACACAGTGCTCCCACATTATTTTTATTACTACTATTGTTATTATTGTCCCCCTTTTCAGGTGTGGGTTGGATGATAGATCTTGGTTTATCCCAAATGATGCAGCCAGAGAATTTGCAGTTTTTCCCACAATGTACATCTTTCCAATGAGGGTGTGCTACATCAGAGAAAATCTGTCTCCACTACTACAAAAACAAAGTTGTGGTAAGAGATTAAGTGATGTCATTTTGGCGGAACCATATAAAAGAGGTATACAAATACGATAGGATTTCCCAGGTGTCTCAGTGGTAAAGAATCTGCCTGCCAATGCAGGAGACACAGGAGACACCGGTTCGATCCCTGGGTCAGGTAGATCCCCTGGAGAAAGGAATGGCAACCCATCCCAGTATTCTTGCAGGGGAAATCCCACGGAAAGAGCAGGCTGGCAAAGAGTCGGACATGACTCAGCAACTAAGCGCACACACACGTACCACATGTATGTGCTATTTCTTCATCCACACATACAATAAGTATTAGACTACTACTATATATGGAAGCACAAGGGCGCTTGTAGAAATGGAAGACATTCATGACCCCTAAACTCAAAGAAAATGTAGTTAAGTCAGACAAACAAGATAAGACACTTGGAAACTATTAAAATAATGATAAGATGGCATGCAATTAAGTGCATAAATGGTTGATAATGCAATGTGGCAAAGAGAGACCATGTAGGCAGAGCTTAAAGAGATAAGAAACAGAAGAGGCCCTTGAAGGATTGCTTAGGTTAGGTCACATAAACAGAGGACAAGGGAAGAGCTATATAGATAGTTGAATGCCATATGAGCAAAGGAGTACAAATGAATCCAGTATTCTCAAGATTAGCGACCAGACTTATTGGCAGAGGGGAGGGTTGCATTGGAGAGGAGTGAGAGGTGATGGCGTGTAAGAAATGAGGTGTCCCAGGTTTATAGCCCTTGTGGATATAGTTGCACGGTAATTATTAAAATTGCCCTGGCTCCTGCTCCTACCTGCTCATCCTGTCCAAGTCTCATCCAGTTACACCAGAGAGGACCCAAGGGTGTTTCACGTGTGCTCAGTGACAGCCCAGCCGGTTACAGTCACCCCACAGCAGTTCCATGCACTTCCTGTGCCCAGGCCCCCCTCCTATCACCCTTTCCTAGGAAGCAGGGTGAAAGATATCTCACCGTCACTTGACTGGGTATATGGGAAGGAGAGGGAGGGGTCAGGAATGATTCCAAATGTATCCTCTGTGTTTGTGCCATGCTATGTCATCACCATGTATACATGAAAATGCCCTGAAGAGAAAATTGCAGAGATCCTGAGAAGTGGTCAATAAAAGTTTCTGCCCAGTTCTATGATGCTATGGAAAGCCAGGAGAAAGAACCAGGTGTCTAATACGTGGGAATTGGGAAACCTTTGGGGTGTGACAAAGCCATCCATTCTTCCAGTATAGAGAGCTTAAAGATTAGATGGTACGTTTGAGCATATTTGCATACGGAGCTAAGTTTTGAAAGGGCTGGAAACTCCCTTTTACTTTCCTTTTTGATGTTTAACATGTTTGAAAATTTCTGATGATTTAGATGGTACTGACTGAAACCAGTAGGTGAAAAGGATACCAAAATATCACAGTGATGGAGAGGTGACTTGGTTGGGGACAGGGCATTTGTCAAACTGAGGATGAAGCATGTGTTTGGGGCTGAACCAACTTATCACCAAGTTAATGTTAGTAAGGCATGACCACAACATTGGGAGCTCATAGTTGATCAAAATGCTGGAAGGAGGAACCTTATTTTCTCTTCTCCTGTATTTTCCCAGAAATACCTCCCCCCATGTCCTGGCCCTGAGAAATGCTGTGGCAGAAAGAGCCATTGGCAAAAAACCTTTTTGAATTTTCAATAAGCCACAGCCTTCTTTGGAGATAAACTTGCCATACATGTTGAGTTAATTGAGTTCCTGGTGTTGGGCTAGAGTGAGTCACAGAAACAAACAAACCCAAACCATGGTGGCTTAGAGAGTGAAGACATTTCTTGCTCGTGCTACACAGCCTTTACAAGCTGGCAGGAATTCCGTTCCATCTCATCACTGTTCTCAGTGGAGGACGGAGACAGAAGGAGCAGCCCTCATCTGCAACATTGCTGGTCTTCTGGCAGGTTCTGCATCAGCAATTAAAACTCCATGATGGAGGCAAACATGTTTTGCTTCCATGCACAACTCAGTGGCCAGAACTCGTCATGTTACCCAACCATAGGCAGTTGAGTGAGTCCACTTCTAGCTGGTGCCAGGAAAACCAGGGAGCCTGTACACTTGTGAGCAGTGTCAACAACCATTGCGTCTGTGACATCCTTTACCTCTAGCTGGATTCCCAAATTCAGACTCCAGTGTGTGCTAAGTTGCTTCAGTTGTGTCCGACTCTTTGTGACCCCATGGACTGCATCCCACCAGGTTCCTCTGTCCATGGGGTTCTTCAGGCAAGAATACTGGAGTGGGTTGTCATTTCCTGCTCCAGGGGCTCTTCCCCACCAAGGGACTGAATCTGCATCTCTTACGTCTGCTGCATTGACAGGCAGTCTTTTTTACCATTAGCACCACCTGGGAAGCCCCACTGGACAAACTGAAATACTGGGAATGATATTGATGGTGGGAATAATAATAAAGAATATTTATTGAGTGAGTGCTATTCTGTTAGAATTGAGATGGACACTAGTGTAAACACTTTTCCTGTAATAACTTATTTAATTCTCCCAGTAACCTGGAATCACAGAAAGAAGCAATTGCATGGCAGGGAGAAATAGGCTCTCAATAGTAAGTGTAACCTTAGAGTTATAGATTTTATTATTAGCAGAAAAATGAACTTATTTTTACAAACCTGGTCTATGAAATGGGATGTATAGATTTCACAAAAGTTCAGTTTAAACACTCAGTCGTGTCTGATTCCTTGCGACCCCACGGACTGCAGCACACCAGGCTTCCATGTCCATCACCAACTCTTGGAGCTTACTCAAACTCATGCCCATCGAGTCAGTGATGCCATCCAACCATCTCATCCTATGTCACCCCCTTCTCTTCTTGCTCTCAATCTTTTCCAGCATCAAGGTCTTTTACAGTGAGTCAGCTCTTTGCATCAGGTGGCCAAAGTATTGGAGCTTCAGCTTCAGTATCAGTCCTTCCAATGAATATTCAGGACTGATTTCCTTTAGGATGGACTGGTTTGATCTCCTTGCAGTCTAAGGGACTCTCAAGAGTCTTCTCCAACAACATAGTTCAAAAGCATCAATTTATTGGCGCTCAGATTTCTTTATAGTCCAACTCTCACAACCATACATGACTACCGGAAAAACCATAGCTTTGACTGGATGGACATTTGTTAGCAAAGTAATGTCTCTGCTTTTTTTTAAAAAATTAATTAATTATTTTTAATTGGAGGCTATTTACTTTATGATATTGTAGTGGCTTTCACGGAGAAGGCAATGGCACCCCACTTCAGTACTCTTGCCTGGAAAATCCCATGGACGGAGAAGCCTGGTAGTCTGCAGTCCATGGGGTTGCGAAGAGTCGGACATGGCTGAGTGACTTCACTTTCGCTTTTCACTTTTATGCATTGGAGAAGGAAATGGCAACCCACTCCAGTGTTCTTGCCTGGAGAATCCCAGGGATGGGGTCGCACAGAGTCGGACATGACTGAAGTGACTTAGCAGTAGCAGCAGTGGCTTTCACCACACACCAACATGAATCAGCCATGGGTGTACATATGTTCCCCATCCTGAATCCCCCCCTCCCACCTCCCTCCCCATCCCATCCCTCTGGGTCATCCCAGTGCACTGGCCCTGAGCACCCCATCTCATGCATCAAACTCAGACTGAACATCTATTTTAAATATGGTAATATACATGTTTCAATGCTATTCTCTCAAATCATCCCACCCTCACCTTCTCCCACAGAGTCCAAAAGTCTGTTCTTTACATCTGTGTCTCTTTTGCTGTCTCATGTAGAAGGTCATCGTTACCACCTTTTTAAATTCCATATATATGCGTTAATATACTGTATTGATGTTTTTCTTTCTGGCTTACTTCACTCTGTATAACAGGCTCCAGTTTCATCCACCTCATTAGAACTGATTCAAATGTATTCTTTTTAATGGGTGAGTAATATTCCATTGTGTACATGTACCACAGCTTTCTTATCCATTCATCTGCTAGTGGACATCTAGGTTGCTTCCATGTCCTGGCTATTATAAACAGTGCTGTGATGAACATTGGGGTACATGTGTCTCTTTCAATTCTGGTTTCCTCGGTGTGTATGCCAAGCAGTGGGATTGCTGGGTTGTACGGCAGTTCTATTACCAGTTTTTAAGGACTCTCCACACTGTTCTCCATAGTGGCTGTACTAGTTTTCATTCCCACCAACAGTGTAAGAGGGTTCCCTTTTCTCTGCACCCTCTCCAGCATTTATTGCTTGTAGACTTTTGGATAGCAGCCATTCTGTCTGGCATGAGATGGTACCTCATTGTGGTTTTGATTTGCATTTCTCTGATAATGAGTGATGTTGAGCATCTTTTCATGTTTTTGTTAGCCATCTGTATGTCTTTGCAGAAATGTCTGCTTAGTTCTTGGCCTATTTTTTCACTGGGTCATTTATTTTTCTGGAATTGAGCTGCATGACCTGCTTGTATATTTTTGAGATTAATTCTTTGTCAGTTGCTTCATTTTCTATTATTTTCACCCATTCTGAAGGCTGTCTTTTCACCTTGCTTATAGTTTCCTTCATTGTGCAAAAGCTTTTAATTTTAATTAGGTCCTATTTGCTTGTTTTTGCTTTTATTTCCATTACTCTGGGAGGTGGGTCATAGAGGATACTGCTGTGATTTTTCACAGACTGTTTTGCCTATGTTTTCCTCTCAGAGATTTATAGTTTATGGTCTTACATTTAGATCTTTAATCCATTTTGAGTTAATTTTTGTGTGTGGTGTTAGAAAGTGTTCTAGTTTCATTTTTTAAAAAGTGGTTGAGCAGTTTTCCCAGCACCATTTGTTAAAGACATTGTCTTTTCTCTATTGTATATTCTTGCCTCCTTTGTCAAAGATAAGGTGTCCATAGGTTCATGAACTTATCTCTGTGCTTTGTATTTTGTTCCATTGATCTAGGAAAATATACCATGTTCATGGGTCAGAAGAATCAATATAGTGAAAATGAGTATACTACACAAAGCAATCTATAGATTCAATGCAATCCCTATCAATCTACTAATGGTATTTTTCACAGAACCAAAACAAACAATTTCATAATTTGTATAGAAATACAAAAAACCTCAAATAGCAAAAGTAATCTTGAGAAAGAAGAATAGAACTGGAGGATTCAACCTTCCTGACTTCAGACTATACTACAAAGCTACAGTCATCAAGACAGTATGGTACTGGACAAAGACAGAAATATAGATCCTTATCTCTGCTTTTTAATATGCTGTCTAGGTTGCTCATAGCTTTTCTTCGAAGGAGCAAGCATCTTTTAATTTCATGGCTGCAGTCACCATCTGCAGTGATTTTGGAGCCCCACCCCCAAAATGAAGTCTGTCACTGTTCCCACTGTTTGCCCATCTGTGTGCCAAGAAGTGGTGGGATCAGGTGCCAGAATCTCAGTTTTCTGAATGTTGAGTTCTAAGCCAACTTTTTCACTCTCCTCTTTACTTTCATCAAGAGGCTCTTTAGTTCTTCTTTGTTTTCTGCCATAAGTGTGGTGTCATCTGCATATCCGAGGTTATTGATATTTCTCCCAGGAATCTTGATTCCAGCTTGTGCTTCATCCAGCCTGGCATTTCTCATAATGTACTCTGCATATACATTAAATAAACAGGATGACCATATGCAGCCTGGACGTACTGCTTTCCCAATTTGAAACCAGTCTGTTGCTCACTGTCCGGTTTGAACTGTTGCTTCCTGACCTGCATACAGATTTCTCAGGAGACAGATAAGGTGGTCTGGTATTTCCATCTCTTTAAGAATTTTCCACAGTTTATTGTGATCAACACAGTCAAAGGCTTTGGCATAGTCAATAAAGCAGAAGTAGATGTTTTTCTGGAACTCTCTTGCTTTTTCGATGAACCAACAGTTGCTGGAAATTTGATCTCTGGTTCCTCTGCCTTTTCTAAAACCAGCTTGAACATCTGGAAGTTCACGATTCATGTACTGTTGAAGCCTGGCTTGGAGGATTTTGAGCATTAATTTGCTAGTGTGTGAGATGAGTGCAGTTTTGTGGTAGCTTGAACATTCTTTGGCATTGCCTTTCTTAGGGATTGGAATGAAAACTGATATTTTCCAGTCTTGTGGCCATTGCTGAGTTTTCCAAATTTGCTGGCATATTGAGTGCAGCACTTTCACAGCATCATATTTTAGGATTTGAAATAGCTCAACTGGAATTTCATCACCTCCACTAGTTTTGTACATAGTGATGCTTCCTAAGGCCCACTTGACTTCACATTCCAGGATGTCTGGCTCTAGGTGAGTGATCACACCATCGTGGTTATCTAGGTCATGAAGATCTTTTTTGTACAGTTCTTCCGTGTATTCTTGCCACCTCTTCTTAATATCTTCTGCTTCTTTTAGGTTCCTACCATTTTTGCCCTTTATGGGCCCATCTTTGCATGAAATCTTCCCTTGGCATCTGTAATTTTCTTGAAGAGATCTCTAGTCTTTCCCATTCTATTGCTTTTCTCTATTTCTTTGCATTGATCACTGAGGAAGGCTTTCTTATCTCTCCTTGCTATTCTTTGGAGCTGTGCATCCAGATGGGTATATCTTTCCTTTTCTCCTTTGCCTTTTGCTTCTTGTCTTTTCTCAGCTACTTGTAAGGCCTCCTCAGACAACCATCTTGCCTTTTTGCATTTCTTTTTCTTGGGGATGATCTTGATCCCTGCTTCCTGTACAATGTCATGAATCTACATCCATAGTTCTTCAGGCATTCTGTCTGTCAGATCTAGTCTCTTAAATCTATTTCTCACTTCCACTGTTTAGTCATAAGGGATTTGATTCAGGTCATACCTGAATGGTCTAGTGGTTTTCCCTACTTTCTTCAATTCCAGTCCGAATTTGGCAATAAGGAGTTCATGATCTGAGCCACAGTCAGCTCCCAGTCTTGTTTTTACTGACTGTATAGAGCTTCTCCATCTTTGGCTGCAAAGAATATAATCAATCTGATTTCAGTATTGACCATCTGCTGATGTCCATGTGTAGAGTCCCCTCTTGTGTTGTTGGAGGAGAGTGTTTGCTATGACCAGTGCATTCTCTTGGCAAAACTCTATTAGCATTTGCCCTGCTTCATTCTATACTCCAAGGCCAAATTTGCCTGTTACTCCAGGTGTTTCTTGACTTCCTATTTTTGCATTCCAGTCCCTTATAATGAAAAGGACATCTTTTTTGTGTGTTAGTTCTAGAAGGTCTTGTAGGTCTTCATAGAACCATTCAACTTCAGCTTCTTCAGCATTACTGCTCAGGGCATAGACTTGGATTACCCTGATATTGAATGGTTTGCCTTGGAAATGAACAGAAATCATTCTGTTGTTTTTGAAATTGTACCCAAGTACTGTATTTCAGACCCTTTTGTTGACTATGATGGCTACTCCATTTCTTCTAAGAGATTCTTGCCCACAGTAGTAGATATAATGGTCATCTGAGTTAAATTCATCCATTCCAGTCCATTTTAGTTCTGATTTAGTTCTGATTCTTAAAATGTCAATATTAACTCTTGCTGTCTCCTGTCTGACCACTTCCAACTTACCTTGATTCATTGACCTAACATCCCAGGTTCCCATGCAATATTGTTCTTTACAGCATTGGACTTTACTTCCATCACCAGTCACATCCACAACTGGGTGTTGTTTTTGCTTTGGCTCCATCCCTTCATTCTTTCTGAAGTTATTTCTCCACTGTTCTCCTGTAGCATATTGGGCACCTACAGCCCTGGGGAGTTCCTCTTTCAGTATCCTATCATTTTGCATTTTCATACTGTGCATGGGGTTCTCAAGGCAAGAATACTGAAGTGGTTTGCCATTCCCTTCTTCAGTGGACCCACATTCTGTCAGACCTCTTCACCATAACCCATCTGTCTTGGGTGGCCCTGCCCAACATGGCTCATGGTTTCATTGAATTATACAAGGCTGTGGTCCATGTGATCAGTTTGATTAGTTTTCTGTGATTGTGGTTTTCCTTCTGCCTTCCCTCTGATGGAGAAGAATACAAGGTTTGTGGAAGCTTCCTAATGGGGCAGCCTGATTAGGGGAACTGGGTCTTGTTCTGATGGGTGGGGCCATGCTCAGTAAGTCTTTAAGCCAATTTTTTGTTGATGGGTAGTGCTGTGTTCCCTCCCTGTTGTTTAACCTGAGGCCAAACTATGGTGGAGGTAACAGAAGCAGAAGGTATTAAGAAGAGGTGGCAAGAATACACAGAAGAACTGTACAAAAAATATCTTCATGACCCAGATAATCATGATGGTTTCATCACTCACCTAGAGCCAGACATCCTGGAATGTGAAGTCAAGAGGGCCTTAGGAAGCATCACTACGAACAAAGCTAGTGGAGGTGATGGAATTCCAGTTAAGCTATTTCAAATCCTGAAAGATGATGCTCTGAAAATGCTGCACTCAATATGCCAGCAGATTTGGAAAACTCAGCAGTGACCACAGTACTGGAAAAGTTCAGTTTTCATTCCAATCCCTAAGAAAGGCAAACCCGAAGAATGCTCAAACTACTGCGCAATTGCACTCATCTCACACGCTAGTAAAGTAATGCTCAAAATTCTCCAAGCCAGGCTTCAGCAATATGTGAACCGAGAACTTCCAGATGTTCAAGCTGGTTTTAGAAAAGGCAGAGGAACCAGAGATCAAGTTGGCAATATCCGCTGGATCATCAAAAAAGCAAGAGAGTTCCAGAAAAACATCTATTTCTGCTTTATTGACTATGCCAAAGCCTTCGACTGTGTGGATCACAATAAACTGTGGAAAATTCTGAAAGAGATGGGAATACCAGACCACCTGACCTGCCTCTTCATAAACCTGTGTGCAGGTCAGGAAGCAACAGTTAGAACTGGACATGGAACAACAGACTGGATCCAAATAGGAAAAGGAGTACATCAAGGCTGTATATTATCACCCTGCTTATTTAACTTATATGCAGAGTACATCATGAGAAATGCTGGGCTGGAAGAAGCACAAGCTGGAATTAAGATTGCCAGGAGAAATATCAATAACCTCAGATATGCAGATGACACCACTCTTATGGCAGAAAGTGAAGAGGAACTAAAAAGCCTCTTGATGAAAGTGAAAGTGGAGAGTGAAAAAGTTGGCTTAAAGCTCAACATTCAGAAAACTAAGATCATGTCATCTGGTCCCATCACCTCATGAGAAGATGGGGAGACAGTGGAAACAGTGTCAGACTTTATTTTTTTGGGCTCCAAAATCACTGCAGATGGTGACTGCAGCCATGAAATTAAAAGACACTTACTCCTTGGAAGGAAAGTTATGAACAACCTAGATAGCATATTAAAAAGCAGAGACATTACTTTGCCAACAAAGGTCCATCTGGTCAAGACTATGGTTTTTCCGGTGGTCATGTATGGATGTGAGAGTTGGACTAAAAGAAAGCTGAGTGCCGAAAAATTGATGCTTTTGAACTGTGGTGTTGGAGAAGACTTGTGAGAGTCCCTTGGAGTGCAAGGTGATCCAACCAGTCCACCCTAAAGGAGATCAGTCCTAGGTGTTCATTGGAAGGACTGATGCTGAAGCTGAAACTCCAATACTTTGGCCACCTCATGCGAAGAGTTGACTCATTGGAAAAGACCCTGATGCTGGGAGGGATTGGGGAAAGGAGGAGAAGGGGACAATAGAGGATGAGATGTCTGGATGGCATCACTGACTCAATGGGCATGAGTTTGAGTAAGCTCTGGAGTTTGTGATGGACAGGGAGGCCTGGTATGCTGCGATTCATGGGGTTGCAAAGAGTTGGACACTACTGAGTGACTGAACTGAACTGAATGAAGATAATGGGGATGTCCTTCAAAAGGTCCCATGCCTTCACTGCTGCACTCAGTGCCCCTGGCCCTGCACCATGCCACCGCTGACCCGTGCCTCCACCAGAGACTCCTGCACATTCACAGGCAAGTCTAGGTCAGACTTTTCTGCTGAAGGAGACAGTGGAGTAAAAGGAGATGCACTCATCTTCTGCAAGAACTCCAAAATTACAACTTGCTGCTGAACAACCGTCAACAGGAAAATATACCCCACTTTCAAGGGCAAAGGAGAAGCCCTAGCATGACGGTAGGAGGGGCAAAATCACATTTAGAATCAAACCCCATACCTGCCAGAGATGCTCAGAGGGCTCAAAAAACCTTGTGCCCAGGAGACTCCACAGAGGCTGAGCCAGACCTGTCTTTGAGTGTTTGAGCGTCTCCTGTGGAGTTACGGGTCAGTGGTGGCCTCCTTCAGGGACAGGGGCTCTGGGTGCAGCAGACTTGGGTATGGCGTAAGCCCTCTTGATGGAGATCACCATTAACCTTACCATAGAGCTGCCAGAACTGGGGAAACAGATGCTTGGAGGGCACAAACAAAACTTTGTGCACACCAAGACCCAGGAGAAAGGAGCAGTGACCCCACAAGAGATTTCACATACAAATCGACTTCTGCTTTGTAAAGTGTGTACCAGAACAAGGGAGGTACATTCAAGGGCCTGATAAATTGTTTCTTGTACTCCATTCTCTGCAGTAATACTAGTTACTTTTTCAATTCATGCCCAACATTTTATCATAGGCTTTCCTCATCCCAAGGAACCACAGCCTTCTCAACGGAAATTGTGATGAGAATGCCTTTCTCCATGTTGGCTCCATGATCATCCTTGGAGGGGCAGAGCCAAGAGTGCTTGCTGTGACATATTGTTTGCAGAATTCTATCTAGGGGACATCTGGAAAAGGGAGTGTGTGTGTGTGTGTGTGTGTGTGAGAGAGAGAGAGAGAGAGAGAGAGAGAGAGAGAGAGACAGACCCAGAAGCAAAGAATCAGGCATGCCTGTGTATCTCTGGGTGTGTTTGTCTCTTTGTGTCTGTACATCTTTCCTGTTACAGTCTGATGTTTGTATCCCCCTAAAATTCATATGTTGAGATCCTACCCCCAAAGATGATTTTATCAGGAGGTGGGGCTTTGGGAAGTGTGTAGGTCATGAGGGTGGGACTCTCATGAATGGCATTAATTCTTCATAAGAGAGGCCCCAGAGAGCACCCTGGTCCTGGCTAGCATGTGAGGGCCCAGCAAGAATGCGTGGGCTAGGAACAGGATGGGGACTTTCACCAAAGGCAATCGTGTTGTCACCTTGAGTCTGAACTTTTGGCCTCCAGAACAATAAATTTCTGTTGTTTATAATTCCTGTTGTTTATAATCCAGTCTATGGTGTTTTGTTCCAGTTAAGACCTTGCCCAACTATTTATTAGTAGTTTATTGAGAGTCTTTCTTTCACAGTTATTTTCAGAGCCCCCAACCTACTAAATATTTCTGAGAAATTGGGGCTGATTTGGGAAAGTGTTTTATGAATTGCACACAAAAATGATGACATAATAGTTAATGCTTGAGAACTTATTAGGTGCCCAGCACCATGCTAACTACTTTACATGCATTACGTTGTTCATTCTCAAAAGAACCCTCTGAGGTGAGTAATATTATCCACTGAAGTTGGCAAAGGATGAGTTGAGGCACAGAGAAGTTACCCTGCTGTTCGCCACAAGTGCAGAGCCTGTGCTTAGGATTTCAATACTATCCCGCCCTTGGGGGCCTTCCTCTTGTCTGCCAGAGTCTGGCCCCATGTTCTAACCCCACCACAGCTGAAACTGACCATCCTCTACCCACTCAAACTTCCTACTGCTGGCTCTTCGGCTGCTTTATGAACACCTTCAGGTTGACTCGCCTGACTTCTCACCCTTGGCCCCTCTGTCCTCTGTGCCTGGTTGTGGGCAGAGATGAATAGTATACCATCCATGCCCTCGGGGATCCTACAGCAGAGAGACAAGACCGATGCACAACCAACTATTAATAGTGTAGACACAAAGCAGTGTAGAACTCAATGCTCTGTCAGAGGAGGTGTGGAGAGCAACTCATAATTACTAAGTCCTCAAATGTGATAGAGGGATGGTAGCTTTAATATGACCACATGCCAAGTGGTGAGAACACAGAGGTTGATAAAATACAGCCCTGCTTCTAAGCAGCCGCACAATGCTGTGGCCTGGGACTTTGGTACGTGACACGTGTGCACACACAGTGACCACGTTCCTGGGTAGATCTCAGGTTCTACTCAGTAACGAGTTTTGCTGCCCTCAACTCCCCTCCATATCAGGCTGTTGCTTCTGTCCAAGCTATGGATCAGAAACTCAGATGAAGAGGAGTCCTCAGTGACCATCTATGCAGTGGTTTCAAACTGTCCTGTGGTTCCCGGGAGCTCTCATGGGGCCAGCTGCCAGGGAAAGAGAAATCAAGCAAGAGAGATGAAGCCACATCCCTTTCTATTTCGGTCAGGACAAGTCTGTCTATATTTTATTTGTTTTCATTTTCATATTAGGGTTTGAAGCTGGAGACGCTTGGGAGGCACTGATTTTATCTTTACTGAGAAGAAATCTGGAAGAGAAGTGGCCCTTCAAGAGATCAGAGTCAGAAAAGACTTTGACAAGAGCCTGAGTTTTTAGCTTGTGGGCCACTGTAGGTACCACCGTCCCAACTTCCTCCTGGGAGGTGCATGTCTGCAGATGTCTCAGTCTTCCCAAAGTGACTGAAGGGGTCCCTGATGTCTTTACCCCGGGAGAGGGTGTAGAGGGCCCAGGAAGAGCTGCTGTCAGTGGCTTCCTCACCCACAGGCTAAGGTGGCATTAGATGGGTGTGTGCTGTGTGGGCGTGCGCTGGGAAGGAACCCAGAGGCCTCTCCCCAGTTCTAAGAAAGAACTCAGCCGGGGGTTCCTGGGAGCCAGAGTTGGAAGGTGGCAGCATGTTTGGAAAGAGGACTTGCTTGTGATGTGTCCCAGAAGAAACAGAAGTAAGCAGCTTCATTCATGGCATCAGGAACTCAGGCAGCTTTTAGGGTAATGAGCGCCTGTCGGGGAATTAAAGGTGAGTCAGTCACTCACTGTGCCACAAAGAAGCCTGCAGTCCAGTGAGCGAGTGGGGGTCTCTGTGCTGAGAAGTCTAACAAAAGGGGGACAGACAGAAGGCCGAGAGAGCTACGGCCACGGTTGCAGAGAGAACTGGACGCTTGTGAGGGGGACTCATGGATGCTTCATGGGGCAGGCTTGCTTTGAGCCTGCACTGAAGTCAGGAAGGCACCCTCAGGAGCTGGGAACAGAGCTCCATCCAGAGACCACAGCAGGAGGCAGGCACAGAGGCAGTCCTCCGGGCCTGAGTGGGGATGTGTGTTCTGTAGTCATGGGTGCACGCCCTGAAAGGTGGTTTTTTGTTCTCTCACATTCTTCCCAGAACCTGAGGGAAGATCCTCAGGGGGCCCTGTTGCCAGGAAGATGAAGTGGGCCATAGCTGACACGGGTAGCTTTGGGAGGTTTGGTTTTGCTCCTCATGAGAGGAAATTGGGATCAGCTAGAGATATAGAAAGGCTCCAAGTGACAACAGAGCTCACCTCTGGCTCCTTCCCAGAGAGAGAAGCAGAGATGGTCTGCAGGACCCAGCGAAGAGTCTGGAAGGGTGTGTGTGGATGGCCATCACTAAGAACTCCGTCCGCCTTCCTACCTCAGCAAACAGCTTGGAGACCAGCCTGAAATCACCAGGAGTCACCAGTTTGAGAAAGCGTTTATGATTCTCTGGCCCTTCCCCAAGCCACCCGATGTAACTCGCAGAGCATGGAGCATGGCAAACGGAGGCCACCTCCTCTCTCTGGAGAGATGGCGGGAAAGGGCCGAGGTAGCCCTTTAGAGGAGGAGCTTTTTAGAGGAGGAGCTCTCTTAGAGGCTTTAGAAGACTTTGAAAGCAGCGGCAGCTGGATTCTGGTGCATTTCAGTTCTTAAAAAATTAAGTAATGATCAAGGAAAATTTGGAGGTAATGAAATGCTTTTCGAAATACCTGATTGCTCTTGACAAAACATACAAACAAAATAATTGCATGACCCACTATGGATGTGTGACCAGGTGGACAAGGGTCGTCATTCAGAGAGCCGAAAGCTAGAGACCCAGCTAAGTGGACATCCTTCTGAACCAATTTTGATCATCTATGTTTTCCTTCAAAAAAATTGAAATTAGGAAGGAATAATGCATGATATTTTCTTAAAATTTAGATATAAAAAAACTATACTTTTTAACAGTTCTAAAATGCATTCTTCAGTGAACCTGTCATAGAAGAATAATTTCATGGTCAAAACATCCTAATACATTGTAAAGTACAAAAAGGTGGCAATAAAGTGTGAATGAATTTTATAAATATATTTGTATGGAGTGAAAGAAAAAGAATGAAGATTATGCATACACACACACACACACACACACAAGTAACTGTCTTCTCCATGGGTGTTTGTTTTCATGGGTGCCAAGATGGCTCAATACTTCAAGCATTTTGTCCTTAAGCTCTCTATTCTCAAAGAAGGTGCTGGTATGGGTCCCATAGACTGGACTCAAAGAGGCTTGAATGTAAACCAGAAGAGGTCAAAGCGGGGGAAATGGCCCCACAGCAACAGAGGGGAGCTTGTGGCCAGAGCCAAAGAGGAAGTGTTCGGCCAGAGCCAAGGAATGGGGTCAGAGGGCAGGAGCTGAGGCAGCAGACTGGGTCAAGAAATGAAATAGCTGTGACTGTGGGCACTAGGGCTCTAGACTTGAGCTCTGTGAGGTGCCAGGGACTGGTTTTCCAGGATATCAGCTGTGCAGCTTGGGTGTGGCTTCAGTTCAGTTCAGTCGCTCAGTCGTGTCCGACTCTTTGCGACCCCATGAACCACAGCACGCCAGGCTTCCCTGTCCACCACCAAATCCCGGAGCTTACTCAAACTCATGTCCATTGAATCGGTGATGCCATCCAACCATCTCACCCTCTGTCGTCCCCTTCTCCTCCTGCTCTCAATCTCTCCCAACATCAGGGTCTTTTCCAATGAGTCAGTTCTTTGCATCAGGTGGCCAAAGTACTGGAGTTTCAGCTTCAGTTTCTTTCTTTCTTGCCTTGAGAACCACATGAACAGTAAGAAAAGGGTGTGGCTTAGATGATTTAAAAGAACCCAGCTGGGTCGGATGTGTGATTGCCTTGTAGAACCCAGGTGCATGGCTTGATCTTTCTCTCTGTTAAATCCAGTCATGCTATGTTATGCTCATTGTTACAGTTCATTAAGATGTTTATGGGATCTGATTCTGCCACCCATGTGTTACTTCTTACTCCTGGGTACGCCTTGTGATTCACAGATCTAACCAGTGTGCTTTGTAGGTACTCATACCAAACCTATTAAAATCTATCACCAAAAACCCTTCCTGCATCCTTCAAGGATGGTTATTCCACCATACGCCAGTTCAGCCACTTTTTCCCTTGTTGTCTGTGAGAATAACCTGAGGGACCCCACAAACTCCCTTAGTGTAGAACCTTCCTCCAGATCCACCAGCTTAGTGACCCCAACCAAAAATGACCTGAGATAATTTTGACAAGACTTATTTTAGTGAGCAAATTATATCTCATCTCAGTATTTTCTCCTCTAGGCTAAGTAATCCCAAGGGCTCTAATCTTTTCCTGACACCAGAACAGGGAATCAGTTCAGTTAGAATTTCAGCTTCAGCATCAGTCCTTTCAATGAATATTCAGTACTGATTTCCTTTAGGATGGACTGGTTGGATCTCTTTGCAGTCCAAGGGACTCTGAAGAGTCTTCTCCAACACCACAGTTCAAAACATAGTGAATTACAATATAATTGAGTGACAATAAGTTAGATTCCCCAGTGGCTCAGTGGTAGGGAATCCACCTGCCAATGCAGGATACATGAGTTCGATCCCTGGTTGGGGAAGATCCGCTGGAGGAGGAAATGGCAACCCACTCCAGTATTCTTGCCTGAAGAATCCCATGGACAGAGGAGTCTGGTGGGCTACAATCTATAGAGTCACAGAGAGTTGGACATGACTGAAGTGAATGAGCACAGACAGATGAAAGCCAGATTCATCCCCACAGATGTAATGCACAAGTTTCCATTCCCAAATGCTTTGTGGTTGTGGGCTCCCCTGGTGCCTCAGTGGTAAAGAATCTGCCTGTCAGTGCAGGAGACATGAGTTCAATTTCTGGAGAAGAAAATGCAACCCACTCCAGTTTTCTTGCCTGGGAAATTTCATGAACAGCAGAGCCTTGTTGGACTACAGCGCTATGGGGTCACAGAGAGTCAGTGACAACTTAGTGACTACACACAGCACAGAGTCAGTTTACATAAAGATTCCAGCTGTCTGGATACCCAAACAAGTACCCACAAAGTAATCTGATCTTGGTACCAGATCTGGCCAGGGTCACAGTAGTTAGCTCTTTTTTGTCTAGAAACTCTTTCATCCGTACGCTGTAAATGAAGAGATTCTGGAAAACCAACCAATGACAAACATCCATTCATTCAACAGATTCATGTTTTTATTTGAAAAAAAAAAAAGTGTGCTTGTTTGTGTTTCCTTTGTGAATGGCACTGTTTTGAATGCTGGCATATAGCAGCAAACAGGATGGTCTCCATCCTCATAAGGTTAGATCCGTGGAAAGAGGCAGATAAAAAGCAAGCAAAGAGATAGGAGATGAAATTTCAGATAGTTGTAAATGCATGAAAAGATAATGCAGGATGGAGGGCACAGAGTGATTGGAGTGTGGCTGGTAGATAAATAATGGACTTATATATGCATTCCTTGGTGGCTCAGACAGTAAAGAATCTGCCTTCAATTTGGGTGACCTGGATCAGGAAGATCCCCTGGAGGAGGGCATGGCAACTCAGTCCAGTATTCTTACCTGGAGAATTCCATGGGCCGAGGAGCCTGGTGGGCTACAGTCCATGGGGTCGCATAGAGTCGGACACAACTAAAGTGACTTAGCACGCACGCATGCGTTGGTAATATGGATTTCCTCTTCTGTGATCAATGCTGTGTCCTCATTCCTAGGCTTTAGTTTTCACTTATAGAGGGTGGGAAAGCTAACTGGAGTATATGTTAGTTTGGAAATCAAGGAATTTGTACAAAGGAAGAAGGTTGGTAGAATGTGGTAGGTTATAGCCTGTTGTGTTATACTGAAACCTCTGGTAGGCCCAGTGGAATGATAAGAAATGGAATATGGATGTAAGAATATTATATGGTTCAACAAAAGTATAAACCTAAACTCAAATGACATCTTAGAGAAATGATCTAAGACAGACTCTTTGTCATCTTCACCTCCTAACCCCAAGCTAAAAGGTATGAAGACAATGAGTGTGCGGTTCTGGCTGCTTGGATTTGATAGCTTCCTTGCTCTGTGTGGATGGTTGAGCCAACCCCAATCATCAGGTGGAAAAGAAGGGAGGTATTGGAAACCTGCTCAGTCATGCTGGCATATATTCATCATCTTAATTATACCTTGTGTAGTGCTTCTTGGCTAACATGGCAAATAAAAAGAAAAAGTTGAGTCTAACATCAATTTTGCATCCCATTTTGCACCAGCCCCAAAAACGTCTGGTCTAAAAAACAACAACAACAACAACAACAAACGTCTGGTCTAGCTCAGGAGAAAAACAATAGCTATAAATTTAAAGCACTTTTGTGTACATGGTACCATACTACAGATTTTACATGGACTCATCTATGACAAACCTAGACAGTGTATTAAAATGCAGAGACATCACTTTGCCAACAAAGGTCCATCTAGTCAAGGCTATGGTTTTTCCAGTAATCATGTACAGATGTGAGAGTTGGACCATAAAGAAGGCTGAGCACTGAAGAATTGATGCTTTTGAATTGTGGTGCTGGAGAAGTCTGTTGAGAGTCCCTTGGATTGCAAGGAGATCAAACCAGTCAATCCTAAAGGAAATCAACCCTGAATATTATTGGAAGGAATGATGCTGTAGCTGAAGCTCCAATAGTTTGGCCACCTGATGTGAAGAGCCGACTCACTGGAAAAGACCCTGATGCTGGGAAATATTGAGGGCAGGGGGAGAAGCGTGTGATAGAGGATGAGACGGTTGGATGGCATCACCAACTCAACGGACATGAGTTTAAGCAAACTCTGGGTGATAGTGTAGGACAGGGAAGACTGGTATGCTGTAGTTCATGGGGTCACAAAGAGTTGGATATGACTGAGTGACTGAAAAACAATATCTCTTTTTATACAACCAAACAATTAATAATGTGTTAAGGTGACTAACTGCTGTATCAAGTAAGTCCCCAAAGGAATAATAGTTTACCCCCATAGAATTTCATTTTTTCTCCTATAAATAGTCAGAAGTGGTTCCAGATTGGTAAGGGGGCTCTGCTCCACATAGTCATTCATGTCTCCAGAGTATTGGAGGCTCTGTCATATGGTCAGGAGGAAGGCTAAGACTAAATGTAGAAGACTGAGTACAGGAACTTTTTAATGGATTGGGCCTGGAGGAGTTGCACACCACTTCTGCTCATATTCCCCTGGGTACAGACTGGACACACAACCACTCCTAAAACTTCAGGAGAGTTTGGGAAATGTAGTCTCATTGTGTGACCAGGAAGAAGGGTCAACAAAGGACGATTAATATTACCTCAGTTCTACATTTTAAAAAATCAAGACTCAGTGTTTTGTTCACGATAGCAATTGAGGGGACGTCCCCTAGTTGGTGGTCCGGTGCTTAAGAATCCGCCTGCCAGTGCAGGGCACACGGCTTCAATCCCAGCTCTGGGAGGAACCCCCATGCAACAAAGCAACTACTGAGTCCACATGCCACAACTAGAGGAAGCCTGCACACGGCAACAAAGAGCCAGCACGGTCAAAAATAAATGTAATTAATTAATTACTCTTAAAAAGACAGTGATTAAGTGGGTATGTAGATAAGCTAGGGTCCTGGCGTGTGAACTAGGTTAGTCTGACTCCAGAGACACCCTGTCCAATGCCCTCTGTGGCCTCTTGAAATATATGCAGGGGCAAATCTTCCAGACTTACAATCTCTCTTTGCTGGGAACTGAGCACATGAGGTCAAATTTTGTCTCTCTGATCCCCGTTTTTGTACACGTGTCTGGCTATCAAACCCTCTTCTCTTGCCATTGTCTTCCTATAAATAGGTTAATCTTGATTAGGCTGGGGCCAACTTGCCTTTTCCCTTTGTCCAGGAAAAATTTCCACATCATATTTCTGCATTGATTTTGTTGACAAAATGCTGGACTTCTCAGATGCATTTCATCGTTTCTTGTACTTAGATGATCCTGCCTTTAGTCAATAAAGCAACTGTAGAGAATCAGGATACTTTCTAGGTGTATTTTGTGCGTTCAAGGCTGTCAAGCCTGCTCTCTCTTTTGTAGTCTTTGCCAGGATGTCTTCTTTGCAGCTGCTACTCCTCTGGGATCCCTGGACAACATGATTTTGTCAGTCCATCTTCAGTCAGTCTTACTGACCTCATGAGGCCACCCTCCTAATGGGAGTAAGGGAGTGAATGACAGCTCGGGGGATTACACGTGCACAGAGCAGTATAATTGTTCACACCCTGCCTGTTAACACTGCAATATCTTTCTCAGTTCCTCGCCAGATCTATGCACATGCTCCTCCAACCAGAAAACCTACAGCCCATGATATGCAAAAGGACCGCTTTCGATATAGATCAGAGAAACGAGCCCGACTTGCCTCTGGCTGCGCTGGGCCTTGGTTGCGTGCATGGCATCTTTGTTGCTGCAAGTTGTCTTTTCCTACTTGTGGCCAGCAGGGCTCCTCTCCTTGTGCAGTGCAGGCTTCTCGCTGTGGTGGCTTCCCTTGTTGCAAGGCATGGGCTCTAGAGCGCCAGGTCAGCTGTGGTGGTGTGCAGGCTTATTTGCTCCATGGCATGTGGGATCTTGGTTTTCAGATCTCAGATCAGGGGTCGAACCCCGGAATTGACAGGTGGACTCTCAAACACTGGACCTCCAGGGACGTCCAGAATGAGCCTGACTTCTGACCTCAATTCAGAGGTATTTGTCATCAGGGCCTCAACTGGTGGCAAGGTGGTCTATAATATGGACTAATTGACCAGTGATTGAAAACCACCTTCTCCCTCAACTTCCTCCCCTTCTTACCTTCTTGAGACCAGACACCCCAGTCTCCTCATCTCAGAGAATGATGCTCAGAACCACAGCTTCCTTTCCAGCATGAGCAGAGTCTGCAACTATGGCCTAGGTAAAATTACAGCTCTGACTATCCAACTATTTTCTGACCGGCCAACCCTTTAAGAAGAAATGGAATGCTGGTTGTCCCTGCAGTGCAGGATTTTAGGGAAGGATAAAAGCACTACCCTGAGGAGAAAAAGGTAAAGAAATCAATTGGATACCTTTTCTCTTTAAGTTGGAGAGTCACTATACTTCATCCCAATTCTGTCTAAACAGTCTCACCTTCAAAGCTCCCTAGATAATAAGTGAATTGCAAATGATGCAAAGTACAAAACTAACCTTGTCACTCTTTTCTAAGAATGCTAATGGATTCCTTACCATTCATCTATGAGGAAAACTGTTCAAAGTGTACAAAATGCACCTTCTATTTAGTATTTCAACCAGGAATTTCAACTGTCCACTGCCCAGTTTTTTATAATATGAACATTCAAGTCTTAAGGTTGGATACTGCTTCATATAGAAGTGTGGGGGGAAAGTGGAAGCAGTGACAGATTTCATTTTCTTGGGTTTCAAAATCACTGTGGACAGTGTCTGCAGCCATGAAATTAAAAGACTCTTGCTCCCTGGAGGGAAAGCTCTGACAAACCTAGATAGCATATGAAAAAGCAAAGACATAATTTTGATGAAAGGTCCATATAGTCAAAGCTATGTTTTCTCCAGTAGTCATGTACAGATGTGAGAATTGGATCCTAAAGATGGCTGAGTGCTGAAGAATTGATCCTTTTGAATTGTGGTACTGGAGAAGACTCTTGAGAGTCTCTTGGCCCATAAGGAGATCAAACCAGTCAATCCTAAAGGAAATCAATCCTGAATATGCATTGGAAGGACTGATGCTGAAGCTTCAATACTTTGGCCCTCTGATGTGAAGAGCTGACTCACTGGAAAAGACCCTGATGCTGGAAAAGTTTGAAAGCAAAAGGAGAGGGGGTTAAGCTGGTTAGACAGCATCACCAACTCAATGTGAGCAAATCCTGGGAGATGTGGAGGACAGAGGAGCCTGGAGTGCTGCAGTCCATGGGGTCACAAAGAGTCAGACATGACTTAGCAACTGAACTACAACAACTCTTTGATATCCTCTCCCACGTAATCAGTATAGCTCTGGCCCACTAGGGCTGGTGAAATTCCATGTTCACTATAGCCCTCTACCCATCTTTGGAAAAATGGCAAGAAATGGAGTGTTGATTTCTGTGATGTGGCGATTAAAACATTTGAGAAACATGAGTGGAAGACAGGGACTAGGGGAAGTGCCTGCATGAGCAGAAAGTTTGTTCCAAGGTGGGGCAGTAAGATGTTGAGATGCTGGGCAACTCCTGGTGGGAACCAGTGCTTTTGAGCACCAGCCTAGAAAGTGCCACCACCATGTTCCTCAGCACTGAGGAGGTTTCCTGGACTTTACTAGAGAAGGAAGCAAAGTGCAGTGTTAGATGTTGTGCTCCACAAATCAGTAATCATCACTGATTTTCTCTCCACTGTGCCCTGAGTGCCAGCCTCAGTGCCTGGCACTCTAGCTGAGGGTTAAACATTTGTTGAGTATGTGTTGAATGGATGAATGAAGATGGTGAAAGCCAAGCTACCCTCTGGGGTGTCTCACAAAGAAGTTGTGTTAATGCTGAAGAGAGAGACTTCCCCATTTCACCGGCAGTGGAAAGGTCAGGCTAGGGCAGGAGAGCCTGAGGTTAGGAATGCAGCAGAGATGGCAAAGAGTATCTGATGGTCAAGGCTACTACAGGGAAAACTGGGCTCACCTAATAACACAGAAGAAGGGCAAGGTCACGGCAAGGAGCAGATGAATAAATCCTACCTCTCTCAGCACCTGCCAAGGGAAGGCAGGAGACCAGAGAATTCGGGGGCTGATGGTTCTACTGAAATGTGACCTCAAGCCACTGTGCATTATCGCTTGAACCCTTAGCAGGGGCTTGACCTCTCTCCTTTTATCTTCTCCACGATTCATGACTGCCTTGAAACTGAAGTCTAATTCTGTCTTGTGGAACAAAAACCCCAAGGAAATCCAATTTCTTTCTCATATGTTAGTCCTTTTAACAGAGAATGTATGATAGGAAAGAATTCCATTTTCCTTTTATCTTGATAAGATCTTAATATTATTTCTCCCTACTCATTATTGTGGCTGTTGGAGAATTTGGTTCAAGTTATACCTTCCAGTCTCACCTTATTTTCTCGAGGTTCGGAGGAGAATTTAATTAAGACCCTGCAAATTGATTACTAAATAGAGGTGGGACCTCACAGTCCCCAGTCCACTTTTCTGACAATTCCAAAGTCATTTCAGGTTAGAGCCATATTAATCTGGTTATGTTTGTTACAAAGTTAAAATGTATTCATTGTCCAATATATAGGATGTAGGTGGATAGGTTTCTTTGTCATTCATTTCACATTGTCCGCTGCATAAAATTAAAACTGCACGTAAACAAATAATTTTCTGAATGCTTAAAGCTGATCCTGAGTTCAGTAATAATCCCCTTGGATATGATTGCTTTTATTTCTACCCTTTGTTTTCAGGGATACTTCTGATGCAGGAGAGCACAGATCAGCTAGAACCTCTCTCAGCGGACCTCCATTGATCCAGTGGCTTCGAAGTGCACTTTTGGGTGATTAATGGGCATGTGTATGCCTGCTGTTGAGTCTCTTTCCCCACCCGTAGGCTCAGGAAACTGTAGAGCTACTGGCTTCCTCCTTGTTGGCTTGGAGGGAAGAGGAAGTGGGTGTTCGTGTGGTGACTTGTCAGATAACTGGAGATTCAAGCCACGTGTGTTACTGATTAAAATTTAGAAATATTAAGTAACGTTTGGTTCCTTCCTTCACACCATGACCTTCTCTACTTTGACTTAGCAGCATTAATTACTCAGAGAGGAGACACAAAGAAACTAGAGTAGGGGCAAAGTCTCTTTTTCTTTCCTTTTTAAAATTCCAAACAGACTCTAGAAACTCAGAGCAGAGGCATTAGTCTTGAAATCCAAGGCCCTTTATTTATAAAAGATAAAGTTGTCAGTGGGTTTTTTGCTTGTTGCTAGGCTAAACCTCTGACAGAGCCAGGTATAGAGTTCCCCCTATGCCTTATAAATGGCTTCCCAGGTGGTGCTAGTGGTAAAGAAACCGCCTGCCAACGCAGGAGACATATGAGAGATATAGGTTCCATCCCTGGGTCAGGAAGATCCCCTGGAGGAGAGCATGGCAACCCACTCCAATATGAAGAAACTAGAATAGGGGCAAAGTTTTTTTTTCTTTCCTTTTTAAAATTCCAAATAAGAGTCAGACACTGACTGAAGCAACTTAGCATTCACCCATGCATAGCTTTCTATAGAAAAAGATGACAGCCTGCCTAAGGAGGCGCTTCAGGGAAGAATGAGGAAGCTTAGCTGCCAGTCCAAAGCAGAGATGGGCCTGGCCCCTTCCCCCTGCCCTGAATAAGCCTGAGAAAGACAGGACACAGCCCAGAGACGGAGGGCAATATCCACAGGAGGGAAGACCCGTGTGCTGCTTCTCAGATGAGAGTGAGGCGGGGTGGTGCTGTAGAGAAGTCTTTCACATCTGCTCTGGAGAATGGCTATACTCCGTAAATGGGGACAGGGCAGGTCTAGGCAAAGAGGGCTTGAGACGGTATCCCTCCAACCTAATGGCTCTTATGACACCAAACGAGAGGCATGGCATAATGGTCAAGAGTTCCATATGCCCCTTAGAACCACACTGAATGGCTGACAGAGGATGGGTCACCCAAAAGAGCTTGGCCATAGGATGAGGAGAATGAGCTCTGTGACCCTCAGCCGGGGGCAAGGCAGAATGGAACATATGCTGGAAGACACAGAAGGTACCCAAGTAGTGACAGAGTTTACACAAGTTGCTTTATATCCCAGCAGCATCTGTCAGATACAGAGGGAAAGCTGCAGACCAGACACCCCATCCCACCACAGCTCCTCTCACAGCTCAGCGCCACGTTAAAGTGAAGTGAAGTCGCTCAGTCGTGTCCGACTCTTTGCGACCCCGTGGACTGGAGCCTACCAGGCTCCTCCTGCAGTGCAGGAGACCTGGGTTCAATCCCTGGGTCGGAAAGACCCCCTGGAGAAGGAAACGGCAACCCACTCCAGTACTCTTGCCTGCAAATTCCCATGGACGGAGAAGCCTGTTAGGCTACAATCCATGGGGTCACAAAGAGCAGGACACAACTGAGCAACTTGACTTTCAATGCCACATTAGGGGTAGAATAATTAAGTCTTACTCTACAGTTTATCTGGATTGAATAGATTATATACTCTACATCAAACAGAATGAAGACTCTGGATGAGTTACAGAAAATTTTTACAAAGTTATGCTCTTTGTGTCCATAAGTTTTATGGCCTGAAAATTAATATCCACTATTTACATTAGGGCTCTTGGTGGCAAAGGGCTTCCTCAGAAACTGTTTGATTGTATTTAATTAAATCTCCATTACAAGTCTCTTTATAGAGGAAATTTGCATGTGATACAGAGGATTTAGTTGTGCGTGCACGCATGCTCAGTCGTGTCTGACTCTGCCACCCTATGGACTGTAGCCCACCAGGTCCCCTGTCCATTCGATTCACTTGGACAGGCAAGAATGCTGGAGTGGGTTGCCATGCCCTCCTCCAGGGGATCTTCCCAACCCAGGGGTCAAATCCATGTCTCTTACATCTCCCGCATTGGCAGGTGGGTTCTTTACCACTGAGCCAACAGGGAAGCCTGATACAGTTGTAACTTCATCTACAGACAAAGTAATGGTCTTGATGGCCTGGACGGTCCATCCCCATGATTTACTGGTTTGATCTTTGCACACTTAAAAACATATCTGCTGCTATATAAACTCCCTAAGATACATAACTGAATGTCACTTTCCTAATTTGCTTCACTCACTTCATAATTTTTTTCATGCTTATTATTAAAATAACATTGTAATTTGAACCAACACAACTGTCATGTTGAATGTCAGAATTTGAAGGATACAACAGAAAACAACTTGCTACTGTTCTTACCACTGCTCCTGCATACTGATTTTGGAAGGCTTATTCTTTCCTACTCTCTTGGATAAAATCGAGGGCAAAAGCTGGGATGTTCTGGCCTCTCTGAGATAATTAATAAGTCTTCAGGTCACTTGAGTCCTCAGGCATTCTCATTCCAATCTAAAGTCCAAGCTCCCATTAAGTTAAAGCTTCTCCCATTTTCCAGCTTTTGGTGTGTGTTTGCATTCCACTACTCTACTTGCTGATACCAGTTCTGACCTTCGAGAGTCAAAATGGGTTGGGAGGCAGGGGTGGGAGGAAAGGAGGAGAGGCAAGAGGGCAGAAATGTCTTACGCGGTCCATATTGTGCATTGTCACTCTTTGGTTTCGGGTACTTAAAGGAGACCTTCTTTGGAGCACTTCGTGGCTTCTTGGCAGAGCCACTACCACTGAGGTCTTCATGCCTGCCTTGTCCTGACACGGAGGATGGACACCTGGATGGTCATCCCAACTCTTCCCTTGGATGCCCACTTCCTGTCTCTTGCTGATCTAGTCTTCTTGAGCCATCAGGTAGCTCCACAGACCCTGTCTTGCCTCCAGGAGAATCAGGTCTCTTAGATCTGCTGGTGGTGGCCACAGTTTTATTCCACTATGGCTCTCTATGTTCTGCCTGAAGCTGCTTCAGACTCTAGTTCCTTCAGATTTAGAGGCATGACTCAGATGCCATACCATCAAGCCACCAGTTCCAGGCTCTCTCAACCAGTTCTGTGAGTGCCCCCGATGCATCCACTTTCACTGAGTGTGTGTAGATAGGAAAGCATCCTACACCCTTCCCCACGGGTGCATAGGTGTTGTGTGAGAGAAAGGGGATGTGGAATGGGACACAGATTTCAGGCCGTCCTCTCTTTTAAAAAGTCTCCATTTCCAAATTCTCCCCACATCTGCATTTAACTCTGTGATGTTTGAGAAGGTAAACAGACAAGGATTGTAAAACCGATTTTCATTGCCTCCTCTGCTAGTCCTTGAAGGTGAAGGTCATCTCATTTTGGTATATAGGTGTAATTGACATCTATCATTCTAGGGTTTTGGCCATTTTAACAAATGATAATTAAAAATGTAGTGAAACATCTTAAAAAAAAAGACACACAATAGGTGAAATACCTGGGAATAAGCATAAGTAAGGGGGCTTCCTGGTGGCTCAGTGGTGCAATGCAGGAGATGCAGGAGATGTGGGTTCGATCCCTGGGTCAAGAAGATCCCCTGGAGAAGGGAATGGCACCCCACTCCAGTGTTCTTACCTGGAGAATCCCACGCACAGAGGAGCCTGGGGGCTACAGTTCATGGGGTCACAAAGAGTTGGACACAACTAAACCAACTTAGCACTCACACAAGCATAAGTAAAAATAGATGGTATCAATCTTAGAAATTTACTGAGAAATACAAAAAGTATTGAATAAGAGACAAATTCCAAATTCCTATTTAAAGGACTAAAGATCATAAATATAATATGACAATAATAAGGACTTCCCTAGTGGTCCAGTGGTTAAGACTCTGCTTGCTAATGTGGGTTCACAGGTTCGATCCTCGTCCAGGAAGCTCCCACATGTCCATGCTCCACAATAAGAGAAGCCACCTCACAGCAATGAAGACCCAGTGCCACCAAAAATAAAGAATTTTAAAAAATATGACAGTAATAATTAAGTATTGAACATAAAGCACATATTAGCTACTATACTAGGAAGTTAAAATTTTTAAGTCTCCTAATTTATATCCTCATAGTATTTCTGGATGAACTGTAGATGGATTCAGTTAATCATTTATTCACTCATAACATATTCATTGAGTGCCCATTTTTTACCACACTGGAGAGACACCTTGAAGAGGCCCCAGGACCCTGTTCTCATGGAGCTTATAGTCCAGAGCAGGAAACTGGAATTAGAAGGAGTCGAGCCATTCGCCCAAGTCACATAACTATAAACAGCAAACAGCAGATCTGAACTCTTGCCTTAGAGACCCATGCTCCCAAGTACCATGGTATAAAAAGCAAGCACTCTCCAAGCAAATAGGTAGGTGCAGCGTGATCTCAGTGGGATATTAAATTGGTTGGGAGCTTGTCAAATTTCAAATGAGTATAAATTTCGTCTGAAAGAATAAAATAAAGACAGTTAAGAAAATGTAGGAAAAATGTTAAAATGGTTGTAAACTATCAGTTATCGAAACAAATTACCCAACTACCTTAATTTTGAGGCAAGCTGCCAAAAACAAAAGGGGATTAAGTAGAACACGATGGAATAAATCAAATGTATGAGGAAAGAACATTTACAAACAACAGGGAACTGAGTATTCAGAAACTGATATTGAGGTACTTAAATCTATTTGAAAAATTCAACTTAGATTCGTACTTTACACTTTCCAGAAGATGAGTTTAATTTAGATCAAATATTTTTTAAAATTTTAAAACAAGAAGAAAGTATTGGCAGGTAGTAAACTAACTAGAAATAGATGAGGACTTAGAGCATAAAAGCAAAGGAAAAGGTCTTTAGAAAAAGTCTGTGTATCTGGCTACCTAAAAATGTGAGTAGTCTGTCACCAAAAACAAAATTAAAAGCTGTATGACAAATTGGAAAATCTGTTTGCAAACAAACAAAATGAAGGGCTAATAGTCTTAAATTAAAAATTTAAAAATTTGTATTATACAAATACTAACACTTGTATAAAAATGTGCAAAGGACACTCATAAATGGACATGATTTAATAATGCTGAAGGCTGGGGGAGGGGGGAAATATTTAGCCCCCTATCCAGTTTCATGGGAAGATATTTCATAAGAAGCATCCTATCAGCTTTAAAATGAGCACTTCTCTAAATATAAAAATACCATTTTTAAGAATCCAAAGAGATATCTGATTCCAAATTTATATTTAAACATGGTTAGTTTAGTTCTCATACATTACTGACAATGATGGTAAACTGGAAAGGGTCCCTACAGATAATGATAGGGGCCTCTTCAATTAATAAGAATTCATGCCTTATCTATGAAAATACTTAAAATTTGTTATCAAATAATATTTGGTCAGAAGCAATGATAGTAACGTAAGATTAAGTGGAAAAGAGCAGGATACAATTTATGTGTGAGGTATGATATCAATTTTACCACATTCATGTATGTTCATGGATTTTTGTGTGTGTCTCTTCACAGAAAAATGTTAGAAGAAAACATACGTAATGCATACAAGGTCTATGTGTATTCTAAGTGGAGAAAAAAAATCTACCTATCAAGAATTAATCTTTTTCTTCTTTATCTTTCTAATTTTGTGATTTTGCAGTCTGATGGAAACATAATAAATTGGCATATCAAGTAAAACTATAATCTTATTTTTGGCATTTGCATTTCTCCTCTGAACCCTATCAGAGAAGTAATGCAGGCTTTTCAGATGGCAACTTGCCAACATCACAGATCAGGATTTTAATGAATTCCCTCCTTCTGAGGCCTAATTTAAGCCCAATTTAAAATAAACAAAACAAACATATTACTTCACAAAGGGAAGTGAACACTTCTTTGTTGTGCAGGCTTTGAATCTGAATTTCTTTATAGAACGAAAAATAGACCAAAAAGTGAGCTTAATAAGCTAGACTGCTCCCCTGCTCAGGCTTTTCTCATTAAGTTTTAATGATGTAAAATGCCATCAGAAAATTTAAACTTATATAGGATGTCAGTGATTCAGCTTTCTTCTCTCTGAATGTTTAGAACAAGTGGATATTCCAGATGCAGGGGTTCAGGATGCTTGGAAGATACTCTGTGGTTCACCTGTGACCTCAGCCCTTTTCATCTCACTTCTTTATTCTCACTAAACACACACACACACACATATACATGCTTACTCTCACTTGTTTTATGGACCTACTCACCGCCAGGGATGTTAGACCTTATATGGTCAGCCTGCCTCTTGAGAATGCCTTGAATCCCACATTCAAGTCAAGTCAATGAAAAATCAATGACCCTCACAATGGGTATCCTCTTGAAAGATGGGCATACCTGGTCAGATTGTGTAGGGTAATAGCAGTTAGCCAAGATGGCGATGGTCAGGCTCTCTTGCCCCATGTCCTCTTGCTCTCACCCCACATTCTGTAAACCATGACTTTGCATGGTTATGTAACAGCTGAGATCATTTATAACAGTGCACATGCATATCATGTGTAATCACTTGGCCACATGCCAACTTTGTTCTGTATACCTACATAAGCACCACCTGGGAATCATGTGCTGCTGCATCCATGTCTGCCTTGCTCTGCGTCAGCCACTAGTGAGTAAAACGCGTCTGCAGTTCCTACAGCTCCCCGTGTCTTCTTCCAGCTTCCCCGCTCTTGCCTTGCCCACCCTGAGTTCAGCGATCAGTAGGACAATCGGTGTAGCCATCAGGATTCCTGGCAGGGAGAGGAGCCTGAGGTTCCAATGGCCAGTGGACACTGCATACATAGTATGTGGTACCAAGTGGCCATGGTCCTCTCTGTTTGGGCCCCAGTAGAAGACTGGGAGGCGGTGAAACAGTCACCAGATAGCCTTGAAAAGGCGTTACAGGTGGTGAGTTCCCGTTTGCCGGACAAAACAGTGTATACTGCTGCTGGGACCGTGGGGTGGACTTTCCTGACTGCCCTGAAGGCTAAAATGGATTGTGCCCTGCATGATGCTGTGCAAGTATGTGAATTGCATAGACAGGAGGAAGAGTTAGAACTGTGTATACATATGCTGGAGCAAGAGATTAGTGTTCTTGTTGCCAAACCCAGTGCCTTTGACAGTGAGGTGATAAGGGACGGTGATGATGAACATGATGAGACCATGGGTCTGCACTTATCAAGGCCCATCATGCAGCAGAAGGTGAAACATGAAGAGCCTATGGCCTGGGAGGGCATCCTCTAAGGGCCCCCAGTTGTGTACACTGTTTATCATCAACAATATACCTAAGCGCAGTTGGTTGACGTGTAAGCAGTTTTGGCAGAAACAAGGGAAACCTTTGGCAGCTTGGCTTTTGCAACTCTGGGACACAGGGGTGGATGGTATTGTTTGTTCTGGGGATGAGATAGAATGGTTGGCATCTGTAAACACTCAGAGACCAAGATTTCAGAACCCTGGGCATCCTCTGGTAGCTCAATCAGTTAAGAACCTGCCTCCAGTGCAGGAGACCCGGGTTCCATCCCTGGGTTGGGAAGATCCCCTGGAGAAGGAAATGGAAACCCACTCTAGTATTCTTGCCTGGAAAACCCCACAGAGAGGGGAGCCTGGAGGGCCACAGTCCATGGGATCACAAGTGTCGGACACAACTTAGCAAGTAAACCTCCAGGTGACACATGACGCTTCAGGGCTCCTAACCAAACACACACCCTGATGGAATGGATTAATGCTGCCAAGCGTACCGTGTGAACTCCTGGACACCGTGAGTAAGTGGCATACCTTTGCTGAGTTGACCCAAGTTTTGAGGGAATTGGGCATGAAACAATCTATGTTTAGCTTGAACACTTGAGGCCCAGATGACAAGCGTTTTACAGGCAGCAGGCAAGACAGCATTTTGAACAATGCCCATCTACTTCCTTCATGTCGTCAACTACCATTCTTGTGCCTTATGTGGGCCCTCCTGTCTATAAGGTGACCTCAATGGAGGCAAGCTTGGAAGAAGTAGAAGGATGGGGACAGGCACAGGGGATTAGAAGTGTGAAGACTCCGAAAGGGGGCTGAGCTGGTAAAGGCCCCATCCGGTTGACACGAATGCAAATCTGGGCCAATCTGCTGGCACAGGAAGCTGACAGAAATCAAAGTGATAAACAGCCCAGTGCCACGCTTCTGGAGCTGTAGAGTCAACTGAGACCAAAACAGCAGTTTATTAAGTGTGAGAAGCACCCACAGCAAGAGAATCAGGTAGCTCAGTTAGAAGATTGCAAAGCGCCCAAGGCTGATCCACTTTGAATAGGGCTCAGGCCGAGGTGCTCACCTGATGAGCTCAAGCAGGGACCAGAGGCCACATGTAGAGCTTGTAATTCACTGTCACAGGTTAACATACAGAGTAATGGCTAAGGTTGACACCGGTGCCGAATGCAGCCTTATTTACAGCAAGCCAGAGCAGTTTCCCAGTCCTAGTGCACAAATTGATGGCTATAGCAGCCAAACAGTAAGGCTGTGTCCTTACCCATGAAAATTGGATGATTCCCTGTGCCTACGTATACTGCACATGTATCCCCAATCCCAGAAGACATTTTGGGGATAGATGTTCTGCAAGGCCTAATGTTGCAAACCTCTGCAGGGGAGTTTCATCCCCAATTGCATGTAGTGAAGCCTGTCGTGTGGAATACACAAGGCATCCCCACAGTTACTGCTAGCACCTTGGAGGGTAACAGCTGTGAGACAGTATCATCTACCAGTCGACCATGAAGAAACAGGCACCAGCATTGCTGAGCTGGTGAAAGTGGGCCTTGTATGGCGCCCTCAGTGGGCCCCCTCAAGAGCCCATTTAACTTCCCGTGTGGACTGTTTGGAAGCCTGGTGGCTCATGGCTAAGGACTGTGGACTGTAAAGAGCTGAATAAGGTGGTGCCACCTATGCACACTGCCATGCCATCAGTTCATGACTTGATGGACCTACCGACCCCAACGTTGGGCGCTTATTATCGTGTGGTGGCCTTAGCTAACGCTTTTTTTCTCTATAGCTGATGAGAGCTGAGATCAATTTGCATTCACTTGGGAGGGACCCAGTGGATGTTCCAGGTCCCGCCCCAGGGTACCTGCATAGCCCGATAATATATATGTCTTCCTCTTGCAGAAGACTTGGTGAGATGGAAGAGCCCAACATCAGTGAAATTGTTCCACTATATTGATGATGTGTTACCAACCTCTGATTCTCTTGCAGATTTAGAACAATGTGCACCAGAGCTTATAAAGCATTTGAAATCATGTGGGTGGGCTGTGAATGCTGTAAAAATCCCCTCTTTGAATGACGGGCCTGACACCCATGGGGGTCTTGTGGGTCCTTACTGAGAAACTCTGCAGGGGTGGAGCTGCCCCCGTGGAGGCTCTCCTGCATCATGCCACTGCATCTGTGTTAGAGTCTGGATATGGATCCCCACAGCAATATCCTGCTGCCCACTCCAACTGAGATTGCACAAGGACAGATAGCAGACTGGACTTGGCCATGGAAGGTAAATATGGTGGGACACTCTTCTGGCCCCGTGGAGGCAAGGACTGCAATATGAGTTCCAGGCTGTACCCTGGGTGATGAGTGCCTAGCCCCCTCATGTGGGAATCACCTATAAAGTACCTGGCATTGGGTTTTGCTGTGTATTGGGGGTATAGCTTGTGCCCTAGTAGATTGTTGCTGTAGCCTCTATTGTTGCCGTGGGATGTTGGTCCAAGGCCAGTGTTACTCACCAAGAGGGCATAACAGAAGATGGACTGGGTGTAGATTGTGAGGTGAGAGACCCCGAAGGGGTGGAATGTAGGGAAATAACAATTAACCAAGATGGTGGTGGTCAGGCTCTCTCGTCCCCTTGTTCTACAAACAGTGACTTTGCATGGTTATGTAAGAGCTAAGATCATTTATAGCAATGCACACACACATCAAGATGTACTCGTTTGGCCATGTGCCAGCTTTGGTTGGTATACCTATATAAGCACCACCTGAAAAGCTCTTGTGGCTGCATTAGGGTCAGTGTCAGCCACTAGAGAATAAAGCATGTCTGCCTTGCTGCTGCATCAGCCATTCATGAATAAAGCATGTCTGCAGTTCCTACGGCTCCTTGCATCTTCTCCCAGCATTCCCGCTCGAGCCTTGTCTTGCCTTCCCTGGGCAATCAGCGAGACAGATGGAGACCCGTCTTCTCAGCCAGCTGAAGCTGTCGTTTGAGTGCTGACATGTCCTGCAAGGCAACACGAATGTGATGTGCTTTGTCCATCTTAGTCCATTTGGGCTGCTACAAAAAAGCATACTAAGTGGCTTATAAACAACAAACGTTTATTTCTGGAGACTGGGAAGTCCAAGATCATGGCAAGGGCAGATTCAGCATGAGGGGTCTATGAGGGGCCCTGCTTCCCCATAGACAGATGTCTGTCATTTCACTGTAATGTCACGAAGGGGCAAGATCTGTGCAGCCTCTTTTGTAAAGGCACTAATCCCCATGAGGCTTCCACTCTCATGACCTACTCACTTCCCCCAGATCCACCTCCTAACACCACCACGTTGGGGGTTAGTAGTCCAGCATATGGATTTGGGGTGGGGGGCATAAGTATTCAGTCTATCTGTGTGCATGCTCAGTCATGACTGACTCTCTGCAACCCTATGGACTATAGCCCGCCAGGCTTCTCTGTCCATTGAATTTTTCAGGCAAGAGTACTGGAGCGGGTTGCCATTTCCTCCTCCAGGGGATCTTCCCGACCCAGGGATTGAACCCATGTCATCTCTTGCATTTCCTGCGTTGGCAGGTGGATTCTTTACCACACCTGGAAAGATACATGGTCCAAAGTATCAGCAGCAGATGTGAAGGAGCACAGACAAGTGGAACACAGGTCCCAGGCTGCTCAGTCAGAGGTCCTGGCTGGGAGGATGAACACCTTCCGTATTTAATTGAATTTTCACCTCACACAGTGAGGTAACTGTCTTATCCTGAACGAGCAGATGAGGAAAGTGAGACTCAGAGAAGCTTAAACCACTTTCCCAGGAAGTTTCTTTAGGCTTCCTATTCCCCAGCTCCAGCCCTTTATACTTTCAGCTGAGTGGTCAGAACTGGATGAGCCCCAGCTGGCCCTGGGCATGAAAGGCTTCGTGTCCCCTCCCAGCAACTTCTAGCTTAGCCCCTCAGAGAAGATCTAAACTTCTCTACCTAACTGTTGGAAAGAACTTAGTTTCCAGGTCCTTTGTTCTTTGATGTATCATTGTGTTTCCTCACACAGACACTATTTGTCTTCGAGGGCTGAAAATAAATGGAATTATTTTCCTTCAAAATTTTCAGGCTTCCCTTACTTCCTTATAGCTCTCCATCCCTCTTCTTTTATAATATAACTTGAAATCACTAACATAATAAACTCTTTTACACAGATACACTACTTCTCTGAGGTCTGTTTTATTTTTCAAATTCATATCATTAATTGTGAGAAAGCTTTATGTACCATACAAAAATTTGCAGTACAATAAATCACCATGGGTATGTTCTTCCCTTTCTCTGCTCTCCTGTTCCCTTCCCTCTCTCCCTCCCTCTTTCTTTCCTTCCTTGCATCAAAAGAATGAGAGGAAAACAGCCCTTTTTTCCCAGAACAATCCTGATTTTTCATGAGCTGAGCCTATGTAGCTGCAGGTAGACTCATCTTCACTATCAGAAGTGTCCCAGTTTGGATGATAAATTTTATGACTTCTCAATCCATTCAGCAAGGATTTGCTGAGCATCTGCGTGTGAGCTAAGTTGCTCAGTTCTATCCAACTCTTCGTGACCCTATGGACTGTAGCCCACCAGGCTCCCCTGTCCAGGGGATTCTCTAGGCAAGAGTACTGGGGTGGGTAACCATTCCTTTCTCCAGGGGATCTTCTCCACCCAGGGATTAAAGGCAGGTCTCTGCATTGCAGGTGGATTCTTTGCCGTCTGAGCCGCCAGGGAAGCCCTGCTGAGCACCTAACATACATCTATCACACCTAAGACGCTGTGTTAGGTGCTGCAGAAGAAGACGCAGTACACAGCCTGCAATCACTGCCCGTTACCCTGCATCGTGCTGGGTTAGAACACACCAGAAGAACTGTTGAGGATTTCTGGAGGCAGGCTAGATTAGTTTCTGAGCCCAGCACAGTTGAAAATGTTGGCCAAGTTGCCCAAAGAAACCTCATCTGTCATAAGGGCATAATTATGGGGCCGTGAAGAAGATTAAAATAGATAATGTGAATAAAGCATCAAGCACAACGCCTGGTACTTTGAGCCTTAAAAATGATAGCTATTATCATTGTTTTATTATTACTACTGTCATTACAATTTTATTTTTTTCTTAACAATGGAATTGCAAGCTTGTTGTAAGCAAATTCAACAATAGAGAAATATAGAGTGAAAAATGAAGTCACCCCTCACACTGCCCCCCATTCCACTGCAGAGGCCACCAATGTTCACAGTCTGTGGGTCTTCTATTTCTTTTCCCCCTGTAATAAAACAGATATGTACACATATATCTGTGTGTATGAGATTGTTGGGGGGGGGTGTAGTGCAGATGTGACAGGCTGTTAAATGGAATATTTCCTATTGTTTTGAATTTTTACTGAAACTGGATAATAGGTAATAAATGACCCATATTCTTCTTTTAAAAATATGTATTTGTGTATGTATATTTGGCTGCACTGGGTCTTTGTTGCTGCAAGTGGGCTTCCTCTAGCTGTGACGAGTGGGGCTACTTTCTGGTTTTGCTGTGCAGGCTTCTCACTGAAGTGGCTCCTCTTGTTGCAGAGCATGGGCTCCAGCATGCTGGCTCAGTAGTTGTGACTCGCTGGCTTAGCTGCTCTGCGGCATGTGGGATCATCCCAGACCAGGTATTGAACCCATGGACCCTGCATTGGCAGGTGGATTCCCAGTCACTGAACCCCCAGGGAAGCCCCAGTGACTCATATTCTAAAGCGAGGCATGATACACACTCACCCAGGATTTACTAAAACAAAGCAAAATGAGACCAGCAGTATCATCAGTAACAGCCTATGTAAAGCGTCTAGAAATTAATTTGGAATATCATTATTTGAAAGGAATTTGTAGGTCTTTGACTTTTCTTCTCTGTTTCAGACCCAGTAAGGGGGGTCCCTATGTGGATGGCTTATGCCTGTGGGAAAGGAAGAAAGTGAAATAGCTCAGTTGTGTCTGATTCTTTGCAACCCCATGGACTGTAGTCCGCCAGGCTCCTCTGTCCATGGGGGTTCTCCAGGCAAGAGTACTGGAGTGGGTGGGTTGCCATTCGCTTCTCCAGGGGATCTCCCCAACTTGGGGACTGAACCCAGGTCTCCCATATTGCAGGCAGATTCTTTACCATCTGAGCCACCAGGGAAACCCAAGACATCTGACTCTTTCCATTTAAGACCTCCCTTCCCCTGACTTGACCCTATTGAAGTCATCAGCAAGGATGGGGGAAATGAAGAAAGAGGAAGAGGATAAACATTTTCCCCTCAACGCCACCACCGGTCTCCAAACTACAGGGAAGCCTCTGCTAGAAAGAGGCGAGACGTGTTTAAATTGGATGTGAAATTGAAGTTTTGATTTAGACTGATATATTTTTAGTACCTTCAAGTTATTAGAAAAGAGGTGGTGGGGTCTGCTTGTTGTAGTATCATACAACTGAGGGTGGGGAAACATGGAAACAAATGCACAGCCATTTTCGGTTGTTACTGAATTCAACTCATTTGATAAGCTATGTACACATGCACACAGTTACCACACATGAAATATACATGATATTCACAGTAGAATTTTTAAAGCAACCAATACTAATTTTTTTTTATAATTTGCTTTTCTCACTAACAAGTATATAATATGATATGTATAGAATTGCTTATACTTCTTAATAGATTTATAGTATGCTATTTAACTTAAGCATAAAATTTAATTAACCATTCCTTTACACAGGGGACATTTAGATAGTGTCCAGGTTTTACACGATTAGAAATGGTGCTTGAGTATACTTCCTTTTACACAAGTGCCAATATTTCTGTAGGAGAAACTCCGAAAAGTGAAATGATAGGCATATTTTATAGTTTGATAAATATTGCCAAATTGTCCTCTGTAAAAATTGCATCAATTTTTCTTCCCACTAAAAGTATATGAGTTCCTATCTCCTCACACTCTTGCCAAGAATGAATATATTAATTTGCAAGCTAAAGAAACTATCTCTTATTATTTTGTTTTTCATATTTTTTCTAGTGTAGTGAAGTTGGACATCTTAAAATAGACTTTTGAAAAAATAATGTAGATTGTCTATTCTCCTTAAATAGTTTTAACCTTTTTATTGGTTTGTATTAGAACTATTTCTTGTCTCCCTCTCTCTGTTTTTGTCTACATAAATATCTGACATTTATGCCTTTCCCAGCTTGTCGCTTACCTGTTTGTTATCTGTTTAATTTTAACCCTATTTGTGATATATTTTTGTTTGCCTTATAAAATTTTGTTTAATGTGGACAATCTGTTGTTTTTTCCTTTGTGTGTTAACCTAAGAATAATTTCTCTACTTCACTATTATGATCGTTTGAAACTTAGCATCTTCAATTCATCTGGCATTGATTTTCTATGAGGTGAAATTCCTCCTTGACAAATATAAGAAATAGCAAATAAATGTCTGGCTCAGTATCTTGTGGGGTCACTGCTCCTTTCCCCTGAGCCGTGGTGCTCACAAGGTTTTGTTTGTGCCCTTCAAGAGTCTGTTTCCCCAGTCCTGAGGAAATTCTCTAATCAAATCCTTCAAAGTCAGATTCCTGGGGATTCCCAGTCCCTTTGCTGAATCCGCAGGTTGGAAAGTCTGACGTGGGGCCTAGAACCTTTGCAACAGTGTGAGAACTTGTCTGGTGTAATTGTTCTGCAGTTTCTGGGTTGCCCACCGGTTGGCTTTATGGTAGGGCTACAGGCTCTATTGTAGGGCTAATGGTGACCTCCTTCAAGAGGCCTAATGCCACGTGCTGTGGCTCCCAGGACTGCTACTGCTGGGGCCCCTGTCCCCATGGTAAGTCTCTGCAGACCCACGCCTCTATAGGAGACCCTCAGACACTCATAGGCAGGTCTGGCTCAGTCTCTCATGGGGGTCCCTGCTCCTTTCCTGGGGTCCTGGCACACACAGGGTTTTGTTTGTGCCCTTCAAGAGTCTCTGATGGGTGTGGGGTTTGATTTTAATGTTATTGCACTCCTCCTACCATCTTGTTGCAGCTTCTCCTTTGTCCTTGGATGTAGGATATCTTTTTTTTTTTTTTTTTTGTGGGTTCCATCATCCTCCTGTTGATGGTTGTTTAGAAAATAGTTCCAATTTTGGTATTCTCACAGAAGATGAGCACACGTCCTTCTACTGTGCCATCTTCCATGACAGTACAACCAAGGGTTCTATATGGTTTTTTTGTTATATGGATCTGTTGCTATTCTTGTCACAGCATCATACAGTTTTATTACTAAAACTTTATGGTATAAAGACAAATTCTTTGTAATTAAAAAAAAATTTCCTTAGATATTCTCTTGCATTTACTCCTTCAGATAAAGTTTAAGGTTTATCCAGTCATAACTCCAACCTCACCATAAAAAGATGTCCTCTTCATCATAGGGGACTGGAATGCAAAAGCAGGAAGTCAAGAGATACCTGGAGTAACAGGCAAGTTTGGCCTTGAAGTGTAGAATGAAGCAGGGCAAAGGCTAACAGAGTATTGCCAAGAGAATGCACCAGTCATGGCAAACACCCTCTTTCAATAACACAAGAGATGGCTCTATACGTGGACATCAGCAGATGGTCAATACTGAAATCAGGTTGATTGTATTATTTGCAGCCAAAGATGGAGAAGCTCTATAGAGTCAGCAAAAACAAGACCGGGAACTGACTGTGGCTCAGATCATGAACTCCTTATTGCCAAATTCAGACTGGAATTGAAGAAAGTAGGGAAAACCACTAGACCATTCAGGTATGACCTAAATCAAATACCTTATGATTATACAGTGGGAGTGAGAAATAGATTCAAGGGATTAGATCTGATAGAGAGAATACCTGAAGAATTATGGATGGAGGTTCCTGACATTGTACAGGAGGCAGTGATCAGGACCATCCCCAAGAAAATCAAATGCAAAAAGGCAAAATGGTTGTCTGAGGCCTTACAAATAGCAGAGAAAAGAAGAGAAGCAAAAGGCAAAAGAGAAAAGGAAAGATATACCTATCTGAATGCAGAGTTCAAGGAATAGCAAGGAGAGATAAGAAAGCCTTCCTTGGTGATAAATGCAAAGAAATGGAATGGGAAAGATTAGAGATCTCTTCAAGAAAGTTAGAGATACCAAGGGAACATTTCATGCAAGGATGGGCACAATAAAAGACAGAAATGGTATGGACCTAACAGAAGCAGAAGATATTAAGAAGAGGTGGCAAGAATACACAGAAGACCTGTACAAAAAAAGGTCTTCATGACCCAGATAACCATGATGGTGTGATCACTCACCCAGAGCCAGACATCCTGAAATGTGAAGTCAAGTGGGCCTTAGGAAGCATCTCTAGGCACAAGCTAGTGGAGGTGATGAAATTCCAGTTAAGCTATTTCAAATCCTAAAAGATGATGCTCTGAAAGTGCAGCACTCAATATGCCAACAAATGTGGAAAACTCAGCAGTGGCCACAAACTGGAAAAGGTCAGTTTTCATTCAAATCCCAAAGAAAGGCAAGGCCTAAGAATGTTCAAACTACCGCACAATTGCACTCATCTCACACACTAGCAAAGTAGTACTCAAAATTCTCCAAGCCAGGCTTCAGCAGTATGTGAACCATGAACTTCCAGATGTTCAAACTGGATTTGTAAAAGGCAGAAAAACCAGAGATCAAATTGACAACATCCATTGGATCATCGAAAAAGCAAGAGAGTTCCAGAAAAACATCTATTTCTGCTTTATTATCTATGCCAAAGCCTTTGACTGTGTGGATCACAACAAACTGTGGAAAATTCTTCAAGAGATGGGGATACTAGAACATCTGATCTGCCTTCTGAGAAATCTGTATGCAGGTCAAGAAGCAACAGTTAGAACAGGACATGGAACAACAGACTGGTTCCAAATCGAGAAAGGAGTACATCAAGGCTGTATATTCTCACCCTGCTTATTTAACTTATATGCAGAGTACATCATGAGAAACGCTGGGCTGGATGAAGCACAAGCTGGAATCAAGATTGCTAACAGAAATATCAATAACCTCAGTTACGCAGATTATACTACTCTTATGGCAGAAAGCAAAGAGGAACTAAAGAGCCTCTTGATGAAAGTGAAAGAGGAAAGTGAAAAAGTTGGCTTAAAACTCAACATTCAAAAAACAAAGATCATGGCATCCAATCCCATCACTTCATGGGAAATAGATGGGTAAACAGTGGAAACAGTGAGAGACTTTATTTTTTGGGCTCCAAAATCAGTGCTGATGGTGACTACCGCCATGAAATTAAAAGACTCTTACACCTTGTAAAGAAGTAAAGCTATGAGAAACCTAGACAGCATATTAAAAAGCAGAGACATTATTTAGCCAACAAGGTCCATATACTCCAAGCTATGGCTTTTCCAGTGGTCATGTATGGATGTGAGAGTTGGACTATAAGGAAAGCTGAGCTCTGAAGAATTGATGCTTTTGAACTGTGTTGTTGTAGAAGACTCTTGAGAGTCCCTTGGACTGCAAGGAGATCACACCCATCAATCCTAAAGGAAATCAGTCTTGTATATTCATTGGAAGGACTGATTCTGAAGCTGAAGCTCCAATACTGGCCACCTGACGTGAAGAACCGACTCATTGGAAAGGACCCTGATGCTGGGAAAGATTGAAGGCAGGAGGAGAAGGAGACAACAGAGGATGAGATGATTGGATTGCATCACTGACTCAATGGACATGAGTTTGAGCTAGCTCTGGGAGTTGGTGAAGGACAGGGAGGCCTGGGGTGCTGCAGTCCATAGGGTCGCAAAGAGTTGGACATGACTGAGTGACTGAACTGAACTGAACTGAACTCCAGCTTCACATAAAATCCTACAGTAGGATTTTTTTTCACAAATCTAACTTTAAAAAATTATTGATGATTATTTTTGGTTATGCTAGGTCTTCATTACTGTGCGTGGACTTCCTCTAGTTGCAGCAAGCTGGGGCTGCTCTCTAGTTGTGGATCTTGGGTTTCCCACTGCGGTGGCCTCTCTTGTGTGGAGTAGAGGCTCCGGGCACACAGACTCAGTATTGCGGCTCCTGCACTCTCGGGGGCATGCGCTTCAGTATTTGTGGCCCAGGGGCCTAGTTGCTCCAAGGCATGTGGAATCTTCCCAAACCTGGGATCAGACCTGTGTCCCCTGCAAGCAGACTCTTGTCCACCATACCACCAGGGAAGTCCTGGGATAGTAGGATTTTGTTTCTGGTAGTGGTGGATTAAAAAAAAAAAAAAAAAAAGTATACATATATACATAAGCTGGACAATGTATATATATTTTTTAAATATTTGAAAGTACTGGAACACTACCAAGATAGCAAGAAATAGATATGTAGAAGTATGTACAGACATGTTGGAAGATTATGTGTATATATATATGTTTATATATATATATATATATATTAAAGTGTGCATGTGTAAAATGTTTTGAAAGTTCTGAAAGAGCTACTGAAACAGCAAGTCCTGGAGGGAGTAAGAACTCAGAGGAGATGAAGTCCATAGTCAGTTGGTATCAGTTGGTGACTGAGAGGCTGAGGTGTTAATGAGAGTTTTCCTCTGATTCACATGAAGGGAACTCTGCCAAAATGAGTACAGGGCCCACCAGGGAAGATGGGCCTTTGTAAACAAATACCCAAGGCTTCCAGCTGCAATTCTTGAAGGGCTATACTTACAAAGCAGATGAAGCCAGAAATAGATTAACCCTAGTCTCACAACAGAGAAGGCAATGGCACCCCACTCCAGTACTCTTGCCTGGAAAATCCCAGGGACGGAGGCGCCTGGTAGGCTGCAGTCCATGGGGTCGCTAGGAGTCGGACACGACTGAGCAACTTCACTTTCACTTTTCACTTTCATGCATTGGAGAAGGAAATGGCAGCCCACTCCAGTGTTCTTGCCTGGAGAATCCCAGGGACAGGGGAGCCTGGTGGGCTGCGTCTATGGGGTCACACAGAGTCGGACATGACTGAAGCAACTTAGCAGCAGCAGCAGCTCTCGCAAAGACTGAAACTCAGCTCTAAGAGATCAAGGTGATTAAAGTGACCTACGTCTACTGTAAGAGCCGTCACAAGCAAATCAAATCTTTTCTGTAGAAGGTAACATCTTTTATAGTCTTGAATTATCTCTGTACTTTTTCATACACAATATTTACAATTTGACAAAAAATAACTGGTCATGGAAAGATATAATAATTAACAAAATTTTAGATTAAAAAAAACCCCAGAAAATAGAAATAAATCCACAGATCTAGATGTTGGAATTATCAGCTGTGGATTTTAAATTAACTGTGATTAACATGTTCAAGAAACTGGGTAACAAAATGGAGAATTACAGCAGAGGTTAAGAGATTGTGAAAAAGAAAATAAAAACTGTGGAAATGAAAAATATGGTAACTGAAATTCAGAACTAAATGGTTTAGCATCATATTAGTCACAGCTAAGGAGAAAATAGTGAACTGGAATACAGGTCAGAAGAAAATATCTGGAATAATGCAAGGAAAGTGTGTTAGTCACTCCGTCGTTCCAACTGTCTGCAACCCTGTGGACTGTAGCCCGCCAGGCTCCTCTGTCCACGGGATTCTCCAGGCAAGAATACTGGGGTGGGTTGCCATTCCCTTCTCCCAATCAAGGAGAGAATATCATTAAAAACAGGATGATAGGGGAACATGGTGAGAAGGTCTATCATACTTGTATGTAGCTGTAGCTCTAGAAGGAAAGGAAAGAGTAAAGGAGGTAGAGGCATATGTGAAAGGATATTGACTGAGATTTTCCAAAAATGACCAAAAATAAATTATATTTTCAAGAAGTGCTATAAACTCCAATGATAATAAGTAACAAAGAAAATGAAAATATGCAGAACATAGTAAAACTGATGAAACCATAGCCATACAGAAAATATTGAAACCATGTGATTGATAAAAATTCATTTCTTATATTGTGCTAAAAAAATCTGCCTATAATTTTCACTGGTTCTAACTTTACCCCTAAGAATTCAGGAAAATTTAGGATTTCTGAAATTTCAGAGTAAATTTACCTTTATTTCTTCATGACAGATAATTCTCAACAGCTTTCAGAGTTTGAGAAACAGTTTTCAATTTCACCTAATATTTACTACCAAATACCTGTTACTTTCCCAAATGATGTGAATGCAGTCATAACCAGGGTATGCTAGCTCTGTATGACAATCTTATCAAGTAGAGGATGGGAAAAACAGTAGATGGTAATTGCAGTGCTGTTGATAATTTCAATTATAGGTGTAAGTAAAAAATGCTTAGGGAGTACAGAGCTGGGACATGTAACTCAACACGGGGAAAGAGGACAGAGTTCCTGAATGAGCTGCTGTCTGAAATGAGATAGGAATTAGCCATATTATTCTTTTTGGATGGAAAAGCAAAAGAGGTGTTCTAGATGTAGAGAACAACACATGCAAAAGCCTACAGAAGGGAGACCATGCCAGCTGGCCTTTCTGCCTTGTTCGCAACTACAGCAGAGGAACTCCTTCCTGTAGCTAGGAAATATAAGTTCCAGCAGGTCCAGAATTACATTGTCCCAGCTCAGCAAATTCATTGGAAAGTTTTTACCTATGGTCTATTTATCATTTTCCAGAAATGGATGTTACTGTGTTTATAAAAGTATGTACTAGCCAGTATCAGACTGGCTAGACTCTTGAAAGATTTAAATCAAATCATCCATAGATAAACACCTGCCATGACTTCTTATACTCAATACCTATTTAGATTTCCTTTGTTTTTCCCTTGGACTCTCAAGTATCTAAGAGATCGGGCCTGAAGGTGAGAATTGTGTATATCAGTTCAGTTCAGTTCAGTCTCTCAGTCGTGTCCGACTCTTTGCAACCCCATGGTCCGCAGCACGCCAGGCCTCCCTGTCCGTCACCACCTCCCAGAGTTTACCCAAATTCATGTCTGTTGAGTCCGTGATGCCATCCAACCATCTCATCCTCTGTCGTCCCCTTCTCCTCCTGCCTTCAACCTTTCCCAGCATCAAGGGTCATTTCAAATGAGTCAGCTCTTCGCATCAGGTGACCAAAGTATTGGAGTTTCTGCTTCAACATCAGTCCTTCCAATGAATATTCAGGACTGATTTCCTTTAGGATGGACTGGTTGGATCTCCTTGCAGTCCAAGGGACTCTCAAGCGTCTTCTCCAATACCACCATTTAAAGCATCAATTCTTTGGCGTTCAGCTTTCTTTATAGTTCAATTCTCACATCCATACATGACTACTGGAAAAACCATAGCTTTGACTAGATGGACCTTTGTTGGCAAAGTAATGTCTCTGCTTTTTAATATGCTGTCTAATTGTGTATATACAGATCAGGTATTCCCAAGATTAAAGGACCTCAAAGACAGACTGTGAAAAGGGCTGAGTTGGTGGGAGAGGAGCAGGACTTAGTCGTCGTGAAGAGGATTTGGGTCTGAAGCATTCGGTGTCTTAGCTTTTGAACTGACTCTTTCACTGTGTGTGTGTGTGTGTGTATGTGTGTGTACATGTCAATATCTGGGTGTCTTGATTATTTTGAAGGAGTTAAATGTAAATTATTGATACAAATACAAATGATACTGAAGACTAAAGAACAAGAGAAAAAAGAAAACATTTTGATTTAACAATGTAAATGTAACTCCACCCTTAATGTGAATTGTTTACCATTTATGCTAACTATTCTGTAGCATAATAATTCTGAACGTTATGAAATGTTTCAGATGAAATATGTTGCAAGTTGCATTTGGAGACAACAGTCGACTGTGTTTATGCATGCTCAGCCTTGCAGCTGGCTCTCTGCTCAAAATTTTAAAAAGAAGAACTGCTGAGGAAGCAAATACAAACAGAGCAGACCTCCCAGTGCCACTTATCTCAGTCTTCCCTGTCTTTAACTGTGAACATTTCCTTCACCGTGACCTTAGCAGTTGCATCTTCATTAGACTTCTTCTTACCCAGAATATGTTCAGATTTCCCAGGCATGCTGAGAAGGGAATTGGAAGTTGATGGAAATGAGAAATGCTATAATTACAAAGCATCTTAATATTGAAAAAGAAATTGGATCTTTAAATTTATTTTCATTAATAACACAAGACATTGGCATTCTGGAACATAACCCCCTCCCCTCTCCTCTCCTACCCTCTCCTGTCCTCACATTTTCCCTCCTCCTTTCCCTCCTCTTCCCTCTTTTATCTTCCCTTCTTAATTTTGATTTTTAGTTTGAATAAAACAATAATAAGAAAACAATTTCCATATGAACGTTTATTATTTAAATAAAACAGCACAATCATTGTATAAAAAAAAACAAAGCTTAACTGACTTAATAAATCGTTCTTGTAATTACTGCTTTAAATATCAGTGTGACTATGGAGGGGAAGTCTATTTCTGCAGCCACAGCTCACAGGCTGCTATGGAGACATTTGGGCTACAGTGTTAACAGTGAAGCTTGTCACAAAAATCAACATCTGCATGGGAAAAGGACAGTGAAGGAAACAATTTTGACTAAGGGGTGCTTTACTTACGCAAAGCATGTGTATAACTGTCTCCAGAAAGAAAAACATATGGATAAGTCTTCTGCCTGTGACTGTCCTTTATATGCAGAGTGGTGGACACCCCACGGGTCACGGACAGGGTGGCCTCTGTTTACTCCGTCTCTTCCATTGTCAATGTTTTATGGTTCGGTTTTGTTTCTTAACATACGCACTGTGTTTGCTAATTGTTTAAAATGTATGCTGAAGCCACTCCTAGAAAATGAATTTCCTCCAGCAAGTTAATTTAGCAGTACATTCAATCAAATTTGAAATCAAGCTGTATTTCTCCTTTAGGGTAGATTCTTCTGAAAATCGTCTCCAGACTTTGGCAGAAGTAACCTGACTGCAAGACAGAGAAACTAATGAGGTAGGTAGGGATTAGGGAGGAAAGACCAGTAAATTCTCTATTGACCTGGAATTGAGTCCACTTCTGTCCTTTATTTATTTGTAATCTTGGGCAACTAAGAAGGTACTCTGTACTTAGTGTTTTTTTTTTCTATAACATAGGAAAAATAATAGTGGTAAAAGTACAAGGAAGCCTTGAGAGCTATAAAGTGCTCTACAAACAGCAGTTATTAAAATGGAATTTAAGTTGCTTTGAAAATTTTCACTTCCTTATTACAGATAAAGGTCCTAAATAAGAAGACCTTCTTAGTTTCACTAGCTGTACAGAGAAAAGAAAGATGTCTGTTAAGTTTGGTCACATGGTTACTTAAAATATTAATTAGCACTCATGTATTCATACATTCATTCACTTATTTTCATAAGGCTCTGGGATTTATTGAGATGCTAGTAAGTAAAAGGCACTATGCTGGGCAGTGGAGATAGTATGGTGAACAAAAGTAACTTAAGCTCTGTCTTTCTACAGTCTTCCTTCTGCTCAGAGACAAAAGCCAAAAAAAAAAAAAAGTGTACACAGAAAAATTAAATTGTAAACTGTGATGAGTGGTACAAGAAACAAAGAAGGGAATTAGAAAGGCTTTACAACAAGAGAAAGGTGGGGCTAGACAGATATAATCAAGAAGGACTATCAGAGGAAGCAAAGTTGTAAAAAAAAAGAGAGAGAAAGGAAAAGTATTCAGGAGAAACAGCATGTGCAAAGGCCCTGGGGTAAAGATGTTGGCTGACTGAGATGCAGACCCGAAATTAGGCCAGTGTATCTGGGGCATGTGGGCTGAGGGGAGAGAGCCACAGGTTGAGAGTGGAGACTGAATCATGCTGGGCCTTGGTAATTCTATTCTATGTGAAGCTGAAAAACCATTGGAAAGGCTTTAACCAGTGGGGGAACACAAAGAACTTCTTGAGCTATTCTACTCGAGTTTTTTTGAGTTAAAATTCTATGTATTTGAACATATAGGGAAATCTGAAAACTGGGTTGGTTACCACCATTAAGGGAAATCTGAAAACTGAGCTGAGTTCATCTTGCTGTCACCTTAGAAGCTTAAACTGAAAATGAATGATGGATTTATTAGTGGAACCATCTTCCATTTGCAGTGGATGGCAAATTTAGGATGTTGATGGTTTTTTGGAGCGGAGGAACAGAAAGGAACAGACTGAGGCTTTTCATCAGGAAGGCATGCATATGATCAACTGAAATGCTTTGAACCTGTTTTTAAGGAAAAAAAAAAAACAACATTGTTAGCAGATTTTGCTACCTTTCTATAATTTTTTTCCCTAAGAAGGCATTCAAGAATTCACAAAGTACTGTTTTCAGCAAGAATACAAATCAAACTTTCTATTTTTTTCTGCTTTCTGTTTCAAAATTTTTGTTCTGGGCAGAATCCTGTCACTGAGCAAGAAATGCTAATTGGACATTTGATTCATCTGGACAGCTGTGAATGGAATTTTTGCTAACCAGCAGCAGATGTAGACATGGCAAATGGCCATTAGCATAGATGTGATGTTAGTAGAATGTGCCCATGCTCCAATCCACAAGTATCTCAGTCTTTTTTTCCTTGAAAGATTTTTATTACATATTTCTGTAAATTAATTTTAGTAATTGTAAGAGGCCAACCCAGTTCACTGGCATGGAAAAAGAGAATCTGTCCTAACATTTACAGTACTCCAGTGAGTGAATCAGCGGAGTTAGATGGGAAATACTTGCTTTCCAGCTGAAAATGCAGAACAGATGCTAGCATTATTAACAGAATATTGCCTACTTGCAGTTCATGTCCTGGATGAAGTTATATGCCACTTAGTCTCTAAGTGATACTTTTTATTTAGGAATAAATATGCCTTCATTGAAAAAGCAGGAATTCAGTACATTCGAAAGGTGATGCTGGTCTTCCTTTTGTTTTTAAGTTTGATAAGTTGATGAATACATTTTATACCAGATCCTGGTTCATTTAAAGTACTTATATGTAAATAGGAGAGAACTCTGGAACTCACCCAAGGAATTGACACTAAACAAACAAAATGGATTCTATCTCCAGAGATTTTTATTTCAAAATTCTTCTCTGGTTATTTTGATGTACACCCTTAGTTAAGAATCCCTCATCAAAATAACACTTGAAACTAGTTTAAGAGTTATATCATTAGCTCAATGTTGTGTCCATGATCAGTCATACCACAAACGCATGGTATAGTTCCCATGCTGAAGGAAGTGGGAGGAAATCAAAGTGGGAAGAAATCAAAGTGTCTGGCATTCCCAAATCTGGCTGACCTGTGATCCTCGCTGCAATGTTCGTCACTATTGCAGCCTGAATTTCTAAAAGAAATTAGGTCAACTTTCCCACTGCAGAGTCCCTGGTGGAAGTGATGGGCTTGGTTCCATCACGGTGTGAAACAGCGATTAATTCTCCCTCCCATTCTATGTAAAATAGAAATTTTCCATTGGTCACTTTCATTTTCAGGGGAACTGTAGTTTCTCATAGCTACTGAAATCTTTGGAGTGTCTCTCTCTGTGCAGAGCTGCTGAAGTTTCCAGTCTTATCTGCACATTAAAACACTTGTGAATTCAGTGTTTTAAGTCATGCCTGCCTTCTCAATGCCCCAGGAGATTCTGATTTAATTGCTTAGGGCTGAGGTATCTGTTTAATGTTTTAATAGTCTTCCAGATGATTTTTATATGCAAGCAAATTTAATATATCCATAGCATCTCAGTTTGCCATCCTAAGTCTAAGGACCTGGCTTATTAGTGATTATTATTATAGCTTTAAAAAATTAACTAATTTATTTATCTGTGCTGGATATGAGTTGTGGCATGTGGGATCTTTTGCTTGCAGCATGCAAACTCTTAGTTGTAGCATGTGGGATCTAGTTCCCTGACCAGGGATTCGCACTGGGAGAGTGGAGTCTCCAAATGGGCCCTCTGCATTGGGGGAATGGAGTCTTAGCCATCAGTCTTAGCCAGAGAAGTCCTAGGATCTGGTGTCTTATATCAAGAATGGTCAGTGAGAGATTTGTTGGCTGGATTTATTGCAAACATGCTAGAATAATGCATATCCTTCATCATAACTTTTTTTACTACTTGGCTATTTATATGTCAATGTGCAGATCCAACTGATTTGTCCAAACCTATGGGTTTAGACCTTAAACATCAAAGGATTATCATTAAGTCTAATCTAGTGAGAGGACTATTTGTAGAACATTCTTTATGCATTAATCCATCCATCCATCAATCAAACAATTATTGAGTTTTTCCAACAATACAAGAGATAACTCTACATGTGACATCACCAGATGGTCAATACTGAAATCAGATTGATTATATTCTTTGCAGCCGAAGATGGAGAAGCTCTATACAGTCAGCAAAAACAAGACCGGGAGCTGACTGTGGCTCAGATCATGAGCTCTCTATTGCAAAATTCATGCTTAAATTGAAGAAAGTAGGGAAGATTACTAGATCACTCAGGTATGACCTAGATAGAATCACTTATGATTGTACAGTGGAGGTGACAAATAGATTCAAGGGGTTAGATCTGGTAGACAAGAGGGCCTGAAGAATTATGGACAGAAGTCTGTAACATTCTACAGGAAGCAGTGACCAAAACCATCCCAGACAAAAAGAAATGTAAGAAGGCAAAGTGGTTGTCTCAGGAGGTCTTACAAATAGCTGAGAAAAGAAGAGACATGAAAGGCAAGGGGAAAAGATAAACCCAACTGAAAGCAGAGTTCAGAGAACAGCAAGGAGAGATAAGAAAGCCTTCTTAAGTGAACAATGCAAAGAAATAGAGGAAAACAAAAGAATGGGAAAGACTAGAGATCTCTTCTGGAGAAGGCAATGGCACCCCACTCAAGTACTCTTGCCTGGGAAATCTCATAAACGGAGCAGCCTGGTAAGCTACAGTCCATGGGGTCGCTAAGAGTCGGACACGACTGAGCGACTTCACTTTCACTCTTCACTTTCATGCACTGGAGAAGGAAATGGCAACCCACTCCAGTATTCTTGCCTGGAGAATCCCAGGGACGGGAGCCCAGTGGGCTGCTGTCTATGGGGTCGCAGAGAGTCGGACACGACTGATGTGACTTAGCAGCAGCAGCAGAGATCTGTTCAAGAAAATTGGATCAAATGAATTCTTTTTAACGGCTGAGTAATATTCCATGGTGTATATGTACCACAGCTTCCTTATCCATTCATCTGCTGATGGGCATCTAGGTTGCTTCCATGTCCTGGCTATTATAAACAGTGCTGTGATGAACATTGGAGAGGGAGGTGGGAGGGGGGATTGGGATGGGGAATACGTGTAAATCTATTGCTGATTCATGTCAATGTATGACAAAACCCACTGAAAAAATAAATAAATTAAAAAAAAAAAAGAAAATTGGAGATAACAAGGGGATATTTCATGTGAAGATGGGCTTAATAAGGACAGAAATGGTATGGACCTAAGAGAAGCAGAAAAGATTAAGAAGATATGGAAAATTCTTCTGCACAGAAGAACTATCCAAAAAAGGTCTTAATGACCCAGGTAACCATGATGGTGTTGTCACTCACCTAGACCCAGACATCCTAGAGTGTGAAGTCAAGTGGGCCTTAGGAAGCATTACTACGAACAAAGCTAGTGGAGGTGATAAAATTCCAGCTGAGATATTTCAAATCCTAAAAGATGATGCTGTGAAAGTGATGCACTTAATATGCCAGCAAATTTGGAAAACTCAGCAATGGCCACAGGACTGGAAAAGGTCAGTTTTCATTCCAATCTCAAAGAAGAGCAATGCCAAAGAAGGTTCAAACTACTATACAGTTGCGCTCATTTCACAAGCTAGCAAGGTAATGCTCAAAATCCTTCAAGCTAGGCTTCAACAGTGTGTGAACCAAGAATTTCCAGACATACAAGGTGGATTTAGGAAAGGCAAAGGAACCAGAGTTCAAATTGCCAACATCTGTTGGATCGTAGAAAAAACAAGGGAATTCCAGAAAAATATCTACTTCTACTTCATTGACTGTGCTAAACCCTTTGATTGTGTGGATCACAACAAACTGTGGAAAATTCTTAAAGAGATGGGAATATCTTCCCTGCCTCCTGAGAAACCTGTATGCAGGTCAAGAAGCAACAGTTAGAACTGGAAATGAAACAATGGACTGGTTCCAAATTGGGAAAGCAGTATGTCAAAGCTGTATATTGTCACCCTGCTTATTTAACTTGTATACAGATGTGTACAGAGTACATGATGAGAAATGACAGGCTGGATGAATCACAAGTTGGAAACAAGTTTGCCGAGAGAAGTATCAATAACCTCAGATATGAAGATGATGCCACTCTAATGGCAGAAAGTGAAGTGGAACTAAAGAGCTTCTTGATGAGAGTGAAAAAGGAGAGTGAAAAAGCGGACTTATAACTCAACATTCAAAAACAAAGATCTTGACATCTGGTTCCATCACTTCATGGCAAATAGAAGAGGGAAAAGTGGAAGTAGTGACAGATTTTATTTCTTGCACTCCAAAATCACTGCAGATGGTGACTGCATCCACAAAATTAAAAGACTCTTGCTCCTCGGAAGAAAAGCTATGACAAACCTAGACAACATATTAAAAAGCAGAGACATCACTTTGCCAACAAAGGTCCATATAGTCACAGCTATGGTTTTTCCAGTGGCCATGTACGGATGTGAGAGTTGGGCCATAAAGAAAGTTGAGTGATGAAGAATTGATGCTTTTGAATGTGGTGCTGGAGAAGAGTCTTGAGAATTCCTTGGACAACATGGAGATCAACCAGTCCATCCTAAAGGGAAATCAACCCTGAATACTCATTGGAAGGACTGATGCTGAAGCTGAAGCTCTAATACTTTGGCCACCTGATGTGAAGAATGACTCATTGGAAAAGACCCTGATGGTGAGAAAGATTGAGGGCATGGGGAGAAAGGGAAAAGAGAGGATGAGATGGTTGGATGGCATCACCAACTCAATGGACATGAGTTTGAGCAAACTCTGGGAGATGTTGAAGGACAGGGAAGCCTGGTATGCTGCAGTCCATGGGGTCACCTGACTTAGCAACAACTACCTCTTATTTGTCAGGAATGTAGATAGGTGCTGGGGAGATATATATCTCAAAGGAGTTCACAGTTTAGATGAGAAGGACATATATGCAAACACATTGATGTAGTATAATGTCATAAAAATCCTATCCTGCAGGGGACACAAGGAAAATCACAAAATAATGCCTGATGAATTCTGTAAGGTGATTAAGGGAATATAATCATCTTTCTTATTGGTAAATTCTCCATCCAAGGATTCAGCTAGCTGCAAGTACAAATTTAAAACACATACCCAAAATTTGCAGATACAGAAGCCTATGGATTTGAACATCCTCAGATGTTGGTTTTCGAGGAGGGTCCTGGGACAAATCCCCTGAAGGTGCTTAGGGACAACTGTGTATTTACTGGGAAAAAATTCATATATAAGTGAAGTTGGGCAGTTCTAACCCCTGCCCTTCAAGGATCAGCCATACATAAAAGTAAAATGGAAAAGTTAAACTAGGTGAAAAAAAAAAAAAGTTAAACTAGGTGAATGGAAGCTCAACTAGTAGCTATGGTATAGGGTTGTATAGCAAATTCTAGGCAAGGAGAAGATGTTGAATGAAGTCATGAGAATTCTAAACAGCAGTGTATGTATGTGAGGTGAGTATAATTTAGTGGAGTTGGCTGGAGTATGGCATATGCTGTGGGGAATGGTACATGGAAGGCAGGGACTGATCATAGAGGGCCTCGTATGCCATCCTTAGGCATAAACATTTTGATCTATAGGCAGTGGAGCACTGCTGAAGAGAAGGAAGAAGCAGATGAGTCATGTACCATCTTACAAAATGCAGGTCACCATGACTGACCCTTCATCCAAAAACAACCAACTACATTATCCACAGGCCAACTCTTACTAGGGTTTCAATAAGAGACGAGCTACTTAAAAAAGATACAAACCATCCATTCATCTATTTCTTCACTGAGCAGACCTTTATTGTACACCTACCATGTGTGAGGCACTAGGAACATAAGAAGATTTCTCAGCCTTGGCATTGTTGGCATTTGGCCACATGGGATATTTGTGTAGTTGAGGGGGTGGTGGCTGTCCTGCGCACTGTAGGATGTCTACAGCCTCTTTGGCCTCTGCTAGAAGCCATCCCCCAGCACCAGCCCAGCCCAACCTGTGACAATCAAAAATAGCCCCTAAATGAGAACCATTGGGACACAAGGATGAATAAGGCATTCAGTCCAACAAGGAGGAGTGTCATAAATGAGATACAAGCTGTTATGAGGGCTTACATAGAAGGGAAACAATTTAGAGTAAGCAGGGAAGTCTTCACAGGAGTGACAAGGCTTCTGTCTTGGACCTTGATGAGGTCTGAATGCTTAAACTCTAAAGACAGATGTTCAGAACACCCCTCAGCTCCGTAGTCCCATCTAAGATACTCTTTCTGCATAGGTCATCAGATGAGTACTGACCAATCTGTGTGTTTGTTATGTTCAGTTGCGTCTGACTCTTTGCTACCCTGTGGACTATAGCCTGCCAGGCTTCTCTGACCATGGGATTCTCCAGGCAAGGATACTTGAGTGGGTTGTCATTCCCTTCTCCAGGGGATCTTCCAGCCCCAGGGATCAAACCCCAGTCTCCCTCATTGCAGGCAGATTCTTTACCATCTAAGCCACCAGGGAAGCCCATTGAAAAATTTGGACCTTGCTTATTGGACCAATCACCACTGTACAGACTGACAGTTGACCCAGAAGGTGGTATGTCAGAAATGCTCTTCTCTTGTGCTTTCCACTAGATTTTTACTCTTCTCCATCATTTCCCCCTCCTGGTTTGTTTAAAGGTATGACCACTTAATATCCAGGTCCCACTTTTGTTGGTTAATACTTCAACTGTACAGATCATCGCATATTATGAACATACCCTGACTCTTCCACTTCAGGACATCATTCAGGTGCCCGTAGAATTGTGCACATCACCCTGCTTCTACCTATCTCTACCAGCCACGTGTAAGGCAGAGTAATGAGGGAAAGCTTGACATTTCTCCACCGCATAGTTTTCTTGTACAGCTAAGTCTCCTGTCTCAGCCAGTTCAGTTGCAGTGTCGCGTCCAACTCATTGTGACCCCCTGGACTGCAGCACACCAGGCCTCCCTGTCCATTACCAACTCCTGGAGCTTGCTCAAAGTCATGTCCATTGAGTCATGTCTATTTTATGGACTCATGTCCATTTAATTTCATGGCTGCAGTCAACATCTACAGTGATTTTGGAGCCCCCAAAAATAAAGTCTGTCACTGTTTCCATTGTTTCCCCATCTATTTGCCAAATGAAGTGATGGGATTGGATGTCATGATCTTAGTTTTCTGAATGTTGAGCTTTAAGCCAACTTTTTCACTCTCCTCTTTCACTTTCATTAAGAGCCTCTTCAGTTCTTCTTTTCTTTCTGCCATAAGGGTGGCAGAATATCTGAATATCTGAGGTTATTGATATTTCTCCCAGCAATCTTGATTCCAGCTTGTGCTTCTCCAGCCCAGCATTTCTCATGATGTACTTTGCATAGAAGTTAAATAAGCAGGCTGACAATGTACAGCCTTGATGTACTCCTTTCCTGATTTGGAACCAGTCTGTTTTCCCATGTCCAGTTCTAACTGTTGCTTCTTGACCTGCATACAGATTTCTCAGGAGGCAGGTCAGGTGGTCTAGTATTCTCATCTCTTGAAGAATTTTCCACAGTTTGTTGTGATCCACACAGTCAAAGGCTTTGGCATAGACAGTAAAGCAGATGTTTTTCTGGAGCTCTTGCTTTTTCGATGATCCAGTGGATGTTGTCAATTTGAACTCTGGTTCCTCTGACTTTTCTAAATCCAGCTTGAACTTCTAGAAGTTCATGGTTCACATACTGTTGAAGCCTGGCTTGGAGAATGTTGAGCATTACTTTGCTAGAGTGTTAGATGAGTACAATTGTGCGGTAGTTTGAGCATTCTTTGGCCTTGCCTTTCTCTGGGATTGGAATGAAAGCTGACCTTTTCCAGTCCTGTGGCCACTGATGAGTTTCCCAAATTTGTTGGCATATTGAGTGCTGCACTTTCATAGCATCATTTTTTGGATTTGAAATAGCTCAACTGGAATTCCATCACATCCACTAGCTTTGTTCGTAGTGATGTCTGGTCTCTTGTCTCTGGTTCTCTTAAACTCTGATCTGTCTGAATCTATGATGAGTGATCCTACCCCTGTCTGTATCTGCATCAGTAGTTCATCGATTTAGTTCAATGAGGAAGTTGGAAGAGTTCACAGTATTTTCCAATCTAGCCATTAGCAGAGGTCCATCAATAAAGCTGATATTTCAATCTCTGATTTTCCTTATGTACATACCTTAACACTTAGAAGAGTAAGAGGTGAAAGGAATGAGCTGATTTGCACTGCAGTTATGTTCTGATTGCCTTTCCATGGACAACCTAATGTCCATGGAAGCAACAGGCAACAAGAGAGGCTCCAGATTCCTGACTCTCACTGTGTTCCTTTGACCTGGAATGAAAGTGAAAGTTGCTCAGTCATGTCCAGCTCTTTGTGACCCCATGGACTATTCTCCCTGTGGAGAAGGCCAGAATACTAGAGTGGGTAGTCTTTCCCTTCTCCAGGGGATCTTCCCAACCCAGAGATTGAACCAGGGTCTGCTGCATTGCAGGCAGATTCTTTACCAGCTGAGCTACCAGGAAGCCCTGGAATTGTTCAGCTCTTTTCCTCCTATCTATCTGTCTGTCTATCTGTCTACCATCTGTCCATTTCCTGGGGAAGATTTAACTAGGAATAAACAAGAATTTTGCAAGTTAAAAAGTTTCAGAAGTGCTGATATGATGGCTTGCTTATATTGCCCCAACTTCTCATTTTTGTCGTTAGAACTAATCCTCTAAGAGCCACCTTGCTGGTTGAGACCCAGCTCTGCCCCTTCATAACGCTGTGACTTGGGACAAGTTGGGCAACCTCTCTGTGCCTCACTCCTCGCCTCTCGGATGAGGATTAGTGTCAGCCTTGCGGGGCTGTTGTTAGGGTTGAACGCGGGCAAGCACGTCAGTGCTGAGAAGGGCCCTAGAGTGCCAGGGAAGCCACGAGGTGGGAAGCGCTGACACGACCCCAGCTCCCAAGAGTAGCAAGTCCTCCTTTCCCCTCAGATTCCTCCTTTGCTGGCTGCTTCTGCTTGCATTTCTCTAACTGGGATAATTAAAAAATCCTTCATCTCAAAGGTCAATGTTTTTTCTTTTTCTTTTCCCCCTGAGAGTACTGTTGTCTTAGACCTGGCCTGTCATACAAGGTTTGGTGGGGATTAACAAGGCCCTTTCCTGAGCTCAGGTCTTGGTTAAGGTGACAAGAGAGGCCCAGGAACAAAAGACCAGATTTCCAAAGCCAAATTTTTATTTCTCCAATTTCTTCAAATGATATTTTCAAATTCCTTAGTTTCTAAACCAATATAAATTTTCACTTTTCCCCCTCCAATTCCTCCCTGAGTCACTCCTACCACCAAATTGCCAGTGTCTCTCAGTTACCACTTCTTTCCGTGGGTTTCATTACCTCTCTGGGGGGTTTACTGCCTCGTTCAGTCTCTCATCACCTTCCTTTTGGACTGAGGTCCCCACTAGGTTTTCGCAAGGTTTCTTTTTTTTTTTTTTCCGCAAGATTTCTTAAATTCTGTCTTGTCCTCCTCCACAAGGAGAATCACTGAGGGTTTGTGTGGCAGGTTGTTCTCTCAAACTGTGCTCAAGAATTTTATACCCTAAACTTGTTTGCCTGGTGTAAAATCCTGTAATTAGGATTTCGTCTATTTGATTTCCTCACCTATCTTTTTGATCCCCTCACACATGGTCCTTGGATCTAATGCTCTTATCGCTCCCTCCTCTCCTCACCCCACCTCCTAGGTCTCTGCTTCTTCATCTTCCTACTGGATGCAGTGTTTTCTAAGCTCACTTTTACCCAGTCACCTAGGATTCATGCTGGTCTCAGACTGAAACGCCTTCCTCAAAATATATCCCATGGGCATGTGTGTGTTTAGTCGTGTCCAACTGTTTGTGACATTTTGGACTGTAGCCCATTAGGCTCCTCTGCCCATGGGAGTTTTCAGGCAAGAATACTGAAGCAGGTTGCCATTTCCTTCTCCAAAATATATCCCATCTACATTTTAATATCCAGTTCCTAACACCAGCCATCTATGTAGTTTGTGTGAGTGTAAACTGGAAGTTGCTCAGTCCTGTCCAACTCTTTGCGACCCCATGGACTATACAGTCCACGGAATTCTCCAGGCCAGAATACTGGAGTGGGTAGCTGTTCCCTTCTCCAGGGGATCTTCCGACCCAGGAATCGAACTAGGGTCTCCTGCATTGCAGGCAGATTCTTTACCAACGGAGCTATCAGGGAAGCCCTATTTGTGTGAGTGCTCCAGACTAAATTCATGTTTCTCTTTTGTGAGTGCCTCTTGGTACTCAAACTTTTCTGAATATTTTGTGCACTTATATAGTGTGTTAAGTACATGGTGTTTACTGTCGGATCTAATTGCGGGTTTGAAATCTGGCTCAACCAATTGTTATCTCAGTGGGGGAACGTCTCTTGGTGTCAGTTTCCTCCCTCAACAGGCTCTTCTGGGACAGTGACATAAGACACAAAATCGGGTCAACACTATTTGGGTTTGAAGCCTGGCTTTACCCCCACACTAGCTGGGTTCCCTGGGAAGTTAGCTAATCTCTCTAAATCCAAGTGTTTTCATTTGTAAGATGAGCATGCTTTTAGTAGATACTTAGGAGAGTGATCGTGAGGATGAAATAACATAATCCATATACAATGTTTAGCAAATTCCTGGAAATACACTAACAACATGGGAGCTAACTACTCTTGGGAAGGGTGATTCTCCCCTTCTCCAGGTATTTCCTTCCTTGCAGAAGGAGCTAAATTGTTATAAGAGCCCTAATGCCTTTCCTCAGAGAAGGCAATGGCAACCCATTCCAGTACTCTTGTCTGGAAAATCCCATGGATGGAGGAGCCTGGTAGGCTGCAGTCCATGGGATCGCGAAGGGTTGGACACGACTGAAGCGACTTAGCAGTAGCAGCAATGCCTTTCCTCCCTTTTACTTATTGCAACGTAAAGAGGACAAGTAGAGTGGAATAACTGACTTGACTGGTAAATTCAGGAAGAACAAATTGATCATTCTTGGCTCCTCCATTCCTTTCTCTTGAGAGTGAGTGACCACAGGAAGAATCTTCCTTCTCGTGACAGACGTTCTGTAGAAGACTGCCTCTGCATTAGGAGGTCTGCTCTGATACAGGGCACCTGTGTGAGTTTTTTCACTTCTGGGCTATAGTATCAGAAACTTCATTCATCTGAAAATATATGATCTGTCAGTAATAAAGATGATATGTTTGGGACCTTTGTCTTTTTCTCCATTCATAACTGAGACAGAGAGAATATGCCTATCAGACTCAATAGCACCTATGTCTTTTGATTTTGGGGATGATTAAAGTAATTGTGCATAAAAGCACACAACACAGAACGCAGCCCAATACAGGTGTTTCTGAATTAGAATTCTTTGATTTAAACAACTCTCTGGCCAACTTACATTGACCAGGCAACTATTGGAAGGCTGTGGGATTGCTCACATAATAAAAAGAAAAGCTGATGAATGAGACCCAGAGGATGGAGATAAAGAAGCTCTTGTAAGAATTGGTGGAGAATTCTCAGGGCACTGCCATCCAGGGTGTCAGCTCAAGCTGCTTTCTTGTCCCTCTGCTCAAAATTCAAATTCTAGGGAGAGAGTCTTTGATTCCCTTGGCTGTGGTCACATGGTCACCCCTTACCAGATGAAACCAAGGTCACCTGGGAGCCTCATCAGACAGTGACCAAGGAGGGAAGTGTGGCCCCTCTCTGCTTTGCCACACAAAGCCAGATTGCAAAACTGAACAAATATACTAATAACTAACCTCTACCATCAACAGGGAGGCCTGGCGTGCTGCAGTCCATGGTGTCGCAAAGAGTCGGACAGGACTGAGCAACTGAATGGAACTGAACTGAACCATCAGTAAAAATGAGTGTAATTATTCTCGTCATCAATTCTACAACTAGATTTAAAGCATCTTACAAAGAAATAGGGCTTCCCAGGTCACGCTAGTGGTAAATAACTCGTCTGCCAATGCAGGTTAGACATAAGAGACTCAGGCTTGATCCCTGGGTTGGGAAGATCCCCTGGAGGAGGACACAGCAACCCACTCCAGTATTCTTGCCTAAAGAATCTCGTGGAGAGAGGAGCCTGGCAGGTTATGGTCCATAGCGTCTCAAAGAGTCAGACACGACTGAAGTGACTTAGCACAGCACAGAGAGAAATAACTATGTCTTGCACTTTTCCCCATATTTTACAGCATTGAACATATTTTCTTTCTATTCTTACTTCCAAGAACACAGTTTGACTTACTCTAAGTATCCCCTTATCTTATTCTTGATGCCATGTTATCCTTGTCCTAAACCATCTTGTATCTTATCTCTAGGCAGGTCATTTTGAAGCATAGTATGTTCGGACCTTGGAGCAGTTAGCGAACAGGTATTGATTGATTAATTATGAGGATGATTGTCATTGTCAATTATACCAAATATTTTCTTATGTCAATACTTTCTATGTCAATCTTAAGGGAAATCAATCCTGAATACTCATTGGAAAGACTGATGCTAAAGCTGAAGTTTCAGTATTTTGGTCATCTGATGCGAACAGCCAACTCATTGGAAAAGTCTCTGATGCTGGAAAGATTGAGGGCAGAAGGAGAAGAGGGTGTCAGAGGATGAGATGGCTGGATGGCATCACCGAGGCAATGGACACGACCTTGGTGAGGGACAGGGAGGCCTGGCGTGCTGCACCCCATGGGGTCGCAAAGAGTCAGACATGACTGGGTGACTGAACAACCACAACAACAGCATTATACTGAAAGGCAGCAGAGGGAGTTAGCCATTGTTTAGAAGGCGGGACACAACGGAGATGTGAGCCATTACTTGTTACTGTAACTCAAGAATATGGACTGATGGTCAAGCAAGAGAGAAAGGGTACTATATAGTCAGAGTCAGAGACTGAGATGGACCCAGCAAGAGACTAGAAGAGACCCAGACAAGGGTGAGAAGTGAGATAGACGTACTTTAACAGAAGACTTCCCATGACCCATGAACGTCAAAGGGGAAAAGCTGACCCAGGTAGAAGTGTCACAGGTGAAAGTTGTTGAGGGACTGCTACTTGGTATTTTGAAAAAGTAAGAAGGATCACCCACTGTCATAACCATTTGAAATAATTTCTTCTGGGAAACATAGCCATGACTATCGTTTCTTGTGAAGAGTGTCCTTTTTCCAGCAGCAGCAGCATGAAGTGAGTGAAGTCGCTCAGTCGTGTCCGACTCTTTGCGACCCCGTGGACTGTAGCCTACCAGGATCCTCAGTCCATGGGCTTTTCCAGGCAAGAATACTGGAGTGGGTTGCCATTTCCTTCTCCAGGGGATCTTCCCGACCCAGGGATCGAACCCGGGTCTCCCACATTGTAGGCAGACGCTTAACCGTCTGAGCTACTAGGGAAGCCCATGAAGTCAGCTGGAAATATAGACTCTCAGGCCTCGCCCCACATTATGATTCCAACTCTGCATTTGTGACTGCCAGCTGGCTCATGCGCACGTTATAGTTTGAGAATAGCCTGAGGATATCCAAAGATCAGGAAAGAGAAAATCAGACTTGGGTGCTGATATTCCCTTCACCCCTTTCCGGCACGTGACTCTAGAAATGGCTTCTTCTGAGTCTCATCTGAATAGTGGAAACACTCCTTGTTTTCAGGACTTGTTGGGCAGAACCAATAAAATCTGAATGGAAAGGTATTTTGAAAACTGCAAAGGGCCCCCCAAAAGTAAGCTTTTCAGTTCCTGAGCACATGAGGCTGGGGAGGAAACACTGATACTTCCCCTGGCTATCACTCGTGGGTTGAACTTCACTTCTGCAGTCTTTCTTTCTAGCCCTGAGTAAATTGCACCCTGTGTGAAGGAGATGTGAACAAGTCAGCAGGTGATGCATTTGTTTTTGAACACGTTAATTTCTTTACCAGCTCTATTTATTTTCCAACGGCATCACTGTATTACATTAATGTTTCAAGTTGTTAACAATACCAGCTGGCACTGCAGGCATCACTTATCCTTATGGTATAAAAACTCAGAGGGCAGAATGAAAATTGCCATCTAAAACCCAATGCTGAATCTCCTTCTTGGTGGGCTTTTAATTTCCCCTTGGGAGCAGATCCACCATTCCCCCTATGTTTCCAAAGCCTTTGATTCATGATATCAGTTGGCATCTCTGCCATTTATTTTGTTTTTCTCTGATAGCTTTTGAGGTTTGAGGGAGCAGAGACTGTTTACAGCTTCTTTTTTATTTCTGTCTCCTTAGGGTTTAGGACATAGTAGGAAAGCATGGATGTGAGAGTTGGACCATAAAGAAAGCTGAGTGCCAAAGAATTGATGGTTTTGCACTGTGGTGTTAGAGAAGACTCTTGAGAGTCCCTTGGCCTGCAAGGACTGAATATTCTTTGGAAGGACTGATGCTGAAGCTGAAACTCCGATAATTTTGGCCACCTGATGTGAAAAGCTAACTCATTTGAAAAAACCCTGATGGTGGGCAAGATTGAAGGCAGGAGGAGAAGGGGACAACAGAGGATGAGATAGTTGGATGGCATCACAGACTCAATGGACATGAGTTTGAGTAAACTTCAGGAGTTGGTGATGGACAGGGAGGCCTGGTGTGCTGCAGTCCATGGGGTCACAAAGAGTTGGACACAACTGAGCAACTGAACTGAACTGAGGAATGCAAGAAATATCTAGGTAATTTGAGTGGTGGAGGAAAATTTAAAAATCTACCCATTTGTCTCTATTCATTGATTTATTCTCAGTATCAGTGGGATTTTTAGGGAAGCTTGATGGTTTAGACTAGACCCCGTGCTCCCCTGGTAGTTCACACAGTGAAGAATCTGCCTGCAGTGCAGGGGACCTGGGTTCAATCCCTGGGTTGGAAAGATCTGCTGGAGAAGTGCCCTTCTTCTTCTAGGGCAACCCACACCAGTACTCTTGCCTGGAGAATTCCCTGGCAGGCTACAGTCCATGGGGTCACAAAGGATTGTGACCCCATGGCTAACACTGTGCTTCCCTAGCTCATCACACATGTACCTCTTTTTAATTTTTTCAGATTTAATGTAGTTTTGGGCTGTTCTGTGCAGCATGTGGGATCTTAGTTCCACAACCAGGGGTTGAACCCATATCCCCTGAACTGGAAGAGCAGTCTTAACCAGTGGACTGCCAGGAGAGTCCCTCATACATGTACCTCTTGAACAAGTATCTTTCCTGATAGCTCATGAGACCTCTGACAGCAGGGATTGTCTCTCCTATCCTTCCCATATCCTTAGGGCTCAGAACAATATCTGTCACATAGTAGGTATTCAGCAAAATATCTATGGAATTAAAGTGAGTGATTTGATCCTTTCCACAATCAGCATATTTCAACAGTGCATGCTCCCCAGTTGGAAATTTGGGCCATTACTTCCCAGTTGAGGAAGTTTCCCTCTCAGTCTTTTTCTCTAGTGGCCAAATACCTTCTCTCCCAATACCTGGAGAGAAGGAAAGTAATATTTATTAAATGCCTACTTTCAACAACATGTAATGATAAGTGGTATTATCTCTACTGACAAAAATAATGCTCAGAGGGTAAGTGGTATGACCAAGGTTACAGAGCTAAATTTATAGTCAGTCTCGTGCTGGATCACGCTGCCTATGTAGAACTGCCTCAAGGTCTGAATAGGGGCTTTGTCTGAATAGGGGCTACAGAACTCATCAATGTTTGAGAAGAGAGATATTCTGAATTTAATTCCTTGTATAGATTTATTTTCAGAACCACTTCATAACTCAGCCTTCACTCTTCCACATTAAGCTTTCTCCTTCCAGCTGCGACCTGTAACTTGACCATGGCCTTGTTCTATCTTTCTCAGATCTAGGGTAGTGATGGTCAGCCTGCTTCTCATAGATGCTTGTTGGTGATCCTTTCATCCAGTGATAGGAACGAGGTTTAGTTTCAGAGTAAGTTCTGATGTAGACGTATTTGGATTTTTAAGATCTATGTCTTCCTCTCTCCCAGATAAATGATCTGTCCTTGGTTTCTACTTACATCAGGTCTATTCACGTCACATAGTTCATAAAGGCTAAATAAAAAGGAAAAATGATCACCAGTATAATTATTGCTTAGCTGTAGACCCATTCATAAGGATTATCATATTCTTAACACACATTCACATCATATCCTCATAACACATATTCTTATAATTGTATTTTGTTTAATCTATTACTATTTTAATTGATTTTTTGAAGTATCCTTTCAAGATTCATTCACCAAATAACAGCTGGCCCTTGAACAACACAGATTTGAACTGCATAGATCCACGTGAATGTGAATTTTTTTCAACAGTAATTACTACAGTACTACACAACTGCAGTTGGATGATTTCTTGGCTGTCCAACTGTGGATACAGAGAATTGACTATAAGTATATGCAGGTTTTTGGCTGCATGGAGGGTTGGCACCCCAACCTCCTACATTGTTCAAGGGTCAACTGAAATGTAGTCCCTTAATATCCACAAGGGATTGATTCTAGGAGACCATGTGGGCACACAAATCCCCTCAAGTTCCTTATATAAAATGGCATGGTAGTTGCACATGAACTATGCACTTACTCTCATAACTCTTATGAGACTTTAAGATTTAAATTAATTTATAGATTACTTATAATACCTAATACAATGTAAATGCTATGTAAATACTTGTAAATACAATGAAAATGCTTTGTAAATAGTTACCAGCATGAAGCAAATTGAAGTTTCACTTTGTGGAAATTTCTAGAACTTTTTATTCCAAATATTTTTATTCAATGGCTTTTTGAATCATGAATGTGGACCCAACAAATATAGAGGGAGAGCTGACTGTGCGGATGCCTACCTTATATGAGGTACTTTGCTAGGTGAGAAAGCCAAAGGGAGACATAAGCCCTGGCCTCAGGTGTAATTTATTCCTAAAAAAAAAATGTCCATGTCTACCTGACAGACTCAGGAGTCTTTCTGGAGGAGGAAACCTTGATGGAGACTGGATAGAGGAGAAGAATGAACATGTCTAGAAGCAGACAAGTGATAGCTGAGAAAAGAATGTGGTGTAGTAAGGTCAGGATGCCTAAGGACAAATATAAATAATCAACTTTTTCATCCAATAAATTCTGTGCATGCTGTATTGTTTATTGCCTTAACAATCACACAAAAAAAGGAATTTTAAAGGAAAGTAAAGCAGCTGCTAAAAATGTTCAAGGTCATAGTTTTGCTCTGAGCACATTCAAACAGGTTTTTCCTGCCCTTGTGTTGTCATTTTGGTAGAAAAAACCCTGCATTTCAATTGCCAGGAAAGAGCCATTGGGTTACGCAAAGAGAGAAGCACTTCATGGGGTCCTTTAAAATCTTGACTACTCAGCCATTAAGAAGAATTCATTCGAATCAGTTCTAATGAGATGGATGAAACTGGAGCCCATTATGCAGAGTGAAGTAAGCCAGAAAGATAAAGACCATTACAGGATACTAACACATATATATGGAATTTAGAAAGATGGTAACGATAACCCTATATGCAAAACAGAAAAAGAGACACAGATGTACAGAACAGACTTTTGGACTCTGTGGGAGAAGGCGAGGGTGGGATGTTTCGAGAGAACAGCATCGAAACATGTATATTATCTATGGTGAAACAGATCACCAGCCCAGGTGGGATGCATGAGACAAGTGCTCGGGCCTGGTGCACTGGGAAGACCCAGAGGGATCGGGTAGAGAGGGAGGTGGGAGGAGGGATCGGGATGGGGAACACATGTAAATCCATGGCTGATTCATGTCAATGTATGACAAAAACCACTACAATATCGTAAAGTAATTAGCCTCCAACTAATAAAAATAAAAGGAAAAAAAAAATCTTGACTGAGACAATTGGGAAATCTAGTCACTGAGAATGAAGTGACAGCTATGACAAAGGACCCTTTAGTTAATGGCAGTGCCCTCTACAACCAAACACAGGGTGCTCTAGAAAGATGTGTGTGTTTTCCAGTCCCCATGCATTTTTTTTCTCTTGGGAAAGAGAAGCAATTTCATACAGCTGAAGGGACTTGGGTTAAAGTTACATTGAGGGTTCTGGTCTATACTAGATGGATAGTTTTATTTAAATGTTGGCACATCATATGACTCATTAATCATATCATATAACCTAGAGAGCAACTCCTCTAAACTTCTCTTTTTAGATGAGGAAAATGTGACCCAGAGAAGTCAAGTAATTTTCACAAAGACACACAGGAGATTGGTGCCAGGTCTGTGTTAATCCAGTGCAGACTTTGTCATGTGCTGTGCTGAGTTGCTCAGTCGTGTCCGACTGCTATCCCATGGACTGCAGCCCGCCAGCCTCCTCCATCCATGGGGATTCTCCAGGCAAGAACAAGGGAGTGGGTTGCCATACCCTCCTCCAGGGGATCTTCTCAACCAAGGGATCGAACCTAGGTCTCCTGCATTGCAGGTGGAGACTTTACCATCTGAGCCATCAGGGAATCTTTATTACAAAAACTTTATAATAACATTCAGTTCAATTCGTTCACTCAGTCATGTCCAACTCTTTGCGACCCCATGGACTGCAGCACACCAGGCCTCCCTGTCCATCACCAACTCCTGGAGTTTGCTCAAACTCATGTCGGTGATGCCATCCAACCATCTCATCCTAAGTTGTCCCCTTCTCCTTCTGCCTTCAACCTTTCCCAGCGTCAGGGTCTTTTCTAACGTCAGTTCTTCCCATCAGGTGGCCAAAGTATTGGAGTTTCAGCTTCAGCATCAGTCCTTCCAATGAATATTCAGGACTGATTTCCTTTAAGACTGACTGGTTGGATCTCCTTGCAGTCCAAGGGACTCCCAAGAGTCTTCTCCAACACCACAGTTCAAAAGCATCAGTTCTTCAGTGCTCAGCTTTCTTTATGGTCCAAATCTCACATCCATACATGATTACTGGAAAAACCATAGCTTTGACAAGATGGACCTTTGTTGGCAAAGTAATGTCTCTGCTTTTTAATATGCTGTCTAGGTTAGTCATAGCTTTTCTTCCAAGGAGCAAGCGTCTTTAAATTTCATGGCTGCAGTCACCATCTGCAGTGACTTTGGAGGCCAAGAAAATAAAGTCTGTCACTGTTTCCATTGTTTCCCCATCTATCTGCATGAACTGATGGGACTGGATGCCATGATCTTAGCTTTTAAGCCAGGTTTTTCACTATCCTCTTTCACTTTCATCAAGGGGCTCTTTAGTTCTTCTTCACTTTCTGCCATAAGGGTGGTGTCTTCTGTATGTCTGAGGTTATTGATATTTCTCCCAGCAAATCTAATAATAGCATTAGTTAATTAATTATTTCATTAATAACTATTTATTGGATATTTATGGTGTTGCTGAAGTCAGATTCAGCTGTTTGCTGCTTGAAAACCAATATTTGAGAGATAAATGTTGACTGGAAAAGAAAGATTGCTTTATTCAGAAGGCTGGCAATCTGGAGAGAAGGTGGACTCATGTCAACAACCAACTCCAAAGATTCCGCTCAACCATAAAAGTTTTTAAAGGGACAGTCATTCTAGGAGGGAATCAGAGTGTTCATTATCTTCCACTGTGTGCAGACTTTCTTCTGATTGGTTGGTGGTGAGGTAACAGGGCAGTGTTCCAGGAATCGTGTGCTTAGCTTGGAGTTTCCATCTTGTACCTCAATGCCAGCCTTAGTTCCTGCTGAAGAACTCGAAGATATTGCTATGTCTGTCCCCTGAGGAGGAACCAGGACCCTGCCCAATTTTGCACTATTATGTCTTGACTGTTTCTCCCTTCTTTCTGCATTCCCTCCCTTCCCTGGTAAATAGCTGTTTGAATTTACCTTTTGGAACTCGGGGAAGGTCAAAGAGGCTGAATGAAGCCTATTTCTTACAAACAAGAAATGGGGGGACATGGAAAGAATTTGTACCCAGGAGGGCCTCACAGGGCCCTCTCCATTTTAATGGTGTGCTAAGTGCTTTGTTAGGATTATTTTTGCCATAGATTGTTTTCAATGGAGAGGCAGTATTCAGTTACGAGTTCAGTGCTCACTGCTATTGGGTGTGGGGCTTGTTGCATAGCCCCGCTAAGCCTCACTTCTCTATAAAATGGAGGAGATAAGAGTTCCTGTTGCAGGCAAATCATGAAGATTAAATGAGATAATGCATGTAAAGCTCAGCACAGCATCTGGCACACTTAATATCCGGGTTGCTAGGATTTAATCCTTCTGGGCTTTCTATCCGAACAAAGATCAGTACTCTAATTCTTCTGTCTGCATGCCCTAAAGATAATCGTGAAAGGTTTCTTTCTTTGAGTGCTTTCATTCTCTCTGCATGTGTGTGTGTGTGCTAAGTCGCTTCAGTCGTGTCCGACTCTTTGTGACCCCATGGACTGCAGTCCACCAGGCTCCTCTGTCCATGGGATTTTCCAGGCAAGGATACTGGAGTGTGTTGCCATAACCTCCTCCAGGGGATCTTCTCGACCCAGGAATCAAACCAGCCTCTCTTGTGCCTCCTGCATTGTCAGGCGAGCTCTTTACCACGAGGCCCCCTGGGAAGCCCTTCACTCTCTTCAGGTCCCCATGCAGCAGTGAATTGCCATGTCTGGAGGGCCAGAGCTTGTCTCCCTCACAGTCACCCCCTTTCTCTAGATCCTTCTTCCCCTCCTTCAGGTTATTGGCAGCCTCCTCTGGAGGGAATTCAAATATGTTTTCATTAGAGCCTCATAACTTTGGGAGGGAGCTTCATCATCTCCTGCTCCATTCAGAGAGGAATAAGGGCCAGCTTTCGGATGGCATGTCATCCATCTCTGAGCCCAGTCAGGTTTAGGTTGGCTCACAAGTTCTGGGAATTGTAGTAATCTTTGGCTTTCTAAGAATGGATTCCATAGAGACCTGGAGTTAAAAAAAAAAGCCAATATAATAAGTAACACAGCACATCAGCCCTTTTGGCAAGAACCACAAGAAGAGCCATTCAGCACATATTTGGCCGTCCACGTTTGTAAGAGTGTAATAGAGTTCTCTTGGTTCCTTCTGAAGCTTGATCACTTCTAAAGTAATGTCATCTTCTGCGCAAGGTTTTTGCTGATGCACAAACCTCTCTGCTCTTCTTTTACAAACCATCCTAGTCTGAGTACACAACTTTTTGTGCACAACTAGTTGGCGGGCAAGTTGGACATTCAACATACTTATGAAGGCAATACATTCTGGAGGGAATCTTCAGCAGAGGTCTGGAAAAGATTTGCAAAATACTCTGTCTGCATAAGACATCTCTAGGCAACAGTGCATTTCTTAGCTCCACAGCCTCTGAAGCTCATTGGAGTGATTACCTTTTGTGGTTTCTTTGTCCCTTTTGATTTGAGGAATGAGCTGTTTCTATTTTGGATATCTTAAGGGGCGTATGGAGAATCTTGTCTTGCTCTTTGTCACTTGTGAAAATGAAGATGCAGCTTTGAAGTGGGGCCAGAGGAATGAATCGAGAACTTTTTGTGTGGGGAGGACTCACATGAAAGTATACCCATTTGTCATTTAACGTTCGTGGCAACTTGCCCTCAGAGAGGTTAATTGGTTGGCAGAAGCTCACAGGAACTTTTAAATTTCTCCCTAGGTTTGTTGGCCTCCAAAGACCATGCATACAACATAGATAAAATGACTTTGTCATTTTACTACCTCTTCTCTAGGTCGTTTTTTTTTTTAAGTTCATTTTTTTAATCCCGAAATTCAACTCCTCGCACTTCTGTGTTCTTTTGGTCAAAACATCATGTGCCCTTAGGATCTGGGGCACTGTGTATTTTTCCCATATGGAGTTCAATACTTATTTCCTTTGGAGAAGGAAATGGCAACCCACTCCAGTATTCTTGCTGGGAAAATCCCATGGACAGAAGAGCCTGGTGGGCCAGAGTCCATGGGATTGCAGAGTCGGACACAACTGAGCATGCATGCACTTATTTCCTTGCGTACTTATTCTTTTATAATACTGCACATACTAAACCACCCAAGTTTCTTCTAATTTGATTAGTGTTAGAAGTATTAATATATAGTCCAGCTATTAATTCTTAAAGTCTCTTTTCTTTTTATGTTAGCTTGAAATACAGCTAGAGCTTTTCTTTCCACATACTGTTTTTAATCCTGAAAGCTTCATGGCATTCAGTATTTAAAGTCATTTATTCCAAACTACTTGGTTAATTCATATTTTTATTCGAAAATTCATTTGCTCTCATGTCAGCAAGAATTTGGGAGACACTTGTAGACAAGCAATTTTATAATGGCAGTAGGATCTCTGTTTAATAGGAAATTTTGTGAAATGAGGTTGGCCTACATCAGTTTTCAGTTTGAGAAGCTGCAAATGGTTGTCCATGGCTGGGACCCAGGTTTCATGTGTGGAGCCAGCAGACCACAAAGCAGCCTGGACTCATACTGAAAGTGATGGTGTATCATAGGACATTCAACCCCTAAGTATGGCTTCTGTGTGGATTTTTAAAATAGATATCCTGTATAATATCAAGAAAGTTTCTATTTTGAGATTGCTATGAAATTCTTAAATCATAAAATGGAGATGACTTCTGTTAAATGCTTTTTCTGCACTGAGAGGACAATATGATAATTAGCCTTTATTTTGTTAATATAGTGAGTTAATTGTTCCATTTTTTGACAGTTGTGAAATCAGTCTTGCTTTCTTTTTTTTTTTTTCTTATTAGTTGGAGGCTAATTACTTCACAACATTTCAGTGGGTTTTGTCATACATTGATATGAATCAGCCATAAATTTACACGTATTCCCCATCCCGATCCCCCCTCCCACCTCCCTCTCCACCCGATTCCTCTGGGTCTTCCCAGTGCACCAGGCCTGAGCACTTGTCTCATGCATCCCACCTGGGCTGGTGATCTGTTTCACCATAGATAGTATACATGCTGTTCTTTTGAAATATCCCACCCTCACCTTCTCCCACAGAGTTCAAAAGTCTGTTCTGTATTTCTGTGTCTCTTTTTCTGTTTTGCATATAGGGTTATCATTACCATCTTTCTAAATTCCATATATATGTGTTAGTATGCTGTAATGTTCTTTATCTTTCTGGCTTACTTCACTCTGTATAATGGGCTCCAGTTTCATCCATCTCATTAGGACTGATTCAAATCAGTCTTGCTTTCTTGGACTAGATCTTTCTTGGTTAAAATGCATTAACCTTTTCAACATTGCTGGATTTTGTTTGCTAACATATTGTTTATACCTCTTGCATCATCATGACTGAAATCATCTTGTAATTTTCACTTCCTGTAATGTTCTTGTCAGAATTTGGCATAAAGATTTTGCTGATCTCATAAGCAAGTTTGAGAATGTTCCTTTTTATTCTCTGAAACAGTTTGTGTATAGTAGGCTATGTCTTCCATAAATGTTCTAGAATACACTGGTGAAACTATTTGGTACTGGGTTTTCTTGGTGGAGAGTTTAAGATTATAGATTCAATTTATTTGCTATTATAAGATGATTCAGATATTCTATTTTTTCTTGTGTTAGTTTTAAAAATTGTATTTTTAAATGAAAGTGCTTTCTGTTTCTATGAAACTTTAAAATTTAATGACCTAAAATTGCTTATAGTATTCTCTTGCTACTTTTAACATCTATAAGATCTTTAATAATTTTCCTTTTTTCTTACCTAATGTTGGTTCTTTTTCTTTTTCTCTTTTTTCTTGATTTGCCTCACTAATTATTATTTTCATTAATCTTACCAGAAGAAGCTTCTTTGGTCTTTGTTGATTTCTCTCTATTGTAAATTTGTTCTCTTTCCTTAACTTCTGCTTCTACTATTTTTCTTCTTTATTCCATTTTCTTTGCTTATAATTTGTTTTTCTATTGCTAAATTTTTGAGATGATTACTTAGTTCACCACTTCCTGGTCTTTCTTCTTTTAGAATGCATACAATAAAAGTAGTAACTTCCTGTAAGATGTATAATACAAGTGTTTTTGTACAGTTTCCTTTATCTTTTAGATCTTTCATTGAAAATATTTTATAATTTTTAATTTTTATTTCTCTACCTTTGATTTATTTAGAATGCTATATCTTACTTTTCAAACACATGGAAATTTATAATTCTGGGGTCCTTGATTCTTAGCTTAATTAAGTGCTATATTTAAGAATATATTCTGTATGATTTTAGTCCTTTGATGTTGGTTGAGACTTGTTTTTGATCAAGGATATAGCTAAGTTTTATGATTATTTCATATGTATTTGGAAAAAATGTGTATGCTATGATTATTAAGTAGAATATTCATACATGGCAATTAGGTTATATTTACCAATGTGTTGTTCAGATTACCTTTATCTTCATTGATTGTTTTTTTATTACATATACTTTACTGAAAGAAGCATGATAAAACCTCCACTAAGACACAGGATTTGTCTATTTTTCCTCTTCTATCAGTTATTGTTTTGTGTATTTTGGCCTATGTTACTTGGTACATATAAATGTATAATTGCCATATCTACCTGAGAAACCTGTATGCAAGTCAAGAAGCAACAGTTAGAAGTTTACATGGAACAACTGACTGGTTTAAAATTGGGAAAGGAGTATGGCAAAGCTGTATATTGTCACCCTGTTTATTTGACTTCTATGGAGAGTGCACCATGTGAAATGCTGGGCTGGATGAATCACAAGCTGGAATCAAGATTGCTGGGAGAAATATCAACAACCTCACATAGGCAGATGATACCCCTCTAGTGGCAGAAAGTGAAGAGTCTCTTGATGAAAGTGAAAAAGGAACACATGTAAATCCATGGCTGATTCATGTCAATGTATGGCAAAAACCACTACAATATTGTAAAGTAACTAGCCTCCAACTAATAAAAATAATTGGGAAAAAAAAAGAAAGTGAAAAAGGAGAGTAAAAAAGCTGTCTTAAAACTCAACATTCAGAAAATTAATATCACATCTAGTCTCATCATTTCATGGCAAGGAGAAGGGGAAACAGATTTTACTTTCTTGGGCTCCAAAATCACTGCAGACCATGACTGCAGCCATGAAATTAATAGACACTTGCTCCTTGGAAGAAAAGCCATGGCAAACCTAGACAGTGTATTAAAAAGCAAAGACATCACTTTGCTGACAAAGGTCCATTTAGTCAAGGCTATGGTTTTTCCCTGGTAGCTCAGAGGGTAAAGCATCTGCCTGCAATGAGGGAAACCTGGGTTCGATCCCTGGGTCAGGAAGACCCCTGGAGAAGGAAATGGCAAACCACTCCAGTACTCTTGCCTGGAGAATCCCATGGAGCCTGGTAGGTTACAGTCCACGGGGTCGCAAAGAGTCAGACACGACTGAGCGACTTCACTTTCACTTTCACTTTCATGGTTTTTCCAGTAGTCATTATGGATGTGAGAGTTGGAGCATAAAGAAGACTGAGCTCTGAAAAATTGATGCCTTTGGACTGTGGTGTTGGAGAAGTCTCTTGGGAGTCCCTTGGACTGCAAGGAGATCAAACCAGTCCATCCTAAAGGAAATCAACCCTGAATATTCACTGGAAGGACTGATACTGAAGCTGAAGCTCCAGTAATTGGCCACCTGATGCGAAGAGTCGACTTGTTGGAAAAGACCCTGATGCCGGGAGAGGTTGAAGGCAAAGGAGAATAGGGTAGCAGAGGTTGAGATGGACAGATAGCATCAATGACTCAATGAACAAAAATCTGAGCAAACTCTGGGAGACAGTGAAGGACAGGGAAGCCTGGTGTGCTGCAGCCCATGGGGTCTCAAAGAGTCAGACACAATTTAGTGACTGAACAACAACAACATCTAGTAAATAAAAGATCTTTAAATTATAAAATTTATTTTTTTCCTTTATAATACTTTGACAAAATGCATTTTTCTGATATTAATTTAGCAACACTAGCTTTTTACAGTTATTCTTTGCATAGTATATCTTTTTCATTCTTTTACTTTTATATACTTTTATAATATCTCCATATTTTAGATTATTCTTTTGAGTAGTTGATAGCTGAGCTTTGTTTTATTATAAAGCCTGGCATCTTTGTCTTTACTTGGAAAGTTAGGTCCAATTTACGCAAAATTTATTACTGATATATTTGGTTTGGATCTCTCATTTCATTGTTAGCCTTCTGTTTATGTCAACCAATGTGTACTCCTATATTTCTTGTTTCTTGTCAGAAGACAAGAATATAAAAGAATTTGTAATGTTTGAATTTTTTCATCATTTCATTTCCCTCTTCTGTTTGCTTGATAGTTATATTTTTATTAGTGTTTTGGTGATGTCTTATTTAATTTGGGCTGTATGGAAAAAAAGCCGGGTGGCTCATCAAAAACAGAAATATATTTCTCATATTTCTGGAAACTAGAAGTCCGAGATCATGGTGCCTTCATACTTGGGTTCTTATAAGAGTCCTCTTCTGGGTCGCAGATGGCAAATTTCTCCTTGCATCCTTACATGGTGGAAAGAGAGAGAGGAAACTAGCTCTCCTATGATTCTTAGACAAACACTGATCTCATTCATGATGGCTTCTTAGCTTACCATTTCAGAAACTATTTAATTAAATTAGCTTAAAATGAAATTGCCCTCTCTCTGTGTTGCCTAAAGGAACCAAAGATAGGAATTAGGTCCAAGCTTGTGCAGTGGGTTTTAAGGTAAATGGAACTGTTTCTCCAGTACCTGGGAAACACAGTGGCAAAAAGAATTATGAGAGCCCTCCAAAGAGAAGCTGAAATTTAAGTAGGAAAAATTCAGAACCACTGCTCTAAGTTCTTATTTTCTACTTCTCAGAATATAATTTAATTTCAGGTTTTGCATAAATTTTTTGTATCTAACAACAACTATAATCTAAAAGATGTGGTTAGTAAAAGCATGAAGACTTTCAAATCTCTTAAAAACCTTGATAGATTTGGATAATCAAGAAGGGGAGAAAAATGAATAACTACAGGAAAGGATAAGAATTCGGCGTTTTCTCTGGCAATCATAGACGGAGGAGGTGAGGGGAGACAAAGGGAAGGTTAACATAGACAGATGCCAGTGGCGGGAGAGAGGCTGTGAGCTCAGCGGGGCCGCACCTTCCCTCCCACCCCCCACAATCTTCAGTGGGATCGAATGAACTCAGCCTCTTTAGTAGAAAGCAGAACATGGCTTATTCTGTGTAGCTGACATGGTATAGTGTGGAGTTTTGGAATAGAAACCTGGAAAGGGGTTTGGTTTGGACTCCCATAGGCTGTATGAGGCGTCCATCATGACCTCTAGGCTACAACTAAAGCTTCTCTCTCCCATCCAGAGTCTCTTCCTGGGACACTCCCCTTAGTGTAAACCTGGGCCACGCTCACGTTTCCCTGTGAGAACGGAGGCTATGTTTCCATACCATTTAACGATTCCCACATCAGTCATGGTGAGGTGTTATAGCTTAAAATGACATCACAGTGACCTAGGAGTCCAAGAATCTGTGTTCTGACTGCGTCTCATACGGTTGTAGGGGGGTTGCCTTACCTTCAAAGTTTCTGTTTCCTTATCTCTAAAATGGATCTGCAATAGATTAGTGGTTTGCAATCGTCCTCTGAGGAATCTTTTGTTAAAATGAAGTCTTAAATGGAAGCAGGCACGCACATAGTAAAATGAACTCTAGTTGAAGTGGAAGGTTGGGTAGGGTGGGACTCTTACCCACATGTGTTCCTCACCCATGACCCTTAAGAAGGCTCAGTAGAATAACTAGTGGAATTGATGTGCTTTCATTTCTAGCTATTTCCTTATACAGAGAAGAATGAATACCACCTTTCAGTCATTTAAAAATAACAGTAATTTAAGAAGAGCTTACTCTTCCCTTATTGAGGTGGGAGATGGAGAGTGGAAAGGAAGCTCACATTTATGGAGGTCTTGTTAAGTGCTAGGTACACGAAGCACTTTCCTTAACCTTCCTACGGGCTCTGTGGAGTTTATGAGAGTGGAGGGACCTCTGAAGCTCAGAGACGAATATTTGGCCCGAGGTAATATGGCTGGAACATGGCAGGGCTATATTCAAGTTCAGAACTTTTTGACCCCTCCATCAGACACGAAGGTGGTGTGTAGGTAATGGGCCCCTCAGCAAATGAAACACAGGTTTGGGTGCAGAAAAATGCCATAGGATATTTTTGACAATGGATTTGTATATATACACATATACATGGGCTTCCCGGGTGGTGCAGTGGTAAAGAATCTGCCTGCAATGCAGGAAGCGCAAGAGACGCACATTCAGTCCCTGGGTCAGGAAGATCCCCTAGAGGAGGAAGTGGCAACCCACTCTAGTATTCTTGCCTGGAAAATTCCATGGACAGAGGAGCTTAGTGGGCTATAGTCCATGGGGCCACAAAGAGTCAGACATCACTGAGTGACTAAGTGCACACATACACACACATGTTGTGTGCTTGCCTTCAGATTTAAACTAATTTTTTCCTTCTTATTTAGTGTGATACAGGAGCATCTAATGAGATGCCTCAGCTCAAGGATGTGCCTTCTTTTAATTCATGGTTTAAACTTTACCTTACTTGGTTATCTACACTCACAGCCTTAGCCTAGAGGGTTGGCAAGCTGTTAATTAGACCTTTTATTTCCCCTTAGTGCTCTAGGGTTCAATATGTGGCATTCTCCTATTTCTGAATCACTAGTATGATTTCCCACCTTTTCCCAAGAGTTTTAGGGAAAACAGCCCGGGTGGTTAGAATCTTTGCCATGAATTGAATATGCAAGATGTTGAAAAATTCCCTGAGGGAAGGAAAAATTGTATGTGGCTTTTGATTTCATTAGCATTATACTGGTGGCTCTTTTTGGTTTTGAGGCAAAGTGAAACAGTGGCTAGACAGACATAGACTGCCAAATCTACAGTAATAACAATAGCAATAATATTGCTAACAAAGCACCACTTAGTAAGTGCGATGGTTAATTTTATGTGTCAGCTTGACTGGACCACAGAGCAGTCAGATATCTGTTTAGCCATTATTTCTGGTCATGTCTATGGTGGTATTTCTGGGTATGATTAACATGTAAATTGGTAGACTGTGTAAAATAGATTGACCTTTACAATGTGGGTGGGCCCATCCGATCCACTGAAGACCTGAATAGTATAAAAGGTTGATGAGAAAGAATTCCCTCTCTTTATCGGTTTTCTAGCCTATTCATGGGTTTTTCTCTCGCACTCAGAGTGGAACTTGGCTCTCCTGGTGGTTCTCAGGCCTTTGGACTCACACTGGATCGATACTTATGGCTCTCCTGAATCTCTAGATTGCAAATGGTGGGACTTCTCAGCCTCCATAATTGCATAAAGCCAATCCCTTATAATATGCTATGTAATAAATTTTATTATATAATATTATATAATTTATACATTTATATTAGTAATATCACAGAATTTAATATATATTATTGGTTCTGTTTCTCCAGAGAACCCTGACTAATGCAGTAAGTGATTACTGTGTAGCAGGCACTGTGCCAAAGTGCTGCACACAGCATCTCATTTAATATGATCCTCTACATTCTAATGAATTCAGTATTTTGTTATTTCTGTTCCACAGATGAGGCTTAGAGCAGAAAAGTAACTCTGCCAAGGCCATAGAGCTTAAGTGGGGGGGCATTCACACATCCACAAGTCATGTGATTTTGAGTAGGTCAATGAGTTCATCTGCACTTATGTGTTAAATGGAGATGATAAGGCCTACCTTGAAGGATTGAGGTGATAGGTGTGAATTACTTGGATAGGGTAGAAAGGGTGGTGCAAAATCAGAAACAGTAGCTTTTGCGGTTTTATTACTTATTGTGCTACAAAATTCAGAGGATTTACGGCTTGTGAAATAGATGTAATTTCTCCAATGCAATATATCAGTAATATCTGAATTTAATCATTTGTTCATCTCCATTAAGTTCCAATGATATTTCATGTTATCCTGGGGAAAAATGTGATTACCGTGACATTTAAAATTCTGTGCAACCCAGGAAAAGGGAGGAGGCACACTCCTGGAAACAGGAGGAAATCCTGGTTAGACTGCCATGAGACTCCAGGGTGCTGTGCTTCAGGAAGCTGAACATCTGCAAAGGTCATCAGGAGGTGCTCTGTTTCCCAAAAGGTGTTTGGTATTTACTTTCACTCAAGCATGTTCCTTCTGCTCTGATAACCATTGTCATCTTACATTACAATAAAAGATGTCAGAGGCATTTTTACAGGCATATGGCATTAATTTAGTTTTCCCTCTGTGGTCATAAGAGAGTTTGCAAAAATGAAAACAAGCAAAACAAAGCCCCACTCAGCCATTCATCAATTCATATTTATGGGACAATGATCATGAGCCACACGACGGGGGCGGGGGGCGGGCAGGAAACGGGGTCTCCATTTCAGAATCTGCGGCAGCCTCACACTCCTCAGTGCTGGCTCTGGGCCTGCTTCAGCCTCAGTTTCCTCTCTGGTCTTTGGGAAATGGGTCAGAGGACCATGCAGACTTCCTTGGGAAAGGTTTATAACCATCTCAGCCCCATTCTTTTTTCCACACAGCACTGGTAGGAGTTCTAACTGCACGTTGTAGTTGCCAGAGTCTGTTCATGTCCTTCCGATTCTTGCCCCAGTCAGGGAGGTTGACTGGGGGAGGCTGATTATTTTTGTCATGTGGGTGAGGAAACTGACGCTCAGTGTTGCTGAGAGACTTGGTCAGGGTCTCAGACAGAGAGGGGGCCGGTCTGTGAAACTCCTTCCCTTCTTGTTCCTTGCCCATCTATCCATCACACCTTGGAGAGCCTTGAGAAATATCTGATTATGTCATTGCCTTGCTTATAGTCTTTCCATTTCTCACCTTTATTCTGAGAATAATACCCACATTTCTTAGCATGCTTACAGGGTCCTTCGTTATCTGGCCCTGCTCACCTCTCTAAACTTCTCCCAGGCCGTTCTCACCACCTACTCCCCAAACTATGCTCTGGCTGTTCTGAATTGCATCGTATCATTCTTCTTCTCACCTCTCTGCCATCTAACCCCTCCACTCCTACCGGCAGGCTCTCTCTACTTACTCACTATTTAAATCTCTATTTAGAATTTTCTTATAAAATTAAACAGGCCCCAAATGGAAACCACCCAATCAAAAATTCCGAACTGCTCCCCAAGGCGACTGCACCATCTGCATTCCAATGTGTGCAAGTTCCAGGAGCTCCACATCCCAGCCTGCCGTTGGATCGTCAGCATTTTGTGTGTTGGATCATTTGATGGATTCTCTAATGGGGGTATCTCCTTGTGGTTTAAATTTGCCTTTTTCTAGTGGCAGTGTGGATCATCTTCACATGCTTCTCACCATCCTGTGTCTGCTTGGGTTGAAGTGTTTGATTAAATCTCTTGCATTTTCTGTTAAGTTTGGTATTTTTATTATAAATATTTTCTCCAAATCTGTGCTTGTGATTTCTTTGTTTTAATAATGCAGAGGTTTTGAGTTTTGATGTAGTCCAACTTATCAACTTTAATACTTTATAATTTATTCTCTGTATTCTACTCATGATATCTTTGCCCATGATTGAGTCAGATGCACAGAATACACATGTGTGAAATACTGAGTCTTTCGACCTGTATTATTCTTTATTTAACTCACCTTTACTTTTTATAGCAATGTTGGATTTCCAGTGTGCAGTTTTTACACATTTTTGTTAATGTATCCTTAAATATTTCACTGTTTGGATATTATTGTCAATAACATTAAAACAGATTTATTCTTGTTGTTCATTGCTAATATATAGAATTACAAGTCATTTTGAAGTATTAATCTTCTAGCCTGTGACCTTGTAAAATTATTTATTCATTTGAGAATGGTTTTAAAGGAATTCTTAGCAATTATTTTTGTTGAAAGTCGCCTGTGATTAAATAAAGTTGTGCTTTTCCTTCCCAATAAATAAATAAATCTCTAATTAGGCATAACTTCCTCCAAGAAGTTCTCCCCGATCTCTCTCTCTCTTTTTAAATTAGTTCATTCATTTTTGGCTGCTCTGAGTGTTTGTTGCTGCACGGAGGCTTTTTCTAGTTGCAGCAAACAAGGGCTACTCTTGGCTGTGGTGGGTGGGCTTCTCACTGCAGTGGCTTCTCTTGTGTGGGGCATGGGCTCTGGCGCACGGGCTCCAAGAGCTTCACTCAGGGGCTCAGTAGCTGTGGATATGGGCTCAGCACGTGGAATCTTTCCAGACCAGGGATCAAACCCATGTCCACTGCATTGGCAGGTGGATGCTTAACCCCTGGGCCACCAAGGAGGTCCTCTCCCTAATCTCTTATACGAGGTGAGCTGCCTCTCCTCTGAGCCTCTGTCACACACTCAGGTGGGTCTATCGGACTGCCTCTCCCCCTGGGCAGTAAGCTCTGTGCGTGTGAGGACCGTGTGCATCTCGTTGATGGGCAGCACTGGTGTACCTGGAAGGCAGGCAGGAATCATCCATCAAGGAGTGAGTCCGTTTATGCCTTCTGATGAAATTTCTCAGACAGCAGATCTTTTCTTGACCACAGATCAGGAGTCCCTGATGACTCCTTATGCTGGTTATCCTGCACCTGCTCCCTCAGCCCCAGGGAGAAGAGGAGCCCTCGGCTCTTCTGCTGGGTGTTTTGGGCTGACCTTGTCCTAGCAGTGGGAAGTAACCACAGGAGAAGGGAGTGTGGGAGGAGGGCAAGGTCAGGACAGTCCTTTCTGCCCCTTCTTGCTCTGACACTGTGTTCTGAAAGCAGCTGCGTCCCTCCAGCAAGGAACCTTCTCCTCTGTCATCCAGTGCCCAGGCTATGCAAACTTACATCTTCCTCTAGCCCTTAGCCCTGGAAGTAGAAATGTCTTCTAACGACTGTTAGTTTCTGGGTGCCTAACCATCAACTGCTTCCCTGACCCCTCACCATGTCTCTGTAAGCAACATCTTCATTTGGACCATCTGTGGTGGTTTCTATTTCCTGCCAGGTTTCTGACAAAGTACTCTACTTGGTACAGGTAAGATTAGGATTTTCATTTTCTGGAATGGTTTCTAGCAACTTTAGATTCTTGGAGGTAATTCTCAAGACAGCTCCAGATGGCTGCCTCATTGTACAGATGAAGATAAGAATTTCCAGAAGGCTAGCCATATGATTTCCTCCCTCTGCTTCATTTTCAGTGATTCATCTATGAGCATCACCAGGTGTGATATATCTCAGAAGTCATATTGTTCTAAGAAGATTTGGTATCTATATGTCTATTTAAATCAGTGGTAAGGAAAATCTCTCACCCCTCCTTAAGAATGGTTCTTCAATATACAAAAAATTCCTTCTAGTTCATTTTTACTTCCTATCATTTGACCTCTGCCAATGGTTCCTTGTGAAGGCCACATACAGAATTATACAATCTTTAGAAGGGACACTAATGTGAAAGAAGTAGATGTCATGAAGTTAGGCATCAGGGTTTCCCTTTAGGATCCTGTAATCTTCTAACAGTTTTAATAGAGCAAAAGTTGTATTCTCTTAATGGAATATAGGGACAGATTAACTGCTCACATAAATGGAGGTTCATTTCTGGGCTCTTGATTGTGTTCCATTGATCTATGTGTCTGTTTTTGTGCCAGTACCACACTGTTTTGGTTATAGTACCTCTGTAGTAGAATTTAAAATCAGGAAGCGTGATACCTCTAGCTTCATTCATTTTTTTTCCCCCCAAGATTGTTTGGCTATTTTGGGTCTTTTGTATTTCTATATGAATTTTAGAGATATTTGTCCTAGTTCTGTGAAAAATACCATTGGTATTTTGATAAGGATTGCATTGAATCTGTAGGTTGCCTGAGTGTAGTATGGTCATTTTAACAATATTAATTCTTTTAATCCATGAACATGGTATATCTTTTCATCTCTTTGTGTCATTTTCAATTTCTTTCATTAGTGTCTTAACAGTTTTCTGAGTACAGATCTTTTGTCTCCTAAGTTAGATTTATTCCTAGGTAGTTAATTCTTTTTGATGCAATTATAAATGGTATTTTTCCTTAATTTCTCTTTCTGATATTTCATTGTTAGTGTATAAAAGTGCCGCAAGACTGGTAAAGGTCAGTTTTTGTTTCAATCAAAAAGAAGGTCAATGCTGAAGAGTGTTTAAACTACCCTACAATGGCAATCATTTCACAGGCTAGCAAGGTTATGCTCAAAATCCTTCAAGATAGGCTTCAACAGTATGTGAAACAAGAGCTTCCAGATACATCAGCTGGATTTATAAAGGGCAGAGGAACCAAAGATCATATTGTCAACATCCACTGGATCATAGAAAAAGCAATAGAATTCCAGAAAAAAATCTACTTCTGCTTCATTTACAACACTAAAGCTTTGGACTGTGTGGATCACAACAAACTGGAAAATTCTTAAATAAGTGGGAATACCAGAATACCTTACCTGCCTCCCAAAAGATGTGTATGAAGGTCAAGAAGCAACAATTAGAACCAGATGTGAAACAACGGACTGGTTCAAAGTTGAGAAAGGCATATGTCAAGGCTGTATATTGTCACCCTGCTTATTTCACTTATATGCAGAGTACGTCATGTGAAATTCTGAGCTGGATGAATCACACACAAGCTGGAATCAAGATTGTCAGAAGAGATATCAACAACCTCAGATAAGCAGATGATAGCATCCTAATGGCAGAAAGCAAAGAGGAACTAAAGAGCCTCTTGATGAGGGTGAAAGAGGAAAGTGAAAAAGCTGGCTTAAAACTCAACATTCAAAAAATGAAGATCATGGCATACAGTCCCATCACTTCATAGGCAAATCGGGAAAAAATGGAAACAGTGGCAGATTTTATCTTCTTGGGCTCCAAAATCTCTGCAGATGGTGACTACAGCCATAAAATTAAAAGACACTTGTTCTTTGGAAGAAAAGCTATGGAAAACCTAGACAGCAAATTAAAAAGCAGAGATATCACTTTGCTGACAAAGGTCCATAGAGTCGAGGCTATGGTTTTTACCAGTAGTTGTGTATAGATATGAGAGTTGCACCATAAAAAATGTTGAGCGTGGAAGAACTGATGCTTTTGAACTGTGGTGCTGGAGAAGGCTCTTAAGAGTTCTTTGGACAACATGGAGATGAAACCAGTCAATCCTAAAGGAAAAGCGAGAGTGAAACTCGCTCAGTTGTGTCCGACTCTTTGCGACCCCATGGGCTGTACAGTCCATGGAATTCTCCAGGAAGAATACTGAAGTGGGTAGCCTTTCCCTTCTCCAGGGGATCTTCCCAACCCAGGGATTGAACCAGGGTCTCCCACATTGCAGGCAGATTCTTTACCAGCTGAGCCACAAGGGAAGCCCAAGAATACTGGAGTGGGTAGAATATCCCTTCTCCAGCGGATCTTCCCAACCCAGGAATCAAACCAGGGTCTCCTGCAATGCAGGCAGATTCTTTGTCAACTGAGCTATCAGGGAATCAACCCTGAATATTCATTGAAGGACTGATGCTGAAGCTCCAGTACTTTGGCCACCTGACGTGAGGAGTCCACTCATTGAAGAATACCTTATTGCTGAGAAAGATTGAAGGCAAAAGAAGGGGGTGCCAGAGAACTGGATGATTGGATGGCATCACTGAGTCAATGGACATGAGTTTGAGCAAACTCAGGGAGATAGTGAAGGACAGGGAAGCCTGGTGTGCTGCAGTCCATAGAGTTGCAAAGAATTTGAAATGATTTAGTAACTGAACAGCAATAACAACAACAGCAAAAGATGCAACATATTTCTACATATTAATTTTGCATCTGCAACTTTACTGAATTAATTGATGAGTTCTAGTAGTTTTTTTAGTGGTGTCTTTATGATTTTCTAAACTATCTTGTCATCTGCAAAGAGTGACTATTTTACTTTCTCCTTTCCAACTTATATTCCTGTTATTTCTTTTTCTTGTCTGACTGCTGTGGCTAGAACTTCCAATACTATGTTAAATAAAAGTGGAGAGAATGGGCCTCCGAGTCTTGTTTCTAATCATAGAGGAAATGCTTTCAGCTTTTCACCATTGCGTCTGATGTTCCTGTGGGCTTGTCATTATTATGTTTAGGTACATTTCATCTATATCCACTTTGCTGAGAGTTCCTATCATAAATGGATATTGAATTTTGTTAAAAGTTTTTCTGAATATAATGAAATGATTGTATGGCTTTTAGAGTTAGAATCATCACGTTATTTATTGATAGAATGATTTCTTCTCAATTCTTTTCATTTTGTTATTTTTTATTTTAAAAATTTTATTTGATTATAGTTGATTTACAATACTGTGTTAGTTTCAGCTGTATAGCGAATTGATTCAGTTACACACATCAGTTCAGTTCAGTCGCTCAGTCTTCTCTGACTTTTTGGGACCCCATGAATCGCAGCACGCCAGGTCTCCCTGTCCATCACCAACTCCCAGAGTCCACCCAAATCCATGTCGATTGAGTCAGTGATGCCATCCAACCATCTCATCCTCTGTCGTCCCCTTCTCCTCCTGCCCCCAATCCCTCCCACCATCAGGGTCTTTTCAAATGAGTCAGCTCTTCATATCAGGTGGCCAAAGTATTGGAGTTTCAGCTTCAACATCAGTCCTTCCAAAGAATATTCAGGACTGATTTCCTTTAGGATCCCATGTTGTACACATACATATATTCAATCTTTATCAAATTCTTTTCTTATATGGCTTATCACAGAATATTGAGTGGTGTTTCCTGTTCTATACTGTAGATACTTGTTGGTTATCTATTTTATATACAGTAGTGTGTGTTTGTTAATTCCAAGCTCCTTATTTACAGGTCTTCCCCTGACAACATTTCTCCTTTGGTAACTATATACAGTCAGCAAAAACAAGACTGGGAGCTGACTGTGGCTCAGATCATGAACTCCTTATTGCCAAATTCAGACTGAAATTGAAGAAAGTAGGGGAAACCACTAGACCATTCAGGTATGACCTAAATCAAACCCCTTACAATTATACAGTGGAAGTGAGAAATAGATTCAAGGAATTAGATCTGATAGAGCACCTGAAAGACTATGGACGGAGGTTTGTGACATTGTACAGGAGGCAGTGATCAAGATCATCCCCAAGAAAAAGAAATGCAAAAAGGCAAAATGGTTGTCTGAGGAGGTCTTACAAATAGCTGAGAAAAGAAGAGAAGCAAAAGGCAAAGGAGAAAACGAAAGATACACCCATCTGAATGCAGAGTTCCAAAGAATACCAAGGTGCGGTAACAATGCCTTCCTCAGTGATTAATGCAAAGAAATAGAGGACAACAGTAGAATGGGAAAGACTGGAGATCTCTTCAAGAAAATTAGAGATACCAAGGGAACTTTTCATGCAAAGATAGGCACAATAAAGGACAGAAATGGTATGGATCCAACAAAAGCAGAAGATATTAAGAAGAGGTAGCAAGAATATACAGAACTCCACACAAAAGATCTTCATGACCTGGATAACCACGATGGTGTGATCACTCACCTAGAGCCAGACATCCTGGAGTGCGAAGTAGTGGGCCTTAGCAAGCATCACTGTGAACAAAGCTAGTGGAGGTAATGGAATTCCACTGGAACTATTTCAAATCCTAAAAGATGATGCTGTGAAAGTTCTGGGCTCAATATGCCAGCAAATTTGGAAAACTCAGCAGTGGCCACAGGACTGGAAAATGTCAGTTTTCGTTCCAATCCCAAACAAAGGCAATGCCAAAGAATGTTGAAACTACTGCAAAATTGCACTCATTTCACATGCTAGCAAAGTAATGCTCAAAGTCCTTCAAGCCAGGCTTCAACAGTACATGAACCGTGAACTTCCAGATGTTCAAGCTGGATTTAGAAAAGACAGAGGAACCAGAGATCAAATTGCCAACATCTGTTGGATCATTGAAAAAGCAAGAGAGTTCCAGAAAAACATTTATTTCTGCTTTATTGACTATGCCAAAGTCTTGAAAATTCTTAAAGAATGGGACCACCTGACCATCTGACCTGCCTCCTGAGAAATCTGTATGTAGGTCAAGAAGCTACAGCTAGAACTGGACATGGAACAACAGACTGGTTCCAAATCGGGAAAGGAATACGTCAAGGCTGTATACTGTCACCATGCTTATTTAATTTATATGCAGAATACATCATGAGAAAATCTGGACTGCATGAAGCACAAACTGGAATCAAAACTGCCAGGAGAAATATCAATAACCTCAGATATGAAGATGACACCACCCTTATGGCAGAAAGTGAAGAAGAACTAAAGAGCCTCTTGATGAAAAGTGAAAGAGGAGAGTGAAAAAGTTGGCTTAAAACTCAGCATTCAAAAAACTAAGATCATGGCATCTGGTCCCATCACTTCATGGCAAATAGATGGGGAAACAGTGGAAACAATTACAGACTTTATTTTTTTGGTCTCCAAAATCACTGCAATTAAATTAAAAGACACATGTTCCTTGGAAGAAAAGTTATGACCAACCTAGACAGCATATTAAAAAGCAGAGACATTACTTTGCCAACAAAGGTCTGTCTAGTCAAAGGTATGGTTTTTCCAGTAGTCATGTATGGATGTGACTGTAGGACTATAAAGAAAGCTGAGCACTGAAGAATTGATGCTTTTGAACTGTAGTGTTGGAGAAGACTCTTGAGAGTCTCTTGGATTGCAAGGAGATCCAACCAGTCCATCCTAAAGAAAATCAGTCCTGAATATTCATTGGAAGGACTGATGCTGAAGCTGAAACTCCAAAACTTTGGCCCTCTGATGCAAAGAACTGACTCATTTGAAAAGTCCCTGATGCTGGGAAAGATTGAAGGCAGGAGGAGAAGGTGACGACAGAGGATGAGATCATTGGTTGGCATCATTGACTCAATGGACACAAATTTGAGTAAGCTCCAGGAGCTGGTGATAGACAGGGAAGCCTGGTGTGCTGCTGTCCATGGGGTCGCAGGGAGTCGGACACGACTGAGCAACTGAACTGAACTATAATTTTGTTTTCGTTATCTGTAAGTCTGTTTCTCTTTTGTAAATAACTTCATTTGTATCACTTTTAAAAACTTAGATTCCACATATGAGTGTATTGTATGATGTTTGTCATTTTTTGTCTGACTTACCTCACCTGGTGTGATAGTCTCTAGGTCCATCCATGTTGTTATTAACGGCATTATTTTGTTCTTTTTTATGGCTGAGTAGTATTCCATTGTATACATATACCACATCTTCTTTATTCATTCTTCTGTTGATGGACATTTAGGTTGCTTCCATGTCTTGTTTACTGTGAACAGAGATGCAGTGAACGTGGTTTTCTCTGGGTATGTGCTCTGGAGTGGGGTTGCTGGATTATATAGCTCTATTTTTAGTTTTTTAAAGACAACTCCATGCTGTTCTATATAATGGCTCTACCCACTTACAGTCCCATGAGCATTGTGGAGGATTCCCTTTTCTCTATACCCTCTCCAGAATGTATTTTTTGTAGACCTTTTTGATAGCCATTCTGATTTGTGTGATGTGGTACCTCATTGTGTTAATAGTTTTGATTTGCATTTTTCTGATAATTAGTGATGCTGAGCACATTTTCATGTGCTTTTTGGTCACCTGTATTTCTTCTTTGAAGAAATGTGTATTTATATCTGCTGCCCAGTTTTTGGTTAGGTTGTTTGTTTCTTTGATATTGAGCTTTATGAGCTTTTTATATATATTGAAATTAATCTCTTATCAGTCATGTAATTTGCAAATGTTTTCTCCCATTCTGTGTGCTGTCTTTTACTTTTTTTATGGTGTCCTTTACTGTGCAGAAGATTTTAAGTTTAATTAGGTTTCACTTGTTTAGTTTTGTTTTTATTTTCATTACTTGAGAAGGTAGATTCCTTAAACATAACTTGTTGCTTTTTTTTTTTTTTTTTTACTGTTTTTATCATTCTCTTTATCTTTAATTTTTGCTATTTTAGTTACTGTGTGTCTTGGTATGGTCCTTTTTGAGTTGATCCTACTGGTACTCTCTGTGGTTTTTGGACCAGGATGTCTGTTTCCTTTCCCAGGTTAGGGAAGCTTTCAGCTATTAAGTCTCCAAGTATGTTCTCTGCCCCCTGCATTCTCCCTTCTCCTTTTGGGACCCCTGTACTGTGACTGTTAGTATGCTCAATGTTGGTCTCTTAAATCATCTTCATTTCTTTTTATTCTTTTCTTTTTTCTGTTCCACTTCAGTGACTTCCTGTGGCTCAGACGGTAAAGTGTCTGCCTGCAATGCAGGAGACCTGAGTTCGATCCCTGGGTCAGGAAGATCCCCTGGAGAAGGAAATGGCAGCCCACTCCAGTACCCTTGCCTGGAAAATCCCATGGATAGCAGAGCCTGGTGGGCTACAGTCCATTGGGTGGCAAATGGTCGGACACGACTGAGGGACTTCACCTTTCAGTGACTTCCATCACTCTGTCTTCCAGCTCACTCGTCTGTTCCTCTGTATCGTCTCATCTACTGTTTGTTGCTTCTAGTGGATTTTTCATTGCAACTGTTGTATTCCTTATCTCTGATTCTTCTTTGTATTTTCTAACTCTTTGTTAAAAAATCCTATCTTCTTACTCTGTTCATTCAAACTTCTCGTGAGTTATTTTGAATATCTTCATGATCATTACCTTGAATACTTTATTAGGTAGATTGCCTAACTCCACTTAGTTCTTGTTCTAGGGTTTTATCTTGTTCTATTTACATATTTCTCTGTTGTTTCTGGTTGCTTAATTTGCTGTTTTTATATCTATTTACTTGAGAGGTTGGTTGCATTTCCCAACTCTGGAGAAATGGTCTTTTGTAGGAGACATCATATGTATCCCACTCTGGTCACAGATATATATGCTCTAGGGGTGTATTTTGTGGGGGCTGTATGGGTCCTTCTGTTGTGATGGGCTGACTACTCTGGGTGGTCTAGTCAGTTGGCTGGCCCCCAGTCTGATTGCTTGCTAGGACCTGCCTTGTGTGAAAGCTTCTGGCCACTGGTGGGTGGGATTGGGCCTCAAGTTGTGGACTTTAGGTCCCAGGGAGTCCTGGGAATACTGATGGCCCTCTGGTGGACAGAGTCCTGTTCTGAAAGGGATGGTGTGGGGCTAGGGGGTCCTGGATCTAGTGTTGACCTGATAGTGAGCAAGACCAGCTCCTGACATGGCTGGCTGTGGAGTCTGGGGTGTTCTAAAACAACTGTGCATCTGCTGGTAAGTGGGGATGGACTCTGCAGTGACTTAGGATTCCAAAGTGTCTCAAACTGCTGGTGGGTGGGACTGGGGCCAGAGGGGTCTGGGGCCAGTGCTGGCTTGGTTTTGGGTGGGCTGGGTCCCATCTGTCAGGATGTGGGGACGTGGTGGCCCTGGGCTGGTGTCCACCTGCTGGTGGGTGATCCAAATCCTGGGGTGAGCTCCTGCCCTGTGGGGGGTGGATCCAGGCCCTGGGATCTAGGGCTGCAGGATTCAAGGTCCCAGAGTTGATGTTTTCAGCCCCTGGTGGGCAGATCTGGGGCCTAGGGGTTTCTAGGGCCGGTGCCTACCCATTGGTGGGTGAGGCTGGTCCAAGGGCTAGTGCCAGCCCACTGCTGGGCAGAGACAGTTCCAGAGTCTTTTGCTGCAGGTATGGGGGGTTCAGGGCACAGTGAGGGAGCACAGGTGTCTGGGCCCTCTGGTCAACAAGGCCAGATCTGGGGCAGTCATGGGCTCAGGGAGTCTTAAGACAGCAGGAGTGCTGGTTGCTGGGGCTATGTCATTTGTCCAGCTAGTTGCCTGGCCTGAGGTGTCCCAATATTGGTGCCAACAGTCTAGTGGGAGGGTCTGGGTCTCAGACCTAATAAGCTAAAGGATTCCAGAATGGCACTCGCCAACACGAGTGTCCAAGTGGTAGAACAAGTTCTCCAAAATGATTTCCACCAGTGTCTATGTCACAGGGTGAACTTTGGTTGCCTTCTGCCTCTTGGGAGGCTCTCCAGGATCAGCAAGTAAGTCTGACCTACGCTCCTTTTAAATTACTGCTTCTGCCCTGGGCCCCGGAGTATGTGAGACTTTGTGTAGATTAAAGCCTCTGACTCTCACAACACTCTGCGTCACCCATAGGCATCAAAGCTGAATGTCTGGTGCAGGATCCCTGGGCTGGGGAGCCCAGTGTGGGACTTCAGCCCCTTCAGCTCCTTGCTTCTTAGGGGGAATCCCCTAACCATCCTCTCATCTGTGGCTTGTCCAACAGGGGGTATGGTCTCCCCATCTCTACCCCTCTTTCCCGTCTTGTTGTGTTTCCTTCTTTATATCTTTAGATCTTTTCTGTAAGTCTCCTAGTTTTTCATCAATAAACTGCTACGTAAATAGTTCTAATTTTGATGTGTCTGTGGGAGGAAGTGAGTGCACTGTCTTCCTATACTGCCATCTTGGCCACTCCCCAGGGTATGGACTTTGAAATGGTGACCTTATCTTGTTTTATCTGGGTGTTGGAGAAGACTTTGGAGAGTCCCTTGGGCAGCAGGGAGATCCAACCAGTCAATCGTAAAGGAAATCAGTCCTGAATATTCATTGGAAGGACTGAAGCTGAAACTGCAATACTTTAGCCACTTGACGTGAAGAACTGACTCATTGGAAAAGACCCTGATGATGGGAAAGATTGAAGGTGGGAGGAGAAGGGGACGGCAGAGGATAAGATGGTTGGATGGCATCACCGACTTGATGGACATGAGTTTGAGCAAGCTCAGGGAGTTGATGATGAACAGGGAGGCCTGGCATGCTGCAGTCCATGCGGTCACAAAGAGTTAGACATGACTGAGCAAATGAACCGAACTGAACTGAATCTACTCAAACCACCTGAGTCCTTAAAAGCAGAGAATCTTTCTTGGATGGGTCAGATAGAGATGTGGTGTGAATGGCTTTGAAAGTGCAGCAAGGGGACCATGAGCCAAAGAAGGAAAGAGTGTTCTTAGTTCACTAACTGACTTCTGTCATTCAGTAATGAGCAAGAAAGTGGGTTCCTTCCTAGAGCTTCCAGAAAGGAATGCAGCCTGCTAACAGCTTGGATTTAGCCTGCTAAGACCCATTTTAGGCCTCTGACCAATGGAATGGTGAGATAATAATAAATTTGTATTGTTCAATCTACAAAGTGTGTGGTAATTTGTTACAGCAGCTATAAAAAAAACGAACACGACACATGCTCAGGCAGTCTTGCCTCCAGGTATCTCCCCCAGAGGAGTGAACACATGCTTATACAAGAGCCAGCACACAAATGTTATATTATGTGGTATTCTTTAAAGCACCATTGAAAAGCAAACACTAAGACGTGAATGTTTATAACTGCTCTATTCATAATCACCAAAACCTGGAAACAACCCAATGTGTTTCAGTAGGTGAGTGGAGGAGCAAGCTATGGTCCACCCATGTAATAGAATACTCCTCAGGAATGAAAATGAACAAACTTGGTACAACCAGTGACCTGGATGCATCTCAGAGGCATGCTGAGTAAAAGAAGCCAGTCTCAGGAGTTTACACATGCTGTGGTTGTTTATATATTCTCAAAAAGACAAAACTATAGTTATGGAGAATAGAACAGTGATTGCCAGAATTTGGGGATGGACCGAATATGTCATACAAGGAGAGTAGAAGGGAGCTTGTGGGGTGATAAAACTGCTCTATTTCTTCATTAGGGTGGTGGTCAAATGTATCTATTCATAGAATTTTTACACCCCCAAGAAATTCAGTTTTCTGTATGATTATTTTAAAAATATTAAACCAAAATTATAATAACCCAACAATAACAAAACAGAAACAGAAGCAAACCTGACACAACCTTCTGCTCTGTGGTCTGGGAATTTCAAGTCCTAGGGAATGTTCTATCAATACAATTGGGGGTGGAGACCCATCACTTCTTTCTTTTCGCCCTGGCAGGCCCGCCACATCAATCTCAGAGTGGAAGGAGATCCAGCACATGTTCTGGAGACTCACCCAGGTCTTTTATTCTCCCCGAAAAAGGAGGGGCTGGCTTACATAAGCTCTACAGTCCTTCAGAACAGATACGTGGGACCCATCTCAACCTCTTGCTGTAGGTGCAGAGTGACCAACCTGCAGTGGCCAGCCCTGGCTGGCCAAGGGCTGAGGGGGCTCCTGAGATGCGGGATCTCTACTTTTAAAACTGGGGAAGTCCCAGGGAAATTGTGACCAGTTGGTAACCGTAACATAGCTTGAGAAATTCACATAACTTATCTGAGCCTCAGTTTTATCATATGCAAAACAGAAAGAATGCTTGCCCTAACTACGACACTACTTTGTGTCGTAAGACACAAACTTTAAATTGTAAATTCTATAAAAATGTGAGTTGTGGTGTTATTGTTGACATTAAAAAAAACAAAAACAGGATTTAGGAGCAGTCTTCAAATGTGCAAAATGGGGAAGTGTTATCAAAGGAAGTCACGCAATTGGAGAGTATGTGTGTGCATATCTGATTGTAAGCTTTGTTGAGGTCGCAGTTTCAGTTTTGTGACTATAAGAATATATGCACAAGAATATAACTTCTGTTTTCAGCAGCCTGCTTCTTGGGAAGTTTTAGTTACCTGGACTCCAAGATAGTCTAGGGAAATGATTGTTAACACTACACACTGTAATCATGAGGATCTTTAAAGCACAGGTACCTGGGTCCTACTCCCAGAGATGATTTTTAATTGGCCTGGAGTCTGACTAAGCTTTGTGATTTTTAAAATCTCTCCAGATGATTTTACCTGGACATCTCCTTTGGGTGACTTTCCTGGTCATCATCCAAATGACCCCTGGGAGGTTGTTCTTACTGCTACCCCGATGGTGGTCTGTCTAGGGAGCTCACATCACAAGGAAAGAGGCTGCAGTGTCCCTCCAGGAGAGCTGACTTCTGATCTCAATAGGACAGGAACTCACTTCTACAGAGAATGACCAACAACGATATCAGGCACTCAGGTAGCTAATACTGTGATGCTTTAAAAGGTTTCTTACATTTGAAAGATGGTTGACTAGAGGGACTCTAAGATTTTTGTGCTATTATTGTTGTTCAGTCACTAAGTTGTGTCCGACTCTTTGCAACTCCATGGACTACAGCATTCCAGGCTTCTCTGTCCACTATCTTCTGGAGTTTGCTCAAACTCATGTCCTTTGAGTCAGTGATGCTATTCAACTGGCACATCCTCTGTCGCCCCCTTCTCCTCCCACCTTCAGCTTTTGTCAGCATCTTTTTCAAGGTCTTTTTCAGGTCTTTTCCAAGGAGTCAGCTCTTTGCATCAGGTGGCCAAAGTACTGGAGTTTCACCTTCAACATCAGTCCTTCCAATGAATAATCAGGACTGATTTCCTTTAGGATGGACTGGTTGGATCTCCTTGCAGTCCAAGAGACTCTCAAGAGTCTTCTCCAACACCACAGTTCAAAAGCATCAATTCTTCAGGCTCAGCTTTCTTTATAGTCCAACTTTCACATCTGTACATGACTACTGGAGAAAACCATAGCTTTGACTAGATGGACATTTGCCGGCAAAGTAATGTCTCTGATTTTTAATATGCTGTCTAGTTTGGTCATAACTTTTCTTCCAAGGAGAAAGCATCTTTTAATGTCATGGTTGCAGTCACCATCTGCAGTGATTTTGGAGCCCCAAAAAAATAGTCTGTCATCTATTTGCCATGAAGTGATGGGATTGGATGTCATGATCTTAGTTTTTTGAATGTTGAGTTTTAAGCCAACTTTTTCACTCTCCTCTTTCACTATCATCAAGAGGCTCTTCAGCTCTTCTTTGCTTTCTGCCATAAGGGTGGTATCATCTCCATATCTAAGGTTATTGATATTTCTCCCGGCAATCTTGATTCCAGCTTGTGCTTTATCCAGCCCAGCATTTCTTTCTCATGATGTTCTCTGCATATAAATTAAATCAGCAGGGTGACAATATACAGCCTTGACGTGCTCCTTTCCCAATTTGGAACCAGTTTGTTGTTCCACATCTGGTTCTAACTGTTGCTTCTTGACCTGCATACAGATTTCTCAGGAGGTTGGTGAGGTGGTCTGGTATTCCCATCTCTTTAAGAATTTTCCACAGTTTTTTGTGACCCACACAGTCAAAAGCTTTTGGCTTCCCAGCATCAAGGTCTTTCCTAAAGAGTCAGCTTCGTATCAGGTGGCCAAGTATTGGAGCTTCAGTTTCAGCATCAGTCCTGCCAATGAATATTCAGGGTTGATTTCCTTTACGATTGACTGGTTCCATCTCCTTGCAGTCCAAGGGACTCTAAAGAGTCTTCTCCAACATCGCAGTTCAAAAGCATCAATTCTCTGGTGCTCAGCCTTCTTTATGATGCATTTCTCACATCTGTACATGACTACTGGAAAAACCATAGCTTTGACTAGACGGACTTTGTCAGCAAAGTGATGTCTCTGCTTTTTAATAACTGTCTAGGTTTTCATAGCTTTTCTTCCAAGGAGCAACCATCTTTTAATTTCATGGCTGCAGTCACTGTCTAGTGATTTTGGAGTCCAAGAAAATAAAATCTGTCACTGTTTCCATTGTTTCCCCATCTATTTGCCATGAAGCAATTGGACTGGATGCCATCATTTTAGTTTTTTGAATGTTGAATTTTAAGCCAGTTTTTTCACTCTCCTCTTTCACCTTCATCAAGAGGCTCTTTAGTTCTTCTTTGCTTTTTGCCATAAGGGTGGTGTCATCTGCATATCTGAGGTTATTGATATTTCTCCTGGCAATCTTGATTCCAGCTTGTGCTTCATCCAACCCAGCATTTCATGTGATGTACAGTGCTGTAAGTTAAATAAGCAGGGTGACAATATGTAGCCTTAATGTACCCCTTTCCCAAGTTTGAGCCAATTTGTTGTTTTATGTCCGGTTCTAACTATTGTTTCTTGACCGCCATACAGGTTTTTCAGGAGGCAGGTAAGGTGGTCTGGTATTCCCATCTCTGTGCTTCCTGAGAAGACATTATTCAGAGGCTCATCTAGTTTAGGGCAGAGTCCAGCACCAGCCACTGTGTCCAAAGGGGGAATACTTCAGACCTGGCTCTAGGTGTAAAGAATCAATGTGAAAAACCTAATGACACATCAACTTTGCTAAAATCCCCTGCTATTTTTACTGCATAAATGTTTTCAGTGGAGAGAAAATAGGTCTAGGATCTTTGAAAAAGGCAAGATATAGAAGGAAAACTCGGGTGACCTTCAGGATGTTTTCTCAATGATATTGTTCAGGAATATTTAAATTGACATCCATAATAGCAGTGAAAGCCTCAGTCTTTATGCTATCATCCAACTAGAGAATGAAAAAGGGAATATCACATCTGTGACAATCTTACTTTTCTAGCAAGAGAAAAATCCTGAATAAGAGTTAAAGGCAATGAACCTGGCTACACAAGAGGTGTAGACAGAAATATTAAATGCAAATTTTTTTTGTTTCCACAATAATCAACTTAAGTATTGTGAATACAGGCCAGGTCTCATTCGTACCCACAGCCCAATCATTCCTCTTTTCAGCCCTTATGTTACAGCATTAAAAACTTTTACCAGATTGTATACAGAGTTCTAAAGCAAAACTCTCCTAGAAAATAACAGGAAACAAAAACTATCATCAGCTTAGATATACTTTTTTCCACATGTAAAATTACTACCACTTAGTTTTTCTTATAAATTTCTTGCCATAGAGAATTTTTAAAATGTAGAAAAATATAACAAATAAAATACTACTGATAATTTCATCTAATATTTTCTTCAAGCTCTTCTATAGTATTTATATGTAAAATACAGTTGATATCATACTGGAAACAGACATCTGTTCTCTTTTATTTCCACAATGTTATAGTGTGATATTTTCCCTGGGTCTTTAAATATTATTAAGTATTTTCCATCACGTTAGATATATATAACCTAGATATTCTCCCGATTTGAGGCCTATAGAATATTGTAAAATTTCCTTTATTTATTTATTAGCCATGCTGGATCTTTGCTGCTGAGCAGGCTTTCTTTACCTGCAGGGGGCGGGGGCTACTCTTCATTGCGGTGTGAGGGCTTCTCATTGAGGTGGCTTCTCTTGCGATGGAGCTCGGGCTCTAGAGTGTGTGGGCTTCAGTAGTTAAGGCCCACGGGCTTAGCTGCACGGCAGCATGTGGAATCCTCCCGGACCAGGAGTCAAACCCATGTCCCTTGCATTGGCAGGCAGATTCTCCACCACTGGACCACAAGGGAAGTCCAAGGCCTATAGAGGACTTTTTATTTTAAATAGTGCTTCAGAAAACCTTTTCAATACATTTTCTTAAAATCTAAAGTTGTAGTCACTTGTGAGGATAAACTTCCCAGGTGTCTCTAGTGGTAAAGAACCCACCTGCCAATGCAGGAAATGTAAGAGACACGGGTTCACATCATATGACTCAGCAATCCCACTAGGCATATAGCCTGAGGAAACCAACATTGAAAAAGACACATGTATCCCAATGTTCACTGTAGGACTACATACAATAGCTAGAACATGGAAGTAACCTAGATGTCCATTGACATAAAGAAGCCATAAAGAACCTGTGGTACACATATACAGTGGAGTATTACTCAATCATAAAAAGGAACACATTTGAGTCAGTTCTAATGATGTGGATGAACCTAGAGCCTATTATATAGAGTGAAGTGAGTCAGAAAGAGAAAAACAAATGTATACTAACAAATATTTATGGAATCTAGAAAGATGGTACTGATGAAATTATTTGCTGGACAGCAATGGAGACACAGAGTTATGGATGCGGGGGCAGGGGGTGGCGGGAAGGAAAGAGAAGGTGTTATATATGGAGGGAGTAACATGGAAACTTACATGACCATGTGGAAAATTGACAGCCAATAGGAATTTTCTGTATGACTCAGGAAACTCAAACCAGGGCTTTGTAACAACCTAGAGAGGTAGGATGGGGAAGGAGGTGGGAGGGAGGCTCAGGAGGGAGGAGGCGTATGTATTCCTATGGCTGATTCATGTTAATGTTTGGCAGAAACCCGTGCAATTCTGTACAGCAATTATCTTTCAATTAAAATAAGAAATAAATTTAAAAAAAAAAGAAAGAAATTTTAAAAAGAGAGAAACCCAGGTTCGATTCCTGGGTTGGGAAGATGCCCTGGAGGAGGACATGGCAACCCATTCCAGCATTTTTGCCTGGGGAATCCCATGGACAGTGGAGCCTGGCAAGCTGTGGTCCATAGAGTTACAAAGAGTCAGACACAACTAATGTGACTTAGTATGCACACATGTGGGAATAAATTCACAGTAGTAGAACTATAGGGTCAAAAAGTTTAAATATTTTTAAGGTTTTTGATAGGTGTTCCAGGACTGCTTTTCAGGAAGTTTATTGTGATTTATCAAAGCCCCCAAAATATCTAAGGCTATTGATGCAACCAACATAGAGTACTATTGTGGTTTTAAAATGTGTTGTTTTTTTTAATCACGTCTTAGGTAACTCATCAATAATTCCAGGGAAACCTCATATCACAGAAGGGGGAGGCTTGTCTCTAATTTCTTTAAAATTGGTAGGAAAAAAGGCACTGGTATGGGTTATTGGAGGAATTTGAATTGTCCACAGGCTTAAAGATTGACTTCACAGAGGAGATAATACAGTTAATCTGTCCTAGATAGTTTAGGCATTCAATTCCTTTTAATGGAGGGGTATGAATTGCTTGATCTCTTCCAAGTATTTTCTGTTAGGACTTTTAGGAATAGCCTTTAAAGTACCTTTGATTGAATTAAATGCTATTTTAGAAAGGCCATTCTGTTTTCATTTGTTACGACATTTCATCTTTAACTCAGTTTTTAAGGTTACTATGAGATGAGTCAGGAAGAAGGAAATTTGACCCTCTGTACCATATTTCATCATCTCTAAGACACATTTTTCAGATTTAAATGTGTTTGAACTCGGGATGTGTAACAGACACGGTCAGTGCTCTCAGATCTGTCTACCACCCTCACGAGCACGAGTTGTGTGCTTTGACTCCCAACATCTAGCACCTGCTTCTCTGTGTTAGAGGGCTGCAGAACCCACCTTGTCTACACAGAGGTCGAAGGACCTAGAAATTCACAACTTCCTGCCAGGCCTCCTATGCTTACCCAACAACTGTGGGGCGGGGGGAGCCTCAGCTTGGACAATGGACATGGGTAGGACTTACACTGTCTCCAGAGCTCCCTTGTGGGGCTGAGTCAAAGTGCCGTCCCCTCTCCACACCCTCTGATGGATGGGCTTTGCTTGACATCATACCCCTATATGGGCTTTTCCCTCCTCCCTTTGTGTTGGTCCTATTTTTCTATTTCCTATCTTTTCCCTCCTAATTCAAAAAATCTTCTCACCTCAGGGCAACTGAACACACTACAAGGTGTGTCTTACAACCTACGATATCTTGCACGTGCTGTTGGCCAGGAAGGCAGCTGGACTCACCCCTGTGCCACCAATGCTGCCAAAGGCAACCAACACAATTGCCTTTGCCTGTGCATGCATGAACTTGGCTGTTTTTCTTGAGATGTGAATGGACTGTTACTCCTTTACTTTTCAGTAGATAAAGCATTTAAGGACTATTTGAGGAAGGAATATAAATCCTGATTAGTCTAAAGCTCTTCTATTAAACCCCTCTGAAAGGATCAAAAAAGTACCAGCATCAAACTTCAGAACAGATGTCAAAGCCCAGGAAGAAACTCCTAGGGACAGTAGTGGAACAGTCCTTTAAGAAAAGCTTCACTTTGATGGCAGATAGGATGTTATTGTGAAAAATGTGGATGTAAACTGATTTAAAAGAGAGATTCAGAAGAGTTCCACTCTGAATATACAGAAGTTTTAGGAATATCACAATTTACTTGTATTTAATTTTCCTTTATACACATGATAAACACTACATTAAAATAGCTCTTAGATTTACTTAAAAAGCCATAAGACAAAATTCAAGCTACCGTGTCATATTTTAAATTCTTTTTATCATTTTTGGTTTTTCATAAAATAGTGGTGTGTCTTATAATTGATGGCCTTTTCTTTAATATTGCTTCTTTGGCTTTATATTCATTGATTTGTTTTTGGCTGTGCTGGGTCCTCATTGCTGCCTATGGGCTGCTCGCTGTGGTGGTTTCTCTTGTTGCAAATCACAGGCTGTATGCGCGCGGGCTCAGTAGTTGTGGCACACTGGCTTGGTTGCCTTATGGTACGTGGAATCTCCCACACCAGGGATTGAACCCATGTCCCCTGCATTGGTAGGCAGATTCTTAACCACCGGACCACCAGGGAAAAGTGATAAAAGTCTTAAATTTGGTGAAATACTTGGTTGGCCAAAAAGTTTGTTTGGGTTTTTCCATAACATTTTATAGAAAAACTTGAACAAACTTTTTGGCCAACCCAGTACTAATCATGTCCATGGGGTCACAAAGAGTCAGACACAACTGAGCGACTGAACTGAATTGAATACTAATCAAGAATATGCTACTCAGAGACAGAAGGAATATAATCAATGAACAATGTTAACAACTTTGGGAAACCCAAGATAACATCATAGACTTTTCACCTTATATGAGTCATATTAAGGGTTATATTTGTGAGTGATAGGCCACCATTTCATCATATTCTTAAAATTCTGTAGACTTTAGTCTACTAAATATTTCTTATTCTTCTACAGTGTGTATATATGTGTACATATACACATATAAATGTGTGTGTGTGCACACACATTACTTAGAGAAGTAATCAATGCATTTAATTTTGTGCCAGCTTTTTATTTTTTAATGGTGATCACAGAACTATATTGGCTTCCCCAATGGCTCAGTGGGTAAGGAATCTGCCTGTAATGCAGGAGACACAGGAGACCTGGGTTCGATTCCTGGGTTGGGAAGATCCCCTGGAGAAGGAAATGGCAACTCACTCCAGAATTCTGGAAAATCCCATGGACAGAAGAGCCTGATGGTCTACAGTGCGTAGAATCACAGAGTCAGACACGGCTGGGCAACTAACACACACAGAGAACTTATAACCCATGTGATCACTACACAAAAATGAAAAGCTGGTGTTAGATTAAATGCATGGATTATTTCACTGAATGATAAAACTACTCAGCATATAGAAATATTAATAGGATTTGCCTATAAACATCTTTTCATTTTCCATTTCAAAGAAATGCCTCACCTGAACTGTCTATATGCCAAGGTAACTTTATATCCACCCAATTTGTTTTGTCTTCCTGTTTTCTCACCCAATATTTTGCTGATGAATGATGAATTTCTTTATTGCAAAACAGCACACACAAGCAATTCCAATAGGCTTAGTTATAGATGGGATAATCTTTGCACCTTCAGAGTACTGTGGCAATACATAACTTTTGTGCCAAATCAATTCTTCAGCAGCATGATTAATTAACCGGTAAGAACAGAAGTTTAACACCGTTGCATTGAAAAGCACAGTTACTTTGCTTATGGGCTTTACCTACCCTTCCATACCAAAACCATCCTGTTGTGTTTTTTCAAAATCTTGGAAAAAAACAAGGTTTTTTAGAGGAGTGTGCAGGACTTTTTTATGTATGCAAAAATCAACAAAATTTGCATATATGCTTAACAATCCTTCTGTAATTACACTGTGAGTTTTATGGTCAAACGTACGTAGCATACACTGCCTTCTTCAGCAAAATCCATCACATCATTCCAAGTTTAGTAGAACTAGCTGGTGTTGATGTGCTTAGTTAAACTCCCATTTCGTTTTCTTTTCCGTTCACTTTGTTTTTCCCTGCCAGACACAGGAAACAGCAAAAGAGCTTTTGAAAGCAATAATTCACTTTAAAATGTATTCTGTAAACACTTACTGAACATTACTGTGCCATGTCTTATGAGAGGGATAAAGAATAATATATAGACTCTTAAAGGACTCAAAGTCTGTAGGAGAGACACAAGCCTCCCTTTTGCGCCAAAATTAATTGCAAACACAGTGTGATAGAGGATTTAGTAAGAGGTTTGCAGTGATGGGGGGGTGATGTAGGATTTTAGAGCACGTCTCCTCAGCTCACCCCCTCAGCCTCCGGGTTCTAGGTCAAAATCCCTCCTGCCACAAGGACAAGTAAGAAACAACAGACTGAGCCACTTTTCTGCCTCCCCATCCCCCCAGCTCTCCCTAATGTATTCTCCTATCTGGGATGCTGAGTGGGACAGCCGCGGTGAGAGACTAGTTGGCTTTAACCAGAGCTTGGTACCACGTTCAGAGGAAGCACAAAAGAGAGGGCAGGGTCAGATCTCAGCCTTGAAGTCTCAGAAACCCAGCTCACTAGGCAGAAATAAATTAGTGAATGGCTGTAGTGTCCCAATGGGTATCTGGAGAAACAAGTCAGCAATTCCTGTGGCGGTGCAAGTTCTTCCTTCACTGCCCTCGAGTGGCAAGAAGGGCTGGACAGGTGTGAATGAATGCAGAGGCGGCGCCGGCTGGTGGTGGGAGCGGGATGGAGCATGTCAGCATCTTCAGAGAACAGCTGGGCCGAGTGGCGTCTACAGAAGAAGAAGGAATCTGCTGTGCCAACGAGGTGGGAGTTCCCTAGACAGTCTGTCTGAATGACTGTGGGGGCTGAGAAATGAGGCTGGAGAAAATGAGGAAGGGGCAGCTCATGGAAGGTGCTGAGGACTGAAGACCAGCAAGGGAGCAACAGAGTCAGACGTGTGTTTCAGGAAGAAAATTCTGACCAAAATGCGGTGGGCGGGTTGATGGGGAGAGGTGCGGTAGAGAGGGAGAAAGACATATTGTCTCCGTGGCCACTATCCAGGTAATAAAGTGGAAAGACCAAACTAATCGGCAGTGTTGGCATGGACCAGAGAAAGGAGAACATATTAACAAACGTTCAGAAATAGTACACGTCTTTTTCTTTCCCCGAAAGTCACCGAGCAAGTCAGCTCTTACCTGAGAGTGAAGAGGCAGGCAGGCCAGCCCAGCTGCGCTGCTCAGTGGCTCTTAAGTTGCTCAGTCGTGTCCGACTCTTGGCACCACTGTGGACTGCAGCTCGCCAGGCCTCCCTGTCCTTCACCATCTCCAGAACTTGCTCAAACTCATGTTCACTGAGTCGGTGATGCCATCCAACCATCTCATCCTCTGTCGTCCCCTTCTCCTCTTTTCTAATGAGTCCAGATCTTCGCATGAGGTGGCCAGAGTATTGGAGCTTCAGCATCAGTCCTTCCAATGAACACCCAGGACTGATCTCCTTTAGGATGGACTGGTTGGATCTCCTTGAAGTCCAAGGGACTCTCAAGAGTCTTCTCCAACACCACAGGTTCAAATGCATCAATTCTTCAGTGCTCAGCTTTCTTCACCATCCAACTCTCACATCCATACACGACCACTGGAAAAACCATAGTCTTGACTAGACGGACCTTTGTCAGCAAAGTAATGTCTCTGCTTTTTAATATGCTGTCTAGGTTGGTCATAGCTTTTCTTCCAAGGAGCAAGCGTCTTTTAATTTCAGAGCTGCAGTCACCATCTGCAGTGATTTTGGAGTCCAAGAAAATGAAGTCTGCCACTGTTTCCATTGTTTCTCTATTTGCCATGAAGTGATGGGACTGGATGCCACGATCCTAGCTTTTTGAATGCTGAGTTTTAAGCCAGTTTTTTACTCTCCTCTTTCACTCTCATCTAGAGGCTCTTCACTTTCTGCCACAAGGGAGGTGTCATCTGCATATCTGAGGTTATTGATATTTCTCCTGACAATCTTGATTCCAGTTTGTGCTTCATTCAGCCTGGCATTTTGCATATAAGTACTCTGCATATAAGTTAAATAAGCAGGGTGACAATATACAGCCTTGAAGTACCCCTCTTCCAATTTGAAACCAGTCTGATGTTCCATGTCCAGTTCTAACTGTTGCTTCTTGACCTGCATACAGGTTTTTCAGGAGGCAGGTGAGATGGCCTGGTATTCCCATCTCTTTTAAGAATTTTCCACAGTTTGTTGTGATCCACACAGTCAAAGGTTTTAGCATAGTCAATAAAGCAGAAGTAGATGTTTTTCTGGAACTCTTTTGCTTTTTCTATGACCCAAAGGATGTTGGCAATGTGATCTCTGGTTCCTCTGCCTTTTCTAAATCCAGCTTGAACATCTGGAAGTTCTCAGTTCATGTACTGCTGAAGCCTGGCTTGGAGTATGTTGAGCATTACTTTGCTAGCATGTGAGATGAGTGCAATTTGTGGTAGTTTGAACATTCTTTGGCTCTGCCCTTCTTTGGGATTGGAATGAAAACTGAACTTTTCCAGTCCCGTGGCCATGGCTGAGTTTTCCAGATTTGCTGCATATTGTGTGCAGCTGATGTTGAAGCTGAAGCTCCAACACTTTGGCCACCTGATAAAGAACTGTCTCATTGGAAAAGATCCTGATGCTGGGAAAGATTGAGGGTGGGAGGAGAAGGGGATGACAGAGGATGAGATGGTTGGATGGCATCACCAACTCAATGGACATGAGTTTGAGAGAGCTCTGGGAGTTGGTGATGGACAGGGAGGCCTGGCGTGCTGCAGTCCATGGGGTTGCAGAGTCAGACACGACTGAGTGACTGAGCTGAACTGAGTGCAGCACTTTAACAGCATCATCTTTTAGATTTGAAAGAGCTCAGCTGGAATTCCATCACCTCCACTAGCTTTGTTTGTAGTGATGCTTCCTAAGGCCCAGTTGACTTCTTCGCACTCCAGGATGTCTGGTTCTAGGTGAGTGATCACACCATCGTGGTTATCCAGAGGTTTTGCTCTGGAGGAAGGGAACATTATGGGCAGGGTATAAGTGATCTCAACTGATACTAATCTCAGTCACCTTGTAGTTCCCTCCATTCTTCAGTCATCGCTAAACTCTGGGAGACTTACTAAGTGCCAGGGCACTCTGGGTTTGGATGGTGTGATGTCATTGTCCAAATTGGGTTTCACTGAGAGGCTTCAAACGAAAAAAAAAAATCCTCATTAACTGGATTAAATGGAAAAAATCCTCTTTTAGGTCTGGTGGGGGGGCGTGGGAGGGTCCTTCTATTCCTGTGACCCTTTTGGGTTCATGGATATCCATTTGATCTTCCTGTGGAGGAAGCTCACTGATGTTGTCCAAGGCTCTATCTGCCTGTACACACCTTGCAATTACTTCTGTCTTGGGGCACAGTGAGGAGTGGGTTTCCTCTGCTCAACACTAACATATATCACCAGGTTTTACTGCTTCCAGAAAGGTGGTCCAGGAGGTGGGGCCCAGCCCATTTCTCTGAGCCCCTTCAACATTTTTGTTCTTTGTCCTCTCCCACAGCCAGAATTATATCCTAGAGTGGGAGTAGGAAAACCTTGCTCTTTTGCATCATATGTGCTTTCAAATCTTTGTTCTAAATCATGAATCCTTTCCAGTTCCCTAAGGAGTCAGACTTTTGAAACTCAAAAGAGCAAGTGTTCCTCTGCTTTCTGATGTCCCATACCTTTCTCGAGGCAATGACATTAAATGGCCTAGAAATTCAGCTATGGAATAAAGAAAATAAATGGAAAAAGCTTTGGTTAATTTCAGTTGAATGTCCTTTGCATAAAATATAAATCACATAGGAGTTCAGACTATATCTGTTTTGAAATGAATTCTAGGACTTTGCAGTGTTTGGCATCTGTAGCACTCAGTAATTGTGTAAGTGAATAAATCAATACAAGGGCCTGAGAGTTAAAGTGGGAAATAAGTCTTACTTATGGACAGCTCATTACACATTCAATTTGGCAAGGATGCATTGAACACCTACTGTGTTCAGGCACCGTCTTAGCTCCTCCCCCATAGTGCTATACCTTTCTTACAATGGTGAATGAGGCAGATAAATACCTGCCATCATGGAACTCACTCTCATTCTTATTCTCTTTATTAAGAAAGACAATAAACAAATATATCATTACAAATTGATAAATAATGTAAAAGAAATAAATAGGGTAAAATGACAGAGAATATTTTGGTGATGGGGGAACAGGAATGAGGAGGGGTCAGAGCTATTAATCTGATTGCACTGTCCCTCAGACCACCCCTGTACCCTGAGAGTGAAATTCAAACAAACTTAACAAAAGTAGTATTAGTTAAATGTAAGAAGTCATATGAAGAAAGCAAATACAGAATTGCATTTACATAATATTATGATATTTACATAATCATCACACAGGTCCAATGATATTATATGTGGTTAGCTGTGGTTAAAACATCTTGGGATTTTATTTCTAAAGTTAATTTTCTATTTAAAGTTCTTTTCATCCTCTCAACATTTACATGCTATGTAAGTTGTTTTTGTGTTAGTTTAGTTCTTTTTGTTCTGTGTATTGTAAAATTCAAGTTTGTTGACTTTTGAAAGAGTTGTATTTTACTTAGCAGAAAAAATAAAACGTCCATTTACCCCAGAAAAAGGATAATATTTTCTAATTTTGCAAACACCTTATGAAAGTATCATTTGACTCCTTATTTTTACAGCTGCTTAGCATTTATTATTGGAGAGGCCCTTCATACGGTATGTTCATTTCTAGTCAAGGGGTGTTAATACTATTTTGAAATTATTCAAATTTAAGAGAGTGATAAAGGGCCTCTCTTCAGGGGTTCTTACTAACCAGATCCCTAACTTCTTACTCCTTTAAGGAAAAATAAAATGTTTCTGAGAAAAAAGGAAGGAAAGGGAAAAGGTTTCAGACTATGAGTTTCTTGATTTGGGAGTCGGAACTATCCAGTGTGGGGTCTTCAAGCCCTTGAGTCTTGTCTGGCGTCCAGCAGGCGCTCAGGAAGTGGCTGCTAAGTTGAATGGTTTCCGGACTGTCAGAGGATGACCATCCCCTCACAGACAGGGAAAACCAGGGCTCAAAGTGTGTTTGCATCGTGCTTTGCACTTTACCAAGGCCTCTTACCCAAGTTAGCTCGTTTAAAAGTTGGTCCTCACCATCACTATATATAAAGTAGGAAAGGCCAATACTTGCAAGTAAAAAGATGACAGTAATGATGTGCTTAACCAACAGTGAATTGGTCACTGCTAGACTCCCCCACATAGAGCGAGTCAGCCTCTGCTGCCAAGGGACAGCTAAAACCCGATGATGGAGGTCCTTATACAAGGACAGAAAGAAGATTACTCTTCTAAGGACAAAAAAAATCAGAAATGTTATTGGCAATCTTTGGACTAAAAAAAATGTCCTTTAACACATAGAAGAAAAGCTCTCACACGTTATTGCTGGCAGTGTAATTTGGTCCTATTTTTACACAGGAAAATTTGTGAATATATATCAAAATTAAAATGAACACGATTTTGATGTAGTGATTTACTTTTAAAAATTAATTAGTTTTAATTTTCAGCTGCGCTGGGTCTTTGTTGCTGCCCACGGTCTCTCTAGTTGCAGCAAGTTGCAGTGTGGGGCTTCTCAGTGTGGTGGTTTCTCTTGCTGGGGAGCACAGGCTCAATAAAGGTGGTGTGTGGGCTTAGTGGCCCTGAGGCATGTGGAATCTTCTCGGACCTGGGATTGAACTTGTGTCCCCTGCATTGGCAGATTCCTAACCACTGGACCAGCAGGGAAGTCTGTGATTTGCTTTTATGAATGTATTCTCACTATAGACATACTGGCACAAGAGTGCACAGATATATGAGGAAAAGGATTTAATGAATATGAGAATGTTCACTGGGGCATTGTTAGTAACTGAAGACTTTTTAAAAACACTTATATGTACTGTATGTCAATTAGATTTCAATAAAACTGGAGAAAAAAAGAATCAAGGAGTATGTAACATGTGCATAAATTCCAAGGACAATAAAAAACAGTGCCCCGCCCCCAAGAACTCACAAACTATCAAAAGAGAACAATAAATCAATCCTGTACAACATGATAAACACCAGCATAAAATCAAACACAAGGACAATAAGGATCACAAAGGAAAATCAACTACATACTTCAATAAAATTAAAAAATTTTTAAAAATGGAGCATGAAGGAAACTTTTAATCTGGGTCAGAGGAATGGGAGGGGGTGCCTGGGTGGTTCCTGGACAGAGTAATTGCATTTTATAGTACATATGACCTTTCAATAAACTCTGATGTCTCTAATGTCTTGAAATGATAAAATTAAGATCAATTATATTATCTAGATCAGTACAGTATCAGAATACAACTTAAATTAGCCTAAGAGTTCATCAATAGATTGTTGGCTACAGAAATTAGGAGTTATCTGGGTAGTGATATTTTATAGAGCCCTTTGAAATATAACATTAATCTGTGTATCACCATGAAAATAACTACCATAATATATTAATTCAAAGATACTTAACAGTATGACTTCCTTTCAGTAAAAATACCCATCGAAGTATCAGTAATGGCTACCTTGGGAAAGTGAGATGGGCTGTTTTTTTAACTTCATTCAATTCCATACTACTTGATTTGTTTAAATGGAAATAGATTATTTTAAAAATAAAAATTAAAGAAAAGCCATGCAATTCTGACTACCTGAGATGCTTTCCACTTTTTGAAGAGCAGTAAGTGGACCCCAGGAAGCGACTGGCCACTGCCCTACTGCACCACAGTGCCTAGTACCACGCTTGGCATGTTGTTGGGGTGGCTCTGTCAATAAGCCAGGTCACTCTTTAGTAAAGTGAGATGGAAGCACATAAGAACACTGAGCTTTTTTAATCCTAAAATCAGAGTCAGTCAGTCAAAAGAGAAGAATTTGAAAGATGGACTATATAAATGTCAACTCACTCCAAATTAACTGGGGGGTTCCACCTATGTTGAATAAGGATTCTTAATGAGTCCGTGCCATATGTTTCTTTGAGCATCTCTTGGGGCATTTATCTGTTGGTTTAGAGGTCACAGGGGCATACGGAGGCAGAACTCTCAGGCAGTGCTCAGGTGGTCCAGGCAGAGAACCCTGAACCTCCTCAGCAACAGTCTCATAATAAGGAGTTCAGACTGATGGAACTCTCCTGGGATACAGCTCCCATTTTCTCCTGGGGAATTCTGTCCTGATGCATTCTAACTACCAGAAAGCTCCTTATCAAACTGAGCTGGAATCTGTTTCTTTGTAAAACTGACCCGTGGATCCCAGCTCTGCCCTCCAGGGTCAGATACAATGGTTCTAAGTGGGGCTGCAGTGGTTTACCAGAACAGGCGCTGGGAAACCTGCCTTGAGACCCAGCTTCCACTCTTAGGTGCTGTGTGGACCCTGACACAAAGACTAGCAATTCTAATTGTAAACTTCTTTACAAAACGGGGATGATCATAGTTTCTACCTCATGGGGCTGATTTAAGAAGATAATGAAATAATATATGCAAATTACCATCACAAACGTATGGCACAATATGCTCAATAAGTAATATTAAATTTTATTTTTTAAAATTTATTTTTAGATATTACTTATTTTTTGGCTGTGTCCTGTGTGGGATCCTAGTTCCCTGACCAAGAATCAAACCTGTGCCCTCTGCAGTGGGAGCTGAGTCTTAACCACTGGACCACCAGGGAAGTCCCTCATATTACAATCTTTATAGGCCTTTTCCATTAGGTGTTCAATTAGGAGTCAGTGAGGAAAGTGCCACCAAACAGAACAGTCAACGTATCAGGCCTCCGCCAGTGAAATGTGCCCTGAGAACCTTGATGCCAAGTGATTCGAGTGTCTCCTGTGTTTTCCTCACCAGAAACTAATTAGAAAAACACTCCCAGGAAGGGGAGGGGCATTTCGTATCATTAATTCGGCAACAACAAATACTCTGTGCTTTCACAATTATAGATACTAACATATAAAAGTAACTTGGGGTATTTGAGGACCTCACTCATCTCTAGGGGACATAAGGAAAGAGCTCCCTCAGGGCCTTCTCTCAAAACGTGTCTCCCTGCAGCTTTCCGATATTCAAAGAGCTGTCAGGGGAAACCCAGGTCTTCTGCAGCCATTCTAAAACTTTTCTCAGGGCTAATGACTACACATCACCCTGGATTTGACTTATGTTATCATTCAAGACAGAATTATAAGCCCTACATATATTCAGGAATGTGTGAGTATAATGTACACATGTATTTATAGCATAGGTCTATACAACATACCACACGAAGGATAGCAGACTAGGAGACTCAGGGTCTAGGTCTAAGTTTGACCTTACTGTGTGAACTCTTAGGATCTCAACTTACTCATCTATAAAACGGTTACAGTCGATAGTTCTGACAGTATATATTCTAAGGAGTTTTAGGTTTGCTGTTTTAGTTGAGCTCCAAGCCTCCATCTTTTAAGTAAGACAGTAATATTAAAAAAAAAAAAAAATCCATTACAAGTATTGAGATTCTACATAAGAACTCATTTGAAAAATGAGTCTTTTTCACCAAAAGATGTTTAATGATTCTTGCTGACTTTCCTCCTAAGTATATTACCTAACAATATTAACAATGTTGGGTAAGGATAAGTCCCTTTTATTATTCAGTTGGTACTTAATGCCCAGAGCATTTAAAATGACTTCCTCCCAACTCCATTTCTTCTCCCATCCTCATTTCCCAGCTCCAGGTTTAAATCATTAAACGGAGAGAAAATCTTTAGCACTGCAAGTCAATGGCTCATTCCTTCCAGAAACTCTCCTTACTATAAAATGAAATGAGATCAGAAGCATAATCAGTCTGGAGGCTGATGGATGTCTCTTTCGACACAGATTCTGGATGCCCCTCTATTCTCTGTTCATTGGCCCCTCTTACACCCTCTCTCTGGCCAGCATAACCCAGGCTAGGCAAATCCCTGATGGGAGCCAGCCACTTTACTTCAGAAAAATGTGAGCTGTTGAAAAGAAGCCCGTTTGCAACAACATCTCAAAGCCCTGCCTCTGCTAGCTGAGCGTGTGGGGGAAGGGCTTATAAAGCAGTATGGACCGGGTGGGAGCCATGTTTAATGCAGACATGCCCCCTAAGTCTCTGTGGCTCCTGGGGTGCACAGCGGTGAAGCTCAGCTGTATCAACAGAGCCCTGGGACCCGCTTGTCGGGCGACCTGCCTCTGCAGGGACAGTGGAATGTGGGGCAAAGGGGCCTGGGTGTGGAACTGGAAGACAAAGGTGTGAGCCTCAGCTCCAGGACAGGGGCTTCATTTCTCTGAACCGCTATTTTCCTAACTATAAAATACCCACTGGAGCTGCCTTACAGGCAAGTTGCATGCTTTACATAAAACAGGGTCTGAAAGGCATTTTGTAAATTAGAAAGCATCATCAAGATAAAAGCTGTATCCAGTGGCCTGTGAGATAGTCGTCTAAATGTGATCTATAAGAACTCCCCAAAGCTTGCTTAAATCACTTCCTATGATATGCATATAAAAGATTAGTGAATTATCAAATAAATGAAGTGTTTCACTATGTTCCCATAATTTTTCAAAGTCTTAATTATAAAAACCACTGTCTGATATTCCATAAAGGACTAAATATAAAATGACAAAGATCTAATTACATATGAAAAATTATACATATTATAAAATCTAATTACATATGATTAAAAAATAGGACTAGATTATTCTTAAAGAACTACTATAGCGGCAATCAATTTTGCAAACGTATACAGTTATATCCAAAAGTTTTACAAAAAGAGCTTAAATCTAGAGTCTCCATTTCACAACTTCACTAACTAGTGTATGTTTTACTCCTCGTTTAGATGTTGTGTCTCAGCGTTATCTGCGTAGATGGAGACGCTGGAAGACCATGGAGCGCAGCTTCCCACAGAAACTCATCAGTTCCTCTGGTCGGGAGGCTCTCTGGAACAATCCTCTTCATTCTCCTCTGAGCAGGACAAGTTCAGTGCGCTCATCACGGGGTGCATCCAGGATGTAGTCTGTGTTACGTGACTTGGGAAGAAGAACAAGAAGAGATGCAATCATGATTGGAGAGACGATCCTTCTACCCACTATGCAAGCAGTGATCCTGGTGACACTGTTTCCACCCTACTGCAGTCCCCTGAATTACAAAGCAGTTGGAATAGGATCCAGTAGTTTTTGAAAGTCTTAGATATGTTTTGTAGGTTCAACAAAACCCATTTCTTTATTTTTGGTAAAAAAAACAAAAAACAAAAAACAAGGCAGGAGAATGCATCATCTTCGAATACTCACTCTTTCTCACCCATCGGCAAGTCCTGTGACTGTCATGCTGTAACATCTCTGGAATCTTTTCCTTCTTCTCCTTTTCCAACGCTATAGACTGGGGTCACTGAAACAGCTTGTTTCTCTGCCTCTGTTTGAGTTTTTTAATTAATTCCCTACTCTAGCCAAGAGATCTTTCTAAATGATAAATCATACACTGTTGCTCACCTGCTAAAAATTCAGTGCCAACTAATGCTTTCTGGATTAAATACACACTGTACAGTATAAAATACCTTGCTTTTTACCTGCCTCAACAATACTTTCTTCTCTGCTACAATACTCCTCTTTCCCATCTTGTTTATCCAGCTAACTCTAATTCTGAAGAATCAAATACCCCTCAAGAATCCTCCAATCTGTGCCAATGGCCTTATCTCTCACACTATATTACAAGTGACTATTTATTCTTAGTCCTTCTCACTAAGGACTTAGTCTTTAGTCCTGCATGTAAAGCTCATCGAGGGCAGGAACTGGGTTTCCTAACTTTGAATCTATGGTACCTAACATATTTTCACAACAAATAACTAGGCATTTCAGGGAAGAACACAAGCAGAGGTAAGGAAGGGTGTACAAAGACATGGGGCATTTTCAGGGGGTGGTCAAACATCACTCCACGTACCCCTACTGAGGGATGGTGTTTCTCAGAACTAGTATCCAATCCCGGCCTTCAGCTGGATGTCTCGCCTAAATCCACCTCTATCTGACCAGCTCCTTGGTCCTCGAGAGATAGCTTTTGGAACAGGCTGACTTGTTTCTTCCCCTTAGATCCTCCTTCTAGCCCTGGTTTACCCTGCTGCACTATCCATCCTAGATCAACTTCCTGTGTCCCATCCTACCTAAACTCAACCTCAGAGCAGCATCGTATCTTAGACCAAGCGCACCTGATGGCTGACACTTATGAAGATCAAATAAGACTGTGGATCTGAAAGAATTTCCTACTTCCTAAAATATTACAGCATAACATTTCCAAAGTGTCTAACAAGGGTTTTTAAATACACATTATGTTATAGAGCTTCTCCATCTTTGGCTGCAAAGAATATAATCAATCTGATTTCAGTATTGGCCATCTGGTGATGTCCATGTGTACAGTCATCTCTTATGTTGTTGGAAGAGCATGTTGGCTATGACCAGTGCAAAGCTCTGTACAGTCAGCAAAAGCTCTATATATTCAGTAAGCTCTATACAGTCTATAGAGAAGACTGTATACAGTCAGCAAAAATAAGAAGCTCTATACAGTCAGCAAAAACAAGATCTGGAGCTGACTATGGCTCAGATCATGAACTCATTATTGCAAAATTCAGACTTTAATTGAAGAAAGTAGGGAAAACGACTAGACCATTCAGGTATGATCTAAATCAAATCCCTTATGATTATACAGTGGAAGTGACAAATAGATTCAAGGGATTTAAATCTGATATACAGAGTGCCTGAAGAACTATGGACAAAGGTGCATAACACTGTACAGTAGGCGGTGATCAAAACTATCCCAAAGAAGAAATGCAAAAAGGCAAAATGGCTGTCTTAGGAGGCCTTACAAATAGCTGAGAAAAGAAGAGAAGCGAAAGGCAAAGGAGAAAAGGAAAGATATACCCATTTGAATGCAGAGTTCCAAAGAATAGCCAGGAGAGATAAGAAAGGTTTCCTCAGTGATCAATGCAAAGAAATACAGGAAAACAATACAATGGGAAAGACTACAGATCTCCTCAAGAAAATTAGAGATACCAAGGGAACATTTCATGCAAAGATGGGCTCAGTAAAGGACAAAAATGGTATGGACCTAACAGAAGCAGAAGATATTAAGAAGAGGTAGCAAGAATACACAGAAGAACTATACAAATAAGATCTTCAAAACCCAGATAACCACGATGGTGTGATCACTCACGTAGAGCCAGATATCCTGGAAAGCGAAGTCAAGTGGGCCTTAGGAATCATCACTATGACCAAAGTTAGTGGAGGTGATGGAATTCCAGTTGAGCTATTTCAAATCCTAAAAGATGATGCTGTGAAAGTGCTGCACTCAATATGCCAACAAATTTGGAAAACTCATCAGTGGCCACAGGACTGGAAAAGGTTAGTTTTCATTCCAATCTCAAAGAAAGGCAATACCAAAGAATGTTCAAACTACTGCACAATTGTACTCATCTCACATGCTAGCAAAGTAATGCTCAACATTCTCCAAGTCAGGCTTCAACAGTACATGAACCAAGAACTTCTAGATGTTCAAGTTGGATTTAGATAAGGCAGAGGAGCCAGAGATCACATTGCCAAAATCTGCTGGATCATAGAAAAAGCAAAAGAGTTCCAGAAAAACATCTACTTCTGCTTCACTGGCTACACTAAAGCCTTTGACTGTGTAAATCACAAACTGTGGAAAATTATTCAAGAGATGGACTACCAGAACATCTTACCTGCCTCCTGAGAAATCTGTATGCAAGTCAAGAAACAACAGTTAGAACTGGACAGGGAACAACAGACTGGTTCCAAACAGGCTGTATATTGTCACCCTGCTTATTTAACTTATATGCAGAGTACATTATGCAAAATGCTAGACTGAATAAAGCACAAGCTGGAATCAAGGTTTCAGAGAGAAATATTAATAACCTCAGATAGGCAAATGACACCACCCTTATGGCAGAAAGCAAAGAGGCACTAAAGGGCCTCTTGATGAAAGTGAAAGAGGAGAGTGAGAAAGTTGGCTTAAAACTCAACATTCAGAAAACTAAGATCATGGCATCCAGTCCTATCAGTTTGTGGCAAATAGATGGGGAAACAATGGAAACAGTAACAGACTTTATTTTTGGGGGCTCCAAAATCACTGCAGATGATGACTGCAGCCATGAAATTAAAAGTCTCCTTGGAAGAAAAGCTATGACCAACCTAGACAGCATATTAAAAAAGCAAAGACAATACTTTGCTGACAATGGTCTGTCTAGTCAAATCTATGGTTTTTCCAGTAGTCATGCATGGATGTGAGAGTTGGACCTGAAAGAAAGCTGAGTAGTGAAGAATTGATGCTTTCAAACTGTGGTGCTGGAGAAGACTTGAGAGTCCTTTGGACTGCAAGGAGATCAAACCAGTCAATCCTAAAGGAAATAAATTCTGACTATTCAGTGGAAAGACTGATGCTGAAGCTGAAACTCCAATACTTTGGCAAGCTGATGTGAAGAACTGACTGGAAATGACCCTTAGCTGGGCAAGAGTGAAGGCAGGAGGAGAAGGGGATGACAGAGGATGAGATGGTTGGATGATATCACCAACTCAATGGACATGAGTTTCAGCAAGTTCTGGGAGTCAGTGATGGCCAGGGAAGCCTGGGGTCCATGAGGTCGCAAAGAGTTGGACACGACTGAGCAACTGACGAGTCTGTAATAATACTTAAACTACCATGCCCTGTTAGCACACATGGGATGAGGGCACCATTGAGCACAGTTTGAACTTGATTGCAAACAGGCACTTACTATATTGGCTGTTGATGACAATAACTGAAATGATGGACTTAATACCAATGATCAGGCTCACTGTTATTACTGGATTTGTTTTGTTTTCAATTCTGTACTCTAAATTCCATCTATACCCCCCAATACAAATTGTTCAACTCCTCTGTTTAGATGTTGAAAATGCAGCTTTCTATGGAAGAAGATCACTTATAGTTTCATGATAGAGTAAAAGTACTTAAATTGTTTAAGAATTAAGGTGGAGGTGACAAGGCCAGATATTTTCACAGTTCTAAAACCTCAGAGTGTGGCTAAGTGACACAAAGAAATATTATTCTCTTGACAATAATCCATATTACTATGAACTCTTTAAAATGGTTTAGCACAGTTTCTTATTATGGAGGCTAAACTTACAAAGCATGTGATTTTGCACAGGTTAACTTCATTTCAAGGGTTTTTTAAAGCTGGAAAGCTGCCTAAATTGAAAGTGATTTTGAGGAATTACCAGTGAGTGTTAACACAGAGGGCTAGAATACTACTGCAAGGGGAAATGAGGACACATCATCCTGTACAAAGTACCCATTTAAAACTGAAAGGAAAAGTTTGATGGGATAGTTTTGCTAATTTTAATATCTTAGTGTATCTACTTTACTGTTTATCAGCACATTTGTAATAGGTTAGTCCAAAGAAGACACTTTATAAATTACTGTGAATCCTTCCTCTCCTACAATGCCTCCTAACTGGGGAGGCTGGAGAGGAAGGAAACCAGGCACACTCACTGGAGGGGTGAGTGCAGGTGCAAGCTTTCTTAGATGACTTAAAAAATTCTCACGCTTGAAATATTATTGCATGGACATGCATATACATGCATATACATGGACATTCTGCTGAACTGATAACATAAAATAAGCAAAAGTAAAATGTTCAAGAAGATGTAGTTATAGACTCTGAACAATCAGTATTAGAAAGTTCCACCAGAAAGTCATCCTTGATAGTAAGCTTTATTAGGCACTTTATATCAACAAATAAATACTTGATCTTTCTCCAAATACAAAATAATGCCATAAAACATTGCTTATCTTATGTTCACAATATACTCCTCTGTACACAACTGGGAAACACACCCTTAGCACCAAACATACACATACAAGAGAAAAAATGAAACTGAAGCCACAGAGGGTTAGTTTCCATGCTTCAGGTACACATTTCACACCTGGCTGTTTTGTAAAAACATCCAGAACCAACGCTTCTAAAATGCAAAAAGTGCCTGGCAAAAAGTAAGTATTCAATAAAGATCATGGTTGTTGTTTGTTTGTTTTTTTCTGTTTTTTTTTTTTTTTAATTTTTAATAATTAGGGCTTTCTGAAAAAATACTGTAAGAAAAACTTGGAATTCTTCCTGTGATGCTGGAATGGGGCCATTTGTGTGTGTACCATTCAATTTTATGTCCTAGTGAGCATGGTGACTAAAGAGCTTTGACATAATCAGTATGATGAGATAATCCCAGATTTACAGGCTAGGCGAACATTCTCGTATTAGAAATATTTCCTCTCTGATTTGTGTGCTTGGTAATTCAACTGAGAAGAGAGGGAATAAATCAGCCCTGTTGACTCTGTTTAATTAATAAAGACTCCACAGTTCACAAAGTGAGATGCTGCTACTTACTATGAAAAATTTAGAGGTCTGGAAAATAAATGAGGCTGACTATGAAACACGAAAATCTTCCATTTGAACATACAGTACCTCTGGCAACTCTTCCTGCAGAGAGTGCATCTGACCTGATTTGGGGAGCAATCAACAGCAGTTCAGATATATCTGAAAATCTACAAAGCCTAACACTACTTGCCTCTGAATGATTGCCAAATCTACTGTTAAAAACAGTAATATTTGAGCCAGGAAGATGACAGCGTTGTATGTTTTCTTTTACAATATTAGAATTTGAAAGACATATTTTAGAGCTTATTAAAAAAACCCCTAAGAGAACATGCTTTATTTTACTGGCAAAGAAATACAAGTCAATTATTTAAATCCCATTATAATTACCCTCCTTATGTTTCTTACCTCCTAGCATGCAAAATGCTTTCTTTCAAAATAAAAATTTAGGAGAGCTTATTAGAGAAAAGTGGTTTAAAGATAAAAAAGTGCACTAGTTTTGTAGAAATTCATTTTTATAATAGTCTGTGATGACGAAAGAGGTTCTTTTGTTAATCTTTCATTGTAAATGATACTATTTATATGTCATTGGGAGTTTAACAACATTGCATGCATTATTTTATCTATTTAAGATAAATCTGAAGAACAATAAGTCAAAATAACTATGATTTTTTTATGAAGGGAAGAGTAATATTATGTATATAATATTTGTATGAATCAGAAAATAAAGACAAATAAGTATGTTAATCCAAAAAGTTTCTGGCACCAGTATCTTGGAATCACTGAGAAATTTTAAGAGCTGGCCATAAACTGTAAGTAGTAATGAAAATTTTAAAAAGTTAATAAAAAATATTCCCAATTGAAAACAAATCAAAAGTCAAGAATAAAAAGTGAACCATGTCAATAGACATAAAAAAGTCACCAAACCTTGGTGACGCAGTATGTAATATTGTCAGACACTGTTTATGAGAATGACTACATATTAGTAATAGAAAGTATCCATTCCAAAACATGTTAAAGAGAAAATTGCAAGCAGCTTGTTCCCACTGATATAAAGAGTTCCCTCTTACATAATTTGGAAATATACCCCTAAAATCAAAATGAATATTTCTCATTAATGAACTCTGTAAATATCACAGAATACTTTGAGAATTTTGCAAGTAGGCATTTGGAAATCCGGTGAGGCTCTGATCAAATATTAGCAGGATCCCAAATCTCTATGGTTCTGAAGATAAGTTTTATTTCTATTGTATATTTATGGCATTCTCTATAAAAAATACATAAGATATATTTTAAAATTTAAAAATCCAATTAATTAAAAGATCTTTAGGCCTATGTATTACATTATGCACAAGAATCTAAAGCTACAGTAATACATTACTTATGGAATTATTATTGGAATATTGGAAAAAATTATTATTGGAATATTTGGAAAAAATTACTATGCCACTAGACTTATAAAAAATGAATACTGAAAAGCCCTGGAAAAGTATGAAAAGTATGAATTATATTTTTTCAAGTAATACACACAGGCTTAGATTGCTGTCAATTATTGTATAGCCAAAAACATCCCAAGTCTAAAGCTACAATGAATTTTTCAAAAAGAAGCTGTTTTATGGTCTCAGATGACGGGTTTGGGTAACTTTCAAAAACTGATATAGTTTTTGATGATTATAGGATAAAAAATTTCAGAAGATCTCTAAGAACACGTCCAACTGATACTAGTACCTAGACACTGAACTATTAGATACTAATAAGCAATTTTATAGACTGTTATAGTTGGTGTAACTGTACATTCTAACGTACCCTTTGGCGTGTCTGCCAAAGTTTATGTGCTCCGTTCCACACTGCAGAGTTGTCACCAGGAGGCAGCTCCCAGGCAGAGACTGCATTTCTCAGCTCCCCTTACATCCTTATGTGAGCTAGTGTTACTCTAAAGGACTACAAGAGAATATTTCAAGATGAGGCCGTGACTATTATTTTCCCAGTAAATATATGTACAAATTTTTATAAAGCAAAGACCTTGTCTTTCTAAAATACAAAATCCAGGCAATAAATACATATTTTCAGGCTACTCTACATATGTCAGTAATTAAAAGACTTTGTCAGACTATAGATTAATGGAAACTAAATTTAATTAGAAGTAAGTCTGCAAGACCATTGCCAAAGTTTCCATATTAAATTCTGACTTATGAGTAGAAGTAGATGAAATATAGAAGTTATTTTAATTTTTAGTGTTATTATAATAAAATGGTAAGAATTATAATACAAGTTGTAAGGCTTTCATTTAATTTATCCAATAAAATATGTTTAATAAACTTCTGACTAAATGTATTAATTACCAAATTCCAAATCCTAAACAAAACTAAAATCATTTGAAATATATAGTTTCAACTAATTTTATACTAATCCTAATATTATTTTCCTATCATAGTTAAGCTGACTACACTAAAAGATAAAGATATAAATACACATATTATGTTAGAGAAGAACAGCATCACAAAACTGGAGACTTTGAGGGGTCCCATATGAGACCATCTTTAAACTCCTGAGGTATTTTATCAGTGTTACGGACTCCATAATCCTAAGTGCAAAAGGTACTTGAGAGTGAGTGCTATAAGACAGAAACCTTCAATTACAGTAAAAAATTATGGGATAAAAACCAAATATGCCACCAGCCCTTACAGTTTTCTCATGAACTTTACATACTGATGGTTTCTAATGGTACCACCTCGGCTTTGTGAATAAACCGGCTTAACTGATTTTTAGAATATTGTTTTATGCTTATATTTTATAAATATTATATATCCTGATTTATATATTTACATATTTATATTTTATATATGGACTTCCCAGGTGGTGCTAGTGGTAAAGAACCTGCCTGGCAATGCAGGAGACATGAGTCATGGGTTTGATCCCTGGGTCAGGAAGATCCCCTGGAGGAGGGCATGGCAACCCACTTCAGTATTCTTACCTGGAGAATCCCATGGTCAGAGGAGCCGGGTGGGATATATATTTATATTGTAAAGGAGAGATAGTTACATTTATTATCCTCATTTTATATCTGAGGAAGCTAAAATATATGAGAGGTGAAATAAATTACCCCAGGTAATAAAACTAGTAAATGTTAAAGCCAGGATCTGGATCCAAATCTGACTCCTGAGAATTTTACCACTGGGTTATATTCCTTTCTGAGGCTCTATTGTATGGGTTGGTTTCAACAACAATATATATGGAGGCTCTGGGATGGATTGAGACCACTTGAAAAGAGCTCTTTAGCTTTACAAGATGCAATGTATTGATTGATTGGAGAAGGAAATGGCAACTCACTCCAGTATTCTTGTCTGGAGAATTCCATGGACAGAAGAGCCTGATGGGCTACAGTCCATGGGGTCATGACTTGAGTGTACTTCATATAACTGATTAATTCAATGATCACAGACTATATCTCGGAAGCATTTTAAAAGCTTAAAATTTTATACAAAATTCATAAAAACTTCATTCAGTATAAATAAAAATTATGTGTGATGCCTGCTTCCCAAGCAGACTTAAAACTTTTCACATCATGTGGCAACTGAAAGAACTGAAGCCAAGAGTCCCAGTGCCCTGTCCAAGGTCACACAGTAGCAGATAGACCATGCAGACCTGGCCTGAAATTGTGTATTGCCCAGGCAGCAAGTGGATGACGACAGAGGATGAGATGGTTGGATGGCATCACTCGCTCAATGGACATGAGTTTGAGCAAGGCCCGGGAGATGGTGAAGGACAGGGAAGCCCAGCATGCTGCAGTCCATGGGACCACAAAGAGTTGGACGTGACTGAGCAACGGAAAAAGAGGCACTAACTGGATTACTTGTATGTCCCAGGCAAACTTTCTTAAACTCTGAGTCTTGGTTTCCCAATCTAGAAAACATAAGAACTGTCTTAACAGTGTTAATAAATATAAAGAAAACATATAAATTCCCTAGTTTCATACCTGACACATAATAGGTCTATCATAAGCATCACCCTCGCCCCTCCACTTTTAACTTTCTGTATTAGTTTTCTCTGGTTTCTCTCCCAGTAACACATGGCTGCAAAGAGAGTGCTTAAAAAATGCTGACTTACTGACTAATGGTTCTGTAGCTCAGAAGTCCAACATGGTTCTTACCGTGCTCAAGTCAAGGTGTTGGCAAGGCTAAATTTCTTTCTGGAGGCTTTAGGACAGAATCCATCTCCTTTCCTTTCCAGCTTTTAAAGGCCACCCACATTCCATGACTTTCAGCCTCCATCTTCAAAGTCAGCCACGCAATATATCTCTGATCCTCTTCCGTTGTCATCTTTCCTTTGACTCTTTCCTTCGACCTCTCTTTTCCACTGTTGAGGACTCATGTGATTAGTTTGGTCACACATGGATAACCCAGGATAACCTCCTTATTTTAAAGTTGGCTGATTAGCAACCCTAATTCCACCTACAGCTTTAACGCCCCTTTGCCATGGAACCTAATATACTCAAACATTCTGGGGATTAGCTCATTAATATTAGTGGGGAGCCAATATTCCACTTTCCACACCCCCGTGCCCCATCAGCTACTTCTCCCACTGCAGACTACGTCTTGAGGGAAGGGGCACTGGGTATGTATTAATTCTTGCAATTTGCATTAAACTTGTTAAATATACAGCAAGAAAGATTATATGCTATATTGTACTGGAGATTATTGGCTGAAGAAAAAGGTACTAGAGATCTATGGAAAGTAATTTAAGGGAGAAGCCACTGTTATGGGATGAATTGGGTCCTCTGCTCCTCCCAGCTCTATGCTGCAGCCCTAAACCCTAATGTGGCTCTGGTGGAGAATGCAGCCTTTGTGGAGATGATTAAGATTAGGTGAGATCATGGAGGTAAGACCCTGATCCAGTGAGATTAGTGTCCTTTTAAGAATAGGAAGACACTCTAGATCTTTCTTTCCATGAACAGAGAAGAGGCCTTGTGAGGACACAGCGAGAAGGCAGTTGTCTACACCCAGAAGAGGGGCCTTGCAAGATGTGAATCCTGATGGCATCTTGATCTTGGCCTTCTAGCCTCCAGAACTGTGAGAAAAAAGTCCTCACCCAGTTTAAGCCACCCAGTCTGTGGTATTTTGTTATGGAAGCCCTAGCAGACTAATACAGCGACCAAATTTGGAAGGGAAGGGAAAGTGACAAAAAAGTTAGTATTTATTGAGCAATTTAAATAAAGGGTCTTGGAGGCAGAGAAGATTACACATTTGGCTAAATGAAAATATTTAATATAACCCTATAAATACCATAAATAATATAAACAAATAAGGCTCATTCACTAATCAAGATATTCATGGTTAAATCAATACTGAATGAGAAAAGCAACTTGTAAGATGATACATACAAAAAAATATGTAGGGTAAACTGTCCCTCTTGTACATTTAAAATACTGATATATACTAGTATGTCCTCTGCACATAAAAAGTATTACAAATATTTTAAGAATACATCTTAAATTCATAACAGCAATTGTCTTCAGGAATGGGATACGACAGAGAATGGAGAACAAAGCGGATTTCAGTTTGATCTAAAATGTCTTTTTAATTAAAAAATACTAAAAGAAAATATAATAAAATGTTAGTGGGTACTGGATAATAGTTTATTATTTTTCATACTGTTCTGTATTTTTAGAACTTTCAAAATTAAAAACAATTAAACAAAATACAAATCAAGAAAAAAGTATAACCCTAGAAAGGTAATGAATTTCCAAAGTACTTCACACAATCTCTAAAGATTTTTTTTTATATCTTTCTGATAAAATGCTAAAAAAACATGCTTCCTGCCTCAGTCATACCTGTCATTGGTTAAATGGGGGGGAAAAAAGAGTTTGATGTTGTCTGCTTGGATCTGGACTCTTTATTCATTTCAGTGGGCTCTGGCATCCTGAGCAACCTTGGACAGCTGGCTGGCCTCCTGTCTGAATGACAGGTGCTCATCCCGTGCTGCATGCGGCTGCGCCCAGTGCCGTATTTATAGAACATCCAGGGCAGCGTCTCGGGCTCCTGAGCACCGCTGTCTCTCTGCCGCTGTCACATGGCTCTGGCTGGCTGGGGAGGGGCATGGGGGTAGGTTTGGGCTGTTGGTTTCTATTTGCAACTGTGCAGATGCTCTCATTTAAAACTCCTCCACTGGCAAATAGCAGTAGAATAATATAGGGGAAGGTAGGGGAAACCAACATCTGTTATGCACTCACCTTGTGGTAGGTGAGTTAGTTTACGCAACTCTCAAAACTGGATAAACTGCTATCTTTGTTTTTCGATGGGAAATGGGAGTACAGACAATTGAAATAATATCAGTTACACCAAGTTTACACTAAAAAATGGTGGCATAAACATTGAATACTAGGTCTGGGAAATTCCCTGGTGGTCCAGGAATTAGATTCCTGGTACGGGGAACTAAGATCCCACAAGCCACATATGCAGCAAAACAAAAAAACAAAACCAGCTCTTTCTGATACTAAGGCCCATATTTCCCCCCAAAAAACTGCTTCCTTAAAGATAGTATTCACTCATTTGATAAATATTAATATTTATTCAGTCCCTGCACCTACCAGGCACTGTACTAGTTACCGGATATTCTAAACCAGTTGTCACATAGATGTGTACATCCAAACTAGTGGTTTCAATACCTTACAATTTACTCATAGCTAAGAAGCGTTTGGGGACAAACCGTTAAAAAGCTCCATCTTCCCAGTGCACGAGCCCCGAGCACTTGTCTCATGCATCCAACCTGGGCTGGTGATCTGTTTCACCCTTGATAATATACATGTTTCGACGCTGTTGGGTGAATACATGTAAATCCATGGTTGATTCATGTCAATGTATGGCAAAAACCACTCCAATATTGTAAAGTAATTAGACTACAACTAATAAAAATAAATGGAAAAAAAAAAAAAAAAAGAAAAAAAAGCTCCATCTTCCCTCCCTCAAGTCCCCCGCGGGTTTCTTCATTATAATCTTATTAAGAATGAAATGCCCAGGATTGAGGCACCTACCCCATTGCTCCTTACTGACGCTAAAGTTAGGGGCACAGAAATTGCCCTAACAGTTCATCAAGTGAGACTTAGACTTTAGAGGTCTGTCTGTGGGTTTTTCTTAACTCATTCAAAATTAATCAAAGCAGCCAAATTAATGAGGTCTTCAGAGGGAGGGTTCTTGACAGTATATAGTAAAGTGGAGTTAAAATCATCTGCCAAGCAGCATGGGAGAACAGACATAGGGAACAGAGTGTTGGACACGGGGCGGGGGGACGGAGTGGCGGGGAGGAGGGTATTCACAGAGGGTATCATGGAAACATACGCACCACCGAAGGTAAGGTGGACGCCAGCGGGGATTCGCCGTATGACCCGGGGGAATCACGCCGGGGCTGAGACACTCTAGAGGGGCGGAGAGGGTGGGAGGAGGCCCCAGAGGGAGGGACGTGTGCACCTGTGGGGCTTCATGTCAGCGTGTGCACTTAGTCTCTCAGTCCTTCCCACGCCTTGCAAAACGGATCAGTATTGTAAAGCAATTATTCTTCCGTTAAAAATAAATAAATTAAAAAAAAATCATCTGCCAAGGATTTAGGAAAAACACCCCTTCCTCGCCACCCTCCCTTCCCTAATCTCCCTAATTTCTAGTCATGTTAGAATTACCTATTACAGACACTATGTGCATTATTTTATAAATGAGATGATGAATGTAACTTAAGCCTTTAATTAATACAGCAGGCTGACAATGACAAATTTCATTCATATGTAGGTTATGGTCTACATTTTTTCCTGCCTGGAAACAACCTAATAGGATATTCTACCCCAAGCTGGGCTTCCCTGGTGGCTCAGATGGTAAAGATTCTGCCTGCAATGCAGGAGACCTGGGTTTGATCCCTGGGTTGGGAAGATCCCTTGGAGAAGGGAATGTCTACCCACTCCAGTATTCCTGCCTGGAGAATCCCATGGACAGAGGAGCCTGGTGGGCTACAGTCCATGGGGTCACAAAGAGTTAGACATGACTGACTAAAACTTTAACACCCCAAATTCAGACAATCATTTAGGGTAGCTAATGAACTCTGACTAGAAAGATATGAGAAAAACATGCCCATTGGAAATCAGCTTTCCTTTGAAGTCATAAATGAAAAGCTCTTATATACTGAACTTGTTTTGGGGGGAGGCATCACTGTTTAACTTTTCATTCCTACCTCAGTTTGCATTATTACTGCTCATCCCACAGAGTTCCTGTGTTGGCAACATGCTGTGGAAGACCAGAGACCACAAGATGTTGCACATGTCCCACATGTCTCTTCCCCTGGCGTCCACAGCAGACACTGCTGATGAATCAAGACACACATCAGTGAGGTTGAATGTGGCCTCAGAATTCTTCATAAGCAACACTTGAGAAAGTGAGTTGAAATCTATTTGCCTTCTCTGCTATAGACAGAAACTTCTGTTTTATTTTGACATCACAGACTCCTCAGGTTTTACTGATATGCAGTGGTAATGCTGGAAGTTAATATCTCCTATGTAATGGAGAACAGGTTTTATAATATGTGGAGTGCTATCTCAGATTTCAGGATCTGATATAAAGGTGTATCAACAAAAAGGAATTATAAGTCAAGTATGAGTTACTTTTAAAAACCAATGATTATGAAAGAGACATGTGCACCCCAATGTTCATCACAGCTCTGTTTATAATAGCCAGGACATGGAAGCAACCTAGGTGCCCATCAGCAGACGAATAGATAAGGAAGCTGTGGTACATATACACCATGGAATATTACTCAGCCATTAAAAAGAATTCATTTGAATCAGTTCTAATGAGATGGATGAAACTGGAGCCCATTAAACAGAGTGAAGTAAGCCAGAAAGATAAAGACCAATACAGTATACTAACGCATATCTATGGAATTTAGAAAGATGGTAACGATAACCCTATATGCAAAATAGAAAAAGAGACACAGATGTACAGAACAGACTTTTGGACTCTATGGGAGAAGATGAGGGTGGGATGTTCTGAGAGAATAGCATTGAAACAAGTACACTATCAAGGGTGAAACAGATCGCCAGCCCAGGTTGGATGCATGAGACAAGTGCTCAGGGCTGGTGCACTGGGAAGACCCAGAGGGATGGGATGGGGAGGGAGGCGGGAGGGGGGATCGGGATGGGGAACACATGTAAATCCCTGGCTGATTCATGTCAATGTATGGCAAAAACCACTACAATATTGCAAAGTAATTAGCCTCCAACTAATAAAAATAAATGGAAAAAAAAAAAACAAACCAATGATTATACCTACTTGAAAAAAATCAGCAACAATACAACTTAATGTTTCAAGCAAGAATATGATATTGAGGTTTTTGTGTTGTTTATACAGATGTATAGATTATATAATACTTTAATTATTACTATATTACACATACTACATTGTCAAACAGCACTGTGGCAGGCATCCTCCAGGACAGCCCCGTACCTTCTGGCATGCACACTCTTATGCAGCTGGCTCCTACACTGTACCGGGGATGGTCTGTGTGAACAGTAGCGTGTGGCAGAAAGTAAGGTGCTCACTTCCGAGACTGGTTATAAAAGACTCTGCAGTTTTTGTTTCGGTGTTTCCCTTTCTCTCACTGTTTCTCTTGCCCCTTCCTCTGAGGAAGCCAGCGGCCAGGTTTGTGCAGCCCTATGATCCTTTCAATGGAGAGAGGGCCAGGTACAGTGAGGAACTGAAACCTCACATGTGAGCTGGAACAAATACTCCAGCCCCACTAAGCTACTCTTCAATTCCCAGACCCAGTTGCTTGATTACAACTTCATGAGAAACCCAGACAGACAGAGAATCAGAATGATCTAGCAAAAGCACTTCTGGTTCTTGACCCTCTGAAACTTGGGTAAGAAAATAAATGTTTACTGTTTAAGGCTGCAAAATTTGTGGGAATTTATTAAGCAGCAATAGAGAATTAATACATGAAATCAAGGCTATTGATCACAGTGAATCTCTATTATTTTTCAATAGAAAAAAAGAGTTCAATGAAAGCAATGTAGCAGCTATTCTAGTTTGTAATATTTAAGTTCATTTTTTATTATTAAACATAGGTCTTATGATAATTTTGTTAAATTATAACATGCAAAGTGTATGAACTTTTAAAGTGGAATCATGTCAAAAAACTATTGTAAATATGTAATAGTATATAACTACAAATGGAAGATAAGAAGTTGGGTGGTAAGATGGTCAGATTCACTAGATAATCTCATTATAGCAACATCAAGATAACTGGCATTTTGTCATTGAATAGAAGAATGCTGTAATTCTTTCTCTAATGAGAAAAGAAGAAAAATTTCCCTTGAATGCATTGATATATATAGCAAGTGGGTAAGCTCTGCCTATTTGCATATGTGAATACAAATATTTGTATATACACATATACATATGTAGAAGTTTGTTAATTCCATGAAATGCTGGCTCTAACAATGCCAGCATTTTGACTGTATTTGTTTACACCAGGTAAAATGCTTTCTTCTCTTGTGTCAGAATGTAAGCAGATGACTAGCTACAAAGTGTTAATGCATGTGCAATGGACATGTGGGTGGATGGGAATATTCAGTGAGGACCATCTTCATCTAGGTGTTCTCAGGACAGCACTGACAGTTATTCCTTTGCCCGAGGCGAGGCTTCTACCAGATGGAACCATTCAGTTTCTGGCAAGACGCTGACAAGTGTCAATCTCAGGGAAGAGACTGTATGTACACAGACTATCATCTACGCCAATGTTCCCAAAAGGTGATTTCAGTCACTGTTCTTTTTAAGTAAAGGTGACAGAGGCAATGACCTGAGTTCATTACTTGCTATTCTTACCTCCAAAGTATGATTCATATGGTAAATGAACTACTCCTACTCAAAAGCTAACACAGTCTATCCAGGCTCAAAATTTTGGTTGGGATAGTGAGAAGATGAAAAAACAAAAATCTAAATAGGAAGACATAAAGTGAATACTTGCTTATTTGGACATTACTTATTTAGCAACCCACCGGAATGCAGCTAAGAGCTGAGATGCCATCATGGAGATGGCAGTGAGGAGGGAGTGAAGAGGCCTAACCTTGGCTCAAAGTGTATGCTCTGGGTCAGGTGTCATGATACACTCTTTACATACATAAACTCATTCATTCTGTGAGGAATTTACTCTATGAAGGGCTAATAGTCTTTCCATGTTATAAATGAAGACATTAAAGCCCAGAGAGGTTAAGCACGTACGCCGAGGTTGTTCAGCAATCCTATGCAGCCACCAGCATTTGAACCCAACTTGCTGCAAACCCAAAGTCCAGGGTCTTCTTTTCCCTACACCAGATGGCCTTCCTCAAACAAATGCACCAGCATTGGAACTTACACATCTGATTCACATACAATCCCCTGTAGACTCACACTTCAGGACTGGTGGCGGTTTAGTCACCAAGTTGTGTCAGACTCTGGTGGCTCCATGGATGGCAGCCCACCAGGATCCTCTGTCCATGAGATTATCCTGGCAAAAATACTGGAGCGGGTTGCCATTTCCTCCTCCAGGGGATCTTCCTGACCCAGGGATCGAACTCAGGTCTCCTGCATTGCAAGTGTATTCTTTTACACCTTCAGCACTCAAGAACTATTTACAAGCAATTCAAATTAGTCTGATTATTTGGCATCCTGTCTTCCTCAAATAAGAAACTCCTGGGGAAGATGGTAAAGTGTGTAGAGGATAAAAAAGGGGAATGGAGATAAGGAGATGGCCAGGCATGCTGAGAGCATGGAGAGATGACAGTTGTGTCTCTATTCTAGCTTATACTGCTCAATATTCCCCTGCAGAACTCACTGAATTGTGTATAAGATTGATGTTCATAATGATTTTGTTCACTGATCTTGGTATAAGAAGGTAGGGAAGCATGCAGTACTTTTAGAATAAGACATCCATTAAGAATAATTAAACTAAAATAAATGTTGGTGCTGGATGGTAAGCACCCCATTCCTCCATGAGACAAGTGTAGAATTCTAACTTAATCAAGATCTGTTTAAAAAATTTTTCTGGTCACATGTAAACATACCATGTTAAAATAGGGAGATGGAGAGGTGCAGCATGTTTTGGGGGGATGGCTTGGACTCAGACAACCCTGGATCTGTATCTTGACTCTGAAATTTTACTACTGCATGACCTGGACAAGTTTAGCCTCTTTTCCAGTTTCTCCAATTGCAACAGAGAGACAAGGATACCCACCACTATCCTTTAAAAAATTTTATCTCTTTTCTGCTTTTGGTAGGAGTTAAGATTAAGGTCAAGGAGGAGAACTCCCTAAGGAATGTGTTTCCTATGACTGGAGTGGACTACACAAATGCAGTGTCTCTTTCTGTTTCTTCACAGAGACTGAGATAGATCTCAAGGCAGTCAAAGGGCTTGCTTACTTCTCTTTCCTCCTCTCCTTGGATGCTATTCTCCTTTGTAGCAGAGGCCCAGCCTGAGGCTACTGTTGCAGCCTGCAAAGGACAGCAGCTTAAACCTCTGGGTCCCAGGTGATGGGGCACACTCACTCTCACACCTCTCCCCTCCCTTTCCTTGGTGGTGGGTGGTGGTGCCCTTAGCATCCTTCCCTCCCAGGGCACTGCGTAGGCTCTGACACAGCTCTGTGTCAGGATACTGACAGGTGGCTAAGGCTCAGCTAGGGTGAAGGAGTCCCCCACTGCGTCCAGACTCCTTTACCGACATTTTTCAAAGGCCACTGAATTAAGAACCCTGGTTTACAGTGAAGGCTAGTTTGCCTTTCTTTGATGGAGCACTTCTTTTGGGGATCTTCTAGGAGATAGGCATGGTTGACAGCAGGATGCAGCTCACCACCATCATATCATCCTATTAAGAGCTGAGCAATGCCCACTTTCCACACTGTTAGGAAGATTACTTGATATAATGCATTAAAAAAAACACCTAACAGATGCCTAGTTGCTGAGCATCATTCCCCATCCCTACACTTTTTCCCATATGTATCACAAAGTGAACATAAGAAAGAAAAGTGAAGTGAAACTTGCTCAGTCGTGTCCAACTCTTTGTGACCCCATGGACATTCTCCAGGCCAGAATACTGGAGTGGGTAGACTTTCCTTTCCCTTCTCCAGGGGATCTTTCTGACCCAGGAATCAAACTGGAGTCTCCTGCATTGCAGGTGGATTCTTTCCCAATTGACATAAGAAAGAAATCCTATGCAAATTTGAATGTGGTTTTTCATTTTCTTGCCATCCCTACACAATAGTGATTCAAGTCTTTCAGGAAATAAACATACTTAAAACAGCATATTGAAGCAAAATGTTCCTTCCGGAAGAATTACGATTTGGGAAGTGACCCTAAATGTAATCTATACATGGAATTCCTGAGTTCTTTGCTCCAAAAGTCCCTTTCTCCTTCATATGTTATAAGCTACACCTTTGCTTTGTTAACTACTTTTTGCTAGAGACCGAAAGAAAAATGAATCAAGAAAATACTTTGCCAGGGTTACCCCTAGCTTTTCCTTAAATGTTTTTAAAATATGAAGCTTTTGAATTTTTAAATGTTTTAAATGTCATACAATTTTTCCTGTTCTTTTTTCCACCATGATTTTTTCTCCATATTGCAAATTAATGACGACTATCTTACTAGGCATCTATTGTGTTCAAAATTTTATGGTAGGTGCTTAACATTTAACAACTCTACAAAGCAGGTAAAATCCCCCTTATTTTTTGATGAGAAAACTGAGATGAAGAGAGATGTGGGAATCTGTGTAAAATCACAAAACTTAAAAATTCAAAATGTGGATATTGCTTAGAAAAATACTTCTACATTTGAAAGAGCAGCAAGGACACATCTCTCTTTTCCACCCCACGTGCATATCAAGGATCATTTGCTTAAGAAAAGGCCGTGTAAGAAAGTCTCTTGAGATCTGCAGACTGTTGGGAGCCCCCTTTGTGTTCTCCTAACTCCAACTCTGACATGAGAAGAGTTACCCAGAACACAGTGGAAGTACAGCTAGAAAACACATTTCTGTCAAGACTTTAAGAGAAAGGTCTCTCTCAGTGACAGTCTAGTACAGCAGAAAGAATCCTGGTGGCAGAAGACTTGGATTCTCTCCTGGTGTGGTGATGTAGTTAGCTGTGGATTTTTGGGCAACTTCTCTAGTTACTTATTTTCTTCTTCTTTAAATGAAGGATGTTCTGAGAGTCCACTGAGATGGGATCTGTTCTTACACTGTCTCATTTATCTATTCAGTTATATATTGAATGTTTTTCTTCCCTATTAAGTAAATTCCCTAATATCAGAGAAACAGCCTATATACTTCACTACAGTATGGAATATTGCCTGCCACACAGCAAATGCTCAAAGAATCTTTGCAGAATGAATGAACTGTATATACTGTAAAGCATGAAAAATGTGGATTATTATTAGTATTATTGTTAATAAGTTTTAAGACACAAAACAGATTTTTTCAATAGATATTAACTTTGCATAAATATTAATACTTTTAGCCAGAAATGAATTCAGGCAGCCAACATCTGGGTTTAAGTGACAGTCTTGTTCCAATTTTTTGATGTTTCCCTTGAATTGATTATCAGGTTTTCTCCTCCCTAAATGGTATTAACATTTAAATCACATGAGATGAAAATGGTGAAGTTTCATTTCTTGTTACTAATTTTTGTAACCTCCAAGAGGGTTTCTTGGTTTTACTGATTATTCTGCAACTTCCAGGTTCTCTCCAGATGTGAAGAAAACTGCTTACTTGGTTGGGATGCTTGTACTTACTTGATGAAGTACTTGATTCCATCTGCTGTGTAAGCTTCCTCCCACCCGTAAGGTAGACCTACAGTGAAAGGAAACCAAAAATACATTTAATAAGATGATAAAGATAACTTTATTTCCTGGGCACAAAATTCCCACAGCTTTACAATTATTTGAGTATGTTTCTTGTATAAAATAATTGTCTAGAAAGGAGGAATTAAAACAATTCAGATGAGCTTTCCTATTCAGCATCTTAGAACACAATAAATAAGTCTTCAGTTAACAATCTGCTTTAGTTGATTAAATGGATTATGACTTCTCATTTACATGTGGTGAGCATTTTTGTCAGCAGGATTCACGCAAAAACTTGTGGTACAGCGGATGGTTTTTGCCTGGAGGCAGAAGGATGGACAAGATGGCCTCTGCTTATCTATCTGGGCTCAAAGTTTCTTTAATTGGCTCCCTTTGCATTCTTCCACTCAGTTCTACAGGGAATTGCTATATGAGTGCCAGATCAGCAGGGGTTTGCAAGTAGCTCTTGCACAAGACAAAATACCTTATGAAATCTGAAAGCTTAGCAAAGTGATTTACCTTGGATTGTGGTATTTTATTTCATTAATTAAGAATTTTGTGCACTAAACATAAATGGCCAAATAATTTGCTAAACTTAGCTTCCATTTCTGTAATGGGGTTGAGAATAATTAGTCAGATGTAAAGAAATGCAGACTGAAGTAAGCAAGCAATTATTTGACCGTATTTCTGTAAATGAGTACATTTTTATCCTCATCATGCCAACAGAACAGGTTCAGGTTGAGGCAGCCCATTCTCTTATATTCCAGTTATGGGTAGTATGGCCTTCCCAGGAGCCACACTAGAGGTAAAGAATCTGTCTGCCAATATAAAAGGTGTAAGAGACATTTGATCTATTTCTGGATTGGGAAGATCCCCAGGAGAAGGAAATGGCAACCCGCTCCAGTATTCTTGCCTGGAAAATTCCACAGACACAGGAGCCTGGTGGGCTGCAGTCCATGGGGTTGCAAAGAGTTTACTGCTCATAGATGGGTGGTACTCCTTTAGAACACAGGGTTTCCATCCTTGGCTCCACCCCTGAGTACTATTAAGGATTGTAATTGACCTTTTGGATCAGTCTTTGGTACTGACTTATCAAGTCTCCTTTGAAGGGTATATGCTATATTAACACACCAAAGAACAGACTCATGGCACAGGTAGCTTACTTCTTTAGAAAGTAATTAAGCTATAACAACAAACCATTGACTTCACTTTCAAAGTCTCAGCAAGCAGCAGAGCAAAAATCAGGAAGAGCAACTATGAATGAAATAAAACCTTACGCGATCACCATTTACTTTGCATTCTTTGAGAACAGCTCTAAGTATGTTGTTTTTATAATTAAGAAAAACAGAACAAGCTTTATTTTATACTTACCTCCAATCTTTTAACACAAGTTGTATAAAATAAGACCTTGGCCCAAAATTCTATAATTATTTCCTCTGCAGATTAGCACAGGCCACCTAGGAGTTTCTTTTACTTATTAATAAATAAATGTTTCTATTTTAAGCAGAAAATAAGCATTTCTGGGGACTCATCATAAGCAAATGAGTGGTTTCTTAAAAGCCCCTGAAGTGACACTGTATACATCTCTGCTAGTATTCATGGCCAGCACTCATTTAGTCAGACAGGCTGCGATCAACCGTTGCTGCTGTTCCAGTTCATATAGATTTATCTTCTTTACGCTTTCTGCATCTTTGTTACAGATCACTTCATTCTTCATTGACAAGTCTCTCACTTGAAGGGAAGAATCTGATGACTATACACAAAAACCATGCTTCTATGACAAAAATGTTCAGAAATGCCAGGAATGCTAATCAATAAGGCAAAGACATGCTAAAAGTAGAAAGTCATTCTAATGTGACTAAGATTTTTCTTTAAATGACTTGTCTGTCAAGTGCAGTTACAGTCATATTTCTAATCTTAATTCACAGGTCTTTTTTTTTTAACAAGGAGAAAAAATATGCGTACTTTAAAGACAGTATCTTTTAATCCATAGGATCCTTTGAAACTTGAGATTGACTTTGGGATACCACATCCCCATGCCATCTAAATAGAGTATCTGCCTGATTATTTTCTTACAATTATTACAAGGACTATAACTTCACAACAGATTTATTAAAGGTACCAATTCATACCTATATAAGTCAAAATGATTATTCAATGACTGTAGCCATCAAGATATTTCTGTGAATGAAATAATATTTTAGAATAAATTATCTGTTCTGAAAAAACAGCATTTCTTTTTAGAAGACAGGGTGGTTTCTTCTTTTTCATGCACGTAATACAGTCTGAAAAAACAGACTTGGGGATTAAAGTGATAGTGGCTATCTTTCAGTGAGAGTTCATTGATGGAAAACACAATCACTGTCCATTTATAAATTAAAAACCACAATATACTGATAAACCAAATATCCTACTTTATAGAGAAAGGGCACTTTTGATTTCTACAAGCTTGTATAACTATGATGGATTCAATTTTCCCATAGTAAAGGTTTTCATCACTTCATAGTAAGTGATTTGGGTATAAATAAAACATATTATCTAAATACTTTTTGATAATTGTTATACTAGTAATAGACCCAAGGCATTAACATTTTTCTACATTCCCCACATCTTTATACTCGCAAATATATAATGCTCTTATTTTCCTTTTCTTTTCACATTTGCTTTAGAACTGTTATGACAACTATTGTTTCTGACCGCAAGTATTTGTTTATGAACCCTCACATAACATTCTTTCCATCAGAGATCATTTGTTCCAGCGTACTCTTCATGAGTACTTTGCCAAAGTAGGAGTCTCCTGCAAATTCAGCTTAGAATACTGGCTGTCACCTAACACTCCATGTATCCAAAACCAAACTCCTCACACGCCCATACAAAATAGCTCCCTTCCATTTCCCCAGTCTGCTTATGTATTAAAGTTCTCTTTGTCATATTTGGCCCATTCATTAAATATTTATTGATCATTTTTTGTAATTGATTATTTTTATGTGTTCAGCATTTTACTTGGTGTTTGATAGATAATGAATAACAAATAAACTTGGACTTTGGTCTTATGGAACATTAAAAAAGTAATCATAAATAAAGACATCATCAAAAATAGGAATAAGTACTAGGAAAGAAAAGTACTGAATACTCTGAAAGAGTAATTCATAGCACAGACAAAAGTTTAACTCCTTAACATATAAATAACTTCTATAAATTAGTAAAAGAAAGGAAATGACAAATAGGAGTCTGTAGAACATTCAGGACACAAAAGTACTTAAAATATGAAAATAAGCTTAATTTAACTCTTCACAAGAAAAATACAAATTAAACTATCATGAGAGGCCATATTCATCATGTTAGTGAAGGGTAAAAAGTAGTTTAATAAGACATTGTGTTGAGGGTATGAAGAGGCAATATTCTCATATTGATGGGAATATAAATATGATAACATATGTATGGGAGAACTGTGTCAAGATCTACCTAAACTTTTAAATGCCAATAACAATAGTTCACAATAATGGAGTGGCCATATGTTGGACACTTGTTACACATGTACTGACTTTCTCATATCTCACAATTTTAATGGTACTGTTATTACCCTTGTTTTACAAATGAGGAAACAGGCATGGACAGCTTCCAACACCTGCCCAAGGTTACACTGGCAGACAGTAGGGCCCAAACTATTAACCACTTAGGCTGAAAAGTGTTAGCTGCTCAGTCTGACTCTTTGTGACCCCATGGACTGCAGCCCATCAGATTCTTCTGTCCATGGGATTCTCCAGGCAATAATACAGGAGTGGGCTGTCACTGTGAATAGCGAATTCACATAGTGAATCTAGGGGATCTTCCTGACCCAGGAATTGGAGAAGGAAATGGCAACCCACTCCAGTACTCTTGCCTGGAAAATGCCATGGACGGAGGAGCCTGGTAGGCTATAGTCCATGGGGTCGCAAAGAGTCGGACACGACTGAGCGACTTCACTTCACTTCTCCCGCATTGCAGGCAGATTCTTTACCATCTGAGCCACCAGGGAAAGCCCTGAACTGGCTCCATATGATCCAGCAGTTCTTTAAGAATTTATCTTACAGATAACCTTTATGTACAAGATAATTAATTATAAAAATAAAAGACTGAAAATCTAAATAACCACCCTTGGGGACTGATTAAAGATAGCAGGTTAGATACGGGGATACGGTCCAGCTATGAGGAAGACTGTCTGGAATTGCTGGAGTCACGTGGGTACAGATGTGGGCAAGAACGCTCTAGGCTGCGGAGGGACAGCAAGCGCAAAGGCTCTGGGAGGGGGAAGAGCTCCGTCTGCGGGACTGAGAGAGCACTGTTATTGGAGGGTGGTGAGCAAGGACGAAGAGGAGCGATATGAGGCTGTGTGGGGAGACAGGCAGATAGGACCTTGCAGGGTTTGCAGGCCACGTTAAAACTGTTTGAAAGCTTCTTAAAAGGGAAGCAGGAGATCTGCTGCTTAAGATGAGGAAAGCTGCAAGACACTGTTGTTCTGACCCTACATGGGGAAAGCTGCGCAGCTCAGAGACTGGCTCCTCACTGAGTGACCCTCAGCTGACCTGAATTCCAAAGGGTGGTAAGTCCCTGTGAGAGAAGATGGGCCATGTGAACTCGTTCTCTCTTGGCAGAGCACAGGAAAAAGTGCTGCCATTAAAGGAGGCAAGAAGAAGACAGCTAAAACTGTAATCAACCTGTAAAGCCTGCCTATGGGCTAGCAAGGTAGTTTGGTGTCCCCAGAGCCCTAGATACAAGAGCCTGCTTCCTCTCATGAGAAGGATTGAGGGTGGGCAGGAGACCGGACAGAGTCCCTGGGTGGTGCGGGTGTACACAGGACCCGCGCAGGTTCCAGGGTGCAGCAGGCGTTATCATACATGCCCTGGATCCTTCTCTGACATGAAGTAATAGCTGCTGCAGCTGGAGAAGCAAGGGCCACTCCAACTCCCACACCGTGGACAGGACTTTGTGTGACACAAGGCTGCTCATCTGTTCCTGGGGCCGGGGCAAGGAACCGTCACAGCCCCAGTCCCTCCCAAACTGCAGGAAATCGCCTTTGTCCTGGGGGTGGGGTGGGTAGAAAACCTGATGTCTTCACCCTGCACTGACACTACATCATCAGAGAGGTGAGGGCAGGAGGCCTTCTACATCTAGAGTCCTGCACTGATGCGAATGAAGCACAGTCTGACCTACAAGCAGGGGGCAGGAAACCCACCTGAGCACTTAGGAGCTCGCTAAGCAGGGACAGGAAGGCTGAGAAAGTCCTACCTCTGAGACTCGGGCATAGGGCCTGCCTAAAACCCAGAGACTGCAGTAGGATAGCCAAGAGCCCCTCCCACAGCCCCCATGCCCCACACCCACCACTCACCTGGCACCAGCTGCCTGCTCTGGGGGAAGGGGAGAGAGCAGACAGGAAACATGCGCTGAGTCGGCAGCAGGTATACTGAGGGTCCCCACCCCCAGCACCCCAGACCTCACTGAAGCACACGGCGACAGCAGTCAAGCACTGGAGGAATGTGAAGCCTGTGGCAAACTTAGCAGAAGCCTAGAAACAAAACGCAAAACCAGCCTGCCTACAAATGAGGGTGAATAGCCCTCCCCACACTAAAGGCCTGACAGAGAAGATACAGGCCTGATCTGAGTTTAAATAACACTTGCCTCAGTCCCTATAGTTTTGTATCTTCAGTGAATGACAATCAAAATTATGAGACACAGAAAAGCAAGAGGAAATAAAAAGATCCATTGCCAAAAGATAAAACCGCCAACAGAACCAGATCCAGAGACAATACTGAGCTTTAAGATAACTACACACTAGAAGATCTAGTGGAAGAGAGTGAATTATGGTTGTGTGACTGCAGGGTTGCTCACTACATGGGTATATTCTGCAGAAGGTAGAGACTGAGCTTGTTGAGGCCCAGAGTCTTGTTAAATGACGGGATGGAAGGAGAAAGTACCACGTGAGCTGAGGGAATGTATGAGAATGATTGGAATAATGGGCCCCAGGTTTTAAGCTGAACAAGAAGATGAGAATAACAGTGGAAGCTGACGGACAGAGAACGTAGATCTTACTGAAGCCAGTAAACCATGTTTTGAGCTGGAAAGCTGGGAGGTTTGAGTGGGAGAGTCAGGAGTCTGAACCACTGTTGGTGCCAAGGACTGTGGTGGGAGTGGAAGACCACAGTAATCTGGGGAAAAATGGGCATTGGACAAAATGAACTGGAAAGTAAAGGTGGTGAACTCACACAGATGACGGCAGGAGCTGGGATGGGGAAAAATGATGGAGAATGAGAATTCTAAAAATACAACAAAGACAATAGCATCAGTCTCAGAGAGCTCAAATAACCATTTGCTAGTGTAACTGTTATAAAAACTCAAACACATTTGACTTTTAGCATCTGATATCTTGAGAAAAGTCTTCCCGGATGGCACTAGTGGTAAAGAACCTGCCTGCCAATGAAGGAGACGTGAGACCCAGGTTCGATCCCTGGGTAAGGAAGATCCCCTGGAGGAGGGCATGGCAACCCACTGCAGTGTTCTTGCCTGGAGAATCCCATGGCAGGCTACAGTCCATAGGGTTGCAAAGAGTTGGACATGATTGAAGTGACTTAGCACGCATGCATGCATCTTGAGAAAAAGAGAACGGAGAGGGAAAAAGCTCGGGGAAAGGTGGCTATGAGAAAAAAGAGAATCTCTAACTCACAATTAAGGAAGCTTCACTAAAGAATGTAACATTCATCACATAGTGAAATTTTTTTTTGCAGTCACAAAACCTGAATCTGTATGTAATATCCCTCAACTATAAACTGAGAAACCATGGGAAAGTAGTAATCTTGTGGAGTCTGTATGGCAGTGAGAGGAGCAGTCACCTTGCCTAGCTGACAGGGTTATCATGAGGCTCTTATCAAAGAACAAATATATAACTACGCAATGATATACTAAAGGAGACCGCTATTACTCAGAGTAAGAAAAATAATAGCTCCGTCTTTATCTTTTATGGTTGTAGAGACAGAGTATTCTGGACGTTTAATACAGGAAAGGTGTTTATCTACAGGGGAAATCTCTACTAATATGCTGGGATTTTTTTTTTTTTTTTACAATCCTCTCTTAATACAGGAAATCATATCATCTCTATTTCACTCATGCTAACATTTAGTAAAAGAAAAACAGAAACCAGTGGGACAATCTGACACTCACTGAGTGGTGTGATGATAAATGTATAACTACCAGCTTTTGGGGGCAGAAGGAGCCCTAATTTACAGTATTTACTGATTTCTGTGGTGTAAATACTCCTACCAATGACTGATTTCAAGCTACTTATGTGATGTCAATGAACTATAGAGTTGGGAAGAAATGAGCAGTGGTACCCTATGATGTAGATTTCCCAGACATAAGAGACATAAATAACCTCAACGACAAAGATAAGAAAAATTATTAGGAAGTGGTAAGTTTTGAGTATTTATTCTTCTTTTTAAAAAATATTTAAATTGAAAATTTAATGTAATTTTTAATTGTTAACAATGGTTATGTTTCACAATTAGCTCACAAAATTCTTACAAGCCGGTACTAGCCAGCTCTAGTTTAACCACTGTGGAACCCATCTCTTATCTCCCTGGTCCTAATAGAAAATTCCAAAATTCAAATAGAATAGATGGAAAATACTGTTTTGTCCAAAAGATGATTACATGAGACCGATCAGTCTCTAATAATGTGGAGAATCACTATCCTAACAATAAACTATGTATTTATCAAATGTTTTATAGATTCATAAAAATATTTTATAAATATTAACTCAGTTTACTCTAACAATCATTTGAGATAGGTGCTATTATTAACCTCATCTTACTGAGAAGAAACTGAAGGAATAAAGAGGTTTAAGAACTTGCCCCTTGTCATTCTGTTAATAATGGTACAGTCACAATTTGAACCCAAGCAAAGTGGTGCTAGCCTACACTTTTAACTATTGTCATACTGCTTCCATTTCCTTAACTTTTGTTAGCATTGCTAACAATCAATATTTTTAAATGATCCAAAAGTATTTTGATTAATTTTTTGAAGAACTAAAAAAAAAACAAAAACAAAGCAAAAACACAACTCTTCAACATCTCAAATTCTGCATTACCTAGAAAAATGCTCTTTTGAAAGAAACTAAAATACTTTTTAGGCTTAAACACAAAGCAGTCTATTTTAGAGAAATTCTAATGTTAGATTTACGACTGTACAAGTTAATTTGTAGGTATGACCTGCAGTGTCAATTTTAAAAGAAGTACTAGCTAATTTTCCTATGAAAAAGGAATCCATTATACTGAGAGATGGCTGTAACCTACAAATAACCAAATAATATAGTATTTTAAGTATAAAAACTTTCTAAGGAAATAATTTATTAAAAAACTATATAGATTTCCTGAATTGTGCTTTCAACACTCGTTAACATTAGACTGGCATAGACTCTATATTCACAGACAATTTTGGATCTGTGACCTGATTTTTTACACATGGTTACATACATCGTCAGAAATGAAGAGGAACTAAAGAGCCAAAGCTACGGTTTTTCTAGTAGTTATGTACAAATGTGAGAGCTGAACCATAAAGAAGGCTGAGCACCAAAGAATTGATGCTTTTGAAATGTGATGCTGGAGAAGACTCTTGAGAGTCCCCTGGACAGCAAGCAGATCAAACCCATCAATCCTTTGGCCATCTGATGTGAAGAGCTGACTTATTGGAAAAGACCCTGATTCTGGGAAAAACTGAGGGCAGGAGGAGAAATGTGGGTGACAGAGGATGAGATGGTTGGATTGCATCATCAACTCAATGGACATGAGTTTGAGAGCAAACTCCAGGAGACAGTGAAGGACAGGGAAGCCTGGCGTTGCTGCAGTCCATGGTCACAAAAAGTTGGACATGACTTAGCGACTGAATAACAACAACACACATTATCATTTAAACAAACAAAAAAGCAAATGACTATATAATATAGGAAGATTTTATGTTTTTATATTTGTATGTCTCAAATTCAGGAGTTTAAATGTTAACATAATTAGACAAGTTTTTTCCAATTAGAGGTTACTCATTGAGCAGGTTAAAAGCTGTAATATATTAAAGGAACAAAACGGTAAAAATATTCCTAGAGGTTATCTGGTGGTTCATAGTCCTCTTTATCTTGTCACTCTTTCTGGGCAACTACTACCCTAATACCCACTTAGGAAGATGGAAAAAGCTAACGTTTATTTTCTACATTTCTTTTCCCAACAGATGCAAAAGGCAATTATTTTTACAGTTAAAACCATGGGGTGATTTCCCTGAACTCTGATATGCAGACATTCGAGAAGCCAGCTGAAATGTTCTTTCCTATGTGGCTAGCCTTCATCCCATGACCCAGACTGAAGGCGAGAATGCAGGATTTCACTGGGTATTGTCTCTGGGCATTCAGACAATGCTGGGGGAATGATCTGGTTTAGGTTTGTTTGGCTTAAAATCAATAACATAGAGTAGACTTCATTTTGTGCACTAATAGAACTTGGCATAAAACATACTGAAACTTTATTCACTAGAGATCTCTCTTTGCATAGTCAAGCCTAAATGTGTGTGTTCCTAATTACTTTTAAGTGTACAAAGATAAACAGGATTTCTTTAAAGCACTGCTACTGTTACAATAATAAAGATAAACAGGATTTCTTTAAAGCACTGCTACTGTTACAATAATAAAGATATTAAGAGGTCAGTGGCTGCTGAACAATGAATTAATCCATATATTAGAAGGGAAAATGAACTGCATCTTCTCCTTTCTTCATTCAGCAAGACTGAATTCAGTAACTTAGAGTGGTAAAGCTGCTGTCAAGTAAGCTTGATTTCCTCTGGTTAATGACAACATATTATCAGCAATATGTTAGGTACTCTGAACTGGACACTATTATTTGTCTGCAACTAATAGTCAACTGAGAGTAATAAGTAGACGAATTTGATTTAGGAAAATAGAAACAGAAAAAGGGAGAGGGAGAGAAAACATAAAAGGATACTCCTTAAATACAGGCACAGTAAACTTGGGCAGAAAAAGTGAGCTTAGAGACAGTAGACTGAAATTTCTAGATTCCGTCTCTCAATCTGATTTGGAATCTCATCAAACTTTCCCTGGTCAAAATCTCCCTCATGCTTGTCCAGCAGGGTAATCTCCCGAACATTCTCAGCAGTACCTCTGGCTCCTTACCTACCTAGGCCCTGGATCTCTTAGAAACTTCACTCAACAATTTTTCTACTCACATTTGTTGAGTGACTACTATCCAAGGACTGGTAGATGGTGACCAGATTCAGAACAGTGCCTCACACATACATCCCAGGCACTCAAGAAATACTGTTGACTGATTGCAGAAATTTGACTCCTATGAAGGCTGATGTTTCAGGGAATCCAGCACATATTTGAAATTTTATTGTTGTTATTAAGGCCTTTGTACTCACCAGGGGATTTTCACACAAATATTTGCACAACTGTTACTTGTGGATTTTGACAACAGGATAGTAGAAGACCAACAGACATGCAATTTTAGAAACACTATCACAGAGCAGATGAAATTAAATCAAGATCATTTATGTTTCTACCCAGAGGGCAAATAATGGAACTCTAAGCATCACTTGTACCTAATCATGTAGCATTTTGCTGTTAACATCCTTGTCTGTAAATTTTTTAAAAATGTGATTATTTGAAAATCTATTAAAGGATTTCACATTACTTTCAAATAAATTTTTTTAAAATCATAAAAACAAAACCTCTTTTGGAGGTTTGCATGTGTGCGTGCATGCGTGTTCAGTCTCGCGTCAGTCGTGTCCGACTCCTTGCGACCCTATGAACTGTAGCCCGCCAGGCTCCTCTGTCCATTGGATTCTCCATGGCAAAAATACTGGACTGGGTTGCCATGCCCTCCTCCAGGGGTCTTCCCAATCCAAGGATCAAACCCGCATCTCTTATGTCTCTTGCACTGGCAGGCAGGTTCTCTACCACTAGGGCCACCTGGGAAGTCCCTCTTTTGGGTATTCACCTTTAAAAAGATTTGTTTACATTTTTATCAAATATATTTTTAAAAAGATGCAAAGACAAGCAATAAAAACACTTTAGCAGAGCAGATAAAATTTTCAAACAATAGCTTTCATGCAGTCAGATAAACTCAATACTGATTAAAGAGTTATAAACTCAAATAAAAGAACTTTGCTTTTTCTCCTCTTCAAAGAATATTAGTGCTCACAGAATAGTTGACTACCACTTAAAAAAGTAAAATCTCTGTAGTGTGGCATTTAAAACCTTTTCAAAACACATATCCACAGAAATACATACTTGAATCTTCACTGAAGCTTTATTCATAATAGCCCCAAATGAAAAGAATTCAGAGGTCCATCAAGTGGTGACTGGATAAATTGTGGAATATCAATCAATCAATCAATACTGCTGAACAACACTGATACAACTGATGCACACACCATAGATGAATCTCAAAAGCACTATACTAAGTGGAAGATGCTACATACTATTTATATGAAATTTTTGAAAAGGCAAAACTATAATGACAGAAGGCAGATCAGTGGCTGCCTGGCTCCAGGGCTAATGGACAGGGGCACATGAACAAGTTCTGGGGTGATGGAAATGTTCTATAATGTGATTATGATGGCATTATATAACTGTATATATTTATCAAAACTCAGTGAATTGCACACTTATTTTTATTATATATAAATTATTCCTTTTAAGTTAAAAGTAACAGGGAAATCTCTCAAGGCAGCAACATAAACAGCCTCATTATAAAAACACTTTTTAAATATAGCTTCAATCTTTCATTTTTTCACTTTCATGTCCTAGTAATCTTACTTATTGTCTAGTCTCCTACAAGTATTGACGTCTTCCTTTCTATGGTTCTTCAGATACTGTTCCTTCTACCTGGAATGCTCACCACTGTGGAATACAGTCACTCAATAACCACTTTTGAATGAACTTCAAAGACAACAGTCATATACCAGAGTGTCTTTGTCAGGAGGTAGACAATTCTCTGATTTAGAGACTTTTTCAGTTGGGAAGTAGATCTAGAATTTTTTCTTTGATATGTAATTTACATGCAATAAAATGCACAAACCTTAAGTGTACATTCACTGATTTTTGACAAATGCTTACACCTGTGTAATCCAAAACACCATCAATATACAGAACATTACCATTACCCCAGAAAGATACCATTCTTGATGATTTCTAACACCATTCCCCAGACTATCATAATTTTTAGAAATATTATGCTTTTTACCTTGAGAAATTCCATTTAGTTTAATAAAGGACTTCTATTTATCTGCTGAGATATCCTATCTTTGCATTCATTGTGAATATATTTTCCTTTACTTCATTGAACATAGTTTCAAAAAGCACTTTCATATCATTTTACAGCACCTGGATCCTTTGGGAGTCGGTCTCTGCTCATTGTCTTTTTGCTTAAGAAAGTCATACTTTCCTGTTTCTTTTTACATTGAGTACTTTTTTTTATATTCTGGACATTATGAATGTTATACAGTAGAAACTCTTAATTCCATTATAATTACTCTGAAGAGTGTTGATATTTTCAGTTTTGCAGAAGATTTACTTGGTCAGACTCAAGTCTTTGGCAATGACTGAAATCTCAGTTCAGTTTTTTATACCCCCTTGGCTGGGCTGTTGCAGTCTTCTCTGAGCTTGGTTGGGGTCAGTCACAGAGTCAAGTAAAATTTATACACAGAATCTGGGGGCCCTGTATTTGGTTGTCTCCTCTCTAGACTTTCTTCCCTCACTTTCCATCAGTAAAGTTTGCCTCAAACTTCATATTCTAGTTCTATGTCATACAGACTTCAGGTTATCAGAGTTTTACTGCCCCATGGGTCCTGTTAGGTCTTGGAGTAGAGCGAGGCAAGCAAGGTGTCCATGGTTCAAGATTTAAGAAGGTACTCACCCTTAGGCTCATTCATGTAAGTGAAGAGTTAGCACCCAACAGTGAACGCTCCCCTTAACAGGGCTTCGCTTGCCTCACTCTAGTTCCAGCCCTGGGTCTTGCCCTCAATCTGAAAGTGGAACAAACAAGAAACTTATCCCCTGTTTGTTCTTTCTTCCACTTTTTGACTACTGTCCAGAATCTGACTGATTTTACTCTCTAGAGGCTTCAAGTGGTTGTTTTTCTGTTTTTCCCAGGGTTTATAATTGAGTTTTGAAAGATAGTTAGTCTGTCAGGAGATTATTCAGTCATACTGAAAGCAGAACTCTCAGAATCAAAGAATTTTTGAGTGGAAAGAGATTTTAGAAATTCTTGATTCAGTTGTCTAAATTGGAGACTGACGCCAAAACAGGTTAAGAAACTTTGTCATAGAGTCAATTATATGGAAGGTCAGTAATTTAACTTCTGATCTCGACATCATCCAGTATGCTACTCTAACAATGCAACTTCTGTGCAGAGCAAAAAATGTTGCACTCAGACTTCTCTTTCAAGTGTAAACAGCATATTAGTTCTCAATTATTAACTACTGCCTGCTTAACAGTTTTGCTATGGTTATGGACTGAATGTGTGTGTTCCTGCAAAATTTGTATGTTGAAGCCCTAACCCCCAGTGTGGTTGTGTATAGTAACGGGGGCATCTAAGAAAGTAATTAATGACAAATGGTGTCACAGAGGTGCGGCTTTGATCTGATAAAACTACTGTCTTATAAAAAGAGATTCTGACCCCTCTCTCCCTACTCATGTGTGAATAAAGAAGACATCATGTGAGTACACAGCAAGATGGTAGCTGCCTACAAGTCAAAAGAAGAGGCCTCAGAATAAAACCTACCTTCCTGGTACCTTGACCTTGGACTTTCTAGCCTCCAGAACTATGAGAAAAAAGGTTCTGTTGTTCCTCAGTCATGCAGCCTAAGTTAGTTAATACAGTTATAAAAATGGATCCAAATTTTGCATACTGGTAAATCAGTTTACTTGACAGAAATTTGATTGACCACACTGAGGTAAATTCATATTCTTCTTTAAAATAGCTTGAATTCATTTAAAAAGTAAAATCTGCCAATCAGTACAATAAAAATAAATTTCTTTTGAGTGCTAAACCTATCACTGTAGGTAAATCTTCTGTGAGATGGGAGGGCAAAAAGTGTTTCTAAGACAATTTATCCTCTTGTTTTTCCTACCTTCTTTTTAAGTGCGTCTATATCTATCTATTAAAATGAATCACAGTCTATTCTGCAAATGCCTTATAGAGTCATACTTTCTAAAACAGCACGTAAACAGGTGCCATGTAAAAAGTAAGGCCTGAACACATATTCCTTATTTGCATCTTTCAATCTAACAGCACTTAGTAAAGATCATCAATATCATAAGAAGCTAAGAAATATGAGAGTTATCTCTCATTTGACCAGTGATGATGATAATTTCTGATAATTCAGTATAAAAACACCTGCAATTATAAACATTCGATTTTTATTTCTATATATTGATTTGGTTTGACTGATGTAGACAACCATACCCAGTAAATCAGAATGTCAATTCTGCAAATCTCCCCTTAGCTTTATACCAACATATCCAGCTTTAGGCCCCCAAGTATTCCTTTCCCCTTCATTTAACTATACTAAATTACTGAATGAAAAGAAAAGCTGTTATATTTGGGGATCCTGATAACAAAAGTCCTTAGGCTGGAGATTTGCCAACTGCTATGTCGGAATCTGGGGTTTTAGGACTGGAGCGTCAGCAAACCTTTCTAAAATTATGTATCTGTTTTAATTAATAACAGAAAAGAAGATGGATAACAAACTCAAGGAATTAAAAACTCTCAAATTTGAATGAAAAAGGAGGAACTAGTGAAATCTCTCAGAGATTTTCTAATTAAGAAAATTTATTTTCCCACTTTCAATTACACTTTGATTTGAAATAATGATCTTTAATGATGTGTTTTAATGATTGCTTGTAATACCTTTAACTAAAAATGTTAAGTATTTATAGCAAAAATAAGTACTTCAAAAGTGTTTAAATGTTGCTTCTACTTTAGGCAATCTCCTCCTAATCTTAATATTTTAATTTCCTTAGAAAGTCATACACCAACACATATATCTAAATATGTGAATTTACAATCTAGAGAGCAATTTCTGACCAGCTCATGTTTTCATAAATTCAAAGTAGACAGAATTTAAATTAACTACCTTCTATTAATTATACAAGTAGCTTCATGGAGTTTAATTCTATTTTCATTTTTAAATAGAGTCTTTCACAAAAAAAAAGTGCCAAAATGTTCCAACCACTCTCAATGTTTTGCTTTTTCTCAATACATGTCATGCTCTTTCAACTCCTCACTGTATTTGCACAGGCTATTAACTCCACCTAAAATTACTAACACTTTCTTTTCTGCCTTGTAAACTTCTGCTCATCAAGCTGGAACCAACTTACCGGGTACTTCCTCTGTGCATCCTCCCCTAATTTCCTTTGCAGAATTCATTTCTCCCTCTTCTGTGGTACTTCTGTGGTTTGTACTAGTTTCTGTCATAGCACTTATCACTCTTTCATGGCAAACATGAGTTCCTTGATGGCACTGGCTATGTTTTAAATCTCTGTATCACTTTTTGGTACACAGTATAGTCTTTGGTATACGGTAAATGTTCAACAATATTTTGTTGAGTATTCACATCCCAAGGAGTAAGATTATCTTCACATTTGTAAAAGCAAGATTGCCTGAAGGGATTCAGGAAAAAAGTTGTACGTTAGTAGGAATGCTTTCAGGTGAAAGTGACAGACCACCCAACTACCGGGGCAAACAAACCGGAGTTTATTGTTAAGCAGCCTGGAGTGTGCCCAGTAATAGCATCAAGGTCTCAGGTTCTATATTTCTACTCCAGTGCAAGCTTGTAGTTGCAAGGCCTCCAAAGCTATAGACATATCTATATTGAAGACAGGAAGAAAGGAAAAAAAGTGGTCCGAGCTGCATCTGTCCTTATTCATTAATCAAAAGCTTTACAAAAGTTACCAAGCAGATTTTCCTTCATGTGTCACTGGCCAGGAATGGGCTACCCTCAGAAGCAGTAAGTCCAGAAAGCAAGTACCTGGCTTTCCAGTTTCTGCCGTGACACACCTGGTAGGACAAACAATCAGTCCCATGGACGACAGGAAAAAAAAACAACAAGAGAGTGGATTAAGGTGAGTTAAGACAGCAAGGTTTGTCAGGCTGGGTGTGCCTGAGCCTTGGGGACCTCAGGGTATCAGTGCAAATAGTAACTCACGTTGCAATATTTTCTCAAGACTGTGTTGCTTATAGTAGAATAAATAATGAGATATCTGTTTCAGCCTTGCATCTCAAAGTTTTTTCAGTGCTTTTAAATTATGACAGTTTTTCTCTTATCTTCCAGTCGCTCCAATTCTCTTGTGGTTCCATTGCTGCCATTCAAAATTTCTCAGAGCCAAATCTTAAGTGTTTCATTCCCTGTAAATGCTTCCCTGATTTTAAAACAATTTCCTTCATTGTTCTTTTGAGCTAGTGGCACTTTTTACCATTCATAAAATACTTCATATCTTCAATTTAGCACTATGATAATTTGCATAGTTATTTTGTTCCCCTCCTTCCATATACTGCTAGTTCCTTGAGGGGACTGAGTCCTACTCAAACATATTTGGTTCCAAAAATTTATTTTCTGAGTTGAATATTTAATTCATTTCTCTTCATTTCCTTAGTCAGATGCTGAGTGTTGGTGGGAAGGAAATGGAAGGCAAGACTAACATGAATAAGAACAAGGCCCCTTCTAGCCTACAGTAACATTAAAAAGAACAAAGGAAAAAAAGGTCCCATTATGGGTTGATAATGTGCAAGTGCTAGGAAACATATGTCCTCTGAGTTGCTGCAACTCAGGTATGGAGCTTGGAAGGCTGGTGGTCTTGTGAAAATTATAAAATGGCACTTCCTCCAGCAGATGTATTGCTCTACCACAAAGTCCAGGTGGGCAAACACAGCGAGGATGGTATTTCAGCCCCCCAAACCCCTCGATCTTTGCTTACTGCACAAAATGCTCATGTTCTGTGGCAGACACACAGAGGGGTTTTAGCAGTTTCATTTTCATCTAATATATCTACAAGTCTTATACGATTTCTCCAGGCTCTGTAGTGATGGGAAACACAGGATAGGTCTGATTGTCCAAGGATCTTCTTCATAATTGAGCCCAAGTTCGTCTTCTTGTTGTGCTTCTATCTGATAGCCCAAAGACTTAACTTCTGAAGCTATGTAATACACACGTCTCAAAGCACCATACATGTCTCTGGAAGGAAGCTACTTGGTCAGCAACACAAAACAGAATGATGTGTAACTATTTACAGCTAGGGATCACAGACATTGTACTTATTAGACGTTTGTGCATATGTACAAAAAACAGTATTTAAAAATCCAATAAATCAAATCTACTTTAAGGGTATAATTTATGGAGACTTGCCTGATGGTCTAGTGGTTAAGAATCTGCATTGCACTTGAGGGGATATGGGTTTGATTCCTGGTTGAGGAACCAAGATACAACAGGCCAGGTAGCAACTAAGCCCACACACTACAACTACCAAGCCCACGTACTCTGGAGCCCATCTGCCACAACTAGAGTTTGTGCCGCAAGTAAGGATTCTGTGTGACACAATGAAGATCCCGCATGTTGCAACTAAGACCCGACACAGCCACCTAAATCAATAAATATTTATTAAAGTAAAACCTAATTTATAAATTCTGGGAGTCTTCATCTCTATTTCCCCCACTGGATCACTGTCCTGTATTATACTCTATTTTATTACCTCCTCAGTTTAACCACTGGCCATCCCACACTGTTCACAATTTGACTATAAAATATGGAATTTTAATTTGAAAATATTATTAGATAATTAAATACTTGCAGCTAAATTTATAGAACAGTAAGAACTAATATTTAACAAGTAGCAATATTAAAAATTATTATTCCTTGTGTCTTCTAAGTATTTTGAGTAAGGTTTGGAGCTAGTTGTAAAGAGAATTTAAGAAAATAACACTTGAAACTTTATATCATTTTCTACTTGAGAAGTATACTTTATTAACCTTAACTGAGGTTATATTTGAGAATAAAAGTGAGGTAACAATGTTGGTTTAAATTAATAGGTGATTGTATTCTGAAAAGTTACCAATATGATTATTACATGGGCTTCCCTGATGGCTCAGATGGTAAAGAATCTGCCTGCAATATGGGACACCCACGTTTGATCCCTGGGTTGGGGAGATCCCCTGGAGAAGGAATGGCTACCCACTCCAGTATTCTTGCCTGGAGAATTCAATGGACAGAGGAGGCTGGTGGGCTACAGTCCATGGGGTCATAAAGATACAACTGAGTGACTAATATTTTCATTTTTGTTTCATGATTATTACAGCAAAAAAACAAAGGCTGGGTGTAAAAACACAATATGCTTAGAAAAACACATACGGTTAGAAAATTCAACACATTCAAAGAGTCATTTTCCTTGTTTGAAGTATCTAAATATCAAAATCATGAAGAAAAGGAGTAAACTGTTATTGTAAGGTTTTGGTTATTCAAAGATAAGTTTGTTAATGCATTTTGGTCATGAGATTAAAAAAAAATAAACTGGAAAAGGTCAGTTTTCATTACAATCCAAAAGAAAGGCAATCCCAAAGAATGCTCAAACTACCGCACAATTGCACTCATCTCACACGCTAGTAAAGTAATGCTCAAAATTCTCCAAGCCAGCTATCCAAAAGTCTACAAGCAATAAATGCTGGAGAGGGTGTGGAGAAAAGGGAACCCTCTTACACTGTTGGTGGGAATGCAAACTAGTACAGCCGCTATGGAAAACAGTGTGGAGATTTCTTAAAAAACTGGAAATAGAACTGCCATATGACCCAGCAATCCCACTTCTGGGCATACACACTGAGGAAACCAGATCTGAAAGAGACATGTGCACCCCAATGTTCATCGCAGCACTGTTTATAATAGCCAGGACATGGAAGCAACCTAGATGCCCATCAGCAGATGAATGGATAAGGAAGCTGTGGTACATATACACCATGGAATATTACTCAGCCATTAAAAAGAATTCATTTGAACCAGTCCTAATGAGATGGATGAAGCTGGAGCCCCTTATACAGAGTGAAGTAAGCCAGAAAGATAAAGAACATTACAGCATACTAACACATATATATGGAATTTAGAAAGATGGTAACGATAACCCTATATGCAAAACAGAAAAAGAGACACAGAAATACAGAACAGACTTTTGAACTCTCTGGGAGAAGGCGAGGGTGGGATGTTTCGAGAGGAATCGGGTGGAGAGGGAGGTGGGAGCGGGGATTGGGATGGGGAAGACGTGTAAATCCATGGCTGATTCATATCAATGTATGAAAAACCCACTGAAATGTTGTGAAGTAATTAGCCTCCACCTAATAAAAAAATTAAAAAAAAAAAAAAATTCTCCAAGCCAGGCTTTAGCAATATGTGAACCGTGAACTTCCAGATGTTCAAGCTGGTTTTAGAAAAGGCCCAGGAACCAGAGATCAAATTGCCAACATCCACTGGATCATCAAAAAAGCAAGAGAGTTCCAGAAAAAACATCTACTTCTGCTTTAATGACTATGCCAAAGCCTTTGACTGTGTGGCTCACAATAAACTGTGGGAAATTCTGAAAGAGATGGGTGTACCAGACCACCTGACCTGCCTCTTGAGAAACCTGTATGCAGGTAAGGAAGCAATCATTAGAACTAGACATGGAACAACAGACTGGTTCCAAATAGGAAAAGGAGTACATCAAGGCTGCATATTGTCACCCTGCTTATTTAACTTATATGCAGAGTACAGCATGAGAAACGCTGGGCTGGAAGAAGCACAAGCTGGAATCAAGATGCCGGGAGAAATATCAATAACCTCAGATATGCAGACGACACCACCCTTATGGCAGAAAGTGAAGAGGAACTAAAAAGCCTCTTGATGAAAGTGAAAGAAGAGAGTGAAAAAGTTGGCTTAAAGCTCAACATTCAGAAAACTAAGATCATGGCACCTGGGCCCATCACTTCATGGCAAAAAATGGTGAAACAGTGGAAACTGTCAGACTTTATTTTTTTGGGCTCCAAAATCACTGCAGATGGTGACTGCAGCCATGAAATTAAAAGACGCTTACTCCTTGGAAGGAAAGTTATGATCAACCTAGACAGCATTTTAAAAAGCAGAGACATTACTTTGCCAACAAAGGTCCGTCTGGTCAAGGCTATGGTTTTTCCAGTGGCCATGTATAGATGTGTGAGTTGGACTGTGAAGAAAGCTGAGCACTGAAAAATTGATGCTTTTGAACTGTGGTGTTGGAGAAGACTCTTGAGAGTCCCTTGGACTGCAAGGAGATCCAACCAGTCCATCCTAAAGGAGATCAGTCCTGGGTGTTCACTGGAAGGACTGATGTTGGAGCTGAAACTCCAATACTTTGGCCACCTCATGTGAAGAGTTGACTCATTGGAAAAGGCCCTGATGCTGGGAGGGATTGGGGGCAGGAGGAGAAGGGGACGACAGAGGATGAGATGGCTGGATGGCATCACTGACTCGATGGACATGAGTTTGAGTGGGCTCTAGGAGTTGGTGATGGACAGGGAAGCCTGGAGTGTAGGGATTCATGGGGTCGCAAAGAGTCAGACACGACTGAGCAACTGAACTGAATTGAAAATACTTACTATTTAAAATATATATTGTTTCTATATTTAGAACTATAGTTACAATTCTATAAAGTGGTTCTGTAAAAGATATATAAACATATAATATCATATACTATAAAATATGGGGTTTCCCAGGTGGCGCTGGTGGTAAAGAACCTGCCTGCCAATGCAGGGGATGAAAAGATATGGGTTCAGTCCCTGGATTGGGAAGGTCCCCTACAGTAGGAAGGGGCAACCCACTTCAGTATTCTACCTGGGAAACTCCATGGACAGAGGAGCCTGGCAGGTTACAGTCCACAGGATCACGAAGTCAGAGATGACTGAGCTACTAGCACAGCACTATATAATGTAAAACAAATATATAAATATATAAAACAAAAATATGTTATATATATTAATGATTATGGAGTCTTCTACAATTTGTTGAGAATAATTTTAAAAAATTCATCTTGTAGGATAATTACCTCAAGTATATGCTTTGTTGGAAGCAAGCTAAATGTTCATTGACAGAGGAATGGATAAAGAAGAAGAGGTACAACATATACACCGAAATATTACTCAGCCATTAAAAAGAATGAAATAATGCCACTTGTAGCAACATGGATGAGAGTGTCAAACTGAGTAAGTCAGACAGAGAAGGAAAAATATCATATGATATCCCTTATATGGGGAATTTAAAAAGAAACAAAAGAACTTACTCACAAACAGAAAGAAACTCTTCGACAAAGCAAAGGAACTTATAGTGACTGGAGTGGAAGGGATAGTTAGGGAGTTTGGGATGGTCATAAACATACAGTTCAGTTAACTTGCTCAGGCGTGTCTAACTCTTTGCGACCCCATGGACTGCAGCACACCAGGCTTCCCTGTCCACCATCAACTCCCAGAGCTTACTCAAACTCATGTCCATTGAGTCGGTGATGCCATCCAACCATCTCATCCTCTGTTGTCCCCTTCTGCTCCCGCCTTCAATCTTTCCCAGCATTAGGGTCTTTTCAAATGAGGCAGTTCTTCATATCAGGTGGGCAAAGTACTGGAGTTTCAGCTTCAGCATTAGTCCTTCCAATTATTTCCTTTAGGATGGACTAGTTCCTAAAGGACTGATTTCCTTTAGGATGGACTGGTTGGATCTCCTTGCTGTCCAAGGGACTCTCAAGAGTCTTCTCCAGAAACACAGTTCAAAAGCATCAATTCTTTGGCGCTCAGCTTTCTTTATAGTCCAATTCTCACATCCATACATGACTACTGGAAAAACAATAGCTTTGATTAGACAGGCCTTTGTTGGCAAAGTAATGTCTCTGCTTTTTAATATGCTGTCTAGGTGGTTCATAGCTTTTCTTCAAAGGAACAAGAGTCTTTCATGGCTGCAGTCACCATCTGCAGTGATTTTGGAGCACCCAAAAATAAAGTCTGTCACTGTTTCCCCATCTATTTGCCATGAAGTGATGGGACCAGATGCCATGATCTTAGTTTTCTGAATGTTGAGTTTTAAGCCAACTTTTTCACTCTCCTTTTTCACTTTCATCAAGAAGCTCTTTAGTTCTTCTTTGCTTTCTGCCATAACGGTGGTGCTACCTGTGAATCTGAGGTTATTGAGATTTCTCCCAGCAGTCTTGATTCCAGCTTGTGCTTCATCCAGCCCAGCATTTCAACATGGTGTACTCTGCATATAAGTTAAATAAGCAGGGTGACAATATACAGCCTTGACATACCCCTTTCCCGATTTGGAACCAGTCTGTTCCATGTCCAGTTCTAACGGTTGCTTCCTGACCTGCACACAGATTTCTCAGGAGGAAGGTCAGGTGGTCTGGTATTCAATTTTCCACAGTTTATTGTGATCCACACAGTCAAGGCTTTGGCATAGTCAATAAAGCAGAAGCAGATGCTTTTCTGGAACTGTAGGTTTTTTGATGAGACATCGGATGTTGGCAATTTGATCTCTGGTTCCTGGGCCTTTTCTAATTCCAGCTTGACCATCTGGAAGTTCATGGTTCATGTACTATTGAAGTCTGACTTGGAGAATTTTGAGCATTACTTTACTAGCGTGTGAGATGAGTGCAACTGTTAGTTTGAGCATTCTTTGGCATTCCCTTTCTTTTGGATTGGAATGAAAACTGACCTTTTCCAGTCCAGTGGCCACTGCTGAGTTTTCCAAATTTGCTGGCATAATGAATGCAGCACTTTCACAGCATCATCTTTTAGGACTTGAAATAGCTCAACTGGAATTCTGTTACCTCCACTAGCTTTGTTTGCAGTGATGCTTCCTAAGGGCCACTTGACTTTGCATTCCATGATGTCTGGCTCTAGGTGAGTGATCACACCATCGTGATTATCTGGGTCATGAAGATCTTTTTGTACAGTTCTGTGTATTCTTGCTACCTCTTCTTAATATCTTCTGCTTGTGTTAGGTCCATAGCATTTCTGTCCTTTATTGTGCCCATCTTTGCATGAAATATTCTCTTGGTATCTCTAATTTTCTTGAAGAGATCTCTAGTTTTCCCCATTCTATTGTTTTCCTCCATTTCTTCTCATTGATTACTGAGGAAGGCTTTCTTATCTCTCCTTGCTATTCTTTGGAATTCTGCATTCAAATAGGTATATCTTTGCTTTTCTCCTTTGCTTTTTGCTTCTCTTCTTTTCACAGCTATTTGTAAGGCCTCCTTAGACAGCCATTTTGCCTTTTTGCATTTCTTTTTCTTGGTGATGGTCTTGATCCCTGCCTCCTCTACAATGTCAAGAATCTCCATCCATAGTTCTTCATGTACATACCGCTATATTTAAAATGGATAGCCAACAAGGATCTACTGTATAGCACATGGAACTCTGTTCAATGCTATGTGGCAGCCTGGATGGGAGGGGGATTTAGGGGACAATGGATCTATGTATGCATAAGGGTAAGTCCCTTTGCTGCTCACCTGAAACTACCACAACGTTGTTAATTGGCTCTACCTCAATATAAAATATAACATTAAAAATAGTATATGCTGTTAAAATCTTTCAATTTTTCCTGGTTTCCACAACACTATATACACATAGCATTGTACCTAAATTTAGAAAATGAAAAATGTCATCTAAATTTTTAAAAGATCATTCCTTTTGAGTTCAGTTTCTTCTTTCTTGTAGCCATGTAATGTTCCTAGGGTTCAGTCTTGTATCCCCTTCTTTTCCCTACTATATTCTCATCCCAGGTGATCTTACCACTTTCATAGCTTTAAAAATCCTATACATGCTGGTGACTGGTGACTCTCACATTTATTTCTCCAGTCCAGCCTTTCTTCTGACCTTAGGCTAGTATAAGCAATTTCCCAATAATATTTCCACTAGGTGCTTCACAGGAAAATTACATACAATTTTTCTAAAGTTAAGTTTTATTTTCCAAAAGCTGACCCTACTTAACTGTCCCCATCTCACTAAATGAACCTACCGTGGTCTCCTTTCATTTCTTTGAGTAGGCAGCTCTTTGTCTCAGCCTAGAATGCTCTCTCCTTAGGTCGTTAAGACAGTTGACTCTTAGTTGTCTTTCAAATCTCTACTTAAATCTTACCACAAAGACGGACCACTCTTTCCTCTCCCAGTTTCCTCTATGATGGTAGGGATCATTTTGTTTCATTCATTCGTATCTACTATGAACCTAGAAAAACGCCTGACACATAGCTGATCCTCAGAAATGTTTGCTGAATAAATAAATGATACTATGTTCGTGTTCTTTAGAACATTTACCATAATTTGTAAGTACATAATTAAACTTTACAAACTATTCAATTACTCTCAACATGGTTCCAGTAAGGCTATGTCTCACATCCCCACTCAACATACAGTTCTCAAGCAGAATTTGTTGAAGAAAGGAAAGGAGGGGAAGAAGGAATAGAAGTGGAGATACAATTAAGGGAGAGAACAGAGCCTAGAGGAGAATGCTGTACAGTGATACTCTGGGACTATGGTGAACATTCAAACACAAGCTCTAATTACTCAATTAATCACTCAGTTGTTTTGCCCACGTAAATGTAAACGTCTATACCTAGATGAGCCAGTATTTCATTGGTAATACAAATGTTTGATATTATTTAGATATAGCTGCAACTATCATTCTATTCTATTACCGCAGCCAATTTGGATAGACGTATATTTCTTTGATATGCATAATATTTAAAATCTGCTGTGCTATTTAGTCAGACCGGAGTGTTGGGAAGCCTTGACCATGTGATGCATGTGCAATCAACTTATCTGGTTTATATTTATCTGCAGTAATATTATAGCATAATGGTTGTTATTTCACAACTAGTCTTTTTTATACTAAGGGCTGAGCCAAAAGGAAAGGCTATAATATGGCTGAAATCTGCCAATGTCACTTCACATAGGACAGAACTGAACAGGTGTTTGTAGGGTGTAAATGCTCATTTTAAAAAATGAAATTATAATAGTAGATTGCAATAAGAAGAAAAATTCTTTGAAGAGAACAGATTAAAAATATTTATTTAGTACAAATAAAGGTCACAGTCTATCTACTAAGAATTCCAAGACTAAGGCTGAGAAATAAGAAAATTCTTTATGTATACAAAAAAGCATATTATTAAAAAAAAATTTAAGGAGTGAATCTTTAAATACCTCCTGAGAAATTTCCTCCTAGAAAGATTCTTAATTATACCTAACTTATTAGCTCATCTAGAATATAAATAGCATTATGTACTTTTTTTTTATTAACAAAAGGTTTTGATTAAAAAAAACCCTCCACAGATAGTGTCTCTACATAGCTGACTCATATTTTATTATTGTGGTGGGTGCACAGAGAGGGACTACACTAGTTTTATACAGGAAATACTACAGAGATTTGAGATCTAGGTCACATAACAGGGCACTGCTACGACAAGATCATAAAAGCTCAGTGTTTTGTTAACTTCCACTCAAATCAGTAAGCCATGTTTAGACAAAAGCTGACTAAATAGAAAAGAGAGCATGCTTGCTGGCCTGTGCACCCCCCAGACAGGCTCGCCTTCATGGTTTCCTGAATGCGGTATGATGGTAAACACAGCCTCTATGCTGCCACTCAGGCACAGTGGCCGTTGGAAACAATAAAATACCACAAAATACATTGACAATGAAATATGTAAATTATACTCTGAAATGCAAATATTCCAAAGTAATGTTTTGACTACATTTATCAGGTCTTTGGGAAACAGTAATATCTCCTTTAAGGATTTAAAAAATACGTTTATAAATGTGTATGTTTCAGTAAGGGCTTCCCTTGTGGCTCAGCTGGTAAAGAATCCACCTACAGTGCGAGAGAGCTGGGTTCGATCCCTGGGTCAGGAAGATCCCCTGGAGAAGGGAATGGTTGGCTACTCACTCCAGTGTTCTTGCCTGGGAAGTCTCACAAACAGAGGAGCCTGGCGGGCTACAGTCCATGGGGTCACAAAGAGTTGAACACAATTGAGTGACTAACATACACACATAACAAAACACACAAAAGAACTAGGAAACTGCCACCTATGCTGGATTAAGAACATCGAAGCTTTTTGTTATTCAGATCTCTAGGAAGTCATATTACAAATTGATATATTTTTCTTATTTTTGGATTAGAAAAAAGAACTAGATGATTTAAGAACTATGTTTAATATATTGCATTTATATTTTTAAAAAGCACCAATCTGTTTCCTAAGGAAGTCTTTGAAGGTTGATTTACTGCAAGATACTTAGAAAAACCTGCAGCAGCCTGTTTCCTTAAGTTAGTCAATCCACCATCATCTCAAGCAACAAAACAATAGCATTTTGTTGTTTATAAAAACTTTACAACCCATAGCATAGTAACGCATTTCACAGAACCTTGTCAGTAACCTTATCAATAAAGACAGATCCACTTTTGGATAACAATGTACCTTACATTACTAGAACAGAGTAAATATGTTTTCAGAAAAGAGTAAGGTTGATAAAAACCTTGCTCACAAAGAAAGAATATTATAGATACTTCCAACTATTTTCTTCTGAGTCCTAAACAGGAGAGTAATTGAAAGGGGGCCAAAATACTCAAAATCAAGGTTGGCTCTGGGAAATATGACCATAATTGTCACACCAAAATGACCCATTGAGTTTGACTGGGAGAACTAGGGGCTTAGTTTTGTTTTCAATCATGAAGTCATGAAAGAGGTGTTACACCTATTATATCCATGTTCTTCTGCCTCAATGTTATTTGACCAATTATTTTAATCAAAAGGCTAATGACCATTTTTCTTAACCTCCCCTTTCTTTAAAGATACCTTGAAATAAATTCAAATACTTTCCTGAAGTAAACAAAAGAAGAAATTGTTTTCCCTTGAAGTCTCTATTACTTAAATAGTCCACATTTAACCTAGTCTTAGAAACATTTCTGTCACAATAGTCTGCATATAACACAACTGTGATGTGCTGCCCTAAGGGACATATTACTGTTGACGGCCCATTCAGTCATTTGATTATCACTGTATGGTAAATGGCTTCAGGATAACTCTGATACAATCAAATGCTTTAATTAGTTTATTATCCTTTTTTATTTCAGAGCAGAGTCAGGCCATATTTGACTTTAACATGGGGGTGCAGTGCAGTGCGACTTTAAGGCCACTGTAGACAAGTATAATCTTCAACTGGGTTCCTCAGTTTCTCATACTAGCTCAGTATCCAGGAGAGGTGGCTCCCAAAACTATTTGCACCTTAAAACCAAGGACAAAAGTACAGAACATCAGAAAATGATAACTAAAATAATGAAAGTGATGAAAAGTCTTGCAATGAGTGCCAGTGGAGGGGGAAAATACAACAAGTAAGTTTGGAAAGAAAGGCGGAAAGAGTATGGGATCAACTCTGTTTTATATGCCAGGTATTAGGACAAATTGGCTTATAAAAGAATTATTTGTTCCTGTACTTTATAGGTGAAGAGACTGAGGTGCAGATTGGTTATGAAACTCATCAAGATCATGTTGCTGATAAGAGGCAGAGATGGGATTTGAACCCAAGTAATCTGATTCTCAAGCTCCTGCTTTTAGCTACTATATTCCTCCTCTCATTATATAAGGAATAACACAAAGGCGTTAGATATAAGTTTTAAAAAGCTGAATAAAAGACTGAAAGTGAAAATGTAAACAATGATGGTGTCTTGGTGGTGGATTATGAGCAATTTCTCCTGCTTATTCATTCTTTTCAGATCTTTTCAAAATAACAAAAATAAAAGTTTAACACATTTTTATGTCAGCAGACAATAACATAAAAATATTGCTGTGCTAACTAACATTTTCCGTTTGATCTTAGCACTTGGTAATGTAAAACACTGCACATGCTAAACTGACACTTTGCTGACAGCTAACAGAGCACACTGCATCCGTCACTAGAAAGTCACAGAAACCTGGGCACAGGTGAGAATGTGTTTAAATTAAGCAACTTCTACCATGTGTTGCAGGATCAGTATAGATTCATTTCAATTTCCTATACCTTTATCCCTTAATCCAACACCTTTAAAACTACAGAGTTACATAATTGATATTTACCAAATGACCAAGAGGTCCTTAGAGATGCTGAAATGCCTTATGAATCACAGAGGAAAGATTAAACTGACATTCAAAACAGTGTTGGTGTAAAATGTATTCCTGCCCTCACCAATCTACTGAGGCTTCTCTCTTAAAGGTCACAAATGCTTACCATCACAGCCAATCTATTTTTCACATGCTGCCCTCCTGTTATTAGCATTTAGAATGGTTTAACACTCCCTTTTTGAAACTCTCTTCTCCAGGAGCTTTCTTTAAATCCTGCCTGACTGCCCCCACCTGGACCTTCTCCTGAGCTTGTCACGGGAGGGCTTTTCCTTCTTCTCCTGTTACATACTTTCACTGCAACCTTAGGGCTTCAACAATCAGGAAAACAATCAATTATTCCTTACATAGCATCTCCAATCGTGACCTGTTCTCCCACCTCCCTCTCGATGCCTACCAGCATTTCTAATGTCTTATGCAGAACTGGTCTTAGTTCTTTCCCAACCTGTCTTTCCTTCTGAGTTCCTTCTGACATTTAATGGCTCTACCAACCTCCAATAATACAGTTGTGAAAATTCATGTTATTTTTACTTTATTTCCTTGTTTCTCTCTTCAACTGCTGTTTAGTTCTACACAGGGTACCTCTATGATTCTATTCATTTACTTATTTACTTAACACATATTGAATAACTGCTGTAGTAGATTCAGGGGCTACAGTGGTGAACAACACAAGAGAGGACCCTACCTTCCTGCAGTGTGTGTGCTGAGGCGCAGACACAATTTCAGATGGCAAAGCAGTGCTACTGAAAAAACATGGGAAGAGACCAATCATCATGAATGACTGGTAGTGATGATGGGGGCTAGCATTTTAGTAGTGGCCAGGAAAAGCCTCTTTCAAAAGAAGACATTAGAGCACAGACCTGAACAAAATGAAGGAGTAAGTCTTGTGAAGATCTAAACGGAAAGGGTTCTCGGGAGTTGGGAAAGCAAGTGCAAAGGCGCTGGCGTAGAAATGAGCTTGGCATGTCTGAAGAACTATAAAAAGACCAATGAGACTCAGGTAACATAAGCAGGAGAAGGGTAGTAGACAGCTAGGCAGGGCCAGAGATGAAGGGTCTTATAAGCCATGGTAAGGTGTTTGGATCTTATTCTAAGTGTGATGGGAAATGATTGGAGAGTTCTGACTTGGAGAGTGATATGGCATGATTTATGTGTTAAAGACCAGGAGAGAACAGACTGCAGAGGAAAAATAATATATTGCTTATCAAATTTTAAAAAATTAACCATGTTCTTAGGCAATACACATGCCCCTGAGCATTTATCAATTCATCTTTTTTTTTAAAAAGGTTTCAATTTAACAGATATGTAATTTCCTAATTTATAAATAATGACATTATGAATTGAAATACTTTCACTTCTTTAGATTAAAAATTACCATGCTTCTGAAATGCACAGTAAAAGCAATGAAGTATATATATTTTGTTCATTTTATACTTACATGTTGCACAAATGAAACCAAAACCTGGGAGTATCTGTCATCAGCAATGTCCAACAAAACAATTAGGAATTAATTAATGAGCGTACGTATAAAGGATTCACAAATTCTTAGTAATGAGGTACAATGTACCAGGCATTCAATGTACCAAACAGGAATGAAAAATGTTAAAATTATGTTTCCACTAGAAGTCTACAAAGAGGGAAGCTGACAATAAAGTGAATAAAAGATAAAGGCATTCCAATTATTGTCAGGTTATAAAAGGCTTGTACTTTTATGTGATGTGAAGATAGAAAATGGAGACACAACAAATGAGTCCATTATGTCAGTATCATTTGGAATCAGACAATTAAGCTTTTGGCATTTATCAACACTGAAGAGGACTCATATTAAATTAAACATGTCAATTATACCTCAATAAAAAAAACATAACTCTGTAGACTTAGAAGGAAAAAAGAATTATAGAATTACTGGTATTCATGTTAGGCTTTACAGATTCCTTTTATGAACAAAGAGCAATTCACTCATCTCTGGACTCTCAGTGCTCATTTGCTTTCCTGTACCGAAATGAGTGTCATGATCGCCTTTTCATTCCCAAAAATCTAGGAAGGAAAAGGACCACAGTAAGGAGGGATAATGACTTTTCTTCTTTCTCACTGGATTTATAGGTGAGGTAACTTACAAGGAACATTCATCAGTCACTGAGCATCAGCTATGTGTCAAGCACTGTGATCGGTACTGGGAACGTGACATGTGCATAAGATGTCGCCCCAGGAGGAGAGAGAGCTGTTTCTCTTGGGAAGATGCATGACACCACCTCTAATGTAGCAGCTCTGTGCTTTTGGAGGCTCCTGTCTTCATTACAGTTGTAAAGGGGCATCCTTCAGTTCCCCTCGAACTTCCTTCAATTAGATAGAAAAGAGTTAAAGAAATAGGGGAGACAGAAAAGAGGCACCCCATGAGGAGTCCAAAAGTTGATTCAAAACTCTACAAATGTAACTGGTATCTCTTACTTTAATAGAAGGAAATATTTTTATTCCAGAGAAAATTCCAGCATTGCTGCTTTGACAGTCATTTTCTCAACTAGGAAGGTAGAAGCAAATGGCACTAGTATATGATATTAATTTTCTATTGCTGTTAAACAAACTACTGCATACTTGGCAACTTAGAATAATATATATACTTTTAATCTCACACTTTCTGTGGGTAGAGAATCTGAGTGAGGCTTAGCTGAGTCACTTAGGTTCTGGTAAGACTGTGGTCTCATCTGAGGCTTAACTGGGAAGACTCTGGTATTATTAACAGAATTCAGTTCCTTGTGGTTATAGGATTGAACCCAGGTCAGTAGGTGCCCAATATGCTACTGGAGAAGAGTGGAGAAATAACCCCAGAAAGAATGAAGAGATGGAATAAAGGTGAAAACAACTCTCAGTGGTAGATGTCACTTGTGTTAGAAGTAAAGACTGATGCTGTAAAGAACAATATTGCATAGGAATCTGGAATGTTAGGTCCATGAGTCAAGGTAAATTGGAAGTGGTCAAACAGGAGATGGCAAGAGTGAACATCGCCATTTTAGGAATCAGTGAACTAAGATGGACTGGAATGGGTGAATTTAACTCAGATGACCATTATACCTACTACTGTGGGCAAGAATCCCTAAGAAGAAATGGAGTAGCCCTCATAGTCAACAAGAGTCCAAAATGCAGTAATTGGGGGCAATCTCAAAAATGACAGAAATGACCTCTGTTCATTGCCAAGGCAAATCATTCAATATCACAGTAATCAAAGTCTGTGCCCCAAGCACTAATGCCGAAGAAGCTGAAGTTGAATGGTTCTATGAAGACCTACAAGACCTTCTAAAACTAACACCAAAAAAAAGATGTCCTTTTCATCATAGGTGACTAGAACGCAAAAGCAGAAAGTCAAGAGATACCTGGAGCAACAGGTAAGTGTGGCCTTGGAGTACAAAATGAAGCAGGGCAAAGGCTAATAGAGTTTTGCCAAGAGAACACACTGGTCATAGCAAACCCCCTCTTCCAGCAACATAAGACATGACTCTACATATGGACATCACCAGATGGTCAGCACCAAAATCAGATTGATAGTATTCTTTGCAGCCGAAGATGGAGAAGCTGTACACAGTCAGCAAAAACATGACCAAGAGCTGACTGTGGCTCAGATCATGAACTCCTTATTGCCAAATTCAGACTTAAATTGACGAAAGTAGGGAAAACCACTAGACTTTTCAGGTATGACCTAAATCATATCCCTTAGGATTATACAGTGGAAGTGAGAAATAGATTCAACGGATTAGGTCTGATAGACAGAGTGCCTGAAGAACTATGGATGGAGGTTCATGACACTGTACAGGAGGCAGGGGTCAAGACCATTCCCAAGAAAAAGAAATGCAAAAGTGTCTAAGGAGGCCTTACAAATAGCAGAGAAAACAAGAGAAGCTAAAGGCAAAGGAGAAAAGGAAAGATACACCCATCTGAATGCAGAGTTCCAAAGAATAGCAAGGAGAGATAAGAAAGCCTTCCTCAGTGATAATGCAAAGAAATAGAGGAAAACAACAGAATGGGAAAGACTAGAGATCTCTTCAAGAAAATTAGTAATACCAAGGGAACATTTCATGCAAAGATGGGCTCAATAAAGGACAGAAATGGTATAGACCTAACAGAAGCAGAAGACATTAAGAAGAGGTCGCAAGAATACACAGAACTACACAAAAAATATGTTAATGACCCAGATAACCATGATGATGTAATCACTCACCTAGAGTTAGACATCCTAGAGTGCGAAGTCAGGTGTTCCTTAGGAAGCATCACTACGAACAAAACTAGTGGAGGTGATGGAATTCCAGCTGAGCTATTTCAAGTCCTAAAAGATGACGCTGTGAAAGTCCTAAAACATGATGCACCCAATATGCCAGTAAATTTGGAAAACTCAGCAGTGGCCACAGGATTGGAAAAGGTCAGTTTTCATGCCAATCCTAAAGAAAGGGAATGCCAAAGAATGCTCAAAATACTGCACAACAGTACTCATTTCACACACTAGCAAAGCAATGCTCAAAATTTTCCAAGTGAGGCTTCAACAGTACCTGAACAAAGAACTTTCAGATGTTTAAGCTGGATTTAGAAAAGGCACAGTTACCAGAGATCAAATTGCCAACATACATTGGATCATAGAAAAAGCAAGAGTTCCAGAAAAACATCGACTTTTGCTTTATTGACTATACCAAAGCCTTTGACCGTGTGGATCACAACAAACTGTGGAAAATTCTTCCAAGAGATGGGAATATCAGACCATCTGACCTGCCTCCTGAGAAATCTGTATGCAGGTCAAGAAGCAACAGTTAGAATGGGACATGGAATAATGGACTGGTTCCAAATTTGGAAAGAGTACGTCAAGGCTGTATACTGTCACCCTACTTATTTAACTTATATGCAGAGTACATCATGTGAAATGCTGTGATGAATGAAGCACAAACTAGAATAAAGATTGCTGGGAGAAATATCAATAACCTCATATATGCAATGACACCACCCTTATGGCAGAAAGCAAAGAGGAATTAAAGGGCCCCTTGATGAAAGTGAAAGAGGAGAGTGAAAAAGCTGGCTTAAAACTCAATATTCAAAACACAAAAATCATGGCATCTGGTCCCATCACTTAATGGCATATAGATGGGGAAACAACAGAAACAGTGAGAGACTTTATTTTCTTGGGCCCCAAAATCACTGCAGATGGTGACTGCAGCCATGAAATTAAAAGATGCTTGCTCCTCAGAAGAAGAGCTATGAAAAGCTATGACGAACCTAGCCAGCATATTAAAAAGTAGAGACATTACTTTGATGACAAAGGTCCATCTAGTCAAAGCTATGGTTTTTCCAGTAATCATGTATGGATGTGAGAATTGGACCATAAAGAAAGCTGAGCGCCGAAGAATGATGCTTTTGAACTGTGGTGTTGGAGAAGACTCTTGCGAGGCCCTTGGACTGCAAGGAAATCCAACCAGTCCATCCTAAAGGAGATCAGTCCTGGGTGTTCATTGGAAGAACTGATGCTGGAGCTGAAGCTCCAATACTTTGGCTACCTGATGCGAAGAACTGACTCATTTGAAAAGACCCTGTTGCTGGGAAAGGTTCAAGGCAGGAGAAGAGGATGAAAGAGGATGAGATGGTTGGATGGCATCACCGGGTCAATGGACATGAGTTTGAGCAAGCTCCAGGAGTTGTTGGTGGACAGGGAAGCCTGGTGTGCTGCAGTCCGTGGGGACACAAAGAGTTGGACACAACTGAGTGACTGAACTGAACTGACAAGGTTGAAGGCTTCAGTTTTCTGGTGGTTGGCCTGAGGCTACCCTCAGCTCCTTGCTGTGTGGGTTTTCCAACATAGCGGTTCATATCTTTGAAGCTAGGGATTGAGAGACTACAGCAAAGTGCGCACTGAAATCTTATGCAATGTTATCATGTATCATCTTTACTGAATTCTGCTAGTACAAGTAAACCAGAGGTCCTGTACATACTCTACGGGAGGAAATCACACAGGGGCACGAACACCAGAAAGCAGGGATCATAGAGATGACCAAAGAATCTGCTGACCAAAGTCACACTCAGACTTTCCCCACTGCTCAGTTCAGTCACTCAGTCATGTCCGACTCTTTGCGACCCCCTGGACTGAAGCACACCAGGCTTCCCTGTCCATCACCAACTCCAGGAGCTTGCTCAGATGCAAGTCCATCGAGTCAGTGATACATTAACCTAACACACCAAATCTTTTTCTTTGTCAGTGCTTCAATATATTTTGCCTCATCTTTAATTTTTTCAAAAACTTGAGTTAATCCTGGCTTTAACTTTCCTGCCACTATTCTGAAGAGTTCTTGTTAGTTCTAGGTTGTTTGTTTGTTCAGTATTTGTATATTTGTTTAAACATCTAAGCTAAGAGCTCTGTGAGGTTTCCCTTGATTTATTTGTATATCTCTACCTTTTCTTTCGTACTGAGACTGTAAGTTATTGTGTACAGTAGAGTTTTCCTTTTAGGATTTCTTACTCCACAATCCTCTGATGGTTTCTAAACATGACAGCAAATCTATTTTATCTAAATTTAATATAAAGACAAAACTGCTTTAATGGAATCTGTGATATGTGTCCAAATATGTACAAACTTAATCACATTCTTTCCAGACACTTTCAGAAGAGCTACAATTCTAGCAGATATTACACAAAACAGTTAAAGTGTTTCAGTATTACAGCAGCTTGGCAAGCACTAGTTAATAATCTACTTTGAGGAAGTATCATTCATACAGTTTTTCTGCCTAGGCTACTGAGGTCCAATCTTACAGGTTTACTGATGTTTCTTTCTTTTTCGTCTCTGTCGCCTTTTATGATGTACTGTTCACAGTACACAGCTTTCACAGTACACAGTACAGTCACAGCTTTCAATAGTCTTCTTCCCCTTCTATCCGATTTGTTGCTTTGAAAAAAAGGGGTGGCCATTCATGGAACTATTTTGGTTAGAAAGTCTCAGCTGATGCTGTATGGTACCCCACCTAGGTTCTACAGGTTCAAGAGAGAAGAGGTGATTCTGGGGCTCCTCAAGTTTCACCTGCCTCCAGAACATCCTCAATGTGAGCGTCAACCCAGCCTCTGTTCAGTGCCTGATACACATTTACTCAATGAATGTTTGTGGAAAGAACTATCTGACATCTATTTGCATATACAATAGATTCATGCATATGAACGGGAATTTCCGTAACAGACCCTGGAAATGGGTTCAGGAACATGTACATTTAGGCTCCTAGAGACACAGACATCTGCCCTCCAGAAGAGCTGCACTGAGTAGCTCTACCAACACCGTGAGTGTGCTGGTTTCCGTGGGCACTCACTAACACCGCACACTGAGTGAGGGGCACTGCTAATAACAGCATTCTGGTGAGCAGAGATGGGGCCTCGTTTTAAGTTCATACCGAAGTAAATGATATTCAAACATATATATTAAATATATTCATTAAACAGATACTATCATAATGAAATATGACTATTTCATGATCACCTACCATGTGTCAGGTACTGTTTTAGGTATTACCTAAATTGTAGTGAACAAGATATCCAAGATTCCTGTTCTCAGAGGATCTCATATTTTAATGGAGGAGACAGAAAGTTAACAAGAAAACAAAAAAAATAGTCTGTTGTCCTAAGGAGAGAATAAAATAGGGGAGTGGAACAGAGCTTAGAGGGAGACGGGTAGTTAGGAAAGACCTTTCTGAGACGCAGATGATCTGCTGAGAACTGACAATGCGATGAGCTGGACCCCTCTGTCCAGATGCCCTCTTTGTCTTGTTTAAACACAAGACACCCTCCTCCCTCGGGCCTTTGCGATTACTGTCTGGAACACTCTCACACCAGATATCCAAATGGCTTGTTTCTCCCTCACATTAGTGAAATGTCTGTCAAAGTCTTACAGAGAACTAGTTATACCCATCCATGAGCAATTTCAGTATTTCTATTTTCTATACAAGGTCAGCAAGACCTCCCTTTCCACATACAACATTGTGTAAAACCTGAGTACCCTTGAAGGTACTAGTTAGACATAATTTCTTTATTATTTCAAGCTTTATATCCATGAAAAAAACTGAGTCGAAGCTGGGTTTCCTATTCAAAATTTACTGCTGTATTAAAGAGTGAAATGTTACTTTTGAATTGTTTTCAGGGGTTTTAGCACATTGTTTTTACATGTTCTCAGTGATTTAATAATGATAAATTATATAAATCTATATCAGTAGAAATCTTTCACCACCTTCCAAGGTTTCCAGCTTCCCCTTGCCTAAAAATAGAGGGAAGAAGAGAACAGTTGATCATATCACAGTAGGCTGCAAGGGCAAACTTCTTTTACATAATGACAATGAATGATGAAGATTATAATGACAATGATAATAATGATGATGTATATTGAGTACCTACCAGATATGAGCCACTTTATAAACATTAACTTTAATCAGCTAGTTACTTCATTTACATTATCTGCAATCCTCCCAACAACCTCATGAGCTGATGACATCTCCATTTTCATAGGTGAAGAAATTGAGACTCAGAGAGCTTACAGAACCCCTTTTGGGACTTCTCTGCACAAATATTAGGTCTTAGAGCTGGAATTTGAATTCAAGATATGATCTCTTCAGTATACTATTCTGCCTCTAAACTAGGAAAAATGAATCTACAAAGATATCATTTAGGGTGCAAACAACTAATTTCTAAGTAAAAGCTAATTTCACAATGTTATTTCATTTTATCCTGTAATGTAATAAGCTATGGTGCTCATCTTTCCATTTTATAAATGGAGCAAAAGTGAAGTTGAGGGATTTACCTAAGATCTTGTCCAAAAGTAGGCATCTCACTTCAAGTGCTATATCTACATTAACTTTAAGTTTCTTTAGCATTTGGGGGTTATTATAAAAGAACTGAGAAGCACCAAAAGTATTGTATAGTCCCAAAATCTAATCACTTTAATATAATTAGTAAACTTGGTGGGATGAGTTCAGAAGGTCACAAATTTGTGAAAAATATTATGAAGGATTTTAAGTTTTTTTCTTAGGTATATTTATTATTCCCTCTTTATACAATATTTTTTAAATGGTTCCAAAGAGAGCTTTTAACTTTTACTCTGAGGTTTCCATGGTGCTTTACTGTACTTAAGGATGCTTTAATTTTAGAAGTAACAAATGTTTGCTCTAAAAAACAAACAAACAAGCAACACAGATGTTTTTAATTAAAAGAAAAAAAAGATGCTCTGTCATTCTGACCTAAGAAAATAACTATATCAATGAGTCAGGTATTCTTCTATGCATGACTGAAAATTATTAAAGCTTCTTGAATCAATGTAATCTGTTGCTTTATTCTGAATATTTGTTACGTCATGAAAATTGGTCAATGATTCTAATTAAAATAAAATAAATGGACTCTAAAACATAATCTCCATAATCTAATATTTACAAAGCACTTTATATTTAAAGGTCTTCCCTGGTGGCTCAGATAGTAAAGAATTCTGCCTGCAAAGCAGGAGATCTGAGTTGGATCCCTGGGTTGGGAAGATTCCCTGGAGAAGGGAATGGCAACCCACTCTAGTATTCTTGCCTGGAGGATTCCATGGACAGAGGAGCCTGGTGGGCTACAGTCCATGGGGTTGCAAAGAGTCCGACATGACTAAGCCAGTAACACTAACACACTTTTTATATTTTAAAAAGTGCTTCCATACTAGTTCATTTAATCTTTAAAACAATCTTATGAAGACTGTATCCCCAGTTTAGAGATAGAAAGGCAAGACTCCAAGAGGTCATCATATTTTTATCTTACTTAGGATGATACTGGATATAGGGCACCCTGCTATTTTATATACTCTCAAGAGAAAAAAAAATCCACCAGTTAATTGTGATATAATGACTTAACTACACCGTTGTGAGACTCATAGGACTTAAAATTAGTAGAAGGCCTAGGTTGGGGTTCTGGCATTGTACTTTACAAGTATGTGGCTTAAGAAAATTATTTCAGTTCTCTGAGCCTTAATCTTTTCATATCTTTTAAAGTAGAACTAGCAGTGACTATCTCACAGGGTTGTATGAGGACATAGGGAGGTAAAATAGTTCTTTTAAGCTGTAAAACTGATAGAATTTAAAAAATCTATATCTTTGGTATTATTATTTTAAAGTATTTCATCCGTAACAGTAATATTAATAGTCTGTTGTTGAAGGAAGGAACTTCTGGATCTAAATTGAACTATTTTATCATATTAAATAATTATTAAAGTGGTAACTGCACACAACTGCTACTGCTGCTGTCTTTCCTGAGATGAGCTGTTAATACTTTGTCCTCATGTGAACTCTGGAGAACACCTATTCTATTAATCTAAAAGAACGCATTCAGTTTGAATGAGGACATTTTCAGGCCTTGAGGGGAAATATTTCTTTCTGCCATCATCTACACTTTGTTTGTCCAGTTATAGGATAGAAACATGAACTACACTTTAGACATTCTGTTATTATAGTCAGTTGTAATTGTGCCAGGAATTACAGACCTTCATTTCTTGGAAGAGAGCTAATTCCCTACACTCTACCATCTATGTCTTCTGTAATTTACGAAGTATTCCTATATTTTTTCTGCTTTTGTGTTGGAAATCATTTTAAGTTATAGTCTATTCACCATGTTAGTACTAAGGTATACAGACATTTACTTAATTAAATCCTACATACCGTGCATTCTGTTATCCCCTTAACAACTTATTCCTGCCTTGTGGGGGAAATTAGGTCTTGCTTGTCTGGTCTTCCCTGGTGGCTCAGATCATAAAGAATCTGCCTGCAATACAAGAGACTCAGGTTTGATCCCTGGGTCAGGAAGTTCCCCTGGAGAAGGGAATGGCTACCTACTTCAGTATTCTTGTCTGGAGAATTTCATGGACAGAAGAGACTGGCTACAATCTAGCCATGCCTTTATACCTACAGCTGCTGGCAGTATATGTGATTAAACCATGTATCTGAAACACTGTCCTGGATATGATTGTCTATGAAGACAAATACCATGTGGAAGCTCTGGGGTTGATTTAGTGAGTATCTGTTCATGTATACTGAATACAGGAAACAGAGTGGAATCCTGATTTTTATGACTGACAAACTATATTATGTTTGTTTCCTATGTACCAAACAAGAATAGTTGATGGTTACTATAGATTCAAGAAGATCCCATGAAGACGGAAACGACAACCCACTCCAGTGTTCTTGCCTGGGAAATCCCATGGACAGAGGAGCCTGGCGGGCTAGAGTCCACAGGGCTGCAAAGACTTGGACACGACTTAGGGAGTAAACAACAACAACAACAACTGTGGATTTGGTATTATTAAATTATCTCAGGACTTCAATTCTCAGAAATTTATCTAACAGAAAGGGCAAATACCCAACAGTTAATTAATGTGCAGAAGGAGCAGTAGGGAAACATGAGGTAGTTTAAGATCCAAAATAACGACAGGCAACTCCTTTGGGCTTGTGGACTTTTGGTTACTTATTGACCCGATATTCAACAAATATCAAGTTTAAACATTAATACCGAATTTCAAATGTCCCAACCAACTTCTCTTTTTAAAAGCGAATATTTGTTTCTTATTACTCCAAACCTAGCCCATGGTACTGCCATCTCCTGTGTTAATCGTGGAATAGCCAGCTAGTCTTCCTGCTTTCTTCACTCTTGGTTACTCTTACAGTTCAGTTTCAAGCAACTGCCTGAGTGGTTTTTATTTAAAATGTAGACCAGATAATGTTATTCCTTTCTGCGTAAAACCATTAATGGCTCTTATGATACTCAAAATAAAATCCAAACTCCTTTTATAGTATTCAAAGTCCTATATGATCTGGCTCCTTTCTGCACCTCCACCCTTACCTCCTGGCTACTCTTCTGCTTTCTCATATATATCAGATACCCCAGGATTTTTTTTTTTTAATTTCTCTCAAATATATCAAGATTGCTCCTACCTCAAGGCTTTTGTACTCAGTCTAAAAAGCTCTTCCCATACAGGTTTTCTGCTGGCTGGATCTCAGTTCAAATATCATCTCTTCAAAAAGAGTTGCATTACCACATACTCAGATTTCCTTACACAACTGGCTTATTATATGCCTAACAGTCATCACTATCTGGAATTGTCATGTACTTATTTGCTAACTTGTTTGTCCATCTCTGCCCTTACAGTTTATTTAAACAGTTTGAGAGCAAGAACTTTGTTTATGCTGCTACCAAAGGCCTAGGTCAGGGTCGTGCCCATTGAAGATACCCAATAAACAGCTAATGAAAGAATGAAGTAAAAAAAATCTAAGTGAATCTAAATGATTACCTTCTCTTAAGTGATCTATTTTTCTCTTACTTTCTTTTTTATTTTTGGAAATTGTACTAGGAAAAAAATTACTTATTTTTCTTGAGGCTAATAATAATTTGCCTTCTTAAAACAAAACTGAGTTAACTCAAGCATAGTTGATTTTCCAGAAATCACCCAAGATTAAACTTGATATATTTTCTTAATGGAACATTATAGCAGTAACCTACTTTCACTCTGCAACAGTACAAGAGAATATGTAAGTTTACCATATTCCTTGAATGGTAAAACACCATGAATATTTACAGTGGTTATTATCTGATTCTGAATAACCAAGTCACTAGAGAATAGGTCGGCCTTAAAAAACAAGTGAAACTGTCTCTCAAATGGCATCAAAATCATGTAACCTATTTGCTATACATAAAACATTTCCTCCAATTCTAGGAGAAGAAAGATATATTAATAGTATGATTAATTTAGGTGGAAGTAAATACCATAATGCGCATTGTAAAGAGTATGGCTGATCGTCACCGAAGAAGATATATATATACATACACACACACAGACACACACACAGACACACACACACACACACATTGTTCTCCTTTGATAAATTCATGTTGGTTAATAAAAATATGTTTTGAGGGAAATAAGGAAAGCAAAGATGAGAGTTTGAGACCTAGAATAAGTAGAATGAGATGATGAAGATGTTATATCAAGTGTGAGTTTTGGATTTAAAAGAAAAATTATGAAGGCCTTTAAATATTATAGTATCACACTTCCCTTTTTTTCTCAAAAAGCCTTTTCCCATGTCTAAATAACTTATAGTTAGCATCAGAAAATAAAGACAAAAAGCAGCCATCACTGACATTCTAATTTTAAAAGTCAGAATACTGTTAATTTCAGACAGAAATACCTAAATTGCGTCAGGAGTCTTACATAAACAAATATGTGTTGTTAGATAGTCATTGCTTGGTAGGGGAAAATTCATCCTTATTTTCAATGGGTTGAGTAAAAACTATATAATTACTCAACAGTTGAACATTCATATTTCTGCTGTTGTAAGAAATGCCATGATGAAAGTACTTGTATACACATTTTTATGTACATCACTCATTGTTTTCTTTGCAAAAATACCAACAGGTGGGATTATTAGGTTAAAATATATGATCATTAAAACATTTTTATTTTCAAATAGACATTTTAAAAGGTCTTAATATATACTACAGAACAGACTCCCAAAATGTTGTGCAAACTTATATTCCCATCTATAGTGGGTGAAAATATTTACTTTCAACTTCAATTGGTGGCAGGCCCAGGTGGCTCCTAAACTGAAAAGATGAAAAAAAAAAAATGCCTAATATGTAAGTGACTTGAAAAAAGAAGTGTATTTTCTATGGAAATGTTCCTGCACCTTGCTTCATTTGCTCTGGCATCATTTGGGTCCTCAGGGGTGTTTGCACCTTTGCTCCATCTGCCCATATTAATCCTACTGGTCTCAGAAGCCTAAGACTCCACAGTTATGATTATAGTTTTACCTTCTGTTTTCTGGTGCAGGGAGGCATTCCTTTCATGGTTTTTATCTTTTGAACACACACAATTTTAAACATCATTTCTAAGTGTAGGAACAGGATGGGGAGGTTTTCAAATGAGACCACCTACCATCTTGAATTTCAACAGCTACCTCTTATTTTCTTGACAGTGGACTTTTTCATAATCAAATATTTCTATGTATACATATAATACTATTCAACTGTTTGTGGGTTTCTCAAGGCAAGAATGCTGAAGTGGTTTGTCATTTCCTTCTCCAGTGGAGCACGTTTTGTCAGAACTCTCCACCATGATCTGTCTTGGGTGGCTCTACATGGAGTGGTTCATAGCTTCATTGAGTCAGACAAAGCTGTGGTTCATGTGATCACTTTGATTAGCTTTCTGTGATTGTGGTTTTCATTCTGTCTGCCTTCTGATGGAGAAGGATAAGAGGCTTATGGAAGCTTCCTGATGGGAGAGACTGACTGTGGGGGAAACAGATCAAATTGCCAACATCCATCAGATAATCGAAAAAGCAAGAGAATTCCAGAAAAACATCTACTTCTGCTTTATTGATTATGCCAAAGCCTTTGACTGTGTGGACCACAATAAACTGTGGAAAATTCTGAAAGAGATGAGAATACCAGACCACCTGACCTGCCCCTTGACAAACCTACATGCAGGTCAGGAAGCAACAGTTAGAACTGGACATGGAACAACAGACTGGTTCCAAATAGGAAAAGGAGTACGTCAAGGCTGTATATTGTCACCCTGCTTATTTAACTTATATGCAGAGTACATCATGAGAAACGCTGGGCTGGAAGAAGCACAAGCTGGAATCAAGATTTCCGGGAGAAATATAAATAACCTCGGATATGCAGATGACACCACCCTTATGACAGAAAGTGAAGAGGAACTAAAAAGCCTCTTGATGAAAGTGAAAGAGGAGAGAGAAAAAGTTAGCTTAAAGCTTAACATTCAGAAAACTAAGATCATGGCATCTGGTCCCATCACTTCGTGGCAAATAGATGGGGAACAGTGGAAACAGTGTCAGACTTTATGTTTTTGGGCTCCAAAATCACTGCAGATGGTGATTGCAGCCATGAAATTAAAAAGGAAAGTTATGACCAACCTAGATAGTATATTAAAAAGCAGACATTACTTTGCCAACAAAGGTCCATCTAGTCAAGGCTATGGTTTTTTCCAGTGGTCATGTATGGATGTGAGAGTTGGACTATAAAGAAAGCAGAGCACTGAAGAATTGATGCTTTTGAACAGTGTTTTTGGAGAAGACTCTTGAGAGGCCCTTGGACTGCAGGGGATCAAACCAGTCCATCCTAAAGGAAACCAGTCCTGAATATTCATTGCAAGGACTGATGCTGAAGGTGAAACCCTAATACTCTGGCCACATGATGCAAAGAACTGACTCATTGGAAAAGACCCTGATGCTGGGAAAGATTGATGGCAGGAGGAGAAGGGGATGACAGAGGATGAGATGGTTGGATGGCATCACTGACTTGATGGACATGAGTTTGAGTAAACTCCGGGAGTTGGTGATGGACAGGGAGGTCTGGCGTGCTGCAGTCCATGGGGTCGCAAAGAGTCAGATACGACTGAGTGACTAAACTGAACTGATACATATACATATTTGTTTATAAGAACTTGAATGAATTGAATGAATGAGTGTCTCTTTATACAAGTCTTGAATGTAGAGAGCTCTTTACTCAGAATTGGTTTTTAACCTTTTCAAGAAAGTGTGGACCCTTGGCTGCTCTGACACTCAACCAAGTTGTTGTTGAAGTTTCGATCTAAGCTCAGGTTGGAGGTTGGCCCATGTGCACTTGCAGTGCAGGTATGAGGACAATGCAGCAGTCTGAGGGGAGTGGGTCATGAGCCAGGACCAGAGACAGCTGTGCAGAGCATTGTGGCCTGTGGTGTCAGGTTCCCTTTGCATTTATTTCTTTACACACATCTCTTGTGTGATCCAATGTGTGTCAGGTCTAACGGGTATCTAGGCTGCCTAACGGACCAAGCCCCACTGACCTTCTGCTTGACACGGAATCTACCTAGACCCTGAGGATTTCACCAAATGACACTGACTCACCACAATATTAGAGTAAAAAGAGTCTGTCTACATCTAGCCAGTCTCTGTATTCATTACCCCTTCAGATTAGAATGCATTAAGGAGTGTCCTCCGGCAAGGGTTCCCTCCAGTCACCCCCAAAATTGCAACTGTTATTCAGCAGACAGAGTAACAAGATAGACCTTCATTCTTCTCTTCTATGCAGTTCTACTTCTCCTATATTGACAAGCTTTGGGGATTTGCCTGTATCTGCTTTGAAGATTCCCCCCTATTTTTCCATTCTATTTACCATTTCCATGGGAAGGAAGGTAGAAGCCTGTGCTTATGCTGTCACTTTACCGGTGAAGTCAACAACTTCCCTTTTTATAAAAGACCTCCTATTGGATACCCAGACAGATACTGCTTTAATGTGCATTTTTCTTAACTAGAACTGCTTCTTCCTGCTTTTGTTATAAAATTTTGTTAACTTAAATGTCAATCAAACAAAGATTACACTTTAAAAGATGTAGTTATTTCAAATAAAGATTACACTAAAGCATCACAAGACCGACCATGTAAATACTGATGGAGAGCAATGTAGAGACCTCCAGGGGTTCCAGTACTTATTGGAAATGTTTATTACGTCTACATGCTGTCTCACTGAAGGTGAAGAGAACTGAGCCGATCTAAGCTTCCTTATGGTTAGCAATAAACAACTGAAAGATAAGACGCCAGTTCAGACACGTAACCGCAGTTTCCTGTGATGATTACATTCTAACTCAAAATCAATAATAACATTAAATGTTATATATTAAGAAAAGCTCTCATCTATCACATTTTCAAATGTATCCAAGTTGAATGAAGCTTTAGAAAATTACTTAATAATTACCATAGAGAAAAAGTATTAATTATTTAAATTAATTACCTTAAATAATAATGTGGTACCAGTGGCAGTAACACCCATTTATGGAACATCTTATACTATCAGGCTCTTGACATGTATCTTGTGTAATTCTTCGATCCTGCCCCTTGAGACATTATGGTCTCTGCCTTTCACAGGAAGGAACAGGCCAGAGCTTACTTAACTTGCCTACTAGGCTGGCTGACAGACTGAGAGGCTCTCTGAGGCACCCTGAGGAGACACCGCGATTCTGAGGTACACTGTTTACAGGGATTCCAAGTGCTACTGAACTCCTGGCTGCCTCTGTGAGTCACAGACTTCTCCACTGCTAGAGGTATTTTTTGGACAGGTGGATGGCCATGTTTGCAATGCTCTAGAGCATTTGTGTTCCCTGTAATTCTACATGAGGGGTTCTTAAGTTGGGATTCATAAACACATTCATAATGGATGAAAAAATGTGTTCAATTGCACATTTCTGGGAAGAGGACTTTCATCAAATTTCAGTGGAGTACGAGATCCAAAAATGGTTTGGAACTGTCCTCTAGACATTCCTTAGAGACTGCCTTTTAAATTATAAGACCTAAGAAATCTTAATTTAATTTCTAAGGAAATTCCATAGTATAACATCCTGGAGTGTACTTAAATTAACAAGAAAGTGGAGAGAATTACCCAAATGAAAATTTCAAACTGTAATTTGAAATAATCAGATAGCCAGGACAAAGGAAATGAAGTGGAGAAGCTGAATTATCTACCTCCTGATAGTGATTTTCTCCTTTGCATTACAGATAGAAAAAGCTACTGCTTAAAGAGAAAGAAAAATGAGCTGGGTTTATCTGAATTATCACACTTAAAAGATAAGTCATTAAAAAAAAAAAGATAAGTCATATATAATTACAAAAGTGCTGGGAAATATGCAAACATTAGCAACTGTGTTTCTAAATAAGAAGACAACATAGAAACTATTTATTAGTTTTAAACAGCAGAGTAGGTATAATCTTATTAACAGATAAAAAGTATAGATGTAATTCTTTTCTTCTAAAGAAGTTCTGCTGAACTTCAAAAAATTTCTTTGAATAATCATGTTTGACAAATACAAAGGTTAATGGCAGCAAGGTAATGAAAATGAATAACTGCAATGTCCACAGGGCTATGTTTGTGAAGGTGTTTCTCTCTGCTGTTGCCACCCTCACTTAAAAAGGTCTGACATAAAATTCTGATCTTACACATAATACATTAGTAGTGGTTATTTTCATCCCCTCTAGAAACACAGAATTTCTTTACATAAAAAGCTTTTATAGGGTTTCTAAAATATATCTAATTTAAAGAAATGTAATAGGTTATACAAAACTATAAAAAAATGCTCACTGCAAGAATTTAGCAGATATTCTTAGAAGCATGGATTCCAATCCTCTATAGCATTGTTTTAAAGTCAAATGTTACTTTAAAGGAAGAGTCTTAAATACTACCTATTTACTAAATCAAGTCATTTACTTACTACTTTAATATTCAATTTACTTACTATTTTAATACTTGATTAAAACAGACTTCTATTTTGTACATTTTTGTAATTCTTTAGTATATTAACATAGACTTTTGCTACGTGTGTGTGTGTGTGTGTGTGTGTGTGTGTGTGTGTGTGTATCTGGTCCCTAGCATAGAGATTATGAGTACAAACTAGAGGAATAGTAGAATGTAAAAGGCCAGTACAAAGACAACTGGTGGACAGACTGACATCAAGGAAAGAGACAGAAAACAAACAATAAAAAGGAAGTTCAAATATATGTTGGGGAAAAAAGTGCCTGGAGATAGGAAGAGGGAAGGATGGAAATGCCCAATCATTGAAGCTTTCCCCAAGGATCTCCCTGTCAGCGGGGAGGTCACTGAGAGCATTGGAGGTGTCCAGTGACAGAACATGCAGTTCCTTGAGAGAGTGTTCCTCAGCTCTGAAGAGCAGGGAACTGGTTCAGCTCTTCTACAGCCCTTTAATTAATTACCCTGCTGACTGCCCCAAGGTTTGTTCCCAATTTTCTCTGGTTGTGATCCGGGGGGTTTCACAGTTATATTTAATGTTTCAGCAACCTTGTCATTCATCTTTATTGTGTTCTAGGGTCTTTTGCTCAGTTGGGCCTTACCTTCAATCTCATTCCATCTGTTTTATACTATTAAAAAATTCCTCAAGGTTGATTCCACCCTTCCAGGTCTCCAGTGCTGTTGTGGATTTATTTTTAGAATTTATTATACCATTTCAAAGAGACTTTAGATGGAAGTAGAGGCAAAAAAAAAATCTTAATCAGCTATCTTCTGTTGGAAGTCATTTTAAGCATTTAAAACAAAACAAATATTCTCCTCCTACAACTGGCTGCATTAAACCTTTTAAGGTTTTTATTGATAAGCTATCAATTTCATCATAGACAAACCAATACATTTCACAAGAGCAAATGATCAAATGTGAAATTTTCTTCTTTTGTTTTGCTAAATAAGTGATTATTAAAAGAGTGAAAACGTATAGAAAACTTACAATCCATATCAAGTATGGCACGGACAGATTTAACAAGTTCCTTAGACTCAAGTGCCAGTGTTGCTGGGATGTTGTGTCCATTCTTTCCCAATGGCGTGAGGGACGTCTGGGAAGCTAACAGAGCTCTTCTTTCACTAGGAGGGCAAGAAAATAAAGCTGAACTTATTACATAATGAAGAATATCTATCTTTGCTAAATCTGAATTCTTATTAGTTATAAAATTGTACAAAATTTCTGATTTCTGACAACACTGTATTCTTATAGTCATAAACTGAAATGATGCTCACAAAATAATACTTATTTTCAATTCTTTAATACATAATAAATAAAAATATTTAAAATATTAGGTTGACTTTATGTGTAAGGAAAAGGAATAGAAGGACAGCTCCTCCTAAATCATTGTTTGGATTACATGATGTAGCCTTTTATTTAGTCTTACAGACATTTAAATTAAACACTTAAACATAAATTCATTAAATAGACATTTACTACTATTTCTAGTAGTATTAAATATAAAGTCTACCACTAAATTTGCTCCTGAAATTATCTCTTAAATTATCTCTTCCATTTGCTGTCCCTAAATCTAAAACAGCCTAGAGCGTTTATACCACTTTTAAAAAATGCAAATTTCACCTGAAATGCATGCATTCTGATATAATTAAAATGCAAGGTTTTACTTTTACCATTATGTTTAAACTTTTACTTGAAAAGAGACAATTTTAAACTGACGACAAAGGCATCATTACTTATAATCCATCTTCCTAGACAAGACAGTATTAATTCACAAGGAAAAAATAAAGCATTAACTTTCAAATTCAAATACAGAGCCTTTCTGTGTAGAATACCAAGGCCAATATCCACTACAGAAGATACAGCGTATTAAAAAGACTGAGCCAAATTTTACTCCTGTTTAACTTTTCAAGCTGTGGTAAAAGCTGCTTAAGGGTTTTTTTTTTTTTTTTTTTTAATTGATATAAAGTTGATTTACAATATTGAATAACTTCCAGGTATAAAGCAAAGTGATTCAGTTATATATATATTAATGTTGCTTTTTAAAGTTACCTTTGTTCCATGAATCTGCAAGAGCAGACTGGCTTTTAAAAGGTCATTTTTAATACCAAAACTTTTGAATTATTATTCAAGGCCACAATGAAACCTTGGGTGGTAGAAGTTGGGGTCATGTCTAAACCATAAGAGGAGAATCTAATTGCTGAGTATTTTAACATCTTTACTGAAAATAATCATCACGGAATACACATAATTATCTTACATCATAAGCAGTATGTTGCTATTGTTGTTGTTTAGTCACTAAGTTGTGTCCAACTCTTTTGTGACCCCATGGACTGTAGCCTGTCAGGCTCCTCTGTCCTCAGGATTCCTCAGGCAAGAATACTGGAGTGGGTTGCTATTTCCTTCACCAGGGTATCTTCCTGACCCAGGGATCGAACTTGAGCCTTCTGCATTGGCAGGAGGATTCTTTAAAGCTGAGCCACCAGGGAAGCCCCATAAGCAGCACCAGAAGCAGTGAAATCTAATGTTTTCATCGTTATCTCTGCTGCTGGAAGTCCCAAAAGCAGCACAGACAACAATAAAACATCAGATTTCACTTGAAGAAATATTACAGTAAAATCAGTTAAAAGGTATACCACCATAGGCGTTTTTCTAAATTCAAAAATGCTATGTGGAAACCTAAAATACAATGAATCCTCTTTGTTTACTGAACTGCTACTTTCACAGTAAAGGGTAGAGTTTTCCTGTGTTTCTTCAAGCACATGTTGCTAGAAGTAGAAGTATATTGCTAGTGGCATCCTTGATAAAAGGGAAAAATTTCTTTGACTATCTCCAGGCTATAACAGATTTTAGCATTTTAGCCACAAGTATCAGATGAAAGCACTTGAATTTTCTTACCTTAAATTTGACAAAGGTGCAGAATTATCAGAAAATACATCTTGAATAGCCTAGAGACAAACAAAACAGTAAAGGCAATATGTAACTTTGATAGCTTTTTAAAATGTTTTTTCTTGTTTAAATAATATTTATAACCCTTCCACCTATATTATTAGAAAGATATTTTTGTTATATATAGAAAAATCAGTTACATTAACATACAATTCTCAGAATTATAATACATAGACATATTTCTGTAAGGATATTTATCAACTAATGTTTATTTAGTATCAAAAGTTTTAAGAAAGTTTTCATTAAAACATATATTAAGGATCATATAACTCTATCTCAATCACTTCTCTTAATCTGTATGTTAGTTAGTCTTTTCATTATCTAAGCAATTTAAAATCTTGAGAGTCCCCTGGACTGCAAGGAGATCAAACCAGTCAATTCAAAAGGAAATCAGTCCTGAATATTCATTAGAAGGACTGATGCTGAAGTTGAAACTCCAGTACTTTGGCCACCTGATGCGAAGAACTGACTCACTGGGAAAGACCCTGAGGCTGGGAAAGACTGAAGGCAGGAGGAGAAGGGGACGACAGAGGATGAGATGGTTGTATGACATCACCGACTTGATGGACATGAGTTTGAGTAAGCTCCAGAAGTTGGTTATGGACAGGGAGGCCTGGTGTGCAGCTGTCCATGGGTTCACAAAGAGTCGGACACGACTGAGGGACTGAAGTGAACTGAAGTCAGCATTGCTGTTTTGAGCCCAGGGAAGATTTCACTAGCCACAAACACCATGACATTTATCTATATGTCAGTGGTCTACACATTTCTTAAAAATGGACATAAAGTGATGTAACAGGAAAATTTACCTCTACAAAATGGAGAAGCTTTTCAGTGGATGCCTCAAAAGTTTTCCGAGCCATTTCTGATTTTCGCAATTGGCAGTCCAGTACTGTGATCCTCTTTCTTAACTCCTGAACACTTTCCTGGACAGAAATATCAAAAGGAATTCTCTCTTATTGTATATATCTTTTGATCTGGAGGGGCACTTAACTAATTGCAATATTTTTAAAAGTTAAACTGCACAGGGATACTGCAAATTTTATAATATAAGCTACATATAACTTTACTGACAAAGCTTAACATTGTACCAGCTGTCAGGGTTCCAATTCAGTTTCTTTAGAGCAAGCAATGAAGCAAATTTGAAGTTGAAGGGAATTACATTGATAAATGGCACACGAAGAAATCGATTATATATTACTCCTTCCACACAGGAGGGAGTAACTATTACTTTATTAGTCTTTTCACAATAAGAAAATATTAATAATAAAGCAGGAAAAGCATATGAATCAATTGCTTTCAGATTTTGGACAACAGGCAGTGAAAGACCAGGATTCTGGAGAGACTAAAAACACGAAAGTTAAGCTCCATGACTGGCCTTTTGTCTTAAGGCTGCAAAACATGGCATAGGGAAAGAGTCTAAAAAGAAGACAGGGTTTCACTGAGCTGAGGAAACAAAAATTGAAATTTAGAGGTGGCTAAACCTGTGGAACATAGTAGAAGAGAAGAGGAAGCTACAGAAAATAAAAGCTGCGAAACTACCTAAGCATTTCTCTTTAGCAGGATTCTAAGCTATGCATGTGCATAGCCAGGCATCAAAAGGCTGGCCCACTACGGTGGAACGTAAGCTAAACAGAGGTTATGAAGTTTACACTTGGCTGTAAGTCATTGGTGTTTGACCAGTTAGAGAAGAGAAACTTAACTGAACACCCTGGGTCCTCAATTGAGACCACAGTAAGACCACACCTTAGGAATAGAGCTATGCTAACCCTAAAGTGGCTTTCCAAGTAGGGCTAGGGGTAAGGAATCTGCCTGCCAATACAAGAGATGCAAGAGACGCGGGTTTGATCCTTGGGTTGGAAGATCCCCTGGAGTAGGGAATGGCAACCCACTCCAGTATTCTTGCCTGGAAAATTCATGGACAGAGGACCCTGGCAGACCACATTCCATGGGGCTGCAAAGAGTTGGATGTGACTGAGCACACACATATAACTCTATTTTAGTTTATGGTGGCTGTTTTTGGACAACATGGCTTACCAGATGCTGACAGAAACCCCTGTTAATGTGGCACCATCCAACATGCTGAAGATACAAATACATATTTAATATAGCATGACCCAATTCGAAGCTGAGCTGGCGGAGAAGTAAAAGGATTCTGTGAACAGGAAGACGTGCAACAGCAATGCTGACTGAACCCACTGAAGTGAGAGTACAGTGAAGCACAATTTTATTTCAGGGTATTTGCTGATTATTGGTGGCCTCTAGTTTGGGGTTTCATCAGGCACAGATGGCAAACAGGAGAACTTTAATGGGTAAATTAGGGAGAAACAAACCTCTTGATTTTGGCTCTGGTGAATGGTAGACCCCAGTGCCCCACTCATGCAGGTTAGAGATCAGGATTTATATTACTTATGTGGTCTGTACATTCAGAAGCTGAAAATTTAGTTTAAAAAAAGCAAACACAAAATTTTTAGTGGCTTAATTTCTAAATTCAGATATCAAAGAATTCCTACATTTAATGTATCAAAAGCTCATGGCCTCAGTCAATAATCTACTATGGATAAAAAGTCAGCTGAAGGAGACAAATTATAGGATCAGACCTACAGAGATGGCAGATACTGAAGTGATTGAATACAGAATATAGTTACAGTTGGACTATAAAGAAAGCTGAGCGCAGAAGAATTGATGCTTTTGAACTGTGGTGTTGGAGAAGACTCGTGAGAGTTCCTTGGACTGCAAGGAGATCCAACCAGTCCATACTAAAGGAAATCAGTCCTGGGTGTTCACTGGAAGGACTGATGCTGAAGTACTTTGGCCACCTCATGCAAAGAGGTGACTCAGTGGAAAAGACCCTGATGCTGGGAGGGATTGGGGGCAGGAGGAGAAGGGGACAACAGAGGATGAGATGGTTGGATGGCATCACCGACTCAATGGACATGGGTTTGGGTAAACTCTGGGAGTTGTTGATGGACAGGGAGGCCTGGCGTGCTGCAGTTCATGGGGTCACAAAGAATCGGACACGACTGAGTGAACTGAACTGATGTTCAATATGTTTTATTTATTTATTTATTTTTTTAATTATTATTATTATTTTTTTTTCCAGTGGGTTTTGTCATACATTGATATGAATCAGCCATGGATTTACATGTATTCCCAATCCCGATCCCCCCTCCCACCTCCCTCTCCACCCGATTCCTCTGGGTCTTCCCAGTGCACCAGGTCGGAGCACTTGTCTTGTGCATCCCACCTGGGCTGGTGATCTGTTTCACCATAGATAGTATACATGCTGTTCTTTTGAAATATCCCACCCTCACATTCTCCCACAAAGTTCAAAAGTCTGTTCTGTATTTCTGTGTCTCTTTTTCTGTTCTGCATATAGGGTTATCGTTATCACCTTTCTAAATTCCATATACATGTGTCAGTATGCTGTAATGTTCTTTATCTTTCTGGCTTACTTCACCCTGTATAAGTGGCTCCAGCTTCATCCATCTCATTAGGACTGGTTCAAATGAATTCTTTTTAATGGCTGAGTAATATTCCATGGTGTATATGTACCACAACTTCCTTATCCATTCATCTGCTGATGGGCATCTAGGTTGCTTCCATGTCCTGGCTATTATAAACAGTGCTGCGATGAACATTGGGGTGCACGTGTCTCTTTCAGTCAATATGTTTTAAAAACTAAGAAAGAATTTAAATTGTAATAAAGAGACAAAAAACTATCAAAATAGATCCAAATGAAGTAAAAAAATCAATCTCAGAAATAAAAATGCAGTGCTTACTTAGGCAGCACATATACTAAAATTGGAATGATACAGAGATTAGCATGGCCCCTGCACAAGAATGATACACAAATTTATGAAGCGTTCCATATTTTTCACTCTTTGACATAAATCACAGCAAGATCCTCTTTGACTCACCTCCTAGAGTAATGGAAATAAAAACAAAAATAAATGGGACCTAATTAAACTTAAAAGCTTTTGCATAGCAAAGAAAATAATAAACAAGATTAAAAGACAAGACAAGAATGGGAGAAAATAATTGCAAACAAAGCTACTGACAAAGGGTTAATCTCCAAAATATATAAGCAGCTCACATAGTTCAATATCAGAAAAAAAACCAACCCAATCAAAAAACGGACAAGAGGCCTAAGCGACATTTCTCCAAAGAAGACATACAGATGGCCAATAAACACATGAAAATATGCTCAACACTGCACATTATTAGAGAAATGCAAAACAAAAGTACAATATCACTTCACACCAATCAGAATCATCATCAGCTCAGTCGCTCAGTCGTGTCTGACTCTCTGTGACCCCACGGATGGCTTCTCTGTCCATCACCACTTCCCAGAGTTTGCCCAAACTCATGTCCATCAAGTCAGTGATGCCATTCAGCCATCTCATCCTCTGTTGTCTCCTTCTCCTCCTGCCCCCAGTCCCTCCCAGCATCAGGGTCTTTTCCAATGAGTCAACTCTTCGCATGAGGTGGCCAAAGTATTGGAGTTTCAGCTTCAGCATTAGTCCTTCCAATGAACACCCTGGACTGATTTCCTTTAGGATGGACTGGTTGGATCTCCTTGCAGTCCAAGGGACTCTCACAAGTCCTCTCCAACACCACAGTCCAAAAGCATCAACTCTTCGGCGCTCAGCTTTCTGTATAGTTCAACTCTCGTATCCATACATGACCACTGGAAAAACCATAGCTTTGACTGGACAGACCTTTGTTGGCAAGTGTCTCTGCTTTTTAATATGCTGTCTGGGTTGGTCATAGCTTTTCTTCCAAGGAGCAAGCAGTGTCTTTTAATCAGAATGGCCATCAACAAAAAAATTACAAACAATAAATACTGCAAGTGATGTGGAGAAAAGGGAACCCTATTGCACTCTTGGTGGGAATTTAAATTGATACGGCCACTATGGAGAATAGTATGGAGATTTAACAAACTAGGAATAAATTTACCATATGACCCACCAATATCACTACTGAGCATAAATCCTGAGAAAACTACAATTCAAAAAGACACATGCACCCCAACATCAGCTGCAGCACTATTTACAATAGCCAGGACATGGAAGCAACCTAGATGTCCAACAACAGAAAAACGGATAAAGAAGTTGTATGTATGTATATATATATGTACATACATATACGCATATACAATGGAATATTACTCGGCCATGAAAAGGAATGAATTTGAGTCAGCTGTAGTGAGGCTGATGAACCTAGAGCCTGTTACACTGTTTGAAGTCACAAAAAGAAAAACAAATATCGTACGTATGTGGAGTCTAGCAGTGCCGAAGAGCACAATCAGAGAGGAGCAATGGAGACAGACATAGAGAATGGCCTGGAGGACACAGCAGGGGAAGCAGAGGTAGGGTGAGCTGAGCGAGCGGCACTGACATGTAGGCACCAGCAGGTGTGATGTGGATAAGCAGCAGGACGCTGTTGGACAGCACAGGGAGCCCAGCTTGGTGCTCTGTGATGACCTAGAGGGGTGGACAGGTGGGGGAAGGAGGCTTAGGAGGGCAGGACCACATGGATAACTGTGACTGATTTGTGCCAATGTCCGGCAGAGACCACCACAGCATTGTAAAGCAAGTATCCTTTAATTTTAAAAAGGCAGTAATAATTAGAAATTCAATTAATGTGTTTACTATCCAACACATTAAGAAGTTGAAGAGAGAATGGGTGAACTGGAAGGCAGAGGTAAATAAACTTCTTATAATAGAGCAGAAAAATAAAAATGGAAAATACAAAAAGAGAAGAGGTAAGGAAAAAATAACCAGAAGATCTAGCATATATCCAATATAAATTAGATAGGAGAGATAAGAAATAATGAAAGAGAAATAGGTCAGGATAACAGCTTAAGGATTTTCAGAAACAGTGAAAGACACTGTTCCGCAGACCAGGAAGCTCATTCCTTGAATCTCAAGCATATAAATTAAAATAGCTCAATACATGGCTGACCATAGTCAAACTTCTGACCACTTAAAACAAAGTCACCTAAAAAGAAACAGCACACTGCAAACAAATAACAGACTGAAACCTGCTATCACAACCATGGCACAAAAACATTAAAGACACTCAATGCCAGTTCAACATTCTAAATGTAGCAAAACTACACTTCAAGAACAAGAGTTAATAAATATGTTTCCAAAAAAACAAAAATAAATTTCATTACAACAGATCCTATCTTTGAAAGATGAATTTCTAAATGTGGTACTTCAGGAAAAAAGAAAGCAATTCAAGCAAGAAGGTCTGAAATGCAACAATGTTGAAAAAAGAAAATGATAAACATGGAGGTCTATCTAAACAAAGATTGGCAGCACAAAAGAAATTGTAATAATATCTAATTTATGATGTTAAAAGTCAAGAAATAACTAAAACACTTACAAAGCAGAAATTAAATAGAAAGAGACTATTGGATTTGTAGTAAAGTTCTTACAGTATTTAGAAGTAGAAAGACAGTGATTAGTTTTATAATTTAAGTTACAATAAAATGCTAACATTTCTATTACAAGATAGTCATTAAAACTAGAAACCAGGTGTCTAACTTCTAAACCAGCAAGAAAGTGAAAGTTGCTGAGTTGTGTCCAACTCTTTGAGACCCTATGGACTATACAGTCCATGGAATTCTCCAGGCCGGAATACTGGAGTGAGTAGCCACTCCCTTCACCAGGGGATCTTCCCAATGCAGGGATCGAACCCAGGTCTCCCACATTGCAGGTGGATTACCATCTGAGCCACCTGAAAGTGGAAGCAGCATAGTGAAACAAATTAAATGGGAATGGGGGAACACAGGAAAAATCTGACCCAATCCAAAAAAAAGGGGCAAGAGGGAGGTAAGAAATGACAAACAACCAGAAAACATGGGACAAATAAAACTCAGAAAATAAAAGGGCAGAAATTAAGCCACGTACACTAGTGAGTAAGAATGTACATGGAAAGATCTTTCCAATTAAAGGTCAAAAATTAGTAAACTGGGAAAAAAATCCAATTACCTGTTGTTTACCATAGACACAATTAAAATATAAGGACAGGTACTTCCCTGCTGGTCCACTGGTCAAAATCCGCCTTGCAATGCAGGAGGTGCAGGTTCGATCTCTTGGAGAATGATGATCCCATATGCTATGGAGTAACTAAGCCCATGCTCCACACAGGCTGTAAGCGGCAATTACTGAAGCCCGTGTGCCGTAACTACCGAGTCTGTGTGCCACAACTACAGAGTGCATGCACCACAACGAAAGCTTCTGCATGACACAACTAGAACCTGATGCAGCCAATCTAATCAATAGATAATATAAGGACTAATAGAGTTTTGGATAGATAATATAAGGCTAATAGAGTTTTGCCAAGAGAAATAACAAACACCCTCTTCCAACAACACAAGAGAAGACTACACATGGATATCACCAGATGGTCAATACCGAAATCAGACTGATTATGTTCTTTGCAGCCAAAGATGGAGAAGCTCTATGCAGTCAGCAAAAACAAGACCAGGAGTTGACTGTGGCTCAGATCATGAACTCCTTATTGCAAAATTCAGGCTTAAATTGAAGAATGTAGGGAAAACCACTAGCCCTTTCAGGTATGACCTAAATCAAATCCCTTACGAAGTGAGAAACAGATTCAAGGGATTATATCTGATAGACAGAGTGCCTGAAGAGCTATGGACATTTCTGACATTGTACAGGAGACAGGGATCAAGACTATCCCAAGAAAAAGAAATGCAAAAAAGCAAAATGGTTGTCTGATGAGGCCTTACAAATAGCAGAGAAAAGAAGAGAAGCTAAAGGCAAAGGAGAAAAGGAAAGATATTCCCATTTGAATGCAGAGTTCCAAAGAATAGCAAGGAGAGATAAGAAAGCCTTCCTCAGCAATCATTGCAAAGAAACAGAGGAAAACAATACAGTGGGAAAGACTATAGAGATCTCTTCAAGAAAATGAGAGATACCAAGGGAACATTTCATGCAAAGATGGGCCCAATAAAGGACAGAAATGGTATGGACACAAGCAGAAGATATTAAGAAGAGGTTGCAAGAATACACAGAAGACCTACACAAAAATGATCTTCATGACCCAGATAATCATGATGGTGTGATCACTCACCTAGAGCCAGATATCCAGGAATGCAAAGTCAAGTGAGCCTTAGGAAGCATCACTACAAGCAAAGCTAGTGGAGGTGATGGAATTCCAGTTGAGCTCTTTCAAATCCTAAAAGATGATGCTGTGAAAGTGCTGCATTTAATATGTCAGCAAATTTGGAAAACTCAGCAGTGACCACCAGACTGGGAAAGGTCAGTTTTCATTCCAATCCCAAAGAAAGGCAATGCCAAAGAATGTTCAAACTACCACAAATTGCACTCATCTCACATGCTAGCTCAAAATCCTCCAAGTCAGGCTTCAACAGTATGTGATCCATGAACTTCCAGATGTTCAAGCTGGATTTAGAAAAGGCAGAGAAACCAGAGACCAAATTGCCAACATCCACTGGATCATTGAAAAACCAAGAGAGTTCCAGAAAAACATCTGCTTCTGCTTTATTGACTATATCAAATCCTTGACTGTGTGGATCACAACAAACTGTGGAAAATTCTTCAAGAGATGGGAATACCAGAATACCTGATTTGCCTCCTGAGAAATCTGTATGCAGGTCAGGAAGCAAGTTAGAACTGGATATGGAACGACAGACTGGTTCCAAATTGGGAAATGAGTACGCCAAGGTTGTATATTGTCACCCTGCTTATTTAACTTATATGCAGAGTACATCATGAAAAACACTGGGCTGGAGGAAGCACAAGTGGAATTAAGATTGCCGGGAGAAATAGAAATAACCTCAGATATGCAGATGACACCACTCTTATGGCAGAAAGTGAAGAAGAACTAAAGAGCCTCTTGATGAAAGTGAAAGAGGGTGAAAAAGTTGGCTTAATGCTCAACATTCAGAAAACTAAGATCATGGTATCTGGTCCCATCACTTCATGACAAATAGATGGGGAAACAATGGAAACCGTGACAGACTTTATTTTCTTGGGCTCCAAAATCACTGCAGATGGTGATTGCAGCCATGAAATTAAAAGACACCTGCTCCTTGGAAGAAAAGTTATGACCAACCTAGATAGCATATTAAAAAGCAGAGACATTACTTTGCCAAGAAAGGTTCATCTAGTCAAAGCTATGGTTTTTCCAGTAGTCATGTATGGATGTAAAAGTTGGACTATAAAGAAAGCTGAGCACTGAAGAATTGATGGCTTTGAACTGTGGTGTTGGAGAAGACTCTTGAGAGTCCCTTGGACAGCAAGGAGATCAAACTAGTCCATCCTAAAGGAAATCAGTCCTGAATATTCACTGAAAGGACTGATGCTGAAGCTGAAGTTCCAATACTCTGGGCCCCTTAAATGAAGAAATAACTCTTTGGAAAAGACCCTGATGCTGGGAAAGATTGAAGGAGGGAGGAGAAGGGGACAACAGAGGATGAGATGGTTGGATGGCAGCACTGACTTGATGTACATGAGTTTGAGCAAGCTCCAGGTGTTACTGATGGACAGGGAGGCCTGGCGTGCTATATATAGTCCAAGGGGTTGCAAAGAATCAGACATGACTGTGTGACTGCAGTGAACTGAACTGAACTTAATATAAGGACACTGAAAAGTTGAAAGTAAAAGGATGAAAAAATATACATAGGTAAATACTAAAATAAAGCTGGTGTAACTATTTTAAAATCAATCAAAAATAAGCATTAAGGGAGAAGGAAGATTGCTAGAGTGAAGAGTCACAGCATTTTCATAAAAGGATGATAATGTGATTCCAAGCTTGTACGCAACTAAAAGCATTACTTCAAAATATATAAAGAAAATTTAGAAAAGAAATCACAAGGGAAATTTTAATCTATTCCCTAAGAAAGAAATTAATATTACTGGAGAAGAACTGTACCCCACAATTAATGATAATGATCTAGTGGACTCTATAAAACAATACATGAAATGACTGCAGAATTCTTTTCAAGCTCACTCTGAATATTTGTAAACACTGGCCATACAGTAAACCGTGAAGCAATCATCAATAAATTCTGGAGTTGTTATCTATAGACTAGATCCTCTGGCCACATGCAATTAACCTTTCTGTTCCTTAATGATGTTTATGAATCAAGGTGCAATTATAAATATGCAAATTCCCCCCAAATTAATCTATATATTTAATGCATTCCAGTAAAAACTACATTGGTATTTATTTCTTTTGATGGAATTTATAATCTGAGTCTAAAATACACATAAAAGATCAAAGGATTATGTAGCTACCACACATGTAAAGAAAAAGAACTAGACAGGGTCATCAGATCAAGATTTAGAGTAAAAGAGGCTTTTGAATGAAAGCAGCTGGATAGTTTATCATTCATTTAGAAAAAGAAAGAAAGAATGAAATGGACCCCTATCTCATACAATGACATAAAATCATGACAGAGGATCAAATTTTAGAAACTTTTTAGAGACAAATATAAAAACATTTTTGAGAATGGAAGGACTTCTAGAAAGACACATGAAGGAAAAGACCGATAAGTTGGATTACATGAAAACAACACCTGTTCATTTCACCTTAGGGTGCAAAGGCAAGCATAAATTTACATGAAGATTTTTACAACATCAAAAATAAGAAGAAACATTTCACAGAGAAACACAAAAACCTAATAAATGCATAAATATTAGCTCAACTGGCTATCTGGGACAAGAGGCAAAGCCCTGGTTTATTGCATTTGGTGGTGTAAATAATCTCACCATGACTCATTTCAAGCTAACCGTCTGATGTCATTGAACACAGAGTTAAGATCAGTTTAAATACTTTCAAACACAATTGGCATTGCCTAATTGTAATCAGTAAAGCTGATCATATTTTTGAGTGAAAAAACACAAGTCAGAATAATAAAAGTAATATGTTTTCTACTCATATAAAGTTGACAAACAGGCAAAATTCAACAATATACTGTTGAGGGATATGTGCGTGCATGCTTAAGTGCTCAGTCGTGTCTGACTCTTTGAGACCCCATGGACTGTATCCCACCAGGCTCCTCTGTCCATGGGATTCCCCAGGCAAGAATACTGGAGTGGGTAGCCATTCTCTTCTGCTTGGGATCTTCCTGACCCAGGGATCAAACCCAGGTCTCCTGCATTGTGGGTGGATTCCTTATTGTCTGAGCCACCAGTGAAGACTAAGGGATATATATACACAGGTAGTAAAATAATCAAGAAAATGGTTAAGATTAAATCTAGGAAAGTGGTTTTATGGGATGAAATTGGAAAGGGACACTGTGGGTCTTCAAACATATTGGTAAAGTTTTATTTCTTAAGCTGAAGGAAAAAATAAATAAAGAGGGAGATAAGTAAACATAGAGATAATGTAAGGGAAAACCTGTAAGAAAAATATTTATTGTTATAAAAACAATCTGTTTTAAAAGTGAATATCTGAATCTGAATTCTGTGATATTTTGGTCAGTTTCTCTTCAAGCAATCTCAAGCAAATAAAAAAAAGTTTCCTTCTCTTTCTCCACTGGTACTGGGTTTGGAAAATGTTGCGATGTTCATGTCTAACATCTCTTTGGGAAAAAAAAAAAAGATTATTCTCAGACATGGGCTAATGGCTTAGTTTAGGATTTTGTTCTCTTAACAAAATTTTGTTCCTCTGAATGGCATGAGACACCATTATGCTAAAAAAGAGAACTGAATTAATTATATTACCACAAAACTTAGGACAAAAATGTTTTTCAGCTAGGAGCTGAAATAGAGAATAGCAAATAACCTACGCTTTAAAAAAATGAATAAATTCATATGAATTCCTTAAATGTTATATTATTTAAAAAGACAGTATTTTTAAAGACTTGATTATCACTCCAAAAATAAATCAAGTTAATGTGCGTCCCTCCCGAAGCTGTGCACTGGGTCAAAGAGGATGACCATCCCCGATAGAGGAGGACAGATCTTCGGTCAAGGGTATACGAGTAGCTGTGCTCCCCTGCTAGAACCTCCAATCAAGTTATTATTTAAAAAGTACTTTTAATATTTTGATAATTCCAATATTTTCAGAATCATGTTAAGTTACTCACATGAAATAAGCATATATCTCTGATTTCAGAACATAAACACTGGGTCAAGAATAATAAATATATGCAACATTCCTTAGTATTTCTGCCATCTAAAGTATTGCTCCCCCTTGGCCTTATGGTATCATCAATGGGTGACAGGAACATCAGCCTTCTTTTGGAACTCGTTTAAATGGCAGATGTGAAAAATGTATCTCTTAGATAACCAAAGAAAATTTCAGATTTTCTTCTATATCTTGCTTTACTAAAACTAGTTTCATTTCTACTTGGTATATTTAAAGTACTTAACTCTTTTATGTTTAAATAAATAACTATATTTTTCAAACTTGTTTTATGTTCTCTTGAAAGATAACTGGATTAGAGACATAAACACTTATTATGGTTAGAAATAAATTCTAGCAAGTTATAAAATATCTGTTTCAATTTATTTAATTTTCTACCTTATTTCAGTGAAAAAAAAAGTATATATGCCTATTACAGTTTTTGAAGACCATTCAATGAATATAGTATGTATAATGTTTTACAAAGTCACATAATAAAAAAATTCACATTAAAAGAAAGGTCATACTGCCTTCTGAAAAGCATTCAGTATTTTGCTACTGAAATTGAAGCCTGCTAAATTCAAACTCAAGTTTCTTTCTCTTAATTAACTTGGGCCTTTGGCAAAAAATTATTTAACTTTCACACTTCCTCAAGTGCTCTAAACAAAGAGTAAAACAGAATTAAAAGACAAATTAGCAAGTTTAGGGAAAAAGGAGGAAACCAACGTAATGGGACTTAATGACTGAGTTGTACAACCTTGACCAGTGACCCAAATAAATCTGGGGCACATACTTTCCCATCCCAAAGCTATCTGGATAAAGGGAGGCTCATAACCTTCACATTACCCCCACCACGAAACATCATCCTATCACTGAATAACAGAGACAAACACTGACCTAGTTTAGAAGTGCAGATGAAAAAAAAAAAAATGAAAACAGGATACATGGCTACGGCAAGGAAACCATGGTAACTAGAAAAGAGAACTGTTTTGCTTACTTTATTTTGGTCAGAATAATCAGCAAGCTGAGCCTTCAGCTCTGTAATCTCAGCCTCTAGCAGACGGATCACTTCCTCATAATCCATTTCCATTCCGTGGGCCTGTCTCTGTGCAGCTTCGGCAAGATGAAGCCGACTTCGCAGGGCTCTTGTTTCTTCGACCACAGCTTTGGTTTCCTAAATATTTAAAAAATAATGTCACTGAAGAAAAGAATGTAAAAGTAGTAGCAGTTTAAACAAAATATTTTCTTTCTTCTGGAAGTTATAATTCAAAAAATGAATCAATATATTTTTCACATCTCAATTTGAAAACTAATATTCATGTTATTTAATTAAGGTCATGTGTGACCTTACTTTTCCTTGGTTTCTTGGATAACTTTCAGTGTAGACTCTCCAACTTCACACATTTAGGAGAACATTTTGAAAATAAGAGAAGCAGAAGAGAATTGAAAGTGGAAAAGAGAATAAAAAGTGGCTCAAAAGATAAAAAGAGCAAATTTCTACAAAAGTCAAGTAGGTGGTAGGGCTCATGTTCTATGAAGGTTTTTGCAGCTCCATCAGATCCTGCTGAGAGATTTATAGTGTTAAGGGCTGCTCGGTGGTTCAAGCCCCAGGAGCCAAATCTTATTTCTAGACATCAGTCTAAGAGCTACCTCCCCAGTTTGACTTAGGCCAAAAGGCAGAATTCAGTAGCAAAATATACAGCCATTTCCACAGGATGCAATGCTCACCACATTTAGAATAACACTGAAGGAAAGGCATTACTAAAAACCATTTTATACATAATCAACAGAGGCTCAGAGAGGTAACATAACCTATGCAAGGGCAGATACGAGTGCCAGAATTCAAACTCAGCTTTACCTGACTCCAACATTAATGCTCTTTTCACCATTTTACTCCACCACTAGATGACAAAAATGAAAACAAAACTATACACTAGCTGTATTTTTCACCTTAGGAAGTGGATGGTGTGGCCCAAAGCACTTGCACTCTCAAAAATGTGCCTTGGTGTTGGCTCAGTAACCGTTCCCAGGACAGCAATATAATTTAATATTGCACTTGCTATAATGTAAACCATTTCTTTCTTTCTTTTTTTTTTTTTAACTTGATGCAGAAATTGTCTTTCTCTGCAATGGAACTTTCTGCTCCAATTGCGTGGCTAATATTCAACTATGGCTATTTTAATTCTGTGGGAGCTTTTACAGGACACTTGCTTTTGTTTGAGCCTAGGGGAGGGTTAGAAATGTTTTTACTGCAGGACATATTTAAGGGTCACTTTTCCATTCATACATTCAGTAGCTATTAAGTACTTACTGTGTGTGAGTTTCTGTCTCAGGTACTGAAGAGGGAGCACCTAACACAGTACAAAGTCCTCCTTTTGTCTCCCAATACTTATAATCTAGTTTGGGGAGAGGGCAAACTAGAGATAATCAATGAAGATCTCACTGGGAAGACTTTTAATCAGAGGACAGGAGAAAGGATGGAGCTGTGCAGACTTCTGAAAGAAGCGCTTTCTGGGCAGAGAGAGCAGCCTGTGCAGAGGAACTGGGACAGCATTGTGCCTGCATCTTCAGACAACAGCAAGGAAGCCGGGTGGCTGCAGGAGACAGGAAAGGACAGGAAGAAGGGGGCGCAGACATGGGGGTACAGCGGGCACAGTGTCTGGGCAGCGATGGTGCCAGCGTGGAGTTGGCGGATCTTGAGGGCCTTTGTAGGCCGCTGTAAGGACTTTAGTTTTATTCACGGCCAGAGGGAAAGCGACTGGAGGGTTCTGGGCAGAGAAGCGGTAAAAGGACACCTATCTAACTAACACATCAGTCAGTTCAGCCCAGGCAATCAAGGGTTACGTGTCACAACTGGATCACCTTCACAAAAGACTGCACGAATAACAGGTAACGGTCTACTATGTGTCAACAGGGCTCTAAATGTTTTGGATAGATCACCTCAAATAATCTACCCAGTGCTGTGAGAGCGATGTCCATTTTTATCCTCATTTAATAGGCAGGAAATTGGAAAGTTAAGTAGTTTGCTCAGAATCACAAACTTAGTAAGTGGCAGAGCTGGGATTTGAACCCAGGCCGTTTAGTTACAAAGTCCTCAGTCTTGGCTACAGAATATGCTAAAAAACCAAATGGCTTGTAGGTGACAATATCATCAGTGCCCAGCCCTGCATGAGCTTAGGATGTGGTCATTACAACACACTCAAACACATTTGAGGCTGCTACACCGTTCCCCACTTTCCATTCAATCAGGCTAGGAAAAAAATAATACTGTCACTGAAGAGAAAGGGAGGGGCAGAGAATTCACCATAGCAGCAATGAAGAATAACTAATTCGATGATTTGTCTCCTTCACATTTGCTTCATGCAGCCTTTATTCCTCTATAAAAACAGCACTTTTATTTTTGTTCAAAGAACGCTAGTTAATTAAATGAAGAATCTGAATGGAATTTATATAGCCATTATAGTGCACTGATGGTAATACGGTGTGAAATGCAGTCGGGTGGTAAAAGATGCAGAGGTTTTGATGCTGAATAAATTCATGCCATTTCTTTTGTAAATGTATAACTGTCAGGCTGGTAAATGTGACCCCTTAGCAAAGTTCTAGCCCAATTCCCACTGAATGGCTGTTTAAAAGATTAGTGCATTGAAATGACGACTCTTAGAGGAAGCAGTAAAGAAAAGATAGCAGCAGTGTGCCACATTTAGCAATACAGGATCACATAAATCCATTTTTTCTTTTCCTCCTGGGCTTTTTTCTAATAACTGTAAAGACTCCTATGTCAGTAATAATTGAGCCAGAATTTTCCTAATACCTCACCATGAGTCTGAAATCCAATCAGGGGAAATGTGGCAGCCAGTTCACTGATTTACTCTGTGTTAGGTACAGATTAATTCAGTTTAAAAGTTAGAAAATGTTGGATCATTAAATAGCAAGGGAATTCCAAACAAGCATCTACTTCTTCACTGACTACACTAAAGCCTTTGATTGTGTGGATCATAACAATCTGTGGAAAATTCTTAAAGAAATGGGAACACAAGACCACCTTACTTGTCTCCTGAGAAACCTGTATGCAGGGCAAGAAGCAACAGTTAGAACCAGACATGGAATAATGGACTGGCTCAAAACTGGGAAAGGAATACGTCAAGACTATATACTGTCACCCTGCTTATTAACTTATATGCAGAGTACATCATGAGAAATGCCAGGCTGAAAGACTCACAAGCCGGAATCAAGATTGCTGGGAGATATATCAACAACCTTGGATATGCAAGTGATACCACTCTAATGGCAGAAAGCAAAGAGGAACTAGAGTCTCTTGATGAATGTGAAAGAGGAGAGTGAAAAAGCTGGCTTAAAACTCAGCATTCAAAAAACTTAAGATCCTGGCACCCAGTCACATCACTTCATGGCAAATAGATGGGGGAAAAAGTGGAAACTGACAGGTTTGACTTTCTTTGGCTCCAAAATCACTGTGGACGGTGAGTACAGCCACAAAATTAAAAGACGTTTGTTCCTTGGAAGAAAAGCTATGACAAACCTAGACAGCGTATGAAAAAGCAGAGACATCACTTTGCCAACAAATGACCATATAGTCAAAGCTATGGTTTTTCCAGTAGTCATGTACAGATGTGAGAGCTGGACCATAAAGAAGACTGAGCGCCAAAGAATCGATGCACTCGAACTGTGGTGCTAGAGAAGACTCTTGAGAGTCCCTTGGATAGCAAGGAGATCAAATCTGTCAATCCTAAAGGAAATCAACCCTGAATATTCTTTGGAAGGACTGATGCTGAAGCTGAAGCTTCAATACTTTAGCCACCTGATGCAAAGAGTCAACTCATTGGAAAAGATCCTGATGCTGGGAAGGACTAAGGGCAGGAGAAGGGGGTCACAGAGGATGAGATGGTTGGATGGCATCATGGACTCAAAGGACCTGAGTTTGAGCAAATTTTGGGAGATGGTGAAGGACAGGGAAGCCTGGCGTACTGCAGTCCAAGGGGTCACAGAGAGTCAGATACAACTTAGCAACTGAACAACAAAGATGTAGTAGCAAATCAGAAAAACCAACGAAAGCATTATGCATACTAATACTAGGCAGTACAAAGAGATGCACTAAAAGGGAGTCCTAAATTATGAAGGCACATCTCTGACTTAACATTTTTTTAGTGACATTGAGAAAATGACTTCAACTCACACTCTGGTTGTTAAATCAGGATTTTCCACCTTAGAATTTCACAGTGAACCTTCAGGGAAGATCAGACCAAATTCTTCTTTGAAAATATACTTCACACTAACGAAAATCTTTGTAGGCTAAAAGAACTTCGCTATGTGACTGTGTTGAGACAAAGGGCTGAATAAACGGACCTTTGTCAGCAAAGTGATGTCTATGCTTTTTCATATGCAGGCTAGGTTTGTCATAGCTTTTCTTCCAAGGAGCAAGCATCTTTTAATTCTGTCACTGGAATCACTGTCCACAGTGATTTTGGAGCCCAAGAAAATAAAATCTGTCACTGTTTCATTAACATGATATTGAATTAAAAAATGGGCATTAGATATACTTCAGAATCTTAGATACATGTTTGTTGTTGTTTTTTTTTTCATTTTCTGGCTCTGTAATTCTCCAAGCCTCAGTTTTTTCATTTGTATAAGGGTAAATAACAGCATCCACTTTATAAGCTCAAAACAACTCTCACAATAGGATTAAAGAACTACAGCTCTTGCTACACTTTTTCCCTGTTCCTCTTCATTGTTTTCAAATAGACACATAATCACCAATGTGATGAGAGAGCTAGACTGGATGAAATGACTGAGGCACTCAAGTAGTTCTTTGGAAGTAAAACATGCACATGGCTTTTTAAATGTTGCAACAGTTATGTAAAACCTTCCCTTCTCTAGTTGTGAGTTTTAACGGCTCCCCAAAGTAGAAGGAAAAAGTGCTAACTGCAGTTGCTTATTTGTAATGAGGTAGCACATTCACATCACTAAACTGAGAAGTTCTGTAATTTTTAAGCTAATCAGTAAATCTTTCACAATGTCAATTGCTGACAGAAGAAAAAGGAGGCCTTCAAGAGATATATGTTTTAGTGTAATGTAACTTATGCTACCAAGCCCAAAAGAATACTTCTCTTATCAGCTTCCTACATCCACTCATTGGAAAACCCTTCTTGGTCTTGGTCCCATTACAGCCTATGAAAAAGACTAAGGGTTACTGCAGAAAGAGGGATGTTGAAGGAAAAATGTTTAAAAGCAAGCTATATTTAGTTTCCTTAACTTAGGTATTGATTTTATTAAAATATGCTTAATGTTCCTCTTAAGGGATGATCTCAAATAATTTGCTAGTGGTTCACAAAAGGTATCTACAACTCATCCCTTAATCATGACATTCTTGGAGGAGAAAATGAATTCACAGAACTTTATGTAAGTCTCCGATGTGTGTTCTTTCCTTTCCTTTCGCCTTCTCTGGGTGTACATCCATCCCTCTCTTCCACCTCCATACCTAACCAGTTATCTGGCACTGTGAATTCTTCACTGATGATGTGTTTGCACCATTCCTTAATTCACGTCTTTAACACCTCACACATAGGTGCATACTGCATACTCTGTTCTTCACTACAATGTACTCTGCATACTTCTGAAGGATCAATTTTCCTGAAATATTGCCTAGGAAACAAACCTAGATAAAATGTTGCTAAGTACATGGTACATGATAAATATATTCTCAATCTCTACACGTCAAGGTTCTCCACTATTTGTTCCAAATCAGTCTTTCTAGTTTTAGCACACTGACTCTCTTATAGATTAACATATCCAAGTGCATTCACTTACCAATTTCCCAGACTAAACTCTCTCACCTCCAAGATACTTTTGAGCACATTATTCCTTCCACTAGGTGAATATATTTTTCCTCCTTTTTTCCCTTCATCCCGCTGCCATCTATTCTTCAAAATCTACTTTAGATTTTATCTTTTCTCATCTTTCCAGACCACTTAAGCTTAAAATGGTCTTAGTTGTGGAGTGGGTTTTTCTCTAGTTGCGGCAAGAGTGGGCTACTCCCCCGCTGTGGTGCATGGGTTCTCCCCGCTGCAATGGGTTCTCCTGGTGCGGAGCATGGGCTCCAGGGCGCGCAGGCTTCAGCTGTGGTACATGGGCTCAGCAGTTGTGGCTCCTGGGCTCCAGAGCACAGGCTCAGCAGTTGTGGCACACAGGCTTCATTGCTCCATGGCATTGAAACTTCCTGGGGCAGGGATCAAACCCGTGTCTGCTGCATTGGCAGGCAGATTCTTCACTTCTGAGCCACCAGGGAAGTCCTCCCCTCCTTTTATCCTTACGATATCTGTTGTCTGTAATTATTCCACAGGCTACTTAGCATTTTCTACTGCTCTGTTAAACTGTCACGAAAATAATATTTTACTCCCAAACTTTCCAATGTCAAAAGATCCTGACTGACGAAAGTAGAGCACAAGTTGTCTGAGAGTAAAACCCTATTTAATATTAACAGGTCCTCCATTCAACATAAATATGGCATGTAACTGAGTTGACAAATAGTGAAAATAACTATTTTGCTTTTCATATATAATTGCCTTATAGAATTTTATTAGGTATGAAGCTTTCATAAGAAGGTTTCAATTTTATAGCAATATTAGTAGAATTGTATTTCATTTAAATAATTACAATAACAACCATAAGTCATGCTATGAAAAATAGCACATAATGAAAAGCAAATCATTTCAGCATGCTCTCTTTATACAGGAATTAAAACAAAATCCTTTTATAGTATCTATCAAGTAAATGAAATTACATCTAAACCATGTGGAATGAATACCAAGGTCAGAAAAGGACAGATAGTTACACTTTAGTGTGCTTGACAATTTTATTTCTTGGTTTCTCATTAAATAGATTTAAAAATTATGTACACTAAGTTTATATTTCCCTAAAATTTATAATTTTCCATCATAAGTTAATATAATGAATACATGCTCTCAAGGACTATATAATCTAGAAAGTCCTGTCCAATCCTATCCAAATCCTTGATTCCATGATTCATGTGGTGACACTCCTTTCTAAGTGTGAAAAATGATAGATATTTGTAAGCCCAACAAATATGATTTTATTTAGTTTGTATGAAAAAGAAAAATCCTCACTTTGCAAAGAAGACTTGGTTAAGCTTTCTGGAGAAAAAGCAGGCCAATCAAATTATAATTAGCTCTAATTAACCCTCCCAAGAGCTGTCAACTTCTTTACCTGCAGATGCCTCATCCTCCAAAAGGTGCAAAATTGAATTCTGCCTCTGAACATCAAAGAAAATCAAAGAAACAATGTTTAATCTCTGTCTATAAACAGAAGTCCCTAATCAAAGACAGACACACAAGTACATCTATCTAATAAATTTTACCCTGTGAACTTTGTTCACAATATAAATATTAATTAGTTAAAATACTGTTTTGACAATATACTTAACCCTGAACATGTATTTTCTGGTTTAGTGAGATTTGACATAAAAGAAAACTATTATCCTACTTCTCCAATCCTGGTTACAAGTGTACCAAAAGAAGACATTTATAGTATTGGAAATTTCTTTAATAATCAGAATTTAAATCCTGTTCGGTGAAACCTAGTATCACTCAGAGGCTACTTTTCCAGTTGTCAAATGTTTAAAATTCATCTGAAGTTTGGGGTTTAAGAATAGAAATGTATTCCTTCCAAATTAACCTTTAGAGAATTCAGTTAGGATCAAAATTTTATCAAATTTTGTTTGTTTTGATGGAACCTGACCAAGAATTCCAAATTTGAATCTAGCTATAGTAAGATCTGAGGATTCCTGGGGAGCTCAGTGGGTAAAGACTCCGCCTGCAATGCAAGAGACCCTGGTTCAATTCCTGGGTCAGGGAGATCCCCTGGAGAAGGGGTAGGCTTCCCACTCTAGTATTCATAGGCTTCCCTGGTGGCTCAGACAGGAAAGAGACTGCCTGTAACACAGGAGATCTGAGTTCGATCCCTGGGTTGGGAAGATATGATGGAGGAGGGCATGGCAACCCAATCCAGTATTCTTGCTTGGAGAATCCCTATGGACAAAGGAACCTGGCAGGCTACAGTCCTAAGGGTCACAAAGAGTCAGATACCACTGAGCGACTAAGCACAGCACAGCACAGCACATAATAAGATCTAAATAATAAGCAAGATTCTTAAATTCATTTAGAAGAAAAAAGCCAGTGAGAACTGATAAGCAAATACTGAAAAAACAACGACAGTAAGAAGGAAAAACAAAACACAAACAAATAAGGTGGGACATGGCCCAAGAATTTGAGGTATATATAAAATTTAAAAATTGGTACTAGCCAAAGAAGAGTTAGATAAAACATTCATCCACCCAATATTTATTGACGAAGCTACTGGAAAAATTAGATAGCCCCAAACTGACCCCTAGATTATATGAGAATTTAATTTATGGTAGTGGAAAGTGAAAGTATTAGTTGCTCAGTCGTGTCCGACTCTTTGTGACTCAATGGACTGTAACTCGCCAGGCTTCTCCATCCATGGGATTTTCCAGGCAAGAATACTGGAGTGGGTTGTCATTTCCTTCTCCAGGGGATCTTCCTGACCCAGGGATGGAACCTGAGTCTCCTGCATCACAGGCAGATTCTTTACCACTAAGCCACCAGGGATGCCCCATGGTAGTGGGTATACCACATAAAAATAAACGGTGCAGCAAAAAGCTATTTGGAAAATAAAGTAGAAAGTGTAGATCCTCATCTCATATCCTATACAACACAGAGTAATTTCTTAGATGAGCTAAACAAAGAAACAGGAAAGAAATAGGACAGAAATAGGAAGAAAACTAGCAAAGAGGTATCCAAAATTGCTAGGAATAAAATTTTTAAGTAGTTATGTATGGATGTGAGAGTTGGACTACAAAGAAAGCTGAGTGCCAAAGAATTGATGCTTTTGAACCATGGTATTGGAGAAGACACTTGAGACTCCCTTGGACTGCAAGGAGATCCAACCAGTCCATCCTAAAGATCAGTCCTGGGTGGGTGTTCATTGGAAGGACTGATATTGAAGCTGAAACTCCAATACTTTGGCTACCTGATGCAAAGAACTGACTCATTTGAAAAGACCCTGATGCTGGGAGGGATTGGGGGCAGGAGGAGAAGGGGACAACAGAGGATGACATGGTTAGATGGCATCACCGACTCAATGGACATGAGTCTAGGTAAACTCCAGGAGTTGGTGATGGACAGGGAGGCCTGGCGTGCTGTAGTCCATGGGGTCACAAAAAGTCGGACACGACTGAGCGACTGAACTGAAAATTTTTAAAGTTAAAAGAAAATGGAGAACTCACAAAGAAAAAGAGACTTGACAACACATTAACCACCTATGTTTAAAAACTTTAAAAAAATTAGAAAGACACAGTTTGTATATAGAGGAAAACAAGTGAAATGAGATTGAGAGTTAAATGTTTTAATTCATAGTATAAATTAATGCATATTTTCTAGTTTTATCAAAATTAATTTTCTAGTTTTAGCCACAGATTTGATAGAAATAAGGTTAATACCTACAATGTGGAGATCTTACAAAATGATGTGGGAAAGCTGGGAAACAGTTATTAAGAACAGAAGTGAAGAAGAAAAAGCAAGAGTGGGAAGGGGATGCAAAGGAAATATAAGGTGCATATATGGTCACAAGAAATATATCAGGAAACCAGATGCCTTGGATATGAAGAACTGTGATGCAATTCACAATTTAATTTGAAACTCATGGTCTTAGACAATTTTTGGTATATCTAACATGGATGACATTGAATCAAAGTACATACAATATTTTCAAATAGGGTGATTTATTTATGTAGGGCTAGGCAGGACTAGAGAAATCTTACTTTTAATTCTAAAATAGTTTGTGAATAAATCATTTAACACAGTGTCATGAGTCCCATAACAAAGTTAAGAGTAACGAAAGTGTTTCTCACATGTTAAACTGCCAAGATAGGAGTTTTATGGTATCAACTGCCTTATCACTACTTCCTCCTTGAGTAAAATTTACTAGTTTGTCAGCCAAGTTAACATATATTGCTCTCACTCTGTGTTAAGAAACATAAAATGTTTGGCATCTGCCTAGATGTTTGAAATATGCCCTGGAAAGGTGCTCTCTTAGCAACTGACTTATGGAATGTTACAGATTTGTAATTCCTTGTTTTTGGTTAAATAAGGAAAATTATAGGCAGCATACCTACTTTGGTGTACAATCATGCCTCTGACAACTCACTACCTCTAGGGCACTTATTCTGAAGGGCTTTCTAGAGAGTGATGATTTTGCTCTGTTTTTCATTTTTCTTACTAGACTGAGAGCTCCTTGAAGAGATTAGGTCTAGCTTTCACACTACATTCACATAAAATGAGAATTAAATAAAAGAAGCTTAAACATTTCCCTCGCCAAGTGGCCCTTATAAGTTACTGCAGGCATGTGTAAAAAGACTGAGGAAAGAATGGTGAGTGTGGTCCCTGAATAGCCAGGATAAAAGTGACTCATGGTACAGAAACCAGAATCCTAACACCAGTTCTGATTAAGCCAACTGATACAGAAAATACTGTAATCAAATTGAACTGAAAGGTTTCTATGAACAAGAGCACTTCCCTCCCACATTTCTCTTAACACTGAAAATTCTGGGAGTCTGTTTAATTTAACACAATTAAAATGATTCTACAGTATCTATAGGGTAGTAAACTTTCTCTCAGATTTCTTAAAATACTAAGAACTTTTCTACATTATAAAGAAACAACTATCTGGGTATTTGGAATATACACCTTTGTTTAAAGCTTGTTTAAAATGCTATATTCATTACCATCTTTCTAAATTCCATATACATGCGTTGGTATACTGTATTGGTGTTTATCTTTCTGGCTTACTTCACTCTGTATAATGGGCTCCAGTTTCATCCATCTCATTAGAACTGATTCAAATGTATTCTGTTTAATGGCTGAGTAATATTCCCTTGTGTATATGTACCACAGCTTTCTTATTCATTCGTCTGCTGATGGGCATCTAGGTTGCTTCCATGTCCTGGCTATTATAAACAGGGCTGCGATGAACACTGGGGTACATGTATCTCTTTCAGTTCTGGTTTCCTCGGTGTGTATGCCCAGGAGTCAATGTATGGCAAAAACCACTACAATATTGTAAAGTAATTAGCTTCCAACTAATAAAAATAAATGAAAAAAAATGCTATATTCACTTTCAGTGAATCACTAACTATGGCTGATGTCTGCAAACAGTAATGCCAACTGGGCTGTTTTTGTGTTCCTTTTCCAAGCAAGCTGTCTTTAACTTAGGCAGTTTCTTGGGGAAACTCTAACACTGGACACAGGTCATTTTTTGATTCTCATTAAGGGAATTAAAGTTGAAAAATAAATTCAAAGTTTATTTAATATGTTTTTCCACTCAGATTGCTATCATTGTCAGTTCAGTTGCTCAGTTGTGTCTGACTCTTTGTGACCCCATGGACTGCAGCACACCCGGCTTCCCTGTCCATCACCAGCTCCTGGAGCTTGCTAAAACTCATGTCCATCAAGTCTCTGATGCCATCGAAGCATCTCATTCTCTGTCATCCCCTTCTCCTCCCGCCTTCAATCTTTCCCAGCATCAGAGTCTTTTCCAATCAGTCAGTTCTTCCCATCAGGTGGCCAAAGTATTGGAGCTTCAGCTTCAATATCAGTCCACCCAATGAATATTCAGGACTGATTTCCTTTAGGATTGACTGGCGGATCTCCTTGCAGTCCAAGGGACTCTCAAGAGTCTTCTCCAACACACAGTTCAAAAGCATCAATTTTTCAGTGCTCAGCTTTCTTGATAGTCCAACTCTCACATCCACACATGACTACTGGAAAAACCATAGCTTTGACAAGATGGACCTTTGTCGGCAAAGTAATGTCTCTGCTTTTTAATATGCTGTCTAGGTTTGACATAGCTTTTCTTCCAAGGAGCAAACATCTTTTAATTTCATGGTTGCAGTCACCATCTGCACTGATTTTGGGGCCCAAGAAAAGAAAGTCTGTCACTGTTTCCATTGCTTCCCCATCTATTTGCCATGAAGTGATAGAACCGGATGCCATGATCTTAAGTTTTTTGAATGTTGAATTTTAAGCTAGCTTTTCTGTTCTCCTCTTTCACTTTCATCAAGAGGCTCTTTAGTTCCTCTTCACTTTCTGCCATTAGGGTGGTATCATCTGCATATGTGAGGTTATTGATATTTCTCCCAGCAATCTTGATTCCAGCTTGTGCTTCATCCAGCCTGGCATTTTGCATGATGTGCTCTGTTTGTAAGTTACATAAGCATGGTGACAGTATACAGCCTTGAAGTACCCCTTTTCCTATTTGGAACAGTCTGTTGTTACATGTCCAGTTCTAACTGTTGCTTACTGACCTGCATACAGGTTTCTCAGGAGGCAGGTCAGGTGGTCTAGTATTCCCATCTTTTTCAGAATTTTCCACCGTTTGCTGTGATCTACAGAGTCAAAGGTTTTAGCATAGCCAATAAAGCAGTAGATGTTTTTCTGGAACTCTCTTGCTTTTTCTATCATCCAACGGATGTTGGCAATTTGATCTTTGGTTCCTCTGCCTTTTCTAAATTCAGCTTGAACATCTGGAAGTTCATGGTTCACGTACAGTTGAAGCCCGGCTCGGATAATTTTGAGCACTACTTTGCTAGTGTGTGTGTACTTTTGCCCTTATGGCAGAAAGTGAGGAGGAACTAAAAAGCCTCTTGATGAAAGTGAAAGCAGAGAGTGAAAAAGTTGGCTTAAAGCTTAACATTCAGAAAACTAAGATCATGGCATCTGGTCCCATCACCTCATGGGAAATAGATGGGCAAACAGTGGAAAAACAGTGTCAGACTTTATTTTTTTGGGCTCCAAAATCACTGCAGATGGTGACTTCAGCCATGAAATTAAAAGACACTTACTCCTTGGAAGGAAAGTTATGACCAACCTAGACAGCATATTAAAAAGCAGAGACATTACTTTGCCAACAAAGGTCTGTCTGGTCAAGGCTATGGTTTGTCCAGTGGTCATGTGTGGATGTGAGAGTTGGACTGTGAAGAAAGCTGAGCGCCGAAAAATTGATGCTTTTGAACTGTGGTGTTGGAGAAGACTCTTGAGAGTCCCTTGGACTGCAAGGAGATCCAACCAGTCCACCCTAAAGGAGATCAGTCCTGGGTGTTCACTGGAAGGACTAATGCTGAAGCTGAAACTCCAATACTTTGGCCACCTGATGCGAAGAGTTGACTCATTGGAAAAGACTCTGATGCTGGGAGGCACTGGCGGCAGGAGGAGAAGGGGACGACAGAGGATGAGATGGCTGGATGGCATCACCGACTCAATGGGCATGAGTCTGAGTAAACTCCAGGAGTTTGTGATGGACAGGAAGGCCTGGCATGCTGCGATTCATGGGGTTGCAAAGAGTTGGACACGACTGAGGGACTGAACTGAATTGAACTTGCTAGTGTGTGAGATGAGTGCAATTGTGTGGTAGTTTGAACATTCTTTTGCGTTGCCCTTCTTTGGAACTGTAAAGAAAACTGACCTTTTATAGTCCCTGGCCACTGCTGAATTTTCCAAATTTGCTGGCATATTGAGTGCAACACTATCATAGCATCATCTTCTAGGATTTGAAATAGCTCAGCTGGAATTCCATCACCTCCACTACCTTTGTTCGTAGTGATGCTTCCTAAGGCCCACTTGACTTCACATTCCAGATGTCTGGCTCTAGGTGAGTGATCTCATCATCATGCTTATCTGGGCTATCATTGTCGGAGATACATAATTTCTTTTCTCAAAGAGGATGCTTTTTTGCTTGTTTTATTTGCTTATTAAAAATAATTTTAAGGTCACTGCAGATTACATATAGTTGTAAGAAATACAATAGAGAGGTTTCCTGTACTTTTAACTCAGTCGTGTCCAATGGTGATATCTTGCATTAAAATAGTAGAACATCAGAGTCAGGAAATTTCATTGATACAATTCACCAACCTTAATCAGATTTGACCAGTTTTATATTCATTAAGGAATAAAAAGAAACAACTGATACAGAAAACAACCTATATGGGACCCAGGGGAATTATGTTGAGTGAAAAAAGCCAATCCTCAACAGTTAAATACTATATGATAACATTTATGTAACATGCTTGGAAAGATAAAGTTATAGAGAACTGATCAGTGGTTGCTAGGTGTTAAGAGATGGGGTGTGGATGGAGGTGGCTGAGACTATATAAGCAGGAGGGATCCTTGGTAGAAAATATAGGTTGACATTCTGAGGATACAAGTGACCATTTGAAATGGGAATACAGGAACATTTTATTACAGTTCCCTTTCAGAATAGAAAAAAAGTGACAAATATATGTAGTTTTCTTCTGTTTTCCCTCTAAAGATGAGATTGACATCTTGGAATATCTGTTAGTAAAAAGTTCAGATCACTAGAGAAGAATAAAAAGGGCATAAGAACTCACATCAATTCTAAAAGTTAGAGGCTTTAATGTTACTTTAATAAATGTACAAAATTAACAAATCTCCCAAGTATGAAAATGTGAATATTCTTTAGTAATCACATATTGTTGTTCCTTGAAGAGATATATTTAATTGCTGCTTAACCCATAAACCAAGACAGCTCAGACACCAGCTGTTCCAACTGTATCTAAGGTCATGTGCAACTGCCCACAGAGAGTCCTGTGCAGACCTAACTTCAGGTTTCAGCCTCAGGACTTCACACCCTCCTCAGACGTTCCACCCAATCTTTGCACAGGTGAGGTCAACTACAACCGGGCTTATCTGAACTTGGAGAAGTTGCCAAATGAACAATTTCCTCTGTTTCTTTAGGGCAAGGACTGGTTTAGACAAGCTAAATATTTTGGCTTTGGACTGTTCACCAATTCATTGCTGCCCCAGGTCATAACAGTACGCTGAAAGAAACTTTAAAAACAACTTGTGTGAGACCAAGTTTTAGAAAGATCTTCATCAAAAGAAGTTGCTAGAAAAATGGCCCATGCCTGTTAAAAGTTGTTAGAACTTGAAGAAAAAATAACAAGCAGTACACATAATTTCATGGGAAATTGTGTTCATGATTTTAAACAGTAAGGTTGGATTATTCTGTAAGGCATGAAAACTCATAAAATATACTTCGATTTTGGAGAATACTATGAACAGTTCTTTACAAAACAGTATTCTGGTAGCCATCCCTGGTTGAAAAAAATACAAAGGTGCCTGATTCTTCCAGTGGAAAAGGATCCTTTCACAGCATGTTCTTTCATCCTTTTATTTCTCTCTTCCCTTGCTCTCCCTTTCCCCCATTCTAGCTGTCTTCCTGTGTTCAGTTCCTCAATGCTTTTTTCTTGGGCTATTACACTAAATAAAGGTAAATTAATTTCTATAATTTAAATAGCTATTGTAAATTAAAAAGGGGAGATTACTCCACTTTTAGAATCAGGTCTCACAATAATTCAAGCAAAAGTTTTAAGTAAGCAAAGGTTATCAAACGGTGTTTTCTTTCCCTTTGGAATTAACTGAAAACCAGAATTGTAAAATAAATAGAAAATCAATCTTCTGGTATTTTAACAATTAGGTTACTTATGTATTTAAAGGTTGTATATGGTGAAATTATTAGTACTGTACTGGTTTCACATTAAGATCTTCAAAAGGATACTTAAAAGACGGGAAGAAACTTTGCCAAATTTTATACAATTCAAATTTCTGGCTTTTAAAAGTTTTTAAGAAAAGAGTTAATAAAAATTACTTTCTATTTATAATTATTAAAGACATGCTCATTGTGAAAAAAGACATTAATCTTTAGAAAAGTGGAGTAGTATTTTTTAAAACACAGAAACTCTTTCATTAACAGTAAGTCAGAAATCCCCTTAAAGAGAATAATAACATTTCACATACTTAAGAGAAGATGAATGGTATACAAGGTCAATTAAATAAAAAAATGTAAAGTTTTAGTGTTGATTTTGGGTCACATATTTTTATTGCAAGTGCATGTTTCTGAAATGAATAGTTCTCTCAGTATGAGAACATGTGTTTGTATACACAGACACACACATATATATGTTTTAAGTTATTTTTGCTAAAACTAGAGAATATGCATTAATCTATACTACAAATTAAAACATTTTAACTCTCAATCTCATTTCTCCTGTTTTGTAAATTGCATTATTACAGACTCTCAATCACCAAATTACAAAGCCTTGATTGCTTTTTCTGATTATTACTGCACATGCTATCCCTGTTAAGTCTGGATGACTTTACCCTCATGGTATCTCTCACACAGATGGCTCTGGTATACTTGGTATAACTCTATGCCCACTACCTGATTAAACCCTCCGTTGCTTGTCATTTGGACATGCACTTCTCAAGTTTTAAGGTACATTACAGATCATCCGAGGACTTGTTAAATGCAGATTGTTTCAGTAGGTCTGGGGTAAGACTTGAGACCTTGGATTTCTAAGTTTCAGGTGTTCCGACCCTGCTGGTCCTTGACTACCCTTTGAATAGGAAGGATGCAGAGTTATGGATCTGCCCTGTCCAATGTGGTGGTCACTACCTATATGTGGCTATTGAGCCCTTGAAATATAGCTGAGTTGACTGAAGAACTGAACTTTTCATTTAATTTTCATCAGTTTGCATTTAAGTTTAAAATCTTAATAAGCATAAAATATTTTTCCATTACACAAAAATTTATTATTTTGGTAGAATTATATTGCACTTTTATCATTGTATCATTTAAGACATTAGTGTTGAATTGTAGTGCTTGTGTCAGGCATGTGAAGCAGTTGAGTTGTATACATAAACAACTAATCTGGTGACTGTCAATGAATTAAACAATTTCAAAAATTTTTTTTACACAATAGTGTTCTTATCTGAATATTTTATGTAGACAGCATGAGTTATAATAATACTTGTATAAATCATGATGGGTAATTAAATGAAAATACTTATTTTTATTAGACTATAGTTAAATTATTTATACTTAAAAAAGTAGGTATGGAATAAAGATAGACAACTCAAATTACTCCTATGTGGAAGAAGTACTTATTGAAGATTCCTTTATGGTTGTCCAACTTTTTTATGATTCTAAAATTATATAGTTTTAAATGCTCTAAAAAAAAATAAAAAAAAGTAGGTATGGAGAAATTTTTTTTAAATGACATTACTGATGCAGAATAAGATGAATTAGCCAGTAATACAAAAAAAAAAAAAGACTAGAGGAAAATTTTATGATGAATGCAATTGCAATTTACAAAGCTGTTTGTAGTATAAAGTTTTTTTAACCATATGAAAAGTGAGCAATTGAGAGATTGTTTGCAAATGTGTGATGGGCTTGTTAAACAGCTTTCTCCTGAACTTCCCTGGTGGTCCAGTGGTTAAGAATCTGCCAGCTATTTTGACAATATTGATTCTTCCAATCCATGAACACGGTATATGTCTCCATCTGTTTGTGTCCTCTTTGATTTCTTTCATCAGTGTTTTATAGTTTTCTATGTATAGGTCTTTTGTTTCTTTAGGTAGATATACTCCTAAGTATTTTATTCTTTTTGTTGCAATGGTGAATGGTACTGTTTCCTTAATTTCTCTTTCTGTTTTTTCATTGTTAGTATATAGGAATGCAAGGGATTTCTGTGTGTTAATTTTATATCCTGCAACTTTACTATATTCATTGATTAGCTCTAGTAATTTTCTGGTAGAGTCTTTAGGGTTTTCTGTGTAGAGGATCATGTCATCTGCAAACAGAGAGAGTTTCACTTCTTCTTTTCCTATCTGGATTCCTTTTACTTCTTTTTCTGCTCTGATTGCTGTGGCCAAAACTTCCAAAACTATGTTGAATAGTAGTGGTGAGAGTGGGTACCCTTTTCTTGTTCCTGATTTTAGGGGAAATGCTTTCAATTTTTCACCATTGAGGGTAATGCTTGCTGTGGGTTTGTCATATATAGCTTTTATTATGTTGAGTTTGTTCCTTCTATTCCTGCTTTCTGGAGAGTTTTAATCACAAATGGATGTTGAATTTTGTCAAAGGCTTTTTCTGCATCTACTGAGATAATCATATGGTTTTTATCTTTCAATTTGTTAATGTGGTGTATTACATTGATTGATTTGTGGATATTAAAGAATCCTTGCATTCTTGGGATAAAGCAATCCCTATCAAGCTATCAACGGTATTTTTCACAGAACTAGAACAAGTAATTTCACAATTTGTATGGAAATACAAAAACCCTCAAATAGCCAAAGCAATCTTGAGAAAGAAGAATGGAACTGGAGGAATCAACCTGTCTGACTTCAGACTCTACTACAAAGCCACAGTCATCAAGACAGTATGGTACTGGCACAAAGACAGAAATACAGATAAATGGAACAGAATAGAAAGCCCAGAGATAAATCCACGAACCTATGGACACCTTATCTTCAACAAAGGAGGCAAGATTATACAATGGAAAAAAGACAACCTCTTTAACAAGTGGTGCTGGGAAAACTAGTCAACCACTTGTAAAAGAATGAAACTAGAACACTTTCTAACACCACACAAAAATAAACTCAAAATGGATTAAAGATCTAAATGTAAGACCAGAAACTATAAAACTCCTAGAGGAGAACATAGGCAAAACACTCTCCGACATAAATCACAGCAAGATCCTCTATGACCCACCTCCCAGAATATTGGAAATAAAAGCAAAAATAAACAAATGGGACCTAATTAAACTTAAAAGCTTTTGCACAACAAAGGAAACTATAAGCAAGGTGAAAAGACAGCCCTCAGATTGGGAGAAAATAATAGCAAACGAAGAAACAGACAAAGGATTAATCTCAAAAATATACAAGCAACTCCTGCAGCTCAATTCCAGAAAAATAAATGACCCAATCAAAAAATGGGCCAAAGAACTAAACAGACATTTCTCCAAAGAAGACATACAGATGGCTAACAAACACATGAAAAGATGCTCAACATCACTCATTATCAGAGAAATGCAAATCAAAACCACAATGAGGTACCATTACACGCCAGTCAGGATGGCTGCTATCCAAAAGTCTACAAGCAATAAATGTTGGAGAGGGTGTGGAGAAAAGGGAACCCTCTTACACTGTTGGTGGGAATGCAAACTAGTACAGCTGCTATGGAGAACAATGTGGAGATTTCTTAAAAAACTGGAAATAGAACTGCCATATGACCCGGCAATCCCACTTCTGGGCATACACACCAAGGAAACCAGATCTGAAAGAGACACGTGTACCCCAATGTCGCAGCACTGTTTATAATAGCCAGGACATGGAAGCAACCTAGATGCCCATCAGCAGATGAATGGATAAGGAAGCTGTGGTACACATACACAATGGAATATTACTCAGCCATTAAAAAGAATTCATTTGAATCAGTTCTAATGAGATGGACGAAACTGGAGCCCACTATACAGAGTGAAGTAAGCCAGAAAGATAAAGGCCAATACAGTATACTAATGCATATCTATGGAATTTAGAAAGATGGTAATGATAACCCTATATGCAAAACAGAAAAAGAGACACAGATGAACAGAACAAACTTTTGAACTCTTTGGGAGAAGGCAAAGGTGGGATGTTTCGAGAGAACAGCATCGAAACATGTATATTATCAAGAGTGAAACAGATCACCAGCCCAGGTTGGATGCATGAGACAAGTGCTCGGGCCTGGTGCACTGGGAAGACCCAGAGGGATCGGGTAGAGAGGGAGGTGGGAGGTGGGAGGGGGGATCGGGATGGGAAATACATGTAAATCCATGGCTGATTCATGTCAATGTATGGCAAAAACCACTACAGTATTGTAAAGTAATTAGCCTCCAACTAATAAAAATAAATGGAAAAAAAAATTAAAAAAAAAAATAAATAAAAAAAAAGAATCTGCCAGCTAAAGCAGGGAACACAGGTTGGATCCGTGTTTGGGAAGATCCCACATGCCGGGGAGTAACTATAGCCAAGAGACACAACCAGTGAGTCTGCTCTCAAGGCTGCCAGCTGCAGCGACAGAGCCTGGGCGCCTTAGAGCCCATGCTCCACAACCAGAGAAGAGGCGGCAATGAGAGCACCAACGAGGAACGGAAGAGAAGCCCTGCTCCCTCAACTAGAGAGCGCCTGAGCGTTGCAATGAAGACCCAGAGCAGCCGAAAATAAAAATAAATAAATAAATAAAAAGTTTTCTCCTAACGGTCAAGTAAGAACTAATGAAATCAGTTACTTGAAATCAGAAGTAAATGTTCAACATTTGTTAATTTTGACCAGCTCGGTTGGCTTTTTTGCATAAAAGAGTAAACCATTTCTAAATCAATATGGTAATTTTGCCTTGACAGAATAGAAGAAATGTTTTATAAAAATGAAAGACCTTCAATTATTTCACACATGTTCACAGAATACAAGACATTTCTAACAATATCAATGATCAAATGATTCAAAATTTGAAAAACTACAAGTACTTTACTTCAGCTTTAGATGAGCCATGTGATATGAGATAATATTAAATGCATACTTCAGCCAGGTATTGTCGCTTTTTCTTTTTTTGGCTGCTCTATACAGCTTGCAGGATCTTCCCAGACCAGGGATCAAACTTGAGTCCCCACAGTGAAGACACAAGTCTTAACCACTGGATCACCAGTGAATTCCCAAGGAAGTACTGTCTTAAAGGACTTCCAAATTCACATAAGGTTGTCAATCTACAGCCTAAAAAATTCAGACTCATGGCATAGACATTTTAACCTTTACATGTGTCACATGAAGACTTTCAGTTGGATAATGAAGAAAAGTTTGAAAAGCTTTTTTTTTTTTTCTTTTTTTTTATCGTAATAGAAGATGCTCCAGCTATGCTGGATCAAAATTTCTGATTTGTTGACATTTTCAAACAAGACTGTTTTCTTCATTGTTTCATGCCATTGTAGGATTTTGAAAATTTCTGTCTCAGTTCTTGAAGCTGACCATATGAAAAACACCATGGACACAGTTGTTAACCTTGTTTAACGTATATGTGCAAATTTGATGACTCGTCACTAGTTTAAAAGACAGTGACTTTAAAGATCCTCTGCTCTTTGCTAGGGCTACTTAGCTGAGTTGTGGAAGAGCTTAATAAAGACTTACTGTATTTTTAACTTCAGTTGAAAATTTTCTTAAGTGATTGGTTGCCTAATACTTAACAATTAAAGACAAAAAATGGAAGTGTGATTTACGTTTTATTATCTATATTACACTGTACACGAATGAGCTAAACTTGAAGCTCCAAGAAACGAGAACGCTTATTTGTGAAGCTAGACAAGTGTAAGAATTTATACTGATACTGAAAATTTTCAAATATGTAAGTCAGTAATAATGATTTACCTATTATCTAACACCAATCATTATGTAGATTTTATTACTGATAATATGTAGATTAGGCTCAAAAACCTTAAAAATTTTGACATCTGCTTAGTTGATATTGATAAATTTACAGTTGCTTTCAGTATATGCAATACTCCTTTGAAATTGATGGTAATTAGAATTAGTGACATACTTAACTTGAAAAGATGTAGTTTTGAAGTGATTTTGCTTTAAAGATTGAATCTTCTAAAAACATGAAAAAATTTTGCCAATATGGACATAAATATTAAAAGAAAAAGATTTGTGGTATTCATTTCAGTTACTGCAAACTTTTTAACTTTATTTGGAACATTTGGGTATATGAATCTACTTTTTAACTATAAATGCTGTTAAACAAAATCACAGCAGTTATTTCCAATGAAAATTTAGTGCATGCATTAAGATACACTTTAAGTGTAAAGTAACATTGGACTTCAAAAATACAGTACGAGAAAAGAATGTAAAAATGTCTAATGAATTTTTAGCACTTTTTCATGATAAAATGACCATATTTTAGACATATTAGACTAAAAATATATCTAAGATAATTTTGTTTGCTTCCATGCTTTTAAAAAATGTGGTTACTAGAAAACAGACAAGGCATAGTTGGTTTCCAACATATTTCTATTAGAAAGTGCAAGTCTAGACTTTTATAAAAGTCTCTTCTCTGTTACTCAATTATTTCCAAATCTGTTGTTAGGTTAACTTTCTCGAAGTATAGATATTCTTCTTTCACCATTCTTCATCCATCCATTCACCAAATATTTACTGAATACCTGCTCTATGTCAGTGATGGTTCCAAGGTAAATTAGAGAACACATGAAAGACAGCTGCCCTCCTCATGAAGCTTACCCTCTAGTTGGTGGATACAGACAGAGGATACAAGTTTAACAGGTAAATAATACACAAGAAAGCAATCAGGAATGCCAAAAAACTTATCCACCAACAGTGAGAGCTGGAGCGTTAGTGGGGCAATGATGCAGGGAGGTAGAGGGGTTGGAGAACAAGGAGGGTAGGTGGGGGAAAGTAGTAAACGATAGGGTCATTGAGGAAAAGGGGTGTGGGGGTGGGGGTAGGATGGCAGACCAGGGAGGACAGGCTTTGTAGGATTTGGGCTTTCACTCTGAGATGTAAAGTTATACAGGTTCTAACAAGTTTTAAAAGGCTATTTCTGGCTGCTATGTTCAGATTAGACTGTATGGGGGTGGGGCAAGGGTAAAAGCTGGGTGATCTGGTAGGAAGTATAGTTTCAACAGACAGGAGATGATGCTGGCTGAGACCAGTGATGCAAGTGATAAAATGTAGCAAAACTGCAGTTTTTAAACAGGAGGGCCAACAAGTTAGATGTAGAGTGTGAAGGAAAGAGAAGTCAGATTATAGATGGAACAAGTTGATCTTTCTTTTCCTCTTGTCAAATACCTTCAGTGGCAATCCACTGTCTAAAATTTTAGACTGGTATTCAAATACCTGCCTGCTTTGGTCCCAACATAAAAACTCCCCCATAGCCCCCAAATGTTATTTCCTAACGCTTTCATCTTTTCATGTTTTCCTTATGTTCCCAAGCCTTTAATAATGACAAGGTGATGATGATGAACTAATACAAATACAAATTAATATGTTTTTTAGGAATTTATTGTATTCCTGGTAGTTTTAGGCTCTTAAACTCTCAAATCTTATGAACAAATTATAAACAGATGTTACCATCACATTTTAGATACAAAAACATTAAGAGATAATAGTTAAATTAGCATACGAAGTCAGCTGACTTTGACTCTCAAGATAAGACTTTTTCTTTCACACCACGATTTTCAGGCTACACACTGCCTGGAGTGCTCTCCCCTTTACATGTATGGTCTAGTTCATGTGTCACCTTTTCTCTAAAAAGTCGCCTTATTCTCTCAGTCAAAATTAGGTTTTATTCCTCTAAATGAAATTGTTAAAATAAATCATTTTCACCTGTTTCTCTACACCTAATATTTCTTCTTCTATTATTAATAATAGTGACCATAATAGTTAATATTTATTAAATAATTACTATGTGCTATTTTTTATAAATATACACACACACACACTATCATATTACCTTACTTTATTAAACTATGCTTGATATTCCAAAACTTTTAAGTTCTAAGCATTGAGAAGAAAAATTTAATTAAATGGAGGAAAAAACCCACCCTTTAATTTATTCTATATGTAAAAATTAAGAAAGAATATTTGTAAATGGGATTTCCTGGTGGCTCAGATGACAAAGAATCCGCCTGCAAGGCGGAAGGACCCAGGTTTGATCCCTGGGTAGGGAAGATACCCTGGAGAAGGGAATGGCTACCCACTCCAGTATTCTTGCCTGGAGAATTCCATGGAAAGAGGAGCCTGGCAAACTAAAGTCCATGGGATAGCAAAGAGCTGGACATGACTGAGCGATCAACACTTCACTTTTCACTTGCAGGATGCAAAGATACACTAAAGTGTAAAAAGGCCTGGCCATATAAACTGATGCAGATATAGCACCAAACTACAAAAAAGCTTAATAAGATGGGGGTCCAAAAGTTTTTTTGGTCAAAAAATAGAGGACTTCTACAGACTTTTTAGTTGGAAATAACTTAACTGTACACAAGACTTGCAAGAGCAGGAACATCATTTGCCCAGATCTACCTAATTCACAAAGTCACCCTTTTGCCCACATGTTCATAAGTGAGAAATAAAGTATTCTTGCAAGCCATTGATATTTTGAGATTGCTGCTACCAAGATTTTGCATACTCTCAATCTCTCACATATATACATTTGTATACACACACACACGTAAATATGTACACACATATTCTATTCAAGGGTTCTTTATCCCTACAAACTTCAGGATTTCTCAAGCAAAAGGATATTCTCTTACACAACCATAGTACAGCTATCAGATTTAAGAAATTAACATTGAGCTGATACTATTATCTAATCGGTTATCTATATTCTAATTTTGTCAACTGACTCAATAACATCCTTTGTAGTGTTTCCCCTGTTTCAGTGCAGGATCTAGCCTAGCGTCAGGTATTTTATTTAGTTCCATGTCTCTTTACCCTCTTTAATCTGGAACCTTTCCCACCACCTCCTCAGCTCCTTCTTCCCTCCCGTCATCCTTTCTTCATTTTCCTTTCTTTCTCTTTCTTCCTGTCCCCCTCCCTCACCCCTCCCTCTCTACCTTGTCCTTTCCTTTCTCTCTTTCTTTGGTCCTTCTTTCTTTCTTTTCATTCTTTTATTTTTTATGGCATTTACATTTCTAAAGAATATAACAACTATACACACACAGACACATACACTTTTAAAAATAAATAAAACTGTCCTCATTTGGGGCTTGACTGATGCTTCCTCATGGCCAGGTTCAGGTTTTTTTTTTTCTTTTTTTTTTTTTAGGTTTAGGTTTATACATTCTCAGCCATAATACTACGTAAGTGATGGTGCGTCCTTTCAAGGTTTCACATTTAAAGTCACACATATCCATCTGCTCTTCACTGGTGATATCCATTTTGTACCAGTTTAGGAGTTGTCTGATTTCACTATCATATAATTACTATTTTCCCCTTGCAATTAATAAGCAGTTTATAGACAGCCACTTTAAAGCCATATAAATATGTGAATATTCTGCTTGTCATAAAAAAATTCCCCCTAGATTAAGCATTTTATGATGCTAGTATGATCAGTCATTACTGAAACATGCAAAATATTGACTTCCCAAATCCAGCAGCTACTCTGATAACTGTTGTTGCCAGTCAGCACTCAACAGTCTTTAATGAGCAAGAGCCCTCAGCTCTACCCATTAATTAATTCACTTCTTTACTCATGATATGGACTCATGAATCACTTATTTTCAATGGTTAGTTAGTTCATCACTATATTTAATTATTTTGGTGCTTAACTACTTTCACAGACTGGTCAGTGGAAAGTGCGTCAAGCTAGTTCCTTAAGACATGCTCTCAAAATTTTGGGGATTTCCTTATTTTCTAGCATAAAATGTTTCAAGCTCATTTTGTACTTACCCACCCTCAGTCCTGAAATCAGTTATTTCTCCAAGAAGCCTGGATTCTTATTAGTGGGGAATAGCTTCTGGGTACTTAGATATGCTAGGTGGTCATTGCTATTGGGATATCTGATTCTTGGTTCTTTCAGCTGTTAGAGCTAGGAATACACACACACACACACACACACACATATATACACACACACACACACATAAACTGCACAGACATACATATATATGGGCACACATATATTCATATTCACATAGATACATATATATTTTATAAATGATGCATCCACAATGATACCTCCAAATCTAGTCCATTCAAAGAATTCTTTCTTGACTTCCTAAATTCTACTTTGTATGTTTTTGCTTTTTCACAGAGATTCTGGCTCTCAACAACAATCAAAACATTTACAGAGACGTATATTACATCTTGGGCTTCCCAGGTGGAACTAGTGGTAAAGAACCTGCCTGCCAATGCAGGAGACATAATATTCTTGATTTACACATTCTTTCCTTTAGTTTCATGAAAATATTGCTCCACAAATGCCTTACTTTGTATGTCACGTCAGGAAGGCTGATGTTGGTCTAACTCTATTACATTTGTAACTTATCTGATCTTTTCATTTGGAGGCACTATGCATCTTCCCCCCCTCTATCTTTAAAGCCTGCTAGGATATATCCTAAATTGATCTTTCCCCACTACCCAATAATAGTTTCAGGTCATCTTTTATTTCTGAAAAGTTTTCTTGGATTATAGTTCAAAATATTAGTGCTGTTCAGTTGTTTTGATTTACTTCCTCATGAAAATCCTTTACTTACTTCATTCTTATTTTTCTGGTTTTCTTTGATGCCTTTTCATTTGATCATATTCTTTCTTGGGACACCTGTAATATAGTTTTCATTTCTAGTATCATTTTGTCTTTTTCTTCTCTTTCTTTCCTAGGTTTTATCAACTCTCATTTCATTTATTTCTGTTTTTTTTGTCATTTTCTAGGTCTTTGTTTTTAATTCCTTATTTTGAGTTATTCTGTGTTACAGTTTTAAGGTTGAATTGTTTTGGGGTATTTTCATCAGGAAGAAAGTTTTAATTCATATTGTCTGATATTTACAGTTGTTTTGTAATGACAGGGACAGATTTTAAAATTTTTTTTCCAATTCCTTTTTCTCTCACAGGAAGAGTTCTTAATTCAACAGCACCCTCTTCTGTGTAATTTCTTTTTATGGATCATGTTGTTGATAGTCATGGTGGAGGGTAGATGGAGGAGGCTTGGTATGTCTTGTTTCTCTTTCATTTCTGCAAGACCCTTAATTCCCCCTCTTATTTCCTTCTTTCTCATCCTTTCTCAGCCTCCAAGGGACACCACCCCTTCTCTGCTTCTGTGATTCTAGACACTGCTGCTCCTGCTCGCACATACTCCCCAAGCTCTGAGGGCTGCCAAGTCCCGGCCACTCTCCGGTGTGCTGTCATTGATAGCTGCATTTTTCTTTCTAGGGGTGATTTCACTTGCAGTACTTTGTCTAATTGCTCTGCTCTCCTTACTCTTTTCAGAGTTTATAAGCCTCCCCTGCTCTCAAGTTTCAGTGGCAGGCAAGCTGCAACAGTTTGTTGGAATTTTAAACTCTATTTATATGCACCTTGAAGGTTCTGGTGCTCTCTATCCAATAGCCATAATTAAGGTATAGTTCCTGGGAATTCTCTGTAAGTTCAGTGGTTAGGACTCAGTGCTTTTATGGCCGTGGGCCCAGTTTCAATTTATGGTCAAGGAACTAAGATCCCAGAAGTCGTGCATGATGTATCCAATAAAAAAAAAAAAAAGGTGTGGGTTCCTGTATGGCTTTATGTGCTCTGTAAATTCCATGTTTTCTGGGAGGATAATATTGGGAAGATTCAAAATCAGGTGACTGCCACTGATCTATGGCAATGTCCTCTTAATTTTCTATTCTTATTAACATTTTATTTGTTACTTGTATCTCTATTTCATGATATCGTTGCATTTGTTTTGCTGTGTTACTTAAAATTCTTTGAAGAATGATAAAGAGTGAAAATAAATTTTTACTTTTTATTACAAAAAAAAAATTTAAAGATGCTCTGCTGCCTTGGAAGCTTCCCCCCCTCCCTTGATTTGCTTTTAGCTTTAATAAAATGAATATGAGTAACAGAAGAAAAGAAATAGGAAAAATATAAGAGAAAGAAAAAAAGAGTAGAAAAGCAATGAGACTGATTGTTTCAGGCCATAGATACCCAACTCTGAAAGCAGCAGTACACTATACTATACTGTTTATATCTGTAGGCTCTCAGATATTTTACAGCATCAATGTACTGCAACTATATCTCATTTTTTTACACACACATTCACAAAACACATATAAACAATATATACACTTACTTGTTTCACATTCTGGAGTTCTTCTGTCAATTGCTTCCTCTGCCTTTCCGATTCAAATAATTTTTCCTATATTAAAAAGCCACTGAATTAACAACTTGTTAAGAAGGTATCAATGAGTATGATTTTCAGAACTTCATTTCAAGGCTTACAAATTCCTCAAACATCCAGTTTCTAGAATCTGGAAATGTAGTTCCCAGTGACTTTTCTGCCTTATACATACCAGTTAAAAGTAATTAGCTCTTTATAGTATAATTGGGATGTAAACATATTTTCTGTTACTATAATTAGGCACATTTTTTTTCCTGTGCCAGGCGACATGTAGGATCTTCATTTCCCGACCAGAAATTGAATTCAGGCTACGGCAGTGAAAGCCTGGACTCCTCTAACTACTAGGCCACCAGGAAACGCCTTACTAGCCACTTTTTAAAAAACCTAAAAACCTGAGGTCCAAAATAAGTCAATCAGGATAAAAATGTACAAATGTTATATAAATGCTAGGTAATAGTAATCAGTGTCAAAGAGGTTGCAAATTGAAGAGCATGATTATTATAACTTAGGAGTCCCTCTTACTGTATGTACGAAAGAGGATTATGAAACTGAGTTGAACATAATGTTCCCAATTTAGCTAATTTTTGTAAGATTATCCATAAAAATGAACATATAACTAGTGTAATCAAAATATGAAAGAATAGTTACTAAGGTGGAATAACATTGGCATCCCAAACAAATATTAAAATCTTTGAACTTAAAATTAAGGATATTGAGAATAGCACCCTAAAACATTCAATTTTGTTATGTCATAAATAAATCCACATTTTATTGATCAAATCAGAGATACTACAAGTACTTTAAGAGCCATTTTACTATAAACCTGACCAGAGGAATTGCTACAAGAAGCATTCTGAAAAAAAAAAAAAAAAAGAAGCAATCTACTTTCTGCTATACCTGAGCTCATTTTTTGAAATGAAGGTACATGAAGATGAATATAATATAGCAATCTAACGAAACTGCCACAGAACAGGAGCCAAGAAACTTCTGGCTCCTAGGCTTTTATGCTCTGGTAAGTCACCTTCACTCTTTGTGTCCTAGTTTTTTGCATCTGTAAATGGAAAATATATCTATTTTCATTCAACTTTGCAAAGCAGTAGCAATGTGAACTCCGCCGAAAGGCTTTAAGTTAAATAAAGCCCATGGAACCTTAAAAATCATTCTTGCAGAATAAAAATTAGCCATTGGCATCAAATTTGCTTGGTTCCATTTTTATCTGTACCTCAAATCAGACATGATAAACAGAGATGTCATAGGATAATGGGAAGTGATGAGAGACATCTACACATTCTGTGAAATTCATTTAACAACCTCCACTTTTTGTGTGTATAATACAAGTAGAAAAACTCAAAGTACAAAGATTATCTCAAACAAAACATTTATTGCTGTGAAGTTTTTTCTGTATTTAAACAAATGGTTCTCAGCCAATAGATAGGTTTCCAGGTAAAGGAAATTATATAGAATTTATTTTACCTGTGATTTCAGGTTTTGTCACAGTAGGATATGTTCAGTTACATCTCGTAAATTTTAAATACAAATCCTGATTTATTCAATAGTTCCTCCGGAAAGCTTTGTTTAAATATTAAATGAATACATCTTTAAATTAAAATTCTAATTATTACCACTGATATTCCAGTAAAAAACAAAAATATATCACTAAATTTAACAATGATAAATATTGGGGCTTCCGTGGTAGCTCAGACAGTAAATAATCTGTCTGCAGTGCAGAAGACCCAGGTTTGATCCCTGGATCAGAAAGATCCCTTGGAGTAGGGAATGGCAACCCACTTTGTTCTTGCCTGGAGAATTCCACAGACAGAGAAGCTTGGCAAGCTACAGTCACAAAGAGTCAGACATGATCAAGAATTAAGATGAAAAATATAAATTTAGCTTTAATAATAAATTGACAGTAGTTTTTTCATATTCTCTTAAAAAACATGTGCAGTGTTGGTTATACTGGTAAGATAGCATATTTATATAATTTACTCTGTGTAAGTCATTGAATCTTATGGTTCATCAGAATTTTCTGATGCTCTCATATCTTTTTCATTTCATCATAGGGAACTGGTTAAATAATCTAGAACAGAACCTTTGGAGGACAGGAGAGGCACTGAAAAGAATTAGGTAGATTCATTTATATTAACCTGAAAAGTTACCCAAAATATAATGCTAATAACAAAGAGAAAAAAAGAAGACAAGTTGTAAAAAAGTGTATAATATATGAAACAATTCTGTGAAAGTTAAAGAAGCATGTATACACATATTTTTTAGCATATGCTTGGGTACACAGAGAAAGTCTCTGAAAGGGTAAATAAGATATGTTAAACAATAGCTTCCTCTAGAGGTCAGAATTTAAAAACTAAGGTAGCAAGGAAATATCTTTCTTTTTCTAATTTGTTGTAAAGATTTTGCCTCAATAAAAATGAAACAAATAATAGAATTTCACTTATTTAAGAAACTAATTAAAAATAATTTGGGGCTTCCCTGGTGGCTCAGTGGTAAAGAATCTGCCTGCCAATGCAGGGGACGCAGGCTTTCGGAACGTGACCTGGGCAGAGTCCTCCATGCCACGGAGAAACAAAGCCTGAGCACAGATTTCCTACTGAACCTGTCTAAACCCGTGCTCTAGAACCTGGGCACCACAGCTACTGAATCCCGCTTGCCCGGGAGCCAGCGCTCTGAACAGTCCAAGTCACCACAGTGAAAGGCCATGTACTGCAACCAGGGAGGAGCCCGGCTCTCTGCAATTAGAGGAAAGCCTGGGCAGCAGTGAAGACCCGCACAGCCAAAAATAAACACAGAAAAAAATTTAAATATGTTCCTATCATGAGTTAGTGGAAAACAAGCAGTTATACTGCTTTTCTTGAAGACCTGAAAAATATAATGGCTTTCCATAAAAATTATGATGCAAATTTAATATTCTAAACACAAAATTAAAACATATATAGAGATCTAAAATCTTACAGTATATTTGGGAAATACATTGTGGTTTTATTTCCTTTAAATCTCAATGCATTAAATTTCATATTATGTTAGCAAAATAAGATGTCCCTGAAGCATTCCCATGAACATAGGAGAAAATGTATTTTCCAGTGAACATGTGAGGACCTAAAATTGTCATGGCTTGCTTCACTGGCTCTTTATCCTTCCCACCAGTGTGAGGAAAAAAAGGGGTTAGAAGTAGTCAGATTAGAAGGTATGATTACAAACCACACTGTTCACACCGAATCTGTGAAATATAAATAATGAGTATGCGAGCTCAAAATTTACTCTGTAAAGGTCAGCTGAGGAAACAAATATTAATTTGTTATTAATATTCTATACTAAACTATCTGATATTGATATTATTTAAAAAAACAAAAACAAAAACAACTAAGTCTCAATACTCCACAATTCAACACACGATAATTTTCTTTCTTTTCTTTATACAAAAGAAAATATAAGGTAGCTAAATTGGAGATTACCTTAAGTGCATTCACTTCTTCCAAGGCGTCATTTCTTTCACGCTTAAGCTTTTCCATTTCATCTGTTTCTAAGGAATCACCTGTCTCCTGAGAAATCTGTATGCAAGATAAGAAGGGAGAGTTAGAACAGGACATGGAACAATGGACTGGTTCAAAATTGGGAAAGAAGTATGTCAAGGTTGTATATCGCCACAATGCTTATTTAATACATATGCAGAATACATCATGAAAAACACCAGGCTGGATGAATCACAAGTTGGAATCAAGACTGTCGGGAGAAGTATCAATAACCTCAGATATGCAGATGATACCACCCTAATGACAAATAACAAAGAGGAACTAAAGAGCCTCTTAATGAGGGTGAGAGAGGAGAGTGAAAAGTTGGCTTAAAACTCAACATTCAGAAAACTAAGATCATGGCCTCTCATCCCATCACTTCATGGCAAACAGATGGGGAAAAAGTGGAAACAGTGACAGATTTTACTTTCTTGGGCTCTTAAATCACTGTAGACAGTGACTGAAGCTATGAAATTAAAAGATACTTGTTCCTTGAAATAAAAGCTATGACAAACCTAGATTGCATATTACAAAGCAGAGACATCATTTTACTGACAAAAGTCAGGTCTAGTCAAAGCTATTGTTTTTCCAGTAGTTATGTACAGATGTGACAGTTGGACTATAAAGAAGGCTGAGAGCCAAAAAATTGATGCTTTCGAACTGTGGTATTGGAGAAGACACTTGAGAGCCCCTTGGACAGCCAGGAGATCAAACCAGTCAATCCTAAAGGAAATCAGTCCTTGAATATTCACTGGAAGGACTGATGCTGAAGCTGAAGCTCCAACACTTTGGCCACCTGATGTGAAGAGCTGACTCACTGTAAAAGACCTTGATGCTGGAAAAGATTGAGAGCAAGAGGAGAAGGGGGTGACAGAGGATGAGATGGTTGGATGGCGTCACAGACTCATGAACATGAGTTTGAACAAACTCTGGGAGACAGTGAAGGACAGGGAAGCCTGATGTGATGCAGTACATGGGGCCACAAAGAGTTGGACATGATTGAGTGACTGAACGACAGCAACAAAGCAATCACAGGGAAGAAACTGTCAATATTAAAATACAAGAGAAAAGTTACATATTAGATACTAATTATGAGAGCTAACATAAAATTCCTTTTTTGATGAGTCTTAGGCTTTTGCATTCCAATAACAAGATTCAGTTTCTTATTTTGGAGTTGTTTCATTAGATAAAAGAGAATATTAAATAATCTGGGGTAAAAATTCACCCATCAAGTCGGTGATGCCATCCAGCCATCTCATCCTCTATCGTCCCCTTCTCCTCCTGCCTCCAATCCTTCACAGCATCAGGGTCTTTTCCAATGAGTCAACTATTCACATGAGGTGGCCAAAGTATTGGAGTTTCAGCTTCAGCATCAGTCCCTCTAATGAACACCCAGGACTGATCTCCTTAAGGATGGACTGGTTGGATCTCCCTGCAGTCCAGGGGATTCTCAAGAGTCTTCTCCAACACCACAGTTCAAAACCACCAATTCTTCGGTGCTCAGCCTTCTTCACAGTCCAACTCCTGCTTCCTTTTGCCCTGACACATTTGCTTTTGTGTATCTACGGTCATTATCCATAATATATACAATCTCATATTCTTCATCTGTCTCTGTTATTCTATTTCATAAGTACTCACAGAATTCATTCTTAAACTGTTTAGATTACTTCTGAATACAATCTCAAATGTAGCAATATCCCCAAAGCGTGTTCCAAAAGATATTAGTTTTGCACAAAACCATAACAGGATGATGGTGACGGTGGTAGTGGTCCTTGCAGGTCCTTTTAGAGAAATAAAAGATTTAGAAAAAGGTACCCTTCTTCCCTGCAGGTCTTCTAGTAGCTTTGATATGCTAATAAGCCTTTTGAATATTCCAAATGGTAACATAACGACTTGTTTTCCTCAAGTTTTCTGATCATATTACACACACAACCCTCCTTTATTTTGTAGCATCTCATGGGACTAATGTCTACCTAGCACATTCTGGGAAACACAGCTACTGAACATTCAAATTTGCTTATTCTACCTCGTTACCTTAAGAAGCAAAAATAAACAGAATTTAAGAGTTTAAATAAGAATCCAGATAACAGAGTTATAAAAATTTATTAAGATAAATTATGGATTGGGGTTTTTAGGCATGTACTCATCATTTTTGAGTTTACAATGAACATAAATCATGAATGAAAGAATCCATGGCATCATTTTGGGGAGGCAAAACACTACACTAACATTCATAGAACAAACTATGACTTACAAAATGTTTTACAACTCTATTGTTATTTTAGGGCTAAGTAGCAAAAACTGGCGATAGATAGTACTTGTGAATTCTTTGAAAAGCCCCTTCGTGGTCAGTGACTTTCCCAATATGATTCAACTAAACAAGCAGCGTCAAATGAGATAAACTGTTGCTATATAACATGGATGACTCCAGACAGATAACTATTTTCTAATCTACCTCCAGCTCTTGAACTTTATCCTCTTTACTGTCTTACATCTCTTTCTTACCTGGTTCTCATGATATTCTTTTCAACCGTTGGGCCCCCTGGCATCTGTGATAATTGGTAAATAACATTATAAATCATTTCTACTCTGCTTTCTCAAGTCTGCAATAGTATCATGAGACCCTACAGAAAGTAACTGCACTGCACTCAGTGGGCCTCACCTCAATTCTCCCTTCACTATTGCTTCATCATCATCGTTTTTAAGTTATTTGACTTGTGCCAATTCTGGATAGCCACTACAGCATTGGCCACATTCACAACCTCAATTCATCTTAAACTGAACATAACAACCTCTGTTTCAGTCTAATTTTATTGATAAAGCCTTCCATTATGAACCAGCCCATCCAACTACCTCCTTTCCTTAAAATTTGTGTATTCCCTTATTTCACCCTGCCTAATCCTTTTATTTCTTATACTCTGCTTTACATGTCTTTCCTCCCTCCCGACATTTCAGTAGTAATTACTTGTAGTGTCACCAAACAGACTGCTATGAAAAAAGATATGCCCCTCATCAACTTTCGTTAACCACTTTGTTACACATAGTATTGCTCAACCACTTGTCCTTGAAACTTTCTTTTCCCTAGGTTTTCTTTTTCTTTTCATTTATTTTTATTAGTTGGAGGCTAATTACTCTACAATATTGTAGTGGTTTTTGTCATACATTGACATGAATCAGCCATGGATTTACATGTATTCCCCATCCCGATCCCCCCTCCCACCTCCCTCTCCACCCGACCCCTCTGGGTCTTCCCAGTGCACCAGCCCCGAGCACTTGTCTCATGCATCCAACCTGGGCTGGTGATCTGCTTCACCATAGATGATATACATGTTTCGATGCTGTTCTCTCGAAACATCCCACCCTCGCCTTTTCCCACAGAGTCCCAAAGTCTGTTCTGTACATCTGTGTCTCTTTTTCTGTTTTGCATATAGGGTTATTGTTACCATCTTTCTAAATTCCATATATATGTCTTAGCATGCTGTAATGTTCTTTATCTTTCTGGCTTACTTCACTCTGTATAATGGGCTCCAGTTTCGTCCATCTCATTAGAACTGATTCAAATGAATTCTTTTTAATGGCTGAGTAATATTCCACGGTGTATATGTACCACAGCTTCCTTATCTTCCCTAGGTTTTCGATACTCTAATATTTCATCTACCCTCAGAATATTTAGGCTGTTTCTAATGACTTCATTTCATTTCTACTTCTTAAATGGAGAAAAGAGAGGTTCCCCAAAGTTTGTCCTTTTCTGCCACCTTCTCTACAGGCTATCCCTGAGTGATAACGTTCACTGCCATGCTATTACAACTATCACCCTCCACATAATTCGCAAATCTCTCTCCTGATGTATAGTTCCTTATTCCCTTTCAGTTCTTTATACCTGTCAGCATCATGAACTTACTCTTTCCAAAACACAGCCCATCATCTTCTCTATCTTTCTCTTCTTATTCCTTCTTCCTAGTAAAAGAACCATATATCATTAATCTCCCTAATAAAAAACTTGGAGGCTGTCTCTAACTCATTCTCCTTTGCTCTGACATTCAAATGCATGCCTCATTGACGGCATACTTGCTTTGGTCAATGTCTTAGACCTGTCTCTCCATTTCTTTCCCATTCTTCTCATCTCTCTTTGTTCATCCATACTTACAGTCTTTCTTTGGTCCCCTGTTTAGACTATCAACCACCATTTTAACCCCTTCCAAGATAAGACAACACTATAATATCACTTTGATGATATCACTATTCTCCTTAATGGTTACTAACTTAACTACAGTTGCAGTCAGTCAATTCAGTCGCTCAGTCATGTCTGACCCTTTGCGACCCCATGGATTGCAGCATGCCAGGCCTCCCTGTCCATCACCAACTCCCGGAGTCCACCCAAACACATGTCCATTGAGTCAGTGATGCCATCCAACCATCTCACCCTCTGTTGTCCCCTTCTCCTCCTGCCCCCAATCCCTCCCAGCATCAGGGTCTTTTCCAATGAGTCAGTTCTTTGCATCAGGTGGCCAAAGTATTGGAGTTTCAGCTTTAGCATCTAGTCAATGTCTAAGTTTAATATTTACTCTTCCTTTCTTCTCTGATCTGCATGTACTCAATTATCTTTTTTAAAAAGTAGATTATTCTCTGCTTACTATCACATTGTACACATTTATTTTTTCATGCTAATACTCATCACTCTGATCACCTCTTGAGCAGATAAAATCATATACGATTCAAAACTCACTCAAGGGACTTCCCTGGCAGCCCAGTGGTTAGGACTCCATGCTTCCACGACAGGGGACCTGAGTTTGATCCCTGGTCCAGCATGCCATGTGGCATAGTCAAGAAAACACCAAAACAAAAAATGAAGACTCACTCAAATGCCACATCCATTATGAATTTTCCCTGAGTACTCTAAGTTCTATTATTACTATGGCCCTATCACAATGCATTTTTAAACTTTGTTTGTATACATGAATTTTCTTACATTATATCCTAAATTCCTTGAAGGACAGGCTTGAGTTTTATTTATCTTATAACATGTGCTGGGGCAACTAACAATGCCACATACACTGTAGCTATTTAATATACATGTAATCTTTTACAGATGAGGATATAGTAGAGTGACTATAAAGTGTTTGCTGCTATACACAGTGGGTCATTTATATCATGACCCAATTATCAGTTAAACATTATCACTTCTATTATACACAGTTCACTTTACTATTTTCCATTCTATTCTATTCCCCTTGTTAAAATACAATCACTTAACTGATTGAGCAAGAACCCCAGTTGTGATTTTAATATAACCTATTTATGAGACATGATTACTGTGGTAAACCCATCATATCATCATGGACCATCGTCTGCTGATGCTAAGTTTAGAATACTGCTAAATGTAGGCTCCACCCTTGCCTTTTCTAGATGTAATCTTGTCCCAGCAGCAGGTGTAGCACTGTGTGAATTTTTAATATATTTTTAATATAGCAGTGATGACTAGAATCACAGCAAGATAATTATATTTTTGGTTCTAAATGCCATATTATTCCAAAACCAAAAAGTTTTTTGTCAACTAAACAAAAGTAGGACTTACACTGACTCAGCAATTCCTTCTTAAAAGATAGCATTTCAAGAAATCTTATGAGTCAGACAGAATGATCAGCAAATGAAGCTAGTTACAAAAGAGTACATATTGTATGATTCTATTTATTACTGTAGCCATTATGTTTCAGTAAAAATATTTTTAAAAAATAAAGGAAAATACAAGCCAAAAAACCAGAGAAACATATGGGTAAAAAACAAGCATTCTTAACAGATGGATTATAAAATCTGACTCTCTTCTTTAAGATGACATGGTTGAGGGGGTGCGCACACTGGAATTTCCCTATCTTCACAGAATGTCAGTAGCCTGACCTTAGATCAACTGATATACTATTTCATATGAGGCACTATAGTGTTAACTAAAACAAACAAACAAAATAGAACAAAAAAACCTTGGGAATAATACTAAAAATATTTTTAGAATTTGTTTCTGGTAAGCTACTTGACAAGCAGTGATTTTTAACAGTATTTTCAAATGGTGGTGCATAACTCATTAGTAAATTATAAGACCTAATACTTACTGGCCTAGAACTGAGTATTAAATAAGAATACAAGGATGTAAAAAAGGCTAAGTAATGCTTTGAGACTTTTGTTTCAGTTATATATGTGAGTGTGGTGAAGTAAAAATGGATTCTTATCATGGAGTTATGGATTCAGGTGGAAAAAAGAGGAAAGCCAACATTTAATGGGGACTCTTCTGTGTGTTGACAAGCAGAATATTACAGAAGAATTCTTGTAAACTGATATAATGATTCTTGCACAATATTTGATCTGAAGCTACAAACAGGAAATTATCAGCACATAGGCCTTGTACAATTACCATCAGCACTTTGCTCTTGCTATCAAAATGCAGCATCCTGAATACATTCTTATTTGCTCTGAAACCATATTGGTACTGACAAAAAGGAAGTAAATTACTAATTTGGAGACCAAGTATTTCTTTGCAGTTGCTAAGAAAGCTCTGCACGCTCATTCCCTACGTGGCTTATGTAAGCTCCCCACCACCTTTGCCTTTCCTCATCAGAATGGGCATGGCGGCTTCTAATACTGTTTGGCAATTAGGAAACAATGTCCTGCTGTCACAGAAGTGGGTAAGAACGTTAACACCTGGATGAGAGGAAGGAAACTGTGCTCTTCGTGCTTCAGTCTTCCTACCCTAAAAGCTACAGAATCAGTCTTGCTAAATCAGTGCTTCAATTCGGGGAGAACTGAGCAATTTCCCGAGTTCCCAAACCACCAGGTCTTTGGGAATTCTCATTCTCAGCAATGGGAATGCTCATTCATTGCTGGTGAGAATACAGAACAGTACAGCCACTTTGGAAGAGAGTTGGCAGTTTCTTGCAAAATTAAACATCCTTTTAACATATGATCCATCGATTAAGTTTCTTGGTATTTACGCAAAGAAGTTGAAAAATCATGTCCACAGAAAAACATGCACATGGACATTTACAGAGGTTTTATTCATAACTACCCAAACTAGGAGCAATCGAGATGTTTTTCAGTGGGTAAACAGATAAATAACCATCCAGATAAGAGAGATGAAAAGACATGGAGAAACATTAAGTGCAGATTATTGCCTGAAAGAAGCCAATCTGAAAAAGCTGTATACTGTATGATTCTAAGTATATGACATTCTGGAAAGGGCAAAACTATGGAGACAATAAAAGGATCAGTGGTTGTGATGGATTTGGATGGGGGGGGCAGTAAGGCTGTGGAGACACAATACACAGTACACAGAGAATCTTTTATGTAATAAAATATTCTGTATGATACCATAATGATTGATATATGTCTCTATACACTTGTCCTAACCTACACAGAATGTATACACCAAGAGTAAACCATAATGTAAACTGCAAACTTTGGGTGACTATGCTGTGTCAATGCAGGCTCATCAAACAAATGTGTCACTCTGAAGGAGGAGGTCAACAACAGACAAGGCTAAGCATGTGTAGAGGTGTGGGTATTTAGGAAATCTCTGTATGTTCCCCTTAATTTTGCAGTGAAACCAAACCTGCTCTAAAATAAAGTCTTAAAAAAAAACACCACTTTATTATAATGGCAAAAAAGTGTGAGGCATCTGGAAATAAATATAACAGAGATTAATAAGGCTTGTATTGGAAAAAAATACCTCAAGTGTGTTATATACACTTATATATTATATATTGAGAAGATATAGATGAATAAGAGGCCAAAACATGTTCACAGATAGATTTAAACTTATAAAGATGTTGATTTTTCCCCAAATAATCTATAAGTTCAAAGTAGCAAGATTCTGGCTAAAATTTATATAGATAAGATAGCCAAAGTAATATCTGAAAAGAACAACAAGGTGGGAAAATATATCAAGACTTATGAAGCCAAGTCAACCAGTAGAATAAAGAGTCTAGAAAGGCCCATGCATATATGGAAATCTTATAAATGACAGAACTGGATTGCAAATAATCCTTCCAACTCATTGAAATATGAATTCACATTTAAAATATTACCTTTAAAAATTTTATCAAAATTCATATACAAAACTTAAATTTTTTGACTGTGTATCAATAGTATAATGACTAACCAATTCAGAAGAAAATTTTAATATGTAAGAGCTTATGAACATAGTGAGTTAAAACAAATACATTTGAATTTATTTAAATTTGGGGGTAGCAAAATGATAGGGTAACTAAGGGAAGATTTTTAACCTTGATATTATAACGTATCGGGGTAACATTCTAGGGCAATATGGAAGAGAAATAAGAGTTAAAAGAGACAGGAAAGATGATAAAATTCTGAGAATAATAGTTTGCATTTACAAACCACAAAATCTCAGTCCAGTCCTCCCCTGACTCCAGTCTTTGGCAACAACAAGTCTGCTCTCTATGCCTGCAAGTCTGTTTCTACTTTGTAGATAGGTTCATTTGTGTCATATTTTAGATTCTATTAATACATAAGAGTGATACCATATGGTATTTGTCCTTCTCTTTCTGAGTTACTTCACTTAGTATGATAATCTCTCTAAGTGCGTCCACATTGCTACAACAGCATTACTTCTGTTTTTTATGGCTGAGTAGTATTCCACTGTATATATGTACTACATCTCCTTTGTCCATTCACCTGTTGATGGACAGTTACATTGTTTCCATGTCCTGGCCATTGTAAATAGTGCTCGATGAAGGTACATGTACTGTTTGGCTAATGTGTCTAACAGCAGGATTGCTGGATCACATGGTTTTCCATTTTCTGGGGAACCTCCATACTGTTTCCCATAGTGGTTATACCAACTTACATTCCCGCCAACACTGCAGGAGTTCCCTTTTCTCCACACCCTCTCTGGCATTTGTTATTTATAGACTTTTTAATGATGGCTGTTCTGACTGGTGTCTGGTGTAGTAGTTTGATTTGCATTTCTCTAATAATTGATGAGTTGAACATCTTGTCATGTGCCTATTGGCCAACTGTATGTCTTTGAAGAAATGTCTATTTGGGTCTTTTGTCCACTTTCAATTGGATTATCTGGTGTTGTTGAGTTTTATGAGCTATTTCTATGTTTTGGAAATTAAGCCCTTGGTTGCAATGTTTGCAAATATTTTCCCCCATTTCATAGATTGTCTCTTTGTTTTGTTTATGGTTTACTTTGGTGTGCAAAAGCTTGTAAGTTTGATTAGGTCCTAATTTGGTTATTTTTGTTTTTATTTCTACTGCCTTGGGAAGCTGACTTAAAAAAACACTGGTACAATTTACGTCAAAGCGTACTTTGCCAATGTTCTCTTCTAGGAGTTCCACGGTGTCTTGTCAGAGATTTACGTCTTTTTTCCTATCATATTCTACCTCTCTTTGTCAAAGATTAACTGATCATAGGTATATGGGTTTATTTCTGGGCTCTCTATTCTGTTGCATTGATCTTTGTATCTGTTTTTGTGCCAATATGTGCTGTTTTGATTATTATACCTATCTGGGAGGTTATGCCTCCTGCTTTGTTCTTTTTCCTCGGAATTGGTTGGCGATTCTGGGTTTCATGGCAATTCTATAGTTTCAGACATAGTTTAGGATTTTTTTTTTTTTCCAGTTCTGTGAAAAATGTCATGGGTAAATGATGGGGATCAGGTTAACTCTGTAAAATGCTTTGAGTAGTATGACCATTTTAATAATATTAATTCTTCTAATCCAAGAACATACAATATCTTTCCATTTCTTTGAATCATCTTAAATTACCTTTATTAATGTTTATAGTTATATAAGTTTTTCACCTCCTTGTTCAGGTTCATTTCTAAGCATCATTTTTTGGGTGTGATTTTAAAAGTTATTGCTTTTTTACATTCCCTTTCTGATATTTCATTGTTAGTGTAAAGAAATACAACCAATTTCTAAATGCTAATCTTGCACCCTATTGCCTTGCTGAATTCATTTATCAGATCTAGTAGATTTTGTGGAAATTCTTTAGGGTTTTCTATATATATAGTATCATTTCATCTGCAAATAATGAGAATTTTATCTCTTTCCTTCCAATCTGGATATCTTTTATCTGATTGCAGTGCCAGGACTTCTAATACTATGTAGAAAAGAAGTGGTGAGAACTGCCATCCTTGTCTTGTCCTAGATTTTAGTGATAAGGCCTTCAGCTTTTTACCACTGAATATTCTATTGGCTGTGGTTTGTCACAGCTTTTATTACATTGAGATATGTTTCTTCTACATCCAGTTTGGTAAGGGTTTTTTATCATGAACGAATGCTGAATTCTGTCAGATGCTTTTTTTCCATCTGTTGAGATGGTCATGTGGTTTTTTACTTCTTCTCTTGATGTGGTATATCACACTGATTGACTTGTGCACTTGAACTATCCTTGTGAACTTGGAATGAATCCCACTTGGTCATGGTATATGATTTTTTTCTTATGTACTGTTGGATTCAGCTTGGTAATATTTTGCTGAGAGGTTATGCATCTACATTTAGCAAAGATATTGGCCTATAATTTTCTTTTTGGTGGTAATTTTGTCTGGTTTTCATATCAGGGTAATGACTTCATAGAATGTCTTTGGGAGTGTTCCTTTCTCTTCAGTCTTTTTTGAAAGAGTCTGAGCAGGATTGGTAAAAGTTCTTTGTATGTCTGGTAGAATTCATCTGTGAAGCCATCTGCTCCTGGACTTTTGTTTGTAGGGAGGCTTTTTTTTAAAAATTACATATTCTAGTTCCCTTCTAGTGATCAGTCCGTTCAAAGCAATCTTGAGAAAAATAATTACAAAGTTGGAGGTTTCACAGTCCAAAACACGAACATACACTATAAAGCTACAGTAATCAAAACAGTTTGGTACTGACACAAAAATAGATACATAGGTCAATGGAACAGAATCAAGAGCCCAGAAATAAACCCACACTTATAGAGTCAATTAATCTACAATGTAAGAGGCAAGAGAACACAATGGAGAGAAGAGTTTCTTTAGTATGTGGTGCTGGTAAATGGGACAGCTACACGCAAAAGAAGGAACTGGACTATTTTCTCACACCATATACAAAAAGAAACACAAAGTAAATTTAAGACTTAAAAACTGTAAGACCTGAAACTATAAATCTCCTAGAAGGAAACATAGGCAGTATACTCTTTGACATCAGCCTTAGCACATTTTTTTTTTTTTTTGGTATCTCTCTTCAAGCAAGGGCAACAAAAGCAAAAATAAACAAATGGGAATAAATCAAACTAAAAAGCTTTTGTACAGCAAATGAAAACACCAACGAAACGAAAATGCAACCTACTGAATGAGAGATGTTATTTGCAAATGATATATACAATAAGGGGGTTGATATTAAAATACAAAAAAACTCATACAACACATTATCAAAGAACAAAAACCTCAATTAAAAATGGGCAGCGGATGTGAACAGACATTTACCAAAGAAGATATATTGACAGCTATCAGGAACTTGAAAAGGTACTAAACATTACTAATCATCAAGGAAATGTAAATTAAAACCACACTGAGATACCGCCTCACATGTATCATATGCTTATTATCAAAAAGACTATAAACAACAAGTGTTGGTAAGGATGTGAAGTAAAGGAAAACTCTCACACTGTCAGTGGGATTGTAAATTGTTGCACCCACTTTGGAAATCAGTATGCAGCTTCCTCAAAAAACTGAAAAGAGGACTTCCCTAGTGGTGCAATGGTTGGGAGTCTGCCTGCTGATGCAGGGGACACAGGTTCAGTCCCCAGCAGAGGAAGAGCCTATATGCCACAGGGCACTGTAACTACGGAAGCATGCGTGCTCTGGAGCCTGGGCGCCACAACTACTGAATCACGCGCACTGCGACTACTGAAGCCTGGGTGCTCCAGCACCAGGATCCACAATAGGAGAAGCCACCACAATGAAAAGCTTGGTACTGCAACCCGAGCAGGCCCTGCTCACCACAGTTAGAGAAAGCCTGTACAGAGCAACAAAGATCCCACAGCCAAAATAAATAAAGAGTTTTTACACACTGAAAAGAGAGCTGCCATCCAGCCCAGCAGTTCTCTTCTGGGTATTTATCTGGAGAAAACTAAAACACGACTTTAAAAAGATGTGTCGTAGCACTATTCACAAAAGCCAAGACATGGAAACAAGCTAAGTGTCTGTCAGTGGATGAACAAACAAAGATGTGGTACGTGTATATAAACATATATATATACACACACATGCATATATATGATGTTATATATTTAACATTATACAACATATATATATATTATTACTCAGCCATGAAAAGAAGGAATCTTGCTATTTGCGACAACATGCATGAACATGAAGGGTATTACACTAAGTGAAATAATTCAGAAAAAAACAAATACCATATGACCTCATTTACATGGGGAACCTAAAAAACAAAACAAACAAAAGGAATAAAATAAAACAGAAACTGACTATACATACAGAAAGCAAACAGGTGGCTGCCAGAGGGGAAACAGGTGGGGATGGATGTGAAATAGGTGAAGGGGATTAATACATACAAAGTTCCAAATATATTAAATAAATAAGTCATAGAGATGTAACATATACATAGTGAATACAGTCAATAACATTGTAACAACATTTATCATGATAGGTAGTAACTGGTTTTATTGTTGCTATCATTTCATAATGTATAAAACTCATCTCTATATTATACACCTGAAACTAATTTAATAATACATTTTAATTATAACTTTTAAAAACTATGTTTACAATAATTGGAAACCAAACCAAACAACCAACCATTACACAATTAGACTAAGGTAGTTTTAAAGCAAGAAACATTCTCAAGATGAAGAGATTCAGCAACCTGTCAGACTATGACAACTCTAAAATAAAAATAATAATAAAAGCTCATGATATGCAAAGCAAAAATTAGCAGAGCCAAACGGAGGAAATTTTAAAACACCTGTCTCTCAGTTATAGACAATACAATAAAAGGCAACAACAACAACAAAAAATAAGCAATGAAAGAGAAGATTTTAAAAGAAAACAGAAAATTTGAACCACATGATCTGAACCTTGACCTGACACATAGAAAGCACTGCATCCAACAACTGTAAAACATACGTGCTTTTCACACAACAGAAAACATTCCATAAAATTGACTAAATGCTGGGTATATGGTCAAAGGACTAATACCACACAGAATATGTCTGAATTAAAGATGTCTGTGAATATGTCTCTGAATATGGCCCTCTAAATTAAACTAGAAATCAGTAACCAAAGGAGAACTATAGTATATCACTAGAAAATGTTTAAAACAGTTTAAAATAAGTCAAAGACATATCCACAACAGAAAAATTATATACTGTTGAGTGATTATTAAAATATTATCTATAAAAACTTATGGATAAGTTTTCCTGTTGGTCCAGTGGTTAAGAATCTGTCTGCTAATGCAGGGGACACGGGTTGAAGCCCTGGTCTAGGACGATCCCACACGCCACGGGGCAAGTAAGTCCATGTGCCACAACTACTGAGCCCTTATGCTGCAACTCCTGAAGACAATACACATAGAGGCGGTGCTCTGCAATGAGAAGCCCATGCATGTAAAAAACTGTGAAAGAGACAAGAGTAGCCCTGCTCACTGCAGCTAGGGAAACCCCATGCTCAGCAACAAAGGCCCACCACAGTCAAACATTTAAGGATAGAAAAAAACTTGTGGGTGTGAGTACTGTGTAAAAATTGTGTTGGGAGTTCCCTGGTGGTCTATTGGTTAGGATTCATTGCTTTCACTGCAGAGGCCTGGGTTTGATTCCTAATTTGGAAACTGAGATCCCATAAGCTGTGTGATGGAATAAAAAAAAAAAAATTGTGCAGTACATCTATAAAATAAAAAGCAGTATCATCAAAAATAAGGATTAAAAATCTGAAAAAAATCCATGCTAATGTTTAATAAATTTTAATATCTTGATGAAAAGAATTTTTTTCTAGGAAAATGTAGATCCACAACATTACCCAAGAAAAGAACAAACATTTGAATAAAGCCACCTTAGAAGACATTATATAGGAAACATCCCCTCTCCTTGAAAGATCTAGGCCCCAATCACTTGGCATATGAAACATTTTCAAGCCTTCAAGGAACAGGTATAGTTTCTATTATTTAAATTGCTTCAGCGGAACTGGATGACCCACAAACAGCTGACACATGAACAATGTGAGGGGTTAGGGACAATGATCCTCCACATAGTGGAAAATCTGAGTATGACTTTACAGTAAGCCCTCCACATCTGTGATTTTGCACCCTAGCATTTAACCAACTTTGGATTATGTAGTACTATAGTATATAATACTGAAAAAAAAACCTGTGATGCAGTGGACCTGTACAGTACCAACATATGTAGTTCAATGGCCAACTGTAAAACTTGTTCATTAAGTAAGATAATGCTAGTTTCTTTTTCAGAAATTAAAAATGGAAAATGACTCAAATATCATGGAAATTAGGTTCTTGCTCCGTTTTGTAGCTCTATTCAACAGCATTCAGAAAAAGTAAAAAATTGTGAAAGAGACAAAAGTAATTAACTTCAAATGTCTACCTAGAAAACTCAAGATAAATAACTGAAAAATAACTAGAATGAGGGAGTTCAATACAGTGGCATCACACAAAATAGCCATTCAAAAATCAATTTTTATTAATAAATTAGAAAATATAATGCTAAAAAAAAAGTCCCAGTTTCAATAGCATCAAAAACTATAGTTTACCTATTTGACTTAACAAGAAATATTCAAGACCACTATGAAGCAAGATATAATTTCCTCTTTCCAAACATCAACAAAGACTTAAATGAATGAAGAAATAAACCATTTCACTTCTCTCAAACCATCCTCTATAGTCAATAATATTCCAATTAAAAACAGAAAGTCCCAACTGAATTTTCATTACCATTGCACAATGATTCTAAAGATCATGTAGTTAGATAAAAATCAAGAAGCTAGCAAAAGAAGGAAAGACTTGACCTAACAGATATCAACCTAGATCTATTAAGCTAGAGTAATCAAGATAATACTGTCCTGGCAGGAAGAAATAGACCAATGGAACAGAGTGGTTGTCTAGAAATATCTGAGTATTCATATGAAATTTAGGACATATTAAAATCTGTATTTTAAATTAGCTGCAAAAGTGGAAAAGGATAGTTACTGAATAAATGATGATAGAATAAGGGCAAGTGGTTACTTATTTGAGGCCCAACCTCATGCATAAACAAAAAGTATTTATAAAGAGTATGTAATATATATACTATAAAATGAAAAGATCTTCCTTAATAATGTACCAAATATCCATAAAGGAAAGAACTGAAAGATTTGACAATATAAATATCGAAGTTGCATAGAACAAATAACTTACGAAGTTAACAGGCTTCACGACTTCATTTTAGATAAAGCACAAAAATAGCGAAACAGACCTATGTTGTTGGAGGGCCAAAGAGCAGCTTGTTACCTTGACTTGGGGTGGGGAGGGTCAGCACTAGAGAACTAGAAAGGAGCATGGGAGTGGAGACATCAGGGTCCCAGTGGTTTCTTTAACCCTGCGTTTCTTGGTGTGGATGCTGACTACACAAGGATGGCTCAGACTGCAATATTTTAGGGTTAACATTTAAGGTATAGTACTTTTCTGTGGTAAACTTAAAGATGGGAGTGTCATAATGGCACAGTGAGAGAGGAGGATAAAGGAGATCAAGACAAAATTTCACTTTTGATTTTTAAACTATCTGTATTTCATATATTTACCCAGGAAGCACGTTTAATCTGCTTAACTTATTTTCTAAAAAATAAGCAAGCATATGTATGTGACACGTAACACGTAAGACGTGCTGTGCTGTGCTTAATCACTCAGTCATGTCCGACTCTTTGTGACCCCATGGACTGTAGCCCACCAGGGTCCTCTGTCCATGGGGATTCTCCAGGCCAGAATACTGGAGTGAACTGCCATGCCCTTCTCCAGGGAACCTTCTCAATCTAGGGATCAAACCCAGGTCTCCTGCACTGCAGGCGGATTCTTTACTGTCTGAGACACCAGGGAAGCCCAAGAATACTGGCGTGGGTGGCCTATCCCTTCCCCAGGGGATGTTCCCAACCTAGGAATCAAACTCAGGTCTCCTGCATTACAGGCGGATTCTTTACCAGCTGAGCTAACGGGGAAGCCCAAGAATACTGGTGTGGGTGGCCTATCCCTTCCCCAGGGGATGTTCCCAACCTAGGAGTCAAACCTGGGTCTCCTGCATTACAGGCAGATTCTTTACCAGCTGAGCTAACAGGGAAGCCCATTTAAGACATGACTTAAGTGCAATTAAGACAATTCTATAGGGCATACTCTACCTGTGAATTTAATATGCTGGTAATTTCATGTGCATCGACATTGGCTTCATCCAATTGCAAGCAAAACAAATTTTTGGCAACGTGGACAAAATCTAAAACGGAACACATTTCAGTAAGAATACAGCACTTAACCTTATCTAAGTAAACTTTACCTTTCTCTACATGAAGTTGAAGCTATATGTTATAATAATGGTTAAAATTTAACTGACTTAAATAGGATTAATAATAATAACATTAGTAGTAGCAGTAATAATAATAATAGCAGTGAATGTTTCTGTAACTGCCTCAAATGCTAGGAATGGCACTTTGTAATTTCATCTCCAGAATTTTCTGAGATAGACCCTTTAATCCTCTCCATTTTACAGTTTGCGGCTAAGATAAGTTAACTTGGCAAATAAGTAGCAGAGCAAGATTCCATTTAAAGTCTGACTCAAAGACATATTCTCTTGATTGTTATATAACACTGCCTAATGCCAACCTGGCAAACTGTAAGTTTCTTTAGACATGGAGTGTGACATGTTCATCTATCTTCAATTTTTTAAAAAAATTTGGCTATTATATTTTTACTTTCCAATGATCTTTTTAATTGTTCCTATTTTACAATATCCTACTCTTATTTCATGGAAAGCTTAGTTTTGTTTATTGTTTCTAATATATGGTTTACCTGAAGTTCTCTGCTTTTGCAATATTCCTTTTTTCTGAGTTCCTCTTTTTCTATTTATCTGCCACTTTGGGGCTTTACATTCTATGTTGAAGGATATCTCCAAATGTCTGATAAATCCTGGCTTTAAGTTCACATTCAAGAAAAATTAGGTACTAAATCATTGATTGGAAATTTTGTGTGCATAACTCTCTTTGTTAGCCAGTGGGTTTCACTACAGAGTAATAAGGTAGCCAACTATTTTGATGTCTTGTTCAGGTTCTTTGGAGAAACTCCTACAACTGGTTACCCTACCCATAGGGTATAAATATGGTTGCAAATATCACTGAGCAATCTGAGTGTGTGTTGTGAGAGATAATTCACCATACATACCCCTAAATTCCCTAGCTGCTGGCAATTATAGGTCCAGAATCAATCTGGTTTAATTTCTCAAGAGGATAGACTTATTTTCCTCTGCAAGGGTAAGGGAGTGGTAGTTGCTGGATTGCTTGAGAGAGGGCAGGGAAAAGCATACCTACTTGCTCCTTACACAGATTCCTAACAACTCTGTTCTATATGCCCTGCCTACACCCAGCCTCAAGTACGTGATGCTCTCAATTCCTAAACCTTTCCAGGAATTGGCTTGTTCCTGCTGTGATTCCCCTGTCTTTTCAAACACTTGGGCTTTACATGCCTCTGCTCACTAATTCATTTACTGTCCTCATTTACTTTCTGTCCTTATACATTCTGGTTGTACATGTATTTCTGTTTCTTGTTCTCATTATTTGGAGATTTTCAAAAGGAGAGGGGAGCAAATATATTTTTTTAGCACTTCAAAACCCCAAATTTCTTTCTTTAGCAATGCTGATGCTTTTAGAATGATACAATGTTGCATCTACTCTATAAAAAAAGTATTAAATTCTTAATGCTGTTAAGGATACAAATAACAGTTACATTCAAACATTACTAGCGGCAGAACAAATATGTGTGTAAAATGTCTCTGAAAAACAATTTATCAATACATATGAAAAGTCTAAGCCACTTGTGGGAATTTATCCTAAGAGAAAGAAGAAAAAAAGGTATAAATATAGATTCTATATAATTCTAATTCTAATAATTCTATAAATATAGAATTATTTATACTATCAGTTAATGAAAAACCATCAACATTTCCAACAGTGCAGTCTATGATATTATTATATCATATTGGTTGAAAAAAAGTTTAGACTTTCATAATAGCAGAACTAGGGCTTCTGTATTTTGTATTATTTCTTTAGTTATTACTAAAGTAACATTTATACAATAAATTAAAAACAGACCATAACATGATAGAATGATGATATTTTAAAGCTGAAAGAGTCTAAGAAAGTTTTCCTTTCTGTTGACTCAGTTAGGCCAATAATTCTGAGTTTTTAGAATACTGTTTAAGGCATTATGTGCATGCTCAGTCGCTTCAGTTGTGTCTGACTGTTTGAGACCCCATGGACTGTATATAGCTCTCCAGGCTCCTCTGTCCATGGGATTCTCCAGGCAAGAATACTGGGGTGGGTTGCCAGTCCCTCCTCTAGGGGATCTTCATGACTCAAGGATCAAATCCGCATCTCCTGCTATACAGGTGGATTATTTACCACTGAGCCACTAACAAAGTCCCACCCTTTAAGGAACTTGACATATTAATAGATGTGGTTTTTGTTTTTCTTTTCTTCCTTCTAAAGAAGAGGCACTCTTCTTAATGAATATGGGCCACAGCAACTCTTTGACCAAGTTTCTGTGATGATGCAACATGATGAACCTCACGTTACCTCCAAAAGACACTGTCCCCTTTGGGTCTACTTGTACTTGCTGTCTCAGGGCTTGGTGTTGCTCTTTTGTGGGCTGAATTCCAAGATAATTTAGAGCCTGGAATGGAAAGGATGTATGTGAAGCAATTTTGCAAATCTCCAAAGAATAAAACTTCATTACACATTATTTACAACCCAGTGAAAAGAATCAATACCTGGAACAGTGACCATGATCAAAAAAGGTCTGATAACTATTTATGGATTAATTTTCCATACAACTTTAGCTTCTTGATCTTCCACCACCTCACTTTTTCCCCCAAGGAAAGCTAGCACTTTAGCCAGTGTCAAATGTATAAGCATATCCCTAGAACCAAAATTCAAACTATTTCTTAGTTTTTAAAAATATGTGACAAGGAAGAAGAAAAATGCAAGGAAATTCTAATAAATCTGACTTAATGTCAACTTTTTGTTTGATATCTTGTACTTGAGACCAAAACTAAGGTTGCCAAGAATTGGGTCGAATACAAAAAATTCTAATTTTTGGTTTGTTTATGGGCAAGCTTAAACAAATAATAAACTAAAAAGCATTCTCTGGAACCCACTTCTTTCTACTGTCTCTTTTTAGTACCCATAGTTGGTTAAAATTTCAGAGACTGATAGTTGTATTACTATTTCAATGTTCACTCTCTCCTTGTTCTTTAGTAACAGAACCACAATTTCTAGCTAAAAACATCATCATTTAGCTAAAAGATATTTCCTAGCCTCCTTTTCAGCTTGATGAGGCCATGTACTAGACCATGTACTAGTCAAGGAGATGGAAGGCAAACTTGCAGGGAACTTCCAGCAAGTCTTTCAAAAGTAGGGGTAGGTGCTTCTCGTCCCTTTTCCTCCTCACTTAAGTCTTAATTAAAAGAAAGAAGAAAAAAAAAAAAGAATGAAAGAAGAAAAAGAAAGGAGGTAAGAAAGAAAAGGTTGCTGGAATTTAAGTAATTATCTTGGTTCATGAGCTACCTCAATAAAGATGGTGGAGCAGAAAGGTACTTAAAGCATGAGGAACCTCCATGCCAGCCCTGGATTACCTTGTTTCAGGTTCCTTTTTGGTTTAAGATAAACAAAATTCTAATGGAAATCACTGTTGGTTTAGGTGCAAAGGTTATATATAGCAAAATATAACCATACACTAATGCATAAAATCTAACTAGATGACCTATTATTAGATTCTGGCAAGAACATTAAAACTGAAATGTAGGGAAAAGTTAATACTAGTAATTGCCCTTTATATATTGCTTCCTCCTTTGAAATCTGCTAAGTCATCCATCACTTCATTTACCAAATATGTATTTAGTGCTTACTATTTGTTATTCACTGAACTATGCAAAGGGACATACAGACAAGATATTGCCACTACCTACCATCATCTCTATGGTGAAAACAACACATAAATAAATGTAACTAGTGTAATATGCAATTTAATAAAGTGTGTACAGAGATGTGTGCTTATTTGCTCAGTCGTGTCCGACTCTTTGTGAACCCATGGAATGCAGCCAGCCAGACTCCCGCAGCAAAAATAAACAGGTCAATGTATAGATGGCTGGGCATAGTGAGAAAAGTAAACGAGAAGAAGGGAAAACATCAGGAGATTTCTTCAAAAGTGATTCTAGAGCTTAAATCAGCATCATCTGCCTGCCCTGTCTATACAGTCATAGCCTTGCATAACATAGGATAATGATTCTTAACTTTTGATAGTCTTTTCCTTTAGTCATAAAAAATATTCCAAATACAGAAAAAAGGAAAAAAAAGGAAAGACAAGAATACAAAGAACACCTAAATAGACACTCATTGGTATCTGCCTATTTAACAAATAAACATTATATACTTGGCTGAAAGCTTTCTCCATTGTTCTCAGCAGGAACCAGTATCCTAAAGCTAAGGTAGCCTTCCTGTTCAGGATTTGAGGCCACTACATTTATTCCCTAATAACACATACTCTTATATATTTATGATTTCACACGAACAGTATAAGGCAAAGGATAGCCTTACAAATTATTTTTATCTTTTACCTCAGTGTTATAGTTTAATATTGAACATACTGACAAAAACTAAAGTGTGATAACAGCAAATGTTGTTAAGACTTTAGAAAAATAGAAGTGCTTATATACTAGTGTTGTGCATAAATTGGTACAACCAGTTTGGAGAACAATTTTACAGTATCTAAGAAAGTTGACAGTATATATACCCTATGATGAGGAGACATGTAAAATGTCATTATAAAAAACAGACTGGAGAAATTCTAAAAAGTTCATCAATTAAAGAATGGATAATAATAATACATTCATCCAGTTGGACACCATTTAAATTTTTAAAAAGTGAACTATTTGTTGTTATCACACTTTAATTTTTGTCAGTATGTTGATTATGGAATAGTATGTTGTTTGTTCATTTGTATTCTAACTATTGATACAAGTAAGATTTACCTTCCTTTATATATTTCCTAACAATTTTTTTGACATAACTTATTTAGAAGTATATTTTAAATTTTCATATATAACATTCTAGGAAGTATTTTCTTTCTTTTTTTATTTTTTAGTAAGTCCTAATTTGGTTGCATTCTCCAAATTGTAAAAACCCAAAATGTTCTGCTGCTGCTGCTGCTAAGTCGCTTCAGTCATGTCCGATTCTGTGCAACCCCATAGACGGCAGCCCACCAGGCTCCCCCATCCCTGGGATTCTCCAGGCAAGAACACTGGAGTGGGTTGCCACTTCCCTCTCCAACACATGAAAGTGAAAAGTGAAAGTGAAGTCACTCAGTTGTGTCTGACTCTTCGCGACCCCTGGGACTGTAGCCTACCAGGCCCCTCCAACCCATGGGATTTTCCAGGCAAGAGTACTGGAGTGGGTTGCCATGTCCTTCTCCAAAATGTCCTGAGACATTGCCAAATGTCCCCTGAGGCAAAACACCTGCATCCCTAACCTTAAGAACCACTGCTCCAGAGACAAACACTATTTGTCAACTGGTGTATAGTTTTCCTGACTTCTTCTTTGAATATAGCATCTATATATTTAAAAAAATAAATAACATATCTTTTTGCCAAAATTAAACTACACACAGTGCTTTCTATTCTATGTCATCGTGTCCAACTTTTTGCAACCCCATGGACTATAGCACACCAGTCCTCCCAGACCTCACCATCTCCTGAAGTTTACCCAAGTTCATGTTCACTGCATCAGTGATGCCATCCAGCATCTCATCCTCTGATGCCCTCTTCTCCTTCTGCCCTCAGTCTTTCCCAGTATCAAGGACTTTTCCAACAGGTCGGTTATTTGCATCAGATGACCAAAATATTGGAGCTTCAGCTTCAGCATTAGTCCCTCTAACAAGTATTCAGGGTTGATTTCCCTTAACATTGACTGCTTTGATCTCCTTGCTGTCCAACGGACTTTCAGGCGTCCTCTCCAGCACCACAGTTCAAAGGCATCAATTCTTTGGTGTTCTGCCTTCTTTACGTTCCAGCTCTCACAACCATACATAACCACTGAGAAGACCACAGCCTTGATGATATGGACCTATGTCAGCAAAGTAATGTCTTACTTTTCAACACCCTGTCTAGATTTGTCATAGTTTTCCTGCTAAGAAGCAAACGTCTTCTGATTTCATGGCTACAGTGACCATCTGCAGTGATTTTACAACCCAAGAGGAAATCTGTCACTACTTCCACCTTTTCCCCTTCTATTGCCATGAAGTAATGGGGTCAGATGCCATGATCAGTTTTTTTTTTTTTTTTTAATATTTAGTCTTAAGCTGGCTCTTTCACTCTCCTCCTTCACCCTCATCAAGAGGCTCCTTAGCTCCTCTTCGCTTTCACTCATTAGAGAGGTATCTTCCGCATATCTGAGGTTTATGTTTCTCCCGCCTATCTTGATTCCAGCTTGTAACTACCACAGCCTGGCATTTCTCATGATATGCTCAGGTATAGGTTAAATAAACAGGGTAACAGCAGACAGCCCTGTTGTACTCCTTTCTCAATCTTGAACCAATGAGTCCAGTATTCCCATGTCTTTAAGAGCTTTCCACAGTTTGTTATGATCCACACAGTCAAAGGCTTTAGCATAGTCAATGAAACAGAGTTAAGATGTTTTTCCGGAATTCCTTTCTCTGTTTTTTTTTTTTTTTTTCTGTTTTTTCTGGTTTCTATGATCCAACGAATGTTGGCAATTTGATTTCTGGCTCCTCTGCCTTTTTTAAACCCAGCTGGGACATCTGGAAGTCCTTGATTCACATAATGCTGAAGCCTAGCACATAAGATTTTAAGTATGACCTTACTAGCACGGAAGATGAGTGCAACTGTCCGATGGTTAGCACACTCTTTAGTATTACCCTTCTTGGGAACTGGAATGAGGGTTGACTTTTTCTAGTCCTGGGGCCACTGCTGGGTCTTCCAGATTTGCTGATATATTGAGTGAAACACCTTGATGGCATCATCCTTTAGGGTTCTGAATAGTTCTACTGGAATTCCATAACATCCACTAGCTTTATTAACAGCAGTGCTTCCAAAGGCCCACTTGACTTCACTCTCCATAATGTGACTGACCACATGGTTGAAGTAATCTGTTTCATTAAGATCTTTTTTGTATCATTCTTCCATGTATTCTTAACATCTCTTCTTGATCTCTTCAGTGTCTACTAGGTCTCTACCATTTCTGTCCTTTATTGTGCCCATCTTTGGGCAAAATGTTGCCTTGATATTTCTAATTTTCCTGAAGAGATCTCCAGTCTTTCCCCTTATTTTTTTTTCTTCTAGTTTTATGTACTATTCATTTAATAAGGCCTTCTTGTCTCTCCGTGCTATTCTTTGGAACTCTTTGTTTAGTTGGATATACTTTTCCCTTTCTCCCTTACTTTCCATTTCTTGTCTTTCTTCAGCTATTTGTAAAGCCTCCCCAGATAACTGCTTTGCCTTCTTGCTTTTCTTTTTCTTTGAGATGGTTTTGTTTGCTGCCTCCTGTACAATATTACATACCTCTGTCCATAGTTCAAAATTATTAAAATACCAGATAGAAAATAACAAATCACGTCGTTTTCACACCTTTTTCAAGATTCCACATTGAATCCAGTACTGAGCAGCTCTAGCTGCATGCAACAAATTCTGATAAATTCTCTTTTCATTTTCATTCTGTTACAAACATTTTCTAATTTTTCTTGTTATGGCTTCTTAGATATACCCATCATTTAAAAGTGGACATTTAATTTTCATATACATGAGATTTTAAAGCATTTTTGATATTAATTTCTCATTATATGCTTTCTTCTCTGCAATCACCCTCTGTGTTTCTTCAGTTTTTCAACTTTATTGAGACTTTCAATGGCTAAGTCAAAGATCTCTCTTGGTAAATGTCATATTGCACTTAAAAATATGTGGGTTATTTTCAAATATCTTTTGATGTTGATTTCTAACGTGATTCAGACTCTGTATGATTTCAATACCTTTAGACCATGAAATTTTTGCACCTTGTTTTATATCCTTGGGTATGTTAAAGTGTCTCCTGGTTTATAGTCTATAAGAATTTGAATAGCATTTGTATTCTGCCATTGTGTGAAAATTGTATAAATCTTAATTATATTTAATTGGTTCATAGTGTTTTTCAGGTCTACCATATCATTCTACTTTTCTGTCTATTCATTCTATTAATTTTTGAGAGTTTGATATTGAAACTCCAACTATTAATAAAAATTTTAGTTTATCTACTTAAAAATAATTGTAGTATATAGTGGAATGATATGTAACTCTGTTCTGCATTTTTCAATTCTCCTATAAATGTGTTATTATACTTTTACTATTTAAATGACAAAAAAGAAAGAAAGAAAAAATAAATTAGAAACTCAATGGTTATGTGAGGTTAGGAGGTGACTGCAAAGAAAGTAAATTAGAGAAACAATGCCTCACTAAAGTCAAATAGTGGATAATTATAAGCATGTAAGCTGGGAAGAGGCTAATCAGAGTTAAAGTGTTATAAGTATATAAATACCTTGTATGTCTGAAAGAAAGGTAAAGATTCTGATTAACTTAAGACTAAGTTCAAGATGAATGTTTAAATTTTAAGGTAACCATTAAAAGATTACCAAGAAAAGGCTTAATTTCTAAACATGATGGGGAAGAATAAAAATAAAATGTAAAAACCACCAACGAAAAAATCAAACATAATCAAACCAAAAAAATACAGTAAAGATAGAGGGGGAAAAGAAGGGATTAAAAAAAGAACAAAGAAAAATTTAAAAATATGACAGGATAAAGAAATAAAAATGCATTATAATAAGACTAAATGTAAAGTATATGGAACAATGGGAATACTTCCATAAGACTGGTAGGAATGAAAATTTGCACAATTACTTTAGAAAAAAATACATGAATTGAACAATTATTTTCTGAGCATATACCATGAGCCACATGCTTTTCTACGAACTGAGGAAACAGAAGGAAAATTTTAACAATATCTTAAGCAAAACTTAAAGTAAACACTTTGACTTCATTAATATTTTAGCAATCAACATGTGAAAAGCATATAAATGATACTCAACATTCAGAATAGCATTACCTATTGAGGAAAGAGGTAAACATGATCAAGAAGAAAGGCACAGTCAATGTCAAAGATTCTCATTCTTACCTGGATGGTGGGTACATGTGTATTTATTATTCTTTACTCTTTAGACATAAAATTCAATCATTCTTGCATATAGTTAATATTTTCATATAAAGAAATAAAAACAATTTTATAAAAATAATGCAAATAAAATATCCATCACAGAAGGTACTCAATATACAGTGGTTCTTATTATATTAAGCAATAATAATACTGTAAAATGCAATTAACTACAGTGCAAATTGTTCCTGAGCGAAACAGTAACAGATGAGTTTTGTTGAAAGTAAAATGTACTCTGGAAGAACACAGCATGCCGGTGAGGGAGGTAAGCTCATAAATTTAAATTGGAAGTAATTTGGTGGGAGATGAAGATGGCAGAGTAGGAGGACATGGAGCTCACCTTTTCCCACAAGCACATAAAAAATACATTGACATATGGAACAATTCTCAAGGAAAAGTAACTGGAAACTGGTATAAGGACCTTCATACAATTGAGACTGAAAGAAAGATACAGCTAGCTGTGCAGGACAGGAAGAGAAGTGATTGGGTTGGGATCTATGCCTGTGCTTGGGAACTTAGAGGAAAAGAGAGATCACAGGGACGGACATTCGTCCTGGGAGTGAGTGGGCTGAACCACAGACCGGGTGTCCCAGTCCCAGTCTGGGGAGACGCAAGCCCCTGTGGGTACTGTGAGAACTGTGAGAATAGACAGAAAGGGTGGAGAAGCCCAGAGGCCACTCATGAGGGGTGGGCAGGCACTTGCGCAGGGTGGAGAGAGGTCTGTGCTAGCAGCTGCCGCTGTGCTGTCCTCCTCAGTCCAAGCAGAGAGAACACCCAGTCCCACTCAGTCTACGTCACAGCATGTACTGGACCTAGGGCACCCAGGACCTGGGCAAAGACTTGGCTTAGGGGTGCAGAGGTGACCTGGGGGTGCAGGGTGCAGCCCAGGTAGGCAGTGGCGGCTTGCTCAGGAGGTGCCCCAGAAAAGCCCACATTTATGACGGTAGCATGGGGGCAGACTTCCTGCACCTGGGGCCTTGCTAAGTACACCAGCCTAAGCTGAGCAAACACCCCAGCTCGGCTCACTCTAAGCCACAGGACAGCACTAGATCTGCGGGCACCACAACCAGGGAAAGGGGCGAACATGGGCTGCATCTGAGCAGAGGTGCTGCTGTCTGCAGAGGCAGACTTAGACGTCTGCAAATATACAGCCCCACTTGCTGCACGACTCCCCTCCTTTGGGGCAAAGGCCCCAGTGCAAGGAGAAATAAAAATACATACTAAGGGAAACAGAGCCAGTTCTAGCCTGAGCTGGGATTCTGCTTTGGCCACTTGGGAGCAAATCCCGCCCCTGACAGGGTGGTGACATTCAGTGGCCAGAGAAGTCCCATCTCATATCGTGTGCAGGTTCTAGCTCCTCCATCAGCAGCCACACCTCCTACCAAAGTGACAGGTGCCAGCACACCCTTAGGAAAGATGTGATGGGCACCCATATCAAATCCAGCCCTCCTGCTAAAGACACTGGGCACATGCAGTCTGCATAGGGATGCTCTCACATAAGAATACTCCCTCAAGACCACAACAGGCACATCTTTCACCTAAATTCACAAAGACAGAGAAAACTAAAATGGACAGACAGAGGAACTACTCTCAAATGAAAGAGTAACAGAAAATCCCTGAAGAAAGTAAATAATGAAACAGAAATAATTTTCCAGATAAAGACTTTAAAACATTCCTAACTAAATTAAGGAAAATAATTTATCTAAACACAGATCATTTGAACAAGGAACTAGAAAACATAAAAAAACATATAGCTGAAAACAGATAATTAATTAAATATCTGAAATAAATAAAAAAAAAAACTCTAGAAGAAATGGATGCAAACTAAATGACACAGAAAAATGCATTTGTGATCTGGAAGATAAAATAATGGAAATCATCCAATCAAAATAGCAGTTAGAAAGGCAAATTTTAAAAAGTAATATATGACATCTTTGGGATAATATTAAGTATGCCAATATTCACATTATAGGGTTTCATATAACATGAGAAGAAAAGCGAGAGGAAAAAAGGGTATCAAAAGCATGCATGATTAAGTTGTGGCTGTAGATTTCCCAAACGAAAGGAAGGAAACATTATCTGGGCACAGGCAGCACAGAGGCTCATTAACAAGATGAACCCAAACATACCTACAGTAAGATATGTCATAATTAAAATGGTAAAAGTTAGAGACAGTTCTAAAAGCAGCAAGAAAAAAACAGAGTTGTATACAAGGGAATATCCATAAGGCTAACAGTTGATTTTTTTGTAGAAACTTTGCCAGTAAGAAGGGAGTGGCATGTATATTCAAAATGTGGAGACTCTACTCAGCCATATTATCATGTAGAAAAGGAGAGATGATTTCTCAGACAAGCAAAAACTGAATGAATTCAGTAATACCAGATCTACCCTTAAAAAAAAAAATGCTGAAGGATCTTCTCTAAATGGAAAGGAAGTAAGCATCTATAGGAAAGGATAAAGCACATTAGAAAAGACAGATATATAATAGGGATCACAGTTTACTTAAAAAACTTAAATAAGCCAATATGTGGATTAAAAGATAAAAAACTATAAAAGCAACTCTACAATAAACAGTTAAGGGATAAACATCAACAGTAAAATCTGAGCTCAAAACCTAAATATGGGGGAGGAGAGAAAAAAATGTAGGTCTTCCAGAACACATTTGAATTGAAATGCCTTTCAGTTTAAATGAAGTAAATATAACTCTGGGTCAACATACATGAACCCCATGGTAAACACACAGCAAAAACTTACAAAAGATACACAAAAAATTAAAAATAAAAGAAATCAAGCAAATTACTAAAGAAAATCATCAAACCGCAATGGGAAAAGCAAAAAAAGAAGAAATAAACAGAGAAGACCTACAAAAATGACAGAAAAATAAGTAATAAGATGGCAGTAAGTAATTTCAGTTCAGTTCAGTCGCTCAGTTGTGTCTGACTCTTTTCAACCGCATGGACTGCAACACTCTAGGCTTCCCTGTCCATCACCAACTCCCAGAGCCTATCAATAATTACTGTAGATGTCAACAGAATAAACACTCCATCAAAAGATGGCTGATTGGATAAAAATACAAAATCCTTCAATACACTGTCTAGAAGAGAATCACTTTAGGGAAGTGAAGCACTTCATACAGACTGAAAGGGGACAGAAAATAGCTATTTCATGCAAAATGAAAATGACAAGAAAGTGGTAACAATATGTGTATCAGACAAAATAGACTTTAAAAGAAAGGTTATTACAAAGGCAAAGAAGAACATTATGCAATAATAAAGGGATCAATATAAGAAGATATTACACTCATTAATGTATGCACCTAATAACAGGAGGACCTAAATATATAAAGCAAATATTAATAGAAACAAATGAAGAAAATGACAATAGTACAATAGCAGTAAACTTTAACATCCAGCTGACATTAATGGACAAACTGTCCAAACAGAAAATCAATCAGAAAATCAATAAGGTCCTAATGACACAATAGAGTTGGATTTAATTGATATCTACAGGGCACTGTAGATGCCCAAAGGAAGCATATGCATTCTTTGCAAGTATGCATGAAATGTTCTCTACGATAGATCACATACTCAATGCAAAACAAATCTGAACAAATCTGAAAAATTACATTAAGCATCTTTTCTGACCACAATGGTCTTAAACTAGGAATTGACCACAGAAAGAAAAATACAAAAAGAATAAACACATGGAGACTAAACAACATGCTATTAAAATGGGTCAATGATGAAATCAAAGAGAAATTAGAAAATACCTCAAGACAAATAAAAATGAAAATATAACTTTACAAAATCTTTGAGATGTTTAAAAGAAAAAAAAAAAAAAAAAAACAAACCAAGAACAGTTCTGAGAGGGAAGTTCATAGTGACACAGGTCTTTCTCAAGAAATAAACAACCTAACTTACCATGCATGAGAATTAACAAAAGAATAAAGCCAAAAACCAGCAGAAGGAAGGAAATAATAAACATCACAGAGGAAATAAAATAGAGATAAAAAAGACAATAGGAAAGAATAAAATCAAGAGGTGATTTTTTGAAAGGATAAATAAAACTGACAAATGTGTATCTTGGCTCACCAAGAAGAAAAAAAGAGGACCCAAATAAACAAATTAAGAAATGAAAGAGGTGAAATAATAACTGACATCACAGAAATACAAAAAATCATGAGAATACTATAAATAGTTACATGCCAATAAATTGGACACCCCAGAAGAAACAGATAAATTTCTAGAAACACAGAAACTGCTAAGACTGAGTCAAGAAGACAACAGACAATTTGAACAATCACTAGAAGTAAAATAAATCTGTAATAAAAATAATAGAATCTGCAAACAAAAGTCTAGGACCAACCAAATAGCTTCACTTGGGAATTCTACCAAACATAGAAAGAACTTATGCCTATCCTTTGTGAACTATTTCAAAAAATTTGAAGAGAAGGGAGCACTCCGAAATTCATTCTACAAGGCCACCATTATTGTGATATCAAAACCAGACAAAGATGCCACAAAAAATTAATTATGTGCCAATTTATTGATGAATACAGATGCAAAATCCTCAAAAAATATTAGCAAACCAAACCCAATAATACATTAAAAAGATTATACACCGTGATCAAGTTGGATTCATTCCAGGGGCACAAAGATGATTCAATGTATGCAAATCAATCAATGTGATATATACCCCATTAACAAAAGAAAAGATAAAAATCACATGATCACCTCAGAAGACGCAGAAAAAGCACATGACAAAATACAACATCCATTCATGATTAAAACTTGCATCAAAGTGGATATAGAAAGAACACATCTGAACATAGTAAAGGCCATTTGCAACATACACAAACCCAAGATAATACTAATGATGAAAAGCTAAATTACTTCATGCTAAATTCAGGAACATGACAAGAATGGCCACTCTAACCATTTCTACTTAAATATTAGAAGTTCCAACCACAGCAACAAGAAAGAGAAATGAAAGGTATCCAAGTTGAAACTGACAACGTAAAATTGTCACTATTTGCAGATGACATCTGAGAGTCATCTGTTCTATAGAGAGAAAACCCTAAAGTCTCTACAGAAAACTTTTAGAACTAATAAATGATTTAAACAAGGTAGTAGGATACAAGATTAATATATAGAATTATGTTGTGGTCTATAAACCAATAATGAAATATCAGAAAGAGAAAGATAGCCATTTAAAAGCCATATCAGAAAGAATAAAATACCTAGGAATAATCTTATGGTGAAAGACATATACTCTGGAAACTAATAAAACAACAATGAAGGAAACTGAAGTTGATATAAAGTGGAATAAGAGATCTACAGATTTAATTCAATCTCTATTAAAATATCAGGACATTTGCACTGTACTAGAATAAACAATCATAAAATTCATATAGAAACAGGAAAGACTGCAAATGGCCAAATCATCTGTAACAAAGGAGGTAAGAATATACAATGGAGAAAAGATCATCTCTTAACAAGTGGTTCTGGAAAAACTGAAGTCACGTGTAAAATTATGAGATTAGAACATTCTGTCACACCATATACAAAAATAAACTCAAAATGGTTTAAAGGCATAATGTAAGAACAGAAACCAGAAAACTCCTAGAAGAGAGCATAGGCTGAATACTCTTTGACATAAATTATAGGAATATTTTTTTGAATCAGTCTCCTAAGGCAAAAGAAATAAAAGCAAAAATAAACAAATGCAACCTAATTAAACTTAAAAGCTTTTGTTCAACAAAGGAAACCATAGACAAAATGAAAAGACAAGCTATGGAATGGGAAAAAATATTTGTAAATGATGCACCAGACAAGGGATCAATATCCTAAACATATAAAAAACTCATAAACTCAATATAAAAAAAAAAAAAAGACAACCTAATCAAAAAATGGACAGAACACAGAACCTGAATAACCATTTCTCCAAAGAAGACATACAGATAGCTAATAGGCACATGGAAGGACACTCAACAAAACTACTTACAAGAAAAATGCAAATCAAAACAATAAAGAGATAACCAGTTCACTCTTGTCAGAATGACTACCATTGAAAAAGCCTACAAATATTGAATGCTGCAAGAATATGGACAAAAGGGAACCCTTTTACACTGTTAAAAGCAGTGTAAACAGGTGCTGAAATTTTGGAAAATAGTAAATAGCTTCCTCAAAAAACTGAAATCACAACTACCATATATGATTCAGCAACTCTACTCCTGGGTATGTATTGGGAAAAAAATGAAAACACTAATTCAAAAAGATACACTCACCCTAATGTTCATAACAGCACTATTTATAACAGCTATGTCATGTAAGCAACCCAAGTGCCTCTCAACGGATGACTGGATTAAGAAGATGGGTGTGTGCTTGTGTTTTGTGTGAGTGTATATATAATGGAATACTACTCAGCCATAAAAAATGAAATTCTGCCATTTGCAGCAACATGGATGGACCTAGAGAATATACTTAGTGAAATAAGTCAGACAAAGACAAGAATTATATGATATCACATGTGGAATCTAGAACACAATACAAACGTATATACAAAACAGACTCAAAGGTATAGAAAAAAAATTTATGATTATCAAAGAGGAGAGGCAAGGGGGGAATTATGGACAAATCTCAGGTATGGGATTAACAGATATAAGCTACTATATATAAAAGAGATGAACAGCAAAGATTTACTGTATAGCACAGGAATTATAGTCATTTTATAATAACCTATAATGGAGTATAATCTGCAAAAATTCTGAATTACTATGCGATATACTTGAAGAATATGGAGAAGGAAATGGCAACGCACTCCAGTATTCTTGCCTGGAAAATCCCATGGACTGAGGATCCTGGTAGGCTACAGTCCCTGGGGTCGCAAAGAATCGGACACGACTGAGCGACTTCACTTCACTTCATACTTGAAGTTAATATAATACTGTAAATTAACTACACTTCAATTAGAAAAAATATTGCAGGCAATTTATCTATGATTAAAAATAGGTTCCAATAATTTCTTGAACAACTAATGTCATCTTTAAACTGTAAATAAAAATACAAATTTGTCAGTTTAACCGTAAATAAAAATGCAAATTTGTCAGACACATAAATGTCCTTAACTTTTTCTGATATCTAACAAATGATGAATTTTAAAACTGTCACTCCTTAATATATTAGTCACGTACTTCCCAACCTAATACAAAGAATACCTCATTAACTATATTCAGACATTGGGTACCATTGCTCACTACCGATTTCTTAAAATGTTATAGAAATGGCAAGAATAAAGTAAACATCAGTGAAATGGCATCTGCAACCCAAAGCATCTTTCTCTGGTACAAAAATATAGATAGCAAGGAGGTGCAATAATTTTCCACCTTCAAGCCAACTAAAAAGTATATCCCTATTTCTATGTTTAACCATACCTACTTATAAGTTTAACAATGGGATCAAACGAGACACATAGTATTAGTTCAGTGTTAGAAATTACTTTCCAGTATATCCTGATATAAAACTGTCTCCGTAGACTACTAAAACATGAAGGAGTTCATGAAGACAATGCCCCAGAAACATACATTTCACAGATAATTTCCCTCATCAAATTCTAACTTCTCTGCCTTTCTTAAAAATTGTACCCCCCACCCAATTTTTTGTTAACTTGTTCTGTTAAGAAAAATGATGGATAAGGAAGAAAATAAGATAACTGGGACATTGTTTCTTAAAATAAATTGCAACCCAGAAAAAAAAATTGTTTTGGCTAATGACTTAATAACCACACAACCAGTCAACACCTTTTCCCTGTGAAATATTTATATTACCAATTTCCTAGATACTATATGTAAATACTTATAGGAAATAGAGCAAAAAGATAGAATTTTATTACATTTTAAACAACTTGAACACATTTATCAGTAAATAGGAAATATGTTAAAAATGTAATGGACAATAAAGTTGAATCTGTCTACAAAGTAGCAACTAAAATAGAAGGATCTACTTCAAATTAAACTGATACAGATATTACTACATTAATATGCAACTATTTAAAAAGGTAAGAGTAACTTAGAAAACATGGGTGGACAGAAGCTAAAATGGATTTTAGAAAAAAATATTTATTGCATGAAATTTAGTTTCAAACTCTGAAAACAAAGACTGCTCTACTAAATACAGTCACTGAAAATATCTGGAATAAAAGCAGGGAAGCTGAATTTACATAGAATGTAGGTTTCCTTGGCTATAAAACTAATTTTATTTTGCTACAAAAATAATCAATTTCTTTAGGCTAAAAGGAAGACTAAAAGTGGAATACCGATTCAATATGCAAGCAACTCACAGTTCTCGGAATCAATACAATTTAGATGATTTTCATATCTCTAAAAAAATTAATCATTTTTTTAAAGTATGTGCTAGAAAAATTTAACTAGCTTAATTCAAGGAATAAACACTGCCAGGTAAAGTCATTAGCTGAATAATTTTCTCCTTATCCAGAGGAATGATTAGTATTAAACCTCAGATATTCCAAAATGTATATAACAGCAATATCATTAAAAAACAGTAGTTATTCATTTTTAGATATTAATAGATATGGTTTTAAACCTCAAACATTCTATTTTTTGATGATGTTAATGTTATTGATTGTAAAACTTGCCATTATCCATAACTTACATTTCAGCCACAAAAAGAAAGTAAAACATAGAAAAAGATACTCAGGATTTTGAAGACACAAGGGAGACATATCAAGTATCTAATTAATGAGAAAATTTTATACAGCACAAATCAGATTTGTGTGATGGTACAGATTTAAGTAGTGGTACAAAGAGATTGCAAGTTTTCACTCGCTGATAAAACACAAAAGATTTCAGGGTACTGTAAAGTGATGTTCATTGCTACAGATGTGCAAAAATGGCAATTTTGGCCTAAACTATAAACGTTAGCAAGAAGCTGGACAAAGGAGTTGGAACTGAGTCAGAATTTGAACAATAAGATTCAAACTGGTGTTATAAGGGTATTATTAGAGGACCATGCAAAGGTCTGAATATGTGAGTGAATGGTAATGCATAATTACTCTAGCTATGCATTTTTATACTCTTCCTAAATGTAAAAAATCATTATTCACAAAAACTGACAGGAAAGTAGAGGCTGTGAACCTTTAGCGCTATATCCATTTTCATATTTAAAAAACAAACGAACAACCCAAAAACCTTCATATATTTTTGCTGTCAGCTCCCAGGTAACCTGAGAGGAAAAGTTTTAAAATCTTTTTCTGCTTATAATTTTTCTTTTTTAATCATCTTGTTTCTTTTATAAATAGAAACTCTCAATATAAAGTTATCCTCCGTATGATTTTTTGGGTACATTGCTACCATTTTCTTTTTATCTAAGTAGGTTTATATTTTGTTGTTTAGGATTTAGCTTCCCTTCACTTTTTCAAAAATTGAGTAATGGGGTATTACTTCCTTGTACTTATTGCCATTACAGGTTTGAAGTCTAATTAACTGCAAATGGATAACTCAAGAAACTAATGGCTCCAATCTTTTATCCTCACAAAGAATGACAATACTTCCTTGCTATAGTTTCACGGAAGAAAACTGAAAAAATTTCAAGTATTTACCATTTCCAGTTTCTCTACCTTAACGCGAACAGATGGACTTAGGGAAATCTTCTTTCCTTGTGGCCCATAGTTATCAGTCCAAGCAGGGGCAATATCTAAGAGACAACAGGGTACACATTAATAGGAAATTTAATTGGAATAGAACTTTTCATTTGACAGGAGGTATTCTTGGCTCCTGCTGTTCAGAAAGAATTCTTGCTAATCAGTTGGCAGCTTTCACTTTTGTTTTCATTATTTTTTGTTCTTTAAATCTAAAACGTATCATATAAACCAGCTTCACTTAAAGCCTTAAAAGACGTGGTCTAAAAAGAGTAGCCAATTATGCATTAAGTCCCACAGAAATATTAATTTAAAATACAAACACACATCCCACCACTTACCCTGTCATCATAATGCCTTATTAATTGCAAAATGAAAGTCTTTTTTTCTTCCAAACTTAGTAAAATCATATTAGAAATTCAAAAAGGTCATAATTTCTCTTTGGCAAAAGTAGTTTGCTATATGAGTTCTGAAGGTACTATGGAAAAACTCACAAATGCAAACTGTTTCAAGGTTGCATAAAAAGTATGATTAGTCTGAGAACTTCTTGAACTGAAAATCTTATTTCTTATTTTACAGAAGGGTTATATTTTGAGAAGCATAAATGATTCTCAAGAGTTGAGTGTCATACACCTCTCACCCATTCTCTAACGCCTTCTCAGTATACCCTGACTATTTAGACGAGCTCTATCCTTGATTTATGAGTAAAAACCAGGTGTCCCAAGGGACTAGAATTTGAAAAATTATTTGCCTTAATATGCCAAATTTTGTCAGATTTCTGCAATTCATGTCAATCTTTGTATCTAAATTGTCACCATTCTAAATACACTTTTAAATGGTATTTTACTAGTTCTACATAGAAACAAGAGGAAGAGAAAAAACTTTTTAAAATGTCACATTTTTATGCAGTGTTTTAATTTTTTTTTTTATTTCTCAGAGCATCTGTCTCTGAGTACAAAATGATTTGCATTCTCTTTCCTAAGAACATAAGAAGTGCATAAGAAAATAAATAGTCTTCCTCTAAACCTTTAACACTTCCTTAACATTCTATGTAAAATCTTGAATATAACTTATAGGTGTCAAGATCATAAAAAAAAAAAATGGTTACTGACTTTTAACTTTAAATGGAATTCAAAGGTTGAGAAAGACTGATTTTAGTATAATAGAATTTTTACAAATTTGACAAAGGCAACAAAGATGTCTTTTTACTGTGATACCTAATTGTTGGCCAAGGGCTAAAAATAAATTATGAATACATTCTTTTTCCTCTTAAGAGAAATTTTTTGCCAAACTTGAAGTGTAGCATAAAAGGTCAGCATGGAGTAAAGTGGTATGGAAACCCAAGTAGGAGATAAGTCAAACATTATTTTTCATTTTTAGGGTGTGGACATGTGAGTCTTGACAATGACTTTTTAGCCTGGTTCCTGGCCTACCATTAATGCACACTAACACAAGGTGAACCCAAGCTAACTTAATCATGAACTCAGATCAAGACTAACCCTGAGTGTGAATTACTCAATTCAAGTGCGCGTGGAAGGGGTGCAGAGGAGACAGAAGAGAGGGCAGGACAGGGACACATACCAAGGCATATGTTTTTACTTATGTTTTCCTACATCCAGGCATAAACATTCACTGTGTGCAACAGTGGATATAAGAGAAGATTAGCACAAGAGTTGGACAAGACTTAGCAACTCAACCACCATGCTTACTTTTAGCCAGGCAGTACACTAAGTACTTTGGAGAAGGCAATGGCACCCCACTCCAGGACTCTCGCCTGGAAAATCCCACGGACCGAGGAGCCTGGTGGGCTGCAGTCCATGGGGTCGCTAAGAGTCAGACAAGACTGAGCAGCTTCACTTTCACTTTCCACTTTCACGCATTGGAGAAGGCAATGGCAACCCACTCCAGTGTTCTTGCCTGGAGAATCCCAGGGACGGCGGAGCCTGGTGGGCTGCCGTCTATGGGGTCGCACAGAGTCGGACACGACTGAAGTGACTTAGCAGCAGCAGCACACTAAGTACTTTATGTGCATAAACGCATTAATCGACAATAACCACAGTGACACGGGTATTATTATTTCCAACTAAAGATGATGAGACCAAGACCCCAAAAGGTAAAGAAACTGGCACAATATCATATGGCAAGTAGGTGACCATGTAGGATTCTAATCTCTTATGACTCCTTAAGCCAATTGTTTAAATGTGTCAATATCTTTCATAATCAGTCTTTTCATCTGTAAAGCAGGAGGAATAAAACAGATCACTTTACAGGAAGTGTAATGGTAAAATTAAAAACCCTAGAAAACTACTATGAAAACTATGTGTACGTGTGTGTTAAGTCACTTCAGTCGTGTCTGACTCTGTGTCAGACTGTTACCCATCAGGCTCCTCTGTCCATGGGGATTTTCCAAGCAAGAATACTGGAGTGGGTTGCCGTGCCCTCCTCCAGGGGATCTTCCCAACCCAGGAATCAAATCCATGTCCCTTGGTCTATCTGCATTTGCAGGTGGGTTCTTTACCACTAGTGCCACCTGGGAAGCCCATGTAAACAATAAAGTACTGTTAATAGTAATGACGGCATTAGCAAAGAAAGTCACTCAGTTGTGTCCAACTCTTTGCGACACCATGGACTGCAGCATACCAGGCTCCTCTGTCCATGGGATATACATACATACAAAGATTAAACAGGAGATTAATGTAAAATTTTACTAACCCCTCAATGGCTTAACAAAATCTCTCTTCTAGCCAAGCATCCCCTAAATCTTTACCATGAGCCAAAACTTTAGGAAGATCTAGGCATAAATCCAGCATGCGTTTGTGCATGCTGTAATTCATGGTAGCTTGATCTGGAAAGCACCCACCACAGTTTTCCTCAACTTTCAGTGTCCCTCTCAGTTTCAGCCTTGAGCGCCTTATTTACTCATGTGGTGGGGGATTGAGAATTTTCAAAGTATGGCTTATTTCTCTTGGATCTTCTCTTCCTTTTCTTCTTTTTAGAAGAAAGGAAATGTTTTATGAGTGCAAAATCAATGCCATTTGGTTAATACTATGAACCTTACCCATGGATGTTTTTCTCATCACTAGCTTGTTTTCAGTTATAAAAGCCTTACTGCAGGAGAATTAAGGCTTCTGCTATGGTAAAGTTAAAGTAATGGTTGTCTTTCTTCACACATAATTCTTTACTGACTTCCTCAGGAATGTCTTTAGTGTGGTGTTAGCTTCCTCACAAACTCTCCCTTCAGCTTATGGCAGTAGTAAACAGCTGGATTCTGAAATATGAAATTTATATAACAGAATAGTTTCTAAGAGCATACTCAAGTATAAAGTGGATTAAAAAAATCCTAACCAGTTTTACTGGCTTCCCTGGTAGCTCAGCTGGTAAAGAATCTACCTGCAATGCAGGAGACCCTGATTCAATTCCGAGGTTGGGAAGATCCCTTAGAGAAGGGATAGGTTACCCATTCCAGTATTCTAGGGCTTCCTTGGTGGCTGAGACAGTAAAGAACCTGCCTGCAATATGGGAGACCTGGGTTCGATCCCTAAGTTGGGAAGATCCCCTGGAGGAGGGCATGGCAACCCACTCCAGGGGCCTGGCGGGCTACAGTCCATGGGGTCGCAAAGAGTCAGACATGACTGAGCGACTAACCACAACTAGCTTTACACTTTACAATGTTTTTGAGATGGGAACAGGGGTAGATTTGCCTCATTAAGTTTATTTTTGTTGAGATTATATTAACACTCATATATTTTTAAGATTAATAAATACCAGCTGGCTGATGGAGTTTAGACGTGACAGTTAAGGATCTAATTTGGGAACAATTTATAAATAACTACTTAGAACAAGTCACAATGTATGTGAGTTACCTACAGAATTTAGAGTTGACTTTGTTTTTTTCCCCTCAGAAATATCTTGTCTACTACATTCTTGTGGAAGAAAATGATTGGTCCTAAAGTCAATTCCATTTCAACTCTAGAAAAATTTCCCATTTTAATTGCATTTTAATATCTACATAGAGCTTACTCACTCAAATTTTTCAGTAGATTATTTTTCTACAACAAAATCACGGATCATTTCTTATATTCACTGGTGCAAATTTACCTCAGTTTATTCATTACTGTAGGATCTCCTTGCTCTAATTGGATTTGCCTCCTAGGAGCACCTGACATGTAGCTCATCCTTACTTTTTTGCTTTTGATTATGGTGCCTCATTCACTTAGGATGATCTCTTATCTTCATGCATCCACTGACATTTATCACTTCTTTCAAGATATAGATGATGTCTGACTTTTGCCAAGAAATTTTTCTCTATTGATTTCCATATCTTGTTCAGTCACTCAGTCACGTCTGACTCTTTGTGGCCCACCTGGCTCCTCTGTCCATGGAATTTTCCAGACAAAAATACTGAAGCAGGTTGCCACTTTCTAGTTCAGGGGATCTTCTCGATTGAGGATCAAACCCTCATCTCTTGTGTCTCCTGCATTGGCAGGTGGATTCTTTACCATGAACACCACCTAAGTATTTTGTGACAAATCAGTAACTATGTACTAGCTTCAGGGGTAGAGAAGGAGGATGTAAAATTGAATGGAAAGATAGAAGCTTTCACTTCTGCTCTAAAATATATGTCCTGGAATATTATCTGAGCTATATTCTAAACTTCAGTTTCTGTAAAATTAATAATAGCAAAATGTACTGAGAATATTCTCTGTACCAACTACAAATTGCTTAATATACACAATCTTGTTTAATACTCATAAGAACCCCGTGAGGAAACTATTTCAATATAAGCTAATTCAGCTAATAAGTTGGGAACAGAGATCTGAATCTCTAAGTTTGCATTCAGGGCCTGGTAATTAACCACTGTATTTCACTGTATCACACTCCAGTCACTTACGACTTCTTTTCTTAATCCACTTTGTTCCCGTCTTCACATGTCTTGTTCAAGTATGTTATTCATCAATAAGATAGTATGTGTGTGTGTGCCATGTGTGCTAGGTCGCTTCAGTTGTGTCTGACTCTTGTGTACCCTATGGACTGTAGCCAGCCAGGCTCCCCATCCATGGGATTCTTCAGGCAAGACAGTACATTTCTCCTCATTTATTGATTGATTTCTGGGTCTTCCCTGCTGCACACAGGCTTTCTGCAGTTGCGGCGGGCAGGGTCTGCGCTCTGGTTGTGGTGCACAGGCTTCTTTCTCACTGTGTGGCTTCTCGTGTTGCAGAGCACAAGCTTGAGGGCACATGGGCTCCAGCAGTCATGGAGCGTGGGCTCACTAGCTGTGGCTTGTGGGCTCTGGAGTGTGGACTCACTACCTGTGGTACACAGGCTGAGTTGCCCTGTGGCATGTGGATCTTCCCGGACAGGGACTGAACCTGTGTTTCCTGCATTGGCAGGTGAACTGCTGGAGCACAAGAGAAGTCTGACAGTATACATCTTAAAGTCCCAAAACTACTCACCACCTGCTCTAGTCAACACAGAACATGGCACATAGTCAAGTACTTATCCAATAAAATAATCACACATACACATAAACAAACATACACATATATAATGCTTTCCAATCTGAATAATGAAGGTTTTTAACCTCATATTTTATTTGACAATATACTATTAAGTATCTCATGAGAAATAAGCTAATTCCTTTACAATTCTTACTGAACCATGATAGTACATGACATACTCAGTAAACATTTACTGAATAAATAAATGGCTAAAAGACACATTAAGTAGTTCAATTGTTTTCAAAATTAAAAACAAGTTGCATAAATGCCTCTGCACCACTGTTTGCTTCTTTCATCTATCTTCTTCTTCTCACATGTGTTCCCAATTTAAAATAAAAACAATATACCAAGAGAAAGGAAATTAATTATGTAAAGGAAATAATACTAAATAACTTTCTAAAGGCCAACAAATCCCATTAAGTAAAAAAGCATACAATTGATGGCTAAAGATTGCTCCTAACCCACTGGTAAATACTGCTCCAAGTCAGGGAAACCACTATGGACCACTATAAATTCCTGTTAAGTATAGGAGCTACGTGCTATAGTCTGAATGTTGTGTCCTCCCAAAATTTCTATGCTGAAATCCTAACCCCCAAGATCATGGTATTAGAAACTGGGGCCATTGGGAGGTGCTTACACCAAGACGGTGGAGCCCTCATGAATGGAATTACTGTTCTTATAAAAGAGAACCTACAGTGCCCCCTAGACTTTTCTACCATGTAAGGACACAATGAGAATTGCAACCACAAGAAGGCTTTCTCTCAGACCATGCTGGCACCATGACCCTGGACTTCTAGCCTCCAAAACTGTGAGAAATAAATGTCTGTTGTTTATAAGTTATCCAATCTGTGGTATTTTGCTAAAATAACCCAGACTATGGCTTTATTGACTATACCAAAGCCTTTGACTGTGTGGATCACAATAAACGGTGGAAAATTCTGAAAGAGATGGGAATACCAGACCACCTGACCTGCCTCTTGAGAAACCTGTATGCAGGTCAGGAAGCAACAGTTAGAACTGGACATGGAACAACAGACTGATTCCAAATAGGAAAAGGAGTACGTCAAGGCTGTATATTGTCACCCAGCTTGTTTAACTTATATGCAGAGTACATCATGAGAAATGCTGGAGGAAGCACAAGCTGGAATCAAGATTGACGGGAGAAATATCAATAACCTCAGATATGCAGATGACACCACCCTTATGGCAGAAAGTGAAGAAGAACTAAAGAGCCTCTTGATGAAAGTGAAAGAGGAGAGTGAAAAAGTTGGCTGAAAGCTCAACATTCAGAAAACTAAGATCATGGCATCCGGTCCCACCACTTCATGGGAAATAGATGGGGAAACAGTGGAAACAGTGGCTGACTTTATTTTTCTGGGCTCCAAAATCACTGCAGATGGTGATTGCAGCCATGAAATTAAAAGACGCTTACTCCTTGGAAGGAAAGTTATGACCAACTTAGATAGCATATTAAAAAGCAGAGATATTACTTTGCCAAGAAAGGTCCATCTAGTCAAGGGTATGGTTTTTCCAGTGGTCATGTATGGATGTGAGAGTTGGACTATAAAGAAAGCTGAGTGCTGAAGAATTGATGCTTTTGAACTGTGGTGTTGGAGAAGACTCTTGAGAGTCCCTTGGACTGCAAGGAGATCCAACCAGTCCATCCTAAGGGAGATCAGTCCTGGGTGTTCATTGGAAGTATTGATGCTGAAGCTGAAACTCCAATCCTTTGGTCACCAGATGCGAAGAACTGACTCATTTGAAAAGACCCTGATGCTGGGAGGGATTGGGGGCAGGAGGAGAAGGGGACAACAGAGGATGAGATGGTTGGATGGCATCACCGACTCGATGGACATGGGTTTGGGTGGACTCTGAGAGTTGGTGATGGACAGGGAGGCCTGGCGTGCTGAGGTTCATGGGGTTGCAAAGAGTTGGACATGACTGAGCGACTGAACTGAACTGAACTGAACCCAGACTATGACACTATAAAAGTTTTTACTAACTCTTATTTTATGGTTTTAATCTACACAATGCTACTAAAGATTAAAATATATAAGTAACAATTTTCTTAATAATTTAGACACATAATTAACTCTTCTTTTCTACACAATTTTCTATAAGGATAGTTTTTCTTTAATTTGTTTTCTCATTTAACTTTTGGAGAAAATTTAAGGGGAAGATTGTGTTCTTGATATTTGAGCCTGGAAACACTTTATTGAATGATAAAAATCCTTTTTTTATGGGTAACTTACACAATTAATCCTTTATTGTTTAAAAACATCAAAAAGTCATTTCATGAAAATTAAGAACCAAGAATACTGAATTCATAATACTCAAGTGTTTTCCAATTTATATCTATAAAATCTCTTCCAAGGAAAATAAAACATATTTCTTTTCTTAAGCCATGCTCCCTTCTATAATTTCTCTGAAAGGTGCATTTAATATACCTCATCAGGATTTCACTAAAAGGACAAGGAAACCTAATCTTGATTTAAAGAAGACTTTTCATTATGTGGTTTCAACAGTCCATTGATTATTACAGCTTCATAGACACTATTATGATAATGTATCTTTTAAAATTTCAATCCCTTGTTCAGGAAAATTTTCAATAAAAGTCATAATCTAACAGAGACCACTGCATGATAGATTAATTTTTCTCTTTTATTCAATGAAGAAAAAAGAAATAATGCACTCTTCTTTAAAGTCTATTGTCACCTTATGCACTCTTCATTGAGAGAGTAATTGAAAAAAATAACAGGAAAAAGGAATTAAATGTGCATTTACCTGTATTAGATATATCTGTAGGGCTGTTGTCTGAAGAACTAACTGGAATCTGTTCTGTTTTCTTGTATCCAGTTTTTATCTAAGAAAGAAAATGAGGAATATGAAATGTCATTTTCTAAAGTAGGTCAAAGACCAGACTAGGTGTTCATGTTAACATAAAAAGAATGATTAATGAGATTAAAGCAACAGTCCTGAAAATATGAAACCTTTAAAATTTTGGTATATTCACCTTCAAACAAAGCAATTCAGAATTAAAGTAACAGCTGCATTTAGCTCTACCATAACCAAGGATAACAAAATATAAGGCTATGTACCATGTCTCTGAAAAGGTAGTATAACCCCAAATGAAAAAGTACAAGGGCTAAGAGAAAATCTTAAACTCTATATCTAATTAGCATGGACCCAAAACTGAAGATACCTATGATGAATTTTATCCCACTGACTAAAAGCCTACTTGAGTTTCAAGTTTATTTTATATGCTCTATTCTATAATTCATTATTAACTGCACTGTAGCGATTAGTAATTACAGTTATCCCTTTGTATCTGCCAGTTTTGCATCTGCATATTCAATCAACAGCAAATTGAAACTATTTTTAAAAATTCCAGAAAGTTCCAAAAAGCAAAACTTGAATTTGCAGCACCAGCAACTATATACATAGCATTTATACTGTATTAGCTATTAAGTGTAATCTAGAGATGATATAAAATATAACGGGAGGGTATGCATAGATTATATGCAAATACAACACCATTGTATACAAGAAACTTTAGCATCCCTGGATTCAGGTATCTGCTGTGGGGGCTGTGGGAGGAGGTTGTCCTGGATATCTACAGATATCAAAGGATGACTGTAATTATATTGATTTCCATGTAGAAACTCCCCCTTTTGTGTGATTCATTATTAAAGACCCTGATTCTGGGAAAGATTGAAGGCAGGAGGAGAAGTGGGTGACAGAGGATGAGATGGTTGGATGGCATTGCCAACTCAATGGACATGAGTTTGAGCAAACTCCAGGAGACAGTGAAGGACAGGGAAGCCTGATATCCTGCAGTCCATGGGGTCGCAAAGAGTCCGAGATGACTTAGTGACTGAACAACAACAAAGCTGAATTACATTCCAGCATATGCATGTGAGGGAACAATATCCGCCTACACTGTGCAGAAAAGAGCTGAGGAACAGAAAGTAAGATTGCTCGTCTTCAGTCAAGCAGAAAACAGAAAAAAAAATAATGAATGGAATAATATGAGAGACTATCTGAAAATAAATATAACATTTCATATCACAGTTTTGAGCATATCTAAGCATATCTTCATGATGCCATTCCTGATTATGACTTTCCTGACATAGAATACATTGACTTGAAAAATTATTAATAGCACAGTATAAAAATCTTAAACAAAAAAGATCTTTCAAGGAAATACCAATTGGTTAACAAACTATATTACCAAAATTATAGTTCTATTATGTATACAACAAACATAATGACACACAGGGGTTTTTGGACAAACAGAGAAACAGAGAAATACAAGATTACCTGATTCCTCCTAAAAGAAGGTAAAATGGCATCTGTAGATTTGGGAGTAGATGAGGTCTTTGGAATTAGTATTTCAGGAGGAGAAGAAATAAGGCTAAATTTTGAGGCTTGAGGTCCATATTCTCCTGTAGCTTGTAAATGGGATGAACAAGATGGATTTTCTAAATGGCTTCTGTCAGACTTCTGTCTTATGAATGCTATCTCCCAAGCAGATTCTGACCTAGCATTAAAAAGAAATCACTTTATGGATACAATACAATTGAATTCTAAGATGACATTTCAAATATTACCAGAAAAGACTTGTTTTGGGTCTAAAGTAAGTACTAGGACAACTTAAATTTCTATTTTTACAGAGACATGCTAAATGATTCATTCTATCTTATGGCTAGAATAGTTACCTCAACTTGGCTCTGGTAATTATGCTTTTTGCTTCTTCAAATGATACACCAATCATAGACTCCTTGTTTATTGAGACAAGTTGATCTCCTGGTTTCAAACGTCCATCCTAACAAAAATAGTAATATTTGTAAAGAAACTGATTAAGGTGTTTCTTAAAAACATTATTGACACAATTTTTAAAATGTTAATTAATTTATTATGATATTGTGGTGTTTTTGCCATACATTGACGTGATCAGCCATGGGTGTACATGTGTCCCCTAGTCCTGAACCCTCTTCCCACCTCCCTCCCCATCCCATCCTTCTGGGTTTGCCCAGTGCACCAGCTTTGAGTTCCCTGCTTCATGCATCAAGCTTGCACTGGTCATCTATTTCACACACAGTAATATACATGTTTCAATGCTATTCTCTCAAATCATCCCACCCTTTCCTTCTCCCACAGAGTACAAAAGTCTGTTCTTTATACCTGTGGTCTTTGCTGTCTCACATATAGGGTTGTCATTACCATCTTTCTAAATTCCATATATATGCATTAATATATTGTATTGGTGTTTTTCTTTCTGACTCACATCACTCTGTATAATAGACTCCAGTTTCATCCACCTCATTAGAACTGAGTAAAATGTGTTCTTTTTAATAGCTGAGTAATACTCCATTGTGTATATGTACCACAGCTTTCTTATCCATTCATCTGCTGATGGACATCTAGGTTGCTTTCATGTCCTAGCTATTGTAAACAGTGCTGCAATGAACACTGGGGTACATGTGTCTCTTTCAGTTCTGGTTTCCTTGGTGTGTATGCCCAGCAGTGGGATTGCTGGGTCATATGGCAGTTCTATTTTCAGCTTTTTCAGGAATCTCCACACTGTTCTCCATAGTGGCTGTACTAGTTTGCATTCCCACCAACAGTGTAAGAGGGTTCCCTTTTCTTCACACCCTCTCCAGCATTTATTGTTTGTAGACTTTTTGATGGCAGCCATTCTGATGGGTGTGAGATGGTACCTCACTGTGGATTTGATTTACATTTCTCTGATAATGAGTGATGTTGAGCATCTTTTCATGTGTTTGTTAGCCACCTGTATGCCTTCTTTGGAGAAATGTCTGTTTAGTTCTTCGGCCCATTTTTTGATTGGGTCATTTATTTTCCTGGTATTGAGCTGCTTGTATGTTTTTGAGATTAACTGTCAGTTGCTTCATTTGCTATTATTTTCTCCCATTCTGAAGGCTGTCTTTGCACCTTGCTTATAGTTTCCTTCATTGTGCAAAAGCTTTTAAGTTTAATTAGGTCCCATTTGTTCAGTTTTGCTTTTATTTCTATTACTCTGGGAGATGGGTCATAAAGGATCTCCCTGTGATTTATGTCAGAGAGTGCTCTGCCTATGTTTTCTTCTAGAAGTTTTATAGTTTCTGGTGTTACATTTAGATCTTTAATCCATTTTGAGTTTATTTTTGTGTATGGTGTTAGAAAGTGTTCTAGTTTCATTCTTTTACAAGTGGTTGACCAGTTTTCCCAGCATCACTTGCTAAAGAGATTGTCTTTTCTCCATTGCATATTTTTGCCTCCTTTGTTGAAGATAAGGTGTCCACAGGTGCATGGATTTATCTCTGGGCTTTCTATTTTGTTCCATTGATCTGTACTTCTGTCTTTGTGCCAGTACCATACTGTCTTGATGACTGTAACTTTGTAGTAGAGTCTGAAGTCAGGCAGGTTGATTCCTCCAGTTCCATTCTTATTTCTCAAGATTGCTTTGGCTATTTGAGGTTTTATATGTTTCCATACCAATTGTGAAATTATTTGTTCTAGTTCTGTTAAAAATACCATTGGTAGCTTGATGGGGAATTGCACTGAATCTGTAGATTGCTTTGGGAAGTATACTCATTTTCACTATATTGATTCTTCCAATCCATGAACATGGTATATTTCTCCATCTATTTGTGTCATCTTTGATTTCTTTCATCAGTGTTTTATAGTTTTCTATACATAGGTCTTTTGTTTCTTTAGGTAAATTCATTTCTCAGTATTTTATTCTTTTCGTCTTAATGGTGAATGGGATTGTTTCCTTAATTTCTCTTTCTGTTTTCTCATTGTTAGTGCATAGGAATGCAAGGGATTTCTGCGTATTAATTTGATACAATTAAAGCAAAGCACAGTATTAGTAAAGAATGACTTAAAGAAAAGAATAAAAAGAAAATTTTTGACAAAGAGTCCCAACAGTAAAAAGTTTTTATTAAAGTCTGGCTTGGTAATATACACGTTTTCCTAATAGCTCAGTTCATAAAGAATCTGCCTGTAATCCGGAAGACCCCAGTTCTATTCCTGGGTCAGAAAGATCCTGTGGAGAAGGGAAAGGCTACCCATTCCAGTAATCTTGGGCTTCCCTTGTGGCTCAGCTGGTAAAGAATCTGCCTCAATGTGTGAGACCTGGGTTTGATTCCTGGGTTGGGGAGATTCTCTGGAGAAGGGAAAGTCTACCCACTCCAGTAGTCTGGCCTGGAGAATTCCATGGACTGTGTATTCCATGGGGTCACAAAGATTCAGACACAACTGAGTGATTTTCACTTTGCTAATATACATGAATGAAATGGAAATGTTCATGTATTCCTAGAATAAACTTTCATGTTAAGGTATCCTGAAGATATGAAGACACAGCCTGGTATACTAGGAAAAGAAGCCTGTTTTAAAAGGTCAGTTGTATAAGATAAAAACAGGTCTGTCTGTGATAAAGTAGGCCAAATCATTCTAGGATATTTCAGAATATAAGACTCATTCAGTTTAGTTTCTGAGCATTCCTGTATCTTTCAACCCATCACACATTAAGAGTTATTTCACAGTTAGAATTTTTTAAAATTCTGCCAATGATCTTAACTACATTTCTGTTCATGGTCAGACATCATCTTTTTTGGATCTGCTGTCCTTCCTGTGACTGACAAAGAACCAGTTGGTTATACAAGGAGTTCTACTGACATCCTACTAATAACAACCAATCCTAACTGGCTGCCTGGCATTGTCTTTTCCAGGACCTATCTCTGCCAATGACTATATGTGTGTGTGCTCAGTCATGTCTGACTCCTGCAACCCCATTGACTATAGCCCACCAGGCTCCTCTGTTCAAGAATACTGGAGTGGGATGCCATTTCCTCCTCCAGAGGATCTTCCTGACCCAGGGACTGAACCTGCATCTCCTGCTTCTCCTGCTTTGACAAGCAGTTTCTTTACCACTAAGCTACCTGGGAAGTCCCCTTGCCTAAAACTAGCCTAACTGTATAAGACAAAGCATAAATGTTACAAGATTTAATGTATGCATTAGGTAAGTTTTCTTGGTTTTCATTCGTCTTTTAATTCAAACCGGAAAATGAAAAATGAACTCTCTTCATTTTCAGATCCTAAGATGCTTCTCAATCATTAGTACAAATACAGAAAGCATTATTTCTACAACTAGGGAAAAGTTTATAAAGTTAAAAAGCATTTTTACCCCTGAGGGTATTTAGGTACATTCCACAAATTCAAGGAATTAGCTTTTAAAAAGCCTTATCATCTAAGCTATATCCTTGGATAACTAATCTTTGATTTGAACTGCATTATATATAACAATGGTGATTTATGGTTACTTTACTATTGAATAACAATGTTTTTTTAAAAAATGTTATTTATTATTATCTCTTACACTGAACACTGAGTATATAGGAAGGCAAATAAATATAAACATGTTATTTCTAATACTGTGTAATAAAAGATAAGATAATCTAAATGAATAATGACCCTATGACCATTCTGAAATATAAACATAAAACCACAAAGTCAATTTGATTTAAAATATATAGTATTTGAAAACTAATTTGGATTTTATAAGCACGTGATTAAATATAACTAGCAAAGTTTGAGAATACACAATTGCTATATTCATAAGTGATTTTTTTCCCCCTCCTTCCATTTGATCAATGTATGGGGACTAAAACACAATAGTAATGCTGGAAAAGGCTAAGCAGCATGGAGAAAGTATCTACCATATGGATCCTACATGTTCAGTAAAATGAAGGAGCTGATTTTGTAATATTTTATAAAATCAAGCCTGATGACAGACTTTGGTAACATATGCATTGAAGTCAACTATGTTCAGACTATACTTAGAAACTTACATAGGAGAACTTGCGATTTAATATTCTAAACATTAGCCTGAGGATGTCACTTCCTCGAGGTTAAAGTGAAATGGTGACAAACAAAGAAACAAAACAACCTTTTTGCCATAGGCAAAAAGATAAAGCTAGTAAAAGTTACCAAAGAACAAACAAAATTCTGGAGAGCACTTAATTCTGAAAAGGAGGGTGGAGAATATAATGGAGTGGGAGGAAAACACATAGGAAGACTTAATAGCAATATTTTCTACTTAAGTCAAACAGTGAAGTCTAAGTGGACTCATGGGTGTTCATTTCATCATTATGCTTTATAAGTCAGATATCTACTCCAATATCTTTTTATATGTGTAAAATGTTACATTATTAAAAAGGAAATTTCCATCCCATTGAAATAAAGCAAACACTCATAACATTTAGGGCTTCCCTGGTGGCTCAGTTGGTAAAGAATCCGCCTGCAATGCGGGAGACCCCAGTCAATTCCTGGGTCAGGAAGATCTCCTGGAGAAGGGAACGGCTACCCACTCCAGTATTCTGGCCTGAAGAATTCCAAGGACTGCATAGTCCTTAGGATTGCAAAGAGTTGGACACGACTGAGTGACTTTAATTTCATGACATTTAAGCTCAACAATGTTTCTAACTAGATGAATTTTATTTTGGTTCTATATTCCAAAATTTGCATTGGAAGTAGGGTCAAACAGTGATTTTTTAAAAATCTAGCTTAAATAAATGTCTGTTAAATCCAACTCTATCCCATTTGGAATCTGCAAAAAATTCTTCCTTAGAATCAGCTTAAAAAGGTAGATTATAACTGAAATTTAATGACTATACTACTATTTACTTATATTCCAAAGCCTGGCAATAACTTAGGGAAAGAAAAGGAACAATGAAGGAAGCTCTGCTTCATTGAAGCAAAGCATTTGAAGGATTCTGACAAGGGGAAAAAAGTTCTTTGAGAACTGGGGTGGTGGACAGTAAATATTTGGTTGTTTTGTTTTACCCTAAACACTCTTAGTATTAACAGTTCCTGGTTTTTATTAAACTTCCTTGGAAAGGGAAAATTCCATGATGATGACTATAAGCCAGATGGCAACTCCACTGTCTGCTATTTGGGCAGGAGCCTTCAGAGGCAGTGGACTGGTGAGGAGAAAAGAGAATGAGGCATGGAAACCAGATAGATCTGAATTCAAATTTGAGCTCCACAGATTGCTAGCTAAGATGTTCATAAACAATGAGAGAAGGTGAAGGAAGGGGATGCAGGAGGTGCATCTCATCCACAAAGAACAAAGAACTAAATTCTAAATTGCCAGAGACAGTTCTTCTCTCTGTGTATCTTATAGAAACCACAGCTGGTTGTCAGTGTTATGGAGAAAAGGCCTTCAGAAAACAGAAGTCGGTAACAGGATTGAGGTGACCTACCTTCTCTCACAATCTCTTCTCTGGCCACACGGTATTAGCCATACAGAGAAAAAGCTCTCAGAAGGCAGTTTAACACATCTTATATTAATATTAAGGTACACCAATGTACTGAAGTAGTGTTTTCCAAGAAGACAAGAGTCAGAGAAGAGAAGAAGAAAGTCTCTGACTGTGGCTGCTGGTGTTTATATATATTTTTCTTTCTAAAGAGTACTTGCAGCAGTTTTTTTTTTTCTCTTTTTCTTTTTCTTTTGCCTCCAAGAATAAGATCTTAGCTGATCATGTGAATTTCTGAACCGGTTTAAAAGTCAGAACCTGCAAACTAAAACAAAGCTATTTCTGTAAAAGTCTGGCATTCAAAGCCTGTGAATTCTACCCCAGCTTGATTAATGTGTCTGTGAAGATAGTGACTTCAGGGATTTGCCAAGGCCTCTTCCACACTGTCTAGATTCTGATTCAGCACTTACTGAGCAACCACACAACATGACAGGCAAGGTGCCAAGCACTTTCACACACCCAGCTTCAGTATGAATTTTTTCTTGTTGACATTTATAAAGATGTTGAAATAATAATGTATTCTTGAATACTTGAATACTTCTGTTAAAAACTGACAACACTGTCCATTTCATATTATAATGACTATTACACAGTTTGCCAAATAATGTATGACCACAGTATCAGAAACTATCTACATAGCCTAACTCTAACTCAGTATTTCTCAACACAAAGACTGCTCCTGCGAGCTTTTGGATTGCTTTCCCATAATTTCATTAAGTGTCAATGGAGGTATCTTCTCACAATACCAGTTATTAACAAGAATGCAGGCAATTTATTTAATCTCCATGAGACTCATTTTCTTAGCTGTGAGGTGGGGAATAAGTACCTATTGCACAAGGTTGCTGTGATAAATAACGCATATAAAATCCTAACACATTGTAGGTGTTATGGAGAGGTGAATCAGATTCCCATATCTGTTGAAGGCAATTTTCACAGTGATAGAAAATTTAATCCTCCCAGTCCTCAAATTAAGAACCCTTGATGACTGTCCACTGACAGGAAAAGCAGAAACTCCTGAATTTCCCAAACCTAGAACAACAAACTAGATGCAACCTACTTTTTCTAGCCTCATATCCACTTTCCCTCCTCAGCATATAAATTCTTCATCCTATTCTCAGAAAATGTTCTTCAAACCTGCCACGGTCTTTCAAACTTTAGTGTGCTTATACATATTAATTCTTGTCTAGAACGCCACCACTCACCTTGACACGTCTGTCTGATGAACTCTCATTTAAACTTCATTGCCAAATTCAAACATTATCTATGCTGTAGGTTTTCTCCAACTCCCTAGATTTACTTAACTGCCTCCTTATCTTTGCTCCAAAAGCACTTTCATTTTTCTATATTACTGTACTTACTCCGTACTATCCTTATTTGTTTACATATCTTTTTCTTCCCCATTAGACTATATTATTTCAGCAACTCCCAAATTAACAGCACACATTCTTTCAACTGACCAGAACTATGCCCTTTCATGGTTATTTCCCTGAGCATAGTGCCAAGTATAGAACAGGTCCACAATAAATGAAAGAGGCCCAGCAAACACTGAGGAAATTAAGATGGCTCTAACACAAATAACAGCAGCAAAGGAGAAAAAAGTGTGTGACACTGAAATGTGAATCCTCTTGGCTGCTACTGCTTTAGCTCCCACCAAAGAATTGGTTTCTCTGCCCCTTGTCATCTAGAGACCTTTGTCCTACCTATCCAAAAAGCCTTTGTCCCAGTTCCAGTGACACACCATATCCTGAAAATAGATTTCTTTTCAAAGTTAGATATGTCCAGCTATAATCCTTTGTGAGCAATGACTACTGGTATCCATTTATATGATCTTTGTCTTAATCTGTAAGATTGGACCAAAAAAAAAAAAATCTTGAGTATATCACATCTAAGATCCGTAATACTGATTATGAGATACACCATTATTTTATGTAATGCTAAGAGAAAATACGCTGTCAGTTACACTATGACATTTACTATAAGATCCATTTCAATTTCAGAGATGTTAGAGAGAAAAATATATACATATAGACATATGTACACACACAAACCCCTATGTGTGTGTACAGAACATCCGAGGTGGTGCTAGTGGTAAAGAACACACCTGCCAGTACAGGAGACATAAAAGATGCGAGTTTGATCCCTGGATTGGGAAGATCCCCTAGAGCAGGGCATGGTAACCCATTCCAGTATTCGTGCCTGTGTCTTCATGGACACAGGAACCTGGCAGACTGCAGTCCATGGGGTCACAAAGAGTCAGACATGACTGAAGCAACTTAGCAAGCACACATGTGCATGTACATACACACGTAATTACTTATCTATGCATTTGTTTTATAAATATTGGTGTGTATCTATATGCATACAGTCATTTCTTGGTGTTGGATACCAAAATCTATGGATGCTCAAGTACCTTACATGAAATGCTGTAATAGCTGCATGAAATCTATGCATACCCTCCCTGTATACTTTAAATCATCTCTAGATTACTTATCATACCTAATACAATGCAGATGCTATGTAAATAATTGTTTTACGGCAAATTCAAGTTTGCTTTTTGGAATTTTCTGGAATTTGTTTTTTTGAATATTTTCAATTTGAGGTTGGTTGAGCCCATAGCTTTGGAACCTAAGGATATGGAGAGCTGACTGTATGTGTATGTGTGTACTCTAGAATCAGGTAAACAAAATATATTGGGTTTGAAGAAAAATGTCTGATTCCGGCCTGCTCTCCTTACAGTACTAGCAGAGAAAGAAAAAAGAAAGTATTGTTCAGAATTAGACACAAAGAGCTAGGAAGAAAAGGCACTTTGGTGTGGAGCCCAGATAGTGGCAGTTGAAAGGTAAACAGGCAAATCAGTAATTCTCAGCAACATGACTAAAGATTTACTTATTCATTGGTTATTAATTTAGTAATCAATATGTGTCAGGTACCACGCTAGGGACTAAAGATATTATTGTGAATAAAACAGATAAGATCTGTGCACTTAGGAAACATCCTCAGATTTGTGGTTCAGGCAGAGCTGGTAAACACAGTCACAGATACTGATGTACGATCACAAGCTGACCCTGGCGACTATGAAGGTAACAAACAAGCAGACAGGAGATAGAAAGGAAAGGCGTGCAGACAGGAAACACCTGGCCCTAGACTTGGGCGGTGGGGCGGGTGCAGGGAACACAGGGAACACCTCTCTGTGGAAGTATCTTTGGGTTCATGTTTAAAAGTAATGGGGTAGTGATAGTCAGGGGGAGCAGCATACAAGAGGAGAAAGAACTTGGCCCCTTCCAAGGACTGAAAGAATGCTACTCTGAAAGCACAGGGTGGCAAGTCAGAGAAGTGAGGGGCAGAAGTCACCCTATACAGAGCCTTGTAGCCAATTAAGTATTAGTAGGCTTGGTTGAGAGGGAAATAGGAATGGTGCATAAGAGCACACAAAGCTCTCTGTGAGGTTTGATATAAACTGATGACAACTTAAACAAAGGTGATGGCAGTGGAGATCAAGAAGACTGATGGATTCAAGAGCTATTTAGAAACAGTCAACAGTAAGTACTAATGAATTAGATATGGGTGTTAAGGGAGAGGAAGTATTTAGAATGAGATCTGGTTTTCTGACTTTGTGCAATTGGAAGGTGTCATTCACAGAAACTGGGAACACTGGCAGAAGGCCTATTTGGGGAGAAATGGGTAGATGGAAGGTACGACATGACTATCATAAATCCTGCCTCAGACAAGTTGCATGTGAGATGCCTTGAAGAGATCCAAGTGGAGATGTAGATCAGGCAATTGGATATGTGTGTATGAAGGTCAAAGGAATGTTCCACTCCCCAAAATTTCTAAGACTGAACACTGAGGACTCCAAACTGATATGGAATTGGCTGGTGGAGAGAAAGAGCCTTGGAGTTCCCATATTTAATCTTAATCCTTCCCTTAACTCAGTACCTATTATAGTTGTTCCTAACCAATAGGCTACCTCTAGCTCTTAGAGTTGGGAGAATCAAGAATCTTCTTTCCTACTTAAAGCAGCAAAAACACTTCAAGATGTTTCAAGTTTGAACTCTGAATATGTTTTTTTCAAAGAAACATGACCATTTTGGTTACTTAACCAGTATTCTATTTCATATCTTCCAAGAGGAAAAATATTTTTGTGTGTGTATGAGGGGAAGGAGGGGCAGCTAGCCATCAATAACTAAAGATAATTAATTCCAACAACCCCCTGTCTATAAAGTTTGGAAATATAAATTAAATATAATCTATCTATAAGCTTGAGATTGGCTATATTATTAACTCTGAAACAATATAATATTAAAATTACAGCAAGTGAAAGTCCTCATATGCATTTAAAAAATATTAACGGTTGCTCAGTGTACCAACTTAATAAGGATAACCTATGAGCCTCTGTTTCCTATTCTGTGAATATACATGCAGAAATTTGTGCAGATTAGAAGTTTATTAACAAGCCTAACACAGTATTTGTTGTTGCTTTTGTTTAGTCACTCAGTTGTATCCAACTCTTTGCGACACCATAGACTGTAGTCCACCAGGCTCCTTTGTCCATGGGGATTTTTTGGGCAAGAACACAGTATTTAGAACAAAGTAAATTCTATTATTCATTAAAAATATTTTTATACAAAATTGAATTAATTTGTCTTTTCAGAGCAAAAGATGTATGTACTTCTCCATCTTGAGGAAGAACATAAAAGCAACTGTAAGCATTGCAAACTCACTTATTCTTCTCTGTCTACACCCTTCTCTATTTTGGCAATTTTCTTCTCTTGGACACAACCAAATACTGTAAAAATACATTAATAACTCAATGCTGCTCTCTAGTGGTAAATACAGAATATACTTTATGACATGGTTTTGCTTTCTAATAACCTTTCAAACAACGAAATTCTCAGAAAATCAGCAAGAGAAAATGTATATTACAGGTATAATTTCTTATTCAGTGATTGCTGACAGGAGATGAGTCACTCAGCACCTAGTCACTACTATTACTTTAAGTACAAATATTTTTCATGGGGGAAAAAAAGCACAAATTGATGTTTGTCTTAAAAGTAAATTCTTATCACTTGTTAGGAACCATAATCCACTGCATTACTTCAAGTATAGTCTAAGAAATAGCTTAGCCATACTGAATACACACATCCTTTAGCTTTAAAACTAAAGTAATATATCTCAATTCTTAAAAGAAAAATTTTGTCTTTTTGTTTGTTTGAATTTGTTTAAATTTAGCATTTAAGTATGCTCTTATTTAGTTAATAAATAAAATTCAGGAGCCCAAAATTATATCATTATAATATCCTATTGTATGTTTGTATGCTCAGTTGCTCAGTCGTGTCTGATTGACGCTTTGTGACCCCATGGACTGTAGCCTGCCAGGCTCCTCTGTCCACGGGATTCTCCAGGCAAGAATACTAGAGTGGGTTGCGATTTCCTACTCCAGAGACAATATCCTATACTTACTGTATAACACTTACAGCTTGGTAAGTGTATTAGGAAGACACTGTATTATCTTCACAAGCCTGAGAAAATTTAAGTCTATTGCTTTGAAAGTTTTGGTTGATTTTTTTTTTCCCAACATGGAAAAAAATCCACTTGAATAAACAAACTGTTTGCTAAACAGTGTTCAGGATAGGACTGGGGGGTAAGGGTAGGACTATTTATTCAACAAAAACAACTAGAATAAGAACAATATAAACAAACTTTGTAAGAGGATCCTGTCTCATGTTAAATAGCTTGATATTAATAGACTATTTTATTAAATTCTTTATATACTATATCTCTCCAAAAAGGATTGGAAGAAATTTTCAACAAAAGAAATATAGAATCATGTTAGCAAAACAGAAATAACATGAAATTAAAGAGAAATGAGCTTGAAAATATAGTAACCAATTTGTTAACTAGGTGCTTCAAATATAAATCTGGGCTTCCTAGCAACAAGAGCAAAGACGAATTCATGATTTGCGTATTTCTTACAGTGATGAGAAGAGTCAGGCTTTCTCATTCCTAAAAAAGATATTTTCTATCCTTAATTCTAAATCTAATTTCTCATATGGACAACTAGTAAGTGACAACAAACTTATCAAGAATTACTGCAAATTCACAAATGAGTAGATTTTATTTGCTTAGTTTTGTTTTGCATTTAAGAGAGGCCAAATGAACAGAGTTTAACTGATCTAAGTTAACCCAAACTCAGAGCAATGAATAGAGAACATGCCTTTAGATATGATTTCTCTCAGACAGACTTAGGATAAAAGTTGAACAGCATATAATTAAAAATATATAGCCTTTAGTTAGAGCTTAAAATCTGTTATTTTCATATTTAATTCATTTTTTTCTTATGCATTTGTTAGGTTAAAGCTCCTTGAGTGTGAAGGCCTACTTCCACTCTCTGTGTCCTTCACTGAGAAATGGTCACAGTGGACACTCAATTAACATAAAAAACTTACTGATGACGAAACAAACCTCATCACTAGTGGTTTTGTCTTCTAGGTGAACAGTTATTTTATCTTCGTTTTTACCTTATAACAGTCTCCTCCAGGGATGATTTCCTGAATATATACCAATGGACCTTCATTCCGGTTAATTCCTCCTAGGATCTTCAGACCAAGGCCTGTTTTCTTGGTAACTGTAATCATCTGAAAGGCAGGATCCCTAAGATAAAGTAAATTAGCATGCATAAATTAGCCTAGAGATGGTGGTCCACCAGGGAGACCCTGCCCAGAGATGGGTACCTACTTTTTCTTTAAACTCTTTGTTAACTTCTTAGACATAGGTAATTCAAAATACTCAGTACATACTAGCAATGACATTTTAAAAAATATGATCATACAAAGGCAATCAAATGAATTTTCTTAGCCCTAATTCTAATTTTTCTGTAAAACAACCAAACAATAAGAGAAATTACAGCAATAATGCTTATTTCTTTGGAGTAGAAAAATACTTTAAAAATATTATTTAAACAAACTTCAAGATTTATTAAAGGTAACTGCAGAGACTTGCTTTAAACTGACTTTTTACTACACTTTAGGATTCCAAAACGAAACACTTTAATGAATCGGATAAGGGACTTTTAAAAGACATGCTTGTGGCCATTTAAAGCAAAATAAATATAACCTTAATTTGAATCTCAAAAAAAAAAAACCCTCAGTTTATGCTTTGAGAGTATTTTCCTGGTACAAAGCACATGCTCCAGCTGTGATTTCTGCTGGACATAAAAGTGATGCTACTAGGAAAGAAGGAACTGTTAAAAAGAATTCTGCAAAAGGTACACCCTCCCCCTATCCCAAGTTGTGTTTCTGAATAGTGGTCAGAACAGACTTTTATTGGTCCAAGAGAACTTCAGTAAAGTATGAAATGAAGCTCAGGGCTTAATTATGGTGTAGTGGGTATTGTGCTAAGCAATATTCACACAATATGCTATTCAATTCATTTAATATTTATAAAATCCCTAATATTATTACCCTCATTTTTCTAAAAGAACCCAAATCTGGGTAGGTTGACTTGGTGGCCTAAAGTTACAAAGCTGGAGGACAGCAATGTGAGCCTGGTCTATCTCGCTCCACAGCCAAAGTATGGTCTAAGATCTAAGATCACCTCAACCTCAATGCTTCACTGGTACATTAAAGCCATTGTTAAATACAGGACTTCTGCTGCTGCTGCTGCTAGCTGTCTTCAAATGTGCCATCACAGAAACCACTGTTAAAAAGAGTTAGTTCATATTTTACATAAGGTTACAGCTTTCAAAAATTTTTTATATTTAACTTCTGCCATAGAAATTCTAGCTATACTGTTTATAATAGCCAGGACATGGAAGCAACCTAGATGCCCATCAGCAGATGAATGGATAAGGAAGCTGTGGTACATATACACCATGGAATATTACTCAGCCATTAAAAAGAATTCATTTGAACCAGTCCTAATGAGATGGATGAAGCTGGAGCCCATTATACAGAGTGAAGTAAGCCAGAAAGATAAAGAACATTACAGCATACTGACACATGTATATGGAATTTAGAAAGGTGATAACGATAACCCTATATGCAGAACAGAAAAAGAGACACAGAAATACAGAACAGACTTTTGAACTTTGTGGGAGAATGTGAGGGTGGGATATTTCAAAAGAACAGCATGTATACTATCTATGGTGAAACAGATCACCAGCCCAGGTGGGATGCACGAGACAAGTGCTCCGGCCTGGTGCACTGGGAAGACCCAGAGGAATCGGGTGGAGAGGGAGGTGGGAGGGGGGATTGGGATTGGGAATACATGTAAATCCATGGCTGATTCATATTAATGTATGACAAAACCCACTGGAAAAAAAAAATAATAATAATAAAAATTAAAAAAAAAAAAGAAATTCTAGCTATATCTTTATGAGGACTTGTATTCAAAAGTTAAATCATAAAAAAGTATAATGAAAGAAATTAAAACTTTAAAAAACAAACTTAAAATTTGTTTAAATTTAAAAAACAAATCCCTATTTTTGAGTATTTTGATCTTTATATAGCACTTAGAGCACATCCGTTATGGTTATATTACACTGAATTCAACTCTAGGGTAAGAGGGCCTATGTGGTTACTAGGGTAATAGTCAGTTAGCTAGGGAAAAAGGCAGAAAATGTTCTATTGTCAGACTTCAAAATCTTTCTTGACGGGAGATTAGGCTGCAAAGAAATAAAGAGATGAAGCCTAGAAGTGGGGGAGATGAAGGAGAAAGGGGACAAAGGTCTCATTAGGCACCTCCAATAACCTCTTAAACTGTCTAAATGTGAATTCCCCTCAATGGGGGTACACACGATCTCCAGCACACATTACTATTTCAGTAAGGTATTCCTCCTTTTCTAACCCCAGCAGAGTATCTATGATTAACACAGCAGTGTATTTACTTGCTAGGACCTTACTTTAAAATTCCCTCATTGTGGGACTTCCCTGGTGATCCAGTGGTCAAGATTCTGTGTTCCCATTAACGGGGCCTGGGTTTGATCCCTGGTCAGGGAACTAAATCCCACATGATGCAACTAAAACTCAACAAAACCAAACAAATAACTAAATAAAAAAATTTTTTCTTAAGTCTCTCCTTGTTAAGAATTCACATTACTTAATTTTTTTTTGCAATTAAAAATAGTTCTGCTGCTCAAACTTAATCATAGTAACAGAATCTACAAGCTAAATCCAGGCAGAAATACTGCTTTTTACCTAATCAGATCAATGTAAATGCAGAACTTTGACAATACATGACAAGGCTTTAGGAAAGAGGTACTCCGGCACATTGCTGGTGGTAATCAAAAACGGTATAACCTCTGAAAAAGGGATTTAGTAATCTCTAATTTACCCTCTGGGCTTCCCTGGTGGCTCAGTAGTAAAGAATCCACCTGCCAGTGCAAGAGACAAGGGTTTGATCCCTGGGTCAGGAAGATCCCCTGGAGAAGGAAATGGCAACTCACTCCAGAATTCTTGCCTGGGAAATCCCATAGACAGAGGAGCCTGTGTCCACGAGGTGGCAAAGGAGTCGGACACGACTTAGCAACTAAACAACAACAATTTACCCTCTAATCCAACAATCTCATTTTTTGGAACCTTTCCCAAAGATAATTTGGTGACAAATACAAAATGACTTGTATACTAGGTTAGTTATTTGGCATAATTTGTAATCACCAAAAATTGCAAACAGTTCAAATGTCCATCAATAAGGTACTGGATAAATAAACTATAGTATTGACATATTAAGAACAGAATACTATACACCTACAACAAGGTACAAGGAAGAACTTTATAAACCAATATGAAGTGACCATCAGGACATAACTTTAGTTTACAAAAGGGCTGTTCAAAATACCATATATACAGGACTTCCCTGGTGATTCAGGGGTTCCCTGACAGCTCAGTTGGTAAAGAATCCACCTGCAAGGTGGGAGACCTGGGTTCAGTCCCTGGGTTGGGAAGATCCCTTAGAGAAGGGAAAGGCTACCCACTCCAGTATTCTGGCCATGGACTGTATAGTCCATGAGGTAGCAAAGAGTCAGACAGGACAGAGGGACTTCCACTTTCACTTTCCTGGTGACTCAGTGGTAAAGAATCCATCTGCCAATGCAGGAGACACAGGTTCAATCCCTGGTCGAGGAGGATCCTACAAGCCACAGAGCAACTAAGCTTGTGCACCACAATCATCCAGCCTGTGCTCTAGAGTCTGAGAACCACAACAACTCAAGCCCGTGCTTTCCAGAGCCTGTGGTCTACAAGAGAAGGCCACCACAGTGAGAAGCCCACGCACCACAACTAGAGAGCAGCCCCAGTTCTCCACAGCTACAGAAAAGCTCAACCAGCAATGAGGACCTAGCACAGCCAAAAATAAACAAATAAAATTATTTCTAAAAAAAAAAAAACAAAACAGAAAACACCACTATATATAATATGCTACCTTTTTGTTAAGAATGCACTGGCAAGTGGAGCCTGGGATATTGGGTGTTTTAGGACATCTTGCCTTAGTAATATGCTTCTTTCTCATTAGCTTTATTTTACCTTAAGTAGTTGAATAAAACTCTGTGCTGTCACAGAGCAAAGCTGTTCAGTACCAGCGCATGGAGCACTGTGGACAGAATTCATCTACCACACAGCTGGGCCTGGCTTTTGTCCCTAGGAGACTGGAGCTTCCCAGTGCTCCCAGGAGGAGGCATCAGAGAAAGATACACTGAGTTTAACCGACCTGAAACCATTCTCTAGAAAAGACCTTAAAACATGAGTCAACACTGGTGTACACTCGTTTACTAAGTAAGCAAGAGTAGAAGAATGTCTAATGTCCAGTAGCACTTTATACAGAATAAATAATCGTTTTGAGAAAAAATATATACACACATACAGATATGACATGCATATATATTTATATGGATATGTATTTGCACATTCAAAAAGAAACACTGAAAAAGAATTAAGAAAAAGATGGCTATTTATAGGAGAAAGAGGGCACAGAAAGGAAGATAGGACTGAAAGAAAGACTTCTCTGAATATACTTCGTTATATGTGTGTTACATGTTTGCAAAATGGCCACCAATTCTTCCCATCTCTGTCTGGATGCCCCCAAGAATGTGGCTTTACTGTTCCTTCCATTAAAAAGTAAAGTCTGTAACTCTAGACCTTGAATTCAGACTTAGTTATCTACATTGCTTCAGTCAATGGTGCATAAGCAAATGTGAGGAAAACAGACATTTGAAAAACACTCGTGCTTGCTGCTGGGAACCACTCTGCAGCACGTGAGAAAGTCTGAGCTATGCCTGGAGGGTGGGAGACCAGGCTGAAAAGGACCTCAGCCATCCAACCTTCCCAAACGAGGCCCCAGAAGACATCTGTGAGCCCATCCTACTGGAGCCAGTGCAGACCAGAACTGTCCACAGAATCATGACAAAGAATAAATGCTTGCTTGTTTTAAGGTATTAGAGCTTGTTTGTTACTCAGCAAACGTTAATCTTACATTATGTTATAGTTATACTGGAAATACAAAATACTTTAGATATTTAAAAAATCAGATCAAATTTTAAAAAATGCAGCTCTATAAATAATTATAAAAGAGAATGCAGGATTTATCCTATACCTTGATTTACAGTGGAAGGTAATTACTGATCAACCTTTTTATTGCCACTATCTTACACCACAGGTAGTTAGCTGTATGAAACTTTTTCCCCAACATTAATATTCTACATATTTTAAACTATGATACTTCAAAACATATTAAATTTAATTTAGAAATTACTTTTCAAGTAGACTGGATGATAGTACAGAAAATGTATTTTTATTCATGGTTTCACCACAACTGTAGCCTTGGATTTAACTGCTGCGAAAATGAAGATCTTGATGAAGAGTCTATAAATTCTTCTTTTTCCTAAGATTGGAGAAGTAGAAAATAAATTGTCATATCTTAGAACAGTTAAATTTGATTTCAGCTTTGCATAAAAACATTACATATACTTGGCATGTAAATAATATGTGCCTATGTATAGATGATAGATGTATTTTATATATTTTAGGCTATGGCATTTTAGTCATTGCTGATAATATTTGAGAACTATAAAGATAGTTCTATAGATAGATAGCTAGATGGAGCTACAGGACTATATCTATATTATTATATAAAAATCTGCATTTTTTAGCAGAAGTGAAGAACACAGTTAAGTATTAGGTAACTATTGTAGCTTCCACCATTACTAAGCTTAAAAACCACATAATAATAAAAGACTGAGCAGAACGTCTCTTGTGAGCACAAAACTAGGAATTTTATAGTCAGAATGTCTGCAAAATAATTATACAATACACTTTGAAAAAATTCATATTGTCTCACCAACTATCTTGAGGGACTTCCTGCAGATCCTACATTACTCTGACTCATATTACTCCAAGAGCTTCTTAAACGCCTTCCTATAAAAAGAAAAAAAATACTATTCTTAATGTCTTATATAGCTCCACTTGAAAATTACAGAGAATAGTACAGTTTCATTTAATTGAAAAAAATGTATTTGAACAGAGATTTACCACTTCTGCATAGGAAATATACATGAAGTACAAAAACTTGAAGTTGAAAAAGACATTAGGATCATTTAGCACAACCCTCTTATTAAAGAAATGAGTAGTTAGATTCAGTGAAGGAAATGGCAACCCACTCCAGTATTCTTGCCTAGAGAATCCCGTGGACAGAGGGGCCTAATGGGCTGCTATCCATAGGGTCGCACAGAGTCAGACACGACTGAAGTGACTTAGCAGCAGCAGCAGCAGTTTTATTCAGAGATTGCATTCTTTCCCTATGCAAATGAGAAACAGTCAATTGTTTTCCCAGCTAGAACTCAGACTTCAGAGCCCACAGCATGGAACTTGACATCAGACAAGCCTGGGTTCCAATCTGAGCTTCTAGGCTCCTTCAAGTATCAGTTTCTTCATAGGTAGAGTAGGTAGTAGTGATGGTTTTAATACACATGTCAAAATGTACCAAACTGTCTCAGTAGAAATATGTGCTGTTAAAAATCAAAAATACTTTAGTAAAGATAAATTTTTTTAAGAATCTGATTTTCATTTAAGAACGTCAGCCTGACTTTGGCATGTATCTTCTTTTCCTCTAAGAGCCCACTAATACAAGAATAAAGGGTTACAAACAGTATAAACTCATAATGTTAAAAAAACGAAAGAAAAGTCATGAGATGAAAAATTTCAATTAATTTCTGGAAGACAAAAAATAGACAGTAGGATGATAATTGATAAAAAGAGGACTGAAGAAGCTGAAAGCTAGGGAAAGGCTTTGTAACACTTTTAAGTTTGAGCACACATAAAGAAAATGGTAATATCTGTAGGGTGTACTGGGGTAAACAGAGGTGGCATTTACACCTCTAAGAAGCCCAGGCATGCCACACCTCTAATAAGCCCAAGGGCAACCACTAACTCAGCACACCATATCTGATTCATGGCAAAATTCTGACCTCAAAACAGCTAGAGCTGTGGATCAATCCATTTTGCAGAATCCCAGAGAGGCTGAGGACTCAGGACCCAGAGGTCTACACAGAGAGAAACTGAGGCAGAGAATTAAAATCTCTTCTCCAACTATGTATGTTCACATACATAGAAACCCTAGATTCTTCCATCAATAAATTAAACAGACTCTGAAGAAAGCGCCAACTACCTTCTGGGATTCTAACAGAGTTGTATCACTGGCCTGGGTGTTAAAAACCTGCTTCAACTTTCACAGCCCCTGTGGTAGCAAGCAACGGAAACTATGGGAGCATGCGTATCAACAGCAGCAGGAAAGTGAAGCCACCAAGCAACACTGCTGTCAGCAGCAAGAGTCCAATGGCCAGGAAGCAGGACGTTTACTCAGTATCCCATGGAGGAAGGAGGGGGAACTTGAGGGAAGAGCTTAAAATCCTAGGGCTTGACAGAATAATGACCCAGAGTTAAGAGCTGCTACATCAGTTCACAAGACTAAGGCAGCTGTATTAGAGAGTTTAATTCTAAAAGGAAGTTTTTATAAATACATTGGAGACTGTTTTATTAATACATGTTTGTTGAAGATTCCCAACCCTTCAGTAGTGAAGGTTTGATATTACAATAATATTAGCAACTACCATTTGGCATTATGTGTCACACACTGTGCTAAGTATTTCAAATGTATTTATCTTATTTAATACCATGGAAAATACATTAGATTTAAGTAAAAAAAAAAAAAAAAAGCCGAGTTCAAATGGCAACACTGCTATGTGGTAGCCATACAGTCTGAGAAAGTTACCTAACTTCCTGACATCACTTCATGTTAAGGTAAGAACAGTAACACCTAGCTCAAAGGGTTGCCAGGAGGATTAAGGGAGATGTAAAAAACTGAGCCGTCTTCAGTGTTGCCAAAGCAAGTAAGATCTGGTAGTGATTTGTCTTAACAGGGCACTGGGTCCCTGGATCAGGGAACATACCCAAGCATAATGGATGTGTCACTGTTAAATTCTATAATAGATTCCATATAGCGTCACTTAAACTTTTTACCACTTTAAAGTATTAAAATGAAATTTCAATTTTTAAATTATTTCATTCACCTAACATACCTGACATTGTCTTAAGTGCTGGAGGTAAAAAAAAAAAAAAAAAAAGCAAAGAGTCTATCCCTAGAGATAACCAAATGAACAGACATAAGGAGGATGCTGAGTGCTCTGACATTGGTATGCACTGGGTGCTGGGGACATGGAGGAGTCATCACGCAACACCAATACAGCCAGGCACTCTACTAGAGCATTTTACCCTCTGAGAAGCACCAGAAGACGGGTAATATGCACCCATTTTACATTTAAAAAATCAGTTAATGGAGAAACTATGTGACTTGTCTATGACCACAACGTTAAATAGCTGTAAAGCAGAATTTGAATCCAGTTCTACCTGGCTTCAAACACAAGCTTTTTTCACTATACCATGCTGGAAAATTAATTAATGTGGAAAAATGTCATCCTCCAACAAAGTAGGAAAAGAGAGTGTTGGTAAATGTAGTAATATGCTGTTTCTCTTTTATGAAAATGATGTTAGGTAGGTACAAAAGTGATTGCAGTTTGGACTGTGAATTTTAACTCATTATAACTAGGCTCAAACACATATTTATTAATCAAAATAGGAACCATTACAATCAACCCATTTTTGCCAACAAGAAACAAGTTTGTTTATTCCTGTATTTTAAAAATTCATGCTGTGGGATTCAATAAACTCTTGGAAAGCATTTTCTGCATCCTGCTGTTTGTGGAAACATTTTGCCTGCAAAACATTCAGATGCTTGAAGAAGTGGTGATCTGTTGGCAAGAGGTCAGGTGAATATGGTAGATGAGGCAAAATTTTATAATCCAATTCATTCAACTTTTGAAATGTTGGTTGTGTAATGTGTGGTTTGGTGGTGGTGTGCAGAATTAGGCCCTTTCTATTGATCAAAGCTGCTGCAGGCCTTGCAATTCTTGGTGCATTTTATCAATTTGCTGAGCTTACATCTCAGATGTAATGGTTTCGTGGGCATTCAGAAAGCTGTAGTGGATCAGACAGGCAGGAGACCACCAAACTGTGGCCCTGACCTTTGTTTGGCGCAAGTCTGGCTTTGGGAAGAGCTTTAGAGCTTCTTCTCGGTCCATCCACTGAGTTGGTCGCTGCTGGTTGTTGTACACTAATTCACTTTCGTTACACGTCACAATCCCATTGGAAAATGGTTCATTGTAGTTGCACAGAGTAAAGGAAGATGACAGTTCAAAATGACAAGTTTTTCGATTTGCAGTCAGCTCACTGAGGCACCTATTTATTGAGTTTTTTCACCTTTCCAATTTGCTTCAAATGGATTTGCTTCAACAACGACCTCAGAATGGTTGACGTTGAGTTCTTTGGCAACTTCTCATGTAGCTTTAAGAGAATCAGTTTCAACAATGGCTCTCAGTTGGTCACTGCCAACTTCCAATGGCCGGCCACTACGCTCTTCGTCTTCAAAGTTCTTGTCTTCTTTGCAAAACTTCTTGAACCACCACTGCACTGTACTTCTGTTAGCAGTTCCTGGGTCAAATGTGTTGTTGATGTTGTGAGTTGGCACTGCTGCCTTATGATACATTTATAAAATTGAATAAGAAAATTGCTCATTTTTGCTTTTTGTCTAACATCATTTCAACAGTCCAAAATAAATATAAAATAAATAGCAAGAAATAAGTCACTAGCAAAAAAATATAAAGCAAGAAATGTGTATTAAAATGATGTATAACATAACCACATTTACTTAAGAATGTATTGTAATTTGGTGTCTTTCAGTAGCTTAGTCATGTCTGACTCTTTGTAACCCCATGAACTACAGCATGCCGGGCTTCCCTGTCCTTCACCACCTCCTGGAGTTTGCTCAAACTCATGTCCTTTGAGTTGATGATGCCATCCAACCACTTCCTCTTCTGTCGCCCCCCCACACCCCCGCCTTCAATCTTTCCTAGCATCAGGGTTTCTTTTCCAATGAGTTGGCTCTTTGCATCAGGTGGCCAAAGTATTGGTGTTTCAGCTTCAGCATCAGTCCTTCCAATGAATATTCAGAATTGATTTCCTTTAGGATTGACTGGTTTGATCTCCTTGCTGTCCAAGGGACTCGCAAGAGTCTTCTCCAACACCAAAATACAAAAGCCATCAATTCTTCAGCACTCAGTCTTCTTTATGATCCAACTCTCACATTCGTACATGACTACTGGAAAAACCATAGCATTGACATCTTAATGAGGGCATTTGGGGAAACAGGATATTAGTAATGGTAGGAAATCCAGAGTTTGTCTATGAAAGCAAGACACAGAGTCTCTTTAAAACTCTACAAGTGGCAAGTGGTGATCCAGGAAATATGCAAAAATATAATAGCTCATGAATATCATCATAGAGTAGTTAACAATGACAAAACATCAGAAACCACCTAAAAACATAAAAACTTGGTTTTTATGTAACCATAAAATTGGTTACATAATTTAGAATATACCCACATACAAGAATACTACATAATCATCAAAAATGATCATGCAGACCCATTCCTTCTGGTTTGTTGACTTGGAAAGAAGTTCCCAATACACTATTAGGTGAAAAACAGTAGCTGTGTAAACACAGAATGGATGGAATAATCTCATCATTTAAAATCACATTTATGGAAAACTATAACTAAAATGTAAATAATAATGACTGATAAGTTTATTTTGAAAATCATCTATTTTTAAGTTTCTTCTTTATTCTTTATTTTCTGAATAATGATGAGGATATATATTTTGCTGTATTATTTTGATAATAAAGAAAAATATTTAAAAAATTAATTATTAGGTTTGGTGTCTAGTATTCAAGACAGGTTCCTTCTAGTTATCTCTCTTTAAAGTCATTTTCCTTTTAAGTCATTCTTTTATTTACATTTGTTAAAATAGCAGCAAATTTTAAAGCCGTAAGAGAAAATAACATAGATCTGGTGTTTGCTAAAGAAAATTGGCTATGTCCTTTAAATCATGTCTTATGACTACTGAGTTGTAAGCAACTTAGCATGCTGTAAAAATAAATATGAATAAATAAGGGATTCCCTGGTGGCACTAGTGGTAGAGAGTGTGCCTGCCAATGCAGGAGATACAAGAGATTCAGGTTCAATCCCTGGGTCAGGAAGATCCCCTGGAGAAGGAAATGACAACCCACTCTGGTAATCTTTGCCATGGGCAGAGGAGCCTCAGAGGCTACAGTCCATGGGGTCACAAAGATTTGGACATGACTCAGTACACACACACAAATAAATAAAATATGCCTTTTTCTGCTATAATTTCAAAAGAAATGACTAGTCAAAGAGACTCATAATACCAACAGTCTGAAATTAACAGTCTTTTTAAAAAGAAATGTGGAATTCTTCTTGCCACTGATTCTGTTTATAAATGCAGTGCATTGAAGAAAGACTGGACTAAAAGTTAAGACATACAAGTTTAAGTTCTATTTCTGCTGCCTAGGAGCATGTGACTTTGAGCAGCCACCTACCTACTCTGCCCCTCAGTTTCTTCATATATAGAATAACAAGATACCTTTAAAGGTTACTTTTTGACCCTACAAATTAACCCACTCCAGTATTCTTTGCCTGGAAAATTCCACAGACAGAGGAGTCCAGTGAGCTACAGTTGATGAGGCCACAGAGAGTCAGACACAAGTGAGCACACATAATTCACTGAACTAATGCTAAAAATGTAAAGACTGCTTGTTATAAAGTTAAACCTATAGATTCAGTATTATGTGTCATCACACACACATACACACACACACACACACACAAAGAAATAACAGCATTTAGAAATTGTGACAATTCTTTGTACAACTGATAGCAGAAATTCTTTAAGACAGCATTAGCTATTTATATAATCCTAGGGTTGTTTAATTTATATGCAGGATACATCATGTGAAATACTGGTCTGGATGAATCACAAGCTGGAATCAAGATTGCTGGCAGATGGTAAAGATCTCATTTAAAATTTATGGGGAATTAAAAAGCTTTACAGACAAGCAGAAATTAAGAGAATTCACCACTACCAGATCAGTCTTGCAACAAATACTAAAGGGACTTACACTAAAGGGACTTAAAGAAGAGAAGGGAAAGACCTATAAAAACAAACCCAAAACAATCAAGAAATGCTAATAGGAACATACATATCAATAATTACCTCAAATGTAAATGGATTAAATGCACCAACCAAAAGATACAGATCGACTGAATGGATACAAAAACAAGACCCATATATATGCTGCTTACAGAAGACCCACTTCAGACCTAAAGACACATACAGATTGAAAGTAAAAGGATGGAAAAAGACATTCCATGTGAATGGAAACCAAAAGAAAGCTGAGTGTAAATCCTTATTTCAGACGAAATAGACTTTAAAGAATATTATAAGAGACAAAGAAGGACACTACATAATGATCAAGGGATCAATCCATGAAGAAGACATAACAATTGTAAGTATTTATGCACCCATAGGAGTACCTCAATACCTAAGGCAAGCAGTAACAGCATAAGAGGGGAAATCGACAGAAACATAATAATAGTAGGGGACTTTACCACTCCACTTATACCAATGGACAGATCATCAAAACAGAAAATCAATAAGGTAATACAAACCTTAAATGAAATATTAGACCAAATAAACCTAAGTGATATCTTCAGGACTTTCCATCCAAATGCAGAAGAATACACTTTCTTCTCAAGTGCACATGGAACATTCTCCAGAATAGACCACATCTTGGGCCACAAATCAAACCTCAGTAAATTTAAGAAAACTGAAATTGTATCAAGTATCTTCTCTGATCACAATGTGATGAGACTAGATATCAACTAAAAGGAAAAAAACTGCAAAAAAAAAAAAAGCTAACTGAAGAAGATTAAACAATACATTACTGAATAACTGAAGAAGATACTGAAGAAGTAAGAAAAGAAATCAAGAGATTCTTAGAAACAAATGACAATGAAAACACAACGACCCCAAATCTATGGGATTCAGCAAAAGCAGTTCTAAGAGGGAAGTTTATAGTAATACAATCATACCTCAAGAAACAAGAAAAGCATCAAATAGACAACCTAACTCGACATCTAAAGCAGCTAGAGAAAGAAGAACAAAAACACCCCAAAGTCAGCAGAAGGAAAGAAATCATAAAGATCAGAGCAGAAATATATGAAAAAGAAATGAAAGAAACAATAGCAAAGATTAATAAAACTAAAAGCTGGTTCTTTGAGAAGACAAACAAAACTGACAAACCACTAGCCTGACTCATCAAGAAAAAAAGGGAGAAAAATCAAATCAACAAATTTAGAAATGAAAAAGGAGAGGTTACAACAGAAAACACAGAAATACAAAGGATCATAAGAGAACATTATGAGCAATTATATGCTAATAAAATGGACAACCTAGAGGAAATGAACAGATTCTTAGAAAAGGTCAACCTCCGAAGACTGAACCAGGAAGAAAAAGAAATTATGAACAACACAATTACAAACACTGAAATTGAAACAGTGATCAAAACTCTCCCAGGACCAGATAGGTTCACAGGGGAATTCCATCAAACATTTAGAGAAGAGCTAATGCCCATTTGTCTGAAACTCTTCCAAAAAATTGCAGAGGAAGGAACACTTGCAAACTCATTCTAAGAAGCCACAATCACCCTGATACCATAACCAGGCCAAGACAACACCAAAAAAGGAAATTACAGGCCAATATCATTAATGAACATAGATGTAAGAATCCTCAACAAAATTCTAGCAAACAGAATTCAAGAATACATTAAAAAGCTCATCCACTGTGATCAAGCCAGGTTTATTCCAGGGATGCAAGGATTCTTCAATATGCGCAAATCAATCAAAGTGATACACCATATCAACAAATTGAAAGATAAAAACCATGTTATCATCTCCATAGATGCAGAAAAATCTTTGACAAAATTCAGCATCCATTTATGATAAAAAACACCTCAAAAAATAGGCATAGAAAGAACCTACCTCAACAGAGTAAAGGCTACATATGAAAAGCCCACAGTAAAAATTATTCTCAATGGTGAAAAACTGAAAGCATTCCTCTAAAGATCAGGAACAAGACAAGGGTATCCACTATCACCACTATTATTCAACATAGTTTTGGAAGTCCTAGCTAGGGCAATAAGAGAAGAAAAATAAGTAAAAGGAATCCAGATTGGAAAATAAGTAAAACTCTCACTGGTTGCAGATGACATGATACTACACATAGAAAACTCAAAAGACACGATCAGAAAATTACTAGAGCTAATCAATGATTTCAGCAAGGTCACAAGATACAAGGTCAATACACAGAAATCACTTGCATTCCTATATACTAACAAATGAAAAATCAGAAAGAGAAATTAAGGGATCAATCCCATTCAACATTTCAACAAAAGGAATAAAATATCTAGGAAGAAACCTACCTAAGGAGATAAAAGATCTGTATACAGAAAACTATAAGACACTGAAAAGAAATCAAAGATGACAAACAAGTGGAGAGATATTCCATGTTCCTGGGTAGGAAGAATCAATATTGTGAAGATGATTATACTATCAAATGCAATCTACAAATTTAATGCAATCCCTATCAAATTACCAATGGCATTATTCACAGAACTAGAACAAAAAATTTCACAATTCACATGGAAACACAAAAGACCCTGAATAGCCAAAGCACGCTTGAGAAAGAAGAATCGACCTGGAGGAATAAACCTTCCTGACTTCAGACTATACTAGAAAGCTACAGTCATCAAGACAGCATGGTACCAGCACAGAAACACAAATATAGACAAATGGAACAAGATAGAGAACCCAGAGATAAACCCATGCAACTACGGGTACCTTATTTTTGACAAAGGAGGCAAGAATATAAAATGGGGCAATGATAGGCTCTTCAATAAGTGGTGCTGGGAAAACAGGACACTTACATGCAAAAGAATGAAATTAGAATACAACCTAATGCCACACACAAAGATAAACTCAAAATGGATTAAGGACCTAATGGTAAGACCAGAAACTATTAAATGCTTAAAGGAAAACATAGGCAGAACACTTGATGACACAAATCAAAGCAAGATCTTCCATGACGCACCTCCTAGAGTAATGGAAATAAAAACAAAAATAAACAAGTGTGATCCAATTAAACTTAAAAGCTTTTACACAGCAAAGGAAACTAAAAACAAGGTTAAAAGACAACCCTCAGAATGGGAGAAAATAATAGCAAAGGAAACAACTGACAAAGAATTACTTTCCAAAACACATAAGCAGCTCATACAACTGAATACAAGAAAAGCAAACAACCCAATCAAAAAGTGGGAAAGGGACCTGAAAAGACATTTCTCCAAAGAAGACATAAGATGGCTAATAAGGAAAAGAAAAGATGCTCAACATCACTCATTACTAGAGAAATGCAAATCAAAAACTATAATGAGATACCACCTCACACCAGTCAGAATGTCATCATCAAAAAACCTACAAACAATAAATGCTGGAGAACGTATGGAGAAAAGGAACACTCTTGCACTGCTGGTGGGAATGTAAACTGATACAGCAACTATGCAAGACGGTGCAGAGATTCCTTAAAAAACTAGGAATAAAACCACCTTATGACCCAGCAATCCCACTCCTAGGCATATACCCTGAGGAAACCGAAATTGAAAAAGACACATATACACTCATGTTCATTTCAGTACTATTTACAATAGCTAGAACATGGAGGAAACCTAGATGACCATCGACAGATGAAAGGATAAGGAAGTAGTGGTATATATATACAATGGAAAAAACATAAAAACGATTTGTTCTAATGAGGTGGATGAACCTAGTACCTATTAAACAAAGTGAATAAGTCATAAAGAGAAATATAAATATCACATACTGACACATATATATGGAATCTAAAGAGATGGCCAAAGATGGAGAAGCTCTATACAGTCAGCAAAAACAAGACCGGGAACTGAATGTCGCTCAGATCATAAACTCCTTATTGCCAAAATCAAACTTATATTGAAGAAAGTGGGGAAAACCACTAGACCATTCAGGTATGACCTAAATCAAATTCCTTATGGTTATACAGTGGAGGTGAGAAATAGATTTAAGGGCCCAGATCTGATAGACTGAGTGCCGGATGAACTATGGATGGAGGTTTGTGACATTGTACAGGTGACAGGGAGCAAGACCATTCCCAAGAAAAAGAAATGCAAAAAAGCAAAATGGCTGTCTGAGAAGGCCTTTTAATAGCTGTGAAAATTAGAGAAGCAAAAACCAAAGGAGAAAAGGAAAGATATTCTCATTTGAATGCAGAGTTCCAAAGAATAGCAAGGAGAGATAAGAAAGCCTTCCTCAGCGATCAGTGCAAAGAAATAAAGGAAAACAATACAATGGGAAAGACTAGAGATCTCTTCAGGATGATTAGAGATGCAAAGGGAACTTTTCATGCAAAGATGGGCACAATAAAGGACAGAAATGGTATGGACCTAACAGAAGCAGAAGATATTAAGAAGAGGTGGCAAGAATACACAGAAGAACTGTACAAAAAAGATCTTCATGAACCAGATAATCACGACGGTGTCATCACTCACCTAAAGCTAGACATCCTGGAATGTGAAGTCAAGTGGGCCTTAGGAAACATCACTACAAACAAATCTAGTGGAGGTGATGGAATTCCGGTTGAGCTATTTCAAATCCTAAAAGATGATGCTGTGAAAGTGCTGCACTCAATATGCCAACAAATTTGGAAAACTCAGCAGTAGCCAGAGGACTAGAAAAGGTCAGTTTTCATTCCAATCCCTAAGAAAGGCAAAGCCAAAGAATGCTCACACTACCACACAAATGCACTCATCTCACACGGTAGCAAAATAATGCTCAAAATTCTCCAAGCCAGGCGTCAGCAATACGTGAATGGTAAACTTCCGTATGTTCAAGCTGGTTTTAGAAAAGGCAAAGGAACCAGAGACCAAATTGCCAACATCTGCTGGATCATCGAAAAAGCAAGAGAGTTCAAGAAAAACATCTACTTCTGCTTTGACTATCCCAAAGCGTTTGCCTGTGTGGATCACAATAAACTGTGGAAAATTCTGAAACAGATGGGAATACCAGACCATCTAACCTGCCTCTTAAGAAATCTATATGCAGGTCAGGAAGCAACAGTTAGAACTGGACACAGAACAACAGACTGGTTCCAAATCAGGAAAGGAGTTTGTCAAGGCTGTATATTGTCACCCTGCTTATTTAACTTATATGCAGAGTACATCATGAGAAACACTGGGCTGGATGAAGCACAAGCTGGAATCAAGATTGCTGGGAGAAATATCAATAACCTCAGATATGCTGATGACACCACTATTATGGAAGAAAGTGAAGAAGAACTAAGAGCCTCTTGATGAAAGTGAAAGAAGAGAGTGAAAAAGTTGGCTTAAAGCTCAACATTCAGAAAACTAAGATCATGGCATCTCAGTTTTGAAGTGATGGTCCCATCACTTCATGGCAAATAGATGGGGAAACAGTGGAAACAGTGACAGACTTTATTTGGGGGGGGGGGGGGTTCCAAAATCACTGCAGATGGTGACTGCAGCCATGAAATTAAAAGATGCATACTCCTTGGAAGGAAAGTTATGACCAACCTAGACAGCATATTAAAAAGCAGAGATATTACTTTGCCAAGAAAGGTCCATCTAGTCAAGGGTATGGTTTTTCCAGTAGTCATGTATGGATGTGAGAGTTGGACTATAAAAAGAGCTGAGCACCGAAGAATTGATGCTTTTGAATTGTGGTGCTTGAGAAGACTCTTGAGAGTCCCTGACTACAAGGAGGTCCAACCAGTCCCTCCTAAAGGAGATCAGTCCTGGGTGTTCATTGGAAGGACTGATGTTGAAGCTGAAACTCCAATACTTTGGCCACCTGATGCAAAGAGCTGACTCATTTGAAAAGACCCTGATGCTAGGAAAGATTGAGGGCAGGAGGAGAAGGGGACAACAGAGGATGAGATGGTTGTATGGCATTACCAACTTGATGGACATAAGTGTGAGTAAACTCTGGGAGTTGGTGATGGACAGGGAGGCCTGGCATGCTGCAGTCAATGGGGTCGCAAAGAGTTGCACATGACTCAGCAACTGAACTGAACTGAACTGAACTGAAAGAGATGGCAGTGATGAATTTATTTTCAGGGCAACAAAGGAGAAACAGACATAGAGAACAGACCTATAGACATGGGGGGAAGAGAGGCAGGAGAAGGGGAAATGTATGGAGAGAGTAACATAGAAATTTACAATACCATATGTAAAATGGACAGCCAGTGGGAATTTGGTGTACGACTCAGGGAACTCAAACTGGGGCTCTGTGACAGGCTGAAGGTTGGGATGGGGAAGGAGATGGGAGGGAGGGAACATGGGTGTACCTTTGGCTGATTCTTATTGATGTATGACAGAAAACTACAAAATTCTGTAAAGAGATAATCCTTAAATTAAAAAATAAAAAAAAAATGTGTGATTCACGACAATAGCATCGTAATATAATAAAAAACAAACAATTATAACTTAAAAGAAAAAAAAAAAAGATTGCCAGGAAAAATCAACAACCTCAGATATGCAGATGACACCACCCAAATGGCAAAAAATGAAGAGAAACTAAAGAGCCTCTTGATGAAAGTGAAAGAGAAGAGTGAAGAAGATGACTTAAAACACAACATTCAAGAAATGAAGAATATGGCATCCAGTCTCATCACTTCACGGCAAATAGATGGGGAAAAAAATGGAAATAGTAACAGACCTTACTTTCTTGGGCTCCAAAATCACTGTGGATGGTGACTGCAGCCATGAAATTAGCTTGCTCCTTGGAAGGAAAGCTATGACAAACATAGACAGCATGTTAAAAAACAGAGACATAACTTTGCTGACAAAAGTTCATCTAGTCAAAGCTACGGTTTTTCCAGCAGTCATGTACGGATGTGAGAGTTGGACCAGGAAGAACTGATGCTTTTGTATTGTGGGGCTGGAGAAGATTCTTAAGAGTCCCTTGGACAGCATCGAGAGCAAAGCAATCAATCCTCAAGGAAATCAACCCTGAATATTTATTGGAAGGACTGATGCTGAAGCTCCAATACTTTGGCCAGCTGATGTGAAGAGCCAACTCGCTGGAAAAGACCCTGATGCTAGGGAAAGATTGAGGGCAGGAGCAGAAAGGAGAGACAGAGAATGATACGGTTGGATAGCATCACCAACTCAATGGACATGAGTTTGAGCAAACTCTGTGAGATGGTGAAGGACAGGGAAGCCTGGCGTGCTGCAGTTCATGTGGTCACAAAGAGTTAGACATGACTTAGCCACTGAACAACAACAAGGTTCTTTAAGAACATTGGTAGAAAGCAGGAAGCACTCCCTTCCCTGGGGTAGACTAACTGATCTTTTTAAAATGGCAGAAAAGTTTCAGGAAATCAAGATTGTCATGACTGATTGGTCAAAGGGTTATTTCACTATCTCCTTTATTTTCTACCCAAAGCCAATATTCCCCTAGGTGGTGCCTTCTTTTTTTTAAATTTTCAAGAATCTAAGCACCCATTTGAATGTAGAGTTCCAAAGATTAGTAAGGAGAGATAAGAACGCCTTCCTCAGTGATCAATGCAAAGATACAGAGAAAAACAACACAATGAGAAAGACTAGAGTTCTCTTCAAGAAAATTAGAAATATCAAGGGAACTTTTCATGCAAAGATGGGCACAATAAAGGACAGAAATGGTATGGACCTAACAGAAGCAGTGGAAATTAAGAAGAGTTGGCAAGAATACACAGAAGAACTATACAAAGAACTTCACAAATCAGATAATCACGATGCTGTGATCACTCACCTAGAGCCAGACATCCTGAAAAGTGAAGTCAAGTGGGCCTTAGGAAGCATCACTGTGAACAAAGCTAATGGAGGTGATGGCATTCCAGTTGAGCTATTTCAAATCCTAAAAGATGATGCTGTGAAAGTGCTGCACTCAATATGCCAACAAATTTGGAAAACTCAGCAGTGGCCACAGGACTAGAAAAGGTCACTTTTCATTCTAATCCGAAAGAAAGGCAATGCCAAAGAATGTTCAAACTACCATACAATTGCACTCATCTCACATGCTAGTAAGGTAATGCTCAAAATTCTCCAAGCCAGGCTTCAACAGGACATGAACCTTGAACTTCCAGATGTTCAAGCTGGATTCAGAAAAGGCAGAGGAACCAGAGATCAAATTGCCAACATCTGCTAGATCATGGAAAAAGCAACAGAGTTCCAGAAAAACATCTACTTCTGCTTTACTGACTATGTCAAAGCCTTTGCCTGTGTGGATCACAATAAACTGGAAAATTCTGAAAGAGATGGGAATACCAGACCACCTGACCTGCCTCCTGTGAAATCTGTATGCAGGTTAAGAAGCAACAGCTAGAACTGGACATGGAACAACAGACTGGATCCAAATCGGGAAAGGATTACGTCAAGGCTGTATATTGTCGCCCTGCTTATTTAACTTATATGTAGAGTACATCATGAGAAACACTGGGCTGGATGAAGCACAATCTGGAATCAAGATTGCCGGGAGAAATATCAATAACCTCAGATATGCAGGTGACACTGAGAGGGTAACAGGCAGGAAGGCCAGGGGTCTCCAAATGGAGCAAATAGGCTGCAAGTGTCAGACATTTTTAATCTCTCTTAAGAGGCAGGAGGAAACAAACTCGTGATATTTTTTTCCTTCTCTATACAAATTTAAAAGGAGGTTTCTCTTAAAATACTGTTTTGCCATAGTGACACCTGGTTTCACCTGAAGTTGCTGCTGCTGCTGCTGCTGCTAAGTCGCTTCAGTCGTGTTTGACTCAGTGCGAACCCATAGACGGCAGCCCACTAGGCTCCCCCGTCCCTGGGATTCTCCAGACAGGAACACTGGAGTGGGTTGCCATTTCCTTTTCCAATGCATGAAAGTGAAAAATGAAAGTGAAGTCGCTCAGTTGTGTCTGACTCTTAGCAACCCCATGGACTGCAGCCTACCTGACTCTTAGCAACCCCATGGACTGCAGCCTACCAGGCTCCTCCGTCCATGGGATTTTCCAGGCAAGAGTACTGGAGTGGGGTGCTATTACCTTCACCTGAAGTTAACTATTCTCAAACCTTGAGCTAACCAATGCATTTTTCTTATGGAAATGTTTGTCTTAAACTATGTTCATGTACTATGCATTTACCCCAGACTGTCTTCAAGTAGGTTCAGCCTAATGGCTCAGAACCTACTTCACAAACCAGTATGTTATATTCAGATATTGTTCCCCTAATCTATGTAAACAAACCTATTTGTATGGTAATCCGCCCTTCTACAAGATTCAAGTTGTTTTATGGCCAGGGATGAATTGTCTGGTCTGGTGCTGAGATTATCGCAAAATACATTTTATGGATGAGGGGCTTGGTGCCATTCTGAGTTTTAAGACATTCCTTTCTTCCATTAACAGACTGCTAGTGACTATATAACATCCAGCTGAAGATTAGCAGGGGGGTACTCTTTCTGCTCCCTTCTGATGCCTATGTCAGAAGCTTTCTCTATCTTCTTTATACTTTAATAAAAGTTTATTACACAAAAGCTCTGAGCAATCAAGCCTCATCTCTGGCCCCAGATTGAATTCTTCTCCTCTGGAGGCCAAGAATCCCAGGGTCTTTTCGTGAGTCAACAACAACCTTTCAACACCATCCAAATGGCAGAAAGCGAAGAAGAACTAAAGAGCCTCTTGATGAAAGTGAAAGAGGAGAGTGAAAAAGTTGGCTTAAAGCTCAACATTCAGAAAACTAAGATCATGGCATCTCAGTTTTGAAGTGATGGTCCCATCAGTTCATGGCAAATAGATGGGGAAACAGTGGAAACAGTGACAGACTTTATTTGGGGGGTCTCCAAAATCACTGCAGATGGTGACTGCAGCCATGAAATTAAAAGATGCATACTCATTGGAAGGAAAGTTATGACCAACCTAGACAGCATATTAAAAAGCAGAGATATTACTTTGCCAAGAAAGGTCCATCTAGTCAAGGGTATGGTTTTTCCAGTAGTCATGTATGGATGTGAGAATTGGACTATAAAGAAAGCTGAGCACTGAAGAAGAATTGATGCTTTTGAACTGTGGTGCTTGAGAAGACTCTTGAGAGTCCCTTGGACTGCAAGGAGATCCAACCAGTTCATCCTAAAAGGAATCAGTCCTGGGTGTTCATTGGAAGGACTGATGCTGAAGCTGAAACTCCAATATTTTTGCCACTGATGCAAAAAGCTGAAGACCCTGATGCTGGGAAAGATTGAAGGCAGGAGGAGAAGGGGACAAGAGAGGATGAGATGGTTGGATGGCATCACTGAATCAATGGACATGAGTGTGAGTAAACTCCGGGAGTTGGTGATGGATAGGGAGGCCTGGCGTGCTGCAGTCCATGGGATCGCAAGGAGTCTGAGATGACTAAGCGACTGAACTGAACTGAACTGAAGGTCATCAGCAATGAAACTCATTTGTCTTTGAGTTGGAAGGATAGCAACATTCAAGCCACAGGTCAACCCAGTGGGAAACAACAGATAATTGCTTCAAAGAAGCAGTCCTAGGCTTCTTGAAAGGAGATCATTAGACCAACAGCTCACTGCTGTCACAAGTTTCCTGAGACTAACTGCCCTCTGCTTGCTAAGCAATGCAATTGTATGTACCCCTTGTGCTTATGACAGTATGCCTAAGAAGCCAAGGCCTCTGCTTTTATGGCATATACATGTTTCATTGGGAGATAATAAAAATGGAAACATGAGCTAGTTTCAGATAAAGAAAGGTAACAGATCATATGTGACTAGACAGAGGAGAATTAATTTAAATTCCAGCTAAGATCCACATAATAGATGAGCCAGGAGAAAAATACGGACCCAGTATTCCAGGGGGAGAACAGGTGTCAAGGTAGCAAAAAGTTTGGAGTGTTTGCAGAACAAAGAGTGTGGCGGTATCATGGTGGATGGGGAGAGAAAAATGAAGTCAGAGAAGCAGGTAGGGTCTTAGAATCTTACGGGTCACTGTAAGGAATATGAATTTTTGCTTGATCTTATTTCATACAATCTGACTATTCTCAGAAGACCTGCATTTGCTTTTTGCTTTATCTCCTATCTTTAACTTCTGCTTACTGAACCCTAGCCTGAATTATGTCAAAATGTCAGTCAGGCCATCTGAGATATAATCAATCTGGGGGAAGGGGACAGTACAAAATGAAAATGTAAAACCCCTTGCTAGAAAAAAAAATGATTAACAATTTCAAGATAGTGACAACAGAGCACTAAACTAAGTACATGGTCCAACTAAGTGAGGGGCCTATTTAAGAGCAAGGCCCTGTGTGACTGACCGCACAGCTCACAAACCCATGAGGCTGGTACTGATCTTGAAAAACATTACTCGAAAAAAATAAATGCCTTTTACTGATAAATGACTTCTGTTTTCATTTCACCTTAACTGTCTATCATAAAACTTATTCAAGACCTTTTAAATGGAGTAGCCCTTCAAACATGTTATTTAAAGGAAGCTGCCAGGAAATAAGAAACTAGGATATTAAGACTTACTGAGATAACTTCATGCCACTATTGTGCACTAAATGGAAAACATAATAAACAGAGTAAACATACTAAACACATAGTAAAGATACTAAAAAATGTAATTACAAACCGAACTGTAAAAGCAATACATCTTTATAATCTTTGCATCTTCAGAAAGCCTAAAAAACCAATAATCAGATAAGAAAACATTGTGACTATCAAACCATTTTTTTCCCATTTTTCCTTCTTTTCCTACCTTCAGCTATTTCACTCAACTGTCACCCCCCACCCCCAAACGGTTTGCATGAAAAATAACCTACTATTTTACCTACTACGTAAAATTGGACATGATCATAGGTAACTAGAAAGGGTTCATAAGATTCAATTAGGTACTACTAAAAAATGATATTACAAATTAAAGGTGCCATGTCTGAAATGTCAGTCCAGTCCCTGACGTTTTAAGTTTGAAATAAACATTTCTACCTGCAGGAAAGGGCTGCACTAGCCTTGCCTGAGGTGTCCCCATTTCATTCATGGTAGAAGCCATTACTCAGTATTAGTTATCATAATGATTTATGCAATGTCACAAGCATATCCAGGCTCATTAAGAACGGCAGTCAACACTGTATTACTGCTATCCAGATTATTGTACCTTGGAAAAGAGTAATTTCATTTGCAACTAATTATAAACAAAAATCCAAAACAAAGACATTATTATTGACAAATTTATGCTGCTACCTATTTGATACACTGAAGGGTTGCCTGGGAAAAAAGAATGGTCAAAGGGAACGTTTTCTTGGTTTCAGCGACATTAACATTTGCATGGGGTTTGAGTCTATGCTGTAAGGAATTTAAAATATGAAGCGTTTCAACCTAAAAGAGATGACAATCTAGTGTAAGAACTAAGGTAGTTAACAGATGAAAAAAAAAAAAAAAAAAAAACCTGACAAACATTCTCATAACACAAGAATAAATTTTCAGAATCAAAGAATCTTGAAATTTTTGTGCCAAAGTAGAATCAGAAGATACTTTTTGATTTTTTGTTTTTTGGTTTGTAATTTTGTGGCCCTGTGACCACAAGTTAATCAATTACTCTTTTAATGTGACCATCATCACTCACCTGGACTACTGCAATTGCCTCCTAACTGTTCTATTTTCTTTTTTTGCTCCCTTCCCCTTAGTCCACTCTCCATTCCAAAGCCAGTATCTTTTTTAAAATGTGAATCAGATTTCACTTGTAAGCTTCGTATTACTTTTAGAATAAAATACAAACTCTTGATACTCCAGTTAAAAATAAATTTAAAAAAATATAAACCTTGGACATGGCTTAAAAGGCTCTATTACCTGGCCCCGTAGACCTGCTCTGACCCATTTCTTACCAACTTTTCTTCCTGCTCACAATGCTAGGAACACACTGGCCTCCATTTTGTTTTTCAGTGGTAAGTAGCTCTTTCCTGCCTACCCGCCTTTGCATGACTTAGAATTGTCATTGGTAGGTTGCTCCTTATCATCACTCAGGACTAGGCTCAAACAGACCTTTCTTTAGTGCCCCTCCTCCTTTCAATGGCTGTACTGATTGTTATCTGAAATTCTTGTGTATCTGTTACTTGCCTTTCTCCTGAGTCCCTTCAGTAAAAGGACACATTCTATAACTGATCTTTAACTTTCTCTGTGCTGTAGCCCCAGTAGGTAGAACAATGTCTGGTCAACAAAAGTACAATAAATAAAATGTTGAATGATTTGAAGTCATTTAACTTACCAGGATTTTAGTTTCCTCATCCACAAAATGGAGATAATTATAACTACTCTGTAACACTGAAGAACCTGAAGTTGAATGGTTCTATGAAGACCTACAAGACCTTTTAGAACTAACACCCAAAAAGATGTCCTTTTCATTATAGGGGACTGGAATACAAAAGTAGGAAGTCAAGAAACACCTGCAGTAACAGGCAAATTTGGCCTTGGAATACGGAATGAAGCAGAGAAAAGGCTAATAGAGTTTTGCCAAGAGAACGCACTGGTCATAGCAAACACCCTCTTCCAACAACACAGGAGAAGACTCTACACATGGGCATCACCAGATGGTCAATACTGAAATCAGATTGATTATATTCTTTGCAGCCAAAGATGGAGAAGCTCTATAGAGTCAGCAAAAACAAGACCAGGAGCTGACTGTGGCTCAGATCATGAACTCCTTATTGCCAAATTCAGACTTAAACTGAAGAAAGTAGGGATAAGCACTAGACCATTCAGGTATGACCTAAATCAAATCCCTTATGATCATACAGTGGAAGTGAGAAATAGATTTAAGGGCCCAGATCTGATAGACAGAGAGCCTGATGAACTATGGATGGAGGTTCGTGACACTGTACAGGAGACAGGGATCAAGACCATCTCCATGGAAAAGAAATGCCAAAAGGCAAAATGGTTGTCTGAGGAGGCCTTACAAATAGCTGTGAAAAGAAGAGAAGCAAAAAGCAAAGGAGAAAAGGAAAGATATTCCCATTTGAATGCAGAGTTCCAAAGAATAGCATGGAGAGATAAGAAAGCCTTCCTCAGCGATCAATGCAATGAAACAGAGGAAAACAACAGAATGGGAAAGACCAGAGATCTCCTCAAGAAAATTAGAGATACCAAGGGAACATTTCAGGCAAAGATGGGTTCAATAAAGGACAGAAATGGTATGGACCTAACAGAAGCAGAAGATATTAAGAAGAGGTGGCAAGAATATGCAGAACTGTACAAAAAAGATCTTCATGACCCAGATAATCACAATGGTGTGATCACTCACCTAGAGCCAGACATCTGGAATGTGAAGTCAAGTGGGCCTTAGAAAGCATCACGACAAACAAAGCTAGTGGATGTGATGGAATTCCAGTTGAGTTATTTCAAATCCTGAAAGATGGTGCTGTGAAAGTGCTGCACTCAATATGCCAGCAAATTTGGAAAACTCAGCAGTGGCCACAGGACTAGAAAAGGTCAGTTTTCATTCCAATCCCTAAGAAAGGTAATCCCAAAGAATGCTCAAACTACCGCACAACTGCACTCATCTCATACGCTAGTAAAGTAATGCTCAAAATTCTCCAAGCCAGGCTTCAGCAATATGTGAACCGAGAACTTCCAGATGTTCAACCTGGTGTTAGAAAAGGCAGAGGAACCAGAGATCAAATTGCCAATATCTGCTGGATCATCGAAAAATTAAGAGAGTTTCAGAAGAACATCTATTTCTGCTTTATTGACTACGCCAAAGCCTTCGACTGTGTGGATCACAATAAACTGTGGAAAATTCTGAAACAGATGGGAATACCAGACCATCTGACCTGCCTCTTGAGAAACCTGTATGCAGGTCAGGAAGCAACAGTTAGAACTGGACATGGAAAAACAGACTGGATCCAAGTAGGAAAAGGAGTATGTCAAGGCTGTATATTGTCGCCCTGCTTATTTAACTTATATGCAGAGTACATCATGAGAAACGCGGGGCTGGAAGAAGCACAAGCTGGAATCAAGATTGCCAGGAGAAATATCAATAACCTCAGATATGCAGATGACACCACCCTTATGGCAGAAAGTGAAGAGGAACTAAAAAGCCTCTTGATGAAAGTGAAAGAGGAGAGTGAAAAAGCTGGCTTAAAGCTTAACATTCAGAAAACTAAGATCATGGCGTCTGGTCCCATCACCTCATGGTAAACAGAAGGGGAGACAGTGGAAACAGTGTCAGACTTTTTTTGGGCTCCAAAATCACTGCAGATGGTGATTGCAGCCATGAAATTAAAAGACGCTTACTCCTTGGCAGGAAAGTGATGACCAACCTAGATAGCATATTAAAAAGCAGAGACATTACTTTGCCAACAAAAGGTCCATCTGGTCAAGACTATGGTTTTTCCAGTGGTCATGTATGGATGTGAGAGTTGGACTGTGAAGAAAGCTGAAAGCTGAAAAATTGATGCTTCTGAACTGTGGTGTTGGAGAAGACTTGTGAGAGTCCCTTGGACTGCAAGGAGATCCAACCAGTCCATCCTAGAGGAGATCAGTCCTGGGTGTTCACTGGAAGGACTGATGCTGAAGCTGAAACTCCAATACTTTGGCCACCTCATGCGAAGAGTTGACTCATTTGAAAAGACCCTGATGCTGGGAGGGATTGGGGGCAGGAGATGGGACAACAGAGGATGAGATGGCCAGATGGCATCACCGACTCAAAGGGCATGAGTTTGAGTAAACTCCGGGAGTTTGTGATGGACAGGGAGGCCTTGCGTGCTGCGATTCATGGGGTCGCAAAGAGTCGGACACGACTGAGTGACTGAACTGAACTGATAACTACTCTGGACATTAGCAATAAAACCTAATGTTTACTAAATGTTTACACTGTGAAAATCACTTCACATGCGTATCTTCATATATACTGTTACGGTTTTTATTTTACAAGTAAGGCCGCTAAGTTTTAAAGAGGTCAAAAAACTGGCCTAACGACACAAGGCCATAGTGAGGACCCGGGTATGAATCTAGACCTGTGTAACCTCGGGATCTGATCTCTTATAGTTCCTTGCAAGATGCTTCGTTTCATTACGGCAAAATCGGTTATGCCGTCCGCCCATTGGGTCTGTAGGACAACTGAAAAGGGCTATTACATCTCCCGTGCGTTTATTTTTCAAGATAAGCAGTCCATTCCCTTCAACCCCTCCTTAAATGATCCTCACATCCCGGTCACCATCCTCTCAAAAACCAGTCTGACGACGTTTCTCCCGCCCCAGAACTGGTTAATCTTTCACTGGGCAAGCGGTTAAGGGACAGGAGACCAACAGAAGCCGATTCCCAGGGGCTGAGAAAACAAAGGTGTGCGAGGGTCCAAGCGGGCTGTGATGACACAGGAAGGCTTCCCGGGAGATAATCCGTAAGCCCAAACCCAGGACAATGATAGCGGACCGGCCACCAAGGGCCCGCGCGGAACACGGCTGCGGGCGGACGCCACGGCGAGACAAAGCCTGCTGGGGGCTGGAAATTTGAGGGACACAAGCCCATGTGATGATGGCGTGCATGAGGAGGAGCGCGAGGCATTTTCCTGAAAGTAAGTTAAACGAATACTGGAGGGAAGCGAAGTGGGAGGAACAGTTATTTACAAAAACGCGAACTTACCCGGCCACCCGGCCTCCGTAGCCCGACCACAAAAGCGGCTACCTTGAGGAGAACCGTAGCCTAGGCAGCGGCGGGCTCAACCCAGAGCTCGCGAGACCGAGGAGGCCTCGCGAGAGCCGGCCCCCTGCCCCTGACAGGCGGGCGCGCTTTCTGGGCGTCATGGGAGGGCTCTGGCGTCCGGCTTGGAGACGCGTTGTTTTCTGCGGGTGGCCTTGGAGCCACCTTGGGCGCCCAACCCGGGCTGCCGAGAGGACAGAGCCGTGTCTCAGGCCGGGGAGGAGCGGACCGGCGGGTACTGAGCAGGGGCTGAGGCGGCTCGGGACATGGAGGCGCCCGAGCCCGGCGGAGCAGCCGCTTCGGCGGCCGAAGAGCACGAACCCCTATACGCGCTCGCAGGAGGAGGACTGGCGGCGGCGGAACAAGACGGTCCTCACCTACGTGGCCGCGGCGGCGGTGGGCATGCTGGGCGCGTCCTACGCCGCCGTGCCCCTTTACCGGCTCTACTGCCAGGTAGGGCTGGCGCGGCCCGCCGGGCGGCCCTTCTGGAGGGGCGGAGGGCCGGGGCGGCTCCGTAGACCGCGAGGCTCCGCGGGGCCCGGTGGGAGGACTGTCCGAATATTACCTCCCAGAGGAAAACGGGCCTTTAAGTTCATCAAGAAAGCTAGTGACAGAGTTGCCGGCCCAACTCGAGCTCTTGTGTTCTTGCCCATACCCCACTGCCGAGTGAAATTCCCTGATCTCAGAGCTACCACCCGAAAGGTCTGCAGCCTATACTTCTGTATCCAGCAATCTCCTGCTGCTCACACGTCTGCTTTTAAAATGTATTTATGTTCATTCCCTGTGAAACACATACAGGTTCTGTGCAAAGCTTAACCCTGGAAACTGGAGTTTGCTTGCTACTTCTGGTTAAACTGGGAGTAGCTTTTTATCTGTACAAACTGCTGTGATTTAGGACTTTGTATACATGATTTAGGACTTCGAAGCTTTTCTCCTTGTTAATATGAAACTGTAATGTCCTTCCGCCGGGCTCCCTTTTAGATCAGAAACTCTAGTGCAATGGTTTTCAAAGTGCAGACCCTCCCACGAGCAGCAGCATCATTACCTGAGAGGGGAAGTTGAGTACAGATTGTTGGCTCCAACTCCAGAACTGTATAATCAGGAACTCTGGGGAGCCAGCAACGGGTATTTTAGTCAGTTCCCTAGCAGACCTTGATGCAGACTAATGTTTGAGAACCGCAGGCACAGGGCGACTTCACCTGTTACATATACATGTTCTGCCAAGTTCTTAAGCTGCTTTTGGCATTAGGTCACCTGTGGAGCTTTTTAAACGTATCAGGGTTTCCCTACCTCAGAGATTCTGATTAGGAGACCTGGGTAGGGTCCAGGAATTTCTGTTTTAAAACCATGCCGTGAATGAGAGCTACACATTCACTAAGTGAGTAATAGAGAGTTCCCAAACTTTGTTCTACATCGGAATCACCAATAATAATGAAACTGGAATCTAAAGGACTTTTTAGTCTCTTAATATTAGAATTTATATGGGAAGGGGCAGTGGCTTGATTGCTGGAGGATGAGTGTAGAATGTGAGTTAATGTTCATCACAAGCTAGCCTGGACCAAGCATGAATCCCAAAACTACCATTGATGAAATCGTAAACAGAACTGAATCCAAAACATCTAGTGTAGATCTCCCCAAACCACGGGGGCATGGACAGGGGGAGGTGGGTGGTTGATTTTATTTTCCAGGGAATATTTAACAATATCTAAAGACATTTTAGTTGCCACAACCTGGGAGGTGAAGGGGGAGGGTGCTACCTAGTGGGTAGAGGTTAAGGGATGCTGCTAAATGTCCAGCACTGCAGAGAATAGACCCCTCCCCCACCCCCACCAAAAAAACCCAAAGAATTATCCTATTCAAAATGTCATTAGTGCCAAGATTGAGAAACCCTGCCACAAACTGAAATGAATGACGAATTTCATTCACATGGGTGAAAGTGCAGGGCAGGAAAGTAAAAATCTATTGTGGTTTGCAATCCTAAACTTAAATCACAGTTGGATGTTCAGTAGTGACATTTCCAAAAGAACATCTCCTTTAATTTTTGGAATCACAGAACTTTAGAGCCCAAAATAAGGGATTATGTAAACCACTTCATACACCAAGCTCATTTTATGAGTATAGAAAGTGTAGCCCAAAGAAAGTAAAACTTAAGTTTTGAGAGCTACTTAGTGACAGAACTAGACTGGAGCACAGGACATTTTCTTTTCAGGGCCTTTTTCTTTTCTTGTTTAATTTTGGAAATTACCACTCACTAATTTGAAGACTGTATTCAAAGACTATCAGAAAGAAAACATTCAAGTGACTCAGGTTCTTCAGAAATAAGCTACATCTTAAAACATAGCCTTCTTGAACACAAGAATAGGCTTGCTCTCTGATTAAACAAGGGTATAAAGGCTTGCCCTCTGATGTGTCTTGTAGGGTTGTAATGTAGTTTCATAATTCGTGGCAGTTTAGTGAAGCTGGTTGACTTGTTTAACAAGCTAAGTTAGTAGTACTGTGTTTTGCTGGGAGTCTTCCATAGCCTCAAATTTGGTATTTTTTTCCCAGTATAGTAACAGATTAATTATCCGGAGACCAGAATTCTGGCAACCTCAAGCATCAGAAGAATGATGACCCTGGAAGTAAGGATTTTTTTTAAGCATCTCTGATAAGGAAATAAGTAACGGCAATGAAGATAGGCAAGAAGTGTCAGACACAGATTATCCTGATGCCTTATGATTAGTCCATGAGTGGCCAAAGAGATCAGGTTCTCTGATTAACTGATGATACCTATGTAAAAGCTGTACAGTACCAAAAAATACAGAAAACATTTACAGAAACATTTTAACAACATGGCAAAATAAGTTACTTAACGATGCTTGAGGAAAGCAGACTATAGAAGTAAATCTACAAATTAATCTGTACACTAAAAGTTTTGATACAGAAGAGGACCAGATAAGAGTGTGGAAAATGGAATTAAATCATTTTATTGAAATGACAGCATTGTGGGTATATTTTATTTCTATTAATAATAGTTATGAAATACTAGCAATAGCAAAAACGTCATAAACTAAGATGTTTAGTGAAAAGTTCAGCTAAAAATTCAGAGCTCTGTTATCAGTGGAGAATGCATTCTCTTTCACGTGATTCATTTTTGATCATTTTGACAACCAGGTGATTACAGAAAAATATGACTTTAACATGTATAGACCCTTGACACCCAAAAAGTGGTCAAATCATTAGCACATTCATAGGAAAATGGTCAGTGATAGTATGTAAACCTTGCTGCTACTGGATTATTGTTTTTAGATTTCGTTTCATCCAGTAAATAGGTCATCAGTACCTAAAACTACTGTACTTTTGTTTAGCATATTATGCCTTGTTATCTTTTCCTAGACTACTGGACTTGGAGGATCAGCAGTAGCAGGTCATGCATCAGACCAGATTGAAAACATGGTACCTGTTAAGGATCGCATCATTAAAATCACCTTTAATGCAGATGTGCATGCAAGTCTCCAGTGGAACTTTAGACCTCAGCAAACAGAAATATATGTAAGTGCTTAAAGCAATGCTTAGAAGATTGTTTTTTCCAATTAAAGATTGATTCTTTCATCACTTACTGTTTCACAACTTAGGAAACACTCATCTAAACTTAATTTCAAAATACTGACAGATTCCATTACTGTAATTCTTTCATTCCCACAGACTACTTTTTGACAGTGCACTGCCCCTAATGTAACAAAATATTCTTTTAAGTTACATGGCATCATAATAAAAGTCACTTTGGAGCAGTGGGAAATGTCTTATTTTTATTAGAATCATATTAAGAGTTCACTAAAAAGTTCTCTGGTCACCAGTCTTGAGAGTAGGAACAGCTGTCCTGGTGTATCAGACATTAAAAAATGTGTCTGCCATGCAGGAGACCGGGGCTTGATCCTTGGGTCGGGAAGATCCCCTGAAGAAGGGAATGGCTACCCATTCTGGTATTCTTTCTTGCCTGGAGAATCCCATGAACAGAGGAGCCTGGCGGGCTACAGTCACTGGGATTTCAAAGAGTCAGACACAACTGAGTGACTGGCACTTAAACTTATTTACCCCAGGTAGAGATGATATAGCAAACTGTTGAAAAACATTGGTTACACTGGAAAGTAGTTTGCTGATTTACATCAAAGTAGCCCTCTCTCTTAAAATAAATTTAAGGATTTTTGAAGTAATCATGCTAAAAAGTTATAGTCTAGCTCAGAAAGACTATGCACCTTAAAAGCTGCCTAACGTCTTACCTAGAGGATTTAACTGAAATTACCTCATGAACTGAGGAATAGCCAGAAAAGTTTGATTGTAACTCTTACTGGAAAACTATGAATGTTAGTGCTTTCCCAGGTTAGTAATCCTGACTGAATCTCTTCAGTGATTGAGGGTGTTAAAGATTGTGGTTCTGAGTATTAATTCCAGTCACATAGTAGTCTACAAGGTATTAGTGACTAATCTGGTACATGTGACAGAGCATCCTTTGGACACTAGTCAGTGTCCAAATACTTTAAAGCTTGTGATTTATTTTATCCATTATTTTCTCTCAAAAGAACAGTATTAGTGCTTTTTGGCTAAATACAATTTCTATTTAGTCAGTTTTACTTTGGTTATACATATAATTTACTCTGGTTGTAAACTAAGTTTAAGGTTGGTAACATTCTCTAAAAAGTGAAATGAAAGTTGCTCAGTCACGTCCAACTCTTTGCAGCCCCGTGGACTGTATGTAGCCTGCCATGCCGCTCTGTCCATGGAATTCTCCAAGCAAGAATACTAGAGTGGGTAGCCATTTCTCTCTCCAGGGGATCTTTCCAACCCAGGGATCAAATCCAGGTCTCCTGCATTGCAGGCAAATTCTTTACCGTCTGGGTCACCAGAAAAGGGAAGCCTTTTTCTAAAAAGAATCTTTAATCAATTTATATAATATTCAGGGATACATGTTAAGAAGTTAGACTTGGCTGTTCTTGGACACATTTTAAATAACTTCATCTGCAGATTATCACTTGAAGACTTCAGACATACAAGAGAACAATCTGTAATAAGTATGTGTAATAGAGCAATGGTTCTCCACTGACATGCAAGTAACATTTGAAGATCAAATATTCTTGGGTAGCATTCACAATTTATTTTGCTGACTGTTAAAATTAGGTTAGGTATTAAGGTCTGAAATGAAAATAATGACTAATTTACTATGGAATGCAGATTTGTAAGATTTAAAGTGTTGATACTGTGTATTTTCCTTAAAACAGGTAGTGCCAGGAGAGACAGCACTGGCATTTTATAAAGCTAAGAATCCTACTGACAAACCAGTAATCGGAATTTCTACATACAATGTTGTACCATTTGAAGCTGGACAGTACTTCAATAAAATACAGGTATAACTAAATGCAAATGTTACAGAATGTGATAAAAGTACATGAGATTGTTTGGTACTAAATTTATTGCAGTGTTTTTTTAGAAGATAGAAATTTTTCAAAGTTTATTTTAAACTTCAAACCATTTTTTCATTACTTATAATAATTATGCAGAGGTTGAGAGCCAAACTATATGGATATCCGTTTTTTTAAGATTAGAAGAATTTGTTGATTCTCGATCTTTAAAAGCAAAACTCAAATGAAAGATGCTGTTATCCTATCATAGAATTTAAAGATTATAATTAACAGTATGCTTATTAAAGCCAATAAATGAAGCATAGTTTCTATTCTAGGTAGCAGAATAGAAATACTAATTAATGAATACTTTTCTATAACTTTTAGTGCTTCTGCTTTGAAGAACAAAGGCTTAATCCACAAGAAGAAGTAGATATGCCAGTATTTTTCTACATTGATCCTGAATTTGCTGAAGATCCAAGAATGGTGAATGTTGATCTCATCACTCTTTCTTACACTTTTTTTGAAGCAAAGGAGGGGCATAAGTTGCCACTCCCAGGCTATAATTCAAATCACCAATTAAGTCCTCCTTCAAATTTGTGATTTTTAAAAAATCATATACCTTGTCGTCTCAGAGAAGTATTTAAAATAATATAAAGCCTTCTGTTTTAAATGTTATGTACTGATGGTTCTTTTCTTCCCAAGTCATTTATCCTACTTAGAATGTATGAGTTCAAAACCATGTATGTTGGCAGAAATTTGATGGTTCAGCTCCCCTTGTAGGTTATCAGCACTTCGTACATGTAGCAATAAACTTTTTATTATTATTTCTCAAATGGTTATTTTCATTACAAACACTCACTATTTTATTTTTTTTTTAATCTACCAATTTTACTTAATTTTATTTTTTTTTTTATTAGTTGGAGGCTAATTACTTCACAACATTTCAGTGGGTTTTGTCATACATTGATATGAATCAGCCATAGATTTACACGTATTCCCCATCCCGATCCCCGCTCCCACCTCCCTCTCCACCCGATTCCTCTGGGTCTTCCCAGTGCACCAGGCCCGAGCACTTGTCTCATGCATCCCACCTGGGCTGGTGATCTGTTTCACCATAGATAGTATACATGCTGTTCTTTTGAAATATCCCACCCTCACATTCTCCCACAGAGTTCAAAAGTCTGTTCTGTATTTCTGTGTCTCTTTTTCTGTTTTGCATATAGGGTTATCATTACCATCTTTCTAAATTCCATATATATGTGTTAGTATGCTGTAATGTTCTTTATCTTTCTGGCTTACTTCACTCTGTATAAGGGGCTCCAGTTTCATCCATCTCATTAGGACTGGTTCAAATGAATTCTTTTTAACGGCTGAGTAATATTCCATGGTGTATATGTACCACAGCTTCCTTATCCATTCATCTGCTGATGGGCATCTAGGTTGCTTCCATGTCCTGGCTATTATAAACAGTGCTGCGATGAACATTGGGGTGCACGTGTCTCTTTCAGATCTGGTTTCCTTGGTGTGTATGCCCAGAAGTGGGATTGCTGGGTCATATGGCAGTTCTATTTTCAGTTTTTTAAGAAATCTCCACACTGTTTTCCATAGCGGCTGTACTAGTTTGCATTCCCACCAACAGTGTAAGAGGGTTCCCTTTTCTCCACACCCTCTCCAGCATTTATTGCTTGTAGACTTTTGGGTAGCAGCCATCCTGACTGGCATGTAATGGGACCTCATTGTGGTTTTGATTTGCATTTCTCTAATAATGAGTGATGTTGAGCATCTTTTCATGTGTTTGTTAGCCATCTGTATGTCTTCTTTGGAGAAATGTCTGTTTAGTTCTTTGGCCCATTTTTTGATTGGGTCATTTATTTTTCTGGAATTGAGCTGCAGGAGTTGCTTGTATATTTTTGAGATTAATCCTTTGTCTGTTTCTTCATTTGCTATTATTTTCTCCCAATCTGAGGGCTGTCTTTTCACCTTACTTATAGTTTCCTTTGTTGTGCAAAAGCTTTTAAGTTTCATTAGGTCCCATTTGTTTAGTTTTGCTTTTATTTCCAATATTCTGGGAGGTGGGTCATAGAGGATCTTGCTGTGATTTATGTTGGAGAGTGTTTTGCCTATGTTCTCCTCTAGGAGTTTTATAGTTTCTGGTCTTACATTTAGATCTTTAATCCATTTTGAGTTTATTTTTGTGTATGGTGTTAGAAAGTGTTCTAGTTTCATTCTTTTACAAGTGGTTGACCAGTTTTCCCAACACCACTTGTTAAAGAGGTTGTCTTTTTTCCATTGTATATCCTTGCCTCCTTTGTCAAAGATAAGGTGTCCATAGGTGCGTGGATTTATCTCTGGGCTTTCTATTCTGTTCCATTGATCTATATTTCTGTCTTTGTGCCAGTACCATACTGTCTTGATGACTGTGGCTTTGTAGTAGAGTCTGAAGTCACGCAGGTTGATTCCTCCAGTTCCATTCTTCTTTCTCAAGATTACTTTGGCTATTCGAGGTTTTTTGTATTTCCATACAAATTGTGAAATTCTTTGGTCTAGTTCTGTGAAAAATACCGTTGGTAGCTTGATAGGGATTGCATTGAATCTATAGATTGCTTTGGGTAGAATAGCCATTTTGACAATATTGATTCTTCCAATCCATGAACACGGTATGTTTCTCCATCTGTTTGTGTCCTCTCTGATTTCTTTCATCAGTGTTTTATAGTTTTCTATGTATAGGTCTTTTGTTTCTTTAGGTAGATATACTCCTAAGTATTTTATTCTTTTTGTTGCAATGGTGAATGGTATTGTTTCCTTAATTTCTCTTTCTGTTTTTTCATTGTTAGTATATAGGAATGCAAGGGATTTCTGCAAACACTATTTTAAAAGCTCAAAATGAAAGAGTAATCACTGAGCCCTAACAGCTTACCCAAAGACTATATTTTGATTTCAAATCTGACTGTATTTTCCCTTTAAAATCTAGAGCTATTTTACATTCAGAGTACTAAATAAGTACTTTGAAATTCTGGTACCGTGAAATTTAAATAAAATGCAGTAAGCATATCTAGTAGGCTTCCAGCGTTTCTTGTGATAATTCCAAGTCCCCAGATTTTAAATTGTAAGTGGGATTGTGAAGATTTACTAACAGCAGTTCTTCTGGAAAAAAAAAAAAAGTTCTTGAACTGTTTTAATAGTAGTTCATTTGTTATTATAATTTATGACAAAGGAAAGTACAAATTATCCTGAATGTTTTCCAGTAGACTTTCTTCCAAAAAGACAAAAACGACCATTTAGTGTTACAAAGAATTGTATTTAAAGGCAACCAATGTAGAATCCAGTGACCTCTTGAGGGTACCTGAAATATAGTTGAACTACAATCATCAAAGCTTTCACAACTTATAATTCTAAATAAGAGTGTTATTTATAAAGAAGTGCAAATTGACTTTTACATTCAACTTTAGTTAAATAAAGGCACTGAAGTATTCTTCCTGAATAATACAGTCGTGCTTTCACTTACTAACAATTATTTTGTCCTGAAACAGTCTTCATCCACTCTTGCCCCATCTCCTGTGATGATTCTAAATGTAAGAAGGCCTGTGAAAACACAAGGTGCTGCACTTAACCTGGTTGGCCTAAGTACCATGAACTTTTGTTCTGCCTCAGTTTTAAGGGACTATATGTCACAACCAAGTTCTTCTGATAGAAAGCTCAAGCTGCTGTCAGAAACCATATATGTTACTCTGGAACTGTGACTCTTCTGTCTAAACCACGTTAATGCAGAGGAAAAATGTTCCACTGTGGTTTTGAGGTTTGGGAAGGTCTTAACTTCTGGGTCTAAAAGCTGGACAGGGTCCCCCTTTTGGAAAATTGGCACCCATAACGCTGCCAGTGAACTGGTCATCCGTTTCCACCTGGAATAAAAGAAGAGGCAATGATCTCCATCCTTTCCTCTTTCCCCAGTCCTTGATAATTAGACAGCCACAGTCAAGTAGAGAAAAGGTGGGAAAGTAGTACATACTGCTTCCACAAGGGAAGTATGAAGGGAATAAATATGGTTAATAGGTTACTGGTGGCTGTGTGCATCTATTAGTAAATAAATGGAATGATTAGTAAAGCAACAGAATCCAGACCAACCTAGATTAACAATAAATGGGTTCTACCAGTCCCAGTCAGCAAGTATTAACTGCACATAGAAGACAAATCTGATTCTAGTGCTAAGAATTTTTTATTGATCAGCTGTTTTTGTTAGCATTAATATTTTTATACCATAAACCAATTTCTGCATTCCCAAGATTTATAATTTTTAGCTAACATGGTCACAAAGAATCTATCTCATTGATCATTACAATTTGAGTGCCATAGGAACTTGTATAATACTTCACTCATCAAACTGCCAGACCAAGACGGCCCTTACAAAATGTAAATAATAAATGTAGAAAGTGACAGTTACACTAAAATCGTGTGGGATGGAAGGTGTGTGAGTTGAAGTCTTTACCTCAACAATCACTGTGACTTTGAGCTCCTTTGTGGTGGGTGAACATCAATGTCTTCATAAATAGCTCTGAAACAAACACGCCATCATGGTAAATTGATAAATATCATTATAGATCAATTTCAATGTACTATTTTGGCTTTTAACTGCCATCTTAAAGCAAAAATCTGGTGCCCTTGTAGGTGTTGAGGCTATATCAATAAATAAAAACAAAGGTCTCTGCCCTGAAGCTTACATTATAAAAACTATTTTAGATCCTAATGCTGCTGTTCCCATGCATCTTACAAATATGTATCTTGTATAACCGTCTTATAATTTAATGAGAAATATGTCTCAAATTTGGACAGCTTGCTTTCTGCTTTAAAAAAAAAAACAAACAAAAATTGTTCAGCTTTCCCTGGCTTAAAAACATTAGAAATTAATATTCTAGCTTATTTAACCAGTCATCTTTGTACTTTGTACATAGTCATTTTTCTGTGATAGTCTTCATTTGTCTTAACATATGTCTACAGATAGAAAATATCTATACCTCCAAATATGGCATTAATATACACAGTATAGCAACACATGACTAAGAAAAAAATCTCATAAAGCACTTTGAAGACCTAATCACCAACTTCAAGAAGTGCCAGCGTGGTCCAGAAATTCTAATGTTTCTCTGTTTTGTCTTTCATTTTCCTCCTTCACTCTACTCAAATCTGACGCCCCTCCTCTCAGTCAGAAAAACCTCATATCTTAATAAATTAAATGTCTTTACGTGGAAACCTGATGTTCCCATCACCAAATCTTCAAGTCTGTTTTCATCTGCACCATCATCTACTTTTATGATCCTATCTATTGACCCCTGGCTTCTTAAACATTTCACTCAGTCTCCCTCTCTAAATCTTCAACTTCTTATTCTCTACCTCAGGATTCACAAATGTTCCAGCATCTCCTATTTTATAAAATAATACAGTCCTTTATCCCATGTCTACCTAATTGCCTCAGTAATATTCTAGCTGCCAGACCACTTTCCCCACACCCTTCATGTTTTAAGTTTCTTTGTAAGTTACCTGTGCTGTCTTCTTCATCCCTTTTTAATACACTGAAATTTGCCTCTGTCCCTGTCAACTTCTACTGAATCACTCATGATGATCTGTTACTTAGTCCATTATCTAGTGTTGAGTCCTTGTCTGTCTTCAGCAATGTTCATCCCAGTTGTGCACTCCCTTCTGAGTGATTTCCACATCTGGTAATATAGGTTTCCTCTTATTCTCTTTTCTCTTGACTTTTCTATTTTTCTCTCCCACTGGGCCTGCAACACTGATTCCCAAACTTGTCACTACACTAAAAACTGCAGGTCTTAATTTGGATGTCACTTCTCAGGCTTTCTCCAGCCCCGAATTAAATCAGTTCTTTCTGTTACATATTGTCAAGTCAGTATCTTTCATACTGTTAACACAAACTGCAAATACATGTTTGCCTGCTGATTTAATTTCTGCCTCCTTATTAGATTTGCCCTCCGTAAGGTTCAACATGATAAACTAGGCACCAATCATTTTCCCTTGTACATAGTTAATTTTCAGTCATTTGTCAAATGAGTGAATTGTGTATGTATATGTATATTCATAAGTACCATACTCTATGTTCTGCTGGAGTAGAAATTCTTAACCTGGGGTTCATGGACAACCGGTGATGTGATAATCCCAGAACTTTCATGTAAGACTTTATGCTTTTCCTTAGGGAGAAGTTCCCTGGATCTCATGGAACATTTAAAGAGACTGAGACACGCTACCACCTAGAAATAGTGGTGGTGGTGCTTCTTCAGTCCTGAAGTGGTGTCCAACTCTTTGTGACCCCATGGACTGCAGCATGCAGGCTTCCCTGTCCTCCAGAATCTCCCACAGTTTGCTCAAGTTCATATCCATTGAGTTGGTGATTCTATGTAACCATCTCATCCTCTCCTGCCTTCTTCTCCTCCTGTCCTCAATCTTTCCCAGCATCAGGGTCTTTTCCAGTGAGTCAGCTCTTTGCATCAGGTGGCCAAAGTTTTGGGGCTTCAGCATCAGTCCTTCCAATGAATATTCAGGGTTGATTTCCTTTAAAATTGACTGGTCTGATCTCCTTGCTGTCCAAAGGACTCTCAAAAGTCTTCTCCAGCACCACAGTCTGAAAGTGTCACGAGCTTTCAAAGTGGTAGGGAGTTCCAAAACTTCAGCTCTCCAGCTTCTTGCTATTTCTTACCTTTAATATCTCCTGCAGCACCACATCTACTTACAACTATCTCATAATTAACTAGATTATAATAATCTGCTTCCTATTTGCTTGGAGAAACAAGCATACCTAGTTTAACCAGTTTCTAATTCCTTAAACCACTAACATATTCAGTGATATTTTATCAAGCAGAATGAAAGTTTCACAATCCTGTTAGGAAAAAATATTTAATGAACTCCTAAGCTTATCATAATAAGCCTGGGACTGTATAGTGGCTGCCTCTTTATGATGAGACAGGTTCTGCCGGCCCGCTTCATTCACTTATAAATCATTCCAAAACATCACTACACTGAGGGTGTGAACCAGGGGGTTGGGGTCAAAACCTCAAATGCCTACACATGTCAGGCAGATCAGATGAAGGTATGTGGGGGGCCTGGTGAACTGAGACAGCGCAGCCCCAAACTATTGCTAGCATGTAAAAATGCAGGCCTGGCATTGTTGTCATATCAAGCATCCAGAGGTTCAGATAGTGAAATATCCCACCTTTTAACTTGGCAATTAATTTTTACGTGCATATTTAAAATTCACATAGGTCAAACAAAACAGTTGCAGGCAAGACACAGCCTGCAGGCTGCTAGTTTCTAAATAATGATTTCTATAAAAATGCTTTAATCATTTTAAACAATTTTGGAGGTAACTTTCAGTTAGTCAAAATATATTAAAACTAATGAGCCTGTGTGTGCATGCTCAGTTGTGTCTGACTCTGTGACCCCACAAACTGTAGCTCACCAGGCACCTCTGTCCATGGAATTTTCCAGGCAAGAATATTAGAGTGGGTTGCCATTTCCTACTCCACTAATGAGGCTACCATCCCATAAATATTTATATATACTTGACCAATATGAAATCACAAAATAATGTTGCTTTAAGGAGTCTGAGTTAAAAAGTGATTTTTATATTAATAAGCACACTGTTGTCATAGGTAGTGAAGACTAAAAAGAAGTTCCTATGTAAGTTTTCTCTGGCATCAGTCAAAGAACAACTAAAATATCCCATGAACATGGTACTTAAGCCATCAATCAGTGAATAGTGCCCTTCTCAAGCTGGAGAGAATCTGACTTTCTTCCAAGGCATCTATAAGGAATACACTCATGCACATGATGGTTCTGCTTATTTCTTGGTGTGCAACCCCAGTGTTTTTAAGTCACAAGGCCAAGAATGACAAGACCAACATTAAGAGCAACAACCACCACAAAATCTCATAGGTCACTTTTATATAAGGTCATTGATTTCTGCAAAGGCCTAAACAAAGTTAAATGTATAACCAAACCCTGTGAGCTCTGCCACCAAAGGGAACCAAGACAAAAGAATAATCCTTTTGTAAATGACTTACTCTGTGGTGACGGCAGGAGCTAAGGGGTCAAACTCCATTACTTCACAGTAACTGGGTGGCTGGAGGTCATTCTTTGTCATCGCTGTAGGCAACAAAAAGAAACACACTGTGCTTTTTGGGGAGATACACACAAGTGATACTCTTCTCTATGACTCTGACTTCGAACAGAAGATGCTAACGAACACCTGACAACCAGAAGCAAGCACACTGGTGTCCCTGTGCTGCTGCCGGCTACAGCAAGTCTACAGATGGCCAAACTCAGACTAAAGGTTCATTCACTGCAGCACTCAGAATACAGTCTTCAGGGCAACACAAGCATCCCCAGTCTCCTGAGGTTAGTCACGGGGCTTCCCTTAAGGCTCAGCGGTCAAGAATCCACTTGCCAATGCAGGAGATGTGCCTGGATCGGAAAGACCCCCTGGAGAAGGGCATGGCAACCCACTCCAATATTCTTGCCTGGGAATCCCCATGGACAGAGGAACCCGACGGGCTACAGTCCATGGGGTTGCAGAGTCGAATGTGACAGTGACAACAACTGTCTGTTTTTAGTTACCAATAAATCTCTAGCAGACCCATCTATTCTCATAAATTTCCTTATTTGGTGCAAATAATAAGGTCTTAAGTACCTGGATGATTGCTGGGCAGAGGTGGCAGTCTCTGGTTTGATGGTGTTGCTGGAACGGTCTGTAGGCTAACTGGCTGCAGTAATACTGAATTTGAATGTTCCAGAAACTGAGGAGAGCAGAGCACACGTTCAAATAAACATTCTAAGCTTTTATGATTTTGATTCCTAGCCTTCCAAGTGGCACTATCCCAAGAACCATATATTCTCAATCAGATAAGAATTACTAATGATTAGCTATTATTTTAGTTTTTAACCTAATATAACCTTACAAAACCTACTGCTTTTCTGCCTGGTTTCATGCCCCCTGCACCTTAATTCTCATATAAAATGTAAACTTAAATAAAATATATTGCTTAAAAAAAAACAAAAACCAGGAATGTATGGCTCAGTCCAGAGTCTCCTGTCTCACACTGAATATAAAACCTTGGCCTCAAAGAGGCAAAACCATTAAGTACAAAAAAGCGTATCTGTCAGAACTGGTCAGGAGAATGCCTCACCACTGGGACACAGACCAGAGCCCTGTGGGTCCTGTGATTATCTGAGGGGACACTGGTCATATGCTCTGAAGCAGGCAGAGCCAGTGCAGCTGAAGCAGAGTAGGCCAACGGAGGGGGCCGGACGCACAGCTGCAGAGGCCATGGGAGAAGTCAGAGCAGCTTTTATTGAGTAAAGTGGAGTCAGAAAACCACAGGTGGCTTTAGAGCAAATGAGTAACATAAACTTTACTTTTAAAAAAAGATTGCTCTGGTTTCTGTTTGGAGAACAGATTGTATGATGGGGTGGGGGTGGAGAGGGAGGCAGAGGCTGGAACAGGGCAGCCCGGCAGGAGGCCACCGCAGTATCCATCTGATGCAGCTTGCACGGGGATGTAAAGGGGAGGTGGGAGGAAGTGGCTGGTAACAGATATATTTTGAAGGCAGAGGTAAAATGGTAGAGGTCAAGCACAGTTTCCCAAGGTCTTTGACCTGAGCAACGAAAACAGTGGTCATCTGCAGAATGGGGAAGACGGCAGGAGGAGCAAATCGGGAGTTGAGGCTGAAAGAAAGCAAGGGGAGATGTGAAGTGGAAGATGGAAATGTGAGTTCTGCACGCGAGGAAGGGGTATGGACTGGAAACAACTTGTAAGTGCTCAGAGTCTGAGTGGTATTTCATGATACGAGACCAAAAGACCAGAGAGGAAAGAATGTGGGCAGACAAATCTGAGGCCTGACTCCCGGGGTCTCCAACACTGAGAGGCTGGTGGAGGAGAAGAGGTCAGCAAAGGGGTGCAGAAGAGAGCAGCGGAGAGCTGGAAGGGAGCGGTGTCTGAAAGCTCGTGTGCAGACAGGAGGGGTGACCGACTCTCAGCTGCTGACCAGGTCGGGTGAGCACTGAGCTCTGCAGGACCAGTCAGTCATCGGGAGGTCTCTGGTGACCTCGCCAAGAGCTCAGCCCCTGGGGCGGCTGAGAGGAGAACTTGTCTGAAGTCCCTCGGAGGACGGGAGGAAAGAGAGCAAAGACAGCAAACAGAAAGAGTTCCAAGGGAATTCGGATCCTTTACTATTTTCCTAATGGAAGTGAGACTATACTTATCTTAAAAGATTAAAGAGGCAACAAGGAAAAGCCCTCACAAGGGCTTCATTAACACCTTATGAAGAAATTTTGAGCAGAATGTGCGAATTAAGGACTCGGAATTTTAGCACGATAATCTGCTCCTTGGGGGCACTGCCCAGGAAGGCCTTCATTACTTACACTCTCGTATGTATGACTTGAGGCGAGGTTTTGGCTGGTCCTTTGGGCAAACCTAGGACAGTGTGATAATACAGCATGATTACCCTACAGTGAAAACACAATGCATAAAGATGACCTTCCTGGTCTAAAAACAATACCCAAAATGCACCTTCAGACTGCACAGAAGTATTAATTTCACAGAACAATTGCCAGTGGTGTTGGTGCCCACCAGGTCATAATGTCCAAACACCAAAGAGAATGAGGACAAAGCACCACTGCGGGGCAGCGGCAGCCCGAGACCCTGGCGCACACACTCTATCGGTCAGAGCAGAGCCTTCAGTCTTCGCAGGAGTAGCTGCCACCCCACCACTTCTAAAGGATGAAAGGCAAGGCAGAGCGGAACTTAGGACGCAGGGACAGTGTGAAGTTGGAGTAAACACACTTGCCCTGTCTCTTTCACCAAATGCAACTATAAAATCTGGACAGAAGGCATGGAATAAATATCTGAGAACTGCAAGGTACATTACAGGCTAATTGGGAAAGAAGACTTGAATTGGAGTATCAATGAATTGTTGGTGAAGTTACCATGTTCTGCCCCTCTGAGTACTTCTGAACTGGCACGCAGGGCAGCCTACAGCCCAAATGGACAGTGAGGATGTACAGTGCTCCAGGAGAAGACGCTCCTTCTCACTAAAGGAGCAGGAAAGGGAACCCGAGTGCCCAGAGTGTGCGGGGCAAGCCTCGTCCCTGTCTTCCTCTTCGTCTCTCTGACCCCCGGGCAATCCCACGGTGGCTGCGGGGACCGCAGCGGCAAGGCCCGATGGGGCTTACACCTCTGAGAGGCGACTTCCACTCTGAGAGGGCAGCTGTGATCAGCCCAAGAGGAGGAGGCAAAACTGTTTCTTTTATCCTTCTAGCCTGCCGTTTGGTCCCTAATACACGCACAGTCACGGAAACGCATGACAGCAAACTTAACAGCTTTCTGACTGGAGAGAGGGAAAAGGGAATCCCAAGAGAGCGAAGACGGAGGAATTCAGGAAAATGACCTCAAAGCTGTTTATGAGATCCTGGGCTTACACCCTGATCTGTGCATCCATGGCTGATCCCAATCAATGCTAAGATGTTGAGAGATGGACACACAGCCTGCTGTCCAGGCCGTACAGTGACGAATGGGTGGCACACGTGTGGGATGCATCTCAGTAACACTGAACGGCTTTGAGAATTTAACTGACATCAGAATGAAAGCACGCAGAAGGCAGGCTGAAGCTGCGGCATAAACCTCACTAGGCTGCCTGCTAAAATCAAAGTACTGATGTTCTCAATAGGATTTACATAAGACCAGGTGTTTCATATCATTAAAAATGCTTAAGATACAATCCCAAATCACTATGCATATGAAAAACGGAGAAAATTTAAACTTGCAAGAGAAAAGACAGCAGTGGTTGATACCTATTAATAGAGGACACAAATGATGAAATTATCTCACAGTTTTAAAGCAACTATTATACCAATGTTTCAACAAGAAACCGTGAACACTTGAAAAAAAAAAACATTCAGTAGAAGTTCTCAGCAAAGAAACATAAGATATAAAGAAGAGTCAAATGATAGTTTTAGAATTAAAAAATAAAATTAACTAAAATTTTAAAAAGTATGGAATGAGAATGAGCTAAACAGCAAAATGGAGATGACAGAGGAAATCGAGTGAGAAAAGCAATAAACAGACCCCTAGGGATCTATGAGACGACAACAGATCCAATGGGGGCATCCAAAGTCCCAGAGGGAGAGCCAAGTACGTAGTGCCGAAAAGCATATTTGAAGAAATAGAGGCTGAAAACTTCACAAATTTGATGACAGAAAAATCCAGATTCAAGAAGTTCAGTGTAATAAGGTGAATGGAGGCTCCCAAAGAGTTATGTCCTTGTCCTAATTTCTGGAATCTGTGACTGTCACGTTATTTGGGAAGAGTCTTTGCAGATATAATTAAGGATACTGAGATGATGTTTGAGTGGGCACTACATCCTATGATACATGACCTTAAAACAGAAAAATGGGGATCTGGGGAGGGACCTGAGAAACACGGGGGAGAAGGCAATGTGAAGATGGAGAAAGAAAGCAAAGTGTGTGGCCACAAGATACAGAAGTAGAGGAGTGTCTATGCTCCCCAGAATGCGGAGGAGGGAAGAATGACTCCTCCCCTCAGAGTCCTGGGAGGGGATGCCTTGCTTCCTTTCAGACCTCTGGTCTCCAGAACTCTAAGAAGGTGAGTTCCATCACCCACTTTGTGATAATGTTTTCATGATAGCCACAGGAAACAAATACACTCAGCAAAACAAAGAGAGCCATACTTAGACATATCATTATCAAACTGTTTAAAGTTAGAAAAAAAGAAAAGTTCTTGAAAGCACAGACAGAAACAAGTAACACAGAGTCAACACAGGAACAAGAGTTTGAATGAATGTTAGATTTCTCATTAGAAGCCATTTAGGCCCGGTAGACACTGGGGCCGTGTTTAAAAACTGCTGGAAGCAAAGAACCATCAGCCCAGAATCTATGTCCAATGAGAGTACCCTTCAGGAACAACAATGAAAGTGAAACACTCACATGAAACATACTAAGACGCTTTCACTGCCATCAGATCTAAATGCCATCAGATCTAAAATAATGCTAAAAGAAATTGAGAGACAAGAGAGACTGTACCAGAGGGAAATGAAAGGAGAGCAACAGAAATGGTAAATGTTAGGTAAATATGGCGGACTATTCTACACTTCCTGAGTCTTCAAAATTTATTTAAGGGTTGCAAGTAAAAACTGTATTATGAAAAAATTGTAAAATAATTATTCATTGTCTGGTAGTGGTTTTTTAACATACATATACATAATATATAGGATAACTATCATATAAAGGGGAGAGCTGTATGATAATAAAGTTTCTATATTTCACTTCAAGTGGGAAAATACTGGTTTTAAATACACTAAAAAAAAGTGCAATTCCTAGAGCAACCAGTCCTCCCCTCCCCATATATAAACTGTACAAAAATATAATTTCATAATAAAATGGATATTGAAACATCCAAATAGCCCAAAATATGAAAGAGGAAACAGGAAAAAACAAAAAACAGCCAAAAAAACAGCAAAGGAAACAGACAGAAAAGCAAATCACACAATTGTGGTCCTAATCCAGACATATTAAATATAAATGGTCTAAGCATACCAATTAAAGACAGATATTATCAGAGTATATAAAAACGCATGACCCAAACATAAGTTATCTGTAAGACACTCACTTCAAATAGTTAAAAGTAAAAAGGCAGAAAAAGATATACCATGCAAATACTAATCAAAAGAAAGCTAGAGTGGCTTTGATTACAATCAAAGTAAACATCAAGGTAAAGACAATTGCAAGGGATAAAGAGGGACATGACATAAAGATAAAACAGTCAATTCACCAAGATGACAACAATCCTGAAGGCAAATGCACTGAAAGAGCTTCAAAATACACCAAGCAAACAATTTTACATAACCTTTCCAGAAATACCACGTACCATACGACTGTTCAGACTCTATTGTCAAAAAGACCGACTGTAACGACACAGAACAGACGGTGGCTGCCGGGGGTGGGGGTGGGGGTGACTATAAAGGACTAGCTTAAGGAAGTTTTTTTGGATAATGAACGATTCTATATTCAGACTGTGGGGATGGTTACATGCATCTATATATATGTAGGAAAAACATAGAGCTCTGCAGCAAACAAAAAAAAGGTCAATCTTACCATATGGAAATTGTAAAAATAAAATTAGAGTGAAAAGAAAAAAAAGAGCAGGTATTGAAATCAGATTCACTTGAATCTGAATCATCTTTCTGCACTAGCTGGACCACCTTTGTTTGGCAAGCTGATATTCCTGTCTTGGTTTCCTCGCCAGGACAGTGAGTCCTGGGGGTCCCTTCCTCAGAGCACTGCAAGGAGCACTAGATTAAGGAACCAGGGAGCGTTACTTATTCTTAGCCTGCTGCCTGATACTAAGTAGGCTATAAACATGACTTTATCCTATCATCATCACTGCTTTTCAGGACCCCTTTCCATTATGAGAAATTCCATCACTCATTTGTTCTGTAATAAATTATACTGCAAACAAAAGAGGGATGGGAAAATCTTAAGACTGTAAGATATTTTGACAGCTGATTGTGCCTCTCATATGTAATCTTTGGGCTTCCCAGGTGGCTCAGACGGTAAGGAATCTGCCTGCAATGTGGGAGAACCAGGTTCAATCCCTGGGTCAGGAAGACCCTCTGAAGAAGGGAATGGCAACCCACTCCGGTATTCTTGCCTGAAGAATTCCATGGACAGGGGAGCCTGGCAGGCTACAGTTCATGGGGCTGCAAAGAGTTGCTCATGCCTGAGTGACTTTCACTTTTTTCCACAAGTAATCTTTCACACAAGATTCAACTCAGATTCATGCCTTAGGTAACATTAGTGCTTCAATTTCCAACACTATAAAAAACTGGTCTAGTGACAGTTTCACTCAGGTAAGTTTTCAAAAATTAGAAAAAATATGTTCAAAAGACATCATCTAGAAAACAAAACAGACGTCACCCATTATCTTTCATTCCAGTGAATTCTAAGAACTATTATTTTGATATCTGGATCTTGGATAGACAATCGTAATAGAATTTCTAATGATCAGCTGATCACTGTTTTATGGTTCCCCAGAGACTCTTTTTAAAACTAAAGATTCCTGCTATTGAATAAGAGTTTCTGGGGTCTAGCCATTTTATTTTTTAATAGTCACTCAAGTGATTTTTATGCACCTTGAAGTATGAGATCCATGAAACCAAGCACTTATTAGCTAGGATTTGATCTTTGTGTGGTTTTATACATTTTTTTTTTGGTAATGGGATTTCATTTATATGGTCAGTCTTTCCCAACAAGATTTGCAGGATAAAGGAAAACAGAATCAGGTACTTCAGACCACATGATTTACTAAGCATCTTCACTGGAGTTCTGCCTACAACATTTCAACAATGACTTGCAGCTCAGAGGTCAACACCAGAAGGCGTCCAGTGAAGGTTCTGACCCAACCAGTGGTTCACACGACAGCCACGTCCCAGCGCGTGAATCTCTCCTTTCTCTCTTCTCCCCTTACACACTTTCTTCCCCTCTTTTCCTCCCGAGTTTGATTCTCCTTTCTCTTCTCCTCCCGCTGCACCTCTTTTAACACAGAAAAGCAACTAAAAAATATCTAAGTCCAATGACATAAAAATACAGCCAAGATATGCTGTTGTATGAAAAACAAAAGAAAGTTTTGAAATAGTACGTACAGTATGCTGCCCTTCATTTAATAAAGAAGAAAAATAGTTCATATTCCTATTTACATAGACCCTTTGGAAGGGTAAGTAAGAAACTAACAAAGGGATTCCCTGGGTGGAAGCAGGTATCACCTGAGGGAAGGCAATAGGCAGGCTAGGAGTGGCGGAAGATCGAGGACTGTCCTTGTGCGTATTTTTATATTGCTTTGATATCTGAAACATGGAGATGTATTGCCTATTACCTGAAATACATATATTTAAAAGGGAAAAAAGAATATAGGCCTTGATGGAAGGCAAATCTAACTTCTGCTTATTTTTTTGCTATTTATCTACTCCACCCTGCCTCTTCTTAACCTTAGGTAACCATGCTTTGTTTAGGTTCTTCTGCATTTTTCTTCTATTTCTTTATGCAAAGAGAGGCAAATATTAGCATATATTATTTCCCACTTTCTTACACAAATGCAAGAGAGTATATACACACTGCTTTGCAGCTTTTCTCACTTAATAATAAATACACTGGTGATTGTCCCTCACATAGAGGGCCTCCTTTTTTTCCCCAGCAGTGTAATATATTGTGTAGATGTTTATTTAACCATTCCCCAAACTGAAGGGTATTTGTTTCCAATTATTAGCTATTGCACAAATGTTGTCAAGAACAACTGACTTTATTTTGCATCAGTGAGCATAAATACCTAGAAGTGAGACTACAAGTTCAAAGGTACATTTATAATTTTAAATACATTTATAATTTTAACAGAAATTGCCACGTGCCCCTAATAAGAACTGCACAATTTTGTTATAGTATCTGTCTCTCCACAGTCAACAAAGCACGTTAACAAACATGTAAGCTGTGAGGTTAAAAAACAGTCTTATTGCATTTTAACTTATCCTTCTGTAAGTAAGGCTGAGCATCACTGAGCAAAAATATGTTTTTAGGTCACTTGTATTTCTTTTTTGGTAAACTGTCAGTTCACCAGACCTGCTAGTTAATTGGTATATGAACTTAGGTAAGTTCTATTCTCTATATCTCGGGCTTTTTTCCTATAAAATGGGAATAATGATAACAGCACTGATTCAAGAACTACTGCAAAGATTAAATGAAATAAAAACAGCTCAGCAAAATGTCTCCCACAAAGCGAGTGCTCTGCAATCTGTGTGGCCACTTCTGTTCTCCTCACTGTCAATATATTTTTCCTACCTCCTGTTACCACTAAAAAAAAAAGAGAAACAGGATTTACTGAATGCTTATTATGTACAGAGTGCTATCCTAGGAGGTACATGTAGCATTTCACAGAATCTTTGTAAGAATCCTAGAGAGGATTCTTGGAAGAAAAATGAAGGCTCATGCTGGCTAAGTTTCTCATTCAAGGTCACACAGCTACTAAGAAACAGTACTGAAAGTCTAAATCAGTTATGTTAGATCCCTAGTGAAAATGAACATGTTAGTTGCTCAGTCATGTCTGACTCTGAGACCCCATGGACTGTAGTCTGCCAGGCTTCTCTGTCCATGGGATTCTCCAGGCAAGAATACTGGAGTGGGTTGCCATTCCCTTCTCCAGGGGATCTTCCTCACCCAGGGATCGAACCTGGGTCTTCTACATTACAGATGGATTCTTTACCATCTGAGCAACCAGGAGCAGTACTGAAATTCTGTATCAGTTACATCAGATTCCTAAGTCTCCACATTTTCTATTATGTCATGCTTTCTTAAATATGAGGAACAGGAATGAGAATGAGGTTGAATTAGTTCTGGAGTATTACTGACATACTTACAGGGGTGTTTCTGTATTTTCCAAGGCTAGCAGATCCACCTGTGTATTAAGACTGGGTTTGAAGTTGTTTGGTACAGCTGGACTCAGAGAGCTGAAATCTAGAACACAAAATGTACTTGTTCAGCTTTAAAACATTTTGTTCATCAGTTCTGTTGGATTTTCCATGGTTACCAAAAAAAAAAAAAAAACAACTGCCACCATCAAATGAAAGAGATTGAGATAGCTCTGTCACCATAAAATCATGGTATTTCCTCAAACAAAAATTAAAAAACATTTATGGCAATTGGAAAGAGAGAAATTCCCTGTCATAAAAAGAGGATGCTGTAAAGGTAACAAACATTATTATATTGGGTTTTCCAAAATCCCAGGCTGACTCAGAATGGAAGGGATTTCATGTCTTTTCCTGTGAAGCACAAAAGTAAAAAGTTGTGGTATACACAGAGTTCTACTCTCACCTCTCCAAACTCTTAAGTTCCCATAATCATGAGATACCCCAAAGAGAATAATTATTTCTCCCCCTCTGTTACCACTGGTAAAAACCTGAAAACTGTTCAATATAATGGATTCCAAATATCCCACTGGTTTAAGCAAGCAGCTAACATTTTAGAAATGTGGAAAGTTATAAGAAAACCACAAATTGAATAATACTGAATATTTTGATTCTAAAAAATCTTGCTAACATAAAAGGCAAACAAACAAAAAAAGGCAAACAAACTGATTTTAATTTGGCAGAAAATTCTGGATATCAGGATTTTTCATTACGTTTGGTGGTAGTTTAGTCACTAAGTTGTGTCGACTTTTGCGACCCCATGGACTGTAGTCTGCCAGGCTCCTCTGTCCGTGGGATTCTTCAGGCAAGAATACTGGAGTGGGTTGCCATTTCCTTCTCCAGGGGATCTTCCCATTTCAGGGATCAAACCTGGGTCACCTGCATTGCAGGCAGATTCTCTACCAACTGAGCTACGAGGGAAGCCCCCATTTTACTTTGTAATTTACCAAAACTCTTTGGGAAGGATAATAGGTAACAAATGAATTAGACAAATAGGTAACCCTAAGTCTACAGTACAACATCATCCTTTACTTTCACAGAAACCCATTAATGCAACTCAGTAGGAAAGTCTCAAGAGTTGGGTTGCTAAGAAGTGACAGAACTGGACTGGTGGATTTCAACTTGGACTTCCCTGACTCAAAAGCCTGTGATTTATCCTCTACATTTCCCCACATGAGGCCTCATAATTCCTGATTTTCTCTATCTGCATCAAATATTCCCTTACCTGATGCTGTAGTATGGCAGAGAAACCCAAAGATAATAGTGAATGGGTTCAGAGTACGTCTAAATGTTGCCCAGGGAGTTGAACAAGCTGTCTAAGTAGGCCAGGATAATTCCAAGCAAGTGGGATGGGTTTCAAGTACCTCCTCCCCTAGACACATCCCCTTCCTGTACTGGGTATGGCCTAACCACTGGCCAAGAAGTAAGTACATCTCCTGATACAGTTCTCTGATACTCAAATTGACTTCAGTCCTTCTCAAGTTGCATTTAATCAAGAAACCAAGGAGAACTGTTTCACATCAAGCTCTTCTGCTGGTCTGAAAAGACCCATGTGCTTATTTACTTAAGTCTGAAAGCTGAGCATTCAGGGTGCTGACTTCTCCCAGGGTGGTCCTAGGCATTGGAAGGCTGGGACTCAGGTCAAGGAGATCTGAGGATGGGGCGGAAGGTTCACTGGTAGTCTGAAAACACAGCAAACAAAAACACAGTTTAGAAAAAACTGCATCAGGCAGTTTATCATGGCTTTCTCCCCAGAGACTTCCCTTTGAAAAAAGGAAGATCTTATTTTGGAGGTATCCTGGGAGACAATTCTCCATTCCATTGGCAACACTAGGAGTAATCCCATCTCAAAACTGACACGGCTTCCTGGCTTAATTAGAGAATCATCTTATGAGATCTTATCAATAACTCAGTGAGTCATTAAGGCAAATACTCTGCACTACTAAAACATTCCAAATCGTTAATGCATATTTCTTCTTTTTTAAGACTTGTTTTAGGTAAGCTTTGCTCCTTACCATGCAATTCGTAAAATTTTTAATTGTTCATTTTATAACATTTCTATTTACTTACATTGGCATCTTCCCTCTGGTTCTTATTTTGCTCCAAAATCCTTTGTTGGTTTCGAGTAAACCTGTTTGAATTAACAAAATGCAAGTATTTAAAAGAAAACAGATATGAAAATGCCATAATATTTAACAAATTATTAATATGCAAATATTCACCAATAATCAACTTCATCCATAATCAATTCCCAATAAAGTACTTTAATAACTTTTTCCCAGTTCTATGAGAAAATGGACAAGTATTATAAATACTAATAATTCAATCACCAAGTTTTAACGTCTCTATTAACATTATATATTTCCTTGTACTATTTTTTTTTCTGTAAGTTAACCTATTTTAAACTTTGTTGAAATTATATTTACATAATTCAGTATCATAATTCCATTATGTTGACGTCATTTTTCTAGTTATTCAGAAATACAACGTTTAGTGGTTGTATACTTTACCTTATGAATGTATCACATACTTAAATATTCTCCTTATTCTCAAATATGTTTGCAATTTTGCCAAAATTATCCAAAACTATCATTCTACATAAAATTCACAGTCAACATATTTTCATTGTTCAATCTTCATTTTTATAAGATGCTTGGCTCCCAAAAGTGTCAAGATGCTTTGACAACTTTGTTTTAATTTTACACTGTTCTTACTTCACTGTGGGTAAAGGAGCAGTGAAACAAATCAGTAAGGGAATAGGTTTGAATGAATAATGAAGCTGAAGGCAGAAATCCAAAGTACAAGCGTTAGCTTTATTACTAAGTAGTTATAAGACCATACTTATGGACCTCAGTTGTCCAACTATTCACAGAGGATAGTAATGTTCGAGCCATTTCCTCAGAGAGCTATTTTAAACAGCAAGATACAGGTAGGTAGGTAATATAGGTGGATGAATGTGGACATGCTTTGCAAACTAAAAGCTGCTTTAGAAACACATAGTATTACTATTATGACACATCAATTCCATGAACCTAAACAGTTTTAAAGTCTAAAAGCTTACACTGAATTAGAATATGGCTTAGATTTAAGGATGTTCCCTGTTCCAAGACACGGGCTTTTCTTCTGTCTACTAGTGGCACTGGCTTCTTGCGTGCTAGCTAGTTATGTGCAAGGTGTGACCAACCCTCACAAATCAAACCTTGAGTAACAAATTTCTGTTTCCTTATTTGCACAACTATTCCCTGGATGTAACGAGGGGAAACTTTTGGAGATTCTGAAACAGGATGAGTGTATTTTGCCTGTGGGATGGATGTGAATCTTTAAGGAACAGAGGGCAGACGCTGGTAAGCAGAATTATCCCCCCGACCCCACCAAGATATCCACATAGTAAATCAATGGAACAGTGAGCGTGTCAGGTTAGAGGGCACGTGGACTGAAGGTTGCCAGTGAGCAGACTTTAACTAGGAGATTATCCTGGACTGTTTACATGAAGCCCAGTGTAATCAGAAAGGCCCTTATATGTGGACAGGGAGACAGAGGAAGGAAGCAAGAGGGATACAATGTGAGAAGGACCCAGTCAGAAAATGCTGGCTTTGAAAATGGAGGAAAGGGGTCAGGAGCCAGGGAAAATGGCATAAACTGCACACTGCAGGGAAATGATCCTCCTCTAAAGCCTCCAAGAAGTAACAAAGTCCTGATTCAAAGCTCAATCAGAAAAAGCTGTTCACAGAAATAACCCACTCTCCTAACATCAAGACCAAATAGACACACATTCCCCCTCAGAGGAAGCTTTTAGTAAGTGGTCTCATGGTTTGCAACAATAGAACTCTTCAAAATGAAAACCAGGAGTCGGCACCGGACTGAAAACCGTATGGTTTCCTTAGCCATCTTCCTACTTAGAAAGATTTACACCAAAGCAAACGAAGGGTGAGGACCGTGAGTCCCGTCTGCACAGAACAGCTGCTCGCTCTGACAGTGAGACACTCAGGGGAAACTTGTTCCATAGCTATACGTTACTTCCTGATTCTCCTGATTCATTCAGGATCAGGGGGGGGTGGGGGGGGAGCCCAGACCGTAATTTAAAAGACTCAGTGGGACAAGAGGAGGAGGACAGGAAATCAACAGATTAACGAGCTAGCACCAGCTAGGTGCTCTCATCTGCAGTATCACATTTAATTCTCACAAACAAACAAAATAAACAAGCCCTTTCCAAAGAGGCAGTAGTATCCCCTTTAATAAACAGGAAAAAACCCCAGTCGTTAAAAAGTCAAGCGGTCTGTCCAGAATGAACAGCAAAGTTTGAAGCCAGGCCTGTTTACCTCTTTCCCTTAGTCACACGGGTCCCCTTCTCCATCAGCTGGTGGGAGACGCGGCCACTAACTCCAGAAAGGCTCAGCAAAAGCAGTTCCCCTAAGGGCGTCTTGAAATGTCACTTTGCGGAAAACCTTTGGAATTTATTGAGTAGGGGCCACATAAGGGAAAACTGTCCTACCCAAATGCCAATACAGTCCCTATTCTAAGGAAAGATCTAGAAGTAGTTTGGGGGTCTTTAGAGGCCCAGGAAGGCTTAGGGATAGGTTTGGAAAGAGCCCAGGAGACGTGCCTGAAGCTGTGTTTGTATTTAGCACTTTACCGAAGACTGAGGAGAAAGCCACCTCAGTCAAAGCAGCTGCCCTGCCTGCCCTCCCTGGGGACAGGTCCCGGCGCCCCCGCCAGGCCCGCTGGGCCCTGGCCTGCTCCTGATGCCGCCAGCGTCTCCCCCACCATCCCCAGCTCAGATGAGGCTTCCGCACAGAAGCGTCCCTGCCTTCTGATGTGGGCCAGGTCTGCCTGTTATTCTCACCAAACAGACCTCGACTCCGTTCATCCATCTCCCCTTCTGTGTACGTGTGCATGCGTGTGTGTGTGTGTGTGTGCGCGCACATGTGTGTGTGCGTGTGTGTGTGTTAACACATATATATGTTATTGAGGGTGTTTTCCTGACTTAACTGTAGATTACAATAGATTATAAGACTATTACTTTGATGAATAAATAAATGACTTGGAAACAACTTAAACACCTAACCAGTGAACTATGAGAGAAGAATGGACTATTATGCAGCTGTTAAAAATAATGGTTTGGCCAAAGCATTTAAGAATATAGGGTACACAAATACAGTGAGGAAAATCAAGGGAGAGACCAAAGGATATGTTCTTTACATGATCACAACTATAAAACAAGTTTAGAAAAAAACTAAAATGTTAGAAACCTGTATCCACAGGTTCTTTATCTGTGGATTCCACATCCAAGGATTCAACCAACCTCAAACTGAAAATATTTGAAAAATAAAAAAAAAAATCCCAGAAAGTTCTAAAAATGAATTGGAATTTGCCATGCACCAGCAACTATTTACATAGCATTTACATTGTATTTACAACTATTTACACAGCATTTACATTTATTATGTCTAAGTAATCCAGAGATGATTTAAAGTGTACAGGAGGAGGTACATTAAAGTGTACATGTAACCTACGCATAGGTTACATGCAAAAACTACACCATTTTACATAAAGGACTAGAACATCTGTAGATTTTGGTGTTGCTGGGGGTGTGGGTTCCTGAAATCAATCCCCTACAGATACGGAGGGAAGACTGCATTTAAAATTTTTGCCTTCATTCTTTTCTGAATGGAATTAAAAGAAAAACAAAGTTCATGTTCACATACAGATTACCCTCACTGCTCTGACTTTGTGTAGACTATCTTCTTCCTTCTCGCTACTGTTTCCCTGTGGTTCTCCACCTCAAACTTAGGGTAAACCTCACTTTCATGACAACGCTCGGCCTGTACCACTGGTCTGTCTGAGAGCCGATGATGTGCGCAGTGCAGACACCTGGTGATTCAGATCCAGGCTCTGTTCACAGGTCAGCATGTGAGCACAGCTCATGAATGCCTCTCGCACTGCCCAGGCCACGCTCATTCCCGAAAGCCGTTATCACACACTCCTGGAAGAGCAGGACCATAATTCCCCGCCTTGGGAGGCAGGCACCCATGTCCAAACTTGTTCTTGATCTTTCTGAGCGCCCACCGGCAGGCACTCTGAGGATGCTGAGCACTGGAAGGTGTGCCCAGCCCTGGAGGACGGTCAGAGAGGCTGCCCACTGCTCACCTCTCACACCCAAGGATGGCATTGTTCAAATCCTCGTTCACTTGAATCAGCTCAGCAGTAACGTCTTCATTCTCCACCACCACAAGCAGGTCCATGATCCTCTCCTGCATCTCCCGACCCGTCTTGTAAAGTTTCTGTCAAAGAAGGAGAGAGGTTTCTTCTTCCATGCTAAGAACCAACTCATTTGCCCTTCTGAACTAGTGCAACCAAGGCTTCCCTGGTGGCTCAGACGGTAAAGAATCTGCCTGCAACACAGGAGACCCGGCTTCGGTCCCTGGGTCAGGAAGATGCTCTGGAAAAGGGAATGGCAACCCACTCCACTGTTCTTACCTGGAGGATCCCATGGACAGAGAAGCTACAAATCCATGAGGTTACAGGGAGTTGGATATGACTGAGCGACTAACCCTTTCCCCTTTACTTTCATACAATTGTGACCACTTCTACATGAGTCACCTATGGGAGATTACCAAAGTATTTAACTATGGACAGCTCATCCTTTCTCTATCAGAAGGGCCTCAGAACAGTTTTTTCCTCTAAAAATCAAAATAGGGATCATAAAGACAACGTATTATACACTGCTATAACACTGGACTAGAAATTAGAAGTGGTATATAGGAATTCTAGGTTCATGGCTTATTAGAAAATAATTAGAAATAATTATTATTTAGAATTTTTTAATTTTATTTTATTTTTTATTTTATTATTTTATTCTAAATAATATTATTTAGAATATCTTAATGAACCTAATTAGAAATAATTAGGTTCATGGCTTATTAGAAAATAATCACTTACTTTCTAAATCTCAGTTTACTTACTTGATAAGGGAAAAATACACTACCTGCCACACACACATCTACTCAAGGGGTGACATAAAAATCAAATGAGATGTGTATAATGAGGAACTCTATAACTATAAAGCACAACATAAAACATAAAGTGCTACTGTTATTTGTGGTAATGGAAGAAAGAAGTAGTTAAAATGCATTTACAGTAGTATAATTTTCCTATTATGTTTTACTTAAAGATGTAAAGTTTATAGTTACAACATTACATTACAAGGTAAACTGAACCTGGATTAAAAAACCAGTCATCAATCCCATCTTTATTTAGACGGCCTGGAATCACCATTATACAAGACTCCACTCCCCAAGCCAGCCTTTTCTCATAGCATCAGAAGCTCCTAGAGCAGACTTACTGATTCAGAACTGCCAGGACTGAGAGTCTGGGGATTCACATTGTTTAATAAGCTTCTCAGTGTTCCTCATGTACACTGACATTTGAAAACTGTTATCTTAAAACCGGGGGCTTCCCAGGTGGCTCAGATGTAAAGAATCTGCCTGCCAATAGAGGAGATGCAGGAGACATGAGTTTGATCCCTGGGTCGGGAAGACCCCCTGGAGAAGGAAATGGCAACCCACTCAGTATGCTTGTCTGGAAAAGCCCGAGGACAGAGGAACCTGGTGGGCTACAGTCCATGGGGTCGCAAAGAGTCAGATGGGAATGAGTGACTGAGCACACACGCATCTAGCAACCTAATTTCTCTTAGGCAAACCCTCAGTGAGCCTGAGGAGCATAGAACTGATACGAATATTCCTTCAAGTCCACCTTGGCCAGAATCTGTCCATGTAACAGTACGCTGCTGTCTGAGCCGCCAGAGGAGCCCAACAGTACATCAGCGTCAAGCAGAAACACAGGGACATTCCCCTCTCAAGATGAACACAGCAGAGCTGGCTAAACTGCAGCACCATTTATTACATTATCCAATCTTCTCCCTCAAGAAAGACAGACCTGCTGAAAAACTTACACTTTACAAAACCATTTAGCATCTCAAACAATCTGTCACAGAATTTCCAAGAGGAAATCTCTAAATAAACCAAGCCACTACTAGCCGGCATTTAGACTCAGAGGTAAAGGCTACCACATCTCCACAGAATCTTAACAAAAATGTTAAGACAGGAGAGACGGGAAAGGCAAAAAAAAAGTGAAACACAGAGATGTCAGACTCTGTGTTTTCACACTCCCATCGTACAACTAAAAAAACTGGCCACATTCCCAATGATGTGGTAACTGTCAGCAGCGGTTGACGAACTTTTTCTTAAAGGTTCGACCTTTAAGAAAAAGTTTTTGCTTTGTCAACCACATGGTGTGTGTGGCAACTACCCAACCCTGCCATGGTGCAAGCAACCACGGACAATATGTAAACACACGGGTGTGGCCATGTCCTTGTAAAACAGAGTCAGGTGGTGGCTGAGCGTGACTCACACATGGCCCCATGGAAGAGAGCACCCGAGAAGACTTTAGACTCAATGGACCTAAGGCCTGTCCCGTCTACACACCTGATACAGGGTCTGGTTAAAACCTGGCCTCAGTTTACCTTCTCATCTATAAAACAAGGACAACAACCATCACGTAGGGTTGTTGTAAGAATAGGAAATGACGCGGTTGAAACCCCACTGTGGGACTTCCCTGGTAGCACAGTGCCTGCCAACACAGGGGACGTGGTGTGATCCCCAGTCCACGAAGGCTCCATGTGCCACGGAACTTCTAAGCTGCGCACCATGACTTCTGAAGCCCACCCACCCGGAGCCTGTGACCAACAGGAGAAGGCACCTCCGTGAGAAGTGTGTGCGCCGGGATGAAGAGTAACACCCCCCACTGCTGCAGCTAGACGCCCAGCTCAGCCAGCTGAGCCGCTTCCAAGCAACGAAGACCCAGCTCAGCCAGCAATAAACAAACAATTAAAAATTAAAAAACAAACAAACACTGTGTCTGGCATACAGGGCAGTCAACGAATCCATTATGGGTACCTAAGGAGGTATCACTAGCAGCTTAACTAGCTAACTAACACATTCCAGCAATACCTGTGGCATTAACCAGGACCCAGCATTAAACAAAGGCAAAAACTAAGAACAGGTTTTGCTGCAAACCCATGAGGAACAAGCACTTTTCCTCTCTTTCTGCATTAGCGTGCAGAACAGTTCTTCTTCTTGCTCACTGGCAGCCTTGCTAGAACAATGTCAAGATCAAGGAAATACAACGGCTGTTAGATGCCTGTGACAAAAACGTAGAAATTAATTTGAAATGAATTTGCAGCCAACATCAATAGCCCCTTGTCATGGGAAGACCGTCCCTTTGCCCTCTCAAGAGAAAGATGGGATGGAGACATGAAAGGAATACCACATTTCTCAGCAGGTTTGCAAAGCAGAATCTGAAAAACCTCTTCAAAAGCCGGCCCGCTCTGATCTTTGCAACTGATGTCTGTCTCGGAAGAAAGTCAAGCCATCTGGAAACGGTGCAGATCAAGCACCATGAACCAAAAGGACGGGTCAGAAGCCCCCCACAGCAGGCTCGCACAGGGCTGTGGATGTGGGGAGCCAGGGGAGGGAGTCCAAACACAGAGGCACAGCTGCTGCGCAAGCGCCCATCACGGGGGCCCTGGGATTGCCTCACTTCCCCCGGATCAAAGCAAAGGCAGGTGCTAAGCCAAAGGGAATGTAACAATCATCTCAGAAGTCTCGGGAGTGAAACAAAAAGCAGCTCACCTAGAGCCGCCTTTGCGGACGCCCAGACGGCACCCCCTCTGCCCCAGAGCACAGGGTGTTAAGGAGGAAGATTCCGTCACACTTTCAACTCCAAACGCAACTGCCCCACACTGACCAACACAGGGCAACTCAGTAAACAAAGTAAAGTGTCTGAACATATCCTTTGAGAAAGTGATAATGGGCAGAAAGGTGTTTGCTTGCAAGCCTTCTCTGGAAATAGTATGTCTAGCACTGCAGCTCACACACCTCCTCTCTCCAGGACCTTCCACCCAGAGAGCGGGAGAACCCGAGACGACAGGAGCCACCTGCGTCAGAAAGTCAGTGCGGGTTCACAGTGAGGAGGGAGCGCTACCCTGGAGAGAACGAAGCCTCAGGATGACAAGCTTGGTACTCCAGCCCTATCTCTGCTGCCACTGCATGAACAAATCACCACCTTTCTAAACATGCGGCCTCCTCTGTAAAGGAAAGGGAGATGGTCCCAAAGGCATTGAAAGGGCCTCCACTCTTAACACCTTACAAGTCACTGAAAGGGAAAGACAGCAAGTGTCATCAGAGCAGAAGACTTTTTACCAATTATTCTCACAGGACCAAATCTCAGATTCATATGATTTTAAACTTCGCTTCCCTGGTAGCTCAGACGGTAAAGCGTCTGCCTACAATGTGGGAGACCTGGGTTTGATCCCTGGGTCGGGAAGATCCCCTGGAGAAGGAAATAGCAACCCACTCCAGTATTCATGCCTGGAAAATCCCATGGACCGAGGAGCCTAGGGGGCTACAGTCCATGGGGTCGCAAAGAGTAAGACACAACTGAGCGAGTTCACTTTCACTAATAAGTTATAGTAAGACTTATTCTAGTTGTGTTTTAAAATCTGAGCTCACTTTATTCTACAGAAGACTAAAACATTCTCTTCTCTCGCTGTCTTACCAGGTCAAGGCAAAAACGAAAATGGGAGCTCAGCCACTCACAGGTAGGAGTAAGGTGATTCAGAGTCAGGTAACACAATGCTTGGAGAGCAAATGCAAGAACAGAACATGCAACAACGTTCCATTGCTGTGACCAGAACAGATACTTTTAACTCATCACAATGCTCATTAGACTAGATGCACCCTCAGAATCTCAGTGCACCACCCTGGCAAACTAAAAGAAATCCCATCTCTGCCCCTTATGAAGTTTGAAGTCCCAGAGCAACAGAGTGGCTGGGAAATGTGTCTTTCACCAAAACAGTTCTATTGCCTAAGAGTCTAACAAAGAGAAAGGAGCTTTGAGAACTAGAAGGTCTGCAAGATCTAACTCTCCAGCAAAGATTGGAAGAACAGATAGGGGATTCCAAGTAAGTATACCGGATTTCAGAAAGAAGGAAACAGGCAGGGGACGCGTTTCAAATAAACAGAACAGCTGCGAGAAGTTAGGAGCCAACAGACAAACTAGGAAATGATTCCAAGTAGAGGCTGCTTTTAACGGTAACAAATTGGATACACGACTGTGATGGCTGGTAAAGCATAAGAAGAGCCAAGACATTTGTGAGTGGAGACTTTTCCTGTGGGCTGCACACCTTTTTGCCTTCCAGATCCACCATCCACACTCTGCCCTGCTGAGTGCCCCGAGGCTGACCGGAGGCTGACCCGCAGGGAGCGAGCTGCCAGACCCATCTCGCTTCCGACTGGCTCGGCTGACGGGATCCAGGGGAGGAAACGGAGAAGGAAGGAGGGTGCGGTCAGGCTCCTTATCAGCGCTGGTCCTGCGGCCAAAGACACCACTGCCCTCACGGCTGCCTGCCTAGTGCGACTCCTCCCACTGGGTTCTGGAAAAGAGTTTCCTCTTGCCTATTTATGCCTAGAGACATCAGCGCACAGCCCAGGGTAACAAGCTAGCTCCTGTGGTTTCTCTGAACCCTGTGGTATCTTGCTAAATAAAACAGTACCTTAATTTAATTCTTTTCAAATTACCCAAATGGAGCATGCCATCTGTTTGATCGATAAACCCTAGAAAGCATGAAAACAGAGCAATTTAAATATTATGGTAGCAACACAGGGATAGACAAAGAGATCAAACCGAGAGAACAGCCTCTGGGAAGACATCCTTGCTCTGAAGTATAAAACGTGATAAAGAGATGTTTGCAATCAGTGGAGAAGGTATAAATTGTTAATAAAAGTCATTCAGCCAGACAGCCATAGAACTGAAAAAGATAAATAGAGGTAAAATCTCTAACTCAAACCAAGGATAAAAATTTTAATTTTAAACCACATAGAATCGAGGGAAAACCCACTGATTTATCGAAGATATCTTTGTTGAGTGATTGCATGGTTCACCACTGCTCTGGGAGCAGAACCTGAGCAGTCAACAAGGCGAGCCTGTGGAGCATCCACTCCAGCAGGCAAAGGCAGCTGCACGAATGTGCAGGAAAAATCAACAGGCTGGAGGGATGACATGCGGGCACCCCTGGGAAGTGGCTGACTTTACACTGGGGGCCAGGGAAGACCCCCCAATGAGGTAACATGCTAAGTTAGAAGGATGAGAAACAGCTGGCCGTTAGAAGACGCAGGAAGCATAAGGGTCAAGGGTGAAACAGCTCCCCAGCAAGAACGAACTCTGCTCGAGGAACGGGAGGGTGGCCAGACGGAGGAGAGCGCCTGTGCTAGGGAAGGAAAGGCAGGCAGGAGGAGATGGGGAAAGGTTTTATGGCCAGAGGAAGGAGGCTGGGTTTTATTACCAGTGTAAAAGGGGAGGCCAATGAAGGGTTTCCAGAAACATGATCCGGTTTACCTTCTAAAAAGTTACATAGAGATGCTCGGTACCATCAGTCACTAGGGAAATGCAAATCAAAAATATAAGAAGATACCACTTCATACCTAAAGTGGCTCAAAAAAAAAAAACTGAGTACAACAAGTGTTGGCCAAGAAGTGGAGAAACAGAGACCCTCTGCATTGCTGGTGGGAATGGTCAACAGTGCACCACTGTGGAAAAGCTTATCAGCTCCTCACAAAGTTAAACAGAGCTTTCATATGACCGGGTCATGCTACTCCTGGCTATACACTCAAAAGGGCACAGGCATTCAAACAAAGACACACGGATGTCTGCAGCAGCACTAGTCACAACAGCCAAAAGACAGAAGCAAGTCAACTGTCCATCAACTAACAAATACATAACATATACTGAGAGTATATATATACAACGGAATATGGGCTATAAAAGAGCCTATGACACAGGTGAACCTTGAAGACTATAGTAAGTTAAAGAATCATATTTTAAAATTCCATTTATATGAAATACTCCAAAAAGGTAAGTCCATAGAAACAGAACGCAGGTCAGTGGTTGCCTGGGAGTGGGCAGAGACCAGAATCAGGAGACTGTGTGATGGGTAGAGGGCTTCCTCTGGGGATGGTGGAAATGTTTGGGACCTAAATAGAGGAAATTGGGGGAATGGATAGTTAGGGAGTTTGGGAGGGACAGGTACACACTGCTATATTTAAAATGGATAACCACCAAAGACCTCCTCTATTAGCACACGGAACTCCTCTTAATGTCGTGTGGCAGCCTGGATGGGAAGGGAGTTTGGGGGAGAATGGATACATATATATGTATGCCTGAGTTCCTTTGCTATCACAACATTGTTAATTGGCCATACTCCAGTACAAAATAAAAAGTTAAAGAAAATAAACAGAGGAAATGGTTGTGAACGTGAATGCCACTAAATTGGACATTTTTTATTTTTTGGCTATGCCACATGGCTTATAGGATCCCTGACAGGGATCAAATATATTTGTTCCCTGACAGGGATCAAATCTGAGCCCTCAGCAGTGAAAGCACAGAGTCCTAATCACTGGATCTCCAGGGAATTCCCTAAATTGCATATTTAAATTGCAAACTTTAAAATGATTAATTTTATGTTATGTAAATTTTACTTCAAGAAAAAAAAAAAAAAAAGCTATACAGTTCTTGGTTTCCTGCATAGCCCTGTACTCTGTCCTGAAAATATCCCTGACAACAAAATACCTAAAAATATTGGATACAATATAAAAATATTTTAATGTGCATGCCTGAACTTTGAAGAAAGCATGAGAAGTCCTCAAAAGCTAAATTCAAACAGGATCCAAAGATATGGAGGCAATAAAGGTACAAGGGTCTGAAAGGTATCTCTAATCACCCCAAGAGGCAGAAGAGCAAGCCTGGGGCCTGAACAAGGGGCCGGGATGGATCAAAGACCCCCACACGCAGCTGGAACATCTGGATGGCTACAACCTATAGATGAAATAAATATATAGATTGATCTGTGGCTCCCCCCATTCCTGACAGAACTCCTAAATCCCTTGGAACTTCCCAGGTGACAGGAGCATCTTTTGTTCCGACAAACTCTTGATGGGCTCCTGGGTGGTGGCTGGTCACCAGAAAAACCAAACATGATTAGAAGGTTGGAAATTTTAGCCCCAACCTCTATCCTCAGGGTGTGGAAGGGGCACTGAGATGAGAGCTAATTGATCATGCCTACTTAATGAAACCTCTGTAGAAACCCGTCAACTTCGGGATTCAGAGGGCTTCCAGGCTGGTGAACATACACACGTGCTGGGATGGGGGTGCACTCCAACTACGCAGGGATACAAGCTTCATGTTGAGGAACGTCCTAGACCTCACTTTCTGTATCTCTTTACCTGGTTTTCCATCTGCATCTTCATAATACCCGTTATAATAAACCAGTAAATATATGTACATGTTTCCTTAAGTTCTGTGAGCCGTTCACACAAATTATCGAAACTGAGGAGGGTGCTGTGGGAATCCACAGCTTATAGCCTGATGGTCAGAAGTGCGGGAGACTCAGACTTGCAAAGGGCATCTGAAGTGTGGTGGTCCTGTGGGGCCAAGCTCTTAACCTGTGGGATCTGATGCTAACGCTGGGTATTTAGGGGGTCCCAGGTGGCGCTAGTGGGAAAGAATCCACCTGCCAACGCAGGAGAGGTAAGAGATGCGGATTCAGTCCCTGGGTCAGGAAGATCCCCTGGAGAAGGAAATGGCAAGCACTCCAGTATCCTTGCCTGGAGAATCCCCACGGACAGAGGAGCCTGGAGGGCTACAGTCCATAGGCTCCCAAAGGGTTGGACACGACTGAAACAACTTAGCATGCATGCTGGGTACTTAGTGTCAGGACGAATTTAATTTTTTTTTAATATTTATTTTTATTTATTTGGCTGCTCTGGGCCTTAGCTGCACTGTGGCATGTGGGATATTTTTTTCAGTTACAGCATGCAAACTCTGAGCTGTAGCATGGGGATCGAGTCCCCCAAACAGGGACTGAGTCCCTTGCATCGTGAGCATAAAGTCTTAGCCAATGGACCACCAGAAAAGTCCCAACAACTGACTTTGATTTTAAGACACCCAGCTGGCACTGGAGAATAGGTCAGTGTGGGCAAAAAGCCCACACATTTGCTATCAGAAGTGTTAAAAAGTTAGAAAAAGCAGCTCACTTGAAGGAACACAGCAAAGAGAAGGAGACGCCTCAGTTTTGGAGGGAGAATTCTAGCAGCCTGACTGCATTATCATCTCTCAGGTTCTCTGAGAATCCATGAGTCACTTGAAGTCCTTTTTCTCCGGCCTGATTAGTGACACTGCAAGTTCTCCACTCATGGAGGGAGGTGTTGGTTACTAGAGTTCTCTGAGCAAAGTCACACTGGAAGGGTGTCTTCCTCCTGGGGTTGTGTGAACCTCAGGTGGCTGGTCCCACCTTCAGCACCAGACCGTGACTATTCTCACTCTCCTGGTCCTCTGGTGGTCTGTCTAGGTTCTCCTGTAATCCTTGGAATTTATTTTTATTTTCACACTGTCAACTTTAAAAAAGAAGCAGGCTGTAAGAGCTGTGAGTGAAGTTTTATTTGGGGCAATGAGCGGCAGCACCTCAGACAGCTCTGAGAAACTGTTTCAAAGATGCAGGGGGAAGGGTCAGTGTGTATGTGATTTTGGTAAAGAGGCAAGTGAGAAGTGTGAGTCGCTCAGTTGTGTCTGACTCTCTGTGACCCCATGGACTGTAGCCCACCAGGCTCCTTTGTCCATGGAATTCTCCCGGCGAGAATACTGGAGTGGGGTGCCAGTCCCTTCTCAGGGGATCTTCCCGACTCAGTGACTGAACCCTGGAATCCTGCGTCGCAGGCACACTCTTTACCGAATGAGCCACCAAGGAAGCAGCTGGTAAAGGGGAAGGACATGCAATCAAGCACATACTTCTTGTGAAGTTTCTGCTGGTCTCGTGAAGCTTCTGCTAGTCGCGAGAAAGAGTCACTATGAAGGACTTTAGTGCTTTTCTAGGCATGAGGAGATAAAAGCACTGGGCTCACAGAATTAGCTCCTGAGAATATCTAACTATCTAAAGACCCGGCCTGCCAGTTTCCCGGGGCACAGAGTGACTCATTTCTGCTTTCCACCGTGAACTCCTTCAGCAGGTGTTGAAGGTCAGCAGCTACAGCAGCACATGGTTTAATCCTTGCAGGGGTGGATGGCAGGTGCCCCTGGCAAGTGCCAATTTGTAGTTGACAATATTTTGTCTGTTGTTTCAAAGAGGTTTGGGAAAGAGGTGAATTATTTTAGCAAGCTAAAAGAAAAAAAAAAAAAAAAAGATTAGCTAGTTTGGGAGGAAAAAAAAATAGTGTCTATTTCCCAAATCTCAGAGTGGACTTCAGACCCTTTTGTATTTCTGGACAGATGCACTCTGTATGCCCTGTGTTGCTCTAGGGCCCTCGATGCCTCTCATCCATCCCCCACCCCAACTCTGAGGAGCCCCCTCCTGCAGGCTCCTGCTGAAGCCTCCCAAGGGCTTAGCAGGGGAAGCCAGGCAGGGAGCCGGTGATACCTGGGGGCCCCGGCTTCACTAATCTGTACTGTTTACACAGTTGTGAGAAAACTTCTGAAAAAGTACAAATTAAAAAAATTACTTTGTTTCTCCACAGTTTATCTTTGCCAGTTTCATTTTTAGATTCCTGAACCAAGACAGGTTCCTTTCCTCTATTTCCGTAAATTGCATCATATTATTTTAGATCAACCATAGTGAGGTAGGGTATTATGATACAAGAAATATAGATTTGGTCTTCATCCCCAGTTCCTAACACAGAGCTTCTAAAACCCTTGGGATTTCCTTAGTAAGTAAGAGAGAAACAGCTTTTGTTATACTTAGTAAGTCCCTTTCAACCAAGCAGGAATTTATGCTAACGAGGTGATTCTTGGCAGACAGGGGCGGCTGCCTGAGAAACCGACCAGGGATCAGAGAGCTGAAACTTGCAAACCACCCCCACAACCTCCAGGACGGGAAGGGGCCAGGGCTGCCTTAATCAGCAGTGGTCAGTGATTATATAAATCACGCCTCTGTAATGCAATCTCTATAAAACCCTGAACGACTGGGTTCAGAGAACCTCTGGGTGGTGAACGCATCCAGGTGCTCGGAGGATAGCGAACCCTAACTCCGCAGGGACAGAGCTCCTCTGTCCAGAACCCTTCCAGACCCTTCCCTGCATGTATTCTTAATCAATGAAAAAAAATGCTGCCCGCCCCACTGTAAACAAAGGATGCTGCAGCTGACGACTTAAAAGGTGGTCACAACCTAGAAGCTGAGAGTTATGTTTTCTCTGGTGGGAATTTTGGGGACTTCAGGTCTGGGAGACAGCATCCCAAGTTCCAGGAGGCGGGGTGAGGGTGGGGGAGGAGTCAGGTTATACAGAAGCTTGCAGCAGGAGCAGGTAGTCTGAATATCAAAAGATGATTGTGAATAAACCAGGTATCTCAAGTTAAGGAATTTAGCCCTGCTTTTCTACATATGGGAAGAAGCCAGAGTCTGGGCTTACTGAATTGGTTCCTTTCATTTGCATCTCACTATCTGGGGCCAGCATACTGTGATTTTATTATTCACACCCTTAATTCCTTGCTCACCACAGGGAGTGAGAGCAGCCGGCATCAGCAGGGCTGTTGGATGGCAGGCAGTTCTTCCGGGGCTCAGAAATTCACATCTGGAGGGCCTGAATCCCGGATGGCTATGACCTCCCTGTTCATTGATATGGCAGGAAACAGTCCATTTCACAGAGCCTGCGAGCCATCACATTACAGCCTCCCGGACAGTGAGCCCTGAGGGAGTCCCGAGGGAGCCCGGCTAGAAGCAGGAAGCCTGCATCTAGCAGTCGGCCTCTGCAGCCGCCCCCACCCCGAGCAGGGGACACTGGCCACAGATAACCAGGAATGATTTCAGAACGGGACTCGCACATCCTCCCACACATAGAAAAGCACTACCTTTCTCAACCTGAGAAGCTTGGTTTTCTCTTTTAATTAATCAATTACTTTATTTCTGGCGATGCTGGGTCTCCGCTCTGCGCGTGGCCTTTCTCTGGCTGTCGTGTGCGGGCATTCGCTGCACTGTGTCCTTACTGAGGTGTGCGGCTCTATCACGCAGGCTCGGCCAGCAGCTGTGGCTTGCGGGCTCCACGCGGGCTCAGCGGTCATGGGGCACAGGTTCAGCTGCTCCGCAGCACGCGGACTCTTTCCGGACCAGGATCGAACCCGATTTCCCCTGCATTTGCAGGTGAATTCTTAACCCCTGGACCACCAGGGAAGCCCTGGTCATCTTTAACAGTAACCTTTTGATGTGCTGGCTTCTTGGTCTTTGTTACAAAAACTCTTACATATGTCTTCTCCCCGCTTCTTCAGAGTAGTACCTTAGAGCACATGACAAGCTGTGTCTTGGGCCTAAGCCCTCAGTTTTGTCCATCAAACAAAACATAATTCTAAACTTTTAGGTCAAACATTTTTCAGTTCAGACATCATCTGGCTGTTCACCTGTATCCTCTGTAATGAACTGATAACAGTAAATAAAGTGTCTCCCTGGATGCTGTGAACCATTCTAGCAAATTACTAAACCTGACGAGGGGGTCGCAGGGGCCCCCAATCCGATTTGTAGCCAAAACGGGGCAGAAGGGTGGGTAATCTGAGGACCCACGACTTGTGATCGGCATCTGAAGTGGGGACAGCTTCGTGGGACTAAGCTCTTCACCTGTGGAGTCTGTGCTGCTTCTGGGTAGCTAGTGCCAGAATTATCTAATGTGAGGGAAAAAAATTCAGACCTAGTATCCAAAGTGTTGTGAGTAGAGAAACAATTTCCTTTTATGATGTTATTTAGATTACTAGAAAAAGTTCAAATACTTCTCGAAAGAATTTAAGAGCAGCACTCCCCACACCAGATCTCTACATGCTACTACCAAAAAGCATGGGAGAGAAATAAAGTTGCACAGTCAATAGGCTCCATAAACAAACTGACCAAGGGCCAGAACCATGCAACTTGAATTGGCCATGAGTGTGTTCTAACGCTGGTTTACAGCCAAGTCTCTTTACGATTCAAGGCAACACACAGCCCTAAGCTCTGGCATCAAAACAGCAACCAACAAATCAGCATTATCCTAGCAAAATTCAACCAAACATCTGGACCCAAAGACTTGGACACAAAGAGGCATTTAATACACTCCAGGATGGCAGCAAATAAAATGGGATTCACATATTTGAATGGGATGTTTCAGTGGACATCTTAAGAAAGAATTGTTAGCCACAGATGGATGAAAACATGAGAGAAAAATCCTATCACTACATTTGAGAGCTCTGAATGGCTGGGGAGATTGTATGGAACTAGGAATATTGCTGTGTCCCTTCTTAAAAAATATTATCTGTTACATACCCTTCTATTTTGATACCAAATTTTAAAAATTTTAGTTTAACATGCTCAATATCGTAAGTCACAAAATTTCTATCTGTAAACATCCTCAACTGTGGATTTTCAAAAAGGGATTACTACATAGGAACTCTAATGATTAATTTTCTTTTTAATCTCCTCATCATTTCAGTTTAGTCGCTCACTTGTGTCTGATTCTTTGTGACCCCATGGACTGCAGCACGCCAGGGATCCCTGTCCATCACCAACTCCCAGAGCTCACTCAAACTTACGTTCATCGAGTCGGTGATGCCATCCAACCATCTCATCCTCTGTTGTCCCCTTCTCCCGCCTTCAATCTTTCCCTGCACCAGGGTATTTTCAAATGATTCAGCTCTTCACATCAGATGGCCAAAGTACTAGAGTTCCAGCTTCAGCATCAGTCCTTTCAATGAATATTCAGGACTGATTTCCTTTAGAAATGACTGGTTTGATCTCCTTGCAGCCCAAGGAATTTTCAAGAGTCTTCTCCAACACCACAGTTCAAAAGCATCAATTCTTCGGCATTCAGCTTTTTTATAGTCCAACTCTCACATCCATACATGACTACTGGAAATACCATAGCTTTGACTAGACGGACCTTTGTCGGCAAAGTAATGTCTCTGGCTTTTTAACACGCTGTCTAGGTTGGTCATAGCTTCTCTTCCAAGGAGCAAGTGTCTTTTAATTTCATGGCTGCAGTCACCATCTGCAGTGACTTTGGAGCCCCCCAAAATAAAGTCTCTCACTGTTTCCATTGTTTCCCCATCTATTTGTCATGAAGTGATGGGACCAGATGCCATGATCTTAGTTTTCTGAATGCTGAGTTTTAAGCCAACTTTTTCATTCTTCTCTTTCACTTTGAACAAGAGGCTCTTTAGTTCCTCTTCACTTTCTGCCATTTGGGTGGTGTCTTCTGCATATCTGAGGTTATTGATATTTCTCCTGGCAATCTTGAGTCCAGCTTGTGCTTCATCCAGCCCAGCATTTTGCATGATATATTTTGCATATAAGTTAAATACGCAGGGTAACAATATACAGTCTTGATGTACTCCTTTCCCTATTTGGAACCAGTCTCTTGTTCCATGTCCAGTTTCTAACTGTTGCTTCTTGACATGCATACAGATTTCTCAGGAGGCATGTAAGGTGGTAGTCCCATCTCTTTAAGAATTTTCCAAAGTTTGTTGTGATCTACACAGTCAAAGGTTTTAGCATAGTCAATAAAGCAGAAGTAGATGTTTTTCTGGAACTCTTTTGCTTTTTCGATGATCCAATGGATGTTGGCAATTTGATCTCTGGTTCCTCATAAATCTCCTCATACATAGGATTTATATGTACAGAACTAAGTCCAATGATAAACGACTTGCCCCAGACTAAGAACCCCAAAAATTGTTACCAAAATGATATAACATTGTTAAGTAAAATATCTTAAAAATAATATACTTAAAGTCACTGATCCAAAATACTGATTATTTTTCAATGTATATTACACTCTCTTGTTCTACAGGATATTAACGGATACTTAGTAAATGGACAGTCTTTAGTCAAGAAATCTGTAAGTGTCGGGTTAAACAAAGACTCTTTCAACAGATGAAAAAAAAAAAAAATACTCAATAGGGTATTCACCCTGGTGGTCCAGTGGTTAAGAATCCAGCTATATCCAGGTGACTTGGTTTGGATCCCAAGTGGTGGAACTAAGACCCCACACTCCCCAGAGCAATTCAGCTATGTGCCACAATGACCGAAGCCCGCGTGCCCCGAGCCAGTGCAGCATTACCAGAGCCCACGCGACGCAAGCACGGAGCTGAAGCACTAGGGCCCATGGCCACAGCTGCTGAGTCCTCCTACTGCAATAAAGTTCCTGTGGGCTGCAACTAAGGCCCGGCCCAGCCAAATAAATAAATGTGGTAATTAACTCAAAACCACTCAACAAGATATCAGCCAAATCTAGCAACACATAGAAAATAATCATACACCACGATCGAGTCAGATTCACCCCAGCATCACAAGGCTGGTTCAACAAATGCAAAATCAATATGATACACCACAGTGACATAAGATAAGACAAAAACCACATGATGGTCTCAGTAGATGCAGAAAAAGCATTTATAAAATTCAACATCCATTCATGATAAAAACTCTTATCGAAGCATGTAGAGAAGGAACATATCTCAACATTACAAAAGCCATTTATGACAAATCCATAGCCAACATGATACTAAATGGTGAAAAGTGGGAAGCCTTCCCAATAAATTCTGGAACAAGACAAGGATGCTCGCTCTCACCACTGCTTCAACACAGTACTGGAAGTCAGAGTCAAAGCAATTAGACACACACAAAAAAGAAATAAAATGTATCCAAATTGGAAGGGAAGAGGTAAAACTGTCATTATATGCAGATGACATGATACTCCATATAGAAAACCCTGAAGACTCAACAGAAAAATTATGAAAACTGATAAATGAATTTAGCAAGGCAGCAGGATACATTAATACATGGAAATGTGTTGCATTTCTTTATACTAACAGATGAAATATCGGAAAGTAAACAACAACAACAAAAATTTTAAATCTCATCAAAAAAAAAAAAAACACAAAAAACCTAGGAATAAGCCTAACTATCATAAAACTGAAGATAAAGAAAACTGAAGATAATTCAAGGAAATGGAAAGATATCCCATGTTCTTAGATTAGAAGAACTAATACAGTTAAAATGGCCAAAATACTCAATGCAACCCATAGATTTAAAGGCTATCCCTATCAAATCACCCATGACTTTTCACAAAATTAGAACAAATAATCCTAAAATATATGGAACCACAAAAAGACACAGAACTGACAAGCATCCTGAGGAAAAAGAACAAAGCTGGAGGCATACCCTGGGCAAACTCCAAACAGTACTACAGAGCTGCAGCAATCAAACCCGTGCGGCACGGGCACAGAAAACAGACTTCAGATCAATGGAACAGGACAGAGTCCAGCAGTGAACCCAGGGTCACACCTACAGCTATGCAGGTCGCATGACACCTACGGCCGGGTAATCTCTGACAAAGGAGGTAAGAACAGACAGTCTCTTTGGCCAGTAGCACTGGAAAAGTTGGACAGCCACACGTAAACCAATGCAGTTAGAACACACCCTCATTCCATAAACAAAAATAAGCTCAGAATGTCTTAAAAACATAAACCTAAGACACGATACCATAAAACTCCTAGAAGAGAACATAAGCAGAACATTCTCTGATGTAAACTGTAGCAGTGTTTTCTTAGGTCGGTCTCCCAAGGCAATAGAAATAAAAGTAAAAATAAACAAATGGTATCTAATCAAACTTATTAGCCTTTGCACAGGAAACCACAGCTAGTTCAGTTGCTCAGTTGTGTCCAGCTGTTTGTGACCCCATGGACTGCAGCACGCCAGGTTTCCCCGCCCATCACCAACTCCCGGAGCTGGCTCAAACTCATGTTCATCGAGTCAGTGATGCCATCCAGCCATCTCATCCTCTGTCATCCCCTACCACAAACAAAACAAAAAGAAAATCTAAAGATTGGGACAAAATATTTGCAAATGATGCAGTCCACAAGGGCTTAATTTCAAAAACATATAATGAGTTCATACAACTCAATAACAACAATAACAACAACAAAAAAGGAACAACTCAATCAAAACACATACACATCTGGCCAAGAGGCACACGAAAAGATGTTTAACAGCACTAGTTATTAGAGAAATGCAAAGCAAAACGACAGTGAAGCAGCATCTCACACCGTTCAGAATGGCCATCACCAAAAGTCTACAAATAGTAAACGCTGAAGAGGATGTGAAGGGAACGTAAACTGATGGGAATGTAATCTGGCACAACCACTATGGAAAACAGTGTGGAGGTTCCTTAAGAAACTAAAAAGAGTGTAACCATATGACCCAGCAATCCCTCTTCTGGGCACATATACAGAAAAGATGAGAGCTTGGATTCAAAAAGAAATGCACACACCAATATTCACAGCCACACTATTTATAATACCCAAGACGTGGACACAACCTAAGTGTCCCTCAGCAGATGAATGGATAAAGAAGATGCTCCCAAGCTGTGGTTTTAAACCCTCTACGCACCAGAGGGACACCACACACTCATACCCACTGCTGGTGGGTGTGGGTGGCGGCGGCCCCGTGAGGGGTCTATGACTCTCCTGTGCTCCCTGCAGGTAGGCTTGCATAGATACAGCTGGAGAAATGACCTGTTCTTTCTTCTTTACCCACTGGCCACAGCATGGTGACCCCTGGATTAGAATAAACAATCCAGGACACTCGAGACCGCCCACAGTGAGTACCACCACAGAACACAGAAGAAAATGAAAGCTGCTCTGTGACTACAGAGCATGGAAGCCACAAGATGGAATTAGGGGCAGCTAACAAACAACTAAGGCATGACGACCCCTCCCCACGCCTCCCTTCCCGCAGGAGGCCAGACAGAGAAGCAGGAATATCCATGTCCAAGTGGGAGCAATGCTTGGGACAGAGACAATGGACAATGTCTGCGGTTGCTAGTAGCGTCCAGAAAAAAATAGGAAGTATGTATTGAATGGCAAGGAGATCAAACCAGTCAATCTTAAGGGAAATCAACCTTGAAAACTCATTGGAAGGAATGATGCTGAAGTTGAAACTCCAGTATTTCAGTCATCAGATGCAAACAGCTGACTCACTAGCAAAGTGCCTGAAGCTGGGAAAGATTCAGAGCAGAAGGAGAAAAGGGTGTCAGAGGATGAGATGGCTGGGTGGCATCACCGATGCAATGGACATGAACATGGGCAAACTTCAGGAGATGGTTAGGGACAGAGAGGCTTTATGTGCTGCAGTCCATGGGGTCGCAAAGACACGACTGGGCGACTGAACGACAACACGTAACTCAGAAAACTACCGACCAATACATCCCACCCAGAATCACCCCATGCTAATGATGCCGTTGTTGTTGTTTAGGCATGAAGTCATGTCCGACTCTTTGTGACCCCATGAACTGTAGCCCACCAGGATCCTCTCTGTCCATGGGATTTCCCAGCCAAGAGTACTGGAGTGGGTTGCCATTTCCTTCCACAGGGGATCTTCCCGACGCAGGGATCAAACCCGCATTGGTAGATGGATTCTTTACCACCTCAGAATCCTCAAAATCCACCTCAGATGGATTCTGAGCCACCAAGGAAGCCCCATGTCAATGCTACAGTCTGAAAACTGCAGCAAACGCAGAAATACTCAGAAACAGTACTAAGCACAAGATGCAGCAATGCTGTCTTCCCTTCAGCATGAGCAAGCTGGGTCACAGAATGTAGACCAGCTGTCAGAGGTCTCACACACCAAACGAGCTCAGAGGACTTTCCTGGTGGTCCAGTGGTTAAGGACCTGCCTGCCAATGCAGGGGACACAGGCCTGATCACTAGTCCTGGAGGACCCCATATGCTGCGGGGCAACTAAGCCCGTACGCCACAGCCCCTGAGCACACACACCCGGCACCCGTGCTCCACAGCAAGAGTAGCCACCACAGTGAGCAGCCCGTGAGCAGCAGGGAGGGTCCAGGAAAGCCAAAAGTGAATCAGTTACAGGTAAACAACAAGCTTACTATCACCAAAGGAACCCGTGCTCCATAGCAAGAGCAGCCGCCGCAGTGAGAAGCCCTGAGCAGCAGGGAGGGTCCAGGACAGCCAAAAGTGAATCGGTTACTGGTAAACAACAAGCTTACTATCACCAAAGGAACCCGTGCTCCATAGCAAGAGCAGCCGCCGCAGTGAGCAGCCCTGAGTGGCAGGGAGGGCCCAGGACAGCCAAAAGTGAATCAGTTACTGGTAAACAACGAGCTCGCTATCACCAATCTGTCCAGATATTTGAGGGATGAAATGTGAGAGGTGATGAAAAAAAGAACTTGCACCCAAGGAAAGAGAATTCACAGAGCAAATGGAAAAGTGCCTTTACAAACAATTATCCTTAAAAGATAAAAGGGGAAAAAGCTCATCCATGAAAGAACTACTATAATGAAATAAATTTTTAAAATAAAAAATTGTTGAAATAACAAATGGTGCTGGGAAAACTGGACAGCCAGTTTTCTGAAAATTTCATTTTTCAAAAATGAAATTAGATCATTCTTTAACTCCATACACAAAAATGAGCTCAAAATGAATTAAACACCTAAATGTTGGACCAGACACTTTAGAACTCTCAGAGGAAAACATAGGCTGAATACTCTCTGACATATATCATGGCAACATCTTTTTAAATCCACCTCCCAGAATAATGGAAATAAAAGCAAAAATAAACAAATGGGACCTGTTCAAGCTCAAAAGCTTTTACACAGCAAAGGAAACAATAAACAAAACAAAAAGACAACCTACAGATTGAGAGAAAATATTTGCAAATGATGTGACTGATAAGGGATTAGTCTCCAAAATCTACAAACAGCTTATGATGCTTCTAGCATCAAAACAACCCACTCAAAAAAATGGGCAGAAGATCTGAATAGACATTTCTCTACATACAGATGGCCAACAGACACATGAAAAGATATTAAAATCAGTAGTTATTAGAGAAATGCAAATCAAAACTACAATGAAATACCACCTTACACCAGTAAGAATGGCTATCATCGAAAAATCGACAAACAACAAATGCTGGAGAGGGTATGGAGAGAAAGGGAACCCTCCTGCCCCAGAAAAAAAGCTATGACCAACCTAGACAGCATATTAAAAAGCAGAGACATTACTTTGCCAACAAAGGTCTGTATACTCAAAGCTATGGTTTTTCCAGTAGTCAGGTATGGATGTGAGAGTTGGACCATAAAGAAGGCTGAGTGCCGAAGAATTGATTCTTTTGAACTGTGGTGCTGGAGAAGACTCTTGAGAGTCCCTTGGACTGCAAGGAGATCCAACCAGTCCATGCTAAAGGAAATCATTCATTGGAAAGATTGATGCAGAAGCTGAAGCTCCAATCCTTTGGCCACCTCATGCGAAGCACCATCTCATTAGAAAAAAGTCTTGATGGTAGAAAAGACTGAAGGTAGGAGGAGAAGGGGAGGGGATGACAGAGGGCGAGATGGTTGGATGGCATCACCACCTCGATGGACATGAGCTTGAATTTGCTCCAGGAGGTGGTGGAGGACAGGGAAGCCTGGCGTGCTGCAGTCCATGGGGTCACAAAGAGCTGGATACGACTGAGCATCCGAACAGCAGCAACAACACAGCCGCTACGGAGAACAGCTTGGAGGTTCCTTAAAAACTAAAAGTAGAGCTAGGGTGACCCTGCAATCCCGCTCTTGGGCCTATGCGCAGAGAAAAACGTGGTCCGAAGCAACAGGCCCCCAGTGTTCACTGCAGCGCGGTTTACAACAGCCAAGACACGGAAACGACCTTCATGGCCACTGGCAGACGCATGGACAAAGATGATGCGGTGTGCGCGACGGGACATTAACAGCCATTAAAGAGAGAGACATGGCCATCCGCAGCGACACAGAAGCCCGCAGCGAATGTTACACCAACTGAAGTCGGTCAGACAGAGAAGGGGAAGTACCCTGTGACACCCGTTATGTGTGGCCTCTAAAAAGAACCTACTTACAGAACAGAGCGGCTCACAAACAGAAAATGAGCTCACGGTGGCCAGGGGGAAGCCTGAGAAAGGGCTCTGGGAAGGCCAGGTACACACTGCGGTATTTAAAACAGATAACCGGAAAAGACCTACTGTAGAGCATGGGGAACTCTGCTCAATGTTATGTGCCAGGCTGGATGGAGGGGCATCTGGGGGAGAACGAATATACACAGATGCATGGCTGAGTCCCTTCACTGCTCACCTGAGGTTACCACGACACTGTTAATCGGCTATACCCCACTGCAAAATGAGTTTTGTGCTAAAAAAATAAACAAAAATAAAGTCTAAAAAACTGTTGAAATAAAACATTGATTAGCAGGGCTGAACAGACAAACCAATATTCAAGTTTAAGAGAAATAATACGTGAACTGGAGAATCTTTGCTAGACCTACAGCACAAAAGAAAGAATCAAAATGTCTAAGAAAGATGAGATAAGAAAAATATAACTAAAAGCTTCATCATCTAAACAATGTTCCATACAAAGAGAAAAGAAAGAATACTAGAAAAGAAATATCTGAAGTAAGAGCTGAGAATTCCCCAGAACTAAAATAAACATAAGCTGACAGTGCAAAAGGCCTCTCAAGTGCTAAGCAGGTTAAAGTTAAGGGAAATACACATATGCACATACATGCACACACACCCCCGTACACAGTATAGTGAAATTTCGGAGGCATTAGAGAGAAGTCACAAATACAACCAGAGTAAACAGATTATAAAACAAAGGTGCAAGAATTCACAATACCATACTTCTCAATAGCACCACTGGGTACAAGAATAATGAAGCAAGCAATACCTTAGAAGTACTTAAGGAAAATAACTCTGTATCTAGAATTCTGTATTAACCCCTTTTATCTGTCTAAGGATAGTAACTATTTTTAGAGAAAACTGGGAGACCTTAACACAGCAGCCAAAAGACATCTTTGGACATGAAAACCCTCAAGGTTTACCACTAGTAGCAATTTAAGGAAATAGCAGTTAAATATAAGTGGTAATGTCGAAAAAGGGCATTTTTACCATTACTGTTTCCCAAGCAAGCGATAATCAAGAAAAATTTCACTTGCTAACAATCAAAGGACTTAAAGGAAAGATAACAACAACATGAGACTTGGGGAGTGGGAATCGGAGAAAAGCAAAACTATGACAAGTTTCTTAACTTTTTTGGGAAGAAAAAGATTTAGAAACTGATTTTTTTTTTCCTCTGCTTAAAAAATTATGTTAGAAGTGTGTGTTAAAATAGATAATTAGAACAAACCTATCAGAGGGAAGAAACGGTCTGGATGCAGAGACACAGAAAAGGGCCTGGGAGGGTCCCCACCGCAGTCGGAACTGCTGGAGGTCCTTCACACGCTCATGCATGTCCACACGCACCGTCCACTCGCTCAGTCCCAGCCTCAGCAGTGCCTCTCCCTGAACCTTTCCAGAAACCCTCCCCTTTCTCCATGCCCCCCACTTTGGAACCTACAGTATGATAAATACATTCCTATTAGAGCAGCAATACTATAACACTTCATTTTACAAAGCAATCTTGCTTACTAGTCCCAAGTCCCTTAAGGACTAGAGACAGCCTCCTCATTTCTATATCCTTTACCACACTGTAGTTACTCATTATGTTTGTTGAATAGATAGATACAGAGGCAACATTACACATTTAAAACAATTACAGACTAACAGAAATTGTATATGGCAAGGCCATCAATGATTAACGATGTTAAATTATTTATTGCAAGAGGGTAAATACCACATCTAACTTACTACTGCATTTCTGATAAAAGTCATCCGTCCATCTTCCTGTTAAGTTTAAAAAATCAAGGAAAGACGGGAGGGGGATGGACTAGTCAATGTGAGGGTGTCCTCCATCTCACAGGCTCTAAGTTTAGAGAATAAGAGGCACTGTAACCGATTGTCCCTGAAATCATACTTCACCTGCAGAAGCTCTATGTCTTCATGGTTCTCAGAACCAGGAATATTCTCCATCAGTATGGCAGACATCACTCTCACATTCATTTTCACCATATCCAATTCACTGTGCAGTTTTCCAATCTGCAGACGGCAACACAATAACCAGTAAGTGAGGTGCAGAATAACTCTGCTTCCTGCTCGCAAAGAAAACACTTCTGTAAAATCTAGTGCTTTCGAATTTATATAAATGTACATATAATTATTTCACAGGTGTATAATCTGTCACCTTCTAAAAGGTCTTGAGAGAGCTTGTACTACATTTAAAAACATGCGCTAGGAAAGTTGAAGGGGAAAAGTCAAATTAGAACCAACATGGAGAAAAAAGAAGATGACTATATCAGGAACCTGGACAAAATGGCAAATGTGAGTCTGGATTTCCTGGAACCAATGGAGGAGGAAAAAAATGAACGTTTTATAGTCCCATGGTATTAAAGAAGGAAGAATCAATAGAGAAACTTTTTTTTTTTTTCTTCCTGGATTAAATTCCAAGAGGAATTAATCACATAGACTACTATATAATACCAAATAATAATAATTTGAGGTCTTCTTTTTTAACCTTTGGCCACACTGGGGCTTTCCTGTGGCGTACGGGCCTAACTGCCCTGTGGCAGGTGTCATCTCAGCTCTCCAAGCAGGGGTGGAGCCTGCGTCCCCTGCGTTGGAAGTCAGATTCTTAACCACTGGATCACCAGGGAAGTCCCTACAAAGTCTTAAATGATAGTTCTCTTATAGCAGGACAGAAATGAGCTTCATTTAATAATTGCTTGTCTAAACCTTTGATAAAAAGATAATAGACAAAGCAGTAAATGAAATTCGATTGGCACAATTAATATCAGTAATAAGACTACCATTCACTGAGCTGTCTGAAATGGCATATGGGCAGTCTTATCAGGAGCAACAGGATCAGTTGCTTATATAAACTCCATGCACAGCCAAGCCTCCACAAAGCCACGTAAGCCACTAGATAGCACGACTGTTAAAGTTCAGGCTTTCAGAATCAGGCAGAATTCATGGGATTAATTCCATTTAGAGATGAACCATCATACACACACACTTTAGTCCCCTTCTCTGTAAAATGAGGCTAAAAGGTACCTCCACCTTATGATAACATTGCTAAGAAAAAACAAACTGTATATAAAGTGCTTAGAACTTAGAAAAAGTCATCAGTAAATACAATCATTGCTATTGTTACCTGTTCTGGGACCAGTGTAATAGTGGAGATCTTGGGAACCACAGAAGGAAGAGCTGGTGCAGAAGGAACAGATGGTGGTGGATTCAGTGCCATCTATGAAACGTGGAAATGTTATTATTGGAATTAACTTGGCCACTGCACACCCGTCTTTCCGTTCAGATGACTCACTCACCAGGGAGAGTCAGCCCTCAGGACAAAGCCTTCACAAAGGTCAGACTCTGGTGTACACATGAATGCTTTTCCTACCAAGGCAGGACTTACCAACCTACAGAAGGGAAGAGCTACTGTTTTTACATTATGGAAATTACAGGAAGCCAAGAGTTGACTTATAATCAGTCTCTCAAAGTGTTACAAGCTCAAAACCTGGAGCGTTATTTACAGACTTGAGAATGAATACCTGTGAACATCAAGAGACTCTTGTACGGGCAGAGTATTAATAAACAAATTCATTACATGACTCCTAACAGAGACCCTTGCCGGTGTAGCACAGTCTTTTCTTCTGAAACTGCCCCTACTCTGCTCCACCTAAATGATTTCTATATGGAGCCATCACATGCTGCCAAGACCTCAGTTAACTTGTGCAGAAATGGAAAACTGACCCGTTGTTTCAGTGAGTCCTTTCTCTGCAATTGTGAGCTTTGAATCTGAAAAAGTTAAGGCTGCAACATGAAAATGTAGGAGCTGTGTTGTCTACCATTAGCGCCACCCGGGGAGCCCTGCGCAGTCAGACTGCGGTGACTTAGCAGGCACATAGGCCCGGCGTGCTGTCTACCCCGTGGGGAAAACTGGTCTACAATGAGAGAATAATGGGCTGATTGTCAAAGGGGAGCAGACAAGTAATGAGGCATTTGAATCTTGGTTCTCTGTTGTTCCAAAGATGCAGCTAACACCAGCCTTCTTGTGGCCTGGTTATTCTATGAAATCACAGATTCATCTTTCGGCTTAAGCTAGGTGGAGCTAGAGTCGTTCGTTTGAATGAAAAAAGACCCAAGCCCTTCACTGTCTTTATCTACACAGGTCAAAAAAGGGCCTCCTACCTCTTGTCTGGCTGTTTCAGTCTCTGCATCTGATGAAGGAAACTGAACCCCTTTCTTAAGGAGGTCCAGGTACACGTCTTTCACTTCACTGACATCCACACCTCCTGGGAAACCCTGCGACCACGTCTGAATTCAAGAGACAGAAAGTTTCAGAGAGAAAGGAGCAGCAAAACAAAACACAACTCTGAAAGTTTTGACCAAAAAATCAGAGCCTGATAATTAATTATGAAGCTCACTCAGAAAGCTACTTTTGAATGTCATACACAAAGTGTACATTTTTTGCAGGTTTTTGGGGGGGGGGGGCAGTTACTTGTTTTTGGCTGTGTCACACAGCACATGGGATCCTAGCTCCCCAACCAGGGATTGAACCCACGCCCTCGGCAGTGAAGGAGCTGGAAGCACGTTATCTTAACCACTGGATCATCAGGAAAGTCCAAAATGTCCATTTTTAGAGATTAGAATAATGTAAAATATTTTTAATCATCAGACTGCCATGCCTCAAGGATTTAATGAAACTCTAGAATAGATACTATTGATTGTTTTTTGGTATACTAAATCTAAAATTAATAGACTAAAACAGCATCAGTAGATCTTTTGCCAAATAACTCTGCAGGCAATGAGTTATTGACCCCAGAACATAGTTTCCACATCTGCAAAATAAATGTATACATCACTATGTCTTCTATCTGACATGGATAAAACAGAAACTGAGAGACAAGTATGGAAAAGACTATAAATTCTTCAGAAAAAGGCCCGTGTCCAATGCCAAGAAATTATTACATGGAAAACAGAATAATAAAAACATTCTGAGGCTCAATCCCAGGCTTATAAAGGATCACTGAACCAACTGGGAGTTAGGAAACTAACCTCTAATCTTAGACATTCACCATCCCACAAGGTATATAACAGACTTACCTTAATGAAATTCAAAATTCTATTCTGAGTGTCTATCGGCAAGGTGTATCTGGGATTCAGCAGCTTAACTAGACTATCTTTAACAAATTCCTTCTTCACAATCAGAGACTGGAAACTCGGACCACAGTTCTGCATGCACATGTCAATAAGCTAAAGAGAAAATTCAAACATTTTATCTCTTTGGCAAAACCACCCCCAAAATATGAGATAAAAATTGCTAAGTAATGATTTCCACCAGCACTCTAATTAATAAACAAAATTTGGTTATCTACTAAAATATATGGCAAAATGTTCGGTTCTGGGAATCTGAGGAAATGTAAGGCATAATGTAATTGCTTAGCAGACAGCCAGTCTTGCTGGGGAGCCAGGACACAATTATAAGAGAAATGATAACAATGGGAGATGGTAATGTCAAGGGCCAGGGCGGAGGTGCAAACAAAGCATGTTGGCTCTAGACAAGGTGACATCTGTCCTAGTGTTTCCAGGGAAGTCCCGGTGAGTTCCTATTGCCCCAGCTTTGTTAATGACATCATCTCCTTTCAGTTCCAAAAACGTCCTTGCCTGGATGAAAACTCACATGGTTACTCCAGCTACAGACCTTTACAGGCAGATGTGACCATTTACAGCCAGGTGTTTAAGACTTTTGGGAAAAGGTGGTCCTAAGCTGGCCTTTGAAAAATGGTCAAGAAAAGGATAAATGCATATAAAGCAATAGTCTAGACAGGTAAATCGTAAAAAAAATATATGTACAGGTTACAAAGTGTATGAGCTGTGAAAAGGAAAAGAAGTTTTCTGGTTTGGAGAGGCTTCTTTATACTGGCAAACTGGAGACCCTGGGGAACTGTATGGATAGAGTCTGGAGGGGCTTCAGCCAGACTGTGCAGAAAGCTGTGCGGCAATGTAAAGAATCTGGACATTATTGAGAAAGCACCAGGAAGCCACTGGAGAGTCCTTAGCTTGTCCCCATCACACCTCCATCCTGAACTTGAGAGAAGGCTGGTGCAGCACCCCACAAACGCAACTGGAGGGCAAAGACTCTGAAATGACGGGGAGATCCAGCAAGGACCCCCTGGTAGAGCCTGATGCAGACAGGCCTAAATGAGGGTGATGAGGGTCTAAGGAAGGGGAAGACGTGAGAATTATGAAGGAAGGACTTCCAACAAGCAGGTATTTGTTGATAGGGAAAGGCTGAAAGTTAAATGACTGTCACTCTGCATGAGATTGATACCACTTTGGATGGAAATCTGGAAGTGGATGGGATAGTGTGACTGGCCTAAGGTCAAAATGATGGGTTGAAACTTACATATGTTGAGTTTATAAGTGCTGCAGACTGAATGTCTGTGTCCTTCCCAAATTCCTATGGTGAACCTCCTAATCCCTAACATGATAGTATTTGGAGGAAATTAGGTCATGAGGCTGGAGTCTTCATGAATGAGATTGTTGCTCTTCAGTTGCTCAGTCCTGTCTGACTCTTTGTGACCCCATGGACTGCAGCATGCCAGGATTCCCTGTCCTTCACAATCTCCCAGAGTTTGCTCAAACTCCTGTTCATTGAGTCAGTGATGCCATCCAACCATCTCATCCTCTGCCGTCCCCTTCTCCTCCTGCCTTTCTTAGACAGGAGGGATAAGAGATTGATCTCTCCTTGGCCACATGAGGCTACGAGAAAACAGCCATCGACAAGCCAGAGGGCAGGCCCTCCTCAGACACTGGACCTGACCTTGGACTTCATAGCCTCAAGGACTGGGAGAAATAGAAAAGTCTGTTGCTTAAGCCACCCAGCTGATGGTACCTTGTTAGAGCAGCTAAGATGACTAAGACAAAAGGACAGAGACATTCAAGTGGAGACTTCTTGCTGAGAGCTGTACACGCACAAATACAGTTCAGGAGAGGCTTAAGCCCAAAGCGAGTAACTGGGGCTGCCGAGGATGAGCAGAGAGGAGGAGGCACAGTGGGATTCAACTGGGAGGCTGGAAGGGGGATCAAGAAAGGCAGTCAAAGAGCAACCAACGGAAACTGAGGCATGAAATAAACAGAACATAAGGCTCATAAAGTCAAAAGTGGGCAGGAGTTTCAGGACAATGGAGTGTCAAACAGTTAGGACTATGGAGTGAGAAAAACTCAGGTTTGTTGATTAGTGGAGTCATCAGTCATTTTGAAAAAAAAAAAGAGATTTTCAATACAGCAACAAGAACAGAAGACAGGCTAAGAAAGAATGAGCTGGTACTGAAGGACTGCATGCAGAAAGCGTATTTCTGAAAGTGATCTAAAAACACAATGAAATCTCTAGTGGCCGTGCTTCCACCTTCTCAGAGGTCACAAAGACCATAATGTGACAGGTATAATCTCTGCAGAAAAGGAGTCCTGAAAATTGATTTTACACCATGCTCTGTATTCTGTCACTTTAATGGCAATACAAAAAGAAGAAGGTAAGAAAGCTATAGTTTTAAGGGCATCAATGCTAAGAAAGCAACCATAAAATACAGAAGCTGAGCACACGCAGCATGTGAAACATAGGGAGAGCCTTTAACCACAGGAAAATAAAATCAGAATCCAAAACATATTAAGATGAATCTATTTTAATACAACTTGTGTAGAGAAAGACAAGTTGAATAACAAATGACTTTTTGCTTGATACACTATTATGATGAGTTTTTATCAGGTGAAACGCTGAGAGGAAAAAGTGCCTCTAGTTCAATGGGAATTTATAGAAAAACTTCACATAACCAGTTAAGCAGTCTGAGGCAAAATACTTTGCCTCCAAGTCTCATCTTCCATAACAGTAAAATAAATGCTAAATATTCCACAAACCAGTTTTTATTGTTGGAGCATCAAGATTTTAGGTTAATGGGTAACCTTCCCAGGAAGTTACCTATAAAGATCAAAGAGTCAGAATGAAATGCTGAGAATGTTAACATCTGGAGATCATAAACCATGCCCTTTGTGTTTTCCCATTGGAATCTAGAGTGTCAGGAACGATTACTTCTATGCTATCACCTCTTCCTTCATGTCACGGTACCTCTCACACCCCAGCCCACTTAGCTAAGCAAGTAAACTTACAGTGGTGAATTGGAAAAATCATATACCTTGTTTCTACACATCTTGGAATTGGACTTTGGTGCAATTTATATGTGTTCATATAACCTAGGAACATGGAGCTCCCCAGGTGGCACAGTGGTAGTGAATTTGCCTGCCAGTGCAAGAGCTGCAGCAGGCGCAAGAGATGTGGGTTCGATTCCTGGGTTGGGAAGATTCCCCTAGAGGAGGAAATGGCAACCCAGTCCAGTATTCTTGCCTGGAAAACTCCATGGAGACAGGAGCCTGGTGGGATACAGTCCAGGGGGCTGCAAAGAGCTGGACACAACTAAGTGACTGAGCACACATAACCTATGAACCAAGAAACCATAATCTGAGGTGTAGGAGAGAACCCAGGAACCCAGAAGGAGGCAGCAACTGAGATTCTGCAGAGGATGCTGATCCAAGGCCTCACAGCTGCCCCTCTGCACTTGTTTGAGCAAATCACTGATCCTGACCAAGCCTCTGGATCACCAACTGCAAAATGAGCCTACCTTCCTCCAGAGACCTGCTGTAAGGCTTAAGTGAAAAGTCATGTACATGGACAGCCTGACACATAGCAGGACCTTAATAAATGCTAAGTACTGTGATCGTCTGCTCACAGGCATAATTTCCCATCAAGAAAGAAAATATTGATGAGCCGAGATAAGTAGTCCTTTCAAAAAGGCTAGAAAAAAAGAGCTCCGTCGTAGTTTTATTTCTCATGGCAAATTTCTAAACTAAGCATAGTAACCCAGGCTTTGGGGTCATCCAGACCTGAAAACCACACCATGCTAAGGCCACTTTAGGGGATGAGCTTATTTTGTAAGTTTCTAGAGGAATAAAGACATTTTACACTAAGTCTGAAGTCCCCATAACTCACCACCCAAGGGGTGCTTCAACTAATTAACTGATTCCCAGGAACCTATTCAACCACTTTCCTCTTCACAATAATAGTATCTTGCTGAGACTTATCATAACTGACTCATCCAAGTAAAGACTAGACTCTGGCTAAGAATTATCAGTTCAGTTCAACCTAGATGTCCATCAACAGATGAATGGATAAAGAAGCTGTGGTATATATACACAATGGAATATTACTCAGCCATAAAAAGGAATGCATTTGAGTCAGCTCTAATGAGGTGGATGAACCTAGAACCTATAATACAGAGTGACGTGAGTCAGAAAGAAAAATACAGTATTCTAACACATATATATGGAATCTAGAAAAATGGCCCTGAAAAATTTATTTACAGGGCAACAATGGAGAAACAGACATAGAGAACAGACTTAAGGACATGGGGAAAGGAGAGGAAAGGGTGAGATGTATGGACAATAATATGGAAACTTATACTATCATATGTAAATAGATAGCCAATGGGAATTTGCTGTGTGGCTCAGGAAACTCAAACAGGGGCTCTGTATCCACCTAGAGGGAAGGGATGGAGAGGGAGACGGGAGGGAGGTTCAAAAGGGATGGGATATATGTAAACAAAAAAAAAGAGTTATCAGTTCAGTTCAGTTCAGTCGCTCAGTTGTCTCTGACTCGAGTTATCAGTTCAGTTCAGTCGCTCAGTTGTCTCTGACTCTCTGCGACCCCACGGACTGCAGCATGCCAGGTTTCCCTGTCCATCACCAACTCCCGGAGCTTGCTCAAACTCATATCCATCGAGTTGGTGATGCTATCCAACCACCTCATCCTCTGTCGTCCCCTTCTCCTCCTGCCTTCAACCTGTCCCAGCACCAGGGTCTTTTCAAATGAGTCAGTTCTGTGCATCAAGTGGCCAAAGTGTTGGAGTTTCAGCTTCAGCATCAGTCCTTTCAATGAATATTCAGAACTGATTTCCTTAGGATTGACTGGTTTGATCTCCTTGCAGTCCAAGGGACCCTCAAGAGTCATCTCCAACACCACAGTTCAAAAGCATCAATTCTTCGGCACTCAGCTTTCTGTACAGTCCAACTCTCACATCCACACATGACTACTGGAAAAACCATAGCTTTGACTAGACAGACCTTTGTCGGTAAAGTAGTATTTCTGCTTTTTTGCTGTCTAGGTTGGTCACAGCTTTTCTTTCAAGGAGCAAACATCTTTTAATTTCATGGGTGCAGTCACCATCTGCAGTGATTTTGGAGATCAAGAAAATAAAGTCTGTCACTGTTTCCATTGTTTCCCCATCTATTTGTCATGAAGTGATGCCATGATCTTCATTTTTTTAAATGTGGAGTTTTACGCCAGCTTTTTCACTCTCCTCTTTCACTTTCATCAAGAGGCTTTTTAGTTCCTCTTTGCTTTCTGCCATAAGGGTGGTGTCATCTGCATATCTGAGGTTATTGATGTTTCTCCCAGTAATCTTGATTCCAGCCTGTGCTTCATCCTGCCCAGCGTTTCTCATGATGTACTCTGCATCTAAGTTAAATAAGCAGGGTGACAACATACAGCCTTGATGTACTCCTTTCCCGATTTGGAACCAGTCTGTTGTTCCATGTCCAGTTCTAACTGTTGCTTCTTGAGCTGCATACAGATTTCTCTGGAGGCAGGTAAGGTGGTCTGGTATTCCCATCTCTTGATAGGAAGAGTTATAAAGCCTGGTAACTAAATGGTTTTTAAAATAAGACAAAACAACAGGCTTCTTGACAAAACTACACCACCAACTGTTAGGAAATCAGAGTCTAGTCAGATCCCAGCAAAGACATAATCAAGGCTAACAAGTCCATAGAGAACCTAAATGACAGATAATACAAAGGACATTTATAATCGCCTTTGACAGGCTCTCATCACTTCACCGTGATCAAGTGGAAATGTAATATATGAGGATCCATTGTTAAAGAGTTTATTGGTAAACAAATACTTGCCTTTGACAGACACTGGATATTTCTTTCTGTGACTAGTTTCTCTCATAATTAAGTGTGGCTTAAGTTTATATTAAAGTCTGTTCTGAAGCATTAACACACCACTCCAGTGCAGTGAGTGAGTATGAGGTAGGGTGCCTGGGCCATTAAATAAAGAACTCAGGGAAAGCTGCATGAAGCTATCAAGAATCAAAGGCCAAGTCAAATAAGCCCAAGAAGCAGGAAGCTTAATGAACTCTGCCCCTGAGGTGAGGAGCTCTTCTGGCTCCCAACCTGTGACTGTCATCCCTACTCTGGCACGGGTCTCAGACTCACTTGCTCTCACATGCTGGTATGGAAATCGGGAGGCGAGGACGAAATAGTTACCAGAGGTGGAACAGGGAATAGGCAGCGAGCTGTGAGCAAGGCCTGAGCGGTCAGATGACCTGCAGGGGAGAAAGCATGGGGCCTCAAAGAGCGATGGGGACACGAGACACAACACTGGGGAACAGAGTCCTGATTCGTCCCCGGAGGGAAGGAACCAGGACGGAGGAAGTGACGGACCAGGGACGAGAAGCCACCGCAGAAAGGGGGGGGAAGCTGGCTGCAACACAGAGAGACAAAGGCATCACACAGAATCCACAGCTGTCAGAAGGTGAAACGCCGCATGCTGAAATTCGGAAAGCAGCGTAAAGTCACCTTCTGCCCTTAGGTTCCTCAGTCAATTCTCCTAACCTTCAGCAGTCCTGGGATGTCCTCCATTTCAGGGCACAGCTGTATACCTTTCTACCCCAAATCACAATCATTCCCTAAGTCCTTCCTGGATGCTAGGAGAAAGGGGTGGGGGCTGAAGGACACTCAGTCAGTCAACACCTGATACCCTAGATCTTCCACCACAAAGAAGTTGAAGACAGAAATGAAACACAGTGACTGTACTTTCAAGGGGCGTGATTTGTCCAGAGAAGCAAGGTGGCAAGGGGCAAGGGCATGGGATTTAGAATCTGAGACCTGAACTGAAATCTTGCCTGTGCTACTTAAAACTTAGAGGAAAAAAATAAAAAACATCGCTTAACCTCACCAAGCATCAGTTTCTTCATCTGAGAAGTGGAGTCAACAATACAACTTCTTCACAGGGTTGTTGAGAGCATCAGCCAAAGTGAATGTTACTCAGTCGTGTCCAACTCTTTGTGACCCAACTGACCGTAGTCTGCCAGGCTCCTCAGTCCATGGGATTCTCCAGGCCAGAATCCTGGAGGGGGCAGCCTTTCCCTTCCCCAAGGGATCTTCCCAACAACGGGACTGAACCCAGGTCTCCCACATTGCAGGCAGATTCTTTACTGTCTGCGCCACCAGGGATGCCCAAGAAGACTGGAGTGGGTGGCCTACCCCTTCTCCAGCAGATCTTTCTGACCCGGAAATCAAACCGGCGTTTCCTGCATTGCAGGCAGATTCTTTACCAGCCAAGCTACCAGGGAAAGTACCAGGCAAAGGTGTATTTCCATCACCAGCCCACCATTCTCCTGCTTCCCCCGAGCGCCTTATCCTCTCTCCATTCCCTCCACTCCGTGAGCTCCCTGAGGAGGCGACCATGATGAAGGAGAGGGGAGAGGTCCAAAAAGGTGGAGGAGAAAATCCCTCTAAAACTGTATTCTGACCCTAACTTGTAGGGTTTCTTCAGTGACAGTATCATTAAGGCTTCATTTCTTCTCCAAGTAAGCAAGATGTGCTAAGTTCTTTTTCCCCTGAAGCTAGAAAAGGGGGGCAAAGCTCAGCCCTTCTCCACAGCCCTCTAGACAGCCATGCCCAGCCCTCCTAAGGGCAGTCCGATGCTGGCAGAGGAGCACCACAGCCTGGCATGGCATGGGGCCAGGATGAGATCAGCAAAGGCACCCAGAAGACACCAGCAAGCACACAGCTCACTCTCAGGCAGCAGGCAGGGTCTGCAAACATACCAACCGAAGTGAGACCGGCCACTCCCCCGGCCACTGCAGGGGGCACACAGCCAGGGTTGGGGGGAAATGGGAACACGTCAGGTAAATGGCCACACCCACATCAAGAAACACGGTCACAGAGCTGTTTCTATCAACAAAGAACTTAACTCAAATTATTTCAGGCAGCAGAACTTGGCTGGACCCTAGAGAGCTGCAGCGCCTCAGAATTCCAGAGGTGTGCAAGCGAGGCGGGGAGCTAACAGGCGGGCGTTTTTCAAGCTTCAGTTCTCCCCACTTGTGACACATACACAGACTTCTTGATCAGCTCAGTTCCTCCAAGTTGTTCATTACCAGTTCTCATCTCCTAACCAGGAAAATAATGATTTTCCAGGAACACTCACTTTCCACCAAATTAAATGCTCCTACAATCAACAAAACTCCCATAATTCTGTAATTCTCAGTAAATGAATCATTTTAATCCATACTGTACATAACTTTTTGCTAACCTATTATCCCAGAGTATTTGTATCCTTTAGACCCAAAATTAGAATTGTGACTGTAACTTGGGCACTCTTAGTCTCCATTTAAAGTACTTACTGACAAGGTGAGTTGGATTTCTTTGTGATTGTAGTTTTTGGAAATCCTTTTCTTCAAAGCTTTTACTGCATCTTTTGGCCTACGACAATAAACACAGTAAAATCATCAATGTAGGCAGTGCAGAAAGCAAGTCCGTCTCTGAAAAGCACTGAGCAGCGTGGAAAGAGGAGCGGCGGAGGAGACACCCAAGGTCTGGGCTCTGCTGCCTGACACTGGGCAGATGACTGAACTTGTTACACCCGTCCCCTCACACATCTAGGCAGACAATACCACCTACCTCCTCGTGTGAACCAAATAAAGTATTCAGATGACCATTACCTAGAAAGCACTACATGTGAAATGTACTCACACCCACAGCCCTCCCTATGTCAACGCACAGAACCACCTTACATGAAATGAATTTCCAAAAATGTGACCTAAGTTTATTATTAGTTATTTCCTAGGCACCCTATTGCTTTTGTTCCATCGCTAAGCTGTGTCCAACTCTTTACGACTCCATGAACTGTAGCCCGCCAGGCTCCTCTGTCCATGGGATTATTTAGGCAAGAATACTGGAATGGCACCCCACATGCCATCTCCTTCTCTAGGGGATCTTCCTGACTCAGGGATCAAAATCGCATCTCTTGCGTCTCCTGCATGGGCAGGCAAATTCTTTACCATTAGCACCACCTGGGAAGCGCCAAGCACCCTACAGGCAGTGGGATATAGGAGGAGGAGTTAGGATTAACTAGGACTAATTGATAAGCTACAACTTCATGTTACAAAAGGAAGAACTACGTATAAGTAGACAGTCCAAATTCACTTCAAGATGACCAGTTTTCGCATTAAGTAAGTAATGCGAATGTAATGTACAACATGATGACTATAGTTAATACTGCTATATGATATATTTGACAACTATTAGGACAGTAGATCCTAAAAGTTTTCATCATGAGGGAAGACATTGTTTCTGTAATTGTATGAGGTGTAACTGTGATGCTAACTTATTGGAAATTGCTTTGTAATATATGTAAGTCAAGTCATTTGCTGTACACTTTAAACTCATACAGTATTTGCCAATTACACTTCAAAACTTAAAAAAGATACAAATCCTTTTTGCATATTACCTTCTAATTGTGTTATGTTTGCATGGGTAGAATTTCTATTATATCACAATGTAATTATATAACATCGTGGATACTTACATACAATTGTAACTATTATAATAGATATATTTCTAAAAAAAATCATATATAAAATCTAAGACTAAACTCTTGGAAGAGTTTAAAAGAATAAAGATACTGTTTTAAAAGAAAAATATTGGGGGAATTCCCTGGTAGTCCAGGGGCTAAGACTGTGAGCTCCCAAAGCAGGGACCCAGGTTTGATCCCTGGTCAGGGGACTAGATCCCACATGCCACAACTAAGACCTGACATGGCTAAAGAAATAAACGTAAATAAAAAAGAAAAAAATAAGTAGAACAATTTTACACTGAGGTCCCCTTTTTGCACTATCAATGAAGAAGTCAGTGTTATAACTGAAGAAAATGTTCAGAGGAACCAAATACAGTAAATAAGATTATAGAGAAACCACTATAAATACTTTAAAGCACTAGTTAGTACTTTAAGCACTTTCCATTATTAGAGTCAACAAGTAAGTGTAATGCTTTCCTCATCAACATCAGTTCAGTTCAGTCAATCAGTCGTGTCCGACTCTTTGCGACCCCCCTGGAATGCAGCTCGCCAGACTTCCCCGTCCATCACCAACTCCCAGAGCTCACTCAAACTCATGTGCATCAAGTCGGTGATGCCATCCAACCATCTCATCCTCTGTCATCCCCTTCTCCTCCGGCCTTCAATCTTTCCCAGCATCAGGGAGGGTCTTTTCCAATGAGTCAGTTCCTAGCATTAGGGGGCCAAAGTATTGGAGTTTCAGCTTCAGCATCAGTCCTTCCAGTGAATATTCAGGACTGATTTCCTTTAGGATGGACTGGCTGGATCTCTTTGCAGCCCAAGGGACTCTCAAGAGTCTTCCCGAACACCACAGTTCAAAAGCATCAATTCTTCAGCGCTCAGATCTCTTTATAGTCCAACTCTCACATCCATACATGACTACTGGAAAAACTATAGCTTTAACTAGACAGGCCTTTGTTGGCAAAGTAATGTCTCTGCTTTTTAATATGCTGTCGAGGTTGGTCATAGCTTTTCTTCCAAAGATCAAGCAACTTTTAATTTCATGGCTGCGATCACCATCTGTGGTGATTCTGGAGCCCAGAAAAAATAAAATCTTTCACTGTTTCCACTGTTAATCTATTTGCCATGAAGTGATGGGACAGGAGGGCATGAATGTTAAGTTTTAGTTTTAGATAGAAGGTTAGTTTTCTGAACTTTTTGAAAAGTTTTAAGCCAACTTTTCCACTCTCCGCTGTCACTTTCATCAAGAGGCTCTCTCTGCCTCTTCATCTTCTGCCATAAGGGTGGTGTCATCTGTGTATCTGAAGTTATTGATATTTCTCCCAGCAATCTTGATTCCAGCTTGTGCTTCATCTAGCCTGGCATTTCACATGATGTACTCTACATATAAGTTAAATAAGCATGATGACAGTATACAGCCTTGATGTACTCCTTTCCCTATCTGGAACCAGTCTGTTGTTACATGTCCAGTTCTAACTGTTGCTTTTTGACCTGCATCCAGATTTCTCAGGAGGCAGGTCAGGTGGTCTGGTATTTCCATCTCTTTCAGAATTTTCCACAGTTTATTGTGATCCACACAGTCAAAAGCTTTTGGCTTAGTCAATAAAGCAGAAGTAGATGTTTTTCTGGAACTCTCTTGCTTTTTTGATGTTGGTAATTTTATCTCTGGTTCCTCTGCCTTTCCTAAATGCAGCTTGAACATTTGGAAGTTCACCGTTCACGTATTGTTGAAGCCTGGCTTGGAGAATTTTGAGCATTACTTTGCTAGCGTATGAGATGAGTGCAATTGTGTGGTAGTTTGAACATTCTTTGACATTGCCTTGCTTTGGGATTGGAATAAAAACTGACCTTTTCCAGTCCTGTGGCCACTACTGAGTTTTCCAAATTTGCTGGCATATTGAGTGCAGCACTTTCATAGCATCATCTTTTAGGATTTGAAATAGCTCAACTGGAATGCCATCACCTCCACTAGTTTTGTTCGCAGTGGTTCTTCCTAAGGTCCACTTGACTTCACATTCCAGGATATCTGGTTCTAGGTGAGTGATCACACCATTGTGATTATCTGAGTCATGAAGATTTTTTTGTATAGTTCTTCTGTGTATTCTTGCCACCTCTCCTTAATATCTTCTGTTTCAGTTAGGTCCATACCATTTCTGTCCTTTATTGTGTCCATCTTTGCATGAAAAGTTCCCTTTTTATCTCTAATTTTCTTGAAGAGATCTCTAGTCTTTCCCATTCTATTGTTTTCCTCTATTTCTTTGCATTGATCACTGAGGAAGGCTTTCTTATGTCTCCTTGCTATTATTTGAAACTCTGCATTCATCAACATAAACTAAGGTAATCTCTTTAGCTGTTCATGATTACTTTAAATGTACAGGAAAATCAAGAGAACCGTATCCCTTACAACAAGTTGTAATTCAGAGTAAGTCACAAAATAGCCTTAATGCATTTGTTTAAATTTCAACTGCTTAAAGTTTAAGAAGTGTAACAAAAGATATCATATTGTTTAAGAACTCAGCATAAACATGGATGAATTGGCATTCAGCAGAAAAAATTGTCTTGTGACAGGCAGAGGAAAACAACTGTTAGATTATTTCCTGGTTGATAATGACAACTGCTCAGAGACAGTTCACCACCAGGAGTCCACTAGCTTCTTCATAATATTTTTCAGCTACAGTAACATAAAATATTGGCAATCACAGCAAGAAGAATTCCTAATGAAGGAAAGAATATCTCCCCTTCTCCTTAAAGAACAAGGGATTTGAGCCTCACAGAGACAAAATTTTAAATTATTAAGGAAAAGGCAAAGAGAAAAACTATAATGGATTCTCAGATACTCCACATGCTGAAAAAACCAGCTGTCCTAATATTTCAACCTGACATGTCTTCAAAAGGCAGTGGGTGCTTAAAAGGTGATGGAAACACTATTTCAACAAGAAAAAGTCTGCAAGAGAAAACTCGAGTTTGCAGGAGAAAACACACTATAGTTCTGACGCTTCTTATGAGAGACAAACACATGAACCACACTGAACTCACCCATCGTGGGTGGTGTTAATTATGTCACAGATGTGCATGAACTGGCCCCAGTCTTCTGTCTGCACTCCAGCAAACGTAGCCTTCTCTGCAAAGAAAAAGTTATGTTAAGTCTGAGCTACAACAGAATAAAACATGTCTCAAAAAAAGGTGAAAGTGTTTGTCACTCAGTCACGTCTGACTTTTTGTGACCCCCACCAGGCTCCTCTGTCCGTGCAATTCTCCAGGCAAGAATACTGGAGTGGGCTGCCATTCCTTTCTCCAAGGGATATTCCCAACCCAGGGATTGAACCTGGGTCTCCTGCATTGCAGGCAGATCCTTTACTGTCTAATGTACCAGAGAAGCCCCAAACATGTCTGGTTTTCCAGAAACAATCTGCTTGGGGTTTCCTAGCAAGCAGCATTAAGTTTATATCACCAAAAGGGGGAGAGTTTTTTTTTTTGAGCAATTCCCAGCAATTCAAGAATCAGTCAAGATCCAGGTTCAGAGTGCTGCTGTTGCCACAGTAATAAATGACCTATTAATAAAGGCTGCAGGGCCAGACCAGCCCACCTAAATCTCCATCTGCCTGCCTGTCTTTCAGAGGACAGACACCCACAAGGTGAAGTGCATACTGCTAAGTATTTTATCTTAGGCAACTTCATTTAACCCACTGTCAGAGATGATGACACAGAAGTTCAAGAAGGTTAAGGAAACTACCCAAGGCCACACAGTCAGAACAAGGTAGAACTAGCATCAAATCTAGATTGTTTTTGTTGGCTTTTTTAAAAGTCATTTATTCTCCTTGGCTGAGTGGTGTTGAGAAAAAGAGAGATCTACTGAAACTGTGTACTTGTCAGCACCTGTATTAACCAGTGCTGCACCAGACATACTTGAAGGTTCCCGTACCTGGAACCCCATCATTAAACAATCAAATAGTTTTTCCCTGTCCAGACAGCCTCCTTAAGAATACAGAATGCCACCTGCAAAGAGGATCATAGAACACTCAACCTGAGTGATCTTAACATCTTTCCTACAAGGAAAGGAGAATATTCCTGAGCATGAAAACATGAGGACCAACAGGGAAAGGAGCAAACATTAATTAAAAGGATTAAGAAGAGGATAAAGGTTTGGCTGGTGGAACTCCAAAGCCAAGACTGCTCCCCACCTAGGAGAAGCACTATCTGCATTTGGCATTCAAGATGGACAAAGCTTACCAACCTAGTGTTTACTCACAACGGTCTTTCAGCCAGTTTCTTTGCTCCCCATCCCAGGCTCCTTCCTCCCACCTTCCCATCTTCTAGAAATCTCCTACTAACCCTTCAAAAGCCATGACAGAGTTAAGTTCTCCCTTTTCATAAGTTTTGGGTGTTTTACATTTCTCTTCTATCGCAAAGGTACTGTACTAGAATCACTTCCCCATATATGTATGCATCTTCCCCAAACCTTGATGGCTGAGACCAGGTCTTGCCTGTGCCTGCTTCAGGCCCAGGCATACAGTTGGTGGTCAGTAAACGTGCATACCACCAAAGAATAAATCAAACTATGAAGATACATTCCGACTCCATTTCTGGTCAGGGTTTATCTTAAACCCGACAGAGAAAAAGCCAGCAACAGTTTGGAAAGCCTTTCCTCCTCAATGGAAGTTACACTCACTATCTCATAAAGTTGTGGGAACCAAGCTTCAGGTTGGGTGGCGTGTTCCTTAAAGAGCAGTTAACTAAACTGCAGGCTAAACTGTCCATATCTGAGCTTCCTTGTTATAACTACCAGGCTCTCCTGATTTCCTCGTCCCACTAAGTTCGCCGACATGATCACGCTCTGATTGGCACCTGCGGGCACGGGTGCCACACTCTATTCCCGAGGGAGGCACGGAGCCAAGCGGACAGGGAGCGGCGTCGGCGAGCAGCCCCGGGCCCGGCTCCGGCTTCCGCGTACGTCGCCGGGGGCGCGCCCACGGGAGAGCCAAAGGAGTCGGGGAGACACCTGCGTGGCCCTCGGTGGCCCGCAGAGGCCTCTGCTGTCCCCAGGAGAGAGCCTGGCCTCCCCTTCCTTCGCTCCTGTGCTCAGCATGTCCCTCCTTTTTGTTCCTCCCGAAAAAGGAGCTCGGGCTGTAACGGCCTGGAATCCGCGAGCACGCGTCTGGACACCTGCCTGTGCCGGCGAGGTCACTGCACTCACCCTCCTGGAACCTTCCCCTCGCAGAGCGGGCACAACCCTTGGCTCGCTCCCGTAGAGGTTCGCCCTGCCCCAGAGGGTGGCACCCCCGGGGAGGGCCAGGCCCGCCGCCCCCGCCCCCCGGGCCACCTGTCCGCTCCCACGCCCACCCGCCCTGGAAGGCGCTGGGGAACAGAGGGAGCCGGGCTTCGAGACAGACGGGCCGGGACAGGGGTGTCGCCGCACCGGCCGGCGCGGGCCCGGGAAAGTTGCGGGGAGGCGGGGACCTCCTCGAGCCGGGACCCACGCGGTCCCGTGCGGCGGGGAACGGAGTCGGGGCGCGGGGCCCCCCTTACCTATTAGCTGGCCCAGGGAGCTCGCGTACGGGTCCCGGTGACTCCTACCGAACGCCATGGCTGTGCCGCGAGCCCGCCCGGCCTCCGCCGCTTGCGACTCCTCCCGCACAGCCCCGGCTCCTCCCCCGGCCGCTGCGGGGCGCCGGGCGGGGCGGGCCGGGGCGGGGTCCCAAGGGGGCGGGGGTCCCGGGAGGGGCGGGGCGGGGAGGGGGCAGAGTCTCGGGAGGGGCGGGGCGGGGCGCGAAGGGAGGGGCGGGGCGTGGGGCGAGGGCGCAGAGGGGGCGGGGCCCTGAGGGGCGGGGCGGGGGTCCTGAGGGGGCGGGGCGGGGTCCCCCAGGGGTCAGCCGCGCGCCCACCTGCCGCGCCCCGGGGACAGGCTTCAAGGCCCCGGGGGCGGCCGCTGGGGTCGAGGGCCCGAGCGCGGATCCTGCTGCTCTCGGGGCGGGGCGCTGCCGTTCTCGACGCCTCCTGCGCCCCCTTGTAGAGAAGAAAACAAGGAGTTAACACAGACTTCAGGTCACGGTGAACATTAGCCACGTAACCTGCCCAGGTCAGCGTCTGGCACCCACGGAACAAATGTTTAGCCACTGAGGGAATCGAGCGCCTGGAAATATTTACCCCGTCCTGCTTATTGACCCGGCCCCGAGATCCGGGAGCGAAGGCGTGTCCCTCGCCTTTAGGCTGCAGGTGAGGGTCAGGAGGGCGTACTGGCTTCAAACGAGGCGCTGGCCGTCGTCTCGACCCCGTTTCCTGAGGGACCGCGTGGCGCCGCCAAGCGAGCTCCGGGCTCCTCCTGGGAACTCTCCTCCCGCGAAGCTGTTTTGGAAAGGAAAGGGCTTTCCTTCTGCCCCGGCAGACTCTTCAGCCCTAGAACTGCTTTGGAATGTAAATCCGAGCTTGAGCTCTTCGACTGCTTCCCGGTTGCCTTTCCCTCTTCTGGGGCATTCGATGAACCTCTGATTGGCTAGGCGACAGTCTCCCGTGACGCCAGGGCCTGCTGGAGGCTGGGTGTCTCCAAGGTGATGGCAGTTCTCCAGGTCTCACTTCCTGCAGTCTGGTTGGGCCCAGCTCTACGAACCCTTCTTTGGTCCTGGAAATGGTGAGGAGATCTGCCTTATGTTCCTGGTCATATATGTAAGCATATAAATCAAAACCAATCCCAGTGTGCACCAAGGGGCTAACTCACTTGGGTGTTTTGCTCTAATTTATTTCTGATTTTACTTGACCCTTGCGAGCTAATACCTGGGATTCTAAAATCTAGAGTGAAACATTTTTGTTGTAAATGTCTCCTGCTGCTGCTAAGGCGCTTCAGTCGTGTCCGACTCTGTGCGACCCCATAGAGGGCAGCCCACCAGGCTCCCCCGTCCCTGGGATTCTCCAGGCAAGAACACTGGAGTGGGTTGCCATTTCCTTCTCCAATGCTTGAAAGTGAAAAGTGGAAGTGAAGTCGCTCAGTCGTGTCCAACTCTTAGCGACCCCATGGACTGCAGCCTACCAGGCTCCTCCGTCCATGGGATTTTTCCAGGCAAGAGTACTGGAGTGGGGTGCCATTACTTTCTCCAAAATATCTCCTACCTGTGACTAATACTCTCCACATGCATATCCAGGGGAACTCCTTTATATGGTGCCACTTATCAATTTCCTTAGTCATCACTACAGCTTCTGCTGACACTGTTGAAAACCTCTTGTGACATCACCAACCTAATCTCTTTCATATTATACAGTGTACAAAGCATTTCACTCTCTGAACCCTACAATCAAGCAACCTTAAAGAGAAAGTCAGTTTCAGGTTAGGCTGCTGTTGATGTCATGGCCTTCCATCAGGGCATGAGAACTAGGAAGGAATCAACAAGCAGATTTTTAACATAACTGCTACTTCTCTCTCTTTTTTTTTTTTTTTTTAATTTGCTTGTGCTATGGGATTGAGGCACCAGGGAGTACGTTCAGGACATTATGGCTGGGTAAACAGAACCAGGTTGATGGTTACTACTGAGGCAGGAGATAGAAAGACGCAAGGCTAGGCATTTACTACTAGCCTCCTGTTTACATTTTCTGAGGAAGAAGGCAGGTGGGATCGAGGCTAGATATTTACAATCAGCCTTCTGTTTGCACTTCAAAAGAGAAATAACAGGGCTTCTTTGGTGGCTCAGCGATAAAGAATCCACCTGCCAATGCAGGAGACAGGGGTTCAATCTCCCATCAGGGAAGATCCCACGTGCTGCACACTAACTAAGTCCATGTACCACAACTATTGAGCCTGTGCTCCAGTGTCTGGGAGCTGCAACTACTAAGCCCATGTGCCAGAACTACTGAAGCCCATGAGCCCTAGAGCCTGCACTTTGCAAATTGAGAAACCGGCACATCTCAACTAGAGGGTAGCCCCTGCTGCTGCCGCTGCTGCCGCCCAGTCGCTTCGGTCGTGTCCAGCTCTGTGCGACCCTATGGACTGTAGCCCGCCACGCTCCTCTGTCCCTGGAATTCTTCAGGCGAGAGTCCTGGAGTGGATTGCCATGCCCTCCTCCAGGGGCTCCTCCCAACCCGGGGATCGAACCTGGGTCTCCTGCGTTGCCAGCCGATTCTTTACCACTGAATCACCGCGGAAGTCCAGAGAGTAGCTCCAGTTCTCCAGAAAGAGAGAAAAGCATATATATATATATATATATATATATATATATATATATATTTGATTTGAAATATAAATATTTGAAACATATCAAAATATATATTTGATTTATATGCTTAACTATATATAAGAAATAACAACAGAAACAGGGTAAGTAGCCAGGCTTTGTCCCCTGTGGACACTTTAAGATAATGGCTATGGCAGGGACAAAGAGGGACTAAACCCTGTTGAGCAGAAGATCAAGAGCTGCCATCCTTGGGGTGAGGCAAGGGAGACACTGCACAACTGCAGAAAGGCTCTTTAGGGGTCAAAAGGAGGGGGCACTGTCCCATAATATGTGATGCCTAGACCCCCCAGTAGGCCTCTGGGCTGGAATCCATCTTGGAAAAATGTTGCACATGCTTGTGGGAAGGGTCCTAGGGCAGGTCAGGTGTGGAAAAGGAAGCAAGATAATTGACCAAAGGTAAACAAAGATGCAGAGCTGCCTTCTACAAATGATTTAACTGCCTCCTTAGTGTGCTCCTCCTCCTTAAGAAGACATCCACACCCTTGCTCTCCCTTATTTAAACGAACTTTCTCTGTGTGCTCTCCCAATTGTGTGTGTCTCTAATAATAAACTTTGTACCTGTTTTTACAGTTTTTGCGTCCTTGAAAAATGCATTTTTCAACGGGGCAAGAGCCAAGGAAAATTTGCTTCTAGCCTCTAGCCTTGATGATCTAGTGGGTAGGATTTCTGGTTTTCATCCGGGCTACCCAGGTTCAATTCCTGGGCAGGGAACTAAGATCTCGCTTCAAACCACCACTCACTACTGTCTCTCCAAGATCACTACCCGAAGCTTTTACCTCCTCATGTGCACATGGAGGGTGTTGTGATGGTTGCAGCCTTCTTTCTGTGTTCTGCCACTTTCTCCATGATCTCCCAAGTCCCCAGGGGTGAAAATCAACCCTGTCAATGTTAATATGGTCTGAGAGTAGGATAGAATTCACAGCTAAGTCAAGGTCAAAGAAGAGGCAGACTCCCAAAAAGAAACAAGGATAAAATTTCTGGGTACCAGGAGCAAAATCTTACCACAACTTCAATTCTAAGGACACTTTCTAAACACAAGTCATAATGCTAGGTAGAAGCAAAGAAAATAATCTTTACTTTAAATACACTTAAATGCCTGGAACTGGCAATCTATTTTAATGTAGTCTTCCTAAGCCTGAAAGCAGGAGGTATGCACTTCATTTTTACAAATATGTAATCTGAAACTAAAGAAAAATAAATAGCTTGACCTGAGTTTGAGTTATGGCTGCCTGATTCTAAAGCCTGTGTTTTTGTTACTACATGAATCTGCTCATTGAATAGGTCTCATTTATTTTATTTTAAAGGATCTGTTTGGTTCAAAGGGAGACCTCATGAAGAAGATAGGAATAGGAGTCGTCATATACTTGGCTGCCACAGGGTCCTGCTGTTGTTTCTATACTTGTTCAAGAATGCTAGTATTATCTGTGAAGTTGCTCATTCGTGTCTGACTCTTTGCAACCCCATGGACTATACAGTCCACGGAATTCTTCAGGCCAGAATACTGGAGTTGGGTAGCCTTTCCCTTCCCCAAGGGATCTTCCCAACCCAGGGATCAAACGCACATTACAGGCAGATTCTTCACCAGCTAAGCCACAAGGAAAGCCCAAGAATACTGGAGTGGGTAACCTATCCCTTCTCCAGTGGATCTTCCCTACCCAGGAATTGAACCAAGGTCTCCTGCATTGAAGGTGGATTCTTTACCAACTGAGCTATATTATCTGTACTAGAACAATACTCTAGGTGCCATCTGCCAATGCAGGAGATGCAGGTTTGTTCCCTGGGTCAGGAAAATCTCCTAGAGGAGGAAATGGCAACCCACTTCAGTATTCTTGCCTGGAAAATTCCATGGACAAAGGAGCCTGGTGGGATGCAGTTCATGGAGTCGCAAAGAATTGGACATGACTGAGCAACTGAGCACGCATACATGCTCTAAGTACATCACATACATTCTCTCATTTAAACTGTTTTACAGACTAGAAAAACCACAGTCACCTTGCTAGTAAAGGACTCTCTGATTTCAAAAGCAGAAACTTTATTCTATGTACTGTCATGGATAAAGCCTAGATGGTACGTAGTATCATTTACTTTTTAAAAGATGGGTTCTAGGGGATGGTACCTGGAGAATAAGGTCATGGCAAATACATGTGTGGAAACAAAGCTGATCCATCATTAGGTTTTAGGCAGTTAAGAGTCTTTTTCACCCTCTCGATTGACTCTGTTCTTACCAGTAAAGTTTTTAGGTTATCAGATATGGACATGCCCTTATAAATCACATAATCCCTACCCCGTCATTTTATAGATGAAAAAAATGGACAGCCAGAGATGGGAAGTGACCAGCCCAAGGCCATTCTGCTCCAGCTAGGAGATTGTAACAAAATAGCCTTCCCCGGAGTCCCAAACTCTTCTGCTACAGGCACCATTTTTCTGTTTTAATATTTAAACTAAAAATTGTGTTTCCCCAACCCTCCCCACAGTATTTTCTCTAGACTGCTCTTTATCCTTCTCTTTATCTAACGGGTTCAGTTCCAAACACCTCCAATGTCCTCACTTGCTGTCCCAGTATGGACCGCCATTTGATGGTCATTTCCATAGCTATTTGATCATCAGATCTGAGCCAGTTAACAGTCACGTCCTCTTTTCCCTCTCTGCTATGCGATGCCATCCCAGCCACCCTTCCCCCCTCACCTTTCAAGGCACCTCCCTGTCATATCCTCCTTTTTCTGGCTGCTTCTTCTCATGAGCTTCATCTGGCTCTGCCTTCCTCCCTACCTGCTAAACCTGTCAGCCTTCCCACAGTTCTGTAATCTGCCTCTTCTTCTTTAACCATTTCCCTCAGGATGCCTTCTCCTTGTCCCTTCTCCATGAAACCTTTCCTGACCAAGAGAACTGAGTCCTCCTTTCCTGTCTTACAGATTTCTTTCTTGGAGCTCACAACACTGTACTGCTTCTTTGTTTACAAGTATGTTCCCCACTCCTAGATATAAGCCCCTCAATGGACTAGAATCTGATTTGTTAGATTTGGTATCCAGACATTTTAAAGGCCTTGCTGTTGTTGTTCAGCTACTTTAACCAACTCAGTTCAGTTCAGCTCAGTTCAGTTGCTCAGTCGTGTCCAACCCTTTGCAACCCCATGAACTGCAGCACCAGGCCTCCCTGTCCATCACCAGTTCCTGGAGTTTACTCATGTCCATTGAGTCAGTGATGCTATCCAACCATCTCATACTCTGTCATCCCCTTCCCCTCCTGCCTTCAATCTTTCCCAGCATCAGGGCCTTTCCCAATGAGTCAGTTCTTCACATCAGAAAGTATTGGAGTTTCAGCTTCAGCACCAATCCTTCCAATGAATATTCAGTACTGATGTCCTTTAAGATGGACTGGTTTGATCTCCTTGCAGTCCAAGGGACTCTTGGAGAGTTGGAGATTCTTCTCCAACACCACAGTGCAAATCATCAGTTCTTCAGAGCTCAGCTTTCTTTATGGTCCAACTCTCATATCCATACATGACTACTGGAAAAACCATAGCTTTAACTAGATATACCTTTGTCAGGAAAATAATGTCTCTGCTTTTTAATATGCTGTCTAGGTTGGTCATAGCTTGTCTTCTAAGGAGCAAGAGTCTTTTAATTTCATGGCTGCAGTCACCATCTGCAAGAAAATAAAGTCTCTCACTGTTTCCATTGTTTCCCCATCTATTTGCCATGAAGTGATGGGACTGGATACCATGATCTTCATTTTTTGAATGATGAGTTTTAAGCCAACTTTTTCACTCTCCTCTTTTACTTTCATCAAGAGGTTCTTTAGTTCCTCTTCACTTTTCTGCCATAAGGGTGGTGTCATCTGCATATCCGAGATTAGGGATATTTCTCCCTGAAACCTTGATTCTAGCTGTGCTTCATCCAATCTGGCATTTCACATGATGTACTCTGCATTCAAGTTAAATAAGCAAGGTGACAATATACAAAGCCTTGACGTACTCCTTTCCTAATTTGGAACCAATCCATTGTTCCCATATCCAGTTCTAACTGTTGCTTTTTGACCTGCATACAGATTTCTCAGGAGGCAGGTAATGTCGTCTGGTATTTCCATCTCTTTAAGGATTTTCCCATCTAGCTCTGATGTTAATAGAGCTAGAATTATACTCATCCCTTTCCTCCACCATGTTAATATTCTGCCTGACTTTCTTGTTTTGATGAAGGTAGTTATTGATATGTTGGAATCACCTGTGGTGGTGGCTTTTTGGCTAAGTCATGTGCGACTCCTGTGACCCCATATACTGTATCCTGCTAGGCTCCTCTGTTTGTGGGAATTCTCCAGGCAAGAATACTGGAATTAGTTGCCATTTCTTTCTCCAGGAGATCTTCCTAACCCAGCAATCAAACCCACTTCTCCTGCATTGCAGGCAGATTCTTTACCAACTGAGCTACCAGCTACTGTAAAGAATAATGATACTTAGGTCCCAACCTCAGAGATTCTGATTTAATGAACCTGAATGCCTCAAGGATATCAAGATTTTTAAAGGTCCCCAGATTGGCTTGTACCATACTTTGAATAACAGATTGGAAATCCCATGCCTTCCTAAATAAAAAATCTTGAAGTTATTCTCAATTTTTTTCCTTCAGTCAGTTTCAGATTCCTTTTGATCTTGGCAAGGCAGCGGTGAACAGTGGCATGATGTGAAATCTTAATTCCCTGCTGGGAATTGAACCTGAATAGCCTGGATGAAAACCAGGAGTCCTAGAGACCAGACCAGCAAAAGCCAGAGGCTAGAAGCTCTTTTTCCCTAGATCTTTGCCCTCAGTGAAAAATGCATTTATCATGGGGGCAGAAACAGTAAATGCAGGTACAGAGTTTATTAGAGACACAGCACAACAAGTGGGAGAACACACAGAGGAACAGATTGTTAAGACAGAAGTAAGGCAGATATGCACATCCAGAAAGGGTGTGGGTGTCCCTCTTAGGAGGTGCATGAATAGTGGTGATTAAGTCATTTAAATAGGATGGTTCTTCCCATCTTTGTTTACCTTTAGCCAATTATCTGGTGTCTTTTCCCACACATCATCTACCCTGGGACCTTACCCTGGGTGTGCACGGACCCGTCGGTCAAGATGGATCTTGAAGTGAAGGCTTTCGGGAGAAGCAAGACACATTATGGCCTGATGTCATCCCCTGACTTTTGACCCATGAGGAGCCTTTCTGTGCATGACTGGTGTCCTGGTCCCAAAAAGGGGGTGGGGGGTGGGATGCAGGGATTCCTTAATCCTACACTCACACAGTGTATTGCCCCCTCTTTGTCCTTGCCATGACTTTACCTTAAAGGTGTTTACAAGAGACAAACACTGGCTATTTACCCCGCTTCTGTGTTTCCATTGCAGAGGGCAGACAGGAGGCTGACTGTAAATGCCTTAACTGGGGCCCACCTTTTTCTTGTCTCAGGAAATGCTAACAGTTCTAGGCACCCAGCCCGAAGCCCACTTCTCTGTGCCTCATGACATGCAAACAGTAGTAATGTTGGCCAGTTTTAAACAGAGGCCACTTGTAAATGTCTAACCTGGAGACCATCGGTCTCTGGCCTCATTTTGCGTCCTTTTTCCATCTCCTTGCCCTTTCTTTCTCTATGAATACTGCTCAATCCAGCAGTTCTTTAGTACTATAAGACTTAATATTCTTTAGGATGAACTTGGACTGAAGCTTGGGTTCTCTCAAACATAACCAAGACCCTCTGCATCTAAAGACATATTACTACTAATTATCTTTAAAAATAAATTTTCACCCAATAATTGTTGCCCATTATTTTTGGAAGCTATATGTACAAAGACATATGTTGACTCTATTTCCACAGTTATTTTTTAATATCAAAATCTTAGCAACTTTTTATTCTGGAAATTAACTTCCAAGCTCAGTCTTTTCTCTCCTCCTGCTCTTGGGCTTTCCGCTGATACCCAAGATGAGAGGGGGCAGGAAGAGAAAGAGTGATGGCAGCTAGCACCGGTTGATGTGCTACTGTGCCAAACACTTGAGAACATGCTTCGGTATCTCTAATACTAAAAATAATTATAAATTAAGAATCATCATTCCCATTTTACTAACTGACTTGTCTGAAGTCACTCAGAATTGGGAGATGGATTTGAGTTTGTCTCACTCCAAAGCTTAGGCCCTTTTCCATTTCGTCACACTGCACCCAGAGCCAGGTTCCAATCAATCACTTTTTTTTTTTTCATTTATTTTTATTAGTTGGAGGCTAATTACTTTACAATACTGTAGTGGTTTTTGCCATACATTGACATGAATCAGCCAGGGATTTACATGTGTTCCCCATCCTGAACCCCCCTCCTTCCTCCCTCCCCATCCCATCCCTCTGGGTCATCCCAGTGCACCAGCCGCGAGCACTTGTCTCATGCATCCAACCTGGACTGGCGATCTATTTCACACTTGATAATATACATGTTTCAATGCTGTTCTCTCAGATCATCCCACCCTCGTCTTCTCCCATAGAGTCCAAAATTCTGTTCTATACATCTGTGTCTCTTTTTCTGTCTTGCATATAGGGTTATCGTTACCATCTTTCTAAATTCCATAGATATGTGTTACTGTATTGGTCTTTATCTTTCTGGCTTACTTCACTCTGTAAAATGGGCTCTAGTTTTATCCATCTCATTAGGACTGATTCAAATGAATACTTTTTAGTGGCTGAGTAATATTCCATTGTGTATATGTACCATAGCTTCCTTATCCATTCATCTGCTGATGGGCATCTAGGTTGCTTCCATGTCCTGGCTATTATAAACAGTATAAACAGTGCTGTGATGAACATTGGGGTACATGTGTCTCTTTCAGATCTGGTTTCCTTGGTGTGTATGCCCAGGAGTGGGATTGCTGGGTCATATGGCAGTTCTATTTTCAGTTTTTCAAGGAATCTCCACACTGTTCTCCATAGTGACTGTACTAGTTTGCATACCCACCAACAGTGTAAGAGGTTTCCCTATTCTCCACACCCTCTCCAGCATTTATTGCTTGTAGACTTTTGGATAGCGGCCATCCTGACTGGCGTGTAATGGTACCTCACTGAGGTTTTGATTTGTATTTCTCTGATAATGAGTGATGTTGAGCATCTTTTCATGTGTTTGTTAGCCATCTGTATGTCTTCTTTGGAGAAATGTCTGTTTAGATCTTTGGCCCATTTTTTGATTGGGTCATCTATTTTTCTGGAATTGAGCTGCAGGAGTTGCTTGTATATTTTTGAGATTAATCCTTTGTCTGTTTCTTCATTTGCTATTATTTTCTCCCATTCTGAAGGCTGTCTTTTCACCTTGCTTATAGTTTCCTTTGTAGTGCAAAAGCTTTTAAGTTTCATTAGGTCCCATTTGTTTAGTTTTGCTTTTATTTCCAATATTCTGGGAGGTGGGTCATAGAGGATCCTGCTGTGGTTTATGTCAGAGAGTGTCTTGCCTATGTTCTCCTCTAGGAGTTTTATAGTTTCTGGTCTTACATTTAGATCTTTAATCCATTTTGAGTTTATTTTTGTGTATGGTGTTAGAAAGTGTTCTAGTTTCATTCTTTTACAATCAATCACTTCTTCACTGATCTTGGGAAGTACCTGTGAAACTGAGCAAGACTCTGCAGGGCCCTCCCAGGTACAAAAACCCTTTCATGTCCCCCATTCTTGTCTGTAGAAAAAGATTCAGTCTCCTAGGCCTTCTCTGTGTTTCAAAGAGCAGGGGTAAGATGGTAACAATTAGAGAAGTGAAGGAATGTAGAAAATGAAAAGGGAAAACCAGTCAATCAAGAAAAGTAATGATAGCTGGAACAACAATTCGGCAATAAAACAGCGTCCTAGTTTCTCCTCAAGGGGGATACACACAACACTCTGAACTGTATCTTTGAGTGGTTCCACGGAAACTAAGACCCCCACCCACACACACCCAGATGGAGGGTGATGACTACAGCTGACAATAACAGGTAGACCCCAGACTGGTTTGAACCAGAAGGATGATGAAGAAACCTCCTGATGTTCTTGAAACACTGCCCTGTTACCTCACCACCAGCCAATCAGAAGAAAGTTCACAAGCTAATGATGCAACCTGCAACCTGCACCTCAAATGAGGTGAGGTGTTTGTTTTTAAAAGACCTTCCCTGAAAGCCATTGAGGAGTTCAGGTCTTTTGAGCACTAGCTGCTCTTTTCCTTTACTTTGTTTGGTGCCTTGCAAAAAACACTGTACTTTGCTTCTCCACAACCCAGTGTCATTAGACTGGCTTTGCTGTGCATCTGGTGAGTGGACTCAAGTTTGGTTTGGTAACACCTGCAGCATCTAGTCCAGCACTCCTCATCCAGCAGTGCTAAGTAGAAATTTGTTGAATGATTTCAAACCCTGACTTTTCTACCATAGTTGATCTTTAAACCACAAAAATGCTCTCGTTAGCTACCTTCATACTTATAATTAAGGAGTGCCACTGACATCTGGCACTGTGTGCAGGTCAAGAAACAACAGTTAGAACTGGACATGGAACAACAGACTGGTTCCGAATCAGGAAAGGAGTATGTCAAGGCTGTATATTGTCACCCTGCTTATTTAACTTACATGCAGAGTACATCATGAAAAACACTGGGCTGGAAGAAGCACAAGCTGGAATCAGGATTTCTGGGAGAAACATCAATAACCTCAGATATGCAGAAGATACCACCCTTACGACAGAAAGTGAAGAAGAACTAAAGAGTCTCTTGATGAAAGTGAAAGAGGAGAGTGAAAAAGTTGGCTTAAAGCTCAACATTCAGAAAACTAAGATCATGGCATCCAGTCCCATGGATGGGCTCCAAAATCACTGCAGATGGTGACTGCAGCCATGAGATTAAAAGACGCTTGCTCCTTGGAAGAAAAGCTATGACCAACGTAGATAGCGTATTAAAAAGCAGAGACATTACTTTACCAACAAAGGTCTGTCTACTCAAAGCTATGGTTTTTCCAGTAGTCATGTATGGATGTGAGAGTTGGACCATAAAGAAAGCTGACCGCTGAAGAATTGATGCTTTTGAACGGTGGTGTTGAAGAAGACTCTTGAGAGTCCCTTGGACTGCAAGGAGATCCAACCAGTCCATCCTAAAGGACATCAGTCCTGAATATTCATTGGAAGGACTGATGCTGAAGCTGAAACTTCAATACTTTGGTAACCTGATGTGAAGAACTGACTCATTTGAAAAGACCGTAATACTGGAAAAGATTGAAGGCAGGAGGAGAAGGGGATGACAAAGGATCAGATGACTGGATGGCATCACTGACTAGATGGACATGAATTTGAGTGAGCTCTGGGAGTTGGTGATGGACAGGGAAGCCTGGCGTGCTGCAGTCCATGGGGTCACAAACAGTTGAATACAACTGAGTGACTGAACTGAACTGAACTGAACTGATATCTGGGACTAAACAGCAGTTGTTAGCTAAATTTTTTTCATCTCAAAGGATTCCAATAAGGTTTTAAACCAAAGTTTTATCTGAAAAACAAACCAAAGGAATGAATATTTTCATAACCTAAGTCAACTTGCTTTTGGTGGCTTTCATAACCTCAACAGTTCACACTTATTTGGAGTTTGCAATTTAATTCCTGGGTGTTCTGTTGGAAATCTAGCTCAGATTTGCAAATCAGATCACCTAGTTTCAAATCCCAGATCTCAAATGATAAAAATAATTCCAATTTTATAAGGTTGTTTTGAAAAATGAGATGATATATATATAGCACTTAGAATGGTGCTCAGAATATACTAAAGCTCAGTAAATATTAGCTAGTTTATTAATCTACTAGGTGGACTGAAATGTCTACTATTAGAAAAATGCTCTTGAGGTTTGGCAAGGTCTCTCTAAAAGTCACTAGTTAAATATGCAAGTGTCACATATCTAAGAAAATAATGTCCTGTTAGCAACCACCTGGTAGCTCAGCAGTAAAGAATCCACCTGCAATGCAGGAAACACGGGAGATGTGGGTTCAATCCCTGGGTTGGGAAGTTCCCCTGGAGGACGGCATGGCAAGTCACTCCACTTCTTGTCTGGAAAATCCCGTGGACAGAGGAGCCTGGTGGGTTATGGCCCATGGGATCATACACAAAGTCGGACATGACTGAAGCAGCTGAGCACAGTATTATAGCAGTCACACATTTAGCTTCTGTTGGCATGCTGTGATTTATGTGTGATTTCTCGATCAATTTACTGAAAAAGTCTTGTGCAAACAGGGATCAAAACACCCAAGCGACTCAGAACTAGTGTTTCAGGCTGGAGTGGGGAAAAGAGCCGGCTAGGAGGGTGCTCCAGGGACGTTCATTCTCCAGGAGAGCCTTGAGAGAGAAGGTGGACTGCAAAGAAAGCAGGGACGTTAATTTAGATGTTAAACTTGGTTCAAATGCCAGTGCTGCCATTCACTAACTGTGACCTTTGATAGGCAAATTGTTCTTTCAGAACATGTTTCCTTATCTATAACAGCAGAACCAATTCCGTATTGTCAGTGTGTCTCACGATTAAATGACACAACATTCGAACAACTGAAACAAATGCCTTGGCCTATTGCTGGTGCTCTGAATTGTTAAAGCCCACAGCTTAAAGTAGGCTTCTATTCCTTACTTTCTGCAACAACATTTTGGTTATGCCCTTTATGATGCTGATTATAATCCAAAGTTGTTTTGTATGATTATTATTTTTACTTATTGCCTGTTTGCTAAAGTTAATATCACCGCTTTCAAACTGCAAGACATGCCCTTTTGTTATTCTACCTTGCATTGCAGGGAAGACTCACCATGCAGTTTCTGATAGCCTCTAAAAACACACCTACCCAAAGAGATTCGTTTTTGCTCCCCCACATTATGAACTCAGGCTCAGCTGTTCTCCGCCTGAAAGGCAATACTCAAGAGACAAGTGCTGGAGGGAACAGAAAGTTTGCTTTATTCAGTGAGTCAGTTCAGTCACTCAGTCTTGTCTGACTCTTTGCGACCCCATGGACTGCAGCATGCCAGGCTTCCCTGTCCAGCACCAACTCCTGGAGCTTGCTCAAACTTGTGTCCCTAGAGTCAGTGATGCCATCCAACCATCTCATCCTCTGTCATCCTCTTCTCCTCCTGTCTTCAATCTTCCCCAGCATCAGGGTCTTTTCCAATGAGTCAGTTCTTCCCATCAGATGGCCAAAGTATTGAAGTTTCAGTTTCAGAATCAGTCCTTCCAATGAATATTCAGGATTGATTTCCTGTAAGATTGACTGGTTGGATCTCACTGCAGTCCAAGTGACTTTCAAGAGTCTTCTCCAACACCACAGTTCAAAAGCATCAATTCTTCAGCACTCAGCTTTTTTATAGTCCAACTCTCACATCCATACATGACTACTGAAAAACCATAGCTTTATCTAGACGAACCTTTGTTGGCAAAGTAATGTCTCTGCTTTTTAATATGCTGTCTATGTTGGTCATAGCTGTTCTTCCAAGGAGCAAGCGTCTTTAAATCTCATGGCTGCAGTCACCATCTGCAGTGATTTTGGAGCCCAAGAGAATAAAGCCTGTCACTGTTTCCATTGTTTCTCCATCTATTTGCCATGAAGTGATGGAACTGGATGCTGTGATCTTCATTTTTTGAATGTTGAGTTTTAAGCCAGCTTTTTCAGTCTCCTCTTTCACTTTCATCAAGAGGCTCTTCAGTTCCTCTTCTCTTCCTGCCATAAGGGTGGTGTCATCTGCATATCAGAGGTTGTTGCTTTATTCAGGAGACCGGCATTCTGGGGAGATGGTGGACTCATGTCCAAAACCCAATTTCAAAGACTGATTGAATGAAAGTTAATAAAGGAGAACTATTGAGGGAGGAAGTCAGAATCTGTTATCTTCCATTGTGTGCAGACTTTCTCTGGATTGCTTGGTGGGAGGTAACAGGGTGGTGCTGCAGGAGTCTGGTGTTCAGCCAGAAGCCATCCTCCTCTACCTGGGTGGGGGCCTTAATTCCTACAGAAGAACTCAAAGGTTGTCATGCCCATTCCCTGAGGTGGAGTGGGGACCCTGACCGGAGGTTGCACCATTGTTTCTTGACTGTTCCTCCTCTGTTTCTTCATTCTCTCCCTTCCCTGATAAGCAACTGTTTGGAGCTGCCCTTTGGAACTTGGTGCTTCCCTGGTGGTTCAGAGAGTAAAGCGTCCGTGTAATGCGGGAGACCTGGGTTCGATCCCTCGGTTGGGAAGATCCCTTGGAGAAGGAAATGGAAACCCACTCTGGTACTCTTGCCTGGAAAATCCCATGGACGGAGAAGCAAGCCTATGGTAGTAAGTCTATGGTAGACTATAGTCTGTGGGGTCGCAAAGAGTCGGACACGACTGAGTGACTTCACTTCACCCACTTTGGAACTCAGGGAAGCCCAAGGAGGCTGCTGCTGCTGCTGCTAAGTCGCTTCAGTCATGTCCGACTGTGCGACCCCATAGACGGCAGCCCACCAGGCTCCCGTCCCTGGGATTCTGCAGGCAAGAACACTGGAGTGGGTTGCCATTTCCTTCTGCAATGCATGAAAGTGAAAAGTGAAAGTGAAGTTGCTTGGTGGTGTCCAACTCTTCGCGACCCCATGGACTGCAGCCTACCAGGCTCCTCCATCCCTGGGATTTTCCAGGCAAGAGTACTGGAGTGGGGTGCCATTGCCTTCTCCGAAAGAGGCTGAATGAAGCCTGTTTCCTACAAACAAGAAATGTAGGAGTAGCCTCTTAATGTCCTGCTGCATTTCACCCACCTCCTCATCTCTCCTTCATCCTTCAACCTACTTTAACCTAGCTGTAAAGTCCCTTTTATTTGTTTATTTATTTTTAATTAATTTATTTGTTATTCTTTGCCTTTTCTTACTGTTGATGAGGTTCTTGAGGCAAGAACACTGCAGCGGTTTGCCTTTCCTTCCTCCTGGTTGCTTTTGCCTGTGCAGGGTCTTCGTTGATGCGCGTGGGCCTTCTCTAGCGGCTGCAAGTGGGGCTACTCTAATTGCAGTGCCGGGTTTCTCATTGCTGTGGCTTCACTCATCACAGAGCACAGGCTGTCAGCGCGTTAGCTTCAGCAGTTGTGGCCTGTGGAGTCAGTAGTTGTAGTGTGTGGGCGTGGTTGCCCCGAGGCATGTGAAATCTTCCCAGATCAAGGATCACACCCGTGTCTCCTGCACTGGCAGGTGGAGTCTTCACCACTGGGCCCTCAGAAAGATCTGGTCTTGCCAATGCTAAGATCCAATAGATTTTTGTTTGTTGCTGTTTCTGCTGCACCATGTGGGATCTTAGTTCCTAGACCAGGGATTGAACCCATGACTCTTGCATTGGAAGCATGGAGTCTTAACTGCTAGACCACCAGGGAAGTCCCTGGTCTTGCCAGTACTAAGGACAGTCCTATTGATTCATCTTACTTTTCTTCCTAATGCCGTTTGTCACAGTTGACCTCTGCCTGCTTATTGAACACATTTCTCCTCTCATGTCTTGTGATGAGAGGGTACACTCTCCTCTGCTTCCTCATTTCTGTACGGTGCTGATCTAAGCCTCTCTCTGCCCCGGCCTCCCTTTATCCTACTACTTTGCTTTATTGTCTTCACAGCATTTACCACTATTTGAAATGGTCTGATTTCATGATTCGTTTGCATGTTTATAGTTATCTCCCCCTCATCTGGCTCAGTGAGGGCAGAGGAAGGTCTGTTTGTTCATTGCCACTTTGCTCCATGACTGTGGCATTGCTAGTACGTTCCATGGTTCATTGAAGGTTAGACTGTTGTAAGATGCCCTATTATTTCAGGAACTGTTAATAAGATAAAAGGTTTCCAATTAAACTATGACCTACTGCTTCCTGGTCACTTAGAATTTTTATTTTATATTTGTTTAAATAACCTTTTGGGATATAATAGTCCTGGATTTTTTTTTTGCATATATGACTCCTGTTCATATATGAGCAGAAAAATGGAAGCAAACATATAACAGAAAAATTTTCCCATACATGATTCATCTTTTCTGGCTCATTCCTGACTCAGAGATGTCACTGTGTCGATGTGTTTTCCACACCGTGTCATACTTTGTGGTGATTCAGCATTCCTCAGACTGCTCCCCTGTTTCCTCCTGGTATTTTGTCCTAGACTGTTGACAGCCATTTTGCAAGTTTTGCTGGTGGTACTTTCTTTATGTTACCAGAAAGTATCAGTGAAATGTTTCTCAAGCAACAAGGAAGATTGTCTTTTTTCTTCCCAAATGGTCCTCAAATAGACTTGGGGAGGGATGGCCGAAACATGCAGTGGTTACTGTTGTCTCATGAGCCACAAACAAGAGCAAGCAGACTGTACATGTCCAGGGAGTGACAACTCTAGCCACATCTCTGCTGCTGCCTGGTGACAAATTATAACACACCACAGGTTGCCAAATGCATCAGGAATGATAAAACATAGAAAATGATAAAATATGAAAAAAAGAGTATTTTAGAATTGTTGAAATTCCTTAGTAAATACTTTATAGATATTCAGTGAGTGAATAAACGAATGGAACCCATGTTGCTGCTGTGTAAGGCAACTAAAGTCTAAAATAAATCACCTAAAAAAGAAATATCACCTATGAAAGAAATTCCATGTTTTTAAGGATTAGTTCATCAGCCTTTAAATTCTGAAACCAGCAAGGAATTCTTGATGAGGACTATAATTCTATCTAGAGCAGGTTTTTCGATGGAGAATGCATTTTTTCACTTACTGTTTAATTTATCATTTATTTTATCTTAGAAGCGCACTTTAAATTATCTGCTTTTAAAAAGGTGTAAGTATTACATTTTCAATAGGATGTCCTGGGTTTCTGCTTACGGAAAATAGAAAATATTTCATTTTTTTGGTAACCATGAGAGGGCAGCCTTGTTTTACTTTTCCGATTCCCCCGCAGGCCTAGCTGCGTTGCCACATTCTGGCAGAATGACTCCTGGCAGCCAGAGGAGAGTTCCAGGAAGGGCAGGCGCTGTTTTCCAGGGTGCTTTTCTGCTAAAGGCTCGCTGCTCTGCGGGGAGTCACATGGATGCTGCTCTTGCTTTTCATCCTGGGCTCTCACGTTGGCAGTAAAACCTGATGTTCTTTAGCAGGGAGATGGTTGTTTGGGGATTGACATGTATCACTAATGAGGTGGCTGCAGAAAGGAATTGGTTTCATAAAAGCCATGTCTGGGATTTGAACCTCTGGATGGCAGATATATACCTAACAGTTGTGCAAGCTTCGAAATACAGTAGCGGCTGCCTGGAGAGGCTACACTAAGAAAGGTTGAAGGTGGGTCTAGCAATTGGCGTAGATGGTCAGGGATAATAGAAGATAAAGCCTTCTGTTTTATATCCTTATTAGATCATTTATTCATTAATTATTGAATTTTATTGTACGGAGGTACAATATGAACTTCCACCTATTCAATTTTATATACAGTGGTGCAATATGAACTTCCAAGTTACTGAGAGAGACTGTCTAGTAAAAGATAGTTGCAATTCTGTCCAGTGGCGAGTACAGAATGGGAACAACCTTTGTATGGAAGGTTGGGTACCGGCATGGATTAAAGATCTGGCTCCTATGCTTCCCAGACCTTTAATCCATGTCAGCACCCAACCTTCCATACAATGTTTGTTCCCATTCTGTACTCACCACAAATACTGCAATGACCAGGAGAGCGACAAAGCTTTGGTTAAGTCTGGTTCTCACAAAATCTGCACCTGATTCCTTTATAGGGAGAACTTCTACTTGAAGGGTTTTTTCATCTCTGGAGGGGGGCTAGCACTTACAAAGTTGTGTCCAGATTCCTTTACAGTTAAAGTTCTGTCAGCTTTACTAACTGAGCCCTGAAAGCTTATGGCACCATTCACTTGTTTATTCTACAAACATGTATTAGGGTCCCTCTTTTGCCAGCACTCTGCTAAGAATTAGTCGTATATGAAGGAGATAAAATCCAATCTGTGTACTCCAAGTACCCACAATCAAATAAGGAAGAACTCATAACTTAATGGGCAAAGTTAATATTTTGTGCAGATTGACAGAAAATTCACTTTTCATCAAGTCCTTGAGTCTAGGGATCACAGTTTTTCCTCACTGGCTTTTAAAAAGAATCAGACAAGCTCCAAAATGGTAGAAATTATATTATTTCATTATTAGCCTTAACCTCATGTTATAAGGTGAATATCCTACCAAGTTCCTTACAAAAACATAAAAACACCAAATTACTTTCCAGAGTTAAACAGAAATGCTTTTCAGATCATGTACCATTTTGATATTTCATGTCAGAGGTTCTCAACCTGATTGGAAATCCATTCTAATTTATGGAGAAAAAAGAGTTATTTAAGAGATAGTGTGGGATCAATATCACTTTTAAGTGAAGTTATTTATATTTCACCCTCAGAAAAGTCATCTATATAATTTGAATGTATGCATATTTATTTGATCAGTAACGTGCATACAGATCCAAATGCTTCAACTCTGGCACTTTCTCCTGAGGCTTTTACGCTCAGAATACCTGCTCTACTCCTGAGCCCTTCCTAAGAAAACCGACATAAAACCCTTTTTCAGAGCACTTCCTTGCTTGGCTGTGTTCTAAATCAGGGATCAGCAGACACTTTCTGTAAAAGGCCAGATAGTAAATATTTCAGGCTTTGTGGGCAACTGCTAAACTCTGCCTGCAAGAGCAGCCACAGATAATACACAAGCGAATCAAAGCACAAAAGCAGCTGGCAGGCCAGATTTGGGCTGTGGGCCATGCTTTGAAGATTTCTGTTCTAAGTCATCTGACACCACCGTTTTAGCTGATTGGATCAGGAGAGGGAACAGAAGTGAGGATAGCAAATCTATTAGCCAGTCTCCAGGTAGTCAGCAGCCTTAGGAAGGACCTGGTATGAGACTTGGTATCAAGTAGTGTCTCTTGTTAGATTGCTTGCTAGCTAGCTAGCTAAGGCAATCATTAGCAGGATCAGCTATGGCAGGAGCCCAGAGTGGTCAGAAACTATTAGTAAACTAAGGTCAAAAGATAGAAAAATGATATCCAAATAGAGAGTGAAGTGTTGGGTTAATAGTATCAGCAGTAGAGAATCTGAGAGGATTACCATTGACAAGGTTTGTCAAACTTTTGATGCTAATGAATCTTGCGAATTGTGTGTCCTAAAAAAACTCACATTAAAAAAAAAAATGTGGTTTTTAAACCACATTCCAGCTTCAGTCCAGCCATTCCTGGGTTTCTGGGAGATTTCTGTTGTTTTTAATTCCACATGTAACCTCACAGTTGATTTCCCATTGCTACAGGTAACAGCCAAGAATCTCTATTTCTGATAGTTCTGAAGAGCCTAATACTCTCCTCTGCCTGCAGGTTGAGAGTCAGAGTTGTACATGAAATATTCATCAGTGAATATTGACTATGTGAGGAGATTTTCTTTGTTAATCATTCATCTTAGGCTTTGTGTCTAGTCTTTGAATGGATTGAGTGTGTCTAAGTGAAGCTTCCCTTGAAAAGGCACAGACATTTTCTCTGGGGCCTTTGACGAGGAACAAGGCCCTTCCGGGCTGCTCAGTGAGGCATTCGAGCTCCAGATGGTGAAAACTGTTCTATGACAAGTCTAGTTTATCCCAGTTCTATTGAGGATCTCGGGGAAATCTTTTCATATTCTCATCTGAGTGCAGTGAAGGATTTTGGGTTGCATGGGAACAGGTTTAAAGGAAGGTTACATTATTTATCAATATGCTTTCATGTCAGTTATCCCTGGCCAGAGATGAGTCCTTCACATCACTCTTAACAGCCCCTGGAATTTAATTCAAGCTTTGTCATTTTTGACAGTGTTTTATGGTCCCCTTCTCTGACTGCCAATCTTAAAATAACAGATTTTGGAAGAAAATTTTTGTCCTTTTCTTCCACAGTATGGGAAAGAAGTTGCAATTTTGCAACTATTCAGGGTAGAAAGATTTTTTTTTTTTTTTTTGAAGGACTGAGTTCTTGGATTTGTGAGTATATCTCCTTTCACAGCTATGCTGAAGGATATTTCTCTGATTTATTCTTATTTATTATTAAAAAATTTTAGCCAATCACCAAACTGCATGGTGGCTGAGCTGGTAAAGTGCCCGCAATGCGGGAGCCCCGGGTTCGATCCCTAGGTTAGGAAGATCCCCTGGAGAAGGAAATGGCAACCCACTCCGGTACTCTTGACTAGAAAATTCCATGGATGGAGGAGCCTGGTGGGCTACAGTCCATGGGGTCGCAAAGAGTCAGACACGACTGAGCGACTTCACTTTCTTTCACTTTGTTTCTACTTCTGGAAACTATTTCTTATATGTCTAGAAGTACACTGAAGTTATTAATATGAATTTCTGAGCATTCCCTCTTAAGAGCAGTGAACACAGATATTGCTGTCATCATTCTGGTAGGGACTAAATTGAATTAATAGCATAGCTAAGATTTGAAAACTTGCCACGTGCTGTGCACTGAGGCACAGAGTATTGTTTGCTTGCCCTAGGGCTCACAGTAAGCGGTAGGTACTTTTGATTCCAGTATGAAACCACTGTTCTGTCCTGCTCCGACAGCTCTGTGCCATGACTGCAGCTTCCAGAAAACGCACAGGCCATGGAGAGCTGAAGAAGAAAACCCAGGCGTGAGCAACAAGGTGTTTGATCCTTCTAAAGTTCCAGTTCTCTTTAAGCAAGAGAAATAGACTTTCCTGGGTTGAATTTTAAGTAGCAAGTCAGACAGTCAAGTCAATGTATTGATACCTTCTATCAGGCACTTTCACAATGAAGTTATAGGTCAGAAAGAGGCAGTTCAGGGACTAGCGGGTGTGGAGATGGACAGAAGCCTGTGGTATACTCTTGTTTTACAAGAAGCTTGTCTTTTCTTTATAGAAAGCTATGTTCCATGCTGCTCACATAGCTGTTTCCTGCCCTAATTAATTTTTGAGCTCTCTGTAGGATTTTAATTACAGACCTATTAATTCATGGGAAAGTCGACAGATGTTGTAGGATGGTCATAGCAAATGAATAGACAGGTGCTGAATGGAAAGTCTTGAAGACTCTTCAGTAATTGACTCACAGACAAGTTACTACTTGGAACTAAGAAGCACAACCAGGAAGATGTTTAGTTACCTGGAACACATTTTTAGAAGGAAAGAAACTGAGGTTGAAAGCAGAGATCCCAGTGTGGACTTGCACTTTTCATTGGAATGAGGAGGGTGAGGTGAGGTTCCTATAAAGAGAAGGAATGAGTTTGATATCGGGTTGGGTCACTGGAAAGACTCCAGCAGAGTCCCTTGGGAAGATATAAACAAAATGGAGACAAAAGAGGGTAAACTGATGCCTTATTTTTAGCAGTTTGCCCTCCAAACTCAATGCAAAACTCTAGAGAGTGCAAAACTATAGAAAATTCCCTTTTTGCCTCAGTTAAGAGCCTAGAATCAAAGCATGGAGACTGGCCAAAATGTTTTTCCGTCAAGTCCACTTCTGATTTCAGAACTTTGTCCCATTGTCTAGAGAAAAAGCCATGCCAAGAGAGTGAGAGTGCAAAAAGAGCCCCCGTGTCCCACTGCAAAAGCATCCCTCCCGCTGGCTTTGCCCCAGCCCAACCCTAGGGAAGGGGACATCAGAGCAAGCTGGTCAGCCTCCTTCTATTTGGAAGCAGCCCTTGCTCTGCCTGGCACCTGAGGGAAATCTAATAAACATTTTAACAGTGTTTAAAGTTCTCCCCATAAAAGTACAGCCCGCAGTCTAAGGATGCCACCCTGATCAGCACCCCTGCCCTCTGAAGACTGCGGTGGCTTCCCCCTCACCCTTGGGAAGGTATAAAACAAGGGTTGAGGAGAAGCCAGGGGCCTTGAGTTGCCTGTAAAGGTCAATACCTCTCTCTGTAGGGAAGTCAAACCATTCAAACGTCATGTCCCTAGGGCAGGATTTCTGTCAGTTGAAATTACATAGAAAGGATTAAGTGCATTCAAGAAGGACTTCCAATTAGTAGAGTGATGAGATTGTGGAATAAGCAAAGAAAACTAAAAATCTCTTTAACTCCTAAAAGGTAAACAAATGCAGTTAAGTAGTTTTTCTAATATGCCCTCTACCTTTCTAATATAGCTCTTACCAATCTTTAAGACACACCCCCACCCCCACCCTCGGAGGCAGAATTAGGTGTCTGTTCCTTGTGCTTATTTCTAGCATACATTTGCATATTTATTTTTATACCTATTCATGGCAGAGAATGTAGTTCATTCTGCTCTTAAATATCAGTTGCATTATTTAAACATGATGTTATTTAAAAAAATGTCAACCAAAACAACTGTTTCAATGGTATCAAACATTATTTTTCCTGAAAAAATTCTATAATGAGGCTGTTTCTATAGGCAAAGTATGTAACTATGATTCCAAAGGTCACTGAGGAGATCCACATTTAATTGTCTCAAGTGAAATGGCTTCTTTCCCTTTAACCACCAGTATCCTCATTAGCAGTGCTTACCTACCCATGGCTCAGTGGTAAAGAATCTGCCTGCAATGCAGGAGATGGTGGTTTGGTCCTGGGTCAGGACGATCCCCTGGAGGATGGGATGGCAACCTACTCCAGGATTCTCGCGTGGAGAATCCCATGGACGGAGGAGCCTGGCGGTCTATAGCCCATGGGGTCTCAAAGACTCGAACATGCCTGAAGCGACTGAGCACGCACACACGCATCCTCATTAGCAGAGCATTTCTTACACCCTCTCTTTATGACTCGTTATATCTATTTTTATTGCGAAATAAAACTCAGAGTCTCTCAAACATAGTAGCTGCAATAGGTCAGCAAAATCTGTTTTATTATATCAGGTGGATGACAGATTTTTTTCCTTCCTACTGGCATTGTGAGTTCCTGGCAACCCTTTATAACTGACACTTGTCCTTGCAATGAAAATAATGTTTCTGAAATTTTCTAATAGCCAAATTATGTTATGAAAACACACCATTCCTGTATCTTGTGCTTTCCACAACTGGCTGCACATTAAAATCACCCGGGCACGTTTTACACACTGCAGCTTCTTACCTGCACATTGGATCAACAGAATCAGAATCTCAAGGGAATGAGGTCTAGGAATCTACATTTTCAAAAAGCTTCCCTCAGGATTCAGAGGTATAGTTGGATTTGGAAACCACTGTATGTGAATGCTTACTGCTTATAGCCTCTCAATGTTTAGAAATCCTTCAAGTGAAAAAATAATCATTTTTTTCCCCAGTTAAGATTATTACAGGCAATAGTTTGCTAATTAATAACTGTGGAAAGAACATAATCTATTGTTAGTTCATATTCATAAAATGATCATACAAGGATAAAATATTTCCCAATTAACACTGAAATGAAGATTGCCAAGGAAGGCTGGACAAAGATTTGATGACACGATGGATGTGCAAGTATCACAACAAAGGTTGGCATATCATAGCTTAATAGATGATCAGAGATATATTTCCTTCCTTTTAGATTTCCAACCTTTTTATTTTCCATAAATACAGAGAACAAGAATATAAAGATATTTAAAAATTGAAACTTTACATAATATTAGTTATCTCTGGGATGTAATTGGAGCCAAATATATTATTTTTCCTTTTACTTCTTCACTGACCATTTCCTTAGTCTCTAGCAAACTAACCTCTGTAATTAGACGTCGGTTCTTTTCTGTCCTTCAATAAGACAGTCCCAGTTCTCTGTTTTTCTTGAAGACTAGCAACAGTTTAGATAAAAATCCATCTCTTTTTTCTCTTTTATCCCAAAACACTTTGTACCTCTGCTGCAGAGTTATCACACACAGGTTTTTAATTACCTAACTGTGCATTAATTTTTCTGTTTTGATTAGTCTTTATAAATGAATGGATATCGAATTTTAGATATAAACAACAATAGCAGTAAAATTGGTTCTTGTCCTCAAACACTTAAGAATCATGCTGAGAAATTGGAGAAGGAAGCATTATCTAGGGAGTGTAGAACATTTGGTCTTAATGATGACTCTGTTGCCAATTGATGTATGATTTGAAACAAGTTACTGGACTTCCCTGGACCTTGATATTCCCACTTGTATAATGAAGAGTTTGGATAAACTCTTCTTAAAATACCTTATGGCTCAATAAGTCGATAATCCTAATTGAGGAGACAGGGTATGTCACATGAACAGACATAAGAATGCTTACAAAGTAATTTAGCAGTAAGTACACACAAGAGTAGACAGTGTATATTAAGCATTTAGGTGGGTCAACCAAGAGAGTGACCCCACTTGGTAGGCCTACACAAGAGAGACATTGACATCTTTATTGATGAGTTCTATGCAACTAAACTGTTTACAATAAAACATTTAAAAAGAAATGGTCATTATGTGAGGCCGAACTACATGTATTGAAGTCTCCACAACAGGTAAACAGATCAAGAAAATTGGACTTGCTGTCTGCTAGTGCCAAGCACTTCCATATTCATCAGTTAATTACACGCTATTTCAGTAACTTGTTAAAGGTCACTTGTCAGCAAATGGCAATCTGCAGATACCAATGTAAATCTTCTGATTCTAAGTCCAGTGTTTTGCTCAGTTCAGTTTAGTTCAGTTGCTCAGTTGTCTCCAAATCTTTGTGACCCTATGGACTGCAGCATGCCAGGCTTCCCTGTCCATCACTAACTCCTGGAGCTTGCACAAACTCATGTCCATCGAGTTGGTGATTCCATCGAACCATCTCATCCTCTGTCGTCCCCTTCTCCTCTCGTCTTCAATCCTTCCCAGCATCAGGGTCTTTTCTAATGAGTTAATTCTTCCCATCAGATGAAAGTATTGGAGTTTCAGCTTCAGCATCAGTCCTTCCAATGAATATTCAGGACTGATTTCCTTTAGGATGGACTGGTTGGATCTTCTTGCAGTCCAAGGGACTCTCAAGAGTCTCCTCCAACACCACAGTTCAAAGGCATCAATTCTTCAATGCTCAGCTTTCTTTATCGTCCAACTCTCACATCCATACATGACTACAGGAAAAACCATAGCTTTGACTAGACGGGCCTTTGTCGACAAAGTAACATGCTGTCTAGGTTTGTCATAGCTGTTCTTCCAAGGAGCAAGCGTCTTTTAATTTCGTGGCTGCAGTCACCATCTGCAGTGATTTTGGAGCCCAAGAAAATAAAGTCTGTCACGGTTTCCATTGTTTGCCCATCTATTTGCCATGAAGTGATAGGACCAGATGCCCTGATTTTAGTTTTCTGAATGTTGAATTTTAAGCTGGGTTTTTCATTCCTCTTTCACTTTCATCAAGAGGCTCTTTAGCTCTTCTTTGCTTTTTCTGCCATAAGGGTGGTGTCATCTGCATATCTGAGGTTATTGATATTTCTCCCAGCAATCTTGATTCCAGCTTGTGCTTCATCTAGACCAGCATTTCATGTGATGAACCTACATATAAGTTAAATAAGCAGTCCATTGTTCCACGTCCAGTTCCAACTGTTGCTTCTTGACCTGCATACAGGTTTCTCATGAGGCAGGTAAGGTAGTCTGGTATTCCTATCTCTTTAAGAATTTTCCACAGTTTATTGTGATCCACACAGTCAAAAGTTTTAGCATAGTCAATGAAGCAGAAGTAGATGTTTTTCTGGAATTCTCTTGCTTTTTCTATGATCCAATGGATGTTGGCAATTTGATCTCTGGTTCCCCTACCTTTTCTAAATCCAGCTTGAACATCTGGAATTTCTCAGTTCAAGTATTGTTGAAGCCTACCTTAGAGAATTTTGAGCATTATGATGAGTGTATGTGAAAGTGAAAGTGAAAGTGAACTCGTTCAGTCGTGTCCGACTCTTTGCGACCCCATGGACTGTAGCCTACCAGACTCCTCAGTCCATGGAATTTTCCAGGCAAGAGTACTGGAGTGGGTTGCCATTTCCTTCTCCAGGGGATCTTCCCAACCCAGGGATCCAACCCAGGTCTCCTGCATTGCAGTCAGACGCTTTACTGCCTGAGCCACCTGGGAAGCCCATGATGAGTGTATGAGATGAGTTCAATTGTGCAGTAGTTTGAACGTTCTTTGGCATTGCCTTTTTTTGGGATTGGAATGAAAACTGACCTTTTCCAGCCCTGTGGCCACTGCTGTGTTTTCCAAATTTGCTGTTCTGCTGCTGTATCACTATTGCCTACCTTCCGCTTAACCTCATCCATTGCCTGTAACAAATAGGTTTGACTCTAGACCTCAAAGAAGCTAGTCAACTGGCTTTTATCTATCTCCTCTAACCTTTGGCTTGCATAATGCTTTTACATTTTTAAAGTTCTATTAAAAACATTTTTTTTTGGCTGCACCATGTGACATGTGGGATCTTAGTTCCTTGACCAGGATTGAACCCTCACTCCCCTGAGGGGAAGCACAGGGTCTTAACCACTAGACTGCCAAAAGTCAATGAAGTAATATTTCTTATAATCCTCCATCCATTTTATTTTTTCTATTGATGACATTGTAGGAGCAGGCAGCTGCTGTTTCTGCTGATTTCTGTGTATCAACATATCAGCAGGGACCAAAAACTTCAATGCGTATCTGTCTTGCTTGAGCCTGTGCTTCAGTTCCCACCATATCCAGCTGATTCTTCCAACAGTGATTCCTTTACTTTGAAGCATTCTTCTCAATAATTTTCTCAAGCATTTTCTCAATAATGAGAAAACATTATCATTAAGTTTCCTTGTAATGCTTTTCTCCAGTCCATCTTGTGAGCCTTTAGCATGCACATACCCTGGCTGGTGCCACTAGAGTACCTCCTTGAGTTGCTGCTAACAGATTAATGGATGGTGGTTTATTAAGATGTATGGATGTGTCACCTAGTGCCATGCTAAAGCATTAGCTGCTCTGGAAGCAGCTGCAGTTCTTCTCTTGAGCTCTCGGCCAAAAATTAAATGATCAGGCCATTCCACCAGTGCCCAGAGCAGCCTTCTGCATTTCCTTCTCCAGAGTCCTCCCTGGGAAATATTCCACACAATGAAATGAAAATAAACTGAGAAAGAAGTCTATCTATCACATGCCAGGCCAAATACCCTGTTTCAGAAAGCTCAGAAACAGTAATGTGACGTTACACTCTTTCTCAGTCAGAGGCAATTGCTGGTTTCAGACTGCACGTGGTGAGCTGGAATCACCTCGCAGATGGCAGCCATCCTAAGCCTGCGATTGCAGCAGGTATTCAGTAAGTTCGCCTCTGAAAGCGTGATTTTTCTTTCAATACCGCTCATTAGAGAGTGTGCTATAGACCAGAGGAAACATGTCATGCACTCAGGTTGAAATAACCCTTAAAAGTTACATAAAGGATGCTCCTATTAATTGCTGTATTTTGTTCATTGTGAGAAAGCATAAATGTAACCAGGGAAGTCCGTTTGGCTCAGATATATTTTATAATTTTTAGGAGAAATGTATAGCTTGAGGATTTTGGAAGAGGACAAAAGATTAACTAAAAATGACTAACTTCTAAGTGTGTGATAGAAAATCCTATGTTCAGTGTAATATACATTCTTTTATAGATGAAGAATTTTTGAGGTTCAATAGTGCATGGTCATTTTTTAAAATAGAAAAACTTGTCTTAGTAAATTCAGGTAGCAATTTTGTTTTTACTGTTGAATAAATAGCGCAGTTGGTAAAGAATCCACCTACAATGCAGGAGACCCCAGTTTGACTCCTGGGTTGGGAAGATCTGCTGGAGAAAGGAGAGGCTACCCACTTCAGTATTCTGGCCTGGAGAATTCCATGGATGGTATAGTCCATGGGGTCTCAAAGAGTTGAACATGACTGAGCGACTTTCACTGTCACTTTCACTTTGGAAATGATAGTTTATGATTTCCTACATATGACAATTCTACTTGGAATCCAGGTTGTATAAAAATTACTCCTCTATTACTAAACTTTAAAGTAAACATGATAAGTATTTCACATTTTTTATTCAAGTTAGTATGAGATATAACATATATAATAAAATTTATCCTGTTTTGGTATAAAGTTCTATGAATTTTTACAGATGCATATATTGTTATATAACCACCATCTCCATTGGGCTTCCCTGGTGGCCCAGATGGTAAAGAATCCGCCTTCAATGCAAGAGACCTGGGTTTGATCCCTGAGTCGGGAAGATCCCCTAGAGGAGGGCATGGCAACCCACTCCAGTATCCTTGCCTGGAGAATCCCATGGACAGAGGAGCCTGGTGGGCTACAGTCCATGGGGTTGCAGAGAGTTGGACATGACTGAGAGACTAAGCACAACCACTGTCACAGTCTAGATACACAATATTTCCATCACCCCCAAAGTGTCCTTCTTGCCTCTTTGTAGTCAGTATCCACGCCCTCCCTTACCCAAGCCTTGGTAACTACTCTATGTGTTTCTTTCACTATGGTTTTGCCTTTTCCAAAATGTCATATACAAGGAATCAACTACTTGTACCTTTTAACCTGACATTTTCATTCAGCATAAAGCTCTTGCACTTCCCCCTTGTTGTTGCATGTATCACTTGTTCCTTTTTATTGCTAAGTAATGTTCAAGTGTATGGATTGTTGATTCATTCACAAGGTAAAGGGCATTCCCTCAATCCCCCCAGTTTTTGGCTATTACAAATAAAGCTGCTATGAATATTCATGACAAGCCTTTCTGTGAGCATATATGTTTATTTCTCTTGGGTGGAATGGGTGGGTTATATGGTAAGTATGTACTTAGCTTTTTTAGAAATTGCCAAGCTGTTTTTCAAGGTGGTGGGCCATGTTACATTCTCATTAGCAGTATGTGAGAGTCCCCTTTGCTCTACATCCTCACCAAGTACTATGCTCGGATGTTTTAATTTAGTCCCTCTAACAGGTGTGAAGTAATATCTCATTGTGGTTTTAATTTCCATTTTCCTAACAACTAATAAAATTATTAGTTATTAAGTACTCTACAAATCAAGATACTGAGTGTCTTTCCATGTGCTTATCTGCAATTGGTATATCTTCTTTGATGAAGTGTCTATTCATATCTTTTCCATTTTTAATTGTGTTGTTTGTTTTTTATTATTGAGTTGTAAGAGTTCCTTTTTTAAAAAAGTATTTATTTATTTGGCTCCACTGGGTCTTAGTCGAGGCACTCAGGGTATCCCTTAGACCTTTGTTGCGGTATACAGGATCCTTAGTTGTGGCATGCAGGGTCTTTTAATTGCAGCACGCAAGCTCTTTGTTGCAGCATGTGGGATCTAGTTCCCTGACCAGGGATTGAACCCAGACTCCTGGCATTGGGAGTGCTGAATCTTAACCCCACTGGACCACCAGGGAAGTCCCCAAGTTATGAGTTCTTTATATATTTTGGATATCACTTTATTATCTGATAAGCATTTTGGACGGCTCACAAGCTGGAATTAAGATTGCCAGAAATATCAGATACGCAGATGATACCACTCTAATAGCAAAAAGCAAAGAGGAACTAAAGAACCTCTTGATAAAGGTGAAAGCAGAGAGTGAAAAAACTGGCTTAAAATTCAACAGTCAAAAAAGAAAAATCATGGCATCTGGTATCACCACTTCATGGCAAATAGATGGGTAAAAAGTGGAAACAATGACAGATTTTATTTTCTTAGGCTCCAAAATCACTGCAGATGGTGACTGCAGCCACAAAATTAAAAGGTGCTTGCTCCTTGGAAGGAAAGTTATGACCAATCTAGACAACATAGGCAATGGCACCCCACTCCAGTACTCTTGCCTGGAAAATCCCATGGATGGAGGAGCCTGGGAGGCTGCAGTCCATGGGGTCTCAAAGCGTTGGACATGACTGAGTGACTTTACCTTCACTTTTCACTTTCATGCATTGGAGAAGGAAATGGCAACCCACTCCAGTGTTCTTGCCTGGAGAATCCAAGTGACAGGGGAGCCTGGTGGGCTGCCGCCTATGGGGTCTCACAGAGTCAGACATGACTGAAGTGACTTAGCAGCAGCAGCAGCCTTGGAATAAAAGCTATGATCAACCTAGACAGCATATTAAAAAGCAAAGACAGCCTGACAAAGGTCTTATAGTAAAAACTATGGTTTATTCAATAGTCATGTATGGATGTGAGAGTTGGTCCATAAAGAAGGCTGAGCACTGGAGAATTGATTTTGAACTGTGGTGCTAGAGAAGACTCTTGAGAGTCCCTTGGACTGCAAGGAGATCAAACCTGTCAATCCTAGAGGAAATCAATCCTGAATATTCATTGGAAGGACTGATGCTGAAGCTGAAAGTAAATACTTTGGCCACCTGATGTGACGGGTCAACTCTTTGGAAAAGACCCTGTTGCTGGGAAAGACTGAAGGCAAGAGGAGAATGGGGGTGACAGAAGATGAGATGGTTGGATGGCATCACTGACTCAATGGACATGAATTTGAGCAAACTCAGAGAGATGGTGAAGGATAGGGAGGCCTGGCGTACTGCAGTTCATGGGGTTGCAAAGAGTTGGACAGGACTGCATGACTAAACAACAACAACAGTGCATTTAAAAAGTATTTTCTCCCATTTTGTAGATTTTCCTTTCATTTTCTTAGCAGTGTCTTCAAAGGGAAGTATTTAATTCTGATGAAATCAGATTTTTTAAATCAATTTTTTTCTTTGATACTTTATGCTTTTTGTTCCTATCTAAGAAATCTTTGCCTCACTTTCTTTGATAAGGACAACAATTCTTCAAAACCAAGAGATAATTTCTCCACGACCTCAAGTCTTTCCTAAAATTTGCTGTGCAAATGTCTTCAAAATAAGACATTTTGAATACAAATATATACAAAATATTTCTAGCTGTATTATTTTAGTTCACAGTGATCTTTTCCTAATGAGAATTTCTCCACATCAACAGAGCCACCTTTAGGGTTTTTTTTCCTTTATCATTTTGGCCATGGTTTGCAGCATGAGGTAGGGATAGAACTCATGCCCACTGCAGTGGAAGCATGGAGTCTTAACCACTGGACTTCTGGAGCCATTTTGTTTGGGGAGTAATGTGGGGGGCTCCAAAGTGCTCTGATACCATAGTCCTTAATGTCTCAGTGCAGGTGGAATTCAGTGAAAGGCAAATCTGTGATAGATAAGAAAGGATTTATTACAATGCAGGAGATCCAGGTTCTATCCCAGAGTCGGGAAGATCCCCTGGAGAAGGGCATGGCAATCTATTCCAGTATTCTTGCCTGGAGAATTCCTTGGACAGAGGGGCCTGAGGGGCTACAGTCCATGGGGTCGCAAAGAGTCAGACACAACTGAGTGACTAACACTTTTATTGGAATAGGATGCTTATAAGGTTTACAAGTGGGTGGACAAGAGATGCTGTGCCCAAGAACTTACTGGGCTACAGATTTATAGTCAGAGTAGGGAGGTGGGGAAGAACTTTGCCTTTCCTGAGTAGATCTCATACTTCTATCATCAGCTCCTTCTTCAGGTTGAGCAGGGGAGTTTTCTTGTCCCTACATGTTCAAGATAGGTCCACAAATTATTGTTTTTATGTGTGCAAAGAGCATGTCCTAGGGATAATTAACTTACTGGGCTCACTGGACAATATGTGGGTCTCAAGCCACTGTTGTTTTATTGTTTTCAGTACGTTTCATGCTTCTGTTGAATGGCTTTGTTGCTAAGCAAGCCTGCTTGGTTTTGTGGTTAAGCAAACCTGCTCTCTTGAATAATTGTAAACTTACAGGTGTCTCCCACATTTCTTCTACTTACAATTCCCAGTGAAGTTAATTGTTTAATTAACAATTAAACAATTGTTAATTGTTTGTGCGCGTGCGCTTAGTCGCTTCAGTCATGTCCGACTCTGTGCGACCCAGCCCGCCAGGCCCCTCTGTCCATGGGATTCTCCAGACAGGAATACTGGAGCGGGTTGCCTTGCCCTCCTCCAGGGGATCTTCCCAACCGAGGGATCAAACCCATGTCTCCTGTATCTCCTGCATTGGAGATGGATTCTTTACCACTGAGCCACTGGGGAATTTGTCCCTTTACTCTGTCCCTATCACCACCAAGGAAGTCCCACACCATTTGGTATTTTTATGCATGTGATTCATTGTTAGGTACAAAGGTATCTTAGAGTTCTTTTATTTGCTTAATACCATGAGCTTCCTGGGTGGCTCAGATGGTAAAGACTCTGCCTGCAGTGCAGGAGACCAGGGCTTGATCCCTGGGTTGGGAAGATCCCCTGGAGAAGGAAATGGCTACCCACTCTAGTTATCTTGCCTGGAGAATCCCATGGACAGAGGAGCCTGGAGGGCTACAGTCCTTGGGGTAGCAAAGAGTCGGACATGACTGAGCAACTAACACTTTCACTTTCATAAGCATATTATTTACTATAAGTTATTTGATATTCTTTGATCTATATTTATTTTTTTTTACTCACCTGTAAGTACATTAGCTTATCATTTAATGATATGTTGAAAAACCACAGCCATTTTCTTTTGAAGTTTTGAATAAAGGCAGAATCAACTCACAATGGAGAAATCTGTGTATGTGAAGTGCTGATTTATTTAAGTAAAAAGGGTGAAATTTCGTTGTTAGTTAATTGTGCTATTGAATATATTCTTGCTTTTCTGCTTCAGTTTTGCAGGCAATCTTTTCCTACAGCTCCTATTCTTTGACATGGTATATTTCATAAAATATTTCATAATTATATAGAGCTCTGCTCAGAAACAAAGCACAATAACGGAATCAGAAACTTAGCTCATTGGGTGTGACATACTGTGCTCACCGCAGTCTTTGACCCTTTGATTGTAGTTATTTATCTCTGTTTGGCTGCGCCGGGTCTTTGTCGCTGTGCATGGGCTTTCTCTGGTTGTGGCAAGTGGGTGCCCCTCTCTAGCTGTGGTGTGTGGGCTTCTCCTTCTGGTGGCCTCTCTCCTTGCAGAGCACGGGCTCTGGGGCTTTGGGGCTTCAGCAGTTACAGTGCACAGGCTTAGCTGCCCGTTGGCATGCGGAATCTTCCCAGACCAGGGATTGAACTCACGTCTGCTACATTGGCAGGTGGATTCTTAATCACTGGACCACCAGGGAATTCCTCAGTCCTTAATCTTATTGTTGATTATGCCAGTTATGGAGATCCATAGTTATTCTACAAAAAAATATTTACTTTGATTTCTTCTCTACACAGTTACTGCCTCAGCCATATCACTGCACCTGTGTCTATTTCTTATGCTCAATATAAGTTCTTAGAGGACAAGGACTATGCTTTATTCACCTACATGTCTCCAGTACCTAGCAGAGGACCTTCATATAGGCACATCAATATTAAATTCATGTCAGAATTAGTAAAAATTAACAAAATTCTAATTTTCTGTATTCATTTCTCTGGAAACAGTGCAGTGGTTCTTGGAGATCAAAAGCTAGGTTTCACGGTTAGATGGACTTAGGTTCAGGTCCTAACTCTGTCACATCCTGACCATGCCACCCTGGAAAGAACTTTACCTCCCGCACATTGATTTGATCATGTGCATGATAACTCTCAGCTTCAGGCTGTTTTAAGTGTTGAATGAAATGAGTTACATAAAGTGCACAGCACAGGCTATGACGGCTGCTATTAGTGGTGGCATCAAAATTTATTTCTATGTCTGTGTTCACATTATGACATTATTCTGTCTTAAAGAAGTTTAAGATATTGAGTTTTACAGGCTACCATCAAATTGTAAACTTTTTTTAAGAGTAAATTTGGCTTTTGTATTCTCTGAACCATTCAGAATTTCCCCCACTTGTCTGGAATTTCACTTTGAGTGTTTCAGACCATGTTCCATCTATTGATGTTTGCTTAGTTTGAATTTTCTTAATGGTGTGTTGTAGTTGAATCTTATGTCAACTCTAAGGGTTGTGACTTCCCAAGTGAAAAGCGCACACAGTGGGTAACTATCTTTTCTTTATTCTCCTCACAAATATAAGGCTCTCATCTGGTTTCTGCTTTACTCAGAAAGGGTGGACTCATTACCAAGTAGTGAAAAGAGGTCAAAATCATTTAAAATGTTTGTAAAAATGTTCTTATACTTTAAAAATATTTTAAAGTTATTATCTACCAATACCCACATGCATCCAGCATGCTTTAACTGAATGCATATGATACCTTTTATTCTTTCACTCACTCATCTATTTGTCTATTTAAATGCTTCTTAAGTTCCTTCTACATAGGGTCCTGAACCTAGTCTTGGAATTCTTGGTGGTATACAAAGTTGCTTCTTACGAGTGTCTTAAATCATAAAATTCTAGATTAAGTTCACCTAGAAAATCTGCACTTTCTGAAAAATAATAGCATCCAATAGCATTTTTACATGAAAATAGCTGAAAGGGTATAGTGTATATTTCAAAAGTTTAAAACAATAATCTCTGGAGAGAGATGGATTTAAACTATTTTCACAAGCACACAGTAAAGTTCAGCCTTCAAGAGTACCCCTGAGTCCTTCCAATTTCACATCTTCTAACCCCCCACAGATATTAAGACATTGTGTCTGTGCCAACAATTTTCAGATTTCTTGTGAACTGAAGAATTCAAACATGGCAGAGACAATCTTCCCTAGAACAGTCTGTTTTTATAATTTCTCTAGTATGAGTTCATGCCGATTCTTAGCTTGACTCAATAAAGCTAAATATATATCTTGTTGCATCTGATAATTTAACACAAGAAAACCATGATTCCTGGAATCATTTGGGCTTTGTCTTCCACGAACCTTTGTTTTTACAGTCAGATGTCCTCCGCATAGTACAGCCAGGCTATTTTGGCCTCGAGTGATAAAGTTTGCCCCTTATTTTCCCTCCCTTTTACTCTGTGACCCCCGTTCTCTGCCTCCCACCTCTCTGAAAACTCCCCCACACATTTACAAAACACAAACACCTGGGTCTTCATTTCTCCAATTTTTCTAAAGTCTTTTGCTAATGTTTCCATTAGTTTCACTTTGCTTCCCTGAAGCAGGATAATTGATTTGCCTATATCCAGATCTATACATTATGTATTAGTAGATGAGAAATCATGCACAAATGGCAGGACTTGGCAGGAGGCATCAACACAGATTAGCTCTAGCTGATCAAATAATAACCACAAGCCAGCTCCGCTCTCTGCTCAATGAGTCTCAAGAGGGAAATCACAGAAATCTTTCCTATTTTTCAGAATGGCTTTCCCTTTCTTGTACTTTTAATAAAAACGACTATTCCCTAGGCATCCTAGGGTAAAATTTAGTCCTAATCAGTAATAGTCATCATAGCATTAAACATTAAAGGGAAGAAATGTGATGGGCCTGTCAGAGTTCAGGGAATAATGGGGGGAGAACTAAGCTGGCATTAAAGCACCAATTAAGCACTTTCTGAGCAAAATGTGGAGTTCAGGAAAAATCTGAAAGAGCTAGGTAGCTGACAGGCTGATCGTGAAAAGAAAAGTAGTGGTGCATCCACTGAATCAACAAACAGAACGTGAGAAAAAGGAGTTGCCAGTATTTTTCAGGCAGAGAGAAAACATTTTCTCAGTGATGGTTTGGAGGCCAGTGGTGTAAATTTCCACTCCAGCCTGAGTATCTGTAAAGGGTCCATGCTCTGTTTAGAACAGAACAGAATCTGTATGAGTGTTGACAAGTCAGATTTATGGCTTCTTTGGGAACTTTGAACTCATCATCATTAGAGCTGGAATTTTTGCTTAGACCACAGCTTTACTACTCTTTCAGGAAGCTGTGACTTCCTGCTTGGGTGTTAACCCTACTTCAGGAGTGGGGTGGGAGGGATGGAGCTGAGGACTGGCAAATGAAAGGACACAGTGAAGTCAGAGGCTGATCTGTGTCCTAAAGTTTCCGGCCAGTGTTGGTGGAGTGGATATATTTATAGGACCTGCCAGGTATGTTGAGACTAAGAGAATTTACAGGGTGGAGATTAACATTCTAGATAAGGGAATTTAGAAAGGTCCCTGGACCAATTCAGGGAGACAGGGTATAGGGATCAACTTAAAGGGAGTGTGAAGCAGCATGTGAAAGCAAGTGCACTGGCAATCCAGAAGAAATGTCAGATCCTATCTTTTAACTTCCTGCCCTTGCGCAGAATATTTAAAGGTCAACTGGCAGATGCATTACTTCTATTTTTGACTTTGGCCTCACTGACCTTTCTGATATCTTTATTTCCCTTGTCTCTGACCTTATGGGGGTCCAGGTTCTGTGGTAGTAAGTACTCAGGCTTAGACACTGTAAATATGGAGTTCAAATTCCACCTCTGCCACTTAACAAGCTCTGTTACCTGAATCAAGTTCATTCATTTCTTGGGGCCTCAACATTTTTGTTTACAAAGTAGAGAAAATTATTCCTATCTTGCAGAAGTGTGATGATTAAATGGCATGAGGTGTGTTGTTCAGTCACTCAGTTGTGTCCAACTCTAGCAACCCCATGGACTGCAGCACGCCAGGCCTCCCTGTCCTTCCCTCCCAGAGATTGCTCAGACTCATATCGACTGAGTCGGTGATGCCATCCAACCATCTCATCCTCTGTCACTCCCTTCTACGTTTGTCCTCAGTCTTTCCCAGCATCAGGGTCTTTTCCAGTGAGTCAGCTTTTCGCATCAGTATGGCCAAAGTATTGGAGTTTCAGCTTCAGCATCAGTCCTTCTAATGAATATTCAGAGTCAATTTCCTTTAGGATTGACTGGTTTGATCTCTTCGCTGTCCAAGGGACTCTCAAGAGTCTTCTCCAACACCACAGCTTGAAAGCAACACTTCTTTGGTGCTCAGCCTTCTTTATGGTTCAACTCTCACATCCATACATGACTACTGGAAAAACCATAGCTTTGATTATATGGACCTTTGTTGGCAAAGTAATGTCTGCTTTTTAATACACTGTCTAGGTTTGTCATAGCTTTCCTTCCAAGGAGCAAGCTAATTGCATAGCTGCAGTCACCGTACACAGTGCTTTTGGAGCCCAAGAAAATAAAGTCTGTCACTGTTTCCATTGTTTCCCCACATATTATTTGCCATGAAGTGATGGGACTGGATGCCATAATCTTAGTTTTTTGAATGTTGAGTTTTAAGTCATCCTTTTCACTTTTCTCTTTCATCTTTATCAAGAGACTCTTTAGTTCCTCTTCACTTTCTGCCTTTAGGGTGGTGTCATCTGCATATCTGAGGTTATTGATATTTCTCCTGGCAATCTTGATTCCAGCTTGTACTTCATCCAAGCCTGACACTTTGCATGATGTACTCTGTATATAAATTAAATAAACAGGGTGACAATATACAGCTTGATGTACGGTGTATAAAACCCATATTACATGGTCTGACATGCTATAGTTATTAACATGTCTCTTATCAAGAAACTGACAGGTCCTGACCTAGATTTGCATCTTGCTCATTAATTTGTTGACTTAATTTTAGGAATGGTCACCCCTAGCAGGTGTCAGTTTCCTGTATGTTCCTAGCCCAGCATCTTGGCATTCTATAAGCTGGGGATTATTTGCCGTTTCATGAGTATCACCATGGGGTGTCCTTTAGTTGTGTAGTCATTCCAACTTTTGGGTTGTTCCTGTGATATTGTGATTTACAATAAGAAATACATGTTTGGTTTTCATCCCTTTTTCTGGCACAGAACTCTTAAAAATCTTGAAATTTCATTAAGTGATGAGAGCCACAAAAGTGTCTTCTGTCATGTTAATGACTTTTAGACCCCTCCTCAGCAAGGGGACTAGCCCAGCATCTTGGCACTCTACGAGCTGGGACTTCTTTGCCATTTCATAGGTTCCACCATGGAGTGCCCTTTAGTTGTTTTAGTCCTCCTCCTTTTGGGTTGTTCTTGTGATATTGTGATTTACCATAAGGAATGTATATTTGGTTTTCATCCCTCTGTCTGACACAGAGCTTCTAAAAATCTGGAAATTTCACTGTGATAAGGAGAACTACAAAGGTGTCTTCTGTTAATGACTTTTAGACCCACCCAAGCAAGGGGACTGGTTGCCAGGAGACCCAGCCAAGTGATTAGTGTTGGAATTTTTAGTGTCCCCCACTTCCACACACCCTCTGGGGAGGGGAGAGGAGCTAGAGGTCAAATCAATTGCCAATGTCCAGTGATTTAATCAGTTGTGCCTACAATGAAGTCCCCATAAAACCCCAAAAGCGCTGAGTTCAGAAAACTCCCAGGTTGGTGCACACGTGGAGAGAGAGACAGGGAGAGCACAGCCTGGGGAGGCGGGGGAGCGCTGAGCCCTTCCCCGTGCCTCCTGTGCGTCGCCCCCGTCAGCCTATTCCTGAGTTATATTCTTTCATAGTAGACCAGTGATCTAGTAAGCAAAAGGCTTCTGTGAGTCCTGTGAGTCATTCTAATAAATTAGCCAAACTCAAGGAAATGATGTTAGAACTTCTGCCTATAGCTGGTTGATCAGAATCACAGACATCAACTTTAAGTTGGCAGGGGAAGCAGTCCTGTAGGACGGAGCCCTCAGCCTGAGGGATCTGATGCTCTCTCTAGGTAGGTGGTATCTGAACTGAATTGTAGGACACCCAGCTGATGTCAGAGCATTGCTTATTGGTATTAGGAAACCCCCTACCCCCTCGAAAGTGGAGTTGGATACAGAATTCTTAGTCCCTTAGCCTTGAGTTTTTAAATTAAAATTTATATTTAATTGAGGGATAATTGCTTTATAGTACTGTGTTGGTTTCTGTCAAACTATTAATCTTATTAAAAGATCCAAACTTCCTTCAGGATACCACCTAAGCAGATTCCTAGTATTTCTGCTCCACCATTCAATGGTTCCTTTACACTTCAGGGACATGTTAGGCCTTACAGTTGCTCTTCTGTATCCCTGGGTTCCATATTCATGAATTCAGCCAACCCTGGATCAAAAATATTTGAGAGGGGCTTCCCTGGTGGTCCAGTGGATAAGACCTCACCTTCCAAAATGCAGAGGGTATGAGTTTGATCCCTAATCAGGATGTTAAGATCCCACATGCGTTACAGCCAAAAGACTAAAACATAAAACATAAGCAATGTTGTAACAGACTCAATAAAGACTTAAAAAATGGTCCACATCAAAATCAAAAACTATTAAAAAAAATTTGGGACAAAAGTTCCAGAAAGTTCCAAAAAGTAAAACTTGAATTTTCTTCACACTGGCAACTAATTATATAGCATTCCCTTGTGGCTCAGCTGGTAAAGAATCTGCCTGCAATGCGGGAGACCTGGGTTTTATCCTTGGGTTGGGAAGATACCCTGGAGAAGGGAATGGCTACCCACTCCAGTATTCTGGCCTGGAGAATTCCATGGACTGTACAGTCCATGAGGTTGCAAAGAGTTGAACTTGACTGAGCAAGTTTCACTTATATTTATTACATATTGGAAGTAATCTAGATATGTTTTAAAGTGTACAGGAGCATGTGCATAGATTATATGCAAATATTAATAATATACCATTTTATATAAGGAACTTGAAAAGTCACAGAATTTGTTATCCTTGAGGGACCCTGGAACCAGTCCCCTGTGGATACCAAGCACTGACTGTATTTATATGGTGCTGGATGATCAAGAGTTAACTTAAGAGCTAGTGATGACATTATGACATTACCTACTTTTAAACCTTAGCTGGTAAGTCCCAATACATGTGCATTTTTTTCTGTGCATTAAGCACTTGACTAAGTGTTTCAACATCAACCAAGATATAAGATAATGCACTTTGAATTCAGTATAAACAGCATATTTAAATAGCCAAGCACCATTTAATAGTCCCAGGCACAGGTCATAGGAAATGATGTTTCTGCTTTTTTTCCCTTTAGTAGTCTCCCTATATGACAGAAACCAGGATCTATAATCACAAATACTAAGGGCTCCCTTTAAAGCAAATAGCTGGTTGCAACAGCTCTGATTTGGGAGAAATACCTGACCTTTACTAGCATATACTTTGCTTTGCCTGAGGAGATTTGACTTTTTCCAGGCTGATCATCTTCTTGGGTAAATCTCCTTTTCTGAAAGCCTATTTTTTACCTGTGGCACTGTCAACTCCTTCCTTGTTCCTCCTACCTTTGTTTTTCTTCTATGACAAATTGAAAACTTCCTACTTAAAGCACATCATTTCTTATGTCACTCCAGCTCAATGTGGTGGAGGACAGACATGCTTTGAGAATGACTACGGTCCAAGCAGGAGCCTACCCTTTGAGCAGGGACTCCACTGACTAGGCTTCTGGGTTTTTTGGCCACGGAAAGCAGCTCAATGGCAACATTGCTGATTGTCCTCACTATTATGACTCTAATTTTTCCATTTTGTAAAATCCAAGAAGCTACACTTGGTTCAATATCATCCTCCCTTTGAACAGACAACCCACTCCAGTGTTCTTGCCTGGAGAATCCCAGGGACGGGGGAGCCTGGTGGGCTGCTGTCTATGGGGTCACACAGAGTCTGACATGACTGAAGAGACTTAGCAGCAACCGCAGCAGTGTAAAGGTAAAAGAGAATTAAGATGAGATCAGAAATATCAAAGATTTGATAATATGATAATGTAAAAGGACAGTCATGTAAGGTAAAATGCCTTTTAAATTATTTCTTTCGACAATTCCTCTTTGTTTACAAACCAGGGAAGTATTGTCATAATTATGGGTATAGTCAGCACATTGAAGGGATATGATGTAGAGAAAGAAATCTTTTGGGAAGCAGTTTTTAGGGCCTGGAACACAGCAGTATACAATGGCCAGTGATTCTTTCAGGTTGGGTCCGTTTTCAGACACCCATGGCTACCAGGTGATGGACACTGATTTATTTGAAGATAGATAATGGTACCAGATGCCTCTACTCTATAACGCTTTGATTCTGTTTTTGTTGAACTTGAAATGTTAGTTATAGGTGTTCGGGTTTAAACACTTCCTCTCAAGTAAACAGGCCAGATCCCTTATGAAAAATATTTGAGTAGGAGCAACTACGGAAGTTGTGTAGATAAAGTCATTCTTTACAGAATGGATGCGATGAAAGAGCAAACCTGTCCTGTGTCATCACATATACCAGGAGCTCATTTGCTACTCAGGCAAACTTGGAAACATTTAGGGATTTTATCAGTGAGAAAACAGAATCTCAGAGAGATTAACTGACTTTGCTTAAGATCCCCTTGGGAGTAACTGGCAGAGGTAAGATTTGAACTATGTCTGTCATCCTTTTCATACTGTTTACGGGGTTCTCAAGGCAAGAATGCTGAAGTGGTTTGCCACTCCCTTCTCCAGTGGACCACATTTTGTCAGAACTCTCTACCATGACCCGTCCGTTTTGGGTGGCCCTACATGGCATGGCTCATAGTTTCCTGGAGTTAGACAAGGCTGTGATCCAAGTGATCAGTCTGGTATAGTCAAAGCTATGGTTTTTCCAGTGGTCATGTATGGATGTGAGAGTTGAACCATAAAGAAAGCTGAGTGCTGAAGAATTGATGCTTTCGAACGGTGATGTTGGAGAAGACTCTTGAGAATCCCTTGGACTGAAAGCAGAGCAAACCAGTCCATCCTAAAGGAGATCAGTCCTGGGTGTTCATTGGAAGGACTGATGATGATGCCACAGTTCCAATAATTTGGCCACCTGATATGAAGAAATGACTCATTGGAAAAGACCCTGATGCTGGGAAAGATTGAGGAAAGGATGAGAAGGGGACGACAGAGGATGAGATGGTTGGATGGCATCACCGACTAGATGGACATGAGTTTGAGTAAGTCTGGGAGTTGGTGATGGACAGGGAAGCCTGGCATGCTGCAGTCCATGGGGCTGCAAAGAGCAACTGAGTGACTGAACTGAACTAACCTGTCTACCTAGAGCACATGCTCTGTTTGTTGAAATCTACTGTATGAGACATATGGTGCAACAGAAGAGGAAATCAGCTGAAATGCATGGCAGGACCTGGAGATGTGAATGCCAACATGGGCACATGAGAAAACTTCCTGGAAGAAAGAGTTATAGTAAAGACTTGAAGGTGGGACTTGGAGTGAAAGATAAGGGCCAGGGAGAAGTGGGAGAGAGGTATGTTGCCGGTTTCAAAATGTGTGAATAAATGACGTGGAGGAAAATGAGTTGTTCAAAAATGGTAGAAAATTCAGTATGACTCAAATATGAGCTCTGAGGAATCAAAAGGAGTGTGCAGCGACTGATAAGACTAAAAATGTGGGCAGAGGCTTTAATATTCCAGCCCAGTGTCTGATTACCTTCCATGTAGCTTACACTGTAAGTGATGTGACTTCAGAGGAGGAAAAAGCACCGTGAGTGTGTGCTCCTTGAGTCATTTCTGTAGTGGAAATTCTATGCTGACAGGGCCTCTCCCTGGCGCTGTCTTCCCGAGTGATCTTTGAAAAAACAAACCCTGAATCTGTGTGTAGCAGAGAGCTTAGCAAGTCAGCTAGTGGATCAAGGAAAATTCTGTCATTCCTCAAACCCAGAGTTATCTGTTCCCTCAGCCAGAATAGCTGCCAGAGACCCTGGAGAAGTCTGAAAGCGCTTACCCATTCACAGGCTTATCAGGCAGAGCAGCTCAGAGGTTGTTTGTGAGAAAGACAGGATAGCAGGTCTCCAAAGAGAAGGAGGAAAATAACACAGCAAAGAAAAAAATATGTGTATATATGTTAGTGTGTATAGGCATATATGTGTACATGTGCTTATGTATACATGTGTGTGTCTACCTACTATCCGTCTATCATCTACCTAATCTCTTCTTCTCTGAGCCTTCTCATTTAGCTAGATACCTGTTTTAAGAAAAGGAATTCTTCACCAAAAGAAAATTAACATCAGATTTAGGTGGGGAGTTTCCTGATTCAAGCAGGGCTGTTTTCCAAAAACAGTGTATGTATTCTCAAATAAATTTTCAGGATTAAAGTCTGAACATAAGCAGATGTCTATGTCATGGTTTTTAAGAAAGTAGACAAGCAGCCTGTTTGGTAGACAGGTATGATAGACTGAAGGAGTGAAGGGGTCACAGCACACGACATATACAGGTTATTATTTTACTATCTGGTGAGAATTTAGAAGGTTCTAATTCAAGATATTCATGTGCCTGTGTGGCAGTGGGATAGTGTAGAAAGTAGATGGACTTAATAGTCAGACCTAGGTTGAAATTAATTCGTTTGTATAGCACATATTTATCATGCACTTGTTATATGCTAAGCCCTATGTTAGACGCTGAAGATAGATTAGAACACAAGGGCAAAACACCTCCTGCACGGAGCCTGTGTCACCGAGTCCAGTCTGACACTGCTTGCCACACAACAGGCCGATGAATCGAGAGATGAGTTGTTGGGGCAAGGAACAGAGTCTTCATTTGGAAAGCCAGCAGACTGAGAAGATGGTGGACTGGTGTGAGATTCAGGATTTTTAATACTAAAATGGGGAGAGGGTACAGTTGGTTGCTGTAAACTTCTCGGTGTTGGAATCCTTTGTTGTTACAGCATCCACGTAGGTCAGCAAACAATGTTCCTGTAAACCTCCAACAAGACAAATGTCCTTCTCTGTCCTTTTTAATCTCTATGAATGGGAAAGTATTCGCCCTTAAAGGTCAGAGCCTTGAGAATGGGCTATCCTCTATAGTTCAAGCTATAGGCGGCATTCTTTTAGTGGTTAACTTGTAGCCAAAACAATAGAATACAAAGGTTAGGGCAAAAGAAACCAACATGGAGTCATATTTGTTCTTCCTATTACTCTTGCATTCCCTTCTGATCTATAGATTCCCTGTCATCTACTCAGGACCATTCATAGAAAATCTCTTCCCAACATTAGTTTATCATAGGAGTTGGCATACTATGATCTGCAGTCCAAATCTGCCCTGAGAGCCATTTTTGCACAGTTCAAGAGCTAAGGATTTCTTGTTTGTAAACGGTTGGAAAAAAAATCTCAAGGAGAAATATATTTTGTGGTGAGAAGATTATATGAAATTCAGTCTTCATCGTCTATGAGCAAAGTTTTACCCGAATACAGCATTAAACATATGCTTGTATCTGTGGCTACTGTCACCATCCAATGGCAGAGTCAAGTAGCTGTGTCAGAGACTGTAAGACCCATAGAGTCTGAAATATCGACCACCTGGCCCTCTGCAGACGCCTGCTCTAAAGTCTCTGCCCTTCCTCACCACACATTCTCCTTCCAGTTCACTCTCCTCCGGCTCCTGTCTTCGTCTGTCCCCTGTGACTGCACTTGTCAAGGAAAACAATATTTTTCATGTTGCCAGATCCAGGGATTTCCTGTTATTTACCTTTAAACCGCATTGCACACAGGTGGCAGCTCTCTTCTCGTGACCCCTTTTCCTCCTGGCTTCCGTGAGCTGCGTTCTCATTTCTCTTCACCGTACTGTCCCCTGTGCCACCGCCCAGTCTAAGGAAAGCTGAAGGCCCAGAAGCACCCATTGAGCTCACATAGCCTTGCTTGTCTCCCGTAAGGCATTCTGGTGTTATAAGCTCCCTCACGGGGCTCTGCCTCCATCTGCCCTCAGGCACCTCTGGGCTTACTCCCTACAAGCTCCGGCATTGCCTGGCTGTCAGTTGCCCGGAAAGAGAAACTGTGGTGCATTTGAGGCTCACCGGGTCCTGTGGTTGGGGACCACAACTGCATCTCCATTCCCTGTTCCACTCGGGGCTCTGGTCGAGAGGAGAGCTGTAGAGCAGAAAGCCAGGTGGCCATGTCTGATTACCCCGTGTCTGCTTGGTTAAGGAACGGCATCTCATAAGGAGGACACTGTGTTAGGTCACGTGTGATTTTTCCTAGACAAAGTAAACTAGGACAGTAGAAGCATTAAACCTTCAGCAGAAAAGAAAAAGACATTCAGTTGTCTGAAGCACAGACAGAAGCTTTTTCAGCCCTATGTCAAGGAAATGAGGCATGAGCTTTGTACAGATGCATCCCTCCTCGGGGGCTCCCCAGGTGGCGCTAGTGGTAAAGACCCCACCTGCCAAGGCAGCAGACGTAAGAGACGAAGTTTTGATCCTCTGGTCTGGAAGATACCCTGGAGGAGGGCATGGCAACCCACTCCAGTATCCTTGCCTGGAAAATCCCATGGACAAAGAAACCTGGTGGGCTACCGTTCATGGGGTCGTGAAGAGTCAGACACGACTGAAGCGACTTAGCACCCTCAAATCCCTCCCCAGGCAGGGCTCCCTCAGCCTTGGGCACATGGCACTTCCGTCTGTTTAGTTCCACCCGTGTATCTCAGGCTTACAAGTAGCATTCCCACTTTGGGGCTGAGGGATGTTTCAGTATCGCCTGGGGCATTCTCCATCCCTGCTGAGCTGCGGGTGTGGCTTCTTCAAGTTATCTCCTGAGCTTCCAGCTGTCATTATCAATAGTGCTCAGCTTACAGTTTCAGAAGTCTTGAGTAGTTTGCCCTAAAACCACAGGCATATTGAATTACTTACCACTTGAAATGGTTAGGGAGTTCTAGAACCTCTGAACCTGATGACCTTGGGTTGATGGAAAGGGTTATTGCAGAGCTGAGAAGACCCCAAGTCCCTGTGTCCCACCAGCACCTCTGGGGTCGAGGACCAAGCGCTGATTTCTACCAGCAGCCCCCCTGGATTCTCTCAGGTGAGCAACAGCCTGACCTCTGCTTGCCTGCGGACGGTCCGGCTTCTGTTCTTAAGCCAGAGCCCTGGGGACCGGCCGGCGGCTTTGTCCTTTATTCGGCTGCCTTCTGCGGGAACAGCCAGGTCATTCCGAGCTTTACTGTTTTCTTGTTTGGTCTGGTTATTTCATTTGGGAGGATTCCCTGGGTTAATAGCTCCTTCATTTCCTTCTCCCATTTTTGGGAGCAGGTTCTCTTTCTCCCTGCGTTGCACCTGTGAAAGACGGATGCTGTCACAGCATCACCAAATATGGCCTCTTGGAGTCTGGCATATGACTGTTTTGACTTCTATTCTATTATGCATGGAATTGAAGATTCTCCGTGAAATCTTGTTACTCTGAAAACAAGTCCAGTGGACTTTGGCCACCCACAGCACGTGTGGTAATAAAATGGTGCAGTGTGGGGAGGACTAATATTTGGGGCTTGAGGGAGAGAGGCAAGAAGATAGTGGCATCATCTCAAAGCCTAGAGGCTTATCTCAAGTTATGATTTCAAGTGAACTGCTTAAGTATGAGGTTTGTTCTAGAAGAATCCTTAGAGGATTGTGTAAAAATTTTAATGTGTTTAAAAGTATATGTTGAGTTCTCCCCAAAGAGCAATTTCATTAATTGCTGGTGTTACTACAAGCTAGAATTGTAATCCTTTTCTTATATTACAGAACATGCTTCAACCAAAGTATCTTCCTTATATGCTCTCATATTAAAAACAATAAAACAGAAATATCTTCAAGGATGCTGTTGACGTAATTCTTTTCAGATATCATGGGGTTTCCAAATGAGGCCTGTTTATAATAATGTCATCATTCAGTTTCCCAGAAGTTTCACTTATTCTGTTTTGAAATAGTCAAATATTCATTAGTAATTCCTCATACTGGAGGGACAATATTGTTCCAAATGGGGCTCCCTGGAATAGGGAAATGACAATTGTCCTGACATAGTATCATCAAACTAAGACCATAGGAGTTGTCTCAATGAGGAAGAAATGCAGACACCATGCTACGCCATTATTAGCTGTGTTCTCAAGTTGGGAGTATGTGGTTCCTGGTGTCTGTCTTTCTCTTGTTCCTGGTAACTTCCTCAACATTTCCAAGGACGCCCAAAATCCATCCGTTGCTCCTGTTACCTCAAGAACAGGTAAAAGTTTGACTATGACCTCAGGATACCGGGCCTTCCGTGACCTGCCTGCCCTACCTCTCTTCTCCCGCGGCGGCCTCCCATGTATTCCACTCGAAGCCACACATCATTCTCGATATCCAATAAACACATGTCCTATTTTTATGTCCGAGCTTCTGGGCATGCGTCTTGTTTTTTCCCGGAATGCCCTTTAACCCGTTGCCTTCTAGTGCTCATGCTTCAGTTCACGTGCTGCCTTCTCAGTGAAGCCTTTCCAACCCTCCCTGTCCATCCTCTGCCCCCTTGGTTGAGGCTACTATGTCCTTCTTCACAGCACCCCAACATTTTGTAAACATGACATAGTAATTAGCAAGTATTTGCATGCTTGCCTTTCTTCTTTTCTAGGAAGGACTGGATGGTATGTTTCTTTTTTAAAAAAATTTATGTATGTATGGCTGGGGCTTCCTTGCTATACTTGGGCTTTCTCTAATTGCGGGGCACAGGCTTCTCACCGCAGTGGCTTTCCTTGATGCGGAGCACAGGCTCTCAGGTGTGTGGGCTCAGTAGCTGTGGTATACAGGCTTAGTTGCTCTGCAGCATGTGGAATCTTCTCCGATGAGGGATCGAACCTGTGTCCCCTGCATTGGCAGATGAATTCTTAACCTCTAGACCACCAGGGACGTCTTGGACTGAATGTTTCTCACAGGCAGGGGTTGTATTTACCAGATTCAGTCTTCTTAGCGCCTAGAATAATACCCAGCATACAGCGTGCATGCTGGGTGCCCAGTCACGTCCGACTCTTTACGATCCCACAGACTGAAGCCCATCACGCTCTCCTGTCCATGGAACTCTCCAGGCAAGAATACTGGCGTGGGTTGCCATTTCCTTCTTCCCAACATACAGTAGGCACTCTGAAAACAGGAAGTATATGCTAATTAAATAATTAAAATAATTTTATAAAGTGACACGTATTTACTGAAATGCTCTATTTTCTGCACTGTGCTGGTGCTATGAGGGCTATAAAAGGGTCCGCTATTTCTCTACTCTTAGGACCTCACGATTTAACCTGAAAGAGAAGGCTGGCAGACTTGAAGTGGTTAGATACTGTTTGCCAAAGAGTGTGCTGCAGAACACTATCTGTGGGAGAGCTACATCAGAAAGGATTCTGTGGTCAATTAAATTTGAAATGTTGCAGATTATATCCTCCTTCAGAGATTTCAATGTACACACCCTAAAGACTCTGAGAAATCTTCTGATAAGGAAGCCTGTGTAAATATCAAATTGCCTGTGACCAGGAGCCTTTTTTACATGGGTGAGACCTATCAACATCCTGTGCTTCCTCAGAACACTCTGATTTAAAGAACAGAGGTTAGCGTTAACCCGAGTTAAACTACAGTGATGAGCACAGTAGTGCAAAGAAAGGGACATCCTTATGGGTTTGGGTAGATAGGAAGAGATCCTAGTATCAGTCCAGCTTTGGGGAATTGAATTAAGGAAGGCTTTATAACCCAAGTTTCTTTTTTAAAAAAATTTAATTTTTGTTGAAGTATAGTGGGTTTACTTGGAGGTGTCAGTTTCTGCGGCACAGCGAAGTGAACCAGCCACACAGACACACATGTCCTCTCTTCTTTGGAGAGCCTTCCCATTGCGGTCACCACAGAGCACAGAGCAGGTTTCCTGTGCTATGGTCGGCCCTCACCTGTTTAGACTGCTGGCTTATACACAGTAGTGTATATACGTCAGTGCCAATCTCCCAGTTCAGCCCCATCCCTGCCTTTCCCCCTTGGGATCCATACCTTTGTTCTCTGTGTCGGCGTTTCTATTTCTGCTTTGCAAATAGCTCAGACAGTAAAGCATCTGCCTACAATGTGGGAGACCCGGGTTTGATCCCTGGGTTGGGAAAATACCCTGGAGAAGGAAATGGCAACCCACTCCAATATTCTTGCCTGGAAAATCCCATGGACGGAGGATTCTGTCAGGCTACAGTCCATGGGGTTGCAAAGAGTCAGACACAACTGAGCGACTTCACTTCATACCATTTTTCTAGATTCCGCACATATGTGTTAATGTGCGATGTTGCTTCTCTCTTTCTGATTTACTTCACTCTGTATGACAGTCTCGAGGTCCATCCAAGTCTCTGTAAATGACACCACTTGGTTCCTTCTTATGGCCGTATAATCTAGGTTCTTCTATTTTTCTCTTCCACGTTGTGTAAATAGCTGCCCTCCTCCTTCCCTGGGCAGAGTTAGATGGCTCCTCCCGACGGTGGTTGTGGAGACCTATCACACAGGTGGTCAGGGTGCTGGTTCCATTTCATTTCACTGCTGATTCATTTCACTGCAACTCTGGGAGTCAGTAATTGTAATCTCTATTTCACAAATCAGAAACCTTTGGGTAGAAAGTGAATGTGACCTCCCTGTGGCTAGTAAGTAGCTGAGCCAGGACTCATAATCAGGTTTGATACCAAAACTCTGTAATTAACCATTAGGTATGCATTCTGCTGCATTCCCCCCAAAACTGGGGCATTCCCTGGGAAAGAGGAACATGAAAATATTTAGAGGCCTCTGATAGTTCCTTCTTTTGCCTAAGTGAGTTTGATAGTAGGTTTTATGTGCCAACTTGACTGGGCCACAGCGTCTAGTTCATGTTTCTGTGAGGGTGTATTCAGATGAGATTTATATTTAAATTGGCGAACTTTGAGTAAAGCAGATTGCCCTCTATAATGTATATAGATCTCATCTAATCAACTAAAGGCATGCATAGAAGAGAAAACTGAGCTCCCCCAAGCGATTAGAAATTCTGCCAGCAGATGGCATTTAGACTTCAACTGCAATATCAGTTCTTCCTGGGGCTCCAGCTTGCCGATCCACCTTGTGGATTTTGGACTTACCTCTTTCATAACTGCTTGAACCAATTCCTTAAAGTAAATCACACACACACAGAACTTATCAGTCCTGTTTCTTGGCAGAAACATAAAACAGAGAGGAAAGGAAACCATACAAACATCCTCTCAAGTTGCAGTTTCAAGCCATGGAATTACTAACCCAAGGGAGAGGGCAGACATTGTTTGCATAAGTGGATCGTTCTGCAGCAAATGTAGCTCTAGAGGCCAGGACTCACTGTCCTATGCTCTGGGCCACTCTGGGGACAATACAGCAATCAGAGCATAACTATTGCTCTGCACAGAGCTCTCCAGGCCTTGAACTTCAGATGGAGTAATGTACCTTCCTTGAAGTTCTGTTTTCTTTTATGAAAGGCATGTTTCGATAGAACTTCTTGATTCACTTGTAGTGAAATGTCAAGCCTGTCAGGAACACCATTCACCATCTTTCTGAGTCAAGGTTTGAGAGTCACTATGGAGTTCTAATTTTGGCTCTGCCAGTTCTAACCATGTGACTCTGGACAAGTTTGAACACCCTTTGTCTTTGTTTCATCATCAGTAAAATGAGTACAATAACAAGATCTACCCCCAGAGGGTTTTGTGAAGTTTAGTTGAAACAGTACATATAAGGTGCCCTCAAATTTATACAAGGTAATCATTCAAATGCTAGTGATTATGATAATTATTAGATCTTAACAAGAATTGGCTTTCCAGCCATGTTAGGTAGTCTATTAAAACTCCTTAATTTACTGACCCCACACTCTCCTTAATAAAATTTTCTATTCAAGCATGACTCTACAGCAATCCATACATCTTCAACTACACTCAGTACTTTAGTTGCTGGACATTCACAGTTATACAGATTCTGTTCCCTGCTGTCAAGAAGTTTGGAGCCTTTATTAAACCAGTAAAATTCAACTGCTAAGATTCCTTAGTTTCTAAGGAGTTTAGCGGTACATTTCTAAGGCTCTTACTTTCATAAAGGTCTGCATTACAGCTCAAGCCCAAAGTTGAGGCATTTACTTTGATTCTTCCCATTTCTCTACCCCTTATATCTAATCCAGTAGCAAAATCTCATTACTACCATCTCATCACTTGTATGTGTTCTGAATCTATCCCCTTCACATCATCACTGGTCACACTTGTGGAATTCAAGCTGCAATAAAAATTTTATATTTTCTTTGCCCAACTTGATTGAAAAGGGAATGTCTAAATCAAAGAATCCTTCACTGAAAAAAAATGCTGGGGCAATTTTGTTTGTACAGCTGAGGTGCTGTTCATGAAAGACTTTACTTTGATCTGATAAGAAAGCAGAACTAAACGGAAGTTTTGAGTATCCAATTATTCAAGTTGAAAGTGGGTCCCAATAAGACTAGATTTATCTGTTTTTCTTCTTGTCCCAAATGGTAGATTTCCTCTTTTAAGATTTTCTTTCATCTCTCATAAATCAAGTTTTATTGTCAAATTCTTTTTATCTGAGTTTGCCTTTAAGCATTTGCATTGTAACCTTTGATCTCTTTTTGAGAAGAGTAGGTGGAATCATGAAACGTAGAAAAGGTGTTGATTCCTAAACTATTGCTTTTCTTTTTCTATGTTGTAAATGACATTGATGTAGCTTCCCTCCACGTTTTGCTTCCTTTCTTCTTCCAAACACATGTTATCTCCAGAAGTTTCTGAGTAGGGGGAAACTAGTTCAGCCTCTGTTTTTTTTCCCAGCATCCATCAATTTTACAATAAAGAATTATGATATTTCTGATTCAAAACCAATGTGACTTATTTTTCTTACACATCCTAGCCTATTTCCCTGCCATTAGTCACCTCAATTACACTATTGCCACCTAACCAGTGTCTTTCCCTCATTTGTGTTCCATCATTACCCAAGTTTTCACCCAGTTTGATATAAAAATATCAGAGTGATATTTTTTTTTTGACTGTGGCTTGTGACCTGTGGGGTCTTAGTTCCTTGACCAGGGATTGAACCTGGGCCATGGCAGTGAAAGCGCTGAGTCCTAACCACTGGACCATCTGGGAATTCCCAGAGTGGTGTTTTTAAAATGCCAAATCCAGCTGAAAACTCTTGAGTCTTCCCACCAGGCCCACCGGGTTTCTGTTCCTCCCATCCCTTTGACTCAGGAGACTCCAGCCACTGCTGCTGCTGCTGCTAAGTCACTTCAGTCATGTCCGACTCTGTGCGACCCCATAGACAGCAGCCCACCAGGCTCCCCCGTCCCTGGGATTCTTCAGTCAAGAACACTGGAGTGGGTTGACATTTCCTTCTCCAATGTGTGAAAGTGAGAAGTGAAAGTGAAGTCGCTCGGTCGTGTCTGACCCTTAGCAACCCCATGGACTGCAGCCTACCAGGCTCCTCCATCCATGGGATTTTCAGCCAAGAGTACTGGAGTGGGCTGCCATTGCCTTCTCCGGACTCCAGCCACACTGGCCTCTAAATACTTGGACTATCTCAAGCCTGTATGACCTTAGGGTTTTGAACCTTAGTTTGTTTATATCTGCTTCTTTCCCATCATTCATGGCTCATCTCATATATCATCTCTTCAGAGAGGCCTTCCCTGACCACCCTACCCCAAGGGCATCTGCCTCACTGCTCCCTATCACCACGCCCTGTTTGTTTCCATCAAGACATTTCCTTCAATCTGAAATCAATGAATTTATTTATTTGATTTTATAGTATGTTGTTTCTAGTTTCCCAGTATGATTATAAACTTCTGAGGACCATGAGCTTGTCTGGTTTGCCAGTGTATCCCAAGCACCTAAAATAGTCCCTAGAACATAATAGTTGTTCAATAAATATTTGTTCAATGAATAATTAGTTACCTAGACATGTTTCCTAATTATATTCTGGTCTTGGACACATGTGTGCCTCTTAATTGGTGGTTTGATACTAATTATAGGTTCATTTGAATATATCAAAACAAATAATGCCAGCTATTGCTTGGATACTCTTATTTTCGTGGAATAGATTGAATTAATCTTAAGTCTGTGCAGTCATAATATATTAGGATGTATATTGGTGAATGACCTCTAGCAGCATCATTTCTTGGACATCAGGGGAAATGCAGGGACGATGGCAGAGACCGCAGGGATGTCGTTGGCTACAGGCCCGTAGGTGGGTGCTGTGCTAAGCTGCTTCAGTCGTGTCTGACTCTGTGCACCCCCGTGGACTGCAGCCCACCAGGCTCCTCTGTCCATGGGATTCTCCAGGGAAGAATACGGGAGTGTGTTGCCATGCCCTCCTCCAGGGGATCTTCTTGATCTAGGGATCGAACCTATGTCTCTTCTCTTGCATTTGCAGATGGGTTCTTTACCATTAGCACCATCTGGGAAGCCCTGAAAAAAAAAATGCTGCATTGCAGAGGAAATGGGCAGTATACATGTGGAGAGCAAAGCCCCCACTACTAAACTCAGGCTCAAGAACCAGGCACAGACAGGGTTTGAACCCATGACCTTCAGTTTGTGAGACCAGTACCTTGTCACCTGACCATAGATGCATAAGCACCTGAAGATCAGGGAAGAGTATTTACTACCCTTTCAGCCCCCACCCCTTCCACCACTCACAGCAAAAGTCTTCCTTAAACATTCTTTAGCACAATCTCTCCCTCAGGCTGTGGACCTTTCCAGTCTAGGAGAACAAAGGAAATAAGTGACAGATATTATCTAGTGGCTCTCCCAATGTAGCTGGAATTTAATTTCAATAAAGCAGATGACTTCTTAGGGAGGGTGAGCTGAGCTATTAATTCATGGGAAGGAAAAGAGGAGGTTAAATGTGGGGCTATCAATCTGAGCAATGTCCTTGCAAGACAGATGATACCATCTTTCCTTTTCAATAGCCTTCCTGGCATCTAATTTGCATGAGTTGTGAGATAATGCTCAGCTCTGTCTCATTTGCAAATCTGGAAACCGAGGGGACAGACGCTGGGGCCTCCAACAGTAAATCCAGAAAGTATAGCAAGGTTAACGCTTCCCATTTAGAGACAGAAATGATGTGCTGGTCATTTCCTGGATGAAAAAGAAGGACCTGCAAAATTATGGGGATAAATACTTGAGTAAATACTATTACAGCACCTGAAATAAAAGAGTCAAAGAAGAAATTTACTGTCTCCAAATTGAGGGTATCTGCAGAATGTCACACATTACTGAATGAATAAAATTCTTATCATGCAAAAGAGCAGTCAACAAGGTTGACAGTCAGGGCTTCATGATGTTTTTGAAATAGCTATCAAAAAGGTTTTTGGATTTTTTTGTTGTGTATTTCCAGTTCCTTGTTTAAACAGCTAGATCCATGGCATTCATTGCCTCAAATGAAAAAGAAAGCCAAGAAAAACTGGAATTTTTTTACAAAAGAATATAAGATGAATAAGAACCAACAATCAGGCCAGGAGACCAGATAGGAACTCCATAGGTTGGGAGTTGGAAAAAGTGTGAGGAGAAGCATGCAACATGGGCTTAGGTACTATAGGTCTCTTTAAAAACAGGGGTGGGAGGGTATCCCCACCTTGATTTACCCCCTTAAGATAATTTAGACCCAAGAGAGCACTGAAAAATAGCAGGTATATCTGAAGACTCTGCATGTTGCTTCCAGAATAGAATCTCAGGTAACAAGATTGTCCCAAAGGGAAAAAGGTGGAAGGCTGTTCAGATATTTACACCCAGGTCTTGTAAGGATGAGGCATATCTCTAAAACATTTTAGCCCATCCACATATCTTTAAGTACTGTAGGTTTTCCCAAAGAGAGTTCCATGTCTAGCGTTCATTGTGTTATTTAACATGCTACACATTTCAGTAATGAAAACCATTTCTGCTACTTTCTATGCTAATTAGCCAAACTTCAAGTGTTGACTAAGATATGAATAGAAAAGTGCCCTTTGTCATTGCCTGCAGACTGAGGCTTTTCTGCTATAATGCCAGCTGACCACCCTCATTGACACATGGGTTTTTCTGTGCTTTCTTTTTTATCATGGTAGGGATGTATTAGCAGAGAGCAAGGGGAAAATATGTGCCTCATCATGGCTTTTGAATTTCTTAAGTTTAGTTTATAAGAGTCGTATTCAGATTATTAGGAAAAAGTGTTACAAATATCAGTTGTTTTCCTCAGTATAGAAAAAATTCTCCAGGTCTGGGAGAGGGAGACAGAAGGGAGAGGAAGTGATGAGAGGAAGCGCCTGTTAGGGCTGAAGTCGCGGGAGCCCATGGAAGGGACTTTGACACAGTGTCCTCATGCTTCTCAGACTCGACTTGAGCGAGGAGTGACCAGAGCCCGTCAGTGGCGGGGGTGGTCATCCGGCCTCCCTGCTCGTGACCAGGGTGCAGCACCTGTGCCCAGGGCCTCGCTTAGATCTCCTTCATGGCCAGTGACATCTCCTCCTCACCAGTCACTAGTGCAAGGTCTCCTGATCACCGGAAGGAAGACGCTTTTCATACTTGGAGATTGCTCTGTCCCTGCCCAACATATCTGATGTGAACAACTTCTGGCTTGCCTCCATCTCGTAAGATCCCAAATAATTCATAAGCCCGAGAGGAAAGCGGGATGCGACCCCCGAGGAAGAAGGTAGAGAGCCCTGTACCTGTCACGGCAGTAATGGTGAGAAAGGGTATGTTTCTACCCCTGAACCTGTGTAGGGTGAAGTGGAAACAGCTAGTGATCCTCTCGGAAGCAAGAAAGTGACAAATGATTCTCATCTTGACCTAGATTTTCATGTTTATTTCTCTTAATTGAACATATCAGAATTTAATTACTTGCTAGAAATTCACCTCAAACAGCTCGTCTTGTGTGGACAATATGCTGTGGACCACTTAGATACTTTTGCTTAACTAAGCTCCTCTTTGTAAGGCCATTGATCACTCTTGAGTTGATCTTGGCTCACTTTTCCTTCACTGTTAATCCCTACATTTTGGCTCGATCCTTGCTGGCAATTTGTGCAAACTAATTTATTATGTAGTCACGGAACCACATGCCGTGAACTTCATGGCAAATAGATGGGGGAAAGTGGAAATAGTGACAGACTTTATTTTCTTGGGCTCCAAAATCACTGTGGGCAATGACTGTAGTCTTGAAATTAAAGAACTTGCTCTTTGGAAGAAAAAGTATGACAAACCTAAACAGCATATTAAAAAGCAGAGATACCACTTTGCTGATAAAGGTCCATATTGTCAAAGCTGTGGTTTTTCCAGTAGTCATGTACGGATGTGAGAGTTGGACCATAAAGAAGGCTGAGCACTAAAGAAATGATGCTTTTAAGCTGTGGTGCTGGAGAAGATTCTTGAGAGTCCCTTGGACTTCAAGGAGATAAAAGCAGTCCATGCATTAACACTGGATATTCATTGGAAGGACTGATGCTGAAGCTTAAGCGCCAATACTTTGGCCCCCTGATGCGAAGAACTGATTCAATGGAAAAGAACCTGATGCTGGGAAAGACTGAGGGCAAGAGGAGAAGGGGATGACAGAGGGTGAGATGGTTGGATGGCATCACTGACTCAAAGGACATGAGTATGAGCAAATCTGGGAGATGGTGAAAGACAGGGAAGTCTGGTGTGCTGCAGTCCATGAGGTTTCAGAGTCAGACATGACTGGGCACCTGAACAAATTTATTATGACATACACAGAGCTCTAACTTTTCAAGAAATTTCTGCTCAGATAAAATTAATTTTAGTCTTTACATTTAGTGAAAATAAATATCCCAGCTTTAGCTGCATATAAGTAGAAAACCTATCTTAGGAAAATTATAGCTTTCCAAGCTTTTGTCTCTGGAGAGAAGAAGTAGTTCTGAATAGAACGCAAGGAAAAGAATGAACAAAAAGCTAACTGACCAGGTTTGGACTCTAAAAGATCATGTAGGTAACTCCACAAGAGCAAAAAACAAGGAACTGAATAAAAATATGCACAGTTCAGTTCAGTTGCTCAGTTGTGTCTGACTCTGTGTGACCCTACAGGATTTGAATAGACATTTCTCCAAAGAATATGTACACATGGCCAGTAAGCATTTGCTCTACATAGCTAGTCATCAGGGAAATGCAAATCATAACTAGAATGAGATACCACCTCATACCCATTAGAATGGCCAGTATAAAAAACAAAACAAAACAGGAAACAACAAGTGTTGGCAACTATGTAGAGAAACTGGAACTCTTGTGCACTCTTGGTAAGAATGTAAAATTCTGCAGCCAACTTATATTATTACCAATTAATTTCCAATTATACCTAATTATAAAAATGGTCAATTAAAAACTTATCAATGAGTTTACCAATGATGTTAGATGTTCAATGTAGGAGAGGCTGCAACCTCTGATGATGTTCCTTTCTTATCATGGCTTCTAAGTTTGCTGAAGTATAGGGGAAGAGAGTACAAGAAGATGGTATAGAATTTTAAAAAATATGTATTTATTTATTTTGGCTGCACTGGGTCTTACTTGTGGCATATGGGATATAGTTCCCTGACGAAGGATTGAACCTGGGCCTTCTGTATTGGGAGCATGGAGTCTTAGCCACTGGACCACCAGCAAAGTCCCTGGAATGGTTTTAAGTGTCATGCTTAGATTGATACACATTTGTTCTTCTAAATTTCATTGGTCAGAATCCATAGTGCCACCTTAACTTCAGGTTGAACAAGAAGTGTGTTCTTCCTGGATATCCAGGAAGAAGAAAATGAAATAAAGATTGGTAAATGCACAGCATTGTTTCAGCCACAGGGAACTTTCCTAGATGTGAGAAATTAATAAATGAAGTTAACTCTGAATTTCACACTCATTTAAAAAATCAAACCAATAGTGAAAATATAATTATCATTCCAATTTTAATATTGTTACATTTGCTTCAAATATCTATTCATCCTATTCTTCCTGTTTCAAAAAATGACTTGAGAGGCCCTCCAATAGGATAGGAGTAGAGAAATACAGAATTAATTATGGAGAAGGTACTAAAATGTTACTTTGGGTTTCCTGGATATCTTGGTGGAAAACCTCAGTGACATCATTTTCTAAAAATGTTTCTGTTTATTAGGGAATCATAATACTTTTCTTGGTCTAATTTTGCTTTTGATATGTTTTATATAGAAGGTATTACACAACATGTTATTTTCAATAGCAAATTTGCAAGAGATAACATATTTTCAGTCCTTTCAATAAGAAGACAAAAAGTTAAACTAGTCTGTAAAGGCATTTCTATAGTGAATTCATAGAATAACCCTTGCACGTAGCTTTTTGGGCTACTTGCTTTGATTCAGAGATAAAGCTTAGAGGATTGAAGGAAATGAATATTTAGCAAGTCTCTCAGCCTATCTCTGTAGAATATCAGTTGCTTTAGGGAAAGTTTGCAGATTAGATGGGTAGAATATATTATGAAGATCAGGGTCTCCTTTCTTAAGCATAAATATTCTGTGTTATTGATTGAAGGAGATTCATATGCTTTAGAAGAAAATGCACAAGGAGAAGAGTTAATATTTTGATGGGAAAACTAAGGAACCTGACTTGAATTTTTGCTGTGAGTATAAATTTTAAAGTAAAGGGTCGAGAGCACAGCTTTTTAAAAATTTTAAAGCATTGGTTAAGTTTTGAATTGACAGTGTCTAGAGCCCATTCCTGTGTGATCTGTTTTTCACAGGGGTGGTTTAGCAAGGGCTTGGAAGAATCTTTTGGAGCTCATGACCTATTTTGAGAGGACTGACCCATACATTGTTCCCATCTGTGTGATCAAAGGCTTCAGCAGCCTGCTTCTGATGTGTTAAGCCAGCTGGTTATGTCTTCCTTACTGCCCAATTGTAAAGACGCACCACAGACCCCTGAATGGTCTTTTTAGTTGGGACTTTGGATCTTCCTTGCTTATTCCTGATGTAATCTTTGTCTGACCTAACCCCCTTCTGACCTTAAACTTCTGACTCCTTCCCTCAAATCTTCCGTTGCTGGCATTGTGGGTTCCTCCCTCCCTGTTTAAAACTGCTTTTTCGGCGTCTCCCTTGCAGCCATCTTCAGTAACTTTGGGCTTGCGTGTGTCTTTCTGCTTCTTTTCCTACTGCGGTACATTGGCTGCTGCCCTCTAGTCTAGGGTTTCTGGAAATTCCCACAATAGCACTGAATCTCTGCTTATCAGGCAGGTCAGCCCTACCTTCTAAAGAGTAGAAAAATCTACTCTTCTAAAATGTCTAACTCTTAACATTCTCTGTCCAGTAAAATTTGAACATATAAATATTCTGCAGTATACCAGTTGAATCTATAGCCTGCCGATTCTTTATGAAGGCAATGAATAAAAGGCTGCTTTTGTAAAAGGTATGGTTTCTTATACTTTGAAAGCATTCCCAAGAGACATATACTTGCACCATTAATTAGATTAAATTGATTGCAAGCATTTGAAATACTTTCTTTAATTTAAGGTGGTTGATCAGATAATAAATGGGTGGATTTAGCATTGTGCAATGAGGTAGAGGTTGAATTCTACATACATGCCTTTGCCCTTATACAGATTTTTCAAGTTGGGGCCTTTAGAATTCAAAATATTTGTGATTTTTTTAAAACTAGAAAATTGCTACAAGATTTTGTGTTTCTAAGCAGATTCTGCAATATTTGATATTTTGATCTGTAAAGGTCTCAACTTGGATCATAAAGTTGACCAGATAACTTGTAGGCATCTATTTACATTGTTGTGATGTCTCTCTAAGTAACTTTCATGGTCTGGGACTTTGCAAATAGCTCTGGGTGACTGGAAAGAAAGAACCATTCTATTCACTAAGCTGAACCTTCTGCTTCAACTGCTGTATCTTCTCCTTTTCTGCTAGGTGTTATGGGCAAAGCTCTATTGCCTGGAGGGAAAGTGGTTGAGGAAAAAAATGGAGAATCAGCCCTTGTTCTTCAGAAGAGGGCCCCACTCATAGAGTGCTCAGATGTGGCCAGTGCCAAAGGCTTCAGATTAGTCCTGTGGGACCCTTGAGTGTCAGCCCTGCTGGCCACCAGAGTCGGGTGATCCAGAGGTAGCCTCTGGTGGTGGCCACAAAAATCAGGGGATCAGAGGAGGGTACAAACTCCTTTCTGGAGACAGTGAGTTAGATGAGGCCGAGAGGAGTGGGAAGATGGTGCTTTCCCCTCCCACCCACCTTCCCTCCCTCCAGGAGAGTATTTCAGCAAATGAGCCTCCTTCCAAGGAATCCTGGACACTTTTCAACCAGATCCCTCTGCATGAGGCCCTTAGGTGGGTGAGTCTGAGTGCAGGAGTTTTGGAGTGGTTTCTCAGTTCTTTAGAGTCTTGTGGATCTCCTGGACATCAACTCTGTTGCCTTTCAAGGCTAGATGTTTTGAAGGCATGTCTTTCAGGTGCAAGTCTTAAAAGTTGGGGTGCCCAATGTGAGGTTCAAATCCTTCACTTCTCAGGCAGAGTTCTCTCCAATTTTGAGTCATCTGCTGCTGCTGCTAAGTCACTTCAGTCATACTCGACTCTTTGCATCCCTATGGACAGTAGCCCACCAGGCTCCTCTGTCCATGGGATCCTCCAGACAAGAATGCTGGAGTGGGTAGCCGTTCCCTTCTCCAGGGGATCTTCCTGATCCAGGGATTGAACCCAGGTCTCCTGCATTACAAGCAGATTCTTTTACCATCTGAGCCACCAGGGAAGTGGGTGGGATTTATGTCAACACTGTGTGTCAACCTCTCCTACCTGCTTGATTGTGGGGTTTTCTGATGTGTAGTTTGGGGTGTTTTTTAGAGGAAATTCAGAATCACATAGCTGTAGATTCTGTGTGTCCATGGGGGGAGGTAAGTTCAGGATCTTTCTACATTACCATCTTGAACGAGAACCTCTGTAGTCCTTTAGCTGAAGTGAGAAACGTGTCCTGAATACTCTGTGGTTCCAGATAACCAATGCAAAGCTGACATTAACACAGTCCCCCAAAGTTCACAAAGATTAATGTGCAACTGAATTATTTAGAAGGATCGACAGTTCTTTATCTTATCCATATGTATTGCCTGGTGATCCAGCATGTTTGGTGCAGTTATGATGAGAAGAGATTTTAAAGATAAGGTTAATCAGAATGTCCCTCTTAGTTAAAAATCAGCTCAGGGCTAGATAAAAATGTGTACTCTGTGGGACAAGAATCAGCCTCATCCATATATTCCACTCCTTTTCAATAATCTCTCAGAATAACTTTGTCTGAACTGCACCCCCTTCAGGAGTGCTACTGCTTGTCAATGGATTAGTCACCAGGGACGGAAAGGTAGGAGTGGCAAGAACCAGAAATGATCAGAAATCCATAGGATAAACAAATGAATGGGACTGGATTGACTTGGTGAGCCCGGTTTAAGTTGCAGCTCTGCTATATTGTTTTCTCCTCTAAAATGGGTGCCCATGAAACCTTGGGGCTGGGTGATGCAAATTACATGGTTTGTTCTCAGCCTCTCAGAGGTTACCAAGTAGGCAAAGTCTAGCAGATTTATTGTTTCAATATCAAGTCTTAGTGCTACCTTTTGTCATTGCCAGGCCCTAGTGTTAATTCCGGATTCTTGCTGGGTAGTAAACACCTGAAGTTGTTGTAGAGATAATCCATATACTTTCCTTCTGGGGTAATTTAGGTTAGGCTTTGTTTCTAGATCACAGGAGGTTAGCTGCAAAATACTGGTGAGTGAATTTAGTACTTGGCAAAGGCAACACTCTTCAAGTGTTGGGAGAGGCTGTGAGGCGTCTTCAGTGGAGCTGTTGGCTAGTCCAACTTTGAGTTGCCATATGCTGCTTTTCGGGACTTGTCTGGTGATGCTAGTGGTAAAAAAGTGCCCATCAAGATGTAGGTTCAATCCCTGGGTTGGGAAGATCCCCTGGTGGAGGGCTTAGCAACCCATTCCAGCTTTCTTGCCTAGAGAATCCCATGGACAGAGAAGCTTGGCAGGCCAGAGTCCATAAGGTCGCAAAGAATTGGGTAGTGCTTACGCTTGCATGCTGCTCCTTAACTGCAAGGCCAACTGGGAGCAGAGCTAGGTTGTCTCAAAAGATGCTGTGAGTCTGCAGAAGGGGCAAGAGATCTCTTGAGAGACTCCCTCCCTAGTTGCCTGCAGCACTGCTGGGCTCCTGAGCATGGACAGCTGAGCTCCTCTGGAATGACCAGGAGTCTAGTCTCTCCAGAGAGAAGGAAGACCATAATCAGAACCACAAGCATTTCTTTTGGGGGGAAGGAGGAGGGACACATATTGAAGCTGGAAAAGCAAGAAGGATCCGGATTACAATGAGCCTGTTTGTCATACTCAATGAGGAATTTGAACTTTGAATAAAGTATGTAAGTATGTATTTTATGGATGTATTTTAAAAACAGAAGCAACTTGATTAGACTTGGGATACATCTGACAGCAGCCCTGAGAGCTCTTGCTCAGGGACTTTTGGGTTTGGTAAAGTAGATTTGTTTTTCCAGTGGTCATGTATGGATGTGAGAGTTGGACCATAAAGAAGGCTGAGTGCTGAAGAATTGATACTTTTGAACTGTGGTGTTGGAGAAGACTCTTGAGAGTCCCTTGGACTGCAAGAAGATCCAACCAGTCCATCCTAAAGGAGATCCTTAGTCCTGAATATTCATTAGAAGGACTGATGCTGAAGCTGAAGCTCCAATACTTTGGCTACTTTCATTGGGAAAGACCTTGATGCTGGGAAAGATATAAGGCAGGAGGAGAAGGGGATGACAGATGAAGAAATGGTTGGATGGCATCACCGACTCAGTGGACCTAAGTTTGAGCAAGATTTGGGAGATAGAAGGACAGGGAAGTCTGTGCTGCAGTCCATGGGGTCACAAAGAGCCAGACAAGACTGATTGACTGAACAACAGCAAGGTGGATTTTCCCAAGGCCGGGCTGGTGATGTCACAGACACTGGTGAACCAATGAGGTCCCCATTAGGATCAGGAGATTTAACTGTTTTAACTATATTTTGAAATAATTATAGGTTTACAGGAAACTATAAAATCAATACAAATATGTTAGTTGTCCTCAATAGTAACATCTCACATTCTGTATAGTACGATTGCCAAATCCAGGAAATTGACATCGGTGCAGTCCACATAGCTTATTCAGTTTACCAGTTCACATTCACATTCCTGTGTGTGGGTAGCTCTACGCAATTTTATCACATGTAGATTCTGTTTTCATCACCCCAACCAAGATGCAAAACTGCTCCATCACCTCAAAATTCTTCATGATACCCCGTTATAGTCACACCCATGGCAATCCTGCCTCTCCACCACTCCCCACCGACCATTCCAAGTCCTTGGAAAACACTAATATGTTTTTCATTTCTGTCATTTTGAGACTGTCATAGAAATGAAATCACCCAGTATAAAAACTTTTGAAATTCTTCTTTTTCCCACTCAGCATAATGGCTTTGAAATTTATCCAAATTGTCTTGTGTATCAATAATTAGGGCATTAAACAGTCCATAAAAGTTTATTCCTACAGTAGGTCTCAGTTGGTAACAATTTAAATATTTAAATAGAGGCCAAAGAAAGTGAAATGGTGGCTAACTGTTAAAGGGATTTTGCATTTGATTCTGGAGGATAATTATTACATATGATGTGTCTGGAGCAATTGAGAGACTTTTTGTCAGCCACAGTAATCTTAGATAGAGGTGCAGATTCTGGTTTTCTTTTCCTGTGATTTGTGCTTTTTTTTTTTTCTGGTTCTCTCTCCATATGCAAAATGGGAGCTGAAGTAACAGACCTCTATTTTTTTCTGTACAGTGTTTTGGGAATCATGAAATATCATGAAAATCAGACAACCTGGCTTTGTGTCCAGGCTCTGCCTTATACCAAGTCTTAGACTTGTGGGATCTCAAATTTTTTCCTCTGGAATGTGAGGGATTTAAAATTTACATTTCTGCTGAAAGTGTCATTAGTAGGATTAAATGAGATTATGTGTTTTAGAGCAATATTTAAATTATCAGAGATTATTTGAGGGGAAGGATGGTTCTTAATATTGACATGTAGGAAGGGTTTAAAAAATTACTTTTCTATTCCAAAACCACAGATTTAAAACATGAGAGGCAACTCAGTGTAAGAAAGAACAGAGCAATCAGTTCCAGCTATTAAAATCTGTGTCACCCGGAAAATTCACTTTTCTCAGGCTCCGTTTTATTTTTAATTTAAAAATATATTTAATGCCGATTTTTGTAGTGTTGCAGTGACAGGAGATTGCATAAGTAATGTGAAAAGATCTTAGGTCATAGTATTCAACAGTGGTAGTTCTGCCATGTTTACAAGTGCTACTATTTTTATTTTTCTATCTTAGTACCTGTGAGTTGATTGTTTTTGGAAAATGCCAGTTTACTTAACTTTGTCAGTTTCAACACAACAGTTGAAATTCTGTTTCTTGCCTAGATACCCTATCTTGCCTAGAGCAGAGATATCTGAGATCAAGCCCCAGCTCTGTTACTCCTGCCTTGGGCAGAGCAAATAATCTTCCATCTCTTTCCCTATCTGTGAAATAGGATCTAATAACCCTTTGCCTGTGGAGATATTTTTTAAGATTATGAAAAATGCCTAACAAAATGACTGCTATATAGCAGGTATGGAGGGTAACAACAGGCATCCTCAAGTTTAAAATGAAAAAGTACTGTCCTAGTGTGGGGTGGGCAAGTTACACCTTATAACTGAGACTCTTGCTCTTATTCATTGATTGAGCAGTGGTTGAGATCAGGAATTGAAAACAGGTGGCCCAAGGACTGACTCTTCCTTCTGAATGTGCTTTGTTTGATCAACAAATCTCTGCCTCTCTGTTCATCTCTCTCTCTCAGTCTCTCACTTGACTTTGGTGCTTTGAACTTGAAATCCTTTAAGAGAGCGAGAATCTTGTTCCACAGCTCACATCACTCCCTGTTGCCTGATGCCAGACTGTTTCACACAGTTACTTTATACATCTGGACATCGGAAGTACTTGTACTTGACACAGTTGAAATGGACCGCCAATCCCAAAGTGTGATCTATGGAATGTTAATAAATAGTTAAAATAAACTTCACAACTAAGTACATTTGGAAATGATCACCAAACAAGTTAAACAGAAGTCTTTACTGTTTTCTTCCTGTTGCCAGAAGAATGTGGTTTATTCATATTAGCAAATATTTTAAAGCTATTAAAAAAAACAGGGTACTATCATATATAATGACATGGATGAACTTCACAAAGAACATTGAGGTAAAAATCTAGACTCAAAAAGAGATGTACTGTATAATTCAATACATTTAAAATGCAAAAACACATAAAACTCATAAAAGAGTTGGAAGTTAGAAGAGTGATAATCTTTTTGTATGTGTGTGGTAAAATATACACAATACGAAACGTACCATTGAAACCTTTTTTTAGTATACAGATTACTGACCTGAAGTACATTTGCATTATTGTGGGAGCAGTCATCACCATTGTCCATCTCCACACTGAACTTCCATACCCAGGGATCAATAACCCCATACTCTCCCTCCTCCTGCCCTTTGTTGTTTAGTTGCTAAGTCGTTTCTGACTCTTTTGCAACCCCATGGACTGTAGCCCCGCAGACTCCTCTGTGCACGGGATTTCCCAGGCAAGAATACTGGAGTGGGTTGCCATTTCCTTCTCCAGGGCATCCTGACTCAGGGATTGAACCTGGGTCTCCCTGCGTTGGCAGGCAGATTCTTTACCACTGAGCCACACAAGCAAGCCCCTGTCCTTGGTAACTACTAATTACTTTCTGTTTCTATGAATTTGACTATTGTAAATACAGAGATCTTTACTATTGAATTTCATAAATACCAATGAAGAGAGGAATATAGGATTCACTGTTTGCTAAAAATATTTGATAACAGAATTCCTATCTTAGAGCATCTTTCAGGATTAGTCACCCATGAAACAATCTACCTTAGGAAATTTCAGATGATTGTGTCGTGATAATTTACTCCCAGATGACTGGGTCTAGGGATTTGAAATAAATGGGCTTCCCTGATAGCTCAGTTGGTAAAGAATCAGCCTGCAATGCAGGAGACCCCCACTTCAATTCCTGGCTCGGGAAGATCTGCTGGAGAAGGAATAGGTTACCCACTCCAGTATTCTTGGGCTTCCCTTATGGCTTAGCTGATAAAAAATTCACCTGCAGTTTGGGAGACCTGGGTTCGATTCCTGGGTTGGTAAGATCCCCTGGAGAAGGGAAAGGCTATCCATTCCAGTATTCTGGCCTGGAGAATTCCATGGACTGTATAGAGTGACTTGCACCCAGCACCCATTTATCTGAAATATGTGCGAAAATACAAAAGAAACACAGAAACATGTGGATATACCAAATAGAAATGATACTGAGTAGAACTGTCATCAAAGATTATAGTTTCAAAACTTACACATTTATGCAGCATCAATTAAGAAAAAACACCTGAGTCTTTTAAAGACAGTACTCACTCTAGCTAATCGATCTAGTTATACTTTGAAAGCTTGAAGTTTAACTTGACATTTCTTGAAATATAGCTCATTCTGGGCTAAAAGGAGGCATCAGTAGATTCCATTGTTTTGATGTTTGCCATTTTGAATATTGTATGGGAAAGATTTTTTTCTTTCTGTTTAGAATGCTCCTGATAATTTGTATTACAATTCAGTATGATTTTAAGTGCATTAAATACAGTAAGGAAAATAAGGGACCTCTATGGTAAATCAGAGGATCTTTTTACTGTGAGCATATCTTATTTAGATTTATTCATTAGTTTATTTTTTAATTTTAATTTTTATGAGTACAATATTTATGACAATGGGAGGTAGGTTAAGGATCTGAATCTGGGAATAAATGGAAAGTAAGAGAAATGTAGCCAGAAATAAAGCAAGAGTGCTTCCTTGATGGTTGTTTTAAGTGAAAGAAACAGAAAGAACAGAATGGTCTACTACTTCCACCATGTGGGACAATAGACTTCTGCAATGAATTGACCAGCTTTCCACATATTTATATTATATCTTTTTCCCTGTTAAAATTCCCATACCAAATCTCATAGACTGGGAATCTGAGAACCTGGCTGAATGTGAGGATAGCTTGAGGGTCATGGAGTTAAAGTGGACCCAGAGACAGCATCTTGGAATGAAGCTTAGAATCCCCCCAAAACACTCAGTCTGAAGGGGCTTGGTGGAGGCATACTTTCAGGGATGGCAAAGAGGCAAATGCTGAAAAAAGAAACATGAAAGACAAGTTGGTCTTGCAATATAAATGATAGATTCCCAAGGAAGGAAATGCTGAGATATCATTCCAAGAAATCTTTTAGAGGTCTTGTGGTGGTTGAAGGGGAGCAGTCAGTGGGTTCGCGCTCTAGCTTCTCTGCGTACAGCTTTCTCCTAACTCCGTCTGTCCTATGCCCTGCCAAAGATAAAGCCTGGCTGGAACTGCCTGGGTACACTCTGGTCGAAGACTCCCTGGTCTCAGTAGCAAGGAGGAACAAGGGAAATGGATTTCTGAAATCCATTTCCAAATCAGTCTCCTGGGTATTAAACTTTTATTACTTAATGTCAAAATATATAAAAAGTTACATTCCTAAGAAACAAAAGGGAAAAAGCTGATTCTTAATGGACATGGGAATTGGTGCCCTAAATTTAAGTTAAAAGCAGTTTTATTCTATTTCAGTGATAAAAGAAATGCATGACAGAGGTTTGAATTAAAAAGGGCTCTGTATTTTTGAAAATCTTGATGTTGAAATTGTATATGAAATGTAATTTTAATTGGCTGTGATTGAAAATGTAGCTATTTCATTAACAGGTTATTAGTGTAATTTGGGTTGGCAAATGCAGATCTAGAGTGCTTTTTAGGAAAAAAATGCAGGTGGAACCTGATTTATCCTGATAATCTGGAGAAGATATTACATTCTTCCTTTGAGATGCCTCCATGATTTGGAATATGTTGAGCTAAACTTTAATAGCTTTAACAAACATACAAAAATATTAAAAACTCATGACTCTATTCCAAGATAATGAGTTATTTCTTCTGGAAAATTAGTATGCAACTGGTATGAAATTACCATCTATGAAAATTGGTATGGAATTACCATCTATGAAACAGTTCCCTAAGAAGCGATCCTGCCAAAATAGGACTGATAAGTCATTAGGAAAAATATGTGTCTATAGGATGAGAGTACCAGTAAGGTTTTTCACCTTTGAGACAGAATTGGAGCAAGTCTTGGGAACTGGTTAAAGGCCTATTTTGTGCTCAGCACTTTTCTACATCAGGGATCAGCAAACTATTTCTGTAAAGAACAGGGCAAATATTTCAGGCTTTGTGGGCCATCTGGTCTTTATTGCAACTACTTTGTTCTGTCTTTGTAGCCCCAAAGCATCCATACACAATCTGTAAAGAAATGTGGTGTCTGTGTCCTAATAAAACTTTATTATTTACAAAACAGGCAGCTGGCTGGATTTGGCTGCAGGCTGTAGTTTGCCAAATCCTGTTCTAGGTACTGAGTCCCAGATTAAGACTGTTGGTGCTAGTGGTAAAGAATCTGCCTGCCAATACAGGAGACGCAAGAGATGTGGGTTCCATCCCCGGGTCGGGAAGATCCCCTGGAGACAGGCATGGCAACCCACTCCAGTATTCTGGAGTTGGTTAAGTTTTTAAAACTCAGAGTCATGAGTTTTTAATATTTTTGTATGTTTATTCAAGCTATCAAAGTTTAGTTCAACATATTCCAAGTCATGGAGGCATCTCAAAGGAAGAATATATTATCTTTTCCAGATTATGAGGATAAATCAGGTTCCACCTGCAATCCCATGGACAGGGGAGCTTCACGGGCTACGGTCCATAGGGTTACAAAGAGTTGGACATGACTGAAGTGATTTAGCACAGCATGGCATATTGATCAAAACAAACAAGGTTCTTATGTGGGGCTTGCATTATGGCACTAGGCTAGGGGTAGGGGAGCTTGCAATAAAGAGAAATAGAAATCAATAAGCAAGAAAAATATGACATTGTGCCAAGAAGCTCCCCTTCGTCCCCCAGTGGGTTTCCCCTTAGATTTCATTGCTAGAACTTAATCACATAAACCCACCCTCTGTGGCAAGGAAGGCATAGAAAGTAGGGAACAGGTTTGTCTTGGCTGGTTTAGATCAATCATGACTGACCACTAGGCTGGCTACATTATAAACATCAAATAAATGAGTTTCTACTGGTGAAATGAAGGGAGTTGGAAATTAGAGACACTACTATGAAGATTACAGGTCATTGTAGAAATGCTAATTATAGAGGAAATGAGAACAGCAGAGTGAAAAATTGTATCCACACTGTGATCACCTATATTAAGGTAAATTACTGAACATTTGAGCAGTGCTTATAAATGCACATTTCCTAATGTAATTCTCCTAACAACTTTATGAGGAGGATAATATTTTTGTTCCCTTTTTAAAAGTGAGCAAACAAAGATTTAGAGAAATTGGGTAATTTGGCAAAGGTTGCACAGCTAATAAGTAGTCCATCAAGGATTCAAATTAGATTCTGTTTCTGAATCTTAACTTCTTTCTATATAGAATTTGTGTACAGAATGACTCCTTTTAGTAACAGAATGTATAAAGCTATGAAAAAGAATATACAAGGAAACATGGATAAATGAAAACAGTTCATGTTTTTAGGACTGGGTTAGAAATTGAGATATATGTGATATTTCTTTCTTTAAAATTCTTTTAAATTCAATTTTAATGATCTTATGACCAACATAAAATTGGATGTGGGGTATTAATCCTTGCTAGGAAAAGAAATAATTTACACTCTTTTTTCCAGACCTGTACTTCTTTACCTCTCTTGAGATTTTAATTTTTGATCCCTATAGTTTTTATTTATGATTTTCTTAAGATGTTAACTACATTAAGCATACACATATTAATTGTACAGACTAGTGAATTTTTCAGATGTGTAAAACCACATAATTACCACCCTGATCAAGTCATAAAACATATCCAAGATCTCAGAAATATCAATTTTGCCCCCCTTCTGGGTGGTTTTCCTTCCGCCAGGTCTAACCACTATTCTGACTTCTACCGTCGTAGACATGTTTTCGCCTATTTTTAAAAAAATACTTTTCTGTATTTATTTATTTATTTATTTTTGGCTGTGCTGGGTCTTCATGGCTGTGTGCGCGCTTTTCTCTAGTTGCAGCAAGTGGGGGCGACTCTCTAGCTGCAGTGCGTAGGCTTCTCCTTGCAGCGGCTTCTCGTTGCAGAGCGCAGGCTCTAGGGCAAGCGGGCTTCCGTAGCTGCAGCACGTGGGCTCAGGAGTCGCGCCTTCCGGGCTCTAGATCCTGGCTCTGTAGTTGTGGCAGGAGGGCTTAGTTGCTCTGTGGCATGTGGGAGCTTCCCTGATCAGGTATCCAACCTGAATCTCTTGCACTGGCAGGCAGATTCTTTACCACTGAGCCATCAGGGTAGCCCACGTTTTTGTCTATTTTTAAGTGTCAGATAAACAGAATCATAACACATGCAATCTTTAGTGTCTAACTTCTAATACTTACTATTTCATCTGTGAGATTCGTCTACGTGGTAACATGTATCAGTAGCTTGTTCTTTTTTGTTGCTCTGTAGTATTTCAGTGTATGACCATTCCCCAGTTTTACTCATTGTACAATGGATGGACATTTGGGTCATATTCAGTTTTTGGCTATTATGAATAAAACTTCCGTTAACATTCTTATACCAGTCTTTGATGGATCCAACATTCATTTCTACTGAGTGGCTATCCAGGAGTGGCACTGCAGGGTCACAGGGTACATATATGTTTAGCTTCGATAGATACTACTAAATGTTTTTCAAAGTTGTCCCAATTTAGATCCCTACCAGTAAGATAAGAATGTTCCATTGTTTCATATCCTTGCCAGCATTTTGGCATCGTTGATCTTTCATTTTAGTCAACTCAGTGGGTATGTGGTAGTTTATTTTTGTTTAATTTTGTATTTCTTGGATAATTAATTAAAGTGGAGTATTTTTCATGTATTATTGGCTATATTGACATTTGATTTTGTAAAATATCTATCCAAGTCTTTTTGCATTTTAAAATCTAGGATGTCTATCTTTTTCATATTGATTTTTTGAGAGTTCTGTATGTGTTCTGATACACAAACATCACTATCACTTGATTCGCTTTTATACTGTGTATATTGCAACTATCACTTCATGCTCTTTTATACTATAGTGACTCTTACACAGTCAAGTCAACCTTCCATATCCAATCTTCTTTGGCTAACACTCGCCAACTCCTGCTCTGTGTGTGTGACATACCTCCATGTGGTGAAATGTTCCTTTATCTTTTATTGTTAAGAACCTTGCCTTCTTCAAAATTCAGATGAAAGCTTACCTCTTGGATGTCTTTGTGTGTATGCATCCATAATCTATAATCATTTTAATACTGATTTTCTTCTCTCTCTAAAGAAGGCTGATACATTGCTTGTATTGGTCCTAAGTTTGTGTATATATGTGTGTGTTTTTGTCTTAGCACATAGTTGACACTCAATTAATGTGGATTCTGTTGTCCAATCTACAAATAGCTATAAATAAATATTTATGTGTCATAAATTCACAGTTATATAACATAGATGGAATACATTCTAAATAAATATTTTCTTCTTTGAGTAATTTCAGGAACTGCTTCACTTGACTGTCCTCATTTCTTTTTTAATATCATATGCCATTAGAACTTTCTCAACACCTGAAAATTAAAATGGAAAATTAGGTTCAATTTGGAAGTCAGAGTTTATTGTTGAATAGAATGAAATAACCTCCCAAGAGGTTTGTTTCTTAACATTTAATTTTGTTAACATTTTATAAATTTTTAGATAAAAGTACATGGTAATTATAGAGCAAATACTTTGCAGTCATAACCCCAGTCAAGAAATAAGCCATTTGCAACACCCAGAGCCCGTGAGGCTCTGCTCCATCAGACTACTTTCTCTCCCTTCATAAAATCATTAATTTTATGATACTTGATCTGTGTGCTTTCTTAAATCATCTTACCATGTATGCAAACATTCCTGAATAAGTTTAGCTTTGCAAATTTCTGAACTCTATATAGTATTAATCCTACTGTAAGAATTCTTTTAACTTGCTTCTTTGGCTCAACATTGTTTGAAAGATGAATTCATGCTGTGTGTCAAATCAATTTATTTTTATCTTTGTCTATATGCTGTTGTGTGGATGGAATTGTATGAATTACTATGTTTTATTTATCTGTTCTGTTGTTGATAGACTTTTGGATTATTCATTTGGGGCTCTGGCAAAGAATGGTGTTATCAACATTCTTAAACAGGGAGCTTGCTGAGCATTTGTATGCATATCTAGAGTAAATGCTCAAAAATGGTATTACTGGTCATATGGTAAATACATCTTTAATGTTCTTAAATAATGACACACCAATTTTCCCCAAGAATTTGGGGAAGACAGTAATAATAGTCAACTTTGAATGATTTCCAGTCAAAGCTTGATTTTGGAGCTGGTTCTGAAGGCAAAGAATATGATGCAGAGAAGAAGTTTATTATTTCACCTGCCTAGTGATAGCAAGTGTGATGTTTGTGGAAGAATCAGGAAGAAAGCATGATGGAATAGGTACATAAGCTGCCATAAGAAAAACCTGAGGGTACAAACTCTGCCTTCACTACTGAACTGCTGTTGATTTCCAGCCCAGGTTCAATTTCATTACCTGGAAAATATATTAAGAAAGACACACAGAGTTGTAATAGAAAATAAATGTATCAAATATGAAGTGTGTAATGCAGTGCTTTGCACATGATAGGTTCTTAAATGTTATTTCTCTGTCCGTTAAAGAAGGAAAGTATTAACCTGTCTTAATGCTCACCCTCTATTTCCCGAGATACTTGAGTGAGACTTTAAGATGTGTCTATTTTAAGGGTACTTCTCAGTCAATCTACAAAACCAGAACTAATTATAAACCCTCCAACAAAATCCACATGCATTCTCAAAAGCAAAGTCATAGGAAATCAGTGGAGCTAAATTCATATATTTTAAAATTGTTAAGGTAATTTCCCTCTGCTGATGTCATATACAGATATTTTACACTTCATATTCTAGTGTGAAATCATCTATCGTGTTTATAAGAGCTTAAATTCTGTATTCCATTCTACAAGGGAGGATGCTATATTTTGTGCTTGTGAAATGAAGGGGTTAGTCTGATTCTGTGATTTCTGTATTTTCTTCCACTTATCCAATTCCAGGGTCCCACTTTGAGCTTCTCTCTGATTAAGTGTTTAGTGTGACAAGGGGAAATTTAGTTTAACATAAAGTTGGCTTGCTACAAAGACTTGGGTAATTAAGAAATCTTCATTAACTTGGCAAGACCTTTTTAGCTAGCTATATTTTGCCTTAATTATGGTAATAATAACAAAGTCAATGAACTTACTACCTTTCCATTAAGTGCCTCCAAATGTTTTATTCAGAAGAACAATGATTCTTGAAGGGTTATATATTACATGTCTCTGCATGATGAGCCTTATCATTTGATTAGATCACATAATCTTTGAGTTCAAGGTGAAAACTAGCTATGGAAGCATTAACATGGCTTTAATTCATATATGCCATTATGAAAGCCTTTAAAAATATACTTGTTAACTTTCTTATAATGATCTAGATACTTTGGCCTGTTTCCTTTTAACACTTGTTAGAGGTCAAGTGTCAATGGTTTGTCTTTCACATTCCTATGTGTTTAGCTGTTTTTAAGGTATTTAAGATTTAAAAAAAAAATTCATCCAGCAAAATTCAGTCTTCATGGTACGCAGTTCTTTGCCTTTATGACAAGTGAATAAAGTTGTGTATCCAACACCACAGTTATGACACTGAAATTTCCGTTACACAAAAATTCTCTGATGATTGTTTTTTGTAGCCAACTCTTCCCCCAGCTTCACCATTGGCCATCATGAGTCTGTTTTCTTGCCTATAGTTTTGCTTGACCAGAATGTCATATGATAAAATCAAACAATGTGTAGTATTTTGTGACTGTCTTCTTTGGTGCAACAAAATGCATTTGAGCGTCATTCATGTGCGTGTGAATGAACAGGTCACTCTTTTTCATTGCTGAGTAGTAGTTCACTGTGACTGCCTACTACTTTGTTTATTCATTTGCAAGTTGAAAGACACTTCATTTATCTCTGGATTTTGGCAACTATGAATAAAGCTGATGTAAATATTTGCATACGTTTTGTATGTGTGTGAACATAAAGTTTCATATTTCTTGATCAAATACATATGAGTGAGATTGCAGAGTAGTATGATAGTCAAAGATGCTTAGTCGTGTCTGACTCATTGCAACCCCATGGACTATACAAGCCATGGAATTCTCCAGGCCAGAATACTGGAGTGGGTAGCCTTTGCCTTCTCCAGGGGATCTTCCCAACCCAGGCATTGAACCCAGGTCTCCTGCATTGCAGGCAGCTTCTTTACCAGCTGAGCCACAAGGGAAGCCCAAGAATACTGGAGTGGGTAGCCTATCCCTTCTCCAGCGGATCTTCCCGACTGAGGAATCAAACTGGGGTCTCTTGCATTGCAGGTGGATTCTTTACCAACTGAGCTACCAGGGAAGTCTGCTAGTATGATAAGTGTTTGTTTAATTATAGTAAACCACTAAACTATTTTCCAAATTGGCTGCACCATTTTCTTCCAGTTATGTATGAGAATTCTCAACACTCCATATCCTCACTATCACTTTGTTTTGTCAGCTTTTTATATTTTATCCATTCTAATAGTTGAATAATTGTGCTTCGTTATATTTTTAATGATGTTGATCATCTTTTTACATGCTTATTTGCCATTCACACATTTTCTTTGGTGAAGTGCCTGTTTAGATCTTCTGCACCCAACAAGGTACGTTGTTTCCTTGTTATTACATTTTAAGAGTTCTTCGTGGCTTCTGTTTGTAAGTTCTTTGTCAGATATGTGATTGTAAATGTTTTTTCCTAATCTGTGGCTTGTATTTTTATTTAGTCATGTCTTGCCTAGGGCAAAGTTTTTATTTTTTGATGAAATCCAATTCATTAGGGTTTTCCTTTTATGGATTATACTTTTAGTGTCATATCTAAGAATTCTTTACACAATCTGAGGCCAAAGATCTCTTATGTTTTCTTGTAAACTTTTTACAATTTTACATTTTACATTTAGATATATTTTCTATTAATTTTTAAATAAAAAGTAAGATGTAGGTTGTGATTCATTTTTATTTCTGCCTATAGATATCCAGTTGTTCCAGCACCGTCACTGAAAAAAACTTTCTCCATTAACCTGCCTTCGCAATTTTGTCAAAAATCAGTTGTCCATATATAAGTAGGCCATTTATGAACTCCCTATTCAGTCCTAATGATTTAAGTAGCTATCCATTCACTATACTATCCTAATTAATGTAGCTTTATATTGTCTTGAAATTGGGTAATTTGAGCCTGCTGATTTTCTTCTTTTAAGAATTTATTTGGTTATTTTAGTGGCTCTGTCTTCCCATAAATGTTAGAATATGCTTGTTAAAAGTGTTGTGGTGAATCTGCTATAATCCAACATAGAATAAAAAATTCAAAAGAAAAAAAAGTGTTATGAGGTTTGAGGTTTTGATTGGAATTGTATTGACTCTATAGATCAGATTAGAGAGAACTGACAACAATACTGACTCTTCCAATTTATTGATATGGTATATTCTTCATTTATTTGAATCTTTTTTTATTTTTCTTTCTTCATCAATGTTTTGTACTTTTCATCACATTGTCCTGAATGCATTTTGTTAGGTTTATACTTATGTATTTAATTATTTTGGTGTTATTGTAAATTATACTATTTCAAGTTTTGTCTAATTATTTGTTGCTAATATATATATAAAACACTATTGACACCTTGTTAAACTCAGTATTTCTAGAAGCTCATTTATAGGTTGCTTCAGATTTTCTATATAGATAATCAAGTCACCTGTGAACAGAGGAAACTTTATTTTTTTTTTTTTCCTAATCTGTATGTTTCTTTTAAAATTCCTCCCCCAAGACAGTTTGGATCTTTCAGCACAATACTGAAGAGGCGTGGTGAAAGCATGTGGTATTCTCATTTTAGGATGAAAACATTTGGTCTTTTACCATTGAGGATGATGCTATCTGTGGAGCATTTTATAAATGACTTTTATCAGGTTAAGGAAGTTCCTGTATGCTCATAGTTTCCCAGAGGTTTTTTCCTTTTAAAAATCATTAATGGATATGAGTTTTTCTCAATTGCTTTTATGCATCTAATGAAGTGATTATGTTTTTTTTCCTCCTCTAGTCGGCAAAGATGATTAATTATATTGATTGACTTTTGAATGTTGAGACGTTCTTACATTTCTGGGATAAAAACCAAACTGTTCATGATCCATCTTATATACTGTTTGATTTGCTAATATTTTAACTCTGTGGATTTTTTGAATTTATGCACCAAATTTTTTATTTTGGTAATGTCTTTGTGTTTGGTATCAAGGTAATGCTGGTCACGGGAAATGATTCTGGGTAGCTTCTTTCCTCTTCTGTTTTGTGGATGTAATTGTGAAGAATTCATATACTCTCTTCCTTAAGTCTTTTGTGGAAGTGACCTGTGAAATCACTTGGGACTGGAGTATTTTTGTTAAAAACTTTAAACCAGAAGTTCAATTTATAGGACTATTCCAGTTATCTATTTTTCTTGAACGAGTTTTGGTAGTTTGTGTTTTCCAAGGAATTTGGATAATTTCATTTATGTTGCTGGGTTTATGGGCTTAATGTTGCTTGTAGCACATCCTTATTATTTTAATATTTGTGATGTCTATAGTGATGTGCTACTTACACTCCTGATATTGGAAAATTGCATCCTCACCCTTTTTTTTTCTTGGTCAGTCTTTCTTTAATGATTATAAGTTTTATTGATCTTCTCAAAGAACCAACTTTTGGTTTCATTGAAATTTCTCCATTGTTTTTTATATTTTAATTTCGTTTATTTGCGATCTTAGGAAAACATCAGAGGAGAAAAAGTCTATTGTGTTTATCCAGATACCTGCCATTGTTACTGTTTTTCTTTCATTCTTGAAGGTTCAAGTTTCTCTCTGGTTTCATTTCCCTTCTACCTGAGGAACATCTTATTGCGTTTGTTTTAGAACAGATTTTCTGGTGATAAACTTCTTCTGAAACTTTACATGTTTTTCTCCATTTGAAATTGGCTTTATTTTGTCTTCATTTTTCAAGGGCTCTTATTATTATTATTATTATTTTACTGGATACAGAATTCTCGTTAAGTGTTTCCTTCAACACTCGAAAGGTGCTCTTCCACTTTCTTGTGGCTTTGAAAGTTTCTAAGGAGAAATCCATAACTCTGGTCACTTTCCCCCTTTTACGTCAGTGGTTTTTCTAATTGTATTAAAGCCTGTTCAAGCGTGAGACACCCGGGGTGCAGAACTTGGAGAGGCGCCCCCTCCTGGTGGGGGGCGTGAACAGGCTGCGCGCGCACCGCGCTGAGAGCCAGGCCCTCAGCTGTGCCTCCGGCGCTGTGCTTCCCGACCGCTTCCGTCGCCCCACCCTCCACCCAGCCCGGCTCCCCCTGCTCCTCGGGGCCTCCTGTCTCCCTGCTCAGGATGCCGCGTGCTAGCCTCGTGCCCCGCCTTGTAATTGCACATAGCCAGGGCTGCCGGGGTGTAATGAGGCGAGAGGGAAGACAGGAACACGCAACAAGGACATCCGTACACTCCCGGGACCGCAAGCATCCTTTCCCCACTTTCTCGGGCCAGAGAGACGGGTTTTCTCTCAGGGGTTCAGGTGCTCTCACCGTCCACCCCCAGCCCCACTGCGATACGGCTCAGCTCCGTCACCTGGGCAGCCCTCCAGGCACGTCTAGGAGAAAACAGACTGAAATTGAGAGAGAGACCTTGGAGGTTTTCTTACGCACTCACTACTTTACAGGAGGCCTTTTCTCAGTCCTCTAGCCAGCAGCTAGTCTTTTGCCCAGGTGGCTCAGTGGTAAAGAATCTGTCTGCCAACGTAGGAGACTCGGGTTCGATCCTTGGGTCAGGGAGATGCCCTGGAAGAGGAAAAGGCAGTCTACTCCAGGATCCTTTCCTGGAAAATCCCATGCAGAGAGGAGCCTGGCGGGCTACAACCTGTGGAGTCACGAAGACTCGGACATGACCGAGCACGCACTAGCCAGAAAAAGAATGTTTTTTTTTTTTCCAGAAGTTTTGAAAAAAAAAAAAAAATTTCTGCATTTCCACACCTCACTGCCCTGGGGTCAAAGAAGTGGGAAAAAGGAGGAACGAAACAGTGAACTCCACACACTCTGGTTGTTTGTTTCCCAATAGTGTTTGTTTTTCAAAATTCTCCATTATATGCTTTTTGTATAATGGGTAGAGTGTTTAGTTGTAAGCAGTGGAAGAGAAGTTATATGATAAGTTTATTCCATCTTGACACACACTGGCACTCCTAAGGTAGTTTTAAAGGTGGAAAACATAAAAATGAATAAATTTCTGACTGACTAAGAGAGTGATGACCACATTTTCGAATCGTTTATCAATGGATTGACATTTTAAAATACATCCCTGGAGGCAAATTATCTGAAACTGGGCATGTTTTGGAAAATCTAGATGTGTTTCCCAAGTCTTTCAGATCTTAAGACTGGGTTAGATGTCTCTTCTTTATATTGTCAAAATACTATGATTTATTGCTTTCTTAGTTTTTTCTACGCTAAATTGAAATCATCCATTTCCTTAGCTTTCTCTCACATTAAACAATTTAGTTCTTAAGAAAAAGAACTATGTCTTATTCTCTTGGACATTTTCAGCATTTAGTAATAATGCCTGGCAATCTATAGGCATTGAATAAACATTTCTGAATAAATGGATAAAGCAAGCTGTGGAAGATTCATTCACACTTTTTTCCACACACAAATCAGTTCAGTTCAGTTCAGTCGCTCACTTGTGTCCGACTCTTTGCGACCCCATGAATCGCAGCACACCAGGCCTCCCTGTCTAACACCACCTCCCGGAGTTCACTCAAACTCATGTCCTTCGAGTCGGTGATGCCATCCAGCCATCTCATCCTCTGTCGTCCCCTTCTCCTCCTGCCCCCAGTTCCTCCCAGCATCAGGGTCTTTTCCAATGAGTCAACTCTTTGCATGAAGTGGTCAAATACTGGAGTTTCAGCTTCAGCATCAGTCCTTCCAATGAACACCCAGGACTGATCTCCTCTAGGATGGACTGGTTGGATCTCCTTGCACACAACATACAAATACTTACACATACAAATCTGCATATACAAATACTTACAAATAAAAGATCCTGTTACCCAGTCCTGCATTATACACCCAAATGTTGTGAAGCCAACATGTCCTTTGAGATTCAAATACTGAATTAAGTCCAATATGGTCCCACACGTTTTAAAAAATTTTTATGAAACATATTTAGCCTTTTTATATCTCATTAACAAAGTTGTGATAGTTTCAGGTGGACAGCAAAGGGACTCAATAATACATATACATTTATCCATTCTCCTCCCAACTCTCCTCCCATCCAGGCTGCCACAAAACATTGAGCAGAGTTCCCTGTGCTATACAATGGGTCCTTGTTAATTGTTGTAGTTCAGTTGCTCAGTCATGTCTGACTCTTTGTGACTCCATGAACTGTAGCATGCCAGACTTCCCTGTCCTTAACCGTTTCCCGGAGTTTGCTAAGACTCGTGTCCATTGTGTTGATGATGCCATCCAACAAGTTCATCCTCTGTTGTCCCCTTCTCTTGCCCTCAATCTTCCCCAGCATCAGGGTCTTTTCCAGTGAGTTGGCTTTTTGCTTCGGGTGGCCAAAATATTGGAGTTTCAGCTTCAGCATCAGTCCTTCCAAAGAGTATTCAGGAATAAGGCAAAGAACAATAACAAAAAAAAAAAAAAAAAGAGTATTCAGGACTGATTTCCTTTAGGATGGACTGGTTTGATCTCCTTGCAGTCCAGGGGACTCTCAAGAGTCTTCTCCAACAACACAGTTCAAAAGCATCAATTCTTCAGTGTTCAGCCTTCCTTATGGTCCAACTCTCACATCCATACATGACTACTAGAAAAATCATAGCTTTTGACTAGATGGACCTCTGTCAGCAAAGTGATGTCTCTGCTTTTTAATACACTGTCTAGGTTTGTTATAGCTTTTCTTGTAAGGAGCAAGCATCTTGTAATTTCATGGCTGAAGTCACTACCTGCAGTGATTTTGGAACCCAAGAAAAGAAAGTCTGTCACTGTTTCTATTGTTTTCCTATCTATTTACCATGAAGTGGTGGGACCGGATGCCATGATCTTTGTTTTTTTGAATGTTGAGTTCTAAGCCAACCTTTTCACTCTCCTCTTTTATTTCATCAAGAGGTTCTTTTGGTCCTGTTAGCTTTTTGCCATAAAGGTGGTGTCATCTGCATATCTGAGGTTACTATTTCTCCTGGCAATCTTGATTCCAGCTTGTGCTTCATCCAGCACAGAATTTTGTATGATATACCCTGCATATAAGTTAAACAAGCACAGTGACGATATACAGCCTTGATGTACTCCTTTCCCAATCTTGAACCAGTATATTGCTCCATGTCCGGTTCTAACTGTTATTTCTTGACCTGCATACAGGTTTCTCAGGAAGCAGGTCAGGTGGTCTGGTATTCCTATTTCATTAAGAATTTTTCACAGTTTATTTTGATCTGCATAGTCAAAGGCTTTAGTATAGTCAATAAAGTGGAAGTAGATGTTTTTCTGTAATTCTCTTGCTTTTTAAATAATCCATCGGACGTTGGCAATTTGATCTCTGGTTCCTCTGCCTTTTCTAAATCCAGCTTTTACTTCTGGAAGTTCTCAGTTCACATATTGTTGAAGCCTAGTTTGAAGGAGTTTGGTTATTACTTTGCTAGCATGTGAAATGAGTTCAATTGTGCAGTAGTTTGAGCATTCTTTGGCATTGCTTTTCTTTGGGATTGGAATGAAAACTGACCTTTTCCAGTCCTGTGGCATATTGAGTGCAACAGTTTCACAGCATCTCTTTTAGGATTTGAAATAGCTCAGTTGGAATTCCATCACCTCCACTATCTTTGTTCGTAGTGATGCTTCCTAAGGCCCACTTGACTTCACACTCCAGGATGTTTGGCTCTAGGTGAGTGACTGCAGCATTATGGCTGTCCTGGTCATGAAGACCTTCTTTGTACAGTCATGCATATTCTTGCCACCTCTTCTTAATATCTTCTGCTTCTGTTAGGTCCATACAATTTCTGTCCTTTATTGAGCCTGTCTTTGCATGGAATCTCTAATTTTCTTGAGATCTCTAGTCTTTCCCATTCTATTGCTTTCCTCTATTTGTTTGCACTGTTCACTTAAGAAGGCTTTCTTATCTCTCCTTGCTATTCTTTGAAACTCTGTATTCGAATGAGTATATGCTTCCTTTTCTCCTCTGCCTTCCACTTCTCATCTTTTCTCAGCTATTTGTAAGGCCTCCTCAATCATTTTGCGTTTTTGCATTTCTTCTTCTTGGGGATGGTTTTGATCACCACAAAATTAACCTCTGTTCATAGTTCTTCAGGCACTCTATCAAATCTAATCCCTTGAATCTATTTTTCTCTTCCACAGTATAATTGTAAGGGATTTGAGTTAGGTCACCCCTGAATGGCCTAGTGGTTTTCCCATACTTTCTTCAATTTAAGACTGAATTTTACAATAAGGAGCTCATGATCTGAGCCATAGTCAGCTCCTGGTCTTGTTTTGGTTGACGGTATAAAGTTTCTCTATCTTTGGTTGCAAATAATGTAATCAATCTGATTTCAGGATTGACCATCTGGTGATGTCCATGTGTAGAGTCACCTCTTGTGTTTTTGGGAGAGGGTGTTTGCTATGACCAGTATGTTCTCTTGGCAGAATTCTGTTAGCCTTTGCCCTGCTTCATTTTTTACTTGAAGGGCAAATTTGCCTGTTACTCTAGGTATCTCTTGACCTCCTAGTCTGACAAAACATGGTCCACTGGAGAAGGGATTGGCAAACCACTTCAGCATTCTTGCCTTGAGAAATCCATGAACAGTATGAAAAGGCAAAAAGATATAACACTGACAGATGAACCCCCAGGTCACTAGGTGTCCAATATGCTACTGGAGAAGAGCAGAGAAATAGCTCCAGGAGAAATGAGGAGGCTGAGCCAAAGTGGAAACAATGCCCAGTTATGGATATGACTGGTGGTGAAAATAAAGTCAGATACTATAAAGAGCAATATTGCATAGGAACCTAGAATGTTAGGTTCATTAATCGAGGTAAATTGAAAGTGGTCAAATAGGAGATGGCAAGAGAAAACTTTGACATTTTAGGAATCAATTAGCTAAAATGGGTGGGAATTAGCAAGTTTAACTCAGATGACCTTTATATCTACTACTAAGGGACAAGAATCCCTTAGAAGAAATGGAATAGCCCTCATAGTCAACAAAAGAGTATGAAATGCAGGACTTGAGTGCAATCTCAAAAACAACAGAATAATCTCTGTTTCCAAGGCAAACCATTCAATATCATAGTAATACAAATCTATGCCCCAATAACTAATGCCAAAGAAGATGAACAGTTATATGAAGACCTTCAAGATCTTCTAGAACTAACACCAAAAAAAAAAAAAAAAAAAAAGAGGTTCTTATTGGTTATTTTAAATAAAGCATTGTGTACATGTCCATCCCAAATTCCCTAACTGTCCCTTCCCCCAGGCTTCCCCCAGCAAACATCAGTTTGCTCTCTAACTCTGAATCTGTCTGTTTTGTAAATATGTTTATTTGTATCATGTCTTTTTAGATTCTGCATATAATGGATGTCATGTGATGCTTCTGCTTCTCTGACTTACTTCACTCAGTATGACAATCTCTAAGTCCATCCGTATTGCTGCAAATGGTATTATTTCATTCTTTTTAATGGCTGTGTAATATTCTGTTGTGTATATGTACCACATCTTCTTTATCTATTCCTCTGTTAATGGGTATTTGGGTTGCTTCCATGTCTTTGCTATTGTAAACAGTGCTGCAATGAACACTGAGGTGCATATATCCTTTATCTCCAGATATATCTCCAGATATATTCTCTTATCCCAGAGTGGGATTGTAGGGTCATATGGTAGCTCTATTTTTAGTTTTTTAAGGAAGCTTCATACTGTTCTCCATAGTAGCTGTACCAGTGTAAGAGGGTTCCTTCTCTCCACACCATCACTGGGATTTATTGTTTGTGGATTTTTTGAGGATAGTCATTTTGACTGGCCCACACTTTTTTTTTCTCAGATTCTCAGGGACCTATGTTCTTTCTTTTTTTGGGGGGAGGGGTTTGATGTTTCAATACAATTACAGCTTACCTGCTTTGATACTACTTTGGCTGCACAGTTAATCAAGGATGAAACTGAGCTTTTTTTTTATTTCCCAAATTCTCTATGGAAGCGATGTGTGTGTGTGTGTGTGTGTGTGTGTGTGTGTGTGTGTGTATGCACACAATCTTTAGGAAGGTACATGATGATGAAAGTTATCATCTTGCAGACAAAAAATTTAGTATTAGGTGCTTTTAAGAATCTATCCATCACATTACTACATAATCTCCTTTCCCTTCTGTAGATTTAATTTCCTTAACATTATTATACAGAATGATTTATCTTTTCAACCTTCTACTGAGTTTGGGTCTACTTTTGCATATCCAAAAGCCCACTAATGGACTCTGCTAAAATCAAGAGTAAGCTAAACTATTTTTAGTCCAACAGAAGGACTGGCAGAGGCTTTAAAGCTTCAGTTTCGTTTTGCCCTTCTCTTACTGAGCGTTCATGGATGCATGCTAAATTATTTCAGTCCTGTCTGATTCTTTGTGACCTTGTGGACTGTAGCCCACCAGGCTCCTCTGTCCATGGGATTCTCCAGGCAAGAATCTGGAATACTGAAGTGGGTTGCCATGCCCTCTTCCAAGGGATCTTTCCAATCCAAGGATCCAACTCCCATCTCTAATGTCTCCTGCATTGGCAGACAGGTTTGTTTGTTTGTTTGTTTTTTTACCACTAACGCCCCCTGGGAAGCCCCTCATGAGCTTAAGTATAAGTGTTAGTCATTCAGCAGTGTCCGGCTCTTTGTGACCCCTAGTTAGGCTCCTCTGTCCACGGAATTTTCCAGGAAAGAATACTGGAGTGGGTAGCTGTTCCGTCCTCCAGGGGATCTTCCTGACCTGGGACTGAACCCAGGTCTCCTGCATTGCAGGCAGATTGCTTACTGCTGAGCCACCAGGAAAGCCCTTAATGAGCATATAGACTCATTTTCAAGTGGTATGATTTAAACCATACTCTCTACCCTGCTTCCCTACTTCCACAAACACAGGAGCAGTTAAAGTCCACTTTGGGTTTCAAATGACAATTTAACTATACTGTTACACTTCCTGGTGTACATAGAAATTTATTTCCCAAAGACCAGAAAAATGTAGAAAATGAGATTTTGAACTGGAAGACCTGTGCTTGAAACCTGGCAATATAGCTTCCTACTTCATTTGAGATGTCTTTATCTCAAACTATGGAGGGCTTGTTACTTACATATAAATACTTATATGTAAAGATAAATAGATAAATATTAGTCACTCAGACATGTCCGTCTCTTTGCAACCCCATGGACTAAAGTCCTTCAGGCTCCTTTATAAATGGAACTCTCCAGGCAAGAATACTGTAGTGGGTTGCCATGCCCTCCTCTAGGGGATCTTCCCAACCCAGGGATCAAACCCAGGTCTTCCGCATCGCAGACAGATTCTTTACCGTCTGAGCCACCAGGGAAGCCCATATAGAAAGATACTTATATATAAATCTGCATATTTTGATTCATCTATTTATCATATCTTTCATCTATGTATTACCTCTTTGGACCTCAGTTTTATCACCTGTAAAATGAGAATAACCATAATTTTGGACTCAAATTGCCTTTTGGAATTTATTTGGCTTGCACATGAATCTGACTAAATGAAAAGGAAAAATGTTCCGGAAAATTACTGATAGTGATGAGCTACTAAGAAGCATATAACTGTAGTCAAGTGCCTTGACATTATCGTTAAATAAATCCATTGGAAGTTTAATGGTCATCTTTCAAATACACTTAATGTGATAAATGTTCACACTAAAGTCACTGGATTTGAAAGGCTAGATTGCATCACTCTTCACTTATTAAAACTTTTTTTTTTTACATTTGGAAGGTAATATTACAATAAAATAAAAGAAAGCTTAAACAATAAAATATAAGATATTTACTATGTATTATTCTAATCCAATAATTGATATCCTAGTTTTCAAATGCCCTTTCAATTCCCCATGCATATGTTAATTTATAGTTGTTATCTTGGTGATCAGATTTCCCTCTCCCGCCACCCCTCTCCCATTGGCTATCTATTTTTCATATGGTAATGTAAGTTTCCATGTTACTCTTTCCATACATCTCAACCTCTCCTCCTCTCTCCCCATGTCCATAAGTCTATTCTCTATGTCTATTTCTCCACTGCTGCCCTGTAAAGAAATTCTTCAGTACCATTTTTCTAGATTCCATATATGTGTGTTAGAATATGATATTTATCTTTTTCTTTCTGACTCACTTCACACTGTATAATGGGCACTAGGTTCATCCACCTCATCAGAGCTGACTCAGATGTGTTCCTTTTCATAGCTAAGTAATATCCCATTGTGTATATGTAACACAACTTCTTTATCCATTCATCTGTGGATGGATGTCTAGGTCACTTCCAGGTTCTAGCTATTGTAAATAGTGCTGCAATGAACAATGGGACACATGTGTCTTTTTCAATTTTGATTTCCTTAGGGTGTATGCCTAGGAATGGGATTGCTGGGTCATATGGTGGTTTTATTCCTAGTTTTTTAAGGAATCTCCATACCATCTTCCATAGTGGCTGTATCAATTTACATTCCCACCAACAGTGCAAGAGCATTCCCTTTTCTCCACACCCTCTCCAGTATTTATTGTTTCTAGACTTTTTAATGATGATCATTCTGATTGGTGTGAAGTGATATCTCACTGTGGTTTTGATTTGCATTTCTCTAATAATGAGTGATGTTGAGCATCTTTTCAAGCGTTTGTTAGCTATCTATATGTCTTTTTTGGATAAATGTCTATTTAGGTCTTTCCCCCACTTTTTGATTGGGTTGTTTGTTTTTCTGGCATTGAGTTGTATGAGCTGCTTGTATATTTTGAAAATTAATCCTTTGTCAGTTGTTTCATTTGCTATTATTTTCTCCCATTCTGAGGGTTGTATTTTCACCTTGTTTATAGTTCCTTTGCTGTGAAAAAGCTTTTTAGTTTAATCAGGTCCCACTTGTTTACTTTTGTTTTTATTTCCATGAAATATGAACTATGCCATGTTTCCATGAAACTATGAGTCATGCCGTGTAGGGCCACCCAAGATGGATGGGTCGTGCTGGAGAGTTCTGACAAAATGTGGTCCACTGGAGAAGGGGATGGCAAACCACTTCGGTATTCTTGCCTTGAGAAGCCCATGAACAGTATGAAAAGGCAAAAAGATAGGACACTGAACGATGAACTCCCCAGGTCAGTAGGTGCCCAATAAGCTACTGGAGATCAGTGGAGAAATAACTCCAGGAAGAATGAAGAGACAGAGACAAAGCAAAAACAACACCCAGCTGTGGATGTGACTGGTGATGGAAGCAAGGTCTGATGCTGTAAAGAGCAATATTGCATAGGAACCTGGAATGTTAGGTCCATGAATCAAGGCAAATTAGAAGTGCTCAAACAGGAGATGGCAAGCGTGAACATCGCCATTTTAGGAATCAGCAAACTAAAATGGACTGGAATGGGTGAATTTAACTCAGATGACCATTACATCTACTACTGTGGGCAGGAATCCCTTAGAAGAAATGGGGCAGCCATCATAGTCAACAAGAGAGTCCAAAATGCAGTACTTGGATGCAATCTCAAAAACGACAGAAAGATCTCTGTTCACTTCCAAGGCAAACCATTCAATATCATGGTAATCCAAGTTATGCCCCAACCAGTAATGCTGAAGAAGCTGAAATTGAATGGTTCTATGAAGATCTACAAGACCTTCTAGAACTAACACCCCAAACAAGATGTCCTTTACGTTATAGGGGACTGGAATGCAAAAGTAGGAATTCAAGAAACACCTGGAATAACAGGCAAATTTGGCCTTGGAGTACAGAATGAAGCAGGGCAAAGGCTAATAGTTTTGCCAAGAGAACACACTGGTCATAGCAAATAACCTCTCCCAACAACACAAGAGAAGACTCTACACATGGACATCACCAGAAGGTCAACACTGAAATCAGATTGATTATATTCTTTGCAGCCAAAAATGGAGAAGCTCTATACAGTCAGCAAAAACAAGACTGGGAGCTGACTATGGCTCAGATCATGAACTCCTTATTGCCAAATTCACACTTAAATTGAAGAAAGTAGGGAAAACCACTAGATCATTCAGGTATGACCTAAATCAAATCCCTAACAACTATATAGTGGAAGTGAGAAATAGATTTAAGGGACTAGATCTGACAGAGTGCCTGATGAACTATGGACAAAGGTTCGTGGCATTGTACAGGAGACAGGGAACAAGACCATCCCCAAGAAAAAGAAATGCAAAAAAGCAAAATGGCTATCTGAGGAGGCCTTACAAATAGCTGTGAAAAGAAAAGAAATGAAAAGCATAGGAGAAAAGAAAAGAGATACTTATTTGAATGCAGAGTTCCAAAAATAGCAAAGAGAGATAAGAAAGCCTTCCTCAGTGATCGGTGCAAAGAAATAGAGAAAAACAATAGAATGGGAAAGACTAGAGATCTCTTCAAGAACATTAGAGATACCACGGGAATATTTCATGCAAATATGGACTCAATAAAGAACAGAGACGGTATGGACCTAACAGAAGCAGAAGAGATTAAGAAGAGGTGGCAAGAATACACAGAACTGTACAAAAAAGATCTTCACAACCGAGATAGCCATGATAGTGTGATCACTCACCTAGAGCCAGACATCCTGGAATGTGAAGTCAAGTGGGCCATAGGAAGCATCACTATGAACAAAGCTAGTGGAGGTGATGGAATTCCAGTTGAGCTACCTAAAAGAAGATGCTGTGAAAGTGCTGCACTCAATATGCCAGCAGATTTGCAAAACTCAGCAGTGGCCACAGGACTGGAAAATGTCAGTTTTCATTCCAATCCCAAAGAAAGGCAATGCCAAGGAATGCTCAAATTACCACACAATTGCACTCATCTCACGCACTAGTAAAGTAATGCTTAAAATTCTCCAAGCCAGGCTTCAGTAATACATGAACTGTGAACCTCCAGATGTTCAAGCTGAATCTAGAAAAGGCAGAGGAAACAGAGATCAAATCGCCAACACCCACTGGATCATCGAAAAAGGAAGAGGGTTCCAGAAGAACATCTGCTTCTGCTTTATTGACTATGCCAAAGCCTTTGACTGTGTGGATCACAATAAACTGTGGAAAATTCTGAAAGAGATGGGAATACCAGACCATCTGACCTGCCTCCTGAGAAATCTGTATGCAGGTCAGGAAGCAACAGTTAGAACTGGATATGGAACAACAGACTGGTTCCAAATTGGGAAAGGAGTACAAGGCTGTATATTGTCGCCCTGCTTATTTAACTTATATGCAGAATACATCATGAGAAACGCTGGGCTGGAAGAAGCACAAGCTGGAATCAAGATTGCCGGGAGAAATATCAATAACCTCAGATATGCAGATGACACCACCCTTACGGCAGAAAGTGAAGAAGAACTGAAGAGCCTTTTGATGAAAGTGAAAGAGGAGAGTGAAAATGTTGGCTCAAAGCTCAACATTCAGAAAACAAATATCATGGGATCTGGCCCCATCACTTCATGGCAAATAGATGGAGAAACAGTGGAAACAGTGGCAGAGCTTATTTTTTGGGGGGACTCCAAAGTGGTGAGTGCAGGCAGTTAGTGCAGCCATAAAATTAAAAGATGCTAACTTCTTGGAAGAAAAGTTATGACCAACCTAGACAGCATATTAAATAGCAGAGACATTACTTTGCCAACAAAGTTTTGTCTAGTCAAAAGGCTATGGTTTTTCCAGTAGTCATGTATGGATGTAAGAGTTGGACTATAAAGAAAGCTGAGCATCAAAGAATTGATGCTTTTGAACTGTGGTGTTGGAGGAGACTCTTGAGAGTCCCTTGGACTGCAAGGAGATCAAACCAATCCATCCAAAAGGAACTCAGTCCTGAATATTCATTGGAAATACTGATGTTGAAGTGGAAACGCCAATACTTTGGCCATCTGATGTGAAGAGCCAACTCATTTGAAAAGACACTTATGCTGGGAAAGGTTGAAGGGAGAAGGAGACGAGGATAACAGAGGATGAGATAGTTGGATGACATCACCGACACAATGGGCATGAGTTTGAGTAAACTCCGGAAGTTGGTGATGGACGGGGAGGCCTGGCATGCTGCAGTCCATGGGATTGCAAAGAGTTGAACACGACTGAGTGACTGAACTGAGCTGAACTGAGGAGGTGGGTCATAAAGGATCTTGCTTTGATTTATGTCATCGAGTATTCTGCCTATGTTTTCCTTTAAGAGTTTTATAGTTTCTGGTCTTACATTTAGGTCTTTAATCCTTTTTGAATTTATCTTTGTGTATGATGTTAGGAAGTGTTCTAATTTCATTCTTTTATATGTAGCTGGCCAGATTTCCCAGCACCATTTATTGAAGAGTCTGTCTTTCCCCATTGCGTATTCTTGCCTCCTTTGTCAAAAATAAGGTACTCATAGGTGCATGGGTTTATTTCTGGGCTTTCTATCTTGTTCTATTTGTCTATATTTCTGTTTTTGAGCCACTACCATACTGTCTTGATGCCCATAACTTTGTAGTATAACCTGAAGTCAGGAAGGTTTATTCCTCCAGCTCCATTCTTCTTTCTCAAGACTGCTTTGGCTATTCAGGGTATTTTGTGTTTCCATGTTAACTGTGAAAATTTTCAATCTAGTTCTGTGATAAATGCCATTGGTAATTTGATAGGGATTGCATGGAATCTGTAGAATGCATTTTATAGTTATAGTCATTTTCACAGTATTGATTCTTCCTACCCAGGAATATGGAATACCTCTCCACTGCTTATGTCATCTTTGATTTCTTTCATCAATGTCTTATAGTTTTCTGAGTACAGTTCTTTTGTCTCCTTAGATAAGTTTATTCCTAGATATTTAAATTTTTTGTTGCAATGGTTAATGGGATTGATTCCTTAATTTCTCTTTCTGATTTTTCATTGTTAGTATATAGAACTGCAAGTGATTTCTGTATATTGATTTTGTATCCTGCAACTTTTCTAAATTCACTGATTAGCTCTAGTAATTTTCTGACCCTGTCTTTAGGGTTTTCTATGTACAGTATCATATCATCTGCAAACAGTGAGAACTTTTCTTCTTTTCTGATCTGGATTCCTTTTATTTCTTTTTCTTTCCTGATTGCTGTAGCTAGGACTTCCAGAACTATGTTGAATAATAGTGGTGAGAGTGAACACCCTTGTCTTGTTCCTGATCTTAGGGGGAATGCTTTTAGTTTTTCACCATTAAGAATAATGTTTGCTGTAGACTTATCATATATGGCCTTTACTATGTTGAAGTAGGTTCCTTCTATGCCTGTTTTTGGAAGAGTTTTAATCATAAATGGGTGCTGAATTTTGTCAAAGGTTTTTTCTGCATCTCTTGAGATTATCACATAGATTTTATCTTTCAATTTGTTAATACAGTGTATCACATTGATTGATTTGCATATGTTGAAGAATCCTTGCATTCCTGGAATAAACCCAACTTGATCATGGTGTACGAGGTTTTCAATGTGTTGCTGAATTGTTTCCTAAAATTTTGTTGAAGATTTTTACATCTATGTTCATCAGTGATATTGGCCTGTAGTTTTCTTTTTTGTGTGTTGTCTTTGTCTGGTTTTGGTATCAGGGTGATAGTGGCCTCCTAGAATGAGTTTGGAAGTGTTCCTTCCTCTGCAATTTTTTAAAAAAGAGTTTTAGAAGGATAGGCGTTAGCTCTTCTCTAAGTATTTGAGAGAGTTCTGTGAAGCCATCTGGTCCTGGGCTTTTGTTTTTTGGGAGATTTTTGATCACAGTTTCAATTTTAGTGCTTGTAATTGTGTTGTTCATGATTTCTGTTTCTTCCTGGTTCAGTCTTAGAAGATTGAACTTTTGTAAGAATCTCTCCATTTCTCTCAGGTTAACCATTTTATTGTCATATAATTGTTCATAATAGTCTCTTATAATCCTTTGTACTTCTGCATTGTCTGTTGTAACCTTTCCTTTTTCATTTCTAATTTTGTTGATTTGATTCTTCTCTCATTTTTTCATGATGAGTCTGGTAAATGTTTGTCAATTTTGTTTATCTTCTCAAAGAACCAGCTTTTACTTTTATTAATCTTTACTATTGTTTGTTTCATTTCTTTTCATTTATTTCTGCTTGGATCTTTATGATTTCTTTCCTTCTACTAAGGTTTTTTGTTTTTGTTCTTCTTTTTCCAGTTGCTTTAGGTGTAAAGTAAGGTTGTCAATTCGATGTTTTTCTTGTTTCTTGAGGTATGATTGTATTGTTACAAACTTCCCTCTTAGAACCACTTTTACTGCCTCCCATAGGTTTTGTGTTGTCGTGCTTTCATTGTCATTTGTTTCTAGAAATTTTTTTATTTCATCAGTTACCTGTTGATTATTTAGAATTGTGTTGTTTAATCTCCATGTGTCTGTGTTTCTTACTGTTTTTTCTTGTAATTGATATCTAGTTTCATCGCATTCTGGTTGGAGAAGATGCTTGAAATTATTTCAGTTTCCTTAAATTTACTGCGTTTGCTTTGTGACCCAAGATGTGGTCTATCCTGGAGAATGTTCCATATGCACTTAAGAAGGTGTATTCTTCTGCATTTGGATGTAATGTCCTGAAGATATCAATGAGATCCATCTCATCTAATGTATCATTTAAGACTTGTGTTTCCTTATTTTCCACTTTGATAATCTATCCATTGGTGTGAATGGGGTGTTAAAGTCTCCTACTATTATTGTGTTACTGTCAATTTCTCCCTTTATGTTTGTTGTTGTTTGTCTTATGTATTGAGGTATTCCTATGTTCGGTGCATAGATATTTACGATTGTTGTGACTTCCTCTTGGATTGATCCCTTGATCATTATGTAGCATCCTTCCTTATCTCTTGTAATCTGTATTTTAAGATCTATTTTGTCTGATATGAGGATTGCTACTCCAGCTTTCTTTTGCTTCCCATTTTCATAGAATATATTTTTCCATCCTCTCACTTTCAATCTATATGTGTCTTTAGGTCTGAAGTGGGTTTCTTGTATACAGCATATATATGGGTCTTGTTTTTGTATCCATTCAGCTAGTCTGCGTCTTTTGGTTGGAGCATTTAATCCATTTACATTCAAAGTAATTATTGATATATATGTTCTTATTGCTGTTTTCTTAATTGTTTGGGATTGATTTTGTAAATCTTTTTTCTCCATATTTCTTGACTATATAAGTCCCTTTAACATCTGTTTTAAAGCTGGTTTGGTGGTACCAAATTCTCTTTACTTTTACTTGTCTGAAAAGCTTTTTATTTCTCCATCAACTTTGAGCAAGATTCTTGCGAGGTACAGTAATCTTGGTTGTAGATTTTCCCCTTTCAGAACTTTAAATATATCCTGCCATTCCCTTCTGGCCTGCAGTTTCTGCTGAAAGATCAGCTAGCTGTTAAGCCTATGGGGTTTCCCTTGTATGTTACTTGTTGCTTCTCTCTTGCTACTTTTGATATTCTTTCTTTGTGTTTAGTCTCTGTTAGTTTGATTAGTATGTGTCTTGTCCTGTTTCTCCTTGGGTTTATCCTATATGGGACTCTTTGTGCCCCTTGAACTTGAGTGACTATTTCCTTTTCCATTGGGGAATATTTCAACCATAATCTCTTCAAACATTTTCTCATACCCTTTCTTTTTCTCTTCTTCTTCTGAGACCCCTATAATTTGAATGTTGGTGCGTTTGATATTGTCCCAGATGTCTCTGAGACTATCCTCAGTTCTTTTCATTCTTTTTACTTTATTCTGCTCTTCAGAAGTTATTTCCACCATTTTATCTTCCAGCTCACTGTTTCATTCTTCTGTTTCACATATTCTGCTATTGATTCCTTTTAGAGTATTTTTAATTTCAGTAATTGTGTTGTTTGTCTCTGCATGTTTATTCTTTAATTCTTCTAGGTTTTTGTTAATTGATTCTTGCAGTTTCTGAATTTTGTTTTCAAGGTTTTGATCATCTTTACTATCATTATTCTGAATTCTTTTTCAGGTAATTTTCCCATTTCCTCTTCGCTTATTTGGACTTCTGTGTTTCTAGTTTGTTCCATCATTTGTGTAGTATTTCTCTGCCTTTTCATTATTTTTTTAATTTATTGTGTTTGAGGTCTCCTTTTCCCAGGTTTCAAGACTGAATTCTTTCTTCCTTTTGGTTTCTGCCCTCCTAAGTTTGGTCCAGTGGTTTGTGTAAGCTTCGTATAGGGTGAGATTTGTGCTGAGTTTTTGTTTGTTGGTTTTTCCTCTGATGAGCAAGGCTGAGTGTGAGCTGGTAATCCTGGCTGCTGATGATTGGGTTTGTATTTTTGTTTAGTTTGTTGTTTAGATGAGGCGTCCTTCACAGAGTGCTACTGGTGGTTGGGTGATCCTAGGTCTTGTTTCAAGTGGTTTCCTTTGTGTGAGTTCTCACTATGTAATACTCCCTAGGGTTAGTTCTCTGGTAGTCTTCTTGCCTGGAGAATCCCAGGGACGGGGGAGCCTGGTGGGCTGCCGTCTATGGGGTCGCACAGAATTGGACACGACTGAAGCGACTTAGCAGCAGCAGCAGCAGCAGGGTTAGTTCTCTGGTAGTTTAGGGTCTTGGAGTCACTCCAAAGGCTCAGAGCTTGATCTCTGGTCAGGAATGAAGATTCCACAAGAAGTTTATTATGGCATTAAGTGAGATTAAAACAAATAACCCAAAACTGGAAACCAAAAATGAGCCCCAGAGAAATGACAGTTACAAAATCACGTGAATAATAATTAAAATAATAGAATATATATATATATATACATATATATATATATATATATATATATCCATGAGAAAAGTCAAAACAGTCCAACAAAGATAAAGTACAGTAGATTGACCCAGTGAACAAAGGAAATCAGAAATTATATTTACCGGTTAAGAATAAAACTAACTAAAGCACAAACTGGAAAACAAAACTAAAGCAAGGTGTCAATTGGGGAATAAAGCAATGAAAATAAAACTAAAAAATATGTTGAGAGAAAAAGAAAGAATGTAAAGAAAGAAAGAATATATATGCAACGTTAAACAGAAGTAGATAAAAAGATTTTATATACATTAAAGATTAACTGCAAGGGGAAAAGAACAGTAGGAAAAGCAAAGGAGTAACTGCAGAAAATATAATAGGTTTAAAAAATTAAAAATTAAAATTAAAAAAATAAATGGAAAATGCCCCAGAACTGCAAAAACCCAACATAGAGGCAGAGGTTTATAACAATAAAAAATGTGACTGAGAAAAAAAAGAAAAAACTCAAAAGCTTAAATACATTTCATAGTGCCAGTAAAACGGACAACTCCAACAGAGGGGCGGGGGGGGGGGAAGGGGGGAGGGGAGAAAAAAGTCCAAAAGAATCTACAGAACAAGTCAAAACATAAGAATAATGTGTTTTTCTTGAGTCACTGCTCTCAGAGTCCTTTCCCTCTCTGGGAGTCACAGTCCACCTCACCTCCCTAGGATGCCCTCTAACACTGTGCTGGTCTCTGGACCTGCTGTAGGGGCAGCTCAGATTCTAATCTGGTCCTTCTGTGTGTTCTTGCCTCCAATGTCCACAGCTATCAGAACTAGAGCATTTTCTTTTGTGGGAACTCTCAGTGTCCTTTTATATATTCCATAGACACAGAGTCTGCCTAGTTGATCATGTGGATTTAATCTGCAGCTTCTACAGCTGGTGGGAAGGTTTGGGGTCTTCTTCCTTAGCCACACTGCCCCTGGTCTTCAACTGTGGTTTTATTTCCACCTCTGCACGGGGGTCGTCCACTGGGCCATGATCCTGAGGCTGCCCTGGAGGACTTGGCTTTGCCCCTGTGAGGGCCAGGTATGGAGGTGGTGCAGCTGCTTGGGTTGCAGGGGTTCTGGCAGCACAGGGTACTCAGGCGGGGTTGGCGGCTAAGGCAGCAGGAAAGATAGTGCTCTAAAAGGTATGGCAGCCAGTATTGGCCAATATGCTCCAGTATTCTTGCCTGGAGAAACCCCCTGACAGAGAAGCCTGGCAGGCCACAGTCTACAGGTTTGCAAAGCGTTGCCAAAGAGACACCACCAAAGTGACTCTGCGCACGTAGGCACAAATTATTTTTTGTGCCTGTGGCAGCTCTGCCCCAGTGAGAGTTGAGCATGAAGGTGGCGCAGCTGCTTGGCTTGCTGGGACCCTGGTGGCGCCAAATGTGCAGGGACATGGACGGCCTCTGCTGCAGGGGTTATGGCCCTATCAGTCTTTTATCGAGCCTCTTGTAGCTGATGATCAGAAGGCCTCTATGGCCAGTCTTTCTCTGTAGCTCTGCCCCTTCAGGCTCTTAGAGGGCTTCCTTGCCTGGGGTCCTTCTCTGTTGTTTGACGCATCAGGCACATAGAAGGACACCCCTGGGTGGGGTCCTACTCTGTAGATCAGTGCGTCAGGCATTTGATGGGCCAGTCTCTCTATTGTTCAGCTGCCAGTAGCTGGCATGTGGGGAGAGAGTCTATGGTGATGGCTCCACCCCATATGCATGACTCTGCAGTATCGCCTTGCTTCCATGGCTGCCTAGCTTTCCTCCACAGGCATTTCCCACCACAGTCTCCTCCCTCACATCCCCTTGATCTGTCTTTCCACAGTCAATAGCAGTCCTCACCCTGGGATTGCTTCACAGTCCTGAAACTCCAGCTCCCAGCCACTGCACCTTCCAGGGGATCTGTGTCCCTGTCCAGGGTCTGTATGGCTGTGGCAAGGACTGTCTGATTCTCATCCCATTTAGGCTGCCACAGATCAGCTGTTTCACTCTCAGCCTTAAATGTTCCTCCCCTGACTCAGACAATTGCCCTGATATGGGGATCAGACCCCTGCTTCAGTTCCCCACTCGCCAAGAGCAGATCCAGTCCTACTAACACTCTTGTTTTCCCCCCAGTTCCTTCATCCTACTGAGTTTTGCTTGGGTCTATACACTCTCTCCCACTGGTCAGGGACTCCTGTCTGTTCTTAGCTGGTGTTCCTCATGCCCCTCTGTGTCTGAAGGTATATTCCTGATGTATTCATGAAGAGAGATGTACTCCACGTTCACCTACTCCTCTGCCATCTTGTTCCAGTGACCAGACTTATAATCTGTTTTTACTTAATATTATGCTACCATTACTACTTTCTACAATGATCTGTAGTGCTCACACTATCTTAATAACAGTATATTACATTATTTCACCAATTTAATGTGCCATCACTTACATGACCATTTAAATATTTTTCAAATATTTGCTGTTATAGATATTAGTGCACTATCTTCATAGATATAGCTTTTTGATATTGTTTTGTTCTAGTATTTCTTCGGGATCCATCTTCTATGCTGTGCTGTGCTAAGTCGCTTCAGTTGTGTCCAACTCTTTGTGACTCTCTGGAGCCACCAGGCTCCTGTGTCCATGGCATTCTCCAGGCAAGAATACTGGAGTGGGTTGCCGTGCCCTCCTCCAGGGGATTTACCTGACCCATGGATCGAACTCATGTCTCCTGCATTGGCAGGTGCGTTCTTTATCACTAGTGCCACCTGGGAAGCCCCAGGATCCATCTTCTAGGAGACTCAAAAAATTATTGTACTACCTTACACTGCCACATGCACATAGGAATATACCAGGGTCAATAGAATATTCCTACTTTTTTAGAGTATTTTAAACTTTTGAATAGTTTGAATAATTAATTAATTTATTTACTTTTAATTTTTCCATGCAAAGAAAAGTTTAATTTCATTCGGTACAGTGTAGCCACAGAATTTTTTTTTTCAGTGTACAACACATCTTGGCATTAGTGAATGACATGCCTGCTGGAGCTTCGAGGTCTGCCACTGCTCATGTCATCACCTTGGACGGGCTGCTCCTGTCCCATCCAGGGGAGGGCTGACGTTCTGTTGAGTAATTTAATAAGTATAGTTATCTCAACATTGGCTTTACATTTTTATTAATAGTGAGTTTGAACATTTTCTATATATTTTTTTATTAGAATTTCCTTTTATGTGACTAAATTGCTACTATCAGCTGCCCATTTTATCTACTGGTGGCTTAAGATATATTTTTGTAATGTATATTAACAACCTGCTGTAAACATTTTTTCAACTTTTGCTTTCCTTTCTAGCTTGTTTTATTTTTTATTTTTTGTTTTATTTTTTAATGTAAATGCCTTTTGATTTTAGACAGTCAAGCAAGTCTTCTATTCTCTTTATGGCTTTTTAGATTACTTCAAATAGAGGAAATAATCATTTCTCCAAGGATCTGACAGATAATATTTTAACTTTTTTTCTATTTTCCTACACTAAAAACCTGAGATTTAATTCTTAATCCCTGAATTTATTTTGAAAAGCTGGTATTTATATACATCAAATTGGCAGATTTAATAAAACACTATGCAGTCAGGGTTCTGTGTACAAATATGGAGAAAGAGAGATAAAGTTGATAAACAAGAATTTAAGAGCATAAAAAAAAATCCAAAGGCAGAGAATTATTGCAAACTGACCAATGTGTAACCAAGTCTTATTTCTTCACATAACCATATTGAAAAACTGATGAACATTTGAAAAAATTGTATCTTATAAAATTCTTCTCATTTTTCTGTTTTCTGCTTTTATGAATTTTGAAATTATATATTTCTTGGAAGTTTGGTGGAAATATTCTGCAGTATTACCTGAGTGTGGATCTTTTGTGAAAATTTTAAGATAGCTATGAAACTGTCTACATCTCCCTGAGTGTTTTGATGTTATTATTTTTTACTAGTATGTTTTCATTTCATTTAAGTTTTCCAAATGTTTGACACAGTTTTTCTTAGTACTTTCTTGGCATTTAAAAAAAATCTTTAATGTAACTGCAGTTATTTCTCTTTTTGTTCACATTTTAGTTTGTTTCTTCTCTGCCTCATTTTCTGAATTAATTTTCCAGAGAATTAGTTACTTTATCTCTTTAAAGGGTTGAATTTGTCTTTGGTGATGCTCTGTAATGACTTTGTTCTGTGTTTCATTTATTTTTGCTTTTGACTTAATTACTTTTTCTAATTTTATTATGCTTCACTTACTAATTTCAACTTTTAAATTTTCTAATATAAGCCTTAAAATAGGCTATAATATCCCTCTAAAAACCACTTTAGCTGTATTTCACAGATTTTGGTATACAACAGTTTCTTCCAAGTATTTTAATCTTTCCATTATGATTTCCCTTTCAACTTTTCAGTTATTTAAAAGATATATTTAAAAATTTTAAGATCTTTGGAAATTATTAATTTATTATTATTTTATTTTTTATTAATTTTTTATTATTGATATTGAATTTAATTGCATTGCAGAAAGAAAATATAATCTGTATAACGTTAATTCTTTGAAGTCTTTTGAGACTTGATTTATGGTCTATAAATGCTAATTTCTTAAATGTCCCTTGTATACATGGAAAGAATATATGTTTTAAAATCAACAGGTGCTCTATGGACACCTTATCTTTGACAAAAGAGACAAAAATATGCAATGGAGAAAAGATAATCTCTTTAACAAGTGGTGCTGGGAAAACTGGTCAACCACCTGTAAAAGAATGAAATTAGAACACTTTCCAACACCGTACACAAAAATAAACTCAAAATGTATTAAAGATCTAAATATACGACCAGAAACTATAAAACTCTTAGAGGAAAACATAGGTAAAACACTCTCTGACATAAATCACAGGAAGATCCTCTATGACCCACCTCCCAGAGTAATGGAAATAAAAACAAAAATAAACAAATGGGACCTAATTAAACTTAAAAGCTTTTGCATAATGAAGGAACCTATAAGCAAGGTGAAAAGGCAGCCTTCAGAATGGGAGAAAATAATAGCAAACAAAGCAATTGACAAAGAATCTCCAACATATACAAGCAGCTCATGCAGCTCAATACCAGAAAAATAAACGACCCAATCAAAAAATAGGCCAAAGAACTGAACAGACATTTCTCCAAAGAAGACATACAAATGGCTAACAAGCTCAACATCACTCATTATGAGAGAAAAGCAAATCAAAACCACAATGAGATACCATCTCACTCTGGTCAGAATGGCTGCCATCAAAAAGTCTACAAACAATACATGCTGGAGAGGGTGTGGAGAAAAGGGAACCCTCTCATATTGTTGGTGGAAATGCAAACTAGTACAGCCATTGTAAGATTGAAGATTGAAGGCGGAGGAGAAGGGGATGACAGAGGATGAGATGGTTGGATGGCATCACTGACTTTATGGACATGAGTTTGAGTAAGCTCCAGGAGTTGGTGATGGACAGGGAAGCCTGGCATGCTGCAGTCCATGGGGTCACAGAGTCAGACAACTGAACTGAACTGAACAGCCACTATGGAGAACAGGAGATTCCCTAAAAAACTGGAAATAGAATTGCCATATGACCCAGGAAGCCCACTGCTGGGCATACACACCAAGGAAACCAGAATTGAAAGAGACACATGTATCCCAATGTTCATCACAGCATTGTTTACAATAGCCAGGACATGGAAGCAACCTAGATGTCCATTGGCAGACGAATGGGTAAGGAAGTTATGGTACATATACACAATGGAATATTACTCAGGTATAAAAAAGAACACGTCTGAGTCAGTTCTACTGCGGTGGATGAAACTGGAGTCCATTAGACAGACTGAAGTAAGCCAGAAAGAGAAACACCAATACAGTATATTAATGCATATATATGGAATTTAGAAAGACCATAACAACAGCCCTATATGCAAGACAGCAAAAGAGACCTAGACGTAAAGGACAGACTTTTGGGCTCTGTGGGAGAAGGCCAGGGTGGGACGATATGAGAGAATAGCACTGAAACATGTATATTACCATATGTAAAATAGGTGACCAGTGCAAGTTTGATGCATGAAGCAGGGCACCCAAAGCTGGTACACTGGGACAACCCAGAGGGAAGGGGTGGGGAGGGTGGTGGGAGGGGGTTCAGGATCGTGGGACACATGTTCACCTGTGGCTGATTCATGTCAATGTATGGCAAAAACCACCACGATGTTGTAAAGTAATTAGCCTCCAATTAAATTAATTTTAAAAGATCAACAAGTGCTGATTTCTATATGTTTCATTGTTCAGATCTTCCATATTTTTGTTTTTTATTACCTTAGCATATTGGTAGTATGGGAAGTAGATTGACATATTCTACTATGAGGGTGGTTTTTAATTTTTGGCTCTCCTAATATGATATGGTAAAATTGATAAAACTAAAGGGAAAACTAGTGTGGTTCAAGCTATATATTTAGTAGTTACTTGTGTGAGGGAGAGAAGTCAGGAATTGCTATGCTTGAGCTCTTTCTAAGCAGAATGACAAAGACTAACAGTAGGAAACAAGATGAAGGATATACAGTGTGAAAGAGGTTTATAGCTTTGGGAGTAGAAAATAAAGTAGAGATGAGGGGAAGGAGATGTTAGGTCATGTCTACCAGAAGAAAAAGGTGTAGAGTGGAGAAGAAAGGCAAAAGAGGAGAGGAAGACAGGGAGGAAAGCTGATTGTAACAAGGAGCATAAGAAATACTGCAAAAATATCTTGTAGATGTCGACTCTAGAATTTGGAGTACAGCTTCACATCTTGTCTTCACATTTCCCCTGGAGAAGGAAATGGCAACCCACTCCAGTATTCTTTTTATTTTTGTATAAACATTTATTTATTCACATTTAAATGAAAGGTCAGGAAGTAAAAGGCAGGATGAAATGAAATGTAGTCAGAGTGAAATAAAGGTTAACAGGCTACAAAATGGGGAAAAAAAATGCATATACCAGGCCACTCCAGTATTCTTGCCTGGAAAATCCCATGGACGGAAGAGCCTGGTAGGCTACAATCCATGGGGTTGCAGAGTCAGACACGACTGAGGGACTTCACTTTCTTTCTTTTCTTTCACATCTTGTCATGGGCTCTCCCTAGTCTTAGAGCGGTCATGCAAATAAGTCTTTCCTGCCCTTTTGATACGGGAGAAGCAGGTTGGAAGTGAGTTGTTCCTGGTAGCTTTGGGTGCAGTGAAACCACAGGTGTCATTTTTGACCACTGAAATCCTGTTTCCATAGGATGATGACACATATCAGTGGAAGTGACATCCAAGTTGTCACAGCATGCCAAGGCCCCACATGCTGTCAAACTGTGGACTTCTCCTTTGGGAGAGAAGACCTTTTCTGAAATGTTTATTAGAAAGCTCAAAAGGTAAGCTTGACTTCCAAGCACCATTTATAGCTTTTGTAAGTATAAAAACAAAGACTTTCCTACACAATGTTCTAGAAAATGTTCATAATTTTGGAAGAAGGGAACAGATAATATTAGTCAATAAATCTCACTATCTGAGAGCAAGATTTGTGTACCCTCATTTACATTCCAGACTAGGAAATGGTCTTTCATTGGATGATAAGAAAAAGACAGAAGCTCGTTCATGACTCTTCTATTAAAACCAAATTTATGAGTGAAAAAGATATAATGACTGAAAATTTTCAAGAATTATGAGGGAAGAATTGAGCAGTGTGTTCTGCAGCTTTTGCTCTTGCTGTCTCTAATAAATCTGTGCTGCCCAATTGCTGCTCTTATCCCAGGGAGCTGAATGATGATGAAAATCTCTCTTCCACATTAGCAATCTGAACTGTGTAGCAAAATGTCACTTTGCTGAAGATTAGATGGCAGCAGAGGGGTCAAAAATGCAAATGCACGAGTCAATTCCACAAAAATTCCCCTACTTCTTGTACCAGCTGAAGGATACTTGCTATTAGGGCTGAAATTTGTGTACCCGACCTCAGGCAGAATTTGATTTTTTGTCATCGGTTTTTTTAAAAAGTCACAGTAAGGAAAGCTGAACAATTTTGTGATGCTCAGCTGTCAAAACTCTTTTCCATAAGGCCCCAGTCATTAAGAGTAGGCTACTGGCACAGAGCTTGACAGAATGATCAGTGAAAAGGCAAGATGACCCAGACCCTCAAACATGTAAACACTTAATATACAGTTAAAACTTCATCTCACATCATATAGCCCAAAAAAGTGTTAGATTTTAATATAATGAACTACACAAGCATTACAGGAAACTGTCAGTGATTACTTCCCTGATCTCTGCACTGGAATGAAGTTTGTGGGATAGATGCAGGCAATATAGAATGCTGTGATTAAAAGGATGGCTCAGCAGTCAACAAGCTGCAATTTAATTTTAGCTAGCAACTTGCTAGCTTTTTCACTTAGGCAAATTACCTAATCTTTCTAAATTCACAATTCTGCAGCCTGTAAAATGGGAGTGACAGTAAAAACTATCTTGGGCAAATTACGTTTCATCATCTCAAATAGCGGTAAAATAATAAAGATTGTCACAGTATATAGCAAGTGGGTAATAATAAAATCTAGTTTTTTTTTTTTTTTGGCCAGGACAAAATAAAAAAGTAGATAAAGCTATAGCATAATAATTGTCTCATAATCACATCTTTTGCCATTGTCAATTTATACATTGGAACAAAGAAGGGAAAGATATGTCTACATAAAACACTACAATTATATAAAAGAAACAATGGGAACCATCAAGCAAAACTATTTTTTAAAATATGTCTAATATATAAACTTTCTTTAGATCCATTTTTTTTTTTTTTTTTGGTGGAGTAGACTCATTTAAATTGAAGAAAGTGGGGGAAACTACTAGACCATTCAGGTATGACCTAAATCAAATCCCTTATGACTATACAGTGGAAGTGAGAAATAGATTTAAGGGAGTAGATCTGATAGACAGAGTGCCTGATGAACTATGGACGAAGGTTCGTGACATTGTACAGGAGACAGAGATCAAGACCATCCCCAAGAAAAAGAAATGCAAAAAAGCAAAATGGCTGTCTGAGGAGGCCTTATAAATAGCTGTGAAAAGAAGAGAAGCAAAAAACAAAGGAGAAAAGAAAAGATATACCCATTTGAATGCAGAGTTCCAAAGAATAGCAAGGAGAGATAAGAAAGCCTTCCTCAGCAATCAATGCAAAGAAATAGAGGAAAACAATAGAATGGGAAAGACTGGAGATCTCTTCAAAAATTAGAGACACCAAGGGAACATTTCATGCAAAGATGGGCTCAATAAAGGACAGAAAACGTATGGACCTAACAGAAGCAGAAGATATTAAGAAGAGGTGGCAAGAATACACAGAAGAACTGTACAAAAAAGATTTTCACAACCCAGATAATCATGAAGGTGTGATCATTCACACTCACCTAGAGCCGAACATCTTGGAATGTGAAGTCAGGTGGGCCTTAGGAAGCACCACTATGAACAAAGCTAGTGGAGGTAATGGAATGCCAGTTGAGCTATTTCAAACCCTAAAAGATGATGCCGTGAAAGTGCTGCACTCAATATGTCAGCAAATTCAGAAAACTCAGCAGTGGCCACAGGACTGGAAAAGATCACTTTGCATTCCAAGCCCAAAGAAAGGCAATGCCAAAGAATGCTCAAACTACCACACAATTGTACTCATCTCACACGCTAGTAAAGTAATGCTCAAAATTCTCCAAGCCAGGCTTCAGCAATATGTGAACCGTGAACTTCCAGATGTTCAAGCTGGATTTAGAAAAGGCAGAGGAACCAGAGATCAAATTGCCAACATCCTCTGGATTATTGAAAAAGCAAGAGAGTTCCAGAAAAACATCTGCTTCTGCTTTATTGACTATGCCAAAGCCTTTGACTGTGTGGATCACAATAAACTGTGGAAAATTCTGAAAGAGATGGGAATACCAGACCACCTGACCTGCCTCTTGAGAAACCCCTGTATACAGGTCAGGAAGCAACAGTTAGAACGACATGGAACAACAGACTGGTTCCAAATAGGAAAAGGAGTACATCAAGGCTGTATATTGTCACCCTGCTTATTTAACTTATATGCAGACTACATTATGAGAAACACTGGGCTGGAAGAAGCACAAGCTGGAATCAAGATTGCTGGTATCAATAACCTCAGATATGCAGATGACACCACGCTTATGGCAGAAAGTGAAGAACTGATGAGCCTCTTGATGAAAGTGAAAGAAGAGAGTGAAAAAGTTGGCTTAAAGCTCAACATTCAGAAAATAAAGATCATGGCATCTGGTCCCACCACTTCATGGCAAATAGATGGGGAAACAGTGGAAACAGTGGCTGACTTTATTTTTCTGGGCTCCAAAATCACTATGGATGGTGATTGCAGCCATTAAATTAAAAAACACTTGCTCCTTGAAAGGAAAGCTATGACCAATATAGACAGCATATTAAAAAGCAGAGACATTACTTTGCCAACAAAGGTCCATCTGGTCAAGGCTATGGTTTTTCCAGTGGTCATGTATGGATGTGAGAGTTGGACTATAAAGAAAGCTGAGCCCCGAAGAATTGATGCTTTTGAACTGTGGTGTTGGGGAAGACTCTTGAGATTCCCTTGTACTGCAAGGAGATCCAACCAGTCCATCCTAAAGGAGATCAGTCCTGTGTGTTCATTGGAGGGAATGATGTTGAAGCTGAAACTCCAATACTTTGGCCACCTGATGTGGAGAGCTGACTCATTTGAAAAGACCCTGATGCTGGGAAAGATTGAAGGCAGGAGGAGAAGGTGACAACAGAGGATGAGATGGTTGGATGGCATCACCAACACAATGGACATGGGTTTGAGTGGACTCTGGGAGTTGGTGATGGACAGGGAGGCCTGGCTTGCTGTGGTTCATGGGGTCTCAAAGAGTCAGACACGACTGAACAACTGAACTGAACTGAACTGAGAATCACTAAATAACTTTTAGTGAGTCTATTGGCAATGCATTCTCTTTACTTTTTTCTTTTTTTCTGAAAGCATCTTTATTTTATCTTCATTTTCGAGGGGTATTTTCATAAGATATAGAACTCCATGCTGACCTTACATATATTATTCTATTATTTTGTGAACTTAATTGTTTTTAACACGAAGTCAACTTGTCATTTTGTCATTATTCCCCTGCATGTAATGTTTTTCCCCACCCTTGGTTATTTTTTTTTTCTTTCTTTTTTTTTTTATTAATTGGAGGCTAATTACTTCACAACATTTCAGTGGGTTTTGTCATACATTGATATGAATCAGCCATAGATTTACACGTATTCCCCATCCCGATCCCCCCTCCCACCTCCCTCTCCACCCGATTCCTCTGGGTCTTCCCAGTGCACCAGGCCGGTTATTTTTAATATCTTTATTAGAAAAAGTTTGGTTCCAGATATTGTATTATTTAGCTTTTAGATTTATAGTTGCCCCTTGAACAACATGGATTTCAACTGTGCAGGTCCACTTATACATGGTAGATGTTTTTCAGTAAATACATATTACTGTACTAGAGGGCTTCCCAGGTGGCGCTAGTGGTAAAGAATCTTCTGCTAGTGCAAAAGAGGTAAAGAGACAGGAGTTCAATCTCTGGATCAGGAAGATCCCTTGGAGGAGGGCATGGTAATCCACTACAGTACTCTTGCTTGGAGAATCCCTTGGACAGTGGAGCCTGGTGGGCTACAGAACATAGGGTCATAAAGAGTCAGATATGACTAAAGCAACTTAGCACACACGCACAGAGAGTACTACATGACCCACAGTTGGATAAATCCATGGATGCAGAACTGTGGATAGGTATATGAGGTATAGGTAAATGTAAATAGGTATAGGTAAATGTAAAGGTATATGAGGATTGCCAACTGTGTGGGGTCAGTGCCCCTAACCCCTGTGTTGTTCAGGGATCAACTGTGGAGATCTCTTATTAAATTCTCTTATTAAACTAAATCTCTTATTAAATTCTCAATATACTAACTTATATCTTTGTCTTTTTATATAAACTATATATTGTTTTTACCTTAGTTATTTTAAAATCTTATATGAAAATAGAAAATCTGATTTGTTCTGAGTATATTTTTCTTGAATGACATTTCCCCGACTTTACATGTTCTGGTCCTTCCCCTCTGCTACCCTTCCCCTACCAAATCCGATAAATTTTCATTGACTAGTGGATATTTTAAATGACACTTTATAGAGACTGGATTCTGTTATCTTCCACTAAAGAATGTTGAATTTTGCTTTATTAGGCAGTTAAATTACTGATTGCTCATCCTGTACCTGTGAAGGCTTAGCTTTTTAATCTACAAGACCAGTTCTCTTTCTTGCTGTAATTTCCCTAGTGCTAATTCTTTAGTTCTGAAATGTTTCCTTTACTCCTTAAGTGGTTAGTCTTGTTTCCAGAAAAAGCTTGAGGCATTTTTCAACTTTCTCCAATTTTAAGATAAAGAATTACACGTTTTCCCCTTATTCAGAGAAGGCAATGTCACCCCACTCCAGTCCTCTTGCCTGTAAAATCCCACGGACGGAGGAGCCTGGTAGGCTGCAGTCCATGGGGTCGCTAAGAGTCGGACAGGACTGAGCGACTTCACTTTCACTTTTTACTTTCATGCATTGGAGAAGGAAATGGCAACCCACTCCAGTGTTCTTGCCTGGAGAATCCAAGGGACGGGGGAGCCTGGTGGGCTGCTGTCTAATGGGGTCTCGCAGAGTCGTACACAACTGACGTGACTTAGCAGCAGCAGCAGCAGCAGGAGCCCCTTATTCAGCTCTTTTAGGTTTCTAGCTGCTGTTTTCACTCTGGTATCCTTGGCATCTCTCTCTCATGTATGTGTTATTCAGGGATTAGCCAAGCATTTGAGGAAAATTTCACATGCAAATTTGGGAAGATCTGGATATCTTTTTTATCTCCAATTTGCCCCTTTAATTTCCAACCTCTCTTGCAATTCCAAACTCCTTTTCTTGATTCCTTAGGTCAAAACCAAATCAAAACAAAATAATCTATGTCGTGCTTTGAAAACTGTAGCCACTCCATGCCTGCAGCTATGGAGAACTCTTATGGAACAAATTATATAAACATATATCTCAGTTAATATGGTTAAACTTTCAAGAGTCAGATACCTTCCATGTTCTGCCATGTTCTATTTGATTTTGGTTGCTTTACTGTTATTTCAGTCATTTAAAAATTTCATTCAGTCATTAAAAATTTTTTTTTGTCCAGAGTTTGTAAGTGTTATTTGCAAGAGGGATAGTCTGATATGAAAGCTCTTCCATTAGTAACTCTATGTATGTGTGGTCAGCATGTCCGACTCTGCAACCCTGTGGACTGACTGTAGCCCACCAGGCTCCTCTGTCCGTGGGATTTTCCAGGCAAGAATCCTGGAGTATTGCCATTTCCTCTTCCAGAGGAATTTCCTTACCCAGGGGTTGAGCCCACGTCTCCTGTGTCTCCTGCATTGGCAGGTGGATTCTTTACCACTGGACCACAAGGGAAGCCCCTGGCAGAATTTACCAGAGAGAGTCAGACTCCAGGAGGATACAGAACACAAAAAGCATTGTAGGGAAACAGTGCAAAACTACATGGTTGCCAACTTTATGTTGATCTTATAGTGAAAGATGAAACTCTCTCACATGATTATGCCATTCAGAGAGGTTGTGCCACATCTTCAGACTACAGTATAGCGAAAACCCAAGAAAATAATTTTGTTGGAGTCCGGATTTATAAGAAATGTTCAAAGTTTTATTATTTTAGAGGCCAGTATCAGTCAGAGTATCCTTTGCTTGTTTTTTGGTTTGTTGTTTGTTTTTTAGCTTAGAGTGGAAGTGTTGATTATTTTTATTTTCTTCTTGAATGATAGTTATTGAGATGTAGAGATTTGATCATTTGGGAGATAGAGATTTTATGAGTTTGTCTCATGTCTCATTATGCCATCTGTAATATTCCCTGGTAGCTCAGTAGTAAAAAAATCTGACTGCAATACAGAAGATGCAGGTTTGATCCCTGGGTCAGGGAGATCTCCTGGAGAAGGAAATGGCAACCCACTCCAGTATTCTTGCCTGGGAAATCACATACACAGAGGAGCCTGGCGGGCTACAGTCCATGTGGTTGCAAGAGCTGGACATGACTTAGCGACTAAACCACTACCAATATTCTTTTTGGGGAGTTAAAAATATGCATCAAGTTCCTTAAAGTTGTTCATATTGTTTTGTCAATAATTCTAATATACAAAAAGCTCACACAAACTGGTGAGAGAAACTACAATTTGAATGGGATAACAGGCATATGCTTGAATTAGGAAATTGACAGAGGAATATGTAAATGAAAAAGATGGGGAAATGCTTCATATCATAAAAAAATCAAACACATTCAAAATACAAAAATAAATACAATTTTTATGGTATTACATTAGTGAAGACTATAATACTTAATATTCACAAGAATATAATTAAATGGATATTTTCATGTACTACTGGTAGAAATATAACTTGACAAAATTCTTTTGAAAACCATTTGTTTATATGTTTGAGAGCCTTAAATATTCTTACATTTTGATCCAGTTATTGTCTTTCCAAAATGCTATTTTAAGAAAATAATCAATAATTAGAAAAGATATATTTATATGTATGTTAATTAAGAAATTTTTACTCAGTGCTAGTTACTTAAATATATGCTAAAATGTTTAAAGGTGAGGCTTACAGTTAATTCCAAAATGCATCAAAATGTATTGAAGGATGTATAGAGGAAGATAAGTGGATGGATATATTCTCAGCTAAATATAATCAAACATTAATTAGTTAATGTTTCATTAGTAAACCTAGGAGTTTGGTATGCTATTCACAGAATGATTCTTTCCACTTTTCAAGATATTTAAAGTTTTCAAGTTAAAATGTTGGGATTAAAAAAGAAAATAATAATTAATAACCACAAGTATTTGAAAATAGTCTAATGTATAATAAGTTAGTTACAGTGCATACAAATGATAGATTAATGAAATAGTCAAATAATGTTTTAAATGAGTTTTTAACAAAATTTGTTTAATGAGCTTACTATTAGGAGAGAATTAGAGAATTCAGTGTACCCTTAATTTAAAAAAAGAAAATTATATGTGTTGTCAGTTAAAAAAAGCTAACCAGAGAGAAAGGAATCTACACTTTACTATTTTTAAAAAGTTCTGGAATCTAGTGTTATAGATGTCTACCTTCTTTGTGCTTTTCCCCCATATTCCAGATGCTCTGTAGATCACGTGTGTTAGTTTTTATTGTTAGTGGAATGTAGTACTGCAAAGGTAAAACATCAGCCTAAAAAAACATCCATTTGTTACATTTCAGTTATCTTAGAGTTGTAGATTTTAGCCTCTGAGTCTGATGTGGGTCACTATGGGCTAAAATGACTGGACTGTGTCCCTTTTTTGGAGACTCAAGGGGAAAATTTATTATTCTGTCTTATCCAACTTCTAGAGGCCACCCCTAAAACTTGGCATGTGCCTCCTCCCTTCAGTAAGGTTGCATCTTCCTGACTTTTCTTCCCTGGTCACATCTTCAGGTTTCATTATTCTGCCTACCACAGCATATATTACTCCTGTAAGCAAAACACGTATGTATTTAAAGTTAAAAACCACCTTAAATCATTTCTAAAGTAGTTCACTTACAAATTTCTGTCTTAAGAAATGATAACAAATATAATCCTTGGTTTTTGTAGAAGATTATTCATTGCATTTTAATGATAATTGTGAAAAATTACAAGTAATTATCATTCCCAAAAAACAAATGAATGTAAAATAGTTTCATAGAGTATGATACTTATTATCCTATACAGTCATTAAAAATGTTTATGACTATTTTTATCTTCTTGGGAAATTCTCAGTTAAAATGTTGTGCATAAAAGCAGAATAAAAGGTCTATGTACTGTTTGATTTCTATGTATATACTCTATGGATGTATGTATAATCTCACTCTCTTTTATATGTATATGTATGTGCTGTGCTGTGCTTAGTCACTCAGCCGTGTCCGACTCTTTGTGACCCCATGGACTATAGTCCACTAGGCTCCTCTGTCCATGGGGATTCTCCAGGCAAGAATACTGGAGAGTTGCCATGCCCTCCTCCAGGTGATCTTCCCAACCCAGGGATGGAACCCAGGTCTCCCTCATTGCAGGCAGATTCTTTACCATCTATGCCACCAGGGAAGCCCATGTATATATATATATGTTTATGTATATATGTATGTATATGTATCATGACAGAGATGAAAGGTAGCACTATACAGCAAAATGTCAAGAAAGTGTTGTCTTTCTTGGTGGGGGCATTGTAGATGATTAAGATCATTTTCTTCTTAGTTTGCGTACCAGAAAATAAATTACTTAAAAAATATATACATGAGTGTGTGTGTGCATATAGATATATATATATATATGCATATACAGTTGACTCTTGAAAAACACAAGTCTGTGCAGGTCCACTTATATGGGGATTTTTTTCCCAATAGTAAATGCTACAGTACTACACAATCTGCAGTTGGTTGAATCTAAGGATGCAAAGGGCTGACTATAAGTTATACACAAATTTCTGATTACATGGAGAATTAACACCCCTGTACTGCAAGGAGATCCAACCAGCCCATCCTGAAGGAGATCAGTCCTGGGTGTTCACTGGAAGGACTGATGCTGAAGCTGAAACTCCAATACTTTGGCCACCTCATGGGAAGAGTTGACTCATTGGAAAAGACCCTGATGCTGGGAGGGATTGGGGGCAGGAGGAGAAGGGGATGACAGAGGATGAGATGGCTGGATGGCATCACCGACTCTATGGGCATGAGTTTGAGTGAACTCCAGGAGTTGGTGATGGACAGGGAGGCCTGGCGTGCTGCGATTCATGGGGTTGCAAAGAGTCGGACACGACTGAGCGACTGAACTGAACTGAACTGAACCCTTGCCTTGTTCAAGGATAAACTGTATGTACACACACACACACACACACACACACACACACACACTCACCAAATAACATATCAAATATTTAAGGTGGGGGCCTCACTGCTCACTTTCTAATGAGGTATTTAGCTTTCCGATAGAGAAAGCTAGTACTTCCTATTTTCTACTTAAGAATGCTGTGATTTGTTATCTATTTATTTTATATTTATTGAGTCCCCATTATATAAACAGCATTGTGAGGGGCCTGTGGAGCTGTTAGATTTGTCTTTGTCAATTTGTTTTTGATGAGTGAAGATTTTTCTATGTCTGTTTCTTCTCTCTGCTCTTGTTTTTTAAAAAAAATCCTAAAGATAATTTTTAAACCAGTGATATATTTCTAAACAGAAAGCAACTTTTACACTTTTCAAAATAGTTTTCTACTATCATTTGAAATTCAGGTGTTTATTGGAATTTTCATATGATGATCCCCTTAACACCTTCTGCAAAACTCTCTATTTTTCAAATACTTTCTAATGCAAGCCATAATGGTAAGAGGATATTTCAGAACTCATTTCTAAAAGAGCTCTATCCGCATTAGAATGAAACATCGTATAACACTTAAAGATGATGTTTAACATCATTGAATTTACTTTTTGAAGACAGTATAAAGAGAAAGAAGACAAATTCAGGTGCAAACAGAAAATCAAGATAAAAATCCCTGATACACATAAAATATTTAGATGCTTTGATAATATTTTATTAATATAAATATAAATATTATTAACTATGAATGGCTCATCTTTTGGTGATGTAACTTCATCTTGTTAAGGTTAGAAAGAGAAGGAGATGAGGCTGGGGGTGTGTGAGAGAAACCCTTTTGATTTATCACAGCTCAATGGATTATTTTAATCCCTTAATGAGGCTGTGGGCATCTCTGAGTTGACACTGACTTCTTTCCCATATGTCTCCACTGATTGTTTCCCTATATACATTTTAAATTGTTCTAGTTTTCTACTGAAAATATAAAATTCCAAGTGGCCAGTTAATAAGATTCCAACAGTTTTTAGAGGAGCATATCTTCAGCAATATGTGAGCTGTGAACTTCCAGATGTTCAAGCTGGTTTTAGAAAAGGCAGAGGAACCAGAGATCAAATTGCCAACATCTACTGGATCATCGAAAAAGCAAGAGAGTTCCAGAAAAACATCTGCTTCTGCTTTATTGACTATGCCAAAGCCTTTGACTGTGTGGATCACAATAAACTGTGGAAAATTCTGAAAGAGATGGGAATACCAGATCACCTGACCTGCCTCTTGAGAAACCCCTGTATACAGGTCAGGAAGCAACAGTTAGAACTGGACATGGAACAACAGACTGGTTCCAAATAGGAAAAGGAGTACACCAAGGCTGTATATTGTCACCCTGCTTATTTAACTTACATGCAGAGTATATCATGAGAAATGCTGGGCTGGAGGAAGCACAAGCTGGAATCAAGATTGCCGGGAGAAATATCAATAACCTCAGGTAGGCAGATGACACCACCCTTATGGCAGAAAGTGAAGAAGAACTAAAGAGCCTCTTGATGAAAGTGAAAGAGGATAGTGAAAAAATTGGCTTAAAGCTCAACATTCAGAAAACTAAGATCATGGCATCTGGTCCCATCACTTCATGGCAAATAGATGGGGAAACAGTGGAAACAGTGGCTGACTTTATTTTTCTGGGCTCCAAAATCACTGCGGATGGTGACTGCAGCCATGAAATTAAAAGACGCTTACTCTTTGCAAAGAAAGTTATGACCAACCTAGACAGCATATTAAGAAGCAGAGGCATTACTTTGCCAACAAAGGTCCATCTGGTCAAGGCTATGGTTTTTCCAGTGGTCATGTGTGGATGTGAGATTTGGACTGTGAAGAAAGCTGAGCGCCAAAGAATTGATGCTTTTGAACTGTGGTGTTGGAGAAGACTCTTGAGATTCCCTTGTACTGCAAGAAGATCCAACCAGTCCATCCTAAAGGATATCAGTCCTGTGTGTTCATTGGAGGGAATGATGTTGAAGCTGAAACTCTAATACTTTGGCCACCTGATGTGGAGAGCTGACTCATTTGAAAAGACCCTGATGCTGGGAAAGATTGAGGGCAGGAGGAGAAGGGGATGACAGAGGATGAGATGGTTGGGTGGCATCACTGACACAATGAAAGTGGGTTTGGGTGGACTCTGGGAGTTGGTGATGGACAGGGAGGCCTGGCTTGCTGTGGTTCATGGGGTCGCAAAGAGTCAGACATGACTGAGTGACTGAACTGAACTGACCTTGAGAAGTAGGTTTTGGTATCTGAGAAATCTTTATTCAGATCCAGTCTCTGCTATTCTGTGAACACACTTCAAACTTAAATTTCTTCTTCAGTAATAATAGGGGTAAAATAACAAAGTAATTCACTATTTTCTTGTGAAATGAAATAACAGTGGGCAGTAAGAAAAATGTCAAAGTAAATGAATTAATAAAAGTCTTAGAATTCATTTACCTACTAGGTTCTGACCTTTTATTGAGAAACCAACTTTATATGGCATGCAAGTTTATTTCTTGGGAAAGATAGTATGGGGAGTGAAGTTGTTCCTTAAAAGGATATACATGTGATTTGTTTCCAAGGCAAACCACTCAATATCACCGTAATCCAAGTGTATGTATGCCTAACCACTGATGCCGAAGAAGTTGAAGTTGAACAGTTCTATGAAGACCTACAAGACCTTCTAGAACTAACACCAAAAAAGATGTCCTTTTCATCATAGGGACAGGAATGCAAAAGCAGGAAGTCAAGAGATACCTGGAGTAACAGGCAAGTTTGGTCTTGGAGTACAAAATGAAACAGGGCAAAGGCTAACAGAATTTTGCCAAGAGGACACACTGGTCATAGCAAACAAACCAACAAACCAAGAGACGACTCTACACATGGACATCACCAAATGGTCAATACCAAAATCTGATTGATTACATTCTTTGTAGCCAAAGATGGAGAAACTCTATACAGTCAGCAAAAACAAGACCTGGAGCTGACTGTGACTCAGATCATCAGTTCCTTATAGAAAAATTCAGATTTAAATTAAAGAAAGTCGGGAAAACAACTAGTCCATTCTTGTATGACCTACATAAAATTCCTTATGATTATACAGTGGAGGTGATGAATAGATTCAAAGGATTAAATCTGGTAGATAGACTGCCTGAAGAACTACAGACAGAGATTCATAACATTATACAGGAGGCAGTGACCAAAACCATCCCAAAGAAAAAGAAATGCAAGAAGTCAAAGTGGTTATCTGAGAAGGCTTTACAAATAGCTGAGAAAAGAAGAGAAGTGAAAAGCAAGGGAGAAAGAGAAAGATATACTCACTAAATGCAGAGTTTCAGAGAATAGCAATGAGAGATAAGAAGGCCTACCTAAGTGAACAATGCAAAGAAATAGAGAAAAACAACAGGATGGGAGTCCATTAGAGATCTCTTCAAGAAAATTAGAGCTATCAATGGAACATTTCATGCAAAAACGGGCATGGGTAATGACAGAAATGGTAAGAAGTGAACAAAGGCAGAAGAAATTAGAGGAAGGGGCAAGACTACGCAGAAGAATTGTACAAAGAAAGATCTTAATGACCCAGGTAACCGTGATAGTGTGGTCACTCACCTAGAGCCAGACACCCTGGAGTGTGAAGTCAAGTGGGCCTTAGGAAGCAGAACTACAAACAAAGTTAGTGGAGGTGGTGGAATTCCAGCTGAGCTATTAAAATCCTAAAAAACGATGTTGTTAAAGTGCTGCACTCAATATGCCAGTAAATTTGGAAAACTCAGCAGTGGCCACAGGACTGGAAAAGGTCAATTTTCATTCCTATTCCATAGAAGGGCAGCGTTAAAGAATGCTCAAACAATTGTGCTCACTTCCCATGTTATTAGTAAGCTTTAGTGCAAAATCCTTCAGGCTAGACTTCAGCAGCACTTGAATCTAGAACTTCCAGATGTACATTCAGGGCTTAGAAAAGACAGAGGAGCCAGAGATCAAATTGCTAGCATTCATTGGATCATCGAGAAAGCAAGGGAATTCCAGAAAATTATCTACTTCAGTTTCGTTGATTATGTGAAAGCTTTTGACTATGTGGATCACAACAAATTGTGGAAAATTCTTAAAGAGATGGGAATACCAGACCATCCTACCTATCTCCTGAGAAACCTGTATGCATGTCAAGAAGCAACAGTTAGAACCTTACATGCAACAACTGACTGGTTCACAATGGGTAATGGAGGTAAAGGTTCACAAGGCTATATATTGTCCCCATGATTATTTAACTTATATGCAGAGTACATCATGTGATATGCTGGGTTGGGTGAATTAGAAGCTGTAATTAAGATTGCCAGGAGAAATATCAACAACCTCAGATATGCAGATGATACTACTCTAATGGCAGAAAGTGAAGAGGAACTAAAGAGCCTCTTGATGAAGGTAAAAGAGCAGAGAGAAAAAACTTACTTAAAATTCAACATTCAAAAAACTAAGATAATGGCATCTGGTCCCATCTCTTCATGGCAAATAGATTGGGGAAAAGTGGAAAGAGTGGCAGATTTTCTTCTCTCGGGCTCCAACATCACTGTGGATGGTGACTGCAACTGTGAATTAGAAGACGCTTGCTTCTGGGAAGGAAAGCTATGGTAAGCCTAGACAGCATATTAAAAGCAGAGACATCACTTTGCCAACAAAGATCTGCACTGTCAAAGTTATATATATATATTTTTTTCAGTAGCCATGTGTGGATGTGAGAGTTGGGCCATAAAGAAGGCTGGGCACTGCAGAGCTGTGGTGCTGGAGAAGACTCCTGCGAGTCCCTTGGAAGAACTGACGCTGACGCTGAAACTCCAACACTTTGCCATGTGATGTGAACAGCTGACTCATTGGAAAAGACCCTGATGCTGAGAAAGATTGAAGGCAAAAGGAGAAGAGGGCAGCGGAGGATGAGATGTTTGGATGGCATCATCGACTCAGTGGACAAAAACTTGAGCAAACTCCAGGAGGTCATGGAGGAATGGAGAAGCCTGGCGTGCTGCAGTCCATGGGATCACGAAGAGTTGGACACAACTTAGCAGCTGAACCACAACAACAAATGTAATTGCAGAATTAATGGTACTACTGATTATCTACAACGATACTCAACCATTTCCAACTGAATGTCCTTGGACTCCACATTATCAGAGCAAGGGTGCACTTTGCCTGTTTGACTGTTTTCTCTCTCCCTGTGGTCTCTAAGTTTTGTTGTTCAGTTGCTCAATCATGTCCAACTCTTTGGGACTCCGTGGACTTCAGCACCCCAGGCTTCCCTGTCCTTCACTATCTCTCTAAGTCTATTACACCTAATTCCTTTTTGTAAGCTTATACTCACTCCATCTAACACCAAAGGAAATTTGATCTGAGGCAGAAGGAATAGTCTGGCTCTCACCCCACAGTCTCAGCATAATTTCTTCTAGGTATTGATGCAGAGGGCTGAGATTGTGTTTTTATCTTTATTTCCTTTTTTTCAAATAATTTTCCTATAAGCCACCAATGACAAGTGGTCTTACTTGTCATAGTAAGTTTGACCTTGCTGGTGCTCCTGTAAAACAGAGTCCTTATGAAACTTTATCCAATCACTGTAGCTCTTCTAGTCTTAATGGAACATCCTAATCCTACCTACCTGCTTGGACTTGAGAGTATCACCTGCCTTGGATCTTTCCTGCTTTGTATTGCTCACATGTGGGCAAGGTCATACCTGATACTAATTTTTGACCTGAGTTAGTATTGTAGCATCAACTAAAGAATGTTTTTTAGCCAGACCAAAAGTCCAGACCAGGAGGACCAATAACACCGCCTGTGCAATTCTGGTCTGAATTCTTTGAACAAATGTTTATTGAACTTCCTCTGTATGCCAGGATCCCAGAATATAGAGTTGATTACTACTGAGAAATTCTAACGTATAGCACTGACTACTCATAGCAAGAACAAAATAACTGTTAAGACTTGAATGGAGGAAGGGAGTCTGCAAGGGAATGATTGTGTTTGTGTGTGTGTGCATATGTGTATAAGGTGTGTGTGTGTGAGAGTGAAGGTAATATTCATTATGACTGACCAATGGAAGCCTCAGCAAAATAGCAAGTGTTGGCCGATGGCTAACATCTCATTTGCTTTCCCTGTGAAACCACACGCCCTTTCTTCCTAGGTTGCCACAGCAACACTGTCTGAGGTCGCTCACAAGCCCAGTACTGGGAAATGGCATTTAGCATAGCTGGCGTGTTCCTGAGGCAACAGTTACCTACTGAGAGCAACAGCGAAGGCAAACTGCTTCTCAATTTTATGCAACACTGACTTGTCAACCCAGAGCATGCATTTCATTATCTGGGACTTTGCTGGGGCTTAATCTGGATGGTGTATTGAGGCAAACCTGCCTATCAAATCAATACTTGAGGGGTTTATTTCTTAAGTTTTTTCCTTTTATCATAAAGATAATTAAAAGCAGGTGAAAAAGAAAAAGTACAATTAAAAATGTTGGTAAAAATAGAAGAAAAAAAGAGAAAATGTAAGCTGTCAAGCAGCCCATTTTCTAGGTATCTAGACCAGCTGCAGTAGTTTCTGCTCTGCCCCCAGGAAGGGCTTCCTGGGTTGTAAAGTGATGAGCTGCCCTGTTCTCTTCCTTTCCATTTCCCTCTTATCATGACTCCGAAGGAAGGACATTTCTGTGACCCCATTTCACCATTTTAAGATGTCAGGGTTTCTGAATTCTATACCAGTTTGGCCCCACTGCCTTAGGATTCTGTCACATAAGCTCGAGGATCTGAACCCTTATAGAACCCTCCTTTATCATTAATCCAAGTACCCAAGGAAAAATATATTCTTATCCACTCAGGCAACAGAAGAGAAGATTTTGAAAACTACTTCAAAAAAGTTTTGAGAACACTCTAAGTAATAGTGGTTTTCAACTTTTTCTTAGCTCTGGAGCCCTTTGTTAAAATCAAAGCTTTCAAAAATGTGGTGGAAATGGATGACAACTTAATACCTCACACACGACATTCCAGAATGGGCCCTTCAAGGAGCTCCTTGAACCAGTGTCTTAAAGCCATCTGAGTATGTTAAATGTAACTCATGCTTATGATGGAAAATGTGAAATGTTCAAAAGAAGAAAAAGAGAAGGAAATCATATCACACAATAACTACCTTTAAACATATGTGCTTGCATATGTGTGTTTGCTTTTAAAGTTTTGAAAACACGTAATTTTACATCTCACCTTTTATTTGGGATTTTAATAAGAATAGTATTTAATCTTTGAAAATACTTAGTGCTGTAATATGGGGCTCTGCCCTTTTCCTATTGCTACATATATATTTTTTCCCCAAAATTTTGTCTATTGTTATGACTAGTATTATGACACGTGGCTTTGTATATGTCCCAAGGGTAAATCACAGAGGTAAAAAAAAATTATAGTCTCAGTAAAAACATTTTATGAGAAAGAAAGAGTAAAAAAAGCCTCATGAATGTCTGTATGTCCAATGTTCCCTGAAGGGAACCTCAGCTATTCCCCTGACTGAATACAGGCTTGATTGTTAAATCCAACAGGGTAATACGAACAGAAGTGAGCTGGTTGAGCAGGAAGAAAGTGCCCGTGCTTATTAGTTTGCTTCTCAGACATTTTGGTAAATGCTAAGGCTAATATTTCAGGCTTTGAAGGTCAGATGATATTTTTAACCACTATTCAATTCTACTGTCATAGACTCAAAGTAGACATAGATAAGATGTAAGCAAATGAGCATGTTTTCATTTAAAGCTGTGTTCACATAAAACTTTATTTATAAGGACAAATAGGAGGTGAACTGATTTGACCTGCAGTCTATAGTTTGCTCACTCATGACTTCAAGCCCAAAGTACTGATTAGAGGTTCACTAGTGAGCAGTTCAGTTCTATTCAGTTGTTTAGTCGTACCTGACTCTTTGTGACCCCATGGACTGCAGCACGCCAGGCCTCCCTGTCCATCACCAGCTCCCAGAGATTGCTCAAACTCATATCTGTCGAGTTGGTCATGTCATCCAACCATCTCATCCTCTGTCGTCCCCTTCTCCTGCCTTCAATCTTTCCCAATATCAGGATCTTTTCTAAGGAGTCAGTTCTACCCATCAGGTGGCCAAAGTGTTGGAGTTTCAGCTTCAGCATCAGTCCTTCCAATGAATATTCAGGACTGATATCCTTTAGGATGGACTGGTTGGATCTCCTTGTAGTCCAAGGGAATCTCAAGAGTCTTCTCCAACAACACAGTTCAAAAGCATCAATTCTTTGGCACTCAGCTTTCTTTATAGTCCAACTCTCACATCCATACATGACTACTGGAAAAACCGTAGCTTTGACTAGACGGACATTTGTTGGCAAAGTAATGTCTCTGCTTTTTACTATGCTGTCTAGATTGGTCATAGCTTTCCTTCCAAGGAGCAAGCATCTTTTAATATCATGGCTGCACTCACCATCTGCAGTGATTTTGGAGCCTAAGAAAATAAAGTCTCCACTTTCTTCATCTATTTGCTATGAAGTGATGGGACCAGATGCCATGATCTTAGTTTTCTGAATGTTGAGTTTTAAGCCAACTTTTTCACTATCCTCTTTCACTTTCAACAAGAGGCTATTTAGTCCTTCTTCACTTTCTGCCATGAGGGTGGTGTCCTCTGCATATCTGAGGCTATTGATATTTCTCCTGGCAAACTTGATTTCAGCTTGCACTTCCTCCAGTCCAGGGTTTCTCATGATGTACTCTGCATAGAAGTTAAATAAGCACAGTGACAATATACAGCTTTAGCATACTCCTTTTCCAATTTGAAACTAGCCCATTGTTCCATGTCTAGTTCTAACTGTTGCTTCTTGACCTGCATACAGATTTCTCAGCAGGCAGGTCAGGTGGTCTGGTATTCCCATCTCCTTAAGAATTTTCCACTGTTTGTTGTGAACCATACAGTCAAAGGCTTTGGCATAGTCAATAAAGCAGAAGTAGATGTTTTTCTGGAACTCTCTTGCTTTTTTGATGATCCAACAGATGTTGGCAATTTGATCTCTGGTTCCTCTGCCTTTTCTAAATCCCACTTGAACATCTGGAATTTCTGGATTTACATACTATTGAAGCCTGGCTGGGAGAATTTTGAACATTACTTTGCTAGTGTGTGAGACGAGTGCAATTGTAGAGTAGTTTGAACATTCTTTGGCATTCCCTTTCTTTGGGATTGGCATGAAAACTGACCTTTTACAGTCCTGTGATCACTGCTGAGTTTTTCAAATTTGCTGACATATTGAGTGCAGCACTTTAGCAGCAACATCTTTCAGGATTTGAAATAGTGCAACTGGAATTCCATCACCTTCACTAGCTTTGTTCATAGTGATTCTTACTAAGGCCCTTTTGACTTCATATTCCAGGATGTCTGGCTCTAGGTGAGTGATCACACCATCATGGTTATCTGGGTCATTAGGATCTTTTTTGTATAGGTCTTCTGTGTATTCTTGCCACTTGTTTTAATCTCTTCTGCTTCTGTTAGGTCCATACCATTCTGTCCTTTATTGTGACCATCTTTGCATGAATTGTTCCCCTGTTGTCTCAAATTTTCTTGAAGTGATCTCTAGTCTTCCCCATTCTACTGTTTTCCTCTATTTATTTGCACTGATCATTGAGGAAGGCTTTCTTATCTCTCCTTGCTATTCTTTGGAACTCTGCACTCAGATGGGTATATCTTTCCTTTTTTCCTTTGGCTTCTGCTTCTCTTCTTTTCTCAGCTATTTTTAAGGCCTCCTCAGACAACCATTTTGCTTTTTTTGCATTTTTTTCCCCTTGGGAATAGTCTTGATCACTGCCTCCTGTACAATGTCAAGAACCTCCGTCCATAGTGCATCAGGCACTCTGTCTATCAGATCTAGTCCCTTGAATCTATTTCTCACTTCCACTGTATAATCATTAGGGATTTGATTTAGGTCATACCTGAATGGTCTAGGGGTTTTCCCTACTATCTTCAATTTAAGTCTGAGTTTGGCCATAAGGGGTTCATGATGTGAGCCACAGTCACATCCCAGTCTTGTTTTTGCTCACTGTATAGAGCTTCTCCATCTTTGGCTGCAAAGAATATAGTCAGTCTGATTTTGATATTGACCATCTGGTGATGTCCATGTGTAGAGTCTTCTCTTGTGTTGTTGGAAGAGGGTATTTGCTATGACCAGTGCGTTCTCTTGGCAGAACCCTGTTAGCCTTTGCCCTGATTCATTTTGTAATTGGAGGCCTAACTTGCCTGTTACTCCCAGTATCTCTTGACTTCCTACTTTGTATTCCAGTCCCATATGATGAAAAGGATGTCTTTTTTGGATGTTTGTTCTAGAAGATCTTGAGGTCTTCATAGAACTACTCAACTTCAGCTTCTTCAGCATTACTGGTTGGGGCATAGACTTGGATTACTGTGATATTGAATATTTTGCCTTGGAAATGAACAGAGGTCTTCCTGTCATTTTTGAGATTGCCCCCAAGTACTGCATTTTGGACTCTTTTGTTGACAGTGAGGGCTATTCCATTTCTTCTAAGGGATTCTTGCCCACAGTAGTAGATATAATGGTCATCTGAATTAAATTCTCCAATTCCAGTCCATTTTAGTTCACTGATTCCTAAAATGTTGATGTTCACTCTTGCCATCTCCTGTTTGACCACTTCCAATTTGCCTTGATTCATGGACCTAACATTCCAGGTTCCTATGCAATATTGTTCTTTACAGCATCAGACTTTACTTCTATCACCAGTCACATCCACAGCTGGGTGTTGTTTTTGCTTTGGCTCTGTCTCTTAATTCTTTTGGAGTTATTTCTCCACTCTTCTCTGGTAGCATAGGCAGAGACCCCTGCCTCTGCACCAGACACTCAAACACTCAAAGGCAGGTCTGGCTCAGTCTCTGTGTGGTCTCTGGGTCCTGGTGCTCACAAGGTTCTGTTTGAGCCCTCTGAGCATTTCTGGTGTATATGGGGTTGGATTCTAAACCTGATTTCACCCCTCCTACCATCTTGTTGGGGCTTCTCCTTTTTCCTTGGATGTGTAGTATCTTTTTTTGGTGGGATCCAACATTCTCTTGTCCATGGTTGTTCCACAGCAGGGTGCAATTTTGGAGTTCTCGCAAGAGAAGATGAGCACACGCCTTTGTACCCTGCTATCTTGCCTGGCTCTTTCTCATGGGCAGCATCACTGTAGATATGAGTATAGGTTACTCAGTCTGGTTACCACTTCTCCAGGCCTTGCAACTAGTAAACTGAGGTGGGCCAACCAACAGGGTTGGCCATCTTTCTTTTTCTTTTCCCCCTAAACACTGGTCATTGTGCTGGATCCAAGGGTGATGAAAGTTGGATCCAGGCTTGCATGTGAGAAGCTGGTGGCCCTGCATAGGCCTTAAAGCTAAGCTGCAAGACTTTCCTGGTGGTCTAGTGGTTAAGAATCTATCTGCCAATGCAAGGGACACGGATTTGATTACACAAGCTATGGGGCAACTAAGCACATGCACCACAACTACTGAGCCCACAGGCCCTGGAACCTGTGCTCTGCACTGAAGGAAGCCTCCACATGTGAAGCCCGCGCAAGTAGAGAGTAGCCTCCACTTGCCAAAACTAGAGAAAGCCTGCACACAGCGACAAAGACCCAGCACAGCCAAAAATAAAAATAAGTAAATTAATAAAATTATTTTAAAAAGTTAAACTCCATAAAAGTAAAAGTGAAAACTGCTCAGTCGTGTCCGACTCTTTGCGACCCCATGGGCTGTCAGTCCATGGAATTCTCCAGGCCAGAGTACTGGAGTGGGTAGCCGTTCCCTTCTCCAGGGGATCTTCCCAACCCAGGGATCGAACTGGGTCCTGCATTGCAGATGGATTATTTACCAGCTGAGCTATCAGGGAAACCCCCAAGTTGCTTGATATAACCCAATATTATCAGCAGTTTTCTTTAAGGAGTATTCAGCAAATTTCAGCTAAAAACAAAGAGAGAATTTATGAATCATTTGCTATAATTTCTTCTGTGTTAAGCTCCTTTGGAAATCTTGCTTAGTAAGAGGGTAATAGGGCATGATTTGAGAATTCTTTGGTCCCCCTAGTTAGATACCATCAACATTTCATCCCATAATTTTCATGGAAGCAATAGCTTTTCCACATGCACTGTTAACAGGACCTTTCAGCACAATAGGCTATATTTTCTTCCCTGGCTAAAGCCAAAAAATGTCACTCGAGTGTCCATCTGCATGTGACTCTTTTTCAGAGAACAGCATTTAGACGTGGCAGGAAGCCAGATGGACTAATCTGATTGCAAGGAGAGCAGGGACTTCTGACCTGTCCCATAGGATCTTCTGTGAGGAAACTCTAATGAAAAATAGATTAGATTTTTACCAAGTGGAGCTTCTGATGTCAAATGCCTAAGTTGTACCGCTTCCCATCCTCATTATAATTACTGTCATAAGAATTGATTCACATCACGCTATTTTTTTTCCCTTGTTGCAATTTTACCAGAAAAAAAAAAGATCCAGGAGTGCATTATCTGCACGGCCATGGGAACCACTGGTCCCTGTAATTGTGAGTTTTATTTTCTTGCTCAGGCAATCTGTATGTGGAGGTGCTTTATGAAAACTCATGTTCTCAGCTAGGAGAAGCATGCTATGGGATGTGGAAAAGGGAGAATTTGTTCAAAGGAGCAAAAATGACTGTCAGTAGCAGAAACTGGTGGCATAATTTATATATGCCAAATGATAGAGGGAGTGTCCTGGTGAAGAATTTAAAATAAAATAAGGATAACAACTAATAATAATAACCAAGGAGCAAAAAGTCAAATGGCAAAGGCTTCTGTAGTTAACTTTTTAAGATCAAGGTATTTAAATCATGCTGCCTCCAAGGGAATACTTTTAAAAAGATGAACATTGAGAGCAATATGGAGACTTTCTAGTCCATTCTCTGCGTTGTGCAGATGGGGACAGAGTCCTAGACCTCAGTAATGATCAAAATGTGAACCTGTCCACAGATCTCTGACTCTCAAACTTTTGAATTCCTTTAACCCATAATTTTCTATCTTGAGAAGCAAATGGTTTTGGACTCATTTCTCATTCAGACTTGGGCTCTGCATTGCTTTTCCTTTAGTGTAGATGGGTCAGCATTTTACGAGGTGTATTTTTAAGAATTCTAATCTTAAAAGATAATTCATGTCAGGGACAGGGACTGGAGGGGGGATGTTTCTTGGTTAAATACATTTTGGAGGTAGCTGGAGATGCTGCTCCCTGCATCCCTCTCTTGGATGGAATGACTCAGTTTAGAGTCTGTTTAACTTTATTTAACCCAGAGAATCTGGAAAGTGTTTTATTTTGGAGCACATTTTTGATGTGTGTTAATAAGGCATTGTAGAATAAAATTTGGGAAACTGATTTGGACCGGACTGTTCACATACTCTTGTCCTATGATGGACTTGGCCTCACTGAGGTGCTAGTTATAGCAGTGATTTCAATTACTGTTCCAGAGAGAAGAGTGAACTAGTATTTTTCATTAAGATTCCATGATGTGACTTGCAATGCTCCTTATTTTATAATCATGGTTCCATTTTTGTCCTTTTATGACCCCATACTGTAGATTTTATTTTCCTTACTCTGTATGAGGAACTTGAGATTCTGAGACAAAGTGGTATTTCCAAAATATATCATAAATTACTTGTACAAAGGAGATAAGCAATCTTATCTAAACAGGTTATTTTTCTGCAAAAACTGGGCACTTTGAAATAGACTACAGAAAGCAAAGGCAAGTAATCATTTCCTGGAAGAGTTTCTTGGAAGAGAGACATCCTAGACTTTCAGTGCTAAAACTGGGAGTCTCAGGGAGCCTAAGATGAGTTGGCCACCTCACATTTCTTCCTCACATTTCTTCACATTAGCAGCAGAATGGAGCAGGTGAGACATCTCGGCACTCCTTTCTGAGAATCTTACTTTACACTGTGCTCCAGGTGGCCACCGCCAGTCACCCGAAACTTGGTGTGCATGTGAGTGGCAGAAGAGTTGAGGAGAGGGTATTTTTCATCTCTACTCTATGTTATGTTGGCTCATGTGAAATCTCTTGCCTATTAGATAGCCTGAGTGCTGGGGACGGTAGCTCCTCTTGGAGATTCTGCTGCTGTATTTCAGACTCTAAGCCTTACCCCTTATGGAATAACTGATTGGTTCAAGATCAAGAGAGGTGTAAGACAGGGCTGACTGCTATCACCCTGTTTGTTTAACCTTTATCCCGAGCACATCATGAGAAATGCCAGGCTGGATGAGTTACACGCTGGAATAGGTGGGAGAAACATCAGCAATCTCAGATATGTGGATGATACCACTCTAATGGCAGAAATTGAAGAGGAGCTAAGGAACCTCTTGATGAGGGTGAAGGAGCAGAGTGAAAGAGCCAGCTTAAGACTAAATTCTAAAAATCTAGGATCATGGCATCCGGCCCCATTGCTTCATGGCAAATAGAAGGGGAAAAGGTGGAAGTAGCGACAGATTTCCTTTACTTGGGCTCCAAAATTGCTGCAGTTGGTGACTGCAGCCATGAAATCAGAAGACCATCGCTTCTTGGCAGGGAAGCCATGACAAACCTAGACAGTGTGTTGAAAAGCAGAGACATTTCTCTGCCAACAAATGTCTGTATAGCCAAGGCTATGGTCTTCCCCGTGATCAGGTACAGTTATGAGAACTGGACTGTAAAGAAGGCAAAACACCAAAGAATTGAGGACTTAAAACTGTGGTGGTGGAGAAGACTCCTGAAAGTCCCTTGAACAGTCCCAAGGAAATCAAACCAGTCAATATTAAGTGAGATCAACCCCGTATATTCATTGGAAGGACTGATGCTGAAGCTGAAGCTCCAGTATTTTGGTCATCTTATGCGAACAGATGACTCATTGGGAAAGTCCCTGATGCAGGGAAAGATTGAGGACAGAAGGAGAAGAGGGCATCAGAGGATGAGATGGCTGGATGGCATCACCAATGCAAGCATGAACTTGGGAAAACTCTGAGAGATGGTGAGGTCTGGGAGACCTGGAGTCTCAGAGTTGGACACAGTTGGTGACTGAACAATGACAACAAGCCTTATCCACCATGGAATGAGATGACATTTAGTGATTCTTACTTCCCTCCAGCAGATAGCTTTCATTTGTGACCAAAATCCAACCTTCCCAATTCCCAACCCATTGAACTTAGACTAGTCTTGTTCTTGTATTTTATTTTAGTCTCAGCTCTTGGTCCTCGGAACATGCTTTAAGCTAGTAATCTAACTCAATATCGAAGAGGGTGATTCTACCTATTTGAAATTAGAGTCAATTTACTGAGCTTTTTTTGTTTTTTGGTAGAGTAGAAATATGTTTCTTCTCTCCTTAATCAACATAAAATCTTAATTAATCATGTCATAGATCAAGGTACATATTAAAATGTGTATTCCAGAGTAAATAATGAAGTCCTTCAAATCTCAGGTTATATGTTACCTTAGAGAACATATTCTAATATCCAGAGCTGAAAAGCAGCCTTAATCCTCAGTCCTATGCAATTTTTAAGTAAGCTTCTAAAATAAAGCATATGTAACATAAAGAAACAAATCATAAATATACAGCTTGATGCATTTTATAGAGTGAACATTCTTGTAATCACTACCCAGATTAAGAAATAGAATATTAACAGCATGGTGGATGTCCTCCTCCTGCTCGTAGCCTCTGCCCTCCTCCAAAAATCAACCACCCTCCTGATCTGAATCACTGCAGAATAGATTTACTCGTGTCTGAGCTTTATATTAAGGGAATCTTTTGTGTCTGGCTTCTTTCATTTGCTATTATGCTGTCACAGGCATTCAGGTTGTTGTGTGTAGCAATATTTCATTTTTTCTTATCACCACATAGTATCTATTATTAGTCCCAATGCTTTTATGCATTCTACTGTTGAGAGATGAGATAAACAGAGGATGAGATGGTCGGATGGCATCACTGACTCAGTGGACAATGAGTTTGAGCAAACTCCGGGAAATGGTGAGGGACAGGGATGGCTGGTATGCTGTAGTCCATGGGGTTGCAAAGAGTCAGACATGACAGTGACTGAACAACAACTGCTGAGAGGCATTTGTTTCCATTCCAGTTTTGACTAGTATAAACAGTGTTGTGATGAACTCTCCCACATGACTTTTTAGTGTGTACATATAGCATTTCTATTGGGCGTGTAGCTAGGACTAGAATTGCTAAGTCATGGTGGTGGAACCATATGTTCAGCTGGATCCATGTGTTCAACTGGATCTGTATGTTCTGCTTCCCAGGTGGCTCAGTGGTAAAAGTATCTGTCTGCCAATGCAGGAGATGCTGATTTGATCCCTGGGTCAGGAAGATCCCCTGGAGAATGAAATGGTAACCCACTCCAGAATTCTTACATGGGAAATCCCATGGACAGAGGAGCCTGGGGGTTTACAGCCCATGTGGTTGGAAAGACTCAGACACAACTGAACACACACTTACACACACATATAGTAGTGGATCCATAAGTTCTGCCTTAGTAGATAATGTCAACCAATTTTCTAAAGTAGTTGTATTCATTTACACTCCTAGCAGCAATTAGAAGTGTTCTTGGTCCCCCCTCCAATACGTGTAACTCTATGGCTGATTCATATCAATGTATGACAAAACCCACTGAAATGTTGTGAAGTAATTAGCCTCCAACTAATAAAAAAATAAATAAATTAAAAAAAAAAAGAAGTGTTCTTGGACTTCCTCTGTGGCTCAGCTAGTTAAGAATCTGCCTGCAAAGCAAGAGACCTGGGTTTGATCCCTGTGTTGTGAAGATCCCCTCGAGACGGGAAAGGCTACCCACTCCAGTAATCTGGCCTGGAGAATTCCAGGGCCTGTATAGTCCCTGGGGTCGCAAAGAGTCAGACACAACTGAGCGACTTTCACTTTCACTTTCCTAAGCACTCCACAGCTTCATCAGTAACTAGTATTTATTATATTATAGTAAAGAAAGTATTTTTCTTAGGAAAATTTTTTGTGGAAGTTGATCCGCTCATTGATGCCTCTTGCCCTCCTGCCTATTGCCTTTCCAGAAAATTCTCTAATTCTTTAATCCCTCCACCTTTCTCATTCTGCATTTTCTCTCACACTCTTTATTAGGAACATGAGTATCTGCATTTGTGAAGAGAGCAAATGCAATGGTAACAAGAAAAATGAATCTTTAGAATTTTAGGCATCAGTATTGTGTGTGTCTTTTTAAAAGATTTAAATTTTTAGAGCAGTTTTAGGTTCATAGAAAGTTGAGAGAAAGATATGAGAGATCCCATATATCCTCTACCCCCACGTATGTATAACCTCCCATTATCAACATTCCTCACAGAGGACTGACTACATGTATTACAACTGATCAACCTACATCTTTATCATCCAAAGTACATAGTTTACATGAGAGTTCACATTTGGTGTTGGACATTCTATGGGTCTGGGAAAATGTATAAAAATAATATGTGTCCACCATTATAGTATTATACACAGTAATTTCACTATCCTAAAAATCCTCTATGTTCCATCTATTCATCCTTCCCTCTCTCCAACCCCTGGCAACCATTGATCTTTTTACTCTTTTCATAGTTTTCATAATTTTCCAGAATAGTATACACACACACACACACACAGAGTCATACAATATGTAGCCCTTTCTAATAGGCTTCTTTCTCTTAGTAATATGCATTTTAGTTTCCTCCATGTCTTTTCATGGCTTGTTAATCCATTTCCTATCTGTGTTGAATAATATCCCACTGTCTGGATATATACCACAGTTTATCCATTCACTTACTGAAGGACATCTTGATTGCATCCAAGTTCTGGCAACTATGAATAAAGTTTCTGTGAACATTTGTGTGCAGGTGTGCTGTGCAGACTTCAGTTTCCAACTGTGAATATGAACGAGCACAATCGCTAGATTCCAGGTAAGAGCATCTGCACGATTTTTGATTGTTCTTTCCGTGGCCTGCTCCACTCATATCCTGGCCACCCCCCGATCTCTATGCCAGATATTTCCACTCAGATACTCTTCAAATCCTTTAAACTCAACAAACCTAACATTAAAATCATTATCTGGCCTGTCAAACTAGCTCAACTTCGGAATTCTTTCTTTTGTTTTTAGTAACCTCCGTTCTCCCATGGCTACCTGCTTAGCAATGCCTCGTCATCTTTCTACCTCTCCCTTTCCCTCCGTATACAATTAGTAACCAAGTTTTCTAATTCTTTCATTCCAAGTTCTCATTTGTTAGAGCCTCCACTTTCCACTGCCACTATCTTAGTTCAGTATCTCATTTTTACTCAAGCTATTACAATAGCTTCTTCCTTGTTTCTAACATCACTGACTTAATGGACATGAATTTGAGCAAACGTCAGGAGATAGTGAAGGACAGGGAGCCTGGCCTGCTGCAGTCCGTGGGGCTGCAGAGGATCAGACATGACTTAGCGACTGAAAACAACAACTTCCTTCTTTCTAAACTTCCAATTATTTGATTAATCTGTTTTGTAAAATCCTGTTTGCCAAATAATTTTTCATAAGTGATACTTTGATTGTATTAAAAAATTATCAGTTATTTCCTAGTACCTGGTAATTAAAGTCAAAGCTCACTCATCATCTTGTCAATCAAAACCCTCTGTATTCTGCTTTATACAAGACCCCCTGTCTTCTGGGGGCTAATCCCCTCTCTTGACTGACTTTTCTCTCTCCCCTGATACACTTTGTGACTTCCTGCCTTTGTGCTTAGCTCAACTTGCTCTATTTTCAAAGGTTCCCCACGCCTACATTTATCCCTTCTTTGTTTCTCAAAACCAAATGAATAACTATGATTTTCCTATTGTGTACTGATCATTCTATGTATAAATTGTCTCACTCGCCAACTAAACTACAATCTCTCTAATTAGAGTGCTCTCAAATTTGACTAATTATGAGTCATCTAAACTTTGTAAATATATACAGATTCTTAGGTATATCACAAGTTTGTTGCATCTTAATTTCTATGGAACTATGGAATTTCTATGGTAGATGTGTGAAACATCATCTAATCATAATAGACACCAGTGTTTCTTCTCACATATCGCCTGTGGTGGCTTAATGTTCTTTGTGTATAATGCAATATTTTCTACTAGGTTACAAGACTGCTTAGGGCTCAGGACAGATCTTTATCTCTGTATGCCTTCCATTTCTCAGCACAGTTATTTGCACATACAAGATGCTTAGTAGGGTTTCCCTGGTAGCTCAGCTGGTAAAGAAATGCCTGCAATGCAGGAGACCCTGGTTCGATTCCTGGGTCAGGAAGATCTGCTGGAGAAGAAATAGCCTACCCACTCCAGTATCTTGGGGTTCCCTTGTGGATCATCTGGTAAAGAATCCGCCTGCAATGTGGGAGACCTGGGTTCAATCCCTGGGTTGGGAAGATTCCCTGGAGGAGGGAAAGGCTTAATAAATATAGATAGAATAAGTATAGATTGAATAGTATAGATGCTTAAGGAGTATAGATTAAATAAGTAAATACTATAGTTCCCAGGAATGACAGTAATTATTTTTAAAAAAAATTATCAGAAACATTCTAGCCAAACCTAATCTGTTCTTGATTTTGCCGTCTTTCTCTAGTATATGTGCTGCCAAAGCGAGCACTGCCATCTTTTTCTAAAAATGTCTGTTATCATAATCTGATCTCTCCTTTTGGCTGACAGAACCTATATTTCCAGGTTTAGTCTCAGGTTACAATTGATCCTGTGTCGATATCTTTTATTTCTGGGAAACCCTATGCCTGAATCAATGCAGGTACACTATGTTTGATGGAGGAAGGAGAATATCATTTAGTCTAACAGAACTGTGAGCCTAGAGTATGGTATGAAAATCATGACTATAAAATTATCTTCCCCATATGTGTGAAGACAGAAGATATCAAAAACCCTGTGTAGTTTGTTCTTACAATTACTCATGGTGATTTATTCTACTTCAAATCCCTTCTAAGTTTTTCTGAAGAAAGATAAGGCCAAATTACCTGCTGGTGCCTAATCTTTCAGTATGATTACTTAAGAGGACACTTTGGGGCAGTTTTGTGCTTTGATGATATGATGGTGCATTCACCATTTAACAATGGAGAGATGATTGTCATTTACGGGACCCATCCTCCCTACACAATGGTTTCTGATTAGGATAAGACTGAAATTGTTGCTGGTTAGAGTAACACACTGTGGTTGGCTGTTCGTGCTCCATATCTCCTTATAAAAAGGTGGCACCTGTAAAAATCAATAATGCATGAGTTGAGAAGCTGAGATGGCATTTCTGTTAAGTCCAGAAGGAATGACAGAATCAAACTTTCTCGGCCTCCAAGTTTCTCATTTTCTTCATATCAGAGGGTTTATATGGAGCACCTGTGCTGTGCTTTTCACTCTACCAGCTGTTGTGGGTTAGACAAGAGAAATGTAAGTCATTATTCCTACCCTCAAGTAGTTTATGATTTTATTGGGTGAGACAAGACATTTAAACATATGCAATTAAAAGGCAATGCGAGGCAGTATGTGGACAAGTTGAAAAGCATGTTATGTAAGGAGAGAATGGGATCAAATTTATAAGAGAGAGAAGTAAATGAGCCATTTCTCCTTCAGGGGGGTTGGATTTAAGAATGGTCCTGATTTTATGTGAGAGTAAAATGAAATAAGTAAATAAGGAACAAGACCACTGATAGAGCTGCTTGTATTGTTTGTCTTTTAGGCAGGGGGTTGATCACTGAGTAGAAAATCTAAGAATTTTTAAGTGGACAACTTGGGTAATACTTAATGTCTTGTATTCATTACCCCTGAAGGTGCCAGAACATAAACAACCTTTTTTCTAGTGGGGGTATCTCATTTTGCATTTAAAAGTGATTTGATTTACAACTGGGCTATTCATTATCTTCATCAGTGGCAGCCTTTGAGCCATTCATTTGCAGTCTTTGCATTCTGCTGTTTTCCTGCTGTTTCTCTTTGTGAGTGCACTTCTCTCTGCAGTGATCTATGGTGCTCAAGAAAGGATTTTTAAATTGACAGGCTGAAAGATACCAGCACTGGGAGAGTTTATTAAACCCACAGCCAATGAACTTGGTTCAGCCAATGTCTTTAAAAGAATGAGTGTCTGAAAAGCTGCAGGGCCCTGTATCATTTTAGCACTGAAAAATGAGACAGAGATTTTGAACAGTGTGAAATGGACATTCTGTTCTGCAGTCAGAAGTGTGTGAGAGAGGAAAGAGACTGTACCAGAAGAAGAACGAAGAAGAAAGTCTGAACAGGGACAGGTTTATGTAAGTGGCCATTTTCCAGGGACTCTTGGGAGTCTGTTTTCTCAAGGGTCAGGGCTAGGGAGCAGGATTTTTCTGAATAGATACCAGAAGTTCTACAGAGGTGATCTTTGCAGCTTCTTTATTTTCCTGTGTTAAGGGGGGGAGGGGGGGGGAAGAAATGAAGCTTTAAATGAAACAGAAAATGCCATGGGTTATTTAGACACCTATTTACCTTTCTGTAGGCATAGGTTAGACCAAATGGTCCTGGAGAGTTTGTCCAGTCCTTGATTTTGAGAGTCTGTGTCTACTGAGAAAGCAGTTTGTATTTAATTTAGACATAAAATATAGACTCTGTTGAACATTTTACAACATCTGCCAATCAGCTCAAATAATAATGCAGTGAATTTTGGTAAATGTACATTTTCTAGTATGTTACCTGGACTATAGGTTCCAATTCCTACATTCACCTGTCTGTTCAGCCTCACTTATTGAGCACCTATAAGTGATAGCTCCTTCATGAATCACAACCTCCCCTTTATGGATCACAGGCTTGTCATAGTGAAAGGGCTTGCATAACTTATTGAAGCACATAACTTAATGAGCCATGTCCTGCAGGGCCACCCAAGATGGATGGGTCAAAATGAACTGACAAAAGTGGTTCACTGGAGGAGGAAATGGCAACCCATTCCAGTATTCTTGCCTGGAGAACCCCATATGCAATATGAAAAGGCAAAGAGATATGACACCAGAAGATGAGGCCTCCAGGTTGGAAGGTGTCCAATATGCTACTGGGGAAGAGCAGAGAACAATTGCTAATAGCTCTGGAATGAATGAAGTGACTGGGCCAAAGCAGAAATGACGCTCAGTTGTGGATGTGTCTGGTAGTAAAAATAAAGTCCAGTGCTATAAAGAACAATAATGCATAGGAATCTGTAATGTTAGGTCCATGAATAAAGGTAAATTGGATGTGATCAAGCAAGAGATGGCAAGACTGAACATCAATATCTTAGGAATCAGTGAACTAAAATGGATGGGAGTGGGCAAAATACTACTGTGGGCAAGAAACCCTTAGAAGAAATGGAGTAGCCCTCATAGTCAACAAAAGAGTCCAGAATGCACTCCTCAGGTGCAGTCTCAAAAATGACAGAATGCTTTTGGTTCATTTCCAAGGCAATCCATTCACCATCACAGTAATCCAAGTCCATGCCCCAACCACTAATGCCAAAGAAGCTGAAGTTGAATGGTTCTGTGAAGACCTACCATACCTTTTAGAACTAACACCAAAAAAAAAAAAAAAAAAAAAGACTTTATTATAGGGGATTGGATTGCGAAAATAGGAAGTCAAGGTATCTTGACTGAGGTATCAGGCAAGTATGGCCTTGGAGTACAAAATGAACCAAGGCAAAGGCTAACAGAATTTTGTCAAGAGAACATGTTGCTCAGAGAATATATCCTTCTCCAACAAACCAAGAGATAACTCTACACATGGACATCACTGGATGGAAACAATGCTGAAATCAGATTGATTATGTTCTTTGCCGCCAAAGATGGAGAAGCTCTATATAGTTAGTAAAAACAAGACCTGGAGCTGACTGTTACTCAGGTCATGAGCTCCTTACTGCAAAATTCAGACTTAAATTGAAAAAGCAGGAAAAACCATTAGTCCATTCAGGTTCCATCTAAATCAAACTCTTTATGATTTACAATTTATAGAGTGGATTTATACAGTGGAGATGATAAATAGATTCAAGAGATTAGACCTTGTAAACAGAGTGCTTGAAGAACTATGGACAGAGGTTCATAACATTGTACAGGAGGCAATGACCAAAACCATCTCAAAAAAAAAAAAAAAATGCAAGGAGGTAAAGTGGTTGTCTTAAAAGGCCTTACAAGTAGCTGAGAAAAGAAGAGAAGTGAAAGGGAAGGGAGAAAGGGAAAGATAAAAAGAAAGAGATAAAGATAAAGAGAAAAATAAAATACCAATTAAATGAAGAGTTCCAGGGAATAGCAAGGAGAGATAAGAAGGCCTTCTTCAATGAACAATGCAAAGAAATAGAGGAAAACAATAGAATGGGAAAGACTTTGATATCTCAAGAAAATTGGAGATATCCAAGGAATATTTCATGCAAGAACGGGCACAACAAAGGACAGAAACGTTAAGGACTTAACAGAAGCAGAAAAGATTAAGAAGAGATGGCAAGAATACACAGAGAAACTATAGGAGAAAGGCCTTAATGACCCAGATAAACATGATGGTATGGTCACTCACCTAGAGTTGGACATCCTGGAATATAAGTCAAATGAGGCTTAGGAAGCATAACCACAAACAAAGCTAGTGGAGGTGATAGAATTCTAGCTGAGCTATTTAAAATTCTAAAAAAAAAAAAAAGATGCTGTTAAAATATTCACTCAGTATATCAGCAAATTTGGAAAACTCAGCAGTGGCCACAGGACTGGAAAAAGATCAGTTTTCACTCCAATCCCAAAGAAGGACAATGCCAAAGAATATTCAAAGTACCATACAGTTCTACTCATTTCAGATGCTAGTAAGGTTATGCTCAAAATCCTTCAAGCTAGGTTTCAGCAGTACATGAACTGAGAACTTTCAGATGTACAAGTTAGTTTAGAAAAGGCAGAGGAACCAGAGATCAAATTCACTGGATCATGGAGAAAACAAGGGGGTTCCAATAAACACCTACTTCTGCTTCACTGACTACCCCAAAACCTTTTGACTGGTGTGGATTTCCCACAACAAACTGTGGAAAATTCTTAAAGAGACAGAAGTAGTAGACCACTTTACCTGTCTCCTGAGAAACCTGTATGTGGGTGAAGATGCAACAGTTAGAATCAGACATGTAACAACTGAATAGTTTAAATTTGGGAAAGGAGTATGACAAGGCTGTATACTGTCACCCTGCTTATTTTAACTTCTATGCAGAGTACATCATGCAAAATGCTGGGCTGGATGAACTATAAGCTGGAATCAAGATTTCCAGGAGAAATATCAACAACCTCAGATATGCAGGTAACACTATTCTAATGCCAGAAAGTGAAGAGAAACTAAAGAGCCCTTGATGAGGGTGAAAGAGGAGAGTGAAAAAGCTGGCTTGAAACTCAATATTAAAAAACTAAGATTATGACATCCCGGTCCCATCACTTCATGGCAAATAGGAGAAAAAGTGGAAGCAATGACAGATTTTATTTTCTTGATCTCCAAAATTACTGGAGATGTTGATTGCAGCCATGAAATTAAAAGGCGCTTGCTCCTTGGAAGGAAAACTATGACAAACCTAGATAGCATATTAAAAAGCAAAGACATCACTTTGCCAACAAAGGTCCATAATAGTCAAAGCTATGGTTTTTCCATTAGTCATGTATGGATGTGAGCTGGATCATGAGGAAAACTGAGTGCCAAAGAATTGATGCTTCCAAATTGTGGTGCTGAGAAGACTCTTGAGAGCCCCTTGGATTTCAAGGAGATCCAACCAGTCCATCCTAAAGGAAATTAACCTTGAATATTCTTTGGAAGGACTGTTGCTGAAGCTCCCATACTTTGGCCACCTGATGTGAAGAATCGACTCATTGGAAAAGACCCTGATGCTGGGAAAGATTGAAGGCAGGAGGAGAAGGGGACAACAGAGGATGAGATGGTTGGATGGCATCACTGACGTGATGGACATGAGCTTGAGTAAACTCGGGGAGTTGGTGATGGACAGGGAGGCCTGGCGTGCTGCAGTCTATGGGGTCACAGAGAATCAGACACGACTGAGCGACTGAACTGAACTGTAATGGCTATCCAAGTGTAATGTTACTAACATGTACATAATAGTAGTTATTATAAAAAGATGAAAGAAGAAAATGTCTAAAGGATAAAGGATTCATTTATCCATGTATAGTTTGGTTGTGTCATGTAGATTCCACACAATTTTATCTGTAATAAGCTAAACTCTGACAGAAAGGACACTATATAACATTGTCTTGGCCACCACTTGTAGGAGACTCAGAAAGACTGCATACTAGCCCTACTGATATGTATGTTCTTGAGTGTTTAGTTGTTTCCTCTGGTTGCCTTTGGGGTGGGGAATAGAGCTACTTGAATTAGTAAGTTACAGTGGTCATCTGGAACAGGCATATGAGAAGAAATGATATATTTTGTGGAATTTTAATTTCTGATGGCTTCAAATGAATAACATTTCCTAATGTGTGACTTTGGTCACAACCATTAATGTACCCCGTCCATCTATTAAATTGGGGGAAATGACATCCTTTCTTCTTTATAGGGTGGCAGTGAGGATCAAAACCGTGTGTGTAAAGATCCTTCATAGACTAAAAGCTTGCCACATTCTGTTTGGGGGTCAGGAATACCAAATTAATCCCTCTGTGGAAAATCTTGACCTTTCAAAATATTCCATACTGTTTTTGATTTTCAGTTTTCCATCTCCTTATTTTATATATAAAATTAATAATTCTAGAATTCACTGTATATGTATGCAAACATACAAAAAGGCTGGATTTAGTTATACATTCACAGAATGCTTTTGTTTTTTTTTTACCATCTTCTTATCAAGCTACCTTTCATATAAAATTAAGTGACCACTTAAGATTAACTGTTCAGGCCTAGCAGGCTGCTTTCTCTTCTAAGAATCCTCCTCACCGAGAATCTCTCTCACTGTCACATCATTAATTGCAGAGCTTAATTTTTTTGCTCCCTTGCTTAGGGGTATTATCATTAAAGGCTCATCGTGATTTGTTGGAGAGTCTGGGAGCTGAATTGCTATAGGGAAAAGGTTGGTAAGTGTGAAAACTGCATGAGTTGAGAGTCATTCAAACTCAGACCTGATAATACATCAGGAAAATATAAGATCCAGTTCTAGTTCAGTGTCCTTCATGGGAATCGTGATATTTTAAAGCCTGGAAAGGATCTTAGGGAGAACCTACTTCTGCCATATCTTGTCTTCTTATTGTGGAAATGATGCTGAAATGAATGAAGTGATTGGACCCAGGTTTTGCTTCAAGCACCAGAGCTCAAGTCTCTCAGCTTAGAGCTCTTTCTATGACATTCTTCTCCTTCCCCTTCTTGGTATTGTAAATTTCAGGGCCCTGGGGCTTCACAGTCCATTGTAGGATTTGTCAGGGATATATAGTGAGAGTGTTGCTTTTGGGGCATATTATTCAATTTCATGTTTCATTCTAGTAGGCAGGAAAATGGATTTTAATTTAATCTTTCAGTATCAAAATATTAAAAACTGTTTAGATGAAAACATTTAGCTCTTAATGTGGCATGTTTGGCTCTATTGACATAAATTAATGTAGCTTATAAATTAAGTACAAATATGTGGTGTAGGGTTTAGAAAACCTGCATTCCATTTCTCCTCTCTCTGCCGTTTGGCTGTAAGATTATCAGCATTTCAATGTTTCGGAATTTTAATTTACTTTTCTGCAAAATGAGAAGATAACTATCTACTACATAAGATTGCCATCTGGTTTAAAATAATTTGTGAATGTGAATGCTCATGTTGCCTGTAAGATATAATGTAGGTACGTTGATATTATTACTTAACTGTGTGCTCCAGAGCCCTCCAGCTTTGCTGCTTCCTATATGTGGTTGAATCAAGTCACATACAATCCCAGCATTTCCCAGGTAGCTCTTCTGTAGGAAGGATCAAAGGGGAGTCTTCTTGAAAGCTTTTTAATTCTGATCATTGATCACCTTCCTTGTTGGATTTTAGTCAGATCTGAATTCTAATCATTAAGAGTTTTGACTCTGGCAATGAGCAATGTCAGGGAAAAGTCCTTTATATTAAGAAATCCCTGGGTTGGGAAGATGCCCTGGAGAAGGGAAAGGCTACCCCCTCCAGCATTCTGGCCTGGAGAATTCCATGGACTCTATAGTCCATGGGGTCACAAAGAGTCAGACACGACTAATTAAGAAATTCACTCACATTAAGAAATCACAAATTAGGAGAGGTCAAAAGGAAACCGAGGCACTAGAACAATAGAAGGCTTAGTAGTCAGAGCCTTGAAAGAAGCTAGAGTTTACTTTGAATGTTCATTCTGAAGCAGAGTTTTTGTGACTCTCCCATGCTCCATGTCCATGCTACTGTTAACAGATGTCCCACCTTCCAAAACAGAGAGGCAAGCTTGGCAGCTCTTCTCAGCGACAAATTTAATTATGACTGCAAATGTGATAATGGAGCAACCTTTCCAAGTTTTAATTGGATCTGCATTTGGCACAAGCCACCTTCGTTTCTACACCATATGGGTAACAGCGGAGCAAGGTGCTGTCTTGTGCCCTTGCTGTGAATTAGTCAACTTGATTATCTGCAGAGGAACCAATCATATAATGGTTCAGTCAGGGCTTTTATAACCCCAGCTGGTTCTCCCTGAACCTAATAGGTGAATGGACTGCCTGCCCGCATTGTCACTTGGTTTAGTCTTGAGAACTATAAACTTACTTTAACATTTATTTGGCAGAGACTATTAATTCTATGTCAACTTATTCATCACTCCTTGCTATCAAATTCCATTCCAAATGTAGTACTCACATGATCTTAGACATGTACCCGGTTTTTTGATTTGCAAAATACAGTACAAATTGTGCCATCCAGACACTAGTCCTATGGCTAGGAAAGGTAAGTGTTGCAGGTAAAGAAACTGAGTTTCAGAACAGCTGAATGACTCATTCAGGGTCATCTTGTAGGTTGGAAGTGTCACCTCAGTCTTATGTCCCTAAAGTTAGGGCTCTTGCTTCTGTATGACACGTTTTCCAGAAGGACAAGGGGGTAATTTAGATTATCTGCTCTTTGGGACTGTGTACACTATGTGTGTGTCAGTCGTGTCCGACTCCTTCAGACCCCATGGACTGTAGCCCACCAGCCTCCTCTGTCCGTGGAATTCTCAAGCAAGAATACTGGAGTGGGTAGCCATTCCCTTCTCCAGGGGATCTTCCTGATGCAGGGATCACACTTCAGGTCTCCTGCATTGCAGGCAGATTCTTTACCTTCTGAGTTACCATGTACACACTAGAGCTTTCCCTTATTAGTGCAGATAACGGAGAGTTTGAGCTTGAATAAACATGAGAAAGGATGGGGTGTATAGGTAAAAAAGCAGGGAAATCTTGATGTGGTTATGATATCCATTATCTCCCTAAACATTCTTCTCTGTCCCCCTTAGAATTAACTATAAGGTTTCAGGCAGACCTGTGGTTGTTCACAGACATGAGGTATAAATGAAGAAGAAATATGATTTTTAGTACAAGTATTGCCCGAATATTAAAATATTTGTCATGAACATGTAAAATTTTAAGCCAACAACATACATAGTGAGTAACTATTAGGTCCTTGCCAGGTGCTTGGTTAGACTTTGGGGATAAAAAGATAACTAAAACATATTGTCTTTAAGGCACTTATTGGCTCTAGGGAGAGGAAGACATAAATGACTTTGACACCTAGTAAATACAGAGCTAAAAGGAAGTCTGAAGTGTTCTGAGAACCCAGAGTGGGTAAAAGCTCATTCAGTACGGTGGTGAGTTGCAACCCTTCTTGGCTTAATTTGGCACACATGGGAGAGTCGAGGCCTTTAATAATCATGAAACTTTAAAAAATCTCTGGAGTCAAATGAAGCTATAATTCCAAATTAAGGCTGAGTGTATAGAAATACTTAACCTTTTAATGTTAAGGCTAAACCTTTTAAGATCAACTGTTGGGAGCCACATCTGAAAGGAGTCTTTTCACTCACAGAATGTATAGTCAGCATAAAAGCATGATGCTGAATAAAGCAGAGAAAGCACTCTCAGCAGCATAGCAGCATAGATCATTAGGAGGTAGGCAAACCCAAATAATGGAAGGACTTCCATTTAAAAATCTTGCTTTGGTCACAGCAACCATCCTGGGTGATTCCAAGGTGTGTTGAAATAGTAAGGTTGCAGGCATCACATGGTTCCAAGGAGGGCTCTGAACAATGCTGTCTGAGCTGGGCTCAGGGATGGAAGGGTGGAAGCCGCCTCACAAAATGCCCCATGCTGTCTAAATGCAGGGCAAGGGGGTGGGCTTTCCAATTTGTCAAAAACTCATTTTCAGGCCTCTAGGTCTCCTAGCAGCAAAATGGTTTCTGGAGCCTGCCTTCTCTTTTTTTTGTGCCAAAATAGGAGTATGCAAAAGATGAAAAATAATGACATTAAAAAAGATTGGAGTGCTTAAAAAATATGGATTTAATTAAGCATTTCTACCATTTGGGGATAGAAGGATTCTGATTCGGAGGCACATGTAAGATGCAGCTTCTATCTTTTCACCACTTCTGGAATCACCATCCTAAATGTGCCTCACTGCTTGGCCTTTCTCTTGATCAAGTGGGTGGTTAACATGGAAATGATCCTCTGGTTTTTTTTGCTAAACATTAGTTGGTCAAATTAGATGGGGAAACAGTGGAAACAGTGACAGACTTTATTTTTTTGGGCCCCCAAATCACTGCAGATGGTGACTGCAGCCATGAAATTAAAAGACACTTGCTCCTTGGAAGGAAAGTTATGATCAACCTAGACAGCATATTAAAAAGCAGAGACATTACTTTCCCAACAAAGGTCCACATAGTCAAAGCTATGGTTTTTTCAGTGTTCATGTATGGATGTGAGAGTTGGACTATAAAGGAAGCTGAGCGCCAAAGAATTGATGCTTTTGAACTGTGGTGTTGGAGAAGACTCTTGAGAGTCCCCTTGGGCTGCAAGGAGATCCAACCAGTCCATCCTAAAGGAAATCAGTCCTGAATTATTCATTGGAAGGACTGATGTTGAAGCTGAAACTCCAGTACTTTGGTCACCTGATGTGAAGAACTGACTCCTTAGAAAAGACTCTGATGCTGGGAAAGATTGAAGGCGGGAGGAGAATGGGACGGCAGAGGATGAGATGGCTGAATGACATCACCAACTCGGACGAGTTTGAGCAAGCTCCAGGAGTTGGTGATGGACAGGGAGGCCTAGCGTGCTGCAGTCCATGGGGTCGCAAAGAGTCAGACACGGCTGAGTGACTGAATTGAACTGAACTGAGTTGGTTAAAGCATTCTTCCTCTGGTACAAAAAAATTAATGGTGTGTGTGTGTGTGTGTGTGTGTGTGTGTGTACGCATGCGCAGAATGCAGCACAAATAGTGGATGCTGCAGTAATTCAGTTTAGAGTAATATGCAGGTCTCCAATTCCATTTTTTTTCCTGTCATTTCTTTCCCCATAAGTAACCATTATGGCGATGTGGCCACAATATGAAGCAAGCAGGCAGAGTGATATTCTGAAAAAGGTCTGGCTCCTAGGGCAGGGAGGCACATTTGGATCCAGTCCTGAGGCTTCCTGGGTGGTGAAATGGCTTGCTGCTGCTGACACTGTGTTCTCCCCTGTGAGTGCAGACCGTCAGTTCCCATTTTACAGAATCACAGTCTCTTTCAAAGCCTTTCCTAGTTCCCTCTGGGAGTCCTCAGATGTGGGGCGTCTGCACACACATGCGCAGCAGCAAGCTGGAGTGGGGTGCTCTGCTCTGCTCTCTGGTTGAGCTTCTGATGCACTTGGCAGCACCACCCCCCCACCCTCCCACTCTCAGGCAGTGGGGCTTTGGGGGTTCGCGGTCATCCAGGGTCGGGGGGAATCAAAAGTGTGTCGGGTGTGCGGCAGTGGAGCACAGTTTTGGGGATGGGCTAGGTGTGATAATAGTGGCTCTCACTCTGATTCTGTATCACTTCATAACATGTCCTGAAGAAGCAAAATTTGTTTCCAGAATCTCACATATCCCTTATCAGACATTAACTTATAGTTTCTGGCCTTATTTTCTCTCTCTGTAGGACTTTGAAGCCTGTCCTTTTGGCCAGCAGGGAGACAGATGCCTAGCAATTCCCTCCCAAATCTAATTCTCCCCTCTATCTTTGACTCAAGGCTCCCTGTATTAAATTCTTCCCCCATACATCAACCCTGCACCATAAAATCATATAAACAGATACCCAGCAGAGTCACCAACCTGTCAGATCCACAAACAGCTCAGTTCTGAATCTCAGGTTTGAATCTCTGCAACCCAAAAACACAGCAAAGACAGCAGTAAAGCTCTGCTGGTAACCAGAAGGTTTCATGAGTTAGTATCTTACAGGAATAATTCAGAAAAGTAGTAATTCTGATACTTATCAGACCCATTTCAATGACAGAACAATGTAATATACTTGGTCAGTGCAAACTGAATTTTGATAAGTGTATGCTGGATTCATCCTAGTTATAAGAATAGAACAACAGAATTATAATTTGGCAAATAATAATGGTTGTTTACCAGCTGAGCCACAAGGGAAGCCCGAGAATACTGGAGTGGGTAGCCTATCCCTTCGCCAGTGTATCTTCCTAACCCAGGAATCAAACTGGGGTCTCCTGCATTGCAGGCTGTGCTATCAGGAAAGCCCTGTAAGCATACAGTGCCTTTTAAAACACTTCCAGAACCATCTTGCTTTTAGGAACTATTTCTAAATGTTTATTTGAAATACACTTTGATTCAGGCATATCACTTACCATATCTTTATTGTACTTTATAATAAAGTGACAATAAAATAATTAATAATAATAGATAACATTTGTTAGAAATTTACTGGGATCAAGCACAGTACTAAACATTTTATGTAATATTAACACATTTAATCCTCTTTACAACCCTATGACATGGCTATTGTTATTATTAAAATTTTACAAATGAGGAAACTGAGGGTCAGGGAGGTTAAGCAGTTTGTCAAAGTCCTGCAGCCAATAAGTGGTGAAGCTGAGATTTTTTTAAACCTTGGCAGTTTACTAAGTTTCTTCATTTTTCTTCTATACTTCTTTTTTTCTTTTATACTCTTTAATAAACTTGTGGCAGTGCACGGTAAGTGTTTGTTCAGCATCTTTCCTTCCCCACTGGATGCTCCCTGACAGCAAGGACTCTAACTTAATGCCGCTCTGTGTTACACCTGGTACATGGTCAGGTGTAAAGTGTCTACTGAATATAGAATACAGGATTCATCAGTGGACCTCAGGACTATTTATCTATTTCTGTTTTGTGCATGGAAAATCTTGTCATGACTGAAATAACAGGGAACAGAAATAACAAAACATGTGGGCCATATTTGCATATTGTTCCCAACTAATTTGTGGAGAAAATCTCTCCCTAGATGAAAAGTTATGTGATAATCTGAAACACAACAGTAATTAATACAGGATGATAAGCTGGTACAGCTAGTGTATGAGAAAGTCCCAAATGAATGACAAATACGGAAGAAGAGCAAGGCTGGGATCTCCTGAGCTGATAAACATAGAGTGAGTTAGTGTTTGATTGAGAACTAAAACTGAAGTCTTTCATCTGCCACGTTAGAATGTTACTAGCTGTTAGATGCAACAGATCATTGTGGGTCAGTTAGGCCTGTATGGATCAGGGATCCAAACCTACAAGAAGATAAGAGGATAGAAAAGAGCTAAAGTTACTGATTTCCAAATGCTTGAATGATCAAATAGCAAAATTAGTTGATTTATAAAACTCTTGGATCTGTAGCTTACTAAATTATTCACTCATTGATTCACTCACTCACTCACCCATCACATTTATAATTAGTGCTTACTATGTACCAAGTTCTGTTTTAGTCATGGATGTCTCTGGGTTTGAAAGAGAAGAGTAGAAATCCCTAGGTTTTGGAATAACTTTTCTGACGAGGCAACAATTTCTTGGCAGCAATGTGACATTGTGGGAGGTGTTTAAGAAACCATAGCTGATTCTGGATATGAATCACGTACCTGACTAGTTTTATCAATTTAACTAGCATATTTTGAGCACCCACTATATTTAAGCATTGTGAGAATAAAGTGGCAAAAAGTTCCTGCACTCAAGTAACTTACAGTGTACTTAGTTAGGTTTTATGGAGGGGCTTTCCAGGTGGCACAGTGATAAAAAAATTCACTTGCCAACTCAGGAAACTCAAGAGATACAAGTTCGATCCCTGGATCAGGAAGATTCCCTGGAGAAGGAAATGGCAACCTGCTCCAACATGTTTGCCGGGAAAATTCCATGGATAGAGGATCCTAGTGGGGGCTACAGTCCATGGCATCACAAAGGGTTGGACATGACTGAACAACAGAGGGTGTGCACACATGCGCGCGCGCGCGCGCGCACACACACACACACACACACACACACACACACACACCAAAAGCTGTGGGAGTCCATAGATGGGGAGAACCTTCTCATGTAATATAAACTGAAGAAGTGCATAAATTCATTATGCTTTGGCTGAGTGTCTGTGTCTGGTGCTTCCAACTATCCATGTTCTGTTCATCCTCCTGGGTACCAAAGCTTACCATTTCCAGATCACTTTTGTAGTTAGCTACGGCATTGTAATTGGGTTCTACACAACAGAATGTGGGTAGAAGTGTTGCATACCTGTCCATAAAATTCTCTCAAACACTGTCCCTACTATTTCTTCATTTGGTGGTGGAAAAGAGAGGGCTCTAGGAACCTAGGGTTGGGTGGAGCCATGAGACACAAGAAGCTGAGATGAAAAATGACCTGCTGATGCATGATGGGAGGTGGCAAGAGTGAGCAGTTGGGATAAGCCATGATAAGCCAGTGTGATTTGGGGTCTGTGGCTTGCAGCAGTTAGCCTGCCTTAATTATGCCACATGAGTGCTCGACTTACACAGTGCCAGATTCTAAAAGCCAGGACACTAAGTCCAGACATAAGGAGGGGCAAAAATAAAACTTGTAATCACGAACTGTGTTCACATCTACAAAGCACTTTCACGTACCAGTAGTTAATTTTGTCATTGGGTCTTATAATAACTCCAGGGAAACAGCACAAAGTAGCAGTATGTCTACTTTTCCAGTAGGGAAACTAGGCTGTTTGTGTTAGTTAGGCTACTTGGAAACATGGGACTATCAAACTTTATTCAGTTAGGGAAAAATTGCTCCTGGGGACGATCTCCGAACTAGGGCTTTTTCCTAAGACAAAGTTTTACTCAAAAGTCTTTCCCAGCCTCTGCCTCCCTGTTTTAACCAGATCCATGAGTGTGGGATGAGGAAGAACACGAGAGAGGTGGGATCACCCTCTGGGGGCCCCGCGGACTGTCCTGGGGTTGCTGTGGACTCCAAGAAGACAAGCTAGTCTCCACCTCATGGCAGAACTGGGCCTCCTCGCTGCCTGGATTACTATAGTAGTTTGAGGGCATCCGGGTTCTTTAACTATAACTTCTGAGCGATGCTTTTTCTCTTTTCACTCCTTATCCAGTACAGGCAATTCTACTCTCCCCAGAGCATCAGACTGCCTGCAGCCCTTGGCATAACTTTTCTCATTTTGGACTTTGTTGATATAATTGTACATTTTATTCTTTCTTATAAAAGGAGATTTTTCTCATTCAACATTTTTACATAGCTTACAAGGACTCTGTACTGGCAATAACTCACTTCAAATCCTCCTACCCCAGTGAATTTTTCTAATTCAATTTAACTTCATCATTTTATGCAACTAGTATGCCGAACATATTTTACTAGGGATTGGGCATATAAAAATACTAGTGTATACAGATGTATAGAACAGTCTTTTGGACTCTGTGGGAGAAGGCGAGGGTGGGATGATTTGAGAGAATAGCATTGAAACATGTATATTACCATATGTGAAACAGATCGCCAGTCCAGGTTTGATGCATCAGACAGGGTGCTCAGGGCTGGTGCACTGGGATGACCCAGAGGGATGGGATGGGGAGGGAGGTGGGAAGGGGGCTCAGGATGGGGGACACATGTACACCCATGGCTGATTCATGTCAATGTATGGCAAAAACCACTACAATATTGTAAAGTAATTAGCCTGCAATTAAAATAAATAAATTAAAGAAAAATAATAGTGTATGATTCCCACTGTTAAATGGGTACTTTTCATAGAATAGTTTATAAAATTTTTTAAATCAATCAAAGTGGCTTGAAACTCAACATTAAAAAGACTAAGATCATGGTGTCTGGTCCCATCACTTCACAGCAAATAGAAGGCAAACAAGTGGAAGCAGCGACTTTTATTTTATTTTATTTTCTTGGGCTCCAAAATCACTGTGGGTGGAACCGCAGCCATGAAACTAAAAGACATTTGCTCCTTAGAAGGAAAACTATGACAAACTTAAACAGCATATTAAAAAGCAAAGACATCACTTTGCTGACAAAAGTACGTATGGTCAAAGCTGTGGTTTTGCCAGTAGTCGTGTACGGATGTGAGAGTAGGACCATGAAGAAAGCTGAGAGCCAAAGAATTGATTCTTTCGAACTGTAATGCTACAAAAGACTCTTGAGAGTTTCTTGGACAGCAAGGAGATCAAACCAATCAATCTTAAAGGAAATCAACCCTGAATATTCATTGGAAGGACTGTTGCTGAAGCTGAAGCTATAAAACTTTGGCCACCTGATGAGAAGAACTGACTCCTTAGAAAAGACCCTGATGCTAGGAAAGGCTGAAGGCAAAAGGAGAAGGAGGCAGCAAAGGATGAGATGGTTATGTACATCACTGACTCCATGGACATAAGTCTGAGCAAACTCCAGGAGACAGAGAAGGACAAGGAAGCCTGGCATTATGCAGTCCATGGGGTCACAAAGAGCCGGACACAACTTAGCAAATGAACAATAACACAGCAACAAACTAATCAATATTTACATTCATTTGGAATGACCTTATAAATTAAGTTTATATATTTATAAACTTACCTCCAGTGAACACCTGATTATACTGCATTGTTTTGTGAGAAGAGAACATATGAGACTCAACAGCAAAGAACTCTGAGGATGAGAGAGCAGATTTTACCAGGCTTGTCTATGTCTGCAAGACTAGATAAGCCTAGTTGTAGGTCAGGGACTGTATTAGTCTAGACTCTTTCAGTAGCAAGTTATAGAAAATGCAATTCAAATTGGTGTTTGAGCCAAAGAGAATTTATTGGCTTCTATGTGTGAAGCATCTAGGCCATATATCTGTGTATCAGTGGGATTAGAAACAAATCTTCAAATTTCAGAGGTGGGAATTAGAAAGATTCTTTTCCTTCTAGGTAAATGGGCCTTTTCACACAGAAATAGAATCACTTAATGTAGATAAAACAAAAGCAAGCTTTAAGGCAACTTGTCTGTCTTAGATACAGTAAGAAACAAAGCATTTCAGCAAGGGCTAACAGATTCGCATCAATATGGCCAAGGAGACGGTATAAAGGCCCTGATAGCCTATGGTCCTCCATCCTCAAAAAAGTTGGGTCATTTTTTTATCCTTATAAGATGAGAAAACACTTGTCTAGTCAGTGGCTCCCAGCAAGTGTAGTAGCAGGACAGGCTGGTGTGTGTCTTTTACCTTGGGCTCCCAGAAGAGATGGACCCTCTTTTCTATGGCATCATCTGTGTATGAGTGAAGTCACTTAAGCACACCAAGTTTTGCCAAGACATTTAGACAATGGTGCTGAATGCAAAAAATTACAAATCTTTTAAACATATAATTAAAAACTACCTGCATACTATCATTATAAACATAGCAGTTGTACCTAAATTCAAATTGCAATGGTATTGTCAAGTTTTTGTCAAGTTGGACTAACCATCTTTTTCAGTTCAGTTCAGTTCAGACACTCAGTCCTGTCTGACTCTTTGCAACCCCATGAACTGCAGCACACCAGGCCTCCCTGTCCATCACCAACTCCCGGAGTCCACCCAAAACCATGTCCATCGAGTCAGTGATGCTATCCAACCATTGCATCCTCTGTCGTCCCCTTGTCCTCCTGCCCCCAATCTTTCCCAGCATCAGGATCTTTTCAAAAGAGTCAGCTCTTCGCATCAGGTGGCCAAAGTATTGGAGTTTCACCTTCAGCATCAGTCCTTCCAATGAACACCCAGAACTGATCTCCTTTAGGATGGATTGGTTGGATCTCCTTGCAGTCCAAGGGACTCTCAAGAGTCTTCTCCAAGACCACAGTTCAAAAGCATCAATTCTTTGGCGCTCAGCTTTCTTCACAGTCCAACTCTCACATCCATACATGACCACTGGAAAAACCATAGCCTTGACCAGATAAACCTTTGTTGGGAGAGTAATGTCTCTGCTTTTTAATATGCTGTCTAGGTTGGTCATAACTTTCCTTGCAAGGAGTAAGCGTCTTTTAATTTCATGGCTGAAGTCACCATCTGCAGTGATTTTGGAGCCCAGAAAAATAAAGTCAGCCACTGTTTCCATTGTTTCCCCATCTATTTGCCATGAGGTGATGGGACCAGATGCCATGATCTTAGTTTTCTGAATGTTGAGCTTTAAGCCAACTTTTTCATTCCCCTTTTTCACTTTCATCAAGAGGCTCTTTAGCTCTTCTTCAAGCTTTTACCAGTGCTGTTGAACTATTTAGATATTAAAAATATTCTTTATACAAAAAAATTTGAAGGGATTCAAGGCCCAAGTTCTCAAACAAAGAGTCATTCTCAATTCTCTGCTATCCTTTCCTCTGTGTTGATTCTTTCTCAGGAAGATTCTCTGTTTAATAAGCTGACTGCTGCTCCAGTGTTACATTTCATCCCCTTATTGTCCAATAAAGTCTTTCTTCCCCAAAATTGAAACAAAGTTCCTACAGTTGAGTTACTGAATCCTCTGAGGTCATGAGCCTATCCTGAATTAATCACTTCCAAAGAATCTCTAGGTTTTGACGTTTCAGTTGGCCAGCCCTGGTCACCTACCACCCACACCACATGGACTTGGGATAACCAGGGATTGTTGAATCAATTACTGTGTATTAAACTATAGACTTCCCAGCTCTAGACCAATTTAGACCCCCACTGTAGAACAAGTCCTCATTTCAGGAATTTTTACTTGTACCATTCTCCTTCCTAAGACCTATTTCTTTTTGATTCAAAAGTCTTCTGTTTACAAGACACAGAAAGCAATTTATGGCCACTAAGGCCACACATTAAAAACACAAGAAACACTCAGGCAGTTGCTGGAAGGATCATTGGGTGTCTCACAGGGTCAAAGGATGAGTTAATTGTACCTATGCAAGAGCAAGGAGAAAAAGAGTCCATAGTATTTCAGATGCCGGATTGTATGGTATTTTCTCTTGAACAGTGGTATCAATGTCACTCCATTACAAAGTCCTTCAATCTCTCTCTCTCAGTTAAAAATATCCAGATTCTCAGAACAGAGCATTTGATTAGCCCATCTTGTGTCAAATGTAAACCTCTGGATCATTTAGCCATTGCTGGGAGACTGAACCACATGATACAACATGAAAAAAAATATGTCATCTCTTTTTAAAGGTGGAAAATTATGTTTATGCAAATAAAATTTTCCAATGCTGCATAGCTACTAATAGCAAAGCTAGTTTAGTTCTGATTAAATGTTTTTATAAATACTCTGTTTATAGTATCATGCCTGTTAAACTAGCTATAATGGGATTCTAAGCCTATTAATTGTTGAATGTGATGATTCCGTTTTTACATTTCAGTGCCCTCTTTGTTTGTGTTTTATTAATTCCTTTATTTTAATCAGGCCACATTTAAAAATTCTAGTCTTTCTCAACAAGGCAGTGTCTTCAGGGAATGCGTACAGCTGGTGTCAGGATTAAAAATGTGATGTGCTCATCAGAGGCCAACTCACCCTTGGACAGTTATCCCTTCTCCTTCAGTGAGTGTTTCTTTCTGAGAGCTCTTTCCTTCTCACTTGTAGAACTTTGAGTTTAGTTTTTTGTTTTTTTTTTTTTTAAGAAAGAATTCTCTTATCATACCACCCTACCCCCATGAACATCCATGATTTGAAAATCCAAATTCTAATAGTTTCTACTCACAATATGTGGAAAGACGAGTCAGAAGCACATTTCACAGTGAGAAAGAAATGTGGCAGAACTAGCTAGAAAACAGCTGCTGGTACCACAGTTCTGTGAGAGTGATGGGGCTGCTTCCTTTGCCAGTTTTGGCCACCAGACATTTGACTATCAGTGGCTTTTGACTTCATAATGATATTGATAGTTGATATTACAGGTCAGGTCATTTTCTAAAATGCTTTTTGGAAGTTATATATATTCAATCAGCAAAACTTATTTTAGAAGCATACCTATATATCTATGAAACAAGTTAAATTCTATACAACGTCATTTTGTATGTTTATTTTTTAAGATGTGATTCTAAGGTTAGCTTCTTAGCCTCTTTACTAAAGAAGAGTGAAAGTGCTCATGGAGGCCCTCTCTGACTTTTCTTCTTTCACTGCTGTTTTCATGGATGGGTTTCTCCTGTTTCAGGCAGCTCTCATCCCACACACTTCATGCTGGGTTAGTCACTTCTTACTGTTAGGGACTATTACAGTCCATAAGATTCAGGGCCTCTCAGCTGACAGTTGTTCATATTTCACTACTAATGCCAGAGTCCTTGTTTTTGTCTAAACATTCTGGGAGCTTCTCATTGCCATTGCTGTTTCCGTTTTCTGCTTGGTCCCTTTGATCTGTACGACTGAATAAAACCATTTCCAAGCATGGGATAGCTTAAGAAAAGCCTCCTTTCTGCAGAAATAAAACAACTCTGGCATAGTATAATCTAATATTCCCTTTCACTCCTTGATTCCCTTCTTTCCCCTTGCTTCCTCCCTCCCACTCCCCTGGCTATATGGACAAGTGGAGCATTGTTGCTCGAAGCTTCTCAGGTCAGGGTCGGTGTAGGTTACAAAAGCATGTTGATGTGGCCTTCAGAGAGTACTGGGAGCCAAGAAACTTACCAGAAGACGTTGTGATACACCGCTCTAATGTCTGACACCATCCCAGGCAATCTGGCTCAAAGGAGAGTAGGGCCACGTGCATGAGATAACTTTCCTTTTCTGTACTGGGAAAGTCATCAGGAAAATTATAACAGATTAGCATCTGACAGCCTGCAGAGCATTTCTACGTGCATGATCTCCTTTAACCCTCACAACTCTGAGGTGTTATTATGATCCCCCTTTTCAGAGGAGGCTCAGAGTTAAGTACTCAGAGCCAGCATTGTGTCTGGATCGAGATCATTTAGTTCGAAATCTCATCTCTTTCCCTGATGCTTCATAACTGTACCAGAAAAGGGTGCAGTTTTTGTGCCTTTCTAACACAGAAACATATCTTGCATTGCCTTTGTGTGAGTATCCTGAGGAACAGGTCTGCTAAACAATTCCCTTAAAGAGAGACCTGTCAGGCAAGAAGGGGATCAACTTATAGGTCAAATGCAAGGAAACTTGCTTTAGATAAAGGATTGAAAATAAACTGTAGATGAAGATCAAATGAGACTTCCCAGGTGGTGCTAGTAGTAAAGAATCTGCCTGCCAATGCAGGAGATGCCAGAGATACAGTTTGGAGTCCTGGGCTGGGAAGACCAAGTGATCAGGAATGGGACAAAGAGGTGCTATTTTTTTTTTTCCTGTAATCAAGGAATCCACACAACTTGTACTTTCTCTAACAAATAGAGGCAAACAAATTGCACTCTTTTGCATGAGAATATTCTGTGTTTATTCAAAAATCATAAGAATCAATATTTTAAAAAGAATTGAAATATTACATGTGTTGAAAAAAATCTTGAAATTCTCTAGAAAAAGTCAATAGCCAAGGCTATGACTAGCAAAGTTAAAACAGAAAGGAAGGCTTTTCTTGCCAAGAGAAACTGCTGCAGCAGTCAGAGAAGCCCCTTCAACATGCATTGTGAAAGGAAGCCGGGTCTGTGCTTGTCTTAGGTGATGAAGGAGGAGACTGGCTGAGGCTTTTTCTCCCTTTAAGGTTTTTGATTGTACAGAGGTGAAATGAATTCCGGACATTTGAAGACAAGCCTAAAATATGGAAAGCAGCCAAGGCTCCTTTTCTCGGTGTGACAATGTTGCTGACACACAGCTGGAGATTGATTTATAAGGAAAGTCTTTAACAAAGTACAACACATATGGACATTAGGCAGCTCCTTTTCCCTGCATAAAACAAAGTGATAAATGGTGTGTGAATTTTAAAGACATAATTTCTCCAATAAAAACTCTAAAACATGGGAGTTAAAATATCTAGTGATTCTCTCATTTCAAATTTACAAGGTGACTCATGGAAGAGGATTGAAAAAACTTAGTAGAAGTCTATTACTCTCTTATTATATGCTAGTCTTATATCACCATTTCCGTGCCTCACATTTATAAAATGCACTGTGATTTTCCTTAGAAGACTGAGGTGGGTTGGATTTATCACCAGGCTACCCGCTCTGCATGTCTATGATATCCAATTTTTATTGTTGACAATTAAATTAGGATGATTTAAAGCGGACCTAATCAGAAGCAGATCCTTAATCTATAAATCTTTGAAATTTATGGAAGAAAGTCAAGAAGACCAAATCAAGAGAAAGGTCGAGGAATAAGCCAAAGTTTTATATGGCATCTGTCAACAAGACATCTAAGGTAACCCAATTACCTCCAGTTCACATAGTTCTTTGGACATTTCACTTTGAAATTTTATCCCCTTAGGAGTCTAAGTAGCCAGCCTGGCATCAAGGTCTAGACCAAGGATTGGTATAACCAAAATCAGCCCACTGTCTGCTTTTATGAATAAAGTTTTATTGGCACACAGCCAAGCCCATTTGTATTGTTTATGGCTGTTCTCACACCAGAATGGTAGAATTGAGTAGCTGTGACAGTTTGACCTGAAAACCCAAAAATATTTACTGACTGGCCCTGGTGTAGTCCCATTTATGCAAGTGTCATAAGGCTATAGAAGGGACTTTTTGCTTCCTATTCTTTGATTTATAGAAAATTTTTTTTTTTCAATTGCGTATCTATTATTTGGAAATTCATCAGACCTGGCTGTGGACCAGATTCTGTTCTTTACATTCAAATGACCATTAGACCTGGCAGACATTTCTCAGTCTGTGATTTCTCTATATTACCATTTAAAAGTCCTTTCAAAAGAAAGATTAAAAAGTCATTTCTTGGACTTCCCTGGTGGCGTGGTGGATAAGAATCCACCTGCCAATGCAGAGGACACAGGTTCAATCCCTGGACTGGGAAGATCCCACGCGGCATGGAACAACTCAAACCGTTCAGCACAATGACTGCACCTGTGCTCTCGAGCCTGGGAACCACGTGGAAGAGTCGTCCCCACTTGCTGCAACTAGAGAAAGCCCGGGCACAGCAGCAAAGACCCAGCCCAGCCAGAAATAAGCGAACTAAATAAAAAGTTTAAAAAGGCATTTCTTGGCTACTTAGCTAGCTTTACAATTAGCTGTATGTCCTGATAATATCCCCAGAGATCTCCAAGTGATTTTTCAATGACGTTAGGTCACTACGTGTCCATGGCTCTCCTCTCACTCCCCACCCCCACTCTCATCACGTCTCCAGTGGTCAGAGAGTATGGTCCTGGGCGAAATGTGCAGGAGACACACAGAACCCTTCCAGGAAAAACAGCTTTAATTGTCACGGTTCTCCTTATTGCAGGAATTGAGATTCCTGTAAGGAAATAACACTCTCTTTAGTGTGTTTGAGTTGAAATCCTAAAACTAGAAAGCTTCCTGCCAACAGTCTGCTCATAAATCCTTTTAAGCATGCAGCCCTTAACACAAGTCCCTACTAAATTAAATATCAAGCAGAACTAGGAAAGGACTGGTAGGTACACGTGATTATTTTATAAGGTTGAGGGAGAGAAAGTGGGGCAGGAGTTTGAAACTATGATTGCTGCTTCTCCCTTGTCATTTTTCTCATCTCCTGAAGAATCATGAGAAACTCCATTCTCCTGGCCATTCACGTTCACTGTTTTCCTCGGCTCTGACACCAAGTGCCAAAAGTACCTACTCAGAGGACAGGGGAATTCAGGGTAGCTTTCATTTTTATTGTTGAGATTCTTCCTTTAAACAAGGAATAGCTATCTTTGGGGCACTTCACCACATCACCTGAAGCAATAAAACAATTCACTAGTGACTCAACAACTTGTACATTTCTCTCCCCTATATCTCAGATCTCAATAACTTTGCAAGTCAGAAGTGAAATTCTCCAAATACCCCCTCCTCCTAATGTTACAGAGGAAAATAAAAATCATATTATCAAAAGAGAACTAGAAGCGTGAGTATATTTCACAACACAAGGGAGGCACTTGGGCTTTTTGGACAGTGTGCAATCAGTGAGTTCTAATCCTTGAGCTGTCTTTGCTTAGTTATATGTCCTGCAGGAGCCCTTGCATATCAATAGGTTTGTAAATGTAAAAAAGGAGAGAGATCAGGACTTGATTTTTAAAGTCTGTCTGGCATGTATATTCAGATTATACTCAGATTCAGAACTGTGAGGGCTGTCAACCTCTGAAACAGGTTTTTAGAGAACGGCAGTCTTGGGAAATTTATTGTCCTATGTCATCTTCTCTCTGGTCCTAAATAAGCCTATTTAGAACTTGCAGTGAGAAAGTACAAATCCTTGAATACCCTTGATAAGATAAATGGTCCTTCTGTTTGAAAGGTTGTGCTTCTTGACCCAATATGTATCTTTGGCAGGTGGCCAAGTAGAATGATGAGAAAAAGAGGAAGCTGCTGCCTTTCCCACCAGAGCAGCTGAAACCACCGTGACCCTTGGAGATGGCTTTCGCATACTAAAGGGAATTTCAGCATTTTACATATTGTCTCATCCAGAGCCAAGGGAACAGACAGTAAGTTAAGTAGCTCCCTACCTAGGCCTATTGTGATTTTCTTAAGTCTACAATTGAAACCTTGATAAGCACACATTTTTATTGAGATGAACCTTGCCTTAAGAGCTGCAGGTGGGACATAGTTTATTAGGAGACTCTCTATTAAGAAACATGTAATCCTCCCTTAGTTTTTATACAAAAATTCTCACCAGTGACACTGTAGTATTTGACCTTAATAACTGCACCTGGAATCATTCACTAAGAACACCAGAGGAATTTTGCCAACAAATTTAGCTCTGCACATTAACAATAAATGATTCTGAAATCACATTCATCTGCACTTTTTAGGAGGTTCTAAAGCAGCTCAGTTAGCCTTGATGAATTAGTTCTTTCTCTGAAATGGGAAATCATATAACTTATTATTAGCACATTTTATGGAAATGACACTAATCCAAATTGTTAGTAATTTAAGATGCATATTTCAGAAGTGCATGATTTAACTCAGCGAAATGGATGAGATTAAGAGTAAATTTCCTCCCACTTCTTGTCATGAAATACAGTACATGGAGGTGTTATAATGCATGGGAGGTAGATTTGGTAATATAGCACACTAAGCGATTTAAATCAAAGGATGTCTTTCTCTGGCATTCCACTCAGGGGTCCTGTGTAGGAGGAGACTGCTGCCTGCCTATGGAAACCAGTGATTCTTCTGCCATCTTTCTAAGTCTACAAGCACTTGGAATGCATCAACCTTGAGACTGTTCAGGAAAGAAATATCTGTTGAGGAATAGGAAGAAAAAGAAAGAAAAGCCACATTGTTGTCCAAGCCCTAAAAAAAAATGCATAAACACTTTTATTCTTACACCTTGAACCCCAATATATGAATAAGAGATTTAAGATCAATCTTTTAGGAGGTCGAAATAAGAGTTTCAACCTGCCTGCTTCACCTAGGAGAAGGTTGTTCATCTTCACTGCTCTGCCCTAGGTCAGGACTCTTGACATTTTCATCTGGAAAAGTACTGCAATAGCCCTGTAACTGATTCCTTTGCAACCAGTTCTGCCTCTGGCCCACCTGCTTTCCATATTGTTCACAGAGTCATCTTGTTGAAATAGAATTTAGATCCAATCACTCCCATGCTTAAAAATCCTTCAGTGGCTCCCAAAACCCATAACCATCATGATGAAATCCAGATTAGTCAACACTGGAGCCAGGCTCCTTCTGCGTGATCTGGTCTCCCAGAGGGATGCTCGGCTCCGGTCCAATCAATCTATGTGCAGTCTCCCAAATGGTTCCCGTTCTCATGCCCTTGACTTTCTGCACATGCCGTTCACTTCTTGTTTGAGCTGAAACTGCAAGGATGAGAAATGACAGCCAACTTTGTTGGGCACTTAATTATGAGCCAGATAGAATTCTGAGGGGTTTGCATTTATTAGAGCCAGATAGAATTCTGAGGGGCTTGCATTTATTAAGGCGTTTAGTACATTCAGCAACAGCACGAGTAGGTACTCTTATTATCCTTACTTTCTAAAGGAGGGACCTGGAGCATAGAGCAATTAAAGAACTTGCCTGAGGTTACAGGAAGAGTCAGATCTGGGACTCACCACATGCTTAGGACCACAGTGCTCTGCTGCCTCTGGGTCTCAGGAAGCATTTATTCATACTTCACCTTTCAGATCAGAGATATTTTGCTGGGTCGCTCCCATTACATCCCCTATCTGAAGACAGTATTGTGCATCTGTGCTTTGTATCCCATCTCCCTGTTGTAACATGTCACAGAACTTGCTAAATTCCAGGAGAGGCAGGCATCTTGACAGTGTCTTCTGCCTTTTTATATTTAGTGCTTCATAAGTATTTGTGGAATGGGGAGAAAGTCATTGTTTCCTCCTTAAATTATTTCCTTTTAAGATTTTCTATATTTCATGGGCTTTCCAGGGGGCACAGTGGTAAAGAATCCACTTGCCAGTGCTGGAGATGCAAGAGACATGGGTTTGATACCTGGGCTGGGAAGTAGGAAATGGCAACCGAGTCCAGTATTTTTACCTGGAAAATCCCATGGACAGAGAAGCCTGGTGGGCTACAGTCTGTGGTGTTGTGAAGAGTCAGACACAACTGAGCACACACATACACATATTTCTAGTGAATAAATTAGCCTCTAGCAGCCAGGAGGTATTCAGTAAATGTTGGGTGATGAAAGAACAAAAGAGTTTATGGCCCATTTCTTGGTGCCCATAGTAAGTAGTAGATCAGCTTCCATAAAAAATGCCATAAAAAAGTTCTCTTAATTTTCTTTTGTCACTTTTTTGACCACTCCTTTAATTATAAATACCCCCACTCCAGGCAACTATGAACTGTAAAGAAAAACTTCTATGATGTAGAAACAAGAAACTTCTCTTGTGTTACCCTTGACTTATAGAGTACAGCGCATTGCCTTTTAACACAAAAATAAAAAAATTATAACAGAATGCTTTCAAGATCACTATTTGCTATAGCAATAAAAGTGAAGGGAACACCTACTATATGCCGGGTCCTAGTGTAATCATTTTATATGATTTTATTTAGTCCTAGCACTTTTAGGATAAACATTACTCCCATTTTAGAGATGAGACAGCTGAGGCTGAGAGTGATTAAATATCTTAGCAGAAGTGACACTAAGAGTAATCTGCAGAGTAAAAATCCAAACCCAGATCTGTCTGACTCCAAAGTATCTATCTGATTTAAGATCTAGTCAATGGCTTGGTTTCTGAGGCCAGGGTACCTATGTAACTGGCCACTCTTGGAGATTACACATTCTACTCAACTCACCTCTTTGACAAGCTTATCTACTTCATTCTGCAGGGGCAGGCTCTGTACTGAGTTGACAGTGTAGTAGGAAGAAGACATCATTTCCTAGCGATAAAGAGAACAACTCCTGGGGCTAGATTGGTGTATGAATCCCTGTTTACTTACTATGTGTCTTTGGGTGAGTGGCTGAACTCCTCTGCACCCAGTTTCTCCACCTGAAAAAAAGGAATAACAGTAAATGAACCAGTTTACCATAATAAAACCTATCTTATGGGGGTTGTAGGACTCTGACTCCTGATCTCTGATCTAAGTTTCAGCTTCCCTACTAACATCCCAGTGCTGGAAAACCGCCGTCTCCATGCCTCCTTAGTTCAGTGCTTCTGGGGTCTGCTTGTTCTGACTCCAGTATGCCACTCCTCAGTCCAGGCTCTGCTGCAGGATGGAGGCATGTGGTCGTGAATGCCAACAATCCTTTTGCTAATGTATTCTTTCTCCAAGAAAGGATGGAAGCTTCTTGCCTCAGCTCTGTCATGCAGTTTACATATACACCCTGAAATATAAATTGAAGTCAATTACTTAAGGTTAGCAATTGCAGTTCCCAGTAGTAGTAAAGAAGCTAGCCATTTATAAGTCATTTGTAGTAATCTTTAGTAACTGACAATTAGCCACTAATTAGCTCATTTGCTTGTGTTGTTTTTACTTAGTAAGACATTTAATGAGTTAATCACAAGCAAAAGAATTGAAGGGTAATTAAATGACAATTAAAGGGTTTTATATGTAAGCAAAGTACATTGTTTTAAATAATAATGTTTAAAACTAAAACAATGGACTAAATGATTTTAGGTAATGCGATAAGAATTGTTCTATCCCTTACTACTGATTTTCATGGTGCATTAGTCTTGCTTGATGTGCAAAAGCCTAAGGAAACCTTAGGTTATCAGAGTTTTTCAACCTCAATGCTATTGACATTTAGAACCAGATAATTCTTTGTTGTGGGTGCTGTCTTATGCATCACTGAATGTTCAGCAGCACCCCAGTCCTCTTCCCACTAGATGCCAGTGGTACTCTCCCATTTGTGACAACAAGAATCTCTCCCGTCATTGCCAAATTCTCCCTGGGGGGCAAAACTGCCCTACTGGAGAAGCACTGGGTTATATTATATACCCTCTTCCTATTTTTTCTTTTCCTCAAAGGTATTTTATTTGCATTGCTTACCTGAAGCTGGTTTTTTTAATGCTCACTCCACTGATTGGACTGAAGCAACTTAGCATAACTGATACAGGGACAAGAGCACTGAATTTGGTACCCGAAGCCTGACTCCTGGTAAGTGTCCTACTTGCAGCGTGAGTAATAGAGCATTTTTGAATCTTAGTTCCCTCATCTTTTTAACAAGGGCGAGAGAATGATTTCTAGTTTTTGAATAGGGTCCTAAGACTTTGAAGGCAAAATATGCTTTGCAATATGACCTTTAACCTTTGGTCATAAGGATCATCTCAACCTTCCCTGATCCATTGTCTATTTGTTTCCTTTATGGAAATATATTTATTGAGTGTTTTTTATATGCCAGGCACATTTCTAAGCACTGGGGAGATAGCAGTGAACAAAGCAGACATGCGTATGTTATATTAGAGTGAGAGACAGCACAAAGACAATTAAGCAGAGAGGGGATGGAGTACTCAGTTTTTAGTAGGGTGGTCTGAGACGTCAGCTTAGAAGGAGCCAAGACTTGAAGGAGAAGCGGAAGCGAACCATGTGGATGTCTGAGGGGAGAGTAAGCAAGACAGAAGGAACAGCCAGGACAAAACCTGTTTTCTTCCTTATACAAAATTTGAAAATTTTATTAACTTAAATAGACATCTTAACTGATCTTGTTGCTTATAAATTAAAATTGAGCATTTTGTTACAAACATCTCAGACATTTTCCTTTTAAAATATATTAATGCATATTTTCAGGATACTTAAAATATGCATAATTATACCTTTTTATTATAACATTGGGATAATTTGAAGAAATGAGGAATATCTTTGTATATTCCAACTAAGGATAGTGAAAGTAAAATTTCATTGAGAGTCAATTAAAAAAGAGAGAAACACTGTTGTGTTACTGTCTTTTAGTAGCACTAATTAGTTATTTTTGTCAATTTGAGTCTATTGACAAGAACTCAGCACAACATTAAGAAGTTATACTATGACCTAGGGCTTCCCAGGTGGTGCTAGTGGTAAAGACCCCACCTGTCAATGCAGGTTAGATGTAAAAGATGCAGGTTCGATTCCTGGATCGGGAACATCCCCTGGAGGAGGGCACAGCAACCCAGTCTAGTACTCTTGCCTGGAGAATCCCGTGGACAGAGGAGCCTGGTGGGCTGCAGTCTGTGGACTTGCACAGGGTCAGGCATGACTGAAGTGACTCAGCACAGCACACTATGACCTGTACAATTTGAAAATCTCAGGATACCTATAAAAGCACCTCTTGTTTTAATTAGAGAGCCTAATAAAGTAGATAAATATTGGCTTTAGAATCTTAATTGTACAATACAAATCAGTCATAACTGCAATAAAGACCACGTGCTCTCGTTGCTAGATTTTCATATTCTTTTCAGGCCACAAAGTTCAAGGGCAGATCATAGGTCTCATTTCATATTTGGTAGCATAAAAGCTGACTTTTTTGAGTGATATTTCCATCAGTGAACACTGTGATTAATTGTACAATAAACTGACAATCGCACAGCCATTACCTGAGTCTCACAGACTATCTGTTCTGGAACTCTACCAGTTCACCAGTCTTTATGTCACTGTCTCTTGGATCATTTAGAATGTATTACTCTCTAGTAATTTCTCAGGAAAGGCACAAAGGAACTATGTAGTCCTCAAATCCTTGCATGCTCATAATAGTTTATCTGTGGGTTTTATACTTAAAAGTCAGTTTGCTGGTGTGTAAAATTCTCGGCTCAGATTTTCTTTCCCTTAGTAACTTAACATATTATCCCATTGTTATCTGGAATGATGCACCTGTGCAAAAATATGATGACACCTTTATTTTCCTTATAAGTGAATTGGTTGGTCTGCATGGATATCCAAAGGATTTTTTTTTTCTCTTCTTTTTCGCAATAGTCCTGTAGCTTTACTAGAATAAATCTCAGTTTGGGTCCTTCTGGGTTGATTTTCCCAAATAGATTGTGTACCCTTAGAGAATATAATGTCAACTCTTTTTTTTTTTTTTTTAGTTAAATCTTATAGGAAAGTTTTATTTGGTTAAAGTTGGTATATTTGTTCTGCTCCATTGCTTTGGTTCACTGCCTCAGGGATTCTATTAGAAGTTTTGCATTAGATTGTATTTGTCCAAAGGTGGTACACACATGCTTCCTCCACCCAAATGCTCTCCTCACATTACAGCTGACACAGTTCCACTGAGAAGTGAGTCTCTGCTCCCTCTTCTTGAAGCTGGATCATGCTTTGAAACTACCAATACCAATGGATGAAAAAGAAGTGATACTGTATGACCTCTGAGTCTAGGTCATGAGGAGACTATAGCCTCCTCCTGGCTGTTTCTTGGGTTACTTGCCTTTGGGACCCTGCCCTCAGGCTGCGGGGGGCCCAGGCCACCTGGAGAGGCCACATTATAGTATTCTGGCCAAGAGATCCAGCCAGGCTCTCAAAAATAACAGCATTGACTGCCAGGAACATGAGAGAACAAAGGTTTAGATGATTCCAGCCCCGTTATCTTCCAGCTGAGGCCTCAGACATCATGGAGCAGGGATAATCTCTTCCACTGATGTTTTTCTGACTTTCAGAAACCAAGAGGGATATTATATGGCTGTAGGTTTGGGGCATATTTGATACATAGCAGTAGAAAGTTCTTCATTTTCTAAAACAATTTCTTTTAGTTTTTTTGGGTTTTTCATGTTTTTACTGTTACTTTCTTTTTCTTTTCCAACTTTCATTGCCTTATATTTATTCTCTTCTGGGTTTCTTCTAGTTTAGTCAGTCTTCACTTCTAAATGATTTTTAGCATTTTAAATTTTTCTTGAGCTCTGTCCTCTTATTTTACCTTTCTATGTGGTACTCTGTCTTATATCACTTTCATGTACCTTTTAGCTTACTTGAGGAAGTAGGTCACCATTTTTTATTTGTGTTGTGGATACATCTTTCTGGTGTATTTTCTTTATTTGTAGTGTATTAGTTTGTCCTCTGTTTTGCTTATGAGAGCTTTGTAGGTCATATTGCATGTGCTGTCATCCAGTCATGTTCAGCTCTTTGGGACTCCATGAACTATAGCCCGCCAGGTTCCTCTGTCCATGGGATATTTCAGGCAAGAATACTGGAGTGGGTTGCCATTTCCTCCTCCAGGGGACCTTCCCAATGCAGGGATTGAACCCATGTCTCTTGCATCTCCTGCATGGCAGGTGGATTCATTACTGCTACACCATGGGGGCTTCCCTATGAGAATTTTGTAGGTCATATTACCTTCATCCTTTTTGGCTGCTCATTTTTATGTGAAACTAGTTTTCCTGAATGTTTAGGGGAAAGGGTTGGGTTGAAGTATTCATTCTGGTTTCCTGTGCTTGAGCTCTTTCAATTCTTTTCCTCGAGGTCATTCTGAGAGCTGCCTCTTGGTAACTCCTGCCCCAACTGGTATCTCCTTGTCCCTGTGCCCCTCATCCCTGCCCTGTCCAGGAGGGATTTTCCTTCTAGCAACTTCTCCTCAGCGAAGCCTTTGTCCAGGAAGGGGAGTTTATTGTTTTCAGTGTTCTTAGGGGCATATTTTTCAGCACAGATTTCTTGTACCTGCTGGCTATAAGGAAGTGTTCAAACTCCTCCCAGGATTGGCTCCTGTCCTCAGTCAACTGTGACATGTGCTGTCTAGTGCATTTCTGTTGACAATTTTGAGGTCCCCTGTTCTCAGGTGTGTGTAATGCCAGTGGCTTCCTCCCACACAGATGCCGAGACGACAAGGGCCTTTTGGCTCTAAGTGGTCATTCCCCACCCTTATATTTTGGGGTTTGTGGTAATACGTCTGTTATATCGTGCTGTCATGGGTGTTGTCTGTGTGAGTTTTGCTTTGAGATTTTAGTTGCTGTATCAGCTTTAATGGGGGATTCAGGGAGAATCGACATCATTGCTATGGTCCCAGTATTCCATCCATGTATTTTAATCTCACTCTCTTGTATGTGTGTCTGAGGCCACCTCAGAACCTCTTGTTTATAAAGAGAGGATATAAATAAATTTAGAGAAAAGTCTGTGGCATGTGACCCTGCCCTCTTAAAAGTCAGCCTCCAGAAATTTGGCAGACAACAGAGCCATGATCTTCCTAAATGGTGCCCATTATAGTGTCTGCCACATAAAAAAACAAAAAACAAAAAAACTTCTTATCCTAGAAATTTTAGGCTTCATTACATGAAGAAATACAGGGCTTCTTTCCTTGACACGATCTCTTACATTCAAAGCACTCTTTGTCTACAGCTCCTCTCAAGGACTTCAGAAACTTGAGAATTACTTGGAATGTGAGGGGATGGGGCAGGAGTGAAGTGAAGGAGAGGAAAATGGTGGGGATGATGCCAGCGCTGAATTCTCGAGTCATGTTATTGAACATACTGGTAAGTTTCTTCTCTATCTTGACTTTTGCCCAACAGTTTACCCTTAGCAGTTGGGAACAGCAGATGACATAAACTAACTCCCACCAAGAACTGGTGGGGGAAGAAAACCCTGGAGAAAATGAGTGATAGATGTGATATCGTGAGCCCTGCCCTTAAGCTCCTGTCTTACAGATTCTCTGAAGGCTGGTGGAGTTATCAGAGTCCTCAGAGCAGAAACCTGTGCTAGTCTCCTGATCTTCCAAGCTCATGCTGAGCAGTCAGCTGAAACCCAGCTGTTGCTGACTTCACCTTACTTTTAAGGTGTTAAGGGAGATTAGACTTGAATTACGTTTGGGAATAAATCTCTACTTTACTACTATGAAGCAAATAAACCCTTAATGGTATTAAAAAGACACTTCAAGGTTTCTTTCTGCCTTTTTCTTTTGCACCCACCAAATCTTACTTTCTAAACAACATATTGCTGAGTTAAGTGTTAACCAATCAGTAGCATATGGCTTAATCTTCTCTCAAATCCCCTTTGGGTGCAAGGAATTAATTGACAAACTTAGTAGCAAAAGCTTCCTTGTAGTATTTGGAACCCCAAACTCAGGCAGCATGCCTGGAATCACTTAAGGACTCCAATTTCAGTTAATGCCCTTTTCTCTATAAAAAAAGTCTTAGAGGGCTAATGGGAACGCAACCGCAACCGTCATACCTGGCTACCTTAAGCTCCCATGTCACGCTTTCCCCTCTTTTTAAAAAAATTTTTTAGAAAATGAGCATCAGTTAAATTCAACCCAAAGGGCCAGTTGCTTCCGTCCAGCAAGGCAGTCAAGCAAGGCAAATGCAGAAGCTGGGAAAGCTGAGGTGAGCTGTTTCTTGCCTATCTGTTGTTTCAGAAGTCCCTTGAATTCTGAGCATCCCGCAGAGAACTCAGAATGAGATAGAAGGTTCATGTTTAATCCCCCAAATTTATTTCTTAAAGTTTCACTACAGGCAAATGCTAATGAACATTCTTTTTTGTTTGGGGGTGGCGCTTAAGCAGGAGAGTTAGTTGGTATGCAAGAAAGACCATGGGTTTTGGAGTATTGAGAGACTGGAGCTCAAATCATCTCTCTGCCTTCCACTAGTTACCTTGTGCTTGTGTGTGTGGTAAGTCGCTTCAGTTGTGTCCAAGTCTGTGTGACCCTATGGTTGTAGCCTGCCAGGCTCCTCTGTCCATGGAATTCTCCAGGCAAGAAGGCTGGAGTGGGTTGCCATTTCTTTCTCCAGAGGATCTTCCCAACCTAGGGATCAATCCCAGGTCTCCTGCGTTGCAGGCACTGAGCCACGAGGGAAGCTCTGAGGAAGTTACCTGGTGACCGGTTACAAAAGCTGAGCTGAAATGACAGGCTCATGCCCGGGCCTGGTGGGGTGAGCTCTGGGGCTGGGAGACTTTGGGAGCAGAAGGCAAAATCAATCAAGACAGCAATCTCTGCTTAGATTCTGGTCAACGTTAGAGCTGCTTCAGACATGGGAAATACCTATAGTAATTAACAATGGAAATCACACTATCAGGGACCCTAAGGCAATTTGCAGTCTACTTTTTGGTAAACTCGCTCCAACTACTTAAGACACAAATAATTGCCCTCTGACCTCTAAAATAATTCATTTTCATTTTGCTCTTGCCTAACCGTGCACACTCTCCCTGTTAGCAGGAGAAGGAGCAGGAGCCGTTGTCTGTGCTGTGCTTTTGGGGGCTCAGAGACATGCTGGGCCAGTCTTTTTGGCTACGGATCTTAACCTCCTAGAATCCATTTTGTCGTCTGTAACATGGGTATGATAACATGTACCTCACAGTACTGCAGTGAGAATTTAATGAAATAATGTCTACAACATGCTCAATGCAATAAATGCCACATCATAGGGGCTTATTGCTAGATGTCTCACAATTTGCTATCTCTTGGTTTATGAAGTGCTATACACATCAATGGCAAAGATTTCCATATCCTGAAGGTGACAGGGCAGGGTGACTGTGAAGTTCAGGGGGTTCTGCTTGTATGTAATTTGATCGAAAGTTTTAGGAGTTGGAATGAGTCTTAGAAAAGTTATTCCCAAAAGCCCTTTAAAAGACATAGCTATCAAAAAGCAAGGTGCCCCTGAAACCTCAAGCTGCTGTTTTGTGACACTGTTACATATGGGAATGGAATCTCCTTTCCCCAAATAACCACAAAATTCAATCAGTGTAATTACAGAAATCACAGCTGACTCATATTTTTTCTTCTGCTTTTTTTATGTAGCTTTATTATTTCTGTCACTAGCTGCTTTATAGCTGTTTTATAACTCTCATAATGTTCTGAGATATCAAACTTCAAATAACATTTTTTTTTTTAATTTTGGGAAAAAATAAAATAGAAAAGAACATGGAGAATAATATTACACCTATGTACCCACCATAGAAAATGAATAAATGTGAAACTGACAAATTTCTTTTTACTTCTGATTTTTCTTTTAAGTTAAAGTTTCTATCTCACTAATCCTATTCTTGCTTGTGTACCAAGTCGCTTCAGTCGTGTCCTATTTTTAGTGACCTGATGGACTATAGCCTGACAGGCTCCTCTGTCCATGGGATTCTCCAGACAAGAATGCTGGAGTGAATTGCCATGCCCTGCCCCAGGGGATCTTCCTAACCCAGGGATCGAACACTCATTCTTTTGCTTCCTGCATTGGCAGGTGAGTTCTTTTCCCAAATAGCGCCACTTGGGAAGTCCCCCTATTCTTGTTCAGTTCAGTTCAGTCACTCAGTTGTGTCCGACTCTTTGCAACCCCAAAGACTTTAGCATGCCAGGCTTCCCTGTCCATCACCAACTCCTGGAGCTTGCTCAAACTCATGTCCATTAAGTTGTGATGCCATCCAACCATCTCATCCTCTGTCGCCTCCTTCTCCCGCCTTCAATCTTTCCCAGCATCAGGGTCTTTTCCAATGAGTTGGTTCTTTGCATCAGGTGGTCAAAGTACTGGAGTTTCAGCTTCAGCATCAGTCCTTCCAATGAACACCCAGGACTGATCTCCTTTAGGATGGACTGGTTTGGATCTCCTCGCAGTCCAAGGGACTCTCAAGAGTCTTCTCCAACACCACAGTTCAAAAGCATCAAGTCTTCAGTGCTCAGCTTTCTTTATGGTCCAACTCTCACATCCATACATGACCACTGGACAAACCATAGCTTTGACAAGATGGACCTTTGTTGGCAAAGTAATGTCTCTGCTTTTTAATATGCTGTCTAGGTTGGTCATAGTTTTTTTTCCAAGGAGCAAGTGTCTTTTAATTTCATGGCTGCAGTCACCATCTGCAGTGATTTTGGAGCCCCCAAAATAAAGTCTCTCACTATTTCCATTGTTTCCCCATCTATTTGCCATGAAGTGATGGGACCAGATGCCCTGATCTTAGTTCTGTGAATGTTGAGTTTTAGGTCAACTTTTCAGTCTTCTCTTTCACTTTCAAGAGGCTCTTTAGTTCTTCTCTGCTTTCTGCCATAAAGGTGGTGTCATCTGCATATATGAGGTTGTTGATATTTCTCCTGGCAATCTTGATTCCAGTTTGTGCTTCATCCAGCCCGGCATTTCCCATCATGTACTCTGCATATAAGTTAAATAAGCAGGGTGACAATATACAGCCTTGACGTACTCCTTTCCTGATTTGGAACTAGTCTATTGTTCCATGTTCAGTTCTAACTGTTGCTTCCTGACCTGCATACAGATTTCTCAGGAGGCAGGTCAGGTGGTCTGGTATTTCCATCTCTTTCAGAATTTTCCACAGTTGTTGTGATCCACATAAAGGCTTTGACATAGTCAATAAAGCAGAAGTAGATGTTTTTTTGGAACTCTCTTGCTTTTTGGATGATCCAGCGGATGTTGGCAATTTGATCTCTGGTTCCTCTGCCTTTTCTAAATCTAGCTTGAACATCTGGAAGTTCACGGTTCACGTATTGCTGAAGCCAGGCTTGGAGAATTTTGAGCATTACTTTACTAGTGCAATTGTGTGGTAGTTTGAACATTCTTTGGCATTGCTTTTCTTTGGGATTGGAATGAAAACTGACCTTTTCCAGTCCTGTGGCCACTACTGAGTTTTCCAGATTTGCTGGTATATTGAGTGCAGCATTTTCACAGCATCATCTTTTAGGATTTGAAATAACTTATCTGGAATTCCATCACCTTCACTAGCTTTGATTGTAGTGATGCTTCCTAAGGCCCTAAGGTTCTTCCTACTTAGAGTCAAACCTTAACATAACTTTTGTGTAAATCTTCCTAGTCCATGCTTTTGAAAATTTTTCACTATATAAGAAAGCTTAAAATTTATATGTAATAATATTTTGTATTTTTTAAAAACTTATGTGAATGTTTTGAAACTCATTTCATTCAACAACATTTTAGAGAGTGATCCATGTTGATTGACACATGCCAATATACTAGCTCACATTAGCCACTGAATTATATTTTATTATGTGACTGTACCAGAGGACTGTTTATCTCTTATTGATTTACATTAAAGTATTTCTTAACTTTTTGCTGTTTATTTCCCAAAATGCTTTAGTAGTTTGACAACATGTAAACTTACAAAGCTGCAAGATAAATAAAGCATGCTTTTTTTGGTAACATAACCAGGAAAAAATCATCACTTTCAGGATAGAATTCTGTAAGAAACTTTGCCCACTTGGAACACCAGCATCTTGACTATAATGGAATCAGTTCAATATGTTGGTTTTATATCTGTGGATCTCAAATTTTAGTTTTTACTAGTATCACCCAATTTGTGTCCTTAAACAAACTCTCTAGTTTTTCCCCTGGTTTATATTTCAGGAAATCCCATCATAAGATCTGGACTGAAATTAGAGCATGAATTGGCAAGTGCAAGACACTTTCATACACATAATTTTTCTCAGTGATCCTTGAATGTTCATTTTATAGATGAAAACACATTCAGAGGTGTGAGACAATGGCCCAGTTTTGTACAGCTCCTGAGCAATAGACTGAAAGTTGAACCTGCCTCTCCTTGATTCTAAAATCATTTTTCTTTATTCCACATGTTCACTTATCCTAGTTAAGAATTAGAACAATATCAGTATCAACTTCTGTAGTTTATACATGAAGGAGTAGATTCTGAGGATAGATACTCTCTTAGAGCACTCATGGGACTCTTACAGAAAGGTACTAGAGCACAAAGCAGTAACTTATCTGCTTTTTTCTCTAGAGATTAATTTGTATTTCCTAGAATTTTATGTAGATAGAATCATATAGTACATATTCTTCCTTTTTCCCTTTTCTTTCTTCTCTTCTTTTTTTGGCCTGACTTCTCTCACTTGGTACAATTATTTAAAAATTCATTCATGTTGATATATGTGTCAATAGGTCATTATCTTGCCCAGTAATATGCCATAATTTTGTTCATCCATTCAACATGGATTTTTCCAGTTTTTGCCTATGGTAAATCAAACAGCTATGAACATTTGTGTACAAACTTTTATGTGAGCATATGCTCTCATTTTCACTGGATAAATATCTAGGAATGGGATGACTGAGCTGTATAGTAAAAGCATGTTTAACTTAAAAAACTGCCAAACTGTTTATGAAATGATTGTACCATCTCACGTCACTAGCAGTGTGTGAGACTATATCCTCACCACAGACTGGTAGGTGTGGTCATTTTAATTTTACCCATTCTAATTGCACATGATATCTCATGGTCTGAATTTGCATAATGATGTTGGGCATCTTTTTGTGTCCTTATTCTAGATATTTTTGCCTGAAGTGTCTGTTCCAATCTTTGCCCATTTTTAATTTTTTTTAAATTATTGAATGGTAAGAATTGATGATATAATCTACATAAAGTCGATTGTTAGATATATTACTTCTAAATTTTTTTTCTTGGTCTGTGGCTTGGTTTCTATTGCAACGTCTTTTGAAAATAACTTTTGAATTTTGATGAAATACAATTTATTGATTTTTTTCTTTTATAGTTTGGGCTTTCTGTGTCCTTTGAAATATTTTTTCTAGACCCAAGCCATTAAGATTTTTTCCTATGTTTTCTCCTAGAAGTTTTATAGTTTTTGTTTTTATAGTTAGTTCTGTGGTCCATTTCAAGTTAAATTTTGTGTCCTGTGTGAGGTAAAGTGTTTCATTTTTTGCTTATGGCTATTCCGTTGTTCCAGCACCAGTTGTTGTAAAGACTATGCTCTCTCTGTTGAATTGCCTCTGTAACTTTTTCAGACGTTTCATTGACTATAGACACACACACACACAGTCTTGATTGCTGTAGTTTCATAATAAGATTTGAAATAAGATAATGTATGTTCTTCAACTTTGTTTCTTTTTTTTTCAAAGTTCTGACTAGTCAATGACCTTTGCATGTT